>NC_069391.1:59525000-69525000 GCF_027475565.1 Acinonyx jubatus
TGCTTTAATATGACCTATTCTTTTAATGTCACATTTCATTGTATGTTTTAGACCCAGTGTCCTTCAATTTGAATGTAGGCATAAAAAGCCTCTTACCAGATTTTGTTACCATTATCTGTGTTGTTTTATCTTAGAAATGTTCTGAATGAAATCTTGAATGTGAAATACCCAGCTCCCTTCCTGAATTTGCAGTCGTTACTTTGACAGCCCAGCTTAATCTAATATCTTCCTACTTCGAAACCTATGATCCCTTAAGTCCCTGTTTCCATCACTGTCCTCTAGCTCCTCCCTTTATGTCTGGTGCTGTTACCCTGTTATTTCTTCTGTTGTCATTGTTGTCTTGGATTTTAGCCATTCTCCCATTGTTCTAAGCACAGGCCTTGAAACTTCATTTTGTGCATGCCTTGCATGATCCAATCCAGTATCTCTACTGGCATTGGCTTTGTTTCTTCTTCTGTGAGTGTAAATTAATATATGTATATATTTCTGTGTCTGTTCCAGTGTTAGTGTGAGGTCTTGAGGCTGCATCTACTCTGAGTCTAAAAGCAAATAAGTTGCACTTTCCATGTACTCTAGACAATATTTTCCAGGGCTGGGATGTGACAGTGTGGTCCCACACATACATTCACATCAACTGGAAGTGCACAGCACTGAAGTTGGTTTTGATATTCAACTTAAACCTGCTGGTGACCTTCCTGCCCCCTTTTCTGCATATACATGCATGCACAGAATCTTTGCTGTATGCATGCATGTATATGTTTTTGTGTTTATCTTATGCATGATGTTTGTGTATTGTTAGTTTGTAGATAGTTTTTTTTTTTTTGTGGGGCCCTTTGTAGGTCTGAATCAACTTTTGTATGAATGTGTCTAAGATATCAATGACTACACTAAATAATTTTTTTTTCTGTGTATACACATACCATACTTGTATGGTTTGTATTATCCACAGTTTTTATTTATTTTGTTTTTGGAAAATCCACAATATGTTTCAATTGTTTAATTGTGTTTGTACAGTGCATGTCATATGTTTAACAAGCCACTTTACCTTGCCTTGTATGTTTTATCATCTTCCCTGTGTTTTGTTCCAGTTCGCCGTGTCCCACCAAGATTCTCTATCCCACCTACTAATCATGAAATCATGCCAGGTGGAAGTGTTAATATCACCTGTGTGGCCGTGGGGTCACCAATGCCTTATGTGAAGTGGATGTTGGGGGCAGAAGATCTGACACCTGAAGATGATATGCCAATAGGAAGAAATGTACTGGAACTGAATGATGTAAGACAGTCAGCAAACTACACCTGTGTTGCCATGTCAACACTAGGTGTCATTGAAGCAATAGCACAGATCACTGTCAAAGGTATGCTCAGTGGTTCTTGCTTTGAGGGTCTCGGTATACTCAACTCACCTGACTAATGTCTTCACAAAGTCTATCCTTGGAATTCTAAAAGGAATCAATTCATCATTCAGTATTTCAGATGCCAAAGTCTAATCATATCTATGGTACCATATAGGATACACATGTCTAGCTAGGTAGGCAGATTCTCCATTAAAAGGATTGACAGCCTAAGTAATGATAGTCATCAAAATATTTAACAATAGGCTGGGCCCATGCACTAGCCAGGCAGAATGAGGAATGTTAAATGCAGTCAACCATTTTGATAGAACTGATGCATACAGGTTTCATATTAATCCAGAATCCTGGTAAGAGTGACATGATAGATGGGGCTCCTGGGTGGCTCAGTTGGTTAAGCAACTGACTTCGGCTCAGGTCATGATCTCATGGTTTGTGGGTTCGAGCCCCATGCCGGGCTCTGTGCTGACAGCTCCAAGCCTGGAGCCTGCTTCAGATTCTGTGTCTCCCTCTCTCTCTGTTCCTCCCCTGCTCATTCTCTGTCTCTCTCTGTCTCTCAAAAATAAATAAACATGAAAAAAAAATTTCAAGAGTGACATGATAGAAAAAGCCAAAGAAGTATTAATAAATGCTCAAATCCACGCAGACAAAAGAAAAAGAAAGATAAATAGTTAAATCAATGTGGTCTAATAATAGATGTTTTAAATTTTTGATGGTTCCTATCACAAAAATCAAAATGTAAGAGGCATTATATTCTATTTTAAATTTATCTTCTGTGCATGAAGTGCTCAAGAAATGTTATTTTCTTGAGTGCACTAAATATAACTAAAGTTCTATATTCCACAAATATTTTTGAAACAAAGAAAACAGAAGTAAGTGTGTGAGCCACTAATCGGTTTTATCAGTGTTTGTAGAATTCTACAACACTTTTGCAAAAAAGGGAAGACTGAAGATGCCTGGGTTCTTGCAGAAGTCTGGAGCTATTGCAAAAATGAATACAAATTGTCTTTGCTTTCCAGGAAGTATGATCCTAAAGAAAGTAATGCACATGTTATAATTGGTGTCATACCCTCACCAAGAATATATATCAAATATATGCCATATTAAAGCAATAATGCCATGAGAACAAAGATACACATCAGTGTCAACATTTAGTCATTTAAAAATAGTGACATTGTATTGTCTATCCTTAACTGTACTAAGCATACTCACACTTCTCCGTACATTATAGACACAAAACCTATACTGTACAGTAAATGTGACAGAAAAACTAATGTCTAAGTATCAGTAAACACAGTTTTAATTAGCAATATTTTCACTTGCCTGAATAATTCAGAAAGACATCTAGGGAAAATTTGGATCATCTACTCTTTTGAAAAATTCCCATCCAGAATATTTAAACAAATATCTTTTTATTATTTTCAGTAAAATCCCTTGGCCAAATATTATCATGCTAGAGTTCTTAGAGTAAAATGCAAACATTGAATCACCTCTCCTATAATAGCTATTTCAGCTTTAAATATTTGAAGGTTTAGTGAAGACCTTCAAGAATTTAAAATCAGGAGTCACATAAATGAAATTCTTGTTCAATTTCTTATCTTTGTTTTCCTGACTCTTGCCATTCCTTACCCTCCACACCTCAAAAGTAAATAAATAAAGCGGTAAATCTTGAAGGCAAAAAGTAAATCAAAACAAAAAGAGCAACTGGAAGATAGTGACCGACTCATTCATTCAGTTAGGCATTCATTTGCTTAACACTGCTGGGCTTAGGTATTGAGGATAGAGCAATATTCAAGTACAAGTTTACCACTCTTAAAAAGCTGCCATTATACTTGAGTATTGTACTTTTTGCCTTTATGTTGACAAGGGAAAAGGGTACTAAAAGGCTAATCATCTGAGTGTTATATCCTAAGCTTTTTCCAAAATGTTAGCTAATGGGATTGTCCTTTCTCCCCTACTAAAAATACCTTTCAAAATCATTCTCCAGAGTGATATGCTTAAGTATGAGGTCACCAGTGTGGATGGTTTGTATTGTTAATCAGTAGCATTTTGAGTGAGCTTCTTCTGCTAAATGTCAAGAATTGGAGCTCTAAAAGATGGATTTAATTGCGAATATTTGCCAGGTAGCTATAATTTCAGATATTATTGGTATTGAGTATAGAATACATATTATTACCAAAACTGCTTTAAAAAGTTATTTGTGAATGTACTGTAATTTAGTTAAGCATTTTCAAATATTAACTAAAAAACTGAATTTGAAATTAATCAATTTAAATTTACTATTCTTTCTTAAAACTCTTGGTTAGGTTATATTACTTTATGTAAAAAAAATAATAATCTATGCCTTACAACTGGAAAACAAAATGGATATTATTCTTCCATAACAATTTAATGCCATTTCAATATATTCCAAATTGTGTTCTTTTCAATGTTGGTATTTAGTTATATCATTTATTTCTTGAAGCAAGGGGCTAGTTGGCCAAGGTCATGGTTATAATAATAGTAATAATTGCAACTAATGTTTTTTGAGGGTGCTGGATACATTCTAAGAGAATTACTGGAGTAGCTCATTAGTCTTTCCAGCAAACCCATGAAACAGTTCACCAACTGTACCATACAAGTTCAGTGATACAGTTTTTCCTATTTCTCACATGAGAAAACTAAAGCAAAGAAGAGGCTATGCAGTGCATCCAGGATCACATAGCTAATAAGTGATGGACGTGGATACAAGCCCCAAAATACAGTGCTGTAATGTGCTTCTAGTAAAATTTGTCCCCTATGCATCTGTCCTACACATGTAGAAAACTATCTTTTGTTTTAATTTATTCTTCAGTAGATACATAATTCTGTCATTCCAGTAGTAGAGTTTATAGATCTTTTTAACACCTTAGATATGATGGATACTTACTGTCCCTTTTTCTCCCCCTAAGCCTTACCCAAACCTCCAGGAACGCCCGTAGTGACCGAGAGCACAGCCACAAGCATCACATTGACGTGGGACTCTGGGAACCCTGAGCCTGTCTCTTACTACATCATTCAGCATAAACCTAAAAATTCTGAGGAACCTTACAAAGAAATTGATGGGGTGGCGACCACACGCTACAGTGTTGCTGGACTAAGTCCCTACTCGGATTATGAATTCAGGGTTGTTGCTGTTAATAACATTGGGCGGGGACCTCCCAGTGAGCCTGTGCTAACACAGACCTCAGAACAAGCACCATCCAGTGCCCCACGGGATGTCCAGGCGCGGATGTTGAGTTCAACCACCATTTTGGTACAGTGGAAGGAGCCTGAGGAGCCAAATGGACAGATCCAAGGATACAGAGTTTATTATACAATGGATCCCACACAGCATGTCAACAGCTGGATGAAGCATAATGTAGCTGACAGCCAAATCACTACTATTGGCAACTTAGTGCCCCAGAAAACATATTCTGTCAAAGTTCTGGCTTTTACCTCAATTGGAGATGGTCCTCTTTCAAGTGACATACAAGTCATCACTCAGACAGGAGGTAAGTCTGGTTTAGATGGGGAGTAGGGAAGGAGGGGAGGAGTTGGTGCCAAGATGTGTGAATGGTGAACAGAGAAAGAACAAAGTGAATGTGAATTTTAATTTTTGAGACTTAGAGTTTCTAAATGAGAGGTTAAGATAAGGCATCTGGAAAGAAACAGGCATGGACACCTGAAAGACTAAATAAAGTTTTAAGTAGAGGGATGCATTTAGCATATTTTTATTTTATTTTTTTATAATTTGTACCTAAACGGCTTGAAGATTTTTCTGCGTGAGATAGATGAATGCATCCTCCATGCAGCATTTTGGAAACAGGACTGTGGTGCTTTATAGTAGTGACTCTGATGGAATACTTTTACAAAATTATTTAACTTGTGAAAGATTGGATGGCTCAAGATAAGGTTAAAAATAAAATCATTTGTCAGGGGGTCTTGGACATTTAAATGTCTTATAAATATAAGAAAGGAAGCTACCCACTAAAAATAATCTCCTAAGGGTTTTTTTTTTCTTTGTATGCCTTCATAGATAGAGAAATACAGTTATCAAGATCTGAGATCAAACTTTGGGACCTCATTGACTCATTTTATTGGGCATTAGAGTAGACATCAAACTATTTTGTGGAGAAACACTCGGCCCTTTCAGTGGTTTTATTTTCATAAGCAGATATTAAACCTCTCTGGTCTTTGATTCAAAGTGATCAATTTTGCCTTGGCTTGGGAATATGACATAACAGCTGTCTTCTAAAGTTTATTCTTGACCATCTGAGAGCTATTAATTTGGCTTCTTTTTGCGCTGATGCCTTATAACTTGTGTCCATCTGAGTGTTTTGGCAGCATGCCATTGGTTTGTTCCCAGACTCTACGTAGAAACTATATTTTTGGAGATAGTAGCTATAATCTGTAGGTGTAACTCATTGGTAATCTTGGAAATGATTTTTTTTCAGGTGTCAAAACTAGATAAACCTATGTTTAACCACTGAGTTGTCTTCATGTTTCATGCTTTATGAATCATATGACTCAATGTGTTTACCTATTTTCCCTGGCTACTAGAGATGTCAGAACATATTTATAGCCTGCCTGGCTTTGTTTTATTTTTATTCTGTTATTTGGTTCTCACTGGTTTGTTCATAGATTTATTATTTTCTCTAATAATATGAAAGATAACTAAAATAATACGCTTTATCACAGTTATACCTAAAAACATTCATATGTCTTCCCTACTTGGCTCTTGCAGTTCTTTTGTATTTATTTACTATATTAATATACAGAAAAACACTAGATTATTTTTTCCACATTATTTTTCCTCTCATTGGAATATATAGAAAACATAAAAACACTAGATTATTTTTTCCACATTATTTTTCCTCTCATTGGAATATGTAGAAATCTGTGATTCTTGTTCTTTTTGTTAACTAAAGCTGGTCAGCTGTTATGAGATTATTTTTTACTGCACTATTTTAGCAGCTCCATGGCCATTTAGAGATAAAATACACAAGAACATATACCCATGCATCACCTTTAATTTTTCTGATTTTTCAATGGTGATATTTTAAAAAAAATCTCTGGTCTTGGAGTAATGTAACCAGAGTTTGAATGCCAGTCTGTCAGTTTTAGCTCTATAACCTGGGACAAGTTACTTCATTTCTCTGAACGTATTTTCTTATCTAAAATAATAATGACCTGGGGCACCTACGTGGCTCAGTCGGCTAAGCATCCCACTCTTGATTTCGGCTCAGGTCAGGGTGTCACAGTTGTGCATTTGAGCCCTGCACCAGGCTCTATCTACCCTGACAGCACGGAGCCTGCTTGGGATTCTCTCTGTCTCCCTCTCTCTGCCCCTTCCCTCCTTGTGTGCTCATCCTCTGTCTTTCAAAATAAGTAAATAAACTTTAGAAAATAAAATAATAACCACCATATGGAGTTTCGAGGTTGTATTTGGTCTAGGGCTGCTGTAATGAAATACCACAGACTGGGTCGCTTAAACAACAGGAATTTACTGTCTCTCCGTTCTGGAGGCTAAAAGTCTGAGATCAAGATGTCCATAGAATTGGTTCTTTCTGAGAGTTGCGAGGGGGCTTCCAGGTCTCTCTCCTAGCTTCTGGTGCTTTGCTAGCAATCTTGGGTGCTCCTTGCCTTGTAGAGGCATAAACCTGATCTCTGCCAGCATTGTCACATCAAGTTCTCCCTGTGTGTGTGTCTCTGTGTCCAGATTTCCCCTTTGTAAGGATTCTTGTCATATGGGTTAGGGCTCAACCTAGTAACCTCACCTTAAACAATTACATCTGCAACAATCTTATTTCCAAATAAGGTCACATTCTGAGGGTTAGAAATTCAACATATGAATTTTGGGAGGATACGCTTCAACCCTTAACAGGGGTATAGATTAGGTAATGGATACAAACATTATATAACTTAATAAATAATATATAATCATCCTCATAATGAAAACAGTGAACATATGCCAGGCACTTTTCTATGTACTCTTAATGTATCAATTTTACTAACCAATTAGGTAGATGTGGAATTATCCCACTTGCCAATAAGTGAATTGAGAATTGACGAAGATTTAGGAACTTGTTTTGGGGTCATAAAGTTGGTAAGTGGGAAAGCAGAGTTTATTACTATTTTTTATTTTTTGGGGGGAGAAGCAGAATTTAAATCCAGGCACCCTAGCTACTTTAAGGCATTATTACTTTTAAAATAATAATTTGTTTTTTTGATAGTTTTAGTGCCTGCTAGAAGTGTGTGCCAACCAGGTGCTCAGTAAATAAATAGAGGCAGGAAACATATATTCACTTACTCCTGTCTTTATTTAAGAATTATATGTAATTTACTTCTGAAATACTTGAGGTGAATATTAGATTATCCCAGTGCAAAACTATTTATATGTAAAAATATTTAGATGTAAAAACATATTTAGATGTTAAAAAAATAAACTTATCTGAAAGTAATGAAAGGAATACTTCCTTTCACAGGTTATTATACTTGATCACTAAATTTGGTTCTAAATTTTCTAACTACAAAATTAAGCAGAAATCTATAATGTTTTATAACTTTTTTTTCTGATATGAGGAAGATTTAGCTATCTAAGATACCAAATAGTTCCTGAAACTAAATTTCAACCAAAACATCAGAATCCTTGGGAATCATGAGAATCCTTATATTCAGAACACAGAGAAGACAGACAATAATGACTTTGGTCACAATTTTCTGAAATATCTAGACTGATGTTTAAATAGACCATATTTTGGTTTTCTATGTCCCTAAGGGACATAATATAACATGAGTTACTGTGATCCAGGGACTCTGAACTCTGGATGAATGGGTTACAGATGCATTAGAATAGTCGTTCCCAATGTCTAACTATTTTTACATGATTTCCAAGAACTTTGTGTAATAGTTGTACTTTTCATACCTATTGATTGAGAAGATATGTAATGACATAATGACTAGTGCCTGCCAAGATCAATAGGCTAAGAAAACCTTCCAAAATAGCACAATGATTTAATCTGTTCCCTAGGTTTAATTAACAAAGGCCATTTGATGTTGGTGGACACCTGCCAAATACAGTGATGTTAGTTCTAATATAATTAATGCTGAGCTGCTCCTTTTTTTCTTGCTGACTAGCTATTTCTTAGGATCATAGCTGGGCAAAAACATAAAATCATTATGAAATATTATTTTAGAGAGGTTATATAAAACTTAAGGATATTATTTTCACTGCAGTTTTAGCTTTCCCATACCTATGAAAATTTACTGATTTATATGTATGAATCCCTCAAGTATATTTTAATTTCATATGTACAAATATATAAACTTCTATGTCTACTATATCTGAAAGATGCTTGTTATATTTCCTTATCTTTAATTCCCTGGCACTAATAATCCTATTTTTGTTTAAAATCAGACTCTGAAGAAACAGTGTTTAGTAACAAACTGAGTTTAAGAGGAAAGTTATCTATCACTTTTGATCGCATCTAAGATTATTGTTACACATATTGATATAAACAGAGGATTGATATAAATTTATGTATTTCTGATAATGTAGAAAATCAAAATATAATCTATTTTATAGTTAATAATATTTCCCCTTAATAGTGATATTCATATAGTTGATAATATTAAGTAATTTTTAGATGGTTTTAAATATGAAAATATTTTGCTTAAAATAATTATTTTCTAGAAACACCGATTAATCTTCCAATTTTTTCATAGCTTTAACTCCTTACATTACAGTCACTTGCCACTATTTAACCTTGAAAATATGGAGAATGCAGTATATGGCCATTGTCTAGGGAAGAATTTATCTTGTGCTAGAAGATTTCCACTATTAGAATACACATTTTGGAAAGATGACTTTTTATACAGTTTTCTTGTATAGGTAATTATAACAAGAACAAACAGTAATTATACTACATAAAAGAAGTGCAAATAAAACTGTGATAGAGAATGTAGTAAATTACATCTCAAACCTAATACACCAAAATGTTGCCTGATGTTCATGCTACTTGTAGGCTTTCTAAATCTGTTAAATCTTAATGTCTTTTTTCTTTTTTTAGAAAACACATCTGACCTCTGATTTTTCTGTGCATTTAATTGATTCTTGGGAAAAGTCTACTGATTTATTTGTGTATATCTTAATAGTAGAGGTCTTTCGAAGGAGAAGAATTATGTATATTTACTAAATAAATACTGAGTAGTCACAACTTTAAACTTTTTCAAGAAGCAAATTCTACTCCAAATTCTGGGCATTGTAAAAATGTTATTAAAAAACTATGACATTTAGAGACATTATGTTTTAGGTTTCCAGAACTTAGTAAATCATGTCATTAATATATGTTAACAGGCCTGAATAAGAAAACTAGAAAAAGACTGATTTCCAATTGCTGAAGTTATGAGCCCAATTTAAATGCTTTCTTAAAATAGTTTCAGCAAAGGAGCTAAAAGGAGTCCAGGAGCTCTTGCCGTAAATACAATTATAATAAAATTTTACTTTTTATTATTGATGTTTAATGACAATTGATAAGATTTGTGCAGGTGTTTGTGTATTAAATACTTATTTTATCAATGATATATTTTTAGCAATTACAAATCAGACTCTGTTTTTTTTTTTAATTTTTTTTTTTAACATTGTATTTATTTTTGAGACAGGGAGAGACAGAGCATGAACAGGGGAGGGTCAGAGAGAGGAAGGCACAGAATCTGAAACAGGCTCCAGGCTCTGCGCTGTCAGCACAGAGCCTGACGCGGGGCTCAAACTCACGGACCGTGCGATCATGACCTGAGCCGAAGTCGGCCGCTCAACCGACTAAGCCACCCAGGCGCCCCCAGACTCTTTGTTTTAAAGTTTGTTTTGTTTTACCACCACTATAATCCTGGCAGCTGCTTTTATTGTTGTTATAATTTATTAAAATGCTAGATACATTTTAAAATGTGTACCTTATTAAAATACTCGGTATTTTAGCAATGATAGGTTTTCCAGTCTCTGTGATATTTCATGTTTGTGATATGATTAAGTGAAATTGTTGTTTAGCCTTTCAATACATGCTTAACCCTTTTCTTTTTAGAGATATTTCCTAAATTTCCATATTTCCTAATATGATCAGCATTTCAGATGACATAGGGATTTGTCCTTCATTTCTTATTCATTCTCCATTCTCTGTCTTTGAGTTGCTATCTGATATTTAAAATGAAGCATCATAGTGGTACTACTAAAATCCTTTGCATTTATTAATGGGGTTCTAATCTTATTTTAGGGAACTGATAATTCATATTTGTATTTCCTTATGGACATTAAGTAATCAAGAAGAAAATTAAAATGTTGACACCACTTTTACAGAATACAATGATTTCTTAAATATAATTTTAAGGAAAAATTTAAGTTCTACCTCCATTTCCTCTTTCCACATCTAAATTCTATATTTGGTTTATGGTCAGTATTATCACACCCTCCCCCCTTTTCATGTAGCATAATTGCACTTAAGTTTCTGGGTAGGATCTTTTTATTTTCCTAAGAGTTTTTCAGAATCTCAAGAGTTTCCTATAAAATCTTGTTTAGTCAATTGGTGAGGGAAATATACATTACATTGTACATTACAACAAACATTACAAATGTTTGCAAACATTTCAACAAGCATTTTAATGTTTCCTTCTCTCTCTCTCGCTCTGAGAGAGAGAGACTGGACCCACAAGTGCACAAAACAGCAAAAGCATCAATCTCCTGGTGCTGAATAGTACCAACTCCTTCAGGTGGACCAGACACTCTCCCATCAGCCCCAGGCCTCCATCTGGTCTCCGAGACCAGGACTCGGGAGAGAGAGAGAGAGAGAGAGAGAGAGAGAGAGAGAGAGAGAGAGAGAGAGAGGGAGAAAGGGAAGGAGAAGGTAGATAACATAAATGTTGATAGAACCTTGGTCACAACATTTGGCATAAAAGGTCTGTCTGACAGAGGATGAAGTGCTCCCTGTGTTTCCAAATAGTACAGAGAATAAGACCATTTGGAGCCCCCCTAAATCGCTTCTTTATATACATATATTATGATCATTAGAACTACTATGTTTGAGGAATGCAAAAATAAACCCATTAATTTCACAGCTGTTTTCTTTTACTTTGATGCCTAAGTTTCATTGCTGTTGTTTCGACTATGACTAAATGTCTCTGAGGAAGAAATCTCTTTAGGTGAATCTCTAATTCCCAGGGGGGTCTGAGTAGTTACATCCTAAAGGTATTTATGAACATAGAGCCTGATATAATAAAAGGTCTCTTAAAGCACTGGCCCATTTGCTAGATTTTGCCTGTAGATATCATTTCCCCCCTATAGTGTTTTTCAATTAATTTCAATTGGTTCAATTAATTTCAAATGGTTAAAATTGGAAGATTTTACCTAGAATTTGTTATCAACTTCAGTTTTGTTCAGGCAAGTGCACAAAAGAGCAAAAGCATCAGTCTCCTGGTCCTGAATACTACCAACTCCTTCAGGTGGGCCAGACACTCTCCCATCAGCCCCAGGCCCCACCTGGTCTCTGTACTCATTTGCCTGGTGCCTCTAGACATTTGTATTTCTACCATAAGTTTAAAATCTAGTAAATTAAGTTACCCTCCAGACTACTTCAAAAGGACAAAGTAGAAGCAGAGAACCTTGTATATATCATTTGAAGTCATCTGACCATTATTTATTTTATCTAAGAGTAGAATGGACGGTATACCTCTGAAACTTTGAGCCTATTTAATTCACCATTTAGGAGAGGTGTCTTAATAGAATCGGAGGGTCAGATGAAGCTTGTGTTACTAAACAAGGATGAGACATTGAGACCCACTGGGAATCTGTTCAAGACAAATTAAAAGCAAAAACGTAAACAGTTTAAGTAAGAAAAAGTTAATTAGATTCCCAAGATGTTTTCAATCAATGTCAGTTCATTATTAGCATTAGGCAGGGAGGAAATACATAACAAGCAATTATTATCCTGAGAGCTGGCCTTCAGTTCTGTCCATGTTTTTAATTCTTGACAAGACCGGGTTCTGGTTTGGCGTAAGTCAGGAGTTATCAAAAGGCTCTTCTTTCCCAGACTTTAAGAAGTTGGGAGAAAGAAAAAAGGAAACAAAAGTAGAGAAAAAGAAGTGAGCACACTTCTCACTGTGTGTGTATTTTTAGGCTAAGAACTCCTTAATCATCTGAATATTAAAATCCAATCATAAATTCCCTCTCTGATTGTTCTTGGCTTCCATTGTTGCTCCTGCCAGTGCTTTTGGTATGTCCCTTTTAGAACTAATGTGTTCTCTGTTTGCTTTGCTATTTTCCTGTTTATTACTTCCCTCTATCCCCCCTTCTCTTGCTCTTGATCTTTTTTAGCTTCTTTTGTCTCTGTTTCTCAGTCTGGATGATTATGTAAGTAAGGTCTCTCACTGGGCAAGTACTTAAAGAGAAAAAAGGAAGAAAAAAAAAACAGATACGCTGTTTAAAAAGTATGTTCATGGAGGCATCAAATTAATGAGAATCTCAAGGCCTGTGATACAAAAAAAAAAAAAGAGAAAAGGTTATGAATGCACTTAGTAATATGAAGCACTATTGGCCACTTTATGCATCAGTCCAGACATGAGTGTGTATACTTGCACGTGCAGGTACACACACATGTGCACACACACACACACTCATAGGTTAACAGACCAGGCAGAGGAATAAAATAATAATTGGGGTTCCTGGAAACCATTCTGGTAGATCTGTTTAGACTTTCTCTTTTTAAACAAAAGGCAATTTTTTAGTCGTACTACAAGAGAGATGACTACAAAAGAAAAAGTAATAAATTTTATATTTCCAAAGATCTTACTTATGAAAATGATGCTTCAAGTATTATTTAAGAAGTTACAAAGTATATTATTTTTCATGTTTTTCAATGCTTATGACCATTTGCCAAAAACCCTTTAGGTGTTCTTTCCCTCCCAGAATAAAGTATTAGTGTTCTTGCTTTTTTATTAAATATACACAAAATTCTCATGTTTACTTCTGGAAATATGGACCTGGGGTCAACTATAGTGCTTTGAGACATGCCACAGTATCAGGGGTAACGATTCAAATATTTAGTGGCCAGCATGGCATGGCCAACAACCAGTCAGAGCAGACACTGTCCAAGAGCAGTGTAAGGGTAGCTGGGCTAGTGATGCCGCTGAACTACATTAACCTTGTGTACAAGGGATAGAGGACCAATGGGATGTGGTGTTTACCAGGGTGTTAACCAGGAGTTGGGGTTAATAAAACATTTGGGTGAAGTGTTTTAAGCTAGATAGAAGTCCTATTCTTTATTACATCTGATACATAGCTCTTCCAAATTGTCTATTCCATGAGTTATATGACTAATATGAGAATTATAGATGACAGCTGTTAAATTACTATTTTTCTGATAATAAACATCTAAACTTTTTGATTCGTGTGGTAATTTGACTCTATCTCACTAGGGACAATATTAAGTTTACATTAGGCCTTGTATGTTAACTCATTTAAAGTCAATTAAGGATTAGAATTATTTGAATGTGATGGCTATTTTGTGTCTTACTTCACCTCTTTTTCAAACTGTGTGTTGATAAGAAAAAATACTAAGTGAATCTCGTTACCAATAGGTTTTGTTAATGGAGTGAAGGTGGGATTTTATAGACCTAGTGGCAATAATTTTGAAAATTAAATGTGGTGCTAGAGAATAAGTTCTCAATTTTAAATAAGAATAGGTTTTTATGTATTCAGCACTTGTTATGATTTAGACAATATTCCAAGTGCATTATATAAATCATCTCACTTAGTACAACAATATTATGAAATTAGTTTATTATTCTTGAGATCAAATTCAGAGACTGCTCTATTTTGTATTTTATAATTCTACTATATCTTGAACAGATTTTATGCTTCTCAAGGACAAGTACAGTGTGAGCTAGCTCCATTAAGCTGACACATGTGGATATATTTTGAGAGGTATAAGCAGATGCACTAATGGAAGGGTTTATGAATACTCATGGTGATGGAGAGCTCAGTCCTTTGCTTTCCTGTTTTTAGTACCAGGGCAACCACTAAACTTCAAAGCAGAACCTGAGTCTGAAACAAGTATTCTGCTGTCTTGGACACCTCCACGTTCAGACACCATTGCCAACTATGAACTGGTCTACAAAGATGGGGAGCATGGAGAGGAGGTAGGACTGTGCTTCTCACCTTCTGACCATTTACTATACTGGAGCACTACTCTAGTTTGTGTATTTGCTCAAGTGTGGCTGAAAGCTCAGCTATCGATAGAGAACTTTGGTGGGTCAGATTTATTCATCAAAAAAAGAACTTGCCTGATAAAAACAGAATATTAATTTCAAGCTTTTGGGAGGATGGAGTGAGGCAAACAACAACAACAAAACAGCTGTTGTTCCTATTTTCAGGTTTCCAGGTTTCTTCTAAAAGTATCTAAAAGATTATAGCCCCTGGGACTCAGGGACTTCCTTTATTTCTCTTCTGCCTTGTAGTACTTAAGTCACTGCAGATATGTGACTAAGTGAGCTCCAAGGCTTTAGGTGGATGAATTTGTCCAAACTGGTTTCAGAGAAAGAGGCCCCATAGCAAATGTTCATTTGTGTGCCAACAGTTATTTGATATTAATGTGAGCACATATAATGTTTGAGTGTGCTATGCAAATAAAATAATTGTGGATTGCAGAAGGCTGAAAGTTGTTGATAGTTCCTGAAAAGAGGAGAAAATTAGTATAATTAATACATATGGTAACAGATATAGCAAGGGGTTCACATATATTAACTCCTTCAATTCTTACAATGGTGCCATGAGTCAGTCTCTACTTCTAATCAATTTCATGTATAACAAAACAGAAGCACAGGAAACATTAAACATTTTCCCCCAAATCTCACACTACTGAATGGTAGACCTGATATTTGAAAATCTAGGCAGTCAGGTTCCAGAATCTATTTTTTAAACATTAGCATATACTGCCTCTTGAGTGCACTTTGTATAAATTATAGAAATCAGTAGTAAGATACATCTAACATTTTGTTATTGTGAAATCCAATCCAGGAGCATTAGGACAAAAATCTTAGTGAAACTACACGTGACAACTCAATCCACACAACTCATCTTATTATACTGCTTAGCGTTCTTTATCTTAAAAAGATCTTCACAAAGCTAGGTAACCCTAAATCCTAACAGAAATACCTTTTTAAATACATACTAAGTGAAATATTATCAACTAACTTATGGTATATCATTCTGAATGCTATAGTAAATTAATTATGTCCCTATAAACTTTTATCTTATTACATCTTTTAGAACTGAGCAGAATTCCCAAAACCAAACTCTAAATGGAATGCTTTTACACTTAGCTAACAAAGCCAATATGAATTAAGCACTCAAAAGGTTATAATTGAAATGCTGCTATAATTTAAAGGATTTATGTTACTGCAATAAAAAGACCAGCTTTTATTAAGACACACAATTCAATGTTAATTTATTTTATATCCTTACCACTACCCAACTGAAAAACAAAAGAAAACAAAATAACAGCACAGAAGAGTGGAAATCCTTTGAGAATGCTATAGATGTAGATGCTTGAATGTTGGTACACCAACTCTGTTCTACAATTGTTTCTTTGGGGAATCCCTTTTTTTCTTACCATTTGGGAAATCTACAATTTCTAAAAGCTTTTCTATTTGTGAGCCAGAATCCCTTAGGGATGTTTTCTCTAGTTTTATATTTGAATTCCCCTTGAATGATTTCTGTTTGTATGAACGGCAAACTCTATTCAATGAAAAGCCTTAAGATTATTTATGCCAATACTAGATTACATATCAGCGTGTATTTTAAGGCTTACTACAGGCTAATGTTCAATATGAGATTGATTATACATAGCTATATTTTTGCTAAAATGCAAGTCAAATTTTAAACATGAAAAGTAAGAATTATAACATTCAATTAAATAAGCCTTATTTCAAAAGCCCTTTATGATGGTAAAATTTGCAGAAAAGTTTCTGACTTTTTTATGTGTGCTCTATAGCCACAAAGAAAAACAAGTTTTAAAATTGTTTTAAATCAACATAGAATAATGATATGATTTCACATAAATTATCCAGCTTTCTTCAGTAACTAACATCATTTTTATCCCATCAGGACTTTGCCATTTCAGATCTATTTTGTAGCAACCGCATATAACCTGTACACCAGTTTCTGATGCTACTTCTGGTCATATTTTCTTTGCTCCTGTTTAGATTCAGAAGGTCATGGGCGATGAGCTAGACATCTCTTCAGGTGAAATTGCACATGTTGGCCATACTCCACCATCAGGGGTGGGTGTTAGTTTCTGTTGTGGGCTACATCACAGCAACACATGCACCTTCAATACAACCCATTTATGGGTAGTGGCCTTTCAACCTTCCTTTTATCTGATGCACTTGGTAACTGGATCATCATTAGAAAGATCTGTGGCTTCCATTATTCCAGTTACCTTATTTGTTGTAGAAATTCACCATTAAAACACTGATATTTTCATTGTATAATTCCCCTGATAGAGTCCTAGATACTCACTGTGGATTCTATTTGTGATATTTTGATGCCTTTCTAACCTCAATAACAGAAATCTGAGGTTCCAGGCAGTGTGATAAAAATGTTTGCATGAATCCTAATGGAAATGACCCAGTTCTTCTGTTACTTATCCACAGCAACGAATTACCATCGAGCCAGGGACATCTTACAGACTGCAAGGACTGAAACCAAACAGTTTGTACTACTTCCGTCTGGCTGCACGCTCTCCTCAAGGCCTGGGTGCTTCCACAGCTGAAATATCAGCCAGAACCATGCAGTCAAGTAGGTGTCTCTCTTTGCTTGTTTTCTGTCCATTTTTTCACTAGCAGGTGTTGCGGCCTTTTATCCCCACCAATAAACAAATCAGCTAATTTATATGTTTGCTAGTCAGTAGTTTCTATGCTAGTAAGCATCCAACTTTGAGGATTACAACTGTGACCTGTGTTGGTCTCCAACTTGGTCCAATAGCAGATCCCATTCTCCCACTTCCTAAACTGAAAGAAGTCTGAGAAGTTCAGAGAGCTCCATGAGGAAAATGAGTGAAAGTTTTACCAGGCCCTGTATAATGATTTATAAGGCTACAAAGCAAACTTCTGGTTGAGAACACTGCCAAATAATCACAAGAGGGCTTAGCAAACTAAAGAGGCAACAGAGACCGTATATGTATGTTTTTTAAGTACAGAGGTTTTAATTTTGCTAACAGGTCTTTATTTCCTGTATTTGTTTCTACTCAGAGAAAAGCTCAGCTCTTGTGACTAGTTTGTTATTAAGTCCGCAAGTAGTACATGTGAAAATTTGGAACATTCATAGAAAATCTGTATTTGGACAAATTTAGGAACAATGGAAATCACAAGTACATTTGCAATCCTAAATTGTATTTTATTTCCTCAGGTTCAATTTCTTTTTGGAACTTGTAACCTAAAGCATAGTTATGTTTATCACAATGGGGGTTCATTGTATCCAGGGAAGATTGCTTTGTGTAAAGTATTAACATGGAAGTTTATTTTTGATGGAAAGTTTGGTTACTCATAATAATACAATTGTTTGCTCTTTATTAGTAAGTTTCCATAATTAGTGTATTAAACAACCATTTACCTTGAACAGTTTTATGGAGTTATTCCTTAGGTATTTTTTTTATACTTTATATTTTATATGTGATTTTTGATAGTTACATATGCAATAGATATGTGTGATCTCAATACATTGAATTTTGTAAAGTGGACGCTCTGTTGACCTAAATTTTAGGCCTTTCAGCAAAGATGAAATTTACATTTTCTAAAAAATGAATTTTCTTTCACATAGGCAAGTTTTCTATTATTTCATTTTCTTATAGAAACTTAAAATCTTCCAGGGTTTTTTGAAGATAAATATATAGTCTCTCTCTTTCTCAAAACATGAGTGTTGGTACAAAAAGTATTAGGGCTCTGTTACTTAATCCATTAGGGATAATAACCTATTCCCATAAAATTCCCTTTCTTTTATAAACTGAAACATTTAAATTAATGCAGTTTTGTATTCTATTCTGAATGCCGAGCAGGCTAATAATTAATATTGTAGAACATAATTCTTAAATTCAGGAATTTCATTACAAAAAAATGTGATATGCTTCAATATTGTATTTTGCCTGGTTTACAAATGTATTTATGGATACATACATTCATACACATATATTTAAATATACAGAGCTAGAATAGACATTTTATAACCACGTCAAAAGCTTATCTACTACTCTTTATTTTATTAAAGTAAAAGTTCCAAATAATGTTGAATATATTCTCATGGAATAGGAGGTCTGAAGGTAGCAATGCAGTAAAAACCAAGTCAGCTTTTTAAAAAGAATTACAAATGAGTCTTGCTGTTACATGAATGACTCAATTTATTATGAATACTGATAATGCATATGAAATAGTTTCATAATTTGAAATATAAGAACCTGTAGCCAGAATCAATAAAAATGATAGATATTCTAGTGATTTTGCAAATCTTGCTCCAAATGTACAAGATTTTCTTATGAGAATTTCCCTATGATCAGTACAGGGAGCTTTTCATTTTGATTCACTATGATGAAGATCACAAGACATGTAAACTTAAAAAGACAGATAACCCTGTAAACAGATACACCTGACACTACATAGTATTAAGACCCACAAAGTCTCAGGAAATAACCAAACTCCATATTTAAATACATAAAATTAGAAATGATTTACTGATTCACCTATAAATAATAAGTAAATAAATAAATAAATAAATAAATAAATAAATTTTATCCCTCTTATTCTAAGGAATTACATATTATTAACTTCCAAATATTTTTTGATAACATTTGCATTGCTCTTATTGCTTTTTAAATTTTTTCAAGTAATGATATGTTTGGGTAATTTGATGGAAACTAATCGCTCATAAAGTGACCATTTTATTTTAGAATGGACAATAGGAAAGTTTCTCTTTTAACTCTTATGTAAACTCTGTGTGAATAACTATGTACAAAATGAAGGAGATTTTGCACATAAGTCATATCTTTTCCAGATGGTTCTCAGGATTTTTTTAAACAATTCTTTTTAATGGCTTTGTTACTGGGGGATAGATGATTATTATTGATTTTACCAAAATTTGCTGGTGGAATCTAATTCTTTACTAGTAATGATGTCTCAAGAAGAGTTATAATAAATTCTTTTAAAAAGCTGAAAGCTGACGTAGGGTAAGTACAAGTTACAGTCAGAATCAACAAGCCTGACATTACCCTCGGGTAGGTAAATCTTGGACTATGCATTTTCATCCTTTATTGATTCTGCATGCTCACTGTATATGGGCTACAATCAATGCTAGATTAACACCTTTCATTAAAACTGGTCAGGCTGGCTCCGTTTTTCAGATAGTCAGAGGGAACACTTTTATATTTGGGCTTTTATTTATTTATTTATTTTTTAATTGGAATTGCTGGAAGGGCATCCAACAATTACTGCAACTTTTTACACTTGAAAACCCTTTCACGAATGAATACTGTACATGAATCACCCTCATTCTAGAATGTAGAAATGAAAGCTTGAAATGGCATCTGTGAAGCATCATCTGACTCTCATGTAATAAATCTTGCCATATTTACAGCTTTTTTAAAGTTGGGTAGTCTGTGCAGTAGGGCTGGGAAATACTGAGGGATTGGTTTAGAAGAAGAATTTAAATTGCAGGTAGGTAATTTTATTTGAGGCTCTATTATCTCAAGGTTTCATGTTCACATATTCCCCCCACCCATTATTTAACAATTATTTCTGGTCATTTATTCATTTTTTGGTTTATTCATATTACTAAGCCAAGGTACATATACTTAAATTTTTATTTTGAGTTTCAAAGCCTTATTTTCATTTTGTTGCCCTTATTGTTCGTTTATTTATTTTTGCCTTTTCTTTTGTTTTATCATTTTTTTTTCCAACCACTCCTGCCCTTTCACTCAAACCTTCCTTTAACTCACTACC
The DNA here is from genome assembly GCF_027475565.1 of Acinonyx jubatus. NCBI lineage: Eukaryota > Metazoa > Chordata > Mammalia > Carnivora > Felidae > Acinonyx > Acinonyx jubatus. Next base: position 59,545,382 of record NC_069391.1, read on the forward strand.
AAAATAAGAGCCGTCAGCTCCTCCTCAAGACATTAGTTGCACCAGCCCAAGTTCCACTAGTATTTTGGTAAGTTGGCAACCTCCACCAGTGGAAAAACAGAATGGAATTATTACTGAATACTCCATCAAGTACACCTCCGTGGATGGAGAAGATGACAAACCTCACGAGATTTTGGGAATTCCTTCGGACACTACTAAGTACCTTTTGGAACAGCTGGAAAAATGGACTGAGTACCGGATCACTGTGACAGCCCACACAGACGTCGGCCCTGGCCCCGAGAGCTTCTCCGTGTTGATTCGAACTGATGAAGATGGTATGTTGCCTCTGCTACGTCAGTTTGCACCCTTCTGACACAATCTTGGTCTGCTGTCTTTTGATAGGCTAACGGTAATCCGTTTTTTGTTTTTTGTTTTTTGTTTTTCTGCTCATCTTTTTTACCCAGCATCGCTATAACTTCGTAGTTTTTGCCAAAGACCTATCTTTGCTGCAGGCTGGGCATTTTTTTTTTCAATCTCCACACAATAATTCGCTTCCCTTTAAAAGAACAGTTCGCTGGTATGACCTTGCAATCCAGGCCGTTCTCTATACTTCCGTCTAAAGTCTTCTGCACTTTTCGTGGCCTTTTTGAATAACTTCTTTTACATTTTGAAGTAAACTTTTCAAAACTGTCTTCTTATCTTCTTGTTGCCTTTTTGTTTTGCATATTTCAGAGACACTGATGCTCGACATTCAATTTTTGGCATCTGTTGTTTGGAAACCTTTGATACGAGAAAAAAAAGAGAAGAAAACCCATATAATCAAGAATCTTTTTATTCTGCTAAAAAGAAACCTTTAAAAAAAAACACACAACAATCAACAACCAGTTTTTGTTATTATTTCAATGCTATTCCTCTTTGTGCTTTAATGCTTTGAGCCTCAAAGCATCTTCCTTGGCTTTTGTACATTTTTTACATGTTTTTCTATTTCTCTGATACTCTTTTTTTCTTCCATTTTTTTTTTTTTTGGCATCGGTCATGTTTTTTGATCTTTTCTTAAAAGGTAGAGCAGATTGGTTGAGCATTTTCATTGCTTGAAAATGTTTGTATTCCACAAAGGAAACATAGTGTGTCTGCCCATTTTTTTTTTTAAAACCTAAGTAAAGAAAATACTCTGAATGGGTGGGACAAGTGCCTATAATTTTCTTTTATCCAATGATGTTGTTCCAGTTCCTAGTGGTCCTCCTCGCAAAGTCGAGGTAGAGGCTGTCAACTCAACATCTGTTAAAGTCTCATGGCGCTCACCTGTGCCCAATAAACAGCATGGCCAGATAAGAGGATACCAGGTGCATTATGTGAGGATGGAAAATGGTGAGCCCAAGGGCCAGCCCATGCTGAAGGATGTGATGCTGGCTGATGCACAGGTAAGCCTCTGAAAACACATACCTATGTTTTTATTTATTTATGATACTTTTATTTTAGTCCATACCTTGAAATGGGCCCTGTTTGTTTGTTTGTTTGTTTGTTTATTTTACATTTAAAAAATCCTGTACAAAATTCCAGTTTTTAAAGCACATGATGTGTATTTACCTTCTCAGAGTTGACAGCAAGTGAGGAAGTAAATTATAATAAACTGACACTCAAGCCTAATTAAGAACATGTAACTGGTTTCTTAAAATAAAGATAGTCAACTCTCTATATTGATATCTGAGTTTACCTTTCTGTCTTCAAAAAAATTGAATTGATTTTAATCAAATTAACAGAAAGAATCGTACGCAGCTATGCTAAAACTACTTGTAACTAAGTTGATCTAATTTCTAAGTGTAGGACTTCTTCTGTTGAAGAATACACATCCTTAATTGAGGAAAGGTATCCAGATAGTATTTTATTTAGTACTTAATCAAACCATGTATTCACAAGTAATTATTTGATTTCCTGGAAAATGAAGATAATGACCATAAAAATTAATTTACAGTTTCCCAGGAAATAAATGAGAATCCTCTATGTTAAGCCAAGTTAAGAAAAGTATGAAGAAGAGTTGAGTATGTGAGAAACTCTATTGATCCTAGAGTGATGGTTTATAATCATGCAGTCACAACTGGCTTTTGTAATCAGTTGTTTAAAGCAGAGCACTAAATGTTTCCATTTTATTTCCGTAAACTAAAGTGTTTCAAAGGATGATACCATAATACATCCACCTGTATTCTACATATTTACCTGAAAAGAAGAGGAAGATTTCAGTTAATAACTTATGCTGGGATTTACATATAATCCACAGATAGCTTACCTATACTGGCTCCAGGAGTGATGGGATGTTATGAATAGATTGCTGTGCTTATCTAGCAAATTGGTCGCTGGGCATGGAAATGGATGGGGTTTAGGAAAATTTGAAGTTTATTTCAGTAAAAAATTCCTTCCTTTGTGTGAAAGTGAAGTAGACTGTGAGCCAAGTTGAGAAATACTACGTTAGGTTGCCAAATTTTGCATTCTTGTCTCTGTGCAGACAAGAGAGCAATACATATCCTTGTGGCTATAAGGAAAGCATTGACCTAATGTCTTAATATAATCAATTCACAAAAACACTTACTTAACTAATGGGATCTGGATGAGTGGCTTAATCAGCTCCAAATCCAGTTACATGGTTTTGAAGTCTACTTCTATAAACGTATATTTTAGATTCATATTCTTTTAGACTCTGGCTGTTGACTTGCTTTTTCTAAATATTTATTTTGTGCTATCTGTGAAACAGAAAGTACTCACAATCTGAAATTAATAAAGCCATTGTTGCCTATGTTTTCTTTTGTAAGTCTGAAATTATGAAAAAAATTATATGGCCACCATGCTCTGATAGCCTCTTTCATGTCCTAGATATTTTTGCATTATAAACCTGTAGTTTTGCCAGTGTTTTCATTTTGGTTAATGAAATTATATGATACAAAATGCCTTAAATGTCAACATTTTTCCCGTCTCTTCTACTTTGTCTTTTATTTGTTAATGTGCTAATTTTGCTTATGTATATATGTTTTTGGTTGTGTTTTTTTGGAGTTTTTTTTTGTTTTTGTTTTTGGGTTTTTTTTGCCTACCTCGTATGCTAACTATTCATTGAAATTCCATTGCACCTTGCAAGACTTCTCTGGGGCTAGAAGATTCCAATATTTTATGAAAGGTGTTAATCTAATTACTGACATAAATTAATTGCATAACATAAGGAAAAAGTCAAAATAAATGTGATAAAGTAGTGTATGATTAGAAACATCAGCTTTACATTATGCCTTAATTGATTCATTCCAATGAACCACACATTGAAAAATATGTATTATCTGATTTTAATGCTATTAATACAAAGCATATTTACTTTTGACCTATGAATTAGGGGTGAGGGTGACAGCATACATACTTTCTCTTTGGAATTTTGTTGTACACACTGTTCCAATTGCTTATTTTTTCAATTTTTTTTTTAATCTAAGGAGGGCAGCATTGCCTTTTAAGTCTGCAAATTTCTCTTCATTTATTTTTATTTTGTTTTCCTCTTCCCCAACCTTCTTAATCTCAATCAGTGGGAATTTGATGATACTACTGAACATGTGAGTAATTTTTGGACGCTTTGTCAAAAACAGATTACAAATGCTTGTTTTTTCTACACCCCTCTTTCACTTATGTGTGATATGTCATCACAGATTGCTTGGATGCATGAACTAACAAATTATTTTTAAATTATCTTCACTCTATGTTATCCTTTTTATTTAGGCTTTTATTTTGTGAAATTGGCATGTTGCTACTGATTGCCTAAGAAAATCATGAGCTCATGTTGTTTTTATGGCTGCTACTAACTCTGCCTTTTGACACAGTTAGAGGAGGCATGCTTCAAGTGGAGACATCCCAGATGAGAGATATCAAGCTGTTTGATATAGGCCATTCATCTATCCTACCCCAGGGTTACATTTTAGGTGGATAACAATGTAGATCTGGTACTAATTATATTTAGAAATGGCAACTCTCTGTTATACCCACAGAAATTTGAGTAAAATTGAATGAGTCATGCCAAGAAGCAGAAAGTATTTCACTGAGAGAGGAATTTTTAAAAATATTTTGATGACTGGATTATGTTATTTATTGAGAGCTTATTATTATGTAAAGGTTTCCATGGGAGTCATAGGATGTGTCTTTGCCTTCTAAGTGCTTACAGTAGGTGGTTAGGAAGTATGTAAAGTTCAGAAAGGTTTCATAAAATACAACAAAAGCAATGACCTCAAGCAATGTGTAATTAATTAATAAATGAGTGACAGTGTCAGTAAGAGCTGTGAGTTTGGAGGCCATGGACCAAGAAGAGGTCTTAAAATGTAGTTGAGAACTTGAAAGTAAGGATTGAAGAGTGGGAAAATGTGTGTGTGTGTGTGTGTGTGTGTGTGTGTGTGTGTGTGTGTGTATTGGGGAGTTGGAGGTAGAAACATATTTTTTAAAGTACAGGAGAAGCAGTCATTGGGACAGTCAAGAATGTCATATAGTCAATTGATAGTGAGCTTTGCCAATTTAACATGAATGAAGGGATTCAGGCTAGTAAATTAGCTCTAACTATGGCTAAGAAATAACATTTAATATAATGTTGGGAAAACTTGAAGTGTCAAGCTAAAGACGTGGCTTTTAACTCTTCAGTACTGGAAAGATATAGAAAATTAAAAATAGAAACAAGAGACAAACTGGTAAGGGTATTCTTTCATTTTATTTATTTATTTATTTATTTATTTATTTATTTATATTTTTTGCCAAAACACAGGGCTCTTGTTGGGAATGTTGGTAAATATGGTGGGCAAGGTATTAGTTTTAATGGAACTAACAGTGTTTTACAAACTTTTTTGACTGTGATCCATAGTAAGAATGCATTAAATATCATGACCAATGCGTTCATATGTTTAAAATAAAGGTCTTACAAAATGATACCTTATTTTTAAATATATGTAAGATTCAATATTTTTCATTAAAGTATATTATATTTCTTTTCAAAATGCTGGTCATTGATTTCATGACCTACTTAAATGGGTTATTACCTGCAGCTTAAAAATGACTTAGTGGATAGATTAGAGAGAAAGAAGAGAGTAAACAGGGACACAAAAACAACTCTTTCACTAAAGCAGTCATGAAATTATAAAAAATCCAACAAAACTGAGACAGCAGAAATGAAAAAAGGGACAGTTTTTGTCACCATTTTAAAAACAAAAACTTGCTGAATAGGAATTTGAGGAAGAAAAAGAGATCAAGGTCAATCATAAGTTTGGCATATGCTCTACCATTCACTAAAGTATAGAAGCAAGGGAGTTTGTTTCTGGAAATGACATTTGAGCTTTAGTTAAGTTGAACTTGAGGGAACAATTGATTGTCAAGGAAAAATGTTCACATATTTACAATGTACATGCCATTGGTGCCCTGATGGGAAATCAAGACAAAATGAATTTAGTATATAAATAGAAAAAATTCTTTAAAATTTGTAAATGTGTTTTTTAGGACTAAAAAGAAACACAGCAGGCCAGTAACTGTTTCAGAATACCTGGGAATGCCAACTTTTAAGGGACAGGGACAAGAAGTTGAATGGAGATGAGTTGGGGGAGACAAAGAGAATGAGGAACTGGCCAGGATATCAGCCACACCACCCCACAGAGGGTATGGAAATCCCTGAGCGAGTATGCACACAGTTTCAAAAAAGAAAATGTAACGCAAGAAATGATGGGATCCAGGCAGATAGAGGTGTGTCCAGCTGTGATTATACCACTGCAGAGGGTTTGACCAATTTCAAATTGCATTACAATTTATTATCCTGTAACAGTCTGTGTGAGAGGAAGGACATGTGTGGCTAATCTCAATTTTATAAATGAAAAAGACATATATAAGTTTCAGAGCATATAAATTTCTTCCACATATAAATTTGGTGATAGAGGCAAGCCTTGCTTTTTTCTTCCCCTAGCCTTGCCTACATTCAGCAGAAATCCAATAGCATGTGAGAGGGACCTTGGAAGCAATAATGCTGGTGTTTTCCCATTATAATTTTTGGAATACCCATTGTATCTACTGCTACTCTTGGGTGATTCGGATGGTTTTTGTAGTCTCTGTAATGTTAGTGAAACTATTCCAAGGTCCTGAAAATAAAATCTCTCTCCCAAATTTAGCCCATTCATCTGGCAGAATAATTTTTCCAGTGGCTCTTCGGTATGATATCTGAAATTCTTGAATTTCCACTCTGATGACATTCCTACTATTTCAAGAAAAGAAGACTGTCAAAAACTGTCATATTTGGGATAAGATTCAACAATTGAGTTCTATGATGCCCCTTACAGCCTTATACAGAGAAATCCTCTTGTCTTGTACACAATCCAGTCCATTCCATGAACTCTCACTTGCATTGTCTTCAGATGTGGAAGTCAATGGCATTGTACATTTTCTTAACTCTAACTATATTCAGTTTGAAAGCAAAGCTATCCCGAATATCTGAAAGGGTTTTTTGTTTTTGTTTTTGTTTGTTTTGTTTTGTTTTTTTACTGTGTGTGTGTGTGTGTGTGCGCGTGCGTGCGCACACGCATGCACGTGCTTGTGCAGCAGCTCTGGAGAAAATAACAGAACAAATTAGTAACCACTCTATGTAAAAAATCGTATAACCTCCAGTTTGGAAGAACAGATCTAAGTCATAACCATCACAGTTTGGGGCCCTAACTTAGAGAAAACTAGAGTTTTAATAAATAGTTTGTGATATTTAACATTTTCTAAGCAGAATTAATTGAGCCCACATTCATGATGTGGTAGAAAAAGTATTGTTCTTTGGTTTTATGGACGACTCCAAATCACCAGAAAATTCTCCTTATTGGGTAATGATTTTAGTCCATAATCTACATCATTAACCAGTATGTTACTTGAGTCCTAAGAAACTTCTCTGGCTGTCAAGATATCAAAGTCCAACAGATCAGCCATTTGGCAAAATGGTGATAAAACAGGCTGCAGTGGCATCAGTACCATCACTGCTCTGTGGACCAGGCTATAGAGGACGCATGTACAGAGCTACTGGAGTAATATGAGTGCTGGTGTCTGGGTTGCTTGCTATGAGCCAGACATAGCCGTAAGTGTTTGCTGGATATAACTCCTTTAATCCTTCTATTATTCCAACCTTTACAAGAGAAACTGAGGTGCAGAGGGGTTAACTCACTTTCCCTGGATCACAAACCTAGTAAATAAGGAAACGCAGGTTTAAATTAAAGAATTCAGGAGTTCCAGCTCCAGGTTTCATGTTTTTAACTACTACTTCTCAGAACTACCTCTTAGGATGGCTGAAGTCCCCACTTTAATGTCAGCATGAACACAGATCATCCATAGCATGAGCTCCAGGCATGAAACTTCCAGTGCTTGGCATGGCTACAGGGAGTAATGAAGCATGCATAGAATGAAGATGGATGTTTTGATTTTCCCCCAGGGTATTTGTAGCATTTTGAATCAGTGTCATTCCATTGTGTCATTTTAGGACATGATTATTTCTGGGCTACAACCTGAAACTTCCTACTCCCTCACCGTCACAGCCTACACCACCAAAGGAGATGGTGCACGAAGCAAGCCCAAACTGGTGTCCACCACTGGGGCAGGTAAGCATTATCTGTGCATATATGTGCCTTGAACATCTTCCAGGTGACAATAATATTAATTTTCCAAATAGTATGTTGAATTCTATCAGAAGCAATAAGTGGGCTGTGATCAACTTTTGTGTTTTTTGATATATAGTTCAGAAGAAGCAAAGCAAGAACATACTTTTCCCAAATTATTCGATCAGTTATTCAACAAATATGTTTTTGAGCACTTAGTAGATGTCAGGTGCTACCCCCAGTACTGGGGATACAGCAATCAACAAAACAGAAATATTCTTTCCTCTTGAAACTTATGTTCTGAGTAGGGCTAGATAATTAATAAACAGACAAATGGAGATATATATATATATAGATATATATATATATATAGATATATATATATATATATATAAAACATCAGTAAGTGACATTTTCAGAGAAGCTGAAAAATAAAGGTGTGTAGGCATTAAGGATAGGATAGCCCCTAGGGGCCTTTGGAAAGAGTGATTGGATAAGATCTCTTAGAGGAAAGTTATTTGAGCTGAGATACAAATGATGTGGAAGAGCAAGTCCTATGAATGTCCAGAGGGAAGATCATATGGACAGAGATGTCACTTGTTAGCTTCAACACCTCTCAGCAGCAGACCCTTTTAGAAAAGCTGCCATCTTGAACTGGGTTGACGACTTATGGTTTTGTATTTTTGGCCATTTTCACCTCCTCAGTCCTTGCAGTGGGGATTCTAAGGGGAGGAGCGGCAAGTCACATAAAAGATGGGAAACAGAAAAATGAAAAGCAAAAAGGCTACAAAATGTCAGATTGCTTCTCTCTGAAGAACAAAGTTTCTTAATGCTCTTTAGAGTTAGTTTGATCGGCTCCCATTAGGAAAAGCCAGCATGAAAGAAGACCTGACATTGTAAAACCAATAAATTAAGACATAATTACAAAAGGATTCTCCTCCAATCCCTTTATATAGCAATCTCCCATGGAACATTTAAACTATGATTTGATTTACTCCTCCTGAATCGTTTCTCACACAACTTTTTAGGAACACACCTCTATGTAAAGGCATAAAGCAAAGAACAGCTGTGATGTTGAGTACCCTCCTGGGTGCCATGCTCACTGCCAAATTTGTCTAAATGTCATAAGATTTGCCTCACTTACATCCTGCCACCTGGAACTGCCTCAAGCAGCAGGATTACAGATGGCAAAACTCCTTTAAGGCAATGTCTTCTGGGCTTTTTTTTTTCCCTTTTTTTTTTTTTTTTTTTTTTTTAAAGAATAGCATTGTACCGAGCTAATTTAATGCCATGCTTAGGAGATACATGTTCAGTGGGGGCATGCTGAATGACGATGGAACCAGCCTCTATTGAAAGGTAAACAGCCAAGGGTAAACTCCTGAAACTGAATCCCAAAATGAAGAAAATACACTTCTTTCACCTATATTTATAATTGTGTCTTAATGAGTCTGAGATGTCTTACATAAAGCATCAAACTCCTGTTGGCCATAAGATAGGGATACCATAATAAGGACAAGAAAGTACAGAATTTATAGCCAAAGGATGTGACTCCCAGAGAAAGAAATAACATTGTCTTTTTTAATAGCTAAGACTGGCTCATCACTTTTTAGTGGTTATACAAAAATTATTTAGAATCGTAGATCTTATTCACAGAGAAGATTATTTTGGTGTTTCCATTTACAATTTTAGGTCTTTCTTAATCAATAGAGACTTGAATATTGAAATAGGCGATGCTTATTTTAGATATGTGTAAATTTATTGTGTTTATACTACCCAGCCGAGCCTATGCTGGAGGTGTGCAAATACAGATTTATAATCTCTGTAAGAGAAAAGAAAAACGGAGTTTTGTTTTCAGCCAACCTACTAGTCAAAAAGCATTCTTTAGTCATGGTTTCTCCACAGGTATAAAGTATAGACAAAAAGTACAAATTATATCCATAATAACTCAAAGCAACATGATTTTGTACCTATTAAAAAAAAACTTATAAGCAACATAATAGTATCATTAAGTATTTGGGCTATGGATTCAGATGAACCCAGGGCTGTCTTAGAGCTTTCTCATTTATTACATATCTGATTATGCAGCTTTCTATCTCTCTAGGTGTCATTTTCTTATCATAGAAAATTAAGATAATAACTAATCGGAGTGTGTAGTCAGGAATGAAAAATGTAAATCAAGTGAGATCCTTCATCTTAGCACAGTGCCTGGTACATTACAGGTACCCAGCAATTAAATATGTTATAATCATGATTCTTATTAGCTGTATGTATCTAATTAGCTAATCTTTACTCACCCTCATTTCTCTGTGACATGAACCTTCATATGTGGGAATTTTTTTAATTCCCTTAAATTATTGTTTTAATAAATCTATTTGTGTCTGTTATCAAATTCTGGTATTTCAGTCTACCTTAATAATTAAGTATGAAAAGAAGCATATTTCTACAAAGGTATATAGACCAAGGCTTTTTTTTTATATATAAATAAAGAAGTGGGGATCCCATAGAGTGGTGTTCCTATTCAGTAGTGATTAAAGTGTGAACGTCTGTGTTGGTTGGTCTCAGCACTCCATCCCATGTGTTGCAGTTCCAGGGAAACCCCGGCTTGTGATTAACCACACTCAAATGAATACTGCTCTCATTCAGTGGCACCCCCCGGTGGACACATTTGGACCTCTTCAGGGCTACCGTCTAAAATTTGGCCGGAAAGATATGGAGCCACTCACTACTCTTGAGTTCTCTGAGAAAGAAGACCACTTTACTGCTACAGACATCCATAAAGGAGCATCCTATATCTTCAAGCTCTCAGCCAGAAACAAAGTGGGCTTTGGGGAAGAAATAGTGAAGGAGATTTCTGTTCCAGAAGAAGTCCCAACTGGATTTCCTCAAAACCTCCACTCAGAAGGCACCACTTCAACGTCCGTCCAGTTATCCTGGCAGCCACCTGTCCTGGCAGAGAGAAATGGCATTATCACCAAGTATACTCTTCTGTATAGGGATATCAACATCCCACTTCTTCCAATGGAGCAGCTTATTGTTCCAGCTGATACTACTATGACACTCAGTGGCTTAAAACCAGATACTACATATGATGTAAAAGTACGTGCTCACACGAGCAAAGGGCCCGGGCCATATAGTCCCAGTGTCCAGTTCAGGACACTTCCTGTGGATCAAGGTAGGATTTGTCTGCTTATGGCCTTCCTCCTTTAAAGGAATGTCGGTCTTTGGAAATCAGTATTTTGAAGCTATAAATAACTGATCGGACCATTCATATTAATAGGTTCAGCAAAAGCAAAACAGGTAAAGTATGTAAAACTTAACATGTTTTGGATGCCTTAGATTTCGGTTATAGAATGCCAAGCAAGTCTGGCTGACAGCACCCAATGTTCTCAGGTAAGGAAAACACAATATAGTTGACTGAATTGGAGGTAAAAGAGAGATCTTTATGAGAATGGGATAATAAAATGAATAGTGTAAACAGGTAGGCAAATCACACTTGTCTCTCTGATCAAAGTAGACAGCATCTAACTTAAACCCGATTGTCCATGGTGGAAAAGGACAGGTCATATGTTTTTAGGAGTAGTTTAAATACACTGTTTTTCCTTTTCCAGCAGTGTTTGCAAAAAATTTTCATGTCAAAGCAGTAATGAAGACTTCAGTGCTGTTGTCTTGGGAAATTCCAGAAAATTATAATTCTGCCATGCCTTTCAAAGTAAGTTCTTTTTCTAATTTCTAAGATATCATGGTTGTAAAAGGGGGGTGCAGTTCATCTGGGTAAGTTACTTGGAAAGCATACACACCACTTTGATTCAGCCACACAAACTTGATTTTCTCATTTTTGGCTTCCACTCAAAGGATAAAGCAGGAGCCACCTAGGGGTGGCATTACTTGTCAGTCATCTTATAGTTCCAAGATAAGTGTTTTACATCTAAGCTAGTGCTTTTGTTTCCTACCAGACACTGAAATTTACATGGTTTCTATCTCTTTATAATACAGTATCCTGGGATTTTAAAAATTTGTTTATTGGCCTGAATTCTTTGTAAGTTTTAAACTCTAATTTGCAATTGAGAGATACTGAGAGATGTTAACAAAAAGTACAAGTCTATGAAATGCAGAGAATAGAGGAACACTTTTGAAAACAAAAATATACTTAGGAACAGGACTAGAAATATTTAGAAAAAAGAGTGATGTGAATAATACCTTGAATATCTATAGCATATGTGCCTATTTTCCATTAAGATTATATGCAACCAGCAGGTCAAATATTGAAAATATTGTACATTTTTGTGTATTTTTGATATACTTGGAACCATTATATAATTATGAAGTGAGAACCAAAAGAAAAATTGATACAACCTCTAGAATTTATGAACGCTTCTAAGCTTAGGAATTTCCCCAAATTGAAATTGACCTGATACATGTGTTCTGTAAACAAGTACACATTAGTTACGAAAACCTACATTGCCTCTCTGAGAAGCAAATCTCCCTGACTGGTTGTATGTCTCTAGATTCTTTATGATGATGGGAAAATGGTGGAAGAAGTGGATGGCCGAGCTACACAGAAGTTAATTGTCAACCTAAAGCCTGAGAAGTCATATTCATTTGTGCTGACAAATCGTGGAAACAGTGCTGGTGGGCTGCAACATAGGGTAACAGCAAAGACTGCACCAGATGTACTTCGTACCAAGCCTGCCTTCATTGGGAAGACCAATCTAGATGGCATGATCACTGTGCAACTGCCTGAAGTACCCGCCAATGAGAATATAAAGTAAGTTGACTGAAGGGCTGAGCTGAAGGATAGAAAAGTAAGGAAGTGAGAAAACTCAACCTCAGTATTATAGAGGTTATAAAAGAATCTATTGCTGGTAGAGTAAAAGATCCTTCTGTGAAAGATCTCAGTTATATTCAAGTTTTGTTGCACCATGTTCTCATGTTTATTGTAACACAAATTCTCATTAATTTAACATTGAGCATTTTTTCTTAATGTCTCAGGAATGATGTCACTTAGGAGAGATGGACAAATAGAGTATGGTCCTTGCTATAAAAAGGAATTTATGTCATAGAATACAGAGTAAGGTGAATAGTTGAATAACTCTGGTATTTGGCAAATAGAATAGCGAGGAAGTCTTAGAATAGAGTATGAAACTTAAAGACATTTTGGGAAATGAGATAGCACTGATATATGACACTGTTGTTTTAGATGTGTGCTGAAAGGAAATATTTCAAAAGTCAATGTTCAGAACGACATTGGAAAAACAAAATTTAAAAATGCAAGTTTTCTGTTTTAGATGGAGCACAGTGTTGAGGTCAATGGGCCTGAATTGAAAAAATAAATCTAGTCAATAAAGTGGTATTTACTGGTTGTATATAGCTAGTTGATTGCAGCCAGTGCATTTTATAACCAGTATAGCTAGCTGGTTGTAGCCAATAGAAGAAAAAAAAATATTTTCACTGCTATCTATTAAGTATGAGTATTGAGGTTGGCCCTGGAGAACAAAAGAAGATGTGATCTCTGTTTTCAAAGAACGAACATAGACGTGCATTGGTGGCTCAGTTGGTTGGTGTCCAACTTGGGCTCAGGTCACGATCGCATGGTTAGTGGGTTCGAGCCCCACGTCGGGCTCCATGCTGACAGCTCAGATCCCAGAACCTGTTTCTGATTCTGTGCCTCCCTCTCTCTCTGCACCTAACCTGCTCATGCTGAGTCTCTCAAAAGTAAACAAACATTAAAAAATTTAAAAAAAAAAAGAACTAGCATAGAGTGGGGGATACCCAGAAACAGACAGACATAATACATGCTAATGATAGAGTTATACTCTATTGTAAAAGCATCTAACCAAGAATTAAATGGGTCAAGGAAGTTTGTCATTTAATCTTTAAGGACAGGTAGGGCACATACAAAAAAAAAATCCTTCATTAGTGAAGGAAGGAAGTTATTTTGTAAGGTCTAGAGAAGAGAAGTGAGAGAAGTACACAAGAGTCAAGTTACACTCAGAACTTGGGACTATATCCTATAGACAGTGGGAATTCATTAAAGCTTTTTATGCAGGAGAATGGCATGTACCATTTTATATAATACCTAAGTTTCCTTTTTTTCCATTTTAGGAAATATATATTGAGTACCTGCTACATGGTAGAGTATTGTGCTGCCTGCTTGCTTTCTCATTGCTTCTATCCCACATGATCATGTTTAGATGAAACTCAATATAAACGATTTGAAGGTCAAGAAGAGCCATTTATAACATAGTTTATGGGCCATTGGGATCTTCACATTTAGCAGCAATATGGTGACATAATTGGGACAGTTCTTAGGGAAGGTGGCTCCTGAAGGCATATGTTGGAAGGATTGGAGCACCATAGAGAAAAGTGTTGGGATGTCATTGCATAGTTGGTTGATTCTAAGTAAATGACAAGATTCTGAAATCAGAAGGTGATGAGGGAAATAGGATGCAGAGGCAGATGAGAGCAGTAGTGTAGTAGGAATTGGTAACCAATTTAATGAGGGATCAATCAAAGGAAAATGTCATAGATGAGAGTTGAGCTTGGATGACAAAGTGAATGATGATGCCACCATTCATCGAAAGAATGAAAAATCAGGAAGAAATTGATGACTTCAATTTTGTGTATGTTTTACATGAGGTATCAGTGAAATATCTAGTTAGAGATGTGGGTTTAAAGAAATCGCTATGATTATAGGTAGAAAGTTGAGAATTGTTAACAGAGCAGCAATGGATTCATGGAAAGAGATGGAATCACTGAGACACTGAGGTGAAGACATGAAGCAAAAGGCTAAATAAAGTAAAGGTCTCAGGATGAAAGAGCCAGTAAAGGACACAGAGTGGGATTTGTTACAGGGTTAAATGGAGAACCAAGCCAGAGCAAGTTCATGGCAAAAGAATTTTCAGGAAAGTGTATACTGTCAAGAATTTACAAAGGTCCAGAAAACTTAAAGAAGATAACTGAAAAAAATCAGCTGTTAAAAAGTACAGTTATAGGGAGAACTCGGAAGATGGCGGCATAGGAGGACGCTGGGCTCACCACGCGTCCTGCTGATCACTTAGATTCCACCTACACCTGCCTAAATAACCCAGAAAACCGCCAGAGGATTAGCAGAACGGAGTCTCCAGAGCCAAGCGCAGACGAGAGGCCCACGGAAGAGGGTAGGAAGGGCGGTGAGGTGGTGCACGCTGCACGGACTGGCGGGAGGGAGCCGGGGCGGAGGGGTGGCTCGCTGGCCAAGCAGAGCCCCTGAGTCTGGCTGGCAAAAGCTGAGGGGCCGGACAGACGGAGTGGGTTCCGACAGCAAGCTCGACTTAGCGTCTGGGAGGTCATAAGTTAACAGCTCTGCTCAGAAAGCAGGAAGGCTGGAGGACAAAGGGAGGGAGAGCTGCTGAGCCCCCGGACTACAGAGCTCAGTTTGGTGGGGAACAAAGGCGCTCGCCAGCGCCATCTCCCTCAACCATCCCCCATCCAAAATCCCAAAGGGAACCAGTTCCTGCCAGGGAACTTGCTCCCTCTGCGCAAACACCCAACTCTGTGCTTCTGTGGAGCCAAACCTCCAGCAGCGGGTCTGACTCCCTCCCGCTGCCACAGGGCCCCTCCTGAAGTGGATCGCCTAAGGAGAAGCGAGCTAAGCCTGCCCCTCCTGCCCCCGTGCACCTTGCCTACCCACTCCAGCTAATACACCAGATCCCCAGCACCACAAGCCTGGCAGTGTGCAAGTAGCCCAGACGGGCCACGCCACCCACAGTGAATCCCACCCCTAGGAGAGGGGAAGAGAAGGCACACACCAGTCTGGCTGTGGCCCCAGCGGTGGGCTGGGGGCAGACATCAGGACTGACTGCGGCCCCGCCCACCAACTCCAGTTACACACCACAGCACAGGGGAAGTGCCCTGCAGGTCCTCAACACTCCAGGGACTATCCAAAATGACCAAACGGAAGAATTCCCCTCAGAAGAATCTCCAGGAAATAACAACAGCTAATGAACTGATCAAAAAGGATTTAAATAATGTAAAAGAAAGTGAATTTAGAATAATAGTCATAAAATTAATCGCTGGGCTTGAAAACAGTATAGAAGACAGCAGAGAATCTCTTGCTACAGAGATCAATGGAACAAGGAACAGTCACGAGGAGCTGAAAAGCGCTTTAAACGAAATGCAAAACAAAATGGAAACAATGACAGCTTGGATTGAAGAGGCAGAGGAGAGAATAGGTGAACTAGAAGATAAATTTCTGGAAAAAGAGGAAGCTGAGAGAAAGAGAGATAAAAAAATCCAGGAGTATGAGGGGAAAATTAGAGAACTAAGTGATACACTAAAAAGAAATAATATATGCATAATTGGTATCCCAGAGGAGGAAGAGAGGGAAAGGTGCTGAAGGGGTACTTGAAGAAATTATAGCTGAGAACTTCCCTGAACTGGGGAAGGAAAAAGGCATTGAAATCCAAGAGGTACAGAGAACTCCGTTCAGACATAACTTGAATCGATCTTCTGCACGACATATCATAGTGAAACTGGCAAACTACAAGGATAAAGAGAAAATTCTGAAAGTAGCTAGGGATAAACGTGCCCTCACAAATAAAGGGAGACCTATAAGACTGGTGACTGATCTCTCTTTTGAAAGTTGGCAGGCCAGAAAGAATTGGCACGATATTTTCAGTGTGCTAAACAGGAAAAATATGTAGCCGAGAATCCTTTATCCAGCAAGTCTGTCATTTAGAATAGAAGGAAAGATAAAGGTCTTCCCAAACAAACAAAAACTGAAGGAATTTGTCACCACTAAACCAGCCCTACAAGAGATCCTAAGGGGGATCCTGTGAGACAAAGCACCAGAGACATCACTACAAGCATAAAACATACAGACATCACAATGACTCTAAACCCGTATCTTTCTATAATAACACTGAATGTAAATGGGTTAAATGCGCCAACCAAAAGACATAGGGTATCAGAATGGATAAAAAAAACAAGACCCATCTATTTGCTGTCTACAAGAGACTCATTTTAGACCTGAGGACACCTTTAGATTGAGAGTGAGGGGATGGAGAACTATTTATCATGCTACTGGAAGCCAAAAGAAAGCTGGAGTAACCATACTTATATCAGACAAACTAGACTTTAAATTAAAGGCTGTAACAAGAGATGAAGAAGGGCATTATATAATAATTACACGGTCTATCCATCAGGAAGAGCTAACAATTATAAATGTCTATGTGCCGAATACTGGAGCCCCCAAATATATAAAACAATTACTCACAAACATAAGCAACCTTATTGATAAGAATGTGGTAATTGCAGGGGACTTTAACACTCCACTTACAGAAATGGATAGATCATCTAGACACAGGGTCAATAAAGAAACAAGGGCCCTGAATGATACATTGGATCAGATGGACTTGACAGATACATTTAGAACTCTGCATCCCAAAGCAACAGAATATACTTTCTTCTCGAGTGCACATGGAACATTCTCCAAGATAGATCATATACTGGATCACAAAACAGCCCTTCATAAGTTTACAAGAATTGAAATTATACCATGCATACTTTCAGACCACAATGCTATGAAGCTTGAAATCAACCCCAGGAAAAAGTCTGGAAAACCTCCAAAAGCATGGAGGTTCAAGAACACCCTACTAACGAATGAGTGGGTCAACCAGGCAATTAGAGAAGAAATTAAAAAATATATGGAAACAAATGAAAATGAAAATACAACAATCCAAACGCTTTGGGACGCAGCGAAGGCAGTCCTGAGAGGAAAATACATTGCAATCCAGGCCTATCTCAAGAAACAAGAAAAATCCCAAATACAGAATCTAACAGCACACCTAAAAGAAATAGAAGCAGAACAGCAAAGGCAGCCTAAAACCAGCAGAAGAAGAGAAATAATAAAGATCAGAGCAGAAATAAACAATATAGAATCTAAAAAAAACTGTAGAACAGATCAACGAAACCAAGAGTTGGTTTTTTGAAAAAATAAACAAAATTGACAAACCTCTAGCCAGGCTTCTCAAAAAGAAAAGGGAGATGACCCAAATAGATAAAATCATGAATGAAAATGGAATTATTACAACCAATCCCTCAGAGATACAAACAATTATCAGGGAATACTATGAAAAATTATATGCCAACAAATTGGACAACCTGGAAGAAATGGACAAATTCCTAAACACCCACACTTTTCCAAAACTCAATCAGGAGGAAATAGAAAGCTTGAACAGACCCATAACCAGTGAAGAAATTGAATCGGTTATCAAAAATCTCCCAACAAATAAGAGTCCAGGACCAGATGGCTTCCCAGGGGAGTTCGACCAGACGTTTTAAGCAGAGATAATACCTATCCTTCTCAAGCTATTCCAAAAAATAGAAAGGGAAGGAAACCTTCCAGACTCATTCTTTGAAGCCAGTATTACTTTGATTCCTAAACCAGACAGAGACCCAGTAAAAAAAGAGAACTACAGGCCAATATCCCTGATGAATATGGATGCAAAAATTCTCAATAAGATACTAGCAAATCGAATTCAACGGCATGTACAAAGAATTATTCACCATGATCAAGTGGGATTCATTCCTGGGATGCAGGGCTAGTTCAACATTCGCAAATCAATCAAGGTGATACATCACATTAACAAAAAAAAAGAGAAGAACCATATGATCCTGTCAATCGATGCAGAAAAGGCCTTTGACAAAATTCAGCACCCTTTCTTAATAAAAACCCTTGAGAAAGTCAGGATAGAAGGAACATACTTAAAGATCATAAAAGCCATCTATGAAAAGCCCACAGCTAACATCATCCTCAACGGGGAAAAACTGAGAGCTTTTTCCCTGAGATCAGGAACACGACAGGGATGCCCACTCTCACCACTGTTGTTTGACATAGTGCTGGAAGTTCTAGCATCAGCAATCAGACAACAAAAGGAAATCAAAGGCATCAAAATTGGCAAAGATGAAGTCAAGCTTTTGCTTTTTGCAGATGACATGATATTATACATGGAAAATCCGATAGACTCCACCAAAAGTCTGCTAGAACTGATACATGAATTCAGCAAAGTTGCAGGATACAAAATGAATGTACAGAAATCAGTTGCATTCTTATACACTAACAATGAAGCAACAGAAAGACAAATAAAGAAACTGATCCCATTCATAATTGCACCAAGAAGCATAAAATACCTAGGAATAAATCTAACCAAAGATGTAAAAGATCTGTATGCTGAAAACTATAGAAAGCTTATGAAGGTAACTGAAGAAGATATAAAGAAATGGAAAGACAATCCCTGCTCATGGATTGGAAGAATAAATATTGTCAAAATGTCAATACTACCCAAAGCTATCTACACATTCAATGCAATCCCAATCAACATTGCACCAGCATTCTTCTCAAAGCTAGAACAAGCAATCCTAAAATTCATATGGAACCACCAAAGGCCCCGAATAGCCAAAGTAATTTTGAAGAAGAAGACCAAAGCAGGAGGCATCACAATCCCAGACGTTAGCCTCTACTACGAAGCTGTAATCATCAAGACAGCATGGTATTGGCACAAAAACAGACACAGAGACCAATGGAATAGAATAGAAACCCCAGAACTAGACCCACAAACGTATGGCCAACTCATCTTTGACAAAGCAGGAAAGAACATCCAATGGAAAAAAGACAGTCTCTTTAACAAATGGTGCTGGGAGAATTGGACAGCAACATGCAGAAGGTTGAAACTAGACCACTTTCTCACACCATTCACAAAAATAAACTCAAAATGGATGAAGGACCTGAATGTGAGACAGGAAACCATCAAAACCTTAGAGGAGAAAGCAGGAAAAGACCTCTCTGACCTCAGCCGTAGCAATATCTTACTTGACACATCCCCAAATGCAAGGGAATTAAAAGCAAAAGTGAATTACTGGGACCTTATGAAGATAAAAAGCTTCTGCACAGCAAAGGAAACAACCAACAAAACTAAAAGGCAACCAACGTAATGGGAAAAGATATTTGCAAATGACATATCGGACAAAGGGCTAGTATCCAAAATCTATGAAGAGCTCACCAAACTCCACATCCCAAAAACAAATAACCCAGTGAAGAAATGGGCAGAAAACATGAAAAGACACTTCTCTAAAGAAGACATCCGGATGGCCAACAGGCACATGAAAAGATGTTCAATGTCGCTCCTTATCAGGGAAATACAAATCAAAACCCCACTCAGGATATCACCTCACGCCAGTCAGAGTGGCCAAAATGAACAAATCAGGAGACTATAGATGCTGGAGAGGATGTGGAGAAACGGGAACCCTCTTGCACTGTTGGTGGGAATGCAAATTGGTGCAGCCACTCCGGAAAGCAGTGTGGAGGTTCCTCAGAAAATTAAAAATAGACCTACCCTATGACCCAGCAGTAGCACTGCTATGAATTTATCCAAGGGATATAGGAGTGCTGATGCATAGGGCACTTGTACCCCAGTGTTCATAGCAGCACTCTCAACAATAGCCAAATTATGGAAAGAGCCTAAATGTCCATCAACTGATGAATGGATAAAGAAATTGTGGTTTATATACATAATGGAATACTACGTGGCAATGAGAAAAAATGAAATATGGCCTTTTGTAGCAACGTGGATGGAACTGGAGAGAGTGATGCTAAGTGAAATAAGCCATACAGAGAAAGACAGATACCATATGGTTTCACTCTTATGTGGATCCTGAGAAACTTAACAGAAACCCATGGGGGAAGGGAAGGAAAAAAAAAAAAGAGGTTAGAGTGGGAGAGAGCCAAAACATAAGAGACTGTTAAAAACTGAGAACAAACTGAGGGTTCATTGGGGGTGGGAGGGAGGGGAGGGTGGGTGATGGGTATTGAGGAGGGCACCTTTTGGGATGAGCACTGGGTGTTGTATGGAAACCAATTTGACAATAAATTTCATATATTAAAAAAAAAAGTACAATTATAAACAAGAAGTTTTTAATGTACAGCCATGGTTGAAATTTAGGAAAATCTAATATTTGGCTACTTAGACTTAGCTAAAACCAATTCTTCCAAAGGGAACATTTTGTTCTTATTTATTTGGTGAAATAATTGAAGGATTTCAACCAGATGGCGGATGTTCTAAATGATTATGACTAAAATAAATTCACTGAGAAATAAGATCTCCTGTTTTTCATCCACCCTCTTTTTCTATCATTCAGAAAACTGGAAATGATAATGGAATATAAGTATAATTTTTATCTCAACAAAATTGAATATGAAAGTGAGATTATGTTTATCCATTTTTGTTTAATCTATGGATCTTTTAAAAATCTCCCACCCTAGTGCCAGGCAATGTTTCAGGGATTTAGGAGAGATAATGCTGACTTTCTCACTGCTCTGACAAAACATAGTTAATTGGGGAATTTGGGCAAGTAGATTCAGTTAAAGTGGAGTTTTAGGATACCAAGATGAGATGGATCAGGGAGGCCAAAGGAGGAGCTCCCAACCCCAGGTTAGTAGCTCAGGGAAGGTTCCCAGAGAAAGTGACATTGAAACTGAGGTTTAAAGAATGACAGGAGCCTATTCGGTCCATGGGAGTGGGGTTGAGGAGACACTGTTTCAGGCAGAAGACAGCATATGTGACACTGCAGAAGCAAGAGAAAGACAAGCACTTGTCATTTGTCCACCTCTTACCCATCCACTAGAACATTCCATGTGCATCCAACAAACATGTGTTCTATACGTAGTGTATTGCCAGTGCCAGGTCTGGAAAACAGAAACATGACTGAGATAATATGGCAGAACAGATTTTTAAAAAATCATGTGAATATAATAGAGTCAGTATTGCCAGAGTTCCAGCCCAACTTGGGTATCAGGGGAGACATCTAGAAGGACCTGGTATTTAATCTGAGTCCTGGAGGATGGGAAAGATTTAGAAAAGGTAAAATAGTTGCAAACAATGAAAGAACAGGGGGAAGATACAGAGTATAAATTTGATCCATTCAAAAACATGAACTGTCTATTCAGGGAAAGAGCAATTGAAAGATGAAAATAGTATAGTATAATTTGTAGTATTTGTTATTAGTTTGCAAGACTTAAAAAAAAAAAAAACTCTAGTGGCTGTTTACCAAATTGGCTTGGAAGATTGTGTTAGACGTTATTGAGAAATGGTATTTTTGTCCTTTGATGGTAGATCTCTGGTTCATTTTCCAATTTCTGAATGAGTTGAGAATATTGCAGAATATAGTCTATCTTTCACTGCTTTTCTTTAGCTTCAATTTTTCTCTCTGTTTAATTTATATACTTCCTCCTCCTATATTTGAAATGGGAGCTGGGGAAAACAGATAAAACTTTGGTAACAAAGAGAAGAGACAATGATACATAAAAAGAAAGAAAATGATTTGGGGGTGGGGATGTGTTCTAGAAATGAATTAAAGATTCCCAGAAATATATTCTAGTTTCTCTGGGAAAAAGAGCAAAAGACAAACTAGGAAAGCATGGGGAAAGTGTCAGAACAACAAGAAATCAAACGCAAATCTCCTGTTAGAAAAACAAACAAGCAAAAAACAACACTAAACAACCTACACACATTGGATTTTTTCAAAGGATAACACAGTTACCCGTCCAGTGTTCATGTGGCACAGCCCATTATCACAGGCAGCTGTGTGCCATGCTGTGCTGCTTGCAGCAGTTGGCAAGTTATGCAATGAGAAAGGAATGTGGCTTTTTGTTCAGTATGCCATGGGAGATATGAGAAGAGGAAACAGGATTGATACCAGAGCTGTGGGCTGGGGTTCTAACTTTCATTTAGGTGAAAGTTATTTAGAAAAATACTTCCAATTTGTTTTCTGGTGAAATGCAGTTTTGGTGATTGAAAGACTGTTTTATCAACAGAAACCATGATTTTCTCATTTCTGGCCAACCTCACTTGGAAGTCTTGATCCCTACCCCCAACTTCTCACCACCCAGAAACAAATCTGTCTCTTGTAAATATAACACAGTTGTGGCTCATTGCCCCTGCATTCTTTCTTACTTGGTTTTTGCCTGGAGAAGTGGGGAGCTCCCTCAGGGAAAGGCTAAATTTCTTATGAAATAGACCTGTAGGTCCTGCAGGTTCTGATACCAAGAGTCTGGGGTGTTTCAACCTTCTACTTGGATAGATGCTTAGGGGGCAGAATGCCAGTCAAAAATCTAGCAACTCCATCATTCTCCTGAAGCAAGTTGTAGTGACAGAGGGAACTTCACTGACTTTATAGAGAAGGATTGTACTCTGGATGGTAAGGGAAAATGCACCACACAAATTTCACTAAGACATAAGCTGCCAGAAGTTACTGAATGTAAGTTAGTTTCATAGTAATCATTTTATATTTATGAAAAACAGAAACAAATAAGAGCATTTTATGAAACGTTAAATGTCTTTGGTCTTACTAATTTGGCTTTCAGGTTGGCCTACTTTTTCTTCTTCTAAAGAAGATATTTTTGGAAGCATGGCTTATAAAGGTGCTTCATAAAACATGTACACCATTACTAGTTTAATGTATTTATATTATAGTCTGCTTACTATTTAATGAAAAATAATTTATTACACAGTTGTCAACTGCAGTGGTAAAGACTTAAATGTGTATAGTGCTTTACAGTTTACCAAAGACATTTGAATGTTTTCTTTAAGTCACAAAACCCTGTGAGGTAGGTATTCTCCTCATTTACAGGTGAGTAAAGTGAAGCTTAGGGATACTAAGTCCCCTGGCCACAATCATAAAGTTGATACTAAGAACAGTTATAAAAGTGACAGGGGGCTTGATAGTTGCTGTGCAAGGGCACTACACACATTAACTGGTGGAATCTTCACAAGAAGGCTGCTTCTCTTTTTATAGCTGAGGAAGTTATGAGGTTTACTAACTTGCCCTGGCCACATAAGAGCATAAACGGGGAGGAAAGATTTGAACCCAGGCAGCCTAGCTCCAAGCCCACATGTTGAACCATGCACATTGAATTTATTGGTCAGACCAGGACATTTTTCCCCCTAGGGCAATTGATAAATAATTAAGAACTCAAGGACAAACCAGACACAAAGCTTAGAACCAGACACATGTGCCTGGTCATAGATAATGGAAATGTGTGTTATGGAACAATAAAATCAGTAGTTTGCCATGACAATTTAGATAAAAGGTAAAGGGAGAGGCTTCCCAGAGGTCAGCATTATCTTCCACCATTTTACAAAAAAGGAAAATGAGGCTTGAGGTAATTAAGGAACTTTAACTTGTCTGACAACTAGCTGAAATGATTGAAAACCTTAATTTAAACATAGAGTCTGGAAAGATCATTCAACCTGCTTTGGTTTTTCTATGGTAAATTAATTTGATTTAAACAATATATGCCCAAATAACCATGGTAGATTATACATATACGTATACACATACATATGTGTGTATGTGTATATATATATATACATAATTATTTAAGGAATGACATTCATCATTAAATTCTGAGACAGATTTTGACCTCCTAGTTAAATAATGAGTTTGAGAATGCTAATATATTCTGCTAATAAAAAAAGCCTGGCTGAATTTGAAGTGGGACTACCACAAAGAACAGAGCTTGCGTTCCCAAATAATTATATGGAGCTGGGCCCCTTGGTGATAACATATTAAATAAAATTAGTAAAACTTTACTTAATATAATTAAAATTCTGAAGGTTAGATTTAACTTATCTAATTAAATCTAATATACTGGGAAAACACAGCTTACTTTATAAGTAATCAGGGCATTTGCAGATATATTGATTCTGAAGTTATTTATTTTTCTACTAGTTTAATAGTTAAAGTCTATGTCCAAAAAAAATGTGTTTTGAGCTTACACCTCCAAGCTTGACTTAAATTGGCAAAACATAGTATAAACTTTAATTTTATACATATATAATAAGCTGATCTATATCCAAAATTTTTTTTTTCCATTTCAAGCAGGTTCTTTCAGATCATATGATATGCTTGATTTGAATTTGCAGGGTACATTTTAGCTCTCCATTTCACTTCTCCTATCTGAATCATCTTTTTCCCCCGTATTATCCCATGATATTAGAACAAGGATCACTACTACATTGGTGAAGAAAAAAAAAACTTTTGCAGTAAGAACCATTTTCTATAAACAGCATTTGGCTATGTCATTGCTGGTTTGGAGAAAGGAAAAAATGATGTATTGAGATTGAGAGTTGGAAGTTCTTTTTTTGTTGTTTTGTTTTTAAAGTTTATTTATTTTGAGAGAGAGATAAAGAGAGCGTGTGAGTGGAATGGGACAGAGAGAGAGGGAAAGAGAGAATCCCAAGCTGTCTCTATGCTGTCTGCATGGAGCCTGGCATGGGGCTTGATCTTAGAAACCATCACGGCCTGAGCTGAGATCCAGAGTCAGAGGCTTAACCAACTGAGCACTCAGGTGCCGTGAGCGTTGGAAGTTCTAATGGAAGAGAAGGGCCCTGAATGTGTTTGACTGACTGATTTAGAGACATATAAGTTCCCAAGAGCCACCTATCCCACCCACTTACACTTTTCAGTGGCAAAAGAAATTAGTGATAAAATGGCAAAGATGAAAAACATTTCAGGGAGGTTATATGTACATTTGCTTTAGCAATACATTTCTTTTTAAAAAAATTTTTTTTAACTTTTATTTATTTTGAGACAGAGAGAGACAGAGCATGAACGGGGGAGGGTCAGAGAGAGAGGGAGGCACAGAATCCGAAGCAGGCTCCAGGCTCTGAGCTGTCAACACAGAGCCCGACGCGGGGCTCGAACCCACGAACCGCGAGATCATGACCTAAGCCGAAGTTGGATGCCCAACCAACAGAGCCACCCAGGCGCCCCAATACATTTCTAATATACATGTCTTAAATAGTATAAGAAATACAATAGGGTAATTGATCTAATCATCTAATCAGAGAGGTCAGAAAAGGTTTTTATTAGAAAATAAAAAGTAAGTTGCTATTTGAAGAAAGAGAGGAGTTAACTTTGGACTTGTGTAAGTGACAGAAGGTTCTAGGCAATTCTGTTTTCCTAGATCAGTGATCAAGAATGATCAAGGGTTTCACAACAGAATAGACCAGAGTAAGTTCAAGAAACTGAATCAGGGTTTAACTCAGAGGGTGTGGAGAGATGTATTTAGTCAAGATTCAGCTGAGTCTTGTAATACTGTGTGGCCTTTATCCTATGAGAATATCCTATCCTTTCCAATGAGAATCCATTGGAATGTTTTAAAAATAGTAGTGGTACAATCAGTTGTCTATTGCAAAGTATAAATTTCAGAGTCTGGACTAAAGGGGGTTAAATTCAAAGATGAAAGAAAGTCAGGAGACCAAGATAGTAATCCAAGCATGAGACAATGATAGGAGGCTGGAATGGTGGCTGCAGAGATAGGAAGAATTGAATGTACTATAGATAGAGTATGGAAGTAATAGGACTTGGTGGCATATTGAATATGAGAGAGGGAAAGCGTTAAAGCAAATTGTCAATGATAACACCTAGGGTTATAGCAAATGGCGTGTGGTGCAATGGTAGAAGGTTTATTTTGGAGATATATTCTTTGTTTTGTTTTAACCCCAGTAAATTTGAGGTAGTTTTGTGACATAGAAATGGAGACATGGAGTTGGAATTGGATAAACCTGTGGAGTCAGAGGAGCATTCTGAGATGAAGAGAAGAATCTGCAGATAATTTGCATCTAGGTCATAACTGATGCACTGAGCTAGAATGAGACATGTAGGAAGAAGGGGAGTAAAGAGAAATCCTTGACTAGATCTTGAAGGATTCCATTATTTAATAAGCTGGGTAGTGGATAATAAATCCTGTTGAGGAAATAAGGTTAATGTGGTGAGAGATGTAAGCAGAAAACCAGGAGAGCTGGATACAGAGAAATGGCTGAGGTTTCATGGAGGGTCTTGTTAACATTTACAGATTCTGCTAAGAGACCGCCTAGGACAAAAGTTAAGAACTCTCCTTTTGATGCAGTTCTACCAAGGTCACTGAGGACCCTGACATGGACAATATGGACAATGAGATAGGCTAATGAGGCAGGAGCTAGAATACAGTTGGCTGGAGACTGAATGGAAGACAAGGTAATGGAGAACACAGGTCTCCTCAGAATTTGGGCAGTGAGGGTAGGACAGCGAGAGAGTTGACTAGAGTGGAATGTGGTTGGTTTTTTCAATGGCAGCTATTTATACAGGGTTGGAAGCTAATGGAATCCAAAAGGCAGGGAGAAGTTGATACATGAGAGAGAGAAGGGGTACAACATATAGTCAACTTTCTAAGACACTGGAAAATGGGAACCAATTCAAGAAAGTGATTGGTCTTAACAAATGGAGCTATGCCATCTACTGTGCCCAAAGGACAGATTATGGTTTACGGTCAGATGTGGGTAGCCTTGTAGTTCGGTACATGGAAGATGAGAGAATTTTAGTCTGAATGTTTATATTTTCTCTTTATTTAGATATAAGACCATCTTCTAGTGGGGAGGTAAGAATGTCAAAGGTTTGAGGCCAAGGGAGAAAGTTTAAAAACCTTGTACAAAATAAAAGGATGAGGCTATTTAGAGGGGTTTGGGTGGAATGGCCAGGCAGCACTGAAGGCCTGAGTTCGCTGAATATGAATTTATGGAATCATTCTCCCCTGTGAATTATTTCTCAAGCTGTATGCTGCTCCTTAGGTTCAGGCACAGACAAGAGCAATTGCAGGTTTTAGCTAATATAGAGTGGAAGATGTGGGTTCTTGAGAAAAAGAGTCAAAGGTCTGAGAACCCTGGGTGGTGCATGGGTCAGCCCTTTGGAGCTTGAAATCACCCAGAATGATGGCAGAACATGGGAGAGAAGAAAGACTATTGAGCCTGGCTGTCAGGGAGACAGAGAAAAAAGAAATACAGGGGAAAGAAAGGGGATTCTGAAGAGTTTCGTAAATGGCAAAAATCAGTGAGAGAAGAGCATAATGTAGCTGAAATATATGAGCTTCAAAAAAAAAAAAAAAAAGAGGCGCTTGTCTTTTTACTTGCTTTTTTTTTTAGCTAAAGAGTGGAGGAGAAAATGCCTGTAATAAGCACCAGTGAGCCAGGAGGGAAACCCTAGGCCCTACATCTGAGGTTCATGGGTGGAAGAGGAGCATGAATAAACGGCCACCACATGAGAAGCCTGCGAGGGAAGCAGGATTGTCAGGGGAAAACCAGGTTTCAGGCAAGGCAAAGACATATGGGTGTTTACAAAGCCATAGTGGCAGAGAACACAGCTGAAATGTGTGGATTTAGTCCCAGGCAAGACTTTCTTATAATATGAAGTTCCAAACTCCCTAGGCCACATTTATTTCAATTTATTCCACCTTTACTGCTCTAGGTGAACGCTTTGGACATCAGAAGACAGAAAAGTCCATGCATATCCAGCCACACTGTTAATTACTTGCTATAGGGGAGGCTGTTCACTTCTTATCCCAGCCCCAAGTTAAACACATAGTTGGGACAACACTGGCAGAAGAAAAGAGCGGATTCTATTTTTGTGTACAAGAATACCAATTCAAGTATGAAACCAGGATAACAATTAATAGAATTCATCATCTTAAACTTGATTTTTAGGATTCTGAATGGTGACAATGGGAACTCTTTGATAAGGTGTAGTATCATTACTTTAGGTGAAGAGAAACTGTCCTGACTTAGTGCAATTGGTATTGAAAAGCAAGATGTTCTCTGATGAGTGTGTTTATCAAGTACATCTGCAGTGTGATTTTGTACGCTCACTTGCAGCCCCTGTCATTCTTCTCCAGGCTCATTTAACATGATGAACTTGTTTGGCAAATCCTTCAGGTGGTGGGAGGATGGGAAGGGGAGGAAGCTTACTCTGGATCATAAAGTATAAGATACTGGCTTCTCTTACACTCCAGCTCTTCCTTCTCCCCCTCCTGGATCATCACGATTATTGGTAGGAAAGAAAATGATTGTCTAGGTGATGTGATTCTGGGAGACTGCTGATGAGTTGCTGAGAGCACCATAGTTGTCTGATGTGACCTGAATTCTTGATTAGGGAGAGAAAAAAATGACAAGTTCTTTAACTTGCGTCTCAGGGAATGTCACTGAGTTCCACTGAATAACATCGTTCAGATGCATCTCTCCCACCATGATGGTCCATACTAACAATAGCAGCTTGCATCAGCTTGGTGCCATACCACATACTGGGCTCTCCTTTTTCAGAGTATACAATTGAAATTCAGGGATGTTAAATGATCAGCTCAAGATCACACAGCAAATTAGTGACAGAGCTTAAATTCTGGGCCAGATATTCCAGATGCCACATTCTTTACCAAAACACTCTAAAATAGCACCGTTCAGTATTATGAAAGCCACACCTGAAATTTTAAATCTTCTAGCAACTATAGCAAAAAGTACAAAGAAATGGGTAAAAATAATTTTAATAACATATTTTATTTACGTAACATGTCAAGAATATAATTTAACATACGGTCACTATTAAAATTTTATTGCTGTGATATTTTACATTTATTTTTCACACTAAATCTTCAAAATCCCATGTCTTTTACACTTTGAACACATTTCAGCTCAGATTAGCCACGTTTCAGGTACTCGATAGCCACAGAGAGCTAGCGGCTACCCTGTTGGACAGTGCAGCCCTAGCCTGTGTTTACAGAAACAGAGTTATCACAGGGTTTTACGGAGTTTATTGCAGGTTTTGTTTTGATACAAGTAGAAAGAGGCCTTCCTGAGCATACTGTTGGTCTCTGTGATATAATGTAATGCAAGGCTGGTAGTGCCTATCCTTCAGTCCCTTTCTCTGTGTGGCAGCCTTCTCTTCTAAAAGTGTGTGTATGTATAGCTGCACCTGGGTGGCTCAGTCAGTTAAGCATCAAACTCTCGGTTTCGGCTCAGGTCATAATCTCACAGTT
The DNA here is from genome assembly GCF_027475565.1 of Acinonyx jubatus. NCBI lineage: Eukaryota > Metazoa > Chordata > Mammalia > Carnivora > Felidae > Acinonyx > Acinonyx jubatus. The sequence goes on from NC_069391.1 coordinate 59,574,845, forward strand.
TGTGGGATCGAGCCCCATGTCAGGCTCTGCACTGACAGTGTGGAGCCTGCTTAGGATTCTCTTTCTCCCTCTCTCTCAGCCTCTCCCTTGTTTGTGTGCTCTCTTTCTCTCTAAAAATAAATACATTTTTTAAAATAAAAAAATAAAAGTGTGTGTGCATGTTAATTTTCACAATGAATCTCCACAAAATAATGGAGTCCTTAAAAAGTACTTTATAAGACAAAGTAAATGAAAGAAAGAGCCAGACTATTGCCAAGGTTAAGATATATATAGGTTTGTATCCCCTTAATGTTTTCACTTGGGTCATAATTTAATCTCTCTGGATTTATCTTTTTGTTTGTTACCTGTCCTTATACAATTTTTGAGAGGTCAAAACTAGATTATACATTTGATGAAATACTTGAGTAGTAGGAAATAATTGATGTGTTAGCTATTATTACATACCTATGTTCTTGTATGGTTACTGCCAGAGATCAGTATAATCAGAGTCACTAACCATGAATACCAGAGCAAGGTACACATTTTGTGGAAATTAAAAAACAACCTTTCAAATAGCCCATATCTATTTGTGAACAGGTACCATTACATATTACTTAAATTTTGGTTGACTATTCTTAATGTGAGTAGTCAGTTACTTTTGTCTTCCTTGTACATGTTTTTTTGAGATCTGTCGTGAGGGCCGAGTAGTGATGCCTCCAAATTTCTTCAGTATTTACCTTAAGGTTTGCAATTTGATGGGTAGAAAACAATTACATCCTTATATAACTGTTGTGAAATTATGGGTCATTTTTATGCTTTTAAGCATTTTATGCTTTTTTGGCTTTCCTCAGCCAAATAAAAAGTATTTGAGGGTTATATAAACAAAATCATTGTCATCATCATCTAGGCATTTGTATGAACTAAAAGTAATTTTTATTATACATTTTCTTTAAAAATAATTCCTCTTATAAATTGTAGACTCATAGAAAATACTTGGTTCAGCAGCTTGTGATGCTGGATTTCAGTATACCAGCCTCGCATGTGTCCAGCACCAGGGTCCTAACAAACTGTTTCTGCTCTGTTTATGATACCTAATAAAGAGTAGTCAACCATGGTGATAGTACCATACAAGAGCATTGAAGTCATGCATAAATGTCTACCCATGTTGTTTTTAAAATTGAACAAACAGGTGGTTATTTCTCATTGATGGACAAGTCACTCCATATCCATAATTTCCCTTCATTGTCCATTTTCTTTTCCCTTTGAACTAACCTTATTTTTGTCTGCCCATTCTTGTGCAGAGGTTACTACATAATAATTGTGCCTTTGAAGAAATCTCGTGGGAAATTTATCAAGCCATGGGAGAGTCCAGATGAAATGGAATTAGATGAGGTAACTATGTGTTTGTTGGCTGTGTCCTTCATTAGTTATTTAATTTATTAAACATCCTCTTCCTCTATATGGAAGCAAGTCTAATCCAGGTGCTTTTGTATGGCTGGCTGGTCAGCTGGTTGGCTGGAAGGTTCAGTGCTGTGGGTCTGATAACCTCCAGCAATCCCAGGAAAGAACATTTTGCTTTAATTAAAAGACATTTAGCTGAAATAAAGCTTACAACCTGTCTAATCTTTGTTGGCTTTAATATTTTGCCCCTTGTCCCTTGTAAAACATGATGCAAGGTGTAAAAGGTGAAGTGAATTGTCAGCAAAGACGTAATCATCATCGTTATCGATTCCAAGGTCTGCTTCATTAGTATAGTAGTAGCTGAAGCTATTACAAATGCTAAGTCGCAATTTGCACCAGAGTTCAACATTCAACCTACTACGCGTTCTTCACCAGTTTCTCACAGAATTGTGCTGGTTAGCACATGTTTGCCTTATTCTATATTTTGTAGAATTTCAGAATCAAAAATGCATGTAACTGCAGGGACAAACAAAACACATCATAAAATTTTGAGCCAAGCAAGAAATATAGAACAAAAATACAGAGCAAACACTAAATAGTATGATTTTAATTTTTGAAATCTTACAACAGTAGGTACATTTTAATTAGTACTCTTTTTGCAAAAAGAACATTTGTTTTTGGGTTTTTTTTGGAAATTATTACATACCTAATATTACCTTATTTTATTTAGATGGGAAAACTGTGATCAGAAGTGTTAGGCCATATTCGTAGAGGGCCAAGCACGTTAACGGCTGCAATTCAGTCAAATGCAGGAAAGACTGCTATTTTAACATGAGGCTGGTTTGAATCACTTCAGAAGGCAAATTAAAAGGGCCCCACTTGGGAACATATAAGATTTTAATTTGTTGGGTTTATTTACAATAGACCCATCTTATAGCCAAACTTGTTATTTCCAGGTATTTTCTCTACCTTGAATTAGTGCAAACAGAGCAAGAGAAAGCAGAAATTTCTTAGCTGCATTACAGGGAAGTGGTGTTTATTTCATACATGTCAGCACTGAGGAGACTGTGATCTGACAGATAAAGGCTGTTAACTTCTTTTGGCAGACATATGTCCTCTCTAGACATATGGTTCATCATCACCGACTTCATTTATCTGAATTAAATTTGATCAAGTTCAGAACGGGAGATGAGTTCAAGGTTAGGACTATGCTTTTATGTCACTGCTTAACGATTAGATAAATATTGGAGGGGTGTAAAATGAGATACCATTTCAATAATGTCAAGTAATTTACGTTATATATTATTTTTGTTATTGGTAAGGAAGGAACAAATTTGTTTTTCTATATTAGAGGAATAGTCTTGCTCCATCTGCATATGCAAAATGTCAGTTGGTCTTTTCTAAACATTTGAACAAGGCATGCACCTACTTGCAACTATCAGTTAATCTTGAGATTGTTATTACTATATTATTATTATTATTATTACTGATTATTTTAATCAGCTTTTTAATAAATTACTGAATTCAATTGGAATTGGATTTAAAATGCAGACGTAACTTGTACAATCTATGAATGTTTCTTCCTGTTTAAAAAAAAAAAGGAATTAAGATCCAATCCAAAAATGATGTCAAATACTTTTAAGTAATAAGCTTTCCTTAGAAGCAGAACCATTTGCTAGTAATAGGAAGCTGATTCTCTTTTTATAGCCAGGTTTTAACCTCCAAAATGCACAGCAATGCTAATGGATTAAAGTATAGAGCTATATGACATTGAACTTTCCTGCAATTAAATTCTATGGGTCTGTGCTGCTGATTCCCATAACAAAGGGTCATTTTAATCATCCCACAAGTTGTGGTGCATTAATCTGTATAATAGTTTGATAAAGAACATTTATTAATTCAAAATTTTGGGGTCAGGATGGGTTGTTTCCCACTTTTCTTACTGATATAATTGAGACCACATTGTAGAATTAATGGTGGAAGAAATAAGATATGCATTGACTGGAAAATGAAAATTATTTCTGATAAAAAACCGAATCCCTTGATATATCTTCTGGAATTACCTCCAATACATTTTGTAACTATTGTGTAGGGGAACAAATGAAAGTAGACTATGGCCTCACTTTATGCTTACTCATCCAGTTTCTGATCCCTACAGACATTTTCCCCCCTATCATGGATAATAAAAGCATTGTTGTAATTTTATCTATAGCTTGGTACTGCCAGCTTTGACAATGCAGTGTTCCTCTCTTAAATGTATTTGACCAAGTGATTTTTTAGAAAGGCCTATAATTCAAATCATTGAAACTGTATCATTGAATCGAATGGTGGCCTAAGGGGATTTCTGCATGTATGCCTCACATCTAGGACCATAAAAAATGGAAAGAGGCTTCCTAAACAGAGTGACTCTCAATATTATCTTCTGAGCTCATTTATCCTTTGTGTGGGGATAATCTCCACATAATAAATTCACGTACTGGAACTTCTGTTGTCAAGGTCAGACTGGGCAGAGCAGACGTTGATAGTCAAACTGAATTTTGGACAGAATGACTCATAAAATATTAGTTATATTTTATTCAGGGCAGGACTTATATCATAATTTTTTCATTGCATTGTAGTTCAAAGGCTTGCTGCTAAATAATGTGGTCATTTGTGGTTATAACTTCAACCTACTGAGCAACTTTGGTGTCATCTGAGCACACTTGACCAATTTAAAGAATAACACAGGAAGCGTCCTGCAGAGATTAGAGCAACCTACAGGGGCAGAGTTGATATTCCAGTTTTGACCTTAATGAATAGCTGCATTGGATCTAAGGAGCACCAAAAACCCAAATATTTTATTCTAAAGTGCTTTCCCTAAGTCTTCTAAAGAAACCTTAACAAAAGGTACTCATGGGGATGACAGTGATATGGATGAATTATGACAGTTTCATATATCTGAAATATGAATAAAATCAAGGTAGGGTTTGATCAGTGAAGTGGAAGAGGGGACACAGTCACATAAACAACTGATGGTAAATGTTTCTGATTAACCAACTTCAAAAAGCTGTTCTGCTCATTTCCGGTACATTTGTCCTTCTTAAAGTAATGGTCCATCATTTATTGCATAGCAATAATAACCTTCATAATGACTCTTCCAGTATAATATTAAATATTTGGCATTAGAATTTTTAAAAAATAACATGTTAAAAGAATCCAGGTAAAGGAAATCTAAGTACATATTCATCTGCATTAATGAGAGCAGATTCACAAAAGTTGCATACGTTGAAGAATAGACTGAGTTAAAACAATTTAGGTTATCAATTTAGCTTAAATGTTGCATTTGTGTTTTCTTGATACTGTGCAACCATTAAGTGGACAAAAATATAGTTGAAAAAATCTTTTACATGTAATTTCATTTTATTTCACCAGTTGATCAAATTATATATTGCCACTTTCTGTTATGCCTTAATTACCTCATTTATAAAATGGGAATATAATAGTAACCTACTTTATAAGGTTTATTATAAGGAGCAAATTAACTGATAAATATTTAGGCTTCTGAGAACAGTCCTTGGCACTAAGTGCTTAATAAATATTAGCTATCATTGTCATTAGCATTATTATAAGTAAACCTAAACTTGACACAGGATTGAAAGATAGTACTAAGTTTTTGGCCTTGTTTTATTACTACTTCATTGTTGCATAATTGATCAGCCTACCTGAATTTATCATCAGATAATCCACATTTGCCCACAGGTGACACCCAGTCCATTGTGGTTTTTATAAAAGAGCTTACATTTCACATAATTTTAACTGTATCAATAAACTCAAATTTAAAGAAAATTAATTAGAGCATAATAACTTAAATTCAAAAATAACATTGGCACCGATTATCTATATAACCAAGAGTGTTCACATGTTTAAGTTACATGTTGACCAGCTGAGCACATTTACAAATCTTACGTAGGGAACAATCAGGTTTCTAATATAAGGATTTGATGTTTGCCATGTGTGGAGTCTGCAAATATTATTATCACAGAAGCCTGGCCTTGAAAGTGCCAGGGTCTCCTTTTGCTAAGCAGATATCACTACTTTGTTTTTTTCTTTACCATTTCCATTTATCAAAACAAGAGTAGCAAATAATTTTGCCATGATGTTTACATTAGTATCTTAATTTTATTTATTAAGCTGAAGACAAGTTTCATTCCAAAAAGGCATCGCAGACTACTGTAAACATTTTTCCCCATTAAGCCCTGTGAAATACCAATATTCAATGGAAGAAGACAAAGCTAACTTCAACATCACTTGTCAAAAATGTCATAAAATATCATTAACATGAGTTGCTAATAAAAGGGTGAATGTAAAATAGGAATATCAAAACATGATTTTTCCTTTTGTTTTTTTTTTTTTTCTTTTAGAGATACATGAAAGATTTTTGTGTGCATGTGTGTGTTTGTTTTCTTCAGGGTAACACTAAACAATGCTTATCTACCCTGCCTATATCACCTAGGGAGATAATTCAACCTCCCCAGGGAGCTATCAGCCCCAGAAAAGTTAATGTCATGATAAATGTGAGGAATTGTAACCCAAATACATATTCAAGAAGCCGTCGAGCCAAAAATTGTTAAATGAGTGACAATGTCTATTTAATATGTTAGTTAAAACTTGGTCATTGGATTCTATTTCTACTGATTTGAGGGAATTTGTATCATATAAATGATCTCATTACTCAAAACAACCTAAAATGGTACTAACTTCTCCAAAAATTGATCATATTTGATGGCTTTATCTGAGGTTACTATTTGTTTAATAAATGACAACAAAAAAAGCCGGTATTCACAGGCTTTTGTGAATCAAGCTTTTTTTTTTTTTTTCACTGAGACACTGTTGCCCTTTGAGAAGATTCCATTAGGGTGGACAGTGATATGAGGTCTCATTTTCCTGTGTGTATAGCTCGTGTTTTGCAATAACAATCTAACACCTTACTTTAACAGCAAGACAAACATTTGAAAGATAGAGCTGAGAGTTAGTGATGCTGACATGGTACATGAAATGTGGACAAATTGTATTTGAATTGTTCTCAGTCCTGAATTAATTTCTCCCATTAAACAGTCTTAGGTTATTGTTGTTTACATTTCTTTTTCTGTTTCCCACTTTTTTTCCTTAAGCTGCTTAAAGAGATATCTAGGAAACGCAGAAGCATCCGTTATGGGAGAGAAGTTGAATTAAAGCCATATATTGCTGCTCACTTTGATGTCCTTCCCACTGAGTTCACCCTGGGGGATGACAAACATTATGGTGGATTTACAAACAAGCAACTCCAAAGTGGTCAAGAATATGTCTTCTTTGTGTTAGCTGTGATGGAACATGCAGAGTCTGTAAGTTAATTGTGCTGGCATCTCCTTCAGTACTCTTGTATATTTTCACCAGAATATGTCTATTTGGGGGATATGTAGATATATCTATCCTAATTCTCATGAGCTGTTATTAACTTAAATGGAGAAACAGGCTGCCTACTCTTTAAACATTGCTGAGTAATCTGCTTGGGATTTTGTTATAAACAAGGCTGTGTCTCTAATGACATGGAAGTTAGCTGGACTTTGGGTATATGAAGTAAGGAATTGATAGGACATGGTTCTTGAAACCGTGAGGGTGACACATATAGCTAGGAGCGTGATAGCCTTAAGTGCTCAAAGTCTCTTTCCTCATCTCAGTTCATTTGATTGCAAGAGGAATGATCAAGTTCCACAGTTAAACATACTATATATTTCCAGGTATTGGAAATATTATGTCAATATTGATTGAGGGTGATTATATTTTATTCTCCTATAACTGCCAGTGAGCCCATAATCTCTCCCTGGATTCACAGGGAAGGTCTGTCTAGGAAAAGACAAGGCAGCTTCTTTAATTAGAGCAATTTACCAATGACTTTATCAGGGAAAAGCCAAGAATGTTAGAAAATAATTCAATAAAACAGACAATTCCTAAGGTACTCTAAATAATGAGTTGTCTTCTTTTATGTAATTCATCTTACTCTTATGTTGTTTTATGCTTCAGTTGCTGTGAATGTTAAAAAAAAAAAAAAAGAGGAGAGAGAAGAAGAGAGAGGAAGAGAAATTGTAGATGTGAAGGGAGGGTGGATTTTGAAGTGGCAGGTTCACATTAACATTTAATATACATATTCTAATGGTGTCTTTCTAACAAGGGCCTAAAACTGACAGGCGTGGTAGCTCAGTGGAGCCAGTCACTTCCCATATATAAGAAGCGTGAGATATATCAAAGATTTCTGCACATCAGGTGTTAGCACATGCAATGGGGCTTCTCTTCAAATGGCTGAAGGAATTCCCCCTTGGAAAATCAAAACACAAAGGCAGCCTTTCTGCCTGGTTTACCTTTGTGCACAGAATGTCATTTGAAAACAAAGTGATGGGCTCCCTGGAATTTTAATGCACGGATATGCTTTGTCTTTTTAGTTGGAGGTTTTAAGGCGGAACATCAAGGGAATAGAATGTTGGAAATCATCTTTTTCTTTCTTGTTCTTAATGACTTTGAGATATTTGAAGTAATTTTCTTTAAATAGCTCTAAGATGTTTCAGAAAAGCCCATTCAGACCATTGAGGTAGATCAGAGAATTCGCTAAAGAAGAGAAACCTCAGCAGACCCTGCAGGCTGATGACACCACTGTCAGAGACTCTGGTTTTAATTCTCCGAGGTGTTTCTAGTGTTTAAATGCATTACCAGGAATGAAGAGTCTACCCCTTCCCTTAGTATGTCATTTCACTGTTTCATTAGGACTTTTTCCAAATACATTATATGAATTGCCCCTTTTCTCCATCATCTTTCTCAACATTGCTCTTTATGTGCTGTGTATGTTTTCAGGCCTTCATCTACTAAGTAGATAAGACTTGTATCCAACTAGTGTAATGTTCGCACTGATTTAGTCACTTTGTAAGCCTCAAATTTTTATGACTAATTGTCGTTAAGCACCTAACCACTCCCCGGGTGGGCTGATAATTTTTACAGAGAAAATAACCACCCCCTACAACATGAGCATTCCCCAGTCTCCTTTTGCCTCATTAAGAATATCAAAGGACTGGTTTAGAATGACCAAAGGCTATTACCCCCACACATTGAACAAATGCTGCTTTTCATCAGGTTGGTATCATTTTATGGTTTTCTTCTCCTTCCTTTTCTTTTTCACATGTCTCTGTATCCTGATTTGGGTTGGAAATCTGTACGCTTTGGGAAAACCTCTGTTTAGATTTGTATCTTGGCTGACCAAGATGATTATCTCAAAGCCTCTTGGTAAAGAATTTGAAATCACAGAGTTTTGTTTACTTTTGTCTGCCAAACAGTTTGAGTGTGACCTACAAAATTGAAAGGGGAAAGTATAAACCAAAACAAGCAATTATACTTATATAAAGAATCATGTTTCTTCGATATTTAGTATCTTTGCCAAGTCCTTACACTGTACATATGTTTTTTTTAAGCTGCTTCTGAGAAGGTTGGAAATGTACTGAATTTTTATCTTATGACCCATTAGAAAATCTGAAAATATAGTGAATCCCTTTCCTAAGAATGGTGAGGAAAATGGGAAAGAAGAACAATATACAAGCATTTAGTGGGGCGTATACCCTCCAGATTGACTACGACTCTTGTTGTACTTCAATTCAGAATATATGCCTTGAATTGATTTTTAATGTGGATTAAAAAATTAAATATACTTCCTAATCATGGAAAAATGAGACTATTCTCTCATGCCTTGATAATGTCAGCCATTTGAAAAGATGAACATTTTATTTTATTTAACAAAGATTTGCTGGGAACTCACTAAGTGCAAAGTTTTGTGCTAGCTGCTTTAAGTATCCAAACACAAATGGTATACAAATCCCTACCTTCCAGGAGTTTATAGTTTCATTAAAGAAAATAAGGCATATGCACAAAACAGAAAATGGAGTTTGATGAATACCATTAAAAAAGGAATAAAGGACAAATAAAAGAAATAAAGGACCACCTAATTTTTTTAAATTGTTTTTACCTATAGTTTGTGAAATGGTTGATTATTTCCAGTTAAAGATAGTTAGCATCACTAGAAACCATAGGTAAGTGGAGCCTTGGAAAATAGTTGGATTTCAGGAGACAGATGTTGTGGAACTTTTGAGAGGGTTAAGAGAGAGAATAGAGCCATTGGGGAATAGTGGCAAGAAGCTCACTGTGATGGAAAATGTTGTATGTGGTACAGAAGTTGAAAACAAAATCTTGGAGGCCCTCAAGATACATGCTAGGATGTCTAGGTTTTATTTAGGAATCACCAGAAAGCCTCCTGAAGGTTTAACAGCTGTGGTTTAGGATAATAACTCTAGCAGCAGTAGAGAATATTAGAGGAAGGAAGAAACTCTTGCTCTGGTTTAGATAGGCATGAATGAGGTCCCAAAAAAAAACAGTACCCATGAGACTGGAAAGAGGGTAGATCGACCTAGAGGGTCATTGGCAAAATAAGATCAGTAGTTTTCATTCCTAAGTAGAGGGGAGAAAAATTAACAAGTTAGAAGGAGGGTATATCTAGGAATCAGGGGAATAACACATGTGATTCATATCTTGCAGGTAAATGTAGGAATCTCTCAAAATAATTGAAAATGAAGGTCTGGGACTTCCAGAGTTTCTGAGTTTAGGAACATTAATCAAGTAGTAATCTTCATAGAAGTTGGTAGTTAAAGCTAATAATGGCCTTGCCAGATAAGGGAGAGAAAGACTAGCAGAAAATAAAACTTAAGCATACTGACACAGGATGAATTCAGAGGTTGTCAGCTCAGCAGGACATGATCAGTTGGCAAGATTAGGATGGGACCAGTTGAGTACAGAATTAGGAGAACCAGTGTAGGGAGTTTTAAAGAAGGCTCAGTCAACTGTGCCAAATCTAGAAAAGATGTCTAGAAGGGACTGAATAATGACAATTAGATTTAGCAAATGAGATAACGGGACCAGTGGTGGTACTGGAGTGAGAAGAGATGAGGGGCTAGTGGCAGGAAAGGGGGTCAGTCGATGGCTATGGATTGGTCTCTGTTGGAAAAGGAAAAACTAGGACCCCTACATGTGGGCAGAGTCAAGAGAATACTAAGAGAGCCTTGAAATGGGACAGAACGAAATAGGATGTTATAAAAACAAAATCAATTCCTTCAGCAAGTATTATTTTTTTCCCAGCTTCACTGAGGGAAAATTGAAATATATAATTTTATGTGTTTAAAGTGTAAAACATGATGTTTTGATACACATATACATTGTGGGATGATTGCCAAGAACAAGATAATCAGCATATCTATCATCTCACATAACTCTGTGTGTGTGTGTGTGTGTGTGTGTGTGTGTGTGTGTGTGTGTGTGGTGAGGAATACTTAAGATCTACTCTCAGCAACTTCCAAGTACATAATACTGTATTATTAACTGTGGTCACCATACAGTACATTAGGTCCTCAGAACTTCTTATAACTGAGGTTTTGTACCCTTTGACCTACAGGTCTCCATTTTTCCTTCCTGAAATACTGACATTTTCCCTGTAAATGTTTACTTTTTAAATTTGGTCTCCTTGACCGGGTGATAATGCTTTGGTGCTGGAGCTATAATATTTCTGTTGATTTTCACACAGCACATAACACCTTGGCACAATGTAAATACTCACTGAACATTTTATGAGCAGTTAATTGCTGGTACTTTATACTTGGTAAGATCATTTAATATGCCATCTATAGATCCCAATGAAGATGTGTCTGCAGACTAATTTGTACCATCAAAAATGATTTTATTATAAAATACTTCACTCTGCAAGGAAATTTAGGTTGCAAGACCTCTTTACTTTTTCCTCTTTCCTCATCTCCCACCTCTTCTCTCATCCCTTTCCCTCCCTCCTTCTTTTACTGATGTTATTTCACACACTTAACATCAAATCCTAAGTTCTAAATTCTTGCTTCTTCTAATGCTAAAGATATACACTAGAAAGCCATTAGTTTATAAGTAACATAGACTCTGTTTTTCCTCAGAAGATGTATGCAACCAGTCCCTACTCTGACCCCGTTGTGTCAATGGATTTGGATCCACAGCCAATCACAGATGAAGAAGAAGGCTTGATCTGGGTTGTAGGTCCAGTCCTTGCAGTGGTCTTTATCATCTGCATTGTCATAGCTATCCTTCTTTATAAAAGGTAGGTTTGCCCAATATTTATATTACAATCTTGGTAATTCTTCTATGGACATTATGTGGCTGGTTGCTGTTAATCAAATACTTCAGTGTAGCACCCGTAATCACTGCAAAATGCTTTCATTAGATTAGAACAAAATGTAAAGATTGCACTTTTTAAAATCTCATTCAGTGTGTGATATAGATTTTGTTGCCCAGCATTCATGGATCCTAGCCTCAGTCTTCTCAGCTACTTTATGCATTAGGAGCACTTTGTATGGCTTTTGAAACATGAGTACATTCATAGGCAGATAATTCCAAGCTTGTATTTAATTGCTTTAGATGATTAATTGCTCTTTTTTTTTTTTTTTTTGCTCTTTGGGATTCAAATGAATTTTATTTTTTCTAATTTACTTTTTCTTTTTTATTTTAATATATGTATTGTCAAGTTGGCTAACATACAGTGTATACAGTGTGCTTTTGTTTTGGGGGGTAGATTCCTGTGGATTAATTGTTCAATTTCAACATGGTTTTACAAATAATATTACAAATTTGCACATTTATGTCCATTTCATAAGTCTAATGGGCACCTGAGCTAAAATTTTTTCCTGTAGCTATTTCTCAAAACCCTGAAAGTTGCTAAAAGTTAAAGATAAAACAAAGAAAAATAAGGAAGAGAATGAATTTTTTTTTTCTGTTTTCTATAACCTTTGTTCCAATAGTTAATTCTCAATTGTATCCAATAAGGAATGTGAGGTACCATTTTCCTTTAAAAAATTAAAAGTAAAACCTCAGTCCTTCTACTCCCAAGTACTGATCTGATTTAGTGTCTTTTCACTACAATTAGGATGCAAAGAATCCACATCTACTCCATAGTTTCTGATCTTCCACTCTTTTTCAATTCTATTTCTGCCTCTATTATGGTAACCAAGATTTTTTTTTCCCCTAGTCATTGCCTAGTCAGTTGCAAAGAGGACATTAGTAATTATTTCCCTAAATCCTTCCAGACTTAAAAAATACGTAATACCTGGGTGCCTGGGTGGCTCCAACTTGGGTTAAGCGTCCAACTTGGCTCGGGTCATGATCTCGCGGTTTGTGAGTTCCAGCCCAACATTGGGCTCTGCACTGACAGCCGGGAGCCAGGAGCCAGGAGCCGGGAGACAGAGCCTGGAGGCTGCTTCAGATTCTGTGTCTCCTCCTCTCTCTGCCCCTCCCCCTCTTGTGCTCTATCAAAAATAAATAAATGTTAAAAAATTAATAAATATATAATACCAAAATATATAAAATTGTAAGTATTAACATATATAATGCAAACTCATAAACGTGTAGACTGACTAAATTCTAAATTATCTTCCTTTGTGTCACTTTTTATTTTTTTCCAATCCAAATTTTATTTTTATGAAACTTTAATCTATGTTCCCATTTTTCTTTGTGGTGTATCACCTTTAAGAACTCTCCTGTGAAGATGACCACTTCCCTGTACTGTAAAGTAGTCCCTCTGTCTCTCTCCCTCTCTTTCTCCCCTCTCATAACCTTGACTTGCAAAATCAAATGAGAATGTCTTCATTTTGATTCTTGCTGACATACTTAATCTGATAATCTTACTTCCATTATATCTTTATCCTATTTATCTGGCTTCCTTCACTGGGTTTACATTAATTATTTCTACCTTTATTCTTCTGTTAAGTATGTTCTTATGTTCCTGGAATAATCTTTTTTTTTTTTTATAACCTCTTCTCAACTCAAAAAAATATCCTTCAAGACACTTGTCCTTTGCAACTTTCTCTTATGAGACTGTATTCTATTTCAGTGTGAAGAGAGCATTGAAAAGAAAAAAACTAAACTAAAGAAAACTAAAGAAATTCATAACCATAACCTATTAAATTGCCTATTCTATTTTAGAGTTAGAAAGAAAGAAAGAAATACCCATCATTATTTTGTTTCCTGATCACTGCCATCACTCCGTTATCCATGCTATAAAATAGCTTAAAAGACAGGTAACTGAAGGCCAATCTCTCCTCATAGATTATGGTTTCAGTCTCTCCATTCCAATCCATATTGTATCAGTGTGTATTTAATTGCCTCTCTTGTGTAAGAAGTAAGCACAGAGAGCACAAGATACCCACATGCCCTGAACAATAACATCCTGAGTGAGTCCAAACAGGAACTGGTATCCTTTGCTGCTCATGTGCTACACTTATTACCAGAAGATAATACAATAATAAAAGATTAAAAGTAGAATTATCATTGCTTTCTGTGATATTTATTTAAGTGGCTAAATCTTACTGTAAGAGTCAGATCAGAAAGTGCTTGTTTATGGTTGCATTTCTAGATCATGGCACATGACATTTTGTGAGTATTCAAAATGGACAAAATGCTTGCCTTATTTTTTTTAAGTTGTGTTTCATTCTGCTATATCTGGCTATCATTATCATGTCACTTAACAGAAATGTGCAGGGCATTTGTGAGTTATGTAAATATGAAGAAATAGGATTATAACCTTGATAATTTTTTAAAGATCTGTAATTAACTGTTTGCGCATATGCATGTGCTTGAAGAAAAATTCAACTCAGTTATATATTTTTTTATAATCCTTCAAAAAAAGGCATCACATTTAAAGATTTTATGACTCTGTTAAAATAGAGTTGCATTTTAGTGCGTGCATATGTAAGCATCGTCTAATGCAATTGTTGGGAAATGCACACATCCTCGAATGCCAAGTATATTTAGCTAACCATCTGAAGGCCCATGAAGCGTTTCTGAAATAGAAATGCTTGCTTCAGCAGTAAAGAACATTCCTGACTTGAAATTCAAGTAGACCCAACAATGTCCTTCTTGATTATCATGAGGAAGTTCAAGAGGAAATCTTCTGCAGGCAATGAATAGTGTCTTTTATAGCTTGGATTCTGAACAAAGTTAATTATATAATAAATACTTCATCCCTCTTTTTGGCTGCCTTTCATTTTACACATAGGTTGTTGGTAATGACTCAGAATTGAATATACAATTATTATTATCATTATTATTATTAAATATTATCAACTCATATTATCTTGATAATCCCACCTAATCACATACACTTGCTTACAAAACTATTTGCCTTAAGAGTAGGTCTATAGCTATGGATGGTTTGTTCATATAAAGAAGAATATTTTATAGATCTGTGTGAGAAGACTGAGACTTATTCCTATTAATGATATTAATGTGGAACCATTACACTATTTTATCTCACATTGTATTTATTTTACTTTATTTTTAATCTAGTAATTTGTAAACCTATAATACATTGATAATCAATGACAAAACAACATCAACTGAGGCTTTGTAAGGACCCTACAATACCCACTGAACCATCAGAAAATTAAAATATATTTGGTAGGTCTTTAGTGTTATGGATTATTTTGCCCTATTTTTTTTATTTTGTTGTCTATATGTGATATATGCAATATTTCAAAATGTAAATTACATAGATAAAATGGTATCAAGGTTTAAAAAAACACTAATCAGAAAATCAGGAATCAGGAAACTTAAGTTCCAGCTCTGTGAGTAGGTAGCTAATTGGGATAGAAAGTCATGCTAACACTCTGGGCCTCAGTTTCCTCATTTATAAAGTAAGTGGGTAGACTAGATAATTGGACCTTTTAATAATGCTCTATAATCTGAGAACCTAAAACACCACCTAATAATTCTATTGCTATATTATTTCTGCCTCCAGTATGTGTATGTTTTTTTTTTTTTTTAATATGACTCCAGGTTGCCCTTCATTCATCCACCCCACAAAAAAAGAAAAGAAAAGAAAGAGCAAATGAACACTCTTAGGTCTCCCTCTACCCTGTACACTTGTTACATGTGTAAGGCTTTTTAGTTATTAGTGTTAGAACAGTCCGGGAATTACTTATATAGAAGATACTTAAAATAAAATGTTAACCTGACTCTATGGAAAAGCATTTCAAGATGAATGAGGAGTATTTACTATGTACCATGGAAAAAAAGAAAATATGGATTAGGAGTTTGTAAAGATCTCAGGCACTATCTAGACAAAACTAATATCCTTAAATAGAAATAGTCTAACCTAAATAGATACTATAGACCAAGGAAATCTTTTCCATTCCCACCTGAAGATGTTCATGTATGAAGGCCATGGAATAGATGAGACTAAAACACAGGCCTTAGCTTTTCAAGCTTTTCCTGTAGATCCAAGATTGCTCTCTGTGGTCTGTTCTTTGTTAGTCTTCTCTTTTTGTATC
Source organism: Acinonyx jubatus (assembly GCF_027475565.1). Lineage (NCBI taxonomy): Eukaryota > Metazoa > Chordata > Mammalia > Carnivora > Felidae > Acinonyx > Acinonyx jubatus. The sequence continues at coordinate 59,590,624 of NC_069391.1, forward strand.
AACTTTACATATTTCCAAGATGTAATCAAAGAAAGAAATACAGATCAGGATATTTTGAGATGCTATGGAGATATATGCTGCCATGCCCAACCACACTGGACAATTGATTGTCCAATTGTTTCTGCCTTCTGGCCTTTGAGTAGATCCTTCCATATACCTGAAACACCTTTCCTCTGTCTCCCCAGCCTCTCCTCTTGGCCTAACTGACTCTAAAACATCCTTTAGTAGTAAACTAAGATGCCCACCTAAACAAAAAGCTTTTCTGGGTGCCTCCTTCTTGCTCTATTCTCTCTACCAGTTCAGGCTGCCCTAGGGTTCTATTGTCTATGCTGTTAAAGCACTTTCCACTTATCTAATGTTACAGAACCTACCACATTACTAGATTTTCCCATTTTCTTGTCTTCCTTGCCAACTCTAAACTAGAGGTCAAGGATGCTGTCATTTCCTCACACTTAGCCCTTATGCCTAGTAAAGTGCATGGCACAGAGGAATATTGAGTAATCAAATTTATACAAATCAATGGCATTAAACAAATTCCAAACTCAATCCCCTCCACTTATTTACTCCATCATGCAATATCACCTTCATCTTGACTGGCAAGAGCTTTAATAAAATCCTCAGTCTATAATTTAAATTTATAAGCTTCCAAAGCCTTCAAACTTAGATACTTGCACCAAATATGTACCTGGGTGTGTGGTGAGTCTGACATTTCTGTGGAAGAGGGAGTGAATCACACACTAGCTATGCATTTGTTCATCAGACTATTTAACATTTTAATATACAAAACTGATAATTCACTAAGTAGTCCTCTTCCAGCCAAAGAAACAGATTATCCTATGATGATTCACTAAAGATCTCCTTGATTAAAAACAAGGAAGTTAGAAACATATATACATAGGATTTTTAAGACCCACAACACTAGGTAAATCATTTTAAAATTAAGAATAAAAAAAAACAGTATTTTTGATATCATTTTCATTATTCACCTTGTATGTGTGTGTTTGTAAAATTTAAATGTGGGTTTTGTATTTTTGAAAGGAGATAGACTGGATTATCTCTAAGCTAGATACTTTAGCAACTTGGGTATATATTTCATTGACATTCAGGTAGACTCAGTTCTCTATTTTGCATTTGAGAACTCATTAAAAACTCTGAAATTTGCCTCACTGTTGAGATTGCTCAGATTAATTCTTTTCAGGTAATAGTTATGCTCTCTGCATAAAGAACATAGTTATCTAAACAATCTACATATTATCACATGAGCATGATTTAGATGTGTTCACAGACAGGAGCACCTCTTTGACTGGGAAAATATCTGTCATGTCAATGGCTAGTAATAAAATACTTTGAAGATTAGCCCAGTGATATATATGGGTCATGCTCTGTAGATTTATAATGATGAGTATTACTTTTCCCAAAACTGAAAATGTATTTGATCTTTTATTGGAGAAAAGATTTATAATAACCTTACTCGTCAAAAGGAGTTTGAAGAAATCATTTTTGCCACTTTATTACCTCATAGTGTATTCTACCATTGTGCACATTTTTGTGCAGTTCAGTGGATTTGCAGATACCTTATATCATTAAAGAAATAACACACCTCTTAAGACTTTGTTTTAGATGAACACATTGCTTACATGGAATTATGTTGTATTTCCATTAAGTACATTAGTAGTTTCCTCATGGCATGTTTTATAAAAGTCAGATTATATCTCTATCATCACTTTCTGGGATATAATTAATTGTGGCAATATTTTGTACCTTGGTGGATATAAGCGAATGTGACATTAACATGTGCACAAATGCTTTATTTAGTTACGTACCCTCATATCCTCCATTCAACTCATAATTAGAGTCCTTTAAATGTTTTGATACACTGTCATTTCCTAATGTGTGTCAGTTAATGTGCCCTGCTTATGAGCAGTTTTTCTTAAATCTTCGTTGTCATAGTTACTCTTGTTACCATTGGCCAACTAACATTGAGCCTTTCTTTTTCTTTTTTTGCTGCATTAAAATGGAGCAGTAAACCTGACAGGTGAGGAATAGAGAACAAACCCCATTTAATGCTCAGTAAGACACTGGTAGCCATTGGAAGTATTGAGGGGGTGAGGGTGGAGGTTGGATATAAAAGGTGTCACCTGGCAGGTGGAAGATGGACAAAGCCTAGATATATAAAATATTAAAATATTGGTACTGAAATGATTCTGAGGGAAATAAATTAGTTTGTCTATATAAATATAAATAACAAATTATCTTTATGTAAAGCCAAATTTAGAAGGTAATGAAACCAGTCTGCATTTTGTATGAGCATTTGTATGTGTTAATGTGTCTACAGAAAAGAAATGTGAGGTGTTCCATTAAGACATTTGTTTTGTTTTGTTTGTTTTTACTTAAGATTGGCTTTTAAGTTTGATCTGAGGTCACCTCCCAATACAAGAGCACTAATGGCATTTTAATATCCTGTAAATATTGATGGCCATGCATTTGTGAAAATTCTGACATCATTCCAAATTATTTCCATGCTTTCCAGACTCAAATAATAACAGCAGCAGCAGCAATAGTAGTAGTAGTAGGAATAATAATAATAATAGCACTAGCTATCTGTGTGATTATTGAAGGACTGGTCCAATCAAACCTACTTTTCTAACATATCTATATGTATATCTGTCTTCATATCTATATTGACAGGTAGAAACTTCTGATAAAACTTAAACTAAGAAAAGGATCTCAGTGCTCATCTCAGTTGTCTAGTCCTCCCAGTTCTATATTCCAGTAGTTCCCAATGAGTGTTACCTGGACCAGCAACAGAAGCATTAGCTTCACCTGGAAACTTGAGAGAAATACAAATTCTTAGACTACCTACCCCAGACCTAGTGAATCGGAAACTCTAGGTGTGAGTGCAACAGTCTATAGTTTAGTAATCCCTTCCAGGGGATTCAGATGCATGCTAAAGTTTGAGAACCATGGCTGTATTATTTTCCCAAAATCACTTAACACTGGTCAGTAAGCTACATTACACTTCTACTCACAGGTAACTTAATACTTCTGTAGGGTATCTTTTTTTTTTAATTATTTTTAATATCACTGGTTTTCATTAATCCACCCCAAAACACATGCAAAATATGTTTTGTTTTTCAGCCAAAGTAGGGATTTCAGATAGATGCATCTTTCTTCCAAAAGCCTTTGCTCATATATCCGAATATCTTTGTTCTAAGTAAGTAGATTCATATCTCATCCTTAGACCAAGGTGAGATTAAGTGAAGATAAAAAACCCCTTAGACCACAAAGTAGCATCTTTGTTATATGTGGTTCCCATCCCAAACCACCACATATTTTCATGATGCTGTTTCCACCATATCTGAAATGTCATGTGATCTTGCATTTCCTTTTCACCCATATACCTCCTGCATGTAGTACATATTTCTCTCTGCAGAAAATAAGCTTATAACAGGACTTTATAATCTTAACAGAAAAAATAAATAGCAAGGCAAAATTCAAATATGCTTGTAGTCACTATTCTTCACTTTTTTCTAGTTGAAAATTAAAATGTGAATAATGAGACTTCTGAAAACCTATCAGGAAAAATATGACCACAGACGTTCCTGTTGGGCCTGATTTAGACCCTCATATACTAGTTAATCCTTTATGGCAGTAAATTCTATTTTTAAAGCTATTTATCATTATTACCAATGATGACCAAACTCTTCATCTTGCAAACATTTCTTAGAAATCCTTTCTGTTAGAAAACAACCATTTTAACACATTTGTGTTTAAAAATAATGTGATGAAAGTGTGGGCAGCCAGTACCCACGTTGTGATCACCAGAACTAACCTAAGCAAAAAAAGAAATTTAAATAGCTGGTTTTCTGAGACGGCTATAGGATTTTTGAGTCTGAGATCATGGAAGTAATTTATTTGAACAGATAAAGTCAGGGAAAAGTTAGTTATTAAATGACCCCCCAACTTTGTCACAACTATACATGGCAGTTTTAGTCCCAAGCTTTGGGTTTTCTGAGATTCATCTGGGCAACAAGATGTGACATTCACCTTTCCTGGCACCAGAGAAACAGACTAAATTTCTTTAGAGAGTATTCTCTTCTGTCCCTTTGTCTCAGTGTCACTCAGCTTGGCCTCACTGAAAAGATAAGGAGCATGTTCCACAGTACCTACAAGAGTGACCTAGTTTCCTTGCCCAGGTATTTCTACATCTGGCCCCATAATCCCACAAGAAAGACAGTGGGGCCACTTTGAGAAAGGATAAAAATTCAGGTTTTAATCATTATGTCTGGCACATCAGTAAAGAGATGCATCTGTGCCAGCTCATTTGGAACAAAAGAAGTTTAAGGAGGGCCACTGGGTCCCTTGAATTGAGAAGGCCAAGTGTATGATTGTTACACATGGGACTGACTGACTAGCAGTCCATGGCATTTCATGAGCCCATTTAGCTTCTATACCTTTGGTGGTAAAATGAATCTCTATGAGTCATATAGCCACAGCCTAATCATAGTGGCATTTTCCATTCTGAAACTGGTCACCATGTCCTTCTTTCACATGGTCTTTTGAGCCACTCTTTCTCTTTCTTCTCACATCTTTCTTGTCAGCCCTCAGCTCTGCTTTTACTTTGCTTCTCATTTTCCACTCCATACAACTGGAACCGCCAGTACTTTTGGCACACCTGACATTCAGTGCTCACCTCTGATTCGTGGCATAGCTTGGCAATGCATTCTGTCCTTAGGCTATACCTGACACCTTCAGGTAGAAACAGGAAATCCTGAGACAGGTTAATCCAAGGTTCTGAGAGAGCAAGGTGTCTAACAGGACTCACCCAAGAAAATTCATTCCATTAACACAGTTTTGCCGAAGGCATTGCACTTGAGCAAATCAAGTGTGCTTTCCTTTTGCATCAATCTTCCCTTCATCCCCTGGTTAGTTTTATTTTATACAGATGAGCAGAGATGGAAAGAAAGGCTATTTAACAGGAGCCCTCTGGCTTACCATGGAACGACCTGGGTGGCACTCAATGGGATCCCATTGCCACAGCAACACTAATGAGCTGTGAGACAGTCATATCAGAAAGACAAGGGAGTGTTCCTGAGCACCGCTGTGCCCCTTTCCCCAAAAAAGAATGTCTTTGTTTTAAACAGGGGTGGACACAAGGATTACGACTGCAGCCTGGAGATTGCTGGAGTCAGTATTTGAATAAATACAGAATAAAGCACTGCTTGAAAAGGTCTCCATTTCTTGAGTTTTTAATCTAATTTAACCTTAAAGAAAATACTTAGGCAGCACTCTGCGTTTGGAAGGTTTGAAAAAAATGAATAAGAAATCTTATGAAGAAAAACCTGATGTTCCTTGCATAGACATTTGTTACTATTACATTATCACACCCTAAACAAAGTTATTTAATAAAACTAGTAGATAGTAATTAAAACAAAGATGAAATGCATTGTGTGAAGAATTACTTATAACAAGGCATTATTAATGGTTCACATATGCCATGAATGATCATTGGAAGAGTGAGACTACCCAGTAGGTGAAATTACTTTTTCTCTGATCTTTCTGTGATTGACTTTCATTAATGAAATATTAATCACAGCTTAACATCATAAGCAGCCAACACTATTTTTCTTTCTTTTAATTTGAAAGAGAAAGGGGATGTTGGTCTTATGTAGTGCTAATTCTCCTTCTAGGTGCTAGCTTGGAATCTTAGAACACACTTACTGCATCTGTCTGTCATATGGGAAAATTCAGTGCAGACCCACTTTGTAGCCATCAGGATTCAAGCATATCTCTCCAACACCCCCTTAATGCCTAATGGCAGAGGCAGTGAAGAATTCAATTCTAGAGCTGAAGGGGGACTTTGAGATCATTCACTTAAGCAAATATTTTAGACTTGAGGAAATGGTCTAGGCCAAGAGAGGTAAAGCAACCTGAACAGGGTCACAAAACTGACCTGACAGATGGTTGTAAAACAGAAAGTTGGGAGCTTTTTAAATGTTTCAATTGCTTTTTTATTGTATTCTTACATTTTTAAAAAATTTTTCTCCCTACAGGAAGAGGGCAGAGTCTGACTCTAGAAAGAGCAGCATACCCAACAGTAAGGAGGTCCCTTCACACCATCCAACAGACCCAGTAGAACTGAGGCGCCTTAATTTTCAAACACCAGGTAAGAAGCAAGGCTCATCTTGTCCATAAGATAGTATTTACTGAAAGCATTTTGGCCGACTGATAACTGCTTTCAGAGATGAACGTCACTTTATTTAGAACACTTTTGTTTATCCTGCTTTTTAATTATAATATTATTGAGATTCACCAAACAGAAGTCTGGAAAGGAAATAAAGTTTGTTTTGCAAATCTGAGGTGGAATAGACAAGAGAAAACAAGTAATTCATCTTCAAATTTTGGAAACATTATAGTCTTATAAGAATATCTACCATTGTGGGGGATTAAGAGTTTATTATTTTTAATGATACCTATCTGTCAAGAATTCAGTTTCTCATCTTATAAAAGTGAATGGATGGATCGATGGATGGATGTCACATCATTCATTCTATTGGGAAATAACAAATTTATTCTGTATTTTCCTATTGATTTGTGTCTATATGAAGAAAGTGAAGAAAGGAGGATGGTGAGAGGGAAAGAAACAAAGTGAGATAAAAATTAGTTTCTTTTAAAATATTACCTATACTAAATGTCACTGGCCAAGTTGAGTTTCTTACTGGGGAGATACATAAAGTAACTGAGGATAAGAATACTTGTTTCTAAATATTAAATGCTTAAGAGGAAACCTATCTTTACTACTGAGGGGCATTTTGTACAGTACTGTTAATTCAAGACTAGCTCTATTTTGCTTTCTTTAAAATAAATTTTATTTATCTCAAATGAATGGAAAATAATAAATGATAAAGAGATCTAAAACTGAGTGGCACAGTCATAATGCCCAAGGACAATTAAGAAAATAAAGAGTTGATCTAAGAAGTGTGATTAAAATTTGGTTGTGTTATCATTCCCCAAGTTTTTGGCAAATGTGTCACATGGACATGTTAACTCACAGTAGTATATACCTCAAATTTATCAAACTACACACTGCAGTGACTTACTCTGAATTGAAAATGTAGTCTATTATATTTGACATGTTTTCTTTTTTACCTGTGAATGTATCATGGTAACTAGTAACAAGTTGAAAGAAGTGTCTGGCATTTTCAAAGTGGCTATACAAACCATCATCATGAATGTGGGTTGTGTGTAAAATGCTATTTCAAATGAGGTTAGACTTTTTAAAAATCAGTTTTTACAAAGCAAAGATCTACCTCCATCAGCATAAAAGGCAGTAGAAAATGTTCATATAGCCAAAAATCTCCTGTGTGTATTTTCTAAAGGCTGATAAATGTATACTATGCACATGTAATGATGATTGAATAAACTCATAGAGTCCTTTGGGTCATTGTAATCCCTTAGATGCTCCCTGTTGAGTCTCTGTCTAGGTGTCCCATTAAGGCATCTTGATATTGATTTTCTTGTAGTAAACCTTCTCGGTTCACTTTTTGAAATAGTAGTGTACTGACTTCTTTAGGCTGTTGGCAACTTCTTGATAATGGGCCCAGGAATTCATGTACTTTTCAATTTGACTAAACCAGGGTATAGAGGACCTAAAAGCCACAGAGATGATGCACTACATGATTCCTTTGCAAGAGCAGCATGTTGTGGAAATGGAGAAAATGATTGTTACTTAATACCTTGCTGCTCAGCCCTGCCCCCATCTCCTCTGGCTTTTATGGAAAGTATGATTTGTATTGGAATCAACCTTGGTCTTCAGGCAGAGATAGAAGCATAGTATAGGATGAGTGAAAAGGCAAAGATAGCTCCAAAAGAAAAAAAGAAAAAAGAAAAACAATAGGAGTGCTATCCTTCATCTACTCTGGCACTAACAGAATATTCCAGGCATAAATAGGAAGTAGGAAGGACGCCTGGGTGGCTCAGTCAGTCAAGCATACGACTTCAGCTCAGGTCATGGTCTTACAGTTCGTGGGTTCAAGTCCCACGCCGGGCTCTGTGCTGACAGCTCAGAGCCTGGAGCCTGCTTCAGATACTGTGCCTCCCTCTCTCTTTTCCCCTCCCCTGCTTGCACTTTGTCTCTCTCTCAAAAATAAGCATTAAAAGTTAAAAAAAAATAGGAAGTATGAATGAGAACTGTGTAGACAGGATTATTAGCACAGTACAGGCAACTACAAACAAGGAAATAGAAATGCCTTCAACTGAGAGACCTCCATCTGGAAGTACTTCTCACTTTAACAGGTAATTTTGCAAATATAGTCAAATCCAAAAAAAAGTCTGTAAAGAATATAATCTCCCCAGTATATATGTGAATATTAGATCCATTTATGGAAAGAATCTATTAAATTTCATATAAGTCCTTGGAAAGGAGAATGAATGTTACATTTGAAGGGACATTGGTTAGCTCACCAATAGCTTTACAAAATCACAGTGGGGACCTGAGTTTATAAGAGGTATCATTTAACTGAGGTTAGACTTATTACATCAAATGGGTAATGGAATAAAGTGGGCAAGATGAATAAAGAGGGAGAGGAGATTTAGTAGAGGAAGAGAATAAAGCAGGAGAAGTTGTCCTAAGGTCCTAGCACTTCTGCTCAGGAAGAAGCTCTGTGTTGTGCCTTTTAGATCAGGTAAGCAATCTGCATGAGCTTGGCTTGTTGAATCAGTGTATTTCCCTCCCACGCTGTCTGATATGGCCTGCTGTCCTGAAAATTTCACCAGTTAAGGAAAAAAAAAAAACTAGACCCAGCTGTCAATGTGGAATTCATAGAAATGTGACCATTTGTTTCAATCAGTAGAGATTCTAAGCAATGGCTACAAATTCTCTAATTACTTGCCAAGGGGATTAGAGCAGAAGGCAGGGTTGTTAACCAAACCTTTCTGTGCTTTTTCCTTGCCTCTTGTTCACAAATAACCAAAGGCTCTCCTGGATGATGCAATAAAATGACCCTATAGTAGGGGTCACACAGCAAATGATATGACGCTCCTTAAGTTTTGGATTTTAAAACATTTCACTGTCTGAAATGTGCTTTTATATACATCATACCTTTGGAAATATAATCATTTATCCACAAACATAAAATTTGACAATACTTATTAATGGTATTCCTAAGTAGAGGATTAGCTGTCCAGATTTTAACTTCGAACAAATGACTTTCAATGAAATAAAAAACCTGTGATTTATATAATGAGGCCCTAGCACTGAACTTGTTCATGAAAGCAAATTTACTTCCACTTCTGATGGATCTGTTGAGGAAGATAAAATACCAAACAAACATTTCCATTTGAAATTCAGTAGGTATTTCAGAAGGTAAAGGAAGCACATCAGTCAGTTCACTAATTCTATGAATTCTCCTTTCTTTTCAAAAAAATTCTTGGGGATGAGAAAACTATTTACTTTTAAGTATTTATTCTTGTTGAAGAGTCTGGATATAAGGAGGCAGGCATTTTCCCTCAATTCTACCCAATACTCCAAAGGTATTGAAAATACATTCTAAATTTCATATAAATACAGAATTCTGAACATGTAAGTACTTCAAAGAAATATACCTTGAACCTCAGTACCACAAACATCCCTATCTCTGGGTCAGGAAAAGAAATGTCAGAATTCTGTCCACTGTGTCTCCACTAAGGCACAAAGTAAAGGCAGAGAAAACTGTTGTATTCAGTATAAACATCTTTGCAAGGTTGTGGGATGTGGGGAAAAAACATGGTTTTAGTTCACTTTCCAAATTTCATATGACAATATAGTTGCTGTATTAGTGAAACACTATATATCCAAGCATTTGAACAGGGTGAGGAAGACTCACATCTTCCTGACTGAGAGCAGGTACCTCTGCTCATAGGTATTTTCCATGAATGTGTTTATTAGCCAGAATACTGTGTGTTAAAGTTCAGGTGGCAGTATACAATAAGTTGTATTTAAAACCTGAACTACCCAATCTATTAAAATAATGTATAAGTCATCAGTTATTGGTGTACTGGCTCAGGCAGAACAAGTATGAAACATGTATTTCAAATACAATGTTTGTATCACCCGTAGCCTACAAAATTAGAGTACCAGTGGGCAAGAAGGTATCACTTAGCTAGGGTTAGACTTATCACCTGAAATGGAAAATTGGATAAAATGAGTAAAGGAGAGAGGAGATGTTGTAGAAGAATATGCTAAAGTTACTAACTGCTAACCAAGTTTTACAAGTCTTTAAGGTCTGTAGAGGAAGGGGAAAATACTCAAAGATGATTTTAAAAGAATGCTGTATTAAACCTCATAAATCTTTGTGGATGGCAGAAGCTGGGTATGCATCAAGATGGATTCACAGATGAGTTACATGTTAAACAAAATTGAACTGAACTGTGCCCAGTCAGCCTAGGTTGGGAGGAAAAGTTCCCTTTTTTTCTCCAAAATTTCCCAAGTCGTCTTATTACCCTTACTTCTCAGTAATTCTTTTTCTTGATTACAAAAGCAGCACATGTTTATTGGGGAAATTAAAATAGAAAATAAGCTTGCTAACAATTTTGTAGATAGGTTGTAGCTACACAGGTGTGCATTATAGCAAATATTTTTTATGTTTCAAAATTTTCATAAATTGGAAAAGGTGAAAAACGTGCTTTTAGAAAAGAAAACCTACTCTATGTCCCCATGCTTCTAAGTTTTCTTTTCTTTTCTTTTCTTTTTTTTTTTTGGACATATTTAAAATATAAGTAAAAGATTTCCTATAACTACTCCAAATTTGCCCTTTAGAAATAGCCACCATAAGTATCCTTCTAGACTTTTTTACACGTATATACAGTTCTTTAACTGATAAAAATTGTATAGCAGGTATATAGACAGATAGAAAGGTGCAAATACATAAAATTGTCTGGTTTAAAATTTAACTGTAGGGGCGCCGGGGTGGCTAAGTCGGTTAAGCGTCCGACTTCAGCTCAGGTCACCATCTCGCGGTCCGTGAGTTCGAGCCCCGCGTCAGGCTCTGGGCTGATGGCTCAGAGCCTGGAGTCTGCTTCCGATTCTGTGTCTCCCTCTCTCTCTGCCCCTCCCTCGTTCATGCTCTGTCTCTCTCTGTCTCAAAAATAAATAAACGTTAAAAAATTAAAAATAAAATAAAAATAAAATTTAACTGTATAAACATAAACCTTTTCCCAAGTTAGTGTGTTAGATTTTATTTCCTTAGCAGCCAATGGTATTGATGTTATTCTGTTCTACAGATGACACAAAATGTAGTGGCTCATTTCTTATTAATGGGAGCTATTTTCCAAGTTTTACTCTTGCAAATGATACTGCAGTGAGCAGTACTGAGCCCGCATCTACAGGGTCCTAGGGTAGGCACATTTACTATTTTCATAGAGACTGCCAATTACAGAGTTTTCTGAAATATTGTAAAAAAGCCTTTACTTGCAGTGTAGCAGCCCCTCTGAGCCACAGCCTGCAGCATTGAACAGAATGATGAAAATAAATATAATATCATCCCAAGATGGTGATGAATAAGAAAACCAAAGAAGCTACTGATATGTGTTCATATATCTACTTTTTCCCCAACAAAGCAAATTTAGAATTTCAGCATCTCAGAGAAATAAGCCTTCTTTCTAGTACCAAAAAAAAAAAAAAAAAAAAAAAGTTGTATGAGAACACATAGCTAATGGCCTCATATTGTATACCAGCCACCACCTTTCCCTGTGCCTGTACAATTCTTCCTCCCTGTGCCCTTTCATTGATTTGTCAGTTTCCATCAGAAATTTTCTTCATTTTTTCCTGCGAATTTCATTCTTCCAGTATCTGTACTCCTTCTCACATGCCTCTCTCTGCAAACCCCCCACAAAAAAAATAAATAAATAAACTTCAAACAACAACAAAAACTTCTAGAGTGTGTACTTGCACCTTTTAAGGAAAGAAATTTAAAAGTTGATGATCAGATGTACAACATAAGAGCCTCATTTTCATTCTGAGGATGACCTTAATATGTTTTTCCCTAAAGCATACATGGATGGTAGGTGATTGATGGGCTGTGAAAAACAAAACCAAACTGGTAAAAAGTTACCGTATCAGAAATAGCAGTATCAGCAGCAGAAATGTCTGCACAGCAGCTGAATGGGCTTTAAAAGCTTCTGAGGCATCTCTTCTGATCCATTAGTGCTATTAATTGGATCAATGCTAACAAGATCCATTTTTATACATATATTTATCTTCATATTTTGTACCATAAGAAACTTACATATATGACCTTGCTTAAGAACACCATGTGTGTTCTTTGTATGTTATACCTCAAAAACTATGGTTCATTGAATAGAAATAGTACATTTTTGATATAAAGAAATACAGTTTGTTCAAATTCTCCATTTTGAGAAACCTATGTAAAAATGAATTTTATTTATGCTCTCCACTGCTTACCTGAAAAAGCACTCTTGGAACACCTTTCCCTTAATGATGATCCTAGTCATGGATTAAGTCAAATTCTCATTATTGTCCTGCCACGTAGCAATTATATCTTATAAATCAGTGTTCTCTTTTGCCTTTAATTCATTATTCATTTGTGAGACAAATTGTAAACATAGAGTATTTGTATATCATTCAGAGTACTCTAAAAAGTACATAAATTATGTTAAAATCTGACCATTATTTTCAAACTAATTTTCTCCCTGTGACTGTTAACTTAGTGAACTACATTTTTGATACAGATGCATCACTGATTTGATGAACAAATTATTTTCTCCCTGTTCCATGACCACAAATTGTTCTCCACACTTCATCACAGTTTTTTGGAAAGGAAAACCATGAAGAGAGTAGTATTGAATCATCACACATATATCCTAACATTAAAAAAAAAAATCATCTAAAGATGTTCACCATTATTAGTGACCTCAAAATCATTACTTAGCAAAATAATTATACAGTGGCTATTGGTATTAAATGCAAGATTTTAAAAAATTTAAAAATAAGGCAAGTATTTGGTAACATCTCTCTCTAGATAAAGTTATTTGAAGATATTATTGATTAGATTACTTAGCAAAATAAAACAACTTTTAGAAGGCAAAAGCATTGTAAATTGAGCTTTTGAAGAAATCTGCCAAATACTACTACAGTTTTTTAACACTTTTTGAAATGTATTTATTTATTTTGAGAGAGAGACAGAGAGAAGGAGCACAAGCAAGGGAGGAACAGAGAGGGAGAGATAGAATCCCAGAGTCACACGGTTAGCACAGAGCTCCATGTGGGACTCAAACTCATGACCATGAGATCATGACCTAAGCTGGAGTCAAGAGTCAGACGTTTAACCGACTGAGCCACCCAGGGGCCCCTACAGTTTTAACATTTTGAATGTATACCATTAGTATATTTTTAGTTCTGGTTCTCATGGAAACCCACAACATTTTGACAAGAGGTGACTGGAAAATACAGGTGTGTGTAGGAGTGCCTTTTACCTCTTCCCCACCATGGGGCATATCTTTAAATGAAGCTATTATTGACACATTTTCTATAAACTGAGGATGCTTGAGATCTCTGTGTCAGGACATAAATAGCCCAAACATTCTCACAGACCCATATTTATGTACATGGCACCACTCCTTCAGGATGTTAAGTGGTATAAGAGACAGTATGGCATAATGAAAAATGTCCTAAATGAGAAGTGACAAGGTCTAGGATCAAATCCTCCACGTAGCCTTAGTTTTACTAATAGTGATGACCTTGATGAAGTCATTTTCCTAACTGACAAAATTAATATGGAAAGGAAGAAGAAATAAATGAACTCCCAAGGGGTGACCCATGCAGGAAGTATACGTTGTCACACCCCACCATACACACCTGATGTCTAGCCCATGGTCTTGTGGATACAAGCATGATGTTACTCTCAACCTACTTGGATTTTAATTTACACGAGAAAGGAACATTTTGCTGTTAAAACAGAGGTCACAATTTAGTTAGCCAAATGTGGCCTGCAGAGGTCCTGTCTTTGACTCCCACTGGGTTTCAGCAAAATTTTGAGGCAACAATGAAAACATATCATAATCTGTGTTTGCAGTTGCTACTAAAAACCTGAAAAGTCTTACCTCATGGCTCTGCAATTCTCCCTGGAAGATATCGACTAGAGCTGAATAGTTTGACCCTTGTACAAGTTTTCCACAATCTACACCAGCCCTAAACATAACCCTGACATTGAGACTGAATGTCAGTTGCCAGTCATCTCATGCATATTTTTATTTTGCATATAATAGAAAAATATTCTTTTCTAGAGCCTCCTTTGAAAGTAGGGAAATGAAAGACAGTCATAAAAGGCTGCTTGCTGCAAGGAAATGAGTATGAGTGCATTTGTTTGTGAAGGTGTTTGCTATGCCCTACCTTGTCATCTTCAGTCATTTACCTTACCAATCTGTCCCCTTCAGCCCCTGAAGACTTTGCGCCCTGCTTGAGAAGATTGTAACTGCCATTCCAGAATTAATACAGTAGTTAGATGCCAAAACCACTTAAGATTTTATTTACTAGATGGACTAATGCATGAAGTCATTTATCTTTTCTGGACTTCAGAGTCTTCTTGTGTAAAATGAAAATGCTGGGCTTAAGTGATCTCTAAAGTACCTCTCATCTTAAAATGCCATGGTTTTAAAGTTCCAGTTCTTGTAAGGAAGCCCTCATGACATTACTATCACAAATATGTATCCTATAAAAATTAGCCATCATGGCTTTTCCTCCAACCTAAGGCAAATTTCAGTGACTACATCCATTTTTCATGCTGACAGAGTATATTGTGGATATCATGGCTCCAAAATGAGAACACTGTTCAGTTTCAACGTGTGCCTTTAAAGTGCACTTATGTTGTGCATTTGTAGCTTTGAACTGATAAGGTCATGACCCTGGCAAGTCCTTATCAGCTGTGAGCTGCAATTCAAGTTCTTTGCTACTAATAATAGCTAAAGTATTAAAGCGTGCTCAATAGAGAATCAGAGCAAATTCAAGGTATTACTGAAAAAAAGCATATTGCATTCTTGTAAACTCCAATAAAATTTTTGAGTGGAAAAAAATGAATACATGGAGTTACAGTGCCAACCCCTCCCCCCCCCCCCACCAACAAGATAATTTCCATTGGACTGGGAGCCATGGCTTGAGAGCTTTAAAAAGATCAACACCTGGTTCACACCCGCAGAGATTCTGACTTAATTGGTCTGGTGTGTAGCCTGGAAAAAAGGAATTTTAAAGCACCTCAAATGATGCTAATGTAAAAATTCTTTTCTAATAAAATATTGGTTTGTAGACTGTGAGAAATACCCATGTTGCCCAAACAAAAGATTGAAAAGATACTATAGTGAGGTCAACATCACAGTTTTCTTGGTGTCTGCTTATCTATTCAGACTCTAACATGCTTGATTATATCATATAAAATTGTTTCCATGATGGACAATGGAAAAGTTTGGGAGGGAATCAAGATCCTTGGTGATTCTTTCCTGGTATGAGCTAGAGTTTCATGTTAGAGGAATTTCATCCTTGATTTATTACGTAGCATAATTTTTATGATGCTGTTTATTTGTTTCAAATACATGACATAGCATCATACTTTTTGGTTAGCTAAAGAAAATGATATTGAATTTAAATAATTCAAAAAGTAGACAATTCAATTGCATGCATTTTCTGTTTTGTAGAAGTAAATGTTCCATAGATCTCAAAGAGAAGTGAGAACTGTGAACTTTGCCTGTGAACTGTGTAGAAGAGACCCTTCTCTGTTCCATATGTTTAGAAATCCTATCTACATGAGGTACAAGTGGTAGTTATAAAGAAGGAAGTGACTCCAGAATTTACCTAGCTCTGCGGTTTTATTTTACAGATAAAAAAAAAAAATGAGGTTCTTGATGAGTGATTTGTCCCTATTAGGAGATGGCAAAACCAGAAAGAGAACTCCTACCCATATTCTAGCCTAGGATGTCTTCTCCTATACCATCAGAGTCCTCCTCCCCTTCCTGTGAAACATCCATTCTGGCGTTTTTACTTGTCAAGAATTTTGGTGCAACATAATACATACTTATGTGTCTTAAATGATAGTTCTTGAATGCTAAGGTATCTGTGTATTATATATACATCCTGATTTAGAAGGTGATGAGTCAGTACAGGCTTACTTGCATTTCTGTATAACCAGCTTCCAAAGTAAATATGTTGATCACATCTTTGGTTGATTATTATGGTCTTCTACTGCTGTTATACTAATACTTTTCCCATCTCCAACTGGCTTTACTTTTTGCAGCTTTGAGCAGTAATTCAGTCCCCTACGCCTCCCTGATTGGCTCTGTGTCCTCCCTCTCTAGCCAAACCACCACTCAGTCCATATATGATAATAACTCTCTCCCACGATTCGCTCGAAAAGGTCTAAACATCTTTGTCTCTTTATTTTCTCTGTTGAAGCACTGTAATGGATGTCCACATCATTCCATTTCCATTTCCAGATAAGCCTAGAGTCTCTTGTGCCTTCGCATTTCCATTCTTGTCATTGGGGGTGCCTCATCTGGATAAGATCACTTTTAGTTCAATTCTACCATCTATTTGGAAAAGTTCCAGAAATGGCCTCCAACATTTTGATCCAAATACACAATTATATCAGCAACAAAGAATTTCTACTTCTAAGCCAACTCATTTTTATTGGATCTTCCACCAAGATTTTAGTTGACTGGAAGCCATAAATGCTAAAACACCACCTATCATAGCACTGTGCAAAAATGATGAAATTGTCTAGAAGAAGCAAAATAGTTTTTTACTTACCAGAAGTATTGATAATTTGGCATTTGAGATACAGGAACTTACTGGGTGGCTTTCAGTAATGGCACAATTCCTAAAATGCCCATAAAGTAATCACATGTCATGTTGACTTAATGGTCACCATTCCATAGCCTAACACCTTCCAGAGAGTCTCAGGACAGCAGAATGTCAACATGGCCTCCAGTTTGAGCTCCTCCCCCATTCCTTTTCAGTTTCAGAGGCTTCCCTGGGGGCATGCTAGTTCAAGTTTTTCTAGCCAGCTGGAATTTGTATCCATAAGGCATGAGTCAGCGATGCTCTCTCATGGTACTTATAAAAAATTCATCACAAAGAAATAAAATGTAAATCACATGAAAAGCGAGAAAACATTGGAAAGACCCAGGAATCACCAAATTAGTGATAGATTATTTTTAACGCAATCTGTGAAACTAATCTCACTTCAGCTGGCAGAGGGAACTAAGACGTGCCGCCCCTGTCACTGCTTTCTTTCTTTTTCCATCCTCTTTCACTCCTTGTCCTTTGACCATTTGCTCACTCTCTTGCATTCATTTCCCATTCATGGACAAAGATGTTTACACCTGAAGTAGATTGTAGGTTTGCTGGGAGTTGAAACTTGGGGACCTGGGGCAAATACCATAAAGCTGTTAGTGTGTGGCCATTTATAAATGTCCAGGTGAAGGCCACGGCCCCAACCTCTACAATCTGCTACTAGTGGAAACATTTTTGAAACTCAGTTTGGTGTCTGATTTTGTCATCAGTGATTATCGTCTATGAACTGTGGTGCATGCCATTCTTTGTGCCCATGTTTGCATGTGAATGTCAATCACCTTCAGGTATGTGAACTATTAAAGCGATCTTAATCAAGTCACAATGTATAGTGAATCCTGTAAAAACATATAGTGTTTTTATCAGTCCTTTACAAAAGTATATCAGACTATCCATTTCATTTTTTTTAACAAATCCGTTCTATTTTATTTTATTTACATCATCATTTCCTTTGCAGGTTCAGATGATTCCGGTTACCCTGGTAACCTTCATTCTTCAAGTTAGTTTTCCTTGATTATGCATAAGTCACTTTATGTTTCCTATCAAGCTACTACTCTTTCCCTTTTAGGCCTTTCTCAGTGTCTGTTTTCTTAGTTCACTTTACACCATTTAATTCCACACGATTTCCATTTCATACAGTGCAGGAGAAGGAGTTTGAAATGACATAACAGTCATTACTCAAAGCAGAAGTTGACATCAAGCCTGACTGTCAGTTTTCTCCGCTAGCTAACTGCATTAATTCATAGCACAATAACGCTTTCTTTTACACTAGGAGTGTTAGTTTGGGGATCATGCTTGGTGACTTTTCATTTGGCTACAAAATTCATCCTTCCAGAGCATGTCCTGCTTTGAGTAACCAAACTATCTGCCTGCTTCCTCACATTAAACATCTTTACTACTCACATGTCTTCAGGCCATTTCTAACTATAGTATTCTCTATATTTTGGAATAGTTAGCATCGTTTTCATTTGTTTTCAAATGTGTTTCTTCTTTCCTTTTAATAGGTATGGCTAGCCATCCTCCAATTCCTATCTTGGAACTTGCAGATCACATTGAAAGGTTGAAAGCAAATGACAACTTGAAGTTTTCCCAGGAATATGAGGTATTTCAGTGTGTTTATACTTGACAGTAATTTCAAGAATTGCCCCCCTCTTCTTTTTGACCATATTCTTAAAAAAATAACTTCATCAGTGCTTTTTCTTTTAAATACGACCCCAAATAGGATATAAAAGTTGATAACAAATAGGTGACTGAAAAGTGTCTGTACAATCAATATAGTAGTTGCCCTTTTAAAAGGTGTTTATATTCGGTGTTAATGAGGTTGATTTTTCTTTTCTGGTTTTAAGTTCATATACTATATTGTATTGATAAGCTTCCTCGTATATCAGATAGGTGCCAAATATATTGATTCATGGCCAGAGGCCTCCCTGAAAAAGCATGATGACAGGGAGTAAGTTGATATTTTTCCATACACTTAGTTTTCCATGGCCTGAAAACCCTTTAATTATGTCCATGTTCATGTCCATGTCCATGTGTGTATACATGATTTTACCCTTCAGCCTTAAAATAATGCTAGAGTTAATATTAAGATAGCCATATGTTCCTGGAATATTGCCTATTTTTGAAACAATGGTGAACTGAATAGTATCTTAAAATTTCAGAATCCTTATAGATTCTGTGTGAATGCTTGATGAAAGTGAATGAAGAGTCTTTGTATATTTGTGTGTATTTGGATATTGTGGTATTTATCAAGCAGAAAGTTTTAAAATTGAATTTTCTGATATTCCCCAGCAACAGGGACTCATACTGAAACCAACTCATGAATTGATAACTGAACCATCATTATTCTTTTAAGCCAAGTTTGACTTAGCATAAGATTAAAAAGTACAACTCAAGCCTTATTGTGCCAAATAACAACAGATTGTTGGGTGCCTGAGCAGTCCAAATACCACCATGAAGAGTTTCTACTGATTTACCCAATGGGAATCTTAAAACACATCCCTGTTGTCTCTCTTGGTTTCTGTTGTATCAACTCTTTTCTTTCTCAATATTTTATTTAAATTCCATTTAGCTAACATACAGTTTACTGTTAGGTTTAGGTGTAGAATTTAGTGATTCATCACTTACCTACAATACCCGGAGCTCATCACAAGTGCTTATTGTATCAACTTTAAATGCAGCTGTTGGACTAGACGAGCTCTCAGTCCCTACCAGTCCTAAGATTCTGTCCTTTCAGTGAGAACTTCTAAAAGGGGCCCCAAGCTCTAGTGACTACATGGATATTAACTACATGAAGAAGCTCCATGTAAGAGAATGTGGAGCAGTGGGATCTGTGGTAATCTGGATATTTGCATGGACTTTCTGAAGTCTTCAAATCTTTAGTTTTTGATTATTTTAAATTACTATGCTGACTCAATAAAATGTGCCCCATGGTCCTCCAGCTTTAAACCACTAGCAATATTTGCATCACTCAAACAATCTCAGTTGTATCCATGGTCTACAGTAACCAGCCTCCTTTAAAGTGGAATTTCTCTAGAAATACTACATGTAAAGATACTATAATAATACTCATTGAGCCATTAGATCAGAAGTGCTCCTTGAAAGTAGTTATGAACTGCATGCTGCCAATGTTCCCATTAGAAACTCCCCTAGTAGCCGTTGACATGATAGCCCACACTGACTTTTCACCATTTATCATGACGATGGTCTATGATTAAAGCTCCCTGGGCATGAATTGACTCTACTGTGCCTTAACAGCCATGAAGGAGATAGTTAAGTGTTGTATTCATCTGTGATAATAGGATAAAGACCTCTATGTAATATTTTAGGCCACAGAGCAACATTATGAAAAAAAAATTATTTTACTTGTTATCTTTCATACAAACTTGAATAGATTTTTTTTACTAGCTTATAGTAAAGAACATGAAAGAAAGACAAGGCACATTACCTTCAAACATCTAATTATTTTGGCACAATCACTATGAATTAATGATTACTCAGACTTCTCAAGAGGCATGAAACAAAATTTGCTACTCTGACTCTAACACTGAAACAGAGGTTGAAGACATGGAAGCTGTTTGTACTTATTCTGAGGTCAGAATAGGAGGAAGTAGGTTTAGATTATGGCCCAGTCTTTTTATATCATGTGAGAGACTTCCTTTATTATAAAGAAAATTGGGCTCAGACATTGGATTTAATGATAGCTGGAGGAAGGGACCTGAGAAATTAGTAGCAAGAGCACTGTATATTAAAAATAATTATAAATACTTACAGTTTTCAGTTTCTGATATGAGACTGTAAAGTTTTACTTGAACTTAAGTAGCCATGATTTGAGGATGGCATATAGAATGCAGGGAATAAAGTTCTCCTGAAAGTTGGTATCACTCTCAAAGCCATCACATTAGCTGGTGAATCTTTAGACTGATACAGAATAGTATGTATAGATCTTACCAGACAAAGTCTTAGCTAATGACTGTGAAAATTTTGGAAGTCTAATTAAAATTCATATTCTTGGTTCCAGCACCAGAAATGCTGGTTTAGTAGGTTAGCCATGATAACCAGGAATGTCTGTTTTATTTTTTTTTAAGTTTCATTGAGTTGTGATTGACATATAACATTGTACTAATTTGTAGTATACAACATAATGATTTGATATATGTATATATTACAATATGATTACCATAATTAGTTGAGTTAACATCTATCACCTTACATTTTTCTTATAGGAACTTTTAAGATCTACCTTTTAGCAACTTTCAAATATAAAATATTGTTAACTATAGTCATCATGTTGTATATTACACCTCTGGGACCTATTTATAACTAGAAATTTGTAGCTTTTAACCACCTTTAACATTTTCCCCTATCTCCCACCTGTCCTCTATTTCTATAAATTTGTTTTTTTAAGATTCCACATATAAGTGAGATCATACAGTGCTTATCCTTGTCTGTCTGGCTTATTTCATTTAGTATATTGCCCTCAAGTTCCATCCATGTTGTCACAAATGGCAGAATTTCCTTCTTTCTTTATGACTGAATAATAACCCAGTGCATATACATGCAATGTCCTGAGCTGAAGTTGCACGCTTTACCAACTGAGCCACCCAGGTGCCCCTGTTTGTTTTTTGATACTTAGTTGTATGAGTTCTTTGTACACTTTGGATAGTGACTCCTTATTAGATATATAATTTGCAAATATTTTCTCCCAGGGAATGTCCATTTTAAAAGAGCACTTCAGGGGACTTTGATGCAGGTGCTCTGAAGACTTCAATTTAAGAAACATTATTGGTTTAGGATAATATATGACAGAGCATCATCCTCCAGCCTTCATTTCACCATCCCCTGAAATGGCAAATAAACCAATGTATAAGATTCATTTGACAGGCATCACAGTCGACATTACCATTATCAATATCATAGACATAAATCCTATTTGTAGTAGACTCATTGTAAGTCACTACAGCTCCTACAGTCTGCTTAAGGGGGGAAAAGAGGACTTAGCTTTATTTATTATAAATTATCTACTTATTATGAATTTATTTTTTAGAAATTGTCTATTATAGAGCCAAATGCTAAAAATGTAGCTATGCTTCAAACACTGTTGTCTCTAACTGAGGTATTTTGGAGATCACCCGACATCCTCTTTGAAATTTTTATTTTTGTACTTTTATCTGGACTGACTGCATTCTTCCCATTGCATGTGCCAACTTCTTTTGTTTCTCCCACCCATGTATAGAAAATGTGGCCTTTGATCATATTTTCATTAACAGAGAGTCCCCCCTAAAGAGGCAACAATTTTCTTTCCAGTAAAATTCCAAATGTAAGAGAACAAACTCTGAACTCCAATTGACTCATTTTGTTGTGGAGACAAACATGAGGACATAGCTGCTAGCAGTGCACCTATTTAGATCTTGCTTCTTCCTTCAGTTCAAAAAAAGGAAGTTACTATGGAAAGGGGCTTGTGAGCTTGGAGGAGGAACCAGTAATTATCCACCATACTACCACAGGAAAGCACTATGCTAAGTTCTGGGAGGAATGTAGAATTTATAAGAAACCTTTACTTCCAGGAAGTGTAGCAGGCAAAATTAATGTATACATGCAAAAATAATAAAAAGAATACCAAGTTGCTAATTCGAAATACTAATGGAATGCTTTTGGGATTTAGTAAAGATCAGAGTGAGATGAGAAACTGGGCAAGGTATTGAAGAAAAGGTGGTACCAGTAGTGGAGCTAAGAAGAAAAGGAGTGAAGAAGAGTATTTTGTGGTAGGAAGGATCAAAGGCACTTTCAAGGATGCTCTGGACTTTTACATTCAAAGTGTGGACTACAGAATAGCAACATTAGCATCCCTGGGAGCTTATTAGAAATGCAGATTTTTAGGCAGTATCTGAAACATACTGAATCAGAATCTGCATTTTAACAAGGCATCCTGGTGATAAGTTTGTATAAGTATATTTGGAGGTGGGGGAAGCACTAAGTACACGTGTTATGATGGATCAAATTGCTTCTGGTGGGGAGTTGGGTGAAATGAAGTCAGGCAATGAACAGGGCCAAGAATTGTAATGAGCATTCATTGCCAGACACCATTGGCAAGGCTGGGGTGGATTGATGGTGGAAAGAATATGGACTTTGGACTCAGACAAATTTGTATTCTGATTTGAACACTTGGTATGGCTGTAACCTTGCATAATAATATAACCCTATGAGTTTCTCATGTGTAAAATGTGTTACTATGAGAATTAGAGAATATGTATGCATATTTGTATGAATTTCAAGACATACTTGTAGGCTGTGTGTGTGTGTGTGTGTAAAATAAGGGGCTCAATAATGGTAGCTGAAAGGTTGCACTAATTTTACGTAGCCAGTGAAAGATTTTATAGTGAAGTAATTGTTTGTATTTACTTATAAATTAATAGTGTTAAGCTCCTATCATACCTACCATCAAGTACTGTACTTTCTCATTGAACAGGCCTGTCAGTGCAAAATTATAATAAAATATAATCAGTCCTATGCCCAAAGTTCTTCAAAGTATGATGAAAATACAGAGCACACTTACGTGGTGGTTTCTTAGGAAATTAATCTGTCATCCATGTACATAATGGAAAAAAAAGAAAATGGAGACAGGAAGAATAATTAGGGGACTGTATATCAATTCTTACATGTTCAGATTATTTAAGCATGCAGATATCATTGTTAGAAATGGAGATGTTTGGGGAAGTTGGGTGTCTCAGTTTGTTAAGTGTCTGACTTCAGCTTGGGTCATGATCACGTGGTTTGTGGTTGGGCCCGGCATCAGGCTCTGTGCTGACAGTGCAGAGCCTGCTTGGGATTCTCTCTCTCCCTCTTTCTCTTCTCCTTCCTGTCTCTGTCTCTCTCTTGAAATAAATAAATAAACTTAAAAAAAGAGAGTTGGTTCACTGTTGAGTGGATATATTCACCCCATCCCCACTAGTCAAGACCTCAACACAAAGGAATCCCAGTGGTCACTAGCAAGAAAAGCTACAAAGTCAGAGAAGATGTGAAACCATCTCCCAATTTGGTCTTCAAGTTGCAGTTCCCCATAGAAATAATCCCAATATCCATACTGTACTTCAGGTACATTATAGACTTCATATATGGGTTGAGATAACAACCTCTTTTTAAATATAGTTACAACTGCACAGTTTCTTCCAACTTCCTAACAGCTGACTTACAAATAGATGTAAGTAGTTATCTGCCATCTAGCCTCAAATGAGTGATAACTATCTCTCTCAG
This sequence comes from Acinonyx jubatus, assembly GCF_027475565.1. Classification (NCBI taxonomy): domain Eukaryota; kingdom Metazoa; phylum Chordata; class Mammalia; order Carnivora; family Felidae; genus Acinonyx; species Acinonyx jubatus. The sequence continues at coordinate 59,614,709 of NC_069391.1, forward strand.
TAATGTTATCTTAAACATAGATATTAAAACTATTCTGAAGAGCAGTCTTTTTGTTGGATCAGAGCAGAGTGAGAAACTGTGCTGCTCAGAAGGCCTACCTTTGACCTCTCCTGTTCTCACCATAAAACCCAGTACCAGTGTCTTTGCTACCATCTGTGGATGTGTATTATCTTTTATCTCAGCACTCAAGTGTCCTCCACCATTTAGCATCCAGATTGGCTGAGGTTTTCTTCCTGTGCTCATGGCAACACTCTCACATTTCCTGTCTATGCAGATGATAATGAGCCTCTTATCTGAAACATTCCAGATATTGGTGTCCTGTCTTTCTGTTTTAGTAACAGCATGTATGTGGCACCTTTGTCTAGAAGGCTAAATTTTTCACAATACTCTAGTGGGACAGGTAACAGAAAAAGATAGAATATTTCCTTCATAAATAAGGAAATATATCAAGACAGTGCCAAGACATATAGAGATATCTAAAAATGCTGCTTATATCATATTTTTACGTGCTTAGAGCTGAACCTCTGTAGTTGAACCCTTTCATCTCAGGGATAAAGAAGAAAGTTGAGAAAGGAGTGACATGCCTAGAACGTGGCTGAACCAGATCACAAATTTATTCCTTCTTTTTTCTTTTTAAAGTTTATTTATTTACTTTGAGAGAGAGCAAAATTGTGAGTCAGGGAGGGATAGAGAGAGAGAATCCCAAGCAGACCCCCTACTGTCAGCACAGAGCCCAATGTGGGGCTCGAACTTAGGAACCATGAGATCACGACCTGAGCCAAAACCGAGAGATGGGTGTTTAACTAGTAGGCCATCCAGGTGTCCCAAATTTATTCCTTCTTATTGTTAAAAGGACGCTGTGCCTCAACCTATCTGCTCTAGAGACCTAAATATTTTGCTGTTTTCTTCTTACTATGGCCTGATTTATAGAGCCCAGAAACCTAAGTCCCCAACTAGATCAGTATTTATACTAAAAATTTCTATGAAAATATCATGGTTACCAATTTGTGCTGCATGACTATCCCTGGGAAAACCCAGTGGTTTTCCCGACATGCTTCCTATGACATTTATTTTCTCCATAGATAGTTTCTTCATTCCCAGAGGTAAATATTACATTTCTTTGTAAAAGGACAAAACTGTCATCAAAGCAATAGCCACAAAAGAAAATATTTCTATTTTCCCAAGGAATAGGCTCTTGGTATATTTGGCCATGTGTGCCAGAGTGCATCTGTCGGCCTAAAGCATTCATTACTAAATGTTTCATAAATCTCCAAGCATTCATAATGTAAAACCACTTGTCAGTTCTGCTTTCAATTAGTTTATAATTTATCTGTAAACTCATGAGGATGGACATGCATTAGAGCATTACACAGATACAAATAAGAAACCAGACACACACAGATGATTTTTTTTTCCAGCTTTGAAGGTACTGAATTTTTTCGAAGTGGCTCCTCCGACTTACTTTTCTGAAGGAAGAAAGTAGTAGATGACAGAGATCTGTTTTCATCTCTTTCTCTCTCTCTCTCTCTCTCTCTCTCTTATTTTTTTTTAGTTCATTTATTTATTTTGAGAAAGAGGGAAAGTGGGGTAGGGGCAGAGAGAGAGAGTCCGAATCCCAAGCAAGTTCCACACTGTCAGCACAGAGCCCGATGCAGGGCGTGAACCCATGCATGAACCGTGAGATCGTGACCTGAGCCGAAATCAAGAGTTGAACACTTAACCGACTGAACCACCCAGGAGCCCCCTTATTTTCATCTCTTAGGCAAAGTTGAAGAGTGGATTAGACCAAGCAAAAGCCTTAATTTTTAAATATTGATACATGAGCCACATGAGATAATAGTTTGTTTGTTTTTTTTTTAATTTTGAGCAAATATGATAGCTTGTGTGATGTAATGAGAAAAATAAATGATTTCATAAAATGAAAAGTAGTAAGAACTACTACTTTTAAAAACTACTACTTCTTTTATACTGGGCTGGGTAAACCAGCTTCCTTCATGGGGGATGAATGGCTAAGTTTACTATTCCAAACCACAATCTCCTGATATTCTAGGATCAGGGGCTTGGGTGAGGAAGCCGTTACCTACATCCTTGAGTACGCAGCTGTTTTCCTGCCTGGGCCCAAACCCCTCTGCCTGCCATTCAGGGCCCTATGACCAATTGACCTCAATGACCAATTGAGCTAATAGTGAGAATAGGGTGGCACAGTGGCTAAGGACATAGGCACTGGATTCCAGCTGCCTAAGTTTGGCTGCTGGATCAAGCTGTATGACCTTATGTGAATAACTGAACCTCTGTTTTACTTGTTACGTGTCTGCAAAGGAACTAATCATAACACCTCATATGTAATTAAAAATAAATGGATACATATAAAATGCTTAGCAGAATCCCTGATAAAAGTGCTTAGTAGTCTCAGCAGCTATTATTTCATTAAATACAGGCCCATCACTTGTAAGATGCACATCAATTTCAGAGATGTTAAAATGTGAAAAATAATGTATGTATTAGACTCAGTGAAAACCTGGCCTCTTCCCATCCCTTTCATTGGTCAAATCCATAGTACTTGGTTGAATTCAATAAAATAAACAATACTAAAGGAAGAAAAAAGAAAATTTGCTAATTTGGTGCACTGTAATTGGCACTTACTATGTTGCCTTTTCTTTTATTCTGATCATTCTTGGTATTGGAATAGAAGCTTCTCCTGGTCAGGTGTTAGGCCTTCCTTGTGTGCTGCTGGCCACCTGGTGGCAAGCCCACCACTGGGCATGCAGCAGATAATTAACCAAAGTGTGTGTCTGGATCGATTTCTAACTAAATTTACAGTTCACAGAAGCTCTTTGTTGTGATCAAAATTGCTAGTACCAACAACAGGAGTGAATAGAACAAAGAATGTCTCTCTGTAAAAAGAGCTGCTTTTCTCAGTTGACATCCCCACCTGATTTGTCAGCAGTGAAGCCTTATTTTCAGAACTTTTCTCTCAGAAAATAGACTGTTATTATCTTTAGACAGTACAGAAGTGAATACATTTTAGTACAGACCCCTCAGATTTAACTCAAAAGTACCTACTAATTAAACTCCCAGCACAGTTTTTATAGTCAGGATGGGCCTCCCAGTTGGCAATCCGAGAAGATGGAGGGGGGCCGGGGTTGGATCATAGCTAAGAACCAGCATCACCGAGTAAGATATAAAAGTACAGAGAGTCTCTTCCCAGCTGGCTGCCATTCTGCACCTTGTAAACAAATCTGGTAGGACACAAAGAAACAGCAGCTCCCCTCAGAAGAAACACATCCAAAACCAGGGTGTGTCTATGTGTTTATAGCCTTTTAATCTTTTTGAACTTGTGTAGTTGTTATAACTCAAACTTCAAGCAAATTCTCAAGTTTCGAGACTTATTTGTATTTGAACTTTTAAAATGTTCCTGTTCCCACTATCTTTTTTTAACCTCAAATATTTTTTTCCCTTACTAACCTTAAACTCCATATGGTTTATCCTTGATCCTTTTATTTATTTTTTTCTTCTGGGAGTCATACTCATCTCGGGGGAATGTCCTATAACTCCTGTTTTGTTTCTCAATCCCTGTTCTCATACAAGTTCACCATAACTAATTGGCCCTTGACCATTACTGGACATTGTCCAAATTGTCTTTCCACCTGCTCCCATGTGGAGCCCAAACCTCTCAGGAAACAATTAATCCTGAAGTGTTTCTAGTTCCAAAACAAGCTTTCAACTTCAAAGAAACTATAGCAAGAGAAAAAAAAAGGCCCATTTTCTGAGTTTTGTTTTGATTTTAAAATGAAGTTGGGGTTTTAGGGCCAGAATGATGTCCATGTGGAGGGGAACAGTATCAGATGCTGGGGAGAATGTCAGAAGTCAAGAAAACCGGGGCTCATATTTGGACTCTGCCAATTAGTCACTATGCTGTTTGACCCTGAACCAGCTACTTCACCTCTTGTAGCCTTGGTTCTCTCTCACTTAAGATGAGAATATTAGCATCTACTCATAAGGTTGTTATGCAGATGAATATATTTCAGGCACCTGACCTCTTTGCCTTTCTGTACAAAACAGGCACACAGGAAACACATGTGGCCCTCAGTATTGTGAACTTTACACTCGTGACCTACCAATTAGTCATCTAATAACACTACATTTTTTCCATAAGTTGTTTTATTTGCATAACATCCCGTTCTCCTTTTTCCAAAAATGGGTTCTATGAAAGCAATTAGAAGGTGAGCAGTAATGAAAATAGAAGGTGGTTATGATGTCTGCAAAGTTCTTTTCGTATTTTGTATGTAATGGAATTTATGGATATTAAATCCACACTAAGTACCCAGTAAGACTCATTTTCACTGAAGAGTAGAACCTGCCTCAGGTCTTTGCTGTGAATCTGAATGCCCCTCGACAAGCTGTTTAAATCCCCTGATTTCAGTTTCCTTATTTATAAGAGAATCAGTTAGTTGGAATGCCTTCATCTGTTTGATGAACACTTACTAGAAAGTAAAAAAAAAAAAAAAAAAGTCAAGAAGTAAGTTTTTCCCTGGATAAGTCCATAGTTTTCTAAGACATAGTGGGTGATGGTTGGAAGAGGAGGTTTAAGAAGGAGCAGTACCTAGGAGAGGCTTCTCAGAGAGCATGTGAGTTGGAATCACTAAAGTTTGCTAGGACCAAAAGACCCCAGTGTGAGGGAGATTGACACACAAAGTCATGGAGATGAAAAGGGGCATGGCTTGTTCAGGGGACCCCAATGTGTTCTGTGCCTGTCACTGCAATGTCTGGGTCATGCTGCTCAGAGGTGAGGTGAGAAAGGTGATTACATTCTTAAAAGGCTGGGACACCAACACTGAAGGGTCTGCACTAAGTGATCTCAAAAGTACTCTCAAATCATGGAAATTATTTCCTGTTTCTACTCCTAAAGGCGTAAGTACTCCCAGGGATCAAATGAATGCATCTGTTTGTATGTCACATCTGAGTACAGCTTCGGGGAGAATTTTAATAATGCTGCTAAAAGGGATTAGGGCAAGGAGAGCCTATCGCTGACCAACAGAATAAGAATGTCTTTACTTGTTTATGTATTTGGTGTTTAGATGTAATAAAAGTAGTGGGAATATCATTTGCCATGATTTGTCTACTGTGACTAAATAGTTTGTCATTCTACATGAAAAGTAATTGTTGGGCATGCCACCATGTTGGGGAGAACAAAGAGGATAAAAGGGACAGTTGTAAGCATTAAGACAGTACATGAACCTGTGGATTTAGCAATGCCTTGGGAATCTGTCATCACAGATACAGCACTTGGAGTATTTGGCTTTAAAAAGTTTAGGCATATGGTATAATCAGAACTGTGTTATTTCTCACTTACCAAGTAAGTTTCCTTAATGGTGGGCATTCATCTTTCATCCAAACTCCAGTCAGAGGCTCATGGAGATTCTTGATTTCATTCACTCCTCCTCCCCTCATCCACTCTCCCTCATCTCTTCTTTCCTCCCCCCCATCCCCACTCGTCCCCATCCTCTCCTCCATCCCCTCAATCTCCTTTATCCTCTCCCCCTTATCTCTCTCTTCCCCTCTTCACCCCATGTTCCCTTTCCTCATCCCTCTCCTCCACTCCTGCCTGCAAAATATCCCTTCATACCTTCTTCTTTAGTATTAAACTATGTAACATTTAGTATTAAATCTTAATTAAATTAAGTTTTAATTTAATTAATTAAATTAAGTTTTAATTTAATTAATTAAATTAAGTTTTAATTTAATTAATTAAATTAAAGGTGGTAATATTGCCTAGCTTTTCTGTAGTGCTTCACAGTCTAGAATCAGCTTTATAGAGACAATAATGATAACACATGTGTTTAGCACTTAATATGTGCCAGGCAGTCTTCACAACATGTTACATATACTAACTCATTCAGTCCTGCCAAGTAGGTGCTATTAGTACCCCCATGTTATAAAAGAAGGGACTAAACCGAAAGAGAGAAGCTAAGTAATTTGTCAAAGGTCATGCAGCTAGTAGGTGGCAGAACTGGGATATGAACTCACATGGCTTGGTGTCAGAGTCATGTTCTGACCACTATAAATAGTTCCCTGTGATGGTTCCTTCCACAATTTTTTTCATTATGGTCTTAAAATAAAACACATTTTATGTGATAATCTATTAAGGTAGTTGTGTAATATTCATGAGTATTTTCTGATTCCAAATAAGATGTGTTGATTCAAATTTCTGATTGATATAATTATATTTTATTTTTGTTTTTCAATATCATGGACATTCTTTAAAACAACAAAAAAGGACTTGGTTTCTTTTGGGTAAGAGCTTTTATAACCAGCCTTCCCCTTCATGTTCTTGTTTATTTATTTATTTTTTATTTAGCAAGTTTAAAGATGATGAAAGATTACAGTTTATACCTGAAAACAAATAAACTAGCACTGCACTCTAACCTTGTTGAACATAGACATATGTGATTAGTTGGAATAGAAATCCTCAATCCACCAGGTTGACTCAATGAATTTTCTTATAAAAGGTGACTTCATGTGTTTTCTGATCTTGACCAATTTCCTAGGAAAATGAGCTGGAGAGAAAGCAGAAGCAGAGGTTGGAAGGATTGAAAGGTCTAAAGACTCAGTCTTAACTCTCAGAGAGAATAATCGGTATTGACTTATTCTTGTCTTTTAAACTGTAGACCAGAGTCTACCTACTTGTTTAAAATTAAATATTGGGGCTCCTGGGTGGCTCATTTGGTTGAGTGTCTTGCCTCTTGGTTTCAGCTCAGGTCATGGTCCCAGGGTTGTGGAATTGAGTCCCTTGTCGGGCTGTATGCTGAGTGTAGAGCCTGCTTAAAACTCTATCTCCCTCTCCCCCTCTGCCCCTCTCCCCTACTTGTGTGTCATCTCTCTCTCTCTCTCTCTCTCTCTCTCTCTCTCTCTCTCAAATAAATAAATTAAATTAAATTGGGGATTAAAAGAAGCAAAACATGCTGGCAAAATGCCTTCCTCTCTGCATATCACTAGATTCCAACTTTATTTTGATAAGACCCATGATGAAGGGAAAACTTGTTCACTACAATACATTAAGCTTCATAAATATATTAAAATGATATAAAGTGACATTTTGCCTTAAGATTTTTAAGGCATTCTTTCATCTATGCAAAGTCCTATTTTAAGTTTCCACAACTTAATTTCATATAAAAGCTGCTAAGTGTTTTTAAAAGATAGAAGCTATTACTTCCCAATCAGAAGTTTGCCGTATTTCAAGTTGGCAGGAATATACAAACTTTTTGCCTATATACATTTACTTCCATTAGTTTCAGGGCCCATTGTAGTTGTTTTGTTTGTTTTAGCTCAAGCTTTTATTTCTGTGAAATTGAACAGTATGTGAAGTGGCATATAATTTAATGAGCTGGATTGACGAGGCAGAAGTTTAGCATCAGATGGGTGATTGCACTAGGTAGGTAACCATTGTAAATTCTCTCTCTCTCTCTTTCTCTCTCTCTCTCTCTCTCTCCCTCTCTCTCTCTCTCTCTCTCTCTCTCTCTCTCTTTCTCTCTCTAACCCTGGGATTCTGGTTCTCTGATTATTATAAAACACAGTTAAAAGTAGATGTTATAAAGATGAGGTTCTGGTGCCAGGTTTCCATGTTTGTTTTCTCATTGTGGTGATGCCTCTACCCCTTCCTTGAAAGCTTAACTCCAATCTCTTCTATTGGTGTTCTATAACTTGGGAGTGCAGACATGGCTGAAGTGATTGAGAAACCATAATTAGGATGGTTAATGAACAGTGAAATGGTACCTCCCTTTGTATTAACAGCAGTTAGGGTGCTGCATTAACAAAGGTATGAGAACTCAGTCTCGTCCCCCCCCCCATGGTAATTAATTGACCTCCTTGTCATCAGCTGAGACATGAGGAGAATAAAAATTTTCAGCCTAAATATTGGAGTTGGTGGGTGTTGCTGTGCAACTGGGCATTGATTTCCTTTTTTGTTCCTTTTCTATTCCTTCCGTATTGATCCTCCCTGTCACAGCTCAAGGATTCTCCCATTATCTTACAAAAGAAAAAAAAAAAGCTGTCCTAAAGTTTCAGAGGTTTAAATTCTGTGTCATAAAGTTTCCACTGTGGAGTTATATTTGAAGATTTCTAAAATCTTTGAATCTAGTCCAGCCCTGTTGTTTCACTGAAGAAAATACATTTTCTGGGAAGTTGACCAATGTGGTTGAAGTCATTCAGCCAGTTTTTGTATCTAACATTATGCAAAAGCTGATGGGTTTTTTTAGGTGGACTTGCTAGACAAAAACAAACTGATGAATAGAGGGGAAGGTTTTCTGAAACCAAAACTGTAGTCATCCATGTCAAAATTAGGTTAACTTGAAACATCGAAGAAGTTTTGCTTTCTATATGAGAACCCAAATAGGTAGCTATCCATGATTGTGATAGAGGTAGTTTTTATTTATTGACAGGAATAGTGATTCATTGCAAAAAATAAATGTATTTGATATATTTCCAAGTGTTTTTCCTTATCATTTATTAAGATACAATTAATGGGTTATGAATTTCACCGTTTAAAAGTGTACAATTCAGTGGATATACTTTAGATATGAATATTAAATGGGCATATTATAAAGACTCAAGAAGACCACTAGGCTTTTTTCTCCTACATTTTGACAAAGATTTACCTTTCTTTTATTTGCATTGTTTTTAAACCACTGATGGAGGGAACTAGTGATACTGGGGCATTGTTTGAAATTGGTTATGTCACAGTCTGGGGGTAGCTAGAGCATGGAAGGCCAATGTTACAGGTGAGACAAGTGCCTGTCACTATGGGGAAGATTTGATTTGCTGTTTGCTGTACTTGAGTCGCTGATACTACAAAGGATTGCAGTCTTCATTTTACTTATGAGTCTCCCACTATAATAATCCAGGTTTCTTCAGGGCAAGGAATGGATTATTTTTATTGGGATATCCTTGTGACTAGCAAGCTAAATATTTCTCAAATAAATGGACGAATAACATTCAAAAATGAAGCAGGAAACTGGTTTGCTCTTTGTATCTCCCTCTTCCCAAGCATAACATCATATCAAGATGGACACCATTTATCAACCCATGAATAAAGATGCTTCAATATGTTATAATGTTACTGTACTACAGCAGAGGTCCTATGGGGACAGTCCTCAGGACAGGGAAGCAGCAACTTGATGGGCAATGGTTCTCTAGGTGGGGAATCCACCTTTGACTTTCCTTGGTAGGCCTCCCTGGGACAGTGTATTAGGACAGAGCAGAAGATCAAGCTTCCTGCTAAAGATTCTGTGCACAGATAAGGAAGCCCTTCATTGCCCTGCCTGAAAGGAAGCAGCAGAAGAATGCTGATTGCAGAACTCACTTTTCTATGCTCAGAGTCTATGAAGAAAAATGATCTGGAGTATTCATGTCTCAGGGCCAACTCTAAGGGGAAGAAAAATCACCTTTCCTCAAAGCTAAAAATCTATCAAGTTTCACACACACACACACACACACACACACACACAGACACACACAAAAATGCTAGTAGTTTCAGTATTTATCTCCCTGCTGCAGTTTTATCATTAAAATATTTGCATGAAAAGAACATCTTTGTTTCCTCAAGATTTCAGCTGCTCTTGCTACTCATTTGCTCTTGAAAAGGGATATAATCTTTTTGTTTTTGATCTGTAATCATTTTACAGCAACCAATTGTAAAGGATTATAATTTTCATTAGAGAATAAACAAATGAACTCTGTGAGGCAAAGCTGCTCATTTCTTCCAAATATCACTGAGCAGAATGGAGGGCCAATTATAAAACTACTAGCTACTTCTAAAAAAATTTTCCAAAAACATGAATGTCCACTTCTTTAGAGGTCTCTTCTTTCCCAGCTTTGTATTCTGTCCATCTCATGCAATAACCCTTTAGTTAGTTCTTACTACAGACCAGGTACTTTACTAGGCTCTGGGGGGGTACAAAGATGAAGAATGTATAATCCTTGCTCTTGAATTCTGAGCCTAAAAGTTCCTTCAGTTTTTAGGTAAACATTAGGCCAAAGCTGCACTAAGTGGATTTTGTTGGCATTCCCATATTATGCAGCTATAAGTTTTACTCCAGTATAATGCAAGTTGGATTTTGGTCTGTACTTGTTACATCCGCCATGTTGAGATTTTTTTGCTTTCTAATATCCAGTATATTCAGTGATTTAGAAATCCAGTTAGAGTGCTAGCAGTTATCTAAAATCTGTTCTTCAAAGTCTAAATTTACTAGTTTCTTAGACAGAAAAAGAAATCCTTAAAACTTGTAGCACTTTGGACTCATTTTAGAGAAAATTTCTATTTTTCTTTCTCATATTCTGTTACTTGAGTTAAGATTAAGGAACAACATTTGTTCTTTATTATGTTTCTGTGGCCAAACGTCTGAATGTTTCTCTAGGCTATGGGAGCAGTTATCAAGCATAGCATTTTGTGTTATGATATCAAGCAAAATTTTCTAACTGGACGTAGTCTGTATATTCAGAAAGAAATATGAGATGCTCAAATATCATAGAGATCTCCCGCTCTCTCTGTTCTTCCCTTATTACGAATCATTGGTTAAGGTAACCTATTTGTATTTTACTATTTATATTGATAAAAGAGGTTTGTCTGTTAGAACATTTTTTTTATATTTGTTACTTTACCCATATTGCTATTTATATATTGTTTGTCCTCTTTTTATTTTGTTTGCTGTCTTGTTGAATTATCAAAGGAATGGGGTGCCTGGATGGCTCAGTTGCTTGAACATCTGATTCTTGATTTTGGCTCAGGTCAGGATCCCAGGGTAATGGAATCGAGCCCCATGCCAGGCTCCACGCTGAACATGTAGCCTACTTGAGATTCTCTCTCTCTCTCTCTCTCTCTCTCACTCTCACTCTCACTCCCTTTGCCCCTCTCCTCCACTCACCTGCTCTCTCTCTCTCTAAAATAAAAATAATAATAATAAAATTTAAGAAAGTATACTCTCAAATTGGAATAAATAAGACTTATGCTGCATAAAGCAGAGCTATAATCGAATAATTATTCTTTGTTAAATAATTATTCTTAATAAACAAAAGGTATTTTAAATGAACTCAAATGTAATTATATTTCTTTTCCAGAATAAAATTCCACTTACTTTTATTGAATAGCTTTATTGATAATATTTTCAATTTTGAACAAAGAGAGACATTTTTACATAATACTACTTGTAAATAAACATAAACATACTACTTGTAAATAAACAAAAATAGGGTATGCCAATTCAAATTTTTCCAACATTGGCTCTGGGAAAGGATATTTTTATTCCTCCAACATACTCTAGGCTATATTCAATTTGTGCAACCTCAACAAACTATGGCTTAGCCAGTAGGTTATTTTCAGTAGTCTTGATGATCAATACAGATTTCAGTAAAGTCAATGAATTTACAGCAGTCAGCGTTATTGAGAAAGATAATCTGAAGAATGCATCAGTCTATTGCCATCAGGTTTAAAATTTTGTATATATTTTAAGACTCAACTAAATCAGGGAATGAAAGTATAATTATAAAAGAAATGAGTTTCCCAATTTCAAAAGACATTCATGGGAAATGAGACAAAACTCTGAAATTGTTAAAATAACATCTATATATTTTATTTGCACCTGGACTGGGCTAGCCATTTATAGACTACAAAGATATAGTAGACTGTATTTTGTTCAGGAATTTAAAATAGAGTTGAGGAGTTAAGGAATTATCAGATGAAAAGTTTATGATGATTTTAACCAGTTTTAAAAGAATAAGTGTTATAAGTTTAAACCTAACTGTGAAATAGATGGTCCACACTGTGATAACATAGTGGTAGGTACATACGAAAGCAAGTGGCAGAGGTCTCTAGGTACAAGTGGATTAGGACCATGGAATTTAAACCTTGAAAGAAAGGTAGGATTCAGAAAAACAGAAAGGATAACAACGTTCTCTCCAGACTAGCAATATTCCAGTGTGAAAAAGTCAAACTTGAAAACCGCTGACATGGGCAGACTAAAAGGGAACAAAGGGCTGGAATTTAGGAATATCCACTAAGACTGACTGCTGCCAGTTCAACTTTTATATTGAAGTAGTAGGCACGCTTAAGAACATAATATGGCAATCCCTGACTTTAAATAACTTTAAGTCAGTACAGGAAACAAGACAATGTAAACAAATATGGGGCAAATGTAGAAATGCTCTGGGCATTCAAAACCTAATCACCCAAAGCATTCAATATGTTATTTCAAAGAGAACTCCATTGAGTCTTTCAAGTTGCAATATTCACAGACACCTATGTGTTTGGATTACAATGACTGTTTCTACTTTTGTCTTTGTACACATAAATTGATAATTGTGAGCTTTCTGTTGTATTTCGTTTAATGCCTACTGCATCCCCTTGGTATAAATATGCCTCTTTCACTGGCAGCCTACATTTTGATCATGGAGCCGTCTCTCCCACAGTAGTTAACAAAATACTTGAAACCAGGCTAGTAATACAGGCTGACAACTGCCATAATTTTGTTATGTTCAGATTCAGTAAACTATAGTTATGTGGTGAAGCAATTCAGCTCTTTGTTAATGACAGATTTATTGAAGACAAGCTTTCAGAAGGATTGTACTAGAAATCCTATTAAAGTGCCATCCATTAAACCATTAGGATAGTCATTAAAACTGTTAGTGCAGACTTGTTATTCATGAGTTATTGGTCTCTTTCCATTCTCAGTGGTTTCTGTCAATACTACTCTTCTCTTTGCTCCATTGTGACTATTCAGTTCCAAGAAATGAATGTATATCACCTTTCTCTCTTTTCCTGCAAAATTTGTGGGGAGGAAGGCGGGTAAGAGAGGGGGTTTGGTTGGGAGGGTGTAAATGAAAGAAATTAAAACACTTTTAATTTAATTTAAAACACTTCATTTTTCCCAATTATATAGGATAAAGATTATACTTAAGATCCCACCCTTTTTATTTTGATAAGAATCATGTTAAAAATCTAACCATATAGAAACCTATGGCTTGTCTTTCATTTTCAAAAAAAAAAAAAAAAAAAGAAGTAAGAAAAAGATTTGGAAGTGGAAAGTACTGTACTGTGGGATTAATGCATCCTTAAACCAAACCGACAGGAACATCTGGTCTTTAATCTGTTTTCCTTTCTCTTCACAGTTTTGAAATAAGGAATTGAACTTTACGATAGTAAATTTAAAGTTGCAACTTAATATACATGCATTAGAGTGTAGTAGTTAAGAGCCCAGACTCCAAAGTCAGAAAATTCTGGATTCACATCCCAGTTTCACTGCTTTATGGACTACCAGGGTGATTTGTGCAAAGTGTCTTAATTCTCCTAGGCCTCAGTCTCTTTATTTGCAGTATGGAGATAAGAGTATCCACCTAAATTTGTTTTAAGGGTCACTGTACACACGAGACTCAGTGCATCATGATGATGCACTCATCATTATCATCAAAATCAGAAGTAATTTACCCTGATTACTTCTCAGTTCCATTCTTTGATGAGGTTAGAGGGAGACAATCTAATTTAGTGTTGGCTCCTTCAATATTTTTTCCTGGTCATAAATCTATACTGAGCTTTATCTCTAAATGACCATAGAAGCCAGTTGAAAAAGTTGACATGGATTTCACAAAATACCCTCCAAAGTGTTAAGTCCTATAAAGTGTTCGAGTGACTCAGTCGCTTAAGTGTTCAACTTCAGCTCAGGTCATGGGTTCAAGGTTCGTGAGTTTGAGCCCTGCATTGGGCAGTCCACTGTGATTGCAGAGCCTGCTTGGGATCCTGTCTTCCTCTCTCTCTGCCCCTCCCTCGCCTGTGCAGTCTGTCTCTCTAAAAAATAAATAAAAACATTAAAAAATAGTAAAATCTTTAAGAAAATATCAACTGAACCATATTAAATATTTTAAGAGTTTATTCAAGTGAAAACTGACTCAATTTGGGCAGCATCAAACCAGAAGTGTTTGCTAGGGCAAGGACTCGTATAAAGAGTGAAAGCAAAGAAAAATTATTGATTGGCTATAGCTTAAAGCCTAGTTGGCTGTTTATGACTGGTTGTCCTTAGGGTTTTGATTTTGTAACCCTGAGGCTTTTACAGACTTAGATTCTGATTTACCTCCATAGGCCGTCACAGCATTAGGACCCCCTCAGTCTAATGGAGTCCTTGTTTAATTAACTTAATGTTATCAATCTCTACCTCTCAGAGATAAGTACTGGTAGTGTTGATGTATAATATTCTAGCTTTCTGTATATACATATGTATGTGTATATATTTATATTTATATCTCTAAATATCTAGATATATGTATATGATATAGTCTATATAATGTAATAAAATACAGGTATATATTTAATAATTTTTTTTTTTTTTACTTAACAGGAAAAGTGGATGTCTTTATGTCAGTAGATACACAGTTTCAATAGCTTCATAGGTTTTTCATACTCTAAGTCACTTAACCAGTCCCCACCATTGTAATGGTTCTATAATGGTTATTATATACATTTGTCCAGGGGAAAGACATGTTTTTCACTTTCAAGGCTTTTAGGCAGAGTTTAGTGCCTGACAGAAAGTCCACAGTCTAATCTTAGGAGATGATAAATTTGAAGAAGTTGCAATCTTGGATGAAGATGTGTCAGGTGAAAGTATCTTGATGTGGTCACCTTATTCCAGGACTGATCATTAGTTTTGTAAACTTGAGAGGTGATTGGGTTCTGAAGACCTCACTTTTCATTAGTTTTATGATCTTAATGGCTATGTCATCGATCTGTGATGACTGGATGCCACTGTCTTTCTTGGAGAGCCAAGTAATCATGCTCATAGTCCTTTCTGATCCTCCCTTTTCTGTGTGTCTATGAGTTACTTTTCTCCTTTTGAATGACCTAGCTTCTCTTTAGGTATGTTAATGCAGGGATATTTTAAAAAATTGTTAATATCTTTAGAACATATTATACTTGAAGACATGTTTAATGCTTGATTTGTGTAATACTCAAGCAATAGAATGAGTCTATGGTTCCATTCCCAGAGCATTAAGAAAAAGAAAAGGATAGAAATTATGGCATAATTCTACCTAGTTTTTCAGTAATAATTTTTAAAATATAAAATATTAATTAGACACAGTAGATTAAAAATTGGTATTATGCTAAGTGAAATTAGTCGGAGAAAGACAAAAATCATATGATTTCACTCATATGAGGACTTTAAGAGACAAAACAGATGAACATAAGGGAAGGGAAACAAAAATAATATAAAAACAGGGTGGGGACAAAACATAACAGACATTCAAATATGGAGAACAAACCTTGAGTTACTGGAGGGGTTGTAGGAGGGGAGATGGGCTAAATGGGTAATGGGCATCAAGGAATCTACTCCTGAAATCATTGTTGCATGATATGCTAACTAATTAGGATGTAAATTTAAAAAATAATAATAAAATTAAGAAAAAAACGTTTTTATAGAATGATCAACGTGTAAATCGGTTCTTTAGCTTTGTTCTTTTCCTCCATAACTGAACACGTATCCAACTAGCTTCTGCACCACCACATTCTTTCCAGCATCTACCTGCCCCAGAAAAAGGAAAATATATATATTCTGAATAGGTTAAAATTCTGGTTTAGTGGAGAATAGGGTAAATGTGTGTTAAGAATCACATGTTCTGTTCTTTCCCTTTCTCTCTTTTCTGCAGCTCCATAGACAAGTTGAACAAGGTAAATCAATGAGTCAGGCCAGTGCCTCCCTTATTCTGGCTTTAATTCTACTCTTATGGCAGCAGAGTAGATAAGTGGAGGCAGATGTTGTTCTTCAGAAATTGGTGTCTTTATTTTTTCCCACCCTCCTGTCCATGTGATAGATTTGTAAGTGAACTTAGTATCTGTCTGTTTCTCTTGCCCTCTTTGTACATATACATATTCACCTGGCTGTGTTACTGAGCATGAAGCTCACCTAGATCCCAAGGTATAGATATGGATACAAAGAAGTTAGAGTCTGCTTTAACCTTATAATTTATTGTCCAAACTGGGACACTTTGAAAGATGGTGCTTTTGATAATGAAACGGGGACAGAGGTGTAAACTGGGATATAAGCCCCCCTAACTTAAACCCTTTGCCAGCGCTGAATCCTGGGCTGTTTTTCCTTCCATCTTATCAGGACCCTCCCAGTCTCCCCACAACAGCCAACAAGTGGCCTTGAGACTTCAGAGGAGCACAATTGTTAAAACAAACTCCCCAAAATAAAGGGAAAATCCACTGTATTAAATGGTTAACTGTATACACATTGGTAGTGTGTCTAGAAAATTTGGTAATATGAATTGTTACCTGGCAAGCAGTCACTGTGTGATACTTCAGAATAGTCAGTGGATATGTAAAAGTTGGAAATCATGGCACAGAACGCTATTATACATGTTCACTTGGAAAAATTTCAAAAGTGCCAAAGTCTGAGATGACTCTTATTATGAATCAGAGTACAGACAAGTGTGAGCCTGGGAGCCATTCTGATTATTTTCAAAGATGATTTTCTATATCTTTGGTCTATTCCGATATATGTTTACTTAATAACCACATGTTCTGCAGGGAAATTTATTTAACTATTTCTAAGGCTCTGGGGAAAAAGTCACTGTTGCCATATATCCTGCCTATAATGCATTTCAGCCATTCATTCAATAAATATATTTTAAAATAAACTATAAGCTAAACACTGAGTATACAACATCAGATGAATCACAACCACTATAGTGATATCCTCGAGTGATTCTGTTTTTTTTTCCCAAAGGGCAAATATGTAAAATTATCAATTCATGGACATTTTTCTAATATATTTTACCTAGAATAGTCTTTAATTTTACATTATAAAGCCAATATACATTTAAAGAAATTAATTTCTGAAATTAATCTTTTAGTTTAGAAATAAACTCTAAAATTCTAGATTTGGGGAGTTCCAACTTTTCTAGTTTGCTTGTCACATGTAACGTAGAAGAAAGTAAACATGACACTTTAGGTTGTAAATATTTTCTAAGCTACTTGAACACCATGGGTATAAGTAGTAATGATCAACCTGTGTGTCTTCTTTAATTAGAAGCCTGTATTTAGTATGGTACATTATGTCCTTACCTAGGAGTAATGATATGAACAGCAAGGGGTTCTTAGTATGTACTTAATATATACACATATATACACACTGTACCCAAAAGACATAGGTGGAAACTCTTGTGTTTAAAGTAGATAGTTGCATTAAATACACTTGGGGATGGAACTAGTTAGGGGAATTTTTTAAGTGATTACTTGGGATTTTCTCTATTGTGTCACAGACTTGAAGGAAGCATCATGCTTTTTCATTTCATTTCAGATGTAAAAATCTTATTTTTTCAATCAGGAAATGAGATGCGAAAGGCATTGACTGAACATTAACAAACGTTTATTCATGTTTCAGTTTGGAAACTCATCTGTTTTTCCTCTCACATCCGAAAATAAACATGGGAGAGGAAACAGAGTTTTAACAAATTTTTAATTGAATAGCAAGCAAGGTAGTACTGAAAACCTAAAAATACATCTGTCTACAGTATGCAGAGTAAAATGAGGGAAAATTAATGTTTTATTTTAATTTTTTAGCATTTTTAAATTTATTTTTGAGAGAGAGAGAAAAACAGAGCTGAGCAGGGGAGAGGCAGAGAGAGAGGGAGACACAGAATCCTAAACAGGGTCCAGGCTCAGAGCTGTCAGCACAGAGGCCGATGCCAGACTCAAACCCACAAACCGTGAGATCGTGACCTGTGCCAAAGTTGGACACTTAAACGACTGAGCCACCCAGACACACCCAAAACTAGTGTGTTTTAAAATTAGATTAGAAATTTGTGTATTTGATAAAGAAGA
Organism: Acinonyx jubatus; assembly: GCF_027475565.1. Taxonomy (NCBI): domain Eukaryota; kingdom Metazoa; phylum Chordata; class Mammalia; order Carnivora; family Felidae; genus Acinonyx; species Acinonyx jubatus. The sequence goes on from NC_069391.1 coordinate 59,632,569, forward strand.
ATTAATGTTATCACTTAAAACTCCACTAATCAAACTCTCAAAAACCAAGATGATGATTTATCTTTCCTATTTTCCTTATATTGTTGTTTATAAAATGCTGTTGTAATAGAAGTCACAAAACAATTACAAAACCACTCCATTTATTGATTGGTTTTTCTTTTGAATCTACTTTTACACTGTATTTCTGAATGCTCAGGTCTCCAAGTATCAAATGAAATGAAAAACTGAGAAATATATGTGTTTATGTTCTGTTGTTGTTGTTATCTGCCATAGAAAAGTAGATCAATTTTCAAATTATATAGATGGGCACATTGTTACAGCAAGTGGGAGGACAGAGTGGATTTCTTTGCCTGAATTAACTGGGTGATTGCTTCAGTGTCAAAGGAGATCCACTTAGCATAAGGGAGAAAGCAGACATTCCTTACATGCTAAGATTGTCTTAAATAAGGGATGTTCTTGCACAAGTCAGATGGATGGAGACAAGAAAGGGAAGACATCTACTGTTCTTTTACTAAGAACTTTTCATCAGGTGTTTTACATGTATTATTTTACTTAATACTTTTGAGTCTATACAAACGTGGCAGTGTTTACAGAGTGGTAAGGAATTAATGCATTCATTTTGTTAATTTGGGGCCAAAATTTAGGGTTGTGCTATTCACGGAAAAGGAAGGATGCCACTCTGAATTTATTCAGTTTTAATGCTGCACGTAGATTGCAATCAATAATTTTCTTTGTTACTTATATGCATTTCTTTTTATAAACACTGTAATTACTTTCTATCAATCCAACTTTATCTCTTTAATCAGAGCAGTTTAATAAAATTTTAATAACATTTTTCTTGCACCAATTGTCTAGAAAATTTTTAATTCCTTTTGCTTTTCCAAATAACATCTGAAGTCCTAGTCTGTGAATTATACTTGTAAAAATGACTATCCATGAAGCTCTAGTCTTTAATAGGAACATCAACTAACTTCTGTCCATTGTTTTCTTATTATGTACTTTAATCTGATATAGGAGAAAAATAGCTAAAAACTAAAACATTAGGATTAAAAGGTATCACTGCTGTCATTGTTCTAGAACATTGCTTTGGAGAACTAGGAATTTTTCTTTTCTATATTCAGTATCATCTAGGAAAATGTTGAGACACATTAAACAGGAGAGTATAATAAAAAAAAACTGGCCTTTTAAATCTTCAGATCTTAATGTTGTGTGTTCTCTTCTGAACTCTCATTTGAAAAGATCTGTCAAAAATATTTTTTTTCAGTCACACATATGAAGTAGTAAAGTAGCTTATCTGCATTCCAGAGATCACATTGCATTGCCCTACTGAATTGAAAAAGAATCCAGTGTTTGTTGCTGTTGCATTATTGTTTTTTTGTCATGTTGAATTTATGGTAAATTAGGCCAAAGTGAAATATACTTCTATGAGTAAATGGGATTCTCAAAGAAATAAACTATCTCCTCCTTACTTAGTGCCTAGATATAATTTAGGGAAAAAAATGCTTATCATGTGGTTGCCTCAAATATTTACTCACCTCATGTGGCTGAATGGTTTACAATGAGTTTTGTCTCCTGTTTGCTTCTCTATATATCAATTCAAATGTAAGTAAAGAAATCATTAATCCAGGTACTTTTTGTAAGTGTTTGTTACACGATATGTTATAATCAGGATTGCAAATGAAACCATTAGACAACAGATAAAGTTGATGTGATTTTATCACTTACCTGAAGAACAAAATTAACTATATATAAAAATACCTTATTGAAAAATGTTTTAAGTTTATTTTGAGAGAGAGCAAGCACAAGTGGGGGAGGGGCAGAGAGAGAGAGAGAGAGGGAGAGAGGGAGAGAGAGAGAATCCCAAGCAGCCTCCATGCTGTCAGCCTGGAGCCCAATGCAGAGCTCAATCTCAGGAACTGCAAGATCATAACCTGAGCCAAAACCAAGAGTCAACTGAGCCACCCAAGCACCCCTGCTTGAAATATTTTTAAATGGCTTTTCAAATTGTTCATCTTTCTACTTAAAGGTGGAGAACTCCTGTATGTGTTCATTAGTTAACACTGGGAGTCTTGAGAAGTCTCTATTTCAGTCCTTCAGACTCTAATTGTGGCTTGGATTAGAGGTACTTTTATAGGGAAAGACTTAGGAAGTTTTGATACTAATTGGATAAAGGAGAACAGGAAAGGTGAGGTTGCCAACCTGACACTGGGAAGACATTAATAGGAAAAAGGAACAGAGCAGACTGCCAAAGCCAGTGAGGGGCAAAGAGAAAGCCAGCACCTGGGACTCAGGGGCTCCGACCTCCAGACTTTGCTCATCATCATACTTTCTACTTGATCACATTCCACTTCTTAAAGCATCATTGGATTCAACTAAACTCATGTTCTTCTCTTTGAAGAAAGTACTCATTATGCCAATTGCAGCCCTCGGCTAATTGTGCAAAATACAGCCCTTCTCAACTATGCAAACACTGGTCTTCTTTAAAATGGATACATATTAATTTACCATTTCCATCTTGGAGAGACAGAATATGAATGAATGAGAATTTTAAAAAGCTTCATTGCAGAAATACAGTCAATGGCAGATTGCTCCTCTAAACCTCAAATAGGGCCTGAGAATATGTGGGTGCAAACCACACTAAGGAGTAAATGAGCCTACTGACTGGGAACTCTGTGGAATGATAGTCTTTCTCTAGAGGTTAAGGTCATTGAAAGTTCAATTCCCTGTAAAAAGGATGGTTAGTCTGACCCATAGTTTGCCTAGTCAAATAGCTGGTCTATTCCTTCTATATAATTAAATTTTTGTTAGTTGTTTTAAAACCCACACAAAAACAGGATGTATCTTTTTTGTGGTTTCTCTTTGAAGAGGTTCTAAAGCGAATATTTTGAGGTTTTACTCTTAGTGGACTGAAGAGAAGTTGGACGCCAAGCAGCTAGTATTGTAGGGGGATTGTACATGTGAATTATATTTTTCTTCTTGTAGAGAAGTTGAAATTTTGCAGAACCATATTTAAAGGACTTTAAGTTGATGACTTCAGCTTTATCAAAAAAGGTCACTCTCTGGATAGTTTTATTCAATGACTGTAATCAGATGTGCAAGTTTATGAGCACTCCCTTGTTTTGAATTTACAATTATAAATATAGATTAGAAGCACTATAGAGATTTTTGTTCCCAAACTTCCCATTGTGTTTCAAGACAATAATTGAAAGACATAAGTAAAATAATCAAGGAATCTTCTCAAACTTGGCAAGAGAAGAAGCATAACATCGTGGCGAGGCATTGTGACTGGGTCCAGAATGCCTGGACCACACAACTAGCTTACTAACTGTTTGACCCTGAGAGGTTGTTTCACTTCTCTGTACCTCGCTTTCCTCATCTACAGAATTGTGATAATAATGGTATCTACTTTTAGGCTCTTTGTGAAGATAAAATTAGTTAATATATGTGAAGCACAAAGAAAACACAGCAAATGTCATATAAGTGTTATTTTAACTATATAACCATTGGATGTAAAATATTTTTTTTTAATCTGGGTTTTCATCACGAATATAGTGCATGGGACACCTGGGTGGCTTAGTTGGTTAAGCATCCGACTGCAGCTCAGGTCATGATCTCATGGTTTGTGAGTTCAAGCCCCGCATCGTCTGGGTGCTGACAACTCAGAGCGTGGAGCCTGCTTCGGATTCTGTCTCCCTCTTTCTCTGCCCCTCCTCCGCTCACACTATGTCTCTCTCTGTCTCAAAAATAAATAAACATTTAAAAAATTAAAAAAAAAGAATATAGCGCAAAATTATAAATCCATCAGTTATATGTTGCTTATTTTCTACTTACCTATTTTAAGACAAAGTTCTAGTTGCTTAAAAAAAATGAGAACTTTCAGACCACCAAGTTAAAGACTACATAAATGCAAAGTGTTTGATATTAGCAGCTGTCTAATCAAGACTTTCTCTTTCTTCTTTACGTTACAGAGAAGTTTTTTTTTTGGTCCCTCTTCTCAGTAATGCAAAGTCATTGAGGTGAAGATCTGTTAGTATTAGAATTATTTCAATCACAAGTATTAGGGTAGGAGGGGGAGTGTGTCATGTGCCAAGTGTGCAGATAGGGAAGCAATGTAAAATGGTTTGGCATCTTGGTAAAGTTTAGGTGCTACATATTCTTTCTTTGTCCAGTAAAGGGCCTTGTTGATTGCCTGGAGAAACAAAAGTAAATATGAGGAAGTAGCATTCTTGTTTACAATTTCTGTAACAATGCAATGTGCAAATGTCATATAGCTTATTTTTTTAAGTCTATTAATCAAATTTGGGTTGAATACATCTAACTTGCTTTATTTCCAAATTGCAAAGTTTCCTCCAGGGCAACTACAGAAGATCCGGCCAGGTTTCCAGCTCAGAGGGTAGAATTCGGGATTGAGTTCTGAGGAGGAGGGGGTATCTCGCCAAAACATGTTTGAATAAACAGTGTCAGAAGGATGAGAAGAGATACATGAGAGTCAGGCTGAGGAAAACCAAACACCAACAGCAGGAAGAACAAGAAGAACTCTTTAGAAACAAGAGTGCTTATTTCAAATTGTTTTGAATAATACTGGTATGGCCTCAGCTTAACTCTATAGTAGGAAGATGGATGGTCATGGTGTGTGGGCCAAAAATATGAGACTAGAGTGGAAATGAACTTCTCAAGACCAAGGTTTCCCTTTCTCCATGTTGACCATTTCATTCTTCCTTAAGAGGATCTCAGCAAAAGAAACCAGAAAACAAAGAGGCAAAGCAAATGTGCCTGCATCTTGCACTAAGGACAACATAAAGAGCGGGTTTTGAAAATTAGGGTCTTAGTCATCCATGATACCTTTGCCTCATTAACATGGATAATTGAAATTTGATTTTTCTCAACCAGTTTTATTTTTTTTCTAAATAGAAAAGATCATCTTATACCTCACCTGCTTTCAGTAGTTGCTGTTCTTTACTGTGTTTACTGCTTTCAGCATTCTGACAAGCTCCAGAATAATGACCTATGCTGTGTATTGTTAAACGTTCAGTCAGACAGATAGATACAGATAGATGAGTATGTGTTGCACAAAGACAGTTTAGCATTATTCAATCAATGTTTGTTTGATCCCTGTAAAACAAGTATAAATGTAAGCTGCATCCCATCTGTTTTATCATCCATGTGAAGCCAACCTCATTTCTAAAACTTGATTTCTTATGTAATTGCCCTAGAATGACAGAGGATGATCAGTTGGGAAGAAATATCTTTCAGACTGGCGAGATAAAGGATAGTTTTGTTGAAGTGTGTTTCATATGTTGGGCTTCCTCATTTTGCAGTGGCCTTCGGGATAAGTAGTAGCATCTTGGCTTGGTAATTACCAGCTGTTAATCATTAGTTGGGCTTTGAAATCACACAGACCTGGGTTTGAGGGTGAATGTATGAGCCTAGCTGTGTGAGCAAATTACTTAACCACCAAATAGCACAGTGCCTGCCACAGAGCAGGCCCTCAGTAAGATTTATTAAATTAATTTTTCTTTACTTCAATTTCCTTGTCTGTAAAATGAAGAAAATAACAATACCTACCTCATAGCATTTATGAAAATTAAAACGGGATACTGCATGACCTGGCAGCTATTATAATTATCCTATTACTGTAGGTCTTCTTCTCATGGGTCATACTTTAAGTCTAAGCATATTAACATATGTGAAATAAAACTTATGTTTCCATTACTGGTTTTTAAACTCTTCAATGTGTAGGTATCAAATCGAGCATTCAGAAGGCTGAGAATATGTGGCAAGAGTGGAAATGGACATGAGTTAACAGTGTCTGCATTGATAGATGCAATTTCATTAGTCTAATTAAATGCTTGCCACTTTACACATCTGTGAGTGATCATAGTCTGAATAACGGCCATCAGAGGGAGTAATACCTTCCACCAAAGCACTGAACATCAGCGAGCTTAGCCGCTTCTTGGGATATTTTAGAAAATAATGTGCAAGAAGCTTATGTACTCAGTAACACTCATCAGTGTAAAGTGGGATATCAGTGGTAGTTGTAATTTCGGGATCACATACTTTATTATTAAACTGTATGATAATGAGTGTTAAAGTTGTTAATCATAGTGCACTTTACCTTGCAGTTTCCATTGTCTGTTCTCTAATTGCCATGATATAGGGAAGAATTACTCCATGATTTCTCTTTATGAACTCTTCTCAACAACATTTATCCATCAATTCAATTCATTTAAGAAAATCTCTTGAACCATTTATTGAGCCATCTTTGTCAGTGCAAAGATGACTGAAGGTGTATGGGTAGGACTGTGGCTAAGGACTCTAGAATTTAAGCTGTAGGTCATTCAGAGCCAGTGGAATTCTTAAGCAGGAAACTAACCTGTCCAGAGCTGATCTTCAAAAAGACTACTTTGGTATGAAAAGTGACTTGTAGTTAGAGGTTTGAAGAGAGAGTCCAAGCAGACATCAGATACTGAAAGATTGAGTTTAGGGAGTGGCAGTGGGCTGGTGACTGGGGGCTGATTTAAGAAAAAAATAAGGTATGGCTTGGTCACCAAATAAATATGCTTTGTATAGAGAAGGTTCGAGGTTGACTTGAAGGCTTCCACCCAGGCATCTGCATGTTTTAGCTCATCAGATACTTGGAGAGAAGTACATTCTGCAGGGGAGATAATGAGCTTCCCTGGAAGAACAAGCTAGAAAGACCCCTAATTATATGATTCCTTAGACTCTAAAGCATAATTATTTTGCTGAATATTTTTTCAATGATAGGCTACTTATATATAGATTAGCATCGGCTAAGAAAATATAAGGGTTTTATAATCCTTGGTATATTAGGGGCTAGAATCCATACTGCTGAGAATTTTAGAATGTTTGGAGGCTATTCATGAGGGTCAATAGGTCGACTCTTTGCAGTCGTGAGTTTTACCAGCCCTGTTAAACACAAAATATACACATCTTTAATATTGTCACTGCTGTTGGATATGTTTTACTTTCCAGTTCTACAGATACACATAAAGACATGAAAAATGCCCAGTATCAAAACTAACTGCTAAAAATTCTATTAACATAACATAGTATCTTTACTTTTCACAGAATTTTACCTGCATATAACCCTTACCATTACTTCTGAAAACTTGATTTTAATCATTTAAAATCATGTTTATGTAATTACTGAACTCATGTTTCCTTATACCATGAAATTACGTCTTAAAATAAGTGCCCATGTCCTATGATAAAAGAAAAGAGGTTTTGATTTCCATAACATTGCAGGAAATTAAAAAGTCCTTTAGAGTATTTTTTTTTCTATAATCAGATCCTGAGTTCAGTCTCAAAATGATACTGCTTTAACTCTAAGAAAACTATATATTATTTTATATTCTGTGTAATATTTATTTTAGATTATTGAGTAATGGGTTGAATGAAGGTATCAAGAAAATGCATTATAAATCAGAAAAAATATGTTTAAGTTAAAGAATAAAAAGAAGCAAGCTTTGTAAATATAACACATAATAATAGGAAACGTAAGTAGAAAAGCAATTAGATCCTATCTGCATTGGGTTATAAATTAATATTTGAAGATAAACATTAGATTTACCAACTTCCCTTCTTTACTGTTATTCTTAACTGTTTGAATTGTACAGATTGCTTGTGCTACTGGCCATAGTGTGTTATGGAGAAACAGACAAAATTTTAAGTTGCCATCAAAGTGGAAGCCTAGAAGTGAAGAAAAAACAGGGAAACCTGTGCCCAGTGAAGCTAGTGAATGCCCAATAAATTTAAAGGTTGAGGTTACGTCCTGACAGGAAAGACTAGGGAGAATAATCAAGATAAAATAATGTTCACAGAACCAGAAGGAGTATTGAGCCAGATAACTTATAAACTACAGCTGCAGAGAAGGAAATGGAAAACTAAAACTAAAACAATTTTTAAAACACTGCCTTTCCAATATTAATGGAACATCCATATTGATTTTTTTTTCATTTGAATCAATTGTTGGTGACTATCACTGTTTTTTACTATGATTAATCATTTCATGTTAAGCTGGGTATATTAGTGTTCAGCTTCATAAGTAGGGTCATCTTGATAAAGTGTGGCTTCAGACTTTTCTTTTTAAATCATGTTTGTTACTTGTGATAAATGCCTATAATCTGGTGTTATTCAGTATTGATTTTGTGTGTGTGTGTGTGTGTGTGTGTGTGTGTGTGTGTGTGTGTGTGCTGTTTTTCTTTTAGTCAATTGACCCTGGCCAGCAGTTCACATGGGAACATTCAAACTTGGAAGTAAACAAACCAAAGAATAGATATGCGAATGTAATCGCATATGATCATTCCCGGGTTCTCCTATCAGCAATAGAAGGTAAGGAAATTCAGACATTATTTATACTTTTATTTTTCATGAATTTCTAAGTGTTTGCATGAAAATATAGTTTTAACTAGGTTTTTCGCTATCTATGGAAATAGCTAATTAATATTCAGGCACCACTTGTTCTCACATTTTCTTTACTTCATACAAGTATACTGTATATGGGTACACAACATCCCCAGCACCACATAGCATAGAAGCATCTCTCATTACCTTCTTACCTCTATTCTAGGTGAAAGACTTCATAAGGTACATGATGCTTGTAGAGGGGAAGCAAATTGAGGTTGCCCATTTTACTGATGGTTGCTGATATAAATAAACAGGTGATTGTCAGAAGATGCTTATAGACTATTATTTTTAAATGGGTGAGGGGTTTGTAAATAAATCTGGATACCTCCTAGGGACAGTAGAAAGTTTAGGAGTTTGTGGCGTGGTGATTTATAAAAATTAAGCATATCAGAAATGTCTGGTACAGCTAATTTGTGGACTGCTTGGTAATCTATCTCTCGCAATTGTAGCAAGTAGTTCATTCCAGAGGGAATGGTTGCTCCTAAAAGATGAGGAATACACCTCTAATATACCTAGCTTCTTGTAAGGAGTCATGAGGAGAGTATTTTCCATTCATCTCTTTCCAGTAATAAATCTCTTCACATGGCATATTAAAATCATTTAGGAGCGCATGTTCAACACTCAGCATTTTGTTAGTTTTTTTGTTTTTGTTTTTGTTTTTTTTTTTGCTATGGTAGCACATTGGATTGCTGTCCTTACAAAATAGTTTACAATGTCACTTAAATCCTTCCTTCTGTCATAATAGCTAACCTGGACCACCACCTTCCACATAACCACATTCATCCTCACTGACATCCAGAAAAGCTCTGTGGCCTTTACATACTTGAAGGTTCACCACTTACCCTCTTCCAGATGTCTTATTAAACCTTGAATAATACCAACTTCAGACCCAGTCATTTTCAGAACCTTACGGTTCAAACATTTTCATCTACACTTGTTCAAATATCTTTCACATTTTTCTGCTTCCCAAATCTGTGATTTGGGAGGTACCACTTACCTCCTAACTCTGACCAAGCCCTACATGCCTTGTTTTATGCCCAAAATTAATTTGAAAGTGAGACACTGATTTCCCAGTAAACACAAAAGGCAACCAATGCATTTATTTCCAGTGTTTGGGGAACAAGAACTATCTTCCAACATGTGAGCAAGCCCATACCTGCAGCCTCCTTTCTGCAAAATGGTGTTATATGGCATAGATATATTTTATAAAGTTCTCATAGTCAATTTTACTTTTGATGTTGGAAAATGTTATAATCCATTTTTGAGGCTATTAAAGATCCTAGGATCTTGAGAGTTAATGTTTTTCCATACAGGAAAAAAAATATCATGTTTATCAAAATTTCACCAATGCTAATTCAAGCAAGATGGTGTCAGACAGGTAATTGCTTCAAGTCCTGTTTGAAAACTATAATTGATTTATGTGGATGATTATTTGCATATAGCGTCTACATTTTATCTTTGTATTTCCCACTTTAAAATGTAAAAAAAAAAGCAATGTCTTGCCTCAAGTTTCTTAAATCAACTCCATAGATAATAAGAAACTAACCCAAGTCACAAGTGGAGGAAGGAAATCTTTTTTCTTTCCATTAGCAGAACAGGTAAATTATAGAAATTAAATGAATATAAATTGAGAATCTATTTGGCATGATCTTGGCTGGAGAACTTGTCAGTCTGCCTTTGCTGTATTATAACATTGTTTTCACTCAGAATTAGGTCATTCAATACTACTGTGTCCCTGTACTTTTACACACTTTATCATTATTTTCCTTAACCTGTTATTTTCCACCATCTTAACAGTAAAGTATGTCGAAGGACAAAGAATATTCCTCTTTGTACATTTATTATGATATATGGAAACTATGTACATTTCATTCCTATGCTATTTTTACAGTACAAAAGCCAAAGCACTTGAATCAGACTAAAACCTGCCGTTTTATAGTTCTATGCTCATAAATATACCCTAAATCTAGAGCTGACCTAGAAACCAAAAGTGTTTCAATTTTAAGTCTTATGCAAAAGGTTACAAGCATTTAATTGAAGTTTATAGGCTATAGAGAGAGCTTTAATCTAGATTACAACCATGAACAGCATTTTATCTAAGACTAAACCCTAATCAGCAGATATTTAAGGGGGTAAGCAACAATCCTATATCTTAAGCACAGAAAGGGAAATGCTGGAGACTGGAACCATAGAACTGCTCACTGAGGCTTCCCACATAAAAGGAGCTTTGATAATACACAGCCAGATTTTTTAAGAGCATGTAAATGTTAAGAGACTTGGGGCGTCTGGGTGGCACAGTCGGTTAAGCGGCCGACTTCGGCTCAGGTCACGATCTCACGATCCGTGAGTTCGAGCCCTGCGTCGGGCTCCGTGCTGACAGCTCAGAGCCTGGAGCCCGTTTCAGATTCTGTGTGTGTCTCTCTCTCTCTGCCCCTCCCCTGTTCATGCTCTGTCTCTCTCTGTCTCAAAAATAAATAAACGTTAAAAAAAATTTAAAAAAAATAAATGTTAAGAGACTTCATGCACAATTTATAAAATATAACATGCTTGTTTTAGGCTCCACCTGTGGTGATAACTTAAAAGACTTTGGTCAAAGGTTTTGTTTTGGACACTTTTGCTGCTGTTTCCCCAGCGGTGCTGGCTGCTCTTCATGTTTACTTTGAGTAAACATGTAGGTCAGAGTGGTCTGACCTATAATAAAGGAGATCTGGAAAGTCGCCACAGTGATTCCTAGTATCCTTATCTTGTTTCCTAGAGCAAAACTTTTACATGACTTCCGCCAAGCAGTGGCAGGAGAAATAAACTAAAGAATGGGGAATTGTGTGTCAGCACCAGCGTGCTTATTGAATTCTGTGAAAATAGTGATACATCATGACATGTTTCCAAATTACAGCCATCTTATTTATGTTGGGGAAAATGTGGAGCAAATTCAAGAGAGTTCTAACTACAGAATGCTTACAATTATTGAATTGCAGAGCAAGCAGTGTGGAAACTGCTTTTGACCAGTCCACTTACCGTTTAAGCTGTTCTAAAGAGAACATAGTAATACCCAAGGAAAAGAGGTGATAGGATTTATTTTCATAGTTAAAGCTAAATATTGTCAAAGACTAAATGGAAACTAATACTTATATTACAATTAAATAGTATATAATAATATGCTTGATCTTATAGAATTCAGTTATTCATTACTTTTACTAACGTAGGAAAAAAGAAATTGATAAACCAAAAGATAAAAGCAAGGAAATCTGGGTTTGGGTCACAGCTCTGTCACTTACTAGTTATGTAACCTGGTCTTCTCTCAGTATCAATTGTTTCAGCTGAAACCTTATTTATTTACTTATTTATTTAATTTGAGTATACTTGCCATACAATGTTACATTATTTTCAAGTAAACATCCTAAGTGTTAGGCAACTGATTCACCTTCTCTTAAGTTGTGCTGTGCAGAAGACAAGTGTAGCCTCCATCTTTCACATACAATACTATTAAAATATCACTGACTATATTCTGTATGTTGTGCCCTTTATTCCCATGACTTATTCCTTCCATAACCAGAAGGCTGTATCTCCCACTCCCCTTCACCCATCTTGCCCATCCCCCCCACCCACCTCCCTATGGCAATCACCGGTTTGTTCTCGGTATGTATAGTCTATTTCTGCTTTTTATTTATTTATTAATTTGTCTTATTTTTTAAAAGCCACATGTGCGTGAAATCCCTTTCACTTCTGACTGGTAGGAGTTAACTCTATGTAGCTTTCTTATCAATTGTATCATTTACTGTATACACTACAGTTTGATGAAGCAACAGCATAAGTACCTTACTATATACATATCCACACTTGGAGACGAGAAGAGTGAAGCTCAGAGTGTCGGCCCTAAGCCATACCACGTATGAGTAACAGAGCTCAAACTAGAAGTGCGCTCTTGTGATTCTCTGACCCATGCCTGCATAGGCCCACATATTCGCACTGCTTTCCTACTGATAGAGGATGTATCTGTGACTAAGTCACTAGCTTGAATCTCAATGCCCAGACTTATCACTTTGCCTAAAAGTCCACTTTATCATTGGGCTGTAACCTATGGATAATATAAACATTACATTTTAGTATTTCATTTCCTATTTTACGGCAGAACTAATCTGAGGCAATGACACAATACAGGGACTCAGTAGTGATCCCAATGCTTAGGTTCCTGCAGTTGTAGAAGTAAGGTCAAGTGTATCTATCCTTAATTGATTCCAAAAGTGATCTACTTACCTCAATTCTTGTATGTATCTTCAACTTCTTATAAACCCAGGAATATCAATTAGTGGCAGATTATTTATTGTAATGTCTTATAACTAGGAAAAAATCAATCTAATTATTTCAGTTCTAGATAAAAACATTTTTTTCTAAAATTTAATTGCTCTTCACTGCTGTCAGTATTGTATTTCTATTAGTAGAATCATAATTAACATTTCACTTTAAAAGCCATATTCAAATGGAATTATTTTAATTGTTGGCCAGGACTAAATATAAAGCAAACTTTTAAAAAGCCTACTTTTTATGTCAATGACAAAGACAAGGAGTTAAAATAGATATGATTCTCCGGGTATCTATTGTGTGTTGGGCACCATGTCATAGATTTTATATAGTGTATAAAATCATGGATAGATTTTATCTATAATGTTCAGAACAACCTCAAAAGTTAGTTGTTACCCTCAATTTTAAGGATGAAGAACTGTTAAAGTTTTAAAAACCAAGTAACTTGTTTATAATTAGTAGCTCGTTCATGGCAGAGCCAAAATTCTAACATGAATCTTTTGGACTCAAGACTGTTATTCTCTCCAACTGGCCACTCAGAACTAAAGAGGCTTTTGAATTCATAAAGACTGTGACTATATATGGCACACCTAATTCAAACATGATATCTTTTTGGCTGGGAAGACTGTCTAGGAATTTTGAAATATACATTTTCAAACATTTATGTTGGAAATCTGAGAACTAGAGGTCTTCAATCGTGTCCTTAGAGTAGTCAAAGTAAAGTTTTCCAAAGAATAAATCATATATAAATGCTTTCAAGTGGAATTTTTTGTTTGTTCAATATTATTTTTAAAGTTCTATTAGGAAAAACACTGAATAAGAAAACAGAAGACTGGACACTAAAGTCTAGTTTAAACCGTTCTGTGACCTTGCTGTTCTGTGACCTTGAGCATGTCACTTAGTACAATTCACCCTTTGGGGAAGCTAGATCCTTTTTAGAATCTGACCACCACACTGGGTGCCTAGGTGGCTCAGTTGGCGAAGCGTCCAACTCTTGGTTTTGGCTCAGGTCATAATCTCACAGCTTCATGGATTTGAGCCCCACATCGGGCTCTGTGCTGGCATCATGGGGACTGCTTGGAAATGTCTCTCCCCCTCTCTCTCCCTCGCTCTCTGCCCCTCCTCCACTAATCCTGTCTCTGTGTCTGTCTCTCAAATAAATATACTTAAAGGAAAAAAAAATGAGCATTTTAAACCCCACTTGAAAACCAAAAGCACTTACCCAGTTTATTTGTACACTAATTTCAGAGAGTTCAAGGACACAAAAGCCCTTTGAAAGCCCATTTGTCAATTGAGAACCCTGACTTAGTGTGTTTAGTTCTGTTTGAGAACAGAATGAAAATGTGTAAGACCCTTCATGCTCTTCATAAAATTCTGAATATTGATTCTACATCTAGAGATCAATAGACACTGAGTAAAATTTATTAGATAAATATTAAATCTTGGACATTAAGAGATTCTGAAACAAACAAAAAACAAAACAAACACTCCCACTTAAGCCAGAGGGTTTACTCCAAGTTGAATTATTGGCCTATGTGTATGTCTCCTGCCAAGGCAGATTTAAATGATTTTATCTATGAGAGAATTAGAAATGGCAAAGAGTAATCCACATCATTTCACATGCATTCTGTAACCCTAGTACTTGTTAATCTGATAAGAGAAGCTTAGTGAAATATGAGTTTTATTTTTCTGGTTTTGAAGGAATATACTTAAAGTTTCAAAACCTAAGTATATGTATTCACTTCTCTTTAATGGGTACATTCTTGCAAGAGCCCATATGCTTCTCAATAACTTCTTTTCTATTAAATCATCAATGGCCCTTCCTGGTTCTGAAGAGTTTGTGCCTTGATTTCCTCATCTGTGCAATAGGATTAATAGTAGTACCTGCATCCTAGAATGACTAGGAGAATTTAATGAATTAATACCTGTAAAGTTTTTAGGAGAGTGTCTGGCACAAATAAAACACCAAATAAATATTGGAAACTATTAAAATTATCATTGCTGTTATGAATTCTATTACTACTATTGAAATATCCTATAATTTATCCTCAGATGGTATATCTTCTGTATGTGATCTATGGAAAAATTAATAATATCCAAATGAGAAAGCTGCATATATTTGGAGTACTCTGTGAAGCAAAAAAAAAAAAAAAAAAATATATATATATATATATATATATATATATATATATATATATATATACACACACACATGATAAATGGAAACCAGACCCACAATAGCATTGCAAAATTCAAGAGGGGGAGAGTGTGTTCTCTTATTAAGTGGAAATCCAAAATAAATCAAACAGATAATGTAAGCGATTCAAAAAAATTCAACTGTAAATAATATACATGATGTTGCAATAACTTGATTATTTGTGAGATGGGCAATTTAGCACCTTTAAAATGAGAAAGTGACTCATGGGAAACCACTGCCCCTAAGATAAATCATGTTTCTTAAAAGTGAAGAGAAGAAACTAAGGATGTTCCCCTGTGGTGCTGATTCACCTTCTACCACCACACTAGGGCCTCACATTTAAGTAGTGTCTTAGCTTCTCTTCTGCAGAGTGTTCAGTGCCTGCAGATTCATTTCACACAGCTGTCAGCACGTGATAACATATTCTCCCTTTCACATAATCCTCATACTGTGAGTTAACGTTTTATTTTTATAGAATCATGTGATATTTTTTTCAGTAAGTAAAAACAAACCAAACAAAAATATAGGGAAATAAGTTAATACAATCTATCCAACATTTTTCAATAAAATGTTAATTATATTATAGTAAATATAAATGTTCCATATGAAGCTCTGACACCAAAGAATTTATTTTCCCCAGTAACACATCCCTTTAATAGCTGCCATGTGCTATTTCCCACATCAATTCAATAAATATGATTCTTTTTCCTCCCTCTTGGTTCCTGTACCCTCTCATTCTCCCTCTCCCTCCCTCTCCCCCCTCACTCTACCTTCCTCTTTCCCATTTCCCCTTCTCCCCTGACCCTCAAACACTAATGACTAATTTGTGAGTATGTGTTTATTTGTTTTATTTTGCTCTTGAAGTTCGATTTGAATAAGTGAAAGAATTTTGGTAGACTATATGCTCCATCTAAGAAAAAAACAAAACAAACAAACAGAAAACTTGTCTAAATCTCATCCAACTGTTGGTTGAGTTTATTCTTCTCACCTTGCTCAGGACATCAATCATTGATTTAGCAATCAATGATTAACATTCCCAGTCCTTCACTTTTCAAGTTGATTGCTTACAAGAATGACAAAGTTTAATCCTTTTATTTCAGGGTAGTTTACTTTTGTTTTATATTTTTTAATAAAAGCATTTCTTTTTGAGGAGCAGGGCACAAATTTTCCTGGCCTAATTTGTATTAAATAGAGAGCTGGATAGGAGTTAGCCTTTGGAAACTTGGAGCAGTTTTACAAGGTGCTTGAAGCTTGCCTAAAGACTAATTAGAGCTATTTAAATGGCATCTTTCTCCTGCATGTAGCCAAGCAAATGGTGTGGGGATCTGTTATTCCCCAGCTCCTATCTCAGCCTGTACCTGTGATGTTTCTTATCTGGAAAAGAGAAAAAAAAAATATTTTTAAGGGATGGCTGTTTGTGTTGATTTTCTTTACTGTTTCCAGGAAGCCAATCAAAGAATAAATCAAAAAGGTCCATGAGTTTATTTTTATCTCCATTGTCTTTAGTTCAGTTATTGGGATTTCTTTTCATTTTTATTGTACACCTGTGAAGATTATGCTAATGAATCTACACTTCATTGCTCTGAGGCTACAGAGAAACTTACATCATCTGTGCCGTGGTTCTGTTGTTAAAATAAAGGTGCAGGTTGTATATCGCTGGGAAGTCATAAAATAATTATTTTTGTCCTCTCCATTATTTTTTAATACAGAAAATGGAAAGGGGCCTTCCAGGTTTGGAATAACTTTTCATCAATAGAATATTAAAGAATGACTGGGCTTATTTAATTACTATTTATTACATTCATCATAAGAATAACTAATATCCACTGGTATTTTGGAAGTTTCAAATGCATTGACTCATTAGATTCTCAAAGAGGTGTTGGGCAAAGACATAATGAAAATACTGCTCATATTTTAGAATCTATGAGGAGGCTGGGGCTCTGTGTGTTTCCTACAGACAGAGCTCCTGTCGCCATATTCTGCCTTTGATTCAGACTACCTCACTGTTGAATAATAATAATTTGATCTTTATTAATAAAAGCTTAGTAGGCCAAAACTCTATAATTCTGTACTGGCCCAAGCTTTGCTTTATTTCAGGGAAAAGTGCTCCCTAACTAGAAACGAGTCCATTCTATCACAGGTACTGATAAGTTTCAATATATGTAGCTAACCTTGGGATGCATTCAGTGACAATTCAATCACCCACTTCCTCCTCTTTGGCCACTCTCATAACCCAGCCTCTTCAGCAGTGCTGAGGAATAGAAAACCAAGGGGGAGAGGACATAGAATCTTGACAGGATGGAAGCTCGCTTCACAAACTCTTTGAAAAGTATCCATTCCCCCATTAACTCATTGTAATGGTGAGCCCACAGAGCAAGATATGCTTCTAAAATAATCATCCTAGGGGCGCCTGGGTGGCGCAGTCGGTTAAGCATCCGACTTCAGCCAGGTCACGATCTCGCGGTCCGTGAGTTCGAGCCCCGCGTCAGGCTCTGGGCTGATGGCTCGGAGCCTGGAGCCTGTTTCCGATTCTGTGTCTCCCTCTCTCTCTGCCCCTCCCCCGTTCATGCTCTGTCTCTCTCTGTCCCAAAAATAAATAAAAAACGTTGAAAAAAAAATTAAAATAATCATCCTGTGTACTGTAGAAACATTGAGGGCAGCTTGCCAATGTGTGGTACCTCTGGGACACTGTGTCAGATAACACACTGTGCCTTTGCAAGAAGCACTTGGTTTTTTTCTGCTGTGTTAGAAAAATAATCCTTCATTTTGCTAGTTCTGATGTGGCTGTCATGGCTGTCATGGTGCAAGTGAAGGGGAAAGAAGGCCTGTGTCATTTGGAATTAAATAAATTTACTAATAAATTATTATACGATTTCATTTTTTTATTCTCTCTTCTCTAGTTTTGCCAATGTCAGAAAACAAAGTTAATATTTTTTTTTTTTCTGCATTGTGGGTAAAACTGCAATCTAGGTCTTTATCATCAATTCATTCTTGTTAGGGAGTGTGTGTGTGTGTGTGTGTGTGTGTGTTGAATTGGAGGAGGGGACATTGTTTATAAGTAAAAAGTAGCTTTTGTACTCCATTAGGTCTTAAGTACTTCTATTTTACAGCAAGGATTAAACTGGTTTACCAAAAAGCATTTTTCTTGACACAAACTTCCTAAGGATTTGTAGTAGTGAACAGAAATAACAGTACCTGGATTTGGGGGCCCTGCTGTGAATCAGGACAGAGGCAACCACTCAGCAAAGGCCCATCCCCAGCTCTGTGGTAGGGCAGCAGTTGGTCCAATGGAACCAGGGATGGGATTCTGCCTTCCCTCTAATGCTGCCTCTCCCTCATTCTCACCTCCACAATCCAGGGACAGCTTCTTTCCATGAATAGACCGCCTACTAGTCTAGTCCCACTGCTCCCTCTTGTTTTTTGAATTTGTTTTTCTTTTACCCCACTAGGTTCTAATCAAGATTTCAAGTATCAGTCACACCAAAAAAAATCTCATGTCAGCACATAAGAGATAGAAGCACTAGGAATCAGCTTGAAAGAACATCAGAGCATGTTCCTGCCTAATCTGAGAGACACAAAGCCTCTATCTTAAAATAACTTCACAGAGATTTCTGAATCCAAGAAGGTTAAGAATACCACAGAGAGACATCTTATTTTAGAATTCAAAAGGACTTGAGGGAATCAATTTGTCCAACATGTCTTGTTTAGCAGATAAGCAATCAGAGGTCTGGACAAGTTGAACAACCGCCCAAATGTCAAAGAGCAAACTACCATCTGCCCTAGACAGGAGTCCTGGTTTCCTGGCCAATTTCTCTAAGTTTTTAGCACGTGCTAAGTATTGTTTCAAGATTTGAAAAGGCACATGTGACTTTCCCTACAGTATGGAGTGATACAGAAGTATTCACATGCCCCTTATAGTTACTTCATTTTACATTTATAAAATAATCCATGTACTATTTTGGGTCCTCCTTTTTCACTTATCATCAGGACATAAAGCCTTATTATAAACTTTTACAATTATGAGCACCGTTCAACAAATCTCTTCAAATCAAATTATCTCCTGACCCGAAAAATTGAATGCAAAGCAAGTTGTTTGTTGTTGTTTAATAGACCCATATGCCCCAATTAGTCCTCCTCAAGTTAACAGGAAAAAAAAAAATTAACCCAGTCATGACAAAACAGCTCTGATAGTAAATTCTTTGGCAGTTCAACATGCTTTCAAGTTTTTAAAGCATTCTTCAGCATGAATTCTTTATTCATCACGAATATTCTTTCAGAGTAGCTTCATCTTTACAAGGATTTTTCTCCTTATGTTTATATTCAAACACATGTGGGACCAGCATCATGAAGCCCTGTTCTATTAATCCTATGCTTAGATGAAGAAAAATGACATTGCCTTTGCATGTTGAATTCATGGTAAGTTTCCAAAGCTTTGCAAACAATTAAAAGAACAATGAAGCATGAAGTCCATGCCTAAACTTACTTTCCTTTCCACTGAAAGCTATAACCAGCAATTCCCAGCAAATGAAATGAGTGGCTAAAACTGGCCTAATTCTGTTTGAATAGCTATTTCTGTGTCTTGCCGTGCATGAAGGACACAGAAGCACTGCTCTACCCATCATTCACCTCATCACAACCTCTTTTGGTCTTAAAGCCTTGAGTTTTATAACCTCAAGGTTTATTTACCCCAAATGCAAAGCCCCGTATAAAGCATGTAAGTAATATGTGTATAAAACAGAAAAATAGTCCCTTACCTAATGAAATACACTGTAACACAGGAAAGGGGCATATAGATATAATATGAACTTAAGATCTATCCTCAGTTTTTTCACTTACAAGATTAGAATGATAATTATTGGTGTTGGACCTGTTTACATGACAACTGGTAACTGGAGAGTACACATGAAATAATACATGGGAAATCATGAAAGTTACTTTTATAAAGGCAGTAAAGCCAGGAATTCCTAGGAAACAAGTTTTCTTTTTTTTTTATTTTTTTTTATAAATTTTTTTAACATTTATTTATTTTTGAGACAGAGAGAGACAGAGCATGAATGGGGGAGGGTCAGAGAGAGAGAGGGAGACACAGAATCTGAAACAGGCTCCAGGCTCTGAGCTGTCAGCACAGAGCCCGACGCAGGGCTCGAACTCACGGACCGTGAGATCATGACCTGAGCTGAAGTCGGCCGCTTAACCGACTGAGCCACCCAGGTGCCCCGTAAACAACAAGTTTTCATCTAAGTTATAGTTACCTGAGAGACAGTTCTGCCAGCAGGTCCAGCCCTAGGGTTTTTTATTATGATGAGCTAAAGGCAGACATTTTTGTTATGTTTTCATTGTTTTAATCACACACACACACACACACACACACACACACACACACACCACAAGTGCCATTATTACCTTACATTGGACAAAGGTCTTCTTGACTCCAGAAAATAAAAGCAATTAGCTAATTTATAGTAATTCTATATTCTTTTAGTATTACATGTTAAGTTAGATTTCCATCCATCATAGCCCCAGAGGAATTCAATTAATTCTCACACACTTCTTTTGGATTAGTAGTGCACTCTGATTAGTGTTGTATTAGCAGATGCAAAACCATTTTCTGGATAAAGCAGGGAATTGAAAATTAAATAAACAAATATGCAATACTTGGAGAAGGTCACCCCAATAAAGGGAAGGGATTTTGTAGATCCAGCCTTCCAGCAGAAACATCAAAATCAAGAGCTACTGAAGAAGCATTTCATGGTACCAAAACACTTGAAAAGGCTGCATGATGCTGTTTTTCTAAAAGTCTGTTGAAAAATCTTTATGTCACACTGAAAACAGAGATCTCATCTACTTGAAACACAGTTCTGTTCAACTTTAGTTTCCAATCTGAGGTTAATATTTGTAAAAGGGCACGCCACCACCCTTTCTAAAATCTTTTCCCATTCATCTTTCTGCATAGTGTGTTATTTGGATTATATGAAATACTGATACATTAGATCTTAGAGCTTCTGTAGAATAGTCTTCTCTCACATCCCCATCTTGTAGGATGTGTATAAGAAGACTTACCTGAAATGTCTTTTTGCCAGAGTATGTAAAGAGATTTGCTGGGAGGAAGAGGCATTTATTCCAGATACTACCTCAAGTTTCAAAATAGAAGAGGAGCCCCAGCATTATTTTCAAGATGTAAACTTTAGGCTAATAATTAGCTCTACTAGGTATTGAATTTTTCCTTTTAATTTTCTTTTCAAAATATCAAGTCCCCAATTCTGAAAGCGCTTGGTGATAAGTACAGATACCAGGTGCCTAGTATTTTTCAAGCAGATTTTGTTTGTGTTTTTGTCCCCAAGAAATACAAGCATTATTAAGTAGCAACCCACTCCTCCCTAAAAATAATAATCATAATTTATTATTCAGACTTAAGCAATATGTCAAAAAACAATTCATTACATTGTAAATGATTAAAATTTATATAAAAATATTGGGTGGGTCTGATTCTCTTCCTTTAGATGTGAGCCTCATATCCATCTCCTCTCTCCTCTGACACACTGTTTGGATACAGTTGTTATCCTTGATACGGGGGAAATGGCACAGTGCCCAGCTGATGCATTTTCAGAGTCATTAACCCAGGTTTCTTCTCTATTTTGAATATTCTTGGAAAAAACTTTTCTGTATATTGGAGACCTTTAGCCATGATCCTTTTTTATCAATTCTTTAATGTTGTCAACTGCTAAATTAAAATTTTGAAGGTGGGCTTTCCCTGTATTATAAAATAGATTCGTTGTTGGCTCAGAACCAAATTCTGTGGACATGAGGTTGTGCGTGCTTCCCAGTGGCAGTAACCTGAGGACTTTATTTAAACTGTCTTTTGAATCTTGGTGTCTGGAGGAATAGGATCTTTATCAACAAAGGACTGCCAGAACCCCAACTGCTTCTTGAGTAGCTGTAATAGATGAATAATGTTACAACCAGCCGTGCATTTCAGTTTTTACTCAAAAGGCTTTTCACTAATGCTGGTGGTATTCCATATCCATGTGTTCATCTCAGAGCCCAGTAGTTCCCATCTGACTTTCATTACTTTTTTGAGAGGATCAGTTTTACAACTGGAATCAGAAAAGCAGTCAAAGTAATTGCAAGTGGCAATCAGTGAAATATAACAATTTTAGCTTGGGAACATACATTCCATTATAAAGAAAATTTTCTTTTTTCTTTTTTCTCATAGTTCCAGGACTCATATTTTCCCATGGCAAGAAGGGGCCATATATAGGTTCTGGTGCTACCTCTCATATCAGGCCTGTATGATATGCCAGTACCCCTGTAAAGTGCTTGGTCTGCTCCAGGGATAGGCAATTGTTACCTCTCAAGGAAATCTATTCGCTTTTTGATTCTGAAAATTTGAAAATGCTTTACGATATTGGAGATGAAATTCATCTCTCTGTGGTTACATCCTCCAGAATTGAAAAACTTGGGTCTCAACAGAGTAAATCTACCCCTCTCTTCAGGTACTCACAGGCAGAGTCCTCATCCCCTACATTTTCCTCTGCCAAGTATAATATGCATGCCTTTCTCATATGGAACAGCTTTGATTTCCTTAATCGCTCTGGTCACTCTCATTGAAAGAAGCTCAGATTTGCCTGTATCCCTCTTAAAGGTGTGCTGAAAGAAAATTAGACTTCCAATCAGAATATCTGCATTAAATTCAAGCTCTGCTACTTATTAATGTCAGAACTTGGGCAAATTTCTTTTTGTCCCTTGAGATAGCAAGGGATTAATAAAAGAGACATGGTCTAGAGGTCAAAACAAACAATAAGCATGTCAACAAACAAGTTGTGTAATAAGTAGTGTAAAGAGTTGTCAAGTGAGGGGTACCTTTGTGGCTCTGTTGGTTAAGTGTCCAACTTTGATATCAGCTCAGCTCAGGTCTCGATGTCATGGGTCCATGACATCAAGCCCCGAGTGGGCTCTACGCTGACAGGGCAGAGCCTGCTTGGGATTCATTCCATCTCTCTCTGCCCCTTCCTGTTCATGCGTGCTCTCTCTATCCCTCTCTCTCTCTCTCTCTCTCTCTCTCTCTCTCTCTCTCTCAAATAAATAAATAAACTTAAAAAAATGTAGTTAAGGGAGTTCTGAGGTCTGAGAGTATTAAGAGCAGGCTTTCTGAGAGGCAGGCTGAGCATTATACAATGGGAAGGAGACACCAAGTGTGTTCTAGGATTTGGGATGGCAATAAGGTAGGAGAGTGATGTTTTCTAACAGCAGAGGTGGTCCAGTCTAGAGTTTAGAAGGGAAGGAAGTGAATGGAATAAAATGTGTTTGGAAAAGTGCAGAGATGGGGTGCCTGGGTGGCTATGTCAGTTAAGCATCCCAACTCTTGATTTCAGCTCAGGTCATGATCTCAGGATTTGTGGGATTGAGCCCTGCATCAGGCTGTGCGCTGACAGCACAGACCCTGCTTGGGATTCTGTCTCTCCCTCTCTCTCTCTGCCCCTCCCACACTTGCTCTTTCTCTCTGAAAATAAATAAATTTACTTTTTTAAAAAGAAAAACTGAGGAGCTCTGTAGCCATTATTGAGAGTTTGGATTTTACTTGAAGTAAAAAGGGAAGCCATTGTTGGGTTTGAAGGAGAGAAATTACAGTGTCTGAAATATATTTGTAAAAACTGTTCTCATGCTAGATGGAGAGCAGACTGCAAAGGACAAAAATAGACATGAGATAACCAAATAAGAGGCAATTGTCATAATCTAAGGAGAGATGCATGTGGTACAACAATTCTGTGAGATTCAATAAGAAGTAGTCTTCGCAGAGGTTAAGACAGATGTAACAGACACACTGCCTAAAATTCATCCAGACTCCACCAATTTGAGAAAGCTCTTTAATCTCCATGCACCTCTGTTTTCTCCTTTGTGAAAGGAAGATCCTGATAGGACTTATTTCACAGAGTTGTTGAAAGGATTAAATGAGTTTACAAATGAATTCCCTGTTAGCTAAATTTGTGAAGAATTTTTCACTGTTATGGCATGTTCCACTCTACACTGCATTTTCAGACTCAGGCATTATTTCATTTAGTTTTTGTCTGGCAATGTGGAATTGCATGAGTGAGAAATGTGACCAGATAATTGTTTAGCCTTCTTTGCATGCTATATTTTACTGATGCAGTGGAGAAAATAGACAGTGGGTGGGAGGAATAGCACCTTATGGACAATCAGTTGTATTTTTCTTTCTTTATTATCTACCTTGTCATATTACAAAGATCCAACACCTGGACCACTGTATTTCTTTAATGGGATAGTCCCCATGGGACCTGTTTTTATCTTGCTTAAAACCCAAACTTGAATATATTGTGACTCCTCTAGCATAGTGTGGAACAATAATGTAACATCGTCATTAGTCCAGATATCAGGCTGTCTCCTCTCGTGATAAGCTCATCTAGTGGAATAACACCTCTTGTTTTACAGGCATCCCCGGAAGTGACTATGTGAATGCCAACTATATAGATGGCTATAGGAAACAAAATGCTTATATTGCAACACAAGGATCTCTGCCTGAAACATTTGGGGACTTTTGGAGAATGATATGGGAGCAACGGAGTGCAACAGTTGTCATGATGACAAAACTAGAAGAACGATCCAGGGTAAGAATATCTACCTTCTCCCTCTCAAATCTTTCCTCAGGTAGTTTCTATGTAACATGGAATATTTCATTCTTTTTAGAATCTACCTTTCCTTAAGCTTTGACTTTCTAAGAGACACTAATAGTTAATGGGCATCAACAACTCTGATGAAATTATTCTTTAACACTGAGTCTTTCAAGAAGGAAAATCTCTCATGTTACAATGAGATTTTTAAAAAAAGTAGTACTCAAAAAAGTAGATAAATTGGGGCTTCTGGGTGGCTCAGTCCGTTAAGCAACCGACTTTGGCTCAGGTCATGATCTCATGGTCTATCAGTTCAAGCCCCACATCAGGCTCTGTGCTGACAGCCCAGAGCTTGGAGCCTGCTTCAGATTCTGTTTCCCTCTCTCTCGCTGCCCCTCTCCCGCTCATGCTCTGTCTCCCTCTCTCTCTCAAAAATAAATAAACATTAATTTTTTTTTAAAGTAGACAACTTGGTTAGAGAAAATAAATATTAGCTTGAACCTGTTTCTAAAACTCATATTAAACAAGAACACACAGACTTTGGGGGAGAATCCCACCAATATATACTTGCCCATGTTTTTAACTTTTTCTTTCTTATAATCTGCAGGATAAGATCTGAAATTCTATAAAAGAGGCTCTTATGTAAATTGTTCAAATTAGCCTAAATTAAGTTAGGGCCACCAGAAAAATGATGTGGGTTAATACACAGCTGAGAAAACACATAAATGTGTAGAGAGCATTTTGCTAGTTTAGCCTTCTCCAAAATGAATAGATTTTAATAACAGAGTCACTGTTAAGGTCTAAGAAAGGAGTTTTATTCATCATATGGGTCTAATATTATGGTGCATGGAACATTAGTTAAATGCTATTGATTTGCAAAACTAAAACATAATGGGTAAGCAGTATGCCATATTCCCAAGTGAATATGCAAATATTGTAGCCATCTGATGAAAATCAATCTTTAACCTTGAGAATTTAATGGAGTATCTAAAAAATCACTGAAGGTAGCACATCCTCTCCCTGAAGAGTAGGACGTTGAATTTGAAACCACTGGTGAGAGATCTCTTTTACTGTGGTCACAGTAGCCTCAAGAGTTGAAGGCTGCACAAGAGATTTATAAAGGAAAAGCTCAGACTTAGGGAAATATAAAAAGTGCCAGCCATTACTTTAAAGGTGGGAAATAAAGAATATGGTACACAACTGGTTTAGCAAACCCATAAAGCAATTACACTTTTCATATAGAAATACTGAAATATTGTCCCAAAGGAGTTTAGATGAAAACTGTTATGAATGTGAAGACAAATATCTTTGTCATTCTTTATGTGAAAACTCCATTCAAAAGATGTAAATGGATCCATTATTGATTTGTACTCAGGGTAACCTCTGTATAGCAAGCCCCACCCCAATGTTTCTTGGATAGAACTCATCATAATTACAACAATGTCTAACACATATTAGGCGCATCTATAGTTCACAGTAATCCTGTGAGATAAACACTACTATGATCTCCACTTTACACAGGAATAAACTAAGCCTAGAACATTCCAGAAGGTCACTCAAGGTCATTCAGCTACCAAGGTCAGAGTGAGGATTTGAAGACAGTCTGGCTCCAGAACACATGTGCTTAACCATCAAGTCATATTGCCTGTTAACACTTCTATGAAGCTGAGACAGCTGAACTATTATATTACAGCATGCATGTAAATCCAACCTACCCAGACTGCTTTGCCTGGAGATACCGGCTGGTAACAAGCAATCATTTGCAAAAGCTGTTTTCAGTAAAACACACATTTTATCTTGACACTGCAGGCCTTCATTAAACCGTGCACAGAAACTTGTTTTGAAATAACCAAATGAAATTCTGCCCCTTTTCTCCCTAATTGCTTCTAATAATAAAGTTAGTTCTAACTGGCCCCACTGCCACTGCAGCATCTGATGGTAATGAGCAGTTCTTGGCGGAAGGCATTGTGACTTAAATACCTACAGTTTATCTTTATGTTGCAGGCTACTTTTTTTTTCCCCACCTCAGACAGAGGAACTTATTTTGAAGTTACTAAATGAACCTCTGTTTGCTCCCTTCATTAATTACTCTTTGCTCTTGCAAGTTAGCTTTCTCCTTTGTTAAATGGCCTAAGGAGGCCAATTAAAATACTGTCTTGTGATTTTTATTCAGTGGTGGTTCAGTCTGTACCCAAACTTGTGGTGACCTGCATAAGCCAATATTGAAGAGTCTCAACATCATCAATCTGACCATACAAATGAGCCCTGACCTACAAGGCCCAAGAGCCCTTTGTCCCCCAGTCTAGAATACTTGAGAATAAATGACCAAATGCAGCTGAGAGATCTAACAGGGCACCAGTCCCCCAAATTACCTCCCCTGCTCTCCCATCTTCTCCCCTCACATCCTCCCAGTTCACTTTTTTCCTATCCAGTTGCTCTTTCACCTAAAGTCTAGGCAGAAAGGAGAAGGCATTCCTGGATTCACAATCAAGAACTTGTATTGAGTTTCTCTTTCAAGATGTTATAGAGGTTAATTGTTGCTGAAATATATAGCTTTATACTTTAGGAACTCTGTGGGTTATGTGGGCTGATCTGGGGATTCAGTGAATTCTCAATTCCCTGTAGTCAACTTCAAAGCAGACATTTGAACTAGTCTGGCTTTATTTAGGGACTGCCTGTAGTCTCCCTCATAAAGGGAGGTGGTCCAGGTGGTTGAAACAAATCACTTCTCTAAGAGCAGATGCCTGAAATTTCATTATTTCATTATTTTGAATAAGGCTCGTGTTCTTGAAATAACATTCACCCCTTTGGTATATGAAAAGTATGTGTGTATAAACACTTCTGTGTACTGTAGAATACGTGTATGCAGGAAAACATGTTAACTGGCAGTTTGGGTGGGGGAGAGAGAAGAAAAGGAAAGGGAAGAGAGGATAGATGATATTTCATAAGAGTGCCTGAGGATGCCACTATCAGAGAGAAGGGAATTATACAACACAGTCCCAAGTAGAGGTGCCTTGCAGTCAAATGTCTGGGTTTAGCTCCCAGATGTAGTGCTTACTAGGTATGTGACAATGCACACATTACTAGGACCCCTGAAAGTTTCATTTCTCCTTTTTATATTACAGAGAAGGATTATTGTAGGTATTGACCAATATAAGGACTATGACAAGGTGTCTCAGTGAGTCTCAGGTGTTAGTGTTTGGTTGAGACAGAGAGCTGGCTATTGTTGAAAGTGCTGCTATAAATATCGGAGTACAAGTGCCCCTATGCATCAGCACTCCTGTATCCCTTGGGTAAATTCCTAGCAGTGCTATTGCTGGGTCATAGGGTAGATCTATTTTTAATTTTTTGAGGAACCTCCACACTGTTTTCCAGAGTGGCTGCACCAGTTTGCATTCCCACCAACAGTGCAAGAGAGTTCCCATTTCTCCACATCCTCTCCAGCATCTATAGTCTCCTGATTTGTTCATTTTAGCCACTCTGACTGGCGTGAGGTGGTATCTCAGTGTGGTTTTGATTTGTATTTTCCTGATGAGGAGCGACGTTGAGCATCTTTTCATGTGCCTGTTGGCCATCTGGATGTCTTTCTGGGTGTTGTATGGAAACCAATTTGCCAATAAACATCATATTAGAGAGAGAGAGAGAGAGAGAGAGAGAGAGAGAGAGAGAGAGAGAGAGAACTGGGAGTCTATACCAAAACAACCTCAGTTTCTCCTAAAGCCACTCTCAAATAATTCAATTTTTGTTCCCAAATGCAATGAGTTTGTTCCTCTGTGGCTGACAATGAATCCTGAACAGCCTCATAGAGTCAGTCACTGCTCATGATGAATTCTGCCCACCGTTCCCAGTGGGGACCCATGTAGTGTGGTCAAGCATAGCTCAGAACATGGGAGTCTTTTGCAGTTGCTTTTCTCAGAACAGGATCTCCAGAATGGAAACCCTGTTGGAGGGAACTTTGTTAATCAGTCTGCACATGGACCACAAGGACATTCTGGCTGTGACTTCCATTGTGGCCATATCTTGAAGCAATACAATATGAAAATAATACTATCTACATGAATCACATGCAGTAATGTCACTAAAGATAATAGATTCTTGATACCACATTTCCTTTTGATTCAGTTTTGCATTACCCCTCCCCATTCTTATTTGTTTGAAGATGCCAGGGAATTCTTCCCTTAGCACCTGTCTCCTGTGTTTTCTAGCTTAGTGCTTTGCCTTGTCACTCAGGCCTATGGATGGTAAAGCAGCAGCTTCTAACCTTTGCCAAGTTCGAATAGCTCACTCACACAAAAGGCTCCTGGGTTCATTAGCATTTGTTAGAAGTTTCAGTGGCCTTTTGTTAGAGAACTGACCATTCTTAGCATTTCATTGGCTAAAGAAGCCCTTCCAAGTGTGAGGTATGACTTAGAACTTAAACTGGTCTTTTGGAAACCTAAATTCTTTGATTTTCAGATGTAGTTCCTCCCCCTCAAATGTGGCTTTGCAATAATCCTAAACTTCACTGAGAAGACTGCATAGTGTATGCATATACACTATGTGTATGCATTCGTTTGTATATATAAAGAAAGGAAACAAAATATAAAACTAAAAACTAGAGATTTTGAAAGTAAAGTACAATTGCTGCCTGAAAACACGCAGATCAGTTTAAAGCTTTGTAGAATGTGCTGTGTGACATGAGATACTGTTAGTGGGTCTTTTTTTACAATTTCCATCTTTTTTTGCCAAATCCTCTCAAGTTCTGCATAGTTCACTGATTCTGCAGAGAGTCATTCTCTCGTGCCCTAGAATGTGGTCTCTAATTGTTTCCATGTTTCATAACATGCCAGTAAGCACATGAATTGGTTTGGGCAACCACATGGAGGGAAGAAAAAGTTTGGAAAAAATCAAGCACTGGTAGGAAAGTAAAATGTATACAGCTGGTGTTTCCACTCCAAGGGTGTTATTTGTGGGCAACTAGGACACATGGTTGGCAGCCTTGCTTGAACCCCTGGAGTCTCCAAGGTAGGATTTGCCAAGGTGATTCCTGGCCCAGGAGCCTCTGTTATTTAGTGGTGATTGTCCTTCCCTACCCCCCCCTTCCCTTCATCTATTTGCCTTTGGCTGTTTCTCTGGTACTTTGTTTCACTTCCTGAGGAAAGCAAGATGGAGGGAATGTGTAAGCCTCATGCTTAGCAAATTCTTGAGCAGCTTTGATTAGTGTTACAAGTTGAAAGAGGTTAACCAAGGTTAAGGGATATGTAGCTTTCTCTTGTCCTCACCAGTCTTCCCTTATCACTGCTCCTGTTTGATGCTCTGTTGTCTTACAAGGTTTATGGTGGGAGTTGAATCACTTAAAGTGCTATTATTGTAATGGTACTTAGTGCTATAAATGTTGAGGATTAGGAGTGAAATTTTGACCCTCCACAAAGGGGACATGATTTGAACTGGGCCACATTGATTAGTAGTATAGGCATATAGTTAGAAGTGAAGAAGTCTACTTTGTTTTCCAGACTAACTAAATCCCATCTTCTGTCCCCAAATAGAAAATCATGCATCCAAGTCAATGATATCCATTGCTGGAGCAAATCAAATGTTTTGTGCATCAGGATTTTAGTTTATCTTAGGCCATAGCATGGGAAGTTCCCTGCTCCACTAAAATTTGTTGTTTGTGGTCATGAATGGAGGTGATACTATCCAGGCCTAAAGGGTGGGCTGGTTTTAAGTATATTGTGTTACTAGTTTAGGCAAGTACATAGACTTGACATGTGACAGGTGGAACACTTCTTTTTTTTAATTTTTTTAACGTTTATTTATTTTTGAGAGACAGAGACAGAGTGTGAGTGGGAGAGGGGCAGAGAGAGAGAGAGCAGTCTTCAGGCTCTGAGCTGTCAGCACAGAGCCCTACTCAGGGCTCAAACTCATGAACCATGAGATCATGACCTGAGCCAAAATTGGCCACTTAACTGACTGAGTCACCCAGGTGCCCCTACATGTGGAGCACTTCTGACCTAATGATCACTCCCTCCATCTCCGAAGTCCTCCCCGGCCCTTGAATATCACCTTAATATACTTCCCCAACAGAGACTGAAGGTAAGATAGAGACATGTTCATGTTTGGTTCTGTAGCCAAGAGGGGCAATTCTGGGCAAAAAAGGAGATTCTGATAAAATATTTTCTTGTTTTCCTATAAAACAAATCTTGAGATTCTTTTCAGATTGTGAGGTCCTTTTGGGTTAGAAGTTGGCAGAATCCCGTTGAAGATTATAAATGGCAGTGTTACTGTTTTCATTGCCGTTATCGGTTTTGGAAGGCCGGGGCTTGGCCAGCAGCAAACTAATTCTTGGCCCCTCTGGTTTGTCAAGGTTCGGTAAGTTTAATGGAGAGCAAATGCTTTCCAAATGCCAGGTCTGTGTCTTTTTCCAAACAGAACTGGAAGCGCCGAAGGCCTTGAACATTTAATTTCTCAAACTGCAGCTGAAAGCGCTGCCTATCTAGGGCAACAGAAACTGTTTTTCCTTAAGCAACTGTAGAAACGGCAGCACAAACATTGCCTTTGGAGTCTGTGTGATATATGGGATTGTTTTTGAAAAGTGGTGGATACTTAATGTAAATAGGACACTGGCAACAGAAAGAATGATGCTCACATTGGCAACCTAAAGGATGTTTGGGTCCTTATCTAGCAAGTTCCACACTCTTGGTTTTCTCTTGTCAACAGACACAATGTCAGATAAAACACAAAGAATCCACCAATTTCTTACCATTTGTTAGCTTCTTGGATTTTCTGCCTTCTTTCCCCACCCCCATCTCCTCTGTTCAGAATGGCAGCCTACCCATTCTAACTCAAAACAAACATTCCTGTGAAAGTGAATTAGAGGCATCATGGCCTAGGAAAGAGCTGGAGGGGGGGGTGTGACGGAGAGCAGGGGATGCAATTTTTCTCTTGGTGACTTTGTGCAAGGTCCCTCTCCTTCTCCACATTCTTGTTTATAGCACTCTCAGGCTGGATGAGGTCATTTCTAAAATTTTAAGAAGTGTGGATTAATCAAGTGTTCAGGCAAAGCTGAGGTTCAGTTGGTATGCACCAGTATAATTGTACTGGCTGCTAAAATGCTAAAAGGTATTGATACTACTGGGATACAGAAATTACCTTTTCACTGAAACTTTAAGTCCCCTAATTATATTTCTCAATGGCAGAGACACAGGAGTGTTGCCGGGCCACAGGCAGCCACTGAGCAGATGCAGGCAGACGCAGAAGTGACAGTAGGGCTATGTAGAGCACCTAACTGCTGCCAGGTGTGATTGGGGCTGAGGTGCGAACTCTAAGGGCCACATGTGTAGGAAGAACTGACATCCAAGTGCTACCTTGCCATAACAAGGGGATGCTTCACAAAGTTTTCCTCTGGTTACAACAAAGTGCCAGAAACTTAAGATGTAATGACTGTCAGTTTAATGGGGAAGTCATTAGAATAGTTTAGTGCAGCTCCCCTTATGAACTTCTGGGAGACCCTGGAAGACATTGTTTTGGTCTGTTCAGGCTGCTGTAGCAGAATGGTGTAGACTCGGTGGCTTATAAACAACAGAAGTCTACTTCTCACAGTTCTGGAAGCTGGGAAGTATAAGATCAAGAAGACGGTAGATTTGAGATCTAGTGAGGCTCTGCTTCCAGGTTCACAACAAACTGTCTTCCTGTTGTACCCCCATATGGTGGAAGGAGTCAGGGAGCTCTCAGGAGTGTCTGTTATAAAGCATGAAGCCTATTCATCAGGGCTCCACTCTAGACTCAATCACTTCCCAAAAGTCCCAGCTCCTCATACCATCCCACTGGGATTAAATTTCTACCTGTGAATTTTTGGGGGGACAAAATATTTAGACTATAGAACACATCAAACAAAAGGAAATGTCAATTTTTTGAATTAATACATGGTTTGGAAAGTCTTTGAATGGTTCAGTGATCTGATAAGCAGTTTTATAGTGAATAATTTGGTTCATTTAGAGAATAATATTTTTCAACTTTCTGGTTGAAGTTTTTCACTGCACTGGTAGTCAAATGCTTTAATATTACTCTCATTTCAGATATTCTGTTGCCTTTGATCTCCACTAAATAGTGGTCAGAAAAGAGAAAATGAAAAGGGGAAATATACAAACCAGACTACCGTTTTGCCACTCGAAAATAGATATGGCCAAATGTTAATTGAGTGAAGAGAATGACATTATCACTCAAAGAGAATAGAATCACTGAGATGATCACTGTACTTATTTTGGAAAATCAAGTATTGAAGCTGGTCTTTAAAACTGTTAAGAGGGGCGCCTGGGTGGCTCAGTCAGTTAAGCGTCCGACTTCAGCTCAGGTCACGATCTCGCGGTCCATGAGTTCGAGCCCCGCGTTGGGCTCTGGGCTGATGGCTCAGAGCCTGGAGCCTGCTTCTGATTCTGTGTCTCCCTCTCTCTCTGCCCCTCCCCTGTTCATGCTCTGTCTCTCTCTGTCTCAAAAATAAATAAATGTTAAAAAAATAAAAAATAAAATAAAACTGTTAAGAGACATATTATAACCTATGGAAATAAACAGTTCAGCATATAATTTATCCACCCACTAAAATATATCCTAAAAATTATCTGAAACTTCCTTTTATTACATTGTCCCTTATTAAATGTGTATTAATGAGTGTATATTGACATTTCTTTATTCCCAATACCAAATTTGATTTGTATTATCTAATGTCAGCATACTATCTATCCACTCCTTATAGAAGGTTCCTCTGCCCAAACATAGTAGATACTAATTTTTAGTTACTTTCAGCAAAAGTTATGCTTTCCTGTGTATCATTTATTGTCTATTCTAAGTCCTTTTTTGGCTAAAAAATCATGTCATAGGCAGGCTTTTCAAAATACCATATAGCAATTGGATCTTGCATCGGTGGGATGCTGGGACCCTTTGGAGTTATTGGTTTGTTATATTTGGAATTCTGATGCTTTGACATGCTGCTGTGCTCAATGAGTCTTTGTTAAACTGAAAGGTTTTGCTTTCTGGAAGTTTTGGGCAATTTAAAAATAAGCCAACGTAGACCATAGTATAGTTGATTATAAAGTTGGCTTCCAGTTGTTGAGTGTATGTGACAGGCACTTCCAAGATAAGCCATATGGAAGTAAAAATGGAACTAGAAAGAAAGGATTTCCCTGAAGCACAGTCAGCAGACCTACTGGATCAAATCCTAGGCAATATTTCCAATGACAAGTATTTCTTTTGAATACATTTAAATGGTTTATCATTCCATCAACTTGCTTGTAATAGGTTGCCATGAAAGAAGGGATATGCATTAATTCCATAGCATGCATTTAGTGATGGTCAACCTGTTCTTTGCATAATTATGGAGAAATGAAGCTACCACAGAAGAGTTATAATCACTTTGTGATAATAAAAAGAGTTCTTTCCCCCAAATTTAGCCAGAAATCTGAACTGTCTTACTTAGTTTAGGCTTCAAAGTGAGTTACTGGATGAGCCTGCCTGACAGGTTCTGCTTCTGTCCTTTTTCACCTCGGACACTAACACATTCTCTTCTCACAGCTGACTAGGGTCCAGGTAGAGTAAGGGGGTTAATAGGAAATCTCACAGCTATGTATTTGAAGAACCAGCAGATGTAAGCATACCCCTGTATTTAGTCAGTAAGGCTGATGGATTGGGGGCAGGACTGCACTCATTTCACTTTGGTGTCCCCACAGTTGCTAAGACCTTGCCTTTCACTTGGAGAATCAGCTGGGGTTAATAACATGTTTATTTTTTTTTCACATATAAAATGGTTACTTTTTTTGTGAAAACAACCATAAAAATTGAGAACATAATCTAACTGATAATTAATAATATCTGTTGCCTGTTGAATGCCTATTGGGTTTAGAGTTTTAGGTGCATGGTTTTTGAGCCTTATGCTAGCCCTGTTGTGTGGAGATATTATACCTATTTAACAGATAAGGCTGCTGGACTTGGGTCCTGAAAATAGAGAAGCAGCTTACTGGCCATCCAGTTAGACTCCCCAGCCTTCTGTGCATCAGTCCTAAAGATCACTTACAGTCCGTCATTTCAGAATCACATAGGAAAAGACAAGCACCAGAATTTATGTTCAGGAGCTGATGCCTTCTAGTTCTTAGATGTTCAGAGGGGAGCAACCTATACTGGGCTCTGTGCATAAAGCCTGAAAGTGGTGACTCTCTAGAAATACCTTATGAGATTTTCTCCTGGGGAGGGGGGTGGTGGAGGGAGGGGCAGTTGTCAAAGTAAAACATTTCAAGAGAGGATGGAGCTAGTGCATTTCCAGTAGCTAATTAGGAAAAAAAATACATTTCTAATTGTTTTCTTGGGTCCTTTTTTTCCCTCACTACACTTTTCAATTGCTTTCTAATGTTGAAATCAGAAATTATTTGTTTAGTGTATGACTAAAAATGAAGGACTTAAGAGAATGTCCATAAATCTAAAGCCTTAAATATAGTCCTTAGAAATCAGCTGAAACCATGAAGACCACTCAGAAAATATGGGGGAGAAAAGAGTGCCAAGTTCTTACTAATGAAGGGGACAGTGTATTGCTGTAGCTGTTCTGAGAGGCTTTAATCCTGCTGCTGAGACCATATGTATGCATGTGTACATACACTAAAATATTTACTTTTTTATAAACTGCCTTTGTGAAATATTTCTTGAGAGAAAACAGCAATGTTTAAATATATTTGCTTTTTAAAAATTGCTCCATTTTTCTGCCGTTGAGTTTGAAACATTTTAGAGAGTAAGATTCAAGTACGTTATTTAAAATGAATACAAAAGTTTTCTTTCCTTCTTTTAGCTAAAAATGTTCATAACATTCACTCCTTATAGTAATGTCTTCTGGTATTCTTTTCTTCTAAAAGAGTCAGAGTCTAAGTCAGTGATAGTTGCAGTGTTAAACTTATTACTGGAAGTATGAGAATGATTAGTTGTAAGTTCAGTTTTTCCTGTGTCTTAGGGATAGAGTGGAGCTGTAGATGGAAAATCAGTAAATAACGGAACAGTTTTTCCAGAGGTCACATAAAAGCTGGCTCTTGGTTATTTCCTTCATTTCCTTTGTCTTATCTCACCAAAAGGTCTGATGGTAATCAGTTCCCAGCTTTGAAATACAATTGCATTGAATTTGGTTTAGTGCATTGTACTGACTTTATAGATCATTTCATTGTATTAACCTCTTGTTTTTGTGTCTGTCATAGCGATATTTGTCTTTGTGGGATTTGACTTGTTGGTTTTGATTTGAAAGGGTTGCCATCCCACTGAAACTGTTAAATAATGAGTTTCTCTCTTCATTTTTTAACTCAACACATTGCTGGCATCCTCTCCAGTGTTGCAGTAAGAGGTCTCCAAAGTTACTTTGCCCGTTGTAGGGAGACATCAACTTGACATCTATTTTATGGTTTAAAACAGAGCCTTTGGCTTAATGTTTGTGATTTTTCTTTTCCATCTGAACCCTGGCTACTTAAGTAGTTAGTATTGGCTCTATTCAGGTAGTATCCTTTGCGAATTCATCCACATACAACTTAGGTTTTAATGGACAGTCAGAGAACATACGGAGGTACTCAGTTGGGGTCATGCTACACAATGTTCTCCGTAAAGAAGTGTCTTTCCCTTGTGTTGTTGTTCTTAAGTTAGAACACATAATAGAAATATAAACATAGAAGAATATAGTATGTACCTAGGAAATTTGTAAGTATCTTTTAAAAATCCTATTAAGACATAAATTGCCCATCTTAGTGTGAACCACTCTTGCTTGTTTTTGTTTGTTTGTTTGTTTGTTTTTAATAAAATATGTAATGTTTGTGTGATCTCACCATTGAAATAAAGACACAGGAGTCAAGCCTTGTGAAATCAATCTCGACCTTACCATGTAACTGTACATTAAAGTGGGGTTTTCCCCCTTTTTGTTGGATAGGTAATTTGATAGAGAATAAAACTTCTGCCTTTTTAGAAGGTCCAGTATCTAGATAGAAGGAGCCTGAGTCCTTTGAGCAACAGATGCTGCATCTGGGAAACAGAAAATTACAATATTATTCACAGAATGCTACTAATATTTATATTCAACATAAAAGCAAATAATTATCTAGCAATTCTATTCACTGGACCAAAAAATTCTAGTGTCTATGATGATAATGCCTCATTGCTTTTGTTTAAATCCAGAGATTATGACTTTCGAATCTTTCTTTTTCAAGGTGTGCTTTCCTAATATAAAATGGGACTAGATTTCTTTACCTAGAGAAATGCATTTCAGTGAAGAATTACCCCCACCTTTTCTTTTAATCTGAGATAGAATGGGTAAACATGTTCTTATCTATGACCTTACTAGAAAATATAGTGTTGTGTTTATCATTTATGCTTTTTAATACCCAAAGTACACATTCAGTAAGTTGAAACACATTCCAGACTTTGAATTCATTATTTTTTGTTGCATGTTGAACTAATTGGCTTGAATACTTTTATGTGCTTCTGTTCAACTCCACATACAAATTGTAGAGTATTCATCTGAAATGTATGAATTTTAAATTATTTAAACTTTATACTGCTAGTGTATGACCCTCTGAGACTTTTTAAAGAACACACAGCTCTTTTCCCTCTAGACATTACAGATTTAATTTGTTTTAGATACGAAGCTATTTATCTTGTATTTTTAAAAATGCTATGTTGTTTATTATGCTTTGATAGATTCACAAATTATTTCTACTTTTCTTTAAACAAATGTATTTGGAAATTGTGATAGTTCAAGATGAAATACCTTGTGCCTTTTAAGCCTTGATGGATGAACACTAACTATCCCACCATGTCATTTAAATGGCTGAGCATAATCTTCCTGATGCGGTCCATAATATATATCCCAGAACAAATTTGTGTTTTCTTTTCAAGTACTCTAAAATTTCAAATACCTCTTTCCTTATTTTACTCAGCAACAATCTGCAATTTATTTTTCTCCAGGAAAATTGAATCTGTTACTGCTTAGTATTCCTACCAGTTTGAAAAATGTGGTTTATATTGGCATCAGAGCAGTAATTTACATATATTGGGATAACAGGAATGCGTGCCAGAAAAAGATCAACATAAAATGAAATGCAAAAAAGCTGTTT
Source organism: Acinonyx jubatus (assembly GCF_027475565.1). Taxonomy (NCBI): domain Eukaryota; kingdom Metazoa; phylum Chordata; class Mammalia; order Carnivora; family Felidae; genus Acinonyx; species Acinonyx jubatus. The sequence continues at coordinate 59,670,218 of NC_069391.1, forward strand.
TTCTTCAACAGCAACTCAGAGTGAAGCTAATAGAGAAATTGATGAACATCTGCCCTGAATGTGTCACTTGTTTCTTCTAGGTGAAGTGTGACCAGTATTGGCCCAGTAGAGGCACAGAAACCCACGGGCTGGTCCAGGTGACGCTACTTGATACCGTGGAACTGGCCACGTATTGTGTTCGAACATTTGCACTTTACAAGGTTTGCCTTCCCCCCGCCTTCCTCTTTCCATTATTTAAAGAAAGCGTCTTTTGAGAAATCAAATATCTTATGACTTTGCTTAAATCTTGATTCCACTGGCAACAGTGAACAATGAAATAATTCTTCCATTATCGCTCAGCAACTTTTCTCCTTGTCCAGCGATCTATCAGTAAATATGGAACTCTCACTCTGAGCAGAAGTGTTGGCAAATGAAGAATAGAAGAACTAGTTCTTTCTGTGAAAATAACAGGAGCATTCCTGATAGTTAAACCTGGAAAATGTAATGCTTCTCACCTAAGAATTTTTATCTTCCTGAGCAAATAGTTGTCATTTACAAATAGCTTGACATTGATATCTCCAAGGAGTGTGTCTTCCCAAAGGTCATATGGTAGGGGGAAGGGATTAAGATAGCACATTTTCACATTACCTCTACCCTGTTATTACCCATCATTGCAACCTGAGGACAGGAAAACAGAATCTCACCTTGTCTTCCTACTTCACAGAATGGGTCAAGTGAGAAGAGAGAAGTGAGACAATTCCAGTTCACTGCCTGGCCTGATCATGGCGTTCCAGAACACCCTACACCTTTTCTAGCTTTCTTACGCAGAGTCAAAACCTGTAACCCTCCTGATGCAGGCCCTATGGTTGTGCACTGCAGGTAAGAACCACTGAGAGCATTTGTGTTTCTCACAGAAGGTTTGCAAGGAAACAAAAGGTTTCTCATCGGATATTCTCTTTCCAAATTCTTGATACTCTGGGATAGTAGATGTCTCTATAAATAACACAGGGGGTCTTTTGTTTTTGGTCAAATGAGGCCTATGCTAACATGAATAGACAGAATTTGATATAGATGAATATTACCCTTTGGAGATAATAAGCAACTGTGATTCATGCTATTTTCTCTTTGGAGCAAAGATAAATAATTGTATGAAACAGAAAAGAATTAAGAATCAATCTTGTAATATCATTCAAGTTTCATCTGTGTGAGGGGATATTCTTTAAAATGTAGGTAGGTAGGTAGATGAAGTGCTTGACAAGTTCTTGTGACCGGGATGGTACAACCTTTTTACTATTTATAGGAAAAAAAATGCTGAACAAAATAATACTATAAATATAAAAGCTTTTAGCTAGAGTGTCTTATTGCTTAAAGATACCTTCTACATATTAATATTATCAAGTCACATATAGAAAATATACTAATTTGAGTTTTACAAATTTATTTAACATAATATATACAAAGACCTATTTTTTGGAAGAATTTATTTGATGTACTTGGAGGTAATGAGGGTGCATTTCTTTTGAAATTTTGTATACTTTATTATTATTTTTTACTTAATTCTAACATTCTCTGTATCACCACTTATCTTCTACTATATATGTGTTTTTACATTTAAATGATTTATTTTTTAAAAATTTTAATTATTTTGGGGCTTCTGGATGGCTCGGTAGATTGGGCGGCCGACTTCGCCTCAGGCCATGATCTCACAGTCCATGAGTTCTAGCCCTGCGTCAAACTCTGTGCCGACAGCTCGGAGCCTGGAGCCTGCTTCAGATTCTGTGTCTCCCTCTCTCTGACCCTCCCCGTTCATTCTCTGTCTCTCCCTGTCTCAAAAATAAACAAACATTAAAAAAAATTTAAATTAAAAAAAATTTAACTATTTTTATAGAAGAGGGAGGGGCAGGAAGAGAGGGAGAAAGAGAATCCTAATCAGGCTCCATGCTGTCAGTGTGAAGCCTGATGTGGGCCTTGAACTCACAAACCCTGAGATCATGACCTGAGCTGAAACCAAGAGTCAGATGCTTAACTGACTGAGCCACCCAGGCACCCCAACTACATATTACTATATAAAATCCATAATACTACTATATAATCTATAATAATTCTTTGTAATCTGGGTGATTCAAATATGAGAGAATATGGCTCCTTGCACAGACAAGTAAAATTGCAGTGGGAAGTATATAAAAAAAGAAAGAAAGCACCTATCATAAACCACTTCTGTCGTGACTTAATAGTACAACTCTTTCACATCCTATATTATATTTAAGTATAATACAGTAAGTAGATCTTATAAGTGACATCTGTTTTTACACAACATGGGGACAATACCTAGAACAGAATTACTGCAATAAAATTCACCTAACCCATGATACTGTGGTCACTGTTACACAGTGGCCTAGCAGGTTTTGAACAAGATGAAGTTGTTTTTCTCTTTCCCAACAATTTTTCCCCAACAAAAACTAATAACACCACATTATGTTTATAGAGCATTTTACAAATTCCAAAGCACTCTCCCATGGTTTATTGTGTTTGATGTCATTACCAGTATGTCGGATCAAGAGAAGAGCGTAGAAGAGAGGCTACAGGGTTTGGCCCAAGTACTGCAGCTAGGAAGCCAGACAGAGTCCCACTAATGTCTTATAATCTAGTACTTGCTTCTCTGGACCTGACACCATGTTGCAGTGTTTCGCATGATTCTGAAACACTACAAAATATTTTTATTAATTTGAGCAAATGCTTTTGCCTCACGACAGCAGACTTCTGGTTTTCGTGCCTGTTGGTTTCAGCAGGCACTAGTGTGACCAGTCTCTATACTCTGTTATACATACTTCTTTGTAGACCTCAAAGAGCCATTGTGCCTGGTGACATGGTGCATCTGCTTGGCACCAGCTCGACTTGATTTTAAAGATCATGTATAAAATGTTTCCTGATGGATTTTGGCCACAGGATAGGGAAACAGAAAGTTTGGGCTCACTGAAGAAAATTGCTCTCATATGCCTAATGGCAAAAATACAATTCATGCAAATATATATATACACACACACAGATGTATACACAAGCACATACACACACACATACACACACACACACGTATACATATATATACATATACATGTGTGTGTATATATGTATATGTGTATATATATGTATATATATACACACACACATACACAAACATAATAGGAATAAAATTTAGGGGAAGCAAACTTGGAAGTTTTCACAAAACATTGTATTTGCATTATAGTTTGAAATATAGCATTTTCCCTCTTTCAAAACATGCTTTCAATTTCTGTATATTAAAGGAGAAATTTGGTTGATTGATTATTTAAAAATGCAATTTGTCTTCTGTTGATCATAACCAAGGTATAATGCTTTATGTTGGATACTCAGTTGGATCCAAAAAGGTTTGCAGGCAAGTAAGAGAGATAAGATGGATAGCTATAATGCTTTATTTTGAGAAAATACATACACCCCTCCACACACACACACACACACACACACACCCCTATGTTATGTTAAGCCACCTGGACTCACCCCTGAAAGATACAGACAACTCCAGAGAAATAAGAAAACAAAGATGAATGTGCTGAGCTAATAGCTGTTGACATTTGAAAGTGCTGTGCCTGAGGCTCTGGAGAAGCTTTGTACGAAACAAAAAAATAGGTATATTGGTGAAAGAAATTTATTAGCAGCTTTGAAATAATGAGGGAAAGATGCAGCATGAACTAAAGCTCTGAGAAATGATCTTTGTTCACCCATGGGTTGTCTTATAGGTCTGTGAGAAATCTTGGCCTCTTTATTTAGGAAAGGCCATGTTGCACACTGTTATAGTTGCAAAGCATCATGAATTCTTGATTTGGATACAGTGTATGTTTAAACTTGAGAGAACAGTTCTTCTGATGGAGTAGCAGAGAAAAATTACTACAGACAACAACTGCTTATGTGGGACCCAAGAAATGCTAGTTTATAAATCATCTCTAAGCAGGAAGGAACTTTGCAGAAAGCCACAACAGACAAGTCACAGAGGGATATTGATTACAGATATTGATTACAGAGGGATATTGATTTACATGATCATGTTGTAAATAATCACACAAATACTCTGGAATGTAAATACTGAATTTCATGTTGAGATTTCTCTGCTGATGGATTTGACATTTTTTTCTCTGTAATGAAGGAGTAGTGACGAACTCAAACCCAAGCCTTCTGCCAAACAGATGCAATGAAAATGGAGGGGGTTTTAAATGAAGTCTGGTAGTAGACAAAAAACGGGGGGGGAGGGAGGGGACAGAAAGAGAGAAGATTCATATTTATCCAGTAGTTCTGTCTAGTAATCGATGTGCCAGGACTAAAAAGAGCTATTATGAATAAGAGAAATTCTAACAGTCAATAGTAAGAAAGAGGAGGATAGCCCAGTGTGGTAACCATAGATAAGGCCTTGGAAGGTCAAGAAGGATAGGGTCCACCTCATGCCTAGTAGAATGGTGCCACAAGCACAGAAAGACCAGCTCTAGTCATCAGTCAATTCATACAGAGCATATAAACTCAACATTAGGAGGGCACACTCTGGAGAAAGACTGCCTGGGTAAAATGCTGGATTGTTCACTGACAGGCTCTGTGCCTTTGAGCAACTTATTTCTTATCTGCTAGCCTCTATTTCTTCACCTGTAAATGGGTTAACACTCTCCATAACATCAAGAATTTAATTAAGGTTAAATGAAATGATAAAACATTTAGGACAGTTTATAGTATGCAGAAGTATGAAATAATTTTAAATTATTGGTATATTACTGAGTAAGTTTAAATCTATATGTATATTTACAACTCAAGAAAAAATAATCAGCATTAACTTAAAAATAATCTATATGACTTGAGCCATGAGTAACCAGATGTTTATAAATATATAATATTTAATCAAATAGGTTTTTAAAAATTTATATATTTTCCACCATGGTAATTACAGCCAATTTTCCCCAGTGAAAGAGAACATGTTCTCATTTACTATGAGTTAAAATCATTTATTATAGGAAATACCTGTTCTTGACTACCTGAAAAACCATTGAATTCTTAAAAGGATACTGTTAAGGATACATAGAAATTAATATGGTAGTTCTTGATGCCTTCAAGGTAAAATTTGAGTTTAGCATTATGTTCCTGCCCCTTTATAATCTAGGCTGATGTCTCCCTCATGCCTCATTGTTCATTCTCTTAGCCACCTACCACTAGCTACACATTCCAAGTACTTTCATCTCTGGCTCTTGGTAAGTGATATTTATCCACTCTAGAAATTCACCTCTTCCTCTCTCTACCTGACGATGTTCAACCTTGTTTCATAATCCACCTCAAGTAGCACATGCCCTGCATTGCAAAGGTTGCAAACTGGCCTCAGATGATTTTGTTGACATCTGTGGTAATTTTTTTTTAACTTAAACTTAAATTTTTAATTTAAGTGGAATGCACTATCCAGTTTTCTAAACCTTCCCTGTCCCTATTGTTTTACACACAGCTCAACTCATCCATTTACAGGGATTACTTCATATTATAAACATCTGACTTGAAACTCTGGAAAACCCTTTTAAGCTCATTCCTCATTCCTCTTCCCACAGAAAGAATTAAACAATCTGTTCTCTGAACTCTCATAAAATAGGTTCATACTTAGCAAATTTAGCTATCTGTGTACGGATCATATATGCCTTGAAATCCCAGAGGGCATGGGCGATGGCTTATGAACATTTGTACCCACCTCTTACATCATAGTAGGTGCTCAATAATTGCTTTCTGAAGTTAATTGAATTCCATGTGGTGTTTTACAAATTTTTACAGAAGCATTAAGATCATTTCATGGCTGGACTGTTTTTTTGTTTTTTAATATGACTATACTTTTATCTCTTTATGTTGTGGTATTTTTATGAGAATTTAATTATTTTAAATTGCCTTTATCTTTCTCATACCTACTTCTAAGTCCCTTTTCCTACAACTCTTTCATGTCCTTTTTCACATGCTCTCCATTCCATGATTAAACATAGATATAGATCCCTGTTTTTAGCCATAATAATAAACATATTGAACCCTTAATGGACAACAAATAATCTTTCTTCTCAACTGGAGAGACCCTGTTCTAAGTGTTTCACATGTGTTATTGCTATTTCCTGCCAGTCATCCTCAGAGTTAGGAACCTTATTTTCCCATTCTACACAAGAGGAAACAGAGACCAACTTGTGGTCTCTAAGGAAGACCAACTTACTTGCCTGAGCACATGCGACTAGTCATAGCATAGCTACTGTGTGCCCAAGGTTGCCTGTTCCTATCGACCAGCCCTTAAATCACTTGGTGGTCTCTACCTTCTCATTTGGCCACCTGCTTGAAGGGCATTTCACTTTTTCAGCCTACCCTGATGACCTGGTCAGAATGAGCCACATTGCCATATTCTAGCCTTTATTTCACTCTTTATGTATTAAAGGTAATTTCTAGTTTGTGACACTCCTGTATCCCTTACTCATTTTAGACTAATCATAGTAGCTACCCATTATTGACCTATCACTGTTTTCCAAGTATCACTAAGCACTTAAGGAATTTCTCATTTCATCTACACACACACACACACACACACACACACACACACACACAGAATGTGTTTTATTTGTGAGAAGCATTAAGCACAGGGAGGTTGTAAATTTAGGCCCTATCTCAAAGCCCTTGACCTATTTATTCATCATAGTATCTGGTTCTGACTTTTCTTGTTGCAGAGACTACCTTAGTTCCTTACACTTATCTCCTTAGTATATGTTTGCTGACTAAATGGTTGTCAGATGGATACTTACCGTTAACTCTACATGTAGTACATGAACAGAGATATGCAATCTCCTTACTTATGAAATTTTATTTTTTTTAATGTTTAGTTATTTATTTTGACAGAGAGAGAGAGAGAGAGAGGGAGAGAGCACACTCACTGGGGTAGGGGAGGAAGGGGCAGAGAGAGAAGGAGAGAGAGAGAATCCCAAGCAGGCTCCACACTGTCAGCATGGAGCCTGATGTGGGGATCAAACCCACAAACTATGAGATCATGACCTGAGCCAAAATCAGGACTTGGACGCTTAACCAACTGAGCCACCCAGGTGCCCCAAAATTTTATTTTGAAAGAAACTAAGGAGCAGATCTTCCAACCTATTTATTAATCTTAGATTTTCATAGAGGTCATTTGTTACATTTCCTCATATTGTTTCACTCTTCTTAGAAAACAAAGAAGTTTTGTTCCCTTTTCTCCTCTTTTGAGCTTTGTTCTTTATGTGTTTTATAGAATTTGTGGTTTATACTTTACTAGTACCAAAAGGATATGACAACTGATTTTAATTTGCATCTTGTTAAGAATGAATAAAGTGGGATGAAGCCATAATTTCAGAGAGTCAGTTATAAACCCTTGACCCATGATACTCTGAGTCATGTTAACCCCTTTGAGGACCAAGGGAATACTTAATCTTCATAGAAGAAATGTATTTGTGAATAAATATGAAGGAGGGATAGACCAAGACCCCCTAAATTTGTCTTCTAAATGAAAAGATTTCAAGAAGAGTCAAATAGACCAACTAAGGATAATTTAAATCTTGTACATCATAGAATCAGACCAGTCTTTAAAACTGGAAGGAATAGGAACTGAAGACTAGATATAGATCAATAACATACCAGAAGCGTCAATGGACTACTAGAGTGGCCTGATAAAAATCAAATGACAATGTGAAATTAGAAAGATTCATGAGATCTAATCTTTATAATACTTTTTGACTTTGTAGGTGAAAGCACAACCAAGAAACTACTTAGGTTATATTTATAACATAGCCATTTACTTCTAATGTCAATCCAATATTGACAATAATAGCCTTTTCAAGGTAAAAAGGGTTTGGAAAGTGTCACATATAAGCATAACAATAAAAGACCTTGTGAGCCAGAGGAGTTAAGAGTGCTGTGGAAAACTGTTTAATGCATGTTAACCATTCATTCTCAATTCCCTCCTTTATTTCCCCCAGTGTTCCATTCAAATATCTCTTTAGATCAAAGACCACAAGTATTGCCAAAGTATGTGATAGTTTTGAGATGCTGACAAGTGTGAACCATAGACCCATATTTTCCTTAAACCTGGGATTCATTTTCATGTATAAATTAAGTAATAAGAGAAGCTGGCCTTCTGTAGATAAAAGACTGGATTATTAAAATACCAGCATCTCTGGATAAGAAAATGGGTGGAATATACAAAATATGTTCTTATTTATGGAAACATTGTAAGGTGAGGAGAAGTAATTATACCACATGGAAACTACTGTGTAATTTCTGTTCTTATATTCCAATAATTGTGCACAAAGAACAAACTCTTAATTTATTAAACAACATGGTGATACAAATCAGGAGGTCAGATCTTCAATAGTTTGATGGCACAATCCCATAAGAGAAAAATATCTTACTTTCAATGAAATAGTTTAAAAGTAATTGAACCCAAAGAAAATATTAAGAGGAGTGGCATAATGGCCCCAGTAGGTGTAAAATGTAAAACTCAGTCTGAAGGTGTTTGGAGCCCTGGGGGCAGTATTCTGACTGCCTGATGAAATGGAAAATTTTTTTGAAAAGACATAGATACAAAGGCAATAGAGGAGAGGTGAGACCAATATTATAAGTAACAACTAACTTCAATGTCATATGTCAGGGGTATATCATGAAAATCCCTGCAAGGGCAAGGGAGAAACTATCTCCTTTCCATTCCTCTTCCATATCTAAGAATACCAACCAAATTACATTTGTGTAGGAAAGTAGCCATTTACAGAGCATCTTTCCATTATGTTTGATTTAATTTTTACAACAAGAAGAGTAGGGGTGTATTATTACCATCTTCACTTTACAGATAAGGAAATTGAGACTCTTAGAAGTCAAATGACTTGCTGAAGACCACATACCCAACTAGAAAGTAGAAAGTCTAGGTGAGAACCCATGTTTTATGATTCAAGGTCCTCCCCTCTTTGTCTACACCATACTGCCATTTTCTATTTTGCTCAATTTATGTTTTACAACTGAAAGCAAAACTGCCCATAGTCCACAACAGATACGGCTTTTAGCAGATCCCAAACTCCCTTTGGGGGCGGCATTAAATGGTAGACTTGAAAATCACTTGAAATCAGCTTACTAGATTACTTACTAGAAATCAAATCCCAACTGCCCTATTCACTATGTGTGACCTTGGGCAATTTATTTATCCTTTCTAAGCCTCAATTTCCTGACCTGTAAAGTGGGACTAATAGTAGTATGTCCCTCATAGCATTGTGTATAAAGATTAATATGATATATGAAAAGTGATAATTAGCCAGGTATTTGCCACATAGAAAGAAGTCAATAAATGCTTGTAGTAATTGATGTTTTCATCATTGTGTTTTATCCCACATAAAGTATGTGCTCATTTAAATTCTCTTATTTAAGGTTCTCTTACTATCAAACAACAAAGAGCACTATCATATTTTCTGAAATGTGAGTTTGACTTCTATGTAATTTGTAACATAGAAGAGTAAAAAACATATGCATGTATATATACATACATTAACCTAGGTGAGTGACAACCATTTAACACTTTAAATTTAATACTTTAAAAAACAGTCAATTATTATAGTAATTATTTCATTGCACTTTAAAAATCTTGTTAGAATAGATTGTTACTATGAGACAAGATTTTTCAAACTCAATGCTATTGATATTTGGGTCATATAATTTTTGTTGTGGGAGACTGTCCTGTGATTTAAAGGATGCTTATGAGGATCCCTGGTCTCTGCCCACCAGATGCCAGTAGCATGCCCCAAGAATTGTGACAATCAAAAATGTCTTCAGACATTGACAAATGTCCCTTGGGGGGAAATTCATGCCTGCATGAGAACCATTGCTACAGGGCAATGAAACTGATTTTTGATTATGCAGAAGGTATGTATCTAAATGATAGCTCACCTCAAAGTTTTAAAGCTGGAAAAATGGTCTTTGAATGTCATCCTCATTTTATTTATTTTATTTTTTTTTACATTTATTTATTTTTGAGAAACAGAGTGAGACAAAGTGTGAGCGGAGGCGGGGGCGGGGGGGTGGGCAGAGAGAGAAGGAGACACAGAATCTGAAGCAGGCTCCAGGCTCTGAGCAAGTGGTCAGCACAGAGCCTGAAGCCTGACGTGGAGCTCGAACCCACGAACTGTGAGATCATGACCTGAGCTGAAGTCAAACGCTCAACCGACTGAGCCACCCAGGTGCCCTCATCCTCATTTTAAACAAGGAGAACTTCTTTACGAGACTTAACCTTGAGAATCACTTTTTAAAGCATACATTGAACTAGGCTCATTACTTGAAAAATCAGCCAACAATATCCCCTACCTTGATCACCAACCATACAAACCACAGACTTGGCTCTAGATGTCTCCTGACACTTAAAATAGTAAATAAATAAATAAATAAATAAACCCACCTTCAACGACGAAGATGTGCCACCATTAGAGAATTCAAAAGAACAGGTGATAGGCTCTTAACTCTACTGCCAAAAAGGAGTTCCAAAAATACTTTTGCACCATGGTAGCAAATTAATGCATGAGTAATAAATCTTCAGCCTCCCAAGGTGGCTACTTCTAAGGGCCCTGGTCTTTGGGGTTGACAAGTGCTGGGGGGTTTTTTGCTAGGGTATCAGGCACATTGCTTCATATTCATGCTTGGTATGAATATCCAGCATTCTGGCAGTTTAAACAATAAGCGCTAGGAATGCCGTTAAGTGGCATATTATTTAGTGGCTGTCCCCTTTTATAGCATCTAGTGGAAGCCAAAGATAAAAGATTAGATGGATGGAGAAGTGAGACATGATGCTAGACTCCCTGCCCAAACCTAAAATCCCTTGCTCTTTGATTTTCAAGGGTATGTATTTCTGTGACAGCATGCTCTATTTTTAAATCAAATATTTTCCTGAATATAAGTTTTTTGTGAAAAAATTAAATAATTTTATTTATTTATTTATTTGTTTATTTATTTATTTATTTAATTTATTTTTGTACTCCTTCTTCCCAAGGAGCATGATCAGTCTCTCTCTCTTTTTCTCTCATTTCCCATCCCACCTCCCTCCATACCTCTCCCACAGCCCAAAAAATCCTTCTCCACCTTTCAGTCCACCAAGAGAGGGTCAGTGGTTAAGACTTTATTGGTCCACAGTGGTGCTTGTAGCATCTATTGTTTGTGATATATCTAAATAGACTAGATGAGATGCGATAGGGTTAAACTAGATCTCTTCTATTCTGATGATAAAGGTTAAACAGCTATTTGCTCAAATTCCTTTTAACACTTGAAAGGATTTTTAAAGTTATGATTTTTTGAGAAAGAGTTTCTTTTCCATTTATCTAGTTTTCTTCATTTGTCTAAGTTTGACCTGGTTTTGAGCATTGAATCTTAAAAAAAATGTATAATCATATTTCGGGTGCATCTGTATGCCTTAGGAATTGGTGACCTTTCTGAAATGGAGGATATAGCTATCAGTTTAACCATCACTGCTTACAAATACTAACCCAAACTTACTGGCTTAAAACCACCACAGTCTGTTATTTATCATGGTTCTGTGGGCTGACTTGGCCATGGCGACATCTTCTGCTGGTCTCTCCTGAGCTCTCTTTCACAGGAAGCTGGAAGCCCTTGGGAAAGCTAGTCTCTCCCACCCCCCACATGGCCTTGCATCCAGGTCTTGTGGTCTCAGGGTTCTGGGGATCAAAAGAGAATCTTACATGGCCTGTTGAGGCCAAGTTTTGTAAGTCACACACAATTACTTTCACAACATTCTCTTGCTCAAAGCAAGGCAGAAGCCAGCCCAGATTCAAAGGATAGTGAAACAGACTCCACCTCAGGATGAGAGAAGCAACAAATGATGCATCACTTCATTTATCCCAGCGCTAGGTTCTACATCAGTGAACCTTATTTACTGGACGCATGGAGCTCTTCTCTCCACTCTTGTCAGCCTGGCTAAGTCCATAGTAAATTTTCCTCCTAAGGAGAAAAACCCCCAAGCCTGCCTAAAATACAGAGCAGGTTTTTGTTGGCATATGAAATGGGTTTTTAAAAAGTGGAGGAAAAGTCTTTGTGATTTGTTTTGTAACTGCTACCTGATTCTTTTTCTGAAACATCCACTTCTGTGGTAGGAGAAACTTGTACTCTTTAATCCCATTTCATCCTATCTTGAATATTTTTTTTACATCTTCCTGTAATTTAGTAATTATTAGGGTTAATAGGCTTCTTCTTAAACCCCAAAACTCCAGGAATATAATTCATTCAGAGTGAATCATATACCTAATAGGGACATCTCAAGCTTCCCAGACAACTCCCCCTTCCCTCTCTCCTCTTTCTTTTCTCTCTCTCCCTCTCTGCCCTATTCCTCTCTGTCTCTCCCCTTCCCATTTCCACTGTCTCTTTATTTTCAGGAATTAGAAAATGAAATGAGGCCCAAGGAGGTCATCAACTTTCCCATAGACTCTTGCTGGACTCAAACCTTCTGTTGGTCCAGTATTTTTCCCACATGATTATAGGCCTTTTAATTTTGGTCCAGTTAATTTGAATAAGGATTCCCTTAACATTTTCTAGCTGAATTAGAAAAATAATAAGGAAGCACCTATGTAACAGCTGGAGATATTGTGTTAGGAACTAAGATGGTCAGAATAGGTAATTTTGGTGCATTAGAGCCAATTAAATGTCACAGATCTTTAAGACCATGACTGATTGAAAGAAGGGCTGATGAGTACCTGGGCAGCAGCCTGAATGTGCTAGGCACCCAGGTGGTCAGCAAGGCTGGGCAGCAGAAACTGGTAGAGGGATGCCAAAGGGAGAAGGAGAGAATGTCAGCGATAAAACTCGTCCTACTTTTGCAGTGGTGCCTGGAGCTGTGATGGTGAAAAACATTCACGCCACTAAAAATGACTCTACATGCTGTCTTGGCAGCCCTTCCCTGGCTTGGATTGGTGGCCTTATGTATCTGCTGCTCCATTGGAGCTCCAGCCTGGCTGTGCCATGGCTGTAGCGTAGGCTCTTTAGTGGCCATATGCCTGGGAGGCTCATCATCCACAATTTCCTCATCCCAAGCTCCAGCCAAGTGCAGCAGATGCTATTGTTATCACTTCTATTGAATAAAGTAGGAAGCAAAGAGAGAAAGAAATTTGTCAATATTGTTTTTCTGCTGGAATCGAAATAAAAACTGTGTGTGGTATATTGTCTGATAGTAACCCTTGTGCCAAATCCCCATTTTCTGTAACACACTTACATGAGATAAGAATCTGCCCCTATATTTCTTAACATAATGTAAATGACCTTCTCCATTCTACTGTAAATGTGTTACAATTATAGCCATTCAGGCTTCTCAATTTAGATTTGTGCTGTTTCTTGCACTTGGAAACCCTTTGCTTCTGACCATGCCATCTGTTAGAATCACTTACATTTCTTTCACACACTCACAGTGTTTGTTATATTCCCTAAATCTAGCTGTGCAAAACTCTGAAATCTTTTCTGTAAATAAACAAATGTTTAGCAAATATTTTTAAACCCTTTGCCTTGATAAGTAACATTAATAAGGTACGTTCGTGTTTCTAAAGTAGTACAGCTGCTGAGAGAATTTCTTGCAGAAATGTATGAAGTGACACCAAAATCAGAAGAGAATCTTGAAATAAATGCCTGCATATATAAATGGTTTCTGTGCCGAAGTTAAACTAAATGATGATAAATTAAGCAAACAGAAAGTCTCTTTTTTGATATAGTACATACCTGAGGGGATGGAAGGAGGTCTTAGAACTCAACTAAGCCACTGGACCCCTCCCCTGTGTTATCCTATCAAACCTTTCCAGCCCAAAGAGCACACTCACTGATGACCCTGCAGAGTCCCATTGATTTACCCGTGTGTCTTACTGCTCTCCTCTTAGCAGCCTGGCTAGGTACACTAGGTGCATTCCTTCACGGGATGGAAGAAGAAAAGCAAAACCCCAAGTATAACCCAAAATACAGGTTATTTTGCCAATCTATGAAATAAGAAAGCAGAAGAAAATGCTGTTTAATACCTTCCAGAATTGCTACTTAATTTTGTGCCATCATCACCTTTTTTTTTAATTTCCTGATTTTTTTTTCCTTTTGGATCCATAACTACCCCCACATTTGTATGTAAGAGACGAGGGTTGGAGTGCCTTTTCCTATGTGTACTTTTTCACCTCACTGCCATGGTCTCTAGCCATAAAAAGCAGGGCTAAGTGGGCAGAGCCTCCTTTTTGCCACCAAGGCTAGGCTGTTACCACGATGTGACCTATGTGTTGCCTGAATACAGATTGAGAATACTGTTTTTTTTTATTATACTGTACCTGGAGACTAAGCTCAAGTTAAATACTATATGTGAATATAGAAGGTAAATATATAAAAAGATGAAACCTCAGTAGGTCACAGTAGTCAGCCTTTAAACTTCATCAAGAGCCAAGATCATTAGATTTTAATGTGGACAAAGGAGGACCATGGATTGTTTCAAAATATGAGGCATGTTTCACATATGTCTTAGAACCCTAATAAAAATCCAACTTCCTGGAGTAATTTATACATAGTAGGTAATTTTCAAAATGCAAGGTAACAAACGAAGCTCCTAGATCTTAAAGCTTATATTGTAAGTGTGTGCTAATAAGAACTACTCTGAATTCCATGACTTTCAATGCCATATTTGGCTTTCAAACTAAGAAATGAAAATTACATATATAAGAAATACTAGACTGCCCTAAAACTGTATTTTTGCAAATCACTTGCACAAATCTATTTCTCTAGGAAAAGATCTATTTCTCTAGGAAGGTGAAGAACAATCTGGACATTTGCCAAAAGCATCTTTCCTGCATGGGAAGACTACATAAAATTTGGTAAATTAAAACTGTTCTTGATGATGATGATGATGATGATGATGATGATTAAAAATTTTGGTTTTATGAAAGCCAATAAGAAGTTTTCTCTAACTACCTTCAAATTCAGTCCCAATTTGGGTTCACAGGTGATCAGTCACTCTAGAAAAACAAATACTGTATGATCTCTCATGTGTGAAACTAAAACACACACACACACACACACACACAACAACAACAGCAACAAGCTCATAGATAAGGAAAATAGGTAATTGCCAGAAGCAGGGGATGGAGGCAATGGGATAAATGAGTGAAGTGTGTTGAAAGGTTAAAAAATAAATAAATAATAATAATTAATCAATTAAAAGTCTCACTTTGTCAACCTTAACCCAGCTCGAATTCTCATCAGTTAGGTGGAGAGTGTTGCTCAGTCCAGACTCTTACTCACTACTTTCATTTGAAAAATCATAACCAATCATGTTGCAAACCACAAAATTCTTTATAACCTATGGTTAACATTCCATTCCTCTTTTGTGTGTCTGTAAATGATTGACTTGGCTTCAGACTATTTTCTGATGTACTACAGCCTGAAATTCATTTGTTATCTTGGTTCAATTAAACTCAAACTTATTGATTTGTAGGGCACAATAGTAAAGCCACAAGCTTAGCAATACCTTTTTTCAGAATTCAGTGAAAAGCTCTGTGAATGTAGTCAGTTAGAAGAGCTGTGTATGTATGCCTTTTTTGATGTGTTTATATTTCCTAAAATCTTAGGAATAGAGACATTAAAAGAATTTGAAATGATACTTCTGCATGTAAGTCCTTTTCAGAGTGAATCTTCATGGCATATATAACATGCAAAGGTACAACAGTTCCAGGATGAACACCATGCCTTTTGCTAAATTCTCTGCCTACATTTCCATATAGATAATCTCATCAGGTAGCACTTCTGTAATTATCACTAATGTCCACAGTCTCTTTTTAAAACTGCATAATATCACAGTTTGGCTATGACATAACAAACTTAGATCTGATATCAGCAATTGGAACTCCATTAATGGTTCTAAACAACATCATCTTTGTTATTTTTCCCCCTTGGGGACCCTGCATTTGGAAAGAGCTTTATTTTAGGGACAGAAATAATCTATTTTTCCTAAACTTTTTTAGTTTCACATTTTCAAACATACCCAAGTGTAGAGAGAATGTATAATGAACCCCTAAGTACCCGTCAACCCAGCTTTAGTCATCATCATTTCAAGCAGTGTTTATTAAATGACAGCTCATTTTCTGATTTTTAAAAGAAATTTATTACATAACTGCCATTCAGCATGTGAGATTTTAATAACCTGGACAACCTTTTCTCTGGTAAATGTTCAATATCTGTGAACATACATCATGTAAAGGGCACCCGCTACCACTTGCTCAACTCAAGGTTAAGGGTGCCTGGACTCTCTTATTCCACTACAATCTGCTACTTGCATTGCCTTTCTAAGTCTAAAGACTTAACAGTATCAAGGCTTTTATATTATAATTTATTGAAGTATAATTAACATTCACTGTAATTTCAGTTTCCAGTGTACAACAGAATGACTTAATGATTCTGTACATTCCTCAGTGCTCACCACTGTCTGGTCATCATCTGCAACCAAACAACATTTCTACAATCTTATTGACTATATTCCCTATGCTATACCTTTCAACTCCATGACTTATTCATTTTGGAACTGGAAATCTGTACCTTTTCTTCCTTATCTGTTTCACCCATGTTCCGACTCCCCTACCTATTGGCTACCACCTGTTTTTTCTCTGTATTTAAGAATCTGGCTTTGTTTGTTTGTCTCTTTTTCCTTTGTTCATTTTGTTGTTGTTGTTGTTTCTTTAATTTCACATATGAGTGAAATCTTATGGTATTTGTCTTTCACTGTCTGATCGATTTCACTTAACATTATACCCTCTAAGTCCACCCACGTCGTTGCAAATGACAAGATCTTATTCTTTTTTATAGCTGAGTAATATTCCATTGTATATGTCTACCACCTCTTCTTCATCCATTCATCAGTCAATGGCCATTTGGGCTCTCTCCATATCTTGGCTATTGTAAATAATGCTGCCATAAACATAGAAGTGCCTATATCTTTTCAAATTAGTGGTTTTGTTTTCTTTGGGTAAGTACCCAGTAGTGGAATTACTGGGTCATATAGTATTTCTATTTTTAATTTATTGATGAAGCTCCACACTGTTTTCCACAGTGGCTGCACCAATTTGCATTCCCACCAACAGTGTATAAGAGTTCCTTTTTCTCCACATCTTTGCCAGCACTTGTCATTTCCTGTCTTTTTGACTCTAGCCATTCTGACAGGTGTAAAGTGATATCTCATTGTTATTTTGATTTGCTTGTCCCTAATGATTAGTGATATTGATCATGGTTTCATGTGTCTGTTGGCCATCTGGATTTCTTCTTTGGAAAAATGTCTATTCAGGTCCTCTGTTCATTTTAATTGAATTTTTATTGCTTTTTTGGAGGATCTGAGTTGTAAAAGTTCTTTATATATTTTGGATATTAACCTCCTACCAGATATATCATTTGCAAATATCTTCTCTCATTCACTAGGTTGCTTTTGGTTTTGTTGATGGTTTTCACTGTGCAAAATTTTTTTTTATTTTGATGCAGTCCCAATAGTTTATTTTTGTTTTTGTTTCCCATGCCTGACAAGACATATCTAGAAAAATGTTTCTATGGTTGATATCAGAAAGATTACTGCCTATTTTTTCTTCTAGGACTTTTATGGTTTCACGTCTCACATTTAGGTCTTTAATCCATTTTGAGTTCATTTTTGTGTATGGTGTAAGAAAGTGGTCCACCTTTTTCCTTTTGCATGCAGCTGTACAGTTTTTCCTGCACCATTTGTTGAAGAGACAGGCTTCTTCATTGTATATTCTTACCTCTTTTGTCATAGATTAATTGACCATATAAATGTGAGTTTATTTATGGGCTTCCTATTCTGTTCCACTGATCTATGTGTCTATTTTTGTGCCAGTACCATACTGTTTTGATTACTACTAGTATATCCTGAACTCTAGTATTGTGATGCATACAGCTTTGTTCTTTTTTTCTCAAGATTTCTTTGACTATTTGGGATCTTTTCTGGTTCCATACAACTTATGGTATTATTTGTTCTAGTTCTGTGAAAAATTATATTGGTATTTTGATAGGAACTGCATTGAATCTTTAGATTGCTTTGGGTAGTTTGGACATCTTAACAATACTAGTCCTTCCAATCCATGAGCATGGAATGTCTTTCTATTAATGACATCAAGTTTTAAAATGGTTTCACTTATTGAAACAACCTCTCTCTTGATGGAGAGCTTGTTTCCAAAACTGTGCTTAGCAAATTTTGGCTTGCAGACAACTATTTTTTTATTCAATATATTCATTTTAAAATCAAATGTTATTTTTTAAAGGCTCAATTCATCATAGGCCCACCATTGTTATTTAACATCCAGAGCTTAATCCTCCCCTGGTTAAAGTTTCCTTAGTTTAATATGTGAAAGCACAGCTGAATTCAGAAATTATTAGCTACCTGATTTAGGAACAAAAAGAGAAATAAAAATAACAATTTTGCAAATCCAAATATTGAGCATTTCCCAAACAATTATTGGTACACATAATTAATGGTTCTTATTTTCATACTCATTTTGTGCTCTACAAGAAGTATACGAACAGAATTCAGGATACCTCATTAATGTATGTGTACACTGTGTCCTGAGTTGTTAATAGATCTTATGTGGGGACTTTTTTCTATATTCAGGTAAGTATAGATTAAACTAAGTTAAATTACTTTGCAACTGAGTTCCTCACCCTATAAAGTACTCATTTCTATTGTGAACTTCCAAGAGGAAATTTCTGAAACGTATTTAAACATGGAACTCTTCCCTGCCCCTTGGCATTTCTTTTTTTTTTTAAGTTTTTATTCAAATTCCAGTTTACATACAGTGTAATATTAGTTTCGGGTGGAGATATATATATCACTTCCATACAACACCCAGTGCTCATCACAAGTGCCCTCCTTAATCCCCATCACCTATTTTACCTACCCATCCTCCCACCCACCTCCCCTCTGGTAACCATCAGTTTATTCTCTATAGTTAAGAGTCTGTTGCTTGGTTTCTCTCTCTCTCTCTCTCTCTCTCTCTCTCTCTCTCTCTCTCTCTTTTTCCCTTTGATCATTTGTTTTGTTTCTTAAATTCCACATATGAGTGAAATCATATGGTATTTGTCTTTCTCTGACTGAGTTATTTCACTTAGCATTATGCTGTCTAACTCAATCCATGTCATTGCAAATGGTACAATTTCATTCTTTTTATGTCTGAGTAATATTTAAATGTGTGGAATATATTCCACATCTTCTTTATCCATTCATCAGTTAATGGACGCTTGGGCTGTTTCAATGATTTGGCTATTGTAGATAATGCTGCTACAAACATTGGGGTGTATGTATCCCTTTCAATTAATATTTTTGTATCCTTTCAGTAAGTACCTAATAGTGTAATTGCTCAATCATTCCCCCTTGCAATTTCTAAAAGAACTCTAGGAGGTGCTATCATAAAAGGTAGTTTGGCTAACAGTGATAAAACAGAACAATGATCTACTAAGAGTAATTAGTTAATAAATCAGCAACACTCAATAAGTTTATAAATATATATAATCAATAAATACTTATTTAAACTACACTGTGTAGAGGTGCCTGGGTGGTTCAGTGGGTTGAGTGTCTGACTTCGGCTCAGGTCATGATCTCACAGCTCATGAGTTTGAGCCCCACATTGGGCTCTGTGCTGATGGCTCAGAGTCTTGAGATTGCATGGGATTCTGTGTTTTCCTTTATCTCTGCATGCACCCCCA
The DNA here is from genome assembly GCF_027475565.1 of Acinonyx jubatus. NCBI lineage: Eukaryota > Metazoa > Chordata > Mammalia > Carnivora > Felidae > Acinonyx > Acinonyx jubatus. The sequence goes on from NC_069391.1 coordinate 59,689,985, forward strand.
ACTCTCACTCTCTCTGTCTGTCCTCAAAAATAAATAAACATTAAAAAAAAATTTTTAACACACTGTGTAGAGCTCTAAACTCCAAGTATGGCATCTCTCTTAAAGAGCTTGTAACAACATATATGAAGATACCTAAAATATTTAAGGCTATTCAAAAAATCCTTAACGTATGCGTTGAGACTTGGTAATTTAGAGAAAACTTTGGTTAAAGCAAAGAACCCTGAAAAATTATGTATACAGTTAAAATTAACTTCAAATGTTTAATTGTATATTCATTAGTTTTTAAATTTAGGGCTAAGAACTCTCCTTTGACTATGACCTAGAATTAGCAGTTTACTGCATTTGATAGAGACAAACAACTTAATGGCTTTGAAGTAACTGAAGTATAGAATCCTACTAGATTTTTATCAAACATTTTCCATTTATTTACAGTTGTACATAATTCAACAGTACTGTGGGTTAGTGATGGGGCACAAATTACTTACTTTTAGTAAGTCATTCCAAAGCAGTTAACTTAGGATTCACAGAAGCAACTTTTATTTTGTAAGCATATCTCATCAGTTTCTTTCATACTTAATTATTTACTGAGTATATATGGGGTGTGTGTGTGTGTGTGTGTGTGTGTGTGTGTGTGTGTGTATATACACACACACACACACACATATGGAATATAGATGGAATAAATACCATGACATCACAAAAGAGCACAGACATCCTAGAGAATAGCCCCCTAGCTTTTAGCAAACCTGGTGCAGAAAAGGGAGAGTGGGGCTAGTTTTTAAATTGGTGAAGTGGAGATCAGATACAAAAATACATATAGATATGTATATGCATATGGAAAAGAACAAAAGAACAAACAATAATCATTACTTGAGATAAGGGAAAGAAAAGAGAACTTCCCCATAAGCAAAGCACCACACCTGAATTTCAGTCCCTGTGAATGGTTGTCTGGTACTCTGTCTCTCCATCTGTAAAATTTAAGGGATTAGCTCAGAGGTAGTTCTCAAACTTCATCGTGTATCAGAATCACCTGATGGGCTTATGAAACTCAGGTTGTTTTACACCACCTCCAAAATTTCTGATTCTGTAGGTCAAGATAGGGCCCCAAAACCATCTTTCCTATCAAATTCCCAAATGACGTTATAGTGGTCATGGGGCAACACTTTGAGAACCACTGGATTAGATCATTTCTAATATCCCTTTCAAGTCTAAAATCTGATTCACTTATATATGACATATTTTTCCTGAGAGAATAGAAATCAGGAAATAAAATTGAATGTTAATTTTTTGAATTCATTAGTATAACTCTTTAAAATACACCATACAAGAATAGAAAAGTTTCATTATCTACTCTGTCATTAACCAACTGAAGTAAATATTAAACTCGAGGTCCTTAATTCATAGAAAAAACAGAGTGAGGGAATTAACATTTATCAAGAACATATTAATTAAAAGGCATTTTGTCAACAATAGCCTTATAGCAACCTTTAGAAATGGGTTTAGATTTTATAGATGAGCAAACTGAGGCTCAGGGAGGATAAATAGATGACCTAACACCACACAGCTAGCAGGTGGAAGAGCCAGATGTTGAATCTGTAAAGTCCATGCTCTTTCCACTTGCCAAACTGACTCATAAAATAAGCATATCACATCACTGCTTTCCTTGTCAACTTATGTGAAACAAAATAGTCCATTTCATCAACTCAGCCAATACTTTAATTATGTTTAAATTATTTTAATCAGTAATGGCATTTTAACAATATTTGTTCTTCCTATCCGGGAGCATGGAATCTTTTTTCTATTTTTTGTGTCTTCTAGTGAACTCTTAAGAAAAAAAATGGACTTCTTAAGTGTAGTGACTAGTAACTTCCACAGTCAAAAACTGAATTTCTTCCCTGGACTGTAACATCCAACCATTAGAGATATAAGGGCAGAAATGGTATCTTGGAGTTCACCATTACATCTTTTTCCCCTATCTATGTCACACATGAAAAAGACATTCAATAAATATTTGATGGATAAGTAAACATGAGTGGAAGTGTCATAATCCAAAACAATACCAGGAGCAAAGCCACACAAGAATTCTAAACAGTATAATCTGTGTTGTGTAGGTAAAAAAACATATTAAAAGGGCAGTAGTGTTATTCTTAACATGCCAAATAAAATGGTTCTTATTGTTACTTGGTTAGTGGAGAGGCTGGAAGTAAGCTAGGGACCAGATTTTGTGGGCACCAAACCCTGTAGGATACTTTACATTCATTATATGTGAGGCTTTGTAAATGTTGAGTCTAGGGCTTGCATTCTAATTACCATTATGCCTGGTATTAATGGAAATGTATGCTGCAACCCTGAGAATTATCAGGATAATAAGCATCCCATTCCCAATATCTTCCTCCCTATATGAGGTAGATTAAGTCTGCAAAAAGAAGCATTTAGTGCCCCCAGAAAGGGAAGCACCATATAGTGTCCCTGATGTTAAGAAAAAGTTTATTTTCCTTGAATGGGTTCCTTATTAAGGAGCAGTTTGCTCATCCTTGATCACCACATTCCCTCTACTTCCAGAACACACTGGCAGGAAATAAAACGAGCTATTGCTCTCCTCATATGCAGTATTATTGCTGCTCATATGGCCTCTGCTGAATCCAGCCCTGGGTTTACCCCTCATTGGAGGGTTCCAGTCCACTAAGGAAGGCAGCTTGGGGTCCCAAAATTGGCCGAGACTCCATGAGCGAGGTTGTCCAGGCATGTGATAGAATGAACATTGCCAAGCTGTTACTGTATCTCCTGGGGAGCTGCTAAAATGACTCGTTGCCTTTGGAGAGAATCTTCCGGAGGAAGTAGCTTTGACATCAATGAATTTGTACTCCTCTTCCTGTAAAGTTGGGGAAAGCAGCTCACCTGTAGCCATGATTGGAGAGCAAGGAAGAGCTGGTATGCAGCAAAACAATCCCACAGTGTGTCAGATTCCTTCTCACTGGTCTTGGATATGGCAGGCATTTCAGGTTCTGTGCACATGGTATGTCAGATATTATTGAGTTAATTCTTCAGGAGATTAAATGCCCTGTCAATTACTCAAGTATAGTAATTTAGAAGTTTCTTTAATAAAAGGGTAAATTTTCAGCCCCTTACAGCAGCACATGCCCATAGTCCCATTTACGGGGGAGGCTGCAGCAGGAGGATAGCGTGAGCCCAGGAGTTCTGAGCTGCAGTGAGCTGTGCCCATTAGGCATCTGCACTAAATTTGGCACCAATATGGTGACTTCCCAGGAGCAGGAAACACCAGATTGCTCAAGGAAGGTTGAGCTCGCCCAGGATGGAAACAGAGCAGGTCAAAACTTCCATACTGATCAGTAAAGGGCATATTCTCAGATGCTGCCCCTCATCATCTATATATTTTAATGCTTGTGAATATTTCCATATAATTAATGCTGTAAATGGTAAGTGCTGTAATTTCCTTTGACCTATGTTGCAGTCAGATATATTACTTGATCAGTGCTCTCAATGAATCATTTTATACACACGTATTTAGTTAATTGATTATTTTTTTTTCCTGCCTGTGTTTATGTGTAATATACTCTATAAGGGGAAGGAAATCAGCCTGCTTGCAGCTGAGTCTGGCAAAAGAGCAATTAGGTTCTATCAGAACAAACAGCTGTCAATAATGAGTTCTGAATTAAAATTACTAGCAAAGAAAGGAATCTAGACATCTGCAGGAAATATGAAAATATTTTTATAACCTAATAACTGAGATCTGGACAGGGGTATCACTGAATTTTCCCAGCTGTACCTGAAACATATTTTGAAATAATCCCAGACTGAAAGAACACTGAAATTCACCACATAAACTAGGCTGCACTTTTTTTTTTAATGTTGGCTGCCTTTGAAGAGTATGTATTTTTATTTCATGTAATCAGCATGAAAACTTTCTATTTCAAACTATTTTACTCTGCCCCCAGTCATAAAATGAAGGTTAAAAATAGTTCTCTTATCTTCATATTGTGTCTATCCAATCAGGGTCCTGTTGCTTGGATATATTTCTTTCTGTCTTTGGAAAAATACTTTGGGGTCTAATTACACGGTATCTGATTTGCTCCCATTGGGGTTGCTTTTCACAAAGAAAACTTGCAAGGTGGGCTTCTGGCATCTGAGTTTTATTACAAGATAATTCCATATATGTGCAGGTATCTAGAGATAGTAAACTATTTTGGTCTTAAAAAAATAAACCTTACTTTTTGAAAACAGCCTTTGCAGTTGCCCTTTTACATTGAAGTTTTTAGGTGGTTAGGTCAAAAAACCAATGTGAATAAGAGATAAATATTTTTAAAGGTATTATATATATGTGTGTGTGTGTATGTATATATATATATATATATATATATATATACACATATATATACACATGCTTGTGTATACATGCATGCTTGTGTATACGTGTGTATGTGTATATATATATATATATATACACACACATATATGTATATATGTATATATATATATATATATATATATATACACACACAAGCATAGATAATTAGCATATTTGATACATTTTTGCCCCCATTTACTTACAAAAATATGTCAAGAGTAGTATCTCTATATCGCTATGGCCCATGGACTACCAGCAGCAGCAAGACTTTGGAGCTGGTTGGAAATGCACAATTTTGGGTTCTCCTCCACACCTACAGAACTGAAATCTCAGGGCAGAACCCAGGAAATCTGTTTTTTGAACAGATGTGTGAAGACCACTTTGATGGATAGATAATGCATAAATGCCCGGTGGTACAGTGCATGGTGATGGATACATAGAAGAGGAATCTCTCCTTTTGCATTTATTAAATTGACTTATTGCATATTTTTATCTTTTTGATGTTACAGTCTTGTGACTGTGTTCTCCATCTTCTACTATTACTCTGCATGAGAAGCAAACCCTGCCCTCTCTACCTCCACCCTCAAACATGACCAGTATGTCATTCTGAATACACTTAGTACTAGTTTTCATTAATGAAATAGTCTCCGTGTATGAATACTATGCTTACTGAAACAGAGCTGACATCAGTATAACTAGTATACATAGCCAGGTACACAAAGATCTGTTTTTACAGTGCTTCAAAAAGCCACCTATTTCTCTTTGGCCAGTTGAATAGACTGGAGGATCTAATGTTTCATGAATATAGTACAGTAACAAATACAACATGTATCTTTTAGACCATGTATCTTTTAGATCTTTTACAGAATCATGGACCTAGGGTCCATCTGAGAGCTCTAAGGAAAACTGTCATCTGTTTTCCAGTGAAACTCCACTGCTGAGGGCATAAGTCTTGGAAAGAGGAGATACAGACCAAACTTTCAGCTCTCAGCTCTGCTCTAACAGCCACATGATTTTGGTCAAATTCTTAACCCTGGCTAGGTCTCCATTTCCTCCTTTGAAAAATCTAAGTAGGCAGACAGTCTAGAAGAGGCAAAAAGAAGTACTTATCCATTAATTCAGAAACCTGTGAGTTTAAGAAGCCAGATCAGACCCATGGGGACACCAACGCAAAGGCCTGATGGAGGCCTGCAGGGTGATATAAAGAAAGAGGCCCTGTATAAGACAGTAGGTAGATTGTAGCAAGCCTGAGATTCTTACTGCCTTAACAAAAACTCGTGGGAATCAAACAAAAGGACCTAAACAAAAGGGCCAGATGAAACACAGAGATACCAGTTTATAACCCCTGATTTAGAGCCTTCAATACCATTGGATCATTTATGTTTAAATGAACATAATAGCATCTTTGTAAAGCAAAGACAAAAAAAAACCTCAAAATCTTGCCCTTGTGGGAAAACATTGATATGCTTCCCAAAATGACTGAAATAAAGTTGCCAAAATTCAGTTGCTAAAGTTTGATATCTTCCAAATTCCTTCCCATTGCTCTTTCTTCTCTTTGACTCTGCTTAAACTGAGTCAGGAATAATGGCATTTATGTTGCTATGGTGAGCCTGCTGCCTGCACTGAACAGGTTATATACATTGTAGTTGACATGATTGTTACTTTCTTTGGGTTGCACAGTACACAACCTGTGCAGCTTTACTTGGCAGGCCTGGTTAATGGTTGTATCCACTTTCAAAATGTAGATAATTTAGTGCATTATGAAAAGAATTTAGAATATGAACTGAACTGATAGGCCATTTACAAAGAAAATATCTGTGAAAATGATAGAGTTCCATGTACTTCTATCGCATCATTCAATTGACCTTATTCAATTTAGAGTCAATTACCAATTACCAGGCCAGCTGAGTCAGTTTCTCTCTGTGCCTGATGGCCTCCTCTATCCATCTGTAAAATAAGACCTGCTATGGCATATTCAGGTGTTCTTTATATAAACATATTAGCCTTCTAATTTATCTTGAGCACCACATTTTAAGAATAATAGGAAATGTGCTTGGCAGGTAATATTGAGACGGAGCCAAAATCATACAGACGTTTTTGGAAGATTTTGTTTTAGTCAACATAATTGAAAGAGAAAATCCGATTAGGCCCATGTGTATTTTGTTTTTTGTTGACTTATTCTTTTTAAGAAGCCTCCTTCAGGCCATCATGGAAAAATAAAATGGAGAAAATATGATCTGGGATGGTCATCCTTGGCCTCTCAATATTCTAGACTAAGATCCTTATCATGTCAGTTTTTCTGAGCTTAGGTTCTGCTGCTTCTCTGTTGATGACATATGAACTTTTGATCACCAGAGGATGCCACCCAAGAGTGCAATGGACTTTTTCTTTCCAGAGTGGTCAGGTTTTTTGGGGTTGTCTCATCCTAACTTTTGCTTATTCTAACTCTTTACTAAGCATCCTCTTCCCTATGCAAGTCTCAGCTGTAAGTAGCTGCCAACATTGCCCAGACTTCTCCTAAGAATCCATCTCTGGTCAATATTCCCACACTAGAGTGCACAGGGTTCCATCTTCTCTATCTCTGTGGGGACTCAATGGTATATTGATCTTTAATATCTTTATAATGGTAACTTTTATTCATTATTCTATATTTCTTTTTAGTTCCATTGTGGTATGATTTTGTTGTTCTTGCATTAGAAACAAATTTTTTTGAACACTTCAACTAAAGTGAAAGTATCCCCTTACTCCCATCCTCCACTAAGAGGTAACTGTTATAATTTGTATATCTTTGCAGATAAATCCTATCCATAAACATGTATGCATATAAAAATATATAATCTTGTTGTATGGTCTTTTTAAAAAATGTAAGTGGCATCATAATGTATCTATTCGACAGTATCTTGGGCAACTTTTCTTTTTGTCAATCTATGGGTTTACCTCATTCTTTTAACTGGTATTCCTGATATTTATGTATTATAGTTTAACCATTTCCTTGTCATAGTAATTGTTTTATCCAATTAACCTATTTCAAATAATGCTACAATGAAAATCCCTCTCTAAGATTCTCTGTGCATATGTGTACATTTATCTCAGTGACAGATTTCTAGAAATGGAGGTGCTGCGTCAGAGAATATGTGCACTTAAAATTTTAATGAACACTACAAAATTGTCCCCTGAAATAACTATATTACCTTGGCTTTTAGTCTGTGTTTAATAGCATGGGTAAATTTAATTCACAATTTTTCAAAATATTTAATTTTTATTTTATACTATATAAAAGTAAATTAAGTAGATGAATATTTATGTCAAAGAAATTGGTATAATTTATCTGGTCATTCTAGGTAAAAGAGATGCCAGAGGCCATGATACTAAAATACTCATGGGTCATTGTTTTGTAGAGAGCACTAAATATTCTAGAGGTGTCCAGTATAATTCAGTGTGAAGTTGCATGCTAAGTTTTAACAACAAAAAAAAAAATGAAAGAAGATTTTTAAAGTGACAGCCATATCAGGGGCTCCTGGGTGGCTCAGTCAGTTAAGTGTCCAACATCAGCTCAGGTCATGATCTTGTGGTTCATGAGTTTGAGCCCCACATCAGGCTCTGTGCTGACAGCTCAGAGCCTGGAGCCTGCTTCGGATTCTGTGTCTCCCTCTCTCTGCGCCTCCCCTGCTTGCATTCTGTCTCTCCGTCTCCCTCAAAACAAATAAACATTAAAAAGAAATAAAAATAAAATGACAGCCATATCACAATCACATCACAGTTTTATCAGGGTAGTCATCTGATTAATCTTGTAAACCTCAGTTATAAAACTCAATCCATTCTCATAGGTGTCCTATTTTGTATATTTGCCATTTGTAAATGCCATTTCTGTTGCAACTGAACTGTAATATCCAGTCAGATTATGAGCTGATATATGTACAAAATGCTCACCAAGATTTTTGGTTCATATTTTACTGTCTTTGCTCCCAACTAAATGATCTGTAAAATCTCCTGATTCTATGGTCTTTTTTTTTTTTTTTTTTTTTTGCCAGATCATTGAAGTTTCAGTAAAGGGTCAGCATTAACACTCCACCAGATTAATCAGAAAAGCCAACTTTTAAGCAAATCCCCAGAATGATTTTAGTACAAAACAGCCCCCTTATGCCTCTTAATGTTTTCCTTTTGCACATTACTACCGTATCGCATCACGGGACATTAAGCATATTTCAACTCATGGGACTAACTCAATCATGTTTTTAGAAATTGAAAACAAATGTTGTAACTGGCTGAATGATAATGTTGAAGTAATAACAATTTCCTGGTAGGCGTACTTGTTCAATGGATTGCATAGTCTTTCAGCTTGTAAACACTGGAATGTCTGTCACTGACTGACACCGTTTTCTGTTGTTGTTGTTGTTGTTGTTGTTGTTGTTGTTGTTTCTATTGTTGTTCTTAAGGCAAAATTTGTCAATAATTTGGTTTGCTTTGGTGGAATCATTGTCCTCAATGGAAGATAACTTAGAATGTTGGATTTACTTCAGGAGAAAGAGGGACCAACCTAATGCTAGACTTGATTTAACAGTGCTGTCCTCTTCCCTTTTTGCTGGAATGTTCTGTAACATAATAAATGTGCTGAATTGTGCTGGCCTCAGCCTGAAGCATGGGGTTATGCACTTTTTTAAAAGATATTTAGAAAAATCTGTCTCTATGCTTGGCAACTACTCTGACAGAAAGCAGATAAAAATAAGGGTGGTTTATCAGTTTTGCTGTTCTTATCATGTTTCAGGTTGAAGGCTGTTGAAATGATGAAAAACAAACAGCACTAAATAGGGTTCCGTCATTATTGCTGCTGTGGGGAGCTGAGTTTTTCAGGATCAAAGAAAAATGCATTTGCTTTTAGAACTACAATCCTTCATTTTGAGAGGTGCATTGCACTCAGATACTGATGGGTGAAAAATGGAGCAAATTGGAGAAGGAAGTAAAATATGTTCTGTTGGGGGAACTTGGAAATTCAAACACAAGTAGACTGGCATACTTCTAAAAGCTCTGAATTTTCAACGTTCAGTTTCTTAAGAAAAAAAGTGGTGCCTGAGGTTGTTATTTCTGAGCAAGTGGGGCAGAGCATAAACACAGGATGTTTCCATCTCATCAAATTTTAAGAATCCCCTTTATCTTTGTAAACACGTATAAAAGTAATATTCCCATGCCAGGGGCTTTGAGGAATGTTCCTGTATATGTCATTGATACAGAAGAAATGTCTTTGTATTTTTAAACTTCTATTTTTAAAACTTAAGTTGAGCACTTCCTGTTTCCCTGGCATGGAAATTACTATGAGACATTGTCAAACATGGTAGAGACAAGGAAGCTGTTGTTCTTCCCCTCAAGGAGACTGTCAACTGGTACAAAAATAATAACCAGGAAACAAAACTGAGGTAAGGTGGTTGCTGATAGAGATAAATTTCCATAGATATCCAAGGAGGAGTAAACCAGGGGAGAGTCTTGGTCAAGGATGCAGCAGGTGAGAGGATTCTTAGAGGAAGCTAGATATCAACAGGTAGACCTAATAAAGAGAAGGAAGGGCCTACATAGGCAAAGGCTGAGAAAGCATTAAATATGTTTAATTTTCCTGGAGCTGGGGAAATCTATGACTCTTATAATAAAAGTAATTGCCTGAGAGCCATGCAGTTTCAACTAGGTAAAGGCAAATAGACAAACATTCTCAGATATACAAGTCATCAGGAATAATACTACCCATGCACACTTTGCATAATACATTTAAGTATATATTCCAACAAACCAATGGATGTATCAAAATAAAGAACTCAAGAGTCGATGAGGCTATTATGCCATAAATATTTACAGATTGCCCACCACGTGCTGAGGCATCAGGGAAGTAGTGAGCAAAACCAACAGGATCCTTTCCTCATGGAGATTACAGTTTAGCAGGAGAATTAGATAGTAAGTAATCATATGAATACATATGTAATTATAAATCTCAACAACTGATGTGAGGTAAATGTATAGTGTTCTGGCAGAGCAGTTTTGAGGAATTTATATTGATTTAAATTGATACCTATTATGGACTGAATTGTGTCACTTCAAAATAGGTCTATTGAAGTCTTAACCGACCCCCTTGTAATGTGACTATATTTGGAGGTGGAGTGCTCTCTCTGTGCACAGGTACAGGGAAAAGACCATGTGAAGTCACAGATAAAAGCCTGCCATCCTAAGCCAAGAAGAGAGGTCTCACCAGAAATCAACCCTGATGGCACCTTAATCTTGGACTTTTGGCCTCCTGAACCATTGGAAAATAAATTCCTGTTGTTTAAGGCACCAGCCCTAGCAGACTCACACAATACCTAAAAGGACAAGGAATGGTTTGCTGAGTGAAGAAGGATGGATAAGTTTTCTAGGAGAGAATATCCCAAGAAAAGTTCCTGGAACAGAAAATAGCTTAGCCTATTTGAGTTAACTAAATGAAAGCCAACGTGGCTGGAAGGCAGTGAGGGGAAAAAGGACAGGTGCTACATATTTATTTTCCATTTTAAGTGTTGTTTATAGCATTTTTATCAAATACATAACTGTACTAACAGCAATTCTTTAAAATAACTGTTTTGTTTGTTTATAGTTCTCTGGTGTCTCTTCTCATTCTTATAAAGATACCAGTCCTGCTTGGCAAAGGCCTCACCATTATGACCTTAACTTAATTACCTCCCTAAAAACCTTATCATAAATACAGTCACATTGGGGGTTAAGACTTCAACATATGGATTTTGAGGGGACCCAATTCAGTCCATAACAGACATCAGTTTGTTTTTGTTTTGGTTTTGTTTGTTTGTTTGTTTTTGAATGTTTATTTACTTATTTTGAGAGAGAGAGAGGCAAGCATGCAAGCAAGGAGTGGTGGAGGGGAGATAGAATCCCATGCTGGGTTTCAGGGCTCTTATGAACTATGACAAACCATGATCTGAGCCAAAATCAAGAGTTGGACGCTTAACTGACTGAGTCACCCAGGTGCCCCATAACAGGTGTCAGTTTAAATGACATTTCCTCAACAGTACTTGGCCAGCATGCTGTACATTTACTTCATAGCAGTTGTTGTATATTTATTCATATGATCACTTACTATCTAATTCTCCTACTAAACCGTAATCTCCATGAGTAGAAGATCTTGTTGACTTTGCTCACCACTTCCCTGATGTCTTAGCACATGGTGGGCACTCCTTAAATATTAGCCTATAGAGTCTTATGAGAGGACATAGCAAATGTGGATGGAAAAACAAAGTAATGAGCAACTTCCTGTCTGTTCCTGGCTGATGGGCATGGATGAGTTAGGACAGTCAATAGTTACTGGCAATGTGTAACAACCAGCTCTGTGGGGGTGGGGGTGGGGAAATATTTGCCAATTTCCTCATTGTATGTCCTCCCACCATGGCTGATTTCAAGGTACAAATGTGACATCACTGAAGGCAAAGCTCAGGCGAGAGGCTCAGTTAGCACATCATCATATAATAGTTTCACCTCAAGAGCATAAATGAAAACTAATTAAGAAGTAGTGTGTTTTGTGTATAACCTTATTTTTAATACATTTATGCAAAATTTCTGAGAATTTAACAATTGGCTACTGCTGGCTCCAGCACACCATGGATGGATAATTGAATAAAGTTGTAGAGGTTGAAAGCACAGAAATTCATAATTTACTACTGTACAGGGAAGGAGGGGAAAACAGTCCAAACTGATTCTTAAATTTTAGCCCTGAATAGCAAGGAAAGAGAGAGAGGGAAGAGCAGATTTGAACAGAGAAGATGCTGATTAATCTTGGAATCTATTTATCTCTAAAGAAATTTGAGGGTGGCTTGAAATATAGGTCTCCACTTATGCTCAAAGAAAAGTATATCATCTTAGGAATCATCTGTTTGAAGATTATTGCTGAATCATGAAGGGGAATGAGAGAAATGAGGACAGAACTTTGGGGACATTATCTACATTTTGGCATTTGGCTAAGGTATGTGAATTAGAGAAAGAGATACAGATGGAAAAATCCAGAGAAGCATGAGGATTATCATTACAGGAATTAAACAGAAACCAAGGAAGAAAGGGTTTTTAAGGAACCTACGTTCAGGATCGTTGAACAATACTAAAGGGATGTTGTTGAGGGGTGGGCCACAAGAAGGGCACCATTTTTTTTCTGATGCAACTGGCAGAAAGCAGTGGCAACACCATCGAATGTTGTGCTAAAATTTAACATCTCACAACTTACAATTGAGCCCCTCTTCAGCCATTTACTATTAGCTGTGGGACTTTAGGGCAGCTCCCAGATGTTATAAATCATAGAAGGGAAAAGGGAACTGACGGACATTTGCTGAGTGCCTCCCGGGAACCAAGCAGTGTGTTTGGAAGGCACTTTGCTGGCATCTCATTTACCATGACAATATATGGGAAAGTAGTAAGTTCTTCAAATGTAAGATATTATTTATTTGAAATATGAAGAGAAAGGGGAGAACAGCTTGAGGGGGTAGATTAAAGCAAGATGTTGAAAGCCTAATCTTAAATGATCCTGCAGTGATTGTATCACAATTTTCTCAGCTTTAACATTATCTATTCCTTTCGTCAGCTTCAGAGGTAGAATTTTAAAATGAGTTTGCACCCACAATGTTACTGTGTCTTCCTTTATGTTTGCAAACACTTGGCATGTTTAATTCAGCCTTAAAACTTGCTAAGTAATTAACTAGAGTTAATGATCACTATCGCGATTTAAGAAAAAAATGGGAAAGCAGGGAAGAGTTTAAGTGACTTTCTCAAGGACACTCAGCCATTGGTATCTGGAAAAAGTGTGTTGAACTTCATGATCTTACTTAAAGCTAAGAAACCTCTCTAACATTTAAATACCCAAGAACTCTTCCTTCTAAAGATGAAGTAATACATAAATTAAAAGGGTCCACTCCTTCCCTATCTTCCATATGAATAGCAAGTTTGAGGAATTAACAATATTTTGAATTGGCGGAGAAGAAATAGGTTTTGCACAAGTAATAGCCTCTCTTCTGTCTTTTTTCCCCCATAGTTTGTAATTTAGACTCAGGCACATATTTGATTTTTTCCCTCAGTTTTTTGGGGAAATTGCATCCATACCACCATGAAGAGGTTGCTACTGTTTGAATCTGGAGTTATTCCTACCAATTTTCCAAGATCCCAAGATATCTTTTTGTCAGAATATAGATCCAGAATATAGACATTTGGAATGGTCCCTGCTGCATTTTGTGGGAAAATATACCTGCCATTGTCTAGAATTGACTTATTTAGGGCTCAGTTATAAGGCTTATGGCATGGTTTGCACTAAAAAGAATTGCATGACGTTGTATCCAATTAGAAACAATGCACAATTAGGATGAAGATAATTAAGTAAAACAACGCAGAGAAAAAAAGATATTACTCATGGTCTTAGAACCTCCTAAATGTGAGGGCTATCCCCTTTCTCCAGGTTAAGTCTTACTTAGTTTCTTTTAATTGCACTGTGATGGCAGATCAGAAGACCCAGACACAGAGGCCTCTCAAAGCATTTTCCTCTCTCCCTGTTCCCTACCTAGCACTGTGGAGCAGTCTTCAGGCCTTCTCTGCATAATTCTGAACCTTTGTCAAATGTAAGCTTCTTTCACTGACTGAAGGGTCCTTCTTTCTCAGTAGGCTTACCGAACATGGATGGGCTGCTCATTATGTAAGGCCTCTGATGCCAATTACTGATTTATTTTCTTATTTCACAAACATTATTAAGCACCGACTTCATGCTTAATTTAGGACACAAAAAGGTAACAGAAAAGTTAGTTCCTGCTCTCAGGATATACTCCATGATTTGAGGATGACGACCCTACCAGACTAGTTAATAATACGATATGATTGAGACTGTAATGGAGTGGCATTTGAGATACCACTTAGGTGATCTGGAACAGAGGGTGATTAATCCTGCCTAGGGACTGGGAGACAGGGGTAATGGGGAGTATCAGGGAAGGCTTGCCATCTCCCAGTTTTATTAGTAGAACAAACTAAGTAAACGGGACTTTGTGGATCTGGGTGCATCAGATTTCTAATTGTTGTGTGCTAAAAAAATGTCTGTCACTTCAAAGACTCTTTGTCTCCAAAAGCTTTTGCATTACATCTCAGTGTAGTATCACTTTGTGGTTAAACCTTGAATGCAGTCTTAGAATGAAAATCCAGAGGCTCTCTGACTAAATACTAACAGTCATTTTTTATGTCTGACAGGACATAAAAAGTAAGCAATTTTTAAATAGTGTTCCTATCATATTCCTGCTTAACCTAGTCTACAAACCTGAGGGCCTTTGTGTGGAAGCTAGATTTGATCTGTACTGCTCAGTACATAAATAAAGGTATTATTTATTACAAAATGCTCACTTACCACCTTGTAGGCACTTGGCACTAGAGAGAAATTGCCATTTCAATTGAGTCAGGTACCCTAGTGCTCCCTAAACTCATCCATTTGAAGTTCTGGTATCTTCCTTGTACAAGTGCCTCACTAGGCCAATGAAAAGTTTCATATGTAACTCCCAAAGCCAACATATGGCTGCAAAAGCCATTTTTTTCTCTTTTGCTATTCTAGCCTCCTAAATTCCCCGTCCTTTGTGTCCTTCAAGTCCTGGTTCAAATGCCACATCATCCACAAAACCAACACATCTTTCTGTCCATTAGTATAAATAGTTAAGTAACCTTTTACCTCATTGATAGATGTTGAGCTCTTTAAAAGTAAGATCTAAGTCATCTTTAATGTTGTATCCCACATGTTACTGAACAAAGTACTGTTCATTGAATGAAGAGAAGGATATGTTGATGGACAGATGGACAAATAAATGAATGCATAGATACGCAAATGACAGGAAACAGTGGCATGTAGCTAATGAAGGAGACTGTTGCTTAGTATCTATGGTGGTTGTATATACCTATTCCTGTTAATTACATGTTTCCCAGCCAGGTAAATATCCATGATCAGGAAGAGAAAAATATTTTGGATTCAACCATACTTGACACATAAATGGACTCACTCTAAAGAGTTTGCTAAGAGACAAACAAGACTTACCTAGAGATTTAAGGACACAGATGTGTTATTTTGCTAGTATTCTTTCCAACACTTGAGGAAATTCCAATGTTTCAACCACCTGACTCTGTAATCCAGTTCAGTAAATTAGATTGTCTCCTTGGAACAGCATATCTTGTTTTGGGGTTTTGCTCTCTCTTACCTTCTCTTCTTTGAATCCGTTTCCACCAACTGGAAAATGACCCATAAGTCCAGAAGTAATGGAGTTTAAAAAATGCCTCAGAGCTTCTTCAATAACAAAGATTGAAGCTTTTATTTTCCCACACAGAATACTTGAATTTCACCTGGAATTTCAAAATATGTTCAACTCTGGAAGAGAAGGAAAAACTCGCCTGTACTCTCTAGTGATTTTTTTTTATTAGGAATTTATTTCCATTGAGAATTACCTGCTCTTTTTTTTTTTTTTAGTGTGTAATAGCAGTTCAATATCTTAATTATATATTTCCCACTAAATTGATCTTAAAACTTCCTTGCTGCATTTTAGAATATGAAATATTTCATACTGAATGATTTTCTACTTTTTATTTCACAAATTGAACTGAAATAAATGGAGAAGATTTGCAAAAAGATATAGCCTAGTTAGATATTAACCAATTTACAAAATACCTTCTAATATAAACAACCTAAATGTGTTTTTTAAATGTGTCTTTCAAAATAATGTATGCTTTGTTTTACATGATCAAGGAGCATAGTGATTATGGATTTACATTTTGAAACCAAATTAATTATACTTGGTATTTGATTCCCTCCCCTCTGGTTACGGTGACTTGATAATACCTTTTATTTTAGAGTGCTCCAAAATAATCCCAATAGCTAGTTGAAAAGAATTAATGGATTTAAAACTTAGTTAATAAGAATTAAAATAATTTTTAATGTGTTTGTTTCCTGGTAGATTTATTTAGACTTTTCTTTTGTTTTTCTTGTAGTGCGGGAGTTGGCAGGACTGGCTGTTTCATTGTAATAGACGCCATGTTAGAAAGAATAAAGCATGAAAAAACTGTAGATATTTATGGCCATGTAACTTTAATGAGAGCCCAGAGGAATTACATGGTTCAAACAGAAGACCAATACATCTTTATCCATGATGCACTGTTAGAAGCAGTGACTTGTGGAAATACCGAAGTGCCAGCTAGAAACTTGTATGCCTACATTCAGAAGCTGACACAAATAGAAGCAGGAGAGAATGTCACAGGAATGGAGCTTGAATTTAAGGTATGATATTGGATGTGATGTGGTAATTCAGAAGCAAGTCATTCTGGGATTGTCTCTGAATAGTGGCCTCACTTTCTTAACCTTTCAAGTTTTTGAAGTTACAAGATTCACTTGACCTTCTCAGGTGTCTGACTATAAAATACTTTTCTTCCTCTTTCCCTTTTCTCTGTCCTTTGCTTCCTAACAATACCTCGAGCTCTTTTGTACCTTAATTTAAACTGAGAGATCATACTCTCAGAACATACTTAAAAAGTCAGTAGACTATATGGAATCATTAGGTAGAAGTGAAAAGCAGTGCAGTTTGAAGAGTCCTTTGCTTTAAAATAAACAAAAGCTTTACTCTAAAGTTTTCCTCTAAAGAGGAAATCTCGGGTACATTGCGTCTAACTGTAGGCTAAAATTATCTTTGTCAGATTTTTTTCTTTTTTTCTATTCAACAGCGTCTAGCCAGCTCTAAAGCTCACACCTCAAGATTCATCAGTGCCAATCTTCCATGTAATAAATTCAAAAATCGCCTTGTTAATATTATGCCATATGAATCCACAAGGGTTTGCCTGCAGCCTATCCGAGGAGTAGAAGGATCTGATTACATCAATGCCAGTTTTATTGATGGATACAGGTATATACGCTTGCTCCCCTGACAGTCCAAAGCCTTGATATTTACATGTGCCCCAGTTTCATAAGCCAGAATGAATTTCATCTCAATTGAAAACATCTTCTTTATGCATAGGTCAGCATTCAGTCCCTTGGTGTTTGTTGGTTTGTTTGTTTGTTTGTTTTTTGGTAGGAGTAAGAAGAAGCAGTCATGGATTCTTTATTCTTGCCTTTTGTACTCTTCCTTTAGAAACCATTTGGGTGTGGAAAGAGTTAATACAGAAGATTTATTTCATAAATGTAATAGATTATGTAAGAGTCCTTTCTACAAAGCAAAGCCACACCAGTGTTTAAGTGATTTGTATGATACATAAAACTGAGCTATGAGCATTGCACTAAAATTTAAATAATAATGAAGACCTACATGATAATAGTAACAAACCAATTTCTTTTGCAAAGTCCCTCAAATATAGTAAACATTCTTATTTGATACACAATCTTAATGACATTTACTACAACTGCAATGATAATATGTTTTCAGTGTTCATCCTTGGGTTTGGTGTTTACATATCATATGTGAACCTTTGCGTGTTCTCTGATTACTTTAACATGTTATTTTTATTCTCTATAATTCAGACAACAGAAAGCCTACATTGCTACCCAGGGGCCCTTGGCAGAGACCACAGAAGACTTCTGGCGGATGCTCTGGGAACACAATTCCACCATCGTTGTGATGCTCACCAAGCTGCGTGAGATGGGCAGAGTGAGTGTCTTCTCATAAGACATTCACCATGAAGAAATGACAATTTCATTCTCATAACCCAAGGGCCAACATCATTTCTTTGAAATGCAGAGTTCTCTGGTCACATTCTGGGCCATTCATTACTCTGTTGGTTTTTAACTTGCAAAGCCACATCAAGTTCTTTAATTTGTGTGTTTTGGAGAAAGATCTAGTATTTTGTTTCCAGGCACAATCTTTTTTTTTTTTTTTTTATTCTGGAAAAGCTGGAGTTTCATGAGCAAATGCACCCTCATTTCTCTGTGGGAATGAACTTGACTTCCTTACATCTGTGAAGCAAATTCTTATTTGCCCATTCTCCACCCAGGTTGAATAGTTACATAGTTTTTCCAAGGATATAATCTGGTAATCTCAGTTCTACTTTTTGAAAATGATTATTCTGAAAAATATATAAAATAGTATATGAGGCACTTGGGTGGCTCAGTTGGTTAAGTACCTGACTCTTGATTTCTGCTCAGGTCATGATCTCACAGTTGTGGGATCAAGCCCCCATCAGGCTTGGCACTGGATATGGAGTCTGCTTAAGATTTTCTCTCTCTCTCCCTCTGCCATCCCCAGCTTGCGTGCTCTCTCTCTCTCTCTCTCTCTCTCTCTCTCTCTAATAAAATAATATAAATAGTATTAGAGATACCTAAGGAACTACCACTTAGATTCAATAGATGCAAGCATTTTGCTATATTTGCTTAAGATATTTTCTTTCTGTCTTCTTTGTATAAATTAAATGGTAGAGATGGATCTAAAACCCATCATTTAAACCACATAAAGAGAGCAAAAAAAAAAAAAAAAAGCCAAACTAAGAAATTAACTTGACTATTCTGACTCTTCAGAGTTGACACTGCAAAATTTAGCCAAATCATTAAAACTGCCTGGACTTCAGTTTCCTCAGCTGACAAGGGAGACTGGACCAAATCAATATAGAAGTTTCTTTCTCCATT
Source organism: Acinonyx jubatus (assembly GCF_027475565.1). Taxonomy (NCBI): domain Eukaryota; kingdom Metazoa; phylum Chordata; class Mammalia; order Carnivora; family Felidae; genus Acinonyx; species Acinonyx jubatus. The sequence continues at coordinate 59,708,971 of NC_069391.1, forward strand.
CACACTTGCTGGTTCTTATTATTCCATAATGCTCTGATGCAAGTCTCCTCTGGTGGTGCAATGCATGATGGATAGGGCCAGCATTATATCCAAGGACTGGTGTAATTATTTGGAGAACTTGTAGGTATGAAGACACTTATACTATCAAAGTATTCAATTTAATTTATGTGTATTAATAACCTTCTGTATGCCAATTCTGTGCTTTGTACCATGGGCAAATATTAAACCACATGATTTCCCTCTTCTCAGGGAACTTATGGCTTCAAAGAGAAAATGGGTCACATGCCATTGGAATGGCCTTGAATTTTGAACTTTTTTAATGAGAGAAAGAAATATGTAGATTGATAGATGATTAGATAATATTTGTACTTTGTATGATTTGACATTAATCCTCTCTCCTTTTAGGAGAAATGTCACCAATACTGGCCCGCAGAACGATCTGCAAGATACCAGTACTTTGTTGTAGATCCCATGGCTGAGTACAACATGCCACAGTATATCCTAAGAGAATTCAAGGTCACAGATGCCAGGGTAAGTTTGCACAATCTTATGCTCTTAACCATTAGCTGAAAAGCAGTCTAAAATGAATCTCTGGGGAAGTCCCTGCATGGATCAGCCGGTTAAGTGTCCAGCTCTTGATTTCAGCTCAGGTCATGATTTCATGGGTTCCTGAGATCGAGCCCCACACTGGGCTATGTGCTGACAGCACGGAGACTAAGTGGGATGTTTTCTCTCCCTTTCTCTCTCTGCCCACGCATGTGCTCTCTCTCAAAATAAATAAGCATCTCTGGAGAAACATCTGCCAAGTGATCATACTCCCAAAGTGTAAAGAAATAACTTATCTTGGAGGACTATTTTTTTTTACTGTAAGAGTAACTTTTCCTCTGTCTGGCAAGTGTCCTCACATGCAGGCTTGGCTTCCATTCAAACATAACATCTGGCAGCCCAACTTTGGGGATATACTTGGTGAGTGTGTGTCCTGGGAAGCATTTACTGATTGGTTGGCTGTGCTTATATTCACTTTCTCAGCTTATTCTCTTTGGAGCTTTTTTGACTTCTTCATTACTTGAGGCTGTAAATATGTTGTTGTTTTGCAAAGCCCTCTAGGTCATGTGGACTTAGAGGTTAATTTGGTATGATTTTAAAACTGCAGAGCAAATGGCATTCTTTAGAAGACTCTGACAAGCTTTGCACATTCTAATTTGATTCCTGGCATGGTTTATTCCTCGGTGTGCTAATGTGTCTGTCCATGAGAGCTGTGCACCCACGACCCTTGTTGGCTAATTTTCATTCTGCATTTCTTATCTAGATTGCTGAGTCCAAGGTTCAGCCCTGATGTAAGATGTTCTATGCATAAACTTTAATATCCTTGCCTTTGGCCACTTTCAAACCATGATTACAAACATATCTTAGGAGAGAGCAGGGTCAGTCCAAAGCCTTGCTTTGTTTTTGGAACTGTCACAGTAGGTGGGTTGAATGAAACTCCAGGATACAGCTATTTACTTGATCCACTGTTTTTTTGGTTTTTTGCCTTTTTTTTTTTTCTGGACAGCAGCTTTCCCAGCCAATACTCATGTTTAGAGATTGTCTGCTAATCTCCAAAGCCATGCCCTGGCTATTGGCCTAAAGTGAAGGAGAAATTGGTTAGCAGACTGGTTGGCCCAGGTGACAGATCTGTTAATCCCAGAAAGTCTGAAATCTTAACTACTCTGAAGGTGACCATAGTCAAGATAGCAGTTAATAGCAGTTAAGTCCGTAGGTTGAGTTTTTTAAATTGCCCAAGTAAGCATGCTTTGGTTATACATACATACATACATACATACATACACACAGTTGCCCTTTCATAATTTGAAGATATATATGTGAGTGAAAACCTTAAGTACATTCCAAGAAAATTCACCAACCATTTCTGATGGTAAAGACTGGGGGTTAGGCCCTGCAAATAACAGACACAATTTCTTTACTACTCCTCACTTGCCCAAATTAAATCTGATCACAAAAAGAAAAAGAAATATTGAAGAACTTATTCAAATTATTTTTTTAAAAGGCTCCCTGTGACTTTATAATTTTCTTAGCTGCCATAGCATTTGATGTTTGTGCTCCTAGTGTGTTTCTAATCTGAACTTAGCAGTTTAGAGAGTGAGTTGGCACTTGGAAGACAGTATTGTTAAACAGGTAACCTTTAAATGGAGTCAGCTGGTGTCTCCTCCAAATAGTAAGGGTTTGTGCACATGACCTCTTCTTGCTGCTAAAAGCAACTGTAGTCAGAAATGAAATCCCCAGGATATTCAGAGGAGGACAAATCTGCATTACCTAGTCTTTGGCTTCCTTCCTGTGCTTTCCAAACCTTTTCCAGAAACAGAGGGAAGTAAATCATGCTTCCATGGTTACCATCCATAAGTTAGTTATGGGGCCAAGCAGTTATTTGCATATTCCTCAGTGTTCCCACAAAGTTAATGTGATCTTCCTGTTTTATCAAATGATGACAGTCAGGAATATGCCCTTTTCCTGTGGAAAACACAAGACACAAGTTATGTATGCCCATCTCGAGCTAAGCCATCCCCTCCTCTCAGTCTGACTGAATGGGAAAGATTGGGTCTCTGTCTACTTAACCAGAATCTTGGGAACATGCATACCCATATCCAAAGGCCTTTAAAGGGGAAAGAGATGTTACAAAAATGGAAAGGAGGAACAAGTTGAAGGCTTAACTGGGAGCAGAGCCTCTTCAAATAGGATCAGTCTTTCCAAGCATGGAATTTGGACCCTCTCCCTCTCAGCGGATTCAGCGAAGAAAGTTTATGGCCATAATTCTTATTCCTCCAATTAAAGAGAAGGTCCCGTCTGCTTTTCTTGTGCTTCTGAAAACACTGTTCTAGAAGGAATCAGAGGCACATTAGTAGATCTTTCTCAAATCATTTCTACTTCATGAGTCAGAGTAGTTTTGCCTAATCACTTTAAAGATTCCTCTCATATCCAGCTTGTTTTCTTTCCATTGGTCTGTCTGTTAAACTCCCCACAGTGCCTAATTCCTGTGGTCAGCCAGAAGAGTGCTTTTTCAGAATAGAGTGTTTATTTGATAATAATCTCTTTTATCTCCTTGAGGGACCCCTTACTTCCTTCCCACCCAACAGCATAGTTGCATAACACATGCTATGTACACTACCATGGCTAGAAATTGTATGCCTCTGAGACACGTGGGGCATCGAGATTAACAGCTACCCAGTTGGTGTCAGATCCTTTTAGTGTCACTATTTGTCATTTCACAATGCTAGATATAAGCAAGCACAGCAGACGGGAAGTTATTGTGACAATAGCAAAATCTCTGGTCTGGATGACATGCCTAGTTGCTCCTTTCAATATTAAGTTATTGGCTCCTGAAATTTTTTAAAATAGAGTATATATGTTCCACTTTGGTTTTGAAGGCAAATTTTGGATCATGGAAGCATTTACTAATATGGGAACTAGATGGCTTTTTACAAGAACCCAGGTTTTTACTTGGGCATTGCCAGACTGAATTTGCAATTTAAATATATGTGAATATAGACAGTGTTAATAACAGATAAGACACACATGTGACTAAATTTCTAGTTAGACATGTTTCTAACACCCCCCCCACACACACCTCTTTTTTTTTTATTCTTTTTGGAAAAAAAAAATTTCCTGCTGCTGTGGTCTGTACACTGGCTGGATCTTCCTGGTATCCTCCTCTGTGGCTGGGTATGTGGCTTTCTTTGTATAGGACGGACAGTCCCGAACAGTGAGGCAGTTCCAGTTCACTGACTGGCCAGAGCAAGGAGTGCCAAAGTCTGGAGAAGGATTTATTGACTTCATTGGCCAAGTACATAAAACAAAAGAGCAGTTTGGCCAAGATGGGCCCATTTCAGTCCATTGCAGGTGAGTTAACCATCAAGAATGATGAGTTTCCATTTGTGATGAATGTGATAGTAACTTTGAAAATATGCATTGCTTTCTATTCATTGTCAGTACAAGCTTATTGTAGTGAATCAGTATAATTGATATTTTATTCTCAGACATATATTGTAAAATCTAAAGCAAGTCTCATTTCTCTCTTTTCAAAAATAAATGAAAATAACAAGAGGTAAGATTTTTATCCCCAAATTTTACGTCTTTTAACAAAGACCGAACTGCATTTTTTCCCTTACCTAGTTTACCTTAGCAGGAATTGTTGTCATATCCCCTCATGATAATTTGTTCAGTTAATTATTTCTTACTTATTCTACTTCCATAGCATTACACTGATAACTATTCTTCTCTATCTCCTGTGTTTGTCTTTTTAGGAAACCCATAAATAGTTATCAAGCCTTAATGATAATACTAATTCTTGCCAGTCAGTAAATGATTAGAATGGTACCTCAGTTAAAATTGCAATTTGCTTGAAAATTGTTGCTATATCAGAAAATGAAGCACCTTCAAGTTAATTATTTTCAATAGTTTCCACAGCATTTTATAATTCAAGTCATTGAAGTTAATAGAAATAGCAAGTAAACGGTTCAGAAAGGACACTCACCATAAATTTAGTGCTTTTGGAAGTTGTTATGGAGAAATCCTCCAACAAAAGGAATTCACCTAATTTTATTTAAACTAACATATTTTCAGATTCTATCAATTTGAAGTCTCAATTTCTAATCCCTTTATGGTCGAAATCTTAAGGGAATTTACTTTAAAAATTTATTTTGCTTGAAAAAGTGAAAGGGAAGGGAAGGGGGAACAGACAGGAAAAGGAAGGGGGAAAGGAAGGGTAAAAAACGGAAAATAAAAGAAAGACATAGATGCCAAACTATGATTTTTAGTGATATGGAAGACAAGATCTCAAAATAGGAGAAATATTCAATTTAAGCTTTAAGATACCTGAGTTCTAGCCTCACTTCTGTCATCACTTAGCTCTGTGACTGTAGGGCGATTTCTCTTGATCTCAATTTTCTCAGCTCATCTCTGAGATTCTTTCTAGCACATCATGTTCCCCAGACATGGTATATTCTATGAGTAGTGGATCTTATTTATTCACATTAGCTTTGTGTTCAGTTATCCAAAATCCTTTGTTCTAGACAACCAAAGAGCATGTAGGGAATAACATATACACTCCAATATTCAGACACAATGGATGGTATAGATTGGACTTAAATTACCTGAGCATTCCCCTTAACTTTCTACATAAGTTGCCCAAATGCTAATTCAAACTTTTCTAGTATAAACTATAAAAAAGGATATATTTAATACATATTTTTAACTTTAGACATTGCCATAAAGTTAAGTGTATAAATGTGTTTCCTTCCCATTGCTTTTACCATCACAAAATGATTTAAATACTTCTTTAGTATAAGGAGTTTACCTATGACCTGTTTATACACACACACACACACACACACACATATATGTATATATATACACACACATACATGTGTGTGTGTGTGTATATATATATATATATATATATATATATATATATGACTTCTAGATATTTTACCTTATCTGGGAATATCCTTAAAATACTATTCACCTCATTTACAAGTTATTAAACTAGCATTCTGAAGTCAATAAATTCAGAAGTTGTAAGGCCACTGTCTGTTATTTTCTTGAAAGCACCTAGTAGAAATCCAGAAATCCTATATTTTGATACATTTGAGCAATCAAATCAAGGTTAAATAGACTCTGGAATACCTGGACCATTCAGGGGGAAAAAAAAAAGATCATAAATCACAGCTTCTCAGGAGTAAGAGAGACTTTCAAGGTTGAAAGGGACCTTCAAGGTCATCTACTCTCTTAACAGAGAACCTTGACTACTCCTGGACATCTTCAGCCACTTAGTAAAGACTGCCCATGGATTTTACAGCTGCACTTAACATTTCTGTTTGGGATCTTTAGAAAACCCAGTTTATAAAGGGACCCACTATTTATATATGCCTGTCAGCTACATCCCTAAGTAAATGAATCCATCCATTTTCTACAGCCTGCACCCAAGCGTTACATATGCCGTTTAATTAGGATCCAAAAATGTAGGGGTTTTTCAGATTATTCACTCTTCTCCTCATTACCTAAACCTCCAGATGCTTTCCTACTTTTTAAGAGTACAAAAGCTACGAATTAATTTTCTTCTCTAGCTGCAGTGAACATTCTGGAATTATCTTAAAACAATAAAGAAAACAAAGTCAAAACATTGCTAATGTGGTAGAAAGAATCCTGGTGTTTTAGCTCCTGAACATCTAAAACTAGTAGATAAACATATAACTCATTTTTTTTTTAAGGTAAGACCCCTTTGAGAATCTGTTAAAGTCCTAATTTTCAGCAGAGAGAACAAATATATATACATTTACACAATATGTACATATAAGACATTCACCAACCCTTGTAAAGAATAAATAAGAATCCTGTATCAAAAATCCCATAACAGAATCTGTTTTCTCAAATCAAAACTAATGTCTAAATTTGAAGAGCCTTCTTATTTATTGACATGTCTAAATGATGAAACATCCTGCATAGATTGTAAGTGACTACAAGAAATAAATAAAATTGAAGTCTACCTTATCAAAATTATTTCACACTTTAAAAATATTAAGCAGGCAAGGTTTACAATTTCAGGATCTGCATGAAGAGTATTAACCTATATTTGACTTACCATTCCCTGCATCTATTTATTTACCATATTTATGTTTCCTGCATCTTATCAAATCCCAGTTGAAAAGTCATTGTGTTAGTAGGACTTAATTACCCTACATTCATTCTCACATTTTACCATGACACATTTTCCTAAGAGTAGTCATTTTTTAATGCAACACCACATTTTCCTGAACATTGCTGTGGAAGAACCTGATGTCATATGGAAACAGGTGCACATATGTCTGCTTCCAAGCAAACGTGGTGAAGACTATGAGTGTCGCATCCAGTAACGCTGTCTTTGTCATTATGACAGTGCGGGCGTCGGAAGAACTGGAGTCTTCATAACGCTAAGCATTGTTTTGGAAAGAATGAGATATGAAGGAGTTGTAGATATCTTCCAGACTGTCAAAATGTTAAGAACACAACGACCAGCCATGGTACAGACAGAGGTGAGAAAAATCTCCATGAGTTTGTCACATCTCAAGAACCAAGTAATAGGTTTTATTAGCCAGGACCTCATAGAATCCAGAGACTCTTAACACCAGAACAAGATACAGGAAAATATTGTAGGAAAAATCCAGTTGTTTAGTACTTTTGAACCTCATTCTTTCCCCTCTGTGTATGCCATTTTATATATTTGGATCCTGGAAAGGCCCTAGAGACATTAATACCCCATATTATCTCCTAATAACTGATAATGAAATTCTTATTTTTTTTTTAGAATAATATGAGTTTGTGATATAGCCAGTCTGGCATATTGACTGTTCATTTCTAATGAGTGAGTGTTTCTGCTCCTCAAAAGGCCGCCAAATTATACAATTTATATGTATTCCTAAATTCATTACCCACAATATCTTCCAAATTGTGATTTCAAAATAGTACAAGCATTTGGCTTGCACTGCCCAAAGCATGATGTCGGCCTGACAAACTTAATGGGTGCTGGGGGTAGCAGAGGGAAATTGGACGTTTAAAAACCCTTTAACATTTAGCCAAGCAGCTTACTGTGACAACATAGGGAAGCAAATTCCATTTATTTTGCATTACCATTTTTATTATAAAAAAATGCACATTTAAGCAAAATAGAAACTATCTACTTTCAGCCCCAATGGCTGCTGAAAATAACTTTCTTTTATGGCAAAAATTCTACTTTTTCTCTCTCCAACAATGCCCCAACTTATTCCAATATGACAATGTTCTTTCCTGTCTGAAAAAGGACATGTTTCAAGTTACTTTATTTTAATGTAGGCCGTTCTAGAACAGATAACCAGCAATCACACTGAATTAGGCCAAATGACACGGGTGTTTTTTGATATAGGCAGCCAGTCTTGATGCCATTTTCAGGGGATGAAAAGCTTGAAACTCCAGAGCCCTCTGTAAATGGCTTTATGTATCTACTATTCCTCACCCTTACTTAAATAATAACATCAGAAATGATGGTAGGTAATTCTGATTGCAGGTACTAAGGTCTACTATCTGATATGATTTTTTTTATTCAAATTATTTTTTCAATAGCCCAGAAGATAAATGAATCCAGGTTTTCCTCAGGACAATGTGTGTCTCTGAATTAGCCTGTCTTTAATATGCAAACTGAGAATAAGTTATCACAAATAAGCAGATAGTTGTAAAAGACAGCAGTGATATGTTCACATGTTCGGTATTGGTAATTGTTTGGTACTGCTTGGAGAAATGCTCACACTGTCTGGAAGATAATATTCACTGTAGCCATTACAACTTAGGAATAAGGAGACTATTTTCGTCAAACTGATTGGTGAAGTGAATAGACACCCCATGAGGCTGATCATCCTTTGCTCACTAAAACGGATCGATCATTGGATTGAATTAATTGATGAGAGTAGTGATTTTGCCCCCATCTAGTTGTAACTGGTTTTGGAATTTGATTTTCATCTTTCTATTAAAATGTACTCACAGCCACTTGTCCTGTTTCTCCCCATGCTTGGTCTCCTGCAGGACCAGTACCAGTTCTGCTACCGAGCCGCACTGGAGTACCTGGGCAGCTTTGATCACTATGCAACGTAGAAACCCCTGACCCCCTTTGGGTTCTTACTGCAGGCCCTTCAGTATCCACGGAGTCTCTTCTGAGCCATACAGGGCACTCGAGAAGTCCTTCTTAACTTCTAGCTAACTACCACTTAGTGGGACTATTACAAACAAAACAAAATAAAAACAAACTCTTCTGGGTGGACCAAGAATTCACAGTTTAATAATCTAACCTGAAAAATAATAAAGAGAATCCTGACTGATGAGGCATCTGAAGGATTTTATTTACAGATACCTTAAGGATTCAAAATAAAGGGAAGAAGAAATCATAGCAAAGAACCACCATCTTGTCCAGGATTGCTTGTTAGGTGTGAGGAGAAATTGCCAGAGTCCTACAGTTCAGTGCAAGATGTTTGCTGGTGTGGCTTCTCACAGGATAAAATGGACTCTGCTGCGACATCGCCCCTTCCCACCATACTGCTCATAATAACATTTCAGGGGGAATGGGGGGAAATGTTTAAAAAGAAAGTCTTTGATTTAGTTTTTTAGTATTGTAAAGATACTGCTGACCTGTGCTTCATTTTTAACTGTGTAAACTTTTTTTTAACAAAATGTATCATTCGATAAAGTGAATTTTAAAAAAAGATACATAACTCTTCATTTTTTATTTCCAAATTGTAGGTTTTTTTTAAGCTGTAGAACTGTTATCTGTAATATCTTGCTGTAGAAATATCAAATAATTTGAACATTTGCACATTTTTGTGCAATATTCTTAATCTACAGTATTGGTCTTGTCAGATTACTTTTACACTTCTGTTCAGTTTTGGTTGGTGAGAAAGTACCCATTCTCTTCAAACAGTAAAAGAGAACTTCATTTTGTTTTGTTTTATTTTTGGAATCAACAGGGAGGCGCAAAGTATAAAGTTGCTGCTAACATATATACATATATATCCATATTTTACAGGGGTGTCTATGTATATATAGACAGTGTGTCCACACAAAAAGATAGATATAGCTATCATTCAGTTCTTCCATGATTTTGTTTTGTTTTTTGTTTTTGTTTTTGTTTTTTGGGTCTTTTTTTAGGTAGAAAAGGTATTATAAACATCTTTTTCAATTTGTTATTAATTTTATGACATATGGGTATTTCTTAATATCATAAACTTTTAATTTTAAGGGAAATGAGGAATGCACATCAGTGATTGTCAAACCTCACCCCCTAATTTCCTACCCAGTCTCCCCCCACCCACCTACTCATATTCAGATATCCTTTGTTAGCCAGGCTTCCAACAAAGTTCAATATTTCTAACACTCTAGTGCAATAAAAAAATTATTAACTATCTAAGAGGTGTGCATGTGGGAAAGGTCAGTGCATATCCCTTTAGGAGGGGAGAATGTTGTAATATATCAGCTATCAAGTTGTTTAAAAACAATGTATTCAATCGTATATTGTCTATAGTATGTGCTATGAAACTTGCATTTATGATATGTAACAGGGGCAAAGCCAAACTCATGTTACTCTATTCAGTCAGAAACATTTTGTGGCATACAGCACTCCTGGCAAGTGCTGTACTTTTGCTTTTGGTTTTAGTTATGCATTTAGAGTGCCTTATAATTGATGCCTATTTTAATAGCATTTCTTTTTAGCTTTTGGTTATTTTCATTAGTTGTTCATATATGTTACTCTTCCAATTAAAGCATTATCTGTTTATCACATGTACAAAAACTCTTTGAATAATATGCATTCCTAGTTTTCAACTAAGTCGGGGATGTTAGTGATTGTACCAGCCCAAAGCACTTGGATAATCAGGGCCCTTCCTTTCATGATTGCCAACATCAGGAAAAGCTACTTGTTTTATTTAGAATCCTTTCCAAATCTATTCTGTAACATTCAGTAACTACACCAAACTTATTTTAGTAATAAATATCATTGTCAACTTTGGAATATACTTACTAGTCCATTAGGATTTTTCTAAAAGGGGAAATTGAGCAACTGTTTATTTTCCAATATAATTCCAAATTTTCCAACAAAATTGCTATAGGAAGCCATGGATAATGGCATGAGTTTGCCATATCTTATATGATTTTAAAGAACCCTCAAAATATCCAAGGAACTCCTAAAGAGTTTTGGTATAGATAGAATATTTTGGTTTAATTTTAACTTCATTGGTGTTCAGCATACAAAGATTTTTGTTTTCCACATTTTACCATTACTAGTAGAATGAAATCCAAGAGACCAAACACTTGCAAGCATCTTATTTGAGCACTTTTGTATAAAAAAGAAAAAAAAAGAAAAAAAAGAAAAAAATAAATAATACTAAAAAAAAAAAAAGTATCTAGAAGGCTACCTCAGAATGAGACTCTCTAACCTACATCAGAACCAGAGAAGAATGTGCACTATGTGGATCTGTTGTTTTCTTTTACTTTGTATCTTTTGGAAATTTATCCAAGTGCCAGATTACTGAGTGCTGTGATTTTCATTTAGTGAAACAAAGGGGGTCAGACAGACTTGCAGATATGCCATGTTAGACATGTAGAATATGATGGTGTCTAACGCACAAAGACAACTGGCCAGTGAGCAGTTTCTCTCCCTGAAGTAAAAACTGTCCATTTGGCAAAGAGAAAGAGGAGAATAATCACAAGAAGAAAATCAATGGGATGCATACCATACAAACGAGGCAGAGACTAGGTATCTTACTGTTTAGGCGCTGTTCAGAGAACTAACTCCCTTACTGTCATTGATGTGCATTCCAGTCTGTGCAACCATTCTAGTTTGATTTTCCCAGGTAAACATCTTTATCTACCATAACCATAAACTTTCAAGTTTCCAATTATTTTCATCATCATAACCAGTACGGTGCTATTATTTACCTATGTACGTGTAGTTATGTATAATTTTGTAATTAGTTACAATGGTAAAAAAAATCAAAATATATAAAAAGTGATTTGTACAGAACTTTATTTTAGCTCTTTTTTAAAAATGATTTGCATGGTTAGACAACGGCGAGGACAGCCAGGGGAGGGAAGGGCCTCTAGGGAACTTTGCACTTTCTATACCTTTGTACTATGCACTGCCCTATTGATTCTACACCCAATAATGTTATTACTTGAACCCATCTGTAAGAAACTGCTTCAGAAATTCATTTGTGTGTATGTAAATAACACAACATCGATGCAGGAAGGGAAAAAATTCTTCAGTAACGTAGAGATTTTTTTCTTTCCTGTTTATTTTTGGGTTTGCCTTGTTTTAGTCCCTCCTTTTTATTTTTAATTCCCTTTTCTTTTTCCTTTATGGGTTTTGATTTCCTTTGGGTTTATGGGTGCCCTGATACTCCAGCAGTGATCAGAAGGCTACAGATCCATCCTATCCATCTGTATGTGGCTTTGCCATTCAAGCTTGGAGTGTCTTTACAAAGATAAAAACAGTTGTGTTCTTTGCTCTCGTTTTGGATGCATAGACTGAAAAATTAAAAAAAAAATAACTTGTAAAATGGCTTGTTAAAAAATACAATTACCTCTAATTAGTAGTACGCGTAAATGTTTTACAGAATGAAAGGCGTGCTTTTTATTTTCTTACTTCGTTACATTGGTGGCGAAAGAAGTCTGTATGAAAATCAGTTCTTTGCTGACACAAGTTCCATTTGTTACAAATGAATTCTAATAAAAATGTCAGTGTTATGCAGCCCTTGGCCTTTGCTTTTGTCCACTCAAGTGCTTTGGTTTTCAACTGAGTATATATATATCCCCTTTTCTCCTCTGGCTATCTGGTAAGTTCATTTGTACTAATAGTAATTCGGCTTACCAAGAGGCTGCTACCTACAGGTGCCTGCCTTGAGGTGAACACCTTTCACTGGTAAGCAAAGTGAGGCTTAGAAAAATAGTTTACTCAAGTTCATACTGGAAGAAGGAGGCCCTTTGTATCATTCAAAATAGAGCTCATGGGCAATCTTTAACTCTGTAGATGACCACTCTGTAAATTTAAGGATTTCAGCATATATTATCATCTTGAAACAACAGATATCTCTCACACATATAAAAGTAGCCCCATAATGTTAACTTCTTAAGCTTTTTGGAAAACTTCTTAATCTTCTTAACTTTTTAAGAAAATGGTTGGCCTGAATTGTTTTTTCAGTTATTCAATATTAAGGGTCAGAACTATTCTAGGCGTTGAGATGCATATGGATATATAAGATGCTGCTGCTTGTGCAGAGACTACAGCCTAGGAAAGAAAGCTGGCATTAAAAAAATAATAAAAATACACTCTAACAAATGTTTTGAAGGAAAGTAGAGGATTCTTGAAGTTAGGACTTTGAATTGTTAGGGACAGGAAGTCTGATTCACCTTGGCTTACAAGGAAAGGAAAGTGTTGACACATGTACTAAAAGATTAGGAGTGCGCTCATAGGTAAAGAGTAGGAATGCATTCCTAATCATTAGGCACAGTTGCATTTGGGGCTCAGGTGATGTCTCCCAGCCTGTTTTTGACTTTCTTACTGTCAGTTTTAAGCAAACTTTGTGTACCTGAAAGCTTCACCACAGGCGAGTAAGTGGAAGAATTTACTTTCCCAGTAACACATATAGAGGTTTTTGAATGGAATGGAGGCTTCTTGTCCCTCAGTGATGTGATTTGGGTTCAGTGATCATCTCAAGATGCAGTTATGGATAGAAGAGAATGTGCTCATTGAGTTGTCAAAGGAGGGTTTAAGGTGGCTGTCACCTTGCTACATGCAAATGAATATGGTAGGCCGACGGACTGCAAGTCAACCTGATGAGATAAGGTAAGGCAAAGCACAGGTATTTTTGGTATTATTAAAACTACTTGGTTGCCATGGAAATAGGGAATAAATCAATTATCCATATATTATTTTGAAAATTCTGATAGTGAATAGACAACTAGAGGCTTTTTTTTTCTCCTTCATTTTTTCTCTCCACCTAATTGGCTTTTAATTTGCAAGTTTGATCACTCTACTCTTTGTGTAAGCACACAATCCTTGACCAGAAAACAAGACAAAAAGTTCAAGGTGAATCATATTTGTAATTTTAATCACTGTGATGCCTTATTTTAATCAGATGTCTGAATGGAATGCCAAAGAAGACAAAATAGCTAATTTCACATGTAAACACACATGGAGATATTATTAGTTAATAATAATTTACTAAAAAAAAATGGAGACAAATGAAAATGAACACATAATATCCAAAATCTTTGGGATGCAGCAAAAGCGGCTCTAACAGGGAAGTTTATAGCAATACAGGACTACCTCAAGAAGGTAGAAAAATCTGAAACAACTTAGACACAAAGGATGTAGAAAAAGAATAACAAACAAAGCCCAAAGGCAGTAGAAGGAAGGAAATAAAGAGCAGAAATAAAAACTAGAGAGACAGAGACAGAGACAGAAAGAGAACAGATCTTTGAAAAGATAAAATTGATAAATTGTTAGCCAGACTCATGAATATAAAAAGGAGAACTCAAAATCAGAAATGAAGGAAGAGAAATAATAACTGACACACAGAAATACCAAGAATTATGAGACTATTATGTAAAATTGCTTAATAAACTGGGCAAGCTAGAAGATATGAATGAATTCCTAAAAATATATGAGCTCCCAAAACTGAATCAGGAAGAAATAGAAACTTTGAAAAGAACAATTATTAGAAATGAAATTGAATCAGTGATCCAAAAAAAAAAAAAAATTCCCACAAACAAAAGTCTAGGACTAGATGGCTTCACAGGTGAATTCTACCAAACATTTTAAGAATTAATATCTGCTTTTCTCAAACTATTCCAAAAGATAATAAGGAAAGCTTCCAAACCCATTATATGAGGCCAGCATTATCCCAATATCAAAACCAGATAAGTACACTATAAACAACAACGACAACAACACTATAGGCCAATATCTCTGATGAACATTGATGAAAAAATCCTTAACAAAATACTGGCAAACCGAACTGTACCACAAACGAATAGGGTTTATTCCACAGATGCAAGGGTGATTCAATATTTGCAAATTAATCAATGTGATAATCACATTAACAAGAGAAAGGATGAAAAACATATATTGTCTCATAGGTGGAGAAAAAAACATTTGACAAAGTACAATATTCATTTATGATAAAAATCCTCAGCAAAGTAGATTTAGAGGGAACATACCTCAACATAACAAATGCTATACATGAAAAATCCACAGCTAACATCATAGTGGTAAAAAACTGAGAGCTTATCCCTTAAGATCAGGAACAAGAGAAGCATGTCCACTCTCACCACTTTCACTTAATATAGTATTGGAAGTCCTAGATGAAGCAATAAGACAAGAAAAAGAAAAGGTATCCATACTGGTAAAGAAGAAGTGAACCTGTTACTACCTATAGGTAACATGATTCTATAGATACCAAATCCCCAAACTCCCCAAAAACCTAGAACTGAAAAATTAATTCAGTAAAGTCACAGGATACAAAATTAATATACAGAAATGTGTTGTATTTCTATACATTAAGTAGTATAAAGTAGTATAAATTGTATAAAGTAACAAATTAGTATAAAGAGAAATTAAGAAAACGATCATTTACAATTATACCAAAAAGAATAAAATACCTAGAAATAAAATTAACCACGGAAGTGAAAGTCCAAACTCTGAAAACCATAAAACACTACTAAATTGAAGATGACACAAGAAAATGTAAAGATATTCCAAGCTCATGGATTGGAAGAACCAATATTGTTAAATGTCCATATACCCAAAGCAATCTACGGATTTAGTGCAATCCCTATCAACACACAAATTGCATTTTAAAAGAACTAGAAGAATTTGTATAGAATCACAAAAGACCCCATGTAGCCAAAGCAAAGCTGTTGGTATCACAATTCCAAATTTTAAGATATACTACAAAGCTATAATAAAAACAATATAGTACTGACACAAAAATAGACACATAGATGATTGGAACAGAATAGAGATCCCTGAAATAAACCCACACTTATGTGGTCACTTAACCTATGACAAAGAAGACAAGAATATACAATGAGGATAAAACAGTATCTTTAATAAATGGTTCTGGGAAAACTATACAGCTACATGGAAAGGAATGAAACTGGGCCATGATTTTTACACCATATACAAAAATAAACTCAAAATGGATTAAAAACCTAAATGTGAGACTTGACACCATAAAACTCCTAGAAGAACACATAGGCAGTAATTTCTTTGACATCATCCATAGAAACATTTTCTAGACATATCACCTCATGCAAGGGTAATAAAAGCAAAAGTAACTACTAAGACTATACCATAATAAAAGTCTTTTGCACAGCAAAGAAAATGTAATGAAAAGGTAACCTACTGAATGGGAGAAGATATTTGCAATTGATTATCTGATAAAAGGTTAATATCCAAAATATATAAAGAACTTTCACAACTAAACACCAAAAAAAAAAAAAAAAAACAAATAAAAATGGGCCAACGAACTTAATAGACCTTTTTCATTTTATTTTTTTAGACATTTTCCAAAGAAGACATAGAAATAGAGAACAAATACATGAAAATATGCTCAATATCATTCATCATCAGGGACATGCATATTGAAACCACAATGAGATATCATTTAACACCTGTCATAATAGAATCAAAAAGACAAGAAATATCAAGTATTAGTGAGGATGTGGAGAAAAAGGAACACTCATGCACTGTTGGTGGGAATGCAAATAGATACAGCCACTGTGGAAAACAGTATAGAGTTCCCTCAAAAAATTAAAAATAGAAATACCATATGATCTAATAATTCCACTACTGAGCTTTTACCCTAAGAAAACAAAAACACTAATTCAAAAAGATATATATGCACCCATATGTTTATTACAGCATTATTTATTAATAGCCAAGATATGGAAGTGTCCATCCAAGTGTCCATCCATAGATGAATGGATGTTTGTGTGTGTGTGTGTGTGTGTGTGTGAGACAGAGAGAGAGAGAGAGAGTGACTGTGATGGGATACTACTCAGCCAAAGAAAAGAATGAGATCTTGCCATTTGCAACAACATCGATGGGCCTAGAAGGTATAATTCTAAGTGAAATAAGTCAGTCAAAAATAAATACCACATGATTTCACTCATGTGTGGCATTTAAGAAAAAAATGAACAAATAAAGAAAAAAAGAGACAAAAAGACTCTTAAATACCAAGAACAAACTGGTGGTTGCCAGAGGGAAGGTAGGTGGGGAGAATGGGTGATATAGAAAAAGTAGATTATGAGGTACAAACTTCCACTTACAGAATAAACAAGTCATGGAGATGAAAAGTAGGGAATATGGAATATAGTCAAGGTGACTGTAACAAATTGTTTTGTGACAGATGGTGACTACACTTAATGCAATGAGCACTGATAGAATTATTGAATCATGTTGTATACTTGAAACTAATATAACATTGTATGTTAATCATACTTCAGTTCAAAAAAACTAAGAACTAAACACTAAAAAAAAATGAAATGCTCTATTAACAAATGGCCAAAAGGATCTGAATAGTCATCTCACCCAAGAAGATATACAGATGGCAAACAAGCCTGTGAAAATATGGTCAATGTCATTTGTTATGAATTGTAAATACCAGTGCATACCTCTTAGAATGGCAAAACTTCAAAACACTAAAAACACCAAATGCTAGTGAGGAAGTGGAGAAACATGAACACTCATTCATTGCTTATGAGAATGCAAAGAAATACCGCTTCATTGGAGGGCATTTTGACAGTTTCTTACAGAGCTAAACCCATTCGTACCATACAACCCAGCAATCACTTTGCTTGATAATTACCCAAAGGAGCTGAGAGATTATGTCCACACAAAAAAACTGTACAGAGATGTTTATAGCAGCTTTACTCATATTTGCCAGATCCTGAAGGTACTCAAGATGCATTTCAGCAGATGAATATACAAAGAAACATTGATACAAGCAGACAATGACTTATCATTTGGTGCTTTAAAAAAAAAAGCTTTTTTTTTCTTTACTTTTCTGTAAAGTTATGGAAAGTTATGGAGGAGACTTAAATACCTACTGTTAAGTGATGGAATCAAATCTGGACAAAGTACATACTGCATGATTTCAATTATATGACATTCTGGAAAAATCAAAACTATAAAGAGAATAAAAACATCAATAGTTTTGTGAGGGAGGGGAATGAATAAATAAAATTCAGGGGATTTTTAGGGCACTGAAGTTATTCTATATCATGCTATACTGGTAGATACATGTCATTATACATTTGTCAAAACCCACAGAATGTACTATGCAGAGTGAACCCTACTGTAAACTACTGACTTTGGGTAACTTTGGTGTTAATGTAAGTTCATCGATTTTAGGATATGTAATATTCTGATGTGAGATGTTTATAGTAGGTGAAATTATGCTTTTGGGGACAGGGGCTTTATGGGAATTCTCTGTACTCTACTAAATGTTGCTGTCAACCTAAAATTACTCAAAAATTCAAAGTCTATTTTTAAAAAAAAATTAATAACTTCCTAATTTACTTAATAATATGCTTAAACTTCATAACTTAAGAGAATTTCAATAAACTAAAATATAACTGTAAAAATATAAATCTGAAAAGTATTTACCTTTGCTTTTTAAAAGGCTTTTTGCAAATTCTAAGGAAATAAATTAGTAGGCAAGATCTATGAAATCTGAAATTGTAGAATATATAAATATTTATAACAGAAAAATAAAAGTGGAAACAGCCTAAATTTCCAAACTAGGAAATGATTAAAGAAAAATACATATAAGTGAAATTGCATGTATGTAAAATTTTATACACATACATATATGCATGCACACACACACACCATAGTAACATGTGTAATACATTACCATTTAGCCATTAAATAACTAGTTTTGTAAAAAAAAACATGATGATATAAAAAAATGATTATAAAACATTTTTAAAGGAGGTATATTATAACACACATAAAATCAAAGAAAAACCTGGGGTAGAAATAATTGTCTTTAAATTTGGGTGCAACCAAAATTGTTTTGGTCTCTCCAGTTCTCCATTATCTTTTGTTTTCCTACTCAAACTGGAAATAAAAGAGGTGAAATATAGTGACTTCTACTCTAGATTGGACTACTAAAGTAAATAATGTCTTGGGTTTGGACTGCATATAAATTAGAAGGATTTTTTTTAAGTTTTTATTTAAATTCTAGTTAACATATATGGTAAAATTGATTTCACACATAGAATTTAGTGATCTGTCACTTACATATAATAGTGCTCATCACCAGTGCCCTCCTTAAAGGTTACAAGGATTTAAGTGTGTCTCATGGTCCTAGATTGTGATGCTAGCCCATCCACTAGGTTGAAACAGTGGATCATTGACTACCAAGACAGGCAAGCATAAGAGTATGAATGGATCAGTGCTGGATTTATATTATTCTTAGAAAACCAACTGAAGGTGCAAAGCCTATTGACTATAATGTCATATATCACAAAGAAAAGCAAAACCCCAGAACCAAAAAGACTTGGATTAAAATCCACCTTCATCACTTATTAGCTTAATTGGTCCTAATCAAGTTACTTAATCTTCTCAGCCTTGCATTTCTCATCTATACAATGGAGATGAAATTATTTATCCTCCAGGCTTATATATAAATTTGAAATAATACACACAATACGTACAAAAGTTATGATTCATGGACGATTTATGCTCATTGTTGATAAAACTCAACATTTCCACTTTCCATTAAAAAGGTACATGTCTGTTAAAGAACAATACTGAAGAAGAAAAATAATAGTCACCTACAAAATATCTTGTCATACATTCATATGCAAAGTTTGATTTTTTTCCTGATTGTGGGTTACTCTTAAGATACAGAAAAAATGGTCATTTCTGCAAAGTCATTCACAAATTACTGATCTCTCCCTTGTTGGATGCCAGATTAATTACTGTGAAATAGATTTGCTTGCACCACGTTGGCGTTTGTATAATGCTGTGTATTGCAGAGTGTTTTATAGCTCTTAATTATCATCCTCACAATATTGAGAAGTGGACCACTGCAACCTTCTTGGAGCAGTAATTATACCCTGGCACAGAAAGATGATCTACCTTGCATAAGGTAATTAACTGAAGAAGGGATTGAAGACTGCAGGGGAAATGGAGAACCCAGTATACTGAAATGTAAAGAATCACAAAATGGAAATCTTGAGGTCCAGCATCTAATTTCAGCTCTGCTACTCATACTGTAATCTGGGAAAGTCAGATAATCTCTCTGAATCTCATTTATGTGAAAAATAATCAGAAGGACTCATAGATATTATTGAGATCTATATTCTAGGATTATAGTAGTCTAAAGTTTCATGAATGAGAACATATGTTGATATTTTTATCACTCAAAATGTATCTTTATCATTATAAAAGGCAACCAATAACCACCTGTAACATGTTGGACTCATTTGCCAAGAAGGAATAAAATTCAAGGTTGAACGGAAAAGGGACCCTATGGAATTGTGTTTGACCTTTAAGAAACAGTCATCACATCTAGGGAACATCGAGTTTAGTGCAAGTCAACCAGGGAGTAAATCTCACCTTCTCCACGTAATAGCTACATGATTTGGACAATTGACCTAATTTTACAAAGCCTCTTACCTCCTCTATAAAATAGAAACAGCACCTCTCTTACGAAGTTTTTTGTGAGGAGTGAAATGGATGGCATAGAATAAGGACAAAGTAAATAATGGCTAAGAATATTTTTGTTGCTTCTAGTAATGAAGGTAAAACATGGAAGGGCTGAACTTCTGATCATATATATATACCAACATGGTAATCTGTAACATTTGAAAATACTTTTCAATATATTTGGTAAGAGCAGATAATTCTTTCTACTTCCTCTTTGAAATTATCTGAACTAGGAAAATATGTTCTAAGCTAACAAGGATCATCTTGGCATTCCAACTGCATTCTCTACAAGATGCTATTAACAAGGGGCTTGTGATTATTGATAAAGTCCCCTGCATGGTCCTCTGGATTATTTGCTCCTTCCATTCTTTCATTTGTTCAACACTAATCATTAGCAACTCATCTCTTTCCCCTAACACTAGGCAAATGACACTGAAAATAACATAGAAAGCCTATGTTATTTTCAGACTAAAATGCTTCCAGACTAAGAAGCATTTTGACAACATATGATTGCAACAGAACAATATGAAATAAGTATGAATGGAATAATTCAATTCTACCCAAGAATGTCAGCTTAGACGTCCTGTGCTCTGCAAACCTGCATTTCATCTTGAAAGATGAGTAGTATTCAATAAGTTGGACAAGTCTGGGAGTACATTTTAGGCAAAGAGAATAGTGTGCCAAAGAACAAAGATCAACATATCAGGTTAAGGGAATGATAAGGCTTTGGCATAACAGTTGCATAGAGACAGACAGTGTTAGCAATGGTAGAGGAACTATGTGTTCAGGAGTTGACCTTCACCATGGAACTAATCAGGTTCCATAGAATGGATTCATAAACACAAAAAGTTTCATGATAAACAAATGGAAAGAGCAAAAACTCTTGGTCAGAATTTTCATAATCACAAACTGTCATCTGTAAAGGAGAACTTTTTTCAGTCTCTTGTCCACAACCGGGCTGGCCTCTGTCCCATCATTTCCAGCACATGGTAGTGGATAAAGTTAACTTGGCAGGGTTGTGTCCTCTAGTAATTATTCCATGATAAGTCCTTCTGACCTCACTCTACATCATATCATATTCTACTTGCACGTCTCTTATGGCTCTAGTTACATTTGGCCTTATATTTGTTGTCTTAGTTCCCTTATTACATAAAAAGTTCCTTCAAGGCTATGATTACTAATAAGCACAACCAATGTGTCTTTAGGAGGCAAAAACTCAGGTTTCACCAACCCCAGAAACATCCTTTTCCACTTACATTGGCTATTGGATAAGTGAACTTAAGGCTTATCCTGGAGTTCAGACATCTCTCTCTCTCCTTCTTTAAGCACACCTAAACATATCAGCCCCAAGAAGTAGATGTAAACTGGCAGGAGGTGGAGAAGAAAGGAAAATAAAAGACACTACCTAGGCCTTGGGCCAGCCTTTGATTGGGGCTCTAAACTGCATAGCTTTTAGTAAAGTGGTGCCCAGATTCTCATTCTGCTATTATTCCCTACAGCAAAACGCATGCATAGTTGAAATAATGGTCATGGGATAATTCAGGAGTTCTAACTGTGATTATTCTATCATCTGATACCTTCCTTAACTTCTATCACATCCTATAGATCCTCACCAAAAACCTTTGAGGATACAACGATGGCCTATCCCCTGCTAATTTTTCAATCTAATCCCAATATAATGGAAAATTAAGATTTAAAAATATCACTGTATAATGATAAGGGATACACATTGTCACATTTAAATCGGTCAGAATATCTGCTGTAAAAAGTACCCTAAATATGTGTTTTAGAAATTGCATTGAATCTGACAGTAGATATCAATTGAGCAGGTCATATTTATCAGACGTTTTACTCAACTGAGGATGCAAAGATGAGTTAAATGTAGTACTTGCCTTAAAGGGACTTTTTATGTAATAAGAGAACTCAGATAACTGATATAGGTCTGAAGATTACAGGAGTTTTCAGAGAGGTATAAATAAAATATGGTATGGAATAGGGAATGCATAGGCTGAAGTCAGAAAGGTTTATCTTGTCCAGGAACCCCTGACCTGTTCCTGCCTTGGTTCCAGCTGCCCCACCAGGGCAGTCTCTGCATGGGACCCCTGAGAACACCCTGGCTTGCACCTACTTCAGCTTCAGTGGGCTCAACAGTGCTCCCTGAAATAAAGAGACCCAGGACGCCCTGGCTTGCATCCACTATCTTGCCAGAACACCCTTTGCACTGAGAGCACAGGGACCACACTGGCTGATGCTCACTTTCACTTTAGCTGTCTCAGCAGCGACCCCTTGCATGAAGCTCCCCAGGACCCACCAGTCTATATTCCACTTAGGTTCTAGCTACCCTGCCAGGGTACCTGGGAAAGTTTTGCAACATCCTGATTTAAACCCACTTTAGCTTCAGCAATCCTGCCAAGATGACCCCTTTGTTTCTAGCCCTGGGACTCCCCCCTCCTGCACTTTCACTGACTTCAGCTTCAGCTATTCTGCCAGGATATCTTCTGTATGGAAAACCCAGAGACCACACTGGATTGCACCCACTTCACTACAGCTGCCCTGCCAGGGCATCCTCTGCATAGAGAGCTTTGGAACACCCCAGCTTACACCCACTTCAGTATTAGCTCTCTTGCAGGGTGTTCTCTGCATAATCAAGGGAACCACCCAACCTGTACCCACTTCAGCTTTAGCTGTCCTTCTAGGTACCCATGTTGCAGACAGCCCAGGGACTATCACAGCCTTCATTACCTTCAGCTTTGGTGTCCTGCTATGTGGACACCCATGTGGAGACCCATGAGACTCCTCAGTTTGTTCCACTTTAGCTGCAGCTGTCCTGCCAGGACAGTCTCTGCATGAAGAGCCCTAGGACTGTACCAGCCCATACCCACTTTAACTCTGGCTATCCCACCAGTGCAGCCTCTGCATCCACAATTCACAGCCCATAACAGCCAAAGTTCTAGCCAGCCAACAAAAGTCACAAAATACAAAAAGTCTACATAGGAAATGACCACAGACAAAACCACTTCTTCAAGTTTAGAGAAATTGCTGTGCAGCTTAATCTATAGAAACAAAAACAAAAAGTCAAGCAAAATGGAGAAACAGAGGAATAAGCTCTAAAAGAAAAAAAACAAGATAAAACCTCAGATATAGAACTGAATGAAGAGAGATAAGCACTATGCCTGACAAAGAATTTAAAGTAATGATTGCAAAGATGCTCAATGGGCTTGATGGAAAAGTGGGAGAACTCACTAAGAACTTCAACAAATAGATAGAAAATATTTAAAAAGGACCAGAGTTCAAGAATACAATAATTGAAATGTAAAATACTCTAGAGGGGACCAAAAGTAGATTGGTGAATGCAGAGCACATCAATAAGAAACCCAAGTTGAACAGCAAAAATTAAACAGATTTTTATTTCACCAAACAGAATTTTTTAACTGAAGATAGATTAAAGGGTCTCTTAGACACCATCAAGCAAACAAATCTTCACATTATAGGTGTCTCACAAGGAGAAGAGAGAGAGAAAGGGGCAGAAAACTTATTTGAAGAAATAATAGCTGAGAACTTCCCTAACCTTGAAAAGGAAATAGACATCCAGGTTCAGGAAGTGTAGTGAGTTCCAAACAAGATGGATCCCAAAAAAGTCCACACCATAAAACATAATAATTAAAATGCCAAAGGTTAAAGATAAGGAGAAAATTTAAAAGCAGCAAAAAAGAAGCAAAAAGTTATGTACAAGGGAAATCCCATAAGGTTTTCAGCTGATTTTTTAGCAGAAACATTGCAGGCCAGAAGGAAGTGGCATAATATATTCAGAGTGCTGAAAGGAAACAAACAAACCAAAAAAATCAAACTACAACCAACAATACTCTACCCAGCAATATTATCATTCAGAATTAAAGGACAGATAAAGAATTTCCACACAAACAAAATTTAGAAGAGTTAAATAGAGAGCTTTGGAACACCCAGCTTACACCATTAAATCAGCCTAACATGAAATGTTAAAAGGACTTCTGTAAGTAGAAAAGGCCATAATTACATATAAGAATATTATGAATAAAAAGATGTAAAATATGACATCATATAGACAAACGTGGAGAGGGAGTCAAAAAGTATTTTTTTAATGTGTTCAAACTTAAATGATGGTCACCTTAATATAGACTGCTGTACACTTAGCATTATCTATATGAACCTCATAACTAAAAACCCAAACCCTACAATAGATAACACAAAAAATAAAGAGAAATAAGGCCAAACATAACACTACAGAAACTTCTCAATCACAAAAAGAGTAAGCAAAGAAGGGAAGAGAGGAAAACTACAAAAATAACCAGAAAACCTTTACTAAAATGACAATAAGTACATACCTATCAAAAATTACTTTAAATGAAAATAGTTCAAATGCTACAATAAAAAGACCTAGGTTGGCAAAATTCATAAAAAAATCAAAACCCATTGGGGCGCCTGGGTGGCTCAGTCACTTGAGCATCTGGCTTCAGCTCAGGTCATGATCTCACGGTTTGTGGGTTCGGGCCCTGAGTTGGGCTTTGTGCTGACAGCTCAGAGCCTGGAACCTGCTTCGGATTCTGTGCTTCCTTCTCTCTCTGCGTCTCCCCCACTTGTGCTCTGTCTCTCTTTGTCTCTCAAAAATAAATAAATGTAAAAAAATTTTTAAAAATTAAAAAAAATCAAAACCCATCTTTATACACTCTCTACAAAAGATTCACTTTAGACTTAAAGACATTCAAGAACTAGAAATGAAGAGATGGAAAAAACATTTATCATGCAAATGCAAGTGAAAAAAAAGCCAGGGTAGCTAGCTATACCACTATCAGACAAAATAGACATTAAAACAAAGACTGTAATAAGAGATAAACTTGGGTGCTACATAATGATAATGAAAACAATTACACAAGAGGATATAACAATTGTTAATATCTATGCAACCAATATGATAGTCCCTAAATACATAAAGCAAAATATTAATGGACAGAAGGGAGAAATTGATGGCAATACAATAACAGGGGACTTTAACACTTAATGTACATCAATGGTAGATCATCCAGGCAGAAAATCAATAAGGAAATAGTGTCTTTGAAGGACAATTCAAACCAGATGGACATAACAAATATGTATAGAACATTCCATCCCAAAAAACACAATACACATTCTTTTCTAGTGCATAAGGAACATTCTTCAGGGTAGATTGTATTTTAGGCCACAAAACAGGGCTCAACAAACTTAAGATTGAAATTATAACATGCATATTTTCCACCACAACAGTATGAAAGTGAAAGTGGAAATCAATAAAAAAACCAAAAAACAGAAAACAAAAAACAAGCAAAAAACCCTGGAAAAAACACAAATACATAGAGGCTAAATAACATGCTACTAAACAATGAATGGGTTAACAAAGAAATCATATAAGAAATCAAAAAATGTATGGAAACTAATGCAAATGAAACACAATGGCCTAAAATCTTTGGGACTCAGGGAAAGTAGTTCTAAGAGGAGAAAATATATAACAATATAGACCTTCCTGAAGACATGAGAAAAAGCTAAAATAAACAATTTAATCTTACACCTAAAGAAACTAGAAAAAAAGAATAAAGCCCAAGGTTAGTAGAGAAAGGAAATAATAAAACCAAAGCAGAAATAAATAACATAAAGACTAAAAAAAATTTTTAAAACAAATAGAAAAGATCAATGAAACCAAGAACTGATTCTTGGAAAAGATACATGAAATTGTTAAACCTTTAGCCAGATTAATCAGGAAAAAAAAAAAAAAAGAGAAAGGACCCAAATAAACAAAATGATAAACAGTAGAAGAAATGTAACAGTGACACCACAGAAATACAATTATAAGAGACTACTACAAAAAATTGCATGCCAACAAACTGGAGAACTAAGAAGAAATGATAAATTCCTATAAACATACAACCTTCCAAAACTAAGGAAGAAACAGAAAATCTGAACATACCAAAACCAGAACTTTTCCTTTAAGATCAGAAACAAGGATGTCCACTCTTGCCACTCCCACTTACCATAGTACTGGAAGTCCTAGCCTCAGCAATTACAGAAGAAAAAAATAAGAGGCATCCATGT
Organism: Acinonyx jubatus; assembly: GCF_027475565.1. Lineage (NCBI taxonomy): Eukaryota > Metazoa > Chordata > Mammalia > Carnivora > Felidae > Acinonyx > Acinonyx jubatus. The sequence continues at coordinate 59,735,339 of NC_069391.1, forward strand.
TGTTAAGGAAGAAGTTAAACTGTCACTATTTGCAGATGACATGATACTATACATAGAAAACCCTGAAGACTCCACCAGCAAACTATTAGAAGTAATAAATGAATTCAGTAAAGTTGCAATATACAAAATTAATACCCAGAAACTAACATTTCTATACGCTAATAACAGAGGATCAGAAAGAGGAATTAAGAAAACAATTCCATTTATAATTGCACAAATATATATAATACTTAATAAACTCAACCAAAGAAGTAAAGACCTATACTTTTAAAACTCTCATACATTAATGAAAGACATTAATGGTGACACAAACAAATGAAAACATTCCATGTGAATGAATTGGAAAAATTAATATTGTTAAAATGTCCATACTCCCCAAAGCAATCTACAGATTCAATGCAATAACTATCAAATTACCAACGACATTTTTCACAGAACTAGAACAAATATAGGTAAAATTTGTGTGGAACCACAAAAACTGCAAAACCCAATGCAATCTTGAGAAAGAACAAAGCTGGAGGTATCATAATCTCAAAATTCAGGATATACTAAAAAAATATAGTATCAAAACAGTTCGGTACTGGCACAAAAATAGACACAGAGTGGAACAGAATAGGTATCCCTAAAATAAATCCACATTATATGGTCAGTTAGTCTACAACAATGGAGGCAAGAATATGCAATGAGGAAAAGACAGTTTCTTCAACAAATAGTGCTGGAAAAACTGAACAACTACATGCAAAAGAATGAAACTGGACCACTTTCTTACACCAAACACAAAATAAACCCAAAATGTATTAAAAACTTAAATGTAAGACCAGATTTCTTAAAACTCCTAGAAGAGAACATAGAAAGCAATTTCTTTTGACATCAACTTTAGCAACATTTTGCTAGATATGTCTCCTGAGGAAAGGGAAACAAAAGCAAAAATAAACTTTTGGGACTACATCAAAGTGACAAAATTTTACACAGCACAGGAAACCTTGAACAAAACAAAAAGGCAACCTTCTAAATGGGAGAAGATATTTGCAAATAATATATTTGAAAAGGCATTAATATCCAAAATATATAAAGAATGTCTACAACTCAACACCAAAACACACCACACACACACACACACACACACACACACACACACACACAGTCAGAAGAGGGTTGCCTCTTGACAGAAGAAGGGTGCCTGGGTGACTCAATTGGTTAGGTGTCGACTTCAGCTCAGGTCAGGTTCTCACAGTTCATGCAGTTGGGCCCTGCATCAGGCTTTACACTGTCAGGGTGAAGCCTGCTTTGGATCTCTCTCTCAAAAATAATAAACATTTTTAAAAATGTTCAGAAGACCTGAACATATCTTTTCCAAAGAGGGCAGATGTATATGAAAAGATGCTCAACATCACTGATCATCAGGGAAATGCAAATCACAACCATTATAAAGTATTACTTCATACCAGTCAGAGTGGCTAGTATCAAAAACACAAGAAAAAACAAGTGTTGGTGAAGATGTGGATGAAAAGAAACTCATACACTGTTGGTGGAAATGCCACTCTGGAAAAATGGTATGGAGTTTTGTCAATTTTTTTTTATTTTTTTAAAAAATTGAGTACCATTTGACTCAAATAATTCCAATACTAGGTATTAACCCAAGGAATGAAAACTCTAATTTAAAAAGGTACTTGGACTCCTATATTTTTGCAGCATTATTTACAATAGCCAAGATATGAAAGCAACCCAAGTTTTCATGGATTGGTAAATGGATAAAGAAGATGTGATATATAAATACAATGGAACTTTACATAGCCATAAAAAAAGGATGAGATCTTGCCATTTGCAACAACATGATAAACCCAGAAAGTCTTGCGCTAAATGAAATAAGTCAGAGAAAGATAAATATTATATAATTTCACTTTTATGTGTAACCCATAGAAACAAAATAAATGACTAAACAAATAGCAGAATTAGACCTGTAAATACAGAAAACAAACTGATGGTTGTCAAAGGGAAGGGGACTGATCAGTTGGGCAAAATGAGTGAAAAGTAGTGAGAGATACAGGCTTCCAGTTATAGAATAAATAACTCAGGTAAGTCAAGGAAATAAAAGGTACAGAGTAGAGAATATAGTCAATGGTATTGTAATAGCAGTGTATGGTGAGAGATGATACCTACACCTGTGGACCTAGCATAATGTACAGAGTTGTTGAATCACTATGTTATGCGCCTACAACTAATTTAACATTGCGTGTCATATAGTCAAATAAAACAATAAGTATTTTTTACTCAAAAATAATAAAAAAGAAAGTTTTGCCTTGTCATACTGAACATCGAACTTTGAGATTTGAATTTCTTTTAATTGAAAAATGTCTACCTTGTGCACAAACACCCTCTTTGCTAGCATTGCTGTGATATTTGAAAAATGGAGAGCATTTTAATAGATAAAATATAGGAAGAGGGAATTTTAGTGGAGGAAGTAAGTGAAGACAAAGTTTTGAAGGCCAGAATGTTGGATTAGCCCTTATAGCCAGAAGAGATGTGAAACCCTTTATCTGCCACCTCCCATTGCACTCTCACTTCATCATTAGGTCCTCAATCTCTCTGCCAATTCTTCCTCTATGTCTTCAACAGGCTAGTATATACATAAGCTCTTTTCCAGTTTACATATGGATAGTACTTTTAAAATTTTCTTTGTTTGTTAACCTTTCCTGGGTTTTAAAAATCCAGGAAATATTTCTTAGGACTTTGCTCTCAAGTTCTCCCTCTCTCTAACCAAATCACTGGAAGGTATACAAAAATAAAAGGTTTGTGCAAAACAAATTTTCTGTAACTTTCAAAATAATGTCTCCCAAGAGAAATCAAATACATCAAGGAGATAACAAATTATGGTTAATTCTAAAAAAACACTTTATTCAGAAGTGCACCTGTAATAGAAATCAAATTTTTTAAATTTTAATGTTTATTTATTTTTGAGAGAGAGAGAGAGAGAGAGAGAGAGAGAGAGTTCTAGCAGGGAGGGGCAGAGAGAGAGGGAGGACAGAATCTGAAACAGGCTCCGGATTCTGATCTGTCAGCACAGAGCCTGATGCGGGGCTTGAACTGGGGAATGGCAAGATCATGATCTGAGCTGAAGTCAGATGCTTAACCAACTGAGCCACCCAGGTGCCCCAGAAATCAAGCTTTTATGGTAAGATAGGGTCTGTAATAAAACTAGGAGCCTTTGACTATGAAAATTCCTCTGGGTAGACACACAGCCTACCTAGTGTTTTCCATTAAATGTCAGCTCTATTCTTTATGTTGGACATAGGACTTTTGTTTAACCTTCAAGGTTATTTTCCAACCTATCATCGGGAGGCAGCCAAGGACTAGACAGCCCCAAGATTTCCCTCTCCTGCCTTGACCAGGAAGGCCCCTTGTATACATCTGTACCTGCCTTCATAGACACAGAATGATAATGTGCAAATCCAGCACTGTAATAAATATAGCCTACTTGGCAATGGGGCTATAAATAGAGTATGTTAGAACCAAAGGTGCATTCAGACTGCTTCTGTCAGAATAGACTAAGAAAGGAGGGTGTATTATTATAGCAGAAGCAAGTAGATGGGTTTTCTTTGCCAGTAAAAGCAGGGCATAATATACTCAACATGCCTACTGGTGCTGGAGCATAAATCAACCATCAGTTCTGAGCAGCACATAAAGGGCTTTCCCTCATCACAATTACTGAATATGAAGAGTTCCCATAGACAGCTCATCATTGCAAAAAAAGCAGTTAGTAATTTGGTCTTCTGTATTTTCTTGTGATGCTTGTAGTCGGTGGGTAGTATGGATGTAGATGTGACTCTACAGTGTTCAGCTGGTATAGCTGGGTGGAAAAGAGGGCATAGGTGAGCAGATCAGACACTGAGTAAATCAAAGCGGGACTTCTGAATACAAGGAAGATGTATCAGATGGCTCTAGGCAGCCACAATGAGTAGAGCTAAGAGGTCAGGGTAGGGCAATAGATGAAAGAATTTTCTATAAATCAGAGTTGTCTAAAGAAAGACTAACCTTCACTGGAACGATTATAGCAGAAAGTGATTGGCCACTTGGTCAAAGAATTAGGTTGGTCACAGATGCTGGAAGGGGGGCTGAAGTAACACAGGTAGCCTGGATGTTCACTCATGGTTCCTTCCATCTTCATGTGCTCTAATAAATCAACTTCTCTCAGAATACAAATTAAGTCACAGTCCACATGAAAGAGCTCATTATTCATTCAGGAAAATATGTCCATTTTGTTCATAGTCCCAAATAAGTTCAGAGTTCCCTCATCTAGCCACCAGTCACTTCAACTGCTCTTACCCTCAAGAATTTGGAATATTTTCATCTTTAAAATAAGATCAAAGTTGCCTCTGCTTGCATTATGAAAAGGGTTAAATTTGGGAAGATCTTTTGAATTATATATGCTCTTTTGAATGCACTAGGGATGCTTATTACATAAATAAATCCGGTAAAAAATTAACCAGGATTTTAGGGGTCATTATTTTTATTTTCCATTTTTTGAGTCCATATTATGATCACCTATAGAGGCAGATGGACCTTCACCTAGGTTTGGTCCAGATGTCACAGCTGATGATGCAACCATATACCAAGAAGATGTGACAAAGTTTATTACTTACATAACTGAGGTCACTGGAGAGGAGGGCATTCCTCTCAAACAGACCTGAAGTGGCTTGAGACAGCAAGAAAAGGAAATAGGCCTGGGTTTTTATTGTGTTTAGGAAATGGGTCTGGGGTGATAGTTCCCAATGAAAGCTTGTGGTTTGAAATCTCCTGTTGGCACCAAAGGAAGGAATATCCAGAGTTTCTTATCTGTTTGTCCAGTTGTGAGGCACAAAGGCAAAAGGGTAGACACTAAAGCTGTCAGAAATCAGACATCTAAAAATGGAGTCAAAGTTCTGGTCTAGGATAGCCCTGAACTCACCTCCATGGACACACCAATTTTATAGCTTTTTATAGATAAATTCCTCCTGAAGAACTGGGGATTGACTGAACAGTTTCTGTACAACAAAAAAACAGAGAGAATGGCAAGAGAAACAGAGACATGATAATGAAGGAAACCCCCAACCCCAACACTAGGAACTGCAGTGGGTGGGGAGGTATAGTACTGAGAAACCATGAGTAGATTCATCTACCCTAGGGCACAATGAAAAAAGACACAATTTAAAAGAGCAACTAGTTTATAAAAGATCCATCCCCAGAACCCTGCCAAGTTTTGGAAGAGCTGCTGGAACTCTCTCTGGGTCAAAGCAGCCAGATAATGCCACAGTTTACACTCCCCCTCTACCTGAGAGGACAGATAGGAGCAGGTTCCAGATGCCATAGCCAGTTTGTCACCCCAAGGTCCCTAGCCCACACCAGCCCCAGATACAACTGGGATATAGAAGAAAAAACTGTGATTTAAAAAATCAACTAACCAATAAAAAAAAACAGCCTTGGAACTTTGTTAAATGGCAGGAGTGGGAGTGGGGATGATTGCTGGAAATCTCTCCAGTTGGAAAGGCTGGTGAAAACCTCAGTTTATGTCCCCCCTCCACCTTCATAATATGAAAAGGAACAGGGTCTCAGCACCTTAACCAACCTGTTGCCTCAGTGAGCCCAGGGCCATTAGCTCATACTACCCAAACTGTAACACTAAGGAGGCTTCAAGGCAGTACACACCAGGGCACCACTGACCAGTGCACACTACAGCTACAGTCTTTGCAGCAAGACAATACAGGTACAAGCACCTCAGAACACTACAGGCCCACCGCACGTCCACTTCAGACAGCTTCCTAGGGCATCCCCAATGAGGAGTGCTCTGGGACCTCCTGGCTGACACCTGCTTTGCCCCACCAGGGCACCTCTTACACTGAGCACCTCGGAATGCCCTGGCTTACACTCACTTTTGCTTCAGTTTTCCTGTCAGAACACCCTTTGTATGGAGAGCCTTGGGACACTTTGGTTTACACCCACTCCACCTTCAGCTGTCCTGTCAGGGCAGTCTTTGCTCAGAGAGCCGAGGATTACACCAGCCCATGCCCACTACTGCTTTAGCTGTCCTGCCAGGACACCTGTATGGAGAAACCTGGAACCACTTCTGCCCATGCCCACTTTAGCTACAGCTGTCCTGTCAGGGTGCCCCCTACACACAGCCACACCCTGTGTCCTCTTCAGCTACTCTGAAGCTTTGGCCTGTACACACTTCAGCTTCAGTCATCCCAGCAGGGCACTTTCTGTATGGAGAGGCTTAAGACCACACAGGTCCATCTGAGCTCCAGCCATCCTACCAGGGAGGCCCAAGCATAGCCCCCAACCCCCAACCTATGCCATTCATAGCTCCAGCCTACCATGAAAAGTCACCAAACACACAAGAGCTACACAAAGGACAACCATACACAAGATCATTCCTTTAAGTTTAGGAATAGTTTGAAGTAGTTGTTTCACTTATTTCATAGAAACAAACATATTAAGAAAAATTGGAAGACAGAGGAATATGCTCCAAAAAAAAAAAAAAACAAAAAACAAGCAAAAAAAAAAACACCTCAGAAAAGGAACTGAGATGGAGGTCAGCAATATACCTGATAAAGAATTTAAAGTAATGATGATATATAAACCACATCTTCTTTATCCGTTCTTCAGTTGGTGGGCATTTAGGCTCTTTCCATAATTTGGCTATTGTTGAAAGTACTACTATAAACATTGGGGTACATGTGCCCCTATGAATCAGCACTCCTGTATCCTTTGGAGAACTTCCTAGTAGTGCTACTGTTGGGCTATAGGGTAGTTCTATTTTTAATTTTTTGAGGAAACTCCACATTGTTTTCCAGAGTGGCTGCATAAGTTTGCATCCCCACCAACAGTGCAAGAGGATTCCCATTTCTCCACATCCTCACTATCATCTGTTTCCTGAGTTGTTAACTCTGACTGGTGTGAGGTGGTATCTAAGTGTGGTTTTGATTTGTATTTCCCTGATGATATGTGAGGAATACTACTTGGCAGTGAGAAAGAATGAAATGCTGCCCTTTGCAGTAACATGGATGGAACTGAAGGGTAGTATGCTAAGTGAAGCAAGTCAGTCAGAGAAAAACAGATATCATATGTTTTCACTCATATGTGGAACTTGAGAAAGAACAGAAGACCATGGGGGAAGGGAAGGGGAAAAATAGTTATAAACAGAGAGGGAGGGAGACAAACCTTAAGAGACACTTAAATACAGAGAACAAACAGGGTTGATGGCAGGGCAGGGGAGGGGAAAATGGGTGTTGGGCACTGAGGAGGGCACTGAGGAGGGCATTTTGGAATGAGCACTGGGTGTTGTATATAAGCGATAAATCACAGGAATCTACCCCCAAAACTAAGAACACTCTGTATACACTGTATGTTAGCCAACTTGACAATAAATTATATTAAAAAAATAAAATGAAATATAGATTATAAAAAAATAATGATGATAAAGGTGCTCTAATGTTGGAAAGAAAAGTGGATGTAGTCAGTGAAACATTGAACTGAGAAATGGAAACTATAAAAAAATTCTATATAGTATGAAGAATACAATAACTTAAATGAAAAAAATACACTAGGTGGAATCAATGGTAGATTAATGGATGCATAAAATGGATTAGTGATCCAGAAGACAGAGGAATGGAAAGGACACAAGCTGAATAGCAAAAAGTAAACTGAATTTTTAAAATGAGGGTAAGTTAAGGGATGTCTTGGACAACATCAAGCAAACAAGCATTCATATTAGAGGGATCCCACAAGGAGATGAGAAAGAGGCAGAAAACTTATTTGAAGAAATAATAGCTGAAAATTTCCCTAACCTAAGGAACAAAATAAACATCCAGTTTTGGGAAACACAGAGAGTTCCAAACACAATGGACCCGCCCTCTCCAAATCAACACCATGAAACATAATAATTAAAATGTCAAAGGTTAAAGGTAAAGAGAAAATTTAAAAGCAGCAAGAGAGGAACAAAAAGTTATGTACAAGGAAACCCCATAAAGTTTTCAGCTGATTTTTCAGGAGAAACTTTGCAGGCCAGAAGGGACAGGTGTGATATATTAAAAGTGTTGAAAGGAAAAACCTGTAACCAAGAATATTCTATCCAGCAATATTATCATTCAGAATTGAAGAAAAGATAAAGAATTCCCCACACAAAGTTGAAGGAATTTATCACCACTAAATGGACCTAATAATAAATGTTAAGGGGACCTCTTTAAATGGGAAAAAGTCATAATTAACACGAGAAAATTATGAAAGAACAAAAAGTTGCTGTGGAGAGACTTGTGGAGAAAAAGGAACTCTGTTGCACTGTTGGTGGGAATGCAAACTGGTGCAACCATTGTGGAAAACAGTATGGAGTTTCCTTAAAAAAATTAAAATATAACTACCCTATGATCCAGTAACTGTGCTATTGAGTATTTACCCAAAAAATAGAAAAACACTAATTTAAAAGAATACATGTACCCCTATGTTTATAGCAGCGTTATTTACAATAGCCAAATGAAGCAGCCCGCATCCATCAACAGATAAATAAATAAAGAAGATGTGAGGGGCACCTGGGTGGCTCAGTCGGTTGGGTGTCCGACTTCGGCTCAGGTCATGATCTCACAGTCTGTGAGTTCGAGCCCCGCGTCGGGCTCTGTGCTGACAGCTCAGAGCCTGGAGCCTGCTTTGGATTCTGTGTCTCCCTCTCTCTCTGCTCCTCCCGTGCTCAGGCTCTGTCTCTCTGTCTCAAAAATAAATAAAAACATTAAAAAAATTTAAAAAAAGAAGATGTGAGATTATCTATCTATCTATCTATCTATGATGGAATATTATTCAGCCATAAAAAGAATAAAATCTTGCCATTTGTAATGACATGGATGGAGGTAAGGTATAATGCTAAGTCAAATAAATCCATCAGAGAAAGACAAATACTATATAGTTTCACTCATATGTGGAATTTAAAAAATAAAACAAATGAGCAAAGGAAAAAAGAGAGAGAGAAGACAAGAAACAGACTCTTAACTATTGAGAACAAATTGGTGGTTACCAAAGGGGAGGTAGATGGGCAGATAGGGGAAATTGATGATGGGATTAAGGAATACACTTACTGTGATGAGGATTGGGTGATGTATGAAATTGTTGAATCGCCATATTGTACACTTGAAACTAACACTGTATGTTAACTATACTGTAATCAAAATTAAAAAAGAGCTTCTAACATCTACAAAAAATTAATTAATTAAAGTCATCTTAAAATAATACAACCAAAAAGAAAATTAGGAATAAAATGATGTCAAATGTGACAGTATGTATGCTAAATGTGGAGGAGAAAATTTCAAACAAAAGTGTTTTTTTTTTCAGAATTGAACTTAAATGACAATCAACTTAATATAGATTGCTCTGTACTTCGAAGGATATATATGAACTTCATGGTAACCACAAACCCAAAACCTATTATAGATACACAAAAGATAAAGAGAAAGAAAATCAAACATAACATTACAAAAAACACTCAATCACAAAAAAAGAGAGCAAATAAAGAAGGAAACAGAGAACTATAAAAATTACCAGAAAACAATTAATAAAATGACAGTAAATACATATTATCAAAAATTACTCTAAATGTAAATGATCAAAATGTTAAAATAAAAACATACAGGGTAGTGTAATGAATAAAAAAAGATCATTTTTATGCTGCCTACAAGAAGTGCATTTCAGATCTAAAAGCATATACAGGCTACAAGTAGAAGGATGAAAGTGACATTCCATTCAAATAGAAGTAAATAAAAAGCTGGGGTAGCAATACTTAACAGATAAAGCAGACTTTAAAACAAAGACTGTAGCAAGGGACAAAGAAGGATATTATATAAGGATAAAATGAACAATCTAACAAGAGAATGTAACAATTGTAAATATCTATGCACCCAAGATGGGAGCTCCTAAATACATAAAACACATACTAACAGACATCAAGGAAGAAATTGATGATAATACAATAATAGTAGGTGACATTAAAACTCCACTTACATAAATGGATAGGGCATCCAGGCAGAAAATCAATAAGGAAACAATGTCTTCAGACAACACATTAGACCAGATGGACATAACATATTTGCAGAACATTAAATCCAAAAACAAAAGAATACATATTTGTTTCAAACACACATGGAACATTCTCCAGGATAGATCACATGTTAGGCCACAAAACAAGTCTCAGAAGTTTAAGAAGACTGAAATAATATCAAGCATCTCTTCTGATCTCAAGTATATGAAACTAGAAATCAATTACAAAAAGAAAAAAAAAAGGAGTGAGGGGAAAGAACCCCAGAAACACATAGAAGCTAAACAACACATTTCCACAGAACCAATGGGTTAACAAAGAAACCAAAGGAGAAATAAAAAAAAAATCCGTGGAGACAAATGTAAATGAAAACAGCATGGTCCAAAATCTTTGGGACTCAGGGAGAACAGTTCTAAGAAGAAAGCAATATAGGCCTACTTTAAGAAACAAAACAAAGCTTGAATAGTCATCAAAACAGCATGGTACTGGCACAAAAGTAGACATATAGATCAGTGGAACAGAATAGAGATCCCAGAAATAATCCCACATTTATACGGTCAGTTAGTCTCTAACAAAGGAGGAAAGAATATACAGTGGGGAATACAGTCTCTTCAATAAATGGTGTTGGGAAAACAGGACAGCAATATGCAAAAGAATGAAGTTGAATCACTTCTTACACCATACACAGAATAAATTCAAAATGGATGAAAACCTCCATTGTATATATATACCAAATCTTCCTTATCCATTCATCTATCGATGGACATTTGGGCTCTTTCCCTACATTGGCTATTGTTGATAGTGCTGCTATAAACATGGGGGTGCATGTGTCCCTTTGAAACAGCACACCTGTATTACTCGGCAATCAAAAAGAATGAAATCTTGCCATTTGCAACTATGTGGATGAAACTGGAGGCTATTATGCTAAGTCAAATTAGTCAGAGAAAGACAAAAATCATATGACTTCACTCATATGAGGACTTTGAGAGACAAAACAGATGAACATAAAGGAAGGGAAACAAAATACAAAAACAGGGAGGGGGACAAAACAGAAGAGACTCGTAAATATGGAGAACAAACTGAGGGTTACTGGAAGGGTTGTGGGAGGGGGGATGGGCTAAATGGGTAAAGGGCATTAAGGAATCTACTCCTGAAATGATTGTTTCACTATATGCTAACTAATTTGGGTGTAAATTAAAAAAAAATAAAAAAATAAAATTAAAAAAAAAAAGGATGAAAACCTAAATGTGAAATCTGAAACCATAACACTCCTAGAAGAGAACATAGGAAACAATTTCTTTGATATTAGTTATAGAAGCATTTTTCTAAATAGGTCTTCTAAGATAAGGGAAGCAAAATCAAAAATAAATTATGGGGACTACATCAAAGTAAAAAGCTTTCACACAACAAAGGAAACCATCAACAAAACAGAAAAGCAACCTGTTGAATGGGAGAAGATATTTGCAGGTGATGTATCTAATAAGAGGTTAATATTCAAAATTCATAAAGATCTACAGCTCAACATTTAAAAAGCAAACAATCCAATTAAAAAATGGGCAGAGAACCAGATCAGACATTTTTCCAAATAATACATAGACATGGGCAACAGATATGAAAAGACGCTCAATATCACAATTATCAGGGAAATTTGAATCAAAATAACAGTAAGAAATCACTTTATACCATGAAAGTGTCTAGAATCAAAAAGACAGGAAATAAGTGTTGGTGAAGATGTGGAGAAAAAGGAACACTTGCACACTGTTGGTAGGTATGCGAATTGGTGCAGCTGCTATGGAAAACTGTATGGAGGTTCATCAAAAAATTAAAAATGGAAATACCATATTATCCAATAATTCCACTACTGGGTGTTACCCAAAGTAAATTAAAACACTAATTTGAAAAGATGTATGCATCTCTATGTTTATTGCAGCATTAATTACAAGAGCCAAAATATGAATCAGCCGTGTCCATTGATAGATGAATGGATAAAGAAGTGGGGTGTGTGTGTGTGTGTGTGTGTGTGTGTGTGTGTGTGTATCATTTATATAATGGAATTTTAGCCATAAAAAGTGAGATTTTGCCATTTGCAATAACATGAATGGAGCTAGAAAGAGTTATGCTAAGAGAAAGATAAATACCATATGATTTCACTTATATGAATAAAACAAATCATACATATAAATACAGAGAACAAACTGATGGTTGCCAGAGGCAAAAGGGTAGGCGGATGGACAAAATGGGTGAAAGGGAGTGGGAGATACAGGCTTCCAGTTATAGAACAAAGAAGTCATGGGAATAAAAGTTACAGCATAGGAAATACAATCAATGGTATTGTAATAATGTTGTATGGTGATGAATGGTAGCTACATTTGTGGCAAGCATAGTATAAGATAAAGTTGAATCACTATGCTGTATACCTGAAACTAATAAAACAGCATGTATCAAGTATACCCAAATAAAAAAATATATGGAGTCAAACTCATTACAATTAATTACAGTGGACACATGCTGCCTTTGCTTTGTCAACTCACATTTATACTTCTTCCTAGGTTTGGAGAATCTACCATAAGATAAATCTTACACAGTAGTAGAGATTTGCCTTCAGCCACCAGGAACCAAAAAGTCCAGACAGTGGGTCTCTCTGAAGCTAAGAAGTTTGAATATAGGTAGGTAATCCAAACTAAGTCAAGCAGGAAACAGGATTCAGTCAGAGATCATGGTTCATGTTCAGTGTCAGCAAGAGCAGAAATACCAGTGGTGGCAACCAGCAGTAGTGACTGTGATTTCTTAATCAAACTTTTCTTACATGTTTTTGGCAAGACAGGCAATCTGCCTCCCTTGATTCTTTTCTATTTGTACGTTTTGTTCTCCAGGCTTTCCATCTGTAAATGAGCCAGATAACATCTCTCCACAAATTCTTTTTACTTATGTTACCCAGTCAATTCCTGTTGTCTGCAATGAAGAATCCTGACTAGTTGATGACTGTCACACACATAAACATGTGCACTCACAAATACACGTACATACACATACTCTGAATAGGAATAATACATTTATAGAGTAAACATAATGATAGATCAAGGAAATAGACTAACTTTGGCTTTTGAACAAGTCTGTAGTTATTGTTCAACAATTGCAGTGACTATATCTTAGCGATCTTTTCTAAAAAGGAAATATGCTAGCAGAAAATTCTAAGCTCCCTATTTTGCATTCAAGAATTAAAAAAAATGTGTTGAAACTATTGACCACAAGTCATAATTTTAATTAGTGATAAATTTTTAGAAGATTAGAAAATGGATGACACACATACCTTTGAGAATCTAAAGAACTGGGTGTATGAATATACTGATGGAGGCACATATAAACATCACCTATACCTTGACAATATGAGATTTAGGTTATAGCCAATTTGTTTGCCAAGTATGACCAGATACTCTCCTGTGACATTCTGCTCTTTAAGTACATGTTTTATTGTTATTTCTTATAGAATATAATCCTTAACCTTGCAGCAACAATTACTGCAAAAATGCTTTTTATATTTGTTATTGGATATTGTATTTACTCTCTTTATGTTGTTAGAGGAAAATGTATTTGTTAGAATATGTTTGTTGTAGAAAATTGAATGTAGTCATCCAAGTTGTAATGTACACATCCGTTCTGGGATAATTTTCTCATTATAAATGACTGTGCTAACTTTATGTTCTAAGCACATATAAATGTCTTGAAGTTACTCCCTAGTCAAAGAGCATTATGACCCTTCTCTCAGCTTTATTCCTGCATCTCAATTTCAGAAAACTAAGCTTTTAGTTCTAAAAGACTTATTTACAAAGGAAATGAGAAGCTACTTTTAGCCACAGAAGAATATAGAAGTTGTTGCCCTCTAACTATAAATAGTGAAAAGGTAAACATCTATGCACAGACATACCTGTAATGGTCTTATCTGAAACTGGATACCAATATTTCTGAAAACTTGTATATTTCTGATATGCTACAAAGAAGAGCAAAATACACCTTGGGGTGGCAGATTTGTTTTTATGAATTGCTGCTCTATTGGGCTTTCAGGTTATCAAATGTAAAGCCAAGCTCCTATTCTGGAATACATAATGAGCGTAATTATTTAAAAGCTTTTCTTAGCTATGAGGAGAGTTGTTGTCTCTAAATTGTGTTGCTTGATAGCCATTGCTTACTGGAGACATGATGGGCTATATTTTTTCTTTGAAACTGATTACTTGTTCACCAAGCTATTTCCTTTTCTTCCTGGGCATATACCTAGGCTATGTCTTCCAACTTTCATTGTAGGTAGGTGTGGCCAAATGACTGAGTTCTAACCAATGGAAGATGAAAGAGTTCTGGTTCAGGCTTGGTGTGTAAAGAACTCCCAGATCGGATCCTCAGTGCTTCTACCCCTTTCTTTAGCTCGATGCAGATGAGCACATTATCCTTGGAAGCCATATGATGAATATGGCAGAGTCTCAATGTAGGTCCCAGAATTGCTGCCTAAAGAAGACACACTCAATTATAAAAATCCACTTTGAATTTTATGTAAGTGGGAAACAAATGTATATTACTTTTAAGTCATTACATATTTCTGGCTCAGCTTGTAAAGTACACTGGTCTCTGCAATGTAGTGAATATATGATGCAGTCTGGGGAGAGAGATAGTGGAGTAACTAATATGGAGGAGCATGGCCTAGGGAGTGTAAGTGCAGCAATGTGTCATATTCAGTGAAACATTGTCTTTCTGCTTTGTAATCCTGAGTTGTAAAGTATTATTACCTGGTTTTGGATGTCTTTGGAAAATTAGGGAGGGAACTGTTTTCATTCTACTAAGCATTTGGGGTAGATGTCAGAACAGAACCTACAGGACAATCAATGGTAACAGTTCAGAGTAAGAACTGTCTGTGAAAATGGAAAATTCTTGTGGCAAATGGAAGAATTTCCTGGGAAATGCTCATAAATACATAAAGATAGAAACATGGTAAAAGCTACAGCCACATGACTTAGCCCTCTATTATTTGTATATTAAAAGGAGGGTGGTCCCTTGAAGCCTGAAGAAATTAGGATCTCTGAGTTATATAGTTGTACACATGGGCAAAATAATATTTCAGAATACATACTACCTTACGAATTCAGCCTGATTCATCATAGTTACAGACCTCTGACCACGTGGCAGATAAAGGAGTATCTTCAGAGTAGAGACAGCCCTCAAAAAGAAGCCACATTCTAAGCTTCTAAGTTTAAAAGACATCATAGTGTGAATCAGAAGTGATTTGTTCAGAAATACCAACAGGGTAACATTATTTTCTTTCTGCCCAACCTGTGCTTATAAATCCTCTGAGCTGCAGGGGCGCCTGGGTGGCTCAGTTGGTTGGATGACCAACTTCGGCTCAGGTCATGATCTCACTGTTTGTGAGTTCAAGCCCCACGTGGGCTCTGTGCTGACAGCTCAGAGCCTGGAGCCTACTTCGGATTCTGTGTCTCCACCCTCTAACCCTCCCCTGCTCATGCTCTGTGTCTCCCTGTCTCTCAATAATGAATAAACATAAAAAAATTAAAAAATAAATCCTCTGAGCTGCAAAGGTGAAATGCAAAGAGTATAAGAAGAAAGGAAGCCACAAAGGAATGTTTCTTGCTCAGCATCCCTTTTATGTACAAATAGACGATATTGAGACTAAACGACATCCCAGAATTTTGGGTACTTCTAGAGTAGAAAGACCTGTCCTGTTTCCTTTATGGAATGTTTTGAGTTTTTTGTTTGTTTTATTGTTTTTTAAGAGCTAAAGTTGGCAAATATTTCCCACAGTACTGCCCTAGTCATGATAGAAATCAATAGAGATGGGGGAAGGCAAATTTTGGCATCAGAGGGGACTAAGATGAGCATCTTATATTTTCTTTAGGTTAATAAGAGACACAGAGGGGTCCGCTGTACCCAGGAGCACAGAACTTTGTTGAGAGATAGCCTGTAAGCCTGTCTGGGGATTCCGTTGACTGTACCAGGGAGTCCACATCAGAATGTATGAGTACACTACCCAAGCTGGAGACTGAAGGAGGACACAGCTGTGGTTTATGAAAGATTGCCAACATCAGAGAACTGAGTAAGTACTGAATGAACATCGGCAAACTGCTCAGTCACTAACTTCTGAAGGAAGAATTTGGGCATCCCCAGGGGCAAAACATATGATGAGCCAGAGCATCATCAATGGCTGAGAAAAGATAAAAGCAAGAAATAAAGTGGTCCTTCACCAGCATCACTACTGGGCTGTTGACAATGCTATTTAAAATTTTGGATATGGCTAGAGGAGATTCTGAGGGAGGAAAAAAGGGGAAACTGTTAGAACTAAATCGTAAACTGGAAACAATTGACTTATTATTGAATCAGCTTTAAAAAAAAAACTAAAAATGATTTTTATTTTCTACTATTAACAGAAATGGGAGTTGGCCAGTTGCTAGTTCTTTTGGAATGCTGTTTTTTTGATGCAAGGGACAAATCTCCTCCTTAAAAGCAAAGAGCTGAGTTAGATAACAAATAGGTGATATATTTATAAATTTATTGGCAGATAGGGAATTTTCTAGAATCTTAGGTTAAAGCCAGATTATGAGTGAGGTGTGCATGTGTGTGAGTATGTGTGTATGTATGAGTGTGTGTGTGTGTGTGTGTGCATGCACATAGTGATCAGAGTGAAGGTATGCAGAAGGAAACAATGGAGAGAAGATAGGTAACTCAAACTCAAACATTCAAGATTGCCCAATCTTGGAATGGGTAGACAAATGCGGAAGTCAAATTTTTGATCTCCCTGTTTCCTTTCTCTTATTCTTTAGTTTTCTCTCCTCCTCCATTTTTATTTCTCAAGAAGAAAGATAACTCAAACCCTTCCAATAGTTGAGCATATACTACCTCCCTTCTCTATCATCTGCTCTAGATGACTCTTGACCTATCAGGTTCCTTGCAGTCTTCTTTGTGGTTTCATGCTCAAGGACACCACTAGTGATTTCACTTGTTTTCCATTTAATCTCACAAAGCCATACAAGCTCCACTTGAATGAATCCCCCCAATTAGGCATTCTATCAGCAGAAAATATGCCATTTCCTCAGCTCATGTTGAGCTCTTAACCATGCAATCCTGAGATGTTGCCACTTGGGGACATAACTGGCAGTGCCAAAAGAAGCACTGACAATTCTCAGGTAGTAACTCCCAAAACTTGGGAATTACTGCTGAGAGACTTCAACAATGGAACTATATAACAGGGCTTGAAGTGAGAAAGAAAGGGGCTCCCTCTCCTCAAGTCCTTCATCCGAAGAAATGACAAGGAAATGTACAGAGGCAGGGTCAGTTCCAAAAAGATGTATGGAGCCAGACAGTAGAGGACAGGCAAGGAGTAGAGCCTCTGCTCAAGGAAATCCTTGTTATCAACAGCAATCTTTCCTGTATCCTTAAAGATCATCTGAGATGTCACCATGAAGTCATCCTGAGTCTCCTATTTAAATATTTCCTAATCAGGGGCATCTGGGTGGCTCAGTTGGTTAAGTGTCTGACTTCGGCTCAGGTCATGATCTCACAGTTTGTGAGTTTGAGCCCTGCATCGGGCTCTGCTGACAGCTCAGAGCCTAGAGCCTGCTTTGGATTCTATGTGTGTGTGTGTGTGTGTGTGTGTGTGTGTGTGTGTGTCCTTCTCCCACTCACACTGTCCCTCAAAAAATGAAAAATGTTAAAAAAAATTTAAAAAATGTCCTAATCAGAATTTTTTTTCTTCTAAACATCTTAGAACATCTAACATGTTAATAGGTTACCTCTTAACATTTAAATGTTCTCTGAGATATCTAAAATGGATTGGAAAATGGAATGAGGATGGGTAGAGAGTAAATATGCAGTTTTCTTAACCCCAAATTTATTGGATTGGAAAATATATATTCCCCAGAACTCCTCTTGCTGAAGTCTAGTGCTCCAAGGTATATAGCTTGCAAGGTATTGATAAATATTAAACTCTCAAGGGGAAAAAAAATCCAAAAGCTTGATTACAGTATAGCATTTCCCAAAGAATGTCTCCTGGAATTTTATACATGCATAACATTTGTCTGCAAAAGGATCCCATGCTTAAATAGGTTTAAGGAATTGCCCTTGCTAGAAGTTATTTGGCTTTTTGTCCACCTAAATAATTATTGATTAATCTATAACTTTTATCTTATCATCTTATCTTTGCAATGTAATAACTTGTGTTTCTACTTGCAGCAGAAGGGGTTTTACATATGATTCATTGCTATTGCTCTTCTCCCCTGAGAACACCTTGAATACAGAAGGTGCTCAAGAAATGTTTGTTGAAGAAAAGAACAAAGGATAACATGCGAACCACAGCTGACAACAGATTATAGTTCTGGATGGAAGAGAGGTATGACCCCTGTATCTACCTTGAAAATAGGTCCATACTAGTCAGGAGAACCATGTCATTCATGACTGAGCCCAAACCCTTTTAAAAGTTTCAATATGGTCGGCCACGGCCTCTGAGAGTTGCATTCCTCATATATCTAGGGGAAAAGAGTAAAACACTTTGAGTGAAATGATGTCCAGAGGCTAAAATCAAACTTCTTGAATGTTGTCCAAGGCTGGCCTAGTATGCAGGGGTTTTGCCTTGAGTAGTGGTGGCAATATCTCCTCTGTGGAGATAATTGATCCCTAGCCCAGTGAGCAGATGTTATTAGAAGGAGGATGTGTGTAGCAAAGGAGTGCCCCAGGCTTTTGATAGCTTCCACCATGGTTTCAACAGGAAGCTAAAGAAGCTGGCACCATTATGTGTTTGCCTGCATCATCCTTGTGCTAAGAAAGCTACCTTTCTATATTTAGAAGCTAAACTTCTAAATATAAAACTCTAACCCCTTTCCTCACTATAACTTTGTCCTGCCACTGTTCAAATGTGGCTAAGAGAGAAGCAAAAAACAGTTTGCCTGGTTGCTGATTACTTTGCTTAGGAGCCAAATTATCTCAGTGTGCCCTGACTGCTGGGAGTTCTAGCAATCAAGTTGTTGTGAAGGGAAGAAAAGGCAGGGTTGATCACTTCTTTCATAAATGCATTTCTTTGTTCATTCAGCAATGATTACTGAATGCCTACCTATGTCAAGAATTGATAAGTTGACTCTTTAATATAAACCTGGCTGACTCACACAAACTTTGGACCCATAAAAAGCCTCTACGAGTGCTTGCATTTTACCTCTGGAAGTTATATAGGTTTCAGCCAATCACTTTCTCTGTTATTCCCATTCCTTAGCTTTCTGGATCCTTATCCCCACTTGACTCCATACCTCAGCTTCTACTATCCTTCTAACTAGTTGGTTTTCATATCACTAGACTTCTTCAGAGAAACAAAAGCAAAGAGAGACAAATATGAATAAGATTTACTTTAAGGAATTGGCTCATTTAGTTGTAGGGACTGACAACTCTGAAGTCTAACCGGGAGGCTAAAACTCAGGCAAGATTTGATGTTGTCATCTTGAGTTTGAAATCTTTAAGGTAAGCCTGCAGGTTTTAAATGTGGGCAGGAGTAGACATTGCAATCTTGAGTCTGAAAGTTGTAGGGAAGCCAGAAAACTGCAAACTCAGACAGATTTCTATGTTACTGTCTTAATGAAGAGTTACTTCTCCAGGAAATAGGTTTCTGGACTTAAGGCTTTCAACAGATTGAATGAAGCCTACAGACATAATCAAGGACAATCTCCTTTACTTAAAGCCAATTAATTGTAGATGTTAATTACAACTATAAAATACCTTCATAACAACATCTTGATTAGTGTTTGATCAAACAAGTAGGTACCCTAAGCTTGCCATGTTGATATACAATTTTAACCATCACATTTTGATATCTAGAATTTTGTCCTATTTTCCCCTGTATACTGACTCTACACCTTTAGATTACCACCTACATCAGGTTTGGGGTGGGGGAGAGAATCAGAAAAGTACAATGTATATATGAAAGAGATTTGGACCCAACCCTCAAGGAACTTCTGATGTAGGTAAAGAAATATCACTGAAAATAGCTTTCTTGGATTCTAAGTCTATGGGGCATAGTGGAAGGAGGGATTAGTTCCATTTATCATAGAGAAGATGAAATGTAAGGAATTCATGGAGTTTAAATTCTGTATTATGAGGATGAATACATAATTTCAGGTGGATAAATATCAAGAAAATACTTTGGGAAGAGGAAACTGAAAGAATGAAGACATGTGGAATACTATGGAGTCCAGTTGCTTGCTTATCTTAAGAGAAAGAGGAGCAAGCCAAGTGGACAGAGAGAAGGTGAAGAAAGAGGACTTGGAATAGACTGAGATGGACTTTGGATGTCACAGTTAGTGGGTGTCACATTATTCCATAAGCAACGAAAGGCAAAGACTTCCCCCAAGACACAGATATTGAAAGCTCCCAACTACAAGGTTTGAGAAGATGAGGGGGTGATGGTTGATGTGACAAAGAGGAGAGAAGTGGCCTTGACAGAAGCCTGCCCCATCTAGTTTCCTGGGCTGAACTTTATCCATGCATTAACATAATCAGGCACTAGTATCAGCTAGCACCTTCTCACAGGAGCCCCGTCCTCCTTTGCCAGGAGGCCAAAGGCATCTCACCCAACTTGTAGCTTGTCATCTGTTGGGATTTGCAGCTTCATCTGATCCAAAGCCTCATTAACATTAGACGCAAATGCTTTGGGATTTTTATGGCTGGTGTAACCTTTGTGCTAACCTTTGAGTTTGTGAGTTGCCCCTGATTTGCCCATCCCCTATGAAACCTTTAGCTATTCAACTCAGTTTGTAGAAAGGAAGGTGACTTTATCCTTTGAATTAAAAATAGTACAGGGGTGGAGTTGTGGGGGGGGGGCTTTATTCACCATCTGACTTGGAGCTGATGTAGTTTAGATAAAAATTAATTATAATTTTCTCAGATATATGTGGCTATATAACTCAAGCAAATATTTAAAACATTTTCTTGAAATGAAATCATGCCTGGAGGTTAGAATCAAGGCTAATGCCAAGTGATGTATTATGTTGCCTACTTAAGGTGTCACCATGGAGCATTTCCAATAATGTGAACTTCAGGAAGTTGACCCTGGGGGCCAAGAAAACCTGGAGCAGTGTATCTGAGGAACGGAGTAGTTCACTCTTGTCTAACCTGCTCCCTTTGTTCTGATAGTCAGAGTATGGACTAGGCACCTTGTTTATAAGCTTCTAAACTGAGTCTAAGGAATTTGAGTCATTGAGAGACTTTAAGATCTTAATACCATTTTTCAACTTGCCTCCAAAAATCTCAGAGTGGAGGAATTGTAAGTTTTCTCCAAGCCAACACAGAATATCTTTTTTCTCTCTTTCTCTCTCTTTCTCTAGGTGCTTTGGACAGCAACAGAGAAAAAAATAGAAACATAAAGATGAGTAAATCCCAATTTACAACATACTTTGCAATCACCACAATGTTTGTAAGGTACGTAATTCAACTAGTTATCTCACTTTTTAAAATGGGATTCAAGAGGATTGGTGGAAGAATAGAGACTCCATCTAAGTCTTCTTACAGACAAGTCCACTTATTTCCATTTAATTTCCCTACCATTAGAAAGGCAGTATTCTATTTTTTTTTAATTAAAAAAAAATTTAACATTTATTTATTTTTGAGACAGAGAGAGACAGAGCATGAACAGGGGAGGGGCAGAGAGAGAGGGAGACACAGAATCAGAAGCAGGCTCCAGGCTCTGAGCCATCAGCCCAGAGCCCAACGCGGGGCTCGAACTCATGGACCGCGAGATCGTGACCTGAGCTGAAGTCGGACGCTTAACCGACTGAGCCACCCAGGCGCCCCAGCAGTATTCTATTCTTAAAGAAAAGGTAGTAGGTGCAATTGTGCCAAATAACAATGCTTTCTCAATTCCTCAAGCAATATGATGCATTCTAAGAGTAATTTAACAAGATGAAAAGGAAGAAGTATGACACCAAGACTGTGTAATTCATAGAAAAGTTCCTTAAAGGGAAACGTCATTTTATATGCTTAATTTATGACATATATATATATATATATATATATATATATATATATATATATATATCACAGGGTCCTCCTTAACTCTCCTATCCCTACTTTCTTTAGTATTAGAACTCTGCTAAACCTCTTCCCACCTTCTTTTTGTGGATAGTCTCACAAGTGATTTATCCTAAATGCAATGTGTAATTCACATTGAAAAAGTACTATTTAATTTAGCATTACTAAAAGTTTCCATTGGCCTTCCTTGCTCCATTTTGTGCTCAACGTTTAGATAAGACTTAGAAATACCAGTCCTACCACATGAAGGATGATTTCAATGAGCCAATTATATATGAATAAGATTTGTTTTCTAAAAATTGCCTCCACTTATTACACTTTGTTTCCCAGGTGTTTCTGGGTGTCTGGGTATAGTTTGTTTCCCCCCCCCCCAAATCATATGTAAAACCACCTTCCTGTAAATTTCGGTTTATGGGAAATGCAGGTGACTATTCCCCATTACTGGCTATATTAGATCATTACACTAATGATGGCCAGTGAATCACACCTTTGGATGTATAATCCCTGTCAGGATAATCCATACCTTTGTGTAATCCCTTCCCACACTGAAATATCACATAAAAAGAAAAGAACAAACTTAATTCACTTCCTCAGAGAAGCAGATGTCAAGACATGATCAGATGTGCAAGACATTCATTGGGGAGAAAATACAGAAGGGAATAAGGGGAGGGAACTGGAAGGGCAGGGAGGGCCATCCCAATATGATGTCAGTCTCACCCCTATAAAGGGAGGGGGCTAGGGAAGAGCATTGCATATGTTGCATGTGGTCCTAGAAAAGTTTCAGTTGTGCTGCTGAGCAGTTCTGAGGCAGGAGGCAAAGTTGCCTATATCACAGAAATGGATCTGCCTTCCTATGGCTACCAAGCTCAGTAGTTTGCTCATAGGAACTGTGGCTTCCATATGAACAAGGCAGTGGACACAAAACCAGCAGCTTGGGCTGTGAGTTAATCTTCCCCCAACCAGGAGATCTGAGTGCCCTATATTCATGGTCACCTCAGGTATGTACAACAATTCTCCAACTTCACATTTCCCAGTTCCTACCACCAGAGAAAACTGATACTTTTCCCTTAATTTTGGTTGAAATAATCTAGTGGAAGGATCTAAATGGTCCAGCTGTGTTCAGTGCTAAAGCCTGTTCTAAATCAGTTTTGTCCAGAGAGATGGTAGCATATGTGGTCCTAGAGGCATGGCGTGGGAAGTCCATCTCTATCTCTATGTGGAGGAGGGATATCTTTCTTAGAGGGGACACATTATGAGCCAGGCAGTCACCCATGCTGGGAAGAAGAGGAACAAATAGATGTAGCCAGAAGACTCCAGCCCATATGTTAGGTGTTATGATGTCAGCCTATGAGCTTCCACCTATGACCGTAGTCCCTGAAGCTCTTAATTTAAAATAAATCATTCCTTCTCCTCTAAGTGCATAGTATTTCCCCTTATTAGTTGATGAATTATATGGAGATTAAATGAGTTAATACATTCAAGGAGTTTAGAACACAGCTAGCCTAGGGTGAGTGAGTGTTAAAGAAGTGTTGGCTGTAATTACCATTTTTACTATTATTAAATTTACTGAGACGCATACCTATCTCCCTCACTAGATTACACGTCCCTTACAATCACGGACTATTTCCTGGACATTTTAGCACACTGCAGAGCACATCAGTCTCCCAATGAATGCCTAGTGAATTGAATCGAATCTGCTTTCAAGATTACTCTGAGGATAAAGCATCTGAAATGCTGGAGAGCCCCCATACCACGACAGTGCATGAGCTTTTGTTCTGCTGTCAGATCTTAATTATCTACGTGTAGAGTCTCCACTTCTTGAATTAGCCACAGCACATGTTTAATCCCCTGTCACCAAAATGCGTCTGGGACTGTGCCTTGAATTGGGATCACTTGGGAAGGGAAAGTAATTTTAGTAATTAGCCCATGCAGAACATGATCAAAAAGGTTAATTTTCTACTCCCAAGAGCACACAATACACACAGAAATGCTTTTTATATTCTCCACCCTTTCCTCTCTTCTGCATTAGTATGAATGGTTGAAGGCTTCCTATAAACATCACAATTATTGCTTAATCAATGAAAATGCTAGAAGTGATGATCTCTAGGTGGTAGGATTAGAGATAATTTTTTCAAATTTTTTTCATATCTTTTCAATTTTCTTAATGAGAAATTTATCTTATAACAAGGAAGTTCCCTTCTTACTCCTACTTACCTAATCACTGTTTAATTGTGTTATAATAAATTTCATGGTGCTTGTAAAAATTCCAGAATTAATTAATTAACATTAAATGAACCATTGTGTGACGTTGGTTAAGTTAGGTAGTTTCTCTGAGTCTCAATTTTCTTATCTGTAAAGTGGAAATAAAATAATTAGCTTAAAAGGTTGGCATGAGAAATAAATAGCACAAGGAATAACACACAGTTTATGCTCTTAAATGTTTTAATTCCTTTTTTTTTTAAACTGAGTTTTTGTAATCATAAGGAGCACACCCCTCCACAGAGAAAATCCATGCATTTCAGCCATGAAATTGATAATAAAAATCCTCATATCATATATTTAAATGGTGGTACTGAACACAGTCGTTTTCTGAGATGTTTTTCGTAAATGTATTGTCCCCAACATTTGGTATTTGTGACTGAGGGTTGTTGTTGAACATTCTGATTCTTTATCTAAATAAATAACATGTGGGGTGCCTGGGTGGCTCAGTTGGTTGAGCGTCTGGGTTCGGCTCAGGTCATGATCTCACAGTCTGTGACTTGGAGCCCCGCATTGGGATCTGTGCTGACAGCTTGGAGCCTGGAGCCTGCATCAGATTCTGTGTCTCCCTCTCTCTCTGACCCTCCCTCACTCATGCTCTGTCTCTCTCTCTCTGAAAAATGAATAAACATTAAAAAATTTTAATAAATAAGAAACATGTTTCTGAGATGATTGCTAAAAGAGAACAAGACATCTCCCCACACACTTGCTCTGTCCCATCCTATGCTTTCTTTCTTTTTTTTTAATAAATTTATTGAGGTATGATTGGCATACAAAAAGCTGTACATATTTAATGCATACAACTTGATGAGTTTGGAGATAAGTATATATCCATGACACTATCTTCACAATCTATGTCATAAACATAAACCATAACCATAACGTTTAAAATGTTCTTCCCACCCTCTTTATGCTTTCTGAAGGGAATGAAATTGGCCCTCCCAAGGCTTGTTGATTTGAAATACTGTGGAGAACAGCAATTTTACCTATACAGAGACTAATAACAAAATAGATATCTGTGAGAAAATACCCCAGATCATAGAAATTGCTTTATATACTGCAAGAGGGCTGAGGCATTCAACAAAAGTAAATTGGGACATTTCAGAAGAAAACAACAGCTTCCAACAGTAATAGTAATAACGATCAACATCCAACCTGAACATTTGTTGAGTGACAGCCATGTGCCATGCATTAAGCCAAGCATTTTACATCCATTATTTTACAATATCCCAGTGAAATGTCTACTATCATGCCCTTTGGCAGATGAAAAAACTGAACTTTTGAAAGGTGAAGTGACATCCCTAAGATAATACAACTAGTAAACTACAGGGCCAGGCTTGTCTGGTTCAGGAACCTGAACATATACCATAACTAGTGTAGCATAGAACTGCATAGACCTTGAATGCTTGATAAATATCAGTAGCTTTGAATAGAAGAATGGTCCCAGAGGAAAAACAGAATGTCTCAAACTGGGAGAGACAGGTTTTCTACAGAGTCATGCAATCTACTCATAGTAACTGTGCATGATCATGATAGCTAGTTCTTTTTTTTTTAATATGAAATTTATTGTCATGGTAGCTATTTCTATAGCAAATTAAAGACTATGGAAAGTCCCTTATAGGAAGGAATTATAGTAGCTGTGCCTAGGGTTGGGAGCAACCTGATAAGATTTTAGATTTAAGGGATTTTCTGGAAAGCTACATTTGAAAAATTTGTTTATGTTTGGTTTGTTTATTAGCCTGACTTGAAGTGGTATTAGTTTTCTAGAGCTGCCTTAACAAAATACCACAGAATGAGTGACTCATACAACAGAAATGTATTTTCTCATGTATTTCTCTTTAGGCTGGTAGTTCAAGATCAAGTTTGGTTTCATCTGAAGGCCATAATGGAAAGATCTGTCCCAGGCCTTTCTGCTTGGCTTATAGATGGTCACTCTCTGCTTTGTCCTCACATATTTTTTTCCCCTGTGACTCTGGTGTCTCTTCTTCTTATAAGGATACCAATCATATTGGATTAGGATCTCCATTAATAGCTTTATTTTATCTCAATCACCTCTTTAAAGACCCTATCTTCAAATATAGTTTCATTCTAAAGTCCTGGGGATTGAGACTTCAACATATTAATTTTGGGAGGACATAATTCAGCCTATAACATTTTCTGATAGAAATAATTAGGGAAGGAGGCACTAGGTCTGTGCAAGTGGTGCCTTCTGTAATTTCAGTTGTGCAATGCAGCAGCTGTTGGGGGTCAGCATCCTGTGGGGTTGTCTCCAACTGTGTCCCTATCAGATCCCATCTGTGCATTACAAATCTACTGTGAACAGATGCTCTCTGTCAAATGAAACTCCTCCCCACACTTAAAGGGTATGTTGTGGAACCAAGCTGTCCAGTAGAGAGTATTTTCAGTACTAGATGCTAGGTAGTGGCTCGGGGCAAATAACTGTAATGCCATCACTCCTGCATGCATTTTTATCAAATTAGCATTGTCTACAGGAAGGTTGTTTGTGTTCAAGGAAGTAGAGTGATGTGGCTAGAGAGAATCTCAGTCTAACAGAGAGATAGGCAGATCAACACTATTCCAGAGTTATATAGGCTAGCAGTGAAGATTGACTGGTAACACCCTATATTTTTATTCACACGGTGATTTGCTATGTCATTTGGATTCTGCATCTTCATTAGCTAATTCTCCTATCTCTTGGGCTGATTTGAGATAGGTTTTAGAAAGAAATAGCACATCAAAGGAGGCAGAGATCTAAACAGTGGCAGAACCAGGGTGTCTCCGGTAGATCACAGCTGGCAGATGGAACTATGCATTGCCCTCTTTTCTCTACTTCTCCACTATCTCTTTTACAAATATCTGACCTAAAAAGCTTCCAGGATTACTGGGAATGGGACTCATATAATAGCTATATGATTCAAATCCAGACTTTTAAAAGCCTATACAGAGCACTGGGCAAGGATAGGAGGATGTATTAAAACAAAACAAAACACAAAGATCTATTATCAAGAAAAAAGGTTGGTACATTGAAACAGACTCAGTAACCCAATAGGGGCCTCAGTTGTTGTCCTAGGTATTACAGAACTTGAATTAAGTGATATCACATAGATGGCATTTGTGTGCTCAGGCAAGACATACGTTATGTGTGTGCAATCTTGGTATCTCAGTGAACTCTAAGACACTGCATGACTGAGCAACTCTGCCTGACAGAGCATAACTCATAGGTAGTGACCTTCTTCTTCCCTTCTTGGATGACTCTCAGGCTGCCCCTGCACTTGAAAAATTAGAGCCCAATGACCAGAGTGATTGGTCAGAATCCATATCCAAGGATGCCATCTGAAGCTGGCAAAGATATTATGGCGGCTGAAACACATCTTCATATGGCCACATAGAACCTTCTGTGGGAGGTCTGGCACTTCTGTGGGGACTTAAACCCTTGAGGCACTTTATAAGGTATCACTATGTTCAGGCTTCAAGCTAGCAAAATGTAGGTGTAATATTTATCTGTTATCTCTTGTCAGATACTGGTAAAACCTCAACATTTAGGGATCATAATTAGCATGAGCAAATTTTGTTTCTGCTTTCTTTCATAATTTGCTTTAGGTGAAAATATTTCTATTTTCTGAGGTGTTCTTATTTCCCGTGAGAAAGAAACACTCCTTTTGCAGCTCAACCTTAAGCCTAGTAGGTGCTACTTAGGTAATTAGGGCAAGATTATGGAAAAGTAAGTATCATGGCAAAGACTAAAGAGGAACCTTGAATCTAAAAAGAAACTTTGTCCCACTGGAGGACACCTAAAAATCTAGTTGATGGAAAGGATAAAGCATTATATGTAACACTTAGGAACACTGAGCAAGTGCTTGCTGCAAGGTAAGTACACTGTGAATGTTATTTGTTATTGTAATGCCAGGTCTTATCTCTTCATCCTGCCTTTCCAACCACCACAGGAACTCAAGACCTAGTAATCTCCTTGCTATTAATACTCAAGACGTTTCAAACTAACCCTATCACCTTCTACAGTGAAGCTTCTCATGTGCTTCACAGTGGTGGAATCAGGATTTGAACTCAGGTACATTGACACTGAAATTCACTTGCTTAATCATTATCCTATGCTGATGGTCCAGCTTAGTTAGCTTCTTCATCTCCTGACTTCTCTAAGTCGGCCTTGTTTCTTCCTGTCTCATGTTTTTCCTCATCCTAGGGGATAAATAGGGATTGGACCCCATCCTCCTGGAACTCAGCCAGTGCAAAGGAGAATATATTAAGTGGCAAACAAACGGTACAGACAAGTTCCTCAGAGAGAGAAAGAAATGTGTTTTTAAGGCCACAGTTTTGTTTAGTTTTGTTTTTTGTTTCCTGTAGGGATTAAAAAATGAGCTCTCAGCTCCTCAGGTCTGCAAAAGATTTCTTTCATTCCTGAACTTTCCATAGGCTCCTGATTTATAATGTGTGTTCTCTGCAGATTGTCACAGAACAAGAAACTTGCCTAACCAAACATAATGGAGGCACCAGACCTCTGCTGACATTATTGGGGAGCATCAGCTTGCCTGCCATGGGGTGTGAACAGTCATCCAGAAAAAGAGAAAATAACATAAAGGAAAGGGTGACAGACTCAAAAGGGAAGAGTGAACTCTCTTGAATAGCATTCCTAAGAACTACTTCCTCCCCAGGTTTTTCTGTGTTCTGCTTTGTATGTGCAGGACCAAGAAGATAAGAAGAAGAGGGTTTCTGTGCAGTGTTGCAAGCAAGTAGGATTGGAGTCTAGCCCTGTTTATTTTTTTAATTAGTTTCATGATTTTGAGCAAAACCTTGACCCTCTTTAAGACTCAATTCCCTCATTTCTCAAATTGATATGGTATGTCTGCTATGAAGATCAAAAGATGAAAAAGATGTAAAAGAATTTTAATTCATTCATATATTCTAATATGTATTGAGCTCCAAATAAGAGTCAGTTTCTGCGGTCTGTGACCATAGGAGGAGCCCCATATTCTAGGACCTGGGCAAGTCATTGAAACTTGCTTCCTTATTCTTCCCATGTCTAAGATGAAGCCAATAATGTTTTCTTCCCTAACATTCACAATGGAAGTATTTTAAATTTAAGGAAGAAAAGTGACAAAGAAAAGTTTTAGGAGTATATATAAAATTGCAATTGTTTTATCCACATTAGTATATACTTGAAGTCACTTGTGAAAAATCTAGTAGTTTTGTCAACACCACTATCGCTGGAAAGAGATCACTGCAGTTCAAATCCTACTACATATTGGCTATGTAACCTTAGACAAGTCACTTACCCTCCCTAAACCTCCCTTCCCAACTTTTTTTCGTAAAGAGTTTCTATATACAGAGTTGTTCCAAGGATTATTACAGAGTTGTTCTATATTGAGTTATTCTAAGGATTAAACATATATATTCACAATTGTAGATGGGAAATAAAGTCAGTAAAATTTAATGACTCACTCAAAATCTGAAGCAAAATAGGACCCAGAATATACGTACTTACTCAGCATTCTGCTGGCAAAATGCCTTAAAATTATCTATTTGTGGTATCTATATTCTCAAATACATATATATATACTACATTACTCATTTAATTGTACTCTAAAGGAGTCTAACTACAAATTAAAAATCAAGACGATGACAGTGATAATAACTACAATGTCTTCAATACCCTGTGCTAGGTACTATACTAAATACTTTCCTACATTACCTAGAACCCTTTAAAATACCAGTAAGTATGATTGTTGACATCAGCTTATGGATGAAAAAACCAAGGCATAGAGAATTTAAACACCTTGCCCAAAGTTGTACAGGTAGTAAGTAGTAGAAATAGGCTTTGAAGGTGATCTTACTACAGTATCTGAATTCTTAACCACTATTAATCCAGGAAAGAAAAAGAAGAAAGAAAGAAAGAAAGAAAGAAAGAAAGAAAGAAAGAAAGAAAGAAAGAAAGAAAGAAAGAAAGAAAGAAAAGAGGAGAAAAGAAAACAAGCAAAATAAAGAAAAGGAGAAAGATCCCTTGTGGCCTGGCCTGGCATATCCTACATTTATGAGCCAGATGGAGCCACTTGATCCGTTCCTGGTTTAGTGGTTGCCAGCCTTCTCAGTCAAGTTTATGCTGGACTTGGGCTACTACAGAGGAAATGAAAAGATATATCTCAAGTTCCATCCCTAGGAAGGGCAGAGCAGGGTGGGCAAGGGCAGCCGTGGTGAAGGGATTGAGTGTTGAGCAGGGGCAGCAAATGCAACTTTTATCTGATGTTAGCTCTAGAATTGAGGGTGCTAATGTCGTGCTCAAATTAATTACTAAACATTGCAGCTGAGCCCTTAAGAACAAAGAGTTTCCTTTAGTAAGGACTTCATAAAGTGTCCTTCATATTTGAAGATCAAGGTGGTCTAATTCTTAAAAGTGGTTATTCTTCAAGGCAAGGGGACTGTCTAAGACAGATAAAAACAGACTTAGACAGTGATTAAGTTTAGAATGAGCTAAAGGCAGAAAGTCAATAGGTTAACTGGTTAGATGGCAGAAAATGAAAACCAAGATTAAAATACTATACTATTTTTATACTATAGAAATGAGACTTAATAATAAAGGGAGGGAAATAACTGAGCAGATAGAAAGTGAGAGTCAGAAAAGCTTAGGGCATCCTCTGACTTCCCCTTTTCTCAGATCCTGTTCGTGTTGCCCAGGGGGTACAGGGCAGGTGGACAGATACTACACTCCACACCTGTGTTTCTTCCTTCAACAGGCTACAGTTTTTCAGACCTGCATGAAAACGAAGGAAGAGAAAAAACATCTTAGAACCCAGAATATTTACCGACTATCTCAGCAGCTCCAAACAACTGTCCATAGAAACTTCATCTGAAATTGCCAGCATCCACCCGAAAACCCAGTTTTTCTATTTCCTTTCCCCTCACCAACTTCTGGGTTGCTTACATTTGAAATGGATGATACCTTATAGTAGTAATAATACCTAGAACTTGATAGTACAATGCTCATATAATTTATTTTCTAAATCATTATGCTTCAGAAAGTGAGAAAGTGTGGCGTGATAGGCATAAACCAACATACTCCTCGTCAAATATAAGCCTTAGAATCACTATCAATTGAGCATTGACTTTGTACCAGGTACTGGGCTTTGGAGATTTTATCTCATTTATTCTTGTCCACAATCTTTTAAAGGAAGTATTATTATGACTCCTAATTTGATTGGCAAGGAAACAGATCATTTAAACCCAGGCAGAAATGCTGAGTGTGCATCAGCTTTGGAAAGCCACGAGCCTGGGGGCTCACATGGTTCAGTGGAAGCATCTGATCAACCCTTGCTTTCCCACTAGACTGCCTGTCCATCTCTCAGCCTTGAACTGAGGCCTCTCTTGCCCACTAGGAAACTACTTCCCCACCCTTACTACCTGTACCAAGTTCACAAGAAGCCATGAATTCCAACCTGATGGACCAAAATTAATATTGTACAAAGCCCAGAAACCACCTGATAAGTCACCTCTATTATTTCCCTCACAGCCCTAGAAATTCTAGAAAGGTCTCTCTTTTCATGAGGAAGCAAGTGTGAACTTTTAAAAAGCGGTTACACCATAGTCTATGAGACAGCAAATAGATGGAATGGAAGAAGGGTAGTTCAGAGGAGAGCCTTGTTCCTTCCTGTAAAATGTAAACACAAAATTCTTTGCAGAAGGCTTTCACCTGATGAAGAAATGGTCTCATTGTGGTAACCTCAAAAGACAGAAAGGAGAGTGTGCCGTTAAATTGGCAAAGGAGGGGAAAACACCAGAATTTCTTTTTTCGTTCATACACTGAAGAAGAATGTATGGCTGTGCTACTTGCTTTCTGCACATGGGCACATTAATTCTAAAATTCAATTTCCTCCTCTGTATAAAGAGAAATTACATCTACTTTGCAATATAGTAGATATTATTATCTTCTATAATAAAGTTCAAGGAGGTGGTCCTTTAACTCTTCACCAACAGGATTGACAAGAATTAAGTCCTGAACAAACAAGCATATTATAGGAGCAAATTCTTTTATAAAAGCCTTAACTCTTACAAAAGCACTTATTTTTTTCCCCAGTTGCTAAATACAATATCATTATACTATTCTTCTTGTTGATTCTACTATGGCTTGTTTCACTTGGGAAACTTTCAGAATTGAAAATGTGGTCAAAACATCGAAAGGATTTTTCTGCCCCTATGCCTTCCAGAATGATGGATTGCGATGGTTAAGTTCTCTTAAGCCTACCACATTTTTGAACCCGAGCTTGAACTGAACAGGGTGGTTGAGAATGTCACAACCATGCCCACTTCTGATTCTATTGCAACTATTTTCATTCAAATTTGTGAATATCAATGAATATGAATTCAAACTTTCATTGCAGAAAGATGTATTTAATTATCTATCACTTATTTTCCCTCCATCTGCTTACTCAGGGGTTGGAGTTCACTGCTCTAAACCAATCATGAACCTGATGTGACCTCACTGGTTGTCAGTTTACTTTCAGCTGTGGCTCAGATCTCAGCTGTGCTTGTCCAACTAATTTCTAGCTATTTTGAACATGGAAACCAGAATGCAGACTATGTCCCAAAGGCTTCTGCTTCTCCAGTCCCAGTCCTTAAAGCATGCCATTTGGTTGAGGCATATAGTAACAACCTTTCCCTACAGCCTCCTCAGAAGTGATGGAATGGACCAATGATCAGTCTTTCTGGCTTATCCTGTTTCATTCTTATACTTCTTCTTAACTCAGGGCTTCAGATAACCACTTATCAATCAGTTGGCACATGAGAGAAAACCTATGTGCTACTGCTACTTGAGAAGGAACATGGCATTTTACCACTGTCTAGAGCAAAAAACCAGAAGGCTTTCAGAAACCTCTAGCTCCAGACCTAAGTAATAACTGCATTCAATGTCTGTATCTCCCCTACCTACTCTGGACGTGTGTATATATATGAACACACACATTTGCACACATGCATAAACACATACAACCTGTGGCCAAATATCCTGTACATTACCTCTTGAAGTATATACTAGGAGGAAAGAGAGATCAACCCTGTGGAAAGTCAAAGCTCTGTTCAATAGTTTGGTCCAACTCTGCTCAGCCAGCTCATCATGGGTGATTATGTTCTCATTTCCACACTCAGACTGCAAAAGGAGAAAGGTCAGCTAGTCTGGGATCCTTCACACAGCTGTTACAGATGTTTATGGAAGAATATGATATACCAAATCTTTCCCAGAAGTTAAAAAAAAAAAGACTTGTGAATGGGATATTGAAAACTAAATTAGTGGCAGTGAGAGAACAGATTTTTTTTGTTAACTGACCCAGAACATTAAATTGATTATGTAATTTAACATCACTGTTCTATTTGATAGCTGCCTATTAATACTGTACCCTTCTACATTATAGTCAAATGCAAACTCTAGAAATAGAAGAATGTATTTATTTTGCTTGGAATTTGCAATTTTATGCCATATGAACTATTAGTAATTTGTAATTTCTTTCTCCCAAGGGAGCCCATTACCCCAGGAGAAATGATGATCACCCTTATTTGAATCATGCAGTCTCAAACTCTTCTTTTTTCATTCCCTGCTACAAGTGAATATGGGATTCAAGGAGCTCAAAAATTTTCCCATATTTGGAGGCATGCTTTCTATCCTTGGAAAAGATTTTGCCCTCCTCAGACTCACTGTCCTATGTCTCAGGGAAAGTCAGGAGGCCCCAAAAGAGGAATTTATGGAGGAGCCACCATTAGCTGACAAATAGAGGACAATGAGCTACAAAGAGGGTACAGAGTGACTAAAAATATTTGTTGAAAATGCAGATTCCCTGACCCCATTCCAAATCATTTGAGTCAGAATATCTAATTCAAATGATTCTCAGGCCAGTAAATTTGAGAATTACATCTAGATATGTAATACCTAGAGAATAACCTGGAAAACAGGGAATAATAATATTTTACTCAATAAAGAACATTTTCAACCCTCCCTCTAGTATGATATATCATTCTCAGCAGAGCCATATTTGAGGTAATCTCACGCCCACTATGATTTTTCTTTCAAAGAACAAGACGTTGTGTGGAGTCTACATGCAGCATATCTTAGTTTCCCTCAGATCCCTCTAAATTAAACTCAAAAGTCAAATAATGTTCAAGCCCTTGTAAGGGTAATCTTTCTGATTATGTGCCATGTGGGCTGAGTCCATGAAGATACTATTTCTTGCTTTTACTTACTTTTTTTTTTTAAGTTGAACACTAGTATACAAATCCCTGCTGGTATTTTCCACTGTGGGTATACATTCCATTTCAGCCAGTGATGATGGCTGGGACCTGACCCCAGGCAGAGCTCTCCAAAAAACATACCAGCCAAACTGTGCTTCCAAAATTCCCAGTAACAGTTTAAAAGAGCCAAGGTGTCCAGGTGCTGGGCAGGAGGATATTTTAGGCTTGGCTGATGGTCCAAATTGGATCCTTCCTCTGCCTATCAGAACTATCCATTAGGAAAGAGTGCCTTGTATCTCTCTTCCTGCCCTCCCATCTCACCTTTCCCTAACTCTGTACTCCACCCCTTTCTATTGAGTTGTGTGAAATTATTTTTGCACCAAATAAAACGATGTATCACTTAACTGACAATATGAAAGATCTGAGTGTCAGAAAGGAAGGCCTGGTGGCTTGTGCCTCTAATGATGCTTCCCCCCACTCCTCCACCCCTCCTGGTAAAGATTATAGCACACTGGATGAACAATGGAGACAGGGGGACAGGAAGCATTGATGGATCTAAGAAGTGTAAGATAATTATCACACTCAGATGTTAGGAACATAGCATTCAAATGCCTTCCTTGTTAGGGCATCAGCCTAGGGCAAAGGTCATCAGTATAGGAAAAGATAGTCTCCATTTCCCCAATAACTAGGGCTTTTATAGAGAGTACAAGAATCCTTTTTGTCTCTATATTCTACCACATCCTTGAGCCCAATCAGTTTCCCACAACAATATGCTTTCACCTGTCCCCTTTCTCTTGATCTCCACAACCACAATTTCAGCTCAGGTCCTCATTAACTCTTGCATCCTCTTGATAGTTATTATTTGCTAAATGCTATAGTTTCTGTTCTCTCTGCCTCTGATCCAACATCCTCTAGTCTACACTGCTGCCAGTATGATTTCTTATAATACGGTTCTTATCATGTTCAGCCTAAACACCTTAGATGACTCTTCCTTGGCTCAAAGGAAAAAGCTTGAACTCCATAGACCTTCATCAAGTTCCAAAATACCTTTTTAGACTTATAAGATCCTTCCACACACCCTATGTTCCTGCATATCCAACATCTTAATCCTTCCAAAAATGCTGTTACTTTTTATGCTTTCATAGGTCATTCTCTCCTGAATGTCCTTCTCACCCCTGTAAGTATTTTGAAATGTACATACTCTTTAAGGTCCAGATTAAAAAAAAATTATTTCTTCTGCCAGGTTTCCCTGATTTCTTTGGTAAGAATTGTTCCCTGCTCTATACTATTGTAATATCTATTTCCCCATCTACTTCAATACATCTTATATTTATTTGGTTTTCTGTCTATCTGCTAGACTGGAAGCTCCTACAGGTTAGGGATGAGCTTATTCATCTTCACACAAGAAACAGTGTCCAGTACCTTGATACCTTCTCCATAGAACAGCTCAGTATATGCTGGTTTGTAATAAGGGAATGATTCATGCAAACACAGGCAGCTACTCACAGGCAGCCTGAATAACCGAGTTCTAATCTTCACTTCTACAGAAAGTCTGCAGGATGGAAAAGGACAGGCAAGGCCAAGGTGGAAGGCATTAGAAAATTTTGAAAGACACCTGCCCTTCAAGGCCTATCTTTCATTATTCCCCACAGGACCTACACAAAGACCCTCTTCTGTTGTCTTTCTCACCTCCTTCCAGCTTCTACTCTTCCTTCATATTCTTATCTCAGTTGTACATAGCTTCTTGGAAGTGTTTTTATTAAAATGTATTTTAATGCATTTGCTGGTCCATTAACACTTCCTTGCACCCAGCTGTGTCAGAGAAACATTGAGAGACTTTTATTTTTCTCAATTAAGAAAAGCTGCAGCTCCAGAGACAACTGAGAGGTTTCTAGATCTATCCAGATTGCAGTAAAACACGACAAACAATGACACAGTTGTTATGCCTTGGTAGTGAGTATTAATGTGGGTATACTGAAACGCTGAGCATGAACCAGGGAGACTCCTTCCGCAGCCAGTAAATCCCCTGAAGAGTGTCCACAGCAGGTTCTAGATCCTGAAGATCAACTAGAGGATTTACCTTCACAACTGAAGAAAAAGAGCAAAAAGTTGAAAGAGCCAGGAACAAAATTACTGCAATAGACAAATATTTCTAGTTCTCACCCTGATCACCCCCTAAGGAGGGTGGGTAACATTAAGTACAGGACTCTTGTTTCTGCTAGGGATGGTGAGATTTGGTAGAAGAATCTGGGGAAAGAACTGGGGAATACTTCTCATAACAGAAACAAAGAACTAAGAGTTCCCAGATAGCAATTCATATAGGAAAAAAAAGAGGGGTAAAAGGGAGAAAAACAAAAGTAAAGGAGTGTCAATGTGGTGGAAAACCATGTTCTTTGTCATGTGATAAAATTGTGTGTGAAAATTCATGGATATTCTAAATTTCTCACCCCAAGTTGAAAACAAAAGAACTTGAGTTACCTTTACAGTTACCAGAGCTAAAGAGAGAAGACAAGAGCTTGGACAAATCTTGCCTTAAAGGTCAAGAACCTTGAATCTCAGCCATATTAAAACTCTAGTTTAATCTGAAAAAAATGATGGATTTGATGTCATTGCTACTGTTCTTGAAGCACCAAACAGTATGATAGTTTGAATATCTCACAAGGGAAAAGACAAAAAAAAAAAAAAAAGAGAGAGAGAGAGATTCTATAAGTTTATTTTTAAAATGTTTTCTCTGTCCTGCAGCATTATTCATAATCATTTTGTAATATTTCTTTCAACAAATGGGAAGTCCACAGGTAGCAAGTAAGAACTGGGATTGGATGTCATTCTTTCAATCATCTTAGCTTAAGAATGGACTCTCTCATCTTGTTCCTTGGAAGCATTAACTGGTATGCTCATGGCTTTGCTGTCACCGAATTCTTTTTGTCTGCTTACCCTAATGCAGGGGAGATAAGACTCTGATGTTACAATATTTGAAACAAACACAGGAACTTTCCTAACAGAGACCTGACAAGTCAGGATGGAAAATACCTTATTATTTGATAAACTCTTAAATCAACAGTAAAAGATACTTTGCTGTGGGGGGATGGAGGGAAATAACACTTTGAGATGTTAAAATCTCACTCAGAGATCTAAAATACTTTTTTTCACATAGTTAAGAGCCAATTAATTAATATAGGGCCTGGCAAGAAGGGAGCCTCCCTTGTTATTTTGTTAGGAATGCTCTTCAGCAGGCCACCAGGCATTAGCCCTAAGGGATTCACCAGACGTTTTTTGGGGAGGGCTTTGGATTTTTTATATCCTGGGGTTGAATCAATGAAGTCTAGAAATCTTTAGGAGAAAGGGTCCCAGCTGACATCTAGGTTACATGAAGGTTAAGGAGACATGAAGGACAGACAATCGTAGCAAAATAAGAGAAAATGGGGCAAATTGCAATCATTAGCCAGAGATACAGACAATTTAACGTAATATGAGAAAGTGATAGATAAAGGGGAGTTTCAGAGATAGAAAATAATAAGATTTAGGAAGGGATTTGAAGGTCAATAGTAAGATTTTGACATGTATCCTTTGTTTCTCCAGACCTTTCTGGCCTTTGGGACGTTTGAGTAATTGTGTGCTAAGCTCCTTCTCAATCTGGCTGTTGCTACAGCAGGGCCCTGTGTCCTCTCTTTTTCTTGTGAGCTTAGATCCTTGAGGCCCCCTGAGTGGTTGTATTCAGCCTTCCTCCAAAGACACGAGAGAGACTTTCCTCTGATCAAACTTGCACAGGATGGGCTTTGTATAGCAACTGGAGTTTTTTAGGTCCCCATTTGTACCTGGCCAATGAGAGTAAGGGCCTTCTGTGTGTGTGTGTGTGTGTGTGTGTGTGTGTGTGTGTGTGTGCGTGTGTGTGTGTGTCTGTGTGTCTGTGTGTGTCTGTGTGTCTGTGTCTGTGTCTGTGTCTATATACTGATTATAAAATTTCTGAGCAAGGTTGGGTAATTGGTGCTTATGGCCTATAAGCTTTCCTTTTTCTGGCTTTACTTTGGGCAGCAAATCCAAATCCCTATCCAATTGCTAACATAATTCTGAAAAGCTGACCTTGTCACTCACAATTGTTTTGTTTGAAGCTCGACTTCATATGGTGTTTACTCTAAACCTGTGCCTCCATTATAGCACATGCATGTGTATGCACACAAGTGCAGGTGTACATACATGCCCCTCATGACTGACACAATAAAAAGAGTCTCATATTCCACAAAAGGTGACTGTTTTGGATCTTTTCTGCCCATGCTTTCCATGTATTGCTCTATTCCAGCATCTAACAGTTTCTTTCCGTTTATCTCTTGGTCCTGGACACCTTTCTTCACCACCTTCCTTTCTTCTCCTAAATTTAATGATGGCTTTATCTCCTGGGGTATGAGTCCTCAACATATCTACAACATAGCTGATCATTCCCCTCTGGCTCTTCACACTTCTGGCCACCCAGACAAGTATCCAGTCTTAACCTCAGCCTAGACTACCTGGACAGTACTTCTTCCAGGGCTCCAAGTCAGACAGTTAGAACCCTTGGTGGGTGTTAGGTGACTGCATAAATTTTGCAAAATTTTGTACTTGGAAGGGTGGTATTACCACTATAAATAAAAAGGGCACTATCCAAAAACATTCACAAAATTGAATCTCAACACAAGGGGTGGGGGAAGGAAGGTTCCAACATGTTGTCAACTACAGATTGCCGACTCTACTATCAGCTACTTGCGAGCAAGCTCAGATGTTTTTGTAATCATCTTTAAAGCAACACTGGAGACCTTTTGAATGCCTCTGTCCAAATATAAAATACCACTTAGAAACATTTCAGAAACAATCAAATAGGTTAGAACCCCACAGACTGTTTGACAGGAACAATCTGGGACAAATAATCTCTGTATGAAGTGGACAGAGAGAGCATGGGGTGGGGGTGGATGATGCAGTTTGTGCAGAACACCAGGGAAATACTGAGAATTAAAAATTATTGGAAAATGGTAGGATTCCTTGGCCTCCAAAAACCTGTCAGTCTTAAGAGGCAGTGTTGTTACCCAGTGGAGGGCTGGACTCAAGAGTTAGGCTGCCTGCTCAGATTCCAATTCTGCTACTTGACCTTTAACAAGTTCCTTAGCCTCTACCTCGCTGTCCTCATCTGCAAAATGGGGATAATGATATAGGCCACCTCCTAGGATTGAGATGAGGATCAGGTGAACTGATGTATGTAAAGTGTTCAGCACAATGCTTGACACCAGGTAAGTGCCATTTCAGTGTTGGTGAAGAAGATCAAATGATGCAAGAGGTAAAGGTTGGGGTCAGGAGCAGAGAGCCAGCAGTGGTGGCCAGAGAGGGCAACAGAAACTGTTTTAGGACCTCAAGATTTCATTTTCCTCTTTATCATTCTCTAACCCCTCCTCTGTGATCACAATTACTACACCACCACTACCATCATCATCTGAGATAGGTTTAAGCAGCTTGTAGCTGTCAGAAACTCCAGGAAATGGGTATTGTCTTTACAAACTCCTCCCTATGAAGGGAAGAGCTGCTTCTCCACACGCAGAGTTAGAGAATGCCTCACCTGCCAGTACCTCCAGGAAACAGAAATGCAAATGACTGACAACAAGCCCGTTCAGAGAGGAGCCTTGGATGGGACACTTGGAGAACTGACCCTGGGGTTTGAGATAGGAAGACAAAGAGAACTTTAGAGGTCAGAAAGGGGATGTGCTAATGTAGAAGGCAGAATGCTTCAGATGAGTGCCTGAGGCTGCCTTTCCCAAGAGCAGACAGCGGGGATCTACCTGGGCTTCCAGACCAGACAAACCTACATGGGAATTTATGCTCTGCCTCTTACTTGTTCCCTAGGAAAAATTCCTCTGCATCTCAGATGTGTCAGTTTTCTCAAAAATAGGCATAATAGTATCTATCACTGAGAGGTGATATAAGGATTAAATGAGATCATATAAAAAAAATCCCCTGTTCTGTAATTGACATTTAGTCATGTCAATTCCCTTCATATCCAAATTTCAACACTGCCTCCTGCATCCTCCACCCATCCAGACCCCCTTCACTGCTCATCCTGGCCTTGGCTCCATCACTTCTGTCTGATTCTGATTGTAAACTCACCAACTCTTTTCAGGTCCTGATTAGCAGATTATAGCTTTTGAGTGTTAAAAAGAAAACCACAGGCCCCAAAAGGCATCACTTTGGCCAAGTCACCAAACCAAAACTTAATACTAAACCTAATTGCAGTTTCAATCTCCCCCCAAAATGTAGTCTTAAAAGTCAGTCAGGAGTTTTCTGATCAACATCTGTGAGGTAATCTGTCACATGGACCCTCTTAATCCCCCAAAGGCGAGGTAATCTGCCTGGTTAGACACTGCTTCCGTCCTCCCACAAGGGAAAGTGACCTTGCCTGAAACAAACCTTTCTTTTCTTTTGCTATTAACTCCTTGCCCACCCTCCTTTCTAGAAAAGCCTTCCATTTGTACAACTTCTTGGTGCTCTCTTCTGTTTGCTAGATAGGATGCTGCCCCATTCATGAATCACTTAATGAAGCCAATTAGATTTTCAAATTTACTTGTTTAAATTTTGTATTTTAACATGAGTCAATTCCCAGTAACTTATCCATTGAGACTTGGTTGAACCTTAGCTAGACAATAGAGTGAGGCTTTATCTGCCATCATCTTTATAACACCCCAGACAGTGCTGTTGTAGTAAATTGTTGCTCCAGCCCTCCTGCTGCAGGGTTTGTGGCTGCCATTTGCACGGTGAAGTGGGCCCATTTCTTTTTCCTGTATTAAATACCCACAGGCAATAATCCTCATTATGGGCCAATGGCTTGGAAAATGTTATTATTAAATCAAAACCATTTACAATAAGAGGAAAGATTCATCTGTAACTCTAAACTCTGTTGCTTATAGCTGGGCATTATGAAAACAAATGGTGGGCAGGTCTCTTCAACCCCAGAATTTACAAGCTTAATCCAATGACAGGTCCTCCTCGGCCATACTGGAAGAGATGAGACCACTAACCCAGGGGAAAATTCCTGGGATATGGATGGTTTCTCATGGGAGATCTGACTCAGCCCTGAATGTCAGGGGCAGTGGCACTGGCATGGGAGCATGATGGCCTGGCTGTGACTCAGAATACAGTGTGCCTACCCAGTTTGTTTTCTGAAAAGGTAGTAGGAAGGCTTTACTCCTATGGGGCTCCTATTCCCTTTTATTAAAGACTAAGCATTGGTGTTGGAGTCAGACACACCTGACTGGTGATTCCAGCTGTACTACTTACTGGAAAAAAATTGGAAAAGTGACTCAAAGTTTCCATTTCTACCCCTCAGGGTTGTGGTGAAGTCATAGAAATCATTGCATCAAAACATGTTTTATCAGAGTTACAGTCATGCCTCAGGTTACAGATTTTGAGGCTAAGAGTTCATGCATTATCCTGGGTGGCCCCAGTTATTCTAGTGTGTGTCCATTGGGTCTTTGCTATGGTGGAGGCTGATGAGACTTACCTGACACACTTCATTCACTTCGTCAGTTACCAATGACTCAGACGGTGAGGTTGAGACCCATCTCTGTTGCGTCATGAGGTTCCTAATCATGGCTGCTAATTAGAATCTGGTGACTAAATAGAAATATTGTGGCTCTTCTTTGAACTAATTAATTCAGGGTCTCTGAAAGTGTAGCCCAAACATCCATACATTTTTTAACTCCCCTTACTGATCCTTTGGGATTTGTCTGGAAGATTTGTTACCTGAACCCCATGGTCTGTGATCTGATAAAGTCTGCATGTTTATCTATGAAAAGTTAACCAAGTAATGATGTGATGTCTTTCTCGTATGGAAGTCTTTTAAAATGCTACAATTGTTATTTAACTAGGTTTCCTCCAGAAAAATGAATGGGAAGAATCCAGACATTTCACTTCCCAGACACAAAAGAATTAAAAGTTCTTGAGTTAAACTGTGATTCTTAGATTCTGGGATGGGCCAGAAGAAGCAGAATTGCGAGGCATAAAGCCTGGTGCATTTCTGCATGTAACAGATAACTTGTCTGCCTATTATGTGCTATACACTATAGCTGGGTGCTAGAGATTCAGTGGTACCATGACAAGTTTTCTCTTACTGAAGGATTTATAATCTAGTTGGTGGACAGATAAAACATAAAATTATACACATTAATCTTGTCCGATATGAACTGATCCAAGAGATAATACCTGAAAACAAGGTAGTAGGTGGTTTAACAAAGGCATAATCCAAAAAAAGCTGAAAAGGTGGCAGAATCCAGGTGTAGGACCACTAAATGAAAACACTGAGGACAAGAAGCTGGAAAGAATAGGAATTCTTCCAGACCCTGTTTTATTCAAAGGCCTGCATCAGGGAGGTATAGGCACTTCCCCTCTACCATGTTAGAGTATGGTCAAACATTCCTCACAGTGATTAATGGGACCGTGAAAAAGCAAAGCATCCAGAAGAGATGTGAGAAATGTGGGTCAGTGCTTCCACTCAGGTCTGTTTCTCTGGGTGATCTGTCTGTAACCAGCCCCTGGGGTGTTTTCTGTCTCTCCCAGTCCTCTTGGGTGTCCTAAGGAAACAGACCCATGCAGTGCAGCCTTTCCCTCATTGCTACTTTAAGTGAACCCAGCTGTTAATGCACACTGGAAAAGCCGAATACCTACTTGCAGGTTTTGGCAGCACTGTCGCCACTGGTACCCATTGTAATTTCTTTCTTTTCTTTATTTTCTCCTGGTTTCCATTCTTCTCCACATTTGGCTCTGTTGCTCAGTACACTGTCCACTCTCCTTCAGCAACCCTTTCCTGCCATGTGTTGATGAATTAGCCAGTCAGTCCTTTCCTTCCCAATACAGTATCAATGTTCCCAGTACCTCCCTGCTCTACCCCATCCTCACCTTAGCCCTGTGCATAGAGCTGCAGTAGGTGACTGATGTCAGCCTTCTGTGATGGTCTCAAGTGACCTCAAGGAGAAATCAAAACCAGAAAGAATTGGGAAACAAGTTGAGTGGAGGCATACAAGATGTATCTTTGAACAATCAGATACAATAGAAACATAGTGAATTAAGATGACTTAAGGATTTTTCTCATGTCTATGTGGGAATCAGTAAGTAAACTTTAATTTTTACAATTGCAACAAATTATACCTTGTGATGTACAAGGATTTGAAGAACTGCTTGCAAGAATGTGTATATATATACATATATACACACACACACATTATATATATATACACATATATATATACATATATACGTATATATATATACATATATACACACACACACATTATATATATATACACATATATATATACATATATACGTATAT
This sequence comes from Acinonyx jubatus, assembly GCF_027475565.1. Lineage (NCBI taxonomy): Eukaryota > Metazoa > Chordata > Mammalia > Carnivora > Felidae > Acinonyx > Acinonyx jubatus. The sequence goes on from NC_069391.1 coordinate 59,779,270, forward strand.
ATATATACATATATACACACACACATTATATATATATATATATATATATATATATATATATATATATAGTCTTCAGTAAAACAGGCTATAGTCTTCAGTACAACAAAGAATAAGGCATTTCTAAACTTATTTTGAGGTTGGCTTTCCTTTAGTTCACAGCCCCAGGGTCTGGCCGATGCTTTCCTGTGGGATCATACTGGTAGTGAAAGCTATGATGGGTGGTGAAGGTCCTGCACTCAAGTTTAATGTGGAAGGGGAGGGGGAGGCAGAGATGTTTCCCCACACCAACAAGCAATGCCCTGCCACCAGCTCATGTCCTGTAGTTCCACTCAATTAATGCTGGACATAACCTTATATCACACAGGTGAAGGGCTGTCCTACAAGTCGGCTGGCCCCACTCCCCTACTTCAGACACTAATCACAAATCAAGGTTGTCACCTGGGCTTCCTTCAAACCAGCTACAGCTTGGAGGTTACAACAGTCTCCTCCTCAGGTTTAATTAATTTGCTAGAGCGGCTCACAAAACTTCGAGAAATGGCTTTCTCACTAGGTTGCCATATATTATGAAAAGATATAACTCAGGAATAGCCAGATGGGAGACATGCATAGGGAAAAGTGTGGGGAGAGGGCATGGGGCTTCCAAGTGTGCAGCTCTTTGCAGATCCCAATGTGTTCATCAACCTGGAAGCTCTCCAAACCCCACCCTTCATTATATAAGCACAATTGATTAAATCATTGGCCATAAGTGATTGATTCAGCCTCCAGCCCCTCTGCCTTCCCAGGAAATCAGGGGATGGGATTAAAAGCTCCACTTCTCTTTTCAAGGTTGCTCCCCACTGACAAGCAGCCCCATTCTTAGGTAATTTCCAAAAGTTACCTAACTAACATAAACCTAGTTGTGGTGGAAAGGGTCTTGTCATAAATAAAAAGACACCATTTCATTTTTATGGATCTGAAGCTATTTCAAGAACTGAGTATTATTACAATAAACAAGAACCAAATATTATGAAAAAAGATGATTCCGTTGCTTTCATCACTCAGGAAATTCCAAGAATTTTGAAAGTTGTGAGTCGGGAACAATGAACAAAGGCTACATATACATGAGAAATATATTTTGATCATCTGAGTGACCAGATATATGTTTCTATAAATTGCAGGAGGTAAGGTAGAAGCTCTGGATAGGAACCAGGAAGGGACTTCTTCCTGCCTTTGACATGTTGTTGAACTCAAAATGACTGTGAGATGATGAGCAATGCCTTGTAAGATATGTAGTGAAGACTATGAAACCTATAACTGAACCCGGGAGTTCTTTGCCATCTACTCTACCAATTCCCTCATTCTATAGAGGAGCTCACTGCAGCCCAGAGAATTTCCTAAATCAGGGTTCTACCGCTTGTTAAAATTAGTTCTGTTTCCCAATCCAGCATATTTCAACTAAAATCAAAACCTTTCACTTTATGTTTTGTGTTTGTTTTTCTAACTGAAGTATAACTGACATAAAACATTATATTAGCTTCAGGTATACACCATAATGATTTGATATTTGTATATATTGAAAAGTGATCACCACAATAAGTCTAGTTAACATCCATCACTATGTGTAGTTACAGAATTTTTTATACTGAGAAATTTTAAGATTTACTCTTCTAATAAATTTCAAATATACAGCATTATATTTTCAAATATACAGTATTTGAAACTCTGGCTTCCATGTTTTGGGTTTTCCAAACTTTAAATATCACCTCTGCCTCCCTAAAACAAAAATAGTGTAACTGTTAATCCCTTCACCTAATAACATCAGGGGGTACCAGTTATGAATTTGGCCTACAGAGCCCCTTTTATACCGCCTCCATGGAAGTCTTGTTGGATGGAATCTCTGGATCAATATTGGAGGGTCTTCAGGAATTTGGACTTTGGTGATATCGCCAATAGTTTGGGGTCTGGATCTCAGGCTCCCATTCAGAAATGGATTCTTGAACTACATCTGGAATATATACATCAGAATGCCATTTTTAAAAATTTATTATCAGAAACAGAACTGTCAAGTTCTGTTAAAGTGTGCCCCTGGTTTGGCTATTAACGAATTAAGGACAGGAAAAACATAGTTTAATTGGATTAAGATCTTTGCAGGACATAAACCCCAAAAACAGTATGATCATACATAACTAATTCAAAATAATTGTCTTTGTGTCTTTCCCACAAAGACAATGTTGATACGTTTTTCTTTGAATATTGACTTCTTTCCAAATTTTTTTTTTCTTTCTGTTCCTACCTTTTAGGGAAAGCAGTAGTAAACAATTCTCTTCCTAAATCCACAAACAGGAATCAATGGAAGTGAAAGATACATGTTTATATTTGAGTTCAGTGAACAAAAAATGGTACACGGTGTCCATGTCTCCTTAACCCCCCACCTTTGTTTTAGACTAGAAAAGTCTACTGAATCAAGCAGTGTGTCTCAAGGTATTAGTAGCTGGTGTTGTTACCAGTCTCCTGCTCTGCAGCATTTAAATTGCTTGTGCAAAGGGAGCAAGGGGGCCACATCGAATTTCAGCCTCTCATTCTGTTGAACAGGATGCAGACCAGAGCAGTGATACCATTTAACAGAGTTCCAGCCCATTCATATCTTTAGGAGAAAGGTTAAGCCTCCCTGTGGTATTTCTTCAGTATTATTACAGTACACATTGTCTTCTTATTTGATCACATACTTTTGTGTTTGAAGGGCCCAACAATAGCAACTCCTCCTGCGTCCAAATTAAGTGATAAATAAGACACAAGAAAATGATAGTTGAAGATAAAAGTATCAGTTTTTAGTATGACAAGCTGATTAGAGATTATGACAATAAATCTGTGACCAAAAGAGCTTGTTACTATCCCTTGTCTCATCCTCTGCCTCTCAGCCAAGTTCCAAGGACAGCTCCCTTGAAGTGAACTTTGATTCCACAAATTAGACATAGCATGAATTGCAGTCCCACATTAGTCCATAATATTTAGTATCCTCAGCTTCTCTATGGAAACCTTTTTAAGGGAATATAACTTATCTGTTAATAAATTTTGCTTTCCTTTTCCTCATTTGTGTGTTTGTGTGCATATTTGGATGATTATAAATGTGTGTATGTATGTGTGTATATTTTTGTACACATATATAAAAGATTAGAGATTTATATATAAATTTATTTTTGAATGAATTGACTTTCCCAAATCAGTTACTTGCAGGAGTGTAGAAGAACCAAGGCAGATTTTCAGGCTAGTAGATTTTTACAACAAAAAGCTCTCAATTTCTCAGTTATCACAAAGATCATATGATTCCTTCAAATATGATTTTTCTGTGATACTTCAGGTAGCTCTGCCTTCTCTGCTTCCTTTAAGAATGGGTTAAGGAGGGGCACCTGGGTGGCTCAGTCGGTTAAGTGTCTGACTTCGGCTCAGGTCATGATCTCGTGGTCCGTGAATTTGAGCCCCACGTCAGGTTCTGTGCTGACTGCTCAGGGCCTGGAGCCTGTTTGGGATTCTGTGTCTCCTTCTCTCTCTGACCCTCCCCAGTTCATGCTCTGTCTCTCTCTGTCTCAAAAATAAATAAACATTAAATTTTTTTTTTTTTAAAGAATGGGTTAAGGAGGAGCTCCGGGGTGGTTCAGTCGGTTGAGTGACCGACTTCGGCTCAGGTTGTGTTCTCATGGTTTATGAGTTGAGCCCCACATCATGCTCTCTGCTGTCAGCAGAGAACCTGCTTCTGATCCTCTGTCCCCTTGTCTCTCTGCACCTCTCCCCCTTGTGCTCTCTCTCTCTCAAAAATAAATTTAAAACCTTTAAAAAAATAATGGATTAAGGATGGGACTTTCTGTCTCACCTCACTCTTCCCACCCTTCACACCCTCTAGAGATCAAGGAATATAGTTTTGGCCCCTCAGCACGTTCTGACCACCATCAGGAAATAATATTTTTTATGTGCAGTTTCTGCGACCTGTTTTGGACAGTTTTCTTTCCACTGAAATTTATCCCCCACTCGTTTCTACTTACTCTTAGGGAGCTTCAGTGAAAAATCAGCTATTTTTGTCTTCCTTTGAAAATATTTTGGAGACTGCCTCCTAATTCTACCAAAAGTGGATATTTCAATATTTTCCATTATTTGTGCTGCTTTTGGATGGTTTCCAGAAGAAAGGGAAAGATGCCAAATCTGTTCAGCCATTCTTTACTCTTAATATTAACAACGAGCCAAGGTTTGCCAGACATTTTGAAGGAAGTGACTAACACTAGGGAGAAAGATGAAAGCAAAGAGAAAAGTAGAAGTAGACTGGAGGAAACAGAGACAAGGAGTAGAAGAAAACTTAATTTTTTTTTTCTTATAAAAGTAAAAGAAAATGCCACATCTATGGAATAATACCAGGATGTTATATGCGGATATAACTAGAGAACTAAAAAATATATTGAAAATTAAAACTTATTATTAGAAATAATAAAATTCAAGTACAAGAGGATGTATACTGTTTGCTGTAAAATTAAATACTTTGTTTAAAAAGATGGAAAAAATTCAACACAACAAGAGGTGAAATGTAAAGTTGAGGAAATTTCCCAAAAGAACAAAGCAAGAAGGGAAAAAAGAAGAAAGACAAGAAAGCATTTAGGAAATCAGTTAAGGTGGTTCAATGGCTAATAGACATTCTAGAAAGAGAAGCAACAAAAGGAAGGAGGAAAACAAGGGAAGTGTAACAGAATGGAAAGACATGAACTTCAGCTATTGAATGCCCAGCACCTGATGAAGATGTAGGCACCAAGGCACACTATTCCAAGATTGCAAAACTGGCCATTAATAAACCAGCTTAAAAGCCTGCATGAAGAAAAAGTATCATAGAAAGGATTAAAAATTCAAAATAGCATTTGACTTTCTCAAGCACAACATTGGATTCTGGAAGTAACAGAGCAATGTCTTCAAAATTCTAAAAGAGATTATTTTTCAATTTAACATGCTCCACCCACACAAAATAACATTCAAGAATGAGGCTAGAATAAAATGAAGTGTTTCAAAAAGAATGTACCTCCTATGCACTTTTCCCCAGGAAACTGCTGGAAATGTGCCCCATCAAAAGGAGGATCTACACTAGGGAAGAAGACATAGACCAAATAAGATGGTCTTTGACACATGGGAGAGGGACTTCTCAAGATGATGGTGAAGGAAAGCTGCCAAATGCAGCCATGGAGCAAGCAGGAGGCAGAGGGTGTGGGCAGGATGTGGAACTGGCAGATTTCTTGCCTTATTTTACCCTTGTAAGACTATTTTACAACCTGGAAAAGACTCTGCCAATGATTTAGTGACAGAAAGAAAGGCAAACCAATACCACACCCAATCCTCTTGTCAAAGTAGTGATTAATTCCAGAGAAAACAAAAATTTTACAAGAAATGAAATTTAATCATAATACATATGGCAAAGTGTAAAATAAATCTACATAGTCAAAATAATGTAAATGCTGAACTTTGATTTAAACAAAAATAATCTTATTGAAACCATCACCCCTTTTCTGTTATTCTCTATCTTCTCACTCAGCAATTTCCTCCCCATAGCTGTTATCTACTGAATAGTACATATCTGTGTTTGTTTGTTTCTGTCTGTCTCTCACAGAACATAAGCACAATGAGGGCAAGGAATTGGTCTATTTTGGCATCCTGTTGTATCCCCACATTACCTAGAACACTGTTGAGTACAGTAATTTCCCTTAAGTAAATTGATATAAATGTAAGAGTAGAAGTGTGTGTGTGTGTGTGTGTGTGTCTGTGTGTGTGGTGTTATGCACTCCTCTATGCACATCATGAACAATAGATAATGTCTGAAATGAAACAGTGAAAAATAGTGTTAAACAGTGCTACATAGTGATAATGTGAACAGCAGAAGAGTTACAAGAATTACAAGTGGCTTTTTTGGAGAGCAAAAGCATAGGGACTGGGACAGGGGCTGCTAGCTTTCGTTGTAGTACTTGCAGCATTATTTGATGTTGAAATCTGGCACATGTATTACTTGATTAAAAACATGAATAAAAAAACAGCTAGGGAAAATTTAACACTCTCATCTCTTATACATATCATTATATAAGATCTATATTTCTTTTAAAGTGAAAAGGCTAATAGGAGATTTGGGGTTTGCTTGCAGAGGCGGATTAGTTTCTAGGTACATCAAGTCAAATTTCTAGCCTCACTGAGAGCAGCCAACTTTTTATGAAGCCTTTTCTAAAGAAATACAAACATCTGTTTATGTTAAATACCTTCGGAAGTTCTTTGTGTCTAGTTATATTTTACTTTTACTTTTCTTTTTTTTTTTTTTTTGAAATTCAAATTGAAGAACAATGGCAAGGTATGACTGGATATGCCTCTGACTCTCAACACCTCCAGTTTTGTGAGGTGTGAGCTTTGAGAAGTGATTTGACCTCCCTAAGCTCTCAGTTCTTTCACCTAAAAAATGGGGGTGATAATATGCATTTCATTAGATTACAGCATTTATCAAATAAGATATCTCTGTGGAATCCCAGTATAAGATAGATATTTGAAATCTCCTAGTTTTCTTCCCTCTCTTTTTTCTTCCCAGAACTGATCGTGATCATGGCTGAATTAGTTAATTAAAATAAATAATAATAATAATAATAATATAATAACATATAATAATTATGATTTGTTTTCTGTGTTATTGACAGGATTTAAACCTATCTAAGTGTACAAAGAGTTTCAGGGAAGTTTGTACTTCTTTTCTCATTATTGAATATTTCCATGGGAATGTGTGGTCCATATATGTTAGTGTCTGGGAAGGGACAATTCATTCACAACATTGGTACTGTCATGAAGTCTGTCATGGGAGAAAGAGGACACTCCTGCCAGGCATCATTCATTTGTACATTCCCCATGGCACCTAAAATTTTACCTGAGGACTCAATAAGAACCCTGAACTTGGCTGATACATTCAGACAGGTCAATATGGACCGGTTTGGAGACCCTCTCGTATTCCTGTCCAGGTGTCATTTCGGGCAGGTTCAATACAACTACAAATATAAGAAGATATGTTATCACTTCAAATACTAAATTACCAACATGTTTGCCAAAGAGACTACCGAGACTCCTATGGCCAGACCCTGCATAATGAATTCCCTAGTGGGCCAGCTAGCTTCTCTACAAAAGGCTGATTTCTTCCTCCATTACAAGGCTTTGTGAATGCTCTCTAAGGCTGTCCTTGGAAAAGGAAGAGGAGGTCTTGTTAAGTATTAATTATCACAGTGGCAGGTTCACAATATCACCTCCTCTCTGGGAGGGAAAGGATCACTTCATTGACATTTATCAAGGGAGCTTCCACTGGGGACCAAGAGCACAGCTATCATCACTCTCCACTATGGGCATGGTGAAAAATGGCAGATTATTTCCCATCCGCTATTTGCTACAATGTTCTAAGCCAGAAGCAAATGAAACTATAAAGACACAACAGGGATGGAGAGGGGATAAAATCAGTATTTTAATTTGAAACAGGATAATTCTAATTCTACCCCTATACGTTAAGAAAAATATTTGCTAATATGACTTGTGTTACTTTTCTTTATTTCCTATATCTTTGCATGAAAAAGCTTCTTTGAAATCCAGGAGAGTTAGGTAGTCAATCTCATGTCAATTTGATATTTCCCAATGAGGGCAAATAGACAATCAAATCTCTTCTACATGAAGTACTAGATTAAAAAAAAAAAACAAAAAACAAAACAAAACAACAACAACAACAACAACAAAAAACATAAGAATGTGGCAGAATAAACTGAGGACTATTTGTGCTCCAACCCCTTCCCCATCAGAAAAGGAATTTGAGATTCTGAAAAAATATATAAGCATTTATTTGATGAAGTTGTCACTGGCAAGGAGTTTTTCCCTTAAATGATGAAGGAGGTATTTCTTTGATCACTTAAAAGATCTTCCTCTAGGGGCGCCTTGGTGGTTCAGTCGGTTGAGCCCCTGGCTTCCCTCAGGTCCTGATCTCATAGTTCCTGAGTTAGAGCCCCACGTCAGGCCCTGTGCTGACAGCTCAGGGCCTGGAGCCTGATTCAGATTCTGTGTTTCCCTCTCTCTCTGCTCCTCCCTTGCTAATGCTCTCTCTCTCTCTCGCTCTCTCAAAATAAACAAACATTAAAAAAAATTAAAAAAAGAGATCTTCCTCTAGATCCATAAAAAGGAAAGTATTATGTGTTATGCTGCACCCCAGCCTCTCCACACACTCCATGTTCCCCCACCTAGGCTGCCAGTAAAAAAGAGAGGAGGCACCCCACTCACCATCAGCATATAGATAAGGCACTTCTGGTCACTATAGGTTCCAAGCCGCCCTTTTATCTCCCTGCCTGTATGTAGTGAAGTACTGACTCAGGCGAATAACTGAGAGGCCATATGGCACCAGAATCACATTATAGCCATTGTCATCCATGCTCAACAACTTTGTCAGCTGCTCTTTTGTTGGATTACTTAGGGACACATCATAGTTTGAGCATCATTTTTATAATCTGAGTTGTTGCAAGATTAATTAGGTTTGCACATATAAAACGTTCAGCCTAGTGTCTGGCACAAAATAAGCACCAAGTATAAAGGAGCATCAATTTCTATATATTATGTGTTTGATAGTATTTTCCCAAGTTTCGTCTGGTTATGAATGAACAAGTCACTCTCACAATAGACAAAACATACTGTCCCCTTAAACTGAATATGTATACGCTTTTGAAATTTTGGAAAACATACTAAATGAATTAGGAAACGTGGCCTGAGGACACCAAAATATACATCATCTAGGACTTATCCCCAAAGGTAAAAACGTTCATAGTTATTCTAAACATGTGAGAATTTCGCATGATGAGAACTTCATCATATATCTGAAGAACCACTCTCACTACTGTGTGAAAAAATGGACTGTAGAGATACAAGAATGGTAAGTTAACCTACACAGTTTCGACCGAAGCAGTTGGTTGAATTTTCCAAAATAAGAAAGAGGAAGTATGGAAGATAGGAATCAAGAGCTCTTTTTTGGTCAGATACATTTCAGTAATACCTTAATAGGTATTCTTCTGACAAGACTTATAAGAAAGATAATGGGATTGTTGTATATATAAGTTTAGCATACAGAGGAGAAAAGTCTAGAACATAAATGTAGCAGTCTTCATTGTGGAGATGGTATTTTCATGTATACATCCTATTGGATTGGTTAAGAAAGTATGTCAACAGAAAAGAAGTCCTTAGGTACTCCACTGTTTTAGACATAAAGTTTTGATAAAACCCGGACAAGGAGACTAATAAAAAGTGACCAATGAGGTAGAAAAAAAAAATCCCAGAATAGTATGAAGAACTGGAAGCCAAATTAATATGTTCTTGAATGCTTCTGGTAGTTCAAGTATAAAGGGGAATGGGGACTGGCCATCAACTGGGTTTAGCAATGGGAATTCATTCAAGAAATGGGAATTCAGGGCACCTGGGTGTCTTAGTCGGTTAAGCAGCTGACTTTAGCTCAGGTCATGATCTTGCGGTCTGTAGATTCAAGCCCCACGTTGGGCTCTGTGCTGACAGCTCAGAGCCTGGAGCCTGTTTCAGATTCTGTATCTCCCTCTCTCTCTGCTCCTCTCCCACTTGCACTCTGTCTCTCTCTGTGTCTCAAAAATGAATGAACCTTAAAAAAATTAAAAAAAAAAAGAAATGGGAATTCGAAAAGAAAAAGTTCTGTAGAGTGGACTGGAGTGAATTAAAGAAGGGATGAAGGAGGCGAATTAACAACCACAGATATAGACAACTTTATCTGGGAGTTTGCTGCAAAACATATCAGAATGGGGCAGAGATAGAGAACAGTGACTGGACACAAAATAGAACGGTATTTGATTTCCTGTTTTTTAAGATGAGAAACATAACATCAAGTTTATATTCTATTGAAAATAATCTGGTAAAAGAAATAAAACCCCTAAAGTGCTTTTGGAGCAATGCTCTTGAGGAAATGAGAGAAGATGGATATAGTAGACACGAAGAATTGGCCTTAGATGGAAGTATAGAGAGTTTCTTCCTTGTTTGAATTCATTAGCTCGTTGACTGAAATGACTATTTTAACCAAAAGTCTGCTTTAACTAAAAGACCATATTATAGATATCAGGTTGTATTTATAGTGGTCATTTATTATGTTTTCCTGCTTTCCAGCATTTTTTGAAGCCCTCTGCTTTTTGGGGGGACTTTTGAGTGCTTCCTTCCCTGGTAAAAGTCAGACAACTTATTTTCCAGCTTCTACTCCCAGCTAGGGTGTAATAAAATGATCTAGCTCCTCCAGTAAGACATAAGTGATCACACAGAAGTGATCAACATAATGGTAAAGCTGGCATCAGCTGGGATTGCCATAATTAAAAGGCTGCATGATTCCCACAGAATTTTGGCCTTGGAATGGCAGACAATGCTGGATGCAATAAAGTTGTGTTCCTGGTTCTCAGAAGACAGAGACACAAACTGGAGTATCTGAAGCTTGACGTTGGCAGTTTTTTTTTTTTTTTATCAGACTAATTTGTGGAGTAATTTAGGGTATTGTTTCTGAAAGTTTAGGATTGAACCTGATTGTCTACCTCTCCCCTGAGTCTGAGGGAATGCCTCATATTTTTAATAAAGTCCTTTTTCTCCTAATTCTTCCAGACTCCGTTTCTGTTTTCTGCAATTGAGAACTCTGCCCAGGACAGAGTTTAAGGAATCTAGCAAGTTGATAAACTGCTACTCTCCTCAGGTTACTTTTTGTTGGGTGGTTATTTTGTTGTTTAAGCAGATATTCTTTAAAAATAAGAAAACAAATCATGATATTGAAAAATGAATTTTCAGCATAGGCAAAAATCTGTTAATTCCCAGAGCATTTGAGGATAGTATCCATAACATATCTGTGATATCCCTTTTGTGATATATATGAAATCATAACTGCTGAAGAGAAAATGAAGATAAATAATCTAACAAAGATAAGGGGATTAATGGAAACATTGGAACAGACAATATTTGAAACAGGTACTGTTGCAGAATATCTAGGCCTTAAATACACAAGCACGTGTGTGCATGCATATGTAGATGTACAGCATGTGCACATGCGTAGAGTCTAAAAACAAAGATAACTTGTAAACAACTACCCCATACCCTAGCTGTAACCATAGCAACTGAAACTGTTCATTTTCTGTCTCAAATAATGTGTGCAAGTCTGTCTCACTAACAATTCAGAAGGGGACATTGACAAATGATCGCTATATTCACCCAGCCATTTTAAATAGGAAGGCATTTGGCTGAATTCTAATTTGACCAATGAATATTTAACTGATAATGCTGCCAGATAAGATATTGGCCAAAAGAGAAAGAAGAGAAATGAAGCTGGAGTTCCTATCATGCAAAAATCCTTTAATGAAGGACATGAAAGGAATGTTGTGAATTTGGGGCTGAAATCTGTTCTGTACTGGGAAATGGAGGAGCAGCTGGCCCACAGAAACTTTGAAGATTCTGTGACCTCTAGAATGTGTAAGTCAGGGAGGGTGTTTTTCCTCCTTTGTGTGATGTTTTGTGTATTCAGGAGTAAGAAAAAATGCCTTACAGTCTCTTAACTTCAAAGCAACAGAAATAAAATGAAGTGTTAGGAGTGTTGGAAAATTCAGACTCTGCCCAGGTCCTAACCCTGTCAAACGTTTCCTCTTCATAGATTGCATTGCATCATAACATCCAAGGAGAAATTGTTGACTCATTTGAACCCTCACTCCTCTCAGGAATGTTCAGTAGCATGGCTCAAGGAGATCGCACATCAGGTTACATTTTCAAGTAGATTTCATAGTGGTAACTACTATTTATTTATTTATTTATTTATTTATTATTTATTATATGAAATTTATTGTCAAATTGGTTGCCGTACAACACCCAGTGCTCATCCGATAACTGCTATTTATCCAGTGTTCATTATCCATTGCTCCTTTTCTTAGAATACTGAATCCTTCAGTTTTCACAAGAATTTGCTGAAACAGGTACTATTTTTAGTTCCATTTCGTGGATAATGAAACCAAAGTTCAGATGTGTTAAGTAACTTGCCCAAGGTTGTACTGAATTAAATAAGGAGGAGCCAGGAGTAGAACCTGTTTTCTCTCTAGAGAAATCCAGCGTGGAGCCACTCAGTTCTACTGTCTTCTATTTCTCTATTTCTCTAGCCTTTATCTCTTCTGCCCTTTCTTCTCTTTCCCTGATAATCAATTGTTTCCATAAAGTACAAAGACATAAATTAGAGGGAGAAAAATAAACTGAATGAAGTATACAGTTGTGCTTGACATACAGCAACCATTCAACGCATTTTACCGTGGTAATGGTGTGTATGCACACACATTCATTATTTCCAATACTGGATTTCATAACTCAGCACATTTTGTCTCTGTTGGAAAGTTATTGAGTACTCAAGTTACAATCAGAGGTTGTCTGGAAAACATTAAATAAGAGCAGGATCACATAGTAGAAAATCATAATGGCTAGACTAATCAAGCTAAGAGAAACCACGGTACCCATAAAGGGCCATTCTATCTATTCCATTCAACAGACAAAATGACTAGGGCTAAAACCTTCTCAAGGTCTTACTAAAAAGGTTAAAGCCTTAAAAAAATACAAAATTGCAAAATCTAACTTCTTAGATGTTTATTTCCATGTCTACAAAATAAAACTTATGTTAGCTTCACTCATTATTATGTTTTGTTATGCTTGAAAACAATTTGCAAACATCTCAGCATATATGATGATTTCTGAGAAATTACAGTAAGTGATAGGAGTTATCTATAGTCACATATTTTTGAAAGCAAATTAATAAATTTCTTTTCCAAAATCTTTACCCCAAAAGTATGTATTTAATTAGAATGTGGCTGCATTTAAATATATTTTATAAGTTGGGGATGTAGGACCTATGAAGTCTGAAAATGGCTTTGTATCTATGTATTTCCATAGGGATATTGTTGCTGCTGATAGAAGCAAATTTTGGAATGAGCAGGCCAGAATATCATTCCCTTGGACAGTTAAGGAGACATGCCTGACCATATAATTTTTCTGAAAATGAGTTAACTTCCTTACATTATTGGTGGGTAGCTACTGATGCTTGAGGGCCTCATTTCCCTCCCAAGCAGTACCTCCCACTATTTATCTTTTCTTAGCCTATGATGCACTTAAGGTTGGTTAGTTGCCAAATAGATTGATGATTTCTCCACTCCAGAAAATACTATTAATTGGATTCTAGAATGCTACTCCCACACATCTTGGCATTCTTTAAGTCACCTCAGTATTAAGAGAGGCTACATTAGCATAACAATACCAGGCTGCATTAAACAACCCAGAAAAGAAATTGCCAGTTTAGTTTCAGAGGCAGGGATTTCTCTGTAAAAAGTCTTGATAGGCAGATTCACTGTGGGACATTCAGGCAAAGCACTGGTCAGTCTGGCTCGCTGAGAAGTAATTCATGGGTAACCAAGATTCTGTTATTTCTAAAAGCAGTGATCAAACTGGGGCCTTTGTTGCCTTTGGTTATTTAGTGCTTTCAACATATGTGGTCTGATCTTGTGCCTCTAAATCTCCTCAAGCAACAATTTTCTTATGAGTTTCCCAGTGCCCTGGATTCAGATCCACCCACCATTCATCACAGAGGGATCTTGGGACCCTGGGGTCTTACAAATTCCCACTTAAAAATAAGAAGAGGATTGAGGCCGAGGTATTCCAGGACTCATGTAAATGGCCTGAAAGAAGCTTCTAAATGAGGAGAGTGTATGGTAGAAAATGCTAGAAGACAGGCCTAAGGAGAAGGGAAAAAACAGGAGTCAAAGTTAAGAACCTTAAAAGGAATCTAATTATAATAAAGCAGGAAACAAGAAGAAATAGGAGAAAACAATGGGGTTCTCAGAGTGGGGTTGAATAGCAGGAAGGTTTGTCTGGCACCTGGGGTCATAACTAGTCTGCCCAAATTAAGCATAGTTACTATCATAAAATATGTTGAAAGTTGACCATCTCCTCAAATACAGAAACCAAGTTAACTTAGCATGGAATTTTGGGGTCTGAAAGACTTGGTTTAGTAGTCCAGAAAGATTGCTCTATAGGCTGAGGATAGTAAAATCTGTTTGCAAGGTGCTCATGGGGTAGTGGTTGCAAAGTGTTAACAAAATGTCTAGGATGTATTAAGTGCTCAGTAAATGATGTGTAAATTTAAATCAGGGGATAAAAATATATCAAATATAAATATACTTTAAAAATATGAAAATACCCATAGCAGGATTTTCCTATTCTCTAGAGTCAGTAGTGCTTCCTTATTTTTATTGCAGGGAGATAGAGAAAGATGAATGAGAGAACATTTGCTTAAATAGATTTGTTTTACTTAAGTAATTCAGCAAACATTTATTATTAAGGTCCTACTATGTGTAAAACACTATTTCAGTCCTCCCCGGAGACTGAAGATGGCTATACTTAAATTAGATCAAGCATAGGGGCTCCTGGGTGGCTCAGTCAGTTAAGTGTCCAACTTTGGCTCAAGTCTTGATTTCATGGTTCATAGTTCGAGCCCTGCATTAGACTGTGCTGACAGCTCAGAGCCTGGAGCCTGCTTCTAATTCTGTGTCTCCTCTCTCTGCCCCTCTGCTGCTTGCACTCATGTCTCTCTCTCTCGCTCTCTCTCTCTCTCAAAAATAAACATTAAAAAAATAAAAAAAAATTAGATCAAGTATATAATTGGTTTGGTGAGATAGTGGGACATTAACAAGTGCAGCCTTGGAAATTACCGACCGACAAAAATGTAAACTTGGTGACAGTAAAAGTGGCCACCTAGGCTTTTAGATCAACTGTTCCAGCACCTACAACTGTGTGTGGCTGAATGTATTTATTGTGTCTTTGTGACTTTCTCGTGGGGTTGGGTGATAAATCACTTCAGGGAGTAATTGAAGTCCCTACCTCTACCAGAATCCTCTCCCTCCTGCTCAAATCAAAACTCTCTCCTAATCTTTCAGTACCTGGTCCTTCTTTGAACATTTAATACATTAACATCACCACATAGTTTAGTGCTTCATTGTATAATATATTATTATTTTATATTTGATAAATGTGTAGCTGTCACATCACCCCAAATACATTACCAGTTTCTTGAGGAAAGTGATCATACCTTGTAATTCTTATAGTACAAATAAAGTAGCTCTTTATTGGTGGATTATACATGACTCATGTACCTCTGCTTTATAGCACTTTCACAGTTGAACTTTTAGATTTCCTTGAGTGAATACTTGCTTAACACCTCTCTCCTAAATGGCCTATAAGCTCCATGAAGGGAGAAACCAGTTCTATTTTCGCTCACTATTTGTAGTGGGTTGAATAGTGCTCTCCCTAAATTCATTTCCTCCCAGAACCTCAGAATGTAATCTTCTGTGTGAAATAGGGTCATATGGTAAGGATTGAGATGAAATGAAGTTTATGTCTTTATAAGAGACAGAAAAAAAACTAGAGACACAGAAATGAAGCAGATGTGAAGATGTAGGCTGAGACTGGAGGGATGCATCCACAAGCCAAGGAACATCTGCAAACCACCAGAAGCAAGGAGAGAGGCATGGAACATTTTCTCCCCCAGAGTGTCCAGAAGAAACCAACCTGCTGATAGCTAGATTTCGGACTCCTGGCCTCCTGAACTGTGAGGGAATAAACTTTTGTTGTTTTAAGCCACCTCATTGGTGGTAATTCAATCAGACCAAGGAAAGGAATATACCATTGTGTCCCTATTCTTTAGCAAAGTGCCTAGATCATAGCAAGGGTCCAATAATTATCTGTGGGAGGAAGAAAAGTATATTAATTCCTCCCCTTTCTCTATATAATGTTGTAATTTAGGGTTTCTCTAAGTGTACTCACTTTTTCAGCATCACCTGGGTAAATGCAGATTCCTAGGACCATCCCAAAGCAGCTATGTCAAAATCTCAGGGGCTGAGACTATGTTTCCATAATACTCTCCCATGGAAGATCTTACACTCATGAAAAATTTTAAACTAGTGTTCTTTCTTTATTATAATCCTTAAGGCTCTTTGAATTTTATCAAAGACATTTCTCTAGCCTGTGTGGACAATGAACCTGACGGGAGGAAGCTTACCTCCTTGCAGGAGGTGTGTGGTTGACCTCCTCATTTATACTGCTGGGAATTTCTGAAACAGGATGCTCCAGCTGTCCATTCCTTTTTTTCCTTGAGTATACACCTGGATGCTTGACACAAGCTCAAATCCTGTCTAGAGCAAAGGTTTTCATTTTGATGGTAGTTTCCTCAAGAAAAGAATCAGTCAGAATAAGACATGTGTAGAATCCCTCAATTCTTAGGATATTTCCCCCAAATAGTTATGTCCAATGCCTTACATGCAAACTGTTGCAGATTTCTAACTTGCAACTTCAGCCACATTTCACCTCTTAAAAAACTTGACTCTCAAAAGATAGGTGACAGTTTATTACAAACAGGCTGTTTTGTGTTCCATATTCATCTCCCATTTATGACTTTTTCATCCAAATTGCTGAGTCCTCATATCAAAACATAAACCAGGCTGCAAGCTCAAATTGGCATCTGCAAATCAAGCTGTGCGCTTTCTGCTGTGTGCCAGCCCCCAGGACCTCTCAGAGACCTGTTGTTGTCATTCATGTGGGAGTGAACAGCTCTCTGGGTTCTGGGGAGGAGCCAACTATGCTTCTAGGTGTCTTTCTCTAAGATTTTTAATCCTGTTGATCAGGATGCTTCCTTGCTGCACACCTGAAAGAACAACCCAAAACTCAAAACAAGAATTGGGGAGGTTATTTCAGCTCCATGACTTTGCACTAAGTCTGGAAGGATTTGTGGGCTTGTCGGGAGGGATTTGTTGCAAAACCCCAGTGAATCATGGAGTAGGAGTGTATATTAAGCTGGAAGAGGCAGAGGAGGATGAAAGTGAAGTGTCATGGAACATGTAGAAGCACTTTGAGGCAGCAGGGGTGTCCTGACTTCAAATTATCACCTGTGTGTGACATTAAACCTCTGGCTTTGAATAATAAATCATAGTATAAACTCCTCTTATAATAGAATAAGCCAGAGACATCAGAATTTAAAATGGATTTGAAGTAACATTTCCACCAGTTGAAAAATAAAGTTTACCCAACTCCTACTATTTTTTTTTCTCCTGCAAATTAAACAGCGTTCATCCTTGGTGCACTGCCTTCAAATCACAAGGTTACCTTAAAAGTTTGCCCTTACTCTCCTCCAATCCCATATCATGTCTGTCACAAATTACCATCATTTCTTTCTTCAAAACCTTGGCCCCATATGTCCCTTTCCTAAGGCTGGCCCAAATGCTTCGGGCCTGCCACATGGCTTTGCTAGCTTTTTAACCTTTTGTAACATTTGTTGCCTTCATTAATTCTTCTGAACATTGAATTACCTCCTGCTTATCAGTCATCCAGGCTCAGGAACTTGGAGATGTCTGACTCATCGCTTTACTCTTCATTCTTGTTCACTCAAGATCCTTCCTTTGTCTTCACTAATCTCACCATCACCTTCGTCAGAGCCTTCCCACCTGACTTTCTGCTACAGCTATGTTGATATTGCCCTTGAACACATTAAACATCTGTCATGGATTTTCTTTTTAAAAAGGTGTAATATGTTTAATATTTTTACCTGCTGATAATAAAAATAGCTACTATTTATTGAGCACCTACTATGTCCCAGACACTTTGCTATGACAACATAGAAAACAATCCAGCAGATCTGACATGGAGATGTGGGAATCTGCATTTTTAGCAAGCATTCCAGTATAAATTACTCATCTAGACAGACTACTATATATTGTGGACAACTCTGAAATACCTATTTCAGTAGAAACTCTATTTGGTGGAGTCAAGGAATTGAAGGGGTCTTTGCAACATTTACGTTGTTCTGACTTAGTTGTTTGTTCTAAATGAGAAAGTATTTTATAATTTGGTTTTTAAAATGTCTTTGCTTTCTACCCCAGCTTTGTTTTTTCAATATTCCTTCTTCCTGATCCACCATTACTAAAGATTGGGATTTGATTCTAATAGTCACTTTGCAAATAAAAAAATGAGTATATTTTGGCCTAAAATACACAATGGGAAGATTTATCCATATTACTTTAGGACTGAAAAAGTTTTCATATATCACATGGTCTTAGAATTTGAGAGTTAGAAAGGATAGTATTCATTAAAACTTCTCATTTAAAAAAGTTGGCCAGAATACATGCTTTACATATATACATGATATAAATATGTTGGGCAGCCTAATGAAGAGCAACATAGGTACTAGCTGCCAATAGTACTAAGAAAACAAGGAAGGGGTAGTATGCCTGGCAATGATTGAAGTTTAGTATAAAAATGTGACTTGCTTTGGCCAACAAAATGTGAACTGAAGAAACTGATGTCACTTTGGGCTAGAGGCTTTAATTACCATGTGTGATTTTCCATGCCCTTTTTTCTTGGGTCAACAATCATGGAAACATACAACGAAATGGAAGTTTCATTAGTGTGGGCCCCTGAGTGACTAGGATAAACACATTTCTCTTTTTGATACATAATTAAGTCACTGAAATTAGGAGGTTGTCACCATAAGAAAATTCTGTCTTATTGTGACCAATCGTTTTTTTAAGCTGGACCAATTCACGGATAGTAATGAGGATGAGCATGAGGATGACAACAACTAACATTTACTAACAGTGTACCATGGCCCCGGCACCATGCTGGGTGCTTTACAGGCTTTATGCAATTTAACCTTTATAACAACATTATAAGAAGAATGCTATTATAAGCCTCATTTTATAGATAAGAAAACCGAGATGCAAAATGTTTAAATTAGAAGTCCAAGATTATATGAAAATTAAGCTTGAGAGCAGACTCAAATTCAGGCATTCTGATTCCAGAGCTTGCCTTCTTAACCATTAAAGTGCATCTGCTAGTTCATAAGTCAAAAGCAAATAATTCCCCAAAGTATAGTCTTCATAATACTAGTTTTGTGAATATTAACTGGCATTACTTAAGAAATGAATTTAAATCTTATTTTAGATACATTTATGAAACACTGAGTCAAATGAAATAAGGCAGATTTTAAAATCTCAAAACTTCTTGATGTTTTTAGGATCTGCCTGATTCTTTAACATCTCAGATTGAACTTGTTTTCATTCTCATGTTTGGGGCCCCAGGTTTCTTATTCCACATCTCACACTTGCTTGTGGCCCCATAAGGAGTAGTAATCCTATCCATTCCCTCACTGTTGATTTGGACCTGAACATTTCATTTGATTTTTCATTTTTTTGACTACTTGGACCTGGACATCTCCTTTCTGGGCTAAGATTTCTCAAAGAGAGAACTTTCTGCTGTATAATATCTAGGTCCTTTGTTACTCAATCCCACCCACTGGTATATAGAGATATATAATGCAAGATTTTTTCTTGCTCTTATTTCCAATTATTTTCCTTTATATATTCCCAGAATCTTCTCTCATTGATGTTCTTTCCATTGAGATCATTCAAAGTTTCCAAGTTTTAATCATTTCCTTCTCCATATTCCATTTGACACTCTCTAAAGCATACCAGTTAATCTTTAATTAAATATGCTTTTCCCTATTTTTGTGAGCTGTAGGTGATTTAAAAACCTGATAGTGGCAGTGGGAATTTTAGGAATGGATTATATAAAGTCTGAGGTCATTTGGTAATTTCCCATTAAGAAAGACTAAATATTTATTTAATCTTTAGAAAGTCAATTTTCTTTAGTAAGACCAATCTTAGCTATAGTGCTACATCAAGGGACTTTTGGATAGTCCAGGAGGAAGATATAACTTTTACAGGTCTTGAATGTAGGACTCAGAGAACTAGAAGGAATCTAACTGAAAAGAAAAGAAAACCTTTGCAAGGTCTGGGATCTATAGGACATTTCAAGTTTCTATATCAGTTTGAGAATTTGGTGAATGCTATCAGTTTTTCTTCAAGAAATTGACTCTTACCTCCATCCATGCTATGTTGCCCCTCTCCCTTGCACCTGCCCCTTTGGTGAAGAATGTCCCTTATGTTGCACCTGTCCCTTTGGTGAAGAATGCCTGATAAAGGAGGTAAGGATGATGTAAATTGTGTTGTAGATGAATGTGAACACCATGAGCACATTGTTCTCCTGAAATGGTGAAATGAGTCCAAACCACATGCTACCTTATACTAAAGGGGACTGAAAATCTTGTGCTTTTCCCAATCTCTGTCTGGCAATCCATGTATTTTAAGCCCAAAAATAATAATAATAACACATATTTTGGTCCATATTGGTGAATATAAAAGAGCCAAGTCAATGTTTGAGGGGTATCTTATTCTGTTGGTAATGTTTTAAAAATAATTTAACAAAACCATGAAAGTAGTAATATATTTTTAAGATTCTGAACCAAGTACTTAAGTAATGTGAAATGTTAGAAACAACCTTTGTTCTCTTCCCTCCCATTGAAATATTGTTCCTTATAAATACCATCAAAAGAAAATATATCTAGGTTAAATGTAAACATCACAATACTTTTGTAGTTTTGCATTTTGAAATAGCCACTTTTCTGTCATTGAAAATCACTGATTATTCAGAGCTAGTTATAAAGAGCAAAATATCTATGTGATTGCATGGTTTCGATTACCATCATCATAATGCTGTGCACAAAGGCTGATTACCTTCCATTTTGCACTTCTTGTTAAAACTGGGTTAATAAGAGACTTTGCAAGGATATTCTCCTCCCCATCACATGGAGTTTTTCATAGAAATTCAATGCAATAATTGAAATTATTTTATTACTAAAGAAAGGATTAGGCTATTGTACAATTTTGTGGTCGTTGACAATTTCTTAGCATTAATGCATTTATTGATTAAAACCCTTACTTTATATGAAGAAATTTTGGTATTGTATATATATCTAATCCTGGTTTCAGTGAGACCTGAGTCCAACAATTTAGAGCTTCATTCAACTTAAGATTGATAGGCTGAAGACTATTATTTTCTTTCTCTGTATTATATATTATCTACGATAATAAATTAGAAACATTTCATTTCACATGTAGCTTTGTAGGGAACATGAATTATTAAGGGTAGTATTTTTGGAAGTAGTGACTTCCTTACTTAAAAATATATACATATATGGTGATTTTCTTTTTTATAAGCATTCAATAGAAGAATGGAGTAAGAATCAAGATAAGTAATACATCTCTTGAAAGATAGAGGAACACGGGGCGCCTGGGTGGCTCAGTCGGTTAAGCGTCCGACTTCACCCGGGTCACCATCTCACGGTCCGTGAGTTCGAGCCCCGCGTCAGGCTCTGGGCTGATGGCTCAGAGCCTGCAGCCTGCTTCCGATTCTGTGTTTCCCTCTTTCCCTGCCCTTCCACCATTCATGCTCTCTCTCTGTCTCAAAAATAAATAAACGTTAAAAAAATAAAAAAATTAAAAAAAAAAGAAAGAGGAACAATGTAAGAATAAGAGTGGGCAGTGGAATCAGAGGTGGATTTTTCATTTCCAACTTTGAATTCATTAAATTCCTTCCTTTAGCCATGCCACAATCCCCCTATATGTAAAACAAGTCATTAAGGTTTGTTACTATGAAAACTTCCCAGCCCTATGACACTCTTAAAAGTAGTAAGACACCTAGAATGAGAGAGAGAGAAAAGAGAAAATTTTCATGTTTAATTACTCTCTCATAATATATAAGAAAAATCTTTACATGATATTGACTTTGATGGATATTCTTAAACTGCTTATTATGGGAAGTAATATGAGGTAATTGAGAGTTAGTGAGAGGAACAAGAAGTCTGTATTTCTTTTGAAAATGTTTCTTATTGTGATTTGATTTGTGAAATTGGGGTTATAACTGGAAGCAAATGAAATCTTTGGGCAATTAAGAAAGTTTGAGAAGTTATAACTGGATCAATACGATCTGTTGTTTTAGTCGGTTTGGGCTGCTATGACAAAAATATCATTGACTGGGTAGTTTAAACAATAAACATTTCTCACGGTTCTGGAGGCTGGCATATAGGGTTAAGGTGGCAGCAGATTTGGTAGCTAGTGGGATTTGCAGATGTATTACTTTTTGCTATGTCATTACATGGCAGAGAGAGCAAGGGCTCTGGACTCCTCTTCTTCTTTTTTTAAATTAAGTTTTTTTAATGTTTATTTTTGAGAGAGACAGACAGAGAGAGAGAGAGAGAGCAAGGTGCAGAGAGAGGGACACTCCAGACTCCTCACTGTCAGCACAGAGCCCAACGCAGGACTCAAACCCACCAACTGTGAGATCATGACCTGAAGTTGGATGCTTAACTGACTGAGCCACCCAGGTGCCCCAAGGACTTCTCTTCTTATAAGGGCACTAATCCCATCATTGGTGTTCCATCCTCACAACCTCATCTAAACCTAATTACCTACCACCTCCAATACCATTCATTACATTGGGGCTTGGATATCACATAAGAATTGGAGGAGGAGGCACAAACATTTAGTTCATAGCATCTGTTAATTCTACTTCTGTTATTCATGTATCTGCAGGGCCCTCCTGTTCACCTGGCGGCAGTCACTTGTGGGTATAACGTTGGTCTTACTAGAGTTCTCTTACATGGTTTTTTTTTTTTTTTTTTTGGTGGCAGATTCAACATCAACTGTTTGGCCCCACAATAATGAACTAGAGTCTTATTGAATAATATGACTATTGGGGCGGGGGGCAGAAATGCTATTATTCACTATAAAAACCTGGTGATGTTAGGTGCATACTCAAGTGATACAGACTATAATCTACATCCTTATTTCATTTTTTTTTTTTCTGGAGGCAAAGAGACCTAGAACTTTTATGATATTCTATACCATGCTAGGAAGAAGAGGGGCAATAAATGCTTGAAATGATAATGAATGATGAAAAGCATTTCATCTATAAAGTCATGTAGAAGTATTTATAGAATTAAATATTCATTATGTCAATAGACTTAAAAATATGTTTGCGTATTTACTCAATCAACCTACATGTATGACTCTATCCTAAGGAAATAATCTGAAACACCAAATAAACTTTACATTTAGATACTCATGACAGCACTATTTATATTTAGAAAAAAAAAATGGTGGGGCACCTGGGTGGCTCAGTCAGTTAAGGGTCCGACTTCAACTCAGGTCATGATCTGTGGTTGGTGGGTTCCAACCCCGTGTCGGGCTCTGTGCTGACAACTCAGAGTCTGGAGCCTGCTTTGGATTCTGTGTTTCCCTCTCTGCCCCTCCCCCCCCACCATTCTCAAAAATAAGTAAGCGTTAAAAAAATTAAAAGAAAAACACTGGAAATAGCATAAATATATAACTATAGATAAATCGATGGATCAGGAGTTGCAGACATTTGATGTAATAATATGCATATTTATAATAATAAAAATTGTGATATGAAAAAAATAGGGAAAATGATTACAAATAACATTAAGTGAAAACAATAGAATTGCAAAGTTGTACAAATAGCATCATTACCAAATGCAGACCCTGGCAGAGGAGAGCAGTAGAAAGATGTATACCTTCATGTTGGCAGTGGTCATGTTTCGGAGGTGGGATAACAGAGGATTGGCTGGTGAGACTTCTTTCTGATTTTCTGCATCTCCCACATTTTCTAGAACAACATTCATTTCAACTAAGTTGAAAATATAAACATTACATTTAGTCTTTTATTTGACTCTCTCCAGTTCTCAGGTAGCAAAGGAAGCCAATTTTAAACTCCAGTCCTTCTATACTCAGGCTCCCTCCCGGCCTCCGAATCCTCACTGACATCCTCCTTAAGCAGCTTAGCCAGGAAAGCTAGGTCTGCCAGCTCTGACCCACCACCAACCTCACTGCTCAGCAGTGCCTGCCCCCACCTTGATCTGGAAGCCAAGCGAGGGAAATCACATTAGAACCCCCTGTCCCTGAGCCTGTGCCCTCTTCCCTAGAGCCCCTGCAGTGCCTTTCTTCTCTCCTTTCTTGATTTCCCTTCTGAATCTTCCCTACATTCTCATTCCAAGTCCAGATGGCTGATTTTCTGAAGCATTCACATTTCTCCTCTGCTGACTTATAACTGTTGAAAACCCATCATCTACACCTCCCTGGTAACCAGGTTTCTGCCACAGCAGGCTGCCTAGTGGGATTTGGCAAGTGTGGAGAGGGTGGGGAAAGAGAAACTGTCCAAAGGGAAATCGGCCAATATACTAGTTGCTCATAGGCTTTACTTCATTCATTTGGAACACTTGGAAAGGATAGAGAGTGCTTAATGAGGATCCATTAAAAGGAAAGCTACGTTGTTTAAACAGCCATCAGTTCTGCTAAGCCTGGTTCAGCAATTCAGAATTTGATAAGTAGATTTTTAGGTTTTGCCTCAAAAATAGATATTGCTTATGTTAAAATAAATAACCTACAGATAAAAGGCTTCACGGACATTTATTTCACATGGGCTTAGGCAGAGTTGTAGCTGCTAACTTGCTTTGACTACTGGTGAAGCTGGAAAATGTGAAAAGAAACATCAAGTCCTTCAAAATAAAGGAGAACAAAAATTGTGCATCATGTCTTTGGTTTGGTTTCAAAATATCCAAAAATAAATTGAACCTACCCTGGGCAAGTCACTGTTCAAGGAATGGTGAATGACAAAAGTGGATAAATACAGAACCCATGTCCTCAAAAAGATTACAACAGGAGAAATACATACATGGCAAGGTAAATAAAATTATTCTACTAAAAAACATATGATAATGTATACCAAATATTTTCTACAAAGCTTGGCATAGAGTAATAGCTTGACAAATTCCCTTTCCCCTGCCCATTATGTATCCCAAACAGAGTTTCACTTAGGATGTTTTTACCTTCAATTAAGCAGTTCTAACTAAGAAAAATTCACTATTTCTTTTAACAAGAAGTCTGGAGGGAAAGCAATTCTTTGTATGGTGTATCGGTCAGCATCGAGACAGGATAATATAAATCATTGTAGATTTTTCAAGCAGAGAGACTCTAATGCAAGCAATTGGTCACCAAGGTATTGGAAGGACTAGAGAAGCAAAAGGGTGATCTCTTGGGTGTTCTTGCAAATGAGCCTGCTGGAGCACCGCTCCTGCTGTTGGACCATTGTTGCTACTGCCAAGTCAGAAGCCAAAAGCTTGTGGTCCCCTTGGGTGTTTCTGGAATCCCCAGCCACCTTCATGTGCCTGCTGTTGTTATAGAAAACAATAGTTGCCTGTAGTCTCCCTCTGCTCTAATGCTAAAACCAGAAACAGAAAGAATGACTTCTGTCTTCTTTCTTCCCTCCATCTAGTCTTTGCAAATGCCTTACCTTTGACAGAAGCTACCAAAAACCAGCTGGCAAGGAAGTCTGGGAAATGCTGTTTCCAGGTGCTTTTCCTCCAGCTATACAGAAAACAGCTCAGAAAAATTGGAATGGATGGGGTTATGTAACAACAGAAAATATCTGGTGGAGTGGGATAATTCAGCAGTTCAGTAACATCATGAAGGTCAAATATCTCTTTGCCTTTTCTCTCTCCATCCTCAGGGATTAATAGATTTTCCCTTAGGCTGGATTTCTTGAACACTTGAATGTGGAAGACAATATTCAAAGGCAATATCTTTTTCTTGTGCTCTTTTTTAACTAGTGAGATAAACTCACAGCTGACTTGTTCACCCATGTGATGGGCTAGAAAATGTAACAAGATCTTTCTTAAATTACCAACAATGGTTAAAAAATGAATGTCATACTTATCTAATCAATAACAATTATATAGCATCATAGTCTTTTGTGATAAAAGATTAATTTAGATAAATTTTTAAAATATACTACAACATGTTTGTAATCCTGTTTTGAATCTCTTCATTTTTAAAATTATTATACATTAGTATTATATCATCATATATGCAAAAAGTAGAGGTGCTCTGGCCTCTTTTAGACTCTGAGAAGCTCTGTGGGGAGGGTGGACCAGCCCAGGGAGACTTCATGGAAAAACAGGACAATTGGGCATATCCCAGGCTACTTTGGCCAATAATATGATTTAACCAGTAGAAACAGAATAAATCTACAAGTAGAGAACGAACTGGGCCAAATGAGTCTCTGGAAATCATGAAATACCTTTAATGATTTGGTTGTTCACCCTGAGTTCTGGCGTCATTTTGGCAAAATGAGTAAGAAAGAATCAGAGTGAGCTCTTTCATGCCAATAATGAATGCAGTGGAAATTGACTTCTTTCCATTCCAGCTGCAGCAGCAGGAGTAGGTTTTGCTGCCAACACAGAGCTCCATCACAGTTTAGAGTTGAAATACTGGTCAAATCAAAGGGCAAGGAGGCAACATTTAGTGCAGACACTACATGTCAAATTGCCAATCTCATGCCCAAAGCTTTGCTCCCTGTGTCACAAACACCTCCTTGGAGACTGTTTATCTTCTTACAGCACTTCAATTAATGAACTACCCATCAACACTCAGTAATATTAACAACTATCATATGTACATTAATTTGTAAAGTGTTTTTTCCTTTTGCATGGTCTTATTTAATCCCTACAGCTAGCTATGCAGTGAGCTGACTTTTTACCTAGGCAGAAATCAAATTCAGAGATGTAACTTGGCTGACTTATATAAGCTGTGAGAATGAAGATTGAGGCTATTAAAAATCCAACACTGGATGGAGTTGGGTAAGATACAGTTCTGGCCCTAGGGGTATTTATTTTGTAGCTGGGAAAATGAGGAATGCAGATAAAGAACATCTAGCAGGTTAAATGTGCTGTGCGAGCTGTATATTAGATAATATCATGTAGGTAAAAAAAAGAAATCACCACTTTTTATTGGGGTGGTCAAGACTATTCATTTGTTCCTTTTCTAAGGTGAAGGTGAAAAAAAATATCTTAGAGACCCTTCAGTGCTGACATATTAGGTTCTGATATCTGTCAACCCCTAGATGACACCATGTGATTTCCCTGCATGGTTTATCCCCAAGGGCAGAGTAAAGGGACAGGCCCAACTTTCCAAATCAGGTATCAGTATATATATTGTGATATAAAATAAACCTTAAATCTCCTGGTAATTAAATTCATATATTCTTTTTCGTGATTACCATGAAGGAGAACTAAGGAAACTCATAGTAATTTAATAACTCAAAAGAGAGTATAAAAAAAGCCACATAACAAATGCCATAAAAACACAGCCATTCAGAATCTAACTCTTAGAATCTTTCCTCTTTTGAATTGGGATGATCTTCTTCCTCACACATGCCACACATTATAGTGGAACTTCTATTTGTAGAAACCAATCACTTGATCAATTAGGAGCCTTTCAGAGGATGATTTCCATTTTTTTCCATCTTATAATCTATTGCTGAGGTTATAAGGCTTTTCTGTGTGGAACAAGCCCACACATTATCTCTTCCTTCTGGTACCAACTCCTACAATTTTGGTTTTATTTTTGAAATTATCTGTATAAAATGGAGTATCACACTAATTAGTCAAGCTTGTTTCAGTCACTGATAATTGGGTAACGAGCAGACATGAGTTCTTCACCCATAAATAAAATCTAATAAGACTATCCCAAAATGCCCTTGGAATGCTGAAGAACTGAATCACAATAGCTGACCAAACTAAAACCTATCTCAAGTCTCCAACACTTTGGGGAAACCACCAACTTGCTTTTGGAAACATCGTTACCTTAAGTATGTCTTTCTCAATGACTTCTCAGCCTGTCGTGCAACCAAGACCCCATGCACTGCATCATCTTTTGTTCTAAAGGCATTTATCTGCAACTCTGAGAGTTGCATGCATATAGCTTTAAAAATAAGACTCTACCAGCAGCACCAATGGAGAAGATAAGTGATGGAAAAATTTTAATGAAAGATCTTGCCATGTGTATAATAGTCTTTAGCAACAGCTATACAAGCCTACAAAGATGCTCTAATTATTATTGGAAGACACAGGTTTTCTAAATTCTCCTAAGTTGTGTCTTTTTTTTAAAAAGTAACAACAGCAACAACAAAAACCTTATTGATTAAAAAACTTAAGGTAAGACATTTTGTAGTTGTATCAGAGCTTTGATTTCAGCATTGGTGGCAGTTTATGAAAGCACTTTAAGCTCTGTTTAAATACTGTGGATTTGTGCTTTGAAAATAGCAAACTCGGGAATGATAGAACAATAAATGGCCATTACAGTAATTTTTTTCTTTGCATATTTTAAAAGTGAATAAGAGAAGAAAATATTTAAATCTAATCTCATTTTGAGCAGAATTAACCCCCAAGGTATTTTTTTCCAGAGCCTTAGGTAAATCAGCTGACTCTGGACTTTTCCTGGTGCCCTGACGTTAAGGCCATCAGATGACTTATGAATTATTTCAAAGATTTCTGCACCAACAAAGTAAAATAGAAAGAGCACAGAAAAAATGCATTAGCTGAAAGCTTATACTATTTATGTTGCTCCTGTACATTTTAGTAGTTCTTATTATATAAATTTAATTCTAGGATGGGAGGAAGAAGGCTGACAGACACACCAGGAGGGTAATTGCACTATAAAAAATGCCAGGTCAGAGAAGTCTCAGATTCTTTCTCAGTAGGAGACAGTGTTCAGTCTCCCAGTGTTAGAGAGTAGAATTGATGAAAGGCAAATAGACATGTCTTGCAAAGAGGCTCAGGATGGGCAAAAGGTTCCAGTAGGAATCATCATGGATTCCATTTCTCCTTCAGCTAATCCACTCAATCCACTACTTATGGACAAAATCTATGGCTTCAGGGAAGCAGTAGGGTCTTGATGTTCAAATTCACAGTGAAAATCATTGACTATAGAAACTGTTACCTCTTTCTTGCACACTATAGTTATCTGGAATCAGTGTTAACAGCTGGCAAAAAATTATGAAAATGTTGATAATGTTTTCACTCAGTCAATACTGTTTCTATCCTTTTTTGTATTTACTGGAACCCAAAAAGGACACCGAGGCTGACAGAATTTCTGACTCATCTTGGAGTTCTTCCAGGTCTTTTGCTCTCCTCATTGCTAGTTACTTATATTTGTAGATAGGATAGGTATTTTTTGTCAAGTCCCTTCCTCTCTTATTTTTTGTCAGAATTCAATTTTTCAAAGACAATAAATGATAGTGAAATGTGGTTGTAATAAAATAATAATTGCTAAACAAGCTGACTCTGGCATTTTTTAAGAAACAAATTCTTGTGAATAGTTGTCCTATATTTGCAGGATGTCAAATAAAATGTAAATGCTATCTTTTATAATAAAAGATGACAGGGGAGGAAATTTAAGACAAACTGCCAATAAATATGGTGTGTAAAATTGAAGACTTAGTGATGTTATAATTCCACTCACACAAACGGTCAGCATTCTGTTGTTGGTGGATGGTCTAATTAGCTCTTTTGCTGCATTTTGTTAAGGGTGACCAGTTCTCTTCAGTGAACTGGAAGTGTAGAAGGGTCTGAAGTTTCACTCTGAAGTCCTTTTTTCTCATATTTCCTATTCTATGGGTTCTTCTTTTACACTCTTCTTTTTCCCATTTGTTTCCATTTTCTTTGCTTGGAACGTTGGTTGTCTCAAATTCCTGTATTTCCACTACATCGTGGACACTGGCTTTAATTAAGGGTTGGAGGTTCATCACAAAAACATGTGTTTTCATATAATGTATTTTTGTTGTTTTTAAGATCTCATCTAAACCTTCACTTCTTCAGAAAAGCCTTCTTAATCTCCTGATCTAGGTCAAAGCTCTATTGTCTGTATTATGTACCTTTTATTCATATCATTTTTCAAAATTATAACTTTACATTTATTTGGATGTTTCCTTGTTTAATGAGAAATTTCTGGGTTAGCCCTAAACTCAATGTATGAGCAAAGTGCCTGTCTATTTTTGTTTTCTACTGTATACTCAGTACCTAGTACATAGTAGGTGCTTGACAGATATTTGTTTAGTAAAGAATAAACTAGAAAAGCCTTGCTGTAGGTAATATTTGTTGTCTAAGAAGTATGCCGAGCATAGCAAGTCCAAAACTGAGATCTCCATCTTCCCTTCTACACTCTCTTCTGTAGTTTTCTTCATTTTGGCAAATGGCCACTCAGTTTTTCTTTTTCCTCAGGAACACATCTTTCATGTCATCTCCTACCACGTGTCCAGTTCATCAGCAAAGGCAGTTAGCTGGCTCTACTGCAAAATTCTGTTCATCCAGAATTCAACTTCCCTATTCAACTTCCCTAAAATTCAACTATTTTTATGTACTTGAATAAAGTACATAAACTTCTCAACTTTGTGGTGATTTTGTGACGTATTTCAGGTAGTAAGCATTTTGACAATCAGCATATCACTAAATCTATAATAGTTCTACACCAAATCTTGTATCAATTTCATTACTGTCTGCCTCCTTAACCTGTTTGTGGCATTAATATCTAGTGTTGAATAACTTAAAATTTTAGAGAAAAGGTAGGATAAGGGGAATGTGGTCACAGCAAACTTCTGAAAGCAATTCTAGATTTTTTTTCCTGGTTATATTAACATATGCAAGAAAGTGACCATAGTACACTGAGAGACTAGTGATGACATTTCATATCATTTAATTGAATTTCTACCTGTATTAGATCCTAAGATCACTTTTTGGGATGATTATAATGATAAAATTGAAATTAGGGTGGTTAAAGGGGATGGGGAAACATGATGGATTATGAAAAGTTAGGCCTCTGGATTGTTCATCCTTCCTCAAATCCATTAATTTCTATACTTCCAAGGTATCTAGGGATGTTTCAGAAAATTCAATTTTGTTCTCATGGCTGGGGTAGCTTCATCCTTTTATCAAGTAACATCTCAGTCATTCAACAAATATTTATTAAACATCTATTTTGTGCTGAACATTGTTCATTCTAAGTTCTGAAAATGTGACTACTACTGCATCTGTTTCAATGTAGAGCCATTATATGTCATTCATAACTACGTCTGGGCGGAAGATTTTTCTCATGGAAAGACTGCACCATGCTTGCAGCAAGAATGAAGAGTTTGTTTTATCTGGGTGAAAAAAATCATAGTTAACATGGGACTTCTATAATTCGCACTTTCATCTGCTCCAGAAATTAGGAGGTTGAAAAGAAAGAATTTGAGGATAAATCTTTGTTGTAAATATATTTTTCTAGCATTAACATAATCATAATGTTATTGAATAAAATGAATTGTGATGTATTAAAAAATCAGGTCAAAAATTACATATGTGAAGCTTTTTTTACAGGCCATCTTAATGATTGATTGATTTCTAAATGATTGACTTGTTGTATATACAGCCAATCAGAGATTGGCAGTAAAATTATTAAAGCATAAATAAAAAAGAAACAAAACAAAAAACAATGGATTGGTGTCTCTTTATTAAGTGACTTTTGCCATTTAGATATGGGAAAATACGTTGCAATAGATCAATAAAGTTGTGTGCTGTTATTCAATCTCACTGAATCCAATCCAAGAAAATCCAAGTGTCTTCCTGCATTTCAATCCTTTTATCGAAACAGTTGTTGTGGCAGGAAATTCAAAGAGATGTTATGCATTCAAGGGTAGGGGAGAAAGTCACTCTGAAACAAAGAATAAAAAAACAAATGGAACAAAAAAACAAGCAAACAAACAAAAAACTAGAAGAAACCCTCAAGAAAGTTTTTCAAATACTGTTAAAAAAAACCCTCTATGAACCCTCTAAAATCTAGGGCTCATAGAAATGTACCACATCCATATTCAACACTCAGATAAGCACATTAGAACCTCAGGCATCCTTTAAAGACCCATATGTTTGGTGCAATTTCTCTAAACAAAGATAAATTTCCAAGGTCTGAGAATGTTTCTTTTCCTTTATCCCAGGAAGGAGGTTGCTCAAGCAGCAAGAACCTCTTTGGACAATGCTTCTTACCAACCTGGAGCCCACACTGCTCACCCATGGCAAACCACACACACATAAATGGAAACTACTACACGATAGAAGATTGACTCTAAAATAATAAAAATTACTTATCCTTAAAGAGGATTAAGCATATCCTCAAAGCAGAGAATTTGAGACAGCTGAAATTCTGTACATTTGTATGCACATCTAAGCAATAACAGTTAACCAAAATGCACACTATCAAAAACACATGGCTGAGCAACCTAGGAATTTCGCTGTTAGCTATGATGCTGCAGTGGGAACCTCATATTATATGTCACCCTGTCTTGATTCTGTTTATCTAAAGGCCTTCATCAAGCACTGAATAATTCCCCAGGAGAATGTCAGCTGTTTTCTTCTGGAAAAATAACGTCATGATGCATGATAATATGTTAGACTTAAATTTTTAAGATGTCCCCTCCCCCCTCAACACATACATGTCATAATGAATTTGAATTATTCTTCAAAGTAAATAGCTGAGCAAGTCATATTCTATGCAACATTCCTCTCACCAACCTGCCAACTAAATGAATTACAGTGAAATGAGTAACAGTGGGAACCTTCAAGGGAAAATCCTTCCATTCAGGAACTTAAAGGAATGAGTCTGAAAAATGGAAAAGGGCAGTTCCAACCCATTTTCTTCATCTGCAAGTTAACTGTAACTAACCATGGTAGTTATCTAAACCTAAAGAAGAGTCAAGTTTAAACGCCTGTTGGGCTGGTAGCCCCTGTGGTGTGTGTGCCTGGGATGTTTTACTGAGGATATGGTTTTGTTGGTTGCAGGAAGAAGGGGAAATGGGGGCTTTAGAACTTGGAGTGATGGGAAAGATAGGGATCCAATAAGGGACATCATAGAATCCTTTTTCTCAGTCCTTGTGGACTGTGGAATTTTCCTTTCATATAAGCATTTGCTTCAAAGAAAGTAGGGTTTCAGCAAAAGCTGAAGAAGCCATCTCCATGAGGAAGAGAGACACTCAGCCTGCTTAGATAGTGGAATTGCTTCTTTTCTGTATAGAACATAACAGGAAACCATCCTAGGGTTGCAAAGGCAGGTGCTCCTGTGGCTTCTCCTCAGAGCATAAGGAATATATGACCATTTTGATTTTGTAGTAACTGAAGTTTTCAGAGTCTCAGCCTGCCTCTCCAAGCCCTAACTAGCTAAAGTGTTATTTCTGCACATTAATGAGGAGGCAGGAGTCTTCCCAGTGTATATTTGTTCCTTTCATGCACACGACCTCAACCAGAGGTCTTCTGGCTGCCAGCCATGGACACAGTTCACCATGAGTCAAGCACAAGTCTTTTAGCAGGTTGGCAGAAAAGCAAGCTTGTGTTGCATTCCTGGCCGCAGAAATTTCTCCTAGTACATATTTAAGTTTCCTTGATTTATTCCCCATATGGCCCATGTGGTTAACCACAGTTTTATTTTTCTTAATAGCAGTAAAGAGAGACTCATCATGACCCTTCTTCAGGCTCATCACTCTCTTGCTCAGACCTATAATTTATTAGGAACATCCTCTGTGGGGATGAATGGCTCTGGTCTTTGGTAATAAGATATGGAGCTTTTACACACTGTGAGCTGTGCTGCTTAGTGCCAGATAACAGTTTTGGTAAGTCGTTGAGGGAAGTAAGAATCTGTCTCCTTTTCTGATCCACTGAACTGTCAAGGTAGGTGCCAGGCTAGGTTAAGAAGGGGCCAAGTCTTCTTCCTTTGCAAACCTCAGTTGTCTACAGGACCTAAGAGAAAGGGAAGAGACATTTGAGCCAGATAGACTTGTTGTTAAATTCAGGCCTGTGATTCTACTGCACTCTACTCAATCAGGCTCATTTTAGTCCCCAAGGAGACATTTGGCAATGTATGGAGGCATTTGTGATTGTCATGACTGGGAAGGTGCTTCTGGGAAGAGGCCATCCTACAATGCACAGGAGGGCCTGCTTTCTCTTATTTCCTTGCAAAAAAGAACTATCTAGCCCAGAATGTTAGTAGCACTCACACTGAGAAATCCTACCCTAAATGTTTGATGCTGAGCAAGTTTCCTAACCTTATCTAAGGTGAAAGATAAATATTGGCCATATAAGGTTGCGATAGAGATTAAAATCAAAGAAACAAGGAATATAAACTAGCTGTGTTGGGTACAGAACTAAGGCAGTTTGTTTCCTCTTCTCTTTGGTATCCCAGAACCTATAAGCTCCCTATTTGCCATTAGCCTTTGCTCCCATCACAAGTCTGTTTCAACTTGGCCTAGGCTAAGTTATGTTGAGTTATTCTAAATTACTCTGAAGTAACAAACACTCCAAATTCTCTGGGTTTGTACTGAGCAAGGTTAGTTCCTCATTTCTGTCTGTCTGTCTGTCTGTCTGTCAGGGTTGCCTCTTTAATTAGGCTCAGGCTGAAGGAGCAGCCCCTGTCTGGGACATTGTGATGTCCAGTGAAAAAAGAAAGTGATAAAAGGCATACACTAGCTTTAAAATTTTTCACACAGATGTGTTCTACATCACTATTTGAAATGCTTCCTACTCACCCATGGTTAAGGGAGGGATTCCCACTGTAGGGTTATGGAAATGACTGAATATGTAACCCCTTACCCTGGACAAATAAAATCAACAGGAGTTTATTGGTCACTTATACCCACTGCCCAGGGGAATAGGACACTGCACATAATGCAGAGTCACATGAGAGTTGCACTCAGGAACACACTGGGCAAGCAGGGGCTATGGCAGGCACACTTTTGTCATGTCTAGGGGATGAGACGCCCCTGGTTCCCACAAGAGGATATCATTGATTTGCTTGAATATTTATGTATTTGGCATTCCATAATTAATGAATTAAGTAATTTCATAATTGGCTTGTTTGAATAATTTCTGGCAAAGAATTGAAACCTGCTACAAAAAGGACTGCCCTTGACCCCTTTGATAAGAAGGATTATTTGGCTAAGGGATCCTATTTGAGGAAGCAGGGGGAAAAGGAGCTTATGATTAGGCCATTTGGAGCCCTTTTGATTTTTAAAGATACCAAGACAGAACATAATATTAAGCCTTAATTTTAGGCTTTAAACCACAATCACTTCTGCTTGAATTTCCTTGGCCCACGTAAGTTACATGGAAAATTGAATCAAGTAACTTAAAATCATTTGTCATTGTAAAATGATTCCAGTGGATTCCACACTTCCATTTCTGTTCATACACACTTTTGTTGAATGTGATCCTATCTAAACATTATCATCTACAACAATGATGGAATCAGATCTAACAGGCTTAAAGTGGGACACAGGGCATCCCACTATCTCCCCATCTACTGTCATCTGCTTTACCAAAGAAAACACTGAAGACCAGAGAGTGGGTAGTGACTTGACAAGTTTAACAGTAGATTCACATCTTCTGGTGGGAACATGTATTTCTAAGCTGAAAGTAACAAATTCCATGGTGAAAAAATATATATAGAAAAAAATGAGGCCTGTTATTCTAAAAGTATGCATATAGGACAAAGGAGGCAAAGGAACAGTGAGAATGGTAGTGAAAGAGAGAATATGGGAATAATTATGGAGATTAGAGAAAAGAAAGCAGAAAAGCAGGCAGGAAGATGCAAGACCAATTCAGATGTGTACTATGCTGATAATTTTCAACCTCTCTGTCCAACCAAAGCCCTGAGCCTCAGATTTGTGAATCCAACTGCCTAGAGTAACATCTGGCTTGAAGCCTGATGATATCTTGATCTTATAAGTCCAAAACAGAACTCTGGGTTCCTCACCCTCCTCACCCTGCTTCTCCTTAGTTTTTCTGAGCTCACCAGTAATACCATCTACCCAGTTTCTCAAGCCAAATACATAGTTGTTGGTGACTCTCCTCTCTCCTTTCACCTCCATAGCCAATCCATTAGCAACATCTATTGGGCCACCTTATAATTATATGCAGAATTTGAGCTCTTTTCCCCAAGTTTGCAACCTCTGCCATGTCCTGGAACACTGCAATGGTCTCTTGTCTGATCTCTGTGCTTTTACTTTTGTATACCTTAATCCATTTTCTTCACAGCAGCCTGAGCAATCTCTATATAACATAAATCAAATCATACCACCTCTCTGACTAAAGTTCCCCAGTAATTTTCCATCAGTCCATAGAATAAAGTCCAAACTCCATCATGACCTCCAAGGCCCACTTTGTTCAGCTCCAGCCTATTTCTCATAGCTTATATCCTATCACTAGGCACCTAATTCATTCAGCTGATACGTCTTCAGTCATACTGATCTTCTTGGCATTCCTAGGACATATCAAAATTGTATTTCTGTATAGGCTCATAGTACAGACTTTTATGAGACCTTACCCTTCATAACCTTCCCCTTTTTACCCTCCCCTTTCTTTCCTTATCATTATCCATTCATTCAATTAATATTTATTCCAGTTATAAAAATTTAACAGGTACTGTTTTCTTATCTGAAATGTCTCCTCCTCAGAAAAGCCTTCCCTGAATCTTGCCGTCATTCCTATAGTTTTTATCTCCATATCTTGCTTTATTATTATTAATATTATTATTATTATTATTATTATTATTATTATGGCAGTTACCACTACTTAAAATTATATCTTTTTTTTTTTACTTTTTATTGTATCTTTACTACAATGTAAGCTCCTCAAACTGTAAAATATGTTGTAGGGGCATAAAAAATTTGAATTTTGAGCAACTTACCATTGAGGAAGAGAAAAATTTCAATATTTTAATTATGCTTACATACACCACTATAACAAGATAAAAAGTGTATGTTTGGAATGTCAGAAAATGAGGCAGTGTTGTGGACTATTAGGGAGCAGGGGGCAACAATCAATTTACTGAATTAGAAAACTTATTACTTGCCATACTTTACTTCCTTCATAAACAATAAAAGGAATAAGCTAATCAAAACTTAAGGAACTATAAGAACACTGCGATATTTCTTCAACATCCATAGACCAGTAGCTAAAGAAGGGTGGTTTACTTTTTGGTCCTCAGAACTAGCTATAAATCAGAATTTTTTATTTTTTTATTTTTTTTATTTTTTTGAATGTTTATTTATTTTTGAGACAGAGAGACAGAACATGAACGGGGGAGGGGCAGAGAGAGAGGGAGACACAGAATCCCAAACAAGCTCCAGGCTCTGATCTGTCAGCACAGAGCCCAACGCGGGGCTTGAACTCACAGACCACGAGGTCATGACGTGAGCCAAAGTCAGACGCTCAACCGACTGAGCCACCCAGGCGCCCCTAAGTCAGAATTTTTTGAGGGTGATTTTTACATATGCATGTTAATCACCCAAATTCCTCAAGATTCTGATTCTAAGGCTGTGGTGGAGCCTAGGAATATGAATGTTTTATTGAACCTCCCCAAGGTATTCTGATGGTAAGCCTCACTTGGAAGGAAACCTTTGAGCAAGTAACTTACCTGTACTAGTTTTTACTAGACTAAGCAGGTATTTGAATAAACTGGCCAAAATGGGTTGATTATGGTTTGAGCTTAGATATTAATGATTTATACCTTCATTGTTTTCCCCATAGCAACATAAGGAATCTTGAATTCAGAACTGTAGAGAATCACTAGGTTATGTAGGATCCATTAAGGCAAAGTGAAATCCTTGGTTATCTATCTTGTAAATGTTTGTCTTTTTCCAGAATAATTTTATAAGCAAAAAACAAAAGAAAAAAACCCAAAACAAAAAACAAAACAAACAAACAAGAACAACAAAAACATAAAGGAGCAGCTTCCCATGATTGAACATGCTGCACTAGTGAACTAGTGAATTGTGGAAAACTGGGCACTAACACCCACCTTCCCCTTTCCCATCACAGAAAACTGATTCTTTAGGTATAGTCTGTCCTTGATCACTATCTACTAACTTTGAAACATCAATTCACTTGATTATACTCTGAGATGTGTCAGCAACAATTGCTGTGAGCAAATGCATCTAATGGGTTTAAGCATTAAACCCAAGCAAATGAAATAGGACAAAGTTCTCATACTAGTATTCCTTTTCTAATTGGGAGTTTATTCTCCACTGGGAGGGAGTAAAAATGCAAAATAAAGTTCCCTAGGCTACAGTGTGTGAGCTTTTGTTGTCCTGGACTCTTTCATGCCCCAGTGACATTTCCTGATTATATTCACAGGGCACAAGTGATTTTGAACTCACAGTACATTTGGGAAGTAAACCTAATGGGCATGCAAACAGCCAATTGCAGTGTCAGGAAAACTAACTCAGTACATTTCCAATCTTTAAAACTCAAGTTTTCTCAACTATGGATTGGCACAGAAGTAGCAGGATTTGAGTTTTATGGGACTTGGATGAAAAGTTTGTATTACTGCAAAATGGAAAGAAATATTTTTCTTAGGTTACCTAGATATTTTATTTGAAGCCAGATTATTCCCAGTTCTAAAGCTGTGTTATAAATCCAGATTATGGCCATGAGGTACGTGCCATGGTGGGAGTGGGGTGTGAGAATTTAATTGTAATAAGTTCTCCTTGACAATACATTGATGTCTTAAGCCATCAGCATTAGCTGACCAGCTGAACAAGTTTGGATAGGCCTGCTAGTCAATCTGAAATGCAAATACTGCCGCAGTCTTCTTTTCTATGAATTCATTTTAGTTGGGAAGAAGCATTGCTAGAAGCTGGAAGCTCTCCTTCTTATTTGTAATGTATGCAAATACTTTAAAAATCATTCCTCAGTTCAGAAGGCAGCAGATGAAAACCATCCCTATGATTTCTTATCTAGTCCTAGGCATGAAACAATGGGAATTGTTTCCCTCCTCATTCTATGTTCCTTTTTGGAATTCCATCACTCACCTCAACAGGATTCCTTGGGACAAGAGTAAGTTTCCCAAAGAAAATTCAGGTGGCTTCATCTCACTGTTGATTTTGATAGGCCAAAACATGAGACTCATTTGTGTGCTACTATATAATTAATAAAAGGCACAGTAAAACAATTGACAGAAAATATGAATAAATACATGAAATAACAAAAGACATCCTTTCATAGAATAAACACAAATGAACTGTTGATAGGAGAACATTAGAAGTGACAGAAAATCTCAGGCAAAACAAAGCCCCTTAGCTACTGTATCAATTACTGGGAACTGAAATAGAAGAAATGGATCAGAACAGGCTGAAAAATAACTATAATACAAGGTAGTAAATGGCATAAAAAATAGCCATAAAGTACTAGAGGTATTCAGAGATGAGAAAGTTCCTACTCTTGCCTTGGAGGCTTCCTGAAAGAGTTAACATTTAAGAAAAACTTTGAGGTATAGCTAAGATTTGGCTATGTGGAATTGAGGGTTGGTAAAGATGTTTCAAGGTAAGGGATAGCATGACCAAAGGTATAAAATGAAGTAAGTGGAGAGAATGTATAAAGAATAGTAAATAATAATTCCTTTTTTTTTCTTGGTTTTCATTTTGGTCTTGGAGAATAAATGGAGCCAACTTGATACCAGAGTGAGCCTGGAGTTTGGGGCCACAGAAGTGAGTGTAGCCTGATCCCATGGGGTCAGCCTGGAGGTTGGGTCTGTGAGGGCTAACCTGAAGACTGAGGTTATAGGGTACTGGCTTGGCACTGGGGTAGATCAAGAGCCTTGGTCCACGTAAACCAGTCTAGAGTCTAGATCTATGGGGTGCTGGCCTGGCATTTGAGTGGCCCAGGATCCTATGTTCACAGGAGCCTCCTGGGACTGTGAGAGCTGATGTGGGTGTAGTGCTGGGTCTGTGATGAAGTCGGTGCTTACCTGATGCACCTTTCCCCATGGACAGGGTGTCTTTCTCTTCACTGGACTGCCTGGGTTTGGGGGAGGAGCGATGGAGATAATGTGAAACTTTTTTTCCTACCCTCTTTACTATGTCTTTTCTTAGTTCTATCCTCCTACCACGTGCTTTAATCCTTCACCTGGAATCTTTACCCCTTGTGAAGGTTTTTCATTTGTCTGTTTTTCTTTTCTTTTTTCCTTCGGCATGTGGATAGTTGTTCAGATTGCTGTTTCTGGGAAGGGATACGTGCCAGAAATTTCTACACTGCTGTCTTGCTCAAACATTTTTAATTTTAATGGCATCCAATCATGGTTTCTTTCTCTTGCACTTTTAATGTTCTAAGAAGGCTTTGCCTTACCTAGATTTGTGAAGACTCACTCTGTGTGTTTTTTTTTTTCTAAGAGTTTTATAGTTTTAGGCCTTGGTAGGTCTGTGATCCATTTTAAGTTAATTTTTGTGTGTGGTAAGGTCCAATTGCATTCTTTTGCATATGGATATCCAGCTCAGAACCATTTGTTGGAAAGACTTTTTTTTAATTTAATAATCTTGGCAGCATTTTTTAAATCAATTGACCACAAGCAGTTTTATATTTGGACTCCAAATTCTATCCAATTTATCTAAATGTCTATCTTTATGCTAATGCCACTATGCATTACTATAGCTTTGTAGTAAATTTTAAAATTGAGAAATGTGATTCTACTTTGTTCCTTATAAAGATTGTTTGGCCATTCTTGGTCCCTTTAATTTTTTTTTTTTTTTTTAATTTTAGAGAGAGGGAGAGCATGCATGAATGGGGAGAGGGACAGAGGGAGAGAGAGAAAGAGAGAGAGAATCAGCATGGAACCCGATGTAAGACTTGATCCCACAACCCTAGGAGCATGACTTGAGCCAAAATCAAGAGTCTAATGCTCAACAAACTGAGCCACCCAGGCACCCTGTTCCCTTGCATTTAAATATAAATTTATGATCATCTTGTTGATTTCTATAAAAAGTCATGCTAGGATCGCACTGAAATGGTAGATAAAATTGAGGAATATTTCTATCTTAACAATATTAAATCTTCTAATCCATGAACATGAGATACCTTTCCATTTATTTAATCTTTTTTTATTTTATTAACAATATTTTTGTAATTTTCAGAGTTCAGGCTTTATGTTTTTATGTTTTATACTTTTATGTATTATAAATGAAATTATTTTCTTAATTTTACTTTCAGAGATTTATTGCCATTGTATAGAAATACAATTTATTTTTGTATATTGCTCTTACATTGTGCAAACTTGCCAAACTTGTGTATTAGTTGTAATAGTTTTTTTAGTGGATTCCTTAGGATTTTTTATATAAAAAATCATGTTATCTGTGAATAGAGATAGCTTTGCTTCATTTCCAATCTGGATGCCTTTTGTATCCTTTTTATGTCTTCCTGCACTGGCTAGAACTTGCAGTACAATATTTAATAGAAGTGGCAAGAGTGTCTTGCTCATAATCTTAAGAGGAAAACATTCATTTTCTTACCATTAAATGCAATGTTAACTGTGGGTTTCTTTTTCCTAGATGCCCTTTATTAGATTGAGGAAGTTCTACCACATATTGTTTTTATAACAAAAATTACTTGAAAAATAAATACACAAATGAATAAATACTTGATAAATAGAATTGAATTTCATGGCTTCATCCTCAAAGCAGATCTTGAGTATGGTATCAACCTTAACCTAAAAAAAAAAAAAAAGGAATCAATTGAATTCAGTCTTTTGAGAAGTTGAAAACTTTAAGGCTTCCATTTCACCCAATTTTTTATGTTTCTTTCAAGCGAGTCTGTTACCTCTTATATTCCTCTGTTATCCTGATCTTCATTCTGGCTGTAATAATTTTTAACGATATAATCTTGTCTCTAATGATGACTCTAATGCTAATGCCTAGCAGTTTCCTCCACATCATTCATTATCGAAGTCTGATAAGCTCCAGGTGAAGAAACAGGGCAGCTTCTTTTGAAAGGAGTAGTAGCTATTAATGAGGCTTAGCCATTTCAGGAAATGATGAAGACTTGATCAAATAAAAACCCCAAGGAGACTATCCTCCAGTAGTTTCTTACAGCTTCCACTAACAATGAGAGTTCAATTAATAGAAAAGTTACACTGATGGACAACATTGAAACATCAAACTGCTCATTGCAAATGAATCTTATTGTTAAAAATACATCTACTTTTATAAAGGGTGGGTGCTTGAAGCACTGCTACATCACAACATTGCTCAAGGGCAATTTGCTTATCTATCGTTCCAACTATCCACACACATTATAATACAATACTATACTATACTACACTATACTATAATACAAATATAATATAATAACATATATTTGCCATATATATATGTATGTATGTATATGCCAAATACATATTTATATTTGCCAAGTGTATATATATATATATATATATACACACATATATATGGAGATATATACATATACATATACATATACGTATATATCATATATATGTATATGATTATATGTATATATTATATATATATTTGCCCTCCAGGCCCTCTAGACCCTGTCACTCATATTTTTTTCCATAGTTCCACTAATTTATCTACTCAATGAAAAGAAGCCACCACTTTTTGTACATCAAATCTATTTGAAATGAAAAGATGCGAACATTTTGCAAAGTTTACTGGGATATGCTGAAGGACAGAACCCAAGTGAAATGCTTTCTCAATGGGAGTTTGGAATGAGGGTAGGGGATATCTATCTAGTATTAAATTATTTTTTCTTTTTAAATTAAATATAGAGCTTTGTGAGAAAACTCTACAAAATCATAAAATATGTTTTCTCACTTTCTAGATTTTTAAGTTGATGCAGAGTGAAACTGCAAATGATTTTTAGAGAGTTACATTTGAGGTTTGGACCAATAAAATGGAAATCATGATTGTCAGGATAGGCATTTTAGCAGATAACAAATTTCACCTTTTTATTGTTGTTGTTGTTCTAGCCAAGATTAGCAATAACACCTAGTCAAAGAGTTTATTACCAAGCAATACTCATGTAACTTTCCAATATTA
Organism: Acinonyx jubatus; assembly: GCF_027475565.1. Lineage (NCBI taxonomy): Eukaryota > Metazoa > Chordata > Mammalia > Carnivora > Felidae > Acinonyx > Acinonyx jubatus. Next base: position 59,821,975 of record NC_069391.1, read on the forward strand.
GATTAGAAAGAAAAATAGTTTTGAAAAATTGGAATTTTCTCCACAAATAACAACAAAACTCTTTTTTTTTTTTTTTTGGTAAATGTCTAGAAAATCCCCAACTAACATCATAAGAAAAAAGTAGCTAGAAGGTTTTTGAACATAAATGTCCAAGAGTTGAGGTGGTAGCAATCCTAATTTGTATTTGATACATGTATACACATCTGTGGTTCTAATGTTATGTATGTGGGCCCAATTAGCAAAACAAAAAAGTCTGTCTTCAAAGTGGATTAGAATATTTTTTTTAAAGGTAGGAACAGGGGTTCCTAAACAAGTTACCCTTGGATAGAATTTAGAGGGCTTATAAATTGGATAATAAAATCAGTATATTATTATTTCACTAACTGTAACTAAAATTAAGTATTTTCTTCAGTTATGAACTGAAGGTAATAATCCACAGAAGTATTAACAAAAACTGTGACCATGATAAAATAGGAAATGTTGATTTTTTTTTAACGTTTATTTATTTTTGAGAGAGAGAGAGACAGAGCATGAATGGGGGAGGGTCAGGGAGAGAGGGAGACACAGAATCGGAAACAGGCTCCAGGCTCTGACCGGTCAGCACAGAGCCCGACGCAGAGCTCAAACTCACGGACTGCGAGATCATGACCTGAGCTGAAGTCGGCCGCCCAACCGACTGAGCCACCCAGGCGCCCCAGGAAATGTTGATTTTTTATATCACTTAATATTTGCAGATATCTTGAAATATTTTTATTTACTACTTTGAAATTATAGTAGCTATGTGACTTGGCAATAAGTCTTTCATAAAAAAACATTGATGAAGAAGCACGTGTAATATACACCACAAATTTAGTTTTTTTAAACATATTTTGATAACTATTGCAATATAATATTTGTGGTTACATGCTTTTTAAAAAATAATTTAAAAATATTTATCTTAAAGTGGTCTGTTGGTATTACCAGACTGCCAAGGGTCTTTAGAACACACATAAGAACTACTGATGTATAGGAAAATGAGGCTGTTTATGTATGCTCCTTGTCTGGACAAAAAGAATCTGCCATATACTTCTCTTTAGATTATCTAGCATACGTCTACCTGGCCTTCTTTTCTTTTTGCATCTCTCCGTTGATAGTTACAGGTAATAGTAGACAGTTAATTGAGGATCAAGATCTTGGATCTATTTGAATCAGAGATGTTTTCACATTTGCAAGGAACAGAAAATTAACCCCAGCTTAAACAGAACAAAAATGAATAGCTCACATTGCAAACCTTGAGATAGAATAGCATCAGAAGGGAGGTGTGAAAACTTGGTCTCTGCTTCTCCAACACCTTAGCTCTTCCTTCATTTCTATGTGTGCTTCAACCTCAGGCTGACAGCAAGCGGGCTCCAGTGATTCTGACCATTGTGTGCAGATACTACAATGTTCAGGGCAAGTAGAAAAGAAGTGTTTTCCTCCATGTTTACTACTTAAAAGCAAGAAAATATTTCTGAGGCCCTCTCGTAATGGTCTCCTTCATGTCTCATTGACCAAGAATAGATCATTTTTCTATTTCTAAACCAATCATTGACAAGGTGACTCTGATCCCATGATTGGCTTTTGAGAGCTGAATGGATATTGTAAGCTCAATCTCTAAGACCTACTAGGTGCCCATCTCACTCAATCTCTTTTTACTAGAGACAGCCACTATGATTTTAATTTCAAATGAATAAAATGCAGTGCTTTTATGAGGGTGACAAGTAACAATAAAAATTTAACAGATAAATACAGGATGTTGCAAATCTAAAATATTTACACAACTTCCTTCTCCATTGCACTCAATTCATTTATCTTTGGGCAAATACCTTAGTCATTAAAATCTCTAGCCTCTAGATGAGAATGTTTTCACATTCTGAAAACAGGCTGAATTCCTCTGAAAACAATGCCAGGCCTCTTGTTCTCACTTGGCAGACAAATTTTGCTGACAGAGGAGCTTTCCAAATAAGCCAGGTCAAATCTAAGACTCATCATGCATATTGGGTCAGAATTCCCAGTTTTCAATACCATGGAGTGTCTCCAGTTTTCGTATACTTTATATAAGTATAATAAATATCTCAGCACTATTAAGGGTGAAAAGAAGTATCAGATTTAATAGACATAACTGAGATGTAGCTGAAAAGCATTTGAAAATTTAAATTTGAGAATAAAAACCAGGATTTTAATGAAGTCCTATCCCATCATGGACTCCAAACCTCTTCACTCAGAAAGCAAAGTTTGAAAATTAATAAGAAATATGGTTTACTATGCATAGCTACCTGCATACTTCAATAAAAAAGATAAGAGGTGTGTTTTTAGGAATAAATTAGAGAAACCTCTGTCTTAAAGAAAAGGAAATAGAATGGACACATGAGAAAACATAGAATCAGACAAACAAAAGAAAAATCTCTAATATTTCAACTTAAAATGCATCATCAAATCCATCAGGTTATTAATATGCAGCTAGCATGATAACCAGGTATCAGTATTAAATATGATTATGATTTTTATTCATTCTAAGGTCATTGGTATCAATCTCTCAATAAATCAAGTCAAATTTAGTATATATCAAAGAGCATGATTAATAGTAAGGAGCTACTATCAACTAATAAAAGCCTCCAAATTTCGGTTTGAGACAATCTGAGACTAAGAAAATCCAATGAGAAGAATATTATTTGAAAGATATTTTTAACCTGATGGGAAAAAAGCAGTGAACTAAAATTATACCATCTATTACAATATTTCAAATTCAAACATTCCAGTTCCTTTTGAAAGAAGGGAACTAAAAATGCAACCATCTCTTTAAAGAATGGAAAGCATGAGATACTTTAATCCTTCTATGTCACCTAGTGTCCACTTGAACCTGGAGAGAAGGCAGAACATAGAGCCTTTAAGAAGTTCTGTGGTGGTTTGGGGAAGGTGAAGGCAAAGGGCTATGATGTGAGGAATCAGGAACTCCTTAAAGCAATATTGGCTTTTTTCTAGAAATGATGCCCACAGCATGCAGGGAAATCATGGTAGCTGCACTGAGGGGAAGAAAAACAGAGCCCAGGTAAGACAAGCTTCAACACATGGGCTTTCTATCCTTCATTTACATCCTTTTTTATGACAGCAAAGGTCCAGAAGCCACCCGGGAACCCCAGGCCCTAAAAGCTGTCCTTTTTGACTGAGACTATTTGAAATACACACATCTGAGATGTTTCTACTTTATTCAGAGGGCTAATTTTACCTGGAAAAACAAATTCATGAAGGTAATATAGTAGCTTAAACTTCTATCTGTTGCAAAACTTTTGAGCCATAGATTTCAATACTTCCTTGATCAAATGATATGGTTAATAATGGAACTATCTAGAAAACCAGAGGGAGTGCTGTTTTTGAGCATGAAAGAATTCTTTACAACAAGGAACAGCAAGGTAAGGTACATTCTTCCAGGGTGTTGTTCAACATGCTCATTGGGAAGAAAATGTAAATGTTCTAATTTATATGTTTATTTATGTTATCCTTTTAAATTCGTTTCATAGTGCATAATTTATAGGGTGCATTTAAGATTTATAAATAAATACATTTGCGTATATTGTGGTTACATGTGCTATGTTTTGGGGGATTTTTTGTTTTACTTTCCTGATGATGTGCATTATTCCATTCAAACCTTGCCATTTTGATGGCTTACCTATAGTATCTCAATGAGAAAATTTTCCCATTCTAATCCAACTGCTCTGGAGGCCCTGGGCCTTGCTGTTTCTGTTCCATTTCAGTAAATGCTTAAGGTCTCAGGCATGTGGTTATAAAGGTTGTTTTCCTTTTTGCATATAATGAACACATGGATGATTGAACTAAGATATCTCCATTTTTCATGAGTTTTCAGTCCAGTAATATTGATCTCTATGACATCTTGCAAGTTACATGTTGAGCAATGGTGAAGTGGTTATGTTTTTTAGAAGCATTGCCTATGAATACTTGGTGCACTTCCTCTTTATTATTATTATTTTCTTGCCTGCTCACTTAAAGACATCAGCTTGAAGTGATAATATTCCCCTGGTAAAGAATCCTTATCCTGTCTTAGCCTAGGAAATATAGTTAAAACCATTCACAGAACTTCAATATTGTAAAACATACATTTAACCATTTTTAGAAAAATCCCAGAGTCAAATTATAAAAGTGTAGCATAGAGATGAATGGAATCCAATTTCTAAAGGACAAAATATATCCTGACAAAGCAACAGGAAAGCTCACTGACTATTCAAAATAGAACACATAGGAATACTAAAAGGGTTATCAAATTCAAATTCTTGTACTGCCGGTATTTTATAAAATATTTTCTATACACTATATTAACAGCTACTTAAACATTTTTTTGTCAGTGGCTTTAGGTTGATGAGAGGGTTAGGATAAATTTAAAAAGAGAAAAGACTGATCTGGGTCATAATCTTAGTGTTCATCTGGACACTAAGGACATGAGCTCAAAATCCACCTTTCAAATTAGGCTTATAGAGAGAAAAAGAAAAGATAAAGCCTTCTTTGAACTCCTTTTAGTGACAGAGAATGGAGTAAACAGTGTGAGGAGAGAGGGGGGGAAATCAGCCTGCTACAAAGATTTTCCCCTTTATTTAAAGATAATTGTCGGGGGATCCCTTTACATATGGTCTTTTTATATTCTTAGCATCTGAGGAAATTCAGCTTGGGTTCCTCCCTACCTCCAGTTTCAAGATATTACATAAGTGTAGAAAATCTATAAATGTTACTAAAATTGGTATGATCTGGGGCCACAGGCTTGAGCTTCAAATATGATCACAGCGTAGTTTTTTTTCCAATGATTAAGATGCAGGCTGATGAATGTATGCCACTCACAAATTTAAATTTTAAAAATTCACCTGCATATAGTTATCCAAAGAAAAATATAAGGATATCAACTTACATAGCATTGTCAGGCAGCTGGTGATTGTTTTAGCAGAGTGATAAAGGTTTCTTATATTCCCTTTTCTACTCTTGTGTATGTTTTACATTTTTCATAGTAATATGCTTTCTTATTTTTTTAATGTTTTTATTCTGAAGGAGAGAAAAAGAGAGCACCCACATGCTCACGTGAGCTGGGGAGGGACAAAGGGAGAGAGAGAAAAGAATCTTAAACAGACTCCATGTTCAGCATGAAGCCCAATGTGGGGCTTGATCCTACAACCCTGGATCATGACTTGAGCCAAAATCAGGAGTCAGACATTCAATTGAGTGAGTCACCCAGGTGCCCCTACAATAATGTTTTTTTAAAATATTAAATCTCAGGGGCAGTTCTGTGAGTTATTACACTCAATAAGCTGTGCTCCAGAAGAGGCATCAGTTATTCCTTTAGTGAGTTTCACTTCCTGTCTGTTCTCAGAGTGAGAGCATCTCCTTACATGAAGAGCAAATATAGTATACTATGGGATGTGTTTCTCATGCAATATGGATGCCAAATGAAGCCAACATCTTCACGTGACACTCAAGTAAAGACACTCCAGTTAGTTCCAATGCTGGAGATAATTCCACACATACCTAAGTACTGAAGGAAAAAGGAATAAGAGAGGGTTTCAAGGTGGCATTCTTCAAAAAGATTTTCAAGGGAATTTAACTATAGGTAAGACCACAAATTCCTTTTGGTGAAGCACCATTCCCTGCACGTCCATGCCAATTATCCATAACATGCTTGGTGTCATTCTTCCAGAAGCCCAAGAGGTTAAGAATCTCATTAATCTCTATTATTATTAGTCTGGCCACATAATGCCCCCACAATGTCACTTTTAAAAACTTATTCTGGACAGTCCACAGCTATTGTTTCCAGGATCCTAAGGGTCTTCAACCCTCCTTTTCTTCCAAGTAATTCAAATCCCTTCTTCCCAAGAAATTCCCTCACTCTAATTGAATCTTGTAACCACTAACAGTAATTTTGAGCCTGTCTTGTTTATTGATGGTTGAAGAAAAGGAAGAGAATTGAAAGGATGGGAGGACACCAGATCTGTGCTTTATAGTTTTCAGAGTCTGAAAACAATCTCCTGTTTCTTTCCTGGAGCAAAGCCTTAGGACTGAAATAACTAATGAGGCTCCAGGGTTCATTTGAATTAAGAGTAAACAAAATTATTCTTTAATCTCTGCAGTGAACCCAGCCATTTCAAATCCAAATTGGCTTCAACTATTAAGAGGAGACAAATGGAACAACAGAATCAGAGAAGCAGACTTAGGGTCATCGAATGTGGCTCCCCAAGGATGCAGCCTGAAGATGACTAAGAGCTTCTGGGAGGTAGAGAGTCTTGTCCTAAAAATCCATGACCAAAATACTAATATTTGTGTGTAAACAGTCCATTCTAATTCAGTTCAAGACATTATTTTATGTTGTACCTAAAAAAAGCCAAGATGTGAAGGAGGAACAGATTTCAGCACATAATGGGATTGGACATACCCTTTGTAGCTTGTTTATTTTATTTCCATGGGCATCCTTCTCCTTGCTAAGTTATTTTGACTACTGAGATATCTTGGGTTGATACTTATGATGAATTTCTTTAGAACCAGTTTTCATCTTGATGAAATGTATGCCTGTTTTTGTCTACATAGACCTATTTTAAAATCCTAAAACATCTGTCACTTACTAGGTGTCATCTTAATTTATTACTTAACCCCTCTTTATTGTTAAAACAGAGACTAACATACATACACCAAAGTTTGCTAGCAGGCTTAATTTGAAGAATACTTGTGAAGGGATTTAACTCATAGCACTCAGGAAATCTTCCCCATCCTACCTTTAACACTTTAATTCATAAGGCATCAGAATCTATCCTCCAGTCTCACCTCAATTTCCTTAAATTTTTAAAATGTAATTTGAAAAATGAGAGGTCTTATGTCAATACAGTTTTATTACAGGAAAAATTACTAGGGGACCTAGCTGGGCCTAAAGAAAATAAATCCATGGGGTAAAAGAAACATGGGCTTTATTTCTCTGGATCCAAAACAACCAGGCAGTTGGATTAATTTAATCATACATTAAATCAAGTCAATAAAAAAATCATTAGCCAAGGAGTTTGTTGAGTGGTTGTTTGGAGTCATCTCATCAAAAGAATTCCAAGCAGAAGGGTTTGTGTGTGTGTGTGAATATCGCACCTTTACCTTTTTGCTTCTCTTTCTATACTGTGTTCTCTTGTGTTTTGGGAGGAGAGGGAATGTGAAAATTGTAAAATAATATAAGCTCATTGTAACACAAATAAGCAAAGCAAAAATATATAAAGTCAAAAATAAAATCTCCATCTTACTCAGGCATACTCCTTAGAAGAGTCATAGTAATATTGTGGTGTGTTTCCTACAATACTTTGTACACATCTTTTAAATATATTTTTTAACTTAGCAACATGTTTTGATCATCTTTTCAAGTCAATGTATAAAGAACTACCTCATCCATTTTAACTGCAATGAGTAATACATTTTAAATGTACCCTGAAATATTTAACCAGTCTCCTGATTGATGGACATTACCTTACTCTTCTTGATGAAGTTCTACCAAATTACTCATTCTACGGGCTTCTGTGTCAGAAGAAAAGTAGGAATATTCTTGCCAAGAGAACATCACTGGGTCTCTGGGAACTAGGAGGCTCCAGTGACACATTATACACCTAAAAAAGTGAAAAGTCTCACTAGACAATGTGAGATCTGCAAGGTGCATTTTTATGGGCTAACCAACATTACTACGTGCCTGATAATTTTTGGAAACATCTCAAAATTCTGTTAAATTTACTATATATTATCTTTAGCTCTCAAATATGTTTGTAATCTGGCTCCTGCTCTGTCTCAGTTTTCATCCCTTCCCCGTGGGCTCCCAAGCTGCAGCCATCCAGACTGCTGGCTGCCATGCACAGAGGCCATATTTCACCCCACCTTGCGTCTACATATTATATGCTTTCTGCCAAAAAACCCCTTCCCCTAGTCTTCCCCTATGAAATATTCCATATCCAAAGTCTTTGATTATTGTTTCCTTTGTCAATCTCTTCCTTTTCCTCCTCTCATAGCACCTCATTAAACAGCTGTTTTCTCTTCACTTTCATTGCACCATGGACACTTCTCAGACAATGTACTTCTTGTATTCTATTGTAATAATGTGTTTAAGTTTGTCTTCTTCTCTGCAGAATGGGATTCTTGAGAGCAGAAACTGCTTCACAAGTGTTTAGCCTAGTGGCTGGCCCAGAGAAGAAACTGCGGGGATGGCAGATAACTTGACTCAAAAGGCAGCTAGCTACCTAGAAATCTTCTCATCCTGCATAGGCTATATATCACAGAAGCTGGCAGAGTATTCCTATGGTCTGGAAGTGCACGTGGACATTTTTATATCATTATTATTTCAGAAGTTGCCTTTTTTGTTCAAGGTGCCTTCACACTGAGAATTATGTCACCCATCCGTTACTGTACACAGTTCCCACTGCTAAATAATGCTCAACAATGTATTGTAGCATCCAGCACAATAGCAAGTTCCATATGGCTCCTCACACATTTACTTTTACATTTATTGGCAATTTAGAATGGCATTGTTCATTATATTTCAGATGTCAGCCCGGCTGGAGCCTATCCAAGGATGTGTACTTAGACAGTCAGAAAGTGAAAGGCTGACATTGGGCATGACTCATTACTGTGCAATAGATGTGAGAGAGCATTTCAGGGGAAAATCAGCTTTAATCAGTGTCAGTAGATGTCATGTGTTTTTTTCCAGCACTGATAACAATGTATCAGTTCAGAAATGACAGCTGCCGGACACAAGCCATTGTGTCATTTATGCTTTTCCATACCACCAGGCTCCAAATTCTAGTCATTGATCTAATTTGCATCTGTTTTTGGAGGACCACCAGTAATAATTACAAACATAAAAGACAAGCATCCTTTCTAAAGAAATTAAGTATGGGATTATCCTAACTGTAACTGTACACTGGCCTTTGCTTTCAGAGGGAAGGCTTTCTGCCTTTCTTCTTACCTGAACATTACATGGAAAAAGTAAGATTTCTCCATTTCTGGAGATACTCCTAAAGTTAACACCTTATGCATTTTCTAATAGTTTATCTTATTTAAGTTTTGTATAGCCCTGTAAGGTAGATCAATATCATCATCTCTGTTTTGCAGTTGATAGCTGAGTTTCAATAAAGTTAATTATCAAATGGTGTGTCCCAGTGAGAATGAATGAAAGAGTCAGGAGGACTCAAACCAAGGTATTCTGCCTCCATGGATTTCCAGAGGAGTATTCATGACAGGAAAATTCTGGGTCACATAATTCAAGAATCCAAACTGCAAATACCCAAAGGGCTCTAGATTAGAGTAGTAATCAAAGTAAAATTGAAAGAGGACAACATTCCTTGAGTATTCCATTTTCTTAATATAAGCCTAATATTTCTGGCATCTTAAAATAACCCAAGAAATAGAAGCCATCTCTACCTTCCCACAAGTTGCCACAGAAGTTCTTTGACAAAGTATCAAGAACTATATATTTTGTCTATTTTGTGGCTGCCATAGAAATATACCTATTCAATTCCTATCAGATTAGTTTTATTGGTAGTTTCCAAGAAGGAAAAGTCTAAGGGTATATCTGTTTATAATATGCCTTTGCAAATAGATAATCAAGCATTTCTTCTGATGCTGCAGAATGTGAACAAAACCATTTTTTTCCTCAAGAGATAAATCCTTTGAGGAAGCCACTAGGTAGACAAACACCTGCAGAATTCTGATGACATGCTACCATATCCTTGCTCCTAGGATACCTAGTATGAGGTCCTTTTTTCTCTCTTCCTTATAACTTCCTTTCTTTCTCTTCCTATGCCTTAGTAACTCTGAGAAATGGGAAATCTGAAAGCCATGGTTGATCCAATTTACTGGGATTTTTAAAGACTGCTTCATGAGATCCCTAGTGGTCTTCAACTGTGTAGCTGATGGATTTCAGGCCATCTCAGATTGGTATACTCCTTGCTTTCCAGAATCACTTTGAAATGCAATAAATAATTCCTGAGCACTTTGGCAAAAACTTGATCCTCACTAGGAGACAACATGGGTTAAAAACCTACTCTTACAAAGGCACAGCACACCTTTTTTTTGTTTGTTTGCATTAAAAGAGGATTAGGAGTCAAGCAGATCGAGGTAATCTTATACATAGAGTTGCTTCCCTTCAGCAAAATATTTGACAAGGTGGATATTCTTGGTATTTTTTAAACAATATGGAATATTATCCACTAGGTGATAATATAGTTAGTATATGCATAGCCTGTTAAGTAATTTTACCAAATAGTTTGATTATGGTGTTGGAAGAAAGCTTAGTGTATGTTGTCTATCTCAGAGTAATGTTATACCATTCCTGTTTTTTATTTGTTAACCTATTTCTTTCTGGCAATAACAAATGCTTCCAGGTTTATTAGATTTTCAGAAAGTCATTTTCATGAGCTTGAAAATTGTTAAATTATTTTGAAGTTATACTTTAAAATATGTATTAGTGAGAATTGACTAACTAATGGTAATAATTTAATAATTACAAGAGATGGCTTCTTATGAGGTAATGAAATAAGAAGTGTGCTGAATAAATGGCTGATATTCAGTTGATTTTTAAATAAAGTATTTGAATTGGTTGTAAGAGAGTGTGTTTAAAATATATAAAAATAATTAAATCCCTATATAGCTCGTGGCACTCCTGGTAAAGTTTTCAACTGAAGACAACAAAACTTGGCCGTTTCTTTCCAGAGAACATGAAAACAGTCGACCAGTGAGAGGGTCGCATGACTGATTGTATCTGATTGAATGTGAGCAGAAATATATTTCACTCTTAGGACAAAGGAGTTAAGAAGTGAATATTCTTTCTCCATCTTTTCTTTCCAATCCCATGACTCTGATGAGCATAAGCATGAAAACCTTGAAAGCTTCATTATTATGTTGAGTGGAACATGAAGATGTTTGGGACCTGGGTCCCTGAATCATTAGGTAAAGAAATGCCCATTGAACTGGAACTGCTATCAAACTGTCAAGTGGATGTTAAATTTTGTTGTATGACGTCATTGAAATTTTATTTTGTTATGTTTTGCTTTCATCAGTGTTGATGTTACTCTAACTAATACAGGCTAAATCTCTGTGAAAGTCATTGCTTAGCTCATTAAAATGGGCCAGCCTTGGGGTGCTTGGGTGGCTCAGTCAGTAAGTGTCTGACTTCAGCTCAGGTCATTATCTTGTAGTTCGTGATTTCTAGCCCCACATCGGACTCTCTGCTGACAGCCCAGAGCCTGGAGTGTACTTCATATTCTGTGTCTCCCTGTCTCTCTGCCCCTCCCTCACTCACTTTCTGTCTCTTTCTCTCTCTCAAAAGTAAATAAACATTTAAAACATTAAAATGAGTTAATCTGATAGTATCTTGAGTTCTAGATTTAGTGGTCTGTTTGTGACAAGCTCTGGCTGGTGGCAATTCTTTTCCCATCCGTTAGAAAACGGATGACCCAGTGTCTGGAAGGTAAAGATTGCCAGAACAACTGTCCCATATTCTTCTTTTTTTTTTCCTCTTTACTAGCTGCATAAATATTAGGAGAATAAAACCAGTTCATATTTTCTTTTGGGCCAAAACCTTTTTCACTGATTTGGAGACTTTGGGCAAACAGATGTTAATTTCTAGAAATACAGGTTATAAGTGAGTGTCAAGTTGTCCCAACTGAATCATTTTCTTACCATACCATGGCATACAAAGCCAGCATAAGCATATATTAAATATTTCATCAAAAACTTGGATGGTGATAAAAAAAGGTGTGTGTTTTTAAAATTTGTGATAGAAACAAAGATGAAAGGGAAGGCTAATAAAGTAGATGAAAGACTATGTCATTTGCTTTCATGCTTCCAAGCTATTGCCTATGTTATTTATTTGGCCTGAAATTTTCTTGTTCTTTTTCATTTAGCTAACTCATATGCATCTTTCAAAATTCATATCAACTGTCACTTCCTCCAGGAAGCCTTCTGTTTTCTTATCAATAGATGATTGAAATACTTTTATTTGTATTTTCTTAGTGCTTTGCACTTACATATAGCCCTATAAGTCGTTGACTTTATTTTCTTATTTTTTGTCTAGTAATCTCAAATTTTTCTTGTGATAGAATTTTCTTATTTAACTCTGTATGTTCGAAGTCTGGCACAGAGCCTAGCACTTTGTTTTACTTATATCTTGTCATGTTCTAACAATAATAGGAAATGAATGAGCAAATCAGGACATTTTTAAATATCAATATTCACAAATGATAAGCTCAAGTAACCAAGATAAAGTAAAAGTAGCAAAGTTCTGAATTTTTAAAAAATAGATACAAGCCAAATAAAAACAACAACAAGCAAAAACACCCTGTATTGAAAATAAAGATCACAGAATTCACAGATTCACAAAAATTAATGTAAAAAGAATCTGAAGTGTTAGAGAACCAGAAGCTTCAAGGGAATCAACAAATAGATGTTGCATAAATAGAAGTAGAGGATCCTGATCAGTGCAGAGAACAATGCTGTATGTTCTGTCAGATGAAGGCACATCTACAATATTCTTTACAATGATAGGTACTGTCATTGCTCAAGAGAAACTGGAGGATGCCCAGGAGACAATGACCAAGATAGTGACCCGGGTAGATCTAGGATTTTTTAAAAGAATACCTTTCAATTATCTGAAGGATCTCATGCATAAAAAGAGGTTGAATTACTTCACTAATGCTGGAAGCACAAACTGGGACAAATATACAAAGGTGCAGGAGATAAGTTGTGTGGTCTAATAATAAAGCTTTTCAAAAATATCAAAGGCTATTTGGGTCAAGTTGTGGAGTTTGAGCAAAGACTGAATGACTTTTCATCAGAGTTGTGATAGAAGAGATTCTGCATTAGGAAGAAGGTAAACCAGTTACCTTTATAACTAAATATTCTAGATTGGCTACAATGAATCAGACCAATCATAAGTTATTTCAGTATGTGCAAAAAAATTGTTCTTTCTTTCCTGACACTTTTTACATCCTTTCCCTCCTTCTCATCCACCTTTGCTCCCTTCTTCTTACTTCCCTCTTTTCTGTACTCTTCCTTCTCATTAATACTTACTAGCAACTACTCTAGGTCAGGCAATGTAGTAAGCACTATTATTTCAACAATGAACAAGTTAGACAAGGTTGCTGCTTTTACAGAGTTCAGTCTACTGTGAGGTATAAACAGGTAAACAAATAAACACAATAAATATCATGAAAGATTATGATAGGAGATTTGCAGAGTTCTCTGGGGGCACTTAGGAGTACCAGACATAGAGTGTTTAAAGGGAAAGACATTGAATTTGTAGGTCTCTTAGAGGGAAGCTTAGCCTTGCTGGTAGAATTGCATGCAGACCCAGTTCAAGCCGCATTCAGCTGGTTCTGTATATTGACTTTTTTCCAAGATGCTCCGAACATTCTCCAAATTAGTTTCTTTAATCATCAAATATCTCTGTAAGAGTGATACACATAATATCCTTTTACATCCATCTGAAAATTGTCAATGCAGGTGTTCTGTGCTGGGCAAGTGGGTTGAGAAAGAAAGAAAAACAGAGAGGAGGGGAGGGAGAGGTAGGCTAGGATAAAGAGAGGAGGATTAACCAAGTCACCCAGAGACATTGCCTCTTGTGATGAGAAAGATTTTAATTTCAGGGCTTGGTGTAAACTAGGCCTTGAATATGTAATGGCTAACATGATTGCCTACCAAGCCACTGTCAATCCAGAGTTGAAACTCATTACTGTAAATTGCTTTGGGATACCTTGAGCATGAAAAATGCAATAAAAAACAAAACCTATTTTGCAAAGAAAGTGGTAAAACTGTAGTCCTCCTTACATAAGGGAGACACCATAGAGAATATCTTGATTCTTTCCATGGGGAGTAGTGATATCTGTTGAAAGAAGAGGGGAAACAACATTAAAATAGCTTACTTTCTTTTCCAGAAACAACAAGAAACTAATTAACTGAGCTGGTCTCAATACACTGACCTTTATTATTTGTTGTCTATTAAGATGTTTCCACCAGAAGCCAGTAGTGACACATGCTAATTGCATCCTATTTGTGTTGACTATCATGCCCCCTATAATGATCATTTGTTTCTACAAAATTGCCACATGTCGACACTTCAACCAAAGAGTCCAGTTAAGCCACGTGTGACCTCCAGTACACATAATTTGGGGTGGTTTTCATTCTTTAAGTCTGTCAAAGAAAGGCAAGAAATCTGGCCAGCACAACTGGAAATGACATTAATTTAGTACTGAAAATGTATTACAGATGTTCATCTCCTCCCACACCCAGAGTTTAACCTTTCTTATGCTGCTATAAAATACCTTATTCTAGCATAATGGCATTGCCACCTTACTGAAAGAAGACTGCTAATGAAATAATTTTCTTAAAAATGATGATTTTCATTGGTCATGAGAAATAGATACTGTGTCTTCTGAGAACAAAATCTTTACTAGGAACCATGATTGTCCTAGGATGATTTCAAATCAAAATGCATAATGTCATCTATGAGTATGATATTTGGTATAATGGAGAAATCATTAGGTAAGGTTTCAAGGGTACTGGATTCCAGTTCTGGCTATGACACCAAATAAATGAGAGATATTGAGCAATATAGTTTTTTTATATGTTTTCTCACTTATAAAATGCAGATAATCTATAAGTGACCTTCACATTTTCTTTATCTCAGACTCTTGAACTTGGAGCTCGGTGGACTTTCTTTATAGCACTTATCAAAGGTGTATTTGTAGTATCATTATGTGATTATTTAATTAATGACTTCCTCCCACCCCACTGATGCTCCATGAGAACAAGGATCATGTCTAATTTTGTTCAATATTTCATCTCTGGCTCCTAGCACAAAGTCTGGCACACATTGGTATTCAATGAATACTCCTTGAATGAATGAATAGATGAGCAATATTTAGAAAGGATGCTATTATTTTAAATTTATTTATTTATATATTTATTTGTTTATTTTGAGAGAGAGAGAGAGAGAGAATGGAGGAGGAGCAGAGATAGAGAATGAGAGAGAGAATCTCAAGCAGATTCCACACCCAGTGCAGAGCCCGACACAGATATCACTCTTATGACCCTGAGATCATGACCTGAACTGAAATCAAGAGTCCGATCCTTAACCGAATGAACCACCCAGGCATTCCAATGCTTTTATTTTAGGATTCCTAAAAACAGTATTGCCTCAAGAGGACTTACTGAATAGCCCAATCTCTACATGACTTCTCTGAATTCCAGGGTAACTTACCTATGTCTGTCTTAAAGAGTTTATAACAGAGGTGCCTGGGTGGCTCAGTTGAGCCTCCGACTTCGGCTCAAGTCATGATCTCACAGTCCGTGAGTTCGAGCCCTGCGTCGGGCTCTGTGCTGACAGCCTGGAGCCTGCTTCGGATTCTGTGTCTCCCTCTCTCTCTGACCCTTCCCCATTCATGCTCTGTCTGTCTCTGTCTCAAAAATAAATAAACATTTAAAAAGGTTAAAAAAAGAGTTTATAACATCTTGCATTATAATTATTTAGAGTCATGAAAGATGCCGTGAATAACTACACATTGCCTTATACACAATAGGAACTCAATAAATACGTGTTGAATGTGAGACTCTACATCCTTACTTATCTTTATATCCCAAGGCTAGTAGATGCTTAATAGTGTTTGTTAAATTAAAGATGGTGGCAATTCACTTGCTTGCAAGAAATATTCAGATTTTAAGTAACAGAAAGCTTAACTCAAACAGGTTTGATCAATAAAGACATACTTTATGATTCATTTAACTGAAAAGCCCAGAGTTAATGCAATCACTGAAGTCCTAACTATCTCTTCTCTCTACCTTCCTTTTCCCCTTGCTGATAGTGACTGCTCCTAGGATAGCTGCAAGCAGCTTCCTAGAACTGTATTTATTTCTTGTAATAGTGCTTACTATGTACCAGACACTGTTTTCAGTGCTTAAGAAGTATTAGCTCATGTAGTCTTCTGAAACAACTCTATAACTAGTAATGATTAATATTCCCATTTTACACACAAGAACACTGAGGAAAAGAGAGATTAAATAACTTGCCCGAAGTCATACAACTGCAGTAGCCATGATTTCAACCCAGTAAATTTGTCTCCAGAGTGTCTGTTCCCAAACACTGTTATTTCCTTATTCAGAAACATAAAGAAAGCTTCTCTCTTATTAAGATCCTAAGAATAAAGTGGAAACACCTTTCCCTGAAGACCCAAGCCAATATGTCTTTGTATCTCATTGGCTTGACTGAGTTAAGTTTTCATTCCAGTATCTCCTTGTAGCCAGTGGTAGAGACATGAGGATTGGCTTAAATCTATTAGAAGCAAATTCTGGAGCTGAGTGGCCTAAATATCTTATGCCCTGAACAGGGCAGGATAGATATTCAAGTAAATTCCTTGGTACTGTTACCATGGATCTGAATGAGGATTTTTTTGGGGGGTGAACAAAAAAGATCACATGTCCACTGTGACTAGCACATCCCAAAAGATGCAATTTTTTAATGTTTATTTATTTTTTTTGAGAAAGAGAGAGAGAGTACAAGCAGGGGAGGGGCAGAGAGAGAGGGAGACAGAATGTCAAGCAGGCTCTGCACTGTCAGCACAGAGCCCAATGTGAGGCTCAAACCCATAGATCATTAGGTGAAATCAAGATTCAAGTGCTTAACCAACTGAACCACCCAGGTGACTTCCAAAAGATATGTTAAAAAGAGTTACATATGAACATAAATAAATAAATAAATAAATAAATAAATAAATAAATAAATAAAAGAGTTACATATGGGGTGCCTGGGTGGCTCAGAAGGTTGAGCATCTGACTTTGGCTCAGGTCATGATCTCACAGTTTGTGAGTTCAAGCCCCATGTCAGGCTCTGTGCTGACAGCTGTGGGGCCTGCTTCAGATTCTGTGTCTCCCTCTCTCTCTGCCCCTCCCCCACTGTGTTCTGTCTCTGTCTCTCTGTCTCAAAAATAAAATACAAAAAAAAATTTTAAAAAGAGTTACCTATCAAAACTTCTCTATCTTCAAGGAATAAATGGAATCCTAGCTAAATCTATTGAAAAATGGGAATTTTTGTACTCTATAAACTATAGAAAACTTATGAAAGATTGAAGAGAACAGAAAGAAATTGAAAAATATTCCATACTCATGGATTGGAAGAACAAACATTGTTAAAATGTCTATACTACCCAAAGCAATCTACACATTTAATGCAATCCCTGTCAGAATACGACCAGATTCTTCTGAAAGCTAAAACAAACAGCTCTAAAATTTGTATGGAACGAAAAAAGACCTTGAAGAGCCAAAGAAATCCTGAAAATGAGAAACAAAACTGGAGGTATTACGATTCTAGATTTCAAGCTATATTACAAATCTGTAATCATCAAGACATTATGGTACTGACATAAAAATAGACACATATATAAATAGAACAGAATAGAAAACCCAGAAATGGACCTGCAACTATATGGTCAACTTATCTTTTTTTTTTCAATATGTGAAATTTATTGTCAAATTGGTTTCCATACAACACCCAGTGCTCATCCCAAAAGGTGCCCTCCTCAATACCCATCACCCACGCTCCCCTCCCTCCCACCCCCCATCAGCCCTCATGGTCAACTCATCTTTGACAAAGCAGGAAAGAATATGCAATAGAAAAAAGATAGTCTCTTCATCAAATGGTGTTGGGAAAACTGGATGGTGACATGCAGAAGAATGAAACTGGACTCTTTCTTATACCATACACAAAAATAAATTCAAAATGGATGAAAGACCTAAATATGTGACAGGAAAGCATCAAAATCCTAAAGGAGAACATAGAGCAAACTCTTTGACCTCGACTGTACCAACTTCTTATTAGACACATTCCAGAAGGCAAGGGAAACAAAAGCAAACATGAACTATTAGAACCTCATCAAGAGAAAAAGCTTCTGCACAAAAAAAATGTGGGGAACTAGGTTTTACTTATATAAATTGGTTAGAAAAGAGCTTAGGGCAGAAAGCCACCACCACAAAACAAAAACACCTGAGGTTAGCTAGACAGATATTGTAATGGGATCATGAGTAACTTGTCAGATCACCTGCAGGAAATTACTTTCCATCTGATACCAATGTATACTTTGATCACAAACTCCATTTGTTCCCCAGACCCTTTGTTTCTTAAACACAGAACTTACTGATTACTGTCTGATTTTTTTCTCCACATTCACATGTGTAAAATTGTGTTTTCTTCACATACACCACGTGGGTAATATCTTGTGAGCTCAATAAATATGGAGACGAAACCCCTGTTTGGGGCTCTTGTCTCCTCCCAGACATTAGCCTCCCTCATATTCAATTCTGCATCTACTCTCTTTCTGGACAAGAGAGAACTCTGGACTCAAAGTCTGTGACAGAAAAGGAAACAATCAACAAAACTAAAAGGAAGCCTACAGAATGGGAGAAGATATTTTCAAATGACATATTGGATAAAGGGATAGTATCGAAAATCTATAAAGAACCTAGCAAACTCAACCCCCCCCCAATAACCAACCCAGTTAAGAAACGAGCAGAAGACATGCATAGACAATTTCCAAAGAAGATATTCAGATGGCTAAAAGACACATGAAAAGATGCCTAACATCACTGATCATCAGAGAAATACAAATCAAAACCATGATTAGATACCACTTCACACAATTCAGAATAACTAAAATTAACAATACAAGAAACAACAGGTATTGGTGAGGATGTAGAGAAAGGGGAACCCTCTTGCACTGTTAGTGGGAATGAAAACTGGTGCAGCCACTCTGGAGAACAGTATGGAGGTTCCTCAAAAAACTAAAAATAGAACTACCCAATGATCCAGCAATTGTGCTATTAGATATTTACCCAAAGGATACAAAAATACATATTTGAAGAGGTACATGCACCCTGATGTTTGTAGCAGCATTATCAACAATAGTCAAACTATGCAGAGAGCCCAAATGTCCATCGACTGATGAAGGGATAAAGATGTGGTATAGATAGATAGATAGATAGATAGATAAAGGAATATTACTTAGCCATCAAGAAGAATGAAGTCTTGGGACGCCTGGGTGGCTCAGTTGGTTAAGAGTCCAACTTTAGCTCAGGTCATGATCTGGTGGTCCATGGGTTCGGGCACCACACTGGGCTCTGTGCTGACAGCTAAGAGACTGGAGCCTGCTTGAGATTCTGTGTTACCCTCTCTCTGCTCCTCCCCTGCTCACACTCTGTCTCTCTCTCCCTCTCAAAAATAAATAAACATTAAATTTTTTTTTAAAAGAATGAAACCTTGCCATTTGCATTGACATGGATAGAGCTAGAGTGTATGGCACTAAGTGAAATAAGCCAATCAGAGAAAAACAAATACAATATGATTTCATTCATATGTGAAATTTCAGAAACAAAACAGATGAACACATGTGTGGGGGAGAAGAAAGAGAAACAAACCACAAGAAACTCTTAATGATATGAGAACAAACTGAGGATTGATGGAGGGAGATAGATGGGAGATGGGCTAGATGGGTGATGGATACTAAAGAAGGACACTTGTGATGTGTGGTGTTGTATGTAAGTGATGAATCACTGAATTCCAAAACCAATAAAAAAATAGGAATTTTAGTTTGTTGAACTATTTTGTAACCTTGATCAGAGGAAGTCAATGTTCATAGTGGTCAAATCTAATTGATTATACTAACAAGGTGAACGAAGAGATTTATTCGATTAAACTTTAGAATTGTTATTGTTCTATAACTTTCTATAACTGAGTTATAAAAATAGCTGGTTCTTTGTTTAAGAAAGCTCAAATGGTATATTGACTGAGATCAGGTCTGCAAGTCAATATGGCAAGTAAATATTTAAATAAAATCAGCTGATATCTAGTTATAGTTTGATAAAACTGAAGAGGAGAAAATCATTGAGCAAGGAAATCAACATATATCTGCACTTAAAAAAAAAAGACGGTATTCTAGTAAGTTTATAAACTTATACCTCCAAATTGGATCCTCTCCACACAATCTAGAATGCACCCGAACTTCCAAAATGCTTATTTGAAAATATAAGAGATCTGGATTAAAAAATAGCTGAACTGAGCTGAAAACCAGATGCTTGCAGCTCAGCTGAAATTTCTGGCGTAAATTAATTGTGGACAAAAACAACATTTTAGAAACTCTGATGTCAGTGAGCTAATGGGCAGCTCCAGACAAAGACTGGAGAAGAAAAGCATTGTTATTTGAGGATGGTGATAGAAATAATTATCTGTGTGCCAGGAAAAAAAAATAGCACTAAAAGCCATGATGAGTCCATAGAATCAATCAACAAAAGAAATTTTGTAGAATTATTTGACCTAATTACAACTGAAGATATATCGGGTGTTTTTGTAAATGTCTTAAGGATGTAACATTCGCCACAAAATGAGCTATATCATTAATAGGTCATGCAATATAAAACCTGGAGCCCAAAAGAACCTAGAGAGAATGGGAAACTTGCAAATGAAGCACTAATAATAAAATGATAAAATCAGCCATAAAGAATTAAGACACACTGAAGAAAGTAGGAAAAAAAGAGAATTTGAGGTTCTGAGTGTGCAAAATTAAAATATAATAAAATAAATGCAGAACCAAAAATGAGTATTGTGTGAAAGAACATTCTAACTCTAAATTCAGTTTAGATTATCAGCTTCATCATTCAATTATCCCTGATTTATTTATCATCTATGCAGATGACAAAAGAAAAAGGAATTAAAACTATTGTCAAACAGTGATTAGCAAGATATTATTCCTGACCCCAAAGGATTATTTTAATCAATAATCGTTTTATAGCCTAGATATTTGGGGGTATACAACTACATTCAAGACATGACCTGTGATAGGGACAGTCATGTCAAAACCATATTTCACCAGAATCTCTGTTGGGCGAATGCACCTTTTTGGAAAGCCCGTATCCTGGCAACCCCAAAACATCTGTTTTCTCTGATACTGCTCATGGGTTGTTGAGTGTTGTCTGAGAAAATGTAAGTCAGTTCCCTTACATATTTGTAATTTCAAAACTCAACTTGTTCTTTAGGGCTGCTTAAGGATTACTTACACATCTCTCTTTTGTTCTCTTTGCAATCCCACCTTTCACAGCTCCAAATTTTACCATTTTTCTTAAGGTCTGTTCTTTTTATTGTTTTCTATGTTCTTCCCCCTCTCTCATGATAATGTGGCTTCCTACTTCCCAGCCATAAACTGACAATACTCTCCCATGTACCACTTATCTACATTCATATTTTTGCCTGTTCTTTGTCTTCCTCCTTATCTTAGAAGGAAAGAGGGAGTGGTGGAAATTCCTTCTGCTGTCCAAATTTCATCCCTCAGTTATACTTTGGAATATACTCTCTTTTAGCACCATTTTTTTTTTACTGTTTATTTATTTTTGAGAGACAAAGAGACAGAGTGCGAGTGAGGGGAGGGGCAGAGAGAGAGGGAGACACAGAATTTGAAGCAGTCTCCAGGCTCTGAGCTGTCAGTGCAGAGCCTGACATGGAGCTTGAACCCACGAACTGTGTCACAATCAAATTTAACTTGATGAACTATTCTGTATTTATTTTCTTTCTCCTTTGCTTATTTTTTTCTCTTAGGCTCAAATCTCTCTCTAAGAAAATGTTAATTCTTCCTCCATAACAAGTCACCATCCTTCTTCTCTTCTCTGCACAACCAGACTTTAAAGTTTTTGTCTAAAGCAGGATTTCTCAACTTTGGTACTAGATATTTTAAGCCAAATAATATTTTTGCGATGGGAGCTGTCCTGTATTATAGATTAGCATTCCTAGCCTCCACCTGCTAGACATCAGTAGCACTTCTTCAGTTGTGATAACCAAAAATGTCCCCAGACATTGCCAACTGTCTCTTGGAGGACAAAGTTATGCCTGGTTGAGAATCACTGTTCTAAAGTTACAATCTCCATTTGTTTACATCCCAATTGTTATTCAGCTCAGTACAGTATAACTTCTGCTCTGACAACCCTATGCAAACTGCTCAATTACAGAACATCCTTATCCTAATGGCCAAATCTAATGGTTTGTTTTCAGTCTCATTTTTTTTTTTTGGAAATATGATCTTGTCAACAGTCTCTTCTTACTGATAACTCTTCTTCAATGGCTTGTGGATCACTCTTTGAGTTCTTCTTCAGTCTCTTTTTCTGGTTCCCCTTCTTATACCCTACTTTAAAGTTTGGCATCGTCATTTTCTCAGTTAAGTCTTATGCCCATTCTATGATTCTAACTAACCAAATGCAGCTAGGTCAATGACTCCACAAACTTAACTGTGTCCCAGAACTGTTTTTATGAACTCTAAACACGAATTGATAGCTATCAAGGTGTTAATTTCCAGTTATATCCCAAATGCACTTAAAAATTAAACATGTCCAGCTGGACTTCTTGGGGTACATCTTCTAAAATCAGATTTTTTTGGTGTTTACCACCTCAGTTTAATATAGCACCATCCACTAGTTAGTTGTCAGCTAAGCTAGCACTTTACAGTCAATATAAACTCCTCCATCATTCTGAATTCTTAAAACTGTCAGTCACTGAATCCCATCCATTCCAGTTCTGAATTTTACTTTTCTTTACTCACTTTTCTCCTTTCATTCCTATAAACATTATCCCAATTCAAATAATATTACATTTTACCTGGACTCATGCCTTTAAACTTACTTCTAATTCATCATATTCATTGTCAGTGTCTTTAAAATACATATCTGATCTTGCCACATCCATGTTTATAAGGC
The DNA here is from genome assembly GCF_027475565.1 of Acinonyx jubatus. Lineage (NCBI taxonomy): Eukaryota > Metazoa > Chordata > Mammalia > Carnivora > Felidae > Acinonyx > Acinonyx jubatus. The sequence continues at coordinate 59,844,775 of NC_069391.1, forward strand.
TGTCAGTGTTTCTCACTATCTATACCCGTATTTTTCAAACTGTGGTACTCATAACATTTGGCGACACAGAAAATGGTTTTAGTAGAGAGGGAAGCAAACCATAGAACAGACTCTTAACTATAGAGAAAAAACTGAGGGTTGCTGGAGGGGAGGGGGGTGGGGGGATGGGCTAAATGAGTGATGAGTATTAAGGAGGACATGTGTTGTGATGAGCACTGGGTGTTGTATGTAAGTGATGGATCACTAAATTCTACCCCATAAACCAATACTGCACTATATATATAACTAACTTGAATTTAAATAAAAAACTTAGAATAAAAAAAAAGAAGAAGGTGGTTTTAGGTGCTGTGTATTTTTTTTCTTTAAAAAGTTTTGCACTTACTGTGATTTGTATTAGGAAAAGACACATATCATAGCTAGCACATCAAATTGGTGATTTAATGGACATTATGTGAATAAGGCTAAATAAAAACACGGTGACTATTTAAAATCACTTTAAGGGAAAGAATAAAGTAAATAATAGTACATAGTGATGACAAAAGTTGTATAGGTGGTATATAAATGTCTGAAGTATGAACCTACTAGCTAAAATGTTAATTATGAACCTACTGGATAAAATCCAAAGTGCTTAGTAGGCCACAAAGTTGCTTTCCTAATCTGATTCACCCTCCCTATTGTGAATTCTCCCTCCAATTCCCTGATATCCACTCTATATCCAAGCCACACAAGAATTTCTTTTTTACTGAATGTGGTATATAGTTTTATGCCTTCTTGTCTTTGTTACTGCTGTTTCCTCTGTCTGCACTGGCGCTGTGGAAGATCCAGTGGATTGCTTCTCTCCTTATCTATTTCAACATCTTGTTGAAGGAGGTAATTGAGAGAGTGTAACTGCAATTGTCATGTAAGCTCGGCCCAAGCAATCGGAGGCTCCTCCTCTGTCCTTGGATGTATGATCTGCCTACTGTTCCCAAATGGGAACTATTTTCAAGGACATAGTCTTGATAGAGCAATGTGTTGTTGAGAACATCTGGAAAGTGTATGTGACTGAATCCTTTTAAAGGCCTCTAACTTTTAAGATTCTGGTGGGTGGGAGTGGCCATTGATTTGTTTTAAGACCACCCACTATAAGCCATGATTGTTGGTTGCTTTGCTTATTAAAATTGCCACCTACCAATCTAACTGCTCTGCATCTTTCTTTGGACTCCCTTTCCTCTCCATTTATGGGACTGTTTCAGATTTTACCCAAGAAGTTCCCAAGGTTGTACACCAACACATCTCTCCAGGGTGCCTCCTATGTTTAAGTCTAGAGAATTTCTCAGACTCTTGCAGCTGGAATTCTGGATATGGGTTAGGAGCCACCATTCAGAATCACATGCATGAGATTTCAAAGTCAGAAAATGACTCCTATGAGGCTGATCTTCTGTTGCTTCCACTCCTTCTGTAGCCGCACAGTCATGGATATGCTGGATTTTCTAATGAAGTAGGTGGCCCATGGTCTAGCAAGGGGTTGAAATAGAGGGTAGAAGTCAAAAATTTGGGGCAGATTTATTATAGAAGAGGTGGATTATTCCCAGAGACCAGAGATGTAGTAGGGGATTTCAACATGCACTATCTTCTCAGTCATTTTCTAGATTATTAATAGTGACAGAGGTATTTGCTCTTCTGTTGGCCAGTTCCACGGTATTGCTTTAGAAGTTGTTCTTAGAAACAGACTCGAGCTTGATTCTCCAGGTACTGCAAGGTTTCTGTGAACACCCATTTTCTTATATTAAATAACTCTCTACTTAAACTTGCTAGACCGTTTTCTGTAATCTAACACTGAATGCTGGCTAAAAGAGGTTCTGTTTCCAAACGTTATCCACAATTTGAATTTTATCCAACTTTTCTGCACTTTCCATAAGTAATATTTGTTACTTTGGTAAATAAGGAACTTTATTTTCATGTACTATTTGAAAATGTTTATATACATGCATGGGTAAATATAAATATATGGGTATATATATATGTCCATAGGCATATTTAGGGGAAAAATGTGCCCACAGAAGAACCTAAAAATCCTCATAGTAAAAGTGTCAAATGCTTATGTTTCTCTTAGTATGTGTTCCATCAAAACTGCAACTTGTTTTGAGATCTCTGCTGCAATCTTATTCCACAGCTCAGGTTATTTTAAATCCAAAATTCATTGAGTCAGTGGGTGGCCTGTTATTTACAACATACTATCAAAGTGTTTATTATTAACTCCTACCATTTCAAAAAAAGAAGTTATATAAGAAACTAAAACCCCAGATTAGATCCTCTGTCCCCTTCCCAAACCTCCTGTCCAATAAAGCAGGAGCCCTTCTTGTCACAATGAGGTTATATTTATATCCAGAGTGAGCAAAGAGTAAATTTCTATCTTTCTTGGCACATTGCATTGGTTATTTCAAAGTCTTTAAAAAGCAATGTTGCTATTTATTTATGTCAGGTTTTCAGCACCGTTGTACCAGGCACTGCCTGTTTGAGTTCTGTCTCTTTCTTGATGTTTTAATTCACTGCTAGCAGAGATGCGTTTCTTAGCAGCAAGCAGGTTGAAAGGCTGACCTCAGCCTGAATGCTGCTACTAATCAGACTCCCTGGTTTGGTCCAGCATTTTAATTTTAATTTTATTTATTTATTTATTTATTTATTTATTTATTTATGTATGTTTGTTTGTTTGTTTATGTTTTCTCCCTGTTTAGAAGTTAACTATGGATTTGTCTACCTATCTCCATGGCTTAGTAAGTAAAAATTCAAGCAACTGATGCCTCAAAATAAATAATATTTCCTCCTTAACAGTATCCTTTGTTGTTTGGGATTTATTTAGGTATGTTCTTACTCTAAGGAAAATAAAATATAGTATTAGTATCTGACATTAATTGAATATTGCTTTAAATGAGTCACATGCAAACCAAAAAACCCACATTTAATTCTTACAAAATTTCTATGAGTTAGATCCTAATTCCACAGTTGAAAGTGAGGCTTAGAAAAGCTAAATTAGACTTCAAACAAATATTAATGATTCCAAGATCACATCTGTGAACAATACTAGTATTTTGCAGGACACAAAACTCTGAGGATAAGCCAGTCTGCTCACACCTTAGAAAAATCATAAACCTTTCATTTTGACTGTATCCTTAGACTTGTGGCCACTTCAGACTTGAGCGAAGAACTAAAAACCAGTTCTAGGAATATTCTGAGGGTCTCCTCTGCTCATTCTCCTTTGAGAAACCAGATGGTTCTTCTATTCTTTCCTCACTTGTTATTTCTGGTACATGTCTGCCTACCATGCTTGTTGCTATTTCTTTCTAGTCTCTATTCCAGATGCATGGGTACTCAATCTATAAGTATCCATTCTGCTAGCAGTAGTTCATGTTAAAACTGAAGAACTGAGATGTCAGTGCCCTGAGCAGTCCCAATTTTGAACAGATATCAGAACCAGTGGTGTAAAGGAGGTCAAAATGAATGGAGAGCCTAGCAGAAGACTGAAAGATGGAATTCAAATTTATTTGTAACTGGCAAGTCCAAAGCCATGGAGAAATTAGTTGAAACAGCCAGGGCCAAAGACCATGAAGTCAAAACTGAGTCACTTAAGAACCCCTCTATTTCAAATGCCCTTTGAACTTGTTTTCCCGGACAGAATATTCCTTGTGTGAACTCAGAGTATGTCCACAGACAACTTGAAAAATTTCTTCCTGTCTCCCTTTTTGACAGAGTAGTACCTGACACATAGCAAACAATAAATATTAGTTGGAAGAAAGTGCACACATTCTGGAATGGAAATAATTATCGATTAAAATCAAGGGTTGTTAAGTCAGACTGAAGAATGTGAATTGCCTAGAACAAGCTCACTTGGGTTTCAACCATTTTGAGTTTAGAGCTGCTTCTATCTTTTGACATTTCATTGCTATTTATGGCTGGCTAAAAAAGATTTATTGGTTTAAAAGGGAAGATATGCACACCTCTGCACATAGAGGCACATAAGGCTTCCCCAGACATCAAATAACTCTAATGATAGTTTGATGAGTTAAGGGTAAGTGAATCAGAAATTTATTGATTCAATTTCCTCTGTAATACACAAGGGTTTACAAATTCTGGGAAGAGCTCAATTTGAAGAGATCAAGTTTAAAAAATAGCAAAACTTTGCCAAACCATAGTACAATAATTTTTCTCCCAATCCAAGCCGAGATGTCTATAAAATAAATGTCCAATACATTTCTTTTAAGTTTGGTTTAGTGTAAAAATAATTGGACCTAGGTTATTGATCCTAGGTGCCCATCACTGATCCCATGAAATTATGTGATTCAAATGATAGCTAATGTTTATTGAGGATTTTAGTATTGGTCAGGCACTGTTCTAGGTACTTTACATAGGTTACCACATTTAATTCTCATGATAGTCCTATAAAGCAAGCACGTTATTATAACCATTTTGGAGATTAAACTGCTGAAGCATAGGGAGGTTAAAGAATGTGTCTCAGTTCAAACAACTAATAATTGAAAAGCCTAGGATTCAAACCTAGGCTATCTATCACATACTTTTAATTCCTGAACTAGATATACTTTAAAGTCCCTTGCAGTGTGATATTCTTTGACTATCTACTCTCTTTCATGGTGCTGTTGGAAACATTGAAGCTATATCTCCACCTGTGGAGGACTAAGAGAGGGAGGCAAGACACTTAAATAAAGTTCACTTTTAGGTAATATTCAGAAAGCTAAAAAGGTTCCCATGGATTCATGGGACACATTGCCACTTTGGAAGATGGGTCTAGAAAATCTAAGCTGAATCTGAGCTACACCTTCCAGGTCTTTGCAAGAGTAAGAACATGGCTTATTGATGTGACCTACTGGTTCTGAAAGAAGTACAAAGTGAAGGTTTAACACTGGTTTCACTTACCTTATCTAGAATGGTGTGATATCTCTATACTCAAATGCTCTGATCTCTATAGAGTACCAAATATTTCCAGTAACTTCAAGTTAAAATTTTGTTACCCTGACACATAGGTTATAAATAAATAAAAGTATATTTAATATTTGATTTTTATCTGGAAATGTGGGATCCAGGGTAAATGAGGAATAAAGTATAGCAATCAAAGGATAACAAAAAGTTATGGAAAATGACCAAAAATAAGAAACTGTTTAAATTCTGACAAAGACATAAGACAGAATATTCTTACACATTAATAATGTTTGTAATCCCATGTTTCTCAAAATATGAGAGAATATTCATGGTAAAATACATGAAAGAAGCAGAATAAAATACTGAACAAAAATACTACCATAACGATGTAAAGCAAACAAATAAATCAAGCACAGAAAGAAGACTGAAAGTAAATTAGCAAAAAATATTAATAACGTTTGCTTCTATGTGGGAAAATTATACTTTATTTTTTCTTTCTTTCAAAGACTTTTTTCAAGTTTCTTACCATGATCATGTGTTTTTATTATCATGAAATAAAAACCCAATTTAAAAATATGTCAATAGTTTTTTAAAGGCTCTCTGAAATTTTTAACAAAATGTTTACTAACACATGTAATTCTAGTGAACTCTCTGAATGATGGGATGGCATCCAGCTGAAGAAATATATAAATAAAAATATAAAAAATATGAAAGAACAGTATACTACTTATCAGATGATATGGTTTCTTGGATTTGCTATTCACTAGCCCTGTAACCTTGAAAAAACATTTACCCTCTCTGAGCCTCAATTTCTTCTTTAGTAAAGTAGAGATAATAATGTTTTCCCTGTCTACAACAGACAGTTGTTGAAAAGACTGAATATGTACAGAATTGTTTTTGAAAATTTAAAGTATCATATGGTAGACCTTATTCTTAGTAAAAGGCAATCGTTATTTCAATCTTTATGAATAATAAATAAATTTATATTTATATGTTTCTTAACTCTGATTATTTGCTTTTCCAAATTCTCTTGTCCATTAGTGGGTAGTTTTATCTTTGACTAAAATAAATGAAGGCCAGAATTACCAGGTTCTAATATGAGTGGTGATAAACCGGGGAAAGGACTACATGTGACAAATGATTGAAGGAGCATCACTGAACTCATCATCCCCATTGGAATTCTTGGTAGAATCATGGAGGGAACTGTATTGAGAAAAACAGACATAGAAGATCTTCAGAGGTAGAGTGTGCCTAGATGAGACAGGATCATTAAATTATTGAACAAATGCCCTCTTTCCTCTCTTGCACAAAACTGCCTTTAAAAAATGTTTATTTATTTTTGAGAGAGAGCGCAAATGGGGTGGGGGTGGGAGGGCAGAGAGAGGGAGAGAAAAATCCCAAGTAGACTCCACACTGTTAGAGCAAAGCCTGATGCAGGGTTCAATCTCATGAACCATGAGATCATGACCTGAGTCAAAATCAATAGTGGAATGTTTAACCAACTGAGTCACCCAGGTGCTCTGCACAAACTTGCCTTTACAACTACTTTGAAAACAAAACAAAACAAACAAACAAAAAAAAACCAACTACTTTGAAAACATATCATCACAATGCAATATGCTTAGTGCTACAGTGGTAGGTGCAAAGAGTTTTAGTGTCATGGAGAAGGATGGGGCTTACCTTACCTACAGAAGTTAAAGAAGACTTCATAAAGTAGGTGATCATGAATGCAGCTGGATTATGCAGAATGTTATATGGGGACAGGTGGGAAAAACATTGCAGGAAGAGGGAAGAGGAAGCATAATGACAGGGAAGTGCAAAAGAGGATGGCCTGTTGTTGGGACTATGGAGGTTCTGTGTTTAGAGCTAATTGGGAAAAAAGTGGGAGACAAGGCCAGATAATAGATGGGGCCAGTGTGAAGTGCCTTATATACCTTCCTGAAAGGTTTCTACTTCAATCTAAAGACAATGGTAAAACAATTAATGGATTAGAACATTAGAATTACATGGTAATATTAGGTTTTTGAAGCAGCAGAGCAGTGCCCAGATAAGATGGGGATTTTTCAGGTGGGCAAAGACCAGAAAGAAGCTGATTTTTGGTAAGGGATGATGATGATAAAAGGCTGAAGGCTATAGCACAGTGGATGAAACAGACTTAAAAGACAATTGGAGGAAAATAGAACTAGCTCACATTTATAGATATTACTACATGTAAGGCACTGTGTGATGTTTTACATGGGGTATCTTATTTTAGCCCTAACGTACTAGGAAGGTGGTGTCATATGATGGAGATGAGGCAAATGAAGCTAGGGATTTTATGTAACTTGTCAGAAAACAGAGTTCTGGAGATAGGGAATGAATCCAGGATGCCTAATTTTAAGTGTTTGGCATGGAGGTGGCTGAGAAAATGTTGGTTGTGAGAAAATAGAAGTGGTTTCCCATGGTTCCAGATTGGGACAAGCTGTGGATATGAAATAATGACAGAGAATTTGATAGAGAGTCATATTTGAGGAGACTGATAATACAACCAGTATTGGAATTGTTTTTTTTTAAATATGAAATTTATTGTCAAACTGGTTTCCTTACAACACCCAGTGCTCATCCCAAAAGGTGCCCTTCTCAATACCCATCACTCACCCTCCCCTCCCTCCCACCCCCCATCAACCCTCAGTTTGTTCTCAGTTTTTAAGAGTCTCTTATGCTTTGGCTCTCTCCCTCTCTAACCTCTTTTTTTTTTCTTCCTCTCCCCCATGGACTTCTGTTAAATTTCTCAGGATCCACATAAGAGTGAAAACATACGGTATCTGTCTTTCTCTGTATGACTTATTTCAACAATAGCCAAATTATGGAAAGAGCCTAAATGTCCATCAACTGATGACTGGATAAAGAAACTGTGGTTTATATACACAATGGAATACTACATGGCAATGAGAAAGAATGAAATATGGCCTTTTGTAGCAACGTAGATGGAACTGGAAAGTGTTATGCTAAGTATTGGAATTGTTGAATATGAGATGGCTGAGTAGAGACTCCAAGAAGAAACTGGAAATGCTGGTTTAGCATTAAGGGGAATGAAGAAGAACTGGTTTAATATCTGGGTTGGATATAAATATTTAATTAATTCTTTGGGAAGTTAGGCTGTTACTAAAAGAAAATGGCCATTAACTGAGAGAAAGGGAAAAAAAAAGACAGGAAGGAAGAGACAGAAAGGGAGAGGGGAAATATGACAGAGGAATGGATGAAGGAAGGAAGGAAGGAAAGAAGGAAGGGAGGAATTTGTAAGGGTGTCAGACCACCAACATCAGAGACAAAGAACCCTAGCCTGGAATGCACTTATCAACCTACATTGAGGGCTACCAGATGCCAGGACACATTTTCTTTTCCTGACTCGGGAAAGAGGCTTAAAAAAATTTCAGTCACCATTGTCAATATGCCAGGGTGATTGGAGGTTGACACAGAAAATGTCTTGTGGGGTGCCGGGGTGGCTCAGTTGGTTGAATGGCTGACTTTGGGTCAGGTCATGGTTTTGCGGTTCGTGGGTTCAAGCCCCGAGTTGGGCTCTGTGCTGACAGCTCAGAGCCTGAAGCCTGTTTCAGATCCTGCATCTCCCCCTCTCTCTGCCCCTCCCCACTCATGCTCTGTCTCTCAAAAATGAATAAACAGAAAAAAAAAAAAGAAAATGTCTTACTAAACTGTGCTTGCTATACCTCCCAAACTGAGATATTTGTTATAATCCATTATTTTCCCCACACAAAAGAACATTGCAGTTCCATTTGAACTTTGTATTTGATCAGTTAATAAAGAAATTCAGTGTTTATTCTAAGACGGAACTAAAGCCACTTTGATTTACTTGACTTATTGACTGTTTTGGCTTTGACAAAGCAAATTACATACCTTCTGGGAGCAGTCAGAATACACTTCTCAAAGAAGTTACCTAACCCCCCCCCCACATTCCTCTCTATTGATTCTTTTTAAAAAAAAAACAAAACATAAGATCTAAAATAAAACAATGAAACCAATCCTCATTTACATGGGTAAAGTATTTTAAAGCCTGTGAACTCTTTCAGAGTAATATTTTCCAATGTAAAAGCTATTAATCCTCTCTGAATTTTAACAAACCCAAAGAGCCTCTCCATCAATTTCATGTGAGAAGGGCTGGTGAGTGCCGCTTTCCACAAACTTTAATTTTATAATAGAGTTCTTCAGCTCAAATGGGCTTTTGACCTAGCTAATTTAATTGTCTCTGTTATTGATAGCTTCAAAGCAGTAAATAATCTTAGTCTGAGAATGTGCGTGTAAGGTTTACTTTCCAAACAGCATTTTGGATGACCCTCAAAGTGGTAAAATTTCCCTTTGTTTCTACTAGGGTATACTAGTTTTTTATCATAAGCAAAATAAGAGGGTGATGTGAAGTGTTTACTATGGAAGAATATGAGGCATCAAAGTGCTTTCCTCCCTTAGAACCGTGCTCCCATTGGGATCATCCAGTACTGGCTCTGTAACCACTTTGCCAGGAGAAAACACACATAGTTAAGTAAATTAAAATGAGTTTGTTGTACCCTCCTGCTCCATATGATTCATCCCTCCCTTAACTGAAGGAAATGGGTATATACAAAGTGGCCAGGGGGGAATGGTGTTAGCTAAGGCAAAGCATCTGTAACTTCCCTCCCTCCCTCCCTGTCAACACCTCTGTAGGCTATTTGAGCCACTTGAACTTCTGAAGCACAGGAGAAACTAAGTGGTGCTGCCTGGGGGAAGGAGCAATGACTAATATCCAGGATCTTAGCATTTTTGAGGGTTGCTACCTCAATCCTTTTCTACAGAAATTTGAGGAAATCATGGCATACTGTCATGATGGGTCCATGCAAGGCCTGGCTTGTTTTCCTTCCCTCTCCATCAGTCCTTCTTTCTCTTTCTCCCTTCTTCCCTCCTTCTTCCCTTCTTTCCTTCCTTCCTTTCTTCATTCTCTCCTTTCTTCCTTCCTTCCTTCCTTCCTTCCTTCCTTCCTTCCTTCCTCTCTTCCCTGCTGCCCCTAACTCTTATTCCTATCTCCCACATCACTAATAAGTAGCAATACTATTCAAGCATGTTTAATATGTATTCTTTTTGTTATATATATTCTTTAAAAATATATAAGATATATTTTTAATGGATACAAATTAAATTATGTGCTAATTCTTATTTTTATTTTCTAGATTCACTCAGCATTGATTCTGAATATCTGTGTATGTTGCTATGTATGCATCTAGTTGGTTGCTTCTAATACCTCAAAGTATTCCATTGGGTGAATCCATCATATTTTACTTATCCAGTCCCCCAACTGTAGACAACTTGATTGCTTCCAACTCCCTACTATCTAAAAAAAGGTCACTCTTAATTGTCTTTACACACATTATCTGACTTTCCTCTGATATACATATACCAGGAGGCATGTTGCCAGTTCATAAGGCATAGTACCTGACATTCAATTCTTTTTGGCTAGAATGGTTTACAGGATTTCACAGGCTGCATCTCACCAGCAGGACCTGATGGCTTCCATACTCTTACAGTTCCACCAATGTTTGATAATGTCCAGAATGGTAAATTTAGTAAATCTAGTTACTAATGAATTCATATGCTTGCTAGGCTTTTGGGTTTTCTCTTTTGTGAATGAGTGTTTATGTCTTCTGCACATTTTCTATCTGATTCTCACCTTTTTCTTGTTGATTTTCATGAGATTTTTAAAAAATGATATATGTAAATTCCTTATAAACTTTGACATTACAAATAACTTCAAATCTGTACCTTACATATTTGATCCCTGAAATCTTTAATTTTTGTGTGATAAAATTAATCATTTATTTTGCTTTTAAAATCATCCTCCATTATCTTCTAGGATTTTTATAATATTATCTTTCATATTAGGTCCTAATTCTAAATCCTAATCCTGGAGTCTTGGATTCCTGTGTTAGTCTGCAAATTATCTATCTATCTATCTATCTATCTATCTATCTATCTACCTATCTATCATCATTTATCTATCATTTATTTATCATCGATCTATCTACTTATTATGTATCCACTATAGAGAAAGCTGACCAGCTGAACATTCCCTCTTTTCCCATGTGTTTGTAGTGTGATTCACTCACGTATTATATTTCTCTCTATATGTGATTCCATCACTGAGCTCCCTATTTTGTTCCAGAAATCAGTTTGCCTGTCCTTACATCAGGGCATGGATGACTTTTATTACAAAGGTTTTATGATATGTTTTAGTAATTGATAGAACAAGTGGCCCCTTTGTTCTGCATTTTCAAAGGTGACATTTTCCCCTTTGATTCCCTTTCACATTAAAAAAAACAAAAACAAAAACTCTTAGATTGTTCAAAAAAAATCAAGTCGGAATTTCTTTAGAATTGCATGCAACTGAAAGATTCATTAGAATATCTACTATATATCATGTTGTCCGACTCAAGAATATGCAATGTCTCCTTTTAATCAGTACTTCTATGTTGTTTAATAGACTTTCATTTTCTTTTTGCCTACAGACATCTTGTGTATTCTTTGTTAATTCCTAAAACCTTTAAGGGTTTTCTCTTTATTTTGAAAGGTATTGTATTTTGGTGTATATTTTCTATTTATCTTGATTTAGTTTGCCCATGCCCTTCTTTCCTCTGGGTTCAGGTCTATCTGGAAAAAAAAATCACACATTAGCATTCTCCTTCTGTAGAAGACCTAGTATTTTCTTTATCTGGTGGATCTAAAATACACTGAAATCCCAAATCTGGCTAAGGTTGAAACTTTCATACCTGTGTCTAGTTTGGGATTTATAACAACAACATTTTTATTACTAGAGAGATCTGAACTTTATTTTGAGGGTTTTAAATGCTTTGCAAACAGCACCTCCTTAAATTCCCACAGCATTTCTAAGGATAAGAATGTAGGTGGCAAGGGTAAGATACTGTCTTACCTCAGTCATGCAAGGCCAAATCCTGGCCTCATTTTATGTACCATTCAGTGGGAATCACAGATGAACCCTTCAGCAGTGAAAACAGCTCCCACACATACAACTTATGCACATGCTTTGAGATGGGCTCAATGTATAGGAACTAGTGGCTGAAGACAAACCCTTCCCCCAGCCAACCCCTTCCCCCCCTTTTTTTTGTTTTTCCCAAATCCAGATATAGAAAAAAAGTAGTCAAAGCTAATCCAAAGTAAACTGCCAAATATATTTTTTAAGCTTCAATGTACCACTTAAAATGCCAGACTGTTAAACACCAGACATAGAGTGCATTCTCAAGGGCAATGGCCAGAGGTGGAATGTTTTTAGTAGCTTTTAGCCAACATTTTGTGAGTTCTGTGCCTGTATTATTTCATTATCTTGGAAAAAATAAAAGGTTTTCTCCTTCTCCTCCTCCATCTCCTTTACCTCTTCCTTCTTTTCTCTCCCTCCAACCCTTTGTTCACAAAAGATCTTTTTGAAATGAGGGAAAACAGGCAAAAGAATGTGGTAAAAATATAAACAAATATTATGACCATTTTATCAATAACATCCAAGGGCATTGATAGAAAAAATGAGAGGGAAATTTATATTTAAATGTTGTCCAAGTAAAATTGGAAATAAATTAAAAGAAAATATAAAACAGAATATATTAGTTTTAATTATTTAGGATTTAAATCAAGACAGAGACTTGGGATACATTTAAATTAAAAAAATACTCTCATGAGTGCTTCTGTGATATTTTCTCTGAAAGAAGAAAACAAATATATTTTGGTCACTTTGACAAAAAAATACAACTATAAAGTTAATGACAATTCTTCCCCATACAGATTGCTACTCATAACACATTCTAGTATATACGTATCTCTGAGTAGCTATTCCAGATTTAGAACAATTTAGTTTTGCATACTCTCTAATCTCAAACTATTTAATTTGGGGTGATTATAAGGGAAAAGGGATGAAAAAGTACGGGAGGTGTCTGCAGTGCATATTTGGAATATATGAAAATATGGAGAATCATTTTCCTTTTAGAAGTGATTTCAGTTGCCTGCATATACAGTGGGGGTTGTACCTTATGAAAAAGGGGTAGATGGGCAATTATCCTAAATTCTGCAAAGCTTCATTGTGCTCTGGCTTGAAGTTATTATAAACAGAGCTAATATTATAACTAACCTTATCAATGAGGACAGTATTTGAGAAATAAAAGTGAATTTACTAACGAAATATTGCATTAGTCTCTTTCCATCTTAGGTAAACAAGTTACTCTGTGCCTTTGTAATGGGCAATAGAACTCCTGAGAAGAAAGTCAATAATTTCAAATTATAAATAAGAAGGGTATCAAAATTGGAGAATAATTATACCAATACATTTTAGTTTATGCATAGATCAGGGTTCAAATACAAAATGATTTAGTCTACAAAATAGGTTGCTTTAAAAAATGTGGAAGAGCCAGAGGAATAGGCTCTAGGCAGGGGTTCCAAGATTAAATTTGAAAACATCTCTGCAGAACTGACCAACACAAAAAAAGCTGCTGTCCCTGCAATAAGGAAGACAAGGGATGACTAGTAAGTCAAGGAAGCCATTACTTCAACAATGGACTCTAGCCCACACTCCTTCTGCTTCCATTTGAGGACCAGGAAGCTGCTGACAAAACAACTGGCTCTAGAACCATACCATCACAGCCACAGACCTTGCCAATAAAAGGGATATCCTACCAAATTCTCAACACCCACAAAATTATGCACTGCATACTTAAATCCGTGTTTCTGCTGTTGCTGAGAAGACAAATGCTCACATGTTTTGCCCACTAGCAAAAGTCTCCCATCTCACTTTTTCCTGCCAGTTCTTTCAGGGGCACATCCACCAAGTATTCGCAGAATCTAAGCTATAAAGCATTTCTGCAATAAGGTAAAACACAAGGGGATTAGAAAAGAGTTGAATGAGTCAATATCTACCATATGCTGCATTCTGCATATTATCTACAACCAAAGTAAACAATTTTATAAACATTTCATAAAAGCTATTATGGCATGAAGATGTAAAGTTACCAGTGGGCAAAAATGTCAGTTGGAAATTAGATGTAGCCCCAATTTGTATTAATTTTAGATATGTAAAATATTACTGAACTAGTCCTTATTTAGTATATAATATCTTAACTGAGGTAAAAATATTTTCTTTTTGGGACGCCTGGGTGGCTCATTTGTTGAGCGACCATTTTCAGTTCAGGTCATGATTTCGCGGCCTGTGAATTCAAGCCACGCATCCAGCTCTGTGAGGACAGCTCAGACCCTGGAGCTTGCTTTGGATTCTGTGTCTCCCTCTCTCTGCCCCTCCCTGGCTCATGCTTTGTCTCTCTCTCTGTCAAAAATAAACATTAAAAAAAAATACATATATTTTCTTTTTATTTAAGTTTATTTATTTTGAGAAAGAGAGAGAGACAGACAGACAGAGGGGGTGTGAGCAGGAGAGGGGCAGAGAGAGAATTCCAAGCAGGCTCCACACTGTCAGCACAAAGCCCACGGAGACTCGGGACTAGATTTCATGAACCATGAGATCACATCCTGAGCCAAAATCAAGAGTCAGATGCTTAACCCACTAAGTCACCTTGGTGTCCTGAGATAAATATATTTTCAAAGACTTCCATAGTTCACTCACAACCTCAGTCCCCTTTACTTTATTTTTGTCATAAGTTCTCATCAGTAATTTTGTCTGTAATTCCATCATCAGAGTTGTCAGAAACCTAACTGCCAGAGTTAGAGTGGACATATTCAGTAAGAATCATTTTTATTAGTATAGAGCTTTACACTTCTATTCAGAAATTGTCTTGAAATCTTTATTTTTGTATTTTCTTTTTTCCTGTTACTTTGTACAGGGACTTTTCTCTTAATCAGTTAGAGATATCCAGATTGTTTCAAAACATATTTTTGAAAATGAAAAGTGAAGAACTACTGACAAAATGACAGACAGGTCATTTATCCATGGCTTTACAGACTAAAGCAGGGTGACCTGGGCTGCAGAGGGAGGAGGGTGAGGAGTGACCTCAGAGGGGATCTGGTCTGACAGGAGTTGGGGTGGGCATTTGGAGAGGAGTAAGATCAGCTTTGTCTAGCCCTGCGTGTGGGCTGTGCATAAACCTTATAGGGAAATGAGCCAAAACAACAAACTCTAATAAAGTCTGCAAAGCGTATTTCCCAGGAGCCCCCCTCATTACCTGGACAGCAGTATGGATGGTCATTGATGTGAGGGCCTTCCTCAGGTCCTGGGAAAGAAGCTCATCAATACCACAAGGCTTTACTAAGCTCCATGTCTACTGCCTGTTGATTAAGATTTGTCTGTTTTAAAGAACCCAGAACACTCATAAGTCCTGAATAATAGAGTGTAAGCAGACTTGGTAGTCAGGGATGAGGTTGAATGCAAGGGAAAATCTTGGTACTAGAAGCTAAGTGGCACCAAATATTGGTGACATACTCACTCATTATACCAAATATACTAGGTGTTCATCTACATAATCTCCTTTGAGCTTCACAATATTCCAAAGTAGATGGCAGAGAAGTTATTACCTTCATCTAATTGATAAAAACAATAAAGCTCAAAGAGGTTGTAAAACTAGCCGAGGGTCACACTGCCAGGGAGATAGCAAAGAAAACCATATCATAAGGTTGAATTTAGTCAAAAAATGTTATTTCTTACTGTGATAGATTTAATATAGTAAGTAAATAGCCTTACTAAAAGGGATAGGATATTTGAAACTTTAATTCAACATGTTTGGGTAGGAATATCCTGAAGCCGTGTTATTATAAGAAAAATAAATTTTTAGAAAAGCATCAACGTCAAAGCAATGGCTGATTTGGTCAATCAAATTGAATCACCAGTTAATTACATTAAATATCTTTAAAATTAGGAAAAAATGCAATCAAAGTAGTTATTTGATGTTGTGAAGTTAAATCAACAATCATTGTGGTTTTTTTCTCATTTTTCAAATAATGGTGTTGGCACAGTGTAGGGAAACAAACCACAGACTTATAGAATCCCATATTAATATTTCTTGGTACCTTATGAATCATTTATTGCTCTACATATTTTTACACCAAGGCTGGATTACTGATCTGAATTTTACATCATCTCCTCTATTTCTTGTGCTAGAGAATTAATTTGGATAATTTATTTGGTATTCATTTGCTTCTTTATTCATTCTGTCCAGTTTTAAGCACTTGTTGGGTGACAGGTACAACATGATTTTTATAAAGAAAATGTAATGGTATTTATGCATGAGAGAGAAACTCACACTGTGGAATTGCACTTGAATCACAGCACACTTGGTCTTTCTTTCTAGCGCTAGGCAAAAGTTCTCAGGCAACCAGAGAGAGAATAGTTAAAAAAAACGATATCAATGGTGACATTGGCTACAATAATTAAGAAATATTTCTGGTTGTGAGGAGGTGGGATTTCATCATAGTTTAGATGATATGATCTGAAAAACTGGAGATAACCCCAAGTTATTCAGTGGATGAATAGATAAACATACTTGGGTATCTCATGGAATAAAGATACTGGGCAATAAAAAGAGATAAACTGCTGATTTCTGCAATAACATGGCTAGCTCTGAGTGCATTATGCTAAATAAAACTAGCCACACTCAAAAGGCTAGATGCTTTATAATTCCATTTATGAGATTCTTGAAAAGTGAAAACTACAGAGAAAGGAGACAGATAACAAGCAGGGGCTGGGCAAGTTTGGGGCAGTGTTGACTACAAAGGACATGAGGGAATTTGGGGAGGTGATGAGACTGTTGTATATCTTGAGTGGGTGATTACATGCATGTGTACATGTGCCAAAACTCATTGATCTGCATACCAAAAAGGATGACTTCTACTATATATAAATTATACCTAAAAAATGACACTGGATTCTAGAGTTTGATTTATTAGGTTTCAATCAAATCCCACCTCTGCTATTTGTTATTTGTATAACCTTGGCCAAATTACTTTGCTTATTTAATAATCCTCATTTATAAGTATCAAAATAATATTTACAGTTGTCTTAAGGATTAAATGAAGTAATCTATGTGAATTGCCTAGCATAGTACGTGGTATGGATTTACTTTCAGCAAAGAGAAGTCACAAGTTTATGCAAATAACACACTAACCACTGCTGCTTCTTTTGTTAGACAAGTGGGCCCTCCATTATTTCCTCACATTCATACATGTTCTCCCAGGACAACAGTTCATGTCCTGAGCTTCCCCATTTGCCCTCAAGCACCAGGATACCTACCATGAGCACACCACCATCCCCTTTACTGGGGCTTAGAATAGCTGGTTCCATGACATGTTTTCTCTTAATGGCAGCCACACACTGTGCTTGTCAAGGATGGAAAGAAAGAGAAGACAGCACACAATTCAATCATTTCCCACTGCTGATTTATTCATGATGATTGACTTTTTTCTATCTTTTTCCTTATCCAAAATATCAAAAAATGTCATTTACAAACAAAAATAAGGAATTGTTACAATAATATATGCAACTCCTTATTTCAAAGCATTATATTATTAGGACCTAAAAACTCCTTTAAGCATTATTATTTGGTACAGCAAAGAGTTTAGTTAGTTTGAAGGTCAAAAAAAAAATGGAAATTACTTTCATCCAATATCAAGGCTAATGGTGAGGAACCATGGCATGGATCCTCTAAAACAATGGATAGTGCCCAAATTCTCTACATGGTACAGTGCTTCATTTTGGAAAGCATTTCATTTCTTTTTCCAACAGATTGCTTTTCTAATTATATTTTGCTTATGTCATTGCCCTTACTTTGCATTTTTAGAGAACTCAACAAGGACAGGTGGCAGAGGGTGAGAGGAAACAAAATGACCTAAAGATATACTAGATTCAACTTTTGGAAGTCAGGAACCCCAATGTACAGTTTTACTTCTGCAGGTTGATGCCCAAAGACAAAATAAATGCATTCATCTTATAAACCTTGGTCTTGCGTTAAATGCAAATTATTCTTGAGAGATAACATATTCAATCTTATTAGTCATTTACATGTTAGTAAGAACAGGTTTCTAAGATGAATTGTTGATGAGGGTCAGAATGAGAAAGAGGAGGAATGAGAGCTTTGGGCAAATGTTGAGAGTGGGGGAAATACCAACACCCTAAGTGTTTTAATGATGTAGAAAGAAGACACTGGGGTTACTAAAACTCAACTTTTCTTACAGTTATCAACCCTTTTAACCCTCAGACCACACAATGGCTTGTTTTTTTAATGTATTTGGAAGCTAGTTGTATATTGAAATGTTATTGAATTTTCTTTTTCTGCATACCTACATAGTATTCCTTCTGGTCTTGACTGCAAAAGCAAAATGCTGTTGTCCAACTAGTCACATAATCACATTTGATGCAATAGAGCCTTACTTGAGACTTTCTGGAGAGTACACACACACACACACACACACACACACACAGCCTCACAGACACTTTTGCCTCTTCTATAAATAGAGAAAAGGTTAATTCCACTCTACCTGTACCCTGAGCATGGCCTCTCATTTGAGTTGATTATTAGTAGATAGTAAAAGAGGAATACGCATGCTAATAATATGCCTTGGTCACTGCATACACTTTTATTTCAATCATGTGCCAAGAGGTCCTTTATTCTTGGGAAAATATAGTTTCCTGACAAAAATACTTTTATGGTTTTCTGAGGAAATGCAAATAAATTGTGGGACATCTATCTGTGTGACCAGTATAGTATACTTTCTGTGGTAGTCTCCAAAGATGGCCAATGGTAAATTTTCCTTCCCATACATGCATTGCATCCTACCTATCAAGAAGTATATTTTCTTTCCTCTTGAGTCTAGATGGGAACTCTGAATTATTGTGACCAAAAGAGTGTGGTGATAGTGATATTTGGAACTTCTGAGGTCAGACCTTACTTAAATAGACTGACAATTCCTGCTTTCTCCTCTTAGAAACCAGCTGTCATGTAAAAGATCCAGATCAACATGTATGAGACTACTATGCTGTAAATACCTGGTCACAGGGAAAGGCCACATGGACCATATATGTAAATTAATGCTAGTGAGTGACCATAGTTGATTCCACATCAAGCAAACATCAGCTGAAACTATTGTCTCACAGAATCAACAATAAATTGTGTTTTTTAAGTCACTAAGTTTTAGAGTGGTTCATTGTACAGCACTACATACAGAAACCTTTTCCTTCCCCATTCATTTCACATGTGTCACCTCCAACAGGGATTAAAAATAATAAAATCAAAGAAACATGCGTGTTGAACAATTAAGAATGCATACACATTCATGGGGTGCCTGGGTGGCTCGGGTGGCTCAGGTGGTCAAGTATTTGACTCTTGATTTTGGCTCAGGTCATAGTCTCAAATTTCATGGGATCAAGCCCTGCATCAGTCTCTATGCTGACAGCATGGAGCCTGCTTGGGATTCTGTCCCTCCCTCTCTCTTTCTGCTCTCCCCCCACCCCTGCAAAATAAATAAATAAACTTTTAAAAAAAGAATACATACACATTCATAAGTAATATTTTATTGTCAAGATGCCAAGCAAGCAAATTTTTCAGCTTAAATTAATCTTTCAATTTAAATTACGTCACTATGACAGATCACTTTTTTAAGAAATCAGCCTCCATATCCATTAGGTTTGGAAGATCCACTTTCAATGTGGTATCTCATTCTGCTAATATAAGCTGAAGGCAGTAGTAAAACCAGAAATGCATGTAATTGAAAAGTACACCCATCTATTCATTCATGTTGTTTTCTCTGATCTACATTTAAAAAAAAATTTATGAGCTTGTTTGGAAAATGTGAAAGAAAAAAAATCAATAGAGTAACCATGATTTATAAAGGTGAAACCTTTATGTCATGAATATTTCATCAGGGAAATGTGGAAGCCCTCAGATTTTATCTGAGTATATTCCTCAATCTGATGTGATTAATTCGTGAATAGGCTGACACCCATTATTAATGGAGATGATCACTGAGTACATAGGAACAGGATGAGAGTTACAAAGCAAACACTAGCCTTAGGAGGCTTCTGGGAATTTTGAAAATAGTCTGGGTCAAAGGTAATTAAAAGCCAATGGTGAGGAGAGAAGAACAAGGAGAGGACAAGATTTTCTGCATGCCTTGCAGAGGGACATCAGAGTGAGTCAAATCATACAGTCTGCTGGAGAATTGAGCCAAACCCTCCTTTTTCCTAGGACTGGATCAGATGACTCTCTCAGAAGCCATTTCAGTGGAGAACCTAGTCAACTATATTTGTCTTGACTGTTGCTCAATTTCCCCAAGTATCCAACTGTTTTTAAGTTCTTCCACCCATTCTGAGAGCCGTGGAAACATTAATATACAAAATAGAAAAACCAAAAGACATTTTATGGAGAAGAAATAAATTGACCACATTCAAGAGGCCCATAGTCAAGAAATTAGTGATTCAACCAGTGGCACAATAAACACCCATGAATT
Source organism: Acinonyx jubatus (assembly GCF_027475565.1). Classification (NCBI taxonomy): domain Eukaryota; kingdom Metazoa; phylum Chordata; class Mammalia; order Carnivora; family Felidae; genus Acinonyx; species Acinonyx jubatus. The sequence goes on from NC_069391.1 coordinate 59,865,151, forward strand.
CCCGGTAGAGTGGGAGGCAGCACAAAGAACAAGGTAAATTACAAGCATAACAAAAGAGAAGTATATTTGATAAAAAGCTCAGGTGGATAGTGGCCAAGGGCAGTTCTGCAACAAGGTTTCAAATGGCAAAGGTGTGAGGAGCAGGATGGCCCAAGCTGTGCAATGCCCTCAATAGTTTTCAAAGGTGGCCCATGGTGATGTGATTTCATTCTAAAGTATTGATTTCGTTGAAGAAACCCAAAAATTTCCAAGAGTCATTGAGAAGGATATAGAAATTGTCAGAAGTTAATTTAGCAGCAGAAGCACTTGCTGAGACTAACATGTTTCCTTGCAAAGGAAACTCACCTTGGATTTGAAGGCAGTCTTTTCATGGCTCCAAAAAACAGTACAGGTGTTTGTGAGCTCTTCAACCTGGTGCTGAAAGAAGTCTGTTTGCTTTTGGTATATTTAATTATGGTAGAAGAGACAGAAGACATCATGACAAGGTGTGTCAGCAGGGGGGAAGTGTATGTATGGTGTGCATGAGCCTCCTTGATTCTAATTGGCTGTTCTTTGTTGGCAAGGAGAACTGGTGATTTTCCTTACCTAAGAGACTGACCCCAGAACATATTATGCACATTCAAGAGTCCTATATAGATTAACAGAAACATTTTAAAAATGTTTTAGCACGCAAAAATGGTCTTTAGTCTTTTCCTCACTTACTATGAGTCAGACTATACATATTATAAATATGTATATGCAAATAGGGGAGAAATTAAGTCTGTTTTATCCTTTTTTCTATTCCTGGTATCTAGCAAGTAAATACTCAGTAACTTTTTACTACATGAATGAAAGGACAGAATGAATGAAATGAATGAATGAATGAATGAATGAAGTTCTTAGAAGTCTTCCACAATATAAGGCGCATTCATATTTTTACTTAAACATTTAGGTTTCCTTCCTTGATTACACTAGCGAATACATTCTTATATACAACCAATGCAACTTTGTATATGAATTGATTTAGAGCCAAAATGCTACAAATTTTTTTAAAAAAATGCAGCAAAGCAAAACAGAAAACAGTGAGCTAGACAGGGACTTAGATTCTTGTTTTTGGAGTTTCACTAACTTGTCGGGGACTTGAGAATTTCACTGCCTCTGGATTTTAGCCTCCTTGGCATAAAAGGCAGGAAGGGCAGTGGGAGTAGTGCTCTAAGGTTCAAAGTGCTTTTCAGAGACAACATTTTATGATTCCATAAAGAAGGTGTATTTTTAGAGCACGACATGGGACTTTTTGTAACTTCATGAGATGAGAAAAAGAATCATAATGTGTGAAAGCTAAGGAATAATTTCAATTGAGAAAATAGAACAGGAAGAAATTGTTTTGAAGAATCTGGTTTAATACCATAACTGCAGGAAGATAAATGGTTACGATATGCGGGATTAATGGTGGTCCCATCATTCTTAAACGTCTTGTCATACCTATTTATTTATCTAGAAGCTGATCTGGGATTACTTAACTGACTGATGTGAATTTGAAAGCTCCAATGGCATTCGCTGTCTATCTCTGTCCCTGTCTCTTCTCTGTCTCTATCTTTCTTTGTCTCTGCTTGTCTGCCAATCTTTCTGTGTTTCTTACACACACACACACACACACACACCACGCCAGGCCAGAAAAATCTCTGTGGTCAGTCCTCAAACAATCTAGGAAGTAAAGGCAACACATAGCCTCTCTGATGCTTTATGGCCTGTGTGCTAGCCAACCTAATTTGAGGAATTTCGTTTTTCTCACTGCCTACTCATTCAGTAGCAGGTTATTCAGATTTTACTCCTAATGGCAAAGAGATTTTTAATTTTTTCAAAATTCTGTCTTTATAAGTTAAAAGACCCATATTTTTTTATACACATGCCGTTCTGTAAATCTGTTTTTTTGGACGATAACTTCTACCAAATGAAGTTAAAATGGACTAAATCAAAACCAAACCTAATTTCTTGGCTTTCCTCATTTTTCCCATGTCACCCTTCTATCCCTTAAATGGCTGCTAAAATGGCTTAACTTATAAACATTGAATAAAAAGTGTGCAAAATGTCCTCTAAAAAAGATGTTAGCAGTTTAGAATATGTCATTTTAGTTATAGTCTGTTATAACATTTGATTTACCTATCAAAAAGGAAAAGATCCATGTTAGGTTTTTTTCCCCTTCATTAGTAAAATCCATTTTAAGGTCTCCAGGAGGTAAATTATTTTTAGAATTAGTTTTTATTTTATTAGTCAGGTTGCAGAGTGTCAAAATTGCACTGAAGCCATTGGCACTTCACTGAGCTTATTAATATTGATATGATCACTCTGTATTCTGTGCTGAGTGACACTGCTAACCTTCTGAGATGGTGAGGATTCTTCTTAAAGGGACCACACAATTTTTAAAAATAGATCATCGGATCTTTTCTTCTGGTGTTTGTGAAAAGGGCAAGTAGAATGTCTACATCAGTGGTTTTTTGTTTGTTTGTTTGTTTGTTATGATTCAATTAATTCAACCAATGTTTCCTAAGCACCAGCTCACCACTATGCTAGATGCTGAGGCTGGCTGCGAAGGACCTCCAATATGTGATTTTCCCCTTCAAGGAGTTCAGTTTGTTTAGTAAAGATTTCCCTAGCACCTTGTATGTGTTAGATGCTGTGCTGGGAACTATAGAACATTTTAAATGGTTGCAGTATTATCTCTATAGTCAAGGGACTTACTAATTAGTAGAGGGGGTTAAAGAATTATTACATTATAAAAAGCCCTGAAGGATCTGTGAGGTGAGATATTATGTCAGTGGTGAGAAGTCTTCAAAAACAGATGATATTTGAACAGGGCTTAGAAAGATGAGTAGGTTCTGAGAGATGGAGATTAGGGGTACAAAAAGGGAAGAAAGGACAAAGGAGATGTTCAGAGGGAACAGCCTGAGCAAAGAGAAGCAAATCTAACTAGAATATAGTCAGAGAACCACAAGTAGCTGTTTAGAGAATATGTTTGGGAATGTAGTAGATAGCAGAAATTGGGTCCTGGCCATGTTGCTGACTGAAGTGCCAACTGGAGTAATCCAAGCTAAATTTCCACATAGGTATCTATCAAAAGTTACCAAGCAGGGAATCAAATCTATTACTTACAACAACAGTTTTTGATAAAAGGTTACATTAATTCTTTCAAAGGCTGGCATCATGCTTGGAATAATATTTTACTAAATACTAGAGGCTACTTTTTTTTTTTTACCTGGAACCCAGTTTGTCATTTCTAGTATAACTATGAATCAAAATAGTGACCAGTGTCTATGGAAAGTGACAGTCAACCATCTATCTACTATAAAAGATAAGAGGACATTTTGCAATTTATATTAAAAGTACAACCAGGAATACACTTTAATTTTTTATAGTGTAACTTCTTTCAGTGTGATCTCCAGTTATTGTTGACAGCACATTGTGTATCTACAACAAATATTTCAGAAAGAAGATTCTGGAAACTTCTTTCAGAGCATGATAGAAGAAAGTCTGAGTTCACTCTGTCTTGAATTGCTTGGGAATCAGTCTGGACCTAAATATGGATTCAGGAAACCTTGTCTTTAATCACAGCTTTGCCAGTCACTATGTTAAATGTAAAATGCATGAAAAGGATTAGAAGTCTTTTGTTTTTTGTTTTTTCTTTCTGAAAAATAGAATAAATTCTTCTGAGCAAACATTACAGGAATTCAGAACAAACATAGGAATCAGCAGAACTGAACCTAACACAACCAATATTAGAATCTCCTTACCTTACCTTGTAATACTTGAGGTATTACTTGAAATATGAGGAGATGTTGATAGTTGACTCAAATCTCATTCTCTCCTAAATACTGGATAATACAAAAGTTAACAATTTCATTAATGGAATAGAAACAATTTGTCCAAGAATACTGAAGTAATGGTTCTCCCAGTATAATTGGAAAAACAGACATGTAAACAAATAATAGGAATTGGTGAGTGTTATAGGAGATCGATATAAAGTATTATGGGAAGATAAATGAAGGACTAACAACTTGCTGTGTGTCTGATTAATGGTATACTCCCTATATCTACAAGGTGCTATTCTCTCCTGAGTGATTCATTGGAAGAAATTAATAAAGCAAATTTAACAGCGTTTTCACCATTGGTGCCAAAGCTAGCATCTAGGTCAACATTCTCTAGCCTTATTTGCTTGAGTAATACCACTCTAATATATACCAAAGGAAAGCCTTCTGGCTCCCTTGAACTAGGAGTTCTCTTTTCTGCTGTCTGAAACAACACCCTCCAACTCTCTATGTCTTACATGATTGTTACCAGAAACCTGGCCTTCATTTAAGCTTCCAGATAAGTGTGTCACTATGGTGATGGTACACAGAGGGAACTTGAATTACCAGATATACAAGACAAGCAAATGCCAGCAATGATAAAAATCAAAGGACTGCATCCAGGTCGAAGATAAGCAAAGGGTACAGTTGAGCATGTGGGATCCCAAAGTAAGGCAGCAAGACAGCCAGGGATGTGGTGGTCTTGAGGGAATTCTCCATATCAGCCAATCTCCAAATCATAGGGTGGGAGAGCGAGAGGCAAGTAAATGGGCTGACCCATCTCACCTCTTCCTCGCTCTCCCCCATGACATTCCTTCAAACAGATCCCCAGAGCAATCCAGTCTGTCCTGGGATGAGAAAACATTTATATGTATTTATATACAGTTATAATTAATTGTCTATATTCTTAATTATGTCACTTATATTTCTAAAATGAGGAAAAATAACTATCATTGCAAATCATTTTAGTACTAGAGATTAATTTGTATGTACAAAATTTGGCGTTTTGTGACTTTAAATTAGGTTCTACTGTCTCTAAGGAAAGTCGTTAAGGGTTCAACTCAGAAAAGGATTAGAGCATGCAGGACTGAGTATAGTACAAGTAAGCAATACTGAACAATAAGGCAAGATTATAAAAGGAAATGGTATGATAGAGAATTCCCTTTTCTCTTGCAAACGTCATTTTTTCAGAATTTCTTAATTGAGAAAGTGGTGCACTTGTCTCTGATTTGTTGAAAGAGAGCAAATATTAATACACAACAGATGCCAAATAGCATAGATTGAAAAGCTCTGACATGAGTTGATATAATGTAGGTCTTATTTTTATGATGTAATTGTGAATTATGTACTTTATGCATTGGTAATTAGAGAGCTGAGCAGATGGAGAAGGTTTAGCTTAAAGTGATGTGTCCATTAAAATAACCTGCACTGCCAAGAGTCTATTCATGTTCATGAATATAGCAAATTTGTTCTATTAAAATATGATTGGAAGATAAGGACTTATTGTCATTGTGTTGGAGTCATCCATCTAATTATGGGAGCAAAAACCCATTGAAAATGTCAAATCCACCTATTACCCTATTTTGCTTTACAGAAGGTCTTAACTGGACATTTTGGCTGCTGTGGAAATTCTGATGTTTGGCATTTCTCTGTTTTCCCATTATCTAGACATTATCATAAAGAAAATATCATAATAAAAATAGTGATTTTAAGGGTCACTTTGTGTATCTTTTAGCTTATTGTTGAAAGGACAGATGGCAACTAATTTTTTTAATGTGGATATTGTATTTTTCTATTTTCAGTAGACATGTTTGCTTCTATGCACCACGTATTTCCCTAACCTTTTTGGATGGCATCTAGGGCTGCTTTTCCGCTCAGCTTTAATCTTCTTTCACAGGGAGGAGAAAATGAAAGAGTCCAGATTTCTCATGCATTCCAACTACATATAATGCCACATCTAAAGCACCACAATTGAGGGTATGGAGGCAGACTCTCATACATTGTTGGTGGGGGTGTAAACGGGTTTGTTCTTCTAGAAAGGGATTTGGCAATATGTATTCTTAAACAAACAGCCTCAGAATTTCCAATCCTGTGAATCTTTCTTACAGAAGTAACCACAAAAAAATGTAGACAAATGCACACATATCCAAGTATACCAAAAAAAAAAAAAAAAAAAAAAAAGAGAGAGGCAGCTTTATACCTAAAAATTATCATTGCATTCAATATATAATAGCTAATAATAGGAATTAGACTAAATATACTATAGAGTAGATGGCTAACAAAATATGCTGTAGCCCTCATAAAAACTGCTGGATTAAATTACATATGTGAAGAATCTGGAATAACACAGCAGAATGGTTATATTATAATGTGGAGTAGAAAAATAAGATACTCAAAATATTAATAAATTAAGATAATTATATCACCAAGTGTTTTTTATATGCAGGTACTCTTCTAAGCATTTTATAAATAAGATACTGCAAAACATTCACATTACCCACAACATGAGTAGCAGGAGAATGGGTCAAGGTGGAAGGAGCTGGAATGTAAACCCAAGTATTCTGATTTCAGAGAATTTGTTTTTAGTTTTCATTCTATATCATATTTTTAGTAAGAGAGTAGCTATGTAAAAATAATACTAAGCATACAAACCCACATACACATACATACAAGGCAGTGAAGAAAAAACATGCCACATTTTTTCCCATCAACAGATGGGAATGGCCTGGAATGTGAGTGGCCTTGTGACTTGCTTTGAAAATATAATGCACTGGAAATGATTCTCTACAGCTTTCCAGGCAAAGTCTTAATAGACCTTGCAGCTTCTACTTTCACGTTCTTTCAGTGCTGCCCAGAGATGGCCATGCAGGGCAGCTGGTCTACCCTATGGAAAATGAGAGATTATGTGGAGAAGAATCAAGGTGCCCTAGCCCACACCCAGCATCAACAGGCAGACATGTGAGTGCGCCATCTTAAACCTTCCATTTCAGCCCACAGCTGAATGCAGTCACATGACTTGAGTTCACATCAAATGTGCGTAGGTGTAGGAAACACCAAACCAACCCATTGAATCATGAAAAATAATAATTCACTGTTGTATTAATCTACCGAGTTTTAAGGTGGTTTGTTCTATAGGAATGGATAAATGATATGGTCAAAATATTATCAGATGTCTCTTAGGGTAATTATGGAAATATGTGCCATATTTTTAATATGATTAATGAATTCTCATTATAAATATTGTTTAGGGGCACTGGATGGCTCAGTTGTTTGAGTGCCTGACTTCGACTCAGGTCATGATATCACAGTTCATGAGTTTGAGCCCCGCATCAGACTCTGTGCTGGCAGCTCAGAGCCTGGATCCTGCTTCGGATTCTGTGTCTCCCTCTCTCTCTGCCCCTCCGCTGCTCACGTCCTGTCTCTCTCTGTCTCTCAAAAATAAATAAACATTTGAAAAAATTTAAAAAATAAACATTGTTTAATTTGTTTAGACTTTAGAGCTTAACATTTGACATTCCTTCAGAGCAGACTCAACAGTTTTCTCAGGTTTTCCAGACTAAGGTGGAAGTCTTTCTGAAAGAACCAACCCTCTTGAGATGTAAATAGTATGTCATTGCATGGTCACTGAAAATAAATCTTCGTGGGTTGGGCACAGAATGAGCAGCTCTGGCACAGTCCAGTGTTGAGGTGAGGAATCTACAATCTGAAGGATAGAAATAATACTGCACATATTTCTACCCATCAACAGTAAGAGCTCCAAGGATAAACGCTAACTGGAGATCATTCCACATTGGACCATGTCTCTAATATACTGCCCCTGTAACTTTATCTTTTGTTCCAGGCTTCTGTCTTATATGAAAGAAGCTACAATTCAATTAGTACTTGCCTGTGCTCTATCAAATATACCTTCTTTATTGAGTCATAGAAAATATGAAATTATAATCAGGGTGGGGCAAGGCAACTGTCAACAATCAAATTAGAAAGATGGTATTTTACCAGAGAATTGTGAAATGTCAAACCGAAAGTCAATTTCCAGCCAAGTGAAGTTTGTTACTGTTGATCACTTCCTTCTCTCAGAGAACTCTCTACTCCCCTGGCTTCCACAAACACTTCTCATGACTCTTTTCTTTCTAATGATCTATCAGCTACTCTTCCTTAAATGCTTATACCAGGGTTTTGTTCTTTACCCTTCTTGCCTTCCATTCTCTTTGAGCCACTTCTATGGTTTTCATTACTGACAACTTCTCACTTAGTGTCTTTAGTTTCTGAGTTCCAGAAACAATATCCAATTCTCACCTTGATGTCTTCATCTGAACCTTTCCCCTGTACCACATTGTTGTCGGGATCAAACAAAATTCATTTATTTTTTTCTTCTTCTTTATTTCCAACCAGCCTTTTCTTTCCAGCTTTTTACTGGCACATATACTCAAGTTTCACCCATTTCATTCCTTAATATTTCTGAGAACAACATCAAGTCCATTCCCCATGGCATGGCACACATAGTGTTAATGGTCTGGTCCCTGTACCCCTCTCCAGCTCTTCTCTTATGCCCTCAGCTGTAGTTGCATCCAGTGAATTTCAGACTGCCGTATACCCTCACACCTTCTTGCATTGGTATGTATAGTCCTTATGTAGAATGATTTCTTTCTGCCTTCCCTGGCCAACAGCTTCTCATCTTACCAAACTTAGTTCAGAGGGACTTGTTTGAGAAGGCTTCTCTGAGCTTTCTTTCCTGCAGCTATGTGAATCAGGTTTTCCATCCCCTATAGTGCATCATGCATAGTATTGTTACTGTGTCTCATCATACTGCTTGTAATTGACTCTTCTTGTCTGCCTTGCCTAGTAGACTGACCTGTTTCCTGATGGCAGGTCCTGTGTGTTTTATCCATGTAAGTCTATTACCTAATGTAATATTTGGTTCCTATTAGGTGCATAAAGTACCTATTGTTTGTGGAATGAGTGGATGTGATGTAACCAGTCCACAAGAGAGGGAGCACTCTGGAAGGCAGCAGGTAGAGGTATTGGCTGTGGATATATAAAGTACAAATGAAAAAATCACAAAGAACTCAAGTATAGGACCAGGTTGCCCAAGTATGAGGTTGACCATGTTTCAGTCTCTATTAAATAATCAGTCCGTGCCCAATTTAGCATGGTTTGCCAAAAAATCACACGACTAGTCACATTCCCATATAGAACAAAAAGATCCTACCTCAGCCACCGCCATAGGTTAAGTGTCTCATTCCTTGCAACTTGCTGGTCTTGTAATCCCCACTATGGTAATGTATTATTGCTGTTTGAACATTAAAACATTAAAATGGGTGGTAGAGGATATAAACACAAGTTACTAGGACACATGATCTTGATGAAGTTAAGAATCTCTTTAAGATAAAGAACATATGAAATATGTAGTAAATAAGGTTAGAAAGGATATGATAAATTGCTTGAGAGTTTATGAGTCAGGTCTTTACACACAACGCTTTTAATTTAATCCTTATAATTGTTCAATGAGGTAAAGTGTTACTGGACTAGAATTATAGGTAAGAAATCAGGAATCAGAGGTGACAGGTAACCTTCCAACACCACACAGCTGCTATGAATCACACCTGGAACTCAGGCCCACACCATGATTTAATCACTATTCTATTTTTCCTCCTAGAGCCAGAGGAGTTTGGAAGAAGATGCAATTGCTGTGGATTGAAGCACTGAGGAAAGTTTTCTTTGAGAGGAGGTAAAATAGAATCTAGGCCTGGAGGAGAAACCAAGATGGTGGAACAGCATGGAAGTTTTTTGTGTGTCTCGCATCCATGAAATACAGCCAGACTGACGCTAAAGCCAGACCATCTTACACACCTAGAAAACTGATTGGAAGATTAACACAACAATCTGCACAACCTGAACCACAGAATTCATCAGGTACGTGATACGGAGAGGTGAATTTGGGGAGTGAGAAGCTGCAGAGGGTAGGGAGCTGCTTTTGCAGGCAGAGAGAGGACAAAGACTGGGGGGAGGAGAATATGGGAAAAGCACCCCTCCCCAAAAGCAGCTGGAGAGAAAGTGGAAAATTGGAAACAGCCACAGGGACTAAACTAAAAAGGGATAAAGCAGAAACAAGAGGGTTTAAATTCCATTAAAACTGTAAACAAGGGGAGTGCAAAGTCTGCAACTCCTCAGCTCGATACCTGGAGGTGCTCTGGTGGGAAGGGTGAATCCCCAGGAACAGAGTGCGGTCCAGGAGGTCCTTGGGCCACAGGGGGAAAAGCGGTTCCACTGCTGGAAGGACATTTGGTAGAGACTGTTGAAGACACCTGGTCCCAGCAGACCCCCCCAAAATGGCCACATTCGCTGGTTCTGTAACAAGGTAATTAAGGATCATTAAACCTGGTGCCAGATGTGTGTTGTGATTTTCCATAATCCCTGAAACGTTGCTGCTACATTATCTCCTGAACTTTTTCTGGGGCAGGCTGGCACCTGGCTGCAGTCTCAGGGCACTGGCAGCAGCAGGGTCTAGCAAGCATTCCTGGGTGCAGCCGACATTCAGCCATTGCTCGGTGAGACGCTCCCACCGAGCGGCAGAATGGGTCAAAGCCACAGTCCTTCAGAAGTAAGGGGCCAGGGAAAACAACCACATCTGAGACAAAACTCAGGAGAGAGGTACTGCCTGGGGCCTGGTCATGGAGAGTGAAAAAGTAGGGAGTGGACAAAAGCTGAAGACAGAGGACAGTGTGTGATAGCTGATCTGGGAGTACAGACTGGGTAGCTGGGTGGCACCAATTTCACCACTCCTGCGCATGTGCATATGCACCTACCAGCGCAGCAACAATCCACCCCAGTAAGCTAGCAGCTCCATCTAGTGGAGAGTGGAGCCATTACACTGAGCCTCGCCCAAATGGGACAACTTCGCTCTTCAAGAACACAAGTCTCCCAGCAGGCCTAGTTTATGGACTATAAAGCACGACTTAGAGTGACTTCTAGTGGAAAACGAAGTCCTATTGCAATCTGTTAGCAGGTCTATCTATTCAATTTTCTTTCTTTTTCTCCCTCTTTTACACTTCTTTTTTTTGAATACAGAAAAAGAAAACATTCATTTTTATTTTCAATTTTTATTAAAAATACTTTTCTTTAATTTTTATTACTATATTTTTTAATTTTGTGTAATTTTTTTCAAATTCTATTTTACTTCCATCATTTTATGTTAGTTTACTTCAGTGTATTCACCTTTTCCAATTTTCAAACAATTTCCTTTTTCCCTTTTTTCTTTTTTTCTTTTTCATTTCTTTTCTTTTTCTTGAATGCAGAAAGAGAAAAACTTCATTTTTATTTTCAATTTCTATTAAAAATACTTTAATTTTTTTTGCTATATTCTTTGCTTCTATGTAAATTTTTTCAAATTCTATTTTACTTCCATCATTTTATTTTACTCTATTACAGTATATTCACTTTTTCAAATTTTCAAACAATTTCCTTTTTTCTTTTTATCTTTTTTCTCTTTCGTTTCTTTTCTTTTTCTTGAAAACAGATATGAATATCTATTTTTAATTTTAATTAAAAATATTTTCTTTAATTTTGTCTACTATATTCTTTACTTTTCTGTATATTTTTCAGATTCTATTTTACTCCAATCATTTCATTTTAGTCTACTTCAATGTATTCATTTTTTCAAATTCTCAAACGATTTCCTTTTTGTTTCTTCCCCCCCCCTTTTTTCCCCTCTAATCTGTCAAACCACTTTTAACACCCAGAACAAAACACACCTAGGATCTAGCATCATTTATTCAATTTGTGTGTGTGTGTGTTTAATTTTTTAATTTTAATTTTTTTTAATTCTAATTTTTTTTTATTTTCAATTTGTCTACCTCATTAATTCCTTTTCTCCCTTCAAAATGACAAAACGAAGGAATTCACCCCAAAAGAAAGAGCATGAAGGAACAATAGCCAGGGATTTAACCAACACAGATACAAGCAAGATGTGTGAACCAGAATTTAAAATCACAATAATAAGAATACTAGCTGGAGTTGAAAATAGATTAGAATCCCTTTCTGCAGAGATAAAATAAGTAAAAAATGGCCAGAATGAAATTAGAAATGCTATAACTGAATTGCAACCATGGACGGATGCAGCGGCGGCAAGGATGGACAAGGCAGAACAGAGAATAAGCAATATAGAGGACAAACTTATAGAGAATTATGAAGCAGAAAAAAAGAGGGAGATTAAGGCAAAAGAGCACGATTTCAGAATTAGAGAAATCAGTGACTCATTAAAAAGGAACAACATCAGAATCATAGGGGTCCCAGAAGAGGAAAAGAGAGAAATAGGGGTAGAAGGATTATGTGAGCAAATCATAACAGAAAACTTTCCTAACCTGGGGAAAGACACAGACAGCAAAATCCAGGAAGCACAGATAACCCCCTTAGATTCAACAAAAACTGACCATCAGCAAGGCATATATCATAGTCAAATTCACAAAACACTCAGGCAAGGAGAGAATTGTGAAAGCAGCAAGGGAAAAAAAGTCTCTAACCTACAAGGAAGACAGATCGGATTTGCAGCAGACTATCCACAGAAACTTGGCAGGCCAGAAAGGAATGGCAGGATATATTCAATGTGCTGAATCAGAAAAATATGCAGCCACAAATTCTTTATCCAGCAAGGCTGTCATTCAAAATAGAAGGAGAGATAAAAAGTTTCCTAGACAAACAAAAATTAAGGGAGTTTGTGACCACCAGACCAGCCCTGAATAGATTTTAAGGGGGACTCTCTGAGGGGAGAAAAGATGGGAAAAAAATTATATATATATATATATATATATATATATATATATATATACACACACATACACACACACACACACACACACACACACACACATACCAAAAGCAACAAAGATTCAAAAGGACCAGAGAACACCACCAGAAACTCCAACTCTACAAGCATCATAATGGCAATAAATTCATATCTTTCAGTTCTCACTTTAAATGTCAATGGACTCAATGCTCCAACCAAAAGACATAGGGTAACAGAATGGATAAGAAAACAAGATCCATCTATATGCTGTTTACAAGAGACCCACTTTAGACCTAAAGACACCTTCAGATTGAAAATAAGGGGATGGAAAACCATCTATCATGTAAAAGAAAGCTGGAGTAGCCATACTTATATCAGACAATCTAGACTTTAAAATAAAGACTGTATCAAGAATTGAAGAAGGGCCTTATATCATAATCAAGGGGTCTATCCACCAAGAAGACCTAACAATTGTAAACATTTATGCGCCAAATGTGGCAGCACTCAAATATATAAATCAACTACTCACAAACATAAAGAAACTCATCAATAGTAATACCATAATGGTAGGAGACTTCAACACCCTACTCACAGCAATGGACAGATCATCTAATCAAAAAATCAACAAGGAAACAATGGCTTTGAATGACACACTGGACCAGATGGACTTAACAGATATATTCTGAACATTTCATCCTAAAGCAGCAGAATATACATCTTCTCCAGTGCACATGGAACGTTCTCCAGAATAGACCATATACTGGGACACAAATCAGCCCTAAGTTAAGTACAAAAAGATCGAGATCATACCATGCATATTTTCAGACCACAACGCTATGAAACTCAAAATCAATCACAAGAAAAAATTTGGAACAGTAACAAATACTTTGGAAACTGAAGAACATCCTACTAAAGAATGAATGCGCTAACCAAGCAGTTAAGGAGGAAATTAAGAAGTATATGGAAGTCAATGAAAATGATAACACCACAACCCAAAACCTCTGGACACAGAAAAGGTGGTCCCAAGAGGAAAGTATATAGCAATCCAGGCCTTCCTAAAGAAGGAAGAAAGATCTCAGATACACAACCTAACGTTACACCTTAAGGAGCTGGAAGAAGAACAGCAAATAAAACCCAAAACCAACAGAAGACAGAAAATAATAAAGATTAGAACAGAAATTAATGTTATCAAAACCAAAAAAACAGTAGAACTGATCAATGAAACCAGAAGCTGGTTCTTTGAAAGAATTAACAAAATTGATAAACCACTAACCAGGTTGAACAAAAAGAAAAAGGAAAGGACCCAAATAAATAAAATCAGGAATGAAAGAGGAGAGATTGCAACCAACAGAGAAGAAATAAAAAACAATAATAAGAAAATATTATGAGCAATTATATACCAATAAAATGGGCAATCTGGAAGAAATTGACAAATTCCTAGAAACATATACACTACCAAAACTGAAACAGGAAGAAATAGAAATTTTGAACAGACCCATAACCAGTAAAGAAATCGAATTAGTAATAAAAAACCTGCCAAAAAACATGAGTCCAGGGCCAGATGGCTTTCCAGGAGAATTCTACCAAACATTTAAGGAAGAGTTAACACCTATTCTCTTGAAGCTGTTCCAAAAAATAGAAATGGAAGGAAAACTTCCAAACTCTTTCTATGAAGCCAGCATTACCTTGATTCCAAAACCAGACAGAGACCCCACTAAAAAGGAGAACCATAGACCAATTTCCCTGATGAACATGGATGGAAAAATCCTCAACAAGATACTAGCCAACCGGCTCCAACAATACATTAAAAAAAGTATTCACCACGACCAAGTGGGATTTATACCTGGGATGCAAGGCTAGTTCAATATCTGCAAAACAATTAACGTGATTCATCACATCAATAAAAGAAAGGACAAGAACCATATGATCCTCTCAATAGATGCAGAGAAAGAATTTGACAAAATACAGCATCCTTTCTTGATAAAAACTCTAAAGAAAGTAGGGATAGAAGGAGCATACCTCGAGATCATAAAAGCCATATATGAAAGACCCACTGCTAGTATCATCCTCAATGGGGAAAAACTGACAGCTTTCCCCCTAAGGTCAGGAACAAGACAGGGATGTCCACTCTGACCACTATTATTCAACATAGTATTGGAAGTTTGAACCTCTGCAATCAGAAAACACAAAGAAATAAAAGGCATCCAAATCAGCCAGGAGGAGGGCAAACTTTCACTCTTCACAGATGACATGATACCCTGTATGGAAAACCCAAAAGATTCCACCAAAAAAACCCACTAGAATTGATTCATGAATTCAGCAAAGTTGCAGGATATAAAATCAATGCACAGAAATAGGTTGCATTCCTATACAACAACAATGAAGCGACACAAAGAGAAATCAAGGAATCGATCCCATTTACAGTTGCACAAAAAAACATAAAATACCTAGGAATAAATCTAACCAAGGAGGTGAAAAGTCTACACACTGAAAACTTTAGAAACTTATGAAAGAAATTGAAGAAGACACAAAAAAAAAAATGGAAAAAGGTTCCATGCTCCTGGATAGGAAGAACAAATATTGCTAAAATGTTGATACTACCCAAAGCAATCTACATATTCAATGCAATCCCTATCAAAGTAACACCAGCATTCTTCACAGAGCTAGAACAAATAATCCTAAAATTTGTATTGGACAAGAAAACACCCCGAATAGCCAAAGCGATCTTGAAAAAGAAAACCAAAGCAGGACACATCACAATCCCAGACTTCAAGCTATACTACAAAGCTGTAACCATCAAGACACTATGGTTACTGGTGCAAGAACAGACACTCAGATTAATGGAACAGAATAGAGAATCCAGAAATGGACCCACAAACTTTGGCCAACTAATCTTTGACAAAGCAGGAAAGAATATCCAATGGAATAAAGACAGTCTCTTCAGTAAGTGGTGCTGGTAAAACTGGAGAGCTACATACAGAAGAATGAATCTGGACCACTTTCTTATACCATACACAAAAATAAACTCAAAATGGATGAAATACCTCAATGCAAGATAGGAAGCCATCAAAGCCTCCAGGAGAAAAAAGGCAAAAACCTCTTTGATCTTGGTCACAGCAACTTCTTACTCAACACGTCTCCAAAGGCAAGGGAAACAAAAGCAAAAATGAACTACTGGGACTTCATCAAAATAAAAAAGCTTCTGCACAGCGAAGGAAACAATTAGCAAAAGTAAAAGGCAACTGACAGAATAGGAGAAGATATTTGCAAATGACATATAAGATAAAGGGTTAGTATCCAAAATCTATAAAGAACTTATCAAACTCAACACCCAAAAAACAAACAATCCAGTGAAGAAATGGGCAAAAGACATGAATAGACACTTCTCCAAAGAAGACATCCAGATGGCCAACCAACACATGAAAAATGCTCAACATCCCTCATCATCAGGGAAATACAAATCAAAACCACAATGAGATATCACCTTACACCTGTCAGAATGGCTAACATTAACAACTCAAGCAACAACAGATGTTGGCGAGGATGCAGAGAAAGAGGATCTCTTTTGCATTGTTGGTGGGAATGCAAGCTGGTGCAGCCACTCTGGAAAACAGTATGGAGGTTCCTCAAAAAACTAAAAATAGAACTAACCTACAATGCAGCAATTGCACTATTAGGCATTTATCCATGGGATACAGGTGTGCTGTTTTGAAGAGACACATGCAACCCCATGTTTATAGCAGCACTATCAACAATAACCAAAGTATGGAAAGAGCCCGAATGTCCATCGATGTATGAATAGATAAAGAAGATGTGGTATATATATATACACATATGTGTATATATATACGATGGAGTATTACTCGGCAATCAAAAAGAATGAAGCTTGCCATTTACAACTACATGGATGGAACTGGAGGATATTATGCTAAGTAGAATTAGTCAGAGAAAGACAAAAATCATATGACTTCACTCATATGAGGACTTTAACAGACAAAAAAGATGAACATAAGGGAAGGGAAACAAAAATAATATAAAAACAGGGAGGGGGACAAAACAGAAGAGACTCATAAATATGGAGAACAAACTGAGGGTTACTGGAGGGGTTGTGGGAGTGGGGATGGGCTAAATGGGTAAGGGGCACTAAGGAATCTCCTCCTGAAATCATTGTTGCACTATATTCTAACTAATTTGGATGTAAATTTTAAAAAATAAAATTAAAAAAAATAAAACAAACAAACGAACAAAAAATAGAATCTAGGCCTTAAAGGATTGCCAGGAGTTAGAGAAATGGAAAGAAATAAAAGGATGTTTGGAACAGCAAATATCTTTATAATATCCTTTTGTAAAACAAAGGATGAAGATGAATCTAAGGATTCCTTGGCAATCTGGTGATTCCCTAAGAATTTCCTCTTCCAAAATAACTGCACACATTCAGCTTTAGCTCAACTAACTTGCTTGTGCATTTTTCTCTACACAGTAACACCAGGGGCACCTGGCAGCTCTGGAGGCCATAAACTGAAGGGATATCTGCAACTTTACTGCGAGAGCTCCTGTTTGCCTTCCTGAGTCTGTCAGTTTAGTATCCCCCACTAACACTGAACAGGACTGAAAATAAATATGTCAGATAGCCATTGCTTGCAGTTTATGCATTGAAAAATGAAATCCTCTTGAAATAATACCAGTTGAACAAACCAGACATTAAATAAATACAGATACTCCTTTCCTGATCAACAAGTTCATATTATTGAACTGTGGCAAATGTGGACTGATTGGCAAAAACCTAATATGTAGCTTATGAGGCTTTTATCCATCATGGAGGAGGTCTGAAAGAGTCACAGTGGTGTTTCAGCTACAGCTTTGTTTACTTGGCAGAATGAGTTCAGTGGCCATGTCTTCCTGGGTACACCTTGGCAGTGAATCTGAATTTCCTCCCAAAACAGGTTGTAGCCAAACAAACTCTACCACAGATATCTGATCTTTTGGGTAGCAGGAGAGAAAGCTGGCCAAGTTTCTAGAGATTTGACAGCTGGAGACTTATGCTGGCCTAGGTCTTTTTCTCACAAGGAGTAAGGGTTCCCTTGCCAGGCAGGTTCTCTTCATGTGTCTTTCTTTAAAAACATTTGCTCTGATTTCCAATCTTCACTTCAGTGAGTAGTTTCAATTAGTTTTTAGACCAACACAGGGATCCTTCATTCCCTGTTCAGGGAAATAAAAAATTAAACCTGAACCGTTAAGTATGTTACTTGACTTCAGTCTAACCCAGGTCACTCTTGAATTATGTCTCCATCTCTAATGTCTAGTCCTACAGCCTATGGCTTCTTTGTTTTTATGTGAATAAAAAAAAAAAGAGTTTCCAAGAGACAAGGCCACAGGGAATCTGTTCTCTTGAGTGTCTTTATTGACTTAAACCATAACCATAGTGTCACAGAGCTCTTCCCAACTACCATAAGCATCACTCTGCTTTGCTCTCAGCTTGGTTTTTGGGGCCAAACAGGCAAATACCAGCACATCTGCCTTTCCAAATCACACTCTTGATCAGCTCCTTATGAATATGAACATAAAACACAGAGCTGACTTAAATGAGATAACCTATGTTGGACATTTAGCCCCATGCTAGTTCATAGATCCTACTCATGAGGCTTAGACACCTTCCCAGAACTTCTTGGAGAAATAACACATCTGACCCCAATGGTGAAAGCAAAGTTGCATTCGTATCCACCTGTAGCCACATTTGCCCATCGCATAATCTATTAGTTATCTAAGGGCTGAAAGTCTTATAAAAAATTCTCAGTTTTTCTACAGAAGCTTCATTTCCAGAGGTGCGTATTTGGCAATCAGAATTTAACCACCTGAATTTCCTTAAAGGACAGAAGTACATAAAACTCAACTTACAAGATATCTGTGTCTTAAAGGAAATTTAAAATCCATGGGCTAGTCTCCATTTGAGATTCATAGGCTGGCAGTTCATTGTAATTGGTGTGTCATCCATCCCTGCAAGTGACGAACATAAAAGATGCAAGCCAAGTTTTATTTATATTCAAATCTCTGTCATGCATAAATCTTCATTTTTACCTCTCTTTACCCTCCAACTTCTAAATTTTGTTCGGTATGTGTATATATGTGTGTGTGATTGGGGGAGGCTTTTTAGTAATTGATTTGAGAATTTTGCTAGATCTGTTTGGGGCATGTGTGCAGCATGAATGAACATGGATGCAGTGAAATATAGCTGTTTTCAGGAAGTATGCTAAACGAAGGATAAAAGATGGGGGGGGGATGGGAGAAGTGATCTATGGGCTTGATGTTTACCTCTCTATATAATTTGGCAAGTGCTCAATATAGTTTGGCTCCAGCAGAATGCTTGCCCCATGACTCTAGCCAAGTCATAGGCCCTCTTGAAGCTTGTCTTCTCATCTGTAAAATGGGGTTAACACCTTGAGGGATAGCGGCAAGTGTTAAGTGACAGACCATATGTGAAAACATTTGGCAGTTCTTGCTGCATGTCAAGTGCTCAATAAGAATCAGTTGTTTCTCCCTGAAGATCAAAAACAAAGTTTGTGACAGTGGTCCCTTATACTTAAGGAGACCAAAAGGCATATATCAAATTCCTCTTCTTCCACTAGAATGTCAGCATGCTGGTAAATGTGCTGTATCTGTGCAAGAAGAATGAATTGAAACGGTTCATGCAAATTCTATTGAGATTTGAAAAAAATAAAAACTGCAGGCAGGATATACAAAGAAGATGATTTCCTTTAGATCTAAAGCCTGATTTTCTTTCAAGAATCTCTGATTTCTTTTAAGCCCTAGGCACCCAGGCATATGCTTATGTTTTGGCTGTTTGCGAGCATAATTGGTTTCTCTGGTGACTTGGCATTATTTCCCCAGATTTTTCCTTTATTCTCATCTCAGAGAAGCACTGCCATCCTTCTTTCAAGTGATAGGTGCTTGATACGTACTCCTTAGCTGTGATCTGTAGTTAGAAGCCTGGCTTTGCCTCGTTTTACTACCGGTGGGGAGAATATGTTCTTTTTATGATACATGAACTTGAGATTGCAGGACTTTTGATCTGGTTCCTTTATGGCTTTACTGGGTACTGGGTGAAAGAACTGAAAGTGAAGTTTGGGAAAAGAATGAATAGGAACATTTCCCTCTGATTCCATGAAAGACCTGATTTAGAATATTTCCCTCTAGTCCTATCTGGAGAGTGTTGCTATAATTATAGATTGCTTTGATAAAGGCTTTCTTTAAAAGGCACTGAAGTGAATTCAGAATCCCATTTTTTAACTAAAGTAAGTACAGAGCATTTATATACTTTGCTAATTTACTTGTTAGAAGAATTCAGCAAGCTTCCAGTGAAATAATTTAGAGATGGTTCAAACCCAGGATACACAGTAGGTATGTACTTGCTTGGTGCTATATTTTGTTTCACAAATTATTGATACTTAGCCTGATCACTTGAGAGCCCTTCTACAAATCCACTGGAATTGCCCATTCTTGTAGTTTGCATCTTTGTAAATATTTTCTTATCAACATAAATGATAAAACATTATATATTTATTAAATGACTGTGTGCCAGTTTCTATGCATTATTTAATCCTCCCACCAACACTTTAATGAAGGTACTGTTATCATTTCCATTGTATGGATGAGACTATTTACTCATTAGAAGATAAGAGATTTTCCCAGGATTATACAGATATTAAATTTTAGGGTCAAGGTTCAAATCCAAGCAATCTAGGTACATAATGATGAACTATACCCTTAATAATCAGGTGCCCGCTGTGCATAGAGAAGTTTAAGACAAGAAGATCATTGTCTATTCTTTCTTGTTCTAAAATGTTAATACAAAAAATATATAGACTAGGTTTACAGGTTTTCATTCTTTCTTTAGTAGACTGATTGCAAAAATCATTCCATTTTCAACCCTTCTTATATCCACATCCCTTGTTAAAGACTTTGCAGCTACTCCTACAGAGACTCCTTTCTTCCACTTTTGAATCTCAGTTATGATTCAAAACTCTTGAGGTTGAGTCAAGCTCTTGACTTTCTTTGATCCATAAAATGTGGCAGAAGTCATGGTGGGCCAGTTCCCAGTCTAGCCTTCAAGAGACATTGAGCCTCTCACTTTTATATTTCTCTCTGAACATGCCACCACCCTGAGATCAGCCTGAGACAGACTCTGGAATGTGAAAACCCATCCTGGAGACCCTAGCCTCCAGCTGACCAGTTACTTGACTACAGACACAAGCAGCCCAGCAGAGATCCACTGAGCCTAGCTCAGATCAGCAGCACATCCTTGCTGACTTCTAGAATCACCAAAAAGAATAAAAGATTATTGCTCTAAGCCACGGAGTTTTGAGGCAGCTTGTTATGTAGAAATAGCTAACAAATGCAGTGCTGATCTGATTGGGAATGTTTTTCTGTTAATGAGTTTATGTAGGGTTATAGCATGTTAAAATGTCTCTTAATCAACTTCCTCATTAAAAATAATAATAATAAAATTTAAAATATAATTAAAAAATAAATTAACACAATAAAGACTATTCAAAACACACCCACACATAAAATAAGAAAAAACAAGGTCCAGAAAAACCAGTAACTCCCATTCTTATCTCTTTATTCCCTGTCCAAGAACCTTCCTGTTATTCAGTTTCTATTAATTAGAATTTATTAAAGACCAGGGCCCCTGTGAGGCTCAGTTGGTTGAGCAACCGACTTTGACTCAGGTCATGATCTCACAGTTCATGGGTTTGAGCCCTGCATCCGGTTCTGTGCTGACAGCCCAGGGCCTGGAGCCTGCTTCAGATTCTGTGTCTCCCTCTCTCTCTGCCCCTCTGCCACTGACTCTCTCTCTCTCTCAAAAAATAAATAAACATTTTAAAAAAGAATTTATTAAAAGCCATTTTAAATCTATGTGTTAGAAATAGTCTTATCTTTCTGGGCATAGAAAAACCATGCTAAATGGAGTCAACAGAAGTAATAGTTTAACACATTTCTTAATGTTAAGCATGTATACACCTTTTTTCTATTTTTTTTTTTTTGTTTTTTGTGTGTGTGAGTATCCAGACACATGACACTTGCTTTTTATTCTTCTATAGGGACCTTATGAATGGATTTGAAATATGATTGCCAACTAGGCTTAGCAGACCTTATAAAAGAAAAGCATTGTGGGACTTATCCATCAACTTAACTCTCCCAACCCCCTTAAATCATAGAAATTCTAGAACTAGTATTTATTAGCTTGTTCTTTCTGTACATCAATTACCTTAGGCCCTATATGCTGCAACTGTATCAAAAGCATTAAATAGTTCCCAGTGGCAAATTCCTGGTTATCTTTAGCTCATGCTGTTAAGTAACTTTCCACAGTCTTTATAGCTCCAGCTTTTATTGTATTTTTAAAATGATTTGGTTTCAGCTGTTAAAGCCTAAGACGTTGACTTAAAGAGAAAATACATGCCAGTGTGTGAGTATAGACTGACTTTTCAGCTTTACCAAGGCCAGCTTTACCAAAGCCAGGTGGATCCCTGTTATATTGGAGAGTTTCTGAATGCTGTTTGCTTGAGTTTCTGATGATAATATTTTATATCTACATTTCTAATAGAGGGATTAGCGCTTCCATCTTGTAGGTCCTTGACCAGTTAGTCTGCCTTAGCATTCTCCATCTGAAGGACTTTACACTTTACAAGCAAAATTTCCACCTCTTCTTTTTTTGTTGTTGTTTAATATTTGTTTTTTAATTATTTTTGAAAGAGAGAGAGCAGGGGAGAGACAGAGACAGAGGAAGAGAGAGAGAATCCCAAACCAGTTCTGCGACATGGGGCTTGAGTTCATGAACCATGAGATCATGACCTGAGCCAAAATCAAGAGTCAGACACTTAACCAACTGAGCCACCTGGGTGCCCCAAACCTTTTGCCTTTTTTCCCCCAAAACTTTTCTAACATTTACTCATTTTTGAGAGAGAGAGAGAAAGAGACAGAGCACAAGTGGGGTAGGAGCAGAGAGGGAGGGAGACATAGAATCCAAAGCAGGCTCCAGACTCCAAGCTGTCAGCACAGAACCTGACGCAGGGCTCATACTCAGGGACCATGAGATCGTGGCCTGAACCGAAGTCAGACACTATCAACAGAGCCATCCAGGGGCCACACCTTCTGCCTCTTCTAATTTTGTTATTTCTTGGATTGTGTGACTTAGAGGTGAAAGACAATCCTTAGCTCCTTGCTGCCCAGGGCCCTGTTCACAATGTCCCTGGTCCTCTTCCTTTCATCTCTGGGCTCTTAATATGATCAGAGTAACATTCTAACTTAATCTGGTTGTTCTTGTGGATGCAGCTCTCCCTGCCCCTCCACCGCAACCTCTACTTTTCTCATATGAAATTTGCCTGAGAGGTAGTTACTCTTTTAGGCAGGTGGGGGCTGGGGAGGTGCTAATGACCTCAGTCACAATTGTGACGTGGTATTAACGTCTACAGGGACATGCCTGGAATTTTAAAATTTGTTGTAATGTCTATACTGATTTCTCAGTCAATGCAGCAAAGCAAAGTAATTGACCAAACATATGATAACTTCCTTTTTAAAAATTCTGTAACTGGTTTTCTTACAATTCTGTTTCTATTAGGTGAAGGATTTTGAACTGCTCTATAAAGAAAAATAGGCCAATCAGGTAGCTTAATGATTCCCTAGCCTGAATTTTAAAATATTTATTAGTATTGCAGTTTGCCATTTCCTTCATTCAGCTACTTTGGGAAAATTTCTGTCTTGCATTGATACAGCTTTTCTTTCAGGTAACTTGTCTGTTTCATTTCCCAAATAGTTCTACTACTTAAAGCCTACTGGACCAGTCTGGTTAAACTATTTATTTTCTTCTATGCACAGGTCTTATTTACTTAGAGCAATGGTTTACATACTGGAATACCCCTGAACACACAACCCAAGTATATTGATATTGATATTGATATATTTATATGTATATATAAAATTTATGTGTATATTATATATACATATAAGATTTATGTGTATATTATATTTATTTTATATTTATTATATATTCTATATTATAAATATAGAATGTATATCTAATATATATATGAATACATTATAAATTTTATAAAATATTATAAAAATGGTAACTAAGTAATGAATATGTAAAAAGTATCTATTTTTCTAATAAGACTTCCTGAATATCTCATATATCTTATTTTGGACCTCTGGCTTGGAGATGTTACACTGTCTACATGTTATTTATCCAGTCAAAATTTTTAAATATCACCCATCTCTGACATAGCAATAGGTAAAAACTTGAAAAATAAAGTCATCTTTAGACTCCATATTATCTATATTCCAATTACACTAAAAATAGTTTTCTGTGTTTTTACTCATCATATAGTCATTGATATTCAACAAGCTAATTGCTGAATAAAATTCTATTATAATCTGTAATTCTCTGTACTACAAGAAAGATACATTTTTTTGTTATAACAACATTGAAAATTTCATGTTCTCACCAAAAGATATTAGGGAGATTCCCTTAGTTGACAACCTTTTGAAATTGTGGAAGCCAAGCACATTTTGCCAACAGGGAAATAGAGCTCCACTGAACATTTTCACAGACTCTGACTTGAAACAGTTTAGGAAGTACAATGTGGGAGCATCTGAGGATGACTGGAAAGAAAATAGACTTAAAGACATCATAGAACAAATACATAAGTAGAAAAACGGAAGTGGTTTGTGACCATATTAATATAATTGTATGTACGTACATAAATTTAATTCCATTTTTAAGAGTCACACTAGAAATATTTAATACATTTTAACAAATTTTCCAAGCTGTGACTATCTTTGAAACCTATTCATACACACTTTGCTCTGTGATCTCTGATTTTAGTCTGTATATGAATCATTTTAGGGGAGGGGCACCTGGGTGGCTTAGTCAGTTTAGTCTTGGACTTCAGCCTAGGTCATAAGCTTGTGGTTTGTGAGTTTGAGCTCCGCTGACAGCCCAGAGCCTGGAGCCTTCTTTGAATTTTGTGTCTCCCTCTCTCCCTCTGCCCCTCCCTTTCTCTCTCTCTCTCTCTCTCAAAAAATAAAAATTAAAAAAATGAAAAAACAAAAATCAAGATTCATTTTAGGGGAGAAATATATATATATATTTATTTTTACATATTTATTTAATATATATTTAGTATATATAAATATAACTAAATTATATATTATATATAAATTATATATAATTAATATTTATTATATATAAATATATATCTATATTTCTGGTGTAATACTCTAGGTGTGAGTCTGTCAAACATGGAACAGGGATTCATCTTTGAAAAAGATGTATAACTTGCTCCCTCTGATTCCAAAGGAAAGAAAATGTGTGTACGAAATGGATTTAAAGATTCCTTTCAGAGATGTGAGCAAAAAATATTTATTTCAGGATCATCTGTGATATTTCTTTTCTGATAACAACTCTAGCTGCATGTGCTTTCCTGTATGTTATATACACAAACCCACGTGTTTGCATCATCTCATCATACTATACCAGAGGCATGTTTTTGTAATACTTTAGATAGTACATAAGTAACAGCTATCACTGTTAGATCTATTATCTCAATTAGTTTGAACATTACTTTTATTTTTGTCTAGCAACAATAACAAAAGGGATAATTGCAAATAACTGAAGAATTTATTTTTGGTTTCTATTACTAGACTTCTTTCCTTATTTCTATCCCTTCTTTCTCCAGTCTTCTACTGTTTTATAATTGTTTTTTCCTCCTTATTATGTTTGTGCTTACATTGGAGCCACCTAATATTATAGTGGAATGTACCAGAGGCCTCAGAGCAGCATTCCTGGGTTCAAGTCCCAGCTCAACCACTTACTCTGACTTAGTCTAATCTTTTTATGACCCACCCCACCCCTTTTTTGTGTGTGTGTGTTTCAAAACATATATAAGCATAAGTCATAAACCTTGAAAAAAAATTCAGAAAAGTATAAAAAAGAAAATTTAAGTTATCTGTATACCTATAACTCAGATATAATCACTGTATTTTCATGTATATCCTTCCCAATTATTTTTATTTATAAAAATTGTACACTTAAATAGAAAACATATATAAATATAGCATGTATAAAAATAAGATAATATTCGGGGTGCCTGGGTGGCTCAGTCAGTTGAGCATCTGACTTTAGCTCAGGTCATGATCTCATGGCTCATGAGTTCCAGCATTGTGTCAGGCTCTGTGCTGACAGCTCGGAGCCTGGAGCCTGCTTCGGATTCTGTGTCTCCATCTCTCTCTGACCCTCCCTCACTTGTGCTCTGTCTCTCTGTCTCAAAAATAAACAAACATTAAAAAAATTAAAATAATGATAATACTAATAATAAAATATTTTACATAGTGATTTGTATCTGTATTTTTACCTGGAAAATGTATCTTGGTCATGTGACAGCAGTATATGTTTTTATTTTAATTAATAACCACCCAATATTTTATTGTGTAGATGATCTCTTTTTATTGATTTTAATTTTAGGCACTTCAGAATAAGTGATAGGGAAGATATATTTGCATATTTATGTGCTGCAAATGTAATTGTAAAGGTATGTCTTTGCATTTTCTATACATAAAGTTCAGTCTATGAAGATCTCCTTCAACAAATGAAGAGAATTGGGGAAAATGTAAGGTTTTAAAAGAAAGGAGACAATAAGAATGGCAAACAGCAATATGAAAGAGAGCAAAGCAAACATGAAATATTTGTTTTCTCCTGACTTTCTGTTTTCTCTTTGCTTCCTCATCAGTCCTTGGTCTATCATTCCTGTTCATTTCTGAAAAGTAGAGAAGTTTACTTTATGGACCCAGAGAGTGAACTTGATACATTATCACATGTTTTCCTTCCCATAACTGATCTATTATTGGATGTTGAGAGCTTATTCCTCAAAGTCCTTTCTGGGAAGAAATAACCCTTGGCAGAGACTTGAAAGTTTGGCAACAAAGAAGTGGGAAAAGAAATAAAGAGAATGTAGAAGCAGGAAGGAAAAGAAATTTAGTTCATTACTTTCATTTTTACTTTTATTGGGTCAAAATTATATCATTACTCAAAAGAATGTTTCACCCATAATTGCTCACTGTGGGTTCCATTTCATTACCACATATAATATTTTGTTCATATTAATCTTTACTATGACATGTGAGTTTTCCTGACCATGTCATCTGAAAGAGCCATCTTATTTGCAGATATGTTCAGAATTGTGCACAGTGAATGACAAGTAGGACAGAAGATGTCAAATGCATTGCGTCGGTCCTGGTACAGAACACTCAAAGATGTTTATGGAAGCAGATTCTGAATCTTTCCAAGTGGACCACCACCACAATCATTACCCCTTTACGTTTAGAAAACACAATGCGGGTATCCTAAACTGCTTGTTAGCTTGTTTTCCTGCTGAATGGATTAGTAGCCTGATGTCTACACTTAGAGAAGGGAATGCTTTTAAGTCTCCATGTACTTTAACAGCTATAACATTTGCAGAGCCTCCTGAATCATTCTTCTATCTTTCTGGTTTATTGTCATTTAAGAACAGATGTGAATTCTTTTCTTGTGTGAAATTTCAAAGCTGGACTCAGCAATACTTCTCTCTGAGACTACAATTCGTCACTCTGTTCGTCTATATTGAATTCCCATGTTGGGAAATTGCTGTATATTTCAGCAAGATAATTTCATTTGTCAAATCTCAGCCATCTTTAAGTAAAGAGGGGGACACTCGTGAGTAGGAAGAATTAGTTTGCACCAACATTTGATAAAACTTCACTATATTTCCTCCCTGACTTCTTCACCATGACTCATGAAATAATAGCATAGTATCAGTTCCTCCCCTCCCCTCCTTTGACCTCTGCTAATCTTTTTCATTCTAATCAGGCACTGCTGTCAAAACTGTGGGCTTACACTGATAAATGTTCTTAAGGTAAACAGACTCACCCTGCTTAAGTGATCTTTTGCTGCAGGGTATAAGCATTTGCCCATGTTTTCAAGTTTTTTGTATTCTTTCTAAGAGAAATCTTGATTTTTTTTATTCTTCTGCTTTTATTCATTAATTTTACATAGTTGGATCTGCTTATATTTATAATTGAATACATTTATATTTAATTTTTGTAGAAAGATATGTATGTATAGCATTGGAGGTATTATAACTAAGTATATTTATCATCTATCTATATACCTATCTATCATCTATCATTTATCTATTTTAAAAAGTGTTGAGATCCTGAAAACACATTTTTATAGATTTAGTTTCAATCAGTTTCAAGTGAGTGTTGGTCTGATAAAGTTTCTCATTTTTTTTTCCATGTTGGATTGAGTGATTCATGAATGCTTCAATTTATAATGGAAAAAACATTTCTGAATCATTAGCTATATACAGGACAATAGTTTGATCTTTTACAATTTATTTAGGAAAATAAACAAGCATACAAACATACAGATACACAAAAAAAGGAGACGTACATACTTAGTTTCCAATCTGTTTTTTTAAAAGGCAAATTTATTCAAGGATAAATAAATACCTCTTTCTCATTCCATATATTAAAGGAAACATTGTAATAATTTCTGGGAAGCACAGTTTAAGAATAGACATAAAGCAAAATGCTTTATGAGGAGATTAGATTGTGAGAATCACCCCAAAATATGTTATTGAAGGATCTGGAATTACTGGAATAATATATTTTTATAAAGAAAAAATAAAAAGCTCAAAAAGGATGGGTATGGCAGCCATCATTAAATATTCAAGAGGTTGTCAGGTGGAAGTGGATTTTTCTTTTATGTCCAAAATGTATCATGAACACCAAAGATTATTATGTGTTAGATGGCAGAATCTGTTTAATTGTAAATATTTGAAATTCTGATAGGGCCTATAATAAATAGCACTCTCCTTTCCTACTTGAGTCCTGAGGTTTTTTTGAGAAGAACAACACAAGAGTGGCAGATAGAGATCAAAGCATTATCCTTACTCATAATGGAATTCAACTGGAAGGACACTTTTAGTGTGAAAGCCAACCTCAGAATTAGGCAGATTTCTCATCCCAGGGAGCATTGAGCAGGGAGGCCTTCTTACAAGGGCAGTGCTTCCTATAGGAGGAAGAATGTATATTCCCATGTGTTCCCAGCTCTCAATCCCAAGAGGAGAGAGTCAGGGCTGAATCAATAATGCCCATTTATTTCCCCCAAATGTATCAATCAGAGAAACCATATGCATCTTCAGCAAATGGGGTCAAGAGTCCAGGGGTATGTTTGGGGAAACTACCTTTAAATGGAAATCAGAATTGAGGGCAACATTCCTCATTAATAATATGCGACATCTTTTTATTGATCAGTACTCTCCAAGTTCTGTATAGTGCTTTTGAAGTATACTGAAGACTTCCATTCAATCAATAATTGTTTAGTGCTGGCCAGTTCTCAGGCTCTGTACTCAATGCTCTGAACATAATAGTTCAGGTAAATAGGTATAATGCCTCCTTTTTTGAAGCTTAAGGTGCAGAAACATTTAAACTCAAGGTAGATGATCATTTGGTGGGAATGTGGTTAGAGCAGTAACTCTTCACTTTGGCTGTACTTTGAAATCACCTGGGGAGCTATAAAAAAATACTGTTGCTCAGGCCCTACGCAATTCTGATTCTGATTTAGTTAATCTGAAATTAAGTCTGGGGATGAGGATTTTCAAAACTCCCAGGAAATGCTAATGAGTAGTCTAGGTTGAGAATCACTGTGGTTCAAGGGTAGCATCATTGATGAAATGGATACTTATGCTAATCCCCAGTGCTGGCACATATTATAGGTCCTTAAAAATGCCTGTTGAATAAATTCACACACTGGAAAGTCAGTGATTCTCAACCCTTCTTCATGGCCTTTATTTTTCTTTTTCATGTTTGACTTTCATGTTTAAAGTATCTGAAATGTTTTCTCCTTCATTCATAGATTTTCTACTTCATTGCCCTTCAGAGCTTCACTTTCTGAGAAGATTCCAAATGTTTCTGCCTTATAGCTATTAGTGCTTGATCATCTACAATGGTGCCAAATTGCTTTTACAAGGAAGATGTTGAATTAAGCAGATTAACCACCATGAAATAGTATATGGCAGAATTCTTTACTTACGTAAGAATTCTTTTGCTCATTCATCCATTCAGTATGATTCTACTTGTTTGTCTTGTTGCTGGATTGCTTGAAAATCTAGAATTGTTTTAAAATACTTCTAAAAAGATTTTTAAAAACTCATAATAAAATATGAAATCTTCCTTAGTTAAATCTTATGTGTCCTACAAATAATGAAAGAATGCATGCAGTAACCAAGATAATAAATATTTATCGAAAGCCTTCTCCATACTAATTACAGTTCTAGGTATATATTATACCATAGTAAATCAGACAGTCAAGATGCCTGCTCTTAAGGATCTTATTATGGTGGGTGGAAATTTTATTCAATTAATAAATAGAAAAATTGAGAAAACAATTTCAAATAAGGAAAAATATTGTAAAGACAATAAAATAAGGTGATAAGGATACCTCATTGACAGACCACTTTGGACAGAGTGGTCATCAAGAGCCTCTGTGTTGGAAAAATATCTAAACTGGGACCTAAAATATCATAAGTCAATTTCTGGGAAAGAGTGTTCCAGATAGAGAGAAAGCAAAGTGGGAAAGTGCTTGATGCAGCCGAGAAATGTATAGAAGCCTAGTGGCTGCAACTTGGTAAATAATAGAAGTAAACAAACTTGCAAGACAAACAAACTTACTCCTCTTGGGAGTCATAAAGAGGACCACTGAATGGAAAAATCTACAGGGACCCTGATATTTTTGACAATATGGGAGACTTAAAAACTCTGAATAAAAATACAAGCATCCTTTTAAATGTAGAGCTAAGCTCATAACAAAGAAAAAGAAATTCCCAGAGGCCAGAAATGAACAAGGAACTAGAAATCAGAAATGTAAACAAAAAAGTGAAGCTTCTGCCTCCTTGTTAGGGGGGTGGGGTGGGGAAGGGAGCTGGGAATGGAGACGGTGGGCAACTAGGAGTCTTATGTTCTAATGGTCCCATCAGTTCCAGGAGATAAGGCAGAATTCCAGCCCACACATGATATAAAATTGGCATGGACAACCCATTGTAAAGCTAGAACCCATGAAGGGTTCCACCCTCAATGAAAAGGTGAACTTATAAAAAATCTTCCCACTGGTAGAGGAAGACAACTAGGAATCAACCTTATCCTGAGTAATAGTGGTTAAATAAAGGCTCTGACCATTTGTGACCACAAGTCTGCCTCCAGGAAGGCTTGTGGTACAAGTTTTTACTATAGTGTGACCTGGGAAAGCACAGTTAGAAAATTAGAGTATCACAGATAAGTTATCTCTGGTAGAGAAAAAGGAAACTAGGCTGAAGGACAGGTATCCAGAGGACTTCAAATGTATCATCAATGTTTTCTTTCTTAGGCAGAGTGATACTCAGGAGTTTATAATTTTAATATTGAATAGTATGTCTGAATTTAAAATAATTTTTTAAAATATTGATATAAAATGTAATATTTTTTAAATGATGAAAAATGTTAAACTTCATAGGAAAAAATGTTCAATATTTCACCAACAGATTTTCCTTATGTAAAATCCTGGCCTGTGAAGACAATTCTACAGATCTACTGTCAAATACAATTTACTCCCATTTATCAGTGTGCAAATATTCACATAATGGGTTGTCTATCCAAGGCATCCTTCAATCCTTACCAACTTGATAGACATAGTTTCTTTCCCATTTCCTTGAGTCTCTTCTTATGGCCACCAATAACATTATCATTATCATCATCATCATCATCATGCCTAAATTCTTAACTCTTATATTAGCCTCTGGAGCCCAGATTCAGATTCACCTCTATATTCCCCACATTACCAAGCATAGGACTTTGCCTATAGTAGATATAACCATCAACTATTAGCCTTAATTGGGCCCAGGCCATAGTGAGAATTAGGAATGTATAAAAGAGATGTGATGTGATCTGGCCTAGAAGAGCCAATGATATTATTAGATGGGGGTGGGGTGAAGAAGGCACAGATAGCAACATGGAATAACAGCTGGCATGAATATTCTCTTGGAAAGGAACTATCTTTGAAAGGAACGTATCTTGATATTTTGGGAGAGAAAGTAAGATCTTGGTAGCAGAAATATTCAGGACACTAACAAGAGCGATGGCTTAGGTACTCTGCTTGAGAAAATGAAAGAACAGTTTGTTCTGTTGTGAAAAGGAAGGGGAGAAAAGAGTGGCGGACAGAAGAGAGGTCCCAGGCAGAGGGTAACTGGCTAGGGGCAAAACCCATTCAATAAAAAGTCCCCCAGGTCAGGGGAGCTGCCGAGGAATTGGGATCTCCCACATGCAGTCTGAAGCTGTTGCCATCAAGTGAGCCTCTTCTCCACTAACCTCAATTTGCCATTAATGGCTATAGCATTATGAATGCTTTCATTGAGTAAGGGAGACTGTGTGGAAACTGAGAAGGAATTGAATTTTATATTTAGGTGAACCTAACACAAAACAAAGATAGTACTCTGGGGCAATAAGATGATCTATAACCTGAAATATTTCAAAAGGAGTATAAACTCAGAGTCCATATAAAATGTAACCCCTAAAGGACTTTGAGGAAATCCTGAGGATGGCTTTGAATTTCCACTAGATGTTAAATGGAGTTTAAAATTGATGCTGTTTAGTTCTAAAACTGCCAAGAGACCCTTGTTAACATCTGGGATACATTTTCAAAAGGCAAATAGCAATATAAGGTGGAAGATATTAAGAATCAAATGAACAGTATTCAGTGTTAAAACAACATGGAGGTGGGAAATACTGAAATCCGTGCAAGTCAGGGATGGGACTCTAGAAGAGATACTTAAGCTAGATCTCCAAGAAAAAATAATATGGAGAGAAGGAGGGGAAAACGGTGAGGAAAGTGTTTGAAGTGAAGAAAATAGATTGAGCACAGGCATGAAATGGCAAAGCTGGCTACCTGACAGCTAATATGTGCTCAAGGAAAACAAGCGAATAGAAGTAGTCCAAGCAAAATATAAATTACTAAAAGAATTGTGCGATAAATCTCCAATCTAAATATTAATGATGTTAGTAGTTTCTGGTCTTTTAGATTAACCATTCTATGGCTTCCCTCATTAGTACATGTAGCTGTTTCTATGAGTTCTAAGGTACCAACTTGCACCTACAAGTATTGCCAGGTGCAGAAAGTCTACATATATGTGTCTTGGTGTGGGGGTGGGGTGGGAGGGTGTTTGCTATATATATATCAATCATATATTTGGAAACAGATAGCAAACCACCCTACTTTGTGGTTATTATCTCAGAGGAGTGAAGGTGTAGGGATGGATGCAAATGCTAATGATGTTCCAGTGGGCTGTTCTCTAGTGGCAGTCCTGGTCAGAGGCATAACTGATACTTTGCTTTCTGACAGTGGATAAGTTTGAAAGGGTTAGCATGAGGCCTGACTTTCACAATATTGCTCCCAAGGCTACAAGTCATAGAGCCCTGTTCTGGTAGTCTAAGGGCCAGCCAATGGTTTAGGTGAGGTCATCAACAGGTAGAGTCACCCAGAGAGAACTGAGTAACAAAAGGACACATGCAGCATCACCTAGCACACATCAGTGGTCTCTTACTGCAAGAATAGTAAGACTACTTAGCATTTATATAGAAATTTTCAATCACTAGTTAATCCACATAACTCCCCCCATGAGGAGAGTATTTTTAGTTCTTTTTTGTTTCCAGATGAGGAACCAAACACACAGTGAGGTTAAGTAACTTGCTCAAAGCTAAAAATCAAGTCGATAAACAGCAGGAGGGTGGTGGCAATGCAGAATTTCTAAATTCTTATTTTGTCTGCTTAGTCCATAAATGCCACTTGGTTTTTGGGGAAATATGGTCAAGTTGATCCTCAGAGAAACAAGAACTTTCACCAGACTAAATGGTACATTTTTGTTTAACAAGACCTGCTTGGAGAGTTTTCTGTTTCCAGATTTGATGCTTTTTGCCCACCCGGAAACAATTAAGCTGACATAACATTTACTGTTTCAGGCTATTTGGGGTTTGTGAGCTGGGGTGTAAGGTCTGCTAATGTGTTCCACCTGCCCAGAATCTGAATCCATCAGTGGTTGTGCATGGGGAACCTCAGAGTTGTGTTCTATAAAGGAGTGGGGATAATCAGAAGTAAGAAAAGTCTGAATAGAGAGGGGCAAAATGAGGGCAAAGAATGGAGTTCACTTTTTATCCAGTCTTTTGGTAAGAGTCTGTTCCTTGTGGCATGAGGGAGTATGACCAGAAATTGATGGAGGGATTCTTGAGAG
The DNA here is from genome assembly GCF_027475565.1 of Acinonyx jubatus. Lineage (NCBI taxonomy): Eukaryota > Metazoa > Chordata > Mammalia > Carnivora > Felidae > Acinonyx > Acinonyx jubatus. The sequence goes on from NC_069391.1 coordinate 59,899,104, forward strand.
TTAAAGGAGTATATCAAAGTTGTTCATTTCCTCTTAGATGTACTAATTCAACACTTGTACACATAGAAAATCTGCAGTTTACACTGTGATGTTGCTCCATTTCAGTCAATTCTCCACAGTCCTTTATTGGGAGTGAATCTTCCTGACAATTTACACTTATGGCAATAAGTGGAAATGAAGGCAATAGAAAGCCCCAGGATGATTTGTGGCTTCACTTATCTTAAAATGAAGTTTCCTGGAGGTGGGGTGGATGGGTGAAATAGCTGATGGGGATTAAGGAGTGCACTTGTTGTGCACTGGGTGCTGTATGGGAGTGCTGAATCACTATATTATACATCTGAAACTAATACTACACTGTGTGTTAACTACTTGGAATTTAAATAAAAACTAGAAAAAATAAAAGTTTTAAAATTTTAAAAATTAAAAAAATAAAATGAAGTCCTTGGTGATGAAAAGTTAGGCTTTATATGATAATCTAAACACTTCCCACCACCTTTTAAGAGGCTCTGCTTCAGCCTGCCTGCTGGAGATGACACAGATGGTCCACCTCTTGGTGGGAAGTTGTGGTCTATTGGAGAACTTCTACATTTAAATCAAGTACAGTAAGACTGAGCCTACATGAAATTGTTTTGGAAGCAACTTATCACCATCCTCAGAAATAATTAACTGAGCACTTAATACACAAACACATGATGCCTACACTTTAGAAGTTTAAACTAATTTGGTCACATATGAAAGGCAAACATGGACATAAAAATAAGATCTCAAAGAAGATAGTATATGCTAACTTATGTACTTGTATACATGCATATACATATATGTACATATACACACAAGTAAGTAGGTGTATACTGTCCTTAGTCCCACTCACATCTTCTTCAATATTTCATGTATATGTGTATATATATGAGAAAGAAAGAGAGAGGGGAGAGTGGAAGGGAAGATGTCTGCTCTTAAAGTCATATTGTATGTGTGTATATGTATTTGTTAATTAATTTTAGGGGTGACTAATAGGGTCAATTTTAATACTAGAAAAGAAATTGGAGGTTTCTTATGCCATATTTACAAAACATCTTCACTTGGGTGTTTCATAATTAGATCAATCTCAATAGAACTGAAGGCCAACTCTTCCTCTAAACAGATCTCTTTCCCAAAAGAACTCCAATATTTCAGAGTTGGAGGGATCTTTCCCCAAGAATCATCCAGTTTATGTGTGAACTCTCTAGATCTCAAACAATCATTTCAACATTGACTCAGGCTCTACAATTCCCTTCAAGACAAACGGGTCTTGACTGTGTTCATGGAGATCTTTGTCAGACAAAGGGATAGAGGGGTAATTAGCTGGCATGAAAACTATGGAGGTCAAGGTGACCTCAGTGGTGGTTTTGGGTATTAACATAAAATTGAAAGCCAACCATACAGTCCAGTAGACTGCCCAATAGACTGTTACTTGAGGGAGAGAAGCCAAGTCTGAGGCAATGAGGTCAATTCAGAAAATATAAAACTGAATTAATTGGGTTCAAATCATGAGTCACAGGCTGCACACAGCTATTGGCTCTCTGTACAAAATTTATGTAACTTCTTCCAAGCGTCCAATAACCTTGTTTAAAAAATGAGCTTAGTCTAACAATGTCTGAAAAGAAAAATAACCCTTCAAGCTTGCTTTGATAGTATTCTTACCTATTTCTCCATCAATTATCCCCACATCCCTTCTTTACCTTCAATTTTTTCTTTCCATTTTCTTCCCCTACTTATATAAAGTTATTCTGAATTCTTCTTGCCAATTCTTTTGCCCCTGCAAGTTTGCCTGGTTCCCTTTCTCCTTTTCAATGATAGACACTTTAAAGAATAATTGAACCCTCCCTCAAATGACTTTCTTGTTTTGCTTCCAATTTTGTCACCTGGTACAATTTGATTTTCACCCTCACAAGTTTACTTAGGACTACACTCCACTAACATCACCATGGGCTTCCTGAATGCTAAACCCAGTGATATTTCTCAGTATATATGACCAATCCCTTCATCTAGAAAGCTTCTCAACATGTGGCCTTAATAATACCACTACCCTCAGTTCTCTTTTTAATTCTTAACTCTTTCAATGGTATCTCCTTTTTTTGTTCATTAAATGCTATTATTCCGTAGGCTAAGTTACAATCCTTAGCCCACATCTTCTGACGTAAACTCATTAAATTCCAGAGATTCAATGCTGACACTCCTCTGTGGATGAAATTCGTTTTACATCTATAGCTTTGACTTTTCCTCTATGTTCCAAGCAAATATTTTATGTTCCTTTTAGACATTTCCATAACAATGAACTCTGAGAAACTCAAACTCAATATGTCCACAATAGATTATTTATTGTGTTTTTTATTATATTTTCCAAAGCTGCTTTAGTTTCATATTCCCATTTCAGTTCAGTATGTTACCACCCACTCACTTACACAAACAAGAAATCTTATTTAAATGGATGCCTCCTTGCCACTCCACTTTTATGTCCAGTTAACGGTTAGGCTTTTAAGATTCTACCTCTGCAGGGATTCTTAAATTGTTTATTTTACTGTGACCATGTTTACAACCCCAGTGAATCTTACTTCAAGTGACCTCATCGCCAGTCTCTTCTCCCAATTCCTTCCCACAATCCATGTTTGATACATGCTCAGGGTTATTATTATTATGTGTAGATTCAATTAATTTCTCTGCTCAAAAAAACTTTTATGACTCCCCCATTGTCTTCCTGATAAAGTCTAAATATTTTCCTACAATTAAGATCTTCCATAATTTTGTACCTCCTACATTTCTAGTCTTATCTATATGCCCACAAATTCTCTTCCCTGCATCAATCTTATACCCTAAACGCTAGTTCTGTTTCCGTTTCTCAAGTGTGCCATGCCCATTACATTTCTAGGTTTTCTTGATCTTTACTGTTCATAGTCCTAGTGAGCCTTCATGAGACCTTGCATAATTCCCTTAGATAAAAAACACTTATCCCCTCTGAATACCTTTCATACTTTTTTGAGAAGCATGTATGGAACTGTCTTGGTTAGTACTGTACTCATTGCTATATATCGGTAACACTCAGTCCAGATTTTAAATTCACAAAACACAGCCTTGTTCATCTTAAGGTTCCCCTCAATGCTTTGCAAAGTGCCTTGTATATAGATATATAAAATAAATGTTTATCCTATTGAATTAAAGTCTTACTTTTAGCGTCCTTAAAATATGTAATAAATTTTCTATTCTTTTATTCCAGTGATACTATCTCAAATCAAGGCCCTGGTCACTGCTTACCTTGTTTATTACCTTTATGGACCTGACCTTTTAACCCCTCTTGTGTAAATCACCCTTTCATTATGTTGTTCCCAACTTCCAATCCCAAAATGACCTTGATTGGCTTTTGCACCAAATCCAGACTCCACTTTCCATCTCTCCAGGTAATCTGAGATCCCTATTCTCTCCCCCTCTAACTCAAACTTACTTCCTACTACTCCATAGACTGAATTCTTCATACAGATCAGATCCACTTCCCCCCAAATTCTATATGTGCCATGCTATTCCCACTTTGCTGCTTTTGTTCACCCTGTACCCTCTACCTGGAATATCCAACTTTCATAGCATGCAATGTGTAGCTCAAATTTCATTTTCTCTCTGAAACAAGTCCTCATTACCTCATACCTCTTATATGAATGGCTGTTACACTTAAAATCAGTATCTCAGGTGAATAATCAATTGTTTTCTCAATTAATTGTTATAATTTGGTTAGTTTTCTCTCTCTAACTAGCTCTATGAGACCAGATGCTGCCACGCATATACTCCTCTATTTCTGCTGGCACCTTTAAGCACACTACTGGTCACATTATGCTTACTAATTGATTAGAAATAATCCATCCATTAGGAATCCATTCCCTAATAAGCTTGGACAATAGAACACACATAATATTCCAGAAAATTGTACATAGTAAATAGCTTTTAGAGGGGCTGTGATGCTCTGGATTGGGATGCCCATCTCAAGGACCAGGTAGACACAATGCAGGATCAGAGAAGCAGCCAGCAGAGCCTGCCTAACTCAACAAGATAGTTTATTCTGCCAATCTCATCCGCTGGTCCCATCAACCTTAATTATAATCAACTAATTCTATTAGCTTCTTAAACCTATTTCAAGAGAGAGTGCATTATACCATGCAACCATCATCAAGTAATAGAGTTATGCTCTTTCTACATCAGGCTCCATTCTAGCCAATCAAGCAAAAAGAACATTTTGCATTAATGTTCTTATAGAAGTGTACAGTTTTCACTTTTTAAAACTTTGCTTCTTTGGTCAATTATTTTGGTCTGCAAAAGCCCAAAACAGGTGTGATATTTACCTGATGATTTCTAAGAACAGCACAAAAGGAGAACATTTATTCTGAGCCATCAGGAAAAAACCAACCTTGATTCTGCTAAGCTTATTAGCTGGAGGTAATAGAGAAGGAAAAGTATCGGAATGCTGTAATTGCTGCCTTTAGGCTGTTATGCAGAATACTGTGCCTCTGGGCCATTTAAATGTATTTTCCCAATCCAGAAAGACACTGTTATTCTTCACTCCCCAGAGTTCTGAAATGGGTCAACATTAAATTTAATACAAGTACTAAGATGAGATTAGGCTGTGGAAATAAGACAAACACATTGTATATCTACACCTTGGCAGGTGATTCTGGTGACAAAGGTCCTTGCCAGGAGTGATTCCTAATCTGCAAACTAGAAAGCATAAACAGTAATTTAAAAAAAAAAAAAAGGGAAAATCAAAACTTTTCCATAGATACAAAATGTGTTAAGTATTTTCATTACTTAATAAGGGAATTGGTCAGGAGTTACAACCAGTTCAAAGAAGAACCCCCAAAACACATGCATTTATAAGTCAGACATAGTGAAGGCAATATGCAAATGGGGGCAAAATCAGCTCTTGCTCGGTGGTGGAGAGAAGTCAGTTATGTCTCCACTAGATGGGGTTTGTCTCTAGACAACAGTGATGTTTCATTGTTATCAGCTGTCTATAACTTATAGAGTTGTAACATAGCTACCCTAGAATCAGAATCACAGAGCCCTAAAAGGTGTGATCTAGGTAATGCATTATTTTCCACTGAAGCACCAACTTTTCCCTATGGAAAACTTCTAAGGCAATAAATGAAATATAAGGCTCTCTTCCCGCATTGAGGAATGGGATTTTCTCTAAGAAACTCAGAAAGGAAAGAGTATTAAAAATGATCCTAGGTATACTTTAGATGCATACCTATGTTCAATTCCTGTCCTAAGTGTATCCCTGAGCACAAGCCCTGACACCAGGTCTGAAAAAATTTCTCAGTGGATGGAGTGACTTAAAATGTTTTCCTTCTCTCTACTTATTTCATTTTCTATTTCTTTCTTTTTTTGGCTGTTGTTTTTATTTTCTTCCACCTTAAAAAGAAAAGAGTGCCTGCTTTCATACATAGAACAATGGTTAAAATCATCAGTCAGAGTCAATGGCAGGTGGCAGGAGAACAGGGAAGCAGGTGGGGAAAGGTGACAGGCTGCTACTGGCAGCTCCAACTACTCTTAACTCTACAGAACAGGCTTAATTCTGTCCTAAGAATTAATCAAGCTTCCCCACCTAGTCTCAGTCTTAAGTTTAGACAAGCATAGGACCCACTAGCAGGGTTTGAAACATGTGTTCCAATTTGCATTAAAGGGAGGTGTTAACCTGACATTTAGAAAAATTCCTTTTTTTTAGTATAGTTGACACAAAGTGTTACATTAGTTTTAACTGTATAATATGGTGATTTGACAAGTTCATGCATTATGCTATGTTCAGTAGTATAGGTACCATCTGTCCCGATACATTGCTATCACAATACCATTGACTATATCTCCTATGCTGTGCCTTTTATTCTCATGACCTATTCATTCCATAACTGGAAACCTGTATCTTGCACTCTCCTTCACCCACTTTGCCCAAAACCCCATCCTCGTCCCCTCTGGCAACCATAAGTTTGTTCTCTGTATTTATAAATTTGATTCTGCTGTTTATGTTTTCATTTTTTTGATTCTACTTATGAATGAAATTGTATGTGATTTGCCCTTCTCAATATGACTTATTTCACTTAGCATAATACCCTCTGGGTCTGTCTATATTGTCTCAAATGGCATGATCTCATCCTTTTTTATGGCTGTGTAATATTACATTGTATGTGAGTTTATGTGTAGGTGTGTGTACATGTGTCTTTCTGTGTCTGTATACAAACATGTACATAGGTATATATATACATACATATAAAACTATATATATATATATATATATATATATATATATATATATATATAACACATCTTGAAATTATTAGCTCTTTGTGGACAAATCTCTATATATCATATAAACCCATTGTAACACTTAATGCTAAGACAGAGACTTTATAAATGTCTCTTTCATGGTGAGCAAAATGTTTGTGTTTGATAGCACATCAGTAAAAATAGGCAAGGGATGAGTATATTTTTCTTTGTTCTTTATTGCTGATCAACTGCTTACTCACACCTAAATTCTATCTATTGTCCCCCTTCCCTACTTGGGAAGAGATAGAATGGGCCTTTCAGTCATCAGTTTCTTCTGTTCCTTCCTTTATTCCTTCAAAAATGGTGGTTCTTTCTGATTGTCTTTCTCTCAGATCCAGGAATCTCCTAGAGTTCCTCTCTCAGAAATAGGTTATTTTCCTCCCAGCATATTATTCCTTCCTGCTTCCCCCAAGGGGCCACTTCTTGCCCCTACTAGGCCCTATGTGGATCAGGAGAAATCTCAATTTAGTAAACATCACACCCACCCAAGGAGAACAGTGTTACACAAAGGAGTTAGTTCTTCTTCAATCGAATTTATGCCTTACTTTTGCATAACCAACATTTCTGTTAAAGGATGTCTCAAAGCCAAATAACGTGTCTGTCCTTAAAATGAGACTTTAGCTATCTGGGAACAACCCAATTGTCCCTTATGCCCTTTCTTATTATTGCAGATTCTGTAGCTAATCAATATGTTAAACTCCCTTAGATAAGGACAGGAGGTGCCCATACTGAGCCTCTTTGTTTAGAACAGAAAACAGCAAATTATGGCTTATGGGCCAAATCTACCCACTGCCTATTTTTGTATAGCCTACAATCTGGTGATTGGGTAAAATGTCAGAACAATAGTATTTCATGACATGTGAAAATATATAAAATCCCACTTTCAGTGTTTGTCAATAAAGTTTTATTGGAACACAATCATGTTCATATGTTTCTGTATTGTTCATGGCTGCTTTCACAATACAAGGGCAGGGTGGTGTAGCTCTGGTAGAGATCATCTGCCGCACAAAGTTTAAAATACTATCTGATCTTTTATAGTGAAAGAGTGCTGACCTGTGGAATCTTGTCTCTACCACTTTATCATCCCACTGACTTTGGGCAAGTAAACCAGCTTCCTGATGCCTTGGTTTCTTCATTTGTAAAAGGGAAATAATAATAATAGAAGTCTCTTATTTTCTTATGAAAACAAAGGAACTAAGATACATAAAGTGCTTAGTGGAGTGTCTGACATGTAGTAAAGTCTGTATAAACATTATCATTATTATCATTTATATTTTTATTTTTACTACCACTAGTATTCCTGTTATTATTCATATCTCCATGTATGGAGTGCCTTCTCTGCATGAAGTTCTAGGCTAAAAATTTTATATGGATTCCTTTCATTTACACGGGATTTCTGTCCTCTCCATTTTTAAAAATGAGAGAACAAAGGTCTGAGGAGCTTAAATAACTTGCCAAAGCCACCCAACAAATAAATGGAAAAACCAAGATTCAAATAGAGACCTGACTTCAAAATCCAATTCATCCTTCCATATCAGTGCTTTTTAACCCTTCCTTTTTGTAATGGAATCCTTAATCTTTCATAACCAAATTTTACCCAACATCCTGATTTCTTTGATGGCTTAAAATGTTTCCTCCACTGTTTAATTCAGCCTAAGTCTTTGTCTACCCCGTGTTCCCCAACTGGCCCCTGAATCAGCCCCAGAGAATGGTGAGTCTCTGTAAATGCAATATAACATGCTGTGCTGCCTTCAGTAGAACAGAAATCTTGGATCTTTATTGAAGGACCATTGCTTGAGGGTGATAAGACATAAGGGTGAGAGATCTTACCGGTATTTTATCTGCAGATTCCTTAAATGCAATGCAATAATACCGTATTGTGAAGACTCAGATTCTGGAGCCAGAGCCTGTGTTCAAATAACAACTCTGCCCCTTTCTTGCTCTGTGATATTGAACAAACATTTGACCTTTATGTACTTTGATTTCCTCATCTATAGACTTATCTTTATCAGTTGGGGAAAGAGTACAAATGGAAGCCCACATACCATAGACCCACTTAAGGCCATAAATCAAGTTAGCACATTGATATACATTCTATTATCCTAGGAAGACAGATGAGTCAGAGTTCCTTCTGTGACTCCCTCAAGCAGCTATCTCTTGGCCATCCCTAGACCATCTAGTTGGGCATGTCTCCTTGGCCCCATAGACTGTCTATTTTTGTCCATGAGGAGGGGCCCAATAAGAGAAAGGCTAGAGTAGGGCCCACTAAAGCACAGAGCCCAAGACAGAGATCTTTCTTGCTTTGGCCCAAGAATAATACTATTCATCAATATATGGAAGATAACAATGGAGTATTCATTACTATAAAAATTAATAAGTTAATATGTTTAAAATGCTTAGAACAAGACTGGAAAAACTGTAAGAACCATACATATATTTATTTTTTTAATATGAAATTTATTATCAAATTGGTTTCCATAAGACACCCAGTGCTCATCCCATCATCCCAGCACATGCCCTCCTCAATGCCCATCACCCACTTTCCCCTCCCTCCCACCCCCCATCAACCTTCAGTTTATTCTCAGTCTTTAAGAGTCTCTTATGGTTTGCGTCCCTCCCTCTCTTTTTTTTTCCCCTTCCCCTCCCCCATGGTCTTCTGTCAAGTTTCTCAGGATCCACATAAGAGTGAAAACATATGGTATCTGTCTTTCTCTGCACGACTTATTTCACTTAGCATTAATTTTAATCTCACTGTTAGTGAGTAGAAATCTATGCTTTTGCAAACAATTAATGAAGAATGTGACTGACCTGAGATAGATCTAGGAGTAAATATCAATTTGAAAAGAAATCACAAAAGATGTCATAACCTTATTTAATGTCATGTAGATTCTTGGCCAAATCCTCTTTTGAAAGTAACTAAAAGAAAACTGGGATTGCTATATGAAAAAGAGCTCAATACTATAGAACAGGTAATTTTTGCTATGGCAGTTGAGAATCTAGAGATTAACCTCAGTGTCAGGAAACTGAGGCAAGCATATCTGTAAGCAAACTGCTGACCTTTAGAATTATATGTAGAATACACAACCAGAGAAAAAAATCACTGAGAACAACAAAAGTAATGCTAATACAACCAATACAGAATCTTTTTGGACTTAAACAATAGTGGCAATGATAACTGCCATTTATCAACTACGTTATGTATTTACAAATTAGTATCATTATATCCATTTTATAGGTGAAGAAACTAGGGCTCAGAAAGGTTAAATGACTCTTCCAAAACCACACAGTTTGTGAGTGGCAGAGCTAGCATTTGAAGCCAGAACTATCTTGTTCATAAGTCAACTTTTTTGACCCCAAAACATGCAGTCTCTTAATGCAAGATGCACTTGCAAAAGAGTATATTTTTTTTATGTGCACTATGATGCCTAATGACTGTCATCCAATGTACTCATCCTGTGTTCCAGTGAACTTAGGTTAGAATTTAGGTTTATGCTTCTTTCATGTGGTTGCTTCTTTTTTGGTTCAGTCCCTGGACTATCAAAATCTTCACTAATGTATTCATCAGGTCCCTGGGTTAAGTTGTTCTACTAAATTTTCATTCAAGTGGCACTTTCATAAATATCAAGGATGCTTATTGATAAGCATTTTAAAAAAATCCCCAGTACAAACCACATTGCTGACTGCATTCTATAGATTTCTTTGCCACAGTCCTGGAAGGCCAAGTTGGTTATTTTATTCTAGTTCTGGGAAAAGGTGGCCACGACCATCCCCTGGACTTGATACTCTTCACCCAGACCCTTTTCTCCTCTGCAAAGAGGTATCCTCTTTTATTCCATGTCTGCAGTGTCCCTGCCACCTGGCCGCTCACAGAAAAGGAACAGATTCCAGAACATCACTTCCCAAGGTGAGGTATATCCATTTCATTCTCTAAATGAGGAAACTGCTGGTGCAGAAAATCACTAAACAAAAAAGCATCTCCTTCAAATGTCCTCATGAAAGGACACATTCCCTGGCAGTAGAATGAGGAAGCAAGAAACCATTACACAGGGGCACCAACACAAGGAAAATCTGCTCATTCCAAAGTTCTGTGCCAGTCTCCCAGATCTGTTAGCTATTGGGTGCTATGCTATGCTATGCCAGCACAGAGGCAGTGACAGCAGGGGAAAATCCCAGGATCTATTGAAGGGTCTTGGAAATGATGCCAAGAAAAGCCCTTGCTTCTAGCAATCACAATCTCTGAGACTCAAAAATCAATGCTTAACTAAAGCCCAAGTCACCTCAACTGCTTCACAAGTACATCCCATTCTACCCTAGCACAATCTCCCACATAGGGTTTTTTTCTGAATACAGTGCTTGGTTTTCCACAAGGAAGCTGTGTTACAATGGAAAAAAAATATTCTAAGTTAATGTAATATTTGCTTTCAGTTCCTAAGTTTTGCCTCTTTCTATCTTCATAAACTCCACCAAATGCTGAGTTTGTTTCCCCATTGACATAAGGCAGAATAGTGAGAACCTCTTGTTCTGGTGAGAATCAAATGGAATATTGTATATGAAACCTCTGAGAAACTAATAACATTATCCAGGGTTGTGCTGGCACAGTCTAGTTACTTCTGTTCTGGAGTCTTCTTCATTTTAAGCTGGCCTTTCTGTTTCAAAGGAAGCAATTACTAAAAGCTGCGAAGGTCATGAATCTCCTTCCCTTTCTCCTAATCTTCTTGCAGTGTTTCAATATAAAGTGGCTGTCACCATCCCTTTCTTAAACAGCCAAGATCCCCACATTTGGGGTTGTGTTAGGTGACAATGAGAAATGAGCAGGGCTTGTTAAAGAGAAAGGGGAAGCTCCTTTCACATCTGGCTTCTGTGATTAAAATTATACTTTCCCTTGACTCTTCACTGTTGTCAAGGAGTTAGGCTGTCATCCATCCACTGTTTACTCCATATTCCTTTTTAAGACTGCTGGCATTATGATTACCAACCGACAAGCGAGTCTGAATATTGAAGCTGATAATGATTGGCATCCTTAAACATGGTAAACATGAAGACTTTTCATCCAGAAGACACTGATTTCATTTCTGGCAGTGACGAAGGATAGGCCATGTCAAAACCAAATGAGAATCCACACTTCTGTGAAAAAACAGACTTCACAGAAAGGAGAACTTAGCTGAATATGACATAATCAGTCTTCTCCTAGAGTCTGCCTTCTTCCCTTTTCCTCTTCCTCTGCCTTTTTCTTTAGAGACTGCCCTTTACCCATTCTCCTCTCTGATCTCATATTGCATAACAAAAGATATATACAGTCATCATAACAGACTGACTTTTACAGTGTCTCCTCAGGACTTCTGTCATTGAAGACTCTGCTCATTTGCTGTCTGACCCTGAAAAGTGTATTTGACCATTCTCTGATGTGGAGTTGGCAATGCTATAGTCTTTCCCTGCCCAGTCCTTTAGTTTTAACAAACTAAAAACTGATTATAAGGATGGAACCAGAATCTTGTGTCTTCCAAACAGGAAATAGTTGATCAAATTAATTAGCTTTCAGCCCAAAGAAGTGTTGGAGCCACCCAGATGGGCAAGGAAGAATGATTTTGAAGAAGAAAAGTAGATGGCTTTGACTCATGAATCTCTTTACTATTTCTTTATTCGTTTTTTCCAAAATTGCAGGTTCTACAAAAACTAAGCATATTTTATTGCAGCCACTGCCTCCCCTACTTAAATTCATTGACACGTGAATTTATTATTATTAAGCTGGCCTACCAGGTTGCTTTGTCAAATGTTTTATTATCAAAATATTGTTAGAAAGGGACTTAGGCATCATCAGACCTAGTCCTTTTGTTTTAGAGGTGAGTAAACTGGGGTCTAAATTCTGTAAATTGACTTGCAAAACGTCACATAGTCCATGGCAGAGATGAGCCTAGAAACCATGCTGTGGAGTTCTAATTCATGATTCTCCCCACCATACTAAGACTGGCAGGCAAACCTGCTTTAAATAAGCCAAACATTTTGGTAGGACTCAGAGAGTTACATCTTTTCCAAAGAATGAACAGAACATGGGCTCACAGAAGGAAACTGCTGAAACTTAGTATTCCTAAATTCGTGTGTAGATACTTGGCAAGTATCTCCTCCTGTCCTGGAAGCCTTGTGCTATTATCCACAGGATGAATGGGTGGCTATTTAATTAAACCAACACTATTAGAAAGAAACATAAAGTCTGACCATAGATGCCTTCCTGCTGCATAGCAGATATTCTCCAGGAATTTCATGAAGAAAACAGTATTTGAGGAAGGACCAGCCAATCTAAAGTGGAGACCTAAAAGCTTGCATAAAATTCTCAGCTTGCAATGCAGAGTTGAGACTTTGAATTTTAAATTCTATGGTGTGACAATGACACAAAGCAAATTTGTTTGTTTCTTTCTTAAAAGCCTAATAAAGACATTGTGCAGAATTCATTATCAAATCTTTTCTGGAGTCTTTAATTTGAGTTCCAATGTCCTAAAAGTTCAACCACTACCAAATGCCCATCCCAGCTGGTATGTTGACCCAAATGGCAAGTCACAGAGCTGGCAGCATTGGCAAAATGGCAAAAGCTACACACACACACACACACACACACATTATATATCCATGTATGTATGTTTGTGTGTGCATATACATATACATATGTATATGCACACACATACACATATACATGCAAGCCCCCCCATTCTCTTTCATAATAAGAATCTTTTATTTCTGAAGAGCTGCAGAAATCTGAACTACTACAGTAGCCCTGTTAACAGCCAACTCTGTGACAAGGGCCTACTCAAAAGAGAGGAAAGTCAATAAAAGTAAAGTGTAAGTGTACTGTTAATGACAGGTTCTTGCAGGCACTTTCCCCCAAATTATACCATTCCTATTCAAATACCATCTCAAGAGTCTCAGACAGTGTCAAGTGCAATCATTGTTATTGCAGTTGCCAAGGTAATCAATTGAAATCATAATGAAGGGAACAGAAGGAAATCAATAGAGTCTGAAATTACAAATAAAGAGAAGCTATCGTTTAAGAGCATTTGGCTGAAATCTTCCATATTAATGGAGTCAGAAATGGCTGTGTCATTCAGAAGCAGCGTGGTGCATAATTCAGCTGAGTGCATTAGAACACCTAAAAGCGATTGCAATAATTAGGGCTGCCTACCAAGAATCTGTCCACCTTAGAAGGCATATTGCTGAGTTGTTTATTATAGTTCCACTGTGTTTTCATATCTTAATATTTTCAATCATCTCCCAGAGCACCCTCAGGCAGGAGCAGGATTAGCTTGCTCAGAGACATTAAGAGTAGGTTGTTGGTCCAGTTTGATTCTGACATTGGGAAGTAAGAAGGACTAATCATGCATTTTATTTTAAAAGTATCTTTTTTTCCCAAAAATTTCTATTGATTTGTGTAGATTGATACAGGTAGTAGGTAAAGCAAAAGATACGTGTGAAAATAGATTATAAGAAAGTTGATTATTGCCTAGTATTTAATCACATGCCTGAAAAAGTTCATTGCTGAATACTTATGATCAACTACACCCTAAGGAGAGAACAGAAGCCAAATGACAGTAAAGATTGAAAAGCTATCCAGTTCTTTTATCAGGAAATAGTCCATAAAAAGGATAAGGAATTATGAAAAAGTCATGTAGACTTTCTTATATTGGCTTATCATTGGGAACTGAAAATGACAGGTTTATGGATTTCAGCAGAAATACGTTTATTACGTTATTCAATATTCTATGACAGCCTTTCCATATTCACTCCACTGCTTTGCAGGCCTTGACTTACAGGCTGTCTGTCTAAAAAATCCTGAACTTTTAATCTCAATCTATAGATGGTAGGAATACATAAAAATTTACATGTGTTTGGCACTGATATTATGAGAACCTTGGAACTATTAACCTAAGAAACAATTCATCTAGTGTGAGTTCTGCTTGCCATTCTACTCAGTGAACCTATACCCAGAAATGGGCACGAAATGGGAAATTAGAAGGTATTTTTTCCGACAACAATCTTGGTTCCCACATGTGTCCCAGAGAGTGAGCATTGTAATTCTGGTGTTTAAAGACACTAACTTATTTATTTGTGTACCTATTTATGAGTCATTTATTTTTGTCTACAATTTTTTTTTATTTTTGTCTACATGATCTCTACATGTCAACTTGACTCCACATGATGTTCAACCAAAGAATTATCAAATTTTTGCATATAAGACAGTAAATACACTTTTCATTCCATGTTGATTAGGAATAGTTTTCCTAGTTTCAAATATTAGCTAGACACAGATGGAGGTTGGGTTGTAAGGCCTAGAAGCACAGTCTTGGTGGAACCAATTAATTATGTGCATTACACTGATCCTTTCTCAGTTGTCAAACACTGAAGGATCAAGCTGATATTATATGGAACTTGTTGAGAAGACTGTGCCGTTCTCCACCCTGGCAAATTCCTATGATACTTTCAAAGATAATTTTAACTGTATATGGTATTGGCTGATTTTAGAACCCAAACCTCATCTGAGGTATAAATTCTTCATGTATAGATTTTCTGCCTGGCTTTCCATTCACAGCAATGGAAACATGTTTTGCAGAGCCTACACATCAGTCACATTGGCATCTCTTGAGAGATTCTTAGAACAGCAGACTCTTAGGATCCACCCTGGACCTACTGTATCAGTATTTGCATTTTAACAAACTACCCAGGTAGTTTATTTGCATGTTGATGTTTGAGATTCACTGTGCTAGACATCTCATGAGAGGAAAATGTCTGGCATAATAGATCCTCTTAGAGTGTTACCCTATTAACTAGAAGAAAGCAAAAGAGAGAGAGAAAGCATATGCACATTTGTGCAGGTGTACTAGTTGGGGCAGAGTACTATTGCTACATGTCATAATCTTCACCTTAGCTTTGGCATCATGGTTATTAGTAATCATAAATAGATTCAGAATGTGTTCATATTTTATAATATTGAATCATCTCTCCTCCTACCTCTAGGCCAGGAGAAAGCATGGAAACAAATAATTATATATGTTATATATAATATATATATATTATGCTATATATATATATATATATATATATATATATATGCTATAATAGAGATATAAATAAAATGCTGGGGAAGCTGAGAAAATTGAAACATTTATTCTGCCTGCAGGGATTGAAGAAAGGATTCCTTAAAGCAGATGATGGTTGAATTGGATATTAAGGAGGTGGGCATTCCAAACAACAAGAGCACAAGAAGTGTTGAAAGGTTCTGTCATTTTGGAGTTGCCAAGAACTTGAGTGTGCCTGGAGCTTATAGTGTATGTGGTGTCAAGATCTCTTTAGATTAGGGAAGGTAGGAGAGAAAGAAAGGGATATATAGGAAGAAATGAGGCTGGAAAAATGCAAGAGGGTGGAGGGAGCTGAACCCTAATGTTGAGGCATCACTACAAGACCTAAGACTAATGTACTAGTGCTGTCAAGCCCAAGATTCAAACTTATTAAAGCTGATGTGAAATGGTCAGATTTTTAATGGTTTTATCAAAATCTCTTACAAAGAAACAAAAAACAAACAAACAAAAACCATAAAATCACACTTGCATATTACAACTGGGTTGCTGACAAATAAATGACTGGTCCATCCAATAAAATTGAAAACCTGGTTGTCAGAATATAAAACAAACTGAAATACTTGATATCATTTTTTTTTGCAGAAAAATACACAATAAGTAGTATGTAACACTCAAATATATACTTTAATTTCCCATTGTCAAGGGTAGCTGTTCCTTTATTTTCAAGTATATAAATAATCTTGGCTTTAAACCTCCAATTCTAACATCTATGGATATTCAAATCTTTCCCCAGATATACATGTATTATATGGGGGAATTTGTCTTCATATCCTTCTCTCTGTCTGGGCTCTTGCACTCTCATGTGCTAAGGGCCGTATAGTATGAATCTAGACAAGAAACATAGTTCCTTCACCAGTTCTTAGGAAAAAGAGCTGCTTAAAGCATTCTTAGATACTCGAAAGCTCAAGAGAAAATATAATACCACATACCACACAGTTTTACACCATCCACAACTCTTATTCACCTCTCTTCTCATCACTATGACCCATCCCAAAGTCTCAAGGAAAATGTAAATGCTTCCCCCTCCATTATAGAACCCAGCTTCCTTCCCCCCAGAAGCTCACCTTCTACTCCAAGCACTTACTATTACAGTTTTCAAAACTAACAATTCTTCTTTCCCTTAAAGAAATTGTGATAGCATCTGTTAAGAGAAAAATTGCTTACCTTATTATACAATCTATACTATTCAGACATATAATGTGTGTATGTATGCTGATACACACACACTCACACTTATATACATGTGTGTATATATACACACATACGATATCTATCCATCTATCTGTACATATACTGTATATAAGTATATGGTATGTGTATGTGTGTGCATAAACACACACATATGGACAGAAGGTTGGAAGGATATGTAACACAATTTTAAGCATAATTGTATCTGGGTCTTGGGATTATGGGTAGTTTTAGCTTCTTACTTCCCCCTGAATGTATATATTTTACAGCAATATGTAATTTAAAAACTTGTAGTAAAGGGGAATGTGTTCAATATCTAATTTTATTTGAAGGATTAGTTACATTTGAATAGTGAGCAAAAGGTGAAGTGTAAGCGTTTACTAACTCAATAGGGGCTGCAGGATTTGAGGCAATCCATGCAAACTACAGTTTAGAGAAGTTGTATTTTGAAAGGAAGGATCAACAGGGAATGTAGTTCTAGAATAGTATTTACTAAATTAATTCTAGAAATGGTGCTTAGGAAAATACATCTAAGCAAATACTGTCATAAAGAAAATTTTTGAACTATGTTTAACCTAACATTTCCAAGTGTATTTGACCTAGAATTCAGTTTTTGTATCACATACTATACCTTGAAAGACTTTGTTCCATAGCATGCATTTTGGGAAATGCCACTTTAAGGAATAGTGGAGTTAGTGAAGGTCATATTTTCTTTTATTTATTTTTATTTTTTTAAAGAAAATTTTTAACGTTTATTTATTTTTGAGACAGAGAGAGACAGAGCATGAACAGGGGAGGAGCAGAGAGAGAGGGAGACACAGAATCTGAAACAGGCTCCAGGATCTGAGCTGTCAACACAGAGCCCGACGCGGGGCTCGAACTCACAGACCGTGAGATCATGACCTGAGCCGAAGTCGGACGCTTAACCGACCAAGCCACCCAGGCGCCCCATATATTTTCTGAGTATGCTTGTGGACCTAGGGAAAGGATATAGGGGAGAAGAGATTGAATATATAAGACAAAAGGCAAATAGTTTTTTGACCAAAGTTCCAGAGAAACAGAAGAGAATGAAATCTAAGACCTTTCTACTCAAAAGAACGATTTTTAAACCAGTAATTTCAGCAACATGTGTTGAAATTTCATTTTAACAAGGTTTCCCAGGAAATTAATTTGCATATTAACATTTAGGAAACTTTGCTTTAAGAAGAAGGAGTAAGATCAGAGGCCTGAAAATGTGGGGAAATATTTGCAACAGCTGCTGTGGGAATGTAGTAGAAAGTTGACAAAAAGTCCATTTGACACTGATTCTGATACTGATTCGTTTGGTTGTTATTTAAGTTTCTCCAGTGAAGCTCAGAACCCAGAAGTAGAGAAACAGAATTATGATTGTGACCCAGGGTGGGGGATTGACAGAAGGGACGTAAATGAAGAGCAAAGGAGCTCTTGACTAAAGTAGTCAAGACAATAATGTTGAAATAGCTGAATTGGAGTTCATTAGAGGATCCAGGAAAGCCTTCCAGAAAGGCATGAAGGAATCAGGAAAAGCCTCAGAGGGATGAGGTTGATGAGGAAATTGGGTTGGCAGCATGAACTTCTGGAATGCCAATATGAATATGGAGTGCCTTTGGAGTGATAAGGTTATTCAACTTTGTGTAGTTGAAGTTGAATGGAAATGCAAATTTCAGAAACCAAAGTCATAAAGCTGAGGAATTTTGAAGATGAGGCTTTTCCTCATCAACATGGAAGTTGAACTAGTCAGAAATAAAGGCAGGGAGGGGCGCCTGGGTGGCTCAGTTGGTTAAGCGGCCGACTAAGGCTCAGGTCGTGATTTCGCGGTCCGTAGGTTCAAGCCCTGCATCGGGCTCTGTGCTGACAGCTCAGAGCCTGGAGCCTGTTTCAGATTCTGTGTCTCCCTCTTTCTGACCCTTCCCCATTCATTCTCTGTCTCTCTCTGTCTCAAAAATAAATAAACGTTAAAAAAATTTAAAAAAAAAAAGAAATAAAGGCAGGGAATGAGTGGGAAGAAGAAAGGCTGTTGGTTAAATGCTCAATTCAGCCAAACTCCATCTCGAAGTAGAGACATACAGAAGTAAATTCACTTCTTTGCTCTGTCCAGTGGTCAGGAAAATGAGCCCAAGAAAGGGACAGACCTTGGTAAAGGGGAGAGACGATGAGAAAAACAATAGGAACAGAGGAAGAGAAAAGATGATAGGAAAAGTCCAAGAGTTTCCCCTGCTGGTCACAGAATTGTTATGCACAGTACCAAGTGGATCTGAATCTTCATCTCTCTGGTTCCAGATTATGTTGGAATATGCCATTGTAACCCCCAATTAGGGACTATTTATTCTTTGTGGCTGCTTTCCAGGTAAAGGAAACATTTATTAGAAGACTCCCAGGAGATTTCTCCTTCAGTCTTACTCCTTAGAATTGGATTGCCTGAAACTTCCTAAACAAATTACTGCCCAAGGGAAAGAGATGGCTTGGACCAGTTTACATGAATCCCTAGGGTGAACTCAACACTGGGGAAGCAGCAAATATGGTCACTGCAGAATCCAAGGCACCCATTCTGTCATTGGCTTCTAGGAGATCACTGCTCACCTCTGCCAACCTGGTGTCCTGGGTTTCTGCTCCCTTGCCCTACTGACTCTCAGCCTCTGTCGATATACTCTTCATTCATAAAATATTGATGATCAGTCAGCTTTTGCCAGTATCATCCAGCTGAAGGGATAATCCAATTCTAGATGACTAGTCCCAGTTGTTTAGACAGCAATATCCCTTAAGAGGAAGGACAACTATAGCTAGATAGAAAAATAAAATTAAAATAAAAAAAAGACTCCTATTATTTTGATGACATTTGGAATGCCAAGAGCACTGACCTAAAGAATTGGGACATGACTGCTAAATCTGGGGGAAGATGGTTCTGTGCAGAATTGTACAAGCTATTTTACTTATCTGAGCCTCGGTTCACTCATCTAAAAAGTGATCATTCTTTGGCCTTTTTTGCCTTATTCTATAAGGATTGTAAGTGATAATTCATAGGATGAATGTTGGAAAGCACACATAGGGTGTTATTATTACCACTCCTGTGGATCCTCTCTTCTCCTACAGTACAAAGAACAGTACCCTGCTATAGATGTTGAGTATGTTTGTTAAATGTATGATTGACTGTGTTTTCACCTTTCCAGGAAAAGGTACTTGAATTTAATCCAACAAAGCATATTTTATGGTGTATATCTGCATAAGTAGCAGGTGTCTAGTGGCCTTTCCAAAGCTTCATAATTCATCTTAGTCCATTTATGAAAATTGACCTCTACTCTGGTCAAAATGAAGAAAAATAGTAGGTTTACACTATTTTGAATAATGAAATATTATATTGGAAAAATACATACAAAATTTCATAAAAATTTAGACATGCCCTTTGTTTCCATTTTTTAAAAATAAAATATATTTATTCTTTTGATTATAGAAAGTAGTACTCATTACAAAAAGAAAAGGAAAAATATAAGACACAACTTTAAATCCTATAAAATCCTATCACTCAGATGTAACCACTAATAAAATATTGACACCTTTAAGGCTTCTGACTTCAAATATATATTAATTTATATTTTATTTTACCTATATCCACACATACACACTTGTATAATTAAAATAGAATCATACTACATATGCTTTTATCAATGAGCTCTTTCACTAATCAATTGATTGTGTATATATGTTCAAGTCAGTAAATATAGATCTGCATTATCATAATTTATGGTGGTTTGGTAGTTCTTTATGTGGATAACAGTAATAATTTAGCCAGTCCTTGTAAACATACTACTCATTTTTCTCCATAGAGATTTTTTCTTCCCAAGGAAGACCATACTTTTTGTCATTTTAAGAAGTGTGCTTTGGAAAAAAAGATGAGCTTCAGAAATCCTGCTTCTTCCCACCTGAATGACAATGTGTGATGCTGCAGAGATCAGATGTTTAGAAGGCAGAAAGAAGAGCAGCATCTGACCAAATAACATCTGTGTAATGGCAATTATGCCACAGCCATTATCTGAAGTGCTATTGTGGCTCTGAAGAGCAGCAGAGAAACAAACACATATAATGCAGCCGGCCATCAGCCCATCAAGCAAAACATGCTTATTAGAGCACTACAGAAATTAAGTCATTTCAGAAGGAAAAAAAATCCCCTACTTTACCCGATTTTGGCACCTTCTCTCTAAACACAAAACTCATCACAGATGATTTTCAGACATAATGTTTTACCCAACAGCACCATAATTTTAGCCATAGAGCAAGGAGATTAAATGGGGAGGTTCTCTAACCTAGTAATTTTTTCTTTCTCCCTGAACTTGGAGTGTGAGTTACCTACCAGTTGCAGAGTTTGAAAGAATAGGCTTGCTTAAATAACTCAATGGCTCTGTCAATCAATTGTTTTCATACCAGAGGACATTCTTTTTTTTGTCACTAAAGGTCTCAAGGAAACCATACAAGCACAAAGTCACACAAGAGGTGCCTGGTGTATTACCCACAACTCTCCAAAGACCTAATGCGCATATTGTCATATGGCCTTTCCTACCTAATCATATTCTCTGACTTCTTCCCTATTTCCTTTACCAGAAGATGGCCAGCATTCTGTTCTCTTTACTCTCTTACCTACCAAAACTTTTCTTTAAAAGAGGCCCTATTAACTCATAAACACTGCTACATAGCTATTGCAATGATAATGCTAATATTATACTCTCAAATTAGTGACTTCTATTAAAAAAAACATTTATTTTGATTCTATGGATCAATTGATCTATGCTATGTTAGGGGTATCCTTTCTTTAGGCTGCAGGTTGGTTCAGGTATGCTCCACATTTCTCTCATCTTCACTGGACCAGCGGATCCCTAGGCATGTTCTCTTCATGATGAAAGGCAGGAACGTGACAGGAGAGGTGGGAATATTCCATGCATTTGATGGTCTTGGCCTGGAACTGGCACACTAGTACTTCTTCTACATTTCATTTCAAAAAAACATCATGGCCCAATTTAGCATCAGGGCCATGGGGAAAGAGGGGGCAGAACTGCAGTGTCATGTGGCAAATGGTATAAATGTATAATTGTAATAGAGGGAGGGCATGAAGAGTAGAACCATGATCTAATCTGCCACACATCCTGAGGCTGCTAAGAGATTGTTGGCCCTTCTTGGGGAATTTTTTAACAGAGGGAACCACCTTGAAGCCAAATTTCAATGAAATTCTAATTTTGCAGTTACAGGAAGCAGCATACTGAGAGGAAAACTGTCCTTTTAAAACTATGCAACTCCTTACCTACTTGTAAAGTAAAACCAAAATGATAGAGAGTCTGTGGGTAGATGAAAAGTCATCCCCCTGGGAACTTGAAAGCATCCCCAGAGATAATCTTGGGTCTGAGATCATAATGGAGACTGAAGTTTAAATCCCACTATTGCTAGCTGCATGACTTGACATGCCTAAACCTTAGTTCCTTCACCTGTAAAATGTGAATTAGTCATCACTGCCTGTTATGATTGCTGAAGGGACAAAACAAAATACCACATATAAATTGCTTTGTTTCTAATGAAGTGCCTGGCACATAGTAGGCATTCCTGTAACTTTCTCTCCATTGATATTTCATCTTTCAGAAAGGAAATCCTGTGTAGTGAAGTATGCTGCATCTGTTAAATAATTGATCCAAAAGCACACAGCAGGATTTCCTTCACTTACTTTGTGTGTTTCCTTTTGGTTCTGATGTCCTTTCCAGAGAAAACAGCTCTAACACAACCCTCTAACCTGTATAAACATAGCTGTTAGTAGATGGATGGCCTTTAGGTACACGCTAGATCTTGAGGGCTAGAGAATGGGTAAAGAATGCATTGACACTTGATTGTGTTCCTGGCAATTAAACTGTGGCTCAATCTAAGCACAGCGTTTTCTCCTTTTTTTCCAAAACTGCTATCCACGGCAAATACTTAAAGTGGGCAGCTACAGCAGGTTTCTTCTCAAGCAGTAACCCCCTCACCATTGCTTTCGCTTTCACCAAATTCTCATAAATTATTCTACAATTCCATCTTTAACCTGGATGCAAAATCTAATTCAACTCTTATGGATTAAATGAGAGATTCTTTGTGAGAATGCCTAGCATAAATAAGAGTTCAACAAAATCCTTTTAAATCTGGAAACAATCTGAATGTCAAAATTGTAATGATAACCTATACATGTCATATTACAGCACAGAAATCTGTACATTATCTCACTTTCAACAACGTTGATATTCATGTCCTTTAAATTGGGCAAAGAGAGGTAGACAACTTCTCCAAGGTAACAGAGCTAAAGGGTAGAGTCGAGACTTAAACACAGGTATACCCTCTCTACATTTAATAACCTCCCTCAATCTCAAGCACTTCTTTTCAAGTCAAGTTGCTGATTCGGTCTTGATAGATCACAGAACTACAGAATGGCACTACATGATTCATGCTCTATTACCACCTGTTTTAGGAAGAATCAACTCTTTTACAAAAACAATGTACTTTTTATTTATCCACGTAGATCATTGAGCAGTTATGGGAGTGTGACACCAATAGGAAGAGACAAGCTTGACAGTATGTTGAATGTGATAAAAATTGTTTTAGATAATCTTTCAGAAGTTTGGGGATCTTGGAAATACCAACTATGATTTGCTGATCAAGTTCCTATTTTAGTTTTAAAATATATGCATTTTGTGGAAAATATGATTCTTAGGTTAGTATGCATATCCTTTATACAATAAACAGACTCCTAAAATTTTATAGAATAATTTTATATCATGAATTATTAGATACTTACACTGGAGTTTCTTACTCCTTCATGGAAACAATGGATCTTAGAGCTATCAAAAGTCCTCAGAACTTTACCTAAAGCTCCATTTTACTAGTGATCACTCATAACCAGAGAAGTCAAGGAAGTGCCCCCGGTCTAGGTAGTTAATGATAGACTAGAACCCAGTGTTCTGCATTCTAGACAATGTTTTTGTTTTTGTTTCTTTTCCAATATGCTACTAAGAAAACAAATAAATGAACAAAAATCTTTATGGTATATCATTTTGCAAAGAAAATGATATTTTTGTACATATTTCATCTTAATATATTTCATTCTTGAGATTATATACTGAATTGCTTTTAAGTAGAATGCATATATATACATGTGTGTACAAAATAAATATGTCTGTATTTATTTTGGCTTCCACAATAGTTGTTTGCTTGCTTCAAATCAGTAGATCTTCCATAGCATGGGCTTATTTTTTTTTTTACTAATTCCCAACGGTCCCCAAAACATTTATGATATTGTCATATGCATACTGGGTATTTGATAAATATTTGGGGTTGCTTATGGAACTGCCCCTGCTGATAAACTACTGTTGGAAAAGCCTGAGGTCTATATCAGAGAGAAGCTTTTCTCTTCTAAACTATCGATTGACTCTTGCATGACATTTAATAAAACCTTTCCATTACCAGTTGCATAACAGCAATTAAAACCCTCATCAAATCTATCTTAACTGCTTAGAGTCTTCCACCGGGGAGCATTTTCCTTGGCAAACATCTGCAATAAAAGGCTATTTAATCTTCATAACTGAAACAGTCAGTTATGCTAATTCGTCTCTTTTATTGTCAGTTTACATTGGAATCACACACAGCTCTGGTCCTTTGGAAAGGTACAGAAAAGAGCACAGCTCTTCTAGCAAAAATAGCTAGTAGTGAGGTCCCTGTCACTGGAAGCAGCCACAACTAGCCCAAGTGATCATTTGTCAATAATGCCATAGAAGGTATTTCTTTCTCACTGAGAAGGAGTTGGATGCCTTTCAGTTAGAGATTCTTTATTTCTAGGCTCTCCTAGCCTAAGCTCTCAAACACTGAGAAAGCCATTCCATTTTAGAATTCTCAAGCCAGGTTTCAGAGATGGATAAAAGTCCCCATCATACCTCATTTTCTTTTTTCAAATTCTTTACATTTCTACTTCATAATAAGATGAGGAAATATTCATTTTTGAGCCTTTAAGTAAACATAAGTCAAGACACAAAACCATATATACAATATAATCTTAAAAATAACAATAATGGGGAACCTGGGTGGCTCAGTCAGTTGAGCATCTGACTCTTGATTTCCACTCCAGTCATGATCCAGGGTCGTGGGATCAAGCCCTGCATGTGGCTCCACACTGAGCATGGAATATGCTTTAAGATGTTCTTTCTCTGTCTCTCTCTGTCTCTCTCTCTCTCTCTCTCCCTTCCTCCCTCTGCTCCTCTCTCCAGCTGGTGCTCTCTTTCTCTAAAATAAAACAATAAAACCATAAAACAATAATAGTAGTAGTTTATATGGGGCCAGGCCCCATGTCAGGGACTCTGCTTGCCTTGCTGCCTGTTTGCATGTTGCTTATATGTGTGTCTCTAAGTTTTCACCAGTGTAGCTACCTGGAAGAAGTTACACTTAAATAGAGGTTTTAAATATAAATAGGAGTTGGGCTGATTTAACTGGTGATTGAATTGTTATAAATACGTGTGATAAAATTTAGATTACTGAGTAGAATTTTCATTGCACAGAGCAGGAAACAGAGGCTTAGGGAAGTGCAACAAGTCATCCAAGACCCACAGTTGGTAGGATTTTTTTGTTAGTATGCAAACAGGTATATATCATGCTAAAGTCCCCAAGAAGCATTAAAACAAAGAGGAGAAAACAACACATTAAAATAATGATAATGGTTATTATATCTTTACACTGTTCATCTTTATACTTTCTCAGACATATTCAATCCCTTAAGCTATCACGTTTGATTGAGTTTGGAATTCTGGCTTAAAAGCCATTTCCCTTCTGAACCATAAATGGATTTTTCCATTGTCTCCTGGCTTCGTTTAGAGTGGATGTTGTGAAGTTTAACACTATTTTCATTTTCATGCCTTTTTTTTTTATGAAATCTCATTCCTTCTTCTCTTATTCTTCCTTCCTTTGCCTTCCCTTCCTGTGACCTCCTTCTCCCCTTTTTCTTCTCTCTCTTTCCTAATTTCTACAATGTTTTCTTTATCTCCAGTGTTGTCAAAGTTAATATTGTGGTATTGTGCAATCTGAAAATTTATTCATGTCTTCAATTCAGTTTTCTTGAATCATTTCTTTGATATCTTCCCCTCTGTTTTTTTTAAGTTTATATATTTATTTTGAGAGAGAGAGAGAGCAGGGGAGGGGCAAGAGAAAGAGGGAGAGAGAGAATTCTAAGCAGGCTTTCCACTCTGTGCGGAGCCTGACACCAGGCTTGATCTCATGACTGCAAGATCATGACCTGAGCCAAAATCAAGAATGGGACACTGAAATGACTGACCCGCCAAAGCACATCTTCCCTTCTTTTTCTATGATCTTTCTTCCTATAATTTCCTAATACTGTATTTAAATTGGATTTCCTAGAAAGATTTTTCCAATTGTCTATCTCTTGTCTTTTCATTCTAGTTTCTGGGAGATGTTTTCTTAACTTTGACTTCTAACTCTTCTATGGAGTTTTCCATTTCTTTATTTTATTTTTATTTTTTAAATTATTTTTTAAACATTTTTATTTATTTTTGAGAGACAGAGAGATAAAGCATGAATGGAGGAGGCACAGAAAGAAAGGGAGACAAAGAGTCCAAAGCAGACTCCAGTCTCTGAGCTGTCAGCACAGAGCCCAATGCAGAGCTCCATCCCAACAACTGTGAGATCATGACCTGAGCCAAAGTTGGATGCTTAACCGACTGAGCCACCCAGGCGCCCTATCTTTATTTCATTTTTAATTTCCAAGAACTTATTTTCATATTTTTGAGGAAGATATTTTGATTGGAGCCATTTATTTATTTATTTATTTATTTATTTATTTATTTATTTTTACTGTTTGCATTAACTTCCCTTACCTTTTAAAGAATATTAGCAATTATTTGTTTGCTTCATTTCATTTTTATATTTTGTATTCCTTGCATAGTCTCTGTTTTATTTGGTATTTTTGTTTGTTTGTTTGGCTTCTTTTGTTCATACTAAAAGTTTTCCTGACATATCTGGTGATCATTGACTTCCTGCTCATATTCAAGAGTCAGATATTAAAAAGACTTCTGCATGTGACAGTCTTTGAGTGACTATGGTCTTCACCACCATGGGATGATCTGGCTGTGCTGTTTTATAAGAGAAATTATGAGGTTTAAACTATAGTTCTTTCTTTGGGATAGTCAGATTCTGCAGCAACTGATACTTTCAATATATATCCTGGAGGGTCACTGAGCACTAAATGGGCAAAATGCCTGTTTTTTCTTAATACTTATTACACAAACATTCATATAATCACCTTTTTCTTTTAATGTTTTTATTTATTTTTGAGAGAGAGAGAGAGAGATAGAGCATGAACAGGGGAGGAGCAGAGAGATAGGGAGACAGAATCTGAAGCAGGCTCCAGGCTCTGAGCTGTCAGCACAGAGCCGGAAGCAGGGCTAGAACTCACAAACTGTGAGATCATGACCTAAGCCGAAGTTGGACGTTTAACCAACTGAGCCACCCAGGCGACTCTAATCGCCTGTTTTTCATACATGACTCCTATCCTCAACTTTGCTGTCTTTTTGTCCAAAGATCTCTGTTTTCCTATCTCCAGGGAATAAAATTCCCATCTTTTGTGTGGATAGAAAAGAATAGTGAACTGTTTGCTCAAAACTGGGAAAGAAATCTGAGAGTTTAATTACCTCTTGAATAGACTTTTGATCAGTCTTTCTTGGTTAACCCATCTGTCTCTCACTTTTACTAATTTCACTAATGTATGCCTGCTCCTGAATTTTCTGTGATATAATTTGCTTCTCTACTTTCCCTATTGTTGCTTTAGGATTTAGTTTTCCTAGGACTGATAAGTTAATTATCCTCACATATCACCTTGCTTTATAGTTACACAATTGTCTTTCTATGGCTTCTTTCTCTTCCTCTTTATGGGTTGATGCTTTAATTTTTTTCCAATATTGCCACATTGGAACTGAAGTTCAGGGAGATAAAAAGATCTGAATATCAATTTTCAATCTATTTGGCTGAAATTATAGATGAAAATTCTCAGAACTTCAAGAAATATATAACCCATGCTGTTTAAATATTTCCAAAAGGTACATTTCCAAAATTAGCCAACCAATGAAATAATCTTTAAAGATTTTTGTTAAAATTCATATTCCTGGGTTTCACCTCAGATTCAATGAATTGCAATTCTCAGCGGAAATGTCAGGGAGTTTGTGTTGTTAACAAAGTCACAAAAGGATGACTCTCATCACTCTGTGAATGATCATTTCAAGATATGTGAAACGAAGAATATTTTCATAAATAACTCAATGTTAGCATTGCCCTTATACTAAGCATAAAAAAAAAAAATACTTGCATACACACAGTCATACCAGCAAGCTGAAATTGCATATAAAGAATAATGAATTATTACCAAATTATGAACCTTCAAAAATTTGCTAAAACATTTCAGGGTTAGACAGGTATTTTTTTTTCACCATAAGTCACAACATTAACCTTTTAAAGAAGAAAATCTGGCTATCTCTGTAAATGCTGAAAAGCATCAAATAATAATTAACATACATTTCAGAATCAAACCACATCCTTCTAGGAATAAAAAGAAAGGTCTTTGGCCAGTTTAAGTTCTGTCTATCAGAAACTAATAAATGTCTTACTTAGTGAGCTAATATTAGAACCATTTCAATAAAAGGCAAGGAAAAGGCAAGGATGTCACTATCATCTCTCCTATTGGATATAATCCTGCAAGTGTTCCTTAATGCAATAAGAAAAAATAATAGTTAAAAATATTGCAAAGAAAGCAACTAGCCTGTGATTTTTCTATTTAGAAAATCCAAGAGGATCATCTGAAAAATAATGAGTATTTAAGTCTGCATATAAAATTAACATTTAAAAATTCAATAGAATTCTAGTACCTAACTAGAAAATAGACAATAGATTAAAGAACAAATAAGAAGTCAGAAATAGAATATGATCAAGGTAACATTTCAAATCAGTACAGAAATGGTAGAATAGTCATAAAGTTATTTGGCAAATGTATTCTTTTAATTTAGGAAAACCATATCCAACAAAACAGAAAAAATGTGCTAAGTATATGACCAAGAAATTATTGATAAAAGATATATAAGCAACTAATAAGCATACTTAAAATTATGTTACTAAGCATATTTAAAACACATATTTTAAAATTAAATTTTCTGCATTGGGAAACACAAATTAAAATAGCAAACAAATTTTGTGTCATTCAGATGAGCAAAAAATTATTTTTAACTGAAACTATCCTGGGGGTAGCTGGGTGGGTCAGTTGTTTGAGCATCCCCCTTTGGCTCAGGTCATGATCTTGCAGTTCCTGACTTCAAGCCTCATCAGATTCTCTGTCCCCCTCTCTCTGCCCCTTCCCCACTTGTGCTCTCCCAAAAATAAATAAAATATTAAAAACAAAAAAGAAAGAAACTATCCTGTGTTGGTGAGAATGGTGTGAACAATAATCTCACAATATTTTTGTGGTAGCACAGAATTTTAAAATCCATTTGGAAGAATTTGGGACCATCTTCCAAAATTTAAAATACATGAAAACATTTACCCAGGTGCTTTATTTCTAAGAATATCTCAGATGGAAACACTCTCATATAAGCACAGGTATCTATATCCCAAAATATCAATTGAATAATTATCTTTAATGGCAAAAATATTTTGAAAATAGCCTAAATGTTAATCAGAAAGGAAGCTTGGAATTGTTATGCACACCCTGTGAAATACTAGGCAATTACTTACAAAAATTATGTGTTTAGTATGGAAAAATCTCCAAGATATCCTAAGTAAGGAAAGCAATTCACAAGGAAATATGAAATGGTACCATTTATGTGAAATTTAAACCAGAACTAAAAATCTATATATGAAATGATTAGCAGAGGTTACTTTTAGTAAATGAGGGAAAGAGGTATTTACCTCTGCATTCTTCATGTTTCTCAACAAGATAAATTACCCTTTATATCACTGCAGAAATTGCTTAACTAGAAAAGCAGTCTTAGTTTCCTCTATTCATTAGATGCTGTTATGAGAGTTTTCTCTTAAAATATATGTGTCTAAAGTTGTTTATCTTTATCTAAATGAGAATGTGGCACTTCCTACTGACTTAACAGAATAGGAGGAAAATTGCCTTTCACTTCATTTCTTCACAGGTCAACCACCTTGACCCTGTTTTCTATACTCTCTGTCCTTATTCATATTCTTGTATCCTGAGAAATCCCTACCCCAGTTTTCTCTCTTGACCAATTAAAGCTTTTATCAAGCAAAGATAATTATCTTTTACATCCATGTGACCTGTGTGCTGTTTCTCTGAAGGTTTCCAGATGAACAATTGTAAAGAAGGAAACTTTATAATGGGGAAGAGGCAGGGGGCATCAGACCTCCCCAAAGAGGAAGTCTTCTGAGGCCTTGCTTTTGGTGTCAGCTTTGAAGAACTGTATCTTCCTTACTTCTTATAACTTAGTTATAAATTTAGGTGCATGTTCATTAGTCTTTCCTTTTCTTTTTCTTTTTTTTTTCTTCTTATCACTTTAGCTATTAAATCTGGAACCCAAACAACATCATAGACCAGATCTGGGTACTGCCTGTGACAAAACATAAAGGAGTTGCAAGGAGCCAAACAAGGGGTAGAATTGTGTTACAAGTGTTTGGATATAGGTAAAAAATACATCAGATAGGTATTCACGCTTTAAACAACATGCTGTTTCCTACTGTAAGCCCTTCATAGCAGATCAATACCATTTATACCACTCACTCGCAGCAAGCAGTAAATGCCTTTCACCTCACCTGTTTCTAACCATTTAACATTGTTAAAAAGATGGCTAGAAACATCAGTTAAGGTGATTTTTCCTTAACTGAAAATGGGCCAATTAGTCTTGGCATTCACTGTAGGAAAAAAAGGACTTAGAGAATGAAAGGGAAAGAGGAAATCACAGGATGAATGTAAGTGCATTAGTTTTGTAAGTTCATGAAAGTTAAGTTCAACTTCAGGTTTCAAAAAAACATGCTGGAGAAGAGAAAACCATCTGTTTTTGTACTGTATTGCTAACTTGTTTGATACATATGCACTATGGATTACCTAACATATCGATTATGCTAGAAGTATATCAAGTTAAACAATAACTCTGAACCCAGCCCTTGGACATTTGTCATGTCAAATCTCCTTGGCAGCAGTGGAAATTGGTGATCAATGCCATTTTAAAAGGAACAGATATTCATTATTAATAAACATGGCAAGGCTGAAATGAGGTAATTAAGTAGAAATAAATTAAGTTCTCCTCTACTCCAAGGGAAAAACCTGCCAGGATTGATTGCTGCATTCCATTCATTTAATTAATGTTTTAGTGCAATTCAGAAATACTGGAAAGATTGAGGAGAGGCACATGCTATATAAAGTTCCAAAAAGGGAACAAGAATATTTTAGGATTAAAAAAAATTGCTTCTTTCTCAGGCCTCACATTGCCTACATTAATTGGTTAATTCTGGTAATATGGATGTTTGTTTGAGTGGATTTTATTCACTGGGGCCCAAATCCATTTCTGCTGTGTAATTTGGCTAAAGGAAGAAATAAAACTAACTTTTGGCCTGGGTGAATTATGACTAAATTGATGCTTCCTTTACCTTATGAATGTGTTCAGTTTTCCTGAGGCCCAAAGGCAAACATGCTGAACAGTCACTTGGCAACTTGCGTCAGTACTGGCTACTTCTAATTTACCACTGCACTGCAGTGGAGAAGTTGTAAGCTACATATCCTGGAATCCCCATCCCCTTATTGTTACAGGTTCCAGTGGGCCATTAAGCAGTACTTACATTAAGAGTTGGAAGGTGTTAGAAAAGGAGAAGCCAGTATTCTGTAGGCAGATTTCTGGGGTTAAGGCAGATTTCTATCTAATCCTTGAAAGCTACCCAATACTCTTGTAGACTACATAGCAATTTTCTCAGAGACTCTTAAGATCTACAATGGCTTCCAGGTGAGCTGTTAAGAGTCCTCTGCTTCAGGGCGCCTGGGTGGCTCAGTCGGTTCAGCTGTGGACTTTTGATTTTGGCTCAGGTCATGATCTCAGTTTGTGAGACTAAACCCTACTCAGGCTCTGCACTGCCAACACAAAGCCTGTTTGGGATTCTCTCTTCCTCTCTCTCTGCCCCTCCCATGCTTGCATGCATGCGCATGCTCTCTCTCTCTCTCTCTCTCTCTCTCTCTCAAAATAAATAAACATGAGAAAATTAAAATAAAGAAAATAATCTTTTGCTTCAGGACTGACTCTCTGGTAATTTCTGACATTCATCCTTTTGTGTTCTCATGATTGATAAGCCTAATTTCCTTTGTTAAAACCCTTCACACTTGGAACACATAGAGTTGCTTATATATTCCTTTCCAAACTCCCCTGAGACATCATTGTCAGAACTATCTTCTAATCATTGCTATTTTTTTCCAATTTTGGTATATACCTCATCCAGATCTGAGCACTCTCTTGCATGTAAGGCTAGAATTTCAAATACTGTAATCTTTCTAAATATCTTGCCTTGGTTACTCTGAACATGATATGACATATCTTGTGATTAATAAGATCACATGATATCAACCAACATGAATATCTTTGCTGCATATAAGAGTTGCCTCTGTCTTGACAGTCAAGGTAAGGGGCAGAGAGCTGTAACAGGCATGGCATCATTCCCAGGGGAAATTGAAGGCAGAGGAGTATTCAAGAAGAAGCCTAGATAATTGAGGATATGGACGATGTGTTTACCATGCAACAAAGATTCTAGGAGTGACACAGGAATGATAAGACAGAAGAGCAACAGTGAACATGTGGGTCAGAGGAAAGGAACAGAATAGAAAGAATGGGGGTAAGAGGTGGCAACAGGGAAGTGAGGCATGAAATAGCTGGTACAAATGTTATCACTAAAAATCAGCATAGTTGACATTCTTGTGTTAAAACAGTCTGACTACATGAAACAGTAGTCAGATTTTATTCATTTATTCAGGAAGCATTTACTGAGCATTTTCTATGTGCCAGTAGCTTGTTAGATGGAAGGTTTATAAAGATAACATAATTATTATTCTTTGTGAAAGTGTTCTCCTAAGAGTAAGGGGCTATGAAGAAAAGCTAATGTAATTCCAACTGGATCGTACTAATTCAACGGAATCTAAAAATTATCTCCTGTTCTAAGGGAAAAATGTAACAACTTTTAGCACCCACATAGCCAGGATGTTCTCAAAGGTCTTACACATCCCTGCTGATCATGTATGCTACTCATTATATGAATATTGAATGTCTTAATTAACACTGTTGGTTGCAAGCAACAGACCAATTCAGTTTAAGAATAAAAAAGAAATTGTTGGTCATCTACTGAGTGCTGCAGGTTGGATTGCCCCTGAGCAGATGGAGTTTGAGATGGAATTTGGCACATAGGACATTCATTAGGGATCCAAACCTGTGAAAGAAGGAGTGGTCAGAGTGAGATGCTGAAGTGTAATGTAGACCTGGTAAAACCTTGGTCAAACTCATAAGGAATTGTGGAACATATATACTCTATCTGGATGTTCCTGTGGTGGACCTAAATGCCTGAAACTTTATCCCTCACACGGTGATCAGAAATGGATATGGGCAAACTTTGGAGTAAGGTAGTTTTTTTGTGTGTTTGTTTTTGTTTTTGTTTTTGTTTTTGTTTTTCCAGCCCAGGCAAACCTGGAAGGAGCTGACAGCATTCTCAGAAGTTAGAGCACCAAGTCCTTTCTTGACAAGGGGTATAGGTGGCACATCTTCATGTACACCACAAGTTATTTTATGTTGCCCAAGAAAAAGGAGAAAAATTGAGTCTTCTTGGAAGGCTGAAGGAATAGGTCCACTCTAGACTACAATAGTAGTGTTTTGTGAACTGTTTCTGCAACTCTGCCTGTCCTTTCAACCTCTGATCTTTTTGTCTTCCAATTCCAATTCCCAAAATGATAATTTAGTTGGCTCAGATTTGATCAGATTATCAAATCTTTGATCAGATTATCCAATCTTTTGCAGCCAAACTCCTGCAGTGTGAACATGGCTTCCAGGAACCCATGAATGCCTAAGGGGTGGTGTTGATGGTGAATTAGTTCTCAGGAAAGAGGGAATGGTTCATGGACTGGGAAGACACCTCAATAGACAAGTGGCCATCACAGGTGATTTCGCCCAAGCTTATCAAAAGGTGTTGATAATATCTCTCACCCAACAATATTGCACATCGTTAGTTTAGAACTTCTGTTAACCAGCAGATATTTCCTCGTAAAGATTCCAGGAAAACATGCTAAGATTCTCCGCATGACAATACATTTTCATAGTGAATCACTGTGAGCAATCTCTAGGATACAACATAAAGTGTCCATGATAAAAGTATCTAAGGGAGGCTAGAGAGAGGGACAGAAGGCAAGCTAGGAACTTAGAGTGTTACATTCTTTTCTTAAGGTTTATTTATTTTTGACAGAGAGAGAGAGAGAGAGAGAGGGAATGAGTGGGGGAGGCGCAGAGAGAGAGGGAGACACAAAATCTGAAGCAGGCTCCAGGCTCTAAGCTGTCAGCACAGAGCCCAACGCGGGACTTGAACTCACAGACCGCGAGATCATGACCTGCACCGAACTCAGTCACTCAACCGACTGAGCCACCCGGGCGCCCCTAGAGTGTTATATTCTTACATTATTGCCTCAGACATTCATCACAGAAATGTAGGATGAGAGGACTCCAAAAACAAAGAAAGAGCCGCAAGTCTTCTTAGAGATACTTAGTTTCTGATATGTTTTATGTACATGAAAGGCTACAGTTACATGAAAAATTTCCTTGCCTACTGGATAAAGGCAAGAGACTGTTCAGCAGAAATAGAAAAGAGCGAAGGTTAAGTAGTCCTTGAAGTCTGAGTCTACACTAGTACCTTACGATGAATAGAAATCACCGCTTTTCATTTTAAAAAACACACGGATACTTCACTGTTCAGTGTTGAGGCTGTACTTTCCATGACAGTCCAGAGGGCAGAAATACAGCAATTATTTATGATCAAAAATGATGTCATTTATAGCATAAGAATACATAAAAAGCCCATCAGTCAAAAGTATCACCTCTAGACAGTAATGTAGGTTAAATACTCTGATGGTCCCTTCATTATAAAACAACTCGATTTGGAAAAAGTAAAAATTGTAATGAATTACTAGAAAATTACCAAGTGACTAAAAAAAAGTTAAATTAAAAAGAGCTAGTACTATTCTTTTCAAGCATGCACAGAAGGAAAAAAAAAAGTGAGATTACTCTAAAGGCAACTGCAAGTATCAGCATTGCAGTCAGGAGTAAGGCTGGGGGTACAGGCCGGAGAAAACTATGTCTTGGGCCAGCAACAGATGAACAGATATATCTGAGATTCATGTCTTAACCCAGTATTCAAAGGGGCTAAAATTATTCCACAGTCTTAATACTGGGACTGACAGGGTTAACCATCAACAGAAGGCTAGATTTCCACAAGACAATTGGTCAATTGGTCATACCACTAAGTGACAAAGGCACCCTAACTTTGTTTCTTTTCTTGTCTACACCCTGAGGAATAAAGCAAACTTAATGGTTACAACCCACCCATTGATGAAGCTTCAGAAAGAAGGGAAAATGCAAAGACATTGAGTGTAAGCAATGAAGTATCTATGGCGAAAGAATAGTTTTTGGGGTTTGTAAGAACAAGAAAGAGTTAAGAAAGTAAGAGAGAATGTGAATTCTAAGTTTTAATCATTTCAACCTCTTCCTTATTTGCCTCCATCTCTAGGGCATGGCTTCTGCTTCCTGCCATTATCACCCTCATGACCCCTTATTATTCCATTTTTATCTTTTTAATTTTTCAATACCTAACTACCAATTCTTTATATTAAATGATCTTAGGTGAAATAACTGGGGTGGTTTGGGTCTCCTGACTAGATCCTGATGGATACATATGTGGAACTCCTTATTTTTTAAACCAACTCTTACCATCTTTATTTTGGTCTTAGGAAAAGGTGGCCACACAATCCAAAGAATAAGCAACTTGGGGACAGAAATAATAGAGTGGGTAACACAGAAGGAAGAGAAGGGAGTCCCAGGCTCCTCTGCTCCCTGGGCTCTGAGGTATGAAAAAACAAGATATCATTGACCTCAGCCCCTGCTTTCCCAGCAACCTAAAATAACAATTGCAATCTTGATTTTAATGAGCTCACTACTAAAAATCAGTCAGCAGTTGAGATCAAATGTTGAAAATAGAAAAAAAAAATACAAGCTATCAGCACTCACATAAAAATTCTGTCTCTTTTGGAGCTGATGTTCCCATTTTCAAACTATTTAAAAATGAGATTGCAGTGAGCAGGAGCAATTGCTTTATATTCAGTGCACTTAGATGAATGTTTGATATAAAGGGAAATTAACTTCATATAGTCTTTTTCTGTACATTGTACTAAGCATGAGGTTTTCAGTTCTGCACCATGTAGTAAGAGAAATGCACACAGAGAACATTAGGACTGAAGCAATGATTATTCCATTTCTGGTCAGGAAACTGTGGCTCCATTCTGCTCTATATAGAGAAAGAGCTTGTGTTTATGGAGAGAAGTCAGTGTAGGACAGGGTGTCAATTCAGACTCTCTTGAAACACCCAAGGTAGTGAGCTAGTCGTTGCTGCAGTATACTTCAAATACTAGGTACAGCAGACTGCACACTCAGGTAAGAGGTTACAAGGACATTTGACACCTTTTTCAGCGCCTAATTGATGGCATAGCTGAGAGTGCCTCAGGGTAATTCTTGTGCTGAAGTAGGCTTTCCAAGTTGAAGAAAGATTTTTTTTAAATAAATAACTAGTTGGTTTGTTTCACTGATAAATGTTTCTTTCTCCTGTGTTTTTGTCTTCATGTTCTGAAAATTACCAGATAAAACTTAGAATACATCCAACTTGGAAAAAGAGAAAAGAGCTTTTAGTTCATACTGAGAAGAGAAAAAGAGAAAAAAAACTAATAATAAGAAAAATAAATATGTTTTTATATGGCGGCCATTGAGATGCTAAAAAATATTATTTAAATAAAATGCATTTTGAATATTAAATATATGAAACAGAAAATGCAAATGTTAGAGCACTACTCATTGCTAGCCAGATAGTTTTTTTCTTTTTATTTAAATCCAAGTTAGTTAACACACAGTATACTATTGGTACCAGGAGTAGAACCCAGTGATTCATCACTTACATAATATACCCAGTGTTTATCCCAACATATGTCCTTCCTTAATGTCCATCACCCATTTAGCCCATCTCCCCACCCATTTTCCCTTCAAAAAACCTGTTTTTTCTCTGTATTTTAGAGTCTCTTATGATTTGCCTTCCTCTCTGTTATTATCTTATTTTTCCTTTCTATGTTCATTTGGTTTCTTTCTTAAATTCCACATATATCCAAAGGATACAAAAATGCTGATTTGAAGGAGCTCCCTAATGTTTATAGGAGCGCTATCAACCGTAGCAAAATTATGGAAAGAGCCCAAATATCCATAGACTAATGGATGGATAAAAAAGATGTTTTGTGTGTGTGTATATATATACATACATGTATACATGTGTATACACGAAGGAATATTACTCAGTGTTCAAAAAGAGTGACATCTTACCATTTGCAGCAACATGAATGGGAGTGTATCATGCTAAGCGAAATAAGTCAGTCAGAAAAAGACAAATATCATATCCTTTCCAGTCAGTTTTTAAGGAACTCGTGGGTGGGAGTCCATACTGTTCTGGCAGAGCGCCAATATTGACCCCTTTCCATTTGCCACACAGACATAGTAATGGTGATGTCCCTTTCCTGACACCAATGGTACGTTTCTGGCTTGGGAGAAAACTACCTGCATCTTATCGTGCAAACACAGTTGTTTTTCAAATAGTGAATCTACAAGGAAGGAAAATTATCCACACAGTGTTTATGGAGAAGGAAAAGAAAGTCAGATTTCCTCCAATATAAACATCTATAGCAAATGAAAGAGAAAGAAAAAATAACGTGATAGACATTTTAGTAATTTTGCAGATTTATGATGGCCATGCTTTTCCAAATGATGGTCTGCTGTGGTCTGCATGTTTATGTACCTTCAAAATTCACATGTTGAAATTCTAAGGCCCAATATTATGATTTTAGGAAGAGGAGCTTTGGAGAGGTGATTAGGTCATGAGGGTTGAGTCCTCATTTAATGGCATTAGTACTCTTACAAAAAAAAGTCCCACAGAGTTCCATAGCCCCTTCTGCCATGGGAATATACAAGAAGTCTACAATCAAAACAGGGTACTTATCCAACTGTACTTGGACTCTAATCTCAGATTTCCAGACTCCAGATCTGTGAGACATAAATTTCTGTTGTTTATATGTTACCCAGTCTGTGGTAGTTTGTTATAGCAGCCTCGACAAACTAAGACACGGTCTCTCTTAATTTTTCTTCTTTTCAGTAATTTTGACCAACTTTAATAGAAGGTTAAGTATTTTCTGGTTTAAGATGTTAGAAAATAATTAAAATAAAGGTAATAAATCAGTGTCTTGGGTAAGGATACTCATTGATGCTCAGTTATCATTGAGATGATAACAATCTATTAATAATCTGTTAATAATCTAATAATGTAATAGATCATCAATATTTCATTCAGCTCTTTGACATATATTGAGCACCTACTATATACTAGGCTGTGCTTGGTGTGCCAGAGATATAGAAATAAAAGACTGTCTTGAAGAATTTTAGTTTATTACAGTAATTTAAAATGTAATTCAAACAATGATATAAAGTGATAATCGCTGTGATAAAGGAAAGCACAGCATGCTGCAAAAACCTAAGAATAGTACATTTGGATGTTAGGGTGGGTGGAGGGAAAGAGATTAGTTAATAATTAAAGAGTTTCTAGAAGAAAACAAAAAGGTGTTTGAACAAAGGATGGAAGATGGGAGATGAGACAGAGAAATAAGTAATCAATAAACAGAATTAGGAAGTTACTCTCTATTTTGCTATATGGTTTCCCAGTTCTACACTTTGCTGAAATTGATTCCATTCATAGCTTCCTTATGCTCCCCTCCTCTTTACTGTCAGCTGACTCTTCCCTGAACTAAGACATCAATTTTGAGTTCACTGGAGAGCAACACCAATACCCCAATCCCCTCCCAGACAAGTAAAGTACTTGGGGAATGACAAGATGCTATGTGATTTTTATAAGGGCAGTTCATAGCACAATATCTTCCAGGAGATTCCTGGGTTCCTTTGAAGAAAATTGCATTAGAAATAGAGGCATATCCTTAGACACAGTGATTCCACTTCTAGGAATATATCCTATATAAATTAGGATATATAAATTTTACAAATATAGGTGATCTAGATATATAGATACACACAACACACACACACACTCACTCACTCACTCACACACTCATGCAACACATACATATATGGTATATGCCTACTGAAGAAGATTCTGGTCCTGGCTTTTCTGCATCTTCTCCATCGCACCCTCTATTGGAGTTATCCTTTTTCAGAAGGGTTCTTTGGTTTTCACTGGTACAGAATATAGAGGTTGAGACGAATAAAAAGAAGAACAAGAAGCACTTAAGTTAGGGCAGAGGAAGTTCTTCAGAGGGGAGTTTTCAAGAACTCTCATTTTTATCATAAAAAAGAGGCTATATATACCTGTTCATGTAGATTTAAAGATATGTCTACTCAGACATTTATGCAGTTTCTTTAGAATAGAGAGATATAGTCATAAAATGCATTCAAACATACCTAGAAAAAATCCTGGAAGGATACCTTCCAAACTGCTAACCTTTATCTGAGGAATGGAATTAGATTGGGGTGGGGGTTAAATTTTCATGTTTTTACTTTGTATTCTTTTTGAAACAGGCATGTGTTAACTTTGTAATTTAATAAAATTTGTAATTTATTAAAACAAATAAAAGAAAAGACAGATTCACAGTATTTAAAAAAATCCATGGCACTCATTTTGCCTTCACAGAAAAATCATAGATGCCTAGGGCTGAAAGGGAGCCCAAGAGACCACCCAGTCCAGACAGGGTTATGTCTAGCCCATCTAGCAGATGGCTGCATTTTCTTTTCTTTACATTCCTCAGGAATGGAGAGATTCCCATGGTAGTCTATTCTTGGGTTCAATTATCCTTCCTCTCTTGAAATTTCTGCTTCTGAAGAAATAAATTCCCAAAGCTAAGAGACATTGTTAGTAAAGTATTATTTTTAGTTATTATTCTGAATCATATGAGTTGAATGATGAAGGGTAAAAAATTCAAATACTGATATGTGTGCCAAGCAGAAATTATCTGTTGAAGGACTTCCAAGTGACCCAGTATAACTCATAGCATCTGAAACATTAGCCAGTCCTAGTAGGATGAATCTGAGTAAAGCAGACAGTTTTCTGACTATCACTTAATGACATAAGTCTCCAGAGTCTTGACTTAGTTCTATCATGTTCTGGATGCCTGAGTAGTCTACCATCTACTGTTTTACATGGGATTAAAGCTAGCCACTAGGGGCGCCTGGGTGGCTCAGTTGGTTAAGTGCCCCAATCTTGATTTCCTCTCAGATCAAGATCTCAGGGTTCCTGAATTCAAGCCCCACACTGGACTGTGTTGACAACGTGGGGCCTGTTTGTGATTCTCTCTCTCTCCCCCCCTCCCTCTCTGCCTTTTCCCTTCTCACACATGTGCAGTCTCTCTTTCTCTCTCTCTCTCTCTCTCTCTCTCTCTCTCTCTCTCTCTCTCTCAAAATAGATACATAAACACTAAAAAAAAAAAAAAAAAAGCTAGCCACTAATTCTAATTTAGGAAAAGTTCACAAACCAAGAAAGAGAGCAGAAAACTGATCGAATTTCCCAAAGTATTCTTTAAGACTAGGTACCAGAGTCTTTTTCTACCACCTTATATATCTATAAGATATTCTTGGGGCATTTTATGCTGAGAATATAAATTACTCCAAGAAAGCCATTTTTAGTACATGTCCAAGGAAGAAATGATGGTTGAAAATGAAGGGAGATGCCAAACCATTGGGGTCACTTTAGAATTGATCTTGATTAGGATTACATCCATTCAGATGCTAGTCCTCTGTTTGGTTATTCTTGTAAAAATAGCAGCTTTAGAGATATCTTATTGAACTATTCATTTCTCAGAAAATAAAACCGCTTAATCATGAGACCTCAGAAATTGTAAATCATATATACTCTAAATAATAAATTATTTTCTAATATTGCATACAGATTGGGAAGCATTTCAGAAAGGTTACTATTAACATACTTTGTTAGTAGATCTCCCCTATCTTTGTAACCTAAGTTATATCTGTAAATTTTTGATAGATATGCCAAATCAAAGCTGCATGCAAACTTTGATCACTGAGAACTCAAAAGAGAACTCAAAAGAAGCAACTATTTTCAGTTCAATTTTCACACACAATAAATACAATGCTTACTTAATGAAATACATCATAGGTCAACTTTTATTAGTTTAAACACTATTTTACTTTTATTCCACGTACTTATCTTATTAGGATATAGTTCAATATTACAAAATTTACTTGGTGAATTAAAAGCTACATAAAAATTGCTTCACTTTCTGAATAGAAAAATAAAGATATAGGCCTCGGGGCTTAGAAGAGGAATCATAACTGCCACTTGAGGTGGGTGGCCTAAGAAGTTGCAACCTCATGATTTACATATCCAGACATCATATTCTGGCCAGGAGGTGGGTGGCAAAGTCAGCTGATTAGTCTGTAATGCCTTAGAAGTGTCGCTTAGGAAGAAATATCAAGATAGTCCCTAATGTTTTTTTATTCCATATAAAACTATTGTCCTCCTTGCCAATTTTATAGTCCAGTGATTCCCAGCAGGAAAGGGGGATTGTACCCTCCAAGGGGATAGTTGACAATGTCTGGAGACCTTTTTTTGTCACAATTTGGGGGTGTCTAATAGAGGTCAGGGATGATGCCAAACATCCTGTGATGCACGGGAGAGCCCCTAGAACAAATGATTAATTATCTCACCCAAAATATCAATGGTGCTGAGGTAGAAACACTCTGCACTACCACACTAATCTTTCTATTCTCTGAAAACACCAAGGCTCTTCAACATGCTGTTCCCTACCTGTGGAAGATTCATCCTTTAGATCTTCATGCTGCTAGTAGCCTCTTCTCTTCTGTGCTCAAATGTTACCCTTCAGAGGTTCCCCTCTGTACCCCTACACCAGATTCCACACCCCAACTCCCATTCCAGCCACTCTTTACCATACCTCTCTTTTATTTTCTTTGTGGCACATATTATTTATTATTTGTCTTATTCACCTCTCTTTCTGTTGTGAAAACAACCATGCTTACCACATAATAAGCTCTCAATAAACATTTTTAGTAAGAGTGAATATATATATATATATGTTTTTCTTGTGTGCTTTTTGTTTTTGTTTTTTGGGTGGGGGATAGGAGCAGAGGGAGGGAGAGAGAGAGAGAGAGAGAGAGAGAGAGAGAGAGAGAGAATCTTAAGGAGGCTCCATGCTGGCTCGGTGCTATGACATGGGACATGATCCCATGACCCTGGGATCATGACCTGAGCTGAATTCAAGAGTTGGACACTCAACCAACTGAGTCACCCAGTCACCCCTATATATATTTATATTTATTCACATTCACAGTTGAAATTAGTTAGCTAAGTCTTTATCTGGGACTAACACATAAAGCCATTATCTATTGCACAATTGCTATAGGAAAGACAATCTTCTACAAGTTTTGCATGAATTTTCTTATTTAATCCTTTCAACTCATTCAGGTAAGAACTCTAGAGATTTCTATTTTACTGGTGAGGAAACTGAGGGTGCAGTTACCAAGGTCAAGCAGTTAGTACATAAATAGGCAGAGCATACCTAGGCAATGACTGCTCTGACCCAGGAAGCCTGCGCAAGCCTCTGTTATTAAATAGGAATCAAACTTTGCTTAAGAGACACAGCTGGCTATCCCTGTGAGTAACCAAAGCCATAATCAGATGGATTTTATTTGAGTTATTTCAGTTCAAGAGCAATGTATCTTCCAGGTGTCAGTACTGTGCTTGGTGCTACTGAGCACTCAAAGAACACTAATTTCTCCTGATAATAAACAGACAGTCTCAGTCATTCTCTGGCAAATGACAACCCATATTGCTGGGTGGTCTGAGTGCTTTTGCAACATGAAAAGTTGACCAAACTAAACTCTCCTGCTTTTTCACTTTATCTTAATGCCATTAACGTAGACATAACACATATATTGTGTATGGGTTAGTAAAACAGTTTATATATAGGGGACCAAACTAAAGTGCTGGAAGAGCAGACTTTGCACTAAAAAATGCTACCCACATCTTGGGTCCTTCACATACTTTTTAACTTAAGAAACGTCTCTCTCTTAACCTCTTATATAAATACAGTTTACAATTACATTGAATAAACCCACAGGCTGTTATTTGGAAACATAAAACAGGCACAAAAACAAATTCACAGCAGGGTAACAATTTTCATTTTCTTTTAACCTCTTGCAAATGCTAACTTGCATTCCCCAAATTGCTCTTTGGAGAAAAGAAAGGCTACACAGTTAAAACACTGGTCTCTGAGCTCCTAAGTGTGTTGTCAGGAGCTGAGCACTGAAACACGGAGCCCCCTTGGCTCTCTTGGTTTTTTTTCTTTTCCCATTATGGAGTCAAACTGTTTTGATGGTCTTTGCCTTCACCCAGAGACTAGTTGCGCACAAAAGATCAAAATATTTTCCTGACCACATGAAAAAATTTCCAATAAATAAATAAATAAATAAATAAATAAAATTGCATGTGACCACATCTATACAAGGACTCTTGGCAGTTCCGAAATATATGAAACAAGTATTACCATATGCTTTTTTTTTTCTCTTTCTCATTTAAAACAAAAGAAATCGACAAAATATAGTCTTAGAATCTCACAAATATACTTTGTTACTATTGGCTATTCCTTATCAGAGATGATCTATTCCTTCCTCCTGCTTCAAGGAGCAATTTACATTACATTTAAATTCTTAAAATTCCTCTGACAAAATATTACCTTAACATACCTTATTGTCCCCACCCCCTGCCAACATCTAAAAGCTCCTATTATGAAGAAAGGTGGTTTAGCACTGTTTCTTTTTTGTAGAAGAAGATGGAGAAGTGTAACAACCTCTCTTAGCAAAGCGCCTTCAGTTAATAGCAGCAAGGATGTTTGAGTACTTCGGATGTTTACAGAGGACTTTTACATACGTTGTCTTATTTGAGAGTAAAAACATCTCATTTTAGACATCAGGAAATTGATAGCTACTAAGGAATAGGCCACATTCTGGAATTCAACTTCAGTCTTTCTGGGTTTGTCTCTTGAAAAAATGGAACTTTCATTTGTTTTAATGGGTAATATTATGACACCATTTTCTCATTTCCTGAAATCCTTTTTTAAAATTTTGCCAAATATTTCACATTTCTTAAATTGTGTAGCAATCATCCTGGATATTGCTGAGGATAATAGGTGATGGATTCTCACAATTTACAGTCCTCAATATTGTGTATGGAGGTGGGAGGTCGTTAGCTCATAGTACATTAGTGATATGAAATGATAGTTTGTCATAATAACCTCTTTTCTGCTATTAATTAGTCATGAAATTTTGGCAAAGCACCTTCATCTTGGGACTGAAGGTCCTCATCTGAGAATTGAAGAGGAACTTTTGGAGTCACTGGTCGAGAGGTGTAAGAGCCAACTTGGAGATCATCTGAGCAAACTTCTTGGGCCTGATTGCCAATCAGTAAAGATCTGTTGAATGTCACTGAAATTAATTATGCCTCTGAGAAAACAGAAGCCTGGAGGAATTGAAAAATTTGACCAAAGTCATATAGCAAGAAGACTACAGTATTTTGGCTTCTGGTTCCTCCTTTGTATCTTGCAATCATAATACTTGATCTCTAAGAACACTTCGCCTTTAAAACTTACCATTTTTAAATGTTTCCTGCTTAGGTATCCATTTCTTTAAATGTCTTGTCCATTGCTTGTCTAAAATG
This sequence comes from Acinonyx jubatus, assembly GCF_027475565.1. Classification (NCBI taxonomy): domain Eukaryota; kingdom Metazoa; phylum Chordata; class Mammalia; order Carnivora; family Felidae; genus Acinonyx; species Acinonyx jubatus. The sequence goes on from NC_069391.1 coordinate 59,943,845, forward strand.
AGTTTTAATACTTGCTCACAATAACAACTTTATGTTGAAATATATACATATACTTTTTACTTCCATTTATCATTACTTAAAACTCACAATAAATCCCAGACCAGGGGTGTCTGAGTGGCTCAGTCAGTTAAGCATCTGACTCTTGATTTCAGCTCAGGTCATGATCTCACAGTTTGTGAGATCAAGCCCCGTGTCAGGCTCTGCACTGACAGCATGGAACCTGCTTGAGATTCTCTCTCTCCCTCTCTTTGACCCTTCTCTGCTAGTGTGCACACTCTCTAAAAATAAACAAATAAACGAACAATTAAACAGACTTAAAAAAAAATCGCAGACTGATTGCTACTTGCCCAGAGACAAGACAGACATATGTTAAAGCCTACCTAAATTATTTTAGAAGTTGATTGTGAGAGGATACTGCCACAGTTTCTAATATAACCAGAGATGTAATCAACAGCAACATGCTGTTTTTTCCCATTCTTTCATTCATGTATGCCTGTATTCATTCATTCATTCATTCATTCATCTGTTCACCAATATACTGCAGGGATTAGGAGTTCATATCTCCTACTTTCCTTCAATTTAACTTTGAGCAAATTATGTACCAAATCTAAACCTTAATTTTATACTTTAAAAATTATGAATATTTGTATTCATACTTAATCAAGAAAGACGTTGTAATAAGGAAAAACAGAAATAATGCATGGAAAACACTTAACATAACAGAAAATTTCATAGTAATTGCTCAGTAAATATTGACTATTTTTATGAATAAATGAAAAAGATGTATAAGGTATTGTCTACAAACCTGGTTTTAGGCTAGGTACTTAGGACCCAATTGTGAACAATATGGACAATATATATCTTCTGCCTTAGAGGCACTCACAGTCTAGCAGTGAAAATGTATAAGGGGTCAAGAGATTGTAGCAAAGAGATGTAACTCCTATGATAAAGGGGGTACCATAGCCAATGGTGATTTAAAGGAAAATATGGCGATCTTGGTTCTAGGGGATTCAGAGGAGTCTTGGAGGGAGAATGTGTTTGTTAGAAAGAAGGGAGTTATGGTCAAGGAGCAGTGAAGAGTCAAAGCATGGGACACATGGAAGGAAGTGCCTGGTTATGTAGGGCTTTGAGGACTATGTTAATAAGGAGTTTGGGCTTTTATTTTGTACATTCCTAAGTGCATTAAACAGAGAAGCAACACAATTAATTTTATTTTTTTTAATTAATTAATTAATTTATTTATTTATTTATTTTTTAGAAAGATGACTCTTCTGGGTAGAAAATACACCAGAAACAGAAAAGACAGATGGCAGGAAAACAAGTTCAGGGGCTTTTGTCATGGCTTTGGCAGGAGATGTGGTGGTCTGGACTGTGGTGGTGGCTGTGAGTGTGGACTGGAGATAAGGAATGCAGAGATCTCAGTGATCATATTGTATGCTCCAGGTTAGAGACTTCTGCAAATATATCCAAAGTATTAAAGTTTCCCAAAACTTCCACTAGCATGCTTTAATTGCAAATTGTTTTCATGGTGGTAAAAGTAAAAAGCTTAGATTATGTGGAATATTTCTTTATCTTTGCAATGAAAAGACTAAATTATGTGCTCTAACCATTCCCAGGACTAGTCTAAAAGGTAAAGCTATGTGGACCTACTCATTTTATGACTGATTCCCTCCTTTGTCCCAGGCTAGGTTAGGTTCTTCTTTCTAATACCATATGGTGCCCTGAGCTTACCTCGATTTATCCATTATTGCACTTTATATTAGAACTGCCTTTCCACTGGCTTCCATTCATGCCCAAGCCACATGAGGGTGAAGTTAGAAATTGCCTGTTGCTCATCATTGTATTACCATGTCTGGCACATTGAGGTGCTTTGTAAAAGAACATGAAATTGATGAATTAATGAAATAATGAATGAAGGAAGTATCAGCTAGAAAGATATGAGGAAGAATCATGACTAATATAGGCCCTGAGTATAATAAAGCATTTTCTCCTCTTTTGTATAAATGTATGCATTTTCCATCACTGTATGAGTGGCAGAAACATACTGGATTTAGGCAGGCTCAAATTGTCTCAAATTACCTTTTATTACACTGAAAGAATGTTTCTGGAGTCGATGATATCTGTGTTCAGATTCTGCTTTGGCCAGATATTATTAGTTAATTAACTCTGAGACTCCATTTTCTCATCCATAATGTATAGGTAAATTGTAATTATATCAGAAGATTGATAAAGGATTTAATCAGGTAACATGTTAGATAATATGTGATAGACAATTTATACATGGTAGCTCTTATTATTAGGCACTTCTTAATAGTTTCTAACAAGATGAAAAACTTCGAACACCTTCAGAAGTACTAAGAGGCCACAATTGATAAAAGTATCCTTCTGAGCAATAAAGAAACCTCACCAGTGAGAGCAAAGGTCTTCACGAATGAGTAAATTCTTTTCTTTCTATCAAAATTGTTCCATGTAGCCACCTAATGAGACAATTAACTTAAAAAAGAAAATATTTCTCAGTAAGGCACTAACCACCTGAAACTTACAAGTTGGATATATTTAGAATATAACTCTGTACTTGAGGGGTAAAGCTTTAAGAAAATGACAAATGAATGTCCAATAGTCAGAATTGAGGTTAAATTTAATATTTCATATGTACAAGTTGTAAAATTAGTTCGACTGACTGAAAAAAAAAACATAAAATGACAAAGAGCTACTATGAGTTCAACAAATGGGTTAAACGGGTTGGCAACTAATTTTATCAGCATCAGCAAATGTTTGAAAAATAATGAGGTATTTTATTGTATTAGCAATATTAGCTAGGCGTATGGAATTGCAGATTCTATAATATCTAAGAATCTCTTAGGCTCTTCTACTGACAAATTGGGAACCACTGATGGATTAGATACATAGTGAAAGAATTCAGGAGACATTTAAAATGTAAATGTCTGTGCTTTGTACATGCTTCACATTTTTTAATCCAAGCAACTTTGTTAGATAATCCGGAGGAGGACAAAATAGTAATAAGACCATTTGAATATCTTTTTCCTTTTTTGAATTGCTCTTTTTCTTAATGTACTCTGTACATTATGCAATATTCTAAATTTTCTATGATCTGCCCCATATAATTTTACATATATATTGATATTTTTCATATTTTTGTATATACTAATATCTTATTCATTATGGACTCACTTCAACAACTAGGCTGAAAGCTATTTGTGAGCAATATCTTTTGCTTCTATTATGTCCCTAGCACCTACGGTAGAGAGTGGGAATAATATATAATTGCTAGTTGATAGGCTGACCGGCTTTTGAATGCTGTTAAGGATCCTATGGGAGTTTTAGATCAAAATGCAGTTCTACTTTGTAATAAAGGGCAAGTGGTGGCTAAAGACAGAGAGACTTTATTCACAAGTTGTGGCTGAGCTTTGAAGTAAGGTGTGGGACCTTGGGTCCATGTGGCCAGCAGTCAGCCCAGTATCTCTGTCCTCAGTGCTGACAGCTGCCAAATTGGTCTCCCTCTGGTAATGATCCCCAAGTTAGCTTCAGTTAATGAACTGAAAGGAGCTAAGGTACTTCTGACCGTTAACTGCCTTCTTTGTGGCTCTGTGAGCTTGCAAGCTTTCTCCATCCCAGAATCCGATGGCAGCCATCTAAGGGGCCTGCTGTGAGGCAGATTGCAGTGAGATAAATCTGTTGTGAGGCAGGTTCTCATCTAAGAGCCCTTGCCAGAGCCAAGAAGCTCATGCTTTAAGTTTTAATTAAAGACAAACTGAACCATTTTTTGGGTAAAGTTTAGGCACCCTTGGCCTGGAAGACAGCCATATACTCTGTGTAGCTGGGGTTATCATGGAGCTCATCTCCATCTGTATGTGGGATGCTAAGGGCAATACAACTACCAGACATTAGAAAATGAGATGCCACTTTGGTCCTCAAAGAAATTTAATAGCACAAAATGGACAAAGGAATAGGAAAACAGAAAGAAATGTTGGTATATTTTCCATACAGATTCAGTCAAATACAAAAATGAATTACTATATTTTCCTGCCAGGGTAACAGAAATACCTCCAAGCTCCTACTTCCTTCTTTAGTCTTTAAGAAGGTCTCCATCACTTCCATTTTGCAGATGAAATGATAGAGCTGTCCTTGACTCCAGTGTACTTCCTAGATCCCAGTAAAAGGATTGGCCATCATTTCTCCAAGAAACTACTTTGTTTTGGCAAGGTACTCCTGATATTATGCTGCACAAGCACACAAATACATAATTAGGTCCCAGGTCAGAACATGTGGATCCTATCCTCACTACATATTAATTGTGTACCTTGAGCAAGAACTTAGGGTGCTAGAAACTGGTCAAACTTCTTCATTTTCTCCTGTTCTCACAACTAGACTATATTTCCCACCTTTCCTTATAATCAGGTACAGCCATATTACATTCTGGCAAATGGAATATGGGAAAAGTTATGTATACCACATGTGATTCTATATTCTCTTTCTATATATATTCTATATTCTACATTCTCTTTATCCAGCTGGAGAGTTTTCCAAGCTACTTCCATCCTGAAACCTGAAATTGCTGTCTGAAGGATTGCGTGACCAGGAACACCATGTTGGGCTATTGTTAGAAGAAAGAAGAAGAAAGAAAGAAAGAAAGAAAGAAAGAAAGAAAGAAAGAAAGAAAGAAAGAAAGGTTCTTATGCGTTGTCAAGACATTGAAATTTTGGATTATATGTTAGCAGATAGACCACTCTAACTGAGATCTCTGAATCTCAGTTCCTCATCAGTAGTATAAAGATAATACTTTCTATGGTGGTTTCAAAGATTAACAGTAGGTTTAAGAGGCATCTGGTACATAGTTTTAATTTTGTTTTGTTTTGTTTTGTTTGTTTTTTTAATGGAGGCAATTCTAAAACTACAGAGTTATAAATCTCTTGGGATCCTCCGTGGTGATGTTGATCTTCACTTTCCTTTCAAGGATGTTAAATCAGGAAGATGGGACATGGGCCAACACTTATCTTTGAGAATGTGCATAATGACCAAGCCCCACATGCCTCTGAGTACCTGTCCCACTTCTACTCTTCCCTTGCTGGTAAGACAGAAGAAAGGAGATGATAAAACTCCATATTTTAGGACTTTGAGGATCAGATTCCACCCAGACAATATTCACTAGAAGGAAGGATCTGGACATTCAGACATGTAGATAAGAAGGATATGGGATTGGAATTGTGGGTTGGTGGTTTTGATAGCTACAGTAGTTGTAGGAATATAGGAATTTGAGATTTTCCCAAGTTATAAGGTATGTGAGATTCATTTGGTTGAATTTCACATGTTTTCTGGGAGGTTCATTAAAATTCAACAGGTTGCTGGGGCGCCTGGGTGGCGCAGTCGGTTGAGCGTCCGACTTCAGCCAGGTCACGATCTCGCGGTCCGTGAGTTCGAGCCCCGCGTCAGGCTCTGGGCTGATGGCTCAGAGCCTGGAGCCTGTTTCTGATTCTGTGTCTCCCTCTCTCTCTGCCCCTCCCCCGTTCATGCTCTGTCTCTCTCTGTCCCCCCAAAAATAAATAAACGTTGAAAAAAATTTTTTAATTCGACAGGTTGGGGAACTGTTTAGATCACCAGTGTCCACCAGTCATGAGAATCTCACCATCAGAGATAATCCTTCTCTTTTCACAGTTCTGCAGTCAGTATCTAGTGCCTGTGGTGTAGTAAGGCTTCAATATATATTAACTGAATGAATGAGTTAAAATGATATAATATCTGTGAATCATATAGAAGATTCCTAGAAGTTCACCCAAAGGAAATAGAGGATGAAGAGAACCAAGCTCAGGCAAGTGCAAAGACATTTTATAATCAGAATTATGTGCTTTTTGTTAATGAAGGGATAAACAACACAGCTGAATTAATCCAAATTATAGAAGATCATTTATTTCAAAATTTAAGCACTTCTATTGAGGCAAAGCTTCTTCTAATCAGTCTGGACACACTGTTTTATGCTCTACTTACAATATTTCAAGGAAGACAATTCAACAAGCTCCCTGAATAAATGACTCTAATGTCTGACCAACTTATCTCATTATTTACTTTCCCTTGAAGCTATTTCTCCTTGTCCTGTCCTTTGTGGTAATAGCAAATAGCTAATAACCACTGTCTACACATCCAACGACCTTCTGAGGTAAATTATAAAAGACACAATTCCCACTTCCAAAGAGCATAAAATCTACCAAAGGCAAAGAACAAATGTATTAGCTATGCTTGAATGAAATAGAGCTATTTGGGGTAAGGCAGTTTAAATGACTTTATATATAGGAGTAGACTATGGTGTACTCTTAAAAGTTCATTGTCAGTAAACCAACACTATGTCTCAGGATCTTACAGGAGAGAGGATCCCACAGATGTTTAAGTTAATAACTAACAAAGGCCTAATTTGTGAAAGAGGAAAATCTTTTATTTAAGCCACTGTTATTTGGTCTCTATTACAGCAGCTAAAGCTATATTCAAACTAATTCATATATATATGAATGTGTGTATATATACATATATGAATGTGTACAGTATTCATATATTATGTTCATGTATATGTGTGCAAACATATTAAATTAAGGAAATAAAGGAATTAATTACTTGAATCAAAGAATATGTATGTAGAAAAGTGTCTAGCAAAAAGTTTTACACATAGCTGGTAATCACTTTTCTTGTTTCTCTTGAGATTGCCATTTATAACTCACAAAACTGATACTGGGTAGATAGAGCTGTTGGTTTTGTGTCTAGGCCACTACTCCTAATTTGGTAGCAGCAAAGTCAGGAACTCTGCTAAGATGAGGCATCATGAAGTTCTTATTAGGCTTATAGCAGAGGCAGTGGGTAGTCATGCTCTAGAATTAGTCAGGAACCCAGAGGCCATTTCCTCAATATAAAACAGGTCAGTCCCAGAGAACTGAATTCAGAAGCTGGTGATGGAGATCAAGTTGTGATAGAAAGCCAAAATCAAGGTAAAAACAAACAAACATAAACAAAAAGACCCATTCAACAGAAAGGCCAGTTTGCATCACAACTCAGAGAAGACAAGCTGAACAGCAAGGATGCTGAACCCATCAAATTTTCTAAACAAGAGGAGAGAGAACCCAAATGGATTTTGGTGCCAGCTACAGAGTCTTGATCTAAGCAAGACTGGGTTTCAGATTGAAATTAGCTGCTTTGGCAGGAAACTTAGTCTTAAATTGCATGTTTGGTCAGGATGCAAGTCTGGCTAACACTGAGCTGAGAAGAAACACATGGCTGTAGGAAAAAGTATTGAAACAGATGAGGAACAGAGTTGACAGTACTCCTGACCCAGCCAGAACTGACACAGAATCTTGCCATGTTCATTAGTTTCAATCTTTCTTCGTCTAGATAAGATCTAATAAGGGATTTGAGTTTTCCATCTTCTTTTCCTTTCACTGGATCACTGATGGAACTATTAATGAGTGTGAAATCACCACAGGGCAGGCAGCCTTTGAGAAGAAGAGATGAAACAGATGGCAAGTCTAATCCACAAACTGGATAAGGCCATTAAGAATCCACTCATCATCACTATTAACCATTCAAGAGGTGGTTTTTCTGCACGTTAACTTGACAGTATAATATGAGTCACAGTCTTTCTGGGGCTTAGTTTCTTTTTTTAAAATTTTTTTTCAACGTTTTTTATTTATTTTTGGGACAGAGAGAGAGAGCATGAACGGGGGAGGGGCAGAGAGAGAGGGAGACACAGAATCGGAAACAGGCTCCAGGCTCCGAGCCATCAGCCCAGAGCCCAACGCGGGTCTCGAACTCCCGGACCGCGAGATCGTGACCTGGCTGAAGTCGGACGCTTAACCGACTGCGCCACCCAGGCGCCCCATCTGGGGCTTAGTTTCAATATCTGTAGAATGTGGAGCTTGGACTAGCTCAGTGGTTATTAAAACTGCTCTGAGGGGCCCTAGGGTTCTAATCAGGTCCTTCAGGTCACCTCAAGAAACAAGAACTCCCTAGACTTCTACTTGAACTAAAGCCATGCTGCATTTATATGTTTTATGCAGCGACACTACAGTCAAATTTCTTATGGGGGAAAAAATCGTCCCACTGCTAAAATAAAGTTTGTGAATCACTGGGCAAGGCAAATCCAAAAGACATCCCTGGCTCTAACAATCTGGGACTCTGTGCTGAACAAGCATCACACCTCTTGTCTATATCTTCTTATCTGTCCAGGTAAGGCTGATAAATTTAAAGGGGAAGGAAGTACTTTTCACCCCCTTGAAAGGCAATACTGTATCTTGTGGCAAGTGTTCATCACAAAAACATATAGCTGCTGCCTAAATTCACACTTCCCAAGTAGACAGGATATAAATAATAAACTAACATTTTAAAAAGCAATACATCTTTAAATTATGCAAAAATAGACTATGTATTTTTCATTGATATCTCATTGTCAGAGGTGCAATTTAGAGTAGGTCACAGTAAGCAGCACTGGGTAATCCACCTGGACAGAGGGCAAGGGATAATTTAGGGAGTTAGCACAAACTTGAATTTTGGAAAAAAATGCAGAAACCAATTGAGAATGTCCATCCCCTGCTCCACTTTCACCTCTCATTCCCTCTTTTGTGCACTGCCCCTTAATTTTGGTATCAGAGAGTTGGTTAGTTTAAATGTAAGTGAAAAAGATTTTTCATTGGATTCTAGCACATGCTAGTACTTATAATGCACATAAAGAAGTTTCTGTTTAAAACTTCTGTTTATTTTTTCATTCATTCATTTTATATATGTTTATCTGGCACCTACAATGTGTCAGGTGTCGGGTTCTCTCTCTCTCCCCATCTCTCTTTCATATGAATGACGAAGACACCAAATCCTTTCTGTCTAGGAGTGCCCAATATGTGAAAATGTTCTGGAGTCTATAAATAACATAAGTTCATTTAAAAAAAATCACACTCAGTATTGACAGCAATAAAGATTTCAACCACAAATAGATTCTGCCTTTCAGTGATAAATACAACTACATTTAGTATATCCTTCCAGACTGCTGTATCTATATGGATGTATTATTTAGAATGAAAATCTACTGTATGTTGCTCTTTTGTAACCTGATTTTTTTCATTGAGGGGATAAATGGTAGATAGAGGTAGCAGAGAGCAGAGTCACAGTTCTAAGGTAAGATCAAAAGGCAGTATTCCACTGTTGGGTCAGGCTTTTGAAGAGCATAGCCTAGGTCTTCCTCCACATCCACACTTGTTCTTAAAGCTGTCACATTTTTGAGGCACCTGGGTGGCTCAGTTGGTTAAGGGTCCTACTTCAGCTATGATCTCACACTCCATGAGTGCAAGCCCTGCGTCAGGCTCTGTGCTGACAGCTCAGAGCCTGGAGCCTGCTTCAGAATCTGTGTCTCCCTCTCTCTCTGCCCCTCCCCTGCTCATGCTCTGTCTCTCTCTGTCTCAAAAATAAATAAAAACGTTTAAAAAAAGCTGTCATATTTTTGTACCTTGACATATAGGGAATACTCTTATATGGGGAAATTTGTGAATTCACTCCATTAAGTCAGAAACTGCAAATAGTAGCCAATAGGCTAGATTTGGCTCAGAGGTAGTCTCACTGGCTGTTAAGATTTTTAAAAAAGACATTTATAAATTAAAAGATTTAAAAAAACTAACTTGCCAGCCATTCTTGGAAAGGTCAGAAGCATGGGGGCTACAATTCTTCAGGATACCATCTGGCTAAAGCCTTAGCTAGGGCAAGGGTTCCCATACTTTTTTGCATATTAAACTTACCTGGAGAGATTTTGAGACACTTGAGGTTCAGGTTATTTGATTATCCCAACCTTACTAAATCAGAATGTTTGGGAGTGGGAGCCAGTGTCAATAATTTTTAGATGCTCAGGTAAGCCCAATGTCCAGCAAGGTCTGAGAACCACTGCCTGAAGGCATTTTGAACTTGCTATTTTCTCTGCCTGAAAGATCTGGTCTTTCCTTCCAAATATCCACATGGGTTGATGGCTCACATCCCACCAGTAATTTATTCCATGTCACTTTCTGACCTAAATGCAAAATCCTCTCCCACAACATCTGATATAACTGTGCTACACTTTGCTTAATTCCTCAGCACTTGTCTTCATTCAACTTATTATATATTCACTTACATACTTGTCATCTATCTCTTATTCCTGAAATATACAACCCAAATAGGGCAGGGAATTTTGTCTGTTTGCTGTTGCATCCCCAGCATTTAGCGCAAAGCTTGGTATACAGCAGGTGTAATTTGTTGCCTAGGGCGGAACAATGCTGAGAAGCAGTTGCTTTCTTTAGATGGGGCATATGTCCTGTTTGCCACAGCTTGCTTCACTCCTCCAAGTTTTCTGTCTGATGAATCTGCAACTCTGGACTTAACTATCACCCTTCAGTTCAAATGGCAATACAAGTCAATGGAAATATTAAGCTAAGCTGGTTTAAGATGACATGCTAGAATGGTAAGGAAAAAATACACGGGTAAAGAACTTTCACATTCATGATGTATTTGAGTATTTCTTTATTTCTGAGTTAAAAGATGAATCATGACATTATCACACTCTCTGATCTCAGCTCAGTTTGGTACTCGACATACAACAAATGTGTTGTAATCCGTTTAATAAGTTTTTTCTTTTCCTGGCGAGAGTCTGAACAAGTTGTTCTATAGCAGAGCATTGATCAAAAGTGGCAAACGTCATTATCCTTGGCAGATTACCAGGAGTTCTGCAATTAACAGCAACATGAATAAAACTATTTTATGGACTTTAAAGTAAATGTAGCTTGATGAAGGGAAAATATATTCATTTTACCACAAATTAACCTACTGTTGGAACTCTTCACATTGAATACATTTCTAAGGTTACTGAGAACTGCTGGGGAAAGAAAAACAAATGGAAACAAGAAATAAAACAAACTGTCACCTTGCAAACTCTACTTCTATGAATTCATTAGCAAAGAGTATTTATTCAGTAACCTCATGTACAGAGCCTCGTGCTGGGTGCTCAGGGGTATAAGTAAAGAAAGAGAGAATATTTGTCCTTCAGCACTTACATAATACAGGAAATGAGTCCATACAACAATTTAATCTAAGACAACTATGTGGATAAAAGCTGGATTAAATTATGAAGAAATAAACTAATTGCTAAGTGACTGACAAGGATCATTGTATAAAATATTTTGAATTTTGAAAGTCTGATCCTCTTCTGAATTTGTGTAGTAGATAAATAAAATAAATAGTAATAAAATATTTATACTTGCATGGCAGTATGTGGGAAAGAATACATCATCTACATCTGAAAGCATATACTCTATAAGTCTGTTTTTATGTATTTAATACATTAGTTCACTTAAGGGTAAATATACATATGTATATGTATGTGCCAGTTAGTTATCTATCTGCTTCTGAGACGTATCTTGTCTGTTCTATCTTGTCTTTCTATCTTGGCCTCTCTTTCTAAGCTTTATACTGGAGGCTGTTCCCTGCAAATTACAGTTCCCACCTTCCCTACCCAACCAGCTTCCAGGTAGATTGAGATGAAGACCTTGGCAGGAAATGAGAAGCTGGAACAAAGAGAGTCTCCAGGATGTTTCTCTCATAGTCTAACTCCAAGTAGACAGTCTAGACACTTTGCTCTTGTTCCTTCACCTTTAGGTGTAGTAGTGACTTTCTGCTATTGATAATGTTTGCTTTGATCATACAAGACTTGTGTAATTAGTTCCTTAATGTAAAATCCCTATACTGACCTATTGAATTTTCTGGCTGTTTTCTTCAGTGACTCTAAACTGACACATATACAGAGGAGTTTGTATACATTTATTATAAACTTATCCTGACACTTACCAAAAATGGAATTTAGTGGGAATGGAGAATTATACAATTTTTCCTTAAAAAAAAAGTTTATTTCTTTCTTTTGAGGGAGACAGAGATAGAGAGGCAGAGAGAGAGGAGAGAGAATCCCAAGCAGGCTCCATGCTGCCAACACAGCCCAACACAGGGCTTGAACTCAGGAAACCTGTAAGATCGTGATCTGAGTTAAACCAAGAGTCGAACACTTAACTGACTGAGTTATCCAGACACCCCAAATTATACACTTTTTCTACTTTTTATGAGGGAGTAAAGAAATATTAAATTAGAAGGTAGGATTCAAGATGTAATGGAGAAAACCACACACAAGCCCTCTTAGAAAAAGATAGGTTCAGAGATGCATCTAGAAGTTGGTTCTCTATGTTTTTTGAGTTAAAAAAAAAAAGATAAGTCATTCTAAATTTCTCTCTATTGTTCAGACTTTCCCTACCATGTAATTGGTCCTTACATTCTATCTATTCTACCTCTCAAGTGTTTCTTGAATCTGATCCTTTCTTTATTGCCTCTGACACTCCATTGGTTCAAGTGGACTCATACTTCTATCCCCAAAGTGATTTCTTCAATCTATTCTCCACAAGACTGTCAGTGAGTGCTTTCTAAAAGTTAACTCTACTCCCCTAAATACCTTTCTTAAAATCCCCTAATGAAGCCCATTTTCTATACAATAAAATATAAATTCCTTTGTATGTCATATATATTTCTTCAAAATTTGGCCTCTACCCATTTCTTATCCTTATCTCTCTCTTTACATATCTCTATTTTCTATCACTTCAGCTGTCCTTAACTACTTGTAGTTCTTCAAATAATCTATGCAATCTCTTTCTTTGCATGTGTGCAATGTTTTGATAGGAGTATATGCAATGTCTTCCCCTTCTTGGCCATGAGAAAGCCTTTTCACTCTTCAAAACTCAGCCCGTCAACTTTGTTATGATGTTTTCTCTGGCCTTCATAAGCAGGATGAAACACTTGTTGGGCTTGTAGAGTACCTTACCTTTTAACCATTGCTTTTACTCACTGTTGTTTTTGGTTCATATATGTTCTTCCCTAATTTGATTCTAGTATCTATTTACCCTCTACCCCCACTATTGAGCCCTGTGAGTGGTACTTAGCAGGGCATTGCTAGATTTTTATTAACTGACCAGATGACAGGATTGACATAGCAACATATACTTTGACATATGTCTCCCCAGAACTTCTGTAAGGCTCCCCTGAAGGAGGGGAAGAGAGTTGCCCAGCCTACTGGTTCAGCTATTTCTCATGTTGGTCTCTCTAAAACACATTGTGGCCCCAGTTGTGAGCCCATTCTGGGTCATTCTAAACCACCATCTAACTTTACTGTTTTTTCTACTTGTATAAGTTCAAAAGATGAAGAGAAATATCTACTGTGTTACAAACAGTTTTAAGAAAAGAAGACAGTGCTCTGGTGTGGGGTATGTGTATGGATTCGTGTGTGTATGTGTGCATGTTGTTCTGTAACTTACTTTTTATGTACATTCATTATGTATGTGTGCCATTTCATAGCCAAATGCCATACACATATAGATACATAAAAACACCCAACTATTATTGATTGAATGATCTCTCCTACTACATCTTTCCATATATTCAGAACTGAAGCCATACCAAATAATCGCTTATTCTCAGAAGAGTAATAGGCTTTTAAACCTCCAATCCCTACCTCCATGTTGTTGCCTCAGCCTAGCATGTTCTTTCCTCATTCCCTATTTATTCATCAATCAGAACTGAAATCAAATGCCATCACTTTTGTGAGTGTCTTTCTGATATGTCAAACAGAATAAACAGCTTTTTTCCCCCACCCCCATAGTTTGCTGTCACTTTTTTTTTTTAACTTGGCATTTACTTTGGTCTGTCTTGTATGCTAATATTAGGGTTTTTTTTTTTTTAATTTATCTTCTACTTGTGATGTTCTTGAGTGCAGATACCTGTCTTCCTTATCTTCTCAAAACTTGGCATGCTCATTGGCACATAAATATGCCTAAAAATATTTGTAGAATTAAGTTAAATTGAAATAAATTAATTGGTCGAAGAATTCACATGTGGATTATTTTTGAATCCATAAATTAATTACATTGTGTGAAGATACTGAGAAGCTGGGTGGGTTCTCAACAATTCATGAGATGTCAAATCTTGAACATGGCACCTTCAACACTTGAACGTGGCACATTCAAACTTCTGTTTCCATCACTTCTCTGCTGTTCATCCTCAGCCTCATATAACAATGTTAGGTCTCAAGTTCTAAAGACTTTATTAAGGTGTCTAATATTAAAAGCTTAATATCCAATTCTCCCAAGAGCAGTTGTATTTTAATTGGAAACTCTTAAAGGATATTAGCCAAAAAGAAACCAAAAGAACAAATTGTGGCAAAATTTCAGATAACTTGATGTCTGACAGTGAGTCAGTGATGAGCTTTCATAATATCTCTCAAAGCACAAGAATATCAATATTTGCTGCCTTGCTTTTTATCTGAGATGACTGTGTTTCAACTTGGGCATAAATAAAACAGATTTATAAAAACAAAATTTTAAGGTGACTATGCAATAGTTAGAGTTCAACTCTGGCCAAAAATCACTAGCTTTTTCTCCTGAATAGAAACCAACCATTAGAGTAATGTAAATATTTAAAAGTACACTCCTATTATTTTAACCCTGAACAATTGATGGGGAAATGAAAGGAAGCCAGGAGATACCCTCAACATGGAAAAAACTATCAGGTGAACATTATTAGTTTCTCCCTGACTTTGGTCCATTACACAGCTGCTTTGCTGGTCTCCCAAAGGAGCACTAAAACTGAAGGCATGAGTAGGGAATTTCTGATATTTATCAGGCAGAAGTAGTTAAAATGAAAAGAAGGCAAAGTCAAAAAAGTAAAACATGCAGAGCTTTCACCAGATGTCTTTCTTCCAGGGAGTATATCATATTTTAAAAACCTCATATCATTAACTTTATAAAGATTTTTTCCTTTGTGTTTTTATAAAAACCTGTAGCTTTCAATAGGCATGTGTTTCAGAATGTATTAGTGACCTTACTGAGCAATTAGCGTTATAGACTCAGTTCTTTAGTACTCATCTTAGAAAACAACCATTGGCCAAGTCAAGGCTAACAGAACATTGTGGAAAGCAGATAGAGAAAGTAAATGAACCAAGCAGGGAGAGGTTCAATTATTCTGCTTCTATGGGTTGTCAGGTAATATTAAATCCTCTGATCTTTTATGTTCAGCAAGCAGTTTCTTCTTAGATGGTTGCTTCATCAAGTTTTCCCTTTGTATCCTATGTATACAAATTGGAGAGATCAGACAGAATATTTACGAGTCATCTGATTTAGGCAAAATAATAAAGAAATCAAAATTCACTTTGGTGGTATCCAGTCTTCCCATTAAGCATTGCCTCCCACACTGGAGGTCCCTTTCAAAACTTGTGTGGCATATTTTCCTACTATCGCAGATGACCTGAAGAAAAGACTAGATACAGTGCTCCTCTTAAAGCAATGAGAATAAAAGTCCCTGAAGGACGAAATGAATGTATTAAAGATTTAAGAGAATAGAGAGGAGGCAGGCAGATATTCTAGGAGCCATATAATACATGGCCAGGACTGCCAGTGAGTGAAATCTAGCTGCTAGAATGGATCAACCAAAATACAAATTTGGAAAGCCATTACAATTCACAAACCACAGTGTGTGTGACACAGAAAACTTTTGTTTTGGCACTGGCTCTTGTGTTCAGCAAACCTCAGAGCTCTTGTCCTTTGATGTATGTATCTGCATCTGAAGCTTAGAAGAAAAACCCACTCCCACAAAGTTTTTTAGGAATATAACTGAACTCTGCCTAAAACAACAGCAATAAACAAAAAAAACAAAACAAAAAAATCAAAAGTAATCATTCACACTGCTAAAGAGAAAAATAAAAGAATGAAAATGTCTATCTTCATGTGACTATAGCATCAAATCTAGCATCTTCAAATATGAGATAAACATTTATCCACTGTTGTCTTCTAAGCAAAAAGTTGGATGGCCTGGGTAAGATTTAGAGTTTATAATCAGTAATTGTTTTGCATAACAGAATAAATAAAGCTTTCCTAAATTCAAAAGAGGTTACTGTTACTTTCCTTAGATTTTTTATTAAAAAATATAAAACATTCATATTGGTGACTAGAATTTCTGATGTTATTGGTAATTTTTTTAACTGTCAATGAGTTATAATCTCTTTATGGGGAATAAGCATTCATCCAGTATTATGTCTCGACAATAGTACAAAAGGAGTTGAAAATGGACAAAATTGTGAAAAAAATGCTTTCCAAGTTACTGTGATGGCTCAAGCATTTATTTTTAGCCTTAACTGAATCCACCATTTTTTTTTTCTTTTTCAGTGGGGAAAAAGAAAAATTTTCTGATTGTTGTCTGAATTCTTGTGTTTGCTAACTAACTTATGAGTGAAAGAGTTTACTAGTGTAAGTGAGAAAAAATATAAGTAAATATAAAATTGTTGCCCAGCAAACTTCAGGCTGAAGGAGGCACACTTTTTATTCCACCCAACAGTTGTATGGAAACAATGAGAAAGAGGGGAATCAAGCAAATAAACAAACTAAAAATAAAAAAAAATAAAGAATGAATTTAAGGATATAGAGGCTTCCAGGCTACATGGATCCTGAAATATCCTTTGGTTACCCAAAGATACAGAGGTCTGTACATACCCTTTCTACTGAGCTACAACATATCACAAAAGACTTTTCACAGCCAACGTTAGCAAAGCATGTCTGCGATGAAGTAGTGTTTTATGGGTTCATGACATAGCTGGCAAGAGCAGAACAATAGACTCACAGTTGGTTAATCCTCTCTCTATAAAGCATGAAGATGATGTACACTCACAACTGAACATGAAGCCAACTGAAGACAAGCAGAGTGAGAATTTTTAATTTTAATGAGCAAGTCTCTGATATGCAAAAAAAAAATACAATAAAATATGGGGCAGTATTAGTGGCAAAAAAAGCAGAGAAGTACTCCTGGTCCAATTACAGAAAATAAGTATAATATACTCTGAATACATATTATGGTATTAAGTACCAAGTGTCAGAACTGGAGACTAAGGCACACAGCTGAAAACAGAAACCACTAAACTGTACACATTATAAGTTTAGAGACCATCCCCTTCATGAGGCCAGCCTTTTCTTGACAATTTGCTGACAGATGCCAGTTCAGAACTTCTACCCCCCTACCCTCCTTTTTCCTACTCTGGTAGATATAGGAAGGAGGTTGAGAGAGAGCTATAGAGGTCCCCTGCAAGAAGAGAGAAAGCAGTGCAATATTCATGAAGAAAGGATTTTTTTTTCCTAACTTCCTTGAGGAGCATGGAACTATTTGAGAAAGACCTTAGGAAAATCACTCACACAAATGCAAAGAGACTTATGTTTAATCAACAGCCTGCATGTCCACTTATGCTCTGGAGCTTGACATCATAAGTCTGCTTTCGGTCAGAGCATGGGAGAGATGGTATGGTATTAAGTGGCTAGGTGTTGGGGCCAGAATCAACTCCCTTAGGTTCTAGATGCTCCAGAGGTACAGAAAGTGGGATTCTTCAATGCTTGCACCCTCTAAGCTAGGGAGGTTGTTGAAGGTGCACCTGATGAGGGAAATATCAGATGGAATTGCAAAGAGGCACAGACAATTGAGGAATGAAGCATGATGCTGTTTGCTGGAAATTAGCTAGCAGATATGGACAAACTTCTTAAGGGGCTGCTAATAAACAGGGGCACCGCTAAGAAGTAAGGCAGCTGCAGGACTGGTTGGTGATGCTTCCTTTCTATACAAGGCCTGTGGATGACAGCCAGATCAGGGGTATGGACAAAGAGAAAACTGCAACATAACAAAAGGCAGTCTATCAGTTAGAAGTGTGTTTGGCTGCAAGTAATACAAAGCCTACATTTCAATGGCCTTAACCAATAGAGATTTGTGTTTCTAGGTTAACAAGATATCTAGTGGGAAGTTGCTTTTGGTCTTGGTTCCTCATCTCAATGGTTTTGAAATTCTCTCAGCTTTCCCCTCATGGCTGCAAGGTGGTTATCTCAACCTCAGGCAGCCAATCCACATTTGAGGAAGGAAGGATTCTAGGCATGAGAGAGGACAGCCAAATCTGTTACTTTTACTAGGAAAACAAAAGTGTTCTCAGAAGCCCCATCATAAACTCATATTTCATTAAGCAGAATTGGATGATTTTGACATTCCAGCTGTAAGGGAGGCAGGGAAGTTTTTAGCTTCTTCAAACTTTAGAGTAGAAGATTAGCTTCCAGTAGTATCTGACACTGATAGTCACGTTGAAGGAGGCCCTGTCTCCCAACTCCTTCATTCTGCACTCCTGCCCCAAGAAAGACCTGCAGAAGAGGGAGCGATGAAGGTGTGTAGAGAAAGGTGGAAGGTCAAGGTGAACCCAGCACCTTACACATCCACCAAGACCCCAGAGGCATGCATTTGATCTCTGCTGATGGAGGGATAGGAATGGGGGAGAAAAGTAAATAGGTCACTAAACTGCACATATATTTAAGTATTAAAATGAACAAGACAGACTTAAAGATCCAAAAGGATGTTCTTCTACTAATTGAAAGAGGAAAAAAAAAAAAACAAAAGGAAAAGAAATAGAATTGAATGAGAGGTTGTCAAGAGAATCTTCTACCAGCTGAAGAAGACTTTGGCTGAATACAGTTAGTAGCCATTATTAGCAGAACAAAATCATCTTATTCCTGTACACATAACAAATTCAGACTCCTCACTAAGTTAGTTACAGTGAAGTTAACTGGACTCCCAGTGGGTAGATGCAGACCTTTTGAGCTAAACCTCTTTTGTTTTATAAAGTTCTGAATTAAAAAGAGCGCTTAAGAAGACATACTTCATTAAAATAAATACAATTAATTTTTGTGAGATCCTCAGATGGGTTGCTATGTAACCAGATACATGCTTTACAAAGTTTTATCTTTCTATCTTGAATAGAATTTATCTAGGAATAATATTTATTCTATTTGGGAATAATATATGGCTTACAAGTGGTAGATTAATCATTATTTTCAATTCTTGTGTTTTCCAAACTAATTTTAGAACACCTTCCTCTTCACCCCCACAAACACATACCTGTCCAACATACTATTTAATTGCATAGTATTCTATCATTTCAAACTGTGATGCTAGCACATCTTTGTGTATACTTCTTCAAAGAAGTAGATATACTTTTTTAGGTCTAAAATCAAACTCCAGAAGAAATCATTTTCCAATTTTTAAGTGTGCTCCATTTTATTAAGGGAAACCATTGGAACACAGTGCTTCTCATTGTAGTCCATAAAAACTTTAGACACTTCTAATATTCTACAGGAGAATGAACTGATTTGATCTAGTATAGTTGAGATTTCTGATATCTCACTCCACAAACATTTATAGAGTTTCAGCTATGGGCAGTCACCATGTTATGTGCTAAGAGTACACAAAGGAAGAAGATATTTCTTGTTCTTGAGAAACTCAAAATTCAGTTGTGGATACACAACTTAAGCTAATACCCATAGCACATTGTGATAATTACCATGACCAAAAGATGTATCTGGGTGAGGAAACACAATGGAGGAAATAACTATACCTATGTAAAATTTACTATTAATTTATGAAGGATAAAATTAATTAAATGAGTTAATCAAGGTCTCAAAGTCAGCTAAATTCTTGCCTGTGTTTGAGAGAGCAGCATGTCCTTCCAGGCATGAAAGGAAGAATTTCTCACCCAACTCAAGAAAAAATTCACAACCTAAGTGCTGGCTGCCTCTGCAGAAACCTGCAGAGAAATTTTCTTATACTGCATCAGGTATAGCAGAAGGAAACAGCTGGAAGCTGAGGGGCAAATATCAGCAGCTCCTGTGTGATTAAAAAGAATTGCCAAATGCAGTAGGTACATCCCTCCTCCCAGCAGTAGCTTTTTTCATGATTGTGTGCTAAATCTCAAAATAATAAATAACAACAGTTAGCATTTATTGAGTGTCCACATGTCACTTATATAAGCCTGGCGTTGTAAAATGGAATTTGCCTATGTTATTTCTGAATTTCATAACAATTTCAGTTTAAAGTAGACACTATTACCTTCACTTTATAGATGAGGAAACTATGAAATAGAAAATTATCTGCAAGTGGAGGACACAGGAGTTGAGTTCGGTTTTCTCTGACTTCAGTGCCAATGCATTTCCCACTGTGCATGGAAAAGAATAGATAACTATTGATGCCTCAATTTAAGCACAAGTGTAGGCATTCCTCCCTGTGCCTCTTTTTAGTTCTTCATTAGAAATGAACACAAAATGGTCCCTCCCCTCTTACAATATGTGAATTTGGACCTCCTTGGTCAAGGGTAAAATAAGTGTCAGAGTTCCAAAACAGTTCTACATTAGCAAATCCTCTTCTTTCCATTACTGCCAATTGATATTTTCCCCTCTCAAGTCTGATCTTGGGTTTGCTAGTAAATATTGTTTCTATCTCCACCCTCACTAGCAAACACAGCTGGTTTTGGCTGTCAGAAATTCAAAGAACCTTCTGCAAAGATTTAAACTGTATGAAAACAATAAAATGAAAAGGAGAAAGAATGTTTAAATGGAAGATAACATCTTAAAATACAAGTTTGACTTTGCATTTTTTGGAAGCCAATGAGAGTTGAGAAAGAATTGATATTTTTATTGTGGTTCTTGTTATGTGGTTCTTCTGAATAGATATGTCCCAAATGAACGATAAAGTCAGCAAAGTCAATACTCAATTCTTGTGTTCTCCATTATCTTACCAAAACAAAGAAGCATATGTTCAAGTCCTCACTTGGCTCCCTATCAACTTCACCCTGTCCCTTCATCTCTGAGTGCAGTTTCCTCAAGTGTAACATCAAAGGCTTGACTGCATGGATAAGCCCTAGTTCTAACACTCTACTTTTACATTTATGAACCATGGAACCACTATTTCTAAAGGGTAATGATTCTGTTTCTCCTAATTTCATGCTTTTTGTAGGTTCTTTGTGTGTATCTGGACTTTAAATTATGTACCAATGGTGAATGGAGCCATATGAGATATATATATATATATATATATATATATATATATATATATCATACATTTTTTAGGAAGATTGATACAACTCAACAATTCTGGGGTAAGGCAAAATTTAAAACATCTGTATTAATATGTAAATGACATGATTTACTTCACATGTTTCAAGTGTACAATTTCTTTAGTTTGGCCAAAGGTATGCACCTGTGGAACCATCACCACAATAAGATAGTGAATAAATTTTTTCTCATGCCCCTTGTAATGCCTCCTTTCTCCTTTTCCACTCCCATCCCCCCAAAGTGTTTTTGTCATGACATATTTGTTTGTGTATTGTAGAATTTACTTAAGTATAATCACACAGTATGCATAGTTTTTTCTGTCTTCTTTCACTTAATACAATAATTTTGAGGTCCAGCCATGTTGCCACTTGTGTCAGTAGATCATTCTTTTTTATTTCTGAGTAATATTCCATCACATGGAAATACCACTATGTATTAGTCTGTTTATTAATAGGCACTTGGGCTATTTTCAGGGGCTTATCATCTCCCACATTTAGCTCTGAATTATGCCAGCTTCCTGTAACAGTGAAGTTGCTGATTCTCATGGATTTGTCAATCATAGTAGAACTATAATGACTGTGGAGCTGGAAGCGGTGGTTGTAGCTGAGAAGTGAGAACAGCCTTATGCCACAGATTCCCACTGTCCCTGCCTGAGATTCAGTAGCTTTCCCAAATAAATGCTCCTTAATTTGCTATATCTCTAAAGTCCTGAAATGGTTATTTTTTAAACAATCTTTTCTAGTTTTATTGATGTTTTTTGGAGAGAGGGTATACCAAGTTATTCACTCTGTCATTCCAGAAGTCCACTGATTTTTATTTTGGTATAACTTTCCTGGTAAGTTACATGAAATGCAGATAGCTTCTACTTTTCAGAAAAGTTCCATCTAGTAAGGGAAATAGAATTTGTTCCCACATAGCTAAAATACAAGATAAATGTAAAAGCACTGCATTAAAAAGCAACAACCTAGTTATTTAGGTATTTGGAGGAAGGAAATAGCATTCCCTTTAGGAAGGGTAAGGAAAAAGCAGAGGGTGTCATTTGCATGAGTCTTAAAGGGTTGATAGGATTTCAATATATATTGAAAGACTGAGTGTAGCAGTTGCATGAGTAGTTATGTTAACCTGGGAATTTTTAAATTCCTTCACGTTTATAATGTTTTGCATGAATACACTTTCATTATAAAACTATTCAAATAATATAGGTGATCATATTCAAGCATCTCTGCCCCCGCACCATCTCAACCCCATCCCACTCATTTTCCCACCAATACTTCTAGACCTTTCCATATGGATTTCTGAAAATTTGAATGGGATGAGTTCATCCACACTTAGATGAAGAACAGCAATGACAAAAAAGGAATATTTCTAGAGCTAAGTCTTTGTTGACACAAATGAATATTTGTAAAGATCAATGACTCAACTGGAAGCACCTGGCTAATATCACCAAAACAGCAAACAATTTACTACCTGAGTAAACATATAAAAGTAAATCAGTAGCTAGAGAAGTTGGTTTATTTGTTAGTCAAGACAAGCTAGGTTATGCTATACACAATCCTAAAGGTTTAATGCAATAATATTGAACTGATTTCTTGGGGCGACTGGGTGGCTCAGTCACTTCAACATCTAACTGCGGCTCAGGTAATGATCTCCAGTTTGTGAGTTCGAGCCCTGTGGCTATGCTGAAAGCTCAGAGCCTGGAGCCTGCTTCAGATTCTGTGTGTCTCTCTCTCTTCCCCTCCCCCACTTGTTCTTACTCTCTCTCTCTCTTTCTCTCTCAAAAATAAATACATTAAAAAAAAAGGAACTGATTTCTCATCCACATGAACTCCAGTGCTTTCCAACTTTCCTGAAATGGAGGAGTTCTTCCCTTCCAGCTGCACAGCCTCAGGCCTTAGAAAAAGTTAAAAAAATTGCACAAGAGATTCCATGGTTAGGTCTGGAAATGATGTATGTAATTTCTTAAAAAAATTTTTTTTTAATCTTTATTTATTTGTGTGTGAGAGAGAGAGAGCAAGCAGAAGAAGGCAGAGGGAAGAGACACAGAATTCAAAGCAGCTCCAGGCTCTGAACTTTCAGCACATAGCCTAATGTGGGATTCGAACTCATGAACCATGAGTTCATGACCTGAGCCAAGTTGGACGTTCAACTGACTGAGCCAACCATGTGCCCAAATATGTATATAATTTCTGCTTACAATGCAATGAATAGAATTCAGTAGCAGGCAGGTTCAAGGGGGGTCTGGCAAATTAGTCTTCTTGTGTGCCTCAGCTTGTGTGAAAAGTTTAAAATATGTTGATGAATTCCTATCATTTTCTCTGCCTCAAGTTTCCTCATCTGTGAGGTGTATGTCAACTTTATGATTACAGCCTTCCCAGTTCTATCTTTTATATATATTACATTCAATACAATAATCTGACTTCACTTTGGCATTCAAATGGATTGAGTTTATTTTTAACTTCATTTAATTGTGTTTTTTGTCTATTTGTCATTATACTGCATTTAATATCAAGTTAAGAGATTGTCAAATATGAGAGTGATCTGGATGCAACATCTGTCACTCTATTGAGTGCAAGCATTCATAGGCCGACCTGGCTGGCTAGGCTGAATCCCCTTCCTACTTCATCATTCTCTGTGTGTTCTTTTGGAACATGTTAGCTAGCTTGGTTTAATAGAAGGACTTTCCCAGAGAGAAGAGAAACATGTATGAGTAACTGTACTTCCCTGCAGAACCTCCAAACAAGTTCTCAGTGTCCATTTGCAGAATATAGGGTAGTCAAGTTTCCAAGACTCCAGGCACATCCAAATAAGATGCTGTGTGTGGCAGTCTGCCCTAAAAAAAAAAAGAAAAAAGAAAAAAAGAAAGAAAGTTAAGATTATCTGAGTATTTTTTTGTGTGCAAAAGCCTCCTAAATTTCAAAAAGTAATGGGAATATGTAGAAGCAGAAATAAAATCATTAGTTAATTTCTAGGCAATGTGCTGTAATTGAAAGAGTCAAGATTTCTGAATTTAAGTCATGACTTATTGATAGATGATTTTAAGCAAGTAACTTACATCATTTAGCCTTTCTGAACCTCCACTATTACCATTTTCATTTATTAATAATTATGACCATAATTAATAATTATGGTAGGGGCGCTTGGGTGGCGCAGTTGGTTAAGCGTCCGACTTCAGCTCAGGTCACGATCTTGCAGTCCGTGAGATCGAGCCCCGCGTCAGGCTCTGGGCTGATGGCTCAGAGCCTGGAGCCTGCTTCCGATTCTGTGTCTCCTTCTCTCTCTGCCCCTCCCCCCTTCATGCTCTGTCTCTCTCTGTCTCAAAAATAAATAAACGTTAAAAAAATTAAAAAAAAAAAAGGTTGGGAAGATGGCAAAGTAAGAGAACCCTAAGCTCACCTTGTCCCATGGATACAACTAGATAACATTCACATCAGTGTAATAACCCAGAAAATGACCCAGAAAGAAGATTGGCAGCACAAGCTCCACAACTAAATGCAGAGAAGAGGCCACATTGAAAAATATAGGATGGTGGAGATTCAGTGGCAGACTAACCAGATCTCCATGTCCATGGTGAGGAAGATCCACAGGCAGAGAAGGATTAGAAACAGACTATCATAAAGGGAAGACAAATCCCCATAAAATTTGTTTTTGACGACTAGAGGGGCTGAATTTTGTGAGTTCTTACAACCAGCAGGACTTAAAACATGGAACTTTAAAAATCAGCAGGCTGGAGGGCAATAGGAAGCAGAGTCCTCTTCTTTAAAGAGACAGTATGACAAACAACCCGTGGAGACACAGCTTAGAAGCAATAGCTTGAAAAATGCCTGGGACATATTGGGAAGAGAATTATTCACTCACTTCAGAGCATGTCCTGGAGGGACAGGATTCACAAGGATATACCTCCAGGAACAAAGGAGCTGGCAGGTGCCATTTCCCTCCCCTGGCCCTTAGCATAAACACCGGGCCACCTGTAGAGACAAGCTCAGTATGGACACCAACTACTTGTTTACACAAAGGACATCCTCCCACCACACTTTGACAGATATGCTCTTTCTAGTCACCTTTGCTTCAGTCCCATTGCTGAAGATCCCCTCCACCAGAAGACCAGCACAAAACTTACCAAAAACTTTTCTCTCTACCTGCAGGGTTTGTGGAACCTTGGCACCAGACCAGTAGTCACCTTGTTAAAATTGACATCCCACCCCTGCTGGCCCAGTCCTGGCAGCAGCTGTTCATCACCTTTCAACAGAACACGAAACTTGAGGATACTGCACACCCCACCCCCTCGAATAAACTCTTGGTCAAACCCATTCAAACTGAAATCACAAACTTGTCAGTGTGCAAGAAGCCCTTATAGGGGCCAGCACCACTCCAAAGTGACTCCTGCCCTAAAGAAAGTAAAACACACACACACACACATAAACACAAACACACACACACACACACCAGTAAGATGGCAGCCCCAGCAGTGGGCTAGGGGCAGACATTTGATCTGATCGCAAGCTGGGCTCATCAATGACAGCTTCTCAAGGGATAACACAGAGAAAGCACCCTGTAGTTTGGTGCTACTGCATCTCTGGCAAATGCATGGTCTGACTAAATTCAAGCCCAAGGTGGTCCTGGACTGATCTATGAACAACGCAAGGACCAAACACTGCCTAGAACAGGCAAAGAGAGCCACTGCAGATGACTGAACTGAAGAAGAAAGTGGCCAATACGCAGGGTGCAGCAAACACTCATAGAGGACACCCTATGAAGCACCACACTCTAACAAACGATGGACACTGCACTGCAAGACACTACTGGACCTCTTCTTCATAAGGCCATTACTTCTAAGAGCAAGGGACATAGCTGACTTTCCTAACACAAAGAAACAGACACAAAGAGTCAGACAAAATGAGGAAACAGAGGAATATATCCCAAATGAAAGAACAGGACCCAATCACAGCAAGATATCTAAGTGAAACAGAGATGAGTAATATGTCTGATAAAGAATTTAAACTAATGATCATAAAGATATTCACTGAACTTGAGAAAAGAGTGGAAGACATCAGTGAGATCCTTAAAGAGATTAAAAAAAGAACCAATCAAACATGAAGAACACAATACTTGAAATTAAAAATACTCCAGATGGAATAAATAGCAGGCTAGAGGAAGGAGAAATAATTAATAATCTGGAAGACAGAGCAATGGAAAGTCATCAAGCTGATCATGTGAAAGAAAAAAATGCAAAATGAGAAAAGACAGGGAAATCAGGGTCTCCTCACGCACAATAGCATTTGTATTATAGGGATCCCAGAAGAAGAAAGAGAAATTTCATTTTATACACAATAGCTGAAAACTTCCCTAATCTGGGGAAGGAAACAGCTAGATCCAGGAGGCATAGAGATCCCTAATAAAATAAACGCGAGAAGGTCCACACCAAGGCACATAGTAATTAAAATGGCAAAAATAGTGATAAAGACAAAATTTAAAAACAGCAAGAGGAAAGAAGATAGTTACATAAAAGGGAAACCCTGTGTGGTTATCAGATAATTTTTCAGCAGAAACTTTGCAGGCCAGAAGGGAATGACGTGATATAGAATGATGAAAAGAAAAAAAAAAAACTGCAGCCAAGAATATTCTATCCAGCAAGGCTGTCATTCAAAATAGGATAGATAAGGAGTTTCCCAGATTTAAAAAAAAAAAGCTAAAGGAGTTAATGACCACTAAACCAAACCTAAAGAAATGTTAAAGGGGACCCTTTGAGTGGAAAAGAAAGACCATAAATAGGAGTACAAAAAGTAGGAAGCACAAAAGCACCAAAATTAAGCATATTTGCAAAAAACAGTCAAAGGACTCACAAAATAAAAGAATGTAAGATATGACACCATATACCTAAAACACAGAGGGGAGAGGAGTAAATATTGGGTTCAAACTTAAGTGATGAACAACTTCATATAGACTTCTATATGCAGAAAATGTTGTATACAAAGCAAATGATAACCACAAATAAAAAGCCAGAATAGATAAGCAAAATTAAAAAGAAAGGAATCCAAATATACCATTAAAGAAAGCTAGCGAGCAATGAGAGAAGAAAGCAAGAGAAGAAAGGATCATAGAAGAATGACAAAAACAACCACAAAACAAGTAACAAAATGGCAATACATACATGCTTATAACTAATTACTTCAAATGTAAATGTCTAAATGCTCCAATCAAAAGATATAGGGTGATAGAATGGATAAAAAAAATACCCATCTGTATGCTGCTTACAAGAGACTTATTTCAGACTTAAGATACCTTCGGATTGAAAGTCAGGGGATGGAGAAACGCTTATTATGCAAATACAGGTGAAAAAAACTCCTAGGTAGCAACATTTACATTAAAAAAAAGAAACTTTAAAACAGAGACTATAACAAGTGACAAAGAAGGTGAGTATATAATAATAAAAGGGACTATTCAACAAGAAGATATAACAATTATAAATATTTATGCATCCAACCTAGGAGTACCCAAATGCATGAAACAGTGAATAACACATATAAAGAAGCTAATAAATAGTAATAAAATAGTAGCAGAGATTTTAACACCATATTTACATCAATGGACAGATCACCCAAACAGAAAATCACCAAGGAAATCATGGCTTTGAATGACACACTGGACCAGACAGATTTAACAAATTAATTCAGAACATTCCATCCTAAAGCAGAATATACAATTTTTCAAGTGCACGTTGAACATTCTTGAGAATAGATCATATATTAAGCCACAAAACAAGTCTCAACAAATTTTTCAAAACTGAAGTCATACTATAAATCATTTCTGATGACTACACTATGAAACTAGAAATCAACCACAAGAAAAAATCTGGAAAAAGCATAAATACATGGAGGTTAAATAAAATGCTATTAAACAATAAATGAGTCAACCAAAAAAAAAATCAAAGAAGAAATAAAAAAATACATGGACAGAAAAAACACAATGGTCCAAAATCTTTGGGGTTTTGTAAAAGTGATTCTAAAAGGGAAGATTATAGAAATATGAGCCTATTTCAAGAAGCAAGAAAAATCTTAAATAAACAACCTAACATCACACCTAATGGAGCTAGAAAAAGAACAATGAACAAAACCCCAAAACAGCAGGAGGAAGGGAATAATAAATATTAGAGCAAAAATAAGTGATATAGAAACTAAAAAACTACAAAACAGATCAATGAAACAAGGACCTGTTTCTTTGAAAAGATCAACAAAATTGATTTTCTAGCCAGACTCAAAAAAAAAGAAAAAGAAAAAATATTCAATAAACAAAATGACGATTGAGAGAAGAGAAATAACAATCAGCACTGTAGACATATAAACAAATGTAAGAGAATATTATGAAAAATTATATGCCAACAAATTGGACAACCTAGGGAGAAATAGATAAATTCTCAGAAACGTAAAACCTCCAAAACAAACAAACTGTACCAAAACTGAGGTAGAAAGAAACTTTGAACAGAGTAATCACCAGCAAAGAAATTGAATCAGCAATAAAAAAACTGAATAAACAAGAGTCCAGGACCAGACAGCTTACAGGTGAATTCTCTTAAACATCTAAAGAAGAGTTAATATCTATTCTTCTCAAACTATTCCAAAAAAATAGAAGAGTAAGGAAAACTTCCAAATTCATTCTATAAAGCCAGTATGACCTTGGTAACAAAACCAGATAAAGACAACACAACAAAATAGAATTACAGCCCAATATCTCTGATGAACATACATGCAAAAATCTTCAACAAAATATTAGCAAACCAAATCCAACAATATATTTAAAAAAGCATTCACCATCATCAAGTGGGATTTATTGTTAGGAATGCTAGGGTGGTTAAATAATTGCAAATAAATTAACATGATACATTCTATCAATAAGAGAAAGGATAAAAACCATATGATCATTTCAATAGCTGCAGAAAAAGCATTTGATGAAATACAACATCCATTCATGATAAAAACTCTCAGCAAAGTACATTTAGAGGGAACATGCCTCAACATAGTAAAGGACTTCTATGAAAAACACAGCTAACATCATTCTCAAAGGGGAAAAACTGAGAACTTTTCCCCTAAGGACAGAGCTAGACAAAGTTGTCTACTCTCATCATCTTATTCAACACAGTACTGACAGTACTATGCTACATTTTTATTCAACATAATACTGGAAGTATTATGCTTTGACTATAATAAAGTCACAGCAATCAGACAACACAAGAAGTTAAAGACTTCAAAATTGTTAAGGAAGAAGTGAAACTTTCATTATTTACAGATCACATGATACTATATGTAGAAAATACTAAAGATTTTACTAAAACACTACTAGAACAGATAAAGGAATTCAGTAAGCTCACAAAATACAAAATCAATGTAAATAAATCTGTTGCATTTCTATACACTAATAATGAAGCAGCAGAAAGAGAAATTAAGAAATAATCTCATTTATAATTCACCCAAAATAATGAATAAATTTAACCAAAGAGGTGAAAGACCTGTACTCTGAAAACTACAAAACTTTGATGAAAAAAATTGAACAGAACACAAAGAAATGGAAAGACATTCCATACTTAAGAACTGGAAGAACAAATATTGTTAAAATTTCTATACCACCTAAAGCAATCTGCAGATGTAATGTGGTACCTATCAAAATACTAACAGCATGTTTCACAGAACAAGAACAAACAATCCTAAAATTTGTATGGAACCACAAAAAACCCTGAATAGCCAAAACAATCTTGAAAAAGAAAACAAAACTGGTGGGATCACAATTCCAGACCTCAAGTTATAAGCTATATTATAAGTAGTAATCAAAAGAGTATGGTACTGGCACAAAAATACACACGTAGTTCAATAGAACAGAATAGAAAGCCCAGAAAAAAGCCCACAATTATATGGTCAATTAATCTTCAACAAGTATTCTTCAACAAGAATATGCAATGGGAAAAAGTCTATCTCTTCTATAAATGGTGTCAGGAAAACTGGACAGCTACGTGGAAAGCAATAAAACTAGACCACTTTCTTATACCATAACATAAAAATAAACTCAAAATGGATTAAGAACCTAAACGTGAGACCTGAAACCATAAAAGTCCTAGAGGAGAGCATAGGCAGTAATTTCTCTGACATCAACCATAACCTCTTTCTAGATATGTCTCTTGAGGCAGGAAAACAAAATCAAAAGCCAACTATTAGGACAATTTCAACATAAAAACTTCTGCACAGCAAAGGAAACAATCAACAAAACTAATAGGAGAAGAATGGGAGAAGTTATTTGAAAATGACATATTTGAGAAAGGGTTAATATCCAAAATGTATAAAGAACTTATACAACTCAACACCAAAAAATAATAATAACCCAATTAAAAAATGAACAGAAGATACGAACAGACATTTCCCCAAAGAAGACATGCAAATGGCCAAAAGACACATGAAAAGATGCTCAACGTCATTCATCATCAGGGAAATGCAAATCAAAACCACAAAGAGATCACCTCACACCTTTCAGAATGACTAAAATCAAAAACAAGTGTTGTCAGGGATGTAGCGAGAAAGGAACACTTGTGCACTGTTGGTGGGAATGCACACTGTTGAGTCCACTATAGAAGACAATATGGAGATTCCTCAAAAAATTGAAAATAGAATTAGCCTATGATCCAGTAATTACACTATAGGATATTCACCCAAAGAATGACAAAACACTAAATTGAAGGGATATATGAACCCCTATGTTTATTGCAACATTATTTACAATAACCAAATTATGGAAGCCCAAATGTCCATTGATAGATCAATGGCTAAGGAAGAGATGTAAATATATGCATACATCTATACATATATATACATGTATATATGCATATACATATATGTGTGTGTATATGTATATGCACAATGGAATATTGTTCAATCATAAAACAGAATGAATTCTTGTCATTTGCAATCCACGTGGGTGAAGCTGAGACTATAATGCTAAACCCCATAAGGTAGTCAGAAAAAGACAAATACCACATGATTTCTCTCATGTGAAATTTAAGTAATGAAACAAAGGAGCAAAGGAAAAAACAAACAAGCAAACAGAGACAAACTGAAAACCAGAGAACAAACTGCTGGTTACTAGAGGAGGTAGGTGGCAGGATGGGTGAAATAGGTAGAGATTAAGAGTACACTTATCATGGGGTGCCTAGGCGGTTCAGTCAGTTAAGTGTCTGACTTTGGCTCAGGTCATGATCTCATGGTTCCTGAGTTTGAGCTCCATGTTGGGCTCTGAGGGCTTGGAGCCTGGAGCCTGCTTTGGATTCTGTTTCTCCCTCTCTCTTTCTCTCTGCCCTTTCCCTGCTTGTGTGCATGCACTCTTTCTCTATCTCTCAAAAAATAAATAAAATATTAAAAAAAAAAGAGTACACTTATCATAATGAACACTGAGTAATATATGGAACTGTTGAATCACTGGATTATATACCTGAAACTAATAAAACACTGTATGTCAACTACACTGGAATTAAAATTAAAATAATAATAATAATAATAATAATAATAATAATAAGGACCAATTCACCTGGATATTCTAAGAATCAAAAGACAAAGTGCATGGGAAGTTCCTCTATAAACTATAAAGACCTACACAATTTAAAAAATAAACAAGGAGAGAAAACACAAAAGGAAAACAAGCAAGGGAAGGCCCAGGGCTAGAACTGTAGTGCTTATGAGAAACTTGCACTCAGAAGTGAATGGGTTGGGATTTGAGACCTCTGCAGCAATATCAGAGGGAAAACAGAGCTGGAAGTCTAGAGAGGAGAAAGGGAAGCTGGGGAGTAGGGTCAGTGAAGAATAGAAAGAATGGGAAGAAAAAGAGATAGGGCTTTGTGAGTTAAAAAAAAATGACTTTAGAGGGCAATTTTTAAATAATTTTTTTAAATTTTGGAACAAATATAGATTTACGGAAAAGTTGCAAAGATTACACACAGGTTTCTTCTATACTCCTCACTCAGTTTTCCCCACTTTTAACATCTTATGTAACAATAACATATTTACCAAAAGTGTGACATCTAGCACAACATACTGAACACAGTGTGTAATAGAAATTATTCTGTACAGATTCATACACACCACTAGCACTAGTGAGAAATTGACATTGGTACATTATTATTAACTGAACACCAGAATTTATTTGAAACCCTAATCTTTTGATAGCTATCAATTCATTTTACTGGTCTCAGGTGAACGTAAACTGATCCCTGTCCTCATGTGACCCGACTTCCTTAATTTCTGGCTTACTGACTCAGTTCCCAAAAATATATGGTGAAGCGAAATCACAGATGTCTTTCCTGGACCTCAGGACAACACAAATGTGTGTCTTGATGAACAGATATTCTGGAAATAACTCTTCAGTGTTAGTCTTTCTAGGTAGCAGGGTGAGATGATGCATCCACCTGGGTCAGTAAAGAAAGTGCCATCATTTTATTTTCTTTAACTTAGTCACAAACCACCAGGAAATTACTTTGAACAATATGAGACATATTGCAGAAAGCCCTTGGGAAAGGAGGCATTTAAAAGTCACCACATTCTACAATATTTGTAGAGACATCTTAAGAGAAAGCTTTGCATAGTGGCACTACCTCAGATCATGCCAGGATAACCTGAAGATCACTCTTGAAGTTTCATCCATTTGAAGTGGTCTTCAAACATATTTCTAAGAACAGTTTAGATATCATATGTGTTGGGTAGTCGTAATCACTCTTGGCATTTAGTGCAAACAGAGTGAGAGATGGGAAGCATCTGCAATGCTTAGGTCAGTATTACACAATGAAGAATTGTCCTACCTAGCCGTCAAGCAAACACTGATGAATACTGCCAAGAAAAAGTGAATCTTTGAGATATCCATAAGGCAGAGGCTAAGGATTCGTTAACAGCTTTTCTAGGAATCAGCATCTCCTGATTCCTTAGGGCTAGCTTTTCAGGGAAATACTGATTGTCAGAAATGCAATGCCATGTGTGTATGTTTCCTTCTTCAGCATGGAGAAAGAAAAGAGGCAAATTTATCAGAACTGTAAATCACAACAATATAAATAAGGATAGCCATAGATACATGTACACATTCCATGAATGGTTTCTTTTCTTTTGTGTGTATCAGTGCTATAGCAGAAATAATTACACTCTAGTGCTTGCCAAGCTTCTTAATGCAGTAACAGTTGCAAGTTATTCTCTTAATAGAATTCTGAGAGCAAATATCACTAAATACTGTGAAAATGCTTCTCATTATTTTACATATTTTCTCCCTGCATCTGCGTGTCTCAAAACAGACCTAAAAGCTCCACCAGAGACAGGAGTTCAGCACTTCAACACGTGTCCTTTTAAAAATGTGGGGAAATTCACAAATTAATTTGCAAGCTAAATTATGTAATCGGATACTGATTTATTCTCCAAGTGCAGTTAATAGGTTGCTTTTTTCATTAAAAAAATTTAATGTTTATTTATTTTTGAGAGAGAGAAAGAGACAAAGGGCGAGTGAGGGAGGGGCAGAGAGAGAGGGAGACACAGAATTTGAAACAGGCTCCAGGCTCTGAGTTGTCAGCACAGAGCCTAAGGTACCCACAAACCATAAGATCATGACTTGAGCCAAAGTCGGATGCTTAACCAACTAAGCCATTTAGGTGCCCCTATTTTCTTCTTTAAAGGAGGCAAAAAGACTTGCCGTGGGCCCAAGAAGAGTTTTGCCAATATGTAGAACTTGCTTAAGGTAGAAATTTCAGTCCTCATTGGCTTAAATTCATGGTATGTGAGGTTATGAAATTGGGCAAAAATGGTCATTGAAAGTGTCATTTAAAAAATCCAGTCAAGGGTTCATGGGTGGCTTAGTTGGTAAAGTGTCTGACTTCAGTTTGGGTCAAGATCTCACAGTTCACGGGTTTGAACCCTGCGTCGGGCTCTGCGCTGACAGCTCAGAGCCTGGAACCTGCTTCAGATTTTCTGTCTCCTTCTCTCTCTGCTCCTCCTCCACTTGTGCCCTGTCTTTCTCTCAAAAGGTGAATAAACATTAAAAAAAAAAAACAACTATTCATTTCCTTTCCCCTGATAAGCTTTGCACATGCAACCCTGCTTGCAACTTCTAGAAATCTAGCTGTCTACCAGTATACTATTCAGCTATACTAGACTTATTTCTTATAGCAAACACACAATTGTTATCTCAGCCTCATTACTGCTCACACCTTACCTAACTTCATTTTGGCTTTGATATTTTTTGGCTTTGAAGGGGAAGAATAGGTCTGGTATCCCTTCTATTCCCAAGAAGACATGCTAACTGTGCTATAGGAAATAGGGACAATTTAGAAGCTTTACAGAATTTCAACAAGAACAAAACAGGACAACAAGAACAAAAAAAAAAGGAATTCATGCAGTGAAATAAAAATTAAGCTGTGCTGAAATCTTTGCACATTCTCAGCATGATTTTATATGCACTTAATATATTGATAAGTATTCCAAATACAGCGTAATTTAAATTCTAATTCAGGATATTAAGTACTACTGAAACAAAACCATCTTTTAGTTTAGCCTATGGATTCACAAGCAGTTCCTAGACCATTAACTTTTCACTAAAAGATAGATTTCATACCTACTTTTACAATGAATAAGCACCTATACCAAAATCTGTTTTATTTACCAAGGATAAATACTTAAAATATCTCCTTTAAAGACTCCAATTTTATGTTACAGGAAGTCATAACTAGTATTTTTTTAATGATACACAAACAGAATGCTATGTACCCACTGCCAGTAGAGGCAATGGCCAAGTCACAAGGAGATAAAGCATGAGTATTACTTTAATATCTTAACTGTACTTATTGTTTTCTTTGTAATATGATACTGTGTTGGCAACTGGGAATATCTTGGAATCAAGGGCTCTTGATGATAAAAAGAAACTCAGAGACCAACTGGATAATTTCTTTTGCTTTATTAATATGGAAGTTGGGGTCCAGTGAGGTAAATTGACTGGATCAAGATCATCCAAACTTCTAGGAGAACTCCATCAAAACACTGCCACGTTTAAGAAAGATTTTTCTATTTTTTTCTGGGAAAACAAAAACAAAACCTTTAACTTCAGTAGTTATAATGTTTACTGCCACTGAAGATAAGTTCTCTGTTGCTGGACTTTGGTATATGCCCTAAGATAATGTAATGGATGATTTTCAGTTAAATACCTTATTCCTATTATATGTGTTGCAACTGAACCAAATTTGCTAGTTAGTCTCATATGAAAAACCACAAGTGTTTTCATATTTTGATCAGATTCTAAGACACTTTCTCTTCTTAAAGTTTTGTATGTTTCAAAGCTTCATATATAAGATTCAAAATGAAACGGCCTCTTCCTGACCATAGTATAAAAAATAAGCACTTCCCAATCTGATCTTCCTTTATATTTTTCACCATTTACCACATATCATAAGGAAATGATTATATAAATCATATATTATTGAATCAGAGAGAAATTATTTGCTCTGAACTGATCAGATACCTCATCTAAGCCTCTGTAATCTATTGGTTAGGTCACAGACTTACATATACAGAATTTTAGGAAATATAGCAAATGAGTCTTCTCAGGTGGTTAATGCTACTTACAGAGTAAAAGAGATCACATTTGTTAAGCTAGTGACTGGCAGCATAGCATGTCTATTGTAGGAGGGTGTTTGTTTTAAGTGTATAGTTACAATTCTTTAATGAGAAGGTAGTTATTGCTTTGAGATTAGTTCAGAGATAAGAACCCTTTCCACTGGCAGCCAAATGGAATTTCATGACTTTTTTGACCTCGGCCATCAATATTATGGCTTCTAGCCATCCCCTCTGTTTTGGTCTGAGTGCACAGGTGGCAATATTACAAATAAAACAGTTGGGGCACAGGTTAAAATGCCAGTGGCAGAATTTGAGCCACCGTAACCTAGGGAGTTGAGTAATCATAACAGTACCATCGCATCTGTGAATTCAGACCCATGGCGCTATTCCAGAAAGTGTGAATTCAAGTTACCTTCCCTGAATGACAGTTCTGTCTTTCCCTCATGGATTTCCCACTTGTAATAGAGGTTTAGGTTGATATGCCCAATTCTGTGGTAATGACAGACAGAATCTGGGAGTCACACTTTTTAAGGTCAGTTGACCTAGGAAAGTTAGGCAATCAATACAACATTTGATGATCACCATTTTTTCAATTTATCCTAAAGCAGTGAACCCACTCTGTCAACAATTTCTTTTTTTTTAATATGAAATTTATGGTCAAATTGGTTCTATACAACACCTAGTGCTCATCCCAACAGGTGCCCTCCTCAATACCCCTCACCCACCCCCCATCAACCCTCAGTTTTTTCTCAGTTTTTAAGTCTCTTATGTTTTTGCTCCCTCCCTCTCTAACCTTTTTTTTCCTTCCCCTCCCCAATGGTCTTCTATTAACTTTCTCAAGATCCACATAGGAGTGAAGACATATGATATCTGTCTTTCTCTGTATGACTTATTTCAACAATTTCTTAAATCTACCTTTAAATAAATAATATTTCTGGAACTCACGCTGAATAACCAGAATAGCTTGTAGATTAAAAACTAGTTGAATATAATTCTAACACTACCAAGTTTTCTATTAGGAATTCATCACTGAAATGGGTTTTACCACGGGATATTGCTACTATCCTACTATTTATATAAGTAATTTTATTTATCTTCAGAATTTTATTTTGCCAGTCTATAAAAGAACACTTGACTTAGTACAACAATTTAAAAAAGAAGTAATTACTGATGCAGTCTTTAAAAAGCAAGAGTATGTATGTCCCATTTGCTTTGTGTTACGTCCTACCATGCTGCCACAGACCTAAGGGGAAAATACTGTTAGAGAATGACGATTTCTATGTTGTTCCTTTAGGTTGATTTGCAATGAAATGTTTTGAAATCTGATATTCTACTTTGCCATTTTCGTGAGTTATTTAAAGCTTTCCTTCTGCACACTTGAGAATGATGGGGGTTTGAGGGTGCCAAGAACGAGCTTAAACTGACTAGG
This sequence comes from Acinonyx jubatus, assembly GCF_027475565.1. Taxonomy (NCBI): domain Eukaryota; kingdom Metazoa; phylum Chordata; class Mammalia; order Carnivora; family Felidae; genus Acinonyx; species Acinonyx jubatus. Next base: position 59,980,876 of record NC_069391.1, read on the forward strand.
AGTGAATTTGTGTTTTGGAGTCTTTATATCTTCCTACTAATATCACACTCTTTTGAGGAATGCTAAGAAATTGTGTGGACTTCAGAAATTGCTCACATTGCCTTTTTATTTTCTTAAATATTGTGTCTGATTTCATTTTTATCTCATTTTGTAAAATAATGTACAAATAAAATGTCCTGCTTTTGTATTCTCTGGAATCAATGAAAGATATTCTCTCTCTCTCTCTTTCTCACACACACACACACACACACACACACACACACACTCACTCTCACTCTCACTCTCGCTCTCTCTCTCCCTCCTTCTCTCTCCACTCCAACTTGTTAGGACTTGCTATGACAATACAGAAAACAGTATTGGCTTGAGAACCAATAAGCTGAGAGGCTGCCATGTGTAACTAGAATCCAAAAATATTTCTAGCTAGGTATATTTCATCATAAAAATCTCTCCATTTGCACTGCCCTTTTGATGGTTGCTCCTAATGTTATCCCTTTACCTATATACTTAAGAATTGTTTTCAGGTGGATCATTTTCTGTTTCCAGGTGATCCTTTGCCATCACCTTCTTTATCTAGCCAATAGCAGTTGTTTACCTACCTACAAGAAATATTACTCTGAGGAATTGTTATGAAACCCCTATGGTATGGGAAAAGAATTACTGACATTTTTAGTTCTGAATACCCAGCACTTTTTCTTCTTTTGAAATATACCACTGCACATGCATTTTAATTAAACCAAAAGTGCATTCACAGAGGGGTTTACATGTCACCAATTATTCTGAATAAAGGTTTTTCTCTCCTTTTTGGATGTTAAATCATTATCTGTCTTTCAACACGTGTGGAAAATGCAGTTATAATTGTTGTAAATAACATCTTTTCCTAAGCATAAATTTGGGATGTGGTCAGTTTTCTTTTTCCTCCAGAAGCTCAGAAACTTCAATTGTCTCACTATGGGTGTTTTCTAAAGTACAGTCACAAAAGAGATTCTGAAAATGACAATGTTGTGTTTGATATTTATTCTCTTGCACTGACTTCCATATCAAAACTGCTAAGTTGAGAAGACAAAAGATGCTTTCCCAACTGCTGGCAACACAAAGCTCCTTTGTATTCTGACTCTTCTCTTTCCCTTACATCAACATCAATAAGTACTTTGTGGGAGAAACTGAAATGTCAGTCTTTCCAAGGAGCAATCAAGTCCAGTTTATTCTTTACTCTGTAATTAAAGCCTGTTTCTATGAAAAAAGTAAACCAATACCCCAGTAGCCAAAGATAAACTGCCGTGCTATTTTTAATCTACAGCAACCCATTCAACACTATGAACCCTTTGAGACTTGCTGTAGTTTTGCATTCTTGAGCCAGTAGAAAAAAGATTCATGAAAGACAGTAGTGGATAATAGTTTTGTGGTAATAAAATTGGGTGTCTTCTTTTAAATGCTTGTTTTTAAACAAATACACTACAAAGGACCAGGATGAAAGTAAAAGGTTTTATGAATGTGCTTTATACACCCAAACTGTGTATGCAATATGAAGGGGAGCAGAATATACCACCCCCAAAATATGCTTCTGTATTTTGAGCTAGTTATTTAAGACACAAAACAAACCAAACAAAACCCAGCAGACAGGGGAGAAGCTCTGAAAACCAAGTAGAATACCCTTTTGTAAGAGACATTTGCATTTATAAGGGAAATCTTTATTTGTAATGGTGTCTTTTTTTCTGTACCAGGAAGAAGAATTCTGGAAACTCTGATCAACGGGAAAGCCAAGGACTGAAATCAGCATAACAACTACACTTTTACTGTGATTTGCCACATAATGTCCCATAACTGGATCTCCCACACTCAACATCTTCTTCTGTCTTCAGCTGGAAATGGTATTAAAGGTGGAAGCTTGGGGTATTTCAGTTAGTTTTCCTGGGTCTCTCCCATGTAAACATAAGTTATACATATTATTAAACTTCTGCTTGTTTTTCTTCTGTTAATCTATCTTATTACAGAAGGTGAGAGGAATGACTCTCAGCAAAGAACCAAGAAGAGTAGAGGAAAAATATTTTTCCTTCCCTACAAGTCTTTCCTTTCATTCCCTGAATATGTGTCAATGCCAGTCCCAATGCCTCAATTTGCTGCAGGACTTGAGAATATTTAAAAAAGGAATTCCAACACAAAAAGGGAAAAGAGGTTGAAACTGGTTATTAGACTTACTTCTTAAGTTCCACCTTAGGGTCCCCTAAAGATAGTTTCCTCCTCAGCACCCAGCTGGCTGCCATACAGAAATGTGGACACTGTGCTCAGCTATGTCTTTGCTGAGTCCCAGGCTCCTCTTCTCATGTTTGGCTGCTAGCTTCTTTCTCTAGAGAAGAGAAAATTTTAATATCACAATAATCTCATCAATTCAGTAAGCAACTCTTAGTTTTTAATGTCCATTAAGAATTCCTCCATTCGATCCCTCTCTTCTATGATTTGGTATTTATATAATCAAAGGTTACATTAAAATGATTTCCTCAAAGATATATAGAGCCAATCCTATGGTTCTCTATATAGATATATACACCCAAGCCTATGAAATTTTTATATAGTAATATTTTGAATAAATAAGTCTTTTTTGCTCATCACCTGAGTTCAAAAAAGTCCCTTCTCACTATGAGCTGCTCTGCCCTTGTTATGGGAAATGTATAATATGTGATGATTTGTAAAGGATTTCCCAGGAAAAACATCACCCTCACCCCTATGACTTTAATATGTCAATCCTCTATTCCTGTGCTGCCTAAGAGGAATACAATGCAAGCCACAAATGTGACCCATATATGAAATTTAAAATTATTTCCTGGCCACATTAAAAAAGTAATACAAAGAAAGAGGTGAAATTAATCTTAATAGCATATTCTATTTAACTTAACATGTCCCCAATATTATCATTTTAACATCTACTCAATATAAAAACATCATTACTGAGTACTTTTTCTTTTCTTTTCTTTTTTTTTTTAATATAGAGGCATTGAAATTCAGTTGGCATTGTACATTTACAACACATTTCATTTCAGATTAGCTATATTTCTTTTTTTTTAATGTTTATTTTTGAGAGACTGAGAGAGAGAGCACAAGCAGGGGAGGAGCAGAGAGAGAGGGAGGCAGACATAGAATCCAAAGCAGGCTTCAGGCTCTGAGCTGTCAGCACAAAGCCAGATACAGGGCTCAAACCAACAAACCGTGAGATCATGATCTGAGCTGAAGTGGGATGCTCAACCTACTGAGCCACCCCAGAGTCCCAGATTAGCTATATTTCAAGTGCTCAATAGCCACACAAGTCTAGTGGCTATCATACTGGATGAAGTTGTTCTAGATCTTCCCTGGTAGATGAGTCTTTCCTTTATATAGACCCACATACTGAATACATGGATGGACAATGGCCAGACCATGTATGACAATAAACTCTGATCTACATAAGACTCACAGGAAGTCATCCTATAACATCTATAACAATTGTTTTGGAATGATCAAGACTTGATCAATGACTGTATACCTCCTTAGCCCTCCTCCATCCCATCCTCCCAATCCAGGACCAACCAGAGAAAGTCAAATATACTCCCCAATCAATCACATAGGATGACTGCTTCTAGTTAGCTTCCTCCAGGTTTTCATGCCAAGAAACTCCAATCAGAGCATACTTGAAGCCTTACTTTTTTTTTTTTTTTTGCTATTAAGCCTTCTAACTTCCCTGCCTGCCTTTGATTCCTTGCCAAACACAAGTGGTAGCAGCTGACTACTTGCTTTAGAATCTGAATTAATAACCTCTGTTATCATTTGGGTGGTCTTAGGTTATTTTGATAAGACTTGAACTTCATTTTCCATTGTGTAGAAATTTTCTTATATTTGAAAACCCAATTTGTGAACTCCATGAGGAAATGGTGGAATGTAGTATAGAAAAGAGTGCTCTTGACCCGAGGCAATATGGTTTAGAGCAGCTACATTTTGCTGGAAACACAGACATTTGGGGGTTTTGTTTGTTTGTTTGTTTGTTTGTTCATGTGTTTGTTTGTACATTTAGGTAGCGACAGACAAATGTTTACCAAGATTAAGGCAAAATGTGTCATGATGCTGGTAGAGTGCTGAGAAAAGAGACCTTCCTCATTTATGCTTAGAGGACACACACTTTCCAACATGGAAAGGAAAACGGCTGTTGGCATTCCTGGATATTTCATGATCCATTTCCCACTACATAGCCTGTGACTGTACAGGCATTTTAAAAGCTCTCTGATAATGATAGCTAGTGGTTGAGGTTTTTAGAAACAGGCAAGATGTCTGCCCAAAATGTGGGATTATCACTTCATTTTTGGCTGAAGCTAAAGTGGGGAGAAAGCCCAAAGGAAAAACGGATCATTTCTGTGGCTGTACAAGCAGTGGAATAATATATATAAATGTTACCAAGAAAATCTAGAAAATGTTTGCAAACCCAGCAGTGTAAATGTTATTTTTAAGACTCAAGTTAAAGAAAAATTTAATCAAGGCAAATAGAAAATAAATTTTTTCAGAGTTAAGTTAAAATTGGATCCATTTCTTATTTAAGAAATTTGAAAAAAACTTTTTCTTAAATAGTGATCCCTCTGCTTTGGATTCTGACCCATGAACACTGGTTTAAAATGACTATTAAGAGGCTAAAATGAACACTTTTGAGTTTTAAAGTTGCCATTAAATGAAAAGATTTTATTTTTTAAAAAAATAAATAAAATGAAATGTATTTTCATAGCTAGGCTATGGAAATGATGAAGCTTTAGAGAGAAAGGACATCTAATTATTTATAAGGTGTTTATGGTGTAAAAGTCCAGGGCTCCCTAACACCTTATTTACCACCTTATAGCCATGCCTTGACAAAAGGAACCAGGAGGGCTTGAAAGGGCCCAAATACCTTTGCAAAGGTAATCACTTCTCCTGCAGTAACTAGTTATCTGACAGGCTCCCACCCAATGTGTTTCAAAATTTTATGCGGATCTACACTATTTTTATATGAAATGCACTATTTCTCAGACTCTATTTAAAAAAAAAAAAAACTTCTTTCCACTATAGTCCCACTTTGAGATATTATTACATGGCAAGAACGTGACATTCCTGACCTCTAAAAGATTTACAATGCAAACATTATCCAAAGATGAAAATTACATCACCTCACTATGAAGATGAGGCTTAGTTCATCAATCACTAATTGAGAAACTTAGCCAAATATTAATATAAATGTCATATCTCTGTTCGACAGGACACAGAGCGGTGGTTTTGATTTGGTCATAACTTACATCATCCATGAGCCTTGATGTCTGCTATCTTACCCGTGCAGCAAGGGTCTTATCTAGGATGTGAATTTCATTGGAAAGCTGGCTGTCTTGAAAAGGAGAGAAGAGATGAGAGAAAAACTAGATACAGAGGACCAATAGTGTTTTCACTCGTGAACAGTTCAGATTAACTCATAAACAACAGAAACATTTTCATGATCGGGCAATGGTGCCTTGTCTGCTGGCCACATATCTTGTCCTTTGGAGGAAACCAGCCCAACCAGAGTGATCTGTTGCCATAGCAATGTGGAATCCAAGCTGGTTCCAGGGCACAATTCTTGTCACAGTGTAGCCATATGTATGTGCTATAGACATTAGGCAGTCATTGAGGAAATTTATTAGTGATAATTCCTTCCTCTTTCTATTTTAGACCTTTGATGTCTGTTGATATTTATTGAAATAGAAACAGTCATGAAGTGATAAGAGAATTATGAGAAATCCCTCCCTACTGCCAAGAATACACATAATGGAGGAGATAATAATCGCCCCTTCTCCTGTATAGACCCAAAATTAGGAACTGGAGACAACCTTCTCCACACTTTTCTCTCACTCTTCACTATCTTATCTCTGGCCAGAATTGTCCTTGGAAAGCATATAGGCCAAGTCCCTCCAAAACCACATTGTGTGTGATTGAATTCAATAGCTTCTGGAAATTAAGTCTAGTAATGCACCTCTTTTGTGTCATAATTACATGATCCACAACCATTGCTGTTAAACCTGCTTGTCATTTAACCTGTTGTTAATGGTGTGTCACTCCAGACTTCAAGGATTTGGCTTCAACCTTCACATGTTAAAGTCTTCTATACTATCTTCCCTACCCACTGACAACTGGCTAAAAGTATTGATGTATTTCATTTCTGTGTTGATAGCATTCTATTCCAAGTGCTTTTATATATTAACTGAAATTAATCCTCAGGAGAAATCTTCATAATGATGATATAACTATCAGATCTTACAGATGAGGAAACTGAGGCACAGAGTGGTTAAGTAACTTGCCCAAGGTTTCTCAGCCAGTAAGTGGCCAAGCCAGGTTTCAAACGCAGTATTTTGAACTCAGGATCTCAGCCTTGAACCTACACACTGAAGACTGAGCCTATGTTTTCCTAAACTCCATATTCCCAGCCCCTAGTATGAGGCTTGCATTGTCAGGATTTTGAGTAAATGTTCAGTGATTTGGAGATGACATTGAAGGCAGAATCTCTATGTAGCTGTCATCATGCTGAGGTGTAGATGTTCAGCTGATGTGATCCTTGAGGCTGACTACATGCTTCATCTTCCAGCTGCTGACCCTGCCATTGTCTCGATTACCCAACCTGGGCTCCTGTTTTTTGCTGGTCTAGTTCTTAGTGATGTTATCAATGAAGCCTGGGTGATAGTATCACTACCATCATTCCTTTTCCTTCTAATATGTTTCCTTTTCTTAAACTAGTTCACCTCTTCCAGTCCCTCTCTCTGTTTCTAAATGGAATGTGAAAGCTCTATTTAATAAACAATGAAAAAAAAGCATGACAAGGTATCCATACTAAACTATATGGCAAAGGGGACTTATTTAGAAAAGTCTGCTTCATGTAAGGCAGTTATTTTTGCTCAATCATAATCTTTAAGAATGTCACTAAAGAAGTTGATGTGATCATATTACAGTCTTATCTCTGAACCTAACCCCCACCTAATGGATGCCAACTCCTGTTGCTCTGTAATGTTCTTAGCTCCTCTATGAAAGTAAAACATTTCCTATTCTCCTCAGTATACTTATTTTGGAAGCAATGGAAGTAGAAGTATTAGGCACATGACTTCAATGTGTTCCTAGAATATGACTGAGTGCTAATAGTTTCAACATTGGGAAGACAATGATCCACGTCCTGGAATGAATACTCAGATTGCCTAGAGTTAAGTACTTTCCTAGAGGTTAAGCACTTTCTCTAATTAGGATATTCTTAGGAATGAAAAGGAGGGCATTATTGAACCTTGGACTTCATCAGTGGTTCATCGGTGTTGAGGATACAATAATGAATAGGACCAGTCCCTGGCTTTAAGGAGATCATAATCCATCACAGGAGACAGACTATTTCTCAAGTGTTACCCATTGTAATAGATGTCTACATATACAACATACAGGACTGGCTACATAAGTTTCAGTGTCCAGTACAAATGAAAATGCAGGGACTTTGCTCACAAATTCATTTTTTAATTATTTTTTACATTTATTAAATTTTTTTTGAGAGAGAGAAAGAGAGCTGGCAGGGAGGGGCTGAGAGAGAGAGGGAGACACAGAATCTGAAGCAGACTCCAGGCTATGAGCTGCCAGCACAGGGCCCTATGTGGGGTTCAAACTCACAAACCATGTGACCATGACTTGAGCCAAAGTTGGATGCTTAACCAACTTAGACATCCAGGTGCCCCTGTTCACGAATTCTTAAGAATTTCAAAATGCATTAAACCACATGCAGGTCGCTTGGGCTGCACATCCATGAAGCTGGCCCTGCATACATGAAATGGGTTTGGGGTATAGACCACTGAAAGTCTTCAAAAGGGAGTAAAACCAGTGCTGGTTCTAGCAGGATGACTAGGGGTTTGGCATGTAGAGATGGAGGGAAGCACATTATGGGCAACAAAAGAGAAAAATTACAAAGGCAGGCTGTGTGAGAGCAGGTTGTCAGTCTATTTGGGGGATGACAAGCTATGAGGCCAGAGCATAAAGTCTTGCACTGAGGATGCCAATAGACAGGTCTGTAAAGGGAAGTTGTAACCAGAATGTCAGGGGCTTCATGAAATGACCCAGGAAGAAGCAGGCAAATCAATAAGGTAATTCTAGTTTCACTACTTACTTCCAGAAAGCTCTTGGGTAAATGACAGTATCCTGAGCTTAAGCTTTTTGTCTGAAAATTAGAGAGTTCTGGTCTTGGCTCAGTCTTTAATTAGCCGTGAGCCCTTAAATAAGTCACTTCCCCTCTCTGAAACTCAACATCTCTCCATATGGAGTGAAGAGCTAGGGCTACATGAGTGGTTTTCAAACTGAGCTCTAAGGAGGTGCCTCAGGGGATATGGGGAAGGTGGGTGAGGATAAGGAGAAGGCTTCAACCACCACACACTTGAACTAGAGCAGCTTCATTTTTATCAGTGTTATACGTGTGTATGTGTAAATATTTATTTACCTATATAGTATATATAACATGTTACATATTATATGTTATTGTATTATTTATGTATATGTATATTATGTCACTTAATAAAAATAATGCTAAATATTATGTGGTAAAAAACATATAATTGCTATATATGTTTTATTTATTCAACAAAGTGCCTCAGTGTTCACATCTGAAAATTGTGGCTATTTATTTTTTTATTTTAATTTTTAATGTTTATTTATTTTTGAGAGAGAAAGAGAGACAAAGCATAAGTGGGGGAGGGCAGAGAGAGAGAAGGAGACACAGAATCCAAAGCAGGCTCCAGGTTCTGAGCTGTCAGCACAGAGCCTGATGTGGGGCTCAAACTCATGAACCACGAGATCATGACCTGAGCCAAAGTCGGATGATTAACCAACTGAGCCACCCAGGGGATATTCACCCCTGAGGATATTTAATGGTATCTAACTTGTAGGTTAATACGATGATTAAATGTCTAAAATACATGTAATGCACTTAAAAATGTATCAGGCATAGTGTAAGTATTGCTAAGTCTCAGTTCTTACTCTTTTATTAGCCAAAATCTAAGCTCAAGATATTGGAATATGTGTATTTTTTGTTCAGTACTGTCTTCTTAGCACTTGAATAGTGCTGGCCTTTAGTGGATGCTCACCATATTTGCTGAATATATGAATAGACAGGGTCTATGACACACTTGTTTCTAGGCTCACTTTGGAGATACAAAGGTAAATAAAGCAAACATGGGACCAGCCCTAGTGGGTATGTGTTAAGCAAATAAACACAATTAAAGATCAGTTGAAGCTTGTGCTTAGTGTTTTATTGAGATTACAGATAAGACTTAGTTTGAAATAGCTACATCTCCATTAACAGTTTGAAACCTCCAGGAATGATTTGTCCCAAATGCCTGCAAAAGTTATAAATTGTCATATTTTCGTGGTATGTGAATCAACAGGCAAAGAGACAGAGGGAATGAGGGTTCTCAGCAAGTAGCAGGGATCGACCTGGGTAAGATTCTGGGCAACTAGAAACAGAAAGTAGGAATGATTCTGTTCTATGAAATGACTTTTCCCTGATGGGCTATGTTCTATGTATTTCTGTTGTGTCACCAAGGAGAGATGGACCCCCATCCTCAAGGAATTTCTCATCAACTGGAAAAGTCAGGATCAAGACACATTCATAAAATAGCAGTGGGACTTTTTCTCCACCCACTGCCATCATTAGCAAAGATATTCCCAAAGGAACAATGTGAATGGATTGGACTTGATCTGGAAAGGTTTACAAAACGGATGAGTTTACAACAGAGAAGGGAGACGAAATTCTGAGGTGACTGAAAGTCATCATGGAACAACTGCTTGCTTGCTTGCTTGCTTGCAGCCAAGGACATAAACAGTGCTAGAGTGAGGCAGGTGCGTTAGCAGAGATCAGTGCCCAGGGGCGATGAATGAGTGAGCAAACGCACCCATGGACACCACCTGTTACTCAGCTGAGTATTTTCACAGCAACATCATTTCTTTGAACCCTTGGGGCCTAACCACAGCACTATATCCATTTGTCAATATCTATGCTAAAGCAATCATTTATACCTACCAGGGCAAGGCAAAGTAAAACCAAGACTCCCAGGGCAATGATAACTCACCCCCATTGCTCATTTGGTTTCTAAGTGGGTTGTTTATTTTATGGCATGTGCAGTATGTACTCATTTTCTTAGAATTAGTTTAAATTGTCCTTCTTCAGAAATATGTCATGCAGTCTTTTTCTACAAATGAGTATTTTACTCAGTGGCACACAGCCTGTGCCATTAAACCCAAAATTAAAGAACATGAAACCATTAAGATCTTTCATTCTTACTGGTTCTATTTTGTTGTGCCTACATTTGGGGTAGAGGGAATACTTCAGGGCCTCAGAGAATCATGAGTAATGCCATCGTTCTAACGATGTGAAATTCTTATCTTCTTTAAACCATGTAATTGTGTACTAAACAAGGTGGGAGAAAATGCCTTTTCATTCCCATTTTCGCCAACACAGAGACTGATCACAATGAGGAGATAGAAGAGATGTATGTCTGCTTGGCTCGCAGTCATTTCGTATTTACTTGGACCACGCGATTGAAATCAAATCGGAGGCTCTCTGTCCGGGAGCGTGTGATTTGTTATCTAAATAACTATGTGTGAGCAAATCAGATGTGGATAAGATATTTCCATTATCATCGTGTATGTTAGCTCTGATTCATGAGGCCCCAGCTTCATCTATACTAGCTTTATCAATGCCGTTCTTGTCAGTGTTATGTATTTGCTATGCTTGGGCAGGAGATTCAGTTCTTGTTAACTTCTCAACTGGTAAGCGCAACGGAAAAACTTAATGAAAGGAACCAAGGAAATATATTTTGTGTATGGTCTTGGCTAATCGACAAACGCATTGCTTGATAAGAAATTAAGGGGAAAATGTACAAAGAATTCACAGGAGCAGGAGGAGTTTGTTTTGTTCATAGTATACAAGCCTCAAATTTCAAGATGCCAGATTGGAGACTATTTATATTTCCTTTCTTCCTTCTAGGGCTTTTTTGTCTACTTATTACTAATAATCTTACCTTTAGTTTTCAAGGAGAAAAAAAAACATGGGATGCAAACCTGTTTTTGTCATATAATTTCACAAACTATTTGACCTTGTTTGCAACCAGAACTATATATCTCTACCAATAGTTGTGCTATCAGTCAGGGTTCTTATTTGCAAACCTACAACTGACCTAGGATATTTTAAACAAAGGGAAAAAATCCAGCAAGAGCACAACATATGCATCAAGGATATTTTTACAGGAACTGTCTGGCAAGAACAGAACAGCTGTGTGCTGCTGCAGAGACCCACTGCTGCTGGTCCTTCTCACAGCCACTATGAATAAATCCTACCTCTCCTTCCGTTAAGGAACTCACAGTCCCAGGCACGATCCCCCTGGTAGAGACCAGGTCTTGTGGCTGCTTGTGCCCTGCTGTGAAGCCATGGGGAGAAGGAAACTCTTTTCTGTTTATGTTCATCATAGAAAGGAAAGAGATTATGTCTCCCACTACTGTATCATTGGGTGTTACCTCCCAAATGGGAATAGGAATTATATACTAGAGCCCCCACAAGTCACAAAGCCTTGTTATTCCTTCTTTATTATTAATTTTACTTAAAATAACAAGCTATAAACATATTGATATGTTTTTAAAACATGAAATTGAAATTTCTTTGTTCTTGGTACATTGCTATGTAACATGTAGGCAAACATGTTACATGTTACAGTAAACCTTTTGGGATTCATTTTATATTTAGAGACAAGATAAAATTAGAGAAGCTCTCATCTTTAACTAGAATGTCAGTGTTATTTCTGAGATCTATAACTACTTTTAATGTCTTACTTTTCTTTTTAATTCCAAGCTCCATGAATATCAGGTTTATTTCAAAATGGACTACAGGCCTGAATACCCAAGCAATGTAGTGTGGATGGCTTTCCAGAAGCCACTGTCAGCAGCTTCCTCCCTTGCAATTTCTAATATAGAAATAGGAAATACACATATTCCCTTTCACAGCTTTTGTTGTTGTTGTTGTTGTTGTTTTTACAGAGTAGAGTTTGTATGTAACCTACTTCCAGAGTAGGAAAGTTATTGTTTATTGAAATTATAGTATGGATACAGCCTAAGCAACACTCCTTACTTACCTCTACTTTCTACCTTGAGCATAGTCAAAGGTACCTGGAGCTGAAAAAACCCGCCTTAAGGGAAAACCAAAGAACCAAGGGATGTTAGTGCTGATACCTGCTTCCAGGCTCAGACTTCTTGCTATAGAGTGAAATCAACCCTTCCCTTTCTTTGGGTCCAGTGTAAATCAGGTCTGGAAGGATCTGCAGTTGAAAGCATTCCTAAGTTATACAATGGTTTCAACAATTCACATCCATTCATAACTGGACATTTCAAATAACCTGCTCCTACCACTTATTGAGTTTTGAATTTGGGCTAGGACCATGGAAGTGAAGTATAATCCAGACTGTCAAGGAGAAAGATAGTATATATAAGGAGATGCATAACTAATGTGATATAATAAATGCTAAAGCAGAGTTATATTCCCTGAACCAGGTTAGGACATGATTAATTTCAGTATTAAGACTAGATTCAGTAAAATGGAATAATCTGGAAAAAGATCAGTTGTGGCCTATTGAATATGATGACAGGAATACTTAGTGTTTTACACTAAATATTATCATAGTCAATTAGTATTTCTACTAATTTCTACTACTATATGGGATCTTTTATGTATTAGTCTCATTTTATCTTGGAAAAACTGGTGTGAGGTGAAACACATATGGCTTATGGAAATTGAACTCCGGAAGTCTAAATTAGGCTTCCTCAACTTCAGCACTATTGGCATTTTAAGCTAGACAATTTTTAAAAAGATTTTATTGTGGTCAACACACTTAACATAATATCTACCTTTTTAACAGATTTTGAAGTGTACCATATTGTTTTGTTATCTGTAGGCACAATGGATCTCTTGTACAAAAGATTTCTAGAACTTATTCATCTTGCATAATTGAAATTTTATACAAGTGGATTAACAACTTCCACTTTCCTCTTTTTTTCCCTAGCACCTGATAACACCTATTCTCTTCTTAACTTCTGTAAGTTTGTTTACTGTTGATATCTCTTATAGTGGAATCATGCATGGGGCGCCTTGGCTCAGGTGGTTAATGTCCAACTCCTGGTTTCAGCTCAGATCATGATCTCACAGTTCATGAGTTTGAGACCTGCATCAGGCTCTGTGCTCACAGTGTGGAGCCTGTTTGGGATTCTCTGTCTCTTTCCCACTCTTTCTGCCCCTCCCCCACACTCATTCTTTCCCTCTCTCTCTCTCTCTCTCATCCTTCTTTGACTGGCTTATTTCACTTATGCCCTCAAGGTTCATCCATGCTGTCATATATTAAAAGATTTCCTTATTTTGGCCCATGGGCCATAGTTTGCCAACTTCTTCAGTGAACTGCATTCTTCTTATAATCCAAATCTTTCTTTTATACATTCTAGTACCCAAATTATAGTCTATAAGCTCATAGTCACTGGAAATATAACTTTCTTTACTTTTCTATAACTTAAACTAATTTCTCTTTCAGACCTACATTGTGGTGGGTGGTAAAAACTAAATCTTAGCCAATTCAGATCCATCTCAGCTTATTCATAATAAATGCAAGATTACCTCATTGATTTTAGGGCTTTCTTCATCAACTCATGATGCTTCCTTCCTTTACCAGGTTGTGGCTCAATTTTGGAAGGCTCTCACAGTGACATACATCAAATAGGGAGTGGCTAGTTCCCTCTCTTCATGTGTCCACTAACCTTTAAATTGCTTCTGTGTGTTGATCTATAATACACTCCTTGTTTTAATATAGGTTACATTATTATTTACATATGGTAAAGTCAATAGATCCAAAGATGACTGCCATTATAAAGATAAGTTGTTATGCTAACAGATTCTGAGAGGAAAGAACGTTCATGTGCCCTGGGCTGCCACCTGGGGAAGCATCAGGGTCATCAGGAGGCACAGGAAGGTAGGAACCAAGGGCAACAGACTTTACTGTGGTTTCTGTAGGAAGAAATAGTCAAGGTAGGTTAAACAGGCTTAGGATTGGCTTATTTGAATAACTTTAGTGTGTTCTAGGACATAAGTTGGCTAGTACCTGGCTCTGGAGTGATTAGTGTAGGGAGATAGTGGCCTGGAGTGTCAGAATCCAATAAAGGAAGGTAGTTGGGAGTATGGGCCCTGGATTTGTTCATTTTCATTTTAAAAACTGGTTCCTTAGACTGCAAGTTGTTTCCTATCTTTAGAAATTGGCTAACCCTGGGAAGGACAGTCCCTCCAGAGTTAGCATGACTCCTGATGTCAAAGCATCAGAATACAGAAAATAAAAGACATAAATAATACATTTCCCTTTTCAGACTGCAAGTCTTCAGACTACTCTTTCAGGCTGAATTTATACTACTTTCAGGCACAAGGCAAAAGTTCTGAGTTTCCTCACACTATGCCTAGGACACAATCTTCATAAGCTTACTTAATACTGAATGGGAGTCTGTATAGTCCTCTCACTGTTCTGCATGGCACAGAGGAGGCAGCCAAGGCTACCTGACTCTTCCAAGTCCAATTAGCAAGCAATGTACCCATCAATGCCACCATCAGACCTCCTACATTTCTCTGTGTTTCTAAAGTTCTGGCCCCTGGTCTCAGCTGGAGAGAGGAGAGCAGAGGAACAGCACACCTTCTCATGGACAGCCAGGTGTATAAAATCTAGCTTTCCCCTGGTTTAACTGTCTATTGCAGCCTGGAGAAAATTAATCTTGCTGGGGTAGGGGCAAGGAAAGATGAGAAAAACTAGCTCTTGTTGACTTGGTATTCTTTCTCATCTATTGCTTAGTGCATAAACTCTATGGCTTGGGTCCCTCGGGGCTGTGGGTTTTGGAAAGCAAAACCAAGGCTTTTGAAACTCATACTTCTTTTTGTCTCACACCAGTCTCTGCCACAATATTTAAAAGTTTATTTTGACACTCAAAAGTTGAGATTTGAGTCTTCTATTTTTTCTTTTGGTGTTTTCTTTGGTAATATCTCAGAGAAGGAGCCTGGGAAGGAGAAACACACTGATTAATATATCAAAATACTATCTTGTGACACCAGTTTTTTCCACTGGGCACTTGCCTTATTGCCTTTGCTTAACTTCCACCTTGAATGCTTTTCTGGACCTTCTGTCCTGATTTCTTCACCCTGCTGCTGCTCAGACAACCCTTACACTGTTCCTTTTCTTGCTGAAGCTATGCTCCCACTGATGAGTAATTTTCTCAGCTACACAAACATCAAGAAGGGGTCTCTGCACTTGAGGAAATTATGGGAATTACAGATTCTGAAACTTTCACCCAATATAACTTTTTCCCCCTTAAAAACCTGAATTCAAGAACATCTGGAAAAAGAGGCAAAAGTTTAATATGTCAATCCTCTACCTGTACACACTGAAAGTCTTCAAATGTAAAAATTTGAGGAGAGGTAAATAATTAAAACTAACCAAGCTCGTCTTTGGGTGCAGCCAAATATTTTAACTGTAGACTCTCATCCCTATGCAACAAAAGGATGGACTGTATTTCCATGCATTTTTCCTCTTTTATTCATTTGTTCAACATGTATTTGTTGAACACTAACTATGTGCCAGAAACTATTCTAGTCACTGAGAATATATCAGTGAACACAAGAGACAAAATCAGCCACCTTCATGGAATATACATTTGAATGCCAGAAATAAGTGCTTAATTGCTGACATTTGTGTGGTGCTTATTATGTGCCAGGCATTGATCTAATCTCTACAGTAGCCTGATGAGATAGTTACTATTATTTACCATCCCCATTTTACAGACAACGTTTAGTAGTTTGTCCATGATTTTAGAGCTAGTAAGAAACTCTAAGATACATAAGAATTTGAATCCAGGCAGACTACCGGCAGTCTGTGTTCTCAATCACTGAAGTTGACTGTTTCTAGCTTATAAGTAAATTATAGATGAAGTTAGAAGTCAATGATTTCTTTGGGAAAAATTAAGTGTAAAAAGAGAGTAGAGCGTACTAAGGGAAACAAGAATCTTAAAGTGGGTAGTTAGCAAAGATATAACTATGATGTGTGACTTGAGTAAAAACTTGAAGGAGGTGAGCGATCAAGAGAGATAAATATCTATGGTGAGGGTGTTCAGGCAGAGAGAACAGCATCTGCAAAGTCCCTGTGGCAGGGCTATGCCTGGCACTCATGGGTGCAATTTTGCATGCCACTTTAGAAAGCACATCATATACCATACGTTTTCACTCTTATGTGGATCCTGAGAAACTTAATAGAAGACCATGGGGGAGGGGAAGGGAAAAAAAAGGGAGGGAGCCAAACCATAAGAGACTCTTAAAAACTGAGAATAAACTAAGGGTTGATGGGGGGTGGGAAGGAGAGGAAAGTGGGTGATGGCATTGAGGAGGGCACCTGTTGGGATGAGCACTGGGTGTTGTATGGAAACCAATTTGACAATAAATTTCATATTAACAAAATAATAAAAAAATAAAAACATGGATAATAATAATAAAAAAAGAAAGTACATCACATCTATTTATCACAAAGTTATTTGAGTTCTGCTATTGTGGCAAAATACAAAGCTTTCAAAAATGATCTTTCTAATAATTTCAAACCAGTATTTTCACAACTTTCCCCTCCACAATTCAAAATAAAAAGAAATGGATGGATGAGACCAGAGTTAAAAAGAGAAAGAAATAAAAGAGATGCATTATCATCCTTAATATGGTTAATGATACCTTATAAGGGATTAATAAATTGTGAGGCAAACACAAATAAGAACAAGCTCTGATTTTAATAAGCATTTTTTGAGATGAAATAATCATCCTTATTAACTGGGAAAAAATCTATGTATCATGGCCCGAAAGTTATGATTACTTTTCTTGTTAATATAGGCATTGGGCTAATGGTAAACTTCAAAGAATCTTATCTGTCCCAGAAAGAGAAAGAATTTAGAGATTGTCTTGGCTACAACTAAGCTGGTGTTTGCTGTTTGCATTTACTTTGCCCTAGACTTCTCCAAACTCTTTATCAACCAGTTGATATTGTTCCTGATTTATAAGAATTAGAGATTAAACAGCTTGCAACAGAGGCTGCCCAGCTAGACCCTGGCAGAACTGATCTGAGGCTCACGAATGCCTGCCTGTTTTGCTCTGCTCTCTAACAGATGGCTTATTTCTAAGGACAAAGTTCTTTATTTTCTTTCAAGTTGTCTTTGGGTTGTATAAAGAATGGGGGACTGGCAGCTCAGTATTCACTTTCCTCAGTCCCAGAAGACATTAATCAAGGTCTAATGAGAAGAGATCTTAGGCTCAGAATCAGGAGAATGGGACGTGGATCCAGCATTTTCACTAACTAGTGGCGAAGTTTATAAAAATGATTTTTTTTATCCTCTCCAAACCTCACTATTCTCATTTAAAAATGAAAACAAAAATTACTTCTCCTCCAGTTTTCATAGAATGTTGTAAGATAAAAATGAGAAAATAGGTAAAGTACACTAAAAAGTAAAGCCTTAGCGATAAAAGAAGTTGTTTATTAGCCTGTCTTGTTTTTCCTACCTTTTTATTCATTAATAATTCTTAAAATTTTCCCAATCTGTTTATTCTCTTGTTTGTTTTTCATCTTTCCTAGCTTCTTCTGTCTCCTTTCTCTGTATTTATTACTTAAGTTACTTTCCTTCAAACAGATTTAACTTAAATTCTGTTGAACCAATTCATTTATGAAACATTCCTCAATACTACAGTTTCACTGGTTCTTTTCCTCTGATATGCCCTCATGTTTGCACTGAATTTGTATATATTCTTATGTGACATTGGCTAGCATTCACTACAATACAATATAAGGACCCCAGAAATTAACTGGATTTCATCCAAATCACTGACTGCACTGGTTTGGCCGCTCTGCCCCCATCTGCCTGGACTGAAGGAACAAAATGCAAAGGTCTGTTCTCCTGAACAGAAGGAATGCTTACACATTTGGATGAAAGTATGGAATCCATGCTTAGTAAGGTTTAAAAAAGTGAGGGGAGCCTAAAGAAGAGGTAGTAAATGAGGAGACACAAGAAAATGATGCTGTTCTGAATTAGATGGAAAGTCACCACAAACTCTTTAAGGTGAGTGAAAAGTATCCTCATCTTTCCTTCTTTTTCCCCTATTTTACTCATTTTTTAAGGTTTACTTATTCATTTTTGAGACAGAGAGAGAGTGAGCAGAGAAGGGGCAAAGAGAGAGGGAGAGGGAATCCCAAGTAGGCTCTGTTCTTCCAGGGCAGAACCCAATGCAGGGCTCAAACCCACAAACTGTGAGACAATGACCTGAGCCAAAACCAAGAGTCAGATGCTTAACTGACTGAACCACCCAGGTGCCCATATTTTACCCATGTTTATATGCAATGTTTAATGAGTTTTCTTAAAAATACAACCTAGTCTCAAAACACTAATGTGAAATTGGATCAAGAGAAAAAATTCTCCTCCCGTGAAGTATCTGATGTCCTTGGATGTTAAACTGGTGTGACTTCATCATTTTCCTCTTTCTTCCCCATCTGTCCTCTACAATGTCTCCCTATCTGATTCCATCAACCCTATTTCCCCCAATCCTATACTTTTCTCACTTTTTTTTTCTTTTGCCAGAGTTAACTTGGGTGCTTAGTCTCTTAAACTTTCCTAGGCTGTGCTTCTCTTGAAGTGAGGGGTTATGTTGTTCATACAGTATTTCCATTCTTAAGTCCATTCCTGAAAAAGTTGATAGACTAATTTCCAAGCCCTCACTTATCCTTCATAGACTAACCCTGTCCTCACTGAAGTAACATCAATTACCAGCGAAACAGTTGTGAAATTCATATTACTTCTGCTTCTGATCTTGGTGAAGTGGCTTCAAACTGTGTACCATAGAGCCCTAAGGGCCCTTTAGATGCTGGAAAGAAGAAAATGAAAACCAATGTTCTAGTGATAAATTACAACTATGTCTAGGTGCAGATCAGGATCTCCAGAAGCAGATACTGACATGGAGTTGGGGTGCAAGGTGTTTATTAGTGATCAACACCTGTGAAAGTTAGAAGGTGGGAGAACAGTTGGGCAGAGAGATATGACAAACTTCCATTCGGCTCCAAAAATCCTAACCCAACCTAAGCCAGGGATAGGGTGGGGGTCATCTGGAATAGACATTGCTTGTCAGAGATGTCTCTATACATTTTGGACCAAAATAGCTGAATCTTTATACTCTCCCTTCCCCCAGCACTTGTTCGTGTGCACATGTGTGCACACACACACGCACACACACACGTCTGTGCGCACTCAGTCACCAAGTGTAGGTTATGGCCTCAGGTGAGGAGGCTCCTTGCAACTGATCCACCCTGAAGGAGCTGACAGCTGGAGGTTGGTAATTGGCCAAACTCCCTACAGCTGAGCAATGAGTCTCACCTTGAACGGAAATCTGTGTGGCATGACTCCTCATCTGCCACTTGAGTCGTCAGAATTATAATTGTATATATGGATTAAAAAGTGCATTTGTGCTAAATTAGCCTTAAGGAGTTTAGTTTCCCAAGGCATGCCATTGAGCAATCTTGAGTCTACTGAAGAAAGTAAACTATAAAATATCTCTGTGGTTATTTCTTTCAAAGCTCATGTTTCCTCCTCCATCCATAGTTCAGCCATCTCTTCCATAGAGTGTTATAAACAACTCTCAAAACTCAAACATTGTGCTTTTATCAATTGTCCACAGCAACTAGTTGGTTTGTTGCAACCACAGTTGAAAAGGTGACATTGTTTTGGGTAATAGAATTACTAGCTAAGTAGCTTCTACGTTCAGTGCCATTGTGTTCATATATCAGATTCTAACAAAGGAGGGGGTCATATGCCAGCCTGAAATGGGCATCAATGAGCATCTGCTGCTAGCTATAGTCACAAGAAATGAATGGGAACTATAATATTAGTCACAGAGACTTTCCGATCACTGACACATTTAAGAGAAAGCAGTTATAAACAATCGCAATATGGTTACTTGCTCTCTTTCATTCTCTCTTTCCTCTGATTCTGTGTCCCCTCTCTGTGCTACCATGTCTTCCTGCTCTTGTTTGGACAATTCTGATTTTTACAAGCATATTCCCTTGCGGGGAATAAAGGAGGGCAAAGAGAATTGGCTGGAATTGATTATATTAACTGAAAAAAGTTCACCATTCTGAAGCAGTCACATCTGTGAAAATCTAAAGCTATTCCCAGTGGCCCGTGAGGATTGTGTGGTTTCCTGGGAAGGTCTGACCAAAGCTTCAGTGTTGTCTGAGAGCTCTTGCCTCCTGGGGCCTCACATATGTACAGACATACCTCATTATGCTTGAACAGAAATAGCACCATTAGTGATCAAAACCTAACTTAAATGGTTTGCCAGGGCATCTGAGGGGAGAGAAGTCTTCAAGAGTTTCTTTTATTCTTTTTTTTTTCAAACATAGGTAAATTACCCCACAGTTTGGCTTCCGAGAATCACAATGAGGGGGGTCAAATGTCATCTATTAATTAGTGTTTGTTTTGACATGAAGTTGCCAAATTTGACAGAATATAAAAACAGTATTATATGACTTCTTCAAGTACACATGCTCGGTGAGAGAAGGCATCTAAGACAATGTTTATTACTCTAGTTTAGAATTTTAGGGAATAGTTTTGATTCAGCCTAGGTTCAATTACTGAAATCACCACCATGGCCTGTTACTTACAGGTGTAATCCATATATCAGCATCTCTGCTATAAAGGTTCAAATTTCTGGGATATGTTTGTGCATGTGTGGCTGTGGGTGTTTATGCACATGCATGTGCTTTGGGGAATGCAGAAGAGAGGTATCACACTTCACTTGACATAGCACCTACCAAGTGTCACTCAGAATAAATACTACACTAGATGGCAGATTTTCTCCCCAGGCATTTATGTGTACTTAAACTCATAGAATGAGTTTTAAATATTAGTGTTTACTGAGCATTTATTGTACATAAATCTCAGTTCTGAAAGTTCTATAAGTGCACATGCATTATTTAATGAAATCCTTACCACAATCCTATTATTAGGTACTATGGTTTTCTTCATTTTACACATGAGGAAATTGATACTTAGGAAGTTTAAGCAACTTGCCTTGGGTCACTGAACTAGTAGATGGCAGAGTCAGGACTGAAATCAGCTATTTATGGCTCTAGGACCAATGGTCAACCAGATAGTAAATGACAGATTTGGGATTTAAACTCAGGTCTTTAGGGGCACCTGGGTGACTCAGTCGGTTAAGTGTCCAACACTTTATTTTGGCTCAGGTCATGATCTCATGGTCATGAGCTCACAGTTCCTGACATTGTTCCCCACATGAGGCTCTGTGCTGACAGTGTGGTCATGAGCTCACAGTTCCTGACATTGTTCCCCACATGAGGCTCTGTGCTGACGGTGCAATGCCTGTTTGGGATTCTCTCTGTCCTTCTCTCTGCCCCTCCCCTGCTCATTCTCTCTCTCTCTCTCTCTTTCTCTGTGTGTGCGTCTCTCTCTCTCAAAATAAGTAAATAAACTTAAAAAATAAAAATAAGTAAATCCAGGTATTTCCCTCCAAAGCTTATGCTTGTAACAAGCTTTTATAGCTTTGGTATTTAGAAAACAAGCTAAGAAATACTATATCTGAAGATGTGTGGAAGTGGAACCCAAGACCAAATATCTATATATACCTACAGAAAAGAACAAAATAAATAAAACACAAATTAATTAAAGTCCTCTGCTTAATTCATGATTGCTTAAACAAATAAATGTCTTGTCCCATAGGTTTCCTCTCCTTTTTCTGCCTTAGCTCAAATGGACCCATGCTCCAGTCCTCAGACCTCTCCAGAAAATTCACTTGTGTTTTGTTTCCACAATAGCTGGACACCAGAATTGCTTTCCCCACTCTCTCACACTTTCATCGCTGATCTATCAAATGCTCCAAAGTCAGCAGAGGGGAGGAGAAAAGAGGGGCAGACCTTCATCTCCCCATCTTTTCCAAGGGTTGCTGTTTTCTTTCTTTCCTCAAGAGGAACAACAATAAAAACAAAACAAATTCAATGACCACTGCTGAAAATCCCCAGGAAATTCCTTTCCCAGAGTGCTCACTCACTAATTTTGCTAACATTTCGGCTGGTAACAGACCCAATGAATCCTCCATAATTGCTGTGAGGTGTACAGGGAAAAGTCTAGGAGGAAACTTCTGCAACAGCAAGCAGAAAGAAAAAAAGAGAGGATTTTTGCAGGATTTCAACTTCCTGGAATTAAGAACAAAGCCTTCTTGCCAAACCTATCCTAGTCTGGCCATCATGAAATGGTATATGTTGCCATTTTACAGCAATCTGATAATCAGCAGCTTACTATAATTCTTAAGATCCCATATTTTGCTCTGTGTGTGTGTGTGTGTGTGTGCATGTGAATGTGCACGTGTCTGTTGCTTGTGTAGTGGATTAAGGAGTGAGAGGCTATGGGACAGCCACAGATAAGAACAAAATAGTTGTTGTTATTGTTCCTTTCCTCAAGATGACCCTTCTCTCCAGAAGAACAATATGCTCTGATCTTTGGCTGCCAGGCTTTACATCATCCATATTACCCTGCAGCAGCAACAGATTGATGTGTATTTCAGCTGCCCCTGGAGAGTTGCCCTTAATCTTTCATTTGCCTCTCCAGCACAATGGCTCAGAAGCAAGAACAGGGATAGAGTGCATACAATTGATTCCAATCTATTCATCACTTAAACTGCAGTCTAGGACATCAGGGGGGAGAGAGAGAAAGAGAGAGGGGGTGGAGGGAGAGGGATGGAGGGAAAGAAGGAATAAAGGAAGGAAGAAGAAAGGGAGGGAGGAAGGAAGGAAGGAAAACCCAAAACTTTTGAATCACGAAATGCTTGTCCATTCCAGATCAAAGAAAATCATATAATTTGGCTTGATTCTTTGATTTTTAGTATGGTTTCCCATTCTTCAGTGGACAAAGGTTAATACCATGTGTGAGCAGTCAGTAATGAAGTAAAGGTGAAGGTGATGGTACTCATTTTTAAACCGCAGTTGTGGAAGAGCAGCTTCTAGCTTCCACGATCTTTGGATTCTGGCATTAACTCTTCTGAATGGGCATCACGGAAATGGGCCTTAGTCTAATTAACTTTAATCAGGTTGAGGGGAATTTAACCTTAGTTTGTGTGTGTCCAAATGTATAATTAAGAATAAGCCTGAGAGTAAATAGAAAAAAAATATTTAGTAACACAGATAATTTTGATGCAAACTAATAAACATCTATTGTATGGAAATCTCCTTTAGGAGATCACAGATGACAGAGACACAGATCCCACCCTCAAGTTGCTTATAATCTAGGACAGGAGAATAAAAGGGTACACATATAACTATAACAAATATAGAATTGACTGACTCATCCATAATTCTGTATGGGAGGCCATAGGCTCTAAGTTTAAAATTTTCAACCCCTTAGTCCCATATCCACAGTGCTGGAATCAAAAAACTCAATACTAGAAATGGAAAGGCCATTATACCTTAGAATTATAGGAACAGGAAGGAGACAGGAAGAACACTTCAGGCAAAGAGTGCATACGGGAGTCAAAGAGATTACTAAAATGCTCCATAGAGGGTGCACCTGGTACTTAGGTTTGTGGCTTCTTCAATAACTGAATTTTGTTAAATAAATATAACCTAAAAGTAGCAATAAAAAGCAAAAGGAAAAGCTGTAAAAGAAAAGGGACAAGCTATCTCTATAAAAGTCGTACTTTAAAAATTCTTAGGCATTTGTCCCTCATACTTCTAAGGAGCAAGTCTTCACAGAATTTGAGTTTAACTTTCTGAATGTGAAAAGAAATTCCATATGTGTATATACTTTTTGCAGCCTGCATGATTTAGCAAAAAAAAAAAAAAAAAAAACAGACAAATCTATTGCTTTCATACTTATGTTAGAAATGCCAGATGCATAACCACAATTTAGGTCTGATTTTTTTTTCAACTCAAACAATAGTGTTCCTTTAAGCAAAATTGGCTTGACTCTGAGAGTGAATGCAGAAACTTAATGTTTTGAAATCTTGCAGAATAATTGTTGGCAGCTCAAGATCTTGTTTTGCCAAGTTTTACTCCAAAATAATTTTCTTACTCAGAGTTGATACAGGGAATGGCAATTCTCACTTGAATATATGGCAGTTACACAACTGAGCCAACTAATGCACTGGAAGGAGGATGTATTAGAATAAGGGAAGAGGCCTAGGTATTTTGATGATGGGGGCTTAGAGGCCCAAAGAGGTAGAGGGACTGTCCAAACTTACATTATCAATTACTGGCAAAGGCAGGACTAATAATATGTTAAAGTTGACAAGCTTTCAAAAATACTGCCCTAAAGAGAAAGTTAGAGAGAACTCTGGGAGAATGGTGGCTTGAGGCCTCCCACATCCTTCCATTCCCAGCTCTGATTCCAATTCAGCCACTTCTTATAGGCCAATAGGCAGCAGTGAGCCAAGACAGCTTCCATACTTTCTCCCCTTTGGGTCAGCAGTATAAGGCTCAGTACAAAAGCCCAAAGCAAGGATCAAGAAACCACCCTTCCTGGAAAGAAGTCCATCTTAACTCTTCAGGGTCTCCCTGACCCTAAAGATCTGAAGAGAAGGAGAACAGTTGCATATTTACTCATCTCTACCTCTGAGATATGGAGACAATGAGGGAAGAGAAGCTCTCCCATCGAGCAGTGAGACAGGAGGGATGCACAATTGGCTGTATGTACAATGAACCACCAGGCAGGATGGCAGCACCTTCTGGCACATTCAAGAGCACTCCAATGTAAGTTGGCCAAATGAACAAATACAGAAATGACATTTTGTTAAAAGAGCATGTAAGCTAGAGAGTAGAATAAACAAAAAATCAGAATGAACTCCTAAAGAAATAGAACTGCTTTTTAAAAAAAAATATTTATTAATTTTTGGGAGAGCACAGGCAGGGGAGGGGCAGAGAGGAGGGACAGAGGATCAGAAACAGGATCCTCACTGACAGGCTGACAGCAATGAGCCTGAGCCTGACCCGAGGCTCTTCCTCACCAACCGTGAGATCATGACCTGAGTGGAAGTCCTATACTCAACTGACTGAGCCACCCAGGTGCCTCAGAGTTGCTTCTTGTAAAACTAAATATTGAAAGGGAGGCATATGTAAAGACATTCTAATATAGCACTCAATATAATTCCTGGCATTAAAACCACATGACTTTTTTAATTTGAAAATTGAATAGATGAAGTAAAAGAGAAAGTACTATAGATGTTCAAGTTGGTAACTTGGAAGAGCAGGTGAAAGAATATGTTAAATCATGGAGGGAAAAGGAAAAATAAAAACACTATAGAAATATGAGGGAAAATATGTACACTTTGGGAAATAGATTTATGGTAAAAACAAATGGAGGAGACAAATGGAAGACACAATGGTTACATACATGGCTGGAGAAAATTTCCCTGAGCTGAAGAAAATCTGGGCCAGGAGATTTAAACAACTCATCAAGTTCCAAATCAGACTGCTGAGATAGTACTAACATCTAGATGTATCCTTATCAAATTACTGTACTCCAATGACAAGGAAATAAATATTTAATGCATCCAGACAGAAACAAGTAATTTATGAAGGAAAAGGAAGCAGATTAGTAATGAATTGTGTAATGCCAAAGTGATCATTGTGGAATAATACCCACAAATGCTTTAGAATAAAGGACTGGATATGGGACAAGATATTATTCCTTAACAGCCTATAATAATGTCATTTGCAGAGATTATGTCACACATATACCCCATCTGAGGATACACTTCAGAAAGGACTCGAACCAGAAAGTAATAAATCTGAACCTCATGAGAGTTGGAATGGAATAAGAGGTAAAGTTGATGAGAAAAGAATTTGGTAATAGATTTATAATTAAATATAACTGAATAATGAATGATAGGCTCTCTGAGAATCTGTATATTGAGGGATAAAAAAGAATTTTTAAAATAAAAAAGGCATACTGCAAGAAAAATTCTAAAAATCACATGAAACTAAAAGTATTAAATTATTTGAGATGGGAGAAAGAAGAGTAAAACAAAAATATTCCAGAAGTCTCATATGGTGTGCAGATGGGGTTAGGGGAAGCTAGTGAGCAAAGTTCTTGCTTTATTGGGAGGAGAAAGAGAAGCAGAGCATTAAAGAGACTCAACTAGGGAAACAGTTATGATCTTGTTTTCATATAACATTACATAAATGTACATATGGGTTTGAGGAAAAGGAAAGTAACCATTAATAAAAAATAAAATTATATTAACAATCCTAGGTAATAAGGGGGAAGAAGCAAATAACAAAGTTAATAACAACTTAATTGTTCAAAAAAATGTAAGAAAACTAAAACAAAATAAAAAATAAAGTATGGAGTATTGAATAAAATCAAGTATATCATTATGCAAACATAAAAGATTGAATTCTCCCAATAAAGACCAGAGAATATTAGACTGAAGCAAAAATCAAATTTGAGCTATTTATTATTTACCAGAAACACAAAGTAAATAGATAAAGTATGAAAATAAAAGGATAGACAAGCAACTAGGCACATAAAATGAAAACAAAGCAGGAAGGGCAATATCAGACTAAGATTTGCCTTAAAATTAAAATCCTGAGAGAGCAAAAAGAGATATTACATAATATTAAAAGGTATAATGTATGAAACAGGAAAAGCAAACATAGCCCTGTAGATACTAAGCAACGCAAAAATTAAAGATATAAAGCAAAAGCTATTAGTGATTCAAGAGAACTGGATAAAAAATAAATGATTGCATATTTCAACATACTTTTTTGAATCAGCAGATCAAGTAGACAAAATATTAATAAGGACATAGATAAATTAATAATTTATTCAATCAACTTCATTTAATTAGTATGTTGAATCTCATATTTGGGAATAGAGGATATTTTGTTACATTCAATAAAAATTTACAAAAATCAATTACCTATTTGTACACAAATAAGACTTCAATAAAAACTTTTTATCATGAATGACACACTGAAAATAATCCAATAAAATAAGAAAAAAATAGTAAAATATTATCCTATTTAAAATAATTAACCACTTTTTCTACAAAACCTTTGGCTTAAAAGGGAAGTAAAATTAAAACTACATTCTATCTGGAAATAATGAAAAAGAAAACACTTTATACTAATACTTATGGGAAACAGCAAACACTATATACCAAAATTTATGGGAAACAGCAAAAGCAATATTCATGGCAAAAGCTATAATCTTAAACGACTTCAGATTTAAAAAGAAAGAATTAAATTAAGGAAAGCTAACATTAATTTTAAAAAATGTGAAACAACAAAAATCTACCAAAATAGAGTAGGAAAAGAGAATTTACTTATGCAATCTGAAAGTAAAGGACTAGAAAACAAATGAAAATAGTAGAAAAAATAAATGCAAAAGCTAGTTCTTTGATGAACCCAAAAGATGTAAACATCTTCTCATCTAAATTCAACCAGGAGGGGAAGAGAGAGAACAAGCAAAAAGCTACAAAGTTATGGATGAGAAAGGAGACATAACCACTTCTAGAAACAGAATAAATCTGAAGCATGTAAGACAACACTACATGCAACTCTATGGCAACAAATTTTTAAATCTAAAAAAAAAAAAAAATAGGCAATATAAAGAACTCAGATAAATAAAGGAGAATTAGAAAACTTGAGTAGACCAGGTAATATAGAAGAGGTTTAAAGGGTGTGTTTTTAATCAAAAATAGCAACTGGTAACATCATAGCTGATTCACAGACTCTCTTGTTCTCCCTCCTGCTCCTTGTTCTCTTCTTTCTTTGTACCTTATACCAGTATTTATCAACTGCTTAGTCTATACCAGTCACTGTTTTAGGCTGTTCGATGCAATATTAAATGAAATAAGGCCCCTGCTCTCTACGAGTTTACCGTCTACAGTGCGTAAGTAAAGATGGTAGGCTGCTTAATTAATTTTATGACATCATGAATTGTAAAACCTGCTACAAAAAGTATAAAATAATAAATTCATAAATCAGTCTCACTAACAAATATAGATATGAAAACTACCAGTCAAATGGAATGTACATGATGGTTGGAAACATATTCTGACTAAAAACATTTGTTCTAGGATTTTAATCATGACCCCAAATCAGAAAATCTATCAATATAATTCACTGAAACAACAAATTAAAGAAAGAAACAGTATAAACATACAAGTGGTATCTAAAAAAGTATCTGATAAACTTTAACAATTCCTAAACTAGGAATAGAAGGAAAAATATTAGCTATATAACAAGTTAAAGCATTGGTTACATTAGTATTTAAACTTTTTTCTCAAATATAGAAACTATTCCCTACATTTAAGAGAGTTCTATAAAGGTAAAAATTTTGATCCCAGTTTTTACATACTATCAATAAAAATTATGGTCGTACAAATTACAAAGCAAATCCAGAATTTAGGCATAAACAACACCGAAGCACTCCTGTGAAATAAAAGGCCAAAGGCCCAGTGAGCTTCCTGGGGAATTTCTGGCCACTTCAGGCTTGCACAGGATAAGTGCTTATAATAAGTATTTGTTCAAGGTGAGTTAGTCATTTAACCTCCATGAGCCCTAGTTTTGTCATAGAATAGGAAAGCATGTCCTGCCTATCTCATGAAGTTGCTAAAACAATCTAATCAATAATATATGTGAAATTGTTTTGTGAACTAAAATGCCAAAAAACTGTAAGTTCTTTCTGTTGATATAAAAGTGAAAATACTTAAATGTCAAATTAGTAATGAAGACAAATGCTAAGGGTTTTCAGAGAAGTCTGAATGAGAAGGTCATTTTAGGCATGAATCCTTAAGACTCTTGAAGAGCATCACACTGAGCTATGTTTATCCTTGCCTCCTGCGGCCATCGCTATCTGATAATACAGTGGCTCATATTTTGATTGCTCTTGATTACTCTTAACCTTATCTGGAATTCTTCTCATTCAATTGACAAATATGTACTTAACACTCTCTATGTACTAAGTATTGTGTTAGGCAAAAGTGTTGGGGCTAATCTCTTTCCTCAAAGAGCTTATATATATGCTGTGATATTGGTCAAACTTCAAAAGTTTGTGTATTAACATCATTATTTTACAATATCAATCATCTTTATTTCTTTATTCAATACTTTAAAATGATTCAGTTTTAAATTTGCATCTTATGTTTGCTTTGACTTAAGCAATAATATCCCTGAAATCATTGAAAGCTAGTTTTACATTTTTTTCAAATACACACTAGAGATTGCATGTACACACACACACACACACACACACACACACACACACACACACACAAATTTAGGTGTATCTGTGTACCAGCAAAATGATCTCCCAAACAGCAAGTAGTACATGTATCTCATTTTTGGAAACAGAGGGAATGCAGACTGCTAAGTTGTAAATTAAGATGCACACACTGTTCACTAGGGTTAATTTATTTTTTTATTTTTAATTTTTAAAAATGAAATTTATTGTCAATTTGGTTTCTATACAACACCCAGTGCTCATCCCAACAGGTGCCCTCCTCAATATCCATCACCGACCACCCATCAACCCTCAGTTTGTTCTCAGTTTTTAAGAGTCTCTTATGGTTTGGCTCCCTCCCTCTCTTTTTTTCCCCTTTCCCTCCCCCATGGTCTTATGTTAAGTTTCTCAGGATCCACATAAGAGTGAAAACATATGGTATCTGTCTTTCTCTGTATGACTTATTTCACTTAGCATAACACTCTCCAGTTCCATCCATGTTTGTACAAAAGGCCATATTTCATTCTTTCTCATGGCCAAGTAGTATTCCATTGTATATATAAACCAGAACTTCTTTATCCATTCATCAGTTGATGGACATTTAGGCTTTTTCCATAATTTGGCTATTGTTGAAAGTGCTGCTATAAACACCGGGGTACAAGTGCCCCTATGCATCAGCACTCCTGTATCCCTTGGGTAAATTCCTAGCAGTGCTATTGCTGGATCATAGGGTAGGTCTATTTTGAATTTTTTGAGGAACCCCCACACTGTATTCCAGAGTGTCTGCACCAGTTTGCATTCCCACCAACAGTGCAAGAGGGTTCCCATTTCTCCACATCTTCTCCAGCATCTACAGTCTCCTGATTTGTTCATCTTAGCCACTCTGACTGGCGTGAGGTGGTATCTGAGTGTGGTTTTGACTTGTATTTCCCTGATGACGAGCGACGTTGAGCATCTTTTCATGTGCCTATTGGTCATCTGAATATCTTCTTTAGAGAAGTGTCTGTTCATGTTTTCTGCCCATTTCTTCACTGGATTATTTGTTTTTCGGGTGTGGAGTTTGGTGAGCTCTTTATAGATTTTGGATACTAGCCCTTTGTCCGATATGTCATTTGCAAATATCTTTTCCCATTTCATTAGTTACCTTTTAGTTTTGTTGATTGTTTCCTTTGCAGTGCAGAAGCTTTTTATCTTCATGAGGTCGCAATAGTTCATTTTTGGTTTCAATTCCCTTGCCTTTGGGGATGGGTCAAGTAAGAAATTACTGCGGCTGAGGTCAGAAAGGTTTTTTTCCTGCTTTCTCCTCTGGGGTTTTGATGGTGTCCTGTCTCGCATTCAGGTCCTTTATCCATTTTGAGTTTATTTTTGTGAATGTTGTAAGAAAGTGGTCTAGTTTCATCCTTCTATATGTTGCTGTCCAGTTCTCCCAGCACCATTTGTTAAAGAAACTGTCTTTTTTCCATTGGATATTCTTTCCTGTTCTGTCAAAGATTAGCTGGCCATACTTTTGTGGGTCCAATTCTGGAGTCTGTATTCTATTCCACTGGTCTATGTGTCTGTTTTTGTGCTAATACCATGTGTCTTGATGATTACAACTTTATAGTAGAGGCTAAAGCCTGGGATTGTGATGTCTCCTGCTTTGGTCTTCTTCTTCAATATTACTTTGGCTATTTGGGGTCTTTTGTGGTCCCATACAAATTTTAGGATTGCTTGTTCTAGCTTCAAGAAGAATGATGGTACAATTTTGATTGGGATTGCATTGAATATTTAGATTGCTTTGGGTAGTATTAACATTTTAACAAGATTTATTGTTCCAATCCATGAGCACGGAATGTTTTTCCATTTCTTTGTATCTTCTTCAATTTCCTTCATAATATTTCTATAGTTTTCAGCATACAGATCTTTTACATCTTGGCTAGGTTTATTCCTAGGTATTTTATGATTCTTTGTGCAATTGTGAATGAGATCAGTTTCTGTATTTGACTTTCTGTTGCCTCATTATTAGTGTATAAAAATGTAACTGATTTCTGTACATTGAGTTTGTATCCTGCGACTTTGCTGAATTCATGTATCAGTTCTAGCAGACTTTTGGTGGAGTCTTTTGGGTTTTCCATGTATAATATCATGTCATCTGCAAAAAGTGAAAGCTTGACTTCATCTTTGCCAATGTTGATGCCTTTGATTTCCTTTTGTTGTCTGATTGCTGATGCTAGAACTTCAAACACTATGTTAAACAACAGCGGTGGGAGTGGACAACCCTGTCATGTTCCTGATCTCAGGGGGAAGGCTCTCAGTTTTTCCCCATTGAGGATAATATTATCTGTGGGCTTTTCATAAATGGCTTTTATGATGTTGAAGTATGTTCCTTCTATCCTGACTTTCTCGAGGGTTTTTATTAAAAAAGAATGCTGCATTTTATCAAATGTTTTTTTCTGCATCGATTAACAGGATCATAGGGTTCTTATCTTTTCTTTTATTAATATGATGTATCACACTGACTGATTTACAAATGTTGAACCAGCCCTGCAACCCAGGAATGAATCCCACTTGATCATGGTGAATAATTCTTTTTATATGCTGTTGAATTCGATTTGCTAGTATCTTGTTGAGAATTTTTGCATCCATATTCATCAGGGATATTTGCCTGTGGTTCTCTGTCTCTTTTTTTTTTTTTTTTTTTTTTCTGGGTCTCTGTCTGCTTTAGGAATCAAAGTAATACTGGCTTCATAGAACGAGTCTGGAAGTTTTCCTTCCCTTTCTATTTTTTGGAACAACTTGAGAAGGATAGGTATTATCTCTGCTTTAAATGTCTGGTAGAATTCCCCTGGGAAGCCATCTGGTCCTGGACTCTTATTTGTTGAGAAGATTTTGATAACTGATTTAATTTCTTTGGTGGTTATGGGTCTGTTAAGTTTTCTATTTCTTCCTGTTTGAATTTTGGAAGTGGGTGGGTGCTTAGGAATTTGTCCATTTCTTCCAGGTTGTCCAGTTTTTTGGCATATAATTTTTCATAGTATTCCCTGATAATTGCTTGTATTTCTGAGGGATTGGTTGTAATAATTCCATTTTCATTCATGATTTTATCTATTTGGGTCCTCTCCCTTTTATTTTTGAGAAGCCTGGCTAGAGGTTTATCAGTTTTGTTTAGTTTTTTAAACAAATAACTCTTGGTTTCATTGATCTGCTGTATAGTTTTTTTTAGATTCTATATTGTTTATTTCTGCTCTGATCATTATTATTTCTCTTCTTCTGTTGGGTTTGGGGTATCTTTGCTGTTCTGCTTCTATTTCCTTTAGGTGTGCTGTTGGATTTTGTATTTGGGATTTTTCTTGTTTCTTGAGATAGGCCTGGATTGCCTATTGTATCTTCCTCTCAGGAATGCCTTCACAGCAACCCTAAGCATTTGGATTCTTGTACTTTCATTTTCATTTGTTTCCATATATATATTTTTTTAAATTTCTTCTCTAATTGCCTGGTTGACCCATTCATTCTTTACTAGGGTGTTCTTAACCTCCATGCTTTTAGAGGTTTTCCGGACTTTTTCCTGTGGTTGATTTCAAGTTTCATAGCATTGTGGTCTGAAAATGTGCATGGTATGATCTCAATTCTTTTATACTTATGAAATGCTGTTTTGTGACCCAGTATGTTATCTATCTTGGAGAATGTTCCACGTGCACATGTGCACTTGAGAAGAAAGTATATTTTGTTGCTTTGGGATGCAGAGTTCTAAATATATCTGTCAAGTCCATCTGATCCAATGTACCATTCAGGGCCCTTGTTTCTTTATTGATCCTGTGTCTAGATGATCTATCCATTTCTGTAAGTGAAGTATTAATGTCCCCTGCAGTTAACACATTCTTATCAATAAGGTTGCTTATGTTTGTGATTAATTGTTTTATATTTTGGGGGCTCCTGTATTCGGTGCATAGACATTTATAATTGGTAGCTCTTCCTGATGGAAAAACCTTGTAATTATTATATAATGCCCTTCTTCATCTCTCATTACAGCCTTTAATTTAAAGTCTAGTTTGTCTGATATAAGTATGG
Organism: Acinonyx jubatus; assembly: GCF_027475565.1. NCBI lineage: Eukaryota > Metazoa > Chordata > Mammalia > Carnivora > Felidae > Acinonyx > Acinonyx jubatus. The sequence continues at coordinate 60,014,260 of NC_069391.1, forward strand.
CTACTCCAGCTTTCTTTTGACTTCCAGTAGCATGATAGATAGTTCTCTGTCCCCTCACTTTCAATCTGAAGGTGTCTTCAGGTCTAAAGTGAGTGTCTTGTAGACAGGAAACAGATGGGTCTTGTTTTTTATCCATTCTGATAGCCTATATCTTTTGGTTGGTGCATTTAGTCCATTTACATTCAGTGTTATTATAGAAAGATATGGGTTCAGAGTCATTGTGATGTCTGTAGCTTTCATGCTTGTAGTGATGTCTCTGGTACTTTGTGGTCCTTGCAACATTTCACTCACAGAATCCCCCTTAGGATCTCTTGTAGGGCTGGTTTAGTGGTGATGAATTCCTTCAGTTTTTGTTTGTTTGGAAAGACCTTAATCTCTCCTTCTATTCTGAATGACAGACTTGCTGGATAAAGAATTCTCAGCTGCATATTTTTTTTCTGTTCATCACATTGAAGATTTCCTGCCATTCCTTTCTGGCCTGCCAAGTTTCAATAGATATGTCTGCCACTAGTCTTATCAGTCTCCCTTTATATGTTAGAGCGTGTTTATCCCTAGATACTTTCAAATTTTCTCTTTATCCTTGTATTTTGCCAGTTTCACTATGATATGTCATGCACAAGTTTGATTCAAGTTACGTCTGAAGGGAGTTCTCTGTGCCTCTTGGATTTCAATGACTATTTCCTTCCCCAGATCAGGAAAGTTCTCAGCTATGATTTGTTCAAGTACACCTTCATCCCCTTTCTCTTTCTCTTCCTCATCTGGAATTCCTATTATACATATATTGTTCCATTTGATTACATCATTTAGTTCTCTACTCCTCCCCTCATACTCCTGGATTTTTTTATCCCTCTTTTTCTCAGCTTCCTCTTTTTTCATAATTTTATCTTCTAATTCACCTATTCTCTCCTATGCTTCTTCAATCTGAGCTGTGGTCACCTCCATTTTATTTTGCACCTCACTTATAGCATTTTTTTAGCTCCTCATGTCTATTTCTTAGTCCCTTGATCTCTGTAGCAATAGATTCTCTGCTGTCCTCTATAATTTTTTTCAAGCTCAGCGATTAATTTTATGTCTAGTATTCTAAATTCATGTTCTGTTTTATTGCTTAAATCATTTTTGATCAATTTGTTAGCTGTCGCTACTTCCTGGAGTTACTTTTGAGGAGAATTCTTCCGTTTTGTCATTTTAGATAGTCCCTGGGGTGGCATCCAACTGCAGGGCACTTTCTTTGTGCTGTCTGGAATAACTTGTGTTGGTGGGAAGGGCCATAGTCAGACCTAATGTCTGTCCCCAGCCCACTGCTGGGGCCACAGTCAGACTGGTGTGTACCTTATCTTCCCCTCTTCAGGGGAAGGACTCACTGTGGAGTGGTGTGGCCCCTGTCTGGGATACTTGCACACTGCCCGGCTTGTCGTGCTGCTTTGATGGGATCTGGCAAATTAGCTGGGGTGGATCCGCAAGGTGCACAGGGGTGGAAGGGGCAGCCTTAGCTTGCTTTGCTGATGGTGGTCCCCTGCAGAAGGGGCCTGCAGCACCAAGAGGGAAGCAGACCCATCAGAGGGATGGATCCACAGAAGCACAGCATTAGGTGTTTGCGGGGTACAAGCAAGTTTGGTGACAGGAACTGGTTCCCTTTGGTATTTCAGCTGGGGGATGGGAGAGGGAGATGGCTCTGGCCAGTGCCTTTGTTCCTCTGCTGAGCTGAGCTCTGTCTCCGGGGCTCAACAGCTCTCCCTCCTGGTGTCCTCTCGCCCTCCCGCTCTCCAAACACAGCTGTTGATTTTTAACATTCCAGATATTAAGTCCTGCTGGCTGTCAGGACTCATGCAGTCCAGTCTCTCCACTTTTGCAAGTCAGACTCAGGGATTCTGCTTGCCAGCCGGGCTGCCCCTCCACCACCCTGGCTCCCTCCCACCAGTCCTGTAGCATGCACAACCTCTCCCTTCCTACCATCTTCCAGGGGCCTCTTGTCTACACTTGGCTCTGGAGAGTCCCTTCTGCTAGTCTTCTGGTGGTTTTCTGGGTTATTTAGGTGGATGTGGGTGGAATCTAAGTGATCAGCAAGACAAAGTGAGCCTAGCATTCTCCTATGCCACCATCTTCCTTAGGAAAAAAAACCTCACTAGGGTTAGTTTAATGTTGAGGGAGAGGTTAGTTTAATGTTGAGGGAGACCAAGTTTGGGTGGATAAAAGAAGAGAGATGCACTTTCTTTCTTGCACCCCCTCATTTGGAAAGTAACTGCTGTCAAAGAAGGAAGAGGTGAGCTCCCACCACAATATCAGAAGCAAGAAGCTGAATTTGTTGCTTGCTATGGAAAGTAGGGCTGTGGTCATAAGACATAGGGCATCAAAACAAACTGCTGATCAAATATAGCATATTGGGAAGTGTGGTGTTCAAAACTGGTGGGTGATCTTTCAGAGTCTGGTGAGAGGATTGTTGGCCTTTAACCAGGAAATGGAATCTCTAGAGTTCATGCAGCTATTGATGATTGGCTGTCAGAAGCAGGGGCTAGTAGCAGAACCACAAATGTTCATTTGGCAGGGGTTCAACACCAGTGCTGGGTGTGACAAAAAATCATTCTGTATTTTCCTAGGATAAGATTCTATTCTTGCAACCAAAAAGAGGAGATGAATAGCAAAATTATTTCAAAGTAAATGAAGAATTGATCTAACAAAATATCTTCAAAACTATACATATTGAAGCATTCTTTTTAATTGTTTGTTTGTTTGTTTGTTTAAAATAGTAAAATCTGGGGGTGCCTGGGTGGCTCAGTTGGTTGAGCAACCGACTTCAGCTCGCGTCATGATCTCACGGTTTGTGAGTTCGAGCCCTGCATCAGGGTCTGTGCTGACAGCTCAGAGCCTGGAGGCTGCTTCTGATTCTGTGTCTCCCTCTCTCTCTGCCCCTCCCCCAATCATGCTCTGTCTCTCTCTGTCTCAGAAATAAAGAAGCATCAAAAAAAATTGAAACAGTAAAATCTGGGGCTCATGGATGGTTCATTTGGTTAGGCCTCTAACTTTTGATTTTAGCTTAGGTCATGATCTCACATTTTGTGAGTTTGAACCCTGCATCAGACTCTGCCCTGACAGATCAGAACTTGCTTGGGATTCTCTCTGTCTCTTCTCTCTCTCTTTCTGTGTCCCTCCTCCAATTCACACACATGCATGCTCTTTCTCTCAAAATAAATGAACATTTAAAAAAATTAAATAAAATAGTAAAATCTGTTACAGCAGCACTGTCAATTTATTCAAAGTTTAGGAGGAAAACTACCTGATGGTAAATAAATATCTTCTTGCCCCTGTTCTGGATCCCATCATAAAGAGTTCCCATATGAAAATCAACTTCTGTTGGAGTATGCTCTTGTGTTTTTATGCAATGTCTTATTTTATGGGCCATCTTAGTTTCAGCCACCCATAGGAGGTGCTACCTATTTTGGAGGTGCTCCTCAAAACTTCCAAACTGAATTTTACATATGCCACATAGTCTCTATTTTAACTTTTGCCATCTAAAATATCCCCTCTAAATTTAAAGAAATGCTGGCTACTCATTTATTTTCATGACATAGTAACTAATAGAGAAATATATACACATATTGTGCACATGTAGACTCAGGAATACTCAGGTTTACATATACTTCAAATATGGAAGTTATGCCATTTGTCCTCCTTCTCTTCTCCCTCCCTATCACATTTGAACTCCATAGATTAGAGTCAGAAAATAGATATATGACTTTTTAAAAAAACTATGCAATATGATTTAATTCATATGTATATGTAGGCACACACATGCACACCATATGTACACACATATGCACACACACATAAATGCACTTCCACTAAGTCTTGTCTGTGTGTGCTTCCACCAATTGCCCTAAACATTGGGTAATTCTTTTCTTTCAAATACATTTGAAATTTGGTTTGTAAATAAGTTCCAGAATTTAGTGGCCTGGGACAAGTTTCACAAATAATTAAAGGCATAAAAAAATATGCAAAATTATCGTTTATGTCATGTGAGTACAGCGTTCATTACCTTAATTAAATCTGACAGACCAAGTTTTAAAATATTAAAAGATATGAATAGACATTTCTCCAAAGAAGACACACAGATGACCAACAGATACATGAAAAGATACTCAACATCACTCATCATCAAGGACATGCAAATAAAAACTACAATGAGATATCACCTCACACCTGTCAGAATGACTGAAATCAAAAACACAAGAAACAACAGGTGCTGGTGAGGATGTGGAGAAAAAGGAAGTCTTGTGCACTGTTAGTGGGAATGAAAGCTGGTTCAACCTCTGTGGAAAATAGTATGGAGTTTCCTCAAAAATAGAAATAGAACTACCTTGGGTCACATGGGTGGCTCAGTTGGTTAAGTGTCCTACTTTGGCTCAGGTCATGATCTTGTGGCCCATGAGTTCAAGCCCCGCATCAGGCTATTACAGCTCAGAGCCTGGAGCCTACTTTGGATTCTGTGTCTCCCTCTCTCTCTGCCCCTCCCCTGCTCATGCTATGTCTCTCTCTCCTTCAAAAACAAATAAACATTTAAAAAATTTAAAAAACAACAAATAGAACTACCTTATGATCCAGTAATCACACTACTGTGTATTTACCTCCAAAATACAAAAACACTAATTCAAAAGGTTACATTCATCCCCTGTTTATTGCAGTATTATTTACAATAGACAAACTATAGAAAAAGCCCAAAAGTCCATCAACAGATGAATGTATAAAGGACAGGTGACATATATATGTATATATATGCATATAGGTATATATAATGGAATATTATTCAGCCATAAAAAGGAATGATATCTTGCCATTTACAATGATGTGGATGGAGCTAGAGAGTGTTACGCTAAGCAAAATAAGTCAGAAAACGACAAATACCATATTATTTTACTCATATGTGGAATTTAAGATATAAAACAATTGAGCAAAGGAAAGAAGAGAGAGAGAGGGAGAGAAAGAAATCAAGAAACAGACTCAACTCTAGAGAAGTAACTGGTGGGAGTTAGGTGGGAAAATGGGTGAAAGAGGTGAAGGAGATTAAGAGTACACTTATCACAATGAGCACTGAGTTATGTATAGAATTGTTGTATCATTATATTTTACACCTGAAACTAATAAAACACTGTATGTTAATGTGTACTGAAATTAAAATTAAAAACTTAATAAAAAATAAAATATTAAGATTTATAGGGACTGCTCAGTTCAAAAATCTAAAAACATCTTGGTGTGTGACAGTGCTACTATTTTCCATACAGATTCCCACTGTGCTTTTTCTCTTCATTTTTGGAAAAAAAACATGTAGCATAGTTAATCAATATTCTCTGTCTACATATCAAGATATATAATTTGCCATCATTGCTAGGGAATCTAGCTTTTTCTATTATATTATTAATAAAAAGATACTAAGGATGATAACAATAACTTACTTTCTTATTTATTCTTTCATTCATATTTATGAATTATAAAATAAAACTTGCTGAGTTCCTACTAGGTGCCAATATCCTGCAAGATGCTGTAGGAGATACAAACATGAATAGTTTGCAATCTAGTATGAGGCTTATGAGTCATAGGATTCTGTGAATTTATAATGTGAACATGAGCTATGAATGTAAATCAAGTGGTCCTGACTCAACCACTTGCAACCAGGCTGGGTTGTGGCAAGTTACCTGATTTCTGTATTTGTAAAATGATGACAGTGGTAACAATACCCTCATAAAGATCTTGTGGAGAGTCACTGAAATTATGTGTGAACAATATGCCTAGAATGGGCCAAGATCATTATAAAGGAATACTTAATTTTAAAAGTTAACTTAAAAAAAATTTAAACATGAGAGTGTGTATATATACATAATTATTCAAAGTTATTATTCAAAGAGCAAGAAGGTTATTTCCTATTACACAGAGAAATATTTTTTAAAGAAATGACTCATCCAGGGTCACACAGCAAGTCATTGGCAAGTCAATATCAGAAGTGTCCTCAGGGAACCCATGTCCAAAGATGGACAACATCAGTCATCTTGAGTTTTCCCTTAACTCCGAATAATACCTTTCAAGTGAAATCCTCAGGGTCAAGATGGCTCATGACCACTCTGATGAAGCAAAGGAAATGTTTCATAGTTTTAATCCATATGCTTACTTGCAACCCACCAAAGCGTAGGATCTGGCTTGCAAAGTTCTGAAGTCTGTGTGCATGGAAAGGTTTCCTTTTGCTTTTCTAACTCCAGCCTTAGGTTTGATCTCAGTCTTCACTTCCACCACTGAACAAAAGAAAATAGCCCTTGCTCTAAAACGCCCTCTTGAGATGGTCTGTAAATTATATTCTTTGAGATCCTCATTAGCTTATCTTCCATGTTACAGATTACAGTTGGTGAATCCGCAAGAGGACACAATTACACTTAAAAACAAAAATTTAAGGATTGAAAGTGGAAAAGAAATTTATCTCATTTAGCATTTCCAATGTACTACTTCTTCTAGATTGCTCAGATGGTCTCTTTGGAGAGTGAAGGTTGGAGAAGGTTTCCAGCTGACTTCCTGAAATAATATAGAGTAAGAAAATAACAACAAAGAAGAATATATAACAGTAAGAGTTTCCATGGCTTACTTTCTTCACCAGGCTGCATGCCCTTCAAAGGCATATTCCATCTTTATGACCCACCTTGCACTGTGCCTGGCACAAAGAAAGATAGCCAAGCACAGAAAAAGAATATTTTATTTGGAGACATCTGGATAGTAGTTCAAACCTGGTCCTGGCTCCTTTTGAACTGTACTATATCAAATACATTACATAAATCATTTGAGTCCTAGTCTCTTAATCTATGAAATAGGAATAATGATATCTTCTTTATAGAGCTATTTTGAGGATTAGAAGTGGCAAATGTAAAGTGCCTATCACATAGCAGAAATCTAATAAATAATTTTTATTATTATAACAGATACCTAATCAATGTTTGCTGAATAATAGAGATTATGAATTATTATGATAATGCTTATTGTGAGCCTCAGAACTCCATACCTGTTAAAAAAACATGCACCATTCTTTTTGCTTTATTTCAGAAGTACTTTTTCCCCATGCAGAATTATAGAATATTGGGAGAGGAGGGATTTGTTTATTTGAGGTACAAAGGAAATCCTTATACACACACACATACACATACACACACACAATATATATATAATATATGTATAATATATAGTATGACCCAAACTATACATACTATATATATGTTCATACATGGTATAGCATATAATATAACCAAATGCTTGTTAGATGGGAAGAGAAGTATAAAAATACCTCCTCACTGTCCCTTTGCAAGAACACTGCTTTGATAGCCATGTGCAGAGGACGGACAGCAGCAGGCTAGCCAAACAGCCACCATATGGTCAGCTGGAGGAGGAAAAAACCTCTAGGTAGGCGGGCAGAACTGTTCCAAGGACATAACGAAGTAGAGTTTCCAAGTTCATGGCATAAAATGACCTGGGATGCTTAAGGCAAAGGGAGGTGATGAGAGCCAAGCCTCTACTATAGTTGTCAATAGACCATGGCGGTGGGGGGGGGGGGGGGGAGGGACTCATGTATTTATTTATTTTTGTTAATGTTGTTATTTTTAAGCAAAGTTGTAGATAGTGTTATTATTTTTAAACAAGAGCTTCCTCTGCAATGGATAGGGGAAAAGGTTGGTAAAGTTAATGAAATATTAGAGGCCACACTCTCTGGGGTTAAAATGGGGCCATGTTATCACCTATAACACGTAGTTTGATAGTTCTGGCTTTCTCCTGCATGTGCAAATCCAAGAGACAGACACCATCATGCAGGTGTTACAATACAAGTGTCTTGTTGGAATCACACTTACTTGGTTTGGTTCAAATCTATTTCCTAGCTGGGTAACCTTGTAGATATGTCCTATTTTATTTTACACATAAGTATGTACAAGTGAGTTGTGGTGAAGATTAAAATAAAGATTAAGGTACTTAGTAAATGAAAGCTATTATTCTTTGTATTCAAAGTGCACACACACACACACACACACACACAAACACACACACCACGTGGCCCTAATAATGAGAGGCTACTATTTGAGTTAGCTTTACTCCTCCCCTTGTGTTGACTTCCTCTCAGAGGGCTCTCTGTTCTATCCTGTAAATAAACCACATAGTGTTTCCCAGCGCTCCACCAGTCTTTTCCATGTTTCTTGCCTCATGCACCATCTAACCCCAAAATATAAAATGAAACACAAGTCATGTATTGAGTGTAGAAAAACGTCCTTGTTCTTAACCCACATAGGCAAACAGACTTTTCTCTGTAATTTTCACCAAAACAACCAAACGACTCCCTTCCACAAAATATCATCAGCGATGAACTTACCAATGGCATGGAGATTTATGTAAAGAACTGTGAATATTTAAAATTAAACATTACACAGGGGCGCCTGGGTGGCTCAGTCGGTTGAGCATGTGACTTCAGCTCAGGTCATGATCTCACGATCTGTGAGTTCAAGCCCCGCGTCAGGCTCTGTGCTGACAGTTGAGAGCCTGGAGCTTGCTCTGGATTCTGCGTCTCCCTCTCTCTCTGCCCCTCCCCCACTCGCACTCTCTCTCATCAAAAAATGAATAAGCGTCAACATTTTTTTTTTTAATCAAACATTACACATCTGTATTTCCAGTCTTCTGGCTGGGTTAGCTTTCAGCCTTCTTGCCTGTTCCTTAGTGCTTGCCTTCTTCCCCTTCTGGTGCTTTCCCATCTGCCCTCTACCCATCTCTCATCACAGTCCCTCTCTCCAAGTCTCTAAGATTTTGTAATTCCAACCTCTACCATTGCTCTCCATCCTGGCAATAGAAACTAGTTCCTGGAGCTGCTGTCTCCATGATCCTACTTACTTGGTTAACATATTTATACCTTGCTAATGGTTCTTTATATTAAATTCTCCATGTTCGTATGACTAGCATGGATTCCATCTCCTAATTGGGCAATGTAAAGACAGTCACTAGCCTTTGTTAAGTACCTACTATGTGTGAACTATTGTTCAAGTCTTTTACTTATTTCAGGTTTCTTATCTCAGGTAAGTGAGAGATTACATATTTCAGATATGTTTACCAGCAGAGAATTAGTCTTTTCCTTATTCTAACCCACAGAAAACCTTCAAGCCTAGAAGGATGATCATCACCCCCATCCACCCTTTGCCAAAAAGAACTATGCAGGCAGAGGATCTTACTCAGTCATGCAGAAAATAATGTCACCATGTCTTGTATCCTCGACAAGGGCTGTCCAGTTGAATTTTCTGCAATAGTAAAAATGTTCTATATCTGTGTTGTCCAGTATGGTAGCCACTGGTCACAGACAGCTACTGAATGCTTGAAATGTAACTGGTGTGACTAGTTACTAATCGCACTAGTGACTAGGAACCAGATTTTTAATTTTAATTAGCTTAAATAACCATTTGTAACCAATGATACTATATTGCACAGCAGAGTGAGAGTTTTCAGGGTAGCAGCAAACTTGGGTGCAGTGGAAGACACCCTTCTTGGCTTTCTGGATACACAATTTCACAGCCAACATAAATGCCAATTGGATTGTTAAATTGTGTGCCTAGGTGAGTTGTCAATGAGCTTTCATGTATGAAAAGACTGTCAAAAAGAGATCATTCATGCTGGGGCTCACCTCCACAGGTGCCAGAGAGCATCTTGCCTTGGGAAAGAAAGAAAATCTATACTCCATGATTAGCGTGTGATTATATTTTACAGACAGGCATCAATGCCTGGTGATTTTCATGCACTTGGCTTTTCTCTTGTGAGATTTATTTAAGGAAGCATAAGCATGGTTTAGAGCCGTAGGGAATGATAACATATAAAAATAGGAAGGCATAAAAGGAAGTAAAAGAAAACCTGCTTCCCTGTAAAAAGGCTTGCTCTCCTTTCAGTACCTCCAAATTCTACACCTGCACCTCTTCTTTTAACAAATCCTTCTCTAACTCAACTCTTACATAATGTCTTTCATTATACCTCCACCAGAAAGCCCTCTTCAATGTTGCCCAACCATCAGCTTTCAGTAGAAGAAAACAAAGTCAAGAGAAAAGCAATGTTGAGTGGGAACTGGGGGGTTGAGAAGAAAAAATTAGAATGTGTTTCAATTGTATTTGTAAGGCTTTGTTTCTTAAAAAACAAAAGGAACAAAGTACATATAAATAAAAATTTAACTTCTATATGATGGACAATGTTTGCTATTACTCTTCTTACTTTCCAAAATGTAATTAAAACTTTTATTTTTAAGTTTATTTATTTTGAGACAGAGAGTGAGCAAGGGATGGGCAGAGAGAGAGGGAGAGAGAAAGAATCCCAAGCAGGCTCTGTGCTATCAATGCAGAGCTTGACACAGGGCTCAAATTCACAAACCAAGAGATCATGACCTGAGCCGAAAACCAAGAGTCAGTCTCTTAACCAATTGAGCCACCCAGGCATCCCCATAATTTAATTTAAAACATTTGAAAATAAAAACAAAAGTAATGATAAAAACAACAACAACAACAACAGTAATTCCAGACTGTATACAGCTCTGCATTTTTATGTTGGTATTTTCAACTATTCTGGAACAGATGGATCTTTATAGTATCCATGTTGTTAAGTTAATGTTGTCCACTAACTATTTATGTTTAGCTTTTTTACAAGTTCATTTGGTATTTATTTGGAAATGTCCCTGAACAGGACTGTTTCTTTTAAATAGCCACAGGATGGGAGGGAGCACTTAGAACATATTGCAAAACTGCCCTCAGTTTAACCCTCAGCAATACATGTGTACATTTCTTTATGTAAGTTTGCACAGTACTTTATAAGCTGTTAAAAGTGAGATATTTCACTGAAATGCTGACCATTTAAATCAAGGATAGTGAATAGGTTAAAAGTTCACAACTAAGAACAAAAGAACCAGAACTCAGGAAAGCTTTACTCTAACCTGAGTATTTACAAGCATTTGCTTTTGCAAGTTGGTTTCAGCTTCAAATATTCTCCATATGGGTCCCTGAGTTCATTTATATTTATCAGGTTTTATATGCCAATTTTGGTTTGGAAATGATTGGCTTTGATATCTAAATATCAAATAGAGCATGTCTACTCTTTTCTGAGTGGTTTTGTTCTTATGGCTGTAGCCTTTTGGATGTTGGACTAATTCCAGAGGTAAGATGAGTAAGGCTCTTTTCCAAGAACATCTCAAACCCTAAGTTGAAACATGTTACTGGTGGTAATAATTTTTTCTGCCTGTCTCCTGTTGCTGGCATTTGCTATGTCACTTATACTATGAAGGCCACACTAGAAGCACTAGAGTTATGTTTCAAATAGAGGAATCATTTTAACCTTCTTTCAAAGCTCTCACATAAAAATGCATAAAGGCTACCATGGGTGTTAATTGGTAATGATACTCCTACAAAAATTTTGGAAGTAAGTAGCAAGGCTGGTAGATCCTGACACAGAATTGAAGAAAACTATAAGACCGCCATCATTCTTACACAGATTCTTTAGAGAAATAGCAGAGGAATATTATATTTTATATAAAATATTCCAAGGTTCTTGCTCCTCATAATAGACATTTTCATTGGACAATTTTCAACACTGTTCCTAAGCAAATGATATGCTAGCAAGCAATGACTTTTAGCAAGTCATTTATTTTGGGAGATCCTTGGATAGATTTTATTAACAACATGAAGATTTTTAGTTTCTTCAGTTAATTTAATACATGCATTTATGCACATATAACAGTGTTTCTGCACCCACTTTGGGGAATCTTTTTTATTATTATTGCACATTTGATTTTGGCTATTACTGCCTCCATTATCCTTATTTCATTAAAAAACTATGATCTGCAATATTTCTTGGCCTCAACACACTTGAGTGATAAAATACTTTACTTTTAAAAATAGCGACTCATTGTGGCAATGATTAGGGGCCATACTGGGGGGCTGCCTTCCCAACTCCTTATCAAGAATCTATTCTTCTAAGTAATGAGTAGAGTTAATGTTATCATTGCTAGGCCACTTTAAATAATAAAGTTTCTTCTCATCCTAAGTTATTGCAATTTAATATTTGAAAAATCAAAGTTTTTACAATGATTGTTCCTAACATTTTATAAAAAGATTTAGGAGAAATAAGAACTATACCAGTCGGTGATCAGTTTCTTAAATTGTGAGTGTTGTATTCATTCACCTCTGCTTTTATCAGCTGAATACCTCAGTGAAGGCATAAATCACATGGCCTTAGTTAAACCATGTAACTTCTTTGAGTCTGATGTGAGTTTCCTCATTTATAAGAGGATTTAGCCAAGATAAGATTTTCACAAAGTTTTCATGGAATGGTAACCACTTGAAATGGACCTAAAAGTAATATTTTCTAAAGTCAAATATATTTGAGAAATATGTACATGAAAAGCTCCCTCTTGTTATGCATATTAAACATTGACATATATAAAGTCATAAATTCTACCCTGTAATTCCTTCTTAAGGAAGGAATTGTCTAGCAAAATCTATAGGAAAAAAAAAAGCACAGTGATACATGGCTTTGTAGCACTTATGATGCTGTAGAAGTAAGTTTTATCAAGTCATCAAGAAATAAAAAAAGTCACAAATAAATAATCCCATGGCTGAAAAAAAAAATAGCTATAGTTAACACCACAGATGATCAAAAGAGAACATTATAAACAAATTGATTCCAACAAACTTGAAAGCCAATAACTTTGTAAAATTTTCTGAAATTACTTCCTAGAAATATTATAAAAATTACTCAAGAAAAAATTCTGCAAATCAATTACCATTAAGATTGAAATCAATAACTGAGAATTCTACTCCAAACCATTCCTGGACCAGTTGATCATACTTTGTTCTAAAAATTTCTTCTGAAAATTTTTAATAATGCTTTACTAAGTCTCCCTTCAACAGAAAAATTTCAATTCTATAATTGGATTAAAGATAAAAAAAAAGGGAAAACTACCTGACTTGTACAACTTTGATAACAAAACCAGACAAATACAGTATAAGAAAAATAAAATAAAATGAAAACAATATTAAACAAATAAAATACTAGAAATCAATCTCAACTATACATAAAAATGTAACTAAAATATTAGCAAATAGAATTTAGCAGTATATTAAATAAATCTATATCATTTCTAAATATAGTTTTCCTAATTATAAAAATATAATACAACTTCAAAAAATATATTAATAGAGATTAGAAGAAAATTTTCATATAATTGTAATAATAAATAAATGACATTCAATACAATCCAACATCTATACTTGATTAACAAGACACTGTTTGGGAGGTGCCTGGGAGGCTCAGTCGTTGGGAGTCCGACTTCGGCTCAGGTCGGTGGTGGGTTTGAGCCCTGCGTCAGGCTCTGTGCTGACTGCCTGGAGCCTGCTTCAGATTTTGTGTCTCCCTCTCTCTGCTCCTACCTTACTCACGGTCTCTCTCTCTCTCTCTCAAAAATAAAGCCTAAAGAAATTTAAAAAAAAGAAACTCTGTGGAAGCTAAAATGTAAGAGAATATCTTTAACCAGATAAATGACATTTACTAAAAACTTACATCAAATACTATATCCTTAATGCTAAAAGCATAGACACAGTCCTAACATAAGGGTATTCACTACTGAAGATTTTATTCAACGTTGTATAAGAGATCCTGGGCAATTCAGTAAAACAAAGTAAATAATTAGGAGGTATAAGAATTAACGTTTATATTCACAAGGCCCTAAACTAATATCGAAGAACGAAAGATCACAAACAACAAACAAACAAAAAACTAAGATAATTTTGCGAAAAAAGGTTGGGATGACTTTGTGCCAGATATTAAGGTTTATTTTAAAGCTCAAAGAATGAAGAAAGTGTGGTTTTGGAGCATGAATGGAGAATGGACTAGTGGAACAGGGAAATGAGCTCGGATCACAGGGTAATAGATGGTGTGAAATTGACGATCTACATGAAAAAATACAATAGAAATGCTTATTTCACACTACAGACACATTTAAGTTCCACGTGGATTAAAGATCTAAATGTGAGGGGAAAAAAAAGAAAAAAACAAAAAACAAAAAACGCTGGCATTTAAACCTTTAAAAGAAAATATAAGAAAACATTATTTTCTGATCTCAGGTTAGAGAGAAAATTTCTTAAGTCAATAAAACCCAAACATGATTTAAAAAAAAGAAAGACTGGGGTGCCTTGGTGGCTTAGTCAGTTAAGCACCCAACTCATGATCTCATGGTTCTTGGGTTCAAGCCCCAAATCAGGCTCAGTGCTGATATCTCTCTCCTTCTCTTTCTGCCCCTCTCTCTCTCTTTTTCTGCCCCTCCCCTTCTCATGCTCTCTCTCTTTCTCAAAATAAATAAATAAGCTTTAAAAAATTAATCAAAAAGACTGTCAATATTGATGACATCAGAATTTTTTCTCAAAGTCTCTCACTATAATACTGAAAGACAAGGAACAAACCAAAAGGAGATATTTGCAATTCTTATCATTGATAAAAACAAATATTCAGATTTAGGAACAATTATTAATTAATTATAAAAATATCAAGCAACCTGATGGAAAAGAAGGAAAAAGTAGATATAAATAAGGACTTAACAGAAGAAGAAATAAGAATTGATAATAAACTTATGAAAAGATGCTCAATCTTACTAGTAAACAATAAAATGTTGGCTGATAAAGCAAAATGAGATGCAAATCAAGTCACATCAGTCATATTGGAAAAGGTTTAAAAGTTTGTTAATACCAAGAATTGATGAGGATGTGGAGGAATACCGACAGTTTGGAAAGCAATTTATCATTATCAAATAATTGCTTCAACCCAGCATTGCTAGGTCATATATGTTCACAAGGAGACATACCCAACAAAATTAATTATAACATTATTGTTAGCAAAATTCATAACAACCTAAAGGTCCATCTAAAGAAAAATGAATAGATGACTATGGTATATTTATATAGTAGAATGTTAGACAACAGGTACAATGAATGAATTAGTCATAAGGTTAAAAATCAAACATAAGGTGGAGCAAAAGAAGCCAGTTACAGAAGGACACAAATGGTATATTTTTTGTGTATAGCATGAAATTTATAAAATAATGTATTATTTAGATACATACATGCTATATCCTAAAATCATCTATGAGAAAGATAGCAACTTCCAAATATTAATTACTTTTGGAATTGAAGGAGGTGAATGGGATTAGAGAAGAGCATACAGGTGGATTTAACTGTATCTGTGATGTTTTAGTACTTAATAGTATCTCAACCAAATATGACACTTTAAAATTGGATCAGGCTAAGTGGTTGAGTACGTGGGTGTTTGCTATGCTATTCTTTATAATTCTTTGAAGGTTTTTAATAGTTTATAATAAAAATGTTTTAGTAAGAAATGAGATGAACAGTGAGCTTGGGGAGTACAAATATTAAACAAATAAATCAATAAAATAAAACAAATCAATAATGTATGACTGTCCTAGCTTGTAATGATCACCTGGACTTCAAGGCCAAGGAATCTTTGCATTAACTTTATCCCAGCTTTACCTGGACCCCCTTCCTAAAACACCTCCTTTTTTTCCCCCAGCACCATTTTGGGCTTCCAACCTGGCTTGCTTATTGGCATGCTTCCTTTGCTTCCCTCCTCAACACTGTAGCAACACCCTTGTACAAAGCTTTCAGACGCAGGAGCTGATTCTTCATCCAAGGGCCAAGTACTGAATCATTTCCCCTGGCAGACCCAGCCCTACCTGTCTACTCAGATATTTCCCTGGATGTGGTAAACTATGATACAGTCATATTATGAACTATTTCACAGAAGTTGAAATGAATGAACTGCTGCCGTATTTCTCAGCATGAATAGATCAAAACATATTGGGCAGCAAAAAAAACAAGTGATCGTCCCAAGAGCTATTTACATTGCCCTCCTGGGGCCTGGACACTGCCCACGGCCTGGCCTCAGCTAAAGGTGGGCACTGCCATTTCGTAGCTACAGCAGTTCAAGAGTCTGAAACGTGGAAAAAAGCTTCTGCTTTAATGTTTATTGAAAAAACATAAGTAGAATACAAAATTATACCTCTGCTAGGTTTTAACACTATAAAAATTATATATATGGACCAGGGCTGGAAAGGAATAGAGAGAAATGAAAATAGATTTTTTTTAAAATGTGTCAGGATTGTGGGTAATTTTCTTCCCTTTTATTTTTTGCATTCTATCAATATTGTTACGTGTTTGTGTAACAAGTTTCTTTAAAATGTTAAAAAAAAAAAGTAGGTTGCAGGGCAGATAGAATCAATCTGTAATCTTTCTGGTAATGAACAGAGAATTTTCTCAGAGTAGATAATGGACTTCAATTCCGCTCTCAGAATCACAGTTTATCTGCAATTCCAGGACAGTCATTTCCCGCTAGTTGTGTGCTCTGGGATAAGTGTGGCAGAACCTCACTGTATAATACAACTGTGTGGAATTTTGATTACAGTTTGCTTTTCAATACTTTTACAGATTAATGACTTCATTTGCATTGTAGTAATGGTGAACAAAAGTTACAAGTATTTCAAAGGAGGTTAGTGGGGTTGGTGGGGACAAGCTGCTTGCCCAAAGCTATTGGAATGTTAAGATCCCACTTGGTGGAATGACCATAGATCAGTAAATGCTACACTGGAGGTAAAGAAGCACTTCTGGGGGCAGAAATGTAACATCTGGTCCACATGACTGGCTTTGGCAGTCACAAGTCCTACTTTCAGTCTCTGGGTCATCTTGAGCATGATGTTTGGCCCATCTAAGTTTCCATTGTCTCCCTGGTGAAACAAGGATGTTCACCAGCAGAATGGATGTGAGCATGATTTGAGGTAGTGCATGTGAAATAGCTAAGTAAGGAGCTGGCCCATAGCTGGTGCTTGGTAAATAGCCACTTTAATTTTCACTCAGCTCTATTTACAGATGGCACTCAACTAAGTAATATAGGTGGACTATTTCAGAGCAGGCCTATATACACAGGAGCAATTTATGTGAAATGTAATTGCCAAGGATATTGTAGCTCTAGTGAATGCCATTATTTGAAGAGTAGCCACAACTATAGATTTGAAATACAGTCCAAGTCCCCTTTCTATGGATTTCTCCAACCAGGGCAAATCCATAAATAAGTATCTACATAACAAAGAGCTGAAGGACACACAGTTCTCAGCATGCAGTCTTGCAAGTGATGGTATTTCAATGCCCCAAATGCTTGGGTTTGTGGATGATTCCTAAACTGGGTGTTTGCCAAATATTCTTATTATTTGGCAGCAGAATAAAAGCAAAACATAAATAAAATAAAATAAAATAAAATAAAACAAAACAAAACTTTGAGGAAAGAAGAACCAATTGCAGGTAGGAACATAAGTCCAGCCCATTGTTACAGAACAGGATCTGTAGGGCTGTGACAAAAGATCACAGAAATATGGGCTGGCAACCAGAAGATACCTCCTATTTCCCCTGCCACAAGCATCCAGAGAACCTCTGGTTTATCTCCCTCATTTTCTTCTTTCCAGATTCCATGTGTATTTATTCACAAGTGCTGCTGCATGATCAAGGAAGTAGAGGGAAGAGATAGACCAATGATGCTGATTAGAGATGAGGAACAAAACTCAGAAAGCAGCTGTTTTCACAGATGTATCTCCCAGAAAGTCCCAGAAAGGCTGTGCCTGGTTCTTGGGAATATTTCAAACCATATCCTATCTAAAGATTCCATAGAAGGAAGCTCTCATGCTCACCCCAAGTACTCAATTTTCCTGTTTCTGTCTGAACTTTGCTCATTTTTACTTTAAACGAAAAATACAATAGATTTCACACTAAAGGTTTTATCTTCCTCCAGGGTTTTTTCCTCCATTTACTTGAGGAACCATGCCCAGAAAATATTTTGAGAATGAAATTATACCAAGGATGAAATAACTTGCAAAGCCTCAACCTTTTGGGGCATGACTTCATATTGCTTCTTTTAAATAAGCGCTGGTGTCTGGGATTGCTATAGATGTTTGTCCTGTTGAGTCATTGTAGAACATCTGAAAAGTGTTTTACTGACAGCTTGCAGAGGAAAGACAAGTGATGGAGAAAAGGGCTGGAACATACATGGCAGGCTCTGAATGGGGATCCCAGCCCCTCTGAATTCTCAGACTTATGTAGGCAAGTCACTTTACACCCTCTCTATCACCCGTTAAGGTTTCTTACCTTGTAAGCAGAGATAACAATATTTTTCTAATTTACCTCTTATGGTTGTCATAAAGGTAAAATAAAATAATCTATATGATGGTGCTTTGAGAAAATTTATAACTGTACACATAAGTCATTACTATTTTTTTTTTTGCCTTCAAGTTCTTTTGGAGGATTATTCCATTAGAATTAAGCTATATTTTCCACAGCTGTCAAATCCCAACTACTTTTGCAAAAACAAACTCATTTAGAACGTATTATGGACTGAATTACATCTCCCCCTTTCCAAATTTGTATGCTGGGGCCCTAACCCCGATATGACTGTGTTTGAAGATAAGGCCTTTAAGGACATGATTAAGATTAAAAGAGTCATGAGAGTGGGAATCCTATAGGACTGGTGTCCTTCCGAGAAGAGAAAGAGGTATGAACATGTCTGTCTCCACATGTACAGAGAGGAAAGGCCATGTAAGGACTGAGTGAGAAAGCATCTGTCTGCAAACCAGAAAGAGAATTTGCACCAGGAACAGAACTTTCCAGGACCTTAATTTTTGACTCCCAGCCTCCAGGACTGTGAGAAAATAAATGTATGTTGTTGAAGCCACACAGTTGGTGGTATCTTGTTATGACAGCCTGAGCTGACTAATGTAGATAGAAAGAAAATAACAGTAACTATTTAGCCCCACTCAGGACTCAGCTTGCTGCACATCTAGCCTCAGACCACCTCTGCCCTGATACCTCTAATGGATCTTGGAAAGGACTAGTTAGGCTCATATCTCCCTCTCACCTTACCACTGTCCCTCCCAAAGGCAGCCTTAGTGTCTGAAGTTGCCACCATTAGGCACACTTTCAGCCACAGTTGGGAATCAGATAAAATATAAACCTCAAGGACATCCTTGCATCTGTATTCATTGGCCCCCATAAAATAGTTTCCCAGCTTGAGATTTGTCCCCAAGGACCTTACTAGGGACATCCTGATCTGCTACATGCAACCCAAGGCTCTGGGATTTGTATTCCTAAGACACAAGCTAAGCATTTACCTCAGTTGTCTCTACACAATGGAAAAATTTCCCAGGTGCATCTCAACTGTGGGCTCTTTATTTTGGTTGATATTTAAAGTTACACTGATACACAATGATACAATGCAATGTTCACATTTAAAATCTCATTGTATCGGGGCGCCTGGGTGGCTCAGTCAGTTAAGCGTCGGACTTGGACTCAGGTCATGATCTCACAGCTCATGAGTTCCAGCATTGTGTCAGGCTCTGTGCTGGCAGCTTAGAGCCTGGAGCCTGCTTCAGATTCTGTGTCTCCCTTTCACTCTGCCCCTTCCCTGCTCATGCTCTGTCTCTCTCTTTCCCAAAAATAAACATTAAAAAAAAATTTAAAAATCTCATTGTATCTCTACATGTTTATTAATTTGTATTAATATTATATATTATATATATTATGTACTATATATTAAAATATAGCAGATCCAACTATATTTTATACTCTTGAACTACTATATAATCCACTATGACTGCCTGTCACTTGGTCATCCTTCCAGATACTGTGGGCATGTCTCAAGGCAGAAATAAATAATATTTTTAAAAAATCCTCAATGCTAAAAAAAAAAAAAAGTTACAAACAGAGATGGAGGCAAACCATAAGAGGCTCTTAAATACACAGAACAAACTGAGGGTTGATGGGTGGAGGCAGGGAAAATGGGTTATGGGTATTGAGGAGGGCACTTGTTGAGATGAGCACTGGGTGTTGTATGTCGGTGATGAATCATGGGAATCTACTCCTTAAACCAAGAGCACAACAGTGTTGTGTTAGATAACTTGACAATAAATTATATTAAAAAAAAAAAAACTTCAATACCCTCTATTTTATTTTCCTTTGTTATTTAACAGGGGAGGGGAACACATTGACATAAATCTCCAGCAGGTGATTTTGCAAGTCTAGTGTAGCCTGTGCAGTTATCCAGACTGAAGAAAACATCATTCCATTTCGCCTCCTTCTCTGGCTATGCAACTGCCCTCAAATGTACCTTATAAAAGAGTACTGCAAATCAATACCATAGCAAGGATGCTGGTTTGTGCCTGTCAAAGCCATTTCCCTCTCCCTTTTCAGCTGTGTCTTTACACCTGCAGAAAGCCCCACCTACATCCTGAACCAAAGCAGGCAGTATGTGTGGATTCGTGGCTTTGCTA
The DNA here is from genome assembly GCF_027475565.1 of Acinonyx jubatus. NCBI lineage: Eukaryota > Metazoa > Chordata > Mammalia > Carnivora > Felidae > Acinonyx > Acinonyx jubatus. The sequence continues at coordinate 60,034,655 of NC_069391.1, forward strand.
GCAAGAGGGGCCCGAAAATAGCTGTTTAGCCATAAATTCAGAATCTGGTATGCCTGGTGTGAGTGCTGGGTACCTGGGGCCTGACCAAATGGTAGTCCTCTCTTTCCCTCTGTATTCTGGGACTAGTCCACATTGCCTGGCCTTCTGCCTCAATTTCCTGCTGGGATTTAAGCCCTTTGCCGAGTCACAACACTCTGGACTAAGGCCCTACACATTGCCTGGCTTCTCAAAGACATTTCCCCTGAGGAGAAAAAACATGTTTCTTTTTTTTTTTTTTTCTTCCTTCCTCATTACTAATAATCACTGCCTTCCCAACAACTGGGCAGGCACTTGTCTGAAAGCAGATATACAGAGGAATGTCACTATGTTATGAGGATTGAATACTTGGTACCATATTTGAGAACATCTTCGTGGGGGGAATGGCAGTTTGGCCAATCAACCCCTTTCATCTGTCAACATGTGAGATAGGAATAGAGAACTTCCTCACCCCCAGAAAAGTTTGTATAACTATGATCTAGTCCAAACTCCATACAGATAAGGAGCCTAAGACTCACAAAAATAGGTGAGGCAAGACTCCATGAATCTTTCATTATTCATTAGTATATTCAGTAAGTATTCATTAAGTATCTAGTGTGTACATGATATGCACTGTCATGGTTTCACTCTCATTCAAGAGATTTTCCCACCTGAACATAAGTGCCATCATTCTTATGTAACAATCCTTAGTGTATCAAATGATGAAACGGTCATGGCACTGAGCTCTCCCTCCGTTAAACCAGGGGCTATACATGTAGACAGTGATGGAGGCACAGTGAGAGCAGCCTTTTCTTTCGCAGTCTACAGGGACCAACTTCTGGTATGTGATTAGAGAAGTGAGACCTTTCCTCACCCTTCTGTTAAACAGTTATACACTCTATAGCTTATAGATGTTTCAATAAGCAAAGGATGGGGGACAAACTCTTAAGTGGGAAAAGAACAGAAACTATCCATGAGAAAAAATTATGACACTTCATAAAAACTTTGGGAAAAAAAATTCCCTGGATTTTAGTTAGTGAAATCTTTGATAACAATATTTCAAAAGCTCTGATATTGTCTAGGATCCTGGGGAATGGTCCTCTGCCAGTTTTTGAATCTAGAGTTTTCTTGTCAATGCACATGCCACAGACTCAGCAGAGTATTCCATGAATTGTTAAAACAAATAATCCTCGAACAATGCTGTGAACGATTTTGTAGTCATGAGAAACTGGAGCCTGGCAGAATGTAGGTTACTCAAACAGCATTTACACTTTATTATAATAAAATAGCTTCTGGTGCGTATTTGTCCAGCTCCCATATCACAGGTCCCCAGAGGTCCCTTTTCTTTGTGAAGTGATTGGAGGCAGAGAGTCTAGAGGTCTCAGTTTCCTCTGTGATGATTAGAACTATATCTCATCCATCTCTGCTCTCTGTGCGGATATCATATAGATTACTTTCTCTGTATTATTTGAATATCACAGCAATGATCACTTATTAAATGCAACAATAAAGCACTTCTGTTTAAAAGATTATACATATATGTTTATGTATGGATATGTATATACATATTTACATTTGAGGATATAAAAAATAAATTTAGACTATAAAACAATTTTAATAATAATAATAAGCATTTTAAGTATGTTTATGCAAGATACCTTGTTAATTGTAACCCTCTAAGGCAGGTACTATTTTTCCCATTTTGCATATTAGTACATTAATTTAGAAAATTAAAGTAACATATCCAAGCTAATGCAATTATTAAGTGGCAGAGTCTTAGAATTAATGAAACCCAGCCCTTTCTAACTCCAGAATCCACATTCATTCTTTTTTTTAATTTAATTTTTTTATTTTTTTAAATTTACATCCAAATTGGTTAGCATATAGTGCAACAATGATTTCAGGAGTAGATGGATTCCTTAGTGCTCCTTACCCATTTAGTCCATCCCCCCTCCCACAACGCCTCCAGTAACCCTCAGTTTGTTCTCCATATTTATGAGTCTTTTCTGTTTTGTCCCCCTCCCTGTTTTTATATTATTTCTGTTTCCCTTCCCTTATGTTCATCTGTTTTGTCTCTTAAAGTCCTCATGTGAATGAAGTCACGTTCTTAATAATTGAGCTACACTTTCTGTCTTGAAAGGGCAGAGATGTGGGTAGGAAGAGAGGGACAGACCTATTCTATAAAGGTATATCAGGGAGAGATCAGAACTTGCACATCTTGAACAGGGCCTCCCATTCTCCTTCCTTCACCAATATCTACCCACCCACAAACTGCCTTTGGGTTTAAGAAACTTGCCCATCCTGTTTGTATGAAAGTACTTCATTCTTACATTGATTTTGGTGCTCTTTTCAGCTTGGGAGAGAGGGTGTTGGGTGGTAGGGAGCTCTCTACTTGTTTTTAAATGGTACCATACATAACAAGATTAAGTATGATTGCGATGAAGGTCATGTTGAGGTGGTGGAAGGGATCTATTTTCTTGACTCATTGGGTGTTCACCCAATACATTCCAGTGTATTAGAGAAAGGCATGAAAATACCAATAGACAGAGCCAGACCTTGTCAATCTGCAAACACACCAATTCTCTAACTAATAATTTTAACAACTGAACCAAGAGCCAGATCTTACCATTTGCAAAACAGCAGTATTACGACTTTAATAATAATTTTAAGTACCAGGTACAGTTGAATGAATGAATGAATGAATGAGTAAATTCTGCATTATCTTACTTTCTACTGTGGTCCTGCTGTGGTCTTAGTCATGATGCTGATAACCAGGTTCTTGTCTTGTTCTTTCTGCATCTCTACCTTTTACTCCAGTTTTACATAATGGTAACAATGTAGACAGGCAGAAGAAAGTGCATGTTGGATGAACTTGCCTTTGACTACCTTAAGCAAGTAAAATATATTTAAATCATTACTTAAATTTGGAAATAAAAATAAAAGAAAGAGTCATTGTGGTTGACTCTTACATGTAGGTTCCCCTACATACAATAGAAAAGCAGGGGACAAAAAAATTATTTCAAAACTCATAGCAACTACACTGCAAACAACCTTACTCCCTAGAGTCTATTGTGTTCTATGCTTCGCTCAAACAAGTTCTTTATATTTAGGCACATGGATTCTCAGGGTTTACAATTATTTTCAAACATTAATTCCTATTGAATAATCTGCCTGAAGAAGAAAATTCTGGAAGATATAAAAAGGGTTCTAAACCATCATCCTTCATGAAATTTTAAAATTTCCCCTGGATGTTTTTAAACTATATATCAAGAAGATAAGAAAAATGAGAAAAATGGAACATCTGCTCAGTGAAACTTCAGGCAGAAAAAGATTAAGTCTTAGATTAAGCCAATTGTCCATAGGCAGTTTCTCTTGGCTTTCTTTAATGATTTAGAAATAGTGTTTCCTTCTCTTCATCAAATGATTTTGGCAACTTTTATTTCACTATTTTTGGAAAAAGCAAAGTTAGTTAATTAAACTCATAAACGTACATGTGTTGGGTTCCACTCTGCTAATAGCATTGATATATCATTGCATTTTAGACTATAATAGTGAAAAACTCACTGCCTTCTTTGAAATGTTCTCAATTGCTTTCTTATGGGGAACTCAGATAAAAGTTTTTGTTTTTGTTTTTGTTTTAAATGAGAAAGAAGTGTTCATGCCAATAAGAAAAGCAATCATGTTTCTGGATATGTAACATGAAATCTATAAAACAAATGTCTTGGTAAAATGTATCTTTTTGGCACTAATTTATCTGGCAACCAAAAGCGTTTTCCTGGGGAACAAAAGGTTTTGTGGAAGAAACCTTCTATATCCTAAAACTGATTGATTACAGAGTAAGTTGTAGAGCCAAGAATGAGAATTATTTGTTTACCCAAATCAGGAAATGCTATGATTTAAGTACCTTCACTGAAATTGTCTGTGTGTACAACTTCATTACCACTATTTTTACTCCTTTGCCAATAACCCACACTCACAAATCAGTCAGGTTTCTGTTGGATCTAAAATATTGACATTTAGGTCAGGGGAAGGAAAACATGGTCAAACCAGTTTCATCGTTTTTATGTCCCCAAGTCTTCAGATTTTAGTGAATTTTATGGAATTGGCCCAAAAATATTTGTAAGCTATAATAGACATTTCACTCTCCTCACCTTCAAATGAGGAGCAAAACAGAGAAAATCTCAGTAATAGTAACAACCAGATTTATGAAAAAGGATCTTTTTCTGTTTATTCAATCCAGAAGAAGGGAAAGTGTCCATGAATGGCAATCTGGGGATAAAAGAAAGGGGATATTTAAAAACTCATTGAAGCAAATTGTGGCAATAACACTTGAGGAGTCCTGGACTTGCATGGTGGCTCTGTCATCTAAGAGTGTGATGAATTCCCCAAGTCTCAGTGTCTTCATTTGAAAAGCACATCTATAATTTTCTCCTGTCTACCTTAGTATTGTTACATCACAGAAATTATTACGGGTAAAGTGTTTTGTAAATGTGTAAATACCAAGAACGTTTATTATTAATATTATAATTCTTTCAGATTCTTTTTTTGGTGATTGTAGTTGATGTTATTGTTGCTGTTGCTCAGAAAGACAGCCTCCCAGGAGAATCACCTCCATTTTCATTGAGATTCCAGAGACAACAGTCAATGCTATTCAAGTAATCTTTGTGTCATACAAGCAGGTCCACATAGAACACTAGGTAATCAATAGTCCCTATTCTTTGATCCTGACAAAATGAATGATCAAAGCAATCTAAACAGTCAATTAGCCTGACTCCTTTTAAATACATCAACTAACTTATTAATTTTCTCTGGACTGACTGCCCAAATCAAGGAGGGGCAGATGCAGGCATCTGAACAAAACTAATCAAGAAGGCATCCTGGAGTTAAACCATCACAAAGCCAAAAGGTTATAATGCTAGGGGTCTTTAAGCACACTTAAAAAAAAATTGTATTTACATATACTTGTTACTGCAGTTGTATATAACAGGTAAAAAGGTAAAAGGTGGGTGGGTGGATAGAAAAACAGACGAAAAACGGGACAAAAAATGATATAGGTGGATGGATAGATAGATATAGTATATAGATATATAAAATTAAAAATAAAACATATGCATCTAGTAGAGATTTAATAAAACAGTCAAGTAGGAGAAAAAAATTACTCTTAATTCCATACCTAGAGATGATGAATATAAATATTTTAACACTTATCAATATTCATCATAGTATTTTTCTATGTATGCATAGTTTCTTATTTGTTTATTTCACATAACTGAATTAAACTATATATCGATTTTAAATCAACATTGGGAATAATTAAATGCCTACAATTTAAGTATACAATTTGATTATTTTTGACCAAAATATTCCTGCGCAACCACCATTACTATCAAGATATGGAACATTTATACCACCCAACATGGTTCTTTGTGCCCCTTTGCAGTGAATCCACATTAACTCATGCCTCAGATTAGTATTTGATCTGTTCCTTTTACCATAGATTAGTTTTGCTTATTCTAAATTTTAATATATGGAAACACAGAGTTTCTAATTTTTTGTGTCTGGCTTTTATTCCCTCAACATAACATTTTTGAGATTTGTCCATGTGTTAGTACTTTGCTTTTTTTTATTACTGACTAGCATTCCATTATATGAATCTACCACAATTTTGTTTATCCATTCACATTCTAAGGAACATTTGGATTCTTTCCAGCTTTTTGGTATTAATAATAAAACTATTATGAAGATTCATATATTATACATTGATTTGTTTTACTAAATATATAAAACAGTATTGGTTATTTTTAAAATTTTTAGAAATATTATTTTAAGCATCTACTTAGTTTCTATTCAGTGAATACACTATAATTTACTTAAATATCCTATATATTTATATATTTAAATTGCTTTTAATTGTATTGTTTTATAAATAACAATGCAATGAACATCTTTGCTTTTTCTTTACCTTGGGTAACAGCAAAAGTTTTCAGAGCATCCAGTCAGGTTGACACACAACACACAACACACACACACACACACACACACACACAAAGAAAATGCTCAATAATGCTCTTTTTATTCTCTAACCTGTAATATACATCAAAACATTGGACATCCTGCCATAATAATTAAAACTGCATTCTAAATTGTAAATGCTTTCTAAAGAGTTCCCTCTCCCTGTTTTTTTGTTTTTTTGTTTTTTTTGAGAGCTTCTGAAGATTTGGCTTCTTTGTTATTTCCCCCCTATTCAATTGATATGTACCTTGATGAATAGAGGAAGCAAGGCATCTCCACTCTCTTTGGATTAATTGCAAGGAAAGGAATTGTTTAATGAGGTTAAATGTGTAGGTGTTAAGCATTGTTTTTTCTTGAGCAGTGTACTTTTGCAAAATGGCAGTCAAGCCCTATAGGAAGCGAAATATAGAATAACAGAACAAAAAGAAAATCCTTTTTAAGACAAAAAATGATCAAAGTATCAAAGGTAGAACTTATAGTGACAAAGCTTCAGAGGACTGAAATATTTAAAATATACCTGTGTGGGGGCACCTGGGTGGCTCAGTCATCTTAGCTACTGATTCTTGATTTCAGCTCAGGTCATGATCTCATGATTGGTGAGTTTGGGCCCTGTATGGGGCTCTGGTCTGCCAGAGTGGAGCCTGCTTGGGATTCCCACTCTCTTTCTCTGCCCCTCCCCAACTTGTGCACACACTCTCTCTCTCTCCCTTCTTTCTCCCTCTCTCTCTCTCTCAAAATAAATAAATAAACATTTATAAAATGAAATGTAATGAAATAAAATAAAATAAGTCTGTGTTCATGCTAATTGAAAAACTCATATTCACAATCTAGGCAGTCCTTAAATAAGCAGTATATTTAATGTGTATTTCTATTCTACATGTTCTCCCCTGTATCATTTTCATGAGAAAGAAAACTCTGACTTCATTTCCACACTTAATCTTAAAGAACAAGGTCCTGCTCAATTTTTTTAAAAATTTAATTCTGCAGTTAAGTAATGTCCTTCTATTTTGTCCCTTGTTTTCTATACTAAGAATGGATTCTTAAAATACCCTCCCTTAATTCTGCTTTGCAATTATTGTGGTCAGACTCATATATTCTTGATAAGTGTGTATATATTTTGTCTTTCTTTCTGGGATTATATAGCATATCACTGGGTTTTGTCTGTCCCGTCTAATTTCCCTTCTTCTTCTTCTTCTTCTTCTTCTTCTTCTTCTTCTTCTTCTTCTTCTTTCTTCTTTTTCTTCTTCTTTTTCTTCTTCTTCTGGACTTTTAGGGAACTGTTTTTCACTGATATCAAGTATGTGAATCTGGTTCAGTTCCCACTCTCAGTGACTGCTTCTATGGATTGAAGATTTGTGTCCCACCAAAATCCAGGTGTTAAAGCCTAATCCTCAATATGATGGCATTTAAAGGTGGGACCCTTAGGAGGTAATAGGTCATGAAGATGGAGCCCTCATAAATGGAATTAATGACCTTAAAAGAAGAAACCCAAAATAGAAAGAGAGATCATCTCTCTCCCTCTCCCTCTCCCTCTCCCTATCCTTCCCTCCCTCTACCTCTATTAAGTGAAAATACAGCTGTCTGCAAATGAAGAAGTGGGTCCTTACTGGAATCCAACCATGCCAGAAACCTAATCTAGAACATCCAGGTTCCAAAACTGTAGAAATAAATTTTTGTTGTTTAAGCCATCAATATATTTTCTTCATTGTTTTTGTTATAGCAGCCCAAGCAAACCAAGACACTTTCCCATCCAGTGAGGGGGAAGTCACCAGACCCAAGATGAGTAACTGTAGTTATTACCCATATGCCTAGCCATGGTAATTGGTCTAAAATGATAGTAAATCCCTCAAATCAAGCCAGAGTCCTTCCCTGTGATTTTTTTTTTTTGAGAGAAGCCCCATTCCAGGATGTGTGGGGGTTGATCAGCAATCTCATACTGATTCATAAGAGCTGAAGGTTGAATTTGCAGAAATTTTGTAAGCCAGCCCAATAAATTGCTAATAGCTTAAGATCAGCCATGATGGGAGTATTTACAGTATAGAAACTAGAAAGTAATAAATCACATTAACAAAACAAAGGATAAAAAGCATATGATTGTCTCAATAGATACAGTAAAAGAAATTGAAAAAAATTAAACATCCTTTCATGATAAAAACTTTCAACAATTAGGTATTGATGGAATGTACCTCAAAATAATAAAGACTACATATGACAAGCACACAGCTAACATCATAGTCAACAGTGAAAACCTGAAAGCTTTTCCTTTAAGATCAGAAAGAAGACAATGGTGCTCACCCTCACCACTTGTATTCAACCTAGTGCTGAAAGTGCTAGCCAGAGCAATTAGGCAAGAAAAAGAAATAAAAGGTGTACAAATCAGAATGGAAAAGTAAAAATATCTCTGCAGATGACATGGTGTTATATGTAGAAGATTCTAAAAACTTCAACAAAAAACTGTTAGAACATTAAAACTAATTAAAGAATTCAGTAAAGTTACAAGATACAAAATCAATATACACAAATTAGTTGCATTTTTATACATTAACAACAAATTATCAGGAAGAGAAAATAAGAAAACAATTCATTTGCAATAGCATCAAAAGGAATAAAATCCTTAGGAATAAATTTAACCAAAGGAAGGGCATGCAAGATCTGTATGCTGAAAACTATAACACAATGATGAAAAAATTGAAGAAGACACAAATGAATGGAAAGATATCCTGTGTTCATGGTTTAGAAGAATTAATACTGTTAAAATGTCCATACTACCTAAAGTGATCTACAGAATCAATGCAATCTCTGTCAAAATTCCAATGGTATTTTTCATAGAAATAAAATAAAAAATCCTAAAATTCACGTGGAACCACAGAAGACTCCAAATAACCAAAGCAATCATTAGAAGGTAGAACAAACTATCTGATGAAAACTATATTAAAGAGAGATAATAATCATAACAGTGCAGTATTGCATTAAAACAGACACATAGATCAGTGAAACAGAACTCAGAGCCCAGAATAAATATGCATATATGACCAATTAATTTCAACAAAGATGCCAAAATTATACAATGGAAAGAATAGCATCTTCCATAAATGACATCACAAGAAAGAAACTGAAGTACTCTCTTATATCATACATAAATATCAACTCAAAAGATTTATATGTAGCAACAGAAATTGTAAAACTCCCAGAAAACAACATGGCAAGTATAAATTCCTTGACATTCATCCTGCCAGCAATTTTCTGGATGTTCCATGATGTGTAACACCAAAATCAAAGACAACAAAAGCAAAAATAAACGAGTAAGACCACATCAAACTAAAAAGCTTCTGCACAGCAAAGTAAACCATCAACAAAATGGAAAGGCAGCCTATGAAAAATATTTGTAAATGGCATATCCAATAATGGGATAACATACAAAATGTACAAGGAACTCATACAATTCAATAGCCAGAAAAAAAGAAGTAGATAAGACAATTTAAAAATGAACCTTGGTTCAGAACAAATTCTCTGCTTTGACAAATGCCATATTCTAGCCAGTTTGGGGATTCTGATACCTTAACTTAGTTATGGACCAGGACATGAGACTTAGTTTTTACTATCCAATTCAATAAACATTTATTGAACACTTTTATATTTAGAGGACAGAGGCATCTATACATGGATCTCTGAAGCAAATCTTTGCCTTTCAAGAATAAAATCTGAATTTTTTTGTGATTTGAATAAAAATAAGAGGTCATAAATATGTGTAATATAAATTGTTAATTATATAAAGCTTTTTTTAATAAATTTATTAATTCCTTCATGAAATTATTACAACAAAATACTTCTTTAAAAAAAATCTTCCCTGGGGTGCCTGGGTGGCTCAGTTGGTTAAGTATCCAACTTTGGCTCAGGTCATGATCATGAGTCATGAGTTTAAGCCCCCACATTGGGCTCTGTGTGGACAGCTTGGAACCTGGAATCACTTCAGATTCTGTTTCTCCCTCTCTCTCTGCCTCTCTCCTGCTTGCACTCTGTCTTTCTCTCTGTCTCAAAAATAAATAAAACTTTAAAAAATTAAAACAAAACAAAACAAAACCAAAAACCTTCTCTGGTTACTCAGTGACAAACTTCTAGTTCTGATCATTACAAATCTCCTTGACCTGGACCCCATCTCAGTTGCTGATCCAAGTATCAGTAATGAGAGCAAAATAAAACAGTCAAAGGCAGGGATTCAAGGAAAAAGGAGCAGAGTGCGAACTTCAAAATACCACCATTGATTATCATACCAAGCTGAAAGAGTTGGCATCAGTAAAGCTTTGGTAAAGGGTCACAAGTTATGGAAGTATAAGAGACTGGAGGAAAAGATTCCACATTGTTCCATGTTTCCTGCCAATATTGTTTCATGGCTAAGTGAGGAATATCTGTGTTCTCTTCCTCAGGCTTTTTTAAATTATAAGTAAACCCTAATTCAAACTGGCTTCCAGAAAATAAAAATAAGCATGGAATCTTTTGGCCTTTAAACTGAGAAGTTGAAAAGTCCAAGGTATGTGGGGATGTAGAGACTCAAATATTATCCCTAGGTCTAGAGTTCTATTTATTGCCTCTTGATCTTAGTTTCTTTTGGGGTAACTCTGCCTATATAGTGACCCAAACTAGCACCACATCCAACCATTATGGCCAAGGACATGATATGCTCTAATTGGCCAGGCCTGCTTCTTGTGCCTGCCCCAGGAACCAGGGGGTAAGGTCACTCCCACCCAGACCATGTGAACTGGAGCAGAGTCTTATCCTCAGCAAAGATAAGAGCAATCTTATCACAAGTAGGGGGAAATGATGTTAGGATATCAGGCCTCCATGGCTAGTTCCTGGGCTTCCCTGAGCAGGCAATATGGATTAAGCTTCAGGCTTTAGAGTTAAACATACTTTTATCCATATCCCAGATCTTCTACTTCCTAGCTGTGGGGCCTCAGGCAAGTTGCTTAACCTCTGTTTAGGTGTATCCATAAACTGAAAATATTAATCATCCCTAGATCATAGATTTTCTATGAGCATTATATGAGATCATATATTAATATAAAGCACAGTACAAGGGAAATAGTAATCAACCACTTAATAAATACTTTAAAAAGCTAATATGACTAGAGAGGATAGAAAATTTAGACACAAATGAATTTCATCTCTGAATAGACACTGTTGCCTTTTTTTAAATCACTGATAAGATAAAAGCAAAATCCAAATTACTGTCATCTAGTGCTGTTAAACATTCTATGTGTTTACTGTTTCCCAAAGTTTTTATATGGATTCTCATCACTACATTAAAGAATTTCCCAATGATCCTAGGACTTTAGGTAGATAACCATTATCTAGCTTCTGCATCTTATTACAAGTATATGCATGATTTAGGATAAACATTTTAAAATATTAAGATTACTTCACAGACCTCAATTACTCCTTTGTACCTGCTTACATATTTTGATAAGAAAGAAGAGAGAGAATTCAGAACCTAGACAAAAGATTGAAGTAAAATCTAATGCAAAACTGGGATTGCTAACACAGTACAGAGATGCCAAAACTGCATGGGTAAGTGATTTTGAAAGCCATCAAATAGACATTCCACAAGGTCAACCAAAATGCTGTGTGCCTGAGAGTAATGAGTGATTTTAGTCCAATAGTCATTAAAATGCCTGAAAGAAAGGGTTTCTGTTCTGTTGGTTTCTATTTTTTATAGGAGGATATCATTTTATATATAAATTTCATCTTGCCTTTAATTGCCTAGTTCAACCATAAATACTTTTCAGAAAATTCTTAACATTTCTGACATGAGAAATCTGACCTGGGATTAGAGTCACTTGGGGTCAGTGGCAAGGATGAAGGTAGGTACACTAAGGAAACTATTAAAACAGAAGCCAAGAAGCTTCCAATACAAACAGATCTGTTTACTTTCCTTCCTTCCTTCCTTCCTTCCTTCCTTCCTTCCTTCCTTCCTTCCTTCCCTCCTTCTTTCATTTGTTCCTTCCTTCCTTCCTTTTTCCTTTTAAACACAAGCAATCTGAGTATTTTGTCAAAAGCTTTGATATGATATTTTTATAAACAAAAGTGCTGAATTTAATGATATTCTGAATTCATGTCCCATATACGTACAGAAATCCTTGATGTTTAGCACTGAATTTGCATTATTGATTGCAATGATTTTCTGTGTCAACTCTGCACCAAAATACCTACGTGAAAAATCTAATTGACTCTCTAGGTAGTATCACAACCAACAGTCACACACTTGCATGTTTAAACATATTTTTTAAAAATACTGCATGGGTACAATGTAGACATTGTCCATATGGTTTTCAAATGGAATTGTTTGTCACTCTAAAATTGAGTGCTTTTCCCTAGAAGGAGGACCCTGGTAGATAATAAAAACTAACTAAAGTAGCTTCATTTTTTAATATAATATTATGAATTCTGAAGAATGGCTATGATCTTTTTAAAACACATGGGCTTTGGTATCAAACAGATATGGGTTCAGCCCCAGATTTTCTGCTTAATGACTATGATTTTGGAAACTTGCTTAATACTTTTAACCTTCAGTGTCTTCATCTACACAATAAAAATATCAAAAATATCTACCTCAGAAATTGGTTGTGAGTTTCAAATGAGATATGGTATGTAAAGTGCTCAACATAGCATCTGACATGTGGTTAGCACACAAGGCATTTAGCTGTGGATACTTAGATTCTGTACTTGTTTGCATTTAGTTTTGCTTGTTCATCTTCTATTGTTGTAAGAAATGTTGGATCTATGAATGATGGATGGAATGAGATCAAATATTTTCTACTCAAGTTCCATAAGTCCTTTTGAGCACAGGGACAGGCTCAGTTATAATTTTAACCCCTCCATAGCCTGTGACAGAGTAGGTGCTGAATAAATAAGTCTTAAGCTTGTCATATCCTCTTTTTTATTTTTAATTTTATTTTTGCATAACAGATACAGCCTTATGGGTAGGTAACCTTGGGCAGAATTCAGCAATTCTCTTTATTCCCCTAAGAAAATCCTATTCACTGGACCTTGACAAAATAGTGGATAATCTCCTGGAGATTCTGCTGAGGGGCAGCAAAAGGAGATTTACATTACACAGGATCCCACTTGGTCTTTAATCTTAGAGACTCCCATTCCCAGCGAGTTTCCCTCCATCTCACACTATTTCAGCATCTTCCCTCAGGACCGCTATCTTTGCCTATTTCATACACAGAATAATTTAGTTCCTGTAATCTGGCATCCATGTCACTTAATAGAGTCTTTAAGGTAAGTAAACAAAAGTTCTTCCATGTTTCAGGTGCTCCTGGGTGGCTCAGTCAGTTAAGCCACTGACTCTTGATTTCAGCTGAGGTTGAGGTCTCACAGGTTCTGAGGTCAAGTCCCTCATTGGGCTCTGCGCTAACAGCATGCAGCATGCTTAAGATTCTCTTTCTCTCAGTGCCTCTCCCTCCCCCACCTCTCAAAATAAATAAACAAACATTTTTTAAAAATGTTCTTCCATGTTCAGGTTTTATCCTTCCTAGATGAGATACTATTGATATATAGATAGCAAATTTTATTTTCTGTCACTTCTATTTTTTTTTTCTTTTCATATAAATGTTATATCTCTTTATGTAATTATTTATTGTTGCCCTGGTCTGTAAGCAATGTGTAAAAAAAGGCTGTCAATCAAGTTCAGCGTCAACCTCAAATATCTTGGTAAGTACTCAGTAAATGTTATTTATAATGTCACTGTATGGGCAGTGTCACTGTAGGGGCAGTGTCCTTCTGGGGGGCAGAATGTACTTTTTCACAAACACTCTATCTAGCAAGCTTGCAAGTGTGTGCACAGGTGTCTTTGTGTACATGCATGTGTGTTGGAGAAGACATTATCTTTCTCATACATACACTAAAGTCTTCTTTCAGATGTTAATTTAACAAAAGCTTTATCCAGTCCAGTGGTGCTTTAAGTAATAAGTGGGGATATCATACCCAATTGCAGGTGTTGAATCAGAAAGATTATGAAGTAAAGGTTGATCAAAAGAGAACAATATTCTAGGTAATAACAACAAAGAAATACTAGCTTTTGTTTGTGTTCTGGGAAACAAATATAGAAAAATTTTGACATACCTGTTATTAGATTCTGACATAGAAGCCTTAGAGATACTCAATTTGATATTTTTATTTTATTTCCTTCATCTGCATTGTCAGCTCTTTTGTTTTCTTGCATTTTCAGTTTTAATAGTCTTTGTATTCTCTATCCTGTGGCCATTTGCCCTGATCTCATTTCTTATTTTGCTCCTATGTTCACTTCCTCCACTTGCTAACTTGATTTATCTTTTTTGCCTGGTATCAGTTTCTAACCTTTCCCTTATTTTTCTCTGATTCCACTTATCCCCCAGCTAATCTTTTGACCTTTTTGTAATCTCTTTTCTTTCTACATTATCTTGTTTTCAGACTTGTCCTTATCTGCTTAGCCTTCGGTCAAGTTTGGGAGGAACATTCGATCTGAAGTCTTTAGCCTATAAATGGATTACCAGTTGTCTCAATAGTCTTGGCTTACCCAGTTATCTGGGAATGGTCCCTTCCAGAATAGATAGAGCCTCTGTGCTCTCCTCTGTGTTCATCCCCACTTTCCCACCTGCTCAGTGTTTTGAAACTTCAGGCAGAATTTCTAAGTAAAAGAATCACATTGATTAACTCAGGTTTTACCAATCATTCATTGTTTTCTATTTCTCCCGGACCCTCTGTCTTAGGACTTTTAAAGAGTGAGGGGCAATTTGGCACAGGACTGCCCTCATCTTTTAGATTTAAATTGATACTCTAAAAAGCCTGGCCACCTCCAAGGCAAATGTTTCCCAAGTTTCAATTTAGTTTTCATTAGGAACCCAGCAGCCCCATGCCAGCCTGCCTGCCCATTTAAACAAAGCCTCTCTCAAGGGATTATGCAGTTGCAAGCTGAAACATCTATATGCAAATGAGCCTTTCTGTATTTGCTATCAGCTACCACAGAAATTTTCCATTCCTTCAAAGCTATAAAAAAAAAAAAGCAAACAGAAATCAGAAAGGAAAGAAAGAAAATCTCTTTAGCATAGAGAGACTTCCTAAAGAAGAGTGGAAGGTTGGCTCTCACCCTACACACTTGCACACCTGCTTCACCTACTCCTTCAAACAGCTCCAGGAAATAGAGAATTCCCGCCCTCAGCATCCCCGCCAGGGAACATAAATATATCTTAAGGCAAGGTTATATTATAATTCTAATGTATCCAAAATAAATAACTGGGGCACAACAGAAGTAGGGAAGCTTTTTCTTGCAGTGAAAAACATAAGATCCAAACAGGTCTCAAGTTTTTGAACAAAATAAAGTTTGATATTAAAAAAATATAGAGAATTAACTCTGTTATTTGCATGAATAGTGGGGAACTAGAGCGTTGCTGATGTTATGATTTATGTATTACATATCATGTAAACTTAAACTATTTTATTTTGAAATGCACTGCTTTTCTGCTAAAGTTGATTATTATAAGAGGCACTTGGTTTCCTCATCTGTAAATGAAGGGCTGACCTAAATCAGGAGGTTCCCAAATTATTAGACAAGCACTCACTACTTTAATTTTTTTTAACGTTCATTTATTATTGAGAGACAGAGAGAGACAGAGCGTAAGCAGGGGAGTGGCAGAGAGAGAGGGAGACACAATATCTGAAGCAGGTTCCAGGCTCTGCGCTGTCAACACAGAGTCTGATGCAGGGCCCAAACTCACAAACTGCGAGATCATGACCTGAGCTGAAGTCAGAGTCTTAAGTGACTGAGCCACCCAGGTACCTCAGCACTCACTACTTTAACTTTGCTTTTGCAACTTAAAGTTGCAAGACTACACTGATTATTCTTCATCAGATTCACCTATGGTTGACATTTTGTCCCATCTGCTTTGTTATTGGTCCTCTTTCTCTGTCTCTCTCCCTTTCTCTCTCAATAATTAGATGATAGATTAAGACAAAGAGATAGATATAAGTAGTAAATAGATAGGTGATGGATGATAGGTAGGTAGATAGATGATAGATATACATATCTACCTATATATATATATAAATAGAAATATACATCTAGATAGATATATAGATCTCTCTATGCATACATATATATAAATATTTATTTATTTATCTGAGATTCAGATTGAACTCAGTTACCTGCATTTTTTTTTTTCCTGGCAAGCCTAGAGGGGAGAAAATCCAACAAAGAGTTCAATAATGAGCAAGTCAGCAATGTGGATAACTGAGGTTTCATCTTGGTGGGGACCTTCTGAGAAACCATATAGAATACACCCTAATCATTGAACCGGAGAACTAGAGGTAGCCTGGGGCTTTATCCCTCGACTCCCATTCAGCCTCTGCTGAGGACTGTATGCAGGATAGCATTAACTCCTTGGCCTTTCTGTATTGTTCCGGCTTGTATCTGAGCAAACTCCTAAGCATAAAGGATGTGTTCAAGCAGAGAAGTGCAGAGAAACAAGCATTTAAAGTAGAAAGCTGTCCATGGTATATCTGAAATTGTCCACCACAGGTGTGGGGGATGTTCAAAGGTGAGCTTTGGGGACATGGGGCAGGGCATCAACAGAGTCTGAGTTTCTTGTTAGTAGCTCTTTCACTTTGCTCCCTTGCTCACAAAGCAATGTTGTGTTTATTATATGGCTTCTAAAGTGGTACAAAGAGAGAGTGGTGCCACCCTGAGCCTCCCAGCCCTGTCGTGACTTTCAGTACATAGAAATCAACAGCCATTCTGGACTTCGACACTGGCTTAGTCAATGTGCCTACTCCTGAGATAAGTACTCACTTTTGGTATGCTGACAATTTATGTTTCTGGGCCAGTAAGACTATGGGACAGGCCTCCAGATGGTTCCAAGATGCTGTTACATATAATAGTATACTCTGAGTCCTCCTGAGAGGTAGCTGACCTCCTTCTCACAGCAGCCCTACAACCCTGTAACAACATTTCAGTGGTCGTGTGTCACATTTCCACTATGTTGAATTTCTACAACCTTCATTTTCCAGATGGGCAAATTAAGTTTCTGGTATGATACTTCTCCCCAAAAGCCCATTTTCTGTGAATTATTATGTAAAGGCTTTGACTTTAAGCTTCAAATCATTCTTAGCTTAATTAAAATACCTGGTTATTATCTATTCCCTCATATCTACTGAGGGGGTTCTTAAACTCAGCCTGAAGGAACTCACATTTTTTAGGGGAGGTTGATTAGCTGCAGAGAAAGTTTGAGGCTTTTCTATTTCTTCCAGTCCTGTGTCTAACTCCGCAGCTGCTAGGAAGTACTCAGGTCTAGTGTGAAATCAAGGGGTTGAATATTCATCCTGGAATGGATAAGTCAGAAACTGATAGAAAGTATTGGTGTTAACATAGAAGTAGACGTTACTTTTATTTAGATTAAAAATCTAAAAATCTAGATTAAAATATGTGTTAACCTGGGTCCCCCAGGAAGCAGATCTGCTTTTTCTGCTTTCCTTATCCTTCTCCCTTCACTGCATTCTATAGGTTTTACTGCCTCCGTAAATCACTTGGCAAGAATCCCTTCCTTTGACCTAACATGGGCTTGGAGGTGAGCCTGAAATGCTCAGAAGTAATGCATGAGAGGGGAATGCTTTAGAATCAGAGAAGAAATGAATAAATTTTTTCTAAAAATAAAACAGTTTTAAAAAAATATTCAACATATATGTTTTGATGTTTTCTTCTGCTTTAAACTACAAATGTTATAAATACCACTTTGTGGAACCTTCAGTTTAGCTCTCTTCATGCTAAGAACTCCAAACCTTATTCACAGAATCAAAGGATTGATACACTACTAACTCCTGCATAGCTTCTCTGATGTTGCATCCTTCAAATGAGAGTCTTTAATAGCACATCCATCATCTTGCTGGGATTTGCTGGCATGCAAACCTCACTGGAAAATTTTAATAAGAATCTTAAAATCTTATAGCTGGAAAAAACTTTAGGGATGATCTGGTCTAATTCTTTCAGGTCATGAACAAATGGAAGACAACAAAATCCAATTATTGTCCAAAGACATTCAGCTACCAAATGGCAGAGGCAGAATTGAGATGATATAATCCAGTCTCCTAGGTGCCAATCCAAACTATTTCCACTGAACCACATTATCTGGCCTTTACCAAACTTTACATATTTCAGATGGAGGAGAAAAAGAGTATCCAATACTTTCACTCATTACTCATTAAGTCATATCATTGAGCTTATAAAGGAATTACATTAGTATTTGCTTTAGTCTAGTAATGAGTTTGTAATGCTAAATTATAAACTCATCTTCTTTTCTTACTCTTTCTCTGTCTATATAAGCTTCACTCAATTTCCTTGAATAACAATATACATGTAAATGTGCCTGAGAGAGAAAACCTCACAGGCAGAGTTACTGAATGTTGTATTGTTCCAGTCAAGATATAGTTGGAATTTACCTGAACTAGACTAAATGGATTCATATTAAGTAAGGGTTAGATTGTGTCTAAATGAGATCAATGTTATTAAATAATTGTTATAAATGATTGCTGTACACATATCTTCATATACATATTGTTGTCCTTTGCCTTGAGAGATGGAATTACACAGAATAAAAAGAATCCTTCAAAGTCTCACGATTTCCATGAGGTCTAACAAAATCACTGTTTGTTCTCCATTAATTATAGCTATCTGAGCAAATTGACCTTTATGCCCATTAGATTGATCTTCAAATACAGGCAAATCTGCCAGCCTTAAAAGATTACATACCCCAAAGCTACTGGATGGTTTTCCTTATTTAATTTATTTGTCTCTATTTGCAGCAGAAGTAAAACTCATTAAAGAAAAAAATCACTTCTTTAAGTGATATAATTTGGCTACTCGGAATTTACATTAGACTCCCTTCTATAATGAACAGTTCTCTAGGGAAAAAGAAAGAAAGGAAGAAAGAAAGAAAGAAAGAAAGAAAGAAAGAAAGAAAGAAAGAAAGGAGGGAAGGAGGGAAGGAAGAAAGAAAGGGATGGGAAAGGAAGGGAAAAGAAAAGAAAAGAGAAGAAAAGGTGGGAACATTATCTTCTCAGGTTTCTAGATTTAATAATATAATCTCCTTCATATCAAGGACTACCATATCTAGTTCACAGTAAGTGTTTAAACACAAAACAAAACCCCAAACCAACAACAAAAAAAATCTTGTTTACTTCCAGTGAACAAGTGGGAAATAGAGATGAGTGATGCCACAGTTGAAAAAGGTCCCTTCACCCTTTTCAGCTCTACAAAATTAGAGGCCTCAATGACTTTAGTTTCGGCCTGGTTAGTTTAATAGTTTTTCTCCTAAGAAATTTGAACACCATATCAGAGTGAAGATGGTTTACCATTATTCTCAGACCTCCTAAATGATCCATGACTAACATCTAATTAAAGCTAAGAATGATAGTGATGTCAATGAGTTATATGTGCCTGACATTTGATGAAGGCAAACTTATAAACATTATAGTATTTGAGGTCATCATTCCACAGGACAAGTATGCAAGACTTTCTGGCCAGCTTTCTTATTTTGCAAATACTCAGGAGAATATTGTTGTTATTGCTGCTTTTTTCCTATACTATAAATATTTTCCTATGCATATGCTATTATACAGTGGAACCTCGTTAAGAAGTTATTCTTTCTGGGGAGCCTGTGTGGCTCAGTTGGTTAAGTGTCCGACTTCAGCTCAGGTCATGATCTCACGGTTTGTGAGTTTGAGCCCCATGTTGGGCTCTGTGCTGACAGCTCAGAGCCTGGAGCTTGCTCCAGATTCTGTGTCTCCTTCTCTGTCTGCCCCTCCCCCACTTGTGCTCTGTCTTTCTCTGTCTCACAATAAATAAATAAATGTAAAAAAAAAAAGTTATTCTTTGGTTGATTTTGAAGTCAATAATAATTTCCATGAATGGCACATATATATATAAATATATATATATATATATATGCTATATATATATATATTTGTGTTAATTTCCATTTTCTTTTTAAGTTGAATTAATGCATTTTATTTCAATAGTTTATAATATTTATGTTCAAAAATCATTTTAAAAGTTCAAATGGGTATACAATGAAAAGTAAGCCTCCCGCCTACCCCTGTCTACTTTCTTGTCCCCTTCTGAGGTAATCATTTCTGCCAGAATTCTATGCAAATTTCCAAAGATGTTCTGTCCCTAAATAAGCACGTGTTAAAAAATGGCACATATATACCCAGTGTTCTGCATCTTGTCACTTAACATGTCATTTCATATCTGTGTATAGAAAGCTGCCTTGTTCTATCCCTTCTTGGGATTCCATTGGATGGCTATACCATAATTTATTTAACTAGTTTGTGGACATTTAGCTTTGTTTGCTTGTTTGTTTTTTGCCCAACCTTTTGTTCTTATGAACGATAGTGCAGTGAATTTCTTTACACAAACTTCTTTGTACACATCTTCTTTTACTAATACAGACTAAAGTCCCAGAAGGGTAATTGCTATGTCAAAGGGAGGTGTATACATTTTTAATTTTTATAATTATTACCCCATTGTTCTCTATAGGAATTGTGCTAATTTATATTCCCCTAAAAAATGAATGGAACTATCATTTTTCCACATTCTTTCCAATACATGTACTATTGTAGTTTTTGGTTTTGACAATCTAATAAGTTAAAATGTTACCTCATTGTAGTCTTAGTTTACATTTCTTTTACTATGACATGCGTTTAAATTATATTTGTGTTTCCTCTCCTGAATTGTTAATTCATAGTCTGTGAGTTTTTCAGCATTTCCTATTTATTTATTAGGACTCTTTGCGTGGTAATTAAAGGAGCTCAATGTCATGTGTACTCCAAGTATATTTTTATATAGGGTATCTTCACCCCTGCAGCACCATATGTTGATAAAATATTTTTGCTTCCTCACAAAGTACTTGGTCATAACAGAACTTTACAGTGTAAATTTTAATCAGTGTCCATAATTTTATAACAGCAATTAACTTAAACATGAACTATTTCTGTTTATTCTTGTATTTCCAAATCAACATTTCCCAAATTTATTCAATGAGAGGTAAGTGTATATGATTCTTAAAAAGGGGGTAGAGGGTAGGAAAAAAGATGAACTACAGGACCAAATAATTATGGGTTAAACACAATTAAATGGGATTCATCTTTAAAGCTTATCTAAGCCTTAAGGTGATAAATCTCTGTGAAAGGAACATAGTGATGTGTTCCAAAAATATTTGCCTACACCTCTTGGGACTAGTATTCTGCTGAACAGTTTAGGTGATAGTCTAAGTAAAAACTTTTACTTTGATTATGACTTCTATGAAGTTGTTTGCTTTCCAACAAGCCTTGAATTTCAAAAGTAGCAACAAATACTTTTCATGCTAATATTCCTAATCAAGGCATAGCCCTTAATTAAATTGTAGTTTCTGCAAATAGTTACACAGAAACATAATTCATTTACTTACTCTACTTCCTAATTTTTCTTCCACAACACAAATATAAAATTTTGACCCCCACACTTACACACATGTTGCATATCTGATGGCATTATGACCTCCTGATAGATCTGAATGAATTGACCGTTTCCTTGGTTCATACTCACTGAATTCTTGTGAGGTTCAAGGCACTGTGCAGACAAACACAAGTCAGATAGGAATTTGCCCATAAAGAGCTTACTGTTTTGAAATCAAGTAACAGAAATATTCTGTAGTGTGCCTTGTGTAAAATGTTTATGCATCCTAATGTTAGCTTCAGTGCTACATCCAGAGTGTTCTTTCTTTTTCTTCTTTTTTAAGTTTTTATTTAACACACAGTGTTTTAGTGTTTTAGTTAACACACAGTGTTTTAGTGTTTTAGTTAACACACAGTGTAATATTAGTTTCAGTTGCATAATATAGTGATTCAACACTTCCATATAACACCCAGTGCTCATCACAAGTGCCCTCCTTAATCTCCATCACCTATTTCACCCATCCCCCCATTCACCTCCCTCTGGTAACCATCAGTTTGTTCTCTATAGTTAAGAGTCTGTTTTTTGGTTTGCCTCACTTTCTTTTTTTCCCCTTTGCTGCTTTGTTTTTTTCTTAAGTTCCACATATGAGTGAAATCACATGGTATTTGTCTGACTTATTTCACTGAGCATAATACTCTGTATGTAGCTCCATCCATGTCATTGCAAAAGGCAATGGAAGTTTTTATGGCTGAGGAATATTCCATTGTGTATATATACCACCTCTTCTTTATCCATTCATCAGTCTATGGACATTTGGGCTATTTCCATAATCTGGTTATTGTAGATAATGCTGCTATAAACATCAGGGTGCATGTATCCCTTTGAATTGGTATTTTTGTATCCTTTGGGTAAATACCTAGTAGTGCAATTACTGGATTGTAGGGTAGGTCTAGTTTTAACTTTAAAAGTATTTCTTAAATTTAAGATCTCATCTGACCCTCACCACTGTCTTGGGAGGTGGGTCATTGCCCCATTTGACAGATGATGACAAAGTTACTTCCAGGAAAGATGACATACCCACAACATAGCATGAGATAGTGACAGAACTATAGCTGGTACTCAGCCACACTGAGATGTCATAAGAACCCACACTCTGTGTCCTATAGACAAAGTTATCCCATCTTTAAAGCTGAACTGAAGAGAGCAAGACCATATATAAGAATAGGCACAGTCAGTTCTACTGTCACTAACCAGAATACCGTTCCTTTTCCTTTCTAGATTTGAAATCACCAGGATATATTAAAAATACAGAAATGTTCAATGTATACCTATGAACATCTCCATGGGAGGGATCTGAAATCCATTTAAGCAGGAATGTGAGAGCCTATGAAACCAACATATGAGAGTTCTAAGAAAGAGTAGAGGTTTTAGAAACCACAAACATGGATCCAAATGCTGGACTTACTTATCCCTAGCTTTGTGACCTCAGGTAAGTGACCAGACTTCTCTGTTTTTTTCATTTTTTTTTTTCCTGTGGAGTAAAAACAGTTCCCTCAAGGAACTGTCATGAAGATACAATGAGGTACAGCCATTTTCACAGTGAGATAGTTTTCATAGTGCATGGCTCCTGGCAGGCATAGAGTCACAAGACATGACAACTTCAAAAGGTAGTCTAGGACCCCTGCTTTTACCTTCTTTTACAGAGAGCTGTAGAACTGGAATTACATTCCTGAAAACTATTCCTCTTGGGGCTTACACTAATAAATATTGCCTAGTAAGGGGTGATAATGGATCTCTCCCCACTACCCCAGTGATTCTTAAACTCTTTTGAGTTGTAAGTTTATAAATCCTTTCCTAACAAAAATACACAAATTTTGTCCATAATTTACAGTACCCATGGATTCTGAGAAACCCTCCATGGAGCTTGAAAGGGAGCTTACATACCCCTGCAGGGGAGAGACACTAGTGACAAACAAGTCACTCCTCTCTTCTGCTTTCTGATGGAAATGTATTCTCTCTCTCTCTCTCTCTCTCTCTCTCTCTCTCTCTCTCACTTTTTAATGTTTTAAAGTTTTATCTTCAGGGTAAACACTTCAGTGAGGGCAGAGGACCTGGACCACTTTGATCTCTATCTCGGGGGCATCTGCCTTTCCCTGTCCAGCAGCTCCCTTAGTATCAGAGGCTGGCATCTTCCCCTTAAAGCACTGGCAATCTGCTCAGATGCATGGCAACCTTTGATAGCCCTTTAACCTGTGTTATTGCATGTGTCCCACACCAGAGGTGATTAATCCTAGTCACCAGAATGTGGGAAGAGGGTGGAGCTGCAGGACTTTACTTGACATATTGTGAGATGGGATGACAATTGCCCAGGCCACCTATTCCACTGGAGAACAATGTGTTAATTTAGTTGGAAGTTTCTCATAAACAGAATCTTGTATAACCAAATACTAATCTAATGAACAGCACTGGAAAAATTTTCACTTACTTCCATCCTTCAGGCCAGTATTAAAGCTGTAAATTTTGTTTCACAACTGTGAGACCTTTCACAGTTCTTTTATTTTTCTAATTCCAGCGGATTCCGTTTCAACTCTCCATTAGCCAATTGGTGAAAAGAATCTTGTTTTCAAAGACATCTCTCACTGAATTAGGTTGTAGAAAATCCCCAGGAGCTTATATGTCCCAAAATATTGGAGATAGTCCTGGCTTATGGCTATTGTGGCCACTGTAGATATTTACATGTTCCATTCAATGGCAGGATGGTTACTGGGTCTGTACTCAGGGCTTCCGTGGTCCTGGGGCTTAGTGTTTCCAGTATAATTATAAACTTCTTTTTTTATTTTATCTTTTCTTAATGTTTATTTTTGAGAGAGAGACAGAGACAGACACAGATACAGAGCTTGAGTGGGCGAAGGGGCAGAGAGAGAGAGGGAGACACAGAATCTGAAGCAGGCCCCAGGCTCTTCTGAGCTCTTAGCACAGAGCCCCACACAGGGCTCAAACCCATGACCCTCAAGATCATGACCTGAGACAAAGTCAGACACTTAACCGACTGAGCCGCCCAGGGGCCCTAACAGTGTTGGTCTCTTTTTCCAGAGGTAGAGGCAGAGTGTACAGTGGGGAAAAATGCTTTCTGGGTTCCCAGTCTAACTACAGTAGCAAGCAAACCAAAACGAGACCCTGATTCAATTATTTCAATAAATCACACATATATGTAGCAGCTTTTTATGTCACCTTATCAGGATGACTATTGACCAAATGGCAAGTGACTGTTCCCTTTTTCTAAGGACTTAACACGATTATCTTGGAGCTGTTTGTACCACTGCTGGGACTGAGGACATGAGAGTCTGTGATTATCAAGGGCCCGAGGAATTTTTTTTTTCTGGAAAAGTTATGAGTGTTGCATCCACACGACTCCTGAAACAGAATGCTACAGGCACCAGTGACAGTCACAATAAAGTTTATTGCAATGAGAGGCAAGGCCAACTGATCAGGATGGACACTCTTGACTAGAGTGCAGTCTCAAACAGCTGGGGTACAGAGTTTTTATAGCCGACCACATCGTCTTATCATCACCTGGGAACAAAACAAAGAAATAGTTCCCAGATGGGGGTGGGAACAGTTCAGACACGCCCTTGCCCCAATCCAATCAAACACTAATCCAGTTGATTTTCCTTGAACTTTTGTTCCCTTGATTGATAGGACAAGGCTGTTATCTCTTAATCTACAGTGTTAAAACAAAGCTGTTATTTCTTAAGGCTACAGGTGAGCCCTACACTACAATTTAACCCTTACAATAGGGTGCTCACAATCACCTTGTATTTGATAGATTTCATTATTTTAGTTGCATTATACATTTGTTTAGACTGCAAGAAGAGGCTATTCTTTCTATCCCTAATGTGCCCTCATGCCATATGATTATTTATAATAACATTTTTTAATGGTTTATACTTGCTTTTTATTTTTATTTTTTAATGTGGGCCACTGACACATATAACATACTTTACTGTTAAATAAGTGCTCTTTAGAAATGACAAGTCACTAATGTACTCAGCAAAATATAGTGTTACAGCAGGGATTATGACTGCTGTGATTATTGTAGTTTCTTACATTATATGTAATATTTCTTTTAACTTTCCATCTGACAGCTGAGCAAAATAGGAGAGAATGAGTGATGTTCATTGGATCTCAAGCAGAAACTATACATTTAGTGGATTGAAAATTAGAAGCCAACAGGCCTTGGTTTTAATGAAAGTTTTACTTGACAATAGCCCATATCTCAGTCCTTCCAACCTGGGAAGATTGATAGCATAGCAACTCTGAAATGCCATAAGGGCACAATTGAAATATCGATGGCTCTCCTCACCTTAATGTGTCTCTTCCTATTTCCTTCTGGTTTCCACTGAGTGACCACCATGAAGGACTCTAAGAGCTAGTAGAGGAATGAGAGGGAGTTTTGCTTTTATTTCTTCATTCTCTCATTTCTTTTTTACCTCTTCATTTTTGTCCTTTGTTCACCTTATGTGAACACCTTTGTATCACCCTCTTCTTTGTTCTCCTTATGTGTCTCATAATTACACCCTCACACTTTATACCAGTATCATGCACAGATATTGTCCTCATTCCTCCACTGAAATGTTTCCAGAAGACATTTTATTTTATTTTTATACAAGAAGGCTTGGGACATGGTGGTTTCAATATGAATGAGGGACAAGAACTAGTATTTATGGAGTATATTTGTAGACAGAGTATCTGTGTATATTAGATTTCCAGGACTGCTATAACAAATTACCACAAACTGAGGACTTAAAACAACTGATATTTATCTTCTCATAGTTCTGGGGCCCAAGTCTGAAATCAAAGTATTGGCAGGGCCTCACTCCGTCTGGAGGCTCTAGGGAAAAATCTTTCCTTGCCCCATCCAGCTTCTGGTGGCTGACAACATCACACCAAACTCTGCCTCCATTGCTATATGGCTTTCTTTTACTGTCTCTGTGTGTCTATTATAAGGACGTTTGTTATTGGATTCAGGGCCCAACTGAAAAATTCAGGATGATCTCATCTTGAGATCCTTACATCTGCAAGATCTTTTCTTCAAATCAGGTCATATTTACATGTTCCGAGACATGGAAAAATGTTTTGGGAGGTCACTGTTCAACCCATAACAATGTGTATTTAACATTCACAAAATCTGTTAGGTAGTAATGGAAACTCCAATTTATAGATGAGAGAAGTCCAGAGGAGGTAAACAACTCACTAAAAAATGATGGACCCAGAATTCAAGTTGGGTCAGTATGATATCAAAGCTGAGATCTTTCACCATTGACCTTCTTTAGGCATACAGAGATGGGCACAAAAGCATCCCAAATAAAAGGAGATATTAATGTCTCTAACAAATAAAAAGTATCCTCTAATCTAACACATTTTCTTTTCACTTGTATAATGGGTTTTTCCAATTCAATTTAGTATACTAAAAAGGAAAAAGAAAACCAGGTTATTAACTTACCAAAAAGTCTCTCTTAAAAGTAAAAATGGCATGAAAGTAGATATTAAATTTCTGACATAAGGCTAGGATGGGGAGGAAAAGGTAACTATGCTTCTTAGTTTTTGTACACTTTTTTTTTTTTAATTTGGATCCATGACCTCAATGTATTCTCTGCCAAATGGAATTTAGAAATCAAAGTACTTCAGCCAACCAGCTCAATTTTCCATATTAAAGGAAGACACACTGGTAATTTTCTCAGCATATAACCCAATAGTTCCAATGCCCTTCTGAACATTTCTACATGGATATCTTAGTATCACCTCAAATTCATCTCCAGCAACATTTTTCTTCCAACATTGCTGTTTCTACTTCTCCTAGTTTCTCTCATCATGCTTCCATTTACCAAGCAAAGAATTTTTGACTCATTGAGTTTTGTTGCTCTTTTCTTCACAGTGTGTCTTATATGCATTCATTTGTTCCCCAAGTGTTTTTTGAGTATTTTCATTTACCAGCCACCATGCTGGGTACATGGTTCTAAAAAGGCAGACACAAACATGCCCTGTGGAGAGCTTACAGTCTAGTAGGAAAAATAGACACTGAGCATGTGATTACAAATATGATACTCAATATAAAAGGGGAAACAAAAGTTTCAATTAGGAATATGTGGCTGGAGAATCAAATCCCTCCATTCTTTCCACTCTTTCTGCCCTGCCCTTGTGATAATCCTTATTGTAACTGGCTTCTTCAGGCAGCCTCTCTGCTTTTAGTCTGGCCTCCTCTGAGCCATCTGTGGGCTATTCCCTGGTTAAACTTCTCATATCTGTGCTTATCATATGCTACTCTCCTTTCATCAATTCTCAGTAACACTTTGATGCTTACACAATCTGCTCTTTTATGTAGCATTTAGGGCTTTCCTTCTTGTGAACCCAACTCCATTCAATCCTGGATAGAGATCTTGGGGAGGCTGGAGAAGAGGCTTAGGGTCCCCCCAATATTGGGAACTTATCAATGTTCCATAACAAGCCTTATTACCCTCAAGAAACTTTTGTAAAATCTAACCTGCCCATTCATTATCTGTCCCAAGATATCGGGACTCATTCTAATGCCTATTTGTTCATACTATTTTGCCCCACAACATGCCCTTTTTCCTCTTCTCTAT
Source organism: Acinonyx jubatus (assembly GCF_027475565.1). Classification (NCBI taxonomy): domain Eukaryota; kingdom Metazoa; phylum Chordata; class Mammalia; order Carnivora; family Felidae; genus Acinonyx; species Acinonyx jubatus. The sequence goes on from NC_069391.1 coordinate 60,062,786, forward strand.
TCTTCAGATTCATTCCCCACTCTGAACCCTCATTATTCCCAATAATTCCCTCATTATTTCTTTTCTCTCCCTGAGCTCAAGCAGTCACTGTCACACCTAGTTTTTAGGTGAAAGAAGCCAACTGGTTTCTATGATGTTATTTTTCTCTGCATGTATCTATGTTTTATCTCTCCCACAGAGACCACAGACTTCTTAAGAAGGTCTAAGCCTGCAGTCAGTGTTTCTTTGTCCCGTTGCACCTTTCACTTAGTAGACAATCACTAGTTCATATAATCGTAGAACTGTAGAGCTGGGGCCTGAGTATAATGAGGCCCAAAGAGGTAAAGTGACCACTCAAGGATACAGCTACTTAGTTGCATGATTCAAACTAGAACCTAAATCTCTTGCTAGTGGATAATGGTTTTTATTGATGAATAAATGCAATAAATAAATGAATATAAAGAGCGAAAAAAAGTTTCATTCTTTTAAGTTGGTCCATCCAGTGCTAAACCCTTTCTAGCCAGAAGCCATCCTATTAATCTGAAGATGCTGTGGTTTCTATGGACACACAGTAACTGTGCTATTGAGTTTGAGCTCTGATGCCTATCTTGCCATCACTGTTTGCTGCAGCCATTGACTCCTACCACCCACCTCCTATATCCCATGCACTCGGATTTATTCTTGGCTCTAACTAGGGGTGGACAGACTTTCAAAACTTGGATTCAAAGTTGTCAGCTCAACTTCCCATGCCTGATGTTTGTGGTGTAGCACCTGCAGACACACGCACACACTCTGGGTATAAGGTAGGCTGTTGTGTGAGAAGATGAAGACAGGAAGATCATTCTGTGACATCTCTAGCCTTTGAGACAGCTGGGGCTGGTTCCAACATTTCACCAGGCTTCTGAGCTGTCAATCAGGAGCCCAGCGGTGGGACAGAGGTGCTCCAGGAAATCAAAGCAAACTCAATTATTATCTATTTGCTGACAAGGACAAAACCATTTCATTCCTTGGCTCTTCACAGAATGAAGTAGGGGGTGGGGGCTGTGAAGAAATTAAAAGTGTGAAAAATTTTAATGAGTGCAATTATTGAATCATCAGTCACACAGTCCATCTGCTTCAGAGCATCCCAGTGACAAGAGAAATTCTAAAATACTGCATTGCATTTTCACATTCATGTAATCACATAAATGTTCTTTAAGGAACAGCTAATGATATTCATACGTCACGCCCATCCTTTCTATAACTCAGCATTCTCCTTTTGTCTGTTTTATTAGTCACTAATTTCACATTCTGACACGAACTTGGTGGGAATTTGCTGTCTACTGCATGGGTAGAACCCAGCCGAGTGACATTAAATATTATGGCATGGAATATTTATTTATAAAGATAAACTAAAGCAAAATTTATCTCAAAGACTCTGTGTAGCCTGGAGTTTTAACAGCTAAGTGAATGTAGTATCAGAGGGAAGAGAGTGGCTCATTTCAAAAGTCCTTTCCCAATGATGATTATTCTACTCAAGAGAAAGATGAAGCAATGACAATGTGTCAATGAGCAGACAGGGTTTGTGGGGTATGGATCTAAAAAGATATTCTGGGCCCAAATGTAGAGGCTGCTTTAGGCAACAAGCTTTAACAATGGAAACGTGAGTAAGGTAAAAGGGCCCACAGCGACCACCCAGCTGAATGCAAATAAGCTCATTAAATAGCCATTGATGTGATAACCCACATCAAATAGCCATTGACCCTAACTGACCAATTCCAACTAGGTACAGTTCCTAAGATTACCAAAAAGTAGAAAATTCCGTATGTTCCCCTATTTCCTCACTTTGCCCTATAACTGTGGCCCCTCACCACTCCCTGGTCACAGTCTCTTCTTTGCTGTTCTGCTCACCACTCCTTTGCCTTATATTCAATACACTTCTGTATCTTTTGTTCTGCCTTAGGTGAATTCTTTCACCACCTACACTGCTGGCCCCCATCTCATCAGAGTGCCCCACACCAATTTCAATTTTTTGAAGGAGTTGCTCACACCAATAAGCAATTCTCTGACACCAGCATGGTGTCCTGCAATTCAACTCAATTCTGACACTATCTACCCAGATATAGTGTCAGATTCCACAAGTTAAGGGTTCAGTCTTACCAGATGGTAACCCCCACTTCCCCAACACATACTTCAGATGCCAGTCACAAGCCCAGATTGTTACCTGTGCTTCTAACCTACTGGCTATATAAATCACAAGTTCCCATGACTCCTTCCTTGGGTTCAATTAATTTGCTATCATGACTCAGAGAAGTCAAACATTATACTAACTATATCACTGTTTACAATTCAAGAATAACCAGATGGCAAAAATGCATAGAGCAATGTATAAGTAAAGGATGAGGAGTTTCCATGTTCCCTCCAAGCAGGCCACTATCCCCAAATATCCAGGTGCTCACCAACTGAGAAGCTTTCTGATTCCAGTCCATTTGATTGTTTTATTGTTTTAATTTTTTAAATATTTATTCATTTTTGAGAGAGAGAAAGAGAATGAATGGGTGAGGGGCAGAGAGAGAGAGAGGGAGACAGAGAATACAAAGGAGGCTCCGGGCTATGAGCACAAAGCCCAACATGGGGCTGGAACCATGAGATCATGACCTGAGCTGAAATCTAATACTCAACTGACTGAGCCACCCAGGTGCCCCTATAGAGGCTTTGTTATAGTCATGGTTGACTAAATCTGTGCCCATTGATGACTGATTCAATTTCAAGCTGCTCTCCCCTCCCCAAAGGTGAGGAGGTGGGACTTCAATCCTCTAATCACATGGTTTGCTTCACTGGTGACCAACTCCCATTCTTCTAAGGGATCCAAAATTCACCTCCTTAACATAACAAAAGACACATTAGTCACTCTTTTCATTTTGGAAATTCCAAGAATTTTAGGAGTTCTGAGCCAGAAACTGTGGACAAAGACCAAATATGAGAAATATACATCTGAATGACCAAATATATATTTCCTATAAATCACAACATCACAGGCTCAAAAGCCTTTGCAAATTGGAGCAAAGGAGATGGAGAAGAGAAAGACAGATGTGAAAAAGATGGCTATAACCAAGGAATGGAGTCTGGGAGAACCAGGGAACCACTATGGCTCATGCATCTTAAGGGTTGAATTGTGTCCCCCAGAAAGAAATATTGAAGTCCTGATCCCTGGTACCTGTGAATGGGACCTTATTAGAAATGAGAACTTTGCAGATCTAATCAAATTAAGTTAAGATTGTTAGGGTACAACCTTAATTTATTATGCCTCGTGTCCTTAAAAAGGGGGTAGGTAAATATCCCTGACACACAGGGACAACACCATGTGACAACAGAAGCTGTGATTGAAATGCTGCAGCTACAAGCCAAAGAAACTTGAAGAGTCAAGGAAGGATTTTCTCCTAGAGGCTTCTGAAGGAGCATGGCCCCACAGATACCTTAACTTCAGATTTCTAGCCTCTAGAACAGCAAGACAATAACTTTCTGTTGTTTTAAGTCACCCAGTTTGTGATACTTTGTGTGGCAGCCCTAGGAAACTAACACAAGGCATAATGATATTTGCTGTGATTTAGATCTCTGCATATCACACATTTATCAAGCACTTGCCAGTCTATGCCCTATATTAGCTTCACTATTGCAAAGTTGGTTAAGGAATCATGATGCTTTCATTTTGCTCTGAAAGTTAAAGCACACTGGTGTCATTTCTTTTTTTTTTTTAAGTTTATTTCTCTATTTTGAGAGAGAGAGAGAGACAGAAAGAGAGAGCGTGCATACATGTGCAAGCAAGGGAGGAGCAGAGAGAGAGAGAGAGGAGAGAGAGAATCCCAAGCAGGTTCCTCACTGTCAGCACAGAGCCCAACATGGGGCTCCATCTCAGGAACTGTGAGATCATGACCTGTGCCAAAATCAAGTCAGATGCTCAACCCACTGAGCCACCCAAGTGCCCCCACACTGGTGTCACTGCTATCAGCCTGCCCAGGCACATGAGTATTTTCTATTTCTTTGTCGATCACTACATTGCTGTTCAGGAAAATTTACTGGTCTCTAGCCTGATAGCATTATCTGGAAACTCCTATCCAATTGAAATAATAGGTGTGATAAGTCTTAGGGGAAAAAAAAAAACACCAACAGGACAGAACAGGAGGGTATCTAGCTGTTTACTGGAGGTCACAGAGGAAGTTTGCAGCTAAAAGTGAGTACACTCTGTCTGCTTAGTTCCAGAGCTTTTCTTGACCCACATGGCTACTGAGAGGTGGGAACCAGGCTGTCTGGGTCCTTATTCCAGCACCTCCACTTAACTGATGTATAACTTTAGGCAATTTATGTAATCTTTTGTGTCTTTTTTTTTATCTGCATTTACTTCATAGATTTGTTTAAAAAAAGTTAAATAGTCCATACAGATTGCTTAGAATAGTTCCTAGTCCATAGTAAGGGCTCCAGAAATGTTAACTTTTGTTGTATATCTAAGCATCACTGAAAAGTTAGACATAGATTTCTGTATCAGAGTTAAATGCAAAGTAATTTTGTAGGAAAAATTCTTTTCCGGCACTAGGAGTCTTTTTTTTTTTGGTATGCTAATGCATATTTCTAATATCAAACTGTTATGGGATGGGTCAGGAACACAAAACTATTTGCAAGGTAAAGATTATTGTGGTTTATATACACAATGGAATACTACTTGGCAATGAGAAAGAATGAAATATGGCCTTTTATAGCAATGTGAGTGGAACTGGAGAGTGTTATGCTAAGTGAAATAAGTCATACAGAGAAAGACAGATACCATGTGTTTTCACTCTTATGTAGATCCCGAGAAACTAACAGAAGACCATGGGGGAGGGGGAGGAAAAAAAAAAGAGAGGGAGGGAGCCAAACCATAAGAGACTCTTAAAAACTGAGAATAAACTGAAGGTTGATGAGGGGTGGGAGGGAGGGGAAAGTGGGTGATGGGCATTGAGGAAGGCACCTGTTGGGATGAGCACTGGGTGTTGCATGGAAACCAATTTGACAATAAATTTTATATTAAAAAAAAAGATTATGTGTTATTCATTGAAAGACTTTTGTAGCAGTTAGCAACCTAGGAGATTCTGGAAAGACAGAAAAAGGGATGAGATAAGAAAACAAATAAGATTAATGGAGAAGTGTATGTGTGGGTATGTATACTGTATGTGTGTGAGTGTGTGAGTTTAGGGGGTGAGAGTGAGGAGACATGCTATATCATAGAGAAATGGATACATTTTTACTGTTTCCTCTACATGTCTTGGAACTCATCTGATTCCATTTCCTGTCTGTACAGCAATGACCAGAAAAACAATTGGTTATGACTACTTTTTAAAATCATGCTATTATTTGCATAGAGTGAATTGTACAAATCTTAAATGTTTAGCTCAAAGACTAAAGATTTTTTACATATATATATGTATATATATGTATATATATATGTATATATATATGTATATATATACATATATATACATACATACATACATATATATGTATATATATGTATATATATATGTATATATATATACATATATATACATACATACATATATATGTATATATGTATATATGTGTATATATATATGTAAAAAATCTTTAGTCTTTGAGCTAAATATATATATACACATATATATATATGTATATGTATATACATATATATGTATATACATATGTATATGTGTGTGTGTATATATATATATATATATATATATATATATATATACATATATATATATATATAAAAAACTCATGGCCCAGATATATATTATATATATATAATATCTGGGCCACCAGTTTCCAGATCAAGATAAATAACATTTCTATCATTCTGTAAATTCCCTCATGCTCTTTTTTAGTCAACAGCACCTTTCAGGAGGATGTCTAAACATATAATTAGCATTTATAAATTAAATTGTAAAAAATGTTCTCCTTGAGTCTGGCTTCTTTTAGTTACCTAAACATTAGATAAATGTTTTTGAGATTTATCCATGTGTTATGTTTTTATATACTTCATTTCTGTTTAACAACAAGTAGTAATCCATTGTAAGAATACCCTACATTTTTCTTATCCATTCTCCTGTTCAGGAACATTTGGGTTGTTTCCTGTTTTCATAGCTCCAAACCAAATAAATGGAATGAATTTAGTGGTCTTCAATCTTTGTTTAAATCAATAAAACTATTTTTTCTATTAAAATATTATGTGGAAGTCCAACACATAAAATACATAAAAGTAAACCTATTCTACATGAAAGGATGGGACTTGAAGAGTCAGACTTCTACATCAGCTTCTTCCCCATCCTTTTGTCACCACCAATCTGGTTTCCTTTAAAGTATTCCTCAAAAGAATAGGGTTCCATGGAGTAATTAAACAAAAAGACAAAAAAGAACACTCCAAAACCACTTCTTTAACCAGTAATGTATCCATTATATCCATTTAGGGCCAAAACTTTATAAATAGCTATGACACACATTATTTTTAAAAGTCAACAACTTTTTAACCCGTTGTTGTCTAGAAGTGATCCCAATTACAGATGAAGATGCTGGAATAGATAAAAGTCTCAACTAAGGTGACATAGCTAGCAAATGCAGGCAGAGACTCAAGGCTTGAACCAGGCTCCTGGCTCAAGTCCAGTGACCTCCTCTCTGCTCATATTTGCTGCCTGTTTGGAACATCCAAATGGTTCCTATCATGCTCGGAAATGTGTAAATTTTTGTCATCTTTGTTTGTTGTTTGACTTTAACTTAGCAAGCATTCAGAAAGCATTTATTCAGTGCCTACTATTTACAAGATACTCTATGAGAATATCAAGACATCTGTGAAACTTGACTATTAGAGTTTCCTTGTTTGTTAGTTTCAAATTTAATCATGTCAGACTCTTATGAATAACATTCCAATTACAATATTACATTCCAATTCATATTGGGGTGTCATAAATTTTCATTTTTCTATTAAATGATGGAAACAATGGTGTTCACACCTTCCATCCTACCTCCCCACCATCCAGTCTTAAAACATAATGTGGAATAATTTAGCACATAATTTAGTGATTTGCCATAAAAACATATTTGCCTCTTCCATTAAAAAAATACTTGTAAGCATAAAAACCATAAAAATATTTAAAAATGTATTTCTATATAAAATTTCCCTATCCTTTCTCGACCACGAATTTAAATAACTGCTCCACATAGGCATTTGTGCAAGCATGGAGATCAGAGGTCTGAAGTTTTGAGACTGAATCTCAGAATCTTTTGTCTTAACTTATAATGAGAATTGGCACTTAGTTACAATCTTTTGTTCATTGCTGAAATAATTCTGACATTTTTCAAATGCTCTAATTTTGTGGAAAGAACACACATCAAAGACTCACCCAAGATTGTCATCACCCTGTGTAAAGATATCTGGCTCCCAGCTGGTGGTCAGTGAACACTTGAGCTTCTTTTTCTTCCCCCCATTACTTTTGGTATTTGTCTTGACCTGGGGGGCAGCTTTCTTGAATGAGTCTAACAACATCCAAACATCTCCAGGTGTTTATGAACACATTCCCCAAGGTCATGTTTCAAGATAGATTAGAATCAGTTTGGTGCTTTTCTCTTTCTCCTGGCTTTGCAGTGAGACTCAGAAAGTGGCTCAGTATAGGAAATATTTGAGAATAAGTTAGTTAAAAAGTTTTATGCCTTTAAGAAGAATAGGAAAAAGACTAATATACGTGAAGAAGAGAATGCAAGAGTCTCCTGGGTTATGGATGGCAATAGAACCAGTGCTGTAAATGAGCCCTGAAATCTAAATTGGTTTAGAAATAGAAGAAATGGCGGTATTCAGTGCTGTTTTACAATAAGTGCCACCACTTAGAGTGCTCTAGTTTGGCTTTTTATGTATTTATGTGAGTACCCTGAGTGTCCATTTGGATCTTTTAATCTATCCAGTTACATGCTTGGGCGTGTTCTCTGCATAATATCCTTCCTCCTAGGCCTCTGGAAATGCATGAACAAATACTGACTTGTGGAATAGAAAATTTTTGCTGATTAGAGAGCAAAGCAAGAATGTTAAACCCAGCAGGTGATTTCCATTTGCCTGTCATGGAAGGGCTGAGTATATACTTTGGAGTGTATGGGCCTTGCTTGGTGGCAGAGGCTTGACCTGCTGAACTCTCACTAAAGAAATCACAAAGCCCTATCTTAAATTCTGCAACTTAAATTCAGAAGTCTTGCAATACTATAATGACCAACATCGGTCTTTTGATGTGGGCACCACATTCTCACACACATCTATGCAGGCTCCTGGAATGCATCCAAAAACAAATGCTACCACTGAAGAGAATTTCAGGAGAAATTTTAGGCAGAGAGAAACACAGGCAACTTTTAATACCATCTCAATTTTCATCTAAGAAATCTCTAGAAATGAGTAATGTGATACCAGAAGTAGACTAGTTGAGAACGTTTATTTGCGAGCCAGTCCACTGCAGACAGGTCTATCTCTTGGCTCTGCTGTTAACTAGATATAAAAACCACTTGGCCTCAGGTGAATCACCTAATTATTCAATGCTTTAAATTTTTATCTGAAAAATAGGGACAATAATAATGGTGGCCACTGTATATTTTTCATATATTAACTTATTGAATATATGAAAAATACATAATAAACTCAATATGAATATTATATGCCCTTGTTTTTAATGGAATGAAATAACTTATCCTAGTCATTATTGAGGACTTTTTATTGTATCTGTTTTTTTCTTTTATTAGAAAATAAAAAGGGGTGTCTGGGTGGCTCAGTTAAGTGTCTGACTCTAGATTTTGACTCAGGTCATGACCTCAAGGTTTTTGAGATAGAGCCCTTCTTCAGGCTCAGTGCAGAGCATGGAGCCTGTTTGGGATTCACTCTCACCCTCCTTCCCTCTGCCCCTACCCCACTTGTGTGTGTACTATCTCTCTAGAAATAAACTTTAAAAAAATCAAAAGAAGGGAATGAAATGTGTCTTCAGTTTCTTTCTAAGAATGTAAGACAAACTACAAACCTTACCAGTAGTAGTGGAATCTACCTGGAAGCTATGTGTTTACTTGGAACAGTCAGCCATAATTACAGCCTTATCATAGAGTGAAGTAAACTTAAAATAATGATGCTTCAGTCCAAGTGTATGTTTATGCTTTTTTTCTGGTATTGATATCTTCCACGGCATTTTTCTTTTAATGGGCAGTATCCATGGACAACTTCTACTACCTACTGTGAATGTAGAGATCCCATCTGTCCTATTCATCTTTCTGTCTCCATAATGAGCATAACACACAGGAGCAACATCATAAATATTTTTGATTCAATAAGCATATTAATATTTCTTCTGTGCTCTCCCCACTTAAAAAGTGCTACTCTATTCATTCACTTACACACACACACACATACACTCACATTTGGCTCTTCCTCTAAGAGCCTATCACTCCAAATGCAATTTTTATTTACTCCTGAAAGCTTAACTCAGAAACTTTGGAAGCAAAGTGGCTTTCATCATTTTTCTAACTAAATGTGCTATATCCATGAGCTCCCATGTGCTTTTTCTGTGCCATTCTTAATATACTTATAATTTCCCACCTTCATTATAATTATTCATGGAAATAGAATGTATCCAAAAATGGACCCATGAGGTTATGTACTGATTTGTATCTTATACAGTGACTATCACTCAAGATATAATTATTTAAAAACTGAACAAGTGAATGTTTTTCTATATACATTTCAGACCACTTCAAGCTGCAATCCAAACTAAGCAGGTTTATATATTTAGAATTGAATGAGTTCCCCAACTCCTAATTCCTTAATTTGGCCGAAAACAGTCCCTATTCCATCTGAACTCACTCTGAAGGGTAGCTTGTTAAGCTGCTGACTTGAACATTTAGTTTTCCCCACCTTGTGAATACTTGGGTATTATTAAATTTACCAGGATATTAAGAATGACCTGTAAAAATACTTTTCACAATACATTTCCTGAGGAAGTCAGGCAGTTTAACTATTTAGCAGTCATTGTCATTCTTTCAATTGTGGCTCTGCTCATGGCTCTGTTTTGAACTTACCTTGGACTATAAGAATAGATAGCTCTCCTTATTGGATTTCTGCTAGCATATTCTCCAAATATGTTTCATCAGCAAATAGCACTAATGCTGGATGGGGAATCAGAGGATCTGTGAATTTGCCCACAAACTGAGTGGCCACACTTAATCAGCAACACCTGTTGAGTTTAGGAACACCTCATCAAATAACAGGACTGTTCTGTCCCTGCCAGCATGCTGAGCCTATTGGCAGCACTGCTAAAGAAACTGACTAAGATATCTTCTGCAAGCATTAAATTTGATCAAGTCATTTCTAGTTCTTGTTGGAAGCAGGCAGGGTATAAATTATATATAAACTGATTAATGCAATCAGATTAATTTAGCAAGTTATGGATTATAGCAATGCATTTTTAAAAGTCATTTAAGGAAAACAACTAGATTTAATGGAAGGGGCTATATAATAGGAACATAAATCAAGTCTTGACTATGTCATCAACTAGTTGACTAATTCAGCCAAATTATTCCCCTCTTTGACCTCAATGTCTATATTCCCCTCTTTGACCGCATGTCTATAAAATGCAGATAGAAAAAATAATTCTCACTTATATCTGACTGAATGGCAGGTGCCCTCAGAGGTGGCGTCCCCTTCATCCCTTTCAAAGAGGTGGCATTATTGTGTTACTGATGAAGAAGTTGAAGCTCAGAGAGGTCCTATTGCACGCTGGACAGGAGCTACCATGGAGTGGAGATAAGATTTTAACCTGGGTTTTTAACCCCCAGGTCATCACCTCTCACTCTTCCACCATGAATCAGATATTATCTACCTTGATGACCTAGAGCCACAAAGATGAAATGTGGTAGTGGAAGAGAGAATACTTTATAGACTGCAGTGTTACTATGACTGAGGTCTGACAATGTTATTTATAAATAATCAATTACCTATTAGGCCAAAAACACTAAATGCCAAAAACACAAACAAACAAACAAACAAAACCTAAAATACAAACCTTAGATTTTCTCACTAATCTTTTATTCATATTTCTGTCTTACATTTGAGGAAGTTGTTGTCAGTCTTCAGCATACAGTGGAGTCTCTGCATCCTTTTCTTTCTAACAACATTACACCCTTCTATATCAGTTTCCTATTGCTGCTATAACAAATTAAGCAACAAGCTAGTTGCTTAAGATAACACAAACTTTTTATTTTCCAGTTCTGGAGGTCATAAGTCCAAAATAGTTCTCACTTGACTAAAATCAAGGTGTTGGCCTGTTCATGCTTTTTTCTGGAGACCCTAGGGGAGAAACTTTCAAGCTTCTAGAAGCTGCCCACATTCTGACTGGTGGCTTCTTCCTTCAGTTTCAAAGTCAACAATGGCTGATTGAGTCTTGGTCACATCTTATCATTCTGACACTGACTCTTTTGACTCCCTCTTCCACATTTAAGGACCCTTTTGAGTATACTGGGGCCATTCAGATAATATAGGATAATATTCTTATTTTATTATTTTTTTCAATCCAAGAAAACTTTATTTCTTGAACACAAGAATTCCAGTGTGGCTGCTCCTTCCTTGTGATTATTGAGGGACCCATACTCTTTCTATCTCATGGCTTTGCCCTCTTCAAGGCCTTAAAGATCACTTTCTATTCAGCTAGAGGATGAGGAATAAGAGAGAGGATCTTTTGGAGAAGTGGTTATGGACCAGCCTGGAAGAAACATGCATCTCTTCAACCCATTGGTCATGACTCAGTCACATGTTAATTGTTAACTGCAAGGGAGGCTGGGGAATGTAGTCTAGACATGTGCCCACAATAAAAAGGAAATGTTTTTTTGTGAACTCCATACACTTCTGTGTATGCCAGGGTAAATGAAGTGAAGAAGTGAGTCATGTATTTAACTGGGGAAAGAGCATTAGGGAATGGGAACAGCAAGGTGGCTAGAGTGGAGTGAGGAGAAAGTGAGGAGAGTGGTACAAAGTGAGGACAGAAAAGTAATGGGGACCAGGCCATTGGATCATTATCAGGACTTGGTTGCACTGTGAATGACAGGTGATAATATCCTTATTTTAAAGTCAACTGATTAGCAACCTTAATTCTCTTTGTCATGTAATATAACCTATTCACAGGTTCTAGGGATTAAGAAGCAAACCTCTTTGGGGGGGTCATTATTCTGCCTATCACTGCTCTCCAAGGGAAAAGACTGCATCTTAAACTTCTTTGATCAACTCTAGAGGTGTAACCACGTCACCAGGTATGGCAATAGTATAGGACATTGCAGAAGAGCATTTTGGTTAAGAGTGTAGCACCTGGGGCTATATGCCTGGGTTCAAGTCCCAGCTCTGGTACTGTCTAACAGTGTGACTTTGAGCCAATTACTTCTCTATGCCTCTATTTCCTCATGTGTAAATGAGGATAATGAGAGTGATAAGAGCAAATGCTTACATAGCACTTACTGTGTATCAGGCACTGTTCTAAATCCTTTTACATGTATTTACCCTTTAGTGATCAAAATAATACTCTCAGTTTCTATCATTATCCAATGTGAAAATCAAGGATCTGAGATGTTCAGTAACTTGTCCAAGGTCACATAGCTAATAAGAGGCAGAGTCAGAACTTTACCCAAGCAAAACTTCTTCCTAACCATCATACCAAACATGCAGGTATTGCAAGGATTAAATGAGTTAATATTTGTGTTGTGTTTAGAAATGTGTCTGGAATATTCTAAAATTTTAAATGTTTACTATTATTATTATAGGTATTATTCTACTTTAAAAATTCTGTTGAATAGATACACTTGAAAAGAAAACATTAGTGTTATATTATGTATCATTTACCCCTTCTCCACATGCATGCGAATACAATCTTGTCTGACTTTTCCACATCAATCCTAACCTTCTAATCCAAATCTCCAAGCCACAGCTAATTTGGGAATACCTTCCCTGAGTACAAAACTTTTTCAGGAAACTATTAATGCTAATAAAATTCTTCCCCTATCTCAGTCATTAGCCTGTCTTCAGCTCTGCATGAATTCCCACCTCCAAGTCAATGTCCTATTCACTCAACATAGCCTATCCCCAAACCCTAAAAAGCCCACACACTGCTAAAGGCTTTCTACATGACAGATCCCTCCTCTGGCCTAAGTAGCATTTGTTTTATTCTCTCCTCATCTTGATAAACTTCTCAAACATTATCATAAACAGAGCATTGAACTCACAGTCCCAAGACTTTGTTGAAGGGCTGGCTATACACTTTGATTTGAGTATTTACATCCTCAATTTTAAAATAAGGATACACTTACAGATAGAGGATAGAGATATATTTAAGGATCAAATGAAATAATGCATACGAAACTGATGTGTAAAAGTGAAATATTTTTCATCTTTGGGTAACAGTATTAACTCACACCACACACACACACACCTGTGAACAGATACTGACTATGGCTGTACCTAATCAAAGTGAACTAGAGTTTTGGTATAATCTTAAAAACATACTGCATAAAATTAGCAATTATGCCTTTATTATCGCCCTCTTTTCTTTCATGCTCCAATGTAAAGAGACAGAGTTATAATATATATCTGGATCATGAGTTAATCTCTCTGAGCCTCATTCCCTGAACCTTAGTAATTATACCTTCTAGAGTAGTCATGTAGACTAAGTCAGAAAATGTATAAAAGTGGTCAGTTGCCAAGATTAGAACTTAGTTAAGTGTGTACTAAAACATTAGGTGCCATTTTTATTATCCTCATCATCATTTATATCATGAAGATGCAAGGATAAAGGAAAGAGTTTCCCTGGATGGGAGCCCAAATTCCATTGTATTTGCAAATCTTTGTCATGGGCCACTTTCAGCTTCAGGCCAGCTTGGGATTTCTTTGGTTTATTTTTAATTGGGGGTCTGAGGCTATAGACAAGGCTAACAAAGATGAAATTTGCATTGTTTTCATCAAGTTAAAGTTTATCAAGCACTTCAGAATTCTACATGTGGGAAGCAGCTTTCAATAAATTCTCTCTAATTCATCAGCTCATTCAAGACTTAGCTAGGTTCTCCTTACCTTGAAGCCAACTTTTGTTCAGGAACAAGTCTGAGATATGCACAATAAGGGAGAACACACACACACACACACACACACACGCAAACTTAATAAATAAATGTTGGAAGAACTTAGGACACTCTAGTGCTAAGATATAAATGAAAGTTTAGACCTGGCTCCTGACTTTTTGGAGTTTATGGCATAGAATTTTCATTCATTCATTCATTTGTTTTTCATATGCATTTAGTCAGCTCTTGGAACTTAGTGAGGCCCTTAGGGAAAAAGCAAAAATATTTAGGATAGAGCACTTGCCTATCAGGAGCTCACAGCTCAGTTGCCATATGAACTGACAATGATGAAATCAGACTGAATAACATTTGTTTATTTAATAGAATAAGATGTTACATTAAGAAGGCACAGCCCCATCAAAGTTCTTAATAGATTTCTCTATGAGAGAATTTGTTTATCTATTTCTTCATTCAGTGATGAAACAGATAGATATGTATTACATACTTACTCTATGCTGGCATTGTGCTGCTGGTCCTTGGTGGTACAAGGCAAGCCCAAACAGACCAGATACACTTCCTGCTTTTATGGAGCAAGCATCTAATGAGAGGAAATCAATAGTAATAAAATTTATACTCAATTACAACTGAGATTTGAAGAGTGAGTAAGAAGAGAGGAGGAAAGTACATGCAGGACTGAGAGAATAGAATATTCAAACACATCCAGAAAAAGAGGAAGCTTAATGAATGAAATGGGAATGTGTTAGGATATCAGGCTGAAGAGACACCACCTAGGAATTTGTTGGCCACATTGAAGAGTTTGCTTTTAAACTTAAGGGCACACTGAGGGATGTAAAACAGTGTGGGACCATGGCTAGATTGGAATTTTTGAAAATATCATGTTGACTGCAGTGAAGAGAAGGAATTGGAGTAGGACCAGATAGGAATTCAGAGAACATTAGGTAATATTGGAGAGATCTAGACAAGGGATGGTGATAATTTGGACTAAGGAGGTAGTAATGGAAATGGAAACCAGTTGATGGGGTTAAGAAATATCAGAGAGATAAAGTCAATAGGATTTGGTAATGGACCAGGAGTTTGTATGAGAAGTGAGATAAATGTTGATCAATTTTTATTGTCTACTTCAAGTGAGACAGAATTTTGTTTTTAATGCCCTTAGTCACTCCTTTCTATTCTTTGTTCCTCCTCAGTGGCAATTTTTCCTTTAGTTTCTAACTTCTGGAATTCTTCAGTTTCCTCAAACACACAGACCAACAGACAGGCACACACACACACACACACACACACACACACACATATTTAAACATTTTCTCAGAATTTAAAAGTCTTTTATACTCACTTGTAAAATACTATGATAAGGGTTAATGCTTTTCTTCCCCTAATGTTATTTGCTTTTCAAAGAGGAATCAGTCTTTTGGTGTGGGTGCATATTATGAGGTTCCTGAAGTTATTCCATTCCTAGATCAGTGGTTTTAAACCAAGGACAATTCTTCCATCCAGGGAATATTTAGCAATATCTAGGCACAGTTTTGACTACCAAAACTACAGTGGGGTGGCCACTGGCATCTAGGCAATAGAGCAAGGGATGCTGTTAAATATTCTACAAGGCACAGGACAACCTCTCTCAACAAAGAATTATCTGAACCAAAATGTCAATAGTGTCAGGGTTGGGAAATCTTGCCCTACATGTTAACAACTCATAAAATTGGCAGAACTAAAGCAATGCAGTGGGAGCTACCTCTAACCTCGTATTTATTCTTGCTGTATTAAAAAACAAAACAAAGCAAAACAAAAAAGAAAAATCTGGAACTGGAAATTTGGCATGTCAAGATGCTACTCTTGACTTTTCAAAACTCATCAAAGTGGAGAAGGGTTGGGGAGAGGAGTCAGTAATTACAGCACTTCTGAATTAGAAACAAGAGCAAAGCCAGCCACAGAAAAATATAGTTCAGTGCCTAATCAACTAGCTGATTGAATTTTCCATGAGATTAGGTTGGAGGCCCAAATGGATTACAGTGGCGATCTTGGGCACAGGCTTGAAAAACTATCAGTCATATATGAAGCTGGGGTGGTGGGGAGATTTCAAGTATTTAAAAACTTTTGTAATTAATTCAATAAATTATAATAATAGGGGCAAGGTAT
The DNA here is from genome assembly GCF_027475565.1 of Acinonyx jubatus. Taxonomy (NCBI): domain Eukaryota; kingdom Metazoa; phylum Chordata; class Mammalia; order Carnivora; family Felidae; genus Acinonyx; species Acinonyx jubatus. The sequence goes on from NC_069391.1 coordinate 60,079,019, forward strand.
GAAACTCCTTAATACAATGAACTCCAAGGAAAAACTGGCAGATAATTCCCACCTCATCCTGTTGTGCTTGTGGATTGCAGCACATATGGTCCTGCACCAGGGGTTGTAGAACAGTGAAAGATTCTAACACCATATGTGTGGAAATCCTGTACCTCACAGAGAGTGAAAGAGCAAGAAAAGCTTGTCCTTGAATCCTGGACCTTTATGACCATTTTCTTCCTGGCTTAATGTCAGATTTTGTCCTTTCCATATGGTATTTTTAAAATACTGTATTTCATCTTTAATGTAGTTTGGGGGGATTGAAATTGCTTATTTCCAATACTAATTTCCATTCCTGTGAATACAGAGTAAGTAGATTTGCTTCTTTTTCAATAAAACAAAAAGAAAACAATTATGAAAACTACACAGCATGAATACTGTTTAGTTTTCCAAGGAAAGGTCTGTAGTGTGTCAAATATAGACACCCATATGCGTATGGATATCTTTAAAATTACGTATTCAGATTTCTGCAGGTTTGTTGGAAGGAAATGCACTCTTTAAATGCCCTAAGATTCCATTATTTATCTAATATTTTGGGACCTGTACGTTTGGAGGGGGCAATTCTCTATTATTAGAAAACTTTATTCTTACTTTTTACATTGAACTGAAATAATTAAGGATACTATAAAATGAAGAGACTCAGATAGTGAACTTTCTAGAAGATATGAGAGAGTCATTTTCAGAGATTTTTCTATCACACCGTCCTAAAGTAAAAGAAAAGAGGACTGAAGAATGAAAGTGATTGCTCATTGAAAGCCCTTCTTTTCCAACACTCTTACTCTATTGGCCCTTCCTTTTCAGCGGTATGAGCCCCAATATCACACAATAGTTGACTATAAATGCCCTATAAAGTCATGGTCTTTAACTTAAGACCTTTGGCAGTTTCTTCTTCTATTCCCTTTACTTGCTTTACTCCCTTTTTAGTGGTTGCCTCAAAGCACACTAATTTCTATCCCACTCACATTCTGATGATGATCTCAGCTCCTATTACTTTGAAGAGTGGAGACTACCAACATACTGGTTTTCATTTTTGGGCTTCCCTATATACACACATACTTATTTTTGTATTCTAGCTCTCTCTTTCCTCAAGCCATAGATAGGTGGATGGCAGTTCAGGGCCAGGCCTTGGAACTGATTCATTCCCATCTCCTCTGGAACCTACTGTGCTCCATCAGTGATTTCTCCATCCTACAACATTTGCTTATGCATCAATCTGGCATTTTTTCCCACAGCCTATAAACATGCTCAGATCTCTCCCATACTAAAAATTGCAATTTTCCCTTTAACCCAGGTACTCCTTTCTCCTTCACTTCTCATCAGAGATTTTGTTGGAGGACTGCCATGGTTGCCATTCCCTCTCTTCCCACTCAACTCTTGAACCCATAGCAGTCTGGTTTTTCTTTCCAGCACTTCACTGCAGCTGCATTTGCCGAAGATGCTGGTGGCCCCTTTGTTACTAAATACCACAGACCTATACAAGTGGGTATCTTTTTTAAACTTTCTGATGCATTGGTATTATTGAATCCTTGTTACCTTTAGTTCCTTCTTTTGCCTTGGCTTCTCTGATACTTGATGCTCCTTGTCCCATTCTACCTCTCTGACTATTCCTTTTGGTGAGCCACACACCCCCACCTACCCACCCCACCCCCAGCCTTGATCTAATGATATTTTTCTCTGCAGGCTCTATTTAGTCTTTAGTACTTGTAGAACACGACTATGCTGATGAGTCCCACAATTTTGTCTCAGGTTCACATAACCTCCTTTGAACTTCAGACTCACCAAAGCTTTTGCACACCTCCTTTTGAAGTCCCACTGACTCTTCAAACTTAGTATATTCAAATCTGAATTCATTATATGCGTCAAGACTTTATCCTCCCTCTATATCTTCTACAAACTTGCTGTTTCCTTATATTCTGATCTCAAATAATGAGCCTAAATATACTTGAACATCCAACTCAGGTAGCTGGAAGTAAATTTAGATACTCCCTTCCCTCTCTACACATCTAATCATTTAGTTCTGCTTACCATACCTTGCAAATATTTTTTGAATATAACCCCTAATACTATAGCCATTCCCAGAGTTCCCACATAAGTCATGGCTCTTGGGGACTACTATAATGTTTCTAAAACTGGCTTCTCTGCCCCCAGTTTTGCCTTCATAAATCCACTCTCCATACTGCAACCAAAGAAATTGACAGAATAAAGTCAAATCTTCTGTGCCACACAAGGTCTGCCATGACTAGGCTCCCGCAGATTTCCTCAGAGTTTTTCCCCACCATTTTCCAATTTATAGTTAATGGTCTGGTAATAATTGCCTACTTGTCGATCTCTACACACATGTTGTATTTCATACCTCTGCACCTGTTCCTTCTTTAAGGATCACCCTTCCCACCTTCCTCTTTTACCTAACTCAAACACATCTTTCAGACTCAGGTCTTATGATGGTTTATGTTATGTGCCAACTTAGCTAGGCCATAGTAGTCACTTATTTAGTCAAACACTATTCTAAATGTTTCTAGGAGATATTATTAGATGAGGTTAAACTTTAAGTCAGTAAATTTTGAGTAAAACAAATTGTCCTCCCTTATGTGATGGGCCTCATCTAGTTAGTTGAAGGCCTTAATAGAGAAAAAGACTGACCTCCCTGGAGGAGGAAGGAATTCTGCCAACAGACAGCCTTTGGACTCAAACTGTAATTCTTCCCTGGGTCTGCAGACAGCTGGCTTATCCTGTAGATTTTGGACTTGCCAACCTCTGCAATTATGTGAGCCAAGTCTATAAAACAAATCTCTCTCTCTGTTTTTCTAACCATAATTTACTGATAACTCCCTTTTGGCCTAATTAATTTTCATTATTGAATTTATCAAGTCAGAAATAAACTAATTTATTTATTCATTTACATCTTTATTTTTTTCCCATTGGATTATAAACTCCATGAAGCCAAGGCCCTTATTCTCCATTGCATCCCAAGTAGATAGAACATAGTAAGTATCAAGACCCATTTTGAATGAATTCACAAAGGTTTTATGTGTTTATAACTTTATAATGCTGGTAGGAATTAACTGTAGAAACGTAATTCTTGCAATTGAATATCTTGCAGTCTACTTGGAGTGTCGAGGTTAGCAGTGATGAAATTCTCAAGGAATAAGTTGAAGCAAAATAGGTGATAAGTTGTATGATGCAGACCAGGGCTAGAGGCTTCAGTGAAAAATGAGATCTATCAGGCTAGAGACCTAAGGCAGAAAGCAAGACCTTTTACTGTCCTTCTTCATTGGTATAACTTTGATGAACATAGAAAACAGTGAATGAAGACAAGGAGACAAACATTAAGGATAAACTTACATGAGACTAAAAACAAGATAATTGTGACTAAGGAGGTTAGAAGCACCAGAAAGTGGCAAGAAAATTAGGCTGGCTAGGAAAGTTTAGGCAGATGATTAAAAAAAAAATGTTTTGGGGCACCTGGGTGGCTCAGTCGGTTAAGCAACTGACTCTTGGTTTTGGCTCAGGTCATGATCTCAGTTTTGTGAGTTCAAGCCCCACATTGGTCTTTACACACTGAGTGAGGAGCCTGCTTTAGATTCTCTCTCTCTCTCTCTCTCTCTCTCTCTCTCTCTCTCAAAATAAATAAATAAACTTAAAAAAAATAAATTTAGCTTGGTAGCCAAATGGAAGTCACTGAATGTTTTTGAGAAGAGAAACCTGAAAGAAGTGAGAAGTTAGTTTATAAAAAGTTAGCCTAATGGTGCTAGGCAGCATGGATTGAATGGTAACAAATTTGGATTAACCTAAAACTAGCTTATCTCCTAGCAGATTGTCCTTGCATGTTTGTTGTTACCTCCTTTCTCATGGTCCGGAGCATTGTTGAGACTCTTCCCACAGGCCTGCTTCACCCAGACCCAAGCTGTCTTGTTGGGTGGATGAAGTGTGTTCAGTAGCTTCTCTCCCTTCTCTACTTCCTTCTTGGTGTTTCCTTCTCCGGTACAGTTACTAGAGGCCTCATGCTGACCAAGGGTCCAATCCCAGAATTCTCACCACTCAGTTCCTTTATAATATCCCAAGTGTCAGGAAATTTTTAACACCTACCATTGCCAATCAGATATCAACTCACAATTAAAGCTACTTGACCTAAATTTTATGGTTTGTGTTTGTGTCTCTTTCTGGGAACAAGCATTCCCTTGTTCAGGAGGCTTGGAGAATCATAGTACAATAATCTACTGGTTCAGCTTCATTGCCAGAATAGCTGTGACCTTAGGGACCAATTCTTATCACCTGGTTTCTACCTTCTTTCTCATAGTGTCCTGGATCTGGCAACATCTACCTGTTCATAAGTGGCTTAAAATATTTAATGTTATTAGAACAGATTGCTCAACTTTGAACTGGTAAAAGATTATTGGATCCAATATAAGCTATTTTGAAATGGCTAGAATATACACAGCCCAGGTAAAACAAAATAATAAAAACACATAAGAAACACTTGAAATCAGAACTACTTTTCAAGATTATAATTAAGCTCTAACCCAAAGGAACTAGCCAGAAATCTTTGCATTACAACAGGTTCACACTAGCTTGCTGGCTTTAAACAGTTTGATCCAGTTTTCTCCTGGTCATATATAAACTACCTTGACTTGGTTGAATTCAAGTAGACAGAAAAGAACTAGTTTAACCCAGTTGAAACTTCCCCTGGGATATAATATTATATCCTTTATAGACATCTTCGAATTCCCAGCATCTAACTGAGAGCCCAACACAGGCTAGAAACATAATACATGTAGTTACAACCATAGATAACCAAAATGAAGGACTGAACACTAATCTCTATCTGGTGGACATGGGCTATGCACTCCAAGACAGGGGATGATGGCAAGCATTCTCCCTGAAGGTACAGAAATCGTTCTGTCCCATACCATAGTTAGTAGCTACATGGGTCTTGAAGTGTAGTTAATCTGAATTTAATTCTGCAGTACATGTAAAATATATATCAGTTTTCAAAGACTTAATACAAAAGTAAAATAACTCAATTTTTTAATTGATTCTATATATCTAATAATATTTTGGATATATCAATTTAAATACAATGTAGTATTAAAGTGAGTTTCTTTCTTTCTTTTGTTTCTTTTTAATAGATTTCTAGACCATCTTAAATTATATATGTGACTCTTACTGTCTCTATTGGACAGTGTTGGTATGCAATGTCCTGCCACTGCTCGCTCATTAGAAGTGTTCATCGCCATCTAATCAACACCTGTGCTCACAACAGGCTCAGGACACTTTTCCAAACACATCAGGAATGAGCACTTGAGTAACTGCCATTCTCAAATTCAAGGACTATCTTATCTGTTCTTATAACAAAACAAAACAAAACAAAACAAAACAAAACAAAACAAAACAAAAAAATCAGTCTTACTACTTCATCTGTTCTCAAAATCTCCCGTGTTTTCTTTAAAATGTTTTCCAATTCCTCCCTTTTTGCTCTCACTTCCATCAGGTTTGTGTACTTTCTGTCTCATCAAACTCCCCTCTTCCAATATTTATCTTACACCTATGTCTTATGAATAGGTATCTTAAAATGGAAAAAATAAAGCATATTAAATTTAATATCATAGGCAATTCATGATCTCTATGATACCCAGGCTGTGCCTGGACCACCATTTTTTTTCATATTTTATTTAACCAATATGGTGTTTATTATGTACCCAGCACTGCTCTAATAATTTTCCCAGCATTAACTCATTGGGTTCTCATAGTTTCCTTATGAGAAATGTTCTATTATTGTCCCCTTTTCACTGATGGGAAAACCATGCAAAAGTTGCCACTGTCTGGGTACCTGGGTGGCTCAGTCAGTTCAGCGTCTGACTCTTGATTTCAGCTCAGGTTATGATCCCAGGGTCGTGGGACCAAGCCTCACACAGAGCTCCGTGCTTATCATGGAGCCTACTTAAGATTCTCTCTCCCTCTGTCCCTCCATCCCAACTTACCTGTGCACTCTCTAAAATAAAAAAAGTTTTTAAAAAAAGTTGTCACTGTCAAAGATCATGCAAATGGTAGTTGGCAGAGTTAGGGTTTGAATCAGGTAATCCCTTTATTACTTGTGTAGCCTCTTATGAGAGAGGTGGTCTTCCTCCTGGATGGTTTCATCACCCTGGATTTGCTCTCACAGACAAGAATGAACACCAGCATATTTTGATCATTCCCTGGCTTTCCCTTGGCCTTCATTTTCTGTGTTTTTATGATTATTGTGTCCTGTATTTCATTGTGCAGGATTTTTCCTTCTGATTTCCAAGATAAAAATAATCTAATCTGGATTAATCCAAGTTACAGCATTAATCATGCTAAATAATAGAATTTCCTACATTTGTAAAGAGTTTTAAGTTTATAAAGTACTTGAAGGTAAAATTGTGAATTACCAATGTGTTGATAGAAAATGTGTTCATTTTGATCCTGACATTTTGAAGAAACTGACTCATTCCAAAGAAATATTTCTAATGGTAGGATTTCAGGCACTGTGATAGATCACTGAGTGGGAGAGGACTGACATCACTGAGAACAGGAACTTTCTCTGCATTTTCATTACAGTTCTTTATTCCTTCACTCATATATACATACATATCCTGTTTGCTCACAAAGGGATTTGAAGCAGTTTTCAAAAATAAATATGATCTAATAGGATTAAATAAATAGGTGAGGAAATTGTAGCTGCTATTCATGTTCTCTGTGGCAAGAACCCAAATCCCTATTCCAGTTACCTAACCTGGCCATGATGGCCTGAAAAGCAGAGACACAAGGCCCACATACACTCTCATTCTCTAATTAGGGCACTGTCCCAGTTGACCTGGTGAGTAGAAGCAGTAGAGGTGGGTACTGAGTAACCCAACTGCTTCTTTTTATTTGTTTACTTTTTAATTTTTTTCCAGTTTTATTGAGATGTATTGACATATAACAATGCATTATGTATTAGCTCATAGTATACAACATAATGATTATATATATATATATATATATATATATATATATATATACTGTAGTGAAATCACCATATAAATAGTGAAATAATCACCACTGTAAGTCTAGTTAACATTAATCACCTCACATAGCTACAATTTTCTCTTATGATGAAAACTTTTAAGATCTACTCTCTCAGAAAATTTAAAGCAACTATAGTTACTCTGCTGTACATTCAATCCCAGTTATTTATAAGTGGAAGTTTTCACCTTTCAATTACCTTCACCCTTTCCCCCCACCTCAACCCCCACCTCTAGCAACCAACAATCTATTCTCTGTATTGATAAGTTCGGAGGATTTTTTTTAGATTCCTCATATAAATGAGATCATACATATTTGTCTTTGTCTCATTTCACTTAACATGATGCCCTCAAGGTCCATACATTTTTTCACAAACAGCAGACTTTCCTTCTTTTTTTTTTATAGCTGAATAATATTTCATTGTGTGTGTAAATATATATGCTACATTATCTTTATCCATTCATCTGTTGATGAACACTTTGGTTGTTTCATGTCTTGGCTATTGTAAATAATGCTGCACTGAACATTGGGGCATACAGATATTTTTTTGAGATAATAATTTTGTTTCCTTTGAATATATGCCCAAAAGTGGAATTACAGGATATTTAGTTGGTTGTTTTTTTTTTAATTTTTTTAATTTTTAATTTTTTGAGGAACCTTAAAACCTCACTGTTTTACATGTTGGCTGTACCAGTTTACATCCCCACCTGATTACTTTCATTCCTTTTTCATTTTTTTGAAATAATGAATAATGAATTGAAAAGGGGGTGGGAAGTGGAAGAGGGTGAGAGATAGTATTTTAAGCAGGCTTCACACTCAGCACGGAGCCCAACACAGGGCTTGATCCCACAACGCTAGGATCATAACCCAAGCCGAAATCAAGAGTCAGAGTCTTAACTGACTGATCCACCCAGGCACCCCCCACCTGATCTTTTAAAGATGAGTCTAGAAACCTACATGATCAGCTGATTTGAGCTTCCTTTCCTCTGAGCCCTTTTCAGATTCCCACTTGGCCTTCCAAGGCAGAGTCCCTCCCAAGCAGAGAGCATGTCTACTCCTTGACTTGCTACACCAGTTTCTTGGGAGGCAAAACAGAAGAGAGAGAGAGAGAGAGAGAGAGAGAGAGAGAGAGATTGAGAGAGAAGAAACAAAATTGATGTCTTTCATTATGTTTTGTCTATAATTGGTTAGTCCTCTCATTAAAATCTCTGCCTTCTCCCCCATATGTGAATCTAACTTAGTTAAGCTGGGAATTCCATTTTAACTATGAACTATTTCAGAGCCCCCCTTCCCCCACCCTTTCCCTGGGGATATATTCCTTCTAAAGTCCCTTTGGAACTGGTTGTTGGGAATGTGGCAGGGACCAACTGAGTCAGCAAGGAAAGACAGGGAAAATGAGAACAATGGGAAGAGTGTAAAATAAAGCAACATGGAAGATGAACAAATAGGAACACACAGTTTAAAATACTATACGCTCACTGGGAATTTGGTTCTGAGCTTCCTAGTAGCCAAAGAAAAGAGAAACACAATCATTTATAACACTCAAATTTTCCATATTATAAAGTCAACGCAGTTACTCATAAGAAATACAGCTTTTCCTGGAACCTAGACCATTAAAGAGATTTGTTCCTAGGTTCACATTAAAGGACCCTGTGTGACAAAGTGCACAATGGTTTCAATAACATGTCTTTATTAAAGTTTCCTATAACTTATCACACCCATTACCATAATGTAAGTCAGTCAAAGAAAATCTGAAAAGTCTATGTTCTCTATGTATGGTGGTATACAGCATAATCAATATTTCCATAAGTAATAAATCACTGGACTCACTAATAAATGAGATGTGGGCTTTGCTCTTTTTTATTTTTTAATAATTTCTATTGGAGAAAGCTAATTAATGTAGACAATGTTGGTGCCCTTTTCCAGCCATTTTTCTCACTGTTGGAATTTCCCCTACTAAGGGCCCTTCTGTCCATGGGACCCTAACCTTGTAATCTAACCACAGGGGACTCAAGAAGTCACTGACCCAATGAAAACCTGTTGCTAGGTTGAGTTGAACTAATCAGATTCCTTCCACCATGAAATTAAACCAAGAAATACAAATCCTGCTACTCTGACTTACTCTGGAGAAACCAGGTAAAAGGGCCAGAATGGATGCCAGCCACAGCCACACCAAGCTGTAAGGAATCATAACCCTGGATCCTCAAGGAGGAAGTCAACTCCCACACATCTTTCTTGTATTACCTGTATCTCTTGTCAGAAAAAAGTGGAAAGACATATTCTCCTTTTCTCAGGCCATCCACCGTATAATTTCCATAGCCTCTGTGCTTTCAGACAAGTCCTGCCCTGGACATCCGTCTCAAAAAAAATGGCACGGGACCTTAGGGATCACTTCCCTGCTGAGCACAGGGATAAGGAGGCAGGTGCTGAGGCAAACTGGTGACTGAGTTGGCTGTCATACTGGTCATGACATAGGAGGGTTTGATGTTTAAATTCATTCATTTATGACAATGCATACTGAGCACTTGAAATCTTTAAGAGGGCCTCATGCACCGTGGGAGGCAATGCCCCAAGCTCCTGAAGACAGAAATTGAAACTCAACTCTCCAGGAAACAGGATGTCAAGTATTAACCCAAGCTCTTGCAGATTAAGATGGTAGTTTGCTACAGCAAGAGACCTAAAAAATCAATACTTCAACAATTACTTCTACAGCACAAAAGCACTGGCCAGCAAAAGTGCCTTTGAGATCCCATTTCATGCTACAGACCAGCAGTTCCATTTCCTAATGGGCAAAACATTTCAGCCTCTACTGTTGAGATATCCAAAAACACTAGTATCCTTTTGAAACAGTCTGTGAGGGCCTCTGGGATATCCTGCTAGATGTCTGTGAAACAGTCTGCTCTGAGAAAGTCTGTCTGTCCAGAGTGAACGCTTGCTATATCAGCAAGCAGGGTCAGAGTTGGCTGAGACAATAAAGGCACAGCCGAACATGCTGCCCAGGCTCCTTAACACCCATTTTAGTGTCATACCTCCCTTCTAGAAAGGGGAAAAAAGCTGTCAAGCTTTTTCATCAGACTGGTGAACTCTAAGAACAGTTGCAATGCACTGAAGAGTGTCACATGACTGGGATGAAGAATGCTGAGTGCCAGACAGATCCAAACTGACCTCTCTGCTGCCTAAGGTATCCATTCAGTTCACCTAATATCAATATCAAACAACACCAAATGCAGCAAGAGTAGTAAAATGAGCAAATATTAGAAAGCCAAAAGGAAACAAGAAAGTTTGGAGAATCTGCTAAGAGAACATTCTAGTTCTGAATCATAGAAGATGGAGGAATTTAAACGCATTGTTGGAAAGGAGTGAAGTATTAGCTGAATTACATACCACATTACTCTTTTTAGACAAAAGCCTATGTCTTGTGGAAAGGTAATTTAGTTCAAGTGATAAAGGATGCCAGTTCTTAAGGTAGTCAGTCTTCAAACTAAGATTCCAAAAGATTTGTTTTGGTTTGTGCAAAACTGTAGCAGTAAAATACCTTCAAAGGAGCTTCATCTTTTGTGGAATCAAAACTTCAAGAAAGAGGTCATAGTTACTAGATGGACGTGTGTCATTTAGCACTGGTAGTCACAGTTTATGGTTCTGTAAAAAATTTTTGTACCAATAACCTCATGGGAGGTTATAACCAAATGTACAGAAAAGAATCACTCAGACCCCACATCAAAGAAAAAAATAAAAATAAACAATAAATATCAAAAGAAAGGAAACTGGATGTTCTATTTGTGGTTGGAGAAAAAGTGTAATATAGAGAGGAAAGCCTGTTCTAGTTGTGCTGTGGGGCTCATCCTGGAGTGACTCTTGCCCTTATCACCTACCAGCCAGGTGACCCTGAGCACATGATCTAGATCTCATAGTTATTGATTACACATTTGTAAATAGAAAGAGTAATATATTTTATACAAAACTACCGTATAGATTGAATAGAATAAAGGACATAAAAATACTTGGTTTATAAAAGACATTCAGTACCTGTTTATTTCCTCATTTTGATGTTTGTCTGATGATGTTAAGATGCATGAAACATCGCAGATCCCCAAATCAAAAGGAATATTAAAAACTTCACTGGAGAGGCCAACTGTTCCTTGTAAATCAGTTCTCTCCCATATTCCCTCTGAGAGAACAAGCTCCTTTTACAAAAAGTGAGACGGTGATCTTTTGTTTTGTGTGGAACTGCACAACATGGTAACAAGGGCATGACAAGGACATCTCCCCAAGTTTTCATTGATGCTTTGTCAGGTGATATTCCTGTGTTTGGTTGATTTAATTCATAGCATATTTATTCCCCCTATTTTTTTTTTCTGGGGATTATCATCTCCCTGCGACTGATTCTGTCTGCCAGTAGTATTCCTAAGTTGAAGATGTTCACAGTCAGTCAGGGCCGAGGGCCCCCAGGATCTGGATAAATTTTTCTTTCTAAAAATTGTGCAAAGTAAAAATGTTACATAGTTAATAACAGATATCTCATTATTTTTAACATAAAATTTTTCAAAACTTCAAAAAATACAGAAATTGAACATACTTATGCATATGTGTTTATATATAATATATATATTAGCTATAACCCACTAAGGTTACCTTTTGACCCATTTATAGGTTGCCACCTGCAATTGGAAATACATTATTAATTTCTTCCAGTCAATGGATAAAGTATGTCTTGAGACAGTTGGACAGAAAAAGCCTCTCCTTTGCATCAGGGGCTAACTTGTCCTGAGGATGTTTCCTTGCTTCTCTGTTTTCAAGTGCAAGAGCTTTCATACCTCTTCACAGGCCCTGGATCAGAGGAGAGACACTCCATAAGGCAAAGACTTCTAGTATATTTGAAAATTGCTCTAGCCACTCCCAATCCCATAGGATTTGGGGCTAGGCAGTGTTACAAGCAATATTTTTCCGAACAACTAAGGAAACTAAGTGATTTTCCAGACAGCTAAAACTTTGCAAGGGGGGTGAGGCTGGCAAAGCCACCAAGCAGCTGAGGTTCTAAGAGGAGGTCCTTCAAGGCATTGAGCTAAGATGCTGCATGGACTCCATCTTGTTTAAGAGATGGATCAGTTGCTACAGTCGGGAAAGGAAATTGTGGTCCACTTCATTGGCTAGCTTAGACATGTACTCACTGCGAATGACCAAAAAGGAAGGATTTGATCACTTTAAGGAAGTTCCATATTCATAAAGTCTCCTTACATTTTCTTATTCATGTGTTTAAATATGCACTTTTTTATTTTTGAAATAGAATGAGAGAGCACGAGTGGGGACAGGGGCAGAGTGAGAGAGAGAAAGGAGGGAGAGAGAGAATCCCAAGCAGGCTCTGTGCTGATAGTGTGGGTCTTGACCTCACAAACCACATTTACTTAGTTGCCTCTTCCAGTATACATTTTCTCATTTACCTTGTTGGAACAACTGGCACTCATTATTAATTTTCTTATGTACTTTGTAATTTTTCTATGAAAGCCAATCTGCATAACATTTTTTTAATATCTGAAATCAATCTAAAATCCATTGGTATTCCAACATTTTTTCTTTTGATGTACTGTTTCAAAATTAATATGGAAATACAAAGGATTAAGAATAATCAAGGTACTCTTAAAGAAGAACAAGTTGAGAAGACTTTACAAATAAGTTTCAAATATAGATTAATGTGAGGGGAAAATGAACACACCAAAAACACTGAGTCTTTTAACCTATTGTTATTGAATCTTCCACATTCCAATTTCCCTAAATACAGTTTTTATAGATTTCTGAATAGAAATTTTACATTTATCCTAGATATTTGGAATTTTCGTGCTATTGTAAAAGTTGTCTTTTTAGAACTGTATTTTCTGTTTCTAGAATATGGAAATTCAATTGACTTTTGTATATTGACCTTGTGTCTCATAATCTTGATAAATTAATTTTTATTTTATTTTCTAATGTTTATTTATTTCTTTTGAGAGTGGGGGGACTTGCATGTGGTTGGGGGACAGAGAGGGAGAGGGAGAGAGAGAATCCCAAGCAAGTTCCACATGGAGCTTGACACAGGGCTTGATCTCACAGCTGTGAGATCATGACCTGAGCTATAAACAAGAGTCAGGTGGTTAACCAACTGAGCCACCCATGCACCCCAATTAATTCATCTTTTAATTCTTTTTTATTTTTTGTGTGCATCATCATATTATTTGTGAATAATGACAGCTCATTTCTTTCTTTCTGGTCTTTATATCTTTCTTTCTTTATTTCCTCCTGGCTGAATGTTCTCCATAGAATGTCCACTATAGTTTTGAATTGTAGTGGTAATAAAATGTATCCTTGTCTGCTTCTTGGTCTCATAGAGAAAACTTTTCACATTTCACCATTAGGCAAAATATTTACTATTTACTCTTTGTCACTACACTTTATCAAATTCTATTCCTTCTATTTCTATTTTACTAATTAAAAAATATTAATGGGTGTTCTCCCTATAATATTAAATAAAAAGCAAAATGTGATGTAGCACTGACATAGGTAAGAGTAGCTAACATTTACTGATGTTTATTTTGAGTCGGGTGTTACTCCAAGTGTTTCACTTATATGAAATCATTTAATGGTCATAACAACCATTGAGGTAGGTTCTATGATATAAACATCTTGCAGATTACAAACCTGAAGCCCAGAGAGATTAAGTACCTTGCCCAGGATCACACAATTTGTAAATGGAGGAGCTGGGATTTGAATCCAGAATCTCTATGTTTAGAACCTCTATGCAATATTGTCATTTGCATAACCTTCCTATATAGTACTAGTATAGGAGGTAAATTAAGTTCTGGACATAAAACCACATGCATTGGGGTGCCTGGGTGGCTCAGTTGGTTAAGCATCTGATCTTTAGCTCAGGTCATGAGTTCGAGCCCCGTGTCAGGCTCTGTGCAACAGCTCAGAGCCTGGAGCCTGCTTCAGATTCTGTGTCTCCCTCTCTCTTCCCCTCCCCTGCTCGTGCTCTGTCTCTCTCTGTCTCAAAAATAAATAAAAACATTTAAAAAATTACAAAACCACACATGCATAGTAGGTGCTCAATAAGTGTCAGTTCCTTCCACTTGTCTATTACCCAGAGTTTGATACTTAATTTGAGTTGATTCCACCTTAACATTCTTCACCTCTTGTGCTATAAGAAATGAAGATACAACCATGAACTTAAACAATTAAGCAAATGATGTGAATCTCTAAAATTTCCTGACTCAAGAATGGACGTCCTGATGATATACTTGCCTTCCTTTATTCTTTACTTCATCCTGAGGGCTTCAGACAGGACATGTGTCATTCCAAGTACATTACTGTTACCCTCAGAATTCACACTCCATCTGAATGCATCGATTGTATGAATGAGATTGAAATGGTAACATATCAAGCAAATTTACAATATTCCAATTGTCTAGAACATCATATTAATTTTCTCTTAAGCATTGTGATAGAATTTCCTTGGTGTGTCTTTTCTGTCACATACACATATAGTTTCAAGTACTAGTTTTCTTTAGTTTTCCTCAAACTATTCATGTACTTACAGTCTATATTTATATACATTGCTATGTAAATATTTATTTTCATGTCTGCCTCTCTCATAGGAATGTGTGCACCTTAACATAACATAAGACACTATGTCGTGTTTATCTTTGTATCCCCACCACCTAGCTCAGAGGATGGCACTAGTAATGGCTAAATTAATGTTAGTTGAATGGATGGAAGTTGGATGGATGGATGGATGGATGAACAAACCTGACCTCAGAGCTCCATTTTGAGTTCTCCACTGACATTCTTCACTTCTGTTGCCCAGATAACTATGGCCATGAACATACATTTGTTTATTTTTCTGCTTCAGAAACATTACACCTTTTCTTCATGCTATTATATTGAAATTGTTTCCTAGATGATGAATAGTTTGCTTTTTCCCCACTAGATTACCTAACATGACCCTCTCTTATCTTTTAAACATGTTACCAGACTCCTTTCCTTTCCTCTCATTTGTTTTTTGGTCTGCATTTAGTAAGTGAATAAAGACAAGGGACTGGTTTAAAAGAGTTCAGAGTCTAATGCATTGCTCACAGGGCTGCCAGAAATTATAGTCTGTGCCTCAATGCAGTCCTCTGCAAATAAACATCTAAATACTACAGAAGTCCATGCTTACGTAATCAGAACAATAAGGAACTGACATGGTTTTTTATCTTATTCAGTTCCCCACAAAAAGTCCGAGGTTGAATTGTAGCTGGTTTATCATTTTGGCTCAACGTCTGAGTCCTGACTTTGGGCCTGGGTAGATAGATAGAGGGCATCCAGAAAGCAATCTTACCTGCTGTACCTTCAACCTAACAATATATTTTTGTGATTAAGTGCTTTTGTGGTATGTATTTGCATGCAGCCATTCGGTGCATGTGTGTGCACGCTTAGTTGAAATATGGATGTTTTCTTTCATTCAGTTTGAATGTAAAAGCAGCTCTCTGAATTGCCTCGGGGTACTTTTCAAATTCCCTGTGATATCACCCAGTTGGAATTATGCACACTCGTTTTCTAAATTCTGCAAAGAAAATTGTTGAATTCTCTGTGACATTTACCATAACTCAGAAAATTTTTGCTGCTTTTTTCCCCCTTCTCCCACCCCTACCCCTTTCCCAAAAGCATACTTCTCCTGGCTCCACTCCTTAAGTGTTAAATGCTTTTAGGAATCATTCATTTTTATTATCAGCCATCTTGCTCCATTTTATTTGCCACCGAATTATTCCATAGTCTCGTCTGATTCTTGGCTATAAAAAGAGAATACCATTATTTGAGCTAAGATTCTGTCTCATATGTGTTAGGTTTAGCTCAACAGTATAAAACAATCCTACCCAGATGGATAGAATGTACTCAAAAGTCATAAAGGAAAAGAAACCCAGTATTGAAGTCCTAATCTCTTTTTTCTTGATGATTACCTCATTTAAACACTCTCTTGGCTCTCTATTACCTTACAGGGACAGGGATTCTCTGATTTAAGGTGTCTTAAAAATCTCTCAGGTAAACTATAAAAATTGTGAATTACCCACACCCCACTGTCAGAGATTCTGAGTCAGGAAATCTAGGTTAGGGCCTTGGAAATTGCATTTCCAAAAGGCAATCCCAGTGAGTTTGGTACAAGAAGCACAGGGATCACATTTGAAAAGCACTGACTCCTGGGAAAAATTGGAACTGTTTAACATTCACTATACCTCAATCAGCTTTTCCCTATCACTCTCCTTTCTTTGCCTGGCACTGCTCTAAATGTTCATAGCCATGTTTGTTCATCTTTTTGACATCTCTCCAGACATCTCCATGCTTTCACCTTTGCATGTGTTCAGAATGTCCATTCCCTCTGCCCTGAGGTATACCCACTCATTTCTTTAAGATCTATTTCTAATAATCCCTTCCTTGTGCATCCAGAAGTCAGTCACTTTTTGTGTTATAAATGAATAAATAAGTGAATGAATCAACAACCACTTATCAAATACCTTCTAAGTACTAAATGCTTAAATATATGCAATCTAATTTACTTCTCCTAATCCTACAAGGATGATTTATTCTTCTCATTTTACAGATGAGGACACTGAGTATTGGAGATGATTTGTGACTTTTGCCAAAGTTATAGACCTGTTAGATATGAGAACAGAGAATCAAATTCACCTCCAATGATTCCATAGTCAATATTCATTTCCCTCCTCTTCACTGCCTTTCATGGCTCTTGTTCAGTGAATTTTTTTTCACTTATTCATGACTTATTGTGACCCTAATCAGATTGTATTGTACTTATTTCTTTTTAGGCTTCTTTTACCCACTAGATTATGTCTTTCAAGGTCAAGGGCCAAGTTCTCTGGTCAGTAACTAGACAGAGTAGACATGCATTATGTTAGTTGATCAGCTGAATAAATGATACACTGAATAAATGCAAGCATATATTTTTGAGTACTTTTTGTAGTGGATGTTTGTCACTTTGGGGCGACTCAAAACACATTCATCTTTATTATAGCTTCCTGATTTACCAATGAGATATTATCTTTTCCCCACTGCATGCAATTTTGTAGACAGCACAGTATCATTCTTGGTAACTCTCTTACTCAAAGGAAACCAGAAAAGGAGAACTCTTAAGTGGGCGTCTCAATATTTGGGGAATTCTCTTGAATTCACTCATTTTAATAATGGCAACAGTAGTGTCTTAACCAGACAATTCCAGTTGTTGAGATAGCTGCAGGGCTTCTGTCTCCTATTTTTTAAAGCTTCTTTAGTTCTCACCTATCCTCAAGCCCCATTCCTCAGCATCCCAACACTTTGTGAATCCTCCATGCATCGGCAATACATTTCCTTTTATTAGGCATAGTCTCTATTGCTTTCAGTCAAGAATCATAACTGATATGCTTGCTCTTCAAAGAAGCCATTTTAGCTTTCCTTGCTACACAGTATGATTTTTACAAGCAACCAAAACCTATGGAATAGAACTAAATACATAAAAATTGCATGTTACTGTTAATACTTGAGCTGTGATAAGCAACCTTTAACATCAAAATGCTTTTCAAGGCTTGTTTTGAGTTGATTATTCATGTCCACCCTTCTTACAGAAGCGGAAGCAGGGTTGTTACTAGCACTTTATGATAGAGGCCATTTATGATGTCCAAAGGCAATGTAAATTTCTGATTCATACTTGTAAATGGCAACAGTGGCCACTGAATTTGACATTGTTTACCTAAAGGGAACAATAAGATTTTATGAGTTTTTGCCAATATTTGCTTACTTGCAGATGTGATTAGACAAGGAAAAGTGCCTTCTTGTGCAGAGACTCGCTTGGGGGAAAACAAAGTATTGGAGTACATGGCATAATAAATAATAATAATAATAATAGTGCATGGAATAATAGTTGAAGCTATTTTCAATAAAACTAGTGGCTAATAAAGACTCTCAAAGAAGAGGATATTCATTCTTTCATTCTTTCAACCAACTTTTATTGAACACTGGCTATGTATTAGGTATTGGAAATGAAAAGATGAACAAAGGAAAGTCCTACAGGGGAGGTACTTTCTGATCTAAGTTTAGATAAATGAGCGGATTGTTTCAGCCCACAGAGCTGAGATTAGACTCTGGATCTTAAAAGGCTGTGATAGGAAGATAGGAAATGGAGATTTACTGAGAATGTGCTGGGGAGTAGTGGGAAATAAAAATGGGTTTGTGTGGTGAGGTAACTGTGGAGGGCTTTGAAAGCAGGTAGAGTAGCTGAGACAAGGTTGTAAGAAAGTAGATGCAACTGGAAAAATGAGTATTTAGTGGTGCTACCAATGTGGAAAGTTATTTTGGAAAGATGAAATGCACGAGATGAATTATAGAAAAATTGAATTTGAGATTACGGTAATGGATCAGCTAGCAAATATTTAGCTTCCCCCGCCCCCCCATATGTTATATTTTAACATCAACAGTTGACAAATCCAAGAGACCTGACAACATATGCATGTCATTTAATGTTCCATTTAACATTTTAATGTTCAAAGCCTTCTCTTTCAGAAATCCAACCACAGTGAGGTAGAGTACCATCATATAAAAGAACTGGTAGTATGCATATGGAGGTGAGGAGGAGTTACAAGCATAAACACCTTGGAAAAGCAAGTCTTGCTGTGAGTTCTGGTAAAATGTAAAGAAGTTAAAATAGGAAGAGAAAAGTAATTTACCCTTAACTACAAACAATTGCATTATATTCAATAAGAATGTATTTCTATATTTTATTGAATTAAATATATAATTTATTATAAGAAGTATCATCACTTAATATATCATTAAAGAAAGAAAAATCACCAGTTAAAATATGATACAATGCTAAGTGCCTAGCATAATACTAGCATATCATAAATCGTGCTTAAAAATTACCAGCTTAATGGGTTCATTCTTTTCACATTCTATAATGCCTATGAACTATATGAAAACATCAGATACATTTTGTTTTATTATGTTTTAAGTAGGCTCCACACCCAATGTGGGGCTTGAACTCACCACTTCGAGATCAAGAGTCAGATACTCTACTGACTAAGCTACCTGGGTACCCCCGTTAGATACATTTTAACTTAGAGACTTGTAATACAATACAGGCAATAGAAGACCCTTGCAAGTATATCTCAGTTTTAGAAATTTGAGACTGTAAAATTTGGTTAAAAGAAAACGTAAATTAAAGGGTGCTTTTACATATCACCAAAGAATTCTTGCTTTAAGACAGGTGTAATTTTAGGATTCATTTAGCACTCTCTCTTCAAAGTGCTTTTAATATATCATAAGCTCTGCTAATATTTGACTTAAGTAAAACTTTTCAAAAACATGTCTCTTTAAATGAAGGGACGTGAATGTTGAAGTTTATGGGCATGGAATTTCAAAACAGGAAGCAGGATAATAGAACAGAAAAGAGAAAAGGTTTTTGAGGTAGTGCAGGATGTGAAAGTGGACTCTGAAACTTGCAACTGTGTTATCTCTGGCAAGTTAACCACTCCATACCTCAGTTAACCAATCTGTAAAATGAAAATAATAATAGGCCCTACCTAAAACATGTGTTGCAAGGAATCACTGTGTAGCCACAGTGCCAGACCATACTATATAGGCTCAATAAAAGATTAAATGGCAAGTCATTCCTCGTTTATGTTTTATCTTCTGAATCCTAGAAGAGACAGGTGTAGAGTGTGTGTGTTTGAAATTAATGTTTGTTTTGTTTTTTGTGTATTTTAGAAATTTTTAGATGTCAGATGCACAATAATTCTATAGTACTCCTCCATTTATAGCATTCTACCAGTATCAGTCCATTACTTGATTTTTTTTCTTACTCTTGTCTGAGGAAGACTATTTCCCATTTTAATTACCTAAGGGATCAGGCTGGAAAAGGCAGTGCCCTGATGCTATCTATTTCATCAAGGTGGAACTACTGCTTCTGCAGCAGAGGAAGGAGCCAATGACAATCCAGGGGACTATATTTTGTTGTGGTAGGCACAGTGCATCAGTTTTCTGAGTTCCATCAATGCACCTATCTAGCTTCCATCATCAACAGAGTTAGGTTTCTTTCTTTTTTCTTCCTTTTTTTTTTTTAACAGAGTTAGGTTTGAAAGGAGTCAAAAGACCAAATTTATTCACAATCATATGCAGAATGGTCATGCCTGGTTTGTTGAATAAATAGCTATTTGGATGGATAGATGGGTGGATGGATAGGTAAATAAATGGATTGAAGGGTAAATATGAATGGAAAGTTACAATGGCAAAGATAGGAAGTTTTAAAAGAAATTTATGAAACATCACTTTGCTCCAAGCAGCACATTTTGTAATTTTTCTCAAAAGTTAGAAAATTTCTCAAAAATGTATTTACTCTTCTAATGGATACCTAAATGAACAGTAAGAATGACTTTTATATGGATTTAGTTGGTGTTTGCTTAATGACACTCTTCTAGTAAGAGGTGAGAGAGGAAAGATAAATTAGTTGACTGTGTAGTTCATGGATATAAACTTTGAAGTAAGACATAAGTGTTTTAAAGGAACATTTTAGCCAAAGTAAGTGGAGAATCCTTGCTGCATAATAACTTACTATTGATTGCATTTGAGAATATCGACAGGCACAATGCAAAAGGTACACAAGGATACGTGGAGTTTCTCTTGTAAATACTTCAACATTCCATGGAAAGAATTGAGCACAAACTGATAGTTAACAAGAATAACAGCAAAAACAACCCTCCGCTCCAAAACAAAACAAAACAAAACAAAAAACAAAACAAAAAAAAACACCTTAGAAGAGTTTAAGCATTTAGTAGCTCCTTGGCATTAGATATATGATGAGTAGGTACTCAGAAACCAATGTTGAAATTTTACCATATTATTTGACTTGTTCATCATAAATATTAGGCTTGTTAAGTCACATTCAATAACCATAAAATGTAATTACACATTAGTTACTGATGTCATTTTAAGTTTATTTTAAATCAGCTAAATTTACTCTACACTGCATAGGTCCTGAATCACAATAAAGCTCTTAGAATAATCAATATTTAATTAACTTGTAATTACTCATACTAACTGCCTTTTAAATGTAAATTAAATGCTACCATGTAACATTTAAAAATATTATCATTTTTCCTATTAAGTCACTGTATAATATGTTTATTGCCATAATTTATCCTTATTGCTAGTGAGGGTATTTGTAGTCTCAGAAGATGTATAAATTTGCAGAACATAAAGAAAAACAAGGCACTAACAACTGTGTTGTATTATCTGCTAAAGCCATAATTTAGAAGGAGAATAAACATATATATATATATATATATATATATATATATATATATTTTAATTTAGCCATTCTGATCCTGCTCTGAGAGACTTACTGACTGGTTTCTGTTCCCCCTAAACTCAGAGGACTCCCTCGCACTATTTACATCAAATGTCCTGGTACCTGCAGTGAACAGTCAGGGTCCAGGTGTGAATAGATTGCACTGATCAGATGATGGTCTCTGCTTACAGCTTCCACTCCTTTGAAACCTGTAGAAATTCATTCAGCCTCAGGGTACCTTTGAGAAGGTACCTGTTTCAGTGCATTAAATGGTACTCCACTGGTTAGAAAGCATTTGTCAAGTGTCCAGAGTGGCAGAACTTACAAATAAAAGGGAGCTTTAGCTCAAAGAATGGAAATGGCTTCTAATTAGATCATTAGTTTCTGAGAGGGCTTATAATCAATTGTTGGTATCCTTCGTGGTGCCTAGACCTGTGACTGGCTTATTACAAGCATTTTTCTATTACCTAATTTGTTTTACAGTGGGAAACTCCAGTAATTTATTTTTAAGGAGTTCTCTTACATTCAACACCAAACCACTTTAGCATTAGAGTCAAGCCATGGTTAAGAAAATGCAATTCATAGATGACTATAAAATCAAGATATTGAAAACCTATGCCCCCAATTCACTAGAAAGTGAATTCCAGTGACAGTAGCAACTACCTGTGGCTTCAGTAGATGCTCCATTTGGGAGGACATAAAGGCCCAATGGGATATGGCTATCGCCAGTATGTTCCAGAATGACAAACATACTAGGGAAAACTGGAGACTGTGGTGACTAGGTATGCATGCCTCATCTATATGGAACAACTATTGTTACCTCTAGCCAACTGTTTGCATGACTTCTTCTAATTTGTCAAAAAATATGGAAATTCAGATTTTATGTAAAATCTGATCACATAGCATCTAATGTGAATTTTTTAAAAATATTATTTGAATTTCTACTTTATAAACATGAAATACAACTTTGGATTCTATGTGGCTCATGGGTGTTCAATTAGAAACCTCTACTCTGTTGTATCTAACACATACCCTTCACTCTAACCCTAAAACCTCCCAATAGATCTATACACCCCTTACTGCTGCACAGCAGAAAAACTGTCATTTTTCTCCCCTATGTCCAGATCTAATCGCATCATTCAGTGATACATCCTTCAGAGCTTCACTGTTGTCCAGAATAAAGTCAAATTCTTGGATGAACTCCGTTTGGTCTATTTACAGTCCTAACTTTTAATACCCTAAAGAGATAAAGGAACTGATGCTCAAAAAAACTCCAAATGACTCACAGCTTCCCAAGTATGCCATACCATTTTGCACACATATGTGATTGCACATGCTATTCTCTCGAAGTGAAATGTCTCCCTGCTCCTGTCTCCTCCACCTGGAAAATCCTGCTTATTCTCCAGGACACACAGTCAGTGTCCTCCTCCATAAAATTTCCCTATTTGTGTCATTAGTTTCTACTTCCTCTGTGTTCCCATATTTCCTTTAGCATGTACACATCAGACTGTAAATATGCATTCATGTTTCTCCCTATTAGTCTGTGAATTCTTTGAGAGAAAAGAATAATTCTCTTCACCTTTGCATTCTCAGTGCCAGACAAAATGCCTGGTTTTTGTTAATATTTTATGAATAAATGGATAAATCCAATGCTGACACCTTGATACTTCATTGGCAAAGCACAAATTTTGTAAAATATAAACTATATTTAAGCAGTATGCATTAGATACATATGTGTTCATGGAGGAAAGAAATTAACAAGTAAATGTATCAGCCAAAATATAACATATGGGTTGTAAGAAGTACATGCCAGGTACTGGCCATTCCAGAGATATGCTTAAATGGCATTGGAGAAGGACTAAAAAAGACAGTGAAGTAAGCCTGGCTTTAAGGCAGAATGAATGGCCATGAGAGAAGTGCCAATGTAAAAGTTAGAGAGATTAAAAAACAGCCTGTGGGAGAGTTTAATGCTGGGTATTATGCAAGGTTTTGGTTAATCTAAGCATTCTGCATCCTGTCATCAAGTACAAGTACAATATTGAACCCAACCCTGAGACCCATCCATGACAAAAGGAAATAGGGTGGGTAATGTGCTGGAGGAGACAAGGATGAGGGTGGATAAAGGGTGACGGCTTTTGCTATTGACCAAATGCTGGACAGATGATCTGGATTTTGACTTACACCAACTTGGTGTGGACTTCAGGCAAAGCATTTCAATTCTCTTGGTCATTATTTCTCCATTTGTAAAATAGAAGATTTTGATAAAATATTCCTGAAGATTCATTCCACTTCACTGGTTTATGATTCTGTTTAGTCTATGACTGTCTAAAATACATCTGGAAGAAACTTCCCCAACCATAGAACTGTTCAACCCTAGGTGGTAAAGACACCAATGTGCTGCAACGACACCAGAAAGGGACCTTCATGAGGTCATTTTTGTCTGTTACATTTACTCCTATAAGACCTGCATCCAGAATTGTGATTGGCTCAGAAATAGGCTCTCAGTAAATATTTGAATAAGTTGGGGAAATATCTCACAAAGACAAGCAAAACTTTGTTCTAAGCATGTATACACTGTCCACATGGCAGACTTATCTATAAGCCTCCAAATATGTGTGTATGAGTGTGTGTGTGTGTGTGTGTGTGTGTGTGCCAGCACTCACCTGAAAACTGAAGTCATTCTTCCCTTTATTTATCATATGCATTGAGTTTACCATAAAATTTTTAATTTGAAGAAAGAATTTACTGTTTTAAAAGGTTTAAAACCTGAAGATCTAGCCCTTGGATGTTCTACTCAAAATGTCCAACTGCTTTAAAGTGAATAATAGTAAGTATCTAACATTTATGAGCACTTAATATGTGCTAGGTTCTAGCACCCAATATTTATGGGCACTTAATATGTGGTAGGTGCTAATCTTTACGTGTATTCATTCATTTAATCTTCCTAGCATCTCTATGAGATAGATATTACTGCTAGTCTTTTTAAAAATTTTTTTATTAGTTTTCTTTATTTTTGAGAGGCAGAGAGAGACAGAGCATGTGTTGGGGAGGAGCAGAGAGAGAGGGAGACACAGAATCGGAAGCAGGCTCCAGGCTCTGAGCTGTTAGCACAGAGCCTGATGCAGGCCAGAACTCATGAACCGTGAGATCATGACCTGAGCTGAAGTCAGACACTCAACAGACTGAGCCACCCAGGCACCCCGATATTACTGCTAGTTTTACTTCTCAGATGCAGAAACTTGGGTCCAAAGAGATTAGAAAGCTTCCTTCAAGTTACATGTAGCTAGTAATTGGCACAACTGAGATTCAAAGCGATATACATTAGCTGCAGAATTCATGCTCTTAACCACTCCATTATACTACTTAGAAAAAGTAAAAAATAAGCACTCCCTGCTAGCTTCAAACTAGGTTTCGTTTCTGGTAAATCTCTCCAATAATTTTTGCATGATCCTCCTTGATAGACAACAAGACTTTCAACTAAAAACAAAAATTATATCTGCCCAGGAATTTCAAAACTGCATCTTGCTTCACTTTCCTCAGATTCAATCCCTTGGGATTAACTAATTGATGTGGAACTTGAATTTGTTCCCACACCATTTGGACTTAAACCTAATATTGGGACAGAACCTCTGTCATACACCAAACTAGCTCTGTCCCTGTGATACAACTAAATTATTGAGGTGCCAGACTTACCAATGAATAGTGTTAAGCTAGAGATACCCTATGTCAATCATGGCAGTCCCACTAGATCTTGCTTGCTTTACCTCACCTGTTGCTTCTCTAAACCCTGTCTCTAGTCTGCTATGAACTCTTGGGTCTGAAATCCCTATTCCATCTTGCCCCAGGACCTATGGCTTTTGTGTTGCTTCTTGGCCCAGAACCTGATGGGCTCAGATTTGACTTGTCTCTCTGGCTTTCTCAGCCAAGTACTGTTTCATGTTGGAATCCAGCTTTAGTCCCTTTTCTCTGGAATACAATTATCAGTGCTAACCAGTGTCCTGGCCCAGGATGCCCAAGCCCTTCTCCTCTAGGGCTGTATTCAGTTGTTACTCACATCATTTTAGCCTTAATTCTGGTTTATTCCACTTCACTGTGCAAGAGCTCTTAGCATCCACCACAGCCGGAGCCAAATCATTTGTAACATGATTGGAGCATCTGAATAATGACAAAGTGAGACTGAATGGGTCTTTTAGAAATTATAAAAAATGAGTAAGAAGATTATAAAGAGAGCCAAAGTAAGGTAATTGGATTGGATTGCCTCACTTGCAAACTGATACAACTATCCAGAGTTTTTAAAGTGGGGCTTCAAAATGAAGGCTCTAAGAACTGAGAACCAAAGATGTGCAATGAGAAAGGCTCTCACCACTGGGGAATAGGCACAGAGGAAAGCCATCCCTTAATTATTAATACATTTACATGTTTAGCAGTTTGGGTACTCTCAGAATTTGATGGAGTACTTGCAAAACTTCAAATAGTCATAATTCACCTGGCTGTGACTAATCCTCAACTCTTTAATCAGTGGAGAGAAATAATGATAGAAAATGGCCTGGATGGATCTTGCTGCATGTGGATTTCCAAGAACTTGTAACTGTATTTTCTAGCCCTCAAAGTCATTCGACTTGATGTACAACTATTAACTCCAGAGTAATAGGAAGTAAATTGGGGTTAAGGTGTGTGGAAATTACACTCCATTAGAATAAGAGAGAAATGGAGTAGCCTATGATCTCAGCTAACTTATGCTGACTTTAGTCCAAGTGTAATATTGACAAAATCAGGATGTCTGGCAGTTATGCATTAAAAGCACCTCCTGAGTGGTATTTGCAGTAAATGATTAGCTGAACACCTTGCTCCCTCCTGATATTGCTTTATTAGTATGCAATATTTGAACATGTGACTATTGAAATATCCAGGATGTACCCATAATTAGAACAAAGAATAGAAGAAGTGTGCAGGGTTTTGAGAATGTTTGTTTTTCTTTCAGGAGAATAGCTAGGCATCAGAGTCATAGGCTTTTATTGAAGTCCTACTAATTCTAGATACAACACTAAGCTTTGTCACGGTCATGAAAATGTGTCTTTCAGATCTCCATGTATGAGAAGGATGATTGATCTAGGCCTCAACTGCCACACACTGAAATCCATCCCTGCCTTCTCTGGAGGCTGTGCTGCTCCTAACCAGTAACTGATCATGCCTGGACATCAATGTAAGTCCATTCTTGGGAGATGGGGAGCTCCTCTGATAGGTGACTTTGGATCAAAGGCTTTCTTAAAACTGCGTTGCAATCTAAGACTCTTCCACACGATCCTCTTTCCTCCCCTCTCTCCTTTGCAAGGGTCAGATCTGCACAACAGCCCACTGTCTCTCCAGTTTCCCTTCACTCTTTGTCTTCCCTCACAGCCATTTCTCTAAGAAAGCTCTTGCATATCGAACACCATTTTAGTGTCTGCTTCTCAGGTGACCCAGACTTACACAGTAGCTTTTTATATATTGATTTATTATATGTTTTATAAAAATCTCATGAAATAGCTTATTAATTAGGGCTCATTTTAAATCATACAAAACTGATTTTATTTTTCAAAAACAAGAAAACTTGTTCAAGTAGTGGGGACAAGTGGGAAGAGCTGTAGTTTTTTGTTTTGTTGTTGTTGTTGTTGTTTTGTTTTGTTTTTGTTTTGTTTGTTTGGTTTTTGTCTGAAGAGTCCATAGAAAGATGCTTAGTTATGGCTGGGTCTAAGAATTTAATCAATGTCATTAAGAATTACTTTCTGCCTATCTTTTGGCTCTGAAGTTCTCTATTTTGGTTCCATTTTGTAAGAGCATATGTTTTTGTGTTAACTCTGTATACATATCTTCCTCTTAGCAACTGCAATGGTTGAGAGCTTCTACCTTCCCAATAACTCCAGTCAAACTCCTAGTCATGACTTCCATTGACCTTAGTCAGACCAAATAGCAATACCTGGAGTAATTATTGTGGCCTGGAGGATGGGATATACTGATTGGCTTAGTGCTAGAACATGATCCTACCCTGAAGCTGAGGGTGGGATCAGCCCCATTCAATCACATGGATAGAGAATAGGGAAAACAGTTATAAGGTTTATATACATTATCTCATTTAGTTTCACAATAATGTGAAGGGGTAATTAACTATTGTCTCCATTTTGAAGTTTTAGAAAGCTAAGCTTCAAAAAACAACTAAGTAACTTTACCAAGGACACATATTAGAAAGTGTCAAAGTTGGAATTAAAATTCAATTGGCTCCTAAAGTAAATTTTACTAAGACAAACAGCCAGGAGGATGACATCCACCTAAGGAAAATAGAAACCAACTAGTTCCCCACTATTGAGTTATCCATGGTCTATGTGATTTGAAGTTTAAACATCAATTAACCACCATTTCTCCAAGACCATCCATGTTAATTATATCCTAAGCACATATAGGCACATAAAGTGGTTATAAAAATGGTAACATTTTATGCCAGTTTATAATAAAGACCAGAATCCACACCATAGAAATACCTAGAAAGGATATGTTTCTCTCAGAAATTCCTCTTAATCTCCTGCTGCAGCTTGAAATTTTAATATTTCATCAAGTATATAGCAGTCATAAACCACCATCCCTTTTTATCTAGTTTCTAATGCAAGAAGAAGCACATTCTTAATAATGACCTAAACTTATCTCATGAAATAATGCTCGAGGATGATGAACTCTAAATTACAAGTGATTATTTTTAAATTCATGGCAACTTTCCTGAGCATTTTTACTACCTGCTTAATTTCTCCAGAAAACCATAGTCATTGTTACCTATAATATAAGTAGTTCATCTAGAGAAAGTATTTCCTAGTTTCCTTAAAGGTTTATTGGATTTTAAAGAAGAATTTATCACAGCAGATCATGGCATATTCCACTGCTGAGCACAACCTTATGTTTACAAAAATGGAACCATAAAAAGTTATTAATTCTAGCCTCCAAATAGCCTGTAGTTAAGGAAGGGGAACCACAAAGTTCACATATGAAGGGAAAAAGAAAACAATGAATGACAACGAGAACTTTGAATGTTATGAATTGTGATTTAATCTCAGGAACTGCATTTATCTAATAAAGAATTGTAACAAATTTGCTGTGCATAAGGTCCTGTGTGAAATGTTTCAGAAGATGCAGAGAACATTAAAACATGAATACTTCCTTTATAGAAACAATAGTCTGAGAAAAAGTTGACACAATACCTATGAATTTTGAATACCTATCACTAACCAGATCTCATACTGCATACCTAGCTAGTGTAAAGCTTATAGTACTTTTATGAGGATATTTAAATAAGATATCAAGGTGGGTAGCTGACCTCTGCTCCAATAATCAAAAGGACTCAAAGCTAAAGAAACACGTCTGCCATCATCTTCCCAATGGCTAGCATCTAGGTCATGAACAAAACACAAAGGCAGCACTATGTCCTAGTTTTGCCCAGAAGAAAGAAGAAAGAGAACATGGAGACAACAGGCATGATGCTGTAGGGCCTAGGTCCAGGAGTGGCACCTATTATTTCTGTTCACATTCCATTGGAAAGAATTTAGTCTTATGGCCACACTTAGTCACAACTATTTGGCCCAAGAGGAAAGGGAGAACAGATTTTTGATGGACAACTAGCAGTTTCTTCTCACGATTTATTTCACGATTTATTTCACTAAATGCTCACAACTATATAATGATGTAGACATTTTTATTTCCACATTATATATGATGTGTCTGAGGCTTGGGGAAGTGAAGCAGTCCATCCAAGATCACATGAAGTCATTGACTACAAGTGGAATTGAAACCACAGCACACCTGACTTGGGCCTGTGCAGATAGCCACTGTAACAAGGGACTACTATTGCACACTGCTTTCTCATCACTTTGAACACATAAATGGCTATAATATTGGACAGAGTGTGAAAAAAATTTCATTTTATTTTCATGTGAAAGCAGTTAATAGTAATTATAGGTATATGAGTTCATAAAAGTTGTGAATCTTCACAAAAGGCCAAAAATGTATAGCTTGTGACCCACCCACCGGGGACAGAGAGCCATTTATTTCACTACAGCTTGTCCCCAGCAACTCCTTTCACCCATTTTTTGTGTTTAATTGGGGGGCAAAGTGGGGTAATGTCATTATAATTAACTAGTTTCTCAATAGAAAGGTGTTATTTGGCCAAACCAAGAGGAATTGCAATCAAGGAAGAACTGGCTGTGGACGCTGAATTGAAAGCTATAGCTGAGTTGCATGACATTTGAAAGATTGGGAAGTTGTTTTTATTGTAGTTTTGTTTCATAAACCCAATTTAATATCTGTAACCTTTTTTCTTCACCATATTTCAAATGTTTGCCACCATGCACAAAAGCAGAGAGATATGTGGTACCTGCAAAGAGAATCTTGGGCTGCTTGCCACTTGGAATGTGAAGACAGGCATAGTGGCTCTTTATTTCAGAAGGTGTCAGCCAGTTTCTGAAATTTCTAATGAACATATGAAGGATTGGGAAAACAGAAAAAAAGAAAAGGAAGGATGAGGGAGAGTATGCTGGAGCAAAGAAGTCAGGAAAGCTTTGTAATTAAGAGTGTTTTTAAAATGTCGAAGTATTTAAAGAGCTGAAGAATTTTGGATACCTGGGACTTTTTTTTTTTTTTTTTTTTTTTTTTTTTTGTCATTTAACATGAGGGAGAATTCAAAACCTGGTGATTTTTTTACTAGACAGCTCATCACTTTCTGCTTGGGAATGACATCTGCTAGGCAGCTAGCATTCAGAACTGGAAGGAGTTGTTAACTTTAACTCACCACACTGTCATATAACCTTACCCATGGCTGGCAAAACACCTATCAGGGAAACAGCAACAGCAGCCGTGTCATCTCACTGAAGAAAGAGGAATGGTGTTGGCCAATAAGTGACAGAAAGTTTGACATCTGGCCATTTACCATTTGAAAAACTCCCAAACAAAAGGAAGTGCAGTGGATATGCAATCCTAATCCTAAAACAAGTGAAATAAACCATCAAACCTGCCCCTCTACGTACTATGGATACACCCAGAACAATGACCCAAACACTACACTACTCTATGTTTTCTCTTCCACACTGGAGTCCTCCAAATGTCTTTATGGGCATGACTCACTTCCACTGTGTCCTGGCAGGTTGGTGCATGGCCTTGCTCTTTCCTAATATCCTCTGTAAAGCTATGGTTTTACTTCAAGAGCAGAAGAAGCATCAGTCAAGAAATAGCTTTTCTCGGATTAATCAGATTAATCAAAGTGTCTTTACACATTGGAAAATTCACCAAAACCCAAGATAGTGTGGAAACAAGGGGTGGATATTGTTGGGAGACGATTCTCCATGGAACTCTCATATTTCTGCACACCTTACAAGCAGAGGCACTGACAGCATTTTTTTTTTTAGATTATCTTTGTAATAGTGTCTATATAGCAAAGAACCTTGGAAGATAGGGTTAGTTTCCTCTTCTAGAGAAGAGGGCAGGATTGCCTACTGTCCACTAGAATACAGATAATCTCTCTCCCTCAGAAAAATGTTGGATGAGTCTACTCACAGCCTCGTTATAAAAGATTTGGGTTTCCTAATTTTGGAGTTCTTCAACTGTGACACAATCCCATTGCATGCACTGCATTTCTCTGGCCCTTCTGCATCACCCCTGTGAGACTTGGATGAAAAGAGGAACGAATATCAACATGAAGTACATGTTGTTTGTACAGCTATTAATAGTAAAGTTTTTTTTTTTTTGTCTCTGACCCATGAGTCCTGTGCTTTCTGCTTGCATCCATGAAACTGTAGCAGGCTAACTTGTCAGGTTGCCAGTAGAATAAAACTGCAGATCCTTCACAGTCTTGACAACCATCTCTCTGTAGTTTTGTCTACAACTTAATTTCAAATTGATCCCCAAAAGATTTTATTTTTCTTTTATCTATGTATCCCTGATGTTTATACAAACCCCATTATGACACTTATTGAAAGTTATCATTCAAATAAATATCTTTCTCTAACTTGGCTTTGTGCTCCTAAGACAAGGCCCATGTCTTATTCATCTTTGAAGCTTCAACTACTAGTATAAAACAGATGTTTAGTAAATGAATCAAAATAGTGTATTTGAAATAGCCAAGTTGAGTCCTTCAGATATTAGTTGCCTTCTTGGCATGGTAAACTCTCCATCTGGTTTTTATTTATAGATTCAGTTATCATGGTAATCTTAACACAACCACTCAAGTACCCATAATTTCATCTGGTGGTGGCAATGAGATGAGAATCATCTGTGTCTGGGAGGCACAAAAAGGCTATGGCAGTGTTGTAGTGATCCTGATTGTTGGCAAACCCCAGCAAAACATCCTGCTGTAGTTCAGTTTTTTTCCCAAATGTCTTTGCCTATATTCTAAGGAAAACACAGTCTGGGAATAAACTATTCTTCCCAGGAATATGACATCTTTTCCAAGACTCAAATGTCCCTACCATAGAGAAGATAAGAGTACCATCATTTCCAAGACTAATTGTGATTCCTCCATAACTTTCCCAAGAGAGACAAATTCATTTCTTCATTCTCCGATAGCTCGTGATTCTCTTCAGCATCCACTTTTCCCCCAGCTAATGGGTAGATTTGAATGACAGATGTTCAAAAAGGCAACAGTGGTTCCCACTGTTCCCACCAATAAAATGTGGTGTCATTTTCTAAAAGGGGACCTTAAGTGAGAACAAATCTCTGTGGGAAGAGATTTATAGGGTGAAATAGGAACCTTTTGCTTTCTCAAGATCTTTTTTCTAAGGGAAATAAAAATTCCTCCTATGCAAGCATAGTTTGATCATAACTATTGTATTTGGCACAATTCAAAAACTCATTTTCCACCAAAGTGAAGAAATATATTTGAAACAGCTTCTCCCTTCCTCTCACTCTCAAGAAAAAGCAGAGTGTAAAATTTGCAGATTCTACAATATTCTTTAGTTAGAAGAAGCTGGACACATGTGTAAAACAGATTTTTAGAGACATATAAATAAATGCTATTAAAACAAAATCAAAGACTCCCCATAACCTATAAAAAATATTGATAAGTACTGATGAAAGACCATGTCTTTTTTTTCCACCTTTGAAGGGAGATTGTGATTATGTTTTAATTAAGCAGCTCAACCCAAATTACCATATTTTAAGAATACATAATTCACCTTTATTGCTTCCTCTGTTCCTTACCTCTCACTGATAACACTCTGTGATTTAAAGTAATTTGGGACACTGCTTTCTCACATAAAAGAAGGAAGGAACAAAGACTGTGCTATAATAACTTAGAAGCCTATACTTGACTTTCCACTCAGCCATTTACTAAATTCAAGCAAGTTACTTAAGTTTAATTAGCCTCAGTCTCCTCACCTGTAAAGTGTCAAATATATCACATTAACCTTAAGATTTTGTAAGGGTTAAGCAAAAAAATAATATAAAAGTGTTTTCATAGTACTTGTTACATGGTAGATGTTCAGAGATTAATATTAGTCACCATTTTGTGAGATTTACAACATGCAAGGCATAATGCCAAACACTTCACTATAATAACTTATTTAATAAAAAAAAGATACTATTAAAAGTCCTATTTTAGTAATGAGGACTCTGAGCTCAGAGAAAATGCATATTTTACCTGAAGCCATAGATCATTTTTTGTTTTTAATTTTTATTTATGTAAGTAACCTCTACACCCAATGGGGGGCTTGAACTCATGACTCCCAAGATCAAGTGTCACATACTCCTCTAACTGAGCCACCCAGGTGCCCCAAGGCCATAGAACTATAATTAACAGCACAAGGATATAAGCCCAGCAAGATCTTCTGACTCTGGGTCCAATAACCTTTCCAATAAATGTAAGCAACTGGGAATAGGTATAAATTGGTTCCATTTCACTCTCCAGTCTAGCCACACACAAAGTGCCACTTGCTTTCCCACAAACATACCCCACTGTGTCCATCTTTTAAAATTTCATGACTAAGTTTGCTTTGCAATCGTTTCTGTCAGGGGCTGAGATTCGCTGGTCTCTGCAGCCACCTTTGTTTCCTGAGGCAGAAGTTGAGATCAAGAGTACCTATAGTAATAGGTGATAATAACTATCCTTAGGTGTGACTTCAATAAAACATCAAACTCCACAAGGAAAACTTTTATCCTCAGGTGTCTGCCCTTGAGTCTGAGGAATAGTTCAATGTGGACTTATTTCTCCCATTCCCAACATTAGCTTGCTGAATCTTTTTTCCTGTCCAGTCACTCCTCTGAACACAATTCATACTCCTTAAACATAAATGTTGCTCTTTACGATGGTCATATGGTTTATGCTAATATCATCCTAGTACCCTATCCCTTACTCTGAGCTCTATATTTTCACTGATGTTTATACCCAGCATCTAAACTCTGGTCTGATACCCCCTGTAACCAAGTGCAGTTTCCTATTTATATTTTTTGTACATATTAAAAATTGTATAAAGGGTTTATTGTAGTAAAATAGAATATACTTCTTGGAAATTTTTCAAACTGTACATATACAAAAATGGAAGTCTTCCCTCCTAATCCTATTCTACTTCCTGAAGTTGAATACTATTAACAATTTCATATGAATCCTTCTGTATATAAAATATACCCAATTGTATATAAATATATATATATGTTATTGTATATGTGTATATATCATACATTGTATATGTATATATAGTACATAGTTTTGTATACTATACAATATATTGTATACATATATAATTTCTTCTAGGTAAATGGAATCATAGATTTTTAACTTGTTTTTATTTCAATAAACAGTATATTGTTTATAGACATCTGTCTATGTCTATACATATTGCAATACCTAATTCTTTCTTCTAACAGTTTGATAATCTAAATTAGTGTCCCATATTTAGCCAGTTTCTTGCTGATGGACATTGTTTCCAGTGTAAAAGCTATTATAGTCAACACTGCAATAAATATCCTTGAATGTATCTGAGTACTTGTTATTTTTATAGAATGAATTCCTAGAAGTGGAATTGCTGATTCAAAGAAATGACAGTGTCAAATCATCCACCTATCCATTGTATTTGAGAGTGTTTTTTCGCCAACATATTCTCTAACCTTGGATATAATCAATGTTTTCTTTTTCTGACAGTGTAATAAGCATTCAAAAAATTTTGTTTTACTCATATTTCATCAAATATTAATAAAATTCAATATTATAGTTTCAATTCTACTTCTCCATGAAGTTCTATTAGTGCTGCATCTTAATTCCAGCCCAGGTCTCCTGCTGATCTGCCTGCCAACTTGACCCATCACTATCACATTTAAGACAGACACTTTGGGATCATCTACACTTTAGAAGTGAAACCCAAAGAAGTCAGAGGACATGCCAGAGCTCAAAATGATATGCAGTGAATTTAAGGTCCGTGAATTTAAGGGTAAATGCAGTTGCCTTCTTACCAGTTGCTGTCCTAGGCAGATACTATGTTCTTATTCATTTTTACGTTCCTATGTTGCATCTACCATGGGGTAATAAGTACTAAATAATTGCTTGTTAAATTAATGAATAGAAAGAAAATAAGCCCTTTTGTTCTCTAGTGGTAAGAAGATGTATTAGTAAATGTCTCTAGTGATCACAATATTGAAACAAACAAAAAATAGCAATACTAGGATTTTATTTATTTCCTGTAACATGATATCCAAATCTTGATATCCAAATCTTGTATTATGATATGCATATATGTGCTAAGGTGGAAAAAAGCAGATACATACAAAGTGTTCAACACACAAGATTATTCAACTAATTAGGTAAATATCAATTGCATAAAAGTGTCACTTTTTATTTAAAAGCAAAACCCTCAGATGTCATTCCTACTTGAATAAGAACCAGAGTCCAGTATGACAGGGAAACTAATTAAATAGGGATCTGGTTAAACTATTTAAAGTATGAATTAGTCAGGTTCACATGGGTTTTTCCTTAAGGAAAAAAAAATCAGAGGAATAAAGAGGAGGGAATCTAGCTATGAGCAAACACAGGTAGTTGGTCCCAGGGAACAGCTGGGAATTAGGTCTGAGAACCCCCTTCCTCTTTTCTTCTTATACTCCACATAACCCACTAACCACACCTATGTTCCATAATGTTCCACCGTCCACACCACTTCCCTCATTCTAAGGAAACATAAACTATACTCATTTTCATTGCTGTTTAACATTAGCACAAATTCAGTGGTTTAAAATAACACTCATTTATTATTTCAGAATTCTTTAGGTTAGAAGTCCAGACATGGCATAGCTAGGTTCCTTGCTCAGGGTCTCACTAGACAGAAATCAAGGTGTTGGCCAGGGCTTTGTTCTCATCTGGATCTTAGAGTTTTCACCCAAGATTATTCACACTGTAGGCAGAATTCAGTTCCTTATAGTTATAGTACAGGTCCATATTTTCTTGCTGTTGTTGGCCAGTGATCACTCTTAGCTCCTAAAGGCTGCCCTCAAGTTATAGCCATGTGGCAATATATCACAAGGCCATCTGGCAATATATCTTATGGCCATGTCACAGTATGGCATCTTGATTCTTCAAAGCCAGCAGGAACATCTCCCTCCGGTCTACTATGGCAGAAATATATGTAACATAAGGTAATCATGATAATGACCATCACCTTTGTCCTATTGTGTAACCTAAAAAAGTGAGTGATTGCCCAATCATATTCATAATTCCCACCCACACTCAAAGGGATTATACAAAGCATGAACTCCAGGGTGTGGGAATCTTGGAGATCATTTTAGAATTCTGCCTGCCTCACAAATATAGCAGATAGAAGCCCAAAGTAACTCTGGTGAAATACACATGACAAAAGATTATCAAACTCATTAGCAGCCCAGGAAATGGAAGTCATAACAGTTGGACTATAAGTTGGAACGGTTTTAAACAAGGGAGGAATATGTTCAGAAAACTTTGAATATATTTTGTTGGTTTGAAAATCATCATCTATGGTATAACACCTAAATTGTTAAGAATTCAGATTTTTCAAAACGTCAAATAATTTTTCAGTTACATCGATGTAAGTATAAGCATTTAGTTACTTAAAAATAATTCAGTATATTAAAATATCAGAATACTAAAAACCAATATGTCTCCTGGACTTGCGGAAATAAATCAACATCAATCTTTATAAATTATCCTCCTATGAAAAGGGCTAATTAAATATCAAGTAAGCTTACTCATTTTCTAAATATATAGGCTTTTTTCATACCCATGAAAACTGTGGCCTATTTCTTAGCTTACATTCTTCTACAATAAAAAATGGAGATTTCTTTTTTCTTTTTTTCCCTTTTTCTGCTCTTCCACATTTCATTAAATCTGTGCTCTCCATTCTCTTTTCCTTTGTTTTTAATGAAGTCAGCCCTTCCCATTTCCAGTTAATTTTTAAAATAGAATTTCACTGATGCTGAAACACCCACTGCCTGCTGTTACCTACAGGCAAAATCCTTGCCACCCATGGGAAATGAATGAATTGAACATATCAAACAAGTAAACATAAACAGTTTAACTTTTGACACATTCTGACTTTGAATTACTAATTCATTAGCTCTAATACATCCTTGGTTAGGCTGAGTTGAGCTTAGTGACTTAAACCTGTTGCCCAGCAGAGTAGAAATGTGGTTCTGTGAGGTAAGATGCAGAGCTGCCAAAGATTGTTCCTTTATTTCCCTTTCCTCAAATTACATCTTGCTTATCATGAGGTCTAAACTATTAACACATGACAAGCTTGTTTCACTGTGTTCTCACCCACCACTCCCTCAATTATTTTAAAGAAAATCCTACATATCAGATGGTTTCATATCATAGATATATATCATCAGCATGTGTCTCTAAATTGAGATTCCTTTTAGAAAACATAAAAAAAAATAACCAAACCTAATTAACAATAATTCGTTTTAGAAAACATAAAAGATATAATCATAATAAATTATGATATGAAATATATTCATACTTCATTTATCATATCATAAAATCTAATAATAATAATAATAGCAAATTAACCATAGTTCCTTAATATCATCAGAAAACCAGAGAGGTTATTTGTTCACATATCATTGATTTTGTCTTATAAATTCTATAAATATCAAGATGTAAATAAGGTCCATATATTGAGATGTCTAATATGTCTTTTAAATCCTTCTCCTTTTGTTTCTGTTTCTTCTATTTCTTTATGTTGTTAAAGATAGTAGGGCATTTATCCTGTAGAGGTTTCTAAAGTCTATTATGCTAATTGTATTTCAGTGTTGTCATTTACTGAGTTCCTTTGTTACCTGTATTTCCTATAAATTGGAAGGTAAATCTAGATGCTTGATCAGATTCAGATTACTTTTTTTTTTCTTTTCTGGGAACATATCCTTCATGGGTAATATTTCATGCTTTTATCAGGATGTAAATCAGGATAATGTATCATTATCTTTCTTTTCTGATATCAACCAGTAATGCTTATTACTCAGACACACTAATTCATGGGGGCGGGGGACAAAATATTGATATTTGTTATGTCTTCTTCACTTATTAGCTAGAATACTTCCACAAAGGGAAATTTCCTTTCATTAATTATTTGGTTGTTGAAATACAGTTATATAAGAATGGAGGACAAATGCTCACTTCTTTCTCTTTTGAAGTTTTCAAAAATAAATAAAGATCACTAAAAGTCATCAATGATTTGCTTTTAATATCATGAAATTAAACGTACTTGATGTGATACAATCCACATAATTTTTGTTTTAACTAATGCTCAAGTTATTTCATCTTCACTAGTGGGAGCTTATTCAGGTTGTCTGCTGAGTTCTTTTGATATGATCCAGAAGTCTTCGATAGTCACTTTCTTTTCCAATAACTAGAGAATGTTTCAGGTTTACTTTGTACATTTCTTATTGTCCTATGTCTGGAATCAGCCATTTTCAAAAAAACACAAGTGCCTTTTAATGTAAGTGGACGAGATCATAATCTCCTCACTAAGGGTAAACTTTGCTATTGGGTTAGTCTTTACCTTCAGGCATTTACAGTGTACAGAGGTAGGAAAAGTTTTTAAAGATAAAATACATTACCAGTTCGTATCAATAATTACAATTCAGACTCAAGTTTATAAAGTTTTGGAGTTTTTTTGATAATCACATCACTGAGATCTAATTCACATCCACAGAATTTATCCTTTTAAAGTGTGCAATTCAATGCTTGTTAATATATTCACAGTTGCATAACCATCACCACAATTTTAGGACATTGCTGTTACCACGAAAGAAAACCTTTAGCTATCACCACCCATATCTTCACACTCTCTCTGTCCCTCACTAGCCCTAAGCAACAAGTATATATTTGTGTATTCTGGACCCTTTATATAAATCAAGTCATATGACATGTGGTCTTTGTGGCTGGGTTCTGTTAATCAGTATCAGGTTTTCAAGGTTCACCCATATATGCAGCATATTTCAGTACTTCATTCCTTTTTATGGCTGAATAACATTCCATTTAATGGATTTACCACAATTTGTTTATTTATTCATCAGTTGATGAATATTTGTGTTATTTCCATTGTTTGGCTATCAGTAATAATGCTGCTGTGAATATTCATATGCAAGTTTTTATCTGAATATGTTTCATTTCTCTTAGATATATACCTAGAAGGGTAATTGCTGAATCAAATGGTAACTCTATATTTAACTTTTTGACACACAGTCAAATAATTTTCCAAGTGACTGCGCCAATTTACATTCCCACCAGGAGTGTTTGAGGTACTTGACAACATTTATCATTAACTGACTCTTTTCTTATAGCCATTGTGATGAATGTGAAATGGTATCCCGTTGTCATTTGGATTTGCATTTCCCTGATGACTAATGTTGGTGAGCATCTTTCCATTTAAAAAAAATTTTTTTTTCAACGTTTATTTATTTTTTTGCGACAGAGAGAGACAGAGCATGAATGGGGGAGGGGCAGAGAGAGAGGGAGACACAGAATCAGAAACAGGCTCCGGGCTCTGAGCCATCAGCCCAGAGCCTGACGTGGGGCTCGAACTCACGGACCACGAGATCGTGACCTGGCTGAAGTCGGACGCTTAACCCACTGCGCCACCCAGGCGCCCCAACATCTTTCCATTTTTATTGGCCATTTTTATATCTTCCCTGGATAAAAACCTATTCATATCCTTTGATTACTTTAAAAATTGTATTGTTTATATTTTTATAACTGATTTCTAAGATGTCTTTGTATATTTTAGACATACATTTCTTATAAGATATATGATTGGTATTTTTTCCCCATGTTGTGGCTTATTTACAATCAGATCTCAACCTACAGTGCCAGCTTTTCCTCTTACCATCATGAACTCTATGGTATATCCATGGCTTACTTCCTGGCCTTCTATTTAGAATCCACAAATTCTAGCTGTAATTTTTTCTCTACTTCATAAACTCTAATTAAACTTCCAAAGAAATAAAGCCTTCTCCTGATGACCTCAAGAAGATGATAACCCAATTAACTTTCATATATATCTCCTGTAATATCTAACCTGATCTTTGTACATAGTTGACATAAGTAAAACTTAATTAATTATTGCATGCTATTAATTCTGAAGACAATAAAAGTTCAGAGAAAGATCACATAAATGTGGCTTATGTAAATAAAAGAAAACATCTTTCCTGATGTAAAACTCAAGCTAGAATCCTATATAAATTAGAGGGTTTTTTTAAACCTATTTACATATTCCAATGGTGAGCAGTAGTCATCCTTCTGCCAACCTCATTCAGAGTTTAAATCTATTTTCTGAAGTACAGTTTTAGGAAGAAAAAGATACAATTCATCCATAGCTTCTTTTCATATAAAAACTCTTATTAAATTACTTACAATGTTTTTATTCCAGGTTTCAGTTCACTTCTCCATTTCTCATGTTTTTTAAAAGAGCCTACTAGGATCTTCCTTAGCTTGATCCTACAACACTTACCTCAGGAATGTTCAATTATGCTTAGATTTATCTAAGAATTGAAAATGGTCATCTAACTAAAACTTGTCCATTTATAAATGGGAGATGGTACAGTGTGATCATTTTTGGAGTGTGTTATCAGATTTTTCAGACTTCCCAAAATCTTATCTTTTTCAATTTCGTTTTATAAAATAACTGTTGTTCATTAGGGCTTACCCAAAACTGTGATTTTGACTTTATATCTATAAGATCTTTCAGGATCCTGCTATGTAATTTTTGCAACTCTGAAGAAATATGCTAATTTATGACACTTAAGTTCTCTCCCACATCTGATCTTGCTTGAAATTCAAATATCCCTTCACCATGTCTGTTCTACTCTTTCCAGTTTAATGTTCATTTCTTCAGATTTGAAAAGGGGAGGGGGGGTCTGCCATTAGTATAAAGAGCAG
Organism: Acinonyx jubatus; assembly: GCF_027475565.1. Lineage (NCBI taxonomy): Eukaryota > Metazoa > Chordata > Mammalia > Carnivora > Felidae > Acinonyx > Acinonyx jubatus. The sequence goes on from NC_069391.1 coordinate 60,119,818, forward strand.
TTAGCAAGCAGGCTTGCTTTGGGGAAGATGGTGGAATAGGAGGAAACTAAACTCACCTCATCCCACAGATACAACTAGATAACACACATCAGTGCAAATAACCCAGAAAATAGACCAAAGACTGGCAGAACAGACTCCACACTTAAATGTAGATAAGAGGCCACATTGAAGAGGATAGAAAGGGCAGAGACATGGTTGAGAGCTAAACCCCACAGGTCTGGCCACTGGAGAAACAGAGCTACAGACATAGACATGGGTGAGAAACAAACTCTCACACCAGGGAGTCTGCATGGGGAAGATGAATCCCCACTGCATTTAGCTTTAAAAATCAGAGGTACTGAATTTCGAATTTTGTGAGTTCTTACAACCAGCAGGACTTAAAGCTTAGAATTTTAAAAATCAGTAGGCTCAGCTCTGGAAGAGCCTGGAGGGCAATAAGAAGCAGAGTCCTGCCCTGAAAGAGACAGTAAAACAAACCAGGAAGATACAGCTTAGAGGCAGCAGTTTGAAAAACTCCTGAGGCATATAGGAGAGTTACTAATATGAGTTCACTGAGAGACTTCTCCATGAACAAAGGTGCTGGCAGGTGTCATTTTCCTACACCTCACCCAGTAAAATCAGATGACCACCTGTGAGAACCAGCGTGGCACAGGTGTATACTACCTAACTTGCTTACACCATGCCCTGCCCTGTCCAGCTAGGCCTGCCTCAATCCCAGATCTATAGGTACCCTTTTCCAGAAGATAAGCACAAATATTACCAATACTCCATCTCCTCAGAGGACACATGTGCTTTGTTAAATCTGCACCCCTCACCCACACAAGCTTAGCAGAGCAGCCCTGGCTGGCCTTAGTCTCCTCACTGGCCATGTGACTGGCACACACAGCTTGTGAGCAGAACAACCCCACTTCCTGAGCACTTTGCAGAACAACCTGGCCAACTCATTCTCAGCAGCAGCAGAATGTGCCCCATGGAGGAGGACCAATGCAAACTTGTTAAAAGTGTGCACTCCACTCACTACTTTCAAGAGCAAGAGCTATAGCTGGTGTTCCTAACACAAAGAAACAGACATATAGAGTTAGGCAAAATGAGGAGAAAGAGGAAAATGTCCCAATTACAGAGAAAAGTAATATGCCTGATAGAGAATTTAAAGTGATGATCATAAAGATACTCACTAGACTTGAGAAAAGAGTGTAAGACATCACTAAGACCCTTAATAAGGAGATAGAACCAATCAGAGATAAAGAACACAATACTGGAAATTAAAACAACAACAACAACAACAACGGATGGAATAAATAACAGGCTAGAGGAAGCAGAGGGACAAATTAATGATCTGGAAGACAGACTAATGGAAAGTAATCAAGCTGAGCAAGTGAGAGGGAAAAAAATTATGCAAAATGAGAATAAACTTAAGGAACTCAGTGACTCCTCAAGCATAATAACATTTGCATTATAGGGAACCAAGAAGAAGAAGAAGAGAGAGAAAATTTATTTGAATACATAATTGATAAAAACTTCCTTAATCCAAGGTAGGAAACAGATATCCAGACCCATGAGGCACAGATATACCCAGCAGAATCAACCAAAATAGGTCTACACCAAGACAAGTAGTAACTAAAGTGGCACAAAGTAGTGATAAAGACAAAATTTAACAACATCTAGAAAAAAAAGAAGACAGTTACATAAAGGGGAAACGCCATAAAGTTATCAGAGGATTTTCAGCAGAAACTTTGCAGACCAGAAGGGAGCGACATAATATATTCAAAGTGTGAAAAGGGAAAAATCTGCAGCCAAGAATATTCTATCCATCAAGGCTATCATTCAAAATAGAAAGAGAGATAAAGAGTTTATTAGATAAGCAAAAACTAAAGGATTTCATGACCAATTAATCAGCACTGCAACAAATACTAAATGGGACTCTTTGAGTGGAAAAAAACATAAGTGAGAGTAGGAAAAGTAGGAAACACTAAAGCAATAACACTAAGTATATCTGTAAAAATCAGTCAAAGAATTCACAAAATAAAGGGATTTAAAAATATGACAACATATACCAAAAACATAGAGGGGAGAAGAGTAAAGAATGGTTTCAAATGTAAGCAGCAATCAACTTCATAGATACTGTTACCTGCAGAAGATGTTACATACAAATCTAGTGGGAACCACAAATGAAAAACCAGTAAGAGACATGCAAAAAATAAAGGTAATTAAAATATATTACTAAAGAAAGCCAGCCAAACATGAGAGAGAGAAAGAGAAGACAGGATCAGAGAAAAACTACAAAACAATCACAAAATAAGCAACAAAATGTCAATAAATACATATATATCAATAATTATTTTGAATGTAGATGAGCAAAATGCTCCAATAAAAAGGCATAGGGTGAAAAGTGGATTAAAAACTGAGACCCATACATATGCTACCTATAAGAGACTCATTCCAGACCTAAAGATACCTGCAGATTGAAAGTGAGGGGATGAAGAGATATTTATCATGTAAATGGATATTTAAAGAAAGCCAGTGTAGCAATACTTGTATGGGACAAAATAGGCTTTAAAACAAAGACCACAGGGGCTCCTGGGGTGGCTCAGTAGGCTGAGCATCTGACTTCAGCTCAGGTCATGATCTTGTGGTTCATAAGTTTGAGCCCTGCATCAGGCTTGCTGCTATCAGCACAGAGCCTGCTCCATATCCTCCATCTCCATCTCTTTTCCCATTCCCAGCTTGTACTCTCTCTATATAAAAAGTAAATAAACATTTAAAAAATAAAATAAAATAAAATAAATAAAATAAAGACTTGAACAAGAGATAAGGAAAAAAAGATTAGAACACTATATCATAATAAAGGGGACAATTCAACATGAAGATACAATTGTAAATATTTATGCGCCCAAACATGTAGCACCCGATACATAAAACAATCAATAACAAACATAAAAGAACTAATCAGTAGTAATAAAGTTAATAGTGGAGGACTTTAACACCGTACTTCCACCAATAGACAGATCATCAAAACAGAGAATCAATAAGGAAAGAGTGGCTTTGAATGACACATTGGACCAGATAGATTTAACAGATATATTCTGAACATTCCATCCTAAAACAGTAGAATACACTTTCTTTTCAAGTGTACAAGGAACATTCTTCAGAATAGATCACATACTAGGTCATAAAACAAGTCTCAACAAATTCAAAAAGATTCAAGTCTTATCATGCATCTTTTCTGAACATGCTATGAAACTAGAAATCTACCACAAGAGATTTGGAAAGAGTGCAAACAGGTACAAGCTGAATAACATGCTATTAAGTGATGAATGGATCAACCAAGAAATCAAAGAAGAAACAAATAATTACATGGAAACAAATGACAATGAAAATATAATGGTCTAAAATCTTTGGGATGCAGCAAAAATTGTACTTAAGAGGGAAGTTTACAGCAATATGAGTTTACCTCAAGGAGCAAGAGATATCTCAAATAACCTTATACCTAAAGGAGTTAGAAAAAGAACAACAAACCAAACCCAAAACCAGCAGAAGGAAGGAAATAATAAAGATTAGAGCAGAAATAAATCATATAGCAACTAAAAAACAAACAATATTGTTGCAATGACACCAGGAGCTTATTCTTTGAAAACATCAACAAAATTGATAAGCCTCTAGTTATACTCAGAGAGGAAGAGAGAGAGAGAAAAGATTCAAGTGCACAAAATAACAAATGAGGGAAATAGCCAACACTATAGAAATACTAACAATTATAAGAGAATATTATGAAAAATATATGCCAACAGATTGGACAACCTAGAAGAAATGCATACATTTCTAAAAACATGTAACCTCCCAAAACTGAATCAGGAAGAATAGGCAATTTGAACAGACTAATCACCAGCATTGAAATTGAATCAAAAATGAAAAGCTCCGAACGAACAAAAGTCCAGGACTAGATAGCCTTATAGGCAATTTCTATCAGAATTTTAAAGAAGAGTTAATACCTATTTTTCTCAAAGTATTCCAAAAAAATAGAAGAGGAAGGAAAACTTCCAAATTTATTCTATGAGGCCAGCATTACCTTGACACCCAGATCCGATGAAGACATCACAAAGAGAACTACAGGTCAATATCTCTGATGAACATAGATTCAAAAATCCTCAACAAAATACTAGCAAACAAGATCCAACAATACATTAAAAAAATTATTCACCCCAATTTACTCCCAGGAGGCAAGAGTGGTTCAATATTTGCAAAATCAATCAACGTGATACACCACATAAATAAGAGACAGGCTAAAAACCATACAATTATTTCGACAGATGCAGAAAAAACATTTGACAAAGAACAACATTTGTTCATGATAAAAACCCTCAAAAAGTAGGTTTAGTGGGAACACACCTCAACATAAGAAAAGGCTTATATGAAAAACCCACAGCTAACCTCATACTCAAAGGGGAAAAACTGAGAGCTTTCCCCCTAAGGTCAGGAACAAGACAAGGATGTCCACTCTCACCTCTTTTATTCAACATAGTCATGAAAGTTCTAGCCACAGCAATCAGACAACAAAAAGAAATTAAAGACCTCCAAATTGGTAAGGAAGAAGTGGAACTTTCATTATTTGTAGATGACATGATACTGTATATAGAAAACCCAAAAGACTCCACCAAAAAACTATTAGAACTGAATTTGATAGTCATAAGATACAAAATCAATGTATATTAAAATATGCTACACTTCTATATATTAGTAATGAAGCAGCAGAAAGATAAATTAAGAAAACAATCCCATTTACAATTGCACCAAAAATAATAAAATAACTAAGAATAAACTTAACTAAAGAAGTGAAAGACCTGTACTCTGAAAACTATAATACATTGATGAAAAACTTGAAGATGACCCAAAGACATGGAAAGACATTCCATGCTCATCGATTGGAAGACCAAATATTCTTAAAATGTATATACCACACAAAACAATCGACACATTTAATACAATCCTTATCAAAATACCAATAACATTTTTCACAGAACTAGAACAAACAATCCTAAAATTTGTATGGAACCACAAAAGACCCTGAATAGCCAAAGCTGTCTTGAAAAAGAAAAACAAAACTGAAGGATGATAACCCCAGACTTCACGTTTTCTTACAAATGTAGTAATCAAAACAGTATAGTACTGGCACAAAAATAGACACATAGATCAATAGAACAGAACAGAAAGCCCAGAAATAAACCCACAATTATATGGTCAGTTAATCTTCAACAAAATAGGAAAGAATATGCAATTTGAAAAAGACAATATCTTCAACAAATGGTATTGGAAAAACTGGACAGCTACATGCAAAAGAACAAAACTGGATCACTATCTAACACCATTCACCATACACAAAAATAAACTCAAAGGGCCTAAATGTGAGACCTGAAACTATAAAATCCTAGAGAGAGCACAGGAAGTAATTTCTCTAACAACAGCCATAGCCACATCTTTCTAGATATGTCTTCTGAGGCAAAGGAAACAGTAGCAAAAATAAACTGCTGGAACTATATCAAAATAAAAATTTCTACACAACAAAGGAAATAATCAACAAAACTAAAAGAGAACCTACTGAATGGCAGAAGATATTTGCAAACAACTTAGCCAGTAAAGAGTTAATATCCAAAATATATAAAGAACTTATGCAACTCAACACACACAAAAAAACAAATAATCCAATTAAAGCTTGGCAGAAGGGAGGCTCAAGCCAACATGGCAGAGAAGTAGGGGGAATCCATACTTCCTGCATCTCTCAAACAAAGAAGTGTAGAAGCCAAAGGACTTTGAACACCAGAGCTTGGGAAGAAAAGAGACTGAATCTACTAGGAAGAAAATGGGAAAACTGGAAAAAAGATAGGTGGGTAACTGTGAACTGGGGGAAATAAAAAAAAGGCCGTATGGGCAATGAGGAGAGGGACCCCCTTCTGCAGAGAGACAAAGGGAAGAGGAAGAGCAGCTTGGAAAGTGTAGGACCATATCTGGACAGGAGAAGGACCTTGGACTGAGACTGAGAGGGATCCGATCTCTAACTGTGGGCTTTCTTCGGACTGGGGCCGGCTCCCTGTTCACGCACCTGGGGAGCAGGGGAGCCAGCCCTGGGTGTGGTAGTTGGTCAGGGGCTCAGTCCACAGTTGGGGAAAGTAGTTCCCTCCCTGAAGGACTGTGCAATAGTATAGAACCTGCCTGCATCTGCCACCCCTGGGTGCAGTGGCTGGGCCGAGGGCAGTCTGCAGGAGGAAAAGGCAGTCGTCCCCCTGGAGTGTTGTGGGAAAAGACAAAGGCTGCCTGCGTTCACCACCCCGGGGGTGGGGGTGGGGGGCTTGCGGCAAGGACAATGGCTCAGTCCACAGTAGGAGAAGGCTGTCCTCTCTGAAGTGCTGTGGCACAGACAAAGCCAGCTGAGACCACATATCACTGCACTGAGAGGCGCTTCCCCAGTGCCAGAGTACACATAGCGGGACTTTGAATCCTAGCCAAGCACAGGGTCAGGGGAGTTGGTGCAGAGAGAAAGACTGCCCTGTCTGTGGCCACAGCACAGTGAGGATGAGTCAAACTGAGTCCACCAGGTCCAGCTTTGTGGAGAAGAGACTGGGGGAATCACCACTCCCCCCCCCCCGCCACCACCACCAAGAAGGGGCCTCAGGGATCACTCCCAGGGCCCATAGGGGAGGTGGGTCAAGACAACACCAAACCATGCCCCTTTGCACTGGGTAACTGCGTATCCACCTAAGTGGCACAGACCCTGTGGACAGAGACTCCTGACAAGTGATGCAGCATTGCCTGGATTAACTCTAGGGTAATTCTGGATCTATAGATATATTCTCCCCACCTCCCCATTTCTTCTTCTTATCTCTTCCCTCCCCTAGGTTGGTTACTCTGGTTATTGGTCTATCTCAACAGACATATTTAATCCATTATCTTGATACATGTTCTACACCTCCATCTTTACACTCCTTTCTCTCTCTCTGGAATAATCAAGCCATACAGTTTCTCTGGTAACTTTACCTTTGTTTTGTTTTCCCCACATCCTTCTTTATTTTCCTTTCTCTCTTTCTGGATTAAGCCTTTCAGTCTGTCTGCCTAATCAATATTTATCCTCCACCCCCGCACCAGCTCCTGTCATTTATCTCTTTGTATGTGCTCTTCCATCAGCACCACCTCCACCCTCTTCTTTACTTGTAGTCGGTGTTTTGGGTTTTTTTGTTTTTTCTTTAGTTTTTTGTTTTATTTTTTTTTGTTTGTGTTATTTGTATGTTTATGTGTTTTTGTCTCCTGTATGTCTGTTTTCCTTTACAGGGCTACTCCAAAGAAAAAATCAAAGCACTTGGTGGAGGGTCCAAAATATTACTACCAGTTGGATAATAGAATAACCAAAGCCACAACAAGAGAGAGCAAGTAACATTCTCCAAAAAACACCTCCTAAAAGGCAAGGCCCTGGACAGTGTATGACACTCCTTTATTATAGCAGTGCTCACAGGTAGAGCATACAACAAGCTTTTAAAATGCATAAGGGACAGAAAACTAGCCAAAATGACAAAACGGGAGAATTTTCCTCAAAAGAAATTCTAGGAAGTAGAGACAGCTAATGAATTGATGAAAACTGATTTAAGCAATATAACAGAACAAGAATTTAGAATAATAGTCATAAAATTAATCGCTGGGCTTGAAAAAAGCATAGAGGACAACAGAGAATCTATTGCTACAGATCAAGGGAATAAAAATAGTCATGATGAATTGAAAAATGATATAAATGAGGTGCAAAATAAAATGGAGGCAGCCACAGTGAGGATTTAAGAGGCAGAGGAGAGAACAGGTGAATTAGAAGATAAAATTATGGAAAAAGATGAAGCTGAGAAAAAGAGAGATAAAATAATCCAGGAGTATGAGGGGAGAATTAGAGAACTAAGTGACTCAATCAAACAGAACAATATCTGTATCATAGGAATTCCAGAAGAAGAAGAGAGAAAGGAGCTGAAGGTGTATTTGAACAAATCGTAGCTGAGAACTTCCCTGATCTGGGGAGGGAAACAGGCATTGAAATCCAAGAGGCACAGAGAACTCCCTTCAGACGTAACTTGAATAGATCTTTTGCACGACATATCATAGTGAAACTGGCAAAATACAAGAATAAAGAGAAAATTCTGAAAGCAACTAGGGATAAATGGGCCTTAATATACAAAGGTAGACACATAAGGGTAGTAGCAGACCTATCTACTGAAACTTGGCAGGCCAGAAAGGAATGGCAGGAAATCTTCAATGTGATGACCAGAAAAAATATGCAGCCAAGAATCCTTTATCCAGCAAACCTGCCATTCAGAATAGAAGGAGAAATAAAGTTTTCCCCAAAAAAACAAAAACTGAAAGAATTCATCACCACTAAACCAGCTCTATAAGAGATCCTAAGGGGGATTCTGTGAGTGAAATGTTGCAAGAACCACAAAGTACCAGAGACATCACTACAAGCATGAAACCTAAAGACATCACAATGACTCTAAACCCATATCTTTCTATAATAACAATGAATGTAAATGGACTAAATGCTCCAACCAAAAGACATAGGGTATCAGAATGGATTAAAAAAAAATACCCATCTATTTGCTGTCTACAAGAGACTCACTTTAGACCTGAGGACACCTTCAGCTAGAAAGTGAAGGGATGGAGAACTATCTATCATGCTACTGGAAGTCAAAAAAGCTGGAGTAGCCAGACTTAGACAAACTAGGCTTTAAATTAAAGGCTGTAATGAGAGATGAAGAAGGTCATTATATAATAATCACAGGGTCTATCCATCAGGAAGACTAACAATTATAAATGTCTGCACAGAATGCAGGAGCCCCCAAATATATAAAACAATTAATCACAAACATAAGCTACCTTATTGATAAGAATGTGGTAATTGCATGGCACTCTAATACTCCACTTAAAACAAGGGATAGATCGTCTAGACAGAGAATCAATAAAGAAACAAGGGCCCTGAATGATACATTGGATCAGATGGACGTGACAGATATATTTAGAACTCTGCATCCCAAAGCAACAGAATATACAACAGAATATACTTTCTTCTTGAGTGTGCATAGAACATTCTCCAAGATAGATCACATACTGGGTCATAAAACAGCCCTTAATAGGTATAGAAGATTTGAGATTATACCATGCACACTTTCAGATCACAATGCTATGAAACTTAAAATCAACCACAGGAAAAAGTCTGGAAAACCTCCAAAAGCATGGAGGTTAAAGAACACCCACTAAAGAATGAATGGGTCAACTAGGCAACTAGAGAATAAGTTTTAAAATATAGGAAAACAAATGAAAATGAAACTACAACAATCCAAATGCTTTGGGTTGCTGCGAAGGCAGTCCTGAGAAGAAAATACATTGCAATCCAGGCCTATCTCAAGAAACAGGAAAAATCCCAAATATAAAATCTAACAGCACACCTAAAGGAAATAGAAGCAGAATATAAAAGATACCCCAACCCAACAGAAGAAGAGAATTAATAAAGATCAGAGCAGAAATAAACAATATAAAATCTAAAAAAAAAAAACAAAACAGTAAAGCAGATCAATGAAACCGATAACAAAATTGATAAACCTCTAGCCAGGCTTCTCAAAAAGAAAAGGGAGAGGACACAAATAGGTAAAATCATGAATGAAAATGGAATGATTACAACCAATCCCTCAGAAATACAAGCAATTATCAGGGAATACTACCAAAAATTATATGCCAACAAACTGGACAACCTGGAAGAAATGGACAAATTCCTAAGCACCCACCCACTTCCAAAACTCAAACAGGAAGAAATAGAAAATTTTAGCAGACCCATAACCAGTGAAGAAATTGAATCAGTTACCAAAAATCTCCCAACAAATAAGAGTCCAGGACCAGATGGCTTCCCTGGTGAATTCTACAAGACATATAAAGCAGAGATAATACCTATCCTTCTCAAGCTGTTCCAAAAAATAGAAAGAGAAGGAAAGCTTCCAGACTCATTCTATAAAGCCAGCATTACTTTGATTCCCAAACCAGACAGAGACCCAGCAAAAAAAGAGAACTACATTCCAATATCCCTGATGAATATGGATGCAAAAATTCTCAACAAGATACTAGCAAATCTAATTCAATAGCATATAAAAAGAATTATTCACCATGATCAAGTGGGATTCATTCCTGGTATGCAGGGCTGGTTCAATATTCACAAATCAATCAATGTGATACATCACATTAATCAAAGAAAAGATAAGAACCATATGATTCTGTCAATCGATGCAAAAAAGCATTTGACAAAATATAGCATCCTTTTTTAATAAAAACCCTCGAGAAAGTCGGGATAGAAGGAACATACTTAAACATCATAAAAGCCATTTATGAAAATCCTACAGATAATATCATCCTCAATGGGGAAAAACTGAGGGCTTTCCCCCTGGGATCAGGAACACGACAGGGATGTGCACTCTCACCGCTGTTGTTTAACATAGTGTTGGAAGTTCTAGCATCAGCAATCAGACAACAAAAGGAAATCAAAGGCATCAAAATTGGCAAAGATGAAGTCAAGCTTCCACTTTTTGCAGATGACATGATACTATAAATGGAAAACATGATAGACTCCACCAAAAGTCTGCTAGAACTAATACAGGAATTCAGCAAAGTCACAGGATACAAAATTAATGTACAGAAATCAGCTGCACTCTTATACACTAATAATGAAGCAACAGAAAGACCAATAAAGAAACTGATCCCATTCACAATTGCACCAAGAATCATAAAATGCCTAGGAATAAACTAACCAAATATGTAAAAGATCTGTATGCTGAAAACTATAGAAAGTTTATGAAGGAAATTGAAGAAGATACAAAGAAATGGAAAAACGTTCCATGCTCATGGATCAGAAGAACAAATATTGTTAAAATGTCGATACTACCCCAAACAATGTACACATTCAATTCAATCCCAATCAAAATTGCACCATCATTCTTCTTGAAGCTAGAACAAGCAATCCTAAAATTTGTATGGAACCACCAAAGACCCCGAATAGCCAAAGTAATTTTGAAGAAGAAATCCAAAGCAGGAGGCATCACAATCCCAAACTTTAGCCTCTACTACAAAGCTGTCATCATCAAGACAGGATGGTATTGGCACAAAACAGACACAGACACATAGAACAATGGAATAGAATAGAAACTCCAGAATTGGACCCACAAAAGTATGGCCAACTAATCTTTGACAAAGCAGGAAAGAATATACAATGGAAAAAAGACAGTCTCTTTAACAAATGGTGCTGGGAGAACTGGACTGCAATATGCAGAAGGTTGAAACTAGACCACTTTCTCACACCACTCACAAAAATAAAACTCAAAATGGATAAAGGACCTGAATGTGAGACATGAAACCATCAAGACCCTAGAGGAGAAAGCAGGAAAAAACTTCTCTTACCTCAGCTGCAGCAATTTCTTACTTGACACATCTCCAAAAGCAAGGGAATTAAAAGCAAAAATAAACTATTGGGACCTCATGAAGATAAAAAGCTTCTGCACTGTAAACAATCAACAAAACTAAAAGGCAACTGACAGAATGAGAAAAGATATTTGCAAATGACATATCAGATAAAGGGCTAGTATCCAAAATCTATAAAGAACTCACTAAACTCCACACCCAAAAAACAAATAATCCAGTGAAGAAATGGACAGAATAGACACTTTTGTATAATAGACATGAATAGACACTTTTCTAAAGAAGACATCCAGATGGCCAATAGGCACATGAAAAGATGCTCAACGTCACTCCTCATCAGGGGAATACAAATCAAAACTACACTGGGATACCACCTCACACTGGTCAGCGTGGCTAAAATAACAAATCAGGAAACTATAGATGCTGGCGAGGATGTGGAGAAATGGGAACCCTCTCGCACTGTTAATGGGAATGCAAACTGGTGCAGCCGCTCTGGAAAACAGTGTGGAGGTTCCTCAAAAAATTAAAAATAGATCTATCCCTGCAATAGTACTTCTAGGAATTTACCCAAGGGATCCAGGAATACTGATGCATAGGAGCACTTTTACCGCAATGTTTATAGCAGCACTTTCAACAATAGTCAAATTACGGAAAGAGCCTAAATGTCCATCATCTGATGAATGGATAATGTGGTTTATATATACAATGGAATGCTACTTGGCAATGAGAAAGAATGATATCTGGCCATTTGTAGCAACATGGATGGAACTGGAGGGTGTTATGCTAAGTGAAATAAGTCAGGCAGTGAAAGACGGATACCATATGTTTTCACTCATATGTGGATCCTGAGAAACTTAACAAAAGACCAGCGGGGAGGAGAAGGGGAAAAAAAGTTACAGAGAGGTAAGGAGGCAAACCTTAAGAGACTGTTAAATACTGAGAACAAACTGAGCATTGATGGCGGTGGGGAAAGGGGAAAGTAGGTGATGGGCATTGAGGAGTGCACCTGTTTGGATGAGCACTGGGTGTTGTATGGAAACCAATTTGATAATAAATTATGTATATAAAAATGGGCAGAAGGCATGAACAGACTTTTCTCCAAAGAAGACATATGATGGCCAACAGATACATGAAAAGATGTTCAACATCACTCATCATCAGGGAAATGAAAACCAAAACCACAATGAGATATCATGTCACACCTGTCAAAATGGCTATAATCAAAAACTCAAGAAATAGCAATTGTTGTTCAGGGTATGGAGAAAAAGGGAGTCTCATTCGCTGTTGGTGAGAATGCAAATTAGTACAGCCACTGTGGAAAACAATGTGGAGTTTCTTCAAAGAGTTAAAAGTAGAACTAACCTACCATCCAGTAGTCTCTCTACCCTCTCTTTTGTGGGTAAATACCCCCAAATACAAAAATACTAATTCAGTGTAATGCATGCACTTCTATGTTTATTGCACCATTGTTTACAATAGTCAAATTATGGAAGCAACTAAAGTGTCCATCAACAGATGAATGGATAGAGAAATGGCATAAATACACATTGGAATATTAGTTAGCCATAAAAATGAATGAAATCTTGCCATTTGCAACAACATGGATGGAGATAGAGAGTATAATGTTAAGCAAAATAAGTCAATCAGATAAAGACAAATAATATGATTTCACTCATATGTCAAGTGTCAGATAGAAAAAAAATGAACAAAGAGGGAAAAAAAGAAAGAAACAAACAAGAAACAGACTCTTAGCTATAGAGAGCAAACTGATGGCTCCCAGAGGGGAGCTGGGTGGGGGAATGGGTAAAATGTCAAGGGGATTAAAGAGTATACTTAACATGATTAGCACTGAATAATGTATAAAATTGTTGAATCACTATATTTTACATGCAAAACTAATATAACACTGTTAACGATACTGAAATTAAAATAAAAACTTAATTTTAAAAAAAGAGCAGTTAAAAGAGCATATACTTGAGAACTGGAAAAGTGAGCTGTTTTTTTTTTTTTTTTTTTCTTACTTCAGACAGTTCCACTGTGTGTGACTTTAGGCAAAGCTCCCAATCAGTATTGACTCATCTGTGTAGAGGCAAGAATAGTCAGCTCTTGGATTCTTCTTCCATGTTTGTCCTCAGAAAATGTACTTCCCCCTTTCCAATTTAGTCATATCCCTTTTAATATTCAAGAGGCTGGCTCCAAGCCACCATTATTTTTCTCCTATTCTGAGGTTGCTCAGCTCAAGTTAGTACTAGGAAACCTACAGAATGCTCATATAGCCTATGAATCAGTCATTTTCTTAGCTCATACATGGTCATTTGCTTAGAAATCTCAGACTGTTTTGCAGAAAGTTCCCTAGGATTGCTGACCTTGTTCCCTACCATTATTGCACACCACTGCCATCACAACTCAGAAAACTTGGGAAATGTGAAAAAAGGGTAACTTCTTTGTGGTTCCACCGTCACCAGAGGGGCCTAGAAGTCAAAAGCAAGACTGTATTCACAATGGCAAACCCACAGAGATTGGCTCCTCAAGGGGCAGGGAAAGATAGTCTTCTCTCTGGGTCTTGCTAGTTTACACAAATAAAAGCAGCCTGAGGCCTAGTGCTACTGCTTCCTGTTAACAAACTTCTTCATAACACGCGCGCGCGCACACACACACACACACACATCTTACAATGTATTGGGTCAGAAGGAGCTTCAGTATCAGACACAAATCCTCTAAAAGTAAATGCCTCAGAAAATGGAAGAATCCCCTCCTTCCTTTGCCTATAGCTCACTTTGATTTTTGAAAGCTTTTTGATGTATAACTAACATACATTAAACAGTACTAATTAAAATGTACAATTTGATGTTTTGATTTATGTACACACCTGAGGAGCCATCACCACAATTAAGATAGAGACCATATCTGTTGTCCTCTAAAGTTTTCTCCAGCACTTTTAATCCTTCCATCTTTCCCGTTTCTCATGCACCCCTTTTCTATTGCAGATATGTACTGGATGTGAACATCCTTTGGGAATGGGACCTAGAAAGCCTATTTTTAACTGGCTCATCAAATGATCCCCTACATACCAAGGTTTGAAAACCACTGCCTTGAGGAAAGAACTTTATATCTTCTTGGAAACATTCTCAACTGGGGCTTCTATCCATAAAAGCACATCTTTTTTTTTTTTCTCTCCTTAAATTAAAAAAAAAAACAAAAAACCTTCTTTCCTATATTTTTGTGATATATGTATATGTTCAGCCATTCTCATCACTCTCTTATTTTTAGGAATTCCAAGTCAAGGTAACCATATCATCATAATCATACATACATAGCACCATGACATATAGTTCTAAGAAAGGAAGGGGGATAATACAAATCTCTGAACTTTACAATGTTCTGAGAAGTTTTCTAAAAAGGCTCACATTTTATCATACAGAAATTTTCAATGATTTCTACATGCAAAGTTTTTAAAAATGTACAATATACACTTTCAAGAGATGGGATTCACCTTACAGTCGTAGATAATTAATTTTAAAAGTTATTTTTTGGAAAAGCGTTCATCATAGTTTTGTAAGTCAAGTTTTAAACAATTTGAACTTTATTAGACATATATAGGCATCCAGTTCAAATGAGGCTTCTCCTCAATGAGAATATAGAGAAAGCATTAAATGTGATCACCAAAAATATTAAATAATTTATATTAATAATATAAACATTGTTGACATTTTCTTTAATACTAATTTTCAAAATGTTTCTAAAAGGAATCAGATAAAAGTATAGTATTTGGAAAGCCGGTTGAATGTGCTTATTATTTATTGTTATAATAAAAACAAGCTAAACTTCCACCTCTATAATTAATGCTTTAAGCTCTTATTTATTTATACTTTTGATTATTACAACCTGGGTAAAATTTAGAAAACATTTTTAAAAACTTAAATCTCAGGTAGAAGCATTATTATTTTACTCTTGAGCAATGGAAAGCACTGTGAATCATTGTGATCAAATGGAAAAAAAAATCCTATGGTAAATTATGCTTTCTTTTATTGTTGGTATAAAAAATCTCAGCTCTTAAGAGTAACCTAGGAGGCACTGCAAGTGATTTCCTGTGAAAAGAAATAAAACCAAATGATCAATGTGGAGACTAGAGTGTAACCCAGATCAGAATCAAGCAGGAATTCTCATATCCTAGTTTTTATGGCCAGGCTGCCAAAAGATGTTAAAACTAAATGGGGTGAGAAGTGAGGATGTAACTTAAGACTTTTGGCTTGGTGTTCTCCCTCCCCAGGAAATGATGCAACCTCTCAAAGATGTTTGGTTCGCTGTTTGATTATACATCCAAAATGCTTCTCTGAATTGTAAAGACTCAGTAAATCTCTACAACGGAGTAAAGCACTCTCTAAGATACTTCTGTGAATTCTAGAGGGGCCAAACTGAGTATGGCAAGATCCTTGATCACAGTGTTTCAACATTTCTTATCTGCCTGATTTCAAGTAACAATAAAATATCTCAATAGAACTTTACTTTTAAAAGCTAGTACATTAAAATTTTTGTTGGGAAATTCATTTATTCATTCAACAAAAGTGTTTTGAATGCCCACTATGTCTACCTACAAAAATATTTAAATCTCCTACTTCTAATATCCACTAGACTAGTTTATCGACATTGCTCTAAAAAAGGAAAAATCTTTATTACTTACCTCTCATTCCAAAAGTGCTCTTCCATGAAAGCCTTCCCTGATCATTTCAGCTAGAAACCATGCCTCTTCTCAATACCATATGGTCATATATCAATCTTGTGTTTTATTTAGTTTTATATCTTATCTTTCAATTTAGTCCATAAGCTCCTGGAAAACAATGGTTCTGTCTGTTATGATCTGTCTGTCTATCTGTCTATCTATCTATCTATCTATCCGTTCATCCACCATACATTCACTTATTTGTTCAACAGGAAAGGTACTGAGACAGCATTTTGTGAAATGTAAACATAAATAAGACATAGGTACCATCATCAATTTGATTTTAGTTTATTTTTAAAAGGTTTTTAAGTTTATTAATTTTGAAAGAGAGAAAGTGCACATGCATGTGTGAGGGCAAGGAGGGGCAAAGAGAGAGGGGGAAAGAGGATCCCAAGCAGGCTCCATGCTCAGCATCAAGCCCCATGTGGGGCTTGATCTCACAACTATGAGATCATGCCCTGAACTGAAATCAAGAGTCAGATGCTTAACCAACTCAACCACCCAGGCACCCCCAATTTGATTTTAATGACACAGGTCTTATATATATTACATATACATTATATTATATAATTATACATTATATACACTATATATATATATATATATATATATATATATATATATATACACATTAGATTTAAAACATTCTAAATTGAGCTGAAGATGTTTCCCAGGAGTCTTTGCCCCTGCTGCTATATATACCTCAGAAATTCAACATGATGTCATGGACAAAGTAGGAACTAAATAAATATGTGTTAAATAAACATTTGTTAAAAGAAAATTTTTAGATTTCAATATTAGGCCCATTAAATTTCCCTTTTTGCTCATGCATTTCATAAAGCTACCCACTGTAATACTTCATTACATCTGCATTTTCAGATTCTGATGGCTCATAACTAATATAAGGAGACAGAAATCTTAATAAAAATATGAGGGAACAATTTGTATAGAGATAAAAGCATTGAGCTTTGAATCAGGGAATCAGTGCTGGACTTTGGTTCCTCCATTTCCTAGTTAAGTGAATCTTAACCTCTGACTCTGGGTCTCAGTTTCCTTATTTGTACAACAAGGATAGTTAATAACCACCTGACAACGTTGATGTGAGGGACAAATGAAAGAATGCAGTCGAAAGCACTTAGAAAACTGCAAAGCATTTTAGTATTTTATTTTATTTTAAATATTTATTTATGTTTGAGAGAAAAAGAGAGTATGTGCATGCATGCATTAGTGGTGGATAGTAAGAGAGAGAGTGAGACAGAGAATCCCAAGCAGGCTTCTCACTGTCAGTGCTGAGCCTGACGCAGAGCTTGAACTCATAAACAGGGAGATTATGACCTGAGCAGAAATCAAGAGTCGAACACCGAACCAACGAACCAACTGAGTCACCCAGGCACCCCCAAAACTGCAAACCATTTAAAAAATAATACTGTGATTTCACAGGCCATGTAAGGTGGGAGAAGGGTAGCATGTAGTCAAGGACAATAGACAATAAGAATTTGCCTTACTGCTATGACTTCCCAGCCCTACTTGCCACTGAAACCATATCAATTTTAAAAACTTAAATTTTGTCATTGATTTTTAGCCTCTCTGCACACAACCTGAAAAGAGACTTTATAGAAGTGAAGGCTTAATGGAATCCAGCATTCCAGGATCTTAACAATAGTTGCAAAATCTTCAGAAATCTTTATAATAAAGGTAATAGGCAAATATACCCTTGCTACTCACATATTAATAGAACTTCTTAATTACAGTATTTTTTCATGTGCAAAGCAGTGTTAAGCACTTTATAGACATTATCTTAGTACAGTGTATGCATAGAAACCTCAAATTTCAGTCACAAGATGCCACATGATTTGGAGTGCACTACAGTGTAGAATGGGTTCTGCATCTGAAGACCTGGATTCAGATCTAGTCTTTATCTCTTAAACTAAGTGACTTCTGATACTTGATTTCTCGTCATTAGGAAAAAAAAAGGGGGGGGGGGACTGTTGTTAGTCTCTGCACATAAAGTTATTGTCAAGATTGAACTTAATTGAGTGAATGGAATGGAATTGAACTGAATTAGTTTCATTTTTTTTAATGTTTTTATTTATTTTTGAGAGAGATACAGACAGACAGAGCGCGAGCTGGGGAGTGGCAGAGAGAGAGGGAGACACAAAATCAGAACCAGGTTCCGGGCTCTGAGCTGTCAGCCCAGAGCTTGATATGGGACTCAAACTTGTGAACCACGAGATCATAACCTGGGCTGAAGTTGGATGCTCAACCGACTAAGTCACCCAAGTGTCCCTGAATTAGTTTCATTTTTAACTGAATTGAATTCAATATGCAGAGTGTCTGACTCAATATTAGGTAGTTTTTTCTTCCCATCTCATCTCTTCCACCTACTAGCAAATTACTTTGGGCAAACTACCTAACACCTCCAGAGTTCAATTTCCTTATCTGTAAAATGGAGATAATAATACTTTCATTACTGGGGTGCCTGGGTTGAGCAACTGACTCTTGGTTTTGGCTCAGGTCATGATCCCAGGGTCATAGAATCGAGCCCTACATTGGGCTCTGAGCTGAGCATGGAACCTGCTCGAGAGTCTCTCTCTCTCCCTCTGCCCCTCTCTCTGCTCATGTTCTCTTTCTCTAAAATAAAGAACAAAATTTAAAAATAATAAATAACTCTTTCATTACTATTCTATTGTATTAAATTAGTATATATCTGGAAAATACTGCAGCTATTTTAATTCATATTATCACCTCATTCTCTTTCTTTTCTAGTATTTTATTCTTTATACTAACCACAGTAAATGACCAGGGTATGCTTCCAGAAAGGAAATTCTGGAATAAATTAAAATTCCAAGAAAACTGTGCATTTTATCACCAAGAGAAGTTACCTCTCTTGGGTTATGTCAGCAGCAGCACCAGAGCCCTCTAACTTGACAGTATGATGCCATGTGGATTAGTGTCAGCAATCCTTAGGATGCAGTGGGCTGCAGAACACTTGGGGCACATCTCCACTTCTGATGATCCACTGGAAAGCAAAGAACAGCATTCCCAGATGTTCACCCATGCAATACCTACCAGGACTAAAAAGATTACAAGAGGGATCAATAAAAGTTCCTTCCTCATGATGCTAATAAGGAGCAAGGGAGTTAGAGAGGCATCCTGTTGAAGTGAATAAGTGTTATGGGAAGAATTGAAATAATTAAATCATTTTTTTTCTCACAGGTCTGAAGGTCTGTACTCACTGACATGTACTTGAACAACTTTTCCTCCTTAGCTGTGTATATACATTAGACGTTTCTAAATTAAAAAGATTCAAGACACAATGAAGTGCCATTTCTTGAAGAAAAGCCAAGCTATTTATTCTTCATCTAATCAATACCAGTATCCAGACAAATATACTGCTTAATAACCTATACACAACTTTTTGAACTTGACAAACATAAACATTAGTACTAGGCTATAAAGAGTGGTTAATTTCTAAGAAAAAAAATTACTTAAACATTGTTTTGAATGACATGTTTAGTATTTGGTTCCAGTTGAATGAGATACTGCAAGGAGTCAATGTCAGTAGAATGAAGCAATGTGGAGGGTATCCTAGCTGCCACATTCTACATATATGTATGCATGTAATCATAAGTTGCAGAATCAGTGGGAAATTGTCATAATTTTTAGTATGCCCCAATTTTTAATGCCTTTAACACTCACTACTTTTCAGGTTTTAATTACATAAACCATCTGTTAATATTAATACAGCCACATGAATAATGTATGTAACAGCACTGTTTAACTGCAAAACATTTTACCAATGTCAGTTATTATACCTCTTAGCCCTGCCCTAGGACAATGGAATCAATAATATTTACATATCATTCAGCAGTCCACCCATTAGGTTGTTTTTAAGGCTCAACTTAAAGTATTTTTTCCTCCTAAATTTAACTTATTTACCTCCACCCAATTAGAAACAATATTTTTTTTCCTACATTCTCACTAAATTCATCACTGCCTCTGTTATAACATTTGCCACAGTCTACATGCATTAGATTTATTTCTGTATATGTTTAGCTTCCAGATAAGATTCACAAAGACTAAAAGGTAGTTCCTATCCCACTCATCTTTGTGTAAGCCATCCCTCTACTTCTGTCTAGGTGCAGGAGTTTGCACCTAGCTGGAATGTAATGATTTTTTTTTTTAATGATTAAAAAAATGTTGCTAGTTGTGTCAGTTATATTTTAACTATGCTGCTATTTATTTTCTGATCCTTAAAGTAAGATAATTATGTAACCCACTCTCACCCCTTCTAAAAACATATGGTTATCTACTGGGGACACATGAAACCAGATTTATTTTGTGCCTTTCTCTCAGCTACATGGGACATTCCCTCCTGCAGTTCTTGGGGTGATACTTTCTCTCCATGCTATCTGTGGTAAGTGGCAAGCAGTGCTTTTCCCTAGTGAGAAGGAAGTCAATAGGCTGTATTTTACTGTGACAGCTGGGCCATTTGACTTGAGTCTTATTACACTTGATGGCTACCTTTAGGGAATGTCTTTTTCAATTGTTTATTTTCCAAGCCTCTTGTCAGTTCAAACTACAGAAAACAAAAGGGGAACCCACATTTTACTATCTGCTCCCACAATATGCAATCTACTTTATTAAACTTGGGCCCAAGAAGATATTTCAGTCTAATGAAATCCACAGATATTACTGAGTACCAGTAACTTTATGAAAATGATATAAAAATTAATAAACTCTAACAGTCCACTTATGGATATTTATATCCAGGAGATACATTTATAAATATTAGAAATTATCTGAATTACTTAAAAATAAAGTGTGGGAAAAAAAAGCCAAAAAAAAAAAAACACAACAATTTGGATATGGTTTTAATAATGGGCACTCATTTAAGGAAGGCAATTTGGCTGTACTTGTTAAGCCATTTACTGAGTTTTTCAATGAAGAAACTATTGACATTTCAACAAAGCATACTTTATTCCATAGGGCTGTTGTAAGCATTACAGGGATTTAGTATCCCTGGCCTTTGGACATTGTCATTGTGACAACCAGAAGTGCCTCCTTTTATTTCCAAATGCCCTCCAGGGTAGCACCCTCAGTGGTGAACAAACTGCATCAGTTAAAATAGGCTAGGTTTTACTACAGCAACAACCTCATACTTCAGGGACTTAATACAACAAAAGTTTATTTCTCTTTTATCCTACATATCCAAAGCAAGTCAAGAGGAGCATTCTGCTCATTAAAATGACCAGCGACCAAAGCTGATGAGGCTCCATTGCAATATGTACATGTGCAATTACTATGGCAGTGATCATGCTAGGGTATGTTGCGGAGAAGAGAGAGTGGAGCAGGGGCATTGAAGCTGCAGATATCAGAATGAGTAAGCAAAGTACAGTTCTTGAAGGTGATGGGCACACTTTGAGATGCAAAACTTAAATACCTACATTCTATGGACCTAGTTTTGCTCCACGAACAAAAGAAGGTAAAGTTAAATAAAGAAACCCACCAAGAAGCCACATATACAGGAAGCACACTGTCTCTGTGGCAGTGTAGGAGAAAAAAGACTCTGAAAGTAAAAAAGAAAACCCTCAAACCTGTCTATTCCATTCACTGGGGAGAAAATAAGGCTACATGAACTCACATAAGACTCCCTCAGCCTAGAGGATAATCTCAACTGGCCTGCAATTCAGTTCTGGCTTTGTCCTGATGTAATCTGCTGCTAATATAGGTGGGAAAACCTACTCTTCCAAAGATGCTTAATAAACAAGGGAACCAAAACAGGATGTTCAAAGATATACCAAATAAAAAAGGGGAAAAAATGGAAGAAACAAGAAAAACAAATGGTAAATTCATAATGACATCCAGCAATATATTGTCATGAAGTATATAAAAATCATGCCCAAATATTTCTCCCTGAATTTCAAAAATTTAAAAACTAGTCAATTCTATGAAGCAAGATCTCTCAATACAAATAAAACAACTTACAGACAAGATAACTAGACAGCAGGTAAAGACTTAAGTTCTCAGAACTCAAGTGAAGCAGTGGGAGAAGAAAACAAAAGCATCCAATTTATAGCGACAAAAGTAAAGGAGTATGAGATAACTGGCATTGCTTGCTATAAACACATTAGGGAGCAAAGCTAAAATAAATAAGAAAACAATGAAAATAATTTATAAGAAAATGAAAGAAGATACAACAGGGCATATAATTTGAATCCTGGAAGAAAAAAAGAAAAAGAAATAGAAAAAATATTAAAGAGCAGACCCTTACTGGCAACAGGAGAGGAGGAAGAAGGACTGTAATGGTTACTCTGCTGAGCCCACACCAGACTTCCAGGGCCCAGGTGAGGGGTTGCATGCAGTGGGTTACATTGCCTTAATGTTCTCCACATGTTAATATGATTCTCTGGCCACTGCCCATCCCAAGGTCTATGGAAGTAATGTAGATTCCCACAAACATACTCATCAACAAAGGAGAACACATTGCTAGCTGCAGGAAAATATGTGGAGCTTAATTCTTGTCACAAAAAGGCAGCATCCATGAGCTGACATGGTCTAAACAGGCCCATTTCTCATTGGAATTGTAAATGGACAATAGCACAAAGCAGCCACTACTCATTCTGGAGAGGTGGAAAACAGAGAAGCATGTGAAAGTATGAAAATCCAACAGAATACGGGCAGGGATGTTACTCCTCATCTTCAGGTATCTCCAATCCTCTGCTGTGGAAGTTTAAAGCCCAGGTCCTTTTCTTTTCTGGAAATGGAGGCTCACAACAAAGACATCTCCAGAAATTTAGGGGGGTTGGAAGTTATACAAACTTGTGTTTTAAATTCAGCAATGAATAAGCCAGCAGAGCCATGCATTAGAAACAGACCTTCAAAAGATGATTAAATAGTTATAAATGATCAGATAACCAAAATTGTATATCTACGGATGCATGTGGGGGAAAAATATAAAAAATAAAGAGACATATGGCATTCCTTGAGGCCAAAAATGAAAAAAGGTCAGTCCTTAAAAAGGACCAATAGAAAAGGAACCATAGGTAGATGCTGATTTTCTCAGAAAAAGAAAAATCATAGTGATGGGGCTTGTCGTCACATTTAAAAATACATCAATCTAGCTGAAGTCTGAAGCAAATATAGGGACATCCAAGGACATGCCGATACCCAATCTTCTTGTCTTTAATGTTCCATTTCTAAACCTTCCTGCGAGGAATATTCTTCTTTAGAAAGTTCCAAAAGAACTTATATTTAAGTAAAATAGAAGAGCACATGAGAGGAGAAAAGGAAGGGAAATAATATAGTTCATACAGAACAACAATATACAGATAACTACCATGCCAGGGAAATTCCCTGGAAGTGAATGCATAATCTGTCAAGATTTCAGAAGAAAAGGCAGACCCATAATTTAAGAAATAATCAGTGTATCTGATTTGTTGACTCAAGCTAAGGATTCCAAATTTGGTAAACACTGAAATCTTAGAGTTCAATATATCCTAGTGTAAACCAAATGGCTAGGAGATCTTTACCAAGGAACACCTGTTTTCCTTTTCTTAGAGTTATAAATGTATAAGAATGTATTTTGCGTACTAATCTATAATGTCATAAAGGATCATTCAACACCCAAGTTATAATGAAAACCTAGGGCTTTCTGTATTCATTTTGTTATGAAAATTTTATTCATTCATATGAGGTGTTTAAATTATATACCTTTCTAGATAAAACTAAACATACCTCCCTTTGAGTTACTTTAACCATAAAGATTACATTATGACTAACAGAACTCTTTAACTTTCTATTATATAAGAAACAAATGATTAGTTTTTCTCTTAATTAACAGTTTACATAATTAGTCGGGATACCTTGGTAAATTTAACTTTTTGTTTGTTGTATAGTGCATTATTTTAAAAAATATTAAATGAATTATCTTTTTGTCTTCAATGATGGATGAATGAATGGAAGTAATGTTAGTTGGCTACATTTGGCGACAAAACAATAAAATAATTGTGCCTTAAAAGACATTCAGATAGACATTCTTGAAACAAAGGTAAGAGAATGTGTATGTGTGTATACATATTATGTAATAATATGTATATTATTGCTTATGCCTGGAAAACTTAACTAGAATAGTCAACAAAGATGTTGACTGGAAGATGTTGTTGGACTTTGACAATTTAGAAAGAAAAGGGAAGGGAGGAGAAAAGAAAATCAAAATCATTTGGGCATTTAGGCAAAAAGACCTAGTCATCTATATCAGAGAATAAATTGGCCTGGCCTCATAATTTTCCACAGCAATATTCAATGTTAGAAAACTGTAGAGTGGCACAAAACCCTTAAGAAAAGAAAGTGCTATGCCAAGTGGTTACACTTTGCTACCTTCAGGTTCTTCAGAGTATAGAGTCTGGGGCAAAGGTTTAATCAAGCACACATAATAGTTTCCTGCCGCTACTATAACAAATTGTCGAAAACTTGGTGGCTTAAAAGATCGGAAATTTATTTTCTCACAATGGTGGAGGCCAGAATCTGAAATTGGTATCACTGAACTGAAATCAATATGTTCACAGGGTCATGCTACTTCTGGAAGCTCTGGGGCCGGGTGGGGCCGGGGAATTTGTTCCATGCCTCTTCCAGTTTCTGGCAACTGCCCACATTCATTGACTGGTAGCCACATCACTTCTTGGTCATACTGCCTTCCATTCTGTGTGTACCCTTTTTCTCTGTATGGTATTTATAAGGACACACATGATTGTATTTATGGCTTCCCAGATAATCCAGTATAATCACTCCATTTTAAGATCCTTAATTAATCACATCTGCAAAAACTATTTCTAGGTTCCACACAGGTTACAAAAAATTAAAGGAATTGTAAGGGACTATTCTTCTCAATTTAATGCAAATAAACTTGAAAATGGGGATGAAATATATAATATTCCAGAAATGTATAATTTGCCAAAACCATTTCCAGAAGAAAATTTAGATTTATTTCCAAAATACAAATAAAGAAAGGTATCAAATAACCTCCTTTTTCACATCCCCTCCCTCTCCCACCAAAATAATAAAGTGCCTGGACTAGACAATTTCATAGGGAAATTCTAACAAAACCTTTAAAAAGCAGATGATTCCAATGATATTTTAACTATTCTAGAGTACAGAAAAAGAAGGAAAACTTGCAAATTTTGTTTACAAAGTGAGTATAAAAGTGTCCCCCAAAGTCAACAAAAACTGCAAAAATAGAAAACAATCACATATCAAAAGCTTACCACAAGGCACTGATAATTCAATATTAGAATATGTGGACATCAATAGCCTTCTTCTATTGAGACAACAACCAGTTAGAAGACACAACAGAAGGAAAAATTCCTTATTTTCAATAACAACACAAAAGATAAAGTGTCTGAGAGGAAATGTGTGAGATCATTATAAAAAAAGACTTTAAAATGTTACAGAGGAACACAAAGTAAGATATGAGCAAAGAAGAAAATTGTTCCATGTCCTTGGATAGGATGACTCAACACCATAAAAATGTCAATTCTCCCTAAATTAACCTAAAATTTTCACACAAGTCTAATAAAAATGTCAGCATCATTTTGCCAGAATAATCAGGCTAAGTCAAAAGTTCATGTGGAAAAATAAACATGTAAAAATATCCAAGAAAGGTCTGGAACAGAAGTTTAATAAGGGGGAACCAGTCTCCAAGCATTAATACATTAGAAAGCTTCAGTAAGTAATATACTATTATATTGTCACATGAATAAATAGAAAAATCATGGATCAGAACATGAAATCCAGGAATAGACATACATCTATATATGCCATTTTAGAAAAGGTGGCATATTCTAACAGATGAAGAAAGATGGATTACTTAATAAATAGTATTGAGAAAAATGAATTGGAGAAAAGAAAAGGAAGAAAAATCTGACTCCATTTCTAACACCTAATTGTAGGAGAAATGCCAGTTGTATTAAAATTTTAAGTGTTTTTTAAAAAGATCAAAATACCAGGGGAAAGCATAGAAAGTAGAAGGCCTTTCTAATTATGACATGAAACTCAGAAGCTATAAAAAGGAAGATTGTTAAATTCAATTAAATGTTTTAAAAATATTAATGATAAAAAGTACGAGTGAAATTAAAAGGCAAATACCAAATTGGGAGGGAAAAATACTAACTTTTATCACCGACATAGTTAATCTGTCTAATGGATAAGGAGTTCTTAGAAGTTAATGAGAATAAGGCAGTCCGATGAAAATAATGGGCAAAAATATGGAGAATTCTCAGAAAAGGAAGTGTGGATTGCACTTAAACATATATTAAGGAGCTAATAACAAGAAAAAGAAAATTAAACCAATTTTACCTATCACACTGGCAGAGATCAAAGTTATATAATTCACTGTTTGTGAGAATTAGAATAGATAAACAGATCTCATACTTGTTGGTAAGAGTGTAAATTTGTACATCTTCTGTGAAGGGCAATTTGGTAATATCCATCAAGTTTATAAATACTTTATCCTTTTGAAATATATTCTAAGATATACTCATATGTTTGTGATATGATATATGTGCAAGTTATTTACTGTGACACTATTTGTAGTACCAAAAGAGTAGAAGCAGCCTATTAATGTCCATCAATATGAGACCTATCAAATTCTGTACAGTACAGGCATACAGGGGAATACTACAGAGCCACAAATGCATAAAGCTCTTCACATATTAACTGATATGGAATGACCCCCAAAGTCACTGGAGGAAAGAATATACACATACATACTGACATCTCTGAAAAGATACACAAGAAGCTCATAAGACTGGCTGTGTTAAGGAAGGGAAACTGAGTGGTTGGGGGACAGGAGTGTGAAGGACACTAAAAATGCCTTTTGCATTTTTAAAATTTATAAATAAATAAGAGAGACCATGAGGCTTTCTGAGCCAAATGTGCCAAAGTAAACTATGGTGATGATAAATAGTATATATATATATATATATATATATATATATATATATATATATAATACACACACATACATATACACACATATATGCACATATACATATACATGTATGTATATACATGTATATATACATGTACATACATGTATATGTATATGTACATGTGTATATATATGTGTATGTGTGTGTCTGTGTATATATGCACATATATATATAATAGAAAAAATAAAATAATCTTTCAGCCTTCTTCTCCTATTTCTTTCTCCCAAAATGCACACATCTTCCTCCAATTATAATTTTGCTTGATTTCATTAGCCTCTAGCTTTATCCTCAGACCCTACTATTTCATTTATCTCAAGATGTATCTTAACATTTCTAATAATTTTCCAATGAAAGTTATATCTCAATCTCATTTTAACATCTCAATTTCAATATGTTCTATGAGTAATAACAAACTGAAATCATTTATTTGAGGCAATCATAAGAGAAGAAACACATCTTTTGGAAGGTGCTTTAAAAAAAAACAGGGGCTCTTGGGTGGCTCAGTTGGTTAAGCATCTGACTTTTGGTTTTGGCTCAGGTCATGATCTCATGGTTTGTGAAATTGAGCGCTGCATCAGGCTCTGTGCTGACAGCTCTTGTGCTCTCTCTGTGTCTCCCCTGTGTACTCTCTTTGTTTCAATAAAGGAAAAACAAATACTAGTTAAAATAAAATCTTGCCTGTTTGGAAAATGTGTCATGGGCATTTTAATAATATTTGTTTAGAGAATTAAAGATGTCCTCTCCTGGCATCTTTAACTGTAATAAGCACAATAAAGAAAGCTTTTAGATAAAATATGAATTAATAAAGTCACAAGTCATATAACCATGGTGTCCATGAAGATGCAGAGCCTATGTATTGAGATATGGGAAAATATAAAATTCCTATTTCTATTATTTTATCTTATCTTCATAATGTAAAAAGTAATATATTAATACATAATTTATAAATAATAAAGTATGCATACATGCTATTGTGTGTTCAATCATTCTTATCCACAGAAGTGTGTAGTTAAAATGTTTTTAGTAACTGCTGGTAAATGGTGGAGTTTTTCTTCATAAATAAGGGGAAACCATGTGCACTGTAGAATATTGTATCAGGCATAGTGAAAAGAAGCAGCTATAAATTATTAATTTCTAAGTCAAATGCTATTGAATTCATTTAGTATGACACTTAGGACAATGCTATCTAAAGAGAAATGTTTAGTAAATAACATTTACAAGTTAAGAACAAGTGTTAGATATTACCATTCCAAATCTCCTTATTTCAAACATGAGGTGACTACAGGCTAGAGAGAGTAAATAATATTCTCTATGTCATATGGCTAACTCATGGTGACAAAGCCCACTACAGAACCCAAATTTCCCAACTCTTTGTCTTTCTACTGGACAACACATGGAGATATATGTGTGTGTGTGTGTGTGTGTAAATGGAGAGGGTCTTTGAAATTAGCATCAGGCCAACCTGTGTTCTCATGATTTTATTTTCTCCTATTTATCCAAACCTTTATCTTTTTAAAAACCTTCCCAAAATCACATCCCATTTTGTAAAGTGAAATAATGAATTTCTTTTTTTAATCATGTTAATTTTTAAGCCATTCTAAAGGAAAAAGGTCAAACCTGAAGTTAATCCTGTTTTCATCCACCTCCTCTAACAGAAACGACCTCTGAACTCTAAATGCCTTTTTCTTACCAGTAATCCTCTGAGACCAACCCAGGGAAGAAAAAAAACAAAAAACAAAAAAAAAAAACATATGCAACTCTACCCAAAAGAAATGAAAGGTGAAATGTGATGGGAGTGGATGATATAGCAGTTGACTTGCAAAGAAGCAATCAAAATTAAAAGTCCATTCTTAAGGGATGATAAAATTGTAAACCCGCAAGAATAGATCCTACATTAACTCTTCAAGTCTATTAGCCTGATTCTGAGTTGAATTATCTCCAGGGCCCTCAAAGTAGAACAATATCGTGAGTATGACAACATTGAGATCATGACTTTAGGAAAAAAGCTAAAGAGAAAATGAAAAGTATTTATACAGGTAATTCAAACACATTTTTAACACCTTGATTATATTTGTGTAATCTCCTCACAATATTAATAAAGGGAATTTTCAACTTTGAATGTTTCCTGCTCTTGAGATCCTAGGGAAGCTATATTTTATTTTATTTTTTTTCAAACTTTTTTTTTCAACATTTCTAATTTATTTTTGGGACAGAGAGAGACAGAGCATGAACGGGGGAGGGGCAGAGAGAGAGGGAGACACAGAATTGGAAACAGGCTCCAGGCTCCGAGCCATCAGCCCAGAGCCTGACGCGGGGCTCGAACTCCCGGACCGCGAGATCGTGACCTGGCTGAAGTCGGAGGCTTAACCGACTGCGCCACCCAGGCGCCCTTGGGAAGCTATATTTTAACATTTATCAAGGTCAAAATGACTTGTCAAAACCTCAAAGAATGGGCTCTATTTCTGTCCTAAGCACACATGGTCTGCTTTAAATAAAATAATAATAATAATAATAATAATAATAATAATAAATAAAATAAAATAAAAATAAAATAAAATGAGTATTCTGAACATAAGAATAAAGAAATTTCCCTGGTTCCCATAAGTTTAAAGTCATGCAACTTGCCAATATCCTAAAAACATAAGATAAAATAAAAAAGCTGTGACTTTCTGGAATGTTCTTCATCATGACGATTTGTAACTCTTTCTGTAAAAACATATATAATCTTGTACCAAATGTTCCTTTCCCAGAACACTCTCTTCTTTGTGAAAATTGTGTATATCAGGCAGCTGTTCCCTCTTGAGCTCGAATACAACTCTTTTCCTTTCTCTTCAAAATTTAAGAAAAAGATTTGTTCATTTTGCATCGATAATATGTACAGGTGACATTTAAGGAATTTGACTGTATTGACACAGACATTGGTTTCAAATATGGCTGTGTCATTTCACCAGTTTTGTAATGTATTGGGAAACTGATATGTCATTGGATTGGAAAGATTAAATGGCATGATGCAGATGATCGCTTAGCAAAGTATCTAGCATATAGTTAAGCACATACAAAACTTAATTCTTTTCTTGAGACAGATGAAATGTAATGCTCAAGATCTCACATTGTTTGCTAGGCAAAAAAAATTAGAAATCCAGATTCCTCCTCTAAGGAAAGTAAGAGTTGAGACATTTAGGGGTTTACTAAGTCATAATTCTTAAAATGATTGGGGCAGGGTGTAGCGGGGAATGGCCTCTGGCAATGCCAAGTTTGTTGCCTCAGAAATCCACAAACACGGGCTGCCACCATCTTTTTTCCGTTCGAGGCAGGCCAGAACTACATTTCCCAGCGACCCTCAGGCTGCTTCCGGGGCAGTGAGCCGGGGCTCTGCTTCCGGTCGTATCTTTGACGTCAGTTCGGTCGGAAGACTCCCGCAGTTGAGACCGAGTTCTTGAATATGGGTTCTTTCTTGTCCCAACCTCTGGAGCCCATCAAAGTCGCTGCGCCTCCTGAGGTCACCAACTCCGCCGAGCCCCTGCCCCTCGCTGCACCTGGAGCGCCGACCTCTCCAGCGGAAGCGCCTCTACTTAATAACTGCTGGAGCTGTCGCGTGCTCTCCGGGTCGGGGCTGATAGGGGCGGGCGGGTATGTGTACTGGGTGGCGCGGAAGCCCATGAAGCTGGGATACGCCCCGAGCCCAGGGACTATTACGCAGATGGTCATCGGCATCAGTGAGAGTTGGGGGATCTCAGGGCCTTTGGGCAGGGGGATAGGGAGAAGTGGGCCGCAGTCACGCGGGCGGGTTGCGGGGCTGGTCACGTGGCCGAGGCACACCAAACTAGGAGCAGGGGCGGGGAGAGGAAGTTCTCGGGACGGTGTTTCTTTTCTTTTCTTTTCTTTTTTTTAATGACAATATTTCTTGAGAACTCTTGTTAGCTTCAATCGTTAATCCTAACGATAACTATTAGAGATAGGTATGATTATAGTAATCCCTTTTTACCGCTGAACAAACTAAGGCATAGAGAGTACGATGTTAAAGGTCAGATAATTAGGATATGACACAACTGGTTTTTGATCCAAGTTTATCTGTCACCAGACCCATGCTTTGTTCTCCAGATTTTGGAGAAAGCCTTAGATAAAAACTAGGGCTTTGAAGTCACGTCTTAGGTTCGGTGCAAACCCACATTCTCGGTGTACTATGGGTGAATGGCTGGCCCACAGTCCTTAGCTGTAGCAATAATGACTGATTATTATAAGTGATGTTAAGATGTCTTAGAGTAAAATGCAGTGATTTTTTTTTTCCTTTTTTTTTTTTTTTTTTTTTGCTCTTTAAACCAGTTGAATGGGTAGGATTTTAGGTTTACAGATCTCTTAACTTTCTAATTAGATTCCCCAAATCGGTTCTCCTTAAATCCCTTTCTTGCTTGGGGAGGTAACAGATTTTTTTTTTCTCTCTCTCTCTAAATTTTCTTTTCCTTTTCTGAATTTCACTCTTTTATAAAAAAAAAAAAATGTAATGATGATGTGTCTTCTAGGAGTGTTGTGAGGATTAAATAAGATGGCATATATGAAAGCACCTAGTAAACTAAAGTATAACATACATATGAGGTACTGTTGTTTTTTTTCCTTAGGCATAGCTTGTTGGGGTGTAATCATCCTGGCAGACCCCAAAGGGAAAGCCTTCCGTGCTGATTGAAAGTACCGCCAGTGAAGTTGTCATCTTTGTCCGTGTCCCCATGACACCAGAACAAGCATCGGACTTACAGATGTTCTGTACAGACAAATGGATATTGGCAGACTTCAGTCCTGCAGATACGACAAGACTGAAAAGACAAATGTAGGTTGTTATTCTTTGGCGATGAATATTTGTGGCCTTCTTCTCAGACTCCACAGGGACCATTAAATCCCTCAGAGAAGAGAACAAGTTCTGTGTCTTATCTAGAGGAAGAAGATATAATAAAAATGAAGACGAGATGATAAACCAAATTGGGAAATGAACCAAATTATTATTTAAAAAAGTTCTCTTTACTTCTCCTATAATGGCATCAACACTTATTAGCAACTTAACACTGGGTTTGTATCATACAATGTGCAGAAGTACATAAAAATTTACATGTGTACTGCTTATGATTTCTAAGGTGTTGTCAAATCAGTTACCTTATGAGAGTTTCAAAGCTACTACTGTAAGGTGCTTATTTCACTGGTGGTAAGTGAAACTTGAAAATAGTTCTAGTGATTTGCCCATGGTCATTCAGCAAGTCAGTGATATAGCTAGGACTTGTTCTTGTTTAGTTCTAGTTCTTGTTTTTTAGAACTAGGATGATTTTGTGATGAAACAAAAATGAGCATACAATAAAAGACAAGTACCAAAATATTTGAGAGAAATTCACAACATTGTCATTGAGAACAAAAATCAGATTTTGTGCACAGCCACTGGAATTATTCCTGTGATGAAATTGAGATGCTTTTGAGATAATGACTTAAAATTTGATAGTTCATTTCTGAGAGAAGTCTATGCTTCCCTTTTCTATAAAGTTATACATAGCTTTTTGTTCAGAGCAGAAACATAGTCAAGTTTAGTTGCTAATCACAGTGTGTTAGTTTTGAAAGATAATGTTGAGCAAGTACTTTCAAGGCTTTTACTATCATGTATGTAGAAGTGCCTAAGCTTAATGCTGGATGTCTGTATTCCCAACATTTTCTTAGGTTAAACCAAAACTACATAAATCTAACTTGTTGGTCTTGGCTTGACCTTCTGGATAAACAGAGTAACTAAAATTTATATATGTAATGTAGGGGAACCTGGGCTGATTAAGCGTCCGACTTCAGCTTAGGTCATGATCTCACAGTTTGTGAGTTCGAGCCCCCCATCGGGCTCTGTGCTGACAGCTCAGAGCCTGGAGCCTGCTTCAGATTCTGTGTCTCCCTGTCTCTCTGCCCCTCCCCCGCTCACGCTGTATCTCTCTCTCCTTCAAAAATTAGTAAACATTTAAAAAAATTTTTTATATATGTAATGTAATTTTAACATCTTTCTCAGAATTTGTACTAATGTGTAAGCAAATAAGAATTTTTTTTCCAAATGAACTTGCCTTCTCACTAGAATATTGCCAAGATATATTTGGTTCTTCCCAACTTGGGTCTGTTTAACTAGGTTTGAGCAAAATAATGCTCTACTATGTCTATGGGCAGTAAACTAGGAATAACACCCCTCCCCCCCCAAAAAAATAGATTAGTTAAATTTAAAATGAATAGTTGTTTTTCTTTTCTTCTTTTCTTTAACTTTGGAAGTGTATTCCAAAAGTTGTTTTGAGTGGCGCCTGGGTGGCTTAGTCGGTTAAACATCCAATTCTCAGTTTTGGTTTGGGTCAAGATCTTACAGTTGGTGGGTTTTAGGCCCTGTGTCTGGCTCTGCGCTAGCAGCATGGAGCTTACATGGAATTCTCTCCCCACCCCTCGCCTGCTCATGCTGTCTCTGTCTCTCTAAATAAATAAATAAATAAACTTCAAAAACTTGCTTTGATTTCTACCAATGCAGTCAGAAATCCAGTTTCTTTTAGAGATGAGTCTGATCTTCAGAAAGAAAAGAGCACTTTAGTCTTACAATGCAAGGAGTACATATAGTGCCCCTATTATCATCCCTTTTGTTGGGGATGAAGTAGAGTGAGGATAAACAGACGCAAGAATAAGTGGATTATTACTCAGTAATGTAAGAACACCCATATTTATGGGTTTTGGAATCTCTTTATTGCATGGAAATACGAGTTTATAAAGGCTCATAATTACTTTTGGCAGAAGAGAAAAAGTACAAATAAAGGCAATTTAAAATTAACTTAGAGTCTTCCTTGAAACACAAACCAAAATGTGAACATACATGTAATCGCTGATAATGTTCATAATGTCCAGGGTATCTATTAACCTTTACATAGTGTAAACTTTGGTAGCTCAAGATAATCAAGAAATTATTACACCATCTCTTGTTCTGTGTATTGTATTGACTAGTCTGTAATCCTTTGACCAGCTAACAGTATATCAACATATGAAAGCACCCTAATGTAGATTGATCTTCAGGATCTTGATATATTTTGGGAAGGAGAGGTGAGGGGTCTCTCTTTCTAGGCCGATTGCTATTGCCAGCAACACTGGAGTGTTCAAGTACAGATCTATCTAAAACGTTATGGAGTTTCACCTGGCTGAGACTAGTTGCTGAGACCATGGTTTCTGGGGGGCACTAGAGGTTAAGCATCTTGGGCATGATTTGTACTTCATCTCTACCGTCAGCATTTGCTCCTTGCTTCTTCTTATTACTGGTTTCTTAGCCTGACTGTGTCTGAATTAGGGGCCTCTTGAATGAAGCCAGTTGATTTGACAACATAAATTGCTCCTAAATTAAATTTAAATACATGTTCAGGGCAAGCATATGTTCAAGTACTCCCTCTCCGCCCCAAACCAGGCTTGGCCTCAACTGATTTATTGCCAGGACTGCATTGATCAAACTAATACTTCTCAAATCTTGGTCTAGGATAGTAAGCAATTTTGAGTTGAAAAGCCACTTTTTTTTTTTTTTTTCTTTCAATGACAGATAAATCCTTGCCTTGACCCAATGATTATATAAGTGTTAGGGGCACAGAGTCAGAGGGGAAAGACTTATAATTACACATCATTCAGAAGTACCCCAAGAGCATGGGGAGAAAATCAGTCACTCTTCTAAATCCATGTCTCTTGGCCTTTGAGATATTCAGCAACTTGTCATTCAAATGTAGAAGGAACATAGAGAAATAGCCCAAAGGGCAAATGTTAAATGTAGTAATGCTGCTAAAAGTCACTGCTCAGTCATGGGACTGAACTTGCATTTGCTTCAGGAATGTGGTAGACAAGATTCTTAAGATGGTCCAGATCCCTGGACACACACTTTCTTCCAGTTATTCAAAGACCATTCTAGGTGCTTCTGTGAAGGAAATTTGTAGATGTAATTAAGGTCCCAGATCAGTTGATCTTACGATCGGGAGATTATCCAGATGGGCTGATCACACAAGCCCATTAAATCTTGTTCTAGAGGTCAGAGGCAGGAGAAGTTGGAGATTAGAAGGAAGAGGAGGATTCAGTATAAGTCCCTGCAGTACTAGAAGAAAGCAAACATTCCTATGAACTACCTCTGGGGGCCATGTGGCTAGGAACTGCCAGCTGCCTGGAGCTGCTGAGAGTAATAGCTAAGCAGGAATCTGGGACCTCAGTTCTACAACTACAAAGAAATGAATGCTTCCAACAACCTGTAGGCTTGGAAGAGGGCCTTATGAGAAACGAACTGCAGCCCCAGCCAACACCTTGGTTTCAGCCTCATGAGACCCTAAGCAGAGTATCTAGTCATGCTGTGAGACCATGAAATAAATTTGTGCCGTTTTAAGTCTCCAGGCTCCTGGCAATTTGTTACACAATAGAAAACTAATACAACGAATCAGGAATATTTTATGGTGTCACAGTTATGGTAGATGGCATGCCAGACCAATTATGCACCCCCTTTCTGGATATTCAGGAATTAGCAAGAAGAAGCCATCTGAATAGCATTTGTCTTTACAGTTACTGTCTTCACTTGTTTTTACTGGTGGCTTTTCTGGACAGTTTTTATCTTCTATTTTCTAGCAAAATTGTTCCACTGCTGAATATATATTTCAAAAAAAATTACAGCACCCTTTTGATGTGCCAAACATGCTAAGTGCTTTGTAGGAATTGTTAAATTCTCTCAGCAGCCCTGTTTTACAGTTGAGGTAACTGAGCCCTGGAACAGAGAAGAGTTTTTCCAAAGCCTCAAGTGATGAAGCAGTAGTGGCTTGGTGAAGAGCATGATCTGGGAAGTGCAGATTCATGTTGCTATAGTCTTTTTCTTAGCATTCATTCTCAAAATGTTCAGATGTCAAAATTAGAAATTTTGAATTCTGATTTTCCATTTTTCTTGGTTATCCCTTAGTTTAACATGTATCATTTTTTTTTTTTTTTGGTTTCCTCTTTATAATTGAGGTTATATCACTTATCACTCTGACAAGCAATTTACATATTAATCCAGGACAAGAAATTCATATCTCCCTTAGCAGGCTCATACCCTTCCATGACTTTACCCCAATCTCTCCTGACCATTCTCCTGAACTTAAACCCTATTTCCCAGCCACAGTAGGGCATCCTACCTACCTCTCTGAAGAAACCAGCATCCCAACTTGTCCAAGATGAACTGATTTCACTCCAACCTACTTCTATTTGCTGTATCTGTTCATAGTATTTCCAATTCATCAGCGGACCAAGCTAGAAACAATAGAATTATCTATGGCTCTCTTTACTCTTATTTACCTCTGATCTGTTAGCAAGTCCTAGTTATTTTAACCCTGTAATACTCTTTCCTGTCCATTTCCATTGCTATTGTTTTGGATAAGTTATCATTTCTTTTTTTTTTTTATTTTTTTAACATTTATTTATTATTGAGAGACAGAGAGACACTGAGTATGAGCAAGGAAGGGGCAGAGAGAGGGGGAGACACAGAATGCAAAGCAGCTCCAGGCTCTGAGCTGTCAGCACAGACCCTGACACAGTGCTCGAACTCACAAACTGTGAGATCATGATCTGAGCTGAAGTCGGACACTCAACTGACCGAGCCACCCAGGCGCCCCCAGTTACCTTCATTT
Organism: Acinonyx jubatus; assembly: GCF_027475565.1. NCBI lineage: Eukaryota > Metazoa > Chordata > Mammalia > Carnivora > Felidae > Acinonyx > Acinonyx jubatus. The sequence goes on from NC_069391.1 coordinate 60,156,654, forward strand.
CTAATGTAGATAGCTGTAATAGATTCTTCTATTTGCTTCAAAGAAACCCCTCTCATCTGTCCTCCACACTCTAGCCACAGTAACCTTAAAGCATGTCCCAGCTGAAAAGCTTTCAGTATCCCTGCGACATACAAGGTGATCTACAGACTCCTTGGCAGAATAGGGAATGCTCTTCACCCTCAATATCTTTCCATCCTCATCTTTCACTCCCTGACTTCTGTTCCACACACCCCATGTTTCTGCCACTCTTACTTAGCCAATTCTTCCTAAAAATGTCACTCTCCATGCCTTTGCACCTGCTTTTCCTTCAGCCTAAAAGGATATTCTTTTGTCTGCTCCATCTGGGAAAATCCCACTTGTCCTTCAAAGCCCAGCCCAAATGTCACCTCTCTGGCAAAACCTTCCCTGAAAAGTCTTGGTGTCATTACTTTCAGGGCTGGGCAACCATTACACTTTGTATGAACCTCTATCACTACACTTAACAGGTTGCTCAGTAATTATTTATGTATCTGTCCCTCCCGACTGATTGTGAACTCTTCAAAAAGAGGATTGTGCTTTTGTCATCTTCATGTTTCTGGTCCTTAGCACCAAACATGCCAGGTATCTGGTTCATGTTCAGTAAATATTGATGAATAAGAAAATTTTATTCAACCTTTTAGGTTGAACAAATTAAGAGGAAAGAAAGGGCAATTTTTGTTCTGTTAGATAACTTTAGTGTATCTCAGGTATGGTCCTTGGCCCAGCAGCATGAGCATCACCTGCAAACTTACTAGAAATGTACATTCTTAGCCCCATGCCAGACCTACTACTGAGTCTGAAGCCCTGGGGGTGGAGTCCACCAATCTATTTTAACAAGCCATCTGGGTGATTCAAATGAACGTTTAAGCTTGAGAACTATGGATGTGTTTGAACCTGACTGACCTGTGTACAGCAGATTTCAGCTGTAATGTCATGGAAAAAAAAATATGACCGAAGCCATGAGGCCTAGGTTCTTAGCTCGTAATAAGCTCTTAAGCAAGCCGCTTAAACTTTTAGAACATGTTACCTTCTGTAAAGTCAGAAGACTAGGCAATCTAAATTCCTTTTTAGCACGGAGATTCCCTCTATGTATGAAAGAGATGTATTGTCTGATTCCAGAGGATGGAGATAGTAGTGGAGAACAGGGAAAATTGAAATAGCACTCTGTGCAGTGATTGTGTGAAGCTGCCTTAACATTGCTCCTACAAGTTCACTCTCTAGCATTGTGAAATGGCAACTGCTTGATACTTCACAGGAATTTCATAATCTCTTACCCCAATTAGTGCACCTGACCAACCAAACAATTCTGTAGGGGAGAACAGAGTCCTTTCTGACCCTCTTGTGATCAGATCATTCTTGGAAGCATGAAATGTGATTACCCTGTCCTGGTATGCATAACTTCCCAGACATTCAAAATAAATATGGGAAGTCAAGAAGGATTAGGATTGGTGGTGGTGTATGTGTGTCGGATCCCTATTTCCCAAGAACACAAATAGGAAAACCTTTCCTTCAGTTTCACTTTGCATAATAATGGTTTACTGATGTGAATTAAATTAAACACATTCTGTTATCCAGGCTGTGTCTAGAATAATAACAAACCTCAGCAAAAGAAAATATTCTATCAGTGGGTGTGCAAATCAAACCAATAAAAATTGCACATTCTGCCCTGTACCTAGAAGTATATTTCAAGTATATATATGTATATATATATATATATATATATATATATATATATATATACACACACACATATATATATACATATATATATTTCAAAAGTACATAATATATAAAATAATACACATTTAATCTGAATATATATTTTAAATAAACATATAAATCATTGAAATATATTTTATAAATATGTATTATATATCTATCCTATCATATCATATAGGTGTGTATATATATGTCTTAAATGATATCCACCTATATGTGAAGGTGAGTCTAACAAGTGATTTTGTTACTGTAACAGCCAACTACAAAAATAGCCTTTAGGCCTACGACCAAAAGCCAGTACTGGTGAAATCCCTAAATTCTAGTGGTATTATCACCAAAAAAGTTTCAATAACTAGAAGAAATATGGCCTCATTTCCTTCAGAGGGATTTTCATTTTCAAGTATCTCAATTGCATTGAATTAAGATTCAGTCCAATATGCATTTATTAGCCTTTGTTATATACCAGACACTCTACTTGGGGTGTTAGGAATATTACAGGGCTCCTTCTCCTAGAAGTTGGGAGTGTAGTGGGAGAGATAGATGCTTTAAAAAGTGATTATGATATAAGTAAGGTTATACACTACATACATGGGAGCAAGGCAAAGGGACATTTTAGATCTTACTAAACAAGTGCAGAAATCAAGTCTGATACCTTACCTGGAGCAAACAAAGCCCGATCACCAGTAGGACAAACTCTGGACCCCCATGAGGATGAACAAAGCAGACACATGTCAAGAGAAAGGGCTACCAGCGCTCATATTTAGGCAAGTCATCAAACAGAAACTCTAAGGGAGAATTCTCAGAGTTCCTTGACTTGGGGTTGCTTTAAGCAGCATGCTGTGCAGCCATGCTTAGAACTGTGACAAGAAACTGCAAAATGCCTGTCAAAACCCTTGACAAGTGAAAGACAGGCAAACTGGGATGGGGAAGGCAGGTTTCTCTCCATCCTCACCAGCCTGTGAACACCTGTTACTGATGGAGCAAGCTGAGAGACACATTTGGCACATGTTGGCAGCACCAGCAGAATCAGCCCTTCCTCAAGATTTACTGAAGATGTGATCCTTTTTCTGTGGCTTCTGCTGCACAAAACCCATTTCAGTTTTCTTTGCTGTATAGTTATTAGAAGTAAGGGGGAGAGATAAGAAAACTCAAGCTGGTTTTACCATGGCTGAATATAACCATGCCAAAGATGTTGACAGCATTCTTTCTGAGGTGAGAAAAATCACACTAATGCCATTTGTGGGGAGTTTTTCAATTGGCAAACACCTTCATGAATTTATACAGTTGGCTCTACGGCAACCCGAGAGAATGGGCAAGGCATCTCACATAGTCCCCATTTTACAGATAAAGAAATGAAGGTGGATTCAGGCAGTTGAGGGACTATACAATCAAGAGTAAGAAGCAGATTTGATCATGTGAGTAAAGGTCTCTGGCTTTGTTGCAGGACATTGGTTGTCAAAGAATTCAAGAAGGTGTGTCTACTTGAATTCTAACCTCCCATGTAGAAAGTAGTCAAAGCAACAGAAATTCAATTTGTCTCCCTTAGTTGAAGTACATCAATTGTTTTTGGAAGCCTGAGATTCACAAGGACTAGAATGATGCAGGCAGAAGGTGTGCTGTTAAAGTCAGCCAGTTGGAAGTGTCTGTCCCTAAACAAGCTACCTTCTCTGAGCCTCAGCTCCCTAAAGTCATAAAATGTGGAAAGTCATACCCACCAAGTTTTATGGAGACTGAAAGTGTGGGGAATGACTTTGATATAGTAAGCAGTCAGTTATTGGTGATCATTAACATAGTTTTTTTTTATATGAAATTTATTGTCAAACTGGTTTCCATACAACACCCAGTGCTCATCCCAAAAGGTGCCCTCCTCAATACCCATTACCCACCCCTCCCTCCCTCCCACACCCCATCAACCCTCAGTTTGTTCTCAGTTCTAGGAATTTACCCAAGGGATATAGGAGTGCTGATGCATAGGGGCACTTGTACCCCAATGTTTATAACAGCACTTTCAACAATAGCCAAATTATGGAAAGAGCCTAACTGTCCATCGACTGACGGATGGATAAAGAAATTGTGGTTCATTAACATAGTTTTTAAAAATACAAATAATGTACCACCACTCCCCTTGCCTGCTGATTGAGGACTCAGCATCTGGACATGGGGAAGGGACTTCTCTGTTACTATTTGTGGAATTGAGTGTTTTTGATCACATCATGTATCACAAGCAGGAATTCTGCCCAAGAAGGCAGAAATTTTCAAAATTAAAAGCCTGCACATTGCTCAAGGCATGTCTGTACTTGCTATTTGGCTCAGTTCATTCCAATTTTTTTATTTTAAAATGTTTCATTTAGTTAGAAATGTAACTTTAAAATAAACAGCAAATGAAAAATAAAAAAAGAGAAATGACAAACTCTATCTAAAAAAAAAAAAGTTCTCTTCTGAGGGGGCTCCAGAGTTGGATCTACAGAAGTACCAGCTGCTAGTTTGTTTTATTATTACTTGATTTAAATATATCCATGGCTGAGGGGGAGGAGGGCAACTGACAGCAGCTTTGGCTTCCTGCAATGCTTCCTGCAATTTCACCAAGTTGCTTGTGGGATTGACATGCTTTTCCTTGACATGAGCTCTAAATGATCCCCTAGGCTGAATCCTTTCTCCACTATTTATTGACTGTCTCAGTTCCATTTGGCAAACAAGGACGATCTTCCCTGTCCTCCCTGTCTATGGCTTTTTCACATAGATCAAATACGGTAAGTGGATATGTAAGTCTTTGAAACTGTACATGGCAACCTACCAGTTTTACTCACTTGTCTCATTCAGTAGTACTTTTCCAAAAATATGCAGTGCAACTCTTCAGAAATGGAATGGTGTTACCAGGCATTCTGAATCCAAAACTCTCCAAGCTATCCTGTTGCTGTGCAATATTAGCCATTTTTCTTTGCAACTAGTTTAGCCCTTCAAAAACACCACTGACATCAATTCTTGAATAAATGTCATTATTTATTGGAACTTGCTTTCTAAGAGATAATTTTGATTAATGAAGACTTAGAGCTTTGAATCCCTCAAATTAGAGGATGAAACATCAGGTCTGCTCCTTCCTTCTCCTGATAGTTCACATACTGTCCTATGATTCCCCTTCCTTTCCTCTGATCTTTGATGTGAAATAGGGTAGCTCTTTCCACAGGGTTCCCGTTCAGAGTCCCAGCTGTTCAGGGGCATGGCCACTTCTTCCCTTAAAAAATGGAGTTAAATGAAACATCCCACCTGGGCTTGCTAAGCCACTCTATGTTCCAGGTGCACTTTCATGACATTTTACCTATGTAAGGCATATGCGATCTTGAAACCAGTTAACACAGATATCATTCCTCAAACTCAACTCTCTTCCAGGGTTAAAGTTGGCTAGGAAGCTCCAGGTGATACTCTCTCTCTGTTTAAACTTTAGTTGAAACATCATGTCTAGTTGAGGCCTTTCTTTTGCAGTTTAGAAAACTCTACTGGTTTTTAAAAACTTTTATGAGATCTTTTATATTCAGAATTTTCTCTTACTGAATGTGACTTTTACTTATTTTCTTGAATGCAGAGTATATATGTGTGATAAATATGTTACATATATTTTATGTAAGATATGTATTTTTAACTAAGATAATACTCAAATAATATGCCAATATCTTACAAGTCTGTTTTGTTTTAGTAGTTATCTAGATACAGCCAATATAGATCAAAGGAGGTACAACTTATTTTTTTTTTAATTTACATTCCAGTTACTAAACATACAGTGTAATTAGTTTCAGGTGTACAATATAGTGATTCAACACTTCCATACAACACCTAGTGCTCATCACTATTAGTACGCTCCCGAATCCCCATCACCTATTTAACCCATCCCCTCATTCACCTCCTCTCTGGTAACATGAGTATGTTTTAAATAGTTAAGAGTCTGTTTCTTGTCTTGTCTCCTTCCTTTCTTTTTTTTTTTTCCTTTCCTTGTTTTGTTCCTTAAGTTCCACATATGACTCAAATCATATGGTATATGTCTTCCTCTGACTGACTTATTTTACTTACCATTATACTTTCATACTCCATCCACATCATTGCAAAAGGCAAAATTTCATTCTTTTCTATGGCTGAGTAATAGTCCATTGTATATATATGCCACTTCTTTATCCATTCATCAGTCAATGGACACTTAGGCTGTTTCCATAACTGGGCTATTGTACATAATGCTGCAATAAACATAGGGGGTGCATGTATCCTTTGAATTAGTATTTTTGTTATCTGGGTAAATACATAGTAGTGCAATTGCTAGATTGTAGGGTAGTTATATATTTGTAACTTTTCGAAGAAACTCCATACTGCTTTCCAGAGTGGCTGCACCAGTTTGGATTTCCACCAACAGGCAAAGAGGGTTCCTCTTTCTCCCCATTTTTCACCAATACCTTTTGTTTCTTGTGTCATTAATTTTAGCTATTCTGACAGGTGTGAGGTGGTATTTCATTGTGGTTTTGATATTTCTTTCCCTGATGATCAGTGATACTGAGCATCTTTTCATGTGTCTGTTAGCTTGTATGTATTCTTTGGAAAGATGTCTATTCATGTCTTCTGCCCATTTTTAATTGGATTATTCATTTTTTGAGGGTGTTGATTTTTGTAAATTCTTTGGATATTTACCCTTTATCAGATATGTCATTTGCAAATGTCTTCTCCCATTCCATAAGTTGCATGTTAGTTTTATTGATTGTTTCCTTCACTGTGCATACATTTTTTTTTATTTTTATGAAGTTCCAATGATTTATTTGTGCTTTTGTTTCCCTTGCCTCAGGTGACATAAGTAGGAAGACATTCAAAGAGGTTATTGCTTGTGTTCTCCTCTAAGATTTCTATGGTTTCATGTCTTATATTTAGGTCTTTAATCCATTTTGAATTTGTTTTTGTGTGTGGTGTAAGAAAGTGGTTCAGTTTCATTCTTTTTCATGTTGCTGTCCAGTTTTCCCAACACCACTTTTTGAAGAGACTGTCTTTTTCCCATTGGATGCTCTTTACTGCTTTGTTGAAGGTTAATTGACTATATACTTGTGGGTTTGTTTGTGGGTTTTCTATTCTGTTCTAATGATTTATGTGTCTATTTTTGTGCCAGTAGCATACTGTTTTGGTCACCACAGCTTTGTAATATAACTTGAAGTCCAGAATTGTGGCACCTCCAGCTTTGCTTTTTGTTTTCAAGGTCACCTTGGCTATTTGGGGTCTTTTGTGGTTCCATACAAATTTTAGGTTTTGTTTGTTCTACCTCTGTGAAAAATGCTGTAGGTATTTTGAGAGGGGTTGCATTAAATGTATATATTGCTTTGGGTAGTATAGACATTTTAACATTATTTGTTCTTCCAATCCATGAGCATGGAATGTCTTTCCATTTTTTGTGTCCTCTTCAATTTCTTTCATCAGTGTTTAATAGTTTTCAGAGGACAGGTCTTTCATTTCTTTGGTTAGGTTTATTCCTAGGTATTTTGTTGCTTTTGGTGCAACTGTAAATGGAATTGATTTCTTAATTTGTCTTTCTTCTGCTTCATTATTTGTGTATAGAAATGCAAGATTTCTGTATGTTGATTTTGTATCCTGTGACTTTACTGAATTTGTGTATCACTTCTAAACAAGTTTTTGGTGAAGTCTTTCAGGTTTTATATAGAGAGTATCATGTCGTCTGCAAGTAGTGAAAATTTTACTTCTTCCTTGATTATTTTTGTTGTTTTTGTCATTGTGTGATTGAGATGGCTAGGATTTCCAGTACTGTGTTAAATAGCAGTGGTAAGACTGGACATCCCTGTCTTGTTCCTGACTATGGGGGAAAAGCTCTCAGGTTTTCCCCATTGAAGATGTGATTAGCTGTGGGTTTTTTATATATCGCCTTTATTATGTTGAGATATGTTCTCTCTAAAACTACTTTGTTGAAGGTTTTTATCATGAGTGGATGTTGTACTTTGTCAAATGCCTTTTCTGCATCTATTCAAATGATCAAATGGTTATTATCCTTTCTTTTATTAATGTAGTGTATCATGTTGATTGATTTGTGAATATGGAACCACACTTGCAAGCCAGGGATAAATCCCACTTGATCGTGGTGAATGATTTTTTTAATGTATTGTTGAATTCAGTTTGCTAGTATTTTTTTGAGAATTTTTGCATCCATGTTCATCAGGGATATTGGCCTGTAGTTCTCTTTTTTAGTAGATTCTTTATCTGGATGTGATATCAGGGTGATACTGACATCATAGAATGAGCTGGGAAGTTTTCCTTCCTTTTCTGTCTTTTTGGGATGTTTTAAGAATATTCTTTAAATGCTTGGTAGAATTCATCTGTGAAGCCATCTGACCCTGGAGTTTTGTTTCATGGGAGTTATTTTATTACTGATTTAATATCTTTGCTGGTTATCAGTCTGTCCAAGTTTTCTATTTCTTCCTATTACAGTTTTAGTAGTTTATATGTTTCTAAGAATTTATATATTTCTTCCAGTTTGTCCAATTTGTTGGCATATGGTTTTTCATAATATTCTTTTACAATTATTTGTATTTCTATGGTGTTTGTTATTTCTCCTCTCTCATTTGTGATTTTATTTATTTGGGCCCTTTCTCTTTTCTTTTTAATAAGTTTGGCTAGAAGCTTGTCAATATTATTAATCTTTCCAAAGAACCAGTTCATGATTTCATCAATTGGTTCTATTTCTTTTTTAACTCCTCTAGGTGTAAGATTAGGTTGTTTATTTGAGAGTTTTCCTGCTTTGTAATGTAGGCCCATATTGTGATATACTTCCCTCTTAGGACCACTGTTGCTGCCTCCCAAAGGTTTTGGACCATTGTGTTTTCATTTTCATTTATTTCCATGTATTTTTTTTTTAATTTCTTCTTTGATTTCCTGGTTGACCCATTCATTGTTAATAACATGTTACTTGATCCCTATGTATCTGTAGTCTTTCCAATTTTTCTTCTTGTGGTTGACTTCTAACTTCATAGTGTTGTGATCAGAAAACATGAATGGTATGACTTCAATTTTTTGTTTTTTTTGTTTGTTTGTTTTTTGTTTTTGCATTTGTTGAGGCCTGATTTAGTACCTAATATGTGATCTATTCTGGAGAATATTCCATGTGCACTTGGAAAGAATGTGTATTCTGCTGTTTTAGGAAGGAATGTTTTAGGAAGGAATGTTTTAGGAAGGTCCTGAATATATCTGTTAAATCCATCTGGTCCAGCATGTCATTCAAAGCCACTGTTTCCTTATTGATGTTCAGTTTAGATGATCTATCCATTGATGTAAGTGGAGTATTAAAGTCCCCCACTATTATTGAATTGCTAGCGATTAGTTCCTTTATGTTTGTTATCGACTGTTTTATATATTTGAGTGCCTCCATGTTGGATGCATAAATATTTGCAATTGTTATATCTTCTTTTTGGATAGATTATTATTACATAGTTTCCTTCTTTATTTCTTGTTACAGTCTTTGTTTTAAAGTTGGATAGATTATTATGATATAGTTTCCTTCTGTATCTATTGTTAGTGTCTTTGTTTGTTACAGTCTTTGTTTTAAAGTCTAGTTTGTCCAATATAAGTGTTGCTAATCTGGCTTTCTTGTGGCATTCATTTGAACAATAATTGTTTCTCCGCCCACCCACCACTTTCAATCTACAGATGTCTTTAGGTCTAAAATAAGTCTTTTGTTGGCAGCATATATATGGGTCTTGTTTTTTTTGTTTGTTTGTTTGTTTTGTTTTTTTGGTTTTTTTTTTTTATCCATTCTGAAACCTTATGTCTTTTGATTGGAGCATTTAGTTCATTTACATTCAAAGTAATTATTGATATACATATATATTGCCATTTTATTACTTGTTTGTCATTATTTCTGGAGATTTCCTCTGATCCTTTCTTGTATTTGTCACTTTTGGTCTTTCTTTTCCACCCAGATTCCTCTCTCTTATTTCTTGCTGGGCTGATTTAGTGGTAACAAACTCCTTTAGTTTTTGTTTGTCTGAGAAACTCTTTGTGCCTCCTTCTATTCTGAATGATAGCCTTCCTCGAGAGAGTATTCTTAGCTGCAGATTTTTCCCATTCACAGCATTAAATTTGTCATTCCACCCTTTCTGGCCTGCAAAGATTCTGTTGAGAAATCTCCAGCTAGCCTCATGGGTCTTCCCTTGTAAATTAAGAACTTTGTCTTTTCTTTCTGCTTAAGATTTTTTCTTTATCACTATATTTTGCAAATTTAATAACAATATGTCTTGGTGTTGGCCTGCTTTTGTTGATTTTGATGGGAATTCTCTGTGCATCATGGATCTGGATGTCTGTTCCTTCCCCAGATTAGGGAAGTTTTCAGCTATTATTTCCTCAAATAAATTTTCTGCCCCCTTTTTTCTCTCTTCTTCTTCTGGGACTCCTATGATATGAATCTTATTATGTTTGATGGAGTCACTGAGCTCCCCAAGTCTTTTCTCATGTTCCCCAATTCTTCTTTCTTTCTTTTTTTTTTTTTTTTTTTTATTCAGCTTCATTGTATTCCACTGCTTGGTCACTAATTCATTTTTCTGGTTCTTCCAGCCTGCTGTTCATTGCATCAGGTCTGTTTCTAATCTCATTTATTGAACTGCCCTTATGATTATTGCTTTAAATTCTTCATCAGCCATGTTACTTATATCTGTTTCACTTATATCTCTGGCTATGGCCTTATCTTGTATTTTTAATTTGGGACAAATTCCTCTATCTTGACATTTTGTAAAAGTCTCTGCCTTCTTCTCAGAATTAGTGAAGCTCCTGAAAGTAATGGCTGTATGAAGAAGAGGTCATGTAGTTCCCTGGGCCTGGAACTTCAGAGAGTGTCTCTGGTGTGTTCTGCATGTACTCTGCTATTGTGTTTTGGCTGCTGTATCCTTCAGGCCAATCGTCTATAGAGGCTCTCCTTGCCTGCTATAGGCAGCGTTTGGCCCAAGGCCTGAATGTGATGACTCTTAACAAGATGTGTTCTGGTCTACTTGTAAATTGAGAACTGACACCAACTCCACCAGAACCAGGGCTCTGCAGAACTCTGGTCAGGAGATGTGGTGCGTGTAGAGGTTTGCACTGGTCTTCTTGGGTATGGGCCCATCACACTGGGACTGAAGCAAGCTTGACTGAGAAGAGCATTCCCAACAGAGCACAGGGATGTGGGGCTTCGCATGTGCAAGTTAGGCAGCCAGTATTGACACTGGGCTGCTTCCTGCTGGTGGCTCTGTATTTATGCTGAGGGGTAGGGGAGGGAAATGGTGCCAGCCAGCTCCTTTGCTCCTGGAGAAACATCTCTGTGAACAGTGGCCTCTCAGGGATGAGCTCCAAGAAGAACACATAATCTCCACACTGTGTGCCCCAGGCATTCTTCAAATCACTATTTCCATGTCATCTGCCCCCAGGATCAGGGAAGTGCCCTCCAGGATCTATCCCAGCCCAGCCTGCTGACCTTTAAAACTCCAGACTTTAAGCCCTGCTGCTTGCAAGAACTCATTAAACTCAGCCCCTCTCATTTTCCACGCCAATGGCTTTGGGGAAATGGTCTCCTTGTATGTCCCCCTGTGTAATCTCTCTCTCTACTCCTTCACAACCAGAGCTCCTTCCCCTCCACAGCACCTGTGATCTGTTTCTCCCCTAAACCATGTCTCTGCATTTCCTACTTTCTTCGATGTGGCCTCTTCTCTCTCTTTAGTGGTGGAGTTTGCTCTTTCATTCTTAAGGTCAACTTCTGGGGTATTTAGAGTGATTTGATAGTTATCTAGTGGTGTTTGTGAGACAAAACAAACCTAGGATCCTACTATTCCATCATGATCCTCTGATCAACCAGGAGGTACAAGTTTAGATGTCAAGACTCAGGTCACCACCAGTGATCTTAGATAAATCTATGGTAATGATTCTCAAATTTACACCTTGGGACCCCAATTCTTCCTGACCTCCAGACTCATATGTTCAGTTTCCTTTTGACATTGCTGTTTGGATGACTAATCAATGTCTGGAATTTAATATTCCCAAAATCAAAATCAAGAAACTTATGATTTCTCCTTTTATTTCCCCAATCTGCTTTATCTCTGTCCCTTTCCTAAGAAGTGGCATCTCCATCCTCTCGGGTGCTCATATCAAAAACCTGGAAATCATCTTTGACTTTTCCCTTCCTTTTATACTACATACCTGTTAAATTAGTTAAACAAAGAGACCATTAGACTGAGGTTGCTTTAATGTCATGGTGGCTTACACAAACAAATGAAAATCTAAACTTGTAAAAGCCTCAAGGTTATGAAATCAAAACACAATGGGCAACAAATCACAAGGAGCCAAATATGCTTTAAGCTATAGTCAATCAATAATTTCTTCTTTGCTCGCACACTTTCTCCTATATGAATCTTTTCCCTGGCTTCTGTCCATGAGTGCTCCTATTTGCTTCTTAACACTGTCTGATTTGAATTAATTTTTATTCAAATAAACTCTTAAAAATTTTAATAAGCCTCAGTTTATCTTTTAATACACACAACCCCACAATAAGTCCTGTTAGTTTTATCTTCAGAATATTTCTAAAATCTGACCCCTATCACCACCTACATCATCCTGCTTCAAGCCACTGCAGCTGTTATGGACAATTATAATCCTCTCCTGACTGATTTTCCTTCTTGTGTTATATCTTCTACACTTTCACCCCACATAGCAGCCACAATGACCAATTCAAATGTAAATTTGATCCTGTCTTCCTCCTTCCAAAAACCCACCAATCACCAATTGTTTCCTATCCACACTTAGAATAGATTCTAAGCTTCTTTTCTTGGCTTTCCAGATCTTATGTGATTGAGCCCTGGATAGTTGTGTGATCTCATTTCACACTTTCCCTCTTGCTCACAGAGTTCTAAATATACACCTTGCTGTTTTTCAAACGCACACATAGCATCCTCTCATCTCAGAGTGTGCACTCACTGTTCCCTCTGCCTAGAACTCCTCCCCTCAAATAGTCACATAGCTTGTGCTTCACATCAGTGATATCTGCTCAAACTCCCTCAGAGTGTTTTCCATCCAATCCAGAAGAGCTCCCGCATTTGCTCCCAGTACTCTATCTCTCTTCTGCACTCTTTTTATTCCTAATACCCACCACTGCCTGGCATTCTGCTCAAACATATATGCACACTTGTTCACTCCTCAGTCAAATGTAGGTGACATGAGGACAGAAACTTGGACTGTTAAGTTTATAACCCTTTTCCTAATAACTAGAACAGTGCCAGGTATTCACTAAGAGCAAAAGGAATAATTGTCAATTAATGAAGATATGCAGACTCTTGGGCCTGTTTCTTTTCTGTAAAATAAGAGTTTCAATCAGAGATGCTCTATAAGAAAGCCACTAGCTTTTGGACACCTGGGTGGCTCAGTCGGTTAAGCATTGGACTCAGCTCAGGTCATGATCTTGTGGTTCATGAGTTCAAGCCTTACTTTGGGCTCTGTGCTGACAGCTCAGAGCCCATGACCTGCTTCAGGTCTCCCTCTGTGTCTCCAAATTCCAAATTCCTCTTTATGCTGTTCTGTTTTTAATGTGTCTATTCCCCATGAAGGAGAAATAATGGAAGATGGAAATAAGTTTATCATATCACAATTAGCAAAATCAGATGGTGGAGCGTTTGGAGGAGCCTTGCTCAGAAGATGGATTTTAGAGAAAACCAAGGCAAGGGTGTTAAGCAACAGTAACAACAACTACAGCAACAACAACAAACAACAAAAGTTAAAGAAGCTAGAGACAAAGCTTTACAATCTAGCTTTTTCTTCTTATATTATGGTCAATATAGTACGTGTATAGATTTTGTACATTAGCTCAAAATCCCACCTGAGAATGTCCCAGAGATCTGGTTCTGCTTCAGCAAGTTATAAGTGACAGAAAAGAAAAGCAAATGCAAGGGTTAGATCAGCTCTTGACTGGCAGCTCTGTTGCCATAATTACAGCCAAGTTTAAGCCCAAGGTTCATGAGGTGTATTGGCTGTGAACTGAAAAGAACAATCCACCAACACATCTGAGCACCTGAGATTAGAATGTGCAAACCATTGTGCTCAGCATTCCAACTATAGTACTGAAATATAACGTCAGGCAGAGTAGGGAGCCATAAAACGTGAAGTCAAAAGGCTGACTGAGTTGTCACTGGAAGGTTCATTACTAACTCTGATGTGCTCTTTGGCATTTACCCAGACAATCTGAGGCTATGACATTAACATGCAGTTCTTTATGTGAATCCAAGCCTTGCTGCTTCCCAGAAAAGAAATGTAAGAGGGAAAAACCCAAAATATTTTAATTTCTTCTGCAGTTTCTCTAAAGCCCAGAAATAGTTTTAAGTATACATAAAAGGTATCATTAAAAATAAAAGTGTAAGCATTTTTATAATTTCATTCATATATTAGTAATATCAAATGTTATCATTGTTTCAGATACTTTTCCAATAAATGTGCATGTGCATCTTCAAAAAATTTTAAATGACTAGGGAAAAGTGAACTATTCCCTCACACCACTAAGTGTTATTAAATTTAAAGGAAAAGAAAGAGAAAATGGCTTTTCTGCTTTTTATAACAAAGCAATGCAAAGGTCTTTTCCAATTGAGAAGAGCAACTTCTAAACATATATCTAAACGTATATCTGTGTCCAAGGTTTGTACTGCTTTTTGACAACCCACGACATAAATCCTGCTTAGGGAATAATTGCCTGGGATAGTGCCGAGTTACCAGGTCATTTAAATCGATGCTGTGTGCTATTGCACACTTAAAATTATTTACACTGCTCTTATCCTAGCTACAATCTGTTCTCTCTCGCTAATGCAATGGAGAGCAATTTACTCCAGAATACCAAAGTCCTTCTGATTTCATTTTTGCTCTCACATCTGCTGCTGCGAGCACAAGTCCTAGAAATAAAACCAAATAAAGAAGCACAAGGAAGCTTTGGGGGAAAGTAGGTTTTAGAGTAAACATCAATGAAATCTTCAAGTTCTGTTTCTGACACTTGGTTCTAATTAACTTTAATGGTTGGTTGCAGTTGTTCATTTGAGAGATATGGAAGAGTTCTTTCCTTTTATGTCCGTCCTTCCTTCCTTCCCTCCCTCCTTTTTTCTTTTTCTTTTTTTTTTTTTAATTTTTTTTTCAACGTTTATTTATTTTTTTGGGACAGAGAGAGACAGAGCATGAACGGGGGAGGGGCAGAGAGAGAGGGAGACACAGAATCGTAAACAGGCTCCAGGCTCTGAGCCATCAGCCCAGAGCCTGACGCGGGGCTCGAACTCCTGGACGGCGAGATCGTGACCTGGCTGAAGTCGGACCGCTTAACCGAATGCGCCACCCAGGCGCCCCTCTTTTTCTTTTTTTTTTAAATTGTTGTCGATACAAGCATTTGATGCAGGATTAATGTTGTTGATACAAGCATTTGATACAAGCATTTGATGCAGGTGCCTTGGCATTTTTCATTTGAAATGAGGCTGTGGTCTGTGACTCATGTTATTTGCACCATTAAAGTTGTTGGCTGTTTGTGAAAAGTGAGAGTTAGAGAGCTCTGATCAGCAGAATTGAAATGACTGGCAAACCTAAAAGATACCAAACATCAATGTTTCATTTATCTCAATTGTTTCATTATTAAACTCTCTTGTTACTTATACCCACCTGCAAAGCTGTTGAAATTTCTTAGTTTTGTTTTCTACTGAAAGGAAAAAAAAAGGTAGGAGCTGATTAGAAATTGAAAAATCAGACAATGTAGACTGTGGATAACTAATCAAAAATCAAAACAGTAAAATTGAATTGAATTGAATTGAATTGAATTGAATTGAATTGAAACCTCATCATTGTAAGCCAAATTCAGATATGCTTCTGGCTGTTCTATGGTTCCAGAGTGGGAATCTAAGAGTTGTAGACATGCCATGCCAGAGATTAGAATATGAAAATTCCATTAGTCTTCCAGAGATTTTCATCATGGAGGGTGAGGAGTCTTTTAGCAGTTGGTTCCCTGTCCCAAACCCACCTCTTTCTTCTCTGCTAATAACTCCGACTTTATTTATGTGTCTAGCCCTGAGGGAGAAAATATTGAATAGTCTAGCAACAAATAAATAAAAGCCTCACAAGGTTAATCTATTCCCCTTGATGGTGATTAGATTAGGAGTGAGCATGAGATCCACTTCTTGTCCAAGAGATTAAGGGTCAATTTGCTAAGAATCTTGTGAAAAAGGTTTCCTCAGTATTGATACAGACATACAGGAAGGGATGAACCCTTCTCTTCTTTTGATTCTTGTGTCTGTATTTGATGCCTGACACTCTTGTAGCTGTCCTGTGACTATACAATGAAGCAATGTGAGAACTAGCCAACAAACTGGTTGGCACAGCAGGAAGACAGAAATCTATATATTTGATAACATTGTTAACTCAATTAAAAGCATCTGATTAAAACCTTCTATGGAAAAAAAAAAACAACAAAAAACAATCTTAGACTACCAGAGAGCATGTTGAAGTCAATAAACTTGATATGAAGTTGAAGAAGTTAAATATATATATATATATATATATATATATATATATATATATAACCTTCTAACTTAGCAACCTTCTAAACTCCATCATGAGTGACTTCTGATCAATTTCTGTGCATAGGAAGATATGACCAAATGAGAAACATGTTACCTACTCTCCAGCAAGATAGTGCAGCTAGAAGTTGAATCCATTTAAAGCTTTGGATGCAGAGGACGACACAGGACTAGATGAACAAAGTATTGGTCACTGGGAGGGTAGCCTTTTGGAACTAAAAGCAGGAAAGCAGGACCAAACTGAGTTCCTGGTCTGGGAGGTTGAGAGAAGAAAACTACAGCAGCTCTGAGAGCTGCTTTCATCAGTAGCAGAGCCAGGACACATCCGAGATAGTTTCAGAGCAATATTAATGCAAACTTGAAGAGCAAGAAAGATGAGGCCATCTAGGGAGCCCATCTAGGGACCACATGAGAGCACATATGAAGTACCTTCTAGAGACTTACTGGTTGCATTGGGAGGCATTTGAAGTTGGGATTGCTGGGTGTCCAGCCAGAGGGCTATTCTTTTGTTAACTTTATTGCATCTCCAGATAATTGTGACAAGGAAAAAACAGTGTTCTCTGTTATCAAGACAATAATCACTTTAATTTGGGTTAGAACAGAAAACTGATGTGTGGAGAGACACTCCTTCAGATCTACCAGGCAAAGTTCTGATTGATGGTATGTTGGTGGCTTGTGGTTGCTGTTTTTTAATGGAGTTCATTAATGTTGTTACTCCTAACACAATCAATGAATGAATTCCGGAGTAAGACTGGTTATCCATTTGAGATCTTATACAACTCAAGTTTCTGAAGTATTGTTTCTGAAGCATTAATGTGCCTAAGACTCACCTAGTGTTCTCATTTAAACTGCTGAATTCTGGAGTCTGCATATTCTCATCATGAAGGCCTCGGTTGGGGCCCAGGGACTTGAATTTTTACTAGGTTCCCCATGTGACTCTAACACAGGTGATCTGTGGGTCCCACTTTAAGAAACTCTGCTCTAAGAATTCTGCATTAAAGTGCAGATGTTATAAATAAATGTAGCTTTCCCTTCCAAGTAGGCTTTGCGTTTGAAAAATTGTTCCACAGTTAGGAACGAGGTCGATACTGAATAGTCCTCTTGGGATCTACAAATAGTCCATGGGTTGTGATTCAACCACCCAAGAGCTATTCTATTGCCATCATTTTTCTTCATAGAGGTTCCTTAACTTACAGAAGGAATTTTGTTGTTGTTGTTGTTGTTGTTGTTGTTGTTGTTAGGAATGAGAAATATGGAAGACAACGTTCACTACATATTTCTTCCCTCAATCAAGTGGAAGCATAAGAGGAGGTCAAAAGTCCATCATCCTTGCTTGAGACCAAGAAGCAAAGTATTTATTTGTGATTTTCTGAGAGCAGAGGAAGCTATCCATCTTTGCCTTTCCAGCATCCACTCGTGACATTGTACTACTTACTACTTATCACATTACAGGAACTTGCTAAATATCTGTCAAATGTTAGTGGACTTGGGCCACAGTCTTTGGTCTGAGCTTATAGTAACCCTAAGATAGCAACACACTAAATCCTTAGCTCCAGAAGGGAAGATAAATGTTTTTCATTTATTTGCCCACCCTTCTCTATAGTGGGTACTAAATAAATGTTTGTTGAATAACTGAATGAATGTGTGAGGGTAAAGCAACCCTAAAAATTTATAGTCATCTTTTACATGACATTAGGTTTACAAACTATTTTTCTAGTAACAGAACCGTCCTTTCAAATAAAAACTCATGCAGGATCCTTCCAGATAAGACAGACAAAAATAAAATTGAGAGATTGGAAGTTGAATATTCTTCCTGTCTATATTGCCCATCAGCAATAAAGAGTCTAAACCAATTCCTTTTTTTTCAATATATGAAATTTATTGTCAAATTGGTTTCCATACAACACCCAGTGCTCATCCCAAAAGGTGCCCTCCTCAATACCCATCACCCACCTTCCCCTCCCTCCCACCCCCCATCAACCCTCAGTTTGTTCTCAGTTTTTAACAGTCTCTTATGCTTTGGCTCTCTCCCACTCTAACCTCTTTTTTTTCTCCCTTCCCCCATGGGTTTCTGTTAAGTTTCTCAGGATCCACATAAGAGTAAAACCATATGGTATCTGTCTTTCTCTGTATGGCTTATTTCACTTAGCATCACACTCTCCAGTTCCATCCACGTTGCTACAAAAGGCCATATTTCATTCTTTCTCATTGCCACGTAGTACTCCATTGTGTATATAAACCACAATTTCTTTATCCATTCATCAGTTGATGGACATTTAGGCTCTTCCCATAATCTGGCTATTGTTGAGAGTGCTGCTTTAAACATTGGGGTACAAGTGCCCCTATGCATCAGTACTCCTGTATCCCTTGGGTAAATTCCTAGCAGTGCTATTGCTGGGTCATAGGGTAGGTCTATTTTTAATTTTTTGAGGAAACTGCACACTGTTTTCCAGAGCGGCTGCACCAATTTGCATTCCCACCAACAGTGCAAGAGGGTTCCCGTTTCTCCACATCCTCTCCAGCATCTATAGTCTCCTGATTTGTTCATTTTGGCAACTTTGACTGGCATGAGGTGATATCTGAGTGTGGTTTTGATTTGTATTTCCCTGATGACGAGCGACGTTGAGCATCTTTTCATGTGCCTGTTGGCCATCCGGATGTCTTCTTTAGAAAAGTGTCTATTTATGTTTTCTGCCCATTTCTTCACTGGGTTATTTGTTTTTCAGGTGTGGAGTTTGGTGAGCTCTTTATAGATTTTGGATACTAGCCCTTTATCCGATATGTCATTTGCAAATATCTTTTCCCATTCCATTGGTTGCCTTTTATTTTTGTTGGTTATTTCCTTTGCTGTGCAGAAGCTTTTTATCTTCATAAGGTCCCAGTAGTTCATTTTTGCTTCTAATTCCCTTGCCTTTGGGGATGTGTCAAGTAAGAAATTGCTACGGCTGAGGTCAGAGAGGTCTTTTCCTGCTTTCCCCTCTAGGGTTTTGATGGTTTCCTGTCTCACATTCAGGTCCTTTATCCATTTTGAGTTTATTTTGGTGAATGGTGTGAGAAAGTGATCTAGTTTCAATCTTCTGCAGGTTGCTGTCCAGTTCTCCCAGCACCATTTGTTAAAGAGACTGTCTTTTTTCCATTGGATGTTCTTTCCTGCTTTGTCAAAGTTTAGGTAGCCATATATTTGTGGGTATAGTTCTGGGGTTTCTATTCTATTCCACTGATCTATGTGTCTGTCTTTGTGCCAATACCATGCTGTCTTGATGATGACAGCTTTGTAGTAGAGGCTAAAGTCTGGGATTGTGATGCCTCCTGCTTTGGTCTTCTTCTTCAAAATTACTTGGGCTATTCGGGGCCTTTTGTGGTTCCATATGAATTTTAGGATTGCTTGTTCTAGTTTCAAGAAGAATGCTGGTGCAATTTTGATTGGGATTGCATTGAATGTGTAGGTAGCTTTGGGTAGTATTGACATTTTGACAATATTTATTCTTCCAATCCATGAGCACGGAGTGTTTTTCCATTTCTTTATATCTTCTTCAATTTCCTTCATAATATTTCTATAGTTTTCAGCATACCGATCTTTTACATCTTTGGTTCGATTTATTCCTAGGTATTTTATGCTTCTTGGTGCAATTGTACATGGGATCAGTTTCTTTATTTGTCTTTCTGTTGCTTCATTATTAGTATATAAGAATGCAACTGATTTCTGTACATTGATTTTGTATCCTGCAAATTTGCTAAATTCATGTATCAGTTCTAGCAGACTTCTGGTGGAGTCTATCGGATTTTCCATGTATAATATCATGTCATCTGCAAAAAGTGAAAGCTTGACTTCATCTTTGCCAATTTTGATGCCTTTGATTTCCTTTTGTTGTCTGATTGCTGATGCTAGAACTTCCAACACGATGTTAAACAACAGCAGTGAGAGTGGACATCCCTGTCGTGTTCCTGATCTCAGGGAAAAAGCTCTCAGTTTTTTCCCATTGAGGATGATGTTAGCTGTGGGATTTTCATAAATGGCTTTTATGATCTTTAAGTATGTTCCTTCTATCCTGACTTTCTCGAGGTTTTTTATTAAGAAACGTTGCTGAATTTTGTCAAATGCCTTTTCTGCATCGATTGATAGGATCATATGGTTCTTATCTTTTCTTTTATTAATGTGATGTATCATGTTGGTGATTTGCGAATGTTGGACCAGCCCTGCATACCAGGAATGAATCCCACTTGATCATGGTGAATAATTCTTTTTATATGCTGTTGAATTCGATTTGCTAGTGTCTTATTGAGAATTTTTGCATCCATATTCATCTGGGATATTGGCCTGTGGTTCTCTTTTTTTACTAGGTCTCTGTCTGGTTTAGGAATCAAAGAAATACTGGATTCATAGAATGAGTCTGGAAGTTTTCCTTCCCTTTCTATTTTTTGGAATAGCTTGAGAAGGATAGGTATTATGTCTCCTTTAGACGTCTGGTAGAACTCCCCTGGGAAGCCATCTGGTCCTGGACTCTTATTTCTTGGGAGATTTTTGATGGCTGATTCAATTTCTTTGGTGGTTATGGGTCTGTTCAAGCTTTCTACTTCCTCCTGATTGAGTTTTGGAAGCGTGTGGGTGTTTAGGAATTTATCCATTTCTTCCAGGTTGCCAGTTTGTTGGCATATAATTTTTCATAGTATTCCCTGATAATTGCTTGTATCTCTGAGGGATTGGTTGTAATAATTACATTTTCATTCATGATTTTATCTATTTGGGTCATCTCCCTTTTCTTTTTGAGAAACCTGGTTAGAGGTTTGTCAGTTTTGTTTATTTTTTCAAAAAACCAACTCTTGGTTTCATTGATCTGCTCTACAGTTTTTTTCGATTCTATATTGTTTATTTCTGCTCTGATCTTTATTATTTCTCTCCTTCTGCTGGATTTAGGCTGCCTTTGCTGTTCTGCTTCTATTTCCTTTAGGTGTGCTGTTAGATTTTGTATTTGGGATTTTTCTTGTTTCTTGAGATAGGCCTGGATTGCAATGTATTTTCCTCTCAGGAATGCCTTCGCTGCATCCCAAAGCGTTGGATTGTTGTATTTTCATTTTTGTTAGTTTCCATATATTTTTTAATTTCTTCTCTAATTGCCTGGTTGACCCACTCATTCTTTAGTAGGGTGTTCTTTAACTTCCATGCTTTTGGAGGTTTTCCAGACTTTTTCCTGGGGTTGATTTCAAGCTTCATAGCATTGTGGTCTGAAAGTATGTATGGTATGATCTCAATTCTTGTATACTTATGAAGGGCTGTTTTGTGACCCAGTATGTGATCTATCTTGGAGAATGTTTCATGTGCACTCGAGAAGAAAGTATATTCTGTTGCTTTGGGATGCAGAGTTCTAAATATATCTGTCAAGTCCATCTGATCCAATATATCATTCAGGGCCCTTGTTTCTCTATTGACCATGTGTCTAGATGATCTATCCATTTCTGTAAGTGGAGTGTTAAAGTTCCCTGCAATTACCACATTCTTATCAATAAGGTTGCTTATGTTTGTGAGTAATTGTTTTATATATTTGGGGGCTCCTGTATTCGGTGCATAGACATTTATAATTGTTAGCTCTTCCTGATGGGTAGACCCTGTGATTATTATATAATGTCCTTCTTCATCTGTTACAGCCTTTAATTTAAAGTCTAGTTTGTCTGATATAAGTATGGCTACTCCAGCTTTCTTTTGACTTCCAGTGGCATGATAAATAGTTCTCCATCCCCTCACTCTCAATCTGAAGGTGTCCTCAGGTCTAAAATGAGTCTCTTGTAGACAGCAAATAGATGGGTCTTGTTTTTTTATCCATTCTGATACCCTATGTCTTTTGGTTGGTGCATTTAGTCCATTTACATTCAGCGTTATTATAGAAAGATACGGGTTTAGAGTCATTGTGATGTCTGTAGGTTTCATGCTTGTAGCGATTTCTCTGGTACTTTGTCTCACAGGTCCCCCTTAGGATCTCTTGTAGGGCTGGTTTAGTGGTGACGAATTCCTTCAATTTTTGTTTGTTTGGGAAGACCTTTATCTCTCCTTCTATTCTAAATGACAGACTTGATGGATAAAGGATTCTCGGCTGCATATTTTTTCTGTTCATCACATGGAAGATTTCCTGCCATTCCTTTCTGGCCTGCCAAGTTTCAGTAGAGAGATCGGTCACGAATCTTATAGGTCTCCCTTTATATGTTAGAGCACGTTTATCCCTTGCTGCTTTCAGAATTTTCTCTTTATCCTTGTATTTTGCCAGTTTCACTATGATATGTCGTGCAGAAGATCAATTCAAGTTATGTCTGAGGGGAGTTCTCTGTGCCTCCTGGATTTCAATGCCTTTTTCCTTCCCCAGATCTGGGAAGTTCTCAGCTATTATTTCTTCAAGTACCCCTTCAGCACCTTTCCCTCTCTCTTCCTCCTCTGGAATACCAATTATGCGTAGATTATTTCTCTTTAGTGCATCACTTAGTTCTCTAATTTTCCCCTCATACTCCTGGATTTTTTTATCTCTCTTTTTCTCAGCTTCTTCTTTTTCCATAATTTTATCTTCTAGTTCACCTATTCTCTCCTCTGCCTCTTCAATCCAAGCCGTGGTTGTCTCCATTTTATTTTGCAGATCATTAACAGCATTTTTTAGCTCCCCCTGGCTGTTCCTTAGCCCCTTGATCTCTGTAGCAAGAGATTCTCTGCTGTCCTTGATACTGTTTTCAAGCCCAGTGATTAATTTTATGACTATTATTCTAAATTCACTTTCTGTTATATTGTTTAAATCCTTTTTGATCATTTCATTAGCTGTCGTTATTTCCGGGATGTTTTTTGAGGAGAATTCTTCCGTTTGGTCATTTTGGATAGTCCCTGGAGTGGTGTGGGACTGCGGGGCACTTCCCTTGTGCTGTCTTGAATAACTCGTGTTGGTGGGCGGGGCCGCAGTCAGACCTGATGTCCGCTGCCAGCCCACCACTGGGGCCACAGTCAGACTGGTGTGTGCCTTCTCTTCCCCTCTCCTAGGGGCGAGATTCACTGTGGGGTGGCCTGGCCCGTCTGGGCTACTTGCACACTGCCAGGCCTGTGTGCTGGGGATCTGGCATATTTCTGGGGTGGATTGGCAAAGTGCAGGGGCAGGAGGGGCAGGTTCAGCTCGCTTTTCCTTTGGACATCCGCTTCGGGAAGGGCCCTGAGGCACTGGGAGGGAGTCAGACCCACCGGAGGGATGGATCTGCAGAAGCACAGCATTGGGTGTTTGCGCATGAACCAATTCCTTTTAACCTACTTTAAAACTATTGGTCTGTAGAATCTTCACAAGATACTTTGGCAGCTTTTTATACTTTTGTATTTTATACTTTAGTATCATGGATTATTAATAAACTAACTTTTAGGGACACCTGTGTGTCTCAGTCGGTTAAGTGTCTGACCTCAGATCAGGTCATGATCAAGGTTCAGGAGTTCGGACCCTCCATCATGCTCTGTGCTGACAGCTCAGAACGTGGAACCTGCTGCAGATTCTGTCTGTCTCTCTCTATATATATATATTTCCTCCCCCCCACTCACATTCTTTCTCTCTCAAAATTAAATAAACATTAAAAAAAACTAACTTTTGTGTAGCCTATTTTTTTCCCTCACAGTTGAGAAATATTTAAATCTTCTATCTATAGAATGTACACCCTGTGCTTTCTTCCTTTATAAAATCCAAAATAAAATATTATAATAGGAAACAAAGCCATTCTAAACATTTAATTTTAATTTAATTTTTACAGAGTGGTTCTATCATAAATTTTACTTATTCATAGTAGACTATACTAGCTATAATTTTCCTTTTCTTTACACACTTTCCCACCAGATTTTTTCTGGATCCTATGGTGAGCTGATGGGACTAAAATTCATGGTGTTTCCTGGCTCCAACCCCACCCACTCTACTGCCTACCACTGTCAATACTGTCATCTCAGGGTACAGACATCAATAAGGCAGGCCAATCAAAGTACTCATCTTCCTAAATATAGTGATTGGCTCAGGAGTGAGCATGTGACTTGGGATTGATAGGGGGGTGCTGGGAGGGAATGATCTTTCTTCTATTTTAATGCTATGTTATAAATGTAGGAGGTTGGGTACACTGGTGACCATGCTGCTTACCACATGGGGGAAAGCAAGACAAGATGAAAAATGACCTGAAGATATCATTTGAACTCCTGGGTCTATGTCACACACTATTCCACTCCACACTTATTAGTTTGAGCTTAAACCTTCCCTTTTGTATTAAAAGAGACTGAGTTCATTTCTGTCACTTAGAACAAAAAGATACCTTTTAAACAAACTCTAATTGTTTTCAGAACATGAGGAATTTATAAAATAATAGACCAATGAAGAGCATGTACTATATTGAAAAGAACTTGTTCCTAATTTCTTCCTTATTGATTTATACTCTCAAAAGGACCATGTAAACTAGATATGAGATTATACTGTAGGTTGTCTACAAACAAACTTTGTAGTTAATAAAACTTTTTTCAAATAGCCACATAACTACATATGGAGCTACAAGGATTCTAATATTTTATTTTATTTTGACAAACCTCACTGCATGTTTTGTGTTATATGCAGTATTCTACATGAGAAGTTTAAAAACAAGTAAGAAGTGAGTGTTTCTATTTACTTAAAATTTCTTCTCTGTGCTTTTTTTTTTTGCATTTGCCAAACTTTAACCAGGAATTATGCATTAACTTTTAAGTTGCTTTTATTTGTTTTTAAGTTTATTCTCTATTTTTGAGAGGGGGGGAGGAACAGCGAGAGAGGGAGACAGAATCCCAAACAGGCTCAGCACTGTTACCACAGAACCTGGCTTGGGGCTTCAATTCATGAGCTGTGAGATCATGACCTAAGCCAAAGTTGGATGCCTAATCAACTGAGCTACCCAGGTGCCCCACTTTTAAATTGCTTTTAATAAATTAATATTAATAATAAGTTAATTGGAACTTAAATTGTGCTTGATACATGCCAGGCTAAGTACTTATGTACATTAGTCATTCCTCACAACAGCCCAGTAGGATTGGTGTGGTAGCCAGACACCAACATGACCTCAGTGATCCTTGTCTTCTGGTATTCTCACTCTTGTATAGTCACTGCCCACACTGAATAGAACTGACCTATGAAACCAACAGTACATTTTAGAAAGGTTGATGTATGACTTCTGAGGCTAAGCCATAAAATATACTGCAGATTCTACCTTGCCCTCTCCTGGATTCCTCACTCCCGAGGACACTGGCTGCATGTTGTAAGAGCACTTATGTAGCCCTGCAGAGAAGTCTACACAGTGGAAGGCTGAGATGTCCTGTTAACAGCCAGCACCAATTCATCATGTATAAGAGTGAACAGATCTTTCAGCCTCAGTCTAGCCTCTAGATGACTAAAACTCCAGGGGCGCCTGGGTGGCTCAGTCAGTTGAGCATCCAACTTCAGCTCAGGTCATGATCTTTCAGTTGATGAGTTCGAGCCCAGCGTCGGGCTCTGTTCTGACAGCTCAGAGCCTGGAGCCTGCTTCAGATTCTGTGTCTCCTTCTCTCTCTGCCTCTCCACCACTCATGTTCTGTTTCTCTCTGTCTCCAAAATAAAGATAAACATTAACAAAAATTTGGATAACTAAAACTCTAGCCAACACCTTGACCGCAGCTTCATGAGAGAACATGAACCAGAACCATCCAGTTAAGCTGATTCCAAATTCCTGACCAACAGAAACTATGAAATAATTTTTGTGGGTTTTTTTTTAACACACTTGATTCTTGGGAAATTTGTTATGCAGCAAAAGAGAACTAATACAGTTGTTTCTACTGCTATCCCCAATTTATAGGTGAATTTTAAGTTTTATGGAGGTTATAAAACGAGCTCAAGACCACAAAGAAAATAAGTGTGAGCGTTTGGATTAAAACGGAACTCTTTTAGATTTCAAAGCCCTATGCTGCTTACTATACATGCATATTCTGGAAAGGGGACAATAAAAATAAAAGTCACTTTTAAATGGCTTCCCACACAGCAACCACTGCAGGTATTGTCTATCCCACTAACCTTGGAGAAATAAAGGGAAAATGATATGATATTGTCATTTTTATAGTTTAAAAAAGCTGGATATTGATCATTTTATATATTATGACTTTATAGAAAATATACCCACAGCAAATGCCTCCTTTTCCTGTAATATCATATGGAGTCTGTGACATCTTTTACAGTGTTTACAAGGTTTTGACGTAGAGGCAAAGAGTCTCACATGTAACAATGCTCAGAAAGGTTTAAATTAATAAACACCACTTATTAAGTCAAAAATAGTAGTGGAATTTTAAAAATAGGGTAGACAGAAAAATAACACAACTAATAAATCCAATTGCCTTTTCAGTTCTCCCTGTCCTCTGCTACCTTTTCTGTCATTGCACTTCCCAAGTCTTTGCCTTAAATGCTACTGACAGACTGAGCCCCAGATGCCATCCTCAGGGTCTCCACCTTTCTCTATGCCAGCCACACATGCCCACATGTCTCAGCTGTCCTATACACACACACTTCCTACCACAGAAGAACCACCACCCTCCATTGCAATAAGAATGGGTATATGTGTGCAATTGTGCACTGTCTGTGACCTGACACTCTTCATCCAGCTGCGTTTTCAGCAGCCACAGTTAATTCTGCCACAACAACTCATCCTTCCTTTTACTAACCCTGAACAGAACTCACTTAAGATTATCCCTGCATTTTCTTGCCAGAATGTTGAAAGCAGAACCCTACTGGCTAAAGCACAACCATGTAAGCTACACAAAACATGAAGGTGAAATCAAAATGAACCAGCAGGACAGACAACAAACAGAAATAGGCACTGGGACAACACTATTTATGTGGGAAAACTCCAAGGAGACTAGAAGCCCCCAACAGTTCTTCCTAGAGAGCAAAGAGACATGGTGTCTTCAGAAAGCAAATATATATATATATATATATATATATATATATATATATATATAATTTAGGTAATCTCTACACTCAATGTGGGCTTGAACTCATGACCCTGAGATCAAGAGATACAGTCTTCCAACTGAACCAGCCAGGTGCCTTAGGGAAGCAAATATTTTGTAATGGGCACAAGACACGAATAGACACTTTTCCAAAGAAGACATCCAGATTGCCAACAGACACAAGAAAAGATGCTCAATGTCACTCCTCATCAGGGAAATACAAATCAAAACCACACTGAAATACCACCTCATGCT
Organism: Acinonyx jubatus; assembly: GCF_027475565.1. Lineage (NCBI taxonomy): Eukaryota > Metazoa > Chordata > Mammalia > Carnivora > Felidae > Acinonyx > Acinonyx jubatus. Next base: position 60,184,203 of record NC_069391.1, read on the forward strand.
GGTCAGAGTGGCTAAAATGAGCAAATCAGGAGACTATAGATGCTGGCGAGGATGTGGAGGAATGGGAACCCTCTTGCACTGTTGGTGGGAATGCAAACTGGTACAGCCGCTCTGGAAAACAGTGTGGAGGTCCCTCAAAAAATTAAAAATAGAACTACCCTATGACTCAGCAATAGTTCTGCTAGGAATTTACCCAAGGGATACAGGAGTGCTGATGCATAGAGGCACATGTACCCCAATGTTTATAACAGCACTTTCAACAATAGCCAAATTATGGAAAGAGTCTAAATGTCCATCAGCTGATGAATGGATAAAGAAGATGTGGTTTATATATACAATGGAATACTACATGGCAATTGGAAAGAATGAAATCTGACCATTTGCAGCAATATGAATGGAACTGGAGGGTATTATGCTAAGTGAAATAAGTCAGTCAGAGACAGACAGCTACCATATGTTTTCACTCATATGTGGATTTTGAGAAACTTAACAGAAGACCATGGGGGAGGGGAAGAGGGAAAAAAGTTACAAAGAGGGAGGGAGGCAAACCATAAGAGACTCTTGGATACTGAGAACAAACTGAGGCTTGATGGAGGGTTGGGGAGAGGGGAAAGTAGGTGATGAGCATTGAGGAGGGCACTTGGTGGGAGAAGCACTGGGTGTTGTATGCAAACCAATTTGACAATAAATTATGTTAAAATAAAATAAAATATGTATGGCTTGCGATAGTAAAAAAAAAAAAAAGACTGATTTAAAGTAATATTTTCTTAATTTTTCTAACTACCACAGTCCTAAAATGAAAGTAGATGAGAAAAGCAGAAATAACACTAAACTGAGTATTCAAGAAGCATGAATTTTGGTATTAGCTCTGCCAATAGCTTAGCTATGTAATTTTGGCAAATTTTTCCATTTTTGAGTTTTATTTTTTTCCTGTATGAACGATAACATTTGACTATAAGATTTTTGAAGTCATTTCTGCTTTAACATTTTTTAAACATTTATTGAGGAAGGAGCCTCAATTTTAATGGAAGTTGGAGAAAATGAGCTCATTAGGGAAAACTCAAAGTAGTTAGATTATAGAAATGGTTAAGTGAGCAAATAATGGTCTTTATTTTAATAAAGTGATTTTTTTTAAAGATGAAGATCATCTGGACTTAATCTTAACTTTAGCATGAGAGCAAATGTTCTGTATTTGCTGAAATTAGTTTTAACAGGGACTGCACTGGATGTCAAAGCTGCAATAGGTAATGGGAAAGAATGTACAACTCTTCTTATGACAACTTTCAATATGTAATTATCTCTTAAATGGTCTATTCCAAACAGAAGAAAAAAAAAACTGCAGTTTGCTTTTCATTGATCCTTTGATTTCACTCATTGTGTGAATGGAGTATTTGATGTAAGACATTAAAATCCTTACTTTTAGTCCTTATTCCCTTCTTTTTCCAGCTTCCATCTGCCATCTGTCTGCCCCACCGAAGTTCACAGTGCTTGAAAGCAGAAGACAGATGATCAAAATACAAGTGACATAGGCTGTGGTTTGCCAGTAAATGTTTAATAACTCTGGGGGTTAGGTAGGTGCCCTGATTTGTAGTGCTTGCCAATTTTCATGGTGTAAATACTCCCATTTGGTTTCATTTCAAGTAACCAATATTGCACCAACTAGCTACAAAATTTCTAAACACTTAAAAATCAGCCCTTAGGAGGTAGCATAAGTCACCTCTAGCACACTATTGAAAAGGTACTAATAAAATGATGTAGAAGCTCACTACTAACTGTGTCCAGAGGAGGTAGGTTGTCAGGGGCTGGTATAACAGCTGCAGAAATTGTGAGGTCATGGTAAATTAGGACACAAGTAGTTTGCTAGGGTGAGTCCTAGGTTTGTGGTGGGAATTCAAACAAAAAGCAGAATGGGAAATGTTAAGGGCCGGGAAAATCATACTAAGGAGTTAGGGTTTCATCTCGAGAACAAAGGGAAACCTGGGACACATCAAGGTGGTGGTTCAATGCAGAGTAATGAATGATAAAAAATTTTTTTAGGAAAATAACTCTAGTGTGAATTATGGACACATTCTGAATCTAACTTGATTTTTTTAATGAAAAATGGGAAAATTATTATAATGATTACAACTTTATAACAATGCATTTGAGTCAATGAAATCCAAAAGCCACTTGGACTATACCAAGCACGGGGAGGCTGCCAGGAATCCAACACATGTTCTCTCTCTCTGTCTCCTGAGTTTGCTTTGCTCTGTGCCTCTGTTCACTTCTCTCTCTTTTTCAAAAGAGTGGCTTTCTCTGACACTTCACTTATTTGGTAAGAGGACAAGTGTTCCATACTGATCCAATTTAAAAAGATGAAGGAGGAGAAGGAGAAAGAATGAAGAGAAGGAGAAGAAGGAAAGAAGAATCTGGTTTACCTGGCTCTGATCAGGCATATTCTTCTTATCCAATAACCTATGTAATGGATGTGGCATGGGAAAAGAAAGCCAAATATGAACTATAACTTTAGGAAGATAAAAGAGTGGGTGTATGGGGAGAGGTAAGAAGTTCTCACAAAAAGAGGTCACTAGAAGTTGAGTAGATATTCTCTAAAAGTATCTACTAGAGATTGGAAGTGAAAGAGAATATTAAGGAAGATCCATGTTTGAATCCAGGCTCGTTAACATATTTTCTATGTGACCTTTTAGCAAGTTAAGTTACTTCTTCCAGAAATAATTTCTTCATGAATAACATGAAGATAACAGTTGCACCAATATTAGTAGGTTACTATGAAGAATTACTGAGTTATAAACCACTTAAAGGAATCTAGTCACAGTACCTGATATTTACTAAGTCCTAATTAAATATTAATTGTCATTATAAATGCTATTAATTTTAAATAGAGTAATAAATATAGCAAATAACTAAAATATTTGTAAAACACAAAAAGAACATATAAGTAAATCAAAATACCTACATCCCCAGTATCCAGAATGTAACACTGTTAACATTTTAGTAGAGAGTCTTCTAATAAAAGCCATTTTTGCATTTCTGAGTTAGTACTGAAAAGCCTTTCCAACTGTTAGAATGTAGTCAGTATAAAGGTGGAAAAACCCAACATAAAGTTTATAAGCTTAATAGGCTAAAGCTCATAAATCCCAATAGATAAGCTATTTTGGACCTACTTTTCTCCTTGACACAATCTAACAAGCTCTGATTTTTCAGTTCAAAGTTGATAAGAAGCAACAAATTGGGAAAAGAGACACTGGAGGAGATAGTCTTTTAATTATTCAGTCAATAATTAAATAGTCATACCATAGTGATTTAACAAGTGATAACCAACAGCCTCAGTGGATGGGAAGACTTCTAATATTTTGGGAGAAAAAAAGTAAGTAAAACTTAAAAGGTAAGATTTTGGAGTCATTTAGCATAGGTATAATAGATATCAGTCATAGTGTAAGACTTGACTGAATGATAATCTTTGCAGTGATTAATGATAGTGACCTTGAATCATCAAGGACATTTTATTATGCTCCCTAGAGTATAATAGAATTCCTAAAATTCCAAAAGTCAATGTAATTAAATGATGACATGTTAGAAGAGTTTTTTCACATGTCATAGGAAATAATTTTCATCTGTGATGCCAGCTCTAATATATTGGCATAAACTGTGGAGAGTACTGTGTTAAGTACTGTGTTAAGGCTTATTCTATATTCTATACTCTAAGAAAAGACAGCGTTAATGCATATCAATAATGTACACTTCAGGTTTCAGAGCTAGTAGGGGCTGCCTCTGTATATTTATCTATCCTGGGCTTGACCATAGCTCAATTAGTGATATCAATACGCATACAAAAACTGTCAAGGGAGGTAGGGATTACTATAATGGAACCCGTCCAAGATTGGCCAACTTTATCAGTAGATAACATTTTCAAAGGATAACCTAAATTTTAAAGATGAGACAAATTTCTTCAGAAAAATGTTCTGTCATTAGTGTTATTTTGGAGGTTTAGAGTTTAGGCTTAAATAATCCCTGCACAGTTATTCTTTCATACAACAATAAATTTCTCAATTAGGATTTGAGACATCTCAGACACCTTAATAATCAAGGAGGAATGTCCTCTTTAGGGGGCATGAAGATTCTGATCACTAAAAATTAATATCTAATATGAATAATTAAGAAATATATATTTACAATTATGACTTTTGTAAGCTTGATTAATGTAAATGAGTCACAATTTCCCCACTGACCCCAAATCAATAGCCTTGGTCAACTCCAAAGAAAGAATCATCACTGAATATATAAGATCTTCAAAGAAAAATGACTGAATTTAGACCTAATTTTATATAAAAATATTATAATTTTAAAATTATGTAATTTTATGATTTTTTTCTATTAAGTAAGACCTCCTTAAGTAAGTAAGACCTCTGCTCCATCACACCCCTCAACACACACAGAGTAGGGATCAACATTCATATGATAAATATTTATTATTTATATAATAAATATAATAAATATAACAAATATTTATTATAACTATGGCTGTAGAACGTAAAAAAATTATCATCATAGTTAACCTAGCTTAATATGAAGGTTTTATGTTGAAGACTTGCTAAATGATCTTATATAATCCTCACAGTAACCCCTGGAAATGAGAATTATTGTTATCTCCATCTTCCAGGAAAGAATCCAAGGTTTGAAAAAGTTAAGTGTCTTAAGGTCATACAACTAGTAAATGATAGAGCCAAGATCTGAAACATGGTTGTCCAATTCCAAACAAAAAGATACAAAGGTCTGATTCATTTAGTTCCCAACTTGAGCCTGACCTTAGGCCTTTATTCAGGGAGCAATCGGATTCAGTTGAGAATCATTGCAATACAAACATTCAATTTCTTACCTGCAAGGGGAAGGACCAGACTCTGTACTGTGGTGATCAACACTCACAGCACAGGTTGGCCTTTATACTAGTGACTTTCAAATGCCTTTGTCACCCACAGTAAGAATTATATTTTACATTACATCCAAGGTCACACACACACACACACACACACACACACACATACACAACACCCCTAACAAACAAAACTCACAGAAAAGTACTTATTCACATTATATGTGATATACTCCAATTTTTCTATTCTACTCTATGCCATTATATTTCATTACTGGTCAAGACTCATCAAATTGACTTCCTGCCTGCACATTTAAATAATGCTCCTTTGTATGATTCCTCAAATGGTATGTCTCCCACTCCATTTCTCCTTGTTTTTATCCCAACTTAGAGTGCAATATGATCAATGTATTTTGCCAGAGACATGTTTTTTAGAAATGCTTTTATTTAACATGTTTTAATAAAATTTTGTCATGTTCCAGTGAAGAGGAACATTCATTGTTTGGCAATAAATACCTCATTCCTTTATGATGCCAGATAAATAAGTTTGTATAAACAAAATAGGAATATAAAAAAAAAACATGCAACAGAATTAAATAACAATTTTTTAAATTCTAGTATTTACACACTAATATATACAAATATAAATATAATAGTTAAATTTCCAACTATGTCTGTATCATCTTAAAAAACTTGGATAGACTTTCACCAAGTTGAAAAAGTAAATTTGGGATTGTGTCTAGCCTAAAATATATGTGACTCATATAAAATTCAATGTGAAGGCCCCTGGGGAACATGTTAAATAATTAGTCTCCAAACTAAAACTGCTTCTTGGTACAGACAGAGCTTCCATATTGACATGTCAGAGGCAATGGGTTCAAATATGAACCCCAAGATGAAAATACAAATGTAAGGGACAAATGCTATAATCAAGGGTTGGTTTCTAGCTTGAAGCTGCTCACATAGGACCCTTTAAGTAGTGCAAATGACAATAGGAATTTACTTATCATCCTGAACAATAGGGAAAACACCTAATATTTACTAGGATATTTTGAGGGCATAGGGACTTTTGTTTCTCCTTTGCTTCTGAGGGAGAAATAACAGAGAGAATGAGAGAGTAAACCATGAAAGCACAGAATTCAGCCATATGGAGGAAGCCTGAAGCCCTGTTTTGCAGAAATAGCTATAAGACTTTAAGAAAAAATTTCCTACCTTAATTTTTATATAGCTTACATTTCTGAAATGTAATCCTCTACTTTTCCCTAAATATTCATTTATATCCATAAAAGCTTCATAACAAATTTTGTTTTTAATTTTTATTTGTTGTTTATATTCTGAAAATCAAGTAAAGAGATTGCATTTTACATCTGGATTGATACAGTGAGTCTTAAGAACAGCACATTTGGCATGACAGGAAAATGTGTAACTGAACTACATTAGCAGAAGAAGAACCTAAGTGGCCATGAAAGGCAAATCTTTCTAGGAATTCACAAAAGCATTTTCTGATGGCACTGAATCTTCCACAGAATGCACAGTGGGGTTTTGAATTGATCTTACTTAGATCTCAAGAAACAGTGACTCCAACTGATGAGTATTCAATTTTAAATAAATAAACCTACATTTGGTTTTTAAACTTATGTTTAAACCCAAAATATACACATATTACTTAACTTCAAAAAAAGGGGGTATGTATCACACAAGAAGACAGTGTCTGGTAATTTAGGCTGGAAACATTGTTGGGGACCTAGGCTTTTTATGACACTAACAAGCAGAGCTTCCACTAAATGTTTAAGACCAAGTGAATGAATCCAGGATTCCATACAGTTCATATTCTTTTTTTTTTTTTAAGTTTATTTATCCACATTGAGAGAGACAGAGAGAGAGCATGCAAGCAGAGGAGAGACAGAGAAAGAAGACAGAGGATCTGGAGTGGGCTCTGTGCTGACAGAAGAGAGCCTGATGTGGGGCTTGAACTCACAATGTGTGAGACCATGACCTGAGCCAAAGTCAGATGCTTAACCAACTGAGCCACCTAGGCACCTCCATAGAGTTCATATTCTTATATTTAGTTTAGGGATTTCTAATTGTAACGTTAAAAAACAAAGAAAAAAAAAGAGAGAGAAAGAAAACTGTATAAAATTAAAGAAATCCCTACTTTAAAGAGTTTCTATAGACCAAAATCTTTTTTTGTGTGTTGAAAACCTGATTAAAGCAACACATACAAAGGTGGTTCACTTAAAAAAAATAATGGTTTATTTTATTATTTTTGAGAGACGGAGAGCATGAGTAAGGGAGGGGCAGAGAGAAAGGGAGACAGAGTCTGAAGCAGGCCCCAAGCTCTGAGCTGTCAGCACAGAGCCTGACACAGGGCTCAAACTCATAAACTGTGAGATCATGACCTGAGCCGAAGTCAGATGCTTAACCAGCTGAGCCACGCAGGCATTCCTAGGGTAGTTCACTTTTTATGCCACTCCTTTCTTCTGTTTCATCTGCACCCCTCTGTGTCTTAGCCTTACTGGAAATGTGTGTCATAGTCTAAGAAAAAAAGTCTTCTCATTTTCTAATGATCATATTTTAGCAATATTCACATCCTTTCTACAAGAGTTTGCTTAATAACAAAGAGAAACAAGTAAGGGCAGAAGAACAGAAAAGAATAGAATTAATGTCAGTTGAGTTCCTATGTGCCTCTTCTAGACCCATTATGGAGGTCTTTCCTTCATATATTATTTCTTTAAATTAATTTAGTCTTTATATATTATCCCCATTTCATAAAGAAAGCTTAAGAAAATTAAGTTACTTAACCAAGATCACATAATGGTAAGAGAGGTCCAGTTATAACCACACCATAGGTTTCCAAAGTGTGCTTAGATGTGTCAATTAAGTCTGTCCCAAAGAATTAGTTGCTTTATCACATAAGCTTGGTAAATGCTGGGTTAAACAACACCAAGAAGGTTTCTTCACTATAGGACTTTCTGAGTTTTTAATATGATGAGGTTGACTTTCATTGTCCAAGAATATAGTAAGCAGAAACTTTTGTTAGTTTTTTTTTTTTTTTTTTTTAAGAGTAACTTCTATAATTAGTGTTCAGTGAATTACTCACTTTGGGAAACAAATACTACACCAAACTACGTTGCCTCAAAAAGATAAAAAAAGAAAAAAAGAGGGATTTGATCTAGAATCAGTGCAATGACATGATCACAATCTGCCAGAATATGGTTCAAGCCAGGTGGCTGATAACACATAAAACATGCCCTACAATTCAGAGTACAAGTAAGGAGTCTTTATTGATTTTCTGTGGTTGCTTGACAGCCAAGCCCATGGGTGATGTAGAGCTACAAATCCCATCAAATTCACAGGAACTTTTCAACAGACTATGTCTGCCTCCTACACTGCAGTGATATGGTTGAACCCTATCTGGGTTTATATTGATTATAACCTTTGATAATATGCCACTGCAATTTCCAACTTTCTGGCTGAAGAATGGGACCTGCTGAGAAAAATAAAAAGTAAATAACCAATGGAATCTTCCTCCTCTCTGATGCATATTTATATTTTTTATTTGATAATTACCTTGGCTAAAAATGTAATTCTATTATATTGTAGTAATTTTGATTGAAAAACCAACTTTTATCATTGTTGTTGAAAATTCTGGTAAACATTTCAAACACTATGAAATCATATATAATTAAAAAATTTTCTTCCAATCCATTATGCTTGTCTTCTTTGCCAAGTTGACTACTGAGACCAGTTGCTTGAAATTTTTTTCAGATGTTCTCTATGTATATATAAGCAATATATGCATGAGTGTATTTAAGGGTCTTTTTGCAGGGAGGTACATATATTCAGAATTACTATGCACAGTGTTTTGTTACTGACCTTTAGATTTCCTGAATGAAAATATTTTTCATATAACAACTTGAGACAAAACAGACTAATATAATCCTAGAATGGACTCATATAAACCGTTTGAAGTAAAATGCCAAGTTTGACCAGCTAAATCAATCTTTTTTAAGAAGTACAGTCACATAACTGATGCACCTTACAACCCAAGGATGCTATAAGACTATGACACCATTCTATGATCTGATTGTTTTTTTTAATGTTTATTTATTTTTGAAAGAGCGATTGACAGACTGTGAGCAGGGGAGGGGCAGAGAGAGAGAGGGAGACGCAGAATATGAAGCAGGCTCCAGGCTTCAAGCTGTCAGCACAGAGCCTGATGCGGGGCTCAAACTCAGAAACTGTGAGATCATGACCTGAGCCAAAGTCGGACACTCAACCAACTGAGCCACCCAGGCGCCCCAACTTTGATCTGATTAATCCTCAGAGAAGTAGTGAGCAAAGGACTATGGCATGAATGTGAAGACAGATAGGAAAGCAGGAACTGGTAGGCCATATACACAATGTGGCTTTTACTGTAAAGGTTAATGTGAAAACATTTAAAAGTTTGACTGGTAATTGGGTGATTATACTGGTTGTACATCCTGTGTCATCCAATACAGTAGCCAAGAGTCACATTTAGCTAGTGAACATTTAAACTGTGGCTAGGCTGAATTGAGATATCCTAGAAGTGTAAAATGCCTATTGGGTTTTTATATTTTAATTAAAAAATTTAATATAATTTATTGTCAAGTTAGCTAACATACAGTGTATACAGTATGCTTTTGGTTTCAGGGGTAGATTCCCGTGATTCACCGCTTACATAAACCACATTGGATTTTTAAAACTTAGATTTGGAATTAGGGGCACCTGGGTGTCTCAGTCAGTTAAGCGTCTTGGTTTCAGCTCAGGTCATGATCTCGAGACTTCTGCGCAGATCCTGCTTGGGATTTTCTGTCTCCTCTCTGTCCGGATTCTCTATTTCCTTCTCTTTCTGTCTCTCCCCCACTCACTCTGTCTTTCTGTCTCAAAAATAAATAAATAAACATTAAAAAAAGATTTAGAATGAAAAAAAGATTGTAAAATACATCAATAATGATTAAATTGGTTACATAGTTAAGTGTTTATATTTTGGAAGTGTGAGATTAAATGAAATATAAAAGCAAAATTAATTTCACCTCTCTTTTTAACTTTTTAATGTGGCTACTAGAAAATCTTAAAATGTTATATTTCAATTGGACAACATAATAGAGACAAGAAGATCTAAGTAAGTGCACACTGGAATTGCTGTCTATTGGATTTCTCATGGCTCTGAAATCCCATTTGAATTATTTTCTAGAATGGATATTAAGCCTAGGATGACTCAACATTTGTAAGAGGTTGGTTTGAAAGATAATACAGTTCTTAGAAATAAATTCTCCATGTAAGCATCTGAGGATTACTACTTACTCTGAGAAGCCATGTGGTATGGTGGGAAAATGGTCATAGTCAGTGTTATGAGGTCTGCATTCAAGTAATGACCATGGACATGTCATTTAAACTCAATTTTCTCACCTGTTAAACAAGAGTAATATCGTCTGAACTATTGTTTATTTGAGTGTTATTGTGAGCATCAAATGAGAAAGCAGATGAACACTTAATGAATTATTAAGCACATATATGCATTAAAACAAAGAACTAAAATATTATTAGAAGTTTTTACACTTAGAAGCTCCTTAAGAAACAACACTAATGAAAACAATAGCTAACATTCATTGATTTTACACTAGCATTGGACGCATTATATAATTTATCTCATTTCATCTAATAACCCTTGAGATAGGTATTATTAGAGCCTATTTACAAAGTGCTACATAGTGCTGCAACCCAGGCTCTATGAGGTCAAGTAACTGGGTCAAGGTCACACAGTGAGTGAGTGACAGACCAAAGATTTGACCCCTGTTCTCTTCCATTCAGAAGTCCATGTTATCAATCCTTGTGCTTCTTGCACAAAAGAATGGAAAAGCTGGCAGAGAAGGCAGTCATGCAGACAACAAGCCAAAGCATAATTTAGTTCATTCTATAACAAAGATATGTACAAGGTTCTCAAGGAGCCCAGAGGAATTTTGAATTGTCTTTCTGCTTCTCCTAGTCTTTCCCAACCCAGTAAATGGCACCACCACACATCCGTTCCATTAAACCATTTCTTAACTTAGTAAGTTATGCTTAATCACCCTTCATACCATCCAAGTCAATTCTACCCCTAGTGTGCATCCCTCACTGTTCTGTTTTTCACCTGCACTGTCATAACTTTCCCATCTCTTCTCCATCCCCACCATAATTCCACATCTGAAATATAAAACAGCTAGTATTTTTCTATGAATCATTTTGTACTCTCCTTGCACAAGATTTCTTCTACCAAGGAACCAAAACAATCTTTTAAATTGTAATCTCATTATGCTCTTCCTCTTAGTCAAAACTTTAAATGACTTCACAGTAACTTTACAATAAAAAATATATTCTATACATGGTCTACCAGCCCCCTGCTTTCCTCCCCAACTTCTCATTCATGCCACCTTCCCTTGCTTGTTTTGCTTTAGCCATATTTCCTTCCTTTTAGTTCCCAGAACAAGCCAAGCTCTTCCCTTCCCAGAGACTTTATACATTCTTCTGATGGGGTGTCCTGTTCTTGGCATTTTATGTGGCTGGGTCCTCCTCATCTTGTGGTCTCAGCTTAAATGGCTTCTGGCACCTCTAAACAGGTTTCCACTATCTACTATCTTCATAGCACTTTCATCTAATTGAAAATACATATTTATTTATTTTTTTATTTAGTGACATGTTTATTGGATTCTCTAGGTTGCAAGCCCCATGAAAGGCAGGGATCATGGTAATCTAGCTGCCCTCTGAATACCCAAGACTTAATCTGGTACCTGCTACATAGTAGATGTTTAGCAAATGTTTGTAGGATAAATGAGTAACAATTATCTTATTGGAAGGATAATGAAGTTGCACTAAAAGAGCAAATCACTGACTTTCACTTCTCTCTCTCTCTCTCTCTCTCTCTCTCTTTCCCTCTCTCTCTCTTTTTTTTGTTTGAATAGTTACATTTCTTTTTGCTTTCATTCTCCTGCTAGAAAAATTGTAGGTAGCTCATCATGCAGTTTCCAAGAATTGGAAAAGTCAATGTGCAATGCTTGTAATGCTCACAGTTTGGGTGATTTGCCTTCAATATAGTCCTGCAGCCATGCATTATGGATGGTTCTCTTAGGTAAAAACTGCCAGAGAAATGAATCAGCAAGAGCTGGAAGTTGCTGTCCCCATCCAGACACAGCTGTTTTCCTGACTTTATTCAATTCTTACTTCCTGGCCACCTAATTCAACCAATGATTTTCCAGAGAGAATAGCACGGTAGTTGGTATGTAATAAGATACACAATTCTGTCCCAGAAACAAACAATCTGAGTCTCTGAGTTGGATTTTTACTTCACCGAAATTTATTCCTAATCTGGGCATTAATGTTAGCCATACAGCAAAAATCTAGCACAGTAAAAATTTAAAGTCATTGTTACTGTCTTAAAAACATTTTTTTTAAATGTTTACTTATTTGAGAGAAAGAGAGATACAGGGTGAGCCAGTAAGGGTCAGAGAGAGAGGGAGACATAGAATCTGAAGCAGGCTCCAGGCTCTGAGCTGTCAGCACAGAGCCTGACACACGGCTTGAACTTATGAACTATGAGATCATGACATGAGCTGACGTTGGATGCTTAACTGAGCCACCCAGGCACCCCTTAAAAACACATTCTTAAAAATCTATTACCTACTTCATCAGGATAAGGGGCAAAGATTAAAGGGTGCAGAATGGAAGCTAACTTTTTTGAGTATCTGTTGGCGACAGGAAACTGGCCGAATACACATTGCTTCCTTTATCTTCAGAAAGAAGCACTTTCAAGTAAATATGAACATTACCATTTTATCCTCGCCTTATGTTGACAAAGCAGAAAACTTAATTAATTTACCCAAAGTTATGCAATAGGTCATAGGCAGAGCTAGGATTTGAAATCATGATTAACTTTGTCTGAAGCCCACTCTCTCTGAAAAGAAGAAAGTGAAATTCAAGCTTATTTGGGGTTTTCTGGTTAGCCAACTCAGTTCAAGTTTTGGCCAAGGAGAAATTGAAATCAGGGCCCTAAATGGTATTTCTGGACCATCTGAGAAGCATCTGAGAGACACCCATGTCTCTCTACATCTGGGAATAAAAATAAATCAGGTAAGTTTTAATATAGAAGCTAGTTTGAAAGGAATATGATAGATTTTGCCATTATTTACTCAGGAGTTCCTTTCCCTTTAGATTTTTGAAAAGCACTGATGTGACAAGAAGAAGTATTTGACCCTTGACTAGCCCAGACAGAAGAAAGATACAGATGAGGACAACCAGCAGAGAGCAGGAGTGCAGTGGTTAGTGTGCAAAATTCATACTTGGGACAAGTTCCACAAAGTATTAAAAAAGCTTACCTATGAACTAATTGTATACTAAAAACACATCTCAGTTCCAGTGATACCCAAACAGCTGCCCAGTAAGGCACCCTCCAACAAACTCCATGGTTGCTTTCTTTACTCCCTCCTTCTCGATTTTTGGGATCACCTGCTAAATCCTTGTCTGAAGTTCTGAATTTTGGACAAAACCAAACCAAGGCAATTTGCAACATCCTAACTGATGAATCCAAACTATTACACTGAACACCTTCCAGGGATTTGATATAATTATTGTAAATTTGTTTACTATAATATAGCAAGATGATTTCAATACCTCAGTTTCCCTATCTACAAATTGGAGATAATAATAATTTCTACCTCACAGGGGTTTTCAAACATCTGAGGAGACATTGTATATTAATATGCTTTTATAATGTCTGCCACATAAAAAGCAATTTAAAATGTTACTAATTACGGATTACTATTATCATTTTTATTATGAGATTAAGAGTAATGTGGCATATGAGTTTCTATTGACCTTGTTGGTGACAATAATCTTTGGTCTTTCAGCCAGTCTTTAGCCCATACTGCCCTCTCCACACCACCAAACCCCATACTGTCTGTTACAGACAAAATATATGATAACACCATATGTATGCTATATCATGTTACTGGGTTTAATTTCACTTTCATTATTTTACCCAACCTATTATTTCCATTTATTTTTACAGAAAAAGAGAAAGAAGAGGGCTGAGCAATCTTTGTGAGTACTGAACATCAAGAGGTTTAACAGAAAAAGAATTAAGTGTTGAGAAAAGATTTAAAAGAAAATCAGGTACTAAGCGAGTAAAAGATCAAGAAGAGAGTGTTCATCTCAACTTAATGGATGGCAGTTAAAGAAGGAACAAAAGTAAGACCTAGATAAGAAGATTAAGGAATAGCCAAAATTGGATAAAGGGAAGGAAATTAAATCAGAAATACAGGAAATCAGAGAAGATTTGTAGGAAACTCAGAATGTCAAAGAGGCTGAAATTGAGCCCATGAAGCCATTTCCTGTTTCCTAGTTCTACTCAATTATTTCTGATAAAAGACTTTAATGAAAAAAAGTGATTTGATCTGACAAATGAGGCATATGATTAGCAAATTAAATCATCTGAGTATTTAAAATGATAATCATTAATAAATCCTATTATTAAAAAACCTTTATGTGGAGTTGTTTATAATCACACAAAATTTAGAAACAATCTAATTATCTAATCATGATAGTATGGTTAAAAAATAATATTGCAACTTTATGACAGTCCTTTAAAAATAAGTTTCCTAAAGGATTTTGTTGACCTCAAAACTTGCCATGATACTGAGGTAGAAAAAAAAAAATACAAGATACAACTATAGCAGCAATATGATCTCAATTATGTATAAAACATGAATGGAGAAAGGAACATACCAGAATATGCTAACAGTGGCAATCATTTTCTGTGTTGTGCTCATAGATGAATTTTATTGTCATATTTAGTATACATTTTCCACATTAAATATCATTACTATACTAATTAGAACAAAACATTTAACTTTTTTTGGTTTGTTTGAAAAGCTTGGTTAGAAATTTTAATACATCTGATGTTACAATTTGAGAGCAAATTTTGTCCTACCTTCAGAATGAAGATGGGATCATAATACTCTTTTATTCTTTCCAAACGCTGCAGACTTACCTCCTTTTTAAATGACTATTCATTCTGGGACACTTGGATGGTTCAGTCAGTTAAGCAACCAACTTCAGTTCAGGTCATGATCTCACAGTTTCTGGGTCTGAGCCCCAATGGGTCTCTATGCTAACAGTTCAGGCCTGGAGCCTGCTTCACATTCTGTGTTTCCCTCTCTCTCTACCCCTCCCCTGCTCACGCCCTTTTTTCTCTGTCTCTCAAAAATGAATAAAAACATTTAAAAAAAAGATTTAAATGACCATTCATTCTATGCAGTAACTTTGGATATCCTAATTACTGCAGCAAGCTTATGTTATCAATTTGCATCATTTATTCACATCTTCATTTATTCAATCAGTATTTACTAAGTACTTTTATTTGTACACATTATCAACTACACATTGTTCTACCACAGACAATATCTTACCCTTAAGAGGTGTCCTTACCTGAGGGAAGAAGGCAGAAAATGAACAAAAGAACAAATTAATTTTAAAATTTATGGTGTAATAGAATAGAGATGAACAATGTGGCTTGGTAGAATGCTATGTACAAGCATAATTATAAGAATTGGTATAGTGTGGTTAGTCAAGGCCTCTGCAGTGTATAGTGGATGCTCACACCCCCTTCCAGGACCTGAGCTCTCATTTCCCCAGCTGTGGGGATGTTCTGCCATGGGTTCATTGCTTAGTCACTCTAGGAACTGTCTTTGGCTGAAAGGAACTGCCTCACCCACATTACTCCCCCTTCCCAGGATCATTCTGCATCCAAAACCTGACTGATGTGGGGTACAGAGGTCCAGATCTGTTCCTTAATATAGGACAATTCTGAAGGGCCACTCTGGCTCTTGAGCTCCCTCGGAGATTGGCTGTGGCCTCTGTCATGACTGTATCGCAGCTCAGTTTTTACCTCTGTCCAACCTGATTTCCATCACACTTCACGGGTATTATTCCCAAGGGCATTCCCCAATCATCATTCTGTACATGCACCTACATGTCAGAATCTGCTGCCCAAGGAACATGGCTATAAACAGCCTCTCCTCAGAGAGAATAGATGATTTGAAATCTGAAAGATGAGAAGAAGCCAGCTACGTACAAGAGAAGAAAGGCAAAAAGGCTGGAAGCCAAGGGGGAGATTTCAAATTTCAAGGAAAAGAAAGGAAGCCAATATAGCTGTCTTGCCCAAATTTATACAGCCAGAAGGTAATGGAACCAGGATTCAAATCTGGGTGTGTCTCACACTGAAGTCTGTCTTTCTAACAAATTATGAGTTTCTCCCAGGTGTTATAGGTCTTTGTTGTGTGAAATACACATATTCTATTTTAGTCATGAAGCATTAGCTCTGCCAATATAATCACCAAGTTGTAATTTCTTTGAATTGGCTCCTCAGATACCTCTGTGACTTTATTCTTAAAGTATCATGACTTTAAGTATCTTAGTAGCTTAATTATATCCAATTAAATGTTCTTTCATTTTGTCTGCATGTACCTGTAGGAAGCATTTGAAAATCATGAACACACCATTAATTCTATCTGCACACTTTTTGCATATATTTATATGTAGATAATAACTATATTAGGTCCTTGCTTTAGTCATGATATTAATTCAAAAATTAACCTGAGTTTTATTTTCTCATCCTGGAAAATACATTTCATAAATGTTTTCATGGTGCAACTACAATAACTAAGCAAATTTGCTTTCAGTGCTCATCAAAGGTCAGTTATCTGGATTTAGCAAAATGATATGGTGAAACCCAGTGTATTCTGAGCTCTAATCTTTCTGTCTGCCTTCAGACGCCTAGTATACTCCATCTGAATTTAATTCATTCATTCACCCATTCATCAAACAAATCATGTTGCACAGTAATAATTTGATATATTCTGTATGCCAGGCACTGTGCTGATCACTTAGCATATACTATGAAATTCTCTCTTCTTGGGGAATTACAATTGAATGGGGTGGGGGGGGGTAGCAGATGGATCTATCACAAAAGCATACCAGTAAGTGCAGTGTTACAAAGTGAGTGCTTAGAAGGAAAAGAACATAGTTCTCTGACTCTCATCACAAAGAAACTTAATTTTGGATCAGAAATGAAGGGAAACAAATTTGGATCAGAAATGAAGGGAAATGAGGGGAAACAAAATATGCCACTCTTCTTTGGCATGTTGATTATTTTGAATTAAAG
This sequence comes from Acinonyx jubatus, assembly GCF_027475565.1. Taxonomy (NCBI): domain Eukaryota; kingdom Metazoa; phylum Chordata; class Mammalia; order Carnivora; family Felidae; genus Acinonyx; species Acinonyx jubatus. The sequence goes on from NC_069391.1 coordinate 60,201,290, forward strand.
TTTTTAAAGAAACAGTGCAAGAAAAACACTACAGCCCTCCTCTGGCCCCTTGGAAACAGGAAATATATCTCCCATGCGGAAGGTACCCTCTCTGTACGAGGACGGTAAAGGCAGAGAGAGGGAATTCAGGGATGAAATGCTATATAAACAAAACTGTTACTTCACTAATTTATTAACCCAAGCCCAAACCCCTTTGTCTTGTTAATTCTTCACAAATTTATTGTTTTTTTGTTTTGTTTTGTTTTTGTTGTTGTTATTGTTGTCCTCATCATGGATGTTATTGTTGGCTAAAAGGTGTAAAAGCTACCAGCTTTGGTCACTTCTTTGAGTTTCATATCTCTTATCGGCTCCCCTACATACAAAATTGAATTTGCTATTCTCTGTTGTCTCTGTCAATTTACTTATAAGACCAGCCAAAGAACAAAGAAGGGAAGAAGAAGAAAGTTTTCTTCCACTCTAGGAGACAAGAGGCAATAAGGTTGTATGGGTTGGAATGAGGTGGGGTCAGAGAAGGCTTTCTCATGAAAGTAAAACGTCAGCTGAGATCTTAGCTGATGGAGACAAAAATGGAAACAAATTCTTTGTCAGGAGGGCCCAGGGCATAATCAAGGATCTGAAGGAAGACAATATAACTGAGCTTTGAAAAAATGAGCAAAGAGGAAGATGAAGGTGGAGGAGCAGGCAAGAATAAGAATATAGGTAATTTATAATCCAGATTGGGGGCTTTAATTTTGATTTCTTGTAAAATCAATGAAAGCCAAATTCCTCAAGTGGTAAGTCTTACATAAGTTTCTGCACTGACAAAGGCAAGTAGATCCTTTCCTTAATGACAAGGGCTCACAGCCCAATGGGAGATAATGGGTGCTTAAACAATAATCATGGCACAGAACTATAAGGACTATGATGGAGACAAGTAAAGATTACAGTGGGAATGCTGTGAAGGTCTCCTAACTTATACTGGAAGGTCATGCCAGGCTTGGAGAAAGTACTACCTGAACAGGGTGTCAAGTGTACACATCTAAAGTTGTCCAGATCCCAATTCCAATCACATAGGGGAGCAGGTTCCCCACAAGTGTAAGCAATTCTTGGTACACTACCTGGGTGTCCTACAATTTAACTCAATCCTGACTCTATCTATCCACAGATAGCATCAGATCCCATGGGTTAAGTCTCAGTCCCACAAGACTGTACCGCCCCCTCACTTCAGATACCAGTCCTAAACCCAGTTTGTAACCTGTGCTTCTGATGGACCAACTACAAATTATAAATTCTAACGACCTCTGGGACCCAGGATACCAGTTGCAAGTCCAAGCTGTTACCTGTACTTCTGACCAACTGGCTATAAATCAGAGGTTTCCACTACCTTCCTCCTGGGTTCAATTAAGTTTCTAGAATGGCTCACAAAGCTCAGAGAAACATTTTACTTACTAGATTATGAATTTGTTATAAAAGTATACAACTCAGGAATAGACAGATGGAAGAGATACATAGAACAAGGTATATGGTAAGCGGCAGGGAGTTTCCATGCCCCTTCCAGACATACAGGGAAATAACCACATGTTCACCAACTCAGAAGCTCTTAAACTCATTCCTTTTGAGTTTTTGTGGAGGCTTCAATACATTGGCATGATTAATTAAATCATTGGCCATTGGTGTTGAACTCCATCTTCAGTCCTCTCTAGAGGTCATGGAGTAGGGACTGAAAGTTCCAAATCTCCAATACATGGTTGGCTCCACTGGCAGCCAATTCCCATCCTTAGGTGTTTTCCAAAAGTCACCTCATTAACAAAAGACACTTTTATCACAATCTCAATATTTAGGAAATTCTAAGAGTTTTAGGAACTCTGTGCCAGAAACAGGGATGAGGACAAAATATATATTTCTTATTATAGGTCACAATATCACAACACTTCACATATATAATTGTCCATCCCAACAGGCCTACTCAAATACTTTGGTAAAAGTGTGGGATCTGGCTTCCGACTCATGGTTTTCTATTGTCTACATGATTGGTCTCTATGGAACTAAAATACCAAAGATAATGATATTCCTTTGCAAGACATGGTACCACTAGGAGATCTTTTCTCAGAGGCAAGTCTTTGTTGAGCTTTTACTATGTGTAGGGCAGGAACTGGGCTTAGCATTGGGAAAGAATAGCAAATACTAACCCATGATCATGCATCTTTGCTTTCACACCAAAGTTTTGCAACATGATAAGGAATCCTGGCTGAGCTGGAGCTGAGAATCTAAATGTGTCTGAAGAGGGAGTTGGGGACACCTCTCTGCTCAAGTATGTATCTGGAAAAAAGGACAAAAATAACTTGTTTGTTTTGAAGAACATGGAGGAGAGATGGTGCCAATGGGATATGTGGTATCTGTTCTTCCTTGAGGACTGGCATTTGTTTATTTGATAGATTGCTTATTTGTTTCAATTGGAAGACAGGGAGGAGAGACTAGAGCCATAATCTGGAAGTTTCTTGGAAAACATGTAAGATCTTAGGCACAGTCATCTTAGTTCAGGGCTGAGGAAAGCTACGTGAAATTGAGCTGGAGAAAAGGGAATTTCTCCCACCATCCATACTCCACTTCAGGTTTCATTGCAGACATGGAATCCCAAAGGCTCAGGAAGGCAAGAGCAGGATGGAATGCAGTACCCAGCAGTGACAGAAAGGCCATGACTCCCTGAAATGCCTAGTAGGCAGTTTAATGAAGTCTGACACAGGCATGAATGAATTTGCCTCTGCACATTTGTAAGCTGACTCTTTCTCCTTAGTCCTCTTGGAGACAACCAGTAAAGCCTTCTGGGGCTGTCAGCAAAGCCTCTACAAATTGTTTAGGTTGGGGATATCACTCATTCAAATTTTGGCATTAATGTTCATATATACTCAGAAATTGATGACATCAATTTATTGTAGACTGGCTTGCAGTGAGCAAAACTCTGACGAGAGAAGAAACAGGGCAACCAAAGCATTATTGGCTGACCTACTAGATAACTTTGGACAGGGCATTTTACTTCCTGGAGCTTCAGCATTCTCAAATTTTTTTAAAAATTTTTTTAATGTTTATTTATTTTTGAGAGAGACAGAGACAGAATGCGAGTAGGTTGGGGCAGAGAGAGAGGGAGACACAGAATCTGAAACAGGCTCCAGGCTCTGAGCTGTCAGCACAGAGCCCGACATGGGGCTCGAACTCACAAGCTGCAAGATCATGACCTGAGCTGAAGTTGGACGCTCAACCGACTGAACCACCCAGGCGCCCCAGCATTCTCAAATATTAAATGGGGTGGAAGGTGGAAATAAATTAATAATCCTTAACCCAGTAGGCAAAAGGCTCAGAACAAAGGGTGGAGTGCAACTTTACCAAAAAGTATCTGAGAACCATTGGATTAATCAGAATCTGAAGCCCATCCAACCCCTTAACTTCCAGTAAAACAGAAAATCTCCTAATATTGATGCCCCATTTGCCTGGTTTTGTTTCTGTGGGATTCTCTCCACTCTACCCTCTTCCACTTCTGATCTTCCTCTGTTTAGCAGTTTGAAGCCACATCCCTAACAGCAGTGCAATAAAAAGAAATATTTAAATACTGATTTCTCCTGGTCAGGATTCTATGCTAAACACTTCAGTGATTTCTATGGTATTTGTGATGTTCTTATAACTTTAAAATTATGGATTTGCAAGGTATAATGAGGCTGTTTTAGATACCAGAGAGAAAAACCCAACAGATCTTGGTGACTGAAGAGGAGAGTCAAAGTGAGTCTAGTTAATTGAGAAACTGGTGGTGCTATTTGTGAGTGGATGCTGAGAGGGAGAGCTGATTTATAACTAAACAAAATGATGTTGCTTTCAGACCTATTGAATCTAAAATACCAACAAGACAGAGATTTGGGAATTTCCCACAGCTGGACGATTAGAGGAAGCCAAAGGTTTACTTGAAAAGCAAAAGAGCAGAGTATTATTCATGAACACTTACTAGTGTTCATGCCATATCTGAAGCAGGCATGTTTCATCAGCATTCTCAGTAAATGCTATAGTGAAGTAAGTATTCTTACTGCCATTTCATAGACAGGAAATCAAAATGGAGGAAAATTCAGTCACAGATCAAAAGACCTGGATTTGGATATACATCACCTTGACATCAAGATGTGTGTCTTTCCCACAATACTCTGTCTGCCTTGTCAGGGGGAAAAAAAAAGGTCTTGAGGTCTGCACATGTGTTGTGTTTTAAGCATCAAGTCTTATGATCCTCATTCTCTACAAACATACTATTTATATTTTATTTTAATACAGAGCTGAGAATCAGCATTACAGGTTTTGAAACACAAAAAGTTTAAGCACTCCTCAGCAGTCAGGATCTTGGCTTTCCACGTGGAAACCAGTGGGATTGGGAAATGAAAGCCTGAGCAAACAGTTTGAGGCTGGTTTGCTCCTTTCTGTTCCTTAAAATATCTTTATACCTAGCAATCAGCCAAGTGACCAAGGACAAAAGATCTAGAAATAAGCTCAAAACCAGTGGTTTGGGAGATTGTCTGGTAGTAAGCTTAATAGCTGGCTGCTAGTAAGACCACCCTAGCATGGGTACAACACTTGCTTTGGTGTCTTGTCTGAGGGCTTGAGCATAATAGACTTCTGGGTTTGTACCAAGACTGGGCAGAGCTCCTGTGGGCCCTGGGTTTTTCTCTTGGGGTTTGGGGACAATCACAGTGTACTTTCTGTCATCACTTTGAGGTCCTCCCGCCAAACCTTGAATCTGAGATAAGTGCAGACTCCTCTGCTTTCAGATGCTTTTTTTCCTCAAAGATATGATGGCTTGTCTTTAATTTTTCTATAATATTGTAATGTTTATTTATTTTGAGAAAGAAAGCATGAGTGGGGAAGGGACAGACAGAAAGAAAAAGAATCCCAAGCAGGCTCTGCAATGTCAGCTCAGAGCCTGACACCGGGCTCAATCTCACGAACTGCAAGACCATGATCTTTGCTGAAATCAAGAATCAGCTGCTTAACTGACCAAGCCACCAAAGTGCCCTAATATGATGGCTTTCAACTGAGATGCAAATAACATCTGTTGCTTCTCCTTGGGGAGTGGGAATTAAAATGCATCTGACTTAAATGAAACACAATGGTGGGTTTGTATCAAGTTGCCTTCACAGCTTTGGCTGATAGAACAGCAGCTACTGAAACCTACAAGGCAAGGTTTTGGGAGAAGTTACATGACACTTTATAAGGTAAGATGCAGCACAAAAAGCGACTAATTTCTTGTGTCTGTCTCCAAAAGGAGCTCTGTAAACTGGCTCATGGAACAGAAGAGGATGCCCCCTGCCTATTCAAGCAGACATGTGTTTCAAATGCCAGGTTTTACATGATCCCCAATGGAGGCATCCAAACCCCCTGGCAGGCTGCCAGTTCTCTCTAGGCTCAGAGTCCCTCCATATTCCTTCTCATTCTTTTTCTTTCCTTCACATTTTTTAAGTGTGTGTGTGTGTGTGTGTGTGTGTGTGTGTGTGTGTGTGTGTTTTAACACCCTCTCCTGTTTTCCTGATTAACCCCTATTCATTATTTCAAGCTCATCTTCAGAGACTCTACACAAGCCATTATCTCCTTTGGATATCTTCTTTGACCACTCTGGCTCAGGCTGCTTCAGTGGTCCTTCATGGTGTTTTATAGCACCTTCTATATATCTCGAATACTGATTTTATTTTTTATGTTGTTTTACAAGTGTCTTTTTATATGTCTGTCTTTCCCTGTTTGTAGCAGGGATTGGCTAGTTGCTGCCCAAACAGATTTTCACTTAGGCACACAGCGCTATTGCAGTTAGATATGACCATAGAGTGATATTAACCAAACAGGAGGAGGCATAGTCCTCCATGTGCTCTCTCTTCCATTGTCTGCTGGCCAGATGCAGAAACAGTGGAGAACTCCAAGTTTCTAGAGATGGTAAAGCCTAGATCCCTGGAAGCCTACTTGAAAAAGTGTCTCTCACTACTGACCCACATTGTTCTGGGGCTTCAGCAAGACACAAACCACAAAGATCTGGGGGAGGATTTTGCAGTAGCTAGCTTGCTGTATGCTCCTGGGGTGACCACAATATCTTCATGTGATCACCAACTAGCCTAGCAAATAGCAGGCACTCAATTGACATGCAAGGAGTGAAAGCATCTTGACCTTGACCACATTTTTCACAAGAAAGGTTATCAAACTAAATCGTTCCCATTTGTAACTTCACTAATAGTTTTTTGATCAACTAAGCTAAAAATTTTCTTTTTATTCTTCCAAAGTTCTCTTACTAGAATTCTATACTCTTTGGATTTAAATTTAAATAAGTTGAACTGGAAGAAGCAATCCAATAGGGCCCTAGAATGTGATCATTGAGGTCTCCTTCCAGACTGGTACACATCCATTAATCAATCCTTTGGATATTCAGCAAACAATTAAACTAGCAATTATTCAACCAGCTAATTATTCAACTAGCAATTAACAAACCAGTTAACCCTATTATCCCAATCCACAGTTTTCTATTTTATTAGCAAGATAAGTCTCTATTTAATGCCTTCATAAATCTAGCTTCCTCATTTTTATAGCATCCCCTAATTTCCTAGCCTGGTAACTACATGCAAAATGTGAATTATGGTTTGACTTGTGATCTCTATGTAGGGAGTCTATGTTGGTTCCTTCATGTCACCTTGTATAAACTGCTCATATAATATCTGTTGGAAAATTCTGTTGGGAAACACCATCTAGTTTAGCAGCCTCGAATCCAGGGACAATTTTCCCCCTCTGAAAACTTTGTAGTTGTCTGTCCCCACTGTCCCAGCACCTTTCTCATTGTCCATGATTTCTCAGAGACAACCAACAGTGGTCCCATATCACATCAGGCAATTCTTTTGGTTACTTGGGAGGTAATTCTTGAGTTTGACAACTTGAACTAACTTTAAGAAACTAGGCAATATCTTATGATCAATTTCCATTTCTCTCTTAAACAAAAAAGAAAAAAAAAAGAAACCTCAGTTTTATGCTTTACAATTGAACAGGCCTACATCTCTCCACCTCTCCACTCCTTGTTAATTTGATACTATTTACTTTCAGGTAGCTGTCCTTTCCCTTCCTCCTTCCCTCTTATATTTAGGTTGTTGATCCATGTTGAGTTAATTTTTGTAAATGAAGTAATGTCCGAATTCATTCTTTTGAATGTCTTTATCCAGTTGCCCCAGTACCAGTTTCAAAGGGACAGACTATTCTCCCCCTATTGAATGGTATTGGTGCCCATATAAAAAATGAATTGGCCATAAATATTTAAATTGATTTTTTAATTCTCAATTCTATTTCATTGGTCTATATGTCTATCCTTATGCGAGTACCACACTCTTTTAGCTTTGTGCTAAGTTTTGAAATTGAAAAGTCTGAATCCTACAACTTTGTTTTTCTTTTTCAGTATTGTTTTAGCTATTCTGGGCTACTTGCAATTCCATATAAATTTGAGGATTGGCTTTTCCATTTCAGGGGGGAAAAAACCCACCATTGGAATCTTGGTAGGGATGGCACTGAATCTGTGGATTATTTGGAGGAGTACTGTCATCTTAACAATAATATGTCTTCCAATCCATGAGCATGGGATGTCTTACAATTTAATTAGGTCTTTTTTAATTTCTTTCATCCGATGTATTATAGTTCTCATTGTGCAAATTTTATACTTCCTTGTTTAAAGTTATTCCTACGTATTTTATTATTTTGGATGCTATTGTAAATTGAATTATTTTTTTAATTTCCTTTTTGAATTGCTCATTGCTGGGGTATAGAAACACAACTGATTTTTGTTGACTTTCTACCCTATGACTTTGCTAAATGTATTTATTAGTTCTAGTAGTGTGTGTGTGTGTGTGTGTGTGTGTGTGTGTGTGTATTTTTTGGAATTTTCATATACAGAATCATGTCATCTGAAAATAGTTGTACTTCCTCCTTCCAATTTGAATTTCTTTTGTTTCATCTCTTGTTTCCTTTTCCTGCCTAATTACTCTTGCTAGGACTTTCAGTGCAATGTTGAATAAGTGGTGAAAATGGTCATACTTTTCTTCTTCCTGATCTTAAGGGAAAAGCTTTCAGTCTTTCACTATTTTATATGACATCAACTATGGGTTTTCATAAATGCCCTTTATCATGTTAAAGAAATTACCTTTTATTTTTACTTTGGTAAGTGTTTTTATCATGAAAATGTGTTGAGTTTTTTTTTCAAATGTTTTCTCCATGTTTATTGAGATGATCACATGTGGTTTTTTTTTTTTTCCTTTTACAGTTTATTACATTGCTTGATTTTCTTATGGTGCACCACACTTGCATTCTTGGAATAAATCCTACTTAATAATGGTGTATAATATCCCTTTTAAAAAAATGTTTATTCATTTTGAGATAGAGAAGGGGGGAAGGGCAGAGAGAGAGGGAGGGAGAGAAAAACCTAAGCAGCTTCTGCACTGTCAGCATACCCTGACATGGAACTAGATCCCGTGAACCATAAGATCATGACCTGAGTTCAAATCAAGAGTTGGATGCTTAATCAGTTGAGGCACCCAGGCACCCTTATATAATATCCTTTTAATTTGTTGCTGGATTTCATTTCCTAGTTTTTTTGTTGGGGATTTTTGTATCTGTATTCATAGGATATTTGTCTGTAGTTTTCTTTTCTTGTAGAATCTTTGTCTGGCTTTGGTATTTGTTCTATACTGTATTTGGTGAGTTGCTTTGCTCTGAAAATGTTACTAAGGGTCCTTTCAGTTGTCTTTGCAAGTTTTGCAACTCTTACCTTATTCTGGACTTTAGCTTCTTTGACTATTTCCTTTATGCATCTGCCTTTATTATGTGTACTCCTCTCCCTCTATACATGCATCTTTATATATCTTAAAACATATGAAGTCATCAGAGAGCTCCCTATATGGTAATACAAATACTTCCCACTTCTTCCTCTTCAGAATCAATCATCATTCCTCTCAAACTTCTATGAGGGAAATAAATGTGCTTTGTTTAGCACTGTGCATAGGCTCTTCTTGTACAGTGCATAGTACAGGGTAAACACTAAATAAATATTCCTCTCACAAGTAGTGACTAATTGAGCACTTACTATATGCAGGGGAATGTTCTAAGCACATTGCATAAATTAGCTCATTTTTTTTCTCCCAGTAATTTAGAAAACAGTTACTATACTTTTCCCATTTGAAAGATATGAAAATTGAGGTAAAGAAACTGTAAGTAGTTTATACAGTGTCACAAAGCTAGGAAGTGGCAGAGATAGTACTTAAACCCAAGCAGTCTGACTCTGGAATTATTCTTTTAGCCACTGTGTTTTGCTGAATAGACAATAAATAAAGGGGTCTCAGTCATGTGCTTATTCATAGCTTTACTCTGAGCATGTTAGTATCCCCATTCCTAAATATCACTCAACCAGGCATAGCTGGTTATGCCTACTGTTCTATACTTTCATTGTTACAAAACCCTGTTCTTGTTGCATTTTCCATTTCTATTAATTACATCTTATGCATCTAGGTTCTCAGATTTGCATCAACTCCTTTCTTCTGCCCATGCTTTTTTCCCAAACCCCACTCAGGGTTAGTTACAAGTTCTGGAATTCAGTGGTGCCAATTGAATTAACATGTTAAACTGTCCTGTCAATCAGCTGCAAAATAATTCACTATTGATAATGATACAATGCCAAAGTTTATAAGTAATTTACTTCTTAACTAGTATATACAATAGAGGGGGTACAAATCAACTCTATAGAAGTCATCATTCTCACTCATATGAATTCTGATTTTTTTTTCCTTTAATGATAGAGAAATAGATGGAAGTGAAGTTAACACACTTGGAATTGTATATATCACTAAATATGCCCACAGGATTAAGTAGTACAGTTGAACTTTATTTATAATGTATGAGAGCTGGACAGAAAGGGTAGAGAGAACCGTGGCTATAGAATGAATCTCCATGAAGTCTCTCATAATTATATCTTTTCCCTTCCATTCTCTTCATCACTATGCCTGGTTTGGATTTAGACAATTTTGCTTCCTAGTTGATCTCTCTGCCTCTTTTCTCTATTCTCTGTCCCATCTGCAACCCACTGTTGACCTGGCTGTAGATTAATCTTCCTAGAGCGTAATTCTGATGATCCATCACTTCCTTGTTCATTTTATAATGTCCTTCCAGGGTATTTGCAGCACCTGTGAGGTGTTCCCATTAGTTTTATCTAAAATAACTTTCCTTCCCCTACTCTGTATGACCACTAAACAGGATGACATTGCTTTCTCCCAACCTCCAAGGCTCCAAGCCATTCCTCTGAAATGACTTTCCCCTGCTTTTTATTTTTTTTAAAATTATTTTTTAACGTTTATTTATTTTTGAGACAGAGAGAGACAGAGCATGGACGGGGGAGGGGCAGAGAGAGAGGGAGACACAGAATCTGAAACAGGCTCCAGGCTCTGAGCAGTCAGCACAGAGCCCGACGCGGGGCTCGAACTCACATACCGCAAGATCGTGACCTGAGCCGAAGTCTAACGCTTAACCGACTGAGCCACCCAGGCGCCCCATTCCCCTGCTTTTTAGAAGACTCCTTATTTTACAAGAGTCAGCTTGAAAGCAAACTCTAAAGTTCTATGTGTACTGAAATGCAAAGATTTCTAAGATACACTGTTCCTTGCAAACAGCACTATGAAGAAAATTATATATAATATGCCACTTTTGAGCAAGAAAGGGGAAAAATAAGAATACATGTATTTGCATTTTTTTCTTGGATTTGCAGAAAGAAACTCTAGAAGGACATGAGACTACCTTGTTTAGTTTTGGGGGGTGGTAAGGAAAAGAGGGAAGAGTGAGACTTTTTGTTGCACACCGTATATCAGCCTGATCCATGACAAGATAGTACATCATCAGAATAAGGATTAATAAACAATCATCAAAACTAAAGCAACCTCAGGAAAGCATTTCTCAACGCCCTATTCTATGTTTCATATTATGCCTTGGGTTTAAGCTATTTTCAGTTTCTTTCTTGACTCTTGAAATACATTTAAAAAAATCTGAGCAGATATCCTGACTTATTGATTGTTTTATTCCCCACCTTCAGGCCTGAGAACAATGCCTTACAAATGCCTGGTGTTTATGATATTTCTGAACTTGTAGAAAGTTTCTCCCCAGCCTCAAGGGTTTGAAGGATGAAGGATTCAAAGGGAACATCTCCTCACTAGCTTTAGAGCAGTGATTGACTGCTTCTCAGTATGTTCAGAAGTGAGAGGGATCTTGACAAAAGATAAATGAGTCTTCTAATTCATTAACCCTTCAAGCTCACTGGTTTCATTCATTAATGTACTCATTTATTCATTCAATAAATATATATTTAGCTACTAATTTGTGTCCAGGCACTGTGTAAGGCATTGAGCATCCACTGGTGAGGGAGATGAAGAATAAGTAAATGTAAAATAAACTTGCATGATATTTACAAAGTGTGAAAAGTCCCATGAAGCAAATAATGAGTAAAAGTAGAGACTAAAGTTTTATTTACAGGCCTCCTAATCCCACCAAAGGGCCCAGTATTCCCAGATTACTATTTTTTTTCTGCTTAAACAATGGAAATTTATTTCTCATAGTTCTGGAGACTGTGAAGTCCAAGATCAAAGCACCAGCAGATCAAGTGTCTGATTAAGGCACTCTTTCTGGTTTGCAGACAGTTGCCTTCTCATTTCCTCACAGGGCAAAGAGAGAGACAGACTTGTAAGGGCACCAACTTCCTTCATGAGGGCCTTACCCACATGGCCTAATTACCTCCCAAAGGGAGAGTATTGGGGATTAGGATTTCAACATATGAATTTTGGAGAGGCACATTTGGTCTAACTTTCTTCCCCTTCCTTTTCAAATGCAAACTACATTAATTCCAACCCAACAGTTCTCAAATTCTTAACTTGTTCCAGTATCAACTATGAAGTCTAAAGCCCAAAGTATCATCCAAAATATCCTCTAAATGAGATATAGGGGAGAGTGAGGTAGACTCATCCTGAGGCAAACTGCTCAGCTGTGAACCTGTGGAACCAGACAATTTATGTACTTCCACAAAAATACAGTGCTGAGACAGGCACAGGACATTCCCATTCCAAAAGAGAGAAGTAGAATAGAAGGAAGGGGTAATGGATCCCAAGTAAGTCTAAAACCCCCAAGGCCAATTACCTGAACTCTTAAGAATAATCCTGTTTGGCTCAATGCTCTGCTTTCCAGACCCACTGGGGTGGCAGGCCAGTCTCCACCTCAGAAAGGTGTGGTGGAGGAGGGGGTATCCAGCATGCCTGAGGCTCCAGGCAGCCCTACCCCATGTAAGATCACTCTCTGTCCCTTTCATAAGTCCATCTTAAATCATTCATATTTTTTTTTTAGGGTATAGATTTTTGTTGTTGTTGTTGTTGTTAATTTAAAAACACCTCTTAATGGTAGAATCTTATTTACTGGAAAAGCATTGCAAATAAGGAAATCTTGAGATCTAGAGGAATCTATGTGGCAAAGATTCAGCTTAAACAAGTCCTCAGGATGGCTTCCATTTCCTTCTGGTTCTTGAGCTAATCCCAGGAGTGTTTAGTATTTTTTTTTAATCTTTGACAGGAGTTATACTTAGTGTATATGTCTTAATTTATGCATTTATTTATCTTTTAATAGGTCCAGAACTGCTGAAGACTCACATCTTGGATAATGAGAGAGCTATGGCTTTACAAGTAGGTGGTAGGAATGACAGGCATGTCTATAAAGCAGAGATTTTTCAACCTGGCTTGCACAGTAGAGTCATCTGGGGAGATTTTAAAAAGTATGATGCTTGAGACCCACCCCTTGTTTATTTTTCTTTAATAGCTCTGGAGTGAAAGAAAAGAGTGGATAATTTCAGAAGGCTGCCCAGCTGACTCTAAGGTTCAGTTAAGGTTGAGAACCACTCTTTAAAGCAATTTATAAGGGGAAGCCTGTGTCCTCGAGGGGGTTATCATCAACAACAATACAGAGTAAAATGAGAAAATTGGATAAATTATGTTGATTAGAAATAGCTGAATGAAGAGTGGGAAGATTCTTAATGGCAACAATTACCATTTGTTACATTTGTTATAAGTAATCACAACCCAAAACATGGCTTAATTTCCCCTTTTAACAAGTGAGGAAACTGAAGCTTGTCCAAGTTCAGTGAAATGCCCTTCATCACCAGACTACTAAGTGACAAGGTCAGAATAAAGAATGGGCAAAATCAGACACAGACATTTTTTTTTTTTCTCACTTGACTTAAAGAGGTTATGAAATGACCCAAGGTTAAATGCAGAGAGGAAGCCAGACTCATTGGAATATATTTGTAATTAAGACTTATGGGTTCTAATTTTGGTCCTTGTGTGTAACTTTGAACATGACTTCCCTTTAGGTTCCCCATCCATAAAAAAGAATAAAACAGCAATATATCAGGCCAAACTGTTTCAAGGATTCTGTGATGATTAAGGAATAAACTGTAAGGTACTTAGTGAATACAAAGTCATGGAAGATGCTAAACAATAAAGTATTTTGGAAAGGTATGAAATTGTGTTTGTTTTTAGCAAACTTAAAACCTGTAGAACCATTCTGTATGATTCATATTTTTGTGAAAGGGACTCAACACGTGATCACACAAAGAAGCACATGGGTTTTCTGTGCATAATATCTGAAACTTGTCAAATATATATATATATTTTTTTTTTCTCACTGAGGCTATGCTTCTTTTTCAAGGAATTTTTGAGGTGGGGAAGACTTGAATAATTCTCTTGTCACTGTTGTTCACAAAGAAGAGTGTTACTTTGTGACCCAACACTCTCTGTCCCCTAAAGAGAGAATTCCTCAAGCCTTAAAATGACAGTTCCAGGAATCACATCTCAGGTCTCCGTATCCCTGCAACCTTGTGCTGTGCTCTATGAATTCAGGTGATGGGCCCATGGTCAGAAGTGTGATGGGGATACTCACAGTCACAGAATAAGCTAGGGTCAGCGTTACTCAAAGACAGAGGCAGAAAGTCTTTAGCACTAAAAGAAGTACAGTTATATTATGAAATAGAAAACAACTGCACATAGCTAGCTAGACTTTTTATGACAGGCCACTTTGGCTTGTGCTTGTGATTACCCAGGAACTTCCACTGCAAGGAACTTCTGAGAGTAGACCCACCTGAGACCAGAGGAAAAGTTACATCCAGGACTGAAATACCCTTCTCATCTGTTAACCTCTATTTTGGAATTTGGTGCCCCTTCCTGTCTCAGTTGTCTCCTGTGGAAAATGTGGGTCATGAAAATATATTCCCCGACAAACTGACAAGGATGATTTTAAAATCAACTGAGAAAGAACACAAAAAATGCTTTTAAAACACAAAATACAGGACAAATAGAAGTTGTCTTTTTTAATTATTATAGTAGAACATCATGTCTTCATGCCTTATTTAGCACTTAAACATTTAAATTCTAATGTATCATGTTATACATATATTGGAACTTCTTAGATTGTTTAGTTGAGCATATTTAATGTTTAAAATAGACCCCAAGATCCTTGGCTCTTATTTCTTGGGTAATAAACTAAAAAATAATATTTTGTATAGTAGTCAGGGTTCTCCAGAGAAACAGAATGAGTAGAGTATACATTAATAACTAGAAAGAGGTTTAGTATGAAGGACTGGCTCAATGATTGCAGGGGCTGAGAAATCCCATGATCTGCTGTCTGTAAGCTGAAGGTCAAGGAAGGCCAGTGGTATAATTCTAATTCAAACTCAAAAGCATGAGAACCAGAAATCGATGGTGTACAAAGTCCTGGTCCATATCTGAAGACCTAAAAACAAGGAGCACTGATGTCCCAAGGCAATAAAAGGTGTGCACCCCAACCCAAGCAGAGAACAAATTTGCCCTTCTTCTTTATTTTTGTACTATTCAGGTCCTCAACAGATTTGATGATGCTCATCCACATTAGTGAGGGTATTAATTTACAAATTAGCCCTGCTGCATGGAGGGCAAGGAGATGAATAAAGAGGCAGGCCACTCCAGATTGGTAGGTAACAGTTTTAACAAGCCAGAGAGGGAACTTACTGGAACAACTTCACGATGAGTAGATCTCTGCACCCACATGCCAGAATATTAAAAGTTAAATAGAGGGCTTAACTGGGTTTACTCACATACACTGTCCACATGTTGTCAACAAACATGGTACTCACTCAAGACAGCTCTGGTGCAGTCCTTAAGGCAGTTTCTGCAGGGAAGACAAGCAGAATGCACATTTCGAGAACTGGGGAGGGATGAGGACCTCCAATTGCCCAGGTGCAGGTGCAGCTGTCAAGTCCTCTCAGTAACCTCCTCCAGAGGAGGACCATCTTCTTTTCTTGGTCTTCTGATTCAAATGCTAATCTCTTCCAGAAACAGTCTCACATACACACCCAAAAATAATGTTTTACCAGCTGTCTGGGCATCCTTTAGCCCAGCCAAGTTGACACATAAATTTAACCACTACAAACTATAAGAGGTGCTCAAAATACCTTTTAAAATTATTTTAATATAACCATATTTGAAAAGATGCTTCGTATGAGAAAGAGGAGAGAGCATGGAGAATGACCCATTTTTTTTTTTTTTTTTTTTTTTTTTTGCCATCATAAGATTTGTGGTAGATGTCCATCATTTTTGCCTGCCTAGGACTTCATCCAAATTTTCCTTATGAAATCATCCCTTCTTTTCTCATTTCATATGATTTGATTGGAGTTTATCCTGCCCTAGTGCAAGGTGAGCCTTGGCCTGAGCCAATAAACATATGCATCCTGTTAGCTACAATGATTGATTCAGGAATGAGCAACTGAACCAATTTTGAACAACACAAATTAGGTTCAAGATTTCTGTGGAACTGCAGGGAAAGAAATAAGCCTTTTTTTTTTTTTTTATAAGGACACTAAGAAGATAAAAGCCATGAATGGAGCTACTAGCAGCCATTCTGTCAACACAAGGAGAAAGTCTGTCTGAGTTTGAAACCATTACAGAAGAATAATGGAAAGAATGAGATCAAGTCAGAATATATACTCTAAACCCTCTGCTTTTAGCCATGACCAACAGATTGGGCCATTTTGATCTGTGAACAAATCATTCTCTAATTTAGCCAAGGTTTTGGGGTTTTGTTTTGTTTGGTCTCTTATAACTAAAAGAATTTGACTAAAGCAACATTTATAATTTTTCTTTCAGATAACTCAATGGATATCTGTCTTCTCCATGAGGCTGAAGACTGAAGGAATCACATCTGTCTTTTGATTTTTAAATCCCCAGTGTCTAGCAGAGCGCTTGATATGTGGTAGAAGCTCATTATATATTGGTTGAGTAAATGCATGAAAAAAAAATAGAATACCCATACTCAAGGATGTTTTGGCTTAGAATTGATTCACTGTCTCAAATGCAGCTGGATTGTTGCCATTGATTTCTAGGGATATTTTAGCCTGATGAGTGAAAAAGCTTGAGGGGGCACTTGTTTCCAAAAAAGATCTAATTTATCCTCTTCCCTTCCATTCCTGACCAGTTTGCAACTTCTTTTTACCATATGCAATCCTTATTAAATTTAAAATGTCTCAGAATTTCCTAGTAGCTTGATACTTTCAAATATAACTCGTATCATAGGAAATATTAGAAAAATTATAGAATGTACCCCTGCCCTCCCCCCACCACCTTCTTTTGAGACCTACTACCTTTCTTATTTGGGTTGCAATCTGGATTTCTCAAAAGTCTGCTAAAGTTTTATTTGGCCTATAGTTTGCATGGATCCTCCCCACATGTTTTCTACCCCACCCTTAAATAAGGCCAACACAGGTTGACTTT
This sequence comes from Acinonyx jubatus, assembly GCF_027475565.1. Classification (NCBI taxonomy): domain Eukaryota; kingdom Metazoa; phylum Chordata; class Mammalia; order Carnivora; family Felidae; genus Acinonyx; species Acinonyx jubatus. Next base: position 60,218,128 of record NC_069391.1, read on the forward strand.
TGCTTAAGCTAATTTTCATCTCTGTGCAACAATTAAAATTTATTCACCAGAGATTATGACCAATAAACACCACTAACTTTAAACCATATCCTTACTCCTGTCCAATACATCCCAAAGTTTGTTGAGTTGATGAGTATTAATTTATTCATTCATGTTCCCACCTGTGCATCTAAATTTAGACACATTTATTTGGTCACAGGAAAATTATAGTGAGAGAAAGGTTAGGGTGTAATGGATTAAACATGCAACATTTAGGTTGTAAGGAAATTCTTCAAATACTAACCCAACCAAGAACTCAAGCACAGGATCAGTGTCATTAGTTAGAATGAGCGAATAGACAATGAGCTGACCAATTATAAAGATTATTCTTGAATTTTATAATGAAATACTCTTTGCTTCTTGTCCATATCCTTAGTAAAATTGTATGGAGACTGCAGAGCAGGTGCTCAACAGGTATGCTTTTAAAAAGTGTTGATTGCCATATCGATCACTATAACTATTTAGGCTTAGTCCTGAAAGCTATTCATTCCTTTGTTTATTAGTTCTAATCAGCATCATTCTGAGTGCTATTATACTGCCTTGTAAACAATATTGTTTTGCAACCTTAAAGTCAGTAATTCTGTAGAAATTAAATTGGGTTTACAGTAAATCCATGATTACCATATAATCTGTGGAGTCTAAATAATGATGTACTTAGCTGTAGAATTGCATGTAAAACACAGAGCGATGATTACATGGCTATTTGAGGCCTAGGAAAGTAAGCGATGCCAAATGTTTTGATGGTTGAAGAGCTGAGAAATCTTTTTGTTTTTAATGTTTCAATTTAAATATTATCTTTAAACGTCTTGATACTACCCTAGATGCCTTAAAAATGGCTTTAAAATCTACTACTAAATATTATGCCTTACATTGTATGTTGCGAGCTGTTTAATAAATTAAGACTTGTTACAAATAGAAAATCCATCTGATTTAAGGTGACAATAGAAAAAACTAAGCAGGCTTGCCTTTAGCAAATAATTCATCTCTGTTTTAAGGGGATCTTTCATGAAAGTGTTCAGTTTAAGCTTTAAGCAATGTTTTTAGACAAAAGAACAATTAGTCAAATGAGCGTTTCATCCAAGGGCTCTTGCCTTGCAGTTTTTCTAAAGGTCTCAGTCATGACTAGACATGCTCTTAATTAAGTTAAATCAATGTATATTGCTCTCCTAATACAGCCCAAGCTCTGAGCCATGGTAATTACTGAATCTTGCAGAGTGGCCCACAGAGATATCTACAGAGGTGATATGATTGGTCAAAGTCATACTATTGCTTCATGGCAGTGTTTCGTCTAAAACTGATATGTCTTACCTCCTAATCCAGAGTCTTCCACACTACATCAAGCCCTGTAGAGAAACCACCATAAATTAGATGTAGACCCCACTCTTAAGGGGCTGAAAATTTAGTAGAGAATATGAGACAAGAAGAGCCAAAATATCACAATAACTAAAGAGCAAGAAAGCTATCACAGAGGTGTTATTGGGTAATAATGAGCAGCATGGGGCTGGCATTTCAGTAGCCCAGAGATTAAGCCAACTACAGGAAGATGTGATCTCCACTAAGACACTTACTAATTCTAACCTTAATTCTTTTTCTGTAAAATTAACAAGTAGGATTGTTGTGAGGATGAAGTGTAATAATCTGTGTAAGTTAAATTCTTAGCACAGTGGTTGGTACATGGAAATAATTCAGTAAATTTTAATTATTATTAATGGAGGGGGAAATTATGAGAGTGTCATTAGTGGGAAGGGACCACCAAATTAGTACAACTGGGAAAGGCTATGAGGAAATAGCATTTGTGAAGCAGGAAGGACAACCATGGGCCTCAGAGTTGAAAGAGAAGGAGACGGTGACATCTTCAGCAAGATTGTAGTATGTAAATATGGGAAAGTAACAAGGAAGAAAAATGAGAGGCATAGAAACAGCATGCAAGGGGCGCCTGGGTGGCTCAGTTGGTTAAGCGTCCGACTTCAGCTCAGGTCATGATCTCGCAGTCCGTGAGTTCAAGCCCCGCGTCAGGCTCTGGGCTGATGGCTCAGAGCCTGGAGCCTGCTTCCGATTCTGTGTCTCCCTCTCTCTCTGCCCCTCCCCCATTCATGCTCTGTCTCTCTCTGTCTCAAAAATAAATAAAACGTTAAAAGAAACAGCATGCAAAACTTCCATTTGGGCTGAATTCATATTTAAGAAATAATAGTAACTGTATTAACCATCGATTCATAGGACTGAGATGACAAAGACATGGGAGACCACAATAATATGCAGGTGAGTTAGACCCTTCTCATGGGGAGTTTTGAGTCCACAGATGGGCATGTGAAATGTTGAGGGATGACCGAAAACTTGGAACAGTAGAGGTATGGCATAGTTGGACCTGGATTTCTGAAAAATGATTTTGGCAGTGGTGGGAAGGATACACTGCAAAAGGAAAGAATACTTTGCAGCCACAGCAGAGAAAAGCCCACCACAACAGTTCAAGTGATGGAGACATAAGTCTGAAATAGATGGTGGCTATACAGAGGATATAATGGAGAGGGACAAGAAATGTGGTAGATTATCTTCCCAAGGGCTACCATAACAAATACCACAAACCAAGTAGTTTAAACCAATAGAAATTTATTCTCTCCTAGCTCTGAGGGTAGAAATCCAAAATCAAGGTGTCAGTAGGTCTGTGCTTCCTCTGAATGTTCTAGAGAAGCATCCTTCCTTGACTGTCTCCTAGTTTCTGGTTGTTGTCAGCAATCCTTGGTATTCTGTAGTTTATATCTTGCATCACTAATAATCCCTGACTCCATCTTCATGTAGTCTGTCCCTGTGTCCAAATCTCCATCTTCTTCCTTTTATAAAAGTTCCAGTCATTGGATTTAGGGCTCACTCTACTCCAGCATGAACCCATCTTAGTTAACTATATAAACAATTCTGTTTCCAAATAAGACCACAGTCACAGGTACTGGAGTTAGAACTTGTACAGTTCAACCTACTATATGTGGTAACCACAAACTTGAAACATGCTAAGATGTGGGAAACCAGAAAGGGGTCACTTCCATTCTCCTGCTTCCATGTTTTTTTTCTAGTAAAAAGAATAAAAGAAGAAGTAGTCTTTTTGGTCCTTTGATTGGATTAGTTGAGCTCATTGAATAGGCCACATATGAGCAGACTTCTATAAACTGCCCTTCACTGAGGTTAAGCTAATGTGTACTTTCCTGTTCTGACAGCTTCCCTGGCTCTCAGCTGAAGGAGAGAAGATCTCCTCAGGAAGAGGTTTAACACCTGGGGAAAAAAGAGGATGTGGATCCAAACTGAATACCAGGCTTTATATACCTGTCTGAGCCTCAGTGTCATAACCTATAAAATGAACATATTGAGTTGATGTAACAAATAAGTGCTATTATCTCAGTACTTACTGTATATTTAAACACTATGACTTGGTGCCATTATAATGATTATTATTCCTTTTGTTAATAATAGCCTGGGGCACCGGGTTCTCTCAGTCTATTGGGTGTCCAAATCTTGATTTTTGGCTCTGGTCGTGATCTCACAGGTTTGTGGGATCAAGCCACATGTCAGGATCTGTGCTGACAGTGTGGAGCCTGCTTGGGATTCTCTCTCTCTCCCTCCATCTCTCTCTCTCTCTCTCTCTCTCTGCTACTCCTTCCCCATCCCTCACTCTCTCAAAATAAATAAACTTAAAAAAAATAGCCATCTTTTGATTGTTTCTTTCATCAGACTGCCTCTCAGCTTATGTGACTTAACTTGCACTCCTGAATTGATCTCTGTGGGGGACTGTGCCACATTTGTCACTGGTATGCCAATTTTGAATGATTGTCTTTTTAAAAAAAAATTAATGTTTTTTTTTTATTTATTTATTTCTGAGACAGAGAGAAACAGAGCATGAGTGGGGGAGGGACAGATAGAGAGGGAGACACAGAATCCGAAGCAGGCTCCAGGCTCAGAGGTGTCAGCATAGAGCCCGACCGGGGACTCGAACTCAGAAACCATGAGATCATGACCTGAGTCAAGGTTGGTCGTTCAACTGACTGAGCCACCCAGGAGCCCCTTGAATGATTGTCTTAAGGCCACAGTCCAAAGGTAAATAGAGAAGATGTATGTCCCTTAACCCCTAGGTCATTTTATGCTTCCAACATAGCTTATATTTCCCTTTTCCATTCTCTCTAGGAAATTATTTATAAGTAAAATATCTAAACCACTGGGCATATTTTTTAAATTCATAGATCAAATCCTATTATGACAAACTCCAGGGGACATTTGAAACACATTTATTGTACTGAAATTTTGTTGTACTAAATATTGTTTGAAACATAAACTGTGGCTGAGAAATATTTTCCTGAATAGATTTTTATAAAACCAGTTGCTGTAATGGAGGATTGTTCCATAAACATCACATGAAAAAATTATCATTGCTTCCTCCTCCCACCTAGTATATTTCTTAATGTGATTCATATGCCTTTAGTTTTAAAAGCCACCCAAAGACAGTGTCCTTGACCTATGAAAACCTTCAGGTAGCTCAGTAGGTTGGTTGGTACTCCTCAAGGACAGGGGATGCTTGTCATTCATTCTTGTACCCCCAGGTCCCTGCCTGGTACTTGGAGAGTAACCAAAATAGTATTTGATAAATGGATGAATAACTAAATAACTGAATTCATTAGCATCAAATTAGAAGAACCCTCTTGAGACTGTGCCCCTTATCAGTTTATTTATAAACATTTACCAAAAATATTTTACATGTATTTAGTATCAAAGCAAAATTGGGGGTCTCACAAGAACAGAATGAGCTCCAAAGAATCATCTGAGTACCACCTGCAGGCCAATCAAAATATTGTTTCTAATTGGCATTCCTACAAGTGGTTAATTTTTCCCCTATGCCTGACTTGAAAGCACTCAGGTGCAAAATTTGTTCCTCTCTTTGAGACTATCTTAATAATCACTCCCTGTCTGAATCTTGGAACCAGAATCCCCCACTGATGGGTACAAATGAGGGAGAAATATTGTCAGCACACATGGGCACTGGCTCGTAGCAATGAAGATTTATTTGATCCAGTCAGCCAAGTGATCACCAGAAGCAAGTAATCAAGAGAATGAAATTCTAGGATGGGTTCCGCCAGTACCTCTTTTGTTCAACAATATGCCTCTGCCCATCTACACAGAGCTCAGTCCAGGGAATAGTGCATTTGTTAACTCAAATCTTGTTTGAAGATATTGACCCTAAAAATATTGAGACTTTGGAGCTCAATTTTTGTTCTTAAATTACTTTAAACTTTTGTTTGTAGCTCAGTCGATGTCACTGGGATTTATTTGGCTGCTGGCTCTGAGTCGGTATTTGAAAAGAGCAGCACCATATGCAGCACATGCATATTCAATGGTGCAGTTCTTTTTCTAGGGGGAGGGGGGAGTGCCAGGACTCATAGCTCACAATATGAATTTGCATTCCACTTTGCATAAATTTGCATGTAGACTTCATAAGCCTCTAATTTCAAGTATGTAAAATGAAACAAATCAATGCAATCTATGGCAATTGTTTTCCAAGGCATTAATCACATGAAATACATACCAGCTTTCCTTAACCAATTAATTTAATCATACCCAAGGTTAGGAGAGACAGGGAAGTGGTGAATAATGGCTGTTAAGTGCTTGGCCTAAGGCTGGAAGGATATGCAGACTAAACATTGCTCCAATATGTCTTCTTTCTAACCCCTATGCCTACCGTGGAGATTATGTTGTTTGCCCACTATTTCACCTCTTCTCTCTTCAGTGAGTGGCCATAAGACTTTGAGCAATGAAATGTGGGCAAAAACAATGCATGTCCCCTCAAAGCAGCAGTTTTAAGACCCCACACGTGGTTCAATATCTCTCATTTTCTGCCATGATATAAGCACTATGCCATCTAGAGAATGCTGTATTTTCTTGAACCCCAGGGTGCTGTAAGTTGATGATATTTTCATTTGTTGTTGCTGCAGCATATTCTAGTCTATTCTGACTGATGATGCTTTTGTAGAATTATTACAATGAACTTTAGCTTCAGAGGTTTGTGTCAGTTTTGAGTACATAAGAATATGTGTGCAGTGTTGGGGTGGAGACAAAATATTAAATGATATGGTTCATGTGGTTAATAAACATATGAAGCAACTGGAGAAATAATCCATACATTCAAGATCAACTAAATGTCACCACAATGAAGAATAATAGAAGACATATTTTATCCTCCCTAATTGAGATGGAATAGACTATTTATAATACTTAAGATTGGCAAATTCATAAAATTTGGTCTGTATTTGAGACACATGCCAACTTTCTCTTTGGAAGTGCTTTGGAATTCTTCAGGTTCCATTTGGGGAAAAGTCTCAATTAACTTTTTTAAGGTTTTTAAACACCTTTTGTTAGTATCTTTCAATCCACTATTAATTTAAGAGTAGAGGAATTTGAAACCAAAGGAAAGTACATAGTGAATTTTCAAACATGAAATCTTAAATCGAATCTGGAAAACTAGATCTTTATGTTTTTCCAAAGTGCAAAAGTTTGTGTGGCAGGAACTGAAAATAATATAGGAATACAGATTATAGAAATACATGGTAAAACTTGCCTTCCAGCCAACTAAATCTAGTGGCTTTTCTTCTACTTCCACAATGCTGTCCTACAAACTCCAGGGTTAAGCAGTCCAACACTGACCCAAGGATGCAGAATGTCAAGGGAAGAAGAAACATGCAATACCAAAGATTATTTTTATTCTCATAAGGAAAAGATTAGAAATGTAAATAAGATAGCTCCTAACAGAAATGAAGGAATCATAAATCACAAGTGTGTGGGTTCTTCTTCTTTCCCCAGGCCACATAGCCAAAAAATGGTTGTGCATTTTGCAAACTCTTCTGCACTAAGTACATTACTATTTATGCTGTCTGGATTACATGGTAATCACCCTTGAATAGAATCTGCTTCCTTCCCAGTATAATCTCTACATAATTAGTCGTTTGAAGGTTGCCTAAGAACTTTAACAGACCTCCAGAAGAATGAATTTTCTCTAAAGAAAGAAAAAAAATTTACACAAATTTTATGCTATATGAAACAAACCTCAAGGAAAAAAGTAAACACTTAAAGTGCTAAAACACGGGGAAAACAAAACAAAAAGAGAGAGAGATGGCAGTCTATCAAAGGATGGGAAGGTTATTTTACTTCCCCCCAGTTGCCCACAAGTGTACTTGCATCTTTGATACTTTTTGGACGAAGAGATCTTCCAGCAGAGTGAGACTCTCCTGGTAGTTCTTATATTACAAATGCCACAGAATGGTTTTTCTTCACTAAATCAATTTCTTGCCTATAGCCAGAAACAGTATGTATGATTAGACGACTGGTTTTGAAAATCATTTTCTGAGCTCTTTCCCATCTCAAATGTTTCAGAATTAGCCAGAAGTGGACTTGAACTTTTAAAAGTGGATTGATTCCTAGAGTAATAAACACCTGCTAACTCAGCTTTTGAATGAAAACTGATCTTCCAATTTAAGAGGCATTTAAATCAAGCCCAGCGATTAATTTTATGACTATTATTCTAAATTCACTTTCTGTTATATTATTTAAATCCTTTTTGATCAGTTCATTAGCTGTTGTTATTTCCTGGAGATTCTTCTGAGGGGAATTCTTCCGCTTGGTCATTTTGGATAGTCCCTGGAGTGGTGAGGACCTGCAGGGCACTTCCCCTGTGCTGTGGTGTATAACTGGAGTTGGTGGGCGGGGCCTCAGTCCGACCTGTTGTCTGCCCCCAGCCCACCGCTGGGGCCACAGCCAGACTGGTGTGCCTTCTCTTCCCCTCTCCTAGGGGCGGGATTCACTGTGGGGTGGCGTGGCCCGTCTGGGCTACTTGCACACTGCCAGGCTTGTGATGCTGGGGATCTGGCGTATTAGCTGGGGTGGGTGGGCAAGGTGCACGGGGGCAGGAGGGGCAGGCTTAGCTCGCTTCTTCTTAGGTGATCCACTTCAGGAGGGGCCCCTCTTCCGTGGGCCTCTCATCTGCGCTTGGCTCCGGAGACTCCGTTCTGCTAATCCTCTGGCGGTTTTCTGGGTTATTTAGGCAGGTGTAGGTGGAATCTAAGTGATCAGCAGGACGCAGGGTGAGCCCAGCCTCCTCCTACGCCGCCATCTTCCCTCTCTCCTCGTCAAAATAATTTCATTGAAACGAGGATTATTTTCAGTTCCCCATTTAGGGCGATCTGGAGAGGAGAGCTTAATCCAGCGAGACCAGATAGAATGTTCTAACAAAACCTCCAGAGTAATTAACAGGCTTTATCTACCCAAGGAATGGAACAAATAGGAAGTTCAGGTTCTAAGGAGCTGCCTTGTTTGTGCCAGTGGCCCCACGCTAGCTCTTTATTAATTGCACCACCTGGGATGCTGATAGCGAACTGAACTTTGGAACATTTCAGGCCTGGCATGGAATGCAGTTTTTACACAAGTGTCTTGTGGTTCAGAAATCCGATTTCACAGCTTATCTTCCGTTAGATGAAAGTGCTTACGGTGTGTCTGGAGCTGGAGTAAGTTCCTGCGGGTGCCCAAGAGCAGGGGCCTCCTCTCTCCTCTCATTAATTTGCTGATGCCTAACTGCACTGACGCAGCGGTGAGATACCGGGGAGAGAGGAGGAGGCATTTAAATCAGAGAAGGGGTGAGGTAGGGACATCATATAGAATACAGTCTTTCAAAAATGAGTGTTAATTAAAAAAAAAAGTCACAGGTCTTGTGATAAGATTGTGTTCACTGGCAATCAAGTGGACCCTATCTCCATAGGGATATTTCCTGAGAGTGCTCCAACAATTCTGAGTTCTAAAACTTTCCTTCAAGAGAATGAGACTTTCCTATAGCTGTCTCTTAAATTTGTCAATTGTCTGAGCCTTGGCCATGCAGTGGTTTGAACAGGGAACTACGGGGTTGTCTGATCTTTTATGGGAGGGGTGGAGGGGCTTGGGGATTAAAGTCTGATTCATGATTTGTGATTAACCTGACACGTTCTCTTTTGAGAGAGTAGAAGACACAGTATCCAATCTCATCCTCTCACAGGAGTTTCTTCAGCTGCATATTTCTATTTGAAAGCAGGACTTTAGTCAGATTCAGAGGAAAAAATAAGTTAGGCAGAAACGTTGAGACTGAGCAAGAATGCTGGATCATTCAAGTCTTCCAGCCCCCTTGGATCCACCTAGTCTTCCTCATTTCTCCCCCTAGTTAAATGTATAGAAATTTCCCCACTGCTCTCTATGTCTTTCAAGACTTTCCTATAGCTTTGCAGTCAAATTGGTAGTAATTTTCCACTGGTATGAAAGGAAGCTTCAGATGTGACCTATGGTCTCAATGTCACCATAATTTAGCCATCCCTAATATGCCCATTCTTTGGAACACCAACTTTTATTGCTATAATAATTCTCACATTATTTATAAATAATATAGTGCTATAAATACTGACCTTCAGGGCCAGCACAAGATCTTTTTAATCAGGCTTTTGCCTGGTTGAGGTAAGACTCCAACTCTTCATAACATTTTATTGCAGATAGCTATGTTAAATTTTCTAAAAATGTCTAGAACATATAGGGACATAGATATTGTGCACCCATAGAGTGACATTGTAGGGTTCAGAAACAAGCACAGTGGAACCCCATTGTGACTCCAATGTTCTATGATAAGGAAAACATTGTCAGATTTTACACTAAGGAAATAAAGTGGGGTCTTGTTTCAACAGTGGATTTTATTTCTAGGGAGGCACTAATTTGATCCTCCAAAGGAACAAACCCATGCTACTTTTAAGGAGGTACTACTTTACTTTATTTTCCCCTGTGAAACAGGTGAGATTATTTCCCTATATACAAAGGAAAACAAGTAAACAAATGATCTTGAGATTTAAAAACATGGGCGACTCTGGTACTGGAACAAAATGAAAAATGAAATAATCATGGTTTCAGGGAAGCTCTCTATTCAGGAGGTCATGAAAAAGAAATTGTCCCCAGTTAGGGTAACATCAGGAAATAGACTTATACACAGATGGTTGAGTTGAAGAGGTTTTGATGAGGGGACTATTCATATTAAGAGTGGGTGATTTAAACTGACCAGTGAAGAGGTTGAGGCACCCAGAAGTTAGCAAGAGTGGAGAGTCATTATTGCTCCTACATATGATGGGGCAAAGGAAGAAAAGTGTGTTACTGAAGTCCAGTGAGACTTCATATACCGGTCCCTATCTATAGTATCTATAGTAATGAAAAGGTATAGACCTTACCAGAACCATAGCATGGAACAGGAAGCAGCAAGAAAGAAATGCCCCAACTTCTTTGCCCTCCAAAGCTAAAATCTCCTGCTGGTGCCTTCAATGGCTGAACCCAATGAGAAGAGAGTTCAAAGGAGCCTGGATGATGTGCCCCATAGGTTCAGTCTGCAGGAGCTCAGGTTATAGCAGAACATGAATCAGGGGGATGTGGGAGGACAAAAAAAGGAAACAGACAGTATGCTGAGGCAGGCTATTGTCCACCAAATGTTCTTTTTCCTGTCTTCAGCAGGGTCGTATTTTGGTTTTAAGCAACACTGAGGCCTACACCAGCAAACTGCAGTGGAAATGTAAAACCCCATGCTTGTCAAGGGACTATTTGCCACAACTCCAAGTGTCTCAGTCTTAACTTATCTAGCTTTGCTTAACATAAAATCATGGAAGCTTTTCTTTTTCCAAGGTGCCTATTTATGATCTTTCTTCATCCCACTATTCTGTTTCTCTCCCCTTATACTTGATTATCCAAATTTATATTCTGCCTCTTTGTATATTACCTATATCAGATAACATTACAAAAGTGTCATCTTTACCAGATTTATTTGTAACAGACACCAGCATTTGAAATTAATGGCCAAGGGAACAATCCAGTTTTCCAAGTGTATGGGAGACCATGATATTTTGGGGTGAAGTGTGTTGTGGATAGACTAGGTTTGCCATAGTAATATTGCAAAAGCCTTCTCTGCCAAACATTCTGTCTCTATCAAACATTACAAGCTCATGAAAAGAAAGAATGAAAGCAAAGATTTGAGTCAATGAGGAACTCAGAGAACAGGAGGATGACTTTGAAGTGGAGGGGATACTGAAGGCAGACAGGAAACTTCCAAGTAGGAGGAAAATGGCATGAACAGAAGAAGTAGGACCCATAGTTGTACATCTGCTCCCAGGTATCAGGAAATTCTCTGAAAGCTACTTGATGGTGACCCATGAGGGAAATGCACTCTTTGCCTTGGAGGCAGCACAGAAAGGAAAACCGTTCTTTGTGGGGTTTATAATAGTCTAGGCCTCATGTAATATCTGGCTCTTCTCTTTCAAATCTGTGAGACTTTGTGTAAATTATTTTGCTCTTCCACATCCAAAATATGGGGAAAATACCTAACCTTTACAAATTATTAGAAGTAAATATGATGGCATGCATAAGGCATTAGACATATAGTAGGTATCCAAAGGATATTAATGTCCTTCTCTTCTTTTTAAAGTTTAAAATAATCCTGCTTTCTTTACCACATAATTTTGATATACTCAAATAGAGACCAACAATGGTTTCCCCTAAGTCAGAGGGGAAATTAATTTAGACTCTGCATTCCTCATGTTTATGTTTTCCATTTCAAAGCTCCCTTTTGTTGCTAACCCAACACATGTCATAAAAATAATTAAAAGAGAAAAATATGCTCACTTAAAAAGAAAGAAAAACAAAGCTCACAATATATGTCAGTGTAAGGAAACCTTATGCTAAGAGGCTAAATTTATTAGCAGAGAAGGAAAAGAAAGATCTAGAAAAAAGGGAGGGAGCAAAGCAAAACTGAGATTTTTACAAATCTTGTAAGCATGTCATTTTATAAGTCAAAGTGAGGACAAGAATAAGCGCTATTATGGCAATTTTCAGTCTGTTTGCTATTTTGATTGCTGTGAATATGCTGGGGAATGGCATCCACTTTCTGAAATGGCATGTATTTATGTACTGATAAATAAAGCAGCAAGCAAATCTGGGAGCCTCAAAACCAATAGGGCATTTCACTCCAGAGTAAGGTCTATGGAGCAGTTAAGCAGATTTGAGGCCTTGTGTAGGTATCTTCCTAACAAGGGCAGGGTGTAACTATCATCAGGTTACATCAACTGTGTATTAGTTCCTATGACTGCTGTAACAAATTGCCAAAACTAAATATTTGCTAATAATTACCACTTAGTGGTTTAAAACAATGTAAATTTATTATCTCACAGCTCTGGAGGTCACAAGTCCAAAATACCTTGACGGGACTTCATTTATCCTGGAGACTCTAGGAGAGAAATCTGTTCCCTTGCTTTTTCCAGCTTCTCAAGACTTCTTCTATTCCTCAGCTCATGGCCCCTCTGCTCATCACTCTGACCTCTGCTTCTGTTATCCATAACCTTTTCTTACTCTGATCCTCCTGCCTCCAGTTTATAAGAACCTTTGTGATTATTTTAAGACCATCTGTATAATCCAAGGTAATCTCCCCATCTCAATATCTTTAATTTAATTACCATTGTAAAGTCCCTTTTGCCATGTAAGGTAATTCATTCACAGGTTTAATGCATTAGGATATAGAGATCTTTGGGGGGCCATTATTTGGTCTGCCACAAGCTGTTTCCCTACAGGCTCATTTATCATAAATGCTACTAGTATGGTGCAACAGTGAGAAGCATGGCACTGTGGTCAAACTTCCTTGGCAAAAATCCTGCCTCCCCCCATCAATGGCTAGATGCCCTTGAGTAAGTTATACAGTCTTTCTGAGGATAATTCTAGTGACTACTTCTCAGATTGCTATGACTTTTAAACAAAAAAGAAGGCTTGCACAATGCCCAGTTAGGGTTAACTCATTATTTTTGTTGTTATTATTGTTACAAATGAAGAGACATACACTGTGGCTGGCCTGAGACTTTGCGGTGTTTCAGGCGCGTTGGTCGTGAGCTGAGCTGTATCCCGAATCAGGGAAGCCGTTGGGGAAATAGCCAACTCTGAACCTGCGCGGGCCGCTGTGTTGCGCTAGTTCTTCCCTTCGGACAGGGTGTCAGGTGGGCTTCCCTGAGGTTAGCCCTGCAGCGGTGCGCTTGCGCACTTGTCCTGGGCCCGCGCACTTATTACAGGGACTCAGTGGCCACACTGGGTACCCAGCCGGACTCAGGTTCTGCCATCTACCAGGAAAACTATGAACAGATGAAACTACTTGTAAATCAGCTCCATGAACAAGCACAGAAAATAAGATTAGGAGGCAGTGAGAAAGCCCGAGAACGCCACATATCAAGAGGAAAACCTTTAGCCAGAGAAAGAGTGGACAGTCTTATAGTCCCAGCGTCTCCATTTCTGGAATTATCCCAGTTTGCAGGTTACCAGTTATATGCTAATGAGGAGGTGCGTGCTAGTGGCATTATTACAGGCATTGGGAGAGTATCAGGAGTAGAATTATAATTGTTGCCAATGATGCCACCATCAAAGGAGGGACCCACTATCCCGTGACTGTGAAGAAGCATTTGTGGGCACAAGAAATTGCAATGCAAAACAGGCTCTCCTGCATCTACTTGGTTGATTCAGGAGGCGCAAACTTACATTGGCAAGCGGAAATATTTCCAGATCGAGATCACTTTGGCCGTATATTCTATAATCAGGCAATTATGTCTTCTCAAAATATTGCACAGATAGCGGTGGTCATGTGCTCCTGTATGGCAGGTAGTGCTTATGTGCCTGCAATGGCTGATGAAAACATCATTGTACGCAAGCAGCGTACCATTTTCTTGGGAGGACCCCAGTTGGTTAAAGCCGCAACTGGAGAAGAGGTCTCAGCTGAGGATCTTGGAGGTGCCAATCTGCACTGCAGAAAGTCTGGAGTAACTGACTACTATGCTTTGGATGATCCTCATGCCCTTCACATAACTAGGAAAATTGTGAGGAATCTAAATTATCAGAAGAAATTGGATGTTTCCATTGAGTCTTCTAAAGATCCTTTGCTTCCTGCTAATGAATTGTATGGAATAGTTGGCACTAACCTTAAGAGGAACTTTGATATCCAAGACGTCATTGCTAGAATCATGGATGGAAGCAGATTCAAAAGCCTTATATGGAGACACATTAGTTACAGGATTTGCTAGAATATTTGGATACCCTATAGGTATCATCGGAAATAACGGAGTTCTCTTTTCTGAATCTGCAAAAAAGAGTGCTCACTTCATCCAGTTATGCTGCCAAAGGAATATTCCTCTGCTGTTCCTTCAAAATATTGCCAGATTTAGGTTGGTAGAGACTATGAGGCAGAAGGAATTGCCAAGGATGGTGCCAAGATGGTGGCTGCTGTAGCCGGTGCCAATGTGCCTAAGATAACTGTCATCATTGGGGGAATCCTATGAGGCTGGAAACTATGGGATGTGTGGCAGAGCATATAGCCCAAGATTCCTCTACCTGTGGCCAAACGCTCATGTCTCAGTGATGGGAGGAGAGCAGGCAGCCAATGTGTTGGCCACAGTAGCAAAGGACCAAAGAGCACATGAAGGAAAACAATTCTCCAGTGCAGATGAAGCAGCTTTAAAGAGCCAATCATTAAGATGTTTGAAGAGGTAAGAAACCCTTACTATTCCAGTGCAAGGCTGTAGGATGACAGGATTATTGATCCAGTGGACACCAGACTGGTCCTGGATCTCAGTATTAGTCCAGCCTTCAACGCACCAATCCAGAAGACTGACTTCAGTATCTTGAGGATGTTACTGGAGTGTGAAGCATCTTCCATTGGACGTGTACCAAAATTAATATACGAGTAGCCTTAAAATTTTAGACTTTTCCAACATGTGGCTATTATGGCAAAATTGTTTTCTTAACACAGTGCATCATACTTTTCTGCATTAAACAAAAATCAATGAAGATATTTATTGATAAACTTCAATTCCTTGTCTATTTCTTTGAGAAATTTTTCTGTGGTTCAGCTTTCCCACCCATAAAAAAAAAAAAGAATAACTTTCGGTTATCCTTTCTAACCCACAAGTAGCATGAAAAGTCCCATAACCTATACACTGCAGGTATGATTGAGATTATTAACAGAAAGTCATTTTTCTTCTGAAATGATTGCTTTGCTGATTATGCATGGTGATATTTTACCACACACAATTTTTAAAAGCATCTATTACTCATCTTTTTAGCCACTACTCCTTCCCTTAACAGTCAGACTTGTTGTCTGCATTCAGGGGTCTATTTCCTACCAATTATCTCTTCATCCTTCTCCTCATTGCCTTCCCCTGCCAATAGCCTTCTCCAACGTTTACCTCCATGTTGCTCGGTGGGTTCTTTTCTGATTTTATCTGACTGAATTCTCTGAGGCATTCAGTGCAGTTGAATACTTCCTTCCCGCCATGCTGTCCTTAGCTTCCAGACCGAAACTTTAGGTTTCCTGCCAACCTCTTTGGCCCTTCTTGTTACATCTCCCTTGGCCTGCCCCTGTTCCTCTGGTGATTTCTCTCCTACTCCCTTTACTATTTGTCCTGATTTTTCATTAGCAAAACATACATAGATCGTTATTTTAAAAGATACAAAGATACCATGAAAGTATCCCCTCGTTCTGTTTTTAAAAAATTGTGTTAAAATATATAGAACATAAAATGTATCATTTTAACCATTTTTAGGTGTACAGTTCTGTGGCATTAAGTCCATTCACATGGTTGTGTTACCATCACCACCATCCATATCCAGAACTTTTCATCATTCCAAACAGAACTCTGTTATTGAATAGTAACTCCACATGCCCTCTTTCCCCTCCTCTGGCACTTTGCTCATTCTTTTTTTTTTTTTTTTTTTTAGTTTTTTTTTAATGTTTTTATTTATTTTTGAGAGACAGCACTTGAGTAGGGGAGGGGCAGAGAGAGAGGGAGACACAGAATCTGAAGCAGGCTCCAAGCTCTGAGCTGTCAGCACAGAGCCTGAAGTGGGGCTCAAACTCATGAACCATGAGATCATGACCTGAGCCGAATTTGGATGCTTAACCAACTAAGTCACCCAGGCTCATTCTTAAATGTATATGTTACTCATGGTTAGGTTTATTCCCTCTTGGTCATTTCAGCCCTTCTTATGGCTTCAGAAACCATCTAAATGCAGATGATTACTGTGTCGACATTGTTCTTCCTGAGCTCTAGACCTGTGTATCTTTTGGGTCTACTGGATATCTGCACTGGTGGTCTTTTAAGAACCTCAGATTCAGTCATCAAGGTTGATTGATTTTGCCTCCTCACTATCTCTTAAATTCCCCATTATCTTTGTCTTTCACCTCCAAAGGACTTAGAAGTGATCTACCTGCTTCTAGTCTTAGCTAGTCTTGCCTCTCCATCACTGTGAGGTAGGATGACCGTTCTAAGTGCACACCTGGTCATGCTGCTCCCTTGCTTCAGTGTCACATGGTTTCCCTGTAGAAGTACCAGACCCCTCATGCCCTCCATAATTGTGACCATCACATCCCCTCTTCTGTCTCATCTCCTTGACTCTTCCCCACACTCAGTGCTCCATCTGTTCTAGACTTCTAGCTCCTCAAACCTACACAGTCCTTCCCACTTTAGGGTCCACCACCTAACATTCCCTCTGCCTGTACTTTCTCTGAAACACTTACTTTTTGTCTCTGTGACTTCTATGGGCTGGGTTAGACACTATGTGCTCTTGAAAAGCACCAACCATTTTCTCTGTCTTATGTATTTATGAGAAACATAAATATGTCTTTAATATTGCTTCCCTGCTAGACTGTAAGCTCCCTGAGAGCAAGGATCTTAGCCTGAATCTCCATTCCCTAGCACTTGGAGATGCTCACATGTTTACTGAATCAATGAAAAATCCATATTTTAATTGATGTCCTCAGGCCACATTAAAATTAAGTGACTGATTAAATGATCTAATACAACTATCAAACAGTTTCCTAATAAAATTAATATTCCAAAAAATGAAGAGACATAAAAATATGTATGATTCATGTGAAGATCAGGGAGAAGCTGTTTACTTATTTATTTTTTATTGCATAGTTATCTTGGGACCCACTGAAAGTTTATCAGGACTTAGATATGCAGATGTTAGCTTTGCAAGTCACAAAAAAAAAATCCCGTTTTCATCAAAACTTCTATTGAAGAATTTATTCATCCATCCATTCAATAACTCTTTATTGAGGCAACAGATGTTCTGCCTTAGATGTAACTTTCTGTTTTCATATAAAAGTCATTCATTCATTCATAGCTTTATTGATTCTGAAGAGTTTTCTGAGAAAAACAAACAAACCAACAAAACAACCTTTAAATTTACCTCCACATATAAAGCATTTTATTCATGCAAACATGTATATCCATATGTTTATCCATTCAGCATACCTGTATAAAGCACTTCTGCTCCAGGTTCTGTCAATAGACACACTCAGTGATGGAGGAAGCATAGCCAGCAGCCTAAGAGCCCACAGTTTTGCAAAGGAAACACATATACACATATATGCAATAGCTGCAAGACTCACAATACATATCCTTTCAAAGGGTCTCTGACCTCCTGTCTACTCACAACAGGTTGTACATGGAACTCAAGGATACTGAAGTGAAACCGAAGGTGTTCTGCCTTTCTTCTGTGACCCTTCAGATGCCTAAAGTGAAGTACAGGCAGTCTTGTTAGTTATCCATAGCACTTCCTAGGAAATCCCTCAGAGTTTCTACTGAAAAGAAGCAATGGTGCTTTTCCTTCCATTGAAGAGCTTTGGTGTTGAAACAATTCTCAGAGCACGGGTGTAAGAAGGTGTAAAACTGTGTCAGGCAGTTGGAGATCATTGATAATCCGATGACAGCTCTATCAAATGAGCAGGTCAATATCATGATAATCATATCAATTTTACCTGGGTCCCTTGTAACTCCACTGGGCTCTTCTCTTCACTCTCTGTTATCAGGGTTGGCATAACCATAGCTGTGGACTCTGAGACAGGTACTGCCCTTCTCCTGCTGGATTCCTTTACTCTAGATGTTCATACCAGCAGATGGGTCTGCTTAAGATCAGATTCATGGGAAATTCACCCTGGAAGGGAACTTAGCAATCAACACATCCACAATCTTTGTCTACAGATAAAATTTACAGACAATCAGTGATGGGCCAAAGTGACACAGCCATGCATGCTAAGAACAGTACTCAGGTTTATATGTCTGCTGATTTTCAGTTAGACTCTTTCACCTATCTATGTCATGCATTGACAGAGAGTTCGAAGTACTAGAGCAATTTCTATCCAATGAGTTTTTAATGGTCTGCCATTTTTGATTATTCACATCAATACTTTCATGGATGATGATAATAGAAAGTCACATAGGCTCCTTTGAAGGGCAAAAAAAGATTTCTTACAAATAACAAAATTACTTCCCTTATCTCTCAAATGTACATTTGGGATGCCTCTGAGACTGAAAGAATGTCTTGAAGGTACATGTTCTAAAACAGTGGTTCTCAAATTGTAGTTCCCAAACCAGCAGCATCAGCATCACCTGGGAACTTCTTACAAATGTCAATTCTTAAGCCTATCTTGACCTGCTGAGTCAGAAACTCCCAGACATCTATGTGTCAATAACCACCCCCCCCCCCATGTGATTATGATGCAGGCTAAAGTTTGAGAACCACTAGCCTAGAGAAATCAGTATTTTCAAAGGTAGACCTAGACTTTGGCTTGGAAATGGTCAACAGGCATTATATAGTTGTAATAAAACAGAGTGAATTTTTTTTTATCCCTCTAAAGTGTGAGCAATTCTTTCTTAAGCAGCAACTTATTTACAGTCAAAATCTGATGTATATGTGTGAAATGTATATGTATGAAATGCAGCAGTTAGCAAAAGCCTGACTAGATTTCTTTCCCATGACAGGACAGGCTTGCTGAGCCACTAACAAGCACACTGGGTGGTTTGAAACTTAAAAAAAAAAAGGTTTATTAATTTGGAAACTAATTAAGGTACAAAAATATAGTATTCCAAACTGTATAAGACACGGAATAAAGCAGCCCATAAACACCAGATTGGGGACAAAAGCTGTAAGAATACCAGATATCACATTTTCACACCACCTCCTCTCACTATCAAATCCCCAGCAGGATACTACAGAAAAAATTGCCTGTCAACAGACTGAAATGAATAGTATGTGATCCCTGGTATAATTCCCTTGGAATTCAATTTACACTAAATGCAGAAAGAACCAAGGAAGAGGGTGGAACTGGAGAAAAGACTGGTCATGCACATTAGAAAAATTAAAATTCTGCAGCTTCCAAAAGGGAACCATTCATGGTCCAGTCCCTCATGGCAGAAGTGTCTCTGGCTGCAATTCCTAGTGTGCAATTCTAACTCCTCAGGAATGAAGATACCAAGTTGCTGTTCCATTCCACTGCAGGCTCAGGCTTAGACTAAGGACAAATCACCAGGCTTTCTCTGCCTCAGCCAAAACTGCCTGTTTCACCATTTACCTCCAAAATGATCCTTGTAAGGAGGTGTGAAAGTCTCATTGCAAATTAGAATATGTTTATTTCTCTAATTTCCAGCAATGTAACTGTGGCAGACAATGTTGTTGGTCTATCCAAGAGTCATGTGCGTTTATTCCTTGCTAAGAAAATCTGATTTTGCACATATTATAAGAAAAAATTGAAAGACTTTTAAATGTACCAAAAGATTCTAAGATGTCTTCAAATGAAAATTATGTATTTTTTATTTTTTTTAACGTTTATTTATTTTTGAGACAGAGAGAGACAGAGTATGAACAGGGGAGGGGCAGAGAGAGAGGGAGGCACAGAATCTGAAATGGGCTCCAGGCTCTGAGCTGTCAGCACAGAGCCTGACGCGGGGCTCGAACTCACAGACCGTGAGATCATGACCTGAGCTGAAGTCGGACACTTAACCGACTAAGCCACCCAGGAGCCCCACATTATGTATTTTTTAGAGCCCACTCTCCCAAGGCATCTGATTTTATGTTGTGACTTTCATTTTCTTTGAGCTATCTTACAAGCCTGGAGAGATAGAAGTTAACTCGTAGAAAACTGATGGTAAAACAAATTACAGTAAAACCTTGATTTGTGAGCATAATTCATTCTGGAAACATGCTTGTAATCCAAAGCACTTGTATATCAAAGCGAATTTCAAGAACTATTGGCTCAGTTGTGGTCATGTGACATTCAACATCACATACTACTTGCATTGCAAGACATCGCTTGTTTATGAAGTTAAAATTTATTAGAAACATTTGCTCATCTTGCAGAACACTCACAGAACAAGTTACCCTTAGTCCAAAATTTTATTCCTTTCTATAGATATTCAAATAAATTCTGTTCCATGGAGGTTCAATTGACTTTTCTCCCCTACAGTGGAAGAAACTAGTTTTGTACTGATTAAATAAATTCACTTCAGCGATTATGATGATCTTATATATTTGTTTGGTCCTTGGAATCTCTTTGGAACTGATTGTAACTTCTTTTCTGGTTTCCTTCTTAATTCATGTGTTAAATGAAATATTTGACATCTATCCATTTTATATCTTTACGAGAGTATTGTTAAAGTTAAAAAAAAAAAAAAAAACTATCCTAGTGGCATTTGGATGGCTCAGTTGGTTAAGCGTCCCACTTTGGTCCAGGTCATGATTTCATGGTCCATGAGTTTGAACCCTACGTCGGGCGCTGCACTGACAGCCTTGAGCCAGGACTCTGCTTCAGATTCTGTCTCCCTCTCTCTCTGCCCCTCCCCTGCTTGTGCTCTGTCTCTCTCTATCTCTCAAAAATAAATAAATGTTAAAAATTTTTTAAATAAATAAAAAACAACTCTCCTTTAACAATATATTCTGCAACAATATATACAAAGAATATTGCCTTTCTATTCTGGTAAATAAATCATGAGAAATCTAATCTGACTATGATAACAATAATCTTATTCCCCTTTGCCTCTGATTGGTTTGGAAGTAATCATGTGGCCACATGCTAGTCAATTGTGAAATAAAGGAAGAGGTTGTGAGAGAAGTTAATCTCTCTGATAAGTAAACAAAAGGGTGTAAGGGGCTAGAAGTGGGAGTAGGAAGTAACCCTTCTCTCTTGCCTCTGGATGTCTTTTAACTGTGATGTTTGGAAATGAAAGCTACAATTTTGCAATAACAGTATAAGAGGGAGCATGAGGGGGGACCAAAGAGAATCTCAGAACAGCCATCTCTGAGCACTGACATCATTTATTGAGTGTCCAAATCAATCAACTCGGGAATCATTTCCTCCAGAGTTATTATATAAGATATAATTCCTCAGTTGTAAGCCATTTCAGTTGATTATATAGTTACATGTATCTATAAGCATTCTAATAAATACAATCACAGATTCAGAAAGAAAAAGTACCCAGGATATCTAACATAGAGTGAGAAGTTCTATAGTAAGCCATGTGTGCAATGGTGACAGTGCTGGGAAGAAAAAAAAGGTGGTTGTGGCGAACTGGGAAAGGGATAGGTATTGAGGAACAATATATAGGGTGGTATGTGATAGGACTAGTGGTAAAAGAATTATATGATGCAGAAATTAACAAAGAAATATTGTCCATTTTTCCACTGTTGTGGCTAAACTACTCCTAGTCCTTCTAGTCCCAATTCCCTGCCTCACATGACATTACAGCTGAGCTAGCCTAGAATCCAGGTCCCCTATTCCCCATTAGACATTTTCCTCAACTGTAAGGGACAGTTAAATATTATACATTGTCAGTGATCCATGTTTAATCATTATCAACTTCATTCCCATTTATTAAATATTTACTACATAAGTATTTGATCAACATAGTATGTACATTATAGTATTTAATTTATTCAACAACACCATGGTTGGATGTGGTAGATTGTTGTAGTCCCAGTGTGTGTGTGTGTGTGTGTGTGTGTGTGTGTGTGTGTGTGTTTTCTCCCTCTATCCATGGCCTTGGGTAATCAACTCTCACACTAATTTTGAGCTTGGCCAATGAAACAATGTGACTTGTATTGGCCAGTGAGATAACATGAGAAAAAAGGGGCTTGTAAATCACTTAAGCATTGAGTCTTGCCCTATCTATATACTCTTGGGAATCTTGGGATTGTCACCATCTGAATACACCCAAACTAATTCGCTAGATACACATGGTCCATTCATCCCCATGCCAGCACAAATTACCAGATATGCGTTCAGTATAGACATTAGCTAATCCTATAACTGAATATAGCCATATGCATGAATTCAGGTGAGGCCAACAGGAAAACTCTTTAACTGAGTACAATTGAAATTGTCAACTCTTAGAACCATGACCTAATAAATAATTTTTAAGCCATTAAACTATGGGCAACAAAGCCTGACTGATATACTGGAGTATATAATAGCAATGTCCCAGTTTTACAGACAAGGAACACCAAGACACAAAAATCACCCTGTAGAGCTGGCAAGGGCTACATCTAGGATTCAAACCCAAGTCTATCTGACTTCAAAGTCCATGTCTTTGACAGCATCTCCAAATAATATATTCTGAGCAAACCATTAAATTGCAAGGGACCAGAGATGTACCTCTAGAACCTTTCTACATTGTACATTTCTCAACCTTGAATTTATCTCTTTAACCTACTGGTAAGTGTGCATATCACTACCCTATACCACCTCTTAAAGAAAAAAAAAAGTTTTGTAAATTTATGATCCACTATGAAATGTTGGATTAATTGATGTTTTTTTTAATTTTCGTCATCAATTTATATTTTTCAGACTTGTAAAGCTGGCCAATTTCTATTAAAAATTCTATGAAAAATTCTATATTCTCTATGACTTTGTGATTTCACCATGCCTTTCTGTATACCTGTCACTTGCCTAGGATGTTTCTCCTATTTGGAATATCTCCTTCAAATCCCCAGTGTCCACAACCTCACATAAAAAGACTCTCATTTTGGTTTAGCTCCAATCCCAGACTCCCCAAGCAGCATTATTTCCTCTCCTTTGTATTTTATGGCATTTTGTACACACCTCTATTATTGTGCTTACAACACTTACACTCATGTCTTCTCCAATAGACACATTTCTTATTGAATCCTCAACATTTAGTACAGTATCTGCATATAGCAGGTGCTAAATACATTTTGGTGAATGAATGAATGAAACAATCAATCCATCAATCGAAAGTAAAAGTCTTCTCAACCTACTTCTTTAATTTTATCTCAATGATTTCTTATCTCCCATCCTCTATTTCTTTTTATTTAATTTAATTTTATTTTATTAATATAATTTACTGTCAAATTGGCTAACATACAGTGTGTAAAGTGTGCTTTTGGTTTTGGGGGTAGATTCCCATGGTTCATCACTTCCATGCAACACCCAGTGCTCATCCTACCAAGTGCCCTCCTCAATGCTCATCACCCACTTTCTCCTCTCCCCCACACCCCATCTACCCTCAGTTTGTTCTCAGTATCCAAGAGTCTCTTATGGTTTGCCTCCCTCCCTCTCTGCAATGTTTTATGCCCTTCCCTTCCCCCATGGTCTTCTGTTAAGTTTCTCAAGATCCACATATGAGTGAAAACATAGGATATCTGTCTTTCTCTGACTGACTTATTTCATTCAGCATAATACCTTCCAGTTCCATCCACATTACTGCAAATGAAATGATTTCACTCTTGTGCATTGCCAAGTAGTATCCCATTGTACATATAAACCACATCTTCTTTATCTATTCATCAGTTGATGGACATTTAGGCTCTTTCCATAATTTAGCTGTCGTTGAAAGTGCTGCTATAAACATTGCGGTACATGTGCCCCTATGAATCAGCCCTCCTGTATCCTTTGGACAAATTCCTAGTAGTGCTATTGCTGGGTCGTAGGGTAATTCCATTTTTAATTTTTGGGGTAACCTCCACACTGTTTTCCAGAGCGGCTCCACCAGTTTGCATTCCCACCTACAGTGCAAAAGGATTCCCTTTTCTCCACATCCTTGTCAGCATCTGTTGTTTCCTGAGTTAATTTTAGCCACTCTGACCTGTGTGAGGTGGTATCTCAGTGTGGTTTTGATTTGTAATTCCCTGATGAGGAGTGATGTTGAGCATCTTTTCATGTGTCTGTTGGCCACTTGGATGTCTTCTTTGGAAAAGTGTGTATTCATGTCTTCTGCCATTTCTTCACTGGATTATTTTTTTGGGGGCACTGGTGTTGAGTTTGGTAAGTTATTTACAGATTTTGGACACTAACCCTTTATCTGATATGTCATTTGAAAATATCTTTCCCATCCCATCAGTTGCCTTTAGTTTTGTTGATTGTTTCATTTGCAGTGCAGAAGCTTTTTATCTTGATGAGGTCCCAATAGTTCATTTTTTACATTCAATTCCTTTGCCTTTGGAGATGTGTTGAGTAAGAAATCACTGCGGCTGAAGTCAAAGAGATTGTTTCCTGCTTTCTCCTCTAGGGTTTTGATGGTTTCGTGTCTCACATTTAGGTCTTTCATCCATTTTGAGTTTATTTTATGTATGGTATAAGAAATTGGTCTAGTTTCATTCTTCTGCATGTTGCTGTCCAGTTCTCCAGGCACCATTTGCTAAAGACACTGTCGTTTTCCATTGCATACCCTTTCCTGCTTTGTCCAAATTAGTTGGTCATACATTTGTAGGTCCAATTCTGGGTTCTTTATTCTATTCCATTGGTATATGTGTCTGTTTTTGAGCCAACACCATACTGTCTTGAGGATTACAGCTTTGTTGTAGAGGCTAAAAGTCTGAGATTGTGATGCCTCCCACTTTGATTTTCTTTGTCAGTATTACTTTGGCTATTCAGGGTCTTTTGAGGTTTCAGTACAAATTTTAGGATTGTTTGTTCTAGCTTTGAGAAGAATGCCAGTGCAATTTTCGCTGGAATTTCATTGAATGTGTAGATTGCTTTGGGTAGTATTGACATTTTAACAAGATTTATTCTTTCAATCCATGAGCATGGAATTTTTTTCCATTTATTTGTGTCTTCTTCAATTTCCTTTGTAAATTTTCTATAGTTTTCAGCATACAGATCTTTTATATGTTTGGTTAGGTTTAGTCTTAGGTATTTTATGATTCTTGGTGCAATTGTAAATGGGATAAGTTTCTTTATTTGTCTTTCTGTTGCTTCATTATTAGTGTATAAGAATGCAACCAATTTCTGTACATTGATTTTGTACACTGTGACTTTGCTGAATTCATGTATCAGTTCTAGTAGACTTTTGGTGGAGTCTGTCGGGTTTTACATGTACAATATCATGTCATCTGCAAAAAGTGAAAGCTTGACTTCATCTTTGCCAATTTTGATGCCTTTGATTTCCTTTTGTTGTCTGATTGCTGATGCTAGCACTTCCAACCCTACATTAAACAACAGTGGTGAGATTGGACATCTCTGTCATATTACTGATCTCAGGGGGAAAGCTCTCAGTTTTTCCCCATTGAGGATGATATTAGCTGTGGGTTTTTCATATATGGTTGTTATGATGTTTAGGTATATTTCTTCTGTCCTGAATTTTTTGAGAAAAAGAAAGGATGCTGTATTTTGTCAAATTCTTTTTCTGCATCTATTGACAGGATCATATGGTTTTTATCCTTTATTTTATTAATGTGATGTATCATATTGATCTATTTGTGAATATTGAACTAGCCCTGCAGCCCAGGAATGAATCACAGTTGATCATGTTGAATAATTATTTTTATATGCTATTGAATTTGATTTGCTAGTATCTTATTGATAACTTGTACATCCATGTTCATCAGGGATATTGGTCTATAATTCTCCTTTTTAGTGGGGTCTCTGTCTGGTGTGGGGATCAAGGTAAATAAAGCTGGCTTCGAAGAATAAGTCTGGAAGTTTTCCTTCCCTTTCTATTATTTGAAACAGCTTGAGAAGGATAGGTATTAACTCTGCTTTGAGTAGAATTTGAGTCTGGTAGAATTCCCCTGGGAAGCCATCTGGCCCACGACTCTTATTTGTTAGGAGATTTTTGATAACTGATTCAATTTCTTCATTAGTTATGGGTCTTCTTAAATTTTCTATTTTGGTAGTATGTGGGTGTCTAGGAATATGTCCATTTCCTCCAGGTTGTCCAGTTTGTTGGCATATAATTTTTGATAGTATTCTCTGATAATTACTTGTATTTCTGAGACATTGGTTGTAATAAATCCACTTTCATTCATGATTTTATCATTTGGGTCCTCTCTTTTCTCTTTTTGAGAAGTCTCGCTAGGGGTTTATCAATTTTGTTTATTTTTTTTTTTTCAAAAAAACAGCTCTTAGTTTTATTGATCTCTTCTACTATTTTTTTATTCTATATTGTTTATTTATGCTCTGATATTTATTATTTCTCTTCTTCTGCTGCCCTTGGGTTTTCTTTGTTTTCTGCTTCTAGTTCCTTTAGGTGTGCTGTTAGATTTTATATTTGGGATTTTTCTTGTTTTTTGAGATAAGCCTGGATTGCAACGTATTTTCCTCTTAACTGAATCCCAAAGGGTTTGGATTGTTGTGTTTTCATTTTCATTTGTTTCCATATAGTTTTTAAATTCTTCTTGAATTGCCTGGTTGACCCATTCATTTAGTAGGATCTACTTTAACCTCCATGCATTTGGAGGTTTTCCAAATATTTTTCCTGTGGTTGATTTCAAGTTTTAGAACATTGGGATCTGAAAATGTGCATGGTATGATCTCAAATATTTTATATTTATTGAGGGCTGTTTTGTGACCCAGTATGTGATCTATCTTGGAGAATTCCCATGTGTACTCAAGAAGAATGTGTATTCCGATGCTTTATGATGAAAAGTGCTGAATATACCCGTCAAGCACATCTGGTCCAACATATCATTCAGGGCCATTGTTTCTTTATTGATTTTCTGTCTGGATGATCTGTTAATTTCTGTAAGTAGATTATTAAAGTCCCCTGAAATTACCAAATTCTTACCAATAAGATTGCTTATGTTTGTGATTAATTGTTTTAAATATTTTGGAGCTTTCTAATTCAGTGCATAGACATTTATAATTGTTAGCTCTTCTTCATGGATAAACCCCATAATTATGATATAGTGCCCTTCTTCATCTCTCATTATGGCCTTTAACTTAAAGTCTAGTTTGTCTGATATAAGTATGGCTACTCCAGATTTCTTTTGACTTCTAGTAGCATGATAGATATTTCTTTGACTCCTCGCTTTCAATCTGAAGGTAACCTCTGGTGTTTTCTATTCAGCACATTGAAAATTTTCTGCCAATCCTCTCTGGCCTGCCAAGTGTCAGTAGATAGGTCTGCTACTACCCGTATGTGTCTGCCCTTGTAGGTTAAGGCTCATTTATCCCGAGCTGCTTTCAGAATTCTCTCTTTATCTTTGTATTTTGCCAGTTTCACTATGATATGTCGTTCAGAAGATCAATTCAAGTTACATCTGAAGGGAGTTCTCTGTGCCTTTTGGATTTCAATGTCTGTTTCCCTCCCCAGGTTGGAAAGTTCTCAGCTAGGATTTGTTCAAGTATACCTTCCACCCCTTTCTCTCTCTCCTTCTTGAACTTCTATGATATGGATATTATTCCATTTCATTGAATCACTTAGTTCTCTAATTCTCCCCTCATGGGCCAGAAATTTTTTTTTATCTCTCTTTTTCTCAGCTTCATCTTTTTCCATAATTTTATCTTCTATTTCACCTATTTTTCCCTCTGCCTCTTCAATCCACGCTGTCACTCCCTCTAGTTTACTTTGCAGCTCATTTACAGCACTTTTTAATTCATCATGACTATTTTTTAGTTCCTTGATCTTTGAAACAATAGATTCTCTGCTGTCTTCTATGCTTTCTTCAACCCCAGCAATTAATCTTATGACTATTCTAAATTCTTGTTCAGTTATATTGTTTATATCCTTTTTGTTCAATTCTTTAGCTGTCATTTCTTCCTGGATTTTCTTTTGAGGAGAATTCTTCCATTTTGTCATTTTGTCTAGTTTTCTGTCCCTTGTGTGTTTTAAAAGCTTGTTATGTGTCCTGGACCTGCAAGCACTACTATATTAAAAAGGGGTCATACATTGACCAGGGCCTGGCCCTTCAGGAGGTGTTTTTTGAATTGTGTTACTTGCTGTCTGTTGTTATGACTCTTGTTGCTTTATCTCCCTATTTGTAATGATGCTTTGGACTCCACCAGGTGTGCTTTGATTTGTTCACTGAAGTAACCATGGAAAAGAAAGCAAACAAATAAACAACAACAAAAAAAGAAAAAGAAAAAAGAAAAGAAAACCACAAAAGTATCAGCTACAGAAAAACAACAGAGTGGTGGTGTTGTGGATGGAAGAGGCCTTATCCCATACAAAAAGAGATATAACAGGAGTGAGGAAAGAGAAAAGAACAAAAATTGACCAGACAGAGAAACTCTTCAGCTTAATCCAGAGACAGAGAAGGGAAAACAAACAAGTAGATATAGAACAGGTATAAAGAGAATAAATATGTCTCCTTAAGCAAACTAACAACCAGAATAACCAGACCATCTATCTATATATATATAAATATATATATATATATATATATATATATATATATATATATGTGTGTGTGTGTGTGTGTGTGTATATTTATATGTAAAATAAAATTGTCCAAGAATTAAATCAGAAAAAGCAAAACTGCTGGGCTGTCTGGTTCATCAGCATCAGTTCTGCTCCAGTAGATATGCAGTTACCAGGCGCAGAGGGGTGTATTTTGGTGTAGACGGGCCCTGCCTCCACTGTGGGGCCACTGTCCATTCACTGAGCCCCCACCTTGTTGCTGATGGGAAGGAAAATGGTGACACCCTAGTCTCTCCTCCACACACCAGGTGTCCCAAACCACTCTGTTCAGGTCATCCTCGCAGTGCCACAGGCACGAACAAGACAGCTTGTCCCGTCCTGCCAACTCTGGCCCCTCCCTGGCATTCGGCTGGGATTTAAACCTTGATGTCTTAAAGGATTGTGCTCTGTGCGCCCCAGTTCCAGGGAAGAGCCACTCTGCATTGCCTCACAGTGCCACGTGCACGGTTTGTCCTACTCTGCTGACTCTCATGCCTCCCTGACATTCAACTGGGATTTAAACCCCAGTGTCTTAAAGGGCCCTTCTCCATGCACTCCAGTCCTGGAGAAGTGCCACTCTATGCCCCAACATATGGCCTCTGGCTGGCAGGCGCAGGCAGTCTTTGTCCTTTGAATGGCTATAAACCTTCTTCCCACAGCACTCCAGGGAGGGTATTGCTTTCTACCACTGTGGACTATGCCTCTGAACTAGTTACCAAGGCTGGAGCTGGTTTCCCTCCTCCCCAGGTGCACGAAATGGACAGCTGGCCTCAGTCCGGAGGAAGCACCAAGTTAGAGATTTGATCTTTGTCTGTCTTGGTCCAGTGGCTTTTCTCTTGTCCAGATACAGTCATACACACTTCCTCAGCCTCTCTTTCTCATCCCTTTGTCTCTCCACAGAAGGGGATCCCTTCCATCCATGCTTACGTAGCCTGTTTTATCTCTCCCAATTCGCAATCATGCACCTATGGCCTACCAGGTTGCCCCGTGGATTCGAGGAGACATCTTTGTTACTATGCAGCCCGGACTCTTGGAATTCATAGTCCTTTGGCCTCAACACTTCTGTGTTTGAGGGATGAGGGAACTTCAGGTCTTTCTACTTCTCCATCATGTCTGCATACCAACCCATCCTCTATTTCAACCAAATTGAATTACTTCTCCATTTAGACTTCCCTGCCAGTGGAAGAGATAAGGTAGTTATTCATTCATCAAACCCATTTTCTTTTTGTTGTTATTACTGAACTACATTTCCCAGTATCCTTTACAGTTGTGTGGCCACATGACTAGGTTATAGTTAATGGAATATAAGTACAACTAACGTACAACTTCCAGACCTGACGTCAAAAAATCTCCTAACCATTTCTTTCCATTATTTTTATACTCTTATTAGCTGAATATAGGTAAGTAAGTACAGCAACCTTGGAGATGCAAGAGTAGGTGAGGTCAAAAGATTAAAAGAACCTGGTCATTAAATCATCACTTATCAGTCACCCACAGAATAGGAATGTCCATTTTGGAAGCAAGGATTAAATTTCTATATACTGTGAAGCCACTGAGATTTTGTGATTTATCTGTTACACCAGCAAACTTTTCCTTAACTAATATACTGACATAAATTTGTTTCCTATACTCCCTCTATATCATATGCCCTTGTCTGTAATATAAACGCATTTGACTGCATTTATCATTTGAGATACAACTTTATCAATTATTGCCTCCTTGATCCTTCCAACTGGATTGTTCCTCCCTTGAAATACTCTAACGCATTATTGACACACTTATTAAACATGTGCAGTGTTCTGCTTGCACTACTGATGTTTAAGTTATTTTTCTAAATTTAAGCACACCAAAATGTACACCCACCATGACATGAATTTTGTCTTATTCATCTCTGTTCCCCCAGAGCACTCCACATAGATCCTTACACTGAGCAGACATATCAGATGCTCTATCAAATAAGAATCTGTGTTTGTTACATTCATCATGTTTTCAATTTCAAGTATATCTAACTTTATCTTTCTAGGCAAGAACATTGATTCATTTTTGTTTTATTTTAATGTCAGTTTTCCTTATTTTTCTTGCTTTTTCTTCTCCTTAGTTACTTTCCCTTGCCATCCCCTAAGTTGTTTCCAGTGCCATTTGATCTCTCTTGAGGGTCCATGACCAGAAAAACCCCACATCCAATATTCCCAATGTGGGTCTTCCATTATTTACTGAACAACACTAATCACTGGGTCTTTTATGGATCTTTATAGGAGATAACACAGTGATTGCATATTTCTTCCCAAACCCAAAAAAGTCTGTCATTTTGGAAAAAGTTAAATTATCTATTTTTGGTTGATGGAGTATAAATTAAGAATTTTATAGAATAGAACCACTTCTGAGAGTTGGCTTCATCTACTTCATTTGGGCCACAGAGCCCTAATAGGAGTGATTTGAGGCTGGAAAAGCTAAAGGTAATAGGTTTGGGATTTCCTGAATTACACTGAAGACTGTAACATTTAGAAACAGAACTCAGAGCATTAAATTCTCCAGAAGGAATAAGATTTAAATTCCTTTAGAGCATTTCATTTTCCTTTTTGACATTTTAATCCCTTAAATGGGAATGAATTTATGGCAGTCTGTGCCCAGTGGACACTGGATTTTAGTTTTCAATAATCTATACACCTAAGCCTTGCAAAGCTTTTCTGATATTAGGTCATGAGAAGAAAGAATAATAAACTCTTTATATCTAAACAACAGAAAAATCCTATTAAAACCAAGAGAGTTTCTTTTTCATTTATGTGCCCTCCTGTCTTCCCAGTCCCCAGCCTGGCTCTACCAGGTTCTGGGACAGAGATGCTATGGGATGGGAAACACAGAGGGGAACACATGACTGTCAGCAGGCCATAGAAAGCAATGAAGTAGTGCAGTCAGACTCAGTAAGAGGTAGGTGGTGAGAAAGGTTGCATGCTGGTAGAGTTCAATAAGTCTCAAGGCAGACAATATGCAGTGGAACTACTTGATAAATGGAAAAGGGATGGAGAATAATGATTAAGAAATAGTACCATGGTTATGGTAGAAAAATCCCAAAGCCTTCAGCTGAACCATATACAGCTGAGAAAGGAAAAGAGAAGTGGAATATTGCTGGAAGAATACATGATCTATCAAAGAGAGAGCAACCTCTGAAGGTTTCTTTCAGGGAAAACCAAGTTCAGAAATCTTAACCTCTTTTTTCTCTTTCTTGGTTCATTTCCCTATCACTCTTGCTTTCTAATAGCAATTAGCTCAAAGCACTGCTTTGAAGAATACACTATAGTGAAAGTGTTGTCATCTGGACTGATTTTAATTCCACCTCTGCTACTTAATCATCAGCTCCATGACCTTGGGCCAAACTCTCACAACTCTGGACCTCAGTGTCCCAAAAGTTAGTTAGGTTGGTTGATCCCTAAAGTCCTTCCTGGTTCTCAAGTTCTTGTATTCTCTGATTCTGGACTTCAAAGTCTTTTTCTACCCTCACTTATATTTTTACATGTCTGTTTATCACAGGTGCAGCCCAGATGGATTTCTCAGATCTGCCAGTCCTCAGAACTCACCACAAAATAGAGAAAGCTTGCTTATGAGTCGGGAATCCATATAGACCTATTGCTGTAGTGACCTAACTTGGGAAGAGTTGATATGAATTTTTTAAATGGTCTCTGCCTCTTGGTGAGCTGAACCCTCAAAGCACCTCAGTGTTGCCTAGGAACTAGAAATATAAGAGAGTTAATACTTTTAGGTGAGACTCAGAGCCAATGGATTATTTATTATTTTCAGTAGACATAGATTCAGCAAGATTTGGTGTTTTACTTATAATAAAATAACATTTGTGGTCCAGGTGGCACAGGAGAGGGAGGTTGGTTTCACTGGATGGAATTTTCCTGGTTTACTAACCACGTCCACATGAGACCTCTCATTGGTCCACAGTGATCGAGTTGAAACCTTGTAGGCTCAAAAATGTGAGTTGGCAACAAACCTAGAATATATCTAAGTCTCTACATGGATATTAACCAGATTCTCAGAGATGACTACATAAATTTGGATGTCAATTTTATTAATTTGCAGTAATTTATATCTTCTGGCCATTCAGGTAGCATGACTGTGAGTTATTTTCAAGATAAGCATTAGTAAATAATAGGACAGAATATATTACAATGGCAGAAATCAGTCAGAGATACAATATACAACTAACTTATGGGAAATGCAGACTTGGAGAGTGAACCTACATTCATTACTCAGGGCATTCTCTCTCTGTCTCTTTTTTTTTTTCATTATTTATATTTGAGAGACAGAGCACAAGTGGGAGAGGGGCAGAGAAAGGGAGAAAGAATTTGAAGCAGGTTCCAGGCTCTGAGCTATCAGCACAGAGCCCAACGCAGGGCTCAAACTCACAAATGGTGAGATCATGACCTGAGTTGAAGTCGGAGGCTTAACTGACTGAGCTACCCAGACATCCTGGGCATTCTCATTTTAATACAAGACCTCATTTAAACTTTATAACAGTGCCATGAAGTTGATGCTCTCAATTTCCATTTTAGAGATGAGAACACTGGCAGAATTCTATACCATTGGGTATTTGGTAATATCTCAGAATATCGTCTAATCAAACTTGATGTACATTCGCTGAGACATGCCCCTCTCTTGCTGGGTATTGTTGGCTTTGAGCACTTCTACACTTTGTGGTTAAATGATCCCCTTTGCTTTGATTCATTCTTGGTTCAAATGTGCTAACATTATCAGGGAGCCTGGGTGGCTCACTTGGTTAAGCGTCTGACTCTTGGTTTCAACTCAGGTCATGGTCTCATGGTTCATGAGTTTGAGTCACACATTGGGCTCTGCACTGGCAGCATGGAGCCTGATTGGGGTCTTTTCTCTCCCTCTCTCTCTCTGCCTCTCCCCTGCTCTCTCACTCTCTCTCCCAAAATAAATAAATAAACGAAAAATGTGTTGACACTCGATAAGAATATTCTATCATGGAAATCACTTAACATATTCAAGATGATTTCCTATATCTTTGTCCTTATTCATCAAGTGTTGATTTTCACCATCTAACACTCAAGGCACATTCATATTTTCAATTTCTTGTAGGACAACTCAATATGTCTTCCACGGACTGGATGTTTTAATCTCACCTAAATCAGTTGCTTATCTAAGGCAGATTAATAATGGCAGAACTCCAAGCAAATTTCCACACTTGCAGTTCTCTCAGTGGATAATAATAACCTATCACAACAATATCCAGTATAATGACCACTTAATGCTTTCTTTTGGTAATAAGACCTTGTTACTGAGCTGAGGCTTTGCATGCAATACAAGAAGACTGGCTGTTAAGAATTAAAGCCATCAATAAGTTTGACCTTATGGTGTTGGAAACCTTGGGGTGACTTACTTTAATTGGGAATGAGACACTGCTGACATAAATCCAAACAAACTTACTTAAAGGCAAATCATTAAAATATTGAAATATCCCCAGTGCTTATATCCACAAACAAAAGAATCTAGGGACAAATAATTCTTTACTAAAGGGTAATAAACATTTTAAAAAAGTTGTATACACACACACACACACACACACATAGATGGCAGAAACAATTTGTCCAAAAGATAGAATTGGCAAGTGAGCTTATAAAAGAAAACAATGATGAAGAAGTCAACTGTAAAATAGGAAATAAGATTGAAATAAAGATAAAAATTAAATAGGTCATTTTCTTTTTCTCAAATGTCTTTATTAATCTTTATTGTTTGATATATAAAATCTATACTGCAGCTGACTTTCAGAAAACATTACTGAGAGTAATAAAATGGCATATACCATTCTGGGCAAGTGTCTTAATCCACTGGACTCATCCATAAAAGTGAATAGTATAGTATCAATAGTATGGTAGCAGTAGGAAAATAATATTTAATCAGGTGACCAGAAAACGGGAATCTGATACCAATTTATCACTAGGTTACTGTACTAAAATGGTGAGTCATTATCTATATTTCCAATATGTACTCACTACTTGTATATATGTGTATATATATGTATATTATATATATTATTGTTCTTACCTTAACTACATCAGACTCTAAAGTAAGAGTGACTTTTTCTTCAGATCACTATTAGGAATATATCATCACTATTAATAAACAAATTATATATTATTTATTATCATATATTATTATGTATAAAATATGTCTAAAACTGCCTTGGGGTAGTGACTCAGGTTAGGTTTGGAAGAAAGATGTTAAAAAGACAAAGCACCTATCTAAGTTAACTGCTCAGTGTATTCTCTTCACGGATGCCCCAATCCTGTGAGAATACAGTGTGTTTAGCTTAGAGCCAGAGTCAAGGGAGCAAGATGATTTTGTCTTTTTGAGATTTCAGGCCAGACACACCCATTTCCAGTCTAAGTAGGTAAAGGTTAAGTGGATGCCTGTGCTAGTTGAACAGAATGTTCTGTTTTGGACAAGACTGGAGATACAGAGGCTTATTCTTCCTTTCCATTTTGCTCTTTTCTAGTTTCCATGAAGACTGCAACCCTTTAGTTACCATTAGCTTTGCTGCTTCAGCCAGGCAAGGAGCAACATTATTACTAGGTTCTGTTTCTGAAATTATACATAGCCCTAGGGACACATGTTGGTCAGAGTAATCCGCATAGTCTCTGCAGCAGAATAACTATAAACCATCTGAAAATGAGGCACTTCCACATGTGAAACATACACCCTACATGTGTGTTCCTCCCTCTCTAGGGGACTCACCTTTTCCTGATCTTTCCCCTAAATTCTGACAATACCTCAAAGAAGTTTCCTGTGTATCTATCAAAGAGCTAAATAAATATTGACTGGAATAATCTGTTTAGCTCTGTTCTCAACATGTAACGATTTGAGGAAGTACGCTTTGCAAAATTCTTCTAGTAATATGTAGGGACTATAGCTCCTGAGCATCTTGGAGAATTTTAGTGGAAATTGGAAGCATCAAGTTCTCCACTGATACCACCTAGGAAACACTATGGAGAAGCACTGAACTTGCACTTGAAAGTTCCTAGTTTATAGAAGATGCTGACTGTTTGTGTGTAGGCTGTGGGCCTGCCACAAGCAGCAGAAGCATCCCCCAGGATCTATTGTGAACTGTTCTGTTAACTTCCATTCACTGCTGTGCTGAAACCTCAAAGATTCTCAGGACTAGGACTGCCTAGAACCAAATGGTTTTAAAGCACCCTCAGGATCTTTGGTTGGGCAATGAACTTTATCTTTGATTCCAAAGAGTGGTTCTTCATCAGCACTGCTGAGCTAATTCTCCTTTGCTGCCTGAGGAAGTGGAGATGAACCTGTGGAGTCAAGATTCCATGTGTGAGGTGTGTGGGTGGCGCACATCCCCAATAAGGGCAGATGTGTTGTTACCTTAGTCACCACAACAGTGGGAGAAAAAAGTTAAAAAATCTTCACTTCCCTTCTAGAAATGTCTTTTGTAGCAACCTATTTTGAAGTTGTCCATGAATCTGTTGACTTCTTCCACCAGAAAGGGGATTCCTTCTCCTTTCCAGATTCATCCCCTACCATTTTCTTCTAATTTTTCTCACAAACAGCCACACTGTTCATATCTCCTGTAGATCTCATGCTTGTTATTCTATATAGCATTTATCATGGCTCTCTCTCTCTCTCTGTCTATACACACACACACACACACACACACACATGCTTAGAGTGTAAGTTTCATAAGAGCAGGGGTTTTATCCGTGTTATTTCCTGCTCTATTTTAAGCATTCAGAACAGTACGTGGTATATAGTCAGCATTCAAGAAATATTTGTTGACAGAAACAATGAATGAATCTCAGTCTGAGTTTCCAATGTGGTGCATTGATCAACATCAGCAGTTCCTTAATCTAGGTATCCATTAGAGTCACTTGGAAGACCTTAGATTCCAGGCTCTACCTCGGATATACTATTGGAAGATACCAGATTCCAGGGCTCTACCCCAGATATGCTGTATCAAAATATCAGAAGGAAGAATGTTCGGGAATCTATACTTTTGTTAAACCTGCTAATGTGTCTTATGTGCAGTCAGGCCTGGGAACCAGTGCTCTAGGCCACAGTTTCAGGAATACTGGAAGAAACATAAGGTTAGCATGTGGATAACATGACATGAGGTCAGCTTGGATTTGATGCCCAAATTTTCCATTTACTTGCTATTTAGATTACTAAATCTTTCTGAGTCTCAGCTTCCTCACACTTAAAATAAGCAAATACCAGTATCATAAAATATCAGAAATTCCAAGTTCTTGAGCCATGTAAGAGTCAGAAAAACAGCTTAGCTTTCTCATAGGGATATCTCATGGAAGCTGTAGGTATAGAATTGACTACAGAACATTAGCACTAGCATTGCTGTATAGTTCCAGAGCATCAGCCAAGGGGTGGCGCACAGATTATCCTTGAACTCCTTTGTTTAACAATATGAGAACCATTATATACTTGTCCAAATGTCTTCCCATTGATAATACGGAGGGCAGAAATCTTACCAGTGGATGGAGTTAGGTCTGAATCAGCGATTTAACAGTTGAACCATATGGATGGCTCTTCCTCATGGACTACTCAAACTATGGAATAAGATTCTCTGACATACTTGCCCATGGCTGTGTTATTTTATCTGGAACATGATGCAGGAAATTAACATTGCTTCAGGCTTAATTCACAATCCCAACATATCTTTCTCCCTAGTTGTAAAGCCTCAGGAAGCATTTCATTTTTTATTACTACTTGATAGAAAGTATCTATGAAACTTTTTCAGCAGATTATTGGTGGTGTGAGCACCCCTGTTTAGCCAGTAATGGTAACAGCATTAAGTGTAACTAATGCATTTGGTATTAGTGAATATAACACCAATGTAATTACATAGCAATACTCATATTCTTTTCTATTAAAATTCCATTGAATTTCCATCTATCAAGCCTTAGTACAGTCTCACAGGTACCTATATTATAGATAATATTTATTTATATAAATATACTGAGTTAAAAAGAGTCTGACTTGCTTCCTCCTATCGTTTTTACTCATTATTAATCTTGTGTGCTACATATTGCAATTCGCATTTGTGCAGTGAGCTCTTTCTGGTTCATTGGTTTTCCTAAGGAGTTGGGGGGGGGGAGAGGAAATGCCATTTGAGAAAGGGTGAGTATGTCCTGTTACAAAGTAGACTCCAGTAGTGCATCAGTTACACCATGGTCATTTGTTAGCAACTGTATTAACCGTGTCCTATATGGTTTGCCTTTTCTCCCACTGCAATATATAGCTCAACTGCACAAGGGGCACCTAGAAATATACTCTGATTTTTTTTAAGTGTGTCTAGATGAGAAATTACTAGAGATCAGAAAAATACATTTCTAGTGACCCAATTTGAGGCCAGCAATTAATTAACTATGCATAGAAATGTCACTTAAAGAAAAGCCTTTGTCAATATGCTGAAATTTCTTTTACAGATTTGTGATTAAGTGCTAATTATAGACTAATTACCCTCTTTGTTATCATGGAGGATCTTGAGCGTTGACGCAGAATCTATAAACGATGCCAAAGAGACAAGTGTGGATATAATGTGCTCCCATGTTGTCTAATGTGCTTCCTTTACCACATGAGAAAGATAAAAGGAGGAAGACTGTTCCTGTGTTATTCCAAGAGCAAAGCTGGCAGTCTAAGAATCCTGGTGTGAAAATGCAGGGATGGAATTTTCAGCAACCAGGGAAATGACTCTGATGAACTTCTGAGTTTACTTCAAA
This sequence comes from Acinonyx jubatus, assembly GCF_027475565.1. Classification (NCBI taxonomy): domain Eukaryota; kingdom Metazoa; phylum Chordata; class Mammalia; order Carnivora; family Felidae; genus Acinonyx; species Acinonyx jubatus. The sequence continues at coordinate 60,256,448 of NC_069391.1, forward strand.
GAGAAGTTTAAGGTGATTGATAAGAGGGAGAAAATGGGCTTTGTTTCTAGGTAACAGCTTTGAGATGAATCACAGAAGCAGCTGGCTTGAAGCAGTGTGTGTGTGTGTGTGTGTGTGTGTGTGTGTGTGTGTGAGAGAGAGAGAGAGAGACCAAGACAGAGAGAGAGAGACAGAGACATATAGAAAATGCCTGTGTGTGTTTGAGAATCTTCCAGTGAAAGAGAGAATATTTTGTTTCCTCAGAAAATGAAATGGAAAAGAAGACAATAGAACAGAAGACAGTGTTATTGCTACTGAGGGAAGGATTCAATCATATTTGGTGGCTGCTTTCTAGTTACTTGCATGCTACCTTGATAGATCTAATATCACTACTCTACAGATATACTTCCTTTTCTATAGTAAATAATACCATCAGTCCCTTCTGCTCAAGTTTTATTATCACTATAAACCTGAAAGTCACTTCTTTTGTCATTTATGTCAATGAGAGAGACAAAGTATCCAACCAAATTGTGTTTGACCCAAGAAAGAAAAAGATCTTCAACTCTCCTGGATCTCAGAGCAATGTGTTGAAAACTTCTGGTAAAGGATATATACCTATTCACTGATGTAGTGGGGTGGCAAGTCAGGTGCCATCCACCAGAACTTAAGTTTTCACAATGGTAGGACTTTTCATAAAGTCTATTTTATATGCTGCTGTATGTCCAATACCTAGTTCAGTGACTTGTACATATTAGATGCTCAATAAGTATTTTTTGAATAAATTCACTGCCATGTTTTTGTGATCTGATGTTTCTGCTGAGTTCAATCATGCAAGGCAATTTTTGTTTTGTCTACAATAAAATTTTTTATTTTCTCTCTCTGTTTCTCTGTTTCTCTCTGTGTGTCTTTCTATCTTCTCTCTCTCTCTCCCTCTTCCTCCTCCTCTCTTTCTCTCTCTCTCTCCTTACATTTCCTTACATTTCCTTGTATGTTTAGAAACCAAAAGCATCTTCATAATGGGAACAGGAAGATGACCAGTACTTGGGTTACCCAAGATTTTATAACCTAAAGTTAGATAATCTTATATTTCACTGACTTTTCCATCCCTCTTTTATTTTTCTAGGGATTAAGAACACATCATCTGGATATTTTATAAATATTCAAGGGAAATTTAGCTGCAAGCTCGGACATGGTCTGAAGTTCCCTTAATTCCCGGGCTTATCTCAGATCTTCCTTGTCTCTATTATTTGTTTACTCATTTTATTTCTACAAAAATTAGAGAGCATAAATTTTGCCATTTTAAGATAAAAGGCAGGAGCATTTGGAGGTATAAACTGATATTTTTATGAGACTATTAATGATCATAAGCAATAATTATTCAAGGATACTGTTTAAGAGATGGAATGTACAGTCTGTTGTAGGCCTAAATGAATGAGCCTTACTTGCCTCTCTAATGAAGGTAAATGATATAATTCCTACTGACGTTTTAAAAAAATGTGCTGGGATGGGGCGCCTGGGTGGTTCAGTTGGTTGAACGTCCGACTTCGGCTCAGGTCATGATCTCACGGTTTGTGGATTCAAGCCCCGTGTCAGGCTCTGTGCTGACAGCTCAGAGCCTGGAGCCTGCTTTGAATTCTGCGTCTCCCTCTCTGTCTGACCCTCCCTTGTTCATGCTCTGCCTCTGTCTCAAAAATAAGTAAACATTAAAAAAAAAGTTTTAAAAACAGTGCTGGGTAAGTCAAGGATTTTTCCAGGAGAACCATATATAAAGTTGGTGAGGTCGTCACATTTCAGATTACACCTCCAGTCTGAACTTCTCTGCATTTCTGAGTTGACCAGGTTGGCTCACATAAGACAAACTCACAAGAGACATTTTACTAGAACACTAACTTTCTCTGGGCTGACATTTGGAGTCTCTACCCTGCACATCTCTGTAGGCAACTCCCACAGGAAGCCTAATTACAACCACAGAGTTGTTTGATAAGCATGGAGTCAGCTGAAGGGAAGCTAGTTATCTAATTCAAATGAGACAATTTTGTGCTCTCTTCTTTCCTCAAACCTTCCACTAACCTATTTTACTTTCATACTCAGTTGGTGACTTTTCATAAATTCATTGAAAAATAAAAGCCATTAAGTGATTACAGCAACATCTTCCTATCATTGACACTTGCACTTCTCCCCTGCCTCATCACTGTCCTTGCTAGTGAAGGTCAAGCTCATGTCCTTCCCTGTCTTCTCAAAAACATTGCTTTTCTAGCTACCCACTTTCTGTCATGCAACAACAATCTCTCTCCACCCATTTGCTTATTCTCCTCACCACGTAAACAGTTTAAATATCTGACACCTTCCTTTAAGTAACCGATCTACAGCAACCTTCTCCCTTCACCTCACCCCCCATACACCCTATGAGCTATCTCAGTCTTTGTTTCCTTTCTTTAGTAACATTTAGCACAATTTGCAATTCTTTTGACACACATGTTAAATGTATTTACTTGTGTTGTCCTATCTCTATCACCAGAATTTTAATTGAATGGGGGAAGGAACTGTATCTGACCTGTTCACTTACTATTGCATTCCTGTAAGAGTGTTTGGCTCATGCAAAGTTCTCAAAAATAAATTTATTGAATTAATAAATGAATGACTATCTTTAAATGTAGCTCCAAGATGTTCCCACATATTTACTACAATAACAATGTTGTATTTATTTATTTATTTTGCAATAACAATATTTTAAGGGATGCATTTTTAAATGGAAAAAACTATACAGGAGATTTGGAGTCCAAACCGAGACCTCCATTAGATGAGGCTTCCAGATTCTCCAAAATTCTCTGTGTTTGTACCTGGGAGAGACAGGAAAGACACATGAAGAAGGATGTTTGGAAAATGGTGGAAAAAATACAACCTTCTCAAGGAAGGCATACAGTTTCCAGTTTAGGAGACAGTTACAGAGGATCTACCTTTCCTCAAAAAAGCTCTTATTTCACCCAATGTTTCATTTGCTTTTCTCCTCCCCCTTTTCTCTCTCCTTCATGTAGCTCCCAAGTTAGTGGCCACAGAAAAAGCAATCAAACAGTGGAAACAGACCCACTAAATCATCTAGGGGAGAAATAGCATACAGGTCGAAGATAAGAATTCAAAAGAAAATCAACACGAGGATTGCAAAAGGCAGCAAGGTATAGAGAGAGGAAAGAGCATGTGCATGTCCCCTATGGCTGCTATAACAAATTATCACAAACTTAAAAGCAATGCAAATTTTTACATTACATTTTTTCACAATGGGGTTCACTGAGCTAAATTCAAGGTGTTGACAGGGCTGCGTTCTTTCTGAAGACTCTAGAGAAGAATTAGGTCTTTGCCTTTTCCATCTATTAGAGGTTTCCTGAATTTCTTGTGGCTGTATCACTTTGAGCTCCCCTTCATCACCACATTTCCTTCTCTGACACTGACCTTTGTATTTCCCTCTTGAAAGGATCCATGTCCTTACCTTGGGTCTACCCAGATAATTGGGGGTAATCTGTCTATTTGAAGAGCCTTAACTTAATTACATCTGAAAAATCCCTTTTGACATTGACAAGTTCTGGGGATTAGAATATGGATATCTTTGGGGGACAACAATCCATTGTTCCACAGCTAGGTTCCAATTTTACTTTTGTTCACCTACTACCCTGTGATAGGCATTATGCCAGGCACTTTACATATTCTTTCATTTAATCTTCATGAAATCCCCAAAAGAGAGGTACTATCATTTGTATTTTATATATGAAGAAACTATGGTTTGGAAATGTGAAGCTTCTGGTCTTATAATCCTATGTTGGCAGAGCAAAAATGTAAACCCATGTCTGCTGAACACCGAAGAGTTATGTACCTGGCTGCTGTGTTGATTAAGCTCCTGCACTGAAAGGTTTGAATAAACAGAAAATGCTCAATAAATGGTAGCCATTACTGTTTGTACAGTAAGTCTTAACCTCAGAGTTATGTGACTCTTTTGAGTTTTTTATTCCTCATAGGACTATGCATTCATTCCTTCATTTGGCAAATATTTATGAAGGTCTAATACTCTGGTAGACCCTGTACTAAGAGTTGAACACTAAACTAAATATTCTCAGGTAGTTTAAAAGAAACAGGGAATTTTCTCAGGATTCAAACACATAGAAGATACAATTAAATGCTAGTTCTCATCTCTCTTTTCTTCTTTAGATTATAAACTCCTTGATTCTTGATATGATTTGTCTGTGTTTCTTTCACTGCAGTTTAGCACTAATTCCATAAAGCATTTGGATTAGTTGGATTAGTTGGATTAGTTTCTATTTGGATTATATCTGACCTATGGCAAGGCAATGATTTTGAATTCCATTCTTCTAATGGGATGTTAGTGGTTTAATTACAATCTGTCGAAGCCCAAGAATCATAGTCTTCAAGAAACAACTGGATTCCCAAACTGAGGTGATCTTTCCATGATGACATACGTAACCCTATTTTCCAATATGTAGAAACAATGTCTATGTATGAATATGTGGGAGTGGGTGAGGAGGTGGAGGATGGATAAGTAAATGAATCCTACAGTCTGTTAAAGGAATGCCAAAGTAGGGCAAAGGACTCTTTAAAGCTTGGTGGAGGAGTAGCTCTGAGGATCATTTACAGATGGAAACATATATGCAAAGGAGGAAAGGAAGATTCCACATGAATAAACTCACGTGTGGCTGTAAATGTTTCCTGTACTTTATGACATAAAGTTTTTCATCAGTTTCCTGTCATTTATTCCTTAACCCGTTTTTATTCCTTACTCCTCTGTATCACCATTTCTTCCTTCCTTTCTTTCTTCTTTCTTTCTTTCTTTCTTTCTTTTCTTTCTTTGGAAACAGAGAGAGAATGTGTGCCAGCCAGGGAGATGAGCAGAGAGAGAGAGAGAGAGAGAGAGAGAGAGAGAGAATGTTAAGTGAGATCCACGCTCAGCATAGAGCCTGACTCAGGGCTCAATCCCAGAACCCTGGGTCATGACCTGCGCTAAACTCAGGAGTTGGATGCTCAACCGACTGAGCCACTCAGGTTTCCCTGTATCACCATTTCTTATCTTTCCCTTTATTCTTTATCTTGCTGTATCATATTATCCATTTTAAGCAATTTTCATTATAGCAAATAAGATATAATAAAGATATATTGGGTATCTTCCTTTTCTCCAAAAGAAATGTCTGTGAAACAAAAGTTGCTTAACCAAAATCTCTGAAATAAATCTTTGCACTGGGTGCTGGTGAAGTAACAATCCCTTGCCAGAGCCAAATTAGGCTAATAAAGTAACAACATCAGCCTCTGTTGGAACACCATGGTGCCACTGATGGACCACTTGATAACTTGGCACCACTTGTCAAAAAATAATTGAGGACCTGTGAATTTTATCTAAAAATTTCATAATGTAAAGAACTGCTGTGGAAAGGGGTAACAAGACAAGCAAAGTACAGTCTTCTTTGAACCATATCATTGCTAAATGCAAGAGTAGATTGGAGAAGGAGGTTATATTGAAAAGTAGAAACTGAAATTTCTTAGTATTGATGAATATCCTCTCTAAGGATTGAATACATTGGCAGTGTTTTAGGTTTTAACATTACAATTATTAATGTTAAATGACTAAATCTAAAAAAAAATGTTACACAACTTGGTCACAAATAAATGCCTTAATGAAACTGAAGAGAAACTGGAATGTCTTTAAATGAAATTCCTAACAACCTGTCATTGTTACATCAAGTACTCGGTGCCCAGGAAAAGATAAGCAACAAGCACTCAGGGAATCAGAAAAGACTATTTATTTTGCACCGGTGTTGGCCTGGAAGAGTCACGTCCAAAAGCTGAGCATCCAGCTCAGATTTTACTGATCTTTTATACATATGTGCTTCCGGATTGGGTGGGACTAGTATAGTCAAGCTTCTGGTTCCTGGCTGCTGGCTGATGGAAGAGGCAAGCAAGATTGCAGAAGCCAAAAGCATGTAAAGGGAGTATCCAGCCTCAGACATTTGGCTCGCCCTTTTTGTTTGCATTTACCAGCTTTCCTTCTCATCATCATTGTTTTCTACTTTGTTTTACAACTGAATTTCACATAATTCTGGGTTTAGGGAAGTAACACAAGACACAGTTCACTGGACTAGGTAGACATTAGAAGACCTGATTTTTGCTTTTTATCTGCCAATAACTAGTTGTGTGATGTTAGAAAGGATATGTAATTACTGTGGCTTATTTTCCTTTTCTGCTAAATGAACGGGTTAAACTAGATAAATTTAAGAGTCCTTCAGACTGTAAAACATTAAAAATGTGTGGCCAAATATGTGGCTCTAGAAAAGGTTTTTTTCTCATTTATTTTTTAGAATCCTCCTTCTGTTGGATGTTAACAGGAGTTACATGGGGGGAAAAAGTTGTGTGGTTCAAACAAATGTGGGAAATCTATAGGTAAACAAAGTTAATAACATTGTTTTTGGAGGAGAGGCCAAGAGGTGGAACAGCATGGAAAATTTTTTTGTGTTTCTCATCCCTGAAATATAGCCAGATCAACACTAAACCATCCTGCACACCTAGAAAACTGATTTATACAACTGATTAATACAACAATCTGCACAACCTGAACCAGCGAACTCAGCAGGTATGTGGTGTGGAGAGGTAAACTGTGGGAGAAAGCCATGGAGGAGAGGGAGCTATTTTTGCATGCAGAGAGAAGATGTAGACAGGGGGAAGAATACAGAAAGCATCACCCCCCCACCCAAAAGCAGCTGGAGAGAAACTAAAGAGTATGCAAAGTACTGAACAAAAAAGGGAGAAAGGAGAAAGGAGAGGGTTTAAATTCCATTAAGACTCCATAAACAGGGGGAGTGCAGCATCTGAAACTCTACAGCTCGATACGTGGCAGTGCTCTGGTGGGAAGGGTGAATCCTCAGGAGCGAAGAGCAAGGTCCACAGGGTCATTGGGCCACACATGGAGAGGCAGTCCCCTTGTTGGGAGGACATTTGGTAGAAGCTGTTTGACCTCCCCACAGGCAAAGGTCCCAGTGGACCCCAGAGAACAACCACATTCTCAGGTGTTGGAACAAGGATATTAAGGAGGAAGGCTGTGCCAGATGTGTGTTGTGATTTTCCATAATCCCTGAAATGCTGCTACATGATCAGGGGAACTTTTTCTGGGGCAGGCTGGCACCCAGCCACAGTGTCTGGGCACCAGCAGCAGAACGCTCTCCTGAACATTCCTGGGGGCAAGCTGGCACCTGGCCTTTTCTCAGTGAGACCCTCCCCAAGAAAGTCTGAGCAAGTCAAAGTCACAGCCCCTCAGAAGTGAGGTGTTGGGAAAAACAGCTGCATCTGAGATAAAACTCACGAGGGAGGTGCTGCCTGATAACCTGTTGGTTTGGTCACAGACAGTGTAAATGCAGGGAGTGGATGGAAGCTGGAGACAAAGGAGGGGTGCACGATTGCTGGTTGGGGAGGGCACAGAGTTCTGATACTAGAGACTGAGTAGCTGGGTGATGTCATTTTCACTCTCCTGCACATGTGCATACACACCTACAGAAGTCACAACAATCCACCCCAGTAAGCTAAACAGAGCCATCTAGTGGAGAATGGAGCCATTACAATAAGCCCCATCGAACTGGGCCAACACCACTCTTCAGGAACAACACAAGTCTCTCTGCCTGCTGGGTTTATGGAATATAAAGTGCTTCATAGTTTGACTTCTAGGGGAATCCAATATAGTTTCAATTGTACATCAGTCTGTTTGCTCATCCATCTATTCAATTTTCTTCTTTTCTTTTCTTATTCTTGAATACAGAAAGAGAAAAACTTAATTTTTATTTTCCATTTCTATTAAAATATTTTCTTTAATTTTTTCTACTATAGTTTTTACTTTTTTGTACATTTTCTAAATTCTATTTTTTTACTTCCATCATTTAATTTTATTTTATTTCATTGTATTCATTTTTTTCAAGTTTTCAAACATTTTCCTTTTTTTTCTTTTCTTATTTTTCCCTTTTTTCTCTAAACTATCAAGCTCCTTTCAACAACCAGACCAGAACACACCTAAGATCTAGCATCCTCTATTTGATTTTTTGTGTTGTTTTTAATTTTTAATTTTAATTTTTTTTACCTTATTCATTCCTTTTTGTCCTTCAAAATGACAAAATGAAGGAATACACCCCAAAAGAAAGAACAGGAAGAAATGACATCCAGGGTCTTAGTTAACACAGATACAAACAAGATGTCTGAACCAGAATTTAGAATCACAACAATAAGAATACTAGGTGGGGTTGAAAAAAGATTAGAATCCCTTTCTGTGGAGATAAAGCTAGTCAGAATAAAATTTAAAAAATTGCTATACCTGAGCTGCAATCTCTAATGGATGCCACAGAGGCGAGGATGGATTAGACAGAGAAGTGAATCAGTGATACAGAAAACAAACTAACTTATGGAGAACAATGAAGCAAAAAGAGAGAGAGAGAGAGAGACTAAGGCAAAAGAGCATAATTTAAGAACTAGAGAAATCAGTGACTCGTTAAAAAGGAAAAACATCAGAATCATAGGGGTCCAAGAAGATGAAGAAAGAGAAAAAGGGGTAGAAGGGTTATGTGAGCAAATCATAGTGAAAAGCTTTCCTTAACTGGGGAAAGACACAGACATCAAAATCCAGGAAGCACAGAGGACTCCCATTAGATTCAACAAAAACCGACCATCAGCAAGGCTTATCATAGTCAAATCTGCAAAATACTCAGTCAAGGAAGAATCATGAAAGCAGCAAGGGAAAAAAAGTCCTTAACCTACAAGGGAAGACATATCAGGTTTGCAGCAGATCTATCCATAGAAATTTGGCAGGCCAGAAAGGAGTAGGAGGATATATTCAGTGTGCTGAATTGGAAAAATATGCAGCCAAGAATTCTTTATCCAAGAAGGCTGTCATTCAAAATAGAAGGAGAGATAAAAGGTTTCCCAGAGAAACAAAAATTAAAGGAGTTCATGACCACTAAACCATCCCTGCAAGAAATTTTAAGGGGGACTCTCTGAGGGGAGAAGAGACAGAAGAAAAAAAAAATACCAAAAGCAACAAAGACTAGAAAGGACCAGAGAACATCACTAGAAACTCCAACTCTACAGGCAACCCAATGGCAATAAATTCATATAGTTCAGTACTCACTCTAAACGTCAATGGACTAAATGATCCAATCAAAAGACATAGGGTAACAGAATGGATAAGAAAACAAGATCCATCTATATTCTGTTTACAAGAGACCCATTTTAGACCTAAAGACAACTTCAGATTGAAAGTAAGGGGGTGGAGAACCATATATCATGCTAATGGTCACCAAAAGAAATCCAGAGTACCCATACTTATATCATAAAATCTTGACTTTAAAATAAAGCTTGTAACAAGAGATGAAGAAGGGCATTATGTCATAATTAAGGGGTCTATCCACCAAGATCTAACAATTGTAAACATTTATGCTCCAAATGTGAAAGCACCCAAATATATAAATCAATTAATCACAAACATAAAGAAACTCATTGATAATACCATAATAGTAGGGGACTTCAACAACCCACTTACAACAATGGAAAGATCATCTAAACAGAAAATCAACAAGGAAACAATGGTTTGAGTGACACACTGGACCAGATGGACTTAACAGATATCTTCTTACATATTCTATTTCATCCTAAAGAGCAGAATACATATTCTTCTCCAGTACATATAGAATGTTCTCCAGAATAGATCACATACTGGGACACAAATCAGCCCTCAACAAGTACAAAACGATCAAGATCATACCATGCATAGTTTTAGGCCACAGCACTATTAAACTTGAAATTAAACACAAGAAAAAATGTGGAAAGATAACAAATACTTGGAAACTAAAGACCATCCCACTAAAGAATGAATGAGCTAACAAAGAAGTTAAAGTAGAAATTAAAAAGTACATAGAAGTCAATGAAAATAATAACACCACAGCCCAAAACCTAAGGGACACAGCAAAAGCAGTCATAAGAGGGAAGTATATAGCAATCCAAGCCTTCCTAAAGAAGGAAGAAAGGTCACAGGTACACAACCTAACCTTACACCTTAAAGATCTGGAAAAAAAAAAAGCAGCAAATAAAATCCCAAACCAGCAGATGACAGGAAATAATAAAGGTTAGAGCATAAATCAATGATATCTAAACCAAAACAAAAAACAAAAAAACAAAACAAAACAAAACAAAAATAGTTGAACAGATCAATGAAACCAGAAGCTGGTTCTTTGAAAGAATTAACAAAATAGATAAACCCCTAGCAATTTTGATCAAAAAGAAAAATGAAAGGACCCAAATAAATAAAATCAAGAATGAAAGAGGAGAGATCACAACCAACACAGCAGAAATAAAAACAATAATAAGAGAATATATCGAGCAATTATATACCAATAAAATGGGCAATCTGGAAGAAATGGAAAAATTCCTAGAAACATGTACACTACCAAAACTGAAACAGGAAGAGATAGAAAATTTGAACAGACCCATAACCAGTAAAGAAATCAGATTAGTAATCAAAAATCTCCCAAAAAAAAACGAGTCCAGGGCCATATGGCTTTCCAGGGGAATTCTACCAAACTTTTAAAGAAGAATTAATACCTATTCTCTTGAAGCTGTTCCAAAAAATAGAAATGGAAGAAAAACTTCCAAACTCTTTCTATGAAGCCAGCATTACCTTGATTCCAAAACCAGACAAAGACTCCACTAAAAGGACAATTATAGACCAGTTTCCCTGATGAACACGGACACAAAAATCCTCAACAAGATACTAGTCAAATGGATCCAACAATACATTAAAAAAATTATTCACCATGATCAAGTGGGATTTATACCTGGGATGTATGGCTAGTTCAATATCCGAAAAACAATCAATGTGATACATCACATCAATAAAAGAAAGGCAAGAACCACATGATCCTCTCAACGGATGCAGAGAAAACATTTGACAACATACAGCATTCTTTCTTGATAAAAAAACCCTCAAGAAAGTAGGGATAGAAGGATCATAACTCAAGATCATAAAAGCCATATATGAAAGACCCACCACTAATGTCATCCTCAATGGGAAAAAACTGAGAGCTTTCCCCTTAAGTTTAGGAACAAGACAGGGATGTCCATTCTTGCCACTGTTATTCAACCAAGTATTGGCAGTCTTAGCATCAGCAATCAGACAAAAAAAAGAAATAAAAGACATCCAAATTGGCTGGGAGGAAGTCAAACTTTCACTTTTTGCAGGTGACACTATACTCTATATGGAAAACCCAAAAGATTCCACCAAAAAAGTGCTAGAACTGATCCATGAATTCAGCAAAGTTGCAGGATATAAAATCAATGCACAGAAATCAGTTGCATTCCTATACACCAACAATAAAGCAACAGAAAGAGAAATCAAGGAATTGATCCCATTTACAACTGCACAAAAAAGACATAAAATACCTAATAAATCTAAGCAAAGTGGTGAAAAATCTATACACTGAAAACTATAGAAAGCTTTTGAAAGAAACTGAGGAAGACACAAAAAAAAATGGAAAAAAATATTCCATTCTCCTGGATAGGAAGAACAAATATTGTTAAAATGTCAATGCTACCCAAAGAAATCTACATATTCAATGCAATCCCTATCAAAGTAACACCAGCATTCCCCACAGAGCTAGAACAAACAATCCTAAAATTTGCATAGAACCAGAAAAGACCTCGAATAGCCAAAGCAATCTTGAAAAAGAAATCCAAAGCTGGAGGCATCACAATTCCGGACTTCAAGATATATTACAAAGTTGTAATCATCAAGATGGTATGCTACTAGCACAAAAACAGACACTGAGATCAATGGAACAGAATAGAGAACCCAGAAATGGACCCAGAAATGTATAATCAACTAATCTTTGACCAGAGCAGGAAAGAATACCCAATGGAATAAAGACAGTCTCTTCAGCAAATGGTGCTTGGAAAACTGAACAGCGACATGCAGAGAAAAGAACCTGGACCACTTTCTTATACCATACACAAAAATAAACTCAAAATGGATGAAAGACCTAAATGTAAGACAGGAAGCCATCAAAATCCTCAAGGAGAAAGCAGGCAAAAACCTCTTTGATCTTGGCCGCAGTAACTTATTACTCAACATGTCTCTGGAGGCAAGGGAAACAAAAGCAAAAATGAACAATTGGAACTTCATCAAAATAAAACGCTTCTGCACAGTGAAGGAAACAATCAGCAAAACTAAAAGGCGACTGACAGAATGGGAGAAGATATTTGCAAATGACATATCAGATAAAGGGTTAGTATTCAAAATCTATAAAGAACTTATCAAACTCAACACCCCAAAAAAACAAATAATCCAGTGAGGAAATGGGTAAAAGACATGAACAGACACTCCTCCAAAGAAGACATCCAGATGGTCAACCGACACATGAAAAAATGCTAAACATCACTCATCATCAGGGAAATACAAATCAAAATCACAATGAGATACCACCTCACACCTGTCAGAATGGCTAACATTCACAACTCAGGCAACAATAGATGTTGGCGAGGATGTGGAGAAAGAGGATCTCTTTTGCACTGCTAGTAGGAATGCAAACTGGTGCAGCCACTCTGGCAAACAGTATATAGGTTCCTCAAAAAATTAAAAATAGAACTACCCTACAACCCAGCAATAGTACTACTAGGTATTTACCCAAAGGATACAGGTGTGCTGTTTTGAAGGGACACATGCATGCAACCCAATGTTTATAGCTGCACTATCGACAATAACCAAAGTATGGGAAGAGCCCAAATGTCCATCAATAGATGAATGGATAAAGAAGATGTGGTATATACATACAATAGAGTATTACTCTGCAATCAAAAAGAATGAAATCTTGCCATTTGCAACTGCGTGGATGGAACTAGAGGGTATTACGCTAAGTGAAATTAGTCAGTCAGAGAAAGACAAATATCAGATGACTTCACTCATATGAGGACTTCAAGATACAAAACAGATGAACATAAGGGAAGGGAAGCAAAAATAATATAAAAACAGGGAGGGGGACAAACGTAAGAGACTCTTAAATATAGAGAACAAACAGAAGGTTGCTGGAGGGGTTGTGTGAGAGGGGATGGACTAAGTGGGTAAGGGGTTTAAGGAATCTACTTCTGAAATCATTTTGCACCATGTGCTAAATTACTTGGATGTAAATTATAAAAAGCAAATAAATTATAGAAAGAAAAAAATAATAAAAAATAAAAGATAAAAAATAAGATGTTTTTACTATAGGGTATTTCTGAGCTATTAATATGTAAATATTCCTCCTGTGTTCATTCATTCCATAAACAGCTATTTATTAAGTTCCTACCATGTATTAGATACTAAAAATACTCTGTTGAGTACAAATAGGCATAGTGCTTATCCTTATAGAGTTTGCAATCTAGTGATAAAGATAGACATTTATCACATAAATTATACAAACAAAACATAAAATGATCATTGTAGTACTGCTTTGGAGAGGTACACAAGTACGCAAGTATGCACAAGAGGAGACTTCAGCCTGGTCAGGGATGGTCAGGAGAAATAATGGCATCAAGAATAAAAGACAACTTTAAGTGAGGAGGAAAGGAGAAGAGATTTCTGGACAAAAGAACATGTTTAAGGTCCCTGTGGTGGCCAGAAGCATATGAGGAATTGGAAAAATACATCTCTAAAATTGAGATACAATATACAATGTTTCTATCATTATTTTCTCTTGAAACTCTTCCTCTTCTCCCCTCCTCTTCCCCTTCCCCTTCCTCCTCCTCCACCTTCTTTTTCTTTTTTTTTTTTCTTTTTGAAAATGCCCTAAGGAAATCATGTTCCTTGAAACAAACTTTGTATTACACTTCTTTAGAGTAATTTAATATGGGTTGTCTTTGGTTTGGACCCAAATATATATATTTATTTATCTCAACACACTCATTTCATCTTCTTTGGGTATATATCCAGATGGATTTCTCGATTATATGGTAGTTCATTCTTTTTTTTTTTTTTTTTTTGAGGAACTGCTTACATAATGCCTACACTAATGTACATTCCCACTAACAATATATCAGGGTTCCTTTTTCTCCACATTTTCACCAACACTTATCTTATTTCTTTTTGATAACAGCAATCTAAACAGGTGTGAGAGCATATCTCATTTTGGTTTTGATTTGCTTTCCCCTGACAATCAGTGATTTTTGAGCACCTTTTCATATGCCTTTTGGCCATTTGTATGTCTTCTTAGGAAAAATGATTATTCAGTTCCCTTGCCCATTTTTAATTGGATTATTGTTGTATTTTGTTTTGCTGTCTTGTTTTTGTTGTTGAGTTGTATGATTTCCTTATCTATTTTGGATAGTAACCTCTTATCAGATATATAGTTTGCAAATGTTTTGGAGATATGGGAAAATTTGTTAGGAGACTGGAAAATGCCAATGAAGATTTTTACATACCACGTATTTTTGGTGTAAAGGGTGTTTTATTTCTCAAACTATGAATGGAGTATATATGTGAGGGATTGAGGAAGATGAGGTAGTAAAGGGAAAAGGCTTATTTCAAAGATAATAGCACTTTTTCCTCTTTCTTCAGGGGTGCAGAACAATCTACTTTCAGACCAAAGTTCTAAGGACAAACTTGTTCATCAATTTGAAGGGGAAATATGAAATTTCTAATAAAGCCAAGATTCTCTTCCAAAATGGAGACATTTGCAATAATGAGGAACTAAATAGGTCATGTAGTATAAAAGGCAATTATCATTGTAGTTAGCATTGAAATGGTATTAACTTTATAGGGAGAATAGCTTGAGATTGGGAATACTTTCAGTAACCAATATACAATAGTACAAAGAAAAGGTACAGTGGCTTAAAAATAGGAGTTCATTTTTCTCCCATCAAAATAAGACTGGGAGTCGGCAAATTCTGACTTTGGTCTAGCGACCTGACAATGTTTCTGTAATTTTCTTTTCCTTCTCTCATAGTCAAAAGATGGTTGCCACAAATCCAGTTATTCAATTATCATATCTATATTCAAGATAGGAAAGTAAAAGTTTTTTTTCAGAGACCCTCCACCACAAATTTCCCTTTACATCTAAATTGTCCAGAATTTGGTAATATTACTACCCCTAGCTGTAAAAAAAAAAAGAGGCTAAGAAAGAGGTGCAGGATAGTAAAAAGTGACTTGGACCAATCGTAATTCATTATCAGAAGCTAAGCACCTGGTTGCTTAACAAAATGGGGTTCCATTAGGAAGGAAGAAAAGGGAAATGGGATGGTAGGCAAATAATAGTTTTCTCCAAAGGGTGATTTTAGAAATTTTGTTATTCCTGCCACTGGTGTTACTGTTCATTTTGTTTGTTTGCTACTTTAGTCTAGTCCTGGAGAAGTTGGAGGCTCAGACTCTAAGTCAGAAAGAATCAAATCATTCTTTTTGGTTACATGCAAACCGGACTCTGCAACATGGCACTAGGGTGTAAGTTCCCATACAATTCCTTTCCAGTGTTCCAATAGAGAAACCACTTTATAAATACTTCTTAGAGAGTTTATTAAAATATACCTTTATCATCCCCCACTCTCAGAGATTCTGATTCACTAGGTTTGGGTTTAACAGGGAACTACATAAATCCCAGGTGATGTTTCTGCACAGACCAGTTGGAAAGCCTAGCATTTGGGGAAGATTGGGCCTGGGGATTATGAAAACTAATGAGCATGTAAGCCCTTCCTCCACCCCACCACCACATTAAAATCATTTTCTATTGTCCCTAAACCTTTATGGTAATTTTCTCAGAGCTTGGTCTTTGCCATGCTAAGGGAATAAAAGGATAGTCCTGGGCCAAGATTTGGGAAATGGCAGTGTAGGGATGAAGAGCTAGACCTTGGGGGAGACAGTTATACAACAGCAAGGGGGGTTTGCAGAGGATCAGAGCAATAGTCTAGTGCCAGATAGCTGGTTAAGGTGACAAAAACAGCCAGGATAGATTTGTGAAATGTATACACATCCTCAGGGATTCTCAAAAAAAAAAAAGAAAAAAAAAACAACTCAGGAGTAAAATCAAGAAAAACACTGGACTTCTTGGATTAGATAGGATGGAGGCTTAGATTATTGCTGATTGGGCATTAAGAGAAAATGTCACCCTTGAGGACTGGAGATGTATGGATACCTGGAATGTGGAAATATTCATTGACTATGTATTTTAAAAAAATGAGAAGCATTGAATGAAAGTCCATTTTGTGAAATACACTTTCACGGTTACTGTGAAAGACAGGTATCATTGCACCCATTGGTGTTAATAAAGAATCTGGGCTTAGATTAAATAGATATTTATAGCCACAATGCTGGGTAAATGGTAGAGACTGTTTTTGAGACAAGATCATTTATTCCAAATCCTTTGTCTTTCTCATGACAACATTTGCCTGTCTACATATATATCATTGTCTCTCAAATTAGAAAGTGATGCTGGTGAATTGTTGGATTCTAAGAATGAGCTCTTCACCACCTGTTGCTGTCACTCATTGAGATTTGTTCTATTTTTACCTGCTAATGGTGAAAGCACCTTCCCTAATGTCTTTCCCATTGTAGTTAAGCCTGTGATGGATATATTTTAAAGGATCCTGAGAGATTCTTCTGCTCATAGAAAAAAATGAGGGGGATTCAAGATAACGCATGAGGAAGTGGCTCTGGGATTTCATGACCCAACCAGACCTGCACAGATTATTACAGTTTCAAGTGACTTGACCGTGACATGGAGCCTCCAGAGAACAACAAGATCATTGTCACCATTGTCCCAGTGGAGGAAGCTGAATGACTCAAATAGTCTCCAGCTCTCAGAGAAGATGAAAGGGGAAAGAAAGCAAATGGTGTTTATTTGCCTGGGCCACTGGGCCAACTCAGCCATTGTGAATTCTCTAAGGCATCATTGCTGTGGATATGTTTGCACACATATATTTGCTTTCTGGAATAGCCAAGAATCCCAGAACAGATGTCCAAGTTGCTCTTATGGAGGAACAGGCAAGCCATTAAAAGCAAGGCACTATTCATTCCCCCCTATACACTGTCTCACCTATTCACTATCTCACTTATTTACACTGTTTAAATAAACGTATAAGTTCAGTACATACCAATGGCAAACATAACAGCCTAGGTTATGCTGATGTAACAAATAACTCTAAGTTCCAGCAGCTTATAACAACCAAGGTCTTGTTCTTGCCCCTGCTATGCATCCATTGCAAGTTGGCAGTGGCCTTTGATCCATGTCATCCTCACACAAGAAGCACAGATGATGGAGGTACCACCATCTGGAATTCCACAGGTCAATGAGGCAGATGGAGGGAGAGATGAAGAATCATGAGTACTTAAGTTTCATTTCACTTAAATTTCACTGGCCAAAGAAAATCAAATGGCCTGAGCTAACTTCAAAGGTTAGGGGGAGTGTGTAATACTTTCTTGTGCCCAGAAGGAAAGGGAAACAGTCTATCAGTGAAAAATAACAATGTCTGCTACAAAAAAATAATACACTACTACAAAAAAAAAGTCTGTCCATTAATTTGATCCATTGCATCACAAACTGGAAATGACCTCAGATATTGTATATTTATTTACAAATTAAGTTTTTCCTTGGTACGAGGACAAGTCCTGGGCTTGAAGACAAAATTTGAAAGGGACACTCTGTAACTCCCTGATGCTAGAGAAAATTCTTGTCAACATGGATGCATTGACATTTCTCCACCACCATTCCTCTCATGCCTAATTTGAATTGAAACACAGCAGCCATGTGAAAGTGCAAAATCACTGTTTTTTATTATAATTAATATTTTTAAGGACTCCCTCTAATTTTTTTCATCCTAAGCTCATACCTGAACTTTACTCCATCCTGGTACATTCTCCAAAAAATGGGGCTCAATGATGCTCTGAGGCTCAGGGGCAGAGTGGGAGCACTTATTTTATAATATTTGGTGATATAAAAAAGAATTCGAGGAGTACCTGGGTGACTCAGCTGGTTAGGCATTGGACTCTTGATTTCAGCTCAGGTCATGATCTTGCAGTTCCTGAGTTTGAGCCCAGCATCGGCTCTGCACTGACAGTGCAGAACCTCTTGGGATTCTCTCTTTCCCTCTCTTTCTGCCCCTTCCCCACTCTCTCACTCTCTCTCAAAATAAATAAATCAACTTTAAAAAAAATTGGAGTTTTATTGCTTGTGTCTAATTAAAAAAAATCCAAGCCAGAGTAGATGAGTCAAAATAACTTCATTTTAAGGACTTATTGGCTATTTCTGCACAGGATTATGTGCCTCCCCTTACCTTCAGCCAGTGAGAGGTTTGGATGGGACTAGAGTTGCAGTGAATTAGGAGATGAGGTTGAACCATGGCATACCTTATCTCCCATATTTACGGGTTGAGGAGCATAAAGATCTATCTGTGAAAGCTACTAGGTGGTTCTTAACCCTAGGAGTTCCAGGGGTTGATGCCAACAAGTTCACAAATCCCTATCATGGAATCCAGGATTGTTGGCATTTATGCATGTATCTGTTTTTCTCCAAAGGAGCTTCATAGTTTTCATCAAATTCTTAAAGGGGTCATGACCCATAAAATATCAAGAATCTCAGTATTAAGATAAATAAGAAACTCTGTGCTATCCAGAAATTTATATAGACCTGGAGTTTATATTTATATTTTTTAATTTTTTTAATTATTTTATTTTTTTTAATTTTTATTTTTTTTAATATTTTAACATTTTTTATAGACCTGGAGTTTCTGAATGATTATGTGCAAGTTGCTTTACATAACAGATGTATTTCTAAAAGTCAAATATGAATCACATAATATTTAAATTATGGTGGTACTTATGTAAACTAAATAATCCTTCAGTAAGATGATCATGGTCTATTTTATTAATTTTATATAAGTTCAAATTTTTAATAAGGAAATATATAAGGTATTTCAGATAAATACATGTTAAAATTCATAGAACACAAACATATGCATGCATGCACACATACACACCTACACATGCACACACACACATACACACAAACACACACACTTCATATTTCCAAACTTACAGGTCACAGAGGTCAGGTCAAAATACTGCTTACATTATACTGTTCTTCTTCTATACTCATGCCATTCCCTTGTGCCACCCTCTCTTCCATACTTCCATAGTCTGGGATATTCTGACAATTTTCTTACCACTTCTCTCAATGACAGGGCCCCTCATTCAACACTATGACAAGTATAATATCATGCATAAGTATAGTTTAATTTCTACATAATAGAAGATAGAAATGTATGAACTTAAATAATAAATACTTCATCCCTCTTTTCACAGATATCTTACCCCAGATGTTATTTTTAATTTTCTTTTAGAAGTTTAAATGTAATGATCATAGACCACCAAAAAGAATACAAGATTTACAGTCAAGAGACCTGGGTTTTATTCCTAGTTCTGCTCTTTATCTGCTCCATGTGACCAAATCACTTATCTTTTCTGAACCTGTTTCCCTATCTGTAGAATGAGAACACAGTACCTCACTATAGTGTAAAGTTACATGAGAAGTTACCATTAAATAAATAAAATATTGTATGAGTAATAATGAATGAACCTAGCATGTGGGCTGGTAACTAGAAAATGTTCAGGTACTTAATAAATGTTACTTGAATCTGATCACAGTAAGTGAATCCAACCAAAAGATGGAATATTTCACATTACATTGGTTTCCTAATATTTCCATTCGGGTCTAGAAACAGAACACCTGAAGAACCTATTTTCAGAATTTCCTAAAACTTTTTTTGAGACTACATTTGAATACCTAACAGGGTTAAAGAACTAAAACAAGTTAAAAGTCTTAATTGTTTGAATCCTATTCGCTGTGCATAGCCATGATCTTATATGAAAAAGATATTTTCCATATTGCATTTTAAAAAAATTGAGTTCATCAGTTACCTAAAATGACATAATAAAAATATGTAAACTATTCCTAAAACCTTTTTTGTTTCTCTGCTGACCAGAAAGTTGAGGAGTCCTTGAAAGCTCTATTATGATCACCATACAGTATTGGCATTTCACATGGTTCCACAAAATACATTAGTGTACTACGTGTACAGTTTTGAAATAGGCATTTATGATTCCAGATACTACCAAATTAATTGTGACATTGAAATACTCTATTCTCAGCACTTTCCACAAAACTAGATGAATGAAAGCCACTTCTCCCACACCCATGCATGTTGTCCTTGATCTCCACTTCCCTCCCTTACCTTATCCATAGGTACTGCATCCGCCAACATGTTGTAATTGCCTTCTGAGACTCCGGGCTCTGGTTCAGCAAGTCCTCCTTGCCTCTACATTTCTATCCACATCAGTGACATCACAGACAAGGTTGGTGACATTTTCTACCATCTTCTCCTCATGGTTCCTTAATTTCTTCAACTCCAACACAACTAAACCTTTTCTATTTCAGATACCAACACTTTGGACTCCATTATCGAAAAATAATTGCTTTGTGTCATGTGTCTGAAAATCTGAAATGTCCCTCTCTGACCACAACCTTTCATATCTTTATTCTACTCTTTCATTACCACTGGATCTGTCCCTTGCTCCCTTTTAATCCAATGATTCCTCCAAATCAGGTAGTCAGACGCCAAAATTAGACCAACTTTTTAGCTTTTTGCAAAACTCTGTAAAATTGAACTGTGATTGGTCCTTCAACAATGATCTCACCAACCCTCAATAATCCTCTTGATCTGCTGCTTTTTCCATTACCAACACTGGGGCATTTCTACCACCTGCTTTTTCCATATCCCACTTTCAGCAAAAGGAGAATTTCTGTTGAATCCATGATTTTGGATCTAATACTCTTTTAATTCAAAAGAAAGTTAAGACTTTAAAAAAAATTATTTCTCTTCCATTTTAAAATTCTTTAAGAGTAGCAATAAGCTCTTATAGTCTCATAATTAGTAGTTATTTGAATTTAAGTAGCGACTTTACTGGATTTGTTGCTCACTATTATTTTCCTATAACACATATTTTTTTCTTTCATAGATTATTGATTCATTATGATAGCATAGCAAAATAAAATTTACTATTTTAACTATTTTTTATGTGTACACTTCAATGGCAGTAAGTATATTAGTGTTGTTGTGCAACCATCACCACCATCCATCTTCAGAACTTTTTCTTCTTCCCAAACTAAAACTCCATATTCATTAAACAATAACTTCCCATTCCCCTTACTGGCAGTGCCTGGAAACCACCATTCTACTTTGTTTTTATGAATTTGACTAATCTAGATATATCATATTAGCTAGAGTCACACAGTTTTTATCCTTTTGTGACTGGCTTATTTCACTTATCATAACATCTTCACATTTCATGCATTTGCAGCATATGACAGTATTTCCTTCCTTTTTTAAGATTGAATAATATTCTATTGTTTGTATATACTGGATTTTACTAATCCATTCACCTCATCTTTTATTTTAATAAACACCACTTGAAAACCTTTTTCAACAAACGACCCATATGAGTCATATATTTCTGAATATGAATATTTATTTCTATCTTCTTCTGTCACTCCTTCTGGGTCATTTATGAAACAGATATTAGATCTTACCATTGTCCTAAC
This sequence comes from Acinonyx jubatus, assembly GCF_027475565.1. NCBI lineage: Eukaryota > Metazoa > Chordata > Mammalia > Carnivora > Felidae > Acinonyx > Acinonyx jubatus. The sequence goes on from NC_069391.1 coordinate 60,278,062, forward strand.
ATTTGCTTTCCGATTTCTGTCCTTTTGCCAAAATTGGCTTTATATTAAGGGTGACTTCTATTTTTTCATGTGATTCACTATGTGCAGGTTTTTTTGGAAGTTCCTTTTTAATAATATCTTTTTCTTATTTCTTGAATAAAGTACCTTCTCAAGTTTATAAGTGTATTAATTAATTTATTTTTTGTTTTGTTTTGTTTTTCTGTTTCCTACATTGTCTCAGTATTCTAGCTTTCTTACTTTATTGTATACATTTTAGCTTGTGGCGTTCATGTTGCTTGTTTTCTTCAAAAGTTTGACAGTTGTTCCTTCCTGTTCATATTTAAGAGTGAAACACTGACAACTTAGCAAATGTCTGGTGGACCTTCATTGAAGGATGCTGAGATAGTGAGCAATCTTCTTCAAGGGACTTCCATAGTTTTCACTATCTGCACATCTTTTCCCCTGGACTAATTGGTTACTCTGGAGAGAAGTCCTCTAATCTGCGTGGGCACATGTAAGTCAAAAGTTGAGGGGTGGTGATGGGAGCAGAAACATGGTCAGTCAGTCTGGATGCCAACATTCTGGAAGTTGATGAGAAGAAGGACTGATGTTTTTATATACATCTTACATATTCCTCTGGCTTTCTAGATGGCTCACCCTTGTCCCCAGGTACTTAGAGATCCTCAGGTCAGAGCTTGTCTGGGTCACTTTCTCATGAAATTAAACCTCTACCTTTCGTCTTATTAGGAAAATACAAATCCCCACTACCAAGAACAGAAAAGTGTATTTAGGGTTCCAACAATTCCTTCTACAGACTTTTTAGCAATCCTGTTTTCAACCCTACTGTTCAATCCAGCCTTCAGAGATTTCCAGTGACTGTCTTTCTGAACATTTCCAGAGTTCTATGGACACAAACTGGCTTCTTTCTTGTTCACTGTTCACTCTGTGAGCTTCAGTTTCTGCTTTCTTTACTTGGCTTGTACCACTGGCCGATCTGGTTCTCATCCCCAAAACTTTGTTGATATCTCCCTTCTACCATCCTTCCCTTTGCTGCTGTCTTTGTCTTTGTGGGGTTTATTTTTTATTTGGTTATGGTCATTTTGAAAGGAAGCTGTAATAAATGCTTGTGTTCTTTCCTCCTAATTTAACTGAAACCATTGATAGAACTTCTTCCCACCTCCAGAATTTCCCTTTGGTCAGGAGATTTTCAATATTAATGCCAAGGAAAACAAATTGTCTCTTTTCATGTATTTTTTCCAGCCCATCTCAAATATTTAACTTCATTCATTTCATTAGATTTTAGTTCTACAGAGGCGTGGAATTTTAGAACTGGAAGGACCTTGAAATAGCCAAATTAAGCCCCTCCTTAAATACATGGTCTCTCTATTGACCTAAGTACATAAGGTTACCTGTATTTAAAATCAACACTTGACTGGGGCACCTGGGTGGCTCAGTTGGTTAAGCATCTGGCTTCGGCTCAGGTCATGATCTCATGGTTTGTGAGTTCAAGCCCCACGGTGGGCTCTGTGCTGACAACTCAAAGCCTAGAGCCTGCTTCAGATTCTGTGTCTCTCCATCTCTCAGCCTTTCCCCTGCTTATGCTCTGTTTCTCTCTGTCTCTCAATAATAAACATTTTTAAAAAAAATTTTAATAAAAAAATAAAAAAATAAAATCAACATCTCACAAAAAATATATATTTCTCTGTGGATTTCATTCTAAACTCTTGCCTTTTGCTCACAATCTACATCCCAAATCTGCCCAGTCCTATTATTTTGAACTCATAAATGTTCCTTGAATGAAGATGATCTCCCCATTCCTGCCTCCACCATCATTTTGCCCTCCTTCTTTACCTAGAAAACAGCTGCTCATCTTCCAAAACGCAGTTTACAGAGTCATTTTTTTCTATAAAATCTTGGGGCACCTGGGTGGCTCAGTCAGTTGAGCTTCTGACTTCAGCTCAGGTCATGATCTCGTGGTTCATGGGTTCAAGCCCCGCATTGGGCTCTGTGCTGACAGCTCAGAGCCTGGAGCCTGCTTCTGATTATGTGTCTCACTTTCTCTCTCTCTGCCCCTCCCCTGCTCACGCTGTCTCTCAAAAATAAATACATGTAAAAAAAATTTTTTTTTAAATAAAAAAAATCTTCCTGCTACTACCTTCTTTGCCTTTCATGGATTTTTTCCATTGTTTTTGTAACTTTTATCACATGTTACCATGAATATTTGTTTTCATGTGATCTCCTTTCCCCAGTAAGACCACAGCTTCTTCCCAGGTAAGGGGATGAGGGATGAGGGTCAGACTTGCAGAAGCACTTTGTGAAAATGTGCTGTGTGCCTGGTAAAGGATATCCATGACATGACAAGGAAAAAAAATGTAATATTTGTTAACAAGGATAAAATAGTAACAGAAAGAGGTTATTTAAAGGGATGACTTTCAAGTAATCCTTGCAGCTGATCATATACATCTAGATGAATACAACTGTATATATATAATATATATGTAATACATGTATATGTATAAATATATAAATATGTATATATATATATATATGTATATATTTACATATATTTTATCTACATAGATTTTATTCTTATAATCTTTTCTATACATATCAAGGGCAACATTAATACAAATCTTAATAACTTGGACTTTTAATTACATGAATATTTTTTATTAAGTGCAACTTCAGAAGACAGGCTTATACATATGAATAAAAAAGAAATTTGGATTAAGAAAAAAGGGGTTATAGGTGGTGACAGCTTTGGGTGTAATTAGATGTTTACTCTGCCCTATTAAAATTGAAATAACATTAGCTTAAACTTCCATTTCATGTTTTATGGCAGGTATGTTCTCCTTAGGATTTCTTTACATTTCCTAACATGGGAAAGTACAAGGCTATTGTGTTCCCAAAGTCATCCATAGCTTTGATTTTTCTGCTTTAACAAAATTCTTGTACTCTATAGAGTTGAATTTTATTGAATTTTGTGGGTTATCAAAGTAAGTTTTCATTCTGTAGTAGTCAGAGTTCTCCAGACACAAGAGACAGACATGGGAGGCAGGGAGGAGATTGACTGATTGATTGATTGATTTTAATTAATTGGCTCATACAGTTATAGAAGCTGGGAAGTCCAAAATCTGCTGGCAGAATTTTTGCTTCCTCAGGAGAGATGGGTCTTTTTCTCTTAAGACCTTCAACTGATTGGATCGTTGGATGAGATCCACCCACATTATGGAGAATAATCTGTTGGAGGACAGTCTACTGATTTAAATGTTAATGTCATCTTAAAAGTACCTTCTCAGCAACATCCAGACTAGCTGTTGACCGAGTATCTTGGTACCATGGCCTAACCAAGTTGACACATAAAATGAACCATCACACACTCCAGCATAGGCTCTGGAGCCAGGTTTCCTAGGTTCTTTATTCTGGCTTCATTCAAAGTCACACAGCCATTTTTGAGTTTGAGCAAATATTTAACCTCTCTGTATCTAAAACTCCTCATCTGTAAAATGGAGATAAGTAAGTGTACTTACCTTATGCTCATAAGATGTTTATAAAGGTTACATGAGTTAATGTATGCAAAATGTATTCAACAGTGCTTGATGCTCTTTTAAACATGCAAGAAATGTTAGCTATAATTACTTTTATTAGTAGTACTTTTTTCAGATACCTCTCATCTAAAATGGTTTATTGTTCATATTACTAAAAGGATAATAAATCACTTATTACCCTACCCCATGTTGAAACCCAATTCTTACCATCTAGCTTGCTCCTCATTCCCCTTCTCCATCCTAGGATATCCCTAACTCTGAACAAAATTCATAATCACAGTGTTAGTCAAGTGTCATTCCTGAATCATCTGCCTCAGAATGACCTAGATGCTTATTTAAAATATGAATCCCTGCATATCCCCTTTACTAAATCAAAGTGTTCATATGGTGCAGGAATCACCTTTCTTAACAAGCACCCCCAAGAAATCCTCATTCCAAATAAGCTTGGAATATCCCCGTTCTAGTTGCCTGAGTAAAACAACTCCAGCTCCACTCAGACATAAACTCAGGATGTCAACATCTTTGAGCAAGACTTGAGCCTTCTCATGCTTATAAACCACTCCAGGTGACGCTCATTCTCAAGATTGAGAACTACTGATTCATTGACAAATTGCCCATTTAGGTCTATCTATAGATATCAAACCTTCCAAAGTAGATAGATCATCTATTCTTTTAGCAGCAAAAGGATGGACAAGATTCATTGTCTTTAAATAGAAGTTGAGGGACGCCTGGGTGGCTCAGTTGGTTGAGCATCCAACTTCGGCTCAGGTCATGAACTTGTGGTTCCTGGGTTCCAGCCCTGCATCGGGTTCTGAGCTGACAGCTCAGAGCCTAGAGCCTGTTTCAGACTATGGGTCTCCTTCTTTGTCTGCCCCTCCCCCACTCACACTCTGTCTCTGTCTCCAAAATAAATAAACATTAAAAAAATTTTTAATAAAAATAAATAAATAAATAAATAAATAGAATAAATAGAAGTTGAATTTTAAATAGCATTTTCTCTCCCTCTTACCTGTTTCTTCTTTCACGTGTAAATTGTTTTAAGACCTTCTCAGGATTTCTTCCCTAGAGGCACACAGTCCTACAGCACTGCCCCCACCATTTGACTAATAAGTGGCAGAAGTTGCCTCTCTAATGATTCATGAGCTTTGTCCAGCATCAAGTGAGGTCTGGTTTGGGCCCATCCGATCTCCTCTGCAGCTGAGAGTGCAGAGCAGAGGCATCAATCATACACTTAATCCACACCAACCAACTGCAGAGGTTTGTTTCCAGTGGAAAATACAGCTCTCCTTGGGGAACTGGAGATTGACAGGCCAGGTGTTGAAAAGGAATTCACTGTTTTGTATTGTTTTTTGTTTCTGTTTTTGTTTTTTATAACTCCACTAGGTCAAACACTTTAGCAACCTCACAATCCTCACATACTTATGTTGAGCCAAAGGAACTGGCACTATTTTTTTTATAAATATGAACTGTAGCTTTTCAAGTACATTGTTTTGTGGATGATGATTTTTTTTTTAGTGCCAGCATTTTCTTTCTTTCTTTTTTTGAAATATATGAGAGTTTTTAGAACTGAAGACTGTAATTTTCCAGTGTGATAAGCAGTTTTCTAAACAGGAAGATCCATCAGAGGTGTGACAAAGAAATCAACCTACAAACCTCATTCTGGGTTCCTCAGTCTCTGTCCTCCTTCAGCCCATCACACAAATCATGAGGCAGGATACAAAGCCAGGAGAGAATTTCATCTGCCAGCACTGCTTTGCACTGTTCAACAGTTTGCGGAAGGGAACCTGGAGACCTCAGAAAAAGGCACTGAAGTCTAGAAAGGTCAATGCCAGCCTGCCTAATTTCAACCAGTTAATTACAGATTCAAGGCTTGATTCAAGAACTCCATTCTCTATGTATCATTATCCATTTTATTATCTGTGTACTAACTGCTCCGTGCCCAACCTGTCTTCTGAGTGCAAGATGCAAATTTCCATTTGTCTGTTAAACATCTCTGTTGAGCTACACCCCAGGTCCCCTATTCCTGACATGCCCCAAATCAGATGGAGTTTTCTCTTTCAACTGTTGAGTTCCTCACCCTCTTGAGTTCTCTAACCTATTCAATAACAGTGTTGGCTTATTCGCAAAATCTACAACCCTCTGAATCTTCTCTGAGTCTTCTTTCTTCTTCATCCTCCACTTCCAAAGAATACTTAATTTATCAATTTGACCCCATAAAAAAGTTTTTGAAACCCCCTATTACTGCTTTACACCCTTCACCCAACACACAGCCCCTGCAACTTACTAAGCCTTCTATCTTTGGCCAGCTCCTCCTCTAAGCCTCCTTCTAATTCGATGGCCAAGAATGGTTTTGTCAATCTTGCCCAAACTGGAGAGAGCCTACTCTTTGGACTAAACCCAAATTGTGATTCTTTTCATTGTAATGAAATGGTAATACCAGAACATTAAGGAATAGTAACCAGTCAACAGATTTAATCAAACCTTTTTTTCTTATTAAATGCAATGTCTGGTGTATAATGAGATATTCCCCAAATTGCTTTCAGCCTTTTGCTGGAAGGTGAAAAATTCGTGTTCACATTCCCCCTGAACACATGCAGTCTAGCATAGATCAAATATTGAATAACATAAAGTTTATGACCAGAACTAGTCCCTGGGGCTAAGTCCTTTCAGTCTTTAGCAAGGACTAAAATCTCCTAAGAGAAGAGGATTTGCAGATGTTCTTATTCTCCCTGGGGCAAAAAATGCAGGTTATCCTGCATTAACAAACACAAAACAGTTTGACAAATCTCACTCAGAAAGAATAGTCAAAATATAATACTAGTCCCCATTATTATAAGGAGGGAAATTGTTATAACACATGGTGATAAATGATTCAGGCCCCTCTGTAGGGATTTCACAAGAATTGTCCCAGAACATATTGCCTATAACAAAGTCTAAATTTTATCACCTGGAACCTTCACAATCATTACAGCAAAATATCTTATCTCCTATCAGCACTTACCCTTTTCACAATGGTCTACTAATTAATGGCAGAAATTCACTATGTATTTTATGATTTTGTTCCTTTGTACAGGCTGCTCCCTCTACATAAGTGCCCTTCCCATCACATTTAGAAATCCTGTTTATTGTTTAAATCCCTTCATCTTACATAACACTCATTCCTGATGAAGAAAGAAAGAAAGAAAGAAAGAGAGAAAGAAAGAAAGAAAGAAAGAAAGAAAGAAAGAAAGAAAGAAAGAAAGAGAAAAAGAAATCTCCTTCCTTTATGTTTGGGTAGTACTTTGTTTATACCAGTGGTTTAGCACTTAGCTCTTTGCATCGAACTTGTCTGCAATACACTGGGAGCTCCTAAGAGACAAAGTCTGCTGCTTCTTTGTCTCTGAGTATACAGTACTTGGCACACAGGAGCCAGTCAGTTTATGGAACTGAACTGTATTATCAGTTATCCCCTGTTTCTCAGGTATCATGGCCTTAATAACACTAATGAGCTCAGATCTGGAAGTCTGCTGCAATGTACACACATTGAATATGAACACTGGTAGCCCCACAGTATATAAACATAAAAGCAAAACAGAAAGACTTTATGGACAAGAAACAAAATGAACAAGAAAACAAGATGTAATTTTTATCAAAATCACCCTAAAACTATGACCTCTATTCTTAAACAGCAGAAGGGCCTAACATTCTCTGATACTGGAATGATACAGCCTGGAAAATGGCCATCTTGTTTAATCTTCAAAGAATAAATCTCCTCCTCCCTAAATGAATTCCTACAAGTGGGGTAAGAAAGAAATAAAAAGGTAGGGAAGAAAAAAAATGGATAAATACAGTCAGAGAAGAATAAAACTGGTTGAAAAGAAAAGAATGTATGAAAAGAGCTAGAAAAGAAAAAAAGCCATTGAAAAAGACAAGAAGCAACAGAAGGATGGGCAAAAAAAGACAAGGGTAAGAGAAAAGAAGGAAGAAAATTAATATACCCATGAGGTATTTGCTCTGTAATATTTAGGCAATATATTTCTTTTAACTGAGTAAAGAAATAAAAACAGCTGACGAAGACAGAAAAGCCATGGCATCACATTGAGTTGAGAATCCTCTGGGTTCATTTAGGCTGTGCTTTTCCCCAGACATACTGCTTAGGTGTGTCTCCTAGACAGGCTTGATCAGTGACGCCATATATACACTCTCCTTATGCGATCTCATAATGGCTACTTCTAGAAAGTGAACTTAAAATGCAGTACGAAGGATTTATTAGTAATTTTGTAAATAAAATATGTTTCCTTTTGCTTGACTGATCTCAGATTTGTCTCATTCTGTCATCAGGTAGGAGTTTCCCCAAAGCGTCTCTGGAGAGCACGTTCAAAATGGGATCAGTCATACATCTTTCCCCGGGGTTCCATTAACTTAGACACAACCCCAATTTGGACAGAAAAGAAGTTAACCCTTTTTTAAAAATATGGTCTTCTTGATAAGACCCAAGAGGGAGAAATATATTCATATATACATATATATTTCAAACCAAATATCATGTTTTCTCTGTCTAAGAAGTTAGCATTTTTCATGTGTCTTCCATGAGAAAGGGGCTCGCACTTTACAAGTTGTGAACCTTTGCCTTGTCGCATTCATTCACACAGCGGGGCTGCTTTTGTCAGCCCACACCTGGGCCCAGACTGCGTGAGAACTGCTCAGCTAACTGTTCTCTGCTTGGCAGACTTGCTCTGGACAGATTTGATTTTCACAAATGGGCTCTTTTTTTCTGTCTCTGGAATGAGCTCCCTCCTCTTCAGTCTCAGTACTTAAAACCTTAACATATTTTTAGCAGAAATGAAGGGTTTTGGAATTAGAGAATACTAGAGAGACATCAATCCCTTCCTTTGCCATTCATTCCCTAGGCCACCTTCCCTGTACTAACTTAGACCTTTGCAAGAGTACAATCGCTTCAGGTTAAATTCTGCTTAAAGGGAATTGCTATCATTTGGCACACAAATGAGTACAGGCCTAGAGGGCTGAGGCCTAAATAAAATGAGCCTATGCACAAATACTAACCTTAACTTGAGATACGAGGCCTGAGCTGGTGCTGTGCTTTCCCAAGCCCCTGAGGCTTGGCACCTTCCAGGGCATCATTGCTATGCCATGAATGAATAAGGCAAGGTCTGGGAGAGAGCAGCAGATGGGTAAGAATGATAGGGGTCTAAAGAGGTTTTTCTAACCTTTCTGTAAAGTGAACTGATCCAGCCACTTTTCATTGTCCTGAGATGAACAAAATCTGTGACTGTATGTGTATGTATGTGTGTATACCCCCAAGCAGAATAAATAAATTAGGAAATTAGATTTCATTAGTTTCCCATTTTCTTCATTCCTTAATTTCCCTTAATTCCATCATATATGCATATATTCTTACAATATTATATATATATTATATATATTATATATAATATATATATAATATTCTCAAATAGAAAAATCATGAATTTTTCCTTGAAGGTTTAAAGCTTGAAATTGTCATATTCAGGGTTTATATTTTGCACAGCCTTTATTTTTCACAAGGTAGCAAACTGCAGCTCAACAAAACCGAAAAATTGCTTCTGTTATATGGGGACTTCAGTTTCTAATAACAGTGCAATGGAAAATAATCATTTTCCCCTGCCCATTGAACATACTTACTGAGCAAGACAAGATACCAACCGGCGCTTGAAGCGACTTATTCAGGACCAGTTCCAGTCAGACAGCAAAAGGAAGGCCACAGAGAAGATATAAATAATGAAATAACCATTATTCTCTTACTACTATCTCCTGCCCCTCACCTCTTCTTTTCACCCCATTTACTGCAAACTAACATTTATTCACTTAATTCTTCTGTACCAGTGCTTTTGACACAAACAACCAAAGTTGCTTTATGGGAATTGCCCACTTGTTTTTGGCAAAAGCCCCTCACTCATAAGGGAGAGTATTCTCTACTCTAGACAGCTCTGCAGGTTTACGTTAACTGGCCACTTCTAGGCACACTGATTTGAGTGCACCAGAAGATACTTTCAATAAAAAAAAAAAAAAAAAGGAAAATGCCTGTAATATGCTCAGCATCAACAAAAATATCACTGAGCAGGCACATAGTCACTCAATATTACTTAATATCATTGGCTGAGGGTCAATGTAGAAACTTTGGGTCAGACACACATGGGCTTAAAATCAGTAGGTCTGTGACCCAGGGAAAATAGCCTCTAAAAGCTTCAGTGTTACTATTTGTAAACTGCATATTAATGGCTACCTGGTGTGTATGTGATTATAAATGACACAAATTTGGTTCATATTAGACATACCATCATTGGTAGCTAATATTAATGTTATTATTATTATTATTATACCAGAATCTTCCATCATCAGGTTTATTGTCCCCTGCTATTGGTGCATTTATCTTCCATGAACTCTGATAGATTGTTCATCTTTTAGCCAGCACCCTCTCCTAGCCGCCAGAGCAAAGTTCTCCTTTTGTAAACATGGAATTGACAGACTCGATGTCCTTGTCCACAGACACCAGGGATTACATCCATCTTAAGACATTCCCCTTCACACACAGGTCCATCACCTTTAAATGGAAAATCTCACAACAGGGTAAGAGTGAGTTTTCCTCTCTTCACTGCTGGCCATCTCCCCAAGGTCTGCTATTTCAGTTCGTATATCCATGGTATAGCATGGAGGTTGGCATGTGGTGAATACCTAGTAAATCTTTTGAAATAATTGATTGGTTTATTAAGTGTCTTTCCTAAAGAGTCACTGTCTTAAATTTAGGAAGAGAATAACTTACAAAGAAAAAGTATGAAATCTGGGTAAGGAGTACTGTGGTATCTCCTACATCATTTTACCCATAGTTTCCTTAAAAATACCCACCTCATTCCTTATTCTTTTACATTTACAGCAATGCTGGCCATTTTGATCATGTGTTATAACTAACAAGGCTTTTAAGGTTGGCACACTGGAGTTATTTATTTCCATCCAGAGGCTATACTGGCAATTTGTTGAAGCTGCCACCTGGTGGCGCTTGATTTATGGCCTCACAACAAGAAAAGCCTAGCTCCCCACAGGCATGGTTAACTGAATCATGAAGAATAAAATGCATTTGCAATATACTTTTGAATTAGCCTAGGCTACTTCTTTAGAAATTAAAACACTTAAAACAGCAAAATTGGGATTTCTATTATTTTATATTAATTTACAACCATATTAAGCACTTATCATTTAAGCTGCACTCATGATCAATGACCCCAAAGAGAGTCAGAATAAAGTTGTGAAACCACTTGAATCAGAATTTTGGAGTCCTTCACTGTTATTTCCTCTTTGGTCAATCTGGAAAATGTTTCTTGCCTTGCCTACAACAGAGACTACTTATGAGGATGCAGTGAAATAATGATGTGAAAGTCTTTAGAACCTGTGAAGTAATACACAAATGTGAGTCATTAATATTATCCATACTGTCCTTCCTAGGGCAAGGCAAGGGGCCTCCAAAGACCAATCTCTTCAGATAGAAGGGTTTCCATGTTGAACCCTATGCACTAAAAAAGCACACATGAAAAGACATTCAGCTTACATGACACAGGGCATGGAAATGTTAAAGAATGAGCACCCACACTCTGGGCTGTTGCAACCAGGAAAGAGGAGACTGTCTAGTGATATTTACCCACAGGAAGTCAAAGTATCGCAGCACTCATATTTCTTCCCAAAGTAGGGAAGCAGTTTTCAATTTGAACTTTAATTAGGAAGTGATTCTTTCCCTTAAAGGGAGCTTAAATTACACCATCCTTTGCCATAGCATGTTAAGAAGGATGTGTGCACATCCATGGGGAGCACCCAGATTAAGAAGGCGGCAATATGGAGTAGTACCATATAGTTATGCCTGGTTCAAAAGAGAAGGCAGAGTATAACCATCTCACCAAATTGAGAATAAATCAGAGGTAGTGAAAGCCAGGGGTTGGAATTTGAGGGGCATAGTATTGAAGAGGAAGGAGAGACAGAACGAACTCCAGAGACCTGCATATGGGCCCCTTGTAATCTCTGCTCAGTACCAAATTGTGCTTGTACAGGGTGACACTTCACAAATTAGTCAAACAACTGTTTCTATCAGGAGGTTTAAGCTGAAAAATTCCAAGAGTTACATGAGGTAGAAAGTGAGGAGAAAGAAACAGACAGAGAGACAGAGAGACACAGGAGAACCAAGCATATGATACCCTGGAGCACACCGGTGTGCAACAATGAGATCCAGAAAAATAGCAATGGAATCCAAACCCAAAGAGAAGAAATTTAGACTGAAATATAGACAATTTTCTCAACAAGATGCCTACATTAAGCTAGAATTCTATTATATTTAATTTATAGCATTGCAAGGTGTGGGATCAGTGAAGTCTCTGGGTGGTATTGTAAAGTCCTAAGTTATGAAATCATTGTGTTACTGCTATAAATATGAGCTTTATGAAAACATTCTGGCAGCAGCAAGACTTACATACCTGGGGTGAATAAAACCAAACAAGCACCAGTTTAGCTGGTGGGAATTAGTTCATCTGTATCAGTTAGTAATAGTAACATACTTCCATTTTGAGTTCCCGGATCTTCCCCCAGGATCAATCTAAATCTTCAACAAACCTGAGTTTTCCTCAGGATCTCTTGAACCTGACTGTAACCCAGAACTTAAAGGATTAAATCATGACAAAGCAGGGACTCTCAGGACTCCAGACAGCTTTTATTACTTGCTATAGTTTTGCTATATGTTCCATGCCATAGTTTTGCTATATATTTTAGCATAACCCCTGGTAAGCAGTAACTTTACCATAGCCTTAATTACAATATGTATTTTCCTCTGGACATCCAATACATTAAAGACATACAATATATTACAAAAATGTTGCAAGTCAATGTCATTCTCTAAAGAGATGACAATTTTAAAGAGCCTAAGATTACAAACCAGTTTATAGCAGGGAAAGGGCCTATCTACTCAAAGATTATGTCAACAAAAAACAGCCAGACCTTTAACTAGAGTTTCCTATTTGGTCAAAATTCTCCTTGTGGAAGAGATTAATAACAAAGGCATAGAAAATTTGGTTAGTATGGCTAGTGTGCTCCTCACTAGCACCCAATATCCTCTAAAGGAATGAATACTCAGTCTCCTTTGGTGCCTGTGAGAATTGGACCTGCCATAGACTTCCTTATTTATTAAACACTTACTTATCATATACTGTGGAGAGATATGATGTGTAGGTATAGGAAAAGAAAAGACAGACATGCATATTTCATTTGTTTTCTTTAATAATCTCAACATTACCTATATGCCACATAGCCTTTAAATGATCATCATTAGGAATTCTGGTAAGATATCAACAAAGATAAATAAAGAGACTGAACTGCAGTTGTTATAAAAACAAAGACCTGGTCTGACTTTTACATAACTTTATCCTCAGAATATAGCATAGTTTCTGGCCTATAGTAGGCACTCAATAAAAGTGCATTCCTCTCTATCTCACTTCTTCCATCCTCATCCAGGCCAGTAAGTCGGTGTCAGCCAGCCAGCCAGCCAGCCAGCCATCTATCCATCTACCTATTATTGAGTGGCTTCCATAATCCTGGCGCCTTACATTTTATATATTGTGTCTGTGTCAGCTAAGTTTTAATCAGATAAACAACATTACTAAAAGGTATAACTCTGTGTGTGTGTTTATTTAAAAAAATATTTTTACAGCAATTTGAGTTATATAGCTGTAGGAGTTGATTAAGCAGTCCCTGTAAAGATGTTGTTTTCAGATCTGATGCTAAAATTGAAGTCCACAGGAAATAAAGTGGAGAGAAGATAGATGTGAAGTGAAAGAAAGTATAGACAAGCTGGAAGGCACAAGCACAAGCTAGTGCCCATGAAAATAGACTGCAAATTGTTAATTGCTGTTGCCTCTGATCTTGATAATAAGGGTGTCCTCCAGAAGCTTGGGCTCTTAATCACTAAACATATGACCTGGATCAAGAATCTGAGAGAGTAAAGGAGGACACAGGGGAAAGGGAACAGTTCCAGAGCTAGCCAATGAGGTAGCAAGTAACCAACAATATCTTTGAGTTATAAAATGGTTTAAATTATACTACTTCCCTTCCACCCTCCAAAGCTCACTCAGGAATCTCTCTTACAGTCCACTCTATCCAGAAACAGACAAGGAAGGAAATTCTAAGAAAAGTAGTTTAGCCAAGTTGACACAAAGCCATCATAGCATTCTACTTAATCTCATAATTTTAGGAGGTCATTGTTATTATTTCCATTGTGCAGAGGGAAAAATTGAGACTGGAGAGTTTATCTCATAGTTAATAATAGGATTGATTGAATTGCAAAGTTTCCTTCCCACTTCAGTGTTACCAGGGGGCAAAAAAACAAAACAGATGCTAATTGGAAGCAGAATGGATGGACCAATACTCTGTTTCAGAAGACAACAATGCACAATAGTAGACCTTGGGGGATAGCTGATCACTACTCAGGCACACTTGTAGCTAAAAACATAGCCAGTGAAGCAGACATTGGAGATGCTTCCAGTAAGACACAGAAGCCATTATACAGGTGTTTGTATAAGGAGGACTGCTTTCAAAAAAACAGAGCATCAAATTGGCTGCAGAAATCAAGATAGCCAGAGCTACAACTGCAGGAGGCACAATTCATGCAAAATATAATGTAACTTTGCCCACCAGAATTGTGTAACACAATGGTTCTGAAGTCAGCAGGCCATATGCTACACTGTTTAGTTATATATACACTGCAGAGAAAAGCACCACTTCAGACAAGTTGAGACAATTTAATGAGTAGATAAATACTCTTGAGTGACTACCCTCAGAGTATTTACACAGAGTATTCACACATTAATCAGTCCTTCCCATCCAAACACACACACACACACACACACACACACACACACACAAGCTCATGTGTGCATGCATGCACATAAAGCTTCCTCATGGGAAAGTTAAGAATTGAAATGTCACTTGAATTTGTTCATATTCTGGCTACTATTGATACAAGTGCTATAACACTTGTGTTTGGCAGTCTATCTAGAAGTGAATTTTCTGATGGCAATTGATCTTTCAATGTCTCCTCTCATCCAATTTTAAAAGTTGAGTCTCTTAATGGCATATGACTATACCACGTATCTGCATTTATTAGAACTGTCCATCTCCCATTCTAAGAACAGGAAGGGAATATCTGCCGTAAGAAGAGTTGTTCCATTTATGAAAATGATGAATAGCGTCAAAAATGCAGGGTCATTTATAACAATAGATGTCAAAAGGTTTGGTACATGAACCATAGACTGAGCCTGATAATATCCAGAAGAAAAGGCCAGCATTATGACAGGGGTACAGTCAGTGGCAGCAGTGCTGCATTGTTAAACATTTCTTGCATCAGGCAAGCAGCCAATTTACATTTGTGAGCTCTGGAAAGAGGCCTCCTCCAGTTCACTGTTGCCAGGCTGAAAAGGCAAAGTGGGAGGGGCAATGGCTGACTCCTCCTTTCCATCATCACACACCTGCTGTGCATGGAATGGATATCCCATTCCACTCAAAAAATGGATAGGGGTGCCTGGGTGGCTCAGTCGGTTGAGTTTCAGACTCTTGATTTCAGCTCAGGTCATGATCTCACAGTTTGTGAGTTAGAGTCAGCACTGACAGTGTGGAGCCTGCTTGGGATTCTCTCTCGTCCTCTCTCTCTCTCCGCCCCTCCCCAACCTGTGTGCCCACTCTCTAAATAAAGAAGCAAACAAACTTTAAAAATCCACATCTCATGCACTCCTATTTGGGATAACCCACTCCACCTTTTTTTTTTTTTTAAGTGCTTTTCAAGAATTTGACCCATCATCCTTATTTGGAATCTTCCTGAGCTTCATCACTGTCCTTGAAACTATTGGATGCAGAATGCTAGGAAATTGGTTTGAACTCTCAGAGTGAAACATTCTTATGGTGGAGTCAGGAAAGGAAACCAAGATTCTCCCTCTGAAAACCAGTTTTCAGATTGATCTCCTCAGCTTTGCAACTAGTGTATCTTGAAACCAGCACTGTTAATGTTCTCGAAATGCCCTTTATTTTACTCAAAAAAATCCAGATATTCAAAGAAGACTGGAATAATCTATTATGTCACAGGAATGAACAACTCCAATATGAGAATCATTTTAATTTTGTTGTATTGTAACTTATAATGATTAAAATGGAAGAGTGTCATTAAGTACACTGGACATAAAACTAATCCAGTTTGATTTTCCTTTCCAAAACTGTCCTGCATTTGAGAATGTAAGTAACAAGATGATTGCACAGCATAAGCTGTCTTAGTAAGCTAGAGCAAAGCATGAAGAAGGAAGGCAGGGCTATGTTAAGCACTTATTAATGAAGCTTTCAAGCACCAGGTATGGGCTTGTTACAGCACCTCTGAGTCTCTAACTCATTCCACCAATGGATTATTGACAATTAGATAATTACAGGGAAGATCATCTAGTGCAGCCTCCTCTTTTCATGTATACAATAATTAATAACTGAGGCAGAGTAATTTAGTCAAGGACACCCAAGTGGGAATTCCAAGTCAGGGCCCTGTATATACTTTTTGCTGTGTCCTTCTACATCAGGAACTATAAAAAGGTGGGGACTTTAAGATAAGGATAATATACCCTTTTCCTTAGGAAGGTTCACTAAGAAATGGCCTTGGGGTGCCTGAGTGGCTCAGTGGGTTGAGCATTCAACTTCAGATCGGGTCATGATCTCACAGTTCATGGTTTCAAGCCCCGTGTCCAGATCTTTGCTGACAGCTCAGAGCCTGGAGTCTGCTTCAGATTCTGTGTCTCCATCTTTCTCTGCCCCTTCCCTGCTCTCTCTCTCTCTCAAAAATAAATAAACATTAAAAAAATAAAAAAAAAGAAATGGTCTTGATGTAGGGCATCAACCCACTTTTCCACTCTACTGTCATTTCCCCCATTTCTATAATGTAATTTTTCAGATGTTTATTATTCTTTTCTATTGGGTTGGGATTCAAGGGGCTGAAAAGTACACCAATGTACAAAGCTACTTTCTTTTCATCATTAACAGAAATATCTTAAGAACCACTGGCTTTTAGTGCCCAAGAGACAACAGCTCAGGCTGTTTAGTCAGATCATAATATAAATTGTAGAATCTGGTTTTGTAACAACTTCATTTCCCGCAAGACAACATGTTTCTGATCTACTTCCTGTCCCTATTCTACATTCTTCTCTTAACTTCTAACCTGCAGTTGCTAAATATCTCCGGTAATAGTTTTTTCTCACAGGAGGGTTTTTAGAAAATTCAAATGTTCATGCAACAAAAATATGGAAAGTTATATTTTTTAACATCTTCATTAAGGTTTAATTGATATGAGAAACTGGGTGTATGTAAAGTGTACAACTTAGAAAGTTTTCACACATTTATGAGTCTGTGAAAGCATCAGCACAATCAAAACAGTTATTTTAGTCTGCTTGTGCTACAAGATAGTGATTTCATTTCTTCCAAATACATACCCAGACATGAGATTGCTGGATTATTTGGTAGTTCTATTTTCATTTTTTTGAGGGGCTTCCATAGTGTTTTCCGTACTGAATGTACCAATTTAAACTCCCAGCTACAGTGCACAGGGATCTCTTTTCTCCATAACTTCACAAACACTTGTTATCTCTTATCTTTTTGGTGATAGCCATTCCAACAGATGTGAGATGATATCTCCTTGTGATTTTGATTTGCATTTATCTGATTATTAGTGATGTGAAACATCTTTCATGTACTTTTAGCGATTTGTATGTTCTCTTTGAAAAAAATATATCTATTCAGTCCTGTGCTCACTTTTTAATCAGATTTGTTTTTGTTTTTGTTTTTCTATTAAGTTGTATGAATTCTTTATGTATTGCGTATATTAACCCCTTATCAGATAGATTTTTAACTATTTTATCCCATAACATAGATTGCCTTTTCATTTTGTTGATTGTTTCTTTTCCTGTGTGGAAGCTTTTTTTTCTTTTTTTTTAATTTAACTTTATTTTTTAATTTTTTTTCAATATATGAAATTTACTGTCAAATTGGTTTCCATACAACACCCAGTGCTCATCCCAAAAGGTGCCCTCCTCAATACCCATCACCCACCCTCCCCTCCCTCCCACCCCCCATCAACCCTCAGTTTGTTCTCAGTTTTTAACAGTCTCTTATGCTTTGGCTCTCTCCCACTCTAACCTCTTTTTTTTTTTTTCCTTCCCTTCCTCCATGGGTTTCTGTTAAGTTTCTCAGGATCCACATAAGAGTGAAAACATATGGTATCTGTCTTTCTCTGTATGGCTTATTTCACTTAGCATCACACTCTCCAGTTCCATCCATGTTGCTACAAAGGGCCATATTTCGTTCTTTCTCATTGCCACGTAGTACTCCATTGTGTATATAAACCACAATTTCTTTATCCATTCATCAGTTGATGGACATTTAGGCTCTTTCCATAATTTGGCTATTGTTGAGAGTGCTGCTATAAACATTGGGGTACAAGTGCCCCTATGCATCAGTACTCCTGTATCCCTTGGATAAATTCCTAGCAGTGCTATTGCTGGGTCATAGGATAGGTCTATTTTTAATTTTCTAAAGAACCTCCACCCTGTGTGGAAGCTTTTTAGTTTGATGTAATCTGACTTATTTTTGCTTTTGTTCCTTGCACTTTTGGAGTCATATCTAAAAAAAACATTGCCAAGACCAATATCAAGAAGTTCTTTCCCTATGCTTTCTTCTAGGAGTTTTGTTTCAGGTCTTAATTCCAATCTTTAATCCATTTTGAATTATTTTTTTGTGAGTGGTGTAAGTTAGGAGTCTTTGATTTTTTTCCTGTTGATTATCTAGTTTCCCCAACATGATTGATGAAAGAGATTATCCTTTCCTCATTGAATTTTATTGGGTTCCCTTTCAAATATTAGTTAACAATTAGAGTGTGAGTTTATTTATGGGTTCTTGATTCCGTTCTGTCTGTAAGTTTGTTTTTATGCCAGTAGAATACTGTTTTGATTACTATAGCTTTGTGATAAGGTTTGAAATCAGGAAGTCTGATGTCTTGTTCTTTGGATTGCTTTACTATCTATATTTAGGCTCTTTAGTGGTTTCATACAAATTTTAGGATTGTTTTTCCTATTTCTGTGAAAAATGCCATTGGAATTTTTATAAGGATTGCAAAGAATCTATAGACGACTTTAGGTACTATAGATGTTTTTACAATTTAATTGTCTCTATCCATGAATGCTGGATATATTTCCATTAATTTGTGTGTTATTCAATTAGTTTCATTTCAGGGATAAGCTCCTTTTGGTTATGGTATATGACTTTTCTAATACAGTGTTGAATTTGGTATGCAAGTATTTTGTTGAGAATTTTTTTTCTATTTTCATCAAAGATGTTGGCCTGTAGTTTTCTTTTCTTGTAGTGTCCCTGTCTGGTTTTAATATTAGGATTACACTGGTCCCATAAAATTTGGAAATGTTCTCTCCTCTTCAGTTTTTGGGAAGAATTTGAGAAAGATTGTATTAATTCTTCTTTAAATGTTTGGCAGATTTTACCAATGAAGCCATCCATTTGGTCTTGAGCTTTTCTTTCTCGGGAGATTTTTGATTACTGGCCCAGTCTCCTTACTAATGATTGTTTTGTTCAAATTTTCTATCTTCATTATTCAGTATTGGTAGACAGTGTGTTTCTAGAAATTTATCGATTTATTCTAAATTATTCAATTTTTAGCATATAATTCTTCATAGCAAGATCTTATGATCTTTTGTATTTTTGTGGTGTCAGATGTAACAACTCCTTTTTCATTTATGATTGTATTATTCAAGTCTTCTTCCTCTTTCTTCATAGCTAATTCTAGACAAAGGTTAATCAGTTTTGATAACCTTGTCAAAAAATAGCATTTAGTTTCATTGATCTTCTGTATTATTTTTTTTGTATCTATTTGTATTACTTCTGCTCTTATTTTTGTTATTTTCTTCCCTATGCTAACTTCAGGTTTTGTTCATTCTTCTTTTTCTAGTTCCTTGAGGTATAAAGTTAGAATGGTAATTTGTAGTCTTTCTATTTTCTTAATGTAGGCATTTATTGCTATAAACTTCCTTCTTAGAATTGCCTGCTACATGCCACAAGCTTTGGTTTGTTTTATTTCCATTTTCAGTTGTTTCAAAATGTGTCTTGATTTCTCTTTTTATTTCTTCTTTGACCCATTTATTGTTCAGGAGGGTGTTTAATTTCTAAGCATTTGTGAATTTCCCAGCTTTCCTTGTTTTATTGATTTCTGCTTTCATATCTTTGTGGTTGTAAAAGATACATGGCATGATTTCAATCTTATTACATTTGCTTAGGTTTGTTTTATGACTTAACATATGATTTATCCTGGAGAATATTTCATGTGCACTTGAGGAAAGTGTGTATTCTTCTTCTGTTTCATAGAATGTTCTGTACCTATACATTGAGTCCATTTGGTTTGAGGTATAGTTCAAGTCTCTCATTTCCTTGTAGTTTTTTTTTCCTCTGGGTGATCTATGTATTGTTGAAAGTCAGTATTAAAGTCCTCTACTATTATTATATTATTGTCTATTTCTCCCTTCAGATTTGTATTTGTTTAACTGAACTTAATTACCTCTTTAAAGACTGTATCGCTAAATACAATTACACTCTGAGATACTAGAGGTTAGAACTTCAACATAATAATTTCAAGTTAAGGATTTTGAGATAAGGACATTGTTCTGGATTATCTGAGTGGTCACAATATAACCACAAATGCCCTAATAAGAGGGATTTGGGAGAGACTTCAGAGTCAGGAAAAGGCCATTTAGTGATATGAAAGATTGGAGTGATGCAGCCATGAGCCAGACTCCAGGCACTGGAAGAGATAAGAAATGTATTCTTTCCTGGAGCTTCCTGAAGAAATCAACCTTATTCACACCATGATTTTAGGACCTTAAGACTAATTTTGGACTTTGACCTTTGGAAATATAAAAGAATAAATCTGCGTTGTCCTAACCACTAAGTTGGTGGTAGTCTATTACAGCAGCAATGGGATTCTAATATACATAAGTAGCCGTGGGTTAAAGGAGCAACCCCTTTTTTCCCCTTTTTGTTTGTCATCACTGCTGATCTAGCTGCTTTGTGCAGTTCAGAGGTAGCACCTGGGAGCCTCAAAAGACTCCTTTGACAAGAGATTCAATTCCATGCAGCAAACCTCCACATTAATAATCTCTTGAGATAGTTAGCCTTTTTCAGCTTACCTTCAGACAGCAGCATCACAATGTTTTTCTCTGACCCCTGCTGTAGTGATCCCCACCAAGCTGCAGACTTTCTTCACTTCTTCCCACTTTTGCACAAATCTGGAGACCTAGAACGTGGTGAGATACATTTTTCACACCTCTCATAAACCAAACACTGACATGGCCTGGCAACTCTGCCTAGCCTCATCCCTAATTCACCTCTTCACTCCACTAACATCAGGATGCATCAGCAACACTGGAGTCTTAGTCTAAGTGTGCATCTATTTTTAGACTATATACTATTCCATTTGTCTATATGTCAATTCTTACTGGGGTACACAGAGTTTAGGGAGTTTAGGCATGTCTTCATTTTTTCCTTCCCTTATGTGATTTCACTACTTTCTTCAGCATTTGATTTCCCGGTTTTCCTTTTCTTGTTCTTCAGGCCAGAATGATGACAGTCTTTCCCTCTTGTATGCCACTAACTCTCTGCACTGCAAGGGTTAGCCTTAGTCTAAAAGTGAACAAGATGGGAACTTCCTTGTGTACTTCTTACCTCCCCCTTCCTCTGAGGGTACAGTGGAGTGTCTGCTTCTGTTCATTCTCCAGTACCTTCAGGTATGTGCTTTTTGTGTTGTGACCAAGTTGTATAGTTGTTTTCTGCCTTGGGAAGTTATCTCATAGAACTTCATTTTATCAGACCAAGGAGAGGAAAATAGAGAACATCTAAAAGCAAGGAATTTTTACAGGTAAGGAGACTTTAAAGGTCATCTAAGTGAGTAAACTTAGGCCCAGAGAGGTTAATTGATGTGACTACAGTCGCATAGCTACTTAGTGATGGAAATGATTAAATAAATATATGGCCTGTTTTTATCTTAGTGCATAATGTGCCAAAAATAGCACTGTAATATGTTAGGCCAAATGGGATGAAGCAGTAGAGAAGGCCACTGGAAGACCATCCTCATGAGAAACTAGAGAACCTCCTTGAAAAGCACCTATCTTAAGAGAAAGGGAGCTAGGACAGGTAGGCCTGGTCCAGAAGTTGATGTGATAATCCAAATTCACCTTCCTTCTAGACTCCTAAGATTCATGTCTGAGTTCTGTGACAGTTTGGACTGTTAGTACAACCAGAAAGAATTTAGAACAAAACCCACATTGCTTTGGTACTCTTTAAAACAAGAAATCAAAATGGCAGGTGTTTAGGGCATTTTCTCCATCTATGCCACAAGACAACTCATAGATCTGTCACTTTCAAATCTCCAGTGCATCAAAGACGGGCAATGCCTTCCAAAAGCAGCAAGTTTCCACTTTAAGCACCAGTGTGTGCAGAAACAGAGGCTGTCAGAAGAAGGGGCAGTGGTATCTGTAATATGACAGCATTTACCAGAACGGGTCCAGAACAAGAACACTGGGAATGTCACTCCCTGTAAAAGGAGAGGTTTCTCAGGAACCTTAAAGCCTGGCCTTAATTGATGACACAAGATGCATCAAACATACATGTTTCCTGTCAATGTGACCCAATTTCAAATTCTGTGCTGATGTGGCCAAAGTAAGGATAGTTTACAAATATATGAGCCAATTGATGGAATACACTTGTCAATTGGGGGAATTGGGATGAACGGAAAGAAAAGATGCAAGGGATACTTTTGAGCAAATGTGATATTATATATGAAGATATGAAAGCAAGAATAGGCATATAGAAATAGAAGCAATGTCTTTTGGTGACAGTATTTTCACATAGAACATAACACCTTCAGGTCATATCAAAATTGACCAGCATTCATTCCAACAAATAAATATACTGCCACTCAGGTATCATTATTAGTATAAATATAAGTGTCACATGCATAGAGAATAGGAAATTCAGTTGAAGAAAGGCTAAAGACACATTCTTCAATATTTTACAATGTAGGTATTAATGCTTTGTTTGTAGCAATGAGTACTATTCATATAGGTCAGTAAAAGGGCCCCATCACTGAACCACTATGGGAATGAAGGGAAGGTGGGGCTGCATATGTGTACACATTGGAAGCTGCTCAAGGAAGGAGCCTTGAATACGAGGCCATAAAGTTCAGATTCCATTCAGTAAGCAGTAGGGATGTTTCTGCTGTTTCCTGAGCAGGGGCACAGTGTGATGAATATGCTGCTGGAAAGAGATAACATTAGCACAGTGCACAATTGAAAGAAGGAAAGAGGACCCCTGAAGCTTTTTCAGTTACTCATATAGGATATGGGACCAGGCCTGGGGTGGTAGCAGTAGGAGTGAGTACAGAAAGCACAAATGTTGAGGCTGAGAGATAGAATACTATCGTGATTAGTATCCTAGCTTCTGAAAATCAAGCCCACACACCACTCATCTCCATATCCCAGGAATGAGCACAGTGCTGGTGCTTAGGGCAAGTGGCAGCCAGGATGATTTCTAGAACATTTCTGTGTTTTTTATAATCTTTCTTCCCCTTTTCTCGTGAAGATCTTTGCTTTTCATATGGTGCTTATTTGTGAATACAGAGGCCAGAAAATAATTAGGGGGTGTGCAGTCTCTGCCATGTGCTTGTCTAATGCTCTTAAAAGGGAACACATTTCAAAGATCCCCAGATCCTTTATTTTTGCCATACTTTTAGCTTCTGTCTCTCTGGTGCTTCCACCAGAGTTTTGTCATCCGTGCATTCGGTTCTGCCTTCTTGTAGGAATTTTCAAAGCAAGACAGTTCTATCAACACCCCTGCCTCCTGTTATATGAATATCTAAGATGTTATTTTCTGGCAGCTTATCTGATGGCTCTGAGATCAGAGGCACTGTGATTTTCAGCAATAGGAGGTTTGATTCCAATATGACATACAGTAGGGTTCCGGCTTCAACAGAATCCCCCTGGTGGCACACTGCCAGCTAAACCGGCCTCATCCGACTTTCTCTCAGCATGCTGCTTACACACCCTCAGTAGCCTTAACATCAGGAAGATTCACACACACATATGAAAGAACAGGCTAAGAGGATAAAATGATCACTCAGAATCCATGAATGGAGAACACAGAGTAATGAATATGGACCGAGTCATTTAGTTTTGCTATCAGTGGGGCATCCTTTATAAAGTGCTTATTTATTGGCAGCCTAAAACTCCCTCTGAGATGGGGTTATAGCTTCATGGCCAACCTGAGCATTGGCCTCAGTCTGCCACCACCTGCACCACCATCACCACTGTCATCATTGTAGCTTTCATTTTGCTGCATGCACAGGGGTAAACTCACTTGTATAAAGGCTATGTTTCAGTACAACATCTTTAGGGAGGCTATCTATTTAAATATGAATTTCCAGGTAGGTCAGTAAAGTAGCCATCACTGATTCAGGGAACCACTATAAGTATGAAAGAATAATGAGGCTGGATATCCAGAAGGTGATCTATGGAGAAGGTCTTAAATACTGAATCCAACATACAGAGAAGCAGGCTGGCTATCCAACAATTCATTAAAGATAATATAACAGAGCAATATGGTACTAGAGATGATCACCACATCCCTTCTGCTCATCTTCCCTGATGTACTCATGCATCAAGATGCTGGGTCCTGTATACCAAGTGACCCTAAATCACATCAAAGCTAATGGACCTAACCTATAATACTCTCTCTTCTGGAAATTGGAAATGGGGACACAGAGACCAAGAAAAGGATACATGAGCTGAAAAGTAATGGGCTCAAAGATACCACTTTGAATTGGCCCTGAAGGGGTGATGGAAAAGCATGAGAAAAGAAGAAATCTAGGCTACAGGGAGAGTATGAAGCAGACGTGCAGAGAAGGACATGGATAAGAAATCACGTAGCTCCAAAATAAGAAGCAAAGGCTTTGACAGGCTTTGTAACTCCTCCAAGGACTAGGAATACTTTCCACAATTGGGTTCCACTGGAGACTGTTGGAATAAATCTTTTCTCACCTGAGCTTCTTCATGTGGAATTATGTCCCTTATAAATAAAAATTCCTTAACTAAGGAGCAGCTTTGAATATTACTGGTGGACCACATGGGAGAAGGGAAGGCCATGAGAAATTAGTCCTCCCTCTGGTATTACAAACTCCTGAAAGAAAAGAATGATATTTAATTACTATCATATTACTCCAAATGCTTAACACAATGTCTGATGCAAGGTAGGTGCTTGATAAAAATTTGTGTTTCAAATCAGTTATTTCTAAGCCACCAAGATGGGTATCTGCATGAGTGAAGACCAATACATTTTATTAAATGGGTTATTTTCAGGTTGAAGAAGCTGAAGGGGGTTTTGAAGTCTGGTGAAAACATATCTTCCACCACATAGTAAGGGAAGATCCATACCTCCTTCTTTCTTGAATCCACACAGCCTTTCACACGTTGAGCACAGGGCAGCACTCAGATAATAGGTATGTGGTCTGTGATTGACTTTAAAATGCACATCAGGAGTCCCAAATAATCTTGTTTTAGAATAGCATATTTCCTGAAACATATCTGGAAATGGACCACTGCACACTGCCACTATGGCTTTACCTCATCTGAGCCACCATGACATTTACCCTTCTAGATATCTGTATGGCCTCCTCCATTTACTCCAGTTTCTGCTCAATTTCATCCTAACTAGAAAACTTTCCCCATCCACATAATCAAAAGTATCACCCCATTACTCTCCTTTTATTTATAATATCACCCTCTGATATTACATATGTTTACCAGTTTATTTGTTAATCGTTTTCCCCAGTAAGATGTATGTTTCATATAAGTGGGTACATCTCTGGTTTGTTCACTATTATAACCCCAGAACCAAGGATAATGATTGGCACATTATGGATTTTCAATAAATATTTGAGAATGAAATGAATGAATTTCCCTTAAGGAACCAAAAGATCCTTGAGAAAAAAGTCTGCAACTAGTTCATCTTTGTTGTTCTTACTGTATTGGTACAAAACTTACTCCATAGTAGGTGCTCAGTACATGTTTATCATTACATGAATTTAAGAATTGTAATAAGCTGCATATGTCATACTCTTCTTAGACCTGCAAATTCAACCAGCTAAGATCTTGCCACAGACATGCTTAAAAGCACTGGGTGACTTGACATGGATTCTGAGATCTGAGATGAACAATGAAGCTTGAGAATAACAGATCATGTTGATCTTCTGAACACCTTAGAAAGGTGTTTTATTTTGTTTTGTTTCTTTTATTTTTTTGGCCTATAAAAGGTATTTATGTTCTTCTTAATTTTTTTAATATTTTTTTAAGTTTTTTACTATAATTTATTGTCAAATCGGTTTCCATATAACACCCAGTGCTCATCCCAACAAGTGCCCTCCTCAATGCCCGTCACCCACTTTCCCCTCTCCCTCACCCCCCCATCAACCCTCAGTTTGTTCTTTGTATTTAAGAGCCTCTTAGTGTTTGCCTCCCTCCCTCTTGGTTTGTAACTTTTTTTTTTCCCCTTCCCTTCCCCCATGGTCTTCTGTTAAGTTTCTCAAGATCCTCATATGAGTGAAAACATATAACATCTGTCTGTTTCTGACTGACTTATTTCACTTAGCATGATACCCTCCAGTTCCATCCATGTTGCAGCAAATGGCCAGATTTCATTCTTTCTCATTGCCAAGTAGTATTCCATTGGATATATGTTCTTTATCCATTCATCAGTTGATGGACATTTAGGCTCTTTCCATAATTTGGCTATTATTGAAAGTGCTGCTGTAAACATTGTGGTACATGTGCCCCTTTGCATCAGCACTCCTGTATCCCTTGGGTAAATTCTTAGCAGTGCTATTCCTGGGTCATAGGGTAGTTCTAGTTTTAATTTTTTGAGGAGCCTTCACACCACACAATTTTCCAGAGCAGCTACATCAGTTTGCATTCCCACCAACAATGCAAGGTGGTTGCCATTTCTCCACCTCCTTGCCAGCGTCTATAGTCTCCTGATTTGTTCATTTTGGCCATTCTGACCAGCGTGAGGTAGTATCTCAATGTGGCTTTGATTTGTGTTTCCCTGATGATGAGTGACATAGAAAGACTTTAACTACAACTGAGGATGACTCAAAGAGAATGCTTCCCTTTTTCATCACCAGATCCAGGTTTATTCCTTTCCTTTCTAGAATAGGACATATGCTAGTCTCCCTGCCAACCACAGTCACTTCAGCATAATCTTAGCCTTCATCTCCCCAAGGATTTAATGGCTCATTTCACCACCACCCTAGATCACCCACCTGGAAGACTGGAACTTTGTCACTCATTCACCATGAAAATAAAATGAAGTCATACTCCTTTAAGAACTTCCAGGGCATAAGTTCTCACCTTGGCTGCATATGAAAGTCTCCCAGGAAGATTTTGAAAGTCTCAGTTCCCAAGCTGCACCGAGCCCAATTAAATCAGAACCCCTCGAGGTGTGGTCCAGACATCAGTATTTTTTTAAAGTTCTCCATGGATTTTTGAGAAACTTAACAGAAAACCATAGGGGAAGGGAAAGGGAAAAAATAGTAACAGAGAGGAAGGGAGGCAAACCATAAGAGACTCTTAAATACAGATTCTTAAATACAACCCAAACTGAGGGTTGATGGGAGGGGCTGGGGAGAGGGGAAAATGGGTGATGGGCATTGATGAAGGCACTTGTTGGGATGAGCACTGGGTGTTGTATGTAAGCGATGAATCATGGGAATCTACCCACAAAACCAAGAACACTGTACACACTGACTGTTAGCCAATTTGACAATAAATAATAATAATAATAATAATAATAACAATAATTAGTAATAACAATAATAGTAAAGTTCTCCATGGAATTTCAATGAGAAGTCAAGGCTGAGGAACACAGAGAAGACATTCTCCTTTTGTGGGGAGTCTTTAGGATTCAGCAGAATGTATGGCTATTCAGCCCTAGTTTTATACAGTCTAATGAGGAAATAGATTAACTTTCCTGAATGACTAGGTGGGTATTCTTTTCTCAGATTCCAAGCAGGGGCCACAGTTTCCCCTTGCACTTAATAGATTTTTATTTCCCATTAAATATGGGACCCTATAGATCACACATAGATATGGCCACAAATAATACATACACATGTGAGCACAAAGTCTTATCTATAATCCCTGTTTTCTTTTCCCAATTCCTGTCTTTACCCATACCATATCCTTACCTTTCCTCTCTTTCTCTTAAGCAGCATTTCTACTTCTCTCTCCATAGACATCTATATCCATACCCAGAACAATATTATTAGGTTGGCTGGAGACAATGAGAAAGTCATGAAATTTCTCTGCAGGGTCTTAGTACAGATACTATTGGGACCCTGCCCCATATCCCCTAAGGCCATCTTTTAGTTCACCTGCAGCAGGAACCACCTGACATGCTGACAGTGGCATACCTCCAGTTTATACATCACTATGCTTCTGGACTCTGTTTCTCTAACATCACAGGAGCTCACCCAACCTCCATATAGGGCACCTTAGAAGCATCAGGAATTCAATGTCGCTAAGAGCAGCCTCAACCAATAAAAAGCAGATCAATGCTGGCTTCTCTGTCCCTCAATTCAGACATTCAATATGGGTCCTCAGAAGTCTCCCAGGAGGACTGAACTCCAATTACCCACAGCAATAGTGCAAATAATTAATGCATCTGTGTTATCTCCTCTCCCTTCCTGGTGTCACTATCCTTACTGTCTCTCTTGTGCTTCCCAGGATGACCCATCAAATAAACTACCTGCACCCAAGTTCATATTTTATTGTCAGCATTTGAAAGAACCCTAAATAAAGCAAGCTGCAGATTCTCGAGATCTTTCTCTTTCTCTGTCTCTTTGTCTCTCTGTCTCTCTCTCTCTCCATCTTCCTACTATCAAATTTTATTTCCCAGAGGGCTAAAATTAAAACAGATAAGAAAAATGTGAACTGTAAGAAGAAAAAGATGAGCTTTACAGGCTCTCTTTGAATTTACTGTCAGTGCTGGATTGGAGAAGGTGGAGAGAACTGTGGATAATTGAAATGTCTTTAGGTTAGAAAGGCTCAGAATCAGACTCCATGGATGAGAAACCCCAGAAAGAACCTAGAATCTCCTTATGCTTAGAGAATGGTATGGATTCCATACTCACTTGTAATGGACACATTCCATCAGAAGTGTATCTTTCTCTGAGTCAATAAGAATGACAATACAAGGTCAAATATTTGCTGTTCATTGTGGCAAAGACCATTTCTTAGACTGAGAAGGTATGATTGGAAAGTTTCTGGCCTTCTCAGTGAAAAGTTTGTAGTTTCACTGTTTGCTGAGAGCCTCAGTTAACCAGTAGCTTAAAAGTTCTGTCTGATACACCAATTCCAGAACATGAGACCTAAAGCTCCAGCTGAATCTAAGTCCTGACACAATTACAGTCAGTTGTGTAGAAAGCTATAGGGTTTATTTAAAACACTACACACTCAAACAAAAATGCTTGGCATTTAACATTTTAAATATCTAACACATCATATTATTCCTACCTTTCAACCTAGCAATAATTTTATAATCACATCCTGGTTCTAAAATTATTTTGGAAAATCTAGTTGGTACACATGTAAATGTGGAGAAATAGAGAGTTTCCTACTCTGGTAGGAATATTTGTATATTGGTGCAATTTCTGGAAAGCAATTGACCAATAGGTATAAAAGTTGAATGTGCAATAGTTCTTGGGATGTGGAAAGCAATGATACAAAAGTTAAATGGAAGCAATAGAAAACAGAAAGAATGTGGATTTGGGTTAAACTCATTACCTCATTGTGTGACCCTGAATACATCACTTAAATAATCTCTCTGATCTTCACTTTCCTCACCTCTAAAACAGGAAACCCAACTCCTGCATTCTTTACTTGTGGTCAGGGTTAGAGAAAGTGCACACAAATCATCTACTCTATAGTCTATAACTTTAGCAGAACAAGTCAAAGATGAGGGAATTTTGTTGTTGGTGTTGTTCCTGAACAACACCAACAACAAAAGGTAGTATAACGAAGGTTGAGTAAAACCTAAGAAAATAACTCAAAAATTATTACAACTGTTGTAAGGGACTTAACCTGTCATGAGGAAAGATTTGAGCAGGAGGAGTGAGACCTTGTATGTATTTATGAGGGACTTTATAAATATTTTCACTTTCTGAAATAAAATGATAAAAAGAAGCCCACTAATCAATATAATATCCATGATAGCCCATATATCTTAAATTAATATATTTTTAATTTCTTATGTCTTGCTCACCAGAAGCTTTTGAGTACCCTCCCTGATTTCAATAAAAACTTTTAAAAATTCATTTTGCTTTGTTGTAGAAAATATGCACACATTCTAAGGCCAGGGATTTTTTGTTTGTTTCTACTGTCATCATCTCCTCCTACTCCTACTCCTTCTCCTCCTCCTCCTCCCCTTCTTCTTCTTCTTCTTCTTCTTCTTCTTCTGGTTATTGTTGCTGTTACTTTGTCTAATTCATCATCCTATTATCCAATGCTTTTCTGATTTTATGTCATGAATAGTCCACTTCTACATTCTGGGTTTCAACAGAATAACTTAGATGCTTCAGATGTAAGAGTTTGAGCAAAAGATATTTAACTACCCTATCCCCTACACCATCATAGGTCCAGGAATTATCCCCAAATTCCCTTTCTCAATATGTAGGATTGTACATTCTCAATTCCATCATTGATAATTGCATATCACAA
The DNA here is from genome assembly GCF_027475565.1 of Acinonyx jubatus. Taxonomy (NCBI): domain Eukaryota; kingdom Metazoa; phylum Chordata; class Mammalia; order Carnivora; family Felidae; genus Acinonyx; species Acinonyx jubatus. The sequence continues at coordinate 60,308,495 of NC_069391.1, forward strand.
AAAAATGGAATGGCGCCACCAGCAATTTACCTACCCCCATCAGATACACACATACAGACACACACAGACACTTAACATTCATCAAACACTTACTGTAGGTGTTCTGGTAGGCTCTATACCAGTTGGGGTTCAGACAAGGAGACAGAAGCATTGTGCTTGCTATTGGATAAGAAACTGATTAGGAGAATTAGACCTTACACAATTATGGAAGTAGGTGAAAAAGGAAACACCTTGGGGGTGGCACTACAGATTTAGAGGAAAAATCACTAACTGGTCCTCCTGAAGTTCTGGTGCAGGTAGAGAAGCTCGGTTTCTGGAGAAATCTGAGAAGACAGGTACAACCAGCAGCAAAAGTTTATGAGATGTAGTCTCTGTATAGCTACTATTTCTGTGGGTCCACATCCAAGCATCTCGTACAGATGCCTGGATAATAGGCATTGCAGTTGGAAAGAAGAGCTGGACGTACAACAGAAGAGAATGAGGACAAGCTAGGCACCTCTGTACATGTTTGTCCACCTTCTGAATATCACAGAAGTTCCTATCTTGGTCAACTATAACCTAGAACCATTCAGGAAAGGAGATTCTTGAAAATGCAGTATCTAGATTAATCAATCCATATTAAGTCCAGACCTTGTCAACTTGTCATCCATATATACCTTTTAAACCATATTTAATTTTAAATCAAGGCCATAGCAAAATGATATTTCTACCTAACATGATGCAAATTAGTATAACCAATGATACATAGCATGGCCTCCCTAGATGAGGATGCACTAAGTTCCCTGTCTCTTTGTCCATCTGTAAATTATGCTTGTTCTTCTTCTGGGTGACACTCCTCCTTTGATATCTATACCTTAAACAATATTAATACATTTCATGTTGAGAAGTATGAGAATCAGAAACTGAAATAAGAAAGAAAACAAATGGTATTTTACACACACACACACACACACACACACACATATTTACATCAAAGTAAGGAAGAAATAATCGTGAGAGTCTTTATTTCTGTAACTTGTCAGGCCATCACCATTGGGATTTATAACTTCCTGCTTCCATTGCCTATCTGTACTCTCTTTAGGCTGAACATACTTGGTTGGTCACAGTTCCTTGCCTGATAGCTAGGTGACCCAAATATTTGTTCCTTAACAATCTGTGCCATTAGCAGTCCTGCCTCTATTGGATTGTTGCAGCATTTCATTAATTTAAACATAAGACATGGAGAAGCACTGAGGCATCCAGAGACCCTCTTGCTTTCCAGACATACTACTCCTTACTCCCATTATGTTGGAGAAGCCCAATTTCCCCCTTGATAGTCAGGATCAACAACCCCTCTATAATGCAATGACCCTCTTCTTTGCCTGTTGGTCCACTGGGAGGAGGTAATAAATGACCAGGTAATAGTCTCAACTTACAATTTAGTGAGGCTTTGTATGTACTTTGGTAAAAATACCCTTCCCTTTCTCAGTAAGAACTCTAAATCAACAGATCTCAAAGATATGGGAATAAATTTTGCTACTAGATCATTAGGAGTAACAGGAAGAACTATTCCCATTGAGCACCAATTCAGAGCATACATTCATTTTGAAGAATTATACCCACCCTGCAAAATAGTGCTAAACACATGGTGTTGAAACAGTTTCCAAAAGGACAGTCAGTATATTCTGATCTGATTCTATCAGATCAATTTCCTCAGGGTGATAAGGACCATAAGACTAGTGAATTTGATATTTAATAATTATTTCCATGGTTAAGAGTAATACTGTGTGGAAAACTTTAACACTGAATACGGCACTTTGGAAATCGCCGGATGGTAATTTTGGCAGAATCATCAGAAGCAGGTAAGACAAATTCATATCCAGGATATATGTCTGCTCCACTCTGAGCAAAGTGCTATTCCTTCCATGATATAAGTGATCCAATGTAATTAATTTTCCATCAAGTGGCTGGGTGATATCTTATGGGAGTAGTGACATATTGTGGACTCAGTGTTTGTCTCTCCTGCTGGTGACTTGGGCACTCAGTAGTGGTTGAAGCCAAATTGGTTTTTGTGAGCATTAGTCCATATTGCTGAGCCCATGCATACATTCCATTTCTGCTACCATTGCCACCTTCATCATGAGCCTACTAGGCAAGAGGAGGAATGTCTGGAGAAAGATGCTGACTAACATCCCAGCATGAGTCATTGTGTCCACCTGGTTGTTAAGATTCACCCCTGGTGAGGGTATTCTTTGTAAACAATCACATGGGACACAAATATCTTCATATTCATGACCCTTTTGGAGAGCTCTATCCACACATTACCTCCAAACTACTGGACACAGTTTTCCTTTGTGTTCCTTCCAGGTCTCTGACTAAGCAGTCAAACCATTAGCCACTACCCATGAATCAGTGCAGATCCACATATTTGGCCATTTCTCCTAGACAAAATGAACAACCAGATGCATTGTTTTAGAACTGGAAGAGGGGCCAGATGCAGCAACTTTTCCCTTTCCTTGGAAGGGATATTGATGAGAGACGAGTCTGGATGGTCTTGGGGGCTCATCTCTTTCCCCTTTTGGAAGCTTATCAGAGAGCTGGCTTAATTCCACTGAGCCAGCCTGAAGAGATAAGGACTTTGGTTAATTTTAGCATTCCATTTAGCAGGCAAGGTTGTTCTCTGAGCCCTCTGTGTTTAGACCTTGGTCTCTAGTATGCATCTTTACTAGCATTTCCTGAACCCTATTTTACTTCTTTTTACTACAAGTAATCAGACACTGTATCCACCTCTTAGGCTAACTTATATGGGGTGCATAAGCGGGAGTTCTTTTTTGAACATCTAGCTTTCTGTCCAAAGCAAGTCTGTGCTGGACTTAACAGAGCAATGAGAATTCATGAGACTGTGTGCACTCTACTACTTCTCTGATTTTAAGAGTTTCCCCTAATAAACCCTATGTTATATCTGCAGTCTATAGTACTCTGCTGATTACCCATGACCTCTTACCAAGCAGACAACTTAATATGCTACAGATCATTGGATGGCTGAAAGCTTAGGCAAATTAGCATGCTCCCACATGTTTGTGGGAAATACTTCCTACATTCTGGCACATATATGTCTAGGGAAGTATGTACTTCCTGCTTAACAGGTCCAAAGACATGATGTCATCAACATAGTGAAGCAGCAAGATATCCTTTAGAATGGAGAGGTAGGGATGTTCCTGAGAAAAAAAGGTTATGATAAAGGGATAAATTGCTGATACAGTTATATGATAAAGTGTATTGCTAGTAACCAGCTGAAAGAAAACTGCTTCTGGCAGTCTTTACTAAGGTATTTACTAGGTTACTAGCTTTATACTAGAATCCAAGGGGTAGATCCAGTAGAAAAAAAAAACATATCTGAAACAAATTATAAATGGATTCCCTCACCATCTGATTAAGCTTATGGTAATCCACTCTCATTCTCCAAGATCTATCTATCATCTGCACACTCCAAAAAGGCAAATTTGGACGGGGATGTAGCAGCAATAACCATCCCTGCATCTTCCTAGTTCTTGACGGTAGAAAAAAAAAATCTCTTCCAACCCTCCAGGAATGCAGTACTGGTTATGAGTTACTGATTTAGTAAAAAGAAGTTCTAGAGAGGTTTTAATTTTTCCTTTCCTATCACAAAAGTCCTCATTCCATAGATCAGGGAACCAATATGGGTATTCTACCAGTTACTTAGTTATTTCAACTATACATTTCATAACTTGGAAAATCACTACTGCTTGACATAGACTACCAGTGTGCCACTGGACACTGAATAGACTAATCAATGCCTTTAAATCTACTCATATCAGAGCTCTAATTCTATACTAATATTGTATTCCTCTAGAACTACTTCTAGTGGTACCAATATTTGACTCAGTGTTCAATTAGTATTGATACCAGATATGGAAGAGGAGGAGGAGCCGGCAGAAAAATATAAGAACAGTCAGTAAGGAGACAAGAAAAAGATGTACCTTATTATGCACCACACACAGAAAATGCCTTAATAAGGAAGGAGTCATCAGTTCTGCCAAATGTGGATGAAAGATCAAAGAAAAGGAAGTTTAAGAGTTAACCATAGGAATTGAGGGCATGAGAATCATTGTGAATCTTCAGGGGAGTGGAGTGTTGGTGTGGTGGTACAGGGTTTCACCAGAAAAAGTTGTAGAGAAATGGAGTGGCAACATGTACAAATATCGGATCATTATGTTGTACACCTGAAACTAATATAATGTATGTCAATCATATCTAAATTAAAATGTACAAATATACACCAAATACATACATACCTACTAAAATGTTTTTTAAAAAATAAAAGATTATCAGGTTATTTTAACTTTTTCCCATAATTCCCCATTATTTTTCTCCATCTGTCTAAAATGAATTATAATCATTTCTTATATTCAAATTATACTTTACTTGAATATCTTTTAAGACTTGGCAGTAACATTTGATTTATGATTGCTCGTAATAATTATTGTAATATTTTAAAATGGAGTAGTGGTTAAGTAGTTGCTCTAGAACAAGGAAGCTTGCTTTTTTGTTTGTTTATTTATATGTGAACTCTTATGGTATATTTGGATGCTGAGTAAGTATAGAGGCAAAATTAATAATGTAAGAGAAATAAGGAGTGGGAAATAATTGAAGGAACAAAGTCCTGGCATAGGCCAAGAAAAATGGAACGCAGCACATATGTTAATGGGTTTGCCTTATCAGGCATATGGGCAGTTGGTCTACTTTACCAGGAGGGAAAGTGGAGTAAATGAGCACAAATGAAGGTAGACTGGCAGATATGCTGTCTATGGGAAGATGAAGCCATTCCTTTTATTGCTTCTATTTTCCCAGTAAAATAAAAACCTGAGTCATTAAGGTGGAAATGACAAGAAGTTTCAGGAAAGAAAAGAAATTATGAAATGGTTGTCTTGGAGAATGAAAAGATAGTCACATGCTTGGTAGCACTGGAGCCTCACATTAGATATGTATATAAAATTAAATTAAGCCCAGTCACATTGTTTTTGTGTTTTTCTGCAGCCATGTCTCCTACTTGGGTATGGGAGGGGATGTTCCCTGTCTTAAAATGAATTGGTTTTATTTTTTCCAAGAACGGAATGCTACTCACACTAAATTAAATCCCAATGGGGATTTATGAGCAAGTACAGTTGTACCTTATGTGCTTATTGAACCAGGAACAAAAGGTCAGGACTCCAAATTACTATTTCCATCTCTTTTCTCTCTCTGCCAACCATTTTCTTTCTTTTTGTACACTTGGTAGAAAATTGTCCCGCAGTTTAACTTCCTAGCTCCAAAGCCTGGTGTCAGGTAACTAGAGGCTCTATGTACCAATTCCAGATTGCTAGGGGGGAAAATAAGATTAGCCTAGTTTGGTTTAGCCCTTGGGAGAGAAATCTCTGAGAAGGAAAAGTGCACAGAGCAAGTAAATTAATGGACCCAATTCCTAAAATCCTCAAGAAGATTAGTTTGATATGGTTCTGAGAAGTTATGGACAATCCAAAACCTTTCGTATTGCAGAAATGGAATATTGTGAAGTAAATTTTACATTTCCTAGAATTTCTTGTAATTAAATAATTGAGTTTTAGGGATAGGAGCAATATTGGAATAGTGATTTTTACTTTCCAGTGAGTCCCAATAGGCTTCTGATCTTGCATAAGTACAGTTTGAAATCTATGGAATAGCTATGGTCTAAAAAGAAATGAAAGTAGCCAGGAGATGGGGTTACTTTCAGGAAGGAGATACTTTATTTTAGCAAAGGTTATGAATCAAGCTTTTAAGGTTAGAACAGGTTTAAGAATGAATACTACATACTTTAGTTAATACTGAAGACTGTCTTTTGCCATATACATTTACAAAAGAATATTTGCTTTGTGTTTATCTTTTCAGTTGCAAATGACATAAGACTGCTGCCATGTTCTTACGTATAAGTTTTGGTTTTAGTAAGAGGTCACATAGGGCATTTGAATAGAATTAAGAAATTTGGTCTGTCCACTTCTGACTTGCCTACTGTCTTCTGTATGACCTTCATGAACTTGTCTGAGCTTTCTAGAACACCATATCTTCAAGTTCCCCTCCAGCTTCAAATCCTGTGATTCAAGAAACTCCCAGAAAGAATGGTCCTGGAAACATGAGTAATCACAATAAGATATGCCTTAAGAGCTTTTGGTAGAGCTCATACTTAATTCAAAGTTCTGTTGCATCCAGCAATATCCAACAAGCAGAACAACCCAGAAGCCTGGTTGAGGCAGAGAGTGCTTATAGTGTGCTTTTTGAATAAATAACAAATTTAAACTGGGAGAACCCTGGCAGTTGATCTAGATTATTAGCAATTTTGTATTGTATTAACAACATTGTATATTTAAGATGTAGAAACTCTCTAAAAATACAAAGAATTTTTGTCTGTTCAATATCTTGGGTTTTCTTTAGTGATATATTATGAGTAATAATGCAAGAACTTTCCCCCAGTACCACGAGAGTGAGGTGAGGATTTTTAGCAAGTATGATGTTGATTTAGTAAGTAACTATACTGATTTCTCTAAAGCATACAAGAACAAAAGAGAGATATGTAAGGGTCTTCAAAAATGTGGGATGAGAGTGGTTATTCAGATCCTAATACACTAAATAAAGTATCTCCTTACACTACCATTCAAAAAATGCAGATGTACAAGTATACCATGTTGGGTTGTTTTTTTGTTTTTTTTTAACAACAAAAAAAAGTGATTTCTCAAGATACACATGAAAATCAGACCATATGTGTTCTGAAAAGACTTAATTTATCCTCTTTGGCTACATCACATCCAAAACTGTCTGCCCAACATCTTTGCTATTATTAAAGACAACCAGGGTAAGACAGCTCCACAGCTGGCCTCAAGTATATAACTTCAAGTTAGAAAACACTCATTTGCCAGTCCTTTCCTTGTATTAAGTCAAAGCTGGTAAAACTATTAGATATCAGGGTTCTCATGGAAAATGCTTTGAAACATGTAAAGTGCTATTTGAAAGTAATCTTGGCATTATTTAGACATACGTGGCCAGTAAACCTCATCTGGATTAGAGTCAGAGGGAATCAGACAGGCAAGGTGGAAGAGACAAGAAGGACCTAACCTAGGACTGATAACGATGGTTTCCAAAGGTACATTCCTTGGAAAGCAGCCAAAGTCCTGAGAAGCAAGAAACTGGAGAGTCTTCCAAGAACACTCCATCACAGTGGTAACTCAGGAATGTGCTGAAACATTGGATGGATGTCCCAATCTGCTCTATGATCAGGAGAAAGTGAGGCAATCATATAAACATTTGTTAGGATGATTTGAGTGAGCTGAAAGATGATATATGGATATGGGCAGGCCTCGTGACAATCTCAACTGTACATAGAAATAAAGCCACAAAGGATTTTAGCATTGCAAAGCTGAATTGATAACCAAAAACTGAGGTATTATTTTTCTGTGTGCTAGTTTAACCATGTATTGGGCCACCTCCATACATGTGAAGATAATTACTAATCACTGACAAGCGAAGGAAGTCTTTTTGTAGTGACGGACTAAAGGCAGAGAGCTCTAAGATACTGCAAGTGGTTTCAATAAATATCGAACTCTGAACAGACAGGAAAGCCATTATAATAATGATAATGATAAAACTCAGTGTCGTAAGTATATATTAATTGGCCTACTTCATACCTTACCTGATGAAAGAATCAGTTTTCATGCATATGAAGGAGTTTAACATCTAACTTTATGACTGCTTTACTTTTCAGGGATGGGGAGAAGTATTCAAAGGCATTCCAGTCATAAGATAGTTGGATAGGAAAGGAGGAATGGTGATATCTTTTTCCAAGTTTAGAGGGGTTTTTGTCTGTTTTGGCAAGGCCCTCTTTCTGTCCATAAGAGACAAATATTCCACTGTAGTCCCCAATCTCTTCCTGCCTATCTCACTCTTTAAGGAGCAACTTAAGGAGAGTTCTATCTCACTCTTTAAGGAGCAACTCATGAGCCCAGCATGATCTATGATCATATCTTGAGAAATGTAGCACATGGTCAAATGAGTTACTCTTTCTTTTCCCCACCCTCAAATCTTGTGGGAAACCCACAGCCAGAACTGTGAATCATTTCCTGTAATTTCAAGAAGGTATGGTCTGTAGTATTGAATCTAGGATAAATTCCTCTTCGTTGTATTCTGTTTGTGGTTATTGCACAGCTTCTTGATGAGAGGTTGGTTAAGTTGATTTAATTCTCCAATTACAACAAGAAGAGGTTAGGAAAGAATGACAGGGTGCATCATCCACCACTGATTCCCCAAATTAATAAAAACTGAAGCCAAGATGGTGCTAATGAGTGTTCATGTCTGACCAGAAACTATTTCATTTCTGCATCCAGAAAGCATGTGCTACTGCAAGGTGAACACTGTTATTTAATACTCCACTGATTCCCTCTAGATAGTCACTTTTCATCATCATTTTTGGATTTGGGTGTGTTTTTTCTCCTGTGCATTAGGAGAACTTCTTTACTAGAAGTGAGTAAAGTACATCTCACGGATCTGTGGCACCTGTGACCCCCTGCTGTCTTCTAAGAGACAGTATTAAATTTCCCAACTCTTTGATTATTCCTAGGTGACTGCCAAGGCACTGTATCACTGCCCCTCAGAGTTCCAACCCTTCTTTGCCTCCCTGTTTTCTCAATTTGTGAAAAACACATAGGCAGACACACACACACACTCACTATACAGAGCACTTTACATGTATTTCCTAATTACCCTTCCCAATGGTCCTTGAGCCAGGTACTAATTTTACACATTTATAGATGAAACTCAGTGAGTCAATGTGCTATACCTACACATCTAGAAAGTGCAAGCTGGGTTTGGTCCAAATTGGTGTTTTTAACTACCACACCCTCTTAATTGCCTCTCTGAAATATGTTGCCTTGGCTCTTATTTACAGGTGAGAAACTTGGGTCTAGAGAGATAAAACCAACTTTCTCAAGATCCCAAGGCTTCCTGAATCTTTGGAGTTTTCTCCCGGATTCAATATTGCTTTCTTCATTCTTGTTTAGCTATTGAGGTTCTTGGAAAGGGGTGTTACAATACATATTACAAAACTCAGCCAAAAGTAATTAAATAGCAACATCCACCTCTTTTTCTGCAGTATCTAACTCACTTGCACTATGGAAAAGATTCCATCATGGGAAAAAAATATATGTAATGGTGGACCTACATTAAGGAAGACTTGGCCAGGTTCTCTGACACATTTCAAGGAATAAACCTATTCCATTTCTCTCTCCCAAATGCCCTCTGAAATAGAAGTGCTTTTCTTAAGTAAGACAAGGCACATTTGTTTGAGGCAGTGGCTAGGGTCTGAGTGATGCCAAATAGAACACTGGAAATCATTTATGTGTTGAATCAGTCAAATGGCTCAATGGGCAGCCCAGTGTTTCCTGAGAGGTGAAGGGAGAGACATTGTTCATCTTCCTGAAATCAGAAAAGAACTTTCAGAGTTGAGCTCCTCTTATGTGTGTGTGCATGTGGGTATTTCTGTGTATGTATATACACATGCACATGCATAAGTTCCAAGAGTAAAGAGGGTATGGAAAGAAAGAGGACAAGAACCAACTGAAGCAAAGAAAAGTCATATCTGCCATGTGTTTGTTTTCAGGGAATTCAAAGTTTGTGATTCTTTTAACATTTTTGTTTAGCATTTTATTTTGGCATATAAAATTCCATAAATAAATGGGAAGAGCAAGGTTATGTTGGGGCATGAGACAAGAATCAACTTTAAGAGACAGAAATGTCTATATTATGGAAGCAATGACTTGTTTCACACATTTTACTTCTTTGTGTTTTCTTTAAAAGTATGTTATATTTGTTTAGGAGTATGTTATAATTATAGTACATTTCTATAGGACTTACCAATTATTTTCATATACTTATGAAGTCTGTACTAAAACCATATACACACACATACACATGTACACACATACCCCATTCAAGACCCTTCATCATCCATCACACTCTATTATGCCTCAAGCACCCACCCCACAATGTCACATGCTCCAGGTATCTTATACCCTAGCAAGACACAATTTCTGGCAGTTCCGTGAATGCCAAGCCTTTGGCCCCTACTTTTCTCATGCTGTTTCCTTTGCATTGAATGCCCTTTCTCCTTTTTCAGGCTAGAAAAGTCATACACATATTTCAAAGCCCAGCTTAAGTATCACCTTCTCTGTGAACACTCCACCCCACACCAATACCCTTGATCTCTACCCCACCTCCTCTCCCTCCACCAGATTCAAGAACACAGCCCTGATGGATGACTTATGGATTATTGTGCATGTCTGCTTCTTCACTCTAGATCAATTCTACCTCTACTCTGCATGTTTTAAATTTCTTCAGAGCAAAGGCTGTGTCTTGTGCATCCCTGTATCCTACCTGTCCGCCCCCCTACCCGACTTGCCTCTTAATACCTCATGAATGGCAAGTCTTTCATTTATTGAATGGTGACTAAGATGATCAACTGATTAATTAATTGGATTGAATGAACCACATTTACATATTTGTTCCCTAGCTGCAAAGATGAAATACATTGAACTAATCCAACCACTTTCCTGAAAGCAAGTTTTCAGCAGTGCTTCCTACCAGATCCTCCTCTCTATGATAATGAGTGAAATAAGGTCAAGCATACAACCATTTGAAACCTTCACCCTAAAGTTTAACCTCTATGCTGGTTCTTTTTTATTTGGCCCTGTAGATCCATTCTCTGCCTTGACCTGACCTGCTCTGTGCTCTAAAAGACTAAACACTTGGGAATTAACCCCCCCCCATGCTGTTTTGCCCTGTAGCTTTCAGCTAATGGTGGGCACTAGAAGGACCCCAGAGGGCAGGAGGAAAGAGAAGTCAGGGTATTTCCTTTCCTAACTTTGTTGGATTACAGTGGCCCAGTAGCTGCGATCCTCTATCCAGACCCCCAGCTCTTGTCAGACAGCTCCTTTTAGATGGTATATTAGTTTCCTGAGACTGCTTTAACAAAATACCATAAACTTGGAGGCTTAAAACAACACAAGTATATCATCTTATCATTCTGTAAGTCAGAAATCCCACACAGGACTCAATAAGCTAACATCAAAGTATTTGCAAAGCTGGGTTCCACACTGGAGGCTCTAAGGAGAATCTATTTCCCTACCATTTATAGTTTCTAGGGGCTGCCCACATTCCTTTGCTAAGGGTTACCCTTCTTCCTTCTTCAAAGCCAGCAATGTTGCCACCCTCTGGCCCTTCTTTCCTCATCACATCTCTTTCTAATCATAGCAGGGAGAGGCCCTCTGCCTTGAAGGACACATGGGATTAGGCTGGGCTCATAATAATGTCCACATCTCAAGGTCTTTAACCACAATCACACCTGCAAAGTTCCTTTTGTAACATATTCACAGGCTCTGGGGATTAGGGCACAGACATCTTTGAGGGGTCACTGTTCTTTCTGCTACATATGGATTTAACTCTTGTCAGTTCTATCAACACTGTTCCCTCTACTTGCTTCTTCAAGTCTAGAAGTGGTGATGGCTTTTTGATGTCGCTAATTCCTGGACCTTCATCATTCCATGTAGAATCCTTTACCCTACCTTCAGCTCTACAAAGTTTCTTCATTAAATTCTCTCCAACCCTTCGAATATGACTATTGCCAGTATCCTGACTAATCACACAATGCTCACTCGCCCACCACAGATAAACTGGTATGACTGGACTCTTGCTACAGTGAACGATCCCATTAACCTATGATAATCCTCAGCAGAGTCCTGAGTCACCAGCTGTCTGAGTGAATTAGGAATAGTTCCACCCACCACTTAATTTCCTTATATGTCTGTATGGCTGAAGAGTTGAGATGGATATTCATATTTGGGAAATGTGAAAAGGTTAAGCCACTCAGCAAATATGATAGCTGAGCACCTCCATTACTTCAGGCACTATTTAAAGATAAGTTCACCTAATTCTTCCTCCACAGCCAGAAAGATGAAGGATTTTTGCTAGAAAAATCCATAAAGCCAGAGTTTGTTGGGTCTGTGGCAAATGAGGTTTACTCCAATACATTCTCCATCTTGAAAGGCTTACTCATCCTTCCACCTCAACACAATTGCTTCATGATTAAGGGCATCTGCTTTGGCAAGGCACACACTTAAGTTTGAATCCAAGCTCTAGGACTTGGAACTTATTTAACATCTTCAAGACTCAGTTTTCTTATCTATAAAGTGGAGATACCATCCACAGTATGTATGAAAGACTCAATGAGCTAAATAGATTTTCACATTTGTGCCTACTGCCTAGTAAGCTCAATAAATTATTAATAATTATAATAAATCTTGCCTATTTTTAAAGGAAAGGATCAAATTCTCACCTCCAGAAACCCTTCCTAGATTCCTCCAGATTTCAAAAATCTCCCCTTTCTTTAAGTTATTACAAACCTTATAACTAATACAGTAAATATTTAGCCATAGTCTCCTTTGGAATGGAAGCTATGTCTTCTGCTGCTTTGGCATCTCTCTTTGTCCCTGACCTAGTGATGGGTATAGAACAGACACTCAGGAAATATTTGTCAATTTATCATCTTCCAGATGGGTTGCTATCATGAAGAGTACATCTCCTCAATCTTTATTCTAGCTGCCACAGATCCATTTATCACTCTCAAGTCAGAAAAGAAAGTAAAATGGTATTCTATATGAGGAAACATAGCACCCCCTTTACTTATAAAATCAGAGATATCTTGTAGTTTTCTAAGCCACAGAGAGTGTTTATACTTTTAAATGTTCTGCCTTAATGGCCTAGTGGCCATGAGTCAGGATTATGCTATAATTTTAACTTCAGGAAAAAGGACATCTTCTGTACACCTTATATTAAGTCTGGTTATGCTGCAAGAACAAATAAGTCCAATATCTCAGTTGCTTAACATAAAAAGGCTTATTTTTCTCTTTTGCAAAATCTGCTGCCAACCAAGGTGACTAGGGCATCTATCTTCCATACAACCTGTCAACAATCCAGGCTGATGAAGATTCTCCATCCTCAAGCTGCACTGTCTGGAATATGCTACTTCTTCAGTTGTTACAGTATGAAGAAAAGAGACTGCTAGAGAGTCTTTGTACTAACAAATCCTTGTGTGAAATATATCACTTCTTCTTACAACCTGATGGTCAGAACAGCCATGGCAAAAGGCATGGGGAATTTTGACTCTTCTATTGGTCTGGAAGGAGTGAACAGGATGCAGGTCAGAGTTGGGTATTACTACCACACTCCTTAAGCACTTGCCCAACTCTATGTTGAAAGATAATTTTCTCTACAAATTACAAACATGTTGAGGGAAGAGTTTCTTTCTTATCTAACACTGCTTCTTCTCCTCCCCCTGCCTTTGTAGCACAACCTCTGGCACACTATTCAAATATAATTATCAGTTCATTCTTTTTATTTACCAAATAGTTATTGAGTGTTTACCATGTGCCTGACATTGTTCTAGGTGACAGAGATACGGCCTTGAACAAAATATAAACATATTTCTAAACTCATGGTACTTAGATTTTAGGGTTGAAGGAGAACAAACCAAAAAAATAGACAGTAAGTATGCTAATGTGGCTGTTGATGAGTACTATAGAAAAAAATAAAGTAAGGTAAGAGGTTATTAAATATATATGTGGCAGGGTGGATGTGGGTAACGTTGTGTGGAGCCACACAGGGATGAAGGCTTACCAGGAAGTCCTGGGATCCTTGTGGTGGCAGACATAAACAAGGATAAAAATATAACAAGATTAATCTTGATGGTGTCAAGGCAGCCAACGTGGCGAGGCTGAGTGTTGGGGAGCAAGAAACTGGAAAGTTATCCCAGAGGATGCGTAGGAATAGGAAGAAGAGATGGGGTCTTGTCAGAATCAAGAATTTTAGGGTTCCTTTTTACTCCTTCAAATAGTGATGTCATATCTACAAAAAGAACTGGAGTTTCTGATTGTCCTCCCAATTTGCCAACAGGCATGGAAATGAACAAGAATGTTTTAACTGGAGCCTGTGGGTAAATTCAATTGGCTGTCTCCCAGCATACATTTTCAGGCATTTTTTTTTAAATTTTCTTTTCCTTTTTTAACTCAAATAGAAATTCCTAATAGCACCTGTAGAGCCCATTAAGATGTCCTTTCTTAAGGCTGTAAGCTGCTTCTGCACGCTCTCTTCACCCTAGTGTGAAATTTCTGCCTTATGAATTGTTGGAGAGGCTTAAAAAAAATTCGTGACTTAAAGGCCCCTTTGAAGAATACTCCTGCTGTTTTGATGTTTCTATAACTTTTATTTCATGCTTTTATCCTCTCCACCCCACCCAGATAATCATCTGGACCAGGATGCTTATGAATGCAACATTGATATGTATCTTTTATAGATAAAACTCTCTATGGTATGTGGGTGATCTTTGTTCAGCTCCTGATAACTATGAATTTTTTCTCTAAAAAGATGGATCTTCAGAAGATCTGATCCTTTTTATTAATACCTATAATACTTAAATCCTCTTTTCAATGAGAAAAGGAGAGTAGGGAGCTCTGTCTCTGAGCTGTAGATAGTGAAGTTCCTTGCATGCTCTTGAGCTCAGTTTCCTCTTCTGAAAGGTTAAGTTGATGATTTTCCTAGTAGTAAATCATCATCACATCATCATCATCATCATCGTCAGTTTTATAACAGTTATTGTCATTTTTTGTTACCCTATGCAGATGTTGTACTAAATACCTTATATGCATTATCTTTTGTCCTTTATTTAATAGTGGAGTAGGCAGACAGTATTATTCTCATTTTATAGATGAAAAAAACAATGAGGCTCCCAGATGTTAATAACTCATCCAAAATGATACAGCCCTGAGGAAGTAGTTATTTTGATCACTGATATTTCCCCAGGAACTATAGTATCAGGTGCTCAGGTACTAAATAAATGTATTTTATAATGTATTATGCATGTGTGTAAATAAATAAATAAAGCCAAATATATAATATCTGAATTAGAATCTATGCTCCTACCTCAGTCCTTAGAAAAAATGGTAGCTCCTATAAAAGCAAGATCATTTTAATCTCTAATCTTCCATACCTAACCTATTTGCTGATAACATTTATTCACAATTTAGTCTTAATTGTCCACTTAGTGCTAACAACAGATAATATATACACAGTAGGTGTCTGCCCTACTGCCTTCACTATTTAGTAGACTAACTTGAGACTCCATTACAGATTTTTAAAAAGGATTTAAAAAATTGATCGCCTTCAATCACCCTTGGCTTTCCATAGACCAGCAGTTTTCAACCAAACAATTCTATCCCCCAGGGGACACTGGGCAATGTCTAGAGACATTTTCAGTTGCCACAACAAGGGGAGAGGTGCTATCGGCATCTAGTGAGTAGATGCCAGAGATGCTGCTAAACATCCTACAATGCATAGGTCAGGCCTCCCATAAAAAATTATCCAGACCAAAATATTGGAGTGCAGATGCTGAGAATTCTTGCCCTACACAAACTAGAAATGGTGCAGAGGAGGCTAATCTTCCTGATCTTTCAGCATCACCCTCCTCGCTCCACCCTGACTCCTATGTAGACAGGAAAAACATATATTTCCAGAGCCTTTATGTTCAGTGCTTCTCTGGGATGCCTTTATCTAACCACGTCTCATTCTTCACATCCTTCTGAACCCTTCAAAAAAATCAGTTCTCTTCTGATCCCATTCTTAAATAGGCTTGCAAGATGATTGACTAACCAATCTCATATACTAAGTACTTTAACTTAGCTTTAGCTTAAAATGAGTCATACTGGCCAATTACTCAGTGAATGGATGAGGTCTAAAAAAAAGCTTAGAATAATTTTTTTTCTATTATTTCCCCCCATGGAGTATAATATTTTATTTTCATTGACCAAGTGGAGCCCATCCTCCCACCTTGTCATCTAAAATGAAAATATCCCAACGGGCCCCCCAGGATAGCAAGTGGATGGTATAATTCAGTCAGAAGATAAGGAAAAAAGTTTAATCTCCCCAAATTGCCAAGAATTTTCCCCCTGATTAGGAAAGAATTCTGAAACTCTGCATAATTTAAAATATACTTCATGTGCTAATGAAAAAGAACTGAGAATAGAAATAAATCTTTGCTATAAATAATCAATGCTATCAAAATGTCATGGTAAAATGCTCTTCTGATAGGGAAAAAGACAGATAGTTTTCTAAGGTTTTATCTGGAGAGTATCAGGCTGTGCACCAGAATGACTTTTTATTCATTTTACTTATTTATTGGTTTGTATGTCTGTCTCCAACTACATCCATAAAACACTCCATCCAGATTCAAAGTGAAATACTCTGTATTTATACACACACTATAGTGGGCAGTGTGTGTGTGTGTGTGTGTGTGTATAAAAGAAAAGAAGAAAGGAACAAACACATGAATGAGGAGATTACTGCATGGCCATTTACAAACAACCCAAAATTGATTGCCCACAATGCAATGCTGAGTTTGGTTCTGGGATTGCAAAAATGAGTAAAACAAAACCCCAACCCTCACAATACGTTGGGGGAGAGAGGTTCCTTAGCCTTTGGCCACACATTTGAATCACCTGGAGAGATTTTAAACACTAATATCTAAGCCCTTCTCCTCCCCCAAAGGAAATTAAATTGGAACCCCTGGGAATAAGGTCCACCCAAGCATCAGTAGCTTTTAAAGCTCCCCCAGATGATTCCAGTCAAAGTCAAAGTTGAGACCCACTGGCTTCTAGTCTAGTGGAGAAAAGTAATGAAACCAAATTTATTGAAGAAAGGTCTGTAGAATACCTTGAGTAATGGAATGAATGGAAATTAGCATTTTTTTGGCCTCTAGTCCATCCAAAGCAAGGTACCATGGGTTTTACATGTGTCTCATTTCATTATCATGACATCCCTAGGAGTAAGTATTATCATCCACAGCTGAAAGATGAGGAAACTAAGGTACAGATGACAGAGACACAGCCTTTGCCATAGGAGTTTTCAAAAAACACAAAGAAGGGAAGAACATAGGAAACAGATATAGTGGGAAAAGGGGCAGAAACTCAAGTGGAACTCAGGAGACCTTGGTTCATGTCTAAATACTTTCATTAACTATTTGAATCGGGCAAGTTACTTAATGTGTCAGAGCCTATGGAATGATAATAATAAAGTCAAAATCAAAAATTCTATCTTTTTTAACAAAGGTAGACTAGAGAAAAAGTAACAATAGTGTGGTAGGTATGATCAAAGAGAGATGACAGATGTCATAGATGGAGGGCTGTCCACTAGTCCAGCTTTCAAGAGGCGTTGGATCCAACTGAGGTTGCCACAGTTCACAACTAGAACTTGAATCTGCAAATTCAAAAACCTATTTGTGAAGACGTTGGTTTGGCTCTGAAAGACTGACACATAATAACTCAACATTCAAGAAACTGATGTATAAACCATTCCCCCAGAGTATTGCTATATAAAAAGAGATGTTTTTATTGACTTTGTGTAGGCCAAGGTCACATGATGTATGAATCAAGTCAAAAAAGATAGTGTTAAGAAATGTTCTTCCTGAGTCTTAGCTTCTGCAATCATACAACACAAATAAAAGGCATCCAAGTTGGCCAGAAGGAGGTCAAACTTTCACTCCCCACAGATGACATGATACTCTATGTGGAAAACCCAAAAGAGTCTACCAAAAAAACTGCTAGAGTTGATTCATGAATTCAGCAAATTTGCAGGATATAAAATCAATGCACAGAAATTGGTTGCATTCCTATACACCAACAATAAAGCAACAGAAAGAGAAATCAAGGAATTGATCCCATTTACAACTGCACCAAAAAAACATAAAATACCTAGAAATAAATCTAAGCAAAGTGGTGAAAAATCTATACACTGAAAACTATAGAAAGCTTATGAAAGAAATTGAAGAAGACACAAAAAATGGAAAAAAATATTCCATTCTCCTGGATAGGAAGAACAAATATTGTTAAAATGTCAATGCTACCCAAAGAAATCTACATATTCAATGCAATCCCTATCAAAATAACACCAGCATTCTTCATTGAGCTACAACAAATAAACCTAGAATTTGTATGGAACCAGAAAAGACCCCAAATAGCCAAAGAGATCTTGAAAAAGAAAACGAAAGCAGGAGGCATCACAATTCCAGACTTCAAGCTATACTACAAAGCTGTAATCATCAAGACAGTATGGTATTGGCACAAGAACAGACACTCAGATCAATAGAAGAGAATACAGAACCCATAAATGGGACTCACAAACGTATGGCCAACTAATCTTTGACAAAGCAGGAAAGAGTATCCAATGGAAAAAAGACAGTCTCTTTAGCAAATGGTGCTTGGAAAGCTGGACATGCAGAAGAATGAACCTGGACACTTTCTTACACCATACACAAAAATGAACCCAAAATGGATGAAAGATCTAAATGTAAGACAGGAAGCCATCAAAATCCTCGAGGAGAAAGCAGGCAAAAACCTCTTTGATCTTGGCCGCAGCAACTTCTTACTCAGCATGTCTCTGGAGGCAAGGGAAACCAAAGCAAAAATGAACTACTGGAACCTCATCAAAATAAAACGCTTCTGCACAGTGAAGGAAACAATCAGCAAAATTAAAAGGCAACAGACAGAATGGGAGAAGGTATTTGCAAATGACATATCAGATAAAGGGTTAGTATCCAAGATCTGCAAAGAACTTACCAAACCCAACACCCAAAAAACAATCTAGTGAAGAAATGGGCAAAAGACATGAATAGACACTTCTCCAAAGAAGACATCCAGATGACCAACCGACACATGAAAAAATGCTCAACATCCCTCATCATCAGGGAAATACAAATCAAAACCACAATGAGATATCACCTTACATCTGTCAGAATGGCTAACATTAACAAGTCAGACAACAACAGATGTTGGCAAGAATGCAGAGAAAGAAGATCTCTTTTGCATTGTTGGTGGGAATGCAAGCTGGTGGAGCCACTCTGGAAAACAGTATGGAGGTTCCTCAAAAAACTAAAAATAGAACTACCCTGTGACCCAGCAATTGCACTACTAGGCATTTATCCACAGGACACAGGTGTGCTGTTTTGAAGGGACACATGCATCCCCATGTTTATAGCAGCACTATCAACAATAGCCAAAGTATGGAAAGAGCCCAAATGTCCATCAATGGATAAATGGATAAAGAAGATGTGCTATATATACACAATGGAGTATTACTCAGCAATTAAAAAGAATGAAATCTTGCCATTTGCAACTACATGGATGGAACTGGAGGGTATTATGCTAAGTGAAATTAGTCAGAGAAAGACAAAAATCATATGACTCCACTCATATGAGGACTTTAAGAGACAAAACAGATGAACATAAGGAAAGGGAAACAAAAATAATATAAAAACAGGGAGGGGGACAAAACAGAAGAGACTCATAAATATGGAGAACAAACTGAGGGCTACTAGAGGGGTTGTGGGAAGTGGGATGGGCTAAATGGGTAAGGGGCAATAAGGAATCTCCTCCTGAAATCATCGTTGCACTATATGCTAACTAATTTGGATGTAAATTAAAAAATAAAACAAAAACAAAAAATAAAACAAGTTAAAATTGAAAAAAAGAAATTTTCCTTCTGGCTGCTACAACATCATTTACTTCTTGTCCTACAAGAGCTGGGAATCCTTCCTAGACCAGAGCAGATAAACACTGTTTTTTCTCTCTTTCTTTGAGAGTTTTTTTTTTTTTACTACATTCCATTAACACTGCCTATTTCTATAATATAATTGCTATTTCAGCTTCTCATTAATCAGCTTCAGCTGTTTTATTACAGTGGTTTTAGTTTATATTTGATTGTGTTGTACCTCCAATCATATAATTACAATATATCACGTTGCAGTTTCAGCCATGTTTGTAGATGCATGTGTTCATTCCACTTCAAGTTCTTGAAAAAAACTTAGAAACAAAAATAGAACTGAGAAGACGAGGTGACAGAGGGTCCTTCTCTGGGCTCAGCCTCCAATGGCCTTACTGCCTTGAGCAAATCATTTAATCTTTCTGAGCACAAAGACTCCCTTTGTGAAATAGCAAAAAAAAAGACTGTCACTATCTCTTTTTGCATATGAAAAATGTTAAATAATATATTAATTTATGCATCACACAATAGACACAAAGGAATAGGCACTATGCTTTTCCTTATTTGCTACCTGAGCATCTTCATCGGATTTGACTATCTCTACCTCAGAGTTACTACAACAAATCACTAATCTTATTGGCTACACTTAAATTCTTCTCCAACGCACTTGCAGGAGTTAACTTTATCTTGACATTCTGGAGGCCTTTTACTGTTTCCCTTGTGTCTGACAATCCTCTCTATAGAGCTGTACATTTACAATTATATCGTATGGTCTCTTATGAACTTGATGATGTCTCTAGGAAAGAAGTAGAGTATATTGTTATTTCCACTTCCCAGATGACAGATAAGTGACACAGCAGGTAGGTGATGGACTCAAACCCTTTCTCTTGATTCTGAGTGTTCTCTCCACTGAGCATGCTGTGAGTTCTTTGATGCAGTCCAATTTTACAAATTATTATGAGGCTCTAGGCAGTCATTCCATCCCAGGGGTTCTACTTTCCCCTCTAAAGAGGAAGCTAATAAGTTGTTTCTCCATGATGCTTAGCTTTGGTCAGATGTTTTAGGGCAGTGTTTAAAGAATGTGGCAGAAAAATGGAGAGAAACTAACAAATAGAGAATACCAACTAAAATTACTTAAAGTATCTATAAATCAGTCAGTGGGCACAAAGTTTAAGGGATTATGGGTTTTTTATTATAAAAGTAAAGAAAACCAAGCTTCAGACTCATTAGCTTTCTTTTTTTCTACATGGAGGGTTAGGACAAGGGAGACAGTGAACAGTTGTTCTCAGAACTAAATATTAGAGAATATGCAATCCCATCCTATGGGATGTAGGTCAGAACTTCCTTACTACAACAATGATTAAACATGGGAACAGAACTCAAAAGGCAAGTTTCCTGTGTAGTCACTATTCTTGCTGATGTTAAAAGCAATCATTCTCATGGGTGGGACAAGGGGAGCACAGGTGTTTGAAAGATATATCATGCTCCCAGCTTGGGGTCATATCAGCATATTGGAGTAGCATAGGTGGGGACAGGAGGATATTTTTTAAAGCATATTCAATATTATGATATCATATACTTGGATAACTCAAATAGCCTTATTATTTTCATAATGTAAACTTTAAAGTCAAGTATAACAAAGAGTTGTACATACTATGAGCCAGGAAGATTCTTAATAGAGTGGAGGGTGAGAGTCAATATCTTGGGTTTATAAAATGAGAACAGGAGTGAACAGGTTATGTAAAAAAATGCTTCAATACACCAGGACATCATGTTTGCAATGACAAGTAGAATCAGCTTGGAGGCAGGAGACCAGACTAGAGATCTAGAGTTCTTCCATACCACAGGCCATACCACCAATCTGAATGAACACCTGACCTCTCTCATCCAGTAATCCAACATTTAATAAGTTCCCAAGTACACCAGACCCAGAGTTGGGCATTCAAGGAAAGGCAAATAAAACACAATCTCTGACCTTAAAAAAAAAAAAAAAGGCTACAGTCTGGTGTTGGAGCCCGACAATGACATATGTAACAATAGCGAATAGAGACTACCAAGAGCAATAGGCCCCAGAGGAACAAGGAACATTCTTGGAGGAACAAGGTCTCATTGTTGAAATTTACTGAAAAAAGTGAAGCTTATTTTCCTTCAGCACCAGAAATGAAGAACATGGGTTTGGAAGGGAATAAAGATAACAAACAAACAAACAAACAAACAAAAACAAACAAGAAAACAAAAATCAAAAATACACTTCAACTCCCTCTGTCTAGACATGATATAGTATCACTAACCTCAAACAAATTTATAATTAGATATACAAAAAACCATGCACTGAGTATTAGTAGAGCTGTAGTGTATTTACCCAGCATACAACTATGGAAACTGCTCCTTACATCTAGGCTCTTCACATACAAAGTATATTTTTGGTCACTCAAAACTGCTTTGGATATGCATATTATTATTTAAAAATTCTAAAATGACCCTGCTTCCTCCCCTGTGAGAAGCAGATGCATGGAAAGTTTCAAATTTTAAAATTACTCTGTGTTGGAGTTATTCATGGGCAAAAATAATCTTAGATGGTTTTTATGACATAAAACTGAGGGTCTGCTTTTTTTTTTTCTTCTTCTTCTTCAGGCCCTGAGTATCAGAAACAGCTGAACAGATGTTTCTCTAAACATTGAACAACCTAAAAACCTCACCTTTGGGATAAAGTTGAGCATGAAAATTTAAAGCCTAAAGGATAATTTTTTAGCAAGTTTTAAGCATGTGAAACAAGTGAGGGAGGCCAGTGACTCTGAACTATCAGGTGTAGGATCCATCTTGGCAAGGGACCTGATGGTCAACCCACCATATTTATTCAGCCTGTGCAATGTGTATGTGGTAAAAGGACATGCCCCATGCCCAGGGTGGCTTGGATCCTAAAGAGCAAGTAAACAACAATATCAATTAGTGACGGCAAATTCAGTTGTGTTTTAACTTTTTAACACCTATGTTTTTGAGAAATTGGATGCATATGAGTGACTTACATTCCTGTTCAATTTTATGTGAGAGTTAAATTCAAGATACTATCTGTGTGTCGTGCCCAAACTGAAGAATGCCCAAGATACTGTGTGTTAAGTTTAACTTGAAGGACACTCAAGGTACTACTTGTGTGTTACATGCAAGGTGAAGGATGCTCAAGGTACCACCTGTACATGAGTTGAAGGATGCCATTATGATTAATTTTAGGTGTTAACTTGACTGGGCCATGGAGTGCCCAAACACTGCATTTTGGCCAAAAATTGTTCTGGGTGTCTCTGTGAGGGCATTTTTAAATGATATTAACATTTTAATTGGTAAAGTAAAGAAGATCACCCTCCATAATTGGGCAGGCTTAATCCAATCACTCGAAGGTGTGAATATAACAAAAAGACCAAACCTCCTCCAATAAGAGAAAATTCTCCAACAGATATGAAACATTGACTTTTCCTGCCTCATAGCCCTCAAACAAGAACACCAACTCTGCCTGCCTGCCTGATGATCTTTGAATTTGAACACTGGCTTTCCCTGCGTCTCTAGTCTGCTGGCCTACATGCAGACTGGATTTACTACCCTCCATAATTACATGTGCCAATTTCTTATAATAAGTCTCTCTCTCTCTCTCTCTCTCTCTCTCTCTCTCTCTCTCTCTCCTATCTCTCATCTGTCTATCATCTCTTATTGGTTCTGTTTCTCCAAAGAACTTAATACAGATGTTAAGGTACTGCCTGTGTTTTGAGTGTGAGTTGAAGGATGCCTTTCACATCACTCTTTCCTTTCTACAAGCTGCCTCACAAGTTATGGCTTACCCTTCTACCCAAACTAGCATGAAACCCCTGCAATTAATCAATCCTAGATTAGACAACAAGGTCTAATATGGGTACATCTAATATGCATATTACATCAAGCACAATACACATATGAAAAAGAACTAGACAAGCACTTAAAAGAGAACTGAGTTCCAATGCCTACTCTGCTATAATTCAAATGGATTAACCTTGGGAACTCTCTAAAGTAACTACTCTGGATTTTAGTTTTAATCAGTAAAATGGAAGTGTCTGAAGGAACAATGTATAATTTCTCATAATAGGAAGAATATGAAAAATGTTTCATGAGAGTCACAAAAAGATACAAGGAGATGCAAGGAGCCACAGATATCATATTTTTATTGGTGGGAAAGTAGAGAGACTTCTGAAAGGAGGCAGCACCTGTAATAGATCAGGGAATTTCAAAGTGGTCCAAGA
This sequence comes from Acinonyx jubatus, assembly GCF_027475565.1. Classification (NCBI taxonomy): domain Eukaryota; kingdom Metazoa; phylum Chordata; class Mammalia; order Carnivora; family Felidae; genus Acinonyx; species Acinonyx jubatus. The sequence continues at coordinate 60,332,395 of NC_069391.1, forward strand.
GGATGTGAGAAAGGCATGGTCAACTTGGAAAAAAGGAGTGCACTGATGAGCACTGTCAGCAGCTTCCAAGTGACCCAGAGGGATTGGGGGAGACCTAGTGTGAGCATGACATAGAAGGACTTGAGCACAGCCAGCAGGGTGTTTTATTTGAATGGAGATCAGCAAAGGGAAGCATAGAGAAAGCCTCATTAGAGACCAATATGATAGATTATGCAGACCTGGAAAGGGGAGAATCTAGCCTTTTATCCAACAGAGTACTGCAAACAATGGATAGAATTTTGGTATTTTGACTGAAAAAAATGGACTGTAGAATCTCACAAGTTGATGGGGAAACTAAAAATGGAAAGAGAGGTAATGAGGATTTTATTTTATTTTAAAGTGGATAAGGAAACTCCATGTGAAAATGTTCTTCCCTTATAGGCAGCATGGAAGCTGAGACAGAAATAAACAGCTCACCCTGTGTATCCATGTAGAGGCCACCAGACAGGCAAGGCTCACCCCCAAACTATGGTAAGCACAAAGATACCTAAGGAAATATGCATATTGCCATCAGCAATAGTGGCTCACTGAAATATGCCAAAGATACCTGTCAGGGGAGGTGCATGATATGTTACTGGAAGAAGTTTTGCAGAATTCAGACATGTCCTGGGAGTGTAAGCCCTCTCTTTCCATCTCTACACCTAGCACCCTATTGAGTATTGCTGCAAACTTGAAGCCTTGGTTCCTGCCCTGTTTCTTAGATGGTATGACCCTGCCATTTTCCTTCTCCTCCATGGATTGCCAAACTCCCAACTCCAACTCTGGAGAGCAAAATTCCTCCCATGCAGAGCCAAATTTTACTAGTATGTGTAACCCCAGTACTAAGATTACTGACTGAAACACATTAATTCCTCAATGTGCTTCCCAGCAGAAATTCATCTGGAAGAATCACCTTAACTATAAAGTCATCTGCTTGGTTATTCAATAGTTTGTTTATCGAATGCTTACTACAAGCCAGGCCCTGTTCTAGGCACTATATACACAAAGATGATTGAGAGATGGGCCACAATACTCATTGGCTATCAGGCTAGAGTTAAATAAAGTCAGATGAACTACTGTTTAGGTACAGCTAGCTCCAAATAAAAATTCAAGCAGAAACTGTCTAACTCATGTACCCATCCATCTATGCATTCATTAACAATTTAGCCAATATGGATTAGGTGCCACAGTTTACACAGATGAAGAAGACATGGTGCATGTGCTAGAGAAGTTCTCCATCACAATCACAGACAGGTACAACACACAACAGGTGCTAATAAATGCATTTCTAAAAAGAAGTGGGCATCCAGAGTAAAAACTAGGCTACAGAAGTCAAAGGGAGACTTGGAGTGAAAGACACACAGATTTATAAACTAAAGGTACATGATTTCAACAAGAGTGTGCAGTCATTTCTTTTTCAAGTTACAAGAGTTCTTAAGCAAAATCTCAAGGAGAAAAAAAAAACAGAAAAAGAAAGCAGTAGTGCTGTTTCTTGTTGAAGTATGTGGGAGTTTCAGGGAAAGAGAAACCCAGAGTACCCTACTTAGCTTTCCCCTTGGGTCATGTGTGCCTTTAAGACCCCCGGGAACAAATCTGTGTGAAAATCACCACTCTTCTTGACAAAGAGTAGGAAACACGCTTCTTGGTTCTTTTCCAACTTCCGCGGCCTACTTGCTAGATAACAGACCAAGCACTGCTTGACCCACCTATGTCCTGGTGTCCTCAACAGAAAAATGAGGACACAGACAGGTCCAGGCTGACTTCCCTCCCAGAAATCCTGGGAGGCTAAATTAGGTACCACCTGCTAAGTTTCTCGAGCTTCCAAGAAAAAAGAAGGGGATTGCATGGGCAGGCCTACCTGAGGCCTTATTAAAATCTAGGCTTTGACAATCCCAAAGTAGAGGCATCCTGAGTGAAACACACTGCCCCAATTACACAGTCAACAGTGCTCCTCTGGAATACAGTGAGTATGTTAAGACAGTTTGGTCCAAGACAGGACATCTTCAGATAAGAAGGATAATTTAGGAGTCAAGAATAGAGTGATTTATTTGAGAATAGAAAAGAAAGAGATAGAAAAAAAAATGCCTTTTAAAAGATCAACTCTTCCCCAGGGATGTATACTTGGTCCCTTACCAAGCTAAGAAAGGCAATTTAATTGTTCATACATTATTGACTTGACAAGGCAAACCAGCTTCACCAAAGATGACCTTCTGTGTGCCTGAGGAGTGTGGCATCACAGGGAGTAGACTCTGCTGTGTGACTCTTTCCTAAGCTCTTTCTCTTTCTGCTTTGGTGACATGCTGCCCCATATAATGAGGCTACCCCACCTCTCTTTCCCTCATACATTTTCCATCCAGGAAAAGCATTTCTGTCACTCCCATCTTGGGATTTAGAGTATTGTTTTTGTGGTACACTTAATTACAACCACTAAAAAATAAAATTCAGGAACTAAAATTATGTATTTGCTTCTGGACACAATTTATTCTGTTTTATATCAAGCCATATTTTAATTTTTACCTTTTAATTCTCAGGAAAGTGTCTTCAGAAAAATAGGAAATTCAACAAAAATATCAAAAAAGACATTTCAGGGGTGCCTGTGTGGCTCAGTGGGTTAAGCATCTGACTACTGAGCTCAGCTCAAGTCTTGATCTCAGGGTTGTGAATTCAAGCCCTGCATTGGGCTCCACACTGGGTGTGAAGCCTACTTAAAAAAATAAAAATAAAAATAAAATAAAGATATTTCAAACCAAAGTCATAGCACACATACTGATGGTTCTTGATTCCCCATCTCCATTTTCCCAGCTCCATTTTCCTAGCTCTGGGGTCAGTAAGGGCCTGACCTAGTATTCCACTTGTTTTTATAAATAAAGCTTTATTGGAACATAGCTATTTTCATTTAATTATGTATTATCTATGGCTGCTTTTGTACTGCAGTGGCAGAGTTGAGTAGTTGCAACAAAGACTCCTGCCCCTCAGAGTCTGAAATATTTACTGTCTGGCAGTTTGTCAACCTCTATGTTCAAATCCTTCTGGACATCTCAATATGAGTGACCTATAGCCTCCTAAAATGTGCTCCAGATTTTTCATTATCTTTTTCTCAAATTCATACCTTCTCTGGAGTTTCTTGCTTCACTAAATGCCACTATCATCAAGCAAGTTTCCCACATGTAAAGATTAGGAGTCCATTCTTGCTGCTTCCCTTTCCTTCACCATCAAGGCAATTAACTATTAAGTTCTAACAAATCATTCCCCACCCTGAAGCTAGAATGAGCCTTCTAAAATATAAATATGGTTATATTTCTCTCCCACTTGAACTATTTTAGTGTATTTCCATTATTTTTAGCCTTAAAGACATTTAGGTGTTCTCAACCTGACTTATTGGAAGCCAGGCATAATGTGGCTCTTGCTTCTGTTTCCAAGTCTCCTTCCGTCAGTCCTTACAAAACTCATGCAGGCTCGCTCTCAGCTCTGAGACTTCTCTGCATGCTATTCCCTTACTTAGAACAATCTGCCCTTTGCAGATACTTTCTGTATCATTCTTCAGGGTACAGCTAGAAAGTCACTTCTTCAGGGGTGCTTTCTCACACATCTGGACTATGTTTTGATCACCCCACTTGTGACTCTATGTTTCCCCTGCTATAGCGATCACCGTTCCTTATTGTTAACACCTGTTAATTGCCTGTCTTCTCAGCTACACTGTAAGTCCTCTGAGAGCAGGTATCTTTTCTGTCTCATTTACCATCGGAGTACTTAGAAAAAGGAAGTTCCTAGTACTTACTTCTTAAGGGAATAAGTGAATACATCTTACTCCAGGAAAAGAGAAGCTTTAAGAAAGAAGGGAACACAGAAACAGTTATAGAGGAAACTGTCTAGCTCTGACTTCCCTCCCATCACTTTTTTAGAAGAGTAGGTTGTACAAGGCTGAGGTTGTTGTATCATGTTATTCTCTGGCAAGGAAGGGAATTGTAAACATGTTATCCTGGGTGTGAGAAAGGAAGAAAAAAAAGACTGAAGAGATAAGAATAGAAAGCTCATGGTGCCACATTTGCCAGGGCCTTGAGCCAGTGATAGTACTATTATTACCATGTTATCTTTTACAGATTTAAGATCGCATCTAATTCTACAAGCTTAAAGCAGCCTTTACAATGTAAACTTCCTTTTAATTAGTCTCTTGCTCAGCTAAGTCAAGGTAAAACTTATATTCCCAGATAAACTTATAGGACACTAAGGGCATCTGCTAGTTGTGCTTATATGTTCCTTAATGCTTCTGAGCATTTTTGATTTCTTATAGGACTGTACTGCCAGAGGCATGCTTGGGAATTAAAGCCTTTCCCCAAGGAACTAGAAAAAAGCAAAACCAAACAAGCAATTCATGGATACACATTAAATTGTGGTAAAATTTTGATTAAATAATTGAACAGAAGAAAGGAGAAACCATTTGAAATGATTCTTCACTTTCCAGAGTGGGGAGTCAAGAGGTAACTCTAAGGTTGGTATGTCAAGAAATAGAGGTATGAACAAGCATGTTATTTATACTTATGAAGACCACTTCTAGAACTAAAAAGACCAAAAGTCCCAACTAACTACTTTGCTGGAGAAAGAAGCTGTAGAAGCTAATGATAGGAAAATGACAAAATTCTCCCTACAGGTTCTCAAATCGTGATAAAGTATGAGTACCTTTAACATAAGAGTATTTATATTAGAGTAAGTTTATATACCTGGGGAATGAATTCACAATCAGGGTTGGGACAGAACCAAAAATGATGAAAGGTGAGCTTAGCCTCCAAAACACTGGTCTTCAAGCACTCAGAGGGCCTGGGATCCAGGGCTTCCAAGAGCTTCTATACCTAAATACCAGCAGCATTTATACCCAAAGGAGAGCCACCAATAAAGAGAAAGACTTTGGGGGAGAGAAATATCACACTTACCTCTGAACATCATTGAAGATGCTCTAGACAATATCATCCTAGTTGGGAAGATCTTTGAATTTCTGCAGATAATGGATGGATTTTTCTCACAGTCATTGCTTCTTGTATTTGGATCTAGTTGACATGTTGGAGGATAGTTTTTCTGAGGTTATTGGACTCAGCTGTGAGTCACTATATTCTATATGAAACAGGAACATCTTCAGGAGAGTGTTATGAGTATACAGACCTTCCTTAATGTCCTGGGAATATATGCCATCAAATCCTCAGTGGTGACCACCTGTCTGAGTGGTAGAGTGGGCCACAACTTTCTGCCCTAGCCACTGCACATGACCTAACTCCTAGACAAGATGGAGTCCATTCAAGTTCTCTGCCAGCTGTATGTCTTGGATAAACTCTTCTTAAGCCCCTTTGTGGTTTTTCCAGGTTGTTCTCTTATTCATCTTCATGGCCAAGACCAACAGGCAAATATCTCAAAGTACCTGATTGTTCTGGAAAATATTACTAGTGATATGACTCACTCATAAGTCCTTTGTGACCTGGGAGAGACTGAGGAAAACTCTCAGAGCATGTCTCCCACACCCAGAACTTAGTCCAGGCATATGAAAGATGTTTGCACTTGAACACAGCAGAAATAAAAAGATACCTGAAGAGAAATGGCAGTCTCTGAGTGTGAGTGAGACACCACTCATCAAAGTTCTCAAGAAGCACTTTTCCCATTTATTCAAGATAAGTGTATTTCAAAATGAGTGTTATAACCTATTAGTGGATTATGAAACTAACTTGTTGTTCATTTTGTTTTGTATTTTTTCTATGTTAATAAATACTTAGGTTTAAATTTACTATATTGTGTTTCTACGTTTCATAGGTACTAAAGGTAAATATTATTTTCTAAATTTTTCAGTTATATATCATGTGTCTGTGTGTCTACTGCATTATAATATAAGGTATAATTATTATTGGAGTCATAGAGTTTGTGAAGCACTACATCTACGTGGTTATAATTTCACTTACCCAAATGGGATCAGTCTACAAAAAGACTTGAGTTGATACACTGAAGATGTCTTGTACTTTGTTCCTGATCAATTTGCATGAAAGCTGGTTCCTAAAACTCAACTGCCATGGTCAGAATGATTAAGAAAAAGGTACCAGCTCAGAGAAGATGCTGAAAGATTGTTGCTATTTATTATAAGTATTTATGTACTATTTGATTTATTATAATGTACAATTATGACTTTGATTAAATAAAAAATTCCCATTTAATCTTAACTCAACTAAATAAAACTCATTTAACTAGAATTTTCCTCCTCTGTAACAAAGAGGGATATGATAATATAATAAAACTTGAATATAACTAATTGTACTGATACCAAGGAATGGGGAGAGGTTTTCAAGGCAGAGAGGCAGACTATGGGAGGGGAGGACCAGCAAATTAGCCATCTTGGGTTTAGCCAATTCCCCAGTGGTTGTAAGAAGTTCATAGGGAGATTCCTGGAGTACACATAGGAAGAGATCATGTGGAGAGTCCAACCAGGTCCTTGAGAGTCTAGAGCAAGAGAATTTCTTATTACACAAATGATCACAGTAGAACTGATATGAATGTCATCTCTTGTTAATTATCTTCATTCTACAGTTTAGATGTAATCAGAGAATAAATGGATACAGTAAGAATCCCAGAACTTTAAGACACATGGCCTAAGAGAGTGAAATTACAGACAATGAGTATGTCATGAATGAGGTGAGTATGTAGAAATGAACTCCTTAGGTCATGTCTTAAAAACTGGAGAGATGTAGATCTATTCCTGTTTCCGTTCCTGTCTCTATGTCTACAGGAGACATAGATCTATATAGATCTATATAGATCTAGATCTAGATATAGATCTATTCCTGTTTCTATTCCTTCCTCAGGCTGTGGATTGTAGAAAATAGGTGTTTGGGGATTTGAAAAAAATAGAGACTCTCCTCTAGGAGTCCCACTAAGATTCTCCCCAGAAAGTTGATGATAAGGTTTCATGATAAGTTTTGTATGCTCACAAACATAATTTTGTCTACAACCAAGATGATCCCATCCATCCAGGATAATCTGGATCACAAGTGGTCAATGAAAAAAGTTTAATGCTTAAGAAATGGTTCACAATGGTAACTATAACTGGTACAAAAGGCAGACCTTCAAGTTATACAGGCAATGCAATGCCTACCTGTACCATGACCTCATTGGTAAGCTAGATATCCTTCAAAAGCTTTGGGGATAAGCTTGTTCTCAGAGCAGAGGGTTGAATTGCAGGTTTTGGAAGGGTTTTTTTTGGCTGAGTTTTGGTGGCCTTGAGTGACTCTCAATAAGGAACGAATAAGCCAAAGATAATAGTGAGTGAAGTTTGAGGACTAGCACCATGGTCTTCTCTCTCCATTTCCCCATCATTTACTGTTCTCTGACTTTGTTTTCATTCAGTCTTGTCTTTCTCTCTCTTCCCTCTCCCTTCTTCACTGGTAGGATTATTTATAAGAAAGGGTGTCCAAAAGCATAAACATTTTTTATGCAATTTAAAGAAGATTTTTAGCATATGTTTATAATTTCATTTCAAAGCATCCATTGGCATAACAGTTTGAAACAAGTGTACAAGATCATACCCATACTACATTATCATTGCATATTCATGTTTCTAGAAATAAATATATATTTTCTAGTTAAAAATATTTCATGATTTTGCTATTTAACTAATGGTCTTACAAAGTTTTTTTTTTTTTTTAAGTTGCCTCTGAGGAATGTCTCTAGGAAGATGGATTATTGTTATTTATTATAAGCACTTGTGTACTATTTTATATATTATCATATACATTTATTATTTTGATAAAATAAAAATTCTCATTTTATCTTAATTCAACTAAATGAAATTCTCATTTAACTAGATTTCTCTTCCCCAGTAACAAAAAGGAATATGATAATATAACAAGCTATTTGTTAAAAACTTTAGTGTTGTTAAAGTCCAGAACATGATAAACAACATACAAATCTTTACACTTATTACTCTATAATTTTTGAAAATTACGTACATTTGACCAGCGTTTATACACTTTTATACACTCATTTCCAGATTTCCCGTAAATCCTCCACCAGTTCAGAACTGGGAGTCAATCATGGACATTTATTGCCTTAGCATCTTATGTGTGCCACCTAGTGGTCAAACAGTACTGTCAAGGATAAAGGTCAAAAGAGGATTCTGGTGGAAATCACTGATACTGCCAATCAGGGCACCCTTCAGTGTGTAGGAATCCAATGCTTAATGAAAATGGGGGTTTCCTAGGTCCTCCCATATAATGGCCTGAAAATGTGAATTTTAAACTTAACTATTGGAAATGAAACTCAAATAAAATGCAATGAACTCTATCAGCTGACTGACCATGCCAGGAAACCATTATCATATTTTAACAAAACATTCTCTTGGAAAAAATAAAAAAAAATACTGGGGCTTCTGGGTGACTCAGTCAGTTGAGCATCTGACTTCGGTTCAGGTCATGAGCTCATGGTGGGTGGGTTTGAGCCCCACATCAGGCTCTGTGCTGACAGCTCAAAGCCTGGATCCTGCTTTGGATTCTGTGTGTGTGTCTCTGTCTGCACCTCCCCCTCTTGTGCACTCTCTCTCAAAAATAAATAAACATTAAAAAAAATTTTTTTAAATAGAAAAAAAAATTAGCTAGGCATCTGACTCTTGTTTTCAGCTCAGGTCATGATCTCATAGTTCCTGAGATAGAGCACCATGCTGGACTCATGCTGACAGCATGGAGCCTGCTTGGGATTCTCTCTCTCACCTTCTCTCTCTGCCTCTCCCCTGCACACACACACACACACACACACACACACACACACACATTTCTCTCTCTCTCAAAATAAATAAATAAACTTTAAAAAAAAATAAAAATAGGATCAGGACCTTCAACTTCCTACCAGTTTGTAAGTGGGGTGGAGGAATAAAATAAAATTATAAGTGAGGAGAAAACTCCATTTAAGAAAATTTAGTGCTCACGTATCCAAGCTTACAAAGAGGTAAATTGGGGAAGATTACTCAAACAATACCAGACTTTCTTATAGATTTGCTTTTAATAGCATACTCCATTAGAACTTTCTAAATATTTATAGATCATTAAGTATTTGACATGAAGACTGGGGGTGGAAGAAAAGAGCCTTAGAGTGTTAAAATATTCAACTAACTGATGGAAAGGATTTTTTTAATAAAAATTACTTCAATTATATTATAAAACAATGGAAAATATAATCTTAAGCATAAAAATAAACTTGTATGAATTGAAAATCCCGACTCCCCAAGGGGTAGGTAAATGGTAAACTGATGGTCTGATCCTTATGTTGTATCCATGTCTACTTCCATAGGTACAAATGTGAATAACACCCTGAAAAAGCTCTATGGTATGTGTTCTAATTTTTGGAATCTCTATTGCTTTTGAACTAACTGCTTCAAAATCAGAAGATAATGTTGTATCAATTACAGTTATATTTGACACAAAGATGTGCTGATTTGATAATTCCTTTTAAGATTCCCTCTGAAGTGACACGTATATTCAGTCTCAAAAACTCACAGTCTGAAACATTCTTACTCAGTAGTATACTTGGTCTTCAAATTATACACCTGTATATTGGGCTTTGCTGATCATACATAGCTTTTGGATAAGAGCAATCAAATTTGATCTATAATGAAGTTTAGAAAGATTCCAATGAAAAGGTAAGGAGAAAAAAGCTAACTTTGACTTCTTGGTGCATGTTTTGTCTGGTGGTTTCTAAATGTTTGGAATAGGATTCAGCCACTTTAATAAACCAAATAGAAAATGTGAATCCTTCTCCAGGAAGGAGAAGCCTTGAAGTTTAGGAAAACTTGCAGCCCATTCTTCCTTGTGAAATAGTTCAAAAACACTTGTAAGCAAAGTGAGGAAAGAAGAGGCTGGGAACTCCAAATGAAAAGAACATTGGCTTAGTAGGAGAGAAAGTGAATGTTCGAAGACATTTAATGCTCAAAGCACATAGCAATTTATGGCAACTAAATGTAAAACATGATCCTGGGCTAGATCCTGAGTAGAAGTAACAGGGTGAGTGAATAAGAGAGAAAGAGAGAGAGAAGGACTGGAGGATAATAGAAAAGAAGAAAGGGAAGGAACAGGGGAAAGGGAGAAAGAGAAGAAAGAAGGGGAAGAAAAAGACAAGTACTATAAAGGATATTCTGGCTAATTTGCTGAAATGTGAATATCACCATATCAATGTCAAATTCCTTGAACTCAATAATTGTAAAGAGTAAGACAGGGGGCACCTGGGTGGCTCAGCTGGTTAAACATCTGACTTTGGCTCAGGTCATGATCTCGTAGTTTGTGAGTTCGAGCCCTGCACTGGGCCCTGTGCTGACAGCTCAAAGCCTGGAGCCTGCTTCAAATTCCATGTCCTCTCTCGCTCTGCCCCTCCCCCACTCATCTTCTCTCTCTCTCTCTCTCTCTCTCTCTCTCATAAATAAATATTTAAAAACAAGATGAAGAATATATCTTTGTTCTTTGGAGATACATGTTGATATATTTAGTGGTGAAGGGCCAAGAAGTCTGTAAATTATTGTCAAATAGTTGTCAAACAATAATAATAATAATAGCAACAATGCTATTGATGCAAATAAAAGTTATAAACAAATATAGAAAAATCTATGTGAAAAGTATCCAAGGGTTTATTGTATAATTCTTACAACTCTTCTGTAAGCTTGAATGTGCTCAAAATAAAAATTTCACTGAAAAAAAGGTATAGCAGACCGATATTAAGAAGTTAAATAGACTTTGTAGTTTACATATAAATTTGGGGCAGAAGAAAAATCAAAACCAATACTTACTTGGATCTCTCTCTCTCTTCAAATTCCTTAAAATGGTTTATATAAAAAACATAGAAAAATAATGGTTATGTTAATGCATTCAAACAAGGTCATAGATATTGGCTAAAAATACTGACTTAGGAGTAAGACTATGTGAGTTAAAATTATGGCTCTATTAATTAATGGTAATTAATAGTTACATGAGTGTGGGCCAATTATTTACTCCATGCCTCAGTTTCTTCATCTGTCTAATAAAGGTAATGAATCAGAATTGTTGTCAGGTTTGAATGGAATAATCTCCGGTAAATGCTTAGAACATACCTGTCACATGATAAGCATTCAGTAAATCTTAAGTATTTTTACTTTAAAATACAAAGTAGACAGTTGTGGCTAAAAAAAAAATATATGACTACAAGAAAATCAATTCCAAAGTAAAGAAAAGAAAAAAGGCAGATTTCTATGACTGAATGTATCCCCCTCCCCCAAATTCATATTGAAATCCTAAAGTGATAGTGTTTAGAAGTGGGGCCTTGGGGAGGTGGTTCAGTCATGAGGGCTCTTTTTTTAATAAGGGATTAACACCCTTATAAAAGAGATTCCAGGGAGCTCTCTTGTTCCTTCTGCCATGTGAGGCTACAGAAAAAAGATAGGAAGCCAGTTCTCACCAGTCAATGAATCTGCTGGTGCCTTGATCTTGGACTTCCCAGACTCCAGAAAAATAAATTCTTATTAAAATTCTGAAAAATAAATGCTTATTGTTTATAAGCCATGCAGTTTGTGACATTTTTGTTGTAGCAACTCAAACAGACTAAGACACAAACAAACTGTGGTTAGTACAGATGTGAGACATAAGCTTCAAACTTGGATCTGAACATCCTGAACACCAAAATAAAAGAGGATATAGACAAATACATAATATCAGTTATCAGAGAGGTGTGTATTAAGTTCCTCCAGAGAAATAGAACCAATAGGTACACACACACACACACACACACACACACACACACACAAAGAGAAAGAGAAAGAGAGAAAGAGAGAGAGGGCCGAGAAGCCCCAATGTCTGCAGTCCAAAGCCTGAGAACCAGGAGAACTGATGGTGTATGTTCCAGACTGAGTAGAAGGCAGGAGAAAACTAACATCTAAGCAGAAGGCCATCAGGCAGATAGTAAATTTTTTCTTACTCAGCCTTTTGCTCTATTCAGGCCCTCAACAGATTGGATAAGACCCATCCACTTGGGAAGGGCAATCTGCTTTACTGTCAACCAACTCAAGTGTAAATCTCATCCAGAAATACTCTTAAAGACACACCCAGAATAATGTTTAAGATCAAACATCTGGCCACCTTATGGCCCAGTCAAGTTGACCCCAAAAATTAACCAGCACAAGATGATTCATAACTATTCCTCAAGGGAGGTATAACTTTTCCTAGCACTGAATTCTAAACTAATCCATCCAAGAAGCACAGAATACTCTGGAGGAAATATCCTAAGCAAGGTTTCTTCAGTAAATATGGTTATGGATTTGATTTGGCTTTTAAAAATTACTATTTTTTGATAAAAGCTAAAGGAATGCCATTAAAAGAAAACTCAATAAAATATAATTCTGAAAACAATAAAGTAAAAAAAGAGTTCAGTTGTATATTTTTCTGAGAATAACTTGATCCAAGAATAGAATCTATAGTACCTAGAGGCGTAGGTGAATCACAGATCCTTTGAATAATACTTCATTCTTTTAGCACAGCTTTGTAAAAGATCAAATGACAAAGATTTTACCCTCTGTCAAAGGCCCAAAATGGATATACTCTGTGTTGCTTCTGGAAAATAGATCCTTATGTTTATGAACAGGGCTGGGACTGGTATGACCCTAAAAGTGAGTATCTCCTCAAATTCTGTGCCCTGGGTGCCTTTCTTTTCTTACCCTAGTCTCAGTTCTGTTTATAAAAGCAAATAGTTCAAGAATAAAAGTCCATAACATATAAGTTATACCTACCATATTTTTATATGTGACAGCTGTTAGGAAGAGACAAAATAATGTCTCTGCTTTTCTCCACTAAAAACAAAACCAAATCCATTCAAAGAGCAGATGGGGCAGACTGTGGATCAAGAATATCACCTTATTTGTTAGTATCCAAAATATATAAAGAACTTATACAACTCAATACCCCAAAAGCAAATAATTCAATTAAAATTGGGCAGAAGACATGAATATATATCTCTCCAAAGACAACATACAGATGGCCAACAGGCACATGAAAAGATGTTCATCATCAGTTATCATCAGGGAACTGCAAATCAAAACTACAATGAAATATCACCTCACACTTGTCAGAATGGTTAAAATCAAAAACACAAGAAGCAACAGGTTTTGTCAGGGATGTGGAGAAAAAGAAACCCTCTCCCACTGTTGGTGGAAATGCAAACTGGTACAGCCACTCTGGAAAACAGTATGGAGTTTCCTCAAATGGATAAAACTAGAACTACCCTACAATCCAGCAGTCTTACTTTGTATTATTTACCCAAAGACCAAAACACTAACCCAGAGGAATATATACACCCTTATGTTTATAGCAGCATTATTTATAATAAGCAGCCCAAGTGTCCATTGATTGATGAATGGATAAAAAAGAGATGGTATACACACACACACACACACACTGGAATATTATTCAGCCATAGAAAGAGTGAAATCTTGCCATTTGCAATGACATGGAGCTACAGAGTATAATGCTAAGTGAAGTAAGTCAGAGAAAGACAAATGATTTCACTCATATGTGGAATTTAAGAAACAAACCAATGAGCAAAGAGAAAAAAAAAGAGAGAAATCAAGAAACAGACTCTTAATTATAAGAGAGCAAATTGATGATTACCAGAGGGGAGGGGGCTGGGGGGTGGGTTAAATAGGTGATTGGGATTAAGGAGTGCACTTGTTGTGATAAGCACCTAATGATGTATGGAATTGTTGAATTGCTATATTGTACACTTGAAACTAATAAAACCCTGTGTGTAAAAAAATATATATATATTACCTTCTACTTACTGATTACAATCACAGTAATGCTTAATTTTCTGGTCAAAGATTCAAATGCTTTCTAACTACAGATCACTGTTGTTCCTCTTAATGAGAGCTCAGACAGTGTAGCATTTTGCCTGTGAGGAAGTTGAATCTCCATGAACAATATGGATATCTACGTACACATTGTACTTAAACACCTCTTAAGTTTCAACACTTTAAATACTGAGATCACAAGTTGAGGCCATTTTCAAAAGTGTGAAAAAAAAGGAATCCTATCATCCTATAACAGTGTTACTCCCCACCCAAACCCTTGAAACAGCAGTACTTTGTGACTGCCCTACCATCTCAACTCACATATTTCCTTCAAAATGTAACATAGACACAGTGTTACATTATCTAACGTGATGCTCAGAGTCTAGTTGAAATAATACAAGCTACTTTCACAGTGCTTGGATCCAAGATCCACAGATCTTTCAGAAATGCTGATGCAGCACTCCAGTGGGAAGCAAATTCTAATTTATGGTTTTGTGGTCCTAACAGGAAAAAAAAATCAAGAACCACTACAGAAAGGGATTGGGTTTTCACAACTTTGGGAGATTAAAATTTTTTTTTTGATAAAATGGAACAGTTTAAGCCTTCAATGTGTTCTGGATTGGGACACAGTAAGGATGATATCTTCAATATCTTATATTTATTCTAGATTGCATTAGGAATTTTAATAGTACCAAGAAATATGTAATGATCTACTGCCCTTATGTTTGTCCTGGGTGGCAATAAGGAACTACCAATTTAGAGTTACATTTTAAATAGATTAGCTCTTTAGCTAGAAATTATATGAGTATGTGTGTGTTTTTATGTGCTTGTTTGCTTTCATTTATTCAGATCATTTCTAAATATTGCCATATGGTAATTGAGTTGTAATGTTGTAGCCTCTCTGAAAGGAAGATGGAATATGAAACAGGTCTCTAAACAATTCAGCCCAGCTAGCATAGGCCATAAAGAGGAGGGAAGAGGAGGGAAATATTCTATTTACCATCTCTCCCCTTGGAAAAATGCCATTTCCGGGGAGGTCAGAATCCTACACTCCAGTGCCAGTCAGAATTAGAACAATCTATTCAAATGTCCTTTATGAGCCCAGAACAACTGTTGGAGCTCTGTAGAAATTGTGTGGATCAGCAAGTATTTGGAATAAAACAGCTGTGCCTGGTGGTTGCTTTACTCAGTTAACACCGTTAATGGCTCAAACACAGAGGAAACAGGAGCCTGGGAAACACCTTCCCTTTCTTACTTGAAGGCCTCCTCCAGCGTTCAGACTTGAAATGGCTCTTTTCTGCACAAGTTTACCAGAGGGGGTGTTCGGGGGTAGTGTGTAGGAGGTGCAGGTTCATGGTTGTGGGGGGAGTGCTGTGAGTGTTTTTCTACCCTTTCTCACTGCTTATATCCTTCCCTTATCCCCACCCCACCCTGGAAAAATCAGACAAGATATGGGGAGGGGGGTTGTCTGTTTGTATTTAGCAAAAAGGATGGGCAAAGAAGACATATTGTAAAATTTTGCGTGTTTCCTTTACATTCTTTACATCTCACAGTGGGGCCACTGAGTTCCCCAAAGTCTGACTGGCTTCAAAAGTTCCAGTCAGCCTAAAACAAAACAAAACACAGAGAGGTCTTGTTGCTTTTGAAACAGCAACCTCTTGGTTGCTGTTGCAGAGCCGTGAAATCAGCAATCCAAAAACAACAGCTGGGGAGAAGAAAGGGGCAAGGAAGCTGGGGTAGGCCAGGGCTTCTGTTCCAGGAAGATTTTTGAAGAGCCCCTTTGTATATATACCAGTCATTCTGGGTGATAAAATGCTATCTGCAATAAAAGGCATTCTCCCATGGCGTCTGCATGCTAATCAGCTCCTGATCTACATTCTCTGGGCTCAGAAGGAGGGTGGAAACATCTCTCCAAACCCAGTCCAAATCTTTTCAGTACCTGCTGATAAATATTTCAGCTGGAAGACCTGATTAAGTAGTACTTGCTAACTGGCACCAAAAGCCTTAGTGCAACTTCTAGAAACAAACAAACAAACAAACAAACAAAAAGGCAGTAGGCCACTCCTTGCTTAACAAGGTGGCTATGTAACTGAGTCTAAGCTCATTCTGTTCACAGCATAACAGTCCAGTAAGTCAAGAGGCAAGATGTTGGTGTAAGAAAAGTGACTTTGTTCAGAAAGCCAGCAAACCAAGGAGATGGCAGAATATTGACCCAAAGAACCATCTCCCTGAGCATAAGATTTGAGTTTCTTTTGTGTTAGCAGAAGTGGGCAGTGGGAAGGACTTAGAGTCAAAAGGTCACTGACATTTGTGGACTTTCAGGGAAGTTCCTGTAACTTCTTTGTCCTTGATCAGTTGATCTTTGCACACAAGAACATTGTTGTGTCCTTCCTGTAAATCTTAAACATAATATAGTCATTCTGTACTTACCTCTCCTCAGGTGAGGTAGGTTTTGAGTGAAAGGTGGCTTTTGGAAATCTAAGCTATAAGCAGAATTCCTTTAATGATTAACATGCGCTCATGCAGGTCTAAGCAGAAGTTTCTAAGCTGCAGGTCACAGCAGCAAAGGAAATAGAAACAATATGGAGTCAGTCATGCTAAGTTCCTCCCTATTATAGCTACTCCCCCTCACCTAGCCAACCAGGTCTCCCAGGAGGACCCTGCAGACCTGTTTGCTGCCTTTAACCATTTCCTTCTCATGGCTTTTGTGACAGGCCTCCATGAACTGACTGGAGAATTGGGCAACCGTGCCTCTAGTTCTGTCATTACTACAAGGGCAACAAGGACCAAAAAAAGTGCTTATCCCTCAAAGTGAAGTTATTTGGACAGGTGTCTGTCAATTTATATAAGAACAGTCCACCAATGGAAATAAAATGGCTGTGAATCAAAAGAGAGTGATAGAAACAGAGATCATCTTTTCTTCCTCTCACCCAATATATTTTTAGCAAAAATCACCATCTACCCACTCACATTCAAACACATTAACCTTGCAATCTGCAAGCCTCATGTTTTCTCTTGGAAATTAAAATGAAGTGTGCTTGGGGGAGTGTATTTGTGCCCTACTCTCTTTCCATATGCTTATTTCTCTTTTCTTCCTGTTTCCTCTCCAATGTGTCCTTTCTTGGACAATGTACTTAGAAGGTAAGAACATAGACTGAAATATTCCCAAGTCAAGGATTGTTTGCAGGGATCTAAGACCATTCATGGAAAGTAGACATACTAGATTTAGTGCTTTTTAAAAAAATTTTTATGTTTATTTATTTATGAAACAGAAACAGAGCATGCGTAGGGGAGGGGAAGAGAGAGAGGGAGACACAGAATCAGAAGCAGGCACCAGGCTCTGAGCTGTCAGCACAGAGTCTGACCCAGGGCTCAAACTCACAAACTGTGAGATCATGACCTGAGCTGAAGTCGGTCGCTCAACTGACTGAGCCACCCAGGCGCCCCTAGTGCTTTTTTTTTTTAAAGTAAAGATACATAAGATGAGTATAGCATTAAGAAGGTACTAAAATCAATCTATGAATATAAGCATGTACTATACTCAGCATAAATCAAACTTAACTAACAGTTATCTCAGATTCTGCTTCTCTTCTTCCTGGGTTTGCTATCTCTGCAAATGGAACCATCACCTGCCCAGCTGCAAAGTTGTACCCATGCTAGTCACCATGGTTTTATACTTCTCACCTTCTACATTGAGTTATTCAGCAGACTACCTTCTAAATATCTCAATTGTGTTCCTTCAATGTCATCTCACAGTAGAACAGACTAATATTTCCATATTAGACAATGATCCCAGGCATCATTGATAGCCCCATTCAAGTTATTGTTTATTGTGTGCTCAGTGCTATATGGGTGTCTTAGCCACTTTGGGATACTGTAACAGAATACCACATATGGGTGGCTTAAACAACAAATGCTTATTTCTCATATTATAGAACCTGCAAGTTCAAGATCAAGGTGCAAGCATGCTCTGGTTCTTGGTGAAGGCTCTCTTCCTGGTTTATAGATGGCCACTTTCTTTTTGTACCTTCAAATAGCAAGGAGAGTGAGAGTGCACTATCTTTCTTTCTCTTCTAATAAGGACACAAATCCTATCTTGGGGACTCCACCCTCTGACCTAATTACTTCCCAAAAGCCTCACCTCCAAATACCATCATATTAGGTTTTGAGGAAGCAAAATATGCAGTCCAAAGCAATTTACAAAAAGTAGATAGTACCTTTATCTTGATACAGCCTGTATTTGTTTAATGGGGCTCCCATAACAATGTACCATGGACTGGGTAGCTTAAAAAACAGAAATTTTATTTTCTCACATTTCTAGAGGCTACTAGTCTGAATTGAAGACATTGACAGGGTTGGTTTCTTCTGAGGCCTCTCTTCTGGCTTTGTACATGGCCATCTTCTCTCTGCTTTCCATGATCTTCCCTCCATATTTGTCTGTGTCCTAACTTCTTCTTATAAAGATAATAGTCATATTATATTAGGGCTCACTTTAATGATGTTATTTAACCTTAACTACCCCTTTTTATAAGCTGGCAGAGGGAGAGTAAAGTATGTCCAAACTGAGAAGGCACCTTGCAACCAGAAAACAAAGCAGGTGACTCTATATAGTTTATACATACTTTTGTTTAGGGCAACTTACTGATGGGAGAATTGGGCAGGTGACGATCCAGGCACTACATAGCTATTCTCCACAAAGTCTGGACTTGAGTCCACAGATTTTATAGAGTGAGAGGATGTGCAGAAAGCCTTGTGATGAGGTCAAAAAGTCTAACATTTAACAGACCTCATGCTGTCACTTGTGACTGAAGGTAGGGAGAGAAACTATTTTATCTTTCCAGTTACCTAAACAACTTCAGGAAGGACCAGAGCAAGGCTGCCCACATTCTAGTCAAGACATACATTAACATTCACAGGACCTGAAACATGTAACCCCAAGGGAAATCATTGCACGGGCACAAGCAAAATGGAGGGTCAGAGATGGAGTCAGTATTGTTAGCATTCCTACACCTCTTTCAGGGTCTTATCTCCAAATACATTCAAATTCTGAGGTACTGGGAGCTAACATTTCAACCTATAAATGAGGGTGCAGAAGACTTGATTCAGCCCAAGGCCCATTCACATCTTTTACCTTTTCATTGTTGCCATTGTCACAAGTCTTCAAGACAATATCTGAGGATCAAGGAAAGTATTATTATTGGACTGATGGAAAACTGGGACCCAGACAGCTTGAGTGATGCTTGAAGTTACCAGGTTGTTGACAGCCAGAGCCCAGACTTGACTATTCTTTCTTCTCAAAAGAATGCCATCTTCCTTCACTGCAGAGTAAAATTCTGTTGCTGTGATTATACCGTACTCCACACAATTGCCTACATTATACTCTTCACTTCAAATGCCTTCAAGTACCCTATTATTTTTAATTCTAATTCTTCAGTGTTCTTTGGTTTTCTCTATTAATTTCACTTTTCTTTTTTTCTATTTGATGTTCATAGACTCTTTCCATCCTTACACATCAAATTTCAAATGGAGCATAAAGCCATCACTTTATCTGCTGTGCCGTTATTGTTGGGACAGCAGCTGATCATCACAGTGTGCTACCCATTGAGAAAGGCTACACCCTACATGCTTAATAAACTTGTAAGCTAGGCTGCCATTAATCCTCCTAGTTCCAGGAGGAGGAAGAGGAAATGACATGCATTATGATTTCCATTTCTTGAATGGAGAAAAAAATACAGAAATTGTACTTAATTTATCTATGACTATGTTCCCCAGCCAAGGTGCCAGCCAGTTTGGAGGTATAGTAATTTTATTATTGGGGTGCCTGGAGGTGAAACTGACAGTGATTTGGAACAGAGAGAGACTGCCTGGTACTCACACAGTTGGGATGGACAGATAATTGGAAAATAGCTATGAAAGCCTCACCTAATAACTAATATAATAAACATTATAAACTAATGTGTACTCACTTGAGTCAGGCATTATGCTAAACTCTTTATTTCCTTTCTCACTAACCCTTCTAATACCCTGATGAGGTAGTTTACTCTAGTTCAACATACTATTATTATTAACCAGAATATAAACTTCCTGAAGGAAAAGACTATTTGGTTGTCTTCACCACTTTAGAGATCTCTCTGCTCTGGATCACTGTCAGTTTCATCTTTAGAGTCTGGTGCAAAATGAGAAATAGAATGAAGAAACCTAAGCCATTGTAAAATACCAATAATAAAATTACAGTACCCCAAACAGACTGACACCTTGCTGGGCAACATAGCCTTAGATAACTTACCTTAGATAAATCCCTTGCACATAGCAGTGTATAACAGGTTGTAGGTGCTCAGGAAATGTTTGTTGATGATATGAACAAATGAATGAATGACTACTTTGTGCAGGTGAGAAAGCAATAAGACATCACTCATGTCAAAAAGCAATTCACTGTTATGGAAGGTATGGATGATTATTGCCTATAGGTGTAGAGAAAAAGTCAAGATTTAATTTAGTATATCCTAATTTCTAGCTTAATTATCCATCTTATTTCTAATACCTATGTTTTTAAAATCACCATATGAGTGAATAGCAGGCTTACAATGAAAATTTGAAATAATTCAGGACCTTCATTCTTAGAGAAAAGGGAATATGGCCAAATTTTACACAGAAAGGAGGCAACCTATTTAGTAAATCTGCCTCCTGTTCAGCCAAGTATTCTTTCCCAAAGAACTAATCACCAATTCCTGTACAATTAATTCTGTACCAGGAATCCTAGGGACACTTTGAGAATTTCAAAAAACATTTGCAAAACTTTCTAGTTGAATCTAGAACATCTCAGAAAGGAAAATATCATAACAGAGACAAAAATCCACAGCAGGGGTAGGGTGTCCTTTTGAGACATGATAGCAAATAGATTACTGCATAGCAATTAAATGTAATGAGGAAGAATTTAAAATTCCCTGTGTGCACTGAGGAATAAACATCTCAAGATGTGGTAACCATGCTGAGAACAAAGTCAAATGCCAAGCCAGCATCTCTCCATTCACTTTTATTCTTCAACAAGATTCTCTAACTCAGGGTAATATACAAAACAGTTAACACTACAGCACTGAATAACATTACAACACTGAATAATGAGCAATCAGAACTCATTCTGCCCATATACAAAACAAAACAGAACAAGTCTGGCCATTTAAGTTCATGTTGACTGAATATCAGACACCTGATAGACCTGTTTCAGCTCCTTCTCTCTTTATTTCCATTTCCAGGCATGTATCCTGACTCCCTGGCTCCCTGGCTCCTTGATTTCCTTGATGACACCATAGAACCTCTCTTAGTGTGATGAGAAAAGACCTCTGCTCTGGGAGTCATAGGGCATGGGTTTCAGTCTTACTGCTATGAGTTCTATGACCTTAGCAAAATCATTTCATTGTCCTGTGCTCCACTTGCTCCTTTGGTAAAGTAAGGAGATCAAGCTGGTGTTTCCCAAGAAGAGTGCTATGGGCATTGGTGGGCAAGGAGCATTTGTTTATGGTGTAGGTATGACCCACGCATGGCAGGATGTTTAGCATCCATGACCTCTGGGCATTAAATGCCAGTAGCAGGCATTGTGATAACCCTAAATTTCCCACAAATCTCCACTGAAAATAACTGGGCTATATGGTTTCTAAGGCCTTTTCTAATGTTAACTTTTCAATATTTCTTACATGCATGGTAAGAGCTCTATGCCGATGAAGTCAGTTTTATTTTACACTGAACTGTGGTTTTTGCCCCACGATGACAAGCTTACTGATGCACAAGTAGAACATTTTTTAATGGCTCCCTTACATAGATATGAAAAAGATCTTGCCATCTAGGTAAATGATACTCTACAATGAAAAAAGAATCAACAACCTCACCAGTCCAGAAGTCCAGAAAATCAGTGTTCCTTAACTTTTTAGAGGTGTATCAGCAAAGTTCAGTTATAAAAAAACAAAAAACAAACAAGAAAAAACCCAGACACTCGTCTCAATGTTTTTAAGTAGAATAGGATTTTGTATAAGAAGGCAGATGCTTTCAAATTTTAGAAGGTTTAGAGGAACAGATTCTAGGTAGGCCTCCATAAATGACTCCTAGAAAAATATTCAAAATATGGTCCATCTAAGTAGCTTCTATATTTGCTTCTGTTGGAAATAAGGGATATATCCCTTCCAGAAGACTGCCTCTGGAATTGTGGACTTCGAGGAAATACTCTCTTGTAATGGTGATCCAAGATCAGAAAACCACTGTCTTTGCTACCACTGTTTACACTGTCTTTTACTGCCCATGAAGCTCTTGGTTGGTTCCCAGAAAGACAAAGCAGAAAAACAAAGCAGAAAAACTCAACATGACTACCAGTACACTTCTATACAAACAACCAAAGCAGCAGGAATATACCCTCTACATTGCTTCTGCCTTCCAGAAGAACTGAATTTATACCCAGTATTATAGTTACAAGTGAGTTTGGGAAATGTAGCTTTTAGCCATCCAGATTCTGCAGTGCAGAAAGGTACAATAGAAGCTTGATGCTAAGTGTTAATCTGCTATATCCAACAGAGAGAGCATGTAACTCTGTCACGATAAGATAAAAGCTATGGACTCTCCCCTGTGGGGGAAAAATAACAACGTACATATAAAATTTTGCATGCATTTTCATGGTATGTATGAATTTCCCAAAACCCACCATGGACCCTAGGAACACTTATAGTTTCTGAACCTTAACCTGACTGACACTTTGGGCTGGATAATTCTTTGTTATGGGGAGCTGTTCTGTGCATTGCAGGATCATTCATTACCAGATCCCTGGCTTCTATCTACTAGATGCCAGAAATCTGTCCCCATGCCTCTACAATGCAGTTATGATAGCCCAAACTGTTCCATATATATAGCTGTTGAGAGAAAAACTTGCCCCTGGTTGAGCTTATTTAGCTCCAAAGGATCAATACAAATATAAAATTTTGTGAGAGGACAGCCTTGATCAATAGACTCACACAGAGAAACACCATGAATGGCAATAAGTAAAATTGTTACAGGAATATAAACAACAGCATGGATGATAGCTTCAAAAATATGTCAGAAGGAGGGCTTAATATTGTTATTATGCAAGCAGAGCATGAGATTCAACTCAGAAGGCCTGTGTGATGACAAATTTTGTGTGTCAACTTGATTCGGCCATGGGGTGCCTAGATATTTGGTTAAACATGATTTTGGGTGTGTCTGTTAAGGCATTTCTCGATGAGATAAACATTTGAACTGGGTGAGCCTCATCTAATCTGCTGAAGGCCTAAATAGAACAAAAGACCTGTGTTAAAAGGAAACTTCTGCTGGGGTGCCTGGGTGATTCAGTCAGTTAAGCATCTGATTCTTGATTTTGGCTCAGGTCATGATCCCAGGGTCATGGGACCAAGCCTGTCTGGCTCAACCCTGAATGTCAAGTCTGCTTTTAAGATTTTGTCTCCCTCTCCCCCTCTTTCCTGCAAAGAGGAAACTGACCTCTGGAGCTGATGTATTGGTCTTTTCCAGCCCCGGGATTCACTCTGAAACATCTACTCTTCTAGGACCTCAAGCCTGCCAGCTTATAGACTATAACTTACAGTGTTAGCTCTCCAAGTTCTCAGGTCTTCAGACTCAGAGTAATCTCTCTCTCTCTTTCTTTCAATACACACACACACACACACACACACACACACGCATACTTTATATATCCTGTTTCTCTGGAAAGCCCTGGATAATATAGCCTAGTTTAAGTGTTAGCTATACTGCCCAGTCTGTGGCAAAATTCATTAACCTCTCTGAACTTCAGTTCCCCCACTTATAAAATGGGATTATGGGAGATCAGGGCCAACGTGGAGGAGAAGTAGAGGGATCCATACTTCCCACATCTCTCAAACAAAGAACTGCTGAAGCCAAAGGACTTTGAACCCCACGAGTCTGGGAGGAAAAGAGACTGAATCTACCAGGAAGAAAAAGGGACAACTTGAGAAGCAATAGGTGGGTGAGTGTGAACTGGGGGAGATAAAACAGGCTGCATAGGCACGGGGGGGAGGGATCCCCTTCCGAGGAGGAGACACAAAGGGAAGAGAAAGAGTGGCTTGGGAAGTGTAGGACTGTATCTGGATAAGAGAAAAACCTCTGACTGGGACTCAGAGGGATCTTATCTCTAACTGTGGGACTTTCTTCAGACTGGGGCTGCTTCCCTGTTAGTACATCTGGGGAAGAGGGGAGCCAGCCCTGGGTTCTATGGTAGATCAGGGGCACAGTCCCCAGTAGGAGAAAATGGTCCCCTCCCTGGAGGGCTGCATGATAGGACAAAGCCTGCCTGTGTCTGCCACCCCCGGGCTCAGTGGCTAGGTCAAAGAGGGTACAGTCCACAGTAGTAGAAAGCAGCCACCTCCCTGGAGTGCTGTGGGGAAAGACAAAGCCTGCCTGTGTCTGCCACCCCCAGGGCTTGGAGTCGAGGTAGGCAGTGCAATTCACAGTAAGAGCAGGTGGTCCTGCCTCAAGTGCTGCAGCACAAAGCCAGCCAGGACCACATATCAGGTCACATAGAGTGGCCTTTCCCCTGTGCCAGAGTGCACAGAGTGGGCCTTTGAATCCTAGCCAAGTGCAGGGTCAGGGGTGTTGGTGGAGTGAGAAGGACCACCCCATCTGTGCCCACGGCACAGTGAGGATGACTCAAACAGAGTCCACCAGGTCCATGAAGAAGAAACTGGGGGATCACCATTTCCCCGCCCCCCCACCACCAAGGTGGGGCTTTAGGGATCTTCTGAGGGCCCACAGTGGAGGCAGGACCAGCCTATACCAAACAACACCCCTCCGTACCAGGTAACTGAGTATCCACTGGAGCCAGAGAGACCCTGTTTAACCAGACAGACAGCTCCTCTAGACCAGCGCTGAAACGTTACCTGGATTAATTCTAGGTCAGTTCTGGATATATAGATATATTCACCCCCCACACTCCATTTCTCCCCTTTATCTCTTCCCTCCTCTAGACTGGTTACCCTGGTTATTGGTTTGTCTAAATAGACATATTTAATCCGTTCTCTTGATACATGTTCTACACCTTCTACTTTACATTCCTTTCTCTCTGGAATAATCAAGCCATATAGTTTCTGTCTGGGTAACTTTATCTTCCTTTCTTTTTCCCTGCCTCCTTCTTTATTTTCCTTTCTCTCTCTGGATTAAGACTTCTAGTCTCTCTGCTTAATCAATGTTTATTTTTTTCTTTTTCCCTGCTTCTGTCATTTCTCTCTTTGTATGTGCTCTTCCATCAGCATCACCTCCACCCTGTTCTTTACTTGTAGTCGGTGTTTCTGGTTTTTTTGCTTTTGTATTGTGTTTAGTTTTTTGCTTTTTTGTTTTTGTTTATTTTCTTGTTTATTTTATGTTTGTGTGTTTTTGTCTCTTTTTTGTCTTTCTTTTTTTTTTTTTTCCTTTACTGAGCTACTCCAAGGAACAATTCAAAGGACATCTGGTGGAGGGTCCAAAACATCACTATGAAGAAGGAAATAAAATAATCAAACTCACAACAACAGAGAGCAAGTAACACTCCCCAAAACACACCTCCTGAAGGGCCAGGCCATGGACAGTGTATGACCCCCCTCTAATATAGTAGTGCTCACAGGTGTAGAGAACACAACAAGCTTTTAAAGCTCATCAGGGACAGAAAACTAGCCAAAATGATGAAAAGGAAGAATTCTCCTCAAAAGAAATTCCAGGAAGAAGTGACAGCTAATGAACTGATCAAAAGAGATTTAAGCAATATAACTGAACAAGAATTTTAGAATAATAGTCATAAAATTAATTGCTGGGCTTGAAAAAAGCAGAGGACAGAGGAGAATCTATTGCTACAGAGATCAAGGGAATAAAAAAAATAGTCATGATGATTTAAAAAATGCTATACATGAGATGCAAAATAATATAGAAGTGGCCACAGCATGGAATGAAGAGGCAGAGGGGAGAATAGGTGAATTAGAAAATGAAATTATGGAAAAAGAGGAGCTGAGAAAAAGAGATATATAAAAATCCAGGATTATGAGGGGAGAATTAGAGAACTAAGTGATTCAATCAAACAGAACAATAACCATATCATAGGAATTCCAGAAGAAGAAGAAGAAGAGAGAGAAAGGGGCTGAAAGTGTACTTGAACAAAATCATAGCTGAGAATTTAGCCAATCTGGGGAAGAAAATGGGCATTGAAATCCAAGAGGAACAGAGACTCCCTTCAGATGTAACTTGAATCGATCTTCCGCACCACATATCAGAGTGAAACTAGCAAAATACAAGGATAAAGAGAGAATTCCGAAAGCAACTAGGGATAAATGGGACTGAACCTACAAGGGTAGACACATAAAGGTAGTAGCAGACCTATCTACTGAAACTTGGCAGGCCAGAAAGGAATGCCAGGAAATCTTCAATGTGATCAACAGGAAAAATATGCAGCCAAGAATCCTTTATCCAGGAAACATGTCATGCAGAATAGAAGGAGAGACAAAGGTTTTCCCAAAACAAAACAAAAAAACCTGAAGGAATTCATCACCACTAAACCAGCTCAACAAGAGATCATAAGGGGGACTCTGTGAGTGAAATGTTGCAAAGACCACAAAGGACCAGAGACATCACTACAACCATGAAACCTACAGCTAACACAATAACTCTAAATCCATATCTTTAATAATAATATTGAATGTAAATTGACTAAATGTTTCAATCAAAATACATAGAGTATCAGAATGGATAAAAACCAAGACCCATCTATTTGCGGTCTAAAAGAGACTCATTTTAGACCTGAGGACACCTTCAGATTGAAAGTGAGGGGATGGAGAACTATCATGCAAATGGAAGTCAAAAGAAAGCTGGAGTAGCCATACTTATATCAGACAAATTAGACTTTAAATTAAAGGTTGTAACAAGACATGAAGAAGGGCATTATATAATAATCACAGGGTCTATCCATCAGGAAGAGCTAACAATTATAAATGTCTATGCACCAAATATGGAAGCCCCCAAATATATAAAACAATTACTCACAAACATAAGCAACCTTACTAATAAGAATGTGGTAATTGCAGGGGACTTTAATGCTCCACTTACAGCAATGGATAGATCATCTAGACAGAGAATCAGCAAAGAAACAATGTCCCTGAATGGACCAGAAGGACTTGACAGATATACTTAGAACTCTGCATCTCAAAGCAACAGAATATACTTTCTTCTCAACTGCACATGGAAAATTCTCCAAGATAGATCACATACTGGGTCACAAAACAGTGCTCAATAAATATAAAAGAATTGAGATCATACCATTCACACTTTCAGATCACAATGCTATGAAACATGAAATCAACCACAGGAAAAAGTCTGGAAAACCTCCAAAAGCATGGAGGTTAAAGAAAATCCTGCTAAAAAAACAAATGGGTCAAACAGGCTTAAAGAAGAGACTAAAAAATATATGATAACAAATGAAAATGAAAACAGAACAATCCAAACCCTTTGGGATGCAGCAAAGGCAGTCCTAAGAGGAAAATACATTGCAATCCAGGCCTATCTGAAGAAACAAGAAAAATCCCGAATACAAAATCTAACAGCATACCTAAAGTAACTAGAAGCAGAACAGCAAATACACCCCAAACCCAGCAGAAGAAGAGAAATAATAGATATCAGAGCAGAAATAAACAATATAGAATAAAAAAAAAAGTAGAGCTGATCAATGAAACCAAGAGTTGTTTTTTTTTTGTTTTGTTTTTTCGAAAAATAAACATTGACAAACCTCTAGCCAGGTTTCTCAAAAAGAAAAGAGAGATGACCCAAATAGATAAACTCATGAATGAAAGTGGAATTATTACAACCAATCCCTCAGAAATACAAGCAATTATCAGGGAATACTACCAAAAATTATATGCCAACAAACCTGGAAGAAATGAACAAATTCCTAAACACTCACACACTACAAAAACTCAAACAGGAAGAAATAGAAAACTTGAACTGACACATAACCAGCAAAGAAATTGAATCAATTCTCAAAAATCTCCCAACAAATAAGAGTCCTGGACCAGATGGCTTCCCTGGGGAATTCTACAAGACATTTAAAGCAGAGATAATACCTATCCTTCTCAAGCTGTTCCAAAAAATAGAAAGGGAAGAAAAACTTCTGGACTCATTCTGTGAAGCCAGCATTACCTTGATTCCCAAACCAGACAGAGACCCAGCAAAAAAAGAGAACTACAGGCCAATATCCCTGATGAATATGGATGCAAAAATTCTCAACAAGATACTAGCAAATCTAATTCAATAGCATATACAAAGAATTATTCACCATGATCAAGTGTGATTCATTCCTAGACTGCAGGGCTGGTTCAATATTCACAAATTAATCAGTGTGATACATCACATTAATATAAGAAAGGATAAGAACCATATGATCCTGTCAATAGATGCAGAAAAGACATATGACAAAATATAGCATCCTTACTTAATAAAAATCCTTGACAAAGTCACCATCATTTAAACATCATAAAAGCCATTTATGAAAAGCCCACAGCTAATATCCTCAATGGGAAAGAACTGAGAGCTTTCCCCTGAGATCAGGAACATGACAGAGATGTCCACTGTCACCACTGCTGTTTAACACAGTGTTGGAAGTCCTAGCATCAGTAATAAGACAACAAAATGAAATAAAATGCATCAAAATTGGCAAAGAAGAAGTCAAACTTTCACTTTTTGCAGACGACATGATTTTCTACATGGAAAATGCAATAGACTCCACCAAAAGTCTGCTAGAACTGATACATGAATTCAGCAAAGTTGCAGGGTACAAAATTAATGTACAGAAATTGGTTGCATTTTTATACACTAATAATGAAGCAACAGAAAGAGAAATAGACTGATTCCAATCATAATTGCACCAAGAATTGTAAAATACCTAGGAATAAACCTAATCAAAGATGTAAAGATCTGTATGCTGAAAACTGTAGAAAGCTAATGAAGGAAACTGAAGAAGATACAAATAAATGGAAAAACAACCCATGCTTATGGATTGGAAGAATGAATATTGTTAAAATGTCAATATTACCCAAAGCAATCTACACATTTAATGCAACCCCAATCAAAATTGCACCAGCATTCTTCTCAACCCTAGAACAAACAACCCTAAAATTTGTATGGAACCACAAAATTTGTATGGAATACTCTGCCAAATAGGCAAAGTATTATTGAAGAAGAAAATCAAAGCAGGAGGCATCACAATCCCAGACTTTAGCCTCTACTACAAAGCTGTAATCATCAAGACAGCATGGTATTGGCACAAAAACAGACACATAAACCAATGGAATAGAATAGACAACCCAGAATTGAACCCACAAATGTATGGCTAACTAATCTTTGACAAAGCAGGAAAGAATATGCAATGGAAAAAAGACTCTTCAGCAAGTGGTGCTGGGAAAACTGGACAGCGACATGCAGAAGAATGAATCTGGACCACTTTCTTACACCATACACAAAAATAAACTCAAAATGGATGAAAGACCTGACTGTGAGACCAGAAACCATCAAAACCCTAGAGAAGAAAGCAGGAAAAAAACCTCTCTGACCTCAGTCACAGCAATTTCTTACTTGACACATCTCCAAAGGCAAGGGAATTAAAAGCAAAAATGAACTATTGGGACTGCAAAGGAAACAATCAGCAAAACTAAAAGGTAACTGAGGAACGGGAGAAGATATTTTCAAATGACATATCGGATAAAGGGCTAGTATCCAAAATCTGTAAAGAACTCACCAAACTCCATACCTGAAAACCAAATAATGCAGTGAAGAAATGGGCAGAAGATATGAATAGACTCTTTTCTAAAGAAGACATCCAGATGGCCAACAGACACATGAAAAGATGCTCAATGTCACTCCTCATCAGGGAAATACAAGTCAAAACCACTCTGAGATACCACCTCACACTGGTTAGAGTGGCTAAAATGAACAAATCAGGAGACTATAGATGCTGGCGAGGATGTGCAGAAATGGGAACCTTCTTGCACTGTTGGTGGGACTGCAAACTGGTGCAGCTACTCTGGAAAACAGTGTGGAGGTTCCTCAAAAAATTAAAAATAGATCTACCCTATGACCCAGCAATAGCACTGCTAGGAATTTACCCAAGGGATACAGGAGTGCTGATGCATAGGGGCACTTGTACCCCAATATTTATAGCAGCACTTTCAATAATAGCAAATTATGGAAAGAGCCTAAATGTCCATCAACTGATGAATGAATAAAGAAAATATGGTTTATATATACACTGGAATACTACATGGCGATGGGAAAGAATGAAATCTGGCCATTTTCAGCAATATGGATGGAGCTGGAGGGTATTATGCTAAATGAAATAAGTCAGTCAGAGAAAGACAGACACCATATGTTTTTACTCATGTGGATCCTGAGAAACTTAACAGAAGACCATGGGGGAAGGAAAAGGGAAAAAAATAGTTACAGAGAGAGAGGTAGACAAACCATAAGAGTCTCTTAAATACAGAGGGCAAACTGAGGGTTGATGGGGGGGTAGGTGAGGGGAAAGTGGGTGATGGGCATTGAGGAGGGTACCTGTTGGGATGAGCGCTGGGTGTTGCATGGAAACCAATTTGGCAATAAATTATATTTAATATAAAAAACAAAATAAAAATAAACTAAAATGGGATTATGGCATTACCCATGACACAATATTACTGTTGTTTGAGGCAATGGGAGAGTACTTTTGCATATAACTTATAAGAACTTTTAAAACAATTCCCCTCATGTCCTCTTTCCTACCACAGCCACTCTGAGGTACTGGGTACAAATACCTATGGCTACATTTGTCCTCCCACCTCAAAGAGTGGAAGAAAGTTTGCTCTGCTCCACTTTGCTGAATTTTAAGCTTTCTGTTCTATGTAGAAATCCTATGAAGACTATTTCTATTTGCATCATTCTTAAGGTTGAATTTAGAAGTGTTAAACACTCAAAACTTAACAAGTTTTCATCTTGTAGAATAAGTTTTTGTTTTTGAATTGGAGACTATTAAAGAAAACAATTATTGGGGACAAAAAAAATGTCATTTCTCTGCCAAATCATAAGCACTGAAATTGTTTCTATGAATGGAAACAGTCCAAGAATTTGAAAAACAAATCCCAGTGAAAACCGACAAAATCAAGTTAGCAATTTCTTCTTTTAGATATTTTTAAAGACAGTACAAACTACAAGATGTAGCATTTTTTAAATGAAATTCTCATCTTCCAGCAGAAGCCATTATTTTCGCAAATCAATGCTTACTGCTAAAAAGAGAAAGCGTAATGGATGAACATTGTGATAAAAGCAAAGGACCCTCCAAACAGATTTTAAAAGGAAATTACAATTCAGTAAATTCCCCTTCCTCTCTTCGGTTTGCATTTCCACTCTCTACTTTTGCTAACTCCAAAAGCCAGATTTCCACTCCATTTCTCGTCCTGTTGTCTTTGCAACATGGATAAGTCTTTTTGATACAAAAGACTTTATAATGTGGAAAAGAGGTTCTGCCTCCAGATTTAAAGTCTAATTTGAAGCCCTCCTGTACCAAACTTATCCACCTCTAAAAATGTGTTGTAATAAAATATTGAAGGTATTATTAAATCGCTGTATAATCCACAAATGTTCAAAAGTATCTGAGGTTCAGATTGCCTCAGGTTCAGATTGCCTCTTAGGTTCAGATTGCCCCAAGACAATAATAAAGACCTTTTCCTATTAAAGTGAACAAGCCAATAAAAAATAATCTCTGTATCTCAAAGAAAACATCTCACAAGAAGATATTTATCAAAAGCTACTCATAGAATTACATTAATTATCATACTCGATTTCACCCACTGAAAATCACTAAAATATAAAGATTATTACAGCAGCATTCCCTAACCTATGTCATACTTGGTGTTACTTAATAGACATTTAAGAAAAAAATAATAATAGGTACTTGTATCAATTACCTTTGAAAAACAAAAATCCCCTCTAGAAGTGTTATGTTTTATTTACATACCATATTAAGGGAAATGAGAAGTCCTACAGTAAAGAAATTTTGCTTTGTTTCCCAAAGTCTCCTCAACCAATTTGACTGCAGAATCCCTCTTTCAAAAAACATCTCTTAACATTTGTCAAACTGGAACTTTTCACAGCTTAAAAAACTCTGGTGTAGGACCTCAACCAACTATATCACTGCATACATATACACATACATATGCAAATATCATAGCTGCTTTTCACTTTGACTTTTACTTTCACCCACTTTTCACTTTCTAGTACAGCCTTCCAAAACTAGCTTCCACTCATCATCAAAATATACCAAAATATATGTACAACCTCAGGATATTGCTCTCTGTTAAGAGGCAACTTATCCAATTATCTAGTTAGAAATTAGAAGATAAAAAGGCTCTGAAATAAGACCACCTAGATTTATATCATGGTTACGAGCTGTATGATTTTGAGCAAATTATTTGGCCTCATTAATCCTTGATTTTCTCTTCCGTAAATTGGGCATAATAATGGCTTGTATTTCATTAGGTTACTGTGATGTTTATGTGAGATGATGCCCATAGCAACATGTCTGACACACAGTAAGTGTCCAAAAACACTGAAGAAACAAATATACACATGAATCATACCGATAAATGTCAGTTGATGCATTTCCCCTTCTGCTTTACAAATTTTCCTGTTAGATAAAGCTGTCGGATAAATCCTTTGGGAAAAGACTTTGTAAGCCTTGATAACAAGATTGAGCCAGAAAACTGAACAGGTCAATCTTCACTCTTAATCACTGCCACAACTTTAATTGTTGTGATTGAGGGCTACCCTGCAAGGGTGTCACCTACCCTTTCTTAACTTCAATATTACTGACTCTCAGTATTCAACTGTCTGGCCCCTCCTAACTCCTCAGTCCCATCTCATGCCACTCTCCCTTCTTGCTCTCTGTTCCAGGATTAATGGACTCCCACCACACACACACCACCACCACCACCACCACCACCACCACCGGATTAGGTTAGTTACCCACATGCCCTTCTAATGTTTATCACACTTTATTATAACATTATTTGTCTTCTCAGCCTTACTGTGATGACTGAGTCTGTGCGTTTTCCATTCTGGCCTTGACATTTGTCACAGAGTAGAACATACTGGTTGTTTTATGAGGAAATGGCTGGTATGGAGATCCCCATGCAACGTTCCAGTCTCCTCTCCCATTTTGCACATACCATTCATGTCTCCCACACATAGTCTTGCACAGTACTAGCAGGGGGAGCCCCTATAATGTTTGAGAGTACATTTTCCATGAGCTGGTAGGAGGGAGCTCAGAATCAGATTTGAGCTGATTTAAAGAAAATAAGAAAGCATGACTTTTGTTATTACAGAATTAATCCTGCCACAAACATAGGAGGATTTCCAGTTTAAGGATGCAGCTTAGAGAAATAATTTGCCTATAGTCACACAACGAGTAAATGGCAGAGCTGGAATCCAACTCATAGAGTTTGTAACTTTTAAGCAAAGCCCTTCTCATCAATTTTCACAACACCATCCTGTCTGATTTAGATATCATGCCAATCAAAAAAAAAAGATACTCATAAAAAATTCTGAATATAGATATCTCACGACATATGGGGTGTAGCAGTGCCAGCAGATCAATGCCAAGCCACATCTACAGATAAGAGTGAAGAGTGCTGTGTAGCAGCAGTGTCCACCAGGGTGGGGTCTTACAGGCAGAGGTACTCTCTGTTCCACAATGCTCTTTCAGTATACCAGTTTGGAGTGAGAAAACCCAGCCTCAATTTTATTCATTGTTCTATCACTTTAATGTTGTATGATTATGTGCTAGCCATGTATGCCTTCAGAATCTCAATATTCTATCTGAAAGTAGGGGTAATTCTACCTATTTGTCAGGTGTAGTATGAGGACCCAGTGACTTAATATGATTAAAACTGCTTAATACAACTTTGGAGCCTACTGGATACTCCCTTTGTTCCCCTTCTTTTTGACCAGTAGTTCCTAATAAGAAGTCTGTCTTCTTAAACAACAACTACATTTTCCTATGGGTAATCTCCCAGATATTTGATGCTATTGTAAGGAAGAATTCTGGTTGTTGGTATGTCAGCCCTGAGAAGGGGTGAAATGTTGGCAGAGGTAGTTAATCCTTCTTCCAAGTTGGCTTTCGACTCATGGACCAGAGATAATGTGAAACTTAGAGCAGAGAGAACACATTGGAATCCCATGTGCTCTGATGTGGGCTAAAGCCAGGCCATGCTATTTGAAGAGGCCCCCTGATTGTAAAACCCAGCCCTTTTCATCCTCCCTACAAATTTGCCGATGGCTGTGTGGTCCTAGGCAACTATCATTAGAACATCATCCATCCATCCCTGCCCCAAGAGTTCCCAAGGCCAGCTGGAAATCAAACTCCCTGGCAAGGCTCAAATGAAAGGACATTAAGTTTTGTCCCTAAAGTTATAAATGTGAGGTTTGGTAGAGACCCAAAAGTGGAACAAGGGGAGAGCCTCTCTCATTTGGTGCTCTTTGCACTGAAGAAATATCTTTGTCACCCTAGTTTTCAGGAACAACCTAATAAAGCCTCTTGTAAAATAATCTGTCTCCAGACATCATGTGCCTATTGATTTCATCAGCAATTCTTTAAGGTTCACTTAAGTGTGAGAAGGAAAACAAAGCAAAATTGTGCCTAAACAATGGGAAAACTCAGATCTAAAAGATGTGAAACTGGAATGTTCAAACTTCCTAAAGTGTGATAGGATCAGAATGTAAGGGAGCCAATCAATTATGTCATTAAAACATCTCACTAAAGGGGAAAGAAAAGAAAAGAAACAGGAAATTATTGACAAACACAAGAAGGCAATGCATAACAAAAATGGTGTTCCCACAGTCATTCTGCAAAATATCCTATGCCTTTCTCCTTCAATGTCTATATCTATCTGACTTTTTAAAAAGTTAAGAGACATCCAATTCCATACACTGGCTCTCATTATTCTTTTATTTATTCAAAATGTGTGATTATATATTTAGTTTTAGACCCTGTGCTACAGCTGTGGAGAAAACTGTGAGCAAAAATAGACACAGTCTTGCTCTCAGAAAGTTCAAATTTTAATCGCAGAGTTAGACATTAATCAAATAATCACTTTCATGAATGTTTGATTACAGATATGTAAGTGTTCTGAATGAAGAGCTCTGGTGATATGAAGGGAAATTGACCTATGCTGGGGAGGGTGCCATTAAAGGCTTCCTAAGGAAGTGACTCGTGCTGATATCAAAAGTATGAGTAATGAATCAAAAGTATATCAAAAGAGGGATGTAGGAGAAGGACGTTGGGTAACTCACCAAACTGACAGGAAGACTGAAGGCATCAGCTCAGAAACTGTCAGGAATCAAGGTAAACTGGCAGCAGAAATGCTTCTGGACCTGCAGCCACTCCTGTTCAATGATGCTGCCACTAAGGCCAGCAGTCAAACCTCATTGTCCTTTGTCTTTTTGTCACTGTCTCCAGATTCAAACTGTGCAGTGGGAACACACAGTTGTACAAGGTTAATTCAGGTGTCCAAGAACAAGAAGGCTCTTCTTTTACTGACCCACGTGATGGGAGTTCACAGAACTAGGAAGGGGGTGGTAAATTATGTACACCAAAAAGGAAGAACAGTCTACCTACTGAGGCAGAAAAAGAAGAGCATCACTGAGAATAAAAACAGGATCCATAGTGCCCTCTGTCTGAAGGGTGAAGATGGATGAGGCTGGAAATTCAACTGATTCAGGTCTTTGAAAGCCATATAAGGATTTGGGCCTTTACCTTGATACAATAAGCCATTGATGACTTTATGATCAGGGTGCAGGCATATCCTATTGCATTTTAGAAAGATAATTTGGGGTATAGAAAACAGATGGGGGAACAGGAGTGTGAGATCATTGTAGTGGATGCTGTTGCATGCATTCCAGGTACACTCTTCGGGATTGAGATGCATTCTCCCAGATATAGGAGTGTTGGCTGTTGACAATTTACAGTTAAGACCTTCTACGTGAGTGGCCCTTGACTGAAGGATGCTACCATAGGGAAGTTATGTTCCGCCCAGGGGACAGCTGGGATCAGATGAGTGAAAAATGCTGCTACAAAAACTTCCATTTGAGGTGGCTTTGAAGGGCTATCTGGGTTCTCAAGCTCCCTATGGCATTTAGCTGAGGCTTTATTACAACTACATCCAGCTGAACTCTCCTTCTGCTCAGACCAGCTACTCTCTCCTCACAGGTAATGACCCTAGAGCACACCTTAAATAATCCCCTTGTATGTAAATGTGCATCTCAAAGTTTGCTTTCTGGGGAACCCAACCCAACTCAGCAAGGCAATCAGAAGACTGTGGGAGCCTGGCAATGAAAACCAGTAACCTCAACCATGGTGGTGCTGGATTCTATGGAGACAAATGCTCTGACAGAACTTTTAAAGGCCTAAGGGCCCCAGAATAATACTGAGAGAACAGATCATATGCAGAGTCAATGAAAGAAACTCACTAATCCGTTCCTGGATTAGATGTTTCCAACTTCCCTAGTGCTTGAATAGGAGGGAGGAACAGTCATTGTTGAACACACTGGCCCCCAACACAATTTCAAGCTTTGTCCCTATTCTAATAACCACTAATGTTCCTGCTGCAGTCGGCATCTGTCACAGTGTATGATGTGTTGGGAGCCCTGCCTCCAGAGCTCAGACTTTTAAGTCTGGAGCAGCTGTTCCAGCTCAGCTCTCCTGTCTGATGCTTTGTAGCCATGTCACTAAATTTCCAAAAGTGAGTTCATGTTATGGCTTTTTTCTCCCCTCTCTCTCTCTTTTTAGAGCTGTTGCTGCCCAGTGCAGTGGCTGCCAAGAGGCTTGATTTCAAACGTGAGGCTTTTAAAAGGTGACAGATGAGATGATGTCATGGCTTCTAAGGTAAAAAGCTCTTTCTTCCCCCCGAGTGGTTTAACTAATAAAATTAATTTGCCTGTTTAAAATTTAAAATAAAGACAAGATGTTTCGATTTTTCAATAAGGATGTTTGGCAGGAACAAAGAGAGTTATTTGCATGCTGATGGGGCTGGTGGGGAGCCAAAGTGCAGACATATCTTCCTGATGCCAAGCAGAAGAGCCTTGCCTCTTCCCTTCCCTCTGTTGGATACAGAGGGAGCTGCAGACATGAAATTGTCTCCAGGGGAAAAATGGGCAGAGTAGGATGGGCATTTGTGGAAGTGAGGGCCACTGAGTAGTTGGCCCTCTTGAGCCATTAAGAAAAGTAATCAATTCAGAACCATTTTCAAAGGGTGACCACATAGCCCAGATAGTGACAGTCCCCTTCCTTCTGCATAGCTGAGGCCTAATTCTCTTTGCCATTTGTGGCAACTATTGAAAAGATGAACGTTACAAAGCCTCATGAATTCCTGGTAGCTACTCCATATTGCCCCCATTTCTTGTTTTCTCTCCACAACTGACTATGGATAGACTCAGCATTTCCTCCACAGCCAGGATAGCAGAGCTCAGACTCAAAGGGTCAATTCCATTTTTCCACCCTCTGTTTCTACCTTCCAACCTCCCGACAACCCATGGTTCAAAGAGATGACTATTGCTCTCCACTGGAGGATGATGTTGACATTGTCAGTATTGAATTGGATTCAAAGTCTTGAATCTTGAAAAATCCCAGAGATTTATAGGGATAGTCCAAAGGACCTGCTCTTCCCCAATTGCCTATATTGCACCAGGATATAATTAATGCTTACAAGTTTATAAGACATTCTGCCTTACAAAGTGCTCTCCCACACATTGTTGCATTTGATGCACACATCATTAGCCTATTTTATAGGTGAAAAAACTAATGATCACAAGGAAGATAAGAAGGATGAATTTTTTTTTTGCAACCTACGCATTAGAAACTGTGGAAACTTCACTACATTACCCAATGGTCTTCACAACAGCCCCGACAACTAGGGAATTGTATCCCATTTACACATGAGGAGATGGGAGACTTGCCATTTATGTGACCACCCAAATTCACAAAATTGACCTCAGAGTTTTATTTAGGTTGTGTTGGCTTCAAATTCTTCCTCCACACTGGCCAAGGGTTCATTTCATTTTCCTGGAAGATGGACAGATCTATTTAGTCCATTCACTCTTTAGCAGTCCTTCCAAGCTAGAATGTCCAACAGGCCCTCCCTTTCAAGCATTTCCCTTTGTGTCTCTGTTAGGAAACACAAAATGTCTTTAAAACACCTGGAAAGAAAAGTTACACCACAGTTCTCATCTTCATTTGGCATCAAAACAGGGAATAGATCCAATATTGTCATTGCCATCATTACCATTGCCCAATTCCCTATCATTGTCACCACCATCATCAATGTCATCATTGTCATTATCTTCAACAAACCCTCTCTTTGGGGCTCCCTCAAGCACTTCTCCTTCCTTAGTGGGCATTTTTTAGAACATGAAACAGACACAGTCCTTGATTTTGAGTTGCATTTTGTGGTAATGTTCAGTAAGAATTCAGTCTCTAGAGCTGGTTGAAATTAATAAACATTTAGGATAAGTGACTTAGGGAAATTCAATGGTTGAACCAAAGTAATAGGAATCTGTTTACAAGACAACCCTCATAAATAGTATAAAACGAATATGCTGCTCAAAAAAGGAATTAATTAACATTTAACTACCGTGCATTTTTCTATCCATTAACTAAACATTTCTACAAATGGTTTGCGGAATGGACAATTTATTCCCACTCATTTGGTTTTCATCACTAATGGTGGAAGTGAAAGGGAGAAAATGCTTGATATATCAGTAAAACAACAACTCAGCCATGGTTCAGAAGAGTCCTGTAAGAATGTGAACAACACAAAATTGTTTATAACCTTTTCTTCACAGTCTCCTTTCCCCTCATGTTCATTTTGCAGGAAAGGAGCACTCCCAGAAAGTGCTGATAATTACCCGGCATACCCAACAAGGCCAGCTGGCTCCCCAGCACCTGGCAGAGTTTCTTCCATATTGTGTCCATGTAATAAATACATGTTGAATTAATTAACTAATGATCAAGTTCACCTCTTCTAATTGCTCTGATAAACACTCTTTGCCAACCTTATTTGTCATCTATATTACAATTTCCACTGTTTTTCACCCCCTCAAAAAAAAAAAAAAACCTAAAATATGCCATGGGCCAAGAGTACATTACTTCCCCATTCTCAATATTTTCATCTCATTAGCATTCTGAAAATAGATACAATTGCCTTGCATTTGTTCCACTTCCTCAAACCCCCAAACACTGTTTTCTTTCTCTCCAATGCTGCTGTTATTGGTTTTCTTTCCCCCTACTGACTGTGAGTTGGAAGACAGGGACACTACATGGTGGCATCCTTAACTACTTGCTCAGCAATGTGTCCATAGTGGGTACTCAGTGCAGGCTTTTCAGTGGAAACATGCATTGTTTTTTCTCTGGAAACCTAAAGATTTTCCATTGGGACATTTGAGATGCAGTCCTTCCCAGAAGCAGAGAGACAACTTTCCCATCAGATGTACCCAAGATTCTGCCCACCACACTCTTAGTGAGACCAGGGTGAGGGAGAGCCAACTATGCAGTCCAGTCTTTCAGGCTTTAAAAATGTAAATGATAACCCTGCAGGCTGAGTTAATGGAGCCTACATCTCAGTATGACTTATATGAGTTGTCTGAGTAAAATATGAAGCAAGGCCATACAAGAGGCACTGCGTTTTGGTAGAGATCAGGGAGGTCTGCAAAGCAGGGCAGAGGAACTGATTAACACCATTTCCATTAATTTACAGAGAACCATTAGTGTTCTACTTAAGGACAAAAAATTGTCTTTGGCTTAATTAACTCATTTCCCAGGTTAGGCTTTGTGGTGTGTATCTGTGTGCATGTATGCTCATGTATATGGGAGTATTTCTCCTTTCTGCTGCACAGTTGATTGTATTTGTGTCTGGGACTCATTACATGATTGAAAATCAAAAGCAGCTGGAAATTCATGAGGAAAAAAGACAGATCTCATTAACAGAAACATTAGAGATATGGCCCATTGGGAGGCAAATTGTACAAAGATAGATTCGTAGAGTATTTGGACTTTGCCCCTGTTGACCACCCTGTCAGACTTGTAATTATCTCTCCTTCTGGCTTCTACCACCCAGATATCTCTTGATTCTCTTCTTTTCATTCAGCTTCCTCCTTACTCTAATCATAGGCTTCAACCACCTGAGGAATATAAATATACTGCAAGTTTGTATAGTGCTCTTTTTTTCCAAATGTCTAATGTCATTGGGTGAACTCATCTAGTCCCATTACTTTCCAGGATGCACTTCCTCAATCACGTCTTTATCCCAGACCCATCATGAAAACTCCCAAACCTGTTCCTCCTCTGTGTTCGTATGTCAGTTGATGGCACCAGCATGTACTCAGTGTCCCAAGATGGAGCTTCAGATATATCTTCCATTATTCCTGCATTTCCAGTCTCTGGTCAAGTGAAACCGATGTTCTATTATGAATGATATTTTTGTCTAAAAAATGCTCCTTTTGTGCCAGGTGCTGCTCTAAGCTTTACAAGTCTGTGAAGAGGGCATTAAAACGACTCCCGTTTTAGAGATAAGGAAACTGAGATGCCAAGAGGTAAAGCAACTTTCACGAGGCCACACAGTTTATAAATGGCAGAGCCAGGATTTAAACTCAGGCATCTTGGTTTCAGCATCCCAGTCCTTCAATCATGTATTCTTCTGCCTCTACATACCCAATTCCACTGCCTGGTCAAGTCAGTGTCTCTCAGTTAACAGCATCTCTTTCTCTATCCTATACTTGCATAGCAGATTTTTCTTTCCAAATTACAAGCCTCTTTTGTAATATCTGATCTAATTCAAGTAAATCTAATATCCACTAAGCTAAAATCCAAACTCTCTATCCAATGTCTTTGAAAATCTTTCCCCAGCCTACCTCCCAACTTCTTCCCCTGCTACCATTTCCAACCTCTGTCCCCCACACTTTTTGCTTTACTTTGTTCTAATAATAATTTTTCTAGCAAGCATGTGTTGAGCACCTAGGTGTATCACACTTTGCAATGGGCACTTTATATTTTCTCCTAATTATCATAGCAATTTTACAATGTAAGTATTATTCTTATATCCTTTTTTCCAATAAGAAAACGTGGACTCTGGAAAAGTAAAAGGGCTTAAGGCCCCTTTGGAAATAAGTGATGAGTCAAGATGTAGACACTGAAGCCAAAATTCACACCATTTTTCCTACCAATAAATAAGTGTATGTAGAAGTGTCCTAATAATTCCTGGAGGTGTTCTTTGGGTTTGCAAGCTTGCCCTTTGGCAATATTGCTGCGAGTTTACTCTAAAACTGTTTTTCAGCATTCTTTAGGGTACCCAACAAAGGTGGTGGTGGTGGTGGTGGTGAAGGGTTGGAATAGCTAATCCCCAAAGATGGAGGACTATTGAGTAAAGGCTGACCTAAGCAATGATGGCTGGTACTTCTGGCAATCTGATGGCATGATCAGGAACTCTAACCCCAAAGAAGAATTAGTTAATCATAATCCAAAACCAACCAAACAAGCAAGTAACCAACCAACCAACCAGCCAGTGAGTAGCCAATCTTATAGCTTGAACTTTGTAGCTTAAATCAGAACAGGAAATGCTCATTACACTACTAACTCAACAGCCAGAATATAAGTAAAAAAATGCAATTAGAACTTCTCCTAAAGTTTCCTTTGTCTCCTATTGTGCAGAGGAAGAAACCCACCTGGCTCCCACAATTGTGCAAAATATCCCATTGTAAAAGGAAGGAAAGTAAGGGGGAGTCTCACAAAGTTTATTATCTGGGTCCCTGAACCTCCTGCTTCCCCCTCCACACTCAGCCAAGCTATTCACTTCACCACACTAGAGGGCACCCTACCTTCTAGTGGCCAAATGTGTATGGTTGCCTTCCCAGGGTGGAGGTTATGGAGCCCATACATGATGAGATTTCCTGAGGCCCCCAGTCCCAACGCAGACCACTCTGATTATTATTTTTTATTGACAACCTCTAAGATAAAAGTTCAAGTACAGATGTTATAGGGGAAGGGGACTTTCAAGTCCTTCTCCTTGCCATGAATAACAAATAAATATGTCTTCCTTCCTTTGACTACCATGTCCTCTCTTTACCTAAACCCCCTTCCCCAAAAGGGATCAACAGAAACAACTGCATGTGCTGAAAACTCACTTTAGGACTCCTGAGTCTAATCCTGAAACTCAATTTCAACATCTACACTTGGATAAAACCTGTCAAGCCCCTCATTATTCTAGCTATAATCCTCTCATCAGGAACAGTCTTAGGGGAAAAATGAGAACAGGTAAAGGAAGATAATGAATTAACTTAGATAGAGTGCTAGATATCTATATGCTAGGTAGGTTTTTGTGGTCTGTGTGGTGTGTGCAACACATGTTGCACATATATCCTCTCAATCTTCAGAGTAGTTTAATGAGGTCAATGGTATTATTGCATTTTACACAAGATAAAACTGAGGCTCCAGGAAATTAAGAAACATGCTTGAACCCAGCATAGATTATAAATGACAGAATGGAAATTCAAATGGAGAAATATTTCCATTAAGTCAGGAGTTGGCAAACTTTAAAGTTTGGAAACTGAGGTTCAGCATCATTGAAACTAACTTTTTAATGTTAGTATGGCCATATGCACACTTA
This sequence comes from Acinonyx jubatus, assembly GCF_027475565.1. Taxonomy (NCBI): domain Eukaryota; kingdom Metazoa; phylum Chordata; class Mammalia; order Carnivora; family Felidae; genus Acinonyx; species Acinonyx jubatus. The sequence continues at coordinate 60,374,950 of NC_069391.1, forward strand.
TAAGCTGAAGAAACCCAAGACATTTGACTTACATATTATTCAGCTGAAGTAATGATAATTGCAACTCCATATTTCAGGAATTAGAAAATAAATTATTTCCAAGGCATTTACCTTTTTTTTCTTTATCTATAAGGTGGCTCTGGCAGCTAGATTAAGCATCTTCCCACTCAACCTATGTCTATAATAATAGGACCTGTAATTCTTTGTTACCCTGTCATCAAAGAGAAACAACTCTACCATGTGTAAACCAACCTGGCATCTCTCCTGCATCACATGCTCTTTCTTGTAGTGCAACATCTGTAGCTTTTATAGCTAAATACATCTCAATATAAATCCTAGTTATCATGTTTACAAGTGATATAGGGTACATAAATTTTGTTGTATGGTGTCTTCTGGTTACTCAATAATATGCTTTCTGCTCAAAACAACCAGATGAATCATTGGTCTGATGGTGAAGGAGCCATGGGTCATGTTACTCTCCAGGTTTATCTGCCTTCTGACTACCTCTAACCCAGGTCCTCAGGGAAGGATCTACGACTAAGGGGCTCCATCTCATCACCCTATTTCTTTCTGCTTCCTCATCTCTCTCTCTCTCACTTCCCTTTCCAGGGGGTGGCAAGCTTGTTTTTTGTTTGTTTGTTTAAAACTTTAAGAAGGAGAATCTGCTTATAAATTAGCAAGTGCAGTGGCTATAAAATGACACCGTGATGGAGTTCAGCTGTTTACACCTGAGGCAAAAAAAAATGAAAAAAAAAAAAGCTCACTGAATATTAGCTACCAGCAGCAGCCTACTATCTCACCTACTTGGTGAGAGCTACACTCAGGAGAGTCAGAAGACACTTACAAGACCCTATCTCCTCCTTATCATTCAATTAGTTCCATATTTATGGTAGTAGTGGTTGTGGTGAGAGTAAGGATATAGTAGTCATTTGTTAGTCATCTGCCATATATCACATATTGTGTTAACCCCCAATAGAGGGCATCTTAATCCTCTACAACTCTATCAATTGGCAGTTACTATGTTCATTTGAAGGGAGGACACTGGAATTGTCTTGCCCAGTTGCTCATATATAGCTGAAACAGGCTCTGAATTCAGTTCTGATTCTAAAACCCATGGTCTTCCCTTTTTGCAACACAGACTATCTTAGATGTAGGGCTACCACATCTTTTTTCCACTTTATTTGTGCTCCCTTTTTTCCTTATTTCTCCATCCTCATTTCTTCCTCCCATCCAAAATAATAATCATTTCTTTAAACTTTTCCGTTCTATTTCATGATTTCCCTTTCCTCCTAAGAACACATTTGAGAAATTATTTTTAATGATATCAAATCATTTTTTTGGGTGCTCTGCAAAAATGATAGTGGTGTCATGCCAGACACTCTGAAAAGCTGGTATATTACAGAGGGAAACTGTTCAAACTGCAGCCTCATGCTGAGTTGCTGCTCACAAATGTTTCTTAATCTGCAACCCTGGGGTTATGAATGGCAGCCCATAAAAGTTATTAGAAAGGTAAAGCTAGTGAAAAAAAGGTTGAAATCCACATTTATTTAACCAATATACATTAAATTTGTACCATGTTTCAGACTCTGTACTAGGCACTGGGGGCAAAATGCTAGTCAAACCATGAGAGGAAAATGTAAATTTGTAATTAAAATACAATAGTTTGAATGCCATGACAGATTAGTGCTGTATGCTATGGGAGAAGCATCTCAGACACAAGGAAGACTTGGGTCGGGGCCACAACCTCTTAGCATATGAGATTTGAGCTAAGATACAAAGGATAAGTTCACATCAGCCAAGCATGCTGGATATCTTCTGCTTTCCCCTTGCTCTGGTTAATAAACTACCCCAGAACTTAGTGACTTAAAATAACAACAGTTATTTATTATGATTGCAAATCTGCAGTTTGTTCAGAGTTTAGTGGGAAACTCTTGTCTCTGCTCCATGTGTTATAAACTGGATGCTTCAACCAAGGGCTGATGAATTCACCACCATCATGGCCTGCTCACAAAGGCTAAGAAGTTGATGCCAATGATCAAGTGGGAGCTCAACTAAGGTGGGTGCCAGAGGTCTCAATTCCCCTTACATGGGTCTTCTCATGTGCTGTGGGATCCTTTAAAGCATGGAGACCAGGTTCCAAAGGTGAGTGTCCAAGGAGAGCATATCAGATGGAAGTTGTATTACCTCTTATGACTCAACCTCAAAAATCACCTACTCTCATCCACCTTATCCTATGAGTCCAGACAGTCCTAAAGGCCCACCTAAGAGACATGACCAGACTCCAGCTCTTGATACAAGCATGACAATAATCAAGATTAACATGTGAGATAGGAAATACTATGTTAGTCATTTCTGGAAAACTTTATCAACCACAGTCATCTGAACTCACTGTCTATACTTCATACTGCTCTTGCTGGGAAAAGTTAAATACATGAATTGCATCAACAGGCTCCCTTGTTCTCTGGCTTCTGTTAAGTTTTTGACTAAAGGGTGAATTCTCAAGAGATTGAAGGGAAAAAGTGAATTCAATATATTAATTCCCCCAGCCTTTTCTGAATAGGTGCACCTTGGCTGGCTATACCAGATCAGGCCCCAGATCAGGCAGTTTTCTCTCTGTTGGTTCTAATATCTTCTCCTTCTCCCTGACCTTTCAGACCTAGAGGCTGAAACTGCTCCTCTCTGTTACCAGTCCCAAGATACTACATTAGCGTTTTATTTTCCAAGACTCTGTACTATTCCTGGATGTATACTCCAATTATACTTCAATTGTACCCATATAAGTAATCCCTTTATTTAAATATTTTGAAATTGTCTAATGTAAATACATCATGGGGTTTTTGTTTGTTTGTTTCTTTGTTTGTTTGTTTTTCCCCTGACCCTAACTAATGTACCAAGTAAAGAGCTATCTGGTGAAGGTGATAGAGTCAATTCATGGTTTGAAACACAACCTCTGCTCTAAACATTTAGTAATATTAGATGAATGCATAGCTAGTCTAAAGGAAACAAAAATTTTGTTTCCATGAACCAATAATGGGACGAAAATGCAAAGTGCTGAGCAGAAGCCATGGGACTGCTAAGGCTTGAGATACAGAAACAGATGGTGGGGTATTGTGGGCAAAAGGTATCTAACACAGAGTGTGCGACTAGAGCCAGACTCCACAAAATAAGGAGATGAAATAGGGCTCCCCACTCGTAAGGATGCTAATAAAATACCACAGTTCACCACTGCCTCATTCTGTGGAATATAGAAACCTGGGAGTTCAAAGAGGCGGGAGGACACAGACACTGCCTCCATACCAGGAACTGAACCAAGCTGCCAGCTAGTTCAGTGCCAGGGCCTGCAGTATCTCCAACATCATCATGGGTGGAGCTTGGGGTCACTATTATCAATACTGGCATTGGTCTGGGCATAAAAGGCCACCACAAAAATACTATATACAGAAGAGTAATAACATAAGAAAACAGACAACAAAACCAAACGAAAATAATGTCCAGTCCAAAATGAAGCTGCAAAAATAGAATTCAAAAAGATATGAAGTCATATAATGCTAAAGATCCCCCCAAAACATCAGCCACACAAACATGAATTACTTCCAGAAAAAAATTATTTTAAAAAACATTATCAAAAAATAATATGATTAAGATGCTCAAAAAATTAAATGAAATAATAAAAATTATTAAAAATTTAGAAATTTAAAAAAGTATAAGTAAATCTGAAAGAAAAACAATTAGAAATCTTAGAAATAAAAAATGTAGTCACTGATATAAAAAATTCAACAAATAGAATAAATTCCAGATTGACACAAAGAATTAGTAAGATAGAAAATAATACTGAGGAATTCACCCAGATATAGTTCAAAAACACAAGAGAATAAACTACAAAGAGTAATTAATGAATTAAAAGACATGGAGAAGAGTTTGGGAGGGCTCTAACACATATCTACCAAATTCCAGGAAGAAATAACAAAAGAATTAATGAACATTATATATATTATATATATATATGAATATATATAATATATATATTAATGAACATTATATATATATATATGAAGAAATAATAGCTAAGAATTTTCCAAATCTAAAGAACATCTAAGTTCTCATATATAAAGTACACTCCAAGTACCCAGAGGTATAAATAAAATAAATCTATGTTTTGACACATTATAGTAAAATATAGACCATCAAGGATAAAGAAAGAAAGAAACTTTAAAGTTATTGGAGAGGTCTGCTCAGCCCTGGCACAAAGGCAGCTTCCTAAATCCAACTTTTTCTACACATCCTCCCAAAAAAGTTTTAAGTTCAACAGGAAACTCAAATAGAAATGCTAGGAACTCTGGACGCCTGGGTGGCTCAGTTGGCTAAGTGTCCAACTTTGGCTTAAGTCATGGTCTCATGGTCCGTGAGTTCAAGCCCCATGTCAGGTTCTGTGCTGACAGCTCAGAGCCTGGAGCCTGCTTCGGATTCTGTGTCTCCCTCTATCTCTGCCCCTCCCCTGCTGGCTCACTCTCTCTCTCTCTCTCTCAAAAATAAATAAAACATTAAAAAAAATGCAAGGAGTTCAAAACCACATCTTCAGAATTACTAGGAGACATTTAATAGTACAAATTTCAAATTACCTATAAGTAGAAAAACTAATACCAAATTTCAACAGAGCTTCCACAACCATGACAAGCTTGTGAGTTTGGAGAATGGAGAGTTGCCTTAGGAGTCTCCAGGGAAAAGAAGAGTCTATAAGATTTACATAAAACCAAGATAGTAATAACTCCCAGGAAGAAAAAGTGTATACTACGTGTTCAGTACTAAACACAGGTGTGGGAAGTAGTGTTTACAGTACTGACAACAAAAAAGTATTAAGAGTGAGTGAAACCAGGGGTTCCACTGATGCCTCTGCAAAGCATTTTTGGGGAAGATGTTAATTGGAGAAGGAGGGGTGCCCCCTGACAATGTGGCATTAAAGCTACATGTAGAAATTAGAAGGGAAAAGATTAAATATCCTTCAGAAAAATAAAAGAGAGAGAAACGTGAGTTACACCAATCCCTTCCCCAACACTTTCACCAGCAAAAAAATATCCATTGAGGAAACTGCATTTCACTATTCTGGCACAAGAGAATACTCTTCAATGATGCACTCTATTTCTGAAATATATTGGAATAAGAAAACAAAACAAACAAAATAAAAAAAAAAAGAAAGAAACTCAGCCTAAGTGTGTGTAAAGCCACAGTAGAAGGAAAACAGTGAGACTTAAAACATTTCAGCTCATTATAAACTCCCCCAAAGAAAAGTAACCATGAGATAAAAACTATAAGCCAATGCTCCAAGCTTAATTAAATTTCCTTAATCATTTGGAGATATAAAAATATTCAAATTCAAAAATTAAGGATAAAAGTGAAAAATAACAGGAGGAAATGCAATGAACTTCAGAAAGAAATTAAAGAAAAGGTGTAAAACCCAGAAATAAAGAAAAAAAATGACAAAGTATCAAATAGAATCAAATAATTATGAGGGCCAGTGAATAAAGGCCAAAAAAAAAAAAAAAAAACCAACTAAAAGAATGCAAATGAGGAAAAGGAGTAAAAAGAGTCCGAGAGAAAATGGTTGAAAGGCAAAGAAAATTCAATCTATGTATAATTGGAGTCATTAAAAGGGAAGCTTATAAGCTTATAATCTGGGAAATTTTTTTCAGAAATGAGAGATAAGGGGGTACCTGAGTGGTTCAGTCAGTTAAACAATGTGACTTGATTTCGGCTCAGGTGATGATCTCACAGTTCCTGAGTTCGAGCCCCGCACCTAGCACTGCACTGACAAGGCAGAGCCTGCTTGGGATTCTCTCTCTCTCTTTCTGTCCCCCTCTCTCAAAAATAAATAAATAAACTTTAAAAAAAGAAAAGAAAAAGAAAATCTACATACTAAGAAAGTCCACCATGTACCTTGAAAAGTTGGTCTGGAATGATCAACTTTGAGACGGATTCTAAAAAAGTAGATTTTGAAGACAAAAGTTTCTTAGGGCAACCAAGCAAAAAAGGACAAATCACTCTAAGATAACAAAATTATACATGCATCAAATTTATTAAGAGAAACATGCAAAGACAAGAACTAATCACACAATTAATTTCCCCACAATTACTTTTTAACTACAAAAGGAAATATAGTAACTACACAGTGGAGAAATTGACCAAACCATCAAAATTAACACCACCTATCAGAAGCAAATAGATATGATATCACTTGAGATATAATACCCTGAAAATAATACAATTTATTATTTATATAGTAGTTCCTTCCAAAAATGCAAAACATGGTTCTAATCATGAGGAAACATCAGAAAAACTATCAGGAACATGCTAAATAAATAGCCTTTTTTTTTTTCCAAAAATGTCAATGGTATGAAAAACAAAGAAAGCTGAGGAATTGTTCCAGAGTAAAGAAGACTAAACAGCCATGACAACTAAATACAATACCTGATCCTGACCTGGATCGCAGAAGAGAAACACAAAATTGCTTTGAAAACAAAACAAAACAAAACAAAACAAAACAAACAAACAAACAAACAAAAAACAACCCCACATTTTCGGGACAATTGACAGAATTGGAGAATGAATTACAAAACTACAGAACAGGCATCAATGTTAAATTTCTTGAATCTGATGGAGTTCAGGATGATGGCAAAGGTCATTTATGATGAGCAGAATATAAAACAGGGTCCCTGCTCTCAAAGACAATACATTCATTCTATTCTAAATGAAGAAAGAAACCAGCACAGGAAACAATCAAAAGTGTAATATGGCGGGGGGGGGGGGGAACGGCAAATTATCAGAGTAGAAAGTGATTATATGAGCTCACAGGGTAAACTTAGGAGCCCAAGACTCAAGTGGAAAGTCAGTGATGGGAAACAACAGGGAAGTTATTTTGATGTGTAGGTGGGAAGCACTGAAAACTTCAAACAAACTTTAATGCATGTCAATTTAGTTAGGAGAAATTTTATCATACACACATGGGGTTTCCATTATTTTTTTTTTAATTTGGGAATCTTTAAACACTTAGTCCAAATCTTTTTCTCTTAAGAATAAGGGGAGACATCTCTCCACTGTTGTATGAAAATCTTTCTGTGATGATGAAAACATTCTGTATCTGTGATGTCTAATACAGTAGCCACGTGTGGCTAGTCAAACGTGGCTAGTGTGACTAAGGAATTGAATATTTAATTAAATTTAATTTTAATTACCTTAAATTTAAATAGTTACATGTAACAATTGGCAACCTCACTAGATCTCACAGGCGTGTACCAAAACTCTCTCACAACTGGCACAAATGATCCAGATGCTTACCCTCATTCCCCTTTTAGCCTCTCACTTGTAGACACAGCTTCACTGCTCTCTTCCAACCCTTATTTTTGTAAAGGAAGCAGAGTATTACATAAGGTATAACAGTTCCAGTGAACTTAGAAAGTAATTAGGTCAGGGTTTCTCATTTCTGAAATGTAAAGGTCACTCAGAAGGGACATGAGGATTGAAACTATTAAAAACTTAGCAAATATTTGAAATTCCAGTTTCTTTCCTTCTTTTCTTAAGCTCACCCTTCTGTCTGCTTTAATGAAGTCTGCAGCTCAAGTGATCAAAAGCTTGAAGCAGCCTTCACAATGGCCTCCCACTAAGTATCCTGTAGGAAGGACATGGGGGGTCATGGTGCTGGCAGCTCTTTCACTGTGATCTCAGCCCCTTAAGCCTGAGTAGAAGAGTAGCAAATTAAACTGCCCTTCTAAAAATTCAACTCCCAAAATTTTGGCACATTTAGGTTTTTCCTTGGGTGTAAAAATTCTTCAGGTCCTTATGCTCAAGAAAGTACATTTTCTCTCCTAAAAATAAGTGAGCAGCAGGTGCCATACCAAACAAGTCTTAAATGATTTAAGCTGCAGTTGGGAAGGCTCCATAATGTAATTCATTCCAGTTACTGCTCATTTGGAACTGGGGGAGCCTTTTGATCTAGCCGCATGAATTTCAAATCATTTCTATTGGACAGTTATAATTTTGTTCTCAGTCTTTGCAAGTTGAACTTATAATCCATTTGGAGTAATGAGCATGCACACACACATACACATCCCTATCAAAGGTCAACATCACTCAATGCTGCTAAGAATAGGTAATATTCAATATTTAAGGGTTACTTCTAATTCCTTTCCAGCATTCCTTATGACATTTTATGCCCTGGCTCTATTTTATCACTGCTAGAAAAATGCCATAAATAATTGGCTTGGGATGAGCAAGGAGATGTGCATGCACAGCCTCTCCTCTGATTTCAAAACAATGCCAAGCATTTTGTATAAGAGGAATAGCAAACTTCTTCCTAGATTTTTAGATAAAATCCAAATTCCAAATATTTCTTTTCCCTATTGTTCCCATCAAAATATGTCACAAATCCCCAAGCTGTTTTGCAAAGCAACATTACTATACCTGAAATATACTTAAGTCTCCAAAAAAGAAGCCCAAATAGAATAGACAATCACAGGTCAAACAAAATTTGTTGCTATTCTTGAAAACATACCCATGTTAGTTCAGATTATATCTGTATAGAACTCTGTATATAATATGAATATGCAAATAATATGTAGGAGAACATTAAAAACAGGAGACTTCTAGCAAAAAGATATTAAGTAGGAAAGGTTAGTTGCTGCAGCCTAAGGAAGCCTGCAGATCTAGCCTCACAGTCTTTGATGATACCTGTGGTTTTTATGGACAGAGAGTGAATTATACTGGAAGAAGAGACACTATGGGGACATTTTGTTAATAAGCACAAGCTCCCATGTGAACTTGGAATGAGTAACAAAGGTGGGGGGTAGAGACAGAGGAATTTCATGAGGGTAAGGCAACATGGAATGCTTCTGTTTCCTTGTACTGCGAATCCTATAGAGGCGATAGTAAATCAATTTAGAGTTTCAAGTTCATTCATATATAGTTTTCTCCCAGAATGCCTTTCTCTGTACCCCACATCTGAAGTTACTATCTCTCTGAAGAGTTTGTGTGAATATTTCAGTTCCAAAAGTGATTTAAAATAGCTCCATGATTAGGCATAAGATAGAAATTTTAAATCTATCTAGTTATGTGGTATGCAAAAAAAAATTATGCAGTGTCATCATCGCCTTCCTCCAAAATGATCACAATGTCTAACACTAGACAACACAAGGTGCTTTTGCTAATTTGCACAATGGCACTGCATAAGCTAGTGATGGCCTCACTGGGTTGGCTCAGAGATGCCTCCTCCAGCACGCCATTCTCCTATTGCAGAGTTGGCCACAGAGCCTCCCTGCTGCTCTCAAGGTTATAGGAAATCAACATCATAAAACATTGGACAAAGGATATACAAGCAAACGAAAATATGCTCAACATCACTTGAAATCAGGGAACTGAAAGTCACCATTAAGCTGTGATGAACTGCATTATTTCCCCCAAATTCTTCACTCCTCTCAGAATCCACATCTTTTGCCACGTAACTTTGTGGTTTCCACCACTAAAAGAGAAGAATATATTTCCTCAACCCCTGACTTCAGGTTGAGTCATGTGAATTGCTTCAGTCAGTACAATGAGGGGAAAATGACAGTGTCAGTTCTGAACCTATACCTTAAGAAGCTTTGTAGATTTCCACTTGTCCTCTTGTGCCTCTGGCTTTGTGATGAGAACATCCTCCATCTTGCACACAGTTCCTAAACATATGATGAGCCATGTGGAGCAGAGTTGCTCCAGTAACTGTGGACTGAACCAGAGCCTCCCCAGCCAAGCTGGACACCTGCAGTCAGTAGATCCACACAGTTGAGCACAGAGTAGATCAGTCAAAGCCGGTAGAACTGTTGGTGTGTGAGAAATTCTGAGATTACTATTTTAAGCCACTGTGTTTCTGTGTTTGTTTTATGTGTTTTACCATTTGTGTGTGTGTGTGTGTGTGTGTGTGTGTGTGTTGAAAACACTTAAGATATACCTCCTTACCAAGTTTCATGTATACAATACAGTATTATTAACTATGATATGGGTTGAGAAAAATGGGGACATATTGGTCAAAGGGTGCAAACTTTCATTTAAACCACTAGTGGCCTGTTTATGTGTGAGTATTTTTGCAGTAGAAACCAATATCAGCTTCCACACGATTCTCACAACCAGTACTACTTCCAGCACTGCATGCACCTGGGAAATAAGTCCCCATCACTCTCCTTTTCTCTCTTCCATCTCCCTACCCAGATGAGGTCATTCCTCTTCCTCTTGACCAAGCATTAGAATCTTATCTTCTCCTTGCCATTCTGCAGCAGAAGTTTAATTCCTTAATGAACTAGATCTTTCTCTACAAGTATTTGATACTTTACCTACTTTCTCTAAACCATAGTTCTTATTTCATAATTGGGACTAATTATGAGTTACTATTTACTATTACAAAGTCAGATAATGCATGTAAAGTGCCTGGAAAGTAGCAGAAACATAGTAGGAATTCAAAACCAGTAAACGCTATTGTCCTCTTAAAACTCATTTGCAGGGTGCCTGGGTGACTTGGTTAAACATCTGACTTTGGCTCAGGTCATGATCTCACACTTTGGTTCTTGATTTCAAGTCCCACATTGGGCTCTGCACTGACAGCGTTGAGCACGCTTTGGATCCTCTTTCTCCCTGTCTCCTTGCCCCTCCCCAGCTTATGCTTGCTCTCTCTCTCTCTCTCTCTCTCTCTCTCTCTCTCTTTCTCTCTCTCTCAAAAATAAACATTAAAAAAAATTTTAAATCACTTACCTAATGATCTGCCCTGAGACCCAGAGATAGGAAAATCCCTTTTGATAATATTGTGTAAAAATGGTTAAGATAAAGGTAATTGCTAATTCATCCCAACTTTTTAATATAACTGTACTTAACATGACTTGAAAAATATATTTTCAATATAACATATGTTAATCTTGTGGTAAGTCATTTTGAGATTTGGAGAATTTTTAAGTCACCTAAAAAGTGTCCTAATCTCTTTGGAGGCATTCCTCCCCTGATTAGCCTGAAAATTTGAGACTCAAATAATCAATTAACATTTTAGTCATTCATTGAACCACTACTTAGTGAGCATCTACAGTTAGTTGCTGCATGAGATTAAAGGGACATAAAATAATATCTTTTCCCTAGCAAATTAGAAATGTTGGGAAGTTGCTGCATCAACACAGTAACAACTGCCCAAGCTACCATGTATTGAATCAAATGTTAACATATTAACTAGGATAGAAACTAAGGTAGAAAATGGAATACTCGAATTGGCATAATTTAAGGAGAGATTAACAAAACAACTATTTGCAGACATGAGGGAAGGTACATGGAAACCACAGGGCAGGGCAGCACAGCAGAGGCAGTAACAGTGGGGTACTATCCCCACCCCAGGCCTACAGGATGAGAATAAAGCATTTACCTGGACCAGGTGAAATAGAACCGTATAGATGTGACCATCTGACAGGAACTGTGGTTTGATGGCAGAATCTAGCGAGGCACAGGGCAAAGGAGTCTGTTGATGATATCTATGCTTATCAGCCTTTCAGGACAGAGATAAACGTGGAGGGAAGATCTGAAAGGGCATCATCTTTTGAGCACACCAGGCTACAGGAACCAACTTCCCCAAAAGATATTGTCTTAGCCTACTGATAGATACATGCTCATGAGTATAATGGTAAGGGAAAATTCCTTATAAGGGAAAATTCACTCCCCCTGGACCCTCCTGGGAATTTGGAATCTAAATCATGTTGGAAAAACTGCTGGGAGACTCCCCTACAAATCCAGAGGGCATTAGATAAGATGAACCTTGGATGGGATTGCAGTAGTCTGGAAAGTGAACTATAAATGAGGAGTTCTGGGCTCTTTCCATACCTTTCCTCCAGGGAAAGAATGCAGGTAATAGTGTTCAAATTATCTTCCCTCTAGCCCTGCTTGTTTATGGTCAGAAGAGGTTCTGCCAATACACCCCATAAAGGAAAGGAAATGGAGATGATGACAGATTACGTTTTAGCTAAACTGCTATGTAAAGTCTTAAACATCCTCAAATTGGACTATTTTCATGCTAGTTAAAATAGTTGGCACAGGATATTTTTCATGACCCTATTGTACTAAACCTTTACCTCCAGATTTTCCTGGTAGGAGGTGAAGTTCATTGCTTCCAGTGGGACCTTATACTTCCTGCCAATATAATTGTGGGTGGTGGTGCCATTTGGAAATAACAATCTTCTTCTTTGGGTTCAACAGGGCCCTGAAGAGATAGTGATATTTTGGCATTTTAAGTTCCTTATTTCCAAAATGCATTAGCCTGTGTGCATATGTAGTTGCTTTCCAATTCAAAATGATGCTTTTGATTTGAATCCAAATAAGTTTTCCATCCTTGCCTGCAACCTCCAAATGATTTCATTGCCATTATTCTCTTAGCGTCATCTGTGGATGAGAATGCAAACAAAATTTCAGGTCCTCCTTGGCATCTCTGATTCTCTGAAGGTTTTATTTATACTAGCATAATAGAGATTGATTGTACAATAGGATAAACAACCTTCAGCTTATGTAGGAATGTTTTCAACATCCCATTTCCCATTCGCATATGTCCTCAATAAGTAACTCATCAAAGAAGTCTTATTTTCTGCACTCTTCAATGCTTGCTTTAGGGACTGTTCTTTTTCCTGATATTGCAAGGTAGCAGCAAATAATGTCACAGTTAAGATTTCAAAGGCACAACATTATAACCTCTTTATCTCTATTGCCTATAATGAAAATCTATATTGCAGTCATAGTCTTCCAAGAGACTGTCTCATAATTAAGTGATATGCTTTTTAAAAATTCACCTTCTGCTTTTTTCTTTTTTATCTGAATCTTCTGCTTAAACATGTTTGATGGCATCTAGTCCCTTATGGGATTAACACCAACCTTCTTTAAATGGGTGATGGGCATTAAGGAGGGTGCTTGTTGTGATGAGCACTGGGTGTTATATATAAGTGATATCACTAAATTCTACTGAAACTAACGTTACAATATATGTTAACTAACTGGAATTTTTTTTTACATTTATTTATTCTTGAAAGACAGAGAGAGACAGAGCATGAGCAGGGGAGGGGCAGAGACAGAGGGAGACAGAATCAGAAGCAGGCTTCAGGCTCCGAGCTGTCAGCACAGAACCCAACGTGGGGCTTGAACTCACAAACGGTGAGATCATGACCTGAGCCGAAGTCAGACGCTTAACCTACTGAGCCACCCAGGTGCCCCATTAGCTAACTGGAATTTAAATAAAAGCTTGAAACAAACAAAAAAGAAACTAAAAAACCAAACAAACAAAAAAACCCAACCTTCTTAGTATGCCATTTATTCATTTTTACAGACATTTATTGAGTGCCATCTCTATGACAAGCACTGTTATACGTACAGAGGACATTTTAAATACCATTCACACTGAGCTGCTTGCCTTTCTCAGACATTCAACCTTTTCTCAACTCCTTGACTTCTTTATTGTGTTGTCTATCAGGGCATATTTCCAAATCACTTCTTCCCATTTTCCTGCAAATGCCTACTCCTCCTTCAGAGTTCTCCTAAGCCCACCTTCTGTGAGCACCTTCCCCAACTCCCTCTGGCAGAGTTCATCACTCCTTCCTCTGGTCCCACAGAGAAGAGTTCTTCCATCTTTATCATAGCCTTTGTTACATCTGTTGAAACTATAAATATGTCTATGTCTCCCCCAATCTGGGAGCTCCAGGAGAGAAACGTTGGAATTTTGTTCACCAGAGGCACCTAGTACAGTGTATGAACTCAAAGATATGCTGAATGAATGAATGACTGAATGAATGCAAGAGGTAACAAACAAAGCACCAGTTGAAACTCTGAGAATAAATTCTCTCACCCACAGTTAAAAATTACTCAGCTGAGGATCTAATGTATAACATAATGACTATAGTTGACATACTGTACTGTGTGATTGAAATTTGCTAGGAGAGTAGAACCTAAATATTCTCACAAAAGAAGAAGAAGAAGAAAGAAGAAGAAGAAGAAGAAGAAGAAGAAGAAGAAGAAGAAAATACACAGTAAATATGTGAGATGATGGATGTGTTAATTATCTTGACGAGGGAAATTTTTTCATCATGTACATATATCAAGTCATCACGTTGTATGCTTTAAATACTTTATAATTTTATTTGTTAATTGTACCTCAATAAAGCTGGAAAATTATTTATTAATTCACTTATTCATTCTTTTTTTTAAAAAATAATTACTCAGCTGGAACTAAAAGCCATCATTGAGGCCACAAATTATTTGGAGACTTTTCAGCTCCAGGTGACAGGCTGATAGCCTAGGTCTGGAGAAAACTACAAACCCCAGCATGCATATTATTTGTTCCACATCCATTCTGCTGCAACATGGGTATAGTGGCTATGTCTTCTAGAAAGCTCTTCTGCAGAGAGGACAACTTCAAAGACAAGGAAAGAAGCCAGCTTCAGTGCATCTGAACTTCTATGTATGTGTGCCCTGAGTCATTATCTCAGACTGCAGGATTCTCCAAAAAAAGGGATTACATCTTGAGCTTCTAAATTTCTCCTTCCCCTAATCCCTTGTCTCTCACAGGACTAAACACAGCTTATGCTTCATAGAATTATTTTAAGTAACAAAATGTTTCTGGATAAAAGAAAAGTAGGATGAGATTATAGAAGCTAAGAAATACCAGCTGCTGTAACAAATACATCCCAAAACATCAGTGTCTCATCACAGTAGAATTTTATTCTTACTGTATAATAGTCCAGTGTAAATTCACTGCTCAGCACACAGCTTTCTTCAAGGTGGTAGTCCAGAGACCCTGCCTTCCCTTATGTGGCACCACTACCAGAAACTACAGTATCTTCCTCATCCATCAGTAGAAAGACAAAGAACACCTGAAGGGAGCACAGCTTCTGCTTAAAACCCTCAGCCCAGGGGTACCTGGGTGGCTTAGTCTGTTAAGCCTCTGACTTCAGCTCAGGTCATAATCTCATAGTTTGTGAGTTCAAGCCCCATCTCAGGCTCTGTACTGACAGCTCAGAGCCTGGAGCCTGCTTTGTTCTGTGTCTCTGTCTCTTTCTGCCCTTCCCTGATCATTCTCTCTCTCTCTTTCTCTCTGTCATAAATAAATAAATAAGTAAATAAACATTAAAAAATTTTAAATACCTAAGGGGGGAAAATATTCTCAGCCCAGAATGGCACACATGGCACACATCACTTTTATTTCTGTTTCATTGGTAAAAACTATTCTCGTGACCATTCCCAAAGACAGGTAGGTGGGACATGCAGTCCTGGCCAGGTAGCCTCTCCCTTGTAATAACCTTGCACACTATAAGAGGGAGTCCCAATCTGGATGTTCAATTATGCTTTTCTGATACACAGGTCTTTATTGGGGAAGTGGTAATAAAGAAATATGCTTCTATGAAATTAATCCCATTTCTCCAAAAATGAAACTTATCGTGACCATAGAATATAACCTCCTGACTCATTTATAATTCCTATATAACCACTTCTCCTACTACAATTTCTGCTTAACTTCTGAGAATCTCCATTAAGTGTCAGAGCTTTGCTTTGAGAGTGCAGAGATCATCAATCCTCTCAAAGATTATTCTGGATAAGGTACAGCATTTTCCAAACTCGGTTATGCAAAACTCTGGTATAGTCATGTGGAAATTGAGTTTGAGAAGCCCAACATGCTGTGCTTCCTTCCCTCTTAGAGGTTCATAATGCATTTTAACACAAAGATTTGGAGAACTGCTATAGCATAGAAATCTGTTTTACTTTGTTCAGAGAAGCATTCCTCAAACTTATTTAACCACTAAGTTTATACTTTGAAGCACACCTATTAACCCCAAAATGCTGTATGAGAGTACAAAGTAATAAAAATAAGAATTAGAATTTACTGAAACCTCTCATGTGTTAGACACTATGCTCTCTGGTTCAATGACAACTAACCTCTATGAAGTAAGAATCTTTATCCCATTTAAAGATGAAGAAAAATTAAGCTCAAAGTATGAAAACATTTGTTCAGTATCAAAATTCCATCATTAAAATGTAACCTGTTTGGATCATTGAGAAAAATGACCTAGAGATTATGTATGTCTGTCCTTTTAGAGGTGTCATCTATGAAAATAACACAAAAGATGTCTGAGTCCCCAGCTTAATGTCCGATGCACAGTGAGGATTCATCCAGAGATTTGCAAGGCCAGTGAAGCAAAACTCCACATGAAATTGGCTTGTTACTTTCTAACCATACTTTGCTGTTCACTTTCTAATCAGGCTTTCCTGACATGTGATTCTGTAGTGAGAATGAAAGAAAAATGGAGATCCAAGGCCCTGAATACAGAATTTCCCACAGAAAGAAGTTTCTCCCTCTGGGACCAATAAGTTCCCATTCTCAAGAAATGCTGGGACTATATGGGAACTAAATTTCTACCAACAGCCTTGCCAGGTAACAATAACACCTCATTAAGTTGCATAGGCTCACTCTTAAAATGCTTAGCTATTCACTTGGGGAACCCAAAGAGTAGACATTTTGTTCCCATTTACCATCCCCATCTCCTAGAAATGACTGGATTTCCTGAAACTATGATTGTGTCATTTCTATCATTACATTCATTTTGGTAAAGAAACTGTTTAGAGGATTGGAAAGACCATTTGATCAAAAATCAAGAGATCTTGACTCTAGCCTCAATTCTGCCAGTAACATCTGTGTGACTTTGAACAAGTCCTACTTTAACAACAATTATCATTAGCTTGTATTTCTGCTTCTGTTTTCATCTGTTAGATGTTATGGTAAGAATTCTTCATTTATTGTCTCATTTAATCCTTACTTCCCTTTAAAGTGGACATTTATCATCATCATTTCACAGGTAAGAAAACTGAGGGTCAGAGAGGCCAAATGACTTGCACAAAGTCACAAAGGAAGTGGAGACATTTGGCTGTATGATTCCATGATCCAGGCAGGTGGATTCTAAGACCCACATTATTAACCAATTCTCTGCAGTACCTCCTCTTGGGCTTCTCATTCTATCCCAAAGTTGAGGGGTTTTCCTTTAATCTTTAAGGCTTCTTCCTACTAAAACCTTCTGTGATCTGAAAACACACCCTGTAAAAGCTTTTACTACCTTCTAGGACTAAGCTGCAATTTCTGGTAGTTGCCACTAAGTGGATATTAGTAGCTTTCTGAATTGTGACACAAAAATCTTAGATATTAACTATTGTCACATGGAATTTCAGTTGTTAATTATTCACATAGGCAGAAGTTTGTGGATAAATAAAGCAAATGATGTTAATATGCTTATTTCTCTCAAAATTTTCTTCAATCAAAATAGTGTACACAACAGAGCAACCTAGATTTACTGTCAATCTAATGAGGCTAAGCAACATTTCCAAGCAATTTTGAATCAGTAATTTTCGTATTCTTTTTCTTAAAGAGGGTTCTCCAATTATATAAGTTTTATGACCCACAAAACTCAGATATGTCACTATTTAGTGGCTCTGCATTCAGTCTGACTTGGATATAGATCCTGGCTTCACCACTTAATGTCTGTGTGACCTTGGATATATTACTTAACTTCTCTGTGCTTCCATTTTCTCTTTCGAAACATGGGAGTTATAACAGAGAATGGATCATAGGATTATTGTGCAGATTAAATGACTGATTGCAACAAATCACCTAGCATAGAACACATGAAATGATCAATTTATATAAGCTATTATGTACTTATTTATTACTTTAACAGCATACATAAATGCTGACAGCATATATACCATTTGAGCAAAATTTGATGAGCTGAATAGTTATATACAATTGCTACTTTGCCTAGGTAGAGTCCCACTGTTAATAATCACCATTTAAAGAACTGTTTTCACTCAGACCTAGTAAGGAAACATACTCTAATTTAAACTTCCTAGAATATATTCACCATGGGTAGATTTAGCTATGTCAAATAACTTAGAGAAGGGTTACTTTGGCATTCTTCACTTTCCTAATAAGCCCTTGACCAGCTCTCCAGAATGCTCAGTTCTTGGTTGTTGGAATTAAAAATCCACTATCTTTTGTCCAAAGCACATATTAAACATTTTATTTCGGTTTATTTTCCATTTTAATTGGCAGTATACTAAGTTACTCATTTCCTCCTAACTTTTCTACATGGAAATAATGATGATGGCTACCTCATTGGCTTAGCATTTTATAATAATTCCATCTAACTTTCAACACATTGTTTATGATGCAGTCCAGGCAGGCATTGATATTTCATTTTACACACTAAGAACTGAAGTTCAGAGTGGCAAAATGGCTTGTCCAGAGAAACAGAGTTAAAAAAGTAGAGAACAGGAAGGGAAACCAGGATTTCTAACTTGTATTCCAAGACTCAAGATTTTCACTTTTCAAAGCTCTAGTCCCTTCTTAAGATAATCCTTTTGTTTCCTTTTTCAAATCTGGGTTCTCACTAGACATATATTCAAGGGGGCCAACATATTTTTTTTATGAAATATATTGAACACATGAGCAGAAATAGAGTAGAAAGGGTATCAATAAATGTATGTAGTACTCTTCTCATGATTATTAATCATTTAAGGCATTCTAACCTCTGGGAAAGTTCTTATTTAATAAGCACCACTTCAAGAACCAATCTTATGTGTGTGTAGATATAATGGAAATTGTCTTGTGAACATTATTTGTGAAATTATTTAGAATGTTATTTGGGGAAAACCTCCTACCAAAGAGACCCTCTGTCCAGACTTGCCACCATACTGGAGGGTCTGCCATTATTCCTCTTGGGTTAAGATATTACTGACCCAAGTATACTTGGTTTTCAGGTGCAAAACTCACTGCAATAGTCAACTGTTTAAAAGCTACCAAAGACAATTATAGATGAATGCCATAGACGTATGCATATTGGAACCATAATAAAGAAGGAGACATGGCAACAAAGAAAGGTTACAGAATTTGGAGTTGAAAGATCCGGGTTTTAATCCTACTTAGTTTATTTTTCCACTCTAGCATGCTGCTTCTCAGCTTAACGTCGACTTTTTTAAAGGTACCACTTAGTGTTGTCTCATTTAGATTAGTATTACCGGATCTTTGGACCTTCAGAGTTATTTTTTTTCTAACCCTTTAATCAATTCCATTAGTGATCTTAAAGAAGAAGTAAATAGCACACTGATGAAATTTTAAGCTGATATTTTTTAGGAGGTGGTAGAACACCACCGAGGACAAATAAGTAATGCAGACTCTTTGGCAAAGATATATTGAGTTCTAATTTAAGAGGGAAATGCAAGATATTTCCCTAGGAGAAATAATCTAAAATATCAGTGATCAGATGAAGCAAAATAAACTTAACCATAAAAGCAAGACACATGGGTTAGGAAGATAAAAACATATTTGTCATCACCAACAGCTAAAGAAACTGCAAAACCATCCTATGCCTGGAAAAGTTTGATATTATATAACGGTGCCCCATGAATCAAGGCCCTGAGTAAAGCCACTAGCAACAGGAAGAGTGACTTTCAGCCTAAGGACCATGAACAGACTATCACATTTTGGAGTAATACAGGTATTAAGGATACTTGTAATTGTCACAGTGATGCTACTGCTACTATTAAAAATAACAATAATAAAGTCATCTGTTTGATTGGCACTTTATGATTTTGAAAGCACTTTCATATACATGATCCTCAAAACGACTTGGTGTGGTAAACAAGTAAAAAAATTATAATTTCTGTTTCAGGAGAGAAGATTAGACATTAAGGTGGGGAAGTAATTTCTACAAGATTATTTAATTCATGAATTCAATACTGGCACAGAATTTCAAAACTTGATTTCTCCTTACAATCACCAAATCTAATCCCCTCTTTTACGTATTGGGAAACTAAGACTTAAAGACAGAAAGTTACTTTCTCTAGGATAATGGAGTTAATTAGTTGCAAAGCAAGCACTTGAACCCAAAGATAAATGATTGATCTTTTCACCAAATTCTCTTGTTTCCTAGAAGGTCTTGAAAGGAAAGAATGATTAAATAGATCCAGGTTGGTTACAAAATTTTGCAGGAAGAGTTAAGGGCTGCCTTTAATGTTAGATGAGAAAGAAAGATTTTCACTAAGGTATTTGCAATAATAGTGACACTTGCAATGGAATAAATGAATGCAGTTTGAACACCTCTGAATCAGAAAGATATAGATCAAATAGGCAGAGGAGCGAAAATGACACCAGCAATGTGGGCATTGATTTATGAAGAGAGTCTAGAAGATTAAAAGTGCTAAATATGCATGACTTGGCTAATCACTGAGGAAATACAAGGAAGTCTATAAATATTTGAAGGGTACAAATGCTATACAGGAAGCAAAAATATTTTAAAGGCAAGGGGGAGAAAGCTAACACTCTTAGATTAATAAAACCCAATGAAGAGAGGGAAAAATAAGAGCTAAACATAAGGAAATACTTAAAAGTGAGATTTATTATTTCCTAGATTTCTCCTCCAAGATCAGAAGTGGAATCTATCATTTGGGATATTTAAAATCTCATTGGACTTAAAATACCTAAGCCAGTGACAAAGGAAGTCATGTTCCATGTGTGTGTAGGGGCTGGAGCTCCTGCCCTCAAAGGGCCTTTCCAGCTTTCATTTCTGCAATCTTGGAACTACACAACGTTGCTTACATTGCTTTGGTTTTCATTAATTTTGAAGGTTAAGGCTGTGGAGCTATGTGTGGTAAGAATAATGGACTCTATGAGTGTTTATAACTTCTCTGCTCAGTGCAGGGCCCTAGAGATGCATTTGCTAACTCAACCACATAAGAGAAGATCCAAATTGACATTATAAAACTGCTTCTCAAATAAATGAGATAATTAAACATAGCAGCTTTGTGAGGGAGTAAATAGGTATGTCCTGTTTTTATTCAGCGTCACCACCCGCTTGCTCCCACATGAAGAATCAAGTAGGACTAGCCTTGCACCAGCAGAGAGCATGTAAGAAACACCCTGGCTAAGTCAAAGGTTGTATCACTCTCATTGCCTCTTTGCTGGTATTTTACATATGTTGCCTAGTTTGTTAGCCTAGGTTCCAGTTTATAGCTTTTCCATGCTCACTAATATGAGATGCCTGCTTCTCCTGGGTCTGCCTTATCTTGTTCTCAATACCTATGCCCTTCTGGATCCTGATTCTGTGGTCAGCTATTGTTCTGCCCTGCCTATTGGTACCCATGAGGTTTGATATTGAAATGTGGCTGGTGTAATTATTGTGGTAATAAAAATAATAAAATTGAGAACTAACAATATGCTAAATGAAGAAATAAAATAATTAAGTATACTGAAGTCCCTGCATGTTCAAACTTGAAAGGCTTTTTTTTTCTGTCTGTCTTGCCTAGAGTTCCAACTCTGGCTGCTGGTCCCTGGACAGTGTCTATATATCTGTACCTATGGAGGACCATAACTGACTTGGAGTGAGTGTTCAGTAAGTATTTGTTAAGTGAATAAATGAATAAATAAATTCTAGACTGCTTGGTTGGCTGAAGTTTAACCATCCTAGTCTTTGTATCTCCAGATCTTGGGGATCTGGTCCCACATCCCCAGACACTGGAAGGATCCTGACTATACTACCTGAAATATTGACATTCAACTATCTTTAAATAGCATTATTTCCCAGAAATCCTAGTGGTTAGGCCCTATTTACCATATTTGAATTATGTAGGCTCTGGCACTAACCTTCATAAAACCCTAGCTTATCCCATTATTTTAAACCATGTGATTTGGTTATGTGGTCACCTCTAAGGTTCTCTGTGGGTTAAAGTTCCAGAGCTTCTGGATACTCCCATTTCTTCTTCCTCCCCAAATACTTCTGGAATGACACCCTATCTCCCAACACAACCCATGTCACTTATGAAAACAAAAAACTTCTTTTTAAAGAATTATTTTTCTCTTTTTCTTCTTCTGGAGACTCTTTTTTTTTTTTTTTCCAAACAAAAGGTTTACTGAGATTCTCAGTCAGAATTCTGGTTACCATCACATCTCAAACAATTCATTAACAAAGTGGTATGGAAAACCACTGAAGATCATTACAGCTGTAGTTGGAAGCCAGTGTGCCAGGATAATGAAAAACAATTCTGTCATTCCCCATGCTCTGTTAGTTGTGTTTGTCATAAATGAGTTGTGGAGATTTGGAGTGAATGATCCATATCATATTGAACTGTCCTTTTTTTATCGCTGACAATTGAAGGTGACTGAGAATCAGGGCTAGTGTCAGACTATATCTAATTGGAAACCTTCTCTCATTAATGTTCAATGTTGACTTGTATTACTTGATGAAATTAGGACCACAGTAGAATGTATTTTATTGTACAGAATGAGCTGGTTGAGCTCTCTTCCATTTCAGTGTTTTTTTAACCTCATCCCACCCCTAATTCTGTGGCAGAAGGGGCTCAACAGAGCAGGAATTTTGAGTAAGGCAGGTCTGAGAACAAACAAAGCAAAAATAGTCATGTCGTAAAGGAAATTGAAACCAAATGGACTTTATGTCACATATGTTTGAGTAGTTCTAGGGGACTTCTGAGGAACCACAGGACCAGGAGGACCTCTGGGAAGTCATCTTGGCCCCAGGACTCCAGGTACAACTGCCTGTAGCCCACCACAGGCTGATGAGAACTTACCTTACATGTAAAGGATATGGTATGGAGAACACCCACATCTTCCCTCCATTCTTTCCCAGTTATTGGCTGCCCTGATAAAATGCACTCTTGGAAGCTCTCTTTGAAGGTCTGGGTCTTTAGCTGAGAGACATTATTTCCAAGATAAAAAGTATTTGAATCAAGGAATGGGAATTCTACTCTAGCTATGTTTCCCCCTCCCTGATCCTTACACTTTCTGGAGGAGGTAAGAGGAATCAGGAGTGGATAAGGGGAGATAGAAAATCTGAGTAGAGAATTGAGTAGAATACTCCAGACCTATGTGAGAAAAAACTTCAGACCCTCCTACAAAGAGACAAGAAAACAAACTTGTTTTGAATAATGAAAACATAGCCAATGCTCACAGTATGATTTTTTTTTTATTAAGTATATGTTAGTGTCATAGAGGTTAAAGGGCTACAGTCTGATTTTTGGAGACCCAAAGACAGATCAGTTGAGTTTTTTTTTTTTTTTCATAGCTCTGTCAACTTACAAATAAACTAAGGCTGATAATAGCAACCCACATTCTGAAAAATTAGTTGGTCATTTTGCAAATGTAAAACTGCTTCCAAAAGCTTAAAAACTAGAAGGTTCAGAAATTTCATCTGGAAACATCACAAACCATTACCTACAAATTTATTTATTTTCTCTAAAATCCCCTATTCTTAGAAATATGGGTTTTTAGAATATACATTTCATTGACTCAGAGATATACACAGTGATCTTCAGTTTCAGAAGATGAAACAATGGCTGATTTAAGCTATTTTGATGCCTAATTAATGCTCAGAGCATTTATGGTCTTTGATTCTTCTAACCTTGAGACACTATAATCTAGTAAAATTGAAGAGAAAGAGGGAAACTGGTCTTAGCAAAATTGTGATACCAGTAAAGTTACTCCTCTGGGCCCTCCCATCCTCTTTCCATGTCTTTTTCATCCTTCTCCAGTGTCCGTCACCAGGACCCTATCCCCCATCCCCACTATGGCAGCGCATAAGAACCACCTTCCCCATTTCAAGCCTTTTTAATGATTCTTATGTCCACTCTCAAACCATATTCATCATGTGCTTCTAGAATATTAATGGCACTATCATATGTAATACATTGCCCATTCTAGAAGCATTTGGAAGTAACTAGAACCACTAATTCATTGTGCAAGTTCTTTTCTTACCTGGATGGAATTTATTCTTCAAGCAGCAAACTGAACTCAATGTTATAAAATTGATTATACCTCATCCATCACCTCCTGGGTTTCATCAAATTACAGACTGTTAGTACCTCGGTTGTATGTCATCATTTTTTGGGTAAGGAAATGGAAGCCTACAGAGTTAAACTGATACCCAGGTCACTTAGAGAGTTAACGAATGGACTAGCCACAGTTCTCAAATCTGGACCCCTAATCCAGTGCTCTTGCCACCATAGGACACTACCAACTCCACTGTTTCAGACTCCAATGTTTCATCCAGTGCTACTAAGAAAATTCTCTCAGACAGAGGAGAGTACTTTGGCTAAGTAAAAGATGATAGAAAGGACATTGCCATGCTAGCACAAAATCTCCACTGCTATATCTAGAATACAGAATGTCTAACTGATAAATGATATATGCTGCAAAGAAAACTCAATGCAAGAATAACTTGTGGCATATGGAACCATGCCATGAAAATATATTTAAATGTTGTGATTATGCTAACACATTTTTGCATCGCTACTACCACCACTATCATCTCTGCCAAAGATGTCTTTGTAGAAAAGGGAATCAAACAGGGCTATGAAGAAATTATAGAGTAAGCAAAGTAAGCAGAATTCCATCTCAGAATCAAAAATTGTATTAATATGAGAAGAACTTCCTATACCCTAGATGTGATTGGGGGCCTCAGGAGAATGCCCATTTAAAAGATCTACTCACACAGCGCTTAGTTGATACCAAACATCTGGTCAGAGAGAAAACAATTCAGTCAATCAACCAGATGTTTTGTCTACCCTCTGCCAAACATCTGGGCAATTGATGGGATCATTTCCTTTTCATTAGGGAGCTTGGCCACAGTGACCCAGAAGTGCAATCACAGCATGAGAACACAGCATAAGGATGACAGGTATCTTGACCCACCAGGATCCCCAGAGTGGGACATTTTTCAGGTCTGCATGGGTCAATTCAACATTACTTTAGTTTGAAATTTGTTGGCTGTTTTTTGTTCTGAAACACTTTGATACCAGCACATTTTTAAAACCCTACTTCATAAAAAGAAGAGGCCTTAAGTTGAAAAAGAACACCTTATTGACATTCAAGGATAGGAGGCGATTGGCTGAAAGCTATACAGGTTTCCTCCCAAATTGTCATTAAGTGACCTTCTTCTGCTGTTTCAGCTGCTGTCGGGGAAAAGGTGCCGACATTTTGTTGGCACTGGCCTGTAGAATCATAATGAGTATAGAACTTGGCTCCATTATAAAACATAATCCATCTGACAAAGGGAAATCATTTAATGGCCACTCTCTTAATTACAACAATTTGGATGAGAGAGAAGTTGAGGACAACAGCAGAAAGCATAACAAGGTCACTTAATGAGAATTTTGTCTTTGGACTCCCTTCTGGTAGACCAGCATCCCCAAGGGTTGGAGAGGAAAGTCAACATTTACCAATATTTTCCTCATTGATTCTAATCAAAGGAAAGGAGGGAGAAAATGAATATGGGAATAAGGACAAGTAAAAAAACATGCAAACACAGGGAAATAAAAGACTTCATTGTCTTATATATTGAGAAATAAAAGTATAGCTATGACAATTGTAATTTATTCTATTATTCTCCTGAATTTTATTCTTGGGCTGAGGGTTTTCCAGAGGAAGATTATAGGCAGTCAACCATGGGTCACATCTCACTCAGGAATGTTACAGGATCTGACCTAGGAATCTTCAGAAAGTTAGATCTACAACTTTGCTGACAGCCTCATAGGGAGATTGTCCTTCTAAAGAGTACTGAGTTTGCCTTCTTTGCTTATAATAATAATGGTAATGCTTTACAGGTGTTCAAAACTCTGTTGTTTTCAAAGTGCTTTCATACAGATGACTTCTTTTGATCTTTGCAGTTTAAAGTGAAAATTTCAGTGTAACAGAAACAGAAGGAAGAATATAATCAAATATGTACTTTATGCCTATTACTTTCAAGACACTTTGCTAAGCACTTTCACATGGAATTGTATTTAGCCTATGCAAGTGAGTGTTTTTATCTCCTTTTTTAACTAAGGAGAAGATTGAGCTCAGAGGTGCCAAGTAATTTGCCCAAAGTCACCCAGCCATTAAAGGCCTGGATTGGAATTTGAACCCAAGTCTCTTCTCAAAGCCCATACTTTATTACACTCCATTGTGACCATAATTAGTGCTTTAAATTTGTCAAGACAACACTAGCCAGAATGTAATTTCATTCAATGTAATTTATTTAGTAACATAAATTATGAGCATGTATACATAATGTATATAATTATATATATATGCACACACCATATCTGACATTAGACCATCTCTGGAGAGTCTGAGTAAAATTAAAGAGAACCAGACCATTTTGGTAACATATTCATTTAGCCAGTCATTGAAAATCTATAGAATGATCACCGTGTAAATTGTACTGTATATTATGCTAAGAACAAAAAAGAAATGGATGATCCCTGTCCTCAAGAAACATATGATTTGGTTAAAGAGACTAATTAATATCCTGTATAAAATAGTATTTAAGTTAATACTTGAATTTTACAAATTGACATAAGAAACTACTATAATTTTTGGGTATAATTTTTAACTTGTTTGTCCAGTTAATAATTACTCTATAAATCTATATAAGATTAAAAATAACCTAAGGAAAGTATAAAGTAATTTTTTAAATTTCTATCCTATCTTGGAATGTCTCTCAGATAAAATTGTAAGAGGTCAGTACTAGATCACATTCCAAGGCCTATAGGTAATCAATTCCTAGCAACTCTGTGAGAGTGGTATTATTACCTTTATTTTACAGATGAGGAAACTGAGGTAAAGATAGAATTCAAACATAAACCTCTCTAATTCAAAGATTAGGCTCTCTCTTATACTCTCAGAAAGGAATAGAATTTTAAAAGATAAAGAAAAAGGAAGTATTTTTTGAGTGAAGATTTCAGAAAATCTGGGAAGTAAC
Organism: Acinonyx jubatus; assembly: GCF_027475565.1. NCBI lineage: Eukaryota > Metazoa > Chordata > Mammalia > Carnivora > Felidae > Acinonyx > Acinonyx jubatus. Next base: position 60,401,766 of record NC_069391.1, read on the forward strand.
ACTGAAGCATGTTTGTTACACAGAAGGGTAAACTGGATTAAAATAAGGGCCTATATTTTGGGAAAATAATGTGGGCTAGTTAGGCCAAAGCCAAATTTTGGAGGACCTTGAAAGAAAAACAAGTTTGTTATAAGAAACAGAAAAGCATTGTCAATTCTTGAAAGATCTTATTTGATTAAATTGGCAACAGACAACATCTTATTTGATGAACTGGAATGAGAAAATACAAGGACGAAAAAAACCAGACTTTGTTTGTAGGCCACTGTAATAATAAACTTTTCTTAATAATGAGGGCAGTCCATTCAGAACAGAGCTGTGCCCACATGTAATACATAGCTCAGCCCAGATGTGCACTGGCCAGATCGTGGAGTGGTTTGGGAGGAACCTCAACACTGACAGGAGTTGATTAGTACCTTTTAAGTCAGGTTTATTGAGGCATAGTTTATATACAGTAAAGTTCATTCTTTTAGGTGTAGAGTATTAGTTTAGATTTTTTCATTTACACAAATGGGAATAACTTTTATTTGTTTCTTTGTTAGTTTGATATATATATATATATATATATATATATATATATATATATATTTTTTTTTTTTAATCTAAATCTTAAGTGAGGATTTGAGTCTCCATGTCTAGGAAGACATTTTCTGAGCACCAATTAGCATGTACAATGAACCCAGCACAAAATCACTGAAGCACAATCTCCCCCTTGAAGTTTTTATTTTCATTCTTCTTTTCTGAACTACCTGGGCAACCCATTATTTTGGCTTTCAGAGACCCCTCCCCTAAATATTCTGTCCTCTCAGCCTTTCTCTAAATCAGTCATGAATGCCTTCTGACCCTCAACTGCATGAATATCATGGAACCCATCACTTCCTGTCAATGGGCATTTACATGATCCATTCCATAGCCACTCACCTCCCACTCAGCACAGCTCTCCCATGCATTTAACACAATCCTTTTGAAACTCTGTCTTCACCTGGCCTTGGGTCTAACACTGTTTCTCTTGGGTTTCAGATCCACTGGCTCTCTTCATCTTCCTGAACTTTACAGACTGAAATACTCCACAGTTTCGGGCTCAAATCTCTTTTCTTTATCTATGCTCAACTCCTAGATAATCTCACTTAATCCTGTGGTTCTAAATACCATCTACGTACTGATAACTCCCAAGTCTGTACTTCCAGAACTAATCTCTACCTTGAATTCAGAAAAATATATACAACTATTAGCTCAACCCTTTCACTTGGATTTTTAAAAGTTATCTCAAATGTAACATGTCTGAAATCAAACCTTTAATACCTCTCCTTCCCCAATACACTTCTTGCACTTGCATAATCTCAATAGATAGCAGTTCCATTATCAGATGTTCTGGTCAAAACCCCTTTAATGATTCATGACTCCACTCTTCTACATCCCATACACAATCCATCAGCAAACCTATTATATCTACCTTTAAAATAGATCCAAGCTTCCTCCTGCCTTAAGGTCTTTGCATTCACTGTTACCTTTGCCTGCAATGATCTTCCTGCAGATGTATGCATGGCTTATTCCCTTATTTCTTGAAGATATTTATGCCAATATCACCTCTTCAGAGATGTCTTTCCTAAACCCATAATTTTTAATACTTCCATCTCCCAACTATTACTCTATATTCTTCATTATTCATTTTTGTAGCACTTACTTCCATTTAATACAGCAGTAGTTGATGATATCCCACCTATATTCTTGATCATACTTTTTGGCTTCCCCAGAAGTCATCACAGATACTTCCCTTACAGCCATGGCTTTCTTTGTCTCTATAACTAATGGCATTATTGCTTTTCTCTAGCAATAGAAGCAGATTCAGCCTATGTGCAGGGCAAGCCAGAAATGCTAAGCAGTTAGCATCCTAGGAATGAGGAGGGATGAGAGTTTTGTGAATAAATATCCCAACATTTTGTCCCTCAAAAGGACAACTCTGAATAGCCTTTTGTACTGACTTCCTGAGGGTCCTCAGTGGTATTCAGCCCCAGTTACCCATAGTGGTAACCCACTCATTAATATACCCTTTATTGACTGCCCCCCCCCCCCAATTCTCTGCTTCACTTCTCTACTTCCTCACTGTGCTTCATGAAGTTACCTCCTAAATAAACTACTTGAATCCAAATTCTTTTCCCAGGGTCTGTTTTTTTGAAAACCAAAATGAAAACATATTTTATACATGTGTTTGTTTAGTATCTTACCCCCCACTACAATGCAAGTACCAGTGCAACAGTACAATGCAACAGTAAAGTTGTTTTGCTCACTGTTGTATCTCCGGCTTCTATGCACCTGGCACATGGGAAGCACTTAATCACTTTTTGTTGAATGAATATGAATCAATAAACCTGATCTCCATGTGCATTTGACTCCCCCTCACCCAATGTTTTCTTGCCATTGGACTGCAATTTCATGAGTTGGAAGATCTGCACTGCCATCATGAAAATAAGACAAAATGAAAGAAGGCAGGTGAGACTGGGAGAGCTGGAAAAAAGAAAAGAAAAGAAAATCACATTCTTTCTCACAAGTCTCTCAAGGGTAACAAAGGTGGCCTCTGAAAAATACTATCCGAATCTGAAGTGAAGCTGGGTTACAGCATGGTCACTGAACTTGGCCTCATCAAAAGACTCTCATACCCAGAATAGCAGTAGTCTCTGTTAGTGGAGCAGAGCAGGAGGATCAGCTGGAGAATGAGAGTTTGACAAAGTCCTTTTCCTCTTCTAGTGTTTTCTTCCTCTGCTGATTTTTCTTCAGCGTCTAAGACATGGTCTGCTTCTGAATAGCAGGCATGATCTGCTGGCCACTAAGCTGAAAGGAGAGGTAAGGAGCAGATGTATGTGTTTGTTCTTGACCCCAGTGGACTCCCCTTTATTTGGGATAAATCCATTACTCCAAGAACATAAGCAGGGTGCCAATAAAATAACAAAGAGAAAGAAGTTCATTGGGATATCCAAGTGACAGAAGTCTGCACTAAGAATACAGCAGGTGAGTGATAAACCCCACCTGTGTACCTTCAGCTTTACACACATCATACTACAAGTCCTAGCCAGAGCAATGACACAAGAAAAAGAAAGAAAAAGTCACCTAAATCAGAAATGAGAAAGTAAAATTGTCTCTGTTTGAAGATGCCCTGATCTTATATAGAGAAAACCCCAAAGATTTCACACACAAAAAAAGAACCATATAAGAAATAATAAATGAATTCAGCAGACTTGTAGGATACAAAATCAACATACAAAAATCATTTGTGTTGGGGTGGTTGGGTGGCTTAGTTGGTGAAGTGTCTGACTCTTTGACTTGGGTCATGATCTCATGGTTTATGGGATTAACCAGGCTCTGCATGGACAGCATGGAGCCTATTTCAGATTCTGTTTCTCTCTCTCTCTCTGCCCCCCCCCAAAATAAATAAATAAACATTAAAAAAAGAAAATGATTTGTGACTCTATACACTAACAATGAATTATCTGAAAAAGAAATAAAGAAAACAATCCCATATATGATAGCATCAAAACAACAAAATCGTTGAGAATAAATCTAACCAAGGGGGGTGAAAGGTCTGTATATTAAAAATTTAAGTCCATTGATGAAAGAGATTAAAGAAAACACAAATAAATAAAAATGAATCCTGTGTTCATGAATTAGAATTAATATTGCTAAAATATCCAAACTATCCAAAGCAATCTATGGATTCAATGCAATCCCTAACAAAATTCCAATGTCATTTTTCACAGAAATAGAAAAAACAAACCTAAAATTTAGATGGAAACATGAAAGAATCCAAATAGATAAAACAATCTTGAGAAAGAAGAACAAAGCTGGAGTTCTGATTTCAACTTTATTACAAACTGATTTCAAACTTTATTATAAAGCTGTAGTAACCAAAACAGCATGGTATTGGCATAAAACAGATACAGAGATCAATGGAACAAAATAAAAAACCAAGAATCAAAACAAAAAACAAAAAACAAAAACAAAGAACAAGAGAGCCAAGAATGAATATTCCCTATTCCCAATAAAGAAAGAATAGTCTCTTCAGCAAATGGGGTTGAGAAAACTAGATAATCAATCAATAATCACATGCAAAAGAAGGGAATTGGACCCCCATCTTAAACGACTTACAAAATTAATTCAAAATGGATTAAAAACTTAAATGTAAAACCTGAAACTATAAATCTCCTAAAAGAAAATATAGGGGAAAGCTCCTTGACTTTGGTCTTGGCAATAATTTTTTGGATATGATGCTCAAATCACAAGCAACAAAAGCAAAACAAGTGGGACCACCTCAAACTGAGAAGCTTCTGCACAACAACAAAAAAAGATCAACCAAACAAAAAGGCAACTGATAGTATGGGAGAAAATATTTGCAACCACAGATCTGATAAGAGGTAATATCCAAAATATATAAAGAACTCATGCAATTAAATAGCAAAACACACACACACACACACACACACACACACACACACACACACAAAAACACTCTGATTTAAAAATGGGTAAAGAGGGGCGGGCGCCAGTCAGTTAAGCGTCCGACTTCCACTCAGGTCAGGATCTCAGGGTCTGTGCGCTCTATTCCTGTGTCAGACTCTGTGCTGTCAGCTCAGAGCTTGGATCCTGCTTCAGATTCTGTGTCTCCCTCTCTCTCTGCCCCTCCCCAGCTCATGCTCTGTCTCTCTCTCCTTCTTTTGAAACATTAAAAAAATTTTAAATAAAAATAAAAATGAGCAAAGAGCCTAAATAAATATTTTTCCAAAAAAAGACAAGAAATAACAAATGTTGATGAGGATGTTGATAAAAGGGAACCCTTGTGTGCTGTTAGTGGGTTTGTAATTTGGTGCAGCCACTATGGAAAACAGTATAGAGGGTCCTAAAAAAATTAAAAACAGAACTAGCATATGATCCAGAAATCCCAGTTCTGGGTATATATTCAAAGGAAATGAAATTAGTATATCTAAATGATATCTGCATTTCCATATTCTCTGAAGCATTATACACAATAGCCAGGATATGGAATACATATATTTTTTCTATTCATACATATTCACATATATACACATATACAAATAAATATAAATGCATATATTTCAGCCATAAGAAAGAAGGAAATCCTGCCATTTGCAACAATATGGATGAACCTTGAGGGCGTTATGCTAAGTCAGACAAAGACAAACACTATTTGATATCACTTATATGTGGAATGAAAAAAATTCAATTCATAGAAACAGAGAATAGATTGTGGTAGATTGTGGTTGGCAAGAGCTGGTGAAGGCAATGTAGAGATAATGGTCAAAGGGTACAAACTCTCAGTTTTAAGATGAATAAGCCCTGGGGATCTATTATACAGCATGGCAACTATAGTAAATAATACATAAGTGAAATTTGCTAGAAAGAGTAGATCTTAAATGTTGTCAGTGCAAAAAACAAAAAAAACAAACATAAACAAAAACATGGTAACTACTAGAGGTGACAGATGTGTTAGCTACCTTTATTGTGGTAATCACTTCACTTTATATGTATATCATATGATCACATTGTGCACCTTTAACTCACACAATATTATTTGTCAATTGTATTACAATAAATATAGGGGTAAAAAACATATGGTTGGTGGAAATAGTGACCTTTTTTCTTTTTTTCTGGAGACTGTCTCAGACATTTCACAGTCTCCAGTGAGAGTTGTGAAGTCCCAGGTAGAGGAATAGACAGAGCTGAGTGTGGTCAACGGCACTCACTGACACTGACAGGTGTCACCGGACAACCCGTTTCACAAAACCAAATCTCAGCTTTAAAATTATAAAATGAGACAAATGTAGCCTGTCTCAGAGTTGTTGTCAGAATTAAATAAGATCACACATGTGAAATGTCCTGGCACATCTAGGTACTCAAACCATGTTTGCTAAAAATGCTGAAATGCTTGTCAGTGCTGCTCCAAATCCCACCTGCATTAGGTGGGGCTACTTTTTCCTTCGTGTGACTTCCATCTTCCCAGGCTAAAGTGTTTCCAGTTTCAAGAGAAGAGGGGATAATGGAGTAGTTCTGAGAAGCTGATAAGATAGTAAGTAGAAATGAATGAGAGCAGGAGGTGAGAAAGGAAGGGGGTGTCAAAATATGTGTCTGTGCATTGTCTGTCTGGGAAGGTCTATTCCCAAAGGACAGAGCTAGAGGCCTTTTCCTTCCCTATAATCCCACTCCAGGTCCAGACAGGGCTTCCATAAGTACTATCTGCTGATGACATCTGTGATGTTATGTCCCCCGCTCCCCTCCTTGGGAGCGAAAGAACAGCTTCCTCAGACTGATTTCATGTTAGACAAAGCAGTCCTGGCTCCTTTGCTCTCACACTGGGCAGGGTGGGTAGAGAGCAGCGAGGGCAAGAGAAAGGGAGGCAGAGCTGTTGGTAGCTTTCCCACTGCCAGGTATCTCTGACTCCCTGTGGAAAGGAAGCTTTGTGTTCAATGAAGTAACAGCCAGGGGCCAAGGCAGCAGCACAGAAACCTGAGGATTCCCCATGTACTTCCCCACCAAGACAGAAGAATCTCTTGAGGAAGGCAGGAAGAAGTTGGCCCACAGAAACACCAAGTCTATGACAGAGCTGCTTACCCCACTAAAGACTTCTCCTAAATGAGTTGGAATTTCCTAAGATTACTTTCAGGGCTGTAAGAAATCAAAGAGAGAGAGGAAATTAGAAGAGAACTCTGTTTACTGGGTACCTAATATGTGCCAAGTTGACATGCATTCCTCATTTAGTAATTTTAACTCTCTTTTGAAATAGGGAAAAGTGTTATTCATATTTTATTTGGAACTCACAGGGTTTAAGAAACTTGCCCAAAATTACACAGTAAATGTACTTTTTTCATCTCACTTCACCAATCCAAAAATTCAGGTTGCCAAATATCCTTCCTATTGCAGTGAGTCATGTGTCACTCAAGGCAGGCCATTTTGCCTTCTGATGTAGGTATTTTGGCTGGACTCTACTTGATAGAGTGCACTTGATAGTCAAGTGCATCAAAATGGTGTCATGAATGGGTATGCACGGACAAGTTCTGGGGGGCTTTCTCCATTTGTGATGGGGGCATGATCACTGAGAATAAGAGATGAAGAAGAGACCCTTCCTGGGCAAGGGGCAAATTGATATTGTGAAAAAGACAACTGTAAAGACACCATCAAAACATTATGAACTAGGATTCTGTCTTGGGAAAAATCTACAGAGTGAAAAGAGTGGGCAGCCAACCCTGTTTACTGTAACACAAGACAAGGTCATGCTTACAGCACCCTGAGCTCACAGACCCTGGAAGAAGTTCCATTGCCTGCATAAAATGTCATTAGGGTAGTCTAAAAGAAAAGGCCAGATAATTTTGATGGGAGAGAATTCAGTCAGAAGGAGAGTGATGATCTGCTCTCTCCTCCTGCTGCCCTCAGTTCTGCAGCTTTCCCCTAGGTCCCCACCCTCATGCCCTTCCCCTTGGGTGCATGCTCCATGGCACCTACCATTCCACTGCCACAAATTGCAGTGCTGCCAGACACTACCCTTTGTAGTGGCATGAATACAGCACTTCGAGTGGCAGAGAGCTAAACCAAGTTACTTACCCCTCTAAATTTCAGTTTCCTCACCTGAGAAAAGAGGCCTCTAAGACAATTAAATAACACTAAAAAGTCAGACAGCACACCTGCTCAATGAATGGTGTCAGCTACTGCACTTAGAGTGGAGATTATTATTTTTCTTCTGATTGTGAAGTTTCATAAATGTTCAAGTGCTGAGGGAGTTGAGGTTGCCTGAGGGAGATGAAGGGGTGTCATAAAGTAGCAACATTGCTCCATGTCCATAGTTTCCTGGTCCCAAAAATCCAGGACTGCATGGCTCACATTAGCTCTGAAGAAGAATGTCCAGAATTAGTCTTGCAGGTTCCCTCCAGTGTGACTGTGGCAATAAGCAATGGATCCATGAGTGTGGAGTCTAAATAAAAGGAACAAAGAAATACTTTCATAAATGGAAGTAGACATGATCACACACAGACCAACAACAGCCTGGGGGCCAGTGTGTGAGGTCCAGGCTTTGGCCAGGTCCACCAAGCAACTCCATGAGCTACCACCCCATGGCCTTGCTGTCCTGGCCTATCTTTTATCCAAATATCTAGGCTTGTCTAGGGTACTAACCCAGGAAAGACCCCAGAGGAGCCTCCAACCCTTTAAGACTACACTAAGTCCACATGTGGATGGAGTGAAGGAGATAGAGAGGAAATAATCAGTGAAGATGGTTGCTCACCCCCAGGTAGATTAAAGTAAAAGAAAGAGCTGGATTGGAATTCATAAATTGGGTTAAATCACCAGCCCTTCCACTTACAGGCTGGCTTAAATCTCTTGAGCCTCAATCTTTCTATGTATAAAATGGGAAGACTAAGATGCATCTCTACAGTTCTTCCTACTTCTAAAATTTAGTGAGTCTTAGGAAAAAAGAATAATAAGTTATAAAAAAAAATGAACAAGCCAATTTATAAATAGTTTTAAGGGCCCCACAGGGTTACCTGTCCTATATCAGAGTATATTAAAGGACAGTTGTCTTGGTCTTCAGTTTATAATTCCAACCTGGTGCTAAGGTCTGGTAGAATAGTCTACTACGATATGCAGTGATAGAATGAAGTCTGGACTAAGAATCAGAATACTTGACTAAGAAACCTGGATCCCTTTCCTACAACTGTCCAAGTCACCTGAGCATTACCATCCCCTTGTCCCAATCCTCAGAGTTTATAAAATGCAATCATGAATAGGGACATATTTTGTAATCTGTAAAGCCCTATACAAATGCAAGATTCCACTGTCATTATCATTCTTTTGTTGTGGTTTACTCACAAAAGTACCCTGAAGTATTTCTCCCAAGCCTGGATTATAAAATGTCCCTGATAACATTCAACTTTAACTGACCATAACATTGTGGTCCAAGATAGGTCTACCTTAGCCTTGGACAATTTCCTGAGCCTCAGAGCTGTAAGTGTGTAAATGTGACAAGCAGACACAGTATAGTCATGGGGACAGAGTGGCAGCCGTCACTAACGGACTAAGAGTCTGTGGAGTAGCAGAGAAATCATCAGAACCCCAAGGTAGTTTGGACCACATTTACAGGTGCCTTATGGCTCAGATCTCCCAGAAGGATCCGGTCCCAGTAAGATTTAGACAAAGGAATCACAGTGGTTTGGTTAATGGACCTTAGGGTATATTTGCAAAGGTGGTAGACTCACCAAACAGCACAATAAAAAACTGCCTATCTCCTACTCCCAGCCAAAATGCCAACATGGAGCGCAAAAGCCAAAGAAGTCTTCAGGGAGTGTTGAGGGTCAGAAGTTTTGTAATAGTGACCTTAGGAGATGGTGTATGTCATTCTGAGGCTGCCCCAGGTCCTTTACTATGGCACCTATGGCAAATTTGTTATCCCTGATAACAGGGCCCCATTAGCTAATCTTGCTCCCTCAACACTGGAACTGGGTGTTTTCCCTGCCCCATCAAGTAATCAGGTAGCTCATAACTGTGGTTGTGGTGCAGGTTAGTTCACTCAGGTCAAAGGCATGATCCAAAACCAAACCAAGTCCATACATAAATTAAATCCATAAGCTGGGAAGCTAGTAGAAAGCAGGTTCCTAAAGTCAAGAGGGAAATTCAACAACTAGCCAAGTAAATTGCACAAGCCAAATTTAAGAGCTGAGAAGATAAATCCAATAGCTGAGTTGCCAAACCAATACTGTATTCAAAGTCAGCTGAGGCTAATAGCCAGTTGGAAAGTTTAGATCATCATGGGCAGTAAAGCTCTACCACAAAGCACAGCAAGGAGAGCAGAAGGAATCGTTCTGAAGTTTCCATGTGTTTAGCTGCCCCAAGCATGCTTTCATTCAGTCCTTACGTTCATGAATAAAGTAAAGAGATCAGCAAGAAATCTCGCTTTGTGATCAGCTCCACTTTCTTCTCTTCTTCCATCATCAAACCTACTATTCCTAGACTATAAGGAAATTCATGGAAGTGTTGCCAGAGGGGATAGATATTGTTCTTCATAATGGATAAAAATATATAATGCACTTTAAATACATAAAAAGAAGAACATTTACCATTAAGTATGTTTCCCCTGCTAGGGAGATACAGTAGATACTTCCATAAAGTGCTATGGGCAGTACTAATGTGCCCAATTCCAGCGTCACATACCTCTCTTGACAGAAAAACAAACAAACAAAAACAAAAACAATGACCTATTTCCCACTAACAGCGATTCAAGCTACTGTGGGAGGCTGGCCGAACTGTTATTCTTAAGTAAGCAGGACTTTTTGATCCCTTCAAATTATACCCCAATGTCATGCCCCCCACTGTCTACATAAACTACTTCTCTCTGCTTCTTCAGACTGGGGAGGAAAGGAAAAGAAGAGAAATCAAAGACATTGATGTGATTACATGCTTGACCCAAGTACACATCCATGGGATGAATATCTCCACCGGAGGAATGTATCGCTGCAACCCAAAGCATAGCTTGAGAATAAATGGAGAAGAGCCTGAAGATCCATTCCTTCATTCAGCAGCTTCAGTTAACTCTACATGTACAATCAATTCTGCTAAAACACTTGCTGTGAACACTCAAATTTGTTCCAATGTGATTGATATAATTGGGAACAATTTGAGCATAACACAAATTTCACATTTGCTTATGTGTGACTTTGTAGGCAAGTAACACTAGGTAAATGCAGGAAACTGTACCTATTTGAACCAACCATCGGAATACATAACACACACACACACACGCATGCACTTCAAACATTTGCTCACTATCTGAGTTTATCGTGTGTTATGAACCACACCCACACATATCTGGTGTTACAACTTTCATCCTATTTCAGATCACTTTTCTTCCATCACTTCCATAACTCACAAGACGTAACTCTTCCAATGCCCAATTCCAGAAACAGACCCTAGGTCTTTTTCAAAGTAAAGTGTCATATTCATTGAAGTATTTGTATACATTTCTATTATTTAACTTTGTATAACACTGTGCTACTATTTTATTTGGTTAACTCTCTTTTGTATGTCACTGATGAAGTTTTTGAGTGTTATATCCCTGGCCCCATTCTTCCACAGAAACCCTGTGGTTTTTCTTGCATGATTTTGCACATCACAGCAATTTTTAAGAATGTATATGTCACATTATGTAGCTGTATGATGGAGAAAGTAGATATTACCCAAGTAGTGTGTCCATGTAGGAACTCCTTCCTGGCATTACTTAGGAAATTTATGCTTTTCTGAATCTCATATCTCAAGAAAAATCAATTGAGAAATTGGGAAAATAGGAGAAAATATTATAATTCTCCTGTGAGAATCAAAACTTAACAACTAACTTAGAAAGATTACTGGCTCTAAGGAATCCACTGACACATGGAACTGAAAATCAAGATTGGCATTTCAAGGAACTGGAAGAAAACTACATGGAAAAGAAAGGTCAAGATCTAACTTGTTGGTCCCACTTATAGCTGTTAACCATGTTGTCAGAATGTGTATGTATCACTGTCTAGCTGCTTACATGAAAGTTTAATATTTATTAAGCACAAGTTATGTTTGAATTAAAATAAATATTAATAAGTTTATATAGACAGTATAGTTTATGCAAATCCTATGAGTGGCGTTCAAAGAAATAAGTTTTGGACAAAAAATAAATCCTTAATTGGCAATTCACTATTTATGCTGCTAGGAGACACAGATACTGTTATTTGAACACTACATGTTAATTATGTTACCGGTGTTTTCCAGTGTTTGATTATTCATTATAGGCCATGTATTCTGGTAAGAGATACTAAAATATTTCTTAAGCTACCTGGTAAAAATTCTTAATAGCAAATAAATAGCATGAGAAATATTAGATACGTATTTTAAGAATAACCTATAATTTTAGGCATAGCTGAAAATGCCTATAAATTCTGATTTCTCATTCCACAACCTTGAAGATTAATACCTGTTTGGAATTTGGAAATGCTAAGCCCAGGCATGGTCCTTGGCCACAATGAAGCATGAGTTCTGTGAAACCCAAATGACATGTTTCTCAGAGATATGTTATGGTCTTGAAATCTGGGCTTCAATGTCCCAGGAACCATACGCCACATCCCACAATTGTTCTCATATTTTTTTGGCCAGTTATCTGAGATCACTAGGGTTAAAATTCCAAGATCTGTTTGTTACAACATATTATGGATATGCATGTGTGGTGGTAGGGTGTAGATGGGAAACCTCTGAGCCTTCCTCTCAGTTTTGTTGTGAATCTAAAGCTGCTCTAAAAAGTAAAGTCTAGTGGCACCTGGGTGACTCAGTTGGTTAAGTGTCTGCCTTTGTTCGTGTGTGAGCCTCACATCGAGCTCCACACTGTTAGTGCTTGGGATTCTCTCTCTCTCTCTCCCCAAAAATAAACAGAAAGAAGAAAGAAAGAAAGAAAGAAAGAAAGAAAGAAAGAAAGAAAGAAAGAAAGAAAGAAGAAATAAAGAAAGTCTATTAAACACACACACACAACTTCAGGCTTGAGATTTAACAACACACACACACACACACACAGAGAAAGAGATCAAAATTATAAAAATTTCTTTGCTCTTTTAAAAGAGCAGTTTCCCTTGACCCACAGTCCCAGTCTCAGTCTAAATGATGGATGGAGGTTTCCATTTCTCACTCACAAACATGCATCCAGCTCTTTATCAGTGCCCCTTAATCTCAGAGGAAGGAGGCATTTCTCAGCAAGGCCTTTTTGAGGCTCACAAAGGCTCAGCTGCCATAAATCAAACATTGGTGACATCAGTGGAGTCGAGGAATAGTGCCACAGGTAACATTTTCCTGACCTTGCTGAATGAGTCAAGTCTAGAGTTTAATGAAATGAAATCTTCGTGGGGAACATGGATAAGACTGCTAGAGTAGTTCTCTCTTAAAGTGACTTTCAACTGGGCTGTGAGAAGTCTAAGCCCCTTCCCCAAATCCAGAGGCAGAAGCAACCTTCATCCCCCACCTAGAGAGACAACAAAGGAAAGGTGTGTTTTAAGCCCAGAGCTGTGTGCAAAATTGACTAAAACTAAGAAACCTTTAAGTCACTGGGGAAAAAAAATGAAACAAAAAATAATAGTGACTTCAGGAAGAAGGAAACCTACTTCTATCTCCTGGGCAGTCCTTTCCCTCCACAGAGAAAGTGAAAACCTATCATTGGTGATGAACTGAGAACCGGGTAGCATGGTCTGTCTTTAGTACTCTGGATTCAAAATTAACTTCTCTCCAACTTGCAGATGAATTAAGGTGTGAGTGAATGGACAATTGTTGTAGTTGTTTGTATGGTGCAATTATCTGGAGATATGTCAAAATGCAGACTATACACCCATTGAGTTGTACTTAAATTTCAAAACTCTTATCAAACAGTTTATTTGTTTTTGCTTTTTAACCAAAAGATAATTTTGATCCTGGATTAAGGATTAATGAGGTACAGAGACAGAGGGGGCTTCTATAAAAGAAATTTTATTTTTTTTAATTTTTTTCTCCCTTCTCACTACCTGGAAAATATTAAAAGAATGAGGAGGAAGATAAAGAACCTGTCTAATGTCTTTGACACTACCACTGGTGAAGAAAGGAGTTCCTATTCTCTCAATGCTCTTTTCTTCTAAGGTTTACTGGGCAGGTCCTAATGGTCTTACTGGGTTTGTAAACTAAATATTTCTGAAGTTGGAATAGTCCACCTTGGGAAGACTTGCTCCAAGTTTTTATCTTCTATTGTGGGTATGTTCCTGACCTACAAACTCTATACAAATGGTTCCAGATGTTGAACTCTGTGTGTGGGTACGAGAGTTCTATCTGCCTTTAAGTTTTGATAAAGACTCTCTATCTGACTAATGGTTCTTGGTGACTTTTACAAATAATTTTTCTCTGGGTACTCTCTTGACTCCTATCTACACTTAACTTCTCTGTCATCGTATATACCTATAGAAGAAATTTATATTAACCTTGAAGAAATCATCAGCTCTTTTTGGAATGCCTCCTAAAACTTTTATGTACCAAAGTTCTATGGACAATATTGATTTTACTGAAGACTTCTTAAGAGAAATAGAGAAAGAATATCATGTCACTGGTTCTATATTCTGCCCCACACAAAAATAAGATCCTCCTTTTGGTAAATTCTTCTCTTTTGCTTATTTGGATCTCTCTCTTCCTCTTCTGGCTTTGCCTGACTCCTCTTCCTTCTTCTACCTGTAGCCTTCCTTCTTCTGGATGTTAGGGACCTGTTATATCACTTGGACTTGTCTCCACTCCAGCACATGCTCTCCAACTCTCCTTTTTGAAATTATTCATCTTTCCCCAGAAAAGAATTTTCATACTACTGCTAAAAAGATAAAAATTTCTTCATGTTAGCTCTGATTTATTTTTCGTCCCAATTGGTGATACTTGGCCAGAGAAAAAGAAAAAAAGATTAAAACCCCAGTCAGCAATTTGAGGCACAGATCTGTGTCTGGAAACTAATAATTCTCTACTCATTGACTTTAACACAATTTCCCAAATAATAAAATTAGGAACTATTGCAAGAGAAAATACACCTAAACCAAAGGAAAGAATGACACATCTGATGTCTACTATAATAAAAAATAATATTTAACAATCAAAAACCCAACCATGTGATTTATGAAATGGAAGCTTCACCAGGGCTTTTTAAACTCTAGGGCCTAAGATTTGACTGTACATTTTGCTTTAGGGTTTGGATTTAGTTCACAAAAATTGAATATTACTGCTAAAGCTTTTGAAAAGTTTTTGTTTGTTTATTTTTTCTCTTGAATTGTCCCTGCGGGACTGAATATACCAAGTGAAAATTGCTCATTTTATTGGCCAGCATCCACATTCTCTTTCTACAGCAATATTACTTTGATTTCTCTTCTCCCACTTTTTGTCACTGTTGTATAGAAAAAGATTGACAAAGGTAATCCCTGGTTGATCCGAGCCACTTTGCCTAGCCCAGCCCCTTGGCCACAGGGATTACTTCAGATATTAGCACATAATCTAGTCAGAGCTGATGAAACTTTTGCATAGGCTTTTGGGAAAAAGAAACACTCTCTCTTCCTCAGACCATAGTAGAATGAGAGTCTGCTTTAACCACCTCAATTCTATGAGGGGAACTAGGCTGTGGATAAAGCTACCACCTAGAGGTAGCAGAACTGACATATGTCTGCTGGCCACTTGATCTGAACCCTGACTCAAGCTATTCCCAAGGTTTTTCAATTATGAACCAAGAAATACATTTTTGGCTTAAACTACTTTGAGTTTCTCTTGCTTATAACATAGAGTCCTCACAGATAACAAGGAAAGTCTGTAGCACCTAAGAAAAGAATTCATTGTTTTCTCACTCATTTATTTTTAAGTGTTTACAGTTTGCTTATTAAATACCAGGGATTTGGAATAAAAAACTGAATATCACCCTTGCTCCTTGCTCCTCAAGGAGGGTAAAAGAAAGGTGTGAAATGACATAATACAATGCAATATGGACGATAGAGGAAGGTGTTATAGGAAGACAGAGAACAAAGAGACTAATTCAGCTGAAAAGTATCAGTAAAGATGATTAGCAGGCAAGGAAGGGACATTCTAGAAGAAGCATATTGCATGTGCAAAGGCCCATTGGCATGAGGCAGTATAGATTTTCTGGGGAATCGCCAAGAGTCTGTTGTGGCTTACATATGGGTTACTATGCTAAGCACAAAGAGCTGTGGCTAAAAAAGGAGGGTTGGAACCCAATTGTAAAGGGCTTTGTACATCTGGTCATCAGAGGATGTTATGGTCAGACCTGAATTTGAGAATGATGCAGGCAACATCCACAAGTGGCCCGAATCAGTTTCCTTTGTCTAATCCTCCTGAAGCTACCTGACTCTTGGAGCTCCTCACTGGAGCTGGAGTTACCCTTGTAAGTAGGCCTCTCCCATCTCCCCTACTCCACTGCCAAGAGGGATTATAGGTGGATGCTGACAGTCTCCTGTGCTATTGTGCACTTCAGATATTCATCTGTGCTCTGGAAAATGGCTTGAAAGTCTCCATGGAGAGTGCAAACAGAAAGGTCAACAATTATGCAAAATGAATAATGGGCTTGGAGCAATCAGGCCACACAGCTGCTGCAATGAATTCTCTGAAACCCACCTGCCAAGTGTCTGCATCTCTGCCCAGTGGCCCAGCCAGGCATCTGCAGCCAAGCACTTAGCTAACTAGTATTCCTAGACAGCTAGGGGAGATCCCAAATGGGAGCAGAAAAACCAAAGAGGCCACAGCTCTGAGAATGGAGGAACATCTTAAGTCTTCCTCTTAAGTCTGGTTAATGACCTGTTCTCGAAGGTGAGGGGCTAAACAAGGAATGAAGAGACAAAAACCAACCAGGGACCAGCCAAACTTCAGCCTGAAGCCACAAGTGCCTGAGGCAGCTTTTGTTCTGGGAGAACACCACTTAGCCACAGCTCCCCTGTGAATACCAGTCAAGCAGAATAACATTGTTGAGAGCCTACTATGTGAAATATGCTGGGGAAATGTAGAGATGAATGCATAAAGACTCTTTACTAGGTAAACATCAGCACTCCAATCAGGGTTTCTGGAGTTCTGCCAAAGCCCCAGAACAAGAAAGGGCCCACCTTTCTATGCCACTTTCATTTGAAAAATTTCCCAGGCACTGCTAATGACCAGTCCAGGAACCACACTTCGAGAGCCACTGTCTAGACAGCAGACAATTAAGAACACAGCTGGGAAGCCAATTAGGTTGTTTAAATCCTGCCTCTTCCAACTACAACCTGGGTAAACTTGGGTAACCTCATTTATAGAATTAGGACACTAATAGTACCAATTTCACAGGATTGTCCTGAGTTAAATGAGTTAATACATGTAAAATGCTTAGAACAGTGCCTGGTACATGATCGGAAAAAAAAAATGTTAGTTCCTGTTAAATCTTAGCTAATATTGCATCATTTAATTCTCCCAACAAGCCTGTTAGGTAGATCTGCTGCCCATTTTATAGATGAGGTAGCTGGGGCACAAGGGCTGAAATGTGTTGCCCACAGCACAGAGCTGCTAAATGACAAACTGGAAATGAAGCCCAAGGCCCAGAATTGAGAGGTAACACCTTTACCCTCCACACAGTTCCTCCCCAGCACCTAGAGCAGCATAGTGTCTCCATGAAGCCCACAGGAAGGTAAGCTTTTGGGAGGCAGGACCTTGTTAGCTTGAATCCCTGATGTATCCCCAGGTCTTTGCACAGTACTCAAGTGGGAACCATGCTCTTCTGTCTTTGACACCTTCCCATGCTTCCTCCAGCCACAGGCCCATCACTCCTGCTCTGTCAGAAGCCCTGCCTTGCATGTGATTACCCTGAACCAGGTCAGGAAGTCCTCTGAAAACATTTAATGGCAATAGGTTAGATGGTTTACATACATTTTCTTATTTAATCTTTAATATAGTTCCATACGGCAAGTACTGTTATTATTCCCATTTAACACATGAGGAAACTGAAGATTAACAAAGTTGACCTAAGCTTTGCAGTAAGTGAATGAGGATGCCAAGGCAGAAGCAGGTCTGAATGCTTCCCAAGTTTTTGTCCTTTCTGCTTCCATCATCTTGCCTCTTTAAAAGGTATGAGAAGTAAAAATTCAAAGGGAGCACTAGAAGTTAGGGCTTAGAGCAAAGGACTTGAAATGCCCCAAATGTGGTTTTATCTCTTTGACAATTTAGGTCAATTTCTCTGAAAAAAAAAAGAATAAGCTTAAGAGAATCCACATCATTCAGGTACAGATGCATTTGCAAATTTACTCTTGCCAATTTGAAACAGGAAAAAGATAGGCAAGTCCTGCTCTCATGTGGGTGGCTTTTATGAGAAGAGGGAGGGAGACTTTTATGAAAAGAAAGGCAGAGCTGCAGTCGCTTTGACCCCTTATCCTTAAAAATAAAAAGGAAGAATAATCAAATGTACACTGAAAATGGAACAGCAAACAAGCTCCGAGGTGACATTTGGACTGTGTGGTTTTCTTCCAGCTGTGTGACAATGAGTGCCTGTTCAACTGGCTTTTCCCAAAGCCAGAGAAAGGTCTCTTAGCTAAAATGTCACAGTGCATCTTATTTTCCATTTTCGGCTAGTGTTCCAAGGGAAGACTAACACCCCATCTTGCCCTCATGTGCTACTTTGAAAATAACAATAGCAAAGCACAAAGAAAGGTAAGAAAGAAGGGGACAGTTTGGAACCAGCTCAAGCTCTCTTACTTTCATTTGCAGTATGGTGGCTCTGGATAGGGAAGAGGCAGGGGAGCTGAGAGAGTAGCTGTGACATAATCTCCAAGTGAACACTCCTGAGAAATCCCAGCAAAGACATCTGATCTTTTTAAAACATTTTCTTAAAGTTTATTTATTTATTTTGAGAGAGAGAGACACTGAATGCATGCCAGCAGGGAGGAGACAGAGAGAGGGGGAGAGAAAGAGAGAATCCCAACAGGCTCCACATTGTCAGCTCAGAGCCTGACTGAGGACTTGAACTCACAAACCGAAAGATCATGACCTGAGCCAAAGTCAACAGTCAGACACTTAACAAATTGAGCCATGAAGGCACACCTAGAAACATCTGACCTTTTTTGGCACAACCATGTGATGCTCTGGAAAGTGACTGTTGGACTTACATTTAAAAGATTTTTATTGCCTAATTTAGTGGTTATTATTAAAGGTTCAAAGAATCACCATCATTCGGTGACCTGGAGGTTTGAGTCCTGCCTCAAAGCAAGGCATGATATGATCCTCCTTTCTAACACTACCCTCTCTCAATTTGAACATTCAGGGCCACATGTAATCTGGCCCCTGCCAACATCTCCAGCCTTCTGTCTCATTATTCATTCCCTGTTCTCTCTATGTTCTGCTGTTGATTTTGTGGTTTCATTATTACCAACAGAGGATCCACCCGTGGGGTTCCTTCTTCCTAGAATGTCCTTTAAACACTCCACACCCACCTTCCAGTACCTTCATCTCTGTAACTCCTACTCATCTATAACCTTCATGGATCTGGAACATGTTGCCTAATCTCATGTGTTTGTGGTCAGAGAAATATAGCCCAGAACCAAAATGTATTTCCAAAATTACTCAAGTTTTTCATCTACACAATAAACCCTGGTACTGTTATCTTCTTCCAACAGAATTATTACAATGGCCAACCAATTGGTTAACACATATGTCAACTTCCCCTGTTTCATTCCACACCCCATGCTGCCTGTCACTGGAATGATCTTTCTGAACATGAGTCTTACCTACTGTTTTTGAGTCTTATTGCCCAACTACACTAAACACATTTCAATCTCCAGATGTTCCATTTATTCCCATATGCCTACATTTTTGCTTTTGTGCTTTCCTGAATTGGATTAACATCCCCTTTCTTTGCCTGTCCAAACTCTAATCATCTTCCAAGACCAGGTTCAAATATTTCCTTCTTTGTAAGCATTTCAACATCAGACATTGTGACCTTCTCCTTTGTTGTTTCTGTTGCCCTCTCTTATAGGGCTTGCAGTATAATTTCCAATACTGTTATTTGTTTGTATGTCTTCTTTTTCCATGAGAGGAAGAGCTCCTTGAAGCAAGGGTTTCTATTTACTCATCCTTGCATCTATAGAGAAGTGTTTTCTATAGTTGGTGCTCATTATATATTTGCTGAATTTAAATTCATGTAACATTTTAGTATTTACATTGTAGTTTCACATACATTTACTCATTGTTCATTCTGACAGATTTATGAGATATGTAATATTATCCCAATTTTAAGATGAGAAAATTAAGGTTCAAAAAGTTAAGTGATTGCTCTGAGGTGACACAGCGTGTAGGTGGCTGACCTAGACCTGAAGCCAATTACTCTTGCAGTTCTGAATTTCAGTGGTTCCATAATTTTATTCAAAATTGTATGCTGGAAAGGAGACAAGAATAATTATTTCACTATAATCCTTGCATAGAAAAAGAAGGCTGGCAAATATTCTTCCCTTATTTGCAAGGTTCTATAAAGCCCCCACTGGAAATTAACACTATAAACATTAGCTCCAACAACATAACGTAACAGCAGCTTCTTTTATTATCACTGTTTAAACATTCGGATAGTAAGCAAGTACACCTCCTCCAACATATGTTCTCAGTCAAACATATTCTCTGCAAAATTTATGGGGTTATCTTTATTAGGACTTATTTATTCTAATGCCAAAAAGTACAGAAGATAATGAACAATGCTAACTGTGGAAAAACAGTTTAATTATGTAGGTCAAAAGAGTCCTTAACCAGATAACCACAAAGGCTCAGTAGCACTCAAAAACCACTTTACAAAAATGGGGGGAACTGGCCTAAGGGTTTGCATATTATCTCCTGGCATATTGAAATGAGAGCTGACTACTTAAAACTATCTTAGGCAAAGATCTTCACCTGTGCCTTGACAAAGCCAAAATCAGCATAATAAAGAACATGTTGATGTATGAAAAAAAGTATTTTGGGGGCGCCTGGGTGGCTCGGTTGGTTAAGCGTCAGACTTCGGCTCAGGTCACGATCTCACGGTCCGTGAGTTCGAGCCCCGCGTCGGGCTCTGTGTTGACAGCTCAGAGCCTGGAGCCTGTTTCAGATTCTGTGTCTCCCTCTCTTTCTGCCCCTCCCCTGTTCATGCTCTGTCTCTCTCTGTCTCAAAAATAAATAAACGTTAAAAAAAAATAAAAAAAAAGAAAAAAAGTATTTTTTTTTTTTTGTAATCTGCAGATCATTTGAAACCCATCTCTGCCCCTTACCATCTGGGTGACCTGGGACAAGTTAGTTCTTCTTTCTGAGTCTGCTCCTTCTTATCTTTCCATGAAGTGGGCATAATAATATTGAATTCACCTGAATGTTTAGTACTAAGAAGATTAACTGATAAAACCTATGTGACAAGAAAATTCAGAATATAGTACATACTCAATTAATTAAGATGTATTATTCTCACTACAGTTGCATAGGGATATAAACCTCTCCTAAACAGGGGTTTCCAAGGGAAACTGTGGGGAAGTTACATTTGAGCGGATATATTCATTCTCTATTTCTATTCCAGACTCTGTTAATTCTCATTCTGAAACATCCTTTGGATTTGATTTTCCTGGTCTCTTAAGAACAAATGTCCTAGTATCTCCAGGCACTCACTTCTGCTATATTAGGAACAGAGATATTCAAGATAAGCAGAATGGAGGAGAGAAGCAGTTAAATTACAAAAGATATAAAGCAAAACTATGTACCAAGAGATGGGCTTTCTCCCCTTTACCTCTTACAATTCTTCCTATTCAACTTAATCTAGGTCCAACTAGACCAGTATTTCTCAACGGGAGGTGATTTGGTTCCCTTGGGGATATTTGGCAATGCTTGGAGACATATTTGGTTGTCCCACTGAGGGGTGAAACTGGTATCTAAAGGATAGAGTTCAGAGATGCTGCTAACCAGCCTGCAGTGTGTAGGGCAGCCACACCCGCAACACCCACAACAAAGAATTCTCTGATCCAAAACGTCATTGGTACTGAGGTTGCAAGACCTTGAGAGAACAACTGTGATCAAACTGGACACGGAAAGAAGTAAAAGGCCTTGATCCAATCGAAAAAAACTTATTGGCGAGTTTTGCTCTAGGTGTAAAGACCTTTACTAGGTCCTAGAAAAAGTAATATGAGAGGTTCAGAAGAGCTTGAAAGCAGATTTGGCAGTTGGGGGTGGGCATTTATGTGGAAGATTCCTGATCAGGACACTGCCTTAGAATGAGATTCACAGGATTCTTTTACAATAGGATAGAGTAACCGTTTATGTCAGAGAGAGTTTGTAAAAATTTCAGGTTTTAGGGAGTAATTAAAAGAAGTCTTTATATGCAAATTAGCAGCTACACTTAGCTAGAAACTATCTCTGGGTAGAATTGCCTAGAGGGATAACTTTTAACTGTTTTAAACATTAATTGGAAAGTTAGCTGCTTCTGACTGGGAAATAAAAGGACAAGAGGTTTAGTTTGAGGTTATCTTCATTGTTTGGGGGACCAAGTTGTAGAATTTATTTTTCTACACTCTAATCCCCAAAGCTATAATGTGATGCTCTGTTTTTTCTTTAGCTTCTATCACATTAAAAAACAAAACAAGACAAAACAATGTTAGAAAGGAGTGGGAAGTGAGGGGAGGGCTAAAGAGCAGGAAGTGAGCCTATTCCCCCCGCTGGGAGTTCTTTCTCCAGGAAAAGGAAGAGGCCAAGAAAGATTTTAAAGTGAGATAAATAGCCCAAACTGCCTTTCTCATATTCCCCAAAGTTTCCTAGCTTGAGAACACAGCACCAAGGTGACAGCCACACTGCCAGCATCACTAATAGCTTGTTGTCTTGGTTAGGGAAGAAGTTTGGAGTTAAGGAGTAGGACTTTAGAGCCATGAATAAAAGTTCAAGTTTTAAAAATGCCAATGGTTGTCATCAAATAGGCAAGGTGTAGCTGGTCGAACGCAATCAGACCCATAGAGGACTTCACAGAACCCTAAATCTATTGGGTGCTGGGGAATCCCCAGCTTCTGACAATAGGAGGATGTTAAAAAAGCAAACAGTATAAAGAGATCTAGCAGTAAACCACTGTCTAATCATGGCCGATGGAAAAATCTTTCATGTTAATTGAGCAACTACCATATGAAACCCACAAAACAATTATATAACCTTATTACAATGACTCCATTATACTGATTAAAAACACTGAAGCTCAGAGACATTAAATACAAGTTTTCACAGGTGAAGAGCAGCACAAGGAATTCAACTTGCCTTTACTTCCAAAGCCTGTTCTTTCCTTTCTCTGCATTGAACTGACACCATGGTTCCCCTGCACCTAAAGGCCTCAGGGAAGCCTAGAGGCAAATGATAGGGACTCACTTAAGGAATTTTATTTGGGTATAGGATTCCAGTCCTTGACGCATGAGTAGGAAGGGCCAACCCCAAATTTTTATAGAACGAGGACATCATGTAAAGAATCAAGAGTCATTCAAGAATGAGGGGATAAGTCATGGTCCAGTTACTGAGTGAGCCCAGGGAAAGCCTGCAGAGGGGCAAGAGTAAAGCTAAGCCACCAAGCCTCCTGGCCTGGGTCTTACATTCCACCTGAGAGCATGATTATCTAGGGGTGCCAGATAAAAGACAGAATGACCACTTAAATGTGAACTTTAGATAACAATTTTTTTAGTATTAGTAATTTAATATCATAACACGTATTTTTAAATTGTTTCTTTACCTGAAATTCAAATTAAACTGGACATCTTGTATTTTTATTTGCTACATCTGGCAGACTTAGTAATTGAGTTCAGACTTAGGCTGAGCCACAGGTGAAGATGAGGGACCCCAACTATGAAGGAAGTTGGGGTATAAGAACAAGGAACCTAGGAGGTAGCTATTGAAATAACACCTCCATACCCATTTTGTTAACAAAAAGTTCTCCACCATCACAGTTTAATAATTACAAAAAGAAGACACTTGGTAAAACTACATATGTATTCTTAATGATTATAAACAAAACAGAATAACAACAAAATAACAGAAAAAACCACTGATAGAATAGGAATCGATCTGAACAATAGTCAAATCATACCTGGAATCACTATGGAGGAGGTCTGTGCTGGAGCTTTTGGAAGTACAAAGACAGGGAGTCTTCTCACTGCACAAATTATACTATGCTTTTTCTACTGAAACTATACTCTTTGGTGGTTTGGCTGTAGTGATATTACAAGTTAAGTGGATTTTTGCAGGCTGCCTAGCTGACAATCATATATGATGTTCTTTCTATGAGGAAATGTCTTCCAAGTTCCCTTCAATGATCTTACAAATGAATTTTGACAATGTGCTGGTAAGTGGGGTCTCTCTATAAAACATTGCAGAATCTGGTGTGTGTTCCACTGTCCAGCCCCCTCCCAGGCCGGCCTCCTCTAGCTCAGCCCACTCTGGTCATGCTCTCCTCTTTCAGTCCTAGAACACCACAAGCTCCCACCTGCCTAAAAGCATTTGACAAACTATCTACCTCTGCAGAACTCTCTGCCTCTGGCTTTCTGGCATGGCTCCTTCTTTTCCTGCAAGTGTCCCTAAACAGGTCTTCCTTAATAACTGCATTACCCAATATCACCCATCTAAGAATCTTGAAAATTACCTTCATTTTTTATGAATTTATAACTTGATACTGATTGTCCCCACTAGAATATATAATTTCAAGGACAAGCACAAAATAGGTTTTTATAAAATGACTACCATGTGTAAAATGAATGAATGAATGAATGATCTGATGAGTTAGTGAGTCAGTGAATGAATGCTTGTATCTTTGACCTACAAACTATGTTTTATTACTAATTTATGATTAAAACAAGATCTCATCTTATCTTAACATATCTGAATTGTATTCAGGCATGATCAATTTACCTATTCATTTACCTTTCCTTCATTTGAGAGCCCGTTATGTAACAGACACTGTGTATATTCTGTCCTCTTGAACTGTGACAAATCAAATTCAACTCAAAGTAAAATCAGAAAACATGAAACATGATAGCAAACATCACAGGCTATGTATGTATCACAGGTCAACAATGTATTTTGTATAAATCAATTCCTCTTCCCACATACATTTCACAAAACCCAAGTTCATTAATTAGAACTTTTGCCTCCAGCACGAGGTGCTTTCTGGCTCAAATTTGAAATCCTTTCGGAAGATGGAATTGCCATAAAAGGCTTTAAGGTAGAAATGTACAGAACGGAGGAAGAAATGTTCAGATGAGAGATGAAGAGGAAGCAGAAGGCAGAGTTCCAAGCAATTGTTCTATCATTTGCTAGCGCCAACCTGATCATACTGGCCACCTTCCCCAAACACTCTCCACCATCACAGAACCTGACTTTGCTCCTTTATTCCTTCATGTTAGTTTCATAGCAACCAATGAATGTACTGAGTGTCTCTAGCCTAATTTGTAGAAGTAATTTGTGCTTCTGTTCTCCCCGCTTTTCTAAACCTGTTGGTCCTCAAGTGCTCCGTCTTAGAAGAACTGTAATGGCTTAGCTCTAACCGCTGTCTGCTGACTTCAGCCTTCCATCAAATAAAGCTTTTTTTTTTTTCCTTTCTGGTAACCTACCTCTTAGAGAAATCAGTCCTGGATAAACAGGACTGACCTCTTAATCTGCATCAGTCTTTATATCTTTGAATAAGTGATTCAGAAAAGAAATGAAAAAGAAAATTATGGAAAAGCAAGCGAAAAGGAAAAAATAGAGTTGCTGTCAAGGTCACCAGCGTATTTTTGGTGCAAGATCGCCCTAGGTGAAATTATTTTAATTTACCAATTTGCAGAGATAAAAAATATCCCACTGTGAGAACCACAGTATTCACAGTAGTGCATGGCACTGACAAGCTACACCATATGATAAAGCAAATTGAGATCAGGCATTTGCAAGACCATTTCATGGTGGGGGGAAAATCATGGGAAGAGTTATAATATGGTTAATGGCATTGCAAGGCTGATCTCACTAATTTTACAATTCTCTTTTACGCATAGGTTATCATACTAATTAGCTACATCTGGAATATTTGTCATTTTAATAGAGCAATTTTGCATTTCCCTTTGCTCTAGTTCTGCAGCCTCCAACCTGATGTTCAGAGGTTCCAATAAGTTTTAGCACATCAAATGCTCTGGATGATTTGAAACAAGTCACCTTGGAGTGAGAAACTTTGAAGATGGTATGATGGAAAGAAGCTTGGAAACCACATGTGTCAATTCCAATGGCAGTATAGATGTCAGCAATTAATCTCTGAAAGTGTTTCATTAAAAATGGAAATACAGAAATACCTGATGCCTTATTGTAAGGATTAAAATAATCTCTCTCACATGCCTAACATATAGTTCAGTGAATGGTCCATATATAGTAATAATAAAGCACGTTTCCTTTTTTTTTCTGTTCTTTTAAATGGTTACAAGGTTCATGTAATTAGTCCTAGTAAGGAATCACAGAAAGTTCAAAGATATTGGTAAAAATAACTTCATATCCCAGAAGCTTTAAACCATTCTTTTCCTTTCTACTCTTCTGGGGTAAATCAGAGGCTTTGCAAATAATGGCAATGTAATAGAAACTGATGCTTCTCAAAGACATAACAGAAGAAGCCAACAATTTGCCATAATGAGAAACAGAACCTTTAGGTGAGAAAATAAAAATCACTGACCTTGGTTTCAAATCCAGCACATGTTTAAATATGTTACTATGGCCTGGACACTTTATAAGAAACTAGATCTAGGACCTATCTTTTAATCACATGTACGTGTAGGTGAGATGTGTCATGGAAATGGAAGAGGTAAGAATGCTAGCCTATAAACCTGTATTGTAATCTGTACAGTTTTCTACTAATATTAGATATTATTATTGCTGTTATTGTTGTGATTGTTAAACTATAGGTGGAATCTGGGAAATCTGCCAATGATAACAATGATTATTATTCCTAAAGCACTAACAAAAGCAGAGGGAGAAAAACTGCAAAAATATGGTTAACTTACATAAAACTCATGCCAATTAATGTTATAACCATCTGGAAAGCTTATCATTTATCCTTAATACTTTTCTCCACAAATTAATACTAGCATGTAATCTGAAAATGTGATACGATAAAGTAGGGGCTGAGCTAAATTTTTGACAATGATTGCTTATTAAAAACTTGAAACTTTATTGCTGCCTCATCCTGAGAATCTCTGCCTGTCTCAGTACAATGTGGATATCCAAAATCTCTCACCTCTATCTTTGTTTCAGATGTCTCCATCAGATTCATATTTTCCTTTTCTAAGAAAAGTGGTTAACCAATGTCCCTTTTCCCAAACCATTAATGCATATCTCCTTACACTAAGATAATGGACAGACCTTTAGAAACATGGCACAGAAACAAAATGAGTAAATCCCAAATGGAGTGTTTCAGGATAAAAGGAACCACCCTACATTCTAAGTAGAATGGAACTAACCACTGGACACATGGATCCTTTATGATTTTGTCCTTTACTGCTTCTGCCTCACATATTTGAACTCTCAGGTCCTGAGAGGCATCTTCCCCGTTTCTTCCTGACACTTGTGCAGATTCTCAATGTTAGAACATTCTTTCTCCTCTCTCTTCAGCCAAGTAACTCTTTTCTATCCTACACATTTCAGCTTAACTATTCCTCCAGAAAACCTTCCCAAACTACCCTCTACCACCATGGACCACTGCAACCAAGACTGGTTTTGGTATTCCCTCTATGTACTCCCATAACAACTATCAGAGAAACTTTAGATGACCTGGTAACAAATCTGTTTCTTTTTCTAGACCACACTGCTGAGAGCAAGGCCTGAGTCTGCCTCACTGTTTTGTTTGCATAGAGCAAGCACTCAATAAATATTAGTTGAATTGATTAATTTTAAGAATCCCGTCTTGAAAGCATTCACAACAGATAAGCTGATTCTCCAAGAGTACAAAGCAAATTGTTCATCATCCAGCTAATTTCAATGATGTAACCTACCTAAAAGGATAATTTGGACTTGAATTACAGAGTTTGCTTTTGATAAAACTTATCAGCCATCACCTTATCACTACTTTTCTTTGCTGTGTAGACACTGCCCTGACATTATCTTTTTATGATTTAGTTTCTGATCAAAACAGGAACAACCAAGATATGAGAGCAAGAATGTGCTGGCTCTGCCATTAACCTTGGTGGCTTAGCTGACACCCCCAAGCCTCCTGTGCTCAGTCACTGTCAGCCCTACCCTAGTGTGTTCCAGGGAGGATGATGAATGAAAGAATGCAAAGGTCCAGAGTGAACCCATGGAGCCATCCATGGGACTGTTGTGGGGATAAATAGGAGTATTTTTGCGGCTAAATATTGTTGGCCTTCAACATCACAACCTCTTCATATTCTATCACTTCCCCTGAAATATTCACATTGGCTTCCTCTGTTCCCCTATGTGTCTGAGAGACAGGCCAGCTCTCTGTTTAGATTTTATAACCCCATTCACAAACTCCTGCTAACCAAACCCAGAAGGTCAGTACCTTTTGAACCCAACTTCAGCTACTTCCCTAGCAGGCCAATTAAAGAGCCCACCTGCTGTAGATTGTGTTGCCTCCCAGAGTATGATCACATATGGCTTCTTTAAAGGGGTGGTGGGGGAGTGATGAATGGCAAAAACACATGTTTATACTTAAACCTGTTATGCATAAGAGCTTTCAACTCTTGGGTAAGAGAGTTTCAGTGGGGTAATGTGTGTGTCTGCTGCCTGTAAGAATGATTGTCTGTCAAGTGGTTTTGCAGACTGCACAAATTCCCTAAGGGGAGTAGGAAAAAAACAGAGGGATTGTAACTTGGAAACCAGAACAAGTTGAGGATTCATTCTCACCTTGTGACATCTGCAGTCTGGGAAATGGGAAGGCTGCAGAATGATCTCATTCACTTGAAGCCTGAGACTCACACCTCCTCCCCTGCTCTTTTGCCTATCATCTGTCTATTTTTAAAGGCAAGGAATCTGAAATGTACCTCAAAATCCTCAAGTGATGCTTGCAAAAGCTGAGGTCCGTTGTCCAATGACTGGATCTCCAGAGAGGAATTTTAGCTTTGCTTTCTGTGTATTCCAGAGCATGAAGGAAAAGATGAGAATAGCCATTTGAGAACTGCCATTGGGTTTATATCAGTTATTTTGAGTACCTTCCCTCTGGGCCCTGAGAGCAGGCACTTTGGTCAGGGGCAGAGGGCACGTGGTCTTTTTAACTAATGCTGTGAGCCTGGTAATCCTAAGTGGATCATTGTTAGCTTTTCCTTCTCACAGGAAGTTCATCTCAGTATTTTGCATGAAGTGTGTACTTTGTCTAAATACCCAAGACCTGCAACTGAGACAAATCTTTAGTTTCTGCTACCAAATCTATAAGAAAAAAACACAACAGCTTTACCTTATGAAAAATGCCAGCATGAGGAACATTGTAGGATTTAACAGATCCACTTTTCCCCCACTTAATTTTGAAAGCAGCTTGGAGTCTGTCCTCATAATGAGACAAGTATTTGTTAGGGGTAAAGAAAAACATTAGAAAATTCTAAATACAAGGTTAAGTGAATGACTGAAGATGGGGAGATAGAGTGCCTTCCATTCCCCAGCTCTTCCATTTCCCCAGATCACTGGCTCAAAGTTTCAGCCTATGGTACCAATGAGGTCCAAGAATGTGTCTCATAATCTATAAAGCAGAGGGACTGAGTATGGAGGGAGAGGCTGATCTTTAAGGCAAAGCTTCCCAACTGCTGTGCCATGGCACTCTGATATATGTCAAATAGGTCACAAGTGTGCCAAGATTTTCACCAACCCTCATGGTGACTGGGCACAGTCTTGTACAGCAAGAGCCTCTAGACTAGGGATTCCCAGCCTCAAGCATGCTTCTCCGTTTATTCCAATGTGTTGTAAAATGACCTTCATTTTATACATTTGCCATGATGTGAAAAAATGTTAGAAAACACTGGTTTAAAGTCTCTTCCAATGCTGTTATTCAATTATTCCCTTGAGGGACTCCTTTTCATGGAAACCAAACCAGATTTCTTGTGACAGAGATAACACAATAAAACACTAGGGAAATAAAGAGGAAAGGCAAAGGTTCCCAGTTAACTCTCAGGAAGGTTCCAAGTTGAGTGGGCACCCTGCACTCTAAAGAACAAGTAAATTGAGAAGCCCATGTTCAATAGAGTATGGTTGTTCAATTGCAGAGAAGAGACCATTTGGATGCAGAACTATGTGGATACTTATACTTTCCTTTGACCCAAGCATCAGGAAACTGGGTTTCCTCAAGAAACAAGAACTGTAGGAAATGAAAGAACCAGTCCAAATGAAAAGAGCTGCAAACACGAGGAGCATTGCAAGAACTAAGAATGGGAAAGTAGCTTATTCCCAGTAGAATTATACCCCTGGTGGGAAAAATGGTGCTTCCTGCCATAAGCAAGAGGAACTACTATGAAAATGGAAGAAGAGACACCAACGTGGAAAAGCAAGTGTAAAGAGTTGGAAAGTTCACATATGTACCAAAGGGATGAGGTAAATTCAGAACTTCGGAGGCCTTCAGATCAACACTAGCCATAACCTCCCCAAACAAAAATGCTGAAGACAAAGAAAATATTAACTCTGATTATTATATGGAATTTTTTTCAATCTCTGTTTATTTGTTAAGTATTTATAGTCTGGCTCGATTTTAAGTCATGTATACTCATGATTTAAGTCATGTATACTCATGATTTAAGTCATGTATACTCATGATTTAAGTCATGTATACTCATGTATACTATGGCTCGACTTTAAGTCATGTATACTCAAAGAAAAAGGAAAAATGTAAATGAGAAAAAAAGTTAATACTACACAAAGAGATTGTCTTTCTTAATATTGCATGGATAACTAAAATCTAATTAACCATTTCCCTGTGTTACTGGGCCCTGAGATGTCTTAAACAATAGAAATTGACTGGAGGCCCAACAGAGTTCCAGGCAGGGCTTTACTGGACCCTAACTCCAGCACAAGGGAAGCAGCACAAGGGAAAGTGTCCTCAGGCTGGCTTTCTGAGGAGAGGCCAGGGAGAGTTTTTTTAAAGGAACTTAGATGGGAAAAGGGTGATGCCTAAGCATGTAGAGACAGGATTTATTAGCACCTGCGCACTTAAAGGCCATGCTTCTTGGTGCATTACATGTCTAATTAACATGTTAAATCTCCACCCTGAGTGCAATTTTTACTATTATAATGAGGGGAAAAGACCTTGAAAGGTGAGCGCTGGGTCCATCTTGACACAGACTGCCTTCATCTGGCTTTTGTGAAACTTTGTAGTAAGCTTCCTTTCACTGAACACTCCCTCTGCACTCCTGTAAGATATGCTTGTTTTTTTATTATAATTTATTGTCAAATTGGCTTCCTACAACACCCAGTGCTCATCCCAACAAGTGCCCTCCTCAATGCCCATCACCCACTTTCCCCTATACCCCACCCCTCATAAACCCTCAGTTTGTTATCTGTATTTAACAGTCTCTTACAGTTTGACTCCCTCCCTCTCTGTAACTTTTTTTTCTCTTCCCCTCCCCAATTGTCTTCTGTTAAGCTTCTCAAGATCCACATATGAGTGAAAATATATGGTATCTGTCTGTCTCTGACTGACTTATTTCACTTAGCATAATACCCTCCAGTTCCATCCATGTTGCTGCAAATGGCCAGATTTCATTCTTTCTCATTGCCAAGTAGTATTCAATTGTATATATAAACCACATCTTCATTCAGTTGATGGACATTTAGGCTCTGTCCATAATTTGGCTATTGTTAAAAGCACTGTTATAACATTGGGGTACAAGTGCCCCTATGCATCAGCACTCCTGTATCCCTTGAGTAAATTCCTAGCAGTGTTATTGCTGGGTGGTAAGGTAGATCTATTTTTAATTTTTTGAGGAACCTCCACACTGTTTTCCAGAGCAGCTGCACCAGTTTGCATTCCCACCAACACTGCAAGAGGGTTCCTGTTTCTCCACATCTTCGTCAGCATCTATAGTCTCCTGATTTGTTCATTTTAGCCACTCTGACCCGTGTGAGGTGGTATCTCAGTGTGGCCTTGATTTGTATTTCCCTGATGATGAGTGACATTAAACATCATTTCATGTGTCTGTTGGCCATCTGGATGTCTTCTTTGGAAAAGTGTCTATTCATGTCTTCTGCCCAATTCTTTATTGGATTACTTGTTTTTGGGGTGTGGAGTTTGGTGAGTTCTTTACAGATTTTGGATACTAGCCCTTTGTCTGATATGTCATTTACAAATATCTTTTCCCATTATGTGGGTTGTCTTTTAGTTTTGTGTATTGTTTCCTTTGCAGTGCAGAAGCTTTTTAGCTTGATGAGGTCCCAATAGTTTATTTTTGCTTTTAATTCCCTTGCCTTTGGAGATGTGTTGAGTAAGAAATTGCTGCGGCTGAGGTTAAAGAGATTGTTTCCTACTTTCTCCTCTTGGATTTTGATGGTTTACTGTCTCACATTCAGGTCTTTCATATATTTTGAGTTTATTTTTGTGAATGGTGTAAGAAAGTGGTCTAGTTTCATCCTTCTGCATGTTGCTGTCCATTTCTCCCAGCACCATTTGTTAAAGAGACTGTCTTTTTTTCCATTGGATATTCTTTCCTGCTTTGTCAAAGATTAGTTGGCCATACTTTTGTGGGTCCAATTCTGGGTTCTCTATTCTATTTTATTGGTCTATGTGTCTGTTTTTGTGCCAATACCATGCTGTCTTGATGATTACAACTTTGTAGTAGAGGCTAAAGTCTGGGATTGTGATGCCTTCCACTTTGGTCTTCTTCTTCAATATTACTTTGGCTATTCGGGGTCCTTTGTGATTCCATACAAATTTTAGGATTGCTTGTTCTAGCTTCAAGAAGAATGCTGGTGCAATTTTTATTGCTATTGCATTGAATGTGTAGATTGCTTTGGGTACTATTGACATTTTAACAATATTTATTCTTCCAATCCATGAGCACGATTTTTTTTCCATTTCTTTGTATCTTCTTCAATTTTCTTTATAAGCTTTCTGTAGTTTTCAGCATACAGATCTTTTACATCTTTGGTTAGGTTTACTCCTAGGTATTTTATGATTCTTGGTGCAATTGTGAATGGGATCAGTTTCCTTATTTGTCTTTCTGTTGCTTCATTGTTAGTGTATAAGAATGCAACTGATTTCTGTACATTGATTTTGTATCCTGAGACTTTGCTGACTTTATGTATCAGTTCTAGCAGACTTTTGGTGGAGTCTATCAGGTTTTCCATGTATAATATCATGTCATCTGGAAAAGTGAAAGCTTAACTTCATCTTTGCCAATTTTGATGCCTTTGATTTCCTTTTGTTGTCTGATTGCCAATGCTAGAATTTCCAACACTATATTAAACAACAACAGTGAGAGTGGACATCCCTGTCGTGTTCCTGATCTCAGGGGGAAAGCTCTCAGTTTTTCCCCATTGAGGATGATGTTAGCTGTGGGCTTTTCATAAATGACTTTTATGATGTTTAAGTATGTTCCTTCTATCCAGACTTTCTCAAGGGTTTTTTAAAGAAAGGATGCTGAATTTTATCAAATGCTTTTTCTGCATTTATTGACAGGATCATATGGTTTTTATCTTTTCTTTTATTAATATGATGTATCTTATTGATTGATTTGCAGATATTGAGCCAGCCCTGCAGCCAAGGAATGATCCCACTTGATCATGTTGAATAATCTTTTTATATGCTGTTGAATTAGATTTGCTAGTATCTTGTTGAAAATTTCTGCATCCATATTCATCAGGGATATTGGACTGAATTTCTCTTTTTTTGCTGGGTCTCTGGTTTAGGAATCAAAGTAATGCTGGCTTTATAGAATGAGTCTGGAAGCTTTCCTTCTCTTTCTATTTTTTGGAACAGCTTGAGAAGGATAGGTATTAACCCTGCTTTAAATGTCTGGTAAAATTCCCCCTGGGAGGCCATCTGGCCCAGGACTCTTATTTGTTGGGAGATTTTTGATAACTGATTCCATTTCTTTGCTGGTTAAGGGTCTTTTCAAGCTTTCTATTTCTTCCTGTTTGAGTTTTGGAAGTGTGTGGGTGTTTATGAATTTGCTCATTTCTTCCAGGTTGTCCAGTTTGTTAGCACATAATTTTTCATAGTATTCCCTGATAATTGCTTGTATTTCTGAGGGATTGGTTGTAATAATTCCATTTTCATTCATGATTTTATCTATTTGGGTCCTCTCCCTTTTCTTTTTGAGAAGCCTGGCTAGAGGTTTATCAATTTTGTTTATTTTTTCAAAAAAACAACTCTTGGTTTCATTGATCTGCTCTACTGTTTTTTTTTATTTTTATTTTATTTATTTTTTTGGATTCCATATTGTTTATTTATGCTCTGATCTTTATTATTTCTCTTTTTCTGCTGAGTGTCTTTTCTGTTCTGCTTCTATTTCCTTTAGGTGTGCTGTTAGATTTTGTATTTGGGATTTTTCTTGTTTCTTGAGATAGGCCTGGATTGCAATGTATTTTCCTCTCAGGACTGCTTTTGCTGCATCCCAAAGTGTTTTGGTTGTTGTATTTTCATTTTCATTTGTTTCCATGTATTTTTAATTTCTTCTCTAATTGTCTGGTTGACCCCTTCATTCCTTAGTAGGGTGTTCTTCAATCTCCGTGCTTTTGGTAGTTTTCCAGACTTTTTCCTGTGGTTGATTTCAAGTTTCATAGCACTGTGGTCTGAAAGTATGCATGGTATGATATCAATTCTTTTATACTTATTAAGGGCTGTTTTGTGACCCAGTACGTGATCTATCTTAGAGAATGTCCCATATGCACTTGAGAATGATGTATATTCTGTTGCTTTGGGATGAAGAGTTCTAAATATATCTGTCAAGTCCATCTGATCCAATGTATCATTCAGGGCCCTTGTTTCTTTATTGATTCTGTGTCTAAATTATCTATCCATTGTTGTAAGTGGAGTATTAAGTTCCTCTGCAATTACCTCATTCTTATCAATAAGATTGTTATGTTTGTGATTGTTTTATATACTTGAGGGCTTCCATATTCGGTGCATAGACATTTATAATTGTTAGCTCTTCCTGAGGGATAGACCTTGTAATTATTATATAATGCCCTTCTCCATCTCTTGTCACAGCCTTTAATTTAAAGTCTAGTTTGTCTGATATAAGTATGGCTACTCCAGCTTTCTTTGGACTTCCAGTAGCATGATACCTAGTTCTCCATCCCTTCATTTTCAATCTGAAGGTGACCTCAGGTCTAAAATGAGTCTCTTGTAGACAGCAAATAAATGGGTCTTGGTTTTTTATCCATTCTGATACTCTATGTCTTTTGGTTGGAGCATTTAGTCCATTTACATTCAGTGTCATTATTGAAAGATATGGGTTTGGAGTCATTGTGATGTCTGTAGGTTTCATGTTGTAGGGATGTCTCTGGTACTTTTTGGTCCTTGCAATATTTCACTCAGAGTCCCCCTTAGGATCTCTTGTAGGGCTGGTTTGGTGGTGATGAATTCCTTCAGTTTCTGTTTGCAAAAACCTTTATCTCTCCTTTTATTCTGAATGACAGATTTGCTGGATAAAGGATTCTTGACTGCATATTTTTTTCTGTTCATCAGATTGAAGATTTTGTGCCATTCCTTTCTGGACTGACAAGTTTCAGTAGATAGGTCTGCTACTACCCTTATGTGTCTAACTTTGTATGTTAGGGCCTGTTTATCCCTAGCTGCTTTCAGAATTCTCTCTTTATCCTTATATTTTGCCAGTTTCACTCTGATGTGTTGTGCAGAAGATCGATTCAAGTTACGTCTGAAGGGAGTTCTCTGTGTCTCTTGGATTTCAATGTCCGTTTCTTTCCCCAGTTCAGGGAAGTTTTCGGCTATGATTTGTTCAAGTACACCTTCAGCCCCTTTCTCTCTCTCTTCTTCTTCTGGAACTACTATGATATGGATATTGTTCCGTTTAATTGTGTAACTTAGTTCTCTAATTCTCCCCTCGTAATCCTGGATTATTTTATCTCTCTTTTTCTCAGCTTCCTCTTTTTCCATAATTTTATCTTCTAATTCACCTATTCTCACCTCTTCCTCTTCAATCAGTGCTGTGGCCATCTCCATTTTATTTTGCACCTCATTTATAGCATTTTTAAATTCATCATGACTATTTTTTTCCCTTGATCTCTGTAGCAATAGATTCTCTTCTGTCCTTTATGCCTTTTTCAGGCCCAGCGATTAATTTTATGACTATTCTAAATTCTTGTTACATTATATTGCTTAAATCAGTTTTGATTAATTTGTTAGCTGTCTCTACTTCCTGGAATTTCTTTTGAGGAGAATTCTTACATTTTGTCATTTTGGGTAGTCCCAGCGGTAGCTCCATACTGCTGGGTACTTTCCCTGTGCTGTCCAGAGAAACTTGTGTTGGTGGGTGGGGCCGCAGTCAGATGCAATGTCTGCCCCCAGCCCACCGCTGGGGTCACAGTCAGACTTGTCTGTACCTTATCTTCCCCTCTCCCAGGGGCGGGACTCACTGTAGAATGGTGTGGCCCCTGTCTGGGCTGCTTGCACACTCCCAGGCTTGTGGTGCTGCTTCAATGGGATCAGGCCAAGGGCGTATCAGCCAGGGTGGATCCTCAAGTTGCACAGGGGCAGTAGGGGCATGCTTAGCCAGCTTTGCCCTCAGTGGTCCCCTGCAGGAGGGGTCCTGCAGCACCAGGAGGGAGGCAGACCCATTGCAGGGATTGATCCACAGAAGCACAGCATTGGGCATTTGCTCCGTGCAAGCAAATTTGGTGATGGAAACTGGTTCCCTTTGGAATTTCGGCTGGGGGATAGGAGAGGGAAATGGCACTTGCCAGTTCCTTTGTTCCCCTGCCAAGCTCTGTGTTTCTGGGACTCAACCACTCTCCTTCCCGGTGTTCTGTTGTCCTCCCCACTGAGAGCAGAGGTGTTGACTTTTAATATTGCAGATGTTAAGTCCCTCTGGCTGTCAGAACTCACGCAGTCCGGCCCCTCCACTTTTGCAAGCCAGACTTCAGGAGCTCTGCCTTGTCTGGCGGGCTGCCGCCCTACTCCCTGGCTCCCTTCCTCCAGACTGTGTAGCATGCACCACCTCTCTGACCTTCCTACCCTCTTTCATGGGCCTCTTGTCTACACTTGGCTCCAGAGAGTCTGTTCTGCTAGTCTTCTTGCAGTTTTCTGGGTTATTTAAGCCAATGTAGGATGGAATCTAAGCAATCAGCAGGACAAGGTGAGCCCAGCGTCCTCCTATGCTGCCATCTTCCAGCTAGTCTCTTCTTTCCCATTTTAAATAATACAAGGACTTAGGAATCCTTTCATTTCAAATTTCTCCCTTTTCTTCCGTGTTGTTTTTCAGTATTTTGGTTCCATCTGAGTTTTAATAATTCTTTCCGTAAAATGAGTATCTCCTACAAGATTTATATTTTTGCAGTTAAGACTTATTAGATTTATTCATATATTTACAATTGTTTTGCTTATTATCTTTTCTTGCTTGCCACTCCTTTTGGGTTTATTACTTTTTTATCTTCTTTTTTTTTAATTAAAGAGCATCTTTTAGTAATTCCTTGTTAAAGTCTAAGGTATAGCTTCCCTTGAAAACTAGAAGATATTAGCTGCTGTGCTCCGCCATCCACTGCCACTGTTGAGAACTATACCAATCTAGTTATGATTCCTCTGTCATAGAAAATTTCTTATTCCTTTGTTTTAAGATCTTTCTCTTTGATATTTCTAGTTTCTCACACTGTGTGTAGGTTTTTATCCTGTTCAGGACTAAGGATGTCCTGTCAATTGAAGGATTCACTTATTTTTTCAAATATGGAAAATTCCTTCTAGAATGTTATCTTTTTACCCTCTTCTTCACTCTCTCTACCCCATCCTATAAGAATGAACATTAGATTCACTTTATACTTTCTCATATTTTCCCTCAGATCTCCTGTATGCTTTTCCTGTCTCTGAGATTTGTATTGTGGGTGATTTCCTCATATTGATCTCCCAATTCTCTCAACGTCCTTCAGTTGTATTTAATCTGTCATTTAGCTCACCCATGGAGTTCCTAATTTCATATAGTATTTTTTTTCTTTTTACAATTTCTATTTAGTTCCTTTCAAAACTGGTGTGTGTGTGTGTGTGTGTGTGTGTGTGTGTGTGTGTGTGTTTTGCCTACCATTTACTAATACTCTGCTATTTTGCTCCCATTTTTAATATAATTTCTTGTCTTTCATTTATTTCTTTATTCTAATATGTTCTATTATTTCCCTTATATTAGAGTATTGATTATCCTCTTTCATACCATCTGTGAACTCAGATTTGGTGGTTGCTGTTTTTGTTGTTTCATTGTGAAGTCAATTTCACTATGTATTGCTTACCTTTGGGAGTCCTATCAGCCCTGTACTTTTGAGTATGTCTCACAGAACCACTCTCACTTCCTTCTGCCAGAATCCCTAATTGATCAATTTTCTTGGATGTTTTTTAATGTTAATTTCTTGTCTAGAGTTCCTACACCACATGAGCTAAGTAAATTCAAATTTTTTGTTCACCTAGGCCAGAAGACTTGCATCTGATTTCTCCTAGATAATTGTTTTGACACAATAAAGTCCTTCAAAAGAAATAACCCAAAAAACATCTACTTTTCCAGATGTTTACTAAGTAGATTTTTGAGGCTTTTGTCCTCATTTACATATACAAATCATGTCCTTTGCCTTATCTAGGCCAAGATCACTTGTCTTCATGTAAGTACGCCCCACCCTTAGGGTCTATATTTATACCCTCTTTACTTATTTCAGTTTTTACATCTCTCTCCCTTTCTCTTGGTTGATAACAGGGAAGTAAGTTTACACTTGAAAAAACAGGATTTTAACACAGGGTTCTAAATAAAATGGCAAAATTATTTCCTCTTACCTTCTTGCATTGTTTGATAAGCTGATTTTAAAGTCAGGTCCAGGGAGGAGGAGTCAAGAAGGTGGAACAGCATGGAAGTTTTTTGTGTGCCTCACGTCCATGAAACAAGCCAGACCAACACTAAACCATCCTATACACCCTAGAAAACTGGAGGATTAACACAACAATCTGCACAACCTAAACCACAGAATTCAGCAGGTACATGGTGCAGAGAGGTGAATTTGGGGAGCGAGAAGACGTGGAGGGTAGGGAACTGTTTTTGCAGGCAGAGAGAGGATGGAGACTGGGGATGGGGGAAGAATATGGGAAAAGCACCCCTCCCCAAAAGCAGCTGGAGAGAAAGTGAAAAATTGGAAACAGTTGTAGGGACTAAACTAAAAAGGGAGAAAGGAGAGGGTTTAAATTCCATTAAGACTATAAACAAGGGGAGTGCAAAGGCTGCAACTCCATAGCTCGCTACCTGGCAGTGCTCTGGTGGGAAGGGCGAATCCCCAGGAACAAAGTGGGGTCTGGGAGGTTCCTTTGGGCCACACAGGAAAAAGTGGTTCCACTGCTAGAAGGACATTTGGTAGAGACTGTTGAAGCCACCTGGTCCTAGCAGACCGCAGAAAATGGCAACATTCACTGGTGCTGGAACAAGGTCATTAAAGGTTAAGCCTGGTGCCAGATGTGTGTTGTGATTTTCCATAATCCCTGAAACACTGCTGCTACAGTGTCTTGCAAATTTTCTGGTGCAGGCTGGCACCAGGCTGCAGACTTGGGGCTCCAGCAGCAGCAGGGTCCAGCAAGTGTTCCTGGGTGCAACTGACATTCGGCCATTGCTCATTTGGCCATTGCTCTGTGAGACCCTCCCACAGAGGGGCAGAACGGGTCAAAGCTGCAGTCCTTCAGAAGTAAGGGGCCAGGGAAAACAGCCACATCTGAGACAAAACTTGGGAAAGAGGTACTGCCTGGGGCCTGGTAACAGAGAGTGAAAAAGCAGGAAGTGACCGAAAGCTGAAGACAGGATGCATGCGTGATTGTTGATCTGGGAGAACAGACTGGGTAGCTGGGTGGCGCCATTTTCTCCACTCCTGCACATGCGCATATGCACCTAAGAGCGCTGCAATAATCCACCCCAGTAGGATAGCAGCGCCATCTAGTGGAGAGCAGAGCTGTTACACTGAGCCCCACCAAACTGGGCCAACTTTGCTCTTCAAGAACAAAAGTCTTACCGCCTGCTTAGTTTATGGACTACAAAGGGATTCATAGACTGACTTCTAGGGGAAAACGTAGTAACTTCAGTCCTACTTCAGTCTGTTAGCAGGTTCATCTATTCAGTTTTATTTCTTTTGTTTTTCTTTTTCTCTTTTACACTTT
Organism: Acinonyx jubatus; assembly: GCF_027475565.1. Lineage (NCBI taxonomy): Eukaryota > Metazoa > Chordata > Mammalia > Carnivora > Felidae > Acinonyx > Acinonyx jubatus. Next base: position 60,441,586 of record NC_069391.1, read on the forward strand.
TATTTTTTTTGAAAACAGAAAGAAAAAATTCATTTTTATTTTCAGTTTTTATTAAAAATATTTTTCTTTAATTTTTATTACTATATTTTTTTGCTTTTATGTAAAATTTTTCAAATTCTATTTTACTTCCATCATTTTATTTTAGTCTACTTCAGTGTATTCACGTTTTCAAATTTTCAAACAATTTCCTTTTTTCTTTCTTTTTCTTTTTTCTTTTTCATTTCTTTTCTTTTTCTTGAATGCAGAAAGAGAAAAACTTCATTTTTACTTTTAATTTCTATTAAAAATATTTGTATTTACTTTTTTTTATACTTTTTGCTTTTATGTACATTTTTGCAAATTCTATTTTACTTCCATCATTTTATTTTAGTCTACTACAGTGTATTCACTTTTTCAAATTTTCAAATGATTTCTTTTTTTTTCTTTTTTTAATCTTTTTTCTCTATTACGTTTATTTTCTTTTTTCTTGAATACTGAAAAAGAAAAAATTCACATTTATTTTTAACTTTTATTAAAAATATTATTCTTTAATTTTTTCTACTATATTCTTTACTTTTGTGTATATTTTTTTCAAATTCTATTTTACCCTCATCATCTCATTTTAGTCTACTTCAGTGTATGCATTTTTTCAAATTCTCAAACGATTTCCTTCTTTTTATTTCTTCCCCCCTTTTTTCCTCTAATCTGTCAAACCACTTTCAACACTCAGACCAAAACACTCCTAGGATACAGCATCGTCTATTCAATTTGTGTGTGTGTGTGTGTGTGTGTGTGTGTGTGTGTTTAATTTTAAATTTTAGTATTTTTTAATTTTATTTTTTTATTTCAATTTTTCTACTTCATTAATATCTTTTCTCCCTTCAAAATGACAAAACAAAGGAATTCACCCCAAAAGAAAGAGCACAAAGAAATGACAGCCAGGGATTTAACCAACACAGATATAAGCAAGATGTCTGAACCAGAATTTAGAATCACGATAATAAGAATACTAGCTGCAGTTGAAAATAGATTAGAATCCCTTTCTGCACAGACAAAAGAAGTAAAAAAAATAGCCAGAATGAAATGAAAAATGCCATAACTTAGCTGCAAACACGGCTGGATGCAGCGGCAGCAAGGATGGATGAGGCAGAACAGAGAATCAGCAATATAGAGGACAAACTTATAGAGAATAATGAAGAAGAAAAAGAGGTAGATTTAAGCAAAAAAGCATGATTTAAGAATTAGAGAAATCAGTGACTCATTGAAAAGGAATAACATCATAACCATAGGGGTCCCAGAAGAGGAAGAGACAGAAATAGGGGTAGAAGGGTTATGTGAGCAAATCGTAGTGGAAAAATTTTCTAACCTGGGGAAAGACACAGACATCAAAATCCAGGAAGCACAGAGGACCCCCATTAGATTAAAAAAAAAAACAAACCTGACCATCAACAAGGCATATCATAGGCAAATTCACAAAACACTCAAGCAAGGAGAGAATCATGAAAGCAGTAAGGGAAAAAAAAAGGTCCCTAACATACAAGGGAAGACAGATCAGGTTTGCAGCAGACCTATCCACAGAAACTTGGCAGGCCAGAAAGGAGTGGCGGGATATAGTCAATGTGCTGAATCAGAAAAATATGCAGCCACAAATTCTTTATCCAGCAAGGCTTCATTCAAAATAGAAGTAGAGATAAAAAGTTTCCTAGACAAACAAAAATTAAGGGAGTTTGTGACCACTAAACCAGCCCTGCAAGAAGTTTTAAGGGGGACTCTCTGAGGGGAGAAAAGATGAAAATATATATAAAAACATACATAAATACCGAAAGCAACAAAGATTCAAAAGGACCAGAGAACACCACCAGAAACTCCAACTCTACAAGCATCATAATGGCAATAAATTAATCTTTCAGTACTCACTCTAAACATCAATGGACTCAATGCTGCAATCAAAAGACATAGGGTAACAGAATGGATAAGAAAACAAGATCCATCTATATGCTGTTTACAAGAGACCCACTTTAGACCTAAAGACACCTTCAGATTGAAAATAAGGGGATGGAGAACATCTATCATGGTAATGGTCAACAAAAGAAAGCCGGAGTAGCCATACTTATATCAGACAATCTAGACTTTAAAATAAAAACTGTATCAAGACATGAAGAAGGGCCTTATATCATAATCAAGGGGTCTATCCACCAAGAAGACCTAACAATTGTAAACATTGGCAGCACCCAAATATATAAATCAATTACTCACAAACATAAATAAACTCATCAATAGTAATACCATAATGGTAGGAGACTTCAACACCCCACTCACAGCAATGGACAGATCATCTAATAAAAAAATCAACAAGGAAACAATGGCTTTGAATGACACACTGGACCAGATGGACTTAACAGATATATTCAGAACATTTCATCCTAAAGCAGCAGAATATACATCTTCTCCAGTGCACATGGAACATTCTCCAGAATAGACCATATACTGGGACACAAATCAGCCCTAAGTTAAGTACAAAAAGATCGAGATCATACCATGAATATTTTCAGATCACAACACTATGAAACTCAAAATCAACCACAAGAAAAAATTTGGAAAGGTAACAAATACTTTGGAAACTAAAGAACATCCTATTAAAGAATGAATGGGCTAACCAAGCAGTTAAGGAGGAAATTAAGAAGTATATGGAAGTCAATGAAAATGATAACACCACAACCCAAAAGCTCTGTACATGGCAAAGGCAGTCCTAAGAGGAAAGTATATAGCAATCCAGGCCTTCCTAAAGAAGGAAGAAAGATCTCAGCTACACAACCTAACATTACACCTTAAGGAGCTGGAAGAAGAACAGCAAATAAAACCCAAAACCAGCAGAAGACAGGAAATAATAAAGATTAGAGCAGAAATTAATGTTATTGAAACCAAAAAAACAGTAGAACTGATCAATGAAACCAGAATCTGGTTCTTTGAAATTAACAAAATTGATAAACCACTAGCCAGGTTGAGCAAAAAGAAAAAGGAAAGAACCCAAATAAATAAAATCTAGAATGACAGAGTAGAGATCACAACCAACACAACAGAAATTAAAACAATAATAAGAGAATATTATGAGCAATAATATGCCAATAAAATGGGCAATCTGGAAGTAATGGACAAGTTTCTAGAAACATATATACTACAAAAACTGAAACAGGAAGAAATAGAAAATTTGAACAGACCCATAACCAGTAGGGAAATTGAATGAGTAATCAAAAATCTGCCAAAACACAAGAGTCCAGCGCAAGACGGCTTTCCAGGGGAATTCTACCAAACATTTAAGGAAGAGTTAATACCTATAATCTTGAAACTGTTCCAAAAAATAGAAATGGAAGGAAAACTTCCAAACTCTCTCTGTGAAGCCAGCATTACCTTGATTCCAAAACCAGACAGAGACCCCACTAAAGAGGAGAACTATAGACCAATTTCCCCGAAGAACATGAATGCAAAAGTCCTCAACAAGACATTAGCCAACCGTATCCAACAATACATTAAAAAACATTATTCACCACGACCAAGTGGGATTTATACCTGGGATGCAGGGCTGGTTCAATATCTGCAAAACAATTAGTGTGACTCATCACATCAATAAAAGAAAGGACAAGAAACATATGATCCTCTCAATATATGCAGAGAAAGAATTTGACAAAATACAGCATCCTTTCTTGATAAAAACCCTCAAGAATATAAGGATAGAAGGAGCCTACCTTGAGATCATAAAAGCCATGTATGAACAACCCAATGCTATATCATCCTCAGTGGGGAAAACCTGAGAGCTTTCCTAAGGTCAGGAACAAGATAGGCATGTCCACTCTCACCACTGTTATTCAACATAGTATTGGTAGCCTTAGCCTCTGCAATCAGACAACACAAAGAAATAAAAAGCATCCAAATTGGCCAGGAGGAGGTCAAACTTTAACTCTTCACAGATGACATGATACTCTATATGGACAACCCAAAAGAGTCTACCAAAAAAAAACTGCTAGAATTGATTCATGAATTTAGCAAAGTTTCAGGATATAAAATCAATGCACAGAAATCAGTTGCATTCCTATACACCAACAATGAAGTGACAGAAAGAGAAATCAAGGAATTGATCCCATTTACAGTTGCACAAAAAAACATAAAATACCTAGGAATAAATCTAACCAAAGAGGTGAAAAATCTATACACTGAAAACTATAGAAAGCTTATGAAAGAAATTGAAGAAGACACCAAAAAATGGAAAAAGATTCCATGTTCCTGGATAGGAAGAACAAATATTGTTAAAATGTTGATACTACCCAAAACAATCTACATATTCAATGCAATCCCTATCAAAGTAACACCAGCATTCTTTACAGAGCTAGAACAAATAATCCTAAAATTTGTATGGAACAAGAAAAGACCCCTAATGGCCAGAGCAATCTTGAAAAAGAAAACCAAAGCAGGAGGCATCACAATCCCAGACTTCAAGCTTTACAACAAAGCTGTAATCATCAAGATAGTATGGTATGGCACAAGAACAGACACTCAGATCAATGGAACAGAATAGAGAACCCAGAAATGGACCCAGAGACGTATGGCCAACTAATCTTTGACAAAGCAGGAAAGAATATCCAATGGAAAAAAAAAGACAGTCTCTTTAACAAATGGTGCTTGGAAAACTGGACAGCGACATGCAGAAGAATGAATCTGGACCACTTTCTTACACCATACACAAAAATAAACTCAAAATGGATGAAAGACCTAAATGTAAGACAGGAAGCCATCAAAATCCTTAAGAAGAAAGCAGGCAAAAACCCCTTTGATCTTGGCCACAGCAACTTCTTACTCAACACATCTCTGGAGGCAAGGGAAACAAAAGAAAAAATGAACTACTGGGACCTTATCAAAATAAAAAGCTTCCACACAGTGAAGGAAACAATCAGCAAAACTAGAAGACAACCGACAGAATGGGAGGAGATATTTGCAAATGACATATCAGATAAAGGGTTAGTATCCAAAATCTATAAAGTATTTATCACACTCAACACCCACAAAACAAATAATCAAGTGAAGAAATGGGCAAAAGACATGAATAGACACTTCAAAGAAGACATCCAGATGGCCAACCGACACATGAAGAACTGCTCAACATCGCTCATCATCCGGGAAATACAAATCAAAACCACAATGAGATATCACCTTACACCTGTCAGAATGGCTAACATTAACAAGTCAGGCAACAACAGATGTTGGCGAGGATGCGGAGAAAGAGGATCTCTTTTGCATTGTTGGTGGAAATGCAAGCTGGTGCAGCTACTCTGGAAAACAGTATGGAGGTTCCTCAAAAAAGTAAAAATAGAACTACGCTATGACCCAGCAATTACACTACTAGGCATTTATCCATGGGACACAGGTGTGCTGTTTCAAAGGGACACATGCCCCCCCCCATGTTTATAGCAGCATTATCAACAATAGCTAAAGTATGAAAAGAGCCCAAATGTCCATCAATGGATGAATGGATAAAGAAGATGTGGTATATATATATATATATATATATATATATATATACACACACACATACACAATGTGGTGTATATATATATATATATATATATATATATATATAATGGAGAATTACTCAGCAATCAAAAAGAATGAAATCTTGCCATTTGCAACAACATGGATGGAACTGGATGATATTATGTTAAGTGAAATTAGTCAGAGAAAGACAAAAATCATATGACTTCACTTATATGAGAACTTTAAGAGAGAAAACAGATTAACATAAGGGAAGGGAAACAAAAATAATACAAAAACAGGGAGGGGGACAAAACAGAAGAGACTCATAAATATGGAGAACAAACTGAGGGTTACTGGATGGGTTGTGGGGGGAGGGATGGGCTAAATGGGTAAGGGGCACTAAGGAATCTACTCCTGAAATCATTGTTGCACTATATGCTAACTAATTTGGATGTAAATTTTAAAAAATAAAAATGAAAATGAAAATGAAAATGAAAAATAAAGTCAAGTCCATTTCTAGCACTTGCCTCCCTTCAGCCTGGTTGGTAGTCACAGAGATGTTTGCCTTTCTCACTTTTGTTCCTGAGTCTCAAAGTTAATCACCAGCAAGCTGTCATTACTCCAATCCCCAGTTTTCTCTTTCTATTTTTGTTCTATATCTCATTCTCAATGCTTCTCTCTCTCTCTCTCTCTCTCTCTCTCTCTCTCTCTCTCTCTCTCACACACACACACACACACACACATACACACTCAAATCAGTAGCACTAGGTATAGTTCTTACCTTAAGTAGTAATGAAGAATGTATATAGTTTTAAGAAAGCAATTCTCCTCTTCTCTTCCCATAATATCCCCCATGGCTCATGCCCTTTCTGATATTGCTTTCAGACATTAAATGCCAGTGCTCCTATCTCAGCCACCTTTCAATACCACCCTCTCCTCTTGTGTTGATGATGCTATAAATGGTGCTGCACTTCCTAAATAGCTGCTGGATCCAAGTTCTCATATCTCCATCAATGTCAGAGCTCTTTCTGTTCCAAGTGGAAAGTGACTTAACCTCTGATATGATATACATAATTTAGCTGTCCAGTGACTCCAATTCTTTATGTTTATTCAAAGGTAGCTTTGATCCTGTAGGTTAACTATTTCATTTCTTCTGTCATGAAATTTTTGCTATGTTCCCCAGTAATTGGCCCACTGGCCTGGGGGGAACTAATTGGAAACATCACTAGGTTCCTTCCTTTGACTCTAGTGCATCCAGAGGTAAGGTGATAGATCATGTTACTTAGCTTCCAAACTGAGATATCTCTAAGCATGAAAGGGTCCTACTGTAATTATACCAGGATGGCAGGCATAAGCCAGGACTATGCTGTACTGGCTAAACTTTCAGGCACTTGTATACCCAGGAACCCTAGCTACCTGTCTTGACTTCCTAAAGGTCCAGATATATATGTATGTGCATATGTGTGTGTGTGTGTGTGTGTGTGTGTGTGTGTAAATTAAGACCCAACATGACCATCAGTCTATAAGGAAAGTAGGTTCTCTACTTGTATTTCCTATGGCAGGTTCTGTTTGGTGAACCCAAGGGACTGTATAAAACAAATATGAAAAATAAGACACCAGGTAAAAGGGCCAACAGAAAGAGGGAGCAACAGGAACAAAGACAAACCATAGTTTCATCAGTTACAGAACAGAGGTTTAGCCCTCCTCTTGTACAGCTGCTGAATTGGCTGAAGTGTGCTGTACCAATTTAACACTTACCCAGACTGAGAGATATTATGAGAACAAGCTTGATAAGATACCTTACTACACTTACTCTCATAATGTTTTTGAGGATACATTTTATCATTCAACACAATTTTCTCTTATAAGATCTCATAGGACAAACTTCTCACCATTCTGTCATAGTACCAAAAATTTATGTCTATCATGCACAATTGCTTTATATTAGTTTTATTTTATGGGCCCAGAATCATGTGACTACTTACCTTTTTTTGTTTGGGAAACTAAGGAGCTCAGAGAAAAATTTATGGCCTCTAGAAAATGAATGTACAGTCAATTTTTGTTTGTTTTTTTTTTTTGTATATCATGTTCTCTCTGTTTTACATTTTCTGTCTTTGTTTTCTCTCTAATCTGATTTTCTCAACTGCCTATATTTCATTTCACCTTTAAAGTTAATGGTACTTCAAATGAAATGGGAATTGCATTCTTTACAAATAATTTTTCCTCTCTTTCTTTTTAAACTGTTTTTATTTTGATGACTTTAGGGATATAAACTTTATTTAAGCAGTGTCCTATTTGAAAATAACACATGGCATGGATTTGGACAGGACTTTTCACTTTGTGAATGAAAGCATGGGGCAGGAAAAAAATTCAGGTACATGTGTCAGCAGGCTTAACTCAAACAGCTCTTCCTATCAAAGATTCTTCATTAAAAAATCTCACTTGACTAATTTTACTTTCAAATGCCATGAACACTGTCACAAATCATTTAGAGTTTCTAGAAGTAAGAATCTGTTATGAGGAACATGCTATAATGATTTGGACACCATCCTGACATTTTATTCCCTTGGTATAGGATTTCTGACAAGCTATGCTTAATGGGAAAAAAATTTTTCTAATAAAGCTGAACACTGCAATAATTGACTATAGTGTAAAGAGAATTTCCCAGTGTACTCTATTTCCACCACCTTTATTTTTCTTTTTCTGAAAATTGTTTATTGGCCTTTAGATGCGAATATGGAGCATGGCCTTTATTACCTTGCAGAAAGATATTTCAAGATGTGCTATATAAATCCCCTACTGTCTCTCTGTTTCCTCCTCCCAGCAGCTCAGTCATCTGGATGATAAATAAGCTCATGCCAGTGTTAGAGTTTAACTAGCAATGAATTTCACTTTATTGCAATATTTATGAAAGCTTTTTAAAATGTGGTTAAGTGAAAGCCTTCTTGTGGGCTGCAATCAATATTTCTTAACATGAGGTAGAGAATCCAAATCTTCAGTTTCATTCTACTCATGAGACCTAGACTGCCTTCTTGACAAAGGATCCAAATTTTAATTATCAGGGAGACTATTTATGTCATCAATACTTTGTATGATATTATTATTATTATTATTATTATTATTATCACAATTGGGATTGGGATATTTCATGTTTTGCTTCCCCCACCCCCACCACCTTTACCTGGAAAGAAACATGCAACTAGGGAATTTAGGCCAAGAAACTTGAGTCACAATAATTACCATTTCCAGGCTGCAGTGCTGTGTTTTCTATTAAGCCTGTAGAGCAATTAGCAATGTTTTATAACAGCTGTGAGAATTGTTGCTTGACCTCGTCTGATTACAATTCTGACACTTTTAAGAACAAATTGGTAAACAGTGTTGGCTTCAGAGGCCCTTTCAGAGTTTGTAGGAGAGGAACTGGCCTGTGGGGAAGGAGAGTCTTTGTCAGAAATGGGCTCAGAGGTGGCCCAGGTTGAAGAACAAATGATCCAAGAAAAATGTTGTCTTGTTAGCATGCAAGGGCAGCTGGTTTCCTTGGGCTGACACTCAAAGGCAGAGCCCATGTCAGCATTTGACAAACCTGAAAAGATACTAGCTAGGCAGGTCCAAGATAGGAGAAAAGACACCCTTCTTATTTCTAGAAATAAATTGAGAAAATAATTCCCAGTTGGAGGAAGGACCATAGCCCAGCTCTTCAAATTTCAATAATCAGATTGAACTTTCATTCTTCACAAGGAGTCTTTTGGGTGCCTCTGTTTTACCACCAAAATGGACTTCTGGCTCCAACATGGGCCTGTTCTGATCTGCAGAAAAGAACCCAAATGTGGTACAGTGTCAGGGCACTAGGGATGATCACAGGCTTGGGAGCAAACCAGAAGTGGGGTTGAATCCCAAATTGCCATGCGACTTGTTCATGGACAAATCACTTAACTTCTCTAAGCTTTAAATTCTTCATCTATAAAAGGGGGGTCATTTTTTCAAATGCTAGCCAGAGAATATGAAATGGTAAGGGGGGAGAATGGCAGAAAACAAGGGGTGAGCCAACTACAACCCATGGGCCAAAATCAGCATACTGTTGATTTTTGTAAACCAAGTTGTTCTGGAATACAGCCATGACTGTTAATGACAGGCTGTAACTGCCTTCACAATGCAAAGGCAGAGTTCAGTAGTTGTGGCAGAGAACTATACAGCCCACAAAGCCAAAGATATTTACTATGATGCTCTTTACAGAGGTCTACTAACCTTTGGACTAGACCAATTAGAATCCTTATCTACAAGGCTAATTTGTTTGACAAGCAAAATCTGTGAGGTAATTGTCTTGTATCAGAGGTGTCAAATGCAGTGTTATAGTGCGCTGCTTATCATTCAGTTATAAGGTGTGTCCCACATCACTTGTTACTTGTATTTCAAAGTGACAAAATTTGAAAATAATTTTGTTTTCTAAATTAGAACAAGTTTAAATTGTTCATGCAACTATGTCAACAGAGTTGAAAGTCAACCCTTACTTTCATTCTAATATGGTTTTTTAAGAGGAAGAAAAAAGGAAGGGGACCTGCTGTTAGTGCTGTAGGTATCACTGCATCCCTAGCTGTGCCCAGGGAGTGTGTGCCTTGTCATTCCACATATATCTTAGGTATCAAAATTCTCTATGCTGCAGGTAAGAAAATGCCCAGATAAAAGTGAATCAAACAAAAGAGATCTATATAATCCCACTTGACAGGAATTTCATAAGTGGATGGTTCTAGGATTGGATCAAATGTAGCAAAGGTATTGATGCAATGTCTTCAACTCTCCTAGACATCTCATCCTGTCCTGTGATGCTTGTACATCCTTACCTAGCAATGTTCAAGGCGCGAAGGAGTGAACAGGCAGAAGTGAGATTTGCTCCTCACTAGTCTGTCTTTTTAATGAAATATATATATATATATATATATATATATATATATATATATATACATACACCTAGGAAATATATATATATATATATATATATACACACACACACACACACACACACACACCTAGGAAAACTAGGAAATATATATACACACACACACATATATATATATATATATATACACACACACATACATATATATATATCTAAGAAAACTTCTCTTTGCCTTATTGGCCAGTACAGAGCCATATGTCTAACCCCTAAACCAACACTTACTCTTGGAAAGATGACTACTAATACTTGATTAAACTCTCCATGATATGTCCCCTGAAAGAGGGCACATTGTTGACCTAACAAGGGAAAAAGAGGATATAATGACTGCTGCATATGCAATTAAGAGTGTCTCCATACATAGTAGTTTGAGAAGTGTTTTAAAGGGATTTACCTTGGTCCTACTGTGAAAGAAATCTCACAAACTTCTGGAAAAGGTGTTTTTCTAAGAACACAGCAAACCCGTTTCAAAGATATCAAAATTTAGGTCATTCTGAATCACTAGCCAATGAAATATATTAGATCAGTGTTTCCCAAAGTATATTACCTGAAGCAATAGTCCCTATGGCTAAATGCTCTATGGCAAATAGATTTGAGAAATATTGTATACTATGTCTCCACAATGTAAATTTCTCTAATGCAAGTTAGCATAGCAAAGTTTCTGAGAAGCCCTCTAATAAAGAATATGTTCAGTATGGGTTTATATTATACATTTAAAGGGGTTTTTTATAAGGACTTATGGGAATTCCAGAAAATTGACCTGAGTTATTATCCCTAAAGATGAAGTGGGCGAGAATATCTTTGACAAATAAAGATGTAATCCATCCATTTACCTCCAGAAGCACTTGAAAGATTTTTTTTCCCTTCAATGACTACACACCTGGGTCCCAAATTTCCTCTGCTGCATCTTCTCTGAAAATGGTCCTATAGCAGCACACAAAGATTTTAAGCATATCATTAAACTTGACCAGTACCTGGGAGTCTCAGGCAGCAGATTGAACACATTAGAGGTAGAATACAAACACAAATATAATTCTGTGCTAGTTTTGCACAAGTCTAACTCTTGTTAAATCTAACATACTCTTCTTCCTGTCAGCTTAATGGTCCCACCTCTAAACTGTAAGATTAGAGGTTGATAATTAAGTTTTTGGTCCCTCTTCTCTAAGACCTCTATTCTGAGTTCAAATAGTTTCCACTCTTTTGTCCTGACTTTAGCTGTTTCTTCTAGTCATCTGCCTCACCCCACCCCACCCCCATTTGTTTTTTTCCTCCATTTATATGCTTAGTAGAAGTAATATGAGGTTTAGAATCAAATAAACTTTGGTTCAAATCCTGCTTTCCTATATCCTAGCTGTGTTACCTCTCTGATATTTAAGCCACTCATCTATAACAAGCAGATAATACCTATCTCAAGGTTCTGTTTTGAGAATTATACAGTAAACATATGTAAATTGCTTATCATCAGTTTGAAGCTAAAGTAGGTACAGAATAAATGTCTATTGCTTTCCTTTATTTGGGCCGTAGCTATGAAGAATAATAGCAAACATTTACTGGATGTTTATAGTTGCCATGCACTGTGCTAAATGCACTATACTAATTATCTCATCTAATCCTCATAAGAATCCTATGAGGTAGATGTTACTATTATCTCTATTTTGTACATGAAGTCATTTGGGTTTGTACAGAGCCTACATAAGTGACCAGCCTTACAAGGTAAGACTTCTAAAACAGATCTGTTGAACCCTATGGCTATGCTATTACTCCCTGAGCCACGGTGGCAAAAACCATGAGCTGTCTATGGAAATCTATTCTTCCCTTCTTCTGTAATACTTGGACTTCATCTAAACCCTTGTTGGACTGCATTTCCCTGCCTCCCTAAGAAATGTAGGCCAAATGGCTGAGTCATCTCCAGTGGAATGTGAAAAGTCATGTGTGTCCCTTCTGGGCAGGGGTATCTAAGTGAGCAGGTGCCTCTCCATTCCTTTTTCACTGTGTGGGTGCAGACAATGATTAAATCCCAGGGATGGATGGCAGAGACACAAGAAGGAAAGAGTCTGGGTTTCTAAATTGCCAAATGGAGAGGAGCTCTTTGCCTACCCAAGCATCTACTTTGGCCTGTAACATAAGCAAGAAATAAGCTTATACTTTGCCTGGGTCAATTTGTGGTGACATCTATTTGGTAAGCAGTTTAGTCTACCCCAACTGCTATAACCATAAAGACTTTGATCTACTGTGTACTTGTTATGGTGTCTTGTAATTGCCATTGGTATAACTTTCACCAACTAAACTTGAGTCCCTTTGTTATGTTTTCATCTAGAAATACTTTTATTTTCCTAGTCCTTGTCTTCTGCCTTTGTCACAGTTCCTTCAAGGTTCCCCAGGTCTATGTTCTTTCATTTCCCTTGAGCCTAGTGTTTTTTGCATCATTCTCTCCTTTCCTCCTACTTAGCTCATACTTAGCTTCATTCTATCCCAAAGCATCAGCCTTTCTTTAGTATGATCAGCTTGATCCCTTTAAAATGTGATGGGATATTTGAAAATTGTGTCACAATGGCACAATGCTCCCCAAGGCCCACTGACAGCATTTAAAATCCTCACAGTGGCAGTAGTCAGAGAAGGAAATATGTGGGAGGAAAGTAAGCAAGCAGTGAAAAAAAAAATGGCCAAAATGTGATCTCTCCTCTCAAGTAACTTTATACTCTAGAAAGAATGCAGTAAAGACTGCCAAAGGCTTTCACTAAAAGATGAGAAGCTACTAAAAGGGATATATAGAGAGTAAAAAAGTTCAGATAGTAGGAAATAAGGTTTGAAACCTCGTCTTCAGCCCTACTGAAGTAAGATAAATTCATGGTATGTGTACGGAGTACTTTCAACACTAAAAGAAGAAAGATACATGTCTTAAAAAATCCATTGTGTGTTTGAAGAAACCACAGTATATTATCATGGGTTTGGCCCTTGATGCTGTTCTCTCCTATGTCAGAGGAGGATAAATGGGCACAACTCACTGAAAGGTCATCGTTATGGGAACACTCTGTGCTGGGAGTCCCACGTGGGTGTTCAGCTCAAAGCAGCACACCAGCAAGTGGTTGTGACACCTCAGCTTTGGGTGGGAATAAACTTGTCCTTTCATGCATTTTAGATGGAAGACACTGAGCATAATTTAATGTTCTTTTAAGAAAATGGTGATTGTCCTGTGGTTTAATATAGTGAATCCCTCAGTGTCTACTGAGATACAAATGACATATGCCCTTGGGGCTTAATGGTTCCTTCTGACTGGGCCTTTTGATTTCTGGTGTCTTCTTGGATCCATTTTTCTGCCAAGCCAGCAATTATTATTACTATCAGTTTTTTTAATAATGGCTGATTCAATTAAGTCCACTTCTGAAGTTAAAATTTGGTTCTTCTAGGATCATATCAAATATAAGGGGACTCAGAGTGAGTCTCTAAGGGCCTCTCCTATGAAAAAAGAGCATGTGATGATGCATTCAATTGATAGAAAGAAGGCCATTTCGGCAGCTAAACCCTTCTAAGTACTTGTGATTAATTAACAAACCAAATCTAAAAGGAGGGAAGAACACTTATAATGGCCCTAAAACCATCATCATCATCATCATCTCTACTAATAATTAGTAATATGTCATTCTTTTTATGGCTGAGTAATATTCCATATCTATATCTATGTACACACCACCTCTTCTTTATCCATTTATCTATCAATCTATCAGTGACTACCTGGACTGCGTCCATAATTTGGGTATTGTAAATAATGCTGCAATAAACATAGGGGTGCATGTATCTTTTCATATTAGTGTATTCATATTCTTTGGGTTAATACCCAGTAGTGGAATTACTGGATCATAGGGTAATTCTATTTTTAATTTTTTGAGAAACCTCAATGCCATTTTCCACAGTGGCTACACCAGTTTGCATTCCCACCAACAGTGCAAGAGGGCTTATTTTGCTCCACACCCTCACCAACACCTGTTGTTTCTCATGTGGTTGATTTTAGCCATTCTGACAGGTGTGAGGTGATATCTCATCGTGATCCTGATTTGCATTTCCCTGATACTTAGTGATATTGAGCATCTTTTCACATGTCTGTTAGCCATCTGTATGTCTTCTTTGGAGAAATGTGTGCTCATGTCTTCTGCCCATTTTTTAACTGGATTTTTTGTTTTTTGGGCATTGAGTTCTTTATATATTTTGGATACCTGCCATTTATCAGCTATGTCATTTGCAAATGTCTTCTCCCATTTAGTAGGTTCTTGTTCAGTTTTGTTGTTTCCTCTGATGTGCAGAAGCCTTTTATTTTTTGTAGTCCCAATAGTTTATTTTTGCTTTTGTTTCCCTGGCCTCAGGAGATGTATCTAGAAAGATGTTGTTACTCTAAATGTCAGAGGAATTACTGCCTGTGCTCTCTTCTAGGAGTTTTATGGTTTCAAGTCTCATATTCAGGTACTTAACCCATTTTGAGTTTATTTTTGTGTATTGCATAATAAATTGGGCCAGTTTCATTCTTTTGCATGTAACTGTCCAGTGTTACCAATACCATTTGCTAAAGAAACTGTCTCTTTCTCATTGCATATTCTCACCTCCTTTGTCAAAGATTAATGACCATGTAATCATGGTTTATCTCTAGGCTTTCTATTTTGTTCCACTGATCTATGTGTGTATTATTGTGCTAGTACCAGTTTTGATTACTACAGCTTTGTAGTATATCTTGAAATCTAAGGTTGTGATACTTCCAGTTTTGTCCTCTTTTCAAGATTGCTTTGGCTATTAGGGGTCTTTTGTGGTTCCATAGAAACTTTAAGATTATTTGTTCTAGTTTTCTGAAAAATGCTGTTGGTATTTTGATATGGATTGCATTATATATATATTGCTTTGGGTTGTATGGCCATTTTAATAGTATTTCTTCCAACCCATCAGCATGGAATCTTCCCATTTGTTTGTGTCATCTTCAAATTCTGTCATCAGTGTTTCATAGTTTCCAGAGTCTTTCACCTCTGGTTTTTGTTCCTAGGTATTTTAATATTTTTGGTGAAGCTATAAATGGGATTGTTTTCTTAATTTCTCCTTCTGCTGATTCATTATTATTGTGTACAAATGAAACAGATTCCTGTACAACAATTTTGTATCCTATGACCTAATTGAATTAATTTACCAATTCTAGCAGTTTTCTGGTGGAGTCTTTAGGGTTTCCTATATATAGTATCATGTCATCTGAAAACAGTGAAAGTTTTACTTCTTCCCTACCAATCTGGATGCCTTTTGTTTCTTTTTGTTGTCTGATTGCTGTGGCTAGAACTTCCAGTATTATGTTGAATAAAATTGGTGAGGGGTACCTGGGTGTCTCAGTTGGTTAAGCATCCAACTTCAGGTCAGGTCATGAGTTTGTGGTTCACCAGAGCCCCACATCTGGCTCTGTGCTGACAGCTTGGAACCTGGAGCCTGCTTTGGATTCTGTGTCTCCTTCTCTCTCTGCCCCTCCCCCACTCATGCTCTGTCTCTCTCTTAAAAATAAATAAGCATTAAAAAAATTTTTTTAAGTGGTGAGAGTGGACATCCTTGTCTTCTTCCTGATCTTAGGGGAAAAGCTCTCAGTTTTTCACCAATGAGTATTATGTTAGCTGTGGATTTTTCACATAAGGCCTTTATGATGTTGAGGTATGTTCCCTTCAGACCTACTTTGTTAAGAGTCTTTATCACGAATGGATGTTTTACTTGGGTAAAATGCTATTTATCCATCTACTGAAATGATCCTATTGCTTTTACCCTTTTTTTGTTGATGTGGTTTGTGAATATTGACTCATTCTTGCATCCCCAGAATAAATCCCACTTGATTGTGGTGAATGATTGTTTAAATGTATTGTTGTATTTGCTTTGCTAATATTTTGTTGAGGAGTTTTGCATGTATGTTCATCAGAGATCCTGGCCTATAATTACCTTTTTTTGTGTGATGTCTTTATCTGGTTTTGGTATCAAGGTGATACTGGCCTCATAGAATGAATTTGGAACTTTTCCTTCCTCTTGTATTTTTTAGAATAGTTTAAGAATAGATAATAACTCTTCTTTAAATGTTTGGTAGAATACACCCGTGAAGCCATCTAGTCCTGGACTTTTGTTTGTTGGGAGTTTTTTGATTGCCAACTCAATTTCATTTCTGATTATCAGTCTGTTCAACTTTTCTATTTATTCCTGCTTCAGTTCTGGTAGGTTATATGTTTCTAGGAATTTATTCCTTTCTTCTATGTTGTCCAATTTGTTATCATATAGTTTTTCATAACATTCTCTTACAATTATTTGTATTTCTGTGGTGTATGTTATTACATCTTCTCTTTCATTTCTGATTTTGTGTATTTGAGTCCTGTTTCACTCACTCTGTCTCTCTCTTTATTTTATGAGTCTGGCCAAAGGCTTACCAATTTTGTTGATCTTTTCAAAGATTGCTTCTCAGAGCTTTAACTTCTTTGTTTGGAAAGCAATAATAATACATACCCCATAGGGTGTGAGCTCAAGGTGAGGGTTAAATGAGGCACATGTGAACAAGCCTGACAATAGTCGGTATTCATTTTCAGTTGGGAATATTGCTTCTCCTACTAGGCACAATCATAGTGGAACAGTCACATACTCAGCCAAGAAGTGGCTATGTGTGCAGTGTTAGGTCAAGTCAATCACACCCTTTCTTTCCTAACAATCTGAAAGATGTGTGAGTCATAAAAGATGAAAACAGTAGGAAGCAAGCATTTCTAATGAAAGCTCCTGGAAAAAGAGTTTGTTTGTCCTTTAGTTCCTTATCCCTGGCTCCACAGAGCAATCTAGATCTTGCCCTTGACAAGATCCACCTGTTCAATTCTGCCTCTGAGTCTGAAATCTACCCAGTCTCCTTGTTACAAACATCCTCTGTCCCTTTGAGTTAACCACTGGGGAGTGATGTGCTTGGATTCTGGTTTATACCCAGTGTTCTTGCTATAAATACCCTTTTTCCCCCGAGTTTACTGCAGGAGGGTTTTATGCTTACATACAAAAACTACCGATTGAGACATCATGCTCTTCTCTGTGAAGATATGCTAATACTCATAAAGAAACACGAACTATCAGGTATCTTATTTACCCACCCCTCCTGGCCAATGAAAAACAATTAGTCTCTACCATCATATAAAAATATTGACTTTTAAAGACAGTGGTGCTGGATTTCCTAATGGTATAAAAATGGTCCCATGTTGACACCTGGGGGCTGAACGAAATGCATTGCATAACACATATTTTTCCTTCTTAAATCTCAAAAACAATAGGACTGTGAAAACAAGAGAAGCACTAAGTGACCACAAAAAGCAGAGGCTCTTCCAGAGCAATGTTCAGAGAACCTCACAGGACATGCTAAGGGCTATTTTGTTGCAGAAACAATTTATAAGAGCCACTAGGAATAGAGTCTGAGCAAGAAGGGTCAATACTGCAGTGTTGACAAAGAAGAAACGTCCAGGATATGTTTCTGAGCATGGTCAAGCTAGGGTAAGTTCTACCCACTTACATATACTAAAACCTGTCCTTAAAGTATGTTTTTAACAAGCAAGCCTCATGAGCCAAAGGAAGTTATTAGTTGATGTTGTGACCTGCACTCCCTGGAAATCCAAGCAAGGAAAACACAAGATAAAGCAAAGAGTGAAAAGCTGAGATCCAAAAGTACAAATTAGGAATTCACTGAAGCCAAGTAAAAATTTAAAAGTAACTTAAAATTAAAAAAATTCTTTGCTTAAGCAATAGATGTGCCAAAGGAAGTGGTGTCACATGGAATCTGTCGAAACAAAATTATTTCTAAAGCATGAAAGGTGCTGGTGCTTTGTAGTAAGCCTATGATGACCCCTTCTTTAAAATCAAGGAATTGCCTCAAATAGCAAATAATTCTTTATAGTCTTTTTTTTATTTATCTCCAGCGTGTTCCTTCTACTGTTTCCAATGGCTAAACTTTTTTTTGTTTTCTTCTATCCACTAATTTCCAGGCTTAACTTTTATTCAACCAAAATTAAGAAATAGAAGATATACCCCGGCACATTTTAAATCACTTTTATTTTCAACCACTATAACTTCCTTCCCTTCTTTCTCTGAAAGAGCATACCCATCTTCCCCCATGTTCTTTTTCAATGTCCTTTTTCTCTTTTACATCTTTGCACTGGAGGTGAACCTGTCTCTCCCCCAAATCTTCTCCCTCTCTACTCTTTCTTTCCCTCATTCTATCTTTCCCTATATATTGACCCTCTCATGCACACACACACCTCTGCACACACAAAGTTTACAGATAAAATACAAGGAATTTTATTTTCCTCTTTTCCCACCGTTTCTGGTCGTAGAACATGTCCTACTATAAAGCAACTCAAATCTGGAGAGAAGACAACCATTCTTTTAGCATAATGAACCACAGGTCATTTATAAACAAGGGATTATTCAATGCTAAAGGTCCAATTTTGTTGTAGATAGTGTACCGGGAGGCAGGGCCAGCTACATAATGTGTGGAGCCCAGTGAAAAATGAAAATGTGGACACCTTGTACAAAAGGGAGGGCAAAAGTGCCATTAAAAGTAGTAAAATATAAGACTTTTTTCTCCCTTCTTCACTGGTTTTGTTATTTAATGTTACTGTGTGTTAGACACAGTGATACTTATTAGGAGTGTGCAAACCCTGAGGTTTGCAACATAAGCTGAGGCCTTGAGCCCATTGAGGCTTTCATGCTCAATTGTCTCATCAGACTTCACTTGTAAAACACAAACTCAAAGACAAAAATCACCAAGAATTTTAAGGCGGTGATAAAAGAACATTAGATCCAAGCTTGGGGCCCTTCTATGCACATAGTCCTGTGAACAAGTCCATGAAGGGAGCCCTTCCTGGAGACACACCACTGTGTTAGCATTTCACCTCATCCTCTTGATCACTCTCATGATATGCAACCATGTCTTAATAAGCTTGCATCCAGTTTTGCTTCCTTTTAATCCATACTCCACTCTGTCAATAGACCAAGCTTTCTGACAAACAAGTCTGGTTATTCCATTCCTCTACTTAAAAATCCTTCAATGATTGCCCCTGTCTCCAGGATAAAATTGCATGAGAATTGTAGGAAATGGAAACTATACTACCTATTTTAAACAGAGAGTCTTAATATAGAAGATTAGGAGTTTACAAATTAGTTAGAAGGGCTGAAGGAGTGGACTCTAGCCCAGCTCCCCAAGAATTATTCACAGAGTACAGCAGAATTTCCCACCAAAGCTACTGCTTCCTCAGCCACAAATAAGAACATGGATAGTCAAAGCTCCAATTCAAACTGTTGACTTCAAAATTTACCCAGTAATTGTAATCTCAGGATCAGAAAATCACTACCACCATGACAGCCTCTCAACACCCACAAAGAGCTAGAGATTACACAGTAGGAAAATACAAATTCTTCACCATGCTTACAGATACAGCCAGAAGCAGCAGAAAGATAGGCCCTATGTCACTTCTACTTTCCAAATCTCATAGGAGGACATTTGACTGATGGAGTCCATCTGCTGAAGGAGATCAAGGAATTCAGATTTTTAAGTTTTCAGACTCTGAGGTAAAGAAAGGCTCACCAACGGAGGTTAGAAAGCTACTCCCCATATGTCCCCAAAATGTCAACCTAATTTACCAGTCTTCTTAATATTCTCCCCATTATGCCGTCCATGTATCCTTCAGTTCAGCCATGCTGATGACTTGCTTTTCTCATAAAAGGCTAAACATTTTAGAGTTTCTCTAGATTTGCCTAAAATATCTATGAAATGCCCTTTCCTTCATGTTGAAACTGCATAACTACAACTCATTCTTCATAGCTCACCTTTTTTGAAATTCTCAGATAATTACTTCTTTTTCTCTGACTCTTTTAACCATTTCTTTTGTGCCAGTGCCACTAAATCTGTTCACCTTGTGTTGTATTGGCACACATCAATTAGACTGAGAAGTCCACGGTGACCAAAAAAAAAAAAAAAAGTCTTGTTCTTTTATATCCCTCTACCTAGCCCAGGATCTAAAATATACAACAAATGTGTATTGATAGAATGAATCTGTTGAGCATAACTAGGATTCTTCCAAATCTGACTTGCTCATGAAGTGAGGTAGACCCATATATACTAATATATTTACAAACAGGTTATGAATGCTAAATCCACTAGAGTAGAATGAAGTAATTACAGAGCAGAAAAGATAGTTGGCATCTCATAATAAGGGGATAATATAAAGCATAAAACCTCTCTCTTATTCTCTTTTCTCAGAGAACTCTAGAATGTGGAACTCATCAAGCTTCAGTACCAAACAGAAGCATGTCAAGTGCCTAGCCTGTTATTTATATATCTCCCTCTTGTGGTAATTAGAAAGACTTCATTTTCTTTTACAGTAGTCATAATTAGAATTTAATAGAAACAAGGCACACTTCATAAAAAAAAACGGTAACATTTATGTGGTTTGAAGTATATTAATCCAACAAGTTTCAGTTATCTGTATCTCCTTAAGGCCTTAATCATGAACAATAGAGACAAGAAAATATATATATAAAACATTATAGTGGGTCCTTTAGTCTCAGTGACATCTGGTACTCAATTTTTTTTCTTCAGCAAAGACAGATATTTCAATAAAGATGTGAAGGGGCTGTCAAATATTTTATGATATGAAGATACTTTCATAGAGTAATTTTCCTGAGGAAGTAAGATTCTTCCAATGCCTTAACTACTCCCTTCTGAAATTAGCCTTATTGGCAGACTATTACATTGGAGTTGCATTTAAAAGGGATGGTCCTTTGAAAGTGACCACAAAGGTAATGGTGTTTTGGTAAAGGTCAAGTCCATCATACCCCCATGAAGACTATACAGCCACCTCTGCCAATTCAGGGTCTCCTTTCTCTGAATTTTCTACTGTACTTAAAGTTTTCATTCAAAAAATATTTATTGAGTATCTGCTATAGTCAATACACTTTCCAGGACAGAGATGAAATAAAGCAGCATCCTGCCTCCTTGGGGGGGTGGTTACCATCTAGTAGAGGCTATAACCCATGTGCCTAATAACTAATGTAAGGAAGAGAATGATAAAAGACAAGATTCAGTGGTTCTTAAAGTAGGTAAGAGGTTTATATGTGAAAGATTTTCAAATATGTTTCTACTACCTTCAGATTCTAAAATAATATTTTGAAAGAGCACCCAGATGACTCTGATATGCACATCCCTCTTCTCCTTTAAGAACCACTGAACTGAGAGGAGTTCAAAGGATATAGATTACTTCCTGGACACGGGAGTAGGGACCAGGATGACGTTGGAAAGGAAGTGACAAGTAGGTCTGAGAAAATGAGGTGCAATCTCTAATATCTCAGCAACCAGGCAAGTAATGTAAATAAATGAGGTATTCTAGGTCAAGTTGATGTGAGGGAGCACTGGACACTGTGGCTAGCTAGAAAGCACTTGTTCTTTTTTATATGGAATAGCCACTTCTCAGCTCCAGCCAACTGTTTCGTGCAAGAGAATAAGCCTAATGCTGACGTATCTTCTAATAGTTCAAGTGATATCATAAATGTGGATCTTTGTCTTGAATTGGCAATTAATTCAAAACAGTTTAAAGCACTCTGTAGCTCCACACTTCTCAGACAAAACCAAATGTGTGTGGGTTATATTTGGCCTCTAGGCTGTTGGCCATTAACTGAACTGACACTATATCAGGCTCTGTGCCAGGTGCTGGAGTGCATACAACAGTGTTCCTGCCTCTAGAGTGCCTACAGCCCAGAGGAAATTGATAAGAAAACACATGATAACTGTAAGATATAACCAGGGCCTGACAGCACTGTGAAAACACAAAGAAAAATACACTTCCGAGGGGTTTATGGAAAGCTTCAAAGAGGAAGGGATGTGAGAGTACAATCTGGAAAGATGAGCAAGCCTTTCCCAGGTGGACAGCTGAGAAGAGACAGGCAAAAGAAACAGTGTTTGTAAAGGCTAAACAATACCAAAGAATTTCAGGAAGATCATAAAGTCCACCAGGGCAATGTATTTATTTTTTTCCCCTTTAGTGCACTTTATCCAAGGTTACACATAGAAGATTCTCTATAAATCGTTCTTGACAAATTTTGAGGCTCACAGATATGAGATATATTAACAACAAATAGTTTTCCCCACTGATCTGTAGGAATGTTCACAATCTCCAAAGACCCCCAAACCCTTGATTCAATCCAGTGTTTCATGTTGTAATGAGACCCTCAGATTAAGAAGAAAAAGGAAGTTAAGAAATAATGAAATTCCTCCCCAGAGCCACGCATAGCTAACCTTCAATTGTTCACAGGTTGATTATCTAGTAATGAGACATTCATATTCTTTGCAGTGTTCTCTCCTTCCTCTTTTATTCCTTTTTGTCTTGTTCTCTGATCACATCACTTCCCTTAGAAAATCTGTTAGGAGCCACACATCCAGCTCATCCATTTGTGGCGCGTTAATAACTTTGAGATAAGATAAGAGCTGAACGAGGGCATATCAGTGATTTCTGCATTTTCTGAGAATTTTAGCCATCATATTCCTCTGGTCCCCCATTACTACCAATGAATTGAGTCAGTGAAACATTTTAAAGTCCAAGAGGATGGCTGCTTCAGACTGTCTTGTCAATAAAATGATTTCAAGTCCTAACTTCCTTTGCCTCAGAAGCCAAGACTCCTAAGCAGAAACACAATTTATTCCCTTAAACTGTGGACAACTATACACATTCCCATGAAGGCTAATACAGCTAAACGCTTTTTAAGAGGAATGAATGTGATTTCAAACTGTGCTTGTCTACAAGGAACAGAGTTCAGAAATTCATATCATTTTTTTGTGATGAGCAAGGAATAGAAACAGGAAAATATATTGCCATGCAATTGTTCTATGGAGAAATGGTGAGAAGTTATGCAAAGCATAAAAGGGCAAAATCATTCTCTACCTCAGTTTTCCAAGGGCTGTTAGTCTATCAAGGGTAAGGGAACAAAAGGAAACATTTTCTTTCCCAATCAACTATTTCTTGACTCATAAATCTCATCCAGGGAAAATATTTTTCTCTCTTTCTATTCTCTCTCCAACCCCCAATTTATATAGTCTTCTGCAATTTCCCTCAACATCATTTACCAAATATATCATAATATACTCTTTCCCTGAGGCCACCATTTCAAGAGACACCTTTACTCAACCTGGGAATTTTTCAAATAAATCACTCCATTTGGATTTTCTTCCCTCAATATATTTAGTGTTGGGAACACATTGGTGAAGGTTTTAAAAGCTAAAATTGTACTTTGAAACGTCAATATATTTGGGATGTAAGCTTAAGGTGCAGAATGACTCCTTAGGGCAAAGTCAATCACCTCTTTGGTTTGTTGAGCCTCTAGAACTATTTTACAAATGTTTTTGTTAAAATAATAACCCTCTTCTCTCCCCCCAAAAATCTGTGCCAAACACTCTTTCCCTTCATGGGGTTTTGGAGGAAATTTCAACCCATATATTTTTGTCATATTTAAACTCATATCATTACAAGTTTTAGGTACTTCTTGCCCCACAGCCAAGACCCTTAGCTACTTGCACAAATACAAATCAATATCAAAGAATGAGAACTTGTTTCAAACTCAAATCCTCACATTTGAGGCAAGGTTATGTTGTGAAATTAGCATCTCCTTGTTTCTTTCATCCTCCTCCTCCTCTTTGCCCTCCTCCTCATCCTCCTCCTCCTTTTCTTCTTCTTCTTCTTCTTCTTCTTCTTCTTCTTCTTCTTCTTCTTCTTCTTCTCTTCCTCTTATCTAGGCTAGAAAATGATAGCCTGTGAGATAAATCTGATGCATAGCCTGTTTTATATGGCTTATGAACTAAGAATAGTTTTTATAGTTTTAAATGGTTGTAAAAAATATTTAAAAAATTTTTAAAGGCACAAAGAATTATATGTGACACTGAATGTATGTGATCTATAAGCCTGAAATACTTATCATCTGGCCCTTTACAGAAAAAATATGCCCAACACCTGATATAGACAAATAAACATTCCTTCCATTGCTTAGGCCCTTATCAAATGTCTAAACATCATTAACATCTATCTATCTTTACTTGGACAAATTATAGTGTAGACAAATCATAAAATGGAAGAAAGCTGTTTTATATTTGATTTTGTGATATATATTGGGCATTATCTTAATTTGGGTTCACCAAGAAGTAGATCACAAGATAAAGATTCATGTGCAAGAGGTTTATTTGAGAGGTGACCCCAGGACTCTAGGGGATGGAGGGAGAGAGGCAGCAGCCAATACAGGGTTTGTTATCATGTAAGTTTCCTATTGTGGGCAAATGAAGCTTCACCCTGCAGGGGAGCTCCAGCTGGTGTTGGACAGAGTTATTCCACTTGTGAGGTGAGGGAGATAGGGCACTGACACATCCACTCTCATCAGGTTTGGTTGAGGGCTACTTCCAGAAACTGGTAATTCTCCACAACTTCCAGCTTGTGAGCACACTTGCAGAGTGGCTTCTAGTCATCAGAAGATGACATCAGGCAACAAACCATATAGATGCTAATGGTTTAAAAGAGATACAGGTGGGCACTGAGAACATCTGCTATACTCCATCCCTTACAATGCCCCACATTTTAAATGAACTCCTTACTGTTACTGCTTCTCCAAGGTGGTCATGATTTATTTTTTTTCTCCAGCTCTATGAGAAATATTTGACATTTAACATTGTACAAGTTTAAGGTAAACAATGTGTTGATTTAATACATTTGTATATTGCAAAATAGTAACTACTATAACGTTAGTTAACACCTCCATCTGATTTATAAAACCAAACTTATAACAACAGAGCTAGTGAGAGAAACTAAAGCTTCACTTCCACAAACGATATTTTTATCCCTCTCTTCTACCACCTGTACTGGATCCTTCCCACCCTTAGCCACCACTTTTGTTGATCTAGATTACTCTCATTCCTTAAAGTCTAAACTTCTGATTAACATACCCTAACAGGCTGTGGTTACCAGGCTTACTTGCCCATTCACAATGAATACTGGTCTTGAATTCCCCCAGAGGCAACCAAGTGAATCCCCTGAGTTCCAGAAATACTCCCCCCTGTCCCCATTACATAGCAGCAATCTTATGTCTGCATGATAATCAGGATTATCCATCCTTGACAGCAGTATAGTGTAGTATGATGTAGCATAGTGTAGTGTAGTGTAGTGTAGTGTAGTGAAGTGTAGTGTAGTACAGAATAGTATAGTTTAGTTTAGTATAGTACAGAGTAGTGTAGTTAGTGTAGTATAGTATGATACTATATAACTCATTTCCTGGCCCACTTGTCTACATGCATGAGGAGCCCACAATGTCCAGGCTGCAATCATAGCTTTATAATTAGAATAATTAATGTGTCCCCTAGCAGAAGTGTCCTTTACATACTTCCATGAGAAACCAGGACATCTAGTTCATTAGAGTCCAGATTTGTGAGGATGGGAAGCACAAATTCCCCATGTAAGTCACTGGGAATGGCTGGGAATGAGTCATGTCTACTTCTATATCTTGTTTCCCAGACTCAAGTTCTTTAGTTATCAAGGACACAACACCATATAACGAGCATCAGTTCAAAATATATATCACACTGTGAAAGACAGCAAACCAATACTGAATACTTGTATTCACAAAGCTGGCTCTTTAGCTATGTATTAAGAAGACATTGCAACAATTCTGCCAGGTAGTGTCTCCTAAATGGGGTAGTCTATTTTAGGCCAGTGGATCCCATGATGGTCACATGCTCACTGTTGCATCTTCCCTGAAAAATGGATTACTTGATTCAAGAGGATGCAGGATCTTATGAAAATAAATCAGACATTAAGCACATGATCACTGTGGGTCTTCAGACAGAAGTACTAACCAAGCCAATATGGCAGAACAGATACTATGATCTAAATGTGTCTCCCAAAAATGGATATGTTGCATTACTAAACCCCAAAAGTTATGGTATTGGTAGCTGGGGCCTTTGAGAGGTACTTATGTCTTGAGGGCAGAGTCCTCATGGATAGGATTAGCACTTTTATAAAAGAGAACCCACAGAGCTCACTAGCTTTTTCCACAAAGTAAGGACAAATCAAGAAGCTACCAACTACGGACTAAAAAAGGCCCTCAATCATGCTGGAGTCATGATCTTGAACTTCCAGCCTCCAGAACAGTGAACAATAAATTCTTGTTGTTTATATGACACCCAATGTGTATATTGGCATATATATATATATATATATATATATATATATATATATATAATATATATATATATATATCCATACTGACAGAGAGCAAATGCAGACCTAGAATATATACCCATACCATACCATACCAAGAAAGAAAGAATTTCTGCACCCTCCATGTGGAACATATCCAATGTAATCAAATTGCCAGCAAGTGGCTAATTGGTACCAAAATAAGAGTGGTACCATAATGAGAGTTCAGCAATGGTCTCTACTACTGACACTTTGGACAATCTGAAGTACCAGTTAAATCAGCCTTTGTAAAAGGAGTTCATGTTGTTGGGCCTAACTATAGCCGCAACTCTGCCACTATGACTACTTTAGTCTGTTATGCAAGGACTAGTGGCCACAAAAACAAAATCTTGCTGACCTCTACTGGACAAGTCATCTATTCAGCCTGGCATTTAGTGACCTCTCTGTGATGAATGCTGTCTGGTAGGCATTGACATGAGACACAAAGATCTGCACACTTTGTGCCCATTCCCATGGGACTATCTACATGCCTGTTTTCTACATCTCTTTGTCCTCAGTCTTCCAACCTTGCACCTTCCAAACTCCTGAATAATCTACAAAACCACTGATAATTTTTAAAGAGTTTGTGATCTTTACTTCATGCCACTTCTCCCTGCCCAAGTTAATCATCAGATGTACTATTCAAAGCCCTGCCCACTGAGTGAATTTCCCCTCACCACTGTCTTCTAGGACAACCCATGTATGTGGCTGTAGAGCAACAATGGCCCATACTGAACTGAGCCATTTGTGATCCAGGTCTGGATACTTTCTTCCTACATTAATTGGCCATTGAGAACCCCCTGAAACCATAGGCATGGGTTAAAGAGACACCAGTACAATAGAGGTAGGAGACATGGGGGTCTGGGCCACCTGTACACTCAGCTGTGCCCTCTGGACATGCTCAGGCTTAACCCTAAGTATATAATTTCCATCATACAATGGATTGCTGCTGTGTTCTCCTGACATTATTACTTAATAGTTCTGACAATACCCAACTCATCATGAGTAGCTCCAATTACATAATCACTGAATGTCCTCCATAAGGCTGAGGAGCATGCCAGGAACTGTATCTCAAACAATGAATACTTATCTGATGCAGATGGCATGGCTTTGCTCCAGGGGTCTGTGCTATGACTCCTATTGGAGCTTGCCAGAGACCTTGTCAGAGATACCTCTAATAATTTGGGATCTGCTGAGTAATATGGTCCAATCAGCTATACTTGTACTGAAAACTGATACTATTATAGAGACTCCTTTCTTTGTGCCCCATTCAAAACCAATAGCCTCATGAGTCACATGACAAATGAGTTGAAACAACATTTCCAAATGTGGCTATGCTGTCTTCAAAATCTGCCTACCAAGTTCATGCCTAGCTCCTAGAGGTAGGTGGTACACTTGATTTGAGTAGGGTTTATCTCCCACCCCACAGTGTGTGCCTGTCTTACCAAAGCATCCAGAATACTTGCCACTTCCTGCTCCCCAAGTCCAATTAACATGATACTCAAATAATAAAATAAATAAGATAATAAAATATTAAAATGCCAGCAATAATATGCCCCAAATTTTAATATAAATCCCCATTACCAAATTTTTAAGGAGCAATTAGAGTCCAAAAATTAAATTTCCATGGAAGTTAAATTCTCAAATAATTGAAGTTTTGGGTTATGTTACCTTTCCCTTGTGAAATAAAGGCCCTAGGAAACTGAAGTGGAAATTCATTTTCCCCAATTTCCTCTTCTGGTCAGTTGAGTTGCAGAGGAGGTCTTAATGCCTGACTGGAGACAGGAGCCCTTTACCAGTGATGGCACAATGGTTCTCCTTGGAATAGATGTATTTTCTTCAAGACCTTCAATGTCAAATTAATTCAATGCCAAGTGTTTATTGTGCCTGAATTCTTAAAGTAGGCCAGGCACTAGCCTTATATGTACCATGTTTAGAAAACAAGCCATCCCCCTCCAGAAATCTGCCCACGGTCATCTAGCTAGCTGGTCAGGAGCAGCACCAAGATGCAAATCAAAGGCAGGCTTCCCTGAGAGCCTGCACTCTTACCCACCATGTCCTTACTGGTTTTAGTCTTGCCAAGACGCTGGGTAATCTATGCCAGTTGTCTTATATATGTGATCTATGAACTTAAGTTCATCTGGGCTTTAAATTCATCAAAAGATTCATTTTGGCACTATATATTCAACCATATCTTAAAAGAAAAATACAGTCTCTTTTCTCACAGAGAAAGAAAGTGGTTTTCTTTGAAAAGCTGCAACGACTGTACCAGATGTTATTTGAAGAAGCTTTATTTTCTATATGGTATATTTAAAGCCTCCTAATTCCCTTTTTCCCTTTGAGGCCCCATATTCTGGCACCCTAGGCCTGGACTGATGAGAGGTTCCATCTAGTGACATGGCATCTGTGTCCTCTCATGAGCAGTCATTTCAGTATTATACCACAGTTATGCCTTTTTCTCCCTGATTCATAAAAGGAATTTCTGAGGCCTAAGAAACAAGCCCCTAGTTAATGTGTTTCCCTTGTTTGTAAGAAACTAACCTAGAGTGAACGTGGGACAAAATGATGCTTGACAGCCCTTGAGTCTGCATACAAACCACTCAAACCCAACTGTAGCCTTCTCACATCACCCTCCTTAGCCCTGACTTCAGAATGGAACTGTGGGCATCTGATCTCATGCTGTCTATCTAGACATGGGCACTGACAGTGAAGATAGCTTCTTCGGTGTTCTATCACACATACAGAACTCAGCTCACTTTTGCATTACAAAGAGCAAATATTGCTCTGCTTCCAATGCCTAAAAGGTTTGTATTTGGAAAGATGCTTCTCAATATTCTCTCATATTGATTTCAGTTGCACCTGAATGGCTCATATTCAAGCAGCTGCCTGTGTAGGGAAGTGTTTTTAGCAGGCTTGGGCAGCTGCTTAGAAGGAAAGTGAAATGTGTACTTCCTACAGGAAACTCTCTACTAGAAAGGCTGGACTATGCATGTTCAGTTTCACTCTCTAAAATCACTGGTCTTATAAGTCATCCCTTCACTGCCTCACCATATGAGAAGTCAGTGAGGAGAGTGAGAAGAGTCCAGGAAGGCTGCAAAGAATGGAGGTTCCTCCATATGGAAGGAAAGTCAATGATTGGGGACTAAACATTTTTTCTTAAAATGGCTAGGTAGATTCCTGGAAAGAATAGTGGAAAATACAATTTTTCTGTTGCTTAAATATTTTAAGTCCATGACATAAAAAAAAGAGTCACTGTGCTCAGGAGAAAACAAGAAGAAGAAACACATGGATTAGGTTAGCATCTACAGGAAGTAATAGCATATCTTGTCTGTAAATCACACACACACATACACATCACCCCCAACAGCTGTTATAAATTCAACCAGAACTGAAGGTAGTCAAGGGAAAGAAAAGAAATAAGAGGACAATTGGGTCTCCCTTCTTTATTCAAAATAAGCAGAAACCAGAACTGATGAAGAGTACCTTCTATTGATGAGTCATAAGATGGCATTGATCATCAAACATATTTCACCAACATATGGGACTTGCCAAGTCCCTTAGACTCTCACTGCCCTTTTTATCACATGGTAAAGGAAAAGTATTAATTCCTGCTCTATCTACCCCACAAGGCTGAGTGAAACTCAAAA
This sequence comes from Acinonyx jubatus, assembly GCF_027475565.1. NCBI lineage: Eukaryota > Metazoa > Chordata > Mammalia > Carnivora > Felidae > Acinonyx > Acinonyx jubatus. The sequence continues at coordinate 60,471,963 of NC_069391.1, forward strand.
TGAAATAAGGAAGAGCTTTATAAAATGTAAAATGAGCTACATGTGTTCACTAACATTCCTCTTTCCCATGCAAGGAATGAGGTTGGTTTCTTCATTAGTTGTGTGGTGGTTGGGTAGCTGCATGGTTTCAGGCTATGCTTGCCCATCTGTGTAACCTAGCAAAAATTTCCAATTCACTTCTAAGTACAAACCCTTTTGGTCACCATGATTCCCCAAAGTGGATCCTAAATCAGATTTTCCCAATTTTCTGTCTCTTTATCCTTTTCCTTGAGGCAGATTTAAGGCTGGATGATTTGTCTGGCTGGCTTCTTGGCATTGTACTGGCTCTTTGCTTTCTGAATCTCACTGGGTACCATCACAACCTTCCATTTTTTCCCTTTCAAGTGTAAAGGCAATAAAAGTAACAAAAAGTAACCACAAGTTAGTCAGACATATGCTAGACAGTCTGTACAAATCACCTCATCTAATCCTCACAACACTTCTCAGGGAAGCAAAATCTCTATTTTATAGATGAGAAAACTGTGGAAAGTTACCAACAATTAGTAAATTGTGTGTGTGAATACACACACACACACACACACACACACACACACACCAAAATGTATGGTAGATCTGCAGAAACTTTGTGAAGAGTCACTGGTACTTCTCTTGTGGAACCCTTTCTTAATCCCAGGTAGAGACTCATTAGCTCATGTGCTGAATCCATATGGACATCTGACCTGCTTCTGATCTTATTGAAAATCAATATTTAATTCAATAATATCTCATTGAATCCTTACAGTGGGTCCATATTATAGGAATTAACTTCCTTGTATTATGCAGGGGAAAATTCTATTTTAAAACCTGGCTGCTTTGAGCCAGATGCTCTCAGGACAGAATTCCTCTTAAGGAAAAAAAATTATTTTTTGTGGGAGGTCATGTTTATGAAATGTATAGCTACAGTCTACTCTGGATGAAGAATGAGAAAAAGGAATCAACTCTTTTGTTCTTTCTTGTCTTTGCCTACTAATTTTCAAGAAAATCTTGGACATTGGAGCTTATTTTACAATCCTTTCATTTTATATACCAAGAAGCTAGGACCTAGAGATATTAGGTTGATTTTCCTAAGGTTTACACAGCTAGTGGATGACAGGGGTCCTTTTACTCCACCAAAATCTCTTCCATTCAACAACCTCCACAGTGCTCTGCACTAGGTGATCAGAGACCAAGGAAAAGTAATACCTCATGCATAGATAAATCAAGGACTCACAGAGCTAAATTAACAGTATAGTAAGATATGTGCCATCTCACAAAAAAGGTAAATACTATTATGGGTTTTATTGTTGTTTTTAAAGACGCGGTCTCTTAGTGTACCTGGGTGGCTCAGTTGCTTAAGCATCAGACTTTGACTCAGGTCAGGATCTCACGATTCATGAGTTCAAGCCCTGCGTTGGGCTCTGTGCTGACAGCTCAGAGCCTGGAGCCTGTTTCAGATTCCATGTTTCCCTTGTTCTCTGCCCTTCTCCAACTCATTCTCTCTCTCTCCCTCTCTCTCTCAAAAATAAATAAACATCAAAAAAAAATTAAAGAAGCAGTCTGCTTTGTTTCTTCATTTTTAATGTTTCTTTATTTTTGAAAGAGAGAGAGAGAGAGAGAGCAAATACAGGGGAGGGGCAGAGAGAGAGGAAGACAGGCTCTGTGCTGACAGCAGACAGCCTGATGTGGGGCTTGAACTCACAAAGCTGGGATGACGAAGTAAGCCAAAGTCATATGCTAAACTAACTGGGCCACCTAGGCATCCCAATGGGTTTTAAAAGTAAAGCACTAGTTTAGCTGTATTTAGAGATGTTCCCTGGACAAAGAGGCATGTAAGACTAAATTATACAGGTATACTTTTATGTTATTCTCAATTTCAAGCAACAAAAATTCCTATTCAAGTTGGCTCAAATAATTGAAATTTTTTTGTTCATCAAAAAAAATCCAGAGGTAAAGCAGGCTTCTAAGTTGGTTGGCTCCGTGACTCAATGGTATTGTCTGTATAATGTCTGTACTATGCCACTGCCCTCACTATCAGCTGCTTTTTTTGGTCTGTTTCCATTACAATCATAAGATGATAGCAAATGGATCTCTATGCTTCTTTTTTCACAGTGGGGAACAAGTACTTCTGCCCCAATCATAGGTCAAAATTATCTCTTTTCTTTCTTAATCTGGCAGTGTGGGTCACATGGTACCCACTCTGGTCACATCAGCCATGGTCCCTGAACAAATTACCATCCATTCCATCCCTCCTCTATAATATACACTTCCCCAGTGCTATCCAATAAGGTAAATGGATGCTAGGGTGTCAATAACACCACCTTTTTAATAGGATTTCACAAGAAAAATTAGGAGGTTGGACAATTCCAAAAGAGGAAAGAGCAAGAATATAGGTGGGGACAGAGGGAAACTCTAAGTGTGAGGATCTGAATCTGCCTGTACCCTGGAATATACACAAAGAGATATACAAGAGAGGGGGAGAAAAGTTGTAATGATAGGTTTGGTTCATGCTATTAAAGGGAGTTGAGCATCAAGGTGAGATAATTAATGTTAGTTGATAGGGATTATTGAAAGTTTTGTGGGTTTTTTTAAGAAGAAAAGTTAGTAATCAGAAAATTACTTTAAAAACCATTTCAGAATAGTTTGAAGTAAAAAAATGATCATTTAGGTGACTAATGTATTATACAAGATTAAATGCACTAAAGCCCTAAATTTGAAAGCAGTTATAGGAGGGGGAAGAAAATGATATAAACATTGAAGAGGCAGAGTTTAAGGGACTTTAGTGATTGGACATAAGTAGAAAATAAAGACAAATTCTAAAACAACTCAGGATCTAAGACAAAAGTGGGAGTTGGTCAGAAGATACTGAGGAGAGAGATGAATTCAGTTTCAGAATTCTAAGACATTATACGGAGACTTCCAGCAAGTAGTCAGAATTCAGGTCTGAGAGTAGGCATGAGGTGAGAATTGAATCCATGAGAGCTTGCCAGGCAGATAGGGAGAGAGTAGTGGGAGATACGAAGTGGCTTCTACATCCTATGGACAAGCATGGACTAGAAGCTAGCTGAGGTCACTGAGAGGACAGAGCAGTAGAAGGACAACAGACCTATCACAAACATTCCCAGATGAGGCTGTGAGGTAAAGCACATGTTATACTGCACAAAGTTTAAATAGAACAAAGAGTGGGAAAATCCTGTTCTACGAGGTGACTTGAGAGTATCTGATGACATTTCAGAAAATTTTTAGCAAAAAGAAAATGATAGAATGAAAGGGTGAATCAATTGGATGGCTAGAAAAGTTTGATGCTACTTCCTATGGGTTCAACCTATAGCATTCTCATCTGTGTCTTGCATATTTTGCACTCATCCCTGAATGCTTTAAGAGGTGTTGCCATACTGTGTCTACTTAGGGCTCCTAGTATGTTACTCAGAGATGGTGCTCCATGCTTGCAAGGGAATGTGAGGCAAAGGGAGCAGAGACATTTGATTAAATGAAGCAGACAAAAGGAGAGGGCTAGTTTACAGAAAATATGGAAATGCAAGTGAGTGTAAAATAGCATAAAGGTGGAGGTGTTAACGTTGGTAAGAAGGAGGCACTCTCAGAGAAGAATAGGAAGAAAAATTTGGAAATAGGAAGAGGTTTGGTGAGCTTCCCCTGGACAGCCTTGGTGTAAAGTGGGTGAGAAGTGGGATTGGAAGGAAGCCAAGGGGAGTAAGGTGATGCTGTCTAGAAGGCGTCAGAATTCAGGTCAGAGCTGGCCCCTAGTCTTCTTCCTTTATTGGCTAGACCTGCTGTACATTTCTGTCTTTTAATCTTTTTTGTTTGTTTGTTATAGTCTTATTGCTCTCTTCAGAGTCATTTCTACATCCTTTCTATTCTTCTAACACCCAATCTCATGTTAGCCCTCCACAGTTGGAGTCTGTGGGTTGGAGATCCAGGCCCTTTTCCTATGAGTAGTAGCAGTTAGATTTCCACCTTGACAAAAGCAGTGTTTTTTCATTACTGCTATGGACTGAATTACATCCCCCAAAATTCAAAGGTTGAAGCCCTAACCCCTGATATTATGCTTTTTGGAGATGGAGTCTTTGGAAGGTAATTATGTTTAAATAAAGTCTTAAGGGTGAAGCACCAAACTGATTGGAATCATGTCCTTATAAAAGGTGGAGACATGACAAAGCCTTCTCACTCTCTCCACAAACACACATAGGAAAGGCCATGTGAGCATATACTGAGAAGGTGACCATCCACAAGCCCAAATAAGAGCTGTCACCAGAAAGTGGATTTTCTGGAATCTTAATTATGGACTTCTAGTCTCCATAATTAATTTTGTTGTTTATGCCACCCAGTCTGCAGTAATCTGTTATGGCAGCCCAAGCTGCCATATGTAATATAATCACCAATAAAATCACCAGTATTATTAACATAATCACCAATATAATCACCAATTAATATAATCACCAATAAAATTACAGGGTTTCTTTGCCAGTCCCAGAAAATGTCCAAAATCAGGAGTGCTTAAAACTGGGTTTTATCTTTGAGCCCTAACTAACTCAGGGGCATTGGACTAATACCTCAGGTGTGGCATCCAGAGAATTAGGACAGTGAGCTAAATCATTTCAAGTGTTTTTTTTTTTTCCCTAACTCTTCTCATTTATGATTCCAAGAAGCAATTTCAGTGTTAGAAGGCTGGTAAACAATGTCAAGTCCCCAAATGGAGACCACATCATCTCCATTACTAGAGACAAATGTTCAGTCAGCTGGCCTAAAGGACTTTTAAATACTCATCTAGTGCAAATATTCTGATATTTGATAGGGTTGGTGGCAGCCATTGAGAAGATATAGTCAAGAAAAGACCTGGCAGGAAAAAAGTGTCAGTCAGAGAAAACGCCACCGATTTTTAAAAAGTGAATTGCAGGCTTCTCCTCCCCTTTCCTTTGTAAACTATGATTAGACTGTACTTTGCTTGAGTTTACAGTAATGATACCTTACACTCAGAACTGTGCATCCTGAAGAGTATGCTTGAAAGTACTTTACCAACTTGTAGAACACAGTCTTTTCCTAGCAGAGTGTTCTGTCTGGCCCCCTCTACTTTGCCCCTCCTCCATGGTTAGTTAACCAGCAGGAATTCTTTTTAGGGCAGGGAAGCTAGGAAGAGAGCTCTAAGAAGCACATTTCCACTGATACAAAAGCAAGCATGGTCCTGGGAAGACAAAGAAAGGAAGAGCAATCCCATTGACTGAATGTCTAAGGTGTGGCACATGTAACACTTGATGTTTTCACCTGGGGATCTCATTGTAAATTCATTCCTTAGAAATGACCACTAAAATACTGTATAATACAGATTAAGTTGCTGCCCTGTATCTATCTCCCTTTACCAGGATTTTGATGTTTATACTCATTTTGACCCAATAACCAATGTAAATGAGGCAAATGAAACCACCATTTTGCAAGGAGCATATTAACTCATAATGAACAAAACGGCAAGACTTTACAATCAGGAGTCAGGGCAGCAACTACTGCAGAGGAACTTCTCTCTCTGTACAGAGGAAGAGCAAGGAGGCATGGGAGGAGCACTGGCTTTCAAGTCAGAGTTTCCAGGATAGACAGGATACTAAATACAAATTTCAATGACAACAAAGTTGTGCAAAGGGTCCATACTCATCTATTTATTTCTGGATTTTCCCAAAGTTCACACACTACCACTCTCTCTGTGCACTTATTCTTTCACAGATGTTCCATGTTACCCAGAATTGTGTGTGAAGCACCTTGACAAATAGTTAAGGACAAAAATGTTTCCTACACTTATATACTTCCAAGTCTTCAAAGTATTTTCAAGTACTTTCACCTGACTATGTGATAAAGTTCATTGTCCTATTTTATACATGAGGAAAATGAAGTATAAAAAAGTTGAATGATTTGGTCTAAATCATCAATCTATAAAATGTTAATAGATAATTCTTAGAACACAATCACAAACAAAAATTTTAACCCAATAATATTTACATAATTTTTTATTGAAGTTTAACATACCTACAGAAAAGCAAAAAATATATATATCATAAGCATACCACTAAAGGAATTTTCACAGAATAAATACACTCATATAGCCACCACACTGATTAAGAAACAGAACATTACCAGCACTTCTGAAGTTCCCTTATTCCCTTTCTAATCACTTGTAGGAATCAATGCTAAGAAAATATTCAGAAAGAGAAATTATGATCTATAAATGGAGATGTTTATTATAAAATTATTTAATATAGTTAACAATTGGAAGAATTCTAAATATCCAGCTTCTGGGGAATGGTTAAGTTAATCATGGTACAGTTATAGTTCAGAATAATATTCACCTTTGATCTCCAATTACAATATAAAAAATGAAAAGAGCTTACTTCTTACTCTAATGAGAAACAGATAAGCTACAAAAGCATAATGACCCCCCAAATCTGTCATCCAGGCAGACAAAGTAGAGCAATTAATCACAGTTCAGAAATCTGGTGACTAACTTCTAAAGTAGAGAAAAATCTCTAGAATTTCACAAATACTCAGGTCTCAGGATCCCACAATAAGTAAGTCCTTAACTCTGACCACAAAACATATGAAGCCAGTGAGAAATTGTGTTTAAAGTTGCAACAAAGCCCAGGCCCAGTATAAAGTTGTACAATTATACAGTAGATTGATTTCAAGCTTCCCAGCTGAATATGACAGAAACAAGGGTGTGCCTGGGGTGGGGGGCAATTATTCTTTAATTCAGTCTCTACTCTTCTTTTGCTTACAGAATCCAGCATATAATCAAATATTATAAGTCACATAAACAAAGAAAAAAAATTGACCTATGGTTAAGAGAGGAAATAGTCAATAGAAGCAGGTCCCCAAGTGACCAATATTCAGAATTACCAGGGGGGAAAAATAGATATCATATGTATTTAAAGGTATCTAGGGAGAAATGTGAAGAATATACATTAAAATATGAGAATTTCAGAATATATATGAAGATTATATAAAAGGACCAAATGGAAACTCCAAAAAGTTTGATAAGCTCTACTTCCAATTACTCTTACCCTCCCCCACCCCCCAGCCAATTGCAGAAATAGAAGCGTGCTTGCCACTATCTCAAAGAAAAAGGGCTCTTCAGCTTGGGGACATGGTGAAATTATTGGTAACAGGTGAAATTCTCTGGCCTGAAAAACCCACAGGCACAGCAATGGGTTGCATCATTGCTTTCTTGGAAGTGAAGAGAAGGGGCTGGTTAGGTATCCTGTACTCCCAGGACAAAGGACATTGGAGTGTTCCCACAAAAGATACAAAGAGACTTGTTTGCTATAATTGCTGTAACAACTCTAAGTCATTGCTATTAACTCAGATTATTGCAAAAGTAGTTGTCATCCTTTAAAGCAGGTGAACTCTGTGCCCCTATAGTTGTGGGTATCGTGTATATCATCCAGCAAAATTGGCTGTCATTTCCAGTAGGCTCTGTTGGGTTGTGGCAAACAAACTGAGCTGTTCATAATTTGGGAACACTACCAGACAAAATCAGTTGAGGCACAGAAGAGTAACAATCACATTCAAACTTCTTTTTTTTACCCCCCTAACATATACTGGAGCCCTGTTAGCTATGAAGCACAGGGCTAAGTATTTTGGGGGTACAGGGACACAGATATTGCTCTTAAAAAACAAGACAATACATGATCAAATGTAATTAGTATCATGAGGTAAATACCAACTTCTCTGGTTATTTAGGAAGAGACAACTTAGCTGAAGATATTAAGAGGTGTGATGGTTGCAGTGGGGGAGTGGAGGTGACAGGTGAGAAATGTATCCAAGACAGATAATACAAACCAGGGAAGCAGGCTCAGTGATGCCCATGCAACCTAAGGGGCAACCAAGAGAAATGGCCTCTACCTAGCTTTAAGGTCATTGATTCCAAGTAAGAGCACCAGATTATATGGCCAAACTATTCTTATTTTCCAGGGAAAATGTGAAGTATTATGTGACTCTCCTATTTTCTGTATGTTAGAAGTTTTAAAACATCATTAATAGATCAAACATATTGATGGGAATAGACTACCTATTTGAGACCTCTGGCCTGGAGTCTTCCCATATCTAAAAAGGATCTTTGATTTATCTTTGCACAATCAAGTTCCAGAAAATGGCTGCCTTTGTTGTTTTGGTTATTGGTGTTTTCCGAAAACAGTAAAGAAATCTGCCCTCAAAGATGAATTCAGAACTCTAGAGAAACAGAAAAAACTACTGACACCTTCAGAATGGCAGCTTTCTTCTGCTTCTAGTCATCATTAAAAAAAAAAAATATATATATATATATATATATATATATATATATATATATATGGCTCCAGTTTCAATGAGAAAACCCTGTTACAAATTTCAACATTTCCCCCTCTGATAGTTTTGGGGCCTGAAATAGCATTTTATAGTCAGAAAATGAAGACTTTTACTATTTTATTGTATAAGATTATTTATTTGAGGTTTTTAGGAAAGGTTAATCTTCAAATGACTTCCAAAACTCTCCATGATATCAGAACATAGTCATGTGTTATCAAGGTTTTGTCTCCCTAATGCCCAAGATGTAGTAAGAAATAGAGCTAGCATTCCCTGAGTGTCAAACAAACGACCAAAAAAAAAAAAAAAAAGGAAAAAAAAGGAAAAGAAATAATAAAAATAAAACAAGGAATGAATCAGAAAACAACAGAAAAGATTAACAAAACCAAGTTTTGGTTCTTTGAAAAGATAAAAACTACTAACTAGACTAATCGAAAGAGAGCACCAAATAGATAAAATTATAAGTGAAAAAGGGAGATATTACAACTTATTACACAGAAATACAAAGGATTATAAAAGACTATTATAAACAACTATACTGGACAACCTAGAAGAAATGGATGATTCTTAGAAACATACAACCTACTAAAAGTGAATCAGAAGAAATAGAAAATATAAACAGACCAAGTAAGGAGACTCAATCAAGAATCAAAAACCTACCTCCCCACTCTGCCCCCCCCCCAAAAAAAATCCCAGGACCAGATGGCTTCACTAGTGAATTCTACCAAACATTTATGAAGAATTAATGCCAATCCTTCTCAAACTCTTCCCAAAAATTGAAGAGGAAGGAATACTACCAAACTCATTTTTTGAGGCCACTAGTACCCTTATGCCATAGCCAGATAAGGACACTACAAGAAAAGAAAACCACAGGACAATATTTATAATTAATATATGGATAAAATTTCAACAAAATACAAGTAAACAAAATTCAATTTCACATTCAAAGGATCATATACCATGATCAATGGAATTCATCCCTGTGATGCAAGGATGGCTCGACATACACAAATCAATAAATGTGATATATCGCATTAATAGAATAAAAGATAAAAATCATGTGATCACCTTGATGCAGAAAAAACATTTGGCAAAATTCAACAATCATTCATGATAAAAAAAAAACCTCTCAAAAAGTGGTAGAGAATGACCATACTTCAACATAATAAAAGCCATATATGACAAACCCATAGATAACATAATAGTCAATGGTGAAAGGCTGAAAGCATTCTAAGATCATGAACAAGACAAGGGTACTCACTCTCACCACTCCTATTCAACAGAGTACTGAAAGTCCTAACCAGAGCAGTCAAGCAAGAAATAAAAATAAAAAGCATCCAAACCAGAAAGGAAGAAGTTAAACTGTCTCTGTAGATGCCATCATCTTTTATACACAAAATGCTAGACTTAACACAAGTCAAAAAAAATGATTATAACTTTTTTAAAAATGTGTATTTATTTATTTTAAGAGAATATTTATGCATGTGAGCAGGGGAGGGACAGAAAGAGGAGAGAGAGAGAGGAAGAGAGAGAGTCTCAAGCAGGCTCTGTGTTGTCAGTACAGAGCCCGACTGCAAATCCTGAGATAATGACCTGAGCCAAAACTGAGTCAGATGCTTAACCAACTGAGCCACTCAAGTGCCCCAGAAAAATGATTAGAACTTATAAACAAATTTAGCAAAATTGCAGGATACAAAATCAACATACAAGAATCATCTGCACTTGCGTGCACTAGCAATGAATTACTTGAAAAAGAAATAAAGGAGGCAATTCCATTTACAATAGCATCAAAAACAGTAAAATACTTAAGAAAAAATTTAACCAAGGAGATAAATGATCTGTATGCTGAAAACTATTAGACATTGATTAAAGAAATTGAAGACACAAATAACTGTAAAGATATCCTATGTTCATGGATTGAAAGAAATAACATTGTTAAAACATCCAAACTATCCAAAATAATCTACAGATTCAGTGAAATCCCTATCAAGATTCCAATAGCAGTTTTTATAGAAATAGGAAAAAAAATCCTAAATACATATGGAACCACAAAAGACCCTGAATAGCAAAAGCAATATTGAGAAAAAGGAACAAAGCTGGAGACATCATGCTTCCTGATTTCAAACTATATTACAAAGTTATAATAATCAAAACAGTATGGTATTAGCATTAAAAAAAAAAAACAGAAAGATCAATGGAACAGAATACAGGACCAGAAATAAGCCCATGCAAAATGGTCAATTAATTTACAATAAACAATCTAAAAAATATCATAAGGAATGGATAGTCTCTTCAATACATTATGGGAAAACTGGACAGTCTTGTACAAAAGAATGAAACTAGACCACTATCTTACATCATAAACAGAAGTTAACTCAAAACAGATTAAAGATTTGAACATAAGAACTGAAACCATAATACTCCTAGAAGAGAACACAGTCAGTAAGCTCCTTGACATCAATCTTGGCAATAATTTTTTTTTTAATTTGACACTAAAAGCAAAAGACAAAAGCAAAAGTAAATAAGTGGACTCCATCAAACTACAAAGCTTCTGCCCAGCAAAGGAAAAGATCAACAAAATGAAAAGTCAACCTACAGAATGGGAGAAAATATTTGCAAGTCATATATAATAAGGGGCTTAATATCCAAAATATATAAATAATTCACACAAATAATCCAATTAAAATAAGCAAAGGACCTGAATAACACATTTTTTAAAAGAAGATATTCAAATGGCCAAAAATTACATGAAAAGGGCCTCAACATCACAGGAGATATCACTCACACCTGTTAGACTGGCTATTATCAAAAAGACAAGCTATAAAACAAGTGCTGATGAAGACTGGAAAAAAGACAACACTTGTACACAGTTGATTGGAATGGAAAACAGTGCAGAGGTTCCTCAAAAAATGGAAAGTAGAACTACCAATGATTCAGCAATTCCACTTCTGGATATACATAAAGAAAATGGAAAACAGAACTACCATATAAGGCAGCAATTCCACCTCTGGATATATATCCAAAGAAAATGATATCTCAAAAAAGACACATACTCCCAAGTTTATTGAAGCATTATTTACAGTAGCCAAGACATGAGAACAACCTAAGTGTCCATCCACAGATAAACGGATAAAGAAAACATGATTAATACACACACACACACACACACACACACACACACACACTGGATTATTATTCAGCCATGAGAAAGAAGAAAATTTTGCCATTTGTAAGCAACATGAATGAAACTCGAGGGTATTATGCTAAATAAAATAAGCCAGACATAGAAAGACAAATACTGTAAGATATCACTTATATGTGGAATTTAAAAAAAGCCAAACCCATTGAAGCAAAAAATAGACTAGTGTTTGCCAGAGGCTGGAGGTTAGGAGAAAGGGGGAGATGTCGCTCAAGGGTACAAAGTCTTAAAATGAATAAGTTCTGGGGAGCTAAAGTACAACATGGTGATTATAGCTAATAATACTGTATTATATATTTAAAAGTTGCTAAGAGATTAAATGCAAAAGTTGTCACCACAAAAAAGAAAAAATTGTTTCTATGTAAAGTGATGGACGTGTTAACTAACCTTGTTACCACAACGTAATCATTTTGCATTATATACATATATCAAATTATCATGTTGTATACATTAAACTTATACAAGATTATATGTCAACTATATCTCAATTATTCTAAAGGTAAAAAAAAATAAATAAAATGGGCTGCATAGACCACAATCTAGTAACTGGATCTTGTAAGTTAAACTTTAAATACTCAAGGAGTAGGGGACAGACCCATGATTCTAAAACGAAAGCTCCATTTTTGCTACATGGTCCAGGTCTAGATGGAAGAAGAAATAGAACTCCTAGTCCTTCTGGGAATCAACATGTGCTATTTTCAAAACAGTGAAAATAAAATAATTAATAATAATAATAATAATAATGGGAAAATATAACTCTTCCTCCCCTTGTCTCTAATATGTAGAGGTATAGATAAAAATCACCGTAGACATCATTTTACTTCCCTTGAGGAAATTTAGAACTATAATCTTATTATGTCTCAAGAGGCTTTAGAGTCATAGACCATATTGAACACACACACACATACACACATGGTCTCACTTCATGTATGTAAAACACCAAAAGCTGGAGACAGGCTGTTAAGGGTTCAAGTTTGCCCCCTACTCCCAAGTTGAGGAATTTGGAACCCTATGAACAGTTCACTACTGTGTTGTGACTGTTCATCCTAGGAACCTGATCTCCAGTCAACCATTTGAAATGAACACGGAACAAACTGAAAAACAGGGACCCAACTCAGGCATTTTTTAGAAGAATTACTCCTATGTTACAGCCCTGCAGTCTTGGCAACCGGGCTTGGGCCATCTCAGCGATTCTAGCTTTTGAAGAGACAACAGTATGCGTGATATACTGTTAAGGACATGCACAGGTCGCACATATTCCATCAGTCTTTTCTATCTAATCCCACTTAGCTTTCCTTCTAAAATACCCATAGTAATCACTCTGGTTCACTCAAGATGGTGTGAAAGAAACATAATTGAAAGATAAGGTTTAATGTGCTCTGAGATAACTAAAAATACATTTGCTATAGATCAGTTCCAACTATAACACAAGGGGCTCTGGGCACCACAGAAGGTGTAGCATTTACTTGGTTCCAAGCCCAAAAGAATATTCAAACTGCATCTCTGCTTTTAGAATTTCTGGGGCGCCTGGGTGGCTTAGTTGGTTAAGCATCCGACTTTAGCTCAGTTCATGATCTTGTGGTTTGTGGGTTCAAGCCCCGCATTGGGCTCTGTGCTGACAGCTCAGAGCCTGGAGCCTGCTTCAGATTCTGTGTCTCCCTCTCTCTCTGCCCCTCCCCCACTCATCTCTGTCTCTCAAAAATGAATAAACATTAAAAAAAAAAAAAAAGAACTGCAGAGTCATTCTGTAAAATACTTGGAATCCTTAAACCAACTAAATGAGAATCAAATCTGGACCTGCTGGAGTCTTGAAAATTAGAAACGTTCTAGCTCCAGTGTGTCAATAGGAACCAGACAATTGCAGACTGAACAATATCCATCCCTGACCACCCACTTAAGTATTAGTCAACATGCATTTATTGAGCACCTACCAGCACCAGGCACTATAAAGTGCAAAATAAAGACACCAGTGCAAAAATAAAGACAACATGTTTCCAATGAGCTGATAGCCTTCTAGAAGAAATAAAGCAAATACATAAAGATTATCATGTAAGGGAGTATAGATTTATATCTTAGGATAAGTATAAATTGTGAGGGCTTAAAAGATAAATGAAGTTTTCATCCACAGAAAGGAAAGGAAGGATCTCAGGCCAGAGGGAACAACTTAGGAAGAGGTAGAAAAGACAGGATTTGTTCAGACAACACTTTGTGGAGTGGGGCAGGCATGGTTAGAGTTGTGTACTGAAGCATGAGTTCCTCTAAATGATAATCTGAGACAAGAATTTGGGTTCATACAGTTTACTTTGGAGTGATGCCAGGAAACTCAGATGAGGGAACAGTGAAACCAGTCAGGACAGGGAGGGACAGGGAGGGAAGCCTTGTTTGCAACAAGGGACAAGGAAGCTAAGGTAGCTACCCACTAACTCCCTTCTCTCAATGGTTGAGGGTTGCTGCTTCAGGGATGTTAACTCCATGACACTCCCAGCTGAGAATTCTCCTCCAGCTGGGAAAGTCCTCAGGTAAAGAGACACAGGGATTTGAGACAAGAAGCCTTTTTGGTGTGTAGAGAATGGTCTACTACAGGGTGAGTCGCTAATTGCATCTGCCATAGGGAGTAAAGCTAAAATGCCAAACTATGAACCAACACCAAAGACCTTGTATTCCATTCATTTGAGTTCAAATCAGTAAATATTTCAGAGTCCTAGTCATTCTTAAAGAAAAAAAAAAGTAAATATGGTTCCTCCCTCAGTGGGCATGCATTTCTTAAGAAGTCTGGGTTTTACTGTCCGGCATGTAGCCATTTAAAACTTACAAGGAGGTGAGTAACCTGACCAGACTATCAGTCTTGTAGTGGTGAGTGCCATGGACTGGCAGAGACATTTGAGGTGGGAAAGACATTAAATTTTTTTTAGTTTATTTATTTTTTGAGAAAGAGAGCATGAGCACGGGAGGGGCAGAGGGAGAGGGAGAGAGAGAATCCCCAGCAGGCTCCTCACTGTCAGCGCAGAGCCTGATGTAGGGCTCGAACCCACAAACTATGAGATCATGACCTGAGCAGATATCAACAGTCGGACGCTCAAGCAAATGAGCCACCCAGGTGTCCCTGAGATGGGAAAGACATTTAAGAAGGGCCTGCACTGGAATGGTGATGATAGAGAATGGAAAGGTGATAGAGAATGGAAAGGTGTGTGTGTGTGTGTGTGTGTGTGTGTGTGTGTGTGTGTGTGTGTTTTACCAGACAAAGTAAAACTGGAAAGATGTGGCTGCTGATTGGATACAAAAGATGAAGGTGAAAGATGACTCAGGAAATCCAAATGTGTAGCCTTAAGGAAATGCTGGTAGCATAAACACAAACAAACAAACAAACAAACAAACAAAAATTATCAGAACAGTGAGAGGTATGGAGAAGAAATGTTCATTTTTTTTTTCTCTGTTGAAACTGAATTCATAATACAACTATCTCCTGCTACACCCTGTCTTTTTCAGTAGTCCAGTCACTTCCCCCCAATTGAGTGTCTGGATTGCTGGCAGTTTATAAACTGTAACAGCCATTTCCAGGTCTTCCGGGCCCACAGAAGCAGAGCTATGGGTCTAAGCCACATCCATTGTCATCAACTTGCAATAAACACCAACTTTTTTTTTAAACTGGATAGTCTCTCTTTCCACAAAAGCACAAGCCTGTTCTCACTAGTGAGGCCAATCTGGTCTGAGCAGAATGTAAGCTTTCTCTCCAAATGGAGGTTAAGACTCAAGCAAGGAAGAACACCTGGCTTTAATGACCTGGGCAATTGGGAGTCTTCCTTCTAAAGTGGTACCACAGGTGGCTCCCACATGTGCATCTGTCAACATAAAAATACTCCAAATCCTTGTCAGAACATTTATAGCATTCCTTGCTTCTATTTGAACCACAAATGCAGTTGAAAAAATTTAGAGTTCCTCCCCTCCTTTGTGAGGTTTCTTGCTGCTTTTGGCTGGTTGATTGGTTGGTTGGTTTCTAAAAGGGAAGTAGAGAGCTATCCCACTCCCCGAAGTTTGGCTTACAAACTCCACCAAGTCACCAATGGCATTGGGTGAGGGGAGGTAAGGGCAGGTATAGATTCATAGCAATTGTGCTCACTCAACTTTTTCTCTCAAGGAGGGTGGTGTACCCAGGGGGTTGTGCCCCCACCTATAGGCTCTCCATGGGAAACCAAAATCACAGTGCAAAAGATAGGAACACCTAGGATTTCTACCAGGGGGGTAGCTTAGTAGGGTAAGCCCTAAAGTCAAACCACAATAACACACAACTGTTAACTAGTGATTCAGAAATTGGGAGCAAAGAGGCTAAACTGGTGAATGAGACTGGGTGAAGGGGGTCTAGCCTGAGGGAATACCTACCAGTTGATGAAAGCTCCTCTGGGTGCCAAAGGGATACTGAGCCCTACTTTGACCTGGTTGTCCCAGAGCCAAGTGACCAAACCAGCTTCTTTTGTACTTTATCCACAGCCAGCTTAAATTCCTGTTGGGAGAGTTGTGATCAGAGCTAAGAGTGCCACCTACAGACACTTTACTGCCAAATATCTATTAGAAAATCTAAAGAGAGCTATTCACAATCAGTTGTTCAAGATCTTAGACCTTGAAGTACCACTGGCAAAGAAGATTGTGGGTGT
This sequence comes from Acinonyx jubatus, assembly GCF_027475565.1. NCBI lineage: Eukaryota > Metazoa > Chordata > Mammalia > Carnivora > Felidae > Acinonyx > Acinonyx jubatus. The sequence goes on from NC_069391.1 coordinate 60,488,166, forward strand.
GTGTGGGTGTGTGCTAGCATGCAGGAAGGAGTGACTGATAGACTAAGAGGAAAAAATGACTGATATTCTGGGCCTGAGCATGACTGGAAGGGTGTTGGGCGCAGACACTGGGGAATTCAGAAAAGGGCTTTAGGAGAGAGCATGAGCTCCCTCTAACCCTATCCTCCATCCTCCACCAAAACACTGATTCTGAGCCCCTAGTGAGACAAATTCTCACCTCTTTCTGCCAGCATTTCAGGTACTTCTTTGCAGACTCTGAACTCCTGGAAATTTGTGATAGGTAGTTATAAAACTGCTACTCTATGTTTCTTGCTGATTTACTGAAATTCCCAGTGGCTAAGTAAAGTGACATGGTGGCTGGTCCCTTCCCCTGCTTATCACTGGTTGGCATAACCCTTCCTGCCACCACCCCATCTCCACCATCCCTTCTCGGCCTACTAGCATCTACTAATGTTCTCAAGATTTAGGATATATGAAATTTGTTCTTTTCTTAAAAGCACTCAGATCAAATTGTAAAACATGGATGGCCTTAATATTTTTCCTCCAGCTATTTTAAAGAGTTGACATTTAACCCAGGGGAATATATCTTTAATGGTAAAACTCTGGACAAATAGAAAAGATATTTTGTAGCATGGATCCTCATACAAAATTTGCTTATTAATGTTTAACTTTATCACAAATACTAAATTAACGCTTGCCTTTCTAAGTATTATAATAGGAACTGTCAGGCAGAATTTAATTCAAAACTCAGTTATGCCCCCCCCCCCTTTTAAGCTATGTGATCTTGGGCAAGTCATTGAATGGCTGTAAGCCTCAGTTTCCTAATCTATAAAGTAAGGGGGAAAATACCTCCCTCTCAGGATGAGTTACAGATTTAATGGCTATTACACCCTTAAAGCAAATCCAGTACCCCACACATAGTAAGTGCTCAATGAATGTTAGTTGTCTTCTTGATTCTTTTGCTAGTTCAGTAACTATTTCTGAACCATCTTGCTTAGTGGGTTTCACCAAATTTCTGGTAGCTTCTTCCAATGACTCTCAGGTCATATTTCCCCTTATTAACGGAAGGTCACTAGATTAATTAAACACTTTCTCATGCTTGTCAGTGACAGATTAATTTAAACACAAACTCTTCCCACATCAAAAGGCTTCTTGTAAAACAGAGGAGAGGAAATCATACTCCTCTGATCAGAGGACCACCATTCGACAGGTACCAGCTTTTCTTAATGAAAAGCACTAAGTGCAGAGAAGGAAAAATATTTGCCAAAAACTCTAAAACATACAAGAGGGGCTAAGGGGAAAGTGAGTTATAATCACATTGTTGATTCTTTTCCCCTTTTCCACTTTTATTTCTCCTGAGAGTAGAGTTCATTTTCCTGGTTCGCAATACAATGACACCATAGTGGACTCATGCATATTTTTAGAAGTGCTGTATTGTTGACCTAGTACATGTGCTGCTTTTAATCATACAAATCATGCCTGGGTGATGGGTCTAACACAATAGGGAGGCAACGACTAGACAAATAGGCTATTTCCTGAAATGTGCATGAACATAATCAAGCAGGGAAATTATCCAAAATCCCATCATGTGTACAATACTTATCTTCCTGATTTTGGAATGAGGGGACATTCCTCAGTTTATTTCCCACTGAACTGACCTTTTTTCCCTTCCCCCACTCCTTTCAAAATCTAAATGAAAGTGATTTCCTCCCCACCCCCACCAGTGAAATCAGACTACCCATGTTGCTACATGCTGATTTGAGGTATGACGTAGGAGAGGAAATGAGGGTGCTGTATCTTCAGAAGCTGACTCTCAGAGAGAGCAGGTAAGAAGAAGGTGGGGATGAAAGGAGGAAGCACAAGTTTCCCTTGCTCCTAACTCAAAGTTGGAGCCCATTGTTCTGATCACACAAGTGTGACTGAAAATAGCAAAGTGTAACCCTTGCTGCTTTATGTAAGGACATTTACCTTCTGTCTCTTAAGGGCAGCTGAGGTCAGAAGGAGATGAGGGTGGAATCATCAAATTTAATTCAGATTCCAAGGAGATATTTGATGATGGAATTGGTGCATGGAATGGTGGCATGCTGCTTTCAAAGCTACAAGCCTCTGGCATTGCACCAGCCAATACAAGACACCACCAACATGCTTACTCTCCCAATCTTCAGATATGGTCCCTGGGAGACAGGAAGAGGAGGAATTTATAGCTTTCCTGTGGAATGTGGATTCAAAAAAGGTTTGAGATTGAAACTAAACTACTCTAAGATCAACAATAACCTCACAGACCTAAAGTCCCCAGCTAGTGTTCTAAACATTCATTTGTTGACACTGAGCATATATTTCCTCCTAGAAAGTGTCATTGTGTATGGTTAATTCCAGGCCAGCCTTCATAATCCATGCTCAGTCTTGAGAAGCAGGAACAGCAGCAGGACTGCACTGATCTCCAACTAGGATATTCCCTGTTCTTACAGGAGCAAGCCACAAAGTACTAAGGACCAGGGTTACGGGATACACATGGATGTCTTCCCTGAATCAGTTGTACATGTTGATAAGTCATTTCAAACATGACGTGTAGATGAGTATTGGGGATTAAAAGCTAAATTCACATGACCCTTAAAATAAAACCCAGATGTGCACAGAAACTATAAATGGCAATTAACTCAGTGATTATATAAATTTGCATTGTTTCAGTTTTTTTTTTCTACAAGCAATATATTTGGGGGGAAATACAGTTTAAAACAATAAAGTGTGGACTCTTTAAGAAATCTCTTACAGAACAAATTCAGGCTATATCCTCAGACACAGTTGGTACATTGTCTCTCCTCCAACACTTAAGTCTTTCCATGAGCAAGACTGAAAAGTACAGAGATATAAAGATCCTCACGATGGACCAGAGACTTAAGAGACCTGTGTTCAAGGCCACTTCACCACAATACCATGTGATACTGAGAACACTATTTCTGATTGCTTATTCATCCAGCAAAAATTTACTGAACACTTACAATGTGCTGGATATTGTGAGCTAGGATGTTCCTCTTCCATAAAATGAGGATAGTAACATAGCATATAGTATTATTAAGGTCAAATAAAGTACTATACACAAAAGCATTCCATAACTATAACTCTACACAATAGAGGATAGTTTGCAACATGAGGTATTTTATGGATTAAGAAGAACTTCCTCAGTTGTTCTTTGAACCTGACCATTATCTATAATTTCTGTGCAGGCATACTGTGTTAGAACACCAGGAAACATACCACCATCTCCCTGTTTCTTCCTCTGCCTGTTCCATATGATCTATGGGGGTGTCCAGCCAAGACCAGAATGAAGCCACATCATAAATTTCTCTTTCCCATTTCAAGCCCAATAGCTACTAATCAACTTTTAGGATCAAAAAAGAGAATATATCAGGTTCAAAGGACTCTCCTGATCCTCTAGGGATCCATGATGAATCCATTATTCTTTCAATATAGCACAAATCAAATCTTCACATGGAAAGGACATTCATGTGTCAGCTGTCTGCAGTCATGAGCAGCTCTGAGAAAAGAGAAGCTAAAACATACAGAAGTGGAAATCTTTTTCACTGAAGTGTGTCACTGTCTTCTGGAGTTAAGATAGCCTTGACTCCTGAAAGGGAGTTGCCTGACTGCTCCAGTCCACATCCCAGGATGAATGCGAAGTGTACAGTCTTCCTGAAGGAGCTCAGCTTTGGGGGCTGAGTTTTCAAAGTGCATAAGAAAGACCACACTGCAAGGAGAGTAAAAAAGAAAAAGAAGCAGTAAAGCAATACCCAAACTAAAGAAAACAGTTGTTTTCATTGCAAGGAAAGCTTTTTCAGAAACTGGAGGCTAGAGCCACTGGAGGAGACTATCATAAAGTATGGGAATGCCACCGATGCATCTGGTTGAAACCCACCATTAAAAAGGGCTGAATGCAGAAAAATCTCTCCTCAGGTCAAAGAAAATCACAGAGCCTTTTAATTTCTTGGTTTTCAGTTCTTAGAAAGTTGTAGGCTAAATGAAAAAAAAAAAGCTTTCAAAAAAGCATCTGGAAATGAACCAATGTCATGGTTAAATTCATTCAAAAGAGAATAAAAATTCTGCTTTCCTGACCACATCTGCACATGGCCACAGACCCTTTCCTCAAATGAACTCATGTTTTAAGTACCTGCTATGTATGAAACACTGGAAAGGTGCTCAGGGAACTGAAATGGGAAGAGATAGCCCCTGAGCTCTGTTTGTTCACTATGTACTAGGAAAACAAATCCTACCGCAATAGCTTTGCAGAAAGAAGGAAGTCTATGTTAAGAGTTGTCAAAGCATGCTCTGGAAGTACATAAGAGACAGACATTAATTCTAAGAGAATATCCAAGAAAGCGACTTGAAAGAGAAATATTTTAAGATGATAAAATGAGAGAAAAATATAAGTTGATGGAATTTCAGAGATTAGTAATTTCATGACTAAAACAGTAACGATTGGCCAAAATGCCCAGCCACAAAAGAAGGGGAAGGAGAGGGAGACAGGGAGGGGGTGGGGGAAGGGGAGAAGGGCAAGGTGAAGGGGAAAAAGAACAAAAGAAGAAGAGGAAGGGGGGAAGGGAGAAGGGGAAGGAGGAGGGGGAGGAAGAGGAGAAGAAAGAGAAGACAAAGGAGAAGATGAAGGAGGAGGTAGAGCAAAGAGAAGGCAGAAGAAGGGAGGGAGCAATGGAGGGAAGAGGAAGAAAATAGATCAGCAAAACATGCTTACACCAATTAGCTGCACCAACCTTATGTAGTACATATTTCCCCAATTTCCCTTAGGTTACTAGCCAATTTAGGGAGAGGAAGTTCAGCAGATGCTATTGGTTGCCTCTCCAACATCTAACCTCTTCCTTTCTGTTTTATTCAAGTCTTTAAGACAGGTTGCCCCATTCAGAGCCACAGGGGTGGATTCTGATTGGTCTTAGCCTTTCATGTAGCCTCAGCTCTCCCCGGACCAGCAGTTTGTTCAGGAATGAACATGTGACACGTTTCTGGCCAATGACACTGAGGACTTGGAGCAAAAGAAGAGACCATATTTTTCTTCTCTCTCTGAATATCATCTTGTCTCAATGTGGTGCCTGGAGCTGCTGGCAGAGTGGGAAATAAAAGGAGGCTGACTCTCAACAACTGTGCCAATGAACTAACCAGCTCTGGGGTCCCTGCCTCTCCACTTCATGCTGTGTGAGAAAATAAATGTCCTTACCACTTCAGCCAGCTGCTTCACATTCCTGTTACTTGTACTGAGGGAATCCTAACTGATACCAGGATATCATATCTTTGATCTTCTATGGCTGGGAAATAGACACAGACATGGCACTCTAGGAGAAGCTTCACTGTCACCATGGTTTACAAGGCATAAATACAGTAAGGTCTTCCTATAACACTTCTCACTAAGGCCCAAATTTGATTTTGATCAGGGTCCTCTACACTCCTTTCTGCAGGGTCTCACATGTCCTTTATCTACTGGGTCAGGGCTCTCACACTGGACTAAGCTGATGCTGAGTTAGACAGAAAAGGACCACCATGTGGGAAAACTGAGAGGAAAGGGGAGACCAGAGGCGAGGGAATGACTAGAATGATCACAGAGGCACCCAAACCACTGACCTTTAAGAACACTGTCTCCTCCCTGCATATGTCATATGAACACCTGGAATATCTTACACTCATCTACCACTTCCTATGAACTATCCAAAGCATTTAGAAAGAGAATTTCACATATATCTGATGCTCAAGAAAACATCATGAGCTAGGTAGAGTAGGTATTTCCACCTCCATTTAATAGATAAGCAAACTAAGATCCAGAAAGATTAAATGACCTTTTTTTTTAAATGTTTATTTATTTTTTGAGAGAAAGAGCACAAGCTGGGGAGGGGCAGAGAGAGAGGGAGACACACAATCTGAAGCAGGCTGCAGGCTCTGAGCTGTTAGCACAGAGCTCAATGTGGGGCTCGAACCCAGGAACTGTGAGATCATGACATGAGCCGAAGTTGGATGCTTAATGGACTGAGCCACCCAGGCACCCCAAAAAAATGACCTTTGTAAAGTTGGTGTTGATGGGACCTGGACTTTGGCTTCCCTTTCCTAAAAAGACCAGGAACATAAGAATATAAATATGAACATACTTAAACATATTTAATTAAATTTATATTGTTTTAAAATATATTTAATAATTATTACTAATATATTTGATTTAATTATTATTAATATACTTAATTAAATAAAAATATAAATTACAAGAGATTTAGGCCATTGGGAGTTCTTACATGCTAATAGGAGCAAAAGGAGAAATACATTAGAACAAATATGAGGGATGCAGAAGAAAACTTTGAGGGAAGGGTTTTACTCTTAGATCGTCTGATATGTAACGCAGAAAATAATTTCACCATACCATATTCAGTAGAGTTCAACAAGCTTTTTGTTTTTAAGCCTCTATTATGTAGAAGGCACCTCTTGGGCTAAGTCTTAAAGGATACACCGAAGTGAGGACAGGGAGGAAACCCCAGGCAGAGAGAACAGTCTATGCTACCATGACAAAGACTCATTAATCAGCTGGGTGCAAGGGCACTTCTGTTACTGGAGCACTGGATGCAGCAGATGCCAAGGACAAAGCACAAAAGGGAAGCACAACAAAACTGCTGTTGGCCAAGGCTCAGCATTGCCCACCACAGACAGCCAGCTAAGGAGTTTGGGCTCTCTTTTGGAAGTCCATGGTCTTCAAACTTTTTCTGCTCATATACCCACTAAAATAACTAAAAAACTATGTGCCTCATGTCTTAAATTTAGTTTGAACTGCATAGAAACACAAGGTGGATGGATGGATGCATAGATGCATGGCTAGATATGTGGTAAGTCAAATATATTAAAAGTTTATAGAATCTAAGTGGTGCATATACTGTACTTATGTATAAAGTCCTTGAACTTCTCTGTATGTTTAAAATTTTGTCACAATAAAAATTTGGGGAGAGAAAACACTATGTTACCTCTCACACATATTTAAACTTTTTCATCATAAGTTTATTTCTTTAAACAAAAGGACACAGAAAACGTTAAACATTTTATAAAGTGAAATAAGATGAGAATTGTTTACGAAACAAATATTGTATTTTATGATTTGATAAATAGATTTTAACTACCCTGTTGATAAAGCACACTAAATTTGAAAGAAATCATTTAAAATATGTATCCTTAGTTTTTATACAATTATCTGGGGAAATGTGATAGCCCCCATGCATTCCAGTTACATTCAAAAGAAGTGGCATCTTTAACCTTTTACTGTTTCAGTCGACAGATCAAGGTATGGTGATTAACAAGGAAGTTTTTTCTAAAAGCCAATATTTCAATTTATCCTTTTGTTTGATATTCAGAGATTTTTACATCTTAGGGCAATGTACCAAAGCAAGATTTAGGATGGGTAAAAAGCCTATCTTTTGTAACAGGTAGAAGAATCTTGTGATTGCAAGCTCTTTTGGATATTAAAGACCTGGAAATTGATTTTTTAAAATCCATCCAAGTGCATGTACCCCTTGGAGAGTCTCTGTAGCCCCATTGGGAGACTTCTTTAAGTGAGAAGTCATCACCTAGAAGACGTGCTGAGAAAGGATAGGATCAGTTTTAGCCCATGACTCTGAAATGAATGTGGAAGACAGATTTACGGGGTCAAGAGTGGAGGGCTCAGGGATACCAGCTAAGACGATATTGCAGTCACTGGGATCTGAAACAGGAGAGAGATTTTGGAGCAGGAATTGGGGAAAGAATTTGAGAAATGCTTTCAAGGGGCAGTGCTCAGCTGGATTGATGACTGACCAGATGGAGAGAGAAAAGGAAAGAAAAAATGAACAGTGACCATTTGACCCATTATGGTAAAATAAATATAGTGTATGAGTACAGTCTTGTAAGGATAATACATGTCACAACATTATAAAAATTTCTACAACCATTGATTGTAGTTTTTTTCAATTATATTAAAATGTGACAGTTCAACCTAGAGATTATCCCTCAGTGCTGTGGCCTCCATCTCAAGGGACCACATATCCAAGAGCTGATTGGGTCATGGCAGTCCCTACCTAGTCTCAAGCTACAGTCAAGGTAATTGGAAGAATATGGAATGAGGATTAGGGGGAACAGAATGTAGGTCCGGCTCTGCCTCTACTCCTTCCTGTGTGATTTCAGAGAAGTCACTTAACCTCTTTGACCTTCACTTATATCATCCAGAAAAAAGATGTCAAAATGATGATCTGCAAAGTCCCTTGCCTCCCTAACCTTATAATAAGGCTCAAAAATCAATGCACTCTGGACAAGCCAACTCCATAAAAGTAGTGAGAGAGTTAAGAGTTGAGTGAAGAATTTGACAGATCATGAAGATGAATTAGCTGCAGGGAGAGTCAATAGGTGTAAATTGCTGTAGGCTTGGGGGCTTTCAGCAGCCCCTAGTCAGCACCTGGAGGAAGAAGGTGCTAATGATACAATGGGGACAGAACCACTGATAGTTATGAAGCAGCAGGCCGTGGAAAACCCAAATTTACACTAATGTAAACTGAATCCATGCCAATATCAGCCCAGTTGAGATCCTCGGGGGTGGGTGACAGCACTCTGAGAATTTGAAAATGATGGCAAATAATAACGCATGAAGTCAGGCTAATATATGCATTTCTTTTTTTCTTTAAAAAGACCCAACTATATTACCAGGTGCTTCTTCCTAGATAAAGAAACTTGATCATTATTTCCAATAGTCTATAAACAGATGGACCCATCTTTTTTTTTAAAGGCAAGTGAAAGAAAGAGCACTGGTACAGGTCTTTCACACTCTCTACCTGAGCTCACATTTGGATCCAAGGTGAGTTATCTGAAATAAAGCAAAAGGAAAGCTGAGTTATGAAATGGAAGGGAAACAGAAGCACAGAGCCAATAAAACTGAGGCTGGGATCCCAGATACTTGAAGAATGGTTCAATTAAGACTGATCCCTTTTGGTAAAGAATCCATGATTTCAAGGTAAAAGAGCCAGACAAACCCATATCCTGACTCCACTTGGGGTAGGCAGAAGCACTCCACTTTTTCAAGATCTGTGATCTATCTCACTTTAGCAAAATCCTGTGATCTCCAACCTAACCAATTCCATTTCCAAGCAGATATTGCATGTAAATTCGCTTAGGAAACAGAAGTACTATATTTTTCTAAGTGTATTTTGCTATTATTATATCCTTCACCCCACCTGGAGCCCTTTGGACCAGCATCAACACCATACCAAACTCCCCACACATTCCATTGTCACCTAGAATGTTTCCTCCTCCCTGTCCAAGTCCCCCTACCTAAACCAAGTTCATCCTTCAAATCTCACTCTTTCATTGAAGCCACCATCCCTCACTCTATCTCTATTCTCCTTTATTCTTATAGACCATGATTAATAATTTAGAACATGATTTTCTTAATTGTTTTCATTATTTTTTAAAGTTTATTTATTTATTTTGAAAGAGAGAGAGGGCACCTGCATTTATGAGTGCAGGAGAGGGGGAGGGGCAGAAAGAAAGGGAGAGAGTGAGAATCCCAAGCAGGATCCACCCAGTGTGGAGCCTGACTTGGGGCTTGAACCTATGAACCACCATGAGATCATGACCTGAGCTGAAATCAAGACTCAGATGCTTAACCTTAGTGAACTGAGACACGAAGGTGCTCCTAATTGTTTTCAGTCTTAACAAAACAGTTTTGTGATTATTTACATACTTATAGCTGAGGGACATATCCTATCCTTTTTTAAAATCCCCTATAATCCAAAGAACCGTTTGAGGCACTTGCTGCGGATACTCTAACACAACCTGTTTCTCAGGATTCCAGAGTGGCAGGCTTGTCCCTCCCATCCTTCACCTAAAAGCAAGTGTGGGTGTCATGGTCTCAGAAACAGAAGTGATTTTCCCCAGCATCAACCTGCCCTACACCATGCCTGGTAGCACCCTACCCTCACTTCCTAGCATCTCATATAACTCTCAGAGACAGTCTGTCAGAGGTTCCTCCTCTGAGAGTGCAAGAGACCGAGCAAGACTCCAGTGTGGGGGGAGATGGAATGTCATGGAGGAAGAAGAGGAAAAAGATGGTGACTGAGAGCATGGAGACAAGACATGTTCCCCCTGTGGAATGAGGAAGCATGAGTCCCACAGGGTAAGGACAGTCTGCAAGGCAGCTGGAAAAGTGCCCATGAATGAAGGCACCTCAGCAAGAGGATGGATCACAGTTTGGACATTAGAAAAATGGGAAAGTAGAAAAAATAAAAACTCAGAAGTTTAAACACAGTCACCAGAAAACCCAATTAATCCTCAGTCATCTCAAGTGAAGTCACCTAAAAGTACCAGAGTATGATGCAGTGGGGGAGGGAGAAGCCAATTTTCCAGAATCGTATTAACAATCATTTAGTTCATCTGAAAAATGTCTGTTTTCCATTGATTAAAAAATAAACACAATCTTGTGTCAGCAATGCCTCCAAAGTGTGTGTGGAAAAACAACATAGCCCATTTATTATGAGACATATTCTCCCACATATGATGTATAGCAAGTAAAAAGGTATAGATAACTCATGATAACTCATTATATATTATATAACTCATAATAACTTAGTAGCCAACATATATGTGAAGCCAACTTCAACAACCTATGACGTTACAATGTGCCAGGCATTGTTGTCAGTCCTTTACAAATATTAACTATTACCTGAACTTTACAAATGAGGAATCTGCAGCATGGGCAGAGTAAATGTCTTCCTGAGGGTCACCCAGCTGCTAAGTGGTGGAAGTGAGATTTGAACAAGCATGTCTGGCTCTACAGTCCTTGGTCTAAGCTGTTTCCTCCCACCCCTGTGTCAGTCTGCCTTTTAAGGTGGGCTTTTTAGCCAGGTGACATAGTGATGATAGCAGCTGCAGCTTATCTGTAATTTTATATCCCCCACCCAATACCTAGCATCCAGAAACTAGTTCCTGGATCATCCCAGTCTGGAACTCCTTAGTTACCCTATGTCCCACTCCCAGAAATCAAAGCCTGAAAAATAAATATTTGTAGGTTTATAGATTATAAATAATCTAGAACATTCTATATGTCAACTCTCTTTTTTTTTCATTTTTAAACTATTATTACTGCTTATAGAGATCTCCTTACTGATAATGTAGGAACACATTGCTCCTTCCTCTGCTTGGCCACCAAGCCAGCACAGATGGCTTTCACTCCCCACCCCCACCCACCCACAGATGTGGCCTATGAGCAGTAAGTACCCCCTCCCCATGAACCCATTGCCTGGGCTGCCACAATCTCTCAGCATCTCAGAGAAGCAAGGATCCTCTTCCTAGCTGACATGCCAAAACTTCAGCATCTGTTCATTGATCTGCTGCTGACCATGCACAAGTAAATAAAAATGTTAAAGTTTCCCAAAACTCAATTTCAAATGCTTTGTTATATGTACAAATTGAGGAGCAACAGAACTTACATTCAAATTTTGGCTTTATTTTCATACATAGATATTGTGAAAATATGTGTTTTCCCAAAGTTCAAACATCAAAAGAATCCTCTCAGACTCCTGGAATTTCAGAAGGCAATGCCTCAACTTCACCATTGCTACTTTTCTGGACTTGCACAGACTGGTGGCTTTGTTCACTGCTCCTTTGCCAGCCTCTCCTCCTCTTTTCCACACTGTTCCTTCCTTCCTTCTTTCCCAGACTGGAGGCAGCCAGAGCTGACTGTGTCCCCCTGGGTTATTCTCCCTTGCCTTAGTATATATGGATTTACTTCAGGTGTGTGAAAGTAGCCACTGAGTCTATGTCATTTACTCTCCTGAAACATGAAATAGACTCTACTGGATTGAGGGTAAAAATATGCTTTTGAAGAAGGAGTCAGTGGAGGCCTATATTTACAGGACATTTATTGCTGCCACTTTATGGGGAAAATTAGTCTTTTATGCTTTCAGTAATGATTCCCTAGGCCCTCTTTTCAAACCACCAGGCTCATAAATTCCTTGTTTTTACATCAGGGCAAAAATGTGCTAAAGCATGCTCTTCCTCACTCACCAGCATCATCTGATAGAGTATGGAGAGGCATCCTGGGAAGAAGATAGTCTGCTGGCCAGGGTCACAATGCCAGCAGGCTGCCAGGCCCTCCCTGGACACTTCTAGGAGTGGAGGCAGTGCTGTATAACTGAGGGAGCTCATCTAAACAGCACACATTTCTTAGAAACACAGCTGGCTCTCTAAAGAAAAGAAAGTCCAGGCATTGGGCAAGGAAGGCCAGCTCAGGCTCTCTGGGGCTTTTCTGGGGTTGAATGATGCTAGCCAGATGCTGTTTGAAGAGGGTTCCCTCATGCAGGGCATCTGGCCTCAGTATATCCCATTTCTAAGTGAGCCACAAAGAACTGCTTTAAAACCTGGAGAAGGTTCTCAGATAAAGCCAACTATGGCTTATGTCAACCCCCAGGATATGCTTTTCAGGACCAGAGTACTTCCTGGTTCCATGCCCAGCAGTCTGGACTCCCTTTCCACCTAAGTCAGCACTACTATCTGAGCAAATTCTACCACCCACCCGAACTTAGTCATTTTAGACTCCCAAGACATGACTCAAAGATACCAGCAAGAGAAAATAAAAGCAAGATTGCTTTATGCTTAAAAGTAAATCACTTCCCATTATTTAAAGGGAGGAGAGGGCAATGTTCAGTGGGAGGCCACTGAATTCTTTCTTATGGGCAGCCTTGTGCTTTCAGGCTAATATGATTAATACTAATGCTACAGATGTGGGAGGTGGTATTGCCTAAGAATCATTGATTGCTCTTCTCAGAGATTATTCAAATAGTCCAATCACAAGAAAGTCTTGCCAAACTATAGATTTGGATTCCATGGGTCAGAGGCAAGATCAAAGATCCTGCATTTCTGATAAGCCCCAGGAGCAGCTGGTGTTCCTAGTCCAGGGATCCTACTTTGAGCAGGGAAGTCTTAGGTTGAGGGCTCTGGCTTTGGAGTTGGACAGACTCAGGTTTGAATTTGGTTACTTATTGTCCTCAGGATATGGGGTAAATTCTTTAAGTTCTGAGCTTCCAGTTTTTTTTAGATGAAAAGTAAAGCGATTAGGAATAATACTTGTCTATCCTTCTTCCCGTAGTTGATATGAGTTTCAAGCAGCTCCGGAAGCTCTAAAATGTTTATACAAATGTTAGGTATTAGTAACAAATATTAGTTATTAGTAGTATGCACTGTTTTATGTGCTGAGTTACTCTCAGATTTTGCTTAGCAATAGAAAGAAATAGCTTTTGCAACATACTGCAGAGATAGAATAGATGAGGAAGAAATTCCAAAAGGCTGTTTTTCTTCCATTGTCCCCTTGAAGGCCAGTGATAAAACAGGCAGAGACAAATCACCTGTCCTGTTTTTAGAGAATTCTTGCAGAAGGAGATTCTAGTACATTTCTTGGTTGGCTGTTTAATCTCAAGTAGAAGGAAGCATTTTTTGGTTGGGTCATTACTGGGTCTCCATGATCCCTATAACTGGCTTATTCAATAAAATCATCATTTGTATCTTGGATTTGGTGCTGACTAAACATAATGGTAAGTGGGTTGCATTTTTTCTAATCTCATTCAATATGTGCTATTCAATTTAGAAGAAAAAAACATGGGTCTTTTGGTCATATACATCAAGTTGAAAGCTAGATTTTACAGCTTATTAATTGTGTTGATCTTAAACAAATTGACCTCTGTGAGTCTCAATTTGCTCATCTGTAAAATAGGACTAAGAATTTGTATCACATAATATTTGGGAGGAATATCTGAAGAAATAATATGTAAAGTTCTTGAAACCTAAAAGATGCCCAGTAAATATTAGCTTACTCCTGTTTGTTCTGATTCTGTGCCAAAAAACATTAAAGAACAAGTTATCAATTTATACAGGTGTTAAACACTAGACAACTTTAAAAATACTTTATATGTACAAGAATTTCACTAAACACTTTAAAAGGATTCTCTCATCTACTCACAAGACTTTTACTATTATTTTCTCATGTCACAGATGAGAAATCTAGGGTGTAGAGAAGTATCTTAGTCCAGTCCTCACAGCCAGTAAGTGGTAATTGCCAGGATACAAGGTCCACAGGAAGCTAACTCTAAGACCCTCACCCTTATCCATGCACACCTGACTCCCAGCCTCCCCCTCAAAATAACCCTTCACAAGGAGATGGCTCATAATTCACTATCATCCTTCTCTTTTTCTCACTCTCAAGGTGCTCTTACGACTGTCTAGCATGCAAGCTGATATAAAAGATGTTACAGCATAGAGTGCTGTCTGTCATTAGTACACTTTGTGAAAGAGCCACAGGCCAAAGGACATTGCAATAGGGCAAATAAAATAACAGATCTGGAAAGCCCGGAAATGACTATCATGTCAATATGACATTACATCCATCCATAAATATTGCATATTAAAAAAAAGTATGCTTTTTAACTGAATAGATGGGAGATCAAATTGAACAAAAACTTTTAACTATTAAGAAAAACAATAACTACCCTCAGGCCATTTTAAGTTTATGGAATTTGTGTTTAAATAATACATCTAAGAACTTAGATTCTCCTCCCTCCTACAAGGACAACTTCACCCTAACTTTTCTCAGGTGACATTTAATAAGATAAGTGAAATTATTTTTAACAAGAGTAAATTTTTGCCATCACATGGATGGAGAGACTATTGGAGATACAGGTAGATCTGACATCATTGAGGTCTCAGAAGTATGTGAAGAGAGTGTGGACCTGTGTCCGGGTTTCCAGACTTAGAACTCCATTCCAGACTGATTGATGGATTGGCTGATTGATTGATACACTACACCAACATTCATTGAGAGTTAATCACACACCTCATACTAGACTCAGGATTTAACATATTTCACTCATTTAATCTTTCCTAAAATGTTAGGAGCTAAGTGTCATTGTTATCCCAATTTACAGATGAGGAAACCAAGCGTCAGAGCAATTAAGTCATTTCCTCAAAGCACAGGTAATAGGGTTACCTAGCTCTGACGGATTCTGAAGGCCAAACTTCTCACTACTCTGACAATTGTCCCTATACTTCCTAGTTTTTATTTTTGTCTCTTTTCTTAAGCTTATATAAGACTATAACAAACACATACACACATTAGATAATAGTCACAATCTCTGATTCAAGCTCAAAGTAACATGATGACCTTTTAAGCTACACTCCCACCCCTGTCCTGTTCCTACAGGTGGTGTATGATCACTTTCTACTACCCTCCCTCAATTCCCAAACTCTATAAATGTGCCAAGAGGGAAGTGTGAGTCAGATCAGAGAGTTGCTTGAACAAATTCTACAATCATTACTATTATAACATCAATACATGGAAGCTAAATCCAAGACACAGGGACTTCCCTGTAACAATCTCTTCTCCCGCTATCTACAGTCAGCAGAGACACCCGCCCCCCAACTTATTCCATGTTATCCTCACTTCCCTTCTCATTTGACCCCTTCTGTAAGACAACTCATGGTATGCAAAAAATGCTGGTCTGGGACTTAGGACCTAAAATCAAGTTCTAGTCCTACTATCATGACACAACTTGTATGACTGTCAGCAATTCACTAACACTTCCAGATCAGTGTCTTCATCTCTAAAATGGGGCCATAAATTCCAGGCCATCTTATAACAAAGAATGATGTCTAAAATCTAGAGAAATAGCAGATATGGGAATGCTCTGAAAACTCTTAAGTGTTGTACAATAATAAAGCTACCTAGGATTTATTAAACCTTTACTGTGTGCCAGGTAGTACACTAAGAAACTGAAATGAATTTTCTTATATAATCCTCCCTCAAAATACTGTGAAGCAGAGATTAGCACAGGGAAGGAAGCTGAAGGCCAGGGTGCTAAAGTAACCTGCCCAGGACCACACAGTTAGAAAACTGGAGTGCAATCCATTTCTACTGCCTGGTTTTTCCATTCTGAAGTCAGCCTAGTTAGTGTGGACATTAGGGGCTTGTGCTACACAGTGGTTCTCAATCCTCCATGCTCATCAGAACTACCTGGGGAGCTTTAAAAATACTGACACCTGGGTTTCTTCCCAGAGATTCTAATTTTATTGGTTTAGGGTGACACCTGAACATGAGACCTTTTAATAATTCCCAGGCAATTCCAATGTGCAACCAGGATGGTAAGCCACTGACCAACACTGGCAGAGCCCTACAAAGACAGAAGCCTCCAGTATGCTCAGATCTGGGCTCTGTATGCTCCCTTCCCAAGTGGGAAGCAAGGGGGTGGGCTGGGGTGGGGGAAGGGAGATGTGGTGGAGTATTTATGGAATCCAATATTCATTGCTGCATTCTGAATGGCAACTTTCTTGGCAGATACATTACCAGTCATGTCCCAGCCATAAAACATAGAGCTCTCATTTCCTCAGAGGCCTTATATACTCTGAGTGCTTTTCAGCATTATTAACCTTCATGATCAAAATAGATAGGGAGGCTGAGAGCCAGGGAAAACCTCTTTACATCTTCTGAATTGCAAAGCCACACAGTGAGAAAGAAGTTAGCTTGCATGTGAGATTTTGCTTGAATCAGACAAATCCAGAGCCTAGACAAATTCACTTTGTGTACATAAAAGGTTCAGAAGGGCCATGGATTTAGAGAAATAAATGTGTCATAATTACACTCATTGCCATTAGTATAACAGCATGTGTTGTTTGAACAGTGTTCCATATAAACAAAGCCATCTCAGCTTCTTTTAGGCACATTTCTATGCATATTAGAATTTGTAGAGGAAACATCACTTATATAGGACTGCCCAACATCTAAACTCCACTCCTATTTGAGTGAATCACAGAATTTGTAGGAGACAGAGTTCAATTCCTGTTGGGAAAATAAGAGAAAAATAGTCCTGCTGTCTCCTCCCAGGAATCTTAGAGTACGGCTGTGTGATTTGATATCACTTATTAGATGTTCACCCCATGCTCCCATAGATCTTTAAAAGAGTAGTGTGAAAAAAATGAATGAATGAATAGATGGACAGACTAGATGGGTGATGGCTATTAGGAAGTCACTTGTTATGATGGGCACTGAATTCTACTCCTGAAGCCAATATTGCACTGTGTGTTAACTGACTAGAATTTAAATAAAAATTTGAAAAGAAACAAAGGAAAAAAAATAGATGGATGGATGAATGGATGGATGAATACATACATACATACATACATACATACAAGTGTGGGATCATCAGAGATTTTTCATGGTGGCTGTGGCAGATTAAATGATCCAGAAGCAGGGAAGCAAGTGTCTAAGCGAGACACAATCTACCAGCATGAACGTCCACTGACTCTAGTGCCAGCAGCAGTGGAGAGTCCCCAGCTGGCGAACAAGTGTCCTCAGCAAGATTCTCCCATGACAGTGCCTCAGCCATGCCTTGTGTCACTTGATTACTACCCGAACTTGTTGTCCTCTTTTTAATTTAAATAAAGTAGTCTTTGATTGTTTGCAACCAAGAACTCTATTAGTGCAGGGTAATATAAGGGGATCCAGTTGCTGCTCCTTTAACTACTGGTTATCCAGAAATTACCCACAAGGTCCCTATACCCTACAGATTTTTATGTTATGGCAATATCTAAATACTAACCCCATCCCTTCAAGCTTTTAATCCCTCACTTGCAAAATGCAACTCTGTGCAGATTTCTTCTGTATTGTTTTCCACCATTATGAGATTTTGAATGCAATATACACAAGTGTTAAGTCACTTCAGGTTATGACTTAAGGAGTAAGAGTTAATTTCCTGGTCTGGAAAATGGAATGAAAATACTGTACAGTCTAACTCAGAGGTCATAAAATTGGCTAAATAGCATGCAACAAGCTGTTGAAGTACCAAAATTTAGTATTCCATTTTTTACTTATAGATAATGCTAACCCCTATTTCTGTCATATTTGGCCCTTGAATGCAGTATTCAAGTGCACCACATCCAAAATTATCTCTCAACATTTTTGTCTGACATCTTTTCTATGGTTAGGGAGATACAGTGTTTTGATCTAAAAGATCTTTTCTTGGTAAGTGAATTGAAGGTGGGATAGGAAAAGAAATCCAAACCTCATCCTTCAGCCTTCTGGAATACTATATAAGTGTGTCAAGCTGTATTTCAGAATAGGAGACCATAGAAAAGGTCATCATAGATCATCCAAGGTGCTAATGTAAATGTCACCAAAGGAGTCAAGTACAGAGGATGCAATATCCCATAAACCAGTAATTTTTAAGCTAAAGACCATCTACTTCATGTCCACAGACCCTGATGATCTCTTACCCCCAAAGTACTTACTGTCATCCACAGGTAACAAATGGCCCCTGAGTTAAAAAGAAATGTAGGACAGTTGAAAAAATGTGGGGTTTAGAAGCAAAATACCTAGGTTTAAATACTGCTTCTATTGCTATTAGCTCTGTGACTTTGGACAAATTTCTTAACCTCTCCAGTGCTTGGTTTCTTCTTCTCTTAAGTGTCTGTATAAAATTACATAGAAGGCCCAGCACCATGGTTGACATATAGTTAGTGAAAATGGTTGAGGCCATCCAGATAGGATAATTGAGGAATATCAACATGTATTCCATTTATGCAAGATACGTACATGTTTATCATGTGCAAGGTTGTGTGTATTAACACATAGATAAATAAAACTTAGAATGTGACTTCAGGGATCAGTTGATGATTAAAACTTTGGCTACAGTTTATAATCAGCAAAAATGTATCTGATACAAGTCCCATTTTCCCCCATCTTTAAAAAAAAATTCCTACCCCCCCCCCAAAAAAAAAACCCTTAAACTCCTCTCCTAAAGTCTAATAAAGGCTATTTGTCCAGTTGGTCTATAAGATTTGGCCCAATAATCCCCTTATCTGTAATACCTCTCCTTATATACCTGCTCCACACCCAGGGCAGTAGTATGCTAAGAAATGTTTAAAAACTATCTCTCTGCAGCAGTGCTGGGTATATTGGAGAGGGGGACCCTAATCTGTAGTGTTTACCAGCTGATATAGTGCTAATATTCCCATTGCTAATACTAACTTTAAGCTACCTACATGACGTCACTGAACACACAGCTTCATGAGCTGATATAAGCTGGCTGCAATATACCACTGTGACCTCATGTCAAATCAACCATTTTTTCACTTGTGTCCCACTGTACTTGGCACTGATCTACCTAATGCAGCATTTGGCTAGATATCTGTGCCATCTGCCTCCAATAAACTGCAAGCTCCTTGATGGCAGGAATTTTACCAATGCTTTCTCATAACTCCAGCACTCAGCATGCACCTTGCCCAGATTGTCTTTAGTGAATGCCTTTTGAGTGAGTGGCATCACAGGAAGATTTCCAACCTCTTTGGCAATCCTGCACTCTTAGAGATACAGTGAACTAGTCTTATTAAGTTTATGAGGTTTGTCCTCAGCTTCACAAGCTCTTCTTTAACTTCTCAGTGTCCTTCTCTCTCCCTCTCTCCCATCATGAAGGGCAATCAGGAAGTGTTCTAGTAGCAGTCATTTACACCTCAGAGTGAATTGAATGTCTTGTTTCCACAAGCATGCCATGCCTTAGCTCTCCCTGGGCAATGAATGGCTGTCCTTGTTCAAGGTAATTTCAGGCAACAGACAGGAGTAAAATTTTAATGGCAGCCATTCATTTTGTGTGTATATAGAAACAGCCTTAATGAACTATTTCCCCTGAAGATAACATTTCAGTATTTAAAAATATTCTCAGGATCTCAAAAGCTAATGACATTTTGAAATCCACAGTATTCTAATCTAAACTAAGGCAAACTGACCATTCACTAAATTCACCTATCCATCTTCAAAACGCACAAGTCCAGGAACTCACCAATTCAACTTAGTCCTTTTGTTAAAGACTTGGTATCCACCAGCTACACAAGGGTCTTGAAACTCTTGTTTCAACTATCTCATCTGAAAAACAAAACTGTTCTCAAGCATGTTTCATTTCATATAAGAGTTGTGTCCTTGGCAAATGATATCATAATCAAATCCATATATTAAGAGTGCTAAGAGAGAACATTGGTAATAATGGTTATAGGGGCTGAATGTTTGTGTTCCCACAAAATTCATATGTTGAAGTCCCAATCCTCAATGTAATAGTATTGGAGGTGAGGCCTTTGGGAGGTCATGAGGATGGAGCCTTCATGCATGGGATTAGTGCTCTTGTAAGAAGAGACATAGGAGAGATGATCTCTCTCTATACCATGGGAGGATACAAGCAGAAGATGGCCATCTATAAACCAGGAAGAGGACCCTCACCAGGAACCAAATTGGACAACACCTTGATTTTGGACTTCCCAGCCTTCAAAACTGTGAGAAACAAATTTTCATTAAGCCAAAAAACAAAAAAAAAAACCCACATTGATAATAGTAATAAAGATGATTAACATTCTAACTGCTTACTATATGGCAGTCACTCAGCAAACTGCTTTATGTAACTTTACTCCTTTACAACCACCCACAGAACAAGAAAACCTTTGATGATGATGTCAATAATTCCTACTCAAATTTCTCTGCAAATTAGAAATTTTTTTATCTTGGACTTTCCTAAAGCAAAGTTGTCATTTCACAGCTCTGGTGCAGGTAGACTGAGAGCACACAAGCCTTTGTGTATTTATTGCACATTCCACTCTTCAACTAGCAAGAGCCAGGCCAAGCCCTAGGAAGTATTAACTTAAGGCATGACATGAAATAATATCCACATGAATGGATTATCTCATATTCAATCACATTTGTTTCAGTATTTATTTAATTAAAAACACAACTATATTTATAATGGCAGGCTGTGCCTTCCAAGATCCATAGCCTTATTTCCGTCTGGAAGCATTCACTGAAGAGAAACTTTAAGTACTTCTCTTCATAGCCAAATATATCTTATTTTCATTAGAGGTGCCTGAGCACATAGACATTCACCATAACCCTATTGATAATTGCACCTGATTAACCACAGACTGCAATGGAAGGAGGATTGAATGCTTTTTATTAATTAACATAGTCAAGTCAAGGAAAACAGCCTACATGAGGGATAGCTTGTATAAAAATAATTGACTCATTAATCTTAACCATATGAACATGTTTGCATTAGCAAGGTCAGTCGCTAGAAAGGATTCAAACCAGAATAGCACATTCACGCAAGTATGATTTTTTAGTTATTTCATTTGGAGCAGCATGGAATTCCTTAGAGCAGTGAAGGTTTTTGGAAGGACATAGTCACAGAAAAGGGAAAAGTTCCATAACAGTGATCTTTCTTTTCACATTACCAACTTGTCAGGGCACTGTGGGGGAAAGCCACATTCCAATTTTTACTCTTAGCACACAGGCAGTATTTGCACCCCAAAACAAGCCTATGGACAAATATTCCTCATGCTGTGATACTGCAGATAAAACCACCACGTGCACCTCAACAGCAGCAGAAACGTGCATGCCAGGGGCTGTGAGCCAGACAGACATTGCATCCTGGGGACTATAACTGGTTGGGGAAGGGATTTGGGTACGGGAGCACTTAAGCCTGGAAAGCAGTCATTTAAAATAATAACCAAAGGAAGTACTTCTTCACACAGCAGGTGGGAGACATGTGGAACTTGTTACTCCCAAAGACTTGAACAAGCCAAGAAATGTAAATAGGTTCAAGAAGGGTTTGGAAAAATTGCGATGCCCAATCTCTTACTGGTTATTGAAAAGAGGTTTGAGGTGTCTGGATGCATTCCAACTTTTGATATTTCAGAGGCAGTTGCCACACTCTTTTACAAAACATCCCCAGCTCCAGCCTGTTCAAACGAAATATTTGGTGAGGTGAACCATCAGATTGACCCCATATGGCCTATCTTCTGCTCTTGTGTTCTTAAAGGAAACCTTCAGAGGGGGCTACTGGCGGAAGTATCAGAGAATTGGGCTCTTGTACTGGCCTGGCTTCTTAAAAGCTGTGTGATTGCAGGAATGTCTCTAAAACCTCTACAAACCCATCTATGAAATGACCTCACTTGTATTGTCCTCCCGACATCCTAATGTTATCGTGGAAGTCGAATGCAATAATGGTTACTAAATTGTAAAGGGTTGTACACAAGTGAAAGTAGCATTTTTAATAACCTAGTTTAAATAACCATAACCCGGGTGCCTCATGGGCAAATCCTAGGAATGCCGATCCAAGAGAAACAAAAATCAATTCTAACAAAGCTTAGCCGATCGTGACAACACTGACATCTAAGGGGTTCTCTTTTACTCTCCATGACCTCACCATGCACTCATCATCACAGCTGCTCCAAATCAGCTCTCTCCATCCCCACCAAGCCCCACCAAGTGTTTGTATGACTCTTTTCAAGCTTTACTGGGAAAACCCAGTTAGTTTTTTTCTCCATCACCCATTGTCCCCATTAGTAAAACAAAGTCCAGGATCTGAACAAATTGACAGAAGGGTGTCATACCTGGGAATATTTATATGTTAAATTTTTTCCCTCACAATTATTTCCAGCCTTAGAAGGCAGTGATAGAGTATATTAGAAATTTCCACTGTTTTATGTGGGAGGTGTGTCATATGGGAATAGGTTTAGAAGTCAAACATTTCAAATCAATAAGCGTTTGCTCAAGTATCTGCTGTTTTACGTCGTTGTGGTGGTGGCAACAGTCAGGAAAATTCATGTCACCTCAGAAAAGATGCAGTCCCTGGAGATCATCAAAGCTGAGGCTCTTTAATCTCACTAGCATGTCTGCACCCCTACAATGACTTGTTCATACGAAGTCACTTATCCAGCAACTCTCTAACCTTCTTCTGATCACCATAGAGTGAGGGTTCTAATTCAGTGGCTTTGAACTAAAAAGAATCAGTGTTTGAGTCTTAGTTCCACCAATGAAAAGCTGTGAGACCTTAGACAATTCTCTTATCCTCTGTGGGCTCCTGTTTTCTTTCCTATAAAATGGAGATTACAGATATGCATCCCTCCCACTGGGACTCAATGAAGTAATGTATACCAAGCACATGAATGCTGGGGCTGGCATAGAGAAAGTACACAGTAAATGATAAATGTGGCTCTCACAGATCCTCTGAGGTTCCACATGAATCTATAGGGTGCCACAGAACTGGGAGTGTGCTTGGTGGCATGAAAACACCAGCTGCTACAACTTGCACAATGTCATCTCCAATGGTATAAGAGATGACTACCAAGGGAACAACCAAACAGTTGACTCCTTCCTCCAGCGTTCCACCTCAGCTGGCTGTTCAAGGTACTGGAAAACTGTTTGTGCTCCAGAGGAGACCATACCCTGGATCTTCCCCTGGAGTCACTGCGGCAGGTGGCATTTGTCTTGACTTCCACAAACTGTTGTTCTCTTCAAGGATCATTGCTTGTCGAAGCCACATATTAATTTCTTAATGTTCTGGCATGGTCTCTGTCTGATTGTTACAGGCTCCTATGTAAGCAGATCACTCTGGGCCTATTAAATACTGTATTTTCTTAACAGCCAAATAGTCTGTGTGTAAACATTCTGTGAAAAAGGGATTTTTTTCAATGAGCTGTATTAGAGGTCAGTGCTTACAGTCTCATTGCTTTGTGAGAAGCCACATCCCTCACATTCCAGGAGGGTGGAAAGATTTCACCACAGATAGCCACCAGGGGATCCTTTTACCCAAAGCGTACAATCTTTAGGTGTTCCAGAAACTAAATTTTCACCTTCATTATCTGAATAACTCAGAAATTATCATTTACTTTCCTCCAAGAGAAAAATAATTGTTCCCACTGTAGCTAGCATGTAAAATATTCCATGAAAGCGAAAACCATTTGTACTTCAGGAGGAATCAGATGGCATGTAAAGAAACAGCAGGGGTGAGTAGGGATTCATTTCAGTATCTCACAGCCATTTATATTGATTTTTCCCAAGTTTGTACAAAAGAAAAGATTTCCCAGCTGAGTTGAGCTCAAAAGTCGCACATGTAACAGGATCTTGAGGATCCAGAAGGCCATCTTGTTTAAATACCTTTAAGAATCTACAGTATGATTCTTTAAAACTTGTGTCTACAAGAGGGCAAACAGTTTATCCAGAGAGGTGGAGTGTTAGCAGAAGCTGTCTCTTATAAGGCAACATGAGAAGCCCTGGCAACACATTTTAGAGAACCATGTATGACCGCTACAACTAACGAGGCATGCCCTTCCTGCCTCTCTCCTCCCTTGGCTGTAAACTTCACAACCATTGAGAAGAAAGTGACAGACTTACACAGCAGGGAGGGGGCAGTGTGAACATGGAGGACTGGGTGTCACTGGGGAATCCTGCAACCTAAACTACAGAAAGCATTCCATTTTGAGAGGTTGGATTATCAAAAAAGACCATTGGAGAGTGCTGCCAAGATAACAATGGGAATGGTTTAAATTGTTTTATGTATCTTAACACCTGCTTCTAGAAACCTGAAAGTCCCAGGAGTCCATGCTATATTTAAGACACCGTATTAGGTACTTGGAGGCAGAAGAATACAGAAGTGAAGAAGGCATGAAGACTTGCATCAAAGGTGCTCCAGTGCTAGGAAGGAGATAGGGAAAGAGAAATCAAGACATTCGTAACAGGCTTGTTAACAAGTTTGTTAACAGAAATAGAAAATGTCTTACTGTACTGGTGGAAAACTTCATGGAGAAGATGAAATTCAAGTTGGGTTTTCAAGGTATATTTGGAATAGAAACAAAATGACAAAGGTGATGCTGTATTTTTTATATCAATTGCCTAAGTAGATAGTGATGCCATTGATCAGGATAAAGAAGCATAAAGGAGCAAGTCTGGGAGGCAAATAAGTTCAATATAAGATGAATATAAAGTCCCTTACTCTATCTGTATGATGATATCCAAATAACATTTAGAAACTGAGATTTCAGTCTTGAGAAATCTGGTTTGCACTCTCTCAGGTACTGTGTGTGTAAAGACTGGCAATAGATCTTACAGACTTTTTTTCTGGGCCCACATAATGCAAGCGACATGGGCACTTTTGTTTCTTGTAGGCCAAGCCTTGCAGAGCCATAGCCTTTAATTTCTATCCTCTGACACTATGATTTAACCTGGGGGAACTTCTCATAAAAGACTATGTCTACCTTTTCAAGGCTGTGGTAGGAAAAGCTGTGGAGATCATTTTTATCTTGCATTGGTTTCTCTAAAAAAACTTAAAAGGTAATCCCTCTACCTCTTCTTAAAAGGTTGGCCTACTCTGACTATGTGATCTCAGTCTTGGGGGAGAAAAGGAGCTTTCACCAAGGTGTGGCCTGTTTTAGAAAGAAGAATCACCCAGCAGAAGGACAAAGGTTGAAGTTTTATGTAATAAAAACAATGAGGTCCCCTTCCAGAACTGAAGGTCCTCCAGGAATTAACAGCAATTCCTAGAGGCCTTCTATGAATCCAGTGGAAGATGGCAGGAGACTCCAAAAGACCCAGACTTAGCAGGTGAGGATAAGTGAGAAATGTGAAAATATTTTGTACATTATAAAATGCTATTCAAATGGAAGGCATTAGTACTACTCAAATGCTCAATGCCATCTCCCCATTAGAAACTGCTCTCAGTAGGGGCACCTGGGTGGCTCAGTTGGTTAAGCATCTGACTTTGGCTAAGGTCATGATCTCACGTTTTGTGGGTTCAAGCCCCGCATTGGGCTCTGTGCTGACCGCTCAGAGACTGGAGCCTGCTTCTGATTCTGTGTCTCCTTCTCTCTCTGTCCCTCCCCCACTTATGCTCTGTCTCTCAAAAATAAATAAATGTAAAAAAAATTTTTTTAAAGAAAGAAACTGCTCTCAGGAAAGCTTTTTATTTCATACATTCACACAAGGTAGATAGAAGCTAATGCATTGCCCCTTCAGGTTTTGTGTCTTACTAGAGGAATTTCTGGCATGGTATTTCTCATTTCATGAGCAGGTAAAAAACAAACAGCACTGCATGTGATAATGTGTAATGGATAGCTGGTGAATCTACTTTGATTGAGAGCATAAAATGGCTACTAGTGAAGCTAATCATGAAGCTATCGTGTGATCCCACAGGTAGAAAAATAGGCAGAACATGCTGTATTCAAGCGCAAGTCACTATACAGCCACTATTTTTTATTTCACAATAATACAATACATATAAATATACCCTAACTTTAACAACAGCAACTACAATGTATAAAATTTATGTGTGCATGTATATATAATATACTATAATTTATATGGTATGTAAATTATATGATTATATGATATAATAACTTTCTTCATTCTGTTTGAGGTCTTCTGATAAGGGTCTTGAAATTCTTGTGCTAAATCCACTTGCCATTTGATTGTAAGTGGGATGGGGGCTGGATGAGTGAATGTGAGTGTGTGTGTGTGCCTGTGTGTGTGTGCAAGACAGAGAGAGCTTTATGTGCTATACTTCCCTAATGGCTGTTATGTTTCACATTCTTTACTTTGCCTCTGAGATACTATGTACTTTGTAGATGGTACTTCCACTTTTGAAGTCTGTCTTTTGCTGCCAGCCATACTTTCATAGGGAGATTAATGGAGATGGTCCTTGGGTAGTTATGGGCTTCCTGCAAACACATAGTATCCTAAAGGCAAAATGAAGAATGTGAAACATAACAGTCACTAAGGAAGTAAAGAACACACATCTATCTCTCTTACACTCACACAGACACACACACATTTACCCTATCACTACACCCCTGCCCACTTACAAATGGCAAGTGGATATAGGACAAGAATTCCAGGACCCTTATCAGAAGACCTGAAACAAAATGGAAAAAATAGGTCACCCTACTGCTTCCAGCATTCCCCAGAGAACTCTACCTTCCGACAGCAAGCGTGTCTGCTTCTATTTCTGACTCTTCCTTTAGGAGGCCCCTCAGGGCTTGGCTGCTCTGTTCCAAGAGTACACAACCCAGGGCGCTCTGGCAACTTGCTCCAGTTTCTATATTAGACTCAGCATTGTGTATTGATATGCTTTCTCCCTAATCCATTTTCCATCATTAAAAAGCCTGATACTGGAAGCCAGAAAAATTTGCCACCCTGGTTCCCTCTTCCTGCCAAGACCCATCCATTCAATATTTACACTGAAAAAAAAAATAGGATAAATGATTATGACATTTACAAACTGTAGAATGAGTTATGTATCCATATAAGGAAAAAGGCATTAACCTTTCCCTTCACACTCACCTTATCTTGAGTTTGAGAAGTCTCTCTCTCTCTCTCTCTCTCTCTCTCTCTCTCTCTCTCTGAGTTTACGAGGTGACAATAAAGCCAAACAGTTGTTCCTTCCCTTCTGAAGGATAGACATCCCACCTTAAGAACAAAATAATAGACACCCGTTGGCTAAAGAGGGTCATTTACCCTCAGCAGGGAACATTTGATCTCATATATTAGTCTGCACTTAAGGCTTTGTTCAAGTCTAATTTTGTATCACTCAGTCTCCCTGTCCATCAACAAACAGTATGTGGGGGCAGGGAAGTAGGGGGATTGCTAAGCTTAGCTCAGAATTGCTCAACTAAACAGGCACAGGGAAAGACTGACAGCAAAACAGCTGATGAAGCAGACTGCCTGGCTGAAAGAAAGGGAGTCTGAGGGAAGGGGAAAGGGGAAACTCTGTTGATGAGAGCTGAAAGCCCACCTTCCAACAAACTGTCCAGAGAAACAGCCACATGTGGAGTCAGAGGCAGCTGTCAAGGGGCCCAGCAGCTGATTTCAAGTATAAACATTCACTGAACAAATGTTCATAGACTTCAGGACCACAGTGAGCCAAATAGACAGATGAATCTATCTTGTCTCCCTTCTTCCCTCCCTTCCATCCTTCCTTACTCCTTCCTTCCTTCCCTCCTTCCTTCCTCTCCTCCCTTCCTTTTTTCTTGCCTTCCTTCATTTTACTTAGTACTTTCATGTCCCTGGTTCCTTAAAAGTTTGCTTTGACTTCTAAGGAAAAACCAACCCCCATGGCACATATAATAGAATCACTGAAACAAGGATAAAAAGAACAAGAGATGGGGAACAAAGAGACAGCATTGGAAGGAGAGTTCAC
Organism: Acinonyx jubatus; assembly: GCF_027475565.1. Lineage (NCBI taxonomy): Eukaryota > Metazoa > Chordata > Mammalia > Carnivora > Felidae > Acinonyx > Acinonyx jubatus. The sequence continues at coordinate 60,516,206 of NC_069391.1, forward strand.
TATAGAAGAAAATCTAACATAAGTATATTTATTGTGGCTAACCATAATATAGTTTTGAGCTACAGACATAAGGAATTGCAAACACTCATAACTCCTGAAAATAAAGCATAACCTGCATCAAGCAAAACAAAAATTTAATGCTGAGAAAAAAGTTAGATAGAGATTTATTATATCCACACTGAAACTAATACTTATGGAACATACATAGAAGCCAGGCATCTCCTCATTGAGTGCTCCCAGTAAGCCTGCCCATTTTACATATGAGGAAACAGGCTCTGAGAGGTAGAGTGGCCCCAACATTAAACAACTTCATGGACAATTTATTTGATGACAGGTTGACACGTGCCACAAAATTATTCTTCATTTGGTCTAAGGCCTGACAGAAGCAAAGCCACCAGACTGTTCAGGAAGCAGCTGATACCACAAATGAATGGAGCCTCTTCCACTTGGGAAAGGAAGAGTCGAGCTGGCCTCTGGGTACTATGTATGGGTTCTATCCATGAGCACAACATATTACAGAACCAACTTTAGAGCAACATTTTACTATTTTTGCTGTGGTTTAATCTGACATCCAGGAGCAGAATCTATGAGACCAGAGCAGGAAGCAAAGTCTGTGAACTCTCTGCCATCCTACCCTAAATTTTGCTTTTCACATGGGTGGGAGCAATTGTCAAGTCTCAGTCATGTACCAACTCCCTGGAACCTCCTGATAAAAATGAAACAATGATTTCTTAGGCCTCTGAAGGTGGTTGAGAGTGGGAAGTTAGGTGGAACCTGACTGAGTCAGGCAGGTCAGCTCTTTCACTGCCATACATTTCTTTCACATGAGAATTTATTTGATTCTCATGGTAATCCTGGGAGATAGATATTATGGTGGTTTTCAATCCCATCCTACGGACCAGGAAACTGAGGTCAGGAAAAATTAAGATTTTGCCACACACCAGCAAAATCATGACAAAACCTGGATATCCCGGGACTGAAGCCTATTCTTTTCACCCTATATCCCACTCTCACTCCCAGTAAGAAACACCCTCTTGGAGAATGAAGGACAGCACTGTACATTGTGCAGAAAATACAATTTAAATTGATTATGTGTCTAAAGAGATATATGCCTGCATGATAATAATTTGCCTTCTCTTCTGTGTTCTCTAAGCAATAATTTATGGGCCTCAGAAAGCTGACTTATACAACTGAGCAACTAAAACTCCTGCAATTAATTTTATACTTGTGCCACACTTCCTGCATTTCCACTATTGTCTGGTTCTGATTTTCTACATCCTGTTCCAAAACTGGGACCCACTCAAAACCAGGCACCTTCATTGTAGGTTCTCCCCAGTTCCCCACTCTCAACCACCTTCAGAGACCTAAAAAGTCATTGTTCTTATTGCTGGATGTCCCAGGGAGCTTGGCATGTAGCCTGACAGCCTGAAACTCAACAGCTGCTCCCACCCCTCTGAAAGGCAAAATTTAGGACAGGATCCCAGAGAGTGTAGACTTTGCTTCCTGCCCTAGCTTCATAGATTCTGCTCTCAGATATAAGATTAAGCAAAAGCAGAAATTCCAGAGTTCTGAAAATATACTGTCAACCGGGATGACAGAAAACAGATGTATGGAGCTCAGTTTCATATGGTGTCTGGCGGTGGAGTTAAAGATTTTAACAAGGGATGGGAGTGGGGAGTAGGAGTGGGAGAGACAGAGGTAAAGGCCATGAACTAGCTGCTAGCTGCCTTGAAATCCTGGTTTGGAAGCAATAGTTAGAAAATCATGGTGATATCATGATTGTCCCTGTTAAAAACAATGAAATTTAAAAGTCTAAGGAAAAGGGTATACAGAATAGTATTTTTCATTGGCACCAGGCAGACTGCACTATTGTGCTCATAATGGGCTTGGGATTGAGAAAACCTGAATTTTTATCTTATTATGGCTGCTCTAAACAGTTATAAGTAATCTAGGTTCAAGCGCTAAGGTTTTCTGTCTAACCGAGTAATGGAACAAATGTGATATTTATTTTTAAAATACAAATTCACTTGGGGAGCCTGGGTATCTCAGTCGGTTGAGCATCTGACTCTTAGTTTCGGCTCAGGTCATGATCTCACGGTTCGTGAGTTCAAACTCTATATCTGGCTCTGTGCTGGCAGTGTAGAGCTTGCTTGGGATTCTCTCTTTCCCTCTCTCTGTATCCCTTCCCTGCTCATGCTGTCTCTGTGTCTCTCAAAACAAATAAGTAAACTTAAAATTTTTAAATATGAATTCACCTATACCTTATCCATCTGAGAGTATAATAGTTACTGTGACAATGACAACTCAAGTTGCAGAGACTCTTGACTCTTGACTCTTCTTGTTGCTACAGGACCAGAGTCCTCTACGAAATAATCCCTTGTTATCCCATCTATCTCCAGGAGTCCCAGGGAAGGCCTTGCATGTGCTCACAAATCAGTGCACTCTTGCCAAGCAGCTCTGTGACCTCTGCCACCACACCACAACTTTCAGTGTGCTAAACTTTGGCCTATGGTGAATGAGGACAAAGATGACACTCACCTCTCTGCTGTGCAAGAGCCACTCAGAGGAGCCAGAAAATAGTACTGCTCCTGGTCTTCTGCTTTTTGGTTATTTTAGTAGAATAAGTTTGTCATATTTTACCCACATCCTTTTATCTCCATTGAACCAGAAATGAATTCCTGAAATTGGGCCAGAGAGAGATTTGAGTCCGCAGCCTTTAGATCATACCTGGAACACCCCTTTCCTCTGACAACCAGGACTTCATTACAACAAAGCCAAGCTCATCACACCAGGTCCCTTTTCCCAAGAGGCCCCTAAGTACCTTGAAAAGGCAGACTTCTAGCAAACCCACCACACACTCACCAAACATTCATTCATTCAACAAATGCATACTGAGTATCTACTGTGCACCAAAAATAACTGAAACTCAATGTTCTAATGCATTGGTTCTCCTTAGTCCTTCTATAAATCATAGGCATATCCATTCCTTCCAAAATGTAAGTCTGCCAACAGTCACAGGTAACCACAGGGATGTATTTCCAGCTATATCACCATCTGAATGCATGTAATATTAATCATTCCACACTCAAACATCTCTTTTCTAAAGAAGTACCCAGAAGCCCACAAGCACAGCTTTACTTAGAAAGCTGCCATAGGCTTTTGGGGAAGCAAAACAATCCTTCCAACAAAAGACTCACCCATATCAATACAAAACAGAATAGGGACTACTTGTCATTAAAAAGTAGGCATTATCAGATTTACACACATGTAAGATAGGACAACAGTGACTACACAGTGTAGATACAATTTCACACAAATTTACACAGTGAAGGGAAAGAAAAAACAATGACAATTTCTCTTCTCTCCTTGAGAGAAAAATGGATATACCTTGTCATTTTCTCCTGTACACCTAGGGAGGGAGTAATTTTGGAGGTATATATTCACAGTTACAAAGGTCAGAAGGCCCATGATTTTGCATTGTAAAACTGAAAGGTCAGGCCTCTTATTTAGCCTATTATGTTTTCAAGGAGCACTGGAAGAAAGGGAGAGAGGAGAGAGTCAACTGTCTCAAAGAAAATTCCATCATTTTACACTTATGAGGCCTGAGGGTCCATATTGTAAAGAGGACATATATCAGCAAGTTGGAAATCACTGGATTTATATGGGCATTAGTGTGCTTCTGTTCTGGATACTTTACACAGAATATTTGTAAAACATCATGCTTACAGATTTTAAATGTCCAAAGAAGAGCACATTTGCATTCGGCAGCCATTTCATCTACAAAGTGCTTATTGACGTAAAATGAAAAGCAAGCCTCAGTGGGAAATGATGGTTACAGAGGTAAATAGGGTACATGGGGTTTAACAGGCAAAGAATGACAAGGAATGACCAAAAAAGATGCTGTAGAAAACACCCAATACATTCTTTGCTGATTTCATAAGCTTACCAAGAATCAACATTCCTGGTGACAGATGGTAGTTATACTTGTGAGCATAGAATAGCATAGAGAGTTGTCAAATCACTATATTGTATACCTGAAACTAATGTAGCATTGTGTGTTCACTATACTTCAATTAAAAAAAAAGGTTGATGGGGGGTGGGAGGGAGGGGAGGGTGGGTGATGGGTATTGAGGAGGGCACCTGTTGGCATGAGCACTGTGTGTTGTATGGAAACCAATTTGACAATAAATTTCGTATTTTAAAAAAAAAATGTTTTTAAGAATCAACCCTCCATTCAGTGTGTGTGTGTACCCAGATGTTCACGCACAGCCACATGCATAATTAAATATTTATACTTTGTAACATTTTATGGTAACATAATTTATTGAGGAAGTATTTAATGATTAGGTTTTTCATTTTGTATTTCTTTATTTTTTCTTTTTTTTAAATTTTTTAAATGTTTATTTTTGAGAGAGAGAGAGAGTATGATGGGGAAGGGGCAGAGAGAGAAGGAGACACAGAGTCTGAAGCACACTCCAGGCTCTGAGCTGTGGGGCTCAAACTCACGAGCTGTGAGATCATGACCTGAGCCGAAGTCGGACACTTAAACAACTGAGCTACCCAGGCACCCTTCATTTTGTTTTTCTTTTATGCAAGAAAGAGAAGGAATGAGACCTATATGTAATTTGGTCTCAAATTTTCCCTGGTCACTTTTTTCCTCACTTTATTGCATTTACAGGGCCCACAGCAGAATTTGCTGAAAACAATTTCTTTTTCAGACCTTAGTCGGGCCTGAGAGGATCTCTGCCTCTATAGGCACTTGAGTCAGCCACAAAGTTCCCAGCATAGTCACTGGCACAGTGTGGGGGGATATCAGCTTCTTGACTCCAAACCACAGCTCAGATGCTACCTTTTGAGGGAGTAGCTGGGCCCCTATAAAAGCCGAATTTCCCATGATGCACCCAGATTTAGCACTGGAGCCAGAAGCAAGGCTATGTTCACAGCATCTACAAAAATACATCCGTGGAGGGGTGTTCAGTTTTATTTTGATTGTTGTTTTTGAATGTCACTGGAAATGACATGTCGATTGATTTCGACCCTCATTTTGACTCTTCCATTACAATTTAGCTTAACAGGTCATGACTCCATAGAAATTAACAGGCACCTAAGCCCAACCACCCCACAAATTGGACCATCTCAGCCCCTTCTGACTGTGTTTTCTTTGCTTTCCAAAGACAAGCCCTTCAGTTCCAGCTGCAAGAATTATCAGCTAAACGCAAGCTGTTCTGGCTGATGAGCATGGCTCAGCTGGGTCACCTCTCACCCCAGATAACACTGGCCAGTCACCTTAAGGGGAAGCCAGAGGAAAGGCCTCTGTATCAAAAACATTTGCTGCAGTATTTTTAAAAGCAAAGCTTTGAGGCACTGAATTCTCTTTGACAAATAAATTCCAATATCTAGCAAAGCATTCCCTTCACTTTCTGTTAGTATAATTCCTTTCTAGAAATCAGAACAGAAGGATTTGCAGCAGGCAAGCCACACCAGGGTCATTTCTAAACATTAACTTTTGCCTATTGAGGCATACTGTATGTGGGAGTTTGAAATAGAGGACATATTTTCAGACTAATGAAAACTGTGCAAGCCCAAACTCATCCCTAAAAATAATTTCCTAAACAAACCGACAAAATCAGCCAATGACCATTTCCATTTTTCTAACATTTAGCATTCTGTTCAAAGAAGACATGATGATCTGTGATTATATCTGAGTGTTGGGATTATGGAATGCAATCCTTTTCATTCTTTTCTATAATTTCATCAAAACAAAACAATGCATGCTTTTGTAGAAAGTTTTTTTTTTAATTTTGGATGTTGGTGGATATTTCATTTATTTATTTTTATTTTTAGTGTGGCTAGCTTTCTCAAAGCTCACTGTCTCGAGCTGTCTTTCAGGCTAAGTGAGGCCTCAGAGTCACCTGAGCCAGCCAGATTTTCAATGCAACCAGTTATGGACCACACATTAGCTTTATTGCCTTGTCTATCTGTAATTTAAGAGAGACCTCAAATCTGTTGAATCAGATACCCAGGGGCAACTCAGAAAGGAAGAAGCTCACCAGTTTTATTGCGTTCCTTGGAAAGAGGGCAGAATGACTGAGCACAGCCAGGATACACCAAGGGCAACACTTTTATATGGGGATGGGCAGTTTAATTTGTCTTTGTATTTTATGAATTGCAGGCAGAGATGTATTTGCAGGAAAATACATGGGCATTTTTGAAAGCGATTAATTAAGCATGCAATTTATATGAAAACAATTTACTGCAGGACATTATCAGAGCACCCAAAATGCACATGCAATTTCCTTGCCTTCTAATTTGTGGACATAATTTATTTTGATTGTGCAATTAGGAAAGTAGACCTTTATTAATTTCGGTGCAAGTCTAAAGAAGCAAGACAAATTTAGCAGTGAAAGAGTTTGCCTTAATGGAAAAGAGGGAGGTGTGGCCTTGGGCTCATGCCTTGTAGATAACTCTCTGAATCCAAAGCCATGGAATTATATCTATTTTGGCTCCTGATTTTCTCCAACAGGTCATTTAACCACACTGAGCCTCAGCTTTTTCTTTTACAAAATGCAGCTGAAAAAAAAAAAAAAACCCTTCTCCCAGATTGGCATTTAATGACAGGTTTGGAGGGCCTGTCAGGGTTCACTTAGTCCCTTGGTAATGGCAGGCTGCCCCATGTCTGGCCTCACTATGTGGCCTCACCCTTCCCCAGACCTCCTCTTCAAGATAAATGCAATTTCACTGCATGCAGCAGGTTCACTGCAATGCCCTCACCAACTGTCTCTAGGCCCATGGCTGCCAAGAATAAAGAAGGCAGACAGTGGCCTGAAACAGATTTTTGTTTTATGACAAGCAAACTGCCAGTATGGAAATGGAGCCTATGATCCCATTAGCCCAGTCCTATAACACACCAATAGATTAATACAAATCACCAAAATTCTACTAGTTATTTTCAAATCATACAACCCACAAAGGAGTAAGTACATTTTTAGAAATTGGGGAAAACTATGAAATCACCAACAGAAAAGTCTGTCAGAGGCCTGTGAGCAGAATGAAGAAAGTGTTCACTGGCTTCTGGTCCCACCTCTTATCCCCACACCCACTGCCCATAGTAAAGGAAAAAGGATGAAAGAAATCAACATGTTCTAGATCCCATACTGGGCACCCTTCCTGTGTTACGGCACAACAGGGCCATAACAGCCCCATAAAGTATGTGTGTGTTTATTCCAATTTTGCTAAATGGACTCATAAAGGTTATGTGTGGCTCAGAAAGGTTAGGTGGACTCCAGTTCCAATTGACTACAGGGTCTATGCTCTTTCACTAGACCCCTCAAGCTGTGGGCTCCACCCCGAATGCAGACAGGTGGGGCAGTGTGGTCCTTTCCCTCTCGAGAGCCTTCCCTTTGGCAGTTGAGCCTTAAAAAGACATTTTAGCCACTTTCTGAATTCCAAGTAGCACTTAGCTTGTGTGTGCTGGAAATCACAACTTTCACTGTTCAGTGTGAGTCTGCGACCTTTCCTTGGTTTTTGATAAAGCACCATCTTCAATATCAATAGCACTTGATTGTTTCCTATCACAGTCACAATCATTGTTTATATATGTAACCCAGACTTTACCAGAGTGGACTCAAAACAAACAAAAAAAAATACATTTTTCTTTTATATACAAATTACAATGCCACTGAATCCCCACATACCCAAATTAGCAGAAAATCTAAGTTTTCTACAGTCATACAAAGCAGTTCGCTCCTAGGTGTGACCAGAATTCCCAAATGAGCTTACTCAGTCTTCAGATTCAGCCTGGATTTTCTTGCTGTAAGAGTAAAGGTGATGGTTCAATCAAACCAAAGAAAGGGCTGTTTTATTGCCAATGCTGACACTATAACCAAGTAAGAAAGGCACTACTAGGAAACAAAAGCTTTGTTCATTGGAGCTGGCACTAGAAATACTTGAGAATTGGAAGCAATGCCCATTTGCTTTCACTGTCACTGTTGTTACTAGAATACTATGTCATCACCCAAACCAAAGAGGTTCTCAAACATAGTGGCCCCAATGCCATCCCCCATAGTGGCTCCTTAGACCCCACTACCAGGATGTGGAAGTCTCCACCCAAATTCAACATGGAGTTTCAATTATTATATTCTTAGCTCTCTCATCTCATCCATCTTTTCCCCATAAAGAGTCTCCAGCATAAGCCAGGAACTGTATCCAGGAGTTCACTAGCCAACAGTCTCAGTCCCGGTGCTGACTTAGGACTGCACATTCACATTTCTACCTCTCTTGGGGCAATTTCCTCTTAGAGTTCTTGCCAACCTCTCTGGAGCTCTAACCTAAGAGGGCTTTGCCCCAGTCCGTTAGAACTTCAAAGTCTCCTTGGAAACCTTGTAAATCGGTGGAGACACACAAGTAGAGTGGGGTTGTGCCAGATATCTAAATACCTTAAAGGAGTTATTTGGTGGCCCTTTCCAGAACCAAGTGAGTTTTCCTAAGAGTGAATAAATTTTCTCTCCTAGAGAAAGTAAACTGCTTATAACTCTAAAATCACAATTATTTAAAAGTCAGTAAATAGAGCCACAGTCTTGTCTGCCAGAGCACTTTGTAAATAAGCTTACACTCTCTCTAGGATTGTTTAGAGTACACATTCATGAAGATTTGAGAAATGTACGTGTACAACTTTCTTGAAGTGGTGTGGTGTAATACAAATGATGATTATCTCAGTGACAGAAATGATATCACACGGAAGTCACCAACTTCCTATCACAACACTGTACAAAATGCTCTGGTTATGGTATCTTATCTAAGAATCACTATAACCCTACAAAGTAGATGCTACCATAAATTACAGATGAGAAAGCTTGATCTCAAGAAGGTTAAGTGACAACTTATAAATAGCAGGGCTAGGATACAAACCTACATCTGTCAGACCCAAATGTCTTTTTTCTTTGAGTTAGAAACAACCAATTTAGATAAAGCCTCTATAGAACTCTTAGATCTAGCAATTATTAGCTGGATGACCTTTGGCAAAATATACTTCCACTGATGATCAATTTCCTTATACATAAACGGAACTAATAATGACCATTTTCCAGGGTTTAATAAGGGGGAAAAGAGCACAGTAATGTGAAAAGACCTTTGTAAATCATAAAACACATAAAACATGAGTTATATTTTCAATTTATGTCTTGGTAATTTGGGAAGCAATGTGATGAAAATAGACCCTGGAGATCCTGATGACAGTGGCTGTTACTGTGACTACAGGGATTGACTTCCTGCCCTGACATGACAGCCTGGTGAAGGAGTAAGATGCTTCTAACATACCCAGGATATTATAATGGACATATCTCTCTGTAGGTGCCAAAATCTTTTAATAATTCTCCACATTATGAATCCTACCTTCTCAACATAGAATTAAAAAAAAACAAATATAATCCTAATATCCTTTGCTATCAGAGAACAGGCTTACGGTTTTGGTCCCACCACGCAGACTCACCCACAGGAGACTGATTCTGAGGAGACACATGGCAGGACAGGTGGTAATCTGGTCAGTTTTACTCACTTTCTCTAATCTCTATGGTCACCCTGAAAATTAAGTAATATTACCACCATTCACAACTGAGAAATCTGAAGTTCAGAAGTTAAGTGAATTATGTAAAAACACACAGCCAGTTAGTATAGAAGCCAGTCTTAGTAAAAAGCCTCTCTGCTTTCAAAGCCCACCATCACCACACTATAACATTTTAAAATGAAATGTGGACTTGGACCCAAGAATTTCCAAGCTCCGGAGGACCAGCCTTCCCACAAAAAGAAATTACCCACTTTAAAAGATTTATCCATTATTGTCTAATGGCCTCCAAAATAACACAGCTCTGGATACATTTTGGTGTCCATGTAAGATATTTTTCATGAGCAAGTTTATTTAATCTGAAAGTATAAAGATTGATTTTCCTATTATTCATTCTAGTGGTTTTGTGTATTTAAATTGCAAACCATCCTAAGAGGCAGTTCTAAGTAATGAAAGGTAAGTGGTATCTATTTAAGGACAAAAGCAGTCAAATTTCAAAGAAGTGTCATTGCATTTGTTAAACAATATCATATTTGAAGTTTTTCTGATTTTTTTTTAATTTTAAGGAAAGTGACACTGAAAAGTCACATGTGTTTTTGTTACCATCTAAATGCAAATCAAAAATGAAAATGCAGGTGTATTACATAAGAAGGGAAGAGGAAAACCTTACCAGAGGTCCAGGAAGGTGGCTGGCCTTCTCCCAGTGGCAATGGCTCCAGTGATGGGTGAAGACTCCCAAGCCAGGTGTCTTCATTTTTGTTGCCTTCACTTTGTGAGAAGAAAACTCTGCCCAGGTCAAATAAGATGTCTTGGGGAAATAAAACCAACCATTCCACAAGCATAATCATTTTGACAGGAGTCCTCAAAGTAGGTCAGCCATTTCTTATAGTCTAAGAATCTGGAAATCCAGGAATATTAGTATAAAAAAGAGGGACATGAAGTGTGTTGCACAAATATGCTACATTTCCTTGATTCTGAGATATTATTGATAATCAGATGCTCCTTTGGGTTAATAACAGCTTCTCAGAGAAACAAACATACAAAAAAGAAACATTCCAAATGAACATGTTGCTTTTAAGATAGACCCCAGTTTCCTGAAGATAAAACATGAAAAAAACAAACAAAAACCTCCTCTTAGATCCAAGCCAAATTACTTTTATTAAGAAAGGCTAAAACATTGATAGTCTGTCATTTTCTGTTTATTCTTTTTTGTTAATTAAGACTCTTTGGGTTACAAGTAACTAATTCAAGCATTGAACCAAAGGAAGATTTTATTATAAGGATATATGGAGGTGTCTCATTAAATCCAAAGGCAAAAACATAGCCAGATCTTAATGAGACAAAAGCTAGCAACTGGAAAATTGGAGAATGCGAAGAAGTACCCTCTCTGCATTTCTTGTGTCTGTCCTTTTCTGCTTAGCTTCTTCTTGCCTTTCTTTGAAGACAGGCTTCTTTCTTCCTCATCCGTATGTTAGAATTTGACCACCACTATAAAGGTTACTTCGTTAGGTTCAAATTCCCCCTTCCCCAGGAAAGAGATTATGTTGCCTAACTTGACTCAAATGTCCCCTACATTTTGGAGGGGAAGGGAGTAGGGAAAGTTGGACCATATATAAAGATATGGTTCCAGGGACTCAGCACACATATGCAGTGAGGCAGAGGAATGTAATCTCAGAAAGGGGAAAGCAGCTCACAGGCTGGACAGTCTGTCTCCCAAGCCCATGTCCAGAACCCCCTCTAAGATCAGAACTGCTTTCTCTGCCCAACAGCTCACACATCCCAAACAGAGAGCTTGGGACACGAGCAAATGACTGAATGTTTAGGTGACCTCCTGAAGACAGGCAGTTGATCACAGTGGTAGTAAGTTTCAGACATCAAACTTGGATCTCATTCCATCCCTCTAAGAACATACCCTTTGAATGAATAGTGGCATTTATAAAAGCAGCATCCATACAGTTTTCCTATTCAATTACTTATAAACCAAGACACAGAAACTTTTGCTGTATTAGTAAAAGATTCTAAGATTTTGCCAGTGAAGCCTGGAGTACCTCATATGGTGTGAATATGAAATTACAGCTCCCAAACCCAAGAGTCTGTGCTTTCCCTCAGAACCAGCATTGCACTTGCACTTGAGATTCATCACCCGGGTCTAACACCTGGGCTTTCAGTTTGGGCTTTCCAGTTTTGTGACCTTACCCATAAAGACCAAAGAAAAACACATAAAACTCTGACAAACACAGAGCCTAGGAAGCCTGGCTATTCTCAACTTTCAGGGTAAAAATTGTCTAATTTTAATATCTGGAATATTTTTTACACGTAATTTCTTTTCTGTTATTATTTGGGGAAGATTATGTTTTCTGATATGCTTGGAATTATTATTGTTATTATCCTGGGAACTTTTTTCTTTTCTTTTTTTGTCCTCTTGGTTTAGTTTTTTAAAAATATCTGTAGGGACACTAATGATGCCAGAATCAAGATAGGAAGAAATCAATAGGTATTCATTTGTCTTGAAAGAATTTTTCTCACTGATCTGGCTCCACATGCCTGGTTCTTCCCAAATGCAATACCTAGAAGGGAACAGCTGTTTCTTTAAGGGGCCCAGAGGTCCTCACTGCCTCCAGCCTTCCCTATGGCTCCAGAAAAGCCCCTTAATGGCAGAACTTTGCCCTGTACTTGGACCTTTACATCTTGCCTCAGAAAAGGTTTGGGCTTCCTTGAGTCCCACGCAGTCCTAATTACTATGACAGGGAAAGCTAGAAATCTCTGGTGTTGATATTTGCCCTTTGAATAGAAGTCCTACAGAAATCGGTGGTTGAGTTAAAAACTGCTTTTAGGGAAGGAAAAAAAACCCAATTGAGAGAGCCTGTAACATGGAAATGAATAAAATAACCAAAATGAGGGCAGGGAAAACATGAAGAGTGAATTGTGGAGGTCTGACAATGAGACTACACATGTGTACAGCACATCTTAGTCCTGTGAAAAAAGAGCTAAATCTTAATTTGTCTAATCTCTCAAAGGCAATTTGTTTCTCCTGCTGTATTTTCTCTCTTTAGGGTTTAAGATACTATGCTCAATAGGTACGCTTGTTCAGTTTTAACCATGATCTGAGGGGTGTGTCACCAGCCAACTATTTCAAAAGTGGCCTCACAGAGTGGCATTGCCTTAATGAATTTTCTGAAATCCACTGCTCAGAGCTGGACTTATATTGACTGAAATCTGAGGCTAATATCTGAAACCAGAATTTTTTTTTTATTTATTTATAGCAAAGCAAACTGCCAAAAGGCTCACATACTCAGCCCACCAGTCCAGGTATTCTCTTCCTACAGGCACACTAACTACCTAGAGAAACAAATAGCAATGACCAAGTAACTCGGTGAACACAGAATCAAAACAAGGAGAGCTAGTTTTACGAGTTGGATGTTAACGGCATCAAGCTGAAATGACATGTTTTTATCTCTATAATAGAATGATCATGAGACCAGATATATCAAATCATTGGGCAGATTCTGTCTCTCCCTCCTTCTCTGCCCCCCCTCTCTTTCACTGTCTCCCAAAATTGTTTTAGTCATTCTCACATGTTGACATAGACTTTCTTTTAATATATTAATAGTTTCTGTAAGTTTTCTGTCTGGTCTTATAGACAAAAGAGACATTCTCTTTCTTATAGAAAAATTCATTATCTGTTTGTTTTAAATGTTTAACTCTCAGATGGCAATCTTGTTTCTTTTATTTCCAGATTCTTGAAGGATATTTTATTATACATAAAAATACCTAAAATGCTACCTGTTTGTTCTATTCTGGGGTGTTTAAGACACTTGGTGTTACTTTTCAGGCTTCCTATGCTTGATGTTCTGCAGCCAAGTGTCAGAGAAAATTAACATTACCAGCCTGTCCCAAGCCTTTGGGGTGCAAGGTGTTTTAATGATCTCACATGCTTATTTGTGATTCTCTCACTTTCCTCCTGAAGTTCACAAGGAGCTGGTGGGATGACCAACATAGGATAGTCAAATGAGCTTCTGTGTAAAAAGCATCTGCAATAACAGAGACAAGAATACATTTTTCCATGGAAATGAAATTGATGAGAGTGGATACCTATGACTGGAAGGGGAAAGACTTGGGGCTTAAGAAGATCAAAAGGGAAAAAAGGATGAGAGAGCAGTAGTCCCTATGGTCTCAACATTCACACATTCAGTTTTCAAACAACTCGTGTGTGTGTGTGTGTGTGTGTGTGTGTGTGTGTGACAAATATATTTCTATGTCAAACTTGGATGTTCATATCTCAGGTGACAAATGACTTCACCTGAAGTCATTTATTATTAATAAATTATTTAATAAGTTATAGTTTATAATTAGTTTATAAATAAACATTAGTTTATAAACAAAGGTAAACAAAAAAGTATGAAATAGCTGACACCAGCCATACACTTAATTCAGTTGAGACAAAGAGGGGACTCATCAGGCACATCAATGGCAGCAAATCATTTACCTGAATTGAATTTTTGCTGGACATTAGCTAGCTGATTGTCCATTCAGTTGCAAAGGAAAATAACAAAAAAGAAATAATGTTGGAAATGTAATACTGAAGATGATATTTAAAAGGAAAGATATAGGGGCGCCTGGGTGGCTCGGTTGGTTAAGCATCCGACTTCGTCTCAGGTCATGATCTCATGGTCCGTGAGTTCGAGCCCCGCGTCGGGCTCTGTGCTGACCGCTCAGAGCCTGGAGGGTGTTTCAGATTCTGTGTCTCCCTCTCTCTCTGCCCCTCCCCTGTTCATGCTCTGTCTCTCTCTGTCTCAAAAATAAAAATAAACGTTAAAATTTAAAAAATAAATAAATAAAATAAAAAGAAAGATATAATTAGGAAGTTGAAAATATTTTTTTTACTTTATGACTGAGATTCTTTTATAAGCTGTGTCTGTCATTTAACTTTCATAGGTTTCACTTTCTTGTTTTCAAGTACACATTAAATTTAAAAGTTATTTTTCAGTGATCTCTGGAAAAGAGAAAACAAATTAGCAAAACACCCAGGGGCCTTGAGACTTCGTTTCTATTGACAAGGAAAGGGCTAAAGTATGGGTGAGCTGTGTCAAACTTTCTGTTACAATCTGCTGGCAGAGTCCTGCCAAAGATGAGGAAAGTGGAGGAAAATCTCTGTGAGGGAAAGTATTCCCCCCTTAGCAACGGTGAGTTGATTGTGTTAGTAAAGGTTATACACAAGACTTTGCTATCACAGCAGCCAGATTGTCCTGTCTCTCTGGAGACGTGCTCACACCAGGAAGCACACAAGTCAAACAGTGAGCCTCTTAAGAGCTAGTCTCCTAGCCTTGTCTTGCTGATTAATGAGTACCTTGGCATCAGAATCTGAAAGCTGAAAGATAAGAGAGAGTAGAGCTGCTAGGACCAGCATCACTATCTGCCTGAAGACTACTTTTATTTACACTTTCCCTCCATTCTACACCCAAATCCCCAAATTATCACATCTCAAACTCTGTTCATTTAAGCAAAAGCATAGTATTCTCATGAATAGCAGCAGTCATGATCAAAGAGAATTCTAAGAAATTAAAGTACAAGAGAAGTCAGACCACATAGAATCCAGGGGGTCCTCAGGCCCCATATTACCTCCTGCTTTAGTATGTGTGACTCTTGAAATGGTACAGAGTTCTAATGTTGTGTTTTTATAGGTAACACAACTTATGTTATCACCACCTAACATGTAAAGAACATGTTACAATACCAGGTGTTGGGATAAGATGTGGAGAAATGGGAGCTCCACTAGTGGAGAAATACAGCTATTGGGAAAATAAATTAGTGGAAACACAGGAGCACAATTTGACAGCATTTAACCAATGAATATCCTTAAGCAGTAAAAATGAATGAACTAGAGCTAAATCAATCACCATGCTTATATCTCAGATTGTTAAGGTTGAGTGAAGAAAACTGCATAAAGCTACATAATATAACACCAATTATCCAAATTTTAAGACATTGGAACAACAGTCTGCATTTTAATGGATACATCCATGTGCAATAAAGGTAGACAACTAAGGAAGAGAAGGATATAAGCTGACTTCAAGATGGTGGTTTTCTCGGTGGAAGGAGGGAGAGAAATGAGACTAGAGGGATCAAGAGGAGTTTCAGCTGATTGTGTGATGTCTTGTTTTTTAAGAAAAAGAAATCTTAGGTACCTATGGCAAACATTAAAAACGGTTTAAACTGGGTGATGACAGATTGAGAACCCACATTTACTTTTTTTCCCTCCTGAGCTCCCTTAAAATGATAATAAATGTATTTTTGAGGCATAAATCTAAAACGATAAAGAGAATGAGAAAGAAGACAATGGAAACAAATTTTGGAAGCTGGAAAGCAGATGGGATTTCTGACTTCAAAGAACTGAGAAAAGGGAATCCTATGCTGACAGTGGGGAAGCAGAAAAACACTTGATTTTCTCCATAAGCCCCCTAAAAAGTTCAAACGCTGATGATATCAAGTATTGGAAGTGCAGGCCAAACTGGAGCTAAAGTAGGATGATGGGCTGAAAGTCTGTTTTAAAGGCAGTTAGAGCCCCAGATTCCTGTCCTCTCTCTGAGCAGCTTAGTGAATGCCCTTCTCACCTCACTTGAGAACTATAAGTTAATTCCCTGAAAATCGTAAAACAGAGAGTTCATCAACAAGGAGACATCTAGCATAGGAGGAAGCATATTGAAAACAGAGCTAAAGGAATTTTTATATGTTGAATTTTGCAACCCACAGTTCTCTTAATCTCACTGTTCCCAGAACAGTGGTAATAAGTCTATTACTCTATAGACATTACCTTGAAAGCATTTTCTCTGAAGGATCTGACTATCCCAAGACATGGTTGGTTGGTTGACTTTTATAATACTTTATAAATGTAAAACCCATTCTTAGTTCATGGGACATACTAAACAAGCCATGGGGATGTAGTTGCTGACTTCAGTCTACTCAACAGCAATACTGGCAGCCAACTGACAATGGAGCAACACACTCAAAGGTCTGAGGGAAAATTATTTACAAACCAGGATGCTATACTCAGCCAATTCTCAATTGAGCTACCAGGAGAAAGATATTTTGAGATACGTAGGGTCTCAGAAAATTTTCCTTCTAAGTACCATTTTTCAGGACACTAGTAGGGCATGTGTGCCACCAAAAACAGAACATAAATAAAAAGAAAAGGAGGGATGCCTGGGTGGCTCAGTCAGTTAAGCATCTGACTCTTGATCTAGGCTCAGGTCATGATCTCATGGTTCATGAGATACCCCCCATTGGACTCTAGCTGAGCCTGCTTGGGATTCTCTCTCTTCTTCTCTCTCTGCCCATCCCCCACTTGCTTTCTCTCTCTCTCTCTCTCTCTCGCTCTCAAAATAAATAAATAAACTTAAAAGAGAGAAAAAACAAAAAGGAAATGTCATTAAAAAATCTAGGATCAACCAAGAGAAAGATGAAGGAAATCCACAGCCTGATAATGAAGATAAATGTCAGGAGAGAAAACATTCCAGATTAGAGGAGGTACAGGTCTTCAGAAGAAATTTCTTCAAAAAAGATGGAATTAATAGGTGCCTAATATAATGAAATGTACTGATTTTAAAGCAACCTTATTTCATACTTAATACTCTTTCTTATGACTGGAGGAAAAAATATATACCTACAGCAGTGGAGTATATTACAATCTCACTTGAGGCCAAAAGAATATTCATAGTAGTAATTTGGGACCCTTAGCCACCAGAGACCCTAAGCAGGCATTCTAGTTCACTTTGCAGAAGAATTGTCTCAAGCTACACACCACATATGGGAAATAATTCATATAGATGAGATGTTTTTGGCTGTTCCTTGTACTGGTTAAAACCTTGTGCTATCCATAAATGAAAGATACTTAGCAGATGATCAACCTCACCCTTCACTTACCAAAATCCTCTTTCACACTTCTTAGAGGGAATGCTAAGTCCAGGCACTACATTTATTACAACAGTAATCCAGTCACAACATTTCCTACGTCTGACCTCCATTCATAAAAATGAATAAACAGGCTGTTGAGACATCCATGAAGAGAGTAGACAGGTTGTTGAGGCTATTAGCCCTAGTCACATTTTCATACTATCCCCTCAACAGTCAATCTTTCTCATGAGATATTCTAAAAATAAGCTGTTTTTCTGATAAACTGACACCTCAACTCCTAATTTTTTCAATGTTAATGCACGCATTGAGATTCCTTAAATTCACCACAGTCTCTTCCTGAAAAACTGTAAAACAACTTCTCGATTTCAACAAATATCTCACTTTCTGCCTCCAGCTCCCTCTTCTGGACCCAAAAGGCCACAGAGAATTTCTCAGCTCCTCTTCTCTCTGTTTACTTGTTTCCATTTTTCTTTCCCCTCATCTCCTCCTTTTGTCCTTTTCAACTTGTTTCTCTCTTTCCTCTCCTTCAAAGTTCCCTTCCCATGAACTGGTCCGGTGCTCAGAGTAAAAAGCCACCACAGTCTAGTCTTCCTGAGCTGTCCCTGCTGTTCTTTCTTTGCTAAATTCTGTAAGTCTTGGTAATTTCTTCACTGTCTTTCTCTGTCATTCATCTCCCCACCCCTTTCCTCACTTCCACTTATTTGCTATCTACTGGGTCAGCTGTAATTGATCCTATGGCAATTAATTCTCCTCCTCCATGAGTCTAGACTAGCCAGGATAGCTCACTCACGGGTGTAGTCTCTTGGCCATCACAAGAAACCAATGACGTTGTTATTATTAACACCCAATTTTAGAGACAAGAAGATTAAAGTACAGAGAGGCTAAATAGCTTTCCCAAGCTCAGAAAGCTAGTAAATTGCTGAGACAAGATGCAAACCTAAGCCAGTCTAACTCCAAAACCCATTATCATTCTCCAGCACCCTGCTGCTTTTGCATGAAACAGAACTATGGCCTCTTTGTGGTTTAGTAGTATCACTTATAATAATCTTCAGAGGATTTGGTTTAAGATGCATTTAAATTCAAAAGCACCTGTGTTGCTTTAGAATAATAAACAGAGGCTTTCTGGAGGATATTAAACCTATGTTAGGGGATATTGTGTTACATTTCTAAGAGTAAAGAACATAATTATAATTATACACACACCCCAAGAAAAGAACTAGATCTTCACCTGTTAATTTTTCATGTCCACACAGAGCCTATTCAAATTCCGGTAAATCACTGTACAGGAGTAAACCAATGTTTGTCTTAAGAAGGAGACACGGTTAGGTTGTTTTGTTTGTCTGTTTGTTTGTTTGTTTGTTTTAAATAAAAGAGATTCAATCCAGAAAATGAGAATTTGGAGACATTTTAACAGCAAGGGTAAAAGACAGAGTAAGTCTTAGAAATTCTACTAGAGTATGGCCATGGGCAGTGAGGCCAGGAGACACAAATGCAGTGAACAAGGACAATATCAACATGGCTCCAAATGAGGTGCACTAATGCAGCACAGAGCACAGGAAAAACTGCTCATCTTGATAGCACTGAGTCAGATGAGAAAAGGAAAACACTTCCCCAATAAACACAGGGACATAAGGGCAGAGAAAGGAGACATGCAGAGGGAGGATGAAAACATGTGAAGATGATCAAATGCTCACTTGCCCAAGAAGTAGACTGTACCAATAACAACTTTACCCAGGATTCGGGGGGAAAGCACAACAGGAAGTATGGACAGTCTCTGACTTGAAAGGAATTCTATATGAAAAGCTATAATGAAATCACAGAATATTATATCAGAAATTCAAGAACATCTCATACAACCCCTTAATTTTATAATAGTGTACATCCTATATTATAAAAAACAAAAAACAAAAACAAAAACAACCCACTGGATTTGGCATCAGAAGACCTAGAGAAAATTAAAATGTTAAATAACTTAATAAACAATGAATTACTATACAACAGTGTTTTCATCACTATGGTTATCTTGTGTAATCTTCATTTGACCATGAAGAAGAAAGGGCAAATATTAGTGTCCCAATTTTTCTGATGATAGAAATAGGGCTTAAAGAGGTTAAGTAAACTATTTTCACCAGCAAGTGACAGAGAAATGAGACTATTACTCAGATAGAGCTTTCTTATTTCCAGTTGCAATACATTTTGCTATTTTTTTGTAGATTAATTTATGAGTATAATGGAAAGAGTTTGGTGAAAAGGAAGTAAGAACTGAGAGATCTCAGCTAAAACAGGGAAACCAAGACTAGACTCCTTTTTAAAATGGAATTAAATAGGATAATCAGATACCACCTTTAAGTTTATAAGCCTAATTTTAAAAGGATTAAACTACTTGCCTAGGAAATTGCTTTCTCTGAAAATCTTCTTTCCCTCCAACTGCTTTTTATTTATTTATTGCCTAAAGAGTTTAAATAAAGTTAATAAATTGCATGATCAATAGAAACAACAAAGTTGCTTTGCTTAAAGCTGATAACAGAGAATATAGATTTTCCATAAATAATTGAAAAGGTCCAACAAAGAGGTTTAAACCCTCCTGTTTCTGCCCCTCTATTTCTTGGCATTTTTTATAGAGCCAATTCCTAAATCTCCACATGGAAAGAAATCAAACCTATCCAAATCAACCACCTCCACAGCCAACAGGGTTTATTTACTGCCTGCAGTGGGGAGCCACAGCCAGCCATGTGGCAGTAAGCACTCAGGAAGAAGGCAGAAGCTCCAGGATACCTAAAGTAATCCACAAGCCTAGGGGGATAGAAGCCTGGCAGTGACTCATTAACCAAGATCCAGGGCTAAAGATATATTTGTATAAAGTCAGGCATTTTTTTCTTTTTGCAAATTACAATAATTTCTTTACCCTCAAAACCTCAAACCTGCTGTTCCTCAAGGGGTATCAGATAGTTTTCCTAAGGTGAGCTTTGATGCACATTTTTTTGTTGTTGCCATTTTTTGTTCCATACGTACATTTTTATTATTATGGTAAAAACACAACATGAGATCTACCCTCTTAACAAAATGTTAAGTACACAATACAGTATTGTGAACTCTAGGCATGGTACTATACAAAAGATCTCTAGAAATTATTCATCTTGCATAACTGAAACTTTATACCTGTTGAAACTCTTCAATTCTTCCTCCTCCTTTTAGCCCCTCTGGCAACCACCATTCAATTCTCTGTTTTAAGACTTTAACTAACTTAGACACCTGATATAAGTAGAATCATCCAGTCTCTATTCTTCTATAACTAGCTTATTTCACTTAGTACATATCCATCAATGGATGAATAGAAAAAGAAAATGTGGTCTGTGTGTGTATGTGTGTGTGTGTGCATATGATGGAATGCTTTTCAGCTTAAAAAAAAAAAAAGGATTCCATATGCAACAACATGGTTGAACCTGGAAGATATTACACTAAGTAAAGGATGCACTTATAGTTTAGGGATATATCTCACATTCTCACTCCACCAACAATGAGCATAGACATTTTCTATATACATGGCTTGAGTCCCCAAGGCTCTGACAGAAAAAAAAAAAATTGTAAGAACTTCAGGCTGTGGTAGCTGCCAAAGTGTGGTCATTTTGGTGACCACAGTCTATGCCCTGGAGGCTTTTCTCCTCTCCTCCCTTTTTATTCTCCTCAATAGTACCAGAAAAAGCAATAAACTAGAAAACAGAAGCCATGAGTCCTACTTCCAGCTCTGCCGGGGGCTGGGTGCCCTTGAGGAAGTTGTCTCTATTGTCTCGGAAACCCAGCACAGGGAATGGCACATAGTAAGCTCTCAAAAAGTGTTTGTTGATGAAGGAATTATTGAATTCAATGTCAAGGTTATCTCCATTTCTTCATTAATAAACAGGAAAGTTACACCAGATACCTAAAAAAAAAAAAAAAATCTCTAACCCTAAGATTTAAGATATTAGTAGCATTGTGTTTTGAGACAAGTTTTTCAAGATACTATAATTATAATAGGTAAGATAAGGCAGAGTTTCAATTCTGCTATGATGGAGTAAACTCATAGATCAACCTTCACACAGACTATTAAAGGCTCTACAGAGCAGATGAAATCAGAAAGATTTCACAGATGAGTCAACACTCTGGAGAAGAGACTAAGACAAGATGAGTTTTCCATTTTTTTGGCTTTATACTGAGAGCAGGTCACAGAATGCAAAATAGAGAACAAAATAGAGAAACCTCCAACAGAAAATCTTCCATCCATATGTACTGAGTAACCAGAAGATAGAGTACAGGCACTACAGCCACCAGAAAGTGAAGGGAAATCTCAGAGAAAACAGGAGCCAGAGACTATAAACCAGGAAACCACACGTTGTCAGTATAAACTCTGCCCAAGTCTCTGGGGAACTCCTCAACCATGCATACTTGGGAAGCTTGTAGTTAAACCTAAAAGAACTGAACTGACATTTAAGCTGTCATAGTGTAAGAGAGAGCTTGCACTTTGAGTCAAACAAAATTAATAGCCTGCTAAAACAGAAACATCAATATTCTTTGGAGGAATGTAGCAGAATACAGAATGTTCACAATATAATATTCCAAAATTCCCATAACCACTAATTAAGAAACAGAAAAGAACAAAGAAACTGTGATCCATGTTTATGAGAAAAGACAATTCACAGAGGCTGACACCAAGATGATTTTAATGCGCTTACTATAACCATTCTAAATAAAGTAAAGGGAAATATAACAACAATAAATAAAAGAGAGTTCAAGCCCTGTGTCAGGCTCTGTGCTGACAGCTCAGAGCCTGGAGCTTGCCTCAGATTCTATGTCTACCTCACTCTCTCCCCATTCCCAACTCATTCTCTGTCTCTCTCACTCTCAAAAATAAATGAACATAAAAAACTGTTTAAATTCAAAGGATGGCACAATTGCAGAATAGAGATGACAATAAGAAGAATCAGTGACTCAAAAACAGATAAATAGAAATTATCCAATCTGGAAAAAAAATTAAATTGAAAAAAGTTAAATAAAGTGTTAAAAATCTGTGGAATATCAAAAAGTCTACCACATGTATAATTGGAGACCCAGGTTGAGGGGAGAGAGAAAATAGGTTAGAACATATACCTGAAAAAAAATGGAAAAAACCTTCCCAAATTAGATGAAGACTTATAGAGATTGAAGTAAATGAATGAACTTCACATGTAACAGATATAAAGAAAACCATGTTTAGGTATCATCAAGTTGTAAATCATAGCAAAAAAAAAAAGCACTTGAAAACATCCAGATAAAATGACACATTATATATACAGGGAAACAATTATTCAAATGACCGCCGATGTCTCACAAGAAAGTAGGGAGGTCAGAAAACAAATAAAACCATATAAATAAATGAAAAACTAAATTCTGTTAATCCAGAATTCCATACACTGTGAAAATATCCTCCAAGAATTAAGGTGAAATAATAACATTTTTAGATAAAACAAAGCTAAGAGAACTAGTCATCATCAGACCTTCACTATAAAAATAAAACAAACAATACTTAGGTTTGAATGAAAATGGTACCAGAAGGAAAAATCAAATCTTCAATAGATTATAAAGAGAATTAGATATGGTGAATATCTGGGCAAATAAAAAAAACACAGTTTGTCCTGTAAATTTCTTTAATAGAAAATTTGAAGGAAAAAATAGAATATTATCCTTTGGTGCTTAAAGCATATATTCAGATACACTATGTATGGCAACTAAAGCATAAAAGAATGGTAGGGAGTGGACAAATGGACTTACAGGATTCAAGTTTTCTGCATTTTATGTAAAGTAGCATGATATTAATTCTAAATACACTATGAAATTTTAAGAATGTGTACTGTAATTTATAGAACAACCACTAAAAAATAATGCAAGGAGGTATATATTTTTTTCAATATATGAACTTACTGTCATATTGGATTCCATACGATACCCAGTGCTCATCCCAAAAGGTGCCCTCCTCAATACCCATCACCCACCCTCCCCTCCCTCCCACTCCCCATCAACCCTCAGTTTGTTCTTAGTTTTTAACAGTCTCTTATGCTTTAGCTCTCTTCCACTCTAACCTCTTTTTTTTTTCCTTCCCCTCCCCCATGGGTTTCTGTTAAGTTTCTCAGGATCCACATAAGAGTGAAACCATATGGTATCTGTCTTTCTCTTTATGGCTTATTTCACTCAGCCCAGTTCCATCCATGTTGCTACAAAGGGCCATATTTCATTCTTTCTCATTGCCACGTAGTACTCCATTGTGTATATAAACCACAATTTCTTTATCCATTCATCAGTTGATGGACATTTAGGCTCTTCCCATAATTTGGCTATTGGTGAAAGTGCTGCTATAAACATTGGGGTACAAGTGCCCCTATGCATCAGTACTCCTGTATCCCTTGGATAAATTCCTAGCAGTGTTATTGCTGGGTCATAGGGTAGGTCTATTTTTAATTTTCTGAGGAACCTCCACACTGTTTTCCAGAGTGGCTGCAACAGTTTGCATTCCCACCAACAGTGCAAGAGGGTTCCCGTTTCTCCACATCATCTCCAGCATCTATAGTCTCCTGATTTGTTCATTTTGGCGACTCTGACTGGCGTGAGGTGATATCTGAGTGTGGTTTTGATTTGTATTTCCCTGATAAGGAGCGACGTTGAGCATCTTTTCATGTGCCTGTTGGCCATCCGGATATCTTCTTTAGAGAAGTGTCTGTTCATGTTTTCTGCCCATTTCTTCACTGGATTATTTGCTTTTTGGGTGTGGAGTTTGGTGAGCTCTTTACAGATTTTGGATACTAGCCCTTTGTCCGATATGTCATTTGCAAATATCTTTTCCCATTGCATTGGTTGCCTTTTAGTTTTGTTGGCTGTTTCCTTTGCTGTGCAGAAGCTTTTTATCTTCATAAGGTCCTAGTAGTTCATTTTTGCTTCTAATTCCCTTGCCTTTGGGGATGTGTCAAGTAAGGAATTGCTACAGCTGAGGTCAGAGAGGTCTTTTCCTGCTTTCTCCTCTAGGGTTTTGATGGTTTCCTGTCTCACATTCAGGTCCTTTATCCATTTTGAGTTTATTTTGGTGAATGCTGTGAGAAAGTGATCTAGTTTCAATCTTCTGCATGTTGCTGTCCAGTTCTCCCAGCACCATTTGTTAAAGAGACTGTCTTCTGTCCATTGGATGTTCTTTCCTGCTTTGTCAAAGATTAATTGGCCATACGTTTGTGGGTCTAGTTCTGGGGTTTCTATTCTATTCCATTGGTCTATGTGTCTGTTTTTGTGCCAATACCATGCTGTCTTGATGATTACAGCTTTGTAGTAGAGGATAAGGTCTGGGATTGTGATGAGTCCTGCTTTGGTCTTCTTCAAAATTACTTGGGCTATTCAGGGCCTTTTGTGGTTCCATGTGAATTTTAGGATTGCTTGTTCTAGTTTCGAGAAGAATGCTGGTGCAATTTTGATTGGGATTGCATTGAATGTGTAGATAGCTTTGGGTAGTATTAACATTTTGACAATATTTATTCTTCCAATCCATGAGCACGGAATGTTTTTCCATTTCTTTATATCTTCTTCAATTACCTTCATAAGCTTTCTATAGTTTTCAGCATACCGATCTTTTACATCTTTGGTTAGATTTATTCCTAGGTATTTTATGCTTCTTGGTGCAATTGTGAATGGGATCAGTTTCTTTATTTGTCTTTCTGTTGCTTCATTATTAGTGCATAAGAATGCCACTGATTTCTGTACATTGATTTTGTATCCTGCAAATTTGCTAAATTCATGTATCAGTTCTAGCAGACTTCTGGTGTAGTCTATCGGATTGTCCATGTATAATATCTGTCATCTGCAAAAAGTGAAAGCTTGACTTCATCTTTGCCAATTTTGATGCCTTTGATTTCCTTTTGTTGTCTGATTGCTGATGCTAGAACTTCCAACACGATGTTAAACAACAGTGGTGAGAGTGGACATCCCTGTCACGTTCCTGATCTCAGGGAAAAAGCTCTCAGCTTTTCCCCATTGAGGATGATGTTAGCTGTGGGCTTTTATGATCTTTAAGTATGTTCCTTCTATCCCGACTTTCTCGAGGGTTTTTATTAAGAAAAGTTGCTGAATTTTGTCAAAGGCCCTTTCTGCATCGATTGACAGGATCATATGGTTCTTATCTTTTCTTTTATTAATGTGATGTATCACGTTGATTGATTTGTGAATGTTGAACCAGCCCTGCATCCCAGGAATGAATCCCACTTGATCATGGTAAATAATTCTTTTTATATGCTGTTGAATTCGATTTGCTAGTATTGTATTTAGAATTTTTGCATCCATATTCATCAGGGATATTGGCCTGTGGTTCTCTTTTTTTACTGGGTCTCTGTCTGGTTTAGGAATCAAAGTAATGCTGGCTTCATAGAATGAGTCTGGAACTTTTCCTTCCCTTTCTATTTTTTGGAATAGCTTGAGAAAGATAGGTATTATCTCTGCTTTAAACGTCTGGTAGAACTCTCCTGGGAAGCCTTCTGGTCCTGGACTCTTATTTGTTGGGAGATTTTTGATGACTGATTCAATTTCTTCACTGGTTATGGGTCTGTTCAAACTTTCTATTTCTTCCTGGTTGAATTTTGGAAGTGTGTGGGTGTTTAGGAATTTGTCCATTTCTTCCAGGTTGGCCAGTTTTTTGGCATATAATTTTTCATAGTATTCCCTGATAATTGCTTGTATCTCTGAGGGATTGGTTGTAATAATTCCATTTTCATTCATGATTTTATCTATTTGGGTCATCTCCCTTTTCTTTTTGAGAAGCCTGGCTAGAGGTTTATCAATTTTGTTTATTTTTTCAAAAAACCAACTCTTGGTTTTGTTGATCTGCTCTACAGTTTTTTTAGATTCTATATTGTTTATTTCTGCTCTGGTCTTTATTATTTCTCTTTTCTGCTGGGTTTAGCCTGTCTTTGCTGTTCTGTTTCTATTTCCTTTAGGTGTTCTGTTAGATTTTGTGTTTGGGATTTTTCTTGTTTCTTGAGATAGGCCTGGATTGTAATGTATTTTCCTCTCAGGACTGCCTTTGCTGCATCCCAAAGCGTTTGGATTGTTGTATTTTCATTTTCGTTTGTTTCCATATATTTTTTAATTTCTTCTCTAATTGCCTGGTTGACCCACTCATTCTTTAGTAGGGTGTTCTTTAACCTCCATGCTTTTGGAGGTTTTCCAGACTTTTTCCTGTGGTTGATTTCAAGCTTCATAGCATTGTGGTCTGAAAGTATGCATGGTATGATTTCAATTCTTGTATACTTATGAAGGGCTGTTTTGTGACCCAGTATGTGATCTAACTTGAAGAATGTTCCATGTGCACTCGAGAAGAAAGTATAGTCTGTTGCTTTGGGATGCAGAGTTCTAAACATATTTGTCAAGTCCATCTGATCCAATGTATCATTCAGGGCCCTTATTTCTTTATTGACCGTGTGTCTAGATGATCTGTCCATTTCTGTAAGTGGAGTGTTAAAGTCCCCTGCAATTACCACATTCTTATAAAT
Source organism: Acinonyx jubatus (assembly GCF_027475565.1). Lineage (NCBI taxonomy): Eukaryota > Metazoa > Chordata > Mammalia > Carnivora > Felidae > Acinonyx > Acinonyx jubatus. Next base: position 60,543,209 of record NC_069391.1, read on the forward strand.
AAGGTTGCTTATGTTTATGAGTAATTGTTTTATATATTTGGGGGTTCCTGTATTTGGCTCATAGACTTTATAATTGTTAGCTCTTCCTGATGGATAGACCCTGTGATTATTATATAATGCCCTTCTTCATCTCTTGTTACAGCCTTTAATTTAAAGTCTAGTTTGTCTGATATAAGTATGGCTACTCCAGCTTTCTTTTGGCTTCCAGTAGCATGATAAATAGTTCTCCATCCCCTCACTCTCAATCTGAAGGTGTCCTCTGGTCTAAACTGAGTCTCTTGTAGCCAGCAAATAGATGGGTCTTGGTTTTTTTTATCCATTCTGATACCCTATGTCTTTTGGTTGGCACATTTAGTCCATTGACATTCAGTGTTATTATAGAAAGATATGGGTTTAGAGTCATTGTGATGTCCGTAGGTTTCATGCCTGTAGCGATGTCTCTGGCACTTTGTCTCACAGGATCCCCCTTAGGATCTCTTGTAGGGCTGGTTCGGTGGTGACGAATTCCTTCAGTTTTTGTTTGTTTGGGAAGACCTTTATCTCTTCTTCTATTCTAAATGACAGACTTGCTGGATAAAGGATTCTCGGCTGCACATTTTTTCTGTTCATCACATTGAAGATTTCCTGCCATTCTTTTCTGGCCTGCCAAGTTTCAGTAGAGAGATCAGTCACGAGTCTTATAGGTGTCCCTTTATATGTTAGAGCACGTTTATCTCTAGCTGCTTTCAGAATTTTCTCTTTATCCTTGTAGTTTGCCCGTTTCACTATGATATGTCATGCAGAAGATCGATTCAAATTACGTCTGAAGGGAGTTCTCTGTGCCTCTTGGATTTCAATGCCTTTTTCCTTGCACAGATCAGGGAAGTTCTCACCTATGATTTCTTCAAGTACACCTTCAGCACCTTTTCCTCTCTCTTCCTCCTCTGGAATACCAATTATGTGTAGATTATTTCTCTTTAGTGCATCACTTAGTTCTCTAATTTTCCCCTCATACTCCTGGATTTTTTTTATCTCTCTTTTTCTCAGCTTCTTCTTTTTCCATAATTTTATCTTCTAGTTCACCTATTCTCTCCTCTGCCTCTTCAATCTGAGCCGTAGTTGTCTCCATTTTATTTTGCAGTTCATTGATAACATTTTTTAGCTCCTCCTGGCTGTTCCTTAGTCCCTTGATCTCTGTAGCAAGAGATTCTCTGCTGTCCTTTATACTGTTTTCAAGCCCAGTGATTAATTTTATGACTATTATCCTAAATTCACTTTCTGTTATATTGTTTAAATCATTTTTGATCAGTTCGTTAGCTGTTGTTATTTCCTGGATGTTTTTCTGAGGGGAATTCTTCCGTTTCGTCATTTTAGATAGTCCCTGGAATGGTGCGGGACCTCGGGGCACTTCCCCTGTTCTGTCTTGAATAACTTGCATTGGTGGGTGGGGCCGCAGTCATACCTGATGTCTGCCCTCAGCCCACCGCTGGGGCCACAGTCAGACTGGTGTGTGCCTTCTCTTCCCCTCTCCTAGGGGCAGGATTCACTGTGGGGTGGCATGGCCTGTCTGGGATACTTGCACATTGCCAGGCTTGTGGTGCTGGGGATCTGGCATGTTAGCTGGGGTGGTTTGGCAAGGTGCACAGGGGCGGGAGGGGCAGGCTCAGCTTGCTTTTCCTTTGGAGATCCGCTTTGGGAGGGGCCCTGCGGCACCAGGAGGGAGTCAGACCCGCTGAGGGATGGATCCCCAGAGGCACAGCATTGGGTGTTTGCGGGGTGCAAGCAAGTTCCCTGACAGGAACCGGTTCCCTTTGGGATTTTGGCTGGGGGATGGGCGAGGGAGATGGCGCAGGTGAGTGCCTTTGTTCCCTCACCAAGCTGAGCTCTGTTGTCCCGGGCTCAACAACTCTCCCTCCCATTTCCTCCACCCCTCCCATTCTTCGAGCAGAGCTGTTAGCTTGTAACCTTCCAGATGTCAAGTCCCGCTTGCTGTCAGAACACACTCTGTCCGGCCCCTCCGCTTTTGCAAGCCAGACTCGGGGGGCTCTGCTTGGCAGCGTTGTGCCCCTCCGCCCCAACTCCCTCCCGCCAGTCCCTGGAGCACGCACTGCCTCGCTGCCCTTCCTACCCTCTTCCGTGGGCCTCTCATCTGTGCTTGGCTCTGGAGACTCCATTCTGCTAGTCTTTTGGCGGTTTTCTGGGTTATTTAGCAGGTGTAGGTGGAATCTAAGTGATCAGCAGGACGCACGGTGAGCCCAGCCTCCTCTTACGCTGCCATCTTCCCAAGATCCTCAAGGAGGTATATTTTAAAAGCCAATGAATAAGTTAAAATATAATTCTAAAATTATTCAAATAATACAAAAGAAAGCATGAAACAGGAAACAGAAGACCAACAACATAGGGGACAAAAAGAAAGCCAACAGTAAAAAAACAGTAGACTTAATCCAATAATATCAATCATTATATAAAATGCTAATAAACTAAACACCCTAGTCAAAAGGCAGAGATTATCAGAATATATAGAAAAACAAGCTACAGTATATCCTGCCTATATGGGGAAAATAAATGAATGTCAATGATTATGCTATATAAACAGCAAGCAATAAAAGGCTGTTAAAATGAATTTCAAGATAGACTATTACAACAATAAAGTGAGATATTTCATAATAATAATAGGGTAAATTTATCAAAAAAAGACATAATAATCAGTGATAAGTATAAACTTCATAACAGAGCCTCAAAATACATGAAGCAAAAATTATTTCCTTCAGAGGAGGAATCAGAGGAGGAAATAGACATTGCCACAATGATAATAAAAGCCTCTAATTTAAAAAGCTCTGTAATTGCTAAAATGAATAGACAAAAAAATATCAGTAAGAACATGGAAAATCTGAAAAATGCTACCAAACAACTTCACCTAATTGATATTATAGATCCATACATGCAATCATTTTGGAATTTATATTACTTTCAAGTAGATATATTACGTTCACCAAGATAGACCACTTGCTAGATTATAAAACAAATCTCATTAAATTTAAGAGAATTTGCAAAATATATTCTTTGAACAAAATGGAATTAAATTAGAAGTCAACAACAATGAGATATCTAGGAAAAGCCCAGCTATTTGTAAATCAAACAATACACTCCTATATAATCCATAGATCAAAGAAAAAAATCATAAGGATAATTAGGATTACTTCAAACTGCATAGTAATGAAAATATAACAAAGATATGAACTGTACCTGATGCACTATGAGAGGGAAAGTTACAAGTTTAAATACATAATAGAAAATAAATAAGGCCTAAAATCAATTACCTAAGTCTCCAACTCAAGAAATTAAAACACAGAAGAGCTAAATAAACCCAATATAATAAAAATAACTACAGAAATAATTTAAATAGAACTCATACAAACAATAATAAAAATTTACAATCCTCAAGCTGTTTTTTAAAAAGATTAATGAAATTGATAAGGCCTTCACTAGACTGAACAAGAAAATAAAAGAACATAAATCATAAATATCAGGAAGGAAATAAGAGTCTAAGAACAAATCATACAGATATTAAAAAGATATAAGAAATACTATGATCAACTTTATGCCAATAAACTCAACAACTTAGTCGAACTGGACAAAATCCTTGAAAAATATAAGTTATCAAAATGACATTTGATGAAACAAAAACACCTTCTGCATTTTACCTATTAAGACAATTTAATTCTTCATTAAAAATCTTCCCACCAATAAAACTCAGAAGATTTCACTGGAAAATTCCATATGACATTCAATGAAGTAATATCACTTTTACATAAAATCTTCCATAACATGGAAAAAGAAACTTCCAAACTCATGTTTTTGATGCTAGCATAACCCTAATATCAAAATCTGAAAAAAGATACCATAAAAAATTAGACCGTTATCTCTCACATATAAAGTCCTTTGAACAATGAACAGACTATATAATCCAAGTAACATTTGTCCCCAAAATGCAAAGTTGACAAAATATTTAAAAAGCAATAAGGTAATTTACCATACTAAAAGGAAAAAGTACAAAATGCACATGATCATTTCAAAACGTGCATTAAAGCATATGACAATGTTTAATATCCAATAATGATTTTTTTAAACTTTCACAAATATGGAATGTAAGGGAATTTCTTCAATCTAACAAAAGATAGCTATAAAAAACAGCTAACTGTATATTTGGTACAAAATATTAAATAGTTACCCTTAATATTGGGAAAAATGCAAAGATACCAATCGTTACCACTTCCTAGGCACCAGTAAAACAAGAAAAAGAAATAAGAGCAATAAAGATTATTAAGGGAAAATGGCTGTCTCCATTTGCAGATGACATTACTGCTTTTGTTGAAAATCTTAAGGAATCTATATAAAACCCACTATAGTTAATAATTAAGTTGGTAAGATGCAACATACAAGGTTAATATTTAAAAATAAATTATGTATATAATTTATTCTTCATTTACTGCTTATTCATTTGTTGCCATATGACAGCAAATGATCATTAAATGGAATTTTTAAATAATTCTATTTATAATACTACAATAAAATAGATTTTTTAGGAATATATTTAGCAAAAAGTATGTAAGGCTCTTTTTTGAAAACTGCAGAACATGGCTGAGGGAAATTAAAGACCTAAACAATTGGAGACATAAATCGTACATGGATTTAAAGACTCAATATTGTTTAGATATCAACTATTCCTAGCATGACCAGTGGACACAATGTAATCCGAATCAAAATTCCAGAATGTTTTTTTAGTGAAATTGAAGAGCTGAATCTAAGATTGAGCACAGGGGGTGCTCAATTGAAGAGCTGATTCTAAGATTGAGTACAGGGGGTCTGGGTGGTTCAATAGGTTAAGCAGCTGACTCTTGGTTTCAGGTCAGGTCATGATCTCACAGCTTGTGAGTTCCGTGCCCCACATCAGACTCTGCACAATGCTGGGCCTTCTTGGGATTCTCTCTCTCTCCCTCTTTCTGCCCCTCCCCCACTTATGCTCTCTCTGTCTCTCTCAAAATAAATAAATAAACTTAAAAAAATAAAAATGAAAGTAAAAAATTTTAAAAGAGAAGAGCAAACCAAAAAGGACTCTCAGTAGCTGGTTTTTAAGTAACAGAAACCCACACTGGATGCTGTTGGTATAAGGACAGACATACAGACCAAGGGAAGGAAATAAAAACGAACATTTATATAGTCAATTGATTTTTTTACAAAGTTTTTTTACAAAGGCAATTCAATGGAAAGGAAAGTTTATTCAAAAACTAATGCTGGAGCAATAGATATCCTTTAGAGAAAAAATAATATCAACCTTCACTTTATAACATATATAAAAATTAACTTGAAATGGATCTTAGACTTAAATGTAAAAGCTAAAAATATACTTTCAAAAGAAAACATAGGAGAAAAATCTTTTTGGCCAGGGGTGAGTACAGAGATTTCTTAGGATGTAAAACACATGAGCCATGAAATATTGATAAATTGGACTTTATCATAACTAAAGAACTTTTGCTCCTTGAAAGACAAGGACACGGTTGATAAAATAATAAAAAATGAAATCACACAATAGGAGAAATTATTCACAAAACATGTATCTGATGAAAGATTTGTATCTGGAAAATAAATAATTCTTACAACTAAATAGGAAGACAATGCAATAAAAGATGGACAAAAGATATGAAAAGACACTTCACCAGAGAAGATATGTGAATAGCAATAAACCATAAAAAGATACTTATCATCATTCAGGGAAATGCAAATTAAACCTTCAAAGAAACATCACCGACTACTCATTTGGATGACTAAAAACACTGACAATTCCAAGTGCTGGAGAGGATGTAAACATAGGTATATGCATTTGTCAAAACTCATCAAATGCATACAATAAGCTTTTGGATGCCCATTTTCCTGGAGTTTGGAACATGTTCTCCCTTTTTACCCCTCTTACAAGGGGTAAGCCCTTGTAAGCTTAGTAGGCCTTCCTTTTTTTCGTTACTGAATAGTCCCCTGATGTAGTTGAAGATTTATACCCTAAATTGAAGGTCAGAAACTTGATATAGCAGTCTGAACTTAATTATACTTGAAATGCCAGGGGCGCCTGGGTGGTTCAGTCGGTTAAGTGTCTGACTTCAGCGCAGGTCATGATATCACAGTTTGTGAGTTTGAGCCCTGCATCAGGCTCTGTGCTGGCAGCTCAGAGCCTGCAGCCTGCTTCAGATTCTGTGTCTCCCTCTCTCTCTGACCCTCCCCCATTCATGCTCTGTCTCTATCTCAAAAATAAATAAACATTAAAAAACACTTTTTAAGGAAATGTCAGAGCTTGATTGCCCTTTGGTACATAGTTCAAAAGATTGATAAATTACTTGTGTAGGAACAGTGTATTCCCTGGATCATCTAAGGCAATCGAGCACATCCGCCTCCAAAACTTGCTACTAATGTGTGGCAACCACACATATGGGAGTGTACTACCCAGATCTCCCTTCAGGAGAGAACCTGCTCTTATACATGTAGTAGGCTGACAGCTTCCAGCTATCACACCATCAGGATTCATGATGCCAAGCTCATGCTATATCCGTAAGTGGCTCCTAACTAATCACTGTGTATAATGCGGTTATAAAATGTAGCCATTCTTGACCACCATAGAACTCCTCTAATGGACACTGTTCTAGAGTTTCTAATAAATCGGGTTGAGACCTCCTCAGAACTGCACCACAGCCTGACTTTTCCTAACCAATTCTCCTTCCTTCTTCCCATTGGCAGATGTCAGCTATACATCATATTTTAGGCTCACCCACCTACTCTTCCCCTTTATCCTTCACAGGCACTTCCCCCAATAAATTCCATGCACTTCTAATTCTTTCTTGCCATCTGCTTCCTGGAGTACCCAAAGTAACACTGCTGTATCTGCTAAGATTCATCAATGCAATTGATCTTCTTCCCTTGCCTCATAAGGAAAAAACCTGGTTTTCTTCAAGCCCCATGGGATGTTAATACTACTCCATTCCTTCTTTAATGTCAGTATATCCCACTTCCTGTCTAGAGAGTGAAAAACCATTAACCTAAATCCCCATCTTGCTAGGGAGCCTATCCTTCCTTTACCTCTTGTTCTCAGAGGACAGTGTCATGAAAGCTCCTTATGTTTATACCATGTGACTCTGTCTCTCTGTCTAAAATTCATATATCAAGTCAGGATTCTTCGTTGCAAACAACCAATCCTACCTACTTTGCATATAAGCAGAATTTGCTTGAACAATTTATATCATTCAAGGAATTACCAACAAGGCTGAAAATTTGGATTTGGAGGCTCTGCAGTCATGAATAATGCTTCAAAGTATGTTCTAGGGCTGTTCTCATAAAAAGCAAAAACAAACAAAACACTACCATCACTGCTAGGCACTAATACCAGTTTGCCCTATTGATATACCACTGATTTGATACTGGGTTTTTCTAAAACAATTACCATTGGTTCCTCTAGATACTTGTGTAGTGACCCCCAGTTCTGCCTCCATCACCTCTGCTCACAGGCCAAAAGTCTAAGTTTGTAAGAAGTAAACAAGGACACCTGGGTGGCTTGGTTCATTAAGCATCTGACTCTTGATTTCGGCTCAGGTCATGATCTCGAGGTTTGGGGGACAGAGCCCTGCATCGGGCTCTGCACTGACAGTGTAGAGCCTCGTTGGGATTCTCACTCTCTTTCTCTCTGGCCCTCTCCCATTCATACACATGCATTCTTATGCACGCACGCACGCATGCGTTCTCTCTCTCTCAAAATAAATAAACTTAAAAAAAATTTTAAATAAAATAAAAAGTACACACTATCACATGAGATGAAGACAACCTAAAGCTAAGAAAGTACTATCATGCCAAACTTCCAAAAGTATGCCAAACTACTTATATGGAAGAAATAAACCTCACTTCTCACTCCATCCCTGGAATTGGATAATTAGTCCATAATAAAACAAAGTTTGTTGCAGATCAACACTTCACATCTATCTCTCTCTCTCTGTCTCTGTCTCTCTCTCTCTCTCCCCAACTAAAAATCTGGACATGGGGGTATTAGCAACTTAAGTCATCAGAGCACTACAGAATCAATTCAGAAAAAGGGAAGTGCAGGGACAAAATTTGGCAGGATGGTGAGTCCAACACTTGCCACCATTTTTCCCTTTAAGTCATTTGTTGATTTGAAAGCTGTATTTGAGAAGCTGAGAAGTGGAGCTGTTTAAAGGAGCTAAGAATGCATAATATTGGAGTTCAGGATCCACCAAAAAGAAAGAGGTCCTGGTAAACCCTAAGTTTTCGTTTGGGGTCCCCAAGATATATACCCTTGAAGTAAAGGTGAACCAAAATTAGAATAGCCCTCTCCCTCTCTCTCTGCCCTCCCTTGCTCACGCTCTCTGTCTCTCTCTCTCAAAAAATAAAATAAACATTAAAAAAAAGAATTAAAAAAAATGGGGTGCCTGGGTAGCTCAGTCTGTTGAGCAGCCCGCTTCAGCTTAGGTCATGATCTCACAGCTCAAAGGCTTGTGAGTTCGAGCCCCGTGTCGGGCTCTGTGCTGACAGTTCAGAGCCTGGAGCCTGCTTTGGATTCTGGTCTCCCTCTCTCCCTGCCCTCCGCTGCTCACACTCTGTCTCTGTCTCTCTCTCAAATATAAAATAAACATTAAAAAAAAGAAGAAGAATTTAAAGAATAGCCCTTATAAGACCAAAGTGCATCTTTGGATTAGCTCATTCCATGGTTATATTAATGTGATTCGTCCCTATTTTAACTGCTACCAGAAACAAAAGTAATTCTCTGGGGAAATACAACATCATTTGGAGCCTCAGATTACCTCTACAGTTTTTATTCATAATGACTGATATCAACTGAAACACTAGGCATTGCAGGAGACATTACATCAACACAACAAAGAAGAGAGAAAACCGCAGAAACATCCATAATAAAACATTAGAGACAGTTGAACAGATAAAAAATAGTCAAATGATAGATTTAAGCCCAAATGTATTAGTAATTGCATTAAATGGAAATGAATTAAATCCTTAAAGATTAAAGATTGAGGAAAATAGATTTAAAAAACAACTATCTGCCACTTATAGGAGACACATTTTCTAAGCCACTTAACTTAGGTATTATTGACATATAAAAAGCTCTACATATTTTATGTATACAACTCCATGACTTTGGAGATAAGTATACACCCATGAAACTATCACCATCATCAAAGCATAGACATATCCATCACTTATAGGAGACACATTAAATAGCAGAATATAGAAAATTTGATAGTAAACGGATACAAAAATAAAACCTGGTGTTGCTGCTATACTAATATAAAAGTAATCTCTAATACAAGAAATATTAATAGAAAAATAATATCTCAAATTATAATATTCACTTTATTGGCATATAAAACTTGATCAGAATATTGACTATATATATATATATATATATATATATACATATATATATATTCAATGAATCATTTACAGATAATTTATAAAAATTAAATACCCTTCTCTACCTATCTAAGAAGACTGGATGTCCTCAAGCCCTATCCTTTTTATAAACTCAGTAAAATCGAGAGCCTGCAATGAGGTTTATAAACTCAGTACAATATAGAGCCTGCATTGAGGTTCACATGAGCTCCCTAGAAAAAAGAGCCCATTATCTTGGATGTGCCCTAAAGACAAAGGGAATGTGATAAAGTCTTGAATTTTACTTAGTAGGGTTATTCTTAATAGTGCAATGATATTGTCATTCTGAAGCCATTTTGTGTTTTCTAAGATAGAAAACATTAGAAAATATATTATTATGTTGGGAACCAGAGTATTTACTTGAAGAAAGGGGAAAAGAAGCAAATATAAAATAGGAACTGGCCGGGGTCTATTTGATTTTGAATTTGAGGTGTCAACAAAAAATTCCTAACTCTACACTGAAAAGGCGCTAGGAGAAATAAATCTCAATAGCAATGAGGCACAATTAGTGCTTAGCTCTTGTACTATTCTCTAATAAAAAGTCACCAGTAGTCCTAGGAGAACTGGCTAATTCCAGGTCTGAGACAGGTAAAACACAAGATGATCCTGGAATATCTTATACTAAAAAGTAAGGAAATACTTGAAAATTAGTGAACCCAGAAGCTGGCCCAGGGGGATAGCCACTGGTCATTCTTGATAGCCAAAAAGGAACAATGACAGTAATGAATTAAAACATGTGGAAAAATGTAAGTCCATCATGATATTCAAAATAAAGTAGGGAAAAAGAGAGAAAAACTCTTCTCTATGGAAGAATACCAGCTAAAAAATGAGGAATGAATGATAAAATGTAAAACCACCACTATGAAACCCAGTATAAGAATTGACTCAGGCAAAATCATCAGTAAATGACAACATGAACAGAATGAAAGGTTATTGAGAGCACCTGGGTGGCTCAACTGGTTGAGCATCCAACTCTTGATTTCATCTTAGGGCATGACCTAAACCCTGGGTCCTGGGATCGAGCCCCACATGGGGCTCTGTGCTAAGCATGGAACCTGCTTAAGATTCTCTCTCTCTCTCTCTCTCTCTCTCTCTCTCTCTCTCTCGCTGTTTCTCTCTCTCTCTTAAATAAATTAAAAAATTAAAAATTAAAAAATATGGCACCTGGGTGGCTCAGTCAGTTAAGCATCTGACTTTGACTCAGGTCATGATCTCATGGTTCGTGGATTTGAGCCCTGTATTGGGCTCTGTGCTGACAGCTCAGATCCTGGAGCCTGTTTCAAATTCTGTGTCCCCCTTTCTCTCTGCTCTTCCCCGACTTGTGCGCTCTCTCTCTCTCTCTCTCTCTCTCAAAAATAAACATTAACAAAAGATTTAAAAAAATAAAAATTAAATAAAAATTTAAAAATACTAAAAAATAAAGGTTATTAGAGAACAAAATATCGACATGGATTCAAAGTAACCTCCTACTCAAATTCACTTATTCATTACAAAGGAGGAAAAAAAATGAATCTTTACAAAGGCAAGCGCTGATGGTCACTGTTCTGACAAAAGCAATATGATAGGAACAAAAAGCAGGTGACTAGTTGTCAGAGACTGAGGGGAGGGAAGGGACTGACATCAAAGGACCGGAAGGAATTCTGGAGGGAGATGAAACCATTCTTTATGTAGACTGTGGTGGTAGTAACACAATTGTACATGTCTGTTAAAACTCATAGAGCTGTACGCCACAAGGAATAAACTTTTAAAATATTTTGATAATTATGTAAATTATTCCTCAGTAAGCCTGACTTTAAGAAACAAGCAAAGGCAAAGCAGCAACAACAACAAACCAGAGGAAGGTAATGAATTCTCCTAGACTAGGGGAGACTAAAAAGACAGAACTGCCAAATGCTATATATGACCCTCAGTTAGATCCTGGGTTGAGGGGAGGGGGAGAAACAGCTACAAAAGACATTTTAGGGACAACTGGGGAAATTGGAGCATGGACTGTGATGATAATGTTATTGAATTAATGGTTTTTTCTCAGGTGCAATAATAGGTCTGTGGTTTCATAGAAACTGGTACTGTACTTGGGAGGCACATGCTGATATATTTAGGGTAACTTGTAATGGCTGCAACCTTCTTTTGGATACTTTTTCAAAAGTGAGAGTGTATATACAAAAAGGAAGATGGAGCAGGGGTCTTTCCTGTGGGTTTGAAAGATTTCAAAATCAAAATAAATTATTTTTGTTAAGTCCAATGGCACACAGCTGCCACCCCCATCTCCAGACTTCTTGCTGGATGCTGTGGCTTTGCTAACCCATACCCCTTTCTCTTCCAGTTCTTCCCTTTCAGAAGCTCCACCTTTTGCTGCTCTTTATTTCTTATTCTCTGGTCATGCTTTTTGGCTGGCAGGAAAGCATTTGTTTCCAAGGCTGTTGATCTCTGCCATGGCCCTTCTCTTTCCTCTCCCCTGAGCTGAAGCCTGACCTGTACAGCTTGGCTATTTTTAAGTATAATATATATTCTCCAAGTATCTTTAACAGAGTCAAATGGTATTGAGGTCTCTCTGGGACCATCCACCTCCTCTTTAAAAGGTTCCCATTCAGCCTCAGCCCTCTGTTTTGAACTGGAAGTCCATTCACCATCTTTTCTTCATTCAGCTCAGAGCCCCAGCTAACTGGCCAACCAAGTCAGGGAGGATTTTTCTTCTAACATCTCATAAATTCCCCATCCTTAGATGCCTTCTTCCATTACTCTGTCTCACCTAAAATGTAGCTAGCTGTAAATTTCCCTGTTTTCCTCTCAACCTTTTCTCATTCTCAGGCTCATGGATGCACCAAATGTGACCCTTTCTCATCAGGACATCTCTACAGATGTGGTGTGGGTAAATAGGTGCCTCATGGATGGGGAGATGGAAGAGGGTCACAGGTATATTCTGCAGCCTGACATGAGTCATCTTGGGATGGCCAGGGATCAGCAAACCTTCTCTATAAAGGACCTTTCAAAGCACTCAGAAAATATCATCTTGCTTTTCCTTTAAAGAGTGAAATGAAAGAAAGAAGCATAACCTTCTCTTTTTAATAAACCTTTCCTTCTCCCCATTCAAAAATACATCAATTAAAATTGTCCTGCTGATGTTGTTAATGAAATGATCTGCTGAGAAACAGCCATTAGACAGAGTAAAAGCCATTTTCCATGGTTTCCACACACAGCCCAGGAAAACTTGGCCAGATTGTCTGGCAGGTTGGGTACCCAGCCCCTCCCATGTTGTGCTCATCACTAATATGAAGCTGACAATGCTCAGTTATGCTAAATCACTCCCTAATAAGATCCTAATATGACCCTTCTAGCAACTGGCAGCTCACTGGTTTTCTGCTTTTCTTCTTACAAATATCTCTCCACCTTATTCTTGGCTAGAGTTTTCATTGAGATATTTTCAGGTGGGTTTGATCCCACTTGTAAATAATTTGCTCTCAGAGAAGTAGGTATGTAATTCATTCAACAAGCCAAAATCACTTTGAGCAGATCTGCTTACTCATAACTTTTCTTTGTCAAAGGAGCAACATGAACACATACCCATTGGAATAAATTAACATTTCAATCTGGAAAAATGGATCTAAGAAGAATAAACTGGTAAAATGCTACTAGGGGGTGAAGTGGGATTCAAATTCACTAATTATCAAAGAAAAGTAAATTTAAAATGATTACACAATTTTTAGCCATTGAAACTACAAAACCTCTTGTGGTGGATAATATTATATACACAATTTTTAGCCACTGAAGCTGCAAATCCTTTTGTGAAGGATAATATTGTGTCAGTAAGGGGCAGTGGTGTAGGAATGCTTCTCCAGGCAACACAGCTGGCACAGCATGTGGCAGCAGGAGCTAAGTACTTACATTACCTTGCCCTATATCTTTTAAGGTAATGTTGAAATAAATAAATCACAGTATAAGATGGAATACAAATTAAAATTCAAACTCTCAGAATAATTAATGATATGAGAAAATGTTTATGGCATTACATTATGTGAAGAAATCAGGATACAATACAGGATACGCAGTATGATCTAATTTATCTTAAAATATGAATACAGAGATATAGAGGCATGTTTGTGTATACTGAATTATATGCCAAGTGAAGATTCCCTGGATTTACATGTTGAACCAAATTGGCTTAATAACTAATTCCATGTCCTATGGAAAAGCAAAATCCCTTTGAAGATTTCCTGAAGGGTGATATATGCAGTCACCTCAACTCAGAAACCTTCTCTGTTCTGTCCTGCATGAACCCAGAGTTCAAGTTTTTAGCTTAGCTCCTATTTCCACCCAGGGAGATGAAAAAAAATCACACAAAGCAATCAAGAGTATAATAGGATCAAGCACTTGAAAGATACAGAAGTTCATTTAACAATATGCAAACCATTTTAAATTGAACATTAAGTATTACCATTTTAAAAAATTATTTTTAGCCAGTCCACTGGCTATTTGCCTGTTAGATCACCCAGCTGCACATTTCATAAGCACATCCTTCTTCCCCTTCCCTTTGCTCTTGACCTCTCCTCCAAGAGCAATAAAATAAATTCTTTAATCTCCCATGCAAGGCACTTAATTGTCTATTTTATAGCTGAGGTTCTGGTGTTTATTTTATAGCTGGACTCTCTGAGTCCTACCTCCTATCCCAGGCTGCTTATCAAGGTATTTTCCCAAATAAAGACAGTTCCTACCCTAAGAGTAATCCTGGTCTATCTGGTATTAAAAAGATGGTTCTCAATCCTGGCTAATCTTTGGAATTTCTGAGATGTGTCATTTTGTGTGTGTGTGTGTGTGTGTGTGTAGCTTTTTAAATAAATATTACTCTTTGAGCCTCTCTGGAAGGCCTGAGGGTGTGATTCCAGCATACATTTATTTTTAATATCCATGTGATTCTAGTGTGCAGCAGAGTTGAAAACCACCATGCTGAAATCAAGACATTCATATTGTTATACATATACCATATATCTTTGATCTATGGTGCATGTTTTTCCACGGCTTGATATTTTTTAGAAATTTGGATGTATTTAATAATTTATATCAGAAAGAACTTAGAAGCTGCCAAATAGATTAAATTGTGACATACTTGTCATTTCTTGCAATGTATATGGGAAGAGTGCCCGGTCTCACCAAATATATCATGCAATCTTTAAAGCTGGAAGAATTTGGTGTGACTGATTCATGCATTATGAAGGACTATTATTTGGGCACTGAAAATCAATGAGTAAAAGCTTCTGGCTGAATTTCAAGACAAACTTGTGATGTATAATTCAATAAAGAAAAAATTATGAGTTTAACCAAATAGGAAATGCAGATAAAATCCCATTGTTTTTTAATATATTTTGACATGAGACTGTAGATAAAGATGTCATAGGGGTCAACATTTGAATCACATATAATGGGAAGCAGCACATAATAGGTATGATTTGTACAACTATGATTGACCAAAAGTGATTTTATTTCTTTTTTGTTTTTTTAATATGAAATTTATTGTCAAATTTGTGTCCATGCAACACCCAGAGCTCATCCAACAGGTGCCCGCCCTCCTCAATGCCCATCACCCACTTTCTTCTCCCTCCCACCCTCCATCAACTCTCAGTTTATTCTTAGTTTTTAAGAGTCTCTTATGGTTTGCCTCCCTCCCTAACTTTTTTTCCCCCTTCCTCTCCCCATGGTCTTCTGTTAAGTTTCTCAGGATCCACATAAGAGTGAAAACATATGGTATCTGTCTTTCTCTGTATGACTTATTTCTCTTAGCACAACACTCTCCAGTTCCATCCACGTTGCTACAAAAGGCCATATTTCATTCTTTCCCATTGCCAAGTAGTATTCCATTGTGTATATAAACCACAATTTCTTTATCCGTTCATCGGTTGATGAACATTTAGGCTCTTTCCATAATTTGGCTATTGTTGAAAGTGCTGCTATAAACATTGGGGTACAAGTGACCCTATGCATCAGTACTCCTGTATCCCTTGGGTAAATTCCTAGCAGTGCTATTGCTGGGTCATAGGGTAGGTCTATTTTTATTTTTAAAATCTTTTTTTTTTCAACGTTTTTATTTTTATTTTTGGGACAGAGAGAGACAGAGCATGAACGGGGGAGGGGCAGAGAGAAAGGGAGACACAGAATCGGAAACAGGCTCCAGGCTCTGAGCCATCAGCCCAGAGCCCAACACAGAGATCGAACTCACGGACCGCGAGATCGTGACCTGGCTGAAGTCGGACGCTTAACCGACTTCGCCAACCAGGCGCCCCCGGTAGGTCTATTTTTAATTTTTTGAGGAACTACACACTGTTTTCCAGAGTAGCTGCACCAGTTTGCATTCCCACCCACAGTGCAAGAGGGTTCCCCTTTCTCCACATCCTCTCCAGCATCTGTAGTCTCCTGATTTGTTCATTTTAGCCACTCTGACTGGCATGAGGTGGTATCTGAGTGTGGTGTTGATTTGTATTTCCTTGATGAGGAGCGATGTTGGGCATCTTTTCATGTGCCTGTTGGCCATCTGGATGTCTTCTTTAGAGAAGTATCTATTCATGTTTGCTGCCCATTTCTTCACTGGATTATTTGTTTTTTGGGTGTGGAGTTTAACCAAAAGTGATTTTAAATTAACATTATTCAGACTAAGAAGGAAACTTGGTCTCAATTTTGTAAGAAGAAAATGGTATATAATTGCCAATTTTTTAGTAAAAAAGAAATGAATCTTTATTTGTCTTGAAATACAGTGACTAAACCAAATTGCATTTTATAACAAACAGTATCTTAGAGTTAAAGAACTACAATACACATAGCTACTCATAATCCTAGAAAAACAACTGGAATGAAGCACATCAGAACATTAGTAGTCATTGTTGAACAGAGTTATAGATAATTTTTATTATCTTCTTTACATTTTCTTTACTTTCAAAATTTTCTAGTGAATATAGAAAAATCTCATAATCAGGAAAAACAAATACATGAGCACAGGCATACCATTTTCTACCTCTGACTTGCCCTAAAAAACTCATTGATCAAAAATATAAATATCAAAATAAAAGAGATAAGAAAGCCAAAAAAAAAAAAAAAAAAAACAACTAGATTTCAGAGGACTTAAACTATGGGCCGTTTAACCACAATAATATCTTCTTTGTTTCTGAAGTCCAAATGTAAAAGATTGTTAAGGCTTTTCTCCATACCCCTTCTCCACACCCTGAACAATCTTTGATTAAACCCAGAGCCCAGTTTACTGGAATGATGTTAAATGTGCCAGAAAAAAGGAAGCTATGAAACTGTCTACCTTCCTCCTTTCCAACATTTCTCACTCGAATGGCATGCTGTGAAACACACACTTAAATTGATTGGTATTAATGCATGCATACAGGTTCCAAAATGTCAGCAAGATGCATTTGCTTTCAAGTTATATTAATTCTTCTGATTACAAAGAGCTGGGTAAATAAATCATAGTTTTTCACAAAATTTGTTTTAAGGTCCTTTCTCATACATGCTAAGAATTTTCCTTCTTTACTGACTCACCTTCATTTGTTTATTAATTCAATTGACAAAAACCATGTGCCAGGCACTGTTCTAGGCCCTGGAAAAATGGTAATAAACAAAATGTGATCAGCTTACATGCCAACAGGGTAAGAAAACAAGCAAGATGTAAGTGCATTAAATATAATTTTTAAAAAATGGAGAATGCCTAAAGCAAGGCCAGGACAGGGAGCAGGAAGCAGGTGGCTAACATGGTCAGGGACTTCTCTGAGGAAGTTATACTCACACAGAGACTAGAATGCTGACAAGGAGGTAGCACTACAAAGATCTAAAGAACATTCCAGGCTGAGGAAACAGCAAGAACTGCAAGTCTGCAAGATAGGCTGAGCTTGGTACTTTCATGGAACACAGGGAAGGTCAGTTTGGCTAGAACAGCATGGGAGGGAGAGTGGTATAAGGTGAAACCAGAAAACTAATAGGAGTTAGATCGTGTAGGACTGCACAGGCCATAGAATGGAGTTAAATTTTATTCTACTTGTTACATGAAAACTTTGGAGAGATCTGATATGATTTATGCTTCTTTTAAAATGGTATAGCACAGGGGTGTATAAGCCTGGGTGGCTTAGTTGATGGAAGGTCAGGTCATGATCTCATGGGTTCATGGGCACTGAGCAAGGAGCTTGCTTGAGATTCTCTCTTTCCCCCTCTCTCTGCCCCTTTCTTCCCCACTCTCTCTCAAAATAAATAAATAAACACTTTTTTAAATGTATACCACAAAACGCAGAAATGTACATTATTCCTCCCCTGACCAGTTCTTAGCTTCAGAAATAAACTGGAAACATTTTCGACAAAAAGTCAGGAAACCTAGGATCAAGTCCTACCTTTTCCATCTAGAAGCTGCATTACTTTAGTCAAAACACTTAATCTTCTGGCTTCAGTTTCCCTATCTGTAAAACTGAAATACTACATCATGGCATTGAAATGAGATATAAAAGAGATGAAGGATTTGAAACCACCCACATAGTGGATGGTTAGGACGTCAAGTCCGCTCTTTCTTTCCCTCCTTCCTATGAGATAGAGAGGAGAGGGATTCTGGAGAAGGAGCACCTCCAGTGTGTGTGATAATTGCTAATGGGGGAAGTGAGGCTCTGTGAGTGGATTCTTTGCTTTGGGTAGGGGTCCTGTGAAAAAAGGATTTGTTTGTCTGGGAGATGATCCTAGGAAGTACTGTTAAGAGAATGGAGGAGTGAAAGAGGAGAAAGAAGGAATCAGATAAAGAGAGTATTACCAAGCATGGAGAACTTTGGGAAGTTTCACTTTGAAAACTTTGGAAGACAGTGTAGAAAACATCTTGGAGCTTTCCCACCTGAGGGCCAAAGGAACTTGGCATTGACTCATCAAGTCCTTAGTCCCATGGGCTAACTCCCCCACACTTCCAATCTGCCCCAGACTTGGACTGACAGGGCTCGCATGGCCAGAGAAAGCCTGAAGCAAAGATTTGCAGGTCCCTGCAGCAGAAACCATAGAGTAGGCATGTTTGGGAATGGTGGGTACCAAGAGAATATGGCTGCAGCACCGCATCCACCACTCCCTCAGTCTCAGACCCAACACCGTGAGGCCCCTGGGACATGAAGGCCTGCTCTCACTGCCAGAAATGCAAAATGATTTTCTCCAGACTGTGACAACCCCTGTGAATATTGTGTGTGAGTGATGATGCCTCTGGCTATGCTACTAAGGGCCCCCTGGGAAGATCTCAGCAAAAGGGCAAAGACTCTGGGCACTACATTCCTCCTCACACCTGCAGGATAACTCACAGTCTTAGCCTCCTCTTGGACCAGGTCTGTGGGTTTTAAACACAAAACAGGTTGAGCTTATTAGGCATTCTGGTCTCTACGGAAATTTTCTCTAAGCAGCCTTTCTATTTAAGAAAAAGTTAAAATCAATATGCCTTGAGAATAGCCAGACTTTGCTAAGTTTGGTATGTGGGTGGGATTTATTATTTTCCTAGTATTAAAAAGCCAACACTTATTGAGAGATTTTATCATGTGCCAGGGAAGGGAAGCACAAACCTAACATCATATAACTCTATACAAATGAGAAATATGAACTCACCTGTAATGTAATAGGAGATGATAGAGACAGTTGTCATCTAAGAGGACTGTACTGCATCTGAAATGACATAAAGTAACCCATGGAGGAGCATTTTTAATATCTTTAATTAATTTCATGAGTTATTAATTATTAATTTAAATAATACTAGCCTTAATTTATTGAGCATTTATTATTAGCCAAACACAACCATAACCCTTTATCTACTTTAGCATTTTTAAACTTCACAGCAGCATTGAGAGATAAGTATTGAAGTTCTCATGTAAAAGATGAAGAAACTAAGACTTCAATTAAAGAGCTGGCATTGAACCTTACACTCTTAAATTTCCAAGTGATAAAGTGTATAACTTACCCTGGGTACCTGTATAGAGAGATCCTAATGAAAACCTGAACAACTAGTTATAGAATTATATATTGGAGAACCAGTAGCATCTCTGGGCCCTGTCCAATCAGTGGATCCCTGGGAGAAACCTGGAGTAATATTATCTATTGAGTATCTTACATCCTCTTTCTTATGGGCCAGTGAAAGCTCATTTTACACATTTGGATACTGTTCTGTGTTTCTAAGAATGACTCCTTGAAGGATGTCATTTAATATTTGTAAAACTTTATATTCCTAAAACTTAATGAAACATATGACTAAATATCATTTCAAATTAAAACCACTCTCAATTCTTTGTCCCCTCTAATTTCATGAGGAAAATGAAGATAATACCTAATGGCAGAAAGCCCAAGATAACTTATGTGATCCCTCACTCTCAAAAAATAAAACAAATAAAAAAGAATCTTTTAGGTAATTTATTTCCTGTACCTTTCAGACAGAATTATCTAAGTTTGATTCTCTATGAATTGGTTCAACATTAACTGCACCTCATTTTCCTTCACTAGAGAAGAAAAGTGTGAAAAGTAACCACACACACACACACACACACACACACACACAAAACACAGCCCATGCTTTGCAAAAAGGCAGTTTACTAGTAAAGATGAAAAGAGATTTTTTAACAGAGCAAGATGCTAAGTAATGAATTCTCTCCCTTAAGAAATCTATTCCCAAGGTAACCCTTTGTTTCTAAAAGAAGCCAACCATGTCAAATCCAGTCAATTCCATCTGTTGATGATTCCCTACATCTCTCTTTCCTCTTCTCACTCTCTGTCACCTTCCAAAACCAGCACCTTAAACCTGCACCTATTATTAAAGTCAAAGACCTTGCACTCATTCTCTGTCAATAGACACAACTCTACCACACATGCCATCAGTACAGTGGCTCTGACAGGTGAGGCTCAGATACAGGTATCCCCACTGCATTAGTTATCTACTGCTGCACAGAAAATTATTCCAAAATTCAGTGGCTGTTGGCAGACTAGCCTCCATTAGGCCCTGTGTGTTTCTTGTGAGCAAAATCACAGACAGCTTTTGGTCCAGATTATCTTTTCCAGGATATTTGTATAGCAAACAACCTTGAATGATGGAGACAGTGTATCCCCCTGGGCCAGGAGCCAGAATTGTCTGCTCTCTAATATAATAAAAATAACATATTCCTCCAGGGTAAAGTTTGAGCAGATTTTCTTGAAGCCCTCTTATAAAAGGTTGGGTTTTCCTAAGCTGAGGATTCCTCAGCTGTGAGGCAACCCCACTGTGTGTGAAGAACCCACCTGCCTATTGTTGCCTCACTCCCACAGAACTTAGGAGCAAAGGAACCAGTGCAAACATGAGCTCACACTGACTGCTTTGCTATAAATTACACGAGCCTTTTGTTTCTGACTCGTGAGTCCAATGACTTCTACTAGTGTCCATAAAACTGTGGTAGACTAATTTGTTAGCTTACACAAGATCTCAGATCCTTCTCAGTTTTTGACAGTGGTTTCAAACAATAAACATTTATTTTCTCATAGTTTCTGAGAGTCAGGAATCTGGAATTGGCTTACCTGGATGATTCTCATTCAGGGTCTCTCTTGAGATTACCATAAAGCCATCAGCAAGGGCTGCTAAAGTCATCTGAAGGCTTGATCGAGGCTGAAAGATACAGTGGCAAGAAGGCTTACTCATATGGCTGTTGGCTAGAGGCCTCAATTCCTCACCACATTGGCTTCTCCACAGAGCTTTTGGAGTATCCTCAAAATATGGAAGCTGGCTTCCTCCCCCAGAACAAGTGATCCAAGAGAGAATGACTGTGACCCAATGGAAGCTGAAGCATCTTTTATAATCTAATATCAGAAATGATATACCATAATTATGGCATATTCTGTTGGATACAAAGCTCAACCACAGCACTCTGTGGGAGAGAACTGCACAAGGATATAAATATCATGAAACAGTGATCATTAGGGCCATCTTGGAGGCTGCCCACCACTCCCATGCTGTCAGGTACGCACCTCACTCTCACACAGAGAATCTGGCTGGCATTACCAGATACTTTCAAGCCAGGAGAAGGTAGAACTGATGAAATAATGGCTAGGAAAAAAGACAGAATGAAGTCTTGAATTTTAGAACTGGCTTCAGAAGAGATTATTTCAGCAAGAAGAGAAACTTCTGGAAATGGCCTAGTGAAAAGAGAGGGAATTTAGTACCCTTTCCCCATGAGGAGCAATAAAACTCAGAGAGATTTATTTTAATTTTCTTTCTGAAATGGGTGACACATTCATCTCAGAAAATTCAGTCTCCAGGAAAATAGTTACCCACTGCTAACCATCTCCTTTCTTCCAGAGAAAGCAACAAAATATTTTTTTTCCTTTGTCACTTCTCTCCCACCAACCTTCCATGTTCCCATTTGACTAGCCCATGAGAAAGTGGAACCATTTTTCTCATTTTTTCGTGAGTGTTGGACAATGCCAACCACACATGCATTAGTGCACCACTTCAGTAATTCTGATTCCAGCAGTACACCCAACAGTGAAAACCATGTACAGTGAGGACATCTAAAAAGAAAGGAGGAGCATAAAATGTGAGATGGGGGGATGTGCATGTGTACGTGTGCATACAAGGAGATTCTAAATAAGGGGGCAAAGTTGAGCAAAACACAATGCATTTTAATTCATATTTCTCTTGTTCTGCACTGTGGAGGAAGACAGGGTAACAGAAGAAAAGTGAGGAAAATTTTAAGTTACTAATGTTGACCACAATTTGCAAGCTATACCACATAATATTGAAATGTTTGCTTGGAAAACACATGAAAGTGCTGTGTATGTATTCATGGTATGTAAGAATGATAAGCGAGGGCTCTAGAGACTTAGAAATAAAAAGCAATGGTCTTCATTTTAGCAAAAGAAAACAAACATTGTTTTAGCATCCTCTGTATGCCAGACTCTGAGCTAATTTCATTCACATTTAATCTTCATTCAGAATAGCCCTCTAAGGCAGGCATAATCATCCCATTTCACAGGAGAAAAAAAAAGTGGCTCATAAAGAATGTGACTTGCCTTGCATAACACAGTCAGTGACAGAGATTCAGGAGTACATACTCTTATATACTTCACTGGTTCTTTGACAAAATAGGGACATCTGTTGCTTGAAATGATGAAGAGAGGAGGTGCCCAAGTCTGAAATCTTTACTGAAAGCACTAGTATTTCTATAATTTGGTGTGGAAAACACAAGTGACGTAACTAAGAGTGAAGGTGGCTTTCGTGTCATTGTGAGAAGTAGCAAAGTATACATCAGTTTATGCAATCTCTTCATCTTCAGTAAAGTGCTCCAAGGGCTTCTCTCCTTAACAGCTGTTCTAGTGCCTTTGAGTCCTTGAAAGAGGGCTGGTAACCACCCAAACAAGCGTGAAGGAAAGGAAGCTCCAAGCCACCCCAAAGACCCAAGATACATGCGTCAGGACCCTGTTTCCTGGAATAAGGAACACTGAACTAAGCAAAGGCTCAAGGTTCCCAGAGCCATCCCTTGCAAGCCATCTGTGCTCAGTATGTTACTGTCTCTTGGCCCTCCCAGAGTCCTGCTGGGATGTTCAGAGACCACTTGCTTTCAGGGGCACATTAAACATGACTCACATGACAAACTCATGGCCATGGATAGAAAAATATCTCTCATTTGAGCCACAATATTTAAATTGTCACCCAAAAGAAAAGAACTTTGGAGGAACATCAGAGAACATATAGATTTGAGAGCAAGAATGGAGTGGTATTACATGTGATGCTGTTCTAATAAAAATCATTAAAAGACCCTGGAACTCTTTTCCTTAAGACTTTTCTCTAGTAAGGGAAATAAAATGGGAAGCCCTAATTCTTAAAGTACAATGTAAAGCCTACAATGTACAGCACACAGGCATCTGGCTGGTGAAAAGTTCACATACACAGTGGATTGTCTCCTCGAGAGAAACATGATACAGTCAAAAAAGCATCATCTATGGGGTCGGACAGACCTGGATTTGCATTTTAGCTTAACCTACTTGTTTGACTTCGAAAATTTACATAAAGTCTCTAAGTCTGTCTCCTTATTTGTACAGTTAGAATGATAATACCTACCAGTGGGCTTTGGTAATCCCTAACCATGTGATAACACCAGGTAAACTATCTAATACAGTCTGTTGTATGCTGTCCCTGTAAATCATAGCAATGAATTCTATTCATCCATTTTTCAAGGAATTATGCATGAAACTTTGGGCTACATTTTCAAGAAGGAGCCTTTAGGATTCTGAAACCACACGCAAACTAACTTTCCAAAGAATCACATCTTCCAAATTGAATTGGATAAGTCATAAAGTGTTTAACAGGGTGCTGGTCTTGAAGAGAATAGATTTAATTTGGTTTAGTTCCTTTGGCATTTGCAGGTAAAAACCACCAAAAATTAATTAGCATGTCTTCATTTGCTTGAGGATGATTAATAATACTCAGGGAAAATGGGTTTTACATAATTCATCAGTCTGACACAGCCCAACACCTCTGGAGTTCTGAGAACTTCCAATCCCAGCTAGTGTGTGACACTTTAAAACTAGGTACAAAACACAAAACGGTGCTATTCTTGTAGGCCCTACATTAGCCATTGTTCTGAAGTGAGGGGAGAGAAATCTAATCACAATCTTCAAGGTTACTTTCTTTCCAGTTTGGGGTAAAATGGTGTAAACAAATTCTCTCTACATAGAAAAGCTTTGACTTGGTCTCCAGTAATTCACTTGGTTCACTAAATAGGTTGAGCATCTATTATGCATAGTTACCATCACAGGTGCCTTCTTTTTCTCCTTCCCACCAGTAGTCTGTGTAAGCCTCCAGGTAGTGAGGCTGACTCTATTGCTATAAGCAAAGTCTACGTGAGGTGAGTTTTTTTCATACTGCCAAAAATGTCCTTGCCCCAAGCACACAGAGCTTTCTATGAATGGTCTATGATGCACAAGGTATAAGTTAAGGCATTGGAAGCATAAGTCATCAACACATAAGCAGAAAGCAAAAAGTAAGTTGATCAGTGTTTCTGAATCCAAATTGGAATGCCTGCTGGCAAGAATTTTTCATTATCTACAGATGGCCTTGGGAGTCAATGGGAAGAGGAATCTAGAGAGAGTATTAAAGGCAATAACTGTCTTAATATTTGGAAGAGAATCTAGGGAAAGAAATGTGAATTTTAAAACAGAAAACAACATTTATCTTTCTAGGTCTATATAGGCCCTGAATTTAACCAATTGATGTAATTAGAGGTTAGATGGCCATGTGAAGAATTCCAGAGAGAGGCCTTCAGCTCTATGTGAAAGTTTGGACAAATAAGCTGAAAACCTCTAAGATCCATTCCAAAGCTAAGATCCAAGGAATCTGACTACAGTTTAAAATAAAGGAGTAATTTGATTTCTTCACTGAAATCTGCCTTCAATTTGACTGCCTGCTTTTAATTATGGTTATTTATCTAGCATTATTAAGTGCACCATTTCTGCCACTTGTGACTCAGAATTCTTTGCAGGATGCCAGCTCAGATAGATGGGTTTCCTAGCCAAGATTATCCAATGCTACCTCAGTTTAGACTGTCTTGATTTTGATATTAGAAGATAACTCAAGCTACCATTAGTCTAAGAGGAAACTCAATGGAAGCATATTAAAGAATCTCATGGTTTCCGAGTGTAGAGGGACTCAGGGAAGGGGAAGAAACTAAGGCCTGGACCATCAGGAATCTCAGAAGTGCCCATTCTCTGTCTTTAAACTTGGCCTTTCCAAGAATCAGCCTCATTTTTATTTGCTTTTGCAGAGCAGGATTCCCTAACTCCAAATCTACATGGCAAGAAATGCCATGCTGCCCAAACTGATACCATGTCAGGTTCAGCCACAGTATAGAAGACCTGGTTGGCCCAGAATGAGTAAATAACTACCTCTGATCACATTGATTTAGGCCAAGGAGGTGTGTGGGGTTAGGTACTATGAACATGGCTGCTCGGGACCCATCTCTATGGAAGATGAGAAAAGACATGAGAAGGAGGGTAGTTCTCAAGAAGGGAGCTGGAAAAAAAATCCTAAAAGAAGCCCACTAAAAATAGATTCCAGCAAAAATAAAATATTTTATGTTTATTTTTTCCTCAGTCTGGTAAGTAGTACAGGTTGCTGTTGCTTCTGTTTGTATCTTACATCTGAAAGAACTATGTCAAGCATATAGATGTATCAACTTATTTTTTAAAGTGACATCTGAAGCATGTTGTCTTTCTTGACTTAAGACTTCAAGTCACAAATAATCAATATTTGCCCTGAGGAAATCTAAGGGCTTTTTTAAAAACCAGAATCCTATAATCCTCTGGTGTCTTATAGCTCTAGGAAAAACAAGTTACCCTCTTAAAAGATCCATCTTATGGTTGTTTCTTCTCCTATGAGGGGAACTTGGCTTAATGACCCCATTCCCTGGACAAAGTGGGCTCCTCCAGAGAAAATGGGAGCAGTTATTTTTTTATTTCCAAAGCCATCCAGAAAAATGTTCCATATATAGTTTCCTGCTGTATGATTTAGAGAAAATGTGACTCTAACTACACTAAACATTGATCTCAGTGTCTTTCTGGTGGCTAACAGCTGGGGCGAAGGGCGGGCATGGGGGCTTTATCTAGTCAGACTACTATTTGAAAATTTCAACCTAAGCCAAAAAAAAAAAAAATTAAACAAAACCAAATGCCATTTTTTCCTAACAAAATACAGTTTGTTTTTAATCAGGTAAAAGATAAACACTCTACCAAAGAATATACACAGATTGCAAATAAAAATGTAAAAAGATGCTCAACATCATTAATTGTAACAGAAATGTAAATTAAAACCATGATGAGACACCACTAAATGCCTTTTAGAAGGGTTAGGTTAAAAAATTGTAATATTAAGTGATGTCAAGGATGTGAAACACCGGAAATACAAAATGTACACCCACTTTGGAAAAGGGTGTGGCAGTTTCCTATGAAATAAAACACGTGTTTACCAAAACTCAGCTGTCTCACTGCTAGATTTAGCCCAAGCAAAATAAAAACTTATGGTTCACTTGAAAACAGGTACACAGGTGACTTTTTGCATAACTGCCAAAAAACTGGAAATAATACAAGTAACTCCCTACTAGGAGATGGATAAACTGTGGTACATCTAAATAGAATGTATACTTAGTAATAAAAAAAGAAATAAATTATTGATACATGCAACAACATGGATGAATCTCATATGCAATATTAAGTGAAAAAATGTTCTGATGTTAAGTGAAAAAAGTCAGAATAATAAGGAATTCTATAATTCCATTTAAAAGATATTCTGGAGAAGGCAAAACCATAGAAAAAAAAAAAAACCAACAGTGGTCATCAGGGGCTGAGGGGTTAACTACAAAAGGATGCACAATTTGGGGGTGTGATGAAACTACTATATATTTGATTTGAGTGTGGGCTCCATGACTACATGCATTTGTCAAAACCTACAGAACTATACACTAAAAAGGGTGGATTTTACTGTATGCAAATTATACCTTAATTGAAACATAGAGCAAATATACATTTATCAATAGATATAGTGTATTGTGTATTTGTTCCTATTTAACTGCACTCATGACCACTTTAGACATTCTCACTGAACAAGATTTTTAAACTTCATAGCAAGTCCAAGGCACTTTCAGTGTCTTTGGCTGCTTCCATGCATTTGTGAAATCACACTGAAAGCTTTTCCTTTGGCTCAACTGTGTTCACCTCCAAAGCACTTGTTCTGAGACAAGAGCCCTTTTTGTCTTGATGGATTTACCACAGAAGTAGAGAGAGGCCAACCAAGTCCCATGGGCAATCCCAAAGCTGAGGTCTCTCTTTGTCATGTTAAACTCTTCACATAAACGAGAGGGAAAACCTGCCTCTTATTTTCTCTGCTGGGTAACTTTTCCCCAACCTCCACTTGAATTCAAGTATCTGCAGTCCAAACAGCTGGAGAAGATGCAGGGCTGTTATAACCTGCATTGTTCTGCACCACCCCCAGAAGGAACTGTTCCCCAGCTACGGAGAAGGGAAGGGCCAGCCCATCAGTCATCCTCTGGGTGACTTATATGGGCTCTATTAATATCACAAGATGCTTCCCTTCAGCATTCACCTCTTAAGAGTCCATTTCAATCCCAATAAATATTCACAACCGACACCTTCCATATGCCACCTAGGCTAAAACGGAACTGATGAGTGCTTAGGAGATGATGTTTTAAAATGATGCACTACATAGGAACCTATACAAATCTCTGTTTTATTGCAGGAACCAGAGGTTAGCATTAAGAGGACTGCCATTTGCTTCTCCAATTTGTAACACCATTAATTACTCATGTGTTTTTAATCTGCTTCTAAAACAGAAGCATTGTAAATCTACAATGCAAGGATTCCCTAAATGAGGACTTGGGATAAACCCACACTCTCTAGAACTCCTGGTTCCAATTTAATCAAGGAAGGCAGAGCTCCAAAAGTAGGCTCTGCACCTTAGGGACCCCAGTTTAAATTGACAAGGGATATCCAGGTGTGGGACATAGGAAACAAAGGCTGAAGCTCATCGTGGAAATGTCATCGAAGAAGAAAGTAGTTGTGAACTCTCCCTCTGGAAGTCAGACAAGGCTCAGACTTCCCATCAGGGTCCCTCTGGCTGTGCTAAACTAGCCACAGCCCTAATCAAATATAAGTGCTGGCCTGCTGCCAGCTACAGGGTGTCAGCCCTGACATCAAAATCCTCCTGTCCTCTGACCCACAGGGATGCTGCAAACAGTAATTAATGTCCATTAAGTGGCTAGTCATCCTTACTCAGCGGCTTTCTGTCAAGTTCTAAGCAGACAGTAGCATAGCCCATGACCTGGAGTACCTCATCAGACCACTTCCTCCTCTAGGGAAAGGAGGTGACCTCAGCTCCAGCTGTCCACAGTGCAAAAGCCACAGACACTAAAGGGCCTCTTGCCACCATAAACAGTGTCCCCAAGATGGAGCTGAGCCCTGCTTAGAGGTGCTTGGGCTGGGCAGTCCCAGAGGAAATGGCTGTTGCATGCTAGAAGGCTTCAGAGTTCAGAATAGTTAAACCAACGCAGACAGCTCTGATGGATGGAAATAATGCCAGAACATTCTTAATGAAAGACTAGCCAGAGCATAAATGATGATCTAGATGACTTTCTCCGCTCCCAAACAGCCAGCCCTACTCCTCTACACCAATGCTCTGAATTCATGAGGCCCTGACTGGGACTACTGAATACCAAAAGAGCCGAAACAGTCTGAGAGGAGAAGCTAACATTTGTTAACTTCCACTCAGTGCCAATTTCCTTAATTACATCCACAGCATACCACCTGATGCGTGGTAGATGCCAAAAAATTGGAAGCTTAAATAAGACCTGTCAAATGAATGGGTTGAATGAATTCCCGTTTAATTCTTCCAACAATTCTGAGCAACAATTTATACCTGGGGAAACTAAGGCCCATAGAGCTATAGACTTTCTCATAGTCACAAAACTCTTTAAGGTTGGGAGAGTTGAAATGGGAACAGATTTTCTGACCCTTTAGAACCTATGACTCTTTAGGAACCCCTGCTAGTTCCTGACTCTGGTTGTTTATACTGTTAATACTGACATGGCACAGTTGATGTTACCTGCCTTACTAAAGAGAGTTGGCCTCCTCACTCAGTTTCCAGCTTCCTAAACCTATGGGAAGATTCCATCTTCAGTTGTCTCCTTGGCTGTCTATACTTGTGGGTTTGTATCTTATTCCTCTACAATTGTCTTAGTGAGATTTGGAAAGGAAAAGGAAAGTAGTCACATGGCTGTCTATCTTACAGGCTTCTCTTTCATAGTTACTGATTTGGGGCCACAAGCAAATGAATTCTTAAGACATTTTTGGTGCAAAAAGGCACTTTTATTATAGCACAGGGACAGGACCTGTGGGCATAAAGAGCTGCAGTTTTGCTGTATGAAGCTCGTGGTTATATGCTTAGTGCTCAAGGGGGAGGGATGTGCTAGGAGTATTAGGTTATAAACGTTTTCTTCGAATTTCTGCCCATAAAACTACTTTTGCACGATTTTTCTGGTGTTTGTCATTCAGTTCAATATTAACTATGGGTGAGATGTACAGACAATCATAAGACCTTTAAGAATGTAGCAGCCAATGCTTGTTTGAGCCTTATCGAAACTATGCAGGCTGTAGGTCAGCCTTCTGGGATAAAAGTGAACATTCTTCTGCTTATGGTCCTTATCAGTTACCACCTCCAGTGCTGAGAGAAGTAGACCCAAAGTTAAAGGAAACAGGGAGCTCCAGAATGTGGCTTTTCTCTGAATGTTACCAGTTTCCATTCCAAAGTTCTCAGAGCAGCAGAATGGGAGAGGGCATCACCAGTGACTCTCCCTTAGCTCATGGTAAGAACCCCCTGCTTTCCTGTGTGGATGGAGTCTGCCAGTCCCATCTCTTTTGTGCACGCTTGCCCCACCATGGTGAATCCAACCCTAGATTCTCTCAGGTCATCACCATGGACTCTGCCACAGGGATTGGGGCTTGTGCCAAGGACACCCAGCATTCCAGAATTCCGCTATTGAGTATTCATACAGACCTAACTGTGGCCTTATTTTCCTTTGTAGCTCCTTGTCCATGTCTCTTCTTTAACTCTGAGCCCACTTGGCACCCTCCAAGAAGATAATCAAAGATCTTTCCAGGGAACCAACAACATCAGCCCAAACTTTGCAAGATGCCAGAAATCAAGTTGGTGTCTCTGTTTTATGGAAAAAGAGAATGGTAAAATCCATGTTGGCAAAACATAGGCAGGCAATCAACAGTACACTCAGCTTGTGAGAACACATCTCAGGGACAGGCAGCAGGAAGCTCTTTGGTATAGCTCTCTCCAATTATTATAACAGCATAGGGCCTGGTCAAGTATGTCAGAAATGCCTGACTTGGAGGAGCTATTTTAAAGTGTATGGCTAAGAAACTCCAAAAAGAATTCTCTTTCCTTTTCTGTCACCTTCTGTTGCTCCACTCTCACTCCCCTTCTCACTCTTTTGCTCTCCATTGTCCCCTTCCAACATTTTTTTCTTTCTTTCTCTATTCCTCTTTCAACACTTGACAAGATTATCTGTTGCCTGATAAAGATCTTCCACCAAGCTCAAGCCCTCAGAGAATATTTCCAACACAGCTATTTCCAGGCCCTGGAACTTAGAATCCACAAAGGAAATGCTGACAAAAGCCTTAAGTAGGGCAGTCCTGTGTAGCCCCAGCCTCGTTAAATCAGCTTTCTGAGAGCTGGGCCCAGAAAACAGGATAAACTCAGTCATAAAGCTTTTCACTCATCTTTAACCCACCTACTTCTCATCAACCTATTCATAATGAGCAATAAATAAAGCCCTGTCTGTCACAAAGCCCCAGACCTTGGTGCAGCATTTGACTTCACAAAAGCGAGAGCTTTCCACATTAATGCCTTTTGCTTTCTGTCATAGGCTTCTTGGAAAAGACATTCTTCTCTCTTTTGGGAGAGATGACAAGTGGCTTGGATAGGTAAGATTTACTGAGTCCTTACTATGTGCAGGGCTCAGCGTTTTAAATACAGTATCTCACTGAATCCTCATGACGACCTTAGGGGAGAGATTCAATTATTCTCCTCTTCCACATATAAGGGACCAGAGATGTAGGAGCACGCACCAAGTACGTGACAGAGTCAGGATTTGAATCCTAGTATTCTGGCTCCCAACCTCTCACTACTCACTCACTGAACTGGTTTCCTAAGCACAGAATTCCAAGATGGCCCTCACCAGTTTCCTCACACATAACTCAGCATCCTGCCTCCACAAACCCAGGTACACAATTGCAAGGCAAGCTATGCTTTGTCTTAGCTCCCTTTATCTCACCTGGCACTGAACAGAAACCCTATTCCTGCTTGAGAAGGAGCAAAGCCTGAGATATAAATTTGAAAGTCATGAACAGAGAGATGACATTGAAAGCCAAATGAATAGATGCAGTTGCCCAAAAGCAGAGGCAGAAAGGGAAAAACCTTGGGGAAATAATTTAGAAAACAGGAGTAAAATCAGGACTATGAAAAGAAGAGTAGGAATCAACAATAGAGAGGAAAGAAATGAGATCAGCTTTTGATGGGAGAGCATTTGACATCATGGGACAGAGAATGAGGGCATCTATTGTCAAGGCAGGTGACCCCCAAATAAAATGCCTTTGTCATAGCCCCATAAGTTCATGTATGTGTACAAGTGTGTGTATCTGTGTGTGTTCAAATCCCTCATCCATCCACCAACCCACCTCCTACTTCTCAACTTCCCTTATACTCCTGTATTGCACCAGTTAAATGTGCTACTCAAAAAAGAAAACTGGACAGACTTTAATGTTCCTCATGTACCACTTTTCCTTGTTTCCCTTCCCTTTCCCAATAGCCACATCTCTAAGAATTCCAGGCATGAGATACATGACACAGCAACAGCATCACAACTGACTCCTCATTACACCCCTGCAGGGCCCCAGGGTATGACCATCCCCTCTTCTTCCTGGCCACCCCACTCTCTAAGTCCACTCGAGGCACTTGTATTTTAGAAGATTTGGAGGGGGAATTGTATTTTGTTTTCAAAGGAAGTAGGACAAAACAAAGGTCTAGTGGGGTGGGTAGGAAAAAGGTGATTAATATCATTGCTGCTAATTTTCCACAAGCACTTGTCGGCACAGCAGTGAGCCAACTCAGACAGTGCCAAAAGTAATCTTGAAATTCTCCAGCATCTCACTCTAGCAATAAAACACAGATTTATGTGATGCAGCCCATAATAGAAGATGGAATAAAATCATCCTAGATGACTGAATCGCAGTGTTTCTGGTCGAAGAGCTTAATAACTGAACTCTTTATCCCCCCAGGGACTGCTCAGCCATTTGTTTTCATTTCTCTGACATTTTGTCAAAGTCACATAATCAGATGTACTGCCCTTCTTCATGGTCTGGGCCCAGAGGTCATTGTGCTTCACAGCAGGGTCAGAAGACCCTCTTCTAGGTCCTGCTCTGTCCCTCCTAACTCAGAGACCTGAAGCAAGTTGCCCCATAAACAACTCTGATCACTTTGCATGCCACATTGGAATTTCTTCCAGGCTCACCTACAGTCCGCCTCCTCATTCCTTACTTCTCTGCCCCATTTGGTCCTGCGTCTAGGTTCCCATTCTTCATTCAGCACATTTGGGGCCCACTATAAGCTACTTCAACAAGAGAATACCTCAAAATTCTAAATTACTTTTAAAAACTATGCTTGAAATATGTTTCATTATTGTCACCTGAAGTAGCTTTGAGTTTATCTGGGCAATTTTGAGGTGTTTTTTTTGTTTTTGTTTTTGTTTTTTTTTTTCTTGGTCCTCTGCTATCAGGTGGACTAGTTTCTTTTTCTGTTCTCTCACACTATACCTTCTTCCATTTTTCCTCCCTTGGTCTTTATCTTCTCTCTTCTTCCTCTCCGTTATGATCTCTGACTCTCTTTGACAGGCATTGCTTACTTGCCTGGTGGCACTCAAGGATAAAGAGGACACTTGTCATTCTATACACAGTGACAGTTCAAAGTTGTGTTAAATCACCAAGGAACAGATGAAGAACCATTTAAGGCAGTTTATATCTATAGCATGAACATACGTGGAAATGAAATGGTGACACACACAGCTACAGTTAGGGGATACATTTAAGAGTGCAATATTGGACATATCTGAAGAAAAATGGTGAAAACTTCTGGAAGCATTTCTCTGCATGAAGATTACTCTTCTTGTCCTCAAAGCAAAAATAGATTGTAAAAACTCCACTACAACAACAGGGGGAAAAGAAGCTCTTATTAAGTATCAAGGCAACAGTTGAGGGCAATGTGCCTGAGTCTAATCACTGGAAAGGAACACAAATATGAACAGGACAAACGATAACTGTACACACCCAGATGCTGAAGAAGCTTCCACAAAGCTTAAACATAATGCAAATGCATCCAGGAAATCTGACAATTCTCCAGAGATCCTTTATCAGTCTTGGTCCCCAAATGAGACTTCCAATTTACCATGGATCCCTATCAGAGGTAGATTAGTAGTGTTGCAGGATTTCTTACCACAATACCCAGGATTCATTGTCTTGCCACTTCAAAGACTGAAGAGGTAGACACAAAATGAACAACAGGCAAAAGTTTATTAGAGTATAAGATTAGAAAGGAAGAACAGTAGGAAAACTCTCTTTATAGAGAGGAGACATTTGAAAGTGAATGCCCACCTGAAAATAGGCAAGGGTCCTGGTTTTGTAAGGTTCTGGTCACCCCTCCCCCTTCCTTTTCCCTTGTTCTTCTCAGGTTTTATCCTTATTGGCTGGATAACTCTAGGTGCTATGTTGTCCATTCTTGATTGGTTCATTTCCATTGTATGAGGGGTGGTCTATGGCCATACCAGTTCCTTGTGGGTCATAGGTTTTATGGTCTACTTATTTTTAGTCAGGTCTTTTGTCAAATTCCTGAAGGAAACCTGAGGGGGAGTCACCTGAGGGGTGTTACTATGGTCAGACACTCCCAGCATTGTTCCAAAACATGTCTTTCCCCACCCAGGGACCTCATCCTTTCCCTCTCTGCCTATTTTATCCTATTTTTTTCCTATCATAGTAGATCAGGAAGGACCATGAACGTACTGAGAGAAAATCATCTGGAATAAAACAAGAGATATTCCCTTAGTAACATTGAGTAAGCATTTCCTGTATGAACAAATGAGTTAAAATCCACAGATATTATATTACGTATACTATATATACTATATAGCAGCTTAGTGTTGAGTGTGTGTGTATATATATATATACATATATATATATACACACACATATATATTTATAGATATAGATATAGATAGATATAGATATAGATATAGATAGATAAATACATATGAATCAGTTTACATAGTTTTTTGATATTGCTAAGAAGTTCCTGAATTGGTTAGGGCAAATTGACACTTTCTGCCAAGATTCTTATTTACAAAATTGGTAATAACCTCTGAAGTAAAATAAATAATAAACAATATATAAAGAATAAGACTGTCTTTTGTTACTCATAAGAAGCCTCCTTAACTGTACCAAGGTTTATGCTGATGAGATGACTCATGAAGGAGGGGCCCAGACAATCTCAGGATGAGGGCTGGTCACCACAGGAAACCACCACCTGGTTGCTTGGTTGGAACTTTCAGCCCTACTCCACCAAAAAGTCTCCAGGAGGAGACAGGGGCTAGAGAATGAGTTGAATCAAGGAAGCAATAATTTAATCAATCATACCCCCTGTCTTAGCCTGTTCAGGCTGCCATGACACCATACCACAGAGTGGGTGGTCTAATGAACAGAATTTATTTCTCCCAGCTCTGAAGGCTAGAAACCCAAGACAAAGGTACCCACTGATTCAGTGCCAGATGATTCAGTCCCTGCTAAAGGCCCTCTTCCTGGCTTGCAAATGTCCACCTTCTCTTTATGTTCTCACATGGCCTTTTCTTGGAGTATAGACACAGAGAAAATGAGAGAAAGAAAAATCTCTTTCTCTTCTTCTTCTTAGAAGGCCACTAATCCCATCATGAGGGCCCCACCCTCATGACCTAATCTAACCTTAATTATATCCCAAAGGCCCCATCTCCAAATACCATTACATGTTTATGAATTTGGAAGGGACACAAACAATCAGTCCATTACACCTATATAATGAAACCCTATATAAAAGGTCTGGAACAACAAGGTTCAAGAAGTTTTGGACTTGGTGAGCCCAACAATGTTCTGGGAGGCTGCTGCACAAGGAGAAGTCATCGAGTGCTGTGCCTGCATTCCCCCAGACCTTGCTACCCCATTTCTTTCTTCACTTTGCAGTTCATTTGTATTTTTTATAATAAACCAGTAACTGTATATATAGTGCTTTTCTGAGTTTTGTGAGTTATTCTAGCAAATTACAGAACCCAAGGGGTGGTCATGGGAACCCTGAAATTTGTCATTTTCTAAGCAGAAGTGCAGGTGGGCCCCTGGACTTGCAGCTGATCCCCAAAGTGAAGGTGGTATGATGAGGCTGAGCCCTTAACTGTGAGTTCTAAATGCTAACTCCAGGATTGAATTGAACTGTAGGACACCAGTTGGTGTGGGAGATGGCTGTTAGAAAAGATGTGCCCTCGCATGACCCATCCTAATCTCGAACAAACAGAATTATGTTTTTGTTTTCTTACTGCTCAGTGTTAACAGGTATAATTCTAAGATGGTCCCAAAATTCAGTGACCTTGTATAATCCCCTCCCCTTAGTGGGGGCAGGACCAATGAATTTGATAGGACTTTACTTCTGCAATGAAGTTTTGTTCTGTGGCAATAGTGAAAGAATTTTTAAAATGTAATTAAGGCCCCCAATCCATTCATTTTGAGTTAATCAAAAGGGAAATTATGTTGGATAGGCCTGACCTAATAAAGTAAGCCCTTTAAAGGCAGAGTCAGAGGAATTCCCAGATTCTTCTGCTGGCCCTGAAGACAGAAGCTGCATGTAGAGAGAAGCTCTATGAAAGGACCACATGGCAAGGAACTGAGTGGCCTCTGGGGGTTGAGAGTAGACCCCAGGTGATAGCAGTAGAATGGGACTTCAATCCTACAACCACAAGGAACTGTATTCTGTCAACAACCTGAGGGAGCTTGAAAGAGGGCCCTGGGCTCTAGGAATTAACACAACCCAGCTAATCCTTCTATTTCAGCCTTGCCAGATCCCAAGGAAAGGACCCAGCTAAGATGTGCCCAGACTCCTGACCCATGGAAACTGTGAGATCATAAATATATGTTGTTTCAATCTGCTAAGTTTGTGATAATTTGTTATGCAGCAATAGGAAATGAATGTAACCACATATCACACACACTAATCAATTTGTCATTCTACTTCTCACTCAGTGCCTCCCAAGTCTTTCAATGGTGGCCTCTTCCAGAGGAAGCATAACCAAAGCTTTCGACAGGTGTTCAGCGGCATGATTTGCACATAATATATGATTGATAACTTTGTTGCTGAACTGATAATACTGTCATGGTTTACAAGACAGCATTAGCAAAACAGTACTACAATTTACCTCAACCCTTTAACATAGTCTATCCTTAAAATAAGCAATCTCTGTTGTATGATGACTTTTTAAATACTATTCCATTAAAACATTATTTTCAAAGTGGGAAATAGATTCCATATATATCCTCTGAAGACACAAGATTTGATATTTTCAAATTTTCTGAGTTTTTCTGGACTCTACCACCAGTAACAAAATAACAACTATGACTCAGCTAAAAATGTTCATCCAAATTGCAATTCTAACTTCTCTGTTCAAGAGTAAAACCATCAGCTTTTGCATAGAGTCCTGATTTAATAGGTAGTTCAACAGTCCCAAGCACTAATGGGGAGATCAGAACCATACCAGAGCAGTAAATTCAACCATGGATTACTTGGTCCATTAGTATCCCTGACCTCTTTCCCAAACCCTCCACACTGTCTTGAAACCAAAGCATGGCTACCAATGCATTCTGATTATTTTTGTGTCCCCCTTCTCTCATGCACTTTCTATACATCCTTGTCATCTGCCAACATTTGGCATGTAACACTTAGATAATGGGGGAGGTTCACACTTCTCACACGTTTGCTAAAATCAAATGAATGGGAAATTGTTTTCAAGTGAGAAAAGATTTCCTTGAATGCAACAAATGCTTCTTTTTGAGTGGGCACCATTTTATAGAGTAACAAAAGCTCAGTCTTAAAGAATTTTGTCAGACCACTTAACTGAATATTTGAATCTCTTTTCCAAAGCCCTATGTGTTCATTTATTCATCAAAAATGTATAGGGACACCTAGGTGGCTCAGTTGGTCAAGCATCCACTCTTGAGTTTGGTTCAAATCATTGTCTCATGGTTCGTGGGATTGAGCCCTGAGTTAGGCTCTACACTGACAGTGTGAAGCCTGTTTGGGATTCTTTCTCTCCCTCTATCTTTGCTCCTCTTCTGTGCTCACTAGTGCTCTCTCTCTTCCTCTTTCTAAGTAAACATTTTTTTTAACTGTATAAAACACCAACAATAATCCACACCCTAAGGAAAGCACTTGTACATGGTGTCTACTTGATTCCCTCCAGTGACTGATATGCCCCAATTCGAGAGACCCCCCGAAAACAAACCACCAGAGTCCAGAGTCAAAGCCAAGCGGCAAGGGTCATTTATTGCAGGTTCGAACCCGGTCCTCCGCGCACTCGTTGCTGGTGACGCTAAGAGGCCCCAAGTGAGGATCTTACAACTTCTTTTATAGACAGGCACAAACAAGTTAGGGATTTTTTTGTGGTTACAGAGCTGTTATTGGTTGACATTTAAATTTGAACACTCAGCAGAACTTGATTGGTTCCCGCCTTTTTTTCAAACCACTCAGCAGAACTTGATTAGTTCCTGCCTTTAGGTCAGACCACAACCGGGCACGCCCTGGCTGGTTCCGGGAACGGCGGAGGTGGGGGGGAGGTCTTTTCTTTGCAGTTGTGAGTACACCTGGTAATTTTTCTTTTAGTCTCTCATGACAAGGAATTCACTATGTCCTGAGGGACCTCCATTTGGTGCAGTTTTCATTGTCAGAAACATCTCCCCTGTAGTAAGAGCCAAGGATCCTCATCAATACCTCAGCTTCAGGGGTAAAAAAGTTTCAGGTGGTACTTGGCCTCTAGCAGGGAAATATGATTTGCATACCTGAAGCAAGAGTGAACAATAGTCATAGGTGTGGGTACTGATTAAATATACTAAGAAAAGCTGAAAGAAACAATGAGTCTTCAAAGAGGAGGTAGAACTTAAATGAAGCTTTAAATGTCAGACAGAACACGAGGAGTGGGAAGGCAATTTTAGATGGGCCGAATAAAAGGAATAGAATGCACTCATGGAAAAAAGGAGGTGTGATTGACAACAGCAGAGGGTCCTGGAAGCTTGACAAAGGAGTTTGAAATTGATATGGTGGGAGCCAGGAAGCCTCTGAAGGTCTCTAAAACTTTATTAGTTTGATTCTCACAAGAGCACTTTTTTTTTAAATCAGTCTTACTTTATTTTTTTTTTAAATATGAAATTTATTGTCAAATTGGTTTCCATACAACACCCAGTGCTCATCCCAACAGGTGCCCTCCTCAATGCCCATCACCCACTTTCCCCTCCCTCCGACTCCCCATCAACCCTCAGTTTATTCTCAGTTTTTAAGAGTCTCTTATCGTTTGCTCTGTTTCCTCAGAGCAAAGATTGAGGGTTGGCAGACCACCTAATCACAAGGCCTTTCCTACCTTAAAGAATGGCATCCTATCACCACTACTTTAGCGCATTTGAGACATGAAGGAGCATGTTTTTACCTTTAATAGGAAGAGAAAAGCAAGCAGGCAAGCATATTTTGAGAACAACAAAACATGTTTAGCAAATGTTTTCAGACATTATACATTCTATTTATTTAAAAAATAAAAAAAAACATGGCTTTCTTTCTAGGAGAGAATTCTTGTCATATATCCCTTTAAAGTGGTACTCCATAGTCAATATGATAATCTTACAGGTTGCCATGAGAAACAAAAGACATTATATGTGTCATAGGATCTCTGTATGTTTCCAAAAGTGTCCCTTAAACTTGATACTATCGCCCGTGTTTCCTAGATAGTCATTTTCTCCCTTTTTTGGTGATTTAAATAATCACTTAGCATGTGTTTTCTGTTATATAAAATACTGTGGGTGAAACAAGAAAATTGTGCAATCCACACCCTCAAATGCTCAAGTGGCATGTAGGTGTTCGAGTGCAGTGTAAATGAGTAAGTGGTGGGAAAGAGTGCCTGCTCTGCAGAAGTCAAGGAGTTGGGAAGGCTGATGCCTATGCCCCCTTTCTATAGAGTCTGTGATCCTCAGCAAGAGAAGGGATTAGCTCCTCTGGGACAGAGCAAGGGAGCAGGAGCATCAGCAGAAGGTAGAGAAGATTATTCATAACTTCCTTTGAACCAACCCCATTCAGGCAATCTCATAGGCAGCTGCAACTCTTACCTCACCATTTTACAGACTAGGCCATTGAGGCTTGGCGAGGAATACAACCAGTCTCCACACATACAAAGTGGAGACCAGAATTCAAACCTAGGAATCCAGCTCTGGAATTCACACCATTAATCTCAAGATATCAGAAAATAGACATGTCACAAGTATTTCCTAACAAAACACTGTCCAGTAGAAATATAGTATGAACCACACAGTAGCTTTAAGTGTTCTCATGGCTATTAAAATTTTTTTTAAAAAGAAAATTCAAAATAAAGTAAATATACAGATGAAGTTTTAATAGTACTTTATTTCACCTAATACACCCAAATTATTTTCAATTCTCTGTGTAATTAACGTTAAAAAAAACTATTGATGAGATATTTTATATTATTTTCTCCACACTTAGTCTTCCAAATCTATTTAATCCTCACATCTCAGTCTGGACTAACCACATGCCACATGCTCAATAGCCACATGTGACTGGTTAACAGCATAATTCTGGTGCATTAGAGCAGTAAGATAGCAAGGAAACTGATTTTACAAAGATGATAATAATATAAAAATTAGATCCAACTAGAAGCAGAAGAATCACACAGATCTAAAGTATTTCTTTATACTTGTTTTCTCTCATCCTTGTAGTGATAAATGACAAATGCCATCTTCCAAACATAATTGTAGACAATTGACAGGCACCTAGTTACTCCATTTTAACATGATGTCCCCTGGCAACCTCTGGCCACCTTGAGCTAAGGGAGGGGCCTGAGACAATCACAGTTAATTAGCTGATGGCCTAGCACTTTCTTCCCTCCTTCCAATTTGCCAGAGTAAATATGTGAATTAAATTCAATGTGTTGCTTTCCATTCACACTTATTCAAAGTCCCCACCCAGGCTTAAAGCTTCCTTTGTTGCCACCAATTGCCTCCATTCCTTGGCTATGACCTTGAACTACTTAAATGAAGATGAGAAGGAATGAAAGGAAAGCTTGATGGTTAATTTCCATTTTTTGTGTCATTACAACTAGCTGTATCTTTTAAAGCAAGAAATAAATCTCACAGCCATGACCTAGCAGGTTCAATCACAATCAGGAATCTTGGATCTTAGAACTCCACTTAAACATCATCTCTCCCAGCTTTGGAGATGCTCCTAAAAGAGTTTAATCTTCACTTAGGTCATTTCACCTAAAGAGTGCTGTCAAAGATATTCTTAAACTAGACAAGGGTTGGGTTAGGGTTTCTATTCAGTTCTCACCCAGAATAAAGCTATTCTGCATCCCATCAAACTCACCAGATTCTTCACTCACACCAAAATGTAATTAGTTATACCTCAGTATTCTGTTCTCAGATCTGATCAAGTAGCAAGGCCCCTGAAAATCATGGTGTTCTTGGAATATCATGAAAATTTGACATATAAAAATTAACATCAATTGTACAATCCTATATTAAATCAGATACCATCTTAGATTCTAGTATATTCAAACCATAGCATACTCTGAATATAAAAAGAGATAAATGGAAAAAAGTTTACAATTGATAAAATCCTATCCTTTGAGTTAACAGTTTTACTAGAGCCAATGAAAAGGGCCATATCCAGATGAGTAGCAGAACCCTCAGAGAATGAGTTTTTCCTTGGAAACTTAACATGAAAACTTACAGGTTGCAGAGTCTGCCATTTTTTATAGGCTTTACCTTTTAACAGGATCCAAGACTTTATGTTTGGCAGTGAAGTGATGTCAAGTTTTAGCCACTAGTAGAAGAGGACAGTTTCTTTGACTTGTGGTCTGTGGTAACTCCCAGAATCACAGCATCAGCAACAAGAGGTATGCCCATTAAAAGCCAATGCCACATTTCCTAAAAACAAACCCTCCACAGTTCATCTTACCCAGTTTGTTCCACTGAATCCTGTCCAAACCAGAATACGGCAGAAATGGGAGGAGGGGAAGCAACAGTAAGATCAATACACCAATGTAGCTGAGATCTGAAAAGCCGTGGTTCTATGTACGCAATCCTTACTCCCAAGGCAGCCTCCACACAACTTTCACACAGCCATCACTTGTCTTGGCCTGAGCCTTTGCATCAAGGCCCCTGACATAGCCAAAGTAGTAGAAGCCAGAACTGCAATGATGCAAAGTGGTTGACCAAAGCTGACTCTTTTTTTTCCCCACATTTTATTATGGAAAGATTGAACATAGGGATGCCTGGGCAGTACAGTTGGTTAAGCATCTGACTCTTGATTTCAGATCAGGTCATGATCTCACAGCGGTCAGATTGAGCACCGCATAGAGCTAGGCACTGTCCATGGAGCCTACCTAGGATTCACTTTCTCTGTCCCTGCCCCTCACCCTCTCATTCTCTCTCTCTCTCTCTCTCTCTCTCTCTCTCTCTCTCCCTCTCCCTCTCTCTCTCTGTCTCTCTCAATACATACATACATACATACATACTTTTTAAAAAGATCAAACATATGCCAAATGGAATACTAGAATGAACTGCATATACCCATCACCCAGCTTCAGTAATTATCAATACATGACCAAGCTTATCTACTCACTTGTCCCACATATACACTGCATTATTGTGAAACAAATCCCAGACATTATTTCAAAGGGGACTATTTCATTATGTATCTATAAAAAATACAGAACTTTAAAAAAACATAACAATAATACCATAATCACATTTGAAAAAGTTAATAACTTCTTAATATCATCAAATATTCAGTTAGTATTCAAATTTCTCCTATTGCCTCATATATTTTTTAGTATATGGTTTGTTTAAATCAGAATCCAAAACAGGTCCGTATATATTTTATCATTCCTATGCCCCAATATATTCCTGTAAATTGGAAGGCTTGACTTTGTTTAGGTTCAATTTTTTGGCAAGAACACTTCCTGGGTGGTGCTGTGTATTTCCTACTGCATCCCATCAGGAGGTACGTAATGCCTGCTGTTACTATTGATCAACCAGTTCAGGTGTTGCCAGCCTGATTCATTCATTATAAAATTCCCTATCAGCTTTTCAACTGATGCTCTTAGCAGGCCTTGATGTTAATTGCTTGGATCAATTATCTCATTAAAGATTGAAATGTTGATATTTTAAATCTAATATTCTCCATTGCAATCCAGTTAATAAAAAATGGAATTTTTCTATACAGAAAAACTCTTTTAACAAATATTTGGTACCTCTGAGGTACAAGTAATACAAGAAAAACAAGTTATAGATTGACTTTTCCTCTTATTTGCCTATTTTCAGAATAATGGGTTAATTCCCTAGCATCCCACAAAGGTGACCAATTGGTATTTTTGTATAATCAGAAGTCATGCACATTAATATATCTTATACACTTCAATCTATTCACAATTATATCTTTGTGATTCTCAAATCACCCTTCTTTGGCCAGTGAGAGTCCTTCAAGTTGGCTCCTAAATCTTTTCAACACAATCCCCAAAGTCTTTCATGGCTTTCTTGCTCTCTGGTATGAAAAGATGTTTCAGGCTTACTATGTATATTTATTCCCCCAAACACCCTGGGGGGTGGGGTTGTCGTTGTCGTTTCTTCTAGAAAAGGCTACATTTTTATCTCTCCCCACCTCTTGTTTGTCCTTGTTCCACCAGGGAACCTAAGGATCATGAAAGGGCTACAAGGATGAATTGGCAGCCATGTGATGATGACAGAGAGGTAGGTCTGCTACTGAGAGAACTTGTGTCCAGCAGAACAAGTATACAGGAATCCATGCTCCCAGGCTGGGAGCCAGCTTCTGCAGCTCTCCTGCTACTATCCTGGAGATGACCCAAATCCTGAAGATAGTAGAGGAGAGGGAAAGGAATTACATCCTTGATGACATGGTTGAGCTAATGAGTCAACCAACCCAGAAGTCACCCTACCTCTGGACCTCCTGCTGCATGCAGTAAGAAATTTCCTTGTTTACTTCCATTGCAATGATGCTTTCTGTTACTTGAGGCCGAATCCCTAAAGGATACACATCCTCCAATTTAGAAAATAATTTATTATTATACAAGTTACTCATTGTTCTCTCTTCCCTTTTGCCCTTACATGGTTCACTTCCTTTTAGCACATTTGGGGAAGGGAGCTTGGGCGTTTCTTTCACCTATGTCCAAGGGAGTCCAGCTTCTCTGCTGAAACTTCCTCCCTGCTCTGGCCCAAGCATCTAAACTGCTTTATTGCTAGTCACTGCCTAGAAAGCCTGGCCCATGTCCTCTCCCTTTGCTCCTATAATACACCAGCACTAGGTTGTGTGAGTAGCAAACTTTTATTGAAGGTTTAGGCTGAACAGTGAGCAGTTATGACATACACAGAAACAGCTTCACACTGACTCAGACAACCTGTTCCAAGAAATTCACTGGTCATTCCCTACACAGGGAATTTCTCACTGACTATGCTTTTTCAGGAGAGATCCTAACCTCTTACCATGCTACCAAGCCCCCCTTCTCTCTCTCTCTACCATTCCTACCCTCTTCTCTTCTGAGTTCTCAACCATTTCAATGTGCTAGAGGACAGTTCCAAACTTCCTTTTATTTTACTATGCAGAGCAGTTACCTCATGTTTGTTTAAACTTCTTCAATTGCACCTTGCTTTCAACAGCAAACAGGCTCATTAAGATATTTGCCTGAATAAAAGAATAATTCTGGCTGTGAAAGAGGAACTAATTTTACCTTCCTCTTGGGTCAATCTGCTCAAATTCAGCCAGCTGTTAAAAAATCATTGATTTTCTTATTCTTAACATTTAAAACAGGAATAATGACACCTATCTTATGGCACTGCTAGAAAGCTTTATCAGTGAGTTTATAACAGTTATTTAACCTCCCTATGCCTCATTTTTCTCATCTGTAAAATGAGGATAAACAATAATACCTACCTCATACTCATAGGGTTGTTGGGGGTGATTAAATGCATTAATATATGTAAGGTCTTTGAACAGTGTCTGGTATGTTGTAAGTACTCA
This sequence comes from Acinonyx jubatus, assembly GCF_027475565.1. Taxonomy (NCBI): domain Eukaryota; kingdom Metazoa; phylum Chordata; class Mammalia; order Carnivora; family Felidae; genus Acinonyx; species Acinonyx jubatus. The sequence continues at coordinate 60,587,628 of NC_069391.1, forward strand.
AGACACATTAGCAGCTGCTGCTGCTTGTGTTGCTGTTTAATCAGACATCCTTGATCTAAAAGGTTATTTGGACAGGCTTCCATGGGGTGGAGAAGAGCCCCTACAATACAGGGTGATTCTGAGGACTGAATGATGTGTATAACCCAAAACATCACGTGGCGTATAGTGAATAGTAAAAGCAGGCTCCTGATGCTGAGAAGATCGGTAATCGTGTATGTAAAGTACCTCCACAAGACAGGAGATCAATAATGTGAGATCCTATCATTTCACTTTAAGGGAGGTTATGAATGATGTTATAGATGGAGGACCAAGGCAGCTAGTGTTTTTAAAACTCCTGGCAAAGAGGCCCCATGTTCACCCCAACAGAAGATATTATTTGTTATTGTTGTTACTCTTGTTAGTACTATTAGCAGAAGTAGCAGTAATGTGGAGTGATGGGTGTGCATCTGCCTAAGCCAAGTTCTGTGTTCCTATTCTGAGGAGACATAGAGACCCAATCCAGCCTCTGCCCGCAAGTGCAAGCAAGGAGGAAAAGGTTTGGGTCTCACTGCCCACTCCCACTCTCTAATCCCACCATGTGTGCCAGTGGGGACCAGGCCAGCCTCTGGGAAAGTTTGCTGGAGATCAGCTTTTGTCCAAGCAACTGCCACTTGCCACAGTGAGGGAGTCAACAGGAAGTTCACAGCACAAGATCACTGGGCAGGACTAATTCCCAGATCTATAGGGATACTAAGGAAACAGAGAACCAGCCTTTTCCTCAGCTCCTTCTCCAGTGTTTTCTAGATCCAAGGGATCCAGAAAGCTCTACAGCTGCCTTAGGAGTTTAGAATGGACATAGAAGTGAGAAAACCAGAAAACACCACTGAGCCCTGAACCCAGTCACTGAACATTACTAAAAATGTGGGTCAAGTTGACCAACAATGTTAGAATTCAGCAATGACTGAGCCACAGGGGCCCATGGTCAGAGAAGGATGTTCTCTGTCCTTCCTATGGAAATGCTGAGAGAATGTTCATGGCATTTCCATGGAGACTTACAAGTTCAAACTAGATAAGAGCAAGTGGGCAACAGCATCAGGTATGCTCTGGCATGGGTCCTGAGCAGCAAGATGGATCAGCTAGGGGCCAACCAGGGGGCCACCTGTCTCACTTGATGAGGCAAAGACAAGCCAGATCCCAGGCCCACCATGCAGGTCAGGTATCTGAGTAGCACTAGGCTGGTCCAATCCTGCCTCCAAATACCAGAAAATAAAACATGAGGAACCTGGGCCAACTAAACACTAAAAATTGGAGTAAACCTCTTGAGCTGCCTGCTCAGAAACCCAGAGGCCCATTTCTTAGAAACAAAGATTCTATGGAGTTAGTTTTCTTTCAGGAGTTTCTCAGCCATTCTGCCAAAAATAGACACAGAGGTAGAACGGAGGGAAGCCTGATGCAAGGATGCTGGCTACTCAGAGGACTGACCATTATGCTATAGTAGAAGCCTCTTATGAAAGAAACTAATTAAATGCTCCTACACTAAAATGATTACATGGCTATTATCTGCCCACTCATAGAAAGTTAGAACCACAAAGTCCAAAACATGGCAAGCAGCAGGCTTAACTGTCTTCTGTAAGGAATGGCTTTTGTTTTGTTTAGTGCTCCATCAAAAACACTAAGTGTTAATGTACCCTATATAATCTATCTGGCTAGCTAACTAGTTTAATCCATCACACACCATGTGAAAGAATAAAAGCAGGTTGGTAGTGACAAGTTAATAGTAGAGGCAGGAAATAAAATGGAAAAACACATTTTGATTGATGTCACTACTATAGATGGACTCTGTCTGGTTTTATATAGTGGCCAATCAAAGCAAAATAGATCTAGTAATTTAAAACTTTAAATATGTCTCCTCAATTAAAAATTTAAAAGGCCAGTGGATGTATTGCATTCTCACTGAACAATAAAAATTCAATTACAGCCAAGTCTCAAATATCTACAAGTAGATCTGCCACAACAAATCTTAATTTCAGCTCCTCAGTGGCCTGATTATCTGCTCTGTCAACCCAAACCCTTTTGTCGCCAAAATCTCTTCTTTGATTCTATCTAAACTTTCTTGGACCATGTGTACAAGGATGAAGGGGGTGTTTTGGCTTAGGAACATTTAAAACCAAATATTTAATTATGTCCTTTACCCGCAGAGACTACAAGGGGACTGAGAGGCACCAATTTTAGAGAATCCAAAGGGATCTACTTAGCTGATGTCTTGCTACTATCTGAAAATAATGTCATCCATCCCCAAGGCTGTGAAGAAAAATCAAAAGTCTCATGGAGGCAAGGTAGGAAACATACATAGCTCTCCAGAACTTCTTGTTCATTACAGTGGAGATTGTTAGATTCAATTGAACCTAATAACCAAATTTGGAGCCCTCTTGTTCTTCTTAGTAGCTGTAGATCACAAATAATCAGACCCTTGTAAATAAATCTTCACATATTGAAATACATGTTGTCTAGCAATTCTAGCATTAGACTCTCTCTCTCTCTCTCTCTCTCTCTCTCTCTCTCTTTCTCTGTCTCTCTCTTTCTCATACACACACACACACACACACAAGTGATGTATGTATGATATTAATAATTGTAACACATAGGAAGCAATAAAAAATGTCCATATAAGAAGAGAGGACTGGCTAAAGTATCATGCATCCAGCAATGGGATGTTAGCAGCTATAAAAATAAGAAAAACAAAGGATGACTCTTTCTCTATATTAATAGGAAATAATTTCCAAATCATATTGCCAAGTTTTCTTTTAAAAAGCAAGATGCAAAAGAGTGCATATGGTATAAAAGCAGTTGTATAAAAAGATGCGGCTACATGCACATACACACACACACATACTTGCTTATATATGCATAGAATGTATCTCAAGAAGTATGCAAGGGCCTCATAACCTTGGCTGCCTTTAAGGCAGAAAACTGAGTGGATGGGGATAGTACTGGAGGCATTTTTATTATATACTTTCAATACGCTTGGATTTGGACATGTGAGCATACTACCTATTCAAAACAAAAGGTATAGTTAGCTCTGTTAATCCCTGCTACTAGCTCTCCTATCCTTTGTTTCCTATCAATTTAGTCACTGAAGATTCTCTGCGTGGACATACACCATGAACCCCAAGTGGTTCTTCCATAATCTTCATTTCTGTCTTATCTATCTACATCAGGATCAAGAATAACTCATTAGAGAGGTGATTTCACTAATATTCTTCTGTGCCTCTAGGTTCCAGACCCAGAAATTTAATACCAATCTATTAGTTACCTTCACTTGAAGATGTAGAAATATATTAGCTTCTCAGAAGAACCTCAGCTTAGCAGTATTTTTATGTCACTGACCTTCATGGTATAACCTAGGTACTTCCCAAATATAGTCATTTGCTTGTTCTAAGCGTGACTCCAGACCTAATATTAGCCCTTTGGAGCTGCAAATTTGGATTTCCTTCTTTGATTCCCACAGCCCACCCCAGAGTTCCTGGGCTCACTCAGTCTCCAGAGGAATTGTCTTGATCGAACTTCAAGCCAGCAGAGAACTGAAGAGTTTGATAGTCCACTTCTGTTGCCTCCCACAGACTCAGGATGCCACAGAAAACAAGTCCCACCAGTTCTATCAGTGCTTTGCATGCTGCACTGATGCCTAGTGCCCCTAGTCTACACTCATTTATTCCCTCCTGTCCCCCGGATTAGGATGCTTTACCAGAGGCCCTCTGAATCTGCCACATGCTTCATTCGCTCTGCTCACTACCTCAGACTTCCTTTGGTGGGGTTCTCTTTGGTCCCTTGGTATCTTCTGCCAATGGACCAACCAATCTGTTTCCTTGATGTGACTCTCAGGAAGCAGGAGTTAAGTTCTCAGTCCTTCCTTCTGGACTCACGCAAACTCTTCCCAATGATCAGCTCTGCATACTGATCATACTGAGCAGCTCTGCATTTGGCAGTCCAAATGGAGGTACAAAACTCCTTGTGCTCTCCTGGAGCAAGGAGTGTTTCCTCACCTTCAGTCTGCATGGCTGTGAGGCCCCCTGCAAATGACTCTTACTTGAACAAAGCAAGTCAAACCCAAGATGATATGCTGTCTCTACCCCTAGATGTAACAGAGGTTGGCACAAGCCTTACCTCTCACTCAATCACCTCAGAAACCCCCATAACCTCTGCTTAAACAGACATACTTTTCAAAAACACCAGCAGTTTAGAACTTCTAACTAATGATGTCACAGCCTATAATGAAAACCAAAATATTATCACAGAACATTCATAGTATCCATTTCACAATTATAAGGAATGTCAAGAATGTGCCAGTCTACTAGAATGATCTTCATATCAAAGTGATTTAATTTTTAATAGCCAGGGTGGTAGAGTGGATACAGATCTGTGTTTGAAAACAATCTTTTCAATTCATTAGCTGCAACCTCAAGCATCTGAATCCACATGAGCTCCAGTTTTCTCATCTGTCAAACAGGAAATGTTCTGAAGAGTAAGTAATTCAGAGCATGGGGAATGTCTACTAGTACATCACAGGCATTCACATTAATTCCTTTCCCTTGAAAACCTATATGGGCAGAGTCAATGTAATAATTTGTAAATTGGATTATATTGAAGGGATTTTATCCATTTGAAATATATATGCACAGTGTTGGGGCTATAGGAGATTCAGGGAGATGAAAAAGGACTCTGGCAAATACTGCTGGCTGGCTGAGCCAACGGCTGCTCCCAACCACTTATGCCTTGCCTCTGTGCCTCATAAAAGCAGTAGAGTTAGATACCCACCTTCCCAGACTTTGTTGCAATTGAATGGCTGAGTCATGGTTCTGGCCAAAGAGACAGTAATTCAAAAATCTACTAGTGGGTTTCTGAGAAAAAAAAGGAATAGAAATAATTGCGGCTGCCCTTCCTTCTTCTTTCTTGCCCTTACTGTTGACTCAATGACTAGAGAGAGTGCAGCCCTTTTGCAACCATGAGGCAACATGAGGCCTCAAGCATAAGGGAAAAACCAAGAGATATGCAACAAAATTTGCTTCGATATTATTAAGCCACCAAATGAACCCCAGCAGCTGCCTGCCTCTGGACTTCTTATTCTATGAAGTAATTCAACTCCTATTCACTTTAGTCCCTTAGCAAAGCTTTCTTCTACTGGTAACTAAACACAATACTGAGTGTTATAGATGTCACACTCAAGGAACCCATATTCTAGTGGTAGAAATAGGATATATTTTCAAATTTCTAAAATACGAAGTGGGAGCTGTATGATTTGACAGAACACAATAAATTATATAAAAATCATAATCACATTTATCCAAATATTTTAGAGAATGTTGGTAGAGGCATTGTATATTTAAGTATAGTGCTTTATTCCATAGTCAGCATTCAAAAACATAAATACATTACTGCATATAGCTGAGCTCTTCAGGAACTACAAATGAAAGACACGTTGCTTGGAAAATATCCAATTTTGCATATACTTATCTTTTCAGATATATGAACACCATAGAGCAAAAGGATTTAGAAACACTGTAGAGAATCTAACAATGCCCAAGGTTATAAAAAATCAAATTTCTAAACTTACTGTACAACATGCATTTGGTTTGCTATTTTCCCAAGCATTTTATTGTTAAACACTGCATAGATATGACTGAGTTTCGTATTTGCCTAATACTACGGATAGAGCAAATACACAAATTGAAGAGGCTGCAGATACTTTCACTTACTGAATTTTTCCATTGCTATTATGTTGGGTTTAAGTGAAGAGTTTAGAGTACATAGAATATTGTGCATATACCATACCAGCAGAGAGCAAAGGGATTCTGTTTTGCAGTAGGTGTGCTATTAACATAATGTCTGATATATAGGCATACGTTTTTCAATTATTTACTGAATAATTCTTAGAATAATGGAAAACACTAAAACTAGTCTCATGTTTTAAGACATTTCAATTAAGTTTGTATACAAAATTGGCATTGCATTACCATGATAGACCTCACTAAGTCCAGAGGTAACTAAGTTGGAAAGATTGTATAATAATGAAAAGAACATTGAATTATCTTCAAAAGACTGACTGAAATCTTCCAAAATTATCTTCAAAAGGACTTGAGTGAAGTTCTAGCTCAGGCTCAGGACATTGTTGGCTGTGCAACTCTGGGGTGTCACTGACCTCTCTGAACACCAGTTTTCTAACTGGTAAACTGTTGAAACATTCATGTCACAGGGTCATCCTTAGAAAAGTCAAATAAAACCAAAAGTGTGGACGATGCCTTTTAAACTATAAAGTACTCTGCAGACTGAGAGTATATACTCTTCCAGTTCCACTACTGAACCAGGACAATCTTGCAATATGTGCTGAGTGTTGTGTGCTTCTACTTAATCTAAAATTATTGTCTGATCCAGAAAAATGTGTGCTCTCTGTTAAAGGAAATCTCAAAAGCAAAGTAGGAGGTACGAAGTCTGTATATTTTTTATTATGCTTTCATTCAACTAACATTTATCAAGCACTGACTATTGAGGCACTACATAGCACCCAAGGATAGAAAGGTAAATACAATTCACTTTCCTGACTTTCAGAAGCCCAAGATCTCATAAGGGATATAACTACACAAACATGTGATTATAATACATTGTGAGGCATGTTAATAATCACAGGTGTTCAGACAGTTGATAGTCTTTAAAAGGAGATGAAAGGGAATTTGAAAAGCTACCTGCACCCCTATGTTTATAGCAGCATTATTTACAATAGCCAAGATATGGAAGCAGCCCTAGTACCCACTGACTGATGAATGGATAAAGAAGATGCAGTATGTGTATACACACACACACACACACACACACACACACACACACGTGCACACACACAATGGAATATTATGCAGCAATGCTAAGTGAAATAAGTCAGTCACAGAAAAACAAACACCATATGATTTCACTCATATGTGGAATTTAAGAAACAAAACAAATGAGCAAAGAAAAAAAAAGAGACAAATAAAAAATAGACTCTTAAATATAGAGAACAAACTGGTGGTTGCCAGAAGAGAGGCGGGTGGGGGCTTAGGGGAAACAAATAAAAGGATTAAGAGTACAGTTGTGTTGATGAGCACTGAGAAAGCTATAGAACTATTGAATCATTATATTGTATACCTGAAATTAATATAACACAGTATGTCACATATACTTGTTAATTATACTTGAATAAAAAATTTTTAAATCCTTAAAACAGTATTTCTGGTATATATTTTTTTAAAAATAGGGGAAAGAGGGTACTTTGAATCTCTTAGTTACCATCTGAGATCAAAGGGGAAACAGAGGGGTAAAAATTGCTGGGTAAAGAGATTTCCTCTATGTCACAGTTTTCTTAGAACCTGCCCTTCAAGCAAGGCTTCTCCAGGAGTTAATTTCAAGCACTTCTTTGGAGAGGCACCTGGATGGCTCAGTCAGTTAAGCATCCAACTTCGGCTCAGGTCATGACCTCACTGTTTGTGGGTTTGAGCCCTGCATGGAACTCATTGCTGACAGCTCAGAGCCTGGAGCCTGCTTTGGATACTCTCTCTCTCTCTCTCTCTCTCTCTCTCTCTCTCCCCCTTCCCTATTCATGCTCTGTCTCTCTCCTTCAAAAATAAATAAGTAAATGTTATGCCCAGAATTCGTGATCCCCAAAGACCACTAGGGAGCCGAGTCCGATGCAAAAGCAAAAGAGCCTTTATTCGAGCTAGCTCGAGCTCAATCCCCTACCTGCACCGACGCAGCGGTGAGATACCAGGGAGAGAGAGCGAGTTTCAAAAGCACAAAGGTTTTATAGGGGTCTAGGGGCAGCCGATTGGCTGGGGAAGTGTCGTGGCCTCTGCCGATTGGCTGGGGAAGGGTCAGAGTCCTGTTACGCAGGTCGCTGGGCGTGTTTTGATCAGGAAGTTTGAACGGGTGAGCGGGAGGTTACTCAAGGGGAGGAGGCCTGATCTGAGGTTTCTGCGATTTTCCCGGAAAAGGGGTCATGTCGGGGACATAGTCACTCAAGGTGGAGAACACAGAACAAGATGGAGTCGGCCGGCGTAGGCCCGCCCTTTCAGTAAATATCTAAAACAAATTTTTGTTTGAAAAGAGGTTCTTTGGAGCTTCTCAGATGGGGGTGTGATCCTAGTCAGCTAAATCCCTAATGGCAATAAACTCTTTTAAGAGACCATATATAATAAACTACAATGAAATCCTTTACCCAGTTTTTGGTTGGTGAATTCTTTGCTTTACAAAATGCTTTGTGATTCAGTGGCCCTTTGAACCTAAAGTCAGGATCAGATAACACCCTGTTCTCCCCAATCCTGAGCTATAATCTTTCCTCTCAACACAACCATATCCAGCCAACTGGAAGGGGGGGGGGGGTGGTTCTAAGCACCGTTGTCAAACTAGCAGCATAACAAGATTTTTGCAAGAAGTCAAGGCAGATTTACACACTCAATAAAAATTTCCTGAGGGCCTACTAGGCATCAGACATTAGGAACACAGAGCTAGCTGGGACATAGTCCTTGCCTTCAAAGTCCTTATAATCTAGGAGTGACAGCACATGATTAGATTCCTCCAATAAAGACTAAAGAGGCTATAAAACAAGTACAGCAGAGGTGTGAGGGTTATCAAGTTAGGATTTCTTAGAAGTTCAAGAAAGGATTCAGGAGAGGGGTTAAGTGTTAAAATACAAGTGGGTATTCACCAGATGGACAAAGGGAGACGATATTCTGGGTACCAGTATAAACAAAGGCACAAAAGTGAAAAAATCTGGTGTGTTGCATGACCACGAGGAGGGATTTAAAGTAAGAGCTGACATCACATTAAAGTCAGACTAAGTCCTTAGGTGCCACACTAAGGATTTAGGACTCAGTGGGGATCTACTGAAGGATTTTAACCTAGTTTTTGTTTTAATTTCATTTTTTTTAATTTACATCCAAATTAGTTAGCATATAGTGCAACAATGACTTCAGGAGTAGATTCCTTAGTGCCCCTTACCCATTTAGCCCATCCCCCCTCTCACAACCCCTCCCGTAACCCTCAGTTTGTTCTCCATATTTATGAGTCTCTTCTGTTTTGTCCCCCTCCTTGTTTTTATATTATTTTTGTTTCCCTTCCCTTATGTTCATCTGTTTTGTCTCTTAAAGTCCTCATATGAATGAAGTCATATGATATTTGTCTTTCATTAGATGGCTGTTGAGGAGGGTGCCAGGCCAGGTTCTGCCACAAAAAGGATGCCGACTGCTCACTTCAGCAAGACAGGAAAGTATTTCCAAGCTGTTCATCATTTCATTGCATCTAACACCTACAACTCAGAGATCATATCTAAAAAGCAAAGCTGAGATAGCCAATGGATAGGCTCCCAAGTGCTGAGGAGATGGCTTTTAATGTTTCCATGTCCCAGAAACAGGCAAAGGTAAAGTGTCTTCCAGGAAGTTCCAAAAACCTGGAATGTGTGGTAACTGATAGGAGTTGCATGCAATATCCACCAGTGAAAACGCACTGTTGTTAATCACCTATCGAGAACTCAGCCATCTCACATCTCTGAAGAAACTGGAGACTCTGCCAAATGATTTTTAAGTTATTAGCTTCTTTGTAAGAGAATAACTTGTAAAAAACAGTTCCTACAAATGAAGCATTTGCTCCTTTCAAGGAGAATCTTTCACTGAAGTGCTCTAAAAACACAGCCCTTCCTAACCCCACACCAAAACTTCAGTGCAAGTATAGGCTGGGTGCAGGTTTAGGCTAGGACTCAGTGGATATTTTAGTGACTTGCAGGAACTCTACGTAAGTGGCTAACCTTGCACTGGATGGCTGGATCCACTGCTTTATGGTGTCTGGTGGCCCCTAGTGGAAGCTCCAGTCTTCTTCCCACCCCACCCCCAGCTCACCTCCAAAAAGAACTAACAGTGGATCAGGTTTAAGGACATTGTATTAGCAGTTGTACTAACAGGCGGGGCACTTCACTGTGCAAATAAATGAGATACTCACAGCACTCCAAGATATGGTATCTCTTACCAGACTTTTATAGCACATAAGAATTTGGCCATGAACTGAGATGAGCAAATAAATGGACATTTATTTTTATGTTTCTATCTCCAACCCCCCTTCCTGTTGGTAACAGAAGCCTCATCTTAGACAGGGTAAACTCAGACAAACCAGTTTCTTTCCATCGCTTTGTCCAGAGAGCTATGTGTCCCACTGAGTCTGGTAAAGCTCCTTTGATAAGAAGGAGGTATCTCATTGTCAGTCACCATCACCTCTGCACCTCACATCCCCTGGGATGAATGTATGTGATCCCCAGTCCTGGCTGCCTGTGTCTATCTGCCCCTGCATTCCCAGAGATGTCACAGCTCCCTGTGTGGTCACCACATCTGAGTCCTCTTCTGGCCCACTGGTCCTCTCGCAGATAGGTGAGAAGCCTTCTCTACGGTAGCGTGGACGGAGGGGCTTTCAGATGCCACCTGGCAGCTGTGGGAGAGGCAGTGAGACATCTCGGGTTCTCCTTGCACAGAGACACACTATACACCAAGCCGGATGGTGCAAGAAAACTACGAGGCTTAACAGTTTCATGGACTCTCCTGAGAACCAGGACACAGATCCTCTCTGTCTTAAGACGCCCACTGAAGTGTAAGGCCTTAATCATTGCCCAAAACTCAACTACCCAGCTCCCTACCACTCTGTGCCTTGTGCCCAAGGCACTTCTTCAGTCTCAATGGGTGGATGAAGCTGGCCCATCTCACCAGGCCCTCATTTTGGGCATACACAAACTCTGAAACTTTCTCTCATCTCTACCTCTCATAGTTCTTATTTCTGTCAGGAGTTTTCAAAAAGCCAAGTAATGCTTCTCTGTTCTTTTTGAGGCTCTCATCTGCTGTAGTTCTAAAGCAAGGTTAATCACTGACTGAATGGGAGAGACCCAAAGGTCACAGGAGTTAACTGAATGAGAAACACAGCAGCTGATATATACAAATATTATGTTTTCTGGCCACATTTTTTGCTGTCACAGAAATGGAGAACTGGGATGGTTTGGGCCTTCTCCCTCCCAGGAGAGACCTCATCCCAGTCTCTCTCTCTCCAGGTATCTCTCTGTCTCTCCCCCCAGCTTTCCTGATGCTCATGACTTTTCAGAGAAGATGCATATCCACCACTTATACTTCCTATCAAACAGCTGATATTTAAATGTATTAAAAATGCCTCTTCTGGAAGGTCAACTGAATTGTCTTCAGCTCCAGATCTTACAGACGAAAATAAAAACCTTTCCAGCTTCTTTCTTCATCTAGGCCAGACAAAAGACAGCCTGCACGTGGTCCACCCTAGAGCACTAGAATTTTGCAAGTAGGTTTAGGCTCCAGAAGTTACTTTGCACTGAGGACATCAGTAAGTCTCCATGCTGAAGTTGACATTTGACCTTGGCCTTAAGGAGTGAGAAGGGCAGGACAAAGGGAGTTCCAGGGGAGAGAATCAATATGAAAAAAAGGTCAAGAATTGGGAACACAGGTGGAGGGGCAAGGGAAAGGAGGAAGTTGAAAATGACCTCCAGTTTCCATTCCAGGGTTATCAGGCAGATGGTGAACCACTGAACAGAACCTAAGCTTGTCATTTAGCATTTATCTTAGGCAGTCATGTGTTCTATTTTTTTATGTTTATTTATTTTTGAGAGAGACAGAGAGCATGTGTGAGTGGGGGAGGGACAGAGAGAGGGAGACAGATCTGCACTGGGCACTGGCAGCAGACAGCCAGATGAGGGGCTCAAACTCACAAACCATGAGATCATGACCTGAACCAAAGTCAGACGCTTAACCAACTGAGCCACCCAGGCATCCCTCTGTTTTTCTTTATATATCTTGCCTTCTTAAAAACAGAGATCATCTTTGATTCACTCATTTATTCATGCATCTTCCTTACAATCTTAAAGAAAATAACTTACACTGGAATACCTGAGAATGTGCCATGGAAGATATCCCTCAAACTACTCTCTGACTTTTCCTCATTAAAGAAAATGTTGCCAACATCATAGGTTGCTGTGTTCTTCTCAAACTCTATTTTAAGCTTTGCAGAAGAGGGGAAATCTATGTTATTGCTTCCCTAAATATTTTAAACTATAATTTAGGTGAAATTAGTGTATCTTAAATCATGAACATTTAATGATTTAACCTTCAGGATATTATTGCAAACCTTCAAAAAAAATTTTCAGGGTCCTTTTACTCATTTGCTATTTACTTTGTCAACAAGGGAGCTTCTCCTAACATGAAAAAAATGGGACTCTCCCTGTTGTAAATAGATTCTAATAAATTATTTGAATTCACCTGAATATATAGAAATGTCTCATTCCCAAGGTACATCCTGATTCTATTTTTTACACTCAAATGACATATAAGAGAAAAGCAAATAAAAATGTTCTTTCATTTTTTCTGAAACACAACACTACCCTCAGTTTTTCTCATCATACCAGAAAATTCCCTCTGGCCAAGCTGGCTGCAATTCAGCTCAGCAGGGTACATTGACCTGTGTTCCCTTCATAAGCCCTCTCTTCCCATCTTCCCCCCATTACCCAAGAGGCTGGACTTGTTTCTTGCAGGAAATACAGCCGTCAGTTTTATCTTCTTGCTCTTGCCTCTCTACTGCACAGGCCATCAATCAAATCAAATAAAGAGTACCAAGATTAGTGCATATTCCATGCAGAGTACTTACGAAGAATTTGGGTAAAGAACACAGTGATTTCTGGAGAGTTTTGAAATGCTAACTCATGGACAGCTGAAAAAAACTATCTGGAAGCATGTACTTGACCTCTGCCACTTGAGAGAATCTGAAAAATTCTTGGTATTCTCAGGAAGTATAAAAAATCATTTGTCTTTCCCAGCAAAGATATTTACCTGCATGAAAGTCTAAAATCCAATACTTAACTTTTTCTGCAAGGTTTCTATGCCTTTGCTCATTACCTCTCAGTCTTTCCTTTCTGAAACCCAGACAGAAACATCACAGAAGGCTCATGCTCCAGATGAGCACAGTTACTCTCAGAAAGTCCCCACAGCCTTTTGGTTGAACTAACTCATGTATCTCCACCTGACAGAGAACTTTTTTCTTTGAATATCTTGAAACTAGTATTGCTCATTCCTACTCCAGAGTCAGTGAAGTCTGTGGCCCAACCAAAGATCAGGCAGGACTAGACAGGTAGGAGGCAGCAGCTCCCAGACCAACTTCTGTTACCTCAGGATTTTTATCACCTCTTCATTCAACTTAGAATCCCAGGGTTTAAGAGATGTAAGAGACCTGAGCACCAGTTTGCCCTGTCCTGAGGGACTCCACCCCTTCAAGAACTTCTCCCAGACCCACAAAGTTCAGACAGAAGAGGGACGGGGCAAAGAGGCCAACTATATTGGCCTAGTTCATACACAGTCATTCAACCCTTGGGTACTTTGCTGGTTACCTCAATTCCAAATTTATTTCTCCCATTTTCTCTGAAGCCCATCATCTCCAGCCCCTCATGATAGTTGTCTTCCTTGTTGGCTCTCAGCTTCTCTGATCCATTTCCCAGGTTCCACCCAGCGTTTTCCTTCAGGACAATTCCTCTCAGTGGACTCTTAATCTGCTAGTTAGCCCATTTTTGTTCATCCTGAAATCTCCATATCCTTGATCCAAGGGAACCCAGCCTCATGACCTGGTTTCTAGGAAGTCAATCTCTTTTGTTGCATAAATGAGGAAACTGAGACCAAAGGTCACATTCATAACCAAGCAAGATATGAACCCTAGCTCCAAGTTGTGGGCTCATTCTTCCACACACATTTTAGAATAAATCAATAAAATTACCATTTCATTTTAGCTTGATCTCAGCTATGGGCCTTCACTGTCATCTCCCCAGAATTCAAATTCTGTGCTCTTTTTTTTTTTCTAACCTTTACAAGGTCAGAATGTACCCTACTTCCTTTCTGCATTGTGTTGCCTGGAACTCAAATCTGATGGCTGAGACAGCCAACCTAGAATCTGTGGATGAGGGTCCCACCCTGGAAACAGCAGAGTGATAATCTAGAAGGAACCTGGTCCCTGATGACACCAAGGAATTACCAAACTGGACTTCCTGGCCTCCAAACTTTGTTCATGTAAGAGAGAAATTTGAAGTACATATTTTCATTTTTTTACACTAAATGCAACAATGTAGCCCCAGGTAAAACACAGATCACATACTAAGAAACAGAAGAGCAGAAAGAACAAAGGGTACCTAGGTCTCTGATGCTAACATTAAGCTGCCATATACCTTTCCTGGTGTTACATTACTTGGAGAAAAACAAAACTTCTAAATCATTTAGGGCTTCATGGAGGAGGTGGGATTTGAGCTGGAGTTTCCATAGGAGGAAATGCTTCTCCACTTGAGCTGCTCCTTGAGCATCTGGGCACTCCCCTTTCTTTCTGTGGGGTTGGGGTTGCCATGGCCAAGCCTCTGTAATTCAGAGGCATTCCTGTTCCCACAGATGCCCAGATTGCTTGAGCTGTTTCCCAACACCAGCTTCCTAAAAGAACCTGTGAAAATGCTCACAACTCTCAAGTTCTAAGCCAGAGTTTGATGCAGTGCTTTCTCTAGGTCCCCTTTGTGAGAAATGACAGGGAAAGACCCAGGAGAAAAGCAGAAATCTCTGCATCTAATGCAGTGATTTACTATAACCAGCCTGGAATCGTTAAAGCAAAACACAAACACATTTTGGGGCTCCATTCATCCAGCTTCTCACCCAGCGCTGGACCTTTTCAATGTTTACTGCACAGCCATCTGTGAATATCTTTGTGAAACTAGTTAAAGCCTTTTATGAGACCCTAAACTTCTAGTTACACTAATTTCCCCCCCACATGAATTAGGACTTGAGTAAACAAAAGGCAGACTTGAGAACCGAGAGCAATTGTGTGGTGTTAAATGGTGCGTTTAACAGGGCCTGCCCACAGATTTTTCTGTTCCCATCCCTGGGCATGCAGGCAATTCTGAAGCCCGTATAATGGACTCTTTATGTGGTAGTTGGTTAGAAAAACGTATTGACAAAGAATCACAGACAAATCATGGCCCTGACCTTTAGTGCTCAAACAAGATTTTCCTTGGGAGTGATTTAATTGCCCATGCAGCTCTCTGGCTGCACACATGAGTGGCCTTTCTGCCTTTCCAAAGGCCATGGCTGGGCCAGTCTGGTTTGCCTTTCCTGTGAATGTTTGGCCAAATGCTGCTCCTATAACGAGCGTCTGTTGTGCCATATAAGGATAAACAGCGCATGGCATCCAGCTGGACTCGGTGAGCTCGAAAGATTGCTTCCCAAGCACCTGCTGCCCAAGTCGACCTTGGATCTGACAGTGCCCCTGGCCTCAGACTCATCATTCAGATGACTAGTGCAGATGCCTGTGCCAGGCCTGTGGCCCATAGCAACGTGGCGGGCCTCTGATTGCCAGGCGTCAGAGCAGGGCCTGGGGCTACAGGCTGAGGTAAAATGTGCTTCCCCTCACCTGAGCTCCCTTTAGCCTCCTCATTTCTCTGAGCTCCAGGAAAACAGAAACCAGACACAAAAGGCCAGCTATTGTGTGATTCCATATATATGGTATCCACAATAGGCAAAGCCACAGCAACAGAGAGCAGGTTACTGGTTCCCAGGACCTGGGGGAAAAGGAGAATGGGGGGACTGCTTAATGGGTGCAGGGTTTCCATTTGGATGAGAAAGTTCTGGAATTAGAGAGAAGTAATAACTACACATCATTGTTGAAGGTACTAAATGTCACTGAATTTTGCACTCTAAAATGTTTAAAATATAAATTATATGTTATGCATATTTTACTACATTTTTAAAAAATATGACTGAAGGATTGTACTGGAGGAAGAAATAAGATGGGATTTACTTAGTCCTGAGGCCCTAGAAGATAAAACTAAGGCCAATAGAGGGTTTCTTGGAGGCGGATTTCAGGTCAGAGTGTAAGTAGAGGGGGAAAGTACCACTGAGAACAGGCCCCTGTGAGCCAGGCACCCCTCAGACCTCATTTCCTTGAAGCCCACATCTCTGTGAGGGGAGTTACTGTCCTTATTCTATAGCTAAGGAAATATGGCTCCAGGAGCTATAACTATTTTCCCAAGGACACAGATCAAATAAGAGGTGGAAGTAAATTTTGAACCCAGATTTTACCACTCCACAATCCATGCCCTTTTTAATATATCAGTACCCTGCAACTTTTCTACCAAAGTACCCTTTATGTCCCTTAGGATGAGGGAATTCATGCATCATGGTGAATGGGCAGACCCCAAAGGAGCTTCTGAGTGTAAGTCTCATGTTTTAGCTTACAAATTCATGTAAAATTCACATGTTGACTATATTATTTTATGTGAGGTTTTTTCTTAAATGTTAAAATAAGTTTTTGTCCAAATTTCCTAGTGAGGAAAGTATCACTCTGGGAAGATGGTCTGTGTTTATCTTAGAGCCTCCCATCCCTCTTCACATACCTCAGGGGTCAGCTTATTCCAGTTTGAGAAGCTGGTATGAAACTGGCTGCTTCCCAAAAGGGAAAGGGAAATGAGACAAGAGAGGCAGGGAGGTGGAGAAGGAGAGTCCTTCCTCTCTCCTCTTGGATGACAGTGGGATTTTGCTTCCTTTAGGGATATTATAACGTCAGCTGCTTAGGAGTGATGGAAAGCAAGACGTCTTATTGTTTCTTCTCAAATCACTCCATTCGAGTAGCTACTTACCTGATTTGGACATAAAATCAGTGTCCAGCTAAAAGGCATTTCTTGTTGGAGACTCAATAAAACATGACACTAAGGTTGCAGGAGTTATGTACCAGAGGGGATTTTTGCCATTGCCTGCTTCTCTTGGGAGAGCTTGGTGACATTGACTTGAATGATTTTAAATAATGACTGAGGCTGGATAGGTAAAGAAATTTCACAGGCTTCAAGAAAGTGAAAAGAACACTAAACTGACAGCCAAGAAAATTCTACCCAGCACTGTCCCTGACTCAGCTGATTAAATAGGACAAGTCAGTCTTCCTTTTTAAGCCTTACTTATCTATACTTATCTTCCTCTTCCCATCTAAAATGCAATTTATATGAGGCAAGTATATTTAGTCAGGAACACTGGTAACAAATGACAGAAATCAAATGCAGACTAACTTCAGTAAGAAATGACTATATTGGCTGTGTTATGAGGACAATGAGATAACCCACAGGATAGAAGTAGCAATCTGGCATTGGAAGGGAATCTAGAGCTGCTGACTGGGAACTTCGGAAGAAATTTCCCCCTTCCAGCTAAGGGGAGTATCAACAGTGTAGTGCAGAAAGGTCAGCAGCAGCAATGTGGACAATTGGAGAAGCACGTGCTTCATGATGAAGTTGTAGAGCCATAACCTTGACCAAAGTAATACAGAGCAAGGGCCATCAGAAGAAAATTACACCAGCTGATTTCAGAAGAAAAGGAACTAGCAGGTCACCAGTATATAAAAGCAAAGATGGGCACATTGATGAGCAAGATGAAAATGACAAAGAGGATGAAGACATGGGCCAGGAGGGTGATGGTATGAATCAATCTCATAGCTGTCTCAGAAGGACCAAAATAGCAACAATGTCACCTGGACTTGCCAGTCACCATTACCCCATTAAATGCAAGAATACTAAAAGAGCTCATTAGTAAAAAAGAGCTGATAAATGACAAATTCAGGAAACCCTGTTATGAATTATAGTTCCTCATGATTTTCAAGGTTCAACCCAAACTGTGATGAAAATATTTAGAATAGCATCACTGCAAGAGGTCTCCTTGTCTATCAACAAATAGGGTAACATGGGCAACGACTGGTGTTGGGGGAGGGGGGTATTTTAAAGGTTTTTTTTTTAATTTACATGAATTATTCAGAGTAATGAAATAAATCATGGATGACAATGTAAGTTGCCTCCCTTTTTCCCGGTTGGTGAATCCAGATTGTGTTCAGACATTTACCCTTCCATGTGGCCATGGAAAGGAGTGAACCACAATGGGTTTAAAGGTTAAATACAATTATGGTAATTCTATTCTCCCTTGATATGTGATCTAATCCTCGTTTCTGAGGGGGGAAGGGGCTTTGGAAAGAGTTATCCCTGTGAATAAAAAGAATATCACCAGGGGACAGTCCCTTCATTGTCCAGACATTGTATAGCTACATGAGATGCCTGGAACTGAGGCAGTCATCTGGTAAACAAGAGAATAGAGGCCTAAAAACTAAGTATATATGCTAAACATAAAATGCTAAAATTCTGCCATTTAGAACCTGGATCCTGAATGATATATGTGAGGTGAAGAACCATCCTGGAACTGTTTCTGTTTTCATAATAGTAATAATGCAATCATATTCTTATTGGCTTTCTTATCATTACAGTCATCTCAATAAATATAAGAGGAAAAAACTGAACTGGCTTCCTGGCTTTTACTCTTTCCTCCCTATAATGATTCTCTGTATATTACCAAAACTAAAACTTTTTAAATTCAAATTTAATAATTCCATTCACATGCTTAAAACTCTCCAAAATCTTCCCTGTGCACCTAGAACAAAATCTCACCCCCAGGCCCATGACTGTAATCCTTACATGATCTCCAATCTCATCTAACCCACGTTTTCCTTCCTACTGCCCTTGTTTCTACCACCACTTGTATTTATGCTTTTAACACCCTAAGCTTTTTCTCATCAGGGGTTTTGTTCTGGCTGTTTCCTCTGCTGGGCTTCTTGCTCTCCAGATCTCTACATTGTTAGTTCTTTCTTGTCCTTCAGACAACAACTCAAGGACCCCTCAGTGAAGTTGTCCCTGAACACTCAGGCAAAATTAGCTCTCTCCCCTACCTTGAGTCAGGCTTTATCACGTCACCTTAGATGTTATTTCTTCATAGCACTTATATACTATTTGCAGTTGTTGCGATTATTTATTTGCTTGCTAATCCATTTTGTATTCCGTCTCCTTAGAAGGAAAACCAAAAGAACAAAAACTTTGTCTGTCTTACTCCCCATAATTTCCCCCACCCTTAAAAAAGTCTCTCTAACATTGTAAATTTTCAAAAGTAATTGTTGAATGAATGAAAGGAAGGAAGGGAAAAAGAAGGGAGGGAAGGAGCTAGAGAGAGAGGAAGGAAGGAAGGAAGGAAGGAAGGAAGGAAGGAAAGGAAAGGAAAGGAAAGGAAAGGAAAGGAAAGGAAAGGAGAAAAGAAAGAATGTTGATCCAGCCAGGCAGACTCTAAGTACCATAGCCTCAGAGGCTGAAACTAGGGGTTCAAAAGATTTCAAGATTTAAAGCACACTGACCTCTAACTTACTATATCAGGATGAGTCCTTGTCTATACAACCAGAGTAACAGAAAAGCAAATTGGAGTCCATATGTGCATATGTGGCTTCATGTTGGAAGAGGAGAAACAGTAGAATTTAACTATCCACTTTGCTTTGGAAGCTTCTCTGGGTAACTATTGGCCAATGTCTTTCCACCATTCCATAGTATGCTCTGCTGTCTATCAAACTCCTTTTCCCCTTAGCCATCAGGAAAAGATAGCCACTCCTGGCATAAAGGCAACCTCTATTTCCTTTATTCAGGCAATGATTCAACCACACGGAGCAGCCATTGTGATCACAACAACAATACACACAACAGATAAGCCAATGTCAGACTGGCAGTATAATGGTACAACAGAGGAAGACCTGCTTTGGTAAGGAGAACTCTGTCATCTTCCATATAAAAGAGACAGTAACTTGCAAGAAGAAAAACATGTTCTTGGCTCCAAGTACTCTTTGGTGGTACAGTTTTGAGGGATAATTATATTGGTGTGTTTCCTTTCCCCTAAGTTTGTTTATAAAAATATTGAGCATGCATCACACATCAACATAAATAACCCCCCCATATCTTTGTCCTCCAAATTTTTCAGTTAATTAAACTAATTTGTCTGTTTTTGTGAGTTGGAAACTCTTATTGTCATCCTTTCCAATCACTACTTATTTAAATTTCATCCTTGGCCAGTTTCATGATAATGTTTATCTGCTCCAGAGGATTTGAAATGAGAGTAACACATAGGAATCCCATTTAAATTCTTTCTTGAAGCTGAAAAAATCCAAGAATCAACTGGCCAGTTAGATAACACAATTTCCCTTGTAGGATATTTGCTTAAGATAGCTGGGAGCTAATTTAATTCCAGAGCTGCTTATTTACGGTTTTCTGTGAGGGATTCCCTGCAGTTAAGAGTGAACTGGGTAGAGACATTCTAAAGAAGCATTCTTTGAGACCACTCTCTAAAGCAGGTTAAGTACATTATTTCTAAAGAAAATAAAAAGCTGTACAATTTGCTGTTAACATTCCACTTCGGCCAGCTCCCAAGTAGAAAGACATCTCAAGACCACTTAGATTCATGTCTGGCATTTCATTAATCCACTTGGAAAAAAATGACTCCATGATCTGGATGCCTTTAAAGTGTTAGCTTCAAACCCTCAATCACCTCTGCCTTTGCCCTACAAGATCCCACATCTCTGGATTACCATGGAGAGCAGAAGAGAACCATGCAAAAGACATAAGGAAAGGAAGACTGATGTTTTACACTGTTTTGCTTTTGTGTTGTACTGTCAATTCCCTGGCCATGACTGCACAGCGTAATCTAGCTCCTACCTACCTCACCTTTTCAGCTTCTCTCGATAGTCCCCAACCACCCACTTTACCCAATTCTTTCAGCCCCTCCTCAGCCATCCCACACCTGCCCAGCTACATGGATGCCTTCCAGTTTCTTCACGGAGTTAATTCCAACTCATTCGCAGGTCTCAACCCAAAACCACTTCTCTGGGCTGCCTTCCCTGACACCCCCATCTACTTCAGTCCCCTGCTGTACTCCCCTTCAGAGCTCTCCCTTCATCTTGCCACTTGGCACAGTCCTGATTGATTAGTTATCTATGAAACATTTGCTTAAAGAAAGCCTTCTTCCCCTTCTAGGTTGTAAGTTCCACAAATGGCAAGGATTTTCTTCACTGCTGTATCCCAATTCTTACCACAATGACAGGCACATAGAAATACTTGTCAACTTAGTAACAAGTTGAAAGATGTTGGTTAATTCCCTTAAACTCTATGGTCCTTTCCATATCAAAGGTTATATGATTCTGTAATTCTGTGCAACATGGAAATGCAAGAACTGTAACAAGCCAATCAATACTTGAATTTGGGGTTAAAGAAATTGCCTGGCAAGGAGATAAAGGTGAGTGGGGAGCAATCAGCTCTAGCAGCTACTAGTGCCAGGCACTCTATCAGGTGCTTTGGGGTAGCTCATCTCAACCAATTATTACAGCAATCCTCCAGCTTTGCTTACCATTTTTTTCCATTGTGCAGATTAGAAAACTGAGGCCACATGGGGCACCTGTGTGGCTCAGTCGGTTAAGTGTCCAACTCCAGCTCAGGTCATGATCTCACAGTTTATGAGTTCAAGCCCCATGTCGGGCTCTATGCTGACAACTCAGAGCCTGGAGCTTGCTTCGGATTCTGTGTCTCCCTTGCTCTCTGCCCCTCTCCCCATAGCACTCTCATGCACGCACTCTCTCAAAAATAAATAAACGTTAAAAACTTTTTAGAAAACAGAAAACTGAGGCCACACAGATGGTAAGGGGAGAAGGTGCTTGAATCCAAAGCTTGATTACTCACAGTATACTGTAACTTATGTCTGTGCTTTTAGTTTAAGAGGAGGAGATGTGGTATAGAGACGGAAAAGAAAGTAACAGAGTGGGAAGATTTCCTGTTTTTTCCCAATCTCTAGACTGTGCCTATTCTCTCATATGACACAGCTCCACACCCACTCCTCCCCCAAGCGCACAGGCACGCACGCACACACACACACACAATTTAACACTGCAGCTCACCCTCTAAGAGGACCCTGAATTCTTGGTGCTCATTTCCAGAGTTGCTTCAGTGCGACTCTAATCAGAAAATTTTGTCCTCTACTTGCACCATTACCCCTTCTCCACTTTTATCTAGGGTCCCTTTTCAAGCTTTGCATGACTCAACACTCATTTGTGTGCCTGTTAACTCATTATCTCCATTTCATGTTCTGAACAGAATTGCACTTTTAATAAATTATAACAATCAGCTCCAATTGCATTTGAGGCTAGGCCTCACTTTTTGTTCCCCACAAAGCCATTTTTGTTCCCACCTCCCAGAAGAGAAATGGACACAGTGTTCTACCCTGGCCAAAAATAATTCAAGCAAAACAAGACATCACAGAAAAGCAGACAGCACTCAATGCTGCTGAAACCAGCCCAAGCAGCCCAGAGGGGGACAGGAACACAGATATTAAAGCCTTCCTGGTGTAGAAGCTGGGGCCAGATGCAAGGCCTTCCCTGACAGCTCCTAGCCACCACCCCCCCCCCCCCCCCCGCCACCCCCTGCCACCGCCAGCCTGTGGTTTTAAGGGTCTCTTGCTAGAGGCAAGTTTGTGATTTCCTTTTCCATTGATTCCTAGAAGTCTTCACTTTTTTCTTCTTTCTTTGTTTGTTGGGTTTGTTGAGCTGTATCTACCCTCCTAAAATTCTATTTACCCAGAGGGCAAGGTTTCTGGGCCATATCTAGGACAGGACACATGAACCTCCAACATGAATTCAGGAATGAGAACAGCTGAAGTTGAGGTCCAGTTCTCCTCTGGCTACTCTCTGGGAAAACTTCACCCTCTTGGCCCAAACCAGTCATTCGACAAAATGACCAACACAAAGGCTTCTTTTTAGAAAACAAAACATTGTTTCTTCCCCCACATACACAGGAATCTATAGGAAATTTGATACTGTTCACATCAAGAGAATGGGCTCTGTTCAAAAAGGAAGTTCCACAAATGTTACCTGGCAAAACTGGAAGAGTCTACAATGTTGCCTAGGACGCTACTGGCATTGTGGTAAACAAACAAGTTAGGGGCAAGATTCTTGCCAAGAGAATTAGTGAGTGTATTAAGCATAGTAAGCCCTCTAACAGTCCAGATAGCTTGCTGCAGTGTGTGAAGAAGAATAAGGAAGCCAAAGAGAAAGGTGCTTGGGTTCAACCAAAGCACAGGCCTGCGTACTTGGTGAGAACTGATGGAGCAAGGCTTGAGTTGCTGGATCCCCTTCCCATGAATTCATAATGGGCATAAAGGAATAAAAGATCTATGGACTGGTAAAAAAAAAAATTAATTCTTAAACAAGTTTACCAAAAATATGACAAATACTAAACATTTGTATTAAACAGATTAATTCTCTTTGAAGGTAGCAGATAATACTGTTTCAGAAGTTCAAAAGATACATGTTGAGTTTCCACTTCTGATAATGAATTCCTGAGGAACATCTCTCAGACCAACCACCCAAAAGCTTTAGAGTCACCAATTTCTGGCAGAAATTAGAGGGGTATTGACACTGGGAAGAATGAACTGGCCCTGGGTAAGTTTTGGGTTTTGTTTTTTTTTTATAGTCTTTGACTGGAAGGCAGTCCTCAGTATGCACCACTTGGGATGCTGAATTTGGGGCTACTACAGCATCTGAAAGTGAAGAGGAATCAAGTGGGAAAACATGAAGGCTAGGAAGGACTCAGTGGCTGGATCATCTTAATACTTTGTTCACTTACTGCTCTGGCTCTTGGTCTGGGAGCACTCAAAAGCTAGGATTGCTCACTGGAACACCTTCACATGACCTTTCTACATGGCCTGGCTTTCTCACAGTATGGAGGCCTCAGGGCTATTGTCCTTCTTGCATAAAAATTTGGATTCCAAGTATAAAAACTCATAGCTAACAAGGCATAAACTGCATTGCTTTTCATAACCTAACTCAAAAGTCACATAGCATTTTTTCTGTTGCATTATATTGGTTACAAGTGAATCACAAACTCTCAAAATTCAAGGGGAAGAAAATTTGACTTCATGCTTGATAGAGTGTGGTAAAGTTCTAGAAAAGCGGGTGGAATAAAAAATTTCATTATGACCATTTTGGGAAAATGTAATCTGTCACAAAAATCAATGACCCAAGATTACACCATAAGAAGTTGAAAAAGAAAAGCAAAATAAACCCAAAGTAAGTAGAAGGGAGAAAAAATAAGAGCAGTTTTAAATGAAATTAAAAAAGAAAAGAAAAATTTAAAAAGCCAAAACTTAATTGTTTGGAAAACAATAACAAAAATGATAAATCCCTAAGTTAATCAATTAAGAGAAAAGGAAAAAAAAACACAAATTACCAGTTTCAAGAATGAAGGAAATATCATTACTGGCCTTACAGACAATAAAAGGACAAGAAAAGGAACATTATGAACAATTTGAAGGAAATATTTTTTACAACTTAGTTGAAAGTACAAATTCTTTAAGAAATACAACTTACCAAAATGATGCAAAATAAAATAGGAAACATGAATAGTCCGCTATATATACATTAAAGAAATTGAATCTATTATCAAAAACTTTCCCACAAAGAAATCTTTAGGACAAACTGATCTTACTGGTGAGTTCTATCAAAGATTCATAGAAGAACTAATATAAACGTTAACACAATCTCTTTAAGAAAATAAAAAGTAATAGATTGCTTCCCATGTCATGTATGAGTTTTACATAACCTTGATATAAAGCTTGACAAAGAAATCACTAAAAACACTACAAAATGATATCTCATAGACATAGGCACAAAACCTACATGAAATATTAATAAATCCAATACAGCAATATTTAAAAATGGTAATATATCATGATTAACTGGAGTTTATTCCAGATATGTAAGATGGGTCTAACATTGGAAAATCAATTTAATTCATCATATTAACAGATTAAGGAAGAAAAACTCTTTGATCATTTCAACAGACACACACAAAAAATAGCATTTTACAAAAGTCAATGCCCATTATGCTAGAGTCTCTCAGCAAATTAGGAATAGAAAAGGATGTATCTCAATCTGATAAAGGGCATCTAAGAAAAAAAAACATCATTATCATTATACTCAATGATAAAGTATTGAATGATCTTTACCTATCAGGAAAAAGACATTTTTTTAAATGTTTATTTATTTATTTGACAGGGAGGACAGGAGGAGGAGAGGGGCAGAGAGAGAGGGAGAGAAAGAGAATCCCAAGCAGGCTCCATTCTGTCAGCACAGAGCCTGATGCAGGGTTTGATCTCACGAACTATGCGATCATGACCTGAGCTGAAATCAAAAAGTCAGTACTTAACCAACTGAGCCACCTAGGTGCCCAGGGAGTTGGGGGGGGGGGGGGAGGCATTTCTATTACTTCTTTCAAGTATTGTATTTGAGGTCCTAGCTAGTACAATAGGCAAGAAAACAGAAAGGCATAATGGTCAAAAAGTAGTAATTAATGAATAAATGAAGTAAAACTGTCTCTAATCACAGATGATATCATTCTACATTTAGAAAATCCTGAGGATTGTACAAATCAGTATTAGAACTATTAACAGAGGGGTGTCTGTGTGGCTCAGTTGGTTAAGCATCAGACTCTTGGTTTTGGTTCCAGTCATGATCTCATAGTTTTGTAAGTTTGAGCCCCACTTTGGGCTCTGTGCTGGAGCCTGCTTGGGATTCTCTCTTCTTCTCTCTCTGCCCCTCCCCCACTCATGCTATCTCTCAAAATAAATAAATAAAACTTAAAAAAAAAAAACTACTTGGGCACCTGGGTGGCTCAGTTGGTTAAGCATCAGACTTCAGCTCAGGTTATGATCTCATGGTTTGATTCTTGAGTTCAAGCCCCATGTTGGGCTCTGTGCTGACAGCTCAGAGCCTGGAGTCTGCTTCAGATTGTCTCCCTTTCTATGCCCCTCCCCCACTCATGCTGTCTCTCTCTCTCTCTCTCTCTCTCTCAAAAATAAACATTAAAAAAAATTTTAAAAACTACTAACAGAATTTCTCAAGATCAATGTACAAAAATAAATTGTATTTTTATATATTGGTAGCAAACAAATGGAAAATAAACTGTTTTAAAATTCTTCTTAAGTTACTTCAAAATCATAAAATACTGAGGGTCAAATGTATCAAACGATTTGCAAGACATAAAAACTACAAACTTGCTGAAAGAAACTAAGAAGAAAGACATTAATAATGTGGAAATTTTTATAATACTTAGAAAAACATGTTAAAAATGTATCATGTTCATGAACTGGAAGACAATATTTTTATGGTGATATCTCTTCCCAATTCCCAGTAAAAATTCCAGTCTTTTCTGTAGAAATTAACAAGCTGACTCTAAAATATATGCAAAGAATCTAGAATAGCCAAGAAAATCTTGAAAGGAGGAACAATTTTGAGTATTTACACTAACCAACCTCAAGATTTACTCCAAAGCTACAGTAATCAAGACAGCATAGTACCGGCATGTGAATAGAAAAATAGATCAGTGTCGGACACTTATAAAATCATTTGATTTTCAACCAAAGAACCAAACAATCAATGCAGAAAGAAAGTCTGTTTAACCAATGGCCCTGGAACAATTGGATATCCATTTTTTTTTTGGGGGGGGGGATATATAGTAGCCTCAACCCCTAGTGTACACCATCCATAAAAATTAATTTGAAATAGATGATAAATCTAAACACAGAAGCTAAAACTATAAATTTCTATAAGAAAACAGGAGAATATCTTCACAAATCAGGGCTAGGCAGAGATTTCTCAAACAGGACACAGCAATAACCATAAAGGGAAAAATTATGTTAGACTTCATCCAAATTATATATATGAAGTATATCTAGAACTTAATAATAAAAAGGCAAGCCAATTTTTCAAAGTGGAGCAGGCATGGGAAATAAAGATTAAATGTAGTGTGGGATCCTAGAAGAACCTGGAACAAAAAAGGGACAATAGTAGGGAAACTGGTATATTTGAATAAATTCAATAGTGTAGCTGACAGTATTGTGCCATTCATTTCCCAGCTGTGATAATTACACTATGATTTCATGTGGTGTTAACAGTAAAAGAAGCAGCTTTATGAAACATGTAGAGGAACTTGCAACTTTTCTGTAAGTCTAAAATTAGTTCGAAGTAATAAGATTTTTTAAATGGGTAAATGATTTAAACAGACACTTCCCAAAAGAAGACATATGAATGGCTACTAGTGTAGCAAGATTCTCACACAGAGAGTCGTGACACCTAGGCTTTTGTTTCCAGGAAGCAACTTTATTCATGCCAACACTGCTCAGTTGGGTTCACACCCAAAGAACTAAGCCCTGAATGCCACATGGCATAGTTTTTTGTATATTTTCTACTTGTCTCCCATATCTGGTAACACACACAAACACGCAGTCTGATTAAGTGTTACAAGGTCATGAGGGATGTTGTCATGTATGCCCATAGCCAGGTTACCTTGACGGTTTTTTTTTGTTTTGTTTTGTTTCTTTCCTTAGGGAGGAGACCCTACCACACTAGCACAAGAAAAAGTTCTCAGGTAATTACTAGTTTAGAGAAATGAAAATTGAAACCACAATTCCAGGGTCCCCTGGGTGGCTCAGTTGGTAAGTATCTGACTCTTGATCTCAGTTCAGGTCTTGGTCTCAGGGTCATGAGTTTAAGCTCCACACTGGTCTCCACACTAGGTGTGGAGCCTGCTTAAAACAAATAAACAAACAACAAACAAAAAATTCCAGTTCACAACCAATAGAATGACTAAAATGAAAAAGACTGATAACATTCAGTGGTGGCAAGGATGCAGGGCAGTTGCATAGACAACACTCATACATGTTGGTGGGAGCATAAAAGGATCTGACCAATTTGGGGAAAGGTCTGCAGTGTTTATAAAACAAAGTATACATCTATCCTGTTACCCAGTAATTTTACTCCTACATATTTATCCCCCAAATGAAAGCATGTGTCCACAAAAGACCTGCACTGGATTGTTCAGAGAAGTTTCGTTTGCAATAGCCCCAAACTGGACATATTTCAGGTGTCCATCAATAAGAGAATAGCTGAACACACTGTTTTATTCATATAATGTAATCCCACTCTTAAAGAAAAAGGAACAGACCTATGAATATGTTCAACAACATGGATGATTCTCAAAAACATTATGCTGAGTGAAATAAGTCTTACACAAGAGAATGAACGTTGCATCAATCCATTTATATTAAGTTTTAAAGCAGGAAAAACTTACCTATGGTAAAAACAAAATCAGAACAATGGTAGCCTCTGGAGGTTGTGGCAGCAGTCATCACTTCTTAATGGGGTTTGGGTTACAGAACCGTATGCATTTGTGTTGGCTCACAAACTGGCCCCTGTACAGGGAGGGCAGGGAGAGACCAAAGAAAGAAGCAGGTCACTCCAGATTTGTATGCGTAAGTAAGGAAACTTACTTACAAGGCTTGTCTTATGCCATCACAGGATGAATAGATCTCTGCACCCACTTGCTAGAATCTTAAAAGTTTATGTATAAGCCTTAACTAGGGTCAGTCATGTTCACTGTACAAGAGGCCTGAGCACCACCTTACTCTTTCATGGCTCCCACTGTGGAAACAGTGGGTGGAGCTTATATTCCAAAGACAAGGGGAGAGGGGAGGAGCCTGTAATTTCCCAGGTCCAGCTGGGAACCAGAGTTCAACCGGAGGTCCTGTTATCTCAAAGACCTACCTCCTCCAACAATTTGTCCAAACTTACCAAATGACACACTTAAGTTTTATATACTTCACTGCATATAAATTTCACCTAAAAAAAAAAAAAGAATCATAAACAAATGGTGAACTTTAGTTAATGATATACCTGCTAAAGTTTAAGAATGAAGTATATAGATTTAATCCATTTTGAAATGCATTTTGAATTCAATAGATAGATAGATAGATAGATAGAAGGATGGGTAAATAGACATGTGACAAAACAAATACAGCAAAATATTCATTTTTAAATCTAGACTGGAGAGGGAGTTAAGATGATGGAGAAGTAGGGGGACCAGGATTTCCCTCATCCCTCAAACACAGCTGTATTGAGGTCAGATCACTTTAACTCTAGATTGTGGGCATATGAATGTCCAATGTATAATTCTTTCAATTTTTCTGTTTGAAATTTTTCACTGTTGGAGAAAAAAAAGATAAAGGCAGATTTATTTTGTAACATGAAATTATTTTGCAGTTCAGATAGCATAACACAAGTTTGAAGTCAATGATAAATAACTATTTTTCTGCACATTGTGTGCCAGTATCACTTCATTTATAGACAGTAATAACTAACTTAAATTGAGGTTTCTGTACACATCTGCACTATTCTAAGCACGTGAAATGGGATACCTCTTTTAATCTTCACAGCAACCAGCCCCATCACTAACCTATATGGCAACATACTGAAAATTAGAAAACAGCATTCTTTCCTTAAGATACTTTACTGCGGTGGGCCAGAAAATTATCATTATAACTCCACACATCTACAATGGCTCCAAGGAGTATGATGCCTCTGGGGTGGAGCAATGCATGGCTTGCACAACAGTAACTGGTGGCCCTGACAAGAGCCCTGTGAAGTACAATGACTATCCTCAGGGTTAATATTTAGCCAATGCCACAAATATAGCAGTACTAGTTGCTTAAAATATTGAAATAGTTACTGGTGGGAAAAACTTAAAACTTGAGCCCATTAATGTGTCTGTGGCCACTCTAGTCATGTGGGCCAATTACTTAAGACCCTTTAGATTCTTCATATTCAGCAACTAAAGGATTGGTCCCAGATCCCAGCAGAGGGTCCCAGATCCTTGCTCCAGGGCTATGGCTGATGTCTACTGTGATTGGTCTAATTGTTCAGTGGCTGTGAAGATTATGACAGCTTTAACAGTATGCTCGATTATCCTCAGCTTACTTCTCGGGAAACTGGGACCCACAAAGATAAACAATGAAAGCTCTCAAAGCTAATAAGTTGTAGAGAAAAGACTTGAACAGTAGTCTGTTCTCAGACTTGGCCACCATACCTCATGGCCTCAATCACAAAACTCTCACTGAGAGGCTCATCTCAAATGGCCCTCCTTACCCACCTTGATCAGTTCTGGTGACCAGTTCCATGGATTGTCCTAAAGCAGATTGGCTTTTGGGTGACTCTAACTAGAAGAAAGGCCCATGAGAGGTGCTGAGTGAACAGTCACCCCTTAGGAGCCCTTTGGGCAGAAACACAGGAAAAAAAACAACTGTCATGAGTCTGGGTTCACCGAGGCCATGAGCACAGCTCAGGCTGTCTCTATGACCAAGGAGGACTAAAATTCATACTTGCTGATTCCAACTTAACCTGGAGTAGATCTGCAGCAACTTCCAGGTGCCTTGGGGACATGCTGCTGTTGACAGTGTTTGAAAACTCTGTGACTTGGAGGCCCAAGAGCTCTAGGATCCTCAACTAAAAATAAGACCCCAGTGGCCCTTTATGATCTGTGTCTTTCTGCGGAGTGGGTGGGTCTAATGAATCCTATCCTAGCTCTTCCTCACATTAATTAGAGCCAGATCTGACCTAACAGAATACAAGGTGTGATTTCCTCCCTCAGGAATTGTGCATTAAGCTGCAGGTGATAATTAACACAGAAGGAACAAGAATAACGAACACAAGAGTCTCTCTTTATCTTTTGCAAAACAAGACTAGGTCAATTTTTTTAAAATAATCTTTGTAGTGGCTACTACTTCTGTTAACCCACATACCATGCTCCTTTCTTAGAGTAACTGGCCACAGAGATGGCCGTGGGATCATCAGAATCAACCAACAAAATCTTTCCTTGGAATCTTTTCCTTCTCTGATTACAAAGCCATAGGGTATAAATCCAAAGCTTATATAGGTCATATTCCAACATTACCCAATGGCCCATTAGTGTGCTCTAGAAGTAAAGAGAAACAAGCTTGCTAGACAGAGGTAAGAAATAAAGGTAAGAAATAAAGAGAGGAAAACAAAGAGACCCCTGAGATCTTTCAACTTCCTTACTCCAAGTAACCCCAAGGGTCAACTCTTGCCTTTCCCACAATTTGGCTATGAGAGTTTATATAACCCCTTTTGGCTTAAGTAAATTGAGTTAGGTTACTGCCACTTACACTCAAAGAGCTGTGACTAATATATTTGCATCACACTCCTATGGACATTCAGAATCAATCTTTGAATGATGGAGGAGTGGAGGTGGGGGGTTAACTCCTGGTAGCATTTAAATTATAATTGGGCTTTGAAAGGTCATAGAATTTAGATAAGTAAATTGGGGCAAGAGCAATCTATATCAACTTGAGCAACGCCACTGCAACAGTAATACAGATAAAAATTCAGCAACTACCACAATGCCTGGTGAATTGAAAGCTGGGGTGGAGGGGAATCCTTGTTAGAGTAATAAGTGAATGAATGAAGAAATGAGTGTAGCAATGGGACAGGAGTACATTCCTACCCAACTGCCAAGAAGAAAGACATACACATACACACACACATCAGAAAAACTATACGGCTGTACAAAATATATGAAATAATCCACATAAAAGACAAAATAGGCCATTATTCTACTGGCGGCAGGGGGTAGAAATGTTAAAATTAACAATCTTTTTCAGCAACGTAAAAACATAAAGCCAAAGCTTGCCACCTTACAGAGAGATCTAACACTCCTATGTCTGAGTAACCATAACAAATGCCTATGAATAAATGGATAATTTCATGTAAAAAGAAGTAGTAGAAGGGTTCTGACCAGGTGGGGAACAGAAGAAAAAAATATATACATACAAGTATATATACTTGTATATATATATACAAGTGTATATACTTGTGTGTGTATATATATATATATATATTCTTATTTATTTTTGAGAGAGAGAACAAGCTGCAGAGGAACAGAGAGAGTGGGAGACAGAAGATCCAAAGAGGGCTTCGCATTGACAGCAGAGAGCCAGATGTGGGGTTCAAACTCACAAACCCGAGATCATGACCTGATCCAAAGTTGGATGCTCAACCCACTGAGTCACACAGGTGCCCCCAGAATGAAAAGTATATTTAATGAAGATCTTGCTCTACAGGGTGGGTAGGTTAGTTAAGGTGAGTGGATACATGTGGGGTTGTGAAAGGGAGTGGTCCAGACCCATTAGCAATGTGACCAGAGAGGAAAGGATGAAGGCAGAGAATATTTGAAAGAAAAAGAAAGAAAAAGAACAGCACCAATATTCTTGATTGTCTGAGTATGAAGGATAAAAGAGAAGGCAGTGGGAAACATCTTGAGCCTTATTGCTATTTCCCATCAGAACGTCAATATCTTCTCCCAGTTGCATTTTCCAAATAAGAGAAATGGCAAATAACATTCTATTCTGAAATTCTCCAGAAGTCAGCCACCCTGAACCTTGGTGCTAAAACAACTGTCATTGTGAAGGGCTTTGTGTGGCCTTGTGTTCATAAAAGAGGAGAAGAGATGAGAATTACTACTCAGAGCTCGTTTGCTGTTACCCACAGCCTGGCAGTAATTTATCATGTGCACCCAGCTGCCAGCTGCATTGTTTGTCTTCCATATAAACCTCCTATCTCCCACACTGGACCAAACAGATCCTCAAAAAAAAGTCCCTTATAAGGGGCAAAATATGTTTATGTCCACTAACTGGCAGAATAAAAAAACAAAATGCCAAGTCACTGTAGGAAAAATACATTTGCCTTGGACAACATCCCCCACCTCTGTCACATTGACCAGTATTCCCTACACCCAACCAAGTCCACCCAGTACCCATCTTCTCCCACCATGCTGCCCTTACTTAGTAACAGAATACCTATGGTCTAAGTGAAAGATTACATTTCTCAGCCTCGCTTGGAGCTGACTCCATTGGGGGTGGGGGTTGGGTATGACCTTTTTGCTCTTTCCCTTTGTCCTATCTCCTGAAAGTCAGAGAAGAGGACTGGATTTCCAGAAACTCTCTTAGACCATGAGATGACATTGGGAATGGCAACCACCTAGCAGGTAGACAGAAAGGTAAGGAGACTAAGTCCCTGAGAACAGTGACAACTTGGGGCTGCCTATCATTGGATGTCTATTATCATACATTTAAGCTAATTGCATATGTCCCTGTTGAGAGGTCCACTTCATAGAATTGGAAACTGAGCCTCAGAGAGGTTTAAGAGATTTGCCTATCCTATCAGTGACTTGAATCCAGTCCCTGACTGTTCAATACTTCTACATCAGAAGGACTTGACAGAAAAGTCCTAGAGGTATCCATCAGCAGCAGAACACCATGGATCAGCTTTGGTTTAGTTTTCATCTCTCACCATGATCCTGAGTTCCCTCTAGAGGAGTCTTACCACCATAGTCAGGTGCTTCCCAGAAAATATGAAATGTCTGTTCTACCCTGTGAGAAAGGAACCACCAAGAGGTGAGAAGTTGTGAACCAGTGTTATGGACATAAAGTTCTGTGGCTAAGCTTCTGAAACCAGGACAGACCTTCTCCATCCATGTCAGAAAAATGGGAAGGCTGAGCAGTCTCCTCAAAAGGAGAAAGAAGAGATGTCATCACTAGTGTATGTAACTGTCCCACTGACAGACCCTGAGGGACTTTCACTTGTTCTTAGAAAAAGCCACAGCAGCAACAAATTGAGTACCATACTCCCAATGATCCATCCAAAAACAAGGACTACAGCCTAAGGTCCAAACGCCAGACACTGAAATCTTCAGGTCTTGCTAAGGGAAGACCTCCATCTTCAAACCTTTATTATGTTGTTTTGTACAGGCATTCTCTCTACTTGTTTGTTATGATTATAAAACAATTATCAAAGCAACTTACATTTGTATTTTTTTCTATCCCATACTTCTCCCCTGATCCCATGTTTTCCTCTCCCCAAAATTCATTCCTTTCACACGCACACACACCAAAAATGTTGGACATGTATATGTTAAAAAGGAGGAGGGGAAGGATAAGAGGAAGGTAGAAGAAGTGAAAATAGGAGAGGGAAAAGAAGAGGAGGAGGAAGACAAAGGAAAAGTCCTACTCCCACTTGTGCCAAGAGTTGTAGAAGACCTGGGAATTGACCCTACTTGCACACTAACCAGTTAGGTTGCCACCATTTCATGGACACTGACAGAAGACACAAGATTCATAGATCAGAGACAAAGGACTTTATTACCAAATGCACAGCAAGCAGCATGAGCCCCATATTTGAATCAGCTCCCCTTAATCCCTAAACTACAGTCCCATGCAAGGGGATGCAGAGTAGCCCCAATGGATACTGTGCATGTGATGGGTTTGCATCACATGTAAGGAACCCCAATCTTAGGAATCCCCCAATCTTTTTATTAAATTTATTTTATTTTTTTATTATTTTTTTAATATGAACCTTATTGTCAAATTGGTTTCCATATAACACCCAGTGGTCATCCCAACAGGTGTCCTCCTCAGTGCCCATCACCCACTTTCCCCTCTCTCCCACCCCCCATCAACCCTCAATTTATGTGGATCCGGAGAAACTTAACACTAGACCATGGGGGAGGGGAAGGGGAAAAAAAAAGTTAGAGAGGGAGGGAGCCAAACCATAAGAGACTCTTTGTTAAATTTTTTAAATATTTATTTATTTTTGAGAAAGACAGACAGAGAGACAGAATGCGAGTGGGGGAGGGGCAGAGAGAGACGGAGACACAGAACTCCAAGCAGGCTCCCGGCTCCTGGCTCCGGGCTCAGAGCCCAACACGGTCCTTGAACTCACAAACCACGAGATCATGACCTGAGCCAAAGTCAGATGCTTAACTGCAGCCACCCAGGCACCACAGGAACCCCCCAAAAGACTGGGGGATTCTTATAAGAATAAGGGGGACTACTAGCACACCTGCCCAATCTTTGCCCAGAGGGAGACATTTTTCCTACACTGGTCAGGAAACAATGCTGCTCTCTGCTCCAGAGGAGGATGCTATCTCTACCTTCTCAGACTGCTATACAAATGTTCTTGGAGAGAAAGTCCAGAACAAAGGCTGTTGCAAGACATGCAGAAACATGAAGGAGCCGTTAAGAATGATCTCCCAATACTCTTTTGCACACTCTCTCATGAAACCATATTACTTTGCTTCCTTTGATGCTAATTTCAGTTTGAAACTCAAACTTTGATGAAATATCAAAGTTTGATATTTTGATGAATATCTGTCTCTCCACAAAACCACAAGCTCGCAAAAGTTGTTGACACTTGCTACTTTTGTTCCACAATGCTCCTAGTAACCGTCTGGCACACTGTAGGAACTCAACAAATCAATGAACAGCCTAGCTAGGGGCAACTGGCAAAATATAAACTGCCCAGTTTGATGTTTGCCTGTGACATAAAGCTAGAAGGTCTTAAAGCATGGATATGAAATTTGCATCATTATCTGGCAGTGTCTGCATAATCCTATCTTCCTCCCTTGCTTTTTGGTGTTCTTTCTATCGGTGCATCGAAGCACAAAACAATCTTTTTGAAAGGTTACATAGGAAACTTATTCATCTTTAATTTGAGCAAACCATCTAATTAAAAAATTTAGATTGAATATGCTAATGTAGAAGTATTTTTTTAAAAAGAATAATTACAAATGGACTTCAAGAGGATAATTACAAATGGGAAATGTTGAAACTGAATGAAATTTCTATTTTGTTTAATTACTGAAACCCCTTCTAAAAGATCCTGAGACCATCTATATTTAAGTATTATACACCGTAGGGGTCTCTCCAGGTATCAGGGAAAATATGATTAACTTAATGGTGAGGCATTGCCCCCACTCCTTGTCCAGGCATGGATATTTGCAGGTTCTTGGGCTTCAAAGTATAACTCAACCTATTCCATAAGACCTAGTCCTAAGTTAGGATCTAGGCTGGACCCACTGACCATTGCCGTTAGCAACACAATTGCTCTGCCTTTTTTCAATAAGCTGAGAAAATTCCCAGTCTTCTGGCTGGGAGTAAAATTTCTGGAGGATTGCTTCTACCCAGTCCCTAGGAATTTCCTCAGAAAGGGCACTAGGAAAATGGTCTTCCCAGAAATCCTGACTCAGTCTTATATATCAATGTTTCTCACTGTACAATCTGGGGCCCCTAGGACTTCCTTAATGGCTCCACACACATAAAAATACAAATCATTTGTTTAGATATCAGAATTCTGTTCAATTCAAGAAACTTCCAATATTTACCTACATCAAAAGGCTTCTTAACATAATCTACTGAGTGAGTGGAGTTTGGTATTCAAAATTTAAATTAGCAGTTCACTATAGTTTATAAAACACTCTAAGTCAGAATTCTGAGAAGCCTGACTGCCGTGCAACACTTGGAAAGGTCACAAAGCTTCTACTGCTCAATCAGTGATGAGGATACTCTCGTACTGTTACCAAGTGATCTAGGGAGACCCCAGGCCCTGAGGCCTCGACTCAGCTCCTCCCAAAGATGTTGCCAAAGATTCTTAAATCTCATCAGGATAAAGAATTCAAGGACAGTCACAACACACAGAGCTTACAAGCGCAACAAGCAGGAAAGATTACTGAAGCGAAAGTATGAAAGTACACCGTCTAGATGTGAGAGCAGGCGAGCTTGAGGGAGAGAGCATCATGCCCTGGGGTTTGGGTTTTCTATATTTTATTGACAGTTGTTAACTAGGGGGTAGTATATTCATCACTTGGAGCAGGGATTTCTTGGATGCAGGGTTTCATGCCTTTTCTTCTTTATTTGGTCAGGGTTTCCTGTCATGGCACCTGCCATCTTGGGCCTGTCAGGTTTAATCCAACTTCTTATAGAATGTGGCAGGACAGGCCTCTGACTTTCCAGATGGCTGGCCGTGACTTCCTCTTTGCTGGCCTCCAGCTATACTCTTTTAGAACCTAACTAACTGCTTTTAACAGTATCAGGCATCATCAATATTGTTTTTAGTTGTAGCAGAGTGTGATTAAGAGAAGGTTCTGGAGTCAGCTTACCTGGATTTGAAATCTGGGCTCTCCTGTACTGTGGGACCTTGAGAAGTGACTTAATTTCTCTCTGTATCTTCATTTCTTTCTGTTTAAAGTGTAAATAATAATAGTACCCACCTTGTGGGTTTCGGTGAACTAAAAGACATAACCCATGCAAAATGCTTAGCACAGTGAGTAGTGGTAACACTTGATAAATGAAATTGTAAATACATGACTTTTTCAGTTGCTGCTATTCTTATGCCAGTCATTATTTTAGTAATTTACTATTAGGGATGACTTTTTTCATGCTACTGTTGTGTAATCACTGCATTGTTGCCATTCTGTTTTTAAATACTCACTATGTTGTTACATCTTAGTCTTGCTCATTTGTTCTACCAAGTTCCCTCTCCACTAAGAAGAGAAAAGGTGAGGTAGAGGAGCTCTGAAGGCCACTGCTCCAAGGGAGCCACCCCTGTCCCATCTGCCCCCACACTGCTGAGAAGCATCTAGATACCTAATGGTCTCCGGCTTTGGGCCCCAGAGGCAAGCCCAGGAGAGGGAGCAGGGTGAGCACAGAGGTAACAGGCCAGCAGAGCATGTGCGCAGCACATCCCATACACTCTGTCCTTAGGACTTGGAACCAAGTGCCAGACAGATGTCAGCATGAAGGGGAACCAGAGAAAGGTCCTGATAAGGCCAGAGAAATCAGTATGACTTTGGCTTCAAAACGATTCTTTTTTATTTTTGTTCAGAAAGATTCCCTGACACAGCTTTTCTTCAATTCCACTGTCATTCAAATTACCAGCTTAAAACTTGGGTTCAGAAAGGAAAAAAAATCCTTAGGTTTCTTTCCTATCTTGCTTCCTCATGGAGATTGCACATGATGAGCTGGAAGCACCATAGCTTTAAGGCCAGAAAAACCTGGTTTCAATACTAACTATGCTACTCCCTCATTATGCAACCTAAGGTAAGTCACTTTACCTTACCAAGCCTCCATATCCTCATCTGTAAAATGGTAATGATAAGGCCTGAATCATGGGATTGTCATGAAAGTTCAATGGAATCATGCATGTGAAGGCACCTGGACAACACCTTGCTGGCCCAATGGAAATGTTGTTTTTATGCACACACAACATGAATGTATGCAACACTCATACTAAGTTCCTTCCATTTCACTTGATCATGTGACTCAAACAGGTCCATTCAGAGCTAATCATGCCCATCCTGGGATAGTGTCCCAGACTCCCAAGATGCTGAAAGACAGGTGAAAGTGTGGGTGGGATCCTCCAGCACCATATTCTTCCCTTTTACACAAAGCCATGCCAAGGTGATGAGACTAGCCATTCAGCCAGCACAGAGCTGACCTGGGCAAGGAGTGGCCATTCCCAAGAGTCCCTGGGAGGCTGCACATGGTCCTAGTCTTGTCACCCCTGCACCAGGCACTGCCACAACTCTTTTCAGAATTGCTTTTGTACCATTGAGCTCATCCTTTGAAATTCTCCTGGGGTGAAAAATCTTTATTCTTGCTGGGTGGGTAGAATCTTTAAAAGTTTTTATTGTGAGATAATTGTTGATTCACATACAGTTACAAGAAATGATGCAGAGATATTCTGTCTACACTTCACACAGTTTCCCCTCAACAGCAACATCTTACAAAATCACAGTACAATATCACACCCAGGGTATTGACTTTGATATGTTCAGGATAAAAAAACATTTCAATCAGCATAAGGATGCCTCATGGGGCCCTTTTATAGCCAAAACTACCTCCCTCCTGCACTCACACTCTCCTTAACCCCTGACAGCCACCAATTGGTTATCCATTTCTATAATTTTCTCATTTCAAGAATATTATATTTATGGAAGCAATAATACAGTATGTAACCTTTAAGAATGGCTTTTTTCATTGTAAAATTCCCTGGAAATTTATGCAAGTTGTTGCATGTATCAATAGTTCACTCTTTACCGCTGGGTAATATTCCATTGAAAAGTTATACCACCTTTTCTTTAACCATTCAGCTATTGAAGGACATCTGGGTAATTTCTAGTTATTGGCTATCATGAATAAAGCTACAGCTAACATTCATGTGCAGATTTTTGTGTGAACGTAAGTTATGATTTCTCTGGGTTCAATGCACAAGAGTACAAATGCTAGGTGGTATGGTAGTTATATGTTTAGTTGCATTAAAAACTTCCAAGCAGTTTTCCAGAATGACTATTGTTTTTTTACATTCCAGTTTCCACGCATCCCCACCAGTCACTACTTTTTATTTCAGCCATTATGATAGGCATATAGTGATATCTCACTGTGGTTTTAATTTGCATTTCCCTGATGGCTAATGATCTTGAGCATCTCTTCATATGCTTATTGCCATCTGTATATCTTCTTCAGTGAAATGTCTGTTCATGTCTTTTGCTCATTATCTAAATGGATTGTTTGGGGGTTTTATTGCATATAATTTTTTATTAAGTAATTTGAGCTAAGTGTTATGAATACCTTGAGTGGTATCTCTGGGTAGTATTTTTGTGCTGCACCAAACACACAAATATACATATACACATACAAACTCACACACACACAACTGAAAATGTATCTATAAATCAATAAGCCTCCTTTTCTTGTAAGGATCTCAAATGGGTTCAGAGCAGTTTGCCAAAACATAGTGCTGAGGTTCTCAAACTGTTCTAATCATGGATCTCTCTGAACCTGATCAATATAAAAGACCCTCTCTCCAGAAAAACATACATACAGAATTTTACCTCCAATTTTATGGGATTCCTGGGGCCATTGAAGCCAACAGTGCAATCCAGGTTAAGAAAACCTAATCTAGCACAATTCCTGATTGGCTGACTGAAAGTATCTCTGAAGAACTCCACCTTCACTTGGAAATTAGAGCTTTAGGGCAGGTTTAAAACTTCCACCACTGGACATCAGTCTCCTGTGAATCAAAATAATGCTGCTACTCATGACCTAGATACTTGGGCCCACCTCCACATCTGACTGACATGGAGCCCAGAAGTCTGTATTTCCTCCAGCTTGCAGGCTAGGGCTGGGAGGTTCAGTTGGATTTGGCAAACTTCAGTATTCACAATCCTTCCCTAATAGACATTTTCCTTTTACTTAAAGGACTCAGGGAAGGAGATTATACAACCTCCAGAGTGTAATTCCCTCTTCGGTGAAAAAGGAATTTTCCCTTTAGACTCTGACCTAAATACATTCAGGATGTCCCTCATCTCCTATTCTCAGGACAAACACATCTTTAAAGCGCCACCAAGGACACTTTCAAGTCCTTAAGACTGGTATGGAGGCAGCTCTCTAGGCTTCAGTCTCTGGAACCAAATCCCTGCAGGTGCTTCCAACTTTCCCCATAATGTTCACTTTGCAAAGTGAACATTGGTTTCTCTCGACTATATCCTATGCTATAAAACCCCACCCACCAGTTAGAAAAACATGTCAAATAACTCTCAGGTTACCTGAAAATATCATAGGAGTATGCTGGCTTATTCTGATAGATATCAATGAAGTATACTGGTTTACCTGCCCAGAGCAGGGGGTACACTGGTTTCCCTGCAGAGGTTAGTGGGGTGTACTGGTTTACCTGCACAGAGCTGTGGGGTGCAATGGCTCAGCATCCACAGTCAACTAGTGGGCTCGAAAGGTCAAATCCCAGCTTTGCCCTTAACTAGCTGGGCATCCTTGGGCTTATTTCTTAACCTCTCTGAGCACCAGTTTCCTTTTGTGTAAAATGAGAACAATATAATACCACCATCCTCACACAGAAAATTGAGAAGATTGGATGAGACAATACATGCACAGTTCCTGGCATAAATGAGACACTCAATAAGCATTAGCTCCGCTTAGTTTCTGTGCATATCGTTTTAATGGTGTCTTTCTACTTGAATAAGGTTGTTCTAAACTCCAGGTGGGTTAACCTTACCCTCTGCTTCTCTCCCCACAAGGAGAAACTTTGCTTCACATACTCCTTTTTACAGGTACACCACGGTCCTTGCAATACAACACTGGACCCTCTTCTCCCTTAACATTGCACTCCGTACCTCCCCTAGCACAGATCAAGAGGGACTTTTGGCAATTTGGCTTCTTGGACTTCTGCTAATAAATTCTTCAGCAGAACAGAGAAAAGAGGTTGTGGGCTCTGGGTCAGGTAGAAATTTGGTGTATTTACAACTTAATCATGCCATTCCTCCAAATATCTGCTGTCCCTTTGGCCCAAAGGGAGCTATTTCCTCTCACAGTGACCAAAGTAGAATCTTGAAGGAAAGGAAACAGACTGTTCCAGAAAGCAGAGATCACTCACACATGTGGACCCCCTGGCACCAAAGGAAGTTCTAGCCACAGCCCACATTCATGTGTCATTCCTTGCTCCAGCAAAATTATAGTCCTTGACTTAAATGCAGAATAAACATTTCCTCTCTTCTGCTCCTGTGGATAGCTCTTTCCTGGGTACAAGGACGTCACATTCAGCAGCAGCATCAACACCTCTCAAATGGCAAGCTCCTGAAGGTGGCTTAAAGCCTTGGACTCTGATGCTAGACTATCTGAATCACAATTCAGATGTGCCTGTCTCTAACTAGGTGACTGGGCAAATAGCTTAACCTCCCTGTGCCTCAGTCTCCTCATCTGTAAAGCAGAAATGAGGTCTACCTCATAAAGTTACTGTCAGGATTAAGTAGTTTAAAATGGCAAAGCACTTATAACAGTGCCCAGCATCTAATAAAATGCTATACACACAGTAGCTTTACTATTATTACAGTATTTATTACCAAGAATTTGGCACCCACAGGAAGGGCCATTGATGACAAGAACAGTAACTGGACCAGGCTCTCTGTGGCCCCAGCCACTACTTCCTGTGCTGCTGCAGCTGCTGTTCTGGTTCATCTTATTCCAGGCCAGCCATTCTGAAGACTCTAAGGAAATTATCTCCTTTCCCCACTTACCTGATGCAAGGAATCTAACTTCAGTAAGCAGAGAGTTTAGGGGTGGAATCATTTTTGCAGAATGTGGAATGATTCCAGCTAGCTCTTCTCCACTTCATGCTTCTGAGTCAAAAACCCAAAGGCAGTGACATTTTTCTTCACTCACTTCCACTGAAATGTCTAGGTCCTGTTTTGATGTTCTCCCAGGGACTTGGGCATGGTTTATCTCTGCCCACTTGCAGTTACCCACTAAGGCACTTCCCTATTTGCGGCTACCCCTTCTTCATTTGCTACCTGCTACCTCGCTCAGGAGCGAGATTGCTGAGGTTCAAACACTGTGTTGCCTTTTCTCTGTGCCTCAGTCTCTGCCTCTGAAAAATGCATATGTACACTATTACCCCCGTCATAGGGTTGTTAGAGAACTAAATGAAACATTCCATGTAAACATTGCAGGTAAATCTCAGTGCCAGGCACATAGGTGGATACTCAACAAATGTTGGCTCTTTCTATGATTGCCTTTCTCCCATCCTCACTCTGTCCCAGCCACATTCTTGTAACATGGGGGCTCCTTGATTCTGACACGAATATGAGGCAGGATCATCATTCCATACCCACTCCTCCAACACACATACACGCTGCCCAAGACAGCCTTTAGAAACTGGATGACTCCAAGCAGAGACAATGCTGAAGGAGGTGCTAAGGAAGCCCAGCACCCCCACTATTTTCTGCTTGTAAGTGGCTGTTTGTAGCTGGCATTTCTGGGGCTGTGGAGGGGGAGCTGGTCCCTTGCTGAATGGGCTCTCATGATAGGGTCTATATCTCACATCCCCCTCACAGAGGTCCACAGTGCACTGTCACTTAGATCAGCTGTTGTTTTCCAATTTCTTCAGTTGCCCACCTGCTGCCTAAGCTAATTTAATAGCCTCCATAGCACTGGGGAGCCGGATGTTCAGATGTTCACAGGAGTGGGGAGGATGCTCCGAGACAACCCAAGTGAGGAAAGTTAGCACTGATACAGCCATACATCCAGGCGTTAAATAAAATAAGCACATAGATTGCAAACCCTAGAGATTCTTCCGCTAACATCCGATTAGCAAACATGTCCCTGTAGGGAATTTCTGCTTCTCCATGCCTTCCTATGAAGTGATCCATAACATTAGTGAGAGAATTTAAGACGTTGCTCTCTGCCTGGGTGGCCAGAGCTCTGTGTTCCTGACTGGGATTTGGAGGGTGTGGGGATGAGTGTATGTGTGTGTTTGTGTGTACATTTGTGTGCACACACGCACGTGCACACA
Source organism: Acinonyx jubatus (assembly GCF_027475565.1). Taxonomy (NCBI): domain Eukaryota; kingdom Metazoa; phylum Chordata; class Mammalia; order Carnivora; family Felidae; genus Acinonyx; species Acinonyx jubatus. Next base: position 60,630,618 of record NC_069391.1, read on the forward strand.
CACATGATCCTGTTGGGGGGAGGATTAATGATGGGAAGTACTAATAAAAGTTGCATTAAAAATAGTAACTCTCCCTTCTAAACATCCCCAGCAGTACCCCTTTCAGCAGCCCAGGAAGATATTTATCACATGAATATCCAGGACCCTGTCTTTGGGGATATAGGACAGATGATGTACAGGAACTTTAAAGTGATTGCTCTGACTATGAAAAATCTGTCCTGCCAGTGATGTGGATTCATTTTTACTCCAATTGTCTGCACTGGGGCAAATATGGATCAGGCTTAGGCTCTCTTTTATATTTCTCTGTGACTTTTCTAGAGTCCTTTAGTCACACATATATTTGACTTGGAGTTCCTGTGGGGAATAATGTGTCCCTGTAGGTCCCTCCTCTTTGTTCTGACTAGAGAATCTTTAGACCTAGCTTTCTGCTCAGTTCTTTTCTCCTGAATGCTGTGGCCATGGCTGTTTCTCCCTCTTGTGGGGGGCCACTTCCTTGCCTTGCATATATAACTCTTTCTTCAGTACATGCCTCATCTCACCAGTCAGATTGAGTTCCCAGGAGGCAAAGGCTGTGTCCTCAGTCACTCGTTTCCCTTCCAACATGAGCCCAGAACAGGACACTGAGAAGGTACTCAGTGAATTCAGTGCAATGACCAGTTTCTTTTGCTCTTGTCTTGATGCTTTTATTTTTGGAAAAGTTACTGACAATTCTCTCCTTTAGGGACCTGAAAATGTTTCTCTCCTGTCTTGACACAGTACTCTTCAATTCCCATATACCTTTGTGACCCACCTGTCCACCCAGGCATCCCATTGAGAAACTAGGCATCACCCTTGAGGTCTCTTGATGACTCAGAATAGCCTAGGTTATGCCATGATGACAAACCAAAATGGCCTAACCAGAATATTTATTTTTCATTTATACTACATGTCCATCATGGATCATCAGAGGGTTGATATGTATTTCATATATCACTTCTACTTATAGCCTATGAGACAGTATCAGTCACAGGCCCCACCGAACTTCAAGGAGAATGGAGAATATAGAAACAAAATAGAATTTTGAGTAACCACCATTTGTTCAAAATGTCTGCCATATTTCCCTCTGCCCCCCAGGTCCCACCTCTGACCAGGCTGTCATCAATGCCTATTCACCCTACCTTCCCCATTTCTAGAAAATATGTTCATTCCTTCCCATCCCTAAAGATAACGCTTATTTCAATATATCATCATTGCCTTCAGTGTTGACCCCAATCCTAAGCACCTCTGCTCACAGCAGACATAAAATTATTTTATTTATAAATGCTTTTAATTTTTTTTTTTTTGAGAGAGACTGCAAGTGGAGGAGGGGCAGAGATAGGGGCAGAGAGAGGGGAACAGGGCTCCAGGCTCCTTGCTGACAGGCTGACAGCAGCGAGACCAATGCTGGGCTCGAACTCATGAACCATGAGATAATGACCTGAGCCGAAGTCAGACACTCAACCATCTGAACCACCCAGGCACCCCAGCAGACACAAGATTCTTAAAACACAAATCTAAAAAGAGACAAACGAAGAAACAGACTCTTAACTCTACAAAACAAACAGATGGTTACCAGAGGGGAGGTGGGTGGGGGATGGGTGAAATAGGTGAAAGGGATTAAGAGGACACTTATGATTTTTGTTTTTTTTGTTTTTAATCAGGCTCCACACCCAGCATGGAGACCAATGCAGGGCTTGAACCCTTGATCCTGAGATCAAGAAGGAAGACACTTATCTTGATGAGGACTGAATAATGTGTAGAATTAACTCACTATATTGTCCACCTGAAACTAATATAACACTGTATGTTAACTATACTGGAATTCAAATTAAAAACACACCCACACACAAATCTAATGATGGCAACCCTTCACTTAAAACATTTTAACATGCTCCTTTACTTACATGATACCTCAATTAGCACAACCCACATGCCCATCTCACAACTGCTCTGCCTACCTGTTCAGGCTCATTTCCTCACACCACTCAAGGTCAAGAGTGGGATGAAATCCAGCCCAACCTCAATCTCTGGTGATAGGCTGCATCTGCTTAGAGGAAAACGTATCCATTTCTCCCTGTGCACATTTTTCTAATTCAGACAAATGTACTATATGTTAACCAACTACATTTGCCCAGAGGAGCAAGTTGTTCTCTTCCACACAACGTATGTAGCATTGACACATACTACCATCTGCCAGCAATGCCCACCCCACCCCACCCATCCTGCTGGTCTGCTATATTCTTACTCCTTGACCACCCTTCTGATAGAACTTCAGATATTTGTCAGAGGTAATCATTTCCTCCTGGTCTTAATTTGGATTCCTCGAAAAGCAAGCCCTGAGACAAGGATTAGGTGCAGGTGGTTTATCTGGAGAATGATCACAGGAAGCATAAATAAATAATGGTGAGAGTGAGGAAAGTAAAAATAAGGAAAGATAGTAACATGGGTTAATAAGTTACTACAGTTGACAACTGTGGCTCATTCCCACTGGGGAATCTTGGAGGAGCCATGCTTAGCAAAGAACATGGAAGTAGGAGTCTTTGCCCACTGACCCCTGCTCCTTATTGCTTACAGTGTGTCTTTGAGTGCAGTAAGTCTCTGGCACGCCTTGGCTCTCCTAAATGAGCTGAGCAAGTTTCATGTTACTTGGAAAAAGTCATCAGGCAGAGATTGGGGCATCTGAGGTGGCTCTTGGCTGTGTCCTCAGGGCTCTCAGCCCCACGCTTTGAGGCATCCTGTTCCACCAGAAATGGCTTGAATTTCCAGCTGAGTAGCTTTCACAGCCTGCTTCTAGCCTACTTCCTTCCTGCTTCCAGTTTACAGAGGTGTCTTTTCATTTTGAATTATCTCTGTTCATTTCAAGTTAATACAATTCTTTTAAAAATATGTTATGCATCAAATTATATTCCACTCTGTTGGACAAATGCCACATCCAAATGTTTTTCCAGGGTAAATCTTTTCTACTTTGTGCCAGGCTGCTATGGGACAAAGTTTGTAAGAGTCTTAGAAGCTCTGTTGTCCAGCCAAGAACACTTAAGAGGCACACAGTTAACATCTACAAGACACACCCTTAAGTACTTCTAGGTTCTTAGCACCAGATTTTAGAGTCATACTCTTGACTCTATTGTTACCCTAAACAAATGTTTTACTGCCCTGAGTTTGTTCCCTTCCCTGAGACAGACCATTTCTTACTTTGAGGTCCTTCTGCAAGCTTTTGTTTGGGTCCTCTATATTTCTTCTAAATTCTGCTGAAAAACCTATTGGTTCCTTGTCTACCTTATTGTACACTGCTAAAAGAACCCAGTTGGCAAATTTAGTATCCTTCCTGGATCTCATTAACCAAATCCACTAGTTCATTGGGTATATTTTGTGTTTTCAAATTACTGCAGACAACAGTGTTGCCAAACTTTTCACCACTACATACTATGGGTTGCCTTTCCTCTATCCCCCAACATCAACTTCCAGACTGTCCTTCACACCTCCCCCTTGAGACCCTCCAAAGCCTCTGCCAGTCCCCAAATCAATGTCACACAAATGATGTGGAATAAAGGATCAACATTACAGATTAGACCTTATGCAACTGTGGGAGAAGCTAGTGAAGTACAAGTCCAGAAGGGGAGAGGTGGAGAATCAGAGAAAATCACTCACAGGGACTGCAAGAAGCTGGTGGAGAAGCCTGTGGAGGGTTGTGGACTCTATATTTAGGGGGCTAGATTTGCTATAGGTCAGCAGGGCCAGCAGCTGAATAGCTGGACTTGAAATGAGGAGAGAGGGGAAAAACTTGTAACCCATAAGGACAAACATGAACCCACAGGACAAACTAAACCCACATGTGTCTTTCATCACCTCTATGTCAAAGATATGGCTCCCTCACCACAAAGATGCATGAACATCTGGCTCAGGAGACTAAAAGACAAGATTCTTCAGGTGCCAGAAGATCTGCAGGCCAAGCTGCCGCCCGACGCCAGCAAAGTGAGCGGCAGATCATGGTGGCATGCGCGACCTCCAGAGCATACCTGCTGCTGTTCGGTTCTGCCTTCCAAACCTCATGCAAATTTCTCTTGTCCTCAGCCTTAACCCACAACCCACAAACTAGAACTGCACCAGGAAGGAAACCTGAGAACCACAGTTCCAGCTCAGCTAAGTCAACAAAGCATAAAAGCACCACAGAGGCTCTTAGCTCATGGGTCCCATCTCAAAGAAAGCACTTAATAAGTGTTAAATATTTATTCATATTCTTAACACCTAGCCCAAAACTCAACACATAGCAGGTGTTCCAATGATGTTTGTTCAACAGAAACTTGGTTTGAATGTCAAATTGATAGCTACTCCTCATTCTCTAAAATATTTCTCCAACAAAAATTATGTCTTTCTATTAATAAAGAGATAAAAATCTTCTGCACCAACATAATATTTGATTCACTTCCCTCTTCATGGGACAGTTTATTGCTTAGAACTGAAGCCATCTGCATGCTACTTACTCCAGAAAACAGCAACATTAAAATTCATTCAAACTTAGCAGTAAGAAGAAAGATGATCTCATGGTGTTACCATTTTCAATGGGGCCTGAATGAGAGGGCAGGGTCCATGTTTGAACACTTTCTCTTCATTAGCACTTCCATTCCTGCACTCAGCTTTGAGCCCCACCTCTCTGACCCTGCTCAGACAAGGGGAACTGAGTGGTGAGGTGATAATGAGGAGAAAATGTCCTACCCTGTTCTGGATCTGGCTAGTTCAAAGCAGGACCACAGGGATGAGACTGTACCTGGCTGTGTTAAGAGGTTTCATCATTTGGGAAGCAGTGTGATGAAATTCATCTTCACAATGAAGAAGAGGAGGCTGCAGCAGCAGTGAGCTTAGGTGTGCTGGCCTGGGCTCATGAGATAAACTCAAATTCTTGTTGTAATAGGTCCTTTAGAAAGTCCTAGCAATGTCTCTGCTGCTTGACAACACTGACTACATGACTGTATTAAAAAGGAAGAAAGGAAGGAAGGAAGGAAGGAAGGAAGGAAGGAAGGAAGGGAGGGAGGAAGGGAGGAAGGAAAGAAAATAGAAGGAAAAGCCTTTCCCCTAGGAGATAACAGGTGATAACAGGCCATAAAGATGCCCCAGTCTAATGTTATTTATTTAAACTCTGTTCTAAACTGTGATTTTTTATGAGAAAGCTCACAATTGCTCTTTGGACAGCACTAATTCTCCAAGGCATGCAGATTGTCTGAAATATGTAAGTGCTTCCCTAGCCTCTCAGACCTAGGCTTGAGAAAAAAGCAACACATGAAAAAAACACTTGCTCTTTCCAAGGTGCCTCCTCCTAATAACATAGGCAACGAAGAGGGGAGAATGAAAGTGTGGTAAGGAAATAGCAGTCTGCGATAGCCCTGAGAAACACTTTCAGAAAGACTCCCTCATGTCTTTTAGATAGAAGGGGGCATCCTCCACCTGTATTGCCTCTAGGCCAGTGCCTGGTTCCATTCTATATCCCCCCATATTTATTCCTCCTTGTTATTACTCTCTCTCTCTCTCTCTCTCTCTCTCTCTCTCTCTTACCACTGACCTCTATATCCATCTTCCCCTCTGCCTCCAAGGTGTTCATATTTTATTTGGCCTCTCAGCTATCAAATGAGGTAAAAACATTATCAGGGCCCAATTCTTAGACAAAGAAACTAAGTCCCAAAAAAGATAGATGACTTGCCCAAGGTCACGTCTCTAATTTGCATCAGAAACAAGACTAGAGAAACCAGGACACTGGACTCCTAAGACTTCTGTTCTTTCAACCCTCCTGAAAGGACACTACCTACTAATGAGTCTGTATGTGAGAGTATATGTTAAAGGAAGGACAAACCTTTTCTCTCACCCACAATTTAGCACTGAACATGGCTTGAGCATGTCTTGAACATGATATTCTTCCAACACTGTAAGTGCATGTGTATCTAGGTTATAAGTCACACTGCTGAAGAGTTGTGATTCCATGGATGGTCCACAAGGACACCCCAATCTTGAAGCTCTAGCAAAATTCCCACATATCTCTAAAATAAACTATACATTTTTTTCTGTTTTTACAGATAGTGTATCTATTGTGAGCATTTCACTAATTAATTTTTGCATAGACTATGTTGGCATCTACCACATCCAAGATTCAATGTCAGTGATACAAGAAGAAACAAAATAAATCACAAGACATGGTCTGCTCCTCAAGTCTACAATATAGTTGGGAAGATGTCTAAGTAGACAAACTAATTCTTAGACAAGTCAGGATAGAATAAATACTCTCAGTGCAGAGAAGATTTAGATGATGAGGCAGTATTTCTGCAGGGAATCATTAGTAAAGTCTTCATTTAAGAAATTAAATCTGAACAGAGTCCTGAATGATGGGTAAGATTCTGGTAGAGATGTAGGTCAGATCCCTGTAAGCAGAGAGAATAGTGTAATCAGTGGCCAGAGTTTTAAAAAAATTCAAAGGGAAAAACAAACATTGCAATTTGGTAGTGGTGTTAAGAGTATTGGGAACACAGTGGGAAAGTAGAACCAGAATGTGAAAAGCCTTCAATACCAGAGTCTGAGGTCTGGAATTTTTCCCATAGACAATGAGCCATCAAGGTTTCCTAAATAAGGTGATGGAGTATAAGAGCACTGTAAAAGCCACGGTCCAGGGTCCAGGGCATGACACTCTCTGCCTTGCACACTCAGAAACTTGGAACTCATCAGTGTATCAGACTGAGCTAGAATCAGGAAAATCAGAGTGCCATTTGTTAAAGCACAGTAAGAAACAGAAATGTCTACCCAAGTAGATCAGGATATTCAAGTGCAAACAACAGAACCAATTCTAACTAGTTGAAACAAAAAGGAAAATTGTTACAGCTACTGGGAAATTCATAGAGTTTCCAGAAACTCAGAGAGTGTATCAAGCTCAGAGACTGTAGAGCCAAGACAAGAACCCAAATGCTACTGCTGAGCTGCTCATAGGTAAGTCCCATTGGTGTTGTAGACAAAGCAGCACAGCTCACCCAGTAGACAGAGCAGGAGGCACTAAGTGTGGCGTGCTGACCACAGGATTTTACTGTTAGGAGCTTTGCTGCTGCTACTACTCCTGAAAAGATGGATCAGTTCCTGCCATTCTCTCTGTAAAAGTAGATTCTGAATATGACCTTCCTTTTATGTGGTCCATTGCTCTGGTGGAACCTGATTCAATGTGGTTTGGACTGTACATGTGGTTTGATATGCAACTTTTCTTGCCTCTACTGGAAAGTGAAAATCTACATGATAAAAATCATAAAAATATTAAAGGAGAGTCCAAAAGATGTAGAGTGGCTTGATTATGATGAATATCCACTGCATAGCATGCTCTGGAGATGGGCTTATCCTGTCGTACCATCCCAAAGTTCTTGTTTAACACAAAGTTAGAGAAAGAGAAGTTATATGTATGACTTGAATTTTTCCATAGCTCTTATTTTTAGTCTATAATAACCTGTTGAATTCAGTGCCACAATTCATTCATTTAATAAGGAACATTCACTGTTTTGGTTTGCCCTGTACCACCTGTGCTCCACAGAGCTGTAAGGAGGGACACTCCCCTCCCTTTGTCAGCCTTCTTTGGGTTCATTACCTTCTCTTCCTTTCTTCTTCCCTCCCAAGTCTGCCTCCCAGGCCATGTCTGTTCTTTCATTTTCTTTTTGCAATCCACAGAGCTAGTATAATCTTTCTGAACTTGGCTTGAAGAGAAGAAAGAGCATTTTTCTTATTAGCATATACATCTCCCGGGCAAAGAACTTGAAATCACCTTCTACATGCCAGAGTGAGTCCAACTTTGACAACTCCTCTCCTAAAGCACCAGTAATAACCCCAACTCCCTGCAAAAGCTATAACTTTAATAAAAAACAGGTCACACATCAGACACCAGTATTGCCAGAACATGCAAACACACACGTACACTCTGTCACTGAAAACTCATAAAAGAAAATGAAATTTCCAACAGTATCCCCCCCACCAGTTTCTCCAAGGAATTCCCTGGGGATAGGGAAAGGGATGTTTAAACACCCTCAACACTCTGGGTGCAATGTGCAATGTCATAGATATAACCCTGATCCCCAGAGAGTAACTGAGACACACAATCTTTGTCTCATCACTGAAATACAGTTGAAGGATAGGTGATGAGAGTGGTAGAAAAAGTACACATTTGAAGTCAGACCAACTTGAGTTCCCATCCTGTTTCTGTCTGCTGCTGGCTGTGACATTGGTCAGTCACCTCGACCAGCTCAGTCTCAGTTTCCTCCTCTGTGAAATGGGCACAGGATTCTTAGCTCACAGAGTTGTTGTGAAACTAAAGAAATGTATGCAGTGCCCCTCATGGAGTAGCAAGCAAATGGCCCCTAGTACTGTCCTTGCTATTGCTGGCATCTTTATCACCCTCATTGTTATTGCTGAACTAAAGGGGCCTATTAGCTCAGAGTTGAAAACAGAAAGAACCCCTCATGCCCATGTGGTGAAAGTTACTTCCTTGTCATTTGGGTAATGGAAGCATTCAAATTCTGTTGAGCATAATGACTAGCCTGTGCATGGACAGGTGACAGCTCACAAAGGGAAATGACAAGCGCTCTTAGGAGCCCTGTGTGCAAGCTTGACCCCTTCTCACCCCTTCTTAACCCTACTCATTGCCTTTCTCCTCCTCCTTACCCAGGGACTCGCTTTCTCATTACAAGCAGTCTGGTTGGAGGGGGGCTCTCCCTTGCTCCTTGCAGAAAACAGTACATTCCACTGTACTTATGTGTTGCCCCTGTAGAAAGTGAAACTGCATGGCTGGGAGCATCCCATCATCATTCCACCCCCTAATGAGAGAGATTGTTTGCAGGCAGATGAAATTAAATTGTAAGCTCTATTGACTTCAACAACAGGTGCCATTTGGGCAAACCCAAAGGGGGCCATTGAACTGTCAAAAAGATTTAACTCTTCCTGACACTGAAGCATTGGATTATAGCCTCTTACCAGTTCTGCTGCCAGAAACATCACCACTGGAGATCCATTCCACTGGGTTGTTGCCCTGAAATCCTTTTAAAAATGTTAATCCTCAGGGAGAGGAAACAGACAACTTAATCATGCTAAGGTGCCTGTGTAGAACCTGGGTCCCGATCCTGGCTAAATTCTTTGGCCAAGTTTCCTCATCCAGACAGCGGAGGGCTGCTGAGAATTATAGCTCTGTCCCAGGCTCTAGGAAAGATTGGATAAGAAGTTATAAGGAGGATACTCAGCACAGGACCTGGGACAATGTGAGTGTTGCACAAGTCATCCATCACGTGAAGAATTTATTGAGCCTCCTCTCTGGCAAACAGTCATGTGCTTGGGAAAATGCAGACCCATGAAACTCACCCCTGAAAATCCCTCATCAGTAGGTCTGGGCTGGGCCTGGAATGCACACCTTTAACAACCATCCCAGTTTTTTGTTGAGATGGGTCAGGCCACTCTCCTCAGAATGCACCCCCCCACCCACCACTGGGTCAATCCCAGGGTCTAACTGATAGGGGTCACGTTTTCCCAACAGGAAGGGGCCTGAGGTGGGGAAGATGCCTGAGTGGCTGAAGGGTGAATACTAGAGAAGGTGAGGGAAAGAAGGGACAAACCTCAGAGCCAAGCTGAGCAATTTGCAGTTTGCCTCCTCTAGCCCAATGCCTTCCTGAGGAGGAGAAGGGTGAGGAGAGACTGAGGGTTAACTTGGGTGAGGAACTGAGAGAACAAATAGCAGACTATACAGAAGAAAGGCTTTCAGAAAGCCATTGTGCAAATCCCAGACACCAGCCACAGGCACTGAAATTCCAGTTTAAAGCCATTCAGCTCCTGTTCCATTCAGCAGGCGATGAATTGCAGGCATTTGCACTTCTGTGGTACCTTTCAGGCCAGAGCTTCAAAGCCATTTTCAAACACAAATCTGTTCAGCCTCATAACCTGTCTGAGAGATTTGGCAAAGGGATAGAGGGGATCACTTCCCTCCCTACCTCAAGGGCAGCGTTTGGGGCAGTGGGAGACAGGAGGTAGGAGGCGGAGACAATTTAGCAGTCACTTAACCAGGTATTTTGACAGCTCACAGGAGAAGGAGCCACTTGCCATCAGACGTTTCTGGGACACTAAGTCTGAGGTGTGGAATTACAGAAATACCTGGATACCTACCTCTGCCTATTTGGCTTTCGTATCTTCTTTGTTTAGCCTGAACAGTGTCTGGTGATTTAGCAGACACCCAGAGTGTCCACCAAGTGTCAACTCACTTCCTCCTTGTAACTGAACCCCAAGTTTTCCTGGGGTGAAACAGCCACCAAGGGGCAGGCTGTGATTGATTTAAGCCAAATTAGCAATCCTCTTCCCACTTTCCCCAGTTTCCTTGCAGCTGTAAGTGACCATATGACTTAGGTTTGGCTAAGGAGATGGAAGGGGAAATCTGCTGGGGTTGTATTTGTCAGAATTTGCTATGTATGCTACAGTAACAAATAACCCCATCTCAGCAACTTAACACAACAAAAATTTATAATTGCAACACAGTCAGGGGGAACTGACATTCACAAAGAAGCCCAGGCTGAGGAAGTCTTCAGCACATTAGAATGAAATAATCTAAAACTGAGGTCTCTAAAGTTCCCATGAAAGAGACAGAAAAGGTTGGATTTGAGGATACTGGGTCTCAACTACCTATGCTGAGAAATGACACATGTCACTTTCTCTCACAACCCACTGGCCACACATAGTTATATCACAGTCATCTAATGGAGTCTTGAAAAGTGCTGGGTTACATGTAGAATGTTGAGTGACACTGTGCCACAGAGGTGACCTCATGACAAAGATGATCTCTCTTGCTACCTACAAGCCTGTATCCTTGTAGGAAGCCTAACTTACAGATGGTAATCTGGAACGTGTCTCATTTGAAGCTAAAGTGCTTAACTAGGCTAGCATTCATGTCAGCCCAGCACCTGTATGTGGACAGAGTACCTTACAACTGTGCAGCTAATACTGGGAATCATAACAAGAGTGGCACCATGGGAAATGGGGTAGTCATTTCTTTACTCAATAAGAAAGGAACATCATTTCATGCCTGGCTCTGTGCTAGGCTCTGGAGGCTCAGAGTACATAAAATGTACTCTTCCTTGAAAGTCTCATGGAATTATGAAGAAAGAAGGAAGGACTTTCAAAAATCAGCCTGATGATGTTACACATTCTAAGCAAACACTGAAAATTAATTCCATTCAAATCCCAACCTCAGACTAGAGACCTGTAAGAATTCAGGGGGATGGTAGTGGTGAGTGGGATTAATGGCAACTTTAGAGGCTATTTCAAGGAATTTAAGTCTTTGATGAAAAGGGACAAAGAGAAAAAAACACTGGCATTTTTGTCATCACTGAATACCCAGTTATTTGGAACATAAAACAAGGAGAAAACCTGCTTTAAATAAACTTGCCAAGTTCACCTCCCTCCTGGGAGCATTTTAAAAGGCCCCTCAGTGCCCCTGCCAGCCCCTTGCAAAAGCCTCTTTCTGGGCTCCCACCAATCATCTCAGTCACCAATGTGTCCTCCTTAATCTACGCTGTAACTTGATATGTCAGGAGTGTGAAGAACAATTAGCCACTTGAGTATTGCATAACTTCAAAAGTCTCTTGAGATGAAATGTATGCAAATGATAGTGTCTATTATTGGTCTGATAACCATTCTTTAATTCCAACTTAAAAGAGAAGAGATTTCCAGACATCATGATGCATTTGATCCAATGAAACATTCAAATAACTTTATATCACTTGAGTGGTAATTTATCTTCTCTGCCTGGAGCAGAAAGAGGTTTCAGTTCAGCAATAATGAATTTATGTCGTTTCTCCCAAGTTGGTTTCTTTCGATTGGAGCATAACCATTCAAAACTGTGCAGTCTTTTTAGCATGGAGTTGTTCTGGGCATGGAGCTGAACAGACCCCAAGCTGAAGGCTGCCACCTATCCCACTAACTTCTGTGTCCAGGTTAGAAGTCACAGTTCACAAGAATGGAAGCTGCTCCTTGATCAGTAATGTGCAGCAAGAGAGAAGAACAAGAGAGAGGAGAAAGGAAAGGGAAGCAAATGGGTAAGCTGATGGGGCAGATGATGAGGGAGCTAAAGAGAAAGAGCAGTCATTTGGCAGGCCCCATCGTGCTTTCAGAAGATGGAGTCCTCCCTGTTAAAGCCTCCATCTAGATGCTTTCCTTTCCTCATCACATTCCCCTGGATATCTCCGCTGTCCCCGGATATGCTCTCGACCACACTGCCTCCCAGAAACTGAGCCTTTGTTAAAGTCAGAGGAGAAAAGGCTGGAGTCACGTGGCATCTGGTGGGATAATGCCTGTTTTATGTGAATAAGGAGGAAACTGTGTTAATAAATGTCTGTAACGTTTAATGATGTGGCTTTCATTTTGAACACATCACTGCTCGATATTGAATCCATCCATTCTGATAATAAATACCAGGACCACGGAACTCTCGCTTTTCACCCGCAAATAAATAAATAATGGGGCCTTGCTCTGCGCCTGCCGGGAATGAGAAAGGATGGCGACTCCCCTGCATGCGTTTGCATCTTATGAACTCTATTCAGCCGCATGGCCTCCCGTTTGTCACTCTGGAAATCCAATTCCCTCTTGCAGGTTCATCTGCCAGTTTTCTAATTTTCACATCAAACTGCATATTACTCATTGTCAAGCTGGTTGTTCCGAAAGAATCGTTAAAGTCTTAAACCCTCTACCAGTATTTTCAGTCCTGCTGCAGACGGTTGCCAGGCATCATGGTTTCCAAAAGAGCGCTAACCACCCGCAAAAAGCTCAAAATTTCAAACCTGCATTCTCTTGGCCCAGGCCAGGGACAGTAAGAATAATACTTTATGAAAGATAAATACAAATTCTTTAATTCAGCAAAATTACCCCTCGCAGTGTACCAGGAACGTGTGATTCATTTCTCCACCCAGCACTTAGCACACAATAGACCCTTAATAAATCATTGATTTTAAAAAATGAATAAACAATTAAATGAATGGTACGTTTTATACACACACACACACACACACACACACACACACACTTCTGTGAGATTACATAGATACCAAATCAAACTTTATTGCATGTAGTACAAGTTAATTTTTATTTGATCCATTTATGCTAACAAAAGAATCTCTATTTTTTTTCAACGTTTTTTTTTAATTTTTTTTTTTTATTTTTGGGACAGAGAGAGACAGAGCATGAACGGGGGAGGGGCAGAGAGAGAGGGAGACACGGAATCGGAAACAGGCTCCAGGCTCCGACCATCAGCCCAGAGCCTGACGCGGGGCTCAAACTCACGGACCGCGAGATCTTGACCTGGCTGAAGTCAGACGCTTAACCGACTGCGCCACCCAGGCGCCCCAAGAATCTCTATTTTAAAAGAATCACTAATTATGCTTTAAATAGTAGCTTTAATTGATATAATTAATTTTAATTTGTCATGAACTGATCCTTAAGAGCTTACTAGGCTCAGTCCCTCCCCAGATCTGCAGCTTCCAAATCTGTGCATTTGGTTCTAGGGTCCTATTCATCCCAGTTGCAAATTTGCAAGCTGATGGAAGGGTTTAATGCATTTCCTCTTTAGGGCTGGGGTCCCCCACGAAAAGGGATATCTCAGGCTCATTGCAGCCAGAGAGTAGAGAGTGTTGGCTGGAAAACCATCTCCCTGGGGGTCCTTTGGACACTCTCATGGTTTCCAAATGTGTGACATTGCTGCCACATTCAGAGGATGGGCAGGTGTCTGTAGGAACATGCCTTTCTAGAAACCTTGTTCCATGGTCATTTCCCCTGTTTTTAGAAAATTTCCCCAGGCTGTTGTAGGTGGTCCCCAATATAAGCTCTAGAGGACCCAAGAAAATGTTGCCTTTTCCTTACAGTTTTCCAGGAGATGAACTATGAAAGAAATACTTTATTCCTTAACAGAATAAAACTTCAAAAGCCTGAGGTTCATAACAAGTAAATGCAATTCCTGACCCTGAATGCTATACTGGAGAGTAAAAAGAATGCTACAAAGGAAATCCACTGATGTTCTGATATGAACTAAAGTTGAAAATTGGTTATGAAGAGAAAATCCTAATTTCTTAGAAAGTCTGTACATGTATATGAACTATTCTAATGTACCTTATGTATACTACTCTAATGTACCTTTGATGTATATACCTTAGCCTGAGTTGGTTTAAAATATTATATATAATAAATGTGATGTATAAAATATAAATATATTGTATATAGAGATATTGAGTATAAATAATAAAACAAGTAGTGTAAAATGTCAACAAGAGGTGACTCTGGTAAAGGGTATATGATATTCTTTGTATTATTCTTATTCTTGAAACTTTTCTGTAGGTTTGAAATAATTTCTAAGTTTAAAGTTTAAAGTAAATATTATAAGCCCACTAGCATAGGTGAAATAAGGCTGGACCCTTTAAATATGGTCCAGGTTAGGGCCAGGGGCTGAGGATCATACAGGGGAAATAAACTTTCCACCAGAGCAGGGAACTGCAAACTTCAAAGGGGGCCAGATAATAAATATTTTAGCCTTTTTGGGCCCAAGAGAAGCCAAAAGAAGGTCTGTCACAGCTTCTTAACTCTGTCATTGTAGCGGTGAAGCATCCACAGACAATATGTAAGTGAATGCATATAACTGTGTTCTAATAAAACTTTACCTATAAAAACAGACAATGGGTTGGATTTGGTCCAAGGGCCAGAGTTTGCTTACCCCTGAACTAGATAATTGGGCATATGGGGATCTGGCTTTTTCTCATTCAGTTGGGGTCCCCTGGAGAGAAATGTTCCTGTCTAACTCCCTGTGACAGACTTCATCCTTAACCTCTGCCACTCTGAAGCACCTCACCACTGTCTGTTCACAGTGATTGACATCAGTAATCTCCACTTCCTTCAGAAGAAAACACAAAGGGAAGCCTTCTTCTCTGCAGGCTACCCAGGTCAGCCTAGAAAACACAAGTGATAATCTCTACATTCATGTGGGAGACAGAAAGGAATGTCATTACAGATGCCAGTGTGAAAATGAAGGGGGAAAAGTTGTGCCTCCATACACACACAAGGAGAAACCTGACCTCAGAAATCACAATCTAAAACTGTACAATGAATGTTTTGCTTTATTTAAAGAAAAAAATTAAGTTTCTACTCGGGTCCATTGTCCTATCTGGAAATGACCACATAAGATAGGTACCACATCAAGAAGAAATGGAGAGTAAGAGAAACTGTGGAGATGGGTAGAGATGGGAAGAAGGGAAAGAAGAATCCAAACTGAATACAATTAAAATTCCTTTGTGCTGCAAAGTGGTCACTGTGTTGTTACCCTCACATCCCCCTGCTGGTACCCTTGGTGTTCACAATCATCAGGCTTCTGTTCTGTCTCATTACACTTCCTATGCTGTGTTATGGGTTCCTATGGAGAAGACAATGCACCTGCCCAGCCACAGGATGTCAGAAGCCCCTAGAGACGGACACAGACTTGCTGGAGTTCAGCCAAATCCTGTGGTTAACACAGAGTCACCACCCGCCCCTAGTCCAGCTGTCTGTCTCAGAGTGCTTCATTTTTTTAATATAATTTATTGTCAAATTGGTTTCCATACAATGCCCAGTGCTCATCCAAACAAGTTCCCTCCTCAATGCCCATCACCCACTTTCCCCTCTCCCCCACCTCCTATCAACCCTCTGTTCTCAGTACTTAAGAGTCTCTTATGGTTTGCCTCCCTTCCTCTCTGTAACTTTTTTTTCCCTCCTTCCCCTCCCCCATGGTCTTCTGTTATGTTTCTCAAGATCCACCTAAAGCTCATGGTGCCAGGCCCTCTGGCTTCTTGAGAGGCATTTTTTTTTGTAAGGTAATGAATCCTCAGGCAATGCAAAGAAGCAAACAAAAAGTTGGGGCCCTAGTGGGGTTGACTTTAGAGGTGAGTGGGAGGTGAAAGCAGCAAGGTGGAGGTTAGACACTTGGTAGTTCTCTCTTATCACATTCTCTCACTCTCTCTTACCTTTGTCTCTCAGATTCTACCCAGTAGAATTGAAGGAAGACCTACTGTGGGCTTCCCAAACACAGAGGTGAATAGGAAATAGGGAAAGGTGCATCCCTGCCCAGTGGACTTTACCTCCAGTGTGGGATCTAAAGAGTAAACAGGCAGTGCATCAGAAAGAGCAGTGGTTCTCAAACTGAGTAAGCACCAGAATCATCTGGAGGGCTTGTTACAGCACAGATTTCCAGGCCCAACCTCAGAGTGATTCAGGAGGTGTGAGTGGGGCCTGAGAATCTTCATTTCTTTTTTTTTATTATTGTTTATTTATTTTTGAGAGAGCTAGAGAGACAGAGCATGAGTGGGGGAAGGGCAGAGAGAGAGGGAGACACAGAATCCAAAGCAGGCTCCAGGCTGTGAGCTGTCAGCACAGAGCTGATGTAGGGCTCGAACCGATGAACCATGAGATCATGACCCGAGCCTAAGTCAGACTCCTAACCAACTGAGCCACCCAGGCGCCCCAAGAATCTGTATTTCTAACAAACGCCCAGGTTGTGTTAATGTTATCCAAAGACTAGACTTTGAGAGGCATTGCATTTTAGTGTAATTAGTGTTATGCAGGTAAAAGTATAGGGTGTAATGGGCATGTATAAAGAAGGATCCTACTCAGGCTCTGTCAGGGAAAGCTTAAGTGAGCATAAGTTAGGTGAAATGTGTTCCATGCACAGAGAAAAACACATGCAAAGGAATAACAGCAAGACTGGAGCATCTATGGGTTTAATGTCAATTCAATGTGGCTATAATTCAGAGCCCATCAGGGGCAATGGTGAGAACAGTATCTTCTTCTAATAGGATTTACCCAAGTATCTCGCAGAAGCACATTGTAAGAGTAGGAAAAGCAAATGTCCTTTTTGTATAAGCACAGAGGTTTCTTTGCCAACAAACAAACAAACAACAAAAACAACAACAAAAAACAAACAAAAAGATTTCAGACTTCAGGGACTGTGCTTGTTTCCTTCCTGAGGTTCAAAATGTGACACCAAATTGCCCTCGCTCTTAAAATGGGTCAGACTAATGTCTTACTTCTAACAAATAGAAAGTAATGTTGTGTCATTTTTGAGGTTAGATCGTAAAGATCATAGCTTCTTCCTGGGTTTCTCTTTCTCTTGAATCAGTCTGATGGAAGCCAGCTGTCATGTTGTGAGGGTACCAAGCAGCCTGTAGGAAGACCCCATAGGGGAGAAACTGAGGCCCTCCCATCAACAACTATCTCCAACTTGCGAACCATGTGAGTGGCCACCTTGGAAGCGATCTTCTGGCTCCAGTCAAAGCTTCAGGTGACAGCAGCCCTTGCTGACAGCTTGACTGCAACCTCATGAGAGATCCAAGTTTGCAGTAAGATACCCCAAATTCCCGACCCATGCAACGGTGAGGATAACAAATGTTTATTGCAGTTTTAAGTCACTAAATTTTGGAGGAGCATGCAGAAATAGAGAACTAATAAAGATACATTTATATTCATATCAAAAACTATCAAGAATCTAGAAATAAATCTAACAAAACCAATCTAATAACTCTACAGGGAAAATTAGAAATCATTATTAAGAGATATTAAAGAAAATCTAAATGAATGGAGAGAACTATATCACATTCATAAATATGAAGACTTAATACTGTCAGGATGTTGAGTTTTTTCAAATTTGTCTATAGATTTAATACAGTTTCAGTTAAGTCCAGCAACTTTTATCATGGAGCTGGATAAGATGATTATAATGTTTATATGGAAGAATAAGGCTCAAGAGTAATCAGAAACTTTTTAAAGAAGAAAAGCAAAGAAAGAGCCTCATCCTAGCATTTATTGAGACTGAATAGGTAGCTGGCTTAAAGCCAGTATAATTTGAGTGCATCTAAGTCTTCTGCCAGGAATTCTATGCTCTGTCTACAGGATGTGAATCTAGAAGGACCTAGGCTTGGTGGCAGCCATTTTATAACTCTGGGAAGCTGATCAAGAATGCCCTCAACAGAGGAGAATGTGAGCCCCAAGATGAGAACATAGAAAAGTCATTTAGAACTGCTCCTAACAGTTCTATCTCTAGATTTTCATTATATAAATGAAAAATTCCTTTTGGCTAAAACAAGTTTGGATTTTCCAGCAGTTGCAACAGGTATCATTCTGACTGATATTCTCACCCACTTCTCTAATTATCATACAACCTGAAATTCCACCATTGAAGACTCATTCCTTAGCATTTCTACCTCTTCACAGTATCATCTAATGAAGGAACCAGCAAAGTACTGTCTATGGGCCAAATCTGGCCCATAGTCTATTTTTGTAAATAAAGTTGTATTGGAACACAGCCATGCTCACTCATTTACATACTGTCAACGCTGCTTTTGTGCTAAAATGGCAGAGTTGAGCAATTGCAACAGAGTTGATACAGCCCACAAAGTCCATAATCTTTACTATCTTGTCCTTCTTAAGTTCTGCTCGGTACAATATTTTAGAATCATCCACCTATTTAATTTTTTTATGTTTATTTTTTTTTTTAAAGAGAGAGAGAGAGAAAGAGGAGGGCAAGGGTAGAGAGGGAGGAAGGCAGAGCATCTGAAGCAGGCTCCGTGCTTTCAGTGCAAAGCCCAACATGGGACTCAAACCAATGATCCGTGAGATCATGACCTGAGCCGAAATCAAATGCTCAACTGACTGAACCACCCAGGCACCTCCATCCTGCCTATTTAATTTTGTCTTCCCAGTCCCACATGCTGAAGAGCTAGAGGGCTATAAATCATGGGGGGGAATGGTTCCTGCGGTTGATTGTGGTAACATCTCTTGTAATCTTTTCAAATGAGTGTCCATTAGTGTAGACTAATTCAACATTTGTCCTTCCTTTCAGGTTGGACTTCTTTAGACAAAAGTCTCTGAACCGTGTCTCTGGATCCTCACTTATCCTCTGCTGTGCTCACCCCCACCACACTATTCCTAATTAGCAGCTACTGCTCATCTCCCCAGAGTCTAATGACTGTGAGGCAGTGAAGGTCACTAACAGGATTGAGAAAGCAATTTGTCAGCCTTACTGTCTATCCCACTGCGAATTGCCCAGAGCTGTGGAGGAGGCTGCTTAGTCCATTGTGTGATTCAGGAATGACCAGACAGAGCTTCAAGATCAAATAGCCCATTCTGATCATCTGATGCAGAACTGATTGGAGGAAGCCAGCTTCCTGGGTAGTTGAGATACTGGGGTGCCTGCATTGGTCCATCTGCCCAGTGTCTAAATGGTGGGTGCTAAGGAAAAGCCCACAGTTGATGACTCCTTCCTTTTTCCAGAGCAGAGCCATCCATCTCTCCCTCTTTTACCATTCAGCACAGGCTTTTAAATCTGACAATACCAGGTAATTTCATGTTCTCAAGAAGGACTTTTATGCAGAGAAAAGGATATTCAGAAGTTACTTGAGCTTTTTCAAAATAATATTAAATTTAGCCAAGTTAATTGAACCTAATCTTTCCTTAGGCTTTTATGTTCAACTTACAAACTGTATTATTTTATATATAATTCCAGCAAATCTGACAATCACTTTTAGGGGTCCTTGGTTAAACCCGACCCCATTTACAAACTTAATTAAGCATCATGTTAAATATTTATAAATTTAATATACTCTATTTTATTTCATTAAATTATTCTTTATTTTTGTTAAAGTAACTTATGCATATAATTCACAGTGAAATAGTACAAAAAACCTTGTAACAACAACAAAATGGTTCCCTTGTCTCCCTACTCTCCTATCCCCCAGAGATCAGCTACTCTTGACCCCTTCAGCCATTTCTTTTAGTATACACCCTTCAACATATTTCTAAGTGATATGCATATAATGCTAATTTTGGGTAGCTCAATTTGACCCACTTCTCCTGACCTATAGTAACAGATGAGGATTTTACTTGCTCATGTCACCTACCCCTTTGCTTGTCTAGACCACTGTCTCATTTCAGTGATATCAAGATCTTTGGTTGAAGCAATTCTCTTACATTATTTGTCTATGTAAACATTATTCTAAGCTGAGCTTTGTAGGGCACTATGATTGTTTTATTTCTTATTTTTTGCTTTCCTGGGGTTAACAATTGCTTGCCTTTTAAAAAGTTGCTTTAGAGCACCTGGGTGGTTCAGTTGGTTAAGCGTCCTACTCTTGATATCAGCTCAGGTCATGACCTCGCAGTCATGAGATAGAGCCCCAAGTCAAGCTCCACACTAATCATGGAACCTGTTTGGGATTCTCTTTCTTCCTCTCCCTCTCTGCCCCTCCCCACCCCCAAATGAATAAATAAACTTTAAAAAAAAAATAAAATTTTCTTAGTTTTTGTTGCTAATTCATAATTTCCCCAAATATTTCAGTATAATATTTCATAAATTTTATCATGCCAGGATATAACACTGCCTTTTCCTCCTTGGGGGCCTCCCTCCCAGAGAATTTTGTTCTCCTTCAACCTGGGCTAGTCTAGGTCTGCCATATACTGTCACCCATGACTTCTCTTTACCATCATCCCAGGAATTCCCTTTGTCTTCTCATGAGTAAGGTCCATTTCCTGGATCTCAAGTCTTCTTCTTTCCTGGAAGAAACAGGATCTCATGTCTCCCTCCATCTCTATTTTGCTGAAGCACATCCTCCAGTAGCTTAGCTGATTAAGAAAGAGGGTATGCTGGCCAGTGAAGTGCTGGTGTCCAGTTGTTGACCTCTAGAGTCTCACTGCTTGGGTCTCAATGGTCGTCCTCCCTGCATGGGGTTCCCAGCATCTCCCTTCACTGCCATCCTGAAGGTTCCCTCCACTGTGTCCTATGATACACCCCAATTTTCTTATCCCTGTAGTTTGTATAATGGAGCACTTCAGAATTCTTTCTTCCTATTTAATTTTTTTTTGACATTTTTTTTTTTTTATTTTTGGGAGACAGAGTGAGACAGAGTGTGAGTGGGAGAGGGGCAGAGAATGAAACACAGAATCTGAAGCAGGCCTGAAGGCTCTGAGCAAGCTGTCAGCACAGAGCCCAACGCGGGCCTCGAACCCACCAATTGTGAGATCATGACCTGAGCTGAAGTCAGATGCTTAACCAACTGAAACACCCAGGTGCCGCTCTCTCTTCCTATTTAAATCCTGATCATTCTCAAATGTCCAACATTTTAACACAGAGCTGAGTGACCCACTTTCTCACCCTAAACAAGAATCAGATATGGGAACTCAACATTTCTACTTGTTTTCTGATAGGGTGAACTAATTCCCTTATTCTGATGATTGCTCACATACTCCTCTAGCTTCCTGAGAATGTGTGCTTGGGAGCTAAGTGTTTTGATATTTCTGTGTCTGAAAATATCTCCTTTATTCCTTCACATTTAATTTTGGCTAATCTAGTAGAAAAATCTAAGTTGGAAATTATTTTCCCTTCAAATTTTGAGTCATTGTTTAGTTGTCTTCTAGTTTCTACTATAGTTGTTGCAAAGCTTCATTCCATTTCAATTATTAATTTTTGGAATTTATTTATTTATTTCTAGCATCTATGAATCCCTACAATTCTGACAGTCTACAATACCATTACTCCATGCACATTATTTTCATTTATCATGCTGGGAACCTGATGAGCCCCTTTAATCCAGAAACTCCTATCCTACAGATCTGGGAAATTTTCCTAGTTATTTCTTTGATTATTAATTCAGCTATTTTTTCCCCTTTCTGTTTCTTTCTTTCTAGAACTTTTATTGTTTGGATGTTGGTTGTCCTAAATTGGTCACCTATTGATTTTCTTGTATCCTCTTTTTTTTCTATCTCCATTATTTTGCTTATATTCACCTTCATTTCCTAACCCTTTTAAATTCTTTCATAATTCCTATCATGTTTTTCATTTTCAAAAGCTCTTTTTTTATTCCCTGAATGTTCCTTTTATCTCACCTTGTTCTTTTTTCATGGATGCAATATCTGTGCTTATTTCTGATTATTGTAACAATGTTTTTGCAAGTTTTTTTTTTCTTTCTTTCTTTTTTTTTTTTTTTTATCCCTGTGTAGTCTCTGCTCCCTCCCACTTGCTGGCTTGTTTGTCTTGGTCTCTGTTTTTCATATTTGAGCCATTTCTCAGATGTTTGGCAAACCTTGTCTGTCTGCTCATGTCTAACAGTAAGTAAAGAGCAGATTGGAAATCCTGAGCATCTAGGTGGAGGCTTGTTGACTTTGGGCTTCACTTAGATGAATCTGGTTGGGGTCCTGATGAGTAATCCCTGATGCCACAATCCCTAGATCCTTCCTCTTTGGTCAGATTTCCCAGAGTTATACTCTTCCAATCTCCTGCCTTAGGGAGAGGCTTAGCTCACAATTGTTCTTGGAGCTGAATGAGAAAGGAAGACTAGAGTGGTGGTTGGGGGTAAGGGTTGATTTGGGGGTCTCAGCACTCATCACATCATATGCATATATTCATTTACTCTTTCTTCGGCACACACATGCTGTCACTTATGGCTTGTTCTCCATTGTGGAGCCCCTCCATTTGATTCTGCTCAGAGAAGAAACTCCATGTTCATTGTGCTAGGGAAGGGGAGAGGCAATCACCAACAGGCTTATGAATGGGGGATGTGCTAGGGCTCTGAGTACTTTCAACCAGTGCTTTTTTGACCACTCCCCCCACCTTCCTCCCTGGTTTCTGCTCTAACACTTTTGAGGGTTCTGTGGTTTAGATCAGGATATTCTTGGCTTTCTCCATTTCAGGTTCAAAATTCAGGTTTCTTGTTTCTGCTAAGTAAATTAACAGTTATCTGTCTGTTTTCAGCTTCCAAAATTTATTGCCATTGTTCCTTGCCTTTTCTCCCTATCCTTATGGGCTTCTGTTTAAAAAAAAATCCGTTTGCTATAGTTTTAGTAGGACTTCAGGAAAGAGGAAGTTATGTGGGTGTTAGATCCACCATCATTACTATCCTCTAGCCTTTTTAAGTACACCAATTGTCTAATTTAGCTTATAAAACTAAGTAATTAACCCCTGTAAAGCTATCAAATTAAATCTTAATTTTTAGATGTTCCAATACCATTTATAAAGTAACTTCAATTTAAAATCATAAACGAAAATAAATTAACTGAAGTATATGTATTAAATTAGAATTATCAGACATATTTTTATTCTAACAGGCTAAATTATCTTTAAGTTTTATATGATAAAATATTCACAGATCCCTTAATGCAAAAATATTAATAATGTATATTTAGTTTTCTTTAAAAATTCTACTCTTAATTATATATCTGAAGTTAAAAGATGCTCATTTTTAAAAATTTTCTTTTAATGTTTATTTATTTTTGAAGGAGAGAGAGAGACAGAGTGTGAGTGGTGGTGATGCAGAGAGAGAGGGAGACACAGAATCTGAAGCAGGCTCCAGGCTCCTAGCTTTCATCACAGAGCCTGGCACAGGGCTCAAACTCACAAGCTGTGAGATCATGACCTGAGCTGAAGTCAGATGCCCAACAGGCTGAGCCACCCAGGTGCCCCTAAAAGATGCTCATTTTATAATCCCAAACGATTTGGGGATTATCTTCCCAAGCACTTTTGGAGTTGCCATTCTTTTTTTGCTGTAATTTATTAACTACAAGAAGAGGTTCTTCATGGGATGATGACTGAATTTTTGCCATAACATTGATGAGATACACAGATTCCCATGTGTCTATGGCAGGGATCATTTCTTGATTCTTTCATCTCAGGCAAAATTTGCCATGTCTACCAAGCTGCAATATCTTTTTTTTAAATTTCACGTTTCTTTGGCCTTTAAAAGATTTAAATTGTTTTTGTGTGTATCCCCGAATACTTCTGTACTAGAAGGAATCCCATAATCTTTTAATTTTCTCCCAATTAGGGCTAAGACTCTTCTGGAAAGCAAAATGACCTCCAATGACCCTTTTGATCTCCACATGGTTGCGATTTCTGGGGTTATTCTGTGGATCTAATTAAAGGCAAAAACTAGAGGAGCTAAGGCAAAAACCAAGATTCAATATAAAACTGAGGATATGTGATCTCTATTGCATTCTTTCCCATGTAACCCCTGGGAGTTCTATTACCAAACGTAAAATATGCTTGATGGGATGTGAATCCACCAGGGCTTCCCCGTGGAGGACCATGGGAACACAGGAAGGGAGAAAAATGTGCCTCTCTAATTGTAAGGCTTTGACTCAGTGTAGACCAAATGCACTGCTAATGGAGCCAAAAGGAAAACAGGAACTACCCCTCTTGTCACCTTCATGTGAGCTTCACAGGAGCTCGATGGAACATAGCTTTATGAGTGGTCAGAGGTGATTGGAGAAGAGCAAGGCTGTCAAGATTGATTTTGAACACTAAGAAAGTGCTAGTTATGTTTGTTGGAAGATTGAGGCCCTGGCAGGACACTGACACCACCTTTCATATGTACTGCAGAAAAAAGAAAGATCTGGCAAAACTAGCTTTAGTCTCTCTACTACAAGACAATTTATGGAGTTGGTCAAAGTTATGACTGTAACTATCAAACCCACAAGCAATTCCACAGAGGGCAAGTAATTCTGAGTAACAGTGTTTGTATTTACTTATGTCCATTCCTCTTCTAATGACCCAGCAACTGCCTCAGCACCTTTAATATATATCTTCTCCATATTGCACTTTTTGCTTTCTCATAATTTTGGTTTATACCATTTTCAGCTGCTTAATGACCCCTTGTGTCTTGTAAGATGCATACTTTCAGCCTCAGATCTTCTCCATTTCAAATTCCAGAGGGCAAAAATCTCATTGCCCTTGCTTTTTCCCATCAGAGTCTCTAGTACTACACCAAGTCATGGGCCACTGGTTAGCCAAGGTTTTATCTGCCCTTGGGTCAGGCCCCCACTCCTGGTCCAATCAGATGTAGCTGACATGGAGCATTACTGCCAGGTTAAGGCATAGCGCCAAATAGGGCTGTTTCTTCCAGAAAAATGGAAGGATGTGATATGCACCATGATAGATATTTCTCTCAAACCTGACTTGGAGGCCTAGGAAGGAAAAAGTTTGCCCTGTCTCCTTTTCATCAAGAAAAGCATTCAGAAGCCTGCAAGACAGGATCCCTATGAGTGCCTCTAGTTAAACCAGAACCAAATCTGCTTTTACTTTTTATTTACACCTAGAGAGAGAGATTTTGGGCTCAAGGCTTGGAAAGAGATATCTTTTGGATTTTAAGGTAGCTTGGTTAGTTAGAGGTTTGGTCCAATGCCCTTTTTTGTCCTTCTTGTTTCTTCTCTCATGTTTAAGAGTTTGGAATATTTTCTAGTTAAAATGACTCTGGAAACCCTTCAGGAATGAGGATGGGCCAGAGCTCAGGGAGCAGGATATTCCTGCTTAAGGCTTGTTCCAACTTTTTTAAAGTTTATTTATTTTGAAAGAGAAAAAGAGAGTGTGCACATCAGTGGGTGAGGGGAAGAGAGAATGAGAGAATTCCAACGGGCTCCTCAATATCAGCACAGAGTCCAATAGGGGACTCAAACTCAATGAACTATGAGATCATGACTTGAGCCAAGAAGGAGAGTCAGACACTGAACCAACTGATCCACCCAGGCAGTTCCAATTTTAAAGGAGAAAAAAGGAGAATACCTCCAGGTTTCACTCTAAATTAATTTAACTGAGCTTTCCATGGTGGGATGTAGCAGGATTCAGGCCAGAAGAGTTGCCAGAGTTAACAACTTAACCACTGGCTCTTGGGTAGTCTTGGGTAGTCTCTCTGGAAAGCCAGCAGGTGAGCAATAAAGTACATCATTATGATGGACATGAACATGAGTTTTGACCAAGATAAATATCACCATAAATTTATGACTAACAAGTCATCTCCCCTGTTTGAGTTGAAAGATAGCATGATGAGATTGGAATTTGTGTCCCCTGCCCTCCACCCGCCCAAGGCTCTGGACCAAAGCCAAGGAGTTTTGCTGGTGCTGGCCCGTGTCCCAGGGTAGGCACACTAGTCTTCTTGCAAGCTCTCTGCAGCGTTTCTTCCCTCCAGGAGACCCTAGTGTTCCCATTGATTGCTCCCAGTGCATCATTGTTCTTTCACACAGATTTCCTCCATTCCCAAGCCAGTAAAGAATAAAGGAGAAGGTCCCTTCTGTCTCTTCCCTGCCCACTTGCCAGCCCATTTTCCCGCTATAATCCACAAGAAAACAGATAGGGGTATAGAAGCCTTAAAAAAGTTAAAACCCTATTAATGACGAGTCTTCACTGACATCTGAATGGCACTGACCTGGCTTCTCCTTTATTCACTCACCACTCTGCAAGGTCTTGGGTGTTGGTTCCGCCCACTGATTCCCTTTCACCCACCCACCATCAGGAAGAACAACTGCAGTTGAATGTAGACCACTTTGTTCCTCAAGGACTTAGAGACCTTTATGTACATCTCAATGATCTCCCCTCAAGAATAATAATAAAAACAAGAATAATTAACAGGAGAGAGAACACTACTTACTAAGACACTGCTGTGCCAAGCTTTGATGTACACATTTTATCTAATCCTCACAACAGCCCAATGAACTAGATAGTATCTCCATTTTAAAGAGACACAGAGATGGTAATAAGTTTGCCCAAGGTTACACAACAAGTAAAGAGTAGAGTTAGAATTAAACTTCAGGTTTATCTGACTCCAAAATATGTGCATCTTTGTAAAAATAATATATTCTTATTAAAATACATATGTCCCAAGGAAAGGATAAAGAAAACAGTGAAAAATCACATGTAGTTTCATTGGTCAGATATAATCACCATCAATATTTGGTATATTTCTTTATTTTTTCCCCCTTTGCATCCACATAGACAGATATTAGTTCATAAGTCAAATAATTTTTGAGCATCTACTATGTTGTGGGTCCTGTTCTACAGGCTAGGGTACTCCAAGTCCCAATTTTGGAGGAGCTTATATTCTAGAAGGGGAATCAGAAACTAAATAAATAGGGGGTCCTGGGTGGTTCAGTCAGTTAAGTGCCTGACTCTTGGTCTCAGCTCAGGTCATGATCTCACGGTCATGAGTCTGAGCCCCACATCAGGCTCTGAAATGATGGTGCAGAGCCTGCTTGGGATTCTGTCTCTCCTCTCTGCCCTTCACCTGCTTGTGCTCTCTCTCTCTCTCTCTCAAAATAAATAAATAATTTTTTTAAATAAATAAATAAATAAATTGATGCTATAATGTGTGCTAGATGTATGTCATATGCAACGGTGCAGGTTGTGCACTGCAGACGTTCAGGGGGAACTAATCACACTGCAGTTAATGTGAATGATCTTCAAAGAAGCTGGGCACAACTCCTATATCATACACAATGGATAATAACAGGAGACATAAAGCAACATAAAGGAGGAATATTATTTTATTGGATGAAAAGTCAGAAAATACTTCATTGATTAAGGAATATTTAAGAATTACAAAAAGATAGTGAGAGAACAAGCTTAGCAGGATCTGAGAGATCTCAGGAATCTGAGAGAAGAGGACTTCCCAGGCAGGGGAAATAGCAAATGCCAGAAACCTAAAGTAGGAATGTTCTGGGCATGATCAAGGAATAGGAAAGAGACTGTCACAGGTAGGTTGTAGTGATAAGGGGACAAGGATGGGAAAAGAGGTCAGAGAGGTGATGGCGGCCAGATCCCAGGGCATTGTGGACATTGTAAGGACTTTGGGTTTTATTCTGTACAGTGGAGGCTGTGGAGAGTTGTAAGCAGGGATGGATATCTTAAAAGAACAAGTCTGGCTGCTCTGTAGCAAAAACAGAGACAGCGAAACCAGGCTTAGAAAGGTTGGCTTAGAAAGACAGTGATATTGGTCACATAGGCTAGATGAGAGATGTGTACTGATGAGAAGGAGTCAGATTCAGGAAATGTTTTAAGGTGTTGCTGGCAGTTAGAGCAAATTCCAGATAGTACCATCAAGATTTGATGATGCATTGCTGTGGAATGTGAGGAGTCACGATGATCTGAATGGGAAGTGAGGGGCTTTAGGAGTTATTGGCACTAAGGAGCACATGATGTGGTGAAAGCCACAAGTTCCACTTGGGGAATTAAGTTTCAGATGCTTATTAAGCATGCAAGCAGAGATGTATTGAAACTGGAGATATTCTGAAATTTTCAGTGTATAGATGGTGTTTAAAATCATGCACCTGAATGAGATTCCCTACAGAGAGTACAGAAAAACAAAGAGAGCTGGGAACTTACATTAAGAAGTAAAGAAAGGTGTGCCTGGGTGGTTCAGTGTGTTGAGCATGGGACTCTTGATTTCGGTTCAGGTAATGATCTCACAGTTCCTGAGATTAAGCCCCAATTCAGACTCCATGCTGAACATGGAGCCTGCTTGGGATTCTCTCTCTCCCTCTCTGTTTGCCCCTCCCCAGCTCATGTTCTCTCTCAAAAGAAGTAAATCAACATTTTTAAAAAAAGGAGCATTAAGGGAATCAGCAAAAACATCTAAGAAAGAAAAGCCAGAGAACTAAGGGGAAACAAAGAGGATCTCACATCCCCAGAGGCAAATAAGAAAAGTAACAAAGGATGCTAAGAGGTTAAATAAGATGAGGAGAGGAAACTGACCATTTGATTGACAAAGTAGAACCAAATTTGGTATTGATGACATCACGAGAATAGTTTGGATGGAACAGTAGGAACAAAAACATGATCCAAGTAAATTTAAGAAAGAGTGGAGAGGAAGTAGAGGCAAATATAACTGTTTCAAAAAGTTTTGTGATGAAAGGAAGCAGAGAGATGACAAGGTAATGGGTAGGAGATGGGGAAGTCAAAAAAGGTTGCATATTTTATTTTAGATTTTGGATGAGTCATAGTATGGCACATTTTTGAGGTGATGGTTATAATCCAGAGGAGGGGAAGGAAGGATAATGACAGAAAGAGGATATAATGACTGCACCTATGCCCTAGAGGGGGAATGAACAGAATTTTGTGCACAAGTAGAGTGAGGGGTCTTTGCTAAGACACTGGACATTTACTAATTGTAATAGAGGAGGCGTTTAGAAATTTGTAATAGTCTCATACTATACATGCTATGTTAAAATCTATTGATGAATTGGCTATATTATAATGACATTACTTCATAAATAAACTTAGACCAATACCATGGACTCACTATATTTCAGAGCATGCCTCTTCCATAATTTATTTTATCAATCCCCTCTTTTTGGACATTAATTTCACTGTTAGAAATGATGACAAACCAGGCTTTTAACCCCGGTACCCTGACTGTAGGCTTATTACAGGTCATCCTGAGCCAGTTCTCAACACGCAGCTGCCCCTGCCCAAGTTCAGTCCCTCCTCTGGGACTGGGAATCTGCTCTATATTCAAGATGTAGCACATGGATAGCAAGAATCACTTGGTCTCCTGCTAATCTTGTCACTTCTACCACCCTCAGCCTCCACCAGCCGGTGGGATGTGCCCGTTATGTGCCAGGCAGGACACAGGAAACATGAAACAGACACTGCTTCTGTCCCTCTGGAACTCACAAGTGCTAAAAAAATTTTGCAAAGTGCCATGAAGGCCATAGCCTCTAGCCCGGGAAGTTTTGAAACTGTTTTTAGGCCTAGTTACGTTAAATATTTTCCCTTAAGAAACTGAGTTTTAGAGATGGAAAAAGTGAAGGCAGAGAAAACCAAATAGCTCTAAATTTTTCTAATTGCTCTAAATTTCTCAGCAAAGCAACAAGACAAGCTGTGAGTTCTTCTCAGGCCTGTCTGACTCTGTCTCTCCCTCCCTCCCCTCCCCCTCCCTTCCAGTCTCACTAACCCTTCCCAAGCATCCCCAGGCATAACAGCAAAGCAACCCCCTTCCTGGGAACCAAGTCCACTCTGAGTCAAAGCCTCAGGGCTCCTTTGAGTCAAGTCCAGGGCTCTTCCAGCTTTATCTCCAATCTTTCTTTCACAAGCTCTGTGAAGGTACAGAGGCTACTTCCTAGCCCCTCAATATACCCTGCAATTTTCTACCTCCTTTCCTTTCTTTATGTCATTCTTGGTTCCATGTGCTGGGATCCTATATACTGTTTAAGGCCTGACTCCTCCAGGAGTCCTCCTCCAGGAAGCTTTGCCCAGTGTCACTGGGCTTGCCCCACCTCAGAATTCCTGGAGCACTTGGAGGTTTTGCTGAGCCTTAACACTTACTATTTTGTTTGGAGGTCATTTCTACATATATCTTATCTCATCTCCCACCAGACTAGAAACTCCTAGAGGGAGGGTATTGTATGTAAATCACCTAAGTAACTCTTAGAACACCTGGCCCAATAATGGACACAAAGTAGGCCCTTGTTATAGGTTTTAAGGATAGACAAATGGATGAATGGGGGAATGGGTGGGTAAATGAATTCCCTATGTATTCCTGGCTTAACAATGTTTTTGATGAATGTATTTCGAACCTGCCCTTACTCTAGAACATGTTCTTACTGTCATAGTCATATAGAGCTACTCTTAAGTATCTTGACATCCTTCATCCAATGCCTGTCTTCCACTTTTGCTAGTAACCCACTTCCTCCAGCCCATCTCCATCCTATCCTCCTAAAGTTCTGACTCTAGGTTTCCCATAATTATCTCACTCAAACATTCCTAGCTGAGAAGTCAGGTAATAAGTACTTAAAATATAGTCTTTGCCAAGGGGATCTGAATTTTAATAGGACACTCCAAAGGCAGAAAGTATATAGGTTTCTGGTAATAAAATTTTAGACACAATGATGGAGGTGGGAAGAAAGCCTGTGTAATTGCCTGCTCTCTGGCTGACAAAGATGACCCTGTGGCCAGGCTCCATGTGAGGGAGTAGGAATTAGCATAAGGAGTCCACATCCCCCCCTCCTGACCACCCTGACCCATAAAATGAGAGCAGAACATCTCAGAGCTAATGTCTTTGCAGATAGACACCCTTGTCCATGCCAGAAACTTCAGCCAGCATCAACTTAGACTTGCAGAAGTCACAGCCTCCAAGAGCAGTCCCCTCAAAGTTAAAGAACACTAGTGTGGCCTAGCCCCTGTTCTAACTAGATACCTAGAAGCCAAGAGCAGAATGAGGGGCACTTCCCAGAGACTTAGCAGTGGCAGGCAGACCCCCATCTGCCCTTCTGGGCCCTGTCCCCAGAAGTAGGACTTCAGAGGATCCTGGTTGAGTCTCCTGAGCTTGGGAGAGGACAGGAAAAACAAGCTGGGAGACATGGGTTGCTGTTGCCCTTAGCAACTGAGCCCCACCTTGTCTCCAGGGAAGGAGTCCCTCTTGCCTGAGCCAGCCTGGTCTTCCTAGCATCTTACTCTGGCAGTCAGGGTCAAGAAGCATCTTCTGAGCACCTGCTCCTCCCTCATCTTGGGTTAAGTAAGACTATAAAAGAAGGGCTTCTTCACTTAAATAAAGGCATTAAGTGCTAAAGAACAAAACACATGGGGCTGGGTTCTGAACCCGGTTCCATCATTACTAGCTATGTGACTTTGAACAAAAGTGCCCGACTTTTAACAGCCTTCACTTGTTATAAAATTATACTAAAATATTACCTACTTCACTGACTGAAGATAAGAAATGTAAGGCACCCAGTATTTTGCCTGGATTCCTAGTATGAATTCAAGCAATGTTGGCAGTTGTTAAGGAGATTATAGTCAGCTGCCCTGGAAGTTAGGAATGGTATTTGGGCAATGGACACAGGAGAGAGAAGTAACATTCCTAACATTCATATACCACCACTACCACCCTGCTTTTGGATCTGTACCCCTACCGTAGTCTATGAGAGCTGATACCAGCCACTGATGCCTTCTGCTCTTCTGTCCTGGAATTCAAGACCGTCCAAGGCAAGTCCTTACCTTGCTTTCAATCTTCATCTCTCAACTTTCTTCAAACAACTAACACCCTGGCCAAGTCTGATCACTCCCCCACTGTTATCTATTCTGCCCCTGAGTCCTTGGCTGTCAATGTCATCACCAACGTCAACATCCTCCACATCATTCAAGCCCTAAATTCTAAAGCCACTTCCTCCAGGATGTCTCTCCAATCTAACTGGAACATAACTTGTCTTCCTCTTAGCTTCTACAGCACATGTAAGGTTAGTGAATCCAGAGGCATCCCTATTTTCTCAAGTCTGTTTTGAGAGTATAAGCACATCAAAGGTCTAACAAATTTTGTACCAAGTTTAGAATACTCTGAGTATAATACACTGAGGAGGGACACAGGACACAAGCCTCCCCTACTTAGTCATCAGACCCTGGGCCACGTGCTTTATTCCCAACAGCAGGCTAAAGCCTTCAGTGACTAGTTCCAAGGTACCTATGGATTTTGTTCTCCCATTTCAGCCCTTGGGGAAGTAGAGATATTTCTATCTGAACCTTTTATCAATTCCACTGCTGGAAGCCTTGATACATCTTGGCTATCCTCACACCCACAGGATGCTCCTTTCACTTTCCTGCTTTACTTTTCTGGCTTTAAAACTGCTCCCAATATCTTCTTCATTTGCTGTTCACACCAGTCTCCATGTTTCTCATATTTTTTTAAACGTATTCTTCTGTCTTTGATAGTCAACCCCAAAGCCAGACATCTTTGGGCACTTCTCTGATCAAGCCCCACATCCAGTCTACATTAACCCCTGCAAAGCTCTCTGCCTTGGGCATTTGTCAAAGGAGGCACAGGCAACTCATCCCTACAGTTCTGGTGTCAGCACTATTGAGGGCCTTGTCACCTACATCACTGAATGTCTCCTGTAAGAGCCCCACATAAGATACTTCTTTAGAATTTACTAAGAAAAGCTCTTCCGTCTTCCCTGAGGAACTTTCCATAATTCTCTCTGATCATAAAGATTATGTAACAGTTCATGCCCCAGTTCTGGTTTTTAGCTACCAAGAACTTGGCAGCAGATTTGAGACCCTGCTAAAGGAACTTGACTTTCTGTACAATTCCGGGTATCCTTCCTCTAGTGTTACCTCTTGATGTCTAGAATGGTTCAGCCTGTTCTGCTTGGGTTCTTTGATTATTTTAACTTTGAGCTTCCTTGGGTACAGGTCCATCTGTTCCCTCTCTCTGTCACTGGCAGATCATTAGCCATCCCAGTTAAATGGTATCCCACACAAAATGTTCCAATCTTCTCTACCTCCTTACTCCTTACTCTGGGACCTTTTTTGTCTTGAGTTCTGGAAGGCACCTTTGGAGTTTAGGGAGTTCTAGTATTTCAGGTGGAAATAAAAAGAGAGAATTGAAAACTTAGTTGCTTTTCCTTTTTAAAGAAAAATCAGTTTTATTTTTATCAAATATACACCTGGCCATAGTTTAGAGGCAATAAGTCTGAATGTCTTGTTTAAAAATAAAGAAATAAAAATAAAGCCAGCAATTCCCCACCTCACTATTCTCTTTCCCCAAAGGCAATTATTTTCACCTCTCTTAATAAATAGTTTAGGTATTTGTTTAGATAATCTGCTTAGAGATGATTTCTGCCATTTATATTATATTAGTTCTTTACTTTTTATTTCTAGGTGTTACTGACTTGCCACTGAGGAAGATGAGAATATAAATTTCATTGGCTGCCACCACTACCACCAGCTCTCAGCAACCAACATACCATTTCTTTCCCCCCTCTATTCCCTCTATTCTAAGTCCTATCATGATTTTAACTGTATAAATTTAATTTATGTTATTGCCTTTATAAATGTGTAGCTGAGCCACATAGTATACAATTACTTTTCCTTTCCAGCACAGCTTTCTGTCTTTCCTGAATTTAATATTTGTATAGTTTTACATTTGCTTCCTTTTTATGCTCTTGACACTAATTCAACCCAAATCTGACCTCCAGTTGTGTATCTCTCCCCTCAATACCTTCAAGCACATTAAAGAGTCTTTTCATGTTCATGAAACTTCTCCCAGAGCCTTTTGACCTGTTCAAATCTGGACTGGTTTATCTCAAGATCTCCTACACAAAAGCAGTAGAAATCCATAATAGCAAAGTGAATAAACTGTTATTTGAACCTGGGTAGAGCTGCAGCTGTGGTAGAGAGGTCATCCAATGGGGTTCGTGGTCTTAGGTAGAAGACAGCATCTGACCAACTTAAGACAAGCAGAGAGGAAGCATGAGGAATAAATATTACCACCTCAGTTTCTTCCTGCTGATCTGCCAGAATCTCTAGTGGTAAACCCACTTGAAAATAAGCTAGCAATGGAAGCCAAGTAATGTAGTACATAGAGATCAGTAACCTGGGCACTGAAAAGAATCAAGAATAGAACTGAAGAAGCAGGGGCGCCTGGGTGGCTTAGTCGGTTAAGCATCCAACTTCGGCTCAGGTCATGATCTCACGGTCTGTGAGTTCAAGCCCCGCATCAGGCTCTGTGCTGACAGCTCAGAGCCTGGAGCCTGCCTCAGATTCTGTGTCTCCCTCTCTCTCTGACCCTCCCCTGTCCATGCTCTGTCTCTCTCTGTCTCAAAAATAAACATTAAAAAAAATTTAAAAAAAAAGAACTGAAGAAGCAAACTAAGAATAACTAGCAAGCCATGTCTTTCTGTTTTTGTATACTCTGTTATTTTGGAAGACCCCATTCTCCAGTAACTTATGAGAAAGGGCACATGAGACATAGGTATTTGTAAATCTGGAAAATGTCTACTGTTTCAAGCTAAATTGGTAGTTTGGCTGGATAAAGAATTCAAGGTTGGAAATAATTTTGACTCTACTTTCTGGTCTTCTAGATTTCATTATTGCTGCTGAGAAGCTTCATGATATTCTAATAGTTGGTTTTCATATAAAATCTGGAAGCTTACATGAGCTCTTAGTTTTGTTTTGTTTTGTTTTGGGCTCTTAGTATGTTTTTATCTATAATTCTGAAATTCCAAAATGATGACTTTTGTATGGCTGTTTTTCATTATTGAATACTGAGCTCAATTGGTCTTTACCATTTAAAATTTGTCTCTATGATACTCTACATGGAAAACCCAATAGATTCCACCAAAAGTCTACTAGAACTCATATATGAGTTCAGCAAAATTGCAGGGTACAAAATCAATGTACACAAATCGGTTGCATTTTTGTACACCAATAATGAAGCAACAGAAAGAAAAATAAAGAAACTGATCCCATTTACAATTGCACCAAGAAGCAGAAAATACCTAGGAATAAATCTAATCAAAGATGTAAAAGATCTGTATGCTGAAAACTATAGAAAGCTTATAAAGGAAATTGAAGAAGATACAAAGAAATGGAAGAACATTCCATGCTCATGGATTAGAAGAATAAATAACATTAAAATGTCAATACCACCCAAAGCAATCTACACATTCAATGCAATCCTAATCAAAATTGCACCAGCATTCTTCTCAAACCTAGAACAAACAACCCTAAAATTTGTATGAAACCACAAAAGACCCTGAATAGCCAAAGTAATATTGAAGAAGAAAACCAAAGCGGGAGGCATCATAATCCCAGATGTTAGCCTCTACTACAAAGCTGTAATCATCAAGACAGTATGGTATTGGCACAAAAACAGACACATAGACCAATGGAATAGAATAGAGAACCCAGAATTGGACCCACAAATATATGGCCAACCAATCTTTGACAAAACAAGAAAGAGTATCCAATGGAAAAAAGACAGTCTCTTTAACAGATGGTGCTGGGAGAACTGAACAGCAACATGCAGAAGAATGAAACTAGATCATTTTCTTACACCCTACACAAAAAAAACCTCAAAATGTATGAAAGACCTGAATGGGAGATAGGAAACCATCAAAACCCTACATGAGAAAGCAGGTAACAACCTCTTTGACCTCAGCCACAGCAATTTCTTACTCGACACATCTCCAAGGGTAAGGGAATTACAAGCAAAAATGAACTATTGGGACCTCATCAAGATAAAAAAACAAACAAAAACTTATGCACTGCAAAGGAAACAATCAGCAAAACTAAAAGGCAACCAACAGAATGGGAAAAGATATTTGCAAATGGCATATCGGATAAAGGGCTAGTATCCAAAATCTATAAAGAACTCCAAACCTGAACACACCTCCACCTCCAAACTCCACACCTAAAAAACAATCCAGTAAAGAAATGGGCGGAAGACATGAATAGACACTTTTCCAAAGAAGACATCCAGATGGCCAACAGACACATGAAACAATGTTCAATGTCACTCATTACCTGGGAAATACAAATGAAAGCTACACTGAGATACCACTTCATGCTGGTCAGAGTGGCTAAAATGAACAAATCAAGAGACTACAGATGCTGGCAAGGATGTGGAGAGACAGGAACCCTCTTGTGTAAGGAATAAGCTTAGGAATCCCTCAGGCTTACACCGATGGGTTAACAAGGCATAAAGAAATACAAAGCCATAAAATGCTCACACCCGAGTTTGGGCAAACAAGACAAAGCAACCAAGAATAGGGAGGTGCAAAGGCACCCCAGAATAGAAAGGAGGTACAGAGCCCCCAGAATACAGAGGGAGGGACAAAGGTCCAAAAATAAGGGCATACAGATGCCCAATACATAGGTATATGAAATAAACAAGATTAAATATTCAGGGTGGAAGCACTCCCAATCTAGTACGCTGGCAGAAAGCTCCTTTCACAGGAAGAAAGGGCCAAATTAGGTAAACAGGTAAATTGGGCTAGAGACCGCTGCACTGCAGGTATAGCAGCCCAGAGTGAAGATGATTAACAAAAGGAAAGGTGCCTTGTTAACTCTGAGGTTATTTCCCCTGTCTTATCCCCTAGGCTAGCTAAAATAAACAGAAATGATACCTCATGTCTGCTGTAAACAACCTTCCTCCCAACTGCCCAGAACCCGGATTTTGT
Organism: Acinonyx jubatus; assembly: GCF_027475565.1. Classification (NCBI taxonomy): domain Eukaryota; kingdom Metazoa; phylum Chordata; class Mammalia; order Carnivora; family Felidae; genus Acinonyx; species Acinonyx jubatus. The sequence continues at coordinate 60,667,383 of NC_069391.1, forward strand.
TTTGTATTAACCCAAACCCCTAACCCCGAATATCTTCAAGACCCCCTTTCCTTCACGTGCACAAATTAATGTTCACAGATTCATTGTCTCTATGTGCACGTCCACCGCCATGTTTGTAAGCCTTTTGATCCTAATAAAAACGGGGCAAGGGGGACCTTTATTCAGGGCTCTTTTTTCCTGGACATTAGCCATCTCTCGCTTTAATCCTGCATCCCACTCTTTGGCTGGCCAAAAGAGAACTTTAGATTTAGAGTCTACAACACTCTTGCACTATTGGTGGGAATGCAGACTGGTGCAGCTGCTCTGGAAAACAGTGTGGTGTAAAGATGCCTCAAAAAATTTAAAAAAGGACTACCCTATCCCCCAGCAATAGCACTGCTAGGAATTTACCCAAGAGATACAGGAATGCTGATACATAGGGGCACATGTACCCCGATGTTTATAGCAGCACTTTCTACAATAGCCAAATTATGGAAAGAGCCTAAATGTCCATCAACTGATGAATGGATAATGAAGATGTGGTTTATATATACAATGGGATACTACTTGGCAATGAGAAAGAATGAAATATGGCCATTTTGCAGCAACGTGGATGGAACTGGAGGGTATTATGCTATGTGAAATAAGTCAGTCAGAGACAGATACCATATGTTTTCACTCATATGTGGATCTTTTTTTTTTAAGTTTATTTATTTTTGAGACAGAGAGAGGCAGAGCATGAACGGGGGAGGGGCAGAGAGAGAGGGAGACACAGAATCGGAAGCAGGCTCCAGGCTCTGAGCCATCAGCCCAGAGCCCGATGCGGGGCTCGAACTCACAGACCGTGAGATCGTGACCTGAGCTGAAGTCGGACGCTTAACCGACTGAGCCACCCAGGCGTCCCTATGTGGATCTTAAGAAAATTAACAGAAGACAATGGGGGAGGGGAAGAGAAAAAAAAGTTACAGAGAGGGAGGGAGGCAAACCCTAAGAGACTTTTAAATATAGAGAACAAAATGAGGGCTGATGGGGGTGGAGGAGAGGGGAAAGTGGGTGATTGGCATTGAGGAGGGCACTTGGGATGAGCACTGGGTGTGGCATGTAAGCCAACTTGACAATAAATTATATTATAAAATAATAAAATAAAATAAAGTTTCTGTCTCTAAATTTTGGTAAATTTTCTTGAATTATTTCCCTAGTGATTTCTTCACCTGTTTTCTCTTTCTGGAAACCCAATTATTTGTATCTTTAAATTCCAGCACTAGTTATTTATCTTTTCATTTGTCTTTCCTTTTATCTTTTGTATTGCTTTTTTTAGAGATTTACTTAACTTCATACCAATTTTCAAGAACTTGTAGTTCTTTGTTCTTTTCTGTAGCATCTTTTGTTGTTTTTCTGAAGCTATTAACGGTAGGTGGGTTTAAAGTGTTTGTTTGTTTTTAAGTTTCTCTAAGTAGAGTCAATTTTCTCGAACTGAGTTTTCTTGTTTGTTTTGTTTTGTCTGTGACTTTCATATTAGATGCTTTAGTGATTGCTCACACACACACAAGTCAAATAGAAGCTCAGGGCACAAGGGAAGTGATTGGCACATCTGGGCTTTTCTGTTGGGTAAAATGTTTGGGACATTTTGTTGGGGAATTCTCTACTGTCAGAATCTTAAAATCTTTTCTCTTAGACTAGATTCCGCTCTCCTGTCTGTAGAATATAAGCTTAGTTGCCAGAACATTGAGAACTAAGTGAGGGAAGAAGGCAGAGTCCCAGTCTGTGATCTTTCATTTAATCTTGTTCCCAATGTGGTTTTACTCTCAGTTGTACCTGCTGTTCTCCAGCCCACAGTACTCTGTCTTATACTTTGCAGAAATCACACTTCAGCTTTCTCTTGGGACAGAAAAAGGCAGTCCTCCTGATGCAAGAGATTGGAAAGTGTTTCCTTAAATAATCTTTGAATATACTCTTATTTCCAGTTCTTTTTTCACCTCCATTTCCAGACAATAGGAAACACAAATTCCTGAGTCTTTGGGGTACTCACTGCATTGTTTTCTTTTTTTATTATTTTCATCTTTTTTAATGTTTATTCATTTTTGAGAGACAGAGAGAGAAGAACGTGAACAGGCAGAGGGAGTGAAAGGGAGATGCAGAATCTGAAGCAAGCTCCAGGCTTGAAGCTGTCAGCACAGAGCCCAACGCGGGGCTTTGAATTCATGAACTATGAGATCATGACCTTAGCCAAAGTCAGATGGTAAACCGACTGAGCCACCCAGGTGCCCCTTGTTCCTTAATTTGTACTTAATCTTTTCAACAATTTTTCTATTTTCAGCCCTATCATCGTGTCCACTTTTAGATGTATATGGAATCACTAATTCCTGAGCCTTGCAGGGACAGGAGGGTTCTATGTTTTTCAGTGGTTTACTCTGTGGCTTTCTGCCACTGCCAGCTTAGGAATCAACTTCCTTAAGTCTACCAAATCCTTTTCCATCCTTTGGTTTTCTAGCTTTCATTTTTTAAAATATTCTTTTCTCTCTCATTTCTATGTCTTTGTATTTTTATACTATTAAAAATCATTTTACTATGAGTTTACTGAGCTTAAGAATAAGGAAGAAAAAGATATTTAAGATGTCCATCATGGTGATTTGATATACATATATATTGTGAGTGGATTCTTACCATATTAATTAACACATCCATCACTTCATTTATTATTATTATTATTTTGGTGAGGACATTTAAGTTCTATTCTCTTAGCAAATTTCAATGACTTAACACATTATCAACTATGGTCATCCTGTTGTACATTAGAGCCACAAACCTTATTCATCTTATAGCTGAAAGTTTGTACCTTTTTACCAACCTCTCCTATTTCCCCCACCCACAAGCTACCACTTTCTAGTCTCTGTGAGTTTGACTCTTTTAAATTTATCACACGTATCCGTGATACCATGCAGTATTTGTCTTTGTTTGGTTTATTTCACTTACAGTAATGCCCTCCAGTTTCACCCGTGTTGTTGCAAATGACAGACTTTCCTTCCTTCTTTCTCACGGCTGAATAATATTCCATTGTAGGTTCATAGCACGTCTTTATCCATTCAACAATTGATGGAAAATTAGGTTGTTTCCATTTCTTGGCTAGTAATTGCTTCTTGTTGGTAGGTCAAATAATCAAAGTGTAAAGAGTTTAAATAAACTTTTCTTGCTGGTGCACTTTTTGTGCATGGGGCAGAATGGGAGGAGGCATTCACAAAGGGGTATTTGTTTCATAGGATTCATTACAAATTCATCATGAGAACACAAATAACACTACTCTATAGATTTTATATCATGTATTTATTGTTTTCTACTTATCAAAGCATTTTCATGTAATTATCCTCTTTGGTCCCTGAAACAACTCTAAGTGGACAAGGCAGATGTTACAATCCCTATTTTACAAATGAGGAATAACACAGAGACTGAATGACTTATTCAGAGTAGTCCAGCTTGTGGCAGAGAGACTCAAACCCAGGCCTTAAAATGCCAAAGCCAAATGTTTCTCCTTAAGTCTATGGATTCTCCAAGTGGTAATGTTGCTGCTTTTATAACTCACCAAGAATAGTGTATGACCCAATAGGATTGCATCCATTTTCCATATAGTGCCCAGAATGGCCCATAATGGTCCATGTTGGGACCATCTATAGAAGATTAAAGAACCATAAGATTTTTGGGCCCTTACTCCAAGAGATTATGATTTATAAAGTCTGGAGTGTGGCCTGAGAATCTGTATTTTTAAAATAGCTCCCTAGATGACACTGGCATGTAGCTTGATTGAAAACCACTTCCCTAAAGGTCCTGAAGGTGGTCTAGAGGAGTCCCCCAGGCTCAAGGTGGGGATAATCAAATGCCAGTTACTGGAATGTAACAATTCAGGTGTCTAGACAGCAGCCATCCTGGCCTGCCACAGTTTAAGCTAATAGTTTCTTCCCTTTCACTCCTCTCCATGGCCCTCAGCAGAGCTCACTTCTGCCCTCATTACTTGGGCTGTCCACTCACTTAATGGAGACTCCATTGCCAGCTCCCCGACTGCTCCATTTCAGCTTGTGGGACTTCAGGAACTCAACTTCCTGAAAAAATTAGATTGAAAAACATCCTGCCTGATAACTTAGGACCTCGTGTGGAACTCAGCTCTCTTAGGAGCCAGAGGAGAAGAATAATAAAAACTGTGTATTCATTATCTGGTTGGAGGCCCCAGAAATGTTATTCCTGGCTCTCAGGTGGCCTAGCCAGAAAATATAAAACACAAACCCCTTTAGGCCAATAAAGGAGCATCTTGGCATCATAATGCAGGTATGTGTGTGTGAAGGCACAGTTACTGTGCAGTGGAGGAGGCTTCTTTTCTAGAACCTGAAAGTCCCTGAGCTAAAGAAGTTCAAAGAATGGACAGGGAGAAAGAGAATATAGTGGTATAGCAAGACTCTGAGCATTTTGTTTACCACTGAGAATAAAAGAAGCCTGAGCCATTTGGCAGGCCAATGGGAAAGGCCAGCACACGCATTTTAGCATGAGAGACAAGAACTCTTCTGGGAAAGAATTGCCCAAAGGAAGGAGTTGGTACATGAATTTGTAAACAATAATTCAGCCAGTGAATGAGAGGGATTACTTTGAGTATGGTGTGAGGTCCTCACCAGATCAGACAAGCATGCCCCAGAGTACCTACAACTTCCAAAGCCGTCTTTTAAGGAGTTTCTTCTATATAAGTCATTTTGCTGGTAACACAAAACTTCAAACTCCCAGCCCAGCAAATGGCCTAGAGTGGAAACCTAACCCAAGAGTAGTCAATAGAGGTGAAGGCAGAATGTGAGGAAGCCTGTAACAAGAGTTCTCAAATAGGGAAGGGGCAATTAAGCCAATCTAATTCTTCAAGAAATTTATTTAATCAATTCAACAAATATTTATTTAGCACTAACTATGTGTAGACATTTTATTGTTTTTTAAAGATTTTTATTAAATTTTTCTAATATTTTATTTATTTTTGAGAGACAGAGAGACAGAGAATGAGTGGAGGGATGGGGCAGAGAGAAGGGAAGACAATCCAAATCAGGCTCCAGGCTCTGAGCTGTCAGCAGAGAGCCCGACGCGGAGCTCGAACTCATGAACTGCAAGATCATGACCTGAGCTGAAGTTGGACACTTAACTGACTGAGCCACCCAGGTGCCCCTAAAGATTTTTATTTTTAAGTAATCTCTACACCCAGTGTGGGTCTCGAATTCATAACCCCAAGATCAAGAGGGGTATGCTTCACCAACTGAGCCAGCCAGGAGCCCTGACGTTTTATTGTTTTTAAGGTTTTTTTTTTCTTTTAATGTTTATTTATTTGTTTTGGGAGAAAGAGAGCACAAGTGGGAAGGGGCAGATAGGGAGACAGAAGATCCAAGCATGCTCTGCACCATCAGCTTGGAGACCAATGTGGGGCTTGAACTCATGAACCATGAGATCATGACTTGAGCTGAAGTTGGATACTTAACTGACTGAGCCACCCAGGTGCCCCAACTGCTTTAAGTTTTATTTAACAAATGTTTCTATTGAATGTACTCTGTGCCAGACACTAATATTTTATAATATTAATTTCTTGTAACAGCCCTGTAAGTTAGCTGCTATTATCATCCCCATTTTGAAGGTTAAAAAAAAACCCAAGGTGCAGAGAGCCTAACTTGCCCCAAGCTACACATTTATTGTGGTAGAGCCAGTCTTTTAAGTTCTATGAATATATTAATAAACAAAAGAGACCAAAATTCATGTCCTCAGCAAACTTACTTCTACTGATGATTTGGGCCTGGACATTTGGAGAGTCAGTGGTTTGGGGAAAAGAAGCTTAAAAACATGAACCGGTGAAGGCCAGCAGCATAAGCCATGATAGAAAGAAATTAAAGATCAGTGATGAAAAATGCATCATCAGATGCAGATGATAGAAAAAATTAAAGAGCAGTGAACAGAGGGTGAGGGCTCAACAGAAGAAACAGGTCCCAAGAACATTCCTGATTCCAGCCATGTTCGTATCTATAAGGCCCGGATTCTCCCGAGAACCTTGTAGGGCCCAGCTCCACCGCTGCGTTTTGCATCCTCTTATTCCCACAATAAAACCACCCAAACTGAAGTAATCTTGGAGAAGTAAAGTACACCAAATACGGATGGCGGGGCTGAAACAGACTCTGGTCTCTAGCTTAGAGACCCCTCCTCCAGATTCTTCTTCCTTTGCTGTGTACGTGAAAACCCACAGATATGGAAGCTGATGACTATAAATTACCCTCCCCACTTGTATTCCGGGCTCAGACATTTGGAGAAACAGTCTCCTCTGAGCCCGCCAGTGTTAAATAAATCTCCAATCTACCAAGATCTCCGAGTGCCCCTTGGTTTTTCTGCCAGCGTTCCAGCCTGGTTCCGTAACATACTTGGTTCCCTAACCAGGAAACCCAACTGCACTGGCCCATTGTTGCCACCGGTTTGGGAGAACAACGAGGCAGTGACAGAGTGAGGGATAGCAAGGGAGAAGGCACGTCCTGCCTGAATTTCAGCAGTCTCCTTCTCGGTTGTCTCTGGCCATTGCTCCATTGCTCCCGCCGGACTCAAAGAGACATGATAGGTGAGGACCTGGACCAGACATCGGAACCGGTAAGGCCGGGGCCCCAAAGAAGTCAGGCACACCCAAAAGGGTGGAAGGGGGACCTGATCAATCCCCAGAGGTCTTAATAGGTCTCACAGGTAGAGAATTTTGTGGAAGAGAATGTAATAGACTCTGGTATGTGTGTGTGTGTGTGTGTGTGTGTGTGTGTGAGAATGTGTGGCTAGGCCAGGCTTGCCAGTCGAGTTCGAGTTTGTGCCTCCACGGACGGGCACCCTTAAGGTCCCCAAAAGTCTACGAAATCTGAATGGGCTCTCCTGTGTCATGGTAAGCATATAAAGCCTAGGGTGGTATCGGATCAGATTCTGATCACAAGTCACAAAGCTGAGTCCGCTACAGCCAAACCTCACCTAAAGTTTCTCCCTCAGGAATGAGACCAGAGGAGTATCTGATTGGTCCTCTCATATGAGAGGATATCCTCCCTTTGTCTGTCTTTGCCACACCAAACACAAGAAAGAAATTAATAATGGGATCAAAACAGAGTAAGCCTACGATTTTAGAGGTCATGCTCAAAAATTTTAAAAAGGGATTTTCAGACAATTACGGGGTGATATAGCATGAGGGTAGCTTCAGCAATATCAACAGGATATGGAAGAAAGGCCCTGTCCCTCAGCCTGGAGGGCGGTGACAGCTGAGGAAGCTGACATGCTCGAAGTTATATTGAAGGAAAATAGCAGTCACCATGTGGAAACCAGAAAGATTTATTTATGAGCACAAGATGCTCTTTGGGGATGCTCAGAAATAATTGGGGAGCATTTGATAGGAGACTGGAATATTGCAATAGCATCTTGTACTTAAAACAAAAGTAATACCGTTTTTTAAATTTTCACTGAGAACCCATTTAAACCTTCAGGTTGATGAGACCAAGGGGAACAGAGTAATTCTTTCCTTTGATTTTCTGTTGCTTCACCTCTGTCAATGCTGTGCTGCACAGGGAAGGTTATGTTTACTAAGGCTGTGCCAAATCTCCTTGGTCCTTTCTCACCTCTGCTGTGTCTCAGGAAGCCACATTCCAAAGCACTGAGTCAACTGAGGGACTGAGCACTGAGGGAACATTCAGCAGGAAGCTTCAGCAGTCCTAATGCAAGTCGGAAGAGTTTCTTGGCAAGGGCTGGCTCATTGGAATGTAGTCCATTAAGCAGGAAAGGGGATAGGAGTTGTAGAATCGTAAGCTCTTTAGAGCTTAAAAGGTCCATTGGGATGGCCTAATTCTCTCACATCACAGATTGGGGAGTTTGATAGCAGTTTTCTGTGACTCTCTGCAGGAATTTCATGTGACCATGCCCTTCCTCCATATCAAATCTTACCAGCTTCTGCTGCTCTCCCTTAGATAAGTGCCAATCCTTCCAGCCACCTAAGTAAATTGGCTTTCTCATCTCACGTCCTTCTTCCAGGTAAGATAATACTTGGGAAATCTTACTGTTGACCAGACACACTAACCTAAATTAGGTGGGTTGTATTGGCTTCAGCACATCAAGTAAAGTCCCGAGAGGTTGCAAGATTGAAGATAAAGATGAGGAGGATGGTGATGGTGATGATGATAAGGAATAGTAATATTAATAACAGCTGCTTCCTCTTTTGAAACTGGGCAATATGCCAAATACTTTATATACATTCTCTCACTGAATGCTTAACATACTGTGAGGAAATAGGTATTATAAATCCCATTGTACAGATGAAGAAACTGACGTTCAAGTGTCAAGAGACAACCACCGAGTCACAAAGTTATTAAGTGGTAGAGGGGAGCTGACTGTAAAGCCCATCCCTCCTTTTTTGTTAGATGTTCCCCAATATCCACTTTGTCATCTCAGAAGGGGAGCTCAGGTGAGTAAACAGTTGGGCCACACTGGGCTGGGAAAGTGTTTCTACCTTAGCTCTCTGTAACTGGTTCCCATTAGCCAATTCCCTCTGCCCCCCTCCCCCACCTCCTTGATGGTCCCAGGCATTTTGTTTTGCCTGAGGAAAAAACCTAGCAACTCAAAAGTCTTTTTAAATTACAAAAATATTAGTCTCTTATTCAGTGGAGGGAGAAAACCCAGAGGCAGAAAGAGGCCTAGAGAATCAGTCTTGAGGAAAATCAAGTCAACCACATTTCCCATCCTATTCATTTTCTAAACCATTTAAATGGGATTCTAATTGCATAAAACAACTAATTTTATTCATTAAGGTTCAATTAAATTAATCTGAAATTCAGGATAATGGCATTGTTGAACAGCCATATTAAAGATGAAACATAATCTCTCTTGACTCCATTTTCTTTGACACAATAAAGTTCAGCTACTAATGAGCTCGTGATACAAGGTCTCTTTTATAAATGTTAACAAAGGGAGCAAATTTGTGAACAGCAGTTTTTATTATCATCATCAACAACCATTTCCTTTGTTATCAAAATATGCAGAAATTATTGTGGGGCCTTTTTTTCTCATTATGGCTTTGATGGGAAGAGGCATGAAATAAATAGCTTCATAATTGTGTCAAATTGAAGTCACACAGTGAGAACCCACAGGGGATCAAGAGAGGGTTGGTCTCAAAGCCCTGATGCAGGGCATTCTGGGGACTAAGCAGACATTTCCATTTTTGGCCTTGCAGGCCTCAGACAATCCCTCCCATAGAGTCCAAATCTCTGTTTCAGGGCAAACAAGAAGTGTTTCTCCCTACCTAGGTAGACTATGTCCTGCCTTTTTGTGGTCTAGGGAAGAACCTGCTTTCTAGAGTTAGAGAAGCCATGGGCAGCCTGTCTAGGTAGCATGAGGCAGCCTCAGCAAATGAATCTTCCCATTCTCTGGTGATACTTGTCCCTTTCCAGAAGGGCACAGTGTTGCCATTTTCTATCTCAGCCTCCGGCTGTGTTCACAGTTAACCTCAGTCCGCAGAATAACTTCCCCTGGTCAGCAGGACTTCGACTCTCAAGCCTGGTAATGTTAATTTAGTATCCGAACCTAAAACAAACTGTCCCCAACCCCAGTGACAGCATAAGACTAAGTGGCATTCAACCAAGTGGCTGGTATTCAACCAAGCTTATTGAGGGTCTGTTGTGTGCAGGGGATCATAGGGAATATGGGGATGAAAAAGGCCCTATATAGCAGGGGGTAAGTAGCAGGTGTAAAATGAGAGGTCCACATCTTTATCTAAAATCCATATGGCTACATTTATTTTGTGTGAGTTCAGAGTTTTTAGTATTTGGAAAGGTAATTTCATATGTAATATCACGTATTATCTAATATCCAACATGATTATTCTATAATGCTATCTGAATATTCACATTAAATGACATAAAGAACATAAACAGCCTCTTATCAGTTCAGGTCAGGTCAAGTTTGCTACTTAATGATTTATGTGTTATTAAAAAAATCTTCTGGAAGCAAAAGAAGAGCCACCCAGTAAAGGACAGGGCCCTGGGAGGGAAAGGGATGACTGGTTCATCTATAATAATCCTGCAAGGGACTAAGTTGCAGTGAACTGAGAGAACTGACTTCTATGGGGGATCCAGGGGGCGACCGGTAGGGTGTGAGAGTCCCATGATTGAGTATGAGGTCAGACATTCATCTTTCTCCAAAGAGCTGCTGCAAAGGGGATGTGTCCCAGTGTTCCTGGTGGCTGTTGGAGCTGAGGGTCACACTCCCCCATAGTCTCCTGGGCCTGACCTTCAAGGGAAGCTCTGTGGCCAAGGTGTGCCTTCCCCCTTTGCAGTCTGCCTTCCATTAAGAAGACCCACCATTATCACCACCACACTCACACACCTGGCCAAATCAATAGTAGGTAAGTCTTCATTTGGCCAAGTGTATCATCTTCTCAAATGGGGAAATAACATGTTCAGAAGAACTCTTCATGCCCAAAAAATATACTCTCATGAAAATATTCTTCTTATGCCTCTCAGTTTCCTATGAAATATTCATTAAAATGCTGTAATACATGAAAACAGAATGAATACTGCTGAACCAAAACTAAGTATTTAATTCTGGAATTAGGTACTGGTGATGGCTGCACAACCTTGTGAATATACTGAAAACCGCTAGATTGTACATTTTAAAAGAGTGAATTTATGCTATATGCATTATCAATTTAAAAAAAACACTAAATAGTTAAAAGAAAAAGTTAATTCAGTGAAATGGCTTTCAGCCTCACTCTACTCCCATGACCAGACCCTGGACCTTACCAACACTCCACTGTAGAAATCATAAACTAATTCCTCTTCCTCTGCCCCCTGCTCCTGACCTTGAAAATCTTCTTTCACCCTCCACCCTAGCCCTGCCATTTAATTATCTTAGTTTCACGTTGATCCTACAACACATTACACAAATTTAGTGGCTTAGAGCAACACAGTGTATATATTTTTTAACTTTCTGAAGGCCAGAAGTCTGAAATCAGTCTCACTGGGCTAATATCAAGATGTTAGCAGGGCTGGTTCCTTACTGAGGCTTTTAGGAGGAATTCCCTTTTCCTCCTTCTAGAAGCCACCTGCATTCCTTGGCTTCTGGCTCCTGCCTTTGTCTTCAAAGCAGATCACTTCACCCACTGCTTCCTTCATCACGCATCTCATTTTCAGTCTCTCACCCTCTTGTGTCCCTCTTGTGCAGACCTTTCTAATTATATTGGGAACATTCAGATAATTCAGGATTATCTCCGCATCTCAAAATATTTAACAGCAACTATGAAGCCCCCTTTACCATGGAAGGTAACATATTCACAGGTTTTGGGAATTAGACTGTGGACATCTTTGTCAGGGGACATCCCTCTATTTTTTCCCATTCTGTCTTAACATCAACTACCTTCCTTTTTCAACCCAGACTAATGGGTAGGAAGAAACTATCTTTTAGCATCTTTAATTCTCTCACATCCTTTTCCATACACCAAACCCACTGGAAAAGCCCCTTCCTGAAACAATTCTGTAATCTTCCTTTTCTGCTTTTATAATAAAAAATTTGGTCTCCATGGATGAAATCTCCCTTTTTGTGTGTAAGGCCAATCATTCTGCCTCTGCTCTCAATCTCTTTTCCTTATTATCTTTTGATCTTCAATTTCTAGACCTTGTCATCAGCAATAAATTATTTTCTCCCATCTTTAAGAAAAAGTGAGGACTTTTCAGCCTGGATAAGGTGGAGAAGACTTAGTTCTCCCTGCTCCTCCTGGTTAAGTATAATTAAAAGTCATGGACATAATATAACAATCATAAGAGGACTATGACGTGTTGAGAGTGCTGAATCCTAAACACTAAGCTACCAGGAAGAGGACTATAAAATCTTGAAAGAGGCAAGAAGACTACCTAGCGACTTCAGAATTTCAGAACTACACAGGAATGTGTTTTCTAGGTTTTCTTTTTATCTCCCATATATTCTGGACTTGAAACTAGAGAAGTCTGCAAACTGGAACCACCAACAGGTACAGTGGGGGGTGGGGAGGGAGGAAATAAAGAAAAAAGAAACACACACAAAAAAATAACACTTAAAACCTGCTCCCTATAGTCAAAGGACCCAGTTAAGGAGCAGCAAAGCAGGACAAAATCCTTTTTGGCAATACTCTACCCCAATCAAACATAATGTATGGTCCCTGCTTGTATAATGTCAGTAGAGACCAAATGGGGAGTTTGGATTTCTGCCCCTCACATGGTGACAGCAACTGAGCCAGGGTGGTGCTCCGATTTCACCCTCAGTATTGCACTGGTGGAGTCCAAGTGGGGAGTCTGGACTTTCACCTCTGCCCCGTAATTACCATCTGCTGGAAGTCGTGGGTGGCATTTCCCTCCCTGCCAGCATGTATCAGTGGGGACTGAGTGGGATTTCCCAACAGCAGTGTCCCTCACTTTTTCAACTAGAGAATGGAGAGGTGATCTTAGACAGTAGGGAGCTAAAGAAAGGAATTCTTTAAATATGCACGAGAATTTGCTGACTGACTCACACATGAAACTGATGGACATTAACTCACCAAAAAGCTTGAGAATTGAACTGAAGTGTGGAATAGCATGCTGGTTGGCAGAGTGGCCTTTGGGTAGCACACATACAGAGTAGTTCAGGAGAGCTCAGAAAACTAAATTGTCACTGGAACCCCAGCCCACAAAAGTAGGCCAGGACCCAAGCACTAAACCCAAACAGGGTGACTGCCTGCATAAGAAAAAGATTTAAATGTAATCCAAAGTCTTCTAACACAATAGTCAAAATGTCCAGGTTACAACTGAATCATTTATTACAAGAAGCAGGAGAATCACTTGAATGAGAAAAAACAGCACATACTAATACCAAAATGAATTAGATATTGGAATTATCTGACACAGATTTAAATGGGAAGGAAAATGCTTCAACAAATAATTATGAACTCTCTTGAAACAAATGAAAAAAAATAGAAGACTTCAGCAAAGAAATAGAAGATATAAAAGAGAACCAAATGGGAATTATAGAGCTGAAAAATACAATAGCCAAAATAAAAAACTCATTCAGTGAGCTCAATGAGTTTGGAGATGACAAAGGATGGAACCAATAAGCTTGAGGGCAGATCAATAGAATTTATCCAATCTGAACAGAGAGAAAATAGACTTTAAAAAAATCATCAGGGACCTGTGTAACAACAACAAAAGACCCAACACTTCTATCATTGAAGCTTCAGATGGTGAGAAGAAAAGGGTATACAATTAAAAAAAAATATTCCAAGAAATGATGGCTAAAAATTTCCCAAATTTGGTGAAAGGCCAAGAAGTTAAACAACCCCCAAATGAAATAAACCCAAAGAAGTCAAAGCCAAGACACATTATTGTCAAACTTCTGAAAACTGAACACAAAGAATAAAATCTTGAAAGGAGAGAGAAAAGGAGGGGGAGAGGTGGTGGGAGGATAGGAAGGAGGAAGGGAAGGGGATGAGGAGGTGGTGCTGGTCCACAGGGAACACCAATTTTAACGTTAACAGATTTCTCATCTGAAATCACTTGAACTGCTCTCACCAAGGTCACTACTGGCCTCCTAATAAACAATTACATGATCTTACTTGGACTCTGCAGCATTTTCTCTCTGTTGATCACCACTCTTTTTTGAAACACTTTCTTCTCTTGATATCCTGGACATTAGAGCATCCTGGTTTTCCCTTTTAGTGCTCATTCACAGACTTCTCTTTTTCTCCCCATCTGTTCAGCTATCCCAGGGTTCTGATCTCGTCTCACTTCCTGTCCTCTACTCACAGGACATGCGGTCTAGGTGGCTTGCCCACTGTTTACCTAGATTTTATTTAAGACAGGTTTATTGAGGTGATATTTACATATAGTAAAATCAACCTATTTCAGTGTTCAATTCTATAAATTTTGACATATAGTCCTGTTACCACCACCACAACCAAGCAAAAGAATATTTCCACTACCCCCCAAAAAAGCTCCTTCATACTGCTTTGTTGTCAGTACTCTCCCCCACTTCCAGTCCTTGGCAAGCACTGATCTTTTTTCTGTCCTTACAGTTTTGTCTTTCCCACACGGTAAGGCTTCATGTATTTTTAAACATCTACCAATAAAAATGATGCCTTCCTCATTTACATCTCCAGTACTAACCTGTCTTGAGCTTCAGAGTTGTCTATCTAATGTCTTTTGTTTGGGTTAGGTTTAGAATCCTTTTTTTCTTCATGCATCACAAAAGTTGAGCGATTTAGAGGTTACTTAACCTAAGCCTTAGTTTTCTTCCATGAAAGCGAGGAATGATACTTTACTGATTTCTTGGGGAAGTTAAATAAGGTAAATAAATGCCACTAATGAGTCTACAAGGCTGGGAATTCAAAATAGATACTCAATACATCATTAATATCAGAATCTCTTCATAAAGTTCAATTTCTTCAAGAGGTCCTGCACCTTCTGAGGGTGGAGGACTCCACTTGCTGTAGAGTTCAGACCTCATCTGAGGCCGGGAGTCCTTCTCCCAACCAGTCAGTGGTTTATGTCTCTACAACATACTGGGCAAAAGACCACGTATCACTTTCAATGAGTGCACATCTGAATTCTCAGAAAGAGTCTGTAGTACAATTGAGTCTTGAAACCAATCAGTCATAATTACTTCATGCCTCTAGTAGCTTCACGTTTATGAGGCTGATTAATATCTGAAATAAAGATAGTTTCATTTCAGATTCCTTTTACTTAAAGGCAAAAATAAAGCACAATGTTATTTTGCAGCATAGACACTCCAATATGATTACTCATAAGACCTCCCAGTCATTTATGGTACCATATGCATGTCAGCCTTGTTTCACACTGGATGGGTTCAGGGAGAGAAGTGGCAGAACCATTCCTCCTAATTATTTTGTATTCTGAGTCTTCATGTTTCCATATACTATTAGCCAGTAGCAATTTATAATGTATTCCAAGAAGCCATGTTGTATTTTAATGGAGGCTTCTTCTCAATTTCTCTCTAGATGAACTAAACAAAAGCACCTTAATAAAAGTAAACTGACAAGAATCACATTGTTCTTATTTCAAACACAAATAAAGGAACTAAAATGTTGTGAAATATGCCAGGCAGTTTATATTAATCCTCTAACCTCCAGAGAAAGGGCTTGCAATTAGATTTACATTAGAATTGTCACAGCTAGCAATTTTTTTAATACCAGAAGCTAGCCTTCAACTGATTTCATGCTACACATACACACTAAAAATGCAGTTAGTGTAACACAAAGAAATTAAAATTACAATTGAAGTGTCATACAGTAAGTGAAAAAGCTTTAATGATCTGTCTGGTCATAGAGCTAATAATGGCTTTACGCAGAATGCCGTGAAACGTAGGTGTCTCTTTCAAGAGCCAGAGTGCATCTGTGGCCGGCATCATTTTGCTAAGGCCATATACAGCTGTACTTGGTTATAGGAACATTAGTTAAGCGAGCCTATAAAAAACAGCTGTATTTGAGATCACATAGAACTCTGCACATTTTCTCCCTGTGGCAGCCAATCAGAAATCTTGCTGACAGGCAAACTTGTACAGAACGAATGATCCTATTTAGATTAATTCCTTTTAATGCTTTACACAGGCCTACTTTCCTGGCATATTGTGGAGAAGGCAGGTCAGTTTCATTCAAAACCTGGAGACAGAAAACACAAGCTTGATTACCTGATAAAATATATGATGATACTGGTAGGGAATGTGGAGTGCTCAGTCCCTATAAAAGTAAGACTGGTGGTCTTTCCCTAGCTCAGAGTTCAGGCATGAAGCACTCTGGAAAATGAGCACTCAGCCAGCAGGCGGTCTGGAGAACTGAGATTTAACTGTGGTTCTGTTATTACTGTTTTACTTCTTTACTCTCTACCCAGTAACACAATATATCCACACTTTTTGCCATGAAACCTTGAAATGCCCTCCAATCCTTGGCTCTGGGTTTTGGCCCATAGTGTGTTAACCAGCACCACAGAGAGGACTGAAATATGCTTACTCAGCTGGGCTCACCTGCTCTCCAGGCTCTGCCATTGACATGAGAAGAACACACTTGAGCTAGTCCACTGGGTCCAGTGGGATGATGGGAGACATGTGGAGCAGACATGTGAGCTCACCCAAGCTGAGGTCAGCACAGCTGCCCAGCCAAACCCAGCTTAGACTGCAGGCCCATAAGAAAAACAAGCGCTTCCCACTGCAGGCCGCTGGGATGCTGCAGTTGTTTGTTAAGCAGCATGACTGCAGCCACAGTTAACTGAAGCAGTCACTAAGGACTGTGTGACCCTCGGCAATCCCTTCCCTGCCTGTCCTCTACAGCTCATCTGCGAAGAGAGGCAAGGGACTGGAGGGTCCACACAGCCTTTTCTAAAGGGAACTGGGGACCAAGAAACCTGGGATGAAAGGAACTCCAGATTCTAGGTGATCAGAGTTCTTCAAGGCCTAGAAGGAGCTGAGGGAAACACTTTAATGGGCACCATGGGCAGGCTGAAGAGCCTTTATGCCCAGTGACATTGCCTGAAACATCTGTGGCAACGTGTCCAGTTATGTAAAAAGTCTGTGATCAAAGAAGGGCCTGACAAATTTTGATATGTCTTCATAGCCAACTCCTAAGGAAAACCTGTTTTTCTGTTGATTTAAACCTAAACAGGGACACTTGGGTAGCTCAGTCAGCTAAGCATCCGACTTTGGCTCAGATCATGATCTCACAGCTCGTACATTAGAGCCCTGTGTCAGGCCCTGTGCTGAAAGCACAGAGCCTGGAGCCTGCTTCGGATTCTGTGTCTCCCTCTCTCCCTGCCCCTCCATAGCTTGTGTTCACATGTTCTTGCTCTCTCTCCTCTCTCTCTCTCTCAAAAATAAAAATATTAAAAAAAAATAAACCTAAACAAATAAGCAAGTCAGAAGACAGAATTGGAGAAAATGGAAATCTTTATTTTTAAACACTAGTACATTTTCAAGCTGTTTTAAAAAGGAAAAATCATATTAGTTGAAAACTATGCATCAAAGCATATTTATTTAAACTCTAATTTTACAAACACATAATGAAAGAAATATATTTTATAAATATCTACTCAGAATATTATGAAAAAAAAGTGTTTAAAAATAACCGCCCCAGATCTCCCTCTTTAAATATATAAAATTCCCATACAGTTCATAAGAATTCTTTCTCAAGAGCCAAAAATTTCACAAAGGCCAACAACTCAGTTCTCATCAGACACAATCAAAAGTAATAGGGATATAAAAAATTGTAAAAGTTCTGTACAAGGGAAATTACAGATAGCACACGGGTAAATCTCATTACCATACAGGCCATTTGTATTTTAAAAATGTTTTATAAAAACTGCCATTTAAATTAGTGAGAGTCCTTCCCTGACTGTGGAAAATATATAAATGATCACCCTCCTACCTGGGTATGGAGGCTCCCACCCGCTGGGCTTGTGGAGAAAAGTCTCCATGTGTTTCCTGACTAAAGGCCTAATTAGGTTGCATGTGGGACCCGCCTCCTCAGGCAGTGGCTTTTTTTGGTGGGTGATTCATTATTATTTCCTTTTACTTAGAAAAGTTCTTTGGGATCATCGAAGACAATTGCTCACAAGTGAAAGCAGGACTAGGGGATGACTTCAGATTGTTGTGTCCAATTAGTAACACTTGTACTCTGTGGTTTGGGTGACAAACTCTGGCAAGCTTAATTTTCCACTGTCAGAAACACCCCCGCCACCTACCCCAGTGAAACACATCGCTGGCCCCAAGGCTGTCCCTTCATCTTTCTTCTTCCGGCCCAACTTGCTTGGTTGCCTACAGCAGTATATGCAGATTACTGTCTCTTCTGACACTTCTTCTGGAAAGAGCTCTTCAAAAATGTGCGGTACACAGGGTCATCCACATATTCGTTCTTAAACCTGGAGCTCAGCACTCTCTGTCTTTTTTTCTCCCCTTGGATTATGTCTGCTCCGTAAAATGTGTCTTCAAATCGCATATCAGAAGCTGTGGACTAGAAAGAGCCAGCATCACAGTGCAGAAGGCACAGCATTTGACCATGACAAGAATGGACAAAGATCTGATCCAACCAACTCAGGATGGGGTGCAGAGGCCAGGCCACAGGCCCAGGATTTTGGAGCCTCCCCATCTGCTTCAGCCAGGCTCCTGACTCCATGTAGCCTCACCCCCAGGGACCTTGCCCCAGCAGAAGCAGCACTGAAGTCTTCTCATTTAAATCTCCCTCACTCTCCACCTCCCCTCTGGCTCATGCCCAACCAAGTTTTTGACAAATTTGTCAACAGTCATCTGTAATTCGCCCCAATTCTGATTTACCTCTGGGCCTCTGCCCGCACACCTTCCCTGAAACTGTCCTTGCTCCAGTCCACTTTCTATGACACTTTTCCATCCTAAATTTATTTGACTATTTCTGTTACTTAAGTATTGCTGGCAGCTCACTTATCTGACATTGATAAGGCCTTCCTCCTGCCTCTCTTCTTCCTCTGGCTCTGACTATTGATGTCTCAGGGGTTCTTCTTTCTTAACTATCTGTTCAACTCTGAGGCTCCTGGCATTTTGCACTTCTCCTCTCCACATATGCTTGCTGACCCCTCACACCCATACTCATGGCTTTAATTCCTGCTTCTTCTCCAAGGATGCTCACCCCTCTCACTCCAGTTCAGACTCCCTCCTGTGCACAGGCCTGCACGTCCAACTGCCCAGGAGGCGTCTCAGAGTGTTGACCCCAGAGGCACCTCACATCAAGCTGCCCTACATTGAACTCAGTCTTCCCTCCCCATTACTGTCCTTCCCATACTGCACACATGGCCTACCTATCCTATCCATCTAGCTGCACTGTAGTCATTGGTAATGTCCCCCGCCCCCACCAAGTCCAGGATCCCTTCTACATATTTCTTGTAGCCCTCCCTCCTTTCTTTATTCTGGCTGACTCCCTGGTGCAGGCCTTCACATTTCCTCTGCTAAACCACTGCAAATGCTGCACCCCCCGACTTTGTTCTATAGAACCACTGGAAGAAAGTGCTTTACAAACTGTCTGATCCCATGACATCCCTGCTTATCATCTTTCAACAGCCTTGCTGCCTTTAAGATGGCACCTGAGATCCCTAGGCTGGACCTACAAAACCTGGCATAATCCTATGCCACGTTCTGGTCAAATAGAATTATTTGCAGTTCCTGACCATGTCTCACTGGCTCATGCTTTTCTGTCATTAGACGTACTTTTTCCTTTGCATGGAAGCTTTCTATTTTCTCTGCCACAGGCAGACTCAAGGGCTCTTCTTCTGGTTCCAGTCAGACTTTACAAGTCAATGCCACAGAATGAGGTCAGTGGCAGAGATGAGGGGCAGGTAAGTTTCTCCCCACTGGGGATTCCTTGAACCCCTTGAGGGTGAGGATATTAGACACTGAGTTCAGAATTTTATGTGTTCTCCACACCAAGCAACATGCCCAGCACTCAGTCACTGCTTAATTGTTAGCTAGGTGAAGGAATGTGGGCTTTTTCTGTTATGCTCAGGTAAAGGCCACATTAGGAGACTATTTTTGCTTCCTAATTCCCTACTGCTTTGCCTTCTAAAATGCATTTCCAACTGGTTTTCACTGAGGTAGATCACTCCTGACAATACCAATGCACAGTGGATCTCACTATCACTGAGGCCACCTCCCCTGGTTGGTGACAGAGGCAGAGTCCAGCTTTGAGGGCTTGAAACACATGGTCAATCATGAAGAAGAGATAAACAATGGAACAGTTACAAAGAAGCTCGAAAACTAAAAAACAGAGCTACGTGCACAGCAGGCATGTTCCCTGACAGTTCATGAGATGGTTATTCAGGGTAACAGGCTACCTGCACGGGTCCCCCAGACACTCCCTTGTTTCACTTGGGAAGAAAATAACTAAAAGATTATGAGTTGGTTGGGCACCCTCTGCCATTAGGAGAAAACAGTTTTGTTTCATTCATTCTTGGCAAAGCACTTCCTCTGAGTAATCTTTCCCTTTTGTAAGTGCTAAAGTTATCAAAAGAGAAAATAAAACATCTATGAAAGTGTTGCCATTGTGCGAGAACAGCAAAAGTCAGCCTTTCAAATACAATAATAAAACCGATTTACCAGCAGCTCTACTTAATTATGCACTGTTGCCATGGTTATTCTGTGAGACAATAAAAGGTAATGGGGCCGTTTCTGAAGTTAGTGGGAAAGAACCCCCGCAAAATCACTGAGGTGGACTGCTGACTCTTTTGAAAAATTTCTTCCCAAGTCAGCGTGTGTCTGGGTGAGCAGAAGTCATTAAAATATGAAGCCTCCTGTTTAGCAGTGAGGCTGCTAGCCCACCCCCTCCTTTAGAAAAACAAAAGAGATTTCTCTAATCATAAAATATCTTCCATCAATGACTTTTCCAATTAGATTTGTTTCACCAACTGGAAAAAAAAAATAGCAGTCATAGACCAACCAAGGGCCTGAGGGTGATATACTAACCTGAAGGAAAAGCTGGTTTGCTATAACAGGAGCAGAGGAGTCTTTGATTCAATAAAAACAGAGGTAGCAAACTGGATTTAATGACTGTGAGCCTTTGCTCCTAAAGATATTTTCTACTAGGCTCAACTGTTTGATATAACAGTTTACATTCAGATAATATACATGATTTATATATTTTTCACTGACTTTTATTTTTAATTAAAAAATTCTCTGAGAATAAAAAAAAAGTTGGATGTTGGTATGACTGTTCAGAGAAATGGATCTTAGGAAATTCAGGAGCTGGGTTCGAATAAAGCTATGTAGGAAGGCAACCTGGTATTGGAGCCAAATCTATTATGGAACAAAGAGATTATGATCTGAACAAAAAGCAAAAAAAGCATTCTTTTAGTGTGATTAAGAAACAGTATTTTAAATCCACAAGACCTAGCTGGTGCTTAATCATACACACATTAGAAAACCAAAGACCTGAGTGACTTACAGAGGACTGCCTACTCCATTCCCCATCTTTTAATCTCTAGGTGAGTGAGTGAGTGAGTGAGTGAGTGAGTAAATAAATAAATGAATAAATAAAGGAGTGGGGGGCAAGGAAGGGCAGGGAGATGAGGGAGAATCGATGGAAGACAGGAGCACAACATGAAAGGTAGCCATCTTTAGCATCCTGAAGAGGAAAAGTTGTTCTTCAGAGATTTAAAGATGTAGGGCTGGACAAGCTATCCAGACTTTTTTAGATCTTTGTTAGGATTTAGCCAATGTCTTTACAACAGGAATATTTGATTTTCTCTTTCCCTGCAGTTTATCTGGCAGTTAATCTATTTTTAGGTGTTTGGGTCCCCTATATGCCACATTTCTCATTGGGCAGGTACCACTGCTGTACTGTCACTCTTCTCTTGACGATTTCACTGTGAAGGACCTTCCTCTCAAGGATGCAGCTCAGAAAGACAGTTGACACGTGGTGCAGTTACCCTGTTCCCAGAATCCCACCTGACAGGAAAAGGAACTAAATATACAACTGAAGACTTAAGGAATCCAAGGATTTTCCAGATTAAGGTAACTATCACTGCAGAAAAGTATATCATAAGCATGTGCTGAAAACTAAGGGTGTCATTTATTCTGGAAACAAAATTCATTTTAGTCAAAAAAATCCCATTCTTTCAAATTTCCCTGTTCAGGATTTATCATTTTTCAGATATAGTAGATGCAATTCTAAATGAGTAAAATTGACTTCATTTCAGGGTCCACTAAATATTTTATGATACAATAATGAAATCTAAGTTATTGTGAATTATATTTTTTAACAACTTCAGTTTTGATTATTTGTCCATGTTTATTTGTCTTTTAATGGAATGTGTAAAGCTTGAAACTAAAAACATTTTCTTTCTTTCTTTTTTTTTCTTTTTAGAAACTGCTTTAGTATTCCCACAACTACTTTTGGAGCTTTTTAAAATTCCTTTAGTTATAAAAGTGAGAGCTTGGTTTAATTATGAACTGACATATTAATGAGTTTTTGGAGAGAAGTTAATGTATATGATACGGCTATAGGAAACCAGATGCTCACTTATACTATGTCCCTTTTAAACAACTATTGAAAACTTCCTTTAATGTTGCTTCTGATGACATGATTATAAGTACATATTCAACAACTATTTTGGTATGCCAATAAATGTTAACATCATTTGACTTCATTAGAAAGAAAAACAAGAAACCTACACTGGTTTCCCATTTGGGGCCAAATTTTAGGCTTGCATAAGTAAGGGAAAAGTTGCATTGGCTTTCTGGAAATCAATCCAAATGCCTAAGTATGCTTCCTGCTGGGCTTGGGAAACAGAGGGAGAGGATGAGAGATTCACATGGTGGATCCCCAAGGGGTATTTGCCAGCACTTACGAAACGAGCTTTCACTCTCTTGGGTAACTCTTCGTCTAAAGTGTAGATGTCCTCTCTCTTCATTGCTATCTGGGATCCATCTTCAAATTCAACCTAATGAGAAATAAGATATCATGCATACAACAAAACATACACACAATATCACATATACACATACATACACAAAGAAGCATTCACCATTTTTTTCAAGGTTCTAAGTAACTAAAAAAAGGGAAAAAGGATCAAGCAGAACAAACAAGAGGACCAGCCAACAGCTAAAGAACAAAGAAAAGCTCTTTCCCTTTATTAAACTAACAACATATGCTTTCAAACAGGCCAAAATTCTTGAAAATGAGTGTCTTGGAATATGTGATATGAAAACTTTATCCCTTCCCCCTACCCCCAAAGCAAAAACAAAGAAACACAGCGGCTCCTCAATGATTTCTTCGAATATGAAATTATGGCCAATTTGGCATTAAGAGCTGGGCCTGTCAGTACCATTTGTTTCTTTAAGAGGCTCTGACACCCTAAGAGGGACAAATGATGATATATTTACTCTTGTATAATAATCCTCCAGGATAAATTAATTTCTCAAGTTATTAGAGAACGTTCAAAACTCACTTCTATAAAATTCAACCATTTGGCCAGAAAAATCCCAGGTTCTCAACCTCATAACATGTAAAACCACAATAATGGGTGAAAACTTTCATCTAAAATGAAATTTAAAACTTTTTATTCAAGTAAATCAAATGGCATCAAATAACTGCATAACCAGTATTTTCAACATTTTAGAAGATTTTGTCAGAGAAAAGTAAGTGACACTGGTTAAAAGAAACCAAGGGCATCTGGGGGAAATTCATCAAATTCCCTATTCAAAGTAATTGGTCTTGATTTAGTCTTAAACCACACATGAGCTCTATCAGGAGCAAACAACAAAAGGGATGCAATCAGAGCACAATATATATATTTTTTAAGTTTATTTATTTATTTTGAGAGAGTGAGCACAAGCAGGGTAGGTGCCGAGAGAGGAGAGAGAGAAGAGACAGAATTCCTGATGCAGGGCTTGAACTCAACAAGCCCCGAGATCATGACCTGAGCCAAGGCAGACACTTAACTGATTGAGCCACCCAGGCACCCTTCTTTTACTCCATTTCTCTCTCTCTCTCTCTTTTCTTTAATATTTATTTACTTTCAGAGAGCGCAAGTGGGGCAGGGGCAGAGACAGAAGGGGACAGAGGATCTGAAGCAGGCTCTGAGTGTTGACAGCAAAGAGCCCAATGCAGAGCTCGAACTCATGAATCGTGAGATCATGACCTGAGCCAAAGTCAGACACTTAACCGACGGAGCCACCCAGGTGCCCTCAGGGCACAATATCTAATATGTTCTAACCCTGAACCACTTATGACATTTTTGAAGTTCCTAAGTTGTCTGTCTGAATTCTTTAGGTGTAAGCAATAAAAATAGGCTTGTATTTCTGGTTAAAAGGTAAGTGAAACTTTGCAGCTGTACTAGGTTAATAATAAAAAAAAATCTGCTGGACTTCAAAAAATACTAAAATTAGGATAATATATATAATTTTCTTTTTATCCATGTACTACACACATTTGACTAAGCTGAAACAATCGGTTGGAATTAGGTCTCGGTCACAGGAGAGCTCTCCCTGTTACTTCCCAGAAGGCTGAGATGGGAAGGCTTTTCTTCCTGGCCTTATTTTAGCAGAGTGGTTTCTTTAATATTTAATTAGGCCAAGGTGTCATCTCATTTATACATTTTGATAGCACAGCTAGAAGTACTTGTGCCTACCTTTCTTCTGTTTTAGATCATTTGAAAATTCTGAAAAGCGAAAAAGGCAATTATAAAACTGAAAGGGAGTATGGTGTGATGACCAATCATCCCAGGACCCAGGGGTCTCCCGGGATGCACGACTTCTAGTGCTAAAATTAGGGACAGTCCCTCACAAGCTAGGATGGTTGTTCACCCTAGTTGGGACACAGCTTAGAGTAAACTCTGGTCCTTCCCTTTATCAGCTGTGTGATCTTCAACAAATTATTAAATTCATGTAACCTTTTTACCCTCATTTGTAAAATAGGAGTCAAAAACATTTATCTTGCAGGGCTACTGTGAGGGTCAAAAAAAGTGCACACACTTAGCATATTTAGCTCTGTGCAATAGGTATTTTAGTTGTATCTTTTTTGTGAACATCTTTGCTTATTCAATGATGAGGCTGAACAGTTAGACACAAAACACAAAATGATCTCAAAAGGGCACTTGGTTTAATGAGGAATTTTAAATTCCTTGTACTTGAGAGATAATTTTAATATTAGTCTTAACTTTTTCATGGAGTCTATAAATATGCTTATAGTTCTATGTTGATAGGCCATCATAAATTCCACTGAAGTTAACATACTGATTACTAATTAGCCTGAATTTCATCGGGTCCTCACTGTGATACTTTTCATGTAGCTAAGAGTTTTGCTACATGTAAGATGCTTCACTTTTACATTTATTGTTTAATTAAATGTCATTATTTTCTTTTGAATCATGTAGTAATGCTTCTTTTCTAGGGGTCTCCACTATTATCAGTCTGTCTTATGTTTTTTGCCTAATTCTGGATCTTCTGATGCAAAGAAACTCCAGCACCTACCCTATCATAAATGACCTGAATCTGCAACTTAACACTATGGACCAATACAAAGGGGAAAACAGCCTTGACACACACATGCACACACATGTGCACCAGTACACACACCTACAACATACACATAAATGTGCTCTCCTACCTGCTCACCTTGGGTTTTTCTAGGCCTTAAAAAAATGTTCGTTTCCTAAACTTCTTTGAACCCCTTTGATTACATTGTGCTCTAGTCCCTGATTCAGTGTCTTATAATGTACTCTGCCACTTAAACCCCGGCCCCTTATCAGTCTTTGAACAATTCTAAGCTGAAACTGGCAGTCTTATCATTCTCCAGCTGTTTTTAACTTAATAGGCCTGAACCTTCTTACTCTTTTCTTCTTTTAACTTCAATCTTCCTGTTTTTGCTCTACTGCTTAGCTTGAGAATGTTGATTTCTGCCATCATGTTACTGAAAGTACTACAATGTATGGATTCTAATAAATGCGTTCTTTTTAAAGTCTGAAGGAGAGCCACCTGGGTGGCTCAGTTAAGCATCTATGACTTTGGCTCAGGTCAAGATCTCACGGTTCGTGAGTTTGAGCCCAGCACTGGGCTCTCTGCTGTCAGTGCACAGCCTACTTTGGATCCTCTGCTTCCCTCTCTCTCTCTGCCCCTCCTGTGCTCATTCTCTCTCTCTTTGTCTCTCTCAAAATAAGTAAATAAACTTTAAAAAAAAGTCTGAAGGAATACAAACGCACATCTGCCATCCATGTTGTTTTGTTAGAGTTTAACTCATTCTCATTTCTGACAGAGATAAAATATTTTCAGTTTAATTGCATATGAACTCTTTAATAATATGCAGAGTTCCCTAGTTAACAGAATATCCAACCAATAGCTCTACTTTTCATTAAATAAGCACTCCATTAAGTTTAAGTGGACAAACGGCCACAACTGTGTCAACACACAGTTGATTTAGGTTTGCTGAGACACCCAATGGAGGTAAGTCTCTCAAGCAAAAGCCACCAACTCAGGGGCTGCTAGCTGATGAACAGCCATCACTGTCTTGGCATACAGTGAGATAAATCAGCCAATTAGTCTCTCCCCATATGATGTAAACACAAGAAAGCAGCCTACCATCCAGTCGTTTATCTTTGGGGCCTACCTATATTCTTTACAATTAAACCACTCATCAAATGCTAATAGAGTTTCCCAGTGTTGAATTTGGTAATAAAACTCCAATATCTGTGCCATCAGACATTGAACCTTTGCCTCCTTTAAAAAAGAAGAGGTGCTCCAAATTCATGTGGCCTATTCATCAGCAGCATACTGGATATACATGTGCCCTCCGGCTTCCTCTCAGTGAACATCTCACACAGGACAGCACTCACCTGGTACATGTGGGCAACATTTGATCCCAGATATTTTGCTCCATAGAGTTTGCCATCAGGCCACTTGACTTGGACAACTTCTCCCTCAGCAGGAGGGCCCAGTTTCACACAGTCTCGGCTCTGTGGAAGAAACACAGACAGGCTTTTCAAGGCAAGTGTCTAAGTGACTGCATTTAGAACTTAGCAAATGATGAACTCCTGGCAATTAAAAGGAGTTATTGCCTCTGTTTTATGGATTATGATCTTGCATGGGTGTTCAGGGGAAGAGATATGAGCCAAAGGAGTACTTAAAGATTCAGCCTACATCATAAAGTTGCAAAGGAGCCACCATAAGCCAAGCAGGAAAAAAACAGCAGCATTTACATTTGCTACTTGACAAAGAACTGTTCAGAGGGTAACTAAACTATGCATGGAAAGTCCTTTAGCTGAAGAATAGACCAGCTCATGATTTACACACCTGACATTTATATAGCATTTTTGCAGTCAACTAAATGCTCTAACACACAACTCATTCGATCCTCATAATCAGTCCACAAAGTAAGCAGAGATTATTAATTATCCCCATTTTACTGGCAAGGAAACTGAGCCTCCAAGGAGGCTCCTTTAGGTTATCAGCATCTCTGGAGGAGTGAAGCTTAATAGGAGGATAAGAAGTGGGATAGCTAGGTGAAAGTGGGGCCAGGGAGGAGCACAGTGAGGTCCGAGCTGTCAGGCTGGGACAAAGCAACAAGGGAAAGGAAAGCAAGAAGCATCTGCAGCATGGCAGGTGAAGCTGGGAGGGTTGTGTGCTGTTTAGCAGGCCTCTTCGGAAGACCATTGGACCTCCCCAGAAAGTCATGCTTCTATTGGCTGTCCATTAAGTGACCAGCCCTCTTCCTTCTACAGGCATCCATGGTGGCCATCCAAAATCCATCTTCTTCTCACTCATGTCTTGGACTCAACAGTGCTTCCTCCTAAGGCAGGGGTTCAGAGAAAAACCCAGTAGTCCACCCTGGAAGGTGCTTGCTTTCTGGCAGGGAAGGTAGGTAACAGGTCAAATAAAATGTTTTCACAAACATAGTTTGCAAACTCTTAAATTTGTATGTATTGGGTATGATAGAGTGAAATTTCAATACAAATGAATTAAATACTTGACCTCTTTGGTAAAGTTTTTGCACATTTAGCAATTCGTGTTTTGCTAATACCAGTATTTTACTGATGAGGCCAATATGACTGATTGAAATGCACACTTGATCAATCAAGCTATAAATGCAGATTGGGCATGGTTCTATGGTTTAAATGAGAGGCGCACACAGGAAATACTTAGTTGTTTAGGACTAGAAATCCACCCTCTATTCCTTTCCATTACTAATAGAAATTTTGCATTATAAACAAGTGGACATTTTATTGTTGGATTCAGAATACACATGAGAGGCTCAGCTGTTCATTTTCCTCACTGCAGATTCACTTCCATTTAAAGCTACAGGCAAAGAGAAACTTGTGTGCTCAGAAGCTCTATAGAATTGACAGTCTGCATCTAACTTAGTTAAACAAAGATAAGTTTCTCCTTGGCCTTCATAATATTTGGCCTTAGGGCATGCAGAATTGAAAGGGCAGGCTATAGAAATGTTTTCTAGCTATGTCCCTGGGATTATCCTCTTACTTTCCATTTCCCTTCCAAAGATGAACCTGGTACTAAGAACACTGGAAGGTGCAGCTTCTAAATAGACACTATCCAGTCTGCTAGCCTGGGAAGTGATATCAGCTCAGGGGTAACTGAGCTGAAACCTAGCAGAGTGGGGAATGGGGGAGGGGGCACAAGAGTATGTTTCTTCCCTCTCTTCAAGTTTTCTTCCATGTGGAGGAAGCTCCATTGGGGTAAATGTTCCTGGTTTCTTTTCCACTCTCTCATTCATCCAGTCTTCCAAGAGAATAAGCAGTGACTGAACTTTGTTGTTGAGTTCTCAAGGATATGACATTTTCCAAACTATGCACCATAGAGCCCTGGGGCACCACAGCAAACTCACAGGGGCTCTGTGGGATATTTTCAGGGGAAACCCAGTGACACTTGTCAGACACCCAGCTTACCACTACTACTCTTAAGTTGTTTAGACCTAACTCACTTAATACATGGAACTGTGGACACTGTAAAAAAAATTGTGCTGAAATACTACTTGGCAATGAGAAAGAATGAAATCTTGACATCTGCAACAGTGTGGATGGTATTGGGGGTATTATGCTAAGTGAAATAAGTCAGAAAAAAATATCATATGTTTTCACTCATATGTGGAACTTGAGAAACTTAACAGAAGACAATGGGGGAAGGGAAGGGAGGAAATAGTTTCAAACAGAGAGGGAGGCAAGTCATAAGAGACTCTTAAATACAAAGAATAAACTAAAGGTTGATGGGGGGAGCAGGGGAAGGGGAAATGGGTGATGGGCATTGAGGAGGGCTCTTGTTGGGATGAGCACTGTGTGTTGTATCTAAGCGATGAATCATGGGAATCTATCCCCAAAACCAAGAGTGCACACTGTATACACTGTATGTTGGCTAACCTGATAATAAATTATATATATATATATATATATATATATATATATAGAGAGAGAGAGAGAGAGAGAGAGAGAGAGAGAGTATATATATATATATATATATATATATATATATATATATATATAAAATTTGTGCTGAGATACCCAGGGGCTGTGAACCAGTAAAGCTTGGTAATTGTGGCTTTACCCCCTCATGTTCTCTTTCTCTTTGGAACCACCCTGTGGGCAGAGAACACAAGTCCTGCTCTGTTCCTTCCATAGAGAGGAGCTGGTGGTGTCCTGAAACCCTGTCACTAGGAGGCCTGTCTGATCCTCAGATGCAGTATTAGGAACTTTGTTTGCCCACAGATATAAAACCACACACTACAACATCTGCTTTATTAGTAATGAAAAAGATCTTTTCAGTCTCTAAATCCTGACTCCGTTGTCTCTTTTTGCTTTTCCTCAGGCAGGATAAATTCTATTTATTGGGCCCTTATTTAATCCAAATGGAGGGAATTCAAGGCCTTGTGGAATACAGAACATGCACTCCCCATTTACTCACCTACCAAAAACAACTGCCAAGCAGGAGACTTAGGTCCTTAGTTTTAGAGATCTGACCTTTGTCAGAGATTTTCTAACCTTTAAAATAAATCTTCACAACAAATCCTGACCTGAAATTTTAAGTACCATATCACTGAGGTATGGCAATGGCCACAGAAATGTGGTCTAAGCAAAACATGAAGATACTTGAGCAATTTATCATAAAAACATACCTTGATAAATTAAATGTATGCAACATTACCATGTGAGAAATAATTATTTTTTAAAAAGGTGTTTGAGAAAAAAATGTCTGAGATACAGTGTGTTATCTGTCTTACCTGTCCATCTGCCCTTTACTCACAAGTCCCAATTTGGTATTGCCAGTGCCTGACCTCAAAGAGCCAATGTACAGCTCAGCCTCCACTAAGTTTACTCTGTGTCAGCCCCCAAAACCATGACAGAATCTAGTAAAGACATTGCAGTTATCTTTCTCAATCTTCTTGCTTTCAGAACTCTTTTTTTCTTTATTCATAGGAGAAGAAGAAAGAAAAATAACCATCCAACTACAATATACAACATAAAATTGGGTGTGAACTCCTTCCCTCCTCCACCACCAGGAGGCGTGCTTCTCATCCTCTGCCAGGTCAGTTAGCTGGAAGTGGTGTTTATTTTGATTTGCATATAACTTCATTTAGTAAGTATTATTCACTGTTTACACCCCAGCTACTTTCCAAAAAGGATTTAAGGCAGCTCATAGTAAAACATAAAAAGGTTTATTTCCGTAACATCTAGTTTCCTCCATAGAGAAATGGTTTCAACTCACCAGCTGTCTCAAAATTTTGAGTTTGCTAGAAACCTTCTATGACTACATGGAGTACAAATCATCCAAACAGGAATGGAAGCAGAAGCACATAGGTTGATGAAAAGAAGCTGGAAGGTTTGACACTGAGGTTCCCCTGGTCTCTTCAAAGCAGGTGTCTCCAGAACTGTCAGAGTCACTAATCCAGTGTCTGTTTACTGACCATCCGTGTGAGACACTAGAGGAGCCACCAATGCCCAGGGACAGAGGGCCTCTTGACCACACCTGGAGGCCTGTCAGCTCTGGGGCATGAGCACCTCAGGGTCTCTGCAAGGGAAATCCATGATCACTTCAACCAGAAAAGAACTTCTATTCGATTCATAGATTGGGTTTCTGAATAGGATTTCAGGTTTAAAGAAAAAAAAAGGTTAAAAGGTTTCTGTCAAAAATCACAAGTCTGAAAAATAAAATCACCTGTCTAAAACTGAGGGGATTTAGTTTGTGGAGAGCCCCAGTGAATAGTCTGCCCCCTCTTTTAAAGGCCTTCAGCTAGCTCACACTTCCCTGTGCTGTGCACAGGGAGTATGGCTCCTTACAGTATGGTCCCAACCATCAAGGCACACATTAAAAATGAAGATTCCAGGGGTGCCTGGATGGATCAGTCAGTTGAGCATCTGATTTTGGTTCAGGTGATGATATTGTGGTCCATGGGTTCAAGCCCTGCGTTGGACTCTTGTGCTGACAGCTTGGAGCCTGGAGCCTGTTTCAGATTCAGTGTCTCCCTCTCTCTCTGCCCCTCCCCTGCTTATGCTCTCTTTCTCAAAAATAAATAAACATTAAAAAAAAATTAAGATTCCAGCCTCCCACCCCCATAGCTCTGTGTGACCTAGGGGATTTTGTTAAAGCGTTCTAGAATTTGAGATCTATTAAAGGATGTAAAGGATGTAAAATGCTAAAGAGGTCTTTTCCTAATGCAGTTCTTAGTGTGTTGCTGGAGCAAGTAAACACCTTTGCTGGGAAATTATATGCAGTAAAACTTTGACTAATGCATTTTCTTCAGTTGCTGTCTGGACCCTCAGAAGCAGTCTGGCTTCACCTGACATAAATAGCTGTTCACCATTTGCTGTACTGCCTCCAGGGACGTGTAAACCCCCCTAAAGCCTGCCAGGGCCCCGTCCACAGAGACACTGGTGTCTGGAGCTGCCAGTAAGCCTGTGGCTAGAACACTAAATGGATGATGTGAGAATTAAAGACAAAAATCATAATCACAGTCAAGAGCGGGCTTCTGGCTATGATTAAAGGGCTCTGATGAAAGAACTGGGATGGGTCACCAACCCAGGCAAGAGCATGGTGTCATATCACACTCCTGCCATAGTCGGGGCTGACTCCTGCGCTTGCTCCACCAACTACAGAGACGAGACGAGCCGCCAGTCTGATTACCTGAATTCTGAAATCACTGTGTTCTTGGAACTTTTACTGGGGCCTATGAAAGGGACCTCTGCAAGTGGCTGTCCTTGAATGATGCCTGTTTTGCCATCCTCCCCCCAGACCCAACCCCACCTCTGCTCCTAACACATAGAAACCACAGAGCAGGCAACCCGTCTATCAGTTCAGCTGTAGTACATGAAGACAGGGTACTTGAACTCCCAGTAGTTAATTGCCATATAGTCTGGAGCCTCTGGCAGTCCCCCTTGGGGACAACGCTTAAGTTACCAGGAGCAAACTGATACCCGCAGCTGCTGGCATTTTGAGGGATAATCACCTGCTCATTAATGGACTCTGGCAGGGATTAACAGACTGACTGATAGCCATGTACTAATTGTACTAGCTATCTATCATTTGGTTGGCTGCCCGGCATCTGAACCCCTATCTCCCTTGCAGGGTCTCAGTGGGAGAAAGAGCTAGCCTGCCATTATAGACACAGGAAAATGCCAGATACTCCCTTACCCAGCCTCCCTGGCAGCAGACATGGACAGGGGCCTGGCCAATTGGCTGCACCTGCTCAGGATGTAGAACCTGTGATCAGAGATGCAGGGAAGCAGCAGAGGGGAGAACAATCTCAGAAGGCAGCAGTGGCAGCCATACAGCAGCACCCACGCACCAAAGGCACAGCAGGGGGCCAGGCTGACCACACACGTGGGAGCGGCTGTGTCCAGGTCCATGGCCTGGTCCTGCCCATGCTCCAACTGAGCAGCCTCCCTTGTTTTCACCTATTCTCTGACCTTGTCCTTTTGCATTCCTGGAGATTCTGTGGGCTTCCTAATAACTTCCCACTATATTCGTTTATTGCTTAAATTAGTTACAATCACTTTTTGTTGCTTACAACTGACAACCCTGAATGGTAAGTAACTGCTGGTTTGGGTGATGGCAGATCCTTCCTCTCACAAACTAGAAAAGACACCTTTCATTTAATGGTGGAATATAAAACTGGGGAGCTTCCTAGACCACCCAATCCTCATTCAAATAATTTATGAGGAAAGCCATCTTTCAAAAAAGAAAGGAACATATTCACAGCATCACTTACCTAATCACAAGGCTTGGCCCTAGATCATTTGTGACTGTCCCCGGACTTTTCATAAACACCACAATCTGAAGAGGTACTCTCTTTAGGGATATCCACAAGAATGCAACCCAGGCCATAAAGGTAAGTCAAGTATCCTAATCAATGGTAGGCTCTCAGGTGGACTCTTTTGAAGAGTCCATCATATTTGGATGGATTAAATTCTGGACTATTTGTTAAATAGAAGTCATATTTCATATCACCCTTCATGTAGAGATAACAAATATAGAAAATACTTTAATACTATTTTTCTTAATAATTCTTTGTTCTGAGTATCTACTATAATTTCATTAGGGGAAATCACAGATTTTTTTTAAAAAAGATATAAAAAACAAAAACAACCCAGATTTCCATCACCCAGAAGTAAATGCTGTTACCATCTGTTAGGATGGCTAAAATCAAAAACACAAGAAACAAGTGTTGGCAAGGAAATGGAGAAAAAGGAATCTTCATGCACTGTGGTGGGAATGTAAACTAGTGCAACACTCTGGAAAACAGTATAGCGCTTCCTCAAAAAGTTAAAAATAGAACTACCATATGACCTAGTAATTGCACTACTGAGTATCTACCCAAAGAAAGTGTAAACATTAATTTGAAAGGGTTACATGCACCCTGATGTTTATAGCAGCATTATTTACAAAAGCCAAATTATGGACCCAGCCCAAGTGTCCATCAACTAATGAATGGATAAAGATATGGAATATACATACAATGGAATATTGTACAAAAGAACGAATACAAAAGAACGAATCTTGCCATTTGCGATGACTTGGATGGATCTAGAGAGTATAATGCTAAGCAAAATAAGCCAGAGAAAGACAAATACCATATGATTTCATTCATATGTGGAATTTAAGAAACAAAACAAATGAACAAAGGATAAAAAGACAAACCAGAAAATAGACTCCTAACTACAGAGAACAAACTGATGGGTTACCAGAGGGGAGGTGGGTGGGGAGTGGGTGAAATAAGGGGACTAAGAATACCCTTATCATGATGAAATGAAAAATGTATAGGATTTAATCTCTATATTGTATACTTGAAATGGATATAACTGTATGCTAACTATACTGGAATTAAGATTTAAAAAAAATTAAATGCTGTTACCATTTGGATTAATCTCTATGCTTCTCTGATTTTTACAAAGTAGGCCCTCCTATATATACATAATTATTTTTCATAACTACAAACTTTATTTTCTTTCACATGGAGCACAACTGAGCTCTCTAAAGAGGCAGACAAAGCCGCCTTTTGTGAAGAGCTCAGTGTTGCAGTCCATGCCATGTTTTTTCAATCATTCCACACCATTTGGAGGGAAGAGGTCTTTCTTTTTACTGTGGTAAAATAGACATAACATAAAATTACAATTTTAATCATTTTTAAGTACACATTTCAGTGGACTTAGGTACATTCACAGTGTAGTACAACCATCACCACCATCCTCTCCAGAAATGTTTCATCATCCCAAACTGAAACTCTACATCCACTAAACACTAACTCCCCACTCCCCTCTCCTCCCAGCCCCAGGTAACCTCCATTCTACTTTCTGTCTCTATGAACTTGATTATTTCTAAACACCTCATTATAGGGGAAATCATATAATATTTGTCCATTTGTGTACATATATAATTTTGTGCCTTGCTATTTATCCCCTATAACTACATTATAAGCATCTTCTTAGTTATGAATTATCCTTTAAAAACTCCATTTTACTGGCTGAATACATGCAACATTATGGCTATTCCTCAATTAATTTAACCACTTTCCCACTGTAATATTTCCTACTGTATATTTGTCTTCATGAATCTTTGTCCAAATTACTGACTATATTCTTAAAGTCTTGCAATAGGAATACGTTGGTAAAAAATAATATAAACTATTAATAAAGTTGCTTTCATTAAGCTTTGAAAAATTCAACATCAGACTCATTTCTCTTATTCAGTAAATCTTAACCACCACAGAAAATTCTGATTCAGTCAATCCAAGGTAGGGTCCAAGCTAAATGTTCTCCCAAACAATATGATGGTTGGTCAGATTGATAATCACTGCTCAAGATTATCTCCAGAATACACTTCTACGTATAAAGAAAAAACTAATTCCAAGCTGCTTCCTCTGAATGTAACTTTTCTACAGTGAGAGATGTCTAACATACTTGAAAGAAAACTTGGAATGTCCTCACACTGAGGAACTTATCTGTGCTCTGTCCTAGTTATGTAACACTGTCATTGCAGCCTGTAGGATAATGGTTTCAGGCCAACCTGCTTCCACACTGACACTCATTATTTAGGGAAAACTGCAAGTTTGATGTCCAGCTTTCCTTTTTAATAGTTTTTTTTTTCTTTTGTAAGGGAAACACACACACAAACACCCTTTCTCTACCCCCAAGATGTTCTGTTTGTCTCTGTTAAGCTGGGGCAATGCCTCGTTATTCCCTCAACCAGCTAGATTCTTTCCCAGCAGTCACACTTTGCCAATGCCCTGACACTTAACCACACCCGTCTTATAAAACATAGCATCTTCTCTGCAGGGAACACAACACTGACACTTATTTGCTGAATTCCTGAGGGCCAAGTTTAGCATACACTTTCCCTTTAGCTATAAGCCAAGAGTAGATACCATGCCTGGTAAAAATACTGATGTGACAGAGATGGAGGTTGTTTTATTTTTCTGAATGTTACCACAGCATTAAACCTCAGAAAATATTTTTCTTTTTTTTTAAATGTTTATTTTTGAAAGAAGGAGAGAGAGAGAGAGAGAGGAGAGACAGGAAGGCAGTGGGGGAGGGGAGGAGAGACTTGGGGACAGAGGATCCGAAGTGGGCTCTGCACTGACAGCAAAGAGACTGAGGCAGGGCTCAAACTCACAAACCATGAGATCATGACCTGAGCCAAGGTCGGATGCTTAACCAACTAATCCACCCAGGTACCCCCAGACAATATATTTCTAAAAGAAATCACATCTTTATGCTATTAGAAATAGGTGAGATTCTGGCAAGCAAAAGCTTTAAAAGGCACAGAAAATACAAAGTTGAGCAGTCTCTTCAGAAATTATCTTCCAGTTCTTTTAAGTGAAGACAGTATAAGAAAAGTCATTAACTAGAACCAGGGGTGACACTGGGGAGCTCACCTAATAGCAAGGGCATGTGAGAGAGGGATATGGAGACAGCTAAGGGAGGTGGCTATGAAGTGCCAACAACGGGTCCTCTGCATTCTTGGGACTGGAGAGGATTAATGGCACTGAAAGGCTCATTCACTCACCAGCTACACATCTTTGAGAGAGACCACCTGCCTTCCCAGCCTTTTCTCCCTCCCTCTAGCATATTATAAGCGTCTCCTCTGTGCCTAATCCTGAACTCAGCACTGGGAAAAGAGAGACAGAAAGAGTCCTTTTGAAGTCATTTCCCCAAGGAATTCAAGTCCAGTTGGGGACTTAAATGTTTAGATGAGTATCTGCAGTACAAGGTACCATATGTGATTGTAGTGAGTGGCAAGGAGGTGGGAACGCTGTGTCCATGACTCACCCTCCCATGACACCAACTGTGTCAAGGACTTTCAGCTAGAGATTAACCAAAATTCCTTCCTATCTTCCCCTCAGAGTTAAACCACCCTCCACATGAACTGACTTAATTAAAACCCCCATTCAGGACTCTCCTGCACTCACCTGGCTAGGTATATGTGAATGCTTTGAAAACTATGGTGAGAGCAGCAATGCAGTCCTTAAAGACAGATGTTAGAGGGAGAAGTGAGCTGGCAGCTCTAGCAGAGCTTTGTGGGGATCCACTGTTGGAGGCTCTGGCATTAGCAGTTTGATTTTATTGGGGCTCCTATAGTTGGCTAGGCTATCCCACTGACTATGTTGAGTGGTGTGGCCAAGTCAGGAGGACAAAGGTGTTGCCCTGACCCCTCTCTCTACTTCTCAAGAGTGTTCTAAAATGATGTCACCAATGATTGCAAGGCCAATGCCCCATAACACCAGGAACCCAAACAGAAAATCTTCTAAAAGCCCCAGAAATGCAAACCACTTGAAAAGGGAATTTGTATATTTAAAGCTCTCTGGTACTTCTTCTTAGATCTCCTTTTCAATAACCTCTCCTTTTATAAAGGTTTGGAGGATGTGTCATTTCCAAGTGTTACTGGGAATCTCATGCTTAGGGACCTCTGACCAATGAGCTGACTGAAAACAACTGGCTGCTACCACCAATAATAACCAGAAATAGTCACACTACTACTTGAGTGTTTA
This sequence comes from Acinonyx jubatus, assembly GCF_027475565.1. Lineage (NCBI taxonomy): Eukaryota > Metazoa > Chordata > Mammalia > Carnivora > Felidae > Acinonyx > Acinonyx jubatus. The sequence goes on from NC_069391.1 coordinate 60,704,371, forward strand.
TTATGTGCTGGGCACCACACTGACTGCTTTATATTATATTTCAATAATTCTAACAATAATCCTAGTATTTATTATTATCTCCATTTTAGGGTTAAGGTAACTGGTGTCAACTTCCTTGCCCAGGTTTGCATGGCTGTCTGCTACACATCAAGTTCCTCCCACCTCAGACAGACAGCCAACAGCATTTATAAGGACTGCCCCTGGACTGGCTGCATCTTCCTCCTGTTTTTCCTGCAGACACCAATGCATCAGCACCCCAGGACTGTAACTCCTCATACTCAAATAAGGAAAAAACATTGCCATCTATAGGACAGATCTTTCCCCCTTTATATAGTTCTTGGCAGAGGCTAAAATGCATGAGGGGAACAAATATTTTACTATGTCAATAAAAATGTATGTTGTAAAAGAGAGAAAGACAGCCTTGAGGTGAATTTCTCTATCATGATTTCTAAAAATAACTGTCAGTTCCAAAAGCTGGAAAAAGATGAGGAAAGGAAAGATAAGGGTAAGCATTATGAGAAGAGAAGGCTCTCCTGTGCTCATGCGCCACAACAGGAGCTCTGTGATCAGAAGAGTAGTGCCAGGCCCACGCCAGCCTCTGTGAATTCTCGATCTACTCCACAGTGTACATTCCACTTCCCAGAGCAGCTGCACTGAAGCAGCACAGGGTGCAGCTTCCAAGGTCTGGGGTCACACCGCCTGGGGTCAAAGAAGAGCTGTGACTGGACACAAGCTACTTTATCTCCTCACACACTGGTGTCCTCATCAGTCAAATGCATATAATAACACAACCTTAAAGGATTGGTGAGTGAATTGGGGCTAAAATATATTTAGAAGGAGAGGAGAAGAGAAAGAAAAGCACAGCACAGTGACTGGCAGCTGGTGAGTTTGAAGTGAACTGTGACTGGATTTAATTCATATCAACAGGGAACATCTGGAGGATGATAGTAAGGGGACAGAAAACCTTGGGAGCAGATGATCCTTGAGGTTTAAAACTGTGAAGATGCACTGAGAAGCCAAGAAGCTACTAAAAAGGTTATCAGACAAGGGTATCCTGGTTGAAATCCAAAACAACCCAGCAGGGTCGATAAGCAGGTGTCATCTCCTACCTAGGTAGAGAAGCACAATCATGTGCCCCAGTCACACGGCCAATAAGTGGATGAGTGGGGTAGTCATTCATTCAACACCCACATTTCAAGCATTTCTCGTGTTCTCAGAACACTGGGGTTACTAGTGAGAAAAACAGATGTGGCTTTCTACTTCATGCAACTCTTTAGTGGAAAACACAGACATTAAAATAAAGAATAAAAATTAAAATGTTAAGTGTAGGAACTCCTGCATCATAGAATTACAGTGCAAAGTATTTTACCAGAAAGATTATTAGCACACTATGTGGTTATTATATTCCAGAGAGCTTCAAGACGCCTCAAGAGATGGAAGAACTAAAATGAAATTTTGACCCAAGAATCTGAAAGAGTCCAGATAGAGAAAACCCAGAGAAAATAAATCATGAAATAAGGAGGTCTGTGAATGGTTCAGATTTAAAAAGAAAAAATAACTTTTTTATCATAAAAATAAAACATGCTCATATGGAAACTATAAGAAGGTGATAAAGTTGAAATCATAATCACCTATGATTACATTCTCTAGAGATAACATTTCAACGCATTTCCTTTGAGGATTTTCCCTTCACACATTTATATTTTTATATATGATTGGGATCATACTGTACATACTGATTTTTCCATTTATTAAACATCCTTTAAAATATTATTTTTAATAGCTACATAAATAATTCACTTAGTGTTCCTCCCAAGTGCACTGGTAAGTGTTCAATGCCTAGGTCTAAAGAACAAGGAGATGTCATGTTTACATGGTCAGACTGGGTTTAGGCACAGTGTTCTCACATCTGAGAGCAACATTCGGAGTGGGGTACTGTCCAAAAAATTTCATCCTGAGGGGAGTCCTGGAGCAAGAGCACTCTTAAAACCACTTTCTTATGAGATCATTCATTGCTCCCCACAACAAATATGTATTTTTTTAATTTTTTTTTATGTTTATTCATTTTTGAAAGACAGAGAGAGACAGAGCACAAGCAGGGGTAGGGTGGAGAGAGGGGGGACACAGAATCTGAAGCAGGCTCCAGGCTCTGAGCTGTCAGCACAGAGCTCGACGCGGAGCTCGAACTCACGAACGGTGAGATCATGACCTGAGCCGAAGCCGGACGCTCAACCAACTGAGCCACCCAGGGTCCCCCCAACAAATATGTATTAAGTGATGAGGCAGGAGGACTGTTTTGTTTGGATCTGAGAAGACTCGGGAGGAACCTGAGAGTCCTCCACAAACACATGAAGAGCTGTGAGTAAAGAGAGAATGGGCTTGTTCATTTTTGCCCCGGGAGTCAACTGAGACTGGCTCTTGGGGTGCTATTTAGGCTCCATGCAAAGAAGTCAGTGCTTTCTAAGTATTACAGCAACAAATTGGTAGTGAGCTCCCTGTCACTTGTAGTGTTCAACAATGGACCTGAGGTCACTCACCAGGGCTATGATACAGGAGACTTCCTGCAACGGGTGAGAGTTTGAGGGAGTCACAGAGGAGGGTCAGAGGAGGCTGTGAGTGGTTCAAAGGCTATGGTGGGAGGAGGCTGCACACTTACCCCTTAGCCTGTCTTATTTATGCAGTAGCCCTGAACTGTGCCAGTGGTTATCAGAGCTTTTAGACAAGAGACTCCCTGGCTAAGATTCTCTCATCGAGGGGCCTGGCCAAGCCTCACTGATGTTACAGTGGATTAGGACTATGGTTCCTAAATTTCTACACTCTTGTCAAGTGCTGTTCCTCTCTCACTGAAGTGTTGAGAATGGAATATGCAATGAATGGAAAGAAGAATCCAGCACAAATGGACAGTTATCTTCTCCCTTAATCTAATTTCAGTCACTCTGTGGTTATGCTCCTTCAGCTCTTTATAACATCAGCTTCCTCCATGGCCAAAGAAAGGGGTATCCTTCTGCATCAACACCCCAAGGAAACCTATTCCCTCAGCACAACCTCATTCTCTGGAGGGCACATAAAAAGGTCTGTTTTAACTTAACCAACTGGGTAACTCTCAAGTGGGTGAAGCAAAAATGTAGAAATGATGAAAGAGACAGCTGTGTGGCCTCAGCCTACTGCTGTGGAAAAGGCTTTTTTTACAAAGCTTTTGTGGTAACGTGAACAACTGCATAAAGACATCATGGTGTGTAAAAATATGCCAAGGATTAATTACTCCTGGGCTAAGACCTAAGAATAGCTTGGTCCTTCCTCCAGGCTCCAAATGATACTGCAGTATACAAATTGCCCATCATGGTGCAGTGTGTGCCGTGTGCCCAAATCAACAGTCACTTCCCAGCCCTCAGCCTGGCCCAAGCTGGCCCAGGATGTAGTCCTTCACACCTACAATACAGGTGGTCATCAAGGCCTGGAATCAGGAAAGGGAGATGTGTGTGCAGAAGAGTGGACAGCTAGGCCAGGGGAACATTCCAATGCTTATAATCAGAAATGATTAAGAATAACCCATTTGCTTTCTTTCAGAAGAGGCCTAAGAGATCCCGGTGGCCAATGTCCCCATTTTAAAGAGAAGGGAGAAGGATTGAACAGTGAAATGACTTGCATAGAGTCACAGATCACCAAGAGATGGCTATCATTTAATTTAATTTTGCATTTCACAGCCCAGCAGTGCAAGATTTGGAGTAAATGAGTAACATCTGGAGAGGATTCCACAGAGGGGTTTAAACAGGAAGGGGTGAAGACAAATGAAAGGATTTCTGAGAATATGATTTGTCAAAAAATGTCAGCCCGTATTATATTAAATTCAGAAGCAGACAAGTCCTGAAGCATATGTATGTACAAATGAAGTAATCCAGAATTTCCTCAAAGTTGCAAATGTGCCTGAGGATAGCAATAAAATGTGAGCAACCCCATTTTATAAATATTTCCTATGTAAGCCACTGCTTCTATCTGTTAATTCACATGTCCTTTTCAGATTTAATGCAAATGCATAAACTTAAACAATCATGTTCATAACAGACTGTCTTATGAAGAACAGGACGTGCATAATTACTACCAGCCTATCTCCACAGAGGCTAGTCTGTTCATAAATGGCAGACACATAAATAAGATAGTTGGGGAGAGGATAATGAACCAATCTATTTACTCAACACTATTACCCTTAAAGGGAAGTCAGAAATTTCAGAAACTCCCTAAACGATTTTTTGTGTTGTCAAAAGACTCAAATCAAAATAATCTTAATGTGAAATTAAGGAGAATTTTGCTGTTTTTATGTTCCCAGACAAGAATGAAACTGATATGTAGATAACACAGTATTGTCAGATTTCTCCAAACAAGAGCTTTTAATCCAAAGACTTAAAAATACATCAGCGAAAGGGCAGGGAATTTAGCTTTACTGATTACACTCAAGCCTAGAATGCCTGGTTCAGCATTACACTGGGGATTCTGTTGTGCCCTTTTTCTGATAGTTAACAAACCTTTGAAACAGGAACCTCTTTGTCATTTTCACACTGGTTATTAATCTTTATTTGAAGCCTGATTCTTGCTAACAACTGTCTTGCCTAAAGAACACTGAGTAGTCAGTCAATTAACATTTCTGTTATGATATGGTCTTTTTTTTACTCTCCTCCCTCAAAACACATGAAGTTTTGTTAGCATTCTCCTTACTCTCCTTGAAACATATACTCATAGTTTTGAATTGATGTAGATTTGCAAGTACTGGCAACTGTGAATCAAAATTATGCCACAGGGAGGGGGATTACAAGGTATGTGGGCATCTAAGAGAGAGGTCAGTGGATGTGATACAGGCACCAGAACAGCTGAGCCTGGGTTTTGTAGGTTAAACTAAGAGGGGGTGGGGTAGGTAAAATCCCAGAAATGATACTGTGGAAAAGCAAGTATGGAAGTAGAGGAAGAGAAAAGGAAACAGCTTTTCAGCAAATGGTTTTAACATCCATCACTAACAACCAATTAGCAATAATATTAATAGTAAACAGGATGCGATTTTGAGCTTTTAGCAAGTCAATATTCTGCCAAGTGCACTCAAACAAAAATCTGCATGCACATACACACCCATGAAGCTTGCATATGCATCTTAAAAATCTTGGGAAGATATACAAGCATCAAGTGGGGCAGTACTCAGATGTGGGGTGCTGCAGGGACTTGTACTTTTCTGTGTTTCTTGAACTTTTGCCAACCATGGGTATGTTATACAAAACACTGTGCATATGTGATTGTTAAATATTGGCTGCTAATTCTTATCACTGCGAATCAAACACATTTTGTCTACCAATGTAAATCACTGAATCTCTCCCTTAAAAGAAAGGTGCATCTTCCAAACAAGGGATGTTCAAGATTCTAGAAGGCCATGCAGTCCACCTCCTTCAGAAAATAAGAGCTCTTCCCAGGGCACACAGCAGATGCATCATCCTTACACTGGTTCATGGTGTGGCAGCGCTGGGGCGATGAGGCACAGCAACTAAAGGCAAAGGGAGGTAAAAGATCCAAAGGGGGGGAGCTCCCAGACAACATGTACAGAAGGCAGGTGAGTGCTCAAGAGAGCTATAGATCAAGGGAATGTAGGGTGAGCTGTACAGTGAGGCCAAAGTCTACATATGTGCAGTTTGGCTAAATTTAAATGTTTGTGTGTCAGGGGTGTCTGGATAGGTCAGTCTGTGAAGCGTCCAACGTTGGCTCAGCTCATGATCTCACAGTTCGTGGGACCGAGGCCTGCATTGGGCTCTGTACTGACAGCTCAGAGCCTGGAGCCTGCTTCAGATTCTGTGTCTCCCTTTCTCTCTGCCCCTCACCCACTCATGCTCTCTCTCTTTCAAAACTAAACATTTTTTTAAGTTAAAAAAATAAATAAGTAAAGTTAAAAAAAAAATAAATGTCTATGGGTCAAGATGGAAGCCCCAGAAAGGGTAAATATGAATCCATTTTGGTGGCTATATTGTCATGTTGAAGAATTACTGAGCAAGCATCCACTGTTCTATCAAATGGGTGAGAGAGAAGTTAATTGTGTGTATGTATGTGTGTGTGTTACAATATGTTCATTCAGAGATGAAAATGAAGTGCCTGATCATGCCATTTCTGAAATGTGTGATGTCTGTTCTCAGACTGTAGCATGGGGTCTTTTCACTCAACATCCCTTCAACACTGAGGCAAATAAAAACACAAAAACCCCAAAACCTATGATTTGTAGACCAGGGGTCTTGGGATGGCCCTAAAAACAGTAACTACTCTAGATGGGAAAAGCAAGCAAACAAGAAAGAAACTCCAATATAGCCAAGTCTGAACTCGTAATCTTGGCCCTAAAACCTGGGCTACTTCCAACATTCCCTCATTGACAGGTGTGACCTTCCATCTGGCTAAGCAAGCCAGAACCCTGGGGATCACCTTTGACTTCTTTTTATTCCTGAGCTCCAGTATCAGTTCACCACTGAGTCCTTTTCAGATTCTTCCACTGCTCCTTAGTCCCAGCTACATCGCCTCTCCCCTAATCTACTGAAATGCTCTCCTAACTGGTCTCCCAGCATCTACCATGGCCTACTCTCCAATCTGTCTTCTTCACTCTAGCCAAAGAAAATACTTCATAACAAATCTCTTCATGTTGAATTCTGCTTAAGACCATCAATGGCTTCTCCCTGTCTTAGAATAAAGACCCAACCCTATAACATACTCTTCCAAACCTAGCCTACTCTGGCCCTTTCCCCCTCTCTAGCCTCATCATTTACCTCTTTCAGCAACCTGAGCAGGCCATGCTCCTTCCTGCAACAGCTCTTGTGTGTGCTTTGTTTGGGATACTCTCCCTCTGTCCTTTGTCTAGCTAATATACTGATTACTCATCTATCTAAGGTATTTTTGGTTACATGCTCTTATAGGATTATATGCCTATCATCCCATGGCTCATCTCAGTTTTAAGTACATTTTTATTAGCATAACTGTTGTAGGTCACTCTTTCCCTCTAGATTGTAAATTAGATGAGAGCAAAAACCATTTCAATTTTATACATCATGTTTCACCCAGTACAATGTTCGTCATGTAATAGGTGCTCACTGTAAACAAATTTTTATGGTAAAGCTACCACTTACTTAAGAGTAAGATATCCCTTGACTAGGGAATCCATAAATCACCATATGCAGGTATCCAGATGCAGTTAATGAAAGTCCTGCCCCTGGGGGAGTTCCTTCTCTACAAGAGGAAGGGCCTCCTGGGGGAGCATCAGCCTTCCACATCCATATAAGCCCCTCATGCCTGGAGAAGAAAAAGGACTTGAGCACCAACACAACGGTTTCCCCATCCTCATTAGACTGCCCCTGGAGGAGACCCACTTGTAAATATATATCAGTTAGATATTTGTCCTTTCAACTTCATACAAAGCAAAATGTAACACAAAACAAAATTCTATAGAAACATAATAATGACATGGGGCAGAGTTCAGGATAAATAATATAAAAAAATGGTTTTACTAGTATTGAAATAAATTTTATAACTAAATAAGATATTAAATTTAATACACAGATCATTTAAAAATTCTTTGGCCAGGAAGGGAATAAAATACCTAGTAAGAAGTGGAAGCAAAGTTATAAAACCTACTAGTAGCATCCTGGAATAAGGCTTGTTGCATGATGAGATAATTTCCAAAAGATATGTCTTACCTCATTAGGGAATCTCACTTAATGTCAATGGTGCTCATGTTTATGTTCTCTTAATAGCTCTCTTACAGTTCCTATTTCAACAGGGCTTCAGATCCTGGCTGCTTAGGATGCAGCAGCTACAGCCTGACTTGTTTTGTCCTAGTCACTGCTTTTACGGTATAAATCAAGTAAACCACTTTAGAAGATTAAATTTTATCTTTTTCTCCCCACCAAAAAGAGGATAGCACATACAAAGGAATCATTAGGTCAGAATATTCTTAATTAAAGGCTAAAAAGGGTAAATATAAGGCATATTGTAAAAAAAGTAGCCTATAAATATATTGTTATAACTATACTACTGGAAATATGCATAGTTATAATCCTCCTCCTCTTTTATTGAGTTGTTAGCCATTAATCTGCAGAAGGCATCTTTTTCAGGCACTGATCACATCAGCATTAATTACTGTTGGAAAACCCTGCTTGGATCTGAAAAACCGGGTATAAAACATTATTTAACACATTGTACTATTATAAAGGAGCAAAACATTTTTTATGTTTAATGATACTAGATAAAACATCTAAACCATAGAAGACCTGGAAGCATAATATCCTCTATCTTATAGAAGCCAAGAAATCAGATGGTACAAGGCTGCTAATCTACAGAAACACGTACAACCAACAAATATTATAGCAGGTCACAGCTTTCAAGTTTTCTACTTACTTCTCAGCAGAGAACATTCTCTGAGGGAAAGATTGGAAACTGAAGGAAAAACACACTGTAGTCTCTCTTTACATCATTCCTCCTCTCCCTTTACTCACATACTCTAGCTTCAAAATAAAATTTGCTTAGTAAAACAGAAGGCAAGTTTTATTACTGGTTCTCTCTCACCCATGAAAATCAGCTAACCTCTTTCAAGTAAGGTATGAAAAGGAAATAATAAAATGAGTGCAGTGTCAGTTCATCAATAAATAGATAGCACTGACTTCTGGATATACTTATCAAACAATAATCTAAGTTCACTCTACTACCAAAATAATTTAAACCCCATGGTCAAATAGGAACCTAAACTCTGTTGATTTATGAGCTCAATATCTTCTGGGATATGTCACCAATTTATGTGCTATATCCCAGTGTGTTAGCACCTGGGGTTGGCTAGAGGTGAAAGATAATGTAAAAGGGCTTGTAAACAGGAATCTCCCTGTTGACTGTTTGCCTCAGGAAGCTCTCACTGTTAGCTATATATTTCAGAAATTGTATGCAGAACATCGTTCTTACAACTGTGCTACAGAAAGGGTCAGTTCCAGAAAATTTAAGGCATTTATAAAACATGCATGATCATATCACACTCACGGTCAGTATAAAGGTTTGACACCAAAATGAAGTTAGAGCAAGGAAAGATTTTAAAGTTTGAAACCTCACATCATAAACAGCTAGTGTGCCATTTTTATTTAAAGAGGAATAGAGGGTCAATAATGAATGGTGACATTCTGATACTGTGACGTGAAGCAACAGTGACAACTGGCCACATATTCATTAAAAGAAATGAAGAATTTTCATTATGTTTATATTTTCTATTAAACGGAAGTCGATTCAGCCCTCTAAGATTTAGAAACGATGTCACTGATACTCACAGTTTGGAGCTGAATATTCATGAGGAGCCTGTTAAGACCACTAGAGACATTTCCCAATAGTCCTTGCTCTCCAGTAGACACAGGTAACAGCAGCTGCATTGACACCATGGGTCTCTTAGCCCTCTTTTCACAGTACATGAAATTTACTTCATCTGAACTAGTGGTTTCAAATTTTTTCAGTGTTTGGGGCACCTGGGTGGCGTGTTGGTTAAGTGACCGATTCTTGGTTTTGGCTCAGGTCATGATCCCAGGGTTGTGGGATGGAACCCTGAGTTGGACTACGTGCTGAGAGCAAGAAGCCTGCTTAAGATTCTCTCCCTCTCTCCCTCTGCCCCTCTACTGCTTGCTCAAGCATGCATGCACACTCTCTCCCTCTCTCAAAATAAATATTTTTTTTTAATTCAAATTTTTTCAGGGCTAGAGGCTTGTTTCTTCAAATAAATCATATATGGAATCCCAAACACTGAAGGCTTGGGTCCTGCTCTAAGAACTAAATATTACCTGGAAATGGCATAAGAATTACAATATAAATGTTGACTCAAATTTAAAAACAATTCTTAACATTGACTATGAGTTTTAAGATAACATACTAATTGTCAAAAGTATTACTTAGAATAACAAATTTAATACTTGAATGTGTGAAAGGCTATTAATATTAAATTATTTAATATTTAATTCAATGAGTATTTATTATCTTACTATAATCCAGGCCATGTACTGAGAACAAAGTACATAATAGTAATTCAAACAGATGTGGTCCTTGTTTTTAAGCTCAAAGCCTCTTGGATGTCAAACATCAAACTTGGCTAAGTACTATGACAAACAAATTCACATTAAAATGGAAAATTTGGTTTCCTGTCTTACAATCAAGTCCTTTATCCATTTTGAGTTAATTTTTCTGAATAGTGTAAGAAAGTGGTCTAGTTTCATCCTTCTGCATGTTGCTGTCCATTTCTCCCAGCACCATTTGTTAAAGAGACTGTCTTTTTTCCATTGGATATTCTTTCCTGCTTTGTCAAAGATTAGTTGGCCATACTTTTGTGGGTCCAATTCTGGAGTCTCTTCTATTCCATTGGTCTATGTGTCTGTTTTTGTGCCAATACCATGCTGTCTTGATGATTACAGCTTTGTAGTAGAGGCTAAAGTCTGGGATTGTGATGCCTCCCGCTTTGGTCTTCTTCAAAATTACTTTGGCTATTCGGGATCTTTTGTGGTTCCATACAAATATTAGGATTGCTTGTTCTAGCTTCAAGAAGAATGCTGGTGCAATTTTGATTGGGACTGCATTGAATGTGTAGATAGCTTTGGGTAGTATTGACATTTTAACAATATTTATTCTTCCAATCCATGAGCACGGAATGTTTTTCCATTTCTTTATATCTTCTTCAATTTCCTTCATAAGCTTTCTATAGTTTTCAGCATACAGATCTTTTACATCTTTGGTTAGGTTTATTCCTAGGTATTTTATGCTTCTTGGTGCAATTGTGAATGGGATCAGTTTCTTTATTTGTCTTTCTGTTGCTTCATTATTAGTGTATAAGAATGCAACTGATTTCTGTACATTGATTTTGTACCCTGCGACTTTGCTGAATTCATGTATCAGTTCTAGCAGACTTTTGGTGGAGTCTATTGGGTTTTCCATGTAGAGGGTAGGGTAGGGTGGGTGATGGGTATTGAGGAGGGCACCTGTTGGAATGAGCACTAAATGTTGTATAGAAACCAATTTGACAATAAATTTCATATTTAAATAAATAAATATATATATATTTAATTGATAAAAAAAGATTAAAAAATGGAAAATTTTGGAGTTTAATTTCATCTTTAAGTAGGCACTCCTTCATTAATTTCCATTACATTGCTAACAAAAATTTCCCCCCTTCCCTTCCTTCTTTCTTTGTTTGGAAAAACAAAATATGCCCTTGCTTAAAACCCTAATCTAAATATATCAACTATTGCTCAGGTCTAAGTGCATTTAATCATACTTAAGATCTCATCACAGAAGGAACCACTGTTTTATCTGGTATTTTCTGCTCTTTTTCTTTAAAGATATAAAACTTAAGTTCAAATTAAATTTTTAGAGACCTATACAATACACATTCCCAAAATATTTCTGATATTAAGAAGATCTGCAAATGAGCTGTTCACACGGCTTTCTAGAAGTTCAGAATATTAAAAGAAACAACTAATATGGATTTTTTCCCTTCTGTAGTACAATTTTGAGAAAGTTAAGTCAAGGAGCTAAAAGGAACCACAGTTTTTGAGCACCTACTATGTGTGGGTGCTGCACCATAGTGATTATAGACTCTCTCACATTTAATCCTTATGGCAATTCAGTAAGTTAGGTTTCATGGTTTCCACTGTGCAGAACTTGAACTCTGACCTCACACCATGCACAAAAATGAACTCAAAATGGATCACAGTTCTAAATGTAAAACCTAAAACTAAAAAATTTCTAGAATAGACCCTGAGAGAAAATATTTGTGATCTTGAGTTAGACAAAAGATTTCTTAAGACATGACACCAAAACCATGATCCATAAAGAACAAATTGATGATTAATTGGGTTTTACCAAAATTTATAACTTTTTCTCTGCAGACACTATTAAGAATGTAAAGACAAAACACAAACTAGGAGAAAATATTTGTAAATCATATCTAACAAAATATTCACATACAGAATATTTTTTTAAAAATTTCTTACAATGCAATAAAAAAATAAGTGAAATATTTGAATAGGCCTTTCAAGAACAAAGATGATGTGTGAATGCCTAATAAGCACTTAAAAAGATGCTGAAAATCATTAGTCATCAAAGAAATAAAAGTTAAAATCACACGGAGAGGGCACCTTGGGTGGCTCAAGTCAGTTAAGCATCTGACTTCGGCTCAGGTCACGATCTCATGCTTTGTAAGTTTGAGCTCCGTGTCTGGTGAGTTTGAGTGCCCCTTCGGTGAGCATGAGCCCCACTTCTGGCGAGCTTGAGCCCTGCTTCGGGTGAACCCCGATTCTCTCTTTTTCTCTCTCTCTGCCGATTGTGGGTTCTCTCTCTCTCTCTCTGCCCTCGCTCTCAAAAAAGAAAAAAAAATCACACTGAGATACTGCTACATACCTTCTAGAATAGTTATTATCCAAAAGACTGACAACACCAGTGTTGCTGAGAATGTAGAGAAACTATAGCTTCATATATTGCTGGTGAGAATACAAAATGTACAGCCACTTTGGAAAACAGTTTGGCAGGTTCTTATAAAGGTAAACATACACTTACCATATAACTCAATAATCTTACTCCTAGATATTTATCCCAGAGAAATTAAAACACATGTCTACACAAAAACTTGAAAGCAAATGATCATAGCAGCATTATTCATAATAACTCCAAATTAGAAACAATCCAATGTCCATCAACCAGCAAATGGATAAACAAAATAAATCTTACTCACACATGAAATACTATTTAAACTAGGAGAAAAAAATGTAAAGTATCCAACAAAGGACTTGTGTCTAAAATACACAAAGAACTCTTACAAGTCAGTAACCCAGCTCATCTCTCTCTTTTCTGGTGCAACTTCCTTCAACACTCTGGCCCACTGTGATTGCTTCCATCTCTGAACTTACAATAACCTTCACAGGGTATTTTTCTTGTAAAATCTTTCAGATCAGCTCCTGGTTGGAGGTGAGGGGATGTAAGGGGCATCAGTGATGAAAATTAACACAAATGGGCTAGAATGGGATGGGGCATGAATTCCCAAAGATGAAGTGGCCTCTCAGATAAGAGATGTCTCGTCATCAACCTGGTCTCTGCCACTGTAATGTCTGTGTGGCCACCTGACTTGAAAATTGAGGAGCTTGCCAGAATCCCATAGCATGGAATGTTTCTGGGAACAACTGATTTTGACCCACTTGGGTATTTTATTTTGCCTCCAGAATACCCAGGATCACTCCTACACCTATGTTTATACACCTCTGAATCTCCCATGGTGCCTAGCACAGTGTTGAACAAGTACATCAAAAAGAATGAATGACATAATTGAATATTCCCAAACACAGGGTAGATGTGGTTCATGGTGCCCACCACTCTTGGGCTTAAGCTCTACACTGAGAAGAGATGGTGAAATACTGCAAATTAATAATATTGCTCTCAAGTTCAAGGTAGTTATTCTGATTCTGTTGGACTAAGCTCCCTTGGAAAAATGATGGGAAGCAAACACCAGCAACCTGTCTCCTGGGAATAAGTTCCCAGACCAATCACCTTGAGATAATTACTAAAAGGGAAATAAGAGAAACACTGTCAAGTGAGGGAAGTATATATTTGAAGAAAAATGTAGCTGACATTGTGCCTTCAGGGCAACTAGTTAATCTCCTACATGAGATATCAGGGTGATGACACACTTTTTTCTTCAGAGGATCACCGGTGCTAAATGGAAACTGTCAATATGATGGCTGCAGAATTGTAGTCAGTGAGATACATACAATTTATAAAAGAGAAAGGGAGTCCAATTCAAGCAAGGGCTTGAATCCCATTAGTATGCCCCAGGCTTTCATGCAAGAAGCCACACAAGAATTATACAAAAGTGAATAAAATCCCAGGGTTTGGTAAGTACCCACCCCCGCTAACTTGAGGCAGCTCATGAAACTTCCAAGACTAATTGGGGCCTCAGTGAAGAGCACAGTTTAGCGAGCTTATGAACAGGTGAAAGGAACTGTGGGTTTAGTCTTCATAGGTACGACCAGACTCTATTCCTCTAAATGGTCTTGAAATTCTTCATTTTTTCTAAATAAACTCCTAGCCAACAGAGTAATATTCCCCCTCAGTTGTAGATTCTATTTACTATATATTGATTAAACTGTGTTCTAACACAGTCTCTTCATTGTAAATTGTGTTTATAAAGGTGCAGTAGTGTATTTTGTAAATACTGAACTGCTTTATGTGTTGTTTTTTTGAAGATTTCTGAAGTAATTCGGAGAATGTGAACTACTAAACTAGTGCCTGATTTATACGTTATGGACAGTAGGGGCTTAGAAAAATTACAACATTTGTAAGAATAATATATATTAATAATATATATTTAATATATATTAAATATATATATAATTTAATAATATATATTAAATGTATCTACCATTACATTAAAGATGTCCAAGGAAATTTGGTTACTTAAATTTAAAATGGTTAGGATTTGATCTGTCAAATTTATGCATTATATAAGTGATGATCAAGGAACTAATGAGTTTGCACTTATTTTTCATGCAAAAATTATTAAATTTATAAATAAAATAAACTTTGTCAACTGAATTTGAATTTAAACTTTAAATCGAATGTTGATTAAAATCAAAGTAATAACAGATATTCTTTTATGAGTATAAAAAGCTTCCCAAGGGAATACAGGTTAATGGGAATTGGTCAAAGCTTTCACCTCATAGACTCTCAGCTCCACAGTCAAGAAAGAGAACCATGGGTACCACTACTGAGCAGTTAAATACCACTTGGGCCATACCTGAAGAATCCTAGACCAACAAAAGTCCCCAGAGCTTTCTCTGGCAAATGTCCATTGATTCTAGGAAAACCAAGACTGGCAAGGGAAGTGGGAGGTTAGGGGCATCGATCTAGAGCAAACATAACCTAGATGGTATGGGATGGGGTGAAGTCTCCACCCAACTTGAAAATCTAGAGAACCTCAAAATCTAGGAGTCAATAAGAATTTGAAGATGCTTTCCAGGATCCCATAGCATATAATGTTTCTGGCAACAACTAAGAAGTTTATCAACACCCCTCAAATATTTTCTTTTGCCTCTGGAACATTCAGAGTCACCCCTACACCCACACTTGCCAAGTGGGGCCCTAGGGGATGCTGAACAGCAGCTTCCACACCATATCCATCAAAGGAGGCACAAGGTCTTCTACCACAGCTATACTAAGTCACGGAGAGCAGACTTCCAAAAAGGTGCCCAAAATCATGGAGGCAATAAGCCCTAAAAGGTAGGGGCTGACCCACATCCTGGACCTGTGTCACCACCTAGCTCGGAATGCTGGGATAGAGCTTTTCAAAGCTTTTTTGTGACTTGGCAAGTATCACATCTGTGAAATGAACATGAACTTACTTTGGAACAGGGTTTGTTATGAAAAGCCACTGAAATAACACTTTAAAACCCAGAAAAATACAAGCGTAAGTGTAGAGAATTAGGTCCTTTATTATAAAGTCTGAAGATGCTAGGACTGCTTTATATGCAGCAGGGAGAAATGATAAACTGATTCAGTGAAATATCATATATACGGGTGCCCATTTAACTAACAAGTAGGACAGAATTCTGTTCCTCTAACATACTTTCTAGCCAAATTTCATCAAGACCAGAAAAGGGCAGCATAAATGAGATGGGGAGGAAAAAAGTTCCACAGACTGACATTAATATCATAAAATATTAGATTTTGTGCCAAATCTGTATCAGGCAATTAGCTCACTTAGTTCTTTCAGTAATCCTAGAAAAGTAGAAATTATTATTCCCTTCTTAGTGGGGAAAAAACTGAGGTGTGAAAGTTGAAGCAATTTGCCTAGTCCTGAGAAAAAAATTAGCCCTAAGAACTTCAGTCTGCATGACACCTCCCAGAAACACTGAAGGCCATGACAATCCATCCTTAGAATCCATGACGATCCGTCCCTAGAATCCTGAAGACTATAGTTCCTGTGCTTCTTTCACATTTCAACAGAGGCTGAAAAATCTAGCAAGTCCTCATGGAAATTTCAGTGATGGACTCTTGCTGTCAAATTTCTAAATGGTCCTGTTTCTGTTCTCACACCCAGTGGTGAATGTTAAGTGCACGTCCTAGAGCCATCCAGGCCCCACTGCACTGTCCTCCTCCCTGGAAATGAGCTCTAAGTTCAGAGGAAAGGAAGCAGCCATCACTCTGGTGTCAACACGGATATTCGAGAAGAGCCCAGGTTTCAGCAGCGCTAAAAGGAGGCCCTGGAATCACTGTGCTTGTTGCATTCTCTCAGGTGGGCAACTTTCATTCCCAACAAAATAGGAGGAGACAAAAAAATTCATCAGGAAGTGTGTTGCAATTTCACAGACTGACAGACGGAGGCATGTAGCAATACATCTTTTATTACTTTCCTTGACGGCTACAGATTGCATGCTGAGTTTAACTGGGCTGATACATTCTGCAGGTGTATTGTTGAGAGAAAAAATTTTGGACATTTTTCCAGCTATCATGGAAATAAAGTACCTAGGTATGGAAAAAAATTTCCTGGTAGTACAAAGAATATTTCTCCCTACTCCTCCAAATACCTTCTAGTTACATAATCCTAACATAGTCATTTTCATGCCTGGTAAGTTTATTTTTAAACATGGATAGACCAGACTGCATTAGAAGTTTCTCTTCTGTTGTGTTTATAAAATGATTCATAATCAATGATTCTACAACTAAGGAATGCAACTTTTGCTAAAGCCTTAGGCTGCAAAAGGGGTTGCATCTACTTTGTACATAAATAAACAGCTTAGAGTAATTAAATGTGATATTCTCATTTAAAAATTGGAATTGCGCTGTGCCCATTCTAGGTAGCAAGCACCCACAGCTCAGAGAAGCTACTTCTTCACTAGCCAGTGACACTGATGTCATATTGCACTTGATGAAAAGAGCCTTCCCAGAGGCACTCACCCCTGATAAGCACATTGTGTGGATTAGAGGTACAAAGAGAAGAAAAATCATTTTCCACCTCAGTGTCAGATGCCACAGGTATATCAGCTAATGAAAACAAAATTTCTCTAATTTCCACCAAATAATAGTTCTACCACCATCTATAAGACACGGAGACAGAAACACAGCTGACTCTCTTCTTCTTATCTCCTGATGAGACTTCCCGTTAGGGTGTCAGGCATCCTAGGACTATCCCAGAAGACACCTCTGGTGTAGGTGGAGATCATACGTGGTAGTGGGATAACTGCAGCTGCAGCAACTAATGGCCTAAAAAATGGTGATGTAAGCATATTTACACAGCATCACATACAGGAATAAATACAATTTATATGTGAATATATTTATAATATACTTAATTATGCACACACATTATGTCTTAAAACATAACATCAAGTTCCCCATCTCAAACTGGTCTAGTTGACATACTACATTACAAAGGCATTTAATCATGTAGCTTTCGTTAATTTTAGTGAGAAACTCAGACCCCAACCAATCCTTGATACTCCTTTAAATTTTAAAAATTTGCCTTACAAAATCCATGACTTGGCTTTTGGAAGCCTAGATGATGACCAGGACAAAGTATGTGGCTCCTGGAGTGGATCTATAGAGTGCTACAAACCACCCAAAACAATGTGGCTGCTTTATGGAAAAGAAAACTACACCTTGAGGTAGAATCAGAGCTTCTCATATGACAAGATGAAGAAAGAGTCTTCTGAAATGACACAGGACAATATAGGTTCTGGTTAATTTTATGTATCAACTTGACTGGGCCACCAGGTACCCGTGAGTTTGTGAAAGTGTTTTTGGATTGTTTTAATCTCTGAACTGATAGACTGAGTAAAGCAGACTACCCTCCCTAGTTCGGGTGGGCCTCATCCAATCAATTAAGGGCTGAACAGAAGAGGCTGACCCTCCCCCCAAATAAGGGGGAGTTCCTCTGCCTGAGTGGCTTGGAGCTGGAACTTGGCTTTTCCTGCCTTCACACTTGGAATGAAAATCAGCTCTTCTCAACCCTGCAAGTTTCCAAACTAAAACTACACCACCGTCTCTCCGGGTTCGTAGGCCTTTAGATTTGGACCTGGAATGAAACCATTGCCCCTCCTGGGTCTCCAGCATACCAACTGCAGATCTTGGGACCTCTCAGCCTCCATAATCATGGAAGCCCATTCTTTATAAAAATGTCACACAGGGGCACCTGGGTGGCTCAGTTGGTTAAGCGTCCGACTTCAGCTCAGGTCATGAACTTACAATTCATGGATTCAAGCCCTGCATAAGGCTCTCTACAGTCAGTGAGGGCCCTGCTTCGGATCCTTTGTCTCCCTCTCTCTCTGCCCCTCCCCCTTTCACACTCTTTCTCTTAAAATAAATAAATAAACATTAAAAAGTCATATATATATGACATATATATATATACATATATACACACATACACAATTTTAATATATATGCACTTGTAATATATATACACCTGTAAGATATATATATATATATATACATGTATACACTTTTAATATGTATATTACACACTTTTAATATATTTATTATATTAAATACAAACACAAAAACCCTACTGGTGCTGTTTCTCAGAAGAACTCTGACTAACACAGCATTACAATAGAAAAAAATTCTTCTGTACAGAGCCACCAAAAAAGTCAAGCTAGAATGTCTCTTCCTCACCAAGATAAATAGGTCGCAGCAGCCAACAAATGGTGATACTATTAGAAAGTATGTGATATTTGAAAATAAAACATGACTGAAGTATTCCTACTTATATAAGAAGTTTGGAACAAGTAATCAAAAATGTAAGAGATGGGATGGGGTGGGGTAGAGTATTGAGGGTGAAGGAGAGAAGACCAAGGTGGTCTTGAACAATCCTATGAATTTTTTTTACAAGGGCAATATACATTTTTTAAGTTTATTTTTGAGAGAGAGAGAGAGAGAGAGCACAGGAGGAGTAGAGAGAGAGAATTCCAAGTGGGCTCAGCACTGTCAACACAGAGCCTGATGCGGGACTTGAACCCAAAAACCATGAGATCATGACCTGAGCCAAAATCAGGAGTCAGGCGTTCAACCCACTGGGCCACCCAGGTGCCCCTATACTTTTTCACATCTTGTAAAAACTCAAAAGATTATATAATAGCAGATGATTATAACTGATTTCTTCCTGCAGAAAGTATCTTTTCACACCAACTGAGGCAGAGGCAGATGCTAGCCCCTCCCTCCAAGGCTATAGTTGTGATCTCACACACACACACACACACACACACACACACACACACACACTGCTGCTCAACCTCAATCCTTATCAAATATGCTAAGTGACAGCTAATCAAGCTGTAAAGAATGTTGTTTCTTCATTCTCATTGACTTAAATGCCAAGGTGGTCCTGAACAATCCTGTTCTTCTCACGGCACCCACATAACTTAAGATCATCTTTGTATGAGGTTCACAGACAGAGGAAAAAGAAGGTGTAAAAGGAGAGACTTTTAGAATTTCAAAAAACTTCCAGGATCACAGACATTTTACAAGCTAAAGACATTTTAGGAAAGCTTAGAACATGTTGGGTATATGGAGACTTTGGAAGTGAAAGGGAATTTAGAATTCATTAAACACTATCATGGATAAAGACCTAACTACTTGCTCAGGCTGGGGATTGGTACTCAGAAATCTTCCATCCCACCCTGCAAAGTCTCCTGGACTCTACCAGCTCAATGGTCACAGTCTGCACAAAAGAAAGCTAATTCTGAAGTGAGAATGTAACCTGGACAGGCCAAGGCCTCCATCTCCTGCATCTTCTGTGCCTTGCCCTTGCACATCCCTTCCTCTCCTTTCTTCTCAGGGGTTAGGAACAGAGGCTCTGGAGCCAGACTCTGGGATTGAATACCTTTTCTGGTATTATTAGCTATGTGTGACCTTATTATTAGCTATGTGTGACCATGGGGAAGTTATTTACCTCTTTGTGCCTCAGTTTCCTCAGCAGAAAAATGTAAACAATAGTACTGCCCAGTATGTAGAGTTGTGAGGATGAAATCAGTTCAAGCACAACACATTCTTAAAGTGGTCCTGGCCTGTGGTACATGTTGGTGTCAGCTCCTTACTAACCCTGTCAAGTCTCTTACTCATTCTTCCAGACTCAACAGGTAGTAATTTGCTTTTGGTTCATTTATTACATTTCTCACATGGTATAGAAAGCACCCATTTACTAGCCTGCCTTCCTCTAGACTGAGCAGGAATCACACATTCTCATTATCTTTCCCAGCACCCAGTGTTGGCACACAGCAGGCACTCAGTAACTGTGGATTGAGTGCTTCAAGACATAACTAATTCTAACAAGGAGAATGTGTTACCTAAGGGCTACTGGTTATGAATGGCAACAGCAATGCAGTAAAGTGAAGCTCTAGGTAGAATTCTGCAAAGAAACACAATTCACCCTTTTGGTGTATAATCAAGTCCTGGGATTTTTTTTGTCTAAATTCATTTGCTTTAAAATCTTTCAAATAAGGTCACTTTGTTTACATATTTGCCCCTCTTAATGGTACAGAGAAGTAAACACAACAAAGCTAATTGAATCAATGTTACTTTTGCCCCAGGAGACCAAGATTCTGAAAATATTAATGAGCAATCTCCTATGGTTACGTTCAATTATCAATTGCACATATAATGCATAATTATTAAAGAATCATTAAAAAAATGCCCTTCCAAGTACAAACAAGAGCAAAGCATCAAGCAGAAGTTACAACTACATTATTGAGGCCTGGCTCCCCCAAAATAACATTTCTCTTAAATATAGAAAGGATAACAAGATGACCACTGGACTAACCCTGGTCTCAAGTATGTGATTTTAGCTCAGTTTCAAAAAACCTTTTGTGGAAAGTATTCTTCTCATGAAACATGCTATTAAAAAGAAAGCCCATGAGACACATTCACGAGTTCCTCTAAATCCCGAGGTGTTTACTGAGGAGACAGAGGAAGGAGAAGACAGAGAGACACGCATATGCACACACCTACTCATCCTGTATCAGACCAGTTAAGAAGCTCAGTAAAATTCAGTCTTTTTTCTAAGTGACTTTTGTTATTCCAATATGAAACATCCACAGATGTTTCTGTTGGATCACAGATGTCACTGTCAGGTCAGATTAATAAAAGCCATATTTCCAGTTAAGCATAAAGAAAAAGAGGTAGTAAAGGAATTCAAATATGCTAATGCTCTGTAACAGAAAAGAATAGGTGAATTTGCATTTGATGTTTCCTAGCCACATACACTTCTCACTTACTTAAAGGAATTTGGGAAGATGAGTCAAAGTACACATGGCTACTATTTAGAATGAAAACACTAGGAACCTCCTGGAAAACAATTCTTGTCAGTGCCAAAAAGCACACCTGAGTTGAATATTAAGTGAAATGAGTTACTCCAAAAGCGGAAAGAAAGATTGCTAAAAGGTTCAGCTAGTTTAGTTATACAAAAAGTAAACTGGGGAGCAGATCCCCCAGGAATTTACTTACCACTATATCCTCAGGGAATGTGTCTCTGCTGAAGGAGCCATCATCAAACACAACCTCATAGAAGGTCTGCGATGTCACAGCGATCACTCTGCAGCTGTAATACCGGGTGTTCCGATGCTTCGTGATGACCGTCTGCCCCACAGAGATGCCCTTCTCGCCAGCCTTGGACTTCTAACAGAAGAGGTACACAAAGATGAGAGAAAAGAAACAGGAGAAAGGGAAAAGGTAGGAACAGAAAAGAAAAGATATTTATTTAGAAAAAAATAATTCACATGATTATGATATATATTTTTAATTTTTAAACTTTTTATTGGGGAATAATTTCAAACTTAAAAGTTACAAGCATATGAGTAGTACAAAAACACCCATATACTCTTGACCCTTTTACCCAGATTCACCTATTGTTACCAATTGATATTTTTAACATTTCACCATTTCTGTTTTTTGCATATTCTGACTCTATTTTATATATGTGTGTATTTACACACACAATGTTTACATATGTAATTCCTATGTTTAGAAAATACACAACTGACACACATATATATCTATACACACACACGCACACACACACACACACCATCACAGGCCTTTTACTCCTAAATATGTCAGTTGTGTATTTTTTAAGCATAGCGATTTGCCTTCACATAACCACAACAGAGTTAGTAACTTTAGTAAATGTAACATGGATGCAACTTATGTTCTAATTTTGTCAACTGAGCCAATAATGATCTTCAATCCCACCCCTACCCCCGCCCTGCCCCTGCTCTCCAGCACAGGGTCCTGGGGAGTCAGGTACTGCTGCTTCTCTTTAGCCTCTGTTAATCTGGAACATTTGACTGCTATGTTCTGCTATGTTAATCTGGAACATTTCTGCCTCTGTTAATCTGGAACATTTTCACAGCCATTCTTGGTCTTTTATGATCATGAGTCATACTTCTGAAGGACACAGTTCCCCTTCTCCCTTTTTTAATAGAGCATTTACCTGATATTTCCTCGTGATTGGATTCAAGTTATACATTCCTGGCCAGAACACCACACAGATAATGTTGTATTCTTCTCAAGATATCACATCTGGCAGAACATGATGCCTGTCTGCCTCTCAATGGTGATGTTAATTTTGATCCTAAACAAACTGTAGTCCAATTCCTCCATGTTACAATCACTATTTTTCCCTTGCAACTAATCAGCAATCTGTGGGAGAAACTTGAATGCCATACAAACATCCTGTTCCTGTACACATCCGCTCAGGTTTAGCACCACTGACGAGTTGTTCCTGATCCGATCTTTACTATGATGGTAGTGATATGCCGATTACCGCTGCTCTCACACTCCCTCCACACTTAATTGCTGGCACTTGGCACCTGTTAAGTAAGAGGCTCTCACTCTCCCCACATTCTGCTCTTGTGTGGCAGGGGAGGAGGGAAGGCAGAAGACTGCAGAAATGGCCAAGGGCTTAGGTCAGGGGCTATGAGGGGAAGAAGGAAGGAGGGAAGTTCCTTTGCCATCGTAAGAAGTCAGGACATTATCCTGTGGGCCTAAGGAAGCTACTGAGAGGTGGAATGAATAGAAGAGAAATGATCAGGTGTGTATGGCTATAGGTGGAGAAGGTGAGTGGGGAGCTTATCACAATGGGCCAGGTGGAAGATAAGCACCTGGAGTAAGGCACTGAGGACAAAGGTGCTCATGATTTGGATGGAGGGGTGACTCCCTCCCAACAAGTGTGTCCCTACAGCCTCCTACTTGTAGAGTGAGCTCTGCCATCTAGTTTCTCACATGCCTAACAAAATAAAAGGGTATTTTTCTCCTTGATACCATTCCCCAGTGACTGTTGGGTTGGTTGGGGAAATTTTCTTTGCCTTTTGATGTAGTTAGGTAGATGTGTAAACATCTTGACAAAGGACAACAGTAAGAAGGCTATAGTGATTTAAGTGCACTACGCTTGAAGCAGACATCATTAATAGCTAGGCCAAAGTATGTGACATACACCAAAATAATTACCTAGTTTCCTGTTTCATTCTCCACCCAACCCCTTTAAATATATCTAACTTCTCAAAGTAAGAAGAACGACTTAGATGTAGTTAGTAACGAACACGAGTGAAAGCAGTTTGCAGTTACATAACTCCAAAACTGGGCCCACAAATGCTCCTAAGGACTATATAGGCTTCAGCTAACTGTAGGGGGCGACATGACAGCCTGTGTGGCCATCCACAGTGGCCCTTAGTGACTTCATGCTGGCAACAATTTTTGTAGATGTTGTGATCTCTCTGTCAAACTGACTTAAAAACACTCATGGTCAGGATTGCAAGTACTATATTTTACTATGATATTAGTTCCTGTGTGCATATCTTATTAAAATTGGAATTAACCCTCTAAGGAAACAATGATTTGGATTTGAATTCTAAGCTCTGCTACTTACTAGCTGTGTGATCTTGGGATCTTGAACCTTTATCAGCCTCAGTTTGTTCATCTGTAGGAGGGATAATATTTACATTAAAGGTTTGCTACAAAAACAGGATAAAGTACATAAACTACCTAGATTCACAGGCAATTGGTTCTTAGCTACTGTTAACTGGTTTTATTTTTGTTAAGTGGAGAACATACATAAGACCCTAGCCCAGGTTAATCAGCCACTCTTCTCTGCTGTCCCTCAGTACTTGGCATGTATGACTGTGCAGCACCCTTATTTCACACGAGTGGCTGAATCCAGTCCCATCACTATTCTGCTCTTTACCTCATCCACTTCTGATTCTAACTCTTGTCAAACATGGGCACAAAGCTATGGTCCTTAGCAGGGAAGGTGTGTAAGGTGGCCTCCACCCCCCACTCCCAACTGTCTTCAAGTCCTGCCCAAATGACACCTTCTTGGACTATTCCTCCTACAGCAGGGCAAAATCCATGCATCAGTGCCAGGCCTATATGTCTTTTGTTCCACAGCACCCACCACAGTATGTACAACACTGTTACTGCTGGATGAATGATGAATGAATGAACAAGTGAATGAATGAGTTTTTAAAGACGACTGAATGAACTGTAAGGATGGTTACAGACACATTTTCATAATAGGAGTGGACTAATTCTAATCATTCATGGTCCAGAAAAGGGAAAAGAGAAACAAAGGGGAGTTTCAGGAAGATGTTCCTCTTTCTTGGAGTGCATAGGCATGTATATGAGTAGGGGGAGGGAATAAAGAAAGTTTATGGTGAAATTCACAGGGTCTGGAAAGTGGAAGTGGCCAGTCATGGGAAAATAAAAGTGATACAGACTTGATAGAGAAAAGGTTGACTCTACACGCAACCACCTTCTTCCTACTTAGGACCTGAAATTTATGCAAACTGGCTGGTTGGAAAGATGGCCAGCACACAAATTAAATACATAGCCTTCACCCAAGTAAAAATTTCCATGAGCTTCAAGCATGACCATTTTGTAGGGAGTAGTAAGGAAAACAGATTTTTTCCATAATGCTATTGTTATAGGATTTCTGATTTATTTTTGTAGAGAAAATTTATTGACAAGAATTCCCCATAACTGATTATACATTCTCAAAAATATTTCCTGTCAGAAAAGCCTAAGGATCTATTGATGTTAACAGGGAGGCTCTATCAGATTATAGAAATGGCTATCGTATTTTGAAGATTAGTACACAGGCTAAGGCTGAGAAAGTTAAATTTCCTTCAAAATGCACTAAGCAGAAATGAACAAACAGTTGTTTAAGGAAAAAAAAGCACAGTTTCTTTTAAAGAAAGCTAGAGCCAGGTTGAAATGCTGGGGATGTGAAAAAAATGTTAAGTAAGAAATGTTATAGACATTCCATGAAAGCATCAGAGAGTTCCTGGGACACAATTATATAGGTAGAGTTACCAATACATGTCCATATACCTTAATTAATTAAATTCTCCCAACAACTCTGTGAGGTAGCTGTTATTTTCATTAAATAGATGAAGTAAGTGAGGTACACAGTCAAGGGACTCTTCCAAGATCTCAGAGATGGTGAGAGGCTACAGTAGGGCTCAGAGGCAGGCGCTCTCCTATAGTGAGTGCCTTGGTATCATCAACCAGGAGAAGATACATAGACAGAAATCAGAGTATAAATAAAACCTACCATGGGTGGACCCAATGGAATTCAAACAGTTGCCTAAAGAAGTTACATTTTCTTTTGCTTTCTTTCCTGATTTATCGAGCACCTCCTCTATTCTACACACCCATTGAGATACTTCTCAGCTAAGAAACCATTTAACCACCCCAGTATATTCAGTATACTCCCCAGTATACACAGAGTTGAATCTGTAACTTGGATTTGAAGCCTATATGGAGATGAAAAATGTATAATGTATAATGACATGCTGTCCATTTTTCTCCATGTACACATGACACAGACACACTGTGGTAAGATGCAAAAATGTCCATACATCTTCATTCCTTCCTGTTTTCACATCCTTTGCAATGTGACCTTGCAGCTCTTCCTTTCAAGGACTGGACGTTATTTCCCCACCCTTCAAATCTGGGCTCACCTTGTGGCTTAGCCTGCCTCAGCCAAAAGAATACAGCTGAAGTAATGGAATGCCAATTTAAAGCCTTTGCTCAAAAAGCCTTGCACACTTCTGAGGTTTCTTTCTAGGGGCTCTAGACTGTCATGTGAACAAACTCAAGTTATCCTACTGGAAGATGAGAGATCACATGGACCAGAGCTCAGGTGCTAGACATGAACCCAGCTAGGAAAAGGCAGGCTGTTCTGTAGCTGACAGATGAATGAGGCAATCAGCCTGGAACAGAAGAGCCACCCCCCTGAGCTCAGCCAAAATTTGTGACCTACAGACTTTCCAGCTGAAGAACTATCATTGTTTTAAGTCACTACATTTTGTGATGGTTTGTCACACACACACAACTAAGAAAAAAGAACAGTAAGAAAAAATATACTAAACTGCTAGCAGATATAACTCTAGGTAGTGGGATTTTGTTTATTTGCCTCTTCATGTACTTCCCTGTACTTTCCATTACATATTTCTTTAATTATTGAAAACACTAAATGTAATAAAATATAAGAGTTTTTGTAAGTTTCTAAGTTCTTTGAATGACAGCCAATCCATAGTCAGGTCTACTTAACTGAGATGCTCAAAAAAAGCTGAAGCCAAATTATTTAGTAAGAAAAGACTACCCTCATCATTTATCTTTCAGTTAAATAAGATGAAAGAAGGGCCTCAGGAAATGATTTGTAAAGTAGAATGATACACAAATTTAGTTATAAAATTTCATCTGACTTTTTTATATCTCCCTATATTTATGCCAAATGTGATATAACAAAAAAGGCACCTTTATTTTGTTCTTATTAACCACTACTGATTCCTAAGACATGCTTACATGCTTCAGTAAAATGAATAGATTTTGTTCTCAGGTTTAGGGTTCTATTTAAAAAACAACAATAACAACAACAACAACAACAAACAACATCAAAACAAAAACAAAACCCCTCAACAAATCTTTTTCTACTTATTGCTATACCTGTCCTCTCCATCATACTAAGCCACCTCTAAGGGGCAGCACAAATAATAGGATGTTGAAGTGTTTTCTCCCCCTGATACTGTGTTGCCCTTAGGAGTGGGCTTAGAAAGGAAACAGGCCCTTATCACATAGTTCTCTAACTTTTCTGTGACTCTACTGATGTTTAAATAAATGGCCACACTTGAAAGAAAAGATGGCTAACTATCAATGACCACAACCCAAATAAGGAGAAAAAGGTGTTTCTAATGCCTGGCCTGGTTCATCAAAGGCATTCCAACATCAAATAGGCTAACTCAAAAAATTTAACGCTAGTGTTGATAAAACAGGATGAAAGAAATCATCACTGCCTACCTGATGAGTACACTATAGTAGTAAATCCTGAGCCAAAGAGTCAAGAACCAGCTGGGAAGCAATGCAAAGAGGAAAAGCAATGGAAGGATGGACATGGAGTAGAAAAAAAAAAGAAAGTGGCATTTAAATAAGCAGTTACTGAGTGCTTGTTATAAGTAAGGCACCTTGCTAGGTGCTAAAGATTAAAATACAAGAAAGAGAGAGTCCCTTCTCTCAAATAGCTCACAGGCTAGTAGGGAAGACAGACATAGCTCACCAAAATGCAAAGTATTGAGAATGCCCAGATGAGGGCAGGAAGGGACCTTCACAGGTTTCACTACAGGGAACATCTGAACCAAGTCCGAAGGAGCCAGGAGGCACTCTTGCACACATGCCAGGAAGGCTATTTGAGAATGGAATGTTTGGTGTCACAAACCTCTGGCCTTTACCACCTTGTCAGCCTGTGGGCACCTACTCAGAATAATGTTTTTAAATGTATAAAATAAAACAAGAAAAGATTACAAAAGAAACAAATTATACTGAAATAATATTGAGAAGTAAATTTGTGGTATAATATCTTTTCTTCTTTAATAATGTATTAAATACTATTATCTAGTGGCAGACCTAATAACTTGATATTCTAATTTCAAAGTTGTGATGAACATAAGCAATATTTTAAATCTCTGTTACAATGGTAATATGGTTTCTATTGTGGACAGAGTCACAGAAACTGTTAATGCCACCGTGGCCTCAGAACTGACGGGAATTGTTAAATTCTCACTAGAGTTAGTGGAAAACAGTGGTAAATCTTTCCTCATCCTTTAATAGACAAATTTTCCTTGATACTAAAGTATAAAAAAGAGTTTATCACCTGGAATATTTAAAGGCACAGCAGCCAACCTTCTAACAGCCTTATAAAAAAATCACAAC
Source organism: Acinonyx jubatus (assembly GCF_027475565.1). Lineage (NCBI taxonomy): Eukaryota > Metazoa > Chordata > Mammalia > Carnivora > Felidae > Acinonyx > Acinonyx jubatus. Next base: position 60,732,637 of record NC_069391.1, read on the forward strand.
AATATTACTTACATAATATTGTGCTTGTATATAGTGAGATAAAAGAACACAATAGCGAAATGAAAATCAATGAAGGCATTTCTGTGAAGGGTAAAGTTATGGAGACTAAAACGGGTGTGACCTAAACTGACACAGGAATCTAACTTAAGTACTGAGGCTGGAATGTACACTGCATTCTCAAATATATTTCTCCCCATTGGGTTTTTGACAGCAGAGAGCAGTTAGTTCACATAAGACCCCTAAAACAAGGACTCAGGGGGAAGGAGTCCTGTGTGGCAGAAGGAAGGAAGATTCCTATACTTTGGCAATATCTTCTCTGATCAGACCTGGCAAAGGCTTAGTTGTGTTTATGCCTTGAAGAAGGGTCACTCACCGTCTGACAAGGTGAGTCATGGGCAGAGATGTCATCTTGGGAAAATCCCTGACTGGGTTCTCCATCTATATAATGATGTTAATAAAGGGTATAAATCCAAATACAATAGTGTATATAGAGCCAGCAACATTGGAGAGTTGAAGAAATGAAGTAACTTATCCAGCAAACCGGCCAAAAAGCACATTTCATTTATCTCCGGTAACCTTCTCAACTTTATTATTTCTCCCTAATTTCTATGATTTAATAACCCATGAGATATTATTATTGTATTTTTTCAAGGTACCATTTTATAAAAATTCCTAGAGGGATCTGAGTAAATTAATACCCACTATTCTTCTTTTACCAAATTTCTGTAGTAGAAGTCACTCACATAAATTTGCCTTGTAATAATGAAAGCTTTCTTTGTAAAATTACAAGAGCTAGGTAAAAATCTTCTATCCGGAAAAACCCAAATCCCTGGGGCTTCATGAAGAAATAATTGCTCCAACAGGAGAAATGCACATGTGGACCCATAAAAATGTCACAAGTATTTAATTTTCTACACGTCTGTTTGTTCACGTGTACTTTCACTTCTTGTGCATTTTTAAGTACAAACATAATACAGTGGGAAATGGTGGTAAGCAGTTTCCCAGCAGATTTAAGGTCTTATTCATTTAAAATGCCTGTAGAAGTATAACTAACAGGCTGCAGAAGATACTGAGGAAAAACTAATTCTTTTCCATCTGAGTCATTAGCTCACCTCAGAGATCTTGTTTGGTAGGGAAGTGAAGAGGACTGAGACAGGAGAACCATCTTTAGATGCTCACTCTGTCCATGTAGGGAACTCTCAACAGGTAGGCACCACCTGCTTTCTATTCTGAATAATAACTTACTTCAAAAACAGCAGAGAGCAAAGTTCACATCCATTAGACTGGTGAGCTAGAGGGGTGTGGAAGCCTCCCACTGCTAAGATGGAACTTGACATGCACTCCTCCTAAGTCACATCCAAACTCATTAGTTGCTAGTGAACATGCAAGTCCCTGGATGCCTGCCCCCAGAAGCTCTGCCTTGGGCTTTTACATTTCAGGAGCTCTTCAGGCTTCAGGGTAAATCTGGAGAGAACTACAGGTTCAACAAAATCTCAATCATTCACAGCAGGCTCTGTGTGTGTGTGTGTGTGTGTGTGTGTGTGTGTGTGTGTGTAGAAATTAACAAGTTGATTCTAAAACTTATATGAAAATGCAAAGAAACTAAAATACTCAAAGTAATCTTGAAAGAAAAAACAATTTAAGAGGAACTATAACAGGGGAAAGGAGCAGGAAAATTACTGGCTCAATTATAAGGTAATAACAACTTTAAAAAATTACCTCAGATGGGACATTTTCAACAGAGAGAAGCAAGTATCACTATATGGCATTCTTGCCAATAAGGATTTTTGAATCTCAATTACAGCTGGTGTATGGGTTCAAAACAGCTAAAATAGATGCAAAAAAAAATGTTACCAGAAAATTCAAAGTAATAAATTATACTAATTAAATGGTTATACAGTTTTTCCATGCCACTAAGAAGGAAATCCAGGTAAATAATGACACTATGTAAGCTAACCTAAGCTATAGTCTCAAGTTGGAAAAGTGACTACCAAAACCGCACAGTCTAAATAAAATGTCACACATGCTGTGACTCTGATGACTTGAAAGCTCTATATCTTTTAATGATTTGTGAACTTCTCTGAAGTGCCACTTCATCATCTGTAAAATGTATACAATCATAATACCAGGGAGGTGGTGACTATAAGGACCAAATGAGATAAATAGTTATATATAAAAGTACACGGTAAACTATAAAAGTCACTATACAAATATTAGCTATTATTATATTACTTTTATTCACCTTAGTCTGCATTGACACACTGCTCCCAACAAAGGAAGGTAGTCCCCTTGAATAGAAGATAAAATTAGGGTGGCATAAGCAATTGTGGTTCTGTAAAAACACAGTAGTTATATGAGCATGAGTGAGAGATGGGGAGAGAAAGGAGGAGAGAGAAGAGAGAGAAGGAAGAGAGAGGGAGGGGAAGGAGGGAAGGGAAGAGAGAGACACACAGTGAGAGGATGCACTAGATCTCAAAAATGCAAACTTCTTAGGTTTCCTTTGAAATTTCAGGAGAAATAGCCATAGGAACAATGGAAGAAGAACCAGCCAACAGCTTTCTACCACCCCTCATGACAGCAGAAGCACAGAATTTGCCTGGCCATCGCACCAGTGTTAAAATCTTCCCATTGTTAATCAAGAAAATGAACATCCATCTATCAACCTATCTAGTTTTACTTAAGTGCATCTCTGTGCCAAGCACTGTGCTTGAAAAAGATATGTGGGGTTCCTGTGGAGGCGGAAGGGATGGGAAAAAACTGAGAGGTTCTGTAGCAGGAACGCTTTCTTTTCCCCCCATGTTCTCTCAAATATCACCTGAAGGTAATCTCTGTGGTCCCTATAGCCTTGGCAAAAATTACTTCTCAGTATCTAGTAAGGACACCAGTCTTTACTCCAAACACATGATAAAGATATATAATAACAGATTTGAAGGTACAATTAAAAGGTGTTGAATATAAGGGTTGGAAATTTTGTATTTTCTTCTTATTCCTGAAAAATATATGAGGAAACTTAACCAAAAGGCTTAACTAGTACTCCAGGGGGTCAAACAAAACCAAAAGTAAATGATTAAGGTATCTGAGGCCCACAGAAAAGAGCATTTCAATTCCAATTGCTTCCTGCCACAAGCAAAAGCTTCTGAGTGCCAAGTTATCTCAGTAATGGCTCAAAGAAAAATTAAAAGAATGCTTTATTTAAAAATGTAGAAACAGTAATTTCTTAAGTTTCTTCAGATACTACACTCTATAATTTCACTGACCTACTACACACAGTGTGGGATAAACAGAATGCATGGTATCTCACACACACACACACACACACACACACACACACACACACACACACAAAGCCAATTTCAGATAAAGAATGGAAAAAAAAAAAAGAAGAGCTGATTTGCAGGTGTGAGACTGTCAGACCCCAAGATGTCTACCAACAATTTATGGAAAGGAAGGGCACAGAAGTTGGGGTGTCCCCAGGCTGACTGGCTTCCTGCAAAGAGACCTCATAAGGGCTTTTTAGTTAATCTAGGGTTTTATACATCATGTTTGTTAAAAGTGGACAGATTATGTTGACCTAGAAAGTAACTTCTTAGATACAAATGTTGGAACTTATTTACTTGCCATTTCTATTGTTTGCAGTTAATAGTCTTAAAAAGCTACACTTTCATTGCATTTTGTTGGTATCTATGGATTGCATTATGACTATGGCATCTAATTACGGTACTCTACATGAAAGAATTGAGAAACCCTATCTCTTGTGCTTTACAAGATGTTGGAATGTCAAATACCCTTTTCTGTTGTCTGTCTGTTGACACACTCCATTTGTATTTCTCTACTGTATCCATAGTTCTTCATTCTAATACCAATGTTAAAATATGGGATTAGTGTCACTACCTAATTTTCTTCACAAGCTATCAGACAATAAAGCGTGCCTCAATTATTTTCTTTTTTAAAAAAGACTATAAATTGCTAAAGAGCTTAAAATTTTCTGGGTACTGAGATACATTAATTCTGTGGAAAAAGTGTGCAAGCATTTTACATGGAAACATACCTTACCTATGCTAAAAAGTGAAACCAGGTAAGTGGTCCTTGGAAAGGAAGACTTGATTTCCTCAGTATGTGTGGTCCTTGAAGTCGCCAAATTTCAACTGTGTCATGTAAATACTCCTTCCTGCAGTGCAAGCCTAGGTCTTGCTGACTGGCTCCCTGGTTCCATGCATGCTGTGTGATGGGGAAAACAGAGCCAAGGAGGAAACACGACACGGACAAGTTTCTCCTGGGGATTCTGAGGAGTCTGCTTTTGTGGTAAAAACCAAACACCTGCACCAAGATGCAGATCTTTCTTAATTTTTTTTTTAAATCAGGATTAATTTGCAGTTTTACAAGGCCAGAATAAAAAGTTCAGCAATATATTCTTTTCTGTGAAGCCACATATTACACATTTTGAGAGAGATAAAGATAACCGAGGCTGTCAGATAAGAGATCTAATAATCAAAGCTCTATAGAGGGTAACTATAAACACTCATGTTAAAAACACATGAGGCCTCAGTCCCACAGATGGCTTCCAAGTGATTTCAGGGGCTCTTTAGGCCCTCAGGAGTAAGTATTGCCTATTTGCAAAATAAATAAGGTGTCCCACACAATGTATGTCCTAACATTTTTCCAGTGCACTTGGTTGTTTCCAGGAAATACATCTGAGATAATGTTCTTTTACCCAACCAGATTAAAGGATCAGAAATAAAAGTCTGGAAGGGCACCTGGGTGGCTCAGTCAGTTAAGCACCCGACTTCGGCTCAGGTCATGATCTCACAGTTCATGGATTCGAGCCCCGCGTTGGGCTCTGTGAAGACAGCTCAGAGACTGGATCCTGCTTCAGCTTCTGTGTCTCCCTCTCTCTGTCCCTCCCACATTCACATTCTGTCTCTCTCTCTCAAAAAAAATAAACATTAAAAAAAAATTAAAAGAAATAAAAGTCTGGGGAAAGGCTATTCTAAGAGAAGAGATATTTTTCTGAACCACCTGGGACCTGACTCTGCTTTCTGCCCCCAGATGAGGATGTGGCCTTGCTGACCCTGCATCTGATTCAAGAGCCAACTCCTTGCAAGAATTTCCTTAAATGGAAAGGCCTCGCCTCTTAAAAGTAAATTCTTCCACAATGGAGATGTAAGCCCTTAATATAGAGCAACTGTATGGTCACAAAATATGACTTTTATTCAGTTCCAGCAGCAGCCAGCCCCATGCAGACACTGCCATAACTGGGGAGAGCCCCAACAGGGACCAATGTGTAGGAGAAGTGCCACCCCCAGGCATTCAACCTCTGCTCTGCCTGCATGGCCTCCACATTCTGATCACTTTCCATACCCTTGGCTGATTAAAACCAGAATCTGCAATGGAGGCATCTGTTCTCTGTTCCCACAAATCCAAAACCCCTTTAAACACTTCAATTAGCATCAGATGTGGGTTGAAGATTCCTGCAGCTGGTGCCTGAATCAGAACTGGTACAAAGACCCTTACCAAGTAGCCAGGCTTTGAGAAAGATCTGGAAAAGGGGGAAGGAAAAACAAATAAGCTAGAGATGGCTCAATTCAAGGCAAAAGAGCCTCAGGTCTGGGGTCTATAAGGTCACTGTAGGTTGCTTTCTAGGGAGCATATCAGTGGAAACCTCTCCCCACAGCCAGGTCCAGTGACTAAACAGCAGGCCCAGTAGAAGGCAGGATGGCCCACAGTGAGACTCCCTGGCTCTTGCTGCTTTCACTAAGAAGCCAAGAACAGTGAGATCCCCAAAGGGAATTAAGCCCAGGGCTCGGGGATGTGCTGCTCAAGCCCTTTTTATCCTGACCAAAAGCATGGGGGGAGAGAAGCTCTGTGCTCACTGATCCCACCCTTCCTATGGAAATGGCTATGGAAGTAGGAGGAGGAAGTTAAATGTGGGGTATTAAATAGAGAATAGAAAAATTTGAGGTAGGATACACTTCATTTTGTTTACAAAATTAAGAAAAAATGATGTCTTTACTGGTTTTACCTGATAAAGTGAGCAAGGGAAAGATTCATGCCAAATGTAACTATTCTAAAATGTCTGTGCTAAAGACCTCTCCTCAGAGGCTAATCTGATGTTAACTTTCTATCACCTGGGATATGTGGATTGAGATCTCAACAAAATACTTCTATTGATGAAAGGGTAAGGGATTCATTTTATTTACTGTATGTTTGAGTGAGGAAGATTGATCAGATTCAGGCCTGAATCACTGTAGTATTTTTTTTTAATCCTTATTGAGAATTTTTTTTTTATTCCAGACCTTTTCTTTGATTAGAATTCTGTTTTCATTATCAGTGCAAAGTCAGCAGGGCATTTGGAAAATAACTTATGTAGAATGTAAAATAAAAAAACATATATAAACCCAAGATGATTGTGAGCAAGTCTGAGAAGAATAAAGTTGGCCATAGCAAACATAACTGAACAGAATGGGAGCTGGCAATATGCAAAATGTTATGAAAAAAACAACATCCACCAAAACAATTCTACTACCTACAAAACACAAAGACACCCACCCAGGTCTGGGAAACAGGAAGAGATCATTCAGATCATTGTTAGATGAGTTTTGGCTAAATTCTGATTCCCTTTCTTTTCTTTTCTCTTCCCTTTTTTTTTTTTAATGTTTATTTTATTTTTGAGACAGAGAGAGGCAGAGCATGAGTGGGGGAGGGGCAGAGAAAGAGAGACACACACAGAATCCAAAGCAGGCTCCAGGCTCTGAGCTGTCAGCATACAGCCGGACCTGGAGCTTGAACTCATCAACCGCGAGATCATGACCTGAGCCAAAATCAGATGCTCGACCAAGTGAGCCACCCAGGCGTCCCTGGTTCCCTTTCTTAAAAGAATGGAAGAGAAACTAAAAATGGACGAGCTGAGCCATAGAACTGAGCTCCAGACTAAAGGAGGGAAAACGGAAAGGAAAAAGAAAAGGTGGATTCATTCCAATGCTGCATTTGATTGGTCAACCCTGTTGGTGCTGAGGCAAGTTCACTGGCATTAGAAGGCCACATTTAGAGTAGACAAAACTCTTAGTCATAACCTCCTCTGTGAATTCTACCTGACTGTCTTTGTAGAGTTACTGGCTTCCTTCTTTGGGCTCCCAGATAAACATTTTATCTTTACTTTTATTTAGCCTATCTTGTTACAGTAATAGAATATAGTAGTTAAGAGTCTGGGCACTGAGTCAGGTTGCCTGGTTTTGACTGTTCTTCCCCTTACTACCTATGTAAAAAATAGCAAATTACAGAAACCTAAGCATCTTTTGCGTCAGTTTACTCATCTGTAAAAAGGGATTAATAATAGTATCTACCACAAGTGGTGCTTTGAAGATTAATGAGATAATACCTGTAAAGCCTTTAGAACACAACTGATGTTATGTATTAAATAAATTTTGTCATCATTTTTTCATCTGCTTAAAACAGGTATGTGAATGGAGGCATGTCAGAAGGAATGTTTACTGTTGAGCTGAGAAGTTAAAAAAATATATATGTTTTTATTCCCAGGACACTCCATGGCCCCTAGTATATTGAACTGAACAGTTTGAGCAATCTAACTGAAGTTCTCTATAACTAACCTTTGTGCTGGATATATTTCTTAATGACCTGGTGCTGAGGACATAAATGGTGAGATAAAAAAGAGGAGGCAGACATTATGGCTGGCCAATTTGTTATCAAAGTTTCTCTCCAATACCGACAATCTTTAAAAAGTGGCTTTAGGGATCATCCAAGGAAGATGGCGGCGTAGGAGGACGCTGGGCTCACTGCGCGTCCTGCTGATCACTTAGATTCCACCTACACCTGCCTACATAACCCAGAAAACCGCCAGAGGATTAGCAGAACGGAGTCACCGGAGCCAAGCGCAGATGAGAGGCCCACAGAAGAGGGTAGGAAGGGCGGCGAGGCGGTGCGCGCTCCACGGACTGGCGGGAGGGAGCCGGGGCGGAGGGGCGGTTCGCCGGCCAAGCAGAACCCCCGAGTCTGGCTGGCAAAAGCGGAGGGGCCAGACGGACGGAGTGTGTTCCGACAGCAAGCGCGACTTAGCGTCTGGGAGGTCATAAGTTAACAGCTCTGCTCGGAAAGCGGGAAGGCTGGAGGACAAAGGGAGGGAGAGCTGCTGAGCCCCCGGAAGATAGAGCTCAGCTTGGTGGGGAACAAAGGCGCTCACCTGCGCCATCTCCCCCGCCCATCCCCGAGCCAAAATCCCAAAGGGAACCAGTTCCTCGAGGGAAATTGCTGGCTCTGCGCAAATACCCGGCTCTGTGCTTCTGCGGAGCCAAACCTCCGGCAGCGGATCTGACTCCCTCCAGCTGCCACAGGGCCCCTCCTGAAGTGGATCACCTAAGGAGAAGCGAGCTAAGCCTGCTCCTCCTGCCCCCATGCACCTTGCCTACCCACCCCAGCTAATATACCAGATCCCCAGCATCACAAGCCTGGCAGTGTGCAAGTAGCCCAGACAGGCCACGCCACCCCACAGTGAATCCCACTCCTAGGAGAGGGGAAGAGAAGGTACACACCAGTCTGACTGTGGCCCCAGCGGTGGGCTGGGGGCAGACATCAGGGCAGACCGCGGCCCCGCCCACCAACTCCAGTTATACACCACAGCACAGGGGAAGTGCCCTGCAGGTCCTCACCACGCCAGGGACTATCCAAAATGACCAAGCGGAAGAATTCCCCTCAGAAGAATTTCCAGGAAATAACAACAGCTAATGACCTGATCAAAAAGGATTTAAATAATATAACAGAAAGTGAATTTAGAATAATAGTCATAAAATTAATCGCTGGGCTTGAAAACAGTATAGACGACAGCAGAGAATCTCTTGCTACAGAGATCAAGGGACTAAGGAACAGTCACGAGGAGCTGAAAAACGCTTTAAATGAAATGCAAAACAAAATGGAAACCACCACGGCTTAGATTGAAGAGGCAGAGGAGAGAATAGGTGAACTAGAAGATAAAGTTATGGAAAAAGAGGAAGCTGAGAAAAAGATAAAAAAATCCAGGAGTATCAGGGGAAAATTAGAGAACTAAGTGATACACTAAAAAGAAATAATATACGCATAAGTGGTATCCCAGAGGAGGAAGAGAGAGGGAAAGGTGCTGAAGGGGTACTTGAAGAAATAATAGCTGAGAACTTCCCTGAACTGGGGAAGGAAAAAGGCATTGAAATCCAAGAGGCACAGAGAACTCCCTTCAGACGTAATTTGAATCGATCTTCTGCACAACATATCATAGTGAAACTGGCAAAATACAAGGATAAAGAGAAAATTCTGAAAGCAGCAAGGGGTAAACGTGCCCTCACATATAAAGGGAGACCTATAAGACTCGTGACTGATCTCTCTTTTGAAACTTGGCAGGCCAGAAAGAATTGGCACGAGATTTTCAGTGTGCTAGATAGAAAAAATATGCAGCCGAGAATCCTTTATCCAGCAAGTCTGTCATTTAGAATAGAAGGAGAGATAAAGGTCTTCCCAAAAAAAACAAAAACTGAAGGAATTTGTCACCACTAAACCAGCCCTACAAGAGATCCTAAGGGGGACCCTGTGAGACAAAGTACCAGAGACATCACTACAAGCATAAAACATACAGACATCACAATGACTCTAAACCCGTATCTTTCTATAATAACACTGAATGTAAATGGATTAAATGGGCCAACCAAAAGACATAGGGTATCAGAATGGATAAAAAAAACAAGACCCATCTATTTGCTGTCTACAAGAGACTCATTTTAGACCTGAGGACACCTTTAGATTGAGAGTGAGGGGATGGAGAACTATTTATCATGCTACTGGAAGCCAAAAGAAAGCTGGAGTAGCCATACTTATATCAGACAAACGAGACTTTAAATTAAAGGCTGTAACAAGAGATGAAAAAGGACATTATATAATAGTTACAGGGTCTATCCATCAGGAAGAGCTAACAATTATAAATATCTATGCACCGAATACAGGAGCCCCCAAATATATAAAACAATTACTCACAAACATAAGCAACCTTATTGATAAGAATGTGGTAATTGCAGGGGACTTTAACACCCCACTTACAGAAATGGATAGATCATCTAGACACACGGTCAATAAAGAAACAAGGGCCCTGAATGATACATTGGATCAGATGGACTTGACAGATATATTTAGAACTCTGCATCCCAAAGCAACAGAATATACTTTCTTCTCGAGCGCACATGGAACATTCTCCAAGGTAGATCATATACTGGGTCACAAAACAGCCCTTCATAAGTTTACAAGAATTGAAATTATACCATGCATAATTTCAGACCACAATGCTATGAAGCTTGAAATCAACCACAGGAAAAAGTCTGGAAAACCTCCAAAAGCATGGAGGTTAAAGAACACCCTACTAACGAATGAGTGGGTCAACCAGGCAATTAGAGAAGAAATTAAAAAATATATGGAAACAAACGAAAATGAAAATACAACAATCCAAACGCTTTGGGACGCAGCGAAGGCAGTCCTGAGAGGAAAATACATTGCAATCCAGGCCTATCTCAAGAAACAAGAAAAATCCCAAATACAAAATCTAACAGCACACCTAAAGGAAATAGAAGCAGAACAGCAAAGACAGCCTAAACCCAGCAGAAGAAGAGAAATAATAAAGATCAGAGTAGAAATAAACAATATAGAATCTAAAAAAACTGTAGAGCAGATCAACGAAACCAAGAGTTGGTTTTTGAAAAAATAAACAAAATTGACAAACCTCTAGCCAGGCTTCTCAAAAAGAAAAGGGAGATGACCCAAATAGATAAAATCGTGAATGAAAATGGAATTATTACAACCAATCCCTCAGAGATACAAACAATTATCAGGGAATACTATGAAAAATTATATGCCAACAAATTGGACAACCTAGAAGAAATGGAAAAATTCCTCAACACCCACACACTTCCAAAACTCAATCAGGAGGAAATAGAAAGCTTGAACAGACCCATAACCAGCGAAGAAATTGAATGGGTTATCAAAAATCTCCCAACAAATAAGAGTCCAGGACCAGATGGCTTCCCAGGGGAGTTCTACCAGACGTTTAGAGATAATACCTATCCTTCTCAAGCTATTCCAAGAAATAGAAAGGGAAGGAAAACTTCCAGACTCATTCTATGAAGCCAGTATTACTTTGATTCCTAAACCAGACAGAGACCCAGTAAAAAAAGAGAACTACCGGCCAATATCCCTGATGAATATGCATGCAAAAATTCTCAATAAGATACTAGCAAATCGAATTCAACGGCATATAAAAAGAATTATTCACCATGATCAAGTGGGATTCATTCCTGGGATGCAGGGCTGGTTCAACATTCGCAAATCAATCAATGTGATACATCACATTAACAAAAAAAAAAAAAAAAAGAAGAAGAACCATATGATCCTGTCAATCGATGCAGAAAAGGCCTTTGACAAAATTCAGCACCCTTTCTTAATAAAAACCCTTGAGAAAGTCGGGATAGAAGGAACATACTTAAAGATCATAAAAGCCATCTATGAAAAGCCCACAGCTAACATCATCCTCAACAGGGAAAAACTGAGAGCTTTTTCCCTGAGATCAGGAACACGACAGGGATGCCCACTCTCACCGCTGTTGTTTAACATAGTGCTGGAAGTTCTAGCATCAGCAATCAGACAACAAAAGGAAATCAAAGGCATCAAAATTGGCAAAGATGAAGTCAAGCTTTCGCTTTTTGCAGATGACATGATATTATACATGGAAAATCCGATAGACTCCACCAAAAGTCTGCTAGAATTGATACATGAATTCAGCAAAGTTGCAGGATACAAAATCAATGTACAGAAATCGGTTGCATTCTTATACACTAACAATGAAGCAACAGAAAGACAAATAAAGAAACTGATCCCATTCACAATTGCACCAAGAAGCATAAAATACCTAGGAATAAATCTAACCAAAGATGTAAAGGATCTGTATGCTGAAAACTATAGAAAGCTTATGAAGGTAATTGAAGAAGATTTAAAGAAATGGAAAGACATTCTCTGCTCATGGATTGGAAAAATAAATATTGTCAAAATGTCAATACTACCCAAAGCTATCTACACATTCAATGCAATCCCAATCAAAATTGCACCAGCATTCTTTCGAAACTAGAACAAGCAATCCTAAAATTCATATGGAACCACAAAAGGCCCCAAATAGCCAAAGGAATTTTGAAGAAGAAGACCAAAGCGGGAGGCATCACAATCCCAGACTTTAGCCTCTACTACAAAGCTGTCATCATCAAGACAGCATGGTATTGGCACAAAAAACAGACACATAGACCAATGGAATAGAATAGAAACCCCAGAACTAGACCCACAAACGTATGGCCAACTCATCTTTGACAAAGCAGGAAAGAACATCCAATGGAAAAAAGACAGCCTCTTTAACAAATGGTGCTGGGAGAACTGGACAGCAACATGCAGAAGGTTGAAACTAGACCACTTTCTCACACCATTCACAAAAATAAACTCAAAATGGATAAAGGACCTGAATGTGAGACAGGAAACCATCAAAACCTTAGAGGAGAAAGCAGGAAAAGACCTCTCTGACCTCAGCCGTAGCAATCTCTTACTCGACACATCCCCAAAGGCAAGGGAATTAAAAGCAAAAGTGAATTACTGGGATCTTATGAAGATAAAAAGCTTCTGCACAGCAAAGGAAACAACCAACAAAACTAAAAGGCAACCAACGGAATGGGAAAAGATATTTGCAAATGACATATCGGACAAAGGGCTAATATCCAAAATCTATAAAGAGCTCACCAAACTCCACACCCGAAAAACAAATAACCCAGTGAAGAAATGGGCAGAAAACATGAATAGACACTTCTCTAAAGAAGACATCCAGATGGCCAACAGGCACATGAAAAGATGTTCAGCGTCGCTCCTTATCAGGGAAATACAAATCAAAACCACAATCAGATATCACCTCACTCCAGTCAGAGTGGCCAAAATGAACAAATCAGGAGACTATAGATGCTGGAGAGGATGTGGAGAAACAGGAACCCTCTTGCACTGTTGGTGGGAATGCAAATTGGTGCAGCCACTCCGGAAAGCAGTGTGGAGGTTCCTCAGAAAATTAAAAATAGACCTACCCTATGACCCAGCAATAGCACTGCTAGGAATTTATCCAAGGGATACAGGAGTACTGATGCATAGGGGCACTTGTACCCCAATGTTCATAGCAGCACTCTCAACGATAGCCAAATTATGGAAAGAGCCTAAATGTCCATCAACTGATGAATGGATAAAGAAATTGTGGTTTATATACACAATGGAATACTACGTGGCAATGAGAAAGAATGAAATATGGCCTTTTGTAGCAACGTGGATGGAACTGGAGAGTGTGATGCTAAGTGAAATAAGCCATACAGAGAAAGACAGATACCATATCGTTTCACTCTTATGTGGATCATGAGAAACTTAACAGGAACCCATGGGGGAGGGGAAGGAAAAAAAAAAAAGAGGTTAGAGTGGGAGAGAGCCAAAGCACAAGAGACTGTTAAAAACTGAGAGCAAACTGAGGGTTGATGGGGGCTGGGAGGGAGTAGAGGGTGGGTGATGGGTATTGAGGAGGGCACCTTTTGGGATGAGCACTGGGTGTTGTACGGAAACCAATTTGACAATAAATTTCATATATTAAAAAAAAAAGAGAGAGAGAAAAAAACTTAATGAAATCACATGCTATGAAAAAAAAAGTGGCTTTATTTTCCTTGGTTTCAGTTCATTTAAAAATCTTGGAATGGGATCACAATTTATGAGGTTTCTACCTCATTCCCATCCTTTCTTCAAAAAGTTTAACATGTTTGCAAGTTTGGAGAACCATCCTGAAAGGATAATGAAAGGGAGCTGAAAACCAGAAGGCTGCCTTCTAGAGAGTAACCTGGATTGCAGTCTGGAGCTCTGGTGCTGGGTACGTGAGTGGTGACGAGATGGTGGGCCTACCCCCAAAACCATTCACAGCCCATGAGAAATTAAAAGAATTTTAGACAAAACATCAAAATCTTATATTTTTCTGAAAATCCTAAAAATGACAGTATCGATGGTGTTAGTATTTTCATTGCTTTAGTGTTTCTTAAAAGAAGATAAGGATTTTTTGTTTGTTTCTTTTTAGATAAGTGGTGCTTAGGTGATGCTTGAAGTTGGGATTTTCTACACCTAAAAAACACTGAGGCCAATTCCATGCCACTTGATCCAATGGTTCAAAGAAGAGAAAACCAAGACCCCTAAAATTTTTATCAGCAACATAATACAAACACATGTAGTGTGACAACATATGCTGTGACATATCAAAAGACCAGTTAATGGTAATAAGAAAAAATGTATTAATAAAGCCTTAAAATTAGAATATAAAAATAAATTTATTAAAGATAGGAAAATTGGACACATAAACATAAACATTTTTGATCATTTGAAAAATTTTTATTTTTCTGCTCTGTCACTAATGTGGCTCCATTGCCCAAGTAGCCAGTGCTCACATGAAACAAAAAACAAAAAACACCCTTCATTCCAAATGTGGTTGCTAATAGAGCACCTATAAAAAAGAAGCTGAGCCTGGGTGGCTCAGTTGGTTAAGCGTCTGACTTCAGCTCAGGACATGATCTCATGGTTCTTGAATTTGAGCCTTGTGTTGGTCTCTGTGCTGACAGCTCAGAGCCTGGAGCTTGCTTCAGATTCTGTGTCTCCCTCTTTCTCTGTCCCTCCTCCCCCCCTCAGAAATAAATATTAAAAAAAAAAACAGAATCTGGGCTCCTTGATGAGTTGCTGATTTCAAGTTTAGAACAATGAAAATCAAGATGATTTTGCCATTGCTTATTGAAATAAAGCAATGACAGTTTCAAACATACCTGGAAGTGGTTTTAAATAAGGAAAATAAAATCACCTTGAAGAGGCCCCAAATAGTCAAAGTGTGACAGAAGCATCAAGAAGAAAATTACAAGTCAATTGGTACTCGTTGAGTCTATAAAAGGCTATGAACCAAAATGATGTTCAAAGGGTCAAATAATATAAAGCACAGCCAAGCAAAGTACTTACTGATGTGAATTAAATAAATGCTGCCTGATTACAAAAACATAAGCCTATGACCACCCATCATGGGCCCAAGGGGCACCATATGTTAAAATGCAACATATGGTGAAATATAATTCTGGTCTTCATGTATATCGCATGTATATCAGAACTAACTGGACTAACAGTCATAAGCCAGAGTCAGGAGTAGACTCAGGGAAAATAGGTTTCTAGAACAGTAGAACACTGTGGGGAGATATCGCTTAGGTACCAATCTGGGAACTGAGGCTACCTTCTTCCTCTGGTAGAGTGTGTGGTCTTGTTGACCTTGATTCTGTGTAAGAACTAGGGTGTTTTCATGTTTATAAGCATTTTATTAAATGAAAGGCATGATAATTAGTTTTCTTGAATGAGTCCCAAATATAAACACCTGTGGTACAGCAATATATTGTTTGCTTCAGATCTGGCAGCACCTAATACACAGGCAACTGCATATGCTCATTAGGGAAATATGGCCAAGGGAAGTTTTGTTATGATAGGTTGCATTCACTTCCACCCTCTCTGGTCAAACCATTTCTGCTACATTTC
Source organism: Acinonyx jubatus (assembly GCF_027475565.1). NCBI lineage: Eukaryota > Metazoa > Chordata > Mammalia > Carnivora > Felidae > Acinonyx > Acinonyx jubatus. The sequence goes on from NC_069391.1 coordinate 60,748,264, forward strand.
TATATCCCTGGCTAATTAAGTGGAAATTTACAGTGGGAGTGTGTGTTGGGTCTTTATCAATCCATAATTAACATGAAACACTGAAGATTCATTGTAATTAATGAATTCATATAAAAGTGTGAACTGATTTCCCAAAGGTTTTTTTTTTTCTTTTTGCCATTACGTGTTTTCTCAATAACTGATACTGGAAGTAAAATATGCTATACAATATTCTCCTGTGATAAGAACTATTCTAGGGTGTAGAATTTAGGAGCTTTGATCATCCATTGTTCCACAAGTTGGTGAGGTAAGAGCTATTTTTGCATACCAAGACAAGACTTTATTAAGTTAGTTTTGACAGGTATCTCAACCCGACACCACCCAAAGGTTAGTGACATAAGCAGAGATTAACCAGAAGAGCCGTCTTGCCCTGAGCCCATCACCAGATCCCGTGCAATGTGGGTACTGTCCTGAGCCAAGCATAGTGATGGCAGGGAAGAGTTGTCCTGAAGGCTGCCTGAGGAGCTCGCCTGAAGACATGAAGCCTGGGAAAAATAAGTCAGTAAGTGCTGAGCAAGGTCTCAAGTTCTATTACAAAGATGAATGCCAGAATAGGACACGAAGGATGGGTAGAAGGGCAGAATAACAAAAGACAAGACAACTTCCCAGAGCGGGAAGTACCAATACAGAAGCCAACATAACCACTACTTTCCATTATCCACACCAATAACACAACCTGGAAATAAGATGCACATGCAAAATATCTAACACACCCTTGACATAAAGTTGCTCAATAAATACTAGTTCTCTTTCTTTCCTCTAATCCCAGTCATTAGCATTAGAGAATTATTTCAACAAATTTACATCAAGCAGCTTCCATGGATGGCCAAATGCTAGTTAAAGAGACAAAATATTAATTAAACCTAGTTAAATAATCTAGTTAAAAATAATTTAGTTAAAATAATATTGAATAAAATAATACACAAAATACTAGGGAAAAATTGACCACTAAGATGTTTTCTCTATAAAAGTTCTTCTTCTTTGGATAGGTATCTGTCTCCATGTTAATAGTTACAACTTAGAAAACTATGAAAGAAACAAATTACTCAAATGTCATGTTTTCCAAGAGGAGGAGAGGATATTGAGATAAGAATGGTGTACCTCATATAAGATACCTAAGGTACCTGGGTGGCTCAGTCGGTTAAGTGTCCGACTCTTGATTTTGACTCAGGTAATGATCTCATGGTTCCTGAGTTTGAGCCCCACACTGGACTCTGCACTGACAGTGCTGAGCCTAGTTGGGATTTTCTCTCTCCCTGTCTCTCTGCCCCACTCATGCACTCTCTCTATCTCTCTCTCTCTCTCTCTCAAAATAAATAAACTTGAAGAAAAATACCTTGTTTGACCCCTAGCTATATGGTCAACTAATCTTTGACAAGCAGGAAATAGCCAGTGGAAAAAAGACAATGTTGGGAAACACTGGATGGCAAAAAATGGTGCTGGGAAAACTGGACGGCAACATGCAAAAGAATGAAACTGGACCGCTTTCTTACACCAAACACAAAAATAAATTCAAAATGGATGTAATACCCAAATTTGAGACAGGAAAAGATCAAAATCCTACGGTAGAACACAGGCAGCAACCTCTTTGACCTTGCCCACAGGAACTTCTTACTAGAAATGTTGCCAGAGGCAAGGGAAACAAAAGCAAAAATGAACTATTGGGACTTCATCAAAATAAAAAGCTTCTGCACAGTGAAGGAAACAATCAACAAAACTAAAAGGCAGCCTATGGAATAAGAGAAGATATTTGCAAATGATATATCTGATAAAAGGTTAGTATCCAAAATCTATAAAGAACATAGCAAACTCAACACCCAAAAAACAAATAATCTAGTTAAGAAATGGGCAGAAGAATGAACAGACTTCTCCAAAGAAGACATACAGATGGCTAACAGACACAGGAAAGATGCTCAACATCAGTCATCATCAGGAAAATACAAATCAAAACCATGATGAGATACCACTTCACTCCTGCCAGAATAGCTAAAATTAACAATACAAGAAGCAACAGGTGTTGGCGAGGGCGTAGAGAAAGGGAAACCCTCTTGTATTGATGGTGGAAATACAAACTGGTGCAGCCACTCTTGAGAACAGTATGGAGATTCCTTAAAAAGTTAAAAATAAACTACCCTATCATCCAGCAATTGTACTACTAGGTATTTACCCAAAGGATATAAAAATACAGGTTTGAAGGAGTACATGCACCTGATGTTTATAGCATCTTTATCAACAATAGCAAAGCTATGGAGAGAGCCCAAATATTATCCATCAATTGATGAATGGATAAAGAAGATGTGTACACACACACACACACACACACACACACCATTGAATATTACTCAGACATCAAAAAGAATGAAATCTTGTCATTTGCAAGGATGTTGATGGAGCTAGAGTGTATTATGCTAAGCAAAAGATGTCAGAGAAAGACAAATACCATATGATTTCACTCATATGTTGAATTTAAGAAACAAATGGATGAATATATGGGAGGGATAAAAGAGAGAGGTAAACAAACCATGGAGGGAGGTGGGTGGGGGTTGGGTTAGATGAGTAATGGGTATTAAGGAGGGCACTTGTTACAAGAAACACTGGGTGTTGTATATAAGTGATGAATTGTTGAATTATACTCCTAAGTCCAATATTGCACTGTATGTTAATTAACTAGAATTGAAATACAAAATTGAAAAATAACAAAAAAAAAGGCCTTATTCACTGCCATGAACTAATATATAAAGTGCCAGTGATTTTAGTGTTTCTACACTGCATGTATGGAATATTCTAATCCAACATGAAGGTTTATTGAAATAAGTTGCCTCAAAAAAAAAGATCTGTGCATGCCATCTTTCTCACATCCATTACCCTCCATTACTCAGGTGTCTCTTCCATTGGACACCTGTCTAGTTTACTCAGGTGTAAGGAGACAGACCCTATGGTAGTTGTACTTTGCAGGAAGTATATAATTTATGAGTAGTTCATTGTTTGCTTTGGAGAAGGAATATGTTCAAGGATGCCAGTTTCAAAACCATTTTACTATTTATTGTGTTCTTTGGTTTTTCCTTTTCCTTATCAAACATTTGTGCAAGATCTACATAAGTAGGTTAGGAATACATCCAATGGAACCTTCTGAAATATAGCCAGAAAATAGGTCACACTAAATCATAGCAAAGGTGGGTGGTCAAGTACCACAACACTACAACAGAAACACATGTGCAGACACAGACACACACACACACACACACACACACACACACACACACACACACGAATGAAATCTTACATTTGAAAGACAGCAGGTGCCAGTCAAAAAGTATGCTCGACAAAAACACTGAAAAATATATACTAAACTTTAGATTAAAATAACTGGGATTAGCTGTGCACTTTATATAATGTATTCATAGCTTTAAGACTTTGTAAGCTGCCTATTTTTTCAAATACCACCTTTTCAATTAAAAGGGTGCTTACTTCTAATGGAAGAATTCATTACAATAAATCAGATGAGATTTTTGCACTCTTATCCAGGGTGATTTTATGCTCAAAAGCTCAATAACATTGAAAAAACTATTATATTTAAGACATTTTTGGCATTAAAGGAAGGGTAAAGTTGCCTTAAAACAGTCCTTTTTGGTTCAAAAAGCAAATAATTGGGAGAAAAAAATAAAGGAAACAAAAACCCTAAAATGAGTAAAAATGTAGACTCTATTGAAGGAACTGCAGCTTTATACTTCATTTCACTGAAACTAAATAGGCATCCTCTGTTCTGTAGAATGACTGGATTAGGCTGCCAAGTTAGCCTGAATTTTATTTACAGTTTTCACTGCTATGATTCAGCAATTGTCCATTACTCTCAAATAATCAAGGTATGGTGGAAAATATAGCCACATTATGGTACCAGCTCTTGAGAGCACAACCCCTGGCATATGCAATTTACACAAAGAGAAATACTGGAATGAATTTGAACTTTTGTATGCTTGAAAACTAAAGCATATTCAATGTAAACAGGGACAATTCACAATGCTCTGAACCAAATTACCAGATTCCATGAATTCCTTCTGGTTAGTTGTCAAACATTTTGGGGAAGAATCCATACTTGAAGTCCAAATGAAGAATAAGGGATAAGTAATAGCTACCAGAAATATATTTTGGAAATGTAGTATTCACAGTACTTCCTGCCAGAGAACTTCTCAAGGCAATTTAGAAATGCTAAAATGTTACCTTCATAAGGAAAAACTCATTTAATGTAAATTATATGATGTTTTCCTCACATTTGACAAAGTGTACCAAACTTAAAGTCAATCTATAGAGGAGAGTAGATGTTCTTTTTGGTCATCATTTATGAAACAAACAGTAATATAAACATGACTGAACCCCACATCACAGTTAAGAGGAATGAAGTCCTGATTAAACATCTGGATCTCTTTAATAGCAACTTCAATATAATCATCAGTAACCACAGAGCTTTGGAATATTAGAATAAGAATGTGTGATCCCAAGCAAAGCTTTAGATGAACACCTCTAGCTCCATTCAGGGTTTGGAGTTGGGAATTCAACAAATAATAGAGTATGAGCTGAAAAAGCACTGACATTCCAGCACCTGTTGCTCATTAACTGAATCCACTTGGACAAGGAATTATACCTTTTGGCACTTAGGTTGCTTATCCTTGAAGCAGGGATAATACTACTCATGTGGCCTCATTCACACAGAATTGTAGCACCAAAGCCAGCAGCAGGACAGCAGTAGTAAAAGAGAAAGTAATAATATGGCTTTCATTTTCTGAGTGTTTATTCTGTGCCATGGACTAAAAACATGGTGAGCATAGGCATGCCATCATTTCTAGACAAGGAAGCTGAGTCTTAGAGGGCAAAACTTGCACAAGGTTGCATATGTGCTGCTGGCAGAATCCAAGTGTGAACACAAACTACTCTGGAGGTCATGATCTGATTCACATCTCAAATGCATTCCCATGTGTCATCTAATGAGGTATTGATGGTACACTGTAAATGGCAAAGCACCACAGTAATGCAATGTGTTATTATTGCCATTTTTTAAAGTTTTTAAAATGTATTTTCTTCTGAATATGTAATACTATTCTTAGCAAGAGCCCATTAATTCAAGAAATTAAGGAAAAAGCATGAATGAATATGCAACTTGTCACCTAAAACATGGAAAATAAGTTTAAAATAGAGGTGACGGTGGTGTCATTTCGTACATTTGTACATTCACACACATCCGCACAAAGTCTCAACCCGCAAACATCAAGTATCTCTCAAAATGCCAATGGAAGTTGCTGGAATCATTAAAAATCCAGGAGATTTGTTGTGTATGGGTCATGACTCCCCAAGTCCATACTGACACCCTGGCAGTCTGCTCACTGAAGGTTATTAGAGATATAGGACAAGCATGTTAGGCTGCAAATAGTCAGTGGCCAAGCCTCCCAGGGATAACAAAGGGCAGCAAGTTAGCAAAGCTGAAGCTTTAGCCTCCTTGTTGGCAGCAAAAAACAATTACAGGGAACTGGAAAAGTAACAAAGGCATATCAACCATCTCCACACTGTCCTAGTTTTTCTAAGCACTTAAAACAGACAAAAGATTCCATTTACTAAGGACAGGTAAACTAATTTATAGTTAAATTCACACGCTATTTACTTGCAAACACTCTTTTCCCAGAAATAGGTTCAGTCCTGAGTGAAATAGAAAAAAACAGAAAAAAGTGACCTCTATACTTCCCTTCTACATTTCTCCTTTCTGAAATTGTCCTCATTCCTCCTAGGGCCTCCACATGCTATACCTAGCTGATCCCATCACAGACAACAAGGACCCAAATGTTTATGACCACCTCCATTCTCCCTTTATTGTGTTACTGCTCTTTGTTTCTTCCAGAAGAGATGAAATAAAACCCAAAGGCCAGAATGTACAGGTACATGGATTAAACACTGCATGTTTTCAGGTGGTACTTTCACATCATTCCCTTCTCAGAAGTGATCTCACCTTCATCCTGGATATGTGCGGTGCACAATCTATACAGCCATACTCAGTTAGACCTACATACAGATCCAAAATCAGAACAGGCATAAAGAATTTTATTCATTCATCTGTTCATTCACTTATTCAACTCAATAAATAATTATTGTATCTAGCATGTGCCAGACACTGATGGGTCCTGGGCAAATACAAGTAAATAATAATGTACAATCCCTGCCCTCAAGGAACTCACAGTCTACATGTCAACAATAAGTAACATTACAGAGTAGAGCATCCTAGCCATGGGACAGGAGGGAATTCTTATGCAGTCCTGGCATCAGGGAAGGAAAGGAGGGCCTTACCACATTTGGGTTGACCTTATGTCGAAAGCATGTGATGTTCACCACGTATGGCCAATCATCAGGCTCCATCAGCACCCCAGCAGCATGAGCACATGTGACATGGAAGGAGGCTGGGCAACGGCCATAGGAACACTGGATGCAGGCTCCAGAGACCTTCTTGACCCGGTGTCTGCAGAAGATGCATTTCTGTAGGGTGAAAATGAAGAATATCAATTCAAACTCTGTAACTCAGCTTATTTCCACACTTCAGAGAATAATAGCTATTAGAGATGCAGAAAACTGATTACATCAACAAGTTCTGGCCCTCCAGGGGCCCTAGTGGTGAGAGCAACTGTGAAAATATAAGTCATGTACTTCTAATGAAACGCACTGCTATGGTCACATACTACCAAACACATGTTGAAACATCTGTGGTTAAGAAAGCCAAAGCCTTTTGCATATGCTTCTCCAGTCACAGTGAGGAAAAGCCCCCAGGGTGCTCCTATAAATCACCCATGAATGCTTAAGTTACCTCCCTTTTACCTCCTGCATGGCAGGACTTTTGGTACATCAAGAGATAGAATATGGGTTTGGAATACAGGTACCTACTCTCCTAAGTTAGATGAAGTCTTCAGAAATATCCAAAATAGCATACAGATGGTCTAATTTTTCTATTTACAAGGAACTGTGTTAAATGGTCCAATGTGGAAAATAGGGGCTCAAGTGCTTAATAATACACATCTGAACCCTACATGACTGACACAAAAATATGCTTCCCAAAGTAAGAAAGTTGAAAATCACCCCAAAGGGCATGATTTTGTTGAGTATTCATAGCTGACTATGCCTGAAGAGAGAATGAAAATAAAAACAGCAATCTAAAAACTACCACAGTCTAAAAATTAAATCACATACAGTTGGCCCTAGACATTATTAGTATATTTGTTATGAAAGATGAGAAAAATCAAACAGCTTCACTATATGTACAATTAGTAAATACTTAAGGACTAGAAACAGTGGGTGTAGAATAAGGTTCAGAAAGCAGAAGAAACAGAATGATCTAAAAGCTTGACTTTTCATTCCTATGGATAAAAAGGGTCTGCAATCTGATCAAATGCTTGTGTGCTCTTTTATAGGAACATTTTCCTTCCTGGGACAGGAACGGTACTTAAACTCAATGTCTTTTGGGGATTGTAGTATTTTATCACAGACCTTAAGAATCAATGTGCACTTAACTTTTCACTCTTCTTTGCCTTCACATCCGATCAGCAACTTCAGTCTTACAGATTCTGTACCTTAATCTTGCTCTGATCTTTCCCTATCCATCTATATCAACTGCCACTGCCTCTGCTCATGGTACCCAGCATAGAAGTGTCCTCCTAACCAGTCTTTTATTTCATTCCACTTCAATCATCCTCCCCAGGAAAAGGCCAGTGATCTCCTTACAACATAAATCTAAGGTCAGCCCCCTGCTTAAATGTCCTTCAATGGCTTCTCCTTATCTCCAAAATATTCCAGAAAAAAAGGAACAGTATGAGATGGAAGAGGAAACCTTAGAAAAGGCCCTTATGGTCCATATGAGCAGTCTTATTTCTCACTAGTCCCCATAGGGGCTCTACACTTCAGGCATTTATCTGATCTCCCTATACATCTAGATTCAATATACAATGAAGCATTTTTAAAGTGGGGGTTAAGAATGTGGCTTAGCTGATTTAAAAACTACACACAAACACACAGAACTGAAACAAGATCCATTATAATCTGAATAAAAGCATTATTTAATATCTTGATGTCTTGGCAATTCTTGTTATCAGTTTCAATACATTCTTGGTAATTCTTGGTAGTATTTTTTTTAATACTTATTTTTGAGAGAGTAAGGGGGAGAGGGAGACAGAGAAAGAGTGTGTGTGTGTGTGTGAGAGAGAGAGAGAGAGAGAAGGGGAGCGGCAGAGAGATACAGGGAGACACAGGATCCGAAGCAGGCTCCAGGCTCTGAGCTGTCAGCACAGAGCCCAATGCAGGGCTCAAAATCACGAACTGTGAGATCATGACCTAAGCTGAAGTCGGACGCTTAACCAACTGAGTCACCCAGATGCCCTGTTATTTTGGAATCTTTTTGCCAATTCCAATCTTTTGAAATGTGATGGCAGATATAATAGCAAAAATTCATAACAGGAGCCCCAGGCATAATCAGTCTTTTAAGAGCCTAATCATACTACCTAGATGTCAGCGTTTGAGTAAGTTCAGATAATGACAGATATGAAAGGAGAAACTGTTTCTTATTTTCCTAATTAAATAGGATTTTTTAAGAGTAGGAAAGAGTATTGTGATTTAGCTAATTAATGAATTGGTAACTCCAGCCTCTTCCATCATTAGCTTCCTCATTAAACAGAGACCTTCCAGAAAAGGTGAAGGAGGAGTGCATGGGTGGCTCAGTCGAGCGTCTGACTCTCGATTTCAGTTCAGGTCATAATCCCAGGGTCATGGGACCAAGCCCCATGTCAGGCTCTGTACTGAATATGGAGCCTGCTTGGGACTCTCTCTCTCCCTCTGCTCCTCCCCCCACTTGCACACATGCACACACAATCTTTCTCTCTCTCTCAAAAAGTTTTTTAGGGGCACCTAAGTGGCTCAGTCAGGTGAGCATCAAACTTCACCTCAGATCATGATCTCACAGTTCATGAGTTTGAGCCTTCATTGGGCTCTCTGCTGTCAGCATGGAGCCTGCTTTGGATTCCACTTTGGATCCTCTGTCTCCCTCTCTTTCTGCCCCTCCCCTGCTCTCTATCTCTCTCTCTCTCAAAAAAAAAAAAAGAAAAAAGAAAAAAGAAAGAAATAAAAAGTTTTTTTAAAAAGGCAAAGGAAACAGAGATAATACACTTAATCCCAGTGAGGATTCAATCCTTGGAATCTAATAAGGGAAGGGCCCTCTTTTCCCCCAGAGGCAGTCATCTCTAAGGATACAACTTTATCCTTTGCAAAATCAATCTAACTTCAGACTAGTATAATTTGATGCTTTGGAAGATGTTTATTCATAGAGTTGGAAAGTTTGACTTAAACATCAAGCAGGTTCTTGAGGAGATAAATACATAAAACCAAGTAGGGGAGACATTCTGTATCTTATAGTATAGCCTATGTTACATTTCCAAACCCCATTTTCACTTGCTGACTACTAAACCAGTTATTCTGTACCCTGGATGAAATGTCTATGGCAATCTGACACCTACACAATGTCTTAGCTACAGAATTTAATTCAGCAGGGCAAAGACAAGGACAAATAGATACTTCTTAAGAAATGTTACAGTGGAATAAGCACTATGAAAGAAGTAGAGACAAAGTGCTATGTGGAACCAGAATGACTGTGCAATGAGTCATGCTTGGAGGCAAGACAGGGAAGAAGGCCTTCAGGAAACACATTGCTGATTGGATCAAGATGGTAGAGTCAGCCTGTGTTACAAACTTCCCAGCTTCAACCCCTAAGTAAAGATAAAGGAAAAAGAGTGAAACCCTAATAGTACTGACTATCAAGAAAAGGTGTAACTAACCCCAGGGAGCAAATCCCCAGAAAACAGTAGATATCTCTGAGGAGACAGTTCTGGTAAGGCCAGTGCCAAGAGTGGAAGCAAACACCTAAAAGACAAGCTACCCACTGTCAGACCAGCCCATGGCCCATCCTGCCCCAATTATCATCAGCAGGTGAGGTCATCCTATCTGATCTGAATCTGAGTCCTGTGATCTGACCCATCATTCACCAACAAGACAAGTAGATTTTCATTTGGGCTGAGAAAAGAAAAAGTACACCCACGATGTGCAACCAAAATACAATCAGACATTTTAAAAACCAGAAACATTTGAAGGAAAACAAAAATAAATGAGAGGTGCTATGATTATTACCAAATAGAAGAATATCTGACCTAAGGAGTCAGGTAAGTGAAAGCAGATGAGTTTAAAAGAGGTACAGTACAGATTATGATACAGATTCCAAAATATACCCCATCAATTAAAAAAAAAATGAACAACTACATAGCTCTAAGACATTCAAAATATCATTGTTAAAAAGAATCAAGATGGAGTGCCTGGGTGACGCAGTAGGTTAAGCGTCCAACTCTTGATTTCAGCTCAGGTCATGATCTCACGGTTTATGGTTCAAGCCCCACGTCAGGCTCCACACTGACAGCACAGAGCCTGCTTGGAATTCTCTCTCTCCCTCTGCCCCTCCCCTACTCATGCTCGCTCTCTCTCTCTCAAAATAAATAAACATTAAGAAAAAGAAGAATCAAGGCCCGCGGCAGAGGGTGGCGGCAGGCAGGCAGACAGGCAGGCAGGCTGGCAGGTGCATGGGTGAAGCACGGCACCCGCTGGGCTTGGGACGCGTGGAGCAGGCTCTTGAGGCTCCCAGCTGCAGCCACTGGCATCTACGGCCATACCACCCTGAACACGCCAGATCTCCTCTGATCTCGGAAGCTAAGCAGGGCCGGGCCTGGTTAGTACTTGGATGGGAGACCACCTGGGAATACCGGGGGCTGTAGGCTTTTGCCTTTGGCCTCCTTGACCTCTCCTTTGGGCCCCCACCCGCCCCCCCCCCCCCCCCCTGTCCTTCTCTCCCCAGGCAGCGGGGCTCCTGGGGCCAAACACACCCCAGCCACTGCTCCCTCAGCCCCTCCCGGGCCAGCAGAGCGGCCTGGCCAGGCCCCGCCCCACCCCGCCCTGCCCGCATGCCCCACCCCACTTCACAAGGGGCACGCTCCCAGCTCCGGCACCGGCCAAATCCCACTGCACCTGCTGGAAGCCACACCCAAGCTTTGCACCTTTCCTGACACACCACCCACACCCGCACCTGCACGGAGGGGGGGGTGTGGTGCGGGTGGGACCAGGGGTTGGCGCCTGGGGGCTGGAGGGTGGGGGCTGGGTGGGTGGATTAAAAAAAAAAAAGAAAAAAAAAAGAAAAAGAAGACTCAAGATGTATTGGATTACATCCCAAATTAGCAACTGGAAGAGGGAGCCTATAGAACAGAGAAGAAAATATCAAAATAAGTAAAATAGAACACAAATGCTAACCAGTTTGGTAAAATCCAGATATTCTATTATCTTTCCAAAAGGCATTTTAGAGGAATAAAAACAGACAAAATAACAGAAATTTTTTCCAGACCTGAAAAAAAAGCCCAACAGGTAGAATCAAGTAAAAAAAACAAAAACAAAACAAAAAAAAAAAACCAAAAAAAAGAAAAAAAAAAAAGAAAAAAGAATCACCTAAACACATCTTAGACTTCAAAATAAAAAGAGAAAATCCCAAAATCTTCCAGAAAAGAAAAGAGAAAAATAAGATTACCATCAGATCTCTAATTTGCAAAAGTGAATGTTAAAAGACAATGAAGCAATGTCTTTGATTTCTGGAAGAAAATTAAATTTGGTCTATAGTCAGCCTAGTTATCATTCAAATGTGAGGGCAAACATAGGAATTTTTCCTTCTTCTTTCATAAACAAGGATCAGAAGTAAGTGTGAAGTGAAGAACAACCAAAATGCTAAATATGTAGATAAGTCTAAATGAATATTGACTTTATGCACAATAATAGTAATGTCTTCTGGGTTTCAAATATAGAGAACATGAACAGATGACAACTAAAGCGTATAAGAAAGAAACAGTAAAAGTGACATTTAAAATGTCTAAGGTTCTTGAGTTGTTTGGGACAAGGGTGAAAGTACCAATTAACTTATAGTGTGAAAAACGAAACAGAATAAGGAAAAATAATAAATTCAAACAAAGGCATGAAAGGAAGGAAACAGAAGCAGCACAGACAGGAGTAAAGGGAAAGCATATTGTAATCTGGCAGAACTGAACTCAAATATGCCAGTATGTTATGTGTAAACAGACTAAACTTTATAGACCATGGGTAGCAAACTTTTTGTTACAGTGCCAGATAATAAATATTTTAGGCTTGTGTAGTATATAGTCCCAATTGCAACCACTCAATTCTGCCATTGTAGCACAAAAGCAGCCATGGATAATCTGCAAATGATGAGTGTCATTGTGTTCCAGTAAAACTTTATATACAACAATAAACACACACCTTAGTTTGCTGACCCCTGCTTTGGCCATAGACACATATTTGAAGATAGTAGGCTGAGAAATGATAGAGTTAGTATTTAAAAGTAGCCACTCTAGCAGCAAGAGGGATCAAGGTGGAAAAACTGTTAGGAAGCCACAGAAAAACTGAGGCACAGGATAATGAGGCCTTGGGTTCAGGAAACAGCTATTAGGAGAAAGGTAAACTTTGAGTTTTTTACTCTTGTTACCCTTTGTTGATAGAGGTTCTAGGTGTTCCTCTGAATAGAGCTCCGCACTTAAGATCAGAGTTGAACACACCAGCATTCTTCTCGAAGCTAGAACAAGCAATCCTAAAATTCACATGGAACCACAAAAGGCCCCGAATAGCCAAAGTAATTTTGAAGAAGACCAAAGCAGGAGGCATCACAATCCCAGACTTTAGCCTCTACTACAAAGCTGTCATCATCAAGACAGCATGGTATTGGCACAAAAACAGACACATAGACCAATGGAATAGAATAGAAACCCCAGAACTAGACCCACAAAAGTATGGCCAACTAATCTTTGACAAAGCAGGAAAGAATATCCAGTGGAAAAAAGACAGTCTCTTTAACAAATGGTGCTGGGAGAACTGGACAGCAACATGCAGAAGGTTGAAACTAGACCACTTTCTCACACCATTCACAAAAATAAACTCAAAATGGATAAAGGACCTGAATGTGAGACAGGAAACCATCAAAACCCTAGAGGAGAAAATAGGAAAAGACCTCTCTGACCTCAGCCGTAGCAATTTCTTACTTGACACATCCCCAAAGGCAAGGGAATTAAAAGCAAAAGTGAACTATTGGCACCTCATGAAGATAAAAAGCTTCTGCATAGCAAAGGAAACAACCAACAAAACTAAAAGGCAACCAACGGAATGGGAAAAGATATTTGCAAATGACATATCGGACAAAGGGCTAATATCCAAAATCTATAAAGAGCTCACCAAACTCCACACCCGAAAAACAAATAACCCAGTGAAGAAATGGGCAGAAAACATGAATAGACACTTCTCTAAAGAAGACATCCGGATGGCCAACAGGCACATGAAAAGATGCTCAACATCGCTCCTCATCAGGGAAATACAAGTCAAAACCACACTCAGATATAACCTCACGCCAGTCAGAGTGGCCAAAATGAACAAATCAGGAGACTATAGATGCTGGAGAGGATGTGGAGAAATGGGAACCCTCTTGCACTGTTGGTGGGAATGCAAATTGGTGCAGCCACTCTGGAAAACAGTGTGGGGGTTCCTCAAAAATTTAAAAATAGACCTACCCTATGACCCAGCAATAGCACTGCTAGAAATTTACCCAAGGGATACAGGAGTACTGATGCATAGGGGCACTTGTACCCCAATGTTTATAGCAGCACTCTCAACGATAGCCAAATTATGGAAAGAGCCTAAATGTCCGTCAACTGATGAACGGATAAAGAAATTGTGGTTTATATACACAATGGAGTACTATGTGGCAATGAGAAAGAATGAAATACGGCCCTTTGTAGCAACGTGGATGGAAGTGGAGAGTGTTATGCTAAGTGAAATAGGCCATACAGAGAAAGACAGATACCATATGTTTTCACTCTTAGGTGGATCCTGAGAAACTTAACAGGAACATATGGGGGAGGGGAAGGAAAAAAACAAAAGAGAGAGAGAGGTTAGAGTGGGAGAGAGCCAAAGCATAAGAGACTCTTAAAAAATGAGAACAAACTGAGGGCTGATGGGGGGTGTGAGGGAGAGGAGGGTGGGTGATGGGTATTTAAGAGGGCATCTTTGACAATAAATTTGACAATAATTTGACAATAAATTTGACAATAAATTCCATATATTTAAAAAAAAAAAAAAGATTAGGGTTGAACAGTCTGTCCCCTGGGGGAAAGAACCTCGCTAGCAGTGGATGGGGTAGAGGCAAAAGTAATTCTAGAGGGACAGGGATAGAAGGGAGCTTATGGATGGCAAGGCAAGATTATCAGGCATTTGAAAGCAGAAAAGATTCAGAAAGACAGGGCCATTCTTCCTGCAGGTCTCAGAGGTGTCAGTGTCCCTCTAGGAAAGGGATGAGGAACCAACTGGTGGATGACAATTAATGAAGGAGATTTGAGAAGTCAAATAAGGCAGCCCAGAGGATCATTGTTTTTGGTGCTTTAGAACAAAGTTGAGGAGGGGCTGCCCTCCAGGCAGGCCAACCACAGCAGGAAAATGCTAGCACAGATGACACTAGAGAGATTTTAAAGTGTCATTTTCCTTGAGAGGATGCTTGGGATGTAACAGATACTCAGTGAAGGTTTGCTCAATTAAACTGAATCCAAACAAGTAGATTAGGATGAAGCTATGGACCTGCTCACCTTTTTCCTTAACAGTCAAAAAAAAAAAAAAAAAAAAAAGTCCTTCATTATAGAAGTATGCCACAGGGACATTAGAGCAGGTCACAGGGAGACCTGCTTAACACAGATTGCTGGATCCACCCCTAGAGTTTCAGTGTGTCTGGCTAGGGCCACCAAATTTGCATTTCTAACAAGTTCCCAGTGGTGCTGATGTTGCTGATCCAGGGATCACACTTTGAGAACCATGGGTTGAGGGTTAAAGGGTTAAAGGATGTTGATTATTCTGAGCCTCTTAGGATAAGGCAATTCAGGAAGTACAATGATTTTTCATCTATTCTTCTGTGTCAAGGGCTTAGAGAATCCTCGAGCGAGTATGATTTATAGAGCACTGTACTTTCTTGGGGGACTGGATTTCCATACTTATTCCAATGGCATAGGCCATTAAGGCTCCTAATGGATTGAGGAATTAATGAAGTATCTGGCAATGAAGCTTTGTGTATCATTAGATTCCTTGAGCACAAAGGGCATCAAGAAATGATGAGCTGTGAAGGAGTTGGAAGTTCAAAGCACATCCATTGCCTTTTTTTCCCTTTTAATATGATTTGTAGTATGATTTTATTGTTGTTTTGCCAATTTAGTGATTGTTTTTCCTTCCTAATATAGGCAGGTAATTCCCAAACAGGCACAAATGCTTTTTAATTAGTGTTTCCCTATCAGACAACTAACAAGCTAATGATAATGATATAGTAGCTAATTCCCTTTTCCTTTTGCTCTCCAAAAATGCTTTTTCCAAGCACTACACAGACTCACACCACTCACACCACGCAGAAATGTCTGACCTCAGCCATCTAAGCATGTTACAAACAGAAGACACTATGAAATGGTACAGTAAAACTCAATTCTGAATACTCATGCATCAGCTCATAAGTCCTCTGTCTCCCCACCCTCCTCACGAAAAGTTATTTCTACACTTCAAGTTCAGAGCATTAAAATATATGGTTCATGATGTCAAGTGTGTTGCATTAAATCTTTATTTATGATATGTATCAGAAGCCATTTATCTCATTGCTTTTTGTTCAGTGAGATTCACCATGCAAAAAAATGAGAAGCTAAGAAAAAGTCAAGACGCAGGATAAAGAGGAAAGGGCAGAGGAATGAGCTCAGTCAGGCCAAGAGACACAGCTAGAAAAATGGGCAGAGGTGGTAGGGATCAGATCAAAGTCTGCACTTATTCAAAACAAGGCTAGAGAGTCATTGTTGACCCTGAGAAATTTAAAGAAGCACAAAAGAATTCTAGAACTGGAAAGGCCATAGTAGTTCATACATAAACTGACAAATTAACAAATGACTCTTGAAAAGTACTATGTCAACAGCCCAGTCACACTTTTTATTTTAGATCAGAAGATACACCACAGAGAAGCTCATCAAATAGGAATCTGTCTGGAAGCACCTTTTAACCCCAGCACCAGAACACTGACTGCACACAGCAGGTGTATAATACGCACTGATTAAATGAATTATTGTTTCCTTATTATAGATCATGTGTTAATCCATTCTTTTGGCCATTTCAATACTTATTAAATATCTTCCATATAAAAGGTACTTTGCTAAATGTGAAAGGAGATATAAAAGTGAAAAAGATATAATCTGTATATTCAAGGAGCTCAATCTGGCATACAAAAATAGCTGTAACAAAAGCTTTGCAGTGGTCATCACAATAAGCAAGATAAAGTGCTACTGGATTTGGAAGGAGAGAGGGCTGGAGAACCAAGGTGAGGCCAACATGTGGCCTCAATTGGTCACTTCCCCCACCCCCAGCACTTCCACCATCCTTCTCTCACTGAGGGGAAAGACAGGATGACCTTCATGACAGCCATTTGAGGGACACCACATACAGGACAAGACAGCAGGTATGATTCTGCTTGAATGGCTCAGGTCATGTGGCAGCAGAGCTCAGGCAAGTGACCTGTGCACCTCTCTGAACTGAGGGCACAAGTCACCAAGTCCAGGCACTGTCGGGTCAGTTCCATCAGTCTGGCTCTAGAGAACTTGTAATAAAGTAAAAATAGGATTTCTCCAAAGTCAGAAGTTTCCTATAACTAATTTCTTGGAGTTTAGAGACAACATGCAGTGCTTTCTTACCAGGTCAGACACTGTCTTGGAGAGTGTTGGGGACGTTCTGTACATCAACCGAGCCTGCAGCAGCAGGGATACAGGGTTTGCCACATGGTTCAGAGAAGCTGCCAGCAGGGTTTTAGAAAACTAGGGAGGCTAGCAAAAGCAGGTGGTGCTCGCCTTGGAATGACCAGCAGGTGTTAGCCAGTGCATGTGCAGTAGCATGGGAAAGAGGAAGGACATTCTAGATAGATGTAACAAAGCTCAGAGATGGAAAAACAGGCAAAACTAACTGAAGTGTGAGCAAAGCTAAGGGATGAAAGGCTGGAAAGGCAAGCTCTCAGAAGGTCTTAGACGGTACCTGACACAAACCTCACCTTCTCTTGCCAAGATGAGAGACTGGGGAAGGTTTAGTAGTGTTGGTTTATTTTAGATGGAAAACAGAACAGCTATTTTATTAGTTTTCTGAGTGACTTAGGTTTAAACCCAGGCAACCAAGCAATTCCCAAACCAGCCCATCCAGAAAATCAGAACAACCTTTGGCTAAGAATGCTTGTTGGTCAGGTATGTCTCTTTGCTTGTCCATCTTTTGCTTCTCAGGGGTTGGACAAATTCTACTCATCTTCTTACCAAAGGCACCTGGCACAGTTTACAAAGTATCTGGGAAGTATGCTGACCAAAGACCACACTTCTGCCTTCCCTACACAGACAGGATTTCATAGTATTTGGAAGCCCGGACTGGGAAGTCAGAGAGATGTGGTTTTGACTCTAGTTCTGCACAGGTACAACACAAGGGCAAGTCACAGGAGGGGTGGGGGAAAGGGGCCTGAATACACATAAGTGAAGAGACGGTCCTGGGGGAAACAGGCTAGCCTCTGAATGCTTCCTGGCCTTCTTTCCTATCCTCCCTAAACATAAAACAGCTTCCCCTCTGCACTTACTACCTGGGCTGCACAGAAAAACCCAGACATAAAAGCAGCATTTGCAAATAAATTAAAGGCAGCATCACAATCTCTTGTTGAAATAGGCACTTCACTGATAGTATATAGCAGCATTTGCTGAATCACAAAATAGGCAATGTTATCTATGTTGGGAAAAATCAATCACTTATCATTTCTACTTCTCTAACAGCCTGTTTGGATTCCACCCTTCATTTCAAGTTTATTTCAAATTTAAAGGGCAAAGGGGGCATACAATTACAGCATACAGAGAGCTTTAGAACAAATCTTATTCCGAGTACTTATTAAGTGTCACTAAACATCTTTCAGCCGATAGGAGGGAAAAGCAAGCCTCCTAAATCACAAAATAAACATTCTCTAAGTACTTTTGTATTTGCATTTTTATTTCTTTTTATGTTAATATTAAAGAGCACCTGTTTCCTACAGGAAATTTCATTATTTGAAATTATTGTTTACAAGAGATCAAACAGGAATTCTTACTCCCCTTGAATAAAGCATTTAATTGAACTCAAAATTACTGAATTATTTACTTAATTTTTTTTAAAACCCTCTGTTCTTTTTGGTACAAGTAAGCCCTGCTAAAGTTACTGAGGGTGCTCTCCACCCAATTAATAAAAAACAACCCAGATTTGTAAATTACTTGTAACTTAGGAGGATTTCTAAACTCATTTTCTTTAGATCTCTCTGAATTAAGGTTGGAAATGATAATATTTTAATCATTTAATTCTCAGTGTTAAATTTAAAAAGAAACAATTTTCCTGTTTCACACAACTTTGGAAGGCTGGCTTACAAAGCTTTCCACTGCTCCAAGGGCAGCCCCCACCCTCTGCCCCTGGCCAAAGAAACTTTATTTATTATGAATATCAGGTATGATTTGCTATTGGCATTATCAAATCAAGGACTATAAAACATTTTCTATTTATTTCTGGCCTTGAGCCTGACGTTCTAAAGATATATGACCAAAAAATAAATACATCAAAGACAGAGACCGTAGCAGTATTTGTTTTGAGACAGTGCAAACATCCAATCTCATGAAAGACTGCAGTATTGTTTTGTTCAATTTTTTTTTTTGAGAGGTGCGTATAGTTTCTTAAATCTCTGTTTTCTGTAGATTTATTGAAATTTCTTAAATCTCTGTTTTCTGTAAATTTGTTGCATTCATTGGTGAAATCTGGGTTGGAAGAGTAAAAACATTTCCCATTCGTCAGTCTGCAATGAGGGAACTAGGTTGTGTGAGTCAGGTTCTAAGCACCTCTCTCATATCCAACTTCCCACACGCGTTTTTTAGCAGTTTAAATAAACAATTATATGCACGCTTACTGCATATGTTTATCTCAGTGAATGGTACTTATTCAGGTGGTTGGGAAAAGGAAACATCCAGAAGCCTCATCAGTTTTTGTTGAAGGCTCTACAAGCTGCCGTCCTGGGACATGCCTCCTGCTTTGAGCACCAGAGCTGTCCCAAGACTCCTGCATACATCTGACCCTTATTAGAGACTGTCACTTATGAAGTACTTGGTCTGTGGCCTGCCCCAAACCCTTTGCCTCTTGTCCTTCGATTATGCCAGCCTTAGACCACATCGAGAAAATTTACGCTTACATTATAATGCCCTGGCAACGTATGCCCAAACAACCCTGAGGAAGCAGTGATGAAAAGCTATAAAGTTAATGCGGTGCAGATATGTCCCATGTGACTTTTCAGAGGAAGAACCTCTCCAGTAGAGATGACTGTGGTCCTGCAAAGAGCTGACTGAAGGTGTGAACAATCCAGAGCCTATCCTATCTTCTGCGGCCTCCATCCTACTGCCTTTCCTGTTCGGGTTTCTACAACAGTAGCTTTAGGAGAAAAATCACCCAACAGTGAGCTTCAGGATTTATCTTCTAGATAAGACAAATTATCTTTCTCAGTTTCAGAAGTGGACAAAAGGCAGTAAAACAGGCTCTCGTCAAAGGTTTAGAACTGAATCCTAATGCTGTCACCAATGAGGCCCTGAATTTGCATTACCAATCAGGGATATTACTTCTGGATTATTTAGGTAGACTTCCTTTGAAGAACAGTGAATGATCTATTCGTCGGTAATTTCTCCAAGCTTAGTTACCACATCGGTCAAGTAAAGATGACAGTAGCAACTATCCCTCATGAGAGTGTTCTCAGTGTTAAAAGAAATAACATACATAAAAAGTTTTGTACAGTACCTAAGACACAATAAGAACTAAGCAATGCTGCCCCATCTGTTCCAAAACTTTAACTCTTCAACACTAGCCCAACTCCTCACATTCTAGAAACGCTGAGCCTCTTCCTTCACCCAGGTAATAGAGATCACCAGGCATGAAATTCCCCACCTGTCCTGCCCTCCCCTCCACCTTCAGATCCACAATTTTAAAATATTTATGCTCACAATTACTCAGAAATTAGGTGACGATGGCTTTGTCACATCTTGTTATTTAATGCTTTGGTAGTAAAGCATGTGTTACCATATCACAAGCTAATTTTAAAACTATTTTAATAAGTGCATTTAAATATAATTGTCTCCTATGTAATCCTGTATATTTTATTTTAAAAACTTAAAAACATTTTTCTGAAAAGAGATCCATAGGCTTTACTAAAAATACTGCCAAAGGAGTCCATGGAACAGAAGAGTTAAGAACTCCTGACACAGAACTATTAAAAATGTCCACAGTCACTATGGACACTGTGATTACAACCATGCACACAAATGAACAGAGATTTCAATGAAGAACATCATGTTTAGGTCAGTGGAATTCTGGGTTTTCTTTTTCTCCTCTAAGGTTGTTGCTTTATTGTTTTTACAATAATATAAAAAAAAAGGATAGGGCATAAACCATGATATCTTTAGACCTATTTTTTCCTCTCCTATCATTTCAGGATCAGAAGTAGCCAACTTACTCCCACAGTGAACCAAAGGCACCATGTACTACCCTCTGTTTCCCTGTCTTTGCAACTAGCCATGAACAGGTCACAAAAAGGTGTACAGCTGCAACAGAGAAGTAAGTCAATTCCAAAATTGCAGATTTTCTTCATGAAAATGATAATGCCTTATCTACAATGTATACAACATTTTTCTTTCGTGAAAAATTGGCTGATCAACTTCAAACTGATGTTAGACCAACCCAGCAATGAACTCTTCAGCCAAAGGGTGGGAACATTAACTTCTTTTAAAAGTTCATTTCAATTAAAAGTAAATATTTTTTGGATGCTAGGCCACATCTTAATTATCCTTGGCATGGCTCTTATAATGAGCTTTTCATTCTCCCTCTATTTCTTAATGGATTTCTCAATATTTAAAAATTCCATTTCTGTGAGATCCTTCCAAACAGAACAGTGAATTACCCAAGCAGATGTGTGAAAGAACGTGTTCATACTTTAAGAGACATTTACTGCTTATACTATGGCTCGTTGGCAATCATAAAACTGAAGTGTGGTCTTCTATCATTCACATTACTTTTTTAAAAGATGAAGACAATCCAGTTTATCCTGGAATGCACACACTTCTATTTCTGTCATGTGTATGCTTGTGTAGAAAGAGAGTCCCTTTGCTCTCTCCATTCCACAAGAGTCCATCAAGCTTCAAGGTAGTAAAATATAAACGGCTTTGGTCTAAGTGTATGTACACATATGTTTTAGTCCTACAACTTCAAGGCCAAAGTAGTACTTTTAAATGGTAAATTAAAAAGAAAAAACCTTTTTCTTTGGAATCCTCTTCACTGGCCCTGGTAAGATTAATGCAACTGAGGGAATAAAAGAGATCAAGGCCTCGAGATTTTTTTTGTAATAAAGTAAGGGTTGGGGCTCATAATGCTTACTGGTATTTCAGCAATTTTCAGACTAATTCACACCACTTATCTCTACCTGCCAGACTAGAGGCACTGGTAGAGCCTAGAGTATGAGTTCCAGCTTTTCCACTAAGGAGGAGCACTCCTGGGCAAGCACCCCTGTGTCTGCGCCTCAGTTTCTCCAGCTATACTTGGCAGAATCACTGTAGGAATTAATGGGATAAGGGGTACAGAAGTGCCCTCTAAACATAAAAGGTTACAAACACGGCCATTGTTACTATTTTCTTTAAAAGATGAGGGGGGAAAAAGAAAGAGAATGTGATAATACGTCAGTTCTCTTCGGGGTGCCAAAGCAAAAGGCACCAGTGCTTGGGTATACAACACAAATGGGGCAGAAAATCAAGTTCCACTGTTTATCAGGGGAGTGTACCACCAAGGGACAAAAATGTGTGATTTTTAAACAAATCTTCACAAAGAGTGTAGCAGCATTTGCTGAACCTGTGCAGAGCCCAATGGTAAGACAAGCATCAACAACTCTTCTCAAACTAATCTGTAGCAAGTCTCCTTGATGGACCTGGCCTCACTCAATGTCATGTGATTTTTTCCTGCCAAAATCTTCCCAGCTGTGAGCCAGTATGTTCATTCTTCAATACTATCTTCCCATTTTGATGGCAAGTGTGATGACTACAGGTTAACTCTTTATCACCAGTGTACGTTTTTCAGATTTATTTTTATGAACCAGGAGGAGTGGGGAGAAATCTCCTTACCAGATTCAGGGTCTGCATCCAGAACACTGAAGTATTTACATTTTTTTCTGCTATAGCCACGTTTAGTAAACTAATTTTTAAAGCAGGGTCACTAAAAGCATGTATCTACCTACTTGCATCTATCACTCATCAAAATATAAGAAGCTAGATATTTGGGCTCACAGACTTGTGTTACAGTACAGACAGCATCTATTTCTACTTTCTTCTAGAAGGGAAAAACTCTACCAACGATTTCAAGTTTCTCAGTTACACAAAACAAAACAACATCTACATTATTAGGGTGGACAAAATATTCTATTCTACTACTAGACTTGTGTAAAGTTTGGCAAAATGTCACACAGTATTTTCCTATTTCTCTCAGGTGGATTCAGACCTCCACTCTGTATTAGGTTAAAGCCATTCCCATGAAAATGACAGACTGTAAGTTTCCACTGAAAACCATCTTCTTCCCAGGGAACAAAGAGTCACCTGTTCAGGTCCACTTGAAATATTCATGAACTCAGCAGAGAATCAGATTAAAAACAGAGCCCCCAAGCAGTGGAGGCTTTTGGTTTTTCCACCAAGTTTTAGGCTTTTCGATGGTCTTTTCACAACTTGGCTCACCTGTTCATACAATGGTTCTGTGCCCTACCGGGATTATATATTATCTTGCGAACTTTTACCTAATGAAGAAGAACAGGATATACAATTAATCCTTCCCCTTGCAGGTAAAGTTTAGCTATCAGTAGCCATACATGAGGAATCATGTCAGTGGGTTGCTATGCCTACTACCTCTAAATGACATTGGAGTTACATTAGATATATATCACAGGAAACAAATTCTTACATGAGTCAAATCTATCGATGGAAAGGGGATACACCACACACCCCAAAGTCATGTAAAAATGGTGCTGTTGTTTTGAATGGTCCACTATACTGCACCTTCTGTATAAACATTAAACAGCATCATAAAAAAAATCTAGTCCATTCCAAAGCCATCCCTTTATTTGATCACACCAGACACTAATGCAAAGGAAGCTTAACCCTTCTGAAAACATTTTAAGCCTGATCAAATTAAAAGCAGCACCAGAGGGATTATTATTTTATTTTTTTTTAGCAAGAACCCACAAGCAATTTACTTGACTACAGGAAAAAATGCAAAGAAATCCTTTATCACAAAATAGCTTCTTAACTCTTTCCACCAATAAACCTTCCATCCATCCAAGAATGCCTATCCTCCCTGCTGATAACAAGCTGTGGAGATAAATATTTTATTCTTTTTCTATAAAACCCCAAATGATGTTTTCAAATAAAATAAAAATAAAACTACCACATGCCACTGTCAGAAATGGTCCTAGAAGAGGTAAATGTCATTTTAAAGGCTGTGTGTTAAAATATTTAGGAGAAAGAATGTACTTGTCAAAGTTCCCACAGAAAGCTCCAAAGAGGTTATAAGTGCATTTATCAAATTTTCATCTACCTTAAAGCTGACCTACTGGGGAAACCACAGAAAGCCTGGCCTTCTGTTATGAGGGAGCTGGAGGTTTAGAGCTCTGGGCAGTAACAGGGTCACAGTCAAGTACAAGATGAGGCTTGAGACAGATTCTGCAACAACTCCCAGGGAAGGCACCATCACTCGGTGGCAGACTTCAGCATCCTGCTTTAAGCCACGGTTCAAACTAAGGAAGTGAACCCATCTGATGGACCATCAACCTTCCTGGGGAGAATTCTGACCTCTCAATCAAACCTAGCAAAGAAGTACCAACCAAATATTAGCAAAAGAAAGGCCAAGCCAGCAAAATACAGGAAGGATTTTTTTTTAAGTCTAATTTAAATAGCTTCCATACCCTACCCTTTGGGAATTATATTCAGTAACTTTTTTTTTAACAAGGAAAATTTGGTTTTAAGGAGCTTATGGGAACATTTAACTTAGACTGGAAAGGTTATCTGCTCAGTGTTAGGCTAAAAGCCAAAATCCACTTTTAGCCAGAGATGATTTTAATATTGTACCTCACAAGAGTATTGTCATGTGAGCAGCCGGTGTGATAAGCAGTGTAGTAAAGTTATGACTTCCCCCAAAGACCCATTAAAATGTATTATTAAGTAGAAAAAAAGTTCAGAAAATCCAAAAGGAATCCGTCTGTACTATCTCAGAAACAGTAAAAATGGTCTCCAACTTATCACTTCTTTGCTCTGCCTCCTCTACAAATACAAGTAAATACAGTGAAGAACTCAATGCTGATGCAAAAGAGGATGAGAATGCCTGACAGCTGTGTGCCACTGCAATGTTCTGAACATAATCTTTCCTTGAAATGTGCAATGAAGGAATCTATGGTGAATTCGAGTGACTGTAAAAAATAATATACATGTGGAAATTCCATGATATTTTTTAAATTACCCAACCTGTAATATATGTAAAATTAGAAACGTTATTTTGAAGACAAATAGTAACTTTTTCCAATTGTAATTTTTATAATTCTAGATTTTAATAACTCCAATATTTTTCTTCTTCCTTTCTGTTTTGGTTTTTAACTCATTCAACTTTTCCCCTTCATTGGTTCTTGAAAATTTTCTCCCACCTCTTCAATTAAAAACAAACAAAAAAAAAGAAATGTAATAACTTCATTTAAGTCAAGCAAACGTGCTTTAGAAAGCTCGACCAAATATCGACTTTCTCACCCAATCCTGCAAGAATGTGAAAGCACACTTGCAAAGGAGGTCCACTCTGCTATGGAACAACATTCTTTCTTCATAGTAACAATACTCCCGGCTGAGGGCGGCTGGCATGCAGGCACCCAATCCGAGCCCATCGACAGCTTGTAGAGTGGACAGATGAGGCGTGGAAAATATTTTAAATTAGTTCATTTATCTTGTCGAGACACAGGAAACGGCAACAAATTTCTCACATAAAAGAAAAAATAGAGAAAGACAATGCACCCATGGCAATGTGTAGCAAATTTAGTCCATTAAGTCAAACCCTTCAGACTATTTCATACTGCCTAATAATAGCCACATTTCATATCTTGAGGGAATTTTTTATGATCAAAAGATCTAGGAGGATGGCTAGGAATCACTGACTACTTTTCATTATTCGATGGACTCAGATTTTGAAACTCAAATAGTTTCTAAATCAATGGTTTTTGACTGATCCTGGGTAGATCTTGGGTCAATATTAATCCTAATAAGGCTAAGACATTGCAATAAGGAACTGAAAGTTCTCAAAGGTGAGCTCAAAAATGCCACTTAGGATGAGCTATGCAGCGATCATTTATGGATAGTGAACCTCCCCTAAAGTGAATGGACAAAATGGCCTTTGTTCCAGCTCCCCATTCCATGGTGGACACCCCAGGAACTTCTGGCTTCTTGGTTTCTTCCCACCTGAGTGTCTGGCACCGCACCACCTGTGCAGTGGTCTGTCACCTCCTGCTTCAGGAGTCCCTCCCAGGAGGAAAGCAAGCAAGTGTACACGAGGGAGCCAAACACTAGTACTGAGATCCACTGAGAATCAGGGACTTGTGTGAAACATAAGGTCCCACCCCAGCCCCCAATTAGAATTTCTGATTCATAGTCTGAACGGGGGCTCAGATATCTGCATTGTTCATACACTCCCAAGCCAGAGCTGGAAACCACTGTAGCATCCCAAACCAGCCTCCTTCACAAACCAAAAACAGATAGAATTTTGAAAATCTATATGCTCCTTTGCACAGTTTTAAGTAGACATATAAAATTTCTCATAACTTTAAGTAATTATAAAAGTTATAATTCTTCTGGGGCACCTGGGTGGCTCAGTCGGTTAAGCATCTGACTCTGGCTCAGGTAATGATCTCTCAGTTCGTGAGTTCAAGCCCCACGTCAGGCTCTGTGCTGGGATCTCAGAGCCTGGAGCCTGCTTCGGATTCTGTCTCCCTCTCTCTCTGCCCCTAACCCACTCGCACTCAGTCTCTGTCTCTCTCAAAAATAAATAAGCAGTGTGGGCACTTGGGTGGCTCAGTCAGTTAAGGGTCCGACTTCATCTCAGGTCATGATCTCATGTTTTGTGAGTTTGAGCCCCATGTCAGGCTCTGTGCTGACAGCTCGGAGCCTGGAGCCTGCTTCAGATTCTGTGTCTCCCACTCTCTCTACCCCTCCCCCATTCATGTTCTCTCTCTCTCATGCCTCTCAAAAATAAATAAAAGATTTAAAATTTTTTTTTAATAAATAAACATTAAATTTTTTTTAAAGTTATAATTCTTCTGTATTAAATAGTGATGTTTAGGAGAAAAAACACATCTCTACCCCTCCCATCCATTTAAAAATCATGAAAGAACAGGCGCTTCTTTCACAGATGTTATAGCATTCCTTCTTCTCTTTAAACTTATATTATCTATATTCTACTTCCTCCACAGAATTTTATCTGAAGATACTTTTATGCTCAAAGCCATTTTATTGACCACTATCATAATCCTCTGCATAACAAAAACATGCATATTAATTGAAGTTTCAGTTTTTAATTTTCCTATGACAAGGCTCTAAATTTTTTTTTAATTTTTTTAAACATTTATTTATTTTTGAGACAGAGAGAGACAGAGCGTGAACAGTAGAGGGGCAGAGAGGCAGGGAGACACAGAACTGGAAGCAGGCTGTCAGCACAGAGCCCGACGCAGGGCTTGAACTCACAAACTGTGAGATCACGACCTGAGCTAAAGTAGGATGCTTAAATGACTGAGTCACCCAGGAGCCCCGGGAGAAATGGATCTATTAACCAGATAAACAAATGAAGATTCTTTAAATTAGTTTATATAAATATGGGTTTATTTTGCACACTGATGGAGTGAGACAAGTTTCAAGTGTCACTTAAATTGTATTTTTCTTGGGGTGCCTGGGTGGTGCAGTCGGTTAAGCGTCCGACTTCAGCCAGGTCACGATCTCACGGTCCGTGAGTTCGAGCCCCGCGTCAGGCTCTGGGCTGATGGCTCAGAGCCGATTCTGTGTCTCCCTCTCTCTCTGCCCCTCCCCCGTTCATGCTCTGTCTTTCTCTGTCCCAAAAAATAAAATAAAAAACGTTGAAAAAAAATAAAAAAAAAATAAAATAAATTGTATTTTTCTTTTTTAAAAAAAGCACTCACATCAGTAAGTGGGTAGAAATATAAGAGTTCTGTTGCAGCAATATCCCTCAATTCTTTTGAACTCCTTCCAAGTCACATGCCCAAATGCATACCAGCCCCCATCCAGCACTATCTAGTGGCTGATATCCTTTGGGAGCTCCTTCAGTTTTGTCAAAAGTAAAGGAGCCATGTGAGTGGCAAATAAATACATGTTACCCTGTCATTACTTTCAGTTTGCAACTTTATTAAGACCAGTATTTTGCACCCTACCTCTGTTTAGCATGCCAGAGGTCTTTCAACTTGGGGCAGGAGCCGTGTCCCACCATAAGATTAGAAATGAGGGAGAATCAAGTGGGAGACTGACTGAAGGGCAGGAGGCCAGAAGACCCTATAGACTTCAGGCCTGCTCTCAGGCAGACAAACTTTAGGGAAAAGTATGAATTACCCATGGGCCTGTCCTTATGAGGGTACTCAGGGGGTGTATACCAGTTTGAAGGTTCTTGCAAGATGATCCTGCAGCCCATGATTGCAGGGGTCTTCTGGTGGCACCTACAGTTACCCAAGGCAGAGAGCACACTGATAGCAGCTCAGACAGAAGAAAGGACTGAACAGGGTGGTGTCCAGTACAGTGCTTACTTCCCAAGGACAGTGTGGCAGATGGGACGGGGGCACTAGAACTGAAGGAAGGGTGTGAGTATCCCTCTTAGAGCAGCCTATCCCAAAGTGGACTCTCCTGGTTCCACGATCTCCCCCAGCCTCACTCTTCTATAAAGAATCCATTGGGAAACACAGCACAAAATGTGGATAATTATTTCCCTCTGTGGCAGAAGGCATATTTACTCAGCAGAGTAATTCTGTTCTGATACTGCTGTTGCACAAATCACTGTACATAAGAGGACCCAAGACCAAAATCCTGTGTGGCCTAACTCTGAAATCCACAATTAGGGCTGGTGGAGTTTCAAAACATAGAAATATCTACCAATTTTTAAAACTTTCCTGCTTGATATGGTATTCAAATATACTAGAGATGAATATTTTTTAATGAAAAATAATAAAAGAAAGAAAAAGGAAAATACGAAGTTCTTCCGCTGCATGCTCCATTCACCTCAGGAGGGGTTAACGTAGGAACTCAGTGGGGAGCAACATTTTCTATAAATGCTAAAATTATCTCACCATACAGTCTGAGAAGAAAAACACAACAACAGGAAAAAAGTTTTTAAAAGTCCACACTCCTGTGAGCAGAGGAGGGGCGTGGGACCATCACCCTAACGCCTGCCTTTCTGCATCTAGCAGGAGCTTTCAACATGATGCCATCCTCAAGCAAGATTAAATGTCATCCAAGGACCCAGAGCTGCCCAAGGGTCAGCCACCATGACTCCATATGTTACAGTATAAAAGTCAGGTTAAGCATCAGACTAGAAAGAATCTATTTCTCCCTTCCTTTCATTTGTTCCTTAGTTCTCTCTAAACAATTAGAGTTTGTTAGAAACAACTCATTGGCTCTTTGAAACTAGGAAAGGAAAAGGGAAGACAGATCCTAGAATATTAATTTTGGAACTGAAAGGATAATTTACCCTAGAAGAAACTAAGGCCTGAAGAGGATGAGCATTTGCCCGTGGTCACACAACCATGGCCAGGATGCCCGTGTAGGCCATACTGCTCTCCTCTGCCACACTGCTCCAGGGCTCCTGCATCATTCTACTTGGCTCCCATCCCACTGGCTTCTTTCAGTTCCCTGATGTGCCTAGCTGCTACCCTCTTCAGGGTCCTTGAATGTACCACTCCCTTTACCTACATAACTCCCTCCCCTCTTCCCCTGCCATCACTACCTTCATCTTGGCTATACCTACCCATCTTTAAGCTCTGAAATGTCATTCCTTCAAGAGCATCCATTCTTCACCCCACAAATTAACTTAGTCTGCCTGATAGATATTCTTGCAGCACCACACCTCTTCATAATCATTTTTTAACATATCTCTCTACTTAGACCTATGAGCTCCAAGAACTTAAGAACATTGGAACTAATATGTCCTTGTTCATGTTTATAAGCCTTTATGTGTAACCCCTTATAAGTAACTTCTCAGGACCTGGAACATATTTACAGACAAATTTAATAAATATTTACTACATGTCAGACATTGCTTTGAGGATGTTATACAAACTATTCACTTAATCCTCTAAACTCCATGAAATAGGTAACACAAATATTTCCACTTTACAGAAGAAGAAACTGAGGCACAGAGCAGTTCAGAAACTTCACCAAGATCACACAGCTTGTAAGTGGAAGAGTTATTTAAAATACATACAGTGTGATACTCTACATGGAAAACCCAAAAGACTCTACCAAAAGACTGCTAGAACTGATACATGAATTCAGCAAAGTCACAGGGTACAAAATCAATGCACAGAAATTGG
Source organism: Acinonyx jubatus (assembly GCF_027475565.1). NCBI lineage: Eukaryota > Metazoa > Chordata > Mammalia > Carnivora > Felidae > Acinonyx > Acinonyx jubatus. Next base: position 60,778,133 of record NC_069391.1, read on the forward strand.
TTGCATTTTTATACACCAATAATGAAGCAACAGAAAGACAAATAAAGAAACTGATCCCATTCACAATTGCACCAAGAAGCATAAAATACCTAGGAATAAACTTAACCAAAGATGTAAAAGATCTGTATGCTGAAACTATAGAAAGCTTATGAAGGAAATTGAAGAAGATATAAAGAAATGGAAAAACTCTCCGTGCTCATGGATTGGAAGAATAAATATTGTCAAAATGTCAGTACTACCCAAAGCTATCTACACTTTCAATGCAATCCCAATCAAAATTGCACCAGCATTCTTCTCGAAGCTAGAACAAGCAATCCTAAAATTCACATGGAACCACAAAAGGCTCCAGATAACCAAAGTAATTTTGAAGAAGAAGACCAAAGCAGGAGGCATCACAATCCCAGACTTTAGCCTCTACTACAAAGCTGTAATCATCAAGACAGCATGGTATTGGCACAAAAACAGACACATAGACCAGTGGAATAGAGAACCCAGAATTGAACCCATAAATGTATGGCCAACTAATCTTTGACAAAGGAGGAAAGAGCATCCAATGGAAAAAAGACAAGTCTCTTTAGCAAATGGTGTCCAGGAGAACTGGACAGCAACATGCAGAAGAATGAAACTAGACCATTTTCTTACACTCTACACAAAAATAAACTCAAAATGTATGGAAGACCTGAATGGGAGACAGGAAACCATCAAAACCCTACATGAGAAAGCAGGTAGCAACCTCTTTGACTTCAGCCACAGCAATTTCTTACTCGACACATCTCCAAAGGCAAGGGAGTTACAAGGAAAAATAAACTATTGGGACCTCATCAAGATAAAAAAAAAAAAAAAAAGCAAAAAAAAACTTCTGCACTGCAAAGGAAACAATCAACAAAACTAAAAGGCAAGCAACGGAATGGGAAAAGATATTTGCAAATGACATATCGGATAAAGGGCTAGTATCCAAAATCTATAAAGAACTCCAAACCTGAACACACCTCCACCTCCAAACTCCACACCTGAAAAACAAATAATCCAGTAAAGAAATGGGCGGAAGACACGAATGGACACTTTTCCAAAGACGACATCCAGATGGCCAACAGACACATGAAACGACGCTCAATGTCACTCATCATCTGGGAAATACAAATCAAGGCCACACTGAGATACCACCTCATGTCAGTCAGAGTGGCTAAAATGAACAAATTAGGAGACTATAGATGCTGGTGAGGATGTGGAGAAACAGGAACCCTCTTGCACTGTTGGTGGGAATGCAAACTGGTGCGGCCACTTTGGAAAACAGTGTGGTGTGAATGTTCCTCAAAAAATTAAAAATAGAACTACCCTATGACCCAGCAATAGTACTACTAGGAATTTATCCAAAGGATACAGGAATGCTGATGCAAAACGGCATGTGTACCCCAATGTTTATAGCAGCACTTTCTACAATAGCCAAATTATGGAGAGAGCCTAAATGTCCATCAACTGATGAGTGGATAAAGAAGATGTGGTTTATATATACAATGGAATACTACTTAGCAATGAGAAAGAATGAAATCATGCCATTTGCAGCAACATGGATGGAACTATAAGGTATTATGCTGAGTGAAATAAGTCAGAGAAGGACAGATTATCATATGTTTTCACTGATATGTGGATCTTGAGAAACTTAACAGAATGCCATGAAGGAAAGGAATGGGGAAAAAAAATAGTTACAGAGAGGGAGGGGGGCAAACCACAAGAGACTCTTAAATACAGAGAACAAACTGAGGGTGGATGGCAGGGTGGGGGAGAGGGGAAAATGGGTGATGAGCATTAAGGAGGGCACTTGTTGGGATGAGCACTGGGTGTGGTATGTAAGCCAATTTGACAATAAATTATATTCATAAAAAAGAATAATTAGTTTGCAAAATAAACCTAGTCTTAAATAAATAAATAAATAAATAAATAAATAAATAAATAAATAATACATGCAATGTGCACTGGGTCTCATTTATGGTAGCAGCTTTATGAATGATCAAAGAGACCTGCATTAGGACATAATCAATGCTTGGAACAATTATTATCATTATTTAAGTTTATTTATTTATTTTGAAAGAGACAGAGACAGCACAAGTTGGGGAAAGGCAAAGAGAGAGGGAGACAGAAATCCCAAGCAGGCTCCATATGGCCAGCACAGAGCCTGATGTGGGGCTCGAACTCACAAACCATGAGATCATGACCTGAGTTGAAACCAAGAGTCAGACACTTAACCTACTGAGGCAACCAGGAGCCCCCAACACTTAGAACAATTACTATAGGACAAGCCCACTGGGCACTATGGCAGCATTTGCCAAAAGCATATGATGGAACAGACTTTATATTATCTTTCATGCTCTAGTAGAAACAATCTCTAAAACCTCAGTGGTTAACAACACAAAATGTTTATTTCTTGTTCATGTCAAATGCTGGCTATGACTCTGTCCTGGGCCTTCTTTAATCTGGGATCAAGGCTGAGGGCACATCCCCCATCAGAACCAAGCCATTCTCACAGATGGTGGCACCATGCAGGGGCACCTAAAGCTTCAGTTTAGTAGCACTCAGGTCATTACCACGGACATTAAATTAAGAGCTCCCATGCTCATTATTTTATTTCCTTAAGTTCCCCAGTGCATTAGAAGCAACCAACTAACTCCATTAAGATTATTTTCACTAAAATGCTCATGGTTACTTAGAGCCTGTCTTCTCTAGGCACTTGATTACAAGGACCTAAAGGCGATGATCTGAGTAACTCTTTGCCACAGCTATACCACAGACTACCAGTTGAATCCTTTCTATAAATCTCTAAGGCTTTTTAGTCCTGTCTCTACATAGTGCTTTTACTCATTCAACCTTATCCCAACCGAAAAACCCCTTAATGACCTGGACCAAAATTCTCATAGAGTTACAGTGGAGAGACCTCGCCTATCTTTCCTTTGAGAGAAGGGACGATAAAGAAGGAATATAATCTAACAATTTTACTGTTTAAATGATACCACTTTGTCTCATATGGAACTTAACTTCTATTTGCCCGGGGCTCTTTACACGTGATAATTCATGATTCGTTATGTCTTTGGATGTTAGATATGATTATCTCATTTTACAGGTAGCAAATAATATTAGATGCCTAGTGATTAAGTTCCTTGCATTAAGATTCATAGCCAGCAGCAGAACCAGGACAAGAAGACCCCTCCTGGTGTTCTACCCCTTGCACAGAAATGTTAACCTATAATTTCTAATGACTTCGAGCTAAAGTTAAGACATAGCTGGAGTAAACATCACCAATTCCTTTCCCCTGACATACACAAAGGCATCTATTCACACATACTAAATATATATATTTTTATATGCATGTGTGTGCTTTATATATATACACACATATGAACATATGCACAAAACACTGACTCAGAATGGCGGGGGGGGGGGGTAATGTTCTTGAACTGTTGAGTACTTGCACACTGGTGAACAGACAGAACTCTACTTATTTGATAAATAATTAAATACTGTGCTCACTTCTTCATGAAAATAGACAATAGGGAACTGCAGGTCTCATTTCTGCTTGAGACTGAACCCTAACAATGGCAAGGAACATAAATATTAAATAAGGAAAATGCCTGTAATGTTTGGTGCTATATTTTATCACTTCTCCTAAATCTGACAATTTCCTTTTATTGCATACAACTTGATCATTCATTCTGTTGAACAACAGACATAAGCCCCTATTGTCAGCTCTCTGTTTTGCTACTGCAAATGCTTGACAAAATTGCCCGTTTCATTTTTTATTCTCTATAGATTGTTCTGCCCTCAAGGAAGTGGCTCTGAAGCAGTGTGAGATCTGGAGTGGAGCATGACAACTCAGCAGTCTCAAGATGAAGTGTCAAGTCAGCAGACAAAGCTGGCTGCAAAAGCAAAGCAGACTCTCACAGGAAAAGGACTGCCTGCAGCCCTCTGGCAGCATGCTGGGACTCACAGGCAGGACACAATCAAAGCTCTGCTTCTGCAAATGGTTACATGTGAAGGACTATCCCTTTCACCGTCAACCTCAGAGAAGACCCAAACTACAAGGCTCTGGAAGATCCAATGAACGTTTGTGGAGTCACCTCTAAATGGGATGCCTTTGTCCCTCATGTCTTACCTTGATCACAATATAAGTGACAATGCCTGACTGGGTCTCCTAACTCCTCCTAAATCTCACCTGCTAGGAATCCTGATATGAAACATAGGTGGGCACACACTATTCCTAATGGAGTACTGGTTTGAGTCCCTCTGTGCCATTCTAGCAGCCAAGGTCGGAGGGAAATCTTGTAACTTGTCCACTCATTCATCATTTATTTTTTATTTATTTATTTATTTATTTATTTATTTATTTATTTATTTATTTATTTTATTTTATTTTATTTTTGAGAAAGAGAGAGAGACAGAGACAGAGACAGACTATCCGAAGCAGGCTCCAGGCTCCAAGTTGTCAGCACAGAGCCCGACGCAGGGCTCAAACCCATGAACTGTGAGATCATGACCTGAGCTGAAGACTGACACTTAACCAACTGAGCCACCCAGGCACCCCCACTCATTCATCATTTAAGCCTTTTCTGGGTATGGGCTCAGGCCCCACCTGCAGCTCTAGTGATGCAAAGACGAACGGATTACAGTCTCTGTCCTGCAGGAAGAACAGAATCCCCAGAGAAAGAAGTTTCTGGAATATTTCTTTGATGATTTCATTCTCAGAGCCACCATGATGCCATTCATAGGAAGACAGGCCAAGCCAAGAGAATGGCACTTCATGTCTAAATGTAATCTACCCAAATACCTTCCTAAAAAGTCCTTTGGCCAGTAATTAGCTCTTTAGTTCCTGCACCATCCAATCTCTAAAGGAGTGCAAGAAATTTAGAATATTCATCCTGTCCCTTGAGTTTGTGAAATAACACGTGCCATTGCTTATGAGCCCCTTGGTCTACCTTCTACTGACTGCCCCTCTGAACTCATCTCCAGAGCTTTAGACACTTATTTTTCAGACACCAGAAACCCAAAGGATTTCTTCCATCAACATGAAGAGGTCTGTCTTCATATTTCCTTATACAAAGCAGCTATTCTACTTCCCAGATTTACCCATTACTCCTCCAGGCTCTGGGCCCATGGGTGTGTTCAATGTTTTTCAACAGAAATGTCAGGTGTGATTCTGGCATTTATGGTTGCCAACATCTTCGAAGTGGATGAATGCCAGGGTTGTACTCCTGGAGGCACTGTCAGTTGCTGGGTTAGTAACACCTATGAAAGCGGATGATCTCCTCTGATCTTTTACGTATCTGCGTGCAGGACACATGCTCAGGTTTCCCTCTGTTGTTCCTTGCTTGCAGTGAATTTGGCGTATTGTGTGGGGCATGGGTAGGAATGTTTCCCTTCAGTTATTTAAAACCCTACGGGCGTCAGGCTTGCCAAACCATAAATTTAGGAAATTGCATTCTGTTAGACTAAGTCCTTCCCTTAGCACTTTAGTCACTGAGTTATTCTTCAATTTCTTCCCTACAAACATTTGGCCCAGATCCTGAGGTCCATCCCGTATCGATGTGTCTCTTCGGCACATAAAAGAGATTCAGGAAAGGAGAAGAACAATAAAAGTTCAGGTTTACTGGCAGCACTAAGTGAAGTAATCCCACTACGCATACACTTTTCTTACAGGAAGAAGTAAGAAGGTTCTTACTCAACCTTTTCATTCACCTGCCTGATGAGATCTACAAATATTTTAAGAGGGTAATTTGGAAGACTTACAGCAGCAGAAGTTGTTCAAGCTGTAGCATTAGTCTCCATCGTTTGCTTTAGGTTTGCCCTGGACATTTAACTCATTTACACAAGTGAAAAACTAACTGCCTATTTATTAATCAGGCCAACATAGACTCACTTAAACTATTTGCTAACAGTCCTCTTTATACAGTAGTCGTCTTCAAATGTTTTTTCTTACAATTCCCCAAAGACTTTTGGAAACTACATCTTTCCTTTCATATGTTAAAGTTAACCCTTACAATTTTTTTTATTTTAGGATTAAAAATATTAAAGGGTATTATTTTCTAGTATAGAATTCTAAGTTATAATCATATGTTTGCTTTCAATATATTTTTGTCAAACTTTTGAGACTACAGATTAAACCCAATTTATGTGAAGTATCTGATATACGTGTGTGTGTGTGTGTGTGTGTGTGTGTGTGTGTAACACAACAGACAAAGGCAATCCGCATTACCAAACCAATCTGCCAAAACTGATTTGGTTTCTATCAGAATAAGTCTGGATTCATTTTTAAAACAAAATACATATATTAATACATATTCCCTTATCAAGCATCTCATTTCTGAATTCTATTTCGAAGAGTTAATCAAAAGTGTATTAGGGTAAAATATAGGCCTCAAGTATATAATGGCTTACACATAATAGGAATTCATTTCTGGCTCATGTAACAGTACTGGACTGGAGCAGCACTCCTCCAGTCATTCAGGGACAAAAGTGCCGCCATCTCAACATTTGGGTTCTGGGGTGTCAATCTGGACAGTAAGGAGAGCAGCATGCGGGGAGATTTAGAAGCCAGACTTGGGAGTAGTACCCATCATTTCCACTCCCTTATCTCTGGCTGAGCTTCTAGCTGCAAGGAAGGCTGGATGACGTGGACCAGCTGTGGACCAAAGAAGAGAAGACTGTGGATATTAATGGGTAGCTAGTAGATAAGGTCACAGCTTTTGCAATAAACTTATGGCCTACATGAAACAATGTGCTATTCTCTTCAGTACTTATTACCTAATCTATCTTTGTTTTGCTGCCTTAAGACTTGCATTCAGGGGGCGCCTGGGTGGCTCAGTCGGTTAAGCGTCTGACTTTGGCTCAGGTCATGATCTCACAGTTCGTGGGTTCGAGCTCCGCATCAGGTTCTGTGCTGACAGCTCAGAGCCTGGAGCCTACTTTAGATTCTGTGTCTCCCTCTGTCTCTGCCCCTCCCCTGCTTGCATTCTGTCTCTCTGTCTCTCTCAAAAATAAATAAACATTAAAAAAAAATCACACACACACAAAAGACTTGCATTCAGGATCTCTTTGTTTACCTATCTGAGAGTAATGCAATTATTCTATAAAGCAAAATGGGTAGTGGGAAAAGAGAACCAGCAGCCCCTTCCAACATTCATTCTCAAACAGATCAATATGAGAAAAGAGTACATACAAAAGTTGAGGGTCTGGTAATTAATTCTCTCAGATCTATCACTGCATTGGATCTCTAAGACAGTCTTTGCATAACTCTATGCACCTGGACCGCAGTTTGAATCACTGACATACAAAGTATTAGAACACATTCAGGATCACAGAATTCTAAAGTGCAAAGTACCAGTGCATTTTACAGAGGTGGAAAATTAGCCAAAGAGATGTCCAAAGTCACTCTCACAGAGGTTAAGGCACATAGTAGGGCCATTCCTTACTTTAGCAAACTCATTTTTGCCTTTGGTGTGAATAGGTATTTTTAGCTTTTATTGCATGGTGTGTAGATAGGAGCTAACACAGCAGGCCTGGGATTGGTATTCACTGAAAATCCTGCTTACAAGGTTGGCCCCTGGCAGTTGTCTGGCAACCTCAATTTCAGGAGAGTTCTGCCAATTCCCTAGGAATGACTCACTGTGCCGAAACTATACAGTCCCAACAATATGGTGAGTGCTTGCTTCTCTTCCAGGAGTCTGGAATTTTGGTACATGCTAGGCAGAGGGTATCCAGTAAAAACTGTGGGCCCTGATTCTCTCACAAGGTTGTCTGGTTGGCAACATTTTGCACGTGTTGTCACAACTCATTCCAGGGGGAATCAAGGAGTGCTATGCGACTCAGCTGGGAGAGGACTCTGGAAGCTTGCCCCTGGTTTCCTCCAGCCTTTATCCCCAGTACCTTTTTGCTCGGCTAACTGTGCTCTCTGCCCCTGCACTGTAATCACAGCTGTGAGCACAGCTGTGTGCAGGGTCCTGTGAATCCTGCCAGTGAATCACTGAACTTGGGGGTGGTCTGGGGTCTCCTGACAAATAAGAACAGACTAATTTCAGGATATTTAAAACATAGTAAGTAAAGATAGATATTTCAGTACATTTTGAATTCAAGTTATTTGGGGGGATATGGGACCTCTAGAAAAGGCTCAAAGCAATTTATATTCAATTTAACTAAGCTGCATACTTTTTAAATGACAGACGATAATGAAAATCATTTAAAAATACTGATCTTGGTCTTAGCTAACAAGTAAAACAAGGATTCCCTGAAAATTACTACCAAAGATATCAGAAAGGAAACTTCTATGTTGAAAGGAACCATTAATAAGAAGATGAATATGGAATTGTGAACATTGTTAAGAAAAAAAAAATGTGTCCATAATTGAAAGGGGGGAAAAAAGATGACTCAGAGTCACGAACGAACTGATGTTTTGCTGAGGGGGGTGCAAAATGGGTGAAGGGGAGTGGGGGATATGGCTTCCAGTTATGGAATGATAAGTGATGAGATAAGAAGGAGGAAACCCATAGACACTCTCTCAACTGTAGTTTGTCACATACCCCTCCTATTGGGGTCATTAGACAATAAGTCATACAAAAGACCAAAGTGTTTAAATAACATTTTCTCCAATTTTATACGTTACTGTTTCCCTCTGATTTTACAAGCAGTACAAGGGTTCTTGTAGAAAAACTTCAAATTACACCAAAATATGTCTAAAATTAGTTTTTAATCACCCAATATACACTACCATCCAGAGGCAACCACAATACGGCATTTAGAATCTTTTCCCTGTTTGTTAAAAACAACAACAATTAGGAAAATGCTGCGCATATAATGTCTCTTAAACTCTTTTTTTCTCATCAAAATGTGGTTTACACACAAAAATAAACTCAAAATGGATGAAAGACTTAAATGTGAGACTTGAAACCATAAAAATCCTAGAAGACAACACAGGCAATAACCTCTTTTACACTGGCTGCAGCAACTTTTTTCCAGATATGTCTCCTCAGGCAAGGGAAACAAAAACAAACAAAAAAAAACTATTGGGACTATGTCAAAATAAAAACCTTTTGCACAGTGAAGAAAACCATCAATAAAAATAAAAGGCAAGCTATGGAATGGGAGAACATATCTGCAAATGATATATATGATAAGGGGTTAATAACCAAAGAACTGGAGTGGGCTATAGAAGACGGCGGCATAGGAGGACACTGGGCTCACCGCGTCCTGCTGATCACTTAGATTCCACCTACACCTGCCTAAATAACCCAGAAAACCGCCAGAAGACTAGCAGAATGGATTCTCTGGAGCCAAGCGCAGACGAGAGGCCCAAGGAAGAGGGTAGGAAGGGCGGAGAGGCGGTGCTGCGCTACATGGACTGGCGGGAGGGAGCCAGGGTGGAGGGGCAGCCTGCTGGCCAAGCAGAGACGCCCAGTCTGGCTGGCAAAGCGGAGGAAAAGGATAGAGTGTGTTCTGACAGCAAGCGGGACTTAATATCTGGAAGGTTATAAGTTAACAGCTCTGCTCAGAGAGCGGGAAGGCTGGAGGACAACTGGAGGGAGAGTTGTTAAGACCCAGACGACAGAGCTCAGCTTGGTGGGGAACAAAGGCGCTCACCGGCGCCATCTCCCTCGCCCATCCCCCAGCCAAAATCCCAAAGGGAACCAGTTCCTACCATGGAACTTGCTGGCACCCTGCAAACACCCAACATTGTGCTTCTGAGGATCCATCCCTCGGGCAGGTCTGACTCTCTCCAGGTGCTGCAGGGCCCCTCCCAAAGCGCATCACCAGAAGGATAAGCGAGCTGAGCCTGCTCCTCCCGCCCCTGTGCACCTTGCCGATCCACCCCAGCTAATACACCAGATCCCCAGCACCGCAAGCCTGGCAGTGTGCAAGTAGCCCAGATGGGCCAGGCCACCCCACAGTGAATCCCACCCCTAGGGGAGGGGAAGAGAAGGTACACACCAGGCTGACTGTGGCCCCAGCGGTGGGCTGAGGGCAGACATCAGGTATGACTGTGGCCCCGCCCACCAACGCAAGTTATTCAAGACAGCACAGGGGAAGTGCCCTGCAGTTCCGCACCACTCCAGGGACTCTCCAAAATGACAAAATGGAAGAATTCCCCTCAGAAAAATCTCCAGGAAATAACGACAGCTAATGAACTGATCAAAAACGATTTAAACAATATAACAGAAAGTGAATTTAGAATAATAGTCATAAAATTAATCACTGGGCTTGAAAAGGACAGCAGAGAATCTATTGCTACAGAGATCAAGGGACTAAGGAACAATCAGGAGGAGCTAAAAAAATGCTATAAATGAGCTGCAAAATAAAATGGAAATGACCACGGCTTGGATAGAAGAGGCAGAGGAGAGAATAGGTGAACTAGAAGATAAAATTATGGAAAAAGAGGAAGCTGAGAAAAAGAGAGATAAAAAAAATCCAGGAGTATGAGGGGAAAATTAGAGAACTAAGTGATACACTAAAAAGAAATAATCTACGCATAATTGGTATTCCAGAGGAGGAAGAGAGAGGGAAAGTTGCTGAAGGTGTACTTGAAGAAATCATAGCTGAGAACTTCCCTGATCTGGGGAAGGAAAAAGGCATAGAAATCCAAGAGGCACAGAGAACTCCCTTCAGAGAACTTGAATTGATCTTCTGCACAACATATCATAGTGAAACTGGCAAACTACAAGGATAAAGAGAAAATTCTGAAAGCAGCGAGGGATAAACGTGCTCTAACATATAAAGGGAGACCTTTAAGACTCGTGACCAATCTCTCTACTGAAACTTGGCAGGCCAGAAAGGAATGGCAGGAAATCTTCCATGTGATGAACAGAAAAAATATGCGGCCGAGAATCCTTTATCCAGCAAGTCTGTCATTTAGAATAGAAGGAGAGATAAAGGTCTTCCCAAAGAAACAAAAACTGAAGGAATTCGTCACCACTAAACCAGCCCTACAAGAGATCCTAAGGGGGATCCTGTGAGACAAAGTGCCAGAGACATCGCTACAAGCATGAAACCTACGGACATCACAATGACTCTAAACCCATATCTTTGTATAATAACACTGAATGTCAATGGACTAAATGCGCCAACCAAAAGACATAGGGTATCAGAATGGATAAAAAAACAAGACCCATCTATTTGCTGTCTACAAGAGACTTGGTTTAGACCTGAGAACACCTTCAGATTGAGACTGAGGGGATAGAGAACTATCTATCATGCTACTGGAAGTCAAAAGAAAGCTGGAGTAGCCATCCTTATATCAGACAAACTAGACTTTAACTTAAAGGCTGTAACAAGAGATGAAGAACGGCATTACATAATAATCACAGGGTCTATCCATCAGGAAGAGCTCACAATTATAAATGTCTATGCGCCGAATACAGGAGCCCCCAAATATATAAAACAATTACTCACAAACATAAGCAACCTTATTGATAAGAATGTGGTAATTGTAGGGGACTTTATCACCCCACTTACAGAAATGGATAGATCATCTAGACACACAGCCAATAAAGAAACAAGGGCCCTGAATGATACATTGGATCAGATGGACTTGACAGATATGTTTAGAACTCTGCATCCCAAAGCAACACAATATACTTTCTTCTCGAGTGCACATGGAACATTCTCCAAGATAGATCACATACTGGGTCACAAAACAGCCCTTCATAAGTTTACAAGAATTGAAATTATACCATGCATAATTTCAGACCACAATGCTATGAAGCTTGAAATCAACCACAGGAAAAAGTCTGGAAAACCTCCAAAAGCATGGAGGTTAAAGAACACCCTACTAAAGAATGAGTGGGTCAACCAGGCAATTAGAGAAGAAATTAAAAAATATATGGAAACAAATGAAAATGAAAATACAACAATCCAAATGCTTTGGGACGCAGCAAAGGCAGTCCTGAGAGGAAAATACATTGCAATCCAGGCCTATCTCAAGAAACAAGAAAAATCCCAAATACAAAATCTAACAGCACACCTAAAGGAAATAGAAGCAGAACAGCAAAGACAGCCTAAACCCAACAGAAGAAGAGAAATAATAAAGATCAGAGCAGAAATAAACAATATAGAATCTAAAAAAACTGTAGAGCAGATCAACGAAACCAAGAGTTGGTTTTTTGAAAAAAATAAACAAAATTGATAAACCTCTAGCCAGGCTTCTCAAAAAGAAAAGGGAGATGACCCAAATAGATAAAATCATGAATAAAAATGGAATTATTACAACCAATCCCTCAGAGATACAAGCAATTATCAGGGAATACTATGAAAAGTTATGTGCCAACAAACTGGACAACCTGGAAGAAATGGACAAATTCCTGAACACCCACACACTTCCAAAACTCAATCAGGAGGAAATAGAAAGCTTGAACAGACCCATAACCAGCGAAGAAATTGAATCAGTCATCAAAAATCTCCCAACAAATAAGAGTCCAGGACCAGAAGGCTTCCCAGGAGAGTTCTACCAGACGTTTAAAGCAGAGATAATACCTATCCTTCTCAAGCTATTCCAAGAAATAGAAAGGGAAGGAAAACTTCCAGACTCAATCTATGAAGCCAGTAATAGTTTGATTCCTAAACCAGACAGAGACCCAGTAAAAAAAAAAGAACTACAGGCCAATATCCCGGATGAATATGGATGCAAAAATTCTCAACAAGATACTAGCAAATCAAATTCAACAGCATATAAAAAGAATTAGTGGGATTCATTCCTGGGATGCAGGCCTGGTTCAACATTCGAAAATCAATCAACGTGATACATCACATTAATAAAGGAAAAGATAAGAACCATATGATCCTGTCAATCGATGCAGAAAAGGCATTTGACAAAATCCAGCACCCTTTCTTAATAAAAACCCTCGAGAAAGTCGGGATAGAAGGAACATACTTAAACATCATAAAAGCCATCTATGAAAAGCCCACAGCTAACATCATCCTCAATAGGGAAAAACTGACAGCTTTTTCCCTGAGATCAGGAACACAACAGGGATGTCCACTCTCACTGTTGTTGTTTAACGTAGTGTTGGAAGTTCTAGCATCAGCAATCAGACAACAAAAGGAAATCAAAGGCATCAAAATGGGCAAAAATGAAGTTAAGCTTTCACTTTTTGCAGATGACATGATATTATACATGGCAAATCCGATAGACTCCACCAAAAGTCTGCTAGAACTGATACATGAATTTAGCAAAGTTTCAGGATACAAAATCAATGTACAGAAATCAGTTACATTCTTATACACTAATAATGAAGCAACAGAAAGACAAATAAAGAAACTGATCCCATTCACAATTGCACCAAGAAGCATAAAATACCTAGGGATATATCTAACCAAAGATGTAAAAGATCTGTATGCTGAAACTATAGAAAGCTTATGAAGGAAACTGAAGAAGATATAAAGAAATGGAAAAACATTCCGTGCTCATGGATTGGAAGAATAAATATTGTCAAAATGTCAGTACTACCCAAAGCTATCTACACATTCAATGCAATCCCAATCAAAATTGCACCAGCATTCTTCTCGAAGCTAGAACAAGCAATCCTAAAATTCATATGGAACCACAAAAGGCTCCAAATAACCAAAGTAATTTTGAAGAAGAAGACCAAAGCAGGAGGCATCACAATCCCAGACTTTAGCCTCTACTACAAAGCTGTCATCATCAAGACAGCATGGTATGGGTACAAAAACAGACACATAGACCAATGGAATAGAATAGAAACCCCAGAACTAGACCCACAAATGTATGGCCAACTAATCTTTGACAAAGCAGGAAAGAATATCCAATGGAAAAAAGACAGTCTCTAATAAATGGTGCTGGGAGAACTGGACAGCAACATGCAGAAGATTGAAATTAGACCAGTTTCTCACACCATTCACAAAAATAAACTCAAAATGGATAAAGGACTGAATGTGAGACAGGAAACCATCAAAGCCCTAGAGGAGAAAGCAGGAAAAGACCTCTCTGACCTCAGCCGCAGCAATCTCTTACTTGACACATCCCCAAAGGCAAGGGAATTAAAAGCAAAAATGAACTACTGGCACCTCATGAAGATAAAAAGCTTCTGCACAGCAAAGGAAACAACCAACAAAACTAAAAGGCAACCAACGGAATGGGAAAAGATATTTGCAAATGACATATCGGACAAAGGACTAATATCCAAAATCTATAAAGAGCTCACCAAACTCCACACCCGAAAAACAAATAACCCAGTGAAGAAATGGGCAGAAAACATGAATAGACACTTCTCTAAAGAAGATATCTGGATGGCCTACAGGCACATGTAAAGATGCTCAACATCGCTCCTCATCAGGGAAACACAAATCAAAACCACACTCAGATATAACCTCACGCCAGTCAGAGTGGCCAAAATGAACAAATCAGGAGACTATAGATGCTGGAGAGGATGTGGAGAAACAGGAACTCTCTTGCACTGTTGGTGGGAATGCAAATTGGTGCAGCCACTCTGGAAAACAGTGTGGGGGTTCCTCAAAAATTTAAAAATAGACCTACCCTATGACCCAGCAATAGCACTGCTAGAAATTCACCAAGGGATATAGGAGTACTGATGCATAGGGGCACTTGTACCCCAATGTTTATAGCAGCACTCTCAACGATAGCCAAATTATGGAAAGAGCCTAAATGTCCATCAACTGATGAATGGATAAAGAAATTGTGGTTTATATACACAATGGAGTACTACGTGGCAATGAGAAAGAATGAAATATGGCCCTTTGTAGCAACATGGATGGAATTGGAGAGTGTTATGCTAAGTGAAATAAGCCATACAGAGAAAGACAGATACCATATGTGTTCACTCTTATGTGGATCCTGAGAAACTTAACAGAAACCCATGGGGGAGGAGAAGGGAAAAAAAGAAAGAGGTTAGAGTGGGAGAGAGCCAAAGCATAAGAGACTCTTAAAAACTGAGAACAAACTGAGGGTTGATGGGGGGTGGGAGTTGATGAGGGGAGGGTGGGTGATGGGTATTGAGGAGGGCACCTTTTGGGATGAGCACTGGGTGTTGTATGGAAACCAATTTGACAATAAACTCCATATATTGAAAAAAAATAAAATGCGAAGAAGTAGCTTGGCAGATAAAAAAAAATTAAAAAAATAATAAAATGGTTGAAAGGGAGTGGGAGATATGACTTCTAGTTATGGAATGAATTAGTGACAGGATAAAAGGTACAGCATAGAGAATATAGTCAATGATATTGTAATAGCACTGTATGGTTACAGATGGTAGCCGCACTTGTGGTAAGCATAGCAAAACATGTAGAGATGCTGACTCACTATATTGTATATACAAAATGAATGTAACATTGTGAGTCAATTATAATCAAATAAACAAAACAAAAACATATATTATCCAGAAAGAACTTTGATGAATGAGTGATAGTTTCCCCAAAACTCAAAGTATGTTCAGTTGCTTTGATGTGCTGCAGGAAAGCAGGATTCAGGCTGAGATACAAAGTGTATTCCCCAGGAAACAAGCCTCTGGGCACATGATGTGCTGCAAGATTAACAGCTCTACCTCTGAGACTCCTATTAAAATGCTTCCATGCCATGGGAAGTGACCCCAGGATGTACCAAAATCATTAACTTGATATACCTTGGAAAGATTTTGATTCTACTTATTATTTTTGAGGCTGTAATAGGATACAAAAGGAAAGAGAGATTCCAGGATAGGAGAAGTACACTAGTCAAAAGAAGTAGCTTATCCACATATTAGGTCAACAAACAAAACTTAAAATAACTGAGCACAAAATCCTAAGGTTTCAGGGGAGAATGACAGGTGACATATTATCTTGGGAAAAATCCATGGATGACTCAAGGAGCTCAGGCTGTTGTGTCCCCATTCTAGAGATTATGCTGGCTATTCCCATCTAGGATGAGAAATAGCATCTTAAATAAGATAGGGTAGGGGCAGGGGTGGTGTGCCAATGCAACCTTCTAGTTCCTACTTAAAACTGTCATTTTCATGGTAAGCCTTCATTATTATTGTTGTTGTTCAGTGTACAGATTCCTAATCTACCTTAAAAAATTCAATGTATCATAAGTTTCAAAAGCGCAATATGCTAGGCATTAATGAATAGTAGTGTACATAGCAAAGGCTTTAGCATTAATACAGATCAATTTAATCCCAGGTCAACCACTTCCCATATTGTATATCTTGACTGTATTTTCATATATATCAATTTCCTTAAAATTATCTCTTTCTAGTAAAAATGAGTTGGCAATAATGCCTACCATAAAACATCATGAAAGCAAGAACTCTGGGGGGATTTGCTGTTGTTTTTACTATTGTTTCATCACAGCAGCATGTCTACAACAGGGCCTGACAAAGGGGGAACAGAAAGAATGAGGATACAGAACTGTCAAGAACTACAAGGGTGATGCACATGGTAGGGCTGGGCAAAGCACTCACTGCAGGGCACACACGCGCTGTCAGTTCTTTCCCACAAGCTCTGCTACTCGTGTTCCTTTCCATGAGTGGGGACAAGCGAGGATTGACTCATTTTAAGAATACTAACAAGACAAATCATTGTGCCAACGATCTAATTTATCCTCCAAATAAAAATCTTTCAAAATAACTAAATAAAATGTCCAGGAGAAGGGGTCTCTCTTCTCTCCACCAGCTAGCTTGCCCTTTCTGATAAGTAAGATCAAATTGACTATATAGGCTTGTTAATTAAAAAAAAAAAAGCACGTAAAAACTCTGGCTAAACAGAAAGAATCACAACTAATTTACTACATGCAAAAAGATACTAAGTTCTGGGATCTGTTCTGGGGGGCACTGGCAAAATATCCGAATACAGAATTGTTTTGCTGACAGTCCACTCACTGCATACCATGTCACCATCACAGCTGAGGTATTTTCTACTGGGGTCCACTTGGGGAGGAAATTGTGTCATATCCCTTCTTTTGCTTGAGAAAGAGGGGATTCTGTTTATTGCCTCACAAGTACAAAGAAAGGAGACCTTCATTCTCAAGGATGGAAATCATCCACTCACTATATATGGTAGAAGATATTGTCAGAGGTCCAGAGACCTCTGTAAACCCCCAAATTCATGAAAACCTGTAGAATACATACCTTTCCATGTAAAACACACATTTTGATGTACAGAAGCAACAAGGTTATGCCTGCATGTCAAGGCTGAATGGTCAGCTAGGGTCACTGGCTAATACCTTTTACAGCAGCCACAAAAGACTCAGCAAAACTACTAAATACAAGGATCTATCTAGCCTTTTAGAGTTATTCACAAATAATAAACATTGCAAAGGGTAGACAGGTGAAATGTTTGTGTTGAATTTAATACAGTAACTGGAATGCTTCAAAACCATCTGCATTTTTTTTCAACATAAAGGAAATAATATGCCCTTCACAAGTGTAAAAACGAAGTGGTAAATTTTAATTGTACATAACTTTCTATAACCAAAGTTTTCATTCTGGTTAAGTTCTAAGAACAGCTTATATAAAAATTGCTTATATACTTAAAAGATTCAGACGTTAGGAAATCAAACCCAATGATGACATCCTTCTCTTCCCTATAAAGTGAACCCCAGTATAATATTTTCATTTGAGGGAAAGGTTAGTTTGCAGTTTTTCAGATAGCAAATCCCTATCTAGAACTGTCTTTTTAAAAGCTGTCAATGTTAAAATGCTGTTTCTGGTTAACAAAACCCATGTGCCCCCATCACTGTGAGTTAGAATTCAGAGACACCTGCCACTGGTAGAGTTTATTTAGATGATAGATTTACGTGTCTCTATGCGCCTCTCTGAGGCTTCTGTCTCTGACATACCAACTGTTTGTCAAAGCTTTCCAACAGATCTGACACCAGGCAAGAGCAAACTGGAGTTTGACGGGCCCTGCAAGGCTAATGGCACTATGTGAGAATATTTTGTAACTTAATTTAAGAATACTTCCCCAACTCTCTTGCAACCTATTTCTCCCAAGGACTTAAATAACATAGACATCTTTTTATAGTACTGGACACAGCTAATGTCCTCTGACATGGAGAACAAAACAAAATAAAACAAAAAGTTTGTATACCTGAACTGAGATGATCATTTTCATGGAAGATATTGGACACAATTAACTTCTGCATATCAGTGCTTGTTTTCAGCCTTTGAAAAGTTCAAGGAGCTACCTAACTCAATGATGAATATAGCCTAGTAGCATAGAGCATGGGATTTGGGTCAAGAGGCCAGGTTTAGCACAGCTCTTCAATTATTACCTATATAACCACATTAAACCTCTGATTTCTCATCTATTAAATAAGAGTCAACACCATCACTTCATGACGTTTAATTATTGAAACTTACTCAGTGCCAGTCAATGTGCCAACATAACAAATATTTCATTTACTCTTCAACGAGATAATGATTATGTTGATGAAGCAGTAGAAGCTAAGATTAACACCCTTCTTAGGAATCATTTTGGCAGTAGGATTTTAACTATGGCAATAACTACCTGAGATCAGAACTTTCTGAATGGAAGGAGATCTACATGAAAAGCCTTATGAGCAGAAGATTCCAGCCACAAAAGTCAAATGTTGTCAAGAAGGAAAGAAAACACTGAGTTTGGGGTGGGATGTGAGCAGTCATGGTCTTTATTGCCTCTTAAGTTTCCCAAAACCTTTCCTTTTCTGCTGTCATCTCCATTCTTTGATTTCCTCTATTTTTCTTTCCCTTCACATTTTCTTTCTCCTTATGCCACTGAGTTATCATTAGTTTTGTTAGTCATTTCCATAGTCAGTCTAATAATATTTTTTTTAAGATTTTGTTTTTTTAAGTAATCTCTACACCCAACATAAGGCTTGAGTTTACAATCCCAAAATCAAGAGCCACATGCTCTACCATCTGAGCCAGCCAGGTGCCCCTTCAATCTAGTAATATTAAAACTAAAGTTTTACACATAATTTTTATTCTTGGCTATAGCTTCTCTGGATAGTAGGTAGGGACAGCGGGTATCTCGTTCATCCATTCATGCATGACACTAATTAGATAACAAGGCATTTGGCTACCTTGAAAAAGTAATAGTTATTCCCACCATTTACTGCACCTCATTGAATTTCTTCACTTTGACATTCAGAACACTGGGCAAAAGTCACATTGTGTCAACACCCACCATAGGCCTTTGCAAAGTTTTACACATAATTTTAAAATTACAGTGTAATTAACTGTAGTAAAATTTACCCTTTCAGGTGTACACTTCTATAAATTTCAGTAAAACAATTCAGTCATGCAACGCCCACCACAATTAACATATACAGCAGTTCCACCAGCACAAAAAAATTCCCTTGGGTCCTTCTGTAGTCAACACTCCACCCCTGTGCAGTCTCTGTCCTTATAGTTTTGGGGAGGGGGGTTAGCTTTGTTTTGTTTTGTTTTGCCACAATGTAATAGAAATGGAATTATATAGTATGGAGCCTTTCAGTCAGGCTTCTTTCATCTAGCATGCTGCATTTAAGATTCATCTACATTGATGGTATCAGTTTTTTTCTTCTTAGTACTGAATGGTATTACACTGTATGGATACACCACGGTTTGTTAATTCATTAGCCAGTTGGAAACCATTAGGCTGTTTCCAGATTTTGGTGATGATGAATAAAGCCACAAAAAAATGTCACTTACAGGTTTTTGTGTGAACATAAAATTTCTTTTAGATAAATTCCTAGGAGTGAGATTGCTGGGCAACATGGTAAATTGCATGTTTAATTTAATATGCCAGACTGTTTCCCAGCATGGCTGTACCATTTTGCATTCCCATCAGAATATAAGAGAGTTCCAATGTAACAGAGTTCCATCACCAGTTGGTATTGTCAGTTATATTGATTTTAACTATTTCACAGATAGGTAGTGGCATCCCATTGTGGTTTTACTTGCTTTACCTAATGGATAAAGATATTAAGCAACTTGTCATGCACTTATGTGCTATCCATATTTGTCCTCTGGTGAAGTGTAAGTTCAAATTTTTGCACAATTTTACAGGGCTTTATGCCAAGTGTCAAGAGTTATTTTTACTTTTACATATGCTATAAGCCATAATACATTGCTACTATTTTTGTTTGACCTTCCTTTTAACCATTTCCAAGAAACTACATTTCCTTGTAATAAAATTATAGCAATAAACATGATAAAACTACATAGAACTCTACATACATATCAATTTCCTGGTTTTGATACTGTACTATATGTAGGTAAGAGGTAACCAGAGGAGGGCACTGGGAGAAGAGCACAGAAGAGCATACTAACTTCACAACTTCTTAGGAATCTGTAACCATTTACAAATCAAAAGTTTCTTTTAAAAAGTTAAACATTTGTGAACTGTACTGGTACTTAATCATTTTTGTTTTATGTATGAGAAAAATGTGTTCCAAGTCACACAAGAACCAGTCAGCACTACCTTTAGTGCAATTCAGATAATCGAATTCTATTTAAAAAAACAAAATTCAAACCTGCAGACTGAAAGATTTCAAAATGGGTGAGATAAGCAAAGGCATGTGAAATATTAGGAGTACTGCTGGGTTCAGACCAAAGGAACAACACAACTATCTTTAATATTGACATTTTTATAAAACAGGTTTACATACATGTGTTTGACTATCATATAGATAATAGGCTACTGACACATACTCAATTATAACACAAGATGGTAAAATGCTGTATCCTTCCAAGCTGTTTTTTCTATAGAAAGAAGCTAAGAATCAATATGAAACATGATCACTTCTGTGGAGTGCCATGGAGCTGGAGATTACTTTATTTGTGTATTTTATACACTTAGTTGGTTTTTTTAATCTTTGAAGAGAAACACACATTACTTTTATAACTAAACCAGTAAGTCTTTTAAACTAAAAGTTAAAGGACCAAGAGCTGTACATGATCTGTATATTAAAATTCTAACATTAAATAAACAGGTCAAAGTTCAATAGTACAGTTTAGCCTTATTGGCTATGGAGATACCCTGCACCTCGTGTGTCTCAGGCTGATAACCTGAACTCTGAGCGTGGCCTATCATTTTCTTGAAACGTCTCTGGGAGAAACAGAATGCGATTAAGGATGAACACATCACACTTGCTTGTTTGCTTTCCCCAGTGCAGGTGGGCTGTCCCCCTCTGCATGCACAGCAAGCTGAGGTTACAAGGCTGTCATGCCTTATCTATGCAGAATGTACATGGCAGTGTTGTTATATGCCATAGGTGTTGGGCAGGGATCCCCAAATCAGCATGTGGCAAAGAGCAGAGACACAGTAATGCTGTCACAGACAGGAAAAGAAGACTCAATAGTTCTAAGGCTATCACTAAGATTAATGGAATTTTGAAATTAAATGGTGATTGCCCCTGTCAAATTGAGAAGCCTGAAAATGCACATATATTAACTGCTGGGCCTGCCAGGAAAAGGAGTGATTCTCGTGTTGTTGACTTCTTTATTTTCACATTATGAAAAAGGATTTTTAGAGAAACAGGACTTAAGAATTAGAAGTATTTAAAAATTTTTTTTGTTGTTTCTAAAAACATTTGGGCTATTAATCTCTTTCTTAGTTCTAAGTGATCTGCCAACTAAAATTATTATTTGAAAAATATTTACAAATTGCTTTGAGAAACATAAGAAAGGGGTAATACCAAAGGATAGTTATCTCTGAATGGCCTCTTCCTAGAGAAATTTTAAAGCAAATTCCTACAGCAGTACTGAGTTTATGCCTTTTACTGTGCAGTATAAGTGAAGTAACGTAACTCTTCAATTCTTTATTTATTTTTTTTAAATATGAAATTTATTGTCAAATTGGTTTCCATACAACACCCAATGCTCTTCAATTGTTTAAACAACAACTCTGAGACACTGTGGTATTTGAAACAGTACATATTATAAATAACTTTTCATCATTATGAATGTTTTTATTCATATTTAATTTTGTTGTAAGCTATGACTAATTTAAAATTTTATGGTAATAGTATACCACTATTTTAAAATTATGGTTTTTTGGGGTGCCTGGGTGGTTCAGTCGGTTAAGCGTCCGACTTCAGCTCAGGTCATGATCTCGCCATCCGTGAATTCGCCCCGCATCAGGCTCTGTGCTGACAGCTCAGAACCTGGAGCCTGTTTCAGATTCTTTGTCTCCCTTCCTCTCTGCCCCTCCCCCACTCACGCTCCGTCTCTCTGTCTCTGAAAAATGAATAAACCTTAAAAAAAAATTATGGTTTTTTTAATTAAAAAGATTTTTTTTAATATTTATTTTTGAGAGAGAGAGAGAGCATGAGTGGTGAAGGGGAAGAGACAGAGGGGGAGACACAGAATCAGAAGCTGGCTCTAGGCTCCGAGCTTTCAGTACAGAGTCCGATGTGGGGCTTGAACTCACAAACTGTGAGATCATGACCTGACCTGAAGTCAGCCGCTTAACCGACTGAGCCACCCAGGTGCCCCAGGTTTTTTAAATTGTTTAAGAATGTTTATTTATTTATTTTGAGGACAGGGAGAGGGAGAGTGAGCACAGGTGAAGGGCAGAGAGAGAAGGAGTGACAGAGAATCCCAAGCAGGCTCCATGCTGTCAGTGCAGGGCTTGATCTCACCAACTGTGGAATCATGACCTGAGCCAAAATCAAAAGTCGGACACTTAACCGATTGAGCCACCCAGGTGCCCCTTAAAATCATGCCTTCAAAGATGTTTATTATTTCTAAAATGATCTCAAACTAATTTCATATCTGAAAGATGTACATTTTTAAAGTTTATTTATTTGAGAGACAGCATGAGCAAGGGAAGGGCAGAGAGAAAGGGAGAGAGAGGATCCCAAGCAAGTTCCACACTCAGTGTGGAGCCCAACACGGGGCTCAATCTCAAGATGGTGAGATCATGACCTGCGCCAATATTAAGAGTCAGACACTTCACCAGCTGAGCTCCCGAGGCTCCCCGGTACATTTTAAAAAACTTTATCTATTTGTAAGAAATTATCTACGTGAGAAAAATACCTGTTAGGAAACGTTAGGAAACAGATGTACATATTTCAATCTCTCTGTAAATAAATGCCTTAGATGAACATTCTACTCCAGCCCTTCCTTCTGCCTTCCAAAATGACCCAAAGAAGAAATCACATCCTTAGAAGTTCTACATCTAAATTTTTCCAGAATGGAAACCCAAAAAGAGGAGTGACCCTATCCATCTTGTGCACCTGGTCATCAAGCAACAAATGCTAAGATCAGCTCCATAAGTATTTACTGAATAAAAGATTGATAAATGAATGAAAGAAATGCTCTTTATTCCATAATTTTCCTCAAAACCTTGAAAATGACAAGCTGGAATTCCAAAATCATGTAATAAAAGATGATTTTATTACATTTTAAAGATATGCTTTGTAGTAGAAATTATTCTAAGCAAATTCCCACAATTGTAAAGAAATCTGTTAATCTTCCATTGTCCCCAAATCAACAGCTGTCAAATATAAAGCTGTGACATCATTAAAACTAAGAAAAGACAACTGAATAGATCTGTGGATCATGATTTGTTTTTTGTTTTGTTTTGTTTTTAACTACAGCAGCTGATTTATTACATTTCATACCACTTAGAGTTTTAGAATTAAATATAGGTCAACAATCACTAAACACATCAACAAGTGACACTCATTGAAATAAATCATACCAAATGGCCAGCATATTATCAGCTAGTATGACACTCCCCTGCTTTCATAAATAAAAAATGAGAATTAAACTTTCATAGTAAAATATTTCACCAGACTAGATTGCATATTTTGACATAGTCAATTTATCACTGTAAAAAAACACATGAAGCTCAGTTGGCTCTGGTCAGATAGCTCATTAGTCTATGAAAATTATACTTTTGCCAGAATCTCACAATTCTTTTTACTGAAAAATATCTGTTTAGTGAAAAGATTTTACCATATTTTTTTGCTTTGTCTATAGAGAATAAGTGTTTTAAAATCAATGAATTTTAAATCAATTAGGTGCAACAGATGACTCTAGGGGAAAAATGGTTAAGTGTTAATTAACCTTAAGAACTATTCCTGTAAAGAAAAGTGGTCAATTTATTTGACTATTTTTCCATTTAAAGTAAAATATTTTGTTACCAAAGAAAGATGGAATGTATTTTATATTCTGAATGGAAAAAATTCACGATTTAAAATTTTACCCTAAAGTCAGTTTTATCTCCAAAACTGTTAGTAAAAAGATGATTTTGAACTAAAATTAGGCTAAAATTACAACTAAAAACAATCCTGAAATGAATACCTTTTCATGGATTTGTGAATTCCGTGTGACTCTTACAACAAATCCTTTTTCATACTGTGGCCACCCATCTTGGCAACAACATACCAGAGTATACTGTGTTTTTATTGGTTGCAGGACACATTTATCTTTCAGGAGAACATGAGACATTCTTTCTTGCTTGTCTTCTTATGAACCAAACTATTTCACTTCCATAGATTTCGTTTTCATTTTCAACTTTGCTTTAAGAAAAACTTAAATGAAACTTACAGGGCTGACACTGTGGTTACTATTACACTTCAAATAAGAGTTTGGAATGGCAGATACACTACTATCATGAACCAAACGCACATCCAGAGAAAGCCCAGTTGTTCACCACCTCTGAATTACTGACCAGTAATAGTCATTGACCATCACATGCCTCTAGCCCTAACAATCTAGGAGCAAGCTGTTAAATAGCTACATACCCACAACAAGGAGGATTCTGGGACATCTCTCTCCTGAGCAACAGGAGATGAACTATAAGGACCTCAGATTAAGTATGTGCAAAATGTACTTCGCCCGAACCTTATGTTCCTTCCAGTGGTGGAGCCCTGTGCTCAGGGGCTCTTGGGTGGCTCAGTCAGTTAAGCGTCTGACTCTTGGTTTTGGCTCAGGTCATGATCTCACGGTTTGTGAGTCGGAGCCCCACATTGGTCTCTGCGCTGCCAGAACAGAGCCTGCTTGGGATTCTCTCTCTTTCTCTCTGCCCCTCCCACACTTGCACTGACTCTGTCTCTCTCAAAATAAATAAATAAACTTAAAAAAAATAGTTGAAATACAAACATGACCCTGCTACTCCACTTAACAGTAATTAAAGGTTCTCCAGTGTGTTTATAATAAAGTACAAAGTCTTCTAGAATAGCAATGTCCACAGAAATACAATAGAAGCCATACTACAATTTTTAATATTTCAGGAGCAACATTAAAAAATGGGTGAGGGTGGAGAGAATGGAGAATTATTTGTTCAATGAGTAAGCTTAATTTAGAAAGATGAAAAAGTTCTGAAGATACAGGGGCATGAGATGTAAATACATTTAATGCTACAGAAATATACACCTAAAAATGATTAAATTGAAAATTTTATGTTAAGTATATTTTACAATAAAAAATAAATCAGGTGAAATTAATTTTAATATATCTTATTTAAGTCAACAAATGTAAAATATTATCATTTTGACATGTAGCCAATATAAAAATTAATGAGACATTTCACATTCTTTTTTTTCATACTGTCTTTTAAATATGCTGTGTACGTATTTGCACTTACAGCACATCTCAACTATGATACTAAGTTTTCAAGGGTGTTTGAAATGTATACCTACCAAAACTACAATTGTCTTTCATGTGTTTATGCTGCATCGGTTTTTAAGTTTAGCTTATTTAAAATTAAATAAAATTTAAAATAAAAGGGGAGTGTGAAAATATAGTTCCTGCCAACATTATCCCACTGCCCACCTGCTTCAGGTTACATAGCAGGAGTGGAAATTAACTGTCTTAGGACGTGTCTTAGTCAGGGTTCATTTAGAGAGGCAGAACTGTTGTTGGGCACTGTACAACAGAGGCATATTTTAAGGCTAGACATTACCAGCCCCTGCATGCTGGTGCTCCATATCTGTGGTTGGGCCTAAACTTGTGGAGGGTCAGTGGAATGCAATGGGAGGTGTGTCCATGTGAATGAGAATAAATACAATTTTTTTTTAATTTTATTTGAGAGAGAGAGAAAGAGAGAAGGGCAGGAGGAGGGAAGGAGAGAGAGAATCCCAAGTAGGCTCCATACCAAGCACGGAGCCTGATGCGGAGCTCGATCCTATGATCCTGGGATCATGACCTGAACCAAAATCAAGAGTTGAATGCTCAACCTACTGAGCCACCCAGGTGCCCCCAAAAAACAAAAATTTTAAAGTTCAATTCTTTAGTAACACTAACCACATTCCAGGTGTTCAACAGCCATAAGTGGCTGGTGGCTATCATGTTGGACCTCACAGTTCCAGATCATCTGAGGCTTTTTCTCCTCAAGACTCCAATCTCCCTCTTTATACTCCATGCTCCAGCTCTACTGAAATTTCACTTCCTAGACCTTACAATTCCCCCCACTTCCAGGCTACTAAGCATACTGACCCCTCTTCCAGCTAGCTCTTCTCATCTTTCAGGTCTCAGATTAAGGCATTGCTTCTTCCAGGAAGCTTTTCTCCACCTCTGGATTGCCAACCCTGATACTCCAAATATAGTAGGGTCCTTCACTGCAGTCCAGATTTCTACTACAAAAGATCTTTTCATACTGCTTTGCTTGTCTAATGTTTGTCTAATGTTCAATTACTTCCATTATTCTGTAATATTTGTAGAAATGAAATAAAATCTATCACCTAACCACAAAGCAAGTCTTAAAGAAATAATTATTGAACAGATAAATAAACAAACATACAAAAGAGAGCCAGGAACCTACTCCCTCCTTAGAAACATTTATCCGCTCTGTTCCTGATTGGCCAAATGGCAGCTCACAGAGACTATATTCCAGGCCCTTCACTTTCTTACTTCATCCTCACAACCACCCCAGTTTACAGATGAGTTTAAGAGAGGTCAATCTGCATGGCAAGCTTGCTTAAGTGGAGGACACTGGATACAAACAGCCTAATCTCAATGTAACAGAGACGTACAATTACATGATCCAAACAGTAACAGATGAATGTAAAGGCCTTTTCATATTTCAATCAGGAAGTCCAAACTGTGGCTGGCTAAAACAGTGCTGGTACCTGTATTTATGAACTCATGTTAGAAAATGACATCACTAAATTATAGGGGCCTATAGGGGCACTTGTACCCCAATGTTTATAGCAGCACTCTCAACAATAGCCAAATTATGGAAAGAGCTTAAATGTCCATCAACTGATGAATGGATAAAGAAATTGTGGCTTATATACACAATGGAGTACTACGTGGCAATGAGAAAGAATGAAATATGGCCCTTTGTAGCAACATGGATGGAATTGGAGAGTGTGATGCTAAGTGAAATAAGCCATACAGAGAAAGACAGATACCATATGGTTTCACTCTTATATGGATCCTGAGAAACTTAACAGAAACCCATGGGGGAGGAGAAGGGAAAAAAAGAAAGAGGTTAGAGTGGGAGAGAGCCAAAGCATAAGAGACTCTTAAAAACTGAGAACAAACTGAGGGTTGATGGGGGGTGGGAGGAAGGGGAGGGTGGGTGATGGGCATTGAGGAGGGCACCTTTTGGGATGAGCACTGGGTGTTGTATGGAAACCAATTTGACAATAAACTTCATATATTGAAAAAATAAATAAATAAATATGTTCCATACAAAAAAAAAAAATAAAAGAACATGCCTAAAATATACCACAGTGATATGTTAAATTAATTACAAGTTATGGAAAAATTCACCCTCTATACAAAAACATCTCACAACCTATTTTTGTAGATTCTAAAAACACCCTTCTGAGAGAATAAACAACCTAATTTATGCTAAAATATTAGAAAAACAAATAATAATGAATCCACTGTTTCACAATAATGACTATACCTTTCCAAAACTATAACCTCTCTGCTGTCAATCACTGTTAGCCAAGGAAAACCCTATAGTTTAGAGCCATCTAGCAGCTGCCTTGGTTTGGCATGTGTTTGTTGGCATTGGCCCAGTCAATGCTGGAGTGAAGGGGGGGACCCCATCTCTGGAACCCCGACCCCAGCTCACTAACTCAATTAAAAGATCCATCAGTAATCACTATTGACACAGATAAGATCACAAAAAAATTGAACAATTCAGAAATGCAAGCTAAAAAATAAGATTACTCTCTTACAATATTTTTTAATCATGAATCATCTGAAGTTCTACTTATCTATCTAATAATGTTGCAAAAATTAGTCCCCAGGAAAAATGAGTTCAAAAGTAAAAATTTAAAGATTCCAATCAATTTCCTTTCCTCGGAGTTTTCTTTCAGCAGATAAAGAAAAATCCATAGTAACAAGATAACATTTCATGCATTTACACATCTTCTCCTATAGATGTCTACAGCCTTCAGAAAGTATATTAGTTGTAGTCATGCCTATCTGACATTTTCCATTTTACTCAAAAGATTTTATGGTTTGGTATTACAGCAATATACAAATTTGACAGCTTGCAATAGGATCTAGTCCCTGTAGCAAATCATTGTGACAGTTAAGTACTATACAGCTACTAATGTACCTTTTTTTACACTAAACTTATTTTAAAATCTTACAAAGTTGAGGATACAGTGTTTGTTGAAATCCTGAAGAATGGTCTTAATGATATTGTAAATTTCATACTGAATTTATTAAATCATAGGATCCTACACATCACACCACAATTATGTCATTAGTAGTATAACTTATTCTTCCTTCAGGAGTTCACTTTATTAAAAGCAAATTTTTCCTCAACTGCATTTAAACAATAAAGTCTCTGGTCATGGTCAATGTTTATTATTCGCTTAGAATTCCTCTTTGTCTTTGAAAACAACTGAATATGTGAATAAAACAGTACATAAGTTAATGTGGAACACAATGACACTTTTTGATTACCTTTATAATGCTGTTTTTTTCCTTCAAAGTGATGAAAAATAATCAATATGTCTTTACATTTTCCAAAATGCATTAACAGAGGCTCTGTCAAATACAACCGTGATTCCTCTAGAAAGGAAGCAAAGCTGATCTCTAACACTGCTGTAACATTAACTAAACAGGACTTAGGGTGATCTTCCAGCACATGAGGCAGACCTCAACTCTCTCAGTAATTCTATTTTTAGTATGCAATACATCTGATAACACAAGTCAGTTAGCAAGAGAACAAGTGCTTTATTCTAAGAAATAGGGAGCCTGGATGTATTTTTTTTTTCCCTTGATTCAACTCTTCAGATGGAACACCACAGTGAAACCACTCTATTTTCAGAATTGATGTACCTTTCAAAACTATAATCTCTGGCTTTCAAGTTCACTATTATTTGCCTTCAGGTACAAATTTTAAAGTGTATAGAGGCTTCTAAGCAGAATAGTTGGTCTCAGCCAAATACTGAAAGGCTTGTAGCTCAGTCATCATCGCAGTGTAAATTCCTTTTCAAAATAATGTTCTTCACTCAGAGAACACTTGTGCCTGTGCTCAGTTCACTTGTCAAATACACATCGGAGGTCACTGAAGGCCTGGGGGCAACTTTAGCTATTCCAAAATTCATTTCTCCCTCTATTTGGTTGCAAAAATAGTATTTCAAATGTAAAAACCTTAGGAATGTCCACACACACACACACACACACATACATGCACAGAAGCCAAAGGCCCTGTGCTATGCCGCTGTAAGAACAGATGTGTGGTAAAAGAACAGCGAAAGTTCTTATGCAATGATGGCAATCAACATAAACATCATTTGCTTTGATACATGCATTTAATATTAAAATTTTTTAATGTTTATTTATTGTTGAGAGAGACAGACAGAGCGTGAGCAGGGGAGGGGCAGAGAGAGAGGGAGACACGGAATTTGAAGTAGGCTCCAGGCTCTGAGCTGTCAGCACAGAGCCTGATGCGGGGGCTGGAACCCACAAACCATGAGATCATGACCCGAGCTGAAGTCAGACACTTAACTGACTGAGTCAACCCATGTGTCCCATAAATATTCTTACATTTCTATTTGAGAACTTTTCTCCCTATAGGAAAAAAAAAAAATTTAACTAATGGCTGCATTTAAGGTCTTCTGCAAATTTCCAAGATTTCTTAGAATCTACAAATCCTACTTGCTGTTTTATTTATACCAATTCCACAGATCTTTAATTCATTTAATCTTCAAGTGATCAATGTATGCAACAGACATTCATGGTAAGTATGTAACAAATACCAGAACTTCATGCTGTTTTACTCCTTTTGTTAGGTTCTTAAAATGTTCTTCCCTTAAATTTTATAATCAGATTTAAAGATTTTTTGGTGATCTGCTTCCAAAAGACAATAATGATACTGAAGATTATTTCAGCAGACAATACTGCTGTCTTCTGTGTGATTCCACTATATAAAGAATATATTGTTTTACCTCTCTAAATTTCTGTCCTTAATTCTTCTTCCTGATAATTTTTACCTATATATTTTTTTCGATTGTAAAAATTTAAAAAAAAAGGAATTCCAACTTCATATGTGTTTTATCTCTATTTCCTTTTCTTGTATTTCCATCTTTGCACAATTTTGTTCCTCTCTGAGAGATTCAATTATGACCATGGCCAAGCAATCATATTAATATATAAAACAAAGCTGAAGGAATTAAGAAAAGGAAATGATTAAGTAGATTCTGAGGTCAATTGTTTTCTTTTTGTCTTCAGGCATACCTGTCATCTGTGACTTCAAACAAACCCCTAGACTGGCTGTCCCTGAGCACGCCATTCAGGTAGGGAGTAGGAATGTACTCAGGATCTTCCTCATTATTTGTCCTACAAGGTGCCATGCTCTGATGTTCACTGGAGAGTGGAGAAGGTATTGGAAAACACAAGAAGGGGTTTGTGACAGGGCTTACCGAAAGAATAACTTTTCCCATGTTGAAAAGTCATGCAGAGGCAAAGGAAATCATTCAAAATGAGGTTAGAAAAATACGAAGTAATCTAGAATGTGCATTAATAATCAGAAGAGTGCTCAGGCTGACAGAGAATAAATGGTTCTCTCTTTGGACATAACTTTGCTATAGCCTATTTAGGTCACTTTCAGCCATTTCTTTCCTATTAAAGGATGGCTCTGCTTGATAACCTGGTGCTTTTAGAGAGCAACCTGTGGCATTTTTTTTAGATAAGGCAGCAATTACTTTCATAACCCTTGAGATAATTACTCTACACAAAAACTAAATGTTATTAAAGAAAGAAAGGAAAGAAAAAACTATCTAGATAAAGACCACTATATGCCAAACAAATTTTTGCACAAAAATCTTGTTTAGTTTAAAAAATACTTTTATTAAAGTATTTAAAATTATCAACCACATAAAATAAAATACATTGTCTTGAAAATAACTCTAGCATCATCATTATTGTCTATTTAATTATCTGATGAGCAGAGGCCACACCTGTGACATTACCAAACAAGGTGGCTGGATGAGATAAAGGTTCTTCGTATAAGCACACACCATTTTAGGATCAACATAATCCACTGATGAGCACTGGAAAAGTTGTTTTCCATTTGCTGTCTCTTTTATGAAAATGGTCATTGTAAATAAGAGGGAAAATCTGCTAAAGTAAACAAATCCTTTCTTATACCCTCTACGGGGGGTGGGAGGGGTACTTCCTATACAAAAAATTGTACAGAGAACTATTTCAAAAGCTGCAAGTTGAACCAATGAATAAATACAAGGCTAACAACAGTATTACCAAAACATTCAAATACCTCTGCAAAAATTCCACTATTCCATGTTCTAGAAAAACTAATAGTAATGATCATTTTTTAAATATACAGCTTTCATACTTCAGAAGACATTTTAAACTTTTGTTTGCCAGCAGCTGCTCCTTAAGCCTCTTGCAGTTACTAGCTGTTAATCGCATTGCTTATTACTTATACAGAAAAACACTAACTTGCCCCAAGGGAAAGCTGCTCTTTTCTTATGGCTAAATGAAAACTGAACTAAAACCCTGCCCTCTGGAATTCAGCATTTTGAATGCACAGCCAGTAAGCACTTTCGCTAACCTGCTGCCATCCCTCTCTCTGTGTCTTTCTCTGTCTCTCGCTCGCTCGCTCTCTCTCTCTCTCTCTCACACACACACACACACACACACACACACACACACCTCTACAAACGTGGGCAGGACTCCAATTAGGCACTTGCTAAGGGAGGTGATTTAAGGGCAATGTGATGAAAACCTTGTACAGCAGCACCACCTAGTGGGCACTGGGGAGAGGCTCAGAGCCCCCCCCCCCCCCCCCCCTTGCTGCAGCTGCTTCATGGATGAGCAATTTGTCCTTCCTACAATAGGTCACTTCAGTTTTCAATCCTCAACTGACCAGAAGTTCCATCATCAGAACTCTCAGACAACAGGGCAAGTGCCGAATGGATGTTCCAATTCCACAGGCTCTCCGAAGTACTCCTAGTTACTTGGACTTAATCATCTGTGTGTCTGTGATGTTAATCAGGAAATCAATGCTTGCTTTGGAGCAGCTTACACAAAGTTGTGCATAAATTTCCCACCACAACTTTTAAAGGAGAGGCCATAAAAAGGCAGAAGACGTTTGGTATTGTCTCCAGCCATGATAATTTTAAGCCAGAACCAGAAATAGTAACAATTTCCTGCCTTTCTTTATTCCGTAAATACTCAAAATTACTCTGTGTGTGTGTACATGCACACACACATACACATCACCTGATTAGTATTCAAGGGTGTTCAATTTTTATAAGAACAAGTAATGTTAAAACACTTAGATTATGTAATAATTATACAGTAGTAAACATACATATATATGCCAAATTTCATTATTGACAAATAAATTCAAACAATTTGCCAAAAAAAGTTCTCTAGAATTGTTTTAGAAAACAATTAAGAATTTCTATTCTCTCAGTCTCCAACTTCTTTCAACCAAGATATTCTCTGCCTGAAAATGACAAAAATTAAAATTTTATCTTTATGTGTATATCTTCCCTATAGACCAGTGGGTTGGTTCTCAATGGGAATGATACTGCCTCCCAGAATATATCTGGGAGGGTTTGGTCTGTTTGGTCAGGGTTGCTGCAATCCACGAAGCACATGACAGTCACCCAGAACAAAAAATTATCCTGTGTAAAACATCAACAGGGCCAAAGTTGAGAAAGCCCATCTGAACTGTAAGATGCCAAAATACAGGAACAATGCCTCATTTAAAAATATACACTAGGGGGGCGCCTGGGTGGCTCTGTCAGTTAAGCGGCCGACTTCGGCTCAGGTCATGATCTCGCGGTTCGTGAGTTCAAGCCCCGCGTCAGGCTCTGTGCTGATGGCTCAGAGCCTGGAGCCTGTTTCGGATTCTGTGTCTCCCTCTCTCTGACCCTCCCCATTCATGCTCTGTCTCTCTCTGTCTCAAAAATAAATAAACGTTAAAAAAAATTAAAAAAATATACACTAGGTATCTGGCAAGGTAAGGTAATAATTGTTTGGTGAAATAAATTAATACTGACATCTAATGTTGGCATGTACCAATAGATTACTTAACTTTAAAAGGATACTAATTAATATTGGGAAAGCATACCCTTGACTATACCTATAGGGCACAGCATTTCATTCCCTGGAAAGGTGCATCCCACACCACACACAGGTGATCATTTGTGAATTTTGCTTTTCAAGCCAGCCTAGCTGAGTCTGATCACCAAGTGAGAAAGACTAGTGCACAGACACTGTGATGGGAGATTCACCACAGTGATGCTGCTTTCTTGAGGATTCTTACAAAAAAGTCATCCAGACTTTTGGCTGTTGCCCACTTTCAAACTATAACTTCATTTTGAGTGATCTTTTCCCCAAAATGAAGTTCTTCCTTGTATTTCCCCACTTAACCACTGTGAGTACTTTTATAAATACCACTCCAAGAAACTCTCCATGCATATTGAAAATAGAAAAAAAAGCCTGCCATTTTTAGCCAAACATGTCAATAAACAGCTCTACCTTGACATCAGAAGTAGACTTTAGGTGATCTTAAATTCAGTCAAAACATACTCTTTTCAAGATACCAATTGTTTAAGGATGTAAAACATTCTATAAGGAATATGTGATATACACAATCAAGGTGAAGCATACCACTGAGAAGAAAACAGTAAGCTTTGCCATTTCAGATGTCAAATTTCTAAATATAACTTCCTGAATAGCACTGAAGTGATCCCATGTTGTCCTTTCCTGCTGTTCCCTTAAAACCCCTTTGGGACTGGCGTGAGGAACAATAAATCATTAAGGAAGCATTCATGGACTAGATTCGCCAGGATATAGTTCCTTAAAGGAACACATCAAGAGTAGTGACCACTCATTCTGAGGGTTAACAATGAGGGGTAACTGGTAAGAGAAGTCATCTTTCAGGATAGAGAACCAAAGATGATTGTTAAATGCCGTGTTGGAATTTTCGCAAATATGTAACACTTGTAAATTAGAAAAAATTTAAAATACAAGACTTTTGTTAATATTTGTCCTAATAAACATTGAATTCTTCAACATGTGATAAACTCAACATTATTTAAATATCCTGCCTCATAGTCCTAATTCCAGCAAACTGTTTCTCATTGGGGTGTGTGTGTGTGTGTGTGTGTGTGTGTGTCTGTGTGTGTGTGTTTCAACTGTTGACCAAGATATATGATTTCAAACTTTCCTATGGGAAGTCCATGAGCTGAAGAACTTTTTACTCTCTTCTTATATCACTGTGAGCTTTAAAGGGCCATTTAAATGACCCATTATTTCAATTTCATCCACAAAATTTCCATTACCACATCCTGAACATCCTGGTCCTACCACTTACACCTGCCAATGACAATCATCAGGTCACCACATATTTTCTAGTGATGCAAAATTCTTGATGCAGCTTCAATGGAACATAACAATATATACTTTCTCTTCTCTGAGAATGAAAAACTGTAGACTAAAATCAAAGTGCTCATGACAGAGGTCCAGAGACAATATGCCCAGCTCCCTGAAGGGCAAGAGACTTAGTAACAAGTTAATAGTTGGGTAAAAAGTTACAGCTACTGTACCCAAAATATTCTATAGTGGAAAGACCTCAAGTCAAAAATAACAAGTACTGAAGAAATTCTAGGGAATTAAATCCATGTGTAAAACACACTCCAGTATTTTCTAAATCATGCAATATAAAATAGAAAAAATCATCATTAAATATGAAATTTAAGGGCCTACACTAATGCTCTCTTGGCTCACACTTGAACAGAACTCCAACATTACTTCAATGTTGAGGAATTAAAGGCTAAATCTTTGCAATGAAAAACATTCTTAACAAAGAGAACCAGTAGGAAGATTTCTATGAATGTTCCTAAACCAGTCAGAAGATAATCAGCTAGAGAGTCTGGCAAATTAAATGACTTGTATCTATTCATAAGTGAAAAAAAAAATCCCTTAGTAATAAAAAAAACTTTTTCTATTTCTCTGCAAATCTCTTGGTGAAGAAATGATGAAATCAGGTTAGGTACATTTTGCTAAGTCAGGACCAACCAAAGACAGGCCAGAGAGGAAAACTAAACAATTGAAATAAAGATAGATATCTCAGGCATGTTACTAACAAACTTCACCAGACAGCCTATGGTTTGAAAATTCACACTAATCCAAAAAAAGTAGTATTCTTTTGCCTCATTTTAAACAGAATTGAGGAAGGTTATATGCACATTTATAATATAACATGGAAAGAACATATACAAATATGTAAATTTAGGAGAAAAGGGTAGAATATTAAATGAAACTAAAAAAAATTATCTTGAGAATGTATACATTAAAAGAAATATTCAGAAATTGAAATTAACACTAATTTATGAAGTTAAAAAGAAGCTTTGTCACTCACCAATTTTAACCTCTGTAAAGGTATTCTGCCTACATCTATCTGTGTCCTTTCTGGGACATTAGTGAATCGAACTTCTGGGACCGCGACGGCGCACATGACATGGGCCCACCTATGGGGAAGGAGACATGAAACATAAACAAAAGTTCTCTAAGCTTGCACACCACACACTTCAACTGGGCGGTGGCAATTCTCACAGAGAAGGAAAGTCAAAAGCCTAAACCAATCACAAACCAGACTCTGAATTTTAAACCTATCAGGTGATACCCGGATAGATTCAGTACCACACCTGCCCACAATTGCAACCTGTAGAGTGGGGTGAAGACTGAGACTTGATCCTATCAATATATGGTATTTTTCTACACTGGATCTGCAAAATACTGAAATGTAGGGCTGCTATTTCATTTAGTACTAAAATATAACAGGTGTTTAATATACTTAAGCAAATCAGTATGTGGCAAAGGATTAGTTCAATTAATAAAAGGTATGAATTGGATAGAGCATATAATCTTTTACATAATACAAGTGTCATGAAAATTAGAATAGTAAAGTTTTCTAAGAGAATTAGTACTAAGTCTTTAATTAAATTGTTTCTCATTTCAATCGAACTATAACCAAAGGAACCCAAGATAAGGAGGAATGAAATTAGCTGGTTCTCTCACTTCCTACTTAAATCCTAGTATCTCCTCTCAAATTCTGAATTACTCCAGAAAAATGTCCCCATTAACACTATTTAGTTTGTCATAAATGTTATGCCCCAAGTAAAAATAAAGACTCTTAAGGTTTAAAGACACCTTGAAGGAATTACCACATCCATCAGCCCATTTATAAGTCAAAGAGTAGTATGTCACTCAGACTCCATTCTGCCTTTAAAGACCAAGAGAGAAAGGACAAGTGTCCACCCCATCAGGGCATTCTTTCAAATCTAAATAAATATTATAATTCTATAGTACACATTATTCCCTTTTGTCCTGGCCCATGGGTAGGAAGAGAAGTTCTTATCACCTTTGTCTTTATAGGAACCACCTAAATCATCTAACAGTCTGCATGATTTGTTCAATACCCTAGACCTAGCAACACTTTTTAGTACCTTACCAATCACATTAACTAAGACTGTGAAAGAGGAAGATCTAAAATCAAGCAAATATTAAGTCTAATAGACTGAAATTTATCAACATAGGAATGATGAATGCCTTTACTCTTCCTTAGAAGCAATCAGAAACAAGTGCACATGCACATAGTTAATGCTAATTCAATCATTACATTACACCAGGGGTCTCAACTCTAGTGCCTACAGGGCCAGGCAGGAGGTGAGCAAATATACGTGTACTGGTAAATGATGGTAACCTGGGGAGCATCTGTCCTATTGAGGCCAGGTTCTCATCCCAACATGTTATTGCCATTTAGAGATGCACAATTATATTTCAAGTACAGATAAATATCTGGATTTTTATATAAAATCTATCAACTTCTAAAATTTAGATCAAATTTATAAAATTGTGTGTCAGTCAACTAAAACATACCTTGGGGTTGGATTTGACCCTTTAATGCCAGCTTACAACCTCTGCCTCTACTTTTTCGTTTTCTTTTTGTTTTTGTTTTTTTTTAACTATTTTAAATGTTTGTTTATTTTTGGGAGAGAGAGAGAGCCTGAGCAGGGGAGGGGCAGAGAGAGATATGGAGACACAGAATCCAAAGCAGGTTCCAGACTCTGAGCTGTCAGCCCAGAGCCCAACATGGGTCTCAAATTCACAAACTGTGAGATCATGACCTGAGCTGAAGTTGGACGCTTAACTGACTGAGCTACCCAGGTGCCCCTGCCTCTACCATTTCTACATATTCCTATTACCAAAGGAACCTTTAATATGCTTTGTCCCCACTTTCAATACTAAAATTGGGTCATGAAAATAATACTCATGCAAAAAATATGTTTCAATAACCACATTAAAAACCAGATTGCCTTTCTCTTATGTTCACTTATTACTCTTTCAAGATTCTCTTCATGTTCTCCAATCCTTTGTATCTTAAAATTAATGTTTTCTCCCTGTGTTTCTATTTTAGTATACACACTTTCTTGTTAATTTGGTTTTAAAAGCAAATAATTTTGTTTAAATGTTATGACTATGATTGATTTTATTTATCTGAAGGCAACAGATTTCACTGTTTTCAGGCACATTTGTTCTATTAGACTAATAGGATTTATCATATTAAACACTAGGATCCCAATGATACCTAGATGACATGGGCTGCCTTCATTTTAAAAACGCCATCAGTAAAAGAGGGGTTATCCTTCATCAGTGTCAGAGACATGGAGAGAAGCAAGACCACCTTTGTCCAGCAGAGGGGAATGTGCTGTGCTTTCAGTAATGAATGGTCTCCGAAGACATGCACAGAATCTCAACTTCAGATCTGGACAGCAAAAGTTCTGGAACAATGTGTCCAATAATGAGAGGTAAAGCAAACAGTCCACACTGAGGTTCAACATTCTAGACAGCAGAAGGAAACAATGAAATTGAACACAATTAACACATTACTCACTTATTGTTCTTCGTTTCCTTAAGAGCACCCCCTCTCAAATTGCAGAGACAGCACTCCTAGGACAAAAAAAACAAACAAACAAACAAAAAAAACACACAATTATCACACCCATTTAACAGACATCATTACTATATATGTAAATATTCCCATAAATTCCACCTTTTTATTTTGAAATTAAAGCCATCAGGAACTTCATAATGGCTATCTCTAAGCAGTTCAAGAAAGGAAGGGAAAAAGAGAGGGTAAAAAGTGAGGGTACACACAAAAATGTTCTCTCTCTCTAGAGATCAATAGACAGACAGGCAGACAGACAGACAGAAACAGATATATCCTAGAGGGAACCATTATTACCCTGGTATCATGTTCATTGCCATCCTTGGGGGAAAGCTGTGACACACAGCACTTGACAGACTAGACAGTATGTACTAGAATTATAGAACAGAGAATGTACATATGACTGAGTTCTCTTGTGCTCTGGGAATCCGTTCGTGTATACAGGATAGCTACAAAATAGAGTATTGGCAGGCTCCATTCGATATAAGGATTAGCAGAAAGCTCTTTTTAAAAGGTACTCTTTTCACAAAAATATCATTTGGGTCTTTCTGTGGGCAAACGGTATTGCAAAAATTGTACTGATAAACAGGCTATCCACCCCCTTCAGAAGAAAGTGCCATGAAATGTCTCCTCCCCACCTAAGTTTCTATTTTGGGCACTTTTGTATATCTTAGATTGGCATAGACTGTTTCACTTGAAGAGGACTCCCTTTACCACAAATACAAACTTTATCATTTCTCACTAAAACTCTGTGAAAAAGTCCATGAGAAAACAGGGCCAGGGTCAGCCTTTTGCTGACCTATAATTTTTAAATTAAATACCTAAGTAACTTTTAAAATTTTCAACCTCAGGCATTAATAGATGTCCTTTCAATTTACTGCATTAATAAGTTTTTAAAAATAACTATGGGTTATTTTGGGTTTTTCCCCTCTCCACACTATATATATAAAATCTCTTTATCTGTTCTCCAAGGTGATCTTCTTTAACTAATGTTGACAGCTTTGCCTAATTTACAGGAAATCCCTTTAACTCATCTACTATTAATACCGGGATGTCAAACTCCATAGCTTTAATTTTTCTGACTAGCGAAATACCAAAACAACTCAGGAGAATCAATATACCTGTATAACTCCTAACAGGCAGCAAAAAAGGCAAACAACCAGAAATGTTCAATGGGTTTGTGGGTCTGGAAAGCCTCTAAACATCTATTTGAAATTTCCTGGGTTATTATTAAAGGTTCAGAGCAGCAAAAGCTGCCATGTGTATATACATCTGAATCCAGTATAAACCCAGCTCAAGGAGATAACTTGATGGATTTTCTCCATAACAAAGCCAGATTCTAGAGGCCTTTGACATAATGGTTTTGATGAAACACACGTTAAAAGTAATAGTTCAGTCCGAATATTACTAGTTCAAATTATTCAATATCTAAAATATTCAAAAACAATTTCATAAAACATTACTGATTTTAACTATTTTTCCAGCATTTCAATACACTTTCTACAGAGAGAGAAAACGAAAATGAAAACAAAACATGAGGTAAAATATTTTCATTGAATATTAAAAAATGCCAGTATTGAAGTGGGAATGTGGCAAAAGAGGGCTGTGGAGGGTGCGGAGCTCAGACACTAAGAGCGTAAGAGTTCTGATGAATGAAACTAGTAGTGAGAAGAAGCCTAAAGGGACACATTAGCAGAGTTAAATACAGCAAAGCAGCATGGCAACTGCTTTAAAGCACCTGAAGAGGATCCCGGAAAGGGGCACGCACTGCAGCACACTACCACACTGGGAGGAAAGCGTCCTCTCAAACAAAACAGATAGACTCGATTTTAAGTGAAGCTGAGAAGGCTTCCACTCGCCACAATATAGAACTAGTTCTTTCTGGGGTTACCAGTGACCTCCGTGTCACAAAATCTAACGGATAATTCCAAGCCCCTGGTTCACCTGACCTCTAAGCGGCATTCAACACAGGTATGTGAAGCATACCTGACAATTTCTACCTGTGGTTTCTATGACCCTACACACCCCTCACTGTCCTTCTCCATCTCTAGCTGATCCTGTGCTTCCTTTAACAGCCATCTCTTCCACACTCCTTAAACACTGTAATTTTTGTAAGAGTTCCCATTTACTTCTTATCCACATCTACTTGCTGGGCATCTGATCCACTACCTTGACTCTCAAAAGGCTGGTGAGTGACTCAAACATTAATTTCCTGGAATGTCTGGCTAACACTCGACAGGCATCTCAAAGACACATGCAAAAATGAACTCACGTCTCCTCAACTCGCCACTGTTTCCCATCAGTGGCACCATGTACCTTTCTAGCTCATGCTGGAAGCCATAATTTTCCTCTCATCCTAGATCTAATCACTTGAGTTCTGTCGATCCCATGTCCAAACACATCCTCCTCTCTCCACCATCACTGCTGCCACATTAGTTGATACCCCCAGTGCCCTTCAAGCAGACCTACTTTACTGCAACAGCCACTCCAGGTCAGTGAAGAACTAACCAGAATGGGTTTGAATGCTTCTCAGGACTTAACATCATTCCAAAGGGCCAGGATCGTCAGGCCTAGACCTTGTCCACCCTTGCTCTGTACTATTCTATCTATGTCTTTATTAATTACACTGAACACATCCTTGATATCTCAACCTCAATGTTGATTCCTCAAAGAAGGCTCTCCTAGTTTCCTGGCCCAGTTACTTCTCACTCATTACTCTTTTTAATTATTTGTTGAATTCATTTTGCTCTCCTCACTAAACTGTAAGCTCAATGAGTGCTGTGGAAATATCTGTCAGGTTACTCTTTCTCTATTACAATGCCCAATAAAGAGTACATCTTCCAGATGAATTTGTTAAATAAATGAGAAAATGGCAAAATAGGGCAGAGTGAAAATCTTGAAAATTACCAAAGGTTTAAAAAACTGCAAAGATCATTTTCACATACTGGAGCACTAAGGAAAGGAAAGCTGCGGGCTTTGGTAACTTAACATGGACTTAAGAAACAATGATTTGACATGGAGTTCTTTTTGTCACAATTTACCTGAAAAATCATCTTTCTTAGTAAAAGAGAAAAATATTCCTAGCCAGTTAGTTATTTATATTATTTACATGATATATATGATATCATGGTTTCTATTTAATTCACTCAATTTTGAAAAAATAAGTAGGAAAAGAAAAAAGTCATATCCAGTTATGTCATTGTGAACCATCACTCACATGGTGCAAACTAGCTGATTTGTCACAGCACAAACATGTCAATTTGTCAATTCATTCATTCGTGAATGAACTTGCCCTAAATGCCTATGTTTATAACCCAATAAAGGGCAATATCAGAATGGACACTTTTTAACATTTCTTTCCTTTTCTAAATAGTACTTTATTGTCAGGAAACTAAATTGATAATTCTAAAATTTAATAGGGATTAATAAGGATTAACATCCTTAGCTAAAAAGTAGTGCAAGTTTTCTTAAGAATCCATACAATACCTGAGCTACATAAAAGGTTCACACCTACCAAATATACCAATTGTTCTAGTATCGCTCATCTTTTAATTCAGGAAAAGGATTGAATGAATGCAGAGTGATAGAGTCCTTCAGGACCCTGATTTATTAAACTGGTTATCAATAATAAGTATTTTCAATTAGAAGAATAAAGGCTAATTAAAGGCCTAATTCACTCCAGATATACCATGTCGGAAACATCATATACTTTACCTCCCTTCCTTAACATGAACTTATTAGGTAATTTATATCCCACTTCATTTATGAGGAAACTAAGATTCAAGAGATTAAGTAACTTGCCTAAAACCATCCAATCCAGGAGCCATCCAATATCTGTAAATGGCCAGATATTTACTAATTCAGGCTTTGCACAACTACAGAGTTGTAACTAAACTCTGACATTGGAGGGCAATATGTAAACAAATGGGTCTAGTTGTATTCCAATAACAGTGTTATTTACAAAACTTGGCAGTGAGCTGGATTTGGCCCAAGCTATAGTGTTCCAACCAGCAAAGGGAGTAACTGGGGTTCAAACTCAGGCCTTCCTGAGCACATGCCCATGACCTTTTTCTCCAGCATCCTCTGCCTGTAAGTACAAGGCAAGGCACGAGATTTCAAAGTAGAGTGCCCAAGTAAACAGGGAACTATGCCTGCCCTGGGAAACTCACAGTTTAGGAAGGGAGAAGACAGATGTGTACTTAACCATACTATGAAGAAGAAAATGATAAAGGGTATAATCAAGTCCCCATTTCCTCATTTCTACAAATGACTAAGAATTCATATTTTAACTAATACCCTCGAAAGAACACCTATCATAAAAAATTGAACTACAGTAGCATGTATCAAATAACAATTTGTATTCCCACTTGTTTCATTAATCTAGAAAATAAAGCTTCTCACTGGTATAAGATCATTAAATTTATCTCCACTCCTTCCTTTGAAAAATGATACCATTTTAGGAAAAAACAACATTTCAAGTAGTCTGGGCTACATGAATCCAACTTAACTGAGAGGAACAACAGTAACACTAGAGAGCCAGGCCATATCCTGAGGTTTAATAAGGTGCAGACAGTCAGGGTTCAAATCACAGTTCTGTCATTTACTAGTGGTATGACCTTGCCTCAGATATCTTATCTGTAAAAGGGTGGGAAAAATGCTACTTCCCTAAGTGAGTTAATAAATGTAAAGCATTCCACAAACACACAATAAAGACAAGAACAGTGGTTACATATGTGAAAAGTTAATTGTGCTTCTAGACAACTTATACATAACATTGCCAGTGAATTATCTGGGTACAGTGGTTTAGCAGGGAACAAAATATAGATCTGTCATTAATAATTCTCATGAGGTGCAAAATGCAAGAAGTAGAACTGGAGAGAAAAGAAAACTCTCCAGGAACCTCAAATCCAGGCAGCTAGGCTCTAAAGCAAGGAAAGATCTTCTATAGTTCTAAAAGCTGTCAACTCAGTTACGAAAAGCCAACAGAAGCTAGAGTTTCCACAGTGCTCAGAGAACAGACATGCTGAAGGGAAAATCCCAATCCTATCCTCAAAACATCTCAAAATAGAGTAGACTGAATCAAACTAAAGTTGAAACAAAGCTCAAACCCAGCTCAACCTACAAATCAGACTGACTTACTACTACTGTAGAAAACTGACAGACAAAAGGCCATGTCCTTTATGGAAATAATATTAATATCAGTTGCTACAGACAAAACATCCAGCACATAATCAAGAAAAGCACATGGTACACTAAAAAAACAAGAAGATGATTTACAATCAAGAAAGGAAAGAATCAATAAAATCAGACACAAAAAATGAACAAGATACTGGAATGATCAGATGGAGAGTTTCATACTGGTATGTTCAAAATGCTAAAGGAGCTAATGAAAAAGACAACATATGTGAAGAGAGAAATATTTTAGCAAAGTCATAGAAACTATTTTTAAAAGTGTAAATGGTAGAAATAAAAAAAATGACATCAATAATGTTGAATTCAATAGATTTCCAAACAGACTGGAATTGTGAGAGTAAAACTTAAATGGCTTTAAAGACTTGAATAGGAAATAGAAGGAATAATAACAGTTAGGAGGAGGAATAGAGATCTAAAGGAAAATAACCTGTTCCATTTCCGTATAAGTGGAGACTGAGAAGGAGAGGAAAGAGAGAGTAGATGACAAGAAATACTGGAAGAGAAGACGGTAGAAAACTTTCCAAAAGTGGTAAAAAAAAAAAAAAAAAAAAAAGGTGAACCCACAGATTCAAGATGCCCAGCAAATCCCAAGAGATAAATATAAAGAAAACACATCTAAATATACAGTAGTCAAAATTGTGATAACCAAATATAAAGAACATATTCTTAGAAGCACAAGAAAAAAGACATATTCAGTAAACTCTATGAATTACATTTGATATCTGACCAGAAAAGTGGCAATGGAACAATATCTATAAAATACTAAAAAAAAAAAAAAAAGCTGGCAATCTGGAATTCATTTCCAAGGAAATATTCTTTGAAAATAAAGAGAAAATAAAAAATAAAAAATAGAGACAAAAAATTTGAAAGAATGAAGGAAAATGACACCAGCCTGAACCACGGATTGGCACAAAAGAACGAAGAACACCAAAAAAGAATAAATATATGGGTAAATATAAAATAAATGTTTTGTATTTTCAAAACACAAAGATACAAAGAGAGAGAGACAGAGACTATAAGTTTCATAAGAAGACTTGACTGTTTCAAACAAAAATAACAATGTTGTAGACTTTAATGTATGTAATGGTAAATGTAAGATAAGATCATAAAGGGAAAGAAGTTTAATGAAATCACACTACTGTAAAGTTCTTACATTGCTCATAAAGTAGGGTGATATTACTGGAAGGTGGGTTGTGATAATTTTGAAGTGAAAATTATGATTTTCAGTCACCACCCATAACAAAGGTCACAAAAAATT
This sequence comes from Acinonyx jubatus, assembly GCF_027475565.1. Taxonomy (NCBI): domain Eukaryota; kingdom Metazoa; phylum Chordata; class Mammalia; order Carnivora; family Felidae; genus Acinonyx; species Acinonyx jubatus. Next base: position 60,822,939 of record NC_069391.1, read on the forward strand.
CCCAGATATTAAATTCTAAGGGTTAATATGCTCACAATCAAAACTCAAAAGCCATGCAAGAAAACATGATTCCATGAGCAGAATAAATAAAATGTAGAATCAGATAGATAGATATATAATAATCATAGGCACAAGATATAAAATAAGTACTTTAGCATGTTTTAAATTTTAATGCGGGTATTAGAAATGTAAGTAAGAGACTATAAATAAATGACAAATTAGATTTTTAAAAACAATGTAAAAATTCTATAACCAAAAAATATTGTTAAAAAACTTGAAGAATGTTAAATAGATCACTCTTAGTAACAGAAAATTAGAAAAAACAAAGAGCTAAATAACCAAAAATCAATACCACAAACTATTCAACAATGTATTCAACTGAATACTGAAGTGTGTGTGTGTGTGTGTGTGTGTGTGTATGTGTGTGTGTGTGTGTGAGAGAGAGAGAGAGAAACAGAGCCAAAGAGAGAGTATCCATCTCTGAATCATAAAAATAAATTACAATTGATTTACTAATCTAAACTCAAAAACAAAACAGACATATAAAAGTATTAAAATGAATTGTAGGCAAATATATTGATGTATTTAGAATAAATATGACTCCTTAATATAACATTTAAAAGATAAAAGGCATATTGGAAAGATTAGTAAATTCTGACTATATCAACATTTTAACATTCTGAAGGATAAATAACATACTAATAAATAAATTAACCTAAGATGATAAGACAAAAAATATTTCCAATATAAAACAAAGACTGCTATCCAGAAAGTATTTTGTAAAAACCCACACTTTTGAAAAACAGACAAAAGATTCAAAGACTCTTCACTGACAATAAACACAGAAAGATACCCAACTTCAAGAATAAAGGGTGAAAAATGAAATAATGAGATATAACTTCAGATTTTTACATCAGAAAACATATGGGTTGGGGGGGTATATAAGATTTTATGGTGGATTTGGAGAGGAATTTGGCATTATCAATCAAAATTTTAAATGCACATGAAGTATGAATCAGCAATTCAACTTCTTAGAATCTATCTTAGATAAACATTTATATCTGTGCAGCAGGAAGAATGTACAATCATCTATTTCTGTTCATAACTGAGAAAACAATTACTTCTGGGAGGAACTGGCCTTGTCAATTGCTTACATTTTACTTGTAATGCTTAGATTTTTAAAATAAGAATAGAATCAAGATTGAAATTTAAAGTATCAATGAAAAAGGTCTGGTAAATCCATACATATTGAGTGACTAAGAATGACACAATGAAATGAAAACACGAAGGTACATTAAACTGATACCGTTTGGGTTCCCCAAGAGAAGTAAGCCATTACATTAATGTATGTATAGAAAAGATCTGAAAGCTCAACCGACAAAACAGTATGAGTAGTTTTGTTTAAAAAAGAGTTCAGAATTCGAGAGTATTGGGAATGGGAAACTTTCCTAACAATGTTTAGTACTCTCATACCAAAAAAAGAAAAGCCACCCAAATCAATCTATATACTCAATGCAATCCCCATCAAAATAACACCAGCATTCTTCACAAAGCTAGAACAAACAATCCTAAAATTTGTATGGAACCACAAAAGACCTTGAATAGCCAAAGCAATGTTGATAAAGAAAACCAAAGCTGGAGGCATCACAATTCTAGACTTCAAGCTGTATTACAAAGCTATAATCATCAAGATAGTATGGTACTGGCACAAGAACAGACACATAGATCAGTGGAACAGAACAGAGACCCCAGAAATGGACCCCCAAATATATGCCAAACTAATATCTGACAAAGCAGGAAAGAATATCCAATGGAAAAAGGACAGTATCTTCAGCAAATGATATTGGGAAAACTGGACAGCGACATGCAGAAGAATGAACCTGAACCACTTTCTACACCATACACAATACTAAACTCAAAATGGATGAAAGACCTTGAAACATAAGACAGGAACAAATCGAAATCCTAGAGGAGAAAACAGGAAACAACTTCTTTGATCTCAGCCATAGCTACTTCTTTCTACACGTGTTTCTGGAGGCAAGAGAAACAAAAGCAAACATGAACTATTGGAACCTCACCAAGATAAAAAGCTCCTGCACAGAGAAGGAAACAATCAGCAAAACTAAAAGACAACTAACAGAATGGGAGAAGATGTTTGCACATGACATCAGATAAAGGGTTAGAATCCAAAATCTATGAAGAATTTAGCCAACTCAACACCCAAAAAACAAATAATCCAGTGAGGAAATGGGCAAAAGACACAATGAGATACCAACTCACGCCTGTCAGAATGGCTAAAATTAACAACTCAGGAAACAACATATGTTGACAAGGATGAGGAGAAAGGGGAAGACTTCTGCACTGGTGCAAACTGGTACAGCCACTGTGGAAAACAGCAATGAGGTTCCTCAAAAAATGAAAAATTGAGCTACCCTATGACCCAAGGTACCCTATGACCCAGCAATTGTACTCCTATTTATATAAAGGATACAAAAATGCTAATTTGAAGGGGTACAATGTTTATAGCGTGACAAATCAACAACAGACAAATTATGGAAAGAGCACAAATGTCCATCGACTGATGAATGAATAAAGAAGATATGGTATAGGGGTGTCTGGGTGTCCAACTCTGGCTGACAGTGCAGAGCCTGCTTTGGGTTCTGTCTCCCTTTCTCTCTCTCTGCCTCCCCCCACCCCTCATGTGCTCTCTCCCTCTCTCTTGCTGTCTCTCTCTCTCTCAAAAATAAACATTTAAAAAAAAAGACGTGATATAGTATTATACAATGGAATATTACTCAGTGATCTAAAAGAATGAAATCTTGTCATTTGCAACAATGTGAATAGAACTGGAATGTATTATGCTAAGTAAAGTTAGTCAAAGAAAGACAAATACCATATGATTTCATTCATATGTGGAATTAAAGAAACAAAACAGATGAACACATGGGAAGGGAAGGAAAACTGAGATAAAAACAGAGAGGGAGGTAAACCATTAGAGACTCTTAAATACAGAGAACAAACTGAGGGTTGCTGGAGGGGATGTGGTTGGGGGGTTGGACTAGGTGGGTGATGGGCATTAAGGAGGGCATTTGTTGGGATGAGCACTGGGTGTTGAATGTAAGTGATGAATCACTAAATTCTACTCCTGAAACCATTACACTATATGTTAACTAACCTGGATTTAAATAAAATAAAAAAATAATCACAATAATTAAAAAAAGAGAAAACCCACAGACAAGGAAATTTAACCTCTTTCCTATTAAACATGTGCAATTTAAAATTAATGTAACTGTGGAGGTGTATCCTATTTTTTTTTTACTTAAATGAAAATTTTAACTGAACATTATGATTTCTTCTACAGTCTTTCAGTATATTGAAACTTCTTTCCAGTCTAACCTCTGGAAATACCCAGAGTACAAAATAAATAAATAAAATTCAGTATTCAGGGCTCATTGCCAGCCTTGTTTTATCTCATGTTTAATGAGCATGCCTTTTCCAGGAACAACAACACCCAATATAAAATGACTCACTATTATAAAGATTTAGATATATTGCTAGTGAACCAATGTCTCCTAAAACAAAACAAATACTAAAATGTCTGTCACAACATGGTTAATCTATAAGACAGCTCTAATTCCTGTCTCTCAAGTACAGCATCAAAAGAGCCATTCTGTTATACTTATCCCCCCACCCCAGGGCAGCTAAAAGCTGAATGAAAAAGTACAAATTCAGATCATATACTGAACATTGCACCTCTCTTGCTTGGATCCCTTTCCCTCACCTAACAGCATTCACAAAAATCCCCTTCTAGCATTACCAAGTATTTTTTAAATTTGGTTTTATAAAAAATCACCACTGCAATGAACAGCAAGTATACCCATTTACTACATGAAATGGTTTCTTAATAGCTCAGTTATTAAACTATGAAAAAGAGTGTTTATAATCAAAGTGCTGACACAACATTAACAATAATGGTGAGAAGGACATTGTTATAATACAGCTGTCACAGTTGTTCATTATTTGTGGTAGAGGGAAATCACGTTCCAATGGCTCTTCTATAAAACTTCAGTTAAAGAAATGCCAATACCAACATTCTCAAGCTGCCTCATAAGAAGCTCTCATTTTAGCTGACATATCTATAAGTGCCACTAAAGCCAATTTTCAATGCTATAGAAAAACTACAAAATTGAAGTACCTCCCTACACCCTTATTTATCTGACATGTTCATAACAGAAATGCAAAACCATAAAATAGGGTTGCCTGAGCTGGGAAAACAAAGAGTAATTAATCACATTAACGGAAAGCTAGTTTACAAAGTGCTGATCAACAAAACATGGAAGAACCATTTCTGGAGATGTGGCTCATTTATCAGAGCTGAGAAGAGGATGGGATCTCACAAAAGGACAGGATGGGCATGAATTCTAAGTGATTAAGGAAATTACATGACTGGTTTTCTGCTGGTATCTTCTGAATGGAAATTCCACAGGCTCGTGAATTTCACACTAGTAAGTGAATTCTCCAATTTAAATGCCCACATTGATTTTGTACCATAAGTGAAAACATATATTCATTCAACAAATATTGGTTAATTGTCATGTTCTAAGCACTGGGCAACAGCAGTGAATGATAAAGATCCCACCCTCAATGAACTTACCTTCTGCTGGGACAGCAGACAAGCTAAATCAGGACATTATTTAGATGGTAGAGGATGTTAAGTGCTATGAGAGCAGGCCATGGAATTATCAAAGGGAAGGTGATGCCAGAAAATTTTGGCCTTTTCTAATAGGAAAGGTGATCAGAAATTTAAAAGGGGGAATAACTGACAAGACTTCACAGGCCATGAAAAAAGGCAACAAATTTATTCTGAGATGGCAAGGCACTATAAGGTTTGAGTACAGCAAGGACATCATCTGAATTACATTTTAATTGGGTCATCCCAATAGCTGTGTTGACAGCAGACAATAAAGGTTCAAGAGCAGAAGTAAGAAATGTTAAGTGAAATAAGTCAGTTGGAGAAAGATAAATACCATATGATTTCACTCTATGTGGAATTTAAGAAATGAAACAAATTAACAAAGTGGGGGGAAAAAAAGGGACACAAACCAAGAAAAAGACTTTTAACTATAAAGAACAAATTGTTGGTTACCAGAGGGATGGGTGAAATAGGTTGTGGGTATTAAGGAGGGCACCTGTAGTGGTGAGCACTGGGTGTTGTATGGAAATGTTGAATCACTATATTGTACACCTGAAACTAATACTATACTGGATGTAAACCAACTGGAATTGAAATAAAAAACTTTTTTAAAAAAGGTTAGAAACAAAAAGAGAATTTAGTAGGTTACTGTCATAATCCAGGAAAGAGGTAATGAGTAGATCAGTCTGGGTAGTACGAGCAGAGGCAATTAAGAAGTGGTGAGAATTCCAGATTCATTTTAAAAGTAGCCAAGATAGGATTTACTGTTAGACAAATATGGGTATGAGAAGAAGAAAAGCACCACAACTTACCCTAGAGATTTTGGTTTCAGCAGCTGGAAAGCCTAGAAATAAGAAGCCTGTGGGAGAAGAAGATCTGGAATTCAGTGTGGGACATGGTGAACTTGAGCTATCTATCAGGCATGTGAGAGGAGACACTGGTCATGAAGTTGGCCATACAGCCCTGCACCTAGGGGAGAGGCTGAGTGGACACAGACATACATAGACCATCAATGACTAGCTGCTGTTTAAAACCATCAAAGCTATGACACGGATGAGATGACCAAATGGTCTGGTGGAGAGAAGAGGCCTGTGTTTTGAGTTCTGCGGAAGGAAAAGAAGTGACTGGTAAAGGAAGAAGAAAAGCAGGAGTATCCACTGTCCTGGGAGCCAAAGGAAAACAGTGCTTCAAACGGGAGGCAGGCCAACTGATAGCACTAAAAGACCCGAAGTTTCTACAAAAACGTGGGCAAAGCCTGTGACTGGAATAAGTTTAAGAGAGAAGTGGGGAAGAATGGGAGAGAGTGAATAAAAGACAAATCTTTTAAGGAGTGTTACTATACATAGAGACATGGAGAGAGAGGGTGGGAGCTGGTGGGGAAGAAGGATCAAGAGAAGGTTCTTGGTTTATTTGAAAATGGGAGAAATAACAGCTTGTTTGGGTGATAATGAGAATTACCTAGACAGGGAACCCTGCTGGTATGGGAAAGAAAGGGATGAATTATTGGAACTATGGTCGTGTGTATAAGAGAGCAAGTAGTGTAGGTAGGACCAGAGATACTGTAGATATGATGCAGGTGGAAACTTGGAGATCTCCACTGATGGCTTCTTGTTGCTCAGTAAAATATAAAGTGTGTTTGCAAGGTAAGAGTAAGGATGGGAGAGAAGATGGGAAGTTTCAGGTGACAGAGGTATGAAACAGTCAAGCCAGAGAGTGGTAGAGGGAATGTCTGATGGGACTGCAGCATGAATTACTGGCACCATGAGGACACATCAATAGTTACAAACTGAAAGCAAAAGCACTCTGTATGCTGGGTGTTTCTCCACAGCCATATTTAGCTGCAGGGGTGCAGGTGCAGAGCAGATAGATAACAGGTTTTACCAGGGTTGAGTTCTATCTTGGGAGAATAACAAAGTTAGCAAGCTGGAGAGCTGAAAGTGTGTGCAAGGACACACAGTAGAAAAAAAGATAAGTAAGGACAAGAGGGGAGGGAGAGACTGAAAAGCGGGGAGCATTACTAAATCCCATGTCACAGGGAGGTAAAGGATTGCTGGATTCCAGGCACTAGAGAGTGTGGGCTTGTAACACAGAAGAAGGCAGTCTGAGGAAGATGCCTCAGATTGGGAGAAGACACTGGAAACGGACATATCTTGTGGAATGCCAAATGGTGAAGAGTGAAAACAAATGAACGACTCTTTCTAAAGGCTGTCATTCTACTGAATGCTGTATTAGTTCTTTATTACTGCAATAACAAATTACCTCAAACTTAATGACTTCAAATAACACAAATTTATACAGTTCAGTAGGTCAGAAGTTCAAAATGGGTCTCACTGGGCTAGAATCAAGGTGTCCACAGGGTCATTCATATCTGGAGGCTCTCGGGTAGAAGGCATTTCTTTGCCGTGTCCAGCTTTTATGGGTGGACTGCATACCCTGGCTCATGGCCCTCCTCCATCTGCAAAGCACATCAAGTGCCTCTCATTTCACTTCACTCTGACCTCCTCTTCTGCCTCTTCCACAGTTAAGGACCCCTGTGACTCCACCAGGTGCACCCGGATACCATCAGGTCAGCTGATTAGCAACCTTAATTCTATCTGCTACCATAATTCCATTTTTTATGCAACATGACAAACACACCCATAGGTTCCAGGGATTTAGACAAGGAAACCTGGGAGTGGGAGTGCATTTACCACATTGTCTCATACAACCATGTGTATGAAGGGAATATAACAGAAGAAAAGAAAGTCATACATACTCTGTTTCAAATTCATTTCCCCCCCAGATTCATCTTTCTCATAGCATTGCTTATACCAAAATAAAAATTAATTTGAGATTGACAGAACACCTATCTGGTAGCAGGCCAGATACATGCTCAATGGCAACAAACACCTCTATAATTTAAAATTGGTCAGAAGTCATCTACATGAAACTTAATGCATTTACATAATCGTAGGAACCTGAGCAAAGTACTTCAAGCTGAACTTACTTTCTCCCCTCCACTCTTCCTAGGGATCCCCTTCCTCATTGCTAAGGAGATGTGCATTGTAGCCCAGTGACCTCTGGGCATGCACATCCTAGTATGTAGTACAGTATGCTATGCTCCCCATAATATCAGTCATTATTCTTCCTGACTTTACTTCTGCTCTCTGGTTGAAGCACTTAAGATTAATGAAGCATTTGTTCTCAATCAAGAAGCTATTTATGAATATAGTTCCACTTACAATAAGCTATGTAGACTTTCTTTCTCTCATTACCAAGTGGAGGGAGGGAGAAGAATGATGTTTATTGAAAGGAAGAAGAAAGTACAAAAAAAATGATTTTTGACTTTTTAGCCTGTAAGAAGGTCCCTAACAGGAAGGCCTCCACATCATAGTTATGCTGTCAGGATAACTGATATCCTCAAATGTGCTGTTCTGTTTGGTTAAAGTAACATAATAATTATCACCCTGGCCTTTGTGAGCCAAGGGTTAAGGCCGCAGCTGTTTAGAATAATCTGCCTCTTCAGGAGGCAAGAGGTCATTGTGAACCCGAATGTATTCCCTCAAATGGGAGCGTGTGGTTCTGCCTAGTGTCTTAAAGGGACACCTCAATGGAGAGGAGCAGTTACAGAAGCAACCACTTGTCTACAAATAGCCAGTGCTCACTTGTAAATGCCCTGCCTTTAACAAGAATGGAGCCTTTCTTTTTTCTTACCAGTTTTACTGTATATGAGGATCAAAGTCAGCCTTTTAGGCTGACAGCCTCCCATCACCTGGTCTTAACAGTGTCTCATGGAATAAAAAAATACAGCATAAAACACATCACAGAGAGCAGCAGCGCCACCATGACCTCTCAAGGCCATAAGCCAATCTGATCTAAAAATCAATGTCTCTGATCTACAAAGCCACTTCAGAGCTCTTCGTAAAAGAAAAATGTCAATGCTGTTGTCAGTTGGGAAATTGGATTCAGGAGATTATCCAGTTCTGGGGAAGGTCCTATGGGCAGAAACTAAAGTAAATATGAAAGAGTAAAGAAACTGCTCTAGTCAACCATCCAGTAATGCTAATTATCCTACATTAAGTAGATAACTAATTATAGTGTAATTACACTAGAAGTTAGTGCTGGATTATTTTTCAATGTAAACAAACAAAAATCATTCAAAAACATTATTCAAAAACTGGCCAATTGCTTAGTCTTCTTCTCACTCTAAAAACAAACAACTGAGAAGAAAAGAGTCTGGGCCTGGAAATCTGAAGACTTGAGTAGTCCCATGAATCCAGGCTCTCTTACCATATTGTGAGGCGATCCTGGGGGTAAAACACTTACTTTCTCAAACCCTGGTTCATTATCTGTAAAAGGAGATTTTTGAGACAGATGAAGAATTCTTTAGTCCTGCCAGTATTACATTTTATGGAAACTGTATGCTGCCTATATTAGTTTATATTTAAATCAAGAGTTTCCTGAATTTGTAGGTCAAAAGTTGAAAAATAAAACTTTTTGTAAAATGAAAGACTTCTAAGAGCATAATTATTAGTAATTTCTAACATCTATTATCAATACCATTATTTATATATCTGGGGAGCTAAACAGGGGAAATAAGGGTTGTGTTATGTGGTAAAGGTAACATAAACCTTATACACACAGATTTTCTTTACTAATATCCACCCAAAGAGAACTCCTACTTTAGAGAGAGGGCAAACACTACTTGAGATTCAACATAGCTAAATTAGGATTGTTTCATAATAGAGGCACCTCCATCTATAGGACCCAGTCTCAATGCAATGTAGGAACCAAAGACTACCTAATAAACCACCTTCCTCCACCCACCAATCATCAAGCAGAGTAAAGAGAAAGGTATACAGGTAGGCACTTCATCATTCCCAAAGGTGTGAAGAGCCACCACTTCTAAGAGGTAGATCATTTTTACCTGAGATCTAAGAGTTGGCAGACTAAGGTACACTCCAGAGATCAGGAGTTCAGACAAATGCATTTCAACAAATGACTTAGATTCTTCAGTCTACAAGTCCTAGTAACACCATGGGAGTGAATTTTGTAGATACCACTACCTTAGGAATTTCCATACTTTAACTTTGTGACTATGATTTATGCAGAAAAAAGACTTCATTTTCTTTCAGAAGTCAAATAAAATAGCTATGTTCAGAGGGCATGAATAGCAACCACTACCCATCTATTGATATCACTTACTTACAGTTAAGCAGTAAAATAATAAACACCAAAATGTTTATCTTTAATCATTGTAATTGCATATTCCATTCTTTACAAGGAAAGGAAATGCAAATTCCAAATAGTCATCAAGGTATAACTTGCTCATATCTATTTGTTACTCCATTTTTAAAAACAAGCAAATAAGAGAAATAAAGGGCACAGTGAATAAATGTGAAAACACATTTTCATGTTTGGGTTTTGATTTCCTGAAACCATTTTGGGGGGAAAAAACCCAGAATGTTATGTTACACATACACAACTTCTACAGAGTACAATAAATGCTTTTCAATAGATAATAAATGCATGCAATTACCAAGTTTGTGCATTTCATTAAACAGAATGAAAATTCCAACCTCTAAAGGGTTTTTTAAATTTTTCATTACAAAATCTGCTTTTTTGATAAAATGGCAATATTCACCCAAGAATATAATATACAGCTACTTTTTTTTATAATTTCAAATAAAAATATTGAAGCAAATTCTCCTAAATTAAATATAGTGAAATATACTAAAATTAAAAAAAAAAAAGAACTTAGAAGATAATGCAAACTGTCATGCATTCCAAACAGCAGGCAGATAAAGTTATATGAAGGCCTTGAAGCCACTGGTTTGTTAAAAATTTCCTTTAGCTCATAAAAACTATACTGATCCGGCCAATAATAACCCATTCCTATACTATTTCTGTTACTCAGCATCTCTAACTAGGTTAAGAAGTGCACAATAAATTTAGTATTCTTGAAGGTTCCCAATTCTAAAGGAAAGCTAATTAAAGCAAAATGGAAACACAAAGCAACACAATCAAGGGATTTTAGGGTCAGAAGAGACCTTTGACATAATCTCTAGTAGAAGCTTCTCATTACATTGTTTTAAAATCTTTCTTTAATTTAGGTTTTGTTTAGATTATAAGTATATGAGCTACTGAGTCAACCCTGCCCACCAAGAATTATATAAGATCATAAAAAAGCTCCCTAATAAGACACAGCATAAATGATATATACTTTATTTAAAATTTTTCACACTGAAGATGGAAAACTACAGTACAGGTATAATGCTGCCAAGCACAGAAGGCTGGCAACTCATGATCTGTCAGAGTCATAAATCTGAGTATGATGTGACTCTCCATGATAAGTTACCAATCTTCACATGCAGTTTTCACCATTTATGGCACTAAAACAAAACTTCATAGCCCCTGCCCCCGGAAAGGTCCCTGAAGAAATGCCTAAATTTCCCAGAAAGAAAGAACCACCAGACAGCTACATTATCCTTAAATTAAAAAAAAAGAAAATCTTATCCATACTCCTTTTTAACCTCTTTAACATGCTTATATTTATTTATCCTTTAAAATTCTATCTTATAAACTCTTCAAAATATAATATAGAACATCCTATTCTTACTCTATATAATATTAAGCACATGGGTTATTTTAGAATAATAGTAGTTAGGTTATTATTCCAGACAAATAACTAACATCTTTCTTCATAAATCAGAAGTGTAGCCCTAAAGGAATATTCAGGTATTTCACAGAAATACCCAGACTCAAAACATTTTTTTCAGTATAGGGATAAAAATAAAATGGTTGGGGAAAAACCTGAATGAAAACAATACAAATTCTGTATTTTTATAGTGAGAATACTAGCATTTTTAATTAGTAGTAACTTGTAGTCATTATTCAGTGGAAATCAATAAACAGATTGGAGACAAACTATAGCATTTTAAATCAAAAGTGATTAGATTCACATTAAGAATTCAAGTAATAAGAAATACATGATAGAATTGGAGTATTGACAGTCTACAGACCTTGATAATGTTCGGCATGTACACTCAAGTGATACTATAAAAGAGTAAAAATTGTTCCAAAATGAGTTATAAATAGTCACAAAAAGGCTGAAAACAGAACTGAAAATAAAATAATCCAATACAGTTGAGTTTTAAGCCATAAACTCAAAGGTAGCTTTCAGATAGTTGTATCTATTTACCTGAGCAGTACTGAAATAGAAAAATAGGTACAAAGCAATGTTATTTATTAGAACAATTGGACGTACAACCTGAATCTGAGGATAGACAGGTATTTGCGGGGCTGGGGTGGAGGGGTGGTTCTTTATCTAATTTCATTTCATTTGAATTTGGATATAGAGCCAGGATCCTAGAATCCAAGTTAGGGTGCAATCTAAAATTTGTAACTAATCTCTTCCACCAATACATTCAGTTGAAGCTGCAATACAGCTTCTTCTTTCTTGTTTTAATTGACATGAACGGATAAAGAAAAGGTAGCAAAATGAAACACAGAGAGTACTGAAGCAAAATTCTGGAAACAGTGAGAGCACTAAAGGCCACAAATAAATGTCTGGTCCCTATCGCTGCAATCACAACCTTCCTACTTTATGCTTCACCTGTTCAGAAATGATCCAACATTGCACCAGGTGTGAGGGGTGCTACAGAGGTAAATGAGACAAAGTTCTGGATTCTGGTTACTTAAAATCTAACAGAACAGATGGGGCCAGAGCAATGCTCCTCTTTAGAATTGGTAAATAAAAAGACGGCTGGTCTGTGAGCACTGATCCCAGCCTTGCATAAGTCCTCAGTTACCTCACCCAAGTGGACAGTGACAAAACCTTGTAATGCTAAGAGAATTTCCTCATGAATAAGTGAATTAATTCAGAACAGATGAAATAATCCCTACAATGCCTTTACTTCCAAAATTTAAATTACTAATGCTTAACTCTATGATACAGTTATGGTTATAGTCTCCTTTTCCACCTAGCTTTATTGAAATGTAATTGACATATAACATTGTAAGTTTAAAATGTATAACATGATGATTTATTTACATATTGAGAAATGATCACCAAAATAAGGTTTGGTAACACATCATCACCTCACATAGTTTGTTTGTTTGTTTTATTTATTTATTTATTTATTTATTTATTTATTTATTGTTTTGTGGCAAGAACTTTAAAGATCTTAGCAATATTCAAGTGTAGTACTATACATTACAGTATTTCTAACTATAAATACTATACTGTATATTATATTCCCAGAATAAACTGGAAGTCTGTTCCCTTTAACCACCTTTATCTATTGCCCCCAGTACCCCCCACCCTTGGCAATCACCAGTCTACTTTCTATTTCTATGAGTTCAGTGTGCTTTTTTAAGATTCAGCATATAAATGAGAGCATTTGTCTTTCTCTGACTTATTGCACTTAGCATAATGCTCTCAAGGTCCATTTATGTTGTTGCAAATGGCAGGATTTCCTTCTTTTATATGGCTGAATGTGAAATTTCAGTGTGTATCTATATATATACACCCCCCACATTTTCTTTATTCATTCATCCGTCATATGGGAACTCTTTAAAATGAATCTTTAAAAAACAGAACCACAGTCAACTTTCACATATACCTTATAAAGATAAATATAAGGTATTTCAGGCTACGTTCTTTCTAGCCTCCAGATGTGTAAAATACTCATCATAAAAGGGAACAGAATTAGCTGGAACAATCACACTTGTTGCATAAATATAAATCCCAAGCAAAATATGCTATTGAAATATTTTGTATCCATGATGAATAAGTCTTACATTCACAAAGTATATTTAAAAAGAAAATCCTACAAAATAGTTAGGAATGAGAGTTAGTGATGTACAAACCAGCAATGAAATATCATCTGACCCACCCCTGCACTGTTAGATCTCCATCAGCTCCTTTGGAGCCTCCATTAAAGGAGCTGTAAGTCTCCTCTGGAACCTAAAACTGACAATGTGAGATTGATTCCTGAAGAAGTCAGGTCTAAGGATACTTTTAAAATGCAATCATTCCAGGGGCACCTGGGTGGCTCACTCGGTTAAAGCTTAAAGCATCTGACTCTTGGTTTCAGCTCAGGTCATGATCTCACGGGTTCGTGAGTTCAAGCCCCACATCAGACTTTGTGCTGGCAGCACAGAGCCTGCTTAGGATTCTCTCTCTCTCTCCCTCTCTCTCTCCCTCTCTCCACTCCCTCCCCACTCATGCTGTCTTCATCCATCTCAAATACGTAAATAAACTAAATAAATAAAATGCAATCATTCCAGCCACAAAACCCAAAGAATCATACTTAACGTGTCTGCTAAAAATTAACTGTAACACAGCCATACTAAATAAGGGAGTTAAAGCCAAAATATTGATATTACCAGTTACTTCTCTGCAATGCTTAAACTTCAATTCACTGATTTCTAGGGAGAAAAAAGTAGGAATAGAGCTTCCTAGACAAAATTCACTCAAACAGGTAAGTTGAAAAAACAACTGGCTCACTGTGAATTTGGGTCATTTCCACTTAGAAATATTATGTGGGTCTAAAAATAACATTGTAAAATTGTATTCAAGAATTTCCATTTCTGGGCCACCGAGGTGACTCAGTCAAGAGTCTAACTCTTGATTTCAGCTCAGGTCCATGATCTTATGATTGTGAGACTGAGGCCCAAGTCAGGCTTCACACTGAACATGGAGCCTGGTCAAGATTCTCTCTCTCCCCCTCCCTCTGCCTCTCCCCTGTGCATGCTTGCAGGAGTGCTCTCTTGCGTGCACTCTCTCTCAAAAAAGAATGAAAACTAAACTTTGTTTAAAATAAGAAGTTTCAATTTCTATTGCAATTTGAAAGAGATTTACATGGTATCAAAATTAAAACACAAAAGACATATTTTCCAAGGTTGTGAGAGGTTAACATAAATAGAAGCTTTAAATCAGTTCTAAAGAGTTATTGATGTAGTATTTCCTTCTTAAGACATGCTAAAGGAAAACAGCACAAACTATCAGAAGCAGCCTTAAAATCAGGGTGGGTGGCTTAGGCCTGGCCCTGGCTCTGCCATGCAAAGACAATAGTACCTTGGGTAACAGAACTGCTCAGTGTGTAAGCCCAGGAGTCAAGCAGTAACTGTGGATGAAACAGAGAATTGTTCACACCTTGGTGAACTGGGTTAGAATATCTCTAATCTCTAAACCTATACTTCAGGGTAAATGAGAGGACATCACTGGCCAGACTGATGATACAAAGCTTTATGTTGGCTCATACAATAAACACAGCACATGCGTGGTAAACAAGAATTGAATACACTTATAACAGCAGGACTTTCTGGCCAATTTTAAGATACTCTACACTTACATAGTTTTTGTTAACATAATGATCGCATCAAAGGAAATATTAAAATGTTTTCTGGGCCCACTAATAAAAGACTTCTTAAATAGAAGATAGTACCTCTAACACCAAATAGATAAGATTATTTGGGCTATAAAGAATGTCCATACTTTCCCCCATTTTCCCCTCACTATCTAAAGTGAATGCCAGCAATAAAATCACTCAGAAAGACATTCTCAGACATGTTTAACTTATAGTCACCATATGTCTCTTTCAACCCTGAGAGCTAAACATACATATCATGACATAAATTTTCATCATGTAAGGCATTTTCCTTATATTGTCCATCAGGTTTTTAACTCTAGTTGCAAAGAAATGTAATTCATTGTCATTGGAGATCACTGAGAAACAAAGCAAATGCTACTATTGCAATTGAAATAATCTGCTCTGAGATCAAGAGTGAGGGTACAATGTTGAGATATAACAGGTCCTAACTTTCAAAAATGCCTGATAGTTCTTGAAAGAGATTTTTTAAGAAATATCAAGGTAGCACATAATTAAGTGAAAAAACAGGTGACAGGGTAGATTAAGTGAAAAAACAGGTGAGCAGAACTCAATGCTTGGATGTAAGCTAAAGTTTCAACAGGTTCATCAGGAAAAACAATTTAAAATGAGAAGGAATCTATGTCTCCCAAGTGGGGTATCTTATTTTTGAAAGATTCTGCCTCAAGTTCATGGTAATGCTTAGCACAGGACAGACTCCAAAATTTGTTGAAGTATGAATGCATGAATGAATAACGGGGGGAAAGACCTCATGTTAGTGGAAAAGTTACATATGAGCATGGTTTCATTAGGGGTCAGCAAGAATCCTCACCTTGACTGTTACTTAGAATACATTTTCAATAATTGCAAAATAGAGCTACGCCAGAAAATGAAGTAATATTTTAGACTTGCTCTGATGAACTGGCAACCTCTGTAGGCTCCTGAGTAGAGAAGTGACACCTAGAAATTTATTTAATATTTCAATGATGAACAGAGCCACCAGAAAGGATGATTTGAAAAGAAAAGACCGGAAAGATGGGTAAGTGTAGAAGTGCACACAAAAGCATGTACACAGCCTTACCTTATTGCTAGATTTAAACGTGTCCACAGTGGGCAGAGTGAGAAGAGGGGTTAGAATATATTAAAATAGGCCACTTACTGCTGTCCATGCATTTCTTTTGCACCGGGCACATAGCCATCCATCACAGATCTCGTGAGAAGGGACACCATAGCAACCTATAATATAATAGAATGGATCCATGAATTAGGTCTTTCATATTTTGGCAATATTATACATCTTAGCACTGAATACATAAAATCGGAATTACTTGCCATGATACCATTCTTGATTCTCACTGCTTAGAACAAAACATAAACCAGGCTGTCTCAAAGATACTTCTGGTTCTCATGCCTCATAACTAACAGGATCAGCACCAGGAAACATGAGAGTATGGGTCGTAATTATTACTAAATGCTCATAATAGTTATCAAAGGATACTGATGCAATAAGTAAATTTCTAAATTGTTGGGTCCAGTCCTTTACTCGTACAAAACATATTTCAAAATAAGCTGCAATTCATGAAGCAAAATCTGAAGAAGTTTTAAAATAACACAATAAATAAACTCTGACATATTTTGCAAATTAATGTAATTTAAAATTACATTTCAAAAATGTTTAATTAGTTTTAATTTCAGTGATAGGGACAGAGGATGCACAATTCACGGTTAGTGATGAAGGGGTATCTTCAATTCTACTTGTCTATTCAGTTACATGTCTGACTCAAAATAACTGTGTAAGGAGATAGCTGATGATGCAAATATAAGCAGCAATTATACAGTACCAACAAACATGTGTTATTCCGACTTTCTTTCAAAGGGTTTTAAAAGATTTAAAGAAGTAATTTTTAATATCAAATTTCCATAACATTTAAATAAAAGAGAAAATAACAGAAATGTGATTACCAAAGAAAAGCCTATCATAGTTAACCAAGGCTATAAAATGTTTAGTTCAGACACATGTTTATGAAATACTATGGCTAAATTCTATAACTAGTACATTTAGGAATAAAAACTAAATCCTAGTTTTTTGTGAAATGATGAATTGGCTGTTATATTCTATAATAATACAGGGTGAACGTGTGTGTATATATATATGGGTGTGTTACAAACTGACACAAGTACAAGAATTGCTATATTTTAAGTACATTATGTTCAAATCTCTTGGGGAAGCTGACAATATGCAATTAATCAATAAATGATAGGGAAACCATTTCAACTTAGTCAATGTAAGACTGGTGTTTCTCAGGGGTAAATACAGAAGGTATGCCTCCCTTGTCTGTGTGCTACACTGACAGAGATAAGCCCTACAAAAGTATATTAATATGACATATAATTTCATGAGATCTGGAATATTAAAATGCTTTAGATTTTAGATTTTAGATTTTAGATAGATTTAGAATATTTTCACATTTCAGAGGATTTACAAGGCAGGCTAATAATAAAAAAAAAAAATCTATCTGCCATTTATCCATGATGTGAAAATACCAAACTGAGACAGGTATGGAGCCCTACCATCTCAGTCCGGGGGGAAATAATTGTAATGACTGTTCTCCCCTGGAAGGCAAGAGAGATCTCTTACTCTTACAAAGAATAAAAATTAAGCTCTATGATTATTAAATTTAACAATAATTTCCCAAACCACCAAAGAAATATTGTTTTCTTTTTAAAAAGTTACAAAGAAAAATAATCATGAATCAACATGTGCGCTTAAAGTTTTTACAAACTATATCTTAAAATAAGTAAAATTAAAGTGTATGAAAGGAGCCCCACAATGACCCCATTATCTGGACAACAAACAAACAAAACTGCTCTTCACTGACACTGCACAAAACTGTAGAAAAAGGGATTATTATACTTACTCATACTTTCATCAGAAGCAATGTGAGAAAGAATGATCTAACCATTAAAAATGCCAAAGTTCAATGTAATACATTTGGCAGGGGACAAATGGGTAAGAAAAAAAGACTATGTGAAGCACTGAAAGCTAACAACTGATGCATGAGAGATTCATTTACTTGCATGAACCCGTACGCAGCACTTTGCACAGGAAATCAGAAGACTTGTTCCATCCTCTTCCAGAAAGGCATTAGGTGGAGAATATTCTATATTTTCTTCACTATAAATAAAACACATCTCTGGAATGAGGGGCTTAGTCTTTCCTCCCGGAGTAACAACTTCGTCTAATTTTGTCTCCCATCTAGAATCATTTTCTTCATTGCTGCTATCTGGCTGAAAAACATAATATTCTCACATGAGTGATTAACATGCAAAAAAGTTCATTATTTGTTCTGGTCACTCAAATCCACTAACAGGTTCCATGCACTAACTTCCAGCTTCTGTTCTTCCTGTTGCTTTCCTTGATATAACTATTAGCTTTTTATCAATGTTCCTCTTCAGGCTCCCATCCAGAAGCTAAAGCTGTAGAAACAGGAGGACATTCTGTACATCTGCTTGTACAAAAAGTGATAACCTGCTAAAACTATATTCTTACATAAGTAGTTCATGGAAAGCATCAATTTTTCTGATGAATTTTTATTCACTTCTTTATTTCCACTAGTTTAACAGACCTGGTTTAATTTACTGAAGAATTTTACCTGCTCACACTTGAAAGAGTGTATTCAAAGACCTCAGTTTTAATCTGTGCAACAGTTTTTAGAGAATTTTTGAAGGTTTTCACCTCACCACCAAGTTTTAAAACATCAAGACAGAAAGATCTGGCAAATGTCACTAAATAAGAAAATATGTGCAAAACAAAACTGTCATCTCTCAGCAAAATATATGAAAAGCATTTAATTCTTAATTGAAATTCTACTTAATGAACTATCCTTTAATCTCCAGAGTTCTTAAATTAATAAATTTCCCTATATCTTATAATTTGAGTGAGAATTTTTTTAATTATTGGGAAAATACACAGGCAGATTATGATATAGAAATCAGAGTCAATACAGTTAAGTTTTTCCAAGAAAACACAGACATTCAATGACTAAACAGAAAATAAAAACAATGTGTGTCACTCACAAGGGCCACATCAAAGATAAGTGAGAAAACTACTTCCTCCATTTACAAAGGTCTGAAAATGTGGTATATCACACATTTTCATGCCTTGAAATGGATGAACAGAAAGTATTTACATGGACTCTAAGAGAGATGCAATCTTAAACAAAATATTTCTGATTCAATTATTAAGAATATAACTCAGAACAGAATGCTCACGTCGATACACTTAATAGTATAGTATATCTTAAAATAGGTCAAGAAGTTCCACCCTTACTAGATTCCTAAAGATCACTTTGTCCAAGACAGTGTTAAAGAATGTGGCCCACAGCAAACTAAAATGCCATCAGTACTACATATGTGAAATAACATTGAAAACAGCACCATGCATAGCTGGCTGTGAGGGTGAACTGAACAATTCGGTTTGTATTGAGTCCTGCTGTATCATATGTGTGTTCCACAGGAGAAGAGAGACACTTCAAATGTGGGCCCAGAGGTGACATGTTATTGAGAATGATATATTCAAACACAAAACAGAAAGTAGGGCTAAGTTCTCTCTTTGCGATGCTTCTACTATGGTTACGCTTTAAGTTCTGTGTTTCTTGATGAAAAGGGTAGAAAGAAAGGTTGGAACTTCCCCTTGACTGAAATAAACCAAGACTGACAAATAAACCAATCATGTAATTAAAACAATAAAGCACTATCAGAAAAATGTCTTTCAAGTAGCACTCAGAAATTCTGTTTGCTATTCTGTAACGGCCATGTGGGTACATACATATCAATGCCTTCCTTTTCATGTGCATACTTACCTTACAATGATTCATCTGTGTTTTTATGGTCATACAGAAAGTGCAGCAGTGAAAGGACACCTTGACAGCGACCCCTCAACCCTTATTACCTTGTAGTATGGCATAAGAAGAGCACAGATGGCACAGTGTGGCTCCATTCTGGCCATAGCTGCGTTATACTCCTGTTCAGCCACAAAGTTTGGGGACTTCGTCTGCCAAAGGTGGACCAAAGGCTTCGCCCAAGACTCTGTTTCTTCCACTTCCTCCTCAATCGATGGAACCTCGGGCAATTCTTACAAATCAAGGCATGAAAACACTGTGAGCATGGGACCCAGGGAAAATTCACCCTGGTTATAAAAGAAGCAAACATTCCAAAGTACCTGTGATATTAATGTCAGACAGGAAACCTATTTTATCTTTCAAATACATACTGACAGAAGCAGAACAAAAGGAATGTTCTTTTCATCCTCCTCATCTTCAAGCGCTAGATCAGATCTAATGGCCAGACAATGAGTCTCCTTTTGACACCCTCCCCATTCCTGCCAGGAATGACTAAACTGTCCCCTCCTTCAATTTCACTTCTGTGTTTCCACTGCTACCATTAATAACTCACATGGTAAAGTAGCTTTTATCTGTGAGATTACCTTCCAACTAGCAGAGGAATTTGCTAGCCCAGTAACTGCCTTGCCAATATTTTTCATTTCTTCACCTAACATTGTATGTGGCTAAACAAAAAGTTATTAATTGAATGTCATTTAATTTTTGGGTTCAAGAATTCATAACAATACTTATAGAGCACCTATCAGATGCCAAGCAATACACTGCCATTACATGAATAT
The DNA here is from genome assembly GCF_027475565.1 of Acinonyx jubatus. Lineage (NCBI taxonomy): Eukaryota > Metazoa > Chordata > Mammalia > Carnivora > Felidae > Acinonyx > Acinonyx jubatus. The sequence goes on from NC_069391.1 coordinate 60,843,664, forward strand.
GAAGGACAATTCCTTTTCAAATCTTATTTATTCAATATAATGCCCCCCGAGGGTTAAGTCTCTTAAGCACATATATCTGTTAATGTGAAAGAGGCAGAGATCTACTCCACAAAAATACCATTTTACCAAATTTTATAGAAGGCCAGAAAAATACAGAAAGACCTAACAGGTTAAGAGAAAAAAATTCCTCATGTCTATAGCAGGGGACAGTATACCAGGGCAGGTGGCAGCCATCACAGCACATCTAGTACTTAACATCTACAGCTGTGACACATTCTAAAACTCCTCACCAGTAGCTGTCACAGTCTTACAAATCAAAACTGTGGAGCACTGTCCTCAAGTCCCAAGCACAGGTGCTCCTGTGAATCAGTACACTCCAGCCCTTGCCTTGTTGACTTACCTGTTCTAAAAAAAAAAGTCAAAATAGATTTGCTGAGATGGAAAAATAAGATGGGCTAAATGAGGCTGAAAATAAAAGACATCAAATGCCAACTGAAGTGAAAGGGAATGTTCCTGCTTCCATGGTGGTAGTGGTATCATCATCATCATCTACAGAAAATGCTTAGTATTCAGCCAGGCAGTGTTTGAAAGCAAAACAAAAGGTAAGAATGTTTGCAGTGAAGTAATCTGATGCTAAACAGAAATCACTTCCACCTCAGTCTCCCTATAATACAGAATAGAAGACTTTCTGTGAACACTTAGATTTGACAAATGAAAGATGGGAGTGAAAAGTCAACCAAGAATTTGAAATGCCATTAGGTCCTTAACTTACAGGCTAATATCTCCCAAATACACACTAAAACTGGGATATAAACTAAAAGAAATCCTTTGGGTTTGAAGAGCTATTGCCTCTTCCTGACACACTATAAGTTTACCATATCACTTACTTTATTATAAAAGGTTGAAACATACAAGATAGATGATGCCCTTATCCCTTTGGTTGGTCATAAGTAAATGTGCAGAGTTCTCAAACTATCTTTAGGGATGGAGGAAATACTATTACCTCCTAAAAGCCTAACAGAGAAAGAAGTAGAGGAAAAGGACAATTCCTAACAATGGAGCCAGAGAGTGTGGGCAAGACCCAGAGCAAGACTTGACCTAGGACAGCCTGACTCAAATTGAACACTTCCCAAACTTTCTCAACAGTGACCTGGTAGAGAATCTTGCTCTACAGATGTCCTTCCCCAACGGACATCACAAAGGTGATGTTGTACTCTGGCCCAAAGAGTATGTATCTTCTGTTTGGATAATCTCCAGGCCAGAATACACAGTGAACATAACTATGTAATCCCATCACTTAAAAGTGGCAAGGCAGCAACACTGTGCAGCACCAAGTACAGGGAACTGTTACTCCAGAGACCTAGTTTTAAATTCAAGCCCTTTGGGGCTCAGTCAGTTAAGTGACCGACTTCAGCTCAGGTCATGATCTTACAGCTCGTGGGTTCAAGCCCTGTGTCTGGCCCTGTGCTGATAGCTCAGAACCTGAAGCCTGCTTCGGATTCTGTATCTCCCTCTCTCTCTGCTCCTTCCCCACTCGCGCTGTGTTTCTCTTTCAAAAATAATAAATAAAACATAAAAAAAATTTTTTTTTAATTCAAAGTCTTTGATCAAAAGGCTAACGGCTTTGGGTAAATAGATTCTCACATAGTGGGAATTCCTTTCTCACCTACTTAAGAGCTTTTTTTTTTCTTTTTAATTTTAAAGTGAAATAGTAAGTGTAAAACTTCTCTTTAAAATCTGAAGTGCTGGGGTGCTTGGGTGGCTCAGTTGGTTAAGCATCCAACTCTTGATTTTGGCTCAGGACATGACCCCAGGGTTCATGTTCATGGGATTGAGCTCCATGTTAGGCTTTGAGCTGACATTGCAGAACCTGCTTGGGATTCCCTCTCTCTCTCTGTCTCTCTGCCCCACCCCTGATTGAATGCACATGCATTCTCTGTCAAAGTAAATAAACATTTAAAAAAAATAAAAACTTAAGTGCTGGAGTTCTTTGTAAAGTCTAAAGTGACATACTTAATATATACATTATTATGTAAAATCCATCTAATCATTTTATTTTCATTTGATCTGTTTATCAATTAAATGCTACAATATTTTATGAGGGGGAAAAGATAGTGCATTTAATCAGATGATTATTCAGATTTTACTTTAGCTTTAAATGTCAAAATCACTGGCACATTTTTGAAGGTAAACATTCTGTCCTCCTGAAATTTCTTCATCCTCTCCTCCATCTCCCAAGAACTCTTGCTTACTCTTGACCCATGGCATTGGTCAACCACAGACTAACCTGGCTATTGCTTTTCATAGATTAATGACATTCATTTAAAGCAAATCTCAATCCCTTAGGGAACCAAGAAGGTTTTGGGTGTGGGGAATCCCTTTGGGATATCTAAAACTTTCATCACATTACTTCAAATGAAAACTCTCCCTTTTAGCCTCTACTCCTGTTCCTGGTTCCATTTTATTTTATTTTTTTTAAATATATGAAATTTATTGTCAAATTAGTTTCCATACAACACCCAGTGCTCATCCCAAAAGGTGCCCTCCTCAATACCCATCACCCACCCTCCCCTCCCTCCCACCCCCCATCAACCCTCAGTTTGTTCTCAGTTTTTAACAGTCTCTTATGCTTTGGCTCTCTCCCACTCTAACCTCTTTTTTTTTTCCTTCCCCTCCCCCATAGGTTCCTGTTAAGTTTCTCACATATGGTATCTGTCTTTCTCTGTATGGCTTATTTCACTTAGCATCACACTCTCCAGTTCCATCCATGTTGCTACAAAGGGCCATATTTCGTTCTTTCTCATTGCCATGTAGTACTCCATTGTGTATATAAACCACAATTTCTTTATCCATTCATCAGTTGATGCACATTTAGGCTCTTTCCATAATTTGGCTATTGTTGAGAGTGCTGCTATAAACATCGGGGTACAAGTGCCTCTATGCGTCAGTACTCCTGTATCCCTTGGGTAAATTCCTAGCAGTGCTATTGCTGGGTCATAGGGTAGGTCTATTTTTAATTTTTTGAGGAACCTCCACACTTCCTGGTTCCATTTTAGTACACCTTCATCTACTTACTTTTTTAAAAAAAATACTTCTACTTCCAATATACAGATGACGAAAAATGTTTTTTTTTTTTATTGCAGCTTTGAGACGTTTCGATCATTTGGCATCACTATGCCTAGGAATTTCCTCTCTTCCTCTCTTTCTTCAACTATAGTTGACTAATGAACCCCTAAATGAGTCACTGTCCTCATTAGTACATAATCACCTCACAACATGATGTATTTTATTTTTTTTTTAATTTTTTTTTAACGTTTATTTATTTTTTGGGGGACAGAGAGAGACAGAGCATGAACGGGGGAGGGGCAGAGAGAGAGGGAGACACAGAATCGGAAACAGGCTCCAGGCTCTGAGCCATCCGCCCAGAGCCTGACGCGGGGCTCGAACTCACGGACTGCGAGATTGTGACCTGGCTGAAGTCGGCCGCTTAACCGACTGCGCCACCCAGGCGCCCCATAACATGATGTATTTTAAAACATGTGATGTGATAAAAATAGATTCTTACAGTTGTTAAATATCAAATTAGTTCTCACAACATCCTTGTAAAATAAAAGGGCAAGGGTAGAAATTACCAAACATAAAAAGACATAGACACTGCAGGCATTTAATGAATTACCAATGTTTTTATTACTAAAATTATATCCTCTTTTTTGAAATTTTTTTGATGTTTTTATTTTTACTTTTGAGACAGAGAGAGACAGAGCATGAGCAGGGGAGGGGCAGAGAGAGAAGGAGACACAGAATCTGAAGCAGGCTCCAGGCTCCGAGCTGTCAGCACACAGCCTGACACGGGGCTCGAACTCACGAACCGCGAGATCATGACCTGAGCCGAAGTCGGACACTTAACCAACTGAGTCACCCAGGTGCCCCAAAAAATTATATCCTCTTTTATAACACCATACCAACAATCAGAAGATTGTACACAGATCTGAGTCTCATCCTGAATGCTACAATTTGCTGTAGATTCAGGAGCGAGTGAGGCAAATGAAAAATCCCTTGGCGTAAGTGCATCAAAGTTTGGTAAATTTGTGAAAACATTACCAGCAGTTACTGTATTCCCAACGAGAACAAAAGAAGAGCTAATAGTTTAACAGCAGTTCTCAAAGTAAGGTCTGTGGACTCCCAGAGACACAAAGGACAATTTCACAGGGTCTGGATGGTCAGAATTACTTTCATAATAACACAAAGACGTTATTTGTCTATCTCACCCTGGCATCGATTTTATTAAATTTGTGATAAACATGGGATATATTCATATAGTACTTCTGCTGCACAATGAAGTTCAATAGTTGTCTTGGGGAAAAGCACATATGCAATTAATTGAATTGCAAGATGGATAAGCTGTCTCTTTCATGGGACACCATTTTCACTTAAAAGAATGATTAACAGACAAACTATGGTTACTCAGACTTGGGTCTGGCAGGAATTTTCATGAAAGGGAACAAAAAGACTGTCATTTTAATAAAAAAAAAAACTATTCAGAGTATTTGTTGACAATGGTAAATTCAAGTTTATGAGTCAAAATTAGAATTCTGGAAAATGTGTATCCACTACTATAAGCTTGATAGCTTCCCAATACTTAAAGCTGTTTGTGATGAGATTGATGGAGATAATATCAAATGTAATTTTTAAATATTACATAAAGAGACCTATGTAACTGTTTACCAATGGATGCTGTTACAAAATGAAGCATGTGTAAAAGAATCACTCAAAGTGCAAGACACACCAATGAATCTGTAGCTTAACAGAGTACAAAGAGTTCATTGACATGATTTCAGATTCCACAATGCAACTAATCTTTAAAAAAACTAACATATGCCAAGCTTTGGTGTAGTGTCAAAGAAGAATATCCATAATTATCTGAAAAGGCTACTGAAATATGGTACCCCATCCAATCTCCTATCTGTGTGAAGCTGGACTTTCTTCACATACTTCAACCAGAACATAATGCAGCACACTGAATGCAGAAGCAGATATAAGAATCCAATTATTTCTATTAAATCTAATATTAAACACTTGTGCAAATAATGTGAAACAATACCATTCCCTTCTTTGTTTTTTATGATTTGGGGATATTGTTATTTTTTTATGAAAACAAATGTAACTATTTATGAATGTATTATTGCTACTTTCAAATGAATTAATACAGTTAAATACAGTTAAACACATTTAAAACTTTTCCTGTTTTAACTTCCAGCAAGTAAATATACATAGAATAAACCCATGGGAAGGAAAGGCAAAAAGGAAAGGACATGACAAGATGAAAGGAAACCTCTTTGGGATCCTCAAAAATTTAAGTGCATAAGGAGTCCTGAGAGCAAAAAGGTCAAGAAACACAAACATACACATGGATATATAGATATATATATATAGAGATATATATAGATATATATTCACTGAAAATATTAGTATCACAGAGTTACTGTTCAACAATACAGCCCAAACAAAACAGGTGTAGACTCTGTTCTGACAGCCAGCAAGAATTTTATAAATCACTTTCCCCAATCAATGTGTGATGCTTAAACAAAAAGAAAACAAGTCAATACTAGAAGAAGGCATCCTTTCCTCTCAGTTCCTTCATTAAGGTCTACAAGGTTTGTTAGCTATAGTAGAAAACAAATTCTATGCCAACAGCACTTTATAAAAATGTTCCCATAACTCTGTAGTGAGTGAAATACAGTTGAGAAAACCATGAGCCTAAATACATAGCAGTTCCTTAAATTTGTATAAGTGCTTATACAGAATTCATAGAAGCAAGTTGTAACACAGCTCAAGACACCATGTTCTCCGGAACTTTGTCCTGAGAAAGGAAATGTAAGCAATGGCTTAGGTGGCCTCCCATGAAGGATGGCCAGCTCCCTCACAACCACTACTATGATGGAAAAATGGGGAAAATACATACTATCTTGGATAAATATACTGAAGTAACCTGTTAAAAATGTTACTGCCATACCAGCAGCACCTTCAATAGCTGCCCTGAAATTTTTGATTGCCATGTCACTAAAAAAACAGTAAGTTGTGCAATAGTCAATGTATGGAAAGATATTTGCAAATGACATATCTGATAAAGGATTAGTATCCAAATATATAAAGAACTTATAAAACCCAACACCCAAAACATAAATAATCCAACCAAAAAAAAATTGGCAGAAGACATGAACAGACATTTCTCCAAAGATATCCAGGTGGCCAACAGACACATGAAAAAATGTTCATCATAACTTACCATCAAGGAAATGCAAATCAAAACTACAATGAGGTATCACCTCACACTTGTCAGAATGGCTAAAATCAAAAGCAGCATAAACATCGGGTGTTAGTGAAGATGTATAGAAAAAGGGACCCTCATGAACTGTTGGTGGGAATCCAAACTGGTGCAGCCACTCTGGAAAATGGTATGAGTGTTCCTCAAAAAGTTAAAAACAGAACTACCCTATGATCCAGGAATTGCACTACTAGGTATTTACTCAAAAGATACAAAAATAACTTATTTCAAAAGACACATGTACCCTGATGCTTATGGCAACATTATCAATGATAATGATTATATTTATACTTATATAAATACATATATTTATATAAATATATAAATATTTTATATTTTTAAATATTTTATATTTTGTTTTATTTTTATATTTTATATTTTTATTATTTTTGAATTATATTTTTCCAAAGAAGACATCTAGATGGCTAAAAGACACATGAAAAGATACTCAACATCACTCATCATTAGAGAAATACAAATCTAAACCACAATGAGATACCACCTCACACCTGTCACAATGGCTAAAATTAACAACTCAGGAAACAAAAGATGCTGGCAAGGATGAGGAGAAAGGGGAACATTTTTGCACTGTTAGTGGAAATGCAAACTGGTGCAGTTACTCTAGAAAACAATATGGAGATTCCTCAAAAAATTAAAAATACAGTTACCCTACGACCCAACAATTGCACTTCTAGGTATTTATCCAAAGGATACAAAAATGCTGATTCAAAGGGGGCACATGCATCCCAATGTTTGTAGCAGCACTCTAAATAATAGCCAAATTACGAAAAGACCCCAAATGTCCACTGACTGATGAATGGATAAAGAAGACGTAGTATATATGTGTCTATCTATCTATCTATCTATCTATCTATCTATCTATCTATCTGGATATACACAATGGAATATTACTTGGCAATCAAAAATAATGAAATCTTGCCATTTGCAACAACATGGATGGAATTTGAGTGTGTTATGCTAAGCAAAATAAGTCAGAGAAAGACAAATATATAATTGCACTCGTATGTGTAATTTAAGAAACAAAACAGTTGAACATAGGGGACAGGAAGGAAAAATAAGACAAAAACAGAGGGAGGCAAACTATAAGAGACTCTTAAATACAGAAAACAAACTGAGGGTTGCTGGAGGGGTGTTGGGTACGGGGATGGACTAAATGGGTGATGGGCATTAAGGAGGGCACTTGTTGGGATGAGCACTGGGTATTATATGTAAGTGATGAATCACTAAATTCTACTCTTGAAACCATTATTATGCTATATGTTGACTAACTTGGATTTAAAGAAATTTTTTAAAATTGTGAAAAGAACCCAAATGTCCATCGACTGATGAATGGGTAAAGAAGTTCATAAAATTTTGTGTATATAAAATTACAAAATTATATTTTGCATATAAAATATAAAGTATATATAAAATAAAATACTACTCAGCCATAAAAAAGAATGAAATCTTGCCATTTATAATGACAGGGATGGAGCTAGAATTTATGCTAAGTGAAATAAGTCAGAGAAAGACAAGTGCCATATGATTTTACTCATATGCAGAATTTAAGAAACAAAACAAAGGAGCAAAGGGGAAAAAAAGGGAGAGGCAAACCAAGAAACAGACTCTTAACTATACAGAAGAAACTGATGGTTCCCAGAAGGGATGGGTGAAATAGGTGACAGGGATTAAGGAGTGCAATTGTTGTGACAAGCACCCAGCAATGTACAGAAGTGTTGAATCACTATATTGTATATCTGAAACTAACATAACACTGTGTGTTAACTAACTGGAATTAAAATTAAAACTCTCAAAATTAAAAATTAGAGGCACCTGCCTGGCTCAGTGTAGCATATGATTCTTGATTTTAGGGTCGTGAGTTCAACCCTCATGTTGGATATAGAGATTACTTAAAAATAAAATCTTATAAAAATAAAAAACTAAAAAATTTAAAAAAATAATTTTTTTCTGATTTATACTTAAGAAACCAAACTTTGTCTCTGATTCTAAATATTTCTGGCAGAAATAAGAGCTCTTGGAGAGAGATAATGGGAATAGATATGCACAAAGTACCCATGAATAGTGCTCAAGTAGAATTAAGAGGTAAATTAACAGTATTTTATTTACATATATGATAGCTGAATACTAACAGGTAATCACACTTCTGCCTCTTACATAAAATCACACTAAGCAGCCCCTCATAGGCAGCCTGCTTACAACTCACCTCATGCTTCATCAGTGTGTCTTAAATGCATCTCCAAAATTATCCTCCCTGCTTGCTATTCAAATCATACTCACTGTGATACTGTGATACAAAATGACATATATTTGGTCTTTGATTCAGTTCCTGGCAGAGAGCTCCTAAAACTCTTGGAATTTCCTGAGAGGTATGGGTGAGAAGAGCACCATTGGGTGAAATATTTGGTCTTAGTCTCGTTCCTGACACAGAGCTTCTAAGACTCCTGGAATCTTAGAATAGATAAAAGCATCTTTTGTATGCTAATACGATGACTGACTGGTAGTTGGGGGCCCTGAAATAGCTTCAGGATTGAAGCAGGCCACCAGAAAGACCAAGGCATGATTAGAGGACTGGCACTTCAGCTGCACCTCTGACCTCAGTGGAGGGGACAGGGGCTGGTGATTAAGTTAAATTGCCAATAGACGATGGTTTATTCAATTGTGTGGACAAATGAGCCTCCATAAAAGCTCTAAAATGCAAAATGGACTAAGTTCCTAAATATGTGACCTTAAGCCATAAAAATCCTGGGAGAGAGCACAGGCAGTAATTTCTCTGACATTGCCATAGCATTTTTCTAGATAGGTCTCCCCAGGCAAGAGAAATAAAAGCAAAAATAAACTATTGGAACTACATCAAAATAAAAAGCTTCTGCACCGCAAAGGAAACAATCAACATGACTAAAAGACAACTTACTGAATGCAAGAAATATTTGCAAATGACACATCCAATAAAGGATTAGTATCTAAACTATATAAAGAATTTATAAAACTCAACACCCAAAACACAAATAATCTAACTAAAAAAAATGGACAGAAGACATGAATAGACATTTCTCCAAAGAAGACATCCAGATGACCAACAGACACATGAAAAGATGCTCAACATTACTCATTACCAGGAAAATGCAAATCAAATCTACACTTATTATCAGGAAAATGCAAATCAAAACTACAAAGAGATATCACCTCTCACTTGTCAGATAGGCTAAAATCAAAAACACAAGAAACATGTGTTAGTGAGGGTATGGAGAAAGGGGAACCCTCATGCACTGCTGGTGCAAACTAGTGTAGACAGTCTGAAAAACAGTGTAGAGATTTCTCAAAACATTAAAAATAGAATTACTACATGATTCAGTAATTCCACTACTTGGTATTTGCCCAAAGAATATGAAAACACCAATTCAAAAAGATATATGCACCCCTATGTTTATTGCAGCATTATTTACAATAGTCAAATTAGGGAAGGAGCCCAAAGGTCCATGGATAGACGAATGGATAAAGAAGTTGTGGTGTGTGTGTGTGTGTGTGTGTGCGCGCGCGCGTGTGTGTGTGTACATACAAAATAAGTCAATCAGAGAATGATAAATACATATGATTCCACTCTTACATGAAATTTAAGACAAAACAAAGAAAAATAAAGATAAACCAAGGAACAAACTCTTAACTATACAGGACAAACTATGGTTGCCAGAAGTGAGATGGGTGGCAGGATGGGTAACATAGGTGAAGGGGATTAAGAGTACACTTATCATGATGAGCCGTGAGTAAATGTACAGAATTACTTAATCACTATATTGTATCCCTGAAATGAAAATAACACTGTACATTAACTATGCTGGAACTTTAAAAACCAAACAAACCTTAAACAACAGGGTTCAGAAAGCTTCAGCATTAAACACATCAAGATACTGTGAGGGTGATGTACCTGGAGAGGGATGAAAGTTCTGTACATACTCTCCTCACCCCAACCCTGCCCTGTACATCCCTTCCTTTTGGCTGTCCCTGAATTGTAAACCAGTAAATATAACGTGCTTTCCTGAGTTCTGTGAACCATTCCAGCAGATGATCAAACCCGAGAAGGGAGCTGTAGGAAGCCCCAGCCTTTATAGTACATTGGTCACGAGTAACAACTTGCAATTGATATCTGAAGTAGGGGCATCTTGTGGCAATGACTCCTTAACCTGTGGGGGCTGCACTAACTCTATGCTGTTAGCATCAGAAACTAAATTGTAGGACACCCAGTTGTGTCTGGGGAGTGAAAGAAATGGTTGGATTGGGAAATATGACCCACACATTTGCTGTCAGAAGTATTCATACTTGTAGTACTGGCCCTTTCCTCGGGGCCATAAACAATGGTGTTTTTCAAAGATCGAATCCAGTCACAAAGGCATAGCTAGAAATGTGTCTTTTTAGTATGTAACTATAGAGTCTGAGGGCCAGTGGTGCATCTGATGTTGACCCAATGACTACACAGCAGTCAGAAAGGGATTGCATGCAAGAGACTCAATCCTAGCACATATTACAAAGTTGGGAGCCCAGGAAATCCTAAACACTTTCTGGTTCTGAAAAAATAGTTAGGCTTGCTGCAATTCACTTGAGAATCTTAAAATATTCACAGAATCTTTGTAACAGTTTTTATACTCACTTGGAGTTATGTTCCATTATTCAGAGAGCAACTTCTCTCTCAAATTAATAAAACTTTCCAAGGTGTAGCAGGGGACACTGAGAAGTGATCTTAGAGATTATTGTAGATACACACTTTTTTAAAATTTTTTTTAATGTTTATTTATTTTTGAGACAGAGAGAGACAGAGCATGAGCAGGGAAGGGGCAGAGAGAGAGGGAGACACAGAATGTGAAGCAGCCTCCAGGCTCTGAGCTGTCAGCACAGAGCCCGACACGGGGCTTGAACTCACAAACTGTGAGATCATGACCTGAGCCAAAGTCGGACGGTTAACCAACAGAGCCACCCAGGCACCCCTACATACACACTTTTAATTTTACTGATTAGGTATTTATTTTTGGTTACTTTCTATATAAAAGAATTTACATTGCTTTTCATACAAAAGTATATGTGACTAAAAACAAGTTTATATTAAGGAATGAAATTAAAATATAATATTTAAAAATATTAGCTCATGTGATCATAAAATTAAGTCTATGGCAAATTATCATATAGTTAAACATTATAATAAATTAGGTAAGAAATGTAACAAACCCCTGACTTTGTGGTCTAGAACCACAATTAGTTATGAACTAGTTATACAACTAATCAGAATTATATAATTAGAATTAGTCATGCAACTAATCTGAGGTAAACATGACTATAAGAGTGGAGCTTCAATACAACTCTATTAAAATAACTTAAAATGTTTCATTCATGAAATCCATGTGGTCTTAAAGTTTGGTTACAATTCTAAACCTGCTTCTTCATCTGCAAAATGAGCACAAGATTTTCTAAATTACAAGGTTATATGAGATACCAGTCATAAAGCTGCTAGCCATTAATATGTAAGGCCTGGGGCTTCAACAAATGATGGTTTTCCTTCCCTTTTAGGTCTCCAGCATTAACCTGTGGGATGTGCAGCATAATCTTTGCAAATATTATCCAGAAAATTTTCATCTAGAAAAGTACCTAAAATGTATGCCCTAAATACTAAACTCTTAACATGACATGACAGACTGAAACAGGAAAAGCTCATCTAGACAGGTACCCAATTCTCTCTTACTATATAAACATTTCTGGGGGGTCTGAGTGGCTCAGCTGGTTAAGCACCCAACTCTTGGTTTTGGCTCAGGTCATGATCTCATGGTTCATGGGTTTGAGCCCTGCATCGGGCTCCACGCTGACAGTGCAAAGCCTGCTTGGGATTCTCTCTCCCCCTCTCTCTCTACCCCTCCCTTGCTTGAGCTCTCTCAAAATAAATAAATAACTTTTAAAATATCTATATAAACATTTCTATCAAAATATTTATCCTTTGGGGGCACCTGGGTCGGTTAGACAGTACAGTGTCCAACTTCAGCTCAGATCACGATCTCATAGTGTGTGAGTTCGAGTCCCTCATCGGACTCACTGCTGTCAGTGCAGAATCCACTTTAGATCATCTCTCTCCCCCTCTCTCTATGCCCCTCCTCTCTCATCTCTCTCTCTCTCTCTCTGTCTCTCAAAAATGAATAAGCATTTATTTAAAAAAAAAAAGATTTATCCTTTCAGGGAAAAAAGCCTTTATTCTCCCAGTTAAAAACATCACTATTATTTATGATTAATAAAAAAGATTAATGTCCTTTACAAAAGTATCCCCCCAAAAGTGTTCATTTAAAAATATATAAATAAATTATGGAATGGCCATATTATGCCAGCATTATAAATGATGTTTTTAAAGAGCATTAATAGGGGCGCCTGGGTGGCTCAGTCAGTTGGGCGTCCGACTTCAGCTCAGGTCACGATCTCGCGGTCCGTGAGTTCGAGCCCCGGGTGGGGCTCTGGGCTGATGGCTCAGAGCCTGGAGCCTGCTTCCGACTCTGTGTCTCCCTCTCTCTCTGCCCCTCCCCGTTCATGCTCTGTCTCTCTCTGTCTCAAAAATAAATAAACGTTAAAAAAAATTTTTTTTAAATAAAATAAAAAATAAAGAGCATTAATAAAATATAATAAATATAAACACATACATAATATTAAGTGAATATAAATATTATATTAATAAACAAAATACTGATACAAAACTATATGGAGAGAATAATGTCAATTCTATAAAGATACATTTAAATATCTGGAATAAAAAAGGGAATTTGTAAGTTTTTGTAATTATAAAAATATGCAATCTTTAAAGTTAAAAAAAACCTGCAGTCAGAATAATATTAGGTAGCTCCTACGATCTGGGGAAAACAGTTTAAAAACAGATACATGTCAGATTCATTCACTCCTCAGTACAGTCTTTTTTAACAGATTTTGCTTCCTAGTGTAAGTGGATTTCTCAACAGAAGAACACTTGGGCCATTGTTGAAGGGGTGTTGCCAGGACTTTCTGATGGAATCCAGCAGATGGGGAAAGTCATCTACTCTACTATAGTACAATTTCCCTTTACCAATCACCACAACCACTTTGCTGCTGGGGTTATGTTCCAGTGACGTGTTTTGGCTGGTTTAGCACTATTCTGTGCTATGAGGAGCACAGCAGCATCTGTTATCTTTCAGGTACTTGAGCAAAATTTCAGTCCTGGGAGGCATTATATATGGTTTCAATGTCCTGGAAGAAAGTGCGGGAGAGGATGTTGAGGCCATAAGTGAACTACTCAAAAAAAAACAAAGAAATTCAAACTTGGGAACTTTATTGTTCCTACCCAAACTATTTAATAATCTGTATACAAACTGTATTTCAATGATCTTATAAATCACTGAATTTTGAAGGTTTGTAAAAGTGTGTTCAAAAGTAGAAAAGAGAAAAAAATTATAGGATTTTTAGGTGTGGCTTTCCTGGGAAGTACTGACATTAAGGAAAAATTAAATTATGTATTAAGAAAAAATGAAATCCCTTAAAATATGAACATAATAATGGGTAACAGAATTCTACTATTTCAGTTGCAAAGCACTTCTTAAACTAAATGCACAGACATAGTTTTATTCTTTATGCATAACAATACACTAATAGAGATCTCAAAAACATTTCAAAATGATGTTTTCCAACTCATTCAATGTACTGTTTTAAACAACAGAAACATTCCAAAGCATGGCCCTTCAAAATTTCTATTACACAAAAATACTCTGATACTTAATAGTGCTTCTGGGGAGGTAGGTTTCACGGAGAACTTTGGGATTACCGATGTTACTTAAACTTGTTTAAGAAAGTTAGCTTATATTTCACATATGTATATATTCTTACAATACACATGGACAACAAAAAGGGCTACTATGAATGGTCTACTCTGTCAACAGAGATGGTTGGTTCTTAGACATTTATATGTGCTCACTTCAGCTTCTCTTATCAGGACTGGGGCTGTTATCAGGAGTTGCAAATATGATAAAATAAAAAGTATAAACTTGGAAACTAGGTAGGATTTAAAGCCTGTCATCTACCAATTACCAGTGTGTGGTCCTGGACAAGTGAATCAAAGTCTCTGAGCTCAGTTTTCTCAACAGTAATAATGATGATAATACCATCTATCTTCAAGAATTATAAATAACAATTGCTAATAATGTGTTCAATAGGAAGAAAGTAGCAAAGTCAATTCTCACATTGTGGTAGGGAGGGGGAAAAGAAAACTCCTGAAAGAAAGCTGGCCTATCTTTGGAAAAACTAGCTGGCAACATGATACCAAAAGGAGCTTATTCCAAGCATCAAATCAAAGATAGTAAAAGAGTGAGCACATGAATCTCACTATGTGCTAGGCAATATGACAGATGCTGATAATTAGAAATAAAAACAAGTCTTTTGCCTTCAAACAGTTCAAAATTTCCCTTGGGAGAAATCTCCAGTTTCTTAAACCATTTCATTAATGGCATCTATAATACAAACTCAAAAACTGGTTAAATAAGGAAACCAATTTGACAATAAATTTCATATATTGAAAAAAAAACTGGTTAAATAAGATCTCTAAGCAAAGAACCACTAGCATGTTGCAATTTATCTGCCAAAAAAGTTCCCCTTAGCTAAAGGTCAGCCCTGGTCATCTGTGTTAAAGATTAGCAGAATCCTGAGACATTTTGACCCAAGCACCAACACGGGAATTGCACAGCAGATCAAACAGCTGCTAAGGAAACAGAAAGAACTTCATTCAGAGCTTCCAGCACACCAATTACTAGGAAAACAAGTGCACTGGCTACTTGAGAGAAGGCACAGAAGTAAGAAGAGGACAAGGCAGTAAATGTTCATTCTGCTGTCCTACATCCAAAGTCATCAGGTGGTCCTGCCAGCTATACTACTTGCTGTTCTTCAAACATGCCACACTAAGCCCCTCTTGAGGTTGTACTCAGTGTTCTCTCCCAAGAAGATTCTTACTCCGGATCCTTGGCTAACTTACTTACAAGCATTATAAAGATGTTTCCTCAAGAAAAGACATTAGCAACTATGGCAATATGTAATATTCAAACATGTTCACATATCATAGCAAACCTTTTTTCCTTAAGTTTCTACTCCTTTTTATTAGCACAGCAAAAAAAAAAAAAAAATCACTACATGGTTCAATCTTGAAAATGCTTCTCCAACAAAACATGAATAATAAAACAATGGAATATCAGCATAGACTTTAGAGATCCTTCTGATACATATTTTTTTTAAAAAAGTTACCTCATAATTTTTTTTTAAACTGGGAAACTAAGAACCAGAAAAAAGGAAAAAAACCCACAATAATATACAGAATTAAAATTATGATAAAGTGAGCCACTTCCTACTCACTCCCTAGGAGCCTTTGACATGTCACTTAACCAACCCCCACCCCGAGCCCCAGCAGTGAAAAGTCCCCTCTTAAAATCCAGGATGATGGTCCCCAAGTATCAGCCTGCACAACACTGCCAGCTCAGCACTAAGTTTTCAGTAGTCAGAGGCAAAACAAAGAAAATGAAGACAGTAAAGTAATGATAAAATCAAATTTTAAAATCTATGTAAATTTTGCAAACTTTTCATGGTTTTTCTTGATCTTCATAGTCAGTTTCACAACCAAAAGGTGGAAATAGAAATGCAGAATATATGGTATAGCATATGGGATAATTCAATGGTCTATCTTTGCCTCCAGGGAAAGTGGGTTGTGTACAAGCATAAGGAAATATAAAGCAATATATTAAGTTGTATAAAATTGCAGTTTCTGTAGATAAAAAAAATCAAATACAGTATTAGCAATTTCACACATTTCAACCCAATACAATAATTTATTTTTCTAAAGAATGGAATGAACCACACAATTGTAGTATCAAAAGCTGTCCCTCAGATGTTTCTACCAGACTTTAAGAATAACAAGGGGCGCCTGGGTGGCTCAGTCGGTTAAGCGTCCAACTTCGGCTCGGGTCACGATCTCGCGGTCCACGAGTTCGAGCCCCGCATTGGGCTCTGGGCTGATGGCTCAGAGCCTGGAGCCTGCTTCCGATTCTGTGTTTCCCTCTCTCTCTGCCCCTCCCCCATTCATGCTGTGTCTCTCTCTGTCTCAAAAATAAATAAACGTTAAAAAAAATTTTTTTAAATAAAAAAAAAAAGAATAACAATATCCACATGAATTCAAAAGAATCAAAGTCTTGACTATCATTTTACAATCCCAGCACTTTCAGCACAGACACCCAATCATAAGACTTGATGCCAATTGTCGCTTAGAAAAGTTCCAAGATTTTTCTAAAATATACAGAAAGCAACCATATAAGTTAAAAGCTAGGATTTTTCCCTCTAATTCAATCAAACCCTTATGAAGCCACTAGCATAACAAGAGAAAGGTGTTTTTGATTTTTATTCCCCATATTGTAGTAAAAAGTCAACGCCATTGGGGCTGCCAATGGAATTTACTGACAGTGAAATCAAGCTAAACAGAGAATGTCCGACTATTATTACACAGCCGAGTGCTAGATAAAATACCCATTAAATCTGAGTGCCAACAACATTTAATGTTTTATGTCCACATAATGCAGGAAAACATTGGCTGTGACCTATCAATACACATTCCAAGCCAATCTACCTAGTAATCTGCTGAAGTTGCTGTTTTATTGCTTAAACAGACAAAAATACAACCGTGCTTATTATGAAAGTGTCATATTACCTCAAGCTAATAAGAATTGATGGAACAAAAAGATCATTATGTAAAAATTAATAACATTTGGAGCATGACATGCAACAGTCATAAAACAGCATTTGTTTTTTAAAATGGGCAGAGAACTTTTTACAGAGGGGAAACACTGTGGATGAGGGATATTCTTATATTTCACCATTTTGCTTTTCGATGAAAGGCTAACATGGAGCAAGAGACTACAGAGGATACTCTCCTATTATATTTTCATAGAATTCAAGTTTGAATGAAACTTTAGAGTTTGACTAAAACTTTAGTACTACTAATCCAACCATTTCATCAAACAGATGAGGAAACATATGATGAACCTTAGACTTTTCTTTGTTCTCCAAGGCACATGGCTATTAACAGCCAAGGAGAGACCAGAACAGGGTTTCAGATTGTCCAACATAAACAGAGTCATGTACCCATTACCGCCTGGCAAAACAAAGAGACAAAAGGGTGCTTTCAATATTTAAAATAAAATTGTTATCTAACTTAATACTTAAATAATATTTGTAAAGTTTGAGTCAGTAAAAGACATCACTATTAAATTTGGTCAGGATATCCACTTAATCCTTGAAATAAATCAAATAAAATGAAGAGTGGCAAATCTATACCAATTCTGCTAGAAAGGAGGGAGTTGCAGCATGCCAGGGACTGGAGGGCATAATTCTCCCCCAAAACAACTACCTACCAAAGGTAAAGTGAAACAGCCCATTCTAAATAATATCCTTTTGTTTGAGGGACAATTGCAAAGTGCCCAAGAACCAGCTTATACCCTAGCAGTACTGACAATGACTAAAGGGCACTGGCTAAATTTCAGAAAATACCACAGAAAATATCAGGCAATCCCAAAAGGAAACAAAAATCACCAATAAAGTGAAATCAGTGGGTAGTTCTAGTTATGGGAAAATGTGCTTCAGACCGATTTAGCATGCAATTGCATCATAAACATGAGCACTTTAATAAAAGGAGTGTGAAACAGAGAAAACCATTTGGGAAAGAAATCAAATTTTGTCAGACTTGCGTTCCTGAGTACTTAAACGTATACATTTTATTCTTTAAAATAACTGAAAACCTAGGTTAAATGGGTTAACTAGTGGTCAAGCACCAAGAATAATCTATAATTAAAGCTGCAATTTCCATCTTTTCCATCTCTATATTTAAATATTTAATTCATTACTAAATGAATTATGATATTAATATAGACACACTGTCCAAAAAAATAAATTGCTGTAACATTGCCTGAAATACACTCCTAATCTAACCCTCAGGGCATGCAGACATTACAGAGATAGGGATCAGGGTCTAAGCTGTCATTAATTTCAAAGAGATGCACAGCAGCTCATTACCATACTCTGCTTGCTGAATTGCTGATTTATAAAGAGTTATACAGACAGTTCAGATTAGAGAAAATTAGAGCCATAGCAAGGCTTTAATCTGAATCTTGTCAATTTTCAAACTTGTAGGTGGGGTCACCTTTGCACTTGGGTAAACATGGTACTCTAGAAATTAAAAACTTATAGGTGAAGAGTTAGAAATAAAAATTTAGTCCACTGGGGATGAGTTTAACATATCACCACGTGTCATTTCAGGGTATCTGAAATGCCAAAAATCCATTCCTGAGCGTCTAAGTTAGAAATCCTGATCATCTGTGACCAATCCTCATGTTTCACCCAAGAAGAAACTGAGGCCAAGCTCAGTCAAAAAGCTGATAAGGGACAGTGAGGCCAGGAGATTAGTCAGACTATTTTTTGTCCAGTAGTAAACCAGATTCCACTTCAGAGTGGGTTCATAAGATTTTGCAATTGATTCTGCTCAATGCCCTGGAAACATGAAGAGCCAGAGCCTACTTTTACTTTAAATTTCTGACTTGGGATAAGAGGTATACATTTGATGGCAGTCCTATGGTTAAAAATTTGTAGGGTGACCTTCTCTTATTATGCTATCAACCTTTCCCCACTCAAGCCCAGACCCAGGTGGCAAGCCCTCTTGTCCTCTGCCTGTGCCTATGGTCAGTTCAGGTTGTTTTTCCCTAGTACACTCTTAATAAAGGGTACAGGATTTTGAGAGTCCATCTTTGTGTGTCTGAGGAATCCTATGAGGTCTTAACTCTGATTTCTAAGCTTCCACTCTTGTCCTGGCATATTTCCCCCAAATAGCCACAGTATTAGCTCTCTCCTACCAATCCACGTCATTATTCTCTGAATGCTCTCTAGATTTCTCTCATTTCTTGAAAGCTCAGCTATCACCTTCCACCTGCTCCTCATAACCATATCACAACAACAAACATTTGTTACGTGCCAAATACTATTCTGAGTGCTTTACAGTAGTCTTTTAACCCTCAAAACAACTCCATGTGGCAGATGCTGCTATGATCACTACTTTGTAAACACATCTGCCAAAGCATGGAGGATCTCACAGTTAACAGAGAACTGGAGCCAAGTGACCATGACTGTAGACATGGAGAAATACTTTCCATGATTTTGTCCCTGATATGTTATAAAGGTCATTGTTTTATTGTATCAATTATTTCTGGTTCTTTTGTAACTGTAAGATTATTTGGTAATCTAACCCATCACACCTTGACACTCTATGTCTCTTTAAAATAGTTTTTTGCCCAAATTACAAGAAATGTGTTTGAATATGCAAAATTAACCAACATAGAAAGCAAAATTAAAATCACCTGATAACAATCTTGTATATATTTTCTTTTATTTCATTTTAGAGACAGAGAGACTGAACGGGGGAGAGGCACAGAGGGAGAGAGAGGGGGAGAGAGGGGAAGAGAGGGGGAGAGAGGGGGAAAGAGAGAGAGAGAGAAGAGAGAGAGAGAGAGAGAGGGAGAATCTTAAGCACACTCCATGCTCAGCACAGAGCCTGATGTGGGGTTCGATCCCACGACCCAGGGATCATGACCCGAGCCGAAATCAAGAGTCAAATGCCCAAGTGACTGAGCCACCCAGGATCCCCAGGAATCTTTTATATTTTCTTATAAATTTTCAATTTTATTTTCACAGTCTCCAGGAAAACTCCACTGGCAGCATTAGTGCATCAACTCCAATACCCATCAACAATGGTGGACATCATTGTGTAAAGTAGTACTGCATTAGCCACTACCATGTTCATGACATCTCTTCTGTGTTTACAGGGATGCCCTTAGTTTGTACTTATTTTAAAAACATTAACCTTATCAATTCACCAAGGGACTTATGTGCATATTAGGTACAAAAGCAGTAAACATCTTGAAAGTCAACAGTAGGAGAAGCTGGAAAAGTTACATTGGAAACTAATGTAAATGTAAAAGAAATGCATACATACACATGTATGTATGCAGGATGAGAGCTTCAGAGAACAAACAATGAACCATGAGGGGTCAAGCAGGGGGGTTGACAAAATTCATGTTCAGAATATCAGCGTAGCAGAAGGTCTGGAGTCCAGGTCAGCACAGTTAAAGGTCTGCTGATGAAAACCCTAACAATAGGGGAAGGGAATAAAAAATAACCTAAAAACAGAGAGGAAGGCAAACCATAACAGACTCTTAAATACAGAGAACAAACTGAGGGTGGATGGGGGGAATAGGGGAGAGGGGAAAATGGGTGATGGGCATTGAGGAGGGCACTTGTTGGGATGAGCACTGAGTGTTGTATGTAAGTGATGATTCACAGGAATCTACTCCTGAAACCAAGAATACATTGTATGTTAGATAACTTGAGAATAAATAAAAAAATAGTAATAAAAAGAAAAGGAAAGTTCAGTACTTTCTCTGTTGCCATAAGTCACACATGCTGTAAAGGGGAACAATTAGAAAACAGAAAAAATAAAAACATGACACTAAGAAATAAACCCCATTTTAGTGTATCTCTTTCAAAATGCTTACATAACATAGTATATATAAATATATATATTTATATATGTACATATATACACATATAAAATGTCTTTTCCTCCAGATGGTATAGTTTTGCTTTCTACTAACAATAAAACATGAATATTTTACATGTCAAAAAAAAATCCTAATCAGCAAAAGCATGAGGAGTTAAAAATTTTTGCATCTGGAATGACTTCAAACTGGGAAGAAAGGCAACAAATACATATACAAACTGAGGTGCTAGGTAAGCAACTATCCCAATGGGAATATCATTACTCTGGGAGCCCTCAGGTCTCCAAAGCATTGGCCATGTCTACAATGTATCAGCTTCATTTTAACTTTGAGCACATCCTAGGATTTGGCACAGTGATAAAGAAAATTCTAATACAGTCAGAATACAAAATTGGGTTAGCTGACATATATATTTCTCCAGCTAATTAAAACTGCATGTTTTCACATACATATATACTTACAGAGAATATTTCCTGGATTGAAATTTACATTTTCCTTTAATATGACAGCGTATTAAATATTAAAGTATTTGACTAATGGCCGATTTCAAAGTTACTGATCACCAGGGCTTTCCTGCTCTTGTATCCAGAGGTGATTTAAGCCACAGTGATTAACTAACCTTGGACTAGGCAGGGGAGGCAAGATGAAAGGAATGAGAGCAGGGAGACAGACACACAGACAATGAAGCACAATATAAGGTGACAAGTGGCATTCTAAAGCCAAGTAAGTATAGATATAATAGGACAGCAGAGGTAGGAAAGGAGTAAGTGGTGAGCAGAGAATGATTCCAAGAAGGAAAAGGGTATCACAGGGAAAGCAATAGTTGGGGGAAGCATGTGGAAATAAAAAGCAGTAGATTATATTCAGGAGGAAAAAAAAAAAGTTGTCTAAATGGAAGAGAAGGAGGTTTCATGGAGGGTAGTTGAGAGAAACAAGGTTGGAGAGCAAAGCTAGTACTGGATCATGGTGGCCTTAAAGTCACTTATCCTATATCAAAGCTGGAATATTAAGGGAAATATGTGAGAGCCTTTGAGCATGCATCGTCACCAGTCAAGGAAAAAGAAATACTGTGGCAGATTTCTAAGCTTAACTATAGTGGGTCCATCCCCTCACTCTCAGTACTCCTGAGGTCAAGCAAGAGTATTCTTCTTAGAGCCTGCCTGGTTTACCCATGCTGCACACACACTCACCTTCCCTACAGGCACTCAGCCATAAAGTGCTGAAGTTGGAGAATAGGAATATGCCATTATATTGACAAATTACAAGAGGAGGAGAGGAACACATAAGAAATGCTTCAAAAAAAAAAAAAAAGAGACCCACCCAAGAGCTTTTCTTTCAAGTTTATATTTTAATTCAACATTTGTTTAATTACATTAATATACAGAAAAAAATATACAATATTAATCCATGTTTCAGGATCACTTTGTGCAGCTGCCTAACTTAAGGAAAAATGTAAATGGAACACATTTCAGCTGAAAGAAAATTACCTGGGTGGCTCAGTCAGTTAAGTGTTTGCCTCTTGATTTTAGCTCAGGTCATGATCTCATGGTTGTAAGATCAAGCCCCGCTAAGATTCTCTCTCTCCCTCTCCCACTCATGTGTGCATGTGCACACTCAATCTCTCTCTCAAAAAAAAAAAAAAAATATATATATATATAGAAAGAAAACCAGAGATTAGTAATTTCTTTTCAATTATAAATAATAAAATTCAGTATACACCTAAAATTTTTTTCCACTAGAAGAAGGAGGAGGAGGAGGACAAGGAGGAGGGGGAGAAGGAGAAAGAGGAGAAAAGGATGAATTTGATACTAGTTTTTCTGTAAAGATGCTATATTCTAAATGGCATTCTTTTCTTATGTATCACCTCTCTGCTCTACCACCAACAACCAGTGTTTTGCTGGTAAGCATGGAAAATCTTCCAGGAAAGAACAGGCTGAGAGTCAGGAAATCCTTGCTGATTCTATAATTATTGGATCTGACACTAACCAGAATGGTCTCTATAGTTTTAGGTCATTTGAATATCAAAGAGCTACTTCACTGTCTTTTGAGAAGAGCAAACTTAGAAATGACTCTTATCTCTTACCTGCACATAAACTCCCAGAGGTGCTGAATCAGTATTTTTCCCCTTTGCTGCTTTTCTATTAAGGAGTCAAATTCAAGCTTCAACTGAGAAATGCTCATTTACCAACAGAGGATACTGACTGCTGTTTAGAGACACAATTTCTCAGATGCTCTAACCTAGTTATACTCCTGACTCACATACACACTTACTTGTGTATGAGGAATGCAAAAGGAGCCCAGTAGTTAGGGTAGGAAATTCCTAAAAGAAGCTGGATTTGGAGTTGTGTGCTCCCAAAGAGCACTAATCCCACTGTTCATCATTTTCTAATGATGACGATGCTCATTCACTTCCAACAGTACCAGACACAGAGGCAAAAGGCAAAGATAACATTCAAGGGCCCCATGATATAAATATAGTTGACCCTCAAACAACTTAGGAGTTAGGGGGGTCAAACCCCCATGCAGTTGAAAATCCACATATAACTTTGGACTTCCCCAAAACTTAACTACTAATAGCTTACTGTTGACCAGAAGCCTCACAGATAAACAATCAACCATATTTTGTATGTTATATGTACTATACACTATATTCTTACAATAAAGTATGCTAAAGAAAAGAAAACTTTATTAAGAAAATCACAGGGAAGAGAAAACACATTTATGGTACTATATTTACTGAAAAAACTATATTACTATATTTACTACATTTATGGTACTGTATTTACTGAAAAAGTTCACTCATAGGTGGACCCATGCAACTCAAATGTGATGTTCAAGGGTCAAATATAATTTACTCCAGGACACAGAATATTCCCCCCATTGTTAGTTTGGAAGCTTGTAAAAGTATTTATTCATCACTAAAATTCTCCGATTTTTTTTCTTTTCAATTCTCAAAAATCCTCAGAGGATCCTTTTAATATGTCCTTAACGTATTCTCTCCTTAACAGAGTATGCTACTGCAAAAGCCACAATCACCAATGTTGCAGCAAGACATTTTAACCTTAAACCCTTTAGACAACTTTGTTAAACCAATTCGCTTATAAATTTTGTAAGCCATCCTGATTGAAATCAGAACTGCTCTCCATGTAGAAACTCTAAGCCAATTTAGATGGCCCACATCAAAATAAACGACCTGGGAAAATAAGGACATGGGAAAAAGCAGTTTTCCTTGTATGTTAATATAGTTGATTCCCTTCCAAAAAGCTGTATTAAACATAGGTGATGATGGGGAAGGATAATTAAAATTCACAAGTATTGTAAGTAACATAGTAATTACCTTATACAGAATTGTCCTTTATCTTGACACTAAGAGGAAAATGGATTGTGCTGGGTATGATAAAGTAGGAGAAGGAAGAAACGAACATGATGATATATGGAAATAAATACAACTATGTTTCATTACTTCTGTTACTAGAGACAGAATTTCACCTTCGACTGGTGTTATAGAAAATTCTACAATCATGATCTGATCCCTACACTGATCATCTTTTTTTCCTAACTAAATACGGGGTATAAAAGAAGATAGTAAGTAAAAATAAAAAAATAAATCTGCTACAGATGTCTATTCTAATGACTGTATTTAAACTAAACAAGAAGACTGACCCCAAGTTTCACATTACTATGTTGACAGCATCTTCACAGGCATATGACCTCAACAATTTGTTCCAGTAAAGACAATACCTTGAAGGCGGGCTTTTTATAGAAAACCTTTTTAAATTGATCTTTTTAAAGATGGAAAAAATAAGGTCCCCCCTGATGCTATGAAACACTTGCAAGTAAGAAATAGCTAGTCAGTGATCTGATATTTAACTGAAGACAACAAAAAGACATTTTTAGAAAAAGAGAGAAAGAGGTAAAAATGGTAACCAGGTAAAACAAACAAGTAAATATTACATCCAGGAATAGAAATTGGTTCACATCAAGTCATGTCAGGAAAATCTATTAAGGAGAAAAGATGTTTCACCACACACCAGGCATAACTGGATACACAGGTATTGCACATAGTTTCTTACTCAAGATGATATTAATAATTTTGGAAGATTCAAGTTAAAAATAAGGACAATGTAAAAAAAAAACAGCGTGGTGACTCCAAGATTTGACACTTTTAGGGAAATGATTCCCAACTTCCTCTAGAATGTCCTAAGGCAAATGTCAGAAAAGATTAATTTTATCCCATCATATAAAATGGGAAGACTTTGACTAGGAACATGGCTAGACTAGTGGAGCAAGTATTTACCCTTAAAATCCAAATTCCTTTTGTCTATAAACTATTTACTACTTATGATCTCTTTATGGTATGTATTTGCAACTTGGTCAAATTTTCTCTCTACCAAGCAATTTTTTTAGACCAGTTTCTTACAACAAACAGACAGAATGACTGCTGAATACCATACAGTATCCACAGAATAAACACTGAGAAATATCACACACTCACCTTCATCACTTGTTGCCTGCTGTTTCACCAGAGTCAATGGGGACCTTGCCGGAGGCTTACTAAGTGGATGGCGCCAACTTTTAGCAGTTTTGGTTTCTCCCTCTATTCTCTGGTCACAGAGCAAAAATAGAGGAGAAATACTCACAGTTAAAGACTTGTTTTAAATGGAAAACTATGGTTCACAACAATTTATGACCATTTAATTATAAAGAATTATTATACTTATTTACCTCCTGGAGAATTAGTCCTTTATTTTAAAAACCTTAAGCCTTTAAGTCAAAAGAAATAGGAATCCATTCTATTAGTTATTTTACCAAGAGATCAATGATCTATCCTTCCACCGCACATTAAAACACTATCTGTGGTATAGGGTAAGCTTATCAAGCTTGCAATTAACTCAGAACTCAGCAAGTTTTCAAAAGTTCTTTCAAACTAATCAAAATTTAGGATTACATATTTGTAACAATACAGAACCGTGGCATTTGGTTACCTCTACGCTAGCCACATGACTATTTGGCAGGTTATTTTGCTTTCTATCCTCACTCAGATAGCATTAATGCTACAGTGAGCCTGGATACTTCCTTCCATTCAGAAATAAATCACCACTTCTCTGAGGATCAAATAAGATTTTAAGGTTTCTTTTTTTTTTAATACAGCACATTACTGTCATCTTGAAACCACTTAAATTTTACGTAAAATTTTTCGTGTGGGTCTCTCTAAACTTTACTTTCCTCCCAAAGGTATGTGCAAAAGACATATGCATCCTGACATCTTCCAGATAGAACCTACTTACAAGCTTTCTTGCCCATGCAATCCAAAAGGAAAGAAGGACGGAAGGAAAATGGATGGATGGATGGATGGATGGATGGGATGGGAAGGAGGGAGGTGTTCAGAGAAAGACTTTGAAACTAAAGGGTTTGTATCAACAGTTGACTAGGAAAGAAATGAGTCTCAGAAATGTCCCTGTAAGCTGACGAAGCAGTGGCTGGAAGTAGAGAAACTACATTGATATCTGAAATCAAAATGGATGAAAAGAAAATGTGTGCAACATTCTAATCAAAGATGGAAGTAAAGAAAGGATGTCAAAGTAATATAGGATGAGATTTATCTGTGGTTATACCAGCTAAAAATTAATAAGAAATATTTATCAAGTCCTCACTATGTGTCACATTGTTCTAAGAGCTGAACTACAGCAGAAAAAATTACACCATGTCCCAGCTTTCAAGAAATGTGCATTATAGAGGAGAAAGGCACAGACAATAAAAAAGTAAAAAGTACATATTTATCTGGTACTATTAAGAAATATGCAGTAAAGGAAAAAAAAGGGCATGAAAAGAGATGGGAGGGAGTTATTTTTTTAGAAAGCCTTTCTGACAAGGAGACATCTGAGTAGAGTCTTGAGTGCACTGTGGGAGTTCTCTGGCCTCGGAGGAGTATTTGGGGCAGCAGGAACAGTATGCATATGGGGACATAGTCAGTGTATTCCAGGAAGAGCAGGAAGCCCAGTTATAGATGTACAGAGAGATGGACAGAGACATTGTTCAAAAAATAACTCAGTATTTCTTGGGAAGACTGACTAAAGATGACTGCTGCAAGCATGCACACAGCATTACACTTCATACTAAGAAACATCCGTAAAAACCATACAAGAACGAAAAGGGACCATATTGCTTAGAAGGTCTGCCTGACACCACGGTGTGAGAAAAGAACACGACACAGCTAATGCTGACAAGGGGCAAACCAAGTCACCCAGGCCTCAACAGCAGTGTTTGCTTTCCCATGCAAGCAGTCTTTGTTCAGTGAAATGATAAGGATGAAGGTTTAAGGCACCAAGGATAGAATTACCTCCACTGAAAACAAGGAAACAGAAAAGGTACTTTCAGTTCCATTCCAGCTTAAAGAATGTGAGTAAATGTAATTTAAACAGGCATTTGACTCATTCACCATTCCGCAAAGAATCCCAGTATCTGCTCAGCTGCACTTAATCCCCAAGTGATATTAAGTTGTAAATTTTGTTTATTATTATGTGAATACTATTTTCAAATTTCCCTTAGCAACTGTTTCAAATAAATTAGACCATATTTTCCTATTCCTCTTATGTTTTGGGTAAATATTTAATAGTTCAGTAGGATAACAACCATGCATAAAATGGTAAAAGTTATTGGGTCATATTAGCAAATTATCTATATTTTATTTGATATTCTAAAACTACTATGAACAGAGTATTCCAAACTGATTTCCTTATCTAAACTCCCTTGTTACTCAAAGATGTGAAAAGACCTGTGGTGATTTGAAATGAGCAAGAGCAATCAAGAAGTGAGTCTGTTCAGTGACCAGTTCAATTTGTCAGTCCCAACAATTGAGGCTTTTCTTACTTGTGTCCTTGAATTCCCTCATCAAGGTGTACAGGTCAAAATAGGGTAATGAATTCTGACAATAACTATACACAATCAGAACCTGCCTGGTCTACTCACAATCTCCTGGTTAAAGCAACAGTTTATACAAAAAGCATATAATACAAACACAAAAGAACATATGAAAAACAGGGAGGCCCTAGCAAAGAGTAGGATGGGGTGGCTTGTAATCAAGAGGGGTCTTGAATTTTCCATGAGGCAAAAGGCCTGTTTCTGGCAGTGGGTGGGACCAGAGAGGTCAGTCAGCTCCTAGAATTAGAGCCCAAGAGGAGTCAAGGGAAAGCACAACCAAGCGAGTTAAAAGAGGCTATGGGAAGCCTGGGACCCAGAGGTGGCAAGAGAAGGTCAGAGCCCTGCAGGTGAATCATCTCCAGTGTGGTTAATATTACAGGTAACGGAACCATTACCTGTCAGTATCACTGTGATGTCCTACTATAGTTTTCCAAGAAGGTACTCTTGGGGGAAAATGGGGACACAAGATCTTTCTGTATTATTTCTTATAATTGCATATGAATCTATCTCAAAAAAGTTCAATTTTAGAAAAAGTTAAAGAGAAAGAAAATTAAGCTACAGCATATAGCCAAAAGCTCCATGCTTCTAAATTATCACCATATGAACCAGAGCTCACAAAAGGCTTACCTTCCAGTCATTGAAGGAAATATGATTAAGACCTGTAAATGTGAAATGTTATTTCCACCCTAAAGCAAGATTTCAATGCACATCATGCTGCTTTCAGAAACTACTCCACTACACAATAAATATAGAAGAAAAAAAAAAAAAAGCAGAAGAAGACATTGCCACATACACCAAGGACAGTGAGGCCATTTCTCTCTCCCCTGAGGATCACTGGGATCTCCCCAGGTTCGAGGCCACTCCTGCGGGTCTCCACATCACTCTCATCTCCCTCTATCAACACACTGTTACTCTCTGCCACTGAGAAGCATGACTCAGGTAACTTTGGCCATGGAAGCTTGGGTGGGTCTGATTCCTTGGATGTCACATGGCCACCAGATATGGAATCATCAGCTTCACTGGGATTTGAAGGTAGAATTACACCATAGGCTTGGTCATCCTTAATTTGTACTTCTTCTGGTATAGATGTGCTTAAGCAACTATTTCCTGAGGAGTGAAACAAAAGACTATTAGTAAATTTTACATTGCATTATTACTATATAGTAATTCTCACCTAAATTTCTGTCTTTCAACTCCCCTCTAAAGTCTCACAGATATGAGTGGGAAATGTCACTAAAACACCATGGAGCCTTCATAGTTGTCAAGGTGAGATCTTGGAGTTTGGCAAAAAAATACACTTACAGACAAAATAAGAGATCAAAAAGGGGTTATGCTGCAGACCAATGTCAAAAGTAAGTGCAATAATGATACTTATCCAAGGCAATAGCAACTTGAAATCTTTCTAAAAATAGGAAATATGATGCTAAGAGCTGCTTGCTACTAATGAAACATTCCAGCTCAGAGGATGTATGGAAAGAATACATGCAAGGCTGTGCAGATCCAAATAAGAAGTATGTCCTACACTAGGTCCTGTATCACACACTGATGGCATGTAAAGGGGAAAGGACATTATGAGCAAGTCTCTTCCACTGCCATCTCTACTTACCCCTCTCTCTCCCTTATAAATATTCATAAGCATCATTTCACATATCACATACTAGCTTTGATGCTTAATCCAGCCACGTTTTGTACTTAAGTGTTCTGCCAGATCTCAAAACCTGGAGGTCAAAATACAAGGAACCATGTAGCAACAGAACTAATAAACCTGGGTGCCCTTGGCCTAAACCACCGAGGGACCCATCAAGTACTTAATTAAATCCAGTGTGATTAAAGACTATGGTAAGGGACTATAAAAAAAAAATCCATATGTATAGCATAACTGTGTTCTCTGCACTGCTTGCTATTCCTTTCCCCACCTTTTTCACCTTGCAATCTTCTATCCATTCATCACAAATTAATTCAGATATAACCTAGTCCAAGAAACCTTGCCAGGCCAGCCTCTAATCTGTTTGGAGTCTTTCCTTGGTATATCAGCAACACTCTAGGACTTCTTTCTTGTGGTGCTTACCACACTGGATTGTAATTATATGGTTGTCTACCTCTCCAATAAAGTATGAACTCACTACAAGAAAGTCTATGATTTAACCTGTTTAAATACATATATTAAAGGGCAAAGGTAATGAAAATGGAGAAGCAGAAGAGAATCAAATTTGGACGATGATAAGGACTTTTTCTTTTACTCTAAGTGGAATAAGAGTATGAAGAAAGAAGGGACAAGACCTCACCTACATTTTTTTAAAGGATCACTATGAGTGCCATATGGAGAGTAACTAGCATGGATAACTAGGAAGCAATTTCTGCAATGGTCCAGTTAAGAATAACAGTACCACAGGGTTCCTGGGCGTCTCAGTCAGTTGAGTGTCTGACTCTTGATTTCGGCTCAGGTCATGATCCCAGGGTCATGGGATTGAGCTATACATCAGGCTCTGCACTGACAGCACAGAGCCTGCTTAGGATTCTCTGTATCTCTTTCAAAAATAAAAATTTAAAAATTTAAAGAGATAATGGTACTTTGAACAAGGAGGAAGCAGGAGTGGGTAACCAGATTTGGGGCAGTCTCACAATTGAAAGACAGAATGGATGAGAAGTATGAGAAATTACCAATAAGCTCAATTAGTGGGGTGCCTAGGTGGCTCAGTCGGTTAAGTGTCTGACTTTGGCTCAGGTCATGATCTCACAGCTCATGAGTTCGAGCACTGTGTTGGGCTCTGTGCTGACAGCCTGCTTCAGATTCTGTGTCTCCCCCTCTCTCTGCCCCTCTCCTACTTGTGCTCTGTCTCTCTCCTTCTCCCTCTCTCTCTCTCAAAAATAAATAAACATTAAAAAATAATAATAGTAATAAAAAAATAAGCTCAATTAGTAAAAGGATAAAAACTCAAACAAATATCAAATAGATACAGCAATTTCAGAGAAATACACTATAAAGGGGAAAAAAGCAAAGCAGTTGAGAGGTATTGATGATAACTTTAGTACAGAGAAACAGCCAGGGGGCTTATACCTACTATTTCATGAAACTAAATGACTTTCGTTATTATTTTTTAAAAACTTATTCTTTATTTTCTTCTTAAAATTAAGTTGAAAGCTAAGAATCTGCAAAGAATTATCTATAATTGGTTTTTACCATTCCATGTGA
This sequence comes from Acinonyx jubatus, assembly GCF_027475565.1. Classification (NCBI taxonomy): domain Eukaryota; kingdom Metazoa; phylum Chordata; class Mammalia; order Carnivora; family Felidae; genus Acinonyx; species Acinonyx jubatus. The sequence goes on from NC_069391.1 coordinate 60,874,742, forward strand.
TTTAAGAGAAGCTTTCCAAAAATGTATTCTATATTGTAAACTGAGTTGCACCCCCACAAAAAATTTTCATTTTAGAATCTTTTTTTTATTACACCAAATGGGCACTCTGCCTCAGAACTCCATCACACATAGCAGTAATGTTCCTGACTTTTACAACATCATTTGGCCTCCTCATTATTACTCCATAGCTTTAGATGCTCTACCGGTTAAGCTATGTGGAAAAGTAAGATACCAATCCTAGAGCACAGATTTAAGGCACCAGATCAACCACCTCAACACTTACACATGAACATAATTAGCCAGTTTCTCACCTGAGAGTTTGACATTATCCGATGAATTCTGATCTGGCTGCTTCCTGCTAGCAGAAGCCTCTTCTTCTAAAGGAGATTCTGGGTTCCCCATCTTCACTGCTTCTTCTGATTTTTCACTGACCTTGAGGTCTTCTGGGTCTTGGTCAGGGGTGAGGCCCTCCACCCTATCGACTGCAGGTGACACTTCTTCATCCTCCTCATTCTTAAGCCTCTTAGAGTAAGAACCAGTGCACTGGAAACTATTAACAAGAGACACTGTGGTCAGAGCAGAATGTTTGCTGTGGACAGGATAAAACACATACCAATACAAACGTTATTATCACTTACTGAAAGAAGTGAAAAAACTAATAGCTTTTTCATCATTATGCAAAAATAATCTTCACAATTAGTAGATTAGATTTGAAATTGAAATCTTAGTGTTTTTTTTTTCAACTTTTTTTTTTGGGGGGGGGGACAGAGAGAGAAGAGCATGAACGGGGGAGGGGCAGAGAGAGAGGGAGACACAGAATCGGAAACGGGCTCCAGGCTCCGAGCCATCAGCCCAGAGCCTGACGCGGGGCTCGAACTCACAGACCGCGAGATCGTGACCTGGCTGAAGTCGGACGCTTAACCGACTGCGCCACCCAGGCGCCCCTGAAATCTTAGTTTTAATAACAATTTACTAAAAGTGAAAATTAAAACAATTGTAAATAATTGATTATTAAATATTATTGGGAAAATGTCATTGCTAACATTTTATAACAATACTAAAAGAAGTCTGAAAATAAAAATAAAGTGAAAAATGATGACATGGGGAAAATAAATCAATGAAGAAAGCAAAAGGAAAAGAGGCGATCTCTATAACCTGCTGTTAAAATCTGAATAGATTATTTACATTCTAAGGTGAACACATCCCTGATTTTTGCATAATTCTGAAGTATGCATGAAAATCATTAAAATTAAATGCCAAATCATCATTAGCTAAAGGAATTAAGACAGGAGACAGGCTAACTATATGTATTTAACATCTTACATCTAACTCTTGTTTTCAGAGCGGATGCCATTTTAATTGTCTTATTCTCAGTATTTTCCAGAAAGTCACTTGATGTCTTTGTTGTAGATACCTTTTGTATAAGACACATTTCTGAGGCACTTGAGTGGCTCAGTCAGTTAAGCATCTGACTCTTGATTTTGGCTCAGGTCATTCTCTCACAGTTCCAGGATATTAAGCCCCAAGTTGGACTCCATGCTGGGCACGGAGCCTGCTCAAGATTCTCTCTCTCTCCCTCTGCCCTTCCCCTGCTCACAAGGCATGCACACACGGGCTCTCTCTCATAAAAAAGACACATTTCCAACACTATCATTTAAGAATAATTACAACTAAAATCTAAGCAACATGTATTTCCATGTCCAAACACACACACACACACACACACACACACACACACACACACCCCACAACACTATGCACTATAGAAGTCAGAGTGGGCAAGGTTCTGAGATAGAGGGAGTAGCCAAGGATAACCAACATAAATTAGCTTTGACTTCTACTTCTAATGGTACTGGTATCATCATCATCACTATCATTTTTATTGAAAACCCATGCATAGGCAACGTGGGAAATTGTCACATCACGAATGGCATAGTACTTGTAAAATAACATGGTTGATCTCTCTTTGAGATTTCAATAAACCATTCCCTGTTTTAAATTTCCTGGAAAGCAGAAAAGTCTAGGATCAAGCCACAAGGCTGTGCATAATCAATGACCCCCTCTAAACATGAGGCTTTCTAACTGTGTGAGCAAAGTCCATTGATTATTTTAACCTACGAAAAGGCATTTCAAATATGTCCAATGTCATAGATCTATGTTCTCTGTCAACCCAAAAAGGCCACTATAGTTAGTCACTAGAAGACCAGATCATTCACCTAAAGTATTGTGTTTTCTGTTCATTAAAGAACAATTCTCAAGATGTTCTATTGGTGTTTTTTCTGAACCCAGATTGACTATTGCCTCCTCCCACAGGTAGGCTTTTTGGCAATGACTCTCTATATCAGTATTTCCCAAACATTTTTTAGTACAACCAGCCAATTATAAGTTATATACTTTAGATAGTGATACAACACACACGTACACACATGTTCACACATCATGAATTAATACTTACCCTTACTGCAGGGAAGGACTATGATACTTTTTATTCTACTTTACTTCCTAATTTAAAAATGTTGTTCCTAACCTACTAAATAAATTTGAAACCCAACAGTTTGAAAATCATTGCTGTAAACTGCAGGGTAAAATAAGAACACCTGAGTTTTACTTTTGCTACTAATTCTGCACCTCAGGTATATCTCTTATAAAATGCAGAAGTGTGACTCCACGTTCTTAAGTTTCTTCTACCCACTACAATTCTAAAATAGCAGAAAATAAATGTCAGAGTAATAAAATAAATACCAGAAGTGTGGTCAAAGATTTGAAATTACATTGTTATTTAGCTAATGGGGAAAAAAAAAGCTACAAATAAGCTACAGGTCCAAAAACAAGGGATTAAATACATGCAGGCATTAAATATTATGCTGAACCAAATCATTTAATTATATGAAAAAAAACACACAAAACTGGTAATCAAAGGGTTAACAGAGCATGGCCCCAATTTTGGAAAAGTATGTAATATTACATAATAAATACGTATGTAAAGGATATCTACCAAATGTTAAAACTTGTTATCTCTGGATTATGATGTTATGGGTGATTTGGGATTCCTTCACTATTCTTTTTCTTATTTTACAAATATTCCCCAATGCCCAAATATTACTTTTACAGTCTGAAAGAAAAACAATGAGTAATATTGGAGAACAAAAGTTTAACATAAACCAAGAAAATATAAGAGCCTGAAAATAAAAGTTGCCTGAGGACCTGAGCAACGTAACACACACCCTATTCAATGGATTTTAAAATAGCAAGATGCCCACCTAAAAGAAATGGCCCTGGCCATCCAGGACTGTTCTATATGCCATGTATAGCATGTCAGGAATATTCACAAACACATTATATCCCCCACTTCCTATATTCTACTTATTACACAGCTTACGAATTATACTTTCCCTCAAATTTTCAGTAAGATATTAAGTAAATTTATGATGAATAAACAGGAAAAAGCAAATACATAGTTTCTGAGAACATCACATTCAATGACCCATTTTTATTGAGTAGGTAGAAGTGGAATGGGGTGGGAAGAAATCATTACCTCCTGGATGCTTTTCTTACTTTCCTCCTCCTCTGCAGCCATGCTTTTACTTCAGGTGTGGATTCTGGAGTAGGCCTTGTATGGTCAATGGTGTATATATCCTTTCCTTGCTTCCAAAGCTGATATCTGTCTGGCTGAAATTTCCTCACAAAAATATCCATTGAAATTTTCACCATGTCTTTCCTGCAGGTGCACTGAAACACAACAGGGATCAAATGCTTTAAACATTTTACTGGCTACATAAAGTCACACCGAGTCATACTTTGTACCATACATGAATACTCACTACATACTTGAGGGTAATGTTTTACATTTTTTAACATTCAGTGAATGATAAATTCAATTTTTTCTGAATGGAGGTGACAACCTCTACATTCACATTTACAAATGAAAAAATAAGATGAGAGAATGCAGTACAGAGTTCATCAGGAACTGTGTATCAAGAACAACTGAAAGGAATGAGCACACTTTTGAAAGCATGCCTGCAACAGAACAATTACCCTCTCATCATAAGTATGTATCAATATACTGAATGCTGGAAGGTCTATAAAGTTGAAAACCTAGGTTCCAATGAATAAAAGTAGCCAATTAATGTTTGATTAGAAAAATTCAACCAATGAACTGAGATAAATTTTCTCTGATATATACTTTAATCACATTTATGCTTGTTAATAAATATACTCTCACAAATTAACCAATAATTAAAGCAAAAAAATGACTTCTCTTCTATGTCCTATCCATAAGACACTCATCACCATCTCTTTAAATATGTAACTAAGAAAACCGAATAGTGTTAAGGGCAGAAATTCAAAGAAAATATTATTTTAAATCTACCAGAACTTTGATTATTGTGAATACATAGTCAGAAGTTCTATCTTATAAAACAAGTTTCTTATAAAGACTTCAAAAGGTTAAACTGTGTCTAGGCCAAGATGCCATGTAACATGTCAGATATCATTCAAATGGTGGTACAGAAGTAGTCTCAAAGATGTAACTAACAGGCCCTGACAATCCCTGGCAAACATGGCAAGAGCCTGGTTGATTCAACAGCCTTGAAACAATAAGTCTCTCAATATTTTGGTGATAAAATCATCATCTCCATCCAAATTAACTTCAAAGCCTTAATTTTCCAGCCTGTACTAGCCACCCCTAGAGTCCAAATCTTGACAGATACAATGCTTTGAAAGTTCAGGAAACACCCTACAGTCAACCTGCCTAAAATAACTTCTTCAGCTGTAAACAAATATTCTGTAATCAATGATACCATGATTCTTCCATTCTCCTACCTTCACAGTCAGCATTTCCTAATCCCTCCCTTCTCCTCTACTGTCATCACCCTGTCATCATCTGCTATTAGACCTTCCTTTTAAATGTCTCCTGAGTAAAGTCCTTATCCAGACTCCTTCCATCTTTACTTGCAGACAATACACCCTAGCAAACAAAACTAATTCATTTCTCTGCCTGCAGTAGCTCCTAGCACCAATTCACTCTTACAGCTACCACTTTAATCCCCCTCACATATCTTGTAATCTTTCATTTCTGAGTTCAACGGTAATCTAACTTCCTCTACCGTTAGAATAAAGTCTAGACTCCTAAGTCTGGCATTCAAGGGATGCAAGATTTGACTCTGCCAGGGAGATTTCCAAGTTTCTCTCCCATTGCAAATCAACATAAATACTCCTCTTCAACGCAAGGAATTGAAGAGAGCCCAAATGCACCAGACGTTTCCTTCACTCAGTACCCCTGTTCCTACCACAATGCCTTCCTGCTCGCTGTTCTGCTATCTGAACTCCCCCCCCCACAAAAAAAAACTCATCCTAAACACTGTAAGTTGAACCAATTATTCCTCTGAATGCAGTAATGTTTAACTACAACTCTGTTTTATATTATTAGTTAGGAATAGAGAAAGTTCTACAACATTTTGCTATAATTATCTTGGGTTAGAAATATGGAAAATGGAAATCCTGAGAAATTTTAGGATATTTTGGTTTAAAATGCAATCTTTTCACTAAAGGTAGAAATAGAAGTTCAGATTCATCAGCAGAAACTTTCTTATTTTCTTCAAATGTTACTAATACTTACTTCATGAAGAAAAATAAGGGAGTAAACAATATAGACACTATTCAGTTACATTAGGAAAGGAGAATTCTGTTTAAATTCATTTTAATTTCCCCTACCCCTCTCCCAGAAGTCCTAGATTTTGCAAACATGCAACAAGATCTACCCCTCAGTTGATTGCTCAACTCACTCCAAAGACAACAGGTAAGTGTTATTTCCAAATTTAGAAATAAACAGGCAAAAAAATACCCAAAATTATGCAAGGAATAATGTCACAGTCAAAAATAGTAAAATTCAGCAGGACAGAGAAATCTATTCTTGTTACTAGTGACAAATAGTAACACTCATCTAAACCCCAATGAAAATTAAATGAGATCATTTAAGAGAACGTAACACATACCTTTATTAGTAGGAAAGAATAACATTAGCAGTCCCATTTAGAAATAAAGAAACTTGCACATTACATATTGGTACAAAGAGCAATAATCAGTAATAGATAATACTTTTCAAACAAACTATTTGTGATATCAAGTCAAAGTACTAATAAGAATAGCTATTCTTGTTGCTTCTTTTAAGAATATACACATATTGGGGCACCTGGATGGCTCAGTTAAGCATCTGACTCGGCTCAGGTCATGATCTCACAGTTTGTGAGTTCAAGCCCCGCATCGGGCTCTGTACTGACAGCTCGGAGCCTGGAGCCTGCTTTGGATTCTGTGTCTCCCTCTCTCTCTGCCCCTCCCCTGCTCATGATATGTCTCGCGCGCTCTCTCTCTCTTAAAAATAAATATTTAAATACATATGTTTAAATATACAAGCATAAATATATAAATATATAATATATTATATAAATATATATAATAAAATATATAATAAATTATATAAATATAAATACATACACACACACACACTGGTTAAAAATGCAGAGTCCAAATTTAGAGAGAATTGTCAGAAGCTTGTATGCATTGAATTCTTCCATATTTCAGTACCCTAAGACTTATTACAGAGTCATGACTATTTGTTCCTATCTCCCAAAAAGTCAAATTCATGTTAGCATTTATACTAAAAACAACAATCTAACTTAAAGATGAAAACACTTTAAAATTCAACAACTTTCTAAGACAGAAAATATTAATTTAGTTGTTTGAATCTTAGAATTGGAATTTTCACATAACCACAATAAATGATAAAATACTTAACACACCCAAACTGAGGTATTCCTTTAACATATTTTCTTCATGACACACAGGATGGCTAATTAATTATGAAAAAAATACTTCCATGTGCAAATGTCTGACAAGGAAGGCTTTGAAGGTAGGAAAAAATGTGTGAAATGATTCTGCTTTTCAGTCTATTTATAAAAATTAAATGCTAATTAGGAAGGAACTAAGGAAAGAATGCCTTAAAATAAGAAAAGCCTAATAGCAACTTGATATGGTTGTTATGATTATGAGGGTGTTAAAGGTTGAATTGTGACCCCCTCAAATAGTATGCTGAAGTGCTCACCCCAAGTATATCAGAATGTGATCCCATTTGGAAACAGGGTTATGGCAGAAGTAATGACTTAAGATCATACTGGAGTAGGATAGGCCTTTAATCCAATAGGACTGGTATCACTATGAGAAGAGACACAGCACACAGGCAAGAAGGCCATGTGAAGATGAAGGCACAGACTGGAGTAATATATCTACAAGGCAAAGACCACCAAGGATTAACTTCCACAACCAGGAAGAGGCAAGGAAGGATCTCAGGGGGAGGACAGACCTTCTGGCACCTTGATTTTGGACTTCCAACATCCATAACTGTAAGACAACACATTTTTGTTGTTTTAAGCCATCCAGTTTATGGTGCTTTGTTACAGCAGTCCTCAGAAACAATACAGCCTTAGAAAAGTAATAACAAAGTTTTGGTACTGGCAAGCATTACTGCTGAACAAATGCCTAAAAAGATGTGGAAGTGGCTTTGGAGAAGAAAAGGGTAAAGAAACTTTGTCAACATAAACAATACATATATAGTCATGAACAGAATGTTGCTAGACATATAAACTTTGTTAAAGTTGCTTTCAGCAAGGTATCAGATAGAAACGAAGAACACAGGGGCACCTGGGTGGCTCAGTCAGTTGAGCGTCCGACTTCGACTCAGGTCATGATCTCATGGTTTGTGGGTTCAAGCCCTGGGTCGGGCTCTGTGCTGACAGCTCAGAGCCTAGAGCCTGCTTCGGATTTGATGTCTCCTCTCTCTGCGCCTCCCCCACTTGTGCTCTGTATCTCAAAAATAAATAAATGTGAAAAAAAGAAAAGAAAAAGAAACGAGGAACACAGTATTGGACGCTGGAGGAAAGGCGATCTCTTGATCTCTGTTATGCAGTGGCAGAAATGTGTTCTTCTGTTGGGCGGCAGGTAAAGCTTGTAAGTGATGAGCTTGAATATGTAGCTGAGGATGTTTCCAAGGAAAGCATGAAAGGTGGATCTTGTTTTTTTGCTGTTTATTGTAAGATTGAAGAGGGAAGAAACAAAATGATGAAGGAACTGCTAAGCAAAAACAAACATGTCAGCCTATCCACCTAAGTGTGCTCTAGAGACCAGGCCAATGGTTTGTTAGGACAAACATCTGCTAAGGAGATTCAGCATGTGAATTACAGATCAACTCAACCATCTCAGAAGAAGCCTGGACTAGAGATAGAGATGTCGTTACCCTGGAAAGAAGTGTGGAGGACCTTTCTGTCTGATGGCTTGGGCAGCCATGAACTGCACAGAGAGCCAACACAGTTTTTGAGATTTTTATACCAGCAAAAATGTTGCTACCGTGGACTTAAAGGAACAGAGACAGAATGAAATGAAAGAAGAATCACTCCAAGGAAAAAGTCAGAGTAAAGAAGATTGAGCCAATAGGATCTGCTCAGGCTGTTATAGTAGCCTTAACAAACTAATATACTGGGGATTCAGAAAGATGCTGTCATGTTTTATGTAAGATACACTAATTGAGGGATTAAACCAACAAGAAAACACATGCATATTAAAGTTTTCTAAATAACAAAAATGCAACAAAAATTGCTATCTATTCAACAGTATAAAAAATAATATACAAATTATTCCTTTAAATATGTTAAATTATTCCTTTAAAATTCTATTTGGGTTTATAGTACCTTGGAAGATGAGAAAAAGAAGAAAATGGTATCAATTTGTTGAACTACAAGATCACACTATGATGCAGCATAGTATGGTACTTAAAAATCTGGATTCAAACCCCACCATCATTAGCTGTGTAACCTTAATCAACTTATTGAACCTCTCTGTGCCTCAGTTTTCTCATCTGAAAAACTGGCATAAAAATTTTCACTAACCCAAGGGGCTGATAAAAAGACTAAACTTTTCGTACTTGTAAGGGGTGCTTGATCGCGGGTCGGTGAGATCATGAAGTTCCCATGCCAGAAACTAGGGAGCTGCGTGAAGCCATTTCTACCTCTCCCACACACGTGCCTGTGCACCACAATGATCCACCCCAATAAGCTAAGCAGCGCTGCCTAGTGGAGGACAGAGCCGTTACACCAAACCCGTCCAACTGTGCCCTCTAAGCATATCCCCTAGAAAACCAGCACAGGTCACTCCACCTGCTTAAACTTTTCATACTTGTAAAACAGTTACTCAGACTGCAATAAATGTTCTATCAGTGCCTTTTTTTAAAAAAAAATAGGATGGGGCACCTGGATGGCTCAGTCGGTTAAGCATCCAACTTCAGCTCAGGTCATGATCTCGCAGTTCATGAGTTCAAATCCCACATCGGGCTCTCTGCTGACAGCTTGGAGCCTGGAGCCTGCTTTGGATTCTCTGTCTCCCTCTATCTCTGCCTTTACCCTGTCACACTCTCTTTCTTTCTCAAAAAAAATTTTTAATAGGATAAACCTTACAAAAATAGCCTACTACTGGTCTGACCACAAGAAAATAGGGGTTCGTAGTATTATTAAATCTGGCCTTACTGGGAAAGTTGAATCAATTGAGGAAGTAAGACTCAGGTTACCATGTCTAACAAATAGCCCTAGGAGTCAATAAGAACTGTGTAGTGGTTTTGAAGAATCAAGAGCAATCATGGACTTCTGGTTTACTGAGAGATACTATAAGAAAACTGAGTCCTTCTCATGGGTGGAACCAGTGCTGTGCACATCCAGCTCCTGGTTGGGACATATGTTGCAGTCATCTAAACTCCTTGCCTTCCATTTTCAAGTAATCACTAAAACTGAAGGCCCAGAAGTCCGGCATTTATGAGGGGAAATGCCATGACATAAACTTATCCTGCAAGATGCCAAAAGTAGGAAACTGTAAGGTGGGATTAGATGGGGGTGGGGGTTGAATTCATGTGACTTCTCCCCTATAACCAAAATGAAGGGGAGAGTTTCTTCTCAATATAAGATCTCAGCATTTGCAACTATATGAACAGAACTAGAGGGTATTATGCTAAACGAAATTAGTCAGAAAAAGACAAATATCATATGACTTCACTCATATAAGGAATTTAAGATTCAAAACAGATGAACATAACGGAAGGGAAGCAAAAATAATATAAAAACAGGGAGGAGGACAAAACTTGAGACTCTTAAAGATAGAAAACAAACAGAGGGTAGCTTGAGAGGTTGTGGTAGGGGGGATGGACTAAATGGGTAAGGGGCATTAAGGAATCTAATCCTGAAATCATTATTGCACTATATGCTAACTTGGATGTAAATTTAAAACCTAATTAATTAATTTTAAAAAAACAGCTCGCTATTAGCTGCCTCCATGTATGTAGTTTTGAGAGACATAAGATAATATCCACTTGAATCTCAGGATTATAAAGAGTAACTTCCAATAAAAAAAGGGAAATGTCCTCTTCTTTCTCACATACAATATTCCAATGAATGTTAACTACAGAACATACAGAACAGAAAGAATATACAGAACAGATAGAAAATTTTAAATTTAAAGAGAATTACTCTCTTTCCCAGAAATTATTAATTTTCCTTGGGCTGCCTCTGAGGCTCAGGCGGTTACACATCTGACTTTATTTCAGCTCAGGTCATGATCTCATGGTTCATGAGATCAAGTCCTGCATTGAGCTCTGTGCTAACAGTGAGGAGCCCAATTGGGATATATTCTCTGTCTCTCTCTCTCTCTCTCTCTCTCTCTCTCTCTCTCTCTCTCACTGCTCCTTCCTCACTTGTGTGTGGGAGCTCTCTCTCTCAAAATAACTAAATAAGCATAAAAAAGAAATTATTAATTTCCCAACAATTATGAAAAGGGCCCAATACATAGGATGAAACAGATTTACTGATTTAAGACAATCAAAGAGTGGGGAGGAGGCAATAATAGCAACTCTTGTCTCAAAGATTTAGAATTGTCAAAATAAAGCACATATTGTCATTTTCTGCTGACACCAGAGTTGTTAGTGTGTCTAAACCTAAGAACACTGTCCTTTGTAATAAGAATACTAACATGTGAGGGAGCTATTTCTGTGGAGAGAGGACTGAGAAAAGTAAAGGTAGAGAGTGTGGCACACCACAATCATGAAAGAAAAGCACTCCCCCCAAAAGTAGCTGGAGAGAAAGATAGAGAAAGAGTGAAAACACAGGGAATGAACAAGAAATCTGTTCCCCAAAACCACTGATGGGAAGAAAGAGAGGGTTTCAATATCACAAGTATGCTATAAACAGTGTAGCACAGAGTCTGAAGTTTTGGAGTTCAGTGCCTGGAGGTGCTCTGGTGAGGAAGAAGGGTGAATCCCCAGGACCAGGCAGTGGGGTCTGAGAGGTCCATGTGCCACATGGGGAGAAGTGGTTCCCCTGCTTGGAGTACATTTGGTAGAGGCCCTAAGGCCTCCCTACAGAAAAAGGTCCCAGGCGACCCTGGAGAGCAGCCATGTTTGCTGGTACTGGGACAAAGATAGCAGAGTGCAGTGAAGCCTGGCACTGTGTGTTGTGGTTTGCCATAATCTCTGAACCTCTTCTACTGCCCAATCCACGAATGTTTTCTGGAGTAAGCCAGCACCTGCCATTGCTCAGCAAGACCCGCTCCCAGAGAGTCGGTGTGGGTCCAAGCCACAGGGGTCTACAAGGCGAAGGGTTGTGAAACACAACCCCATTTGAGATAAAACTCTGGAGGGAGGAGCTGCCTTGCAGGTGGACAGCTTGAACATGGACAGGGTAGAGGGGGGAGTAGACAGAAGCCCAAGACAAAGGAGGGGTGCTTGATTGATAATCAGTGAGAGAGTCAAATTCCTGTGCCACAGACTAGGGACCTGGATGAAGCCATTTCCACCTCTCCCGTGCATGATCCAAGATAATAAGCAGAGCCACCTAGTGGAGAACAGAGCCATTACACCAAGCCCCACCCCAACTGCTCTCTCCAAGCACATCCCCTTTGAAGACCAGCACAAGTCACTCCACCTGCTTACTGTACAAGACTTTAGAGTGCCTCACAATTTCAGTTCTAGGAGAAACTGGATATAACTTTATTCGGGACTCATTCTGTTTGCTAATTTCTTTTCATTCCTTCTTTTGTGCTTAAATTGTTTTCTTTTCCTTTCTTCCTTTTCTTTCTCATTCTTGGATACAGAAAGAGAAAAATTTACTTTTACTTTTTACTTATTTTTTTATTTTTTAATTTTTTTATTCTATTTCATTTTCCTTATTTCATTTTATTCTATTTTATTACATAAAATTTTTTGAATTTTTAAAAAAAATTTTACCTTTTTTCTATTCTTTCCCTTTTTTCTCTAGTGTATCAAGCTTCTTTCAACAAACAGACCAAAACACACCTAGAACTTAGATTCCTTTATTTGCTTTTTTGTTTTGTTTTTAATTCTTATTTTTTACTTTATTATTTTTTTTCTTCCTCCAAAATGACAAAATGAAGGAATTCACCCCAAGAAACAACAGGAAAAATAACAGCCAGGGGATTAATCAATACAGATATAAGTACGATGTCTAAACTAGAAGTTAGAACCACAATAATAAGAATACTAGCTGAAAAGGAAAAGAGCATAGAATCCCTTTCTGTGGAGATAAAGAAATAAAATCTAGTCAGGATGAAGTTAAAAATGCTATAATCGAGATGCAATCTGAAATATATGCCACGACAGCCAGAAAGATGAAGCAGAACAGTAAATCAGCGATTTAAAGATAAAATTATGGAGAATAACGAGCAGGAAAAAAAGGGGAGGGGGGAACAAAGGCAAAAGATAACAATAGTTTTAGAGAACTCAGTGACTTATTCAAAAGGAATAACATCCAAATCATAAGAGATGAAGATGTAAAGGGGCAAAAGACTGATGTGAGCAAATTATACCAGAAAACTTTCCTAAACTGGGGAAGGACAGACATCAAAATTCATGGAGCACAGAGAACTCCCATTAGATTCAACAAAAACCAACCATCAGCAAGGCATATCATAGTCAAATTCACAAAATACACAGACAAGGAAAGAATTATGAAAGCAGCAAGGGAAAAAATGTCTTTAACCTATAAGGGAAAACGGATCAGGTTTGCAGCAGACCTATCCACAGAAACTTGGCAGGCCAGAAAAGAATGGCAGGATATATTCAACATGCTGAATCAGAAAAATATGAAGACAAGAATTCTTTATCCAACATGCCTGTCATTTAAAATAGAATAGATAATGAGTTTCCCAAATAAAAACTAATGGAGTTTGTGACCACTTAACCAGCCCTGCAAGGAATTTGAAGGGGAACGCTTTGAGTGGAGAAAAGACAAAACAAAACAAAAAACACCAGAAGCAACAATGAGTAGAAAGGACCAGAGAACATCAGAAACACCAATTCAACAGGCAACACAATGACATTAATTCATATCTTTCAGTACTCACGCTAAATGTCAACAGACAAAATGTTCCAATCAAAAGACACAGGGTATCAGAATATATAAAAATACAAAACAAATCTATATGTTGCTTACAAGACTCACTTTAGACCTAAAGACACATGCAGATTGAAAGTAAGGGGATAGAGGGGCACCTGGGTGGCTCAGTTGGTTAGCCATCTGACTTCAGCCCAGGTCATGATCTCACAACTGTGAGTTCAAGCCCCACATCAGGCTTTGAGCTGACAGCTCAGAGACTGGAGTCTGCTTTGAATTCTCTCTCTCTCTCTCTCTCTCTCTCTCTCTCTCTCTCTCTCTGCCCCTTCTGTGCTCATGCTCTGTCTCTCCCAAAAATAAACATTAAGAAAGGAAGAAAGGAAGAAAGGAAGAAAGGAAGAAAGGAAGAAAGAAAGAAAGAAAGAAAGAAAGAAAGAAGAAGAAAGGGAAGAGAGAACAAGTTATCATGTTAATGGTCGTCAAAAGAAAGCTGGTGTAGCCATACTTATACCAGACAATCTAGATTTTAAAATAAAGACTGTAACAAGACATGAAGAAGGGCATTATATCATAACTAAGGGGTCTTTCCACCAGGAAGATCAATAATTGCAAATATTTATGCCCCCAACATGAAGGCACCCAAATACATATATAGATTAATAACAAACATGAAGAAACTCATTGATAACAATACGATAATAGGAGGGGACTTCAACATCCACTAAAAGCAATGGACAGATTATCTAAGCAGAAAATCAATAAGAAAAAATTGGCTCCAAATGACACAGTGGACCAGATGGACTTAACAGATCTATTCAGAACATTTCATTGAAAAGCAGCAGAATACACATTCTTTTCAAGTATACATGGAACATTCTCCAGAACAGATCACATACTGGATCACAAATCAGCCCTCAACAAGAACAAAAAGATCGAGATCATACCTTGCATATTTTCAAACCACAACGCTATGAAACTCAAAATAAACCACATGAAAAAAATTGGAAAGACAATGAATACTTGGAGATTAAAGAACATCCTACTAAGGAATGAATGGGTTAAACAAGAAATTAAAGAAGAAATTAAAAAGTACATGGAAGCCAATGAAAATGAATATACGGCATCCCAAAAGCTCTGGGAGGCAGCAAAGGTGGTCATAAGAAGGAAGTATATAGCAATCCAGGCCTTCCTAAAGAAGGAAGAAAGGTCTCAAATATACAAACTAACCTTACACCTAAAAGAGCTAGAAAAAGAACAGCAAATAAAGCCAAAAATCAGCAGAAAAAGGGAATTGATAAAGACTAGAGCAAAAATCAATGGTATTGAAATAAAAAACAAAAACAAAAAACAAAAAAAATACACCGTATCAATGAAACCAGGAGCTGGTTCTTTGGAAGAATTAACAAAATTGATACACCCCCAGCCAGACTAATCCAAAAGTAAAAGGAAGGACACAAATAAATAAAATTATGAATGAAAGAGAAGACATCACAACCAACAACACAGAGATATAAACAATAATAAGAGAATATTATGAGCAATCATACACCAACAAATTGGGCAATCTGGAAGACATGGAAAAATTCCTGGAAACATATACACTACCAAAACTGAAACAGGAAGAAATAGAAAATTTGAACAGACCCATAACCAGTAAAGAAATTGAATCAGCAACGAAAAATCTTCCAACAAACAAGAGTCCAGGGCCAGATGATTTTCCAGGGGAATACTACAAAACATTTAAAGAAGAGCTAACAGCTATTCTTTTCAAGCTGTTTCAAAAAATAAAAATGGAAAGAAAACTTCCAAATTCATTCTACAAGGCCAGCATTACTTGATTCCAAAGCCAAACAAAGACCCCACTAAAAACGAGAACTACAGACCAACTTCCCTGATGAACATGGATGCAAAAATTCTCAACAAGATACTAGCCAACCAGATCCAACAATACATTAAAAGAATTATTCACAGGGGGAGGAGCCAAGATGGCAGAACAGCAAGGAAGTTTTTTTGTGTGTGTTTCACATCCATAAAATACAGCCAGATCAACACTAAACCATCCTGCACACCTAGAAAACTGGTTTCAGGATTAACACAACAATCTGCACAACCTGAACCACAGAACTCAGCAGGTACACTGCACAGAGAGGTGAACTGGGGGAGAGAGTTGTAGAGGACAGGGAACTGTTTTTGCTTGCAGAGAGAGGACAGAGATGGGGGGAGGGAGAATATGGGAAAAGCACCCCCCCAAAAAAAATGCTGGAGAGAAAGTGGAAAAGTGGAGACAGCTACAGGGACTGGACTAAAAAGGGAGAAGGAAGAAAGGAGAGGGTTTAAATTCCACTAAGACTCTATAAACAGAGGAGGCACAGAGTCTGAATCTCTGCAGCTCAATACATGACAGTGCTCTGGTGAGAAGAGTGAATCCACAAGAGCAGAGTGAAGTCCAGGGGTCTTCAGGCCACATGGGAAGAGGTGGTTCCCCTGTTGGGAGAACATCTGGCAGAGGTTGTGTGCCCCCCTCCCCAGACAAAGGCCCCCATGGACCTGAGAGAACAACCACATTCGCTGATGCCAAAACAAGATTGTTGGGGGGTGAAACCTGGAATCAGATGTGTATTGTGATTTTCCATAATTCCTGAAACACTGCTGCTACATGATTGCATGAACTTTTTCTGGGGTGAGTTGGCACCCAGCCGCAGTCTTTGGGCATCAGCAGTAGCACAGTCCCACAAATGTGCCAGCTGCACCCAACCATTGCTCAGTGAGACCCTCCCGAAGAGGGACATAATGGGTTAAACCCACAGTTCCTCAGAAATAAGGAGTCAGGAAAAACAGCTGCATCTGAGATAAAACTCAGGAAGGAGGTGCTGCCTGGGGCTTGGTCACGGGCAGTGTAACACCGGGGAGTGGATGGAAGCTGAAGACAAAGGATAGGTGCACAATTGCTGATCGGGGAGAAGAGAGTTCCGAAACTAGAGACTGGGTAGCTGGGTGACGCCATTTTCACCACTCTTGTGCATGTGCATACACACCTAAAGCACCACAACAATCCACCCCAAGTAAGGTAAACAGCACCATCTAGTGGAGAATGGAGCCATTACACTAAGCCCCACACAACTGGGCCTACCTTACTCTTCAGGAACACAAATCTCCTACCTGCTTAGTGGTTAGTGCTATAAATTACTTCATAGTTTGACTTCCAGGGGAAAATGAACTAATTTCAATCATATTTCAGTCCTTTCGCTGGTCCATCTATTCAATTTCTTTTTCTGTATTTTTTATTTCTTTTTTGTGTGTGAATATAGAAAGACAAAAAATTGATTTATATTTTCAATTTTTATTAAAAATATTTTTCTTTAATTTTTTCTACTACATTTTTTACTTTTGTGTAAATTTTTTCAAACTCTATTATTTACATCATTTCATTTAATTTCAGTGTATTCATTTTTTCAAATTTTCAAACAATTTCCTTTTTTTTCTTTCCCGTTTTTTCTCTAATATATCAAGCCCCTTTCAACACCCAGACCAAAACACAGCTAGGATCAAGCATCATTTATTTAATTTTTGTGTGTATCTGTGTTGTTTTTAATTTTTAATTTGTTTATTTTAACTATTTTAATTTTAATTTTTTTTACCTTGTTAATTCATTTTCTCCCTTCAAAATGACGAAATGAAGGAATTCACCTCAAAAGAAAGAGCAGGAAAAAATGACAGCCAGGGACATAACCAACACAGATACAAGCAAGCTGTCTGAACCAGAATTTAGAATCACGATAATAAGAATACTAACTGGAGTCAAAAATAGATTAGGATCCCTTTCTATGCAGATAAAAGAAATAAAAACTAGTCAGGATGAAGTAAAAAATGCTATAACTGAGCTTCAATCTCAAATGGATGACACAGCAGCAAGAATGGTGAGGCAGAGCAGAGAATCAGCGATATAGAGGACAAACTTATGGAGAATAATGAAGCAGAAAAAAAAAAGAGGGAGATTAAGGCAAAAGAAAGCGATTTAAGAATTAGAGAAATTGGTGACTCATTAAAAAGGAACAACATCAGAATCATAGGGGTCCCAGAAGATGAAGAGAGAGAAAAAGGGGTAGAAGGGTTATGTGAGCAAATCATAGCAGAAAACTTTCCTAACCTAGGGAAAGACACAAACATCAAAATCCAGGAAGCACAAAGGACTCCCATTAGATTCAACAAAAACCAACCATCAACAAGACATATCATGGTCAAATTCACAAAATATTCAGGCAAGGAAAGAATCATGAAACCAGCAAGGGAAAAAAGTCCTTAACTTACAAGGAAAGATCAGTTGCAGCAGACCTATCCACAGAAACTTGGCAGGCCAGAAAGGAGTGGCAGGATATAGTCAATGTGCTGAATCAGAAAAATATGAAGCCAAAAATTGTTTATCCAGCAAAGCTGTCATTCAAATAGAAAGAGAGATTAAAAGTTCCCCAGACAAACAAACATTAAAGGAGTTCATGACCACTAAACCATCCTGCAAGAAGCAACAAAGACTACAAAGGACCAGAGGACACCACCAGAAACTCCAACTCTACAAGCAATAAAATGGCAATAAATTAATATCTCTCAGTACTCACTCTAAATGTCAATGGACTAAATGCTCCAATCAAAAGACAAAGGGTAACATAATGGATAAGGAAACAAGATCCATCTATATGCTGTTTACAAGAGACCCACTTTAGACCTAAAAACAACTTCAGATTGAAAGTAAGGGAATGAAGAACCATCTATTATGCTAATTGTCTACAAAAGAAAACCTGAGTGTCCATACTTATATCAGACAATCTAGACTTTAAAATAAAGATTCTAACAAGAGATGAAGAAGGGCATTATATCACAATTAAGGGGTGAATCCACCAAGAAGACCTAACAATTGTAAACATTTATGTTCCAAATGTGATAGCACCAAAATATATACATCAGTTAACCAAAAACATAAAGAAACTCAAACTCATTGATAATAATACCGTACTAGTAGGGGACTTCAACACCCCACTTATAACAATGGACAGATCATCTAATCAGAAAATCAACTAAGAAACAATGGATTTGAATGACACACTGGACCAGATGGACTTAACAGATATATTCAGAACATTTCATCCTAAAGCAGTGGAATATACATTCTTCTCCAGTGCATATGGAACATTCTCCAGAACAGACCACATACTGGGACCCAAATCAGCCCTCAACAAGTACAAAATGATCGAGATCATACCATGCATATTTTCATAGCACAATGCTATGAAACTCAAAATCAACCACAAGAAAAAATTTGAAAAGGCAACAAATATTGGAGACTAAAGAAAGTCCTACTAAAAATGAATGTGCTAACCAAGAAGTTAAAGAGGAAATTAAAAAGTACATGGAAGCCAATGAAAATGATAACATCACAGCCAAAAACCTCTGGGATGCAGCAAAGGTAGTCATAAGAGGAAAGTATATAGCAATCTAGGTCTTCCTAAAGAGGGAAGAAAGATCTCAGATACACAACCTAAACTTGCACCTTAAAGAGCTGGAAAAAGAACAGCAAATAAAACCCCAAACCATCAGAAGACAAGAAATAATAAAGATCAGAGCAGAAATCAATGCAATCGAAACCAAAAAAACAGTAGAACAGATCAATGAAACCAGGAGCTGGTTCTTTGAAAGAATTAACAAAATTGATAAACCACTAGTCAGTTTTATATAAAAAAAAAATGGACCCAAATAAATAAAATCACAAATGAAAAAGGAGCGATCACAACACAACAGAAATAAAAACAAGAATAAGAGAATATTATGAGGAATTATAGGCCGATAAAGTGGGCAATCTGGAAGAAATGGACAACTTCCTAGAAACATGTACATTACCTAAACTGAAATAGGAAGAAATAGAAAATTTGAACGGACCCATAACCAGTAAAGAAATCGAATTAGTAATCTCCCAAAAACAAGAGTCCAGGGTCAGATGGCTTTCCAGGGGAATTCTATCAAACATTTAAGGAAGAGTTAATACCTATTCTCTTGAAGGTGTTCCACAAAAATTGAAATGGAAGGAAAACTTCCAAACTCTTTCTATGAAGCCAGCATTACCCTGATTCCAAAACCAGACAAAGACCCCACTAAAAAGGAGAATTATAGACCAATTTCCATGATGAACATGGATGCAAAAATCCTCAACATTTCCCAACCGGATCCAGCAATATATTTAAAAAATTATTCACCATGACTAAGTGGGATTTATACCTGGGATGCAGGGCAGGTTCAATATCCACAAAACAATCAATGTGATTCATCACATCAATAAAAAAAGGACAAGAACCATATGATCCTCTCAATAGATGCAGAGAAAGCATTTGACAAAATACAACATCGTTTGTTGATAAAAACCCTCAAGAAAATAGGGATAGAAGGAACTCACCTCAAGATCATAAAGGCCATATATGAAAGACCCACCACTAATACCATTCTCAATGGGGAAAAACTGAGAGATTTCCTCCTAAGGTCAGAAACACAACAAGGATGTCCACTCTCACCACTGCTATTCAACATACTGTTGGAAGTCCTAGCCTCAGCAATCAGACAAGAAAAAGAAATAAAAAGCATCCAAATTGGCAAGGAGTAAGTCAAACTTTCACTCTCCACAGACGACATGATACTCTGTGTGGAAAACCCAAAAGAACCCACCAAAAAACTGCTAGAACTAATACATAAATTCAGCAAAGTCACAGGATATAAAAGCAATGTACAGAAATCTGTTGCATTTCTGTACACCAATAAAGTAACAGCAGAAAGAGAAATCAAGGAATTAATCCCATTCACAGTTGTACAAAAAACCATAAAATATTTAGGAATAAGCCTAACCAAAGAGATGAAAAAGCTTTACAATGAAAACTACACAAAGTTTATGAAAGAAATTGAAGACACAAAAAGTGGAAAAACATTCCATACTCATGGATTAGAAGAACAAATATTCTTAAAATGTCGATACTACCCAAAGCAATCTACATATTCAATGCAATACCTATCAAAATAACACCAGCTTCTTCACAGAGCTAGAACAAACAATTCTAAAATTTGTATGGAACTGAAAAGACCCCAAATAGCCAAAGCAATTCTGAAAAGGAAAACCAAAGCTGGAGGCATCATAATTCCAGATTTCAAGCTGTATTACAAAGCTATAATCATCAACACAGTATGGTACTGGCACAAGAACAGACACATAGGTCAATGGAACA
Source organism: Acinonyx jubatus (assembly GCF_027475565.1). NCBI lineage: Eukaryota > Metazoa > Chordata > Mammalia > Carnivora > Felidae > Acinonyx > Acinonyx jubatus. Next base: position 60,895,434 of record NC_069391.1, read on the forward strand.
GAATAGATAACCTAGAAATCAACCCACAAACGTATGGCCAACTAATCTTTGACAAAGCAGGAAATAATATCCAATGGAAAAAGTCTCTTCAGAAAATAGTGTTGGGAAAACTGGACAGCGACATGCAGAAGAATGAACCTGGACCACTTTCTTAAACCATACACAATAAACTCAAAGTGGATGAAAGACATAAACATAAGACAGGAAACCATCAAAATCCTAGAGAAGAAAACAGGCAACAACCTCTTTGACCTCAGCCACAGAAACTTTTTACTTGACATGTCTCCAGAAGTAAAGGGAAAAAATGCAAAAATAAACTATTGGGACCTCATCAAGATAAAAAGCTTCTGTACAGCAAATGAAACAATCAGCAGAACTAAAAGGCAACTGACAGAATGAAAGAAGATATTTGCAAATGACATATCAGATAAAGGGTTAGTATCCAAAATCCATGAAGAACTTATCAAACTCAGCACCCAAAAAACAAATAATCCAATGAAGAAATGGGCAAAAGACATGAATAGACACTTCTCCAAAGAAGACATCCAGATGGCCAACTGACACATGAAAAAATGCTCAACATCACTCATCATCAGGGAAAAACAAATCAAAACCACAATGAGATACTACTCACACCTTCCAGAATGGCTACAATTAACAACTCAGGCAACAACAGATGTTGGCAAGGATGCAGAGTTAACAGGAACCCTTTTACACTGTTGGTGGGGATGCAAACTGGTGCAGCCACCCTGGAAAACAGTATGGAGGTTCCTCAAAAAATTAAAAATAGAACTACCCAGTGACCCAGTAACTGCACTAATAGGTATTTATCTAAAGGATTTAGGAGGGCTGATTCAAAAGGGCACATGCACCACAATGTCTATAGCAGCACTATCAACAATAGCCAAAGTATGGAAAGAGCCCAAATGTTCATTGACTGATAAATGGAAAAAGAAGATGTGGAGTACAATGGAATATTACTCAGCAATCAAAAAGAATGAAATCTTGGCCATCTGCCACATTGTGAATGGAACTAGAGTGTATTATGCTAAGCGAAGTAAGTCAGTCAGGGGAAGACATATATAATATGATCACTCATGTGGAATTTAAGATACAAAACGTGAACATAAAGGAAGGGAAGAAAAACTAAGATAAAAATGGAGAGGAAAACAAACCATAAATGACTTGTAAATACAGAGAACAAACTGAAGGTTGCTGGTAGGGTGTTGGGTGGGGGAAAGGGCTAAAGGGGTGAAGGGCATTAAGGAGGACACTTGTTGAGATGAGCACTGTGTGTTATAGTAAGTGATGAATCACTAAATTCTATTCCTGAAATTACTATTATACTATATGTTAACTAACTTGGATTTAAATTAAAAAAAAATAGTAAGAATATTACATAAACGTGATATGATGTCCTTTCTCAGATCCATTACAAATTCAAGTTAATAATAGGGGTGCCTGTGTGGTTCAGTTGGTTGAGTATCTGACTCTTGAACTTGGCTCAGGTCTTAACCTCAGGGTCGTTAGTTCAGGCCCTGCATTGGGCTTTGTACTTAGCATGGAGCCTACTTTAAAAAAACAAAACAAAACAAAACAAAACAAAACTGCACACAATAAAAATGACTCAGTCCTTTTTTCCTCTTCCAGGGATGGCATCTATAGGCATTCAAAATGATCCAGAATTTGACATACCATTGTAGGCTGTCCTACACTACAGCCCTAACAAAACTAGGCTGTGCCAAACCCCCTGGTAATAGAATCATTTACCTTTATACCAAGAAGGTTGCAAAAGTACCAAAATCCATATGTGGCGTGTACCCAGACTGACTTCGAGGAGTTCATGCTGTGAGACCTAAGTCTTACGAGGTTGTCTAAAACGAAAAAACACATCAGCAGGGCATATGGTGGTTCCATGTGTGCTAAGGTGTTCATGACAGGATCAAGCATGCTTTCCTTATTGATGAGCAGAAAATGGTTGTGAAAGTGTTGAAGGCACAAGCACAGAGTCAGAAAGCTAAATAAAAAAATGAAGCATTTTGGACTAAAAAAAATCAAAATAACAAAAATGATTCATTTTAAAAACACAAGCAAATATATTAATTTATATTTCCTTCAGAAATTCAAATCAGTAATTGGAAAAGCTAGTTTTTTTTTCAATATATGAAATTTATTGTCAAATTGGTTTCCATACAACACCCAGTGCTCATCCCAAAAGGTGCCCTCCTCAATACCCATCACCCACCCTCCCCTCCCTCCCACCCCCCATCAACCCTCAGTTTGTTCTCAGTTTTTTAGGAGTCTCTTATGCTTTGGCTCTCTCCCACTCTAACCTCTTTTTTTTCCCCCCCTTCCCCTCCCCCATGGGTTTCTGTTAAGTTTCTCAGGATCCACATAAGAGTGAAAACATATGGTATCTGTCTTTCTCTGTATGGCTTATTTCACTTAGCATCACACTCTCCAGTTCCATCCATGTTGCTACAAAGGGCCATATTTCGTTCTTTCTCATTGCCATGTAGTACTCCATTGTGTATATAAACCACAATTTCTTTATCCATTCATCAGTTGATGCACATTTAGGCTCTTTCCATAATTTGGCTATTGTTGAGAGTGCTGCTATAAACATCGGGGTACAAGTGCCTCTATGCGTCAGTACTCCTGTATCCCTTGGGTAAATTCCTAGCAGTGCTATTGCTGGGTCATAGGGTAGGTCTATTTTTAATTTTCTGAGGAACCTCCACACTGTTTTCCGGAGTGGCTGCACCAGTTTGCATTCCCACCAACAGTGCAAGACGGTTCCCGTTTCTCCACATCCTCTCCAGCATCTATAGTCTCCTGATTTGTTCATTTTGGCCACTCTGACTGGCGTGAGGTGATATCTGAGTGTGGTTTTGATTTGTATTTCCCTGATAAGGAGCGACGTTGAGCATCTTTTCATGTGCCTGTTGGCCATCCGGATGTCTTCTTTAGAGAAGTATCTATTCATGTTTTCTGCCCATTTCTTCACTGGGTTATTTGTTTTTCGGGTGTGGAGTTTGGTGAGCTCTTTATAGATTTTGGATACTAGCCCGAAAAGCTAGTTTTTAACACCTTATTTTTTATACCAAAATCTAGCCCTCCCCAAAATAAATTATTATTCTTGAAGGTTATCAGTTAATTATCTCCAAGGTACAACAAAATTTCCATTTCAGATCAGAAATTCAGTAACCTCCACTTCCTATCCAACAGACAGCAAAAATGTCTTACATCTCCAAGTATATAAGGTATGAAAATACGGGAGTGTACATAAAATGTAGAAATGCCACATGTTCAATGGAATCACTGTTATTCGCTTTGAGAGAGCCCAAAAGTTTGCATGTTACAAGCTATCCCTTGAAAGAGTATTTCATAAAGAACAAAGAGAACAGAGGTATTTTCCATTTCATTGTTTTCTAACAACCCATGTTTTTTAGCTATGACAGTAAGAATTAAGAAAAATGTATCATTAACATAATTAGGCAAAATTATTCTTTATTCCTACATTAAGCAACAAAGACATTGCTCAGCATTAAGCATAGCAACCTCTTATTTAACCAAAAATGTGACTGATAGTGATAAGTAATTAAGGCCCAAATCAATAACTAGACCTGAAATGTAATTTTATTCTAAATTATCAAACTACCTTTTATTGTAACAGATAATTTAATGCTCAGTAAATTCAGATACTTCATTGAAAAATATGTTTAGACAATTCCAGGGGTAGAGCACCAACAGAAATCTTAACTACAGAATGTGGGTATTAAATTGGCAAGGCTGTAATAAGTCCTTCTTTACCCTGTTTTTGACCAGCTGATCTACAATCTACCAGGTTTGCAACTCTTTCATCCCTTCCTATTCTTAAATCCTTTATCCATTTTTAACTCAGTTATAACCAAACCCTAAACACTCTTCTTTCTTTACACATGTAAATAATAACCTGCTGGAAAATTTGTTAGCATTAAAACAAGTTACGTTATTAGTAATCCACTAATACTCCTGAATCTCCATCTTTAGCTCACATCTACTTAAACATCCACCCACTCAATATAAATGGAATAACTTTCCTGCATCATCCCAAACTTACAGAAGAAAAAGGCCTAGCTCTTTGGGAAATTGCCACACAGTTAACTCATTAACTGTGTTATCAGTTAACTCATTAACTGTGTTACCAGTTAACTGTGTTAATATGATTCCCAATATGTTCTCTGCTACATTTACACCTAGTTATTGCTGACTATGAATGACGCATGATATTTTGCAAAATGAACTCAGATTTACAGGTTAAAATTTCTGATCAATTACTTCCAGCAATATATTCCAATGGAGAAGCTACACATTTTTATGAAATTTAATCATTTTAATGGAAATGTGCCCTCATCTAAAAAGTTGTTAAGAAACATTAAACAAACAAATGTTAAACAAAGACAATTTTAGGAAACAGATGCATTATGCAGTTAGTGAAGCCAGCATTTATTGAAAGGCTATTGTTCTATTTGTAGAAGTATAGAACCTATTAAGATTCTACAAAAATTGCTGAAGGAGCTTTTGCTCTTTACATGTTCACCAGATACAAACAATGCATGGAAGTATTTAATATGCTACCAACTTCAGGGTGCACACTTCCCTTTGAATTAGTATTTTTGTATTCTTTTGGTAAATACCAAGTACTGACATTGCTGGATTGAAGGGAAGTTGTATTTCTAACTTTTTGAGGAACCTCCATACTATTCCCATAGTGGCTGCACCCCAGTTTTCATTCCCACCAAGAATGCAAGAGGGTTCCCCCTTCTCCACATCCATGCCATCACCTGTTGTTTCTTGTATTGTTGATTTTAGTCATTCTGACAAGTGTGGGGTGATAGCTCATTGCAGTTTTTAATGTGCATTTCCCTGATGATCAGTGATGTTGAGCATCTTTTCATGTGTTTATTGGCCATGTATATGTCTTCTTTGGAAAAGTGTCTATTCATGTCTTCTGCCCATTTCTTAACTGGACTATTTGTTTTTTGGTTATTGAGTTTGAGCTCTTTATATATTTTTAATACTAACCCTTTATCAGATATGTCATTTGCAAATATCTTCTCCCATTCTGTATGTTTCCTTCTAGTATTGCTGATTGTTTCTTTTGCTGTACAGAAGTTTTTATCTTAATGAGGTCCCAATAGTTGATTTTTGCTTTTGTTTCCCTTGCCTTAGGAGACATATATAGAAAGATGTTACAGCTGATATCAGAGAAATCTCTACCTGTGCTCCCCTCTAGAATTTTTATGGTTTCAGGTCTCACATCTAGGTATTTAATCCATTTTGAGTTTATAGCAGAAGCATCTACAATAGCCAAATTATGGAAACAGCCCCAATAGTCCATGGATGAATGGATAAAGAACATGTAGTGTGTGTGTGTGTGTGTGTGTGTGTGTGTGTGTGTGTGTGTGATATATATCTAAAAGCCATCAAAAAGAACAAAATCATGCCATTTGCAAAGACATGGATGGAGCTAGAGAGTATTATGCTAAGTGAATAAGTCAGTCAGAGAAAGACAAATATCATATGATTTAATTCATATGTGGAATTTAAGAAAACAAATGAACAAAGTGGGGGGAGAAAGAAAAACCAAAAAAACACACACCCTTAACTATAAAGAAAAAACTGATGGTTAACAGGGGGGAGGTGAGTGAGGGGATGGGTGAAATCTGATTAAGGAGTGCATTTGTGATGAGCACCAGGTGTTTAATGGAAGTGTTGAATCACTATATTGTACACCTGAAACTAATATTACACTGCATGTTAACGAACTGGAATTTAAACCCTTTTTTTCTTCCTTTAAAGTTTATTACTTATTTTGAGAGAGAGTGCATGTGTGCATGTGTGTGTGTGTGTGTGTGTGTGTGTGTGTGTGTGTGTGTGTGCGCGCATGCATGCACATGCAAGCAAGAAAGGGAGAAAGAGAGAGGGAGAGAGAATCCCAAGCAGGCTTCACACTGTCAGCATGAAGCCTGACACGGGGCTCAATTCCACTAACCATGAAACGATGACCTGAGCCTAAATCAAGTCAGATGCTTAATGAACTGCACCACCCAGGTGTCCCTAAGAACTTTTTCTAAAAAAGTATTTAATACTGGGGTGCCTGGGTGACTCAGTCAGTTGAGTGTCGGACTCTGGCAGCATGGAGCCTGCTTGGGATTCTCTCTCTCTGACTCTCCCCTACTCATACTCTCTCTGGCTCTCAAAATATATAAATAAACATTTTTTAAAGTATCTAATGTGCTAATTAACTGTAAAAAATATAAAGAGATCTATTCATATTGAAACTCTTCACAATAAATTCCAAAAGATGAGTAGAATATTCTGCTTCTATAACACATTCATTCTCTTATAAAGTTTTCATTACCAGTCACAAATCTGAACCAAATTCCAGCCTCTTTGGCATACTCCAAACAGACCAGCATTTCTTTGTGGTCTCAAAAGAAAGTGTACATTAGAAAAAAGTAAAATTAGAATCAATGTAATGAATGTAAATGAATATAACATACATTATGCTAAGCTAAAGAAGTCAGACATTAAAAAGTCCATACTGGTTATTCTGGCAGAGCAATGAATATAATTATGTTGAATATGATTAGTAAGCAGTAGCCACACTGCTGTATATGCCTGCTGAAGCTTGACTGACTACAGTTCTGCTTATTAGCTGAGTAAAACCAAGTTGTCTTCTTCATATAAAAATGTTTTCCTAGCTCTCTCATAGGAGTTCAAAAATCAAAAAGTATTTAAATATACTTGATCAACTGAGCTCTTTAAATGTGACCATGATTGTGGTCTCCCTCTTTCCCCTGCAAAAAAAATAAATAAATAAAACAAAACAAAACAAAGTTGAAGTAAACTCAAAATGTTGTGATAAATCAAAGAAATTTTTTTACGTTTTAGTCTGTACTTAAATACTTGTATTTTACAGAATTGATTTTCCAAGATGGTAGAGCCATACGATTCTTCAAATAGCTTAAAAAAAGCTTAAAAATTTTGCAAGAAACTGATCTAATAGTAGAACAGAAAAATTCTCTGTTTCCTGCCACTTCATATATGGAATACACTATACACCCATCACTGTACACCCCAATGGACCCATTGTTTACATAATATCAATTATAATACTGATTTATTTCATCTGTATCCTTATTCAATCATTACTCATTTGTACATGTACTCTCTTATACAAGTAATTTGGGGAGAAAATTATTATAATTACCTGAACAATTTATAATAATTATTTTAATACAGGAAACAGAGTTTTAAAATATTTAGATCTAATTAAGGTAAAAAATAATATTTGAATATCACTTTGATTTCCTGGGTTGCATTTCATATAGTAATACCAGTCAAAGACAAATAACAGTCTTTCACCATAGTGTATGAAAAGTAAACAATATAATTACATTTACACTGACTGAGCAGGGGGGGAAGAAATATAATTTCTAAGATCAATATTAATCAAAGAAGTCAGTATACAAGAGTGCAAAGGCCCTTTCCTTTGTCCGTAAATCCATTAATGAAGGAAGGTCTGCAGGAAGCCTAACCATCCCTTGTTTTTCCCCCTCCCCCACCTACTCCCTTCCCCACCTCCACTCCCAATGACTATCTGCAGAACTCACAAAACCATGATTTTGTCAAGGTGCACAATATGCTTGAAAGCTCCAGGAGGTGGGGGAGGTCCCAGAATACCCCCCCAGAAAAAAATTTCTCCATGTTTTGTTCTCATAGATATATTTAAAAGTTCCCTTGGGGTGCCTGGGTGGCTCAGTGGGTTAAGCATCCAACTTTTGATGTCAGCTCAGGTCATGATCCCAGGATCATGATATGGAGCCTCAAGTCAGGCTCTGCTCTGAAGGTAGAGCCTGCTTAAGATTCTCTCTCTCTCTCTCTCTCTCTCTCTCTCTCTCTCTCTCTGCCCCCCTCCCACTCACACACTTATGATCTCTCTTTCAAATAAAAAAATAAAAATAAAAACCAAAAAGACCAAAAAGATATTTCACAGTCATAGTAAAAAAGTATGACACCAGAACCAAAATTCTTATTCTAATTTTAATGAATCATTATTGTGAATTGTTTCAGATACTTCTGCCTCCCTTCCATTCTATTCTACATATGAAAATATACGCTCTATTTATTGAGTTACCAAGAAATGCATTCTAGGTGCTCAGAGGATCAAATATATAAAATATTTAGAGATTGGGGTGCCTGGGTGGCTCAGTCAGTTAAGCCTCTGATTCTTGATTTTGGCTCAGGTCATGATCTCTCAGTTCGTGAGTTCAAGCCCAGCATCAGGCCCTTCGGACTGAGCCTGCTTAGAATTCTCTCTCTATCCCTCTCTCTCTATGCCCCTCCCCCACTCGCATGCATGCACTCTCTCTTTCTCTCTCTCTCTTTCTCTCTCTCTCTCTCTCTCTCAAAATAAACTTTTTTAAAAAATTAGATATTTTTTCAGTAAATAACCTGGTTTTTAACATATAAGGAAACAGAGGCTCAGAGAATTTAAATTAATTTGGCCAAAGTCACACAGCTAACAAGTTATACATCCTTTACCCGATTCAAACCTAAAACAATTTCCATACTCTTTACCCACTCTACTATGGAAATTCCAAAATCAAACCATTTTGAATTCATCTTAGTTTTTAATTTAAATGTAGGACATATTTTTCCATCTCAAAATTATTTTTCTATGTCACAAAACCAAACTGAAATTGTAGCTGAGAACAAATGTCTGGGTCTCATTATTTTTGCTTTTTATGCATGATATCATACTATGTTGACAGAGTTTATCCAGTCTAGCTAACAATTTTCCAAAGTACATTTCCTCCACTCCCTCTACTTCTAATAGGTTCAGATTAATTTCTTCTGAGTATTTTTAGGCTTCACCATGCCAAGATATGTCTCCCTTATAAAGTAAGGCAATTATAAAGCAATTTAAGGTATGGGACTAGAAACTTTATCTTTCTGACCCATGGGATTTCTGTTTAAACAGACAAAGAAAAACTATGCAAAAGAAGGGGAATGGATTCAAATAGCTTGCTCCAGGGGTCTCCAAAAGATTCTGTAGAAATTATTTTTAGAATTTCTGCTTCTCAACACTAACCTGAGGATCTGATAGAAAGGCTGTGGAAGTTCAGAGTTACAGATATTAAATAATCCACTCCTGCTGTGCCACGTAAAACACAGCATGAAATTGAACTCTTTAGCATTAAGGGACAGATGAAGTTATTTTGTTCTGAATTCATGCACTGCATTTCACATTTTTATGGATGATAAATTTGGGCGAGATCAGATTAAAAATAGGGCTCTATAGACTCTTAGGATCTAAGTGTTTTATGACTATAAATATTTGCTCATAAGAGTCTGTAAGACCATGTATCAGAGAAATGGCATGGAAGTATACAACATATAATCCTTCTCTATAATGCTTAGATATATTAACTTCCACTTTAGAGTCTATCAGATATTTCTTTCTACATGACTAAATGGACATAATTTGAAGTTAATCCTGCACCTGGAATGAACCCCAGAAAGTAAATCATCTCCTCCAATCACCACAATTCATGGATAAGAAACTAGGCCACAAAAATGCTAAGTGACTTACTGGATGTTGCAAGGATAGTGAATGAAAAAAAAGGTTCAACTGATGTGAGATTCATCCTACTTACCAGCCTCCCTCCCTGGGATTTTCAATTTCCCATTCACTGAGGAACCACAGAGTACATAGGAACTTGTTGAGTAATGCAAGGGGCTGGACAGAGAACCAGCCATTTTCCAGGGTTCACAAGAGAATGCTGGCCATGTTCAAAAACATCTCACTGATACGAAAGATGTTCACCTCTTCTCCACTTCTGGAGAAGAGAACTGGAGATTAAGGCAGCATCCCCTAACTTTCTTCCATCTTTTTTGCACAGTTCAAACACTAATATCAATGTAGGAAAATATTAATGAAGAAATATTGTTTTTCATAAAGAGGCAAAGGGAGGAGGAAATGAAAAAAATTAATAAAACAGCCGTGTATGCACAGTCCCCACAATAGAAGCTCTGAATAGTATATATTAAGGGTGCTCTTGCTTAGTAGAAACAAAAATAACCTGCTAACAGCTTTCAAATAAATTCTAGGTTACCATATTTTTAAATCCTATATGTCATACTGAATTTTGAATGTGAGTCTCAGGAAAAATAAAACCTTATTTATTTAACAGCCATGCCACAAACACTACCCACACTCAATGCACTCTGATCACATGTCTCTTGCCACCTAAAAAATTTCTGATACTACTTCTAAAATGGGAAACAACTTTATGAAAGCTAATTAGACAGAAAAATTAATGCCTTTGGAAGAAACACAATTTATTTCAGGCTTCCTAATGTGAACAATATGGTCAAAAATTTAACACTAAATATTAAAAGAAAAACAAATAATATTGTTGGAAATAAGATATTTTAAATTATAAAATTAACTGACAACACATATTTGTTTCTCAGTACTCTTCCTTAGAAAACCACATAGTAGCACTATAAGTAAATAATGCAGCTTTTCAGATTCATTTTATCTGGCAATTCCTGTATTTCCACTCAAGTGTGAGAAAGTGTCTGGCACTGCTGATATCTTTTCTCGTTATTAACTTGTGAAATTATTTAATGCAGAAAAAGGGTAAATATACTCAACATGAGCATGAAGAAAAACAAAGAGAGGACAGAAAAACACACATGGATTTTAAGTGTTTCTTTGATTTCTCCCTGGCCAAAATTACACCTTCAATAGGAAAATATATGCAGAACACATATAATTCTTATAAGAAGACATTTATTATTATTCTGTGGAATCGAGAAGGGAAAAACGGGATTTAAATCAGCTTATGGCCAACAAGGATCCAACACGCAGAACTAACCTCCACAACTCTTACTCTTAGCTGCTTGACTTCAGACTCACAAATAGAAAAATAAAGCTGCATTAATCCAATCCATGACATATTACAAATAAATCCTGCCAACAATCTGCTAACATATAACAAAACTTTGAAATAGGTAGTAATTTTTAAAATATGAATAATCTGTCACTAGTATCATAACAACTGGGAACTTACCATAACAAAATAATTATCAACTAATGTACCACTTATGTTTAAGACTGTTCACCTTAGCACTGTTTATCAAAAATCTAAAAAATGGAAGGAAAAAAACATTTTCTGAAAACAACAGAATATTCCTTTAAAAAGTCTTTGTATAACTTATGGGAAAATATTTAATGACATGGAAAAGCATTACCATTAGCTGGAGAAAACAGGTTTATATACATATAATCATATATGTAATATATATGTATGATTGCCTGTAATAAACATATGTATGTGAGAAACATATATTTCCTTACATCTGATTTAGGAGGAGCAATATGGAGACAGACGTAGGGGGTACAACTCGAAGTGGGCACAGCAGGAGGAGGCTGCCTGGACTAAAGCCCCACACGTGGAGTAGAAATATCCAGAAATAGAAGGATCCCTTTCTTGTTTTGTTGTTTTGTTGTGTTTTTCTTTTTAGATGGATCCCTTTCTTAAGTGACATAAAGTTTCTCCCTTACTCTTTATCTCTCTCAAACCAAAAGGGTTTCATTTCCTAGCACCTCGTTCTTCTTCTTCAGATCACTTAACAATTTGCCAACATGTGTTTATGTGTTTATTTAGTTAACATCTGTTTCCCACACTAGAACCTATGTTCTAGGAGGGATAGATTCAGGTCTGTTTTAGCACTGTATATCCATCACCAACACAGAGTATATGCTCCATTAAGCATTAGTTGAATGATTGCCAAAACACTACAGTATTGAGAGTAACATAAGAAAAAAGATAAAAGTAAAACTAAAATATAATGTTGACCTCACTATATTTGAATTATTTAATGATTTGCCACAGTTGTATTTAAAAATTTATTTAAAAATTGAATTACCGGATCAGTATGCAGAAGCTTTGATTAGAAGACCTCAAAGTATTTCATTAGTAAATATGGGGACTCTGCCTTAATTAATGAGAAACATGTCATAAATGTTAAAAAGCACATTTTTGGCCAGAAAATGACTTGTAGCTACAAACTACAAGTCAGATTTCCAACTCTATGTCCATTGTCTAAGAAATTGATTAATTCAAATAAAATGTAGAATTGTCATTGCTGTAATGAATCATTAACAAACTGGACATGAGAATTCTTTCACTACCCCAAGGGCAATGGGTCTACTGATAAAATCTAGAAAGTGGTTTGGTGGAATGTGCTCTATTTTTACTCCACAGAAACTCATTAATCAGTCCAAATGTAAAATCAGGCTCCATAAAAAATGCAGTTTTAATGATCTACATTTCCTCATAGTCACATGTACTCTTAATATATTTAAATCCAGATTGGACTGAGTCCAAAAAGTAATCATAAATACAGCCTATATCAGCTTCATGTTCTGCCAGGCCTTGAAAGTAAAGACCACTTTAAAACAATTCCATTCAACTGCATTTCTGATGCCAAAAAAAAAAAAAAAAAAAAAAAGACCCATATTTGCATAATTTATAAAATAATCAGAGTAAAGATTATTCACTTATATGTGTAATGAGAAATTCACTTATTTCCTCAGATGTGGCTGCCTATAACCATCCATCAACTGCCAACAAATAAAAAAAAAGGAAAGTTTTGTCTTTACTAGTGAATAAATACAAGCTGCAGCAGCTATCTATTAAATCAAAATGCAAAAACGTTTCTTCACAGGTTTAGAGTGATCCCATTAAAGGGGAGATGAAAGTACAATACCAGGAATGGCAGGGTTAGTGCAATAGTTCACCATTTTGATTTTGGCTCACTTTGTGTTGCAAGAGCTGTTGCTGAAGTATGCTGAGAGGGCCAGGTAGGGGTCAAGGAATTCTTTTTATAGCAATAAACAATTATCACACACCAAGTCTGCCCACCCATTGCTGGTTTGGTTTACTTTGTCCAAGAAAATAGGAAATAAGTTGAAAATGGCTTCCCACTACTCCAATTCTGTTTGGGAAATGAATTTTGCTGCAAAATGACCACACCTGATCTATATAATCCCTAGCCCAAGACTATAAATGGCAATCCTTCCTTTCACAGTAGAGGTAATCATAAAGCCTATCCCACCACAGGCTTTTATTTCTCCTCTCTGTGAAATGTATATTGAAAAGAAAACTGACAGAAGGCCCAGTTCTTTAATCAAATAGTAAATTACATCCATTTTCAATTCAAGTTAATACAGTGCTGCTGCAATTATATCCACAATAACAAGCTATGGCCAAATTCATTCCACAAACATTTTGAGCCTAATATAAGCAAAGAGGTATAACTTCATAAACAAGAAGCTACACTGAAAAAAGGCAAAGATCTGTGGGGAGAAAAAAGTTTTCAACTTTCACCATTGGTAGACTTTTACAGAACTTGACAGGTTTTTATTTTTTTACTTTTTTTTTTTCAAAAAATTTTACTGTAATTGGTATGGCAGAATTAAATCATTAAGTTTTATGGCGTTATTCATTCCTAAGACTTTCCTGCATTAGGATATTTTGACTAAAAAGAACACCTTGATTCTCGCCCAAGATTAGGCTATGTTTTTTTAGGTGATGCTAGACTGGCCAATTAAACATTCCACCCCAGTAGCAACAGTGATTGGTTTAGGGATGGGCACATGACCCAAACTAGGTGAATAGAATTGAATCTCAGGACTTGGTCCACTTTATTAACCTAGAAAAGCCAAAAGTCTTCTTTGCTACAAAATGGGTAACAACTGCCTAAGAAGGAAGCCAACTGTAATAGAAGAACCAGAAACAACAAAGTATGATTAAAGGGACTAATGTGTGTGTGTGTGTGTGTGTGTATATGTATATATATATATACATATATATATACATAGATATTAAATATCTAATAGATATAATCTATATCCAGGTTATATATATCAAGAAGGTAGCCCATTTTCTTTCTGCACCCATAAGAGTTGAAAGGACAAAACTTTTGAGAATGTTTACCCATTAAGATCTTCTTAGGACAGAATCTACATACTTAACTTACCAAAGAGGAAATGTTAAAAATCATCTATGAGCATAAAAAAGAGTTTTGAATTCAGTTCTCTGGTCTGTTATTGGAAATATATCTATACTTGAAACCAAAGCACAATCATTTGCATTTGACTCACAAAAAAAGGATTTCATAGTCAGAATGGGATGGTATGAGTTATCAGGTAAGACAGACATATCTGTGAACAAAACACAGATATAAAAGTTAAATTAACAAGACAATCAGTGACACAACATTACACATAAGAATTTGCCAAAACAGAAGACCATTTCAAATTTCCATTTTTATATATGTTCTAAACAACTGAGGTCAATGAACACGTGTAGAATATCAGACCTAAAGGAAAATAGATGTGTTAACTTCATGTTTTTAATCTGGAAAACTTGATTTTCATATGGCTGTTAAAACTACTTAAGATTTTAAATGCCAGTCACAAAACACAAAAAAGCTTTCAGTAAAAACAGTTTATAATTGTATACATTCACTTCAGTCTCTATATTATCAAGAAGGAAACATCAAAATTGCAATTAACTACTAAGCCAATAGAAGTTACATATTCCAAAAAAAAAAAAAAGAAAAAGAAAAAGAAAAAAAAAAAAGAAGTTGCATATTCCAATGTCCCAGAACCAATAAAAAATAGCATTACTTTACAGCCTAAGATATATCTGACTTCAGTATTCAGATATAATACTAATTTTTAAAAAATGTCAGAAATAATGCAACCTATAACCACAGACATAACATTACTAAATGCCTGAAAATGAATAACACGTATCTAAAGATAGTATTAAGTTACAGGCATTGTAATATCCCTATGTTACTAATATAGGAAACATGATCAATAATTTGCCAAAGATCATTATTTAAGCAAGTGGTTGAATAAAGACTAGAGCCTCTATCTTTTTGGCATCAATACTGGTACTCCTAAAATCTAACAAAATATTGACAGTATTGTCAACAAAAGTACTGACAGGATTTAGAGTACCAATAATCAGTATTATGCCAGTCCTACTGACTCTCCCCTGCATGAAGCTGTCCAGAGACAAAAAAAAAAGTTCTATTTCATGCTGATATTTATATTTCAGATATGCAAAAATAGAAGAAAGTCAAAAGAGATTTCAGCAGCAGGCTGGAGAAGAGACAGAAGCTGGCCAGGGGCTGACGAATGCAGGAGCAATAGATCTCCCTGGCATCCCTGATCTCTAGGTAACACTATCTTCCCTACAAACCCTTTTATTAGTCCTCTAGTCCTTCCAAAAATTTTGCAGCCTAGTTCCTATTATGAACACAACTACTAATAACAGTATGTCAATGTACAAGTCTTCATGTGAACATGTTTTAATTTTATATATCTTCTTTTGTGAAGATTCTTGTTAAATTTTTAGAC
Source organism: Acinonyx jubatus (assembly GCF_027475565.1). NCBI lineage: Eukaryota > Metazoa > Chordata > Mammalia > Carnivora > Felidae > Acinonyx > Acinonyx jubatus. The sequence continues at coordinate 60,910,930 of NC_069391.1, forward strand.
TATTTTTTATTGAGATATTTTTGTAATTTTATTGTTGAGTTGAGTTGTTTATATATCCCAGATGCCAATCCTTTACCAGGTATATGTTTTGCAAATGTTTTCTCCTAATTCAGGACTTTCTAATATCTTTTAGTAAGCAGAAGTTTTTAACTTTAATAAAGTACAACTCATCAATTTTATCTTTTATGATTATTGCTTTCTACGACTTAAGAAACCTTTGTCTATCCCCAAGTTATAAAGATAATTTCCTATATTTTCTTCTAAAAGCTTTATATTTTAGTTTTCTCTTTCACATCTAGGATCCATCTTTAATTAGAAGTTCTGGGGGCACCTGGGTATCTCAGTTGATTGAGCATCTAACTTTGGCTCCGGTCATGATCTCACAGTTTGTGAGTTTGAGCCCCATGTCGGACTCTGTGCTGACAGCTTGGAGCCTGGAGCCTGCTTCGGATTCTGGGTCTCCCTCTCTCTGCGCCTCCCCTGCTCATGCTCTGTCTCTCTATCTCTCTCAAAAATGAATAAAGTAAAAAAATTTTTAACGTTTATTTATTTTTAACAGAGAGAGAAACAGAGCATGAGCAGGGGAGGGGCAGAGAGAAAGGGAGACACAGAATCAGAAGCAGGCTCCAGGCTCTGAGCTGTTAGCACAGATCCCAACACAGGGCTCGAACTCACAGACCACGAGATCATGACCTGAGCTGAATTTGGATGCTCAACCAACTAAGCCACCCAGGCGACCCTAAAGTAAAAAAAAAAAAAAAAAGTTTTTAAAGAAATTCTATATGGTGGGGTTCAAGTTTCATTTTTTCCCAAATACTGAAGACTCTTCTCCTCAGGGGATTGCTTTGATGCTACTGACAAAAATTAAATGCTATATAAGAGTGAGTCTATTTAGGGTTCTTCCTTCTCTTCTACTGAAGAAGATCCAGATCTACATTGAGCACAAAACCTACATGTAGATATATTCTTCATAAACAATCATATCATCTATAAGTAGGAAGAGTTTTCTTCTTTTTTAGGCCCATTATTTATTTTCTTGACTTATTGCAGAGGCTACAATCATCATAAAATCATGAGTAGAAATGATGAGAATGAAAATTATTGCTTTGATCTAAATCTTTGGAACTGTGTAATATTTTACCATTTTAGTTTCTTATGTTGTAGGTTTCTTATACTTGCATTATTGATAAAGTTCTCTCTGAGAGTTTTTATCTGAAATGGCTGTTGTTTCTTCTGCATTTATTAAAATGATCATATGGTTTTTATTTTTTATTCTGTTAATACAGTGAATTGAACTCATTTTCAAATGTGAATCCAAACTTATTGTGACAGTTAATTTTATGTGTCATCTGGACCATGGAGATATTTGGTCAACATTATTTTGGGTGTGCCTGTTGAGGATGTTTCTGGATAAGAATAACATTTGAATGAGTAGACTGAATAAAGCAGATTGCCATCTGTAAGGAAGGCAGGCCCTATCCAATCACAGCTGAAGGCCTGAATAGAACAAAAAGGATGACCCTTCTCAGGAGTAAGAAGGGATTCCTCCTGCCTAACTGCTGAAGTGGAACATCAGGTTTTTCCTAACTCTGGAGTAGTACTAAAACATCAGCTATTGTTGGGTCTCCAGCTTGTTGACTACAGGTCTTGGAACTTTTCAGCCTGTAATACTGATAAGCCAATTCCTTATAATAAATCTCTACGTATATACATCCTTTTGGCTCTAGAGGAACCTGAGTAGTACATTTGTGTTCTGGAGACAAATGCCACTTAGTCATCAATTATGCTCGCTTTACCGTAGTTCAGCTATAACACATAACTGGATTAAAGTACATGAAATGGATGTGTGATTTTAGGCATTTCCCTACAAGTTGCCTTAATTTAAGTTCACAGATTCCTATGCTTACACACCAAGAACAACTTTTCTATTTTATTTCCTACTAATTTATTATTCTCTCATTAAAATTATATAACTCCCAAAGTACAGTAAAGAAACCTCTTAGAAATTCCCATTTTTCTAACGTTTGGCATTAAGAAACAGAGATCAAAAGATAGAAAATGTGGATACATGTAAGAAGATTATTTTTTATGTTTATTTATTTATTTTGAGGAGAGAGAATCCCAAGCAGCCTCCATGCTGTCAGTGCAGAGCCCATGGGGCTCTATCTCACAAACCGTAAGATCATGACCTGAGCTGGAATCAAGAATAGGATGCTTAACCAACTAAGCCACCCAAGCACCCCTGTAAAAAGATTATTTAGGAAAATAATTCAGGCAGAAGTTAACTTAAATAAGCTAGTCTTCAATGACGTGAAGAAACTCTGAACTAGAACATTTCTTGAGTCATAAGCAAAAACTAAACAAGATTGCTTTAGTCAATAAAATATCAACAAAGGCATACTCCTAGTGTTCAAAAAACTCTAAATCTTAGTTCCGACAGTTTTTAATGATGCTTCTTTTTAATCATTTCCCAAACATTCAAATACTCCTCTGGACTGAGGAATGGCTGACCTAGGGATAGTTGAAAACTGATGGTGAGAAAAAGTAAGATTAAAAAAAGGAATAGAAATATCTCAGGGAAACATGAGGATGATGGAAACACCATCAACTAGAAGAATGTACAGACTGCTTCTTAGGGAGGCCAGGAATACTGAGAGGTGAAAAAAGGGATGCTGCCCTGGAAGAATGTGTGGGAGGACAGACAAGAAGGCACATTACAGGAAAAGAACAGATCTTACCAATTTAAAAGCAATGAAAACATCACTAACAACTTAGAAGCTGTTATTGCTCTCCACTGTTATTCCTATGTGACATCATGTATCTTCCTATGTACCGTTACCCCTCCTGGAAACATCTTCATGTTCTTACTATACCAAGCATCTTTATCCAGCTAACATCTTTCAGACTTCACTTTAAATGCATACAGACAAGCTTAGCTCCCCCTACTACAAGCAATCCAATTCCATGAATATGTGGCACAAATAACAGTTCCAATTAAGTACTTTGTTGTGTAGTTATTTTATAAATGTTAGTCTCTAAGCCTTATTTGTGAAAGGGCAAAGATTATGCTTATCATGCTCATCATTGCAACTCTCAAAGTGGTCAATAAATATTTTTGAATTAAAACTGGAATGACAAAAAAAATGCATCCTTCGATGTATTTCAACAATAAATTATTAACATTAAAGAAAGAATCTGTCTGGGGCACCTGGGTGGCTCAGTTGGTTGAGCGTCCCACTTCGGCTCAGGTCATGATCTCACAGTTCATGGGTTCAAGTCCCGCGTAGGGCTCTGTGCTGACAGCTCAGAGCCTGGAGCCTGCTTTGGATTCTGTTTCCTCTCTCTCTGCCCCTCCAACACTCACATTCTGTCTCTCAAAAATAAATAAATATTAAAAAAAAAAAAGCATATGTCTACACTTATTTACTTATTTCTCTGTCACTTGCATGGTGTACTTACTAAATGCTGGGCACTGTTCTAAGCACATTACATTTAAGAATTCAACTATAGATGGCTGGTATAATTATCAGTCTCACATAAAAACTGAGAAAACCAATGTATAGAAAGGTTAAGTAGCTTTGCCAAGGTCCCTGGTGGAGCCAAGATTCAAACCCAGGCAGCCTAGTTCTATAATTCATTACTAATTAATTATCAAAATGATGTTCAAAAAAAGCTACTGAGAGTATCCTATAAAATATTTAATGGTCTAGGATTTCACATTTTAGCTCTGGAATTCTCACATATGAATAGTGAATTAAGGAAAATCTCAATAACTGATTCTTGATGCTGAGCTCTTGTTTTTTCAGTAACTGAAATATTACATGAGATTTTAAGAAGAAATAAAGTTTTCATACTTATTGTTTTTTACATATTTATAATCCTGATGCCCAGAGGATTTGCTGAAGGAGAAACAAACAAGTCTATGTCAAGACCAAGGTAGCTGGGAAACCTGATTTTTTTTTTTTTTTTGCCTTAGTGGAACAAAGAAATCAGCATCTTATTTACTGAATCTATCATGTTGACAACAAAAGATTTACTACATAAAAACATAAATGCTAAAAATATTTATAGCACCTCTTTTTCCTTTAATAAAATCAAACTGATTAAAATGACCATTGTGCATACATTTTGTTTAAAAAAGAAATCATAAAGTGTTGCCTTCATATGGCCTGATTATGTGATTATCATATTAAGTTGAAAATCTCAGTTATCCTTAATTTATCTGAACATTAATGGATTCAGTGCCAAAGTTCAGTTTATTTCTGAATGCTAGAAAACTAGAAGAGCTACCTACATCTTGTCTTCAAATGCATTAGATATAACTTTTTCTTAAGCTACTGCTAACTACATAAAACACTGCTATAGGAAGGGACCTTGTGCTACAATGTAAAGATTTCTAATTCAGGATGTTGATTCAGGCTCAGTCAGGTGTTAACTGGGTAGTGGACATTTAGATATATGCCTAATCACCTTCAGTCCTTTTCTTGCTTTTTTTCCATCAATTTATTTCATTCTGTCCCATACCATACACATAGAGCCACCTATGCTTGTCCTGTGTGCCACCATGACTGCACATTTCCCCACCACTCTAACCTAAGTTCATAACAAAGTGAATGCTAGCAAACATAACCCAGCCAATAGCTGATTTCTAAATGAACCTGGGAGTGCCTGCAGTCATTTCATGGTCCTTGATTAATGCATACACTTGTCCAGGAGTGCACAGAAACTGCACTGACAACATCCTTCAAAAACCATGGACTAGTCTCCCAAGGGGGAAAGTTTAAAGTGATGGCAGTTTCTATCTACATAGGAGAAGCAATAACATCGAAAAATAACCATGACAATAAACAGATGACAGAAAAGAAACAATGTTAAATACCATTAAAAAGGTTAGCTGGCTTTTATTTTTGTTTTTCTTTGAGAGGGGCACAGACCTTTACTTTGCACATTACACCCACAAGTTTGAATTTTGATAACAAAGATTACTTCTATAAATAATTTTGAACTTAAGTCTCAGTTTAAGATGTAAGAAGAAAACACGGGGCCCATGGGTGGCTCAGTCGGGTGAACGTCCGACTTCGGCTCAAGTCATGATCTCACAGTTTGTGAGTTTGAGCCCTACATCGGGCTCTCTACTGACAGCTCAGAGCCTGGAGCCTGCTTCAGATTCTGTGTCTCCTCCTCTCTCTGCCCCTCCCCTGCTCACACTCTGTGTCTCTCTGTCTCTCAATAATAATTTTTTTTTAATTATAAAAGATATAAGAAGAAAACACAATTCATGAATTACCAATGCATTATGCTATGTTCTTTCTGCTGAGAAATTGTGAAAATGTGACCTTCTATACATACAGAGATTTTATAAACTTTTTTTGACAGTTTGTACAATCAATTCCATCTCTGATAGAAAGTAGATAGATTAGCTTCAGTAGCTGTTGTGCTAAACTTGTAAGCAAACCACCTGATTCTTCTCTGCTGGTTCAGAATGTTCAATTCATCAGCCCCTGTTCAGTGCTGCATATATGTGGCAGCATGATGGCAGGTCCGTACTATGTAGTTACCTCTAAGTAACTATAAAGCCATCCTTTGATATTTGCGGCTATTCAGCACTAGCAATATTTAACTTTAAAAAAAAGAATTTTACATACCGCCATTAGTAAACAAAAATGTTTCAAATGTTTGAAATGTCACAAACCTGATACAATATAAATAAACTCTCAGAGCTATGTAAGGGACACTGTAATGTGGTCCCGTGTCAGCCTAAGAGAAAGACAGTGAATTTGAGACTGCTCTGAAAACCACCTCTCCCCATTTTCTTTCACAGTGCTCCCTGTGGCTCATGCTTAGCTCGTCCTACAGGATGTATTTAGTACTTACTTCCCTGTGTGCTTGCCTGTGTCGCACACCAGTAGCACCCACAAGCACAGTGGTTCTCAGCTGTGGGCCATTTGCCCCCCAGGGGATACCTAAGAATGCCTGGAGACATTTCTGGCTGTCAACACTGGGAGCTGATACTAGCATCTAGTGGGTAGAGGCCAGGAAGATGCTACAAATAGTGCTGAAGTCAAGAAATCTTGCACTAGGCCAGGCTACTGCATCATGCAGGGACTGTCTACTGCTGGCAGGAACACTCTGCTCAACCCTACTGCCAGGCACGCAGTGGGCAAATATGCAACAGACAGTTGCATGTCTGCATGAAAATTCATGTCAGTGTGAATTTTTAAACCATTGTTCTCTATATGACACTCTTTAAAGAGCTTCCTTTTCTTCCTGCTACTGCCTCAGAGATGTTGTGGAAAGAAAGAGTGCACGTATCTGTGATTAATGTCAAAACTGTAGTTCTACCCTGAAGCAGAGAAAATGGCTGGGGGGGGGGGGAGGCACACTGGCCAAAATTTGAGTTCCACCATGTGACACAGGAAAGTTCTTAACCTGACAGGGACCATGGCAACTTGAACCAGATGACCTCTCAGACCTCCGATTGAAAGGATTACTTGAATCATTCTTACATCGAAGAACATTCACCTTATGTAACAACTTTCCATATGAGCCCCCCAGATTTTCTTATGGCAATCGAGGCCCTGAAGTATTTTACACCTTGGGCACAGCTGCTGTCAAGTCTGCAGCAGCCATAATCTTCAGGTCAGGCTTTTATTTCACTATAAAAGGCTTTCAATATGAACATGCCTGGTGATAAATTAGGTTGACGGGCATTTCCTTTTATTATGATTCAAAGGAAGACATATATTTCTATCATGTTGTTTGGTATAAACAACTTACAAGTGTAGTCATAATTCATATAGCCTAACCAGACTACAATTTCACAGAATTAACATACAGTGACTATAAATTACAAGTTACTTACACTTCTTAGAGTTGTCTTATGATCTCTAATAGGAACTCATAAATTGAAACAAATCTAGAGAATGACAGTAGCTGTGCACTTCTTCAGTAAATCTGACCAGTGTAAAAACCCATGAAATGGCTTTTCCAATTGTTCAGAGTAAATATGTGACTGTGCTATCAGGTGACGCTATGCTATAATAACTACAAACAAGACATAGTCAGAATGTTAAAACTCATTAGGCAGAGAAAAAATCAGAAATAATAATAGAGGGCATATTCTCTAAGAGCCCATGACAGACATCATCACCTAAAATTCAAAAGAAAATAACAAAGATGCAATGAAACAGGCCAACACTTTAAAGAGAGAAGGGGCAGCTGACACCCTCTCCTCTGTCTGTGGCCACATGAGGAAAAGCAGTCCGAGACTGGAGGGTGGGACTCTTCAGGTGTTTTTAAAAAACTGTAAAGTGAGGAAGAAAGCTTGGGAGCTTTCCAGCTCTTTTCTCCTGTTTCTGTTAGAGAAAGTATCTGGGGTAGAGCTATCTCAGACCAAGTCATTTGGTCGTTGCGGTTCTTGAATAGCTCTGAAAAGGGAAGAAAAAGTGTGGGAATAACTACAAATGATTTATTTCAGGTGTTATGCTTTGAAAGGGAGGCATAAGAAGGGTTTTATGACTTTCCTCTAGGACTTTACTATACCTTCTACAAGACCCTGGTTTTTCCTCTCTGATAATGGCAACATATGAAAGAAACCATAAACTTTACAACTGAACTATTTAAGAGAAGAAATGATACCTTACTCAGAGCTATGTTATTATTTGTCCTTAGCTACTGTCACAATAGTTAAGTGATTTCTACTGAAAACATTCTTTCAGTAGTCATTTGTAATTGTGTTATTGTTGTTAATCGTTTGGCAAAGTGTGGAGTTGACAGGGAAAGGCTAGAATTACGAATCAACTTTGGAAACAGTTGGAGAAAACTTTTCTTTGCCCTGCAATGAAAACAGAATCTACAAGCAATTTAAAAAGAAAAAGGTAACTTTGCTATAACAAATCCCCAGATGATGTTTACAAAATCAGGATTAGTTGAACACAACTAAAGCTTGCCTGTCCATAATTGTTCTTTCCATTCTTTTCCTTAGATGAGTAATATACTTGGAGGTCACAGCATCTTACCACCCAACACCTCTGTGGCCCTCAAACAAGGATTCTGTGGCTTTCTAGTGATAATGATTTTATTATTACAACCATAAACATATGTACTCCAACGGTGTGCATTTTACTGTAAACGAATGTGAAGTTCAGAAGGGATAAGTGGTTTATACAAGGTTGTCTAGTTAATACGGAACGGAGCCAGTTTATAAACCGAACTCTCTAAGTCTAAAACTGAACACATACCACCACGTCACCTGACACAACTCGGGTGAAACATGAACACCCTGGTTCCATTTCCCACAGAGCAAAACTGTGCCTCTATTAGCGAACATCTATCACACCACACATCAAGTTTGTGAGAATGAATACTCATTCACAGAGGCATGCAGGATAGAGATCATCTGCCATACAAGACACTTCTGGGAAGGAACCATGGTTCCATGTACAGATGAATGAAATGGTCTCCTGAGAAACAGGAGTCTCCGTGTTTCATCTCTTATGATGGTGATGGGATCATGATTCACAAATATTCTTTGATGACGTGGCTGCCACCGCTCTTGCTGGCATGATTGCAGAGAAAAAAAATTTTCCCTAATTTCATTATGGTTTTCACAACCTCTAAATTGGCCAAAATGTAGCTTTTTTTTTGCCTGGAAGGAACAAGGTCCCAAAAGAAAGGTTTCGATGAAGAATCGAGAGGCAAGTGCCAAAAATCTCCATGAAAATTAGGACACAGATTTCAGTCTTAAAACTACTCATTTTGTAAAGAAAATGAGTGATAGATTTAGTTTGTAATATTTATATAAAACATATTAAAGGATTTATGATAGAAATGAATATCAAAAGTGATGACTGATGACATTTCGCAGAGCATTATCTTTCTACGCAGCTGTGTGCCAGAGAAAATTTGCACATGCATTTGCAGGGCATTACAGATAAAAGAGCTTATATCAAAGTCATTCTTTGCTAACTCTAGATGCTGCAGCCTGAAAAAATATCACAAACAAGAGGTCATGCTTTATGATAATCAGCCCTTCTACAAAGGGTGTCAGGAAAGCTGGTAGGTCCCTTGTCCATATTAACCAAGTGTGAAAGTGCAACACAGGCTCACTGTGAGGAAGAGCACAACTCAGACCAGTCTATCCCTTATGATACCATCTCAAAACTACAGCCATGCCTGAAGATGCTGGAAAAGGCTGTGGTACTAGGACCACTGCCACAGAGCACTACAGAGCTCCCAATGAGGCCTTGGGCCAAAGGAAGGGACACAACTACACATGCTGTAGTGGCAGGAAGTAACATTTCTCTGCTACCAATAAGCACAAAGCAGGCCAGCAGGTTCTCTACCTAAACTGAGAACAAACTGAGGGTTGATGGAGGGTGGGAGGGAGGGGAGGGTGGGTGATGGGTATTGAGGAGGGCACCTTTTGGGATGAGCACTGGGTGTTGTATGGAAACCAATTTGACAATAAACTTCATATATTGAAAAATAAATAAATATAAATAAATAAATAAATAAATAAATAAATAAATAATAAATAAAGCTATGCAGATATCTGAAAATGCCAGGTCCCTGATCCTAGCCAGATCTCATAGACAGTAACAAGTAATCTTTTCCTGAAAAATTCCAGACGGTAAATATTCCAGGCTCTGTGAACCATATGATCTTTGTCACAACTACTTAAGTCTGCCATTGTAATATAAAGCAGCCACAGATAACACATAAATTAATACACATAGCTATATCCCAATACAACTTTATTTACAAAAATAGCAGGGACCATGGCTTGCCAAACCCTGAGTTAGAAAAAATGAAGTTTTAGAAAAACAGGTGAGATGGCATTTGACTCTTTGACTAGACAGCCAACACAAAATTAAAACACAGCAGTTATCAGCACCGACATCGCCATTTTTGAAAGAACTGGAGGAGGATCTGGAAATGAGGCACAGTCAGAGGTGGTGCAGCTCTGGTATATTTCCAACCCAAGCTTAAGGCAACTGGCTATAATGTGCTCTTTTTATTTTTTAATTTTTTTTAATGTTTATTTATTTTTGAGACAGAGACAGAGCACGAACAGGGGACGGGCAGAGAAAGGGAGACACAGAATCCGAAGCAGGCTCCAGTCTCCGAGCTGTCAGCACAGAGCCCGACGCGGGGCTTGAACTTACAGACTGTGAGATCATGACCTGAGCCTAGGTCGGATGCCCAACTGACTGAGCCACCCAGGCACCCCTGTAATGTGCTCTTTTATGCACATTATAAAGACTGAGAATAATTTTGTATTACACAAAGATGTCACTGTATCCCATCTGAGGTTAATGACTTGCCATGGAAATTAAAGTTAATACATCAAATTAGGAGACACTTTGATATAAAGGAAGTATTTTTCCCCACAACTGAGTTAATTGATTTGGTACTGCTGGTAAGGTAAATGTAGAAAGAAGCCAAAAGATTGTAACTATTTTACAAAACAAAAAAGAGGAAGCTGAAATGTTTTCAAGTAAATTTTAGAAACCATTGTGACATTAATTAGAAGCTCGTCACACTTTGTTTTCCAGGAGACATACTTGATAAGACTATAGCACAAATTCCATGCAAATCTTCCAGCAAAACAACAGGGGAGGTGAAATGAATAAGTGGATCCAGATCAAAGACATCCCTGCTCAGCTCTTGGAGAAGGAGCCTCTACACTCAAATCTGTGGAACCTGAGTCATGGTCCATTGCCCTCCATGAAAAAGAAAGGGCAAACCAAGGGCAAGGAACAAAATGGCAGACAGCTTTGCCTCCATTCAGAGATGAAAAATAAAAATGTTCTTATGTACACAGCTGTGCACTGAGCCTCTCATCTTTCTGGGCTTTATCCGACCTAAATAACTAAATGATTACTCTTGTCTCGTATCACTGACCAAAAAATTACCCTCTTAAAACTCTGTGTCCATTCCTCCCACCCCACAGATGAATTTCTGATAAAACATAGGGAGGCAACCAGACATAACCTCTATACTAGAAATCCAGACACTTCCACTATCTAGTTACCAGCACTGTGCCTTTTAAACCTGCGGGCACTCACCTGTTTCTGAATGTGACGCCCAATGATCTAGCACTCAATTTCTATAAGTATATGATTGTTCACACTAGCAAACTAAGATTTCCCACTCTTTGACAGAAATTCCCTAATGCCTCCTGAGTACTAGAGATGAAAGCAAAGTGGGAACCTGGGTGGCTCGGTCAGTTAAGCAGAGCGGATTTCAGTTCAGGTCACAATCTCATGGTTCATGGGTTGGAGTCCCACATGGGGAAGCTCGAGCCCCACTTCCAGTGAGCTGGAACCCTGCTTGGGGTGTACACGAGCCCTGCTTCCGGTGAGCCCTGCTTCTCTCTCTCTCTCTCTCTCTCTCTCTCTCTGCCCCTTGCTCACTTGCACCCTCTCTTTCTCAGAAAGAAAAAGAAGAGAAAAGAAGAAAAATAAAGTAATTAGGATCAGAAGCCAGCCTTCAATTCTCAAGTTGCCATATTCTGTCCCTGGTCAACTTAACCCAAAATTGAACTCAAGAAGAATTTTCTGATTTTTCCTAGGTCGTATGTTTTTATTTTTATTTATTTTTTGAGAGACAGAGAGAGAACACAAGTGGGGGAGGGACAGAGAGAGAGGTAAACACAGAATCCAAAACAGGCTCCAGGCTTCAAGCTGTCAGCACAGAGCCTGACATGGAGCTGGAACTCACAAACCCTGAGATCATGATCCGAGCTGAAGGCAGACGCTCACCCACTATGCCATCCAGGACCCCCTGATTTTTCCAGGTTCTAAAGCGTACATGAACCTTTTCCAGGTTCTAAAACCCTGACTTTTCCAGGTTCTAAAACATGAATTCTGACCACTTAAGAGATTCTTAATGAACTGACCATAGTTAGTGGCTTTGATTCTCCTTCTTTTGGGTTTAGGTACCCTTAAAAAATTACTTACGATGGTAAATCATTTAAAGTAGACATTCTTAACCTTGCAAAAATTGCTGTTTACAATCTCATAAAAAAACTATTGACCCAAACTCTGGAAAAGTGCACACATGTAAGACTTTTTCATACAATTTTATAGGGCTTACAGATCACTAAGGTCTCTCCTTGGACCCCAAATTAAGTACTCCTAAAAGGAAGGATAAAAAAAATCATGTATTGTGTGTTTTGTCTATCTTACTTGGCAAGCATAGCTACCAGAATAATTCATTATCACATAAAGTCTTTAATTATATTCAGTAGGTGTACAGGAATTCTGCAGAGTTCTAAGAAAGCACAGAAATAAATGAAAGCACAGCCCTACTCTTCTAGGAACATAAAAACAAATGTACTCCAAAGGTATTTACGTGACCAAGTACTAAAAAGAAATTGAAATGGAGTCTCAGAAAAAAAGCTATACTCCATGGGGAAGGGTGCTTCTGCTATTTAAAGGAGACATTGAAAAGATACATAGGATCATAACCAACAGAAAATAAAGGGATTGAAGGTCAGAAAAGAACAATTTCTTTAGAAGGGGTGCTGCCTGGTCAGTTCAACATAAATATAGAATGAAGTGTAGTGCTTGGGAAAGAAAAGAGCATGGCAGGCCTCTGTGAGAAATATGGTCTGCAGACTCCCAGTAACTACCCCTGATACGATACCCAGTTAAGAAAATTGGTAGAAGGAAGGTGAGATGGTGGTATATTAAGAAAATCAGTGTATTTACTTTCATCCAAAACTAATTCGATAATAGCACTTAAAAATTCTCTGTGCTCTCAAAGCTTATTAATCATATCTACTGATCAGCAAGTAAAGGTCAGCATGAATAGGAGAAATGTTTGTATAACATCGTGCGCTGAGACTTTTCTTAGAAACAAAATGTTGCTGTCTTAAATACATATTGTTTTCAAAATGAGCTATCAAAATCAATTTTATATTTTTTACTCTAATAAAAGAAAGCTTGATAGTCTAGGCAGCTTAGAGCTATCTCTAGAGCAATTTGAAAAACAAAGGGATTGATTAGATTATTACTCTGAAAGGATTGAGTGCTTCTCTTGAAAATGAATGCAAGCAGTGAAGTTAATTCAAACCAGAGGTCAAAGCAGAATGAATCATGTTTAAATCTCTCAATTTTATCTTTAGAAAGTAAAGGCAGAGAGAGTCTTTACACCACTGTGGTTCAAAATGGCTGAGTAAGCTAAAGTGATTAAATAAACAGACTATTATATGCCATCAGTTCAATCAAGTGAGAACACTCTGGCTGTCAACTCTTAGTGAAAGGAAGATGCTTGATACTTTTCATAATAAATATCCATTCATAAAATGTGCTGAAATGAACAAAAAAGATCTATTACCAATTCCAGCTATTTCACAGAGAAAAGCTGGCAAGAAATTTTCTAACATCTAAAATAGAAAAGTATCAATTAATCATGAAAATGGCTCAGATAATGTGTTACATGTTGTTACATATTATCATATACATCCTGATGCCTCAAACCATTTATGAAAAGACATCACATAAAAATGCAAGTACCAGTCATCTCAGGAAGCAAAATTTTTAAAAATAGTATTGGGTCCCCACCCCACCTGCAAAATTAGAACAGGCTCATTGGAGTAATGTTAAAAAGTAACAAAGGATACCACAAGGAAAATAATAACCACCTTGGAAGAACACTTAAGGTACTTTTCTTACACTCACCTGTCTAAGCGCACTTATGGGAATAGTACTTCACATGATGTCTGTCTTACAACACACTGAACAACATCCCATGGCAACACTAAGTATTTATCTAACAACACTGTTGAATGGTTCCACAGTATTCTTCTATGTAACTGCACCATGATTTATGTCACTGGTCCTCTATTGCTAGACACAGTGATGCTGTCAGATTGTTTTGTTGTCCTGTTTTAAATAATGCTATGTTGAACATCTTTACAAATGAAATCTTGTATGTATCTGTAACTATTTCCTCATATCTATATCTTTAGCTCAAATTCTTAAAGTAAAATGCCAAATCATAGAGTATGTACAGTTCCAAAGCTTTTCAGACATTTAATTTCCTTTCATAAATATTAGACCAATTTACACTTGTCATTTGCAATACATGTTTTAAGCCAATTGAAGTTCACTTTTATAAATAATAGTTATATATCTTTTTTCAACAATATTTATATTGCTTAAAATTTGAACTAAATAATAGCATAAAATCATATTACACTACTACTAATACTAAAAGGATAAAGAGGACAAAATATCTAAATATGTTTAAAATGACAAAATGTCAATTTTCATATTTGTATAACATAAAAATCATTTAAATAATATTGCTAGTTACTGTTTTATAACTTTATCCCCAGTTTACACACAAAGTACTAAATTTAAGTAAATCACACAAATGTTTTTCTTTCATTTGTAAATGAATTTGAATGTCTTTACACTGCATGTTTACTTTATTTTTATTTTTATTTTATTTTTTAGGACAATAAAAGTAACATTTTATTCTAACACACTAATTTTCTAAGGTATATCTCTCAGACATTGTTATTATAAAGATTTTAATTTCATACATTGACTATGTTCTTATAAAGTCACTGTATTCTTAAATTTCCATTTTAAATATTATAATACTAAATTTGTAATGATGATCTTTCATATTTGTAACCTCAAATATTTTTAAGAACTAAAATATGTTTTTCTTCTTTTTATTTTTTTAATTTTTTTAATTTACATCCAAATTAGTTAGCATATAGTGCAACAATGATTTCAGGAGTAGGTTCCTTAGTGCTCCTTACCCATTTAGCCCATCCCCCCCTCCCACAACCCCTCCAGTAACATTCAGTTTGTTCTCCATATTTATGAGGGGTTGTGGGAGCTCAGTTGGTTAAGCGTTTGGCTTCAGCTCAGGTCAGGATCTCATGGTACATGAGTTCAAGCCCCACATTAGGCTCTGTGCTGACAGACCACAGAGCCTGCTTTGGATTCTGTGCCTCCCTCTCTCTGCCCCTCCCCCACTTGTTCTCTCTCTCTCTCTCTCTCTCTGCGATAAACAAACATTAAAAAATAAAAAAAATAGGGATGCCTGGGTGGCTCAGTCGGTTAAGCATCTGACTTCAGCTCAGGTCATGATCTCACGATTCATGAGTTCAAGCCCACATCAGGCTCTGTGGTAACAGCTCAGAGCTTGGAGCCTGCTTTGGATTCTGTGTCTCCCTCTTTCTCTGTTCCTCCCCTGTTCGTGCTCTGTCATTTAGATTATTTATTTATTTATTATTTTTGATGTTTATTTATTTTTGAGAGAGAGAGACAGAAGGAGTTCAAGAAACAAACACTTAGGTAAATGAGTATCAACACAGAATATACCAATGCTACTTTTAGATTGTTTGTAATCCCAAATTCACTTTGAGTTTATGCTGCCCAAAATAATATTTATGGATATATTTTTCACAGCCAGAGTGGCAGGTAAAAAAGGTTTGTTTAATTATTTAAAAGGAAGGTTGTACTGATTCTAATAAAAGAAAAAAATATATTGATTTTTTATTATTCACCTAATGAGCTGACTAAAAAGAGAGCGTGTGTGTGTGTCTGTGTGTGTGTGTGTGTGTATACAGACAGAGAATGAGAGATCAGAAAAACCTACTTAGGGATCAAGATGGAGTAGGACAAAATGAAACATAATTGCACAACTGTTGTTTAAACACAGACAAATGAACACTATACAAACTATAACAATAACCATAATATACCCAGATCCAGCTAATATGAGTAACTCCTACTTCTTTACCAATTACAGCTTTAGCCTATTCTGTTCCCTCTTGCCTTATAGATAACTTATTAGGATAACAGATCATACAATTGCCCCCACTTTCTTCCAGCATCCAATCCAAACCAAAACTACTCTTCCATTGAACCCTCCCCCAAATCAACTAAACAAGCCCAGATCCAATAGTAAGCCTCTACTAAGCATACATGATTCCCTATGCTGTGCTGTTGCCTCTGTTACAAACAGGCAAAAGGGTCTACTTTATTTGACTAGAAGTGTGTTCCTGGTGGTTTGGTTTAGCGGGCACCTACAGGAAATATACTAAAGTTTAATCTTCTTATCCAAAAGTAACCCATAAAAATGAACAGAATTTTCACAATTACAATGAGTGCCAAAATGCTTTCATAACTTTCATACATTTTATTACACCCTAATTTAGGTGAAAAAAAGCAAAAAAGACATGAGCTAAACTCTAAAGAATCACCAAAAGACAAAGTCCATATCTATTAAGCCATGACTTCAAACAATTAAAAGATGCTGTCATTCCACCACTGATATGTATGACACCCTGCAAATGAAAATCAATTTGCAGAGGGAAGTTTAATACCCTCGCTTTTGGGCATTTAAAGGCTTTAACTATCACTGCAATATTAACTGCTTCTTAGGCCTTCTAAATCTGGCATAAATTCAAATGTAAAGATGCAAAATCAGAGTACAGAACCAATTCAACAGCACCCTCTGCTTGCAAGTAATTTAATTTCATTTTAAAGAATTTCTTAAACATCACCATTCAACAAAATTACTCTTTAAAACTTGTGCCATTTTATCTGATATGTATAAATTTATGCTAACCTGAAAGAATACATTATCACATTTTATACCTAGAGCAGGTATGACTGAAAAGTATCAAGAATCCAGGTAAACATCAAGTTTGGGCTTTAAAACTACTCTCCCTGCATCAAGCACAGGTAAGTGGATCTCAAACTTTTGCAAGTATGAGAAACATCTGGGAAATGTGTTAAAAAGCACAAATTTTTCTCAAGTATTCTCAAGATTCTGGTTGAGTGAGTCCTGAAATGAGGCCCAGAAATCTGCACTTTTAATAAGCATTTCAGTTGGTTCTAATACAGAATGTTGTACTTTCACACTATGCACTGAAAAATACCGTTTAGTAACAGACCAAAGTGTTTTTACCGGGGCAGGTAACTATTTGTGCACTTCTTTAATGGTGTCCTATTTGATTAAAAAAGGAACATAAAATTTAAAAATATTTTTTTTTCAAATAAGGATGACTTTAAAATGTTTACAAATTTCTAAAGAAAACTAATCTACTTCTCAATATTTATGCTCTAAAATGTCTATAACTTATTTTGAGAGAGAAAGAGAGTGCGTGTGTGAGCAGGGGAGGAGCAGAGAAATAAGGGGAGAGAGAATCTTAAGCAGGCCCCATGCCAGTGCAGAACTGATGTGGGGCTCCATCTCAAGACCATGAGATCATGACTTGAGCTGAAATCAAGAGCTGGATGCCCCACCAAGTGAGCCACCCAAACACCCCTATGACTTTTCTTCTGAATAAAGAAAATCATGTTCAATTGCTTCAAACCTGGATGATAGAAATAACCACAAAAGATTAAGAAATCCCAAAATTCTATCACAGAGGTAACCACTGCTTAGTATTTTAGAATTTTTTTTTCCTATGCTTCTATGTTCCTTACCTTGAACTTTTTATTTCACTATATAGAATATCAGGGTAAAACTGTCAAAAGAAAGGTAGACTGTCACTAGATGGAAGCCTTCATTTACAAAAGTATATAATTATATTAACAATAAAGTCCACTGACTTAAAACAAAGAAAAAAGTATCAGTTCACAAACCCTAAAGAAAGAAATATCATAATTGAGAGAAAGCACAGTTTATGCTAAGCCTATGCCTCCTTGGTACCAGAAGATTAATGGCACAGTGACATTCAATGAAGTTCAGGACACACAAAATGTAAATGGGTACTGTCTTATATAAAAGAAGTACCCATAAGATTCTGTACCTAACCACCTAGATTATAAAAGTTTTTGTGGCTACTAGCTTTAGGGGTAATTACAGGAGGAATGAAAAGATCTAAAGACTAAAAAGTGAGAAAAATAAATACAGCAAAGAGACATAATAAAAAAAAAGGGAAAGGAAACCAAATGTAGATATATTTTTGATAAATTGCAAGAAACCAGTTTCATCTTTAACAATTACTTTACTATTTCCCTGAAACTTTTAGGTAATTATATTTTCCCTCACACAATATGGTCAAACCTATCCTAAAGGAGATGAAACCATATAAATTTGAAATAACTATTCTGCCAATTAATATCCACAATCCCTTCAAAAAGGGCTCCTTGTCACCCAGACTCTGGGCTATAAAGGAAGTGGGGTCATGCAGGTTCAGAGCAGCATTGTGCCACATGGCCAAGCTCACTCCAACACAACCAAGGAGGGCTCAGGAAGGAGGTCAGTGTGCAAGTCAAGAAGGCAAATCCACCAGCAGCATCAAAGAAAGAGAGCAAGTTCTGATGTATACATGCTAATATTCATTCTAATGAGTTCTCCTTCCAGAAATTCTAAGGAAAAATAATGAGAATTGTCATCACTTATTAATTTCCTTGGAACTTGGTAATCTTTATTATGCACACAGGTGTTCAGTAGAGGCTTACTTGCTTATTTATTTGTCTGTTTATATTTTAATTCCAGTAGAATTAACATACAGTGTTATATTAGTTTTAGGTGTACAATACAGTGATTCAACAATTCTAAACGATACTCAGTTCTCACTGTGATAAGTATATTCTTAATCTCCTCACCCATGACCTCTCTGGTAACCATCAGTTTGTTCTCTATAGTTAAATCTGTTCCTGGTTTGTTTCTTTTTGATTTGTCCATTCATTTCTTAAATCCTACATGTGAATGACATCATATGCTGTCATTCTGACTGACTTATTTCAATTAGCGTTATGTTCTCTTGATCCATCCATGTTATCGCAAATGGCAAGATTTCATTCTTTTATGGCTGAGTAATATCCCATCGTGTGTGTGTGTGTGTGTGTGTGTGTGTGTGTGTGTGTGTGTGTGTATACACACACACATACCACCTCTTCATTATCCATTCATCTATCCGTGAACACTTGGGCTGTTTCCACAATGTGGCTTTTGTAAATAATGCTGCTATAAACATAGGTGTGCATATACCTTTTCAAATTAGCGTTTTCATAATCTTTGGGTAAATACCCAGCAGCAAAATTACTGGATCATATGGTAGTTCTATTTTTAATTTTTTGAGGTATCTCCATACTGTTTTCCACAGTGGCTGCACCAGTCTGAATTCCCACCAACAGTGCACAAGTGTTCCTTTTTCTCCATATCCTCACCAACAATTGTTGTTCAGGTTTTTTTAGTTTAGTCCTAAATGATTACTATCACATGCCCAAAACATAGAAAATCCATTTTCAAAGAATCAGATGACAATAACAGTCAAAAAAATATATTTAACTATATTTAACTATCTAGTTGATTGAAGGAGCACCAAAATTGGAAGGCAGCAAACTCAAATCGGCACAGAACTGGACAGGTAATAGGAATAAATGCACTGGGCCAGGGCATACAGAAAATAACTGGGCAGGCATAGGTGGCAGTAGTGCCCAAAGTACCTCTGTGTCTGACTAGAGAAGGGCAAGCTGAGAATTCGGGAACTGGAGAAAGCTAATTTGCATGGTCTGAAGGAGACAGCCTCTGCTTGGCTCCAGGCAAATGTTGCCTGGGGGGTGGCGGGGGGGTGGGATATCAGAGCAGTGTTTTCAGATCACCCCAGTGTTCCAGTGAACCTGTAATTCCAGAGTTTTATGTGAAACATCCTGATATTTAACATTGACAATTCACATAATTCAAATATTTCTAGAACACTGTGAACGTCTATCTGCATGTACATGCTTAGTCATGGCCTGCAGACTGTTAGGTACTGATTCCTGGGCTTCTGGATAATCTGCTGTGGTTTCAGGTTGAGAATGACCCTGGCAAGGAGTGGAGAGCCATCTCTGGCTCTGCTGCCAGAGGATAAATATGAGGGTAATACATCTGATAATAAAGCAAGTTTACTCCACTTCTCTCTTGCTTCTCTTATCTACAAGCATGTTCTGCTTTCCTGATAACACCCAAGGGACAAAATTAGATTATGGTCTCATGAAATATATGTAGTTTTTTCAAGTTTCTGTGTTCCACTGTTCCATGAATATGTTCCATTAATCCCATAATGAATTTGTTTTATATAATTTAGGCTATTGTACATTTGCTTCTAAAAATAAATGCTTTTGAAAATAATCCTTTAAATATAATATTAAGTCATAGGAAGCAGAGAAAACTATTCTGGAAGACAGTAGGAAAGACAATCTTACAGAAAGAAGCAGAGGCAAAATTAACTATGACAGAACATAACAAAAAATCAATTTCAAAAAGCAGAAATTGCAAATGGAATAAAGAAAATGTATCCAGTATCTTACACTGGATCCATGCTGCACCAAAACAGTAAAATTTTACACATCTTAATTTTGAAACAAAAAGATTAAGGAACCTTCCTTTAGGGATCTGTCCACAGAACAGGAAATTGTACCCAATTTCATACAGTAACTTCATTCTTCATCAGTCTCGTCTAAAATAGGAACACATTTTCTTAGCTGTCTTTAACACCATTCATCAGAGAAGGAAGAATAAAATCTATATTCACATCTTCACCAGATTAGTTCTTTTTATCAAGTCCTACATATTTCTGTCACTCTTCAATAGAAGGAAAAGCACTTTCATCCTCACTACATCAAAATAATTAATTATACTATAATCAAACTAACTCAACATAAAAAAAAACTTTTAATATGGTATTAAAATTTTCAATCATGGGGCACCTGGGTGGCTCAGTAGGTTGAGCCACTACCTCTTGGTTTTGGCTCAGGTCATGATCCCGGGGTTATGGGACTGAGCCGTTCAATGGGCTCCGTGCTGAGCGTGCAGCCTGCTTAAGATTCTCTCTCTTCCTCTGCCACTCTCCCCAGCTCATGCTCTCTCTCTCTGTCTTTCCAAAATAAAAAATAAAATACAAAAATTTAAATCGGATACTGAACAGCAAATATATACAAAGCAATAATCTAATTAAATAAGATGTGCCATCTGAAGAGAGAAACATACTGCTATGTACAGGAATGGTTTCAGAGCTGAAAGATCACTTGGAGACTGACCTGGATGTGCTTGTGGACAAAGAGTAAGACCCACAGGTGAGAAGCACCTCATTGTTTGATGGGTTAGGCATTCAACTTCAGCTCAAGTCATGATCTCACAGTTCATGAGTTCGAGCCCTGGGTCAGGCTCTCTACCTGCTTCAGATCCTCTGTCTCCCTTTCTATCTGCCCCTCTCCTGCTCACACTCTCTTTCTCTCTCTGAAAAAAAGCCCCACAGGTGAAGATCAAGGAAATGGGGTAGGGAAGGACAATGAGGATACATGACTCAGTTTGGAAAGGAATAGACATCTCCTCAGAGACATGAGGGAATCAGTCTGAAGAGGATAAATATTTTGAGGTTTCAAAATCAAGTAAGAGATCAAGCATTACATAAAGCTCATGCAATGAAGAGAGCCAAAGAGAAACAAAAATTACAATAAATAATTAATTTCTAGGGAAGAAAAGTGGCATAGTTCCACATTTAGTGATGTAAGAATATTTATGTGCCTAGAAAAAATGAGTATGAAAAAAACAAAAATCAAAAAAATCAAAAAAATCAAAAAACCAAAAATCAGCTGAGTTTTGGAAGACTGTTCTCATTTAAAGTATCTTCCAAAAACAGCTTTGTATGGTTGGTTTCAATTTTCCCTTTCTTTGATACCGTTAAGCTATCTTTTCAACAAGATGCTAGTTGAATATAATAGAAATGAAACCTTAAGTATTTAAATGTTGGCTATACTTTTTTCCCATTATTATTTCCCCATTTTAATTATAAAATCTTAAAGGTGAAATAACTTTATTTTTCTTAATGTTTATTTGAGAGAGAGAGACAGAGCATGAGCGGGAGAGGGGCAGAGAGAGAGTGAGACACAAACTCTGAAGCAGACTCCAGGCTCTGAGCTGTCAGCACAGAGCCCAGCATGGGGCTTGAATTCACAAAGAGAGAGATCATGATCTGAGCAAAAGTCAGACGCTTAACTGACTGAGTCACCCAGGTGCCCCAAAGGTGAAATGACTTTAAAGAATATTTCTGCTTTGTGGATGAGACTAAATCTTTCAAATTCAAGTATTTATTTGCATTAGTATTAATCCTCTAACATTCAGGTCCTATTTTTGTGGGGGAGGAACCGCAAACTCTCATGATTCCCACAATGACCTTTAAAAGTTATACTCATCTTGTTCTCCAGAGTAGTGACAATGATGGGTAGTTATTATTCACATTTTGAAGCTCACATGATACGCAGGTTGAACTGTTATTTCTAGGTTTAGAGCACATGTGACAGGAACAAGAAATGTGGTTTCTAACTACAGGATAAAACCTAAATCTCTTCCTCAGAGAGTGTATGTGTGTTTGTGCGTGAAAGAGAGAAACACCAGGAGATGATAAGAGTCACTTATTGACTGTCACATACTACTCAAATATACTCTTATAAATATGATTAGCTTTTAAAACATCAAGGAACACTCATTTATCAGAAACACATTGATGCCTATGCATCAACTTTAAAAATGTCTTTTCTATTTCTAGAAAGCTATACCCAATATAATGAGGTATAAATAAATTTAAGGAATGTTTATAATAAAACTGTATCATCACTAAATTTGACATAAGAATGAAAGAAACTAATGGCAGAACTGAAAAACAGAACACAATTTTACTTTGAGTAACAGGTTTATGTGTTCCCATTACATGAAACATGAGTAAATTAACTTGAATGAAATAGCTACCATTTTACTACTGGTATATCTGGAAAATAAAAGCTTGTGTAGGAAAAACAATTTTAACTATCTTTCCTCAGACCTCTTCCCAAAATTTATAAATGCACAAGTTTTGTAGAAGTAAAACCATTCCAAATTATATGACAGAAGACTGACAAACTTCTAAGTCACACACAGCTCTTCAAATGGCTCTGCAGTGCTGTGATGATTTGGAGGTTCCTGGTTTCCCAAGGGGAAGCTATAAAAATCAGGGAGACGGAAGACAGCACCAGCTGAAAAACCAAACAGATGGCTTAGCCAACTAAAAAATCAGCTGAGTTTTGGAAGACTGTTCTCATTTAAAATATCTTCCAAAAACAGCTTTGTATGGTTGGTTTCAATTTTCCCTTTCTTTGATACTGTTAAGCTATCTTTTCAATCTTTAGATAGAAGGAGCAAAGAAAATATTAACTTCCTTTACAAGAGAATCAAAAGACTTACGTTCCATTTTGTTCTCCTGAAGAAGTTTTAGACCTGAGTTTTACTCACTTAGAAAAATCACCTGTCTTTTCCAGTTGGAGTATTCTCTGGATGATCACAAGCAACTCTCTGAAAATGGGTGTTATGGCATGGAAGTAATGAAATAAAATAAATATATTTATTAAATATATATTATATATCAAATATATAAATATGATATATATTCAGTGTATGTGATATATCAGTATAAAGTTGACCCTTGAACAATGGGTTTGAACTGCACAGGTCCACATATATGTGCGTTTTTTTTCAATAAATACAATATAGAACCATACAATGTGGTATTTTCTCTTTCTTATGATTTTCTCCTTTTTTTCCTTATGATTTTCTTAACAACATTTTCTCTAGCTTAATTTATTTTAAGATTACAGTATGTATACATATAACATACAAAGTATGTGTTAATTGAGTTTGTATTATCAGTAATGCTTCAACATTAGGCTATTAGTAGTCAAGTTTTTGAGGAGTCAAAAGTTGTAGGTGGATTTTCAACTGCTCAGGGGATCAGCACCCCTAATCCCCATATTGGTCAAGGGCCAACTGTATATTAAATTATATATACATACACACATACATATCACTCAAGCAAACATGGAAACCTCTAGCTAGAGGTTTGGTGGAGAAGCTCCGGAGAATACCTTGTGTATGTAATTAGCGTAATTACGTTCTATTTTATGTAGATAAGTTATGTTAGCAATTTATAAAAATGTTGAAAGAATTGACTAAGATGATAAATTTAAAACATTTATTCTGCAGCAGAGAAGGAAAAAAAGGGAGGAGGGGCCATTCCCAGGACTCAGGAGACAATTTACTATTCTGTGGGGAAGAATCTCAGTGTGGGACAGCTATGTAGGCACAGTAGGTTAAGAACTGTTTGCTCTGCTACAAGAGAGAACAATATCCTATGATATACAGTATTACAGTGAAGATTGTTTTTTGTGACAAAAAATAAGCCAATCGTGTTACAAATAAGAAGACTAAGTATTTTGCATTATCCCCAAAGCAAAACCTGACTGCCCTAAGTAACCCGGCAAGGTAAATACCTTCCTCAGGGCTTCACTGCTATGTACAATATAGAGGAGAATTTCTCAGGCACCATTCCACTATTTACCTTCCCACCAACCAAGTGGACACCTATTTTTAAAAGCTGATTTGCATTTTTTGTTTTCAGAGATTCAAACTTTAACTCTGAAATTCAACTAAAAATAAAAAACACACAGTTAAACATGAAAAACTATGTACAGATTGCCAGTTCTAACTTCCTTAGAAAACTATACATCCTGATCCCATTCTTTCTGCTGCGTTTAGGGAGTCTTTCTTCCTCACCTCCCATAAAAATCTCAGGCTCTTGTACTCCTCCTTCATTACAGCATCTGAATTTGAACTCCCATGTTGAGATCCAAAACAAAAACAAACATATACAAACACCCACCCCCAAAAAAGCCAATATTCAGTTGCTGAAGTAGAATTTCTAAATCAAACAAATACATTTCAACATTTAATACATTTAGAAACACAAAACCAGGGTTACAGTCTTCCACTTAAATTTTACTTTTACTGATCAATGTTAAACCCTAAAAGCACATGAAGTTTACAGTGTGAGCTACAAAGATTATCTCCCTAAAAAGTACTTTGAACCAGGAGGTTTGCAAGAGCCTTTTGAAGAAATTACAGATTTTACTGCTTTTGCGGGAATAACTTTAATTGATGATTATGATGATAATGATGGTTCTTTTTTAAAACCTGGAATGCATCTTTTTTGAAACCTAGAAATCTATTTAGTTTCTTTTTTTAAACCCTGAAAGCTAGGTAGTTAAGACACCATTAAGTCTTGTAAATATAATGAACATCAATAAACTTTTCATTCGACTCTTTCCTATTGACTACAATAATAAATTATTCTGCTTTTTTTGTCTCTCCAATACAAACAGCTATGATCTCCATATAGTCTACATGGCAAAATGGCCAAATAATTTGAAGTTTGTTTGTTTATTTGTTTGTTTGTTTGTTTGTTTTGAGAGAGAGAGCACAAGCAGGGAAGAAGCACACAGAAAGGCAGAAAGAGAATCTTAAGCCATGTCCACTCCCAATGTGGGAGTCTCGATCCCACAACAGTGACGTCACAACCTGAGCCTAAATCAAGAGTTGGATGCCTAACTGACTGAGCCACCCAGACTCCTCAAATGGCCAAATAATTTTAAGTAACTGTAAGATCCGGGTCTAGAATCTGCACCTCAGATCAGGTCAATAGTAACAGGTATTTAATCAAAATTTCCTTATTCCTTTGTGCTGGACGCTGTATTAAAATCCTTACATAGGTACCTCCCACAATAACTCTGAAAAGGGTATTATTACCTCAGACAAGGAAACTAAAGCACAGAGCAGATAAGTGACTGATCAAAGGCACATAGTGATTAAGTGGCAGAAACGGGTGTTACTTCAAAGCCTTCACTCTAACCACTACACTCTGTATCTTCCAAACTATCGTTCCGCTATAGAGACTGTCTACAAACTGGCTCCCAAAGAATAGACCCTACCATTTTCTAAACATTCCAGATAAGGGACATTCTCATTCATCTGAAGGCTTGAGTGTTCAACCTAAACCAGCCAACTATAGCACCAAGAGCAAGGCAAGAACACGTCACAGAATAGGCTGAATAATTTCAGCCTGGAAAACCTCAGTTTATCTTTAGATGGTATTATCTGGACTATCACAAGAGATGATGACTTTATTGAAATAAAAAATGAAAATATTAAATATCCAAAGGCAATGTCTTTTTCTCAAGCCCTGTTATCTATGGATAAATGTATCTATGCACTGATTTGCTTAGCAAATCAAATTCATGTGAAGTATTATTGTTTATATATACACATGTATACACATACCCACAGATCTCCAATTTTTATAGCACATAAGTTTTAAAAATGGATACAAAGTTACATAATTTTGTGGGGGGAAAATCTTTCTAACTTAAGTAAAAACACCATTTTAGTGAGTGATGGAGTTTAAAAGGAAAACCCACAAACATATACCTGGATATCTTGAAATCACAAGATATCTTTTTCTTATGTTGCTGGTTATAGGTTTATTTCTTTTCTCTCAAGGATGTGAATAAACTCCATGTGTTGGAGCCACCTTCTAATTCTAAGTAATTCTAGTTTTCATTTCAAAGCCAAAATAAATAAAAATTTATTTTTAAACCCAAATAAAATATGTGAAATCTTTTTTTTTTAGAGACACACAGAGAGAGCAGGGGAGAGGAGCAGAGGGTGGGGAGAGAGAGAGAGAAAGAAAGTGAGACAGAGAGAGCGGAAGAGAAAGAGAGAGAGAGAGAGAGAGAGAGAGAAAGAGAGAGAATCCCAAGAAGGCTCCACATTCAGCATGGAGCCCAACACAGGGCTCGATCCCACAATCCTGGGATCATGACCTGAGCCAAAATCAAAGGTTGGATGCTCAACCAACTGGGCTACCTAGGTGTTACTAAAATATGTGAAATCTTAAACATAAGTATACTTGTCTGCTAGTGTAATTCAATAGGTTTTATTAAACAGGAAGCTGACATTTTTTAAACTATTATTTTTTCATCCACTTTCATAGTATCTTCAAAAAATTTAAGCATTATGTCTGGCATATACATTCCTTACTGGAAGGAATCAAGACTTTTTTTTCCTATCCAGCAAGTAATTACCTGCAAGAAGTTATGCTGTTCAGTGGCAAAAGTAATTACATAAACTACAAAGAGATTTATTAATATATAATATTTAAAGGCACTTTTATAATCTCTTTTGTTTTATACCATACTTTCTAATAAAGATTAAGTCCTAGATGATTTTCAGAATAAAAAATAGTGGCTATGGGGCGCCTGGGTGGCTCAGACGGTTGAGTGTCTGACTTCAGCTCAAGTCATGATCTCAGGTTCATGGGTTCGAGCCCCACGTCAGGCTCTGTGCTCACAGCTCAGAGCCTGAAGCCTGATTCAGATTCTGTCTCTCCCTCTCTCTCTCTCTGCCCTCCCCACTCATGCTGTGTCTCCCTATGTCTCTCAAAAAATAAATATTTAAAAAAAATTTTTAAATAGTGGTTATAAGAAATTGGACAAGTAGGAATACAGGCACACTTCAAATACTTAAAATATTATTTTTAAAAATCCTGAATATTAACAAGTAGCCTCAACTTGGTTATAAAATCTTAAATTTTAGAAAGTATCACATTATATTCAATTATAGTTCTCTTTAAAAATTAGAGGAGGATATATACCAGTATTGAAATTTCATTTTAGAAAAAATTATCCAAGTCTGGTTTTAACAATGAGCTTTACCATAGGGAAGAGCTGAAAAAATTATAATTCAAAGAACCATTCATTCTAAAAACACATGCCAAAATCCTTGCCATCACGTTCTGTCTTTATTTTACTGCCAAGCTTTTTGATGTTCTTGATGAAAATGTTTTTCTTGAGATTTATACACTGTCTTACATGTATAGTAAAACTATACCTAAGTAAATATTAAATTACCATCAGGTTCAACTATACTGGAAGGGGATGTATTTCCCCTTTTTAAAGTTTATTAACACATCATTCTTTTTAAAAATTGTGCATAAAACTTTAGTCTAAATGTTATTTACAGAACCAGGTTCCCAGAAGAACACTGTTCATCAGCATCACTTCTTTCCATGAGGAAAGTCAGCCCTGAACGTGGTCCACGCCATTCCTTTCCTAAATCTGTTTCATTCCAACCAGTGGTAGCTATGCTCCTCCCTAGCAGTGCATGCAGCAGATAACTAGGATCGGCTTCAAATAGGTAATGCTAGTATTTATCTTTCCCTTCGTCACCACCCACAGAATTAAAGAAACCAAGGGATTTAGAACATGTCCACGTAATTACCTGTCAGAATCTACTAAAGGCTTTCTAAAGTTAACATCCTAATGCCTACTGTTCCCACAGGAGAATTCTAGAATGTGCTTTAGAAAAGCTGATTCAATTTATGCTGATAGTCTATCTGAAGCTTTTTAAACACAGCATTAGTACATGAGATACACATTTCTTATGGAATTAAAATACTCTGATATTTTACTACTGAAGGTATATGTAAATGAACTCACTACACAGCCTGGACATTAAAAAAAATTAAGAATAAGATAAATTGTCTTTTACTTAAATTAGCTCTTCAGCTAAGAGGAAAACTTAATAGGATTCTGGTTAAGGGTGGTGACAAAGTGTGGTAGTACACTTAATACCATCACTGCACAATTCACATTCTGGGGCCAAATAATTCTTTGATGTAGAGCACTGTCCTGTGTATCATATGATGCTTAGCAGCAGCCATGGCCTCTTTTAACTAAATGCCAGTGGCATGTCCCATTCATGACATTCAAAAATGTCCCCAAACATTGTTAAATGTCTTCTAGAGATGAAAATCATTCTATGATTCAGATCTCATGAATTATGGAAATAGTCACAAACAGGTTACACTTTGGCTCTGTTCTTTTGGGTGTGCACCAACCAGGGGGAGACATTTCACCTCTTTGCTTCAATTTCCTCCTACCTCAAGTAAGTGGTATAAGGGTTAAATGAGAGGACTGAACAGTGCCCACTGCTACTGCTATGATTGTCTCCATTGTATACTTTGTAGCATCTCTCTCTCTAGACTCTCTATGCTACAAATGAATACTTTTTTTCTAAGTATTTATTATAATAATTTCAATTAGTTAATATACAGTTATATTAGTTTCAAGTGTACAATATACTGATCCAACAATTCCATACATCACCCAGTGCTCATCACAACAGGTGCACTCCTTAATCCCCATCACCTAGTTCACCCATTCCCACACCAACCTCCCCTCTGGTAACCATCAGTTTGTTCTCTAGAGTTAGGAGTTTGTTTCTTGGTTTGTCTCTCTTTCTTTCTCTTCACTTGTTTTGTTCTTAAATTCCACATATGAATGAGATCATATGGTATTTGTGTTTCTCTGGTTTATTTCACTGCACATAATACTCTCTAGCTCCATCCATGTCATTGAAAACGACAAGATTTCATTCTTTTTTATGGCTGAATAATATTGCTGTGTGTGTGTGTGTGTGTGTGTGTGTGTGTGTGTGTGTGTGTGTAGATCCCCTCTTCTTTATCCATTTATCAATCAACGGACACATGGGCTGCTTCGATAATATGGCTATTGTAAATAATCCTGCTATAAACATATGGGTGCATGTATCACTTTAAATTCATGTTTTTACGTTCTTTTGGTAAATACCAATTAGTGCAATTGCTGGATGGTAGTTCTATTTTTAACTTTTTGAGGAACCTCCATACTGTTTTCCACAATGACTACCAGTTTGCATTCCCACCAACAGTGCATGAGGGTTCCCGTTTCTCCACATCTTTCCCAACATGTGTTGTTTCTTATATAGTTGACTTCAGCCATTCTGACATTTGTGAGATGACATCCCATTGTAGTTTTGATCTGCATTTTCCTGATGGGAAATGATGACGAGCATCCTTCCATGTGTCTGTATATCTTCTTTGGAGAAATGTCTGTCCATGTCTTCTGCCCATTTTTTAACTTGATTCTTTAGTGGGTTTTGTCTGTTTATTTATTTGAGAGAGAGCATGCAAGTGCAAATGGGAGAAGGGCAGAGAGAAGGAGAGAGAGAATCCCAAGTGGGTTCCATGCTGACAGCTCGATCCCACAAACTATAAGATCATGACCTAAGCCGAAATCAACAGTTGGATGCTCAACTGACTGAGCCACTCAGACACGCCTAGATTCTTTAGTTTTTGAGTGCTGAGTTTTACAAGTACTTTATATATTTCGGATATTGACCCTTTGTCAGATATATCATTTGCAAATTTCTTCTCCCACTCTGTACATTGCCTTTTACTTTTGTTGATTGTCTCCTCACTGTGCAGAAACTTTTTATTTTGATGTAGTCTCAATAGTTTATTTTTGCTTTTGCTTCCCTTGCCTCAGGAGACATATCTAGAAAAAAGTTGCTACAGCTGATGTCAAAGTTACTGCTTGTGTTATCTGCTAGGATTTTAATGGATTCAATCATCACACGTAGGTCTTTAATCCATTTTGAATTTATTTTTGTGTATAATGTAAGAAAGTGGTTTGGTTTCACTCTTTTGCATGTTGCTGTCCAGTTTGCCCAACACCACTTGTTGAAGAGACTTGTCTTTTTCTCACTGGATATTCTTTCCTGCTTTGTTGAATATTAATTGACCAAATAATTGTGGGCTTATTTCTGGGTTCCATTGATCTCTGTGTCTATTTTTGTGTCAGTACCATATTGTTTTGATTACTACAGCTTTGTAATATAACTTGAGGTCGGAATCATGATGCCTCCAGCTTTGCTCTTCTTTTTCAAGGCTGCTTTGGCTATTCAGGGTCTTTCATAGTTCCCTACACATTTTAAGATTCTTTGTTCTAGTTCTGTTAAAAATGCTGTTGGTATTTTTATAGAGATTGTATTAAATGTGTAGATCGCTTTGGGTAGTATACATTTTAACAATATTTGCTCTTCCAATCCATGAGCATGAAATATCTTTCCATTTCTTTGTGTCCTTTTCAATTTCTTTCATCAATGTTTTATACTTTACAGGGTACAGGTCTTTCACATCTTTGGTTAGGTTTATTCCTATGTATCTTATTATTATTGGTGTAATTGTAAATGGGATTGTTTTCTTAATTTCTTTTTCTGCTGCTTCGTTATTGGTGTATGGATATGCAACAGATTTCTGTACATTGATTTGTATCCTCCAACTCTATAGAATTAATTTATCAGTTCTATGAGGTTTTTGGTAGAGTCTTTTAGGCTTTCCCTATATAGTATCACATCATCTACAAATAGTGAAAGTTTGACTTCTTCCTTGCTGGTTTGGATGCCTTTTATTTATTTTTCTTCTCTGACTGCTGTGGCTAGGACTTCCAATACTATGTTGAAAAAAAGTGGTGAGACTGGACATCCTTGTCTTGTTCCTGACATTAGAGAAAAGGCTCACAGTTTTTCCCCCATTAAGAACAAGAAGAATGAAAAGCTGTGGGTTTTTCATAAATGGCCTTTATTATGTTGAGGTATGTTTCCTCTAAACCTACTTTGTTGAGGGGTTTTATCATGAATGGACGTTGTGCTTTGCCAACTGCTTTTTCTGTGTCTACTGAAATGATCAAATGGTTTTTATCTTTTCTCTTATTTTCTTAAGTTTATTTATTTTGAGAGAGAGAGAGAACAAGTCAGTGTGAGAGTGGGGGAGGGGCAGAGAGAGAGAAGCGCAAGAAGGCTCCACACTGTCAGTGTAGAGCCTGATGCAAGGCTCGAACTCACAAACCATGAGATCATGACCTGAGCTGAAGTCAGATGGTCAACTGACTAAGGGCCCCCATCCTTTCTCTTATTGATGTGATGTATCATGTTGATTAATTTGTGAATACAGAGCAACCCTTAAAACCAAGGAATAAATCCCACTTGATGGTGGTGAATGATTTTTTTTTACATATTGTTAGATCCTGTTTGCTAGTGTTTTGTTGGAGATTTTATGTTCATCAGAGCTATTAGCCTGTACATCTCTTTTTTCATGGTGTCTTTATCTGGCTTGGGTATCAGGGTAATGCTGGCCTCATAGAAAGAATTTGAAAGTTTTCCTCCCTCTTCTATTTTTTGGAATAGTTTGAGTAGAATAGGTATTAACTCATCTTTAAATATTTGGTAAAATTCCCCTGTGAAGCCATCTGGTCCAGGACTTTTGTTTGTTGGGAGTTTTTTGATTACTCATTCCATTTCCTTGTTGGTTATGGATCTGTTCAAATTTTCTATTTCTTTCTGATTCAGTTTTGGTAGTTTATATGTTTCTAGGAATTTATCGATTGCTTCTAGGTTGCCAGATTTTTTGGCATACACTTTTTCATAATATTCTCTTATGATTGTTTGTATTTCTGAGGTGGTGGTTGTTATTTGTCTTCTCTAATCTGTGAATTTATTTGAGCCCTTTCTCTTTTTTTCTTGATAAGTCTGGCAAGAGGCTTATCGATTTTATTCATTTTTTTCAAAGAACCAGGTCCCGGTTTCATTGATCTGTTCTACTGTATTTTTAGTATCTACATCATTTATTTCTACTCTAATCTTTATTATTTCCTTCCTTCTGCAAGGTTTGGGTTTTGTTTGTTGTTCTTGTTCTAGGACCTTTAAGTGTAAGGTGAGCTTTGAGATTTTTCTTGCTTCTTGAGATAAGCCTGTATTGCTTTAAACTTCCCTCTTAAAACTGCTTTTGCTATATCCCTGAGGTTTTGGACTGTTATGTTTTCATTTTCTCCTGTTTCCATATACTTTCCAATTTCTTCTTCTCTTTTCTTGTTGACCCATTCACATTTAATAGCATGTTATTTAACCTCCATGTGTTTGTGGTCTTTCTGGCTTTTTTTTTTTTTTTTTTTTTTTTTTTTTGTGGCTGACTTCAAGTTTCATAGCATTGTGGGAAAAGAATGCATGGTACGACTTCAATCATTTTGAATTTTTGAGGCTTGTTTTGTGGCCTAATATGTGACCTACCCTGGAGAATGTTCCATGTGCACTTAAAAAGGATGTGTACTCTGTTGTTTTAGGATGGAATTTCAAAGCCATTGTTTTGAATGATACACAGGACCAGGTGGACTTAACAGATACATTCAGAAAAGCCACTGTTTCTTTGTTGACTTTCTGTTTAGATGATCTGTCCACTGATTCAAATCAGGTATTAAACTCCCCTAGTATTACTGTATTATTATCAATGAGTTTCTTTATGTTTATTATTAACTGCTTTATGTATTTGGCTATTTTCATGTTAGGTGCATAAATATTCACAATTATTTTATCTTCTTGTTGGATTGTCCCCTTTACTGTGATACAGTGTCCCTCTTTGTCTCTTGTTACAGTCTGTTTTAACATCTAGTTTGTATGATATTAATTATTGCTACGCCAGCTTTCTTGGATATCTATCTGTGTGATAGATGTTTCTCCATCCCCTCACTTTCAACTGGCAGGTGTCTTTAGATCTAAAATGAGTCTCATGCAGACAGCAGATAAATAGGTCTTGTCTTTTTATCCATTCTGTCACCCTATGTCTTTTGATTGAAGCATTAGTCCATTTACATTCAAAGTAATTATTGATAGCTATATATTTATTGTCATTTTATTATTTGTTTTCTGCTTATTTCTTAAGATATTCTGATCCTTTCTTGTCTTTCTTTCATGGTTTGCTGATTTTTTATTGATATATATGGATTTCTTTCTCTTTATTCTTTGCATATTAGTGGTTTGTGATATATGGTTAACATTAGGTTTGTATATAACCTCTTCTGCATATAGCAGTCTATATTAAGTTGATGGTTAAGTTTGATCCCATTCTTTTCTCTTCTCCTCCCCATGTTTTAGGCATTCATTGTTGTACTTTACATACTTTATTTTACATGTAAGTTCCTTGACTTATTTTTTCATAGAAATATTCATTTTTAGTGCTATTCTGTTTCCTACCTGCATATTGTCACTTTGGTCTCCCCTTTCTACTCAAAGAGTCCCCTTTAATATTTCTTGCAGGGCTGGTTTAGTGATCATGAACTCCTTTAGCTTTTGAGAAACTCTCTCTCTCTCCTTCTATTCTGAATGATAGCCTTGCTGGATAGAGTATTCTTGGCTGCTGATATTTCCCATTCAGCACTTTGAATATATCATGTCTCTCTATTTTGACTTGGAAAGTTTTTACTGGAAAATCCTCTGACAGCTTTATGGCATTTCCTTTGTATCTTACTGTCTTCTTTTGTCTTGCTGCTTTTAAAATATTTTCTTTACTGCTATATTGCGCATTTAGTTACAATATGTCTTAGTGTGGATCTGCTTTTGTTGATTTTGCTGTGGGTTTCCTGTGCCTCCTGGATCTGGATATCTGTTTCCTTCCCCAGGTAAGGAAAGTTCTCAGGTATTATTTCTTCAAATATATTTTCTGCCCCTTTTCTCTCTTTTTTTTTTTCTTCTGGGACTTCTATAATACAAATGTTATTACATTTGATGGAGTGACTGATTTCCCTAAGTCTAGTCTCATTGTGCAAAATTCTTTTTTCTCTCTTTAGTTCAGCTTGATTACTTTCCATCACTCTGTCTTTTGGGTGATTTGTTCCTCTGTTTCTTCCCGCCTGCTGTTCATTACACTAAGTGTGTTTCTAATCTCATTTTTTGCGCTATCTCTAATTGGTTCTTTTTTTAATCTCTGTATTAAGGGTCTCACTGATGTCTTCCACTCTTTTCTCAAGTCCAGTGTGTATCCTTACCATCATTACTTTAAATACGGGTGCCTGGGTGGCTCAGTCCATTGAGCATCTGACTTCGGCTCAGGTCATGATCTCATGGTTGGCAGGTTCGAGTCCCATGCTGGGTTCTGTGCTGACAGCTCAGAGCCTGCAGCCTGCTTCAGATTCTGTGTTTCCCTCTATCTCTGCCCCTCCCCTGCTCACACTCTGTCTCTCCCTCCCTCTCTGTCTCTTTGTCTCTCTCTCTCTCTCTCTCTCTCTCTCTCTCACACACACAAATAAACATTAAAAACTTTTTTAATTTACTTATTTTTTTTAATTTTTAATGTTTATTTTTGAGAAAGAGAGAGCACAAGCAGGGGAGGGGCAGAGAGAGGGTACAGAGGATCCAAAGTGGTCTTCTGTACTGACAGCAGCAAGTCCAATGTGGGGCTTGAACTCACAAACCAGGACATTATGACCTGAGCCAAAGTTGAATGCTCAACCGACTGAACCACCCAGGCAGCCCAATCAGGCCTATTACTTGTATCTTTCACTTAGATCTTTGGTTGTGGCCTTGTCCAGTTGAGACAAATTTCTCTGTCTTCTCATTTTGTCTAAGTCTCTGTGCCCATTTCTGTGTGTTAGGAAAGTCAGCTACATCTTTTGTTCTTGAGGGTAATGGCCTTTTGAAGATGTCTTGTAGTGCCATGCCATGTAATATCTTCTGTTCCCTAGGGCCTGGCACTTCCAGGAGTGTTTTTAATGTGTGCTGCATGTGCTCTGCAATTTTGTCCCTCAGGCCAGTCATCTGCAGAGTCTCTCTCTTTCTGCCTGTTGTGGACAGTGTTTGGTCCCTAATCTGAATGTGTCATATTTTAACTAAGTGTACTCTGGTCTGCCTGTGAAATGAGACCTATCACCACCACCACTGGAACTGAGGCTCCACAAACCTCCCAGTTTGCAAGACGAGGTTTTGATGGGGGTTTGGGCTGGACTTCTGGGGGAAGGGAACTGCAGTACTGGGACTGAGGCAAGCATGACTAGGAAGGGTCATTCCACCAAAGCAGGGGTTAGGTAGGCAGGGCTTGGTGTAAACAAGTTATTTAGCAAGTGTCAGAGCTAGGCTGATTCCTGTTAAGTAGTTCTGAGTTTATGCTGAGGGGTGGGGAAGGGAAATTGTACCTGCTTATTCCTTTGTTTCCAAAGGGGCCTCTGTGAATGCTGCCTCTCTGGGACACACTCCAAGAAGAGCAAATAACCTCCCCACGAAATGCCCCACACACTCTTGAGACTTCTGTTTCCATGTTGTATGTCCACAGGTTGTTTGCCTGCCTTCCTTCCAAAAGCAGTCCCAATGCTCTCCAGGTACTCCTTGAGCCAAGCCCACTAACCTTTAGAACTCCAGGATTTAAGCCCTGCTGGTTGCTAGAACTCACAAAATTCAGCTCCTCTTACTTTTCCAATCCAATTGCTATGGGGTTTCATTTTCCCCATGCACTCCCATCTCTCCCTCTTCTCTGCAATGATGGCTCCCTCCCTACCTTGGTGGGCACAATCCATTTCTCTCCTAAATTGCACCTACGTACTTCTTACCTTTTCGATGTGGCCTCTTCTCTCCCTGTAGTTGTGGAGTTTTTTTCTACCAGTCTTCAGGTCAATTTCTGGGGTATTTAGGATGAATTGATAGTAATCTAGTTGTATTCGTGAGATAAGGTGAGCCTAGGGTCCTCCTACTCCACTGCCATCTTCCCCTCCTCCCCCCAAACGTACACTTTTTCAACAAACTTCTTCCTGAGGGCCCCAAACTGAGGGATTAAAACGGGCCGGGGAGGGGGGGAGGGGGGGAGTTGGGTATTCCTAGGCTTATGGATTGCTTCAAAATTCCTCCTTAAAGCCCTGTATTGTAGGCCATAAGAATATGTTCCCAAAACTTATTTCCCAAAGTCTATGCACCAGAGAACCAGGATGGTCACAGGTCACATCATATACTTTCCCTTCTCTGTACTTTGCAGCTTTTTGTCTGATGGACATGACCCCACCAATTGTGTACCCACATATCTGTTAGAATCCAACATCTTTCATGAAGTATTTTCCTGATGGCATCCAACTCATCCCTGTTACTCAATCCCCAAACACTATGATGGAATCTCTCTCACAGTATTTGTACTCTTCAGGGCATGAGTGATTTAGTGATAGCTACACATATAGGAACTCATTTGCCTGCTAAACCTCAAGTACCTGTTCTGTTCTCAAGCAACTCTGTCTACCCTGAAGCGTCCAGCCAGGGCCCTGGCCACAATATTACTTAAGGTTTATTTGTAATTGGCAGTACCTTTAGAGAATTAATTGGTTATTTTCTTATAGGCTGATATAATTCTTATATTAGCTCTGCAGTAAACATTTTTCCCAGAAAAGAGTCCAATTAAGATATGATAGTGCTTACTGGCATCCACAGCCCCAAGAAACTATATTCAAGAATAATATTTACTAATATGGAGAAAATTATTATCAAGCATGAATGTTTAGTTGACGGTCATTTATTGAGTGCATAAAAGTATATTTATTAACTAATGAAAAGTATTTCTAAGTAAAACATTAATTACCATGACCATTTTTTAACTTTAAATCTCACAGCTCTATTTGTTATGTATCACTAAATGTTAACCACTATATTTCTCATGAAAATAATTTTGTTCAATATATACCACTTTGAGCAACTATAAACCTACTATAATGAGGTGATGTTAGTTTCACACTGCAGGTAGCAGGGAGGAGGGTAGGGGTGACCTAGATGGTAAAACAAGGTAAGTATCCAGCAATGTCTGCTGCACCCATTACAGGGGTTGGGGGGGGGGGGGGTGGGGAGCAGAAGGGATGACAAAGGAAGAGAAACAAAGTAATCCAAACACCTGCAGACCAAGATGTCAGGAAACTGTAATTGCCTGTGGTATCCTGAAGGATTCTAACAGAAGATGACAGTAGTCACAGGCAAAGGATAAGACTGCAGTAGTGTACATATCTCAATATATATTCAGAGGATTACAGGCATCAGAATACTCTAAGATGCTTGCCACAAAATGCATGTGCAGAGGAGTGGAAGCCAACTTCTACATTTTATACAGGTACTCCAAGTTTCGTATGCACACAAAAGTGAAAGTACTACTGGATATCATCTTTTTACAACAAAAGAATACTAATTGCTTGAGACATACAAAGGAATTGCACTGTAGAACCTTCAAGAAATGTTTTTAAGTAAATGCCACTAAATTGAACAGCTGCTTCACTTTCTAGGCACTCTCTGTATTAGGTGTGCAATTTAAAAACAAAAATGAAAGAAGGGGAACCTGGGTGGCTCAGTCGGTTAAGCATCCAACTTCAGCTCAAGTCATGATCTCACAGTCTGTGAGTTCAAGCCCCGCAATGGGCTCTGTGCTGACAGCTCAGAGCCTGAAGCCTGCTTCAGATTCTGTGTCTCCTTCTCTCTCTGCCCCTCCCCTGCTCATGTTCTGTCTCAAAAATAAATAAAAACATTTTAAAAAATGAAAGGATCTATATAAAAAGATTATAGAGAAATTTACAGAAACAACTCATGTAGACAATTCTGTAAATACTGACAGAATGGGGAAGAAGTTATTTTGAGGATGTGAAAATTCAACACACATATCCCAGATAACCTACCTCTGGCTGCCCTGGACAATTTCCCACCAGTGGCTGTATCTAACACCTCTAGGAGAGCTCAAGAATTGCTGACTCTGAAAAATTTTATTTCTGTGAGGAGTCTTGGGAGATAAAGACACAGCACAGCATCAAGGAAAATGTCTTTCTCCTCTGACAAACTGAAACCAATTAAGCCAAAAACATCACATTGATCCAATTATGCCAGGAAGAGTTAAAATGAGACTAATATCCCAAAGACCCTCAGGACTCATTAAGAGTGAGTAACATCCTTCAGGGGCCAGTAAAATTAATGACATTTCAGAAAAGAGACTCTTATGAGCCATAAAAGAAAGAAGTGACAGAGGGTTGTAGAAATCAAGTCTATTTTAATCCTTAAAAACTAAGGAAAACATTTAAAAGAAAACCTCTACAACATCTTCAAAATAGTAAAGATAAATTTCTTACATATTCTTTTTTGGCACCCACATGCTATTCTTCCTTCTTCCATACCTCAAATTCGGGTTGCAAATCTGACTGAGATACCATCTGGGTAACTTCAAACAGGTAACTCCATAAAATGGAGCTGCTAAGAAGAGTCAACTCAATAGAAGGGATAAGTTTCGGGACCAGTGACTGGGGCAGAATAGCCAAAGTAGCCACTTAACTAAAGGAACAGCCTCTGCACCTTGATTTCTATCCTATTCTGTAGCTTATATCTCCTTATTGAACTGCTGAGGGGATGTGAGGGGGAGTCAAACAGGATAACATGTACACTGCTTTGTGAAAAGTAAAGCATTACATTCAAATGTTAGCTATTATTAACTTGGAAATAGAAGAATAAACACAATTAAAAGAGATCTGACACCCAGGATAGGTAAGTAAATAGTAAAAGGGCATTTAGTTTCTTTAAATGAGTCCAAGTCTCTTTCATTCCTTCAATATTTATTGAACACAAGGCAAGGGCCAAGCATTTGTCTTCAATGACCTACAAGAGATATCAGACATAAGCAAACACAAGAAAGAAAAGTCTAAGCACTATAATTAAGGCAAAGATAACTAGGAATTTCAGAGTAGAGAGAGATTACTTCAAGTTTAAGGTGAGCAGATAAATCTTCACCAAACCGAGGCAGCTGAAAAGGCCTTGAAGTAAGTAGAGCTTGGACACAGAACATATTTCAAGTAACTGCACAAGGCAAAGCAGGGAGATGAAGAAGCACAGGTGTGGAGTACAAGGTAACTCATTTTTGCTAAAGCACAGGTTATAGGTAGTGCTGGGCCAAACAGCCTGGAAAAATGGACTACAGACAAACTAGAGAGGGCCCTGAATGTGTGTCGCAGGAAACAGTGACTTAAAGAATGCTGGTAGCTGGGATTCCTGGCTCAAAATCCTTTCATGAAGGAATTCAGATTATTCTCAGCATTCTCAGAGTAATCTGACAGATTTTAAGAGGGAGACTAGAGCCAAGGGAGACTACCCCCCAAGGTAGTTAAAAGGTGAATGTTTGAAAAGAAATGG
The DNA here is from genome assembly GCF_027475565.1 of Acinonyx jubatus. Classification (NCBI taxonomy): domain Eukaryota; kingdom Metazoa; phylum Chordata; class Mammalia; order Carnivora; family Felidae; genus Acinonyx; species Acinonyx jubatus. Next base: position 60,950,593 of record NC_069391.1, read on the forward strand.
GTAGGCAACACCACAACAAGCAAAGTGACTAATCACGGGGGATAATGATGGAGGCACCAACAACACAGCAAAAGACTCCAGTTTCTATTTGCTACAAAGAGGTAGTATCCTTAGTGGGAAACAGAACATGAGTGAGTGAGATATGAACAGTACTCCAGGATACTAAAGTAATGCTCAAAGTGATCACAGAACTACTGACTACAATCTTGGGAAAACTATAGGGAACTAGGACACTCAAATTCATATCATGTGAAGAGTGATGGAAAGTGTAGCCAATCAGCTAGCACCTACTATCTCAGCTTTTTCTGGGCACCGGAGATAAAAGTACAAACAAGACAGAAAACAGTGCCTGCTCACAAGAGGCTTACATTCTAGTATAGATAAGACAAATAGCTAAATCAATAAAGACCTTAAAGACCAAGAAGAGGGCCAAAGGCAGAGTTCTGTGACCTTCTAGTATTTGGAGGCCTGAGAAATAGCTAAAGAGTTGGAAGAAAACAGAGGTGAGTATGGTGTTATGAGGAGAAAAGAAGATCATGTTTCAAGGATGGAGAGGTTGAATAAAATGAGGATGGGGAACTGACTAATGGCTCTGGCCAGAGAAGACCTTGATAAAAGCTATTCTGAAAGTCCAGTGTAAGTGTGCTGAAGAAGTAATGTGAAGTGAGGAAATAGAGACAATAAGTATAGCAACTCCTTCCAAGAGTGTGAGGGTGTGGCAGCCAAGACAAGGTAGTTTTTCAAGATGGGAAGAGTGGTCACGTGCTATGGAAAAGTCAAATAAGATGAAAACAAAGGCTAAAATTGAGTTTGGGTAAAGTATAGGCCAATAACTCAACCAGTTTCAGTGGCGTAGTCAGACAAAATAACAGAATGCCTTGAGAGGGCCAGGAAGCCTCCACAGAGAGGATGGATGACCACCTCAAAGGGAAACTTCTTACTTTGGGAGGTAAGTCTGATACATCCCATATTCTAATTAATGTCATTTGTCATCAATTCCTCTATCACTATCACCTTACAGTCTAGATAAAAATGATCAGAGGTGGGGCGCCTGGGTGGCTCAGTCAGTTGAGCATCTAACTCTTGATTTTGGCTCGGGTCATGGTCCCAGGGTCATGGGATTGAGCCCTGCATCTGGCTCCATGCTAAGCATGAAGCCTGCTTAGAATTCTCATTCTCTCATTCTCTCTCTCTCTCTCTCTCTCTTTCTGTCCCTTTGTCCCTCTCCTTCGCTCATGCATGCTATCTTAAAAAACAAATAAGTAAAAATAAAAATAAATTTTAAAAAAATGTTCAGCAGTGTTATTAAGTATAAAAGTTTAAAGAGTTTAGACTCTTTAGTCTAATGGTGAAAATTCTGCATTAATTTTACCAAAAAACTATAGTCACCCAATATATTTTCCATCAATTATATAAATAACACTTAAGGAAAATGAACACGTATATACTTAATTACATGTAGCAATACTACTGGCATGTTTATGAAAACAAAATTGAGCAACAATTAAAGGCACCAATACAACTGAGAATGACCAGATCATCTGAAAAGGGTTTATAACGCTAAGCTACAAATTCTAAATCCCTATAATAAAGTCACAACATGTGACTTCTAATAATGTGTAAACTACTGAACATATTCCAACTATTTTAGAATTCTAAACATCCATTTCCCTAGTCTGTATCTGTGATAAATAATGTTTGAAGGCATTTGATTTGTTTTTCTCAGCATGTGTTCTTAGCACCAGGCCTTATTCACCCTAGAGTGCAGAATGAGACATAAAGGAGGGTTGGCGTTAATAGTGGAAAGATCCTGTGGCTTCTCATTGAGAGGTATATAATCAGTTTCATACTGTAACTGCTGCAATGAGCCACTCATGAAATAATTTTGATTATGCAAAAACTGGCTACAAAATCCTATAAAAGCCAAAAATGAAAGCAAACACTCAGAAAATAAGATTCCACCTTTCAACTAATATTTTCCTCTCTTCCATTTTTATTTTCATCTCTCTTTTGCTGATTTTCTCCCTACATCTCCTACTGTAATGCCATCTCATACTTGTTTATATTTATGAACCCCCTTATATTTGCTCATTTAATTTTAATACCAACACATTTTACAGACATTCTCATATAAACAATGAGAAGATTGAAGCTGAAAGACGTGAGTGGACCTATCAAATTCTGACAAGGCCAGTTTCATTTTGCCACTACCACCACAGATGCCTCTCCCAGATGAAGCCTACAGCTTGGGGAAATGTTTCCTTATAAGACCCAATGCCTAACACCCACTTGCCATCACACTGATTAGTTTGCTCACAAAGAGGAGAAACCTGGCTTATCAGCGAGCCACCATCAAAGAGAAGGACTTCATTTTTCTGTCACCAGCTGATCACAAGGTCATTTGTAAGAGCAAAATGAAGCCATGCTACCAATACAGTTGTCTCTAACCACAAGATCTGATCCTTCACAATGGCTGTGCTCTGAAACTGCACACTGCTAATCCAGAGAAGGGGAATTCAGGGTCCATTAAGGATCCATCTGCAAACTTCCACTTCAGAGACTGGTAATCCCAGTACCCAAGGCTGACTGCAACTCAACATTAAAACAGGGCCTTTCCAAACCCCAATGTTCTTTTATAAGATATAAACTTTAAATTTCTCAAGATGTGGTACTACATCATTTCAGCTACCACAAAATCAAAACTGAAGCCAAAACTTGAACTTGAACTTGAGCCTCAACTAGAGAAATCTTGCCTCTCAATTGAGATTTGAATTAGAATCTCACTAAAAAACTTAAATAATCTGCATGTTAATTGGGAGAAAAGAGAGAAAAAGTAAAAATTTCTTTAAAAACATGTTTTATAACAGCACTTTTCCAAAAACAGTAAAGGAGCCATGATAAACCATCATTCTACTATAGCAGGTAAGGAGAATTCTGGAATTGAGCTTATCCTGAACAAAAGAAAGCAAGGAAACCCAAATTATTAAAGTTTGTATTTCTTTTATTTGATCCACATATTTTTCTATGAATAGTCCTACAATACTGTTCATGTATCAATTATTCCATCAGAAGCTCTTTCACAGCTATCATGTGAGATGTGCCACCAACAGTAACAATCCTGGAATGTTTACATACGATCATAACAAGTCCCAGTGAAGCACAACTTGGGCATTAATGGAAGAGTTTAAAGAAGAAACAATGAATGCTCTGTGATCAATAACCCATACTTTGCAAGTTTCAAAATGAATGCTGAACCTTCAATAAAAGGTTTAGAAAGTTAAATAGTAAAAAGAATACAGGTTTCCTTGAATATTCATTGTCATATACCTGGTTCATTTCAGAACTTCAAAAGTAGGACACCTAAGACTCACTAAAACAAAACATCAACATTCCAGCTTTGGTACCAAAATATGTTTTTAAAGAGAAAGAACTAGCACCAGACACATTAGAGTGAGCTGAAGGCCTTACTCTCTGATCAACAAAATTCTCCACCACCTATAATTTTTAATTAAAAAAATAGATATAGTAGGCAATCTAGCTTGTATCCATATTAACAGCAAAGCAGAATCTAGAGACGCAAAAACAGAATAGTTTTTAGGAAAAATATTTTCAGTTTTTATGTTTAATACGAACCCCTCTGACAAATTCCTTAAGAGTTTCCTGGGTCAACATGGTATAAGTTGACCCCAGGAGAAAATAGGTGAAATAGTAAATACTAGAATCATTTGAGAAGGACTTAATTAAGGGATGGAACAGGTTTGCACAGGGCATGAAGAAACAGAAGAGACAGAGTGGTACCCTGGGCCAGAGAACAGTAGGGTTTTCAATGAAGCTAGATATGCAATACTTGAGAAGGTAATAACCAGAATCCAGAAGGAGACTACCTGGGAGGATGGCCTGAAGCAACTGCTGTGATTGGGCCCTCATTCTGCTCCCCTCCCCATCCCACTCTCAGCCCTACCCTCCTGCCTGCTCCCAATGCCTTCATCCAACTAGAAGCCAGAGGGCCACAGAGTCCATGGTGATTGTCACCAGCAATCCTGGGCAGAAAGCAGGGTGGAGACCTGTGCAAAACAGACCTGGAGGCACAAATACAAGCCATCCAACATCAACACTATGCAGTGTATCAAACTAGTTCCCACACTTGGTCAGGATGAATTAAAACAAACAAAAGCTCAAGCACCTATATGTTGTGATTTTGCATTTAAATATAAACCATAGCTTGATTTTTCCAAAAAGAAAAGGAGAAAGTCAGCAGCTATCTGAAAGAGGGTTCTAGATTACCAAATCTGAGACTGGTGAGAAGGAAACACGGTCTTTCCTAAGGCACCTGAGGGAGACATGCTGAGAAATGTTCCCCAAAATTCCCAAGAAATTTCCAAATATCAGAGGAAGGAAGAGTCGCATGACCCACCTGCAAGGATGGAGCAGGCACAAGCACCCCTTTCTTCTAGGACTCCTATTTTTCCTACAAATAGAATAAAAACTGACATGCCTGGGAAGACAAAGTGGTCCCCTTTTCATTACCTGCCCCTAACCAGACAATTGTGGATTCTGTGGTCATTGACACAGAAAGCATTTGAAAAAACCAACAACAAAGATAAAGAACCATTCAATATGATTATATAAACATCTTTTTCTTTGGTCATTAATTATAAGCAAGTGGGTGAGATACCAAAGTCCACAAGACTCAGAACTTGCCCACAATGTTTGGCTATTCTGACTATGCTCAGTCACCTGATGGCTCCCTAGCACATAAACTCAAGAAGACATTTCTTGGAATCCAATAGAAGGTTAAAATTTGCATCCTTCCTTCAGCCACTGTAATCACTCATTCACTCATTCACATAACCCAATAATACAATTCACTAACAATATACATCTGAACTCTAAACTCTAACCATAGAGATTAGTGTGAATGTATATGGGGACTATAGAGATTCCAACTGCCTTGGAAGATAACCAACCACTCAATAAAATATAAGATCAGTGTAAGTAATCCAACATCACAAAGGAAAAAACACTTCAATAAAACCACAGGTAGAACCACACTGCTAGCCTAACTCTTGGTCACATTCATCAGAAAGAAGAGTCAGATACAGCATCAGTGCAACACTTTTTGAAGAAGTTCTAAAAGATTTTAAGAATCTGATTCAAATGCTCTGTATATGGTAATGAAAGAGCTATTATGTAACTATAATCTTGGTCACCAGGTGGAAGGGGAGGGGACAACACTTTCCAAACCTAGTACAGAGTAAAAATATTAAATCACACAGGCTTTGCCAAATAAATACCCATAAAACAGACTGATTTGCAGAGAAGAAAAGTCATACCTGAGAATCTAAAGCATAAGATAAAACAAGAAATAAGAGGATTTATTGAGAAATCTTCCTATGACATCTTTTAAGTTAATATAGAAATATCACTTTGGAAATAAATCTAATATACTATCCATTTCTGTAGCTAGTACACGGTTCAAGTGGCTAGAACCTGGGAAGGAGAGCCAAGCATCCCATTTATTATTTCAGGCTGAAGTTCAATGATTGCTGCCAGTGAAAAGATCTGACCAAGATTTTTAAATTTCACTTCTGGAAATGTTGAAAGCTTATTGATTGAAGATGTTAGCTAACTATTTCCAGGAATTCTACCCCTTATTTTCATAGCAAGTGAGAGCTATACTTTGATAAATGTAATATAGAACTTATTGTAGGGAATAGTGCAAAATGGTCTTTTTCTTATGATCCTAACTATAATAGTTCTAACCACATGCCCTGGACATTGGTGAAGGGCACTCTTTGAAGGCAACAGAAATTAGAAATATTCAATGTTAGTTATAAAACAAAAAGTAAAAGTTGAGATTGGATGGACATTCACAAAAACTTACCAGCTTCAGCTAAGATTGGGCTAACTTGTGGTAGATTAAGATATTCACCATTTATTTTGTCACTGTAATCATTCATTCAGTAACTATTTACTAAGTACATACTATGTCCAAGTTATGGTGTTAGGTACTGAGGATATAGGTGTGAATAAGACAGATAAAAAATCCTGCTTCCATAGAGCTTATGTTCAAGTTGGGGAAGACACACAAAAAATAAATAAATGAGCAAAAGGGCATGTCAAATGATAAACTGCTAAGGAGAAAAATAACACTAGTAAGGGAGAAAAGGGATTGTGGAGAAGATTCCAATTTAAGTTTCAGTGAAAATGTGACATTTGAGTTAATACTTCAAGGAAGTGAAAGAACAAGCTATGTGGAATGGGGGCATTTCTAGCAAAGGAATCTTAGAATCCAGGGGCATCAGGGAAGAAGCATGGGGCTTAATGGTCAAGCAGCAGAGAGGTAGTAGAAGAGTCAGAAAGATAAGGAGTGTCTGTGTCTGGAGACAATGTATGCTGGCTGAAGAGTGATCATGTAGCATTTGTGTACCTGATATCTTTAAATATTAATATAAGCAAGATGGGAAGTCATTGAAAAGGGATTTTAAGCATAGAAGTGTGTAATATGAACAAAGATTTTAAAGGCATCCCTCTGGCCTCTAAATTAAGAATCGACAGGAGCAGAAGTGAAATTAGTCAGTCAGAAAAAGACAAAAATCATATGACTTCACTCATATGAGGACTTTAGGAGACAAAACAGAGGAACATAAGGGAAGGGAAACAAAAGTAATATAAAAACAGGGAGGGGGGACAAAACAGAAGAGACTCATAAATATGGAGAACAAACTGAGAGTTACTGGAGGGGTTGTAGGAGGGGGGATGGGCTAAATGGGTAAGAGGCACGAAGGAATCTACTCCTGAAATCATTGTTGCACTGTATGCTAACTAATTTGGATGTAAATTTTTTTAAAAAAATTAAATTAAATTTAAAAAAAAAAGAATCAACAGGAGCAGGGAGAGTTTGAGAGTTCCTGGGATAGTGCAGATTGGTGATGATAGTGGTTGGACCAGAGTAGTAGTGGTGAGAGTAGTGAGAAGTAGTCACTTTCAGATAGATTTAGAAGGTGGAGAATTGTGGAGATAATGGATGTGAAATTAAAGAGAAAGAGAGACATCAATAAAGACTCCAGAGTTTTGGGTCTGAGCAACTAGAGGAATAGAGTTGTGATTAAATGAGATGTAGAAACCCTGAAGAGCAGTTACTGGATTTATTTAATTCTGCAAAGCCTATTAGACATCTAAGTGCAGTAATCAGCTTGATTACTTGGCAGGAGTGTGTGGGTTCAGAGGGAAAGTCCAGGCTAGAGATATAAAATCAATAGTCAGCAATCATCAGCATAGGGATGATATTTAAAATTATAAGGCTTCTGCTTCCGATTCTGTGTCTCCCTCTCTCTCTGCCCCTCTCCCGTTCATGCTCTGTCTCTCTCTGTCTCAAAAATAAATAAACGTTAAAAAAATTTTTTTAATTATAAGGCTGAATTCAATCCTAAGGGAGCAAGTATAGACAAAAGAGAAAAACCTAAGTACTGAGCCCCAGAGTTCTCCAATGTTATGATGTTTCAGAGACAGAAGAAACCAACAAAAGAGACTGAGAAGAAAAAGCTGGATAACATGGAGGGAAATCAAAAATATGCAGTGTCCTCAGAAACCAAGGGAAGAAGATGCTTCAAGGGCTTTTGACAAAAACAGTTCTTAGAACATGGACAGGATTAAAGAGTGCAGTAGTTAAAGAGATAATGGGAAAAAATGAAATTGAAAGAGCAAATATATATAATTCCTTTAAAGAGACCTGTTGGGGTGCCTGGGTGGCTCAGTCAGTTGAGCGTCTGACTCTTGATTTCAGCTCAGGTCATGATCTCACAGTTGGTGGGATTCTCCCTCCCTCTCTCTCTGCCCATCCCCCTCTTGCTCTCTCACTCTTTCTCTCTCTTTGAACAAACTTTTAAAAAAAGAATACTGTTAAAAAGAGGAGCAAAGAAAAGGGGTTAAAATGTATGATGAGAAGAGGGATTAGGAGTCTTTCTGATAGAAGAGACAACAGCTTGTATGATGATGAGAATGATTCAGTGGTGAAGAGAAAACTGACAATTCAGGAACAAGAGTGAGGAACTGTTGAAGCAATGTTCTTGAAGGTGTAAGAGGGGCTGGGATCAAGTGCACAAGTGGCCTCAAAATAGAAGGATAAACAATTTATCCAGAGTAATACAGCAGGAGATCGAGGATATTGGCCCTAATGCTAGTGGGCAGGTAGGAGTGCTGGTGGAAATCTGTGGAAGTTCTCTACTTTTTCACTGAAATACGAAGCAAGACATTTAGCAGAAAATGAGGATGGAGACAAGAGGGGAACTAGGATATATGCCTGGACTGCCAGGCATTGTAAAATGTCAACCTGAGGTCTTGGATCTGGGAAGAGCAGTTGGGATGGCTGTGTGCTTGTCCGCAGTCACAGCTGACTGCATAGGGGACAAACATGGAGAGCAGGGAGATACATGAGCAGAACCAGAAGGGGATATGACAAAGTGAGAGAAGAGCTATGCCGTGTAACCAAGAGAAAGATGACAATGATAGGATATAACCTGCTGAGTAGGAAGTGAGAGCATGAAGAAGATGAACAACCATGAAAAGTAGGATCAATGGATTTCACTGCCTGCTGGGGTTCAAGGGTATGCTGGAGTTGGGGTAGTAGAAGGAATGAACTGAAGAGACAAGGGATGGATGTCACAGGATGAGATGCCTAAAGCTGGGAATAGGAAGACAGTGCAAATATTAAGACCACAAGAATGACTGAGGTCAGGGGGACAAGATCACTGGAAGAGAGGAAGTCAAGGCAGGAGCTGCACAACAATGATTTGTCCAGGCCTTTCTGAACATACTCATAGTCTTCCTCTGAACATTCATAATCCTTCACTTCATGCCTAGTCTCTGACATCTCCAAGTCACTGCAGCCAATGAAAATAGTTCATATTACAGTAAATGATTTAAACCTCTTGCACTAAACAAACAAAAAGCTTGATGATCTAACTAATCTCTAATGTGTGAAACATGAATATCCCATTTGTAATATATCCCAAAAATGAGAGAGAAAAATAAATGGAACTAGGATGTCTCCACTGTAATCTTCAATCATATGGCCATCCACCAAGTATAGGAAAACACACTGCTTTAAAGTTATTTGGCCAAAAAGGAAAATATTCAAAGATGATCAAAATTTCTTAAAAATACAGACTTATTTTGTTTATTTTTAGTTGAAGTGTAGTTGACAAATGCTATTACATTAGTTTCAGATATACAACATGGTGATTTGACAACTCTATATATTGCGCTATGGTAGCCACAAATGTAACGACTGTCCATCACCATACAAGCCATGATAATACCATTGACTATATTCCCTATGCTGTTCCTTTCATACCCATGACTTATGCATTCCATACCTGGAAGCCTGTGTCTCCCACTCCCCTTCACCCATTTTGCCCATCCTCCTACTGGTCCTCTCATCAGGCAACCACCAGTTTGTTCTCTGTATTTATGGGTCTGTTTCTAAAAGCACTCTTATTTTGGAAGACACAGTCTTCTTAATAAGTATGCAATATTCAATTCTTAAAATAGAAATAAAATGAAACATCCTGCTAAAGGCTCTTCACGGGCCAGACCTGGCTTTATTCATACTTTATTCCCATATATAAATTACCTTGCATGTAACTGGAACTTTCCTGACTAAATGTCAAAAACTTTATTTGGTCAAAAGAACTAGCCAAAAAATAGAAAAATACATTAAAATTGTAAACATACCTATTGTTGTATTTTCACCACTGTGTTTTATAAAGGGTTTATTGAACCTCTTCTCAAAAACAGTCAATGGTTCCACATTACAGAATTAAAAGGTCCCAATTTCTCTATATAGCATTCAAGTTATTTCATAGCCTAGCTATACCTACCATTATAAAAGTACTACATCTCAAACCACACAGAGACAGTTGTCAAAAACATCCTACCATGTTTTGCCTCCATGACTTTACTCAAGCTGCTGATTCCCTCTTTCAGACACCAAATTATGAACCAGTACTTGAAAAACCCCATCCAATCTCCACCAGTTCAAATATCAGCTCTTTCACAAAACATTTCAGATCCTTGCCATGTTGGAATTAAACTTTCCCCAGCTAGTACTCCCATATTACCTTGTACCTTTGTTACAGCATTAATCAGCGATAAACAACCCAGACTGTTGCATATTCAAATGCTAAAAAAGTATCTGTGAGCTTCTCACACCTAGCATAGGTCACTAACACAAGCTGATAACGTTAGCTCTATTAACCAACAGCTTACAATGGAAATTGGACATGTTTAACTGGCCCTTTCCTTCCTTTTTCTTCGAGAGCTATAACCTTTGATGCAATGTATACCTACTATGCTTAAAGCTACAATGAGGTCCAAGGAAGGTATATAAGTTGCTGCACCAGTCGAAGAAAGAAAAACAAAATCAAGAAGTCTCTTTATTGTTGAGAGAGACAAATGGCTTTTCCCCAAATACTGTTGTTTTCCTAAGAGTTAAAAACAATCAAATCTTGGCAATGAAACAGCATAAAAAAATGCCAAATACAATGAGGACAATCACTTCTTAATGACTAGACTATCACAATCATTTTCTATCTCTTTTGAATTGAAAGGGAATTTAACCCCCAACCTCAGAGTGACAAGCATCTCCAGTCCTTCATCATGCTGGTAGCTAAAAGAATACGCTAAACAGGATGGCTTCAGAGGAAGGTCACTTTCTTTTTTTTCCTATCCCTTTTACTATGCAATCCCCTAACCCCTCATGAAGATGTGAAGAACCTAATACATGCTCATAGAAGGATAAGAGAATACTTATTTTGCAAAATCTAAACAGCAGGAACAGATTATGTGCCTCTTGCATATTTGGGCCACAAGAAAAAATAAAAGATGATGCATTCTAGTAAATTAATAACACGATATATCCTAAAAGCAGTAAAAAAGCTTGTAACTTTCCTAAACTAAAAAGTACCTCATAATTCTACCATTCTAGGTACTTTCAGAATGTTAATTTTGAAAACAAAGTTAAATTAACTCCAAAATTTCATATCTGTGGCCCATTCTCATACGTAAAAATCCTTACAACATAGAAAAATATGTTAGCAAAATCAAAAACATACCCAAAGAAATCTGAATAATTCTTATGTTTTTTTAATGTCAAAAAGCAGCCATAAATTAGTCCAATACCTCTTCATTCCTCATTATAAACACTAATTTTACCAAAACTATATGGCACATCATAAGGGTATTATTACAAGGGACCAGGGAATAATATACTCTTTTCTCACTTTCTTAGACAAACCTACTTGGAATAGGAAAATTAGAAATGTTATAAACAAAGATAAGAACTGGGTTCTGAACTGCAAATAAAGACAATAGGATAAAATTCAAATAGAAAAGGAGAAAGTGTGGTTGCTCCTAAAAGAGTTCTTAGCATCCTGACCTTTAATTTATTACCTGTACACAACTATTATGCTATCTTTTTTTCCTACATTTAACAAGTAATATGTTAAATTGAATACTGCACAAACTGGACATCAGCTGGCCTCAGGGCATGTCAAATACAGTCATTTGTTTTTAGTAGTAACTATAAATTTTCATATGGGAATTTAACAATTCTGTTTATAAACATTATCATAATAAAGTAAAAGTTGCCCAATTTTCCCCAAGTGTTAGCTTCACTGATAAGAAGGAAGGAAAGGAAGAAAAGAAGACAGGAAGGAAGGCAGACAGGCAGACAGGCAGGTTGTCAGGGCACCTTCAGAAGTGAGACAGCTCTGCCCACCCACAAGGGAAGGTTACGTCCACTGACCCACACCTTCATGAGGAGGTGCCAAATAATTACCTGCCTCTCACCAATCCCACTGGAAAGCACTTTGAATATGACATGTATTCTTCCCCAGTTAGCACAAAGCATGGACTAAAAACGAATATGCTTCATAAAAATCCATTTTGCAAACTTGAGCCTAAGACAGTTCATTAGATTCCACAAATGTTGCATTACATTACAATAAATGTGTGTTTCACAATATGCTTTAAGAATACCTAAACAGTTGTGTGTGTGTGTTTTTAAAGTTTTAAACCAATTTGCTTGCATTTAAATTTTAATACTAGGGAAACATTTTCATGCCAGAATTTTTATTTTTCAATTCATATCCCTGGGCAGCTAATTTTAAAAGAATACAATCAAACTGTATTACCTACTAAGAAATCTGTACATTTATTTTTCCCAGTATGAGTGCTGATGTTTTGTTTATTTGAAAACAGAGAAGTTAAACTGTCAGTTACTGAACTAAAGTTGTATCTCAAGCATTTCAACCTTCACATTCCATTTCTTTTCAGAGTAAGGACTGAAATAGTGAGTATTTTGGTTTTTATTTTTGTTTTGTTAAATTTCTCAATATACTGAAAATATCCACTGGTTTGCAATAATATAGTAAGTTATCATATGAAAAAAGTCCAAAAACAGAATTCATAATTCTTGAAACATCAATAGTAGAAATGTTGGTGAGAACATGTATTCTTTCCTTCTTATTTCTATATCAAAATTAGTACAAAAAGAAAGGTAAGAATACCACTATAATTCACAGGGAATATACACATACACTTCTGAGGGCAACTACCAGTTTGGAAGGTACTACTACATGTTATCCTGGTTAGAATCAAATTAATGGGAAAGAAATACCTCCTCTCCTAAAGAGAAATCTCTTTGGACTACTGCAAAACAAAAATTAGTTATCACACAAAGCTGTACATATACACAATCTATCTCTCCTTACAGTCTACTGATAAGCTTATGCCCAAGCCTATTACCCTTCAGCTAGAAAAGGGGCCAATCTTGTACATGGGTTTTCTGTACCTTCAGCATACTCCATTCACATATATTAAAGTGGATTTCTGTTTTGATCTGCTGTGTTTGGCTATGGTATCTGTGTTCCTTCTACAGTGAATTCTAGGATGGCCAGGGCTCCTATAACTCTTCCTCAGAGAACAGTAGCTCACAGGGCAGTGCAAGGAGTGCAAGCACTAAATGTTCCCATGTACTCTGCAGAACAACCCCAGAAGACAGACAGGAGGCCTATTAACCTGCACGTGAGGGGTCAAGAATGCTGCCTGCCACAGCTGAGACTCACAGTACACAGTGTTCATCAAATGGGGAAGAAGTGGCACAATTCTTGGAAAATGGCTATAAAGAAGTGAGAGATGGCAAGAAAGGAAGAGTTGGAGTGAGTGGGGTTGGAGGAGGAATAAGGCTGACAGGTCACAGGAAAGCACTGTGCAGTCTCTTCCCCACGCTGCATGCACCTTGAGAAAACCTATTCTCAAAGGTCACCTTTCACCTGCCCATCCTGTCCCAATTTCCTGAGGAAAACCTGGAAAAAAGAAGGATCGGCTGACACGGAATTTCAGGACCAGGTTCCCACCTTACTCATTCACAGACTTTTACACTAGAAACCTAATCCAGAGCCCCAACAAAAGCTGGGGAGAGACACTGAAGAAGAGTCACAGCACCTAAAAGCTCAGAGCTGGAGAGAGGGGTTTGGGTTGGGTTGAGGTTTCCTCTCTCCAGGGACAGTGTCCAGCCCCTGCCACCTCCCTCCCTCAGCCGCTGTGAGCCTATGCATGACCAGAAGCAGCCAGCTAGGTCAAGCAGTTTCATATATTTATGAACATTTTTCAAATACCTCAAAAAAAAAAAAAAACCTCCACAACAACAACAATTTTTTTTTAATTAGGAACCCAAGATCTAATAAATTATTTTAGAGATCCAGGACATTTGTCAAATCCTTGCTTTTGCTTGAAGTATGAACATCTGTATACAACTACTAACATTACTAAACATGCCTGACTTACCTAGCACAGGTAGGGAGTAAAATGTACCATGAGAAGAATGGGCATGACTTTCAACTATTTGACACTATTAATTCTAACATTCCCTAATATACTTATTTACTTTCTTAATCAGGATATGCAATACATCAAAATCATTAACTTACCAGCTCACAGTCATCACTCCAGATATTATATACAGTTATATGCACTCAGGGATTATTGATATTTACACTCCTCTTTGAAGCTGAAAACAAGTAATTTACCCAAAGCCTCAAATCTAGTCAATTATGTATACCCTGATCTATCCTCATCTTGGATATTTTCTGAAGCTACTGCTCTTGCCTTTTTGCCTCCATTTTAAAAGCACTTCACCAATAGATGTACACTTAATTTTAAGTAAATTCAGTACTCTGAAATCCATAACTACATGCAAGATACAATAAGACAGTTCTTTTTAAAAACAAACATAATTTTTTAACTGTGCATGTAATAGTTGCTGGAGAAATAATAAAGAAAATTGCAATCCTGTCAAAGATGATGATGTTAAAATTTAATGAATACCTTTCTATAATTCAGAATACACGTGTACTTTCAAACATAAAAAGGAAAACATCCTATTTTGTAACAAGCTTTTAATCCTTGACAGTATATTATAAATGCCTGCCTATATTGATACTTAACACACTTGCGTCATTTTTCATGCTGATCAGCACATCATGGATGGATGTCCTATAATTTATTCAACCATCCCAGAGTGTTGGACATTTACTTACTACCAATTTTTCAAGTTTCATAATCAACACTGTAAGGACTATCCAAATAAATATGCAACTTTCTCATGTTTTCCACAGGACAAATTCCCAGATGTAGATTGCATGGTCACAGGACACATTTATTTCCAAGGATGATGGCGCGGGCATCCTGTAGATTGTATTAATTTGCATAGGCATTAACAACAGTGGATGTTTTCATTTGTCTCCTTAGCCAGTGAGAGGTTAGAAACAGCACTCACCTTTTTGCACTCCTATGACTAACAAGATTAGATTAAGGTTATGTGACCTTAATGTGATTATTATGTGATTATTAGCTTACTATATTTCTTCTTTGATGAATTGCCTTTTACCCAGTTTTTCTACTTTAAATGTGGACTGAATCTCAACTGCACCCATTTCTCCTTGTAAGATGGGGGTAGTAATACTACCTATCTTATACAACAGTTGTAAAAATTAGATGAATTAGCATAAGTGAAGTTTTATACCTGACACAAAATAAAGACTCATTGGATATTAGCCATTGTAATTACTAATGAATTAAGACTCAGCAGTTCTTTATATATTCAAGTGGCAATGCTTCTCAAACCTGACCACTAAAGTACACCTAACGGCAGAGAAACACTCATAGTCTCATGACATCGAAAAGTGCCAACCAGCATCTCAGAAGTACCAAATTTCCTTAAAATATCCAGCTTTATTTTAAATATTCTTGTAAATTTTACATTCTACCCTAAATTATATCAATATTTGACTAAATATGTTTTCAACTAATTTGCTATTAAGTAACATTTAGGAATTAATTACAACTACAGCCTAATAAGGATAGTAATCCACTGTTTTTTCATGTAACACAAGTGGTATGCAAGTGGTACTTGTTTATTTAGTTTGCAGTTTTTCCAAATGCAGTTCAAATCTCACAGTCTTTTCCTTCATGGTATCCACCAATGGTATCCCCCTTGGAAAAACCCTCCTCAACCCAAGGATCAAATAAATATTCTCTTACATTGTCTTTCATTATGTTTTACATGAATTATTTCTGCTATATAAAATTTTGTTTTGATGTGACAGAAATCTCAATTTATTTCCCCTTTCTTGCCATCCATCTTCACCCTCTTTGGCTCTGTCAAATGTACCCTAAACTACTGACGCTTTTAAAATGTGAGCACATTCTTAGCTACTCTTCACTAAATGACTTAGTGCTATATTAAAAATACAAATGAAAACATACTTTTGAGTTTTAAATTTTTTTAAGATCTTATTTTTAACTAGTCTCTACACCTAACATGGGGCTCAAACTTACAACCCCAAGATCAAAAGTCACATGTTCTACTGACTGAGCCAGCCAAGCACCCCTGTGTTTTAATTTATTATTTTCTGAAATAATTCAGAAAATAATTTATTTTATTCCAAAGGCTTTTTATTCTACTCTAATTTATATTGCTATTTCATCTTATATAATTTTCCCAAGGTGTTTCACCTCATTTTTATTTACGTTTATATTTTTACTTAAAATTATATATATTTAAGGTGTATTATTTTATTTTTATGCAAAAAAATTAAAGAGCATTCTATAATTTTGGACACAGCATTTAATAGAAGAAATCTTTGAAACATCTGACGGTGGCAAAGATCCATCTGGTTTTTCATGGCCACTACTGAATATCTTGAATTTGTAAAATAAAAATTCTATCCCTAATATACACCAATGCCAATCGGTGTGCTATGCTAGATCAGATAGTTATGACATGGCCAGATTAATGAGCTGCAGGAGTAAAGAAATGTGTTGATTGAACTCTCAAGCCTTTTTGATCCACAGTAGAGAGAGCAAGTGTTGATCTTTGCACCACGCCATCCTCTCTTCCCCACCTGTATATGTATATCTGCTCTTTAGCCATAGCCACAAAATCAAGGACATGCTTCCACAAATGCAAAGCTAGAGTTGGACCAAGAGCAAACTCTTTTCCTTTGCATGTACATATCCAGCAAATTAAATAATTACATTTTTTACTTACAAACACCTTCAAGTAGCTTTTTGCATTTTCAAAATGTTTCATGTTCTTGTTTTATTTTACAAAGGAGGTCAGTTAAAAAAAAAAAAAGAACAAAACAAGGGATATTTTAGAACAGCTGTCTCAGCATTTGAATTTTTCTCCCAGTAGTACAGTTTCTATCTCTCTTAAATGACTAACTCAATAAAAAATTTATTCCAATACTAGAATCCTTTAGTATGCTCTGGACTCAGCCCAAATGAAAACCAAAGAATAAATATTTTGACCTATTTAAAGTCCCTCAGAACCCAGATGATAAGAATGCATTCCCACATTGGGTACCTCCACAGTTTATTCTGAAGTAGTTGACAGCATGGCTGGTATGTGTTTCACTGGTACCTGTCCAATAATGATAGTATATCAGAACTGCACCCACCAAAAGTGTCATCACAAAACAAGGCATCTTGGCTTACAACTAGTTCCTGGGGCATGTCTGGGAAGCAAAATGCAGGAATGCACTGACATACTGCCACAGCACAATTTGTCATAATGGGGATCCCAAATTGCTTTTAAAATTTATAAATGTCAACACCTCATGAGAAAGAGAAGAAAAACTTATTGCATGCCGTATAGCAGTCATTAATCCAGTAACTTATAATAATTACCTCCTTCAGTCCTTACAACTAGCCTATAATGTAGTATTATTATACCAACTTATATATCTCTTGCCTAAAATGATACTACCTGTAAGTGGCCTACCAAGGTTTCAAATTCAGGCAATCTAAATTAAGTGTTTTTTCCTTCACAAGTAAATGCCACTTACTATCCCCAGTTAAGCTCCTTACCTTCACTTTCCAAAAAGCTTAGCAAAGAGCTAGTTCAGCAGGTCTGCACTCAGGAGAATACTCTCTCCCTAAATGTTTAGTAGAAGCTCCCATTTCTAAAAAGACTACCTCCTCACCCAGGAAGCTCATGGATATGTTCTGCCTCCATTTCCTTGTAAATAAGAGGATAATGACATGACAGGATCTAGGTTGGATCCTTCAATGGAAGCCCTTTCCCAGCTATACCCCATTCAAATCCACCTCACTGTGGAAGAATGAGACCTGGGAGATCTTGCACATACTGCTACTTATCAGCTCGTAAATTTCTGCCAATAAATTTCACTTTATTTTTGCACTATGTATGTATATGAGCACACATTGCTCCTTTGCCCAGCAACCACACTATATAACAACATACAGGGACCAAATCCATGAACAGCTTGCAATAGACTTAGGTACATTATACATTTATTTCACAAGGAAAAGCACTTCAATTTGATGATATTTTAGGCTAACTGCACACACTTCCTATACATAAAATGAACATTTCAAGAAACAACTAATCTAGGAGGAATATAAACAATATTACAAATATCACTCACTATCCTAAGTTACATTCATTTTTACCACCTTCTATTCCATATAAAACATATCAGTTACAAATTTATAATCAATGAATATCTTCAATGACTCCATTTGTCAAATTAGGTCAAATGCTATGAGGGCAACCCATTCCTGTCAAAAGACTTTGCATGAAAAGAATTTGTGCAGAGACACTGCCATCTGCTGGCTAATGATACACACTGTCCATGAATCTCAAATTTGAGAACAAAAGTAATGAAATACATTAATATTTAAGCACCACTGTCCATGATACAATTTACAGAGTCTAATAGTGTGTTTTGATTATACGGGAATGATAAACACACACACTGTACATGTTTTAGCAAAAGCCAATATGCAATTTCAGGCTCTTTTACTACAACAAATACAGAGCATTATATTCAATCTGCAAATAGTTTCAAAGCAAATTTCCACTTTAATTCTTGCAGCAATTTTTTGAACAATGTATGTCAATGCTGTTTATTTACATTTTAGATTCAATAAGGAATATTACCTCAATCAGAGATCAATTAGTAACCACAGGATAAACTTTTAAATGCTTTAAAAGTACTCTGAGCATGTATAGACACATATATTACTCTCCTCCCCTATAGTGAAATTTTGGTTACAAACTAAATATCTTAAAGAACATAAATTTCAGAACATCTCTATCCTGTGCCTATAAAACATACTTATACATTAGTTTAGACCTCTCTATATAAACACTCTTGAAAAACTATAAAAATAATTTTACTGGATTTTAAAAAGCACAGAGTAAGACATAAAAACAGCCTTGAAAAAAAATTCCACCAACACAGAAGTAGAGTGCATAAGAGGTGAGGGTCCCTGCATTATAAATCCCAAATTCATTCCACTGGCTATAGGCCATCATAATTAACCGTTTGTATCCTTCCATTTCTTTTTCTATTTACATATTCTTAGGATAGTTAAAAAAATGTTTTTTTTTAAAGATAGCTTCACACTATAGAATATACTTGTCACTTTGATTTTTACTTTATAATATATTGTGAAGATCTTTGTCACATCAGTACATATAGATTTACCCCACTGTTTTTAACAGCTATACAGTAGAGATGTTCTAAAAATCTAGTCACCCCTAGTAACAATATTTTCACACTAGTGTAATGAGAGGAGTACTATAAATATCCTTGTGGAACTGGCCACAAGAACGGTTTTAGAATCCTTGACCTAAGTCATAAATCCGATACTGTTTCCAGGAAATAAAATACACATCACACATAATAAACAAATACTCTGCAGCATACGCATAGTTTTTATTTCTGCAAACTAACATTTAGAAGCAACTTGATTTTAAAGCTCACATGAGTCTACAACTGTACACAATAACAATCCAAATTATGTAATGTATTTGTAAAAATATGTAATGCCAACACTTTTCAGTGACTCAAAGAGAAATCATTAAAAACCGAAAGCTAAACCTATACAGAGGGAAAAATGCACATTATATATTCGTGAAAAACACTGAGTATTCACGTTTTTAACTATTTAAAAATATTCACCCTCCATTAAAAAACCATCAAAAGCTCACAAAAATTGTGAGCATGTAACCCTAAGAATAACACACTTACAACCATACAGCATCCCAATGATCTTTCCTCTTTATACGACTCTTCCTTTATACCACTGAATCCCCAACTGAATATACAAATAACTCTATAAATAGCACATTTCCTTGAAGTTCAACCTTCCTCATTTGTGTTCAGTAATCCATACAACTCCAATGATTAGTTCTGCTTTGGGCTTAAGCCATAACATACAAATGGCATAAAATAGGCAAACTTTTTCCTCCTTTCACTTAGCTTTAAATTTATTCTGAATGTTTATTAATGAACAGCACAACCACAAACACCCTAGCTATCATCAGGTTCCTTCCTGTTAAATTTACTGAAGCACATACTCTACTGTCTGCACATCTCCACACACGTTTTGTAAAACCATAGATCTATGGACTGAAACTGATTTTTAATAAGCTTTTCCCCCTTGCAAACTGCTCAGTCCCAAAAGTCTATCACCCTCTGTTAAATGTGTAGCTTAGTGCATGAACGGATAATCTACAGTTGTGCTTTGACTTTCTGTTGAACACCCATTTCCCTCTGTGTCCAATTTCTATTTCCCCAATTTCTAGTTTCCTTACCCTTTGGTTTCCCAGCTTTTGACTCAAGTCAAGACCATTGTACTTGGCATGGGTTTGGTTTCATAGCTATTACATCTGGGAATGGCAGGCAGAGAAACATTTTCTCTGTCTTTGCTTCAGAGAAATCCACTGAAGCAGAAGGCCTAGAACTGCTAATTTACTCACTGAGGATCACTTTGTCCCTAGATTCTATTGAGTGACTGAGACAACAGGCAGCTGGGAGCTGGACTCATGACATCCACTGAAAAAAATTATTTCCATTGTTGTGCCTATTTGGCTTCTTCCTGTGGAGTTTCATAAATAAGAAACACCATTCATTTACTTCAAAGCTGAGTAATTAGAAAGTCTAAGAAAATACACTGGATTCAATCTGTTAGTATGTCAATAAGTTCCAGAAGGTAAATGGAGAAAATAAAGGAGGCGGGGGGACGGCTTGGAGGAGGAAAAAGCCCTCTTATAATGAAATCAACACAAACTACATTATTTAAGTCTAATAATAAAACTAAACTTTTCATGTGGCCATTGAAACTCTAAGTTTATAAACTTCCCAACCTCAAAATGTTTCTTTGAAAACACAGTGAATTGCACAGTCCAAATTTTCTTGATACGTAACCACATCAGTTATTTGGTAATTGAGTATGGACTTCAGTTTCTCCACTGCACAATTCAAAGAATGCATACTTTCAGTAATATAGATCTGAATTTCCAACTCCTTTTCTTCATTTTCACATATGCTGTCTGACTGGCAGAGTCTCCAGTACCAACAAAAGTAAAGTTTAACAGGAACTGAACAAGAATCTGTGCTCAGCACCAACATTTATCAATCCAGCACTGAGTGGCTGAATAAATCACAAACTGATTTAGCTTTGTCACACACACAGTTCACCTCAATAGCACCAGAAAACACATCTGTATAGTAATTGAGCAAAAACACACAATGAATTGATCATAAAGAGACTATACTACAGAAATACCTTCTAAGACGTACTCCATGGACATTTACTGTATAAAGCAAACGTATGCACAAATCTAAGAACAGTAATTTATCTAGTAAGATATCTTGGTCATACTTACTCAAACTAAACGTTTTAGGGCTCAGGATTCAGCATTAATTATGATGGTCAGGGGTGTAGGAAGCATCAAAACTCAGGAAAACCTCTCCAACATTCTTTCTAATCAAATGTGAAATACTTAAGCATGAAATACATTTTCTAAAAATTATGACCTTGTATCTAAATGGATGTCATTTTAGAGACATAATCTAGACATTTAAGAACTTTTAACATTCAACATCAAGTATCTTACCAGAGCCACTTAGGGGGAAAATACATAACAGAGAAGAGTTTCACACAGGAGCTAAGGAACGTTTGAATACTGCCTTCTTAGAAATTGCTTCCTTCACTGTCCCTTCAATCCCCTGCCAAGACAGCCTCCAATGTGTGTCGTTAGTGGTAAATTAATGTTTCACTTGTTCTTCAACTCAACTCTAGCAAACCCCCAAAATAGAAAAGTTTGCATTTGACTTTTTAAATATAGATGGTACATGCTCTTTGATTGTTTGATTTTTAGAATGATATAAAATTAAGGGGTATTTAAGCACCATCTGCTCTCTTGCAACTATGGGCAATAATTTCCTGATTGTCTTACTTCATGTGCGTGTTTTAAATCTAGAGTATCCTTTATGATTACTACAGTTGATATTTTCTTATTTTATGTAGCCTTTGTTGCCTATGTATTCTTGCCCATTTATATGTACAAACCAGGCTGGGTTTTATCCCCACTTTGTGCCATTCCTATTTCAAATATTTCATTATCACAGAATCGTTGACAAAAGTCATTTAGTTACTTTTTCCTGCCATGTATTCCAAATTCACTGGGATAATTCTTTATTAGGCCAAAGACTTGCAATTCTAAAGGAACTTCTTAAAATTTATATGACCGATCCAATCCTTCAAATATGAGAACACAGTTGCAAATGCTGTTATTTGAAAAAACAGAAACAATGATGGCATTAACTATCTTCCAATATGAACTGTGGTGAAATAAACTGAGATGGTGGGGCAGGCGGGGCCCGTCAACAAAGACAGGGCTAGAAACGTGAGAGTGCACCAGGTCCACCTTGCCATCTGCTCTGCATGGAGGGAATGGAAATAGAGCAGTGAACTAAGGCATTCATTTTCAAAGTCCTGATTTGTTAACAAGATCTGTGCAATGAACTTTCATGCACTGCTGTGGTTCTATGATGCCCCTCAGAAAAAAATCCACTGCAAACCACCTGTCATACTCTATTGGGACAAGCTAGAAGATATTTCTAATAAATGTCTACACTCTAAAAATGTTTTACTGGCATACATGAAAGATACATTAAAAGGAAAGACATTAAAAGGGAAGGCATTAGAAAACAATGTGCACAATATTAACCAAATGTGTTGTGGATTTTTAAAAAGATATAAACATATGCTGATATTTTTGAAGGGATATGCAAGTTATTCACAGGAAGGGATTAGAAGGGGTCATAAAATATTTTTCTGTACTCTAATTGTTTTTTTAATATATGCACATGTATTTTTTTATTTTTATACATTTTAACAAGGAGTATTTAAATAGTAATGTTAACAGCCATAGTGATTTCCTTTCAAATAATCTTCTGTAAAATTAAAAGGATTCTAGTACATGGACACACCATAATTTATTCAATGATTCCCATTTGTCATTAGACATTTTAGTTTTAATTTAATTTTTGCTAATAAAAATTGTACTATGACAATCATCTTCGTCAATGAACTTTTGCATACATTTCTGATTATTTCCTAGGAGTATAAGAATGGGTCAAGAGCATGGAGATGTCGATGGCTATTGATACATACTACCTACCTGCTTTTTGGGAATGCTTACACTGATGACACTACCACCTAACAGAAGTGCAGAGTGCCCACTCTAGCAGTGACATTCTCATGAGCAATGGGAATTTTCCTTTTCTCTTTAATAATATGATAAGAAAAAGAAATCCTTCACTATTACTTTGAATAATATAGAGGTTTGAGCAATTTTTCAATTTTATTTACCTGCAAAGAAACAGGTTTCATGCTATTTTAATAATCATCAGAACCGTCCAATTTTTTTAAAAATTAATACTTAAAGGATGACCCAGAATATACATTCCCAAGAACTAGAAATACTCGACCAAGAATCACTAGAATTATTATTAGGCCTTATAAAAATATCTGTTATGAAATTTAGAAAGTTGCTGGAAACTACCTATTTTTGTATCTTAACTCAAATAAAAACCTGGAGTATATGAAAGCCATGTGTGGACTACAGTCAAATTTAGCAGGAATCTCTAAAACCCATGATGGGTTTTATTTCCAGGGATTTACAACACATGGTTTTTCCAATTCCACACGGAGCCCAAGAGCTACAGTATGGTTTTGAAGACGTAAGCAACAGCCCCTCCAGAGACCACCCCCTCAGCAGTCTGGCCCACAGAACCCCAAGCACTACTGGGTGATGTCACTTCTTTTCATACTTCCCTCATGTTGGCAGACAGTGAAAGTGTGAGAAATCAGTAGAAGTATATAAAGCAATCCTTCTGTCCAGCCTGCTGCTAGCACTTATTCTGCAAATACTATCTCCACAGCCATGACTTCTCAACGCCTCAGGCCTAAACTCCACCAGCCTTCTCCAAATTAGTATCAGAGAGTTCCCAGACTTAGAAATGACCCATCATGGATTGCTTTTTTAAGATGTTTTCAGTGAAAAAGACACAGTGCTAGATGACTATCCCAGCTACACCGCCATCCTCATCACAGGGCTGATGAGGCCAGGGTCAAAGCCCTTCTGATGGGTAGGAAAAATGTGGTTCACAGAGGCAGGTTACACAGAACCAGATTTCTAACACAGGTCTGTGTGACTGGGTTGATTTTTGTTTACCCGCACTCAAATTAGCCATCAAAACTCTTATTAGGGATGGAAGTGCTACACAGATGGAGCAATGAACCCCTGCATCTCTGACAATGTTATGAAAAATGAAACACTGGATTGCTCTTTCTAGACTTTGATTTTCAACACAAGCATTTCAGCTCTCTCATCTGGTGTCCAAAGAACAGACTTTAGGTCTGGTCCCCTTATGACTACAGGCTGCAGGTGTCAGTGATTCCTTGTGCCCATCTGGAGAGACAAGCCTCCCAACACTCTCCGAGACAAGTTGGCATTTTCCTCTGTCTCCACCAACCCAATCTTCCTTTCTATTGGACCAGGAACTGGCCCACTGAACTGACTCATCATCACTGGACAAAGAAACAGATTTCCCTTAGATCAGTCAGGCCCACCACTGAGCCAAGGTCAATTCCCCAAACTGGAATGCTGTAAAAAAGATGCACACGTCTACCAGTTCTCATCACAACTCTTCAAGGCTCCTTACATATTTACTTGCATTTATTTCTCATAATAACTATAAAGAAGCTATAATGTCCATTACACATATGAGAAAAGGGAGATTTGGACAAGTTAGTTACGTACTGACTCCAATCACACAGCCAGTAAAAAGAAAAGTCAGAATTCTAATCAGTGCAACTAACCCCTGAACTTGTTGTATCCCTTCACCACTACATATCAATGCTTCCTTTCTACAGGAAGAAAATGAAGCTCAGCACAATTACACACACAGCCTGAGAGATTCAAGACAAACTGTATTACTCCCCAGAGGGTCTACCACCCCCACACCCTGTGTCACCTCCCTGGAGTGTGATTCAGACAGCGCAATCCTATGTGATCGCAGAACCTTAAGAACTGCTTCAGCTGTATTTCTAATTAAGTGTATTGAAAGGAGATGTAAGATATAATTAATTTTATAAAACTAACTTTGATATTATCACATGCTAAACTTAACACATGCTAAATTTTTCTTCCTTAAGATGTTCTAGACTTTCCTAAAGATTAAAATATAATAGCAATAATAGTGAAATATATGTATACATACTATGCAACCTTCATCCACTGTCCCCCAAACTACTGATATGTATGATTACAAGATAGACAATTCCCCAATATTAAGATTTCACGTCTTCATATTTTTAAATGACATTATAACTCTAAGTTGAAATTTCCCTTACTTAACCATTTACTCACTGCTCAACTCAAAAGTATAATAAAAATCAAAATATCAAATAATAAGAACACATAAAGCCATCATAAAAATTGCACTCAACAGCATAAGCAAGAAGACATACAACTATCGATACTGCCCTACTTAAATGCAGCACATGGAAAAATGCAAACTGATTACTATAAATAAAATACAAAAAATAATGCCTGGAAGAATTAACTATAAGCACTAAACTTTGTATATTGTGCCACAAAGAATTATTTAGTGCTCTAAACTAACATGTTGGAAATCATCCAGAAGACACTCTTGTTTTGTCTTACTTGTTTTAGAAAGAGGCAAAAACTATTACTGGCCATAGCTTGTAGGGGATAAAATTATAGTAAATTAAAAATAATAGGCATGGCTAACCAAGGGAGAAAATTAAGACTTGGCTTCTTTATAATATGAGACTTTTTCAGGGTCTGCCTAACTGGGGACACTTTTCCTCTTTGAATTGGTTAATACTCTGATTCGTCTAATTGCAAAGGTGTAGAACTATTAGAACAATAATAGGGAATAATCACAGGATTCATCACCCATTCTTTATTCCCTTTGATATTTATACCAATACTTATTCAGCTATATACTTTCATTACTTTCAGCTTTCTGCCTTAATATGGTCCCTGGTGCTGCCACACAGAGTGCTCCCAGGGGCTTGTGGGAAATTTCTACACTACAGTTATGACCAGCAGTTAGAAAGAAGTGTGTTCTATCACCTTGCTCAGAGCAGAGGGAGGATAGATTGTGGATCCACAGATTAAAGTCTAATTATACCCACTGACCTCAGTGATATCCCATTAAAACTTTCTTTTGATTCAAAGAGGTCACATCAAATGATCAAGTAAGCAATACTCCCATACCAAAGCTTCAAATTGGGCACCTGCACATACTGCTCTTGTTGCATCAGCAGAGAAGGGTATCTCAAAGGAAAGGGAACAATGACTTGGATTGGTATGCCTTATTTAAGAAGTCCCAATTCACACTTAGCTCTTCCACCAGGAAACAAACATCAGCTGGGCCAAGGGTTCAGATCCCACTTTTCCTAAGTACTCCTTTAACTAGCTTTTTCTTAAAATTACCACATTTTATCAAAAGACTTAAACTAAGGCCTGAAAAACAGATAATACAAGGGTGCCTGGGTGATTCAGTCAGTTAAGGCATCTGACTCTAACCATTTATTCATTGCTCATACTCAAGTATAATACAAATCAAAATATCAAATAATAATAATGAGACAAATAAAGCCATCGTAAAAATTGCACTCAACAGTGTAAACAAAAAGGCATACTATTCGGCTTAGGTAATGATCTGGTCATGAGATCCAGCCCCGCAAAGGGGTCCTTGCTATGCATGGAGCCTGCTTGGGATTCTCTCTCTCCCTCTTTCTCTGCCCATCCCCAGCTCGCACATGCGCTCTCTCCCTCTCAAAATAAACTAAAACTTAATAACAACAACAACAACAACCAAAAAAAAAAAACCAGATAATACCTTGATTTCAGTTTAGCAACTAAACATCAGTGTCATAAACCATATACCTCAACTCCCCAAATCCAGCAAATTTAAGTTAGTAATAAATCAAATTGGGCTCCCTAGTTCTGAGGACTCAAGTCCCAGATATCTCCCCTACAGACACAATATATACTAATCAACTGACTTTCTACTATACTACTTGAAGACTCAGATTTTCTGAATGTCACAATTCAATACTTTATCAGAATAAAATGAGGGATATAATATGAATATTTTCTTTCTTAATACTTATTCCAGATATATAAGTACTAATTCCCCAGTCAGAGTACAAGCTCCAAAGGACATGCCTTCATATGATTCTGTTTCTCTACATGGTATTTTGTACTCTATGTTGCACTACCAGGGCCCAGTAAATAGAAACAAAATAGAGGTAAAAAGGAAAAAAAAAATGGAGAAAATCTATGGGCTCACAAAGTTCATATTATATATGCCACATCAGATAGCCAAAATTAGAATGCAGGGACTGTGGGTCTACATTTTCCTTCTTTCACGTGTTCTAAGAATAGAGAAATCTCGTAATCTAAAGCATAATAAAATATAACATAGGGACTAACCATTAAAATGATTTCTGATTGTTTAAAAAAAGACTGCCCAAGATTAAAGATTTTTTGGAAGGATTCCACTTGATTTAAGAATAATGAAATCTAATTTTAGAAAAGGACTGAAATAGGGGTGCCTGGTGGCTTAGTCAGTTAAGCATCCGACTTCAGATCAGGTCATGATCTCACGGTTCATGGGTTCAAGCCCCACATGGGTCTTTATGCTGAAGGCTCAGAGCCTGGATCCTGCTTCAGATTCTGTGTTTCCCTCTCTCTCTGCCCCTCCCCAACTCATGCTCTGTCTCTCTGACTCTTGAAAATAAATAAACATTTAAAAAATCTTATTAAAAAAACCCTGAAATATGAAATGGAATGAAGCCATATCACAGCTCTTGTATGTAAGACAATAATCAAAATCCCTTCTAGATTAAAGGGAAATCGACTTCAAAATTCTATCTTTTTAAACTTGCTGAAACATTTGAGGATTCAAATGTCAAAATGTTTTAAAATTACATTGTGAAGTAATGTTCCTGAAGTTCATGAGAGAACATTCCCAGATCTGCAGTGCAATTTTTCAAATTTCTGGCATATCATGTTAGTAGATTATCACTTAAAATAAAATTGATTTAAAATAAGAAGTATCATTTTGAAGCCACCAACTATTACCTTTCCTCCCAAGAAGATAACATTATTTACCATGCCATAGATAAGTTTCTCACACTGCATACATGGTCATAAATACACTACTGATGGTGTAGGCCAGATATTACTGTCCCCAAGACAATGATTCTTTTTTACTCAAGAAAATCAGTACAGTAAATAACTTTTCTTCCCTTCAAGACAATCACAGTGCTTGAGGCTGCTGCGACACAAAAACAAAATATCTTCACAAATGTCTCCAAACAGTCAAGCTGAAAATCTAAGCCAAAGTTTCATTTAACAGCCTGTCAGTTTTTTGATATGAAGCTAATGAATGCAGTGGCAAACAAATCCATCAAACCTAACATCAAAACAACTGCACTTCATCCTACCAAATGGAAAAATGAAATACAACCTGCAGGCCAGCTCTTTGATCCAGCCTAGCCAGGAAGCAGACAAGTGCCACCACAGCTGCCACACAGAAGTAACCATGGACTCCATTTAACCACAGGAGAGAACGATCCAGAAATGGGAAACATTTATCTCAAATATGCACCAAAATTTCCTTTCAATTGCTAAAGCATTTCATAGTTTTAAATCTCTACCAGAAAAAAATGTAGCATTTTACACTAGATCACTCTGATGTTCAAACCAATAAAGATGCCTAAAATAACTCACGATGGTATGTTCCACTCATACTTCAGTTTTGAAAATGGAGGTTTATTAAAAGCCCTTCTGTTCTTTATGAAAGCTCCCTAAAGACAAAGAAAACATGCCCATCTTCTTTGTACAAACACGTAGCACAATCCTGTTGCAAAGGAGGAACTCACCAAGCACTCTCTGAAGCTGAACTCTGCCTAAGCCAGTAGGCAAATGGGCATGTAGCAACCTAGAACAATCCTCTCAATTCTTCTTCAGTGAAAACCTTACCTCTGAACAATGAAATGGGGGAAAATTACATAACCCTCTTCTTAGGTAGGTGAGTTCTCTTAAAGGCAAAGCCCTTCTGTTCTGGAGTATCATGCAGGATTTTTCTGAATAAAATCACCAATATCTCCAATATTATCAGCGAGCCTGGGGTTATCTTTTCAAAACCTAGTGTTTTGGTGTATTTTTCAATTAAATATAGGATTTTGTAAAGTTCTTTCCTAAGTTGTCAAAGTAGAAATATTGGTTTGTAATATGTAAAATATAACCAGTACAGACCCCACATTCTGCACCACATTAACTTCTGTCCCACAAAGGGACACTATTGGGAGTTTTTACATACCCATATAAACCCAATGTGACAGGTAAAGAAGACCTCACTGCACCTAGTGCTTCCACTAGGAAAAAGCATGCCATTATTTTTTTTAATTATCTGTCCCCCCCAAAAAGCATAACTCATCATCACTTGTGAATAACTATTTCTTAATAGCTATCATTTAGAATAAACTGGATATGGCAAAGAATTAAGGCAAAAATTTGTTAGTTTAAGAATTAATTTTGGGCACCCTCAAAGCCACAAGTCTTTTAAGTGCAGTTTATAATTAATCCATTATACATTTGTCCTTAAAAAAAAAAAAAACATAAAAACTAACTGCCTAATTCACAAATTTTCCCGAGACTAAAAGCTACACACACATGCATGGACAGCATGCACATACACATGATACAAGAGTGTGTAAAGAAACAGCCTTGGAGATCAATAAAAATGTGTCAGATAAATTATAAAGACACCAACATATGCACAAAAATGCCATCACAGCACCCTACAATATAAGATAACTTATTTTTCTGAGAATAGCCAAGATAAAAAATTGAGGGGTATAATTTAAGAAAGCATAAGTATGTTTTAGTGAAACATTCAAAACTGTATCCATTACAATTTAGCTTCCAGTTTTTTGTTGTTGTTTAAATAACCTTGTTTTTCACTTCATTTTATTTATTTTTTTAGTTTATTTTATTTATTTATTTTGAGAGAGGGAGAGGCAGAGAGAAATGGAGAGAGAGAATCCCAAGGAGGCTCCATGCTTGTTAGCACAGAGCCAGACCCGGGGCTCAATCTCATGAACCATGAGGTCATGACCTAAGCCAAAATCAAGGTCAGATACTCAACCGACTGAGCCACCCAAGGTGCCCCTAGTTTCCAGTTTTTATGCAGAATAACTAAATTAGTTACATCTACTCAAAGCAGATTCTTAATATATCACCATGTCAATTATTAATTGGAACTCCGTGGTAGACAGAATATTGCCCCCACCTTCGCACCCCTACCCCCAACAACAAAGACATCCATGTCCTATTCCCTATAATTTGTAGATATGTCATCTTATATGACAAAAGGGATTTTGTGGACTGCCTGCTCTGAAATGTAGAAGACCACCTGGAAGGACATGAGAGATATCTCTAGGAGCAAAGACCTGGCTGACAGGCAGCAAAAAAATGGGAATTCAGTCCTACAACTGTAAGGAACCAAATTCATCCAACAATCTGAGCAAGGGAATGGATTCTTCACTAGAATCCCAGTTAGAAATGTAGCCCTGCAAACACCCTGATTTTTGCTTAGTGAAACTAATATCAGACATACAACCTACAGGGATGGTAAGTGAGTATTGTTTTAAATCACTACTTTTATGGCAATTTGCTCTAGTAGCAATAGAAAACAAATACATTTCTCAGAGCAGCACCACCTCACCAAAATAAGGGAAGGGTGGAGACAACACCTAAAAACATCTCAAACACATGCAATCTAGTGCACTATTTACCCAAAACTGCAGTATAGCCATTGAACAATTTTGTACCTAGCAAAATTCCAGAACCAAGACAGTCATATTCCTTAACTAAATTGAGTGATACAAATCAGCGCAGCATGAATGGATATCCACATACCTAAGGTTTTCTCCCTCTCATAACAGATCTATGGGTGGAGAGGTATTTCTAATTTATATAGGAAGGAACAAACAAAATAAACAATTTTCCTAATGATATACGACTAGCCAGAAGAAAAGTTGGGCCTTAGATCCCTGCTTCCTCCACCACAGCGCACTACTTCTTACAGTCCCACAATCCTAGGCTCTGTCAGCTGGGATTTCAGAGGACCACTGCCCACCTCTCTTACTTGGTCACACCCCAGTCCCATTCTACATTAACAAAGAATGTGGAAACCCACCCAGGACATTTTAGCCTTGAGGAGAAACTAATCTGGCCAATACCCCGTGAACTAGATCTGAAACTCAGAGTAAACAAGCACCAGCTAATTTTCTGATAACTGAACAGCTGTGATAGCTGACTTACTCTGTCAATGATTAAAACTGCAAGCCACAGGGGCACCTGGGTGGCTGAGTTGGTTAAGCATCCGACTTCAGCTCAGGTCATGATCTCGCGGTTTGTGGATTTAAGCCCCACATTGGGCTCTGTGCTAACAGCTCGGAGCCTGAAGTCTGCTCCAGATTCTGTGTCTCCCTCTCTCTCTGCCCCTCCCCCACTCACGGCTCTGTCTCCCAAAAATGAATAAATGTTAAAAAAAAAATTGTTAATAAAAAAAATAATGCAAACCATAAAATACATACCTTGCTATTACTATGGGTGTATGGCTCTGTTTCAATGTAGATCCAAGCACTACCTCTCTGTGAAAACACTGCAGGTAGCTGGCCAAGGTACATACACTGAGTTTCCTATTTTTTTTTATTAGGTTTATGATAATATGAAGGATCCATAATGGGAAGAAGTAGTTCAGTTCTATTCCTTTCTAAATTACCCCTCATAAATAGAAATTACTCAGAACAGAAAAAGTCTTCTAATAGCAGGAGCTTTCCTTTTTTCATAAATCCATACAAATGGTTCCTAGGCTGCCAAAGGGCTCTACTTTTATTTTAATATATTATGTAATTTTCTAAATACACATGTAAATCAAACCTGGTGTTCTTTTCCCTGAATATATTTCTAAGTTCACAATGGTTCCACATACAAGCTTTATCAATGTGGAATGAAAAACACTCACTTATACCATGCAGTGGCCAAGATACAGCCACATAAGCTGTCATGTCATTTTCCACTAAATCTGTGTCAATTTTACACACTCCGTAAAATACACAGTTTCATTCATAGTTGCCCTCTGCCAGCCTATACCCTTGCCTTCAAAGCCATAGGAAAGAAAGCAACTTAATGTAAGCCACCATCTCTTTGAAGATGTCCTCTATTTAACACCACAGGGGGAAATTAATTAAATTTAATGGAAGTTGTTTCTTGTGAATGAAAATACACAGTATGTGAACTAAATTAAATATACTGAGCAGGAAATGCAAAATTTTGTACAAATGCAATATAAAGATACATTTCTTATTAAAGTATATTCTGCATTACTTTCAAGAAATTTATTTCTGCACTAAGGGAAGTTTTAATCATTTCTTCTTACCACCCTCCCTCAACCTCTTACTATAATTTTTACAGACATTTTCATCTATAAGTAGTTGTTTTCTAAGCCATGGAACTAAATTCCATATTTAGTCCATGTTAGGTAAAGAGCCAAGTCTTTACCTAACATGGAGCCACAGGGAGCCACTGGGAAATCTCACAAAAAAATAATTGGTGGCTTTAAGAAAGGAAGCAAACATCAGTTGCATAAAATTACCTCTCAAAGTAAACTTCTCCACAAAAATCTCAAAACAGAAAACTATAGCTATAAATGATAACACATGCTATGTAAAACAAATATATCTAGTCTGAAAATAAATTACCATGGTGCGAGGCACACAGTATTAATGAAGGGAAAAAAAGTGCTGCATATGATCTTAGATTTCCCACCACAATAACCAGAATACACATTTAATTTATGCCTTATTTTTGAGGCATAACTTACCAATTTAGCAACCTTCCCATAGTCAATCCATCTGACTGTAGCAAAATTTGTAGATTCTGCACAGTTGAAACCATGATTAAAACCAGCATGGTAGCCATATGGAAAAGTAATCATAAATTCTCCAGCCTCCTGAGTGACCTGCAGGGTACAAAACATATAATATTTTCAATTATCAGACTTTCCAAATTGCAAAGACAATTAAAATATATTTCCTATTAAAAAAAAAGAAAAAAATGCCATGATATCAGAGCTATCTAGTATAAAAGAAGTTCCCCCAGATCTTTATCCAATCCTTCAGTAGTTTTTCAGGAAACTTTAAAGACTTTTCTAAACAGGGTGTGACCTCTGGCAATGTAATTCCCTCATTCAATCCATAATCAAAGATATTTT
Source organism: Acinonyx jubatus (assembly GCF_027475565.1). Classification (NCBI taxonomy): domain Eukaryota; kingdom Metazoa; phylum Chordata; class Mammalia; order Carnivora; family Felidae; genus Acinonyx; species Acinonyx jubatus. The sequence goes on from NC_069391.1 coordinate 60,983,865, forward strand.
ATTTTATTTGAAGCTGTCTTTAAGTTATCCAAGTAAATTTGTTCATATTAGCAATCAATGTGCATATTTTTAATACTTTAAAAAATCATGTTACTGGAGTTATTTCACAGGACATATTTTGACTGATGTTTGTTAGAGCTAAAAAAAAAAACTTCAATAATGCATGCTCAACAGGCTTTACTATTAATTCTATTGCTAAAGAGTTGGTGATATTCACCAAATTATTCTTCCATAATATTCAGAAAACATTTAATTAACTGTGTTCCATTTAATAGTAAAATTTCTATCAAAGAATTATTCAAATATGTATGTGTAAGTGCATCTTCAAATATAATTAAAGTAACTTGAATAAACCAGTCAGAGATTAAAGACCAACATGAAAAATATACTTATTCCACTCCTATTTATTAGGCTAAAGACATGGCTTTCTATAATTACCAAAACACACAAAATACACCATGAGCTGTAGAAAAATAGTAAAACAAAATTTTTTGGTGTTTTTTTTTAATTTACCTATACTATTATGGACTATCAAATTTATTATCCATGGTTAATTTTCAGTCCTAAAATGTTGAGAAATATGTGGGTATGTACATGTATGTAAACATTCAGGAGGCATACTGTATAAATAAATAACAGTTGTACACAATGCAACTCGGTTGCCATTTTAGGGATGCTAAAATGTTGTAAAAGTATTTTCTTTCCCAACAATCCTGAAATTTATCTCATCATCTTCTCCCCCATGACAGCCCAGCAGGTGTTCTATCGCAATGAGCAGCAACTCAGTTGCCACCTGGCAGGCAGAGAATGGCTATCAGTGTTCAACATGGTTCCGGTTCCATCATGAGCCACATGAGAACACAGCCTGGTTCTCTCCTTTCCTGGTCTCACTGAATTTCATTAATTATAATTGTGCTTGGAAACTATGCTTTCCCTATACTTTGTGATAAAACAAAACTCACCCTGATCACCTGTTTATAACCCTACATAGATGGGGGAAGAGGGTGCAGCTGCTGCCTTTGGAATAAGGAGACTATCTTCACTGCTCCACTGAATGCCACCTACAATCTTTTTCTACTCTACCTAGAAAATCTTGCCATGTTGAAAAAGAGCACCTGTTCCTACTGAATGGGACTCTAAATTTTATGCTTCTGTATAATTTCTAGAAACAGGTCAGTCCCAGTTTACCAAAATGTAAGGCTAATTAACTGCCTTTGGTGTAATATACAGGTCAGAAAATAGCGTAACAGAAAAGAATAAGTCACTTTTATTATAAAACTAAACAATCACCACAATTCCATATAATGAAGGAAGTTGAAAAGTGCACATGATCTAAAAGCATACATTATGTTTATTAAGTACTTTTTCATATATATATATGTACATATATATATATGATTATGTGCAAATACATTGAAAGAAGGAGGAAAATAATGTTTCTCCAAATGTGAAAGAACTGCCTAAAAAGACGGTCGAAGTAAGGAGAAAGAATATGTTCTGTATAACATATATTATGCAAAGCCCTTCTTAGAGGTCATCTCTTTTCATCCTCATAACAGCCCTATTAAGTAGGTACTATTGTTATCATCATTTTCCAGCTAAAGAAACTGAGGCTTAGAAAAATTACATAATTTTCCCAGGTGACAGAATCAGGAATAAATTTGTGAAGTTTAATTTGGAAGTCTACACTACTCTGTCCCACGTTACATTACCATTATCAGAGAATATGTTTCTTGAGGAGCACAGAGTTATCACACATCCTTCATCAATGTAGAAAGGGAAGTGGCAGTATTTCATATGAAAAACTGCAATTGCCAATCAGATGATGAGGCATTGGTGTCTTCAGAAGCCACAAAATGTCCCACCCTCAAGAGAGCAGAGGAGAGCCATCTGGTGATTTACCAAGGAGTATTAAGAAGCCACAGCCCAGAAAGGGGTGGAGGGCACCTGCCTCCTTCTCCCCAAAGCTTAGAAAGGAGCTATGAGTTCCAAGGCCTCCATCCTGGGGAAATGAACCAATCCCACAATCCTACTACTTCACATAATCCCTTCTCCAAAGACCAGCTTGATCAATTATCTATCACCAGCCCTAAAATCATAAAAGATTTTCTATCCTTGGGAGACCCTAGTTCACTCATTCTCCTCTGTCTTCTAAAACTCCAACTTAAATAAAAGTATCTGATCAAGCTAATGCCAACCACCTAAAAGAAACACTCACTGATGATGTGTCTGAGACTAAAAAACCCAGTGCCCAGAGGTATCTGCAAGTGAGACAGAGCGCCACAGCAGCAGTGGCCCATCTCAGGGACACACCCCCCGCCCTCTGTAACAGTGGGCACTGTGACAGCGCTGCAGTTCAAGACCAGCCTCTCTCCACATCTGTGCACACCTGCCACAGTGCACATCTCAGAAGCATGCTTTTTGTCATGGGTAAGACTATGTGAGTAAAACAGTGGTGACAGCATCTCTGTGACACAAGACAGATATGTCTCATGCGTGAATATAGCTAGATGCTTTGTGCATGAGCATGGATTCCCCTCAAGCTGAAGAATGGTTCCTGGTCCTTGCAAAAATTCCACTTTGAACAAAGCTGGGGATTGGGGGGTGGAATGCACTTTAAGGGCCTGAGATTAATAAGAGGTAAAGATTTAGTCACAAGTGAAAAACTTCTGAGGTGAAAAACAGCAAAGATTATCGGAAGAAAAGTCAAATTAAAAATGAAGAAAAAAAGAAGATGAAGAGGGTATAGCTATTTATTAATGTTTCTATAAGGAGCTAATTACTAAATCCTCCTCTGAGAGGGAGCTTTTACTTATCTGGTCAAAAGTTTTTTGTTTTTGTTTTTTTTCTTCATTTTAGCTTCTTCACATAAAAGTTCTCATGCTCTGTAATAATTCTGACCCAATAACTACCCATGGACACAAAAATAGAAGAATCTAGCATGTACTGAGTCTTACAGAACTTAATCTTTAGAAATACTCCAAAGAAGCAATATCTGATTAAGTCATCAGGCAATTTTATCTATAATGAAATTTTCATTGTGCTATGTCTGAATGTGTTTAGAAGCAACATACTGGTGTCATAATCATTGACTCTAACCAAACTTCTAATAATAATTGTTTTTAAAAAATTGATCACATATATATAAATTGTTATTCATAATCACATATTGATCACATAAATATATAAATTATGTTATGTTTTATGTTATAAAAGACTTCAGTGTATAAGTGCTACATCTCATTTTGTTGAACGTTCTGCATTTTATTTTCAGTATTGTTATAAGTGAACTATAACCAGCATGAAATCTCTAGTAAATGTATCCTGAAATAAAAGTAACTTCAAATTAGTATTTAGACAAATAATTGCCAGGTTATAAAACATAAATCTGAATTTTCCTACCCACATCCTAAAATTCATATTTGAAGTCAAGCTTGTGTTACACTTGTCTTAAATATAAATACTACACACACGAAATGAAATGTTAAAGAGTAATACTAATATACCTTGTCAAAGGGAATACCATACTTCTTCAGTACTGAGGGAGATATCAGTGTCATCTTGTGGCGAAGAAATGCATCACACCCTTGAGAACTGCTTGGGAAAAAACCTAAATGGAAATAATAAATACAAGTAGTAACATGTCAATTATGATAAAATTTCGGACAGGTTTTGTAAACCTTACGTTCTAGTATTCTCACAGAATGACAGCTTTATGCAAATAGAGACTAACTCCACCATCAAAAAAAACCTCCGGTTCTAAAAATTAGAGTCAGAATTCTTAAAAACTAAGGAATACATATGTATATCACTAAAGGTAGACCTTCTTACAAAAAGAGCTCCCAAAATTATTTTCATAACATATAAGATTACTAAGCCTTACAAATTTATTTTTTTTATTTTTTTAATGTTTATTTATTTTTTGACAGAGAGACAGAGCATGAGCGGGGGAGGGGCAGAGAAAGAGAGGGAGACACAGAATCCGAAACCGGCTCCAAGCTCTGAGCTGTCAGCACAGAGCCCGACGCAGGGCTCGAACTCAGACTGGAAGATCACGACCTGAGCCGAAGTCCGATGCTAAACTGACTGAGCCACTCAGGTGCCCCAAGCCTTACAAATTTAAATGAACACATTTTAATTCAACCTGCCTTGTAACTGATGAATGTGCAAAGTAATAAAGTTGATTAGGAAGGTAAATACGCATTTTCATAAAGAAATCTCTCATTTTAAAAAGGCTCCTAGAAGTGATCATTCCAGATACACTTGTCCCAATGCCTGGCAAAGAACAGAAACACAGCAGTTTCCCACCTTTCTGTGTTTCTTTTTGATCAATTTAAAACAGTTAACTGCTAGTGTAGATAATGCTGCTATAAACACTGGGGTGCACGGATCCCTTTAAATTGGTATTTTTGTGTTCTTTGGGGAAATTTAACTCATATCTGGAATCTAAGAAAGAAAACAAAAAGCAAAGGGAAAAAAGAGAGAGAGAGAGGCAAACCAAGAAACAGACTTTTAACTATGGAGAACAAACTGATGGCTACCAGAGGGGAGGTGGGTGGGGACATGCATGAAATAGATGAGGGGGATTAAGGAGGGCGCTTGTTGTGAGGAGCACTGGGTGAAAGTGTTGTATCACAATACTGTACACGTGAAACTAATATTACACTGTACATTAACTAACTGGAATTTAAATTAAAACTAAAAAAAAAAAAAGGTTAGCTGCTATCAATTTCCTGAACCAACTTCCTGGCCAGCACCAGTCAAATGCTTGGACACCTGCTCCACCAGCCTGTGTGGGAGCAATGTTTTGAGGAGTCCCTTAAGTGAGGAAGCTTAACATGCAGCAACCCTTTCACTCAACAGTATATTACAGACCAAAACAGAGTCGTTTTTTTCTACCACTGACTCCATCCCTGCAGTGCTGAGGCAGACTCTCATGAATTCAGCTATGCTAAGCTAGAGGAAAATGAGCATGCATGACCCTGGCTCTTCACCTTCCTCAGTCATAGGGAAACACAACCATGGCAAAGAGAGTAGGAAAGCAAGAAGGGAAAGGCACACATGGAAAGACAGAGAAGAATCCGAGACAGAGAACCCAGACAGAAAACAGAACTCACCAGGAAAACAAGGGATGCACATGAGTAAAGCGGGAAGAAGCAAAGATGCTGTTTAACTCCTCCACTACCAAAATGAAGAGAAAGCCACTGGAAATGCCAGTTATCTAACTCTGTGCTTCAACACACAAATAGGTCAAGCATGTGACGAATCTGACAAAAGGATTACCAGTACTCATTAACTCCATGAACCATTTTAACCTCATGGAAGTATCTCACAAGAATATTTTTAAAGTAAATAAGACTTTATTGATGCTACCATGTAGTATGTGCTCATCAGAAGGAAATAAATCAGCCAGCCAAGAAATAGTCATTAGGTTATAAGGAACCATCTGCAAAAAGGCAGCATGTGCTGCTTAAACATCTGCACTTGAATTTTTTAAGTAGTTGGAAATATTAAAAAGTATATGCCAAAGGAAACAACAGAACTATTACTATTCCCTATAATACCAATGAGAATAAAAAGAATAATTTTGCCCTATATGGTCATTTGATGCAGCCCTTTGTTTATGGTTAATACTTATTATACGTAAGTAGAAAATAAAACTTTATACCAAATAAGCAACCCAATGAAAAAATGCAGACTTCAGAGAATGAAGAGAAAATACCACACTAGTGTAATGGCCATATCTACACAATATGAAGTCCTGAGTCTTACACCACCGACAGTAAAGCACAGCAAAGTCGTCCCCAAACGCACAACCCATGGAAACATTTTAATATTACAATTCAAGTGGATTTAGCAAACTTTTCGAATCTGTAACTTTGTGCATCCTAAATGAATTGAGTTTTAAATTAAAATCAATGAAGAAAGAGGAGTCTATTTAATTTTCTTTTGATATGGATTTATAATCAGGGCCTGAACAATGTGGTGACTGGTCATAAGTTAATTTAAATTGGAAAACCACGGGAGGAAGGTAATTTACAGTATATTAAAAAACTTGAATTGGTTTAGAATTTATATTTACAACAGGCTATCAAAATTATATTTTACATCACTGAAAAACACCTCGTAAACAGCACAATTTATGTTCAAAGCATGTAACTCAAAATGAATTTTACCTCAAAATATCTACAGCAGTACATAGCTTATTCCACAGTGTATGAAAAGTATGTTATGTAACATATAAGCAAGCCAATATAATCAGAATACTTATAGATACAAAATGGTATTTTTAAAAACTCAGAGCAATGCTGGCTGAAGAAATGCTACTATCTTTCATAATTAGTTTAAAAAATGCTTTGGAATCACCTACATAAAAAAAAACTCTCTGATATAAAAGATAACATTAGAGTAAAAAATTCAACTTAAGACAAGTTGAGTTTTTCAAGAGTCACAAAGAAAAGAAAAAAGTGTTAAAATTTTTGCAAATAAGTTCTTTAAAATATGCCTTTCAGAAGCATTTTTTTCTACTCTAGTATTTGCTTTCTTGATGTTAAAGTTCTGAATAATTTATTTGGAAGAAGTGGTCTGTAAAAGTTATATTTTAATGTCACTACTATAACATTCCATAAAATTTTCTAGTTTACCAGTCACACTCTTTTCATGATCTTGGAAATCAAGAAGTTCCAACAAGAAAAAACTTCTACACTGACCCTTCAATGATCTAAGAGTAGAAACAGCAGCTAGCATCCCACTGCCACGCCTCACACCCATCTTCACCAGCTAATATGCCAGGTGTAGAACACAAAGAATAAACCTGCCACATCTTTCTGCAGCAACTACTTTTGTCACATTAGGTCACCTGGCTTATTCTTACATAAAAATAAACATATTAGGTAGGGGAGCAAGACACAAAATCTGCATGAGTGTTGTGGGGTAGTGAGGTTTTACTCTTTTCTCCTACAGGGATATTTTGGTAAGAATATTTGAGAGGCAGACTACAAGACATGAACTATGCTATGGGATTTTTGTATAAACCTTATCCAATGCCCTCTACAGATGCTTGACACACAAGCTTACTTGAGCACCAACTTTCCTCTCTCCTTTACCACTCTGAATGAACACACACCTTTTCACTGGTATTAAATAGCAAAGCTAAGTTTTAGACCAAAGATCTAATTGTTTGAAATATTTAAAGCCACCCTCACCTTGTCCACATGGCCAGCAAAACAAGAGAGAATAGCAGTTGTTAAGAACTCGCTGAGTCTTACTGAGACATGGATTCTAAACACAACTTCAACACTCATGTAGCTTTGAACAGTCGTGTAATCTCTCAGCTCCTCAGTTTCCCTGTCTGTACAATTAGGATGCTATTATTATCTTCCTCACTGGATTCTTTTTTTCCAGCTTTATTGAGATATAACTGACATGTAACATTGTATAAGTTCAAGGTATCAGAGTAAGAATTTGATTCATGTATATACTGTGAAATGATTACCACAATAAGTTTAGTTAATATCCATCACTTCATACAGTTACAGTTTTTTGTAATGATAAATTATTTTAATGATACAGTTATAATGTCATAAATTTTATCATATCATAATCATAAATGATATATCATAAATGACAATGATACAGTTTTTGGATATGATAAAAACTTTTAAAATCTACTCTCTTAGCAACCTTCACATATACAATATTAACTATAGCCACCATACTGTACAGTACATCTCCAAAACTTATTCTTCTTAGAACTTTTAAGTTTGTACCTTTTGACCACCTTAACTCATTTTACTTACCCACCATGTCTGTGAACCACCACTAAAATCTGTTCTCAGTATCTGTATGTTCAGTTTTTTTAGATTCCACATGTGAGATCATCTAGTATTTGTCTTTCTCTGTCTGACTTATTTCACTTAGTGTAACAACTCAAGATTCATCTATGTTGTTACAAATGGTAGAATTTCCTTCTTATGGCTGAAATTCCATTGTCTTCACATGTAACACATTTGCTTTATCCATTCAAATGTCAATGGACACTTAGATTGTTTCTATATCTTGGCTACTGTGAATAATGCTTCAATGAACATGAGAGTAGAGAGATCTCTTCCAAACAATGATTCCTTTTCATATATATCCAAAAGAGGAATTGTTGGATCATACAGTAGTTATAAATTTAATTTTTTTAAGTTTGTTTATTTTATTTTGAGAGAGAGAGAGAGAGAGAAAGCAGGGGAGGAGCAAAGAGGAAGAAGGAGAGAGAAAATACCAAGCAGACTCTGGGTTGTCAGCACAGAGCCCAATGCAGGGCTCAAACTCGCAAAATGTGAGGTCATGATGTGAGCCGAAACCAAGAGTCAGATGCTTAACTGACTGAGCCACCCAGGCACCCCCTATCTTAAAATGTTTTGAAGAAACTCCATACTGTTTCCTACAATGGCTGTCCTCACTGGATCATTACGGGAAACCAAAAGGATAATGCACAAATAACTTAGCTATAGTCAAAAGGTAGAAGCAACCTATGTGTCTGTCCATCAACTGATAAATGGATGAACAAAAAGTGTTAATATTCACACAATGAAATATTACTCAGCCATAAAAAAGAATTAAATGCCCATACATACTATAAAATGGAAAATATGATAAGTGAAAGAAGCCAGACACAAAACGTCACATATTGTATCATTCCATGTATACTGAAATATTCTGAATATGTAAATTCCTAGAGAGAAAGCACATTAGTGGTTGTCAGGGGTGAGGGAGAAGTGGGAGGGAACAGAGAACGACTGATTAATAGATACAGGGTTTCCATTTTAGGGTGATGCAATTTTCTTGGAACTTGATAGAGATGATGATTACACAATAAGAATATACTAGGGGTGCCTGGGTGGCTCAGTCAGCAGAGCATCTGACTCTTGATCTCAGGGTTGTGAGCACAGGCCCCACATTGGGCATGGAGCCTACTTTAAAAAAAAAAAAAAAGAATATATTAAATGCCACTGAATTGTGCACTTCAAATTAATAGTTTGTTTTATGTTATGTGAATTTTACTTCAATTTAAAAAAAAAAAACTTGTTGGCACCAAAAACCATAAAATACCTAGGAATAAACCTAACCAAAGAGGTGAAAAATCTACACAATGAAAACTATGCAAAGCTTATGAAAGAACTTGAAGAACACACAAAAAAAGTAAAAATAGTCCATGCTCATGGATTGGAAGAACAAATATTGTTAAAATGTTGATACCACCCAAAGCAATCTACACAGTCAATGCAATCCCTATCAAAATAGCAGCAGCATTCTTCACAGAGCTAGAACAAACAATCCTAAAATTTGTGTGGAACCAGAAAAGATTCCGAACAGCCAAAGCAATCCTGAAAAAGAAAACCAAAGCTGGAGGCATCACAATCCCGGACTTCAAGATGTATTACAAAGCTGTAATCCTCAAGACAGTATGGTACTGGCACAAAAACACTCAGATCAATGGAACAGAACACAGAGCCCAGAAATGGACCCACAAACATATGGTCAACTAATCTTTGACAAAGCAGGAAAGAATATCCAATGGAATAAAGACAGTTTCTTCAGTTAATGGTGCTGGGGAAACTGGACAGTAACATGCAGAAAAATGAACCTGGACCACTTTCTTATGCTATACACAAAAATAAACTCAAAATGGATGAAAGACCTAAATGTAAGACAGGAAGCCATCAAAATCCTCGAGGAGAAAGTAGGCAAAAACCTCTTTGATCTTGGCCGCAGCAACTTCTTACTCAACACGTCCCTGGAGGCAAGGGAAACAAAAGCAAAAATGAACTACTAGGACCTCATCAAAATAAAAAGCTTCTGCACAGCGAAGGAAACAATAAGAAAAACTAAAAGGCAACTGACAGAATGGGAGAAGATATTTGCAAATGACATATAAGATAAAGGGTTAGTATCAAAAATCTATAAAGAACTTACCAAACTCAATACCTAAAAACAAATAATCCAGTGAAGAAATGGGCAAAAGACATGAATAGACACTTCTCCAAAGAAGACATCCAAATGGCTAAAAGACACATGAAAAAAATGTTCAACATCATTCATCATCAGGGAAATACAAATCAAAACCACAATGAAATACCACCTCACACCAGTCAGAATGGCTAAAATTAACAACTCAGGCAATAACAGATGTTGGCAAGGATTCAGAGAAAGAGAATCTTTTTTGCACTGCTGGTGGGAATGCAAACTGGTGCAGCCACTCTGGAAAACAGTATGGAGATTCCTCAAAAAACTAAAAATAGGACTAACCTACAACCCAGCAATTGCACTACTAGGTATTTATCCAAGGGATAGAGGTGTGCTGTTTCGAAGGGACACATGCACCCCAATGTTTATAGCATCACTATCAACAATAGCCCAAGTATGGAAAGAGCCCAAGTGTCCATAGACAGATGAATGGATAAAGAAGATGTGGTATATATACACAACGGAATATTACTCGGCAATCAGAAAGAATGAATCTTGCCATTTGCAACTACATGGATGGAACTGGAGGGTATTATATTAAGCAAAATTAGTCAGTCATACAAAGACAAATATGACTTCACTCGTATGAAGTCTTTAAGATACAAAACAGATGAACATAAGGGAAGGGAAGCAAGAAGAATATAAAAACAAGGAGGGGGACAAAACATAAGAGACTCTTAAATACAGAGGTCAAACTGAGGGTTGCTGCAGGGGTTGTGGGTGGGGGGATGGGCTAAATGGGTAAGGGACATTAAAGAAAACACTTGTTGGGTTGAGCACTGGATGTTATACATAGGGGATGCATCACTGGAATCCACTCCTGAAATCATTATTGCACTACATGCTAACTAACTTGGATGTAAATTTAAAAATAAAAATGAAGTATGTAGGACATACTCAGCAAACAGGAAAGAAAGAAAGAAAGAAAAAGAAAGAAAGAAAGAAAGAAAGAAAGAAAGAAAGAAAGAAAGAAAGAAAGAAAGAAAGAAAGAAAGAAGAAAGAAAGAAAGAAAGAAGAAAGAAAGGGAGAAAAGAAAAGAAAAGAAAAGAAAAGAAAAGAAAAGAAAAGAAAAGAAAAGAAAAGAAAAAAGAAAAGAAAAGAAAAGAAAAAAGAAAAGAAAAGAAAAGAAAAAAGGGAGAAAAAAACTTGTTAGTATACTTGACACAGTAAATTTCAGTAAATAGTAACCATTCTTTTTATCCCTATTACTCATTTAAACAATACTGACTCTAGTCACCATGTTAGTTCAACGAATCTTCCTTTTCCACTATCTCTGCAGCCTGCTAGCTGAGAAGGGGGAATCACAGTCCCAAGAGATCTAGAGAGCTGACTGGGGGTGTTTTCATGAAAAGTCAATGGTTACAAAGCTTTAAAAACTGTCTCATTTCCAGGGTACCTGGGTGGCTCAGTCAGTTGGGCATCTGACTCTTGATTTCGGCTCAGGTCATGATCTCACAGTTTGTGAATTTGAGTCCCGCATCAGGCTGTGCACTGACAATGTGGAGCTTGGATTCTCTATCTCCCCTTCTCTCTGCCCTCCCCCACTCATCCCCCCTCCCCCTGCCCCAAATAAGCAACCGTCAAAAAAAAAAGGTTAAAAAAAACTGTATCATTCTCTTGGGCCTTCTGAACTAAACCTAACAGTTCTAGTCACAAGTAACAAACTTCTTCCCCAAAAAGGAATTCTAACAGTCAAGCACAACCTGAGTTAAACCATATGGATTCAATTTTAACTTTGTATTCACCTGTAGATTCTTCCAATTGTTCTCTAACTCTATTGTTTTAAAATTAAACATCAACATTCAGCCTGGATTCCAAATTAACACTCACAGGTGAGCTCTAATGTAAAAACCCTATACAACTAGAAAGACCAGACTGAGAAGACAATCACTTATTTCACACTCCAAGCTATGGATATTGGTAAGGACAACCATTTTACAACTTATTTCCCCCATACCAACTCCTGTCCACAAGTAACACATTAGGGTTTCTGTGACAGGTAAATCAATGAACTCCCAATGAAATGGTATCTGATTTCGAGGTATAAAAAAAAAAAAAAAACTGGAAGAATAGTTTGGGAAAACAAACTAAGTTTCCAATGAGCAAAACAGTTTAAATATATATTTCAAGAAGAATCAACTCTTGTAGTTATAGCATCCAAGAGAAGGGAAGAGCAATAATACAAACTTATAATAGGCTGCTTAAACAACTTGATTTATATGATCTATACCTCATTTATACTATCTACAAAGATAGGACCCTACCAGTTGCCAACTCCTTAATAAAATAAAGACAATATTTTTGTTTGTTTTTTAAGATACTTTACAGTGGTAAGTAAGCAAGCAACGATGGTCTTTGGAACATTCTTTCAGCCCAAACATGTTAGAGGATAAAAATGTAGTATGATAAAAAGCATGTACTCCAGAGCTCCCAACAAAGCCCTAAAGCCCAAAAAGTATCCCATAATAACCTTTGCTAAGACTAATAAAGTACTGTGGGTGGCTCAGTCAGTAAAGCATCTGACTTCGGCTCAGGTAATGATCTCGCAGTTTGTGAGTTCGAGACCTGCATCGGGCTCTGTGCTGACAGCTCAGAGCCTGGAGCCTGCTTCAGATTCTGTGTCTTCCTCTCTCTCTGCCACTCCTCCACCTGTTCTCTGTCTCTCTCTCTCAAAAATAAATGAACATTAAAAAATTAAAAAAAAAAAGACTAACAAAATACTGCTAGGAGTTGTGCAGCATGGGTAGTGCAGAATCCTGTAAGTCCTCTCAAGGACCAGGTTGCATCCATTAAATACAATGTCCAGTATCCAATGGAAAAATGATCATATGTGAGAAGCATTATTCTAAGTGAAAGAAGACAAAGGAGTCTACATACTGTAAAATTCTATTTTTAGGGACAGAAATCAGATTAATGGTTGCCAATGGCTGTGGGGAGGGATTAACTGGGAAATGGCACAACAGAACCTTTTCAGGGAATTAGATATGATCTGTATCTTGATGATGGTGGTAATTACACCACTGTACATATTTGTCAAAACTCACTGAACTGTATATTTAAAGGGAGTCACTTTTGCTGTAAGCACATCATACCTCAATTAATCTGACCTCCCAAAATAATCATTAAATGTTTTTAAATTGTTTTAGAGATAGAGCAGATCTACTCTAAAAATGTATTCTTTCCTTCAGATAAAAATTTCTCCAAACTGTCCATTGGTTTATGTTTTCTAACACATTGGCTGTTACAAAGGAATTCCTTTTATTTTCTTTCTTAATTTTTTTAATGTTTATTTATTTTTGACAGAGAGAGAGAGACAGAGCATGAGCGGGGGAGGGGCAGAGAGAGGGAGACACAGAATCCGAAGCAGGCTCCAGGCTCTGAGCTGTCAGCACAGAGCCCGATGCAGGGCTTGAACCCACAGACTGCGAGACCATGACCTGAACCGAAGTCAGACGCTAAACCGACTGAGCCACCCAGGCGCCCCACAAAGAAATTCCTTCTAAATTCCAATCTCATATGACAAACTAAACCCATAATGTTGCTATTAAATCACCAAAGTTTGAGCCTTGGAAAAAGATTAAAAATCAAAGTTTAGTAACTATTACTATGGATTTGAGAACACTACTTTGGAGAAGTTTAAATTAGTTATTAGTCAGGAAGGAAAGGATGAAGGGAAGAAAGGAATGAGGAAAGATGAAGAAATCAGACATGCAGAATATATGCCCACATTAGCAACAGATTTTAAGATAATTTAATTTAAATATAATTGAAATTTACCCAAGTATGCTTTGATAGAGTTTTTATAATGGTTTTTGCAATATTCATATGACTAACAGGCTTGAAAATATATAGCAACCATACAAACAAATGGTAAGGAAAAGAATACAGAAAAAGGATATAGAAGGATTCAATTAATTTGACTTCTGTGAGAATTGCTTTTAGATAGATGTATTAAATTTACACATGAAATTTCTTAACAACTTTATTAATGAAAAGAACCAATGAGCTACAGTATGTGGGGAAAAACTTGGTACTTTTTACCCACATCCCTACCTAAAATATCAAGTTTAGAGGTTTAAGCTACAGTTGACCTCTCTGTGCTTGCTACCATTTAATTTGGATTAGGTAGAAAATTATCACACTGCAAGGTTCACCCACCTCTAAGCGTCTCATAATCTATCAAAACAGGCTTCACTCTGCTTTAAGTGTCCCATGACCCACCAACATCACTACTAGTAGAGACAGAACTCCATGGAGCACTCCAGAGGAGCACCAGGAGATATTCACACTGATCATGGTCTTGAGAAGGATGGTGAGTCTCCTAAACAATCACCTTATTTTATCTCCTGAACACAGTACACTATGTAATAGTCAAGTTTTTTCCAGTTCAAGCTGGCTGTCAGAACATTTAAGGTTCAAATTTCTACCCAACTTAACAAGTATATAGGTCATTACATATGGTTTCTTATTGCATTCCTAAGACCACATTGTTTCAGATCCCACTTCTGTCCCCTTGACATGACACATGGACCACACAGGCATCGATCAAGGACTCCCCAGGCCAAGTACATTGAGCTCAAACAGGTCATAGTCAAGCTAACCAGAATTTTCCTGGCTCAGCTTCCATCATGCAGAATCAAAGTACTCTTAATTTCCCTCCATAGTAACTCCTCCCTGACAGCTGACATTCCCTTCCCGAATTCTTCCTTCCCATTCTCTGCTGTCACTTTTTAGAAAATTGTCTTCCATCCTACATTCAAATTATGCTAGCTTGGTGTATGTTATGTATCATTTCCCAATGTCTAAAATCCTCCTAGGAACATAGCTGGGTATAAAATATTCAGATATATTAAACATGGACAGTGATATCTGACATCAAATTATGAGGAAATTAAGTTTAGAGCCTGTTGCACCATTCTTAATGTAACTCAGCTGATAGAAAGATGAAAATAACATACCCTGACATACCACACATTGATCTCCATGCCTAAGGCATGAGTTAGGCATGAAGGCAGAGAGTATATCACTGAACTTCATTTTTTATGGCTTAGGGGGTCCCTTAAAATTGACTATTTACACACAGGGGTGTTTTTATTTATTAGTCTTTCAAAACGAGGCATTTTAATGTGCTATTTTCAGATCATTAGCTAAATGAATGCTTAAGGGAATAATGTATTTATCATTTGGAGATCTGATAAAAGTATATTTTCCTAATTCCAAGACAGAGGCATGAGAACAGATCAATTTAGAATCTGTTCATAAAACTAACATGACTTGTTATTTATTGCTGCTCTTCTAGTCTCTTGACAGCAGGTTCACAATCTCTTCAGGCCAAACCCTCTGAAGGGATTTAAAGATGGCTTCCCAGAAATCCATATAAATGACCAATTTTGAGTATAATTTCAGAGTCCACAGACTGCCTGTATCCCACCCACAAGACCCTTCTGCAATCAGGCTAAGGCTCTCTGCTCCACAGGCTTAAATTTAAGGCTACTAGTCATTAAAACACACACAATCCCAAATTTTTAAAAACTAACTATTAAAAAAAGCAAATTAATCCTTCATAACAATGACTCTTCTGTTCTTTTTTGCTAAATGTTGTTTTAATAAGTCACAACTAAAATACTTGCTACAAGTAAGAATAAGAATCAATTTATTCACTTCTACCACACTGTCATCTGAAACAAGATTCCTGCTGATCATTCATACTTCCAAACTCAGATGCACAAAGCCCTAACTCACATATTCTTTTCCCAGTAACCAATATTTTGACCACAGTAAGTCATCTTCAATTTTTTTTAACGCTGGCATTTTATTCACAACAAAAAACTAATGGACTACAGTCCTTCACAAAAACTTTTAGTCATTCCCAATTTATTTTAATCCATATGTTGCTTAACTCAATAGAACAGCAAAGATATTGTCTTATTTCTAAAATAGATGAGATTTTGACGATCTAAAAAGTGAAAATGTTCAAAACTGTCATTCATGATTTAACATTATATCTCTATTCTCCTTTATATCTTTCATTCAGTTGTATCAAACCAAAAATTAGAAAGAATGTAATGGCATTACAGGCAAACATAACAAGTATAAGAATTGCAACAATTCACTTGAGTTTTTTTTTATTATACTTACATCTACATAATATTGGGGAAAAAACTATATAAACGAGAAAGCAGCTGAAGGGCAAAATCAAATCCTGGCTTTATTAGATGCAGGCTTAATGTCTTCCAGATAAAATATTTGTAGGTGCCACAGTCAATCAAGATTTCAATGGAAACCAAAGATGAAAGCATTCATGCATAAAAGGCAAGTGTGATAATTATGATGTGCAGACAAGATAATGGAAAATATCCCAGGCTGCTTTTCATTTTATGTATCAAGTGCTGCCTTGACCTAGACACCCTATAATGTTCCATCACATTTACTGCATTATTTTATCATTTTAATTATTTAGCAGAATTCAATTAATTTGGCTGGCATCTGGTCAGTGGATGGGATTCCTCTACTGTCTATTGGGTCTTTTCCCTGTGTCATTTCTCAAAATAATCCTGCAAAACAGTTCTGAACAAACATGCGATTGATTTAAAATTCTTGTTCATCCTTCAAGTTTATTAACCTCTTACTGATTAAACAAATGGCACCCACTTTCCTAGAATGTCATTTTCAAACAGTTTATGTCAAAGCATTCGCAATTTATAGCAGAAATTTTAGTGTGTGACTCTATACTGTAAAGTTTACATTGGCTCCATTTTAAAAGTTTTCTGGTGGTGAGGCAAACAGAAAATGGTGGAATAATTATTATAGAGAAGAGGATAGCTCAGCATACAGATTTAGCACAAAGTTCACTGCCTGTGTATTTAAGGATTATGATAATCATTTTCTCAGCTGTGTCTAATCTATTATCCAGAACCAGGACTCATCCACCTTAATATTCATGAAAATAGTCCCTAACAAAGTTCAAGATTTCAGTTACATTGCTATTATTACTACAATGTATTACATTATAAAAACACTAAGACTTTATAGTTATTAGCCTGCCAAAATTATAATGATGCTTCTGACAAATGTGATACTGTAACTGTTCCTTCTAATACTTTCCTATAATTTGGGGGGAAAGTAACTTTTAGATATCATTAACAAGTTCTGTTCAAAACTGTCAAGTCAATGAAAGGGATTTTTCAGTGTCCCCATTTCATTATCAAATGAAAACATACATAATGCAAGAACAAAAATCCTTTCCTACTAAAAGGCAAACCTAAAACAGCAATAAAACAGATCAGCACCTGACTAAAAGGACAACGGTCACTGAGGATTCGATCCTGGATAAAAGCAGAATGTCTTAGGCTAGTTGTCACTCAAATGGAACTCCACTTTCCCCTAGAAACAAGTCACTACCAGTCTACTTCTTCCTTGGTCAAGGAAAACAGATGAGGTTGGCAGTGGGTGAATATGATTCTCCTCCCTTGTATTAACAGATATGGCAAGTTTTTTTCTGTCCTAAACACAGAAAAGAAAAGAGGAAAGCACCTTCTGTGATACAAGTGGGTACACAATGAAACCATTAATAGAGTTCTTCATTCTGGCCCATATGAAGTTGGACAAAGCCACAAAAAATAAAAATTCAAGTTCCACTAAGGTATGTTTAAATTTGCCAGTCTAAGGGGTGACTGGGTGGCTTAGTTGGTTGAGTGTCCGACTTCAGCTCAATTCATGATGTCGCAGTTTGTGAGTTCAAGCCCCGCGTCAGGCTCTGTGATTGAAAGCTCAGAGCCTGGCGCCTGCTTCAGGTTCTGTGTGTGTGTCTCTCTCTCTCTACCCCTCCTCTGCTTACACTCTGTCTCTGTCTCTGTCTCTCTCTCAATAAATAAACATAAAAAAAAACTTGACAGTCTAAGAAGGCATATACCCTCATGCTTATCTGCTTATGTCATCTTCATACTTCCATAAGAGTAACCCCAAACCCAGGGTGCCAAATCAGGAGTCAGAAAGAGATTTAACACAACCCTTTGGTGAAATGATAGGACAACATGAAAAGTACTCATAAAATACCTGCACCCTGATATGCAGCATCAGTACTCTTTGGAATTCATCTCAAGAGTGTAACTTTAAAAAAGGAAAAACAGGGGTGTCTGGGTGGCTCAGTCAGTTGAGCATCCGACTTTTGCTCAGGTCATGATCTCACGGTTCATGAGTTCAAGCCCCACATTGGGTTCTGTGCTGACAGCTCAAAGCCTGGAGCCTGCTTCAGATTCTGTGTCTCCCTCTCTCTGTCTCTCTGCCCCTCCTTTGCTCGCACTTTGCACTCTATCTCTCTCTAACATAAACATTTTTTTAATTTTAATAATAAAAAAGGGAAAAATATTATTAGCACAATGTTAAATAAGTTATATATACGTATATATGTATTAAAAATTATATAAAAGAGAAAAAATTGGAAATAATCAAAATAGTTAAGTGCAATTACTTGATGAACTACTAAGCAGCCAACTAAAATAATCATAAAGACTATGCAACAGGAAAAAATATTCACACAGTAATGTGAAAAAAAATTTAATTGTTCTATTAGAAAAACACTCAAAACTTAAAAAGAGTAAAACTAACCAAGTTAGATTCCACACTGTAAAAATACCTCAAAAACAAATAATCTGTCTAGATGAGAAACATAGAAAGCAAGTTTACCTTGAGCTAGTCTTTCAAGTCGTTTTCCATGTTCCGGGGGTATTGCATACCTAAAATTTTAAACATAAATAAAAATTTTAGTTTTATAACTGTTCTTAGTATCCTAAGACAATGTCATGTAAAACAAAAACAAAAACAACAATGCCAAATTCCATTTAGACATACTGAAATTAGAAAACTAATCACAGAGTCATATCCCTTGAACACTAGACAGAAGAAAAATAAACTTAACCACCTATTTCAATACCCCAGCTCACCATCCCAACCACATTTTACAAATTAGGGAACAAAGGCCCAAGGCCAGTAAACTACTTGGAGAAGGGAGGCAGTTAGCCACAGCAGGAAGACTAGAACTTCTTTTCCAACACTCACAGCACCCCAGAAATCCAGGGCTATTTTTGGTTGTATGTTTTATGTTTTGTTGTTGGTTAGTTTGGCCTTTGTTTTTAAGAAGACCTAGGTTGCTGTGCTTTTTTTAACCTTTTAAAATGTTTTTATTGACAGCAAGATAAAACACAAAATTATTGTAGCAATATTCATATTTGCACCAAATATTTCTAAGAACATTATACCTTTCAAGTAGATTTTTTTTTAAGTTTATTTATTTTTGAAGGGCAGAGAGAGACAGGGGGACAGAGGATCTGAAGCAGGCTCTGAGCTGACAGCACAGAGTCTGATGCAGGGCTTGAAGTCACAAACTGTGAAATCATGACCTGAGCCGAAGTCGGATGCTTAACCAACTGAGCCACCCAGGTGCCCCTCAAAAAGACTTTAAATAAAAAATTACCAGTGATAAGAAAGAACTGTTTATTGATTTTGTGATTTTGTGACTTACAAAATCTTGATCATAGAAAAAAAATGTTCACCCTGCTATAAAAATACTCATTTCTAGTTCCTGGTGTTTTCAAAAGTGAAATACTTGAACTTATCTATGGTGAACTTACTAAACATTTTAAACAATCTCAAAATTTATTACATAAATAATCTTATAAACAGTTTAATGAGGAAATTTAAGGATATTAAAAATATAATTAAATGATTATTTCACGTTTTAAGTAAAAATGATGTTATCCTTAAGACCTACATATGCTATGTTTACTAGCTCAATATATATGATATATATGAAGTACAAGTTACTTTTTACTAAAATAATTTTTCTCATTTTACTTAACACACACTTGGTTGCATTTAATGCCACTGATAACATATGCAAAATTTAACTGGATCCAATGTAACTAGGCGATTCTCTGAAAGAAAATTCAACCATACATCCTGTTCCGTAAGGCGCTGTTAATGAAATTATTCCAACTGAATTGGGAGATAAAATTTTAGCAAACTAAATGCCAATCATCCAATTTATTTATAAACAGGCCACTTCTTAGCAGTTTTTAATCCCCAGTTTGTATCACCAAATATACCCAGAAAGGGGAAAAAACCCATCTACATACACCAGACAAGAGGGCCATGTCCCCCATAACAATCATACACACCCATGCATGTACAAACATATGCTTGCACACATGTAACAAGTATATGCTTGCCCGCAATGGCTAGACATGGATGGAGATATACATCCAGATTTCCTTTTCTGAAAAATTGGTATCGAAGTTAAAGCTCATTAATCTGAGGTTCAATCATCTATTCAAAGAAAACATATAAACATATATATATATAAAAATGTAATTATAAACATAAACATACATATAAGGAAAATGAATATCTCTGACATAGTCTTTCAGTTGGTCCACACAACCCTACGACAAAATCACATACCCAACACTTCTTCTAAAGTCATCTTCTAAAAGGATATTTATGAAACTTCTCTAGAAGCTGATCATCAAAAAGATTTTCTCCATATACTACACATGTAACAAAAATTCTTCAAATCGGACACATGACTGTAAGACACTAGGTGTGTCTCCTTGATGCAGCTTGCCCTTTGAGCCACTAAGATGTAACTGACCACTACAGGTGTGCTCCCCACATTCTTCCAAACTACGCTCCACAGTATACTAAAGTCATCTCTGCGAACTACAGCTGATGATGACAAAACCCTGAACCTTCAATGGCTGACTGTAACCTGAAGGACAGAAGCCAAACTCCTCTGAAAGGCACACAGGCCTGCTGCAATCTTGACAACTTTTCAGATGTCCCAGTCAAACCTGCTCTTTGGTTTTAATAAATCATTAGAAGCTCTTTCCAGTGTCCTTGCTATTTCACACCTCCACTATTTTCCATCCCCTCTTTCTTAGCTTAATAAGCCCTCAGTTTTGTCCAGTCAACAAAAACACTCCTTTCTCCAAGCTCACCCTGAGTCTCCCCAAGGGAGAGCCTCCCCTTCCCTCTTATGCTGTATCACCCACATGGAATACAGATCTCCACCATGGCACTCAAAGTTTAATTTTTTTTTCACCTTTGTGCCTCCTTGCTCTCCTCTCAAGCACCTTAGTGGCAAAGGCCAGTGTCTTTCTCCTAGAACAAAGCACCAGTTGAGCAGATGCTCAGTGTTTGCTGACTTCTGTCACTCTCAAATGATGAATGATATTCCTGCTCCTGCATGATAGAAGGCATGAAGGAGAGGAAGGATATGGGAAAAAGAAAAGTACTCCCACATTTTTCATTCCCATTAACCCTGGAATCCATTGCAACCTGAATCTTATTTTTATCATTCTTGATATAACTGCTTGGACAAAGAGTGATATATTTTTTAGTCCTTATCTACTTGGTCTTCTCTTGAATTTCTGACCAGATCCTTGAAACACTCACTTCCCTTGAGTTTCATGATCTAACTCATTTCCAATGATTTTCTTCCTTCTGCTCTTGCCAAACTTCACAGTGACATTCTCCAGGACTCCATGTTTTAGCGCTTCTACATTTTTCCCTGAGGGTACCACCTTCACTCAAGGCTTCACAACTTTCCTTGTGGTGTTGAACCACACATTTCCATTCCAAGCATCTCTTGGGCTCTGAACCTCTAAAACAAACCAGCTATTCAACAAATGCATTTGGCAGCCCTCAAACACAATTTGTCCAAAGTTTAATCCTCCAATATCTTCCTGACAGATCTGCTTCTCCTCCAGAGTTCCCCATCCATCCAACTTTCCAGAAATGTTGGAGTTGTCTATAGTTATGCTCCCCTTATTTAATCAATCCCCAAGTTGTATGTGTTCTACTTTGTACCTGTTCAAGAGAGGTCTCATGAATCTCATGCATTTATTTGTCTAGCCCCACTGCCACCATCTTGACCCAGGCCATCATTCTCCATCACACACAGTACTGCTTCATCTCTTAAATGGCTACCCTGCCTCTGGCCTTGCCCTCTGTAGTCCAGGTGGCCCAATCAGAGCATATCACTTTCCTTCCCTGTTTAAAATCTATGTAGCAAGAGGAACTTGTGACTAAACAGAGACAAGCTGGAGGGCCCATACGCAGAGGGACTTACCACAGACAATGAGTGACCTGGCTGAGAGGAGTTCTATGGCCTGGAAAAGTTCCTACGCTATCACTTCAGAAGTTTCAACACACATAAGATCAAATTCATGACTTCCTCCTCCTTTAAAATGATTCTCTCTCTAAGCATTCAACTCCATTTTCCCTTAGCCTTCCAACTAAGTCAATTCTTCCTGATTTTTCAATCTCTCTGCCCTCATTGCCAGTCACAAGTCCTATCCACTCTATACCCAAAACCTCATATCCATCTCCCTTAGCATCACATCAATTTCAAGTTTGATTTGCCCCCAACTAGACTACTATAATAATTAAACTCTCTGCCTGAATCTCCCTGGGCAGCTAGAGTTTTTGAAACACTATCATAAGACCCTTTATTCCTTACTGCCTGGCTTCCAAGGACCTCCCACACACACAGTTTAGCCCTAGCTTTAAACATCAACAGTCTGCTCTCAGTAGGCTAGACTATGAATTATTCTATCACTCACATGGGCTTTAACCTCACGCCTCACCTCAAATAGCCCCCTCCATTCCACTTCAAACCCCAGTCTTCCAAGCCCTGATTCCACCTCCTCCTTGAAGCTTTCACTGACCACTATAAATCTCAGCAATCTCACCCCTTTTCTTTCTTCCAGTGCCCTTCTATTTTTCATGTAGTATTTATCATCTACTACTTCCAGAGCTAGCTTCTGTTCAGTGTGCGTAAGTCACTTTTGACTGGATACCAATGAGTTCTATGAGGGACAGAATGACTACCACAACCTGGAAATTTTCACATGAATTATCCTTTTTAACATACCTTGTATAGTGAGTACCCAGTTCATAGCCAGGCACTCTACTATGTACTACACCACTAGCTGGTTATGCAGCTAATTCTTAATTCTTCAAGGATATGAATGTGTCTTGCCCTTCTCTGTATTCTTTGAAATCCACCAAATAAGATGCCTACCATTGTATACCCTCAAGTACATACTGGTTTGTTGAAATTATTAATTGCTCATTTAACCTTCAGGACAGTGTTTTTGTTTCAGATATAATAAATACTGCCAACAATTCTGCTAATATTAAGAAACTATGAATCACTAATGAACTATGAACACACTAATTAGATATTTACAGGGTGATGTTTTATTTAAAACCAGAGTCTTTTATGAATTTATTTAAAAATCTAATTTGAAGACCAAGGAAAACAGAATAATCCCTCTAAGCACATCTTTGGGTGGTTTACTCAAAGAAGAGACCTAAAGTAATGTTATCCTGATGGGTGTAATATAAACACGATCTTGAATGAATAATATCAGCCTGACAGTTCAAACTGTCAGTAGGCAAAGGTGTATTTTTCACAATGTAGTAGATCCATTCCTCTGATTCAGGTTTTCTCTACAAAGTGGCCTACTGTATTTCTTTTCAAGGTATGCTCAGTCCATCAGTCCATTAGAAGTGTTTATCAGCACTTCTCAAAGAGAAACTCCTACTTTTCAGATCACTCCCTGAAAGTCTCCCTAATTTGGGGTGGAACCCTGGGACTGTCACTAACATGCTTAGAAAGAAATGTTCTCAGCTACGCCCCCCACCCCGCCCATATCTCTGTCACTGTGTTGTCTGACATAGGTAGCTGTGTGAGTTCCTCTGCCAGTCTCACCAACAGATGCTTCTGGCACCTCCTTCTGGCCCAGCTTCAACCCACTCTGTAACATCTAGGGCAGTCTTACCAAGCCCAGAGCAGAGGGAGAACCCGTCTAGGTCCGTGTCATCTTCAAGCAGATCAGTCCTAAAACAGCACTATTCTTTACTCCCCACTCTTAACTGAGGCTACATGTGAAGTAGCCCTTTCCTTTTCTTGTGTTTCCTTTTCTTCTTGCAATTTCTCTTATAGTCATCTCCCAAAAAGAATAAAGCTCACATCCCCAAGGACAGTTTTCTGATAGACGAGTCTAAATTGACTCTCCCCGCTTTTACTGGCATAAGCTTCTGCACCTGGCTTGTTCTCTATAGTTATTAAGGGGTGGAAAGCTCAGTGAAAAGAATAACTGACCAATAAATACTATAACAGCTCATCACAGCTACTGTTTATTGAACATTTATACTATGCCAGACCTTGTGCAAATTCTACTACTACCACCTCCATTTTACTGATGAGGAAACCAAGGCTTAAAGGGATTTACTTGAGCAAGAAGGACAACAGAGCTGGCACCCAACTCCTGTATTGGGTTGGGTGATGGGATGCCAAAGCCCAAGATGTGCTTTCCAGCCCTGTATTTCATTCTGTTTCTTCACCAATCACCACAAAGATGCCAACTGGAAGGAAGTGAGAGGGGCTAATGAGCCCCTCCCTCCCCAAGCAAATACACAATGATCACTGTGATCACTAGACTGTGATCCAACTTTCGGAAGAAAAATTTTTCTGCCTGCAACTAACAGACCAAAGTTACAATACTCACACAGAATTTTTCTTCAGCTACCCTTCCTACCTTTATTACATTTTTTTCATATTATTTTATTTTATTTTTTTTCAATATATGAAATTTATTGTCAAATTGACTTCCATACAACACCCAGTGTTCATCCCAAAAGGTGCCCTCCTCAATAACCATCACCCACCCTCCCCTCCCTCCCACCTCCCATCAACCCTCAGTTTGTTCTAAGTTTTTAAGAGTCTCTTATGCTTTGGCTCTCTCCCACTCTAACCTCTTTTTTTTTCCTTCCCCTCCCCCATGGGTTTCTGTTAAGTTTCTCAGGATCCCCATAAGAGTGAAAACATACGGTATCTGTCTTTCTCTGTATGGCTTATTTCACTTAGCATCACACTCTCCAGTTTCATCCACGTTGCTACAAAAGGCCATATTTCATTATTTCTCATTGCCATGTAGTACTCCATTGTGTATATAAACCACAATTTCTTTACCCATTCATCAGTTGATGGACATTTAGGCTCTTTCCATAATTTGGCTATTGTTGAGAGTGCTGCTATGAACATTGGGGTACAAGTGCCCCTGTGCATCAGTACTCCTGTATCCCTTGGGTAAATTCCTAGCAGTGCTACTGCTGGGTCATTGGGTAGGTCTATTTTTAATTTTCTGAGGAACCTCCACACTGTTTTCCAGAGTGGCTGCACCAGTTTGCATTCCCACCAACAGTGCAAGAGGGTTCCTGTTTCTCCACATCCTCTCCAGCATCTATAGTCTCCTGATTTGTTCATTTTGGCAACTCTGACTGGTGTGAGATGATATCTAGTGTGGTTTTGATTTGTGTTTCCCTGATGAGGAGTGATGTTGAGCATCTTTTCATGTGCCTGTTGGCCATCCGGATGTCTTCTTTAGAGAAGTGTCTATTCATGTTTTCTGCCCATTTCTTCACTGGGTTATTTGTTTTTCGGGTGTGGAGTTTGGTGAGCTCTTTATAGATTTTGGATACTAGACCTTTGTCCGATATGTCATTTGCAAATATCTTTTCCCATTCTGTTGGTTGCCTTTAGTTTTGTTGGTTGTTTCCTTTGCTGTGCAGAAGCTTTTGATCTTCATAAGGTCCCGGTAGTTCATTTTTGCTTCTAATTCCCTTGCCTTTGGGGATGTGTCAAGTAAGGAATTGCTGCGGCTGAGGTCAGAGAGGTCTTTTCCTGCTTTCTCCTCTAGGGTTTTGATGGTTTCCTGCCTCACATTCAGGTCCTTTATCCATTTTGAGTTTATTTTTGTGAATGGTGTGAGAAAGTGGTCTAGTTTCAACCTTCTGCATGTTGCTGTTTAGTTCTCCCAGCACCATTTGTTAAAGAGACTGTCTTTTTTCCATTGGATGTTCTTTCCTGCTTTGTCAAAGATTAGTTGGCCATACGTTTGTGGGTCTAGTTCTGGGGTTTCTATTCTATTCCATTGGTCTATGTGTCTGTTTTTGTACCCATACCATGCTGTCTTGATGATGACAGCTTTGTAGTAGAAGCTAAAGTCTGGGATTGTGATGCCTCCTGCTTTGGTCTTCTTCTTCAAAATTACTTTGGCTATTCGGGGCCTTTTGTGGTTCCATATGGATTTTAGGATTGCTTGTTCTAGTTTCGAGAAGAATGCTGGTGCAATTTTGATTGGGATTGCATTGAATGTGTAGATAGCTTTGGGTAGTATTAACATTTTGACAATATTTATTCTTCCAATCCATGAGCAGGGAATGCCTTTCCATTTCTTTATATCTTCTTCAATTACCTTCATAAGCTTTCTATAGTTTTCAGCATACCGATCTTTTACATATTTGGGTAGATTTATTCCTAGGTATTTTATGCTTCTTGGTGCAATTGTGAATGGGATCAGTTTCCTTATTTGTCTTTCTGTTGCTTCATTGTTAGTGTATAAGAATGCAACTGATTTCTGTACATTGATTTTGTATCCTGCAATTTTGCTGAATTCATGTACCAGTTCTAGAAGACTTTTGGTGGAGTCTATCGGATTTTCCATGTATAGTATCATGTCATCTGCAAAAAGCGAAAGCTTGACTTCATCTTTGCCAATTTTGATGCCTTTGATTTCCTTGTGCTGTCTGATTGCTGATGCTACAACTTCCAACACTATGTTAAACAACAGCGGTGAGAGTGGGCATCTCTGTCGTGTTCCTGATCTCAGGGTAAAAGCTCTCAGTTTTTCCCCATTGAGGATGATGTTAGCTGTGGGCTTTTCATAAATGGCTTTTATGATGTTTAAGTATGTTCCTTCTATCCCAACTTTCTCAAGGGTTTTTATTAAGAAAGGGTGCTGAATTTTGTCAAAGGCCTTTTCTGCATCGATTGACAGGATCATATGGTTCTTATCTTTTCTTTTATTAATGTGATGTATCATGTTGATTGATTTGCGAATGTTGAACCAGCCCTGCATCCCAGGAATGAATCCCACTTGATCATGGTGAATAATTCTTTTTATATGCTGTTGAACTCAATTTGCTAGTATCTTATTGAGAATTTTTGCATCCATATTCATCAGGGATATTGGCCTGTAGTTCTCTTTTTTTACTGGGTCTCTGTCTGGTTTAGGAATCCAAGTAATACTGGCTTCATAGAATGAGGCTGGAAGTTTTCCTTCCCTTTCTATTTCTTGGAATAGCTTGAGAAGGATAGGTATTATCTCTGCTTTAAACGTCTGGTAGAACTCCCCTGGGAAGCCATCTGGTCCTGGACTCCTATTTGTTGGGAGATTTTTGATAACCGATTCAATTTCTTTGCTGGTTATGGATCTGTCCAAGCTTTCTATTTCCTCCTGATTGAGTTTTGGAAGCGTGTGGGTGTTTAGGAATTTGTCCATTTCTTCCAGGTTGTCCAATTTGTTGGCATATAATTTTTCATAGTATTCCCTGATAATTGCTTGTATCTCTGAGGGATTGGTTGTAATAATTCCATTTTCATTCATGATTTTATCTATTTGGGTCATCTCCCTTTTCTTTTTGAGAAGCCTGGCTAGAGGTTTGTCAATTTTGTTTATTTTTTCAAAAAACCAACTCTTGGTTTTGTTGATCTCCTCTACTGTTTTTTTTAGATTCTATATTGTTTATTTCTGTTCTGAATGTTATTAATTCTCTTCTTCTGCTGGGTTTAGGCTGCCTTTGCTGTTCTCCTTTTATTTCCTTTAGGTGTGCTGTTAGATTTTGTATTTGGGATTTTTCTTGTTTCTTGAGATAGGCCTGGATTGCAATGTATTTTCCTCTCAGGACTGCCTTCGCTGCGTCCCAAAGCGTTTGGATTGTTGTATTTTCATTTTCGTTTGTTTCCATATATTTTTTAATTTCTTCTCTAATTGCCTGGTTGACCCACTCATTCTTTAGTAGGGTGTTCTTTAACCTCCATGCTTTTGGAGGTTTTCCAGACTTTTTCCTGGGGTTGATTTCAAGCTTCATACCATTGTGGTCTGAAAGTATGCATGGTATAATTTCAATTCTTGTATACTTATGAAGGGCTGTTTTGTGACCCAGTATATGATCTATCTTGGAGAATGTTCCATGTGCACTCGAGAAGAAAGTATATTCTGTTGCTTTGGGATGCAGAGTTCTAAATGTATCTGTCAAGTGCATCTGATGCAATGTATCATTCAGAGCCCTTGTTTCTTTATTGATCCTGTGTCTAGATGATCTATCCATTTCTGTAAGTGGAGTGTTAAAGTCCCCTGCAATTACCACATTCTTATCAATAAGGTTGCTTATGTTTATGAGTAATTGTTTTATATATTTGGGGGCTCCGGTATTCGGTGCATAGACATTTATAATTGTTAGCTCTTCCTGATGGATAGACCCTGTAATTATTATATAATGCCCTTCATCTCTTGTTACAGCCTTTAATTTAAAGTCTAGTTCGTCTGATATAAGGATGGCTACTCCAGCTTTCTTTTGGCTTCCAGTAGCATGATAAATAGTTCTCCATCCCCTCGCTCTCAATCTAAAGGTGTCCTCAGGTCTAAAATGAGTCTCTTGTAGACAGCAAATAGATGGGTCTTGGTTTTTTATCCATTCTGATACCCTATGTCTTTTGGTTGGCGCATTTAATCCATTTACATTCAGTGTTATTATAGAAAGATACAGGTTTAGAGTCATTGTGATGTCTGTATTTTTTATGCTTGTAGCAATGTCTCTGGTACTTTGTCTCACAAGATCCCCCTTAGGATCTCTTGTAGGGCTGGTTTAGTGGTGACGAATTCCTTCAGTTTTTGTTTGTTTGGGAAGACCTTTATCTCTCCTTCTATTCTGAATGACAGACTTGCTGGATAAAGGATTCTTGGCTGCATATTTTTTTTCTGTTCAACACATTGAAGATCTCCTGCCAATCCTCTCTGGCCTGCCAAGTTTCAAAAGAGAGATCAGTCACGAGTCTTGTAAGTCTCCCTTTATATGTTAGGGCACGTTTATCCCTCGCTGCTTTCAGAATTTTCTCTTTATCCTTGCATTTTGCCAGTTTCACTATGATATGTCGTGCAGAACATCGATTCAAGTTATGTCTGAAGGGAGTTCTCTGTGCCTCTTGGATTTCAATGCCTTTTTCCTTCCCCAGTTCAGGGAAGTTCTCAGCTGTTATTTCTTCAAGTACACCTTCAACAACTTTCCCTCTCTCTTCCTCCTCTGGGATACCAATTATGCGTATATTATTTCTTTTTAGTGTATCACTTAGTTCTCTAATTTTCCCCTCATACTCCTGGATTTTTTTATCTCTCTTTTTCTCAGCTTCCTCCTTTCCCATAATTTTATCTTCTAGTTCACCTATTCTCTCCTCTGCCTCTTCAATCCGAGCCATGGTCATTTCCATTTTATTTTGCATCTCGTTTATAGCATTTTTCAGCTCCTCCTGACTGTTCCTTAGTCCCTTGATCTCTGTAGCAATAGATTCTCTGCTGTCCTCTATACTGTTTTCAAGCCCAGCAATTAATTTTATGACTATTATTCTAAATTCACTTTCTGCTATATTATTTAAATCCTTTTTGATCAGTTCATTAGCTGTTGTTATTTCCTGGAGATTCTTTTGAGGGGAATTCTTCCGTTTCGTCATTTCGGATAGTCCCTGGAGTAGTGCAGACCCGCAGGGCACTTCCCCTGTGCTGTGGTGTATAACTGGAGTTGGTGGGCAGAGTCGCAGTCAGACCTGATGTCTGCCCCCAGCCCACCACTGGGGTGCCTTCTCTTCCCCACTCCTAGGGGTGGGATTCACTATGGGGTGGTTTGGCCCATCTGGACTACTTGCACACTGCCAGGCTTGTGGTACTGGGGATCTGGCGTATTAGCTGGGGTGGGTAGGCAAGGTGCACAGGGGCAGGAGAGGCAGGCTTAGTTCGTTTCTCCTTAGGTGATCCACTTCAGGAGGGGCCCTGTGGCAGCGGTAGGGAGTCAGACCCGCTGCTGGAGGTTTGGCTCCACAGAAGCACAGAGTTGGGTGTTTGCGCAGAGGGAGCAAGTTCCCTGGCAGGAACTGGTTCCCTTTGGGATTTTGGCTGGGGGATGGGCGAGGGAGATGGCGCTGGCGAGCGCCTTTGTTCCCCCACCAAACTGAGCTCTGTCATCCCGGGGCTCAGCAACTCTCCCTCCCTTTGTCCTCCAGCCTTCCCGCTTTCTGAGCAGAGCTGTTAACTTATGACCTCCCAGATGCTAAGTCATGCTTGCTGTCGGAACACACTCCATCTGGCCCCTCTGTTTTTGCAAGCCAGACTCGGGGGCTCTGCTTGGCCAGCAGGCTGCCCCTCCGCCCCGGCTCCCTCCCGCCAGTCTGTGCAGCGCACACTGCCTCTCCGCCCTTCCTACCCTCTTCCGTGGGCCTCTCGTCTGCGCTTGGCTCCAGAGACTCCATTTTGCTAGTCTTCTGGTGGTTTTCTGGGTTATTTAGGCAGGTGTAGGTGGAATTTAAGTGATCATCAGGATGCACGGTGAGCCCAGCATCCTCCTACGCCGCCATCTTCTCTCCCTTTATTACATTTTTGCAAATATTCATTTATTTTGGGGAGAGCACAAGCAGAGGAGGGGCAGAGAGAGGGGGACAGAGGATACAAAGTGGGCTTTGCATTGACAGGCAGACAGCAGATGTGGGGCTCAAACTCACAAACCACAAGATCATGACCTGAGCTGAAGTAAGATGCTCAGTTGACTGAGCCACCCAGGTGCCCCATACCTTTATCTCTCTTAAAACTCCCAATTGAAACAAAAAAGTCACTAACCTCTCAAACTAAAATTACAGTATTCACCAAGCAAAAGACAACAGCACTTTAAATAAAATGCAGATATAAAGAACAAAACCATTAAACAAGTACAAAAGTTTTCCTTGGTTCTTGTTACACAAAACTTCATGAATCAAAAAGTAAAATACCTATTTATATTCCACAAAACTCAATCTTTCTTAAGTGGTTAATTTACACTATACTTTTTAATCAAGGCATACTCCTGTGTCAAAAAGAAGACTGAACAACTATGGATTTTATATGTGTGATTACATTTTCACATTACTGATGATGTTAACAAGTTTTAATATTTGTGCATTTATTAAACTTTAAGCATTCATATTTTAAATTATAAAGTCTCATTAGTTAACTGTGGAAAAGAGAGGATCACTTACTTCATGTTCAGTTCATAAAAACAGATGAATGTGAGAAACAGAACATAGGACTATAAGGGATGTTGTGGTAGGTACTCCCTTCCAGATGAGGCCTTCATTCCATTCTCTAAAGGAAGGCTCCACTTACACCCACTCAAAGTCATGTTCCCTCTCCCAACATCATGGCCTCTAGAACAGGAGGCAGTGGTAGCCGGAATCCAATGAGTGATCCATACAAGAATATAAAAGCCAGATCCTCTTGTTTCCGTTTGGGGTAATTCAGAAGGGACCTGACAGTTCCAGCTGCCTGTGGGATCTGCCATGGCTCTACTGCAGTTTCACTTCCCCTTCTGTGAGGTCCTGCCTTCCCTCCCCCTCACAGGTGTTATCACAGACACCTCTGGTACACAAATCTGAGTTTCAGAGTGGGCTCCCTGAGCAATCTGCGCTACAATTAAGGGGTTTGTAAGGAGGTGTCACTCAAAGTGAGGCATCTAAAAGCATGGCGTAGAGAATGGGGTATTTGAGCTGAGACCCTACAGAAAAAGAAGCCCCTGAGCAAAGGAACTGAGCCAGAGCTTAGGCCCACCCTTATGCTATCTTATGGCCCATTTCCTAACAGAACAATTAGATGAAAAAGAGAAACTCTACCAGCCACATCTGCAGATAGTCACAGATGAGGGAACTGCAGGAAAAAAAAAAAAAAAGGCCTAACAAGGAAATTTTAATGAATAACTGAACATTAAAAATATAAGCAGTTCTTTTTCATCTGGGATTCAAAATACAGTTCAGTATCCATATACATGTAAGTTAATATCCTGAGTAATCATAAAAATCAAGTTAATTTTTGTCTGAAATCCTTATAAAACTTAGTAAAAACAATAACTGCACAAAACTTGATTTTCAAGAAAGAATGTATTTCGTATTACTTAATCCACTGAATATTTTCTAAGTGTGTTCTACCCACTACTAACATTTTCTTTTCCCCAAGAGGTACTATTAATTGTTAGCTGCTATCAAATATAGGCCATTTATGTAGAAAGAAGTCTTTCCTCCTTAATACTCTCCAAAATACTGGGGCACCTGGGTGGCTCGGTTGGTTAAGCGCCCAACTGGCTCAGATCATATCTCACTGTTCATGAGTTTGAGCCCCACGTCAGGCTCCGTGCTGACAGCTTGGAGCCTGGAGCCTGCTTTGGATGCTGTGTCACCCTCTCTCTCTGCCCCTCCCTGCCCCCTCAAAAATAAATAAACATTTAAAAAAATTTTTTAAATACTCTCCAAAACACTCAACAGATAACACAATCAGCAATAATGTTTTCTATTACTAAAGGATCAAATGACTGATTTTCAAACTGTTTTCCATGCCCACCATCACCCCCCAATCCTGGGCCCAGAGTCTCCAGATGAAAGTGCTTCAAGGAAGGAGTTACTGAGGGAGAGTGTCCCACCAAATGTCCCACCTGACATTTCAGCCAAGTCAGCTCTTCTTTTATTTTCAGTTTTATATATTGACCTTCTAAATAAACTTCACTTACATAAGTCTGAAAACCTCTGTGCTTTTAAGTTTATTTTATTTTGAGAGAGAGAGTACATGTGCACATAAGTAGGGGAGGGGCAGAGAGAGAGGGGAAGGGAGAGGATCCCAAGTAGACTCCACACTGTCAGTGTAGAGCCCAGCATGAGGATCAATCCCACAAATCCATGAGATCATGACCTGAGCTGAAATCAAAAGCAGTACACTCACCCAACTGAGCCATCCAGGTGCCCCTGAAAAACTCTGTGCTTTCTTGAAGTGATTAGCATGGTTCTTGGCACACATAAAAGGACTTCACTAAATGGAATGGAGTCACCAAAAACAAAACATACTTCACCATCCTAGTCAAGCCCTACTCCTTGGTAAGTAAGCTTACAAAGAACAAATACATTTGAGATCATAGAAGTAAGACATAAATTTATTTGCAAGCCTCCCTGTAGATATGTAATCACACACACACACACACACACACACACACACACACACACACACAATTTTCCTATATGCTCAAGTCAAGGAATAACTTTTGCAAAACAAATATGAAGTAGTACGTATTTTCTACAAAGTACTATCTAAACAGTAAGATTAAAACCATCTGAAAAGGAGAGAAGAAATATGGGGGAAAAGATAAGCTAGGCAAAGTAACTGTTGAACTACAACATTTGCCATGGTAATGTGCAAAACTTACAGCACTAATGTTTGTTTTCCGTGAACTCCAAAGTAAATAAATTTGCATTAACAATCTTATTTTTCCCTAAGAGTTATGGATTTGATTCAGCAATTTCTTTTCATTTGAAGGGATTTTTCTGGCTCTTGTAGGTGACGATGATAACTTTAAGTG
The DNA here is from genome assembly GCF_027475565.1 of Acinonyx jubatus. Lineage (NCBI taxonomy): Eukaryota > Metazoa > Chordata > Mammalia > Carnivora > Felidae > Acinonyx > Acinonyx jubatus. The sequence goes on from NC_069391.1 coordinate 61,017,421, forward strand.
AAAGTACCAACAATAAGAGGCATCCTGGAGGAATTTACAAGCCCCTGCTCTGTCTTCCAGGGATACCAAGAGTACTTAATGTAAGTTCAGAGTTCCTGTATGAGAATGCACACTTACGGATCAGTTAGTAAAAAGGCATTACATCACATTACTTCAGTGAAAACAGTGAGATTTGCTCTGAAAATTGCAAACACTAGATCTCACAGATGCTTCTTTTAGGGAACTCTGCTGAGCAGGCGTCTACAAGACTCAATGTTTGGACCACAAGTATGTGTATGTGTGCCTGTACAATAGTGTTTATTTGGAAGTCAGGCTCAGGTTTAAGTAAACTATAATCCATTTGATCAAATAATTTTTTATACCATTTATCACTGTACCCTTTTCTTCCTAATAATATAATCAGTAGCTAAGTACAAAATAAACACCATACTTTTTAAGCAGATTTCCAATTTCTTACACCTTTTTTAATAATACCTTAAAAAAACTATGCATCCATATGCCTAAAAATAATGATAACTTATGCAGTTAATTTCATTAATACTAGATAAAGTATTTATGCAAGTCTATTTTTCCTATTTACAGGGCAATTTTCCCTAGGAATAGTAATTAAAACCAGAAACAAACTAATTCCAAGAGTATTTTTTTTATACAAACCATCAAAAAGGATACAGCTGTCACCATTATCCAATTAGTCTTAACATTTAAAAATAGAATATATTAATGAGTCTAAACTTACCAAGTGGATAAGTAGGAATTAATACCATGGGTTGCTAATTCAATGTATCATTGAATATTATCAGGCTATCCAATCCCTAAAGCAATGTTCTGCATTAGGTGTTTAAAGAAAAAAATCTCAGTAAGAAATTCATCCATAAAGCTGTTTATTTAACAAATATTGAGTACTGTGTGCCACAATCATGCCACAATCATGCCAGATACATGAGTACTGTGTGCCACAATCATGCCAGATATTGTGCCAGGCAAGGGATATGTGTTAGTGAACAAAACTAACAGGGTCCCCTTCTCTAGGAGCTCACATTTTGATGGAGAAGATATATATTAAACATGCATAGATCAATGTAACACCACCTTCTTTGTTCTTTTAAAAAAATACTTGAATAAATCTGAAAGTCTCATATTCACTGTTTGGACAGTCTCCGGAAGAAGGATTCAAGGTACCATCTAAATTCTATATCCTCCAGTAATTAACATTATCACACATAACACTTGAAAGGAAGAATTATATTGTATTTATCCTTGAAACCCCTACTGTATTATATATAGACACATCATGCCAAGTTATGGCTTTGAGTCATTACTATGACAAAAAAAAGATTTATTTTCATAATGTTATTAAAATAATAGTAAGTGAAAATATTTGTATGGTACTTTACAGTTTACAAAGCTCTTTTACAAAGTATATCCCTGAACTCTCCTAGCAACCCTATAGAGGCAGAGGATAAATCATGCCTCCGATCAGCAGTTAAGGAAACTCACGATTTGCCCTAACTTATTCAGCTGGTAAGTGACAGACTGAGATTTTAAAATAGGTCTTCTGGCTCCAAAGTCAATGTTCATTCCAAGAAAATAAATACTTTACCACTAACTGCTAAAACAGCTTTCTATCTGCTTATTTAAAACATTCTTTCTCCCTTAAACCTTTACACCAAAAATGTTTAAATAAATCATCACCTCCTCTAGTCTCTTCAGTATAGCTCCATGTTCATTCAGTGTCCAGCAAAGTATGTCTCAGGGCTTCCATCTGGAGCTGTGCATATCTGCAGCTACTCAGAAATCTCAGGAAACTGCGTATTCTTAACAGTTACATTTTAAACAAAAAAAAAAAATCTTTACAAAATGTTCTATATATTTCCTTGTCTGTCCCTAAACAGATTGTTCCAAAACAATTTAACACTCTCCTAATCCAAACAAGAATCACAGAGCCTCAGTCCTATAGCTAGACTCTTTGTTAAGTGCTGATGATTCAAAGGCAAATAGACACAGACCCCAACTTCAAGACAGACACAGGAAAGGGCAAGGAGATAGTCAGAAGCACATTAAACGTACAAAAACAGGTGTCTAAGGTAGGGGCAGCGCACAGTCCAGAAGGCCTTCAGGCAATAACTAAGGGATACACAGGCAGAAGACAGCAGAGACCATTGTAGACATGGAATTAAGGAGGGAATCTTAGGCAGTTTTACAATAATCATTTCCAAAACTTGATGCCTGCAGGTAGAAAGGAAGAAGGAAGAGGGGGGGAGGGGGAGAAGGGGGATGGGAAGAAGAGAAGTGGGAAGAAGAGCAGGGGAGGGGGGGTGGGTAGAAACAGGGAGGGGGAGAGGAGGAGGGGCGGAAGTAGGAGGGGGGAGGAGAAGCAGCAGTAGGAGGGGTAGGAGGAGAAGTAGTGAAAGTAGTTAGTAGTAGTAGAAGTTGAAGTTCAACAACAGCCTATAAGGCTAGAAAAAGGAAGACACATTGCTCAGGTCAGAGATGTCAAGCACAGGTGTGGGCATTCCCTGGAGAAAAGTAAAGGCAACCATCCCACATTCGACTCAACAAGGTGAAGACAGCTGAAGGGAACCAGCACATGTACACACATGCACATAGAGAACCTGATGTCACCTCCTCATCTTCTCATTTTATAGACAGAGTAAGTAGAAATATTCCCATGGTTCTGATCACAAATCACAGAATTAGAGCATCAGAGATTATCATGATTAACCTTGTCATTTTGTGGGTGAGTAAACTGAGCTCCAAAGAAGTACAGTTATTTGGCCGAAGCCACAAATGTTACCAGCAGAATAAGGACTAGAGCCCAGATTGCTGGTCCCTTGAGTCTAAGTTCTGCCAACAGACACTGTCCACCTCCCAATATTTACATGAATTTGTACTGTTTCTACCATCATTCAAAACTCATTTAACATGTATTATGATGAGTACTAAAATGAATTTTAATAATAGAATTTACCTCAAAATTATTTATGCTGAACTAATATAATCTTTCATAAATCTGTCGGGAAATAGCCTTAGAGTCATTTATATAATTCTTTTCCTACAGTAGTTATCTTAGAAAATGGAATGTAGATTAGCAGTCATAACTCACTGTTGTGTTTTATTATTTTATCATTATAAATAATAGTCAAGGTTAAAAATAATAGTGATATTATAAATCTACCATTAATGCATATAATGGAGTCTATAATAACTAATAGAGTAATTAACTACAGAAAATATAGATGCTGGCAGAAAGAAATTCTTTGAAAATGGGCATAATTATTATCACTCATGAACAGTGGTATTCTTTCACAAAGACCCAAGACTCTAGAATCAGTCTTCTCCCTGATCAGAATACTCTCCCCTAAATGATCTTTAGGAGATAATATAATCCTGTTCCCCAGACAGGGTGGGGAGATCATCTTTCTTGGTAAGAAAGCAGAGATATCATCTAAACTCCTCTAATAGGAAAATCTCAAATTATTGTTTCCAGGCATTCTCATTAACTGATTTCTAAAACACTTCCAGAAAAGTTTTGCTACTAGCTTTTCAGATTTTTAAGGAAAATATATAGTACATAGTTGCCTATACATTAGATTTTACCAACATGTTGAATTTATCCATTTCATTTAATTTGGTTCACACTAAAAGTGAATGTCACAAAGAGCACAGAGGTAACTATGCAGTTGAGAAACAGCCCAAATGCCTATGGATTCCTTAAAATATCTCTCCAAGTCTCTCAAAGCTAAGTCCCCAAAGAACTAAAGGATGACATTCCAAGAGACGTTACAGTGGTGTTGAATAAATATGACAGAAACCCCCAGGATCTAAAGCATGTGCTCAAAACCAGCCCTGAGGAAACACCTCTGTCATGAATAGTCCCATCATACCATTCTGTCACAAAAGCCTCTCTGGGTCCTAGACCACCTGCTAAAACTGTTTGATTTTGATTTATTCCATTAAGAGAGCAGAATGCTAAGACTTTATCAAATGAAATGTGCAAATAAAACACCTTTAAAATAAGTTAAATGAACCGGAGAAGTTGGTGGCGTAGAAGGATGCTGGGCTCACCTCATCCTGCTGATCGCTTAGATTCCACCCACATCTGCTTAACCCAGAAAACAGCCAGAAGACTAGCAGAACAGACTCTCCAGAGCCAAGTGTAGACAAAAGTCCCACGGAAGAGTGTAGGAAGGGCGGAGAGGTGGTGTGTGCTACACGGACTGGCAGGAGGGAGCCAGGGCAGTGGAGGAGCAGTCCGCAGGGCAAGGCAGAGCCCCTGAAGTCTGGTTTCCAAAAGCGGAGGAGCCAGATTCCATGAGTTCTGACAGCCAGTGGGACTTAACATCTAGAATGTTAAAAGTCAACAGCTCTGCTATCAGAGAGCAGAGAGGGTGAGACGACGCCGGGAGAGAGAGTTGTTGAGCCCCAGAAACACAGAGCTTGGTGGGGAAACAAAGGCTCTGGCAAGCACCATTTCCCTCTCCCATCCCCCAGCTGGAATTCCAAAGGGAACCAGTTCCTGTCATCCAACTGGCTTGCACTGCGCAAATGCCCAATGCTATACTTCTGTGGATCCATCCCTCCAAAGGGGCCTACCTCCCTCCCAGTGCTGCAGGGCCCCTCCCGCAGGGTACCACCCATGGTAAAGCTAGGTAAGCCACCCCCTCCTGGCCCTGTGCACCTTTCAGATCCACCCCATCTAAAACGCCCTTGGCCAGATCCTATTGAAGCAGCACCACAACCCTGGCAGTGTGCAAGCAGCCCAGACAGGGGGCACACCACTCCACAGTGAGTCCTGCCCCTGGGAGAGGAGAAGATAAGGTACACACCAGTCTGACTGTGGCCTCAGCCATGGATTGGGGTCTGACTGTGACCCTGCCCACCAACACAAGTTTCTCAGGACAGCACAGGGGAACTGCCCTGCAGTTTGGAGTTACTGCAGGGACTAACCAAAACGTCAAAATGGAAGAATTCTCCTCAAAAGAAACTCCAGGAAGTAGCAACAGCTAACGAATTCATCAAAACTGATTTAAGCAATATAACAGAACAAGAATTTAGAATAATGGTCATAAAATTAACTGCTGGGCTTGAAAAAAGCATAGAGAACAGCAGAGAATCTATTACTACAGAGATCAAGGGACTAAAAAATAGTCATGAGGCACTTAAAAATGCTATAAATGAGGAGCAAAATAAAATGGAGGTAGCCATAGCATGGACTGAAGAGGCAGAGGAGAGAATAGGTGAATTAGACGATAAAATTATGGAAAAAGAGGAAGCTGAGAAAAAGAGAGATAAAAAAAAAATCCGGGAGAATTAGAGAACTAAGTGATGCAATCAAACGGAACAATACCCGTATCATAGGAATTCCAGAAGAAGAAGAGAGAGAGAAAGGGGCTGAAGGTGTATTTGAACAAATCATAGCTTAGAACTTCCCTGATCTGGGGAAGGAAACAGGCATTGAAATCCAAGAGGCACAGAGAACTCCCTTGAGACGTAACTTGAATCGATCTTCTGCAAGACATATCATAGTGAAATTGGCAAAATACAAGGATGAAGAGAGAATCCTGAAAGCAGCTAGGGATAATCAGGACCTAACTTACAAAGGTAGACACAAAAGAGTAGTAGCAGACTTATCTACTGAAACTTGGCAGGCCAGAAAGGAATGGCAGCAAATCATCAATGTGAGGAACAGAAAAAATAAGCAGCCAAGAATCCTTCATCCAGCAAGTCCGTCATTCAGAATAGAAGGAGAGATAAAGGTTTTCCCAAACAAACAAAAACTGAAGGAATTCATCACCACTAAACCAGCCGTACAAGAGATCCTAAGGGGGACTCTGTGAGTGAAATGTTGCAAGGACCACAAAGTACCAGAGACACCACTACAAGCATGAAACCTACAGACATCTCAATGACTCTAAACCCATATCTTTCAATGATAACACTGCATTTAAATGGACTAAATGCTCCAACCAAAAGACATAGGGTATCAGAATGGATAAAAACAAGACCCATCTATTTGCTGTCTACAAGAGACTGATTTTAGATCTGAGGACACCTTCAGATTGAAAGTGAGGGCATGGAGAACTATCTATCATGCTACTGGAAGTCAAAAGAAAGCTGGAGTAGCCATACTCATATCAGACAAACTGACTTTAAATTAAAGGCTGTAACAAGAGATGAAGAATGGCATTATATATTACAGGATCTATCCATCAGGAAGAGCTAACAATTATAAATGTCTATGCGCTGAATACGGGAGCCCCCAAATATATAAAACAATCACAAACATAAGCAACCTTATTGATAAGAATGTGGTAATTGCAGGGGACTTTAATACCCCACTTACAACAATGGATAGATCATCTAGACACAGGATCAATAAAGAAATAAGGGCCCTGAATGATACATTGGATGAGATGGATGTGACAGATATATTTATAACTCTGCATCCTGAAATAACAGAATATACTTTCTTCTCGAGTGCACATGGAACATTCTCCAAGATATATCACACACTGGGTCACAAAACAGCCCTTCATAAGTATCATACCATGAACACTTTCAGATCACATGCCATGAAACTTGAAATCAACCACAGGACAAAGTCTGGAAAATCTCCAAAAGCATGGAGGTTAAAGAACATCCTACTAAAGAATAAATGGGTCAACCAGACAATTAGAGAAGAAATTTAAAAATATATGGAAACAAATGAAAATGAAAATACAACAATCCAAATGCTTTGGAATGCAGCAAAGGCAGTCTTGAGAGGAAAATACATTGCAGTCCAGGCCTATCTCAAGAAACAAGAAAAATCCCAAATACAAAATCTAACAGCACACCTAAAGGAAATAGAAGCAGAAGAGAAAAGACACCCCAAACCCAGCAGAAGAAGAGAATTAATAACATTCAGAGCAGAAATAAACAATATAGAATGTAAAAAACCAGTAGAGCAGATCAATGAAACCAAGAGTTGGTTTTTTGAAAAAATAAACAAAATTGATAAACCTCTAGCCAGGCTTGTCAAAAAGAAAAGGGAGAAGACCCAAATAGGTAAAATCATGAATGAAAATGGAATTATTACAACCAATCCCTCAGAAATACAAGCAATTATCAGGGAATGCTATGAAAAATTACATGCCAACAAACTGGACAACCTGGAAGAAATGGACAAATTCCTAAGCACCCACACACTTTCAAAACCCAAACAGGAAGAAATAGAAAATTTGAACAGATCCATAACCAACAAAGAAATTGAATCAGTTATCAAAAATCTCCCAACAAATAGGAGTCCAGGACCAGATGGCTTCCCTGGGGAATTCTACCAGACATTTAAAGCAGAGATAATACCTATCCTTCTCAAGCTGTTCCAAAAAATAGAAAGGGAAGGAAAACTTCCAGCCTCATTCTATGAAGCCAGCATTACTTTGATTCCCAAACCAGACAGAGACCCAGCAAAAAAAGAGAACTACAGGCCAATATCCCTGATGAATATGGATGCAAAAATTCTCAATAAGATACTAGCAAATTGAATTCAACAGCATATAAGAAGAATTATTCACCATGATCAAGTGGGATTCATTCCTGGGATGCAGGGCTGGTTCAATATTTGCAAATCAATCAATGTGATACATCACATTAATAAAAGAAAGATAAAAACCGTATGATCTTGTCAACTGATGCAGAAAGAGCATTTGACAAAATTCAGCATCCTTTCTTAATAAAAACCCTCGAGAAAATCGGGATAGAAGGAAGATATTTAAACATCATAAAAGCCATTTATGAAAAGCCCACAGCTAATATCATCCTCAATGGGGAAAAACTGAGAGCTTTCCCCCTGAGATCAGAAACAGGACAGGGATGTCCACTCACACCGCTGTTGTTTAACAGTGTTGGAAGGTCTAGCATCAGCAATCAGACAACAAAAGGAAAGCAAAGGCATCAGAATTGGCAAAGATGAGGTCAAGCTTTCACTTTTGCAGGTGACATGATATTATACTTGGAAACCCAATAGACTCCACCAAAAAGTCTGCTAGAACTTACACATGAATTCAGCAAAGTCACAGGATACAAAATCAATGTACAGAAATCAGTTGCATTCTTATACACTAATAATGAAGCAACAGAAAGACAAATAGAGAAACTGATCCCATTCACAATTGCACCAAGAAGCATAAAATGCCTAGGAATAAACCTAACCAAAGATGTAAAAGGTCTGTATGCTGAAAACTATAGAAAGTTTATGAAGGAAATTGAAGAAGATACAAAGAAATGGAAAAACATCCCGTGCTCATGGATTGGAATAAATATTGTTAAAATGTCAATACTACCCAAAGCAATCTACACATTCAATGCAATCCCAATCAAAATTGCACGAGCATTCTTCTCGCAACTAGAACAAGCAATCATAAAATCCATATGGAACCACAAAAGACCCTGAATAGCCAAAGTAATATTGAAGAAGAAAACCAAAGCAGGAGGCATCACAATCCCAGACTTTAGCCTTTACTACAAAGTTGTAATCATCAAGACAGCATGGTATTGGCACAAAAACAGACACATAGACCAATGGTATAGAATAGAGACTCCAGAATTGGACCCACAAAAGTATGGCCAAGTAATCTCTGACAAAGCAGGAAAGAATATCCAATGGAAAAAAGTCTCTTTAACAAATGGTACTGGGAGAACTGAACAGCAACATGCAGAAGGATGAAACTAGACCACTTTCTTACACCATTCACAGAAATAAACTCAAAATGGATAAAGGACCTGAATGTGAGGCAGGAAACCATCAAAACCCTAGAGGAGAAAGCAGGAGAAAACCTCTCTGGCCTCAGCCACAGCAATTTCTTACTTGACACATCTCCAAAGGCAAGGGGATTAAAAGCAAAAGCGAACTATTGGGAACTTATGAAGATAAAAAGCTTCTGCACTGCAAAGGAAACGATCAACAAAACTAAAAGGCAACCAACGGAATGGGAAAAGATATTTGCAAATGACATATCAGACAAAGGGCTAGTATCCAAAATCTATAAAGAACTCACCAAACTCCACACCCGAAAAACAAATAATCCAGTGAAGAAATGGGCAGAAAACATGAATAGACACTTCTCTAAAGAAGACATCCAGATGGCCAACAGGCACATGAAAAGATGCTCAACATCACTCCTCATCAGGGAAATACAAATCAAAACCACACTGAGATACCACCTCATGCCAGACAGAGTTGCCAAAATGAACAAATCAGGAGACTATAGATGCTGGAGAGGATGTGGAGAAACGGGAACCTTCTTGTACTGTTGCTGGGAATGCAAACCGGTGCAGCCGCTCTGGAAAACAGTGTGCAGGTTTCTCAAAAAATTAAAAATAGATCTACCCTATGACCCAGCAATAGCACTGCTAGGAATTTACCCAAGGGATACAGGAGTACTGATGCATAGGGGCACTTGTACCCCAATGTTTATAGCAGCACTTTCTACAATAGCCAAATTATGGAAAGAGCCTAAATGTCCATCAACTGATGAATGGATAAAGAAGTTCTGGTTTATGTATACAATGGAATACTACGTGGCCCTGAGAAAGAATGAAATATGGCCTTTTATAGCAATGTGGATGGAACTGGAGAGTGTTATGCTAAGTAAAGTAAGTCATACAGAGAAAGACAGATACCATATGGTTTCACTCTTATGTGGATCCTGAGAAACTTAACAGAAGACCATGGGGGAGGGGAAGGGGAAAAAAAAGTTAGAGAGGGAGGGAGCCAAACCATAAGAGACTCTTAAAACCTGAGAATAAACTGAGGGTTGATGGGGGGTGGGAGGAAACGGAAGGTGGATGATGGGCATTGAGGAGGGCAGCTGTTGGGATGAGCACTGGCTGTTGTATGGAAACCAATTTGATAATAAATTTCCTATTAAGAAAAAAAAAGTTAAACAGCCTTTCCCCTAACTTTTGTTGTGGAGTTAAGGGACTCCTTAACAACAAATCAGAACACAACAAATCAGAACTGTCTGAATTTTTCTTGTATGTCCTAAGAATTTTCCTCTTCCACCTAAAACTTGCCTTCCAATTAAATGCCATTTTTGATCATTAGCAATTTTTGCTATATTTGAGTTTTTTGGAGAAAGCTTACAACTTCACATCTCACCAAATGATAAAACCTCAAAGACAAGTAATAATGGCAAAATGGGTGTGGAGATTATCCCCAAATAACTGCATCTCAATACTTAATCAGCAGGAGAACTTGAAAACAGACCATTATCTTTAACTTGGAGGCAAGAAAGCTACTGGGCTGACACGAACACCTGAAGAGCATCCTATCATGTTCACATCCATCAGAAACATTATCTTCCCTGGGTTGGTCAAGGTGACGCTTTGTATGCTTCTGTGTTTTCCTGCATGTCCATGTATTACAGAAAATAGAATTGATGCTTAAACTCCCCTAAGACTAAAACCCACAAAAACAAGTTCAAAACATGAAATTAGCCAGGGTGACTGACAAACTAACGATTACATATGTGCGCACTACATGATGTATTTTACAAAGCAGTACATCTGTAAGTCGTTACTCAGAAATATGAGGAAAGAGGCTCACAAACACAGGAAACTGCTAGTTAAGAACACGTATTAACAATGGCATTCTTTTCCCCATGCCCATCACCCAAAGAGTGATGATAGGCTTCCTGAATTCATCCCTCCTCTCCTAAACTAGTCATTTATTTAGAAAAGGCTGGACCAGAAGATCATTAAGATTACCAGATACTCCACATCCATGAGGTCAACTTTCACTCTTAACTATTTCCTGCATACCTTCTAACAAATGCTCAAAAAAGTAACAATGCCTAACAAATTCTTCAAGACTACAGTATCTATCAACCCATGGCCCACAAAATGGTATGCAAGCCACTTTAGATACACAAGTCACCACTAGCTTTATGGTTTTGAGTAAAACCATGGGCAGAGTGGAAAATAATCAATTATTACACTCAAAAAATTTCACCTCATATAAATCTGAATTCACCAGATAAAACGAAAAAATCCTCTTCAGTAGGTTCATATTACCCAAATTTCAAAACTCCTAAGCAAATGAATATTAAACATGAAACTTGCCAAGACTTGGGCTCTCCAAAGTGGAGATAATTAATGCTGTAGAGGTCCATATCCTCGGTGTGCCACGCGAATGTGGTTTTCCACATGCCAAAATAGAGATAAGGGGTGTTTACACCCTCAATAGAAATACCGCACTCTTCCTCAACCACATCCAAGACCGTATTTAGGCGAGCTATGTTCCATTCATCCACACCCTGGAACCAGGAGAAAGAGGAAAAAAAATCAAATGTTAATAAACTAATAAAAATAGCATTTATTAATCAAACTGTCATGTGCCAAAATTATCATACTGTACACTTAAATTCACTGAGAAATGAAAAATAAAGCAATCATTATTCAGGTAATATATGTATGTATATATCAATTATTAAAGATCAAAGATTACTACTAGCATAATATGGTTCTATATGAACATTAGTATGAAAGTATACCAATAAAATTCCTGACTCCAAATGGAAGTATAAGTTAAGGCTCCACCCCTCAGTTGTTGTTAGCAAAAAATCATTGCTTCAAAGACTATGATCTGAAGTGTGCTTTCCATTTTTGGCACACCTTTTCTTTGAGGGTGGGGGTAGTTTTTTCTTTTTAAATTATTTATTTGTACATTAGCTTAGAAGTCATATTCAACATCAGACATCATCTCAAGATACTAATAGTAAAATATATCTTCTGCCTTCCCACTCTCATCCCTATGCATTTCAACTTTAGCATGTGATACATTATTTCCTAAAAATTCCACTATAATTATGGGAAAAATTCTTAGCACTTCTAAACCACAGATCATTGTGCTTTTACTGCTCCTCCAACTAAATATTATTCTTTCTATATAAAATTTATTGTCAAATTGGTTTCCATACGACACCCAGTGCTCATACCAACAGCTGCCCTCCTCAATGCCCATCACCCACCCTCCCTTCCCTCCTACCCCCCATCAACCCTCAGTTTATTCTCAGGTTTTAAGAGTCTCTTATGGTTTGGCTCCCTCCCTCTCTAACTTTTTTTTCCCCCTTCCCCTCCCCCATGGTCTTCTGTTAAGTTTCTCAGGATCCACATAAGAGTGAAAACATATGATATCTGTCTTTCTCTGTATGATTTATTTCGCTTAGCATCACACTCTCCAGTTCCATCCACGTTGTTACAAAAGGCCATATTTCATTCTTTCTCATGGCCAGGTAGTACTCCATTGTGTATATAAACCACAATTTCTTTATCCATTCATCAGTTGATGGACATTTAGGCTCTTTGCATAATTTGGCTACTGTTGACAGTGCTGCTATAAACCTTGGGGTACAAGTGCCCCTATGCATCAGTACTCCTGTATCCCTTGGGTAAATTCCTAGCAGTGCTATTGCTGGGTCATAGGGTAGATCTATTTTTAATTTTTTGAGAAACCTGCACACTGTTTTCCAGAGTGGCTGCATAAATATTAACTTCTTATGTCGATGGGAAATTTTAAATACAGAATAATAAAAAAAATCCTTATCCAGACTTTAGTAAAACTGCTGGAATAATATAGTTTTATAGCAATAATGGTGATGATACAGAGAAAAGGATAGAATCACTGATACCAGAGTTTTGGTGATAGGAAAAGATTCTAGTTTTCTTAGAACTTACCAATTATTCAATTATAACTCACAACTGCTTAAAATCTTTACAAACTATGTATTTTTACTATATGCCTTTCTCATAACCACACATAAACATCAGATATTGGGATCATTCCTATGAAATCATGAGGAAACTGCAATGCTTGTAAATCCATTTCAATCTCCTTATGATGCTATTAAAGAGGGGCATTAAATGCATTTCTGTATAACAGTAAGGCCTTCTCCAATAACGATGCCAATGACCACACAGATCTCCCTTATCCACTAAAAACTTTCAGGGTTGTTCTGTTTTAATATGGTCTCTAGATGATTCTCTAATCAGTGTACTAATCTTACTTCCTCAAGCTTTGGGTTAGCAAAATTATTGATGCAGCAGTTAATGAAGCTCTGCCTCAGGTAACATAATTAAAAGTCCCAAGGGAAATAATTTAATTCCCAAATTTCCCTAAGCAGCCACTCTATCTACAGCTTAAAACTCCACAGTGGGAAGTCTGCTATTTGGAAATTGGTCAAAACTAGTATCCTTTTAGAGAAAATCCTAGGTTCTAATTTATGAGACTTCATAAAAATTAAATCAAATTCTATAAAATGTTTTATCTCACTCTATTTATAGTGATGCAGCCTCTTAACTCTAGTCCAATCAGACCTCAGCCCAATCACTCTAATAATAGATTCCTATTTGAAAGTCATTACTGAGGCAATGAATCTGAAGTAATAAATGAGCAACATATTATAGAAATCATTTTAAACTGAATGAGCTTGCGAATTTACAAACAAACTATTTCTCTGAAATTCCTACATTTGGGGAATTCTTATCTTTATTTCTGACATTATCTTTCAGAAATAACTAAGGCTGAATCCCTTGACATCCCTCGACATGCAGGTCTGAGAGGAAAAAGGTAGAGAAAGCGTGCTGAGAGAAGACCCAGATTATGGCCCCAGCTCTGCCACTGACCAAGGTAAAAATCACTGAGATTTCCTGAATTTCCATCTGTCTTCGAGAAAACATGAGAGCTGCAGCACTTCCCAGAGTTACTCAGAGTACTGAATGGTCTAAAGGACACAAAGCCTTTGGGAATAACACTTATTATTTCTTAGAACCTACGAAATGAACACCTCCACTATTCTGTAGTATATCTTACTGGCAAGCCTCCAAAACAACAAGGAGATAAGTGATTAAGAAAAAAAAAAAGTTCTGTGAAATTCACTACTGGTTCTTTCCATTAGTGGGCAAATAACATGTTTGCAGCACTTTCTTCTAGGTAAGGCCAAGGTTACCACGATGCTGAAACCTAATTTATTTTGCTAAAATAAAAAGTCATATCATTTCAATTAAAGAGCGTATTAAAATATTAAGAGTAACTGGTATAATGGAGACTAAAAATAAATCTTACTGCTTCAAAATTCCTTCTCCAATTTGTGTTCTCTACTATTGACTGAACTAACCACCACCAAAGACAGGCTCTGCTGAAACACTTAAGAGTCCAGATTTAGACAAGGAGAACATCTAGTCTGTCATTTACATAAGTTGTTGTGCCATACTCTACCCCATTATACTGCACATACATACACACTATACCTATTCAAAACAATCCTGTAAAATAGGTAACATTATACCCAAATGAACAAATGGAAAAACTAATACTCCTAGCTAGTAGTAGGTGGCAAAGATAAACCTAAATCTGACTCCTGAGCCATCATTTCTAAACTCTATGCTTCCAGTTCTGATCATCTTAAAATACAATATATCATCCCCTTCTCTCAGCCTCCTCAACAAATATCCAAGGAGCTAAAATTCAGGACAGGCAAACATATAAAGCTCCCATTATTCCCACCCATGGGTACAGCCATCCGACACAAACACTAGTAAGGCTTAAAATGCAAGCCTGTTTTACTTGTGAGAGTGGTAACAGAACTCATTTACTATAAAAGCAGTCTTCAGAAAGACCCTAGATACAAACAATAACAGGTCAGAATTTGCCCAACTATTCAAAGCTTACAGCTAATGAGTCTTAGCAGAAAGTCTGAACACCAGCCCAAGTTCATAGACAAATGCCTCTTCTGAGATTCCATCCCCCTCAAAAAAAGCTCTCCACACAATGTTCTGCAGGTGCTTGAGCAATATTTGTCATTCACTTGACCTCCACTGGGGCAGACATTTCCTGTCAGATCCCCACTCCCTCCACTCCAATCACCCCATCCAGTCAGCTTCCTGGGCCCTCTCCTGCTCCGTTTGTCTTCTTACCCTGTGTCTGTCATGTTTTTTGAAATAATTCACCATAAAGCCCTTGTTCTCCAAAATTAGTCCTAAATCATTAACCTGGCACTCTCTCATTTAGGGCTTTCCACATCTTCATTGCCATCACTCTATATTCTGTCCTCAAAATTGTCAATATCCAACCACATGTTTCTCTCCCTACCCCCCATCTCCTGCCATTATCCTCAACACCTTCAATGTTATCCCAATGGGGCTACTTTCCAAACAATATTATGAGCCCCCAATCTTTCTCCTGAGTTTCAGTGGCATATGCCCCACTCTAAGCTGGATTCACAATGACCAACAAAAATTTCTGAAATGTAAGAATTATAAGGGGAAAATATCATTCTATTCAAAAACCCAACTATTAAAAAAATAAGAATCACCACCTAGAAGCTATAAGACTGAGAAAATACTGAAAGAATTATTAAAGATTCTAATGTTTTCAGGTCTGCCCCTGATTCAAATGAGGTTATTAAAAAAAAAATACAGCACCTGGGTGGCTCAGTTGGTTAAGCATCCAACTTCAGCTCAGGTCATGATCTCACAGTTCACGAGTTCAAGCCCCTCAACGGGCTCTGTGCTGACAGCTCAGAGCCTGAAGCCTGCTTCGGATTCTGTGTCTCCCTCTCTCTCTGCCCCTCCCCCACTCGTGCTCTGTTTCTCCCTCTCAAAAATAAATAAAAACATTAAAAAAATTTTTTAAATAAAAATACAGAGAAATCAAATTACGGTATTCTGACACAGAAACGTCATTGAGTTATAACTGGATGTTGTGCTCTTGGTCTTTGCAAGAGCTGACATAGCTAGCACCTATTTAAATCCCCTCTCTCAAAGTCTACCAACTGCAGAACTGAGGACATCTTTTACACCTAATAACATCCCTCATCAAATTATTAAGAACAAAGCAATGTATGCAAAATGTATTTTAAAAATTAGTAAACAAGTTTTGATAAAAGGAAAAATAACATTTTCTTTATATCTGACATCTACCAAAAAACTAGTACCAAGTTCTGACACTGTACAGGTACTTGGTAATTATTTTATTAATGCAGAGACCTAAAATGCACTGGGATAATCCCCATGCTAGCAAAACAGAGGCAAAACACCCTCATTTTACAGTTGGAAGCAAGATACTCAATAATTTAACAGGCCTCCTTGTTTGAAAATTAGTCCAGTCAGTCTCCTCAGTAGTAGATGTATTGTCTGTCTAGTGAATCATAATTCTTTGTAATCAATCCCTTGAGAAATAGCGGAGCTGGTCCCATTTTTATAACTCAGTATTATTACATACTGTTTCTCATAGGACATTACAGTGAGATATTTTTTTTTTTAGATATTTTTACTTAAACCAATTAAATAAAAATACTAAATTTTAAGCATTTTTTAAAAGAGTATGCTCTTCCTCATTAGGCTTTTACCATCCCTTTTAATGACCCTATCACAGTCCGGCCAACACCTAACAAAAGACCAGGCACCAATCTCCACTAATTCACCAGGAACTTAGAGATACGCTAATGTAAATTACTGCCACTAATTTATATGGCTTTAACAAGCCCTTGAAGTTTCAAAGGTAATGCACATGGGGAAAGAAAAATAAAACTTGGTTAGTGCTTTAAAGAATTCAAACTTCAATCCATTTTACACAGTAATGAGTGAAAACTGTACCTTTCCATAACTAAAATGAAAGCTCATGGTCCACATTTTAAAACAGACTGAGGATTTCCTTCAGATCTTTACACAATAAAAATAAATTACACCCAAATGAAATTCATTCTGCTTTAAAATTAATTACAGTGTGTGACACTATAGCTCTTTTTGTTTCTTCCTTTCCATAAAAACGTCTCACATCTCTAAACTTATTCGTTTTAATTTTTTTAAGTTTGAGAGAGAGTGGGGAAGGAGTAGAGAGAAGGAGAGAAAGAATCCCAAGCAGGCTCTGTGCTACCAGAGCAGAGCCCAATACAGGACTCAATCTCCTTACGAACCATGAGATCATGACCTGAGCCTAAATCAAGCGTTGGACACTTTACCAACTGAGCCACCCAGGTGCCCCTAAACTTATTAGTTTTAAAACAGACCCCCTTTCCTCAAAAAGTTAAAATAGAACTACCCTATGATCCAGCAATTACACTGCTAGGTATTTACCCAAAGAATACAAAAATACTAATTCAAAGGGATACATGCACCCCCATGTTTATAACAGCATTATCAATAATAGCTAAATTACGGAAACAGCCCAAGTGCCCATCGAATAATGAGTGTATAAAGAAGACATGATATATGGGGTGCCTGGGTGGCTCAGTCGGTTGAGTATCCAACTTTGACTCAGGTCATGATCTCACGGTTCGTGAGTCCAAGTCCCGTATCAGTCAGTGTAGAGCCTGCTTCGGACCCTCTGTCTCTCTCTCTGCCCTCCCCTGCTGGCTCTCTCTCTCTCTCTCAAAATAAATAAATAAAATTTTTTAAAAAGTTAAAAAAAGAAGACGTGGTATGTATATATGTATATATATATATAATATGTATGTGTGTGTGTGTGTGTATGTGTGTATATATATATATATATATATATATATATATATATACATATATATATATAATGGAATATTACCTGGCCATGAAAAAGAATGAAATCGTGCCATTTGCAAGGACATGGAAGAAGCTAGAAAGTATTATGCTAAGCAAAATAAGTCAGGCAGAGAAGACAAATACCATATGATTTCACTCATATATGGAATTTAAGAAATAAAACAAATGGGCGCCTGGGTGGCTCAGTCAGTTGAGCATCCAACTTTGGCTCAGGTCATGATCTCGCAGCTTGTGAGTTCAAGCCCCGCATCAGGCTCTGTGCTGACAGCTCAGAGCCTGGAATTTGCTTCAGATCCTGTGTCTCCCTCTCTCTGCCCCTTCCCAGCTCACAATCTGTCTGTCTGTCTGTCTCTCTCTCTCTCTCTCTCTCAAAACTAAATAAACATTAAAATTTTTTTTAAAAAGAAATAAACGAGGAAAGGGGAATAAAAGGAGAGAGAGAGGCAAACCAAGAAACCGACCCTTAATTATAGAGAACAAATTGACGGTTACCAGGGGGAAGACTGGTGGGGGATGAGCAAAATAGGTGATGGGGATTAAGGAGTGCACTTGCTGAGGTGAGCCCCACACTGGACTCTGTGCTGACCATTCAGAGCCTGAAGCCTGCTTCGGATTCTGTGTCACCCTCTCCCTCTGCCCCTCCGCTGCTCATGCTCTGTCTCTCTCTCTCTCAAAAATAAACATACATACATACATACATACATACATACATACATAAAAATAAAAGTCTAGACAATAACCAATGTAGAACAAGTTTCGAAACAAACTCAACAACTAAAACACAACCCATTGAAGAAATGGGCAGAAGATATGAACAGACACTTATCCAAAGAAGACATCCAGATGGCTAAAACACACAGGAAAAGATGCTCAACATGACTCCTCATCAAGGAAACACAAACCAAAACCACAATGATATACCACTTCACACCTGTCAGAATGGTTAGTATTAACAACAGGAAACAACAGATGTTGGTAAGGATGCAGAGTAAGGGGAACCCTTTGGCACTGTTGGTGGGAATGCAAACTGGTGCAGTCACTCTGGAAAACACTATGGAGGTTCCTCAAAAAATTAAAACTAGAACTACCCCATAACACAGCAATTGCACTACTTAGATGCTTATCCAAAGGACACAAAAATGCTGTTTCAAAGGGACACATGCACCCCAGTGTTTATAGCAACACTTTCAACAATAGCCAAAGTATGGAAAGAGCCCAAATGTCCATCGACTGATGAATAGCTAAAGAAGATGTGGTATATATACATATATATGCAATGGAATATTACTCAGTGACCCAAAAGAATTTCTGGTGCCATGTGCAACAACGTGGATGGAACTAGAGTGTATTATGCTAAGTGAAATAAGTCAGTCACAGAAAGACAAGTATCATATGATTTCACTCAGATATGGAAATTAAGAAACAGAATAGATGAACATAGAAGAAGGGAAGGAAAAATAAAATAAAAACAGAGAGGGAGGAAAACTATAAGAGACTCTTAAATACAGAAAACAAACTGAGGTTGCTGGAAGGGAAGTGTGTAGGTGGATAGGCTAAATGGGTGAAGGACATTAAGGAGGGTACTAGTTGGTACAGTGCTGGGCGTTATATATAAGTGATGAATCACTGGGATCTACTCCTGAAACCAATAGTACACTGTAGTTAACTTACTTGAATTTAAACAAATAAATTTTTTAAAAGATAAACAAATAAATTAAAATTCTGCAACAAAAGTACCATAAAAAAAAGGCAGGCTGTTCACCTTATAAAAAGGTAATTATGAATATGAGAAGGAGGGCAGAGAAAAAAAAGAGAGAAATGTCCAGTCAAATAAAAGATTGCAGAGAGCTTTGGACTCCTGAATTGAGTGTGGACCATTAAGGGTTTGAGGTTAATGTGTCTTTGGTTCCACACAGAAGCAACCCCAATCCTCTTGGGAGAAAAGCAATCTCCATTTAGATCTATAAATTTTTCACAAATTAAGATCAAGTCAAAGCATACAACCAAAGATCTCTATACACACAGGGAAGCAAGGCAACACTGGAAAAAGCTAGCAAAAACAACTGACAAAGCATTTAGAACCAGCCCCCACCAAAGGTAGTTGACATTAGAATTACCAGAGAGACACTAAAGAACATGAAATATTTAAAAAAATAAAATATGGAATCACAAAGATAAGCTCATAAAATAAACTATTTGGAATGGCGAGTCAGATCTGGGAGGAAGGGGTAGACTTCCAGAAATGAAATACGTCATTACTAAACTAAAAACTCAATGAAATGGTTAAACAAGAGAGGTAGTTAACCAGAAGATAAAATTTAAGACATTAAACACACGGTGCAGTACATGTAAATTGATGTAAAATCAATTACATTAAAATCTTTGTTCACTAAAAGACACTGTAAATAAACCTATCTCTAAAATTTTTGATATCAACTTCAATTAACTTTAAATACACTGAATTGAGGGGCACCTGGGTGGCTCAGTTGGTTAAGAGCCCAACTTCAGCTCAAGTCACGATCTTATGGTTGGTGAGTTCAAGCCCCACATCAGGCTCTGCGCTGACAGTGCAGAACGTGCTTGGGATTCTGTGTGTGTGTGTGTGTGTCTCTCTCTGCCCCTCCCCAACTTGCACACACATGCTCTCTAAATAAATAAACTTTTTAAAAAATAAATAAATACACTGAATTGAATCCACAAAACTGGGACATCTCAGACCTTTACTGATGCTGCAGCTTTTATTTTCCAAATGGCCAAAATACCAAAATGCCTACTGTATTTATGGATTGAAAACCACTTATAAAGCCTTCACTATTACACCTACTTTTGAAGATTATAATAGTCTATGTGGCCAAATATTTGAGGTTATTCTGGACTTATTTCAATGTTCTTCATTTTTAATTCTTCACAGCCATGTGAGAGTAAAGATAAATAATTTGTCTTCTTCCTTTTCAAGTGTTTCTGGATAAGGAATTCAAAAAAACTAAACACATTTTTTGGTGTAATATAAAATATTCATTATATTTTCTTATCAAAACAGTTACCAAGTATTTTTATGTTTGTAAACAAATATGTTTTCACAACATACCTTGTATATATGTAAAAAGAAGTATTTCACTCTTGCTTTTCATTCTCTGATGAAGAAAAAAATCAGTGAAAATTACAGAAACTGTGGTAGAACTTTATTTGCCCTCTGGTCCTGTACCTTTGGCTAGTCACATACCTACTCAAGAAACCTTCACCATGGGGTACAACAGGATGAAGATATGAACTTACTTTTAACATCCCTTACTAGACTGACTGCTATATCAAGTATTAAGTGCACAACACTTAAATGACAATTAGTGTAACTGAGTAGCTTCTAATTTTGTTTTTAATTCTTCAGCTTATGTGTAAACAATTCAAAAGTATGTTCCATACTAAGTGGTATTGTGCAACTTCACTTTTTTTAATAATAAATTGTTTTTAATTCATAAATTGCAAGACCTGTTTTAGTATTCTTTTAAATTTTTGTAACATTTATTTATTTTTGGGAGATAGAGCACAAGCAGGGGAGGGGCAGAGAAGAGAGGGAGACACAGAATCTGAAGCAGACTCCAGGCTCTGAGCTGTCAGCACAGGGCCTGATGTGGGGCTTAAACCCACAAACCATAAGATCATGACCTGAGCCAAAATCGGGCACCCAACAAACTGAGCCATTGAAGCACCCCTAACTTCACTTTATTTAATGTGTACAACAGTCCCATGAACTTGATAAAGTATAACCTTGGATAGCTTCAGGGGCTAGGATTTAAATTCATCATTATCACAAAAAAAAAAAAAAAGACACTGAAAACAAAAGAAACAAAAATATAAAGGAGTAAGTCACAAATGAAGCAAATAATTCAACAAATATAACTGGCATAATTTTGTTTTCCAGAATACATTAAAAAAAAAACTCAAATTATCAGAAAAAGTCAAACAGTCTAACAGAAAAATAGGCAGTGGATGTTTCACAATGGAGGAATCATAAATGCCAACAAAGACATGAAAAGCTATTGTATGTCACTTGTATTCAAAGAAATGCAAATTCCCATATGAGATATTTTATCGGAAAAAGATTGACAATAAGTAAGATGAACAAAATTAAATGTTGAAGAGAATTTATGTCAGCATGAGGATGCTTTTGGAGCCAACAGAAATGCTCTAAGACTGGACTCAAGGTGCTGGTTACACAAAAATCATTGAATTCTACACTTAAAATAGGCAAATTTTGTAATATACAAATTATACCTCAACGAAGCTTTCTTAAAAATGATGATACACTGCTGGAGGAATGTAAATTGGTACAAATTTCTTGAAAAACAAGTCAACAGTATGTGATAATGTTGAACACTCCACGAGCTAGCACTTCCATTCCAAGGTAACTGCTTTAGGGAAACTTTTATACATATGCACTAGGAACCATGCACAGAAATGTGCTCACAACAGCAATATTTATTTATATTTTTAAATTTTAATTCCAGTAGGGCTAACAGGCAGTATATTGGTTACAGGTATACAATATAGTGATTCAACAATTCCATGCATTACTCAGTGTTCATCATGTTAAGTGTACTCTAATGCCCTTCACCTGTATCACCCAGAAATATCTATTATTTTAAAAAGAAACAGAAAATTTCCCCTGGCAAAATAATAAAAAATCAAATATATATTCACCAAATAGAATATTATACAGCACCGAAAATTATTCACAAATAATACGAATAATCCTGGGAAGCCTATTGTTGGTTAAAAAAATGTCTCAAAGACTACATAAAGTGATACTATTTCTATTAAGGTCAAAATAAGCCAAATGAATATATTGCTTAAAACTATATGCATCTAAGCCAACAGGCACATGAAAAGATGCTCAACATCGCTCCTCATCAGGGAAATACAAATCAACACCACACTCAGATATCACCTCACTCCAGTCAGAATGGCCAAAATGAACAAATCAGGAGACTATAGATGCTGGAGAGGATGTGGAGAAACAGGAACCCTCTTGCACTGTTGGTGGGAATGCAAACTGGTGCAGCCACTCTGGAAAACAGTGTGGAGGTTCCTCAAAAAATTAAAAATAGATCTACGCTATGACCCAGCAGTAGCACTGCTAGGAATTTACCCCAGGGATACAGGAGTACTGACACATAGGGGCACTTGTACCCCAATGTTTATAGCAGCACTCTCAACAATAGCCAAATTGTGGAAAAAGCCTAAATGTCCATCAACTGATGAATGGGTAAAGAAATTGTGGTTTATACACACAATGGAGTACTACGTGGCAATGAGAAAGAATGAAATATGGCCCTTTGTAGCAACATGGATGGAACTGGAGAGTGTTATGCTAAGTGAAATAAGCCATACAGAGAAAGACATATACCATATGTGTTCACTCATATGTGGATCCTGAGAAACTTAACAGACACCCATGGGGGAGGGGAAGGAAAAAAAAGAAAAAAAAGAGGTTAGAGTGGGAGAGAGAGCCAAAGCATAAGAGACTCTTTAAAACTGAGAACAAACTGAGGGTTGATGGGGGGGTGGGAGGGAGGGGAGGGTAGGTGATGGGCATTGAAGAGGGCATCTTTTGGGATGAGCACTGGGTGTGGTATGGAAACTAATTTGACAATAAATTTCATATAATAAAATAAATAAAAAATGTGCTGATCTGAAAAAAAATATATATATATACATACATATATATATGTATGTATATATATATATATATGCGCATCTGTGGGGCACCTGTGCATCAGTTAAGCATCCAACTCTTCATGTCGGCTCAGATCATGATCTCTCAGTTTGGGAGATTGAGCCCCATGACAGGCTCTGCACTATTAGTGCAACTGCTTGGGATTTTCTCTCTCCCTTTCTCTCTGCCCCTCCTCTGCTTGTGCTCTTTCCCTCAAAATAAATAAATAAACATTACTATATTGTATATACATTGTAAATATATTGTATATACATATATAGTAATGTTTATTTTTTATACTACACACACACACACACACACACACACGCATCTGTGAGAAAATTATGTTTTTAAAAGGCAAAAAATCAAACACAAAATTAAGGCACCCCTGGGTGATAGGGTAGGGTAGCAAGGAAGGGCTGTAGAGAGTAATCCATCGCCAAGTACTGTTAACATTCTACTGTTGGACTGCATGGTACGTTTGAGGTATTCAATGTATCATGGTGCTTTAAAACTTAAATACACTGCACATAATCAGGTGTTACATTCCAAAAATACAATAAAGAAAAAATCACAATAAAGTAGATCTCTCCTGATACACACACCATGGCACCAAATTCTGTCTGGCCAGTGACAAGATGATGGTCTATATCTTAAAAAGAACGGGGGTATTTTTTAAAGCATTAATCCCTAAGCAAATATCCTTTATGGTTCTGACAGGCTTTGACAGATGATTAGAAAGTTTCAACTGCTGGCCTGGACTTACACATAAATGACTATTGCAGAACAGAATCTTCCCAGTCCTCCTGGAATCAGCTATTGGATATCTCATTACAGACTCAGGATTTTTGCCTTTCTTGCTTTAATAGTGCCACCACCAGCAGCTAACATTTACCCAACATATACTATGGAACAGGCCACAAGGTATTTCATTTGTAACATCTTTTATCCTGAGGCAGACACTAAAATCATCTATTATCAGTGCCATTTTATAGATGAGGAAACTGCAGCCAAGAGAAACTGGATAACTTGCCTAAGATCTCACAGCTCATAATCAAGGAGCTGCCATTCAAGAGTGAGAATGGAAAACTTTAACCAGTTCTGGCTCAACTACTCTGAAGCCAAGCAATGAGCCAGAAAATCAACTCTAAACCACCTAGTTTTATATAATCAAGGAGGTAAAAACTTCCTTCTATCCCTCAATAACTGGAAAGGAAAGTTAGTATGCTTTTTACTTTCTATTTTTTTAAAGGACTACTTGTCAAGAAGATGATTTGTAAATACTGGCTTAGGCTAAGAGCAGGACTAATAGATTTACTCAAAGATCTGCTGTCTATTAAAAAAAAATCACAGATGTAATAAACAGAATTGTCAAACTTATTTTACACATCGACACATGGCCCTTGAAGAGTATCCTAAAGGGGACCTGAACCATAATGAAGCCTTGTTCTCCTTTAAAGAGGATCAGTTGTCTCCATATTTAATAAAACAAGAAAATCCCATACTTACACCCTGGTAAGTTAGTTTTTTCATATGGGAAATTAAAAACACAACAATCTTTACTAATGTATTCATACTTTTCTAGATTAAGCAAGCCCTTGTTCATCCAACTGTTTTAAGTGTATTATACTATAGTGTAACACAGTATTTCAAAACATTTGTATAATACACTTTTATGACAGAGACTACCTAAGTACTTAGTATCTGTTTTCACCCTCTTTACTACTTGATACTTATTAATAATTCCAGGAAAATCCCAATTTAGAAAAGATTTTATCTGTCTCTCCAAATTCTTCTATAGACTTCCATCTACTTTTTCTTCTGTTTCTCCCAGTTGTTTTTTTCCACCTTGCTTCATTTTTCTCTCGGTGTAACTTCTCACTTAAAGCAATTTTAGATTTAACACACTCTCATAACACTTGGCATAGAGCTGCAACTATTGAGCTTCCCTTTCATTGTTCATAAATAAAAACAATCTAAGGCATGAACAATGATCTCATTTTCATTCTTCACAGTGTAAAATTCTGGATCATATACACAGGCTCAACATTATTCCTTCAGTGAAAATGGGGGAACTAACAATAATTTCCCTGAATGTTAAACTAGATTTTCTCATTGTAGAAAATTTGAAATATAAGTTTTTAAGAGATCAAACTTACTTATAAACCTGCAAACAAAAGAAAACCATTATATAATTTTAGTTATACCTTTCTCTAAAAAGAAATATTTTAAATTAAAACATAATTAGAATCAGACTTCTGGAATCTGTGGCTCTAATTATATTCCAGTGACCCCAAAAGCCCACTGACAGATGGTAACTCACTTTGAGGAATCCAGGCTAGGAAACTGGTGTGTGGGAGCAGTTCCACAACCTCTCCATTTCAGCCAGACCAGCCACTCTCTGCCCATGGTCAATTGGATGATTTATCATGGGAATTCTACACAATACTGGAAACCCAATGTGGGCATTTCAAGATCTTGGGGATATAGCTATACACAGTTACTTTGGTTTATTCACTCACCATTGAATTATGAACATTTTCTTAACATCTATTTTATTGTACATATTACTTCATGTCTATAAGAATTTGTATCATTATTTTCCTTTGTAACATACACAAAGTTTTACATTCTTTGCTCTAATTTTAAGAAACACTGGAAAATAATTTTGGTGCATAAATATTGACCCATATATCTGATCATTTCTAAAACAGATTCTAGAAGCAGAAGGTGTGGATCAATAGTTCCTTTTTTACAGCAGAGTTACATGAGTCTTTCTACTCTATAAAATCCCTTTAAAAAAAAATACCCACTTCCATGTCTTTAAAAGCCATAATAAAGATGAAATCTAGATTATCTTCATCTTCCTTTTTTTTTTTTTAATGGGGAAGAGTGGTGCCAAAGTAAGAATGGGGCTTCAAATGGACATGCCTTATCAGAGTACTTTTATAAGCCTGCAGACAAAGCCTGGGCTGCAATGGGAACAGAAGAAGTTTGCTTCTGAAGATACTAAACATCCAGTGAAGACCCTGGCAGATATTAACCCAAGACAGGAAGAGGTCCAGAGTACACAACACAGTTCAAAGTTCTAATTTTCCTTCCTGGTACCACTGTAGAGTAGTAGAAAGAGAATGGGAACGAGGGCCTCCCAAGCTCTGCCACTAAGTATGTGTCATCTTAGATGAATCCTCACATTTCAGTCTGAGGTTCTTCATCTATAAATGTGTTAACTACATCATATGATTTCCAACACTCCTTCCAGGTAAAATCAATGATTTTATGATCACCAGTCAAATTCAGTAATAAAATTCTGGTTCTTCACCTCTTGGCTTCATGTTCTTGCCCCTTCAGTAATTCCTACTGCTGCTTCCCTAATACTTTCCCACAGATATTTGCCCCTCTGGGCCTACTGATCATCTAGTACCCACACAACCCTTAGCATCCTTACCCCTCACCATGGCTCATATGTCTGAGGGCCTCTGTACCTTTAATCCTCACCATAATCTCAGGGATTACACCCCTCCTCAGGACCCAAAATCATTTCCAACATAAGATCAAACAGTTTTTCCCATAAACATGCTGAGGTCAACAGCTGCTTATCTCAAGTGGCAGCCCAATCTGTTCTGGGGCACAGATGTATTCTTCAGAAAGTTCTTCCAGAGACAAAATTGATGTTCCCTACAGTGATCTCACCTAACCTTCTCACATGCAACACACTTGAAGGCAGTGGTGATATACTCTGAGGTCACCCTGCATCCGGGCTTTAATTCTCTTCCATTGGCAGTTCCTATACAATTCCTGGTATGCTGCTCTGGCAATAGCCCTCTAAAAGCTTCCAGAACTGATGGAACATTCTAGATGCAATGTGACTAGTGAATTGGAAATACCATCACCTCCCCTGTCTGGATGGCATAATATGGGATCATGCAGGTTAAGACTTCATTCACTGAACATCAGCCATAATATGCCAGCAGATAATGAGTTTTGATTAACTAGAAGCCTTATTTCACAGAACTAAAATCTGAAAGAACCAATAGTTCTCTCTTTGCACCAAAACATGTCTGGAATAATGACATTTTACCTTGGATGTGAAAATTACACACACAGTGTTCTGGCTTTAAATTACTTCTTATTTCAAGATAAATGATATACTGACATGATAAAAATACAAAATGAAAAGGAACTCCATTCGTGACTCAGTTTAAACTGTTTAACTTCATTTGGAAATGCTCAGCCTTAGATAAATTTGTTGTCCAAGTGCACCATCTGGTGGATAAAGGTATTTAAGCTCCCCCATTATATATATAAATATATAATTTATGTAATTATACATATATATAATTATACAAATATATAATTATATATATATGTATATACACATATATACAAAATGTCATTGCAGCTAAAATCTTAGTGTAAAGATTCCCATGCTTTAGCCAAAAGATTTCTATAGAGGGGCTTTTGACAAGATTATAATATGAAAAAAATCTAGAGCTCATAAACTTCACTATCGAAGAATCCAGTTCACTTTCTTGAAGAAATGTTGCTCATATGAAGCAAACATTTTTAATCTGGGAGGAACTTCAGACAACAGTTTATTCAAATCCTTCCCTTTACAGATGAAGAATCTAAGGCAAAGACAGAGCTCTCCTGAAAGTCACGGCTAGGTATAGCAGGCATTGATTATATAAATAAATAGGTCAGATATTCTCAACTGTTTAATATGGCCTTCTATTTAAAGAGGTTGTGCAGGAAAGGCAGGAAATGAGGCAGCCAGAGTCTGTGGCAAAGTGCCACTCTCTTGGGTTGGCAATAATCTGCCCACCTCACTGTGGACTGTGGCCTACCCCTAAACTGACCTGCAACCAGGAGTTGTTATATCCTCCCTGCCTCCACAGCCTGTTTGCATCCCTCTTCACCTTAGATTTACGTTTTCCTCCACCCAAGAAAACCAACCTACCAATAAAAGTAAGACAGATAAAATAAATGTTAAATCACCCTTTTGAAGAGTATCTATCAACACAGGAAAGAGTTCATAATGTGTTAAAATGGGAGAGGAAAAGAAAGGACCAAATATGTTCACTATGATACCATATCTGTAAAAACAAAAACAAAAAAAAACCCAAAAAAATACAGTTCTAGAGCATTAAATAGAGAAAAAAACATTGGAAAGAAATACATTAAACATTTTTGACAGCTAGTCTCTCTGAATGCCAGGATTATGAGTGATTTCAAATTTTTTCTCTTACATAATGCTTTGCACATTTTTTATCCTTAACATTTATATGTTTTTTAAGTTTATTTTGAGACAGACAGAGGCAGCATGCGTGGGGGAGGGGCAGAGAGAGTGGGAGAGAGAGAAAATCCCAAGCAAACTCTGCACTGTCAGCACAGAGCCCGATGCAGGGCTCTAATTCAAGGAACTGTGAAATCATGACCTAAGCCAAAAACATGAGTCAGACACTTAACCAACAGAGCCACCCAGGCTAAGCTCCTCCTTAACATTTATATTAACAAAAAGAAATTTTTATGTTAAATATTTATATATTTATACTCATAGACCATCAGAAAATGAACAAAAGAAACTGGAAAGAGGACTCCAAACACATATCCATCCATCCAGTACATAAATAGCAGGGGAAAAAATTCTCCAGCTCTCAAGGAGAAATACACAGAATAAGACACTGCATTTTTGTCTTAAGGCTTACCATGGTATTTTTCAAAATATTTTTAATTTTCTATCAATTGTCTATTAATAAATACCTGGATGACTAGCAAATTAATACTTAAGGATAAAGTTAGAAATATAATTTCTTTAAAATATTTTCTATATTTTGAGACTTAAGGACTTGAGTTCACATCCTAAGTCCATTTTCTGCTTGTAAAATTTTGCCTGAGTCATATGACAGAATATATGGCATGGTATTCCCCAAAGAACTCCAGGTCTTCCAGTTTGAGAACCACTGTCTCTCAATGTAATTAGGGCTTTGAAATATATATCAGGAACACAGTTACTGGAAGGTCAGTATCAAGAATGGAACATTGTTCCCTTGCCTCAAGATCCCTGTATCATCTATGCAGAATGAGATCAGTGAAGGAATCTTTTGAAAAATATCTTACAGGAGCAGTTTTCAAGTGCTTTCTGGGGACCACTGGGAAATACCCAGGTCCCATTAGGGTCTGTGGCATCAAAACAGTCTTAATTATACCAAGACATTATGTGCCTTTACACTCTCATTCTCACATGAGGTCGAGTTTCTGCAGGCCACATGACATCACCACAGACTAAATGCAGAAGCAAGTATATAAATCCAGAGGTCTTCTATTAAGCTAGACATTAGAGATTTGAAAAAATGTAAAAAAATGCCACTCCTCTCACTAATTTTTTGCCTAGGAAGGTATAGTCATTTTTTAATAAAAATATGTATGTTATTATATAATGATTTTTAATGAATTAAGGAGCTTTTAAATATTCTCAGTTTTAATTTCTAATAAAATAAACAAGGATAGACATAGCCTACACAAGGAAAAGCTCTTAGAGGTCCACAATAAATTATTAGAAGCATAAAGGGGTCCTGAGACCAAAAAGTTTGAGAACCACTGCCTCACTGTTCAGAAAAACATGCACTAGGGAAGATCACTCTACCCTATTCCTCTTCCTGCTCTTCAAAGCACTTTCCAAGCTTCTGGCTGTGACTAGTCCATCTTACAGACCATTATCTGATCACATTTCCTAAAGCATGATTCTGATCCTATCATTTCCCCTACTAAAATAACCTCAAACAGTTCAAGCAATAACCAAAAACATTCAAGAAACTCCATGATTTGTCCTCAGATTATTTTTTAAATGTTATACACTCATCAATTCTACAATTATTTCAGTGCATTCTTTGCAGCAGACACTATGATGGGGGCTGGGGTTGAACAGTCTATGAGAAGTAACACCTGCCATCCCTGGACCCAGAGTCTACTGAGGAAGAAATATTCACATAAACATATGCATCCTTAATTTTCTATATTCATTTTCCAAATTTGCTAGAATTATAAATTTTTTTCACCCAAAATGCACTATCCACATCAAAAACTCTCTATAATGACTGTGAATGTCCACCAAAAGATTCATTTTGGTTGTATACAAATCCAGGTAAGGGAATGTATATAACAGTTAAGTTGTATCTCAACTGTTCTCCCAAAAGGAGAGGTAATCATGCCTTGTGCTCATATTAAATGTACTGAGCATCAATGCTATCATCATCCCATCTTATTAATAAAAATGTCTCTGAGAAAGTAAAAATTCCCAATGAAAAAGTGAGCATAAGAAACCTAGAAAAGCCCACACATCAGAAAGAGTTGGAAGTGATGGTGCATACAGAGGGAAGGAGAAACATAAGGCATAATCTTGACATGTCCCTATCTAGTAAATACAACAGTGCTAGAAAGCTTAACTGTGCTTAAGCCAACACAATATTTGAGAAACTAGAAAAACTCCTTGTACAGTGGACTGAGAGTCATTCTAAGTACCAGGCCACTGGGTACCGGGCTGGTACAGGGAAGGGTAGTGGATACCTTCAGAGATCTGGAAGCAGCTGCAGTGGGACAGAACATGATTTGGGGGTGGGGGGGGACTGAATTTCAAAGCAAGTCTGAGAGATTTATAAACAGTGATAGATGACACAAGCTGTAAGTCACGGGTGAAGCAGCTTCCCCTCACAGTGAGATGTGCTATCTTCCTCCAGTGAACTACAGAAAACTATCATCAAAGATGGTGACACACAAAGGAAACTATCAATCTTAATGCAATGCCATCTTATAGGTTGATTTCAGGACAAAGTACCTGGAAGCAAAGCATCCAAAGGCTAACTTGTTCTTAAGTGAGAACTGCGATGATGTGGATAAGCTAAGCTCCTTGCTGGTACAATACTCTGACAACATCGGTTCAAAGGGGTCATTGCAGACTGCACTACCTGTGATGATATGAGATATTCAAAGAAGAAAGCGTGGGCAGTGGAGGAGATGGATGAGCCTTAAAGGTAGAGCTATAAGTCACAATCAACAAAGGGAAATCTTGCAAAGAGGACTCTTTTGAAAACAGACAACACTCTTAGAGATCCTTCTAGTGTTACCAGTTATAAAGATAATAGCCAGCTTAAACAAAAAGCATATTGAATTTCATTTTAAACCTTGATTTAATGAACCATTACCATCATTAAGAGGATCACCATTATACTATATAAGTATTACTAGAAATGCCATCCTAAACAGCACAGAACACAAGTCTGAATGTTTCACTCTATCTGTCCTAGTATAAATAATGTTAACGCTTGTGCTTAGCTCTCACATACAGAACAAAGGGATGTACTCCATCTCCAAAGGTCTGTAGAAGTACACACAGCTACTGGCTACCTCAGAAATGTTCTAGTTTGTCTTTCCTACAGATACCTGTTTACTTCATGTCTCTTAGCTAAGCTGAATCATCCCCACATAGTTACAGGACTTTTTTCTCCCTGTTCCTCTTTTCTCTTTGTATTTCTTGTGTGTGTGTGTGTTTCCTAAAGAAACTCTCATGCTTCTTTTAACAGAAGGCTAACTTTTTAAATGTACAATTAGCAACTTCCTTTGCTTGGCACAAAACACACACTCAGATCAGTGGAACCGAACACAGAGCCCAGAAATGGACCCACAAACATATGGTCAACTAATCTTTGACAAAGCAGGAAAGAATATCCAATGGAATAAAGACAGTTTCTTCAGATAATGGTGCTGGAAAACTGGACAGTAACATGCAGAAAAATGAACCTGGACCACTTTCTTATGCTATACACAAAAAATGAACTCAAAATGGATAAAAGACCTAAATGTAAGACAGGAAGCCATCAAAATCCTTGAGGAGAAAGCAGGCAAAAACCACTTTGATCTTGGCTGCAGCAACTTCTTACTCAACACGTCTCTGGAGGCAAGGGAAACAAAAGCAAAAATGAACTACTAGGACCTCATCAAAATAAAAATCTTTTGCACAGCAAAGAAAACAATCAGCAAAACTAAAAGGCAACCGAAGGAATGGGAGAAGATATTCGCAAATGACATATCAGATAAAGGGTTAGTGTCCAAAATCTATAAAGAATTTATCAAACTCATATAACAAATAACAAATACCCAAAAACAAATAACCCAGTGAAGAAATGGGCAAAAGACATGAATAGACACTTTTCCAAAGAAGACATCCAGATGGCAAACAGACACATGAAAAAATGCTCAACATCCCTCATCATCAGGGAAATACAAATCAAAACCACAATGAGATACCACCTCACACCAGTCAGAATGGCTAACATTAACAACGCAGACAACAGATGTTGGTAAGAATGCGGAGAAAGAGGATCTCTTTTGCCCTGCTGCTGGGAATGCAAACTGGTGCAGCCACTCTGGAAAACAGTATGGAGGTTCCTCAAAAAAATTAAAAATAGAACTACCCTATGACCCAGCAATTGCCCTACTAATAAGTATTTATCAAAGGGACACAGGTGTGCTGTTTTTTACACATGCACCCCAACATTTATAGCAGCACTATTGACAATATCCAAAGTATGGAAAGAGCCTAAATGTCCATCGATGAATAAATAAAGAAAATGTGGTGTTTATATATATATAGTGGAGTATTACTCAGCAATCAAAAAGAATGAAATCTTGCCATTTGCAACTACATGGATAGAACTGGAGGGTATTATGCTAAGCGAAATTAGTCGGAGAAAGACAAATATCATATGACCTCACTCATATGAGGACTTTAAGATACAAAACAGATGAACATAAGGGAAGGGAAGCAAAAATAATATAAAAACACGGAGAGGAACAAAACATTAAAGACTCTTAAATATAGAGAACAAACTGAGGGTTGCTGGAGGGATTGTGGGAGAGGGGGTGGTCTAAATGGGTAAGGGGCATTAAGGAATCTACTCTGAAATCATTGTTGCACGTTATGCTAACTAACTTGGATACAAATTAAACAATAAATAAATTTTTAAAAAATAAGATAAAAATAAATAAAACTTACTTTTAAAGAAAGTAAGTCCTTAGTGAAGCATAATAACAACAAAAATTCACATCTTAGGACTCTTAAGCTTCTGTTACTGTTACCAAGGAGTCATCTAGGGCCACCCAAGAACACAGGTTGCTCTACCTCTAAGCTCAAAAACCTCTTTCATTACAGAAAATTCCTGACATAACCAAATATCTCAATTTAATTGTCTCAAGGTATCAGTGGAGTCAATGTAAATGAATCACATTCTCCTGAGAACATGTAGAATTATATCCCATCTATCTCAAAAAGGTTTTGAGCAAGAGTAAATAATTATGCCTCTGTATTAGGGGTTGCCAAATTTTTTATGCAAAGGGCCAAACAATAAACATTTTAGCTTTTGTGGGCCAT
Source organism: Acinonyx jubatus (assembly GCF_027475565.1). Taxonomy (NCBI): domain Eukaryota; kingdom Metazoa; phylum Chordata; class Mammalia; order Carnivora; family Felidae; genus Acinonyx; species Acinonyx jubatus. The sequence continues at coordinate 61,051,116 of NC_069391.1, forward strand.
ACAATCTCTGTCACAACTACTTAACTCTGTCCTTATGGTGAAAAAAGCCATAATAAATAAATGAATGAATTAGGCTATGCTCCAGTAAAACTTTATTTATAAAGACAAGCCAAAGAGAGAATCTGACTGTCAAGCCATGCTCTGGACTGTGTCACCATATGCCTTTAACAGCCTTGGTATTTCTATTTAAAAAACAGTAACTTGTTTAAATCATGTGACTGTTACTATTGCCCTAGTCTACTGCCCATGGTACCAACTGAGATTCTTTAGTATCAAAGGAAATTAAGCTCTGAAAGAAGTGGCAGAATGAAAAAGGAACCAGAGCACCTGGGTGGCTCAGTCATTAAGCATCCGACTCTAGGTTTCAGCTCAGGACATGATGTCACGGTGTTTGGGATTGAGCCCCATGTCAGGCTACACACTGACAGCACAGAGCCTGCTTCAGATTCTCTCTCTCCTCTCTCTCTCCTCTCCTTCTCTCTCTCTCTCTCTGCCTCTCTCCAGCAGGCATGCACTCAAAATAAAATAAACTTTAAAAAAAAATTGAAAGAGGAACCAACACTCATACCCTGGGATCTCCAAGCCTTTCTCCCTTTACTATCAAGGCTGACTGTTCTCAACTAGAGCTTCATGAACACCCTCATCTCTAATTCCTGTGTTGTATTCAAGACTGATAATCACTAAAATGGCACCTCTTTGCCCGAAAGATTTGCCTTGTGCTGCAAGACAAACATTTGAGCAGGTGGGGTCACTATAGCACCACAGGTCGGGGACCATACCTACAGCCCTGTCTCCAGCCTAGAGCAGATCCCTTCCCCGCAGATCACACTATTCCAGATTGGCCTCACCCTCTTCTAGCTGAAGCTCATAGAAAAGCCTCCAAATTCAGTGTGGTCTTACCCACAAATTTGCCTAATTCCTGCCCCATCCTCCTTTCTGCTTCCTTTACCTGACTTGAACTTACTCATCTAGGCCAAGCTCAGATGTCCTCTCTGCTCTAGCAAGTGTTCCTTCAGTGCCAAGCTTGCTCTCAGTGTGTCTCCTCCTGGCTCCCTGGAGCCCTACACTTGCTTTTATGGCCAAGCTCATTATACTTTATTGCCCCTCTAAGCCTATGAATAATTACTTGAAAACAAGGCTCCTTATTCATCTCTGTACCCTACACAAACTGTTTCTCTCACCTCCCCACACCCTCTCCAAGAACTCCCAGACTCACCAAAAAAAAAGCAATGGTTTTTCAATCATTCTACTAAAATGGCCACAACTAGACATTAGGGGGAAAAGTGAACTACAATTTGATGACCATAATTCCTTCCAAAATAATGCCATGAACCATATCAAACCAGTTTTCAATATAATTTAAATATTGAGCCAAACAGTTAAACAATTCAAGGATACAATAGAAAAAAGCAAAACAATGCTTTTCCAATGCACATTCGTTGTGATGATTTCAAACACTGCTGACAGTTGTGGGTTATTGGTACACTCACTCTTTGTCACTCTCTTTAATGCACTCTTTCTCTTGTTACTCTCCATCTACCTCAAGGGGGCAAAAACAAGTTGTTTTTCATTTGTCTGAATTATGGTGTCATAAACATGATTGGTTTTGTTTACCAGTAGCAGTCTATAACATCTCTCTCATATTTCTGTATGCTCCAAAAGCTTTGAAAATATCAACTCAACTTTGGAGCTACTAAATGTTCCCTCAGAGCCTACACAAATTCCATAAAATACTATGCCTTGTAGGTCCTACCAAAATGACAGATTCCTGACTTCAGAACATGGAAATGATAAGGATGCTTTAAAATGTCATGTTTATAAACCAGTGGATTTTGTTCATTGGATTTTAATAACTAAAGTTACTCAAATCTGAAGTCTAAAGTCAATGTTCATTGAAGCAATGCCAATGTGTAACTGGTTTTCAAATACTAGCAGCACATTGCCAAGCACAGGAAACCAAAGTCCATCAGCCTCTTCTGAGCCATAAACAATTATGTTATTTCACTATCAAATATGGAAAGCTAATTCAGGGCATTTTTATGTTAATTGTTCTGAAAACTGCCCCAGATATACTGCTTCTAACTCTTAATTATATATGCAAAAAGGAACAAAGAGGCCAATGATCCCACAGGGTGGTTAGAAAAAAATAATTTACAGGGCACCTGGGTGGCTCAGTCGGTTGAGCATCTGACTTTGGCTCAGGTCATGATCTCTCAGTTGACAAGTGTGAGCCCCACATCGGGCTCTGTGCTGACAGCTCAGAGCCTGGAGCCTGCTTCAGATTCTGTGTCTCCCTCTCTCTCTGCCTCTCCCCTGCTCATGCTCTGTGTCTCTCTGTCTCAAAAATAAATAGACATTTTTTAAAATTTTTAATAATAATAATTTACACAAAATTTCATTTCATTTTAGGTCACTCAGACATGCAACCTCTCAGTCCAGAATCCAGATGATTCCTCAGCTCAATCTTCCTCTCGGAAGCCTGAAAACTTGCCATCATACCACATGGAAGAAACCAGAGAAGGCACAAAATAAACCATCAGCTCAGGGAATTTGTGGTTGACAACAACCTAGTTTTACACATTTCTACAACTAAGAGATTAACTCTACATAATTGTTTCCTTAAAACTGGTAGGAGAGGTAATAAGAGCACCTGGCAGCCCCTCTACTAGCCTAGGAACTTTGGAAATATCTCCCTAGGTCTCAAATATAAAATGTCAACAGTATTTACTCTGCCTTACTCATTCCAATGGAAATCCCACAGAAGCTACTTTCATAAGACAAGGTGCCATGGGGGCGCCTGGGTGACTCAGTCAGTTGAGCGTCTGACTTCGGCTCAGGTCATGATCTCACAGTTCGTGAGTTCAAGCCCCACATTGGGCTCTGTGCTGACAGCGTAGAGCCTGGAGCCTGCTTCAGATTCTACGTCTCCCTCTCTCTCTGCTTCTCCCCTGCCTATGCTGTGTCTCTCTCTCCTTCGAAAACAAATAAAAACATTAAAAAAATTTAAAAAACAAAAGACAAGGTGCCATGTTCTGTAAGGAAGCCTAACTGTTAATGGTGCTCATTTTCCCAGATATAAATAATCATAACATGGTAAGCTTAAAAATATATCTGTTATCACTGAAGAATAAATCATTAAGAATAAACTAGAAATGAAATAAAAAAATATATAGCAATAATCTAATACAAATTACAATGTGGCAATCTAAACATGGCAGGAACTAGAATTCACTGAATGATCTTCTAAAATGCAATATTAGAAAATGTTTCTAAAGTCAAAAACTGTTAAAACTTCCTTGGTGGTTTGGGGAAACGCACACTAAGGTGCAATCATGTGCATACATATATACGCACTCACATAAAATGAAAAGCCAAAGGAAATCATAAAGAGGTTGTTTCCATTTGGTAAGCTTATAGGTAATTTTTATTTTTGTCTTCATTATTTTCCTATATTTTTTCATTTTTCCACATAAGGATATGCTACCTTAATAAACAAATTCTCAACACAGAATTTACTTGTATTAATGAAAACCCAAAAGGGCAATGGGGGATGTTTTCTCTTTTTTTAACTTTATTTTAGTATTTCAAACATACACATATTTAAAATGCCATGTATTATCATCTAGTGCCATCAATTAACAATATTTTTTCAATCTTCTTTCAACTATATCCAAACCATTTTATTTTCTAAAGTATTTTAAAAACAAATCCCAGACCCCATGTCATTTAACCTGCATATGTTTAAATGTGTATCTTTAATTAATAAAAAAATATAGTCACTATGCCATCATTATATTTAATAGGACAACAATAATTCCACAGTATCATCTAATGTCTAGTCAATATTCGGAAATGAGAATGTTCCTTTCAATTTAGAGATCCATCTAGAAAATTTTAAATTGTGCCACTATTTCATATCTAGAATGTATAAAGAACTATAAAGCAGTAAGAAATGCATGACACAAAATAAAAATACTCAAGAGTCTTAAAAAGGTACCTCAATAAAAGGGAAAATCCAAACAGTCAATGAACATAAGGGGAAAAAATCACAATGCAACTTAAAACCACAACTACAACACACACCCAACAGAATGGCTAAATTTAAAAGACCAACAATACCTAATATTAGATAGGATGTGAACAATGGGGAATCTGAAAACACTGCTATAAGAAGGTGCAAACTGGAAAAGAGTTTTCTTCTGAAGCTAACTATGTATATACCCTATAACCACTACTAGGCATACACCCAATATAAACACACCATTCCATGCTCAGGGAAACATGTGCAGAACATCCATGAAAGTTTTGTTCATAAAAGCAAAAACTAAAACAACCAACATGACCCTTGGTGGCACAACAATAAATACACTGAGGCATATTCATACAATAGAATATTATAGAGCAAATAAAATTAATGTAGAAAAAATTTAGAAATGTTTATAAGGTATGAAAGGTATGAAAGAAGCCAGACAAAAAGAATATACACTGAATGATTCTGGTTATATAAAATTCAGAAACAGAATATAATGAACTATATTCTTAAAGAAAAGAAAGAAGTGACTGCCATAAAGTCAGAATAGTGATCATCTTTGGATAAAACATACGATGAGTGAAGGGGATGTGTAGGGGAACTCTAGTATGCTAGTAAATATATTCCTTGATGTCAGTGATGATACACAGATGTTCACCTTGCAATAATTTATGAAGCTTTAAGTTTCTGTTTTGTGCACTTTCTACCTTATTTTATGTTTCAAAATACAAAAAGTTTAAAAATATTATAGTAACTGATTCGGGCAAAGATTATCAATGGATGTAAATTCACTGGGTGAAAGGCTGCTGGGATACAGGACAGTTATCTAGCCTCTAAGTATCACTCTATAAATCACTGATTAATTATAAAGAGAAATTCTTTTCTGGATCATTTAGATTGGAGGAAACCCAGTTTACAAATATTATTGGCAAAATTAGGATCTCATGAATGTGATCTGTATATTAGATGATATTAAAACACATGCTGAAATAATTAAAATTGAACTATCAAAATGTCTGCAACTTACTTTCAAATGTTATAGCAGAGAGACAAAGAAAGAGACAAAGGGAGACAACGGCAGAGCAACAGAGAAACAAAGGAAATGAGGCAAATATTAACAACTGGTGAATCTAAATGAAGACTATCCAAGTGTTCATCGCACTACTCCAACCTTTCAGTAGTTAAGACATTTCTCAAAATAAAAAGAAAACAAAAAACAAAACAAAACAAAAAAACAGCATTTACATGTATTACCAGGAGGCAAAAAGGACTGGTTTATTTCAAGCATGTTATGGCCACATAAATAATACTGGAAAGACTATAATAATATGTACTTTTTAAAAAAGAGAAAAATTCTCACAATTTGTGGGGAAAAAAGGAGAATAAACCTATTCAGATATAACTTTTTTTTTCAATGTTTATTTTTTATTTTTGGGACAGAGAGAGACAGAGCATGAAGGGGGAGGGGCAGAGAGAGAGGGAGACACAGAACTGGAAGCAGGCTCCAGGCTCTGAGCCATCAGCCCAGAGCCTGATGCGGGGCTCGAACTCACGGACCGTGAGATCGTGACCTGGCTGAAGTCGGACGCTTAACCGACTGCGCCACCCAGGCGCCCCTCAAATATAACTTTTTTAAATGACTAGGGGAAAACTACTAGAAGAATACATATTAAAATACTGTTTTAGCCTTAAGGTGGTATTATAAATGGATTATATTTCCTGTTTTCCAAATATTTTTAAAAGGTGTTTTGCTTAAAAAAATTTTAGTGTAATTTAAAGATCAGCCAGATAACCACATAATATATTACTGTTGAACAATTTCAGATATTTGTACCAGTAGGTGGTTTCAATCTGACAAATACCAGCAGCAGAAATCCTGATGTGTCTTTATTTCTTCTTGTCCTATGAGGAATTATGGATCACACAAAGCATAACAAATGACTACTTCTCATGTATCTAAAATGGTAACAAAAATAGGAAATGTGTCCTTTACAAAATCCATTACACTATAAATATACCTCATCATATATGCTTCCATTAATGTCAGCGCCATAGATGGGTGCTACGAAAGTTAAGTTCTTCCAATACTTGCGCTCCAAATCTTCATAATCCAAGTATCTTGGAGTACAGTATCTGCAAAAGGTAAATTAAAAGAGCACAAACCATATGACAATTATAAGATTTTCTCCACCCATATGTCTCAAGTCATTTTATTTTTTAATTTTTTTTAATGTTTTATTTAAAGAGAGAACACGAGCAGTGGAGGGGAAGAGAGACAGGGAAACACAGAATCTGAAGCAGGCTCCAGGATCTGAGCTGTCAGCACAGAGCCCGATGCAGGGCTCAAACTCGTGAACCGCAAGATCATGACCTGCGCCGAAGTCGGACACTCAAGCCACCAGGCACCCCTTCTTAAATCACTTTCTAAACAAAATCTTATCAAAATGAAAACACTGCAACAACTCATGTTGTCAAATCTAGTGAGTAAATATACCAATGTATTTATCATAGATCTCTGAATACTCTTAAGATTCCTAAATAACTCTTTATAATATCTTTATATTTTTGACTAGTAAGGAAAATATTCTCATGAAAGTACCAAATATATAAGGAGAACAGTTAAAAACTCATTAATTTATCTTTCAAAATATTTTCTAAAATCTTTAACCAATTATACTATACTAAATTTTACAGGATTAGTTAAATAAAAGGGCTTAAATAAAATACAGAATACAAAATAAGGTAGATCTTCCTATGCATTGACATTAATATTTCTCCACAGTGAATTAATAAGCAGGTTACAGAATACTATGATAATATTTATGTAAAAAATATCTATAACTGTACTCAAATGGTCAAAAAGAAAATATATACCATATTATTAATATTAATGTTTATCTTTCACACTGGTATTACAGAAAGGCACTTGCTTCTCTGTCCTATTTGGATTGTGAACAAATAATCTTATATTAATATACACACACACAAACACACACACACACACAAAAAAAATACCATTATTTCTACATTTAAAAAAAGAAATCGAATGAAGAAGGTAATGAAACAGTTTGTTTAGCAGTAAAAAGAGTGTTTAGCAGCAGGAGCAATCCCAATAAAGCCTACTGAACATTTTAGAATGAATAACTGTAGAACAAGCAAAATCAATATACACTATACTGGGACCCCAAACTGGTTATCTAAGCAATAAGCAAGAATACCAAACAATTTAACAACTGTATTTGAAATACAGAATAATTTTCTGATTTACTCAAATCATTAGAATTTCAACAGGACAGCCAAAAATAAAAGGGATGGGCATGAAAGCATCATTAACTCCACTGTATTTCACCACTTCAGTTAGTAGGTTCCAGTAGTAACATGAATTCTAGGCACAAGCTAAGCAAGCTAACCAGAGTTCAGACTCAAGCGATAAAAAAGGTAAGAGATACTGTTTATTTCGATTTACAGAGAAATTTGTTGGACTTTGGATACAGAAGTCCTAAATTACCTTTCACCATAAGATGACCTAAAGAATCTATCACACTATTTACTATTCAATCATGATCAATTTTTAACAACCTATAACTTTAAAAAGGAAACATGTGGTTCAGTATTGGCTACTGAGGATGAATTCTAAGATCTATGAATATCTGAAACAAACAATGATTCTAAACTTGAAAAAAAGTGACCAGTTCACTCAGTTGGCTACAGATTTCATCCCTAATGGACTGTCAAACAATCACAGCTGTCCCACAAATCCAGTGTCAATTTGCTCAAAAGTAATCCAACCATTCCTTTTCTCCAGAACCTTTTATTCACTATATTACAATTGTTAAGAGATGGGTGTCCAGAACAAGCCTGCCTAGAGCTTTGAATCCAGGCTTTGCCATATATAAGCCATGTAACCCTGGGCAGAGGACTGAATTTCTCCAGACCTCAGTTATTCCTCTATAAAACAGGATAATATCAATTGAATTACTGTGAGCATGCTATCACATAATTATGTAAAGCACATAGCTCCACTCCTAGAAGAAAGTATAGATCAGTAATGTAAGTGATACAAGAGAGCATATTACTTACCTCCATAAAGTTTTATTATAGTAGTGCTATGTTGGAGGTTTCTAGATTTTCGTTGGATTAAGTTGTGTTGTCAACCAAATGAGCATGTTATCCTGTCTACTGTTTATACCAAGCACATTATACAAGGACATGTACTGAATGAAGGAAACCAGATGAACAGAAAAACCAGGAGGATGCCTCCTGCCTCCCATGAAAATTAACCCCACCTGAGGACCATCCTACAACCACAATGAACACCATTTGACACTAGTACAGCTGTAAGTGAACAAGCAAGAGCCTTGGATTGAGGCTAGAAACCCATTTCATTGCCATTTGAAATAAATTTCCACATGGAATTGGCAGATGAAATATAAAAAGAGAATTCTCAAAAGTATTTTAACATTGTAGCAATTATAACAAAATTAATCCAACTAAAAAATAAACTTTAACATGGAATAACCTTTCATGCAACTTATAATATATTTCACAACTAAAAAAAGAGCCAATTATTTTTAAAAATCATTTTTAAACTTCAGAAAGTCAAGAAATGTACATTCTGTCATTAAGAAAATCACAACAATCTGTCCAGTAATTGACACCACCTCAAGTATATTTTGGCTTTCATGGCACTAATCATTCAATCAACATATACTGAAATAGTACCTACTATATCCCAGATACTGTACCAGGTATTGAGTATATAAAGTGGTACACAAAACAAACAACGTCACCTGAATGGCTATCTTCAGGAACAATCTACAAACAAGCCATCTGTGCAAAAATTGAACAGATATATAAACAAAGTAAGTGCCCAGTAAATTAAATTCCCTCTAAATAGAAAACTAATACCATGCTCAGGTAATCACATGGGCTACAGATGATGATCAAAGTTTCTCTATGACAAGAACAAAAGGTCTTCCAGTCTCTTTTCTCATCAATATTTTGAATTACCATGTATTATTAACAATTATTGTCTCTGGGTGTTAAAATTCTGTGTTTCTAAAATGTTCGAATTTTCAAATAAGAATGTGTTACTTTTGTAACTGATGAAAACATTTCTGACCATCTTCAAAATCCATCTCAACAGCACTATAAAATGAAATCATTCCTATCCTGATTAACAACCACAGAAGTCTTATTTTCCTTTGAAACTCCATGGCACTTTGAGCTTTTCGTGTGGTGATTATAAATGATTACTAAAGGTATTAACAAACATTTCCTAGTAAGTATAGTCTGATTACTTTCAAGTACAAATTGTCTCCTGGGGTGCCTGGGTGGCTTAGTCGGCTGAGCGACCGACTTTGGCTCAGATCACAATCTCACAGTTCGTGGGTTCGAGCCCCGCATCAGGCTCTGTGCTGACCACTTGCTCAGAGCCTGGAGCCTGCTTCAGATTCTGTGTTTCCTTCTCCCTCTGCCCCTCCCTGCTCACGCTTTGTCTCACTCTGTTTCTCAAAAATAAATATATGTAAAAAAAAAAAAAATTGTCTCCTAAAATATCAAAGTAGCCAAGCAGATGTTCCACTAAATGAACCTATTTTATTAACACTTTAAAAATGACTCTGGAAATGGGTGCTAGAAGATAAATAACAGAACACAGTAAACCATTCATACTTATAAAAACTTGGGTAAATTTTCTTCCACAATCTTGTTTCAATAGCATTGCACTAGTAAGTTGTTAAAAGAGTTCTTAAAAGAGTTTGAATACAAACTAGTCCAGTTAGTGATAAAAGTTTCACATTCTCAATTAATGAGATCTGAAACAATGAGGCTTTACTAATGCTTATCAAAAATTTAAAAGAAGCAGGGCACCTGGGTGGTTCAGTCGGTTGAGCGTCCGACTTCGGCTCGGGTCATGATCTCATAGTTTTTCAGTTTGAGCCCTGTGTCAGGCTCTGTGCTGACAGCTTGGAGCTTGGAGCCTGCTTCGGATTCTGTGTCTCCTCCTCTCTCTGCCCCTCCCCTGCTCATGCTCTGTCTCTCTGTCTCTCGATAATAAATAGACGTTAATTTTTTTTTTTTAATTTTAAAGAAGGGACTCACATTAAATATAAAAATTTCAATTCCTTTGAAATAACTACAATGCTCCATAGAAACTTTATACACACAATTAAAGGGTGCCTGGGTGTCTCAGTCGGTTAAGCGTCTCACTTCGGCTCAGGTCATGATCTCAGGGTTCATGAGTTCGAGCCCCACATCGGGCTCTGTGCTGACAGCTCAGAGCCTGGAGCCTGCTTCAGATTTTGTGTCTCCCTCTCTCTCTGCCGCTCCCCCACTCACACTCTGTCTGTATCTCTCTCACAAATAAACATTTAAAAAAATTATACATAGAATTAAGATTCTTCAAGTACCATAAAGTGCTTACTATGTCAAATATAAATTTCTTTTAAAAAGATATAAACTAAATTCATCCAAAGAGCATAATTTCACACACACCTATCCAGAGAATTTAGACAATGTTTTTTGACTGGCTGATTAGTTGGTTGGTTTGGGGTTCTAATTCTTTTTTTCAAATTAATGTTTTGATCTAGGGTCTTAACTACCATATCAGAAACTTTTTTTAAAAAGTAATTTAGGGGCACCTGGGTGGCTCAGTCAGCTGAGCATCCAACTTCTGCAAGGTCATGATCTCACAGTTCGTGGGTTCAAGCCTTGCGTCACGCTCTGTGCTGACAGCTTGGAGCCTGGAGCCTGCTTCGGATTCTGTGTCTCCCTCTCTCTCTGCCCCACCCCACTCACGCTGTCTCTCTCTGTCTCTCAAAAATAAATAAACATTTTTTAAAATTTTTAAAAAGGTAACTTAATAACTGTAATGGTTTCTAAATATGTTCAAATTCTTTGATACTCCTCCTTTCAAGAAGTGGAGCTTAATTCTCCTCCCCTTAACTACTGGATTCACTTTGCAACTGGCTTGTAAGAAACAAAATAACACAGAAGGGATAGTCAAGAAACAGATCATGAAAAGATACTGTGGCTTCCATCTTGGTTACTCTCTTGGATCACCAGCTCTGGAAGAAGCCAGCTACCACAACATGAAGAGCAGTCCATGTGGCAAAGAACTCAGGACTCTAGCCAATAGCCATGTAAGTGGAGCAATCTTAAAATAGGATCTTTCAGTCATAGTCAATCTTTCAGATGATAACAGCCCCACCCTCCTAACATCTTGACTGTAACCTCACAAGAGGCCCACAGTCACTGGGCCCACTGGGCCACAGTCACCTAGCCACGCCACTCCCAGATTCCTAACCTTCATAACCTAAAATATTCCTAACCTTCCTAACCTAAAATATTAAATAAATGTTTATTGATTTAAGCTATAAGATTTGGGGTAATTTGCTACACAGCAATAGGTATAATTACAATAATGCTAATACAATAATGGTGGCCCTCTAAGTCATTCAAGGGTTTTCTTTTTAAATTACTCATCTTCCAAATATATAATTTATCATCTGAGACTTAAACACTGTCAGGGGTATGGCGTGGTGTATGGCACTGGATAGAAGGTACAACCAACAGTGCAGAGAGCAGAGAAAAATGCTCACCACCCTGATGGGTCCTTTCCCAAGCCCTAAGGGCAGCAGAGGACTTGGTGACCTACAAGCGACCACAAGGCACAAGAAGAGTCTCTGCTGCCTGCCCTGCCTCACCCTGCCTCACACCAGGCTCAGCCACCCTGTCCCCAGCTGAATCAAGTGGAGGAGGCCGAGTTAGAGGAGGGTGGCACCATGAGCCTGGGCCGTGTCCTTCATATCGGGGGGATGAAGACACTGCTGCCATGGACAACCCAACCCATGCCAGCCACAGTCCCTAAGTGAGGCTCTCCCAGGTTCTGTGTCTCAGCCCTTGGATCCTGGCTGGGCCAAGACTGGTGTGAAGAGTTACCTGCCCTGTCCCCCGCTACCCTCCCACCACCAATCAGGAGCATCTGATCAGGCCTTGGTGGGGAGTGGGACTCCCAGGGCCACAGCCACTTCCACCACAGTCAGCCCCCTGAGGGAGAGCTTCAGCAGGCAGGATGGTGGTGAGCTGCAGCCTCTGTAGAGTAAGGGCACTGCAGCACAGGTCACCAAGGAGTACTAGCAACTGGTGGCTCAGGGAGCCCTGCTTGAGGTCCCCAAAGGGAAATGGGCAGCAGCAAGTAGCCCTTGGGGTAGACAGGAGAACCAGGAAGCAGAGGCCAAAGGGAAGGGCAGCATGGGCTGCAGCAGTGGCAATGGGGAGAATAGGGTGGGGCTCACAGTGCAGGAGGAGGGACTACCCATCATGCCCAAGCACCTGGCCCCAGACTATACTGTATCCTGCAGCATCTGTATCAAGGAGAACTTCCTGGGGGCAGCACTGGATGGCCATGTGGTGGCTGAGGCAGAGGCCCTAAAGTAGAGTGGGCACTAGCATGATGAGCAGCTAGTGAGCCAATGGGCTATTTCACCATGCAGCTTCTGTAGGGACCAGACTGCCTGGATAGAAGGCCATGAGCCTAGCTGTCAAAGCACTGGGGTCCTCATGGCCCACATGGATGCTATAATCTGTCCCTATGTTGGGTGCTAGGTGGCTATGTCATCCACAGGCACAATCAAGGCCATGGTGGTATGTTATTCAGTCAATAGTCTGGGGAACATGAAGCATGCTGACAATCCACATGGCAGTGGGCACTGCATCACCTGTTATCTATTACCTGAATCAGAACTGGAACATAAAGTGCATGGCAGGCTACTGCAATTCTTCCCTGAGAGCTGGACTGTGGTAACCAATATCAGAAGGTCTGATCAGCGGAACCCCCATGAGGTGAAACCAGCCTATGATACCAGGTATGCCATCACTGGTATGCCATTGGCTAGCATCTGGGCAAAATTGTGTCCAAGTACCTGTGTCATAGCCAACTACACCCACATACTGGCCATTCTCAGAGCTGCATGAACAGACAGCTTGCCCTGACTTTGCGAAAGCCTTTGGCCCCATGCTGTTGGCCCAGAAACCCACCAATCTCAGTGCCTGCTCCTTTTCTGCCACTGCTGCTACTTCCAGCTTTGCCTCTGTCTTGCCTAGTGTGGAGGGCTCATCTGACACTGAAGCCAAAGGAGAAGACTTCTTCTGCCTGGTAATGGGGCTGGGATTGTGACCTGGGCAGGGGCCAGTGTTGGGAGCTACTGGAGCTGGGGGGCCTGTGGCTTACCCTCTGTGGTCCTGCTTCTCTAAGGTGTGAAGAGCTAAGGAGGCATTTCCACCTCCCACCAGGATACAGGTTTGGGAGCTGGGGATATCATGGCCTCTTGCTGGTAAAAATTTGTTGGGGGTGGACAGTATTCCCAAGCCCCCAACTCCAAAAGCCTAGAATGTGAAGTGACTCCCCAACCACATGGCTATGGTACCTTTTGGAATACGCTGCCACTGTGTGGACAGGAAAAAGGTGCTGGGAGGAGCATGGGTGTGAAAAGTCCTGTCAGCCAAGAAAGAAAGAAAAGTTTACCTCAGAGTTGCCAAAAAAAAGGAAAAAAAAAAAGATTTAAGCACTCTGACACAAAGAAGAAAATTTGCCTAACAAATATGAACAATGTGTAGAATCAAAATTTCAGGGCAACTAAAATATAGAAAAAACCATTTATAGATATTATGAATAAGATGATAAAACGAGAAACAACTTCCTCAGGAGTAAACTAAATGTAATCAGGCAACCACCTGAAGAAGAGAAAACAGGAACAGTTAAATGAAAACTGAAAGAAGATATGCAGAAAACCACTGCTTTTCATCACAAGCTCCTCTTTGGTTTCCTCCCATGTTCATGTATATCTTTGAAAAAAATAAAAATAGCAAACTGCATGCACTCACTTGCCACTGTTAGCCAGCTGCCTGAACTCTTTCACTGTCATGGCTTTTTTCTGGATGTTGTATTGAGTGAACAGTCCCGACTGCCCTGTGACCATCTGCTGAATCGGTGCTGGAATAAGCAAATTATCAATGTCATCATAGCACTGCCTTGGCTTCCATTCCCGAGGAGGAATCACCTAAAAATAAAATAATAAATAAAATATTATCTGGAAAATATTCCAACGGAATACAAACAAAGAATTTCTCAGCATTTCTATAACAAATGCATAAAAGAACAATGAGGATTCAGATGAAGGGAAATACTTTCATTCTCTTAAATATTCACCTTACTGATATGATTTTTTAGAAATAGCAAAATTTATTGTGCACTATACCAAATAGTACTTTTATATCAACTATACTTTTATCAACTTATTTTTTAGTTGATACTATTAACCTCTCAATTTTAAAGGTAAAATGAAGAGATACATAGAAGCAAAATAACTTGAAGTTCAAATAATGCCTATATTAATATGATAAAAAATAAGTAAACATTTGTTTAGTCAGTATTATTCTCTTTAAATACCTCTCACACGATACAGCAAACAGCATAGTGGTTGGTGTGTTAGTAAATGTTTAACAATCAGTTTCCAGGAAGGTAGAGAAAACCCTGGTTTGTAGCTCTTGCTTATTTCCATGATGTAATTACTCCCACCATGGCTAATTTGAGCTTACCTACATGACATAACTGAACACAAAGTTAGAAAGAGACGTGCATTATCAACTTTTATGTTCCTGTATGAGGTTGTTCAGCACACCACTCTTTTCCAACACTATTTAAACACTTGGTTATTAACAATGAAAAGATTAGGGGCACCTGGGTGGCTCAGTTGGTTGAGCGTCCATCTCTCGATTTCAGCTCAGGTCATCATTTCAGGGTTATGGGATTGAGCCCTGCATCAGGCTCCACGCTGAGCATGGAACCTGCTTAAGATTCTCCCTCTCTCTCCCTCTGCCCCTCTGCCTCACTCACACTCTCGCTTGCTCTCTCTCTAAAATAAATAAATAATTTTTTAAAAAGATTGTCTTTTAAAAAAATTTTTAAAAAAAACAATGAAAAGATCATTAACAATAAGACCAAAAACATATGTTCATGTGATTAAAATTAGAAGGGACAAAGTTATAAAGTCATGATTTATAGCTGGAATTTATTCACCTTTAGAAATTGTTTTAATTTTTAAGATAAACTTTAAAAAATTAATCACAAAACATAGCACACATTAATAAAATGCACAATCACAAAGATGTAACTGTGAATTATTATAAAGCAAACACCAGAGTACCTCCAACTGCCCATCAAACACATCCCTTTCTTGCCCAAAAGGTAACCACTCACATAGCATTTATGATATTCATTTCCTTGCTGGAGTGTATAGTTTTATGCCTGGGTATGCATCCCAGCACCGTTTTGTTTTTTTTTTTTTTTGGAATGTACAGAAATATAATCATCCATATATACATATCTTCTTTGAGGTTTATCTTTTCTATTTCACTCAATATTTTTGTTAGGGGTCAAATATGATGGCCTATGATTATGGTTCATGAGTTTGAGCCCCACATCTGCTTCTACACTGTCAGCATGGAGACTGCTTGGGATTCTCTTCTCCCTCTCTATCCTGTCTATCTGCCCCTCCCCTGCTCTTGTGCAAGCTCACTCACTGTCTCTAAAAATAAATAAATTAACTTTATTAAAAAAAAACACACCTATTATGACCTACATAGCTGAAGTTCATTGATTTTCATTCCTACTCAATATTCCTTCATACAAATATTTATCCATAAATGGATGACCATTTAGTGGTCACTTGTTTTTTTCTGTTTATTGACTTTTGCAAAGAATACAGCTATTAATAATATTGCATGCATCTTCTGCTGCATATGAGCACACAGTTCTCTAAAATAAACTCGTATACACAGACACTCCTAACAGTGAAATTATTGGGACATAGGATATGTATAGATCAAATTTAACAGTTATTACCAATAACTCCCACCAGCAGTGTATGGAGCATTCCTGTTGCTTCACATCTTCATCATCACTTTATATTGCCGATCATTTAAATTTTAGTCTTTCTCATAAGTTCTGTAATGGTAGTCAATTGTGGACCTTATTTGCATTTTCTTAATTATTAAAGAAATCTCTTTATATATTCCCTATGAATATCCCCTTTTATAAAGTGCTTACTCAACTCTTAACCATCTTACTACTGCACTGTTGGTCTTTTTCTTCTTAATGTATAGGAATTCTGTATATAGTCTGGTTATTCTTGGATCATGTATATACACATTTGTAAATATCTATATGTATATGTGTGTATATATCAAATATCTTCTCTTACTCTATAACTTGCCCTCCAACCTTAAGAGTATATTTTGATAAACATTAAGTTCTTAATCTTAACAAAATCCAATTTGTTCACTTTGCTGCTTTGACCTTTGGTTTAAAAAAAAAAAATTTCCTACTCTGGAGCATGAAGGCATTCTATGTTATACTATAAGTGTTTTAAGGTTTTGTCTTTCATATTCAGATCTACAGTGTTCCTGCAAGTAGCTTTTGTGAAAACTCTAGGTCAAGCTTCATGAAATGAGAAAAGGGGGACAGAAGAATGAGTGATTTGTCCAATGTTACACAGCTGATAAAAGACAGTATTTACTACCAAAAAAAAAAAAAAATCAACAGGGCACTGTCGAATCTAAAGTTAATTTAATTATATCAGCAATACAGAGATATTTCACATTTTATTGCATCCAAGGTATGTTAGTTTAAAGTGAGAATAGAGGGATGCCCAGGTGGCTCAGTGGGTTAACCATTTGACTCTGGTTTCAGCTCAGGTCACGATCTTACAGTTCATGAGTTCAAGTCCCATGTCAGGCTCAGCACTGACCGTGCGGAGCCTGCTTGGGATTCTCTGTCTCCCTCTCTCTGTGCCCCTTCCTTGCACACATGCATGTACATGCACTTTCTCTCTCAAAAATACATAAACATTGAAAAATAAAGTATTGGGTATGTGTTGTTGTGTTTAATGTTTATTTCTTTTTGAGAGATAGAGACAGAGTGGAGCAGGGGAGAGGCAGAGAAAGAGAGAGACACAGAATCTGAAGGAGGCTCCAGGCTCTGAATTGTTTACACAAGTTAGACGCTTAACCAACTGAGCCACCCAGGCACCCCTTGAGTATATGTTTTCAATAGCATATAATATGATTGTCTCTATTCTCACTTTTTTTTTTAAGTTTATTTCTTTTTGAGAGAGAGAGAGACAGCAGGGGAGGGGTAGAGAGAGAAGGAGAGAGAGAGAGAATCCCAAGCAGGAGCTACACTGTCAGCGCAGAACCCAATGTAGGGCTTGAACTCATGAATCGTGTGATCATGACCTGAGCCAAAATCAAGAGTCAGACACTTATTCGACTGAGTTACCCAGGTACCCCCATACTCAATACTTTAAAAGAATATGGATAATCGTACCAAATGGATATGGATAAATACATTAAATTGTCTTCATAATATACTGAAAGGGAAAAAGATTATAAATGCTAACTTCTTCAACAGAAATAAGTGCAAGTAATTCAAACAAATAAACATGGATTGATTCAGGCTCTTGTTTAGAAATAAATACATCTACAATCAAAATTAATATTATATTTAGAGTTTAGTATTTTCCTGTCTTGTGAAAAAAAGTTTTGTAGCAATTTTCTAAATTTAGAGAAATTTAATTTAGAACATTAAACATTATCTTTGTAAATATTTCATGTATGTGTTCACACTTACTTTTGATAAAAATGTTCAGACAGAACTTTAAAAATTTGTAAGTTCAGGTCTATAACAAAAATCTTACTTTTGGACTATAATTTTAAGTATCAACACATCAGATTCTCTTACACAGGAAATGGAAGCACAACATACTTAGGGTTTTAAAACATTCCAAAGTTAAACTTTTACATTCAATCAGTCTAACTGAAGGAAAAAACTATTCCTCCTAAAGTTTACCTTCTTGATTATTCTATCAAAACGAATACATACATGTTATTTTATTTCACCATTTCCCCAATCCCAGCCTGGACTGGATATCCAATAGTAATTTTCTAACTGAAATCTGTATTTGTACTACTTACATTGAAATAAATTGCTATTATCACCATTTACCTACTGAGGAAGAAGCAGGAAGGGGAAGAACAGTGCATCTTACAATCTTTCTTCACACTTTAAGGACACAAAATTATGTAATGTGCATAAGCTATACCCAGGGTAGTCTATGTCCAGATTACTGTTGTGGAATAATTTTATCCATTTCATATGTAATTAAAGGTTCATCATAATCGTTCTCCACAAAAACAATGTAAGTTTTACATTTAATTTAAAGAGACTGACATTCTTTACTTTCCCAACTTGACCACCACCTTTTACATAGAAGTCAGTGTGTCAAATCTCTCACTATGGAAATAAAAATTAAATCCAGAGTATAAATCTAAAAAATGTTGATTAAAGAAAAATCTAAGGCCAAAGTCACTACTATTGGAACTACTGAACCATTTTCTCCAAATCATATTTTAAGAGCAATTCATTAAATTGTGCATTAACAAAGAATCTCATAAGTGGTTCTGTCTCCAGGACTTGACCTCAAAGCAAACTAGCAGCATTAATATAGTTTTGATTTTTACAATTTGATTTGGTGAAGTTTTACACGTTTTCTATTGCTGCAACTTCCAGAAAAAAAAAAACAGGTAAGTAGGTGAAACTGACTTTATGTGACTTCATGTAAAAGATAACACAAATGGCCAAAAAATCCACAAAAAAAATCCAAAAAAAAAAAAAAACCAGTTCATTGTATTCCTAGTATAAGTAAAAGAAAATTATCACAAGATTGAATAAATGAATTTCTCCAACTTTGTCAATAAATCTCACTAAAAAAAAAAAGTGTCTAGGGGTGCCTGGATGCCTCAGTAGTTAAGCATCTGACTTCAGTTCAGGTCATGATGTCACAGTTCATGACTTCAAGTTCCACATTGGGTGAGCTCAAGCCCCCCTTTGGTGAGCACGAGCCTGGCTTCTGGTGAGCTCAAGCCCTGCTTTGGGTGAGCCGTGCTTCTCTCTCTCTCTCTCTGCCCCTTCTGGGATTCTCTCTCCCTCAAAAAAAAAAAAAAATGTCTAGATTCAGGTGTGTTTTGTTCAACATTCAGAAACTAATTGCCATTCAAATGCCATTCATAATGCATTCATAATGCAGCAGAAGTGTACCCTGTGAGCCTGCAACTCCCTTGTGAGGGTGTGTGTGTGCTACTTCCCCTCCTAATGTTACTAAATGTGCCACCCTACCACAGGACACTCACTAATCTCAGTGGAACACAGTAAGATCTATGTTTTCAAGAAACAAAAAGCAAGAAAAACAGGACAAAGGGCTGCATTCAAAGCCCAGAGAAGGGGACAACCTGTCACCCCCAATTTCCCTCCACCTAAATAAAGCCCAAATCCTTGCTAACCCACTACTAGTTTATGATCAAAATTATATGTGTCAAATGATTCTGAAATGACATTCTCTTCAACTCAAGAATTATTTTTCTCTTCAAAGATAATCCGGTGTTGAGGTTCCATAAAGGAGTTCTTTAAGAGCTAACTCAATAAATAGGTTAAAGTAAGGATTCCTCACCTGAGAAATTCATTATAAACCTCTTTACTTTTCTCTTTGTTTTATCTTTAGCTTCCTTTTCTATCTCTCACCCACCTCTAATAAACCTTCATTCTACTTCATATCACCAAATTTTAAACCTTTCAGGAGGGACTTGAACTATACATAACAAACTGACAGACCTCAGGGGATAGATGCCAGCACAAGCAGGAGCATCCAGATGCAGGAGGACTTGAACACCAACCCCTGCAGTTCTGGAAGTTCTCTCCTCTGATATCTGTTCTTAATGTTACTGGACCTCCCCTCAGAGATGGGGATTCCAAGGAGAACCCATAACCCAGATACAGTTGAGCAGGCTCTGACAGGGCTCAGGAACTTATGAGGTGATGCTGACAAATCTATAGAAACCCAGATTACAAGTTTAACATTTAGAATAATAAAATGAAGTAAGTGCAATAAAATATACTCTTCTGAGGTAAAAATTTTCCCTCCCTCACCCCCAGCCTCTTATGAGGGAAGCTTTCTGATTGAAATATATTTCTATTATAGAAAGGACAGAAAATCCATCTTAGGTTGAGATCAAAGGATGAATTATATAGACAATCTCTCTTACAAAATTGTAACTTTGGGGGGGGCACCTGGGTGGCTCAGTTGGTTGAGTGTCCGACTTCGGCTCAGGTCATGATCTCACAGCTTGTGAGTTCAAACCCCACATCAGGCTCTGTGCTGACAGCTCAGAGCCTGGAGCCTGCTTCAGATTCTGTGACTTCATCTCTCTCTCTGCCCCGACCATTCTCATGTTCTGTCTCCGTCTCTCTCAAAAATAAACATTAAGAAAAACAGAGTTCTAACTTTGGGTCTATGGGTACAAACCTGCAATGCATTCCTCAGTGCTTTCTGTGACCCTCAGTATATCACAACTACCCTTGGCAGGAGTCCCTGTATCCACTCTGTCTCCTCACATCCATTCTTCATGCAGGAGCCATTGTGACATTTTCAAAATAATGACACAAAAACAACAAACATACAAATAGCCACCATGTCCTCCACTCCTCTGCTTTAAGCCCACCAATATTTCCCATTGCACTGAGAATAAACCCCCAATCCTTACTAAGGCCAGGCAAACCCAGTATGATCTGGTCCCTTCAAGGGCCCTCACCTTACTTACCAACCTCTTCCCCTGCTCATTAAACCCCAATTCCACAAACCACCTTCCTCTCACACTTGAAGCTCAGGTCAGCCTCCAGGCCTCTGGACCTGCTATTCTTTGTGTCCCCCCATCTTGGTTTCTTTATATCTTTTGGGTCTCTGCTTAAATGTCCTTATTTCACCACCCAAAGAGGCTACCACTACAATATACGCTCAACGGGGGCAGAAACATGGTCTGTTCTATCCCATCATACCCCCCAGCACCTGGCATCAGGCCTGGTATGTAGCAAGCACTCTCCACACTTGCTAAGCAAGTAACTGAAAAGAAATGAAAACAGGCAAATCTACGGAGAAAGAAAGTAGATTAGTGGTCACCTAGGGTTGAAGGAATAGTTCTCACCCCTTTGGAGCCCCGTACATGGATATCTTTGGTTTCTAGGAGCCATTCTTGTTTTGTTTTGTTTAAATAAAAAAAAATTTTAAATTAAAATAAAAAAAATCCCTAGAACATAACCTAGCATAAATAGTTAACTGAAAAATAAGATAATTATTCTGTGAAGAAATCAAATGCCCTGCATGGTTAACAAGAAAAAAAATTGCAAATATCTTCCTTTGGAATAAACAATCTCCCATATCATGAAAACTAAGAGCATAAATGAAAGGCCAAGTGATTGTTTTTGGCTTAAAAGATCTGAGGATAATCACCTTTGCAAGACCCGCTCGATGGGCTCCTTTAGACTCCATGTACGCGAGGTATTTGTTGAACTCCCGGAACTCCTCCATGGAGGGTCTGAAGGTCATGATCTTACAGCTGGGGTTCAGAGGACTCTCTACCTCAGCCACCTCCATGATGGTTTAGGGCAGTCTCTGCAGAGGAGATGATGCAGTCATCAGCACTGAATTATTGTGTGCTTAAGGTTGACGGTCATTTCTCCCAAAAAGCATGTAAGCATTCCCAGGAGGAACTCTTCTCCTTTATTTACCATTCCCTCTACCACATCATTGAGGAGACTTCCTTATCTCTCCCTGGACTCTTGGGGGAAAAGCCAGCCTCTAATCTTCCTCCTCCCAACTTCCTCTTTCTGTGATTCAATCACTGACCTGATTGTATTACTTGCCTACTCAAAATCCTTCCTAGTAAGAACAAATTTTCTAACTTCACAAGTTTACAAAAGGTGTTGTTTCTATGTACCAGTTCTGAAACACTCGGTCATACATGCACCTGCATAAAGGCCTAGTCTAGGTTGAGTAGTGAATGGACAATGTTCAACATCCCCAGCACAGACTTGACTTTAGGTGTACTTCCACTTGTCATAATCTTTCCCAGAACAATTTACAAACTACCCATTCAGCAAAACTACCAAGCACCAGACTAAAGTACTGGAGACAGAGAAATGGATAAGGTTTGTCTTCACCATCCAAACTCACTGTCTAGAGGCAGAACAAACCTCAACACAAAACTGTATGCTGGCAGGAGTAACTAACTCCACCTAAATTACTCAGAAATGACTTCCCCAGAAAGGAACACAGTCAAGACTTATTAGAAGGTGTAAGGTTTGCCAGACAAGAGAAAGAGTATTCCAAGCAGTGAAAATACCCAGAAGTACTGTAAGGACAGAGAGAGGTTAGTTTGTCAGGAGCTTAGAAAAGATTATAGGACGGACTTCAAGCTGTATTACAAAGCTGTAATCCACAAGACAGTATGGTTCTGGCACAAAAACAGACACTCAGATCAACAGAACACAATAGAGAACCCAGAAATGGACCCACAAACGTATGGCCAAATAATCTTTGACAAAGCAGGAAAGAATATCCAATGGAATAAAGACAGTCTCTTCAGCAAGTGGTGCTGGGAAAACTGGACAGTGACATGCAGAAGAATGAACCTGGACCACTTTCTTACACCATACACAAAAATAAACTCTAAGTGGATGAAAGACCTCAATGTAAGACAGGAAGCCATCAAAATCATCAAGGAGAAAGCAGGCAAAAACCTCTTTGACCTTGGCCGCAGCAACTTCTTACTCAACACGTCTCCAGAAGCCAGGGAAATAAAAGCAAAAATGAACTATTGGGACCTCATCAGAATAAAAAGTTTCTGCACAGCAAAGGAAACAATCAGTAAAACTAAAAGGCAACTGATGGAATGGGAGAAGATATTCACAAATGGCATATCAGATAAAGGGTTAGTACTGAAAATCTATAAAGAACTTATCAGACTCAAAACCCAAAAAACAAATAACCCAGTGAAGAACTGGGCAAAAGACATGAATAGACACTTATCCAAAGAAGACACCCAGAGGGCAAACAGACACATGAAAAAATGCTCAACATCACTCATCATCAGGGAAATACAAATCAAAACCACAATGAGATACTACTCACACCTGTCAGAATGTTTAACATTAACAACTCAGGCAACAACAGATGTTGGCGAGGATGCAGAGAATCCTCTCTTTCGCAGTGCTGGTGGGAATTCAAACTGGTGCAGCCACTCCAGAAAACAGTATGGAGATTCCCCAAAAAACAAAAAATAGAACTACCCTACAACCCAGTATTTGCACTACTAGGTATTTATCCAAGGGACACAGGGTTGCTGTTTCAAAGGGACACATGCACCCCAATGTTTATAGCATCACTATCAACAATAGCCAATGTATGGAAAGAGCCTAAATGTCCATCCATGGATGAATGGATAAAGAAGATGCGGTATATATATGTGTATATATATACACACACAACGGAGTATTATTTGGCAATCAAAAAGAATGAAATCTTGCCATTTGCAACCACGTGGATGGAACTAGAGGGTATTATGCTAAGCGAAATTAGTCAGAGAAAGACAAATATCATATGACTTCACTCATATGAGGACTTTAAGAGACAAAACAGATGAACATAAGGGAAGGGAAGCAAAAATAATATAAAAACAGGGAAAGGGACAAAACATAAGAGACTCTTAAATATGGAGAACAAACAAAGGATTACTGGAGAGGTGGGGGGATGGACTAAATGGGTAAGGGGCATTAAGGAATCTACCCCTGAAATCATTGGCTAACTAACTTGGATGTAAATTAGAAAAGCAAAGTGGAAAGAAAAGAAAAGAAAAAAGAAAAGAGGAAAGTTTACAGGATGTCAAAGTAAAAAAGTAGGTAGCAGACTGTGCTATAAAAATATGAACTTAATTATGCTGACAATAGTCAGGATGATTCCCTCAACATTTACTAATCACCTAATACACATGGAGTGCAAAACTGAGTAAGAAGCACTGGCCTGCCTGCCCCAGAAAGGAGTCCTGCCCCATCCCACTTCCAGATGCAGTAACAGTGCCTGGCATCTGACAATCCAAACCACAAATACTCTCAGAACAAAGCTTTCCTTTTTTTTTTTTTTTTTTAATAATTTTAATTTGCCTGACAAAAAGAAAAACTGTGACAGGATGGAATAGATAAAGATGAAAATATGCTGGGGCGCTTGGGTGGCTCAGTCGGTTGAGTGTCCAACTTCGGCTCAGGTCATGATCTCACAGTCCGTGAGTTTGAGCCCAGTGTCGGGCTCTGTGCTGACAGCTCAGAGCCTGGAGCCTGCTTCGGAGTCTGTGTCTTTCCCTCTCTGTGTCCCTCCCCTGCTCACTCTCTGTCTCTCTATCAAAATAAATAAACATTAAAAAATTTAAAAAAAGTTAAAGATGAAAACATGCTATGGGATAATAAGAGGTTAAAACAGATCAAGGCTACAGATAAAGATGTGATCATCATTCAGTAAAGGTTTAAATAAGCATCTATCTCAAAAAGTACATGTGAGGAGAATCAAAATTAAACCCTGCCACCCACTATTAACTTAATATAAAGGAGAAAATAATCTGCATGGATATAGATATATTAATACATGACAGAAAATATTCTCCTTGCCTCAGGGACGAGGCATGGAAAAGAAAAAACCTTCCAGGCCACGTCCTCGCCTATCCCCCTTCATATGTGATACATATGCCCAAATCCATGGGTTGCAGGATGGAAGTCTAACCTCTATACAGGATACACATAATCCTTAAGAAGTGCCTAGATTAAGCCTTTACATAACTATCAGGGCCTTGTCCCTCACCACAGCCTGCATTATACTTTAAGCTCCAACAACTTGCACCGATTTGTGCTTCTCTCAACAAACCAGAACTCTCCATGCCTTTGCCCAAACCATTCCCTACCATCACAGTAGCCTTTAGCTACCTCCTTACCTGGCAAGATTCTCAACCCTTCTCAAGTAGGCCTAAGTGAACCATCCTGTTTGCTTTGACCTCCCTCTCTGCATTCCTTATAGCAGTTGCCTGTCCCAACAGTTGACACTTCTGACCATACGCTGAAACTCTAAACCCCTCAAAGGAAAATCAGACTCTCTGTCTCTTTAAGCCCTAACTTCCAGTCTGGGATCCAGCCTGGTTTGTAACATCTGCTAGAATAACTACATGCCAACCGAATGAAGAAATAAATGACAAAATGCTAAAGTATATACATAAAATGATACCAAATGCAGGAAAAAGGAAAGCATTGATCTCACACACAGGAAAGTTACTTAGAAAACAAACTCATTTGCTTGACTGGTAAAGAATAATAGAACACAAAAATCTGTGCAGTGAAAAGGGGGAAGAAGCTCCCAGATTACCTTTGTAGAAATATTTGGTACCTGGAAGAGAGCCTTACTTTTTCCCTCGCCAAAGAACAAGGGTGGCATGCACAGCTCTCCAGCAGAGGAAAAAGCCACTAGGGAAGAAATGAGAAATCTAGCCAGTCACTCAACAGTTACTGAAGGCCTAACTGCTGAGCGGGCATTCAGGAAGGATGAAGAGAAACCCTAACAAGGAGTGGAGTGAAATAGACAATAAATAAGTCATAAGCCCTCTGTAGAAGAAACCAGGGAGTAGCTATTTTATACAGGGTAGGTGAGGGAAGACATTTCAGGTGCCTGAGAGAGGGAATAAATCATGCAGATATCTGAAAGAAAAGCATTTTGAACTAAGTAAGAGCAAGGAGCCTCTTGGGCTCTTCAAGGAATAGCAAGGATGTGAGTGTGACTAGCACTCATAAGAAAAAGAGAATGGTGACAGGGAAGATGAGAAGAGAGAGTTTGGGGGAAATAATCTGGGGCTCTTCCCCTTCTTGTACATTCCCATTCTTGCTACTCTAACAGGTATTTCAAGGAGATGACACGGCTTTCTAAGGTAACTCCCCTGGAGGATTTTAAGCAGAGCAGTGAGCAGCATCATTCTGGCTGCTGTACCAAGCAAAGACAAGATTGGAAGCACAGAGGCAATATACACCAATCCAGGCAAAATAAAATGGTGACTTTGACCAGCAGCGAGAAGTGAGAAGTGATCAGATTGCAGATATATTCGGAACAGAATTTCCTGATAGAAGTGAGAGAAACAGACAAGTCAAGATTTTTGGCCTAAAATACAGAACAATGGTTCTGATAAGAAACTGAAGCCAGAGGTCTATTAATATATGCAGGGAATTAGTAGCAATCAGAGTTAAATCTCTACCCAGTTTGCTACCTGGCCTTTGAAACATACTTTGCCTCCTCCTGGTGTCACTATTCCTTGACTACACAAAACTAGTTATACCTACAAATCAGGTACATATACTAAAGACCTGGTTAGCTTATATTTCAGACCTTTTTCAATCTATAAAGTTAATATATGATCATCATAAAATTTGAAATATACTAAAGTATCTAAAAATTTAACGTTAATCCCACCACCCTAATCTTTGCCAAAATGAGAGGCAAAAAAGTCTATTGTTAAGCTTTTTTATTTTTAAGTTTCTTTATTTGGGGTGGGGGGAAGGCAAGAGAGCAGAGAAGGGGCAGAGAGAGAGAAAGAGAGAATCCCAAGCAGGCTTTACGCTATCAGCACAGAGCCCGATGTGGGGCTTGATCCCACAAACCATGAGATCGTGACCTGAGCAGAGATCAAGAGTCAGATCTTAACCAAATGAACATACAGGTGCCCCAAGTTTCCGGGTTTTTTTGTTTGTTTGTTTGTTTTTGTTTTGAATACTAGTGATACTGATCATTTTGGGGGCGTTAATAACCATTTTCATTTCATTTTTGGGTTGCTTCCTTACATTCTTTACCCTTAAAAGGTAACTTATAAGTTTTCTGTTCCTTGAGTTTTTCCTAATCCACATTTATCACTACCAAATTTAATCATGCTGCACAAATTCCCAGCCACCCTTCTTTCTCCTTTACTTTTACTTCTCTGAATCATGCAGAAAAGTAGGTTTAAAATGCTCTTGCAACAATGATTCTTAGAAAAAGACTGTTATATTTTGGGAAGAATATACCTATGATTTTCAGCTGAAGGTGATACAATGATCATTTTTTCAATGTTCCCCCTCTTTAGAGACTGAATCCCCAAAGTGAGTAACAGCAATACTGTGATGACAACTTTGTTGTTTTGCTTCTACAGAGCTAGCCTTCAATGTTTTTATAAACCACCAAAACCAAATAGTCATATTTCTGGTAAATACCCTAAGATTTTTTTCTTAATGAGCTAAAGATCTTTTTTATTAAGTGAAGAAAAGCCTAACACTAATTCATACTTCTGTAATTCTCCCAAGCTTCTTTTCTGAAAAAATTTACCTTATCATGAAGGACAAACATCTATTCTTATTTTAATCATGTATCTTTATTTGGCAATAAAAAAAGAAACTGGGGCTGATACTTTCCTGCTAAATGTAAATCTATATCCTATATTGCTTTCCTGTGTACACCTGTATTTCCAACTTCTGTTCTCTTATTTAAGCAACTTCTATGAAAAACATAAAAATGGATGGTTCTCATCTTAGGGGTATTATTTTCTTAGACAACGCCTTCCCACAGAACTGGTCTGCACTGCTAACTGCCTCGGAAGAGAACACTTAAGGATCTACTGCAATCCTAAGAGATAAAGCACTCACCATTTAAGCAGATAATTAAGCTAAAAAGAAAATGAACTAAGGCACAATTATCAGTCATGTGATATTAGAAGAGAACACTCCCCTATGCTTCCTCATGTGCACTCGCCCGAACACTGGAGGCATCCTTGCCAGCCCTCACTCCTCCCTCCCTACAGTGAGATTTTAAAAGAAACTGAGCAAAGTCCAGAAGGAACAGGTGTGACTACTCTACTCTACTTCAGTTCCCAAGTGCTAAGTCCACCAGAGGCAGCTGGAAATCTCGCATCTCTCTTTTTTTTTTTTTTTCAAAAAATGTTTATTTATTTATTTTGAGAGAGAAAGAGAGAGAGCGAGAGCCTGCGAGCATGCAAGCTGGGGAGGGGCAGAGAGAGAGAGAGGAAGAGAAAGAATCCCAAGCAGGCTCCACGCTGGGGCGTGGCCCCGACACAGGGCTCAATCTCATGACCCTGAGATCATGACCTGAGCCGAAATCAAGAGTGAGATGCTTAATCAATTGAACCACCCAGGCACCCTGGAAGTCTGGCATTTCTATTGCAACACTGAAGCTCACCCACTTTGGGCCTCACAGTGAGCCAAATAAGCTTCTACTTGCAGAGTGCCTCAGTCAGGCATTGTTATGAGTTGAATTATGTCCCCACAAAAGATGTGTTAAAACCTAACCCCTAATACATGTGAATGTGACTTTATTTGAAAACAGGGGTTTTGCAGATGTAATCAAGTTAAGATGAGGTCATGCTTCATGAGGGCGGACCCTAGTCCAGTATGACTGGTGTCTGTATAAGAGGAGAAGGGCTGAACAAAGAGGGAAGAATACCATGTGAAGAGGGAGGCAGCCTGGAGTCATGCAGCTACAAACCAAGAAATGCCAGCAAATATAAGATGCTAAGACAAAGGCACAGAACAGATTCTTCCCCAAATCCTTTACAGAAAGCATGGCCCTACTGACACTTTGATTTTGGCCTTCTAGCCTGCAGAACTGTGAGAGAATAAATTTCTCTTGTTTTAAGCCATCCAAGTCTGTGGTAATTTGTTATGGCAGCCCTAGCAAACTAACGCAGGCATCAGGGGTCATATTGATGGGAACATAGTAGCCTACCACATTCTCCAACCCAGTTTCACCAATAGTAAAGCCTATAATACTCTGACCTTCCATCTGACTCCTTCATCTTTCTCAGTTGGGTAGAAAACTGGCAGACCACCCTGAAAATGCCACATTAGCCACTAGCACTGCCTATCTAGGAACTGAAACACAACAGGGACATCGGGCTTTAAATTCTTCCCTTTTCTATCATCCCAGGACCTCACAGGCCTGGAGCCCTAAGTTAGAGAGCAAGACAGCAAAGAAAATCCTCAGTCTATTAATCATTTTTTGCCTAAGCCAGACCTCAATCCTCTCCCAGAGACCCAGGGGGCTCTTCTTTAGTCTTTTTGGTCCCATTCAAATCAGCAGTCCACCTTGCTCTACCAGCCTACAGAGATCAGAAGTAAGAATGGGAAGTTGGACTCAGGGAGACAGTTCTGGGAAAGAAGAGTCAAGGCAACAGATAAATCTGTGCAAAAGTTTCTTTTATTGCACAGAATCTAGGATGAGTCCCAGGAGAAGGTTCCTGAAGAGAAGTGATCCAAGTAAACATGTAGATTCTTTCCAACAGCCTATATTCTTTCCAACTCACAATCCTGACTGTACCACTCTTTATACTCTTGGTGGATGGAAACAGGCAGAAATCATCCTCCTGGGCGAACTGAGCAGTGCTTCTCCTTCTCCTGTTCACCAAAGATCTGGCAAGATTAACAGATACTGGAGCACCCAGGGTGTCATCTTCTCAGAATTAAGTATACAGAAGAGGTGTTGAAACCAGCAAAATTGCCAAATATTCACTCTTGGCTCCACCCCACATAACATTCCTTTCCTGGGTCAGACTACAACGAGGTCTAGACTTCAGTGAGTGGGTCAGGAGAAGCAATTTTCTTTCCATGAAATGCCCACAGTGTAATTGATTCTAGTTGCAAACCCCAAACTTCTTCCCAGCACTAAATCTTATAATATATAATATCTAATTTATGTGTCCACTTCAGTCTTGCATCAATTTTTCAAATGCACTGAGTCAGATATTAATGACACAAGTCATTTCTTGGTTTTCGTTCTTGTATCTCTTACACTTCCCTAAGTGTCCACCAATAGGTGTCTGGTTGGATCAGTGTGGTACTTCCAACAACAGAGTATAGGCAACATAAAAAGAATGAGAAGGATCTCTAAGTACAGATCTGGGGTGATTTCCAAATTACACTGTTAAATTAAAAAAGCAACGTGCAGAACAGAGTTTATAATATTCTACTTTTTGTATAGGAAGCAAGATCCAACCCACAAAAATGGTTACCTATAGTGAAAAGAAGAGACAGGTAAGGAAGCAAAACTTTTATGAGTATAGCCCTTTTTCTAGTTTTAACTCAGCAATCACATTAATGATATACAAAATTAAAAACAAAATTAAAAAGAAAAAAAAAGCCAGGCCTAACACCTGAAAAACAAATTAACTGTATAATAAGTCAGTGACATGAGCAAACAAGGAAAAGAATTGCTTAAGTAACTTCGAATCACAGTATTTAGGCTGTAGATTCTAACAGGATATATTTTAGGATATAGGATGATTTTTTAAATGTATATAAATTACATTTCTTTGTTAGATTTTTTAGTAGTAATATTAGTGTTAGGTCTTTTTTAACTATTACAAGTACACTATAAGATACAGCAAGTAAGCAATAATGCTAACGTCATTAGGAATCAAGATTTTCATTATAGGGTCCCTGGGTCACTCAGTGGTTAAGTGTCTGACTCTTGATCTCAGCTCAGGTTTTGATCTCAGGATCAAGAGATACCAATATAAAATCCTTTGATTACATAAAAAGTGAGTCTTTCATTAGAATTTGAAATAGCAATATGAACTCAAGATTTTTTTCTCTTAAAATGTTTATCTTCTAATACTGCCCACTGAAAAAGGCATAGAAACAATGACAAAACAGTAATAAAAATTACTGCACACAAATTATGGTCTCTAAATATTATATTTCAATAAAAAGAACCAGGGATATTTGAAGAAAAGGCTAGTTCCAGGTCTGGGACAAGAAATGTATAATATGTGACTAAAACATGTTGTTCCAGAAAGCAAGCAAGCTATCAAAGACTAATGAGAGTACATTATCACTTCAAAACTAAATCACTACTAAGAAAATTAGATATCATGTGCCTCCTGATAAGATACACTGAGAAGGATACACCATCACTTATATGGCTATTCCAATGAAAAGTAAGACTGTTAGAGAATAAAAAGAGCATTACATATTGGATAAAAACTATATGTATGCACCAACAACCAGCCACCAGATATTTGCACAGAAAAGCACAATAATGTAACAAGGGAGAAAAAAATTAGATTAAAAGAAAAATAACACAATGGATGCCTTGCTAGCTCAGTCAGTAGAGCATGCAACTCTTTATCTCACGTTCATGAGTTCAAGCCACATGCTGAGCATAGAGCTTACTCAAAAAAAAAAAAAAATAGTATTATAGGGGCGCCTGGGTGGCTCAGTCAGTTGAGCGTCCAGCTTTGGCTCAGGTCATGACCTCATGGTTTGTGAGTTCAAGCCCCGTGTCAGGCTCTGTGCTGACAACTCAGAGCCTGGAGCTTGTTTAGGATTCCCTCTCTCTCTGCTCCTCCCCTGCTCACATTCTGTCTCTCTCTCTCTCTCAAAAATAAATAAACATTAAAAAAATTTTTTTAATAATAATATTATAAAAGAGCAGTAACACAACTAGAATAAAGGGTCTTTAATATGTTTAATATGTATGCATATGCATATCTACATTCTTATAAACCTGAGAATATCCTCATTTAAAAGGCATAAATTAGAACATTGAACCTTTTAGATTCAATACTCAGACTTTTTCTAACTGCCTAACCTATTATTTTATACTTGTAAAGTTCAATAGCAGAATGTCAGAGTTCCTTTATCAACAGTCAGATTCTACTAAATAGGCAACTATTAGAAAATGGGAGATGAGGTTTGGGGAAAGATAGATTCTATTCAGTCACAGCTTGCACAACACAACAACCACCTAATTGTTAGAAATCCCATTATCTTTTTCCCTTGGGATAAAGTTTCCATTCATCTCTAACAGTACAATGGCCACAACCATGTTGATTAATTAGTCTGTGCCCAAATCCTTAGGTTGAAGCACTAGACTAAACAAAAGATTACTGTAGCCAGTGACAGTTACTCGGCTTTCCAGCACTTAAACTAAATTGACATCACACTGGTAATCTCAACCAAACAGAATGATATTTTTTTTTAATTACTATTACAATGGATGTTGAAGTAAATCACCTTGTATATTTCTTTCAAATTGTGACTATTTCACTTAAGAGGCAGCCAGGTGGAGGCAGACAGAGCCAGACAGAGCCAGACAGAACTGGATTCTTTTTTTTTTTTTTTTTTAAAGTAGGCATGATTCCCAATGTGGGGCTTGAACTCATTACCCTGAGATTGAGAGTTGCATGCTCTACAGACTGAGCCAATCAGGCAACCCCAGAACTGGATTCTTATCCCTCCTGTCTCCCCCACTTAATGACCACATGACCTCTGGAAAGTTTCTTAAGCTAGACCTCTATTTCCTCATTAATACCACTCCTCCCTACAGCATTGTAATGGGTACTCAGTTCGAAGTTAAATGTAAGAATCTAGCACATTGTCAGGCTACACAGTAATGACACAGATGTTGGCTTAAAAAAAAAATGGGGTGCCTGGGTGGCTCAGTCAGTTAAGCGTCCAACTTCAGCTCAGGTCATGATCTCACAGTTGGTGGGTTGAAGCCCCATGTCAGGCTCTGTGCTGATAGCTCAGAGCCTGGAGCCTGCTTCTGATTCTGTGTCTCCCTCTCTCTCTGCCCCCAGCCCCTCATGCTTTGTCTCTCTGTCTCTCAAAAATAAATAAAAATGTTAAAAAAAATTTACAAAAAAAAAAAAAAAACTTTTCAAATTAAATCCCTTCTATTACCTTCTTCCCCACTGCCTATACACATGCTCAAATCTCTCCCACATAATTTTTAAAGGTTCTCTGTACACCATCCCCCTCCCAGAAAGACCCCAGCTATAGCCTTTGCTCTACAACCCCTCACAGACAAAACCCAACAGAGAATAGCCTACATTCATGTTGTCCACTCCATCTATTCAATCATCAGTCCTGCTGCAATCTGACATCTCCATCCACAAGTGCATTGAAATCACTCTGGGTAAGGTTGCCAGTGACTTTCTTTTTTTTTATTTATAATTTTTTTAATGTTTTTATTTATTTTTGAGGCAGAGAGAGACAGAGCATGAGCAGGGGAGGGGCAGAGAGAGAGGGAGACACAGAATCAGAAGCAGGCTCCAGGCTCTGAGCTGCCAGCACAGAGCCCGACTCAGGGCTTGAACTCACGAACTGTGAGATCATGACCTGAGCCGAAGTCAGTCACTTAACCGACTGAGCCACCCAGGTGCCCCCATGACTTTCTAATTGCTATTGTCTACATGCTGTCTTTAGTCCTCTTCCCAGTCTCTTAGTAGCCTTTAAAACTGAATAAGTCCTCCCCTGGTACAGCTACTGCAGATGGGGAGGACATATACCATCCTCCATTCACTCTCTCATGGTTAACTCCACCCTCCACCCTGAACTCCTTTCTGCACTCCTCCAGAGCCAAATCTTTCACAACTGGTATACCACAAGGTTCTTTCTGTGGTTGTCTTCCCTTTCCATCAGTCACAGACAGACACTGTCATCCAACTGTCCTTACCAATGCCTCAGAAATATGCAACAAGGACCTCTCTCCCCTAAATCCAAGTCCAGCAAATCTAAATGCCTAGTAGGCAGAGCCATTTTTAGATGATTCTCAAACTCAACAGAGAGAAAACTTAATCCAAAAGTTACTAGGAAGAAAAAGGAATCCTTCCTCTAAAATCTGCTTCTCTACCCCACAGTCCCAATCCTAGTTCATTCAATCCATCCATGGTCCTGCTCTGCCTTTTTCAGCCAGCACTGACCAGCATAATCCTCAGAGCTTACAAGTGCATGAGGGAACATGCACACAAGTGGCTGTAATACTACAGGTCAGGGTTATCTCACACATAGACTCCATTATGAAGCCTTTCCTGGCAACACTCCCCACCAACTAATGGTCATTTTTAATGTTCTTCTCACCCTCACTCCATATATACACAGTCATCCCTCATTATTCCTGGTTTCAGCATTTGCAAATTCACCTACTTGCTAAAATTTATCTGTAACCCCCAAACCAATACTTGTGGCACCTGCATGGCCATTCATAAACATTCGCAGTATTGAAATATTTGAATCAGCCAATATCACATCCCTTCAGCAGAGGTCAAACAAGGACATGCTCCCTCTTGTTTCAGTCCTCAAACTGTAAACAAATATATTTTTGCACTCTCTTTAGTGCCAGTGGTATTTGCATTTTTTCTGTTTCTTATTGGTGATTTAGCTGCTTAAAACAGTCCCCAAGCATAAGTTCCTAAGTGCAAGAAAGCTATAATGTGCCCTATGACAAACGTACTAGGTTATGTAACTTCAGGCATAAGTTACAGTGCTGCTGGCATGGGTTCAATGTTAGTGAATCAACAATTATATATTAAATAAGGTGCCTTTAAAACAGAAATATACAGGGGTGCCTGGGTGGCTCAGGTGATTTCCCCTCAGGTCATGATCTCACAGTTGGTGGGTTTGAGCCCTGCGTCGGGCGCTATGCTGGCAGTGCGAAGCCTGCTTGGAATTCTCTCTCTCACTCTCTCTCTGCCCCTCCCCAGCTCATACTCTCCCTCCTCTCTCAAAAAAATAAACATTAAAAAAAAAAAACCCAGAAATACACATAAAACAAGGTGATTGACATACAGCTCAGTTGACAAAAATGTGTGATCAAAGCCTCACAGAAATCTAACCCTGTATTTCCCCTCAGTATTCAGTAATTCAGTATTCTCAGTGACTTTATGTAACATAACTACCAAAAATCATGAGAATCAATTATATCTTAGCCCTTTGAATGAGACCATTCAGAAAAAGCCTCCACCCCTCAGCCCTGGAAGCCATCTTCCCTCCTTCCCTCAAGAATTTCTCCCACTCATGGCAGTAAGCCCAGGCAGCCAAATACTGCATACTGCAATTGACCTGCACAAGCTCCATTACTGCCCTAGGAACTCAGAATTGGGGAAGAGAGGAAGCCATGAAGGGCTGGGACAGCCATTTTTCTTCCTTTTGCATAAACAGAGAATGACCAAAGGAAGGACATTAGCAGAAGGAAGTAGAATAGAGAGAATCCACATAGCCCCAGAGAGAGATTTGAGGGGGGAAAAAAGGAAGGAAAGAAACCAAGCCTCAGACATCGTAGGCATAATGGAAGTCATAGGGTAAACACTCAAAGAGTTTGCATCTGCAAGAGACTGAGTAGTCTGAAGAGCTGAAATCTACATTGCAAAAGGCATTCCAGATATGCTTTAAATTCTTCCAATATGAAGAGGCTTGAATTCAGAACTGGACAGAGTGTGGACCGAATTGGAGACCACAAGGTTTTCTTCTTACTGGAACAGAACTAGCACAGGTAATTTAGCTCTTAAGAACAGTCCTGGCACTATTACTGATCTCTGGATGACAACTAAGACAGCATGTTCATGGAACAAACAAATGCAGCAGCAACCTCCTGCACCCCAGATTTCAGCCATGGTGCTATGATCCCAGACCCTGATTCTTCAGCTTTCTATTTGTGGCAGAATGGCAGATCTGTTAGCAGCACCTCCAGCAGTAGTGTTCTGGGATACATCCAGTGCCTGCTCTCCAAACTTCAACAGCTCCAGTATCAAATCCATTTCTGCTTAAGTTACCCAGGGCAGTAGCCATAATCTGTCACTAAATCATGACTGATAAAATTATCAAATACAAGCTGATAACAATGATGAATGGAAAAGAAACCTGGTATAGAAATACCAGATGTACGGGCATCCAACTCTTGATCTCAGCTCAGGTCTTGATCTCAGGGTCATGCATTCAAGCCCCACATTGGGTTCCACGCTGGGCATAGAGCCTACTGAAGAAAGAGAGAAAGAAAGAAAAGAAACAAAAGGAAGAAAGAAAGAAAGAAAGAAAGAGAAAGAAAGAAAGAAAGAAAGAAAGAAAGAAAGAAAGAAAGAAAGAAGAAAGAAAGAGAAGGAAAGAAGGAAGGAAGGAAGGAAGGAAGGAAGGAAGGAAGGAAGGAAGGAAGGAAGGAAAGAAGGAAGGAAGAAAGAAAGAAGGAAGGAAGGAAGGAAGGAAGGAAGGAAGGAAGGAAGGAAGGAAAGAAAGAAAGAAAGAAAGAAAGAAAGAAAGAAAGAAAGAAAGAAAGAAAGAAAAAATACCAGATGTAAATCAAATGAATGTTTTCTTCATATCTGCTTGCCTTTTATTAGTAATCCTTTCTAACAATCAGTTCCTTGATATATCTTAATGAAATTAACTTGAAGGACTCAAAATTCATTCTATAATATTGAGTACAAATTATCAATTGAGCCACTAAACAAACTAACCAGCCACCTACAGCCACTTACTCTTAGTGGCCTACTATAGTAGAAGCTCTCAATAACCTTCTATTTAACAGATTTGCCAGATAAAGGATACACACTATATATTATCTCTGAAAAACACCACACAGTATACAAACTTGAGTATGTTTATTATGTCTAAGTACCAGTTGAATTGCATGCTTAGCAATCAAGTGTTTATTTCCAATCCAGTTTATGCTACTTGTGCTAATTATCTGACATAATTAAATATTATGTAAATAGATAAAGTGTGAATACAACAATGTTATGTTTCTATAAGATTTAAGTTGAATCTTTTGGAGTGGTCCAGTAAAGATGAGATGATTTTTTAAAAAGGGAAGGGGGATATCAAATGAAGTGTGGGAATTGTAACAGTAAAAGGTTAGGGGGTAAAAGGATTTGTAAAATCTACGATTCCAGCTCATATAACTTCAAATGTTTCACTCACTCTGCTTTGAAAAAATAGAAACTGAAAGCAGTAGATGCTGTATTGGGTGTGGTTTATGCAAAAGAGGAAATGCAGGACTTCAAACTTCTTTCAAAGAAATGGCTTTGCCTTATAACAAAAGATAGGCAAATTATTGTACAAGTTTTAAGTAGAAATAAAAATAATTGATGTATGTATCTTTTTTTATATAATAGGCATCTTTAACCAAAACAAAAACTACTCAATACTTTGGGAAAGAACCATTCTGTCTTATAATAATGAAAGGTCAATAATTGTCAAAAGTCTTTCCACATGGCTAAGGATAGCTATTTCCCTTATTTCTTCCACACTGCCAAGCCTCCATTCAAGCCTTAGAAGAAAGTTAAATCAATGAAGGCGTCTAATGTGAGTTAAAGAAAAACACAAAACTTTGTGGGTTTATTCTTATACTTACTGCTATTATTACTTTTTTTTTTTAACTTTTTCCTTAGAAGAACTTCAAACTTACAGAAAAATTGCTGGAATAGAATAAAAGAAAAAGCCTGCATATACTGCAGCCAGATGATCTGAAGCCAGATTCATCTAATAATATTTTACCCTATTTGCTGCTTTATCAATGTGTGTTCTCATCTCTCTTCTTCCATTAATATATCACCCACACACAATTTTTTTTTTTCTGAACCATTTAAGACTAAGTTGCATACATCATGGTCCTTTACCCCTAAAAACTTTAGAGTACATTTCCTAAGAATAGGGGTCTTACATACATAAAGTTTTCAACTCCAGTAAGTTTAACATAGATACAATACTTGTATCCAATTTCTGTGTTCCAATTTTGTCAAGTGACCAAATAAGATACTTGACACCTTTTTTTCCCTCTAGTAGGGAATTCCATCTAGGATTAGAAAATGCATGTAGCTGTCATGTCTCTTTAGTATTCTTTAATGTGGGATATTTCCAGAGCCTTTCTTTGTCTTTAATTTTTTAAGCATTCAGTCATTTTGTTTTAACATTTAAATAGAACGTGTATTTGTTTTAAATTGAACATTTTCTGGGTGGCCCAGTCAGTTAAGCATCCAACTTCAGCTCAGGTCATGATCTCACAGTTTGTAAGTTCGGGCCCCATGTCAGGTTCTGTGCTAACAGTTCAGAGCCTGGAGCCTGCTTCAGATTCTGTGTCTCCCTCTGTCTCTGCCCCTCCCCTGCTCACGTTCTGTCTCTCAAAAATGAATATATGTTAAATAAATAAATAAATAAATAAATAAATAAATAAATAAATAGAACATTTTTCATCTTGGTATATTTTTTAAGCTAAGAATTTTTCCTTTTGTTGCTGGCATATAATATGTCATTAATTTTTAAATTGATCTCATATCCAGCTACCCTAGTCATCTCATTTCCACTAATTTGTCTATCATGTGAAAATTATCTGAGAATAGTGCTTTTTTTGTTGTTTCCTTCATAAAACTTATTCTTTTTATGTCTCTTTCTCCTTTACTGACCTGTCTAGGACACCCTAGTGCTAAAGAGAAGTAATGACAGGGGAATGTCTTAATATACAGGGAATGCTTCTAGCCTCTGCAATCAGACAACACAAAGAAATAAAAGGCATCCAAATCAGCCAGGAGGATGTCAAACTTTCACTCTTCACAGATGACATGATATTCTATATGGAAAACCCAAAAGATTCCACCAAAAGACTTCTAGAATTGATTCATGAATTCAGCAAAGTTGCAGGATATAAAATCAATGCACAGAAATCAGTTGCATTCCTATACACCAACAATGAAGCAACAGAAAGAGAAATCAAGGAATCGATCCCATTTACGGTTGCACAAAAAACCATAAAATACTAGGAATAAATCTAACCAAAGAAGTGAGAAATCTATACACTGAAGACTATAGAAAGCTTATGAAAGACATTGAAGAAGACACAAGAAAATGGAAAAAGATCCCATGCTCCTGGATAGGAAGAAAAATATTGTTAAAATGTCAACACTACCCAAAGCAATCTACATAGTCAATGCAATCCCTATCAAAGTAATACCAGCATTCTTCACAGAGCTAGAACAAATAATCCTAAAATTTGCATGGAACCAGAAAAGACCCCGAACAGCCAAAGCGATCTTGAAAAAGAAAACCAAAGCAGGAGGCATCATAATCCCAGACTTCAAGCTATACTACAAAGCTATAATCATCAAGACAGTATGGTACTGGCACAAGAACAGACACTCAGATCAACGGAACACAATAGAGAACCCAGAAATGGACCAACAAATGTATGGCCAAATAATCTTTGACAAAGCAGGAAAGAATATCCAATGGAATAAAGATAGTCTTTTCAGCAAGTGGTGCTGGGAAAACTGGACAGCAACATGCAGAAAAATGAACCTGGACCACTTTGTTATGCCATACACAAAAATAAACTCAAAATGGATGAAAGACCTCAATGTAAGACAGGAAGCCATGAAAATCCTCGAGGAGAAAGTAGGCAAAAACCTCTTTGATCTGGGCCACAGCAACTTCTTACTCAACACATCTCTGGAGGCAAGGGAAATAAAAGCAAAAATGAACTACTGGGACCTCATCAAAATAAAAAGCTCCTGCACAGTGAAGGGAACAATCAGCAAAACTAAAAGGCAACCAAAGGAATGAGAGAAGATATTTGCAAATGACATATCAGATAAAGGGTTAGTATCCAAAATCTATAAAGAACTTATCAAACTCAACACCCAAAAACAAATAATCCAGTGAAGAAATGGGCAAAAGACATGAATAGACACTTTTCCAAGGAAGATATCCAGATGGCAAACAGACACATGAAAAAATGCTCAACATCACTCATCATCAGGGAAATACAAATCAAAACCACAATGAGATACCTTACACCTGTCAGAATGGCTAACATTAACAACTCAGGCAACAACAGATGTTGACAAGGATGTGGAGAAAGAGGATCTCTTTTGCACTGCTGGTGGGAATGCAAGCTGGTGCAGCCACTCTGGAAAACAGTATGGAGGTTCCTCAAAAATTAAAAATAGAACTACCCTACAACCCAGCAATTGCACTACTAGGCATTTATCCACGGGATACAGGTGTGCTGTTTCGAAGGGACACATGCACCCCAATGTTTACGGCAGCACTATCAACAATAGCCAAAGTATTCAAAGAGCCCAAATGTCCACCAATGGATGAATGGATAAGGAAAATGTGGTATATATATATACAATGGAGTATTACTCAGCAATCAAAAAGAATGAAATCTTGCCATTTGCAACTACATGGATGGAACTGAAGGGTATTATGCTAAATGAAATTAGTCAGAGAATGACAAAAATCATATGACTTCACTCATATGAGGACTTTA
The DNA here is from genome assembly GCF_027475565.1 of Acinonyx jubatus. NCBI lineage: Eukaryota > Metazoa > Chordata > Mammalia > Carnivora > Felidae > Acinonyx > Acinonyx jubatus. Next base: position 61,091,199 of record NC_069391.1, read on the forward strand.
AGAGATAAAACAGATGAACATAAGGGAAGGAAAACAAAAGTAATATAAAAACAGGGAGGGGGACAAAACAGAAGAGACCCATAAATATGGAGAACAAACTGAGGGTTACTGGAGGGGTTGTGGGAGGGGGGATGGGCTAAATGGGTAAGGAGCACTAAGGAATCTACTCCTGAAATCATTGTTGCACTATAAGCTAACTAATTTGGATGTAAATTTTTAAAAATAAAAAATAAAGTTGTGTGTGTGTACATATATATGTATGTATATATATATATGTATGTATATATACAGGGAATGCTTCTAACCTTTAGTCTTCAAAATTCTTACTATGTATAAGTACCCTTTAACAGGTTAGAAAAGTTCTACTCTATTCCCTTCTCCAGGAGATTTTTTGTTGTTTTTGTTTTGCTTTCAAATCACAAATAGATGTTAAATTTCATCAAATGCTTTTTCTGTACCTGTTACAATGGATTTTCTTTTATCTATTATTGCAATTAAATATGATTCTAAAGTTGGGGCACCTGGGTGGCTCAATTGGCTAAGCGTCTGACTTCAGCTCAGGTCATGATCTTATGGTCAATGGTTTTGAGCTCCACACTGGGCTCAATTCTGACAGTGTAGAAACTGCTTGGGATTCTCTCTCTCTCCCCCCTCTCTCTCTGCCCCTCCCCCACTCATGCTTTCTCTCTCAAAATAAATAAACTTTAAAAAATATATATGATTCTAATGTTGAACTAACCTATATTACTAGAATACACCTGATGCCATATCACACTACAATTATCTGTACTAATATAATATTTAAGGTTTCATATTCTGTCTTCCTAAGTGAGGCTAGCTTATAATTTTCCTTATTCACACTATCCTTGTCTAATGCTGGCATTAGGATGTATCAGCCTGAAAAAATGAGGCAGGCAGTGTTCCTAAAAGAGACAAACTTTGACTTTGTTAGGGTTAGAATTAAGTATTATTTGAATACTTTGTAGAACTAGCCTGAAAAACCATCTGAACCTGGCATTTTCTTTGCAGTAAGACTTATAACTACAGAATCAATTCTCTTAAATGGTATGTTTCTACTGCTTCTTGTTTTGTGTGTGTTTTAATGTGTGTGTGTGTGTGTGTGTGTGTGTTTTATTGAAGTAGAGTTGATACCCAATATTAGATTCACTTCAGATGTACAAAATATTGATTCAACAATAATATATACATTATGAAATGTTTACCACAATAAGTGTAGCTACCATCTGCCATAATATTTCTACTCCTTCTTGAATCTGTTTCAGAATTTATACTTCTCTGGAAAACTGTCCATGCAAATGTATTTGCCTAAGTTTTTCATGGCCTCGTGTATAATAAAGTAGTCTTTCCGGTCCTCATGCTATTCCTATCCATTGTTTTTTATCCAAGGTAAGAATCCACAGCTCCTATCACTCTCAAAAATATATCACACATGAGCCCAAAAAATAAGAGTTACTGGATTTGATCACAGCCACAGAAGTGAGCTGAACTGTGCCTCCATCAATAGCACAGTGACCTCACCTAAGCACCTCATCTTTGTTAATGTTAAGTCTCAGTAACCCTTAAACTTGGGAAATTGAACAAATTCAATGTTCCTACAACTGGTGAACAGTGGTTCCACCAGTCCTCTGAAAAATAAGAATGAACTTTATTTTTCATAAAGTTCCAGTTTTATTCTCAAAGAATGCTTTCTACTTTGTTGATATTTTTTGGACAGTAGGAATAGATAGTAAGTTTTCTTTGATACTTTTTTTTTTTAGAAAAAGTTGACCCCAAAAAAAAAAAAAAAGGAAAGGAAATTAAAAGTTGGCAAGCCTATGTCAATCCAACTTATTTTTTCAAATCCAGAAATCTGGGAACCAATAAACTATATGATCTCTAACACCTTCATGGCCACAATGTTGTACGTAAGAGAGAGGAAGGGACAAAGGATAGAGGGATGGAAGGAACTAATTATTTACATTAACAAAGATCAAGTAACTTACTCAAGCTCAAGTTCTTATTTAACCAACACCTTCCTGATTTCCAAGCTTTTAACTCTACAATACCCCCATCCTCTATTTAAAGAGATAAATCTTCCAAATGTAACATTCTTAATGAATCTTTCTCTCAGTAAAAATGGCTTCCAATTGCAAATCACTCTAACTTCAAAGCATGACATGTAAGATAACTAGTCCCATCATTTTCCTCCAAAGCACATAGATTTTCAGATCTTACTGCCTATCCCTCCTAAATCATTCATTCCATCAAATGACAGCTCTGTTTCTACAGCTAAATACAAAGATTAATCAAAGAAGTTGCCTGATAAAACTATTTAACTTCAAGGACCTGGAGGCAATAAGAAGGAAGAAAAAAATAACTTTCTTAAGATAAGAGAGCCATCTCGAAAGTGCAAAACACAGGCATTGACTACTGAAAGAGCTACACTCACTACAGAAAAGATAACAGAAGAGACTACAAAGTCATTCTGAGACAATCCCAAAAGAGGTATGTCCAAGCCAAAGCAGAAGGAAGAATCTTTGTATCACGTAATGGCAGAGCAACAGTTTACAATTAATTATCAATCAAAAAGATAACAAACTTACTCAAGGTCACATAGCTTTGAAAAGATAATTATAGATATTGCTGAGATTTTGCTGTAGAGGATTAAATGGACAGGGAGGTAGAAAGGGAGTCTGGGGTGCTTAAAATATGCTTCCATCTAGCTCTGGGTACAGAATCCAAAAGTAAAAAGAATTCCTCCCAGGATAATCGACACCTAGCTTGACCAAACTCAGAAGGAAAACAACAATAGTAATAAAAGATTGGACAACTGACCAGCAATTCTTTCCCTTTGTCAGAAACTGAAAATCCAGAAGGCTAAGGAATCCTAGCAAAGTCGACAATACAAGACAGTATGTACTTCTGAGTCAAATTCAGGGTACAAACATAAATGCTATAAGAGTTCCTAGAGAAAAGAAAAGACCACAGATGGGCACTGTGGGAAAAGGCACAGTGAAGAGGTGGGTTTGAGATGGGCCTTTAAAATAAATAGCATCTGGGTCAAAAAAAGGTGAGCTGTCCTTCTACAGGAGATAGGGAGCACACAATAACACACTAACATAGAAAATAGTAACTCATTTAATCTTCCCAACAGCCCTAACAAGAGAAGTATTATTATTAACCCTATTCTGTAAGTGAGGAATTGGAAGCCTAGATCAACATTCTCAAACTTTTTAGTCTCAGGGCTCCCATATACTTCTAAAGTTTACTGAGGGACCCAATAGTAAGAGCTTTTATTTTTGTGGCACAAATATTTACCCAAACCGAGGAGTTTCTTAAATTATAAATTAAAAGATAAATTTTAAATCCCCATATGCGTGAAACTTTTAAGATAAGTTTAAATTGTTCATCAGTCAAAGGCAACAATGGTTCCCAACCAGGGGTGATTTTTGTCCCCTTGGGGAAACTAACAATGTCTGCGGTTATTTTTGTTTGTCACAACCGGAGGAGTGTTATTGGCGTCTAGTGGGCATAGGCATTTTATTTTAAAAAATAAAAATATTTTTTAATTGAAAAAAATTGATAAAGCAAGGGAATACTAAACACAAAAATCAGGACAAGGTTGCTGAAGGAAAAAAGATGGGATACAAGAGCATCACATAATATCTGGATACATTCATAGGACTGTCCCCTGTCTTTTGCATGCCTCATGCATTACAGAAAACCTTTTTTACATTTATGAAACAACAGAAATGATATACTTCTGAAAATACTTAGAAAATTGAAAAAGATACTTTAAATTAAACCAAAAAAATGTTTTTTAATAAACTTCTATGCTAAAATCATTATTTAATATAAACAATCTTTTTGTAATACCAAACAATCACTCCCAGCTTTTAATTTTGGCAATTCCATATTTGTGTACATTAAATGTATCAAAAGTAAGACAGACCTGCATGGCCAGTAAAGACCTCAACAGCTTTAAGCTGTTTTCTAACCGTATTTTGTGACATTATTTTAATTGAAAAGTCTGTAATTAGGCTCTGTGTTTGTATTCAAGCTCTTAAAGTGGCAATAAATTGCTTGGGTTTCCTTCTCTTAGTCTACTCTGCTATACAACCAACAACATAACTATAAATACCTTTAAATTTACAGATTAATAAAGTGTGGCTCTTTTGGTAAAATAACTTTTAAATAATCATCAACTACAACATCAACAATGATTTTAACACTAAAAGATCATTTGAGTAGGAGCACCTGGGTGGCACAGTCAGTTAAGCATCCAACTCTCAATCTTGGCTCAGGTCTCGATCTCACAGTTGGTGAGTTCAAGCCCCACATAAAGTTCGGCACTGATGGCATGGAGCCTGCTTGGGATACTGTCTCTCCTTCTCTCTGTACCCCTCCTGCTTGTGTGTGCGCTCTCTCGCTCTCTCTCTCTCCTCTCTCTCTCTCTCTGCAAATAAATAAATAAACTTAAAAAAAAGATAATTTGTGTAGAAAATCATTTGTACACTAGGATAAAAATCTTTCCTAGCTATATGAACTATGTATCCTACCAATACTTTTGATCTGAGAGGAAATTTTGACATAAATGAATCATTAATGGCAGAGGAAAAGAAAGTTTACAAATAGCAGTGATTCTAAATAATAAATCTGTTTATCTAGAAAGTAGCTTATTGTGTTTCATAAAAGCAATTTCTCATATTGCAATGCAGGAAAATGTCAGATCTTACAATTCAATGTGTCAAAGTACAGAGAATACGGTCAAAGAAAAGAAAAAAACTCAGTATAAATGCAGACACAATGCTAAATCCTTTTGAGGAAAGTAAAAGATATTCTAAAGTAATATGGATATTACATTTAACAGTAAATTACCTGACAGACAATGATCAAAAGGCAGAGAAAGCATCATCTTGGCATTAAGTTTTTTTTTTTTAAGAATAGAAAATACTAAGTAAAAATGACCAATATTTTCTTTACCACTGAACTCTCCTTCTAAACCTACTATTTTAAATTTAAAGCCAAACATAATCTTTAGCCTGTATATCAATAAAACATCTAAGCATGGAACAAAAAATGCTTTAAAAGTTATGAAGAAGGTAGAAATCATTTTTAAAACATTCAAATTTGTATCTGATTGAGATTCATGACCTTTACGAAAAGGGCTTAAAAAGAGAAATTCTAAAGTTTTCTAAAATTTGAGTTAAAAAAAAAAAACTCATTCTCTGTTAATTCCAAGTTTAGGAAAATCACACAATTATAGTAAAATATGGGTACAGACAGTACCAAAAAATTATGCAGTCAATGCTAACTACCATTTCTGCAAGAATAGCAAAAAAGGGCTGTTCCCCTATGAGTGTGAATTTAGAAATCTGATTGGCTTTCTAAATCCCTATTATTATGCAGAAGGATTGATAAGGACACACAAAACAGCTAAAGGAAAGAAAGCAATTTCAAGTTTGCATAACTTGCACTGCACATAATTGTGAGTTCTAAGAATCTTGCAGGGCTTGGAGGGCTTGGATTGTCTCCGTCCAAGACCTGCAAAGGAGGGAACACTTCCTGGCACAGACAAGACCTACCTGAGTCTCCCAGGTCCCAATGTCCAGACCCAAGACACCTGCAGCAGTACCTGGGCAACTACTGGCCTTGTGTTGCCCACTGCACAGCCCAGCACCCTGAGGCAAGCTTGCTGGCCAGCCCCTCAGCTGATTTCTGAACTGCACCAACTGTGCAATTCCTGGCCTGGCGCAGACCCAATCAATGTCTGGGGTAGAACCCATATCACTACCACCGGCTCTACAGTAAAGCCCATTTTGTATATACATCTGAGATTACCTAAACCATATAGGCCTATCAGAAGAACTCATGAGAGGCCAGGTAAATCACTCATTATTTGTTTCAAACATAAAACATCTAAATGCAATTTTATATGCAAACTCTGAAATTATTTCTAAAGATTCACAATCACACAAGCCATACATGGTATCAGCTATACTGAGCAGGGGAGCAAAAAGGATTGGAAAACATCAGACATAATAATCTGACACTTCTTACTTGTTTCATTATTAATGAATACAAAGAACACTATTTTAAAGAACCACAACAATTAGCACATTTTTCAGCAACTACCTCTCCAAAAAAACCAAGCTTACAGAAAAAGGGTTTACTATATTCTCATCCTGTATGCAATGCTATACCTCGCACAGGTATTTGTTAATCATATATTCTCTTAATCTTAATACCAATACAGGAATTCTTTTACATGCAAACACATCTAAACACATGAAAGTATTTTCAGTGTCTATTTAGATGAGTTTAACTTTCCTCAAAATCTCAAATATTTAACAAAAGTATAATAATCACAAATATAATCATAAAAGCATAAAGGAAAATCATAATCTGTTACCCAATGCTTCTCCTTGACTTATTCTTTTTGAATTTTTATTTTATTTTATTTTATTTTGAGAGAGAGAGAGTAAGCAGGGAAGGGGCAAAGGGAGAGAGAGAGAGAATCCCAAGCAGGCTCCAGGCTCAGCATGGAGCCTGAGGTGGGGCTCCATCCCACAACTCTGGGATTATGACCTGAGCCGAAACCAGGAGTTGGATGCTCTGCCAACCAAGTCACCCAGGACTATCTTCATTGACAACTCTTTGAATAGTGAAATCTTATTAAAATGAATCTTAAGAGAAGGAAGGAAAAATAAGATAAAAACAGAGAGGGAGGCAAACCATAAGAGACTCTTAAATACAGAGAAAAAACTGAGGGTTGCTGGAGGGGTGGTGGGTGGGAGATAGGCTACATGGCACTTGTTGGAATGAGCACCGGGCGTTACATGTAAGTGATGAATCACTGGGTTCTATACCTGTAAATAATACTATACTGTATGATAACTAATTTGAATTTAAATAAATTTTAAAAAATAAAATTAATCTAAAAACAAAAACAAAAACCTTGCATTTGCTTGGTTCTCTACTGTGCTATAACATACAGTACTTCATTTTCATCCTTAAAAGTGTTCTAGCCAGCTATGATTATTACATTTGAGAGATGATGAAACTAAGGCTCAGCAATGGAAATCACTCTCCTAAAGTCAGACAGCAAATACGTGCAATGAACTGACTACACGTTTAGTATTGCCAAGTATAACTGACCTCTTTGCTAGACTCCTCAGCTACCACAAAAAAATAAGCCAAAAGCCCACTAAATTAAGAATAAGCTTGCAGTGGGGCGACTGGCTGGCTAGTCAGTTAAGCCTCTGACTTCGGCTCAGGTCATGATCTCGTGGTTCGTAAATTCAAGCCCTGTGTCGGGCTCTGTGCTGACAGCCCACAGCCTGCTTCAGATCCTGTGTCTCCTTCTCTCTCTGTCCCTTCTCCACTCATGTTCTGTCTCTCTCTGTCTGTCAAAAACGAATGAACGTTTAAAGAAAATGTCTAAAAAGACTTTTTTTAATTTAAAAAAAGAATAAACTTGCACTACCAAGCCCAGACGTTTTCACAGAATTATGCTCAATTTTTAAGAAACGTAATCCAATGTTATTTAAGCTATTCCTGAGCCCAAGAAAGAAAAGAAAATGTTTTAAAATTCTTTAAGAAGCAAGCCTAAATGGGTAAAAAAATTTGACATACGGCCCAAAAAAATTGAGAACAATTCTATGTAAGAATCAATGAAAATTCTTTTAAAAACTGAGGAAGAAAAATCCAAGAGCACATTAAAATAATATATCATGACTAAAAAAATCATCCCAGAGTACAAGAATGCTTCAATATCAGTACATCTGTTATATAATTTTTGTGTGCATGTGTGTGTATGGATAAATACATATAAATGTATGTCTAAACAAACACATATTCTCTAGCTCTGTTCGCTGAAAGGGCACAGGAGCAACACCCAATATCAATAACCATCTAGATCTTTGCTTTTAAATATTTGGGGCAGGAAAAGTTCAAGATAAGCCTGCATATCTCACTGTGCCCAAAAGGGAGGGGATGCTCAAAGAATGATGGGACATGTCAAAAGGACACAGAATCTCACATAAAGGATTCCCATGGGCCAAACTTATGACAATGTAAGCAGCAATATAAATAACAATATTAACAGATTATAACTCATTGAATACCATAGGAAACCATAAATCCTAATAGATAAAAATAAATAAATTGAAAGCTTAATAAGGAGATAGATATTTATACAGTTTTTTAAAACAAAACAAAAAAACTTTAGCGAAACATAGAAGACTCTAGCATAGATCTTAAGCAATCAGAGTGAATACTACCAGTAACAGAACAAAATGAGATTGTATGCCACCTGATAAGATGTAATGAAAAGAATACAGTTCCACCTCTGTGACATTCCTGCCAAACATGCCTCAAGAATCTAATCACAAGGAAACATCAGAAAACAAAAATTAAAGGAGACTATAAAATAACTGGCCTGTAATCTTCAAAGGTGTCAATATTATGAAAATCAAGGAAAGACTAATGACTGCATTTGAGAGTGAAGGGATGTTTAAAGGACCTGAAAACAAGAAAATGCAATGCATCATTTTGGACTGGATACTTTCACTACAAAGAACATTACTATTACAAATGGTGATATATAAAGGACTAAAGATTCGTTGAAAGTAATATGTCAATGGTAGCTTTTTTATTTTGATGGAAATATTGTGTTTATGTGGATCTGCCTGTTTTAGGAAATATATACACTGAAGTACTGAGGAGCAATGGGACATGAGGCAAATTTTTCAAGGAAATAAAAGTTCTTTGTACAATAATTGCAACTTTTCTAAAAAAATTATTTTTAAAATAAAATAAAAGAGAACAAAATTTAAGAAAATATGCAAGATCTGTGTAAAGATTTTTTTTTTAATGTCCTTTCTAAGGACTTAAACACTTAAATGGAAAGGCATACCATATGCTGGGCAGGAAAAGTCAACATCTGAAAGATATTTCTCTGTTAGTCCATCTAAAGACATTCCCAATAAAACTATCAATAGGTTTTTGGAGTTTGACATATTAATTTTAAATTAAAAATAATGATGGAAAATAAATAAGAATAGCCTGAAAAGTTCTGGAAACATGTTATAAATCTACAACAATTAAAACATTGAAGTAATGATGATATATAAATAGATCGGTATACAGAAATAGAACCAACCTAAATCACTTTCAATATTGCCCTGGTTAAATAAAGTATGGTACATGCATACTAGGTAATACTCTGCAATCATTTTAAAAACAGGGATTTCTACATGTACTCATATTTTAAAAACCACATTCAAGTTATAGTGGTAAATGAAAAAATATTCAGAACAGCAAGTACAGATACTACGATACATAAATGTGTAAAAAAAAAATGTGTATATATACATATATATGCTTTACAAAGTATCTTATATAGGCTGTATGGAATATCTCTAGAAAGCCCTAAAAGAAATCCTTTAACCGTGGTTAACTGGGGCACCTGGGTGGCTCAGCCGGTTAAGTCTCTGACTTCAGCTCAGGTCATGATCTCATGGTTCCTGAGTTGCCCCCCTGCCCCAACATATCGGTGTGGAGCCTGCCAGGGAGTCTCACTCTCTCCTTTCTCTCTGCCTCTCTTCAACTCGCATTTTCTCTATCAAAATAAATAAATAAACTTTAAAAAAAATTTTTTTTTAAGTGTTTAACCAAAAAGAGGAAACTGGCTGTCTGATGGCAAAAGTGAGAGTATGTACTTTTTACCTATTTATATCTTCTGAATGTTACACCTTGTTGAATACTTTGCATTGTATATTTAAAATAATATGTATTTTATATATATACACATACATATACATACATATACATATATGTGTATATATGTGTGTATGTATATATACACATATATGTGTATGTATGTGTATATATACGTGTGTGTATATACACACATATATATACATACACATATATACGTGTATTATATATACATACACATATATATACACATATATGTATATATATGTATATATGTGTGTGTGTATATATACATATATAAAATATATTATAGTGATTTTTACTAAGTTAAATTATCAAAAAGGAATGAATTTCCCTATTGCGGGCCCAAATTCCACCTAATGAAAGCTGCCCTGAAAATTCAGAATTCTCAGTAAAGTGTCCAAATTTCAGGTGATAGTTCCTTTTGAGAGTTAAACACATAAAAACAAAATGGGTGAGATAAGCAGACTGCAAAACAAAACACCTGCACCTTCAGTTTTACCCACATAGGGACACCAGTGATCTTTCTAAGTATCTGATAGATTCTCAAAACAGAAAAGAAGGAACAAGCCTGATGTTGAATCAGAGAAAATATCCTTAGGACCAGAATTTCAACAAATGTCTGGTGAAAAACTAGTTAGAAGATGGAGATAAAGACAGAGCCAAAGTGAAGAATTTGACTTCTTCTTTAACCTCATTCAAAGGAGGAAATGTTACTGCATGAAGAATGCTCTGATGAGAAAGTTGAGTACTCTAGAGGGTCAGAGAAGCCCAGCAGTTAAAAAATATATATTGTTTAAACTACTCTTCAACACAACCCATGTCCATCTGCTGGGATCTGCCTGTCACCAAACGATGTGCTTTCCCAAAAAGCAAGACTTCCCAGAAAGAGCCATGAAGAGCAGACAATCATGTTTTGGATCCAGGTTATAGTTCTTCTTATGAGTCTGATCAGGAGGTGACACTGAGGACATTAGGCAACTAATGCCTGACATGCTCTAGATGAACTGGGAAAGTTCAGATTTCTGAACACGCCACACTAAAAATGAGAACAGAATTATGAAATCTCCTAAAAGTGCGCGCACACGCACACACACACACACACACACACACACACACACAAAAGGTACTATCTTTCTAGCCAACTGCTCTTACTTTGGTATTTCTCTCTAAATTCAAGTTTCCAATTCCTCTTCTAGAAAACAATAAATCAATAATATTTAGTATATCTATTTTGTATGGTTATCAAATATATTTTCAAATGGATAAACTACTAAGGCTTGAGTGCTAAAGAAGTAAACAATTTCAGACACAGGTTTGGAAAAATGTACTGATGTTTACTGATTACACAACTGAACTGTCACTGTATGTTTCCTTCAATTTTGTTTATTAATTCTCACTATAACTGGACAAATTTAACAGAAAAAAGATATAACCTGCATATACATAATTCATCCAAATCCTCCCCATCCCTTTAATTCATGCCACACAGCAGAATTTAATAAGGGATATTAGGACTTTCCATATTATCATGCTATGGGCAAACATCAGTGAAACATTCATTATCAACATGTATGAGTAGGACCGGAAGAGACAGAATCCTATTACAGCAAAAAAGATGAACAAGGTAAGCTTTAATAATGTAAGCAAGAAAGGAAAAAAAACACAGACTAGGAGAAGAAACACGGATTGCTGTGCAAGACTACATATCATGAAGGTAGAATGTACATCCCACTTGGACAAAGGTCCCCAAAACAAAGCCACTGGAAACCTGGGCTCTATCCACCATTTAATAAAGGTTTTATTTTTCTTGTTTGTAAATACCTAAATTCATGTTCAGGAAATTTGTTTCTCAACTGAGTCTTTCTGATTATAAATGCAACAATGTTCATTCTAAAAAAATTTTAGGAAGGAAAATCAAAATTACCAGTAATCTCACCACCAAATTAGCATTTCAGCATATTTTTTCTAACATATACACATTTATAAACACATTTAAACATAACTGGGCTCATGCAATGTATACAATTTTGAATAATGCCTTTTTTCATTAAACATAGGTTTGGGGGCACCCTAGTAGTTCAGTCAGTTGAGTGTCTGACTCTTGATTTCAGCTCAGGTCATGATCTCATGGTTTGTAAATTCGAGCCCCAAGTAAGGCTCTGCTCTAAAAAGGCAGAGCCTGCTTAGGATTCTCTCTCCCTCTCTCTCTCTCTCTCTCTCTCTCTCTTCCCTTCCCCCACTCATGCTGTAAGTCTCTCTCCCTCTCTCTCTCAAAATAAATTTTAAAAAAATTTTAATTAAAAATTAATAAACATAGGTTTGGAATAATTCTAACATCTTGAAATATTCATCCAAGTTACAAGCATCACATCACAGTGTGCAGTTAAAATAACCTTGGGATAAACACTTAGGTTATTTCTATTATTTGGTTAGCAAAATAGATGAGAGATCAATATTTCATTGATGGGGGCGATATAGCACCAAGCGTTCTTTGCAGAGGTCCTGGTAAAGTGAATAAATGAGAAACACAGCTCTAGTGATCAGCTCTAATGATCCACTGAACACGACATCCTTACTAAGCCAGCTCTTTAATTCATATTTTCACAAATACTTGTTTGCCTTGATTCCCTTGTTATCATTTTCAGAGTTTTGTTTAGTTTTTAACAAACTGAGAGAATGAAGTGACGAGCCTTAAAATTCAGCGACTTACCACACACCTGCAATGAGCTCAGCCAAGTAGAGAGAAGAGTACTGGCTATTTGTGGCCCAGAGAAACCTAGAGGATAAGGTAGAGTCAGATTTAGATTTTTCTCAACCTGGCTTTAAGCAACACTCCTTTGAGGTCTGGCCAGAACTTCTAAGTAGAACTAGCAATAGTGATTTCTTTTAATAGTAAGGATGGAGGATGGGACAACGGTATGTAAAGCTATATGCACCTGCACTTGCCATCAGACAAAAATTAGAAAATAGTAATTGTGTTTCAAAAAAGAGGGGAGGGGCTAATGTAAATGAGGCTCCTTGTAGAGCCTTAGAACTGTATTGTTCAGACAGCAGCCTGCAGTCCTACCCAATTGGAGGGCTATATCAATATTTTCAAAATATGTGATATAGAACAAAACAGAAAATATCAGAGGTGGCAAAGGTGGCAAAGTATTGTTTTGGGAAATTTTTGTTTCACTTTTGTGTGTGTGTGTGGTGTATGTGTGTTGGGTCAGGATGGGTAAAATTATTTCCTACTGTGTGCCCTAGTTTTAATTTCCTTAAATTTTTCATATATGCAGAAGTAATTAATTTGTACAACAAATGTTTGAGTAACTATATTATACAGTTGATGAGACAACGGTGTGCTGGTATGACACAAGTGATAAAAATATTTGGGTCCCTGCCCTTGCACAATTCTTACAGTTTAGAAACCATCAAATAACCACATAAATATAGAGCAACAGTGTAACTAAACATTCACACTCAAAATAATCCTCTTTCAGGAAATGTTAGGGAATCACTTATCTATTGTGTCCATTGCTGTATGCTTAAGTGTTATGGAAGGAAACATTTAGGGAATTAAGATAGATTATCATTAGGAAAGCTGATTCAGGTTGAGGAAGAGGTGGGGGAGCCAGGTCAGGATTCTCTGAGGAAGTACATTCAAGAAGAGACTGGAAAGATGTACCAAAAAGAAAGTAGGAAGAAAGTGTGGCAGAAATCAGCAGTTTGGCAAAGGCCTGCACAGTTTGTGAAAAAGAAAAGCCAAAGGGCAGATAGGAAAACGAAAAACATCTAGATAAGGTTTGGGGGTTGCTTAGGATAGGAGGAGACAATGCAGGAATTTTAAGTCTCCTGAGAACAATGAGAATGATTCAATTTGCATTTTAAAAGATCATTAGTGGTGCAGAAATAGGAGGGAGGCTAGAGTGGCTACTGAGATGCTGCCAAGTAGAGACTGGAAGACTGATCTAACCTATTTAGGAAGCAGAAGTGACAAGGTTTGGTGATGTGATGAGGGCTGAGAAACTATGAAATACCTGGTTAACTCGTAGGTTTCCTAAGTGAGCAGTGATAAGATGCATGAGAAACTCAGAGAGGGAGAGCTGAGAGGGAAGATCCTGGTTCAGTTGGTTACAGTTAACAAGTAGAGATGTCAAATTAAAAACTAGAACTGGGGGGTGCCTGGGGGGCTCAGTCGGTTTAGCATCCGACTTCAGCTCAGGTCATGATCTCACAGTCCGTGAGTGTGAGCCCTGTGTCGGGCTCTGTGCTGACAGCTCAGAGCCTGGAGCCATCTTCAGATTCTGTGTCTCCCTCTCTCTCTGCCCCTCCCTTGCTCATGCTCTGTCTCTCTCTGTCTCAAAACTAAATAAAAACATTTTTTAAAAAATTTAAAAACTAGAACTGAATGGAAATATTAAAAAAAAAGTCATCATCCAAAGGGTTTTTGATGATAATACCATTCTGCTCCTTAAATATTTACCCACAATAATGTGTAATACAAACCCTCCAAAAATCTAAAATAAATCTTAAAAGATTCTAAGGAGCAACAATTCATAAATACCACAGTAGCTGAACCCACTGTGTATCTACAAATATAGAGCAACAATGTAACTAAACATTCACACGCAAAATAATCCTCTTCCAGGAAATGGTAGGGAATCACTTGTCTATTATATTCACTTGTTGTATGCTCCACATCTAACATAGCAGCACGACACACACAGCAGGTGTTAAAATATCTAATGAAGAAATATACCCACTACTAGGCAGAATAAACTACCCAGCAAAAATACGACAAATAGCCCAAATAAGCAATTGTGCAAGGAAAAACTCTGTACTATGAAACACACAAATGTATAGCAAGGATATTTCTCGGGGAAAAAAGGGAAAGGAGTTATTTACTCTATCATACCCTAATAGTATCAGAACTAGATTCTGTTCCCTAAGAATCAGCTAAATTTCAATACCAGAAATTCTATCCCTAGACAACCAATGGTAAAATATGCTCACCATTCCCTATTACCCCTAGATATGAAAAAGAATCAAAATGTAATAAAAGTTTGATGTTTAAAGCTATAGTAAAATCTCATCTAGGTTATTAAAACAAACAAAAGTTAGAAGAAAATTTATGAAAATAAAAAGCAATTACTGATGATTTTTCCCCCTGTTAACAAAAGTTATACCGATACATGGGAGAAAATTCAGAAAATGCACACAGACACAAAAGAGAAAAATAACCCATAAGCCCATCACCCAGAAGTAACTAACCACTTTCAACATTTTGTACAGAACTTTTTCTGTGCATACATGGGGGTAGAGAGTAAACAGTGATCCACAACTAATGATATAATTGTTTAAGACTATGAAGGAGATTACAGAATGCTGCTATGGCTAGTGTACAGTATTGAGGGAAGACTAACTTGAAGAAGCAACAACTGAGCTGAGCTACCTGAAGGGTGAAATGGAATTAACCAGATAAAGATGCACAGGTCAGGGTAGCAGTCCAGGCAGAGGGAACAAGAATGTGAGCAGGAAGACGCCTGGGCGGCTCAGTCCGTTAAGCGTCTGACTTTGGCTCATGTCATGATCTCGTGGTTTGCGAGTTTGAGCCCCACATTGGCCTCTGTGCTGACAGCTCAGAGTCTGGAGCCTGCTTTGGATTCTGTGCCTCCCTCTCTCTGTCCCTCCCCTGCTCTCTCTATATATATCTCTCAATATGTAGAGAGATGTAGAGAGATATGTTAAATAAACATTAAAAATTAAAAAAAAAAAAAAAAGAATGTCAGCAGGGCATTGGGGAGAAAGTTGGGTGGAAGGAGGAGACTGGCTGGGCAGAGCCTTACTGAGAGAGCTGAGAGGACTTGATCCTTGGGGAAAGGAGGATTGGATTGTCGCAACTGCTTAGGTAGGGAAAGGGTTAGACCCTGCAAGTGCAGACTTCTGTGATCAGCATCTTCTCCCCCAAAGGGTATAGAGGGTCGAGAAACAGGAGAATCTTTGGGGGTGTGCAGGGAATAAAAAGACAGTGATCCAATATTTTAAATTTGTATTTTAGGTTCCACACAACCTTCTACACTGGTAGCAAATAAGGAAAAAAGTGACTTTAACTCTTGCACAACTACCAAGAAATTCATATTAGAAATGGAGGTGGGCAGAGGAGCATTAAATATTCATATTAACAAAAAAATATAAATCTTAAAAAACTGAAAGACCTGCATTAGCAATTGAGTGCAATGACAATATGGAATATACCTGTTTTATCACCATATCTCTAACAAGTATATAACAAATAAATTAGTATCAAGGGAATAATCATTAGCTGTATGAAGAAAAACCAGGCTAACATAAAGGGATGATCTTAAAAACATCCAGACAAGTAAAACACACCAGTATCCTCAGGACAAAGCCCCACACAAAGACTTCTGGCCTCTCTAGAAGTGGACTTGGTAGTGAAGTAGAGTATGCCCCTCAAAGGCCTGGAGAGAGTATCTCTCAACACTATCACTCCTTCATTCATCCATTCACTCAAGAGAAAATGTTGAACCCAGAAATTCCAGTACTAGGTCTATATCCAAGATTAAAGAAAACATACATCCATACTAAAACCAGTTCACGAATGTTCATAGCACACTGTTCATAATAGCCAAAAACTAGAAACAACCCATCAACTGATAAACAAAAAGTAATATATCATACAATGTAATATAAGTCAGCCATAAAAAGGAATAAAGTACTGGCAGATGCTACACGACAGATGAACCTTGAAAATGTTATGCTAAATCAAAGAATCCAGTCACAAAAACCCATATATTATATGATTATATTTATATGAAAGGTCCAGAATAGGCAAATCTATTGAGACAGAAAGCAGATTAGTCATTGCCTCAGGCTAGAGAGGATGGGAGCTGGAAAGAAAGGGACAACTGCTAATAGGAACAGGATTTCTTTCTGAGGTGATAAAAAATGCTCTCACATTGGTGCCCCTGGGTGGCTCAGTTGGTTGAGCCTCTGACTTGATTTCAACTCAGGTCATGATTCCAGGGTCGTGGGATTGAGCCCCACATCAGGCTCTGCACCGCCACTATGCATGGAGCTTGCTTAAGACTCTCTCTCCCCCCTCTCCTCTCCCCCCTCCATTTGCATTCTCTCTCTCTCTCTCTCTCTCTCTCACTCAGACAAACAAAAAATTTAAAAATGTTCTCACATTAATTGCGGTGATAGTAGTACCACTGGATTGTATACTTTAAATATGTGGATTCTATGGTATATGAATTACATCTTAATTATTTAAAAAGAGAGAGGATATTTTTAGCACCCCACATATCACGGTAAATTGCCAGAAATACAGCAAAGGGAAAAAAACATAGAACCTGTTCTCAAAGCCCTAACATTCTAACAGACAGGAAAAGCCAGTCAAGAGAGAATGACAAGATAATGAGAAAAAGAAAGAAAAGGAAGAATTCACAGACTACCCCAAGGTTAGTTATGCACCTAACCTACCTCTGGATGATTCAGAAGGTGTCAAGAAGAGAATTCAAAATACCAGATTTTTATTCTTAATTTGAAATTTACATCTAACTGACTTTTTAAAAATTATGTACCTGTTCAGCTTCTTAAAATCTTCATTCTTATAGAAAGGTTAAGCATTTTTAAAAGCATTTGTGCACCTACAAAAAGGTTTAAAACATATATTTTTAACTTTAGAAAAGCAACCGATTAAAATCTGCTAATTAAACGAAACAAGTCTCCAATTTAAATTGGATTTTACTACACGTTCGTGGAGTGTTGTAAAGATTATGTGTAAACTTTTCATAACGTCTTAAATTGGGAGAAAGAGGGGCCTAAAAAACCGGAACAGCCGTGTAATACATTCCAAAACAAAGCATGGGGGGTTGGGAGGAGACCAGCAAGGCAGAATTTGAGTAATGATCGTAAAGAAGAACCAAGTGCTTCAAAGCAAAAATGGACCTTCAAGAATTAAAGCCACTAATTTTCACCCACAACACTTCGAAATTATAGTATTAGTTACTGTTACCATAGAAACAGCGAAGCCGAATTTCCTAAAATTAAAAATGAAAATTACTGAAAAATCAAGTGGGTGTAATAGAGCAAAATTTGGTCCGAACTAGGTGGAACTGAGCCTAACAGAAACTTTCACCAAAATAAAAGTGAACCAACGCCAACTTCTAACCTACATTTCCGAAGCAGGGCTTGATAAATCACCTTGCGGTGTAATTTACCATGTGCTAAAAAAAAGTTTGCCCTCTCTTCTGCTGGAGCAGAAACCAAATAAAACCCTTCCTGGGCATCGCCCACCACCAAAGCCAGTCCGTGCAGACCTGCACGGTGCAGCTTAGGGGAAGACCCGGTCCGAGTTTACCCGGAAAGCATCTGAATTGAGCCCTGCAGGTTCCACTGGGTTAAGCCTGGAGGAAAAAGCGAAGCTCGAACCCGGAGCCACAGCTTGCCTGCCTCCCTCCTCCACATCCCCACCCTATTATGCCACGTCTTGCGTGCCTGGCATTCCACGCGAAGCGATCCAAATCATTTATTAAGCACCCACTGTCTACACCACATCGTGGCTTCAGGTACTGCGGGAAGAAATGGCCCCTTGCGGGAAAAACCAAAAGGACAGCACGGGGACTGAGGACGAACCCGGGAGAGAGGCTGCCTGCCTGCGGTGAGGTGTTCTGGAGAGGAGCCCCCGCCTTCACCCCCTGGGTCGTGACAGTCCCAGAGAAGAGATGGCACCGAGGGTGCAGCAGGCCGTGCCTCCCAGGAGTCCGCCGCAGACCAGGCTGGGAGGGGAATGGAAAGGAGTCGGCACCCCTGGACCACCCGCGCGCTCCTCTGCCCCAAGGAGCGCGACCTGCACTCCAGCCCCCAGGAGAACGGCGAGCGCGGGGACCGAACCCCCGAGAGGGCCGGAGCGGACTGTCACTGGCTCCCGCCTTCCTCCGCTGCGACCATGGCTGGCCACTCTCTCCCCGACATGACAGCCGCGGCGGCCGGGGACCGAGCGTCTGCTGACCGGCGTCTCCGCTGCCCCGGCCGCCGGCACCCCCAGCGGCCCGGCGCAGAGAGGGGCAGTGCCGAAAAGACAGCCCTGGCCCTTTCCCCCACCATCCCCATCGTCCGGACTCGGGAAAAGCGGTTACCTGGCGCGCGGGTGGGGACGGAGATACGACCCCAAGGAGGAAGATGAGGAGGAAGAAGGTGGCCTCCAGCCCAGGGAGATTTGGGAAATTTGGAAGACTTGTTCCGCACTGGGTGACAGCTGTTCGCTGCGCACGCGCACCGGCCCCAGTTGCCTGATCGCTCCGCAGCTCCTCACCCTCCCGTCGAGGAGAAGGGAGGCAGCGGCGAAGGCGCGCGCACGGCGCCTGCCTGCTCTCCCTGCGCGAGGGCGCGCGCGCTATCACGTGACCACTGGGGCCCGGCACTTATTGGGTCACGTGAACTTCCAAACAGTTTAAAGATACCCGGCGCTTTCTTGCTTTGGGATTAGGCCTCGAGCTGTTCTTAATCTAGGCTTGCTAGCTATCACACATCGTGTTCTCTCCGGAGGGGCATGTCCACTTTTTCCCTCAGAGGAACACACTTAACCAGAAGGAAGGAACAGGTGCACAGAACCTTGCCCGGAAGTGCCTACCGGGTTCCCTCAGGGCTGGAACTGATGGAGTCCACGCGCCACACGTCGTCCTGGGCCGCGACGCTGGCCTATAGCGGCCTCCGGCGCGCGGACGTCAGAGTGGCGTTGCCATGGGTGGGGCCTCAGAATGCCCCGCGGAGGCTGGCTAGGATGTCTGGGCTCGCGGCTGGGTGGCAATGACAGCGTCTTACGGACCCGGGCACCTGAGCCTCCAAAAAATAATGGGAGATCCCGAGTGGGCCAGGGGTCCACCTGCCAACCTTTTAACGAGTAACTCTCAGCAAGAGAGTGTGTTGTTTGCCTCGGAGAGCGAAACTGTCCCATATTCCAAGCACCTAGGTGGAGCACAGCCCGCCCCCGCCCAGGTGTGCGCTGGAGCTGAGGAGACTTGAGGGTGGCCACAGTAGGAATCCAGTCTGGGGGAATCTCTCAAACTAGGGGTTGACAGCAGTTTGGCCTGAACTGTAGTAACAGGAAGTGCAAGTGTCTCCGGACCCCTGAGAACCTACTTAAATTAGCTTGTTACTTCTGCGCTGTAACTCCGCCTTCCAAGGTGTCAGACGGAACCACACAGACCTTAAGTCTCTGTACTACCAAAGACAGATGGCTGACACCAGATGTTTTGCAAAACTCAACAATTTTTTTTAACTTCCTGCAGAGTACCCAGCTGGGTCCCTTGTAGCATTTCCCGTAACGTCCTCTCAGCTAAGAAAGATTGGGTGGATCTTTACACTACTGAGCACACTTGGGCTAATATACTGTTTCTATTACAATCTACTGATTTCTGCTTTTTAAAATAAAAAGTCACTACACCCTTGAAGTCTTTTCTCTCTGGGAAGAGCATATCGAGGTCAGATGAAATGTGGTTAAACAAGGCTAATGGGATTAATGGGCCACCACATTTCTTTAGTTATTAAATTAGAAACAAAGTTTATGCTCTATTACCCATATACACGTCTGAACCTGCCTAACATTATACACCTAACTGGAAATTTTCCAAATGTGTGTACTTTGAGGATACCAACTCTCCTTACAAGTCAGTTGGATATGCTGAAACAATAAATATATAATCCAACATTTATTTAGAGCTTACTGTGAACTTGACACTGCTTTTAAGTGCTTAACAAATATTTACTAAACGTTCCCTGATAATAATTCAATGACTAGGTACTATTATCTCCTTATTTTAGATATGAAAACCGAAGTATAGAGCTTAAGAAATTTGTCAAACAGCTACTAAAAACCAGAGTCCTTAGGAAAGTCCAGAAATCTGAATTCCAGTCCCTTTACAGTATGCAGGTGCATGATGTTACACAAATAACATTTGTGGAACACATTAAATCAAGTCTCAGAGCTTTTTTTAAACTGAAAAATTGGGGTGACATACCAGCCTTGTTGAATTTTCCAAGCATTTTTGAATATCAAGGAAGATAATGTAAAATGCCAAAACACTTCGAAAGCTGGAAAGTACTGTGAATCTATTAAGGACTTTACAGTTTGGGAAATTGAAGGAAAAATCAAATGGATTCATGGCAGTGTTGAGTCCCTAGTATATCAAATACCTGTATATTGTGAATTACAAGGATAGTTAACATTTTAGCCCTATAGTAGATTAATTTACTTAGGTCCAATTAAAACTTCCAACTGCAATAAGCTAGAATTCCACAATGGATACAAAGATTTCCCTTGAAGCTTGTATGTTATGTTTATAACTATAGATCATGTTATAGTTATGTTATAGTTATGTTTATAACTATAGATCACCTCACAGACAGCTGTTGTAAATTTCTTTAGGTATAAGGCAGCAAATTGAAACACAACTAAATAATAGCTAATTTTGAATATACTGAAGTCCATTACACTTTTGCAAATATAAGGAATTAAATAATAGCAGTGCTCATTAACATTTCTATTTATCCTATCAAATATGTATGTTATTTGTGCAGGCATAGTACAAACCCTAACCAATAATTAGACATTTAAATGATGTTTTAAAGGGTCATTGTGAATATAAAAGTGAATACCTAATAAAAGAAATCTTGGTACCTGTTCTTCTCTGTGTCAAGTGCTCTGAAGTTTAGGTCAACTTATCTCTTACCTGGATTATTATAATATAATGAATTATTATAATATAATGTGTTTCAATATTTTCCTAATGCTATCTCTTCCTCCAGTGCTTCTTCATCCCCCTTTCCCCTCCAACTCATCTTCTGTAGTGCAAGCCAAAATTATCCTAAAATAAAAATTGAATCATGATCCCATACAATTGAAACACATCATTAATTCCCCATCATATCAAAGCTTTTCAGTCTTTTCCACTAAAGGAGTCACAATGGCTAAGAAGAGTATGGTGGCTAAGGGTATACAGATAGACTTTGCGGTGATGCAGGCCTCCTATGTAAGTACAATATTCAATCAATTTGAATACCATTATATATGTGTTTGTTTCAATGTAAGAAAAATACTTAAAATTACTTAGCAGTTAAATTAGTTAACTTTCCTATCAAAATATTTGAATAAAATTAAAGGGGAGATATGCCATATTTTCCTTAGGGCTTCTACTTCTCACTGGGCCATTGCCTTAAATGTGCATGTATGTGTGTTTGGGAGGGCAGGGTGTCAAGGGAACAGTGAGGTAGTTTGTTTTTCACATTAAGGAAAACATTGGAAATGATTTATGACATCCAAATCATAACACAATGTAAAAACTATTCATTTTAACAAATAAAAATAAATAATAAGCTAACGTTGCAAGCTCTGAGTGTAATTGTTTCGATCAATCCTCATTTTTATTATTATTTATTATTACCACTTAGTATTTACTATGTTTTATAAACAATATTGGATAGTGACACCACTATGAACAGGACAGATGTGGCCTTGCTTTCATGGAGCGCACAGTCAAGCCACAATGAAATACCAATACACAACAAAAAAAAATGGCTAAAAAAAACAAGACAGCAACAAACATCAGTGATGATGTGGATAGACATACACACCAATAGAAATACAGATACATATAAACCAGAGACATGTAGGAGAAAATTTATACTTACGAAGTCCCAAATTGGAAACAATCCAAATAGACATCAATGGTAGAATGAAGATATAAATGCTTCTATATTTTTACAATGGAAAACTAAACAACAATGAAAAGAAATGAATTACCGCAATCTAAAGTAGAACGACTAAATCTAGGGACGCCTGGCTGGCTCAGTCGGTGGAGCATGTGACTTGATCTTGGGCTGTGAGTTCGAGCTTCATTTTGGGTGTAGAGATTACTTAAATAAATAAAATATTAATAATAAAAAAAAGAATGGCTAGGGGCTCCTGGGTGGCTCAGTCGGTTAAGCATCTGACTTTGGCTTAGGTCATGATCTCACAGTTCGTGGGTTCGAGCCCCGCATCGGGCTCTGTGCTGACGGCTCAGAGCCTGGAGCCTGATTCGGATTCTGTGTCTCCCTCTCCCTCTCTGCCCCTCACCTGCTCATGCTCTGTCTCTGTCTCCTTCAAAAATAAACATTAATTTTTTTTTTTTTTTAAAGAACGGCTAAGGGGCTCCTGGGTGGCTCAGTCAGTTGGGCATCAGACTTCAGCTCAGGTCATCATCTTGCAGTCTGTGAGTTCAAGCCCCATGTTGGGCTCTGTGCTGACAGCTCAGAGCCTGGATCTTGCTTCAGATTCTGTGTCTCCCTCTCTCTCTGTCCCTCCCTGCTCACACTCACTCTCTCTCTCTCTCTTTCAAAAATAAACGTAAATAAAAAATTTTTAAAAAGAATGACTAAATCTCACAAATATAGTGTTAAGTGAAAGAAGATAGACACAAAATCATATGTGCTGTATGATTTCATTTATGTAACATTTAAATATAGATAAAACTATTCTATGGTGTTAAAAGTCAAAATAATGGCTGCATTTGAGAAAGGGAAAGGGGGCAGAGCAACTGGGATCCTCTAGGATGCTGGTTATGCTCAATTTTTGACCCAGATGACAATAATTGTGGTAGTTCATCAAGCTATATACTTATGATGTGTGCACTTCTATATGTGTGCCATTTAAAAGACTTTTCAACATTCACTGTGTTAATTTTTGTTTATGTTTTATATCCCCTTTCTTACCTCTTGACAAATGGACCACCCAGGTTGTTTTAGCTTGATAAATTAAAAGGTAAAACTTCTCAACCTTCCCCTTCCTTTCCTGTAACAATTTTTGTTGTATTAGAAAAGAGGAAAACTTGAAGGCAAAAACAAGTAGATGGGGAACTGAGCTTCTTTTTCCTTTTAATCCTATCAACACTTATGATTTTAAGCAACTGGAAAAAAGAATTTCAGTAACTGAAAGACTTGTTTCCCTCTCTTTAACTCTCTGTTTCTTTTACATGGATATTTTCCTTTTTGTACTTATTTATTTTTAAGTTTATTTTGAGAGAGAAAGAATTCGAGCATGACTGGTGGAGGGGCAGAGAGAAGAAGAGAATCCCAAGCAGGCTCTGCCTCTTCACAGCACAGAGCCCTGAATGGGGCTCAGTCTCAGGAACTGAAAGATCATGACCTGAGCCACAACTAAGAGTCAGATGCTTAACTGACTGAGCTATTCAGGTGCCCCTTCCTTTTTTTTTTTTTTTTTTAATCAGGGTTGTCAATAACTCAGAATCCATTGTAATAATTTTATTAGCATAAGTTATTTTTTGGCCTTTCCAGCCATATTATAAACATACTAATATTTCTAACCCTTTTTAATTTCAGGCAAAGAATATATTAAAATTTTTAAAATATAAAGGGGATGATTTTGTAAATATTTTCTCACATCAGTTTGCTGAAATCATTTCAGATAGTAAAGAAGGCAGCAGGTCCATTTATGACAGCAGATGATAGTGCCAACTGTGTGTTAACTAACTGCGTTAGTCTGTAGACCAGAGAGTTTACTGGAGAGATATACTAAAGCCCCAGAACAAAATTATCTGGAGTAATAAGTGTATCTTATTACATATCTAACCATTAAACACCATATAATTTCCACTGTATTGAACAAATAGATTCCAGTGCACTAAACCAATCTGTAGAGAAGAACTATTAATTATGTCATTCAGCTATTATTGAAATATGCTAGGAAATAGTATTCTCATGTGAATTATAGAGAGGAAAGGGGTTTATTTGGTGGAAAAATTATTGTGACTTCATCCCAATCATAATCAAAAAAATTCTAATGGTTTTTTTGATGCATACATATACCTTGTTTCACTTTTTCAAAGTTTAATTCTTATTTCCCATAAAAAATCGCTTTGGGGTCTCCAAGTTAATCTTAAATGAAAGACAGGCCGCTTTTGTTTATATGGTCATATATCTTTTAAGTACTTAACACCACTTTGGAGAACTGGCATTACCTGCTAAAATTGAACATATACATACTCTGTGACCTAGTAATTTCTCTCCTTGGTATATACTCAACAGAACTACATGTATATATGCATCAAAATACATATTTAGAGCAGTATTCTTTGTAAGTATCAAAAGCATATTGCTAAAGATAAAAGGTGGAGATCAGTGTTTACAGATTTAATAACTATAGAACAAGGCCATTATTTCAGGTAGAGACCAAGTATGTTTTATCTTAGGCCTGCGGTGGCAGCCTTCCATGAATAGGGGCTAGAAGGAAAGTTTTAATGTTCCTGAAGTGGGAAAGGTGGTCCAACCTGACCAGGAGGAGGTAGAAGCCCAGCTGGTGGTTTGTGATGGGCATATCTGAGAAGGGTTGGAATTTGTACCAGAGTCAACTAAGCTATCCATTGTGGTGGATGGAGAGGAATTGTCTTGGCTACTGATTAATACTGCATCAGGGTTCCAGTCTAAGCACATCTCTTCCATTAATGGTCATAGAGCCCCTATAATTTCACAGGATATCCTTCATCATCAAGGGGCAATATACCCCTCTGCCCTTGGGCAATGAGCTTAAGAGATCCCTTCACTGAGGGAGACATGAGCTCTGGTATTGCTATTTTTGTAGTCTCTGATTACAATAGGAAACAAAGCACTTGACATTTTAGAAACGAAAATGGAAAGAGACCTCAAAATGTCTTCTTGAAGTTGCTTTAACAATCCTTGATTTTCAGAGTATTACCAACTTCTTTTCACTTGTTCCTTTATCAATTTCTGTATCAGAAAGGTGGCTTGCTTCATCTCTGCAGTAACAGCTCTTTGTATCACAAACAAGTATCCAATTAGCATGGGCATTCTTGTGCAGAATAAAATGTTGCTATGTATTTTCATATTCTACAGTTTATTTCTATTTCCCTTTCTCTGTACCTGACTACTCCTAATCTTTCTTTTCTGCTCACATTCTTCCAGTAACATATTCTGCCTGATTAATGAGTTCACTTCTCAGCTTTGTAATGCATTTTCTAGGGGTCTCGAAATGACTACAATGAACGAGTATCCTGTTCCACCTTCCTTACGTTTTCTTTCAATCATGAGTGATTGACATCGGTCAGCTAAAGTCATAAATGGTTTCTCTCCTTGAACTAATGCTGATGTAGCTTGGGCCTTTGTCATATCCATTCCATGTTGTGATGAAATACAAAATATGACCACAAATTCCTCCCATGTTCCTATACAATGTGACTTTACTCTTCCTCCCATCAAGAGGTTGTCTATTTCCCCAACCTTTGAAACTGGGCTGATCTTGTGACTTGCTTTAATCAACAGAATGTGCAGGAGTGATGTTATGTGACTTCCAAAGCTGGGTCTTAAAGGACACTGCAGCTTCTGTTTTCATCTTCTTATGATGCTACCCTGAGACCATCATATAAGGAAGCCAGCTTAGCTTACTAGAGAATAGGAGGTCACATGTAAAAGAACTAAGGTTCCCAATGGACAGCTAGCACCAAGTACCAAATGTGAGTGAGGCTACCTTGGTCTTTCAGCCCAGTCACCTTCTGGCTGAATGCAGGCAACACCAGCAGATAAACTATCAGCTAACCCAGAGAATCGTGAAAAAATAAATAAATAAATAAATCACCAATGCTTTAAACCACTAAGTTTTGGGGTTGTTATGCAGCAATAGATAACTGATATAACTGTCTTCTCTTTCACTTTCTCAACTTGGTGATTCCCCAACTCTCCATTGTCTAATTCAGAAAATACAATTTCATCCCTATTACTTTTTCCCTCAGTTTCAGAATCAAACTGCACAAGAAAATTATTGAAAACTCTAGCATCATAACTTTTATAATCAAGAGATTCTTTACTCTGATTGGAGACTTCTGATGTATTTTCAGTTTTTCCTGAGCTTTATGTTTTGCTCCATCCAACTTCCTCTTCCTGTAGCAAGACAGAGCCTGCATATAACTTTCTCTTCAATGGTTTATAGCTTCCTTAAGAGCTATCTTACCTTTAAGAGGTTTACTGAATTCTTACTCATTATTTTTCTATGAACTTAAAAAGCTTTTCTACAGATTTCTTTACATTTTCTTCTTAGTTTACACCCTAACAAGTGTTTTTTTCCACTGGCTTTAAATTACTTTTTTACTGTTTCTTGATTTTAGCCAGCACCTTCATCAGAGAGATGCATTCCTATTTTGTTGGCTGTTCTCTTTAAGTGAATTCTTTCTTAGTTTGTGAAGCCTTTGTTGATATTCTGACATCTTTTCAGGAATTTAGTTTTTTTCCTTTCAATTAAATGTGAACTAGATCCTGAGTTCTTCTACGTTTGGAAATAAGTTTTTCCAAAGACTGTCCCTATTGAGATTGCAGAAGCCTGCCTGCTTCCCCACTCCACCTCCTAGAGGTGATGAGGATTTTACATTAATGAATCTCTTAGCTACCAGGTCTACATCCACTTTGTCAAGTGAACAAAGATTAGCCACAGATTCCATATAGAATGCAGAAAATCTTGTATTTTTTCTTGTTCTAGCTTCCTGTGAAACGAGTACACAAACAACAAAATAAAATAACCGTAAGACTAAAGATGCCAGTTCTGGGTAATCCTCGTCATTCATTAACTCAGTAAATGGATATACATTGAATTGTCAAGATGCCCATGATAATTGTATATGCGGTAGATATAGCTTTGCCTACACAACGTGACACATTGAAAAGGCAGGAGCCCCCACCACTGACAAAACCGTTTCTGTCGACCTAATTTCATTAGCTATACTTAAAGGATTAATTACCTAGCAGCTGTGTTGTTTATTCCTCTTGATCCCTTGTTATTTTCATATTGGGTGATCCTTTGGTAGCACAATTTTTTTCTACAAGAATATCTTTTGATGAAAGCCATATTCGTGATTGATGCTATTTCAGCTTCATTTTTCTTGTTTAGATCTAGATGTAGCATCCTACTGAAGGATATCACACAAACTCAAACTGAAACACATTCTGTAAAACTACTAAGCTGTATGCTGCAAAAACGCTAATGTCATGAAAGACTAAGACTGTAAAAGTATTCCAAATCAAAGGAAGATTAAAAGAAATAATAACTAAATGCAATATGTAGTCCTGGACCAATAAATACAAAAAAAAATAATAAATGTCATAATGCAATTAGGACAATTAATTTGGGATATAGAGTGTAGAGCAGATACAACTATAGAGCACTGATAAAATGAAAGTATTTTATTAATGTTAAGTTTCCTAAGTTTGGTAACTGTACTGTAGTTGTGTCAGAAAAATATTCTTTTTCTTAGAAATACACTAAAGTTTTCAGGGGAAAGGAAATATGACTTACGCAACCTAGCCTCAAATGGTTGAAAAAACATAAATGTGTGTGTGTGTGTGTGTGTGTGTGTGTGTGTGTGTGTGTGAGTGAGTGTATGGAGAGAAAGAAAGGGAGAGAGACATAAGGCAAATATGGCACAATGTCAAAAATGATAAATCTGGGGCACCTCGCTGGCTCAATCAATAGAGCATCTGCTCTTGATCTCAGGGATATGAGTTCAAACCGTATGCTGGGCATGGAGCCTACTTAAAAAGGGGGGGGGGGGCGCTGGGTGGCTCAGTTGGTTGAGCGTCTGACTTCGGCTCAGGTCATGATCTCATGGTTTGTGGTTCAAGCCCCACGTCAGGCTCTGTGCTGACAGCTCGGAGCCTGGAGCCTGCTTCGGATTCTGTGTGTCCCTCTGTCTCTGCCCCTCCCTTGCTTGTGCTCAGTCTCTCTCTCTCTCTCTCTCTCTCTCTCTCTCTCTCTCTCTCTCTCTCAAAAATAAATAAAAACATTAAACATTAGTATTTATTGTCACAGAAAACACTGGTCAATATACAGTATTATTATGTTAAAGAAAAAGTAACAAAGCAATATGTTTCTACATTTGCTTAAAATCTGTACATATAAACAAAGAACAAAATCTTAGAAACTCTATAACCAAATTTTAGCAATGGTTCCTCTTACATATTGGCTATATTTTCAAAATCTCTGAACCCCACACATATTACATCAGTAATTAGAAAAAATTAAGTCCCCATGATACTCTATGATATGGGAGTTTCCATGGTGGCTTTATTTCACACAATTAATGATGTAGGATTGGGTTTAAGACAAAAAAATATTAACATTATTGGTCATTCCTTGTGGTAGTAGATGTTCAGCAAATTTGCATCAAGTTTATCTGTAAAAAAAAAAAAAAAAGACACAGTGAGTTCAGGTTCAGGGTAAAAAGTAGTAACTGCACTCTACTATTTCTCTTCCCCTGATCCAGCTAAAAAACCTAGATAGAATGTGTGGAATAGTCTGAAGACAATGAAAAGTAAATAATAGCTGGAATTGCAGAAGAACAGAAATCAGTACCAGAGAACTGAGTTGGGTTTATCATCCACCTGCCCCTCCCTGCCCCCACAATTATATTCCCCCCAGGCCTGCTAAAGCAAAAATATCAACATAGTCTATAAGATTCAAATAACGCACAGAGTCTCAATATTAATGTTCAAAATCTCTCAGATACAAAGTAAACTTACTTGACATAAGAAGAACCCTGAAAATCTTGGTTTTTACATGGGAAATGACAATGGATATATGCCAAAACTGAGACTGTATACATATTAGAATTACCTGACAATGACAGTAAAGCAGCTATTAAAAAGTTTGCCAAGAAGTAAGGGCAAACACTCTTGAAATGAATGGAAAGGTAGAAACTCTTAGCAAAGAAATAGAAAATATAAACAGACACAAAATAGAAATTTTCAGGGGGAGGATTTGGAAAGAGAGTGAGGGAATTGGGGAGATGTTAGTCCAAGAGAACAAGCTCAGCAATTAGAAGATGAGTAAGTTCTAACGATCTAATACACGGTATCATGACTATAGTTAACAATATTGTATTATAACTTGAAAGTTGCTAAGAAACTACCTCTTAAATGTTCTCACCACTATATATATATATATATATATATATATA
This sequence comes from Acinonyx jubatus, assembly GCF_027475565.1. Lineage (NCBI taxonomy): Eukaryota > Metazoa > Chordata > Mammalia > Carnivora > Felidae > Acinonyx > Acinonyx jubatus. The sequence goes on from NC_069391.1 coordinate 61,120,964, forward strand.
TATATATATACATATATATGTATGTATATATGTATATATATAATTATGTTGCATAACACATTGTACACCCTAAACTTATACAATGTTATATGCCACTTATATCTCCATTAAAAAAGTTAAAAAAAGATGAAGAGGATACTTTTAGCAGGTTATCTTGAGAAGCAGTCATTTCCCAGCCACCCTCTTAGCCAGAGGGCAACAGCCCAAACATTCAGATATAAAATAACTATAATTTATCAAAAGGATAAAAATTAAGGCTTCTGATAGTGTATAATGAACTTTGAAGTAAAACTAAAGCATCTTCCCCCCAAATTTAAACTGCCCTAATGAGATGTATATATTCAAACATCTCAGAACAGAGATTTAAACTTTCAGAAGAAACATCTGGACAGACATTGCAGAAGAGGCAAAAATTTACATAAAGTAGAGGAAACTTGTGGTAAATTCTTTACTGGATTTGATATCTCACTTGAGCACATAGTTTACCATAGCTAACACCAGCTGTGGCTGGCAGACAACTGTGCATCTACCCAGCTGGGGCAGTGAAAATGGGTCATGAGACATAGGGAAAAAGAGAAATTGGAAAACAAATATACTAGAAGATAGTACTATTCTTTTTTTTTTAATTTGTAATTTTTTTTTTTAATTTACATCCAAATTGGTTAGCATATCAACAATGATTTCAGGAGTAGATTCCTCAGTGCCCCTTACCCATTTAGCCCATCTTCCCTCCCGCAACCCCTCAGTTTGTTCTTCATATTTGTGAGTCTCTTCTGTTTTGTCCCCCTCCCTGTTTTTATGTTATTTTTGTTTCCTTCCCTTATGTTCATCTGTTTTGTCTCTTAAAGTCCTCATATGAGTGAAGTCATATGATTTTTGTCTTTCTCTGACTAATTTCACTTAGCATAATACCCTCCAGTTCCATCCACATAGTTGCAAATGGCATGATTTCATTCTTTTTGATTGCTGAGTAATACTCCATTGTGTGTATATATACCACATCTTCTTTATCCATACATCCATCAATGGACATTTGGGCTCTTTCCATACTTTGGCTATTGTTGATAGTGCTGCTACAAACATGGGGGTGCATGTGTCCCTTCGAAACAGCACACCTGTATCCTATGGATAAATGCCTAGTAGTGCAACTGCTGGGTCATAGGGTAGTTCTATTTTAGTTTTTTGAGGAATCTCCATACTGTTTTCCAGAGTGGGTTCACCAGCTTGCATTCCCAGATAGTACTATTCTTTAAACAAATTAGGTAAAACATTTAAAAATTTGAACTGAAAATACAAAAACTAAACAAGTAAACAAAAACACCTTACAGAAGCATGTCAGTGACAGAGGAAAGAGCCAATGAACTTGAGGACAGATCAATAGAAATTATCCTAATTGAACAACAGAGAAAAAAGAAATCCTTTCTCAGCCAAAAGTGAACAGAACCTCATGGGTCCACGAACAGTACAAAAAGGACTAACATTCACGTCATTGGAGTTTCAGAAAAAGAGGAGAAAAACTGTGTTACTATATATATTTTTTTTCTAAAAAATTACCAAATTTGGCAAAAGACGACAACTTACAGATTCAGTGTCAGCAAACCCTAAACAAAAAACACAAATGAGGGGCGCCTGGGTGGCTCAGTCAGTTAGGCGTCCAACTTCAGCTCAGGTCATGATCTGGCAGTCCATGAGTTCCAGCCCCGCGTCGGGCTCTGTGCTGACAGCTCAGAGCCTGGAGCCTGTGTCAGATTCTGTGTCTTCCTCTCTCTCTGACCCTCCCCCATTCATGCTCTGTCTCTCTCTGTCTCAAAAATAAATAAACGTTAAAAATTCTTTTTAAAAATACAAATGAACATGAATTAAATATGCTACAATCAAATTGCTGAAAACTAAAGACAATATTTTTTTAAGTTTATTTTTGAGAGAAAGACAGACAGACAGACAGAGCATAAGTGGGGGGGTGGGGGGAGGTGGGCAGAGAGAGAGGTAGACACAGAATCTGAAGCAGGCTCCAGGTTCTGAGCTGTCAGCATAGAGCCTGACGTGGGGCTTAAACTCACAGACTGTTGAAATCATGTCCTGAACCGAAATCGGACACTCAACTGACTGAGCCACCCAGGTGCCCCAACAATCTTGAAGATAGCCAGAGACTAACAATGTATTACTAATAAATATATAGACAAAGATTCAAATGACTGTGGAGGCAGAAGGAGTATAAGATTTTTTTTTAATTTAAATTCAAGTTAGTTAACACAGTATAGTCTTGGCTTCAGGAGTAAAACCCAGTGATTCATCTCCTAAATATGACACCCAAGACTAAAGTGCCAAAAAGAGGGGTGCCTGGGGGTTCAGTTGGTTAAGCATCTGACTTTGGCTCAGGTTACAATCTCATGGTTTTTGAGTTTGAGCCCAGCATTGGTCTCTGTGCTGACAGCACAGAGCCTGCTTGGGATCCTCTGTCTCCCTCTCTCTGTGCCCCCCCCCAGTTGCTCTCTCTCTCTCAAAAATAAATAAACATTAAAAAACTCATTTTAGAAGTTTAAAGTGCCAAAAAGAGAAAAAAACAGAAGAGATGATAACTCAGAATTCTGTATCAAGTGAAAACATCCTTCAGGAATGGAGATGAAATAAAGACATACTCAGATAAAAGGAAACTAAGAGAATTTGTTGAAAAAAACTGCTCTTAAAAATTTCTAAAGGAAGTTCAGATATTAGGAAACTAACGTCAGAGGGAAACTGGGAACATCAGAAAGGAAGGAAGAATAACATAAGTATAAATAGAATAGATTATTTTTTATTTGTTTAAAATATTTTTTATGGTTGAAAACAAAAATTAAAACATTGTTTTAATGAGTTTTCAATACACATAGATGTAATATATAAGATAACTATAACATAAAAGAAGAAAGGTAAAAGAACCTAAATGGTGGGTCCATTTGAATGATAAAATACTGATTCTAAGGAAACCGAAAAGTTAAGTATGTACATCAAAATCTCTGGAGCAACTTCTCCACAAAACTATACAAAAAGATACAGCTAAAATGCAATCAATAAATTAAAATGGAATACCAAAAACTGTTCTAATTTTCCAGATGATAGTAGGGAAGGGATAACCAAGGAATGAAAAACAGAGAAAATAGAGAACAAATAACAAAATGATGATAAGGAATTGAAATTTAAATATCAATAATCATACAACTCTAAATGCTCTATACACATCAATTAAAAGAGATTGTCAGAATAAATTAAAAAACATGACCCAGCTATATGCTGTCTACTAGAAAGTCACTTCAAATATAATGATATAGATATGTTAAAATTTAAAGGGTGGGGGGAAATGTAAACTCTAATAGAAAAGGAGGTTGGAACAGCTATATTAAAGGCAAAAGTAGACTTCAGAGCAAAGAAAATTACCAGGTAGGTATATTAGTTACTTCTTGCTATATAATGAAGTACCCCCAAATTTAGTGACCTAAAACAACACACTTTTATTTTATTTCTTTTTTTTTTTTAAAGAGAGAGCAAGTACAAGCAGGGGAGGGGCAGAGGGAGAGGGAGAAAACCTTAAACAGAATCCACGCTCAGCTCAGCGCCAGATGCAAGGCTTCATCTCACAACTGTGAGATCATGACCTGAGCCAAAATCAAGAGTCAGATGTTTAACCAACTGAGTCACCCAAGTGGTCCATAACACACATTTATTATCTTACAGTTACTGTTGGTCAGGAATCTCCTTATGGCTTAGCTAAATTTTGTGCTTCAGGGTCTCTAGCAAGGCTTCAATCAAAGGTCAGCTAGGGCTGTGGTCTCACCTGAAGCCTTAACCAAAGAAGGATCTGCTTCCAAACCCACTCATGATGTTGTTGGCAGGATTCAGTTGTTCCCAGGCTGTTAGAATGAGGGCCTCAGTTCCTCACTGGCTGTTTGCCAGAGGCCAGCCACACTCAGCTCCTTGCCATATGGGCCTTTCCATAAGGTTGCTCACGGTATGTCATCATCAGAGTAAGGGCACAAAACAAAAACAAACAAAACAAAACAAAACCCAGAGAGAAAGTGCAAGCAAAAAAAAAAAAAAGTCACAATAATTTATAAAACTAATCTTGGAAGAGATGGCTCATCATTTTTTTGCCATACTCTGTTCATTAAAAGTGAGTCACCAGGTCCAGCCTATATTCAAGAGGAGACGATCACATACAGGTGCAAGTAACAGGAGTTGGGAATCGTTAGGAGTCATTTCAGAAGCTAGGTACCACTAAGGAACATTACATAATGATAAAAGACTCAATTCATAAAGAAGACATAAAAATCCTAAATGTGGGTGCATCTAACAACAAAGCTTCAAAATATATGAAGTAAAAACTAAAAAAAGTGAAAGGTAAAATAGAAAAACACACAACTATAGATGGAAATGTCAACATTCCTATCTTGTTGATAGAACCAGTAGACAGATGTTCAGCAGGGACACTGAAGGACTGAACACCATTAACCTGGATTTAATTGACATTTACAGAATACTCTATCCAACAACAGCAGAGTACATTTTCTTTTCAAGTGTACATGAAACATCCATCAAAGATTTGTGATAAAACAAATATGTGTGTGTCTGTGTATGTGTGTGTGTATGTGTGTGTGTGTGTATGTGATAAAAACAAATCTTACGGGCGCCTAGGTGTCTCAGTGGGTTAAGACTTGAACTCTTGGGGTGCCTCGGTGGCTCAGTCGGTTGAGCGTCCGACTTCGGCTCAGGTCATGATCTCACCATCCGTGAGTTCGAGCCCCACATCAGGTTCTGTGCTGACAGCTCAGAGCCTGGAGTCTGCTTCAGATTCTGTGTCTCCCTCTATCTGCCCCTCCCCCACTCATGCTCTGTCTCTCTCTCTTCTGTCAAAAATAAATTAAAAAAAAAAAAGAGTTGAACTCTTGATCTCTGCTCAGGTCGTGATCTCATGGTTCAGGGGATTAAGCCCGCTGTTGGGCTCTACCCTGATAGCATGGAGCCTACTTGGGATTCTCCCTCTCCTCTCTCTGCCCCTCCCTCATGCTCTCTCTCTCTCTTGATAAATAAACATTAAAAAAATGTTAATAAATTTTCCCCCACAACTTCCTGCCCCCAAATCTTAATAAATGTAAAGGGATTAGGATCATTCAAACTGGAGTGCCTAGGTGGCTCAGTCAGTTAAGCATCTGACTCTTAATTTGCCTCAGGAAATGATCTCACGGTTTGTGATCACATGAGATCATGGTCATGATCTCACGGATTGAGCCCCGCATTGGGCTCTGTACTGACAGCATGGAGCCTTCTTGGGATTCTCTCTTTTCCTCTCTCGCCCCTCCCCAACTCGTGCACATGCTCTCTCTCTCACACAAAATAAATAAACAGACATTAAAAAAATAATCATTCAAACTATATTCTCTGATCATAATGGAATTAAAATAGAAATTGATAACAGAAAGATAACAGAAAAATCTCTAAACACCTGGACATTAAACAACATACTTCTAAATAGTTCATACATCAAGGAAATTTCAAATTAAAAAAGATTTTAATTTGGATGAAAATGAAATTTGAGTGAAACTGGAAAGTGTTTTAAACTAAAGGAAAATGAAAATATATGACAAAATTTGTAGAATGCACTTAAAGCAGTGTTTAGGGGAGATTTTATAGCATTAAATGCCTATATTAGAAAAAAAAAAGAAAGCCTTAATACTTAAGCCTTAAACCTTAAGACTTAAGAAACTTAAAAAAAGAAAAACAGAAAAAGGACAAAATAAACCCAAAGCAATCAGAAGAAAAGAAGGGACAAGAGCAGAAATAATATTGAAAACAGAAAATCAATATAACCAAAAGTAGTTCTTTGAAAAGATAAAAAAAAATTGATAAATTTATAGCAAGATTGAAAAAGAAAAAAGAGAGAACTCATGAATTACCAATATCAGAAATGAAAGAGGGGTTTACTGCTACATAGTGGAGGTTTGTACACTATTTTCAATATTTCAAAAACTGTAACAGGCATTATGGAGTAGATGAAAGAGCATGAGCATGAGTTAACAGCAGTGTGTACAAATCCTGCTTTTACTAACCAGCTGTGATATAAGACCAATTACTTCATCTTTTAGGTGTCAATTTTCTTATATGTAAAATGGGTATTGTAATATTTTAACTCAAAAAGCAAAAGATGAGGTTTAAATGAAATTAAAGTAGGTAGGTAAAGAGCCTAGAACAATAGAATGTACTCAACAAACTCACACTTTCCGATCAGGGATGACATTTACCAGTAATAAGGAAAACAAGGGGAATGTGTTTCCTTGTTTTTATTACCAGTTATAAAAATTCATTAGTAGGTAATTTTTATATTTAAAGGTTTCCTGTACCACATTACCATGCTGATCAAGAGCTCTGTTTGGCATATCAATATATCTATCTAGTATCTCTATCTCTGTCTCTATCTCTATATACAACTATAATTAAAACCAAATGGGAATCCAAATTTAATGCTATTTTTGATCATTTTGTTTGACAATTTAAAATTTCAAACTTCATATCCATAGGGAAGAAGAATTAACCATAGGATTAATGTGTCCAATAACACGTAATTCTGTAATGCCCACACTAGATGGCAGATTTTAGACAGGATTTTCTGGGTCACAAATTAATTAGGGTTTTTTTCTACAATCCTGCAGCCTACTCAGTTGACACAGAATCCCGATTTCCTCTTCGTAGGTGTGATTTGAGATATTTTGGTACTTGAGATATTTGGAAACCTCACTGCCAGGTAGCCAAATTAGAAGAGGCAAGTACTGGGGAGACTGGGTGGCTCAGTTCGTTAAGCATCTGACTTCAGCTCAGGTCACCATCTCATGGTTCATGGGTTTGAGCTCTGTGTTGACAGCTCAGAACCTGGAGCGTGCTTTGGATTCTGTGTCTTCCTCCCTCTCTGCCCCTCCTCCACTCATGCTCTGTCTCTCAAAAATAATAAATAAACATCAAAAAGGTGGGGGCAAGTACCTGGGAGGGTTTCAATGGGGGGAGAAAAGAAACAAATAAACACTAATCACTGAAACCCATACAGCCAGATCCATTTCTGCAGTAGTTTTTACTTTCTTAAAAAACCAGAAGGAGGGGGGCGCACCTGGGTGGCTCAGTCACTTAAAGCATCTGACTTCGCTCGGGTCATGATATCATCATCGTCATGATCTCATGGTTCACGAGTTTGAGTCCCACATCGGGCTCTCTGCTGAAGGTGCAAAGCCTGCTTGGGATTCTCTGCCTTATGTTAACCATGTTTTGAAGAAGTCTTTAACAAGAACATACTGTGTATAAAGAACTTTGTATAAATGCAGGATGAGGGAGGCAGAAGTAAGGGAGTGGGAAATGAGTCACACATTCTAAGCAATCCTCTCTCCTTAAGGATATTGTAGTCCTGAAGAGAAAATAAGACAACTACAGAAATACCACAGGGCAGGTAGAAAGTGAGACATGTGAGGTTTTATCAGATGTAAAAGAGAGGATTATCTCAATTTGGCTGAGTAGTAAAAAGGAAGAAAGTGAAATATATTAAGGAATGTATGTATATACATACACATATATATGTAAATATATGTGGATAAACATATATATATGGCAGTTATTGAGCTAGGTGGTTTACATACATGATTTAATTTCATATCATTTTTACTGTTTAGAACTTTCTTACTTACAATACCCATTTATCAGGAGTAGTAACTGAATCTATAAACTTGGCAAGTTTCCTGATAGGAAGCAGCAAAATCCAGGATTGAACCCAGGTCTGTATGCCTCTAAAGACTGTTCATGGGGGGAGGGGGTAGCATCAGCTACTGTTTTTATTTTTGAAAATGGCTTACTGTATTTTTCAGAAATAGAAACTTTATGTATAGTCATTGTAAGATAGAAGAATTGTAATACATTGGGAAGGCAGGAAACAGACATCCAGGCATAGCATGGACATAAAATGGAAGCAGAGGAGAGAAATGATGAGCATTCAGGCTGCCTGGAATGGGGCTACCTGTGATTGATCCTAAGTTCTTAGACCAATAAATGCTTTGAAAGAGAGGGGGAAAAAAAGACAGCATTCAAATCTACACAAGGACCAAATCTGTGTCAATACATCTGCAGATTATTTCTAGAATCTCTCCATTTGACCTTGGTGTCCTGCTTTTCCTGAGCCCCTATTCTGGCTTTCCCAATGGCCTTTGCATTATGATACATTCACCAAATTCACAGAGGTGAACATAGCAAGTCCTAAGAATGCTGGTACCAATGTGTACCATTTCTTCTCAACACAAAATGTTTGAGTTCCTACTGCAGGTGGGCCTGCCCCAAAGATGTACAAGCCAACATGAGTGAAATGGAGGCCAGGCCTCATAATTATATCTTACTTGGGCCTCTCTTAAATTTTCTGTCAAATTATGAGCTCCTTTGAAGTTCCTTTGTAATTTCTTGTAGTAAAGAAGACTGATTAAAATAATAGACCTGATGTCAGACATACCTGGGTTCATGTCCCAGTTCTACTCCTTGTGAATTGTGGAAACTTGATCATATAGACTTTCTGTGAACCTCAGTTTTCTTCTCTGTAGAATGGGGATAATAATAATAGCAGCTTATGATGACTTAATAAGGCAAGTTGAGTGCTTAGCATAATACCTGCCATCTATTAAGTGTTCAATAAATGGTTGCCAACAAATGAAGGATGATGAATGAGGGCCAGAAGGAAAAGTCACAACACAAGCCTTATCCTTGTATCTGAAAAATTGAGTTTTATAGATAAATAGCAATATTGGATTAATCACTGTCTCCATGAGCTTTTCGGTGGCTCATAACTATAATAACTATATGAGCCACAGCCTTAGGCTGCCTGCTCCTGAAAGCACCAGGATCATTCCTCACATGTCTGGGATGTGTTTAGTGCTCTCCTCAGTGTGACCTCTGACTAGTACCCAATCCCAAAGACCTTGAATTAATTTCTGCAACCCTCAAATGGTCTTCTTTCACATTGACTTGGTTGACATAGAAGAATGTTGGTGGTAGAAGGGGAGCTATGTGTCCTGAATGAGCAAGTAGTCATGAAGTAATTGGTGAGAAAACTCTTTCATTAGCTAGATTCTACAGGGAGCAAAATAAGTTAGGCCACACTAAAGTATATATCTTAATTTCAAATGGAAATTATAACCCACAGTGTGCAGCCTCTTACCCCTTGTTCTTGGGTAAGAGTCTAGTATCCACAGGGTTCAGGTAGAAGGAGTCTATAGCATGGAAGGACTTTGCAGTCTGAAGTTGGTGCTTCAAAGGAACTACTTCTATCACCATAGGCTATAGGCAAGGGACCATTCCATTGTCTCTCTGACCTTGTCACCTACCTTTCTTCCCTCTCTCACTCTGCCCTAGCCCTCATGACCAAGCTATTCTTGGGTCTGCAATTCAGGGCAATGCACTTCTTTCAAAATTTTATCTCTGGACTGGACCAAAGATCGAAGTACAGTAGAACCTTGGATTGAGAGCAACTTGTCTGTGAGTGTTCTGCAAGACACAAGGAAACGTTTCTAATAAATTTTAACTTGATAAATGAGCGATGTCTTGCAATACAGGTAGTACGTGATGCCAAATGTCACATGATCACAACTGAGCCAATGATTCTCTCTCTCTCTTTCTGCGGAATTGTGGGTTATCGTCTCCCATGCTCAGATGCTTGGTCTCAGGCCACGGTGTTTGGCAGAAATCAGTGATTTTTCAGAACATTGGAAGGTGCCTACAACTGGCACTAGAGTATTTTTTGTCACTTCAAAGCACCTATGGACAGTCCTTTGCTTTTCCATACAGGAGTAAGCTTAGGAATGTTTTTTTTCATTCTAGGCCAGGCTGCCTCCAGATACAGACCCTTTCCTCTGCTGCCTTATTGCCAGTTCCATTAAATGCAGTATATGACAAGAGTTTATTAATACTGTACTGTAGTCAACATCCATGTGAATGTATACAATGACCCCCATGTAGAAAAAGGTTGAAAAGGCAGTAAGAAGATGATTATGGTGGAAGTTAGTGAAATCATTGAGAAATATGAACAAGGTATGTGAGTGGCTGAAATTGCAAGATTTTATAAGTCTATATTGACCATTTGCACAGTATTGAAGAAGAAAGAAGAAATAAGGGGTCTAGATGCAGCAAAAGGAGTCATAAGAATATCAAAGCAATGGCCATATGTTCTGGAAGATATAGAAAAGTTGCTTCTGGTTTGGATAAACAAGAAGTAACTAGCAGGTGATACTGTGACCGAGAAATTTATCTGCAAGAAGGCAAAGGCCTGGTACAGCAACCTCATAAGTAAACTGCCACGTACAGCAACAGAAAATGAAGAAGTCTTCAAGGCAAACGGGATTGTTTGATAACTTTAAGAGGAGAAGTGGCATCCATAGTGTTGTGAGGCACAGAGAGGCTGCGAGTTCGGACACTAAGCAGCTGAGGCATTCACTCCTAAGTTCCAAAAGATCATGGTTTCTGAATGTTACCTGCCAGAGCAAGTTTTTAACTGTGATGAGGTGGGGCTTTTTGGGAAAAAGATACCAAAGAGGACCTACATTACAGAAGAAGAGAATGCAATGCTCGGTCACAAATCCATGAAAGACCATCTCACCCTCATGTGTTATGCTAATGCAAGTGGGGATTTCAAAGTCAAGCCTTTGCTTGTGTATCATTCCGGGAATCCATGAGCCTTCAAGAAATGCAAGGTGCAGAAGAGCCAGTTAAACATTATGTGGAGGTCCAACAGCAAAGCTTGGGTTACTCATATCTTGTTTGTTAAGTGGATCAATGAGGTCTTCGATCCTGCAGGGAAGAAATAGCTTTTAGAAAAGAGTCGGCCACTCAAAGCCTTGCTGGCTATGGATAATGCTCTTGCTCATCCTCCAGGCTTTGAGGCTGACTTATTGGAGGAATTCGAGCTCATTAAGCTCAAATTCCTTCCTCCCAACATCACTCCAATCCTCCAGCCCATGGATCAGCAGGTCATTTTGAATTTCAAAAAGCTTTAAAGCAAAGCACTATTTCAGCGATTCTTCGAGGTGACTGAAGGAAAAAAACCTTACCCTCCGAGGGTTTTGGAAAAATTATTTCCATATTAGAAACTGCCTCAAGTTCACTGATAAAACCTAGGATGGGGTCACCAAGAGAACCCTGAATTCTGCTTGGAGAAAACTGGCCTGATTGCGTTCTTGGACATAACTTAGAGGGGCTTGCTCATGAACAGGAGCTGCCAGTTGTCAATGAAATTGTGTCCTTGGGGAAGACCATGGGACTGGAGGTGAATGAGGACAACATTGAAAAGCTGGTGGAGGAACATGGCCAGGAGCTGACCACCAACAAACTGATGGATCTGCATTGTGAGCAACAGCAAGAGGTTACAGAGGAGATCTCATCTGCAGAGGAGGAGATAAAGGTGGAGGAATCCCTCACTTCAAATGAGATTAGGGAGATGTGTAAAATGTGGGAAACAGTGCAAAATTTTGTAGAAAAGCACTACCCAATAAGGCTGTAACAGTGCAAGTGATGAATCTGTTTAACGACAATGCAATGTCACATTTCTGCAAAATCCTCAAAAGGAGGCAAAGCAAGTGTTATTGGATAGGTTCCTTGTTAAAGTTGTACAAAAAGAAAAAGATCCATTGACCCAATAGATAGCAATGATTCCGTCAGCGATAGTGAAAGTTGTCCTACATAATTACCCTCCTCTCTCTAGTCTCTCTCACACCAGCCACAAAGGTTTTCAAACATAAGTGCAGATTAATTTGTTTATTTTTCTTTATATTTTGTATTTTCTTTATTATTTTATGTTATATGACAATATTATAATAATTTTATATGAATATTTTTGGGTTGTGAAACGAATCTGAGTTTTCATTATTTCTTATGGGGAAATTCACATTAATATACAAGTGCTTTGGATTATAAGACTGTTTCTGGAACAAATTATGCTCCCAAACCAAGTGAGCTGTATTTAGTTAAGGCCCATGTTCACATTACATTACTTGTACTTGTTATAAACTGGTGTAGGGATACCTGGGTGGCTCAGTTGGTTGAGTGTCCAATTCTAGATTTCAGCTCAGGTCATGATCCTAGAGTGGTGGGCTCCACGCTTAGTGTGCAGCCTGCTGAAGATTATCTCTCTCTCTCTCTCTTTCTCTTCTCTCTCTGTCTCTCTCTCTTTGGGCACCAGGACGTTCAGTCTGTTGAGCATCCGACATTGACATTGAACTTGCTGCTGCCAGAGCAGAGCCTGCTTTGGATCCTCTGTCCCCCTCTCTCTGCCCATTCCCCGCTAATGCGTGCATGCCCTCTCTCAAAAATAAATACTAAAAAAAAAAAAAAGTCTCTCTCTCTCTCTCTCTCCCCCTCTGCCTACTCTCTATCTCATCTAAAATCTCTATCTAAAAATGAAAAAAAGATGGGGCGCCTGGGTGGCGCAGTCGGTTAAGCGTCCGACTTCAGCCAGGTCACAATCTCGCAGTCCGTGAGTTCGAGCCCCGCGTCAGGCTCTGGGCTGATGGCTCAGGGCCTGGAGCCTGTTTCCGATTCTGTGTCTCCCTCTCTCTCTGCCCCTCCCCGTTCATGCTCTGTCTCTCTCTGTCCCAAAAAAAAAATAAATAAACGTTGAAAAAAAATTTTTTTTTAAATAAAATAAAAATAAATAAATAAAAATGAAAAAAAGAATTTTAAATAAAAATAAATAAATAAATTGGTCTGATGCCTTCTTAATTAACTTGAATGCTATCTTACAAACTTATTTAGATGAGCCATCATAAAGAAATTCTCAAAACTTTCTAAGGAAATAGATATTTATCAAATTATAAAAATAATATAATCTATTTTAATTTTAAATTAAGTATTCAACAGGTATTATCATGTTAAAAACTATAAAATGATATACATGGAGGGGCGCCTGGGTGGCTCAGTCGGTTAACCGTCCGACTTCGGCTCAGGTCATGATCTCGCGGTCCATGAGTTCCAGCCCCGCGTTGGGCTCTGTGCTGACTGCTCAGGGCCTGGAGCCTGTTTCAGATTCTGTGTCTCCCTCTCTCTCTCTGACCCTCCCCCGTTCATGCTCTGCCTCTCTCTGTCTCAAAAATAAATAAACGTTAAAAAATTTTGAAAAAATGATATACATGGGCAATATATAGTCTGGTTGTTTCCTCTGAACTCTACAGTCTTGCTATGTGTACCCAGTTCCCATTTCAACATCACCAATCAATTCCTTCACCTCTATTACTAGTTTCTTCTGTGTTCTCCCAGAATTCTAATATACATATATATGCATACACTTACATATTGGAACTATATAATGGTTGCTACACTTACTTTTTTTTGACAATGAAACTTTAAAAAATTTTTTTTAAGTTTTATGTATTTATTTTGAGAGAGACAAAGACATCATGAGTGAGAATGGGGCAGAGAGACAGAGGGAGAGAGAGAATCCCAATCAGGCTCTGTGCTGCCTGTGCAGGGCCCCGTGCAGGTCTTGAACTCACAAAACAAGATCAGGACCTTAGCCAAAATCAAGACTTGGACGCTTAACCGACTGAGCTACCCAGGTGCCACCAAACATTTTTTTTAATAGGATAAAATTCTTTATTTTTTTTTAAGTTTATTGATTTTTGAGAGAAAGTGAGTGGGGGAGGGGCAGGGAGCTGAGGAGAGAGAGAATCCCAAGCAGGCTCCATGCTGTCAGCGCAGAGCCCAACGCAGGGCTCAGTCTCACAAACATTAGATCACAACCTGAGCTGAAATCAAGAGTTGGGCTCACAACCCACTGAGCCACTCAAGGGCGCCAACAATGAAAATTGTTCAAATTACAAACTCAATTCCTTGAGTATATTTCAAAAGATGTAATATTTTTCTTCATTATAAATTTAAAAAGTTAGAAATTAACTTCAAATAAATAAGGAAATAGCAAATTACTTTAAAAGTCACAATCATATATACATTGTATCCTAGAAAAGAGGGACAAGTCAGGTTCCACTCACTTTCATGAGTTTCATCAAATACTGGACCTATTCAAGGGTGGAGAGAAAAGGCAAATTTCAAAAAGTAGAGTATGTTATTAAATGAGGCATTTGCAATATGCTTTCTTAAGAGCATCAGGTGAAGCCTATGTTTTCTAAACTAAATCTAGGAAGTAGAATCAATCTGTCCTCTAAGACTGCTCACTGGTTAATGAATGAAAAAACAAGATTTAAAAACAACAACAAGACACCGGACACACTGCCAAAAAAGAAAAGTTAAACACTAAGATGTCCCAGATTATTCTCCAGATACAAACCAGTGGGCAGTTTCAAAAACTGGAGCCAAGAATTAGTCTGTTAAAAAGTCATCATGAGCACACCTTACTTTTAAACATACAAATTTTTTGTAGTAATAAAAACCAAAACTAATTCTAATCACTTTTCTGACATTACTCAACTATAACTAGTCTTTAAACTGAATTGGGAGGAGGAAGCAGGCCACGCCTCTTGGGCCTTGGACCTTTTCTCTCACACAAGTGCATATGGGTGAGTCCAGAGCATTTGTCATGATTGCTGTCAAGCAAGGCTGAGAGATTCACCTGGTAAAGAAAAATGAGCCTGTTTAGATAAGGTAGTTTCTTACACAGACAACAATACAAAGATCAGCAAAGGTGCCAATTCACTGTGTCCCTTGCCCCATCGGATGCCAAAACAGAAGACGTCAGATAACAATGCAACATGGGCAATGGGGAGCTCTGTTTCTGATAAGCCAATGTCATACTCAGCAGTTTGGAGTATTATAGTATACATCTATACCCTATAGCATACATCTACCCTGAAGTAGGGGGAAGAGGGGAATTTCGAGGCAGAAACACTTATATCTCACTAGAACCTGGAAGGTAATGAGAAATTGTCTCATCACAGCCTCAAGGGAAGATAAAGAGGTGGGTAAGAAATGGCCATGTTCCTCACAAGCCTGCCATTCTCTCCTGTTATGGGGCACTCTACCAAAACTTAAATGAACTGAGCATAAGCCTTGTCTATGGTCTTGTCTGAATGAATACACAAAAGGACACTTGCACGGAGCAGTTACCATATAACTCTACCTCCTAACCTTTCACATCACCAACCAAGCTCTTTTTACAATATAGGCCACCCCACCAGATATCCTAATAGGCAATGGAGATTCAACAATCAGTTAAATTCAGAGCAGGTGCAATAGTATGTAAATAGAATGAGGTTAAAGGAAATCCAATCAATGTCCAGAAAGTTGATCTTATTCTGTTGTCTTGAGTGCAGACTGTTAACTCTTGGAGTCAGAAGCTACTGGGACATTTCTGAAAGTTCTTAGATTAATATTTCCCACTGGCCATCCATCACGTTGAGGCTGGTAGTGGCCATCTCCATTAAATTGGCCAGATATGGGGTGCCTGGGTGGCTTAGCCAGTTAAGCATCTGACTCTTGATTCCAGCTCAGGTCATGATCTCATAGTTCATGAGATAGAGCCCCTCCTGGGGCTCTGTGCTGACAGTGCAGAACCTTCTTGGGATTCCCTCTCTCTCTCTCTCTCTCTCTGCCCCTCCCCTGCTCATGTGCACACACGCAACATACTGTCTCAAAATAAATAAACATATTTTTAAAATAATAAAATAAATTGGCCAGCTGCTCTGTAGACAAGAACTGAGAGAGATTAATTATTCCTTGCTAACCCCAAGTCTCCCCAGCAGCCAAGATTGTTGTTGTGCTGCTATAGCCATATGCTCAGTATTAGTCCCCACAGCAATAATGTCACCCTTTTACCAGTGCTCCCATGTCTCACTCACACCATATGTCCAGAATCATTTCCAGGTGGCTCAGCAGTTTCTTTCTTGTCCAACATGTAACACCCTAGAACACCTCCCATCCTCTGGGCCAGACTAGGAGCACTTTAGAGTTGTCATTCCATATCCATGATCATTATCATCATCCATAACAGTCCAAATCCAGGAAACTTAGTTTGGGAGCAAAACAAAACACCAAGTTAGATTCTTCCACTCCCTGGCTCTTCTTTTATATTCACAAACCCCAGTACCCCAGTTTCCCAGGAAGTAGACATGGAAGCGGCGGGGGGTGGGGGGGGACAAAGAATAAGAAGATTAATTACATAGTCCATTTGCCAAGACCAGTGCCCCAGATTATGTGTCCTTGAGTTCCACTTGCTACTTAAGTGTGTAGTTAGCAGTTTGGGCATGTGTGCCAGGCTTCCTTGGTCTCAGGTGCTAAAATCACAACAGCTTATTTTCACGCCCAGTCTTGACTTGTAAATGGATTGCGATTCCCTCTGTGATAGTATATCCATGTGGCTACAGTCCTTACTTGGGAAGTTCAGGCCAAATCAGCTTGTTGATTGCATTTCTGTTTATCCTCCAACAGTCCTTTCCCATAGGCATCCACATGGGTTGTGAACAGAAGGCATGGGTCTTGTGCATTCTTCTGCCATAATGTTTGTCCCCACCAAGTCTGAGACTTGATCATCTAATTTTCCTACTGCCATGTCCCAGACTATACTGCAAGCCTACTGACTAATGTCATGAGTCAATGAAAACGTAACATTTGGGAGGTGTTTTTAGAGCAAGCACCACAACTCACATCTATACCCAATGAGCAGAGTTCCCTTTTCCATGCATAGTTTTCATTTTTTCTCATTTGTTTATTTATATTTGGAGAAAGGGACAGGCAACATGAACAGTGGAGGGACAGAGAAAGAGACAGAGAGAATCCCAAGTAAGATCCACACTGTCAGAGCATAGCCCAATGCGGGGCTTGAACTCACAAACCGCAAGATCATGACCTGAGTTGAAACCAAAAGTCATACACTTAACTGACTGAGCCACCCAGGCGCCCCTCATTAGTTTTCTTTAGAGCTGCACAACTACAATGTCATAGTACAATCCTGTTGGGGTGGGGGAGACCCAAACTACCCACCAGATTCAAATGACTCACCAGGAGAATGGAAAACACTCACCATGTAGTTAGTCATACTCACAGCTAAACTTGTATCTTTTTTTGAAAGGATACAAAAAAAAAGTCAGCAAATGGAAAAGGCACATGGGGCAAAGTCTGGAGGAAATCACGCATAAGCTTCCAAAAGTTCTCTCCCAGCACAGTCACACAGGACATGCTTATTTCCGCCATCAACAAGTTGTGACAACACATATGAAATGTTGTCTACGAGGGAAGCTCATTAGACACTCCATGCCCAAGGTTTTTATTGGGGGCTGGTCATGTAGGCACCCTGCCTAAAGATTCCCAGAAGGAAAGCAGGTATTCAGCATAAACCACATTGGTTGCACAGACATTTTAGGTACAGTAAGTCATTCTTATCAGCTCTGCAAATAATGGGAACCCTCCCAAATCACAATTCTCAGACAACTAGCCTAAGGCCAACCTTGTAAGCAGGACTTGCTAAGAATAAGCAGGCTTTGGCCCTTGGCCAAGGCATCTTTACAGCAAAAGTATCTCAAGTAGGACCTTGAGAGCAACCTGCAATATTGATCTCAATTATGCCCTAAATTTAGGGGTCCTTTAGTAAGTCAATTGAAATAAATAAACCATATATATATCTGAGAAAGCCAAATGGCTTCATCCTTGAGTTTCTGTTTTTAAAACTTTTTATTTTTTTTTTAACTTGGCCCAAGGCATCAATTCAGGCACAGCCAGTAAATTGAAGCTGACCTGAAAGTCTTCCAGGGCTGAGGCATTGCATGATAAGCAAGGGCAAACAGACAAGGAGTACAGTCTCAGAGGGTGCATGTGGTATGCATAGAAGCAAGAGGTTTTCCACTCCTGCGGCATGCCCAGCAGGACATACATCAGCCAGGCAATACAGGTTAACAGGGCACCCAGTGTGGCCTTCCACTATGGGGCCTCCCACCCTAGGTTCTTAGTCTAGTCCAAATTGTGCAGTTCAGTCTATGGTTTCAAGAGGGACTACTTGAGGCAGTCAGTTCCAAATAGTTTTATATGTCTATAATATCAGTTCAATCATGTGGACATCAGTAGGTATTTTGCAGGAAAGTGCTGGTATTGGGGTCACCCCCTGCCATCTCATGGTCAGTGCTAGTCAGGTTTGAGGCTAGGCTCAACAAGTGAGAATTCAAAGTGCTTACAGCTTGAAAAGGCACACAGTGAGTTTTCCTTTAGGAAGAGGGCAAAGCTTGCAGGAACACTTCTGAAAAGCAAAAATCATTAATGCCCTTCCCCCTCCCCACTCCCCAGATGCTGGAATTTTTTTTTTCTTCCTCATTACAAACTATGTTGTGTCCTTTTTAGCGATCATAACATTTTTTTAATCAACCCCTACTCTCATCTAGATCTTTCATCTGGAAGCGTTGTATGCAAGAAACACAAAAGTATTTTCACAAAATCATTTTTATATAATTTAACTAGAAAGAACCAGAAAGACATCATATTCAGAATTGTCTAGAATGAAATTTTGAATTAAAAACAATTTTTTTCATGAGTTTACATAACTTCCCATTCTTTTGTCCTGATTGTTTATCTAAGGAGCAACCTAGAAAAGATCACTCCCTTTGTCGGCTCAGGTCATGATCTCACGGCTTGTGAGTTCAAACACTGAGTTGAGCTCTGTGCTGACAGCTCCAGAGCCTGGAACCTGCTTCAGATTCTGTGTCTCCCTCTCTCTCTTCCTCTCCCCCACTCATGCTCTGTCTCTGTCTCTCTCTAAAACAAATAAGAAACATTAAAAAAATAAAAAATAATCAAACTGCCTTACCATGGTGTATGTACCTGGAGGAAGGTGAGGGAAGTCAGGCTATCAGATCACTGTTGCAAAATGCAACCAATCTGGAAAGCCAAAAACAACAAGTCAACAACAGTGAAACAGCCCTGAGATGGGGTCCAGGGTTTCATCTGTCAGTAATGGGTAGAGGGGTCACACTCACTATGATGTGCCCAGTTTGCAGCTTTTGTAGGAATCAGAAGTTAGGATCACAATCAGTCTCTGCAGCAGAGATACGGTGCGGATCAGTAGCTCAATTTCAGATGGTCCCATCAGAAATAAGCCATTTTTAGGTCATGATCTTGCAGTCTGTGAGTTTGAGCCATGCATCAGGCTCTGTGCTGACAGCTCAGAGCCTGGAACCTGTTTCGGTTTCTGTGTCTCCCTCTCTCTCTCTGCACCTCGCCCAATCATTCTCTTTCTCTCTCTCTCCCTCTCTCTCAAAAATAAACAAACATTAGAAATAAGCCATTTTCTTTGGGTGTTTGTGACCCAGATGGTATAGACAGCATCCAAGATGTTTCCACAATGTAGCCCACATCTGGGCTGTCCCATCTGCAACTGTCCCAGCATCTGGGTTTTGATTTTTGAACAGGGAAATTTTGTCAGATTTTACGTTGGCAAACCTAGGGGTGGGGTTGAAACAGCCCTATCAAAAGTATCAGGTTTCAGCTTAGAGTCAGGTCTAGGTGATTAGCATTAGGGTACCAAAAGAGCCAGTGGCTCTTCTTCAGCAGTAGCAAAGCTGGGATGCTGCAAGGCTAGACTACTATGTACCAGGTCCAACTGCCAAGCAAGGCTTTGTTACACCCTTTTTATCTTATCAGGCTTAGAGTCCAAATACACCCACTCAAAAATATGCACAACACTTTGGAAAATGATCAGCTTTTATGGGTCAGAACATCTGATTTGACAAAAGCTCATCGGCATCTAAAACTCTGGTTTGTAAACTTCGTAAGTGTATTTCACCTGAAGAGTACCTCTCTTTTCATGCTTTTGCCTTTTCTCCAGAGGTTCCAATAGGCAAAAAATATAGTAAATATCATCAGTTATGGAGATTTACTTGGGTTTTGATACTTAAAATTTTTTATTTCAACCCACCCACCAGTGGCAAAAAAGCAGGGTTTTTTGCAGGTTTCCTTGATTGGGATGATCCCTCTAGCACTTATGAAATTATAAGCATAACATTTTACATCAATTTTTATTCTATACTCAGATGCAATAGCCAGAAAACACAAATCTCCTTTTTTTAAAAAATATAACTTATTCTCAAGTTAGCTAACATACAGTGTATATACAGTGTGCTCTTGGCTTCAGGAGTAGATTCCCATGATTCATCATCTACATACAGCACCCAGTGCTCATCCCACCTCAATGCCCATCGCCCATTTCCCCTCTCCCCTGTTGCCCCATCAACCAGTTTTTTCTCTGTATTTAAGAGTCTCTTATGGTTTGCCTCCCTCTCTGTTTGACACTATTTTTTCCCCTTCCCTCCCCCATGGTGTTCTGCTAAGTTTCTCAAATTCCACATCTGAGTGAAAACATATGATATCTGTCTTTCTCTGACTTATCTCACTTAGCATAATACCCTCCAGTTCCATATCCATGTCGTTGTAAATGGCAAGATTTCATTCTCATTGCCAAGTAGTATTCCATTGTATATATAAACCACATCTTCTTCTTTATTGATTCATCGGTTGATGGACATTTGGGCTCTTTCCATAATTTGGCTATTATTGAAAGCACTGCTATAAACATAGTGGTACATGTGCCCCTATGAATCGGCACTCCTGTATCTTTTCGATAAATTCCTAGTAGTGCTATTGCTGGGTCATATGATAGCTCTATTTTTAATTTTATGAGGAACTTCCACAGTTTTCCAGAGAGGCTGCACCAGTTTGCATTCCCACCAACAGTGCAAGAAAGTTGCCATTTCTCCACATCCTCACCAACATCTGTTGTTTCCAGAGTTGTTAATTTTAGCCACTCTGATCGGTGTGAGGTGGTATCTCAATGTGGTTTTGATTTGTATTTCCCTGATGATGAGTGATGTTGAGCATCTTTTCATGTGTCTGTTGGCCATCTGGATGTCTTCTTTGGAAAAGCATCTATTTATGTCTTCTGCCCATTTCTTCAGGGGATTATTTGTTTTTCAGGTATTGGGTTTGGTAAGTTCTTTATAGATTTTGGATACTAACCCTTTATCTGGTATGTCATTTGAAAATATCTTCTCCCAATCCGTTGGTTGCCTTTTAGTTTTGTTGATTGTTTCTTTTGCAGTACAAAACCTTTTATCTTGATAAGGTCCCAATAGTTCATTTTTGCTTTTATTTCCCTTGGCTTTGGAGACATGTCAAGTAAGAAGTTGCTGTGGCTGAGGTCAAAGAGGTTGTTCTCTAGGGTTTTTATGGTTTCCTGTCTCACATATAGGTCTTCCATTCATTTTTAGTTTATTTTTGTGCATGGTGTAAGAAAGTGGTCTGGTTTCACTCTTCTGCATGTTGCTGAATGTTCTGCATGTTCTGCATGTTCTCCCAGCACCATTTGCTAAAGAGACTGTCCTTTTTCCATTGGATACTGTTTCCTGCTTTGTAAAAGATTAGTTGGCCATACATTTGTGGGTCCAATTCTGGGTTCTCTGTTCTATTCCCCTGTTCTATGTGTCTGTTTTTGTGCTGATACCATACTGTCTTGATGATTATAGTTTTGTAGTAGAGGCTGAAGTCCAGGATAACACAAAGCTTTTTTTTTTTTTTTTTTAAATATGCCCCCCACCCTTTTAAATGAAATTTTTTCCAACCCTCTACCAGTGAACTTAAAATTTAGGGTTAACATTACAGGTACCAAGGAAGAATCAGCTAGAATGGAGATGGAAGGTATGACTAATATAATAGTGATAGCAACTAAGCTGAAGAAACGGCTGAAGTGTTTTTTTTCCCTCCCCACTCCCCTCTGGTTTGCTTTACTCCAGCCCTAGGAATTGATCTAACATTTTTTCCTCCCACTTGGAGAAACACCAAACTTTTAATATTTTTGGCCTACCTAGGCTCACCTTTGGTAATTTTCCACTCCCACCTAGAGGAGAGAACAAAAAACAAAAAGGTGTCATCAAATTGCACCTTTTCCCCCCCTCGCTTTAGTTAGCACAGCAAAAAACACTCAGGAGACCCAGCTTGCTGGATCTAAGTGGGAGGATTATCCTGGATTATCCATGTTGGCCCTACATGTAATTACAAGTATCCTTAGAAAAAGAGAGGAGGGAGATTTGACTAGAAAAGGAAGTAGAAGATATGATGAAGGAAGCAAGAGGTTGGAATGATTGTGAGGAAGGGGTCATGAGCCCAAGAATGAGGAGACTCTGCAAAAACTGGAAAAGACAAGGAAACAGATACTCCCTTAGAGCCTCTGGAGGGTGTACGGCCCTTCCAACATCTTGATTTCAGCCTACTGAAATCCATTTTCAACTTATGGCTCTCAGAACTGTAAGGCAATAAATTTGGGTTATTTTAAGCCACAACTCAGTTTGGCTTAAACAAATTACTAAGTTTGTGGTAATTTCTTATAGCAACAACAGGAAACGAATACACTGAGTTTACTTCTTTCCCAGATATATCATTTCCATTTTATAATGCATGATTACTAGGCAATACTCATTTTGTTGGTGTTTTCATTTTTACTTCATTCCAGAATGGGCATGTCAGAATATAACAACACCTGTTATGGCTTAGTTAGCTTCTCAGTGTCCACCCACACTCAGTAACAAGCCAATAACTGCCCCTCAAATGGAGTATACCAGGCAGCAGTTTCAAGCAAATTCTGTGTCAAAAACCCAAGCGGACACTACTGCCTAGTGTCACAGGCTCCAGGCTACATAACTGTTAATCACTGACACATATAGCTCAAAAGGTTAGAACAAAGCAGTCCAAGCTGAAGGGCAGTCTGTACATTCTGCTGGGTAGTTTCACTACAGTGATCTCCTCATTCACTCTCTTCCCTTCACTCAGCATTCTGTACTGCTCTACTAGTGTCATATAACTAGGCTGAAAGATCCAGCATGCACCTACTTATATACTCGTCCCACGAGTGCTGTTTTATTTGTGGCATTTCCCCAATGGGAACATTCCTTACAATCGAGAGAAGTATTATACATACACACCTGTTCCCACAGTATATTCAGAGGTATCAGTTACAACTACTTGGGTGTGTGAATTGTTTTCTGAATAAAACCTAACATAGATAAGTTTCAATGGCCATAATGGTATGAACTCTTTCACCGCAGATAAGCAGGTCAACTCCTGGCAGGTCTTACAAGTCTGGCATGACATGGTAGCTTCATAAGAACCATACAGTCCTTTACTTTGTGAGAGGCATCATTTTTTCTTCGACTGCAAGAAGGCAGTGTGGAAAATTCACTCACACAGTCCCCAAACATTACTTGTTAAGAAGGCTTTGAGTTTTGTAAGGGTTTATTAGTCACATGTGTGGGCAAGCATCTGCCAATATCACAGAGACAAAACTTTTGATTTGTCAACAGGCATTATTTACACAGTGGAAACTTTGAATATCAGAAATTTTTTTCTCTAACACTTTATAAGCATTCATACTACAATAAAGTAGCATATCATTCAAATTATACATTTTCACAATGATACATTGAATTGGCTCAGAGCCCTCACTCGTGTCACTTAATCCAACACACAGTCTATTAACAGGTATGGCAGTGGGAGGAGGCTTTCCTCACTCTTGTCCACCACTTAGACAAAAGCATACACTACCAGATCGCAGGGAGTCTTATGATATGGCCCAAGAGGCTCTTTCTTCCAAAAAGACTTCCTAACCTTAGAAGCCCCAGGTTGGATGCCAAATGTGTCAAGTAAGGCTGACAGGATGTAAGGTCATTAGAGAACTAGCATAGAGTGGTTCCTCCTACAACTGCAAAAATATATTTTAATTTTTAATTTTATTTAAATGTTGCTTTTAGTCTAATGATAATGGTGCAGAAAGTGGTCTGGAGGTATGTTCAGACCAGTACTCACCTGCAGCTATTCTGTAGTTCTAGAGGCTCCAAGGCAGCTAACAGTGCTTTGTCAAACACATCCTTTAGGTTTTTCTGTGTGAATACAGAATACTCCACGTATTTCACGGCGTTCAGGTCACAGACCAACATTTCAGCAGTCTGTGTCATGAGAGGTGTCTATGTATCTTTGGCAAGCTTTTCAATAACCGAGAATCACATTTCTGAGATCAATTTTGGTTTCAACAAACTAGAAGTCTTCAGACAATGGAGAATTATCTTAGGTACCCACTTTTCTCTCATATTTTCAGACGAGGGTACTAACTAAAAAAGAAACTAGAAATATGTCTGTTTGTGAATAGCAGAGGGGTTATTCTGTCAAATTTTTCTTGCCTCTGCGATCAAAAAGTCCAAACATGTATGGCTCCCATCAATCACAACTGTGACTGCATAGTTGTCAAAAACCATTGAACATATTCAGACATTAAACTGTTGGATAGGATATCAAGACTTATCTTACCAATAGCACCATCCCTCACAACACAATTGTCTGCATTGCTGAAATATTTTTTAATCCACCTGAAATATTCCAAATTTAATTTTGAACTCAGATTCTCCACCAGACTTTAAGGACCTTGGTGTTTAATCATCCTAAAATTTGCCTAGTAGAAAAGGAGGTGGAAGAAGGGATTAGGCCCAGGAAGCTCTCATGCTTGTGGTGGTGCCAATGCCATGAGACCATGTGCCAATGCCAAAAAGCACTGCAAAAAAGTCTTCAATAGTAGAAGGGGTAATGGTCAGCCAGAGGCTCACTCCACCAGACAACAGGAATAGAGGACACGGTGGAAACTGCCCTATGGTCTCTGCCTTCCCTAGCTCTGACACTTCCAGAATCTGGTATTCAGAAACTGTTCTGAGGTCTTTTCTTACACCTCCATCCCACCCATCACAGCCGGACAGCAATTTTCTGGAAGGGCAGGTCAAGACTGTAGCTAAAAAGGCGAGTGGGCCTTTTTTAAAAATTATTTTAATGTTTATTTATTTTTGAGAGCGAGAGAGAGGGAGACAGACAGACTGTGAACAGGGGAAGGGCAGGGAGAGGGAGACAGAATCTGAAGCAGTCTCCAGGCTCTGAGCTGTCAGCACAGACCCCGATGCTGGACTCAAACCCACAAACTGCAAGATCATGACCTGAGCTGAAGTCGGATGCTTAACTGACTGAGCCACCCAGGTGCCCCTTGAAATGGAGCATTCAGCTGAGCCAACCTGTACTTCTGACCTACAGAACTAGGAGGTAGTAAATGTGTATTGTTTTAAAACAAATAAAAGTAAAAAGGCGAGTGAGTTACAGAGGCAGTAAAAAGGCTGTCAGTTACAGAGACATTCCCCAAGAAGCCAGTGTACTCGCAGGGCCAGTAAAGGTACCAAAGGATGTACTGCTGGACCGTCAACCGCAGCGGTGAGCACCAGCCCCACTTGGAGCCGCGTGAACCTCCATGGCCTAGAGGGTTCCTGTCACGTTCCTCCCTCCAACTCCAAGCTGCGCACTTCACTTGGGCAAGCGCCACCTTCTCGTAACTTCCGGCCCCCTGAGGCCTAGGAAGTCTTGGCTCTGGGAGGCTGAGGAGAGAGCGGAGAGGACAGGAACCGACGCGAAGGGGGCGGCCGGACGCAGCCCACCCCCCTGACTCCCCACTGTTGGGCACAACCAGACTAGAGTCCCTGCGTCTACCTGGCCTATCGGCCTATCGCAACCAGATGGGGAGAGTGGGGGCGCCAGAGGCTGCGACGTCAGAGCCGCCGTCGTGGGCGGAGCCGCGGCGACAGAGCCTGGAGCCCGGCGTCTCTTATGGCGTCGCCTTGTCGCCTTCCACTTACGGTCTTCTTGCCAGGGAAGACCTGGGTTCTGCCATCCCCTTACCCCCGACTTTGTAGCAAAGGCCTCCGTTCGCGAAATTGCTCTGAATTTGCGCCAGTAACGCGAGACCTCGGAGAACGTCCCGCCCCCACTGGTGGAGATTTTAGAGGGCGAGGCACGAATGGGAAATGGGGACTCCAGGTTTGGCAGGAGCACGGCGGCTGAACCAACTTCGGCCTGCATTGGCAGAACTAGAACTGTGGGGGCCTCCTGGTCACGGACGATTTACAGCCACCTGTTGTAGCTGAGCATTAAGCTCTGCCCAATCCAAGGTATCCAAAAGACCCGCGCAGACCTTTAGCGGACTGAAACACTTCTTTAAAGAATTTTCATTGTTGCAGCTGGGTCTCGCTGGGGCTTTGACCCAGCCATCTTTCATTAGGTCACTCCATGTACTTATCAGTGGGTTTGGGCTGAGACCAATTGCTTCGTTTTTATTGAAAATTATGTTACACGTTGACTGGCATGTCCTCTTGATGTCAGCTTCTTGAGTAATTAAGGGTCTTGGTGGTCTCAATCCTAGGCAAGTGCTCCTAACACAGGTTTGCCAGATTTACTTGGTTGTAAAGACATTGTGGAAATATAACTAAATCAAAAATAGTGGGAATATTAGAAGTAAAAAATATGGTTTGCTCTCTACTCTTCTCACACTTAGAAAATTTCTGAGATGTGCCCTCCTTCTGTGCTTAATTGGGTGTATTATTTAGTAAGGTGTAGAAGACCCCCATCTCATTAGGGGTTAAGGTGACATGGTAGAACTTATATAGGGCTTGTGATTTGCCAGATACTGTTCTAGGTGCTCTGCAGGTATTAGCACCTTTTATCTTCAGTGAAGTATTATCCAGTGAAGTACACGCTATTATTCCCAATTTACAGACAGATTGTTGCCTGGTGAGATTAATTTGCTCACAGTCACATGGAGCCAGCGTCTGCCCTTTTAAGTAGTATTCTTTACGCTTGGTGTAATGGGAAATGACTGGAAGTCTGGGGGCCTATTCCAGACCCATCCCCACTATTTACCAGTTGTGTAATGTTTATAAGTTACAACTGCTCAACTAAGTATAACTGAGTCTCAGTTTTTTCACCTTAAGACTGAAGGTGCTAAATCAGTTGTGTTGACCTCCCTGAGTTGTTATGCACTCCAAACACAACGTTTTTTTTAAAATGGGAGCATTTTTAAAGCTATAAAACGCTATATAAAATGTTACATTGTACTTGTTTCACAGTCTTGACTATTGAAGTAGGCCACTTAGGAATACTGACTAAATTATAATCCAAACAACTGCAATATATCCCTGAAGTAGAATTACCATTAAATTTGGATTGTAATTAATATTATTGTCAGAATAATTCATTTAGTTCTGATAATGAACTACAGTTGCAAGGTAGCTGTGATCCTTTTGAAACCTTTATGTGAATGAATTACCTTTGAAATTACCTCAGAGACACTACTTGTAAAAAATGAGTTTCTCAAAAAAAAAAAAAAACAAAACCAAAGCTTTTGGGGGCATCGCTGACATAGTTGATAGAACAGGTGACTCTTGATCTGGAGATTTTAAGTTCAAGCCCCACATTGGCCATTAAAAAAAAAAAGTTTTGAGGTGCCTGGGTGGTCAGTTAAGCATCCAACTTAGTCTCAGATCATGATCTCTCAGTTAGTGGGTTCAAGTCCCACATCGGACTATGTGCTGACATCTCAGAGCCTGGAGCCTGCTTTGGATTCTGTGTGTCTCTCTCTCCCCCTCCCCTTCTCACGCTCTATCTCCCTCTCAAAAATAAACATTAAATTTTATTTTAATTTTTTTAAATGAGTTTTTCAGCGTGCCTTGGGTGGCTTGGTCAGTTGCTGATTGAGTGATTTGTTTTTAATGTTTTGTGTGTGTGTGTGTGTGTGTGTGTGTGTGTGTGTGTGTGTGTTTGGTTTTTTTTTTTTAGAGAGCCTGAATGTGAGTGGGGGAGGGGCAGAACGAGAGGAAGACACAGATCCTGAAGCAGGCTCCAGGCTCTGAGCTGTCAGCATAAATAGCCCAACATGGGGCTTGGACCCACCATGAGGCCATGACTTGAGCCAAAGTCAAAGTCAAAGACGCTTAACCCACTGAGCCACCCCAGGGGGTCCCTAAGTGTCTGACTCTTGATCTCAGCTCAGGTAGTGATCTCATGGGCTCTGTGCTGATGGTGTGGAGCCTGCTTGGGATTCTGTCTCTCCTTCTCTTTGAACCTCCCCTGCCTGTGCTCTCATCCACTCTCTCTCAAAATAAATAAACTTTTAAAAAATGAGTTCTTCGGGACACCTGGGTGGCTCAGTCAGTTGGGCATCCGACTTCAGCTCAGGTCATGATCTCAGTGTTTGTGGGGTTGAGCCTGACGTCGGGCTCTGTGCTGACAGCTCAGAGCCTGGAGCCTCCTTTGGATTCTCTGTCTCCCTCTCTCTTTGCCCCTCCCCCACTCATGCGCACACACGCTTGCTCTCTCTCAAAAATAAACATTTAAAAATAAATAAGTAAATAAATGAACTTTTCAATTGCTCATAATACTAATAGCAAATTACATAATCAGTTTTTGATGTTCTGAAGTCCAGTGGACTCTAGAAAATATAGACATTGAAACAATAATAATAATTTATTTTCAAAAACTATTTTTGGGGCACCTGGGTGGTGCAATCAGTTAAGCATCTGGCTCTTGAGCTTAGCGCAGGTCATGATCTCCTAGTTCATTAGTTCGAGCTCCACATCGGGCTCTGCACTTATGGCACAGAGCCTGCTTGGGATTCTGTCTCTCCTCTCTGCCCCTTCCCCACTTGTGCAGGATTGTCTCTCCTTCTCTCTGCCCCTTTGCTCCTTGTGCACACTCTAAACAAATAAACAAACAAACATTAAGAAAAAAGGAAAAAAAATCAAAACTATTTTTTATTGAAAATAATTTTGCATTGTGTAACCCAAGAAATTCTTTTTCTGAAGCCAGTTTGCACTGGGTTTTGTATTATTTCCAAAGGAGTTGTTGTAACAGTTATGTTACATACATACAAGTATGCCTATGACCACAGTCCCTGCTACTCTGGCTTAGAACTGTGAATGGTAACCCCAACTGACATGTAAAAGTGCTCTGTATCTAGTAGGTGCTCAATAAATGACAGCTTGTTAATAAACTCTGATAGGTTTTAGCATGCAAATATTTTTGTAAATTTTACAGAAGAGTAATGAATTCTCATATTCTGCCATCAGTTGATATATTTTAGTCTTTTTATTCTCTGGAGAAGAAATGACCCCATACATTTTGTTTCCTTTCCTTTTTTTGTTTTTTTTGTTTTTTTTTTTTTTTTTTGCTTCTTTTTTAAAGGTTAGCTGCTGTTTTTGTGAGCATGTAGTTCTGTATTTCTTGTGGTCCCCTGATGAATTATGAGCAGGTATTACCATAATAGGTTACAGTGACTGAGCCACTCACTATGTGAGACTGCATGCTTCAGATTTTATTATTGTCAGCAAAAAATGAGGGCAAATGAAGAATGCTGGGATACAAATGTAAAACATCACTGTCTTCCTTTTGTATTAGTTTTTATTTTCCCTGTGTCTTCTCCTTGATTTTCTCCCTGCTCTTAATTGGGATGTCAAGGTAGTTAAGGAACTAAGATAGATTTGAGGAAAACATGCTTTTGATCTGAGAAGATTCTTTTCATTAAATCCACCATAATATACATACAACTAAAGAACCAGTGCATTTAATTTCTAAACATTTTCAAGAGTCACTATCAAAATTCAACACATCCTGATAGTTTTTGATGTTTCTAGAAAAATAGAACTTTGAGACTCTAATTGGTTTCGTAAAAATCTCCACCTATGAGGAACTTCCTTCCAGCCCTATTTACCATTAACTACCATATTCTTGGAATAGGATTCTTTGAGGTTAATATTAGAATACTTTCACTGTAGTTAAGCCAAGACAGACTAAATACTTAGCTAGTAAAATTACGTTCCAATTTTATTCCAAAGCCCTCATTCATTTTCCCCCAGTTTTACTGAGATATAATCAACATAGAACACTGTATTCCTTTAAGATGTACAACATAATGATTTGACATATGTATATACTGTGAAATGATTACCTCACTTTTTAAGTTTTTGTTTTTTTGTTTTTTTTGGGTTTTTTTTAAGAGAGAGGGAGAGAACAAGCAGGGAAGGGGTAGAGAGAAAGGGAGAGAGAGGATCCCAAGCAGGCTCCGGACTATCAGTGCAGAGCCTAACGTGGGGCTTGAACTCACAAACCATGAGAATATAACCTGAGCCAAAACCAAGAGTCCGATGCTTAACTGACTGAGCCACCCAGGTGCCCTACCTCACTTATTTTTATTTTATTTTTGCCAAGATGGTTTTCAGAAATCCTACGGCATGCAAACTTGTTCATCCTGTGAATTTCCAGGAGTAAATGTTCAGAAATAACTGCTACATTGTAGATATTCAGAAGAATGTTATATATAACCCAGGGGGTATTATTAGGTTAAGTGCTAAGAATAACAAATAAATGCATTTATTTGGGTGAGTGAAAGCTCTGTGAAGGTCCAGGTTTTAGGTTTGTTTCATGTTCGTGTAAACAGTTTCTCTCTCAAGTGAAGAAAAGTGCAATAAGAAATTTGCAGAGCTCTATTTGAGCATGATCCAAATTATCCTTTAAAAACTGCTGCTACTGAGGAGTACCTCAGTCAGTTAAGTGTCTGGCTTTTGATTTTGGTTCAGGTCATGATCTCGGTTTGTAAGTTTGAGCCCTGCATCAGGTTCTGCACTGACAGTGTGGAGCCTGCTTGGGATTCCCACTCTCCATCTCTCTCTGCCTCTCCCCTGCTCTCTCTCTCAAAATAAATAAATAAAATAAACTTTAATAAAAAAATAAAGACTGTTTGGTGGGCAATGTAAGCTTTTGAAATGGGTACTTTTAAGAATGAAAGAGGCTTTATTTTTAAATTCAAGTATAATTTAGTAATAGTGTTGCTAGGCATTCTTTTCTTTGCCCCCTGTATAATGGTTCTTCAAGTATCTGGATAAGGTAAAACCCTTTCTAAACCAATCACCTCTAACAAGTATTGGGTATTCATCTTTCTGCCACAAGAAATCTCTATTTAGTCTTCGGACCTAGCCACCTGTCCTTATTTATTTCCAGCTCAATACCTATGACTTCATCATAATAGGTGTCTTTTTTGCTCACCTCAAGCTTGCCCACTCTTGGAACATCCATCCCTCTTGCTGTCTGGAATGCCCACCTCACAGGGATCCTATTGGCATTCTTCTCTGCTAGATCTTATTTGCCATTCTTTTTCCATCACACTGCAATATTATCAACTAATATGTGTTTTTTTCCAAACCTCACACATGGAGTACATCTGGAAAAGGACTCCCATTCTGTGATGTGCAGAAGAAAGGTCCAAACGACCTCACTCCCAAAGCTGACAGCTGGTGGCAGATGCCAACTGGAAGTTCAGCTGGGGCTGTTGCCCAAAGGTTTCAGTTCTCCTCCATATGGCCTTATCTAAGCTTCCTTGCTGCAGCAGCTGAGACCCAACCAGGAGAGTTCAAAGAGGACAGGCTTTGAGGTGGTGTTCCATTGCAGCTAATGTCAAACGTATTTTTTTGATAGAACAATCAGATATGAGTTGTTTGGTTCAGAAATGCATAATACCAGGGCAGCTCCAAGAGAAAAATACTGTTTGATAAAACTGCTAAAACTAAACATCAAAGGAAAATGTATACCTTATTTTGAAATGCGCTTTAACAAAGTAGCCCGAGGAAAGAATGTAAAGAAACTTCTACCTTGAAAAGGGAAAGGTCGGTTAGTTACTCCAGTCCTATGATGGGTTGGTAATCAAGGACCTTGAGGAAAGGACAATCTGAGCTGAAGGGCTTAGGTCTAAAAACACAAATGGGGGTCAGTTTAATAGTCTTCAGGGACAAAGGGATGATCCATTTATACAGGAGGGAGACATGTACTGTCTTAAGACCAAGATAGCCTACCAGAAAGGTGAAGTGGAATAAGGCCCATGGATGTCCACAAATGAAGAAGGGTTCTAAATGACCAGTGAATGGTGAAAGTTCTCCTGGTGGGGAGATATTTTGGTTGTAGACACTGTAAAGTATTGACCCCAGAAGGGAAAGGTGGAAAAGCTGGCCAAAGGGTCTGGGGAATATCCCAGAAGAACTAACTCTCTGGGGATGGTGGTTTCAGAAAAAGAGGGGCCCATGGGGCGAAGGACAGGGCTGGGTCTGGCATCTAGTGACATCTGCATGCACAAATATTCAACTGGTCAGGACTACCAACTCTGGTCCTCCAGAGAGCTGCAAGCTGAGACAGCAAAAGTCCAACAGGGCTGGGTAAGATGTCAGTGTCTGCAGCTCACTCAAGGTGACAATGGGCATATCACAGCAAACCTAAGAGGAACTGTCTGTGTTCCAGTGGTCTCCATACCTCTTAGCTGCCTGGTTCCAGACCCTCCACCAACACTGTGTGCTGGGAAAGACAGTTACTCCTCCAGGACCTTGGAAGAGAAAGGAGCAGAAGAAAGGTGGCACAGTACAGTACTAAGGGTACCACTTGAGAAATTTTTCCACCAAGGTGGCAGTAGATTGCCTACATGTAGACAGAAAGACCTGGATGCCAATGGTCCTGCTTCTTAGGGCCTCATGTGACCTGCTAGGTTTGAGGTGCTTCACATGAGCTTGCATCTACTGGTGAAAGTGAGCACCATTAGGCCAGGCCCTACATCACTTTGGTCAACTGTTTGTCTGACCTAAGTTCTCTAGGCTTCTTCCACACAGCACCTGAACTAAAGCCACAGACACTGAAGCATCCTACTTCCTTGTTAGACTGACCGGTCATCACACAGCTGGAAAATACAAGTTGGAAATGACACCTAGTCCCCTGTGGGATTCCTGTAGGGTGGGAACCAGCTGGAGTCAATGCACCCCACTTAGTAATAAATTCCCACACCATAGCATAGGGCCTTCCAGAGCAGTGACCTTAGAGGTGTGAGTTCCCACCCACCAGCTGCAGGTCTCATCAGCCTTGGAGCTCTGGAATGCAGAGATCATGTCATGTGGTGAGTCTCCCTCAGGCCTGGGGTCTCTGCAGCCTCTGTGAAGTGGTAATGTCATAGATGGGCTTACATATCTTTCTTTGGACCTTTTTCAAGGGGGCACTTAAGCAATGGCTGTGCTGTAAGTTTAGGGGAGGGCAAGAGCCATCTGCTGGAAGCACCTGTATGGAGCATGTTCTATCCCCACAAATGGAGCCTTCAAAAAGGGAACCTGAACAGGAACATTATCAGGAATGTTTGGAGCCCACTGTGGGCTGAAATTGAAAGAATTTAAGTGCAGGTGCACTCTGGTTCCATTCACTGTATCAAAGTCAGGTTGTTGCAGCCTTTGGTTTTGCACTTCGACACCAGCCTTTCAAGGTGTCAAATTTAGAACTTTTGTGCTGTCAGAGGCAGCTGGCTCAACATCCAAATGTTCAGCAAAGGTAAAATGAATTTTCATAACTGCCTGACAGTGTCTCAACTGCCAGTCCCTGTGGGACTTTCTTCTGTAGTGTTCCCACCTAAGAAAGATTAGCCCAATCTTAATGCTAGTCAACAGATTTGGGCAGAGTCCAATTGCTGTTTCCTATTTCAAGTTATATTGTACTTTGGTGAAAAGACTCCATTTCAATGCTACAAAACTCTAATTTCAGCTTAGTTGAAAACTTATGTGGTCTCTACACCCATATGTTTTCTTGGTTTTGAAGGGAACAGTGAAGATAAAGGGAGCATGATACTCATGGTTACACACTCACAAAACTTTGAATTTTTCCTATACTAGCACATAATTGGGTATATTCCTAATAAGGAGCACATTACCAGGGTTCGTTCATTCTTTTTCTTTCTTTCATTTTATTTTTTTCAATATCAGACTTCTAACACTACTTAGGAGGTCGGGTGACATGAGTGATTGTAATAACAGCAATGAGTAATAAAATGTAATTAAATCTTAGTAAATATATACATATATATATATATATACACACACACATATATACATGTGTATATATATATACACACACACACATATACATATATATATGTGTATATATATATATATATATATATATATATATATATTTAAGGTTTTTAAGTAATCTCTATACCCAACATGAGGCTTCAACTCACAACCCCAAAATCAAGAGCTACACACTTTACTGACTGATCCAGCCAGGTACTCCCTTATTAAACACTGTTATGAAAATTTAAAAAGAAAGGATAGAAGGAAGGAAGTGAGGGAGGGAAGGAGGAAGGAAAGAAAACTAAGGGGCAACTGGGTGGTTCAATGGCTTAAGCTTCTGACTTCAGCTCAGGTCGTGCAGCGTTGGTGGTATAGTGGTGAGCATAGCTGCCTTCCAACTTCAGCTTAGGTCATGATCTTCTAGTTTGTGAGTCCAAGCCTGCATTGGGCTTGCTGCTGTCAGCATAGAGCCTGCTTCAGATCCTCTGTCCCCCACACCCTCCTTGCCCCTTCCCCACTCTCTCACTCTCTCTCTCTAAAATAAATAAACATTAAAAAAATTTTTTTTAATAAAACTAACATGATTTTAACATTCAATGTCCAGCTAGTTGCCAATTTTTTTCATCTAGTTGACAATGTTAACAGCATATTTCATGTATATCAGGTCTTGGCATACATGTAGAGGACTTTAAATACAATATAAATTAATATTCATAAATGTTTCCAAAGCTTTGCAAACACTGTGCTAAACTAATTCATGAGTGATTCTGGAACCACTCACTGAAATATGAAGAGAAGCAAGAAATGGATGCGCCACACTACTGGCAAATGGTCATTGTTACGTAAGAATCCCTTGCATTCATCTATCTGAAAGGATCTGGCAAAAAAATGTAATTTGCTATGATGTCCTACTTACATGCTTCTGCTTCTCAGAACCTCTCCACTCTACATCTCTGATGTTGGCACAATGTCACAATGCACAACTGGGGAGCCATCATAGCATTTGGATGCAGTCACATTTTCTTTTGAGGACATCAGAATATGTCCAAGATAAGAGATGTCTTGAAGTGTTAATCTCCCTGGGATCTGAAGGGTAGCAGAACACACCACTTCAAAACATATCATTTTGGCATCAGGATTATTTTGAGCTGAAGGCAACTGAGAAGAATCAAGTATAAAAAAAAGCTTTCTTTCCTCCCCCTATTTGCCTAAAAGCAAAACATAAACTCATAAAGGTATTCCCCATCTTCTCTCAACCAGAAAGAACAGAAGTTAATGACCAGAGACAATTCTATACCCTTACCAGCTCGGAGACTACACCAGTGGAATCTCCATGACAAATTTTACTAATTTTATGTTCTATTAGTTCCCCATATATTTGCCTTCCCACAATTTGCTGCCCTAGAAACTCAATTCCTTTGTTTTATCACTTCTCTAAACATTCATTGTTCTTTTGTTAAGATGCTATATAAGCCATGGAGCACCTGGCTGACTCGATGGTAAGAGTGTGTGACTCTTGATCTCAGGGTCATGAGTTTAAGCCCCAAGTTGGGTGTAGAGATTACTAAAAAAAACTTTTTTAATGCTAAATAAGCCCAAGTTCTAATCATCCCTTTGAGTTACTTATCTCTGAGTACTTCCACATATATACACGATTCGCATATTAACAAACTTGTTTTTCTCTTGTTAGTCTGTCTTTCATCAGTCTAATTTGCAGGGCCTCAGCCAGAGAACCTATGATGGTAGAAGGAAAAGAACTTTCACTATCAACAATATCCAAACTATAGAAAGAGCCCAAATGTCCATCGATGGATGAATGGATAAAAAAGATGTGGTATATATACACAATGGAGTATTACTCGGCAATCAAAAAGAATGAAATCTTACCATTTGCAACCACGTGGATGGAACTAGAGGGTATTATGCTAACTGAAATTAGTCAGTCAGAGAAAGGCGAATATCAGATGACTTCACTCATATGAGGACTTTAAGATACAAAACAGGTGAACATAAAGGAAGGGAAGCAAAAATAACACAAAAACAGTGATGGGGACAAAACATAAGAAACTCTTAAATATGGAGAACAAATAGAGGGTTGCTGGAGGGGTTGTGGGAGGGGGGATAGGCTAAATGGGTAAGGGGCATTAAGGAATCTACTCCTGAAATCATTGTTGCACTACACACTAACTTGGATATAAATTTAAAAAATAAATTAAATAAAAAATACAAAAAAAAAAAAAAAGAGGAAAACCATGAAAAGAAGGAGGAGGAGGAGGAGGAGGAGGAGGAGGAGGAGGAGGAGAAAGAGAAGGAAAAGAACTTTCTCCTGCCTCCTACAGGCCTTACAAGTTTAGTGTTTGTGGTATGTGTGGGCCACTAAGTACAGGGCCCTCTTGCTTAGGTCTAAAAGTAAATACTTCCTTATTGGGTTCCTATGATAAGCACCAAATACAGGCCATTTCCCCCCAATGGACTATGTAGTCCAAATGTAACCATGGTAAAAGTATGGCCATTGGAAAAATGAATGCCCCAATAAACCTCAGCAACTCCCTGATGTTGCTATTAACTTAAAAATCACCCTATACTAACTAAACCTTCCAGGTTTCCTTCTGGGATGCCCGGAACTAGTTGATGCAGGAATCTTCTACCAAACTGCCTCCATATAGGACTAATTGCCTGAATTATCACCAAAAGCCTATAGCCTATAGTCCTTAGGAAGTCATACCATAGAAAGGATGCATCCAGAGTACCCAGCTACTCCCTAAAAGATCTGTGCTCCAATGGAAGCCATCTCTTCATGTTAAATGGGCCCCCTAGATGTGTTTTGATGAATTTAACACCTTAATTGCCCCAAACCTAATTTTTCAGTAACTGGAAATATATAAAAACAAGGTAATTTCACACTATTCAAAGAAATTATTAAAGGCCAGGGAGTACAGAACTTGTCGGCTTTTTGGGGGAAAAAAAAGAATCTTAATGTTGCAGGAGTAAATATTAAAATCTAAATATGTGTAAGTGAAAGCTCCGTTTTAACATGTAATCTCTGTTTTGCAGATAAAATAATTTTACCCTCTAAAAACAGTTTATAATGCTACAAATGTGTTACAGTTTCTTAAGTTAAAAATAAATATATGTATGTGTGCATCTATATTTAAGGTCTGAAGAACAACTGCCCATTTGCCAGTCAATTAAAATACATATATACAAATAGGTCTATACATATATTTTCAAAAGTAACATCATGAAGTTTCAATTCATAAATATGTATGAAATGTGAAGAATTTGTTTCTGAATATTTTGCCTGAATGTATTTGTGGATTTATTTAGCCAAAAAGATAACTTACCAGTGTGAAGGACTGTGTCTGATGCTTAATATTCTATGAATTAAATTATTTTATAGTCAACTTTATAAAAGCACATCTTAGGGGTGGGTACCTGGGTGGCTCAGTTGGTTAAGTTACCGACTTCAGCCCAGTCACGATCTCGCCGTTTCCGAGTTCGAGCCCAGCATTGGGCTCGACAGGCTCTGCTGACAGCTCAGAGCCTGGAGCAGGTTTCAGATTCTGTGCCTCCCTCTCTCTCTGCCCCTTCCCCACTCATGCTCTGTCTTTCTCTCTCAAAAAAAAAAAAAAATTAAAAAAATTTATAAATAAATAAAAGCACATCTTAGGCTCAAAAAGAGAAATCTAACTCTGGGTTGGTAAGAACAAGCCATAGGGAAGGAATGGATAAAAAAGCATGGCCCTGAAGCCAGACTCCTAAAGGGGGAAAACTGGGATTTAGACAATCCTACCTGCCTTGAAGGTGGTAGAGTACTAGAGAGAAGGAGCCTAGTTCCTTAAATGAATGCATGGAGCAGAACCTCCACCAATCCATGTTAAGACTGTGATGTGAACAATAAAATTTTATTGTGTTGAGCACCCTAAAATGAGGGGTATTTGCAGTAGTTTGCCTAAAAATTCACACAATTATTACAAACCTAACAGAACTGTTGTCAGGATTGAAGGAAAATAATCTTGCCTAAGAAAAGCAGCTCAGGTTTTAGAAAGATGAATGTCAAATCAATTGCTAGAAGCCAAGCTATCCCAGCCTGAGTGGCAGGGCCTGGGCTGTGGACGGATTGGTGACTGCAGGGCGGCCCACAGACAGTGAAGCTTCTTGTACTCCCACTTTTAGGTAATTTGGCCTTAAAACTATCTGGGGTATTGTCTGTTGGGGAATTGCCCTCAGCAGGCCCCCTGGGAAAAGAACCATTAGGGAAGAAAAATAAGGTTCCGCAAGAAATTGTGCGGCCTTACATTTAGCCCTTGCCATCCCCCATGGAGACTCCTCTACTTACAGGAAGGATAGCCTCATACCTTTGCCAGCAAAGGCAGCCAACTAAGGAGAGACATATGGATTTGAAAGCCCCACTCCGGCAACTAAGGAGTGTATCTCTGGGCACAAGTGACTTCAACCCCTAGGCCCACCTGGCCCCCCGGAGGCATTCCAGATGATGACTGAACCTAGTCAGTTAAGGTATAAAATGGTTCACTGGTTCCTAGGTGCATTGTCTCTCTGAGAATGTATGGGGCATGGGTTTCTAAGGCTTTTTCAGCCCCTTTCTGGCACCTCGGACCGAGGCGAACACATTGTTCTTCTGGCCTCATGTGGTTAGGAGGTCATGTCCCTGTAACTGTTCCACTTGAGGTGTTGAGAAATGGAGGGCCTTTCACGAGAACAGCAAAGCGAATGCTTTGTAGATTATAGGTAAATGCAGATGCATAATGGAATAATGTAAGAAATTAATCTATAATCAAAGGGTATGCGGGAAAGTTAGGGGAAAATCACCATGTTATTTCTTAAAGGTTGTTTACACATAGGAACATTTTTTAAATTAGGTAATGTTAGAAAAACATAGATGACGTATGTTACAAGGAAATCACTAGCATATATAATGCATGTTTACTACAATAAATCGGCCAGTTCAACACACTGCTGTTGTCTGTGTCCATTTTTATTTTTTGTTTTTATTTTAGTTTTTTATTCTAGTTATTTATTTTTAGTTTTTTATTTTAGTTTTAGTTTTTTATTTTAGTATTTTATTTTCTAGTTTTTTATTTTAGTTTTGTTTTATTTTCACCGACGCCGTTCTTCCTTTGGGAACCCCTGGACCTGCTGGAGCTGGACTCTGGCAATCAATGAGTCCTCTTTTCTATGCTAAATGATTCATTAATAAATCATACTGGCTCCCTAAAATAATTGTTCCAAATTAGGGAATTTAGCGTTAAATACTCATCAAATTTCAAAAGGTGATCAAATACATTATAATGAATCTAGGAAATTTAATATTTTAATTTTTAAAAATTAACTGTGTGTTTGCTCTGTTGTGATTAGTACAGTCTGTACACAGTGAAAAATTGAAATTTGGGGGCATGGCACATTTGGTTGATCCATGCAAGAACTTGCATTCCTGAAGTAATACAGAATAGCTAAAGGTTTAAGTAAATATAATATAAAATATGGGATTTCAGTCAAATGTATTATAATTAATGTATATCTTTAAAAAAAACCATACATTTCATGAATTTGCTTTAGCAAAACTCAAGAATAAAACCACCCAAGTGTTTTTAACTTAGAATTTTGTAACTTTTCCGGGCTCCTGGGTGGTTTAGTCCAACTCTTGGTTTCGACTCAGGTTATGATTTCATGGTTCATGAGTTGAAGCCACACATCGGGCTCTGTGCTACCAATGCAGAGCCTGCTTGGGTTTCTCTCTCTCCCCATCTCTCTGCCTCTCCCTCATTCGCACTCTCTCTCTTAAAATAAATAAATAAATAAACTTTATTGGAAAAAAAAAAGAATTGTGTACATTTTGATTCAGGTCTCAAAACTACAATCTGTTTTAAGGAAATAATCCTACGGAGCAATGTGGGAGTTTAGAGGTTCCTTTTTATTTTTTTTTATTAAATTTTTTTAATGTTTATTTTGAGAGAGGGAGAGAGAGAGAAAGAGAGAAAGGGAGACAGAACATGAGCAGGGGAGGGGCAGAGAGAGAGAGAGACAGAATCGTAAGCAAGCTCCAGGCTCTGAGCTGTCAGCATAGAGCCTTACACGGGGCTGGAACTCATGAGCCATGATATCATGACCTGAACCGAAGTCAGACATTTAACCAACTGAGCAACCCAGGCGCCCCTTTAGAGGTTCCTTTTAATGCCATGATTTCTAGAGTTGTTTAGGCCTTTGAACAATTTATGAAAGCAGTAAAAGGGGTTTGTAAGACTTCCCCTGAATTTCAAAAAGTTTACTAGGTATTGTGGTATAAATGAACGCGCACTGACCGTGAGTATGACAGATGTGAGTTCTTTAGTCAACTTGCTCTTTGATAAAAAGTCAATAGGGGCACCTGGGTGGCTCAGCTGGTTAAGGGTCTTACTTCGGCTCTCATCATGATCTCAGTTTTTGAGTTCAAGCCCCATGTAGGGCTCTGTGCTGACCATTCAGAGCCCAGAGCCTGCTTCTGATTCTGTGTCTCCCTCTCTCTCTACCCCTCCCCCACTCGCACTCTGTCTCTAAAGTAAATAAACATTAAAAAAATTTTTTTTAAATCAATTATTTCACTACAATTTCTCATATGTAAAATAGTGTTAGGAATACTAACTCAAATTTCCTTTGTCAATTCCACTTCAGTAAAGATGAGGGGCAAAAAGTAAAGAATACTTAACTCAAGGGTGCTGGGTGGCTCAGGCCATTAAGCATCTGACTTATGCTCAGGTCATGATCTCATGGTTCATGAGTTCAAGCCCTGCATTGGGCTCTCTGATGTCAGCACAGAGCCTGCTTCAGATTCTCTGTCTCCCTTTCTCTTGGCCTCTCTCATGCTCTCTTCTCTCTCTCTCAAAAATAAATAAAAACATTTTTTAAAAGAAAAGAATGCTT
Organism: Acinonyx jubatus; assembly: GCF_027475565.1. Taxonomy (NCBI): domain Eukaryota; kingdom Metazoa; phylum Chordata; class Mammalia; order Carnivora; family Felidae; genus Acinonyx; species Acinonyx jubatus. Next base: position 61,161,619 of record NC_069391.1, read on the forward strand.
AACTCAAAGGATTGTGGTAAGACTTATATAAGATAATGTTTTTAGAGTCTGGCATATTGAAAATATACAATAAATGGTTTTTCTCTCCCTCTCTCCAATAAAAACTATAGGCAACATTTACTAACTAGAAGGATGGATAAGATAACCTGAGTTACTTTTTTTAAATTGCTATTACAGCAGTTCAATATGAGATAATTTCCTTCAGAAATATTATTATACTGTTATTATTCTAAAGTCCTATTTTGGCAGTACTATATGTATATGATGAAAATATCTGAAAAACAATTTCTTTCTAACATTGTGTTCCTTTTGGTAACCAAATTGTCTTAGAATCTATGCATAACCATAAAAAACATCAATAAAAATGGTCCTTGGGATAGAGAACCACAGGATTAGTATGTCAGCATGTATTCTCAAAAATGAACACTAGATGGCAGCTTTTAGACAAGATCGTCTGGGTAAAATGACCCATTTTTCTCCACTCCTGACAAAACCTAAGCCAAGTCTTCTTTGAGCATAGAATCTTTCTTACCCAGGGGATCCTGCTTCCAGGGGCCTTCCCACTTGCCTCCATCAAGACAGCAGTTACTAACCTTAAAAATGAAACATCTGTAGAGGATTATGTAGAGAAAAGATTAAATAAACAATAACAAACTAACCTCTAAGCCTGTCCTTGTTTTATACTTTATAAAGTCCCTCCATTATACTTTACTTTCCTTTTTAAAGAATCAATACAAGGTGATTTCATCTCTGCGGTGATGAAGAGGGTAGAGCAGGGGGAGAAAGGAATCTTCCTCAATCAATTCTAAAGACCTCTGTTCATTATAACAGCAAGTTTTTCACCTTGTACTTGTTCTTTTTAAAAAATCTTTCTACTCTACTTTTCTTTCAACAAGTCAAGTGTTTACAGTGTAAGATTTGGTATATGTATCAGTCTGTCACTAAGGGTGGGAGATTAGAAAATATATTTGGTTAAGTTCACCACCACAGGCTCATGAGGGAAATAAGACAGCAGCATAAATTTCAGAGTAAGGCACCCTTTCTGGCATGTACATTTTATAAGCACAGCACCGAAGTCTTATTAAGTAGCATTTTATCATCTTATATTAGGGTAAGGAAAAAGGAAGTGCACTACTATGAGTCCCTACTACATAATGGGTGCTTTACAAAGCCTGCACCATATTAGGTAATTAATACCTTTTACTCATTTTTTGAGATGAGGAATGTTTTTTAGGAAGATTAACTAAAAGGCCCAAAGTAACACACAGGATGGTAACATCAGGAACTGATATTAAGTCTGCCTTTTTTTTTTTTATTATTATGTTTGTTTATTTTGAGAGAGAGACAGAGACAGAGTGCAAGTGAGGGAGGGGCAGAGAGAGAAGGAGACACAGAATCCGAAGCAGGTTCCAGGCTCCCAGCTATCAGCGCAGATCCCTATGCAGGGCTCCAACCAACAAGCCGTGAGATCATGACCTAAGCCTAAGTCAGTGGCTCAACCGACTGAGCCACCAGGTGCCCCAGACTGCTTCTTAAAGAAGGCACTGTGAGTGAGATGTTAATTCTGATAACTTGAATTCATTTCTGCCTTAGGAAGATTTTTTTTCTCCTTAGCAACAGTTCCTTCTGTATCCTAGACAAGGGTCAAATTACAGTGGAGCTGGCAGTAGAGGCAGCAGGGGTTGCGTGACCACCTGGGTTTTTGAGATGCCTGCTGATATTTCTGAATCTGGTAGGCATGATTGCAAAGGAGAGCTGGGCAAATACCAAGTTAGATGCAGACTACCCACTTTAAGTCCTCTACTGTGGAGTCTGTTCATTACCAACAGAGTACTGTGAATATATGCCTGATGTCGCTAAATGTGAACAGTGGTTAGAGAATTTTCCAAATGAGTTTGCAAAACTTAACTATAGAAAATTCACCCAAACAAGAGGCTGGAACTAGTGAGGGTCAAGGCACACCAGGGGAAGAAGAAGAGAAGAAAAAGCAGAAGACAGGTGGAAGGGGTCAAATAAAGCAAAAAAAGAAGAATGTACCACAAAAGGTTATGATAGCCAAAATTCCCAGAGCAAAGAAGAAATATGTAACGAGAGTATGTGGCCCTGCAACTTTTGAAATTGATCTAAAAGAAGTACAAAGATTTTTTGCTCAAAAATTCTCCTGTGGTATCTCAGTAACAGGAGAGGATGAAATCATCATTCAGGAAGACTTTACAGATGACATCATTGATGTCATTCAGGAAATATGGCCGGAGGTGGTGAATGATGGTAGTATCGAAAATCTTGGAGAAGTAAAGAAGTGATTTTGAAAATTTGTCCCTATTTAATGATTTGAACTGAGAGTAGATATGGCCAAAGGGAGAGAGGCCTTTTAAAAATATATATATTTATCCTACAGTAAAACTGTAGACTACTCTCACCCTTGGCATTTTCACTGTTCTGTATAAGGCTGCGTGTTCTTTTAATTGCCAAAGTCTAAAAAACAGGGGAGACTGTCATGCTTGCGCATGAAATAGAATTTAGTCAAATAAAAATTTTTGGTCATTTAGTACTGACTTTTTCTCTTTTTAACTTTTTATTTTTGGAAAAACAGTAGATTTTTTTGTGCAAAGCTTTTCTGTTTATTATCTTAAAATAATCATGATTTAATGAGTTAATTTTCTTAAAATAATCATGATTTAATTAAATCATGATTTGAAGCTGAGTAATGTTTTAAAGAATTTGAATTTTGGCTTAATCATCATTAATATTGTCTCCTTGCTTCTTTGGTGTGATAGTTTTGAGATGCTTGGGCATCTAATAGATTTGTGGTTGAATTTCCTTCACTGATACCAAGTTCACTTCGTGATCACAGTAAATTAATGTTGGTAGGAGTTGTTCACGTTCTGGAGATTATTTGGTAAAGTATACTAAAGCCTTAAAACCATCTGCAGTCTGACCCAGTAAGCTACTTAGTTGACATTATCCTAAAGATAGAATCATTCTTGCTTAAAACCGTGGGTGAGGATGTTCACCACAATGTTACTCATAAAAAAACTGCAACTGATGTAAATGAACAATTGAGAAATGGTTAGAGAATGATGGTGTACCATATGGTAGATTATTCATATATTTTTAAATATTTTCCAAGAATACTTTGGAAACATGTTTGGTAATGTTAAATAGGGGGGAAGACCCCAAATCCATTTTATACATTACTATCACCATTGTTTTGAGTGAAAGGCCATTCAGAGATGCTGTGAGTTCTTGTTCTAGCTATAAATTCTGAAAATAAAATTCTACCCAATTGGAAAGAATATACATCCATGCTCTCTCTCTCTATATATATATAGGTAGTCTGAGAAATAACAATTGAAATAAGTCTTTCTCACAAGAGAAACAGTGACAATGAATTTTAATGAATGCACTAAATGAACTTAAACTTTGCACTTAATAAAGGTCTCAAGTCAGGTGCTACAAATTGAAAAGAAGACTCCTGGTATTTTAAATTGCTATAGACACCTTTAACAAATTTAGAACCCATTGTTTATTGCCCTACAAATTACAACCTTGAATGAATAAGTGGTGTTTTTCTTAAATACTTAAAATCTTAGAAAAAATGTGTAATAAAGATAAATTAAGAAAATGAAATTCTGTATTAACTGTGAATTTTACTAAATATGAGTATCTAATGAAGCAAATTTATCCATCAAGACCATTTGATATGTATTGTGTATGTATTCTGTTGGTGCTAGAAGGTATCTATGTACCTGTATCAACCATGTGACTTCATATAAAGATTCTCAATGTTCACAGTTCTTGGCAAATGCAGTTTTAATACATATAAAGCCAGCAGTGGATGTTACTGCAGGATAATGGAGGATTAAAATTGTCCTTGTGTAAAAAAAAAAAAAAATTTTAGTGGACTTTGTTACAGAATGGCAATGTTATCTTCTTGTTTTGTATTAATTTTCCAGATATTGAATTCTCTGCTTTTACTGTTTTATTTCAACTAATTGTTCCTGACCTTTCTCATTCTGCCATCTGATCATAGGGTACGTTAGTTTCCTAGGGCTATATAGTAAATACTACAGACTGGGTGGCTTAAAACAACAGAAATTTATTCTCTCACAGTTCTGGAGGCCATAAGTCAAACATTGAGGCATCAGCAAGGTCACACCAACTCTAAAGTCTCTAGGGAAGAATCCTTCCTTGACTCTTCCAGCTTCTGGTGGTTGCTAGCAAATTTTGGCATTCTTGCCAGATGACAGCATCACTCCTATCTCTGTCCGTCTTCCCTCTGTGTATATCTGTGTCCAAATTCCCCTCTTAGGACACCAGTTGCTCTAATCCAGCATAATCTCATTTTAACTTGACTACATCTATAAAGACCCTATTTCCAAATAAAGTCACACTTACAAGTTCCAGGTGGACATGGATTTGAGAGATATACTATTCAACCTAGTACATAACATTTGTTTTTAGTTTCTTCATACTCTGCTTTAGGGTCTGTTTCTAGTTAAACCTGGAATAATCGCAATGAACAGGACTACTCTTTCAACTTCCTTCTGTGGTCTTCCAACTTCCATCTACAATCTATGATTTGTGAGTGGCTGGTATCACTATCTTGCCTAGTGAAGCATTTCTGTCTTCATGTTCTAATAGAGCTTGGGCCCTGATTCTCTATTGCTTATTTCAGTATATACATAAAGTTTTTTCATTACTTTTGTCCTCAGTTTCAGAATTCATCTCAAAATAACTGTTCCAATTCTCTTTGCAATTTTGTAATCAACAAATCTGTTCTTTCCTTTTGGAGACATCTTTTTTTTAATGTTTGTTTGCTTATTTATTTATTTTGAGAGAGAGAGACAGAGAGAGAAGGGGAGAGGCAAAGAGAGAGGGAGACAGAGAGTCCCAAGCAGGCTCTGTGCTGTCATCACAGAGCCCAACGTGGGGCTCAAACTCACCAACCATGAGATCATGACCTGAGTCAAAAATCAGGAGTTGGATGCTTAACCGACTGAGCCACCTAGGCGCCCCACATCTGGAGACCTCTTATGATCTTCAAGGTTTTACTCAGCTCAATGTGGCTGGTTCATCCCAATTCTCTACTTTCTGTGGCAACTGCTCTATTTTCCAAAACCTGAATTTCTTGCCCCCTACTTTTGAAATAGCTCACATTTGATGGTTTCTTTAACAACTTTTGCTTCATTGATGTTGTGGTCTTAACGTGTTTCCCCCAAAAGTTCTTTTTTTTTTTCAACGTTTATTTATTTTTGGGACAGAGAGAGACAGAGCATGAACGGGGGAGGGGCAGAGAGAGAGGGAGACACAGAATCGGAAACAGGCTCCAGGCTCTGAGCCATCAGCCCAGAGCCCGACGCGGGGCTCGAACTCACGGACCGCGAGATCGTGACCTGCTGGCCGAAGTCGGACGCTTAACCGACTGCGCCACCCAGGCGCCCCTCCCCCTAAAGTTCTTATGTTGAAATCCTAATGCCTGGTGTAGTGGTATTAGGAGGTAGGTCCTTTGGGAGGGGCTTATCCATGAGGTGGAGCCCTCATGAGTAGAACTAATGATCTTATAAGAGAGACCCCAGAGAGCTTGTTTGCCCCTTCCACTAAGAGAGGACACAGCACTAAAGCACAGTTGTAAACCAAGTGACCATATTGGCACCTTGATCTTGGACTTCCCAACTTCCAGAACTGTGAGAAATAAATTACTGTTGTTTATAAACTAGCCAGTCTGTGGTATTTTCTTATGGCATCCGGAATGGACTAAGACAATTAATGACCATTTTTATTTTTATAAATTTTAGTGATTTCTTATGTTTTATCTTTCCAGAAATTTGTAACATTTTTCAGATTTCTTTGCCACTTCTTTCTCAAAGTCCATCCTAAATTTATCTTCCTCTGTCTTATGCCTACTTTCTTAGAGTCCCGAGTACAATTTTAAGCCCAGCCTTCTTAATGAGTTGTAAAAAAAAAAAAAAAAAAAAAAGTGAGTTGTATTCTGAAGTATATTCTGAAGTGGTCATGAACCCAAGGATTTCTTTGTTCCTGTTATCATCTGTTAATGTTTGGACACATTCTTAGGAATTTCTGGGGTTTTTTGTTTTTTTTTTTCTTTCAAGTGAGGTTTATTTTCAACAATTTGAAGTTTAGTTATCTTACATAGTCTATTTTACACACAAAGGAACTTTCTCCAGATTAAAATAATATATTCACCAATCTCCATCAAGGCCATGATAATGAGAGGCTTCAAGGCCACTCCATGAACATCAGATCTAGGTATAAAAGCTACAGAAAGCATAGCCGAGGTTGATTGTTTTCTTTTTGGGCATTCTTCACCTTACCTAACTTCCTATTTAGGTGCCCTAGTGGCCAAATCTTCCTTAACTCAATTTTTGGGATGTTCCTCTGATAGTTCCAACATGGGACACCATTTCCCTCTATGTTTGACTCAGAAAAGGGTTCTTGAACTGCTACTCCTGTGAGGGTCTGTGGTCAAATGCAAACAGGTGGACAGGGGGCAGGACTAGGGGAAGGAGGAAAACATGTAAGTTGAGAGCTTGGGGTATGGCCTCCTCTTTGATCTCTAAGTGCTGTATCCTGTGTCCATCTACCACTACCACCCCTGCCACCCAACCCCAACCCCTCCCCACCCTCTGTCATCCCCATCTCCTCCTCCACCCTGGCATGGTCTGTAGCCTCCTCCCATTCTCCTGCTTCCTTCTACCCCTCCCCCTAGAACACATCCACTCTTTGAGTCTGTATGCCCAAACTTCCCTCATGGAAAATAAAGACTGCCTTACCCAGGAAAAAAAAAAAAAAAAGGCCTTATTTTCAATAGAACAAACACTGGGAGGCCTTGGTTTTTCTTTTTCTAGTCTATCCAGTGCCAATTTACTTTGCTGTTACTTCCTGTTTATTATTTTTCTCATTGTCAGCCATCCAGATATCGTTGGAAATAAGTCTATAGCATTTATTTATCTAATGTGAAATATAACACACATACTGAAAACTACACAGAACTTATATACCATTTAAATACTTATAAAATAGAAACACTTTAGACACTATCCAACACATACGCCTGTTGTGTAAGCACCCTACAACTGCCTCCCTCCCTCCAAGATCACAACTCACCCCTCTCCTCTGGAGAAATTCCACCCTGATTTCACCCTGAATCAATTTCTTGCTTTACTTTCTCCCCTTTTTAGTATCATTACCTTAATGTACCTTATCATACATAAACAGCACAGTTTGGTTGTAACTGTTACTGAAGATTACATATATGAATTATAGTCTATGTATTTTTTTGTCTTACTTATTTCTCTCAACATTGTGATACTTATCCATGTTGCATTTAACTGTAATTTGTTCCTTTTCATTAACATATAATTTTCATATATTTTATGAATATAGCATACTTTCTCCTGTTCATAGATAAAGGGATTATTTGTTTGTAGCTATCAAGAACATTCTTGTCCATGGATCCTGGGGCACAGGTGCTTATGTATCACTCAAGATCTTGTTAAGATGCAGAGTTTAATTCATATGATCTATAGTAAGGCCCAGAAATTTACATTTCTAACAAGTTGCTGGGAAATGCTGAGGTTTCTGGTGTATAGTCTGCAGTTGAGTAGCAAGGGTAAGCGTATAGCTGGGAGTGAAAGTGCTGGGTCCTAGAATATCTGTATATTCAATTTTTTAGAAAATGTCAAGCTGTTTGTAAAATTGTTGCGTCTATTTACACTCTGTCCAGCAGTGTTTGAGTGTTCCTGTTGTTCACCATTCTTGCCAAACACTGGGTACTGTCAGATTCTTAATATTTGTCAATCAGAAGGGTGATTTAAATTTGCCTTTTCTGGATATTTATGAAATTAAAAGGCTTTGTTTATGATCCATTTAGATTTCCTCTTTTTGGAAAATATTTGAAGTTCCCTGCACCACCACCCCATTTTCTTTTCCTCATTGAAAAAACTGCTGTCCCTTTGACCACTGTTAGAGAGGAAAAACTTCCTCCACCCTTTTAAGTTCAGCAACTGGGGATCTGATAATTAAGGTTTATTCATAGGCATATGGTGTTAATAAAGGAGGAATCTAGCTCATTGAACAGTTAGTCAGAGGCTAACCTAATTTAGTAGAGAAAAACAGACTTTGTGGGAAGAATAAAGAGATTTACTTAAGAAAAACAAATGGGTTTTTAAAAAACAATCTGGAAAGAACCTTTGTGATAGTTTGTTTATGCTGCTGTGAGTGGTTTTCCTTACTTTTCATGGCCATAAAACTCTTCTGGGAAAGGGATTTATAGTAGGTTTACTCTTGATTTCTCTCCTTGGGGTAGGCTGACCCTGACAGGGAAATTCTTGCAGCCTCACTTCCCAGAAGTTTCTGCTTTTAGTTAGATAAGGGAAGCTCTGAGAAGGCTTCTTTCTGCACATATTGATTCTCAAATGTCTTCAGCTTAAAATAATCTTCATACTGACCTTGGAGTTCCAAATGGTCCCTATACCATCTTGTAAGTTTCCAAGTATTTTGTTTTCTTCTGGACCTTTATTTTTTAGTATTACTTTTTATAGTATCAGTGCTTTCAAAAGTACTCAGTTTAAATTATTTTTATTTAATTTATTAAAAAGAAAGGGATTTTCTGGTGTCCATTTTCAGTTGAGTCAAATACTGGACACGTGGGGGCGCCTGGCTGGCTCAGTCAGAGGAGCATGCAACTCTCGATCTCAGAGTCATGAGTTCAAGCTCTACTTTGGCTGTAGAGATTACTTAAATACATAAATAAATAATTTAAATAAATAAATAAAAAATACTAGACAGGTAAGCATTCTTATTTTAGCTGAATTGTTAGAGATGCTTTTCAGCAATATAAGTGAGAATGAATCTTTCAAGCACAGCATATTTGTTAGTTTCTGAGATAAATTTCTTACCTTTCTAAAAAGAAAACACCTGGAGTTGGTGAAATCAAAAGCAAAACATCAGAACTTTTGCTTTTCCATTTTTCCTATGAATTTGTCTTGTTCTAGGGGGAAAAAACAAAACAGAGTCAGGGTAATGGATTCCTCTTATAGCTTTATAGTTCGTTTAGAATTTTTAGAACCCACTAAAGGTTTTCTATTTGTTTCCTTTTGCCAAATACCTTTCCCTTTTTGCCATAGCTGATAGAAGCTCAGACTGAAATATGCTCCATCACAGCAAATGAATTAAGCTTGGCAGAAAATTTTCCTTTCAATTTTCCCAATCATATTATCTCTGCTGCAGGTCCTTTTATTAAGAAGCAGCATGTATATTTGGGTACCTGACTCACTCAGTCATTTAAGCCTCTGACTTTGGTTCAGGTCATGATCTCCCAATTCATGAGTTCAGGCCCCATGAGTGCTGACAGCTCAGAATCTGTAGCCTGCTTCTGATTCTGTGTCTCCCTCTCTCTCTGCTCCTCCCATGCATGTGCTCTTTCTCTCAAAAATAAACATTAAAAATTAAAAAAAAAAAGAACTAAAAATACATTAAAAATTAATGAATAAAACAAATCAATAGAAAAATTGACAACGGTTTACACTGAGTTCCCAGAAAAGAAAAAATATACATGGCTCTTAAATATAAGATGCTCATTTCCCAAGAGAAATGAAAATTAAAAATATTATGTGATATCATGACAATCTATCAAGTCATCAAATGAAATAAGTATGCTAACATTTTGTTGATAAGACTATCGGAAAATATATACACATTGGTAGTGGAAATTCAATTAGTATGATGCTTACAGAAGGCAGTTGGCATTTATCTATCAAAATTTCAAATACATATAACTTTTAACACAGAAATGGTCTTTTAGGAATTTGTATCATCATAAATTTGCACAACAATTTTTTTCATTACAGCATTGTTCATAATAGACAATCCCAAATGGCTATCAATAGGGGACTGGTTATAAAAAATTAAAAAAAAAAAAACCACATAGTATAGCCATACCATGGAATCTGTACAGCTGTACAAAAAGTGATAACATTGTATATGCGTATGAATCTCAAAAATGTTTTTATTTTTTATTTATTTTTTTTAAATTTTTTTTAATGTTTATTTATTTCTGAGACAGAGAGAGACAGAGCATGAGTGGGGGAGGGGCAGAGAGAGAGGGGGACACAGAATCTGAAGCAGGCTCCGGGCTCTGGGCTGTCAGCACAGAGCCCGACACGGGGCTCGAAACTCAGACTGCGAGATCATGACCTGAGCCGAAACTGGACACTCAATTGACTGAACCACCCAGGCGCCCCTCAAAAATGTTTTTAAATGAAAAAAAAAGTAGGATGCAGAACATTATGTATATTAGGCTACTCTTTGTGTGTAAAAAAAAGAAAGTAGGAAAATAAGTGTATTTGTATTTCCTTGGCTCCCAACTAGTTGTCTAGCCAACTAGCATAAACTACCATAACCTCCCAACTAGTTGTCTTTGGGATGGGGTGCATTGGAAATTGAGCAAATAGGCTGTAAGGATGTGAAACAGATTTTTCACTATATACTTTTCTACATTTTAATTTTTTAATGATATGACTAAAAGACTTTTACCAAACTTATCTTAAAGATAGACTGGATTTTTAGGGGCACCTGGGTGACTCAGTCAGTTGAGCATCTGACTTCAGCTCAGGTCATGATCTCACGGTTTGTGGGTTCGAGCCCCATGTCAGGCTCTGTGCTGACAGCTCAGAGCCTGCTTCAGATTCTGTGTATTACCAGCATTACCTTGATCCCAAAACCAGACAAAGACCCCACTAAAAAGGAGAATTATGGACCATTTCCCTGATAAAGACAGATGCAAAAATTCTCAACATGGTACTAGCAAATCGAATCCAATAATACATTAAAATAATTATTCACCATGATCAAGTGGGGTTTATTCCTGGACTGCAGGAATGGTTCAATATCCACAAATCAATCAATGTGATAAATAACATTAATAAAAGGATAATAACCACATGATCCTCTCAATAGATGCAGAAAAAGCATTTGACAAAATACAGCATCCTTTCTGGATAAAAACCCTCAACAAAGTCAACAAAGTAGGGATAGAAGGAACAAACCTCAACATCATAAAGGCCATATACGAAAGACCCACAGCTAATATCATCCTCAAGGGGGAAAAACAGAGCTTTCCTCCTAAGGTCAGGAATACGACAGGAGGGTCACCTGGGTGGCTCAGTTGGTCAAGTGTCCAGCTTCGGCTCAGGTCATAATCTCATGGTTCATGAGTCTGAGCCCTGCATTGGGGCCTAGTGGGCCCAGCTCAGAGTCTGGAGCCCACTTTGGATTCTGTCTCCTTCTCTCTCTGCCCAGCCCCCATTTGCATTCTCCCTCCCTCCCTCCCTCCCTCCCTCCCTCCCTCTCTCTCTCTCTCTCTCTCTCTCTCTCTCTCTCTCTCAAAAATAAATAAACATTAAAAATATATATTTTTTTAAAAAAGGAATATGACAGATATGTCCACTCTCACCACTGTTGCTCAACATAGTACTGGAAGTCCTAGAGTCAGCAATCAGACAACAAAAAGAAATAAACAGCATCCAAATCAGTATGAAATAAGTCAAACTTTCACTCTCTACGTGGAAAACCTGAAAGACTCCACCAAAAGACTGCTAGAACTGATCCATGATTTTAGCAAAGTTGCAGGATATAAAATCAATGTACAGAAATCTGTGGCCATTTCTATACACCAATAATGAAGCAGCAGAAGGAGAAATCAAGGAATTAATCCCATTTACAACTGTACCAAGAACCATAAAATACCTAGGAATAAACTTAACCAAAGAGGTAAAATATCTGTATCTGGAAACTATAGAAAGTTTATGAAAGAAATTGAAGAAGACACAAATGGAAAAACATTCCATGCCTCTGGATTAGAAGAACAAATATTGTTAAAATGTCAATGCTATCCAAAGCAATCTACACATTCAGCTAATCCCTATCAAAATAACACCATCATTCTTTACAGAGCTAGAAAAAACAATTCTAAAACTTGAATGGAACCAGAAAAGACCCCGAAGAGCCAAAGTAATGTTGAAAAACAAAACCAAAACTGGAGGCATCACAATTCTGGACTTCAAGCTGTATTACAAAGCTGTAATCAAGACAGTATGGTACTGGCACAAAAACAGACATAGATCAATGGAACAAAATAGAGAATAGAGAACCCGGAAATGGATACAGAAATGTATGGCCAACTACTCTTCCAAAAAGCAGGAAAGAATAGCCAACGGATAAATGACATTCTCTTCAGCAAACAGTAATCTACAGAAGAAAGAACCTGGAACAATTTCTAACACCATACACAAAAATAAACTCAAAATGGATGAAAGACCTAAATGTAAGGAAACCACCAAAATCCTAGAGGAGAAAACAGGCAACAACCTCTCTGCCCTTGGCCACAGCAACTTCTTACTAGACGTGTCTCTGGAGGCAAAGGAAACAAAAGTAAAAATGAGCTATTGGGACCTCATCCAGATAAAAAGCTTTTGCACAGCAAAGGAAACAATAAAACTAAAAGGCAACCAACTGAATGGTAGAAGATATTTGCAAATGACAAAGGGTTAGTATCCAAAATCTGTAAAGAAATGTATCAAACTCAACACCCACAAAACAAATAATCCAGTGAAGAAATGGGTAGAAGATATGAACAGACACTTTTCCGAAGATTACATCTAGATGGCTAACAGATACATGAAGATGCTTAACATCACTCATCATCAGGTAATACAAACCAAAACCATGAGATATCATCTCACACCTGTGAGAATGGCTAAAATTAACAACTTAGGAAACAATCAAAGCTAGAGAGGAGGAAGAGAAAGGGGGACACTTCTGCACTGTTGGTGGGAATGCAAACTGGTGCAGCTGCTCTGGAAAATACTATGGAAATCCCTCAAATAATTAAAAATTAAGCTACCCTGCAACCCAGCAATCGTAATACTAGGTATTTATCCAAAGGATACAGGTATGCTGTTTCGGAGGGGCACATACATCCCAATGTTTATAGCAGCACTATCAACAATAGCCAAATTATGGAAAGAGCCCAAACATCCAACGACTGAATGAGTGCATGTAGAAAGTGTGGTGTGTGTACACAATGGAATATTACGATCAAAATGAATGAAATCTTGCCATTTGCTACAACCTGGTTGGAACTAGAACATACTATGCTAAGTGAAATAAGTTAAAGACAAATATATGATTTCACTCATATGGGAATTTAAGAAGCAAAACAGATGAACATACAGGCAAGAAAAATAAGATAAAAACAGAGAGGGAGGCAAAACATAAGACTCTTAAATACAAAATCTGAGGGTTGCTGGGAGGGGGGTGGGGGCATGATGGGCATTAAGGAGGGTATTGTTGAGATGAGCAGTAGGTGTTATGCGTAATGAATCACTAAATTCTACTCCTGAAACCATTATTACACTATTTTTTAACTAACTTGGAATTAAATAAAATTTTAAAAATGTTATCATGTCAAATCAAGTCAAATACCATGAAAAGATGGGGGATGCCAAATACAATGGTAAACACCTAAAGATGGCAACGGTGGATTAGTCCTAGCACCATGAGATTACGATGGAAATCACGGACAAGATAGAAGGTATTTCCTGAACTGGGTAGCTAAAAATCTAAAACAAACAAACAAACAAACAAAAACAGGCCAACTTAGATTTACATTAGTGGAAGAGAGGGTGGATTGTGGTTCTCCTGAGTGAGAGAATACATTCGTGTGGCGCAGGCTCACACCCAGGATAACCCAACGGAAAGGGAAGATGACAGCGACATAGCTGCATCACGGGTCACTAGCACGCGCGCTCCCCACTCGAGTTCTGGCTCTGAGAGAACACCCAACGCAGGACCGATTCCCCAGCTGCGCCGCCCTGCCCACTGCACCCTTACTTGAACCCTGGGGTGGGGGTGGGGGCGACCTCTATAGTCTCAGCAGATGAGGGTGAACAACTACCCTTGGTCGCCAGCTTCCGGACCACCTTCTCAAGAGCCCAAAGAAGCGCGCCTTTCCGACTCCGGAGGAAGAAATGGTGAACGAGGTGTTCAGGAGACAAAGCTGGCGGCAGTCGTATGCTGCGCATGCGCTACTAACGGGGAAACCAAAGTGGGAAAAGAAGCGGTAAAGACATTCGCCCCCTAGAGGCTAGTAGTCTCCAAAGTCGCAAGCGACGTGGCAGTCACGTGACAGCTGAGCCAGAAGTCTGTCATATGACACACACGCACACACACGCCTCAGTAAAGGGACCAGTGGGAGAGTAGCAGTGAGTCACGTGAGTCTCTGATAGGTTTCAGGCCCTGGGCCAGGTTCTGTTACCTTCAGCGTCACCGAAAACCGGCGCCATCCTCTAGCATTTTCTTGTTCCTCTAAGATGGGACGGCCCCCGTTCTTAATAGAGGGGAGAGATTTTGAGCAGGCGGAATGAACAGGTGCATACGTCACTGTGGAGAACCCCTTACTGACGCACTAAGCCCCCAGGGTATGGACAAGTGTCCCACAATGCAATACGGCTCGTTGCGGTCTTATGGGTATTCGGCTGCGTGGTGACGTCAGAACGCGGCTTCTGCAGAAGGGGTTTTGAGGCCCCGCTGCGCCCGACGTGGTTACACCGTCACTTCCTAGACGGAAGTGACTTGTTTTGTGCGCATTTTCCTGTGTTGTGGCTTCAGTTTTCTGCAGTTGGCTTACCGGAATTGAGAAGTCCTGGGCCGGTACTTCTTTGCTTGCGTACAGGGAAATAGAAAACCGAAATCGTTTAAAAACAAATTGAAAAAGTAGTGCAAAGGCTACCCACAAAGACGACTCCAGACTACCCTGATTTCCTTGGGAAGTTAAACCAAACATATTACCAGGATAACTTTTCTGTCTTAATGAGATATTTACAAACTGGGGAAAGGGAGACAGTCACAGGGAACACTTCAACTTTTTATGAGGCACAGAATAACCCTGATGGGGAAACCTGACAGGCACCAAGTTAAAGGAAAATTATATTCCAGTTTTGCTCATGAATGTAGATTCAAAAATCCTTAAAATATTAACTAAATCCAGGATTGTATAGAAAGAACAATACATTACAAGCAAGTTAGGTTGTTTTAACATCAAAATTCAAGGTACTAATGGTTAATGTGGAGAATGTCCTCTAAAAAAAATGTAGAAGAAATGAAACATTTATGAGAAATGTTCATGAAAAACCAGGAATAACGGGGAAATTAACATGATAATCTTCAAATTTTAAAGCTTTCTCTTCCTTACAATTTTGTGTTAACTAACCTGGGTTCTTTGACAATACAGAGTTTCCTCCAGTCTGGATTTTGCCAATTGCATGTATATGGAGCATTTCAACATGTTCCTCTCTCCTATTTCCTGCATTGGTAGTTGTGTTGTTTTATTTCTTTAAACATAGTAATCATAGTTCTTTTGTAATCTGTATCATAATTCTAATGTCTCAATTATTTTCTGGTTTATTTCTGCTGCCTGATATTTTTGCTGTGTGTTGTTT
Source organism: Acinonyx jubatus (assembly GCF_027475565.1). Classification (NCBI taxonomy): domain Eukaryota; kingdom Metazoa; phylum Chordata; class Mammalia; order Carnivora; family Felidae; genus Acinonyx; species Acinonyx jubatus. Next base: position 61,177,140 of record NC_069391.1, read on the forward strand.
GTGGTGTCTAGTTTCCTTGTATGTTTACTTCTTATCCTTGAAAAACTATTTGTGAAGGAAAGTATTTGTGGCTTCTTGGGGGGGGGAAATGATTTTTGTTTGCTCCTGCTAAGTGCCTTGAGGCTTTCTTAACGTTTATTTTTGAGAGAGAGAGAGAGAGAGAGACAGAGTGTGAGTGGGGGAAAGGGCAGAGATAGACGGAGACACAGAATCTGAAGCAGGTTCCATGCTCTGAGCTGTCAGCACAGAGCCCCAAATGGGGCTCAAACTCACAAAACGTGAGATCATGACCTGAGTCAAAGTTGGATGCTTAACCAACTGAGCCACCCAGGTGCCCCAGGGCTTTCTCAGTAAGACCTGTTTTCATGGATTGAGGTTCCTTGAGTCATTGCTAACCCAGGCTACAAATCTAAGCAGGAGCTGTGTGGTGACCATATCTGCTCAAAAATGGGATAGGGAGAAATGCTTTTATTTTTTTTCTCCTATTATAGTCCATGTAAAAAACAACATTTTCTAAAGTTCTTGGGTACTGGTTCACCCTTATCCTTACGGTATAGCCTATGGAGTCCCAAACTAATATAGGAAGAGTCCACCTAAAGCATTTTCACCTTGGGTAGCCCTGGACCTTGTCTGCTCTTTCCATGCCCAGTGAACCTACTAAAAACAATGCTAGATGTCCCTGTCTAGAAAATGTCCTCAAGGCAAGAGTAGCTTTTGTGCTCTTGTACTCCACCTTTTCTGGGCTTCCACCTTTTCTTAGCTTTTGGCCTAATAGTTTTTACTATCTTGTCAGCAATTTTGTGCCTTGGAGGAATTTTTATATATGTATATAGTTCATTCAGCATCTTTATTCATTATCTATGGACATATTGGTCTGAATAACCTAGCCCATCATAAATGGAAATAGAAATTTAAGATTTAATTCATTTTCTTCATTCTCTTAACTTTTATGTCTCAAGACACCGTACTGAATGTTACAATCTTGCATCACACTTTTTTTCTTGCCCGTGTGCTTTATAGGCTATTGCATCATTTTCTTTTAACATTAAATTTTGATATGGAGATTGCTAACAGCCTGATTTACCCTATCCTTTATAGTTGACATGCTCTTTTTGTATGGATAAACCTTGAAAAAAAGTTTTTTTCAAGCCAAACTTGAAGAAAATTTATCATGGTGAGTCTCCCTCAGAAAATAAGGCAAAAAAAAAAAAAAACACAACAAAACAAAACGAAAAACAAAACAAAAAACCTCCAGCTACCAAAGAGAATGCAGTAAATCAGCTACATTTCTTTTGTTCTAGATATATATATATATATATATATATATATATATATAGCATTCATATGCACAGATCTATGACCAAAGATGCAAATATGGATAATTAATGGACATTCATTATTTACTGAGTGCCTGCTGTGTGCTTTTAACTGTACTATATAATTGATTTATAGCTTTGAACATAAGATATAAGTTCTTGATCTCATGGAGCTCACAACCCAAAGAGCTAGATATTCAATAACTAAACAACTATCATTTAATTAGGTTCGTGATAAGTACAACCATGACAAAGTACAGGGTATTATGAAAGTATAAAACAGAAAGACCTAACCTAGTTTGCAGTGTTTGGGTAGGTGTCAGTGAATAAGTCACAAATTAATTAGAGAGCTGAAGTATAAGGAGGAATTGGTCAGGTGGAAAGTTGTGGAGTGAGCCTTCTGGACAGAGGGAACATTATGTGCAAAGGTCCTGAGGCTGTACAAAGCTCAATGACTTCCATGAGCAAAAAAAGTCAGTGCTACTGCAGCATTATGAACAAAGAGTTGCCAAGATGAATCTGGAGAGAGAAATAAGGCCCAGGTTATACAGGCTTTGTGAGCAATATTAAAGAATTGTGACTTCTGGGAATGCAAGCTGGTGCAGCCACTCTGGAAAACAGTATGGAGGTTCCTCAAAAATTAAAAATAGAACTAACCTATGACTGAGCAATTGCACTACTAGGCATTTATCCATAGGATACAGGTGTGCTGTTTTGAAGGGACACATGCACCCCAATATTACAGCAGCACTATCAACAATAGCCAAAGTATGGAAAGAGCCCAAATGTCCATTGCTGGGTGAATGGATAAAGAAGATGTGGTATATATATACAATGGAGTATTACTCAGCAATCAAAAAGAATGAAATCTTGCCATTTGCATCTATGTGGATGGAACTGGAGGGTATTATGCTAAGTGAAATTAGTCAGAGAAAGACAAAAATCATATGACTTCACTCATATGAAGACTTTAAGAGACAAAACAAATGAACATAAGGGAAGGGAAACAAAAATAATATAAAAACAGGGAGGGGGACAAAACAGAAGAGACTCTTAAATATGGAGAACAAACTGAGGGTTACGGGAGGGGTTGTGAGAGGGGGGATGGGCTAAATGGGTAAGGGGCACTAAGGAATCTACTCCTGAAATCATTGTTGCACTATATGCTAACTAATTTGGATGTAAATTTAAAAAAAGAAAAGTAAAATTAAAAAAAATAATTGTGACTTCATCCTGGTAGTAGGGAACATTACTAGAAGTTTTTTAAGTTAGAGAGAGATTTGATCATACTTTTGTTTTTATAATACAATATCATTCTAGCTGCAAATGGAGGATTGGTATGGGCACAAGTAGAAATGAAGACTACAGTTAGGAGATAATTGTAGGTGTCTGACAAAACATGAAGTCATTTTAAACCATAGTGGTAATAGTAAAGATATAGGAAAGTGTATATATTCAGAAAACATTCAGAAAAGACCCTTGGGGTAATGAGACAGGTAAGATCTGATAAACTGATTGAGAGAGTTTCCAAGCTTTTCTGAAGAATTCAGAAATTCCTCTCACTTCCACCAAGAAAACAAGCTCTGTATGATCTTTCTGGAATAAGGCTGTACTCTTTAGAAAGTGGTAAATATTGAAAGTTTGGTCAGTATGAAACTTAACAGGGGCAAACAGAGAAAGAGGGAGGAGGGAAATCCCTGTAAAAGTAGCTAAAAAAAGCATACAGCTTTGGGGGCTCATAGGGAAATCAGAGAAGTTAAGAGAGTTCCAACTGGGGACATACTCTCTGGACTTAGCATGTGGCTGTTAACACATGCTTCCCTTCCCTTTCATGGATCCCAAGTGTCGTACTGATTTCTGGGATCTAGTATCACATGATCAGTCCCTCACCACTGTCACCATCATCCCTTCTGTGACCTAGACATTCTCCTCCCTTTTGATTGAGCTGTATCTAGTTCCAGCCTCTAATTCTAAAGCACCATACCTTCTACCCTAATCAGATAAGACTGTTTCCTGGTTAATACCTACTGGTTATTAAGCATGTACCCCATGCCATCCACTTTACTCTGCATGGAAGCTACATTATTTCATTTAAACTTAAAAACCTTTTTTTTAAGTTTATTTATTTATTCTGAGAGAGACAGAGAGAGAGAGAGAGGCGGACTAAGAGAGAGAGAGGGAGAGAGAATCCCAGGCAGGCTCCGCACTGATGGCGTGCAGTCTGATGCAGGCTCAAATTCACAAACCCGTGAGATCATGACCTGAGCCGAGATCAACAGTGACACTTAACCAACTGAGCCACCCAGACGCCCCACATTATTTCATTCAATCTTAACAACTTTGAGAGAGAAGTATTATTACTTTTTCCATTTTCAGGATGAGGAAAATGTGGAAACAGGGTCAAGGACCATAAGTACCTAGCCCAGGTGCACAATTCCAGTACTTAGCAGATCTGGGTTTCCAACCCTGGTCCACCACCCTCCAGAACCCTGACTTCACATGGTCTCTGGTTAATCTCTCCTTCATATTCTTAACCTCTGCCTGTGTTTGTGAGTCCAGTCTAAAAATATTACTTTATTTTCTAACACTTTCCTTTGTGTAAGCATTTAGTTTGTTATTCTTACATTTTTTTTTTTGAGAGAGAGAGAGAAAGAGAGAGAGAGAGAGAGAGAGACAGAGCACAAGTGGGGGAGGGGCAGAGAGAGAAGGAGACACAGAATCAAGCAGACTCCAGTCTCCGAGCTGGCATCACAGAGCCTGATGTGGTGCTCGAAGTCACAAGCTGTGAGATCATGACCTGAGCTGAAGTCAGATGCTTAACCAACTGAGCCACCCGGGCACCCCTAGTTTGTTATTCTTAACTGGAGACTGCACCCTGATTTCTTCTAATTTTGTCATAACGGCACACAGGAAAGGCCAGAGCCCTGCCTCTGAGAAGGCAGTTTGTATCAATTTAACTTCATTTGGAACAGTAAAGACAAGAGGGCTTTTCTTGGGCAACTTTGGTGCTTAGTCTAATTGATCATTTATTATTTTCCTATTAAATCTTTGTACCCTGTGCTTTTTTCGACTGTTGATTAAAGCTCCTTCATAAAAGACTCTTAAAAACTGAGAACAAACGGAGGGTTGATGGGGGGTGGGAGGGAGGGGAGGGTGGGTGATGGGTATTGAGGAGGGCGCCTTTTGGGATGAGCACTGGGTGTTGTATGGAAACCAATTTGACAATAAACTTCATATATTGAAAAAAATAAAAAAAAAGAAAGAAGAAAGGAAGGAAGGAAAGCAGGAAGGGAGAGAGAAAAGAAGGAAATAGATTTTTTTTTTTTACCTCATGTGATGATAATAAAACATTTAAAAAGCATGAAAAAAAAAAGCTCCTTTCTATTTTTACTGCTTATCTCTCTCTGAATGTTAACACAGTAACCTAACAATGTTAGGTTTAGGTATGTAGTTTTTTATCCCTGCATCATCTTGCAATAGTAAAAATCTGAACTAAACTAAATGTTCATATTGAGTCTGGTTAAATAAAATATTACCCATAAAATGGAACTCAATACAGGCACTAAAAACTTAAAGAATAATGTTTCTGTAATGGAAAATTGTTACCAATGTATCTCAGTTTAAAAAAATTAAAAAGACAGGGCACCTGGGTGGCTCAGTCATTTGAGCATTGGGCTCTTGATTTTGGCTCAGGTCATGATCTCACAGTTCATGAGTTGGAGCCCCGTGTTGGGCTCTGCAATGGCAGTGTGGAGCCTTCTTGTAATTCTCTCTCTCTCTCTCTCTCTCTCTCTCTCTCTCTCTCTCTCTCCCCCTCTCTCTCTGCCCTCCCTCTCCCCCACCCCCGCTCATTCTCTCTCTCTCTCTCTCTGTCTCTCTCTCTCTCAAAATAAATAAGTAAACTTAAAAAAAAAAAAAAACAAACAGGCAACCAGGATACCTGTCAGTCAGAAGAGCATGCGACTCTAGGTCTCAGGGTGTGGTTGGAGGCCCATGTTGGGTGTAGAGATTACTAAACATAAATAAACTTAAACATAAAAAGGCAACTGGGGTGCCTGGGTAGTTCAGTCAGTTGAGCGTCTGACTTCGGTTCAGGTCATGATCTCACGGTCCGTGGGTTCAAGCCCTGCATGAGGCTCTGTGCTAACAGCTCAGAGCCTGGAGCCTGCTTCGGATTCTGTGTCTCACTCTCTCTCTCTGTCCCTCCCCTGCTCGTGCTCTGTCTTTCTCTGTCTCTCAAAAATAAACATTTTAAAAACTTTAATTTTTTTTTAATTTTTAATTAAAAATAAAATAAAAATAAAAAGGCAACCAAACTGCATATTTAACATATTGTTACTTTAAAATTATACAGAGGTGCCTGGCTGGCTCAGTCAATAGAAAGTGTGACTCTTGATCCTCTAGGTTGTGAGTTCTAGCCCCCTGTTGAGTGTGGAAATTACTTTAAAAAAAAATCTTTAAATATAATACATATACACGCATACACACATATTCACATATAGATTTAAAACTTTATTAAGAGAGGTTAAGTGATACAATTCTAGAGATTAGTGTGTTTTTTTTGTTTTGTTTTGTTTTTTATTTTTTATTTTTTTTTTTTGAGAGAGAGCACATGAATGCTCAAGTGGAGGAGAGGCAGAGAGAGAGGGAGAATCCCAAGCAGGTTCTGCACTGAATGCACTTCTCATCTTGGGGCTGGAACTCACTAACCAACCTAACCTTATGACCTGAGCTGAAATTAAGAGTTGGACTCTTAACTGACTGAGCCAGCCTAGGCGCTCCTGATGTTGCTTTTTTTCTTTTTTTAAAAAATGTTTATAGGGACGCCTGGGTGGCGCAGTCGGTTAAGCGTCCGACTTCAGCCAGGTCACGATCTCGCGGTCCGTGAGTTCGAGCCCCGCGTCAGGCTCTGGGCTGATGGCTCGGAGCCTGGAGCCTGTTTCCGATTCTGTGTCTCCCTCTCTCTCTGCCCCTCCCCCGTTCATGCTCTGTCTCTCTCTGTCCCAAAAATAAATAAACGTTGAAAAAAAATGTTTATTTATTTTTGAGAGAGAGAGAGACAGAGCTCGAGAGGGGAGGGCCAGAGAGAGAGCGAGACACAGAATCTGAAGCAGGCTCCAGGCTCCAGGAGCCAAGCTGTCAACACAGAGTCCAATGTGGGGCTCGAACTCACGAACCATGAGATCATGACCTGAGCCGAAGTCGGACACTTAACCGATTGAGCCACCCAGGCGCCCCTCCTGGTGTTGCTTTTTAATTTTGTTTCCTCTTCTACTTAAAAAAAATTTTTTTTCAGCATTGAGCACAAGTTTATTTTTAATAAGAAGTAATTAAAAATGACATCTCCATGATTTCTTTAATTTTTTTAATGTCCATTTATTTATTTTAGGAGAGAAAGAGAGAGCAGGGGAGGGGCAGAGAGAGAGACAGAGAATCCCAAGTATGCTCCGCACCTTCAGTGTGGAGCCTGATGCCAGACTCAAACCCATGAACCGGAAGTTCATAACCTGAGCTAAAATTAGACGCTCAATCAACTGAGCCACCCAGGTGCCCCAACATCTCCATGATTTCTCCAGTTTAGTTTCAGTTCTCATAATGATAAGAATATAGAAGGGTACCTGGCTGGCTCACTTGGTACAGCATCTGATTCTTTTGTTGTTGTTGTTCTTTTTTTTTTTAATTTTTAATTTTCTTTTTCTTTTTTTAAATTTACATCCAAATTAGTTAGCATATAGTGCAACAATGATTTCAGGAATAGATTCCTTAGTGCCCCTTACCCATTTAGCCCATCCCCCCTCTACACCCCTTCCAGTAACCCTCTGTTTGTTCTCCATACTTAGGAGTCTCTTCTGTTTTGTCCCCCTCCCTGTTTTTATATTATTTTTGTTTCCCTTCCCTTATGTTCATCTGTTTTGTCTCTTAAAGTCCTCATATTAGTGAAGTCATATGATTTTTGTCTTTCTCCGACTAATTTCACTTAGCATAATACCCTCCAGTTCCATCCACGTAGTTGCAATGGCAAGATTTCATTCTTTTTGATTGCTGAGTAATACTCCATTGTGTGTATATATACCACATCTTCTTTATCCATTCATCCATTGATGGACATTTGGGCTCTTTGAATACTTTGGCTATTGTTGATAGTGCTGCTATAATATTGGGGTGCATGTGTCCCTTCAAAACAGCATACTTGCATCCCTTGGATAAATACCTAGTAGTGCAATTGCTGGGTCGTAAGGTAGTTCTATTTTTAGTTTTTTGAGGAACCTCCATACTGTTTTCCAGAATGGCTGCACCGGTTTGTATTCCCATGATTCTTTTTTTTAATGTTTTATTTTATATTTGAGAGAGAGAGAGAGAGAGAGAGAGCATGAGCAGGGGAGGGGCAGAGAGACAGAAACAGAATCTGAACCAGGCTCCAGGCTCTGAGCTGTCAGCACAGAGCTTGATGTGGGGCTTGAACTCAGGAGCAGTGAGATCATGACCTGAGCTGAAGTCAGACACTTAACCGACTGAGCCACCCAGGCGCCCCAAGCATCTGACTCTTGATCTCAGGGTCATGAGTTTGAGCCCTACGTTGGGTGTAGAGATTACTTAAAAAAAAAAAATTTTTTTAAGACAAAATATAGGATACTTTTGGTAAGGTTGCTATTTTACTATTTATTGATTATTTTCCCTTTAAATTACTATCATCTAGTTCAATTCTTACCAAATTGAATTAAGTCAGTTTGTACTTAGCATCAATTGTTTCTAACTTAGGTATTTGAAAGTGTTGGTTCAGATCTCAGTGGTACAGTTAATTTCAAGGACATTAATATGCTGAGGGTTTTGTGTTTCTTCAGTTGTTCTTAAAGAAGGTCATCACTAATGGAAAGATATAAGGATATTTAACCACAGTTTGTGGGCTGTTTTTGGGATTTCCAAATGTTTAACAAGCATTGAAATATAGATGAGAAAACATAGAGCTTGACATTGATAGACATGGGTACAAGTCCTAATTCTTTTCTCAGCCATGATTAAACAAAGCAGGCAAGTTAAACTGTCTAGGCCTCTATTTTCTTATCTTTAAAATGGGAAAACTGAAAACAATAAAATGGGTATAGTGATACTAACTCAGAGGGATCTGGGGAGATGTGAAATTAGAGTATGTGTGTATAAAGAAACTGTTACATGAAAGTGCTCAAATAAACAGCTGTGTTCTCACTCCCCTTCCCAACAGAAGCCACGTGTACCTGCAAGAAGCACCTGAGTGGCTCAGTCAGTTAAGCATCCAACTCTTGGTTTCATCTCAGGTCATGATTTCACAGTTCAGTGGGTTCAAGTCCTGCATTGGGCTCTGTGCTGATAGTGTAGAGCCTGCTTGGGATTCTCTCTCGTGCTCTCTTTCTGCCCCTCCCCTGCTCGTGGTCTCTCTTTTTCTCAAAATGAATAAATAAGCTTAAAAAAATTTTTTTAAAGAAGAAGTATTCACAGGATAATGCAAATTTCATTTCTTTGACTTTGGCTACAGTTATATTAGTACACTATGGGATCATTTATGTTAGGATTCTAGGAAATTTTCCGGTTTCTCAATTGCCACCTCATTGCTGTCAAAAGTTGTACTTTTGGTAATCAGAATTTCCCCAAATCTGAGATCCAATAACAAAACAGTATTAGGGTCTTTAGAGGAAGGAACAGGATTAGTCTGTTAAGACACTTCTAGCTTTTTCAAGTGAACACTAGATGGCAGCAGTTAGGCAGGGTTTCTGTATCAGACCAAGGGGCTTCTCTCCACCACACACACCCATACCTTCCAACCCCCAGACAAAACAAAAGCCCAGCCATCTTCCTGCTTAGCTTGAACAGTAACAGGGACAGTATTTGACAGTATTTGCCAGGAACTAAACTAAAAGAAGTACACTTGGGAGGAGAGGGGAATAATAATAAAAGTTTATATAGTATTTACTTGTGCCAGGCACTATTCTGATCACTTTTACATATGGTAAAACAAAGAGTGGGTAAACTTAGAAACAAAATCCTAGCCCACAAGCCCTCTCCTTCTATATATTAAGTTTCTTAGAAAAAATAGAGATGCCTGGCTGGCACAGTCGGTGAAGCATGTGAGTCTTGATCTTGGAGTCCTGAATTTGAGAGTTTGAGCCCCATGTTGGGGGTAGAGTTTACCTTAAAAAAATAATAATAAATTAAAAACACACACACACACAAAATGGGGTGCCTGCGTGGCTCACTCAATTGAGCATCTGACTTCTGCTCAGGTCGTGATCTCACTGGTTCATGAGTTCAAACCAGCATCAGGCTCACAGAGCCCTTTCAGATTCTCTGTCGCCCTCTCTCTGCCCCTCCCTCAGTCATGTTCTCTTTCACAAAAATAAATTAAAAAACCCACACACAAGGTAATTTCATTTTTATCCTGGTAGAGTTTTTTTTCAATTTTTTCCTTCATTACCTTCCTTTCCTCCTTTATTATTCATGCTTTCAACAAGTATTTTTAAAAGCATGTAGAGTGTTTGAAATACTAAGTGTGTTATTTTGGGCCCACGGATGGGAAGGTAAAATAAATCATATAAGGTTAAGTCTCTAACACTTCAAAGCATTGCAAACTGAAGAGAAAAGAGGACATGTAAGTTAATAATATAGGAAAAAGTGGAGTGTGCAATGTGTGGATTTTGTTCTCACAAAAGAAGTTTTATTGTGGCAAAGGAGGTATGAATTATTTTATAATGGTGTAAGCAGTAAGATAGAGAAAGGGAATTAATATGTATTGAGAGTTTACTATATGTCAGGACCCTGTTAGGCACTTTACATAGACCATTTCATATATTTTCATTTTTGAAAATTTATTTTCATTTTTTAAATTAACTAATTAATTTGCTTGTTTGTTTATTGTTTGAGAGAGAGTGCACGCAAGCAGGGGAGATGGGCAAAGGAGAGAGAGAGAGAGACAGAGAGAGAGAGAGAATCCCAAGCAGGCTCCATGCTCAGCGTAGAGCCCGACTCGGACTCCATCCCAGGACCCTGGGATCACAACCTGAGCTGAAATCAAGAATTGGACTGAGCCCCACCCAGGCACCACTTCATTTCTTTCTTTCTTTCTTTCTTTCTTTTTTTTTTAATTTTTTGTAATGTTTATTTATTTTTGAGAGAGATAGGGAGAGACAGAGTGTGAGCAGAGGAGATGCAGAGAGAGAGAGAGACGCAGAATCTGAAGCAGGCTCCAGGCTCTGAGCTGTCAGCACAGAGCTGACGTGGGATTGAGCCACCCAGGCGCCCCTCACTTTATGTATTTCTAATTCATGTTAAGTGGTTGTTAATATTCCCATTTTTAGGTGAGGAAATTGAGTCTTATGGAGGGTAAGTAATGCCCACAGGTACACAGATAAGAGGGGTAGAATAAGACATCATGTATGAGTGACAATTGCTGCTCTTTGGTTTGAGGTATGCGGGGGGTTTTTTGTTTGTTTTATTTTTTGTTTTGCTGTTCTTTGTTTCAACTTAAAAAGAGAATACAGATAGGGGCGCCTGGGTGGCTCAGTCGGTTGAGCGTCCGACTTTGGCTCAGGTCATGATCTCACAGTCTGTGAGTTCGAGCCCCGCATCAGGCTCTGTGCTAACAGGTCAGAGCCTGGAGCCTTCTTCAGATTCTGTATCTCCCTCCCTCTCTGCCCCTCCCCTGCTCATGCTCTGTCTCTCTCTCTGTCAAAAACTAAATAAACATTAAAAAATAATAAAAAAAAGAGAATACAGATATATTTTCAGGATATACAGTAATAGATGTGCATTACAGAATGGTAGAGTTTTGATAGGACAGGTGGAGGTGGAAGAGTGGTCTGGGCACCCCATAGACAGAGACACAGAGGCCAAAAGAATGTGTATAGTCTGATAGGAATGTGTGTAAAAGATGCCCTTTTTAAAGGGGAAAAGAAGAGAGCTTAAAAATCTGCTGAGAGGTATAAGGTACCAATGAAGTAGATCACTGGAGAGGGTTCTCCACCTTGACCCAGCACTACCCTGTGTAGTTCAGTTCCTGTTTGTTTTGTCTGTTGCCTTCCACATTCTGATCTTATCCACAGAATTCAGGCAGGTGAAGGACATCGAATTCTGATCTCCCACGTATGAATAGTTTTGGCTTTCACTTCAACACACACTTTTTGACTCCGAAGTCATTACATGCTAAGCCCTGGGCTGTAAAGTGAATGTACATATGCCAATAATATTACCTTCTGCCTTGGTCCTTCCCTTCAAGTCTCTGTTAAATTGGCCATTACTAGAGGATAGTAGGGGACACACGGGCCAGTCCTTTATGTTTTCTTGCACATACAGAGTGGTTAAAGCATAGACTTTAGAGTCAGGTCCACATTTGATGAAGTGGGGTAAGAGAAAAGTGAAAATCCCGGAAGTAGAGCCCAGCTTCTAAAGAAGCTAGTGCTCAGGTTGACAGCAACACTCTGCTGATGGCGTTCTCAGTCTCTGTATGCTTCTGCATGTGGTTCTGTAAATTGTGAGGCCAGCCTTTAGCTGCTGAAGCCCCTAAAAGCATATGGTCTCTACTCCTGTGTCTGAAATGTCTTCAGCCTATGACTGCTGCCTGACCCCTCCTAACCTTGAGTTTCTCTGACCCTCAGTCAGTTTCATACTGGGTTGATTAACCTAGAGGAGATCGAGAGGAGAGTTGATGGTTAAAAGGAAGACTGTATGCCTCAAATAAAGGAGTCATAAAGTAATTGGCAATGAAAATGTTACAGGAGCAGAACCCCACAGGGAGTGAATGAAATCAGGCTGCACTGAAGTGGAAATTTTAATTAAAAAGGGAAGATATGGTCTACAGTGTGCAGAGTGTGAAGACTTCTTAATTTTTTTTTTAACATTTATTTATTGTTGAGAGACAGAAAGAGACAGAGTGTGAGCAGGGAAGGAGCAGAGAGAGAGGGAGACACAGAATCTGAAGCAGGTTCCAGGCTCTGAGCTGTCAGCACAGAGCCTGATGTGGTGCTCGAACTCACCCTGAGCTTAACCGACTGACGCTTAACCGACTGAGCCACCCAGGAGCCTCTTTTAAAAAAACAAAACAAAACATTTTTAAGAGTGTGAAGGCTTCTGGTTGTCTTTGTCCTCAGGTCAGGGGCTAACATTCATATGCCATTTCTATAGAGAGAAGACTTAGGGGAGGAGAACTGCCTTTGGGGATCATGAGTGAATTTCTCCTTTTTTTTTTTCTTTTTTTAGTTTATGTATTTAAGTGATCTCTACACCCAACATGGGACTTGAACTCAAGACCCTGAGATCAAGAGTTGCATGCACTTCAGATTGAGCCAGCCAGGTGCCCCCATGAGTGAGTTCCTCTTAGGACCTGTTTGTTGTTCCTCAGAGCTGAGGAGGACAGAACCCAGGCCAGGCCCAGTACTCTTCCAACCCTGCATCTCCCTTTCTCACCCATTGCCTAGAACTGGAAGAGAATACTAACCCTGGCATAAGGTCAGAGTCAGAGATGATAGAGCCCCAAGGATTCCCAACTGGGTGCTAAGGAACTAGAATGCCACAGCGTCATGGATCATTCTAATTCCATGTGGGGATGTGTGGTTAATAAGAAATATATTTAGTCTTAGTCCCTCTCTGGTTATTGGCACAAAACTCCTAAAACCCTTGGAATTTCTTAAGTGAGAGTGGTTTTGTTGTTGTTTTCCTGAATGAGAGTAGTTTTTTAAAACTCTTTTGAAAGTTATTCATAAAAAAAAAAGTTATTCATAAAAAATCCCTTTTTAGCATACCTGAGTTTATGCTGATGGGGTAACTTAGGGTGGAGCCCCTGGATAGCCTCAGGATGGGGCTGGTCACCAGAGAGACCAAGCAATTAGAGGGTTGGAACTTTCAGCCCCACCTACTGACCTCCAGGGAGGGGAAGCTAGAGGGGATGTTACAGGTTAAACTCTTGAATGGCAAGATTTCATAAGCTTCTGGGTTGGTGAAGACATCCAAGTGCAGTGAGGCTGGCATACCTTAATTCCACAGGGACAGAAGCTCCAGTGTACCCTCTCATCTGGGTGTTCACCTGTATCTTTTATAATGTCCTTTATAATAAGGTGGTAAAGGTATGAAAATGTTTCTCTGAGGGGTACCTGGGTGGCCTGGTGAGTTTAGTGGCCGACTCTTGATTTCAGCAGGTCATAATCTCAGTTTGTAAATTTGAGCCCCAAGTCAGGCTCTGGGTGACAGGGCTCTGTGCTGACAGTGGGGAGCCTGCTTTGGATTCTCTCCCTCTCTCTCTACCCCTCCCCTGCCCATGCACTTCAGCACTCTCTCTGTCTCTTTCTCAAAATGAATAAGCCTCAAAAAAAAAAAAAAAAAAAAAGAATGTTTCTCTGAGTCCTGTGAGCTGCTCTAGCTAAGTAATCAAACCCAGGAGAGGGTTGTGGGAACCTCTAATGTATAGGTGGTCAGCCAGTACAGGTGACAATCTGGACTTGTAATTGGCATCTGAAATGGGGGCAGTCTTGTGGGACTGAGCTCTTAACCTGTGGGATCTGATGCTATCTCCAAGTAGATAATGTCAGAATTGTTAAATTTGTAGGACACCAAGTTGGTGTCCCCTGAGAACTGGGGAATTGTTTGGTGGTATGGAAAACAGTACAGGAGTTGATGCCTAATGCTGAGCTGGACACATAGCTTTGGCAATGACTGACCTCATTCTGGCTCCAAATCCCTCCCACATCATCCCCTGCTGCAGGCCTTCACCTACTCCAGACTCTAAGAGTAATCCATTAATCTGGTCTCTAAACAGGGAAATACTTAGGACATTAGTTTTCCTATTTAGCCTAGGGTGGGGGTGGGTGGTGATCTACTTGGACCTTATTCCCTGATTCCAATAACTGGGATTCTGCCTGGATTTTTAGTAATGGGCACTCTGCATGATTCATTGACCCTGCCACCAAAATTATCTTAAGTTCCAAGTGGATTTTCTATTACCCCAGTGTCTCTAGGATCTCATGGATTCCTTACTGTATTATTGGAGTATTTACCTCATGAACTTCAAGTGACCAGACCTTGCTTTGGAGTTACTGCTTGCTAGAACCTCTGCCTCCTACAGCTTTAAAAATAAACAACAAACAAACAAACAAAAAAACAGTTGCCTGAGGCCAAGCTCTGGCTGCTTGTCGTGAAAGATCCCCTCCCCACTCTACCACAGCAGTGGCTATTGCTAAAAGCTAACCCCTCCCCCCAGATTCCAAGCTCCGAAAATATGCCTACTCCCACTCTTATGCCACCCCCTGGACTATGCACTAGTCCTATGACCCTTCTTCTATCTTGCAGACTCTCCAAGTCCCTCCTAGAGAGGGCACCACCACCACCAGCAGCAGCAGCCAGTCTCAGCCTGACAAAGTTAGAGGTTTTTCATCTTGTTTGTTTTCATCTCCACCGTACTCAGCCTTCTTCATCCCCATTTTTTAATGAGAACTGTGTTTGGCTAGGCTCCAGCTTCTCCAAATATGTGAATGAGCTGTTCATCTTCTGATGCAGTGTCTATATATGATGGAACTCCTTTCCAAAATAGGTAGAGGTTCTATCTGCAATTCCAGAGGTCATTTTTGTATAGATTTGAAGAAAAACCACTCATGGTTTATTTGCTCTTTTCACAAGCTGGCCACTGAGTGAACTTTGGAATTTACTCTATGATACCTGTTGGTGTAAAACTCTGACCAGAGAGTGCTGGATTACACCGCCTTGGCCAGCACCAGCCAGGAAACCCCACGTGAATGTGTCATCCATTGCCACGAAGGTCAGGGTCTGCTGCTTTGAAAACTTGCTCTGTTGTTTTCCTTCAAACCACCATGGGATTTTCCTCCATTCTTTCATCACCAGACATCTGAAGACTGAAATCTGTTGCATCCCTTCCCTTGTCACTCTCTCAACTCAAGCCCTGCATGGACAGGCTCTGAACCTCGGACAGTTGCTCTCTCAGAGGCCAGAGGGGTCTCCTCTGTGTAAACTTCATTGACTCTTTTCCTGTTTCCCTTTCCCCTGACCTTTCTGAGGCATATGGACACAATGCCCCTACCCACCCAATCCTGACATTTCTCCTTTCTGGTCTCCAGGATTCTAAGCCATACTGTGTCTCCTCTTTGTTTCTCAAGACTTTTCCTTGCTTCCTTCAGGGGCTTTGCTCTCTATTCTTAAATATGGGTGATCCCTAAGTTTTGATCTGATCTGTTTGGTCACACCCCTTCCCAGAGACCTTGCTTGGATATGATATACTAACTTCCCACCTTTTCTTTACCCCATCCCCCCCTACATACTCCCCCCCCCCCCCCCACTGAAAGTAGATGGCTCTTAGGCCCAGATTCCTAGACTTGACCTCTGACTTTAACCCTACATTATCACTGGCATGTTCTCTGCCTTCCCTTGAGTAGCCTTCCTCCCTACCTCAAACTCATGGTTTGGGAAGCAAAGTCAACTTCCTGTACCCTAAACTCACTCTCCTCCTGGATAGACCTATTCTGTTATGTATGCTAATACTCTCCCATTTTCTAGACTCAGAATTTGGGAGCGACCTTTGATTATTCCTTTTCTCTTGTCTTTTACTTATATTACAGGAAGGGTGTTCATTATATCTTGTAATATCAAGTACTACTATTTTTTTAAATGTTTATTTATTTTGAGAGACAGTGAGTGAGCAGGGGAGGTGCAGAGAGAAGGAGAAAGAGAGAATCCCAAGCAGGCTCTGAACTTTTAGTGCTAAGCCTGTTGCGGGGATCAAACCCATGAATTGTATCATGACCTGAATTGAAACCAAGAGTCGGTCACTTAACCGACCGAGCCACCCAGGCTCCCAAAGTACTACTTTGTTTTTTAAAAAGTTTGGGGCGCCTGGGTGGCTCAGTCAGTTAAGCACCCGACTCTTGATTTTGGCTCACGTCATAATCCCAGGGTCATGGAATTGAGCCCTGCATCAGGTTTACAGCATAAAGCCTGCTTAAGATTCCCTCTCTCTCTCTCTCTCTTTCCCTCCTTCTGTGCCTTTCCCACTCTCTGTCTCTCAAATGAAAAAATGTATATATAATATATAATATTATTTATATATTTATAATATACATATATTATTTAAAAAGTTTAAAAATATTTTTAGGAGTGTATTTCCCCATCGTGATTACCCTTCACTAATATTGGGCTTAATTATATACATTTAATTTATTATTAGGCCAATGTCTCCTTTTCAAGTGATTGAATTATTGGCATTTAAATATATACATATATACTTCTTATTCTGACTGTAAAAGTGTCCCAACTCTCTTCTCCTTGGCTTGTCTATAAGTACAGAAGCTGTTTCCCAGCATGTAGTAGTGGCTATGAGACTAGATCTTATCAGTGAGTTATAAGAAGTCTATCAATTCATCTATTAGGGGATTTTGAATATATGATGACTTGATTTCTTAATCCCATTCCTATATATTCTTATTAAAGGAACAGAATAATTTCCCCCAGGGAAGTCCACAGTTTGACCACGTTCTCAGAGTGATCTACATTCTGGTCTCTCTGAGGTCACAGAGACATTACAGCCTGCATGTCTCCATGGATTTGTTAGGGAAGAAGTGACCAAGCATGGTCTCAGAAACACAGAAAGCAGATTAGGGGTTACTAAAGTGTAGGATTAAGAAGAAATACCTGCTTAATGGCTATGGATTTTCCTTTTGGAGTGATGAAAGGTTTTGAAACAGGATGGTGGTAAGGTTTGCACACATTGTGAATTTACTAAATGCCACTGAATTGTTCACTTTTAAATGGTTAATTTTATGTTATCTGAACATCACCTCAATTTGTTTATTTATTTATTTATTAATTTTTTTTAACATCACCTCAATTTAAAAAAAAGTGCCACCAGCAGAAACATCATACTGCCCTACTTGTTCTTTCCAGGAAGAAGAGGGATAGAGAATGGTATGGTAGCAAGGGCATGTATATGCAAGAATCACAAACTGATGAAGACCAAGAATTCTCCACCCTCTTTTCTTCTGCTCTCCCATGTTTTACATAGCAGTATTGATTGTGGAATGGACTGTCCTCATGTCAGACCCTAGAGAAAAGGAAAGAAATCTGTAGTAACTTAAGAAAAGTGTGTCAAAAAAATGTTTTTATTATTATGAAAGCAGACAAAATACATATGAATAGAGAGTTAGTAGGGCATCTGGGTGACTCTGTCAGTTAAGCATCTGACTCTAGATTTCTGCTCAGGTCATGATCTCAAGGTCTTGAAATCAAGCCCCACATAGGGCTTCATGCTGGGCATGGAGCCTGTGTAAGATTCTTTTTCTCTCCCTCTGCTGCTTATGTTCAATTGCTCTCTAAAATAAATAAATAAATAAATAAATAAATAAATAAATAAATAAATAAATAAAATAGTTATTAGATATAAACATAAAAATTCATTGGTATATAGGTTTTTTAAAAAAATTATTGAAGTATAGTTGACATACGATATTACATTAGTTTCAGGTGTACAACATAGTGATTCAGCAAGTGTATATATTCTGCTATGCTCACCACAAGCGTAGCCACCATCTGTCAGTATACAACACTATTACAACACGATTGACTATGTTTCCTATGCTGGACACTTATCCCTGTGACTTATTCTAGCTTTAAAATTATTATTAAAAATAAATTTCCCAACTAATGTTCTGGCTTGTATAATTCTGAGAAACAGGGATTCAGCGATTCACCCAGAAAAATCACCGCTGTGATTGCCTTCTTTGTATTCACACCATTGAGACCACTCTCTGAAGCCCTCACTTTGAATCACTGTAAAGACTCTCAACTGTTTCCCCAGCCCCCCAGATAATTTCCTTTAACCAAGAGACTGTAAAATGTCTCTCCATGCTTCAATAAAGTCCTGACTGACCTAAAACTTTTGGGCCTCTTCTCCCTACAGCCTGGATCAGCCACGCTATACCTGTAGGCTCAGCCTGGGTTATCAGGCTCTAGGACAATTTCAAACTTTGGGCAGGTGGCAGGGCTTGCCTGAGATGTGGTGACACCCCCCTTAAGCTAATAATTTGGAGTTCCTTTTGATATATTTTCAACATTTATTTCATGGGAGCTACACTGGTGCTTTTATGCCATGTTTGTTGTTCTTTTAATTTTCTGTCAAGGGGTTGGAATCACTGGGTTTGGGCAGGCATGTAATTGGCTTCTTATGGAAAGCTGTGTGAAAGGGTGCCCTGGTGCTGGCTCATTCCTGATAGTTTATTCCTCTAAGACTGGTGCTCAGGGTAGGGTTGGAGTGGATTGCCCTGATCTGGATCTTGCATAAGAAGTTTGGGAAGGCTTTACATCTTGTTCAGTGCTTAAGTGACGGGGCATCAGATTAGCTCTGAGGTTGCCTGTCTGTGATATTTAATAATGAATATATGCATTAGGGCTTGGAGTGGTGACTAAACTACCCAAATAATCCTACCAATGTCTCCCTGACATTTGTTATCCTGTACCTGACATTACTCTGAACTTCTCATATTCTCAGGTCTTTTGAACGATATGGCTTTTGCCAATTTGGATCCTGTAGGCATGTATGACAAGATTTCAGCCCAGTAAATGACTAAAAAGGTCTTGATCCTCTTGCATCATGTTGACTTACTGACGTTAGGAAACTGTAATGCAAGCAAATAAAAAATAGCAATCTCTATAAATATTTGGGGCTGTGAACATGAATACTTTGGAAGTATAAGAAAAGGAAAGGAAGGGAAAGGAACATTTCATTTATTTATAACCCACAATAACTGGATTTTACTAATGAAGAATAGTGGTGGAGCAAGGTTAAGATCTGCTAAAACACACACTTCAATAAGTGGCAGAGCCAGGACTTAGCTGCAATCCTTGCAGTCAGAGAGCTGAGTTTCTACTCCTCCTCTCACAGCAAATGCTCCTTTGCTTGAGGTAGCTCCCTTGCTTACCTAGAGCACTGTCTTCTGTGTGATATTTTTTCCATTACAAAACACATAGTATTTTTTTAAAAATAAGTTTTGTTTTTTTAAAATTAACTTGAGTGCCTGGGTGGCTCAGTTGGTTAAGTGTCGGACTCTTAGTTTCGGCTCAGGTCATGATCTCATGGTTTGTGGATTCAAGACCTGCTCAGGTCATGATCTCATGGTTTGTGGGTTCTAGCCCTGTGTATGTTGGGCTCTGCACTGACAGCCTGGAGCCTGCTTGGGACTCTCTCTCTTCCTCACTCTCTGTCTGTTCTCTCTGTCTCTCTCTCAAAAAAAAAAAAAATCACTTCAAAAAGAAGAGATAAAATAAAAATATGTCTATTTCTATTGGATCCTTAGAAAGAACAGTACTTATTATTTTTGCAATAAAATTTACAATCTGAGCAAGGCCGTCAGAGTTTAGCAGTTGTGTTGAGCCAGTGGCCAGTTTTGCATCAGAATCCTGTTTATGCATGTGGTAACAGCCCAGGTCTGGAAGCAAATTCCTCAGCACATTGCCTGCCCTTAACAGTGAATTAGTGGTCTTCTGGGCTTTGAATCAGGCTTTTGCTTTCTTGTCTTTCCACACTGCACATGCTGGTCAATGAAAGAAACATGATCCTCTTCCAGTACATTTTCTGTATCACCCATTGCCACAGTCATCTTTCTGAATCTGCTTCTCTCTCCTTTAATTTTAATAGAGAGATACATGTGTTTACTTCATAAATTTGCTGTTTGGTAAATCCAGGGACTCTAGCTGGACATTTACAAGGCCTCAGCTAAGAGCTGAGTGGATTGTCTGTTTAAAGGAATTCACAGAGTTGTTAGATGAGGAATTCACATGAGACTGGGCATGGCAGTAATTGCTTTTAAAGTACTGGGCACATAGTAGGCCCTCTATAAATGTTACTTTCTGACTTAATTGAGGTCTTCCAGGAAATGCATGCTCAATTCAGGGAAGGGAGATTTGATGAATCTTTCCCTGTTAAGTGTTCCATGTTCTACCATTCCCCTCACGCCCCTATCCCCATCTTTCCATTGTTGATGCAAATGTTTACTGGCCAGAATGTTTCTGTATGGGAGAGATCAATTTTAGTATCTATTACCTACCTCTCCATTTATAATGGAATGCTAATTTTTGCCTGAGCATATAGCTATCCCAATATCATTTACATTTTCTAGCTTTTGCCCCTTGCAACTGAGTATAGCCACATGACTTATTTCTGGCCATCAAGATGCAATGAAAGTTGTGTATACAACAACCCAGAAATGTCCCTAAATGAAGAGGCACGCCCTATTTCTCCCATCCCTACTTCCTGCTGGATTGAGTGTGGATGTGATAGCTGAAACTTGTATAGCTAGCTTGAACCATGAGGTGGAAGGCACGTAATGAGGATGGGAGAGAGAAAAACCTAGAAAATTGACTGTGGCCCCATCATACCACCCCTAGACTGTCAAATCTCTAGATCTCATTTAGATGAGAAGGAATAAGCCACTATTATTTCAGGTTTCTTTTCACTGGTGACCTAGCTAACCTAATCTAAATAATAAGGCCTGTATATTCCAAAGGGCAGGGATTTTGGGGTGGCAGTTCTTTAAAGTAATAAAACTAATCACTGCCAGTTTCCTTTGAAACAAGATATCAAATGCTAACTTGGGGTGTTATGTAGTTCTGGTTGCAGAACAAATACTCAACATGGATCCAAGCATATAATGTTTATAGGTCTAAGTATCTTTGGGACTTGAAGGATGTTTACTGAATATTGATTGCATGCCAGACTCTGTGCTGGGCATATCAAAGATACTATTTTGCATTTACTCTGCTTTGTGATTTCTGTGGCCTTGAGAGCAAAAGCATAATGCAGTGGAGGACAGGGACTCCGGTGGGGTAGAAATATGTCAAAACATTTTCCCAGGTGCTTCCCTCTAAGTCGCTCAAACCCAAGCAGTGTACTCCTTTTCTTTTTCTACACAGATGCTACCAGGTGACCATGATCTGGGCTCCTGCTCCTGCTTCTCCCTGCTCAGACTGACAAGGGCCTTTATTTTGTAGGGATCACACTTCTTTCAAGGTTTCTTCTCCCAATCACAAAGGGGCTGTGGGCACAGAAATGCTCAAAAGAGAAAAGTTGCTCTTTGCTCTTGGCTTTCTAGCCCTTCCTAGCTCAGTCATAGAAAGCACTGCTAAATAAAATCAGTTCTGCGTTTCTCAGAATGTCTCACTCATTAAAGAATTTATTTTCATCAGCTGTTCTACCTACAATATATCATTTACTTCTCACAGTAACTATATGAGCTAGGTATTATTTTCATTTCTGCTTTATAGTTAAAGAGTCTGGAATTTAAATTCATCTGAAGTCACCACGTTAATGAGTAGTGGAGGCAGGATTTGAATTCAGGCAACATGACTCCAAAGTTTGTGTGTTTGACTAAGCTATATTATCTTCCTAATGCTGAATTCCTGTTAATATACCCTCATGTCTAAGCATTACCATATAATTTAGTTTGGAAGATTCTAGACACTCATGAAATACATGAGATTTGGGGTACAAAACATTTTTGGTGAGAGATCAAGAAAGAAATTTTTAGCTCACAGTTTAAAGGTATCTTGCTTTTAAGGGGTGCTAGGTCCAGGTTCTCATCTAATGTCATAGGAATGGGATATTTCTTTGTCCATATTTCTCTCTGTCTCTCTCCTTTTTTTTTTTTTTTTTTTGAGAGAGAGAGAGAGAGAGCATGCACGAGCCCCTCTTTATCCATTTCTGTGTGATTAAGCCACTTGGGCGGGGGTTGTTATATGTATTGAATCTAATTCAATCTGATATGCAACCCCAACTCTCAGGACTTACAGTGAAAGTCTTGGGCAGGCCTGTGGCCTGGTGTGGCATCACCTCATTCAGATACATGGCCTGATAATGTGGGAGAGATGCTTTCCCAAAGGAAATGATTGTGCTCTTAAATTTTTTTTAATGTTTATTTTTTTTTGAAGGAGAGAGAGACACAGAGCATAAGCTGGGGAGGGGCAGAGAGAGAGGGAGACATCGAATCCAAAGCAGGCTCCAGGCTCTGAGCTGTCAGCCCAGAGCCTGATGTGGGGCTCTAACTCACAAACCACGAGATCATGACCTGAGCCAAAGTCAGATGCTTAACTGACTGAGCCACCCAGGTGCTCAGAAATGATTGTCCTCTTAACAGAAGCAGGGAGAATGCTTCAGAATAGGCAGGAACTTGAGATATTCACAGCAATAATTAAAGGATCATCCTTATTTATAGGACTTGAAATGCTAGTTTAATGATAAGTAACCTTTCCAATAGAGAGGATCTTGGAGTTAAGATCAGAAGGCCTGTGTTCTAACATTGCTTCTGACAATACAAATAAAACAGTCAACTCTTTGCCCTCAGTAACTCCTTCTATAAACCAAAGGACTTGATTGAATAAATCATTTCTAAGAGTCCCACTCAACTTTCAAAAAAAAATTTTTTTTAACATTTATTTATTGAGAGACAGAGAGTGAGCAGGTGAGGGGCAGAGAGGAGGGGGAGTCACAGATTCCAAAGCAGGCTTCAGGCTCTAAGCTGTCAGTACAGAGTCTGACACTGTACAGGGGCAGTACAGGGGCTTGAACTCACAAACTCTGAGATCATGACCTGAGCCAAAGTCAGGTGCTTAACCAACTGAGCCATCCAGGCACCCCAGTCTCACTCAACTTTTTAAGCTCCATACCATTTTAATTTTTTTTATGTTTATTTTTGAGAGAGACAGAGCATGAACAGTGGAGGGGCAAAGAGGGAAACACAGTATCTGAAGTAGGCTCCAGGCTCTGAGCTATCAGCACAAAGCCCAATGCAGGGCTTGAACCCATAAACTGTGAGATCATGACCTGAGCTGAAGTTGAATGCTTAACTGACTGAGTCACCCAGGTGCCCCTAAGTTCTATACCATTTTAAGCAACTCTCCCTACTCTTTCTCTCCCCTTCCTCCCTCACTATGCTCCAGGCATAGCAGTTTTACCTGCTCATATATGGCTGTTCTATTTTTTGAACCTTTGTCTACATTGTTCCCTTTACCTGGAAAATGCCTCTTTCCCTACTTGACATCTGATTTGACATTCAGATTTCAGCTTATATCACTTCCTCAGCAAAACCTTCCTTGCATTTTCCAAATTAGATTGACTTTGTTATTATCTCTCATAGCACCTGTTTCTTTTTAGATTCATTATCAAAATTTGTGTTGATTGATGTAATGTAATGCAACACAATGCAATTTGATGTATTATTTTGAGCACATACTAGGCACCAGGCAATGTTCTAGACTCTGGGATATAACAGTGAGAAGGCGGGGTTTTTGTTTGTTTGTTTACCTCATGGAGCTTACAATCTAGTAAGGGAGACAGTTGGAAAACAAACATAAGATCATGATAAATATGTAAGTGTTATGAACAATAAAGCAAAGAAGGGGATATAGTGTGACTTGCTTTAATATCATTTTACATGAGTGACAAGAACAGGTCTCTTCAGTGATGTGACATCTAAGCTGAATGAACTGAGGGAGCAAGCCACAGCAATATCAGGGGAAGAGCAATTCAGGCAGAGGGAACTGCATGTGCAAAACCAGAAAGCTGGAGGCAAAGGATCTGGGGTAGAGATGCATATCTACAGTTAGGGAAATGGCTACATTGATTATGTTATATGTTAAAAAATTATATATCCGTTATTAATATAACAACTATTTACTTTTGTTCATTATTTTAAAATATTCAGAACCTTTCCCCTACCAGAGATTAGGTATTCATCTCTGTATTCCTTTCATATGTGTAGCTATATTTTTATATTTATTTATCTGGAATTTGGGGTTTTTTTTTTGTTTTGTTTTAAGATTTTATTTGTAACTAATCTCTACACCCAACATGGACTTGAATTCACAACCCTGAGATCAAGAGTTGCATACTTTACTGAATGAGCTGGCCAGGTGCCCTGGAATTTAGTCTTATGTGAAACTACATTGAATGTTTTTACAAATTCTTTCTCTTTTTTTATATATTAAGTTTTTATGTGTACTAAGATATGCCTTGGGATCTTGGTTCTATTCACCTGACTGCTGTGTCTTAGGCCAATGTCCCACTGCTTTATTATTATTATTATTATAAGTTTCCAAACAAAGGAAAAATAAAAGAATAACATATATATCATGAACACCTCTACATTGCCTTGATTCAACAATTATATACCATTTGCCATATTTGCTTTAGATGGTGTAGGAATGCTGAAAACATTGACTCCATTTTTGACCCTCTGTCTTCTTCATGCCCGTACAATGACCTTCCTCAGGGCTACATGTTCAAGGCCCCATGGAAGTTAAAGTATGCCTTGATTAGAATATGGGAAGGCTTGTTCTGGTGCACAGAAGGCCACTTTAGATAACCACCATTTGACCTCATCACAATGCCCCTTGCTATATAAAGGCTGTGGATAAAGTCTGAACTGGGCAGAAAATAGCTGCCCAGCACCTGGACTGTTGCCTACCTGATCCCCCACATCAGCAAATTTTCTTGAATAAAACTCTGTATAAACAGTATGGAGTGGCTTCCTTCATTTTTCAGTCTCAAAGTGTTTTTTCAGTCCGGAGGATACTTTACTGCTCTTCTACCACCTTCTAACTATTGGCAAGCAAACCAGGATGCTAAAAATAAAACAACCATGGGTAATGGGGCCATGCCAAGAGAAAGCCTGTTGTCTGAGGGGGAAAACCCAGGTTGGCCAGCCATCTCCATCTGGGAATATTTGTCATGTTTTTGAGTATTTTGGACCGGTGCATGGGTACAGGGATGTCCCAAAATGCCCCAGGGATTGTTAGATATCTTATCTGAAATGGTGGGGAAAAGGAAATGGAGAAGCGAAAGTGAACAAGCTTTTGCAACAGTAGCTTGGCCATTGATCTGTTCATTAAGAGATGCTATCGAAAGGGAATTATAGGTAAGGAGAGTATTGGAATGGACTAGAGAAGTGTTGACTTTGGAAAAAGATGTACGAGGTGCATGTTTCTCTAATATGGACATTTTGTCCAAAAGAATCCAACAGCAGGAGGAATCCTTAGAAATTATGGCATGTGGGGTGCCTGGTTGGCTCAGTAGGAAGAACATACAACTCTTGAGCTCAGCATCATGAGTTTGAGCCCCAAATTGGGTACAGAGACTACTAAAAAAGTAAATAAACTTAAAAAAAAAAAGCATGTAAGATGACAAAGATGCATGCGTGCAGACTATAATGCCCTAAAAGGAGAATTATTATAACTCAAGAGAACTGGGACCCTTAAGCATGGGATCCCTGGGATAATGACTCTTCTGATGAGGAGGACATTATTATAGGGGACAAAAATGATTTATAGGCATGCTGTTTGATTCAAACAAAGACTCAGGCCAGTCATGAGTCAAAAATGGCCTCAGTCACTTACCCAACCTGCCTTGTGACAAAGATTATATGCCACAGACATTGGGTGAAAATTGCCATGACTAACTGGATAAATGCTGGCATTAAAATAGTCTGGCCTGGGGCGCCTGGGTGCCAAAGTCAGTTGAGCACCTAATTTTGGCTCAGATCATGCTCTCATAGTTCATGAGTTCGAGCCCTGCATCAGGCTTGCTGCTGTCAGCACAGAGCTTGCTTCGGATTCTCTGTCCCTTTCTCCCTAGGCCCCTCCCCTGCTCACTCTCTCTCTCTCAAAAAGAAGTAAACATTAAAAAACCAAAAACAAAAACAAAAAAACATAGCCTGGCCTAACAAAGTACACTGGACCTGCATTACACCGGACCTCTAATGAAGAACTACAGGAAATTATACAGGAACTGGCAATGAAACATGGCATTTACACCCAGCATTTTATTTTATTTTTTAATTAATTTATTTTTTTAGTTTATTTATTTTGAGGGAGAGAGCATAAGTGGGGGAAGGACAGAGAAGGAGAGAAAAGATCCCAAGCAGGCTCTGCACTATTAGCACAGAGCCCAATACAGGGCTCAAATTCACAAACTGTGAGATCATGACCTGAGTGGAGATGAAGAGTTAGATACTTGCTTAATCGACTGCACCACCTAGGCGCCCTGATGCTCAGCATTTTAGAGGCCCAGATAATGAATTATTTTCCTCTGGTATGAAAGGCTGTATCTTAGAGTCAGCCCCAGGGATATGTTACAAGACTTTAGCATCTGTCCTTGCCACTATGGTTAATCAGCCCCTTGCTACAGTAGCTGCTATGGTGGCTGACTTAAGTGAAAGTAAAAAAAAATCTGTTGGGATGTCTTGGCTGGCCCAGTCAGTGCAATGTGCAGCTCTTGATCTCAGAGTCATGAGTTCAATCCCCATGTTGGGCATGGAGCCTACTTAAAAAAAAAAAATCTGTCATAGGGAAATAGATGGGTTGAAAAATGGGGAAAAACAAGGAGATTCGGGAAGATGGTAGAAGAGGACCCTAAGCTCACCTCATTCCATGTTTACAACTAGATATCATTCATATCCAAGTAAATAAACTGGAGAGTGATCCAAAGACTGGCAGAACAAACTTCACAACTAAATGTAGAGAAAAAGCTGCATCCGAGAGGTTAGGAAGGTAAGAAACCACGGTCAGAGCTTACTGCAGGAAGAAGGGGCCGAGAGAGGAAAGCACCAGAGAGCCCACAGAGGGAAAATGAATTCCCATAGGGTCTGGCCTTGCAGACCTGAGGGGCTGAATTCCATGAATTTGTACAACCAGCAAGACTTGGAGCTTGGAGCTTTAAAGTCAGCTGACTCAGCACTGAGTGAGCCAGGAGGGCTGGTGATGGCTGGGACCCCGCCCTTAAAGAGACAACAGCCCCAGGAGAGGCAATGTAGAACTGACAGTTTGCGCAATAGAAGGGAGATATGTTTATACTGATTTTGGAGTGTGTTAGGGGACTTCTCTAAGAACAAAGGAGCTGGCACTCTCCATTTTTCTCCCCAGCCCCATAGCAGGAGGTAGCACTGCCTAACCTGTTAGCAGTTCTCCCTGGGGAACATGTTCTCCTGAGAATTTACCCACTCCAAGTCTGCTGGCTTCCACCCTGAGCTAAAGGCAAATTTTAAGCCACCACTGGACTTCAGGAGATCCAAGCTACAACTAGTAGTTCAGTGCAACTTTTGCTAACACCACGTGAGTACCCTGCCCAGCTACAGCTTGCACAGAAGCCATGAGACCCTGACCACTGCCATTCCTGTGAGCCATGCCCCAGCAGCCACCAGGCAAGTGTAGGAGCCATGCCCCAGCAGTCACCAGGCAAGTGTAGGAGTAGCAGCTCAGTGCAAATTTTGCTAACACTGCTGCCCTGTCCCCAAGCCCTTCTGTGTCATGTCCCCTCAAAGCTGGCCTGCCTGGGTCTCACTAACAATCACAGACAGTAAGCACAGCCAGTAAGCACAGTAAGGCAGTGCAGACATCTGGACTGAAAGAAAAAGCGACTCAGACACAATAGAGGATTCAAGCAACACACATAGGAGACTCCCCTGAAGCACCATGTTCTGGTGAACAGGGGACACAACACTGTATGGCACTACAGAACCTCTTAAAATTTTTAAAAAGATATTTATTTTTGAGGGGGGGAGGGGCAGAGAAAGAGGGAGACACAGAATCTGAAGCAGGCTCCAGATTCTGAGCTGTCAACACATAGCCCGATGTGGGGCTTGAACCCATGAACCGCGAGATCATGACCTGAGCTGAAGTCAGCTGCTTAAATGACCAAGCCACCCAGGCATCCCCAGAACCTCTTCTTCATAAAGCCACTCACTACTTTCAAAAGTAAAATATTAAAAAAAAAAAAAAAGTAAAAGATAAGGCTGACTTTCCTAACACACAGAAACAGACACAGAGATGTAGTCAAAATGAGGCAACAGAGAAATATGTCTCAAATGAAAGAAGAGGAGAAAATCACAGCAGAAGATCTAAGCAAAATAGAAATATGTAATATGCCTTATAGAGAATTTAAAGTAATGATCATATGGGACACCTGGGTGGCTCAGTCAGCTCCTCATGAACTCTCTTTCTTAAATACACAAAAACATTTAAAAAGCAATGATCATAAAAATACTCAATGGGCTTCATAAAGGGTGTAGGACATCAGTGAAACCCTTCATAAAAAGATAAAAAGTAACTCATCAGAGACAGAGAACTCAATAAGTGAAACAAAAAATACAATAAGTAGAATAAACAGAATAAACAGGAAGCAGAGGAACATATCAGTGACCTGGAGGATAGAGTAATAGAAAGCAATCAAGCTGAACAGGTGAGAGAAAAACAAATACCTGATAATGAGAATCTTACAGAACTCAGTGACACCATGAAGCATAATAACATTCACATTATATGGATTCCAGAAGGAGAAGAGAGAGAAAGGAGGGCAGAAAATGTATTTGAAGAAACAATAGCTGGAAACAGAAATCCAGATTCAGGAGGCACAGAGGTTTCTCAAAAAATTCAACTGAAGGAGGTCCACAGTGAGGCACATTGTAATTAAAATGGCACAAAATAGTGATAAATAATTTTAAAGATTGCAAGAGAAAAGTAGACAGGTACATACAGGAAACCCCATTAGGCTATCAGATGATTTTTCAGCCGAAACTTTATAGGACAGAAGGGAGTGGCAGATGTATTCAAAGTGCTGAAAGGGAAAAATCTGCAGCCAAGAATACTCTATCTGGCAAGCCTATCATTCAGACTAGAAGAAGAGATAAATAGTTACCCAGATCAGCAAAAGATAAAAGAAATTCATGGCCACAAAACCAGCCCTACAAGAAATATTAAGGAGGACTCTGTGAGTGGAAAACAAAAACCATAGGTAAATGTAAGAAAAATAGGAAGCACAAAAGCAAACAAAAATTAACTATATCTGTAAAAATCATTCAAGAGAAATACAAAATAAAAGAACACAAAATATGATACTAAATATCTAAAATGTGGAGTGGAGAGAAGTAAGAGTGAGTTCAAAATTCAGCAGCCATCAGCTTAATATACAATGCTATATGCAGAAGATGTTAATATATGAATTGAATGGTAATCACAAATCAAAAAACAGTAATATATATGCAAAAACTAAAGAGTAAGAAACCAAAGTATATTACTAAAGAAAACCAGTAAACCACAAAAGAGAGAAAGAGAATAAAGGATCAGAGGAAAACTACAAAAGCAACCACAAAACATGGCAATAAATGCATATAATAATTACTCTGAATGTAAATGGATTAAATGTTCCAATCAAAAGATGTAGGGTGACAAAGTATATAAAAAAAACAACACCCATCTATATGCTACCTACAAGAGACTCATTTCAAACATAAGGACACCTGCAGATTGAAAGTGAGGGGGTGAAGAAATATTTGTCATGCAAATGGATGTCAAAAGAAACCTCAAGTGGCAATACTTACATATAATACTTGTATGTGTGTGTATATATATATATATATACACACACATATATATATACTTGTATATATATACACACATATACTTATATATAATACTTATATATATATACATACACGTGTGTGTGTGTATATATATATATGTATATATATATACTTGTGTGTGTCTCTCGCTATATATATATATATACACACACACATATATAATACTCGTATATATCAACAAGAAGATGTAACAATTATAAATATTTATGCACCCAACATGGAAGTATCCAGATATATCAAACAATAAGAAACATAAAGGAACTAAGTGATACTAACACAATAATAGTAGGGGACTTTAACACCCCACTTACATTAATGGACAGATCACCAAAGCAGAAAATCAATAAGGAAACAGTAGCTATGAATGACACACTGGACCAAATGGATTTAACAATATATTCAGAACATTCCATGCCAGAGCAGCAGAATACACATTCTTTTCAAGTGCACACGGAACATTCTCCAGAATAGATCACATATTAGTCCACAGAACAGGCCTCAAAAACACAAAAAGAGTGAAATAATACCATGGATCTTTTCTGACCACAACACTATGAAACCAGAAATCAACCACAATAAAAATCTGGAAAGACCACAAATACATGGAGATTAAATAACGTGCTACTGGGGCTCCTGAGTAGTTCAGTTGGTTGAGCATCCGACATCGACTCAGGTCATGATCTCACAGTTCATGAGTTTGAGCCCTGTGTCAGGCTTGGTGCTGACAGTTTGGAGCCTGGAGCCTGCTTCAGATTCTGTGTCTTCCTCTCTCTCTGTCTCTCCCCCTCTCATGCTCTGTCTTTCTCTCTCTCTCTCAAAAATAAATAAACATTAAAAACATTTTTTAAACAAATAAATATTTAAAAAATTTTAAATAACATGCTACTAAACAGTGAGTGGGTCAACCAAGAAATCAAAGAAGAAACTGGAAAGTACATGGAAACAAATGAAAATGAAAACACAAAAGTCCAAAACCTCTGGGATGCAGCAAAAGGAGTTTTAGGAGAGATGTTTATAGCAATACAGGCCTACTCAAGAAGCAAGAAAAATCTCAAACAGGGGCACCTGGGTAGCTCAGTCATTTGGGTATCTGACTCTTGATTTCTGCTCAGGTCATGAACTCACCAGTTTCAGGCTCCTTGCACTGACAGTCCAGAACCTGCTTGGGATTCTCTCTCTCTCCCTCCCTGTCTGCCTCTCTCATCCAATCTCTGCCGTTCCTGTGCATACTCTCTCTCAATATAAATAAACTTAAAAAAATTATTAAAAAAATAAAAAAAAGAAAAATCTCAAACAGCCTAACCTTACATGTAAAGGACCTATAAAATAAAACACAAAACTAGCAGAAGGAAGGAAATAATAAAGATCAGAGCAGAAACAAGTGATATAGAAACTAAAACAAAACAAAACAAAACAATAGAACAGATGAACAAAAACATGGAGCTGACTCTGAAAAGATCAACAAAATTGACAAAGCTCTACCCAGACTCATCAAAAAAAGAAGAGAAAGACAAAAAAAAATAGAAGAGAAAGAACTCAAATAAATAAAATCACCAATGAAAGAAGAGAAATAACAACCAACACCACAGAAATACAAACAATCATAAGAGAATATTATGAAACACAATATGCCAACAAATTAGACAAACTAGAAGAAATGGGTAAATTCCTAGAAATATATAACCGACAAAAACTGAAGCAGGAAGAAATAGAAAATTTGAACAGACTGATTACCAGCAAGGAGACGGAATCAGAATAAAAAAAACTCCTAACAAACAAAAGTCCAGGACCAGATGGCTTCACAGGCAAATTCTACAAGCATACAAAGAAGAGTGAATAATTATTCTATTCAAACTATTCCAAAAAATAGAAGAAAAAGGAAAGCTTCCAAATTTATTTTATGAAGCCAGTATCACCCATAAAGACACCACAAATAAAGAGAACCACAGGCCAATATATCTGATGCAGATATAATCCTTAAGAAAATGATGCAAAAATCCTTAAGAAAATACTAAGTAAACAGAATCCAACAATAAGTTAAAAAATCATTCAGCACGATCAAGTGGGACTTATTCCTGAGATGCAAAGGTGGTTCAATGTTCATAAATCAATCAACATGATTCATCACAGCCATAAGAGAAAAGATAAAAACCATATGATCATTTCAGTAGATGCAGAAAAAGCATTTGACAAAGTACAAAATCCATTCATGATAAATGACCTAAAGATGGTAGGCTTAGAGGAAACATACCTCAACATAATAAAGGCCATGTATGAAAAACCCATAGTGAATATCAGAGTCAATAGGGCAAAACTGAGAGCTTTCCCCCTAAGGTCAGGAACAAGACAAGGATGTCCACTCTTACCACTTTTATTCAACATAGTACTAGAAGTCATAGCCACAGCAATTAGACAACAAGAATAAATAAAAGGTATCCAAATTGTTAAGAAAGAAGTAACACTTTCACTATTTGCAGATGACATGATAGTATATACAGAAAACCCTAAAGACTCCACCAAAAATCTAGTAGAACTGATAAATGAATTTAGTAAGGTCATAGGATAAAAAATCAATGTACAGAAATCTGTTGTATTTCTATATGCTAATAATGAAGTAGCAGAAAGAGAACTAAGAAAACAATCCTATTCATAATTGCACCAAAAATAATAAGATATCTAGGAATAAACCTAACCAAAGAAGTGAAAGACTTGTACTCTATAAACTATAAAACACCAATGAAAGAATGGAGTACCTGGGTGGCTCAGTTGGTTAAGCATCTGACTTTGGCTCAGGTCATGATCTCACAGTTCATGGGTTCAAGCCCCGCATCAGGTGCTGTTATGACAGCTCAGAGCCTGGATACTGCTTCTGGTCCTCTGTCCTTCTCCTTCTCTCTCTGTCCCTCCCACACTCACACTTTCTCTTTGTCTCTCTCTCTCTCAAAAATAATAAACACTAAAAAATATTTAATAAAACACTGAGGAAAGAAATTGAAGATGACACAAAGAAATGGAAAGACATTCCATGCTCATGGATTGCAAGAACAAATATTGTTAAAACGTCTGTATTATCCAAAGCAATCTACACATTTAATGCAATCCCTATCAAAATACCACCAGCATTTTTCATAGAAGTACAACAAAAAAATCCTAAAATTTATATGCAACCACAAAAGACCCCAAATAGCTTTTTCTTTAAAAAAGAAAAGAAAACTGCATGATCACAACTCTATACTTAGTTATATTACAAAGTTGTAGTAATCAAAACAATATGGTACTAGTACAAAAATAGACACATAGATCAATAGAATATAATAGAAAACTGAAAAATAAATCCACAATTATATGGTCAATTAATTTTTGACAAAGCAGGAAATATTCAATGCAGAGCCCCCTGGGTGGCTCAGTTGCTTAAGCATCTGACTCCTGATTTCAGCTCAGGTCATGATTTCACAGTATGTGAGTTTGATCCCTACATCGGGCTTGCTGCTGTCAGCACAGAGGCTGCTTTGGATAATCTGTCTCCCCCTCTCTCTTTGCCTCTCCCTCGCTCTGTCACTCTCAAAAATAAATAAATATATTTTTTAAAAAGAATATTTGGGTGCCTGGGTGGCTCCATTGGTTAAGCATCCAACTTCAGCTCGGGTCATGATCTCGCGGTTTGTGGGGTCGAGCCCCACTTCTGGCTCTATGTTGACAGCTCAGAGCCTGGAGCCTGCTTCGAATTCTGTGTCTCCCTCTCTCTCTCTCTCTGCCCCTCCCCTGCTCATACTCTGTCTCTCTCTGTCTCTCAAAAATGAATAAATGTAGGCACCTGGGTGGCTCGGTCGGTTAAGCGTCCTACTTCGGCTCAGGTCATGATCTCACGGTCCGTGAGTTCAAGCCCCGCGTTGGGCTATGTGCTGACAGCTCAGAGCCTGGAGCCTGTTTCAGATTCTGTGTCTCCCTCTCTCTCTGCCCCTCCCCTGTTCATGCTCTGTCTCTCTCTGTCTCAAAAATAAATAAATGTTAAAAAAAATTTTTTTTAAATAAAATAAATAAATAAATGTTAAAAAATTAAAAAAAAAAAGAATATTCAATGAGAAAAAGACAGTCTTCTCAACAAATGGTGTTGGGAAAACTGGAATGCAAAAGAATGAAACTGGACCATTTTCTTACACCATACACAAAAATAGGGTTATTATCCAAAGTCTATAAAAATAAGGTTATTCTCCAAACTCAACACCCCCTAAACAAATAATCCAGTGAAGAAATGGGTAGAAGACATGAATAGACACTTTTACAAAGAAGACATCCAGATAGCTAACAGACACAAGAAAAGATGCTCAACATAACTCCTAACCAGGGAAATACAAACCCAAACCACAATGAGATACCACCTCCCACCTGTCAGAAAGGCTAAAAGTAATAACTCAGGAAACAACAGATGTTGGCAAGGATGCAGAGAAAGGGGAACCCTTTTGCACTGCTGGCGGGAATGCAAATTGGTACAGCCACTCTGACTACCCTGCAACCCAGCAATTGCACTACTAGGTATTTATCCAAAAGATACAAAAATGCTGATTTGAAGGGGTACTTGCACCCCAATGTTTATAGCAGCATATTTGAGTAGTGAAACCCACAGTTATGGGTCAAGCAAAATGGGAAT
This sequence comes from Acinonyx jubatus, assembly GCF_027475565.1. Taxonomy (NCBI): domain Eukaryota; kingdom Metazoa; phylum Chordata; class Mammalia; order Carnivora; family Felidae; genus Acinonyx; species Acinonyx jubatus. The sequence goes on from NC_069391.1 coordinate 61,211,525, forward strand.
TTATCTATACAGCTACCATTCCCGCAGAGTAATAAACATTAAACACCGTAAGCCACTTAAGGGGGCACAGCAAGATTATGGCCACAATTAGAGAATTAGAAAAGGTGGGGATAATCAGGCCTGCTCAAAGCCCGTACAATAGTCCGGGTTGGCTTATAAAGAAATCTAATTGGGACCTGGGGAATGATGAGATTATATGGAACTTAATAAAATTACTCTGCCCATCCTAATACGGCCTATTGTTAGAAAAAAATTATGGCACACTTTAAGATATATCATTATGTACTGGATTTGTCTAATGCTTTTCTTAGCATTCCATTAGGACTTGAAACCCAAGACCAATACACCTTCACATGAAGGGGTGACAGTGGACCTTCCAGGCATTGCCCAAGAGTATCTCCATAGTCCCACAATTTGCCACAGGATGGTAGCCAGAGATTTGGAAATATGGATATTGCCAGAGGAGATGGTACCTTCTCATTACCTAGATGATGTTATGTTAATTTGTGGTGATTCAGCCTCCTTGTCTCAAGTAGGTTCATCATTAGAGGAGTACTCAAGTTCACTTTGAGGATAGGAGGTAAATACCAAGAAGATCCCAGGGCCAGATCAATCAGCATAGTCCTTGACCATAGTCATCTGGTTGGGTAAGACAAAAGTGATGCCATAGGCAGGCACTGATAAAATAGAAGCCTTCCTGATTCCTAAAACAGTAATGGGATTACAGGCTTTTGTTGGTTTATTGGTTTGCTGGAGACCTTTTATGCTCCATCTAGTACAGATACCTGGATTAAGAGGAGGAGCCAATGGGAAGGGGATGCTAACCAACAAGAGGCTTTCTTAAAGGCAAAAATGGTAGTAAAACAAGTACAGGCTCTGGAAGTATTAATGCCAGATATGAGTTGTGGATTAGCAGCAAATTCACATCCACAAGGGTTTGGCTGGGGCTGCGACAATGACAAAATGGGAGACACATTCTGGTCTCAATTATGGAAGACAGCAGGAACCAGGTATGTAGTCCCATTGAGAAATAACTATCAGCTGTATATCTCAACTGCAGCAGATGGGCCTGACTGCCAACCTTCCCATGTTGATACAAACTTCTCTGCCAGCAGGAGGATGGATTAAGGATATGTTAAACAAACCTAAGAGTGCTTGTGCCCAGGTAAGCACCTTACAGAAATGGCATGCTATCTCATGAACTACACTGGTTACTACTGCCAGTCACTCACATCCACCTGCCCAATTTCCAGAATTTGAGGACATTATGCCTCCCATTCCCCAAGTAAAGGAAAGGGTAGGCTTGCCTCCAGTGGACACATAGTACACTGGTGGCAGTTGCCAGAGAAACTAGCCTATTTGGCATTCCTCTGGCATTTGACTGCATTCTGATGTACTTTTGTTCAAAGAAGGAACTAAACAAAGTAGTGAGTGGGCAGAATTGAAAGCAGTATGGATTGTGTTGATGCATGAGCCCTTACCCATCCATTTGGCCACTGACAGCTAGGCAGTGTGGTAAGTATTAACAACATAGAAGTTGCAGTGGAAAAAGAAGGCTGGGATTTATCAAATACATCCCTGTGGGGAGCAGAACTAAGGAAAGTTATTTGTGAAATATGCACTAAGCCTGATGCACTCATCCAAGTATGGCTCATGTCTGCTCATTCCCCATCCAGGCAATCATGAGGCAGACACTCTAGCCTGGGCATGAGCCGTTCTGCCAGAAGAAATCTTGAATGGGTCAACTATAAGTCAGGACACTGAAGTTCCAAACTACTCAGGAAATAGTAAAAAGATTACATTTATCTTTAAAATATTCCAGTTGAGGAGTGCCTGGGTGGCTCTGTCAGTTAAGCACCCAACTCTTGATTCCAGTTCAGGTCATGATCGCAGGGTTCATAAGTTCAAGCCCTATGATGGGCTCTGTGCTGACAGTGCAGAGCCTGCCTGGGATTCTCTCTCTCCCTCTGTCTGCCCCTCCCCTGCTCATCCATTCTTGCCCACAAAATAAATAAATAAACATTTTAAAAAACATTCCAATTGACAAGCTGCTGACAAGGACTGCCCCCAGTGCAACCTCAGGTGACCACTGTTGTGCCACATCCTGGGACATATTGAGTGGACTGCTGCCCAGTTTCTCACTGGGACATAGACAATATAGGCCCTTTGCCAGTATCAGAAGAAAACATGCACTAACCTGTGTGGACACATATTCAGGACTTGTATGAGCTTTTGCCCATAAAAGAGCTAATCAAGCTGCAACTATAAAGGGATTAATAAAACTAGAGGGCATGTATGAGCTCTGACTCAGATAGGTAGTGATCAAGGGACATATTTTACCAGTCATGAGGTCCAAGAATGGGCAGAGGCCTAGGATATATTATGAACATTCCACCTGCCATGCACTGCTGTATGGCCTAATTGAAAGGGTGACTGGGCTAATAAAAAAATGCGCTAAAGAAGCTTCCTACAAAGGATAGTCTCTGATACTAATAGAGGCAATTCAACTCAATGCCAAGACTACAGCAGGATGGATATCAGCATATCAACGCCTAACCACAACTTTCTTGGACCTCTGGGTGCAGGTACTGTCAGGAGGTCTGAGGCCTATCTGGGAAGAGGGACTCATTTTGTGACTGCCACAAGACTTCCCACCTGGTAAGACTTTAGCTCATTGGGAATTGGCTTGGAGTGACCACAGATGGGCTTGGTGTGCCCATAGATGGCTTGGTGTCCTAATTTCTTGGGGCCAAAGGTTCACATCCAGTATTAGTCTTTTTTTTTTAATTTTTAATGTTTTATTTATTATTGAGAGAGAGAGAGAGAGAGAGAGCATGAGTGGGGAAGGGACAGAGATAGAGAGAGAGAGAGAGAGAGAGAGAGAGAGAGAGAGAGAGAGAAACAGAATCTGAAGCTGTCTCCAGGCTTCAAGCTGTCAGCAGAGAGCCCGGGATGGGGTTCGAACCCACAAACTGCAAGATCATGACCTGAGCTGAAGTCAGATGCTTAACCTACTGAGCCACCCAGGTGCCCCCAGTATTATTCTTAACCTCTGGTTCTACATTGGTCAAGGCCCGACACACATGCAAATAACTGCTTCTGAATCTCTGACGCTTGGTACTGAGGTAGAGTTGTTGGTATGGGGACCAACTGAGATGCCTATGCACAATATAGACACACCCTCTGATGATACTAAGGGACAAAATATACAGTATCATCCTCCAGGGAAAATACTGAAGCCAGAGTTAGTATTGACTCTTGGGGACCAAACAACTGTGTTGTTACTAAATGAAGATTTACCATATCCATTGCCTATAAAACATTTGTCTTCTTGCCCCTGGCCTCCTATTACTGATGTTTCTTTCTGTCACATCAGGAAACATCTTTCTGTCATGGGCCTCCACTTACACTGAAGTTCACGATCACTCCAACTGTTGAGTCTATGGAATGGGCTTCTTTACCCTCTGAGGAATCATAATTCTAAGTATTTTCTTTGGTGTGATAGGTATATTAATATTGCTGCTGTGGCATAGGGACATAAGTCATCTCCCGATATCTGGCTATAGGGTCATCATGGAAGAATGGCGTATAAAGATTGTACCAGCCATAGAGATGTTGAGGGTGAAGTCTAGGAGTGCTGACAACACTGACTCCATCTTTGGCCCTCCATGTTGTTCATGCCTGTGCAATGATCTGCCTCAGGGCTGTATGTTCCAGGCCCTATGGAGCTTAATGTATGCCCTGATCAGAATATAGGAAGGCTTGTTCTGATATTCCCTAAAGTGGCACACAGAAGGCTCCACTTTAGATAACTTGCAGGTGGGTGGTGTCCAGAAAGTATCCACTTTAGATAACTACCCTTTCACCCCACCACATGCCCCTTGCTCTATAAAAGCTGTAGGTTAAAGTCCAAACTGGGTGGAGAATAGCTTTTTAGTGCCTGGACCATTGCCTGCCAAATCTCCTCTTCTTTCCCACCTTCCTCCTCCCCCATCCTATCTGTAAGTTATTGTGAATAAACTCCATAAAATGGAGGATACTTCATTGTCCCTCCTCCATCTTCTAACAAAATGACTGTCTTTTAAATTTCTGTACCACTTCAAAATAAGACCCAGACATCATAACCCCCTCCCTGAATACTTTATATATATCTCCTAAGTATAAGAACATTGTCCTACATAATCATTATCATGTCTAAGATAGTTAACAAAAATTCCTTCATGCCATGTAATACTCAGTTTTATCTTGTATAGCTAGTGTTTTGAGCCAGAACTGAATCAGGATTCTTGTGTGTATCACATTGTTGTAATTTTTATTTCTTTATTTTTCAAGTAGGCCTTATGCCCAAGGTCTTGATCTCAAGACCCCAAGATTGAAAGCACATGATCTACTGACTGAGCCAGCCAGGTGCCTCACGTTGTTTTTTGTTTTTGTTTTTATTTTTGTTTTTGTTTTTGTTTTTGTTTTGAGAGAGAGAGAGAGAAAGTAAGTAAGGGAAAGGGGCAGAGGGAAAGATAGTATCTGAAGCAGGCTCCATATTCAGCACAGAGACTGATGCAGGGCACGATCCCATGATCTTGGAACAACACCTGACCAGAAATCAAAAGTTGGACACTCAAACAACTGAGCCACCCAGGCACCCCTTGCATTGTTGTAATATTTTATTAAAAAAATTTTTTTAAGGTTATTTATTTTGAAAGAGCAAGCAAGCGGAGTAGAGACAGAGAGAGAGAGAGACACGCGCGAGAGAATCCCAAGCAGGCTCCACAGTGCCAGCGCAGAGTATGATGTGGGGCTTGAATTCATGAACCATGAGATCATGACCTGAGCCAAATCGAGTGCTTAACTGACGGAGCCACTCAGGCTCCCCAGCATTGTAAGTTTTAAAGTTCTACTGTCATCACTCTTTATGTTTAAAACAGTCCTAACGATTCTTGTTTATTATTTCCAACTAAAACTTAGACATACTTTAACCTCGTGATCCCAGGGTCATGGGATAGAGCCCTGCATCAGGCTCCTGCTTAAGATTCTCTCTCCCTCTCTTTCAGCCCCTTTCTCTCGTTTGGGCTTGCTTTCTCAATAAATAAATAAGTAAATAAAACAGACATATTTTTTAAAGTTCTAATTACTTTTGGATTTTTATTAGACTTCAATTAAACCTATACATTATATTGTGCAGAAGTGATCATTTTTTACTATATTTAGGTTTTTTAATAAGCCTTGTTTTTTATACTATAAATTTTGAATATTTAGTGTTAATATTATTCTCAAGTGTTATGTTGCTATTATGAATAAAATTTTTCTCATTCTAAGTGATCATTGCTTATTGCAAAGGAATAAGCTATTGAAACTCTTATTAGTTCAAATTACTTTCATTTAATTCTTTGTGAGCAAAGATTCAGTAGATTCTTTGTGAAGAAGTCAAAGGAAGCTGCCACTGGCTGCCAGATTTGTGTTGTTGCTATGGTTCTGAAAAGAAGTAAGTTGTGATTATCACACAGGTCAGGAAATTACAGGAACTAGCTACCAATTGTCATTGCTGTTTTGTTGCATGGACGCGAGTGACTAACAGTGGAACACCTGTTGTTACAATGCTTCCCATCTGCCTCATCCCACACATCTGCCCACTGCTGTCAGGGGAAGAAAGAAATGGCTTTTGCCTCTCTTCTGCCTAACAAATATTGTATGAATGTATATGTGGCTGGCTGTAAATTGCATTCAGGTTCCTGGAGGAAATGGGGTCTGATAAATACAGTTCCAAGACTCGCCAGCATTTGTCATATAGAGAAGAGAAAGAAGGGGGTGGAAATGCATTTTCGATAAAGAAAAAAAAGCGGTCTATTTCTCTGGCTTCTCAGCAACCATATAGAGCATTCTATCTATATTCAAGTTTACAAATAACAGCAATAAAAATAGCCTGCTTACTTCTAATGTAATGTAAAAATTGCATATACAAAAGAAGCATAACCCACCGTTTCCCCTGGAATGGGACAATCAAATTCTCATCAATTCTTATATTTATGAATGACACTTCTAGTTCAGTTATAATCCCCCTTTGATATTCTGTACACAGTGCATTAATTTATAATGGTAACTATCCCCAACATACCTTAAAGTAATACAGAAAGGGGAAAGGCAAAATAGGTTGATAAAGTATACACACAACAAAACATGGAAAAGCATACATAGGAACCTCATGTATGTTTCTGCAACTCGTCATTGCCCTATAACTTGTATTTATAATCTCCCTAATCTACTACCTATATCTTGTTCTCTTTTTCCTCAGCCAGAACCTTAGCTGGTCATGATTCTCTACCAGTAGTGGGATGACCCAAACCTCCAGTTCTGGAGGGTCTGAGCTCTTACTGGCCCTGTCTGTATAGGATTACTATAGTTTTCCATTACATTTTAGCCACTAGACATGGAAGTAATGTGGACAATGTGAAGCTGTAAACCTATTTTCTGTTATAATTAGCATCAGTGGCCTCAGCTGGTAAAGTAACCCTCTTTTTTGCTTGTTGGTTTAATGGCATGAAGAGCCCCATATGTCCAGGTGACAGCCCTAGCTGGGATCATTTTATTTCCTGAAAGAAGCATTCCTTTCTTTGGAATTAAATTCTCTGAATCAACAGAGCCAAAAACTAGAATGAGGATAGTCTCACACTGTTAAGCCTGTATTTAACTCCTTGTCCATTTTAAACATGAGCTCACTGAGTAAGTACTGAGGTGTTTGGGGACTGATTCTGGTTGTAGTCTTGTCCACTTGATTATTGGGTCCCTCATCTGCAGTCGGTGCTCTTTGGCGAATGTTCACATGGAAAACTCATATTTTTTCATTTTGTGCCATTCTAAGAGGTCCAAGCAATCTCTCTCCTTATCACTGATCTTCCAGTCTTGTTTTGGAACAATGTGTTATCCACAAACCATTAACCACTATCACAGAGTCAGTGAGATTTATATCTCTGGACATCTGTCTTTGCAAATGAACTATTTCAAGTTCTGCCCATTTGGAGGATTTCTCTTTCCTGCTGTCCTTCAAGGCAATTCTGGAGTGGGCTATAGTTTTATAGTAGTTTCTTCTAGTTTTTGCCAAATATCATGAAGAACCAACTATACGTCAAGCCTAAATTCTTTCTTTCATGAGACCATACATGTGAGTTGAAGGGGAGGAGTCAATGCAGCACAAGTAAGCACCAAGGAGTCTGAGTACTTGTTCATGAAATTACTGGAACCTTCAGAAACTGCTTGAACCTGTCTTCCACTGGATGATGGAATGGATACCACTTCTACTTGACAGAATGCTACTGGGCATGCTCCCCTTTAAAGACTAGTAGGTTAGTTAACATCCAGTTCTTAATGGGCATTATAAATCACAAGATCTCTTAAGTAACTCATTGTAAGATGTTCAGTTTCATGACCCAATATCAGTCCAAAAGCTGTTTCTCAAAAAGATCATATCATTGCAGAAAAGGGCATGGCTTTGCTTTAAAGCCTATGTCTCAACTCTGTGATTCTCCCATTAGTGCTTACCAGAGGCTCCATATAGTATCCCTATGTGCCAAAGACAGACCAGTATTGGATTTACTAGGTTGTGAATCCCAAGGGTTGAAACCAGCTTGTATTTCCTCTTTCTTTGGCTCTACTGAAAACTGACAACTTTATAGGTAAATAAGTTGGAGTAGTATACGTAAATGGGACATATATAACCTCCAAAATAAAAATAGGACCACCAAACATTGTACATCTTTTTGAATGGTATGAAGTTTAAGGGGTACAAATTGTCTTTTACTTCAAAGTGTATAGCTCAACATGACTAAGACCACTAGAACATTAGGAACTTAACTGAGGTAGTGGATTCCTGAATCTTCGTGAGGTTTATCTCCCACTCTGATATGTGTCTTACCAAGCATCAAGCAAATTTGCTGCATTCAGTTCACCAGGTTCTTCAAGTGTCTTTTCCTATGGGAAGGCAAGACAGTCCAAGGTCCTGGCAGATTAGAGCATGGCAGAGAGTTGAAAAGCCGACACAGCCCTGTGGTAAGATAGGCAGGTGTACTGCTTCTGTTGACAGGTGAAATTAAGTCTTTCTGGTGGTCTGTACCAATTGTATAGAGGAAAAATACAGATTAACAGCCACATATCAGTTGCAAGGAGCTATGTTAATTTGTTCTAGTAATCAGTAGGAGCAGCTCCAATTGGAATTACTACCTGCATAAATTTTCATAATCCATTATCAATTTCTAAAATTATGTCTTCTGCACAGATTAAACAGGAAGGTTAAAAGAGATATGAACCAAACCTCTGCTTCTGGAGTAAATGTACTTTACCCTATTCCTCCCACTATTTAGAACTAAAATTCCTGGTTGAAATACGTAAGGCACCTATCAGAAGACTCTGAAAGGTGGAGAAAAGAAAGTGGCCTAGGCACTTTAGGACTGAAAAATGACCTAGCCGTGAGTTTCCTGAGGTCTTTGTGTTGGTTTGGGTTTTTTTTTTTTAATGTTTTTTTTTTTAATTGTTTTTATTTTAGAGACAAAGAGTACGGACATAGGGGAGAGGGGCAGAGGAAGAAAGAGACTGAGAATCCCAAGCAGGCTCCATACTCAGTGCAGAGCACAGGGCTCCATCCCACAACCCTGGGAGCCAAAATCAAGAGTCAGACTCTCACTGAGTGGACTGAGCCACCCAGGCACCCATTTCCTGAGGTTTTTATTGTGCCTCTTGTGTATCCAGGCTTCAGTGCAAGAGAAACCTGCTTTCAGTAGCCAAAGGAATGAGAAAAGGGAGACCCTGCAGGACAAAACCTGTCTGACTGTTCCTGTCCTACTCCAGTTAGACACCATGAAAAAAGCCACACCCATCCCCCCACAAGACTGTGGGACCAAGCCCTGTGGGTCATGCCTGCACCTGCAGTAACAGAGGCAGCACTCCTCTAACCAAGCGCTGCAGAAACTATGAGGTGGTACACTTTTGACCATCATTGCATTAAGAATGCCATTTTGACTGAGCCTGGGTGGCTCAGTCAGTTGAGCGTCCGGCTTTGGCTCAGATCATGATCTCCCGGTTCGTGAGTTCGAGCCCCAAATTGGGCTGGCTGCTGTCAGCACAGAGCCCGCTTGGGATCCTCTGTCCCCCTCTTTCTCTACCCGCCCCTCCACTCGTGCACACACTCTCTCTCCCTCTTTCTCTCTCAAAATAAATAAAAATAAAAGTTCAGAAAAACTAATAAATAAACATAAAAAAAATAATGCTTTAAAACCACAATGTGCTTTAAAACCACAACCTCACACCTGTCAGAATGGTTAACATTAACAATTCAGGTAACAACAGATGTTGATGAGGATGCAGATAAAGAGGCTCTCTTTTGCACGGCTGGTGGGAATGCAAACTGATGCAGCCACTCAGGAAAACAGTATGGAGGTTCCTCAGAAAAATTAAAAATAGAACTACCCTACAACCCAGCAATAGCACTGCTAGGTATTTATCCAAGGGATACAGGTGTGCTGTTTTAAAGGGGCACATGCACCTCTATGTTTATAGTAGCACTATCAACAATAGCCAAAGTATGGAAAGAGCCCAAATGTCCATCGATGGATAAATGGATAAAGAAGATGTGGTACATATATACAATGGAGTATTACTCAGCAATCAAAAAGAATGAAATCTTGCCATTTGCAACTACGTGGATGGAACTAGAGGGTACTATGCTAAGTGAAAGTAGTCAGTCAGAGAAAGACAAATATCATATGACTTCACTCATATGAGGACTTTAAGACGCAGAACAGATGAACACAAGGGAAGGGAAGCAAAAATAATACAAAAACAGGGAGGGGGACAAAACATAAGAGACTCTTAAAAATGGAGAATAAACAGAGGGTTACTGGAGAGGTTGTGGGAGGGGGGATGGGCTAAATAGGTAGGGGGCATTAAGGAATCTACTCCTGAAATCATTGTTTCACTATATGCTAACTAACTTGGATGTAAATTAAAAATATTAAATTAAATTAAAAAAAAAAACAAAACAGGGGCATCTGGGTGGCTCAGTGGGTTGAGCATCCTACTTCGGCTCAGGTCATGATCTCTCGGTCTGTGAGTTTGAGCCCCACGTCGGGCTCTGTGCTGACAGCTCAGAGCCTGGAGCCTGCTTCGGATTCTGTGTGTCTCTCTCTCTCTGCTTCTCCCCCACTCATGCTCTGTCTCTCTCTCCGTCAAAAATAAATAAAAACATTAAAAATTTAAAAACATCTTTCCAAAAAAATGTCATTTCATCTCAAGTAGAGAGTGAGTGAGATTTAGAAAAGGGAAGTAGAAAGTGAGATTCTTGGATGGAACTACAGGGTATTATGCTAAGCAAAATTAATCAGAGAAAGACAAATATCATAACTTCACTCATATGAGGACTTTAAGATACAAAACAGATGAACATAAGGGAAGGGAAGCAAAAATAATATAAAAACAGGGAGGGGGACAAAATATAAGAGACTCTTAAATATGGAGAACAAAAAGAGGGTTATTGGAGGGGTTGTGGGAGGGGCGATGGGCTAAATGGGTAAGGGGAATTAAAGAATCTACTCCTGAAATCATTGTTGCACTATATGCTAATTTGTTTTTTTGTTTTTTTCATTTTTTTGTTTATTTATTTTTGACAGAGAGAGAGAGACAGAGCATGAGTGGGGGAGGGGTTAGAGAGAGCGGGAGACACAGAATCTGAAACAGGGGTTAGAGAGAGCGGGAGCACGGAATCCAGGCTCTGAGCTGTCAGCACAGAGCCCAATGCGGGGCTTGAACTCACAGACCGCGAGATCATGACCTGAGCTGAAGTCAGACGCTCAACCGACTGAGCCACCCAGGCGCCCCAATATGCTAACTAATTTGGATGTAAATTAAAAAAATAAAATAACAATAAAATAAAATGAAATAAAATAAAATTCAAAAAAAAGAAAGTGGGATTCTTTAAATCTGTGTATGAAGTCCTGGACAGACCTTGGAGTGGACCATGCATGAAACTGATCGTAATCAACACAGCAAGCTGAACTATGTGTGGACTACTGCCCAGGTTTTAGATTGCTGTGGGAAGCACCCAAGTGGGGCAGACCAGAATAGCACAGCAAAGGCTTTGAAAACTAATTGACGTTTGAAATATGGCCCACAAACTGGGCCAGGACATGCATTCTAAACCTAAACAGTTTGACTGCCTTATAAAATGGAGGGTTTAAATAGGACCCATAGTCTCATAATATTTGAAATGTCCTGGATAAAATGCAAAATTACTCATCATATGAAGAATGAGGAAAGTCCTCAACTTGATGAGAGATACAAAAAGGAATTACATAGAAATTTTAGAGCTGAAAAATACAATGAGTAAATATTATTAAAGTTATATCAGTGTCTGGGCTTTACACAGGATGGAAAGGACAGAGGACAGAAGGTACAGCAGTAACAGTTCCCCAATCTGAACAACAGAGAGCAAATAGGAGGAAAAAAATGAACAGAGCTTCAGAAACATATGAATTTATGTATATATAAAATAAAAAAGATCTAACATTCATGTTATTGAAGTCCCAGTAGGAGAGGAGAAAAAGAGAGAAGAGCTCAAGAAAAAAATGTCTGAAAATTTCTCAAGTTTGGTAAAAAATACAAACCTACATTTTTATGAAGCTGAGTGCTGTGGACTGAATTGTACTCCTCACCCCAAATTCATGTATTGAATGTGATTGTATTTGGGGATAGGGCCTTTAGGAGGCAATTTAATTAATTAAATGAGGTTATAAGGGTGGAGGAACTAATCCAATAGGATTGGTGGCCTTATAGGAAGAGGAAGATTTCTTCCTTTCTACCCACCTCTCCCCTGCCCACCACCTCTCTTTTCTTGTGTGCACACCAAGGAAAGGTCATGTGAGGACCTAGCAGGAAGGCATCCATCTGCAAGGCAGGAAGAGTACTCACTAGGAACTGAATTGGCTGGCACCTTGATCTTGGACCTTCTAGCCTCCAGAACAGTGAGACATAAATTTCTGTTGTTTCTACCCACTCTGTGGTATTTCATTATGATAACACAAGTTGACTGAGACACTAAGAAAACCTCAAATAAGATACCTCCCCCCTCTCCACCCCCCCAAAAAAGATAAGCCCAAAGAAGTTCATGCCAAGACATATCATAGTCAGATTGCTAAATATTAAAGACAAAGATAAATACTGGAAAAACCAAAAGAGGAAGGACATCTAATATATAGGAAAAAAACTACTTGAATGATAATTTTCTTACAGAAACCATGGAAGACAGGGGTGCCGGGTGGCTCAGTCAGTTAAGCAACTGACTCTTGGTTTCTCCTCAGGTTATGATCTCACCATTCATGAGACTGAGCCCCACGTCTGGCTCTGTGGTGACAGCATGGAGCCAGCTTGGGATTCTTTCTTTCTCTCTCTCTCTCTCTCTCTCTCTCTTTCTGCCCCTTCCCCACTCAAGCTATCTCTGTCTCTCTCAAAATGAATAAATAGAGGTGAAAAAAAAAAAAAGGAAAAGAAAAACTTTAGAAACCATGGAGGACAGAAAGACATGGCACATGTTTTTCAAGTGTTGAAAGAAAGTAAGTGTTGACCCATAATCTTTTGTCTTATGAAAGATCTTTCATGAATGAAAGGGAAATCAAGTCATTACCAATAAAGCAAAACTAAGAATTAGAATTAAAAAATACCTGAAGAAAATTCTGTAAACAAAAGAAAATGATTAAAAAACAAACAAACAAAAACCACACATATTCTTGGAATGTCAAGAAAAAGAAGGAGCAAGGAAAGAGCAAAAATATAGGTAATGTCTGCTAGTTATGAATTCTATTAATTTTTGTCTGAGGAAGTTTTCATTTATTGTTCAGTTTTGTTGTTTTTTTTGTTTGTAGTTTCAAGTTTTTATTTAATTCCAGTTAGTTAACATATAGTGTAATATTGGTTTCAGGAGTAGAATTTAGTGATTCATCACTTATATATAACACCCAGTGCTCATCCCAACAAGCCCTTTTAATACCCATCACCTGTTTAGTCTGTCCCCTCTCCCATTTCCCCTCCAGCAACCTTCAGTTTATTCTCTATAGTTAAGAGCCTGTTTTATGGTTTGCCCCTCTCTTCCCCTTTCTTCCCGGCTATGTTCATTTATTGTTTCTTGAATTCCATGGATGAATGCAATCATATGGTATATTTTTCTCTGACTGACTTATTTTGCTTAGCATAATCCACTCTAGCTCTATCATGTTCACTTTTTTTTTTTAGTGTTTATTTATTCATTTTGAGAGAGGGAGAGAGAGCATGAAGTAGGGAAGGGGCGGGGGTAAGGGGGTGGTGGTGGTGGCGGGTGGTTGCAGAGAATCCCAGACAGGCTCTACACTGTCAACACAGAGTCTGACTCAGGGCTCAGTTTCACAAACTGTGAGATCATGAGCCAAAATCAAGAATCAGACACTTAACAGACTAAGCCACCCAGACACTCTGATCTTATTCACTTTTGAAGGATAATTTCACTGCATTGGATTTCAGGTGGTGGTTTCTTAATAGTTAAATATCTCACTCCGCTTCTTTTTTGCATATTTTTAAGAAATCTGCTATAGAAAGAAAGAAGAAAGAAAGAAAGGAAGGAAGGAAGGAAGGAAGGAAGGAAGAAATCTGCTGTAATTCTTATTCTTGTTCCTCTATGATAGGTAAGGTGTTTTTTCCTCTGGCTTTTAAAAATATTTTATCTTTTGGGGCATTCACTTTCGAATGTCCCCTCTCTGTAAAGAGAGCTTTTCTACTATTATTACTTTCTGATCTTCAACTCTAATACATTTTTGCCTGCTGCTCAAAAAAAAAAAAAAAGATTTTATATTTTGAGGCACCTGGCTGGTTCAGTCAGTGAAGCATGTGACTCTTAATTTCGGAGTTATAAGTTCGAGCCCCATGTTGGGTGTGAAGATTACTTAAAAATAAAATCTTTAAAAAAGAAAAATTTTATCTTTTCCTTGGTTTTCTGTAGTCTGAATATGATATGCCTAAGTGTTGCTGTATTTCTCTTGCTTAGTGTTCTCTGATCTTCCTGCATCTGTGGTTTGATGCTTATTTTAATTTTTGAAAGTTTTCAGTTACTATTACTTCAAAAGTTTCCTCTGCTTTCTCACTTTTTCCTTCTTCTGATATTCCAATTATGTACCTTTTGAAATTGTCCCACAGTTCTTGGATGTTCTGATCTGTTTTCTTTTTCATTCTATTTTCTTCTTTTGCATTTCAATTTGGGAAAGTTCTACTGACTTATGTTCAAAGTCACTAATTCTTTCCTCAGCTATGTCAAGTCTACTCATGATCACTCAGAAGGCATTCTTCATGTCTCTATAGGGTTTTGATTTCTATCATTTCCTTTTGATAATTTCTTAGAGTTTCCATCTCTCTGCTTACATTGGCCATCTATTCTTACAAATTGTCTGCTTTTTCTATTAGAGTTTTAACACTTTATTATTATTTTTTTAAATTTTCTAATGTTAATTCTTGACAGAGAGAAGAGAGAGCATGAGAAGAGGAGGGGCAGAGCAAGAGAGGGACATAGAATCTGAAGCAGGCTCCTCGCTCTGAGTTGTCAGCACAGAGCCTGATGTGGGGCTTGAACTCATGAGCCGTGAGATCATGACCCCAGCCCAAGTCAGATGCTCAACCGACAGAGCCACACGGGCACCCCTAGAGCTTTTAACATTTTAATCATAATTATTTTAAATTCCTTGTCTAATGATTCCAACGTCTGTATCATGTATGAATTTGGTTCTGATGATTTATTTGTCTCTTCAGACTGTTTGTCTTTCTTGACTTTTTGCATGCCTTGCATTTTTTTGTTGAAAGCTGAACATGATATGCTGGGTAATAGGAACTGAGGTAAATAGGGCTTTAGTGTGAGGATTTATGGTAATTTGACTAGGGTTGTATTGTGTTTAATGTTTGCTGTAGCTAAAAGTGCCAGAGACTTTAAATTCCTCTAGTGTCCTTGTTTTTCTTTCCCTTGTTGCTTGTAGGATTCCCTAGTACTCTTCCTTAGAGAAAACCTGTGTCGTACAGCAATTTTGGTTGTTTTTCTGGAGCCCTATTAATGTGGTGATGTGTTATGGAAGAGGAAAAGTGTTTTCTAATGTTCTAGTTAAGTATATTCTATGTCTCAGACTGTGAACTTCCAAATGTTTCTCCAGTGATATAACTGTTCACTCCCACCCCACCCCATACTCCTTTCCTTGGCTGCAGGATTCCCAATCTATTTCCTGGAAGCACTAAACCCTGTTGACCTTTTTCCACATTATATGAGACAAGAAGGCTGCAGAGGGCTTCAGTGGGAGAAATTCCCTTCCCTAGCTTGGATAAACTCTGAAAGTCCTTTTCTTTGGAGAGTAGGTCTTTGTTATGAAGAAGGCTCTGGGTATATTTCACAGTGATTACTCTTTTCCTTTTCCTACCAGTGCTGTGCAGGGACATTTCTTGGGTTTTCAGCCTAACTGTGGTGGGGCTTCTAGAGGTAAAGCCCATGAAATCATGCAAGTGTAGGAGCCATACTAAGACTGTAGTCCCCAGGAGCTTCTCCCTCTCAAGTTAGTCCACAGTCAGCATCCAACAATCCATCATAATTGCCATTACACGTTCCTACCAGTTTATAGCTCTAGCAGCTTCTGTTCCTGGCAAACAGATCTTGGCTGTGTCTCTTTGGATGAGTCTGTCTCATTAGATTTCAGAGTGGCATTTTGTCCTGCAATTTTACTTTTCAGATGTGTCCAAAGTTGATTTTTAGTTTATCCAGACTTTCCTTGTTCTAAGGACAGAAGTGATATAGACAGATAGATAGGTAGATATAGATATAGATATATATAGTGATATATATAGTGATATATATATGTATATATATATATATATATATATATATATGTAAAGAGAGAGAGACAGAGACAGAGACAGAGACAGACAGAGAGAGAGAGACAAAGAGAGAGATCACTTTTTCTCTGTTATACCAAGAAAGTTCTAGTATCTTAACCTAATTTAATGAAGGCCATTGTTGAGTCTGGTTTCGGTCAACCAGCTCAGCAAACTCTTAGAGCCACTGAATTTGGAATCTTTGGTGCTACTAGCATATCAATAATTTCAGTATTATTTTCCTTTTTCCTTGGTCTAGAACCCACTCCTACATAGAAGTCTTCCAGTACTGATATACATTAGCAATATCTTGTAATTTTTCCCCTGTGTAAGCTTCTCCTCTGGTGTCAGATGTCTTATTCATCTTCCCAGGGTATGCTGAGATCAGAGTCTTGTTGTGGATCTAGAGGTAAAGAATTATTGACATACCTTTGCAAGGTTAATGCTTTTGTGAAACCATTACAGAATGTTCAAGCAAGGGATGATCAGCATGTCAGGGTATGAGGAATAGCTTCAGCTGGCAGGGGGACTCAGTGAAAGTTGGGGGGTTCAAGATAGTCAAATTCAATCCAAACTACCAAAATCTCCCTGCTCAAAGTTAACACTTAATGTTTAATTAAACCAAAACTTTCACATGTGAGACCTAATAAGGTGTGAATTCAACTTGTATGATCATTGGGCAATTCACAGGATCAAACATTGGGTCTGATTTATAAATACCTTGCAGCTAAAGAAGTTAAGAGATTCTTTTAGAGTGGTGAAGCCCTCTAGTTCTCTGAACTGTCATTTTATCTCGTAAATTCTCTAGTGCATCCGGAAGCCACCAGCCTTCCCAATAGTCCTTGTAGGCATCATTCCCACCACAGCGGTCCAACCCAGCAACTAGTTGATCTTGCAAAGACTTGCCTTCAACAGGCACTTAATCCCCCATTGATAACTTAAGCAACTGTTTCTATTTCATGCCTAAGACTATAATGATCTCATTTTCCACTAGTAATAACGTCGAACTTCCACTAGTGTTTACTTCAAATAGAACCAGGTTGGATAGCTAATCCCAGATTCCTATTTTGGGGGGTCAGTTTCCTAAAGCTACTTTTGGCCTCAGTTACAGTCTGTTAAGGTTTATTTAGAAAACCTGGAATACTCAAGCAGAGGAGGATTAAAATGTCAGGAATAGGTGCATATAAAACCATTGGAAGGACTGGAAGAGCAAAAAATAGAGTAGACCATCCGTATCTTCAGGTAAACCACTGAAACTCTAGTCCAGGACAGTGAGAAATTCCTGCAGCCTCTGATGTTGGAAAACCAAAGGACATTTTTATAGAGGGACACAGCTGTGCTGTGGGTGGCTGGTAGGGAAGCACTTGTGTTTGCTGCCACTCATGCATTTTTCTGCTGCTGTCAGAGAAATAAGAAAATGGTGTCTTTTATTCTATTTTCCAATTCTCACACAAATGTATATTGTTGACAGAAGATTAATAACATCCAGAACCCTAGAGCTGAAGGAATCTGGGAGATACAGTTCTCTGGCTTCCAGTCCCTGTGATACAGAGTGCATAAACAGGAATAGGGATAAATGCCTCTCTGCCTCATCACATCTTACACTGAGGGTATCTCTCAACTTTTATGCAGGCTATAATTTCAATTCCAAATGGATGAAAGACTATTTAAAGACACTCAACCAGCCCTTCTAGCTCACTAGCTGCCTCTGCCTGCCATACACACACATTTTGCTTACTGTTTGCTTACTGTTTTTGTCTTATACTTTCCTGCCTCTCTGCCTAGTCTATGTGCCTATCAGCTACAGAAACCAGAATGGGCACGCATAGGATAGTTGAAGGAGGAAGTTAAGAGGAGGAAAAAAAAAAAAAAAAGGTTTTACTTACCTGTAGTCTAAGTAATGTTCTGATGGCATCTGTCCTCTCTTCCTCATATTAGGACAATAATAATTTTGAAAGTTAATTTTTTAAAAGATTTTATTTTTTAATTTTTTTAAAATTTATTATTTTTAGAGAGAGTGTGAGCAGGGGAGGGGAAGAGAGAGGGAGAGGGAGAATCCCAAGCAGGACCCATGCTGTCAGCACAAGTCAGTCTCACCAATGGCAAGATCATGACCTGAGCTGAAACCAAGTGTCAGATGCTCAACTGACTCAGCCACCCAGGCGCCCCAAAGGTTTTATTTTATTTTTTTTATTAGAAAAAAAATTTTTAATTATTTATTTTTGAGAGACAGAGAAAGCAGAGTGTGAACAGGGGCGGGAGGGGCAGAGAGAGGGAGACACAGAACTCCAAGCAGGCTCCAAGCTCTGAGCTGTCAGCACAGAGCCTGTCGCAGGGCTGAACTCACAAACCGTGAGATCATGACATGAGCCAAAGTCGGAGGCTCAACCAACTGAGCCACTCAGGTGCCCCAAAGGTTTTATTTTTAAGTCATCTTTTCACCCAATGTGGGGCTCGAACTCAGAACCCCGAGATCAAGCGTCACATGTTCTATCCAGCCAGGTGCCCCAAAAGTTTATTTTTGATAAAAATCTTAAGAGACAGCTGGAGAGCTTAGAGTTACAAAATTTTCCAAGTAAGATGATAGTGCATAATATATACCTCAATATCTTTTGTATGTACTCCCTCCCCACACACATATGGAGAAAAGGTGTGGGGGAGGGAGAGAGAAGTAGTTCAAGTCTACTATTAGGGCAATTCTTTCAACAGTATAATCTTTTTAAATCCCACCAAGCTATGTGAGATGAGGACACTGAATGAAGCTGAGAGGTTGTGTAATTTGCCCACAATACAACTATAAAAGACCACAACTATTTTTTTATTTAAAAAACTTTTTTTAATGTTTATTTACTTATTTTTCAGAGAGAGAGCGCACGCGAGCAGGGGAGGGACAGAGAGTGGGAGACAGAATCCCAAGCAGGTTCTGGCAGTCAGTACAGACGGAGCTGGAACCCACCAACCCTGAGATCATGACCTGAGCAAAAACCAAGCGTCGGATGCGTAACCGACTGAGCCACCCAGGCGCCCCCAAAGACGACAACTGCTAAAAAAAAAAAAAAAAAAAAAAAAAAAAAAAAAAAAAAAAGTTCATCTGTCCATAGTGGTTTCCATGAAATGTGAGCCTAAAATTAATGAATGAAGCCTAATTATTAGAGTCTGGCCTCCTTGTCAGAATCATCTGTCACCTCAGCTTAGTTCCCCAGGCACTTCGCCCGCCGTTGTGCAGCCGGATCCCGCGCCAGTGCGGTCCCAGACCTTGGCCCCGACCGCATGGAGCGCCCAGATCTCCCCATCAGCCAGAGATGGGGTACGAGTGACTGAGGACAGCACGTTCTGGGCCAGGCGCAGGACTCGGTTGAGGGCCGAGAAGAGAGTAGGGAGAGGGGGCGGGGCGGGAGACGCCCCGCCCCCGCCCCTCCATCTACTCCCATTGGCTGAGGGTTTCCAGGCCCCATCCCACCGCCCGCCCGCCGGGCGACACTTAAAGTGTGCAGAGCAGGTGCCTCGCGTGGAGCAACAACTTTGCGCGCGTGTTTAGGCTGAGCGCGGCGCCCATTCATTGCCCACGAGCACCCATCCGTCTGTCCTACCGGTCGTCCAGCGAGAAGAGGCTCCAGGCCGAAGGCAACCGCCACCTGGAGAACTGTGACCCAAAGGGGCCGAGAGTGCGGCTGACCCTCGTGGGCCAGGGCAGGGGACTGTGGTCGCGACCATGCAGACGTGCGCCAGGGCCTGGGGGCTGCGTCTGGGCTGCGGAATCGGGGGCAGCCGCCGCCTGGCTGGGGGCAAGGGACCGCTTTGGGTGCCGCGGGGCCGTGACAGCAGCAGCGGCGGGGACAGCAGCAGAGCTGGGGACTCGCGCCTCCTCGAGCGCCTCCTGCCCAGACACGACGACTTCGCTCGGAGGCACATCGGCCCGGGGGACAAAGACCAGAGGGAGATGCTACAGGCCCTGGGGCTAGCGGTAAGGACCCCACCCGGCCCTCCAGGGCCTCACCCTGCCTTACCCAGGTTCTGCCGGCTCGGCCTCCCGGCCCCCGCCTGAAGCTCTGCTTGGCTCCGCGTGGGACCCGCACCCCGGATCTTGGGCCCTGGCGTGGAAGCGAGCCCGCGAGTTCCGTTCCTGTGCCCCAGGCTTCTCTCACCCGTTTACTTTCTCCACCCGCTTTTCGCGCCTCAGAACCTTATGTTTTTCAACCCAACTCGCCCTCCTGATGAACCCTAACTTTGCAAAAGGAGGACCTCCTGGTTTATCCAATTATCTCTGGTTGCTGACTGAAATCCAGCCTAGAGTGGTAGAATCGCTACCCCAGTTCATTTGCTTTCCTCCAAGTGATTTCTGATTTGCTCAAAGTTGTTTTTTTTTTTTTAAAGAAACACTAATTAGGAGATTTAAATGAGGTTCCCACAAGCCTTTGTAGATGCAAAACAGAGGTGACTCCTTTAACTCAGAAGCACTTTCCTCTCCCTTTAGTGTTCACGGATTTATGTTTTTTCATTTTAGAGTATTGATGAACTGATTGAGAAGACGGTGCCTGCCAGCATCCGCTTGAAAAGACCCTTGAAAATGGAAGACCCTGTTTGTAAGTTGCCGGGAGAGCTCCCTTCGACTCTGCTTGCTTTGGCCTATTTGTCTTCTACAGTTTCTGAAAATCCAGCTCTGGGTTAGGATTGCCCAGGACTGGGAATATCTTTATTAAAACAAAACAGTGCGAGTACCTCAAAGGGCAGGAGAGGGTGGAATATTTAGTTCCTGGAGCAATCAGTTCTGTACCCTAGGTTGGAGTCCATGCCTCGCCTTTCTAGCTCTTTATCTAGGCGCCAGCAAACTGCCGGTGGAAGGAAGGCAGTGCACAAGGCTGTGGAAGACTCCCCATGTCCCAGGCTATGGTTCTCACATCCTTTGGGATGAGATGTCATCACCTCTGCAGGTCAGGATACTGAAAGGAGAAAGGACATGCTTATAATCATATACAACTAAGGAAGTGACAAAATGGGAGGAGATGCAGACATAAGGCCTCCTAGCCCAAGCTTCTTTATATCACAACAGCTTCAAATTGTTCTCTTATGTCCAATTTCATTTACTTATATCTACTGTAAGGCAGCAGTACTCTTCAAGTTCAAATAATTTTTATGAAGAAATGTGCAAAAAAGATTTGTGCCTGGTTTAAAAAGTTTAGTTTACTCATAGGATTACTTAGAATTTTGTTTCATACTTAAATATTTTTAATAGTCCTGAAGACTGACTTTCAGAGGTGAATTTTTTATGAGTACTTGACTTCATGGAGTGAGACAAGAATCCGCATGTCAAAGGGTCAGGCAGAGCTGAAGAGCTCTCGCTCTCTCTTTCTCTTTTAAAAAAAATTTTTTTTAATTTTAATGTTTATTTATTTTTGAGAGAGAGACAGAGCACCAGTGGGAGAGAGGCAGAGAGAGCAGGAGACACAGAATCCTAAGCAGGATCCAGGCTCTGAGCTGTCAGCACAGAGCGTGACATGGGGCTTGAACTCAAACCATGAGATCATTGACCTGAGCTGAAGTGGGATGCTTAACACTTAATTAATTGACTGAGCCACCCAGGCGCCCATCTCTTTCTCTTTTAAACAGGAAAGAATTTTCTTGGGTTATCTGGTTTTTGAATCACAGAGATGCTGTCTCTTAGACTTTTGGAGTCAGGTGAAGAAAAAGAACTTTGTTTTTTTTTTTTGTTTTTTTTTTTTTTTTAGGACACAAAAGATATGTGGATGGCAAACTTTATTTTGTTTTATACTTGATCTTAGCCAAAAGGCCAAGAAGTGATAAAATTTATTTTGTTTTAAAGTAGACAACTTGAAGTATGAAGCCAGTCCAGCTCCAGGTGGCTAATGTAACTCAGGTTATGATAAGAATTGCTCCCCTTGTTGGTTTCAGATCTGAACCATTTCTCCTGATGGCAAAGACCTTGCCCTTAGAAGAAAATCTGCACATTTTGTTCAATTGAACTGATTCAGTCCTGGGATAGTCTTATCTATTTCAGTTTTAGGAAACCAGAATCCTGATTTATTGGATGTTTAAAGAGTGAAGAGTTGTATATATATATATATATTTAAAATTTATTTATTCATTTTTGAGAAAGCGAGCAGGTGAGGGACAGAGAGAGAGAGGGAAACAGAATCCTAAGCAGACTTTGTGCAGTCAGTGCAGAGCTCCACATCAGGGTTCGAACTCACAAACTGTGAGATCATAACCAGAGCTGAAATCAAGAGTTGGATGCTTAACCAGTTGAGCCACCCAGGCACCCCAAGAGTTGTATATATTTTTAAGAGTTGTATATTTTTTTAAAAATTTAAAATCTTTACTTATTTTTGAGAGAGAGAGATAAAGCATGAGCAGGGGAGGGGCAGAGAGAGGGAGATAGAGAATCTAGAGCCTGAAACAGGCTCCAGGCTCTGAGCTGTCAGCACAGAGCCTGACATGGGGCTCGAACTCACAGGTAGTGAGATCATGACCTGAGCCGAAGTCAGAGGCTTAACTGACTAAGCCACCCAGGTGCCCCTAAGAGCTGTATATTTTTAAAGCAAGCCTTAGGTAATGCATTTCTGAGATTTTCAAAGTCAGAAAATGTTTGGGTCACCCATTCTTACAATATACTCTAAAACAAGATGTTCTTTAAGAGCATTAGAGCCTAGGGAACATGTCAAAGCCTCCTCTCTAAAAAAAGTTCAGCTGTTTCTTCCCAGCTGAATAATGTGAACATTGGGGGATTCCATTTCTCCTCTTTCATTGAAAGTGAACTCCTGATAAGTAATTTGCAACTTAACTGTAAACTTTAAACCCAGTGGCTTCTGTGAGATTTGGGGCTGGTTCCATCTGGTTATTCTGAGATGACTCAGAGAAAATATTGCACAGTCAGGATTCCACCCCCTTCTCCCTCGCCTTGAAGTGAATTGGCTTTCCAACAAAGCTTGCTTCTTGGAAGAATGAGCTCTGGTTGGGGCAGTCAGAGAATGTGTCAGAAAGGCATCAATGTTTTATTCTGAGGTGTGCACATGTCATGGTTAATGAATGTCCTTCACATGAGGAGAACAAACTGGTCCGGGTAACCTCCAGTAGTAGCATTTCCATTTAATAGTAGAGCAGCATTACCCAAACAGTTTCATGTTGAATGCTTGTTTTCTGTTGTATTCAGAGAGGAATTCTGGACCCAATATTTGTTCACTGTATACACAGGAAACTAACAAGAGCTAGTTGGTTACATGAGTCTTAAATGCCCTCATTGCTGAGTAAAAAGACAGAGCTGTAAGCACCATGGAGATCCTTGAGTTAGTTCTTACACATAATTTAATAATCTTGAACATTTGTTTAGTGCTTACCATATAGTAGGTACTTTTAAAAGTGCTTTTCATGTGTTAATTTAGTCCTTAGCACAATCCTATGAGGTAAGTACCAGTATCATCTGTTTTACAGGGGATATGTCGTAACTTACAGTGGAGGCAGAAGTTGACCCAGGCAGCCCAGATCCACTGTCCACCCTCCAAAGTCTACACCACTGTTTTCACTTGCCTTCTGCAAAGTAGAAAACTCCTGACTCTGAAGTATCCAGTTTATTGATATGCACAAATCCAATCATGCCAGAATCCCTCTGCCATTTGCCAACTGCTCTGGTGGAAATGCAGTGGCATACTGAGAGCACAGATGTGGAAACACTCAGCCCACTACCAGGGAGAGGGAAGGGGTGATGGGTGCAGCACTAGGGTTGAGTATTGAGGGATGAGTCGTGATGGCTTTGCTGGACAAGGCTGGGGGAGGCTGCCACAGAGGGACCATCATGTACTGGATAGAGTGGCCTGACAGAATCAGATGATTCATCTGTCCTGAGGGATGCTCCCCTCCCCTTGGACACTTAAGTGCTTTGAAAGAATACCTTGATTATCAGTTGAATTCTCAGTAAATCATGCTTCAAAGAAGCAAAGCTACTCAATTCAAAATCCTATTATCCTGTTCAAGTGAATCCACTCTCCCTCACCCACATACACATAAAGAGAAAAAAATAGGAAGGATATATATCAATGGCAGCATTCATTTCCCTGGATGGGCCATGAGGGATGATTTTAGCTTTCTTTTTATTACCTTGTTTTTTCTAGATTTTCTACAGTAACTATTTTATAATACCAAATTTCAAAGTACTTTGTGTATGAACCAACTAATCACTTTTAGCTATGGTATGCCTCTCTGTGTAGTATTCTTAGTAAAATAATCTCAAGCTAACCAGACTGAACTAGTCCAGAACTGCACAGAAGCTGCAGGGTTTAAAGTTTACACAAAATTGCACATTGCTTATTGTGAGCATGCTGAGGAAGAAAGACATTAACCCCTCTAATGTTCAAAGTGTTCAAGCAGAACTAAGCAGCTGAGCTGTCACAATGAGACTTTTGACAGACTTGTGGGAACTTAATGTACTAAGCCACATCTTTTAGAGTGTTATTTAATAAATGGTTAATGGAAGGAGTGTTGTGTAATGCAGCTGCAGGTGGTGACTATGTCACCCAAGTGGCGTTGGGCATTTTCCTGCACTGATCTCAAGGACACCTAAACAGGATAACACTTCCCCAGGTGATAGATGTCGGGTGTCTTTCAGCTGGATGATATCCATCATTGGGTTCTGTCTGTAGACTCCTCAGTTTGTGACAAGGCTCACCCTTGGCCTTTACCTGGCCAAGTTCCCAGTTTATATGAATTAATTTGTCTTTTTAATACTAGTGGACTTTTATTATGCAGCTGTGGAAATAAATGAAGACCAGTAAAATGAGAAAAGCAAAGACTATTTATTCTGTACTTGTTATAGGGGGAGTCAGCCTTTTGTTTTGGCAGAGGAATGGGAAAACCTTATAGTGAAATAAAGGAAAGGCTTCAGGTATGCCAGTGTTGGGGGCTATTGGCATGTGGAAGATGTAGGGGAGGCAAGTAGAAGCAGGGGATCCTGTGTGATTGGTTAAGGGTGTGTATTTGGCTTTTATGGTTGGTCCTACATCAGAAGCCAGCACTAAAATTAAGGTAGCTGTCAGTTATTAATCAAGTCCTGGCCAATAATTTTTGGTCAATTATTATGTAAGTTATTGTGCAGTTTGCTGCATAGTCACTGAAGATAACAAGTTGACTTTCTGCAAGTCTAACTTACAGCAGGCTGGCTTCTGGAGTTTGTTATAGAAAAGGTGTTGGTTTCTTGAGCAGGTTGCTGCAGGTTGTGGGTGAAAGTTCTGTGGTAATATATGGTCTGCCATTGTCTATTTGTGTATTCAGTCTCTTACAATAGAATCTATCTTGTCCTTTTATTTTTGTCATGAATTCTTATTAGGCAGATGGCTGCGGATCTGATACCTTGGAAAGTCAGTCTATTGCCTAAATTGCTAAATGTTCATCGGCCATCTAGTATGTGCAAAGCACTGTGAGGAAAAATATATGAGTAAACATAATCACTCTCCTCAAGCTTATATCTTACCTTCTTAATATAAATATGCCAGTTAAAAAGTTAAACACAGTTAAAAAGTCCCAGGTGCCCTGAGAAGTTTGGATAAAATGCTGCGAGTATTCAGCAGTTGGATGGAGAAACGGGATTTCTGGAACAACATAAAGAGTTGAAATATATCTTCTCCAGTTAGAAGCAAAGACAATACCTTTACATTGACTATGTTCTTTTGGTGTGTAAATATACTTCATATAAGAAGGGAAAAATGCAAAGGAATAAAGGCAGTATCTTCACTGAGAACAGAAAATGGCAAATGCAGCATGAAAAGCATAATTAGGGAAGTATTTTAATGTTGTTGTAGTTCTGTTCATGGAATCTTAATCAGAATAATTATGTTAATCACTCAGGGATTCTAGTGTATGTTCCAACATGACAAAAGCAATTCTTTAGGTGTTCTACAAATTTAACTCAATTCTGACACTATCCACCTGGAGGTAGCATAATATGCTACAGATTAAGGACTCAATAACAAAACTGCCTCTTCTTCAGATGCCAATCCCAAGTCCACCTGTGCTTCTGACCAACAAGCTATAAATTGAAGGTTCCCACAATCCCCTTCATGGGTTTGATTAATTTGCTAGAGCAGCTCACAGAACTCAGAAACATTTCATATGTTTACCGGTTTATTTTAAAGGATATTATAAAAGATACAGATGAGTCACCAGATGAAGAGGTACATAGGGTGAGGTCCATAAGGGTTTTGAGCACAGGAGCTTCTTCCCTTGTGGAACTTGGGGTTCACCACCCTCTCAGCATGTGGATGCATTAGCCATCCTAGAAGCTCATCAAATTTTGTCTGAGATTAATCTGTAGCCTCCCACCCCCACCCCTTCCTCTCCTCAGAGGTCTGTGGGTGAGGCCAAGAAAATTCCCACCCTCTTATCACTTGGTCTTTTTAGGTCTTTCTAACCAGCCCCATCCTGAGGCTTTTTAGGGACACCACCCTAAAACACTTCATTAGCATAAATGTGACTTTTTACAAGGGCTTCTTATGAATAACAAAGGAATCCCATTACTCAAGAAATTCCAAAGACAAAGACCATATATAGTTTTTATTATTACCACAGGGATATTTCAGTTAAATATGTGGAGGTGTATCCCAATAGAAGTTGAGAAATGAAAATATTTTAAAAGGGATGTGTCCTGAAATAAATTATAATCAGTTTTTTCACTTTTTATATTTATTTTTTAAAGTTTTTATTTATTTTGAGATAGAACCAGTGAGGAAGGGGCAGAGAGAAGGGGACAGAGGATCCGAAACTGGCTCTGTGCTGACAGCAGATAACCCAATGTGGGGTTCAAACTCAAGAACTGTGAGATCAGGAATTAAGGCTGAAGTCATACACTTACTTAACTGACTGAGCCACCCAGCCACCCCAGTTTTTTCTCTTTTTAAAATTAGAATACAAAGTTGAAATCTCAGTCTTTATAAATTGACCATTTTTAGCATTAAAATGTTTGGGGCTTATTTATTGACATATAAAGGATACAAACATGTAAACATGCTGATGAGAGCCCAAATAAAATAGGTCCTGTGACTGGGACAAAGAACATAACATATAAAAACAACTTTTCCTTTTCATCTTGCTAATGGATAATGGAATTCGTCCAGCATCATCAAACATTTTATATAAATGAAATTGCTTATTGGGGCGCCTGGTGGTTCAGTTGGTTGAGTGTCTCTTGATTTAGGCTCAGGTCATGGTTTGTGGGATCAAGCCCTGACTCCAACTCAGCACTGACAGTGAGGAGCCTGCTTGGCATTATCTCTCTCTCCCTTTCTGTCTCTCCCCTACTCTCTCTCTCTCAAAATAAATAATAAAAATAAAAACAGTAAAGTTTAAATGATATTGATGGCGTGTGAGGCAGGTTGAGGGCAAAATACAAGCTAGCACCCCTCCCCCCCCAAGTGGGATTATGGGTGATACTCCTCAGGCACTTTTGGCTGCCCAAGTGATAAAGTTTTGGGGTAATGGGTTCGTGAGCTCTGGAGCTGAAGACCAAGAAAGAATTCTTGAAGAGGAAGAGCTGCACTATAAGTGCGGGGGTGGAGGGTGACCATTTTATGGAGTCAGGGGCAGTTTCCGAAGAGACTTTAACATGCTAAAGACTTTCTGGAGGCCTAGCTTTGTCCGGCTAAGGTTGTTTTTCCCTCTAGCAAAGCATTAACATTAAGACAGTAGGGATTCCTGGACTTTAGGAAATGATGGGATTGCCTCTTTCTGGTAAACTGGTGGAGATTCTTATCAGTTTACCATTTGGGTTTTTTTGTCCTTTCCTGTTTTGGGAGCCTAGAGTGTCCAAGGATTATCATACACAACCCACCTGGGGTGGGGAGGGTGCTGTTAGCCTGCACTTTGCCCTCAGCTTGCCCCATCCTCCCTCATCACAAGGACAAAGGAAAGGACAAAACAAATGGTTAAACTGATACAGAGTACACCAGTTTACTAGAAAAAGGCAATCCCATCAATAGCCTAATCGCCAGTAACCTGTAGACTGAGTTTCCTGGAGCCCTGACATCACCCCTCCATCGTGATATGGGGAACAAAGGAGAAGGAAATGGCAGATAAAACTAAATTTCCTTATAACCTGCAGCCCATTGACAAATACTTGTGGCAAGTATAAGAGTATAACATTTCTCCAGGAACTCCCTACTGTGTTCACGTTAATGCTTTGCTAGGGGGAGAAACAAATTTAGCTTGACAATAGCTAGGCCTCCAGTAATCTGTGAGTCTTTAGCATGTGGAAGTCTCAGCGGAAACTTGCCTGTGGACTTTACCTTCCCCAAATCCATGGTTTGTAACCAGTTACACTCCACAACCCCAGTGCAGTTCTTCCTGCCCACGGGTCCTGTCCCTGTGCTTCAATAAAATCACTTTTTTGCACCAGATGTCTTCAAGAATTCTTGGCCTTCAGCTCCAAACCCCACGAACCCCACCATCACCCCAGAAGGGCAAAGGGAGGGAGAGAATCTTAAGGAGGCTCCATGCCCAGTGCAGAGCTGGCCTCGGGGCTCTATCTCAGGGACTTGATCTCACAACCGCTGCTGCATGGGATATTTAACTGACTGAGCCACCCAGGTGCCCCTGAAATTACTTCTTTAAAATATTTTAAAAACTGACTTTTTGGTGGTGGGGGCTGGGGGGGCGGGGGAGGAAGCTACTATATCCTTTATCTCTTGCTGTATAAGAAGTTACTGTAAAACTCCATGGCTTAAATATTTATTGGACATTTATTATCCTCACTGTTTCTGTGGGTCAAGAATCCAGGAGCAGCCAAGCTGGATGGTCCTGGCTCAGAGTCTTTTATGATATTGCTGCCACATATTGGTGGATGCTCATCTAGGCCTGGAGGAGCCACTTGCAAGGTGGCTCACTCACAACTGCTGGCAAGTTGGTGTTGTCTGTGTGGGAGATCTTAGTTCATCCCCACATGAGTCTCTCCCAAGGGCTGCTTAAGTGTCTTCACATGACAGGTGAATTCCCCCGGAGCCAGTGATTCAAGAGAGAAAGAAAGCCAGGCAGAAACTATCCTTTTGATGACATAATCTTGGAATTCCTATAGCATCACTTAACACCACTTTCTATTGATTAGAATGAGTTATTAGGTCTGGCCTGAATTCAAGGGAAGGGGAATTAATGTTCACTTAAAAACGTGTGCTTTTTTTTTTTTTAATTTGAATATAGTTGGCACATAATGTTACATTAGTTTCAGGTGTACATCATAGTGATTGGACAACTCTATACATTCTGCTGTGCTTGCCACAAGTGCAGTCACCATACAGTGCTATTCCTTATATCATTGACTATATTCTTTATGCTGTGACTTTTATTCTCATGCCATACTCGTTCCATAACTGAGAGCCTGTATCTTCTGCTCCCCTTCACCCATTTTGCCCACTCCCTTCCCCTCCATCCCCTCTGACAACCATCAGTCAAATTTGTTCTCTGTATTTATAGGTCTGATTCTATTTTTTGTTTACTCATTCGTTTTATTTTTTTAGATTCTGCTAAAGAGTGGAATCATATGGTATTTGTCTTTCTCAGTCTGATTTATTTTACTTAGCATAATATATCCAAAACATAAAGAAGTTATACAACTCAATACTAAAAAACAATCAGATTAAATTAATCTGGGGAAGAGGACCTGAGTAGACATTTTTCCAAAGAAGAAATACAAATATCCAACAGGCATATGAAAAGATGTTCAACATCACTAATAATCAGGGAACTGCAAATCAAAACCACAATGAGGTATCACCTTATACCTGTCAGAATGGCTAAAATAAAAAAGACAACAAATGACAAGTGTTGGCAAAGATGTGGATAAAGAAAAAGGAACACTTTTACACTGTTGGCGGGAATGTAAATTGGTGCAGCTACTCTGGAAAACAGTATGAACTTTGCAAAGAAACTTCAAAATAGAAATGTCATATGATTCAGTAATTCCACTAGTGGGTATTTACTCAAAGGAAATGAAAACACTAATTTGAAAAGACACGCACCCCTATGTTTAGCACAGCATTATTCACAATAGCTAAGATATGGAAGTAACCTGTGTCCACTGATAAAATGAATAGGGAAGATGTGGTATATATGTGTATACATACACATACACACAGTGGAATAAAAAAAATGAACAGGGAAGACATGGTATATATGTGTATATACACACACACAAAATGGATGGGATCGTGCCATTTACAACAATGGAGGACCTAAGGGATATGCTATGTCTCCACCCTTTGAAAACAGGACTTAAAAAGAATGTACAGATGTATTTTTTTACTAGACTTAATTATTTATCTTGAAAAAAAAATTTTTAATGTTATTTTTGAAAGAGAGAGACAGAGACAGAGACCAAGCAGGGAAGGGGCAGAGAGAGAGGGAGGCACAGAATAGGAAGCAGGTTCCAGGCTCTGAGCTGTCAGCACAGAGCCCGATGTGGGGCTTGAACTCACAGACCGCGAGATCATGACCTGAGCCGTACTTGGCTGCCCAACCAACTGAGCCACCCAGGCGCCCCTAGACTTAATTTTTAGATCACTTTTAGGTTCGGAGAAAAATTAAGTGTAAGGCACAGAGTTCCCACATACCTCCTGCCTCGAGATAGCCTCCCCCATTATCAATATACCCCGCCCCCCAAAGTGATACAGTTGTCACAACTGATGAACCTCCATTGACACATCAACACCCAAGGTTCATAGTTTACATTAAGGTTCACTCCTGGTGTTGTACATTCTATGGATTTGGAGAAATGTATAATGATGTGTCTACCTCTATAGTATCATACAGAATAGTTTCACTGCCCTAAAAATATCCTGAAGACATTTTATTCCCCTGCAGACATTGAAAAAAAATTTTTTTTTTAATGTTTATTCAATTTTGAGAGACAGAGAGACAGAATGCAAGCAGGGGTGGGGCAGAGAGAGAGGGAGACATAGAATCTGAAGCAGGCTCCAGGCTCTGAGCTGTCAGAGAACAGAGCCCGACATGGGGCTTGATGACTTGAGCCAAGGTCAGAAGCTTAACTGACTGAGACACCCAGGCGCCCCTCCCTGCAGACATTTTTAAACTACCACATTCATCCAAATTAGCACATATTTCTATCATAAATTATAAATAATTTTATCTGTTACAATTATTCAATGTTATTAAAATGAAATCAGTCATATTGTATCACTATATTGTAAATATAGTGTTACTCCTAAGAACTATTCATGGTACACAGGTCCATTTGCCCATACACTAAATGTCCCCATCTACTCACCTTTGTCACCAATGGGTTATAAGCTATCATCAAAGCTAATTTTACAGCTTCCTCCATCTGCTTCCCTTTCTCATTTATTGGGAAGCTTCTATTGAAGGTAAGTTACCGTTTTAGGCACTGAGGGTAAGAATCAAGGGGTAAAGGATGATAAAGATATGACCCTGACTATAGGTTATAAATAATAGGGAGATAGATATTGAGTAGCAGTGAGATCTGTAAATTAGGAAGAATGCTTTGGCTGAAGTTAAGACATAAGCAGAGACACGGAGGTATAGAGCTAACATGGTTATTTTGATATGGTGAATGACCATGTATGTAGAATATCAGGCTGCCAAAAGGCATAGAAAAGGTATGGGGGGGCTCAGAGCCATGATAAAGGATTTATTTTTTCTCTCTAATGAGAAGATAATAACAGTTATTACAGAGGGAAGTGACATGACTGTGTTTTGCAGAGTGCCTCTGATATCAGAGGCAAGGAGACCAGCTGGGAGATTGTTGGAAAGTTTAGAGGTGAGATTTTAAATGTCCACCAAGAAATACTCACCAGGACAATATTAGATATGCAAGAAATTTACTGGGAGTGGGAACAAGAGAAGGCAGGGGAACCTTTAGACTGTGATGCAGATCTGACCCTGGTGGAAAGGGAGAGGGATGGAAGGAGAAATGGCTAGGAAACTCTTAGACTGCATCACAGATCTAAGAAACTTTTGGTCAGTCCAAATGAGAGTCCTTGAGTCAAAGTTGCCCATGGGAGGGGGTCCCACAGCTTGCAAGAATGGGCCTGCATTAGTTCTCTTGCTGTTGTTAGTAATTGACTGGGAATAGCCTATGGGGATTATGGTTTCAGTATAAACATGGTGGTTGATCCAGAGACGCAGCAGGCGGACTGTCAGTCAATTTCTAGGCTGAATGTCTTGAGGTGATGTAATCTTATTAAGAGAAGGAACAGGAGAAGAAGAGCGTACTGGAGGAAGTAGAGATTATGCTCTTGTTTGAGCAGAATTGTGTTTGAGGTGTTCATGGAACATGCATTTGGAAATGTTGAAGCAATAGTCAGAAACATGAGTCGAGAGATGGAGTTCCAGATTTCGTGAGTCTTCTAAATGAATTCATGGGAGTGAGATTTCCTAGAGATGGAATATGGGAAGAAATGTGGAAGCCAGGATGTTGGGAAATAGAGCATGTAAAAGGGAGGCAGAACAGTCTGAGGAGAAATAATTCCAAAGGCTGGAGGTAGGGTGTTCTGTGCCCTATTGTCATATTCTGGACCTTTCTTAGGCATAAAAGGGAATAAAGTCCACCTGAGGGTGTAAGGACATTCTGAAGTAAGTGTTGAGAGGTTGCCTGTCTGATGATCTGAGTAAGAGACAGGAAGTGGGAGACTGAACATTAAAGAAAAGTGGGAAGGTCCAGAATAGCTATTGTGAACATCTGTGTAGGAAGAAACCTCATAATTTTACACACACATAAACAGTATTTTTACAAAAATGTAAACAATTTTAGTAAGGATGCTCAATATCTAGAGCATCAACATACTGATTAAGCAATGAAGAAATACAATTTCTGAGATTCTGAAATTATTGCATTAATGAGTTAATGTAGTGCATTATTTCACAGAACTTGCTTAATAGCTGAATTTCCATTTATAAACGTTTCTCTGAAGCCCAAACTTTTAAGGATGCAGTTGAACTAAATGTGAGAACAGTTTGTGCATTGATTTGTCATCATGGGATTCTGTGATGGGTGATTATTTATTGTGAATATTGAGCTACCTATATGTGGGAGTTTAGGTGAGTTTTCATTGCAACACCTTGATCCACCCATATTTTCTGAGCACTTACTATGTGCCTAGCAACCCGCTATGCCCCTGCTCATAAAGAGATTATAATTTAGTGGGTAAGGTTCTGGGTTGGACTATAAACTTCTCCCTATGCCTATTCCTTTGATCTATAAAAAATGATCTCTTTCCTGCAAGCATGTTAAATTGTTTGAATTGGACTCCTAGAACATATTCTTCCCTTGGTTTTGTTCTGCTGGCTATAACAATGTCCCCGCAAGGCAGCAATGAGGAAAAACAAATAATCCAGGACTTGCACTCTGATTCTGATTTCAAATTTACCATTTGGCCTGATTACATAGGTAAACTGGTATTCCAGATAAATATGAATTGTAATGTTTCTCTGTATATTTCTTTAAAAAATGTTCATATATTAAACGAAAAGATGTGGTGGAGGAGGCCTCTCACAGAAAGTAGTGTGACCCAAGACTGAGGAGAAAATAAGAGACATGGTGCCCCTTCTCTTCACCTCCCCACTGTGGGATGTTCTGGTTTTCTTACAGCTAGTAGTAAGATCTTGAGTCTTATATGTTTTGAGTGAATAAGAAGAGCTGTAGGGGAAGAGCTGTCTCCTGTGGAGACAAGGGACCAAGGAGCCATTGCAAACAAAGATTGAACTTGCCTCAGCTCCTTTTGACTTTGGAGGTACCTGCTGGATGGCTCTAACCCCTGAAGGTAATGAGGGTCTGGGTGTGATGGTGTGTTAATTAACTTAGAAAGAAGATGGGGAAGAACCTGGCAGGATTAGGGCCAAGTGGATCAGAGCCCCAAGTCAGGCCTGCATGGTGCTGTCCCAACCACATCTTGTCATGTAGGGTGGGTGTCCCTCTGCCAGTCTCAAAGAGTTTCCAATTCAAAGAGTTTCCATGCATTTTTCTACACTACACAGAGCTTATGAATTGGTTTACCTTCCTGGAATAAAGAGATTCTGTAATTCACAGACTTTGGTTGTGAAACTATCTTTCATTGGTGGGGAGGAAACTTGACAAGAGGGAGTAGGGTTTATGGGCTGGGTAAGTGGGTTGAAGCCAGGGTGTTATGGGGGAGGGAGAGGGGTGCTGCAAATGATTAGGTGATGCTACCGAAAGGCTACAGATTAGCATGGAATTTGTATACAAACTCCAGCTTCCATTCAGAAAATCCAAAAATGTCCTGACAAATGCTATCTGAATATTCATGGTCTGTTTATCTTGATTGAGACCTTCCACCCTACCCAATTGTTTTCTGAGCAGCTTTGAAGCCAAGGATCTGCAGGTTGGCAAGAAAAATATGCTAAGGCATTCTGTGTCTTAACATGCTGGCCCCAGCTTTCCCCTTCAGTCTCTGGCAGAAAAAGGTCTTTCTGGGCAAATTCAAATATGACTGTGTTGGTTTTCAGTCCTGATGATTTCCTTGGCGACCTTTCCTGAGTATCTTGCCAAGTACACGAAGGGCAGGGAGTGGGAGGGAGGCTCCGACACTGGTTGAGTGACTGTTCTGCGTTGGGTGCTGCTGAATTTCTCGGAAAATGCTCTGTGGACTTTTGGCCACTGTGGCAACTGATAGGTGTCTGCGTTCATAGATTTCACCAAGAAGGATTTTGTTCTGCACATAACATTTTAATTTAATTTTTAGTTTTTGAGTATTATAGAAATATTGTCCAAAATTTTAAAACAAAGATAAATAGGAAAAAGCAAGACCCCTTCAGTCTCCTCTTATTAGTTTCTTGAGAATCATGCAAGAGATATTGTTAATAGATTGCATATACATATGTATTCTCTTTTTAATATAAATGGCAGAATCATATATACTCTCAATGGAAACTTATGCCTAATATTTTTAGATTGTCAAAAACCAGAAGCAAAGCATGGATACATTTTTTTCATATAACTGACACAAAAAGTAATCATGGGATTATGTGTTAGGGGTGATAGGTTAAAGCATAAGAGGGAACTGTGTGTATGCATGTGTTTTGAAGCCACAAGAATATTAACCCATACAGCCTGCCTGTCTATTCTAATGATATTTTTCCAATTTTTGTCAAAATTCACACACATGAAAAATTATAATCTGGGCCTAGAGTGCACTGAGTATTTAATAGCTAAATTAGTTTATTCCTGTTAGAAAGTATTTATTTAGTGTAGTGGTTAGTACAAAGCCCTCCTTGATATTTTATGTGCTGGTGACAGAAGGGAGTCACTATTGGAAAGTCTCTTACGTGGAATTATGTAACAAGAAAGTGTTCATTCTGAATTTTGCAAAGAGGAACAGCAAGAGGAGCAGTGTGAAACCCACCTGTAGATTCTTAGGGACTCAGGGCTCAGGCCACTGAACTCTGTTCTTGGTACATTAGAACCAGGGCATTATGCAATGCTCAGAGGCAGACTAGTAAACAAGGTCAGAAGCAGGGTTTGTTCCATAAGAAAAGAATTTACTGCTTGAATTCCTGAAGGATTGCCTGGGGACTTTCATGGCTGGGGGTGGGGAGGGGCACAATAGTGAGACTAGCTGCTCCCCTGGGAGGCTATAGGCAAGCATTTGAAGAATGACACTTGTCTCCAAGTGTTTCTTAATGGATACTCCCTTTCTCTTTCTGTCTCATTTCCCCCCTAGTTTCACTGCCATTATCATTAAGGAAAACAGTTACTGGAATTGGGTCTGGTTACAGAAGGAAGCTGTTTTTGTCACATTGGAAGGAAGAGTGAGGAATGTGCACTGTTGTGGGGTTTGCTCTGGGGGAGATGGAATCTTTTACCTCTCTGTCTTGTCCACAGAGTTCTCCTTGGGCCATGCTGCCCAAGGTTTGGATGGCACAACTGCCTCTTTATAATGCTTCTCTTACTAGGTAGGGTGAAAAGACTGCCACTTTACAGTTATAGATCCTACACTATTTTCCCTAGAAAGGAATTCTGTTCCAAGAGAGAAAGGAATCTAAATCTAGTGTGAAGTGCAGTGGTAGATTTGCATGCTTAGGATTTTGGCTTTTATTTAGACCAATCATGCCCCAAAACTTGCCCTTAGAGACTGATTCTGCTAGGTTCCATTTGAGATAGGTTCAGTAGGTAGATCTCTAATTGTGGACCTTTCCTCTTTTCTCCTTTTCTCAATGTCCATTGGATCTTGGTTGGCATCATTTAACATAGTAATTCAAACTCTGGACTCCTAAATACATGGGGTTGGCTCTTTTGCTAATTGGGCCAAAGTGAGATTTCATTAGTGGGTATGAGAAATGGTGAGCAGTGAACAGACATTTGAAACAATTCAGGCACTTACCCACTAAGCTGTGTGTCTGGGAATGTTTTTTATGATATGTGACTGATGCAGCCTGAGGTCTTGATTTTATCACAATAAAGGAGCAGCTTTGTTCTTCAAGTCACAAACTGCCTTGGTCTCCAGGTGGGAAGTGTCTTCAGGATGAACAATGGATGAGAGAATGAGAAAGACTTCCACACCATTCTCACTTTGAAAAGTGTGGCCAAGTAACTACCCTACTCTTGATGTCTCAGCAGTGTCAATTAGCTTGGTGTACATTCTATTAACTCACTTTCTTCCCAAGAGAAGGTAAAATTGGTTGTAAAGACCAGCTATGATGAGAGCCAAATGGGGAACATTTGTGTTAGCCCCAAGCTGAATAGTGGTAGAGCACATGAGTGCTTTGGCAGTTTGGTCCAGTGAGGACTAGAATAAATCTGTTATAGGATTAGAAACTTCATTGTCTCAAGTTTGATCATTTTCATGCTCTGGGTATTGTGTGTGTGTGTGTGTGTGTGTGTGTGTGTGTGTGTCTAGTGTGTAAGAGAGAGTGGCAGTTATGAAGGATGCTGATAATGTATCTGGAGACCCCAAAATCTCAGCTAGAATGGTGGAGGGATCTGATTTTTCCTTCTGCAGGAAAACCCATTCTCTCATACCTCTTAGCAGAGCTGTCCAGGGTAGAGCCAGTGGGTGCCTCAACTAGAGCCCAGCTCCCCTCTTTCCAGCAGCCTCTGCCACTCAAGCCCTGGTCCTGTCCTGGCCATATGCCTTAAACAGTTAGGAAAAGAAGACATGAACCCAGACTAGCCAGGTACCCACTGGCACATTCCACATCAGTTCAAGGTCTTCAGATAGATATCTATATCCCTTATAGCTGCCATTATGCCTTACACACTTGAATGAAACACTTGAAGAAATTTAAAGGCCCACTGGCATAAGTGAAGAGCAAAATAATTAATTATAGAGAAGAGCCAGAAGCATAGAAGTTACTAGCCAAGAGAGCTCCAGATGAAAAATTACAGGAGCAGAGAGGGGTAGTACTCAGTTGACTGCAGCCATGTTATTATGTCTCTGGGGTTCCTCTTCCTGCAATTCCCATTAATTCACTTGATCCTCAGTCCAATTTTTTAAGGGGGGGAGAAACTTTAATCACTAAAATAAGAAAAAAAGTCAAGCTTGAGAAGCAAGGCTTGTTGATCCTATAGTGCTTCTGTCATTACATGGTGATGTGTTGCTCTATATCCACATTTCCCTTTTCTTACAAGGACACCAGTCATTGAATTAGGGCTGACCCTAATATAGCCTGAGTTCATCTTAACTTGATTACATTACTGAAACCCTATTTCCAAATGAGATCACATTTACAGGAATCGGGGGTTAGGACTTCAACATCTTAGGACACAGTTCACAGGACTTCTTTGCCCATCTCCCTCCTGGACTAATGTACTGGCTTCTTACCATACCTCCCTGTTTCCAGGGTCTCCTCTCTGACCTAGGCACAGTATCATTACAATTTTCTTTCTATAATGTAGAGAAGATCATATTATTTAGTACTCTGTTACTCCTAAACATTAAACTCTTGATTTGACAGATAAAGTCCTTCACAGACTGTTCTCATTTGGATGCTAGACATTTGTCCTCATGACATAATATGGAAAAGGGACCCGTCCCTCTTTTAAAGGATCTTAATTGAAGCTGGCCTTGCTGAATAGTGGGCCCGCCAGGCACTGCTAGTCTATCCCAGCTCCTAATGGACTTCTCAATCACTCTATCCTAAGACTTTGGTAAGTGATTGGATTTCTTGCATAATTGCTAAGGATGCTCTATCTCCTCAGATATTGGTTTATTGAACTTCACATATTCCTAGACTTTCAATGGAATAAGGCAAGGTTGTCTATCATAAGTCAGTTGAATGATATTTACTCATGTAACAAAACTGTCTTCTCTTGGTGCACCTGGGTGGCTCAGTTAGTTAAGCACCCGACTTCGGCTCAGGTCATGATCTCATGGTTTGTGGGTTCAAACCCCGCGTCAGACTCTGCTGACAGCTTGGAGCCTGTTTCAGATTTTGTGTCTTCCTTTTTCTCTGCCCCTCCCCTGCTCGTGCTCTGTCTCTCTCTCTCTCTCAAAAATAAACAAATTAAGAAAAAAACCCTGTCTTCTCTTTCTTTAACTTAGTCTGGCAAAATGATACATTTCTTGTAAATATATTTCTTGTGAAAGCATGTGGAGTGGGAAGGTAGATTGGAGGGTAAAAGTGCTTTCTTTGAGGATAAAGGAGTAATGAGAGTAATATTCACATAGAGTTCAGAAAGGTTAAAAGAAAGTGAAGCATCCTTCTAGCCAGTTGGCCATTTTAGAGATGGTTGTATATTTTTCTCTGATATAGTAACAATAAAATCAGATAATTCTAAGATGTAAGTGACTGAGTCCCTGAGAAGATCTTAAAAGAGCCAGACATTTGCCCAAGTAGTTAAATTTTTAGCAGCATGATGCATCTATATGCAGAAGGGCAGAGAAAGAACCATGTAAGGTCATTTGTATCTGGAAACTATTAGTATAAGTGCTGTACCTGTAGCAGGTCTGTACCTGGGCCAGTAGGGAAAGTGTAGAATCTGTAGTTAGATAAACTGGGTTGTAACCATTCAATTTAAAAGTCATGTAGCCTTGGGCCAGTGATCCTGTTCATGCCTTAGATTCCTTAGCTGCATGAAAAGCATTTGGTGCAATTCTTGGCAAAGAGTAATGCTCAAATGTCAGATGCGATTATTATTTTGCTATTATTATATGAATGACCCCAAATAGGGTCGCACCTGTACCAAACACTTTGTACTTCCTTTTCAATTATCTAAATGCTCTAATGGGAATTCTGGTTAAGACTGCATCTTTTATGGGGTGCCTGGGCAGCTCAGTTGGTTAAGCATTCTACTATCACTCAGTTCATGATCTCACATTTCCTGAGTTCAAGCCCCATATGGGGCTCTGTGCTGACAGCTGGGAGCCTGGGGCCTACTTCGGACTCGGTCTCTCTCTCTCTCTCTCTCTGTCCCTCCCCTGCTCGCACTCTGTCTCTCAAAAATGCATAAACACTAAAAACATTTTTTTTAACTACATCTTTTATGACAACTAATATTTTACACTGTTGGGTGAAGAGCTTTTTATAAGTAGCCCTTTCAAGGGTGCCTGGATGGCTCAGTCGGTTAAGTGTCTGACTCTTGGTTTTGGCTCAGGTCATGATCTCATGGTTCGTGAGTTCATGCCCCATGTCAGACTCTGCGCTGACAGCTCAGAGCCTGCTTGGGATTCTCCCTCCCCCCCACCCTCTGCCTCTACCCTGCTCGCACATGCTGTCTCTATCTCTCTCAAAATAAATAAATAACCTTAAAAAAATAAATAAGTAGCCCTGTCAGTGATACAAAGGGAAAAGCATCAGGGTTAGTAGGGGAGTTTTAGAGAAAAATATAGGTCATGTATTTTTAAGACTTATGCCAATATTGGTATAAGGCAATTTAAAAGGGAAAACAGTACTTTACTAAGAGAAAACTGAATTTTTATTTGGTGTAAATACCACAGAAATGTAAAGGAACCAGAGGAAAGTTGGAATGAGGCAAGTATTAAAATTGGGTAATTCTAACAAAGCCAAAAAAGGGGAGCCAAAAAAAAAATTGTGATGAACCAACTTTGAGGAGTAATTGAGTACTATTTTGTGGATTTTTGAGATTTCTACATTTAGTCCTTAGTGTTGTTAAGGGATTGATTCTTATATTTTCCAGATAGCTGTTTTCATATATAGGGTATATATATTCAAATGAAATAAAGGTCTTCAACTATAATTAAAGCTCTCTTTTGCGATATTTTTTGCCTATAATATTTCTCTCTTTCTTACAATCAGGTGAAAATGAAATCCTTACAACTCTGCATGCCATTTCCAGCAAAAACCAGATCTGGAGATCGTATATGGGCATGGGCTATTATAACTGCTCTGTGCCACAGACGATTTTGCGGAACTTACTGGAGAATGCAGGATGGTAATGTATTAGTTGATTGAATACAGGAGTACTGTGTTTTGATTTGCATTATTCCCCTCCATTTTCCCATGCCCTCCTCCCCCTTGGAGCATCAGAACTTATACACTAACACCTACACTCCTGTGTTGTCTCTAACCTCCAGGAACCTACCTGGCTTTCTCTGGTTCGGGAAATTTCCTTACTTAAATGTAAAGAAAATGTTGAGGTTCTTCCCACTTTTATTCCCTTAAAACATTCTAGAGCTCTAAAATGTCGATGGTGTTAATCTGTTCCAATATAATGTTCATTCTGT
The DNA here is from genome assembly GCF_027475565.1 of Acinonyx jubatus. Lineage (NCBI taxonomy): Eukaryota > Metazoa > Chordata > Mammalia > Carnivora > Felidae > Acinonyx > Acinonyx jubatus. The sequence continues at coordinate 61,252,093 of NC_069391.1, forward strand.
CTTTGTAAGCACATTGAGCAAGATATCAACTTGTAGGTGGACAGATTCAGGGCTTTATTCTTCGGAGACACTGGGATTTTAAGGTTATGTCTTTTTTTTTTTTTTTTTTTAAGCCTATGTCTGAGCTTACTCTGTGAGTCTGAATCTTAGTCCATTGCCTTCTCAGGATTTTAGGAGTGTCCTTTACCTCCTTCCCCAATATTCTGTGTTCATAATCAATGGCAAAAGCAGACATAGTATTAGGTAAATGGAGATTAAAATATCAGCTTCGTTATTTAACACTTTGTAGCGAAAGAAAACACATGTATTCTGTGAACAGGCTCTTCTAGAAACAGTAAAAGAAGGGATGGAGCTGCACATACTCAGTTGCTTGCTCTGTTCTTATCTCACCAATTAGGAAACTCATTCCTATTCTAGGGGTGTGCGTGCTAGTGTGTGTGTGTGTGTGTGTGTGTGTGTGTGTGTGTGTGTGTTCCCCTGTTCTGCCCACTCTTGCTGCTACTGTTTGCACAACTCTGAAAGTGTTTCCCCAACACTTAAGGAAAACACCCAAGTCCACATCCGTGCTATTTTGCTATTTTCCGTTGCAGTTGGCTGTATGATAGGAAGAACAAAACAGAGGTTCACATCTCAATACTAAATAAGAAAACACCTTGGATATTTCTTGATAGGCAGAGGTCATGGCTCCAGAGGAGCCTGAGAGCAGACCAGGCCATCTGCTGCTTCTGCCCAGTGGGAAATATTATCTGACTATAGAGGAGGAAAGATGGGGATGCCTGGGCCTTTCTTTCTCTTGGTTTTGGATCACTATCATCGCATACACTTTATTTGAAGTATGAATGTTTGAATATGAAATTGTATTTCAATTGATGTCTCAAAAGGCATGTATGCACTTTTTTCTGGTGTAGAAACAAGTGTGGAGGCAATGATAATTCCCAGATGACTTTTTTTTTGAGTTAGTTGCTGTAAGAAATAACTTTTTTTTTTTTTTTAATTATGTAGGCACGTATAACAAGTATGCCGATGCCATTTCTTTGGCCCATAAGTATAGCTGTACTTGAGTTTTATAAAACATCAAATATAAATAACCTGAAACTGTAATAATACACAATTGGCTTCTTACACAGACATACCAGGAAGTACAAGCTGAAAAATTGAGTAAATTAACATGGTTTTACATTAATATATATAGTGCCAGTTAATATTTAAAAATAAGTTTCAAGGGGCACCTGGGTGGCTCAGTTGGTTAAGGGTCGACTCTTGATTTCAGCTCAGTCACGATCTCAGGGTTGTGAGTTCAAGCTCTGTATTGGGCTTTGCACTCACAGCATGAAGACTGTTTTGGATCCTCTGTCTCCCTCTTTCTGCTACTACACTGCTCAATATCTTAGTAAATTATAAGAAAAAGGCAATCTTATCAAAGCCTAATCTCTAGAAACCTATTTACTCAGTTTCCTGAAGCCCCAATTTCACCCTCCCCTCCATAGTGATATGGAGAACAAAGAAAAGGAGGAAATGGCAGATAAAATTGAATTTCCTAGGGCGCCTAGGTGCCTCAGTCCTTTAAGCCTCTGACTTCAGCTCAGGTCATGATTTCACAGTTCTGAGTTCAAGTCCCATGTCAGGCTCTGTGCTGACAGCTCAGAGCCTGGAGCCTGCTTCAGATTCTGTGTCTCCCTCTCTCTCTGCCCCTCCCTAGCTCACACACACACACTCTCTCTCTCTCTCTCTCAAAAATAAAAAAAAAACAGTAAAAAAAATTTTAAAAACAAGTTTCAATGCTTGGCACTTGATGATATAAGAGGTAACTTTAATTTCTATTACTACCAATTATCATGTGAGGATAGAGCAAGCAATTGCCTCTACAATTCAAAGGTAATTATAGCAAGATGTAAAGATTGTCTTTTAGGTTAGCATATGTAAAAAAATCAACTTTAGTAAAGGGAAGGTAGGCTTCTCTATGGGAAATCATAAGTTGCCCCAACGTGAGCTTTTGAAATACCAAAGGACATGCTCCACAGCAATAAATTTTAAATTTAATTTGAATTCTCAGTGATCAGAATTCTCATTTCTATATAATGGCTTTATATAAGTGGCTCTTTACCCGCCACCCTAGGACAGACTATTGAGACATTGATTAATCCATTTTTTTTACCTTAAAAACAAATATGTAACCCTCATACCCCCCAAAAACTCAGGAGCTGCCAAAAAATGTACTGTTTTGTTGTAGTCAGCACATGAAGATAGGGCCCTCTGTGGGAGGGAAAGAGCTAACTTCTGAGCACCAGTTAGCAAAACCAGATGAGTTCACATTCCTTTCTGATTTTTGTAATTTTTCATTTCCCTGATTCCACTGAGATCCTGCTCACTCCCTCCCTACCCCCTCATTCTCTCCTTAAAACATCGAGCTACCTCTTGTACACATACCACACCACATACATGCACATATGCACACACACATACAAAGATGCAGACCCATCTAAGAATACAAATTTTTTGACAATTTTGGCATTTTGAAAATGTCCTACTTAAACTTTGCACAAAGTGTTCTTAGCACCAGGAATAAACCTGCTGTGGCTACTGTTTATGACATGGGAACTTATACTTGCCTGCATACCACCCACAAGCATAACTGGTTTCTGTGTGTTTGAGTCTGTGAGGGGCTGGAGGTGTGTTTCGCTATCAGTACAGATGACAGTTATCTGCTGCCTCAAGTCCAGACCTGTAGTTCTGAGGAAAAAGGCATTTGTGCGGGTCAGCACAGAAGTTATCCTGCATGTATGGGAGCACAGCACCTTTGCATCATTTTCTGCTTTTGCATGAATGCAAAGCAGACCTGGTTGCTCAGAGTGCTTTGTCCTAGATGCAGTTACTTGTGTCCCATCATTATAGGCGCCAGATCCCTGGCCACAGCTTTTAGTTTGAACATGCTCCATTCCTTCATTAGTAAGAGAACAGGAAAGAACTATCAAAGAGGTAGAGTTGTTTGTGTTTTGTTGTTGTTGCTTTGCTTTTGGTATGTGTGAGAGAATGTATTTGCATTGCTGAGGCATGTTTTCCACTATGGTTTTGATAAAAGTTTGAATGATAAACTCCAAATGCAAATGGTCTGTCTCTCTTTCCCCTTACAAAATAAGCCTCAAAAGTACATGAATGAGCTTCAGCATTTCTGAATAGTGGCCAGGGTCCTTCACTCTTGGTGGCCATAGAGAATATTCACCATATTGCTTCCTGGCTGTGAGTGGATGTGTTAATTTACTTTAGGAGCAGCCAGGATTTGTTTGTGCTTTTCAGTCCTGGTTTTTGGGCACATTTTACATATTATTCTTTTCCATTTACTGAAAGCGGATTTGAATCACAGGGTAATATTGTACCTCACCAGCACTGATAGAGAGGGCTGTGCACATGAGATTTCACATTATCATCCTTCTGAATGGTTTCCATAGAGACGGAGCCAACAAATTCCGGTAACGTGAGGTGAAAATAAATGGACAACATAGCTTCAAAAGAATACAAACATTGGGGCTCTTACAAGAAAATTTACATCAGGTCCAGAATTTTATTTTCTGGGGTCCACTGCTACAAATCTTTTACTGCTGATAACATCAGTAACTAATATAAAAAAAAACATATATTTTTTGTACCTATTTCTGTTTTGTGTAACTTTGGCACTGGGATTAAAATGATAGAATCTAATGAATGTTTGTCCTACCTCAAAACCCACCATCATCTTCTTTCTCAATTCTATGAGGAAGTCACAGCCCCAAATCATGAAAATACTGATTATTTTGAATAAATGTTAATGCCAAGTTGAATATATCAAACATCCTGTTTGAGCCAGACAAATGCCTTCTTGGATGTGCAGATACTTTAAAAAAAAAAAAAAATTAAAATACAACAAGAAACAGAAATGAATTCAGTTAAATAGTCAGTTGAAATATAGAAAATGTAGAAGCACCTGGTTGGCTCAGTTGGTGGAGCACACAACTCTTGATCTTGAAGTTGTGAGTTTGAGCCCCACATTGGGTGTAAAGATTACTTAAAAATAAAACCTTTAAAAAAGAAAAGAAATAAAGAAAAATGTAGATTACAGACACACTTTCTTAATCAGTGTATTTTGTCTAATTGAAGCATGTATTACAGCAGGCCCCGTGTTAACATTTTTCCCCTGAAATGAGGGTTTTCTAGTATCCTTGGGCCTCAGACTCACTGAACTGAATTTTTTAAATAGATGCTTGTTAAGACCTTTGATGCCAGTTATTTCAGTACTGTAGAAAATGTGTAGACTATAAAGGAAGTTCACAAGTAAAAGAAGTGGGATCATATGTTATTTTTTTGCAAGAAAAAATTATATCTCTCTACCTTTAGCAGTGCTAGTTAGCATCAGCCCAAGTTTGGGCTTATGAAGTGATGAGCACAGTGAGAAAAGATGAGCAAGGGAAGAGAATATTAAATCTCAAAGTCTCTTATGAAAGGAACAGCACAGTCTCTGGTATGAAGGACTGTGCTTGGGAGGTATGGGGTTTTTTCCTGCAGGTAATGGGGAGACATCCCCATTTAAGCAAGGAAGTCAAATACAGCACACATCTGCACCACAGATATTCAATAGTTTCCTGTTCTAAGGACAGCATCAGGGCAGTAAGGCGATAAAGAACAAGCGGTGGATATAAGGCATTGGAAGGAAGACTATGGGAATTAATCATTATTTGAGCTCAAAAAAACTGTATTTTCTACCTTGAGAATTGGCAGAGTACCTCTGAAGGAATAAGAATATTCCGGAAGAGAAACTAGTTTGTTTGGGGGATCTAGTTGGAGGAAGAATAGGCAATGTGAGGCTGACACAAGATGTGATAAATTTCCAGGGGGAGAAAAAAAAACTTTCCAAGTAGAAATATCTAATAATATCTGAGTAGAACTATATGTAAATCCTCTTAAAGATCAAAATAGGGGAAAAACACAACTTTTCAAAACAACTAACATTTAGGTAGGATTTTACCGTTTCCAAATACTTTATATATATTAATCTCCTTTGAGTGCAAAGAAAACATGATATAGGTGATGTTATCACCAAGAGAAATTGGCAGAGAGATTTAGTTACTTGTCCCAGTTCACAGGTAGTAAGTTAAAGAATTAAGGTTGAAACCCAGGGCATATTAATATTTAGTGTCATGATAATGCAGAGAAATCTGTGAATCATTATACTACTTAAGAGTACATACAGATATGTTCTTTCTGGAGAGGGACATGGCAATATATACTGAGAACCTTAAAACTAATTTTCATATACAATTCAAAATTCCACTTTTAAGAAATTATCCAAAGGAAATAAGACAAAGAGAAGGCTGTTCACTGTTATGCTATTTCTAATATTTAAAACACAAAGCAATATTTAATTTGAAGGGAATTTATGGTAAATAAAATGATTTAATACCACATAACAATTAAAATTATGTTGTAGAATAATGAAGTTATTAGAAATTGTCCATGGAATAATGTTAATGAAAATCAGTATAGAAAAAATCAGTATAGAAAATCAGTATTTTCTAAAATCAGTATAGAAAAATTTACAGGAGCCTACCGGGAAGGGTCCGAGATAGGGTCACCTTTAGGGGTCAGGAAGGAAGGGCTTGGTCCTGGCAGCCGCAGCACGAGGTGGTTCGAGATTCTGCCCGGGATCGGCATCATGGTAGTGTGCTTGGTCATCCCTGGCATGAGCCACTGCGTACATCCAAAGGTTCTGTAACGAGGGCAAGGAAAAAAGGGTTGCCTATTATCCGTATCAGTGGAGTCTGATGCAAAGAGATAGGCACATCTCTGGAGTTAATCGTTACTATGTGTCACAGTGTTTGGAGAATATTGATTGAAGAAGCCTTTTCCTGACTGATGAAGAATAATTCAGTTATGCTCATCTACCCTTTCTAGAAGGTTATGCAGTGTATCAATGTAGTACATAATAAAAACAAAAAAAGTAAAATTAAAAAAAGAAAAAGAAAAATGTACATAGGGCATAGTCTTACTTTAAATATAAATATGGGGGCACTTGGCATGGCTCAATAGGTTAAGCATCCAACTCTTTATTTTAGCTCAGGTCATGATCTCACGGTTTTGTGGGGTTGAGCCCCATGTCAGGCTCTGCCCTGACAGTGTAGAGTCTGCTTGGGACTCTGCCCCTCCCTGGTCGTTTGTACTCTCTCTCTTTGAAAATAAAAATTTGCTATTTTTTTAAATGTTTATTCATTTCTGAGGGAGAGAGAGAGAGAGAGAGAGGCAGCGTGAGTGGAGGAGCAGAGAGAGAGAGAGGGAGACACAGAGTCCAAGGCAGGCTCTAGGGTCTGGGCTGTCAGCACAGAGTGTGATGATGCGGGGCTCAAACTCACAAACTGTGAGATCATGACCTGAGCCAAAGTTGGTCATTGAACCAACTGAGCCACCCAGGTGCCCCTGAAAATAAACATATATATATATATATATATATATATATATATATATATATATTTATAATATATATCTCATATATGTATATATATGAGTTAATTTACTCTCTCATATATATGATGTAGAAAAGGGAGTAAATTAACCGACTGGTAATCTCACAATGTATACATATATATCAAATGATTACATTGCATACTTTAAATACATACAGCTTTGATTACCTCAATAAAGCTGGAGAAAAAAGAATTATAAAGAAAAGTCACAAATCAACAAGAGACAGACAACACAACAGAAAAATGGACAGCATAATAGTTGAGTGTGCCTGTCACAAAAGAGAAAAAGAAAAAACACAGAAAAGAAATGTATGTAAATGTTAACTATTATAACAATGGAGTTTTGGGATAATGAGTGATTTTATTTTTTTGACAGTTGACTGAGTTTTTCACTTTGTACAATGAAAAGGTGTAAGGTTGTAAATTCTTGATATATAAAGTGATTAATAAATGGTAGCAGAGGTCTTTAATATTCAGAATACAAAATAAAAAGGAAGTAAAAACCACCCAGAGAAAACTATAGTTTACACTTTGGTTTACTTGTTTTTATGAATTTATAAAAATGGGATCAAGGAATTTTACATTGTACTTTTAAAATTAATATATTGGGAACATCTCCATGTCAGGAAATATTCTTTTATCCATCATTTTTAGTAAATGCATAGTATTATGTGTGTATAGTGTCCAATCATTCTTTTTCGGTGGACACTTCATTTTGTTCCTCATTTTTCAACTTTCAGTGCTTTGGAGCATTGCTCTCTGTATTCCTATTGTATATTGTATGTCATTGGATATACTGGGTCTCTCCCATTCATTAGATGGACTAGCTAATCTGTGTGTACGCTCGTATGTGCATGTATGCAAGTTTGTGTGTCTGTCTATATGTAAAATAATGACTCTGAATAAAGTTTCATGTTAGCCAGGCATACTAAGCGTGTCTTTGTGGTGGCAGGCAATGCTGTGTGTGAAAGTCTTATCTGATGTGAGGTCACAATTGCTCCTTGTCTATGCCTTTTGTGTGACCCCATTTCTACTCAAATTCCTTTTCTACTTGTCTACATGTATTGTGTGCCTCATTCATTCCAGTTCACCACCCAGTTAGAATTTGGCAAACTGAGTTGCTAAGGCAGGCTGTTCAAGGAGTTAACTGAAACAAAAATGTACTCTGCTGTGCGCACACGCACGCACACATGTGCGTGTACACACACACACACACACACACACACACACACACACATACACAGCTATACCAATAAAAGTTTTGGGAAAATTATTTCAAAGTCTTGACATTGTACTGCTTGGTAAAGCAAGTTCCCCCACCCACTTCCGCTCAACACAAGAAGTATTGTTTTCAAAGCCTTCAAAAAAGAAAAAAGAAAAAGGATGGAAATATCCTGTACATGATTACCAGAGGAGGAGAGAAAGGCATAAGGCTTGAAAAAGTGAAAACAAAACAAAAAGCCTAAATTTTTTTCCTAATGCTTTCCTGGCTGGGAAGAACAAAAATAGAGTTATGGGCCCCAATCTATCCCACTTTGGTGGTTGTCAGAGTGAACAGATTCTTGGTGAAAAGATAGCTCTACCACACGTTCTCAGTTACCCTCTATCTTATCAGCTTATTTTAGTTTCTTTAAAATATTATCATGGTGAAATAATTTCATTTATTATCATTTTTTCCCCATTACAATATGTTCTCCTTGATATCAGGGATCTATTTGCTTATGATGTATCATTACCAGAACTTATTATATGGTTCTTGACACTTAGTAGGCATGTAATAACATGGATGAATGAGTGAATGAAGGAATGAAAAAAAAAAAAAAGGATGAAGGCACTAAGTGGGTTAACTCAAATACCTAATAAACCATTTTTGGCTAGTAACTGGAGGATATAAGGGTGGAACTCACATCTATGCTGCTTTCTAACCATTTATATCCTTGAATTTTTTTTTTTTTTTAGCATTTATTTTAGAAAGTCCATGCATGTGTGTGCATGTGCACTTAAGGTGGGGGGTAAAGGCAGACAGTGAGGAGAGAAAATCCCCATGAGAAGCCCGCCTGACACTGGGCTAAAACTCACAAACTGTGAGATCAAGAACTAAGCCAAAACCAAGAGCCAGGTGCTTAACCAACTGAGCCACGCAAGTGCCCCTAAACAATAAGTTTTGAGTATTAAATAGTAGATTCTTGGATGCTTTCCTATTGTGAACTGTGATTGAGGTAGTCTTTTAGCTAGAAGAAAGATAACAGGGAGTAAAACTTCTGTTTATGTTACTATAGGTAGCTTCAAGTGGATTTTAAGAGCCAGCTTACAATAAAATACAGTAAAACCTTGGTTCCAGAAACATGGTTGTAATCCAAAGCACTTGCAGATCAGTGAATTTCAAGAACCATTGTCTCAGTTGTGATCATGACATAGCTCATTTGTCAAGTTAAAATTTATTAGAAATGTTTGCTCAAGTTACTCTCAATTCAAGGTTTTACTGGACATAGATATGAAAAGGTTATTAAAATAGAAAGGTAAGATTAATAAAAAAAGAGATGTAAGATTAAAAAATAACTTAAAGAGATAGAAATGTAAATACTGAATGTACCCAAGCAAAAGATAATATTGTTAATATGACTTATCTCTGAGCTTCCTTACAAAGGTCAAAGGGAATGGGAATGAAAGCTGGTGCAGCCACTCTGGAAAACCGTAGGGAGGTTCCTCAAAAAACTAAAAATAGAACTACCCTACGACCCAGCACTTGCACTACTAGGCATTTATCCATGGGATACAAGTGTGCTGTTTCCAAGGGACACATGCACCCCCATGTTTATAGCAGCACTATCAACAATAGCCAAAGTATGGAAAGAGCCCAAATGTCCATCGATGGAAGAATGGATAAAGAAGATGTGGTATACATCTTGTGGTATACCATGGAGTATTACTCAGCAATCAAAAAGAATGAAGTCTTGTCATTTGCAAATACATGGATGGAACTGGAGGGTATTATGCTAAGTGAAATTAGTCAGAGAAAGACAAAAATCATGACTTCACTCATGACGACTTTAAGAGACAAAACAGAGGAACATAAGGGAAGGGAAACAAAAGTAATATAAAAACAGGGAGTGGGACAAAACAGAAGAGACTCATAAATATGGAGAGCAAACTGAAGGTGACTACAGGGGTTGTGGGAGGCGGGATGGGCTAAATGGGTAAGGGGCATTAAGGAATCTACTCCTGAAATCGTTTCACTATCTGCTAACTAATTTGGATGTAAATTTTAAAAAATAAAAAAAATTGAAAAAAGAAAAAGAAAAAAAAACCAACAAAGGTCAAAGGGAAGCTTACTGATACACAATTCTCAAGAGGGGCAAAATTAATTTTCAGTTGCTAAATTCCAAAATGAAGACATTCTGTGAGCTTTTCCCAATAGTGGAGTCAGAGTTTGGACATGGCCTCTTATGTCTCTCACAGGATCAGCCAATATACTCCATACCAGCCAGAGGTGTCTCAGGGGAGACTGGAGAGTTTACTAAACTACCAGACCATGGTGTGCGACATCACAGGCATGGACATGGCCAACGCATCCCTGCTGGATGAGGCTACAGCAGCTGCTGAGGCGATGCAGCTGTGCCACAGGTGAGAGGCCCACAGGGCAAGGGACATCCTCCAGTCTCACCTGCTGTGCTGGTGAAGCTGGCCCTGTCAGTGTCCAGTGACTCATCCCTCTCACACAGACATACATAGCATTATACTAGTCACCTGACATAACAAAATCTGAAATAAAACTGTGGCTTTTTAAAGCTTTTTAAGCCACTTGTTACCTTATTAAAGTTTGTATTTTGAGAAAGAGCATGAGCAGGAAAAGGGCAGAGAGTGGGAGAGAGAATCCCAAGAAGGCTCCGTGTTCTCAGTTCAGAGCCTAATGTGGGGCTCAAACTCATGACTTGTGCGATCATGACTTGAGCCGAAACCAAGAGTTGGATGCTTAACCAACTGAGCCACCCAGGTGTCCCTAAAAAAGCTACTTTTTAAAGCCACTATTGTTCAGTTTTACATTACAGAAGAAAAACATTTGTCCTCTTACATAGTGTTAAGTTCAGGGATGTTACAGCAATTCTGAGATAGTATCAAGCTCCTTGCTCTGTACCATCTTCAGCGTGAGGTCTTGGTCCTCATGGTCACAAAATGACTGCTGGGGCTTTCACCATGACCTCTGTACCCAGAAAGAAGAAAAGGGGCAGTGTAAAGGGTGCTGCTAGCTAAATAAGCCCTCTTTAAAGAGTCTTGGAAGGCAGCTCTGCTCACCACTATACCACCAACGCTGCACTTTAAAGAAGCCCCAACTTTTGGAAGCCCCAACTCAGCAACTTTACCCTTCATTGAGCACATCTATCTACAAGTGGCCTGGAGAAATGTGGTTTTCACTAGATGGGCACATTGCTGCCCCCTTACATATTGGGATTCTGTTACTATTATTGGTTCAGGAGAGAATGGATATTACAAAGGAACTGGCAGTCTGTATTATAATACATAAATATTACCTTCTTTCATGAAGCATATTGTTTTAGGTTGTATATAATTTTTATAGCCTGCTTTCTTTTTCTATTTAACAATATATGGTGAACGTTCCCCCCATTTCTTTAGTCAGCTTTTTAGGATATGGCTTTTATTGACTACATGATAGTACTCACTTGTATGGAAATACCATCATTTATGTAACCTCACCTCTATTGTTTCACACGTATTTTAATCCTATCTTTTACAGTTACTAATGTTCTTGTTATTTTTTACATCTTTAGAATCAATTTTGTCAAAGATTCCGATTATTTCCTGAGGACACATTTCTAGAAGTAGAATTGCCGGGTCATGGTATATACTTAACAATTGCTCTCCAGTTTCCACCTTCCTTTGCTTCTTGCCTTGTGAGTACATTTGAGCTTACCTTACTGGTAGAATTCTCATGTAGATGTCATCTGGTGGGGAAATCTGCCCACATTCACTGGTGTGTCTGTGAGGTTTTGTGCCTCTGGCCCTGAATGCTCATGTAAGTCTCTTTCTTGGCTTCCACAGACTTAAGGGATGGTTAAATTGGTTCTGTGTGCATGGAAGTTTCCCCCACACCAACAAACGATTCTTGGACAGAGGCAGGTGTCCAAGAATTCAACTCAATTCTGAATGACCAAATATGTATTTCTTATACATCATAACATTGCAGTAGTGAACTCCAAACTCGCTTACCAGGTATGGAAATGTCTAAATATCCTGCCGCAGGCTGTTCTGCTTCCCAAGCAGCCCTAGGGGTGGGCTCAGGCTCTTCCTCCTTACCCTGGGAGGACAGCCAAAAAGGAATACCTCTCTATTCTCAGCTTTTCATATTTTTGTCTTCCTCATCCACCTTTGTGCTGCCTTTTCATTTTCCTCCCTGACTCTCTTTCTAGGTAAGGGCTTCCATTTCACACTTGGAGAAGCTGAGGTCTTTCTGGTTGATGGTTCAGGGGTTCTGTCCTGAACTGATTTGAGTTAATGACCTACTACTCTGTAAATGCTTGATTTGCTTCCTCTCTCTTCAGTCTCATACCTTCGGGCCTGCGTTTAATTATACCCTTGAAAAGCAGCCTTGTGCTTTTTGTCTTCAGGAAAATGTTCTTTAAAATAGCAGTTTTTTTTGTTTCCATCTTAGGTCATTTAGGCTTAGATGGCTCTTCTCTCGATTTACTTAGATTCACACTGTGAAGAGCATTGTGCTTTGGGTAATTAATCACTTTTGTATTTCCCCAACTCTACTTATTCTTCTATTAACTTATGCTTATTATAAAAATACCTGTTAAGAGTGGAAATAATATGCAAACAGTAGAAAATATAATGAAGTGAAACCTGCTGTTTCGCAGTCCTGTTCCATTGAGAAAACTGTTGTTAACTGGTCATTGTGTACCTTTCTGGGAAATTAAATGAAAAGCACAATATATATGCGCTTCCCACCTTTTTCACCCAGATGTGCTCATGATACATGACCTGTTATGTATCCTGTTTTAAAAACCAAATTCAACTGGGCATATTTGAAGATCTAATTGCCTTTATTAAACAATTCATAAATGGGGCAATGTTCCATCTAAAGGGGAGAAAGGCTCCCTGAGGAGTTGTACAAGAAGGTTTTTGTTTTTTATGGAAAGCAGGGTAGGGCAAGAAAATGATAAGTAAAAGTAAAGAATCCAGGCAAGATCACCTTCCCTTTAGGGAGGAGGTAAGGGGGTCTTATTATTTGCAGATGACCTCATCTAGCCTCTGGTGGATGGAGAACACCCCTGTGACAGATCACCTTTGCACTTATCTGAAAATTCCTGATTCACAGGTTAAGACTAAATTTCTGGAGGAGGTTGAAACTGCAATTAGGTTAGTAATTAAGCCTTGGTTTGGTGACTGGGCTTGGCCCGAGAAATACCATTTTGGGCCTATGGTTTTCTTTTTAACAATCCCTATCAGTCTGATTTCCTGAAATCATGAATTGTTAGAAAACTCCCAGGATTTGGGTCCTTTAGGAGCTGTGTGGTGCTGTACATGTCACAACTTAACTCAGTCCTTTTCATCTCTGCTAAATGAGGACATTTGGTTTAGATAATCTCTAAATGCTTCTTTGGCAGTAAAATTCTCAGATGTTTTTATTTCAAGAGTTAGTTTTGGGGCACCCGGGGGGCTGAGTCGGTTAAGCGTCCCATCTTTGGCTCAGGTCATGATTTAATGCCTCATGGGTTCGAGCCCCATATCATAGAGCCTGGAGCTTGCTTCAGATTCTGTGTCTCCCTCTCTTTACTCCTCCCTTCTCATGCTTTGTGTGTGTCTCTCTCTCAAACATAAGTGAAAATTAAAAAAAAAATTTTAAGAAAAAAAGAAAAAAGAAAACAGTTTTTTATTTCAACTTGCACCCAGTTGCTACCCTGTTTTTATTTCTCTTAACTCCTAGCATATTTTTCAAAATTTAAACCAACTTAAGATTGATTTTGCTAAATGGATCAGATTGGTGTTAAAAAAAACCCAATTCAACTGAGTAAATTTAAAGATGTTTATTCAATAAAGATAAATAAAGTAGAATGGAGCACCAAAGGGCTACAGAAAGGGAAAGGTTTCTCCCCCACCCCCCACCTCAATGATTTAATTTTCTTTTTTCAGGTTTTTATTTAAATTCCAGTTAGTTTATGTACAGTGTAATATTTGTTTAAGGTGTAGGATTTAGTGATTCAACAGTTATACAACACCCAGGGCCCATCACAACAAGTGCCCTCCTAAGTATCAATCACCTATTTAACCCATCCCCCTGCCCACCTCCCTTCCAGCAGCCCTCAGTTTGTTTTCTATAGTTAGGAGTCTGTTTCCTGATTTTCCTCCTTTTCCCCCCTCTATGTTCATCTGTTTTGTTTCTTAAATTCCACATATGAGTAATATTATATGGTATTTATCTTTCTCCTAGTGACTTATTTCACTTAGCATAATACTCTCTAGCTCTATCCATGTTGTTGTAAATGACATTTCATTCTTTTTGATGGCCAAGTAATATTCCATTGTGCATGCTCGTGTGTGTATGTGTGTGTGTGTGTGTGTGTGCCTGTGCCTGCCCGTGTGTGCATGTGTGTATCACTATCCATTCATCAGTCAATGGACATTTGGTCTCTTCCACAATTTGGCTATTGTTGATAATGTTATAAACATTGGGGTGCATGTATCCTCTTGAATCTGTATTTTTGTATCCTTTGGGTAAATATCTAGTAGTGCAGTTGCTGGATCATAGGGTAGTTCTATTTTTAACATTTTGAGGAAACTCATACTGTTTTCCGGAGTGGCTGCATCAATTTGCATTCCCACCAATGGTGTAAGAGGGTCCCCCTTTCTCTGTGTCCACACCAACATCTGTTCTTTCCTGTGTTGTTAATTCTAGCCATTCTGCTAGGTGGGAGGTGGTATCTCATTGTGGTTTTATTTTGTATTTGTCTGACGATGAGTGATGTTGAGCATCTTTTCATGTGTCTGTTAGCCATCTGGATGTCTTCTTTCGAACAGTGTTTGTTCATGTCTTCTGCCCATTTCTTCACTGGATTATTTGTCTTGTGGGTTTTGAGTTTGGTAAGTTCTTTATAGATTTTGAATACTAACACTTTATCAGATATGTCATTTGCAAATATCTTCTCCCATTCCATCGGTTGCCTTTTAGTTTTGTTGATTTTGTCCTTTGCTGTGTAGAGCTTTCTATCTTGATGAGGTCCCAATAGTTCATTTTTGCTTTTGTTTTCCTTACCTCAGGAAATCCATCTAGTAAGAAGTTGCTATGGCTGATGTCAAAGAGGTTACTGCCCGTACTCTCGTCTAGGATTTTGATGGTTTCCTGTCTCACATTTAGGCCTTTCCTCCATTTCGAATAGATTTTTATGTATGGTATAAGAAAGTGGTCCAGTTTCATCCTTTTACATGTTTCTGTCCAGTTTGAAAGGGAAAGGTTTTTAAAGGTAGGTGAAGGAAGTCCTAAAGAAACAAAACAGGGATTATTTAGAGCAAGGTCACTTTCCTTTGGGAGACAAAAAGTGTTTTATGAGGTGAATTACCTCTTTGGTGCTTACCAGGAAATTCTAGACTGACTAGTTAAGATTATATTACTAGGGAAGGTTGTAATCAGGTATGTATTAAGCCTCAGTTTGGTGACATGGGCCTAGCACAAGTGACTCCCATTTGGTAACTGTTTTTTTTTTTTTTTTTTTAACCACACAAATTGGATTTCAGTAGAATTCTAACCACTGTAATTAATGCCTCATATTTTATACCATGCTCAGAGATTCCCTAAGTACCAACTTTGCTTTGCATTCTTAGAAGATACTTTGATTTCTTTAATGTGCATTTTTTAATGTGATTTTTCTTTCCAACAGACACAATAAGAGGAAGAAATTTTTGGTTGACCCCCGTTGCCACCCACAGACAATAGCTGTGGTCCAGACTCGAGCTAAGTAATTAATTTCACTCATTTTTTGAACTCAGGGATAGCATCATGCTCATCTCTGTTGTTTCTTTTCTTACTTCCAAACTGATTGGAAGTGAACCTGGTTTAAACTGCGGTTGTTGAATTTTACTTTCTTTCCCACTTTCTTCCTGAGATCTTGCTGGTAAGAAAAATGTATCAGAACTGAGAGAACACATGAGTGACTTTAGTTGGCTCTGCTTTATTTATTTATTTTTTAAAAATTTTAATGTTTTATTTATTTTTGAGAGAGAGACAGAGTACAAGTAAGGGAGGGGCAGAGAGACAGAGGGAGACACAGAATCCAAAGAAGGCTCCAGGCTCTGAGCTGTCAGCACAAAGCCTGAGAGGGGCTCGAACTCATGAACTGTGAGATCATGACCTGAGCTGAAGTTGGACGCTTACCAACTGAGCCACCCAGGTGCCCCACCTCTGCTCTATATTGAGTAACCATGCTATTTGTTTCCTTTTTGTAAAAATAAAATTAAAATATTAAAATAATTTCAGCAATGTTTCAGAGTTTGCAAAGCAGAGGGAGAAAATGGAACTCTCCCACAATTAGGGTTTTGTGTGTATTCTTGCAAACATAGTTTATACAGAATCCACTTAAACCTAGATGTGGTATGATATAGATTAAAGCAAGTGTACTGTATTTGTTTAGTGCTGCAATCAGATAAACAGCACAACTATCACTTGCCAGTGTGTTTATTTGCTTTCTTCTTGTTTTTTTGTGTCTAAAAAATTTTTTTTTAACATTTATTATTGAGAGAGAGAGACAGAGCATTAACATGGGAGGGGCAGAGAGAGAGGGAGACAGAATCTGAAGCAGGCTCCAGGCTCTGAGCTGTCAGCACAGACCCCAATGCGGGGCTCAAACTCATAAACCGTGAGGTCATGATCTGAGCCGAAGTCGGACGCTTAACCGACTGAGCCACCCAGGTGCCCCTTTTGTGTTTTTTAAATGCTTGTTTATTTTTGAGAGAGAGAGAGACAGTGTGAGTGGGGTGGGGCAGACAGAGGGAGACACAGAATCCAAAGCAGGCTTTAGAATCTGAGCTGTCAGCAAGAGCCTGATGTTGGGATTGAACTCACAAACTGTGAGATCATGACCTGAGCCGAAGCTGAACACTTAAACCAGAGCCGCCTGTTTTCTTCTTGTAAGAGCTGGGCAATCTCCCCCAACCCCATACCACCATCCCTTTAGAAGGTGTATTCTCACATATGATTGAAACTGGATGATTAAGGAAGGTCTTTCTCTTTGTTTAATTGATGGCTTTCCATTCATCTAAAGCTGATCCTGGGTGAAGGTGGTGACCTGGTGAGACAGCTCTGTAATTGCAGGAATTGATTCTTTAGTCCTAGGAAGCCATGTTCCTGATCCTATCAGAAGGTTCTGGCAGGAAAGGGGTAATGGGAATGGTAAGGGAAGGTACAAGAGAGAAACAGAAGTCAGACTGTTGGCAGCATGTGAGATGGTGTGAAGCATTGTTACCAGTCAGGTGTGAGATGGGGGTGTGTGTGTATTGGATGAAGTTGGGGGGGGGGGTGGTGGCAACGAGGAAGGACACAGAATATGAATTCTCTATCACTGAAAACAAATTTTACGGAGTTTCATTTCCTTTTGAAAACCAAAAGCATGATTGTTCTTTGTCTTCTGTCTTTCCAGATACAATGGAGTTCTCATTGAGCTGAAATTACCCCATGAAATGGACTTCAGTGGAAAAGATGTTAGTGGAGTGCTGTTCCAGTACCCAGACACTGAGGGGAAGGTGGAAGATTTCACAGAGCTCGTGGAGAGGGCCCATCAGACGGGGGTAGGCAGCTGTCTCCTTGCGGGGGTCCACGTAGGTCTGTCCCAACTTTGTATTATGATTTTTGGATGTGTCTTAATTTCCATATTTGTATCACCTGGAATGGTAAAACTGTCTCCTTCCTGCCTGCCTTCAAATTTGTTTTGTTCACCAACTAATTCCTGGTACATAGTAAAAACTCCGTAAATATTTTTTAGTGAATCATTGAGTAAATGGCATGAAACAACCCTCTGTCTGTCTGCTTATATTGGGGATAATTTGCTACTCTCCCATTTCTTTCAGGGGAAGGGAACAACCATGTCCATTTTCTCTTGTTTCCTCTTTAGAGCCTGGCCTGCTGTGCTACTGACCTTTTAGCTCTGTGTATCTTGAGGCCACCTGGAGAATTTGGTGTAGACATTGCCCTAGGTAGCTCACAGAGATTTGGAGTGCCACTGGGCTATGGCGGACCACATGCAGCCTTTTTCGCTGTCAGAGAAAGTTTGGTGAGGATGATGCCTGGGAGAATGGTGGGGGTAACAAGGTAAAGCAGCTCATGTTTCTACCCTTTTATTGTTACTATTAGTTTCTTTGTTCCTTCTTATCACAAAAGTTGTTGATTTCTCTCTAAATTTACCTGGGCCATGTATATAATAATTTATAACATATTTGTATTGAAGGCATATAAGTGAATTAAATTAGGTTGTTGAAAGCATTGAAAGACTTGATATTCTAGGTGTGTTTTTTATCTGACCAGTTTCATTCTCAAAAGCATTATCATGCTACACAGTTATGTAAAATACAAGTATAGTGAGAGATTATCATGAACATAATGTGATCCTAGAGGCCTGCCACTTGTTTATTCTAGGAATTTTTAAAAAATGTTTATTTGTTCATTTTTGAGAGAGAGAGAGAGAGCACCAGCAGGGGTGGGGTGGGGGGGACAGAGAGAGAGGGGGAGACACAGAATCCTGAAGCAGGCTTCAGGCTCCAAGCTGTCAGCACAGAGCCTGACTTGGGGGCTTGAACCCACAAACTGTGAGATCATGCATGACCTAAGCTGAAGTTGGACGCTCAACTGAGTAAGCCACCCAGGCACCCCGCTAGTAATTTCCAAATGTATCTTCCCAAGTGCTATTCATTGATAAAGCTCCTCAGATTAAGAATTTAGATGAATGACATGATCATTACTGGGGAAATTTAGCATGATCTTTTAGACTAGACCTTTCATAGAGGTTGGACTTACTAACCTAAGTGAATAGTCTATATTAGTGAATGATGTGAATTTTTGAAATACTCATGGATTATCACATAATAGCAAGAGGCACCTTGCTTTTCAGTGTAAAAATAAATGTCTTCAAATATTCTTACATTAGTTTCTTTCAATGATGTGTCTTGACCAGATGAGATGAGGTAGAGACTATTCTAATTAATAAAAGTTTAATATATTAATTATTGTCTGCTGATTTTTATATTGAACTTACCTTTCTGAAAAATGGACCCCAGAGCTTGATGAAATACAGGATAAGACTGCTGAATCTTTGTGTTTATCCAAATACTTTTCTTTTAATGTGTATTTATTTTGAGAGAGAGAGAGAGAGAGAGAGCGCGAGCGAGCAGGGGAGGGACAGACAATCCCAAGCAGACTCTTCAGTCAGCATGGAATCCTACTTGTGGGGCTTCATCTCCCGACTAAGAGGTCACAACCCAAGCCGAAATCATGAGTAGGTCCCTTAACTGACTAAGCCACCCAGGTGCTCCATGTTATCCAAATTATTAACTGTATTCAGAAAGAAGGAAAATTTTTCTTAGAGATAGGTGGTAAGATTATTAACATTCTTTTTTTTAAAGTTTTTATTTAAATTCCATTTAGTTAACATACAGTGTAATATTAATTTCAGGTGTACAATTTAGTGATTCAGCACATTCTTTTTCTTAATAGCTGTATAGTTACTTTAGATTTCCAGTGAAGAAATTAATTCCTTTGTGAGATATTTCCCCTTTTCCTGTGTGTGCCAAGAAGCTCATAGTCAACTTTAATTCTCATTAAATTTAATTTTTTTTCATTAAATTTAATTTTAAATTCAGTCCACATTCACCATCATTATATTAGCCTGGGTAATTCCTGGGAAGTTTCCATTCAAGGTTCCTAGCTTTATTGTGTATACCTTGGTCCCTCCCTCAAAGTACATACTAAAAATTAGTAGTCCTATTTAGAAGTGGATGGCTTGGTAATTATTTCCTTATGGCCTTGCAGCCGAATAAATTCGCTGGGTTCCCTTCAAGCTGGGAAGGAAAGAAGCAGGTCTATTTGTGACTACCCTTGGTGTAGTGATTATCTTTGCTAACTAGATGTTTTATTCTCTGCCCAGAGATGCCACTGGGAAAGAAGTGTATCGTCTTGCTCTTCAAACCAGGGAACAACACATCCGGAGAGACAAAGCTACTAGCAACATTTGTACAGCTCAGGTAGATCACATGACTGTCTTTCCCACTGAATGCCTTATAATCTGTAGACATGAGCTGCTCATTCATTCACTTAATTTTCCTTCACCACCTGCTGACCAGTGTGCACACCAGAAATGGAGAGATCTTATTGGTAGAGAAGCCTTGTGATCTTGTCAGAACCAAAATATGATGTATTTACCTAGAGCTCTGTCCATGTACATACTTTATACTTCAGTGTCTCTAGTAATCTTGGCCATAGGCAGGTCCATTATGGGTGGCTATTGGGCACCTTCTCTTAGGGCTAAAATGGAAGCCCTCCAGGAATGTGGTGAGGAAACAAAGTGAGAGTGTTTGAGGTGACTGCTTGAGGGGATGGTACAGACTGACCAGTTGGTGGTGGTCTTGGGGTATTCTTACTGTGGGCTCATGAAAATCATTCTTGAAATGGATGGAATAAAAGAGGAGGAGCTTCGCAAGTTCCTGATGAGCCTGGAAGTTGCCCAGGACTCAGGTCAGAGGGAGCAGTGTTTGAGACCCAGCCAATTTCTAGGCTTAGGTAGAAGATGGTTCCTGAGCATCCAATCCATTCTAGGTCCATCTTCTCCATTCAGGGTCAGAGAAAGAGATCTCACCCATATCTCATTGGGCAGTACAGTAGTTTTTTCTCTCAGGGCATTGGCTCAAAGCACCACCACCAGGTTTTAGAAACCCTTTCCAGGGTCAGTAGATGATAAGGTATTATTAAAGTTGGTTCTATAGCTATTGGTCTTTGGAATACTTTCCTCAGTAGGTTTTCCTGTATTTGTTGCCTCAAGAAGGTGGCTGCTTCAGGGCACCTGGGTGGTTCAGTTGGTTAAGCATCTGACTCTTGATTTCAACTTAGGTCATGATCTCACTGTTCATGAATTTGAGCTCTGCATCAGGCTCTGCATTGACAATATAGAGCCAGCTTAGGATTCTCCATGCACCTCCTTCCCCTCCCTTGCTTGCTCTCTGTCTCTTTCTCTGTCTCTCTAAATAAATACATTAAAAAAAAAAAGGTGGCTATTTCTTTTCAGGTAAGAGCTCTTCTATTATCGTAGGATGGAGCTAGCTGTCACAAACTTTTCCTCTGTTGATAGCAAGTTGAACTTTATATGATGCTGTTATTTTCTGTAGCTTACCCTTCATTTGTTGAATTATCTGCTTAAATATTTCTCTGTCCTCTGCAGCTGACTGCTCCTGTCTTGCCCTTTCTGCCCATGTTCTTCCAAAAAAATGCCGGTCTGATTATAAGTGAATTAAGGGGTTTTCTTTAGAAAAAAAAATTTTTTTTTACATTTATTTATTTTTGAGGGACAGAGAGAGACAGAGCATGAGCAGGGGAGGGGGAGACAGAGAGAAGGAGACACAGAGAGAAGGAGACACAGAATCTGAAGCAGGCTGTATGCTCTGAACAAGCTGTCATCACAGAGCCTTATGAGGGGCTCGAACCCACATACTGTGAGATCATGACCTGAGCCGAAGTCGGATACTCAACCGACTGAGCCACCCAGGCACCCCAAGGGGTTTTCTGCTTCAATGTTTGGAATTAATTTTACAGGTGAACTTGGGCTGAACAAAGGTCTCTATCTTTTTCAGCAATTATTAAAGTCATATTTGCCCTGGAGATAGCCCAACTCTGTCTTCTCTGATTTTAATTTTCTCATTCTGGAGAACTTCCAGCTATGCATTGTCTATTCCATTTCATGAGTTTCTTTTCATAATTGGTTGTATGAAGCAGTTGCCCATAACTCCAGTGTCATTCTCTATAAAGATGCAATTATTCTTTTTTGTTAGGAGATGATGTATCTTTGGAAATGCTCCTTGAGCTCTCTGTCTTCTGATTTTCTCCAACCTTCTGATTTTTTTTTAATGTTTACTTATTTATTTTGAGAGAGAGAGAGAGAGAGAGAGAGAGCAGGGGAGGGGCAGAGAAAAAGGGAGAGAGAGAATCCCAAGCAAGTTCCAAACTGACAGTATGGAACCCCATGAGGGACTTGATTCCACAAACCGTGAGATCATGTCATGACCTGAGCCGAAATCACGAGACAGACACTTAACTGACTGAGTCATCTAGGTGCCCAGCCTCTGCTTCTTAAAGCAACTGCATCGTGTTCTCAGGCTGCCCCTTTTCCTCTTGAGTATGACATGCTCCACACTGTACTTGTCCTTGCTTTGCAATGTTGGTGGTACAGAGATTTTTTTTTTCCTTTAATCTCTGAAAGTGTGTTACTAAATTATTTTTAAAAATTCTTCTGTATACTTGTGATATTTCACAGATCTCTGAATTTGCATCATGTTCTTTGTGTTTTCTTACATCTTTGGTTTTACCACCACAAGCCATTTTTTCATTAACTTTTATCTAAAGTCAGGTGTGTTCAGATATAATTTACATTTCATCAGCTCTTTCACTGAGGTATACCTTTCCATAAAATTTGCCCTTAAAAAAATTTTTTTTAATGTTTATTTATTTCTGAGAGAGAGACAGAGTGCAAGCGGGGAGGAACAGAGTGAAAGGGCTACATAGAATCAGAAGCAGGCTCCAGGCTCTGAGCTGCCAGTACAGACCGTGAGATCATGACCTGAGCTGAAGTCAGATACTCAATCGACTGAGCCACCCAGGTGCCCCAAAATTTGCTCTTTTAAAGTATACAGTTCTGGGGCACCTGGGTGACTCAATGGGTTAAGCGTCTGACTGCAGCTCGAGTCACAGTCACACAGTCCATGGGTTTGAGCCCCGTGTCAGGCTCTGGTCTGACAGCTCAGAGCCTGGAGCCTCCTTCAGATTCTGTGTCTCCCTTTCTCTCTGCCCCTCCTTTGCTCATGCTCTGTCTTTCTCTCTCTTGAAATAAACATTAAAATTTTATCAAAAAATAAAGTATACAGTTCAATGATTTTTAGTATTTTTATAAAGTTGTGCAACCATCACTGGCATTCATTTCTAAACATTTCATCATCCCAAAATGAAACATGTTCCCATGAAGTGATTGTTGTTCTCCATCCTTTTATCTTCCCTGCAGCCCTTGAGAACCACTAATCTACTTTCTGTCTTTGCATTCTGGACATTTCATATAAGTGGGATTATACAATAAGTTGCCATTTGTGCCTAGCTTCTTTCACTTAGCATAATGATTTCAAGTTTCATATATATTCTAGTGTGAATCAGTACTTCATTTTTTTATGGCTGAATACTTCACTGTATGGACATACCACATTTTGTTTATCCATTCATCAACTGATGGATATTTGGGTTGTTTTCACTTTATTCTATTTTGACTAAAGTGGTTATGCACATTGATGTACAAGATTTTGTGGGGTCATGTTTTCAGTTCTCTTAGGCACATACTGAGGAGTAGAATTACTGGTGACTTAGTGACTGTGACTTAGTGACTGTGAAGTGATATCTCATGTGGATTTCATATGAATTTCCCTTATAACTAATGATTTTGAGTATCTCTATTATTTATTTATTTATTTATTTATTTATTTATTAAATTTGCATCCAAGTAAGTTAACATATAGTGCAATAATGATTTCAGGAATAGTTTCCAGTGATTAATCCCCTATATATAATACCCAGTGCTCATCCCAATAAGTGTCATCTTTATGCCCCTTGCCCATTTAGCCAATTCCCCCACCTATAACCCCTCCAGCAACCCTCTGTTTTCTATATTTAAGAGTCTCTTACGTTTTGTCCCGCTGTTTATTTTACTAGTTTTGCTTCCCTTCTCTTATGTTCAACTGTTTTGTATCTTAAATTACACATATGAGTGAAAGCATATGATATTTGTCTTTCTCTGACCGACTAATTTCACTTAGCATAATACACTCTAGTTCCATCCATGTAGTTCCAAATGGCAAGATTTCATTCTTTCTGATTGCCAAGTAATAATACACACACACACACACACACACACACCACATCTTTGATGGACATTTGGGCTCTTTCCACACTTTGGCTTTTGTCGATAGTACTGTTATAAACATTGGTGTGCATGTGCCCCTTCATAACAGCACACCTGTATCCTTTGGATGAATACCTAGTAGTGTAATTTCTGGGTCATAGGGTATTCTATTTTTAATTTTTTGAGGAACCTCCATCTGTTTTCCAGAGTGGCTGCACCAGTTTACATTTCCATCAGCAGTGCAAAAGGGTTCTTCTTTCTCTGCACCCTCACCAACATCTGTTGTTGCCTGACTTGTTCATTTTAGCCACTCTGACTGGTAAAAGGTGGTATCTCACTGTGGTTTTGATTTGTATTTCCCTGATGCTGAGTGATATTGAATATTTTTTCATGTGTCTGTTTGCCATCTGGATGTCTTCTTTGGATAAGTGTCTATTCATGTCTTTTGCCCATTTCTTCACTGGGTTATTTGTTTTTTGGGTGTTGAGTTTGATAAGTTCTTTATGGATTTTGGATACTAACCCTTTATCTGATACGTCATTTGCAAATATATTCTTCCATTCTGTCATTCGCCTTTTAGTTTTGAGGATTGTTTCCTTCGCCTTGCAAAAGGTTTTTATCTTGATGATGTCTCAATGGTTCATTTTTGCTTTTATTTCCCTTGCCTCTGGAGACATATCAAGTAAGAAGTTGCTGCGGCCAAGGTCAAAGAGGTTTTGCCCGTTTTCTCCTCTAGGATTTTTATGGCTTCCTGTCTTACATTTAGGTCTTTCATCCATTTTGAGTTTATTTTATTTATTTATTTAACAAATTTTTTTTAATATTTATTTTCTTAGAGGGAGAGAGAGAGAGAGACAGTGAGAAAGAGACAGCTTGAGTGGGGGAGGGGCAGAGAGAGAGGGCAACACAGAATCTGAAGCAGGCTCCAGGCTCTTAGTTGTTAGCACAGAGCCCGATGCGGGGTTCCAACCTATGAATTGTGAGATAATGACCTGAAACCATGACAGATGTTTAAGTGACTGAGCCACTCAGGTGCCACATTTTGAGTTTATTTTTGTGTATGGTGTAAGATTGTGGTCCAGGTTCATTCTTCTGCATGTTGCTGTCAAGTTTTTCCCAAACCATTTGCTGAAGAGACTGTCATTATTCCATTGGATATTCTTTCCTGCTTTGTCAAAGATTAGGTGGCTATGCATGTGTGGGGCCATTTCTGAGTTCTCTATTCTGTTCCATTGATCTGTGTGTCTGTTCAAGTGCCAGTACCATATGGTCTTAATGATTACAGGTTTGTAATACATATTGATGTCCAAGCCATCAGCCTGCCAGGTGGCACCTCCCTCCCAAATTTTTTCTCAGCTGGGACTGTCTTTCTATACCCCTCATTTCTGAGGGCCCTGTGGCTTGAGCCCGCTCCAACCCTTTGGGGGAGGGTCTCAACAAGCAATGCCTGGGTGCCAGTTTGCTCCCGGGAATGTTTGTACAATTGCAGTATTGCAGAGGTTGAAAAATTCTGGCTGGGTGCTGTCTTGCCCCAGAAAAGTCCGTGCAATTTCATGGCAGTAAAGGTTCAAGGATTATGGTAAATCGGAACATCTAGCCAGCACCAGATTTCACCACCCCCTGGCATCTTTCCTCCAATGCCAGCAAACGTGACTATTCTTCGGGGTCTATTGGGATCTTTGCCTGTGGGGAGACCATAAGGCCTCTACCAAATGCTCTCCTAGCAGGGGAACCGCTTCTCCCTGTGTGGCCTTTTGTCTCTTTGGACCTCACTGCCTGCTCCTGGGGATTCGCCCCTCCTGCTGAGCACCACCAGGTATTGAGCTGAGGAATTTCCCAGTCTGCTCTCCTCTGTTTATAGAGTCCTTATGGTATCAACCCTGTCCTTTCTCCTCTTCTTGTTCAGTCACTTGAGGGTTCTTCCACTCTCTCTTTTCTCTCCAGTTACTTCTGGGGGGAGTGCTTTTCCTGTACTCTCCCCCCTTTGTCTCTTCTCTCTTCTCATAAACAGCTCCCTACCCTCCATGGCTTCTCTCTCCCCCAGTTCATCTCTCCCTGCCACTTATCTGTAGCTTAAGTTATGCAGATTGTTGTTTTATTCCTCAGATCAATTTTCTAGGTGTGCAAAAGGGTTAGCTGCATTTCAGAGATGAGAGAAGCCCGCTGCCCCGCCATCTTGGCCCCTCCCTCCCAAAGTCTTGAGCAAATTTTAATCGCGAGCTTTTTTTTTACTCCTTTTTTAAAAAATTACTTTCTTTAAGTATACTAATTAACTTTATCCAGATTATCCAGAAAATTCAAATTTTCTGGTTCTTTATTTGTCTGAACTTCCTTTGGCGTTCTAATGCCTTTCTAAGATTTCTAAAAATGATTTAAAAATTTTAAGTTTATTTTTAGAGAGACCACTAGAGTGCAAGTGGGGGAAGAGCAGAGAGAGAGGACGAATCTCAAGAAGGCTTTGTACTGTCAGTGCAGAGCCTGATGTGGGGCTCTAGCTCATAAAACATGAGACATGATCTGAGCTAAAATCAAGAGTCAGTGACCCAACTAGCTGAGCCAACCAGGAGCCCCTAAAAATGATTTTACTAGTCATCAATTTGTTGGCTACTCAAGAATCACCTCTGGATTAAAAAGGGACATGAACCACCATCTACAAAGCTGTTACAATGAGAGGCTTCCAGAGGATTTTGTGATTATGAGGCCTGAGTTTTAATTCTCCTGTAGTAGTCATAAGCATTTAGATACACAGTGTCATGGATTGTTTGACTTGCCCTCTTCATAGCTGGAATGTATTGTAGTGCTTCTGCATTTCTCTTTCTTTTTTTTATTTTAATTTTTTTTAATGTTTATTTTTGAGAGAGAGAGACAGAGACAGAGTGCAAGCAGAGGATGGACAGAAACAGGGAGACACAGAATCTGAAGCAGGCTCCAGGCTCTGAGTTGTCAGCACAGAGCCCAAAGTGGGGCTCGAACTCACTGTGAGATCATGAGATCATGACCTGAGCCAAAGTCGGACACTAAACTGACTGAGCTACCCTGGTGCCCCAACAACTAGTTGTTGTATAGAGTCCCACATGATAGTCTAAACTCTCTTGGGGAATTTTGGCCCAATGAAGTCAATTTCTCTGTTTTCAGATGTTTTCTTTTCCTTTCCATTTTCTTTATTGACTGTTGGTTTCAGTTTCTAGTATTTTTTGTGAACTGTTTCTTGTTTTCCAGTGGTCCCATGGATTCCTTCTAGTAGCCTAGCAAAGAAAATATGCACCTGACACTAGATATAATAATGAACATGTTCCAACTTTAAAGCACTGTGTTTTTCAGGTGTTCTTCCCACTCTAGGATGATTGACTGTGAAGTTGACCTTGAACTGCTAACCTTGTACATTAGTAGAAAAGTCACTAGTGGGACTGGAAATATCAGAGTCTAGGTGCTAGACCAGTAAAATAGGAGGGGCTGTGGGAGAATGGAGTGGACTGGGTAGGGAAGGAGTCTGAGACTTGGTTTTGGACCAATTACCTGGGGGGCAAGGATGATATTGCATGGTTAGAAGATTGCTTATTGGCAGGATCTAGGATGATAAAGCCAATAAAGATAAGAACAAGAGGAAGAGAAGCAGGAGGTGGGCCTCCATCATTTTCCCCCTCGTTGTCACTTATTTTGGTCTCTCATCCTAACCATTCTCTTTTTATCCTCCTTCCTGACCTACATGTCATCACAGTGGGGCCTTTCCTTGCTCCCCATGCAGGACTTCCTCACTGAAGCATCATTGGAGTTGTCTGTGTCCCTTATTTCTGGGAAGTTTCAATGCCATTCTTTTCTATTTTCTGTCACACAAAAACATATACTTCCCTGTAAATATTTTTGTGAAACTTCAGGCCAATGGTCAAGGGGAGATATCTTTACTTTAGAAAGTAACCTTGCTATGAGCAGAGAGGAAATAGCCAGTAGATTCTGATTTTCTCTTCCTAATACATGTCTTGCAAATTTATTTTGGTTTTATTCCACTGCATCCTTCATTTTCATATTTGGTAGAACCTTGCCACATAATCCTTATTCATCGCTTGGTTTGCTGAAATTCAGCGTCTAGTGCTTTAAGTTCTCAGAAGATATGTTCCCTGAGGTTTTTTTTTATTTAATATTTATTTATTTTGGGGACACAGGCAGAGTGCAAGCAGGAGAGAGGCAGAGAGAGAGGGAGACACAGAATCTGAAGCAGGCTCCAGGCTCCAAGCTGTCAGCACAGAGCCCAACATGGGGCTTGAACCCACAAAGCACGGGATCATGACCTGGGTTGAAGTCGGACACTCCCCAGGGCCCCCCCTGAGTTCTTATATATTTGAAAATTCCTTGTTGGTTTTATCCTTGAATAACTGATTGAGTATAAAATCCTTGGATATCACTTTTTTTCCCTGATGACTTTAACGCTCCACATCTTGCAACATTAAATATTGCCCCTCAATATTTAATGACAGCCTGATCTTCCCCTTATGAGTGACATGTTTATATTGCATCAATGAACCTTCTCCTTTATAGTCATCAAATTCGATCTGGCTATATTGGATGTTGTGTTTGCCCCTCAGATAGTCAGGTAGGTTGAGAATGGTCTCCCCCTCTCATAGTTAATGCAGATCATTTTGTTTTGTCCCTGTTTTTAATTTTGGCATTTCAAGTCAAGAGAATACTCCTTCCCACTAATTGTCTTCCATCATGTTATTGAACATGGTTCCTTAAATGCTGTTTGTTGTTTTAGGCTCTCTTGGCGAATATGGCTGCCATGTTTGCAATCTACCATGGTTCTCATGGGCTGAAGCATATTGCTAGGAGGGTACATAATGCCACTTTGATTCTGTCTGAAGGTGAGTCATTTATCTGTTTAAAAACTTTCGAACATAACAAGACTGATAAACCTGAGTAAGTAAAATAGAAAACTCACTGTATGTCCAATACTGTATTCAAAATTAAAAGTCAAATAAGAAATTACTTCAACATCTATGATATACTGAGTGTTAAAAATTTTAATATGGATTTTTCTTATCCCTCAACCCCATAAACGAGAGGGATGATCACTCAGAGAAAAATGACCAAAGATCATGAAGTATAAAT
The DNA here is from genome assembly GCF_027475565.1 of Acinonyx jubatus. Classification (NCBI taxonomy): domain Eukaryota; kingdom Metazoa; phylum Chordata; class Mammalia; order Carnivora; family Felidae; genus Acinonyx; species Acinonyx jubatus. The sequence goes on from NC_069391.1 coordinate 61,280,831, forward strand.
TATTTTATTTATTTATTTATTTTAATATTTTTATTTTTTGAGAGAGAGATACACAGTGTGTGATCAGAGGAGGGGCAGAGAGAGAGAGAGGGAGACAAAGAGTCTGAAGCAGGCTCCAGGCTTCGAGCTGTCAGCACAGAGCCTGACACAGGGCTCGAATTTGTTAACTGTGAGATCATGACCTGAGCCATCTGAGCCACACAGATGCCCCAAATTTTAGAAGAAATACATGTACAAATCAATGGCCAATAAACATATGACATTTCAGCCTCACTATTAAGGAAATGTAAATTGAAACAATAGTGTTTCTCCCATTACTTTGGCAAAGATTAAGAAGAATGCTGATGTTGGTATAACTTTTATGAGGCCTTTTAAAATATGCCTACATTTGGGACCAAAAATTCTACTCTTAGAAATGTATCTAAAGGAAATAATCAGATGTCCATTGAAACATTATTTATAATACCACAATCTTGAAAACAGCCTAAATGTCCAAAAATAATTGATTAACTCTGGCACATGCATACATTTGAATATTACACTGCCATTAAAAATAATGATATAGTTATTGATCTGTAGAAAATAAAAATATTCATGATACATTAAATTTTTTTAAAGTGTAAAGAGATGTATGATATATCACACATGCACACATACACACATACATTACAGTTCTAGAGGAATACACACCAAAATGTAACCCACGGTTATTCCTAGATGGTGATTATGGTGATTTTTCTTTTTATATGTATTTATTTCATAATAGTCTCTACTATAGTAATAAGCATTTAATTTCTTTACAAAAAAAAAGCAGTTACCAAAACACTGGCTAAGACCAGAAATAGACAAAGGTTAGAATTTACCTCTTTATTTCTCTGTGGAATGCCAAGAGCAGAGGAGCAGATTTCTTTGTTGGGGACTGGTGGCTCTCCTATCTTATCTAGGTCTCAAGCGAGCTGGACATCAACTCCAGCATGAATTGTTCTTTGACACTTTGAAGATTCAGTGTGGCTGCTCAGTGAAGGAGGTTTTGGACAGGGCCACTCAGCGGCAAATCAATTTTCGGCTCTTTGAGGATGGCATGGTAAGTAAAACTTTTCCATTTCTTTATATATTCTCTAAGATTTCATAACTTTACTCACTAAAAATTTTCTTCTTTATTTAAAAACCCAATATTTAAATTTTAGGCACAATCTACGTCTTACAAACAATTTTGTTTTCCAACTTTGAACATTGTGACCTTCAAAGGATAATTCATTCTTAGCTTTCCTTAAGACTTTATGTTTTCATGTATGATACTCCTAGGCACATATTTTGCTCATAATACTCTTCCCAGGATGACTGTTGAAGTATAGTATCATACCCAGTATGGTGTGATAAGCACCATAATGAAGTAAGTTAAAGGAAGAAAAGGATAAGTCTATCTAGCATCAGTAAGGGTGACCTGCAGGCATGAGACTGCTGGGGTCCAGAAATGGTTCATAAAACCTAAACTAAACTAAACTAAACTCGTCTAGTCAACTTCACCTACGGGCCAACTTGGGTATAATGGCACCCTGATAGTTTGAAACAACTGAGAGTTTTATCTAGCACCTTCTTCCCTTTGACCTCTCTTGGGGTTTCTCCACTGGTCTTGGGGTTTAGGGCTGATGTTTTCCCTTTAATTTTCATTTCTGCAGCTTGGTATTTCTCTTGATGAAACAGTGAGTGAAAAAGATCTGGATGACTTATTGTGGATCTTTGGCTGTGAGTCATCTGCTGTAAGTAAAATAAGAAGATACATTTCTCTCAATGAGTATTTGAGGTGTTGTCCAAGATAGCTGTGCCTCTTGTGATTCCAAGTGTGAAACTGGGTGGACTGCTGTTAAAAATTATGCCACTGACCATCCCCTATAGCTAGTGGTCACTGCTGTGGGCCCTAGCTAGGAACTGGAAGTCAAGCTAATTTGAAGGATGGTTAATGGTGTTTAATTCAAACTGTCCCAAATGGGGAATCATGACATTGGTGTCCTGGTTATGTCAATTCTGGGAAAATACTCATTCATGTAACATATTTATTGAACACCTAATATATGGCAGGTAGTATGTTAGGATCTGAGGACTCTGTGAATCTAAGATGGCACAGTTAATGACCAGGAGGCTGGGGCTGGAGAGGTTCCAGACACTTGGAAAAGCAACTATAAAGGCTTAGAGGCCAAGGATTATATTGAGAACTAGACACAGTATAGTGTGACTGAGTTGATTTCTGAAACAATGAAATTGCAGGGCCATGTGAGGAGAAAGGTTACACTTGCACGGATGAAAAAGAAAGTGGTCAGTAGTAATAGGTTCTGTCCTGGTTGCCTATGCACTCTTTAACAAGGGACTTATCTAGAGTACTAGATAACAAATATAAATCATCAAAGAGATATCACACTGTTCTTTTTTAAGTCTTAAGTAATAAATAGGACTGAATAAGCCATATTCTGTCTAGAATTCTGCATTAAATTTAACCACAGGTATTTGTTCCATGCATTTAAGGAATATTTATGAAGTATCCACTGAGGGCTCTAGATGGCTATACTATCAGCCTGAGGCAGAATGAAGAACAAGACATGTATTTATATATTCTGGATATTAACCCTTATCAGATATGATATGGAAACATTTCCTCCCATTCTGTGAGTTCTTAACTCTCTTGATAGTGCCTTTGATATGCAGAAGTTTATTTTAATTAAAGTCCACTCTATTTTTTCTTTTGTTACTCAAAAGCATGTTACTCATGCTTTTGGTGTCGTATTTAAGAAACCAAAATCTAAATCCAAGGTAATGCAGATTTGTGCTTATGTTTTTCTCTTAAAGTTTTATAATTTTAGCTTTTAAATTTAGGTTCTTAGTTCAGTTTGAGTTTTCCTATATGTTGTAAGATAAGGATCCAACTTGATTCTTTTGCATGTGGTTACCAGTTTTCTCAGCCTCATTTGAGGAGATTGCCCTTTCGCCCATTTTAGTGCGTGTATTTTATTAAACTTGTTGTCAAAGACAAAAGCAGTGTCAAGTGAGAATCCTTACTTGAGTGGTATCATCATAACTTTTTTGGATAGCACTTTAAAATAACTTCCTGGAACTTGCTTCATTACTCAAGGAACATGCAGGAGAAGTTTTTTGGTGCAGTGGGGGGCATAAAAATTGTCATATTTCCTTTTTTATCTAAGGCAGAGGTCAACAGACTTTGAAAATAGTGCTCTGGACAATTGCCACAATTCATGACTCCTGATACCTTTTACCTAACCATGACAGATGCCAGGGAGGTGGGCAGTGGTAGTATATCTGCAGTGCTTTGTCAGAATGCATGCTGAGCAATTCAAGGCTTGCTTCCCTTCCATTACTCTGTGGTCTCTCCATGCAGGAGCTGGTTGCCGAAAGCATGGGTGAGGAGCGGAGAGGTATTCCAGGGACTGCCTTCAAGAGAACTAGCTCATTCCTCACACATCAAGTGTTTAACAGGTTTGCTTGGGTGTGAGACTTCTGCATTGTGTACTGTGGCTCAGGAGTACAATAGAGAGTGGCTTCTGAATCCACCTGTGAGATGGATCTGGTTTTTGTAGCTCAGCCATGGCTCACTAAGAAACCATTGCCATAAGGATTCCATTCCTGATTGTGGCAAAGCCACCTGTTGCTGGCTCTGCTCCATTGGAACTGTAACCCCTAACCCACTTGTCAGGAAGAGGGGAGTTTGGATGCATAGTTGCTAGGCTGATGTTCATACCCAGGAACTCAACATCCTCTTCTTCCTAACCTGACCACTGGAACCTTCTTGTCCTGGTGCATCCCTGAGGTTTGTAGGGGTTCTATGTCCTTGCTTCTGACACTTTGTTAGCATGTTGGCTATGGCTCAATTTGATCTGTAGTTTGAAGGTAGATCTCAGTGTGTCTTATCTTTCAGGAGGATGTGCATGGACTCTTAGCTCATTATAATGGCCCAAATCATGTGTTTTGTGTTCATAGCTATCACTCAGAAACAAACATTGTCCGATATATGAAGAAATTGGAAAACAAAGATATTTCCCTTGTTCACAGCATGATTCCACTGGTAATTGTTGCCTTTTATTCCTGCTTCTATCTCACGCCTGGTTCCACCTCTTTGGGTTGCAGCTGATATGCTGCAAGAGGAATGAAGGGGTGGCCATGTCGGGAGATCAGAGGGATAAGAGGAAATTATTAATGTGATACATTTTGGATATGCTTCTTAAAGGGGTCCTGCACCATGAAGCTCAACAGCTCATCTGAACTCGCAGTAAGTAGGAGGTTTTCTTAAAAACTTTTCTTAGGAAGGAATTTAATAGGAGAAGTGTTCTAGCTTGTACATAAGTGGATAACTAGAGAAAGCTACTGGGACTGTGATTTAGTAACTGTCTAAATAATTCTTTACCTGGTATTCAACAATCTGTGGACAAACCCTAGTTTTATTGCGACTTGGTCATTTAAATTTATGAGTAAAATTTTTTTTAATTAAAATAAACATTATTAATTAAATTAATATATGTAATTAATAATTAACTAATATTAAAGTATTTATGCTTTCCTACCCCCGTTATTTATTTATTTGTGTACTTTTTAAGATTTTATTTTAAGTTATCTCCCCATCCAATGTGGAGATCAAATCACAACTCCGAGACTAAGAGTCATATGTCTACAGAGTGAGCCAGCCAGGTGCCCCTCCTATTCCCCCCTTTAAATCTGCATTGTAAAAAGCTTTTATCAACTTGGAGTTTATTATGCTCAGTAGAATTCAGAACCTTAAGCCTTCTTTCTAGAAATACCAGAAGGGTATAGACTGGAGGTTTTCATTTATTTCTTATATCAACAGAAGATTTGTTGTAACCTGATCATGTAGTTGGTAAGTATCTCTACTAGGCTAGGATCCATTTTAGCAAAACTATCTTCCTTTTTTTCCATACAACAAATGACATCAGGCAAAGGAAATCATGTTATATTGTTATTAGAAAGGTTTTCCCCATTTACTTTGGTTTATGTCTTGTTCTGCTCAATGAAGACAGAATAATATAGGTGCTGTATAAGAGTTTGAGCAAACCTTACCTGCAACAACTCATTGGATTTCATGGATATAAATATATTTTGTTCCTGAAAAGATAGAAAAAGTTTATATTTTTGTGTAAGTTCCCTTTCTGGGCTTTTGTGACCCACTTGTAAAATGATGGCAGTAACAGTATTTATCTGTTAGATTGTGGTGAGGTTTAAATGAATATATTTAAAGTGCTTAAAACAGTGCCTGGCACATAGTAAGCACTCTTTGTGCTAGCTATTACTATACTCATCATCATCATTAAAGTTAGTATTGGTAATTACTATTACAATAGGTACATATGCATGTGTCTTCTCCCCCATTGCTCTTCAGCCTATTACATGGAAGGAGTTTGCAAATATCCACCCGTTTGTGCCTCTGGATCAAGCTCAAGGATATCAGCAACTTTTCCGAGAGCTTGAGAAGGACTTGTGTGAACTCACGGGCTATGACCGAATCTCTTTCCAGCCTAACAGGTAAGAGATTTCTTCTGTCATTTCATCTATCTCATGTGGTATAACACCCACTCCAAAACTTGGAGGCTTGAAAAAACAATTTATTATTTCTTACTGTGAGAGTTGAGTAGACAGTTGAAATCCACTGGGGCGGATGGCTAGAAGGTCCATTGTAGTCACATTCACATAGCCAGAAAATTAGTGATAGGCAGCTGGCTGGGAGCGCAGCTGAGTATGCTGACCTGGGTCTTGGTTCTTGCCCATGTAGACTTCTCCATGTGGTTGCTCGAGTGTCATTCCTCCTGGAATGTTGTCTGGGTTCAAAGTGGAGTGTTCCATAATGGAAGAATGTGGAAGCTGCAAACTCCTTAAGGCTTAGCATTTGAAGTTTCACAACGTCATTTCCAGATGCTGTGCTATTTATTCAGCAAGTGACAGAGTCAGCTCAGTTTGAATGCAAGAGTGGATGATACATGGGTGTGAATGTCCAGAATTGAGGTTCATTGTGGGCCGTCTTTGGAAACTAGTTACTACATCCATCAATGACATAGCATAATAATTAGAATCAAGTATACATTAACTCCTAACTGGAAGCCATGTCTCAATCCAGTAGGGTCAGGAGACCCTAGATCCTGGTTCCTTCTGTCACTAACTTTGAAAGTTCCCTGCCAGGGGCGCCTGGGTGGCTCAGTCGGTTGAGCGTCTGACTTCGGCTCAGGTCATGATCTTGTGGTCTGTGAATTCAAGCCCCGCATCAGGCTCTGTGCTGACAGCTCAGAGCCTGGAGCCTGTTTCGGATTCTGTGTCTCCCTCTCTTTCTCTGCCCCTCCGCTGTTCATGCTCTGTCTCTCTCTGTCTCAAAAATAAATAAAACATTAAAAAAAAAAAAAAAAAAAAGAAAGTTCCCTTCCCGCCTCTGGCCTCTGTCTCCTTATATGTAAAGGATATGTTTTTGAAGAGTGATATTTATTTATTTATTTATTTATTTATTTATTTTTAGCACTCTAATTTTATTTTTTATTATTTTTTTAAATTTACATCCAAACTAGTTAGCATATAGTGCAGCAATGATTTCAGGAGTAGATTCCTTAGTGCCCCTTACCCATTTAGCCCATCCCCCCTCTCACAACCCCTCCCGTAACCCTCAGTTTGTTCTCCATATTTATGAGTCTCTTCTGTTTTGTCCCCCTCCCTGTTTTTATATTATTTTTGTTTCCCTTCCCTTATGTTCATCTCTTTTGTCTCTTAAAGTCCTCATATGAGTGAAGTCATATGATTTTTGTCTTTCTCTAGTTTCACTTAGCTTAATACCCTCCAGTTCCATCTATGTAGTTGTAAATGGAAAGATTTTGTTCTTTTTTGATTGCCTAGTAATCCTCCATTGTGTGTGTATGTATATATACACCATATTTTCTTTATCCATTCATCCATCGATGGACATTGGGCTCTTTCCATACATTGGCTATTGTTGATAATGCTGCTATAAACATGGGGGTGCATGTGTCCCTTTGAAACAGCATACTTGTATCCCGTGGATAAAGAATAACAGTGATTTTTAAAAGCAGAGGGCTCTAGCAAAATCTTCTGGGTACTTGTTAAAGATACAAATGTCTGTGTCCCTCTCCACACCTACTAATCATAATCTCCAGCAGTTGGGACTAAGAATCTTTAGTTTTAAGAAGCAAACAAGTGATTCTGATCCCTCCTGATTTCCAATCTGGAATCCACTAGGTTTGTGAGCTGTCTTCATGGGAATAGATACATCATAGATGGATAGGCAGACAAACACTACCAGCAGGAGTCCACATTTTAAGTATCTTCAGAAGAATTGTGTTTCTGCCGCTGGCTTTTCCACCTTCCACTACTCAAGTGTTAATTTTCCACCAGCAGCCTCAACACTGGCAACACCTAGGAGCTTGTTAGAAATGCAGACTTTGTATTTCAAGATACAAAAATCAAATGATTTTAAAACTGAGACATTTATTTTCTGACTCTATGCAACAGAAAATAATCAGATCTTAGATACAGCCAAGCCCCACCTCCTGTTTGGTAAGATAGGGTATACAGCAAAGCCATGCACTCTGTGAAAACAGTACATCCTATAAAATACAAACCTTTTAGGAAGGGGGCATATGCAAATGAAAGGACACAGAGATCTTTTAATAATAGCCTCTGGAACCCTGATTTTATAAATAGGAAGGAATGATATTCATGAAAGTCAGGCTTCATGCCTTCTTTAAAACATCATCATCCGGCCCCTCTTCCTTTTCAAAGGAGGAAAGGAAACTGAATGATAAGCCTGAAGAAATAATACGTTAAATAAATATTGAAAGTGAAGAAATTTTGCCCTCTAGTGATGGAATATGATTACATCTTCTGTGGATTAGTAATTTTTCAGGATTATTTTAACTCTTAAATCATTAGCTTTTGCAGCTAATTGAGGGCCAAAACAGGATTCCCAGAAGTCCGACCTACAAATGAGGAAGTTTGCCTTCCCTTAATAGAATGGTTCCCAACCCTGCATAGAAATTACTCATGTGGTGCGTTTATAAAAAGATCCTGATGATCAGATCACAATCCCAAATTGAATCATAATCTTAATAGCAAAAGAGGGGTAAGGGAAGGGACACAAGCATGAGTAGTTTTTTTTTTTTTTAAGTTATTTATTTTGAGAAAGAGAGAAAGACAAGGCAAGGTTAAGAACTACTCTCTTAGAAGTTTCTCTGTCCTGCTCTCCTCATATGATTGGCAGTGAGTTTCATTACCCCATTTAAGTTGTGCAGAAAATAAAGAGATCATTATCAAGATGTCTTTCCTGTCAGTGATGCCTTCTTACACTACAGAGATTCCTAGGTGTAACACTTATTTCTAGGAGCTGATTTGAAAGTGACAGTAGCTGTACCCAAAGTTGAGGCTTAAGATGAGGGATATTTCTGGTTCTTAGCAGAGGCTGCTCTGACAGGTAAGGAAATGCCCTGCTCTTTTGTTGGCCCTTCTATCAAGGGCCATGCTTCCAGAGATGAAAGTGATTTGATGTCTTAATTTGAGGAAAAGAGGAAGGGATGCACCATATATTCTATATGCAAGAGATTTTATTTTTATCTTGCTGTGACACTATCTTGGTTTACTTGCGCTAAGCTTCTCTCCACAAGTGAATTATATTTTCAGGTCTTATAACCTATGTTTGAAGTATTATAATTAGTCTACCACAGGGTTAACTGTTATTTATCATGGTTTATTGCTGGCTAGTGACCAATCCAAGGTGCTGATGTAGGCTTCATATTTATTGTAAGAAGTTTTCTTGAGTATTCTGTACAGAGGAAGAATTTGATGTATCGTGTCAGCCACTAAAATTATGCTATAAAATAAAGGGTGCGGTAGCAATTGTCAAGAGACTGTTACAGCAACTCCTCGGTGCCTAGGAAGAGACAAGCCACATGCACTCAGGGAATCACAAAAAACTGTTTATTGCACACCAGTGCTGGCCTAGCAGAGTCACCTCCAAAGGCTGAGCCCCAACTTTGGCATCAGTCTCCTTTTATGGCTGGGGATGGTAGGGGGTTGAGAGACAAAAGAAAAAGGGGAGGGGTCCTTTATCAGTGGTGCTACACAGGTAGTTGGTGGAGGCAGGAGGCAAATAAGATTACAGAAGCCAAAAGTATGCAAGGGGAGTATCCAGCCTCATCTGGGGTTATCTGGCTGGCCCATTTTATCTTGTTTTTCTTCTCAAGACCATTTCTTGGTGTTTTCACTTATACCTAATTGGAGTTGGTCAGTATGTCTGTAGACTAGAGTCTGGTCACCAAAATATATCTAAATGTTTCCTTTCCCTGGCACCTGTGTGGTTCAGTCGGTCAAGGTTAAGCGTCTGGCTTCCACTCAGGTCATGATCTCACAGTTGGGAAGTTTGATTCCCCCATTGGGCTCTGTGCTGACAGCTCAGAGCCTGGAGCCTACTTTCTGTGTCTCCCCCTCTCTCTGCCCCTTCCCTGCTCACACTCTGTCTCTGTCTCTGTCAAAAATAAATAAAGACAAAAAATAAATAAATAAATAAAGAGTAAACGGTTCCTTTCCTTTTTTGTTACCGTATAATATTTATTTATTTATTTCAAGTTTATTTATTTTGTGAGAGCGCAAGCAGGGGAGGGGCAGAGAGAGAGGGGGCAGAGGATTCAAAGCAGGCTCTGTGCTGACAGCAGGGATCCTAATGCATGGCTTGAACTCACAAACCATGAGATTATGACCTGAGCCACATTTGGACACTTATCCAACTGAACCACCCAGGTGCCGCTATCGTATACTTAAAATTTAAATATGGCAAGAATTAGGAAGTAGCATTAGTAATGTTTTACAACTCTAAAAAAATTTTTTGTGGTAAAATAAACATACCATGAAAATTTACCAATTAAAAATTACATTTTTAAGAGTACAATTCAATGTCATGAAGTACATTTATATTGTTTTGCAACCATCAACACCATCCAACTCCAGGACTTTGTCTTCTTAAAGTTCTTTACCCATTAAACAACAACTCCCCATTTCTCTGTTACACCAGCCACTGGCTGGTGCTATTATTTTCTGCTGCTTTTAACTTTACTACTCTAAGTATGTCATGTAGGAGGAAACACATCATGTTTGTCCTTCTATATCTGGCTTATTTTACTTAGCATAATGTCTTTATATCCATGTCTTTATCTTGTAGCATGTGTCAACATATCCTTTTTTTTTAAATATTTTTAAATGTTTGTTTATTTTTGAGAGAGAGAGAGAGAGAGAGAGAGAGAGAGAGAGAGACAGAGTATGAATGGGTGAGGGGCAGAGAGAAAGGGAGACGCAGAATCTGAAGCAGGCTCCAGGCTCTGAGCTGTCAGCATAGAGCCCAACACGGGCCTTGACCTCACTAACTGCGAAATCTTTTTTTTTTTTTAATTTTTTTTTCAACGTTTTTTATTTTTTATTTTTGGGACAGAGAGAGACAGAACATGAACGGGGGAGGGGCAGAGAGAGAGGGAGACACAGAATCGGAAACAGGCTCCAGGCTCTGAGCCATCAGCCCAGAGCCTGACACGGGGCTCGAACTTACCGACCGCGAGATCGTGACGTGGCTGAAGTCGGACGTTTAACCGACTGCGCCACCCAGGCGCCCCTAGTTAGATGATTAATATCTTCCAGTGGACTGAACTTTGAAACTGCCCTTTGAAGACTAAGTCATGACCACCATGTGTGTATCAGGACAGTTTACAGTAAGGAGAATCAAAACACTTGATGGTTGTTACCTCCCACACCCCCATTCTTGAGCTCATAATTGATTAATTAGCTCTAACATGACTGATACCATTGATAATCTCTGATAATGCTTTTCTACTGAGCCTGGTGCAGCTTCAGAACCCTCCTATCAGAGAACTCCAGGAAGCCAGATATCAGAGACCTCTGGTCAGAGACTGATTTCCTAAAGAAGTACTCAGAACACCAGGAGGAAGAGAAAGAAGGGTGAAGGATGAAGAGAATCATCTTTGGGGACACAGAAAATAGTGAGGAGAAGGACCTCCCCTCCCCCAATTTCCTTAACTCTCAAAAGCATATTTTGATTTTTGCAGTTTGTAAGGCTTGGAGCAGTGGTTTTTGCACTTGGTCACACCCTCAGAATTTCTGACTCAGTACTTCAGAACTTGAATTTCTATCAAGTTCCCAGGTGATGCTGATGCTTTGGAGATTTAAGTTTGAGAACCATTGCTTTAACATACTCTTCGGATATCAGAATGGTTAGAACAGCTGGATCTATTCAGATGTTTCTTGACAGAATCTGAAGGTTAAGTATAGAATTCACCTTAAGTCAAATCAGATATAGACTGGGGTGCCTGGGTGGCTCAGTTGGTTAAGCGGCCGACTTCATCTCAGGTCATGATCTCATGGTCTGTGGGTTCAAGCCCCACGTAGGGCTCTTTGCTGGCAGTCCACAGCCTGAAGCCTGCTTCCGATTCTGCGTCTCCCTCTCTCTCTGCCCCTCCCCTGCTTACTCCCTGTCTCTCTCTCTCTCCCTCAAATAATAAACATTAAAAAATTTTTAAGTCAGATACAGATTGGTAAGAACATTCCAGAATGATACATTGAGATTTTTATTATAAGCTCATTGGAATGGAGATCCAGGCAGTGTTTGGGTACTTGAGGTAAGCAACAGAATTAGACTGATTAATATCCTAGTGCTTCCAAGGTATGTTTATTGGAAAAATTGTCAGTCACCCTATTTATTCCATTCATAAGATAGGAATCAGTGCCATTTTTTACTTTATTTTCTTGGAGGTGTCTTAGGATGTTGCCATGGGCTAAAGTGGGTCATTTTGAAGCAGTGGCTGTTTTGATCATCTTACTGGGATCAGTTTTACCATGTCAGTTTCTTTTTTTCTTCTCTTTTCTTTTCTTTTGAGATCGCAAGTGAGCAAGGGGACAGAGAGAGAGAGAGAGAGAGAGAGAGAAAGAAATTGAGCTAGCCCAAAGTGGGGCTCCAACCCATGAACCATGAGATCATGACCTGAGCCAAAGTCAGATTCTTCCCACCAGGCATCCCATCATGTCAGTTTCTTAGCTAATGTTTCACTTGGTCACTTCCCAAGCACTTGATGGTGGTATTATTAAAGTGTTTGGTTGAGGGGAGTTTGACATCAAAACATATATCACAGGGGCACCTGGATGACACAATTGTTTAAACATCTGACTCTTGATCTCATCTCAGTTCATGATCTCATGGTTCCTGGGGTCAAGCCCTGCATCGGGTTCTTGCACTGATGGTGTGGAGCCTGTTGGGATTCTGTCTCTCCTCTCTGACTCTACCCAGCTTGTGCTTTTCTCTCTCTCTCTGAAAACAAATAAACGTTAATTAAAAAAAAAAAAACATTATAAAATTAAAAAAAACCATATCATTAATAGTGTTTCCTTTTGGAGAACTAGATGGGGAAGAATGGGAGAAGGTTGCTTTTTTTTTATAGATGCAAATTTTTTAAACACATGAATGTTTTATTTTATAATAAAAAACTTTCAAATCCACCTATGAATTAGGTGACAATACCCAAGGGAGGCTTGCAGCAGAGAACAAATCAGGGTTACTCCAGGTGAAGGGTCACCACTATCACTGGAAAAATCTGTGACTGTCCCACTTCTTGGGTCATTTCCTCCAGATTATGAAGTCCCAGGCTGTGGGAGTTTCCTCTATGCTGTGATTGGGTCACATGTTCAATAACTTGTTAATGGACAGTGATTGGGAATGTTTGCTCCCTTCCTACTTCTTCTTCGTTTTTTTTTTTTTTAATTTATTTTTTGAGAGAGACAGCATGAACGGGGGAGGGGTTGGGAGAGGGGGAGACACAGAATCCGAAGCAGACTCCAGGCTCTGAGCTGTCAGCACAAAGCCTGACGTGAGGCCCGAACTCACAAATTGTGAGATCATGACCTGAACTGAAGTCAAACGCTTAACTGACTGAGCCACCCAGGCGCCCCTGCCCACCCCCCCAATTTTTAAGATAAAAACCTTCTTTAAAAAATTTTTTTTACATTTATTTTTGAGAGAGAGAGAACGTGAGCAGGGAAGGGTAGGAGAGAGTGGGAGATCCAGAATCCATAGCAGGCTCCAGGCTCAGTCAGAGTCTGATGCAGGGCTTGAACTCACAGTGAGATCATGACCTGAGCTGAAGTTGGACTAGTAACCAACTGAGCCCCCCAGGTGCCCCCAAAATTCATTCATTATCTTAACCCATCTTTAGTTTTATGCTTAAGGAGTGCTAAGCTTTCTACCTGTGACTACTCGCCGTGAATGTTCTCCACAATCATCTGTATGAGTAGGCCTTATTTATTCCTTCTTCATCATTGATTGTTAGATCATCTGCAGTCATATTTCTAACATCTAGCAGAAGTCTTTAAGTCTCCCTTGGGATTCATCTTGTGTGAAGGTCCAATAAAAATTTGTTCCACAGGTCTAAAAACTAAACCTTTCCAGGTAGAACTAAGTTGCAATATTTCTAAATCCCAGGGTTCTTAGCAAAGATGAAGGTAAAGTGATAAAAATCATTGACATTTGTGTCCTTGAATTCTAGTTCTAGTCTCTTTCTAGCAAAAGAGCTGTAGTGTCACCCTGTTTCTGTCATGCCATCTTCAAATTCTACCCTCTTCCTCTCCCCCCAAACCTTTTGCTAAGTTCACACTGACTAGGATTGCACTTAGAATTCTACACTGATACTAATAGTCTAGTTTAATCATTACAAAACTGTTGAATCCCATCAACTGCATTTTATTTTCACCTTGTGGGACACTGTACTTGTTCTAGCTTCTTATAGTCTATGACTTCTTAACAGATTTTTTGTGCAATGAGTCTGTGTTTTGGAGGATGTTGTCTGCTAGACTTTGCTCATTTTGTGTTTAGCAGTACAATATGTAGCAGTTCTTTCACCAGCCTGAATATATGCCATGACTGGAGGATGTTGTTTTTCTAAGACAATTTAAGCTTATGCTTACTTGACACTTTTGTGGGTCTGAGGCTCCCCACCCACTAGTGTCCTCCTTTCTGTGGCCAACTCTGCAGATCCAAGCCACCAACCACTTCAATTTAAATGGATGTCAGAAAACCACTGTTTTTGCTGTGTTTTTTCTCCACATGTAGTGGTTTTCTGATGGACTCTCAATCTGGGTTATGGAGATAAGCAGTTATTTTTCATAATACTTTTCCATCAACATGTGGCACTAATTCCTCTTATTTTAATAGAACCCCAATAATAAGCCTTTGTGGCATTTATTTATTTATTAAGGTTTTTTTAAAAAAAATTATTAATTTTGACAGAGAGCATAAGTGGGATAAGGGCAGAGAGACGGAGAAAGAATCCCAAGCAAGTTCCGTGCTGTCAATGCCAGCCCATCTAGGGGCTCTATCTCATGAACGGTGCGATCATGACCTGAGCCAAAATCAAGGGTCGACACTTAACCGAGTGAGCCACTCAGGCGCTCCTTATGTGGCATTTAGTTTTAAGTTGCCACATCTAGCATTTATGATCATCCGTAGGATAATGCCTCTCTCTTGGATTACTGGCTCACAGTTCCATTCTCTTTCATTCCTGTTCTGAATACCTTGATTGGTTTCCAACAAGATAAGATGAGTAGAAGTCATGAGAAAAAAATAGAGGTAAGTATAGAATCCATTTGTTGAGTCCCCTTTCCATGGAAGAAAGGATATCAATGTTGACTGCTTCGGCTGGAGATGGGAACTAAATTTTGGGGGTTTTTTTGTTTGTGTTTGTTTTGTTTTTTTCTACCAGCTTTTTTGGCTATTTTATTTTATTTTCTAATTTTTTTAATATGAAATTTATTGTCAAATTGGTTTCCATACAACACCCAGTGCTCATCACAACAGGTGCCCTTCTCAATGCCTATCACCCACTTTCCCCTCCCCCCTACCCCCACACCAACCCTCAGTTTGTTCTCAGTATTTAAGAGTCTCTTATGGTTTGCCTCCCTCCTTCTCCGTAACTTTTTTCCCCTCCTTCTCCTCCTCTGGTCTTCTGTTGAGTTTCTCAGGATCCACATATGAGGGAAAACATATGGTATCTGTCTTTCTCTGCCTGACTTATTTCACCTAGCATAACACTCTCCAGTTCCAACCATGTTGCTACAAATGGCCAGATTTCATTTTTTCTCATTGCCAAGTAGTATCCCATTGTATATTTAAACCACATCTTCTTAATCCATTTGTCAGTTGATGGACATTTAGGCTCTTTCCATGATTTGGCCATGGGAACTAAATTTTGAACAAAGTCCATGCAGAGTACTGTTCCATATATGCTGAGAACTATATCCTACCCTCAGGGCTTACACTCTAATTGAGATAAGACAGGCACACAAAGTACATTGGAGTTCTAAAATAATTTTCAATGTACAGTGCACTTATAGGATTGTGTTATAACAGTAACAAAATACTGAGTGCATATGGGTACAATTATTATCCCTATTTTAGAGATGAGGAAACAGAGGCTAGGTAACTTGGTATTGGTGGTTTGCTGAAGCATATTCATTTTTCTGTTTCCAAAATAAAAACAAGTGAGCAACAACTTGTTTTTCCAAAGACAGGAAAATGGAAGACTCATGTCTGCCTACCTCCCTGGAAGAGGGAAGAGGCAGACCTCACTCAGTGTAAGTGACAAGAAACTTATTATATGTGTTAGCCAACCCTCCCTAGTTCGACAAGGGTTATGTGAAAGAAAATCACAGCTCTGAATCCTTTGGGAAGCACAATGTGCTCGGAGAAACAGTACTGCTCTCAGGGGAAACATGAGGCTCCTTGAGAGGCCAACTTGTACTGAAGTCTAATTCTGTCACTGTTGGCCATGTGGGCATGTAACACTTTAACCTCAGTTTCTTCATGTACATAACGGGGGTGATGGACCTATCACATGGGGGTATTGGGAGGATTAAATAAGGACTAAATAAAATGATGTAAAATGCTTTAGTGGCAACCCCCACAACAAGGGCTACCATTTCTCTGTACTCTGTGCAGAGTGCCTGTTAAGTAGGAAGTGTTTAATTAATGGAGCAATTTATACTTATTACTATTACTTAGCTAATCTACCCTATCCTATTGCTTTGCAAGTCACCACTTTCTCTTTCTCCAGCCAGGCTATAAGCCCCAGATACTTCCCTGTTATCTCTCCTGACCTAAGTCCTCAATTCTGCTGTTTCCTAACACCAGACCATCAGTGTCCCCACAGTAGTTTGAAAACATTTCAAATCCAACTGGTTTTGTCCTGGTGTTCTCTCAAAATAAAACAAGGAAACAAAAAAACAAAACAAAACAAAAAAATAGTGCTCCAAATTTTATCTTTTGGTTTAAAAAATTTTTTTTTAATGTTCATTCATTTTTGAGAGACAGAGCATGAGTGGGGTAGTGGCAGAGAGAGAGGGAGATACAGAATATGAAGCAAGCTCCAGGCTCTGAGCTGTCAGCACAGAGCACATCGTGGGGCTCAAACTCACAAACTGCAAGATCATGACCTGAGTCAAAGTTGGACACTTAACCCAATGAGCCACCCATCACCCCTAGCTTTTAGAAGTTTTTTAAATTTAGAAATTTACCTTATTCTTACAACTTGTACTTGTAGAGTGTTATCTCAGTATTATGGGATGATTAGAATGGATGAACACCCAAACCACTGGGTCTTCTACAGGATTAAGGGATGGTGTAATTTTGCAAAATAGAGGAAATAACCACTTTGAATGAGATTTAAAAACCTATTACTCACTTCCCTTTCCTTCTGCAAAGACTACCTACTGAGAACATTAAGTAACAGTTTATGATTGACTCAGTATTGCTCACTGGACTGTTATTAAGTGTGCTCTTAAATTGTTGCCTTCAAGGACTGCCTAGTTGGGTATGGACAGCTTCTAGCTGCCACATGCATGGGGGCATGGCAAAGCTCACCTAAGAATAAAGGACTATTGCCACACTCAAAGGGCATAGTTCCTTTGGGGTAATATCATCACTGATTATATATGTGGTATGGACAAATTCTGGTTTTAGGTGTAATAATTGTAATTAATGTTATTAAAAATTGTTCTCCTTGGGGTGCCTGGGTGGCGCAGTCGGTTAAGCGTCCGACTTCAGCCACGTCACGATCTCGCGGTCCGTGAGTTCGAGCCCCGCGTCAGGCTCTGGGCTGATGGCTCAGAGCCTGGAGCCTGTTTCCGATTCTGTGTCTCCCTCTCTCTCTGCCCCTCCCCCATTTATGCTCTGTCTCTCTCTGTCCCAAAAATAAATAAACGTTGAAAAAAAAATAAAAAAAAAATTGTTCTCCTTGAAAGATACACACTGACATTTGAATTGATAAAATGATGTGATACTTGAGTTTCGCTTCAAAACAATCTAGTTCAGGAGGTGTCTAGTTGGCTCAGTAGGTAGAGCATGCAACTCTTGATCTCTGGGCTGTGAGTTCAAGCCCCCTGTTGGGTGTGGAGCCCACCTAATAAAAATAATCTAGTTCAGAGTGAGGGGGTTAGTGTGGGATATGGTTGGAAAAAGATTGACCATACCCAAGAATTGTTAAAGCTGGATAATACGTATATGGCAGCTCCTTATATTCTACTATTTTTGTGTGATTTTTGAAATTTTCTGTAATAGAATTCGTAGATACATGGTACTGAGCGAGGTTTGAAGGCCCATTTCTGAGTAGGAGTAGATGAGCTTTAGTACACGGACTGAGTGCCATTCTGTGGTCATTCAAGAGCTTTTAGGTTGTGCAGAGATCCTAGGTGAGCTTTCCATGGTGTCTGGTAGTGCCTTTTTGTCAAATGGAGAACATGCAGTCCCTGCCCAGTGAATAGTGAATGAGTCAATGAAAGCAAAGAGGCCCAAAGCCCTGACCCTTCTCTTCTTGTCTTTGCAGCGGAGCCCAGGGGGAATATGCTGGGTTGGCCACTATCCGAGCTTACCTCGAGGGGAAAGGAGAGGGACACAGGACAGTAAGTATGAGCATGAGCAGGTGGTGCTTGCCCACCATCAGGGGGCAGTGGGTCCAGCTCTCAGAGTCCCTTTTCTTTTGTGGTGCACTCCTTCTAAGCCTTATTGGAAGCAGCTAGGGAACATACAATCAAGAAACAGATTTCCCTGAACTGGCCATTACAATCCTTGCCCCGGAGACACTTCCATGGACCATTTTGAGGGAAAACATTTGAAAATAAAGGTTTTTGTTCAAGCCCAGTCTGTAAAAGTCAGCCAGTTGGCCATGGAACTGCTTTCCACAGGTTGCAAAGGATGGAAGGGGCAGGAATGTTACCCTTCCAGGTCTCTTCTCCCTTGTGTAGTCCTGGCCCTACACCTGGACAAAGGGTAGGGACTTGCCTTTAATTCTTCTGTAACCCCTACTGTGACTAGACACAGTTCTGATTATATGTATGCTCAAAAAATGTTTATTGAGGGGCACCTGGCTGGCTCAGTCAGTAGAGCACGCAACTCTTTATCTCAGGATCATGAGTTTGAGCCCCACGTTGGCTGTAGAGATTACTTAAAAAAAATTTTTTTTTATAAAATATTTATTGAATAAGTAAATTCCCTATTGAGGATTGTCATCTCTAAGCAGCAAAAGAAGATGGTGGAGCAGAGTTCATGGTTCTGCTTCAGTTTTTGCTTTCAGTATGGGAGTCTAGTCTCCAGGGTCCAAACTGCTTGTGGAGCCTGTTTAGGGACCCACAGGTGCTAATGGGCTTGACTGAACTCCACTAATCTCCAGGTAGCAGTGCCTCTAGCAGTTGATCTGACATAGGCTTCAGAGTGTGGCGAATGAGCCTATTTCTGAGGTCTTCATTTTGGTGTTGACCAACACTGAGCGAGAACTTCCACTGAGTTGTGGAGGTGGAGTTCTTAGAGGGAGCAGTGGGTAGGGGTCGGGAGCAGGATAAAAGTGAATGCCCATCCCAGGAGACTTAGAAAAGGGTGCCAGGCTAGTTCTGGTTGCCCAAGTTAGTGGGAGTGCAGAAGCTGGTGGCCCTATCTCAGTCCATTTCTGGGTATATTAAAACTAGAAGATTATTTGTGGCTAGTTGCCTGTATTTTGCAATGGAGAATCTGAAAGCTGTTATACTTCACTTTCAAAAATGGAGGGAAAAAAGAATTTTCTTTCTCCTCCTGTTTATCCATCCTGATTTCACAGGTATGTTTTTTCAAGCCTTTGTCCTAGTTGGGGAGTAGAACTAATTTTCAAAAATCTTTGAAAAAGAGGACATCATTAATTGAATAATTATTCAATCCTGGTTACATACAAGGCACGGTGTGTGCCAGTCCTGAGTTAGATTAAGTGATAAATCAGATAGACACAGTCCCTGACACTCCAAGTTGGGTTTCCTAGTGGTTTTGAATTCTTTAAGTTAGGGAGGAAATGTTAGTTTAGAACTAGAATCATTCTTTGGACCTCAGAGTCTCAGCACTGTCATAGCATCAGAAAGGAAACATTGAAGCTCATGTTATCCAGGGAAAGAATGGCAGGTGACTGACATTAAAAGTTCCCCCTTCTGTTCTTCCTCTGTGGCTTCCATGTATTAAGGTAGCCACTGGAACTCCTTGTTATACTTTCTAACCACTGGGTGTCTGGGGATCCTGGGAAGGGATCCATTCGTTCTGTGTGACCACCTCCATGTTGCCTCCTTTTCCTCATCCTCCTCCTGCCCCTGCTTTATAAAGAGATTTTTGAGATCTGCGTTGTAGTGGTCATGCTAAAATCCAGGTTCCATCAAATCTGTGATGCTCCCCACCCCTTATTGTTTCCAGGTCTCCACTCTGACATCAGGAAGTATCTGTGAATGTCCAGGAGTGGGGGACCAAACCAGAAAGGTCAAGCAGAAAGGATGAAAGAACTTTTGATTGGGCCTGGACAGAGTTCTTCTGTGACTGACAGATCCTTTATGGTTCCTTTTCATTCTCTTTGTGTTTTCCAGTCCTCTCTTCTCTGTCTGTCCCCCTGCATGTGATGTTTCTTGTCTGACCATTGTCCACACTGCTATAACCACAGTGTCATTTTTTCATTCTGAAGGACTGCAGGAAGCTAGCCACTGAAGCTGGGGAAGGGCCGAGGGTGGGAGAGACAGGGAAGGCCACCCAGTCCCTGAGCTTGTAGAAATACAGAACTCTTAAGTTTGGAAATGTTGGCATCCTTTCTAGATTAAAGATTTTAATTAAAGCTGACATTTTCAGTTAGAGAAGAAAATGATTTATTACTCAAATAATCAGGGAGGATTTTTCCATATCAGAAGAGTCTCAGACAGCTGTTCCTGCACAATAGACCCTAATGGAATCCAGTAAAATACATCCTTCTTTTTTGAAAAGGAGTGTGGGGAAATTGTATGCTACAGAACCACCCAAGTCCCTGATGGTTCTCTTATTTCAAGCTGTTTTTTGGCAATTATTTTTCACATTTGCTCTTGGGTTAAATTTCAGAGGTTCCTAAAATGCAACAACCAAGTTCTTGATTTACCAGTTTAATTTGGGGGACTATAAATTTGTTTAACAAACACCAGGGATTGTCTTAAACCCTTTGTAATTAACAACTCAATTTGTTAGTCCAATATTAACTTAGATTTGCTGAGCAGAGATGTGGTCTTTATACAACAGAAAACATTGACCCCACAGAAAATACCAAAAAACATCCCCCAAAATGTATATGGGAGTATTTTTCTCTTCCTAACTGCCTGAGACAAAGTAGTGGCATTTGGTTTTTAGATTTTCTTAGTGGTAAGAATTTGATTTTCCCTCACAAATGAGTACTCCTTCTTAATCCTTCACTCATTCAGCAAGTGTTGGAGAATGAGTTATGGGTTGGGTTTATACCAGGTACATTGGGGAGTTAGAAAAACAGCATCCATCTAAATGGGCATAAATGCTCCAAAGAGGATTTGTTTTATATAAACTAAAGCATCACATCCATTCCCTTGTGACCGCACAATTTTAAAGTGAGGCAAAACCAACATTAAATAAAATTACAGAAAGAAAATACTAAAGTTTCCTAATTTTACATAGAAAAACAGAACTGTATAATAGCAACATATAAATGAGTCACTGACAAAACCGCTGAGACTTTTTCTGCTGCTCCTTATATCAGGATATGTATTAGTTTTCTGTGGCTGCTGTAACAAATTCTTACAAACTTAATGGCTTGAAAAAACAAAAATTTATCTTCTCAGTTATGGAGTCCAGAAGTCTGAAATTGGTTTCCCTTGGCTAAAGTCAAGGTATTGGTAAGGCAGTCTCCTTTGGGAGGATCCATGAGAGAAAATGTTTCTTTGCCTCTCTGGATGCCTCCTGCATTCCTTAGCTTGGGGCCCCTTCTTGCCATCACTCCATCCTCTTGTTCACCCTTCAAATTTCCTGTCATTTTTAAAAGTATTTTTTAAATGTTTATTTTTGAGAGAGAGAGAGAGAGAAAGAGAGTGTGTGTGCACGTGCATGCAAGTTGGGAAGGGGCAGGCAGGGTGGAGACAGAGGATCCAGCAGAAAGCCTGATGTGGGGCTCGAATCCATGAACCACGAGATCATGACCTGAGCTAAAGTCTGATGCTTAACTGACTGGCCACCCAGGCGCCCCCATTCATCATATTTTCTACTTACTTTGTTGTCAAACCTCCACCTGCCTCCCTCTGCTGAGAGTACTGGGGAATGTGTTTAGGGTCCACTGATAATCCAGACAGATTTCAAAATCCTTAATTTCTCATCTCATGAGACTGAAGTTAATCGCATTTTCAAAGTCCCTTTTGCCATAAGGATACATCCATTGATTCTGAGAATTAGAACATGGGCATTTGAAGGGATACTCAGCGTACCATAGGATGGTTTGACATTTTTACCTTGAATATATTTATTTCAGCAGAACTTCCCTGGTATGAATTCTTAATTTAGGCCTTTAGCCAATGTTTTATATTCATTAATTTTTTTTTTTTTTTTTTTTTATTTGAGGGGTGCCTGGTGGCTCAGTCGGTTAAGCGTCCAACTTCAGCTCTGGTCATGATCTTGTGGTCTGTGGATTCAAGCCCCACATCGGGCTCTGTGCTGACAGCTAGCTCAGAGCCTGGAGCCTGTTTCAGGTTCTGTGTTTCCTTCTATTTCTGCTCTTCCCTGCTTGCACTTTGTCTCTCTCAAAAATAAATAAACATTTAAAAAATTTAAAACTTTCTTTTACGCTTAAGTATGGTTGACTGTATTCACTTTTAATGTTTGCCTTTTCCTTTGTGATCAATGTTCTGCCCAGAAGGGATCCTTTTATCCAAAGATCCTTTGGTAAAATAAAAATACCTTATGGGAAAGGACAAGTGTCTCCAGCTTTGGTTCTGAGAAATTAAACTCAATAAAATAGGGGAGCATTCAAACAAGAAAAAGGATTTGAATACAACACTGTATAACCAGCATGAGACAAATAACTGTTCAAAAGAGGCACAAACCTTCTGTCAACAGAAGAGTAACACTTTGCCTCTGGCAAACAGTTGTCTTTGTGTACTCCTGTGCTTTTCTGAAGTAGACACCTTTGCTGTTTTTGAGGAAATACCTGCAGAGCAAAGTTTTCTCTCCATAAGGCCATTTCTGTAATGCCCATCCATTTCTCTTCAAGGGGTTGCAATATTAGTTCTGGGACTTAAAAAAAAAAAAAAAGGAGGATTATTTTCAGGGTGATCATTGTTTCTCCTTATTGCTTTCTTTTGGTAAAACCTCTTGTGATGCCGTTTCCTGCAGTGCAGCATCATCAGATTTATCAGAGCACGTGTGTTCACTTGTGTTCACATGATTTGTAGGAGGAAATGAAAATGATTTAAATCTAGGAATTCTAAAATTGTACCCACCCTCCACCTTCTGTAAGAATTCAACTTATCTTTAAATGTTATCTTAGGCTCTAGCTCTTGAATCACCCTCCCTTGACCTCTTCCACTTGAAACAATACCCCCCTTATTCTGAGTTTCTATGGCACCTGTTTATACATTTACCAGCATTGTCAATGTGCCCAGGACAGGTATTGATTGGTTTTCATGCTTGCTGTATGATTCTCATGGCAATTCATTGCACAGAATAAGCATCCAGTAAATGGTGCCATAATTGGTGTGTCAGCACAGGAAGACCTTGGAATTATGTCTACTGTTATCATCTCTCCTGGATCTCAGCAAAGTGAAGCAGAGAACTGAAGCTGTGATGTGGGCAGTTGGGTCCTAGAGTTTAACTTCTAATCTCATGTTCTTATAAGATACTTTCTACATATAACTGAGACAAGGTCAGAATAAGCACTGACCTGTGTTTTGGTGTGCTGAGATAAGGGAGGACAATACTGATTAATATTATAGGAATCTTTAAAAATTGTTTATTCATCGTTTATTCATTTTTGAGAGACAGAGTGCAAATGGTGGAGAGGCAGAGAGAGAGGGGAACACAATCTGAAGTAGGCTTCAGGCTCTGAGCTCTCAGCACAGAGCCTGATGTGGGGCTTGAGCCTACAAACTGAGATCATGACCTGAGCTGAAGTAAGATGCTTAACTGACTCAGCCACCCAGGTGTCCCTACAGGAATATTTAAAGAGCGGTATTTGTGGATTCAAACAGAACCTGCCCTTTTGGACATTGTTTTACAATACAGTAATAATGAAATTATAGCAGATTTCAGATGTTATGGTCAGTTTATTTTTTTTTTTCAACGTTTATTTATTTTTGGGAGAGAGACAGAGCATGAACGGGGGAGGGGCAGAGAGAGGGAGACACAGAATCTGAAACAGGCTCCAGGCTCCGAGCCATCAGCCCAGAGCCTGACGCGGGGCTCGAACTCAGGGACCGCGAGATCGTGACCTGGCTGAAGTCAGACGCTTAACCGACTGCGCCACCCAGGCACCCCTGTTATGGTCAATTTAAATAAAGCATGTGGCACCTATTTAATCTGTGCTCCAAGCATGTTGTAGGACTTTTCTCTCATGAATAGCCTGGTGATGATTTTTTCTGCTTCCTTCCTTTCATTCCATTCCTAAGGTTTGCCTCATTCCAAAATCAGCACATGGGACCAATCCTGCAAGTGCCCACATGGCAGGCATGAAGATTCAGCCTGTGGAGGTGGATAAATATGGGAATATCGACACAGCTCACCTCAAGGCCATGGTACTAGTCTTCCGCTAAACAGATGGAAGAGGTCTGGGTTGAGAAGAGGTGGTGGGAAGAAGGGACTGGATAGTTTATAGCAACATTGTCTTTCTTTGCATTCTAATTAAAAGACTGCAGTTTCTCCTGAATGGGTCTGGGGAAAATGGCATAAAATCAGAAAACCTGTCTCTGTAAGAAAAATAAAAAGCAACAGTCACATTTTTGGTCCAGAATAAAACCGAACATAGTCTACTTTACCTCTTCCTTAACCAGTCAGGGACAAGGTCCTTTAAACTGAAATCCTATTCTCTTAATTCGTGCATATGTAAGAAACTGAATGAATTATTCATGGTCATAGTAAGGCTACTCCTTGTAGGGCCTGCCTGTCTCCTTCTGCCCACCTTCCCCCTTCTTCCCCTATTAATAACCAAACAGGCAGTCACAGTTGTTCTCAATCTTTGTGCTGGGAATTAAAACATACATGTAGATTTTATAAATGTGTGTGACTGTCCCAGCCATTACCTGCTGAATTTGGGGCGGCATTCCACTCCTTTCTGCAACACCAACCCCTCACTCCCAACCTCCCAACCTCCAGGAAGAGGTTGCCTAGCAACTGTATCTGCTTTCCACTGGTGGACTGGAGGCTGCATCTTAAGAGGGAAGGAAATCAGTTGGATAGCAATGTGATTTTGTCAAGGTTATTAGGCATGGAGACAGAAACTTCATGTAACTGCCTTCAAAGGAAGCTGAAAATAGCACTGTTAGTCTCTCCCAACCATCCCCACCTATTCAGCACCCCACAAAGTTTTTACCCACAGATATTCTGGGGCAGTGCTTGTAATTACTAAGTTTCCCCAATATAGGATATGACCTTTAATTTTTTTTTTTTTTTTTTTATTTCCATACGAGCTTGCTCTGAGTCACTGGCCAAAAAAAACCCCAGGAATATGCCTTTTATATGTTTGCTTTCTGTGAAAAGGAAACATGAGGGAGATTTTTTTTTTTTTTAAATCAGAGCAGAACACTTCTTGTGGGAATTCTAATTTCAACAGAATGAGAGGGAAAGGGAATAAGGGTGGATATGGCAAGATGAGCAGAGAGAGATTAACTGTGAGAATAGACATGTCCATAACGAAAAAGATCTGAAGTAATTATTGAGATGACTAAAACCAAAGGAAAACCTAGGAGAGTTGAGCCCAAAATACCCAACTTCCAAACAGTTTTTTGGTCTTGATCATGGAGACTTAGTTTGAAGGGATTTTGTTGTTTCTTTGGAATGACTTAGGAAAGGAGTAATGGATTTTATTGTCATCATAGTTTGAGACAATTCTAGAAATGAAAAGACCAAAAAAATTACCTTTCCTAATCCTGTAAGGTAAAAGCAATGGTTTGGGCAACAAATAAACAGTTCCTCTTCTGTCTCCCTCTGCCCTTTTCTATCCCATAGGTGGATAAACACAAGGAGAACCTGGCAGCAATCATGATTACATACCCATCCACCAATGGGGTGTTTGAAGAGAACATTGGTGATGTGTGTCACCTGATCCACCAACATGGAGGACAGGTCTATCTAGATGGGGCAAATATGAATGCACAGGTGAGCAACAGAAGAGGGACTCCCTGAGAAAGTGACAGAAAAATATTATTTTCCTCTGATTTCTTGACAATTGTCTTAAAACATGATACTGAATTCAGAAATGAGGTTGACTTTCTGTATTGCCAACTTCAAGGAAAGTACCACAATTTCACTGAGATCAGATTTGAAGGGGGCAATAGGGGAGGTTGGGGGAGATAAAAAGGTTGACAGGAAGCATGGAATAAACTGAATGTCAGAGTGTTTGATCTCTCTTGGGTGCTACAGCTATGAAGGTCTCCTGACTCCCTACGGAAATTCACACCCATGTTCTAGCCACTGGTGGATATTGATCTCCCATGGCAATGGACAAGTCCTTAATCTGGCTTCAATTTCATCAGTGTAAAATAGCTGAATGGTTCTGTCCCTGAAGGGCCAATCCTAACTGTGTTTGTTGGGGGTGGGGTGTAATGTGCACCTCTCTGCAAATGCTGTAGGGGTTCATTGGAGCAGAAGTTTCAGTTTCAGAGTTTTCTTAACTTCTTTGTCATTATTTTGTGATTGTGGGTTGTTTGTTGTTTGTTTGCTGTTTGTTTGTTTGTTGTTTTGTTTTGCTTTACCATTTCAAACTCTTTCTGCTTTTCTTTGCTTCTTTCTGATTCCCTTTGTAAGTATAGTTGACAGATTGTCTATTGCTAAGAGTTCAGGAATGCACTCTTTATGTTTGGCACTTAATTATGTTCAAAATTAGCCCTAATGCCTAAGTGGCAGGAAGGCCTGTTGTGACTGGTATTAGGGTGGTCTCAGGAAAACTTCCTTCCTTTCTTCGCCTTGGTTCAGCATCCTATCAGGTAGCCTTCCAGTCTCTTTCATTGGGGTACCCAAAATGCATGATGCTCAAAGCCAACCATGCAGGGGAAGTAGCATTGCTGGTCTGAATGTCATCTGTTTCTGCAGCAAGGAGGTACTTCCCTTTTGCTCATGGTGTTTCCTCTCCTCAAATCTGTATTTTGAAATCTAAATTAGGCTAAATGGTCAATTGCTGTTTCCACAGAAACCATAAGCCAGGCTGCTTATGGGATGTCAGATTTTGAATGTGGAACTCTTCCGGTATTAAGAACATTTCTGTGAACAGTGCTGCCTGCCTTTCCTCTGAGAGGAGAAACTGCAGCAAATAGCATGGCTGCCTTTCCAGAATATCCTTGCAAGCTCTTGACTTTTGCTTTTGGCTCTGTTCCCTTTGTGGTAGGTGGGAATCTGTCGTCCTGGAGATTTTGGGTCTGATGTCTCACACTTAAATCTTCACAAGACCTTCTGCATTCCCCACGGAGGAGGTGGCCCTGGCATGGGGCCCATTGGCGTGTGAGTTCCGGGCTGCTCATTTCAGGATGGTTTTGGAGACTGAGAATGAAAGAATGGCCCCAAGTTTGCTGTTCTTCTCATCGAGGTCTTCAAGTGTCATGGACACCGTCATATCTAGTCCTTCTTTAGGGGCTGGAGAGAAGCAGTGAGAGGGGTGATAACTTAGACTTCCAAGATGTTTTCTCTCTTTTTTTTTTTTTTTCTGTCTTTTAAAAAAAGAAATCAGCTGTTGGTTACATTGAAAGTGAATTATCAACAACCAAAGGAACTTATAGTAGAAAAGTGCTTGCCTGGGGCTGGGGAGCAGGGGATGGGTAGGGAGAGGTTGGTAAAGGGTACAAACTTTCAGCCGTAGATGTTTGACCTGGTGATTTAGTTGATAACACTATATTGTATAATTGAAATTTGTAAGAGAGTAGAACTTAAGTGTTCTCAGGAAAGAAAAAAAGAAAGAAAGAAAGAAAGAAAGAAAGAAAGAAAGAAAGAAAGAAAGAAAGAAAAGAGAGGGAAGGAGAGAGGGAAAAAGGAAGGGAAAGGAAGCAGTGAATTGGATATAAGGTGTTGAACCCTTTGCAGCCTGAACTCTGATTACATCTGAGATAAGCAGGAAACAAACCTTGTTACTGGAATAATTGGATGAGATCATAATAGCACTAAAGGAGTATCTTGCAGCTGTTGATAACTTTTTACACTGAAATTGAATCATCTTGTGAAGATGATGCTGATCAGCCATTTCCTGAGTTTCTTAAGTTTTCTAAACATGGACCAAAGGTCCCAGTCTTCAGATTGTTGGGAGTCTGGCCCTCTTGCTTTTTATTATTATTATTATTTATAGTAAGTGGGGGCACTTCAGTGCCTTAGATATGCAGGAGGCGGCTGAGTAGCATTCATAGGCTGGCCTCTGATGTGCAGGCCCTGTGGCTCCTCAGAAGCACCCTCTATCCCTTAGATGCCTTGGGAAAGAGTGTGGGGCAGGGAGGTCTCCACATCCTGGTGAGTCCATGAATCCACAAGCTATTTCATGGCTGCCTACATGAAATCTGCCAAATCCTCTGCCACAGTTCTCCGGTGAGCTGCTGGGACACTGATGGCTGGTGAGGAGGAAGAAGAATGGAACACTTCCTGAACATCTGTCTCTTAGCAGGCGTCAGATCCCTTCTGCTCTGAGTTTCTCTACTAGGAATAGAGCTTCTCAAGAGGGCCCAGCACTTACTTGTGTGTTTGGTTGGTCTGGATCTTTTTGATATCTTCTGAATTTGTGCTTGAAAAAATACAGGAAGAAGCATCTTGCTCCTTTTCTGCCCAATCATCCGATCATTTCAGTAAAGCCATGTGAGGATAACCGGCCTGTGGGTACTGTCAGCGCAGCCCCATGGGGCTCCAGTTCCATCCTGCCCATTTCATGGGCTTACATTAAGGTGAGGCCTGTGACTGTGTTAGGCCGGTGGGGGATGTGATATGTGGGTGGGAAACTAAGTCTATAGACTTTCTTCTTGACTTAAAAATGAAGTCCGTGATCTGAGATGGAGTTCAGTGAACATTGCTGACTTGGGTGGAAGAAACCTTCTTAAAAAGATCAGCTAAAATTTATTTCATCTCTTCATTATGCTTCCTTGGAGCTCTCATAGTGAGTTTACCATTAGAGAAACTGACATGCCAGATGTGTTTTCCAGACAAAGTTCCATGAGTCATATGGATATTCTGGTTGCATCATTTGATTTCCTGTAGGATTTGTATAGCCCCTTGCAAGTGAAAAACAGTGCACATACTAATTATTACAGAAGGTTGAAATCCTAGGATAAATTTTAGAAATCTCATTTTGGCTTAGATTTCTTATGAGCCTGGAGGGTAAGATGAAAAAGTAGCAGAAATTTGCTTATCTGGTGGTTTCCCTAAGCTCTTTGCTCTTTAGAGTCTGTGGAACTGTAATTCTCTGGGGTAATTAAACTTTGTTAGAGAACAGCTTTCCTTCCTTTGTGTTCTCCAAAAAAACACTAGGGCCATAGTTTATTTTATACAGCTCTTGTTCAAACTGGCCTGCCTACCTCCTGGGCTAAGACTGTACATTGGACAGGAACACTTGTTCAGTGGCTAATTAGAACAGCCTTCCCAAACTGTCTTCCCTCCTTAAAGGAGGGTGAAACAAGACTCTCAAACTCAGCTGTGCAAATCATGTTGGATGACTCTCTGGGGCTGGCTGTTACTCTTTAACAGTGTGGCATTTATGATTCTTAATGAAAACTTTCTGGGAAGCAGAAACAACAATTCTGTACCCCGGAGACTAAAACCTGCTTTTAAAAATGATACTTGAGTTATTTTACAGGCAGTAACAACAAAAACAATCATAGTAAAGGTCTGCTTCTTTGCAAACAGAATCTTATTCCCAGGTTCCTTTTGGTCCCTAGATCATGTAAACGTGGGTTATTATGGATGTGTTTGGGTTGGAGATGATTTCCCACATTTAAAAAGTAAATGCCCCCAGGCTGGTTTGGCCATATGCCAGGAGTACCAGACAGAACCTCAGATAACAATGAAGTAAAGTAAATTTAAAAATACCCCTCTGGGGGCGCCTGGGTGGCGGAGTCGGTTAAGCGTCCGACTTCAGCCAGGTCACGATCTCGCGGTCCGGGAGTTCGAGCCCCGCGTCAGGCTCTGGGCTGATGGCTCGGAGCCTGGAGCCTGTTTCCGATTCTGTGTCTCCCTCTCTCTCTGCCCCTCCCCCGTTCATGCTCTGTCTCTCTCTGTCCAAAAATAAATAAAAACGTGGAAAAAAAAATACCCCTCTGACTTTGACCCCTCTCTTTGTTTCATGCTGTTGTTACTTGCCACCTGGGCATTAGAACTACCTTCTTTTCCTACTGCAGCCCATTGTGGACACTCCCTATAGGACTGCAAGATTCTACAGAAGAGCCAGAATCATCTTATGGTTTCCTTTTGCCTCTACTTCTCAGTCTTACTAGCCTACACAGAATTCTTAGGGGATTTATCCCAAAACACACATTCTTAGGCCCAATCCCAGAGAAAATCAAATTCAGCATATGACTGCGTAGGGCTTTGACCATCAAGCTTCCAAGTGATTCTGGTGCATGAGTGGAGAGACATGGCTGGCTGAACCAAATCCAAGTTCTTTGTGGCAAAGGTTCCAGGCTTGCAAGAAGTTGTCACAACCCACCAACCTCTATAGTAACCTCCAGACTGCAACCATGTGCCTTTACCTCTACACCTTGGTTTTGGCCATTCTTCTCAGCTGGAGTGTCTTCCCCATTCTTTTGTTTCACCAAATTCTACCCATTTGTAGATTTCCACTCAAGTACTAACTCTTACTCTGGGAACCCTTCTTTTCCAGCCAGGCAAGATGTGTCCTTTCCTTCCTTTGGACTTTGGTGTCTCTATTTTTTATTTGATGCTTTCTCATTTGCTTTATATTAGTTATGTATTTAATACATATTAATCCCCATCATACATGAGGTATTCTGGGAAGAATGTAGGCAATAAAAATTGATGCAGTCTTGATTTTAAGCTCTTTGCTGGTGTTGATGTTCACCTGGTATAATCACAGGGACCTAGGAACCACCAGAACAGGGTAAGATCAAGCCTGGCCGTTGTTAAATGTATAAATAACTCTGACTATGGTCAATTGGAAGACAAACCATACCAAATTGATTCAGTGAGGATTTTGGTCAATATCCCATTAGACTCCTGGCAATTATCAAGATAATCTCAAATGCATAAACAAACAAAAACATTCCCAAATGAGTGTAGTCTAAGTTTCTTTTTCCTCTTTAGGTAACATAATAGTCAGCAATCAATTTTGCCTCTGTTACTTTGTTCCGTGTTGTTACTTTGTTATTACTTTGTTATTTTTATAAGAAATACAAAGTTATGTTCAAAGGAGAAAACCAAAAATCATTTCAGCATCAGAGAAGACTGGAAGACATCTTTGTTGGGATTGACACTGGGCTGACTCCCTTTGAGGGTGGGATTTACTTGGGTGTGTCTTTCATTAGTTAGTGCGCCTTGGGTTTAACCTGTTCCATGGCTGGTGACTCTTTCTCTCTGTTGCAGATGATGGGAGGCAAAGGCCTTAAACAGGCCACAGAAATTGCTATATTAAATGCCAACTACATGGCCAAGCGATTAGAAAAACACTATAGAGTCCTTTTCCGGGGTGCAAGAGGCAAGTATCAACCACAGTCTACTATCACCTTGGTTTTTTTCTTGACCAGGTTTGACCTAGTAAATGTTTTCTGTGGTGGGTAGGAAATTTTCGTTTCTTTGCATATATAAATCATAGTTATTGGAAATAACTTCAATTGAGTGAACAGGTTAGGAGTATCACTATTTGCAAGGCTGTGTGATGCAGTAGCCTACACAGCCCAGGTCAACAAGGAGCCCACAGCATGGGGAGATGTATATATAAATACCATGCACTCTTAACCTCACAAGTGCTATGGGAATGGCTCCAGAAGAGTGGAGTAATTCAGACTGGGCAGAGGAAGTGCAGAATAGTTGGGAGAGCCTTCTGGGAGGAGACACTTGAGATGAGCCTGGAAAGGAGAGTATCAGACCCCAGTAAACAGAAATACTGGAACAAGAAAGAATTGTGTAGGTGGTGAGAAGCTTGTTGGGGGGTTGTTGAATAGGAGGAAGGAGAGCAGATGAAGGTGAAGTTGGAGAGGCCAACTTGAAGTCTTGGAAGGCTCTTGACTTTACCCTTGATGACAGCCATGAAAGGTTTTTTGAGTAGCGGAGTGACAGGATTAAGAGAAGGTTAAACTCATTTCAAAAATGGCAAGGGAAGAAGATCCTATTAGAAGTAGGATCAATAGGGCTTAGTTACTGATTAATTAAATGTGAAGTGAAATTCTATGTAAGCCTTTTATGCTTATAATAGAGGAACAGCAGAGAGAATAATAGTAGGGGAACCAAGTCATCCTGGAAGTGATAGGAGAGGATGGAGCCAGATAGCTTTGCAGAAATTTGGCTTAGGCACAGAATCTAAGAGCAGACTCTTGGAAATGGTGAAACTCAAGGAAAGAGTGTTGAGAAACCATAGCAAAGCCCTGCAAGCAGATGGCTACCTTAAGAGGGATGTGGCACCTGGATGGCTCAATTGGTTAAGCGGCCAACTGTTGATGTCAGCTCATGTCATAATCTCACAGTTCATGAGTTTGAGCCCTGTGTCGGCTTCCATGCTGACAGTGTGGAGCTTGCTGGAGATTCTCTCTCTCCCTCTCTCTCTGCCCCTTCTGCAGTCTCTCTCTCTCTCTCTCTCTCTCTCTCAAAATAAATTAAAAAAAAAAAAAAGGCAGGATGAGCATAGGGGACTCCAGTGAGAGGACTCGACTCCCTGCTTGAGGCAGCTGTAGGACCCTGCAGCATTTGTCACAATGCCTCTCCCTAGAGAAGCCCCTGCTTGTCCTGCCTGCCTCTGTTCTGGCCTCACACCTCCTCCCTGAAGCCTCTTTTTCCTGGTGGAGAGAACTTCTCCCTCCTCTTGGCTCCCTCTGCTACTGAGGATTTCTCCCACTCAGTTTATTGTCTGGCTCTGTCCATCAGACTTGAACTCCTTCAGGGTAAAGACTGTGCCTGCTTCCATTCTCGAGCACCAATCCCTGGCATCATGCCTGCCCCAGTACAAATGTATTGCACAACAGGGAGAGACAGAATGATGTTCTGATAGGAGTCTTAAAAGAATATTTGCCTGTAACAATTAGCAATCCTTTGGTCACCTTTGAAAGAATTGGAACAAAAATGGTAAGGCAGATGCCAAACCGCAATGAGCTGAGAATGGATTGAGGGTGGGGAGGACAAAGGAGAAGCAGTCATGGTTTGGGGGAGTTTGGTGGTAAAGCAGGGGTACATGTGGAAGCTATTTCAGTAAGATGCAGTTTTGTTTTGAAATCAGTAGAGGATTTAAAACTGCCAGAGAAATGGCTTTGAAGAGGGAAGAGTGAAGCTACAATAGAGGAAATAGTAGATGGGGGAACAAAGTTATACTGGAGGTAATAGGAGGAGATGGCCCTAAGACACACAGCACATTGGCTGTGAGCACAGAATTGGAGATCAGGGACAGATGGGGACTTGGAGCTTGGAGCAGACAGACAGCAGCATGCCCAGACCTGGGCCACAGGATGAGACCTCACTTTGGCTCTTGATTTCTCCAGCTCAGGCAGAGTATACATCTGTCATCTTTAATTTAAAGGCTGGTCTTGCCTTAAAAATATGTATCCAAAGACGTGGTTCTATAGTTTGAAAACAGGAAAGAACTAAATAGCCAGAAGCTCTAAATAACCAGAATGCTCCCTAGAGATTAGGAAAAAAAAATTGTGGGCAATATGTCTCTAAGCAACACAACAAAATGCTTCTGAAGTGGGTATTAACCTACAAGAGCTACTAATTAATTCAAATATAGCTCCTGCTCTGTGAAATGCATCCTGTTATGTATTGGCCTTCAGGATAAGTTTAAGTATTTGTTTTGTCTGATTATATAAGTAATATGTATATGCTCAACATGGAAAATTTGGAAAATTAAAAATCTGAGGAAGAAAATGTAAATGATTCATGGTTTTGGTAAGCAGACATAACCACTATTAATATTTCACTGTATTCCTTCTCATCTTACTTTTAGACCATTGAGCCAGTATTACAGTTTGTGTCCTGTTTTTTAATTTTATCTTATATTGTGATCATTTCCCCATGTCGTTAAGTGTTCTTTGAAAGAGGCTACATTGATTCATTTGTTTGGATATACCAGGATTCCACGAATTCTGTCATGTTTTCCCCTTAGTCATTTGCATCTGTAACATGCTGCAATGGATATCTTTTACTTAGATTTTTAAAAAAACATCTCTGATTATTTCCTTAGAGCTGCAGAAGAGAAATTATCTCAGAGTGTGAATACATTTAAGCTCTTGGTACATGTGCCCTGGTTATCCCCATAGGTGCCAATTTATTTCACTCTCATAGCATATGAAGTGACCATCATGCTGGGGACCAGTGAACACCAAGTGCCAGGCTGGAAAAAAACCCACAAACCGAAACCAAAATATCTTTCCCAATCCGGTGGCTGGAAAACGGTATTTTTGTTTTAATTGACAAGGTTTATAGGTCCCCCCCCTTGTTTATTATTTTTTAAAGAAAAAATTTTTAATGTTTATTTTTGAGGGGGGGAGGAGGGACACACAGAGAGAGAGAGGGAGACACAGAATCTGAAGCAGCTCCAGGCTCTGAGCTGTCAGCACAGAGCCCAATGTGGGGCTTGGACTCATGAACTGTGAGATCATGACCTGAGCTGAAGTCAGACACTTAAATGACTGAGCCACCAGGGGCCCCATGTTTATTATTTTTTAAATGTAGTTGAAACTTCCTTGTGATTAGCTTAATTTGATAATTTCATTGAGACAATTCACATATCACACAAATCACCCACTTTAAATGTACAACTCACTGATTTTTAGTATGTTCACAGACTTGTGTAAATGCAAACTTTCATTTTTAAAGAGTCCATGTGATCTGGACTACATGGGGATTGGTGGCAATCCAGGAGAGAGGAAAGTGAACAAAGCAAGTGTTTCTCAGGTGCCTAACCACGTGCTTAGTGTTTGAGTGACTGCTTTAAAAACAGCAACTGTCTCAGTCCTAGGGGATTTGCAGCACAAAATGATAGATCCAGTTTCCGTTTGTTTTGACATTTTATCCCAGAATCAAATAATGAATTGTATTTCTCATCCCACACAGAGATGTATTGGTAATTACAGACCTTGTCACCTAATCCAAAAGTTCATGAAATCAAAAATTGTCTCATATTTGGTCTGGTAAACACATTTATTCTTGGACCTAAAGAAGAATTATCATTGTACCTCCTGAGGGCCCAAAATAGAAATGTTCTTAATAAGCACATTGTATTCCAAAATGTCTAATGGCAATATTAGAAGACTATTATTCATCTTAATCATATTTACTAGCTCTATATAAGACATTGTAATTACAGATGAATATGAGGCAATAATTTTAATGAACTCCAGTCTTCCCTTTATGAACCATTTTTTTGAGAGATTTGAAAACCCCAGCTGAACTGTTGAGGTTTAGGGTTTTGTGAAGCAAGGGAGTGACAGGCAAGAATTGGGAAGGGAAAAGCAGTAGTATTTAGGATGAGGAAGGAAAGGAATTACCTCAGGTAAGATAGTATATTTTTATTTATTTATTTTTTTATTTGTTTATTTTTAAAACATTTTTTAATGTTTATTTATTATTGAGAGACAAGAGCATGAGCATGGGAGGGACAGAGAGAGAGGAGGAGACACAAAACCCGAAGCAGCCTCCAGGCTCTGAGCTGTTAGCACAGAGCCTGACGTGGGGCTTGAACTCACAGACTGTGAGATCATGACCTGAGCCGAAGTCTGATGCTTAAACGACTGAGCCACCCAGGCGCCCCAAGATAGTACATTTTTAAAGGAGGAATTTAAAAAATTCACAGCTGTCTACTCATGTGGGAGGCTAAACTCACTGATGAAAATGGAGTTCCTTTTAGTGGAGGCGGCAACTTT
Source organism: Acinonyx jubatus (assembly GCF_027475565.1). Taxonomy (NCBI): domain Eukaryota; kingdom Metazoa; phylum Chordata; class Mammalia; order Carnivora; family Felidae; genus Acinonyx; species Acinonyx jubatus. The sequence goes on from NC_069391.1 coordinate 61,316,453, forward strand.
GTTACTATCCCAATGTTTCATTTATGTTTTAATTTTTTCAGTGCCTATCCCCTATGGCCTCAGACAAACCTAATGCTGCCTGGAAATTTCTGTTATGAGTTGGTTTCCCAGTGGCCTTTACCGGCAGACATGGACTTCATGGAATGGTCTTTCATGTCCCAGGCAAGGAAGTGAGCCTCCTGAGGCCAGAGGCTCTGCCTAGCCGACCTCATTCCCATGGAAACATTCAGTTTTGATTCTATTAGTTATGGTCTCTGGATTGCAACTGAAAAGCTTGACTAAGCATTGATTGCTCACCTAAGCCTTAAAGAGTAATTAGCTAGTGAGTTCCACATATCTCTAGGTAGTCATTCTGAGGATAGGAGTTGGAGGAAAGGTGTTCCAAATTTAGAGCCACGCCACTTTTATTTTGTTTTTTTGTCACCCCCTCCCTCTTCTCCCTGTTCCTTTGACTTGGTATCTTTTCAGACTCTCAGCTATAGCCATGGTTAGGCCCAGGAGAAATACCTACTCAGTGAAAATTAAACCTTGTGCTGATCAGTGTATACAATTTCTACTTCAGATTGCCCTGATTTACCACATACCACAGAAGGTTTGTGTACCTCTTCTCCTTAAAAACTACAAACACAGATGAACATCTTGGGATTTAGCCTCCAACAGCCACCAAGTTTCAATTTCATCCCTTTCAGAGCTCAGAGAGATATGCTAAAATTCTACCGTTTCCATTTGAACACATTAGAATATGGATTTAGAAAATAACATCTGAACCTCATTTCAGAAATGGAGCTCTTCCCAAACCGCCTGGTTGTGGTGAGGACACTGCAGATGTAGTCTTTGTGTTAGTGCTAGGCTGGGCTCCGCGTGATGGGGCCTTTCAGCTGTTACTGAACTTCTTGGAAGACAGCCCTCTGCCTGCCAGCAACAGTGACTTTCCTTTTCCTCCATGATGTGTCCCTCCCCTCTTCATCTCCTGCCCACTGAGTGCCCTTTAGAGCAGTGAACTTCATTACCCTTCTTTCTTGTGTCACTGTCACAGCGCCGGGTGGCTGCCAGAGGCTCAGAGAAGAAAGGTCAAAGGTTGAGGCTGGGCTCCCAAAATGGGGTGGGGATAATGGGTATTTAGGATTCCTGCACTTAAATGATCTCCACCGCCTCCCCACCCCCACCCCACCCTCACCCCTGAACATTCCAACTGGGCATTCCTTTTAAGCACTTTTTGCCCCTGACTTTACCTAGCTATGAATATAACTTCCCACTTTTGAATCACACTCCTCACAAATTTAATTTCCATCATTGTTAGAATATTTTATAATATTCAGTGACAGTATATTTAAAGCTTGAGGCTCTCATACTTGATTTTCTCACAAAATCAGTCCTTTCTTATTTATTCATTACATAAGAAGCAGAGCAGTTATGGATGATTTCAGAAGCTGTTTAGTGACTGGAGCAACTCTTCTCAGGCTTGAGGAATTATCTGCCCCATGTATCTGTAAGTAGATTCCTTGTTTGCTGAAAGGAAAGTAGGTTAGGAAGTAATACATTATTGTCTCATCTACAGATACTTTCCTAGAAGGAAATTCATCAGATTTGGGGCCACAGAATTTGGGAAGCCCCCAGAACTGTTGTTCTATATTAATGAAAATGCTGACTTCATTGATGGTTTATTCCTGCTGATGGGTCAAACAGGTTGTGCTGGGGAGATTGTGACCTGGGCCTAGAGAGGAAACCAGCTTACAAACTAGAGCAAAGTGAACTGACTCCCACAGACTTTGGTTTCATCTTCTTGCCACCTGTGGTGTGCTGTTTGACAGCCCCGATTTCTAATAATCAGCCTGAAGCCTGAAACCAAACCCTCAAAAGCCCCTCTGAAGAATCTCATACAATTATGTATGTGACTTAGAGATACATGTTCTGTATATAATTACATTCACACAGATGAAACAGTTATTTGATGCTGGGGCAGAGTTATGGAGAATGGTATCAATGGACCTTTGGCTCTAGAGATATTTTGTATAAAAGGGTCAGGCCTGTGTGATGACATGTTTAACTATTGCAAATAGATTTTATATCATCAGAGTTGAAAGAATCTCATCCCCAGGAATCTCAGTCAAATGTTCCAGCAACGCACTGGCACCAAAGTTCCACCTCCCATCAGCCTCTTGCCTTGTGTGTGTTGTGCACTAAGGACTGAACACATTGGCTTGACATGTTAAAATTTTATTTTTATAATCACTTTTATATTTTATAATTATTTTTTACATAATTTTTTAAGTTTATTTATTTTGAGAGAGAGGTTGAGAGAGTGTGTGTGTGCAGGGGCGGGGCAGAGAAAGGGAGACAGAATCCCAAGTAGGCAGCACAGTGCCCAATGTGGGGCTCAAACTCACAAATGGTGAGATCATGACCTGAGCTGAAGTTGGACGCTGAACAGACTAAGCCACCCTGGTGCCCCTATAATTATAGTTATTAATAAAAGTAAATGAGGTCTTTGTTGCCACCTATAAACTTCCAAGTTACCATGGCATCTTGGGCCTTGTTGATATGCATTACAAAGCTGATTTGTACATTTGCTTGGGCAAAACAAGCTGATGGTAATCTTGAACTGAAACAATTTCCCACAGGTTATGTGGCTCATGAATTTATTTTGGACACAAGACCTTTCAAAAAGTCTGCAAATATTGAGGCTGTGGATGTGGCCAAGAGGCTTCAGGATTATGGTGAGTGATCCTCTGGGAAAAAACCCTCATAGGGCATCTAAGGTTTTTGACATTCATGCTAGCTATGGGCGACTTCCTCAAGGCACAAAACAAACATGCAGGCACCACAATAAACTGGTCCGTAGGATAAATGGTGAGCACAGGATTCTGGGTAAACTTCAAAGTGATAGAGAAAAACGTGCCCTATGACTGCATTGGTACTACCCTTCAAAAGATATTAAATCAGCATCTTGAATCCATTGGCATTCAAGAAAAGTCTTTATAGTTAAAAGAATTTAAAATCCCAAAGAAAATGGTTTTTGTTCCCTAGTTTCTTTCTTTTTTTTCATTTTAATTTTTAAATTTTAATTTATATTTGTTTCAGGTGTACAATATAGTGATTCAACACTTACATACATACTCAATGTCCATCATGATAAGTGTACTCTCTAATCCCCATGACCCATTTCACTCATCCCCCCCACCCATCTCCCTTCTGGTATCCATTACTTTGTTCTCTCTAGTTAAGAGTCTGTTTCTTTGCCTTTCTCTTTTTTTACCCCCTTTGTTCATTTGTGTTCATTTCTCAAGTTCCACATATGAGTGAAATCATATGGTATTTGTCTTTCTCTAATTTATTTTGCTTAGCATTATACTCTCTAGTTTCATCCATGTTATTGCAAATGGCAAGATTTCACTATTTTTATGGCTGATATTCCACTGTGCATGTATATGTGTATATAATATATATGCCATCTTCTTCATCCATTTATCAGTTGGTAGACCTTTGGCCTCTTGCCATAATTTGGCCATTGTTGATACTGCTGCTATAAACATCGGGGTGCATGTATCTCGTTGCATCAGTATTTTTGTATTCTTTGGGTAAATACTTAGTAGTGCAATTGCTGGATCATAGGGATAGAGTAGTTCTATTTTTAACTTTTTTTTTACATTTTTTTTAACGTTTACTTATTTTTGAGACAGAGAGAATGAATGGGGGAGGGTCAGAGAGAGAGGGAGACACAGAATCCGAAACAGGCTCCAGGCTCTGAGCTGTCAGCACAGAGCTCGACACAGGGCTCGAACTCACGGACCGTGAGATCATGACCTGAGCTGAAGTCGGACGCTTAACCAACTGAGCCACCCAGGCGCCCCTCTATTTTTAACTTTTTGAAGAACCTCCATACTGTTATCAGAGTGACTGCCCTATTTTGCATTACCACCATCAGCTACCATCAGTGCAAGAGGATTCCTTTTTATCCACATCCTCTCAAACACTTGTTTCTTGTGCCTTTGATTTATGTCATTCTGACAGGTGTTTGTTAATATTGTGCAGTTTTTTTTTTTAAGTATATCTATTTTGAGAGAGAGAGAGAGAGAGAGAGTGTGCATGAGCATTAGCTGGAGAGGGGCAGAGAGAGAGAGGGAGAGAATCTCAAGCAAGTTCTGTGCTGTCAGTGCAGAGCCTGAAGTGGGGATTGATTCCATGAACCTGTGGGATCATGACCTGAGCTGAAACCAAGAGTCTGGACACTTAAACAACTGAGCCACCCAGGCATCCCTCTTGTAGTTTTGATTTGCATTTCTCTGATGAGTTATGTTAAGCATCCTTTCATGTGTCTGTTGGCCATTTGCGTGTCTTCTTTGGAGAAATGTCTCTTCATGTCTTCGGCTCATTTTTAATTGGATTTGGGGATTTTTGGTGTTGAGTTGTATTGCCTATGTTTCTATTAAATTCTTATTCCTATCCCATTTCTGGTAAAGAAAGGAGTCCATGAAGAGGTGAGTTGGTGTAATGATGAAGGTTCAGGTAAACTGCTGAAGTGTTAGAGAGGAATGGCATTTGAGCTTTATAGCTGTTTCAGCTTCTACAGCTTCTATAGCTGCTTCCATAGATGAAGGAATAGGCACATGCTAGTTCCATAAAGACTGTATTTTCTTGGAAGACTTGAAAGACAGGCCTTTAATGAATTAGTGGATGTTCATTAAGCACAGACCTTATCGAAATACCTATTTTTAGTGACATTATTAATAATATCAACGACCCCTCAATTTTTAGAAAGGCAGAGATGGTGAGAAGTTTGCCTTTCAATGGATGTGGAGTCCTATCTGAATTTTAATAACTGGAATAACTTCTTTTAGTAAGGAAAGTGAAAGCTTCAGTAATTTAATAGTTTTACTACTGCATCATATTGGGAATCCCACATGTGTGATTCATTCCTCTCTTGAATGCATGATCTTATTATGTAGAGTTATACTGATTATAAATGGGAAAGCCAGAGAAAGTTTTCATTAATGAAATTAGCAATCACCTCTCCAAAATCTCTTGGTTGCTCCTGTAACCTGACTAGGCCTCCTGGCTGATGGCAGATTCAGGCAGGATATACCTTCACTTCTGGGATGTGTTGTCTGTATCACATATCTGACTGCAGTAGCAGCATTTGCAGGGAGGGAGAGCACTGGCTAGGAGGTTATTTTGATGTTTGATAGAGTGAATGCCACACTTGCCCTAAGCCTAGAATTGTACAGGTGGCTAGCACTTAGTACCTCAAAACATATGTGTCTAATAAGTGAGAGAATGAATGGATGAATGAATGAATGGCTAAGCAAAAAAAACAGCAATCGAGAATAACAGATTCTGGGTCTTAATCACATGTACTTAATTAAAATCTCCAGGGGAGGGGCCTAGTAATCAGTATCTTTAAACAGCCAAATGTGGGGCATAATGCCTTTGGGCAGAGGCATCCAGACTTAGCGAGTAATGAGTCACCTGGGGTTGTTTTAAGACTCATGTTTTTGAGACTTACCTTGGGCTTCCTGAATCAGGGTCAGGACCAAAGAATCTGTGTTCCCAAGATAACTCTGATGGTTCTGGTTATGGGAACCACTACAACAGTGTAGGTTGGGCTGAATTTGCTCACCCATGAAATTGAGGTTGGACTTCATAGGTAGAGATTAGCTTTTAAAATCCCTTTCTGATTTGAGTGACACTATTCTATGTATTTGTCAAAACTTAGTAAGTGATAAACTTAAGATTTGTGCATTTTACTGTATGTAAATTTTATCACAAATACACGTAAACAGATATTGAATTCTAGTTAATGATATGCATCCTGAAGTATTTAAGGGAGAAGTATACTGATGACTGAAGCATTCTTAGAATTGAATCAAAAATAAGATGGATGAATGAATGAACAGATGTGATTAAGCAAAGAGAGCATCATTGTTGAATGTAGGTGAAAGATAGGGGTGTTCACTTTACAGTCCTTTCAACTTACCATTTGAAAATGTTTGTAACATGTTGAGGAGATAATCCCTTAAAGCATGCAGGCATGACCCTAAAGCACTCCATGTAATTATGCAAATCAGAATTGGGGAACCATTTAAATGTCTTCATCTTTTACAGTTTCACAGAAAAAGAGCCAGAAATGGGAAAAGGTTTTTGGCTTTTGTCCAGAAAATCTCTCTTGAGTATGTCTTGGTGATTCATCTTACATATGAAAGCTTTTGTAAACAAAAACACCTTCAGCCTATGTTCTGAATAAAGGCAAAGGGTCTCCATGTACTGCCAAACCTCAGTTTCCTCATCTGTAAAATGGGGTTAGTAGGCTTCTTTATGGTTGCTATCATTTTATTTAACTTTTGATAGGCTATAATATTTTAATTTCTCTTATTGTAATAAATAAGCATTATAGTATGATTCTAATAAAAAATCAAAGAATCTCAGCTTCATATTAGCAATAGGCCCTGTTAATATTTTAGTACTTATTTTTCAAGGTGTCTTCCCTCAAAATATAAACACTTTCGGTGCCTGGGTGGCTGAGTTGGTTAAGTGTCTGACTTCAGCTCAGGTTATGATTTCATGGTTTGTGAGTTTGAGCCCCGAATCGAGCTCACTAGTGTCAGGAGTATCAGTGCGGAACCTGCTTTGGATCCTCTGTCCCCTCCCCCTACCCTGCTCATGCTTTATATCTCAAAAATAAACATTAAATAAAAAAGTAAAATATTAAAAAATATATAAACACTATCATTTTCATAAAAATGGGATGTCATTATGTAACTTGCCCTTTTATATTTTTTATTGCTTACCCAATTTAACAAATAAAAATTTACATACATTTGTATGGTTGCATATTTATTATGGATACTCTCTAAAACTTGCTTAACTGATTGTTTCTTCTTGGGTGTTAGTTTATTTCCTAAGTTCTTCTTGCTGAGATGAATATATATATGAAATTTCTTCCAAATCAGGGAGGTCAGGGGTGCCTGGGTTGCTCAGTTGGTTAAACGTCTGACTTTGGCTCAGGTCATGATCTCATGGTCTGTGAGTTCAAGCCCTGCATTGGGCTCTGTGCTGACAGCTTGGAGCCTCGAACCTGCTTCAGATTCTGTATCTCCCTCTTCTGCTGCCCCTTCCCCGCTCGCACCCTGTGTCTCTCTCTCAATAATAATAAATAGACATTCTAAAAAATTACAAATCAGGGAGGTCAAAGTTAGTGACACAAATTCCCCTATCTCCTTCGCAGGATTTCATGCCCCTACCATGTCCTGGCCGGTGGCAGGAACTCTCATGGTTGAGCCCACTGAGTCAGAAGACAAGAAAGAGCTGGATAGATTTTGTGATGCCATGATCAGCATTCGGCAGGAGATTGCTGACATTGAGGAGGGCCGCATTGACCCCAGGGTCAATCCACTGAAGGTGCGTAGGCATTGGTACTTGATCCAAAATGTTCCATAGAGTATAAAAGTGCGTATGTACAGTGTACCAGCAACCCCTGAACTCCCATCAGAAGATATTTATTCTTGCCTAGAATAAGACCGTTCTTCTGAAAGGATGATAAATTCATTACTTGCAGGTTTGAATCTTGAACAACACAGTAACAGTTAAGTATAATGTGGATGTTTTGAGATATGTTTTGTTTGTGTAATTGTTTTGTCACTGTGCGAGGTATACCTCCCACATGCATCCAACTGGTTACCAAGGGAGGGAGCAGGGGCTGAAGAGCTCTTATCTAGTTGGGGTAGTTTTATTCTTGTGTCTCTATTTAATGCACTCTAGTGAGATTATTTACCTCACAAACTCTGGATAAAGACAAGTTCTACTAGAGCAATTATTGCTTAGAACAACTGATTGGTACTTGGCCTGAATGTTTTTTAATGCTTATGGCCTATTTTGGAGAAAATCTGCAACATGTTTATTGTATATTTGCTTCTGAGCTGTAAGTCGTTTGTTAGCTCCAGACATTAATCTGGGTTGGGGGCCAGAGGGAGATCATGAATTGGGAATATTGTGAAGGCTGTGGCTGTGCTACTATGGCCTTGAGCCAGAGAACAAGTCTGAGATGCCTGGGGAAGCTCAGGCAAGTTCCAAAAGTGCGCACCTGAAGGTGCACCACAAGGGCCAATGACTGGCAGGAGAAGGCATCTTGCTCATTGTTATTTCTCTTTTCTGTGGATACTGAAAAGAGATTATAAGGATTTAGGCTAATTTTAAAAATGGCAATAGACATTTAAAGGACATAATACAGAGCTATAAAAGCAAGTGGAGAATAATACTCGTAAAATGATAAAAGATTTTAAAATGTGCCTGACTATGCTATATGCTGTTTATACATATATGCCGTAATAGTATAAAATCACAATGAGCATGGTGAATACAAAATTCAGGACAGTGGTTATCACTGGGAATAGGGTAAGAGATGAGCTGGAGGAGTTATAAAGGCAGTTTCAATTGTCTCTTCAATGTTTATTTATTTAAAAAAAAAATGTTTGAGAGGGCGTGCATACACATGCAAGTGGGGGAGAGGCAGAGAGAATTCCAAGCAGGTTCCGTGCCGTCAGCACAGAGCTCAATCTCATGAACTGTGAGATCTGAGCCGAAATCAAGAGTTGGACACTTTTGTGTCCCCTGTGTGAATGTGCCACACAGGTGCCCCCAATGTTTATTTTAAAGGGTTAAGCAAATATGATAAAATGTTGACTTATATTGGGTGGTAGATGTGCTTAATATATTACCATGACTTTCTGACATTTGAAATATTTCAGAATAAATTTCCCATCAATTTTTTCCCCCTCAAATTGAAATAAAACCAACCAGCAGCCCCATACCTGGGCTTCTGTCAGCTCACTGGTTGAAGCAAAGCACAGCAGAAGGCAGTGTTCTGCTCTGATCCCTTTCCCATCTGTGTGTCTCAGATGTCTCCACATTCCCTGACCTGCGTCACATCCTCCCACTGGGATCGGCCATATTCCAGAGAGGTGGCGGCATTCCCACTTGTAAGTTGTCTTCTGAAGCCGAGTGTGCCAGCTGGTATACCGTCCACGTGCGTATGAGGGGCCATCACCTATCTGATGGGACTCCTATCCTTGCAGTGTCATTACAGTTACCATATGTGGGACACTTTCTTAAATGGGTCATGACAAGTGATGCAGAGCACAGGAATTGGCTTTCGGAGCTCTGAGGTTAGTGTCAGCCACAGGCCTGAGGATCCACAGGGAATACAGTGGAGAGAAAGACCAAATAGGAGTCGCTGTCAAATGGGTTAAGGTATTTTCTACTATCATCCAAAGGGAGATATCCCCAAATGCAATTTTTCTTCCTTTCTGATTCTTACACGAAAAGGTGCTCTGCAGTCTCTCTGGCAGTGTGGGGACAAGGGTCAAAAGTTGGATTTGGGGGGACAGTAATGAAGGGGTGACTTAGCTTTTTTGTTGGACTGGTGTATAGTTGACACACAATATAGTATTAGTTTCAGGTGTACCACATAGTGATCTAAAAAGTCTATACATTATGCTATGCTCACCACAAGCATAGCCACCATCTGTCACTGGAAAAATGCTATTATGATAGTATTGACTATATTCCCTATGCTGTACCTTTTATACCCTTGAATTACTCATTCCATATCTGGAAGCCTGTTCCCCCCCACTCCTCTTCACCCATTTTGCCCATTCTGCCTGTCCCCCTCTGGCAACCATCGGTTTTCTGTATTTATGGGTCTGTTTCTGCTTTTGTTTTGTTTTCTGATACCACACGTAAGTGAAATCATATGGCATTTGTCTTCCTACTTAGCACAATACCCTCTAGGTCCATCTATGTTGTTGTAAATGGCAAGATCTCACTCTTTTTCATAGCTGGGCAATATTCCTATGTGAGTATCTATGTGCACACATGTGTATATACACACACACACGCACATACATACATATCTTCTTTCATCTACTGATGGACACTTGGATTGCTTCCATATTTTGGCTACTGTAACTAATGATGCAGTAAAAATAGGAGTGTGGGTTTTACCTTCTTATGCTTTTAAACATGTGTGGTTTAGTGGCATCTTAGCCTGTAGGGACATCATTGCAATCTCTTTCTGCAAGAGAAATGTTTCAGAATACCCAGGACATTTCCATCTTTTGTCCCTTGCAGCCCTTTGTGAAACCAGAGAGCAAGTTCTGGCCAACCATTGCCCGGATTGATGACATCTATGGAGATCAGCACTTGGTTTGTACCTGTCCACCCATGGAAGTTTATGAGTCCCCATTTTCTGAGGAGAAAAGGGCCTCTTCTTAGTCCTATTTCCCTAAGTTCATGTGACTGACTTGATGTCTTTCTCTGAAGCATTTGATGAACAAGAACTCTAGAATTTTCCACACTGGACTCACCATGGGGTTATACACTGTATATTTTTGTAATCTCTGTCAAGGTAAATGTAAATACAATTAGCATAGTAGTGTATGGAAGCTCAGTGTTGAAAGACTGGTTTGTTTCAGTGCCTGCTTTCACATGTAGCAGTTGATAGTTCAAGTTGCTTTGATTGGGAGCCATTTAGTTTTTTACATAGAAAATTTTGGGTGTGCTAGGAGCTTTAAGTTTAATGTTGGAAACATTGTAGAGGCTATACTGTAGACTACTTGATAGAATCTTGTTCCAAATAAGTCTCTGTGGACTGTGCCATCTGTGAGGAATCCCAGGGCAAATGTTTACATTTTGCATACACTGAGAAATTTTCTCTAATTTGCCTAATCTGTAATAGCATTTCTGAGTATTTTCCTTTTTCCATGTGTATGGTTTTCTTCTATCTTCCATTATTAGTATTCTAATAAAAGCATTTCAATTTGAAGAATGTCTTCTTGGTCCATTTTTCAATGTTATTCCCATTTATACTAAGTTCAGAGGGATTTGAATGGCAAGAAGATCCAACCCAATAGCCATTTTTTTTTTTACATTAGCAGTTTTGTCTAGCAACTTTTCTCATTTAACAATAAGTCCAGACAGAGTAAGTCCAGGTGTAGTGTCCCTTCAGTCTTTTGTTCAGCCTTCCTTTGTAGGTAGTCTTCATCCTCATGCTCTTAAGATGGCTGCTGCATATTGACATCACATACCCATTTTGATAGGAAAAGGGGAGAAAAACCAAAAACAAGAGGCAGATTTCACCCAGTAATTTTTGCTTGCTTTTAACTGGCCAGAAATGGTTCATATTGCTACTTCTACCTGCAAAGGAGTATGGGGAGGTCTTTTCCCTGGGTATGTTAGTGCCCCAAAGAAAATCAGTTTATTAGCTAAATAAAAGGGGGCAAGTGGGTTTCAGATAGGCAACTAGCATGCTTGGCACAAAATAACTTTTCCCTAGAAATAGCAAATGCTTCAGATGTTCTTCCCTATTAGTGAGCACTGTTCAATTCCTGACCACTTGGTTCTTTGCATGGCAGCTTGATCACACAACTATTATTCAAACTATTATGACAGTCATCTGTAGAAAGGTCTTAGTGCTCTTTTGAATGCTCTGTAGGTGGTCCACTTATTCTCACACTTAAAACGTTTATAGAACAATTTATTTTAGCCTAACTAAGCAATAGAGAAGTGATGGGATCCATTGTTTCTTTTTTACATTATAATTAAATGGTTAATACTGAGTTCTTCTCTGGAGTCAGGCACTATTCTAAGTCTTTAAGATGTATTATCTCATTGGAACCTCAAAACAGTCCGCTTTTACACACGGGGGTGGGGGGGGGTGGGGGGGGGGTGGGGGGGGTGAGTGGGTGGGTATGGAGAGATGCCCAAAGTCATATAGTTAATGAGAGGGATAAGCCAGAATTTGAACCCAGACTGCACAACTCCAGTGGCAGCTGGTCAAAACAGGCTACCACACCACCATGGTCACTTTATACCTGGAGATTTTGCCCTTCCTGAGTTGGAAACCAGGGTCTCAACACAGACTATCCATCAGGTTATGGAGTAGCCTCTTTGAAGAAAAGACAAGCACATAAAAACAAATCATACAGGTGAACAGCAGCTCTTCATCAGACTGTAAAGTATATCAGAAGCAAATACACGTGATTAAAAGTTGAAACTGCTCTGGGGTGCCTGGGTGGCTCAGTCGGCTAAACACCCAACCCGGGTCATGATCTCACTGCTCTGAGAGCCCTGCATCAGGCTCAGCATGAAGCCAGCTAGGGATCTTGGAGCCTGCTTAGGATTCTCTCCCTCTGGCTCTGCCCCTCCTCTGCCCGTGCTAAGGAAATAAATCAAACTAAAAAAAAAGTTGAAATTGTCCTTCACTATTAAGTCACTCATGTTTACCTGATGCTTATGCCCATCTTTCCCACCTCTGGGTCTTTGCCCAGGTGGTATCCACCTGGAGCACTCTTCCCTACTAACTTTGCTTTACTGGATTTTGTTTTAGCATCTCAAGAAGGTCTTCCACTCATGTCTGTGAAATGTGCTATTGGTATTTTTTCTGAAAAAAAAAATTTTTTTTTTTGAGGGAGGAAGAGAACGTGAGTGGTGGGTAGGGCAGAAAGAGAGAGGGAAAGAGAATCCCAAGCAGGCTCCATACTGAGCTGGACACAGGGCTCGAACTCATGAACCAGGAGATTAAGACCTGAGATGCAATCAAGTCTGTTGCTTAACCGACTGAGCCACTCAGGTGCCCCTGTGCTATTTTGTATCTGCACCTAGCTTGTCTTCCTTTAGCCTTAGCACAATTAGTAATTATTCTGTTTACTTGGTTTTCTTCTGCCTCACCAGACTAAGTTCCCTGAGAACAGGGATCATATCTCATTCATCATTGGATTTCCAGTGCTGACCCAGGGTCTTCCACATAGTAGATGTTCAACAGAAAGAAATATGAACTGATGAAAGGAATGATCCTTTATCTTAAAGAGAGACACTATCATGGAAACCAGTATTTTCAATGCCTGCTGTTAGGAGATGGTAAAGTACAAAATGCCAGGCCTTAAAGACAAGGCCTTTGGACAGGCTTTGTATATATAGGATGTCTGCCTCTTTTTTTCTACGGTATACATAAAATTTATTCAATTCAGTAGCATTAAGTACGTAGTAAATGTGCAAAATGTGCCTTTTGAGCAGTTTTGAAGACAGGATCTGAGGTAGACATGCACATACTTCATATAAATGGGGTACTCCCTCTGCCTTCTCCCAGCCCTTAGTCTGTGGCCTTGAAGCTGTGTATGATAAAGAGCAAGGGCCCTGGCCCAGTCTGGAAACCCTATGAAATCTTTAGATAAATACAGGGCCAAATTTTTCAATGACTAAACTGGTGCCTATCATCCAAATAAAGGACGTAGGCACCACTTTTGGGTGCAAGAAGCCATCTGAGACAAGTAGTTTGGAAGCTGAGATGTTAGTGCTTTTAGAGGTTTACAAGGCTATGGGACATAATGTTTTGGGTCCTTAATTGGCCAAGGTCAGGGATGTGTGCTAGGGCAGTGGTTTTCAAACTGTGTGTATAGATCACTAGGAGGGGTTGTTGGGCCCTGGCCTCAGAGTTTGATACAGGTGTTAGGCAGGGCCAGAGAATTTGCATTTCTTTAAAAAATTTTTTTTTTCTTAACGTTTATTTATTTTTGAGACAGAGACAGACAGAGCATGAACGGGGGAGGGTCAGAGAGAGAGAGGGAGACACAGAATCCGAAACAGGCTCCAGGCTCTGACCTGTCAGCACAGAGCCCGACGCGGGGCTCGAACTCACGGACTGCGAGATCATGACCTGAGCTGAAGTCGGCCACTTAACCCACTGAGCCACCCAGGCGCCCCGAGAATTGCATTTCTAATGAGTTTCAGGTATTACTTCTCAGCTTCCTTTGTTCACATTTCAGCCTTTAAAGGACGGGTTTTGGGAGGCTGAAGGTGGGTGAGAGGTTGGACTTAGCTTTGTATTTTTTATGCAAATCTTAGCATTTTGAAAAAAATCCCTCTTTGCTTTGCTTTCACTGAGAATCCTATGGCTGGAGAAGGCTGTCCAGGAGTGGAAGCAATCAGCACTTTGGCCATGCTTTCTGATCTGGTAGGCTTCCTCCTACCAGCAGTGCATGAAGGAAATTTTTTTTTAGATCAAAATGTCAGTTTTATTGCTAATAAAGCTGATTGGAAAAAATAGTGTTTTACTTGCGATTAGGAGGGCTTCCTCTCCATTTCTGCCCCTCTCATGCTTCACCAATCTAAGCCTGGGACATCCACTCAAGGAAGAAGTTTGAGTCTGTAGAGCAGATGCACCAGTGCAGAATTGCTGCCTCATGAGGATCACAGGGGAACAAAAGATAAAAAGGGTGGTTTCCCCAGTGGTAGTGCAGTGACATGGATGAATGAATGTCATCCATCACCTTCTCTATGGAGAGTAGTGAGGAGTAGGCCAGGAGGGAGAAGTGTAACATTACCTGAGGTCATTCCATGAAGAAAACAAAGTCCAGGAAGCAGGAGTTAGTGCCCAACACAGAGTACACTACTCTTGTAAATCTGATGAATTTCTTGCTGGCAATTAGAGTACTTGCTCTGGAGTCATATGGCCTGGAGTCATATCCCAGCTCTCCTGTATGACTGTATGACTCTGGAAAAGATAACTGGCATCTCTCAGCTCTAGTCTCCTTACGTAGAAAACATTATCTATCACTCTTGGGTGAGGTTTCAATGTATTGAAACATTGCCTGACACCAAGTAAGTACTTGTAAGTGTTAGCTCTTATTTTCAGAGCTTCACTTAGGGTCTTGTGTCCTGTACTGCACATCCCTGCACTCCCTGCTCTAGGAGTGGAGCCCCAACCCCAATTGGACCCACCTTGCATTCGGATCCATATCCTTTCCTTTTCTCTACATTCCTAAGTGCCCCTTTCCTATAAATGGCTCCCAGAGAATATACGAGGAACACGGGCTGTGACTTGATAAGATGTAGGTTAAATTCCTAGATATGCCAACTGTTTTGAGACATTAGGCAAATTCACTTACCCTTTCTGCACTTCAGTTAAGGTCAAATAGCAATAATAAAGTACTTACCTAAATCAGGCCTATTGTAAGGATTAAATGAAATAACACAAAGTGATCACTTAGCATAAGTCAATTTCTTAGCATAAGAAATCAGACTTATTCTGCAAATTTTGACTGAGCTCTTTTGTATTAGACACCATTCTAAATGACAACCTCTTTCATGCAGCACCAATGCTAGATGAACAGAAAACACATCAATCAAGACTTCAGTGTTAAATATTTAGAAAACAAAAATGGTAGGTTGCGGGGGGAGGGATTTGGGAAACTTTTACATTGGGTGGGCAGGGAGGTATTCTCTGAGGTGACGTTTAGCCTAAAATCTGAACAGAATGAAGCCAGGCATGACTAGATGTGGGGAAAGGGCAGGAGGAGTGTTCAGGAATAGAGAGAAGCATGCTTGAAGGCCTTAGGATCTCTATCGCAGCATTTGGTTATTTTCATATGTAAAGGGTTTTAAGAATCCCTAGGAAGGGGCCTGGGTGGCTCAGTTGGTTGAATGTCTGACTTTGGCTTAGGTCATGATCTTGTTTTCATGAGTTCGAGTCCCGTGTGGGGCTCTGTGCTACAGCATGGAGACCACTTTGGATCCTGCCCCCCACCCCCACCTCTTTAAAAACTGAATAAACATTAAAAAAAAAAAAAAAAAAAGAGTCCCTGGGAAATATGGATGGGAGAAAGAAGATGAGGAATGAAAGTCAGGGTTGGGAAGAGGTGTGGGACTCCTAAGAGTTAAGAATGGTGAGGAGGGGTTTTAGCCTAGAGTCAAGATCACAGAAAATGAAAATAGGGTACAGAGGAGAAGGGGACTCTGTCTCAGGTGAAGGGCTTTGAGAAAAAAGAAAAGGAATGGGGTGGGTGGAGGTCCTTGGGTCAGGAAGAGGGAAGGATCTGTAATGGGGACTGTGAAGCAGAGAGTAGGATTGAAAGTGGGAGAAAGATGCAGGTTACAGATAGGAAGGAAATGGGGGGAGGAGGTAGATAGAGGCTTCCAGTGGGGATGGGGAGAAGGAAAGGATTAAGAAGTGGAAGGAGAAAGAACATTATCAGCTCACTGACCAGACAGATGAAAGTCAGGAAATGGTGGGGTAGGAGACATGGGAGAAGGCTGTCCAGGGTGGGAAGAGAAGGGAGTCAAGAGTTATAAGTAATAAGGCACAGGGTCAGGAGGTGCAAGAAGACTCCCTCAAATTAGGAAGAGGACAAGGAGCAAGAAGAAAATGGAGAAGAGGCATGGTTAAAAAGTACACAGAGTGCAAAAGTCTGGGCAGGGTGTGGGCGAATTTTAGGGTGGCCTCTCAGTAAAGGGGTAGAGGGTTAGAGGGTCCATGGTTAGAAGGGAAAGGTGTGTGAGAAGGGAGGACCCTCAGAAGAGGAAGAACAAGGGAAGTTTTTTTGGAAACCAACTAGGCAGGAAGACTGTTGAGCTAATGGGACCATACAGGAACCTAAACCTGAGGCCTGAGGCAGGGAAGTGAATGCCCTGGTTAGAGTGTCTGCAAAGTTGAAAACAGCCCAGTGTGCAGCAAAACCCTGAGGATAGGACTGGTGGACACTTCCCAGAATCACTGCAGTAACCCAGATGCTGGAGGACCCACTTGTTGATTACCAACTATAACTATGTACACAGACAAGTCCCCTGATACGCAGGATTCATGTAATGTGTATGATGTTCTCGTACTGCTGCCCTTTTCTTCCTTCTCCTACTAGCAAGTCCTTCTCACTGCTTACTTCACTGAGTACTGGGTCCCACCCACTCCTCCCTTTTGATGCTGCCCATTCCTCCCAGTTTTGCATACATTGTTACTTTCATCTGCAGCTTTTCCCATGTCTCCCTGCTACCTTTCATACATGCAACTCACTAGGAATAGAGATGAGCCTTTGATATTAAAGAAGATAACAATCTGTACCCTCGGATCACCCACCCCAAAGTTGGGAAAAATGTAGTAAATTTGGAATAGTGCCTGTCTCTGCTGCCTGGAACTGGCAAGGGTTGTTGGATATCTTTTCCATAAAAGCAGTGTTACTAAATTATGGTTTAATAGTCTTTTGTATGCTCACCTGGGAACCTACACCTTTTCTCTGTATCACTGAAAATGTTTGTACAAATTCATACAAATGACATAATTGCATTTTCAACCTACATGAAGTCAGAAATCATTGTCATCATCTTAAAAATTAACTTCTAAAATTAAGTTAGATAAAATCTGTAATTTCTTCAAAAGTCAAAAAAATTGATGGGGGCTTGAAAAAATCAACTACAAACTATTTTTTAAATTAATCTGTATGATTCTCTGGGTATTTGGACCTCTTACAGAAGCCTAGGGTTTTCAGAACCAATGCAAGAGAAATTTGTGTGCTTTTGATCTGTTTGTTGCATTGTACTTTAACCTTACCAGTGTTTGTAGAGTTCAGGATGTGGCATTTTTGATTTTGTACAATAACAATTCTGAAGTTCATTTGAAAAAACAAAACACAAACCTTGGTGAGACTGTGAAGATTTAAGTGTTTTAAGTAACAAAGTCATAAATTTCCAGAAAACAGGGTGTCATCCAACAGCACCAGGAGTGATGTCAGTCATCCTAAAAATATGCAGACTTTCCAAACAGTGCTGTCACTGGGAATTTGATCTCAAACTGCTACTCACTGCAGTAGGAGCAGCCAAAGAAGAATTAGATGCTAACAGATCCTTTCTTTAAAGTCTAGCATAAAGAACAGAAAGAAAAAAATAACTTGTTTATGTTCAAGACATTCTATCCTACATGAACTACAGAGGAATATTAAAGTTCCCCAAAATAGAGCTAAATGTTTTTATTGGTTAAAAGAGGTTGCTTCAAATGCATTCCACAATACAATGAGGAAAATACTTTCCACAGAAGGCGACAGTTGGGTAGGCTGTTAAATAAACTTGCAAATAGCAAAGGAGTGAGTATAGTATGTGGTGCCAGCCATGTTGGGAGGGAGCGGATGGACTGTGGAGGATTAGCACTATTTCTGTATTTTGTCAAAAAGACAGCCTTTAGCCTGGAATGGTATCTGCCATTCAGAAAATTGTTAATTTGAAGTCTAATGCTCCTAAGCATAAGGAAGTTCTGGGAGGAGAGTCTGAAAGGTGCTACAGTTAAACAGGCTCAGTACATAATTCATTATTTCCCAGAAATTAGTTGCCTTTAATTTTTTTTTTTAAACCGTATTTATTTTGGAGAGACAGAAAGTATGAGCAGTGAGGGATAGAAAGAGGGAGAAAGAGAATCCCAAGCAGGCTCTACACCATCAGCATGGAGTCCTATGTGGGGCTTAACCCATGAATGATGAGATCAAAACCTGAGCCCAAGTCGGATGCTTCCAACTGAGCCGCCCAGGTGCTCCTAGTTGCCTTTAAGAATGAATTCCATGTTGGGGCACCTGGGTGGCTCAGTCTTTAAGTGTCTGACTTCAGCTCAGGTCATGATCTCACAGTCCGTGAGTTTGAACTCCTCGTCGGGCTCTGTGCTGACAGCTCAGAGCCTGGAGCCGGGTTAGGATTGTGCATCTCCCTCTCTCTCTGCCCCTCCCCTGCTCATCCTCTGTCTCAAAAGTAAATTAAAAAAAAAAAAAAATTAAAAGAAGAATGATATCCATGTTTTGAAAAAAAAAATTTTTTTTAATGTTTATTTTTGTGTATGAGAGAGAGACAGAGACAGACAGAGTGCAAGTGGGGTAGGGGCAGAGAGAGAAGGAAACACAAACTCAAAGCAGGCTGTTCCAGGCTCTGAGCTGTCAGCACAGAGCCCCACACAGGGCTGCAACCCACAAGTGGTGAGATCATGACCTGAGCCGAAGTCAGACACTTAACTGACTGAACCCCCATGGGGCCCCCATGTTTTATTTTGTTTAATTTAAATTTTAGTTAACATACAGTTCTTATGAAAATGAAAAGAAGCTCTAAAAGAAATATGCACCACGCAACAATAATCATTCAGAATTTTTAGATGAAATTCAGTTAGGTTGCACATTTGTTCTCTTTATAATAGTGTCCAAACTTGGTTTTCAAAGAGCAAAAGGATATAGTATAAATTCAAAGTAAATACTGCAGTAAATAAACAACATAGTGAAGCAGAAAAAGTAGTAGAAAGTAACACAGAGCCTTGAATTTAAGGCTGCTATCTAACTTACGGTAACTCTCTTGAAATCAGTAACTTATCTATAAAATGTAGATAATACCATTTACCTCACAAAGTGTGTATGAGAAGTGAAATAATAATGTATGAAAAATGCCAACAGCACTTTTCTTTTTGGACACAGACTCAAGAGATGTGGGAACTGTTGCCATCCCTGTTCCAAATGGAAAGGCTGGTAAAATGCTCTTTATCCTCCCCATTAAAAACAAACAGGAAAACAAAAACTGGTTATTAAGGAAGAAAAGGAGACCTCCAGATGGCAGAAATGAAAAGGGAACCCACAGGGCCTGAAACCATGTGGGCATGAAGGAGGCTGGACAAGATATTGTTTTATGATTGGGGCTTCCATGCCTCTACAGCAGACTTGTTATCAGAAGCCACAGAGGCCAGAACGAAGTGGCAAGATACTTTCAAGTGCTAGAAGAACTGCCAACCAGAATTCGATATCCTGTGAAAAGATCTCCCAGAGTAAAAGTGAAATAGACTTTCTTGGATGAAGGAAAACAAAGAGAAGTTGTCACCAGAAGATCTGATCTATAAGAATTCTTATAGTAAATTCTTCATACAGGAAGGAAATAACAGAGAGAAAAGCGGAAAATCAGGTTTGTAAAGAATAATGGAAAGTATCTGAGTAAAAGTAATAAATTATGTTCCTCTAGGGTTGTTTAACCCTAGAAACATGACCCATAAAATAAAAAACTGATAAATCAGATAGACTTCATCAAAATTAAAGCCTTTTTCTCCGAGAAACACTCTCTTAACGAAAATATGAGTCACAGACTGGGATAAAAATACTCTGAAATTCACATATCTGACAAAGGACTAGTGCTCATATTAAGAATTCTAGCGGTGCCTGGGTGGCTCAGTCGGTAAAGCATCCGACTTTGGCTCAGGTCATGATCTCACAGTTCGTAGGTTCAAGCCCTGCATCAGGCTCTGTGTTGACAGCTCGGAGCCTGGGGCCTGCTTTGGATTCTGTTTCCCTCTCTCTTTGCCCCTCCCCGCTCATGCTCGATCTTTTTCTCTCAAAAATAAACATTAAAAAAATAAAAATTCTAAACTCAACATTAGAAACAATCCAACTAGAAAACAGACAAAAAATTTAAACAGACACTTCATGAATATACCGGATGGTAAATAAGCACATGAAAGATTAAATCATCAGCTATTAGGGAAATGCAAAAGAAAGCCATGATGATACTCCTACACATCTATTAGAATTACTAAAAGAAAAAAATATTGACGATAACAAGTACTGGCAAGAACACTGAACAATTGGGTCTCTCAGGAATGCAAAATGGTACAGCCACTCTGGAAACCTGTGTAGCAGTTTCTTATAAAGTAAAACACACACACACAATATAACCCAGAATTGTGCTGTGTATGTATCCTAGAGCAATGAAGACTTGTGTTCACACAATAACCTATATGATTTTTTTTTTTTTTTTTTTTGCCTTATAGGCAAAAACTAGAGACAACCTCAAAGCCCACTGATGGGTTAATAGAAGATAAAACTGACTACTCCTCAGTAATAGAAAGAATGAAACTATCAATATATGCAATGACTTAGGTGGATCTCAAGGTTATCATGCTATGGGGAAAAAAACACATCAATCTCAAAAAGTTACATACTGTATGTTTCCACTGATATAACTTTCTTGAAATGACAAAATTATGGAGAACTTATTAGCGATTGTCAGGAGTTAGGGTTAGTGAAAGGGTGTGACTATGAAGTGGATAGCATGAAGCAATTTTTTTGTGACAGAACATTGAAATATCTTTTTTTAATGTTTATTTTTGAGAGAGAGAGAGAGACAGAGTGAGTGGGGGAGGGGCAGAGAGAGAGGGAGACACAGAATCTGAAGCAGGCTCTAGGCTCTGAGCTGTCAGCACCAAGCACGTTGTGGGGCTCAAACCCACCAACTGCAAGATCATGACCTAAGTGGAAGTTGGATGCTCAACCGAGCCACCCAGGTGTCCTGTGATGGAACCTTTAAATACAGTTACACCCATCTATACATGTATAAAATTTCAGAACTAGATTTGTCTAAAATGACTTCATGTAAAAACTGATGAGATCTGAGTAAGATCTATAAATTTATATTATTGCACCAGTATCAATTTCCTGGTTTTGATAACTTATTGTGGCTATAGAAGATGTATCTTTAAGGTAAAGGTAAGTGAAAAGTACACAAGGACTCTAGAACTTGTCAGCGTACAATAAATTTAAAATACAAAGTGAAAAAAAGTGAGTCGGGGGTATTCCCTATAAAACTGAAGTATTTTTATAAGTATTATATTTTATAAGTATTTTATAAGGACTTATAGATTTGTTAAGATATGTTTGTGTGAATTTTTGGTAAATAAATATCTGGGACCAAAATTAAAATGTGTAGTCTATATAGTTTAGTGGTGGTTGCAAACAAGCTCAAAAACTCATGCAACTTTTACTGTGATTTCTTAATAGATAACCAATCAGGCAAATTCTAACTAAAGCATTTGAGCAATATAGTTCACGATCTTCACACAAACAGAATGAAGAACAGATATATGTGAGAAGGGAAGGGCACCTCAAAAATTTTTCCAAGTGTCTAGTAGAGTTCTAGTTATTAGTTTTTTGGAGACCATTTCCAGGCAAAATGTTCATGGGAATGCTATGCTTTCTACCGGTATCGTTTCTCATCTATGGCAATTCACCAGAGATTTAAAAAACAAAACAGAACAAAACAAAAAAAACCCCTGTATTTTCTCAAGGAAAAAAAATGGTATTGAGTTAAATTCTTGGGTATGGTAGGGAAAGAATATTTTCAGAAACAAGTGTCAGGGTTAGGTCATTAGAGATCTTAATTGAGTCTATGAATAAGGTAATCTTTCCTAAACTTGACCACTTTAAAAGAGGAAAAGTGAATGGTATTCATAATCACTCTGGAACAAACAATAAAACTTGCTTTGTCCTGACAAACTGACACTTAGGGTTACCCTATCTGTATTAGTCATCTTTTGCTGCATAACAAATTACCCCAAAGTTTAGTAATTAAAACAACATTCCTTATCATAGTTTCTGTGGGTCTGGAATCCAGAAGTAGCTTAGCTGGCACCTCTGGCTTCTAACAGGTCATGTTGTCTTGGTCATATTGTGTTAACTCAAAAATCTTAGGGTCTGAAGATTTACTTTTCACTTACGGTTACATGTTCATCATGGCTTGGCTGGGGGTGGGGTGGGCCTCTGTATTATTCTCATTCTGGGACCCAGGTTATGAGAAAAGCTGTCTTGGTGCTACTGATCCCCATGAAAGGGCAAAGAAAACTCTGGAGGGCAATGAAATGCTCTGCCTAGAAGTGACACACAGCATTTGTTACAGTTCAATGATTAACTGGTCACATGACTATAGCCAGCCACAAGGAGGCTAAGATGTACAATCCTAACATGCCCTTGAGAGTCAGAAATACCAGGAGTACAGTACCAATGACTACCCTCATTCTCGTCAGTAAATATTCAACCCACTCTTGTGTCCTACAGAAATTACATGTCCCCTAGAATGATTATAATGAAAGGGCAAAAATGAAGTGTTAGTGAGAATGTGGGGCAACTAGATTCCCATACATGACTGGCAGGAATGTAAAATGGTATAAACCACTTTCGAATATCTCTTAATTTATCTTGAGTAAATATTAATGAAATTGGTGGGTTGCATAGGAAAAACATATTTAATTTATAGGAAACTTTCAACTATTTTCCAAATACTTACACATGAAGCAGCTTTATACAGCAATATCCTGGAAACTCAAATATCCATTAGCAGATGCATTAACAAATTTTGGAATATCCATATATAATGGAATACCCAGTAATATGTTCAGATTTTGTCTATTCTGTTTTGTCTATTTTGTCTTCATTTATTTACAAGAATTTTAATCTCAAACTACTCTTCACACAGCAGCTTGTTGTTATTCTATCAATGTAATGCAATTTTATACTTGAGAATATAGTGTGACATTCTTTCATTCATTCTTTCAATAGTAGTCATTTGGTCTGCCTGTCTGGTCCCTCTAGCTAGTTCTTGGTATCTTGTGTCTAGTGTTTGTTTTTTTTTGTGTGTGTGTGTAGCATCTGATTAATCCAGGTTACTAAATAATTAGTTCCTTCAGGGATTTAAAGGTCTGATATGGGGATCAGCCAGCATACAACAGTTAAGCACAAAACATTCTTCCCAGCGTAAGCTGGTGATGAGTAGACCATCAAGCTCAGTTCCCTCAAATCAGGTAGTCATGAGCTCTATCTTTTCAGGGTGCTCTGGAGAATAGGGAAAGGTTTGATCCCTAATAAGGAAATATAGAAATGCCACACAGTGGACAAGTCAGAACAGATCTCTATCCAATTTGTATGTAGACTCTACACTAAAATCCAAAGCTTTTAAGTTACAGGCAGGGCCCTTTTCTGTTAGCCAAACTGTCATAACAAGTTTGTGAGAGAGCTTACGGTGTTTTAGATTGCTACCTCCCCAAAGCTTACTTAATATTATTTTGTTTTTCAATGTTTATTTAATTTGAGAGAAAGAGAGCATGTGACTGGGGGAGGGACAGAAAGAATCCCAAGCAGGATCTGTGCTGTTGGCACAGAACCTGAAGTGGGGCTCCAACTTGCAAACCGAGATTGTGACCTGAGCCAAAGTCAAGAGTCGGATGCTTAACTGAGCCACCCAGGTGCCCTTTTTTTTTTTTTTTTTTTTTTAATGTTTGTTTATTTTGAGAGAGGGCTTGCGAAGGGGAAGGGCAGAGAAAGAGAGGGAGAGAGAGAGAGAGAGAATCCCATGATGGCTGAGTTGTCTGCATAGAGCCCAACATGGTGCTCAATCTCACAAACTGAGATCATGACCTGAGCTGCAATTAAGAGTCTGATCAGCACTTAACTAAGCCACCCAGATGCCCTTACCTAACATTCTTAAACATACCTGGATGCACATATTTGTTGAATGAGCCATATTATTTAGAAATGAGTCTATAACTAGAAGCCCTTCTTAATCTAAGAAAATTTAAGAAAAAAAACTACCCATATGAAAGTGGCTGAGTACTTAATAGTAATCACTGTAACCTACTACATGTACCAGAATCCAGTGAAAAGCTCCTCTTTCAAATTTAAGCCTGAGACAACCAGATACTATGTAGTATCTGAAGGGATAACCACATCACCTATGAAGAAATCTTGCCAAAAAAAAACCCTCACACCTAAATCTGGTCATGCTTGAATTCTAACTACCAATTTCCATAAAAGAGAAACAGGTTAAACCATACCACATGGTTATTGTCAGCAAAATCTTACTCTGTCAGACTCTAGAGTAATTTAAACATACAAATCACAAAAAGTAAAGGAAAATTGATAGAGGGGATATATACAGACTAAAAGATACTTAAGTGATAGCAATTAACAACAATGTAAGGTCCTCATTTGGATCCTGATGCAAACAAACTAACCTAAAATATCTATATATGACATTTGAGACCATGGAATTTTGAATATTTACTAGATATTTGATAATAACATTTTTTTTCTTTACATGTATGACAATGGTATTGTGGTTATTTCCTGTATCTTTTAGAGTAAACTGAAATATTTATGTAAAAACAAACGAAGTCTTTTAAAAAAGTTTAAAAGCAAAATAAAATTGCTTAGTTTGGGGCCGTCCTGGACTCCTGAACATGTTAAACTGGAATCAGCTTTCTTTCCTAGTCTATAATGTTATAGCAAAGTTAAGACAAAACATAGCGTAGGGGTGCCTGGGTGGCTCAGTCAGTTGAGTGTCTGACTTAGGCTCAGGTCATGATCTTGCAGTTCATGAGTTCAAGCCCCACGTCGGGCTCTGTGCTGACAGCTCAGAGCCTGGGGCCTGCTTCAGATTCTGTGTGTGTCTCTCTCTCTCTCTCTGCCCCTTCCCCACTCATGCTCTGTCTCTCAGAAGTGAATAAACGTTAAAAAAATAATAAAAATAAAAAAAAAGACAAAACATAGCCTAACTATGGAAATCACTTATTTTGCTAATAAAGGCAGAACAATCCAGTTCAAGTAGCTGAAACTGGGAGATGTTCCCCACCCTTCATGCAGAGAGATGGCCAATGCCAAAGGGAATACACTAGATGATGCAATTTAATGATTCATTTCAATCTAAAAAGGTTCTATTTAAATTAGATCCTTCAAAATAAAAATGATTCCAATGTCTGTTAAAAACAAGCCCAAAGTGACAACCATTCCAATCACTATGCTGTAAGTGTTCCCCAGAACTTGATTTTGATGTGAGATCCTTTATAGCCCAACAGTAAAGACTGCCAGCACCTGGGCTCACATTGCCTGCTTCTAGCACAGCTGTGCCACTTCTCTGAAGTATGAACTTTGGCAAGTTCCTTTTTTTTTTTTTAAATGTTTACTTATTTTTGAGAGAGAGAGAGAGAGAAAGAGAGAGAGAGAGACAGAGAGAGAGAGAGAGAGAGAGAGAGAGAGACAGAGAGTGAACAGGGGAATGGCAGATAGAAAGGGAGACACAGGATCAGAAGTAGGCTTTGGGCTCCGAGCTGTCAGCACAGAGCCCAACGGAGGGCTTGAACCCACCAACTGTGAGATCATGACCTGAGCTGAAGTCAGACGTTTAACTGACTGAGCCACCCAGAAGCCCCTGAACTTTGGCAAGTTTCTTAACCTTTCTGTACCTCTGAGGTTCATCCATAAGATGGGGATAACAGGACTGCCTCTAAGGGTTGTCAGAAGGATTAAATAAACACACATATACTCAATAAATATTGGCATTATATATGGCTCTGAATTCAGGAATAGAAAAACTGATTCAATCATATTAAAACTTTACTCTGATGAAAACAATATACTTTCGGAGACTAGAACAATGTTTTAGCATATTCTCATGTCTGTGAAATAAGAAGTAGCAATGATGCTAAAATTGAACGTAAGACAAGTTATTATAGAAAATTTTTCTAATTTAGTAAAATTAAAAAAGAAAAATCAAACATAAGGTGAAACCTGTCCTTAGTTCATACTAGTTCTTATTACCAAAAACCAAGAATAGGGAATTGTACAAAATGTCTATTTTAAAATGCACAATGAAATACTCTGGAAGTGATTACTTCTGGAAGTGATTACTTCTTAAAAATACATACTTACAAGCCAGACAAATGTAGAAAAGTGAAGTAAGATGAGCTATTTTTCTGGTCATAAAATATTTATTAATGTATACTTTAGGGAATATAGTGAATATAAAATTTAGGATCACAATATGAAGCAATTTCAGTCCTCTCAAAAGTCAAGCCCAGCCCTCAATGCTCTGCAGATGTAAAACCACTGGTGAGACTCACTAAAAGCAGTTTGACTAGTACAGAAGAGGCTTTTCATGAACATTTACAACTAGAGCATCTGAATACCTCTTTTAAGTGCAAAACCACACCACATTACACTAATGCAGCAACAATGCATTCATATTGTTCTCATTAGTCATTAGTAGTCAACTTGCATAAAACACCAGAAAAAAAGCACAATGGAGCTCACAAAATGGGCTAAAAAATGAACTTGTCCTTGCAAAACACATTGTAATGGAAGAAGACATTAAAAATGTATTATGCACAATACAGAAGCTGCGTTCCAAAGATCTCAAGTGTCATTTCCTTTTCTGTAAAATCAAATTACATGAACCAGGCACAACTAATATTTGGGAGGCAGTGCGTAGCTAAAACTTCATTTAACTAATTACTCAATGATTTAAAAAATCCCCATACGTCTTTTCTGTCCTGAGGTAGTTGCAAAATAAATCATAACTTGGATATCAACTAGAGCTGAGGCTTTGACTTTTTACTCATTTAAAACTAGTTGTTACTGACAGGAACTACCTTTTGATATTTAAAAGACAGTTGAGAAATGGGCCTCTCACTACACACACAAGATAATGGCTATGTAGGAAAGAGGATTAGCTGCTTCAGAACGTGAGAGATATGGTCCACCATAGCGCTTCCACCCTCCCCGCCCCCTCCCCCCCCAACCATTTTAGATTCTTTATTGTCCAAAAAGCCACCAAGAGCAACACAGTAGTAGACAAATCATCGTCCTTTGCTGTAGCCAGGGAAGAAAAGGTCAAGTAGAGTCTGCAGAATCTCATTGGGAATCATGAGATAATTCTGGCCAAGATCATGCCGGCAAGCAGGGCAGGAGAAAACTTGAGCCTTAAAGGAGCGCTGTAAGCAATCCTAAGGCAAAATCAAAACAGAAACAAAAACATACCCAATTTCATCAGAGTATAGCATGTAGAAAAGTCAATGGCTTATGCTTTTAAATAGGAACTAGAAACTTAAGATGTACTGTAAAGGCCTGAATCTGCACTCTGAAAACTAGTCTATAGACATGGCTTTAAGTTCCACTTCCAGCATATATTGTGAGACTTCAGGTAAATGACCTTAATTTTGAGTGCTTTAATTTCCTCATCCAATAAAATGAGAGTGTTAGAATTTATGTGTGATTTTCACTAGCCTCACCTACATTGGATTTTAATCCTGTTCTTTATAACAGAACACCTAAAAGAAATTTAGGATTTCCCTGCTTAGAACTAAGTTATATATCTTATCAAATCACTTAACATAGAATGTGTCTTCCAGAAATATATGGGTCAGGCACAAACACATATGTGGAAGATTTGTTTCCATGTTACGAAAGAAATTAAAATTCAGAAGCTAGGTCAGGACACACAACCACTGAGCAGTAGAGCAGGATTCCAACCTTGGTTTGACTAAAACTCAATCTTCCCCTTTACACCACACTCCTCTGGAAATGCTACCAGACAGAATCTGTTTTAGGTTTCATGAAGCGGATGGAATTATTTCAGTCCGCACTATAATATATAAAACATACATAAGCTATAACAAAAATAGCAATGACACCTTACTTTCTTCTCCATTTCAAATTCTCCTCAACAATTCCAAACATGATACAATACCTTTGACTACAGAATACATATTTGACTATTACTGTCTATAGTAATAAAATTAAAATAAATTAAAACATGCATTACTGCCAAAATGTAATGAAATGTTTCTTAACTGGCAAGGTTCCATAACTATTCTGCTGCATGGAAAAATGTTTCACGTGCTAAAACTATGTTTGGAGGTTAGTTGCCCTCTGTCCTAACAAGGGAAAATGAGAAAGAAACCTACTTACTTTACAGACATTATGGAGGCAATCTGTTGTCACAGGCTGGTAAACTAGCTCCTGGCAGCAGACACACATAAAAGATTGTTCCAATTTTTTCAGAAAATTCTAGAATGGCACCCAGGGGGAAGAAAAAAAAAAAAGGTTAGCTTTGTAAAAAATTAGTAAGATTATAAGTAACTAGGGAAAAAATGTCTTTGTCACATTTAAAACATTTTGTATTAAAAAAAAGTAACGGTAACCATAAGCAAATATGAAAATATAAAACCGAAGAAACTTCACTCCATAATATATACACATTAGTTTTAAATCTTATAATTGGTTTGGAAAAGCTGCAAAGTGAAAATATATGGCATTAAAAAGTGAATGTCTCCCCTTAAACCTCACATTCCAGAGATTACTATTTTTGCCTTTAACACAGTCATGGACATGTGTTAACAAACTAGAATTTAAATAAAAACTTAAAAGGGGGAAAAATATCAATCATGGATAGCTTGTCTCAAGGTCATTACATATAGATGTCTCTTTTCAAAAAAGCTGGGTGGGTGGTATTCCAGTAATATGAACACATTATTTATTTAATCTTTTGCTGTTAAGAAACTTCAATATTTATTTTTTAGCTAAATAAATAAGTAAATAAATAAATAATAGCACTAGGCAATAATACTCTGTAGTATCTAATACTCCAAAGAATCAACATATTTATTCTCCTAGGATTATCTTCTGTGATATTTTGCCTCAATCCAAAAATCCCGTATTTTCCTGATGCCAATGTTTACTCAAATTGGGACTAAATTATAAACGGTAGAGCCATCTAAAGCAAATATGATCAAATGGGTACTCTTATACTCATCAAAAGCGATTACTGGTTCCATTTTACCCAACTATTTCTTTTAAACTAGAAAGGTAAGTAGAGTTTTGAATAGTCACAAGGCTAATCTTCTGTTCAGTTATTTCTGGTAATATGGGAAAATATTTTATGTTTTTTTCTGTCAATAAAAAAGTAGAATTTACAAGAGTTTCAAGTTAAAATTAAACCAAAGATCCCATTTCAAAGTTATATCTTGAAACTAACTTATTTATGGACATTATAAAAGTCAAGTGAATTAGTAACAAAATATTATACAATATACTGGAAGAATAAAATGGGAGGAGATACGGAAAAAACTCAAACTTTAATACCAAGTACACCCCCCAACACACAACAAACTACTTTGTTAATGACTGCTAATTTCCCTGGCATCTCCATGATACTTGTAATATGTACTAAGATATTTCAAATTCCTACAATGGGCTAGGTACTCATCTGCATCGTGGTGACAAAAATGCAAAGTCTCTCCTTTCATGGAACTTTATAAAATCAATTTCAGATATTAATAACTGAGCAAACAAAGCAAACTAAAGCAACAGAGTAAAAGAGTGGCTGTTTTAGAAAGCGTAGCCAGGAAAGACCTTTGTGAAGACCTGTATTTTGCAGAGACTTACAGGAAAGAAGGAGTGAGCGACATGAAGGTGTAAAGAATTTTCTAGTCAGAGAGACAGTATGGGTCTAAGGGCCTAGGATAAGGAACAGGCTGAGCATGTTTAAATAGCACAGAGCGTGTTTAAATATGGCTGAAGCGTTTGGGCCTGAGAGGGCCCATGCCAGATCATGTAGGGCCTTGGGAAGGTATTGGGATAAAAATATACTCACATATACATAACATATGCACTTATTTTAAAGCCACCAATGGCCAACACTTGGTTTTTCTGGCTTAATAAATGTGTTCCTGGCTTATCTGAAGAGAATGGGCATAAAAGCTGTTCACAACAATAGTACATACACATCCAGAGTAATCAATAGCAGCAAGCTCATAATCATCTCACCCAGGCATGCAAGATCCTGCCAACAGAGGATAACCTACTGGATACAATTTTGTCTTTTTTTTTAAGTTTATTTATTTTGAGAGGGGGGGGGAGGGGCAGAGAGAGGAGACAGAATACCAAGCAGGCTCCATACTGTCAGTGTGAAGCCTTATGAGGGGCTGGAACCCACAAAAATGCAAGATCTTGACCTGAGTGAAACCAAGAGTCAGATGCTTAACCAACTGAGCCACCCAGGTGCTCCCACCTTTTTTAAAATTGTGGCTTGAGAACTGTCAATTATTGACTTTATTTCATATTAAAGTTACATTGAAAGAACTCACAAGTATACTTGGTTTGCATACAATTGCCAAGTCTCACAGGACTCAATCACTTCAATAATTTTTTTCAATTGATAAACAGTATACACATATTAGCACTCTTACACTGAAGCCCAATACACACATCCAAACCAGTCAATAGATGTGCAAGAGAACTTCCATGTACACTCAGGTAGCTTTTTCCTCCACCTGTATCTGCTACTTTGTTTCCTGCCCACCCACAGCTGGAACTCACCCACGTTATCCACCTAACCACCAGCTGTACCCCTCCAACTAGAGAATATTTAGACTATGATCAATAACTGTTTGCTGCACCTTACTTTCTCTAAGTGAAAATGACCTACCAGGGTCAGACTCTCACTATGTCTGGGTCTCTTGGCTAAAAAGCAAGTAACACTTCACACAGAGCTCAATCACTTTTCTTCTGTCCTCCAAAAACGTAAGCTTCATTTTACCAAGAATAACCCATTACCACATACATAAGCAAAGGAAATGATGACTCCTAAAGGGTATTTGATAAATTTCACCCATTTCTAAAACTTTAAAAATTAGGGGCATCTGGCTGCCTCAGTCTGTAGAGCAGGAGCATCTTGATCTTGGTGTCATGAGTTTGAGCCCCATTTTTGGGTGTTACTCAAAAATAAGTTAAAAAATAAGTAAGGCGTCTGGCTGGCTCAATCGGTAGAGCCAGGGTAGATCTCAGGGTTCTGAGTTCAATCCTCGTGCTGGGTACAGAGATTACTTAAAAATGAAATCTTAAAAAAAATATGTATATACACACACACACACACACACACACACACACACACACACACACACACAAATAGAAATAAATAAATAAATGTTTAAAAATTTTATCAGGGAACATTCTTCCTTAATATTGATGACTATTTCTCAAACAAAAAGCAACACAAAAATTCAGAGTTCTAAATTTAGATAGAAAGATAGATCTTAACTAACCCGATTTCAGACATATGAGAAATTCTGGCTAATACACTGACAGAAATAAAAGGAGCATTGGAAAGAAGAAAATTAGTAGAAGATGACAGGATAAAACTTCAAGAGAAGATACTAAGGTTCACTCACAATAGCTGCACAGAGGAAAAAATGCAGAGAAGTAATTATGTTACACCTGACAAGGGGTTAATATCTAATAAACAGAATATTCTAATTTTAAGCAAAATAAATTAAGACATAAATAAAAGCAAGTGAACAAAGAAGGAATAGCCAATTCACATTTGAAAACTCCAGCTTTTAGGATTTGATAAGGAAGCCTCATTTGCAAAACACAGCTTAACACAAAATCCACACACATCAGTTGTAATTTCTTTTCACTTTAAAATTTCATGATTACCAAAAATGGGAAAAAAAATCCAAAACATATAAAGTATTTAAATAAATCAATACTGGTTTATTTTACAAACAGGTTAAACATGTGCTGCATTGCTTAAGACTTATGCCATCATCAGATAACTTTGAACTATAGCAAAAAATTTCCTGATGAGTTTTAAATTAAGTGTGTTTACACAACTGAAAATTCTTCCCATGAATAGTGCCTTCAACATAAATGATTAAGTTCAGGCACAAAGAGGTTAAAACCAACAACTAAGAGGCCTAAAATCCACCTAAGAGCATTTAAGTATTACCTTAGATTATTTCTGAAAGTGACACTGGATGAGATGATTACATAAAAACGTCAAGTTTTGACTGACTTGCAAAGGAAAATTATTTTTCATCATGTCAATAATAAAACATTATTATTTAAAAAATCTTTACATACTGGACCTTCCACAAGAGATGCAAGCACTTCATCCCATAGCTTCTGGTTTTGGTGATCTTCTCTGATTAGATGTTGTTGTTGAGGGGTTAGTTGGAAAGCCTCAACTGCTTCTGCTGAATCTGATGTTTTTAACACTTTGGAGGCACTTGGACAATCATCTAGATTTATTTAAAAATACATAAGCAGGTTTACTAGTGGTTCTAAGCACAACTATGAGACCTAAGAGTTAACTGGTACCAGTTAATGTTTAGCATGAAGATAACCTACACACAGCAGCATCTAACTTCCGATGGAGTTTAGAATACTACGTTTGCTGCTATTTTGGCTCTGACACTATTAAAATACACAGAAAGCCCCCCACCACCCCTCCACCCCCCAAAAATCCTTCACTTTGCTTTTAATTTCTTATGAGTTTCTCAAATTTTTCTCTTAATATTTTTCTTTATTAGAAACTATGATTTTAGGACTTATGTTTGCAATCATTACCTACCATCTGTAGTTGGCCTTTTTGAGGCTCCACTAGCCTGCTTCTTTGACTGTCCTTTAGTCTTCTTCCCTTCCTTATCTGAAGGGTAACCTACTGGATACTGTTGGGGGAAAAAGTACAATATAGATTTAAGTTTCACAGAGAAAAGGGGTTCTAGATGCTGCTGAGAAATTAAAAAAGGGGAGGTGGGGTAAGAGTCTGTATTTTCCCTAAACTGAAAGACTTTATATAAAGGAAACAAACATTTAAAGGACAGAAGACTATTAAAATCCCCAATTCAGTGTAAAACCATGTAGTTTTGACTGTTAAACATTCCATTTTATAAAATAATAATCTTAGTTTCAGATCTAAAAGAGGAAAGACAAGTTTTCAGGAGGTTTGACTAGGTGGCTTGAAAAGTGTGAGGAAGAAATTAAAGAATCTAGATATGAAGGTAAGTGAGATCAACCACACAGCACAATATGGTACTCATAGAGAT
This sequence comes from Acinonyx jubatus, assembly GCF_027475565.1. Taxonomy (NCBI): domain Eukaryota; kingdom Metazoa; phylum Chordata; class Mammalia; order Carnivora; family Felidae; genus Acinonyx; species Acinonyx jubatus. Next base: position 61,349,706 of record NC_069391.1, read on the forward strand.
GGTAGTACACTCAATTGTGGAGCCAATCTTTAAAAAACAAAACAAAACAAACCCACCCACAACATTAAGGGTCAAATTTCTTATCTCCCCAAATAAGGTGGGGCACAGGGGCTTTTAGAGGACCTAAAGACACTAAATTACTGAATTCTTTATCAGCTAAAGGTTAGACTTTAAGGAATAAAATTCTACCTATTTGTGTTTTACTGGCTACCCTTATGGGGAGAACATGCTTTGTTGATAACACTGATATTTAAAGCTCAACATGTTTCAGGCCCCATCAATGATGTTTTTAACTTAATCATAGTAGATGAGCTTACATGCTTCTGCTTAGTTTCAAATCTAACCTATCTAGAGCATTGCTCTGCTGAACAATGAATCTGAAAAATTCTTTTGAAAATGGATTTAACAAGTTATTTTTTTATATTGTTATAAAAAGAATATTGGCAGTTATTTTATCAGCTGATGGGTCTCATTTAAACAATCAATTCTACAAGTTTAAAAAGAAAACAAAAACAGACACAGACTTGCACTAGAAAACACACACTCACCTGCCTGGGTGGTCAGACACTTGCCCATAGTTCAGCCCCTACACATGCAGTGTGGGCAGAGCCAGGGGAAATGAAAAGCTGGTAGTCTTTACAGGAAGCACAACAATGGGGAATGATGGAAGATGAACTCAAACCATGCTCTGAAGTCAGTGTCAGGGACAAAGTCTAGGGTGCATAGGCAGTGGACGGGGGAATGTAGCCATACCATCCATTATGCATACAAAACCAACAAAGTCTTATATGGGTTAACAGCTGAACATGGGCAAAGGGGAAAAAAAAGGCAAAGCACTAAAGGTGGTGACAGGACAGGGAAGCAGCTTTGAGGGGGAAGAGAAAAAAGGGGTGAGGAAAAGTGAGAAGGGTAGGAGAAGCAGACCACTCTTATAAGCCACCTCCCCCTTCCCCTACCAGAGACACACCCCCTGTGCCCTCTATGATAAACTTCCCTTCTTAAGGTCTTCTCTATATTAATTTTATGTATCCCTCTCCTTCATTGTTCAAGTCATTTCCAAATTGAATTACAACTATTTTACTTTTCATTGAAGGCTTGGTTTTTCCCAAGCACAATTCTTGGTCTTAGAGCAGTTTGACACCTAGAATGCTACTACCTTTTTGTTTTCCTTCTGTATACTTGAATGATTTCATTCCTCACCCCTTACAGTCCACTGATCAATTGCTGTGAGCTGTATCCAGTGTTAAGGCACAAAGATACTACAGAGGTGTGTGTTTTTATGAGCATACAGGTAGCCTAGACAAATGTAATCTAACCTGTAAACGTAGACATAGTCTCCTTGACCGTTCTATTCCTTCTGAGGTCCAAGGAGCAGGTTCAACATCATCTCTTCTTAAAAGGTAGCGCCAAACCAAGAATCCATGGCTTGATGAAATCTCTGGCCAGTATTTCACCACCTAAATCATAATTATTTCGGTACTAGTTTGAGATTTAATATTTAGACTTATTCATAATGCCACATTACTAGTTTAACTAAGTACACTTAACTAAATGCAACTTCAAAAGATACTTGCTTTAAGAATAGTAAATAAAAAATCACTAGAATACTGTTTTTACCTTGATTTTTAATTAAGGTAGTTCCCACATAAGTACCCATTGCTATAAGTTTGAAATATTAACAAGATTATGCTCAATAATAGAATCTCGCATAATAGGATATAAAAATGGTGGCAGTAAATGCCTCCATTTTTTAAAACAATACAACCTATCTGAACAATTATAATGTGCTTGGCTCTGAAAATCTATTATAATTAAAATAATTCTGAAAGATATAACAATCAGTATCTATGATGCCCATGTTATTTAAATAGTTTTATCACAGAGAATATATACTTATAAAAAACTTAACCTAAAACAGAACTCTGCCCTTATGGACTTCAAATAAGCATTAAGAGAAAAAATATCAAAGTTAGGAGCTCACTTTGTATATCTGTTACATTTCCAGAAAAAGTAGAGATACCAACTAAGGTGGTCTACTACTTCCTTTAGCCCACCCACTGTAGGGTAGTTCCCTGTGGCAACCCTGTCTTGAAAGCCCAGGAAAAATGACTAACAAGATGTCATGCCAGATAGAGCACCTTATAAATGCCATCATATCTGTTGCCTTCTTCAGGAGCATATTTGCTGATCTTCCTCCCTTTAAAACTGCGTATCACTCTGACTGGCTTACCAGCTCTCCAATTCCGAGACTCTGCTCCAATTTTATCATCCAATGGAGCATCACAGTTTAGGGCCAATGCCCTAAAAAATAAAACAAAGTCTTTATACCAAGTAATCTTTAAGTATATAATCGCATTATTAGCTCAATTAAAAGGTGAATTATGCCTTACCTGATAGTTAAGATTCTATGATTCTTTCCATATTATTCCAGATAATAGGATTATGCTTTCCCCCACCAGCAGAGAAGACAAATCAGTTTTCTGATGTCACCCCCAAGCCAGGGGATTGGTTCTCAGATAGCCTGTAGGGTTCTTCTGAAAGTAATAACATCTGTGCCACGTATAATAGAAAACAACTAGAAATACATGGAATTTTTTTTTAAATAACGAGGGAAGGGAGAAAGTTGGACACTAAAGCAAGTGATTGTTGTAGTAGTTATTTTTGATAAGGGAGGGAGTGAAGTATATTGCTGGAATAATGTAGAAAGAAATCCAGAAAAATAAATTTGTCAGCAAGGTACAAATGACCTTTCTAGGTCTACTTTCCACATTCCAGATGATAGAGATTCCTTACCGTTTAAAAGTTATTAAAGAACAATTTTAATATGAAATTATCGTTTAAAGATTTCTAGTAAAAAGGTAAGTTTAAATAAAACTGAAGCAATCAAATGCCTGCACTAAATCATGATAATAAAGATTTTTGGCTCCTCCAGATCACTATTTTTATGATGACACATGAACAAGGAGGAACAGTGAGTGAGAAGCAGCACCTGATTTACTTGAAGCTTCCTTAGTATGTGTACTCACTTAGTAGTAATTAATCAGTAAGGTTATGTTAGAAGACCTTTCTTGGGAGAACTTAGTCCTGCCAAAAAAACAAAAACAACAAAAAAAAACCAAACCAAACAAAAAAACCCCAAAGTTCCCACCAAATCAGAAACTATTTAAAATTAGTATTCTTCCTCTGAGATACCTACTTCCTAACTTAAGTGACAAGACACCACTGAGAACATGTAAGGTTAAAAACACACACACCCAATTTGGTAAATTCAGATACGATACAAAATACTTTTTCAGGGCATAATTCTTTTTATGCAGCTTCAAATGAAATTCACCGTAAGATGAAATGTCTAATCTACCCAAATCTCTTCATCACAGTTATATTGTTAAAGTAAATACAGTGTTTTGTTAAAAAAAAAAAACAAAACTTTCATAAATGTGGTCAAATAGTTGGAGTTTACCAAGTTAATTTTTTTTAATCTCAAAGGGAGATGCATTAAATCTCTGGGAGGTAGAAGAAAATGTATCCAATCTTCTAGTGTTAGTATTATATCTTATTTATGGAATACCTATTGAGATATACATACTTCATCTTCTTAAAGAGCAAGGAAAAGAATAAGTACTATTTTCACATTAATGAACAGAATGGTTTGGTACTTACAAGGACCTTTAGTCAGAACTGCCACCACTAACTGGCATTAATAACTCACTTCTATTTTCACATTAAGTATGTAGGTTGTTCAAGTATGTGAAGAGATTCCAAGAAGATCAAACTATGCAAAACAAGGCTTTACCATTAGTCTGCAGCTCAATTGGTTGTTTCTAACTGCCCTGATAAAGGAAGGCCAGGATACCTTGCTGCCCACTTCAGTTTCATAAAGTGAAAGAGCTGAGAAGAAATAGGAACAACCTTCTCAAAGCAAGAAGCAAGGGTCGAACTCCCTCTTAGTGGAGAAGGAAAAATAAACTGGACCATACACTAGTCAGGAAAAAGTGTAATATGGGTCAGAGCTAAGGGTCTTTGACCTTGGTTTTCATGTTTATGAAACATATATGTATCTTTGCTCAAGAGGTCTTTATAATCACAATGTGTACTCAAAACTTAATGTATAAATTAACTGAATGGATGTCAGAGTCCCTATGGTAAGTCAATCCTAAATTGTTTTCAGTCAGAATTTTATTTTCACTACCTTCTCTTAAATACAAACATTTTTACAACTTGTCAATTATTTTCTGAGATTGTAACATAATGGTAAACAGGGTTATACTTAGATTCTTTAAAAGCTTGAAAAATATTTACCATTTACATTACAAGTGCAGGTAGTTAGGAAACAAATCTCATTCAAGCAAAATAACTCATTATTATTAAAGGGTAAATATAATCTTCAGATGAGACAACTTAAAAAAGCACTTTTAAAAATTCAAGATATACTTTCACTGACAAAAACACATCAAAATATTTCTAACTCCTTTTAAGATCATTCCTTCTAAAGAGCTGCTTTCTCACTAGAAAAAGACTAACTAGGGACTGGACTCCTACTTCAGGAATGTTTTCACCAGCAAATCTGACCTGTCTCCTCTGCTGGTTCAGTTAAATAATCCTACTGTCAGAAATAATAGAGAAGGAAGACATAAAAACAGACTATGTAATTTGGTATGCAACAAATTCTTGAAATCATACTGGTATATTCTTTACTTCACACGGTAATCAGAAATTAAGGGCACACTACTTAAAACCGAGTGATTCAGATTCAAAGAAAAATACTCATTTTTACTCAATAATCCATAAAACACTCGTAACAATAGGATATAAAAATTTTGACTTTATGAAATTGATCTAAAATTATGACAAGTTATAATGTGGTTGTTGCTATCTGATGATCTGGGTCACTTTATTATTATTGCTATTAGCATGCATTTATGAACTAAAACATTTTGAAGTCGTCAAGTTTTCTGCTCCCATGGAAGCTGGCATATCATTAATACCTCTATAGAACAAAGGTCAGCACAAGGTGGCTCTCTTGTAATGCTTTATAAGCATTTAGTTAGAAAAGGTCACTTTTATAACTAAACATTCTAACACTTAAAAGACATTATAAATCCTAAAAGCACCTTGAGTATAGCTTTAAGTTTATCTGATATTTCACTTATGCCCACAAATGTGGGCTCCCAATCTTAAACCTCCTTCATATTGGTGAGTTTCCTCTAAAAAGAAGTTTGTTACTTTAAAAGACAAATCTGTGTTGGGTAAAACATAACTTTGATCCATGAGGTAGTAGATAAGCCACCTTGTTCTCAATATCACTTATATTAGATTCCCTTCCTTCAAAGGTTTCAACATGTTTTAAAATGTAAAGCACATGTATTAAGACTGGGAATTATGTTATTTACAAAATATAAAGAAATAAGTTACAATACTTATAAACAATTATATAATCAGATAATGGGATTTTAAATTTAGATTTTTAACTCTCAATTTAAGATTCTGCCCTACAGAATAACTTACAAATTATATTAATATAATCAAACTTTTATACAAAGCCCAAATAAATAGACTTTACAAACTCTAACAGTAAAGAATACCTGTTCATGTTTGTTAATGTTTGATCAGCTGATGGTGCACCAATTCTTTTATTACCAGCAAGATTTTTACCACCACTCCCAGTGTATGTGAATTCATCACCTCGGTCCTACAGGAGAAAAATTTCAACATTAAGATACCTAAGCCCAAATATAATTTCACTAATTCTTGTTTTACAGTCAGAGCACTTGGTTAGGATGTTATGAATTTACACGTTCTCTCAAGGTATATACCAAAATCAGACAAAATTTAAAAGTGGTGTACATAGTATACCTTCAAGTTATATCAAGTTATCGAGTTGATCATTTTAAAGTTATAGCTTCCAATACTTCTAAATGTGGCTATTCTCATGCTATACATATAAGCCAATAATCTACAGAATGTTAGAAAACAGGGGCTCCTGGGTGGCTCAGTCGGGTAAGCGGCCAGCTTTGGCTCAGGTTGTGATCCTGCGGTTCGTGAGTTTGAGCCCCAGGTCAGGCTCTGTGCTGACAATTCAGAGCCTGGAGCCTGCTTCGGATTCTGTGTCTCCCTCTCTCTCTGCCCCTTCCCTGCTTTTGTTCTGTCTGTCTGTCTCTCTCAAAAACAAATAAACATTATAAACAAACAAACATTTAAAAAAATTAAAAAAAAGAATGCTAGAAAATAAGGTCTTATGGACTGAGAATATTATTTAATTCAACGGTATTAAAATAAACATCAATATTAGCTTGTAGGTTTTTACAGAGTATCATTTCAGTAAATACTCTGTATCTGATTTCCCATCAGCAATCGATGTCATACCCAAGTTTGCTGTTAAATTTCAAAATTAAAATCCTTACAGAATACTAAGTTCCCCACATTTCACGCTGTACAGGTTCACTCAAATCACACTGAGATAAAAAAAATCACCTAGCATTAAAAAGAACATTGGAAAAGAATTTGAAAACTAAAATCTGTATAAAGTATCTAGTAAATGTGAAAAAAACATGCCAAAGGAAGTAGGTATTACATAAACTAGCTCCACAAATATCTCTGTAATAGCTATAAATTTATATTGATATTACTAAGTTTGTATCTGAATCAGTACTCAAAATCAATTGAGAAGAGTATCAGTATACAAATTAATTCTATTAGCACTATCAAAATAGTGGTTCTTTTTTTTTTTATTATTGTTATAGTTGACACACAATATAACATTAGTCTCAGGCATCCAACATAGTGATTCAACAAAATTACACATTACTCTATGCTAACCACAAGTGTAGCTACCATCTATCACCATACAATGCTAATATAACCATTGACTATATTATTTATGCTGTCGTTTATATTCCCATGACTTAGTAATTCCATAACTAGAAGACTCTATCTCTAACTCCTCTTCACTCATCTTGCCCATTCCCCCACCCATTAGTGTTACTTCTTTATTGCAAGATTTTAATTAGTTTAGACTGAACTCAAGATAATGAAGTGTTCTCTATTAAATCCTTGTCTGTAATAAAGGTCAATTATTTTGCATCTTGTTTTTCCTTTGGATAAAGTCAAAACTAAAATTTCATGTTTTAAAAAAAATTTTTTTAAATGTTTATTCACTTTTGAGAGATGGAGAGAGACAGAGTGTGAGCTGCGGAGGGGCAGAGAGAGAGGGAGACACAGAATTTGAAACAGGCTCTAACTCATGAACCGTGAGCTCATGACCTGAGCTAAAGTCGGATGCTTAACTGACTGAGCCACCCAGGTGCCCCCAAAATCTCATGGTCTAGTAAGTGTTCTTATCTGTCTAAAAACCTTGACTTCAGTTTTTGTTGATCCAATACTGAGGACTATATCTTAAAGACTAAGGCTCATGACCTGAACCAAAATCAGGAGTTGGACACTGAACTGACTGAGCCACCCAGGCACCCCAACTCTGTCAACTTTTGAAGTTAGAATTGTGGCAGTGCTATAAAGGAAAAGGGAGTGGGGACTAGGAGAGAATAATAGGGACAATCTAAGCTCAGTACTGTTTAAAACGAAAGAACAAAAACATTTCTGATTATTTTTCAAGCAGCAAATAAGTAAAAATAGTTATTCTACCTCATATTGTATTCTATGTCATTAACTCATCCTTACTTTAATCGTCACACCAATAGAAACTTTAATTGTCACTGGGGAAAAAAGAATTGTCAGACTGTCAGAGCTCAGTCGGTATTAGTTCAGACTAATTTTCCTAAGGAAAAATGATCAGCCCAAATTTATTACATCTTTAAGTCCATGTACCCCTGTGAGCCAGTAGCCTAAAGACTGCTGTCTGAGAACCCCTCACATAAGAAGTCATCATTTATAGAGGGGACATACCACTGCCCCACAGTGACTCAATTTCCCAGTCTCTACTCTTTTTTCAAGTTGTAAAGCAGCTGTCTAACACAATAAGCTGGATGTTCCCATTCCTGCCATCACCTTTATCAAGCAAAAGGAGTTCATCTCAAATCTTCTCAACACCCCCCGCCAAAGACTATCAGATAAATATCCTAAAGCATAGTTAACATCATTAAACTTTTCTCAGACACCTTTGATGATTCCTTAATTCAAGGCTATTTAGATAGAATACAGTTGCAATTTCTGTGAGTTTCTCTCTTCTAATACTCCTTACATGTTTGCAAAACTGGATACTACCACTACTGCTGGTAACACTTCCACTTACTGTGTGTGTGTGTGTGTGTGTGTGTGTGTGTGTGTGTGTGTGGTTAGGCTAAGATTTTACATGGATTCTTTTTACCCTCACATCAACCCTGTGATGTAAAGTATCATAAAGCCTTATTTTATAGATGAGGAAGTTCATTAACTTCCCTAAAGTCACTTAGCTAGTAAGAGATGGCACCAGGACACAAACCCTAACTGTTTAGTTCCAGAATCTGTTCCTATCACTAAGCAAACTACTTCTCAAGACAACTAAAAGGCAGACCAGCTTTGTGGATCCTCATTCCTTAAGTGAGGTCACAAAGGGCACTAAAACTAGCATTTGATTGTCAAATGACTGGACTAAAATATTAACCAGTTTATCAACAGGTATTCAGTAGTTTCATGTCCATTCATCTGGACAGAAGATCACTGGTTCCATGGATGTTATACTAAATTAAAGGTTTCAAAACAAATCATTTTCTAACCAAAAAAAAAAAAAAAAAAAAAAAAAGAGCTTATTCAGGTTTCCTCCACCTATTTCTGTACATATGATCTGCCTATGATAAAAGAGGAAAAGATTGAAAATGCTTATAAAATATATTAACATCTCCAGATACATCTTAGTTGGTGAACTAAGCCTATGTGTTTTAGCCTTAAAATATTCTTACATTATTTAACATTCTTTAACTGCTTAATACACATCATTGAGAGCTCATCAGTACTGCAAATGTTTAATGTTTGATTAGTAACTATATTCAAAAGATGGGAAAAAGGGAAGTAATAATACCCACCTAAATTCAATTAGCACTCATTTTCAACTTTACATGTTTATGTTTCATATATTTAAGATAATCTGCTACAGACAATACAATTATTTGAATTCTTGTTATGTTCCAAGATTACATAAATTACCTCATTTAACATCAATTATTTTGATATAAAATGGTGATACTATTTTCTCTATTTTACACATGGGGAAACTGAGGTTCACTGGGGTAAAATAATTAGGCAAGTCTCACACACAAATGTGAGACTCCAGATCAAACACAACTGGGTCGATGCTAAAAACATGTTAAAGAGTTTCTACTCTTGGCTTGTTTTCTTACAGAGCCTTAAAAAAAAAATAAGTGCCTACTGTAATAAACTATACAACACCCTTTGTATTTCTGAAAAATACAACTTCAAAATATACATGTTAAAGGAGTACTCAAAGACTTAACTCGAATATTTCCATTTTCAGTTTCCTTTGCCATGCTAATGCAAATGTACTGCCAAATCTGCCAGTCAGAAAAATGGCAAACTTTTCTACCTTTGTCTGAAAGCATACTACATCTTGGCTTCTCCATAGCTACTCTAATTCATCATTATAATATACCATGAAAACAAACCAATGAAACAGAATGGGAGAAAATACATGTAAAGTACACATTTAATGAACAGCAAACCAAATGTGACCCAATTAGAAAAATGGGCAAACGGCCTGAAGATATACCACCAAGGAGGCTATACACACAGCAAAAAAGCAAATAAATCATGCCTAACATCATCAGCCATTTGGGAACTGTCAACTAAAACCACAATGAGATCTCACTACATACGTATCAGAATGGCTAAAGTAAAATAAAGCAACAACACTGAATGCTGGTAAGAATGCAGAGAAACTGAATCACTTACACACTGATAATAGGAATGTAAAGTAGTATAATCCCTCTGGAAAACAATTTGGCAGCTTCCTAAAAAACTAAATGTTCAACTACCATATAACCCAACAGTACACTTCTGGGCATTCATCACAGAGAAATGAAGAGTTACGTTTATAAAAAACAAAAAACAACAAAAGCCTGTACTCAAACATTTATCACAGTCATCTGTAAAGTCAAAAACTATAACAACCTGAATGTTCTTCAATGAGTGAATGGTTAAACAAACTGTGTTATACCTATATCATGGAATACTACTCAGCAATAAAAAAGGAATAAAATATTAATACATGCCACAATTTGAGAATTATGCTGGGCAAAAAGTACCATTCCCAAAGGTCACATACTGTATGATTCCACTCATAAAAATTATTTATTTATTTATTTTTTTGAGAGAGAGAGAGAGAGAGTGAGAGTATGTAAATGGGGGAGGGGTAGAGGGAGAGTGAGAGAGAATCTTAAGCAGGCTCCATGATCAGTGTGGAGCCCAGCCTCACAACTGTGAGATCATAACCTGAGCCAAAATCAAGAGTCAAACACATAATGGACTGAGACGCCCAGATGACTCCAATTATAAAAATCTTTGAAGCAACAAAATTATAGGAATGGAGAACAGATTAGTGGTTGTCAGGGGTTAGGGATGGGTTGAGGCAGAGCAGATACAGTATGTGTGGTTATCAAAGGGCACAATGAGGGATACTTGTGGTTAAGGGAAATGTTCAGTGACCTAAATGTATCAATATGTCAATATCCTGGTTGTGATACTGTACTACAGTTTTGCAAGATGTTACCATTGGGAGGAAAATGCGTAAAGAGCACAGAGATCTCTGTAGTATTTCTAATGCTACATGTCAATCTGCAATATCCCAAAATAAAAAGTTTAATAAAAAAAATGAGTTCTGTAAAGTATGTTTTCATTGTAATAATCAGCAACCACATGTATACATAAATCAACACTTGTAAAGATTGAAGACTGTCAATTGACTTTTCTTATAACTTATATAGAAGTGACCACTTCAACATAAAAACTATGCTAAAAAAAGATGGGGTTTTATACACCCTACACAAAACTTCTGTATTTTACTGAATGATTAAGAATGGTTCTAAAGAACAAGGTTGTATTACGACTTACTACTTCATCCGCAAATCCACCAGCAAGGACAAGAGAATAAGCCCCATCATTACTTCGACCATGAATTCCACCAACATGGGGCCTATGGACACCTGCTTCGCTCACCTATGAAATAAAGAGAGTCTCAAAATACCTTTGAACAGTTATGTTTACAAAATGCTTTCGTATATATTATTGGATCCTAAAACCCTCCAACTAAGAACTGAATGTCACCCAGAGTTCTATCTTTCCTCCCCGACTTTACTTCTAACTACATATCCCTTAGGTACTAAGCTGATGACTCTTAAAACTGCTCAGATCTAGAATTCCAAGTTTCAAAATAATTATTAAATAATCATCATTTTATGTCTACCGGTTGTTCCAGCTCAACTTGGGTCAAACAGAATTTGCTATCAGTGGCCCAGATCCCTCCCCACCTTATTTCTTGTCTTTAATTATGGCACTGCTCCCTAGCCACATGAGAAAGGCAAGAGTCATTTTTGCATCATTCTTCTCTATTCTTAACACATTTGGTCACAAATACTGCTGATTTAATCTCCTAAATCTCTCAAGTCTTTACTTTTCTACTTCTGCTATAATCTTAGTTTGAGTCATGAATGTCATTAACCCCCCTTTTTCACTGCCTCCAGTTTTTTCCCTTCAAACCCCATTCTACCGATCACAAACAGAAAATACTTTTAAGAACAATTCTGCTTTTAATATTCAACTGCTTAAAATATATTAAATGGTCTTATTGTATACCAAGTCTAAATTAAGTATTACACATTACTCTCTCTCAATCTGGCTCCTATCTGCTTTCCCAGCCTTAACTTTTTTTTTTTTTTAAAGTAATTTATCGCAACGTTAGCTAACACTGTATACATGTAGTCTTGGCTTCAGGATTAGATTCCCGTGATTGATCACTTATATACAACACCCAGTGCTCATCCCAACAAGTGCCCTCCTCAATGCCCATCTCCCATTTTTCCTGCCCCCTCAACCCCCCACCCCATCAACCCTCAGTTTGTTCTCTGTATTGAAGAGTCTTTTATGGTTTGCCTCTATCTCTGTAACTTATTTTTCTTCCCTTCCTCTATGTTCTTCTGTTTCTCAAATTCCACATATGAGTGAAAATCATATGATATCTATTTCTGACTGACTTATTTCACTTAGCATAATACCCTCCAGTTCCATCCATATTGTTGCAAATGGCAAGATTTCATTCTTTTAAATTGCTGAGTAGTATTCTATTGTGTGTGTGTGTGTATATATATATATGTGTATGTGTGTGTGTGTGTTTGTGTGTGTATATATATATACACACACACACATACATACACCACATCTTCTTAGTCCATTCATCAATTGATTTGGGCTCTTTCCATAATTTGGCTATTGTTGATAGCACTGTTATAAACATTGGGGTACATGTGCCCTTATGAATCAGCACTCTTGTATCCTCAGGATAAATTGCTAGTAGAGCTACTGCTGAGTCGCAGGGTACTTCTATTTTTAATTTTTTGAGGAACCTCCACACTGTTTTCCAGAGTGACTGCACCAGTTTGCATTCCGACCAACAGAGCAAGAAAGTTCCCCTTTCTCTATATCCTTGCCAACATCTGTTGCTGTCTGAGTTGTTAAATTTAGCCACTCTAACTGGTATGAGGTGGTATCTCCATGTGGTTTTGGTTTGTATTTCCCTCATGATGAGTGATGTTGAGCATCTTTCATGTGTCTGTTGGCCACCTGGATGTCTTCTTTGGAAAAGGGTCTATTCATGTCTTCTGCCCATTTCTTCACTGGATTATTTCTTTTTTGGGTGCTGAGTTTGGTAAGTTCTTTATAGATTTTGGATACTAACCCTTTAACTGATGTGTCATTTAAAAATATCTTCTCCCATTCTGTTGCTTGCCTTTTACTTTTGTTGACTGTGTCCCTTGCTGTGTAGAAGCTTTTTATCTTGATGAGGTCTCAACAGTTCATTTTTTGCTTTTATTTCCATTGCCTCCGGAGACATGTCAAGTAAGAAGTTGCTGTGGCTGAGGTCAAAGAGGTTGCTGCCTGTTTTCTCTTCTAGGATTTTGATGGTTTCCTGTCTCACATTTAGATCTTTCATCCATTTTTAATTTATATTTGTGTGTGGTGTAAGAAAGTGGTCCAGTTTCATTCTTCTGCATGTTCCCAGCCTTAACTCTTATCTTCTCCAGCTTCTCCTTCATAGAGCAAATGTTTGAACCAAAACTACTCAATGTTACCCAAACATGCTACCCAATTCGTTAGTTTAATCATGCTATTCTACTACTTCAATGGCCTACTGCTTCTCCCCATAGATCTTCAATTTTGGCTCACTAAAACAGCGTTACTTTGTGTTCCTCAAATTCCCTGGACGGTGCACAGTGGGGCAGGGAAAGACACACATTAGAAGCCAGTGAGAAGCTAATAAAAGCCTCAGAACCTGAGTGTAAGCCTTGAAAACACCAGGTACTTCAGAAGATGGGACCACCTGATTCTCAACCTCATCAATCCTGATGACAATAAATCTCTTCTGATTCTTCCCCACTTCCTAAATGGCAAATCCATTCTTCTAACTGCTTAGGCTAACAACTGCAAACGCATCTGAGACAGTATTAATGGGGGCTTTTAAAGTTTGGGAATGAATTAGTGACAGGTATATAAAAAAAGAATGAAGCAAACAAAAACCCAAGGCAATTAAAAATATGCTAAGTGTACTTTTTATTGTATTTATATTATATTGTATTTATTTGTAGTATTTTTTACTGTATTTAAAGATTTGAGTCATACTATACAACATGCATATGTATTTAGCCAAAATTGTAATATAACCATTGCAAACATGGGAAGACACACAGTGTGTTAAACTTAATGCTCATCAACCATAGAAAGAAGTTAATAAAACTAAAATACAAAGACAAAAGCAGTATAAACATGCTACTTAGAAATAAGGAGGTAAATCTAGAAGAAACAGCTAAAACTTCAAAGTGGTGGTGCCTGAGAAACAGAAAATGAGGACAAAAAACTTTTAAAATCTCTATAATGATAAAATTACCTTTATAATAAAGAAATTAGAAATGAATACAACAGGAAAAGATGTGACAAGTGATTTTATCATTGGATCACCTGGCACATCCTTTGACCAACAACTTAACATTCATTCCGGAGGATAAGCTACAAACAAAACACCTGGAATGAGCTTTCTTGGACTTCAATAACATTAAATGAGAACTTACCACAAATTTTAAAGAAAGAAACCCCTAATATTTCAAATATTAAATTCTCAGCAAGAAAAATTCTCTAGAAAGTTTAATAATGTTAACTATCATATCTAGAAAACAGTAAAAATGATTTAAAAAAGCACAGCTGATGCCTAATTCCATGATGTATGGACCTGTTAAACTATGTGGAAGAGTCTACCCATCCTATAGAGAATCTTTCATTGTAACAACTGAATGCCATGCGATACAACCTAGATTAGCCCACTTATAATCAATAGATACTGACACTGCTACAATTTTTTACAACTTTACCCTTTCAACAAAGTCAATTTAAAACATACCTGAACTCTAAATCTCCATGTTGACCCAACAGGAATCCCAGGAATAGGTCCATAATGATTAGAAGGAACAATAGTACATTCTCTAGTGCGACCAACACAGGCCATCCCCTACAAGTTATAGAACAAGTTGTTTGACAAATTGGTTATGTCAACCCTTAAAGCCAAATCTTAAAGTCAAATAAAATGAGAACAAAACAGAAACCTAACTGCATAATTAATACATAATTTATATGATTTAATTAACACATAATTAAGTCATAGCAAATAAACAATAAAATTATTTAATATTTCTGATACGGCAAATGTAATTTATGTCACTACTACTGTTGGTATCAAACAGTTATAACTTGCATTACAGTTAAAACATTATAGCTAAGAAGGAAAGATGACTTTCTTCCTTACCCTGCCCCAGTCTCTCCGGCTTTCAGTACTAGCTGATGGCATCTTTGCTTTCTTTTTACTCATCTTGAGTCTTTCACCAGCCTTTACAACTTCACTGGAATCAGTTTTACAGGAAGGACAATACCTTTAAAAGAGAAAGGAATTTTAATATACCATATTAAAGCCAGTAACAGAATCGCCTTTCTAGGTCAGAAAATGTTTTAAGATGTAATACTTGGTGTATAATATAGATGTTCAGCTGGCATTTTAGTATTAAACTTTTCAAAATATTTATATGGTTAAGGTAGCAGAAAAAAAACCCTTATCATTCCTTTAAAGAATGTGAAAGATTATAATATCATAGAATCTCAAATTCAGTTCAAAAGCCAGAGCTGTCCAATTCAAATGGCAGCATGTGCTCTGATCTTATCACTAACCTGGAGAATGGAATTTACTCATTTGAAGTTCCTATTATTAAAACAAAAGTAGCAAGAATAGATGATCCTAGACTGTTCAACTATACAACTGATACATCTTCCCATCTAAATTAGTTATTAGAACTCTCCAAGTCAAAA
The DNA here is from genome assembly GCF_027475565.1 of Acinonyx jubatus. NCBI lineage: Eukaryota > Metazoa > Chordata > Mammalia > Carnivora > Felidae > Acinonyx > Acinonyx jubatus. The sequence continues at coordinate 61,365,270 of NC_069391.1, forward strand.
CGTATAGTCTATCACAGCAAATATAGAGGATTCAAGGATGCTTGTTTATGTTAATTAGCCTTATCCCTAGCTCTTTTTAATTCCCTATACTTGTTTTTTCTTTAGCCTATTTGTAGTTGGTTACCCTACTATAATTTATATATCATTATAAGCTACCTTAAATCATTTCTAAAGAGCAAAGTATAAATAAATATGTCTATAGAATCAGATGGGGCTATTCCTATGTCAGCAAGAAATGGAAACTTGAGGAATACCCTAACAAAGATCAACTGGCCTCTCCCTGCATTAATTAATCTTAAATGTGCCTATACTTTCCATTTCATAATTATCCATATGGTCTATAGGGAAAAAAAGACACCGATGCCCACCAGTTAATTCTAATTGCCTAATTATGAGATATCTTGTTTAGTACTACAGGAAAGAAAAATGTAAGTCAGTCACTGATTCTGAGAAAATCAGTTAAGTTGTGATATACAGATGCAAAATCAAGGCAAAAATTAAAATGTAGAAGTCAACAGATAATACCAAGTAGAATCCCTTCTAACTGAGAAATCAGGAGGTTTCCCAAAATTAATTTTACCTGATGTGCTAACTTTTAAAACTAATTTTATCAGAGATCTTAGGGGCAAAGCAGGTACTATTTCTGATGAGAAAATGAGTTCAGAGGTGAAATGATTTGGAGACATAGAAAAGATGGTCAAACCTTCATTCCTTCATCAGGTTTGCTCAGAACCTCCTATGTCAGGCACTATTTTGATACTGGGGATAAATGTGATCAAAATGTTTGTACAGAGTAGTTAAGGAAAACTAGTACGTATAATGAAACAATTTCAGGAAGTGACAAGTTCTATAAAGGAAATACATCAGGGTTATGTGGATGTTAAGACTGATTAAACATGGCACGTATCTTTAGATAGAGTAGTTTCTGAAGTGATATTCCAGCTGAGACCAAAGGAGTCAGTTGGTCTCCTTTGAGAAGAAGCCAGGGAAGGCATTCCGGGCAAAAAGACATTAAGTATAAAAGTCCCGAGGCATAAGAAGGAGTGGTATGCCTTGAAAAACATGAAGGTTGGGAAGCTGAAGTTTAGGTCAACTCTGAACTGCACAGAGATAAGCAATGAGGTTATAAAACAGGCAGGGGTCAGGTCATTGATGGCATGGGCTTAGTTTTATTCTAAGTGCAAAAGGAAGACACTAGGGGGCTTTGAACAGATTCAGACTTAGTAAGATCATTCTGCTGCTATGGGAGAAAGGACACCTGGTAAGCATTGTGAAAGCAAGGACACAAGTTGGGTGTTTATTATACAGTTCAGGGAAGAGATGCTGGTTTGGACTGAAGGGTGAGAGTGGAGAAAGATTATGCAGGACTGACAAGATCTGCTCATGTATAATTGGATGTGGACTATGTAAGGAGGGCAAAGAGAGAATCAAAGATGAAGTTTAGCTTTTAAGCCTGAGCAAGTAGACAGGATGACTGTAGTATTTACTGAGGACTGAGGGAGGAGGAAGGTTTTAGGGGGTATGTTTATGGAAATCAAGATCTCCAGCTGGACTACTTTTGTGATACTTGTCAAGTAAGCAATTGAATGAATACAGGAATACAGAGCCCAGGGAAGATTAGCTATGAAGATATCAAAAATTTAGAACCATTAGCTTCATATTTAAAGTCTCATGATAGGATGAGGTCATCTAGGGAGCAAGCATGAAGAACAAAAAGCAAGTGAATAGTGCTCTGGAAAACTCCAAAATCTGGTAGATATGAGAAAACCAACAAGAGATTAAGAAGGAAAGGCCAGTGGAGTAGGATGAAAATTAGGTCATATGGTATCAGAAAATCTATAAAGACAGAGAGCTGATAAGTATAAGTAAGAGAGGGCTTAGACAGGACCAATGGATTTGGCAACACGGAATGTGTCTGTGAGCCTAACTTAAACAAATATAGTGGAGTTGTGAGAAGGAAAGTCCAATTGGAGAGCTGAAGTATGAACAGGAGGAGAGGAAATGGAAATTACCAATGCAGACAGTTCTTGAGAAGCTTTGCCATAAAGGAAGCAAAGAAATGGGATCAAGGGAAGGGTGTGTGTGTGACTGAATAGATTATAGGATACTGAGAATAACCCAGCAATGGCAATCTGGGAGAGGAATTCACCATAGGAATGAAGTTCCTGAAAAGGCAAAGGGATACGGAACTGTGAGAGCAGACAGAAGGGTTCGCATTTTAGAGAAGCAGGAACATACTGTCCACAGAAACAAAAGGGAAGAAAAATATATGAGATTTTAGAGGAAATATGTTTACAGATGGTAAAATTCAGGCTGTGACCACGCAAGGCAGAGGAAGGGGGTGAAAGGAAGAAGTTACATCCCTTCCCTCCACCCACCCTTACAGCCTCTGTGGTAATACAGTAACAACCCTCCCAACAGATGGGGATAGGCCAAAGGGAAGAAAACAATCTATTCTTTACAGTAACACCAGCTACCCAATTGTAATGTTATTACAAGCACACTTCATTTTATTGCACTTTGCAGATACTGTGTGGTTTTTTGTTTATTTTTTACAAACTGAAGCTTTGTGGCAACACTGCATCAAGCAAGTCTATTGGTGTGATTTTTCCAATAGCATTTGCTCACTTTCTGTCTCTGTGTCACATTTGGGTAATTCTCACAATATTTCAAACTTTTTCAATATTATTATGTTGCCAGGGTGATCTGTGATCAGTGATTAAGACCTGCTGAAAACTCAGATGATGGCTAGCATTTTTAGCAATAAAGTATTTTGCACACTTAATAGGCTACAGCATCATGTGTAAACATAAATTTTATATGCACTGAGAAACAAAAAAGCTCATCTGACTTGCCTTATTGTGATATTTACTTTACCAGACTGTTTTGGAACCTGTACTATCTCTGAGGAATGCTCGTACTTCTGAGTATGTCATTCCTTAACTTAACCCTCCACGCCAGCAATAGTCCAAAGCTTAAGAAGAAAAAACTTATTATGACATGAAAAAGTTCATTATTACTTTGAGCATGTTCTTCCCAGTCTCTTTTCTAATGATTTTGTTTTGTAGCTAAGACTACTTAGCAGAGATTTTGGCTGGTATATTTAACCTTAGTGCCTGGTTCCACTTATTAACCTCATAGGATTAAATACAATAATCCATGTAAAACACTTTGTTAGCATCTAGCATATATTAAGCACTTAAATAACTATTAAGTACTATAACAGGCACATCTAAAATAGCTGAGGGATAGAGAGGCCACCCAAAAAGGCTTCCCAGATGGAATCACAGTTAAGTGAAAACCTGAAGGATAAATATCCTAAAGTTAAGCAAAGACGAATAGATTTCAAAGAGAAAATGTGTCAAGTATAAAAACCCAGAGGAGAGAAAGAACTGGACTTACTTAAGGAGCTGAAAGATATTTAATCTGGCTAGACTGTAGAGTATTTGGGAAAATGAAGAGGAAAATGGTAAGAAATGCACCTGGAGAAATCAACTAAAAAAATACTGTGCAAGGCCTTGCACGGCAACATAAAACCTGAGAAGCAAAGGAATTAACACAATCAGATTTGCATTTTTGAAAGAACACAGACTCCATATTAGAGGAAGGACTACAAGGATTAAAAACAGCTAGAGACTGGTTCACAAGCTGTGATAATAATCAAAGTTATCAATGCCAATAAACCACTGGCTATAAAATTTTAAGTGCTTTAATACACATTACATATCTTAAGAAATCTTTTTGTGGTTTAAATACATATTTCACATTCAGTTCTTAACACAGTAATAACAAAAAAACCCTGATAATCATACCAGTATTCCTCTTCAGGGACCTTATCCAAAGGTGGATTCAGGCAGTAAATATGATAGGCCATGTTACATTCATCACATAGAAGCTGCATGTTGGGTTCCTGTTTCCCACCACATATATGACAGGAGCAAGAACGGCACTTCTTACTTGGATCTCCACCACAAATATCACACTCAGGATCATTTTTCCCTAGTAAGAACAAAATTATAACAAGCTCAGTCTTAAAATAATTTTTATTATCTATGAATCTTATAAAGAAAAACGCATGAAAATAGATAGCATACAGCTTTTCTTAATGAACAGAAAAAAATCACAAAGAATAATCAAGTGTGGGACTTTAAGAATAAATGCCTGAGCTTCATTCTATACTTACCAAAATTACAGGGATAAAGCACAGGCACAGCGGGCACCACTACCTGCAACCATGGGGATAATGTATTCTTTTGCCTTAAAAATTTGTATTGGCTAGCTGGAAGTTCCCCAAATGTCCAGGGGCAATACAGTGAACTCACCAGGGCATCATAAGGTATCTTTAACTTTCAAGGAAAGACCATGAGGGAAGGGGAGGGGAAAAAATAGTTACAAACAGAGAGGGAGGGAGGCAAACCACAAGAGACTCTTAAATACAGAGAACAAACTGAGGGTGGATGGGGTGGGGGAGTAGGGGAGAGGGGAAAATGGGTGATGGGCATGGAGAAGGGCACTTTTTGGGATGTGCACTGGGTGTTGTATGTAAGCCAATTTGACAATGATATTCATAATAAAAAAAATAAATTTCAAGGGAATACTACATTCTGTTAAAGTCGTTTGGATCTAACTACTTAATAAGTGGAACTATTAAATACCATGTACTCTGCAGACCCAAACCTTTCCTTGAATATGCTAAAGTAGGAAGGGGAGGGCTGTTAAGAGTTAGCAAGCCCATTCTGGTTCTCATTCAAGTTATGCCCCCAACATACTTTTTAACATAATAGAAATAGCATTTCTTTATTTGTCTTTAAAATTTATTTGAGAAAGAGAGCACATGCACGCATGAGCCAGGGAAGGGCAGAGGGAGAGGGAGAGAATCCCAAGCAGGCTCCATAATCAGCGTAGAGCTGATGTTACAAATGTTGAGATCATAACCTGAGTCAAAATCAAGAGTTGGACGTTTAACCGACTAAAACACCCAGGAACCCCTAGAAATAGCATTTCTAACCCAGTTGATTTTTTATCTTGTCAATTGGTTCAGAACTCTGGCAACCTACTAAAATCCAAACACCTTCTACCCAACTGTTCCCTTGAAATTTTAAAATATACAGTATATATACTAAAAAATCTTTATGTTCACAATACCAAAAATTAAAATGTCAAGAGAAATGGTTGGGAAGATTTTATGAAAACTAAGGTAAATTTATATAAAATTCAAAGAGGACTACAGAATTTTTTTTTAATGTTTATTAATCTTTGAGAGAGAGAGAGAGAGAGAGAGAGAGAAAGAGAGAACACAAGTGAGGGCAGAAGAGAGAGGACAGAGAATCTGAAAGCAAGCTCCATGCTGAGAGCAGCCAGCTTGATGCAGGGCTTAAATTCACGAACCTGTGAGATCACGACCTGAGCCACCCGGGCACCCACTGCAGAATTTTGCAGATGAATTATGTAGATAGAGGAAGAGGTCTAGGATGATATACATAGTTTGACTGATTACTTCTTGGGAGTTCTATTTTTAAATTAATATTGTTTTATATTTTGAATTTCTGACAAATGTACACAACATACTTGTGAGGAAATTTACCATATCAGAACTGATCTAGCAATATAAGGGAATTGGGAAGCCATATCTGAAAAATAAGAGAGGGGGAAGAGAAAAGGCACTGATTTCAGCACCACCTTTCTAACTGGTGACTGCCTTATTTTATTTTATTTTATTTTATTTTATTTTATTTTATTTTTGAGAGAGAGAGAGAGTGCAAGTGAAGGAAGTGGAGGAAGGGAGGGAGGGAGGGGGAGAGATAGAGAGGGAAAGAGAAAGAGGGAGGGAGGGAGAGAGAATGAATCTTAAACAGGCTTCACAATATGGGGCTCAATCTCATGACCCTGAGAATCATGATCTGAGCTGAAATCAAGAGTCGATTTCGACTCTATTGTTGCTAATGAATGGCAGATTACAATTTTGTTTTACTTTCACTAAGGGAGCTATGACAACATACAAGTAATGGATGCATGACAGACCTAAAAACATGCCTTTGGCATGCTTAGATTTTTGGTATGAAGAGTGATATGATCAGTGGCAGTCTGGCTGTGGCTCTGAAATGATTTCTTCACATACAAGTTATAGCTATAATGTGAGTAGCATTAGGCAGAGAAGAGCTATATGGAGAATGAGAGGGAACAGAATACATGCAGAGGTACTGAGAACAGAAAGATGACAAAAACCTTATCTATCTTGGTTTTGCACTGTTTTACTGAGAATGACTAAGTTATATTAAAGAGGTTTACTCAAATTACTCAAGTTACCTGTAATCCTAGGATATAACCACACAAGTACCCCTACAGAGTACACCTAAAGGTTCTTTAAAAAAAAAAATTTTTTTATGTGTATTTATTTTTGAGAGACAGACAGACAGACAGACCATGAGCAAGGGAGGGGCCAGAGAGGGAGAGACAGAATCTGAAGCAGCTCCAGCTGTCAGCACAGAGCCTGACAGAGTACTCCTAAAGGTTCTTAATTCAAATCTAGATACATCAACATTGCAGTCTCAAAAAATGAGAATGGCTTAGACTGGTAACATGAAAGTCTATTTACTGATCTGTTAAAGGTCTTATCTTGCTGTAATCTTGCACAATTGTGGTAAGAAGAGGTTAGGCAGAACGTTTTAGTCTGCCTAAAAACTTTATTTTTCTAAAATATACTAGAAATTGGGGGCACCTGGCTCAGTAGATACAGCATTCAACTCTTGATCTCAGGGTTGTAAGTTTGAGCCCCACGTTAGGTGTAGAGATTACTTAAATCTTAAAAAACAAACAAAAAATATTAGACATTGACATGTGGCATAAAGCCAATAAATTGCTTCCCACAAAAAATTCAGAATTAAGAAAGTATGAAACAGTAATCTATTTGGAAAGATAGCAATTCAATCATGAATTAAAAGACCTAAAATCTTGCCCTACCTTTGTTACCAACCAGCTGTATGATATTAAGCAAATACAATATGCACAGTGAAAAGGTAGGGCTACGTCCTAATATTCTCATAATTATTTAAACCTCATTTATTAACTCCCAGAAATTCAAAGTTTAACCATCATTACTGTCAGGCTCTACTCATATGAAAATAAGTCTCATTATTAAAAATCAATCTAGGTAGCCACAAAATTACTGAAATGTTATTTGGACAGATTTATAATAAACGAAACAAGAAAATGGCAATAAAATGCCAAGGTGAGAAAAAAAATTTGCTTTTTTAAAAACAAATCTTATCATTTGAGAAAAATTCACTAAGCCAGAAAGGATCTTAGATCAAAACTATGGTCATGAAAATAAATTTGTATGATCTGCAGCAGCTTTATACTTTCTCGAAAGTTATTCCCTGGGTGGTTAAAATACCAATCAAGTACAATATATGTAATCTAAATCCATAAGAAAAATTCATACTTAAAAACTTTCCATCTGCCAGTGAGAGGGGATGTGCTCCAGGTTTCTCGATCTTAAAGATTTCATTTACGAATCTTATCTGGCAGTCATTTAATTTTCCTTCAGAACCCCTGTTTAAAAAAAGAAGAAAAGTTAACTTCTGCCAGCAAAATCTAAATCATATACAAATAATTAAGAGTCATTTAGGAAACCCACTTAACTTTGTCTATTTACAAATTGGGACTATAGCTATTCCAATCACTTTGAGCTTTCCAATGGCAGGAAAAGTCAAATAGTGACTAGTTACCATTCAAAATTAAGTGTAACTTTAGTGGAATATTAGGAAAAAAATAGACTTCACCTAGATTATCTAGGAACAAGACAGTTTTCTTATAAATTAAATACTAGATAAAATAATACTCTATCAATCAAAATAAAAGATTTAAATATATTTCCAGTAAATACAGTAAGTTTCTGGGTAAAAAGTTGACCTTTTATTAAAAAGAAAAGTCCTTCAGATACCAAGCCATACTCCTCATAGACACAGTTTATACCTGTTTGCATAAGCTTCTTCAAACTTTCTGGCTGTGACTATGGATTTATATGTGGATTTCTCCTTTTAACATGTCAACTTTGGTTTATATTTTTGAAGTTTTGTTATTGGGTACACAGAGATTTAGGATTCTTAAACTGTCATAAAATGGCTCTGTATCTCTGTAACGCATTCTATATCAAAAGTGTACTTTTTTTGGTTAGAATTTGCTTGGTAACTTTTTCTATTCTTTCACCTTTCAAAACTTTTAATGTCAAATATTCACAAATGCAGAAAACTGCATAGACAAATGTGTAGTATAGCCAATTATAAGGTATACATTCTTGCAGTCATCAATCATGACAGGAAATAGAACTGTTTACCTCAGAAGCACTTGACATGCTCCCTCCCAATCTCATTATTCCCTTTCAAGAGTTTTATTTACCTTAATTTTCTTAGTCTTATCACCTATCTGCCTAAGCATATGATATATATAGTTCTACCTGTGCTTTAAAGATTCTAACCTATCAATTTCCATGCAATCTTTCTCTTGCTTACAATTTGTTGAAGAACTGCTATCATTTGTCCTATAGAGTTTCCCCGCAGACTTGATTTTGACATGTGCATTCCCAAAGTGTAGTTTAAATAGGTTTTTTCCCCATCATTTGTATTTCTAGTAAGTTAATAGTTGGATCCAGAGTAGAGGTCAAAAAACCCTAGTCTGCTGCCTATTTTTATAAATAAAGTTCTACTGGAAAAACTCCTCATTTATGCATTCTCTATAGTTCATTTCGTATTATAGTGGCAGAATAGTTGTGATGGTGGAGACCACTTGGCCGCCAAAGGTTAAAGCTACCATCTGGCCCTTTGCACAAAACAATGGCCAACCCTTGCATTTAGAAATGCTTAATCAAATCCAGTTCATTTTTTGGTAAAACTGTTAACAGTTCTTGGAAGTGGTATACCAGGAAGCAGGAATCACTGCAGGTTATTTTGAAAGATGAACACCATAACTGTTATTCTCAAAACAGCTTGCTGAACTAGTTTTATTATTTCAGTGTGCTTGGGTTCATCACATATGCTATAGTTACCCTCTCCTACCTCTTGTACGGCTGATACCACACAGGTCTCATAGCTATCAGTTATTTATCCCACCAGCTATTTTGGTGTTTGTAAGGGATACCACAATTCCCTGAATGGTTATAAATGTTGCCCATGACTTTCGGGTTAGATATTTTAGTTGTTCTATGTTTGTATAAGAATATCTAGGGAGATTAAAAATCTATGCTGTTGTCATCTTTCTAGAATTTCATCTATCCTTGTAATTTCAACTTGTGTGACTTCATATTTAAGGAGTCTTTCTTATAAGCAGCATATGGGTTTTGTTTTTATCTCCTCTGTTGATCTTTAATATTTAGCTCACATATAGTTAATATAATGGCTGACATACCTGGGTTTGTTTCTACCATTTTACTATATGTTTTCTATTTTCTCTACCTTTTTGTTTCTTTTACTCTTCTTGATTGCTTTCTTTTGAATTATTCTAATAATTATTCCATTTTACCCTATTTGCTAATATTTTAATATTTAATTATGTATTAAAATATTTCTTTAATGTGGTGGCTCTTAGAGAATATACCAGGTAAAAATCAATCTACTTTTAAGTTCTCACTACTTCTCTGATCATATAAGAATTTCATAGCTTCATTTACCAACTTCCATCTTTTGTGGTTGTCATGCATTTTATTTTACACATATTTTAAACTTCACTATTATTGTGTGTTGTGAATAGTTTATTTGAACTTCCTCATACAGTTACCCTTCCTATGCTTTTTCTTTCCTGTATTTCATGTCTCTTTAGTATTTCTTTTAGTGTAGTATGTTGGTATTGGATTCTTAGGTTTTTGGTTTTTTTTTAAATTTTTTTTTTCAACGTTTTATTTTTTTTTGGGACAGAGAGAGACAGAGCATGAACGGGGGAGGGGCAGAGAGAGAGGGAGACACAGAATGGGAAACAGGCTCCAGGCTCTGAACCATCAGCCCAGAGCCTGACGCGGGGCTCGAACTCACCGACCTGGCTGAAGTCGGACGCTTAACCGACTGCGCCACCCAGGCGCCCCGGTTTTGTTTTTTTTTTAATGTCTTTTTTTTTTCCTAGGATTTTTTTTAAAATTTATTTTAAAATTTACATTCAAGTTAGTTAGCATATAGTGCAATAATGATTTCAGGAGTAGAATCCAGTGATTCATCCACTATATATAACACCCAGTGCTCATCCCAACAAGTGTCTCCTTAATGCCCCTTGTCATTTAGCCCATCCCCCCACCCACAACCCCTCCAGCAACCCTCAGTTTGTTCTCTGTATTTAAGAATCTTTTATGTTTTGTCCCCCTCCCTGTTTTTATATTATTTTTGCTTCCCTTCCCCTATGTTCATCTGTTTTGTATCTTGAAGTCCTCATATGCGTAAAGTCATATGATATTTGTCTTTCTCTGACTAATTTCACTTAGGATAATATACTCTAGTTCCATCCATGTTGTTGCAAATGGCAAGATTTCATTCTTTTTGATTGCTGAGTAATATGTACCACATCTTCTTTATCCATTCATCTGTCAATGGACATTTGTACTCTTTTCATATTTTGGCTATTGTCGACAGTGCTGCTATAAACCTTGGGGTGGCATGTGCTCCTCTGAAACAGCACACCTGTATCCTTTGGATAAATACATAGTAGTGCGATTGCTGGGTCGTAGAATAGTTCTATTTTTAATTTTTTGAGGAACCTCCATCTGTTTTCCAGAACAGCTGCACCATTTTGCATTCCCACTAGCAGTGCAAAAGAGTTTGATTCTTAGGTTTGGTTTGATAACATCTTTATCTTGCTTCATTTTTGTAATCTATTTTCATTAGAAATATATTTCTAACATTTTTTACAGTGTTCTCATATGTTGTTCCATTGTGTTCTAGCTTACATCGTTTCTGATGAAAACTCAGCTCATATTCGTTTTTATCTTTAGTTTTCAGCAGCATTATTGCAATATGCCACAGTGTGTTCTTTGTATTTATCCTGGTTAGGGTTCACAGGGCTTCAATTTGGACTATCTTCTCCCATTTCTGGAAATTCTAGTTATTAGTTTTTCAAATATTGTTTTCACCCTTCTCTTCTTTGGGAACAACAAATAGATGTAATGCATACCTTTTGCCAGGTCCCATGTGTCCGACAGTCTTTTCTGTGTTGTTTCTCATAATTTTTTTCCATGTTTCAGTTTTGATATTTTTCACTGACTTGCCTATCACTACTCCTATCTTCTGCTATTAAGCCAATCTAATGAAGTCTTAGTTTCAGATACTGTATTTTTCAGTTCTAGAGTAATTATCTTATAGATTCCCAGTGATTTTTTTATAGATTCCAATTCTCAGTTGAAATTCTCCATCTTCACTTATTTTCTTGAGCATATTAATCATAATTATTCTAAAATCCTGTTTGATAACCTGAATTATCAGTATCACCTATGGGTCCATTTTTATTATTGATTTTTCTTCTGGTTTTTGATTATGTGGCCCTATCTTTTGGTAGCCCTATACTTTTGGTTCCATGGCAAGATAAATATAAAGAAAATACAATCGCATATTGCAATAATGCTGCTGAAAACTAAAGATAAAAACAAAAGGAATATGAGCCAAGTTTAATCAGAAACAATGTAAGCTAGAACATAATGGAACAGCATCTGAAAACACGGACAAAAAATTTCTCAACTTAGAAATACAGTTCTAATGAAAACATATTATAAAAAATGAAGCCGAGATAAAGATGTTATCAAACCAAACAAAAATATTCAACAATATAAGTATAAAACATTAGAGGAGGCTTCAGACCAATCTTCCTCGTGCTGGGAAGATACTGTGGTGATTTAACATTTTATTCAGCAACTATGCTGAGGCAAGGCCTGTTTACAAAATGTAGTCTACATATTTGTCTTAGCCATCCAGTTTTCAACTAAGAGCCTTTTGTATACTCTGTGGGACCATTTCACCCAGTGATCACAAAATCTGTTTGCCTTCGAAGACTACTGAAAACTCCACTGTGCTTTTTACTTACATTTTTAGCCTCCTGCCCAGCAAAACCCCAGTATTTAGCAAAAGTCATGTGAGGAAAACAGGCCATATGCGTGAAACATCCCCAACATCTGCCAAAAGCTCAGTCTCCACCCTGCCCCCAGCTGCTTTCAACTAGATCTGCTCTACATCCATAATTATTAGCAAGGGTTCCCAGGGCAAAAAGCAACTACAAAAACCAACTGCTTTCTAAGGTTCTTCCCATTCCAGAGTCATAGGCTCTGGTAGTTCTCCTTACCTCTCTGCTGTCATTAACATAACAGATGATAATGTTATTTGAGCTGGCTCTTCTAGTTTTAGGTAAAAATGCTAATCTACTGCCAGCTATTCCATCCTACCTGGAAACAGAAACCTTCCATGTACTTCATTAGGTGGTACAATAAATATCACAAAAACAGATTCAAAACTAGAATCACCTTTTCATTTATCTATCATTTCAGTTGAAGGCTTACCATACCGATTTCCTCTGAACAAAACTGATGAAGCCAAAACTGAATCTAATAAACCACTAATTATAAAATACATTATTTTATGTACTACCAAAAAAGAACTGGCCTGCAATGGGGTAGTCTAAGAAGAACTCCCAGAGTTAGGACTCTAAATGGAAGACAACTATAAGGCACACTATTTTATGACATCATAAAAAAGAAAAAAATTTGAGATGAGACGTCTGAGAAACACCCTCAAATAAAGCTAGGACACCAAATGGCTCTTCTCACAGTTTAAGATAAATGGTAAATAAACCACCTAGCAGGTAGAGATAAAAAATAAACATGACTATTTCAATGTTATCAGTGGGTATAAGGAGAAAAAGTATCCCAGGAACTGAACCACAAGGTAGGATTCATGCAGGTTTGTAGATGCAAACTCAAACTCAATCTCTTAAAGAACCCAACTTTGGTCCAATAGCAAGATATTTTAATTTGAGATGGTAAAATAAAGAAAACCGTTAATCTCCAATTCTATGAAATACTCTATTTACTTAATATTCATTATAACTAATGCCTAGAACAGGGCCTGGCACACAGTAGCCAACAAAAGTCAAGGCACTAACATTTCAGTGGTATGACAGGCAGAATAATGGGTGCCAAAGATATCTATGCCCTAAGTACGGGAACATGTGAATATTATACTACATGGCAAAAGAGAATTTTGTAGACATGATTAAGTTAATTACCTTGAAATAGGATTAACCAGGTAGGCCCAAGGTAATTACAGGGGAACTTAAAAGTAGAAGAGGGAAGTGAGTCAGAGATATGCAACGTTAAAATGGGAGAAGTAGGCCATGGGCCAAGGCATTGGGAGGCCTGTAAAATCTGGAAAAGGCAAGGAAACAGATTCTCCCTTAGATTCTCCAAAAAGTGACACATCTCTGCTGACACTTTTAGTCCAGTGAAATCCATATAAGACTTCTGACTTACAGAACTATAAAATGGCAAGTTTTACTATTTAAGCCATCAAATTTATGAATTTGTTGCAGCAACAACAGGAAACTACTACAAGTAGGGCAAGAGAGAGAAATCTCAGGTGATAATCAATACCACAAAGAAAGCGTAAGGAAACAATGCCCTGAATGTACATATGTAATGTTATACAACATTACAGGCTTCTTTTGAAGTGATGTCTGAACAAACAACCAAGACAAGACACAGAGCAAGCCAAATAAGGATATGCGTGGAGCAGACCAGGCAGAGGAACAGCAAATGGCACGGGCTCTGAAGCAGGAGCATGTTTATATGATTAAGCACCACAAAGAGGCCAATATGGTTAAAATACAGTAAACTTTGATTTATAACTTGATATGGACACCAAAATTATAGTGTGTAAGAATGGTACAATAATAAGAATATCACTAAAGAGATGTGATGATAAACAAGTTGGATAAAATTTAGTAAGTAAAAAGCCCTAGAAAAAGGACACTGAAAATAAAGTACATCCATAGCTTACTTTAGCTTTAGATAAAGGATTTTCTTCCTATAGGATTCAAATTCTACTTTTTTGTCTTTAAAGGCTAAGTTTTTGTTAAAAAAATTTGAGAGAGAGCGCACATGCGCACATGAGTGGAGGAGGGGCAGGGGAGGGGTATAGGGGTAGGGAGAGAGAGAGAATCTCAAGCAGGCTCGGTGCTGTCAGGGCACAAGCCTATCTCTGGGCTCAATCTTACAAACTCTGAGATCAGGACCTGAGCCAAAACCAAGTGTTGGACACTTAACGGTCTGAGCCACCCAGGTGCCCTCAAATTCTACTTATAAATATCTAAACGAATATAACTTCATGTGGTATTAAATGAATATGCATCACAATAGAAACTGAACAAAGTATTTTGAAAAATGGACTTAAAACTCCTAAACTTTTGTTCTGAATTTTTTTCAAAGCTAAAATATAAACAGAAAATGATAAGCTAAAAATAGAATTTGATCGCTAGACAGTTTAAGCATATTCACTTTTTAGTAGTCACAGATTAAAAATAGAAACAAGCATGAACTTTAACTCCGAGTTCCCTTATCAAATATCCAAGGCAGATTAAAAATCATGTCCTATATTTACTACTTCCTTTGCACCTTCAATACAATAGAGTATCAAAGCTGAAGTTTAAATAAAATTTAGATAAAATCAAGTTCCTTAAAAAAAAAAAAAAATTCTATTTCAAGAAGTAGAAAATCTGGATTGCCCTATGATCATTATAGAAATTAACCAATTATAAAAATCCTTCCCACAAAGAAGGCTTTAGTGAGAAGTTATACCATTCAAGAAAAGGAAACAAAACTCCACCATAAGATAAAGAATATTCTCATTATTTTATAAAATCTGAATAATTTGTGAAGAACAGTTAAATAGGAAAACTAACATGCAAATTTTAGTCATTAACACAATGCAAAAATCCCACACAAAGTATCCACAAAATACTTATGTCAAACACTATAGATATTGGTGAGATTTTGAAAGTTTTTTTTATAGAGATAAAGGAGAAAAAAGATGCCTGCTATCATCACTTCCTTTCAACAACATACTAAATGCAGTTGGTGAATAAAAGAAATCAAAAGACAAAAATGTCATAATTCACACATGATGATTATAATAATAAAGATTCCCCAAAAAATCGACATGTAAATTAAAACTAATAAATCTAGTAAGGCTACTAGATCCAAGATCAAAGGTTACTTGTATACCACTAATAAAGGAAAATGAAATAAAAATACCATTTACAGGAATAACAAGTAGTACCTGAAGTTAAATAAGGATAACAGACACCCATATAAGATCAGATCTCTGGACGGCATTAAATCAGGATCTACCATATAATTGCCAACATTCAATTATTTTGAACCTACAAAGACATTTTATGTGGTTCAACCTAATAAAAACATGAGAAAAACACATTAAAGACCTAAATAAATGGAGAACAGGCACATTCATGGATTAGAGTCAACACAATATGTATTAAATTCCCAATGGTTTTTATGTTTAAATTACCAAGATGACTTGGAAAATTCAAATAAAAAAACACAGACCTAAGAAAATAGAGAACTACTGAAGAGCAAGGTAGGAAGCCCTGTTGTATCATATCATTAAAGTGTGGAACTGCTATCAGGACACACAACATAGACCCATGGTATAGAACAGACATCAGATGGATGCATCAAATATAGTCACTTGATATGAGGGGATACTGAAAATCAGTGAGGGAAAAGTGGGTTTTATTTTAGCCTCTCTCCCTCAAAAATGGGCTTTTTATTTTTTTTTAATTGTCAAAAAAAATTTTTTTTCATTACTGATAGAGAGAACAAGCAGAGGAGGGGCAGAGAGAGAGGGAGACACAGGATCTGAAGCAGGCTCTGAGCTGTCAGCAGAGCTCAAACTCACAAACGGTGAGATCATGACCTAAGCTGAAGTCAGATGCCCAACTGACTGAGCCACCCAGACACCCCTTCATTTTTTTTTTAATGTTTATTCATTTTTTGAGAGACAGAGACAGAATGCAAGTGGGGGAGGGGCAGAGAGAGGGAGACAGAATCTAAAGCAGGTTACAGGCTCTGAGCTGTCAGCACAGAACCCCATGCAGGGCTCGAACCCACAAACTGTAAGATCATGTCCTGAGCTGAAGTCAGACACCCAACCGAGTCGCCCAGGTGCCCCCCAAAATGGGCTTTTTAATAAATGATGCGAGGAAAAATGATTCTCCATATATATCAAGGTAAGTCAAACCCTCACACTGTACACAAAAACCTACTTCAAATGGATTAAAGGCCTACTAAAGAAAGATAAAACCACAAAGCTGCTTAAAATAATAATGCATTCTGGGCAGAAAAAGTTTTTCCCCTGCCAATGCCATGTTTTATTGAGATGTAATTGACATATACTGTGTAACTATACACCATAATGATTTGATAGATACATATACTGACAAATGATTACCACAAAAAGTTAACTTCCATCACCTCAGATAGTTTTAAGGTTAAGAATATTATTCATAACATGAAAAAAGCTATAAAAGATATTTTCTCTACACATAACTGAAATGGCCAAGCCCCCCAATTAGAACTCCTAAAAAATTAGTAATATAAAAAAATCAGTAATACAGACTACCTAATAACAGACTGCCTAGTAACAACAAAACATTTATGTTTGGAACAGAGTCCTCACAAAAGATATCTAAATTGACAATAAACATAAGGTTATCAATCTCCTTAGTAGTCAAGGAAATACAAATCAAAACCATAATGATATACTATTTTATTCTACACCCACCTGATTAGCAAAAATTCAAGTCTAACAAAATTAAGTGTGGATGAGAATGCAGAGCAATGAGACCTCTAATACTGCTGTAGAAGTGTAATGTGATACAGCCCCTTAAATATTTGGTCCTACCTATTAAAGATGTACAGGTTTTACAATCCAGCAATTCTACTTCTAGACAAGATGCGTCCCACAGAAATTAATGCACATAAGCACCAGAACACGGGGATAATGTCACAACAGCAAAGTTTGGAACAGCTCCAAACTATCAACGTCAGAATACATTTATACCTTCATTCTGATTTTTTATCCACTCTTTCTAGTAATGAGAAAAGACTTTTAAACATGGGGAAAAAAAAATTCTATCCACAAGCCACATACCACACTGGCTCCTTTTTGGCTCTCATGTTCCTAACACATCTAGTAAATACTTAAATGACAGGGGCGCTTGGGTGGCTCAGTCAGTTAAGTGTCTGACTTTGGCTCAGGTCATGATCTCATGGTTCGTGGGTTTGAGCCCTGCGTCGGATTCTGTGCTGAATGCTTCCTCAGAGCTTGGAGCCTGCTTCAGATTCTGTGTCTCCCACTCTCTCTGCCCCTCCCCTGCTCATGCTCTCACTGTCTCTCAAAAATAAGTAAATGTAATAAAATAAATTTTAAATAAAAATTTTTTTAAAAAAACCTTAAATGACAGAACATAACGTGTTACAGGACAACATGTTGCACTACTGGGAGAGGCATCACATAATTGTTCTAATTGTTTGCCTATCTATAATTTCCACTCAATTGTAGTTCTAGTCCCTAAAGCCAGGGTGCTCCACTCTAACTATACTTCAGAATCACTAAGGGAAAACTTTTTAAATAGTGAGCTGGTTTTTGTTTTTTTGTTTTTTTGTTTTTTTTACTCTATGAGTACTGTTACCTCTTCCTATTATGTATACATGCTGTTTTTGTACTTCCTGTACTCAAGTACATTATAAGGCTCCCTATATAACCAATTTATATAGATGCCTTTTCTTTTTCTTCATGATTTACATCCTTATCAGAATTTCAAGCTGCTTGGAAGTCTGTGAGTTACATCTTTACCTGGAAGTGTGATTCTGTTTGTAGAAAGTTCAGAAACCATTTTCTAAAGTGTAAGTTATTATCAGCACCTCACATTATTTTTCTTTATTGTAAGAGTCAGCAAACTTTTTCATCAAGAGTCAGAAAGTAAGTACTTTAGATTTTGCAAGCCAGGGAGTCTTATATTTTCAGTACACATTACTGTAATGGTATGCATTGCAATCATTGAACAATGTTTTTCAATACAAAAACAGCCATAGATCATGTGCAAATGGATAGGCATTCCAAGAACTATTTTCCTAAAATCAGGTAGCCAGTAGGCTATAGTTTATAGACTCCTACTTTGTGTTACTAATCATAAGCAGATGCTTGACCTCAGATTTGTTACAAGATAGAACACAGCCATTATATTTAACATATAAATTATTATCTATCCAATATATATTATATATAATAATTCTGTTAATCAGAATTTGACAAGCATTAGTGTGGCTGCTTCATATATAAATACATACATATTTATATACACACACACACACGCGCACAACTGCCAGGGTCATTCTAGAATCCCCACTGCTCAACAGAAATGTTCTTCTAAGAATTCATTCTACAAAAAAAGCAGAGCACAAAATACATAATCCAAGATTGTTTACTTAAACATTATAAGAACTAGAAACAGTTTAAGAGACTTTTCAAAAAGTAAATTAGTGAATTAATGATGGAAATAGCGGTTAAGTAATTTGGCATTTTGGGTGACGTTTTACATTTTGAATTCTCTTCATTAAGCTTGTTAAATTCTGTAAACTTAAGAAAATTACTATGAAGGAAAATTTCAGTTAGTCTTACAAGTACTGCAGATAGCTGATTAGGCTGATAGTCACTGCTACTACATCAACATACATCCTCTGTGAGGTAAGCAAGGATTTCTCTAATACTCAGTTATTTCCAAGATGCTTTCAAATAGTATCTCCAGTCTTAAAGCAGTGATAGACATTTAAGGGCCATTCTTATAAAAAAAAAAAAAAAAAAAAAAAAAGGAAAAAAAATCTCAAGAATTTGTATAAAATAGTTCTCTTTTAGTATGTAAATTTTTATCTTTCATAGATTACATCTTTTTTACTGAGGAACATGTGAGTAATACCTAAGAATTACATTCCTTGATTACTTTAGTAATTATAGGGTATCAGTGTAGAGCATCTTACCCTAAGATAATATTCACACGAAGTTCTTTTTTGGTTCTTGAGATGGTCTTCAGTGCAGTAATTTCTGCATCAAACCAAAATCCTCTGTTACTAGGATTTTCTACAGAGTAATTAACCATTACCACATCACCAATATTTAGTTCATTCCATTTCAAATTCGTTCTAGCTCGTGGTCGAAGATCCTTGACATTTATTTCTACAGTACCACTTTCTGGATATCTGAGGAGAGAAAAAGAGAAGAATCACATAAGAATGTTGCTTATGGGGGGGCCTGGATGGTTCGTCAGTTAAGCGTCAGACTTGGGATCAGGTCATGATCTCACAGTTCGTGGGTTCAAGCTCCACGTCAGGCTCTGTGCTGAGAGCTCAGAGCCTGGAGCCTGCTTCAGATTCTGTGTCTCCCTCTCTGCCCCTCCCCACTCACACTCTGTCTCTCCCTTGCTCTCAAAAATAAATAAAAAAACATTAAAAACATTAAACAAAAGAATGCTGCTTATGATTACTACCAAAGACGAAAACTATATGCAACATATAAAGAATCAAATCATTCTTAATTTAACTTAAATGACATCTTTTCATGATTTTAATTGCCAGAATAAAGTTCTTGCTAAAATTTTAGTAAGACATTCTTTGCTAGCTTGAGGGGTGCGGGTAGGGGTAGGTAAAAAACACAAGTTCTTCTTATTCCATTTTTTTAACCTAAACTTAAGAATTACTTTAACAGTGGGTGCCTGGGTGGCTCAGTCAGTTAAGTGTCTGACTTTGGCTCAGGTCATGATCTCACGGTTTGTGAGTTTGAGCCCTGCCTTAGGCTCTGTGCTGAGAACTCAGAGCCTGGAGCCTGTTTCAGATTCTGTCTCTGTCTCTCTCTCTCTGTCCCTCCTCCACTCATGCTCTGTGTGTCTCTCTCTCTCAAAAATAAATAAATGTTAAAAAAAAATTACTTTAATGGGACTAGATGTGGACCTCTTCCTGAACTTGAAATCAGTTTGAGATCTGCTGTTTGCTTTACACAACTTAGCACATTTCAATAGCCTCCATTTTTCCAGGAAGAGAGAGGTAAAATTCTAGTTCTTACATGTAGCCATGTGGTCTAGTAATGGGAATAAAAAAAAAAGAAAAAGAAACTTGTATATATCAGAGAGTGGAACTGTGCAAAATAATTCTAGCAGAATCTTGATTTTGTGCTTCTAATGGTAAGCTTAACATAAAAAACAAAACTGATCTGAAACTAAAGCTTTAGAAGTTTTCTAAATTTTCAGTCCTAACTTCTGGTATCAACAAGGCCAAAGACAGCAATGTAACAGTCTGTAGTGGTTTCTATAAAATTAAGACCGGTTGCCCCTATGTATTGCTGGGGAGTAGGGGGCAAAGAAATGAGTAATGTCTGGTTCCTACTCCTGTAAAGCTCAGTCTTTTGGGTAGGCCAAACTACTGTAATATAATGGTGTTTCTCAAAGTATGATCAACAGAAGCAACATCGTCTGGGAATATGCTACAAATGCAAATTCTTGGGCTCTACTTTGGATCTAATGTGTCAGATAATCTGGGAATAAGGCCTAGCAATTGATTTCACAAATCCTCTTAGTAACTGAAAAGCATGCTCGAGTCTGATAACCTAGTGTGCTCTAAGAATACAAGAATAAGTAGCATAGCCTACTGTGACAATATTAAGAAGGTAGAAACTAAGAGTAAAGGCCATTAACCCTTAACCAACTGAGTGGCCTGCTCAAAATGTAAGTGGGTCTGAAATTGGAAGCATCTCTAGCAGAAAGCCTTGGTTCTTCTGAAGAAACCAAGAACTATGAAAGGCTATGACTCTCAGTATATTTAACTCATTTAGAGTAAATGGGTATTAATTCTAGGTGGGATCTTTAGTTAATCATCCAAAAATCTCAGGATTAGCAAAGGGCCTCAAAGTGGATCTCGTCTATTTACCTTCTTATTGCCTTAATTCCCTTCTACCACAAGCCTTCCAAAAAATCATGTAACCTCTGCTTGGACTGTGATGAGAGGGCAGTTTTTTTTTGTTGTTGTTGTTTCAAATTTATTTGAGAGAGTGCAAGCAGGGGAGGCACAGAAAGAGAATCCCAAGCAGGCCCTGCACCTTCAGTGTGAAGCCTGATGCAGGGCTCTAACCTGTGAATAGTGAGGTCACGGCCTGAGCTGAAACCAAGAGACCACTGCTTCACTGACTACGCCACCCAGGTGCCCCAAGGGGGTAAATTTTAACCCTAAGAAAAGCCATTCTATCTTCACATAGCTCTGACATAAAAAGGAGAACATACTTGATACTGGATCAAACATAAGCTTTGGAACTCATTCTATGCCCAAATTCCATGAAGGAATCCATATACTCTATCCACAGAAGACTTAATATTTGATGGTCTCAATGTCCCCACCACCCTCAATCTTCTCTTTTAAGTAAAAATATCTTCAACTTACAGAAAAAGGTTTTGAGTCCTTTATTATCCCGGTGTCTTCACTGGCTGAGTTTAAATTCCCATTTTAGCTTCCTGCTATTGGGACTCCCTGGGAAAATTCTGTACCCTTACTAATACTCTGTCATGTGTAAAATGTAGCTTAATGATAACTAACTGTACGTCATGTGGTTGTTTTGAGAAAATGAGAAGACTTGTAAAGTGCTTAAAATAGTACATAATAGGCTAAGTAAATGTTAGTTAAGATATTGTTATTATCCCACAGAAATAATCATAAAGAAAGAAACTGACAATTACAACATCAGGTTTATGGTTCTGCTCTTCTATTTCAATCCCATTTTTTAATGGTCAAATCTTGGGGCATCTGAGTGGCTCAGTCAGTTAAGCGTCAGACTCTGGCTCAGGTCATGATCTCATGGTTCATGAGTTCAAGCCCCGTGTTGGGCTCCGTGCAAACAGCCCAGAGCCTGGAGCCTGCTTTGGATTCTGTGTGTCTCTCTCTCTGCCCTCCCCTGCTTGTGCTCTGTCTCTCTCTCTCAAAAATAAACAAACATTTAAAAAAATGTTAATGGTCAAATCTAAATTTAGAAGTCTTTAACACTTGGGGCTTATACACTCATGTTGTTTCACAATGGTTTGGTCACAAAAATAACCAACATTTCTCCTAACCTGTAAAATGAAGTTAAACTAGATTTTTTTAAGGACTTCTCTAATTTTGAAGTTTGTGAACTTGTTTCCTGCTTCAATATTCTTAAGACCATATAAGAATAGAAAACTATTCTTTTAGATGAGATTCCTTTTTCAGCTGTAATGTGAAAATTATACTTTGACATCATGACATTATCATGTATCTCTGTATGTTTAATACAGGAAGAAAGCATATTTCAATGGCAAAACAATTCTCCATTTGCCTAAGTTTGTCAAAAGTAGATACTAAGGAAATATTTTAAAGTAGAAAACTTGACCAAAGTTTCAAATTTGTATATAAAATCATGTTTATCAGAGACAAGGCAAAATAAATCATCCCATACACCACAGCAAGGGAATAGAAGCTATATTTGCCATGGAATAAATTTGTACAATTTCATAACAGAATTATACATACATATACTCTATATGTATATACTACTAGTCTATAGAAGGTAAGTCATGAAAATTAAGTATACTTCTTCTAATTCGGCCACAAAAAGATGCTAAGTCAATGCTGTGTATAAACACAAACATGGAAGGGGCACATAAAACTACCCTTACCAAAATCAAGAGCATGCCAAACACTCAAATATTATTACTATTTACCTGAGCATCTTCATCTACAGACATCTTAGCGTAAACAGAATGGGAACACATAAACTCTACTATAATCCCAATTTTCTTCAGACTCACATATCCAACTACATTTCTAACAGATATCTCAGAAGCACTTCAAATTCAAGGCAACCAAGATGGAATTTCCCATCCTATAATCTGATGTTTGGTATTCTCTGAGCAAACTATTCATATTCCCAGAAACTCAGGAATTACCCCTGATTCCTCTTATAATGCCTTCATCCAGTTAATAAGTCCTCCTTATGCTATACCTTTGACACTACTTTAATGTAATTGTACCTCCTTAGTGAAGACCTGCCTTTCTCTAAGACTATTGTCAAAGCCCAACATAGCTCCCTGTCTTTATGATCATACCTCAAAATATTTTGTGAAGTTTGATAATGGTCTGTTCACAGGTTGAGGGAAAACAAGTATTCTCAAACATTGCTGATGGGAATACAAAGTAGTAGTGTCCCCTTGTAAAGAGAAATTTAGCAATAACCAGCAAAATTGCCTATGTTTACCTTTTGATCCAGAATTCTACTTCTAGGAATCCATCCCAAACATAGATAACAAAAATCCTTGTGAAAGGACACATTGGTGGACGCCCTGGTGGCTCAGTCAGTTGAGCATCTGACTTTGGCTCAGGTCATGATCTCATGGTTTGTGAGTCTGAGCCCTACATCAGGCTCTCTGCAGTCAGTGCAGAGCCCGCTTTGGATCCTCTGTCCCCTCTATCTCTGCCCCTCCACCATTCCCACTCTTTCAGAAATAAACATTAAAAAGAAAAAAGGACACATACACAAGCCTATTTATATATGTACTATCTATAATAGCAAGACTAGAAACAATCAAATGTCCATAGTAGAAAACCACTTGAAATAACATGATACAATTACATAACGGAATATTATGTTCCTATAAAAAGGAACAGAATTGTCTACAGTGAAATAATATATATGGAGAGCTCTATAGTAACTTAAAAAAAAAAGCAAGATGCAAACAAGTTTATAGTGTGCTACTTTATACCTAATAAGTGTGTGGAAATACAAACATAAAAATACACTTGTATACATATAAAAATAGATGTGAGTGTATGTATGTGTATATATATGTATATATGTTTATTTTGAAACAGAAGGATAAACCAAAACTAATAAACATAGTTACTATAAAAAGAGGTAAGAAATAGAAGAAACTGGGATGGACACTTCTATTCATATATCTTGTTTTGGAGATTTACCTATAGATCATGTAATGTTTTATAAAAGCAAAATATAAAAAAAATGTAAGAAATTCCTTAAAATCAAAAGCATGGTGGCTTAAATACATAGACAGGAATCACTTTAAAAACACTAAATTAACAGTACACATCCCATACAGGGTTGTTTCCCAAGGACATAAAGTAAAAAACAAAAGCACCAACTTTCCAATAATCATATTGTTTGCAATATTACTACTGCCTATTCTGAAACTACAATGAATAGGATAAAGCAAATCAATGGTGTTACTAGGAAACATGCTTTTCAAGAGAAAAAATAATAAATGGAAGATTAAAGAGATTAAAGAGATTAAAGTATAACCCTTTAAATTTAACTAGAAATAATATCAATATAAAACTATGGTATATTTAGTATTTCCCAGCTGTGTCCAGTCAGAAAACCTAAAAATATGATTAAACAAGTATGGAGCAGCCCAGACTATGCACTCTAAATACCATCTCTAAAAAGAAATAGAACTCCACGAAGAAATGGCTGAATCCAGGCCTGTGAAGGAAATAGAAGAGATGGAGACTCCTGCTGTACCTATTTGCAAAAAGCCCTCAAGAACTGTTGTGTGAAAATCAACCCAAAGGAGCCTCCCCAGGCCAGAGAGGGGACAATTTGGGCACCAAGAGCTTTAAATCAGGTGTTAAAATCTATTCATAATGACACTTAAGATTTTTAATCTTGTTGACCAACCTTTGGAGGATGATAAAGAACTTACTCTTAACACTCAAAAAGTTCAGGGATCAATAGTTTATCCTTTTATATATGAACCAATTGCTTGTTAAAGTTCTTTATGAAAGAATTATAGCTAGTAAATGAGGGAAAGATAGAATGAGGTATCATCCTTTTTGCAAGACAACAAAATAGTGGATACAAGTAAAGATAAATAGCTGTAGAACCATTAAAAGCTAATAGTAGGGTGCCTGGGTGGCTCAGTCGGTTAAGCATCTGACTTCGGCTCAGGTCATGATCTCACAGTTTGTGAGTTCGAGCCCCACATGGGGCTCTGTGCTGACAGCTCAGAGCCTGGAGCCTGCTTCAAATTCTGCGTCTCCCTCTCTCTCTCCGCTTCCCCCGCTCATGCTGTCTCGCTCTCCTCCAAAAATAAATGAAAACATTTAAAAAATTAAAAAAAAAAGCTAATAGCAAATTTCACAATAAATGGATCAGGATGACAACACCAAAATCTTAAGATAAAAAAAGAGAAAGAAGCAGGTATTATGTGCCTCCCCGTATCTTACAAAAGGTAAGTAAACATCATCTCTCAACTAGTCTTATCAAATAAGGAATTTTAATAAGCTTTCAGGAAACTAACATTAACGGAAAAAAAAAGTTAAATACCACTACAGGGTTGTAATCAGGAAAGCCCAGACTTTGAAAACTGAATAAACTGTCACTTGCCTTGTGCAAATAAATTAGCAAGGGAGAAAAATGGGTGAAATCTGTAGGTTGAAACTTAACCTATCAATTAAATGCAATGGGTAGATTTATTTTGCTTTTGATCCCTATTTGGACAACCTACATATATTTTTTGAAAAGACCAGCCTTTTGACTGGTCATTTGATATTCATGAATCATTACAAATTTCATGTGGGATTTGTTGGCTTGCTAGGGTCCCCAAGATTCAGTGATTTACTACGGAAACTCACAGGACTCTTTTTCACAAGGTTGTTTCCATGGCTATGATTTACTGCAGTGAAAGTATACAAAGCAAAATCAGCAAAGGAAAAAAGGCACACGCGGTGAAATCAGAAGAAATCAGGTACAAGCTCAGAATCCTCTCCCAGTGGAATCACACAAAATATGCTTAATTCCTCCAGCAACAAATTATGACAACACGTGTGAAGTATTATGTACCAGGGATGTGTAGTAAAGAATACTCAAGATTTTTATTAGGGGCTGGTCACATAAGCACTCAATTCCTAGCACGTACCAAAATTCCAGACTCCCAGAAGCAGGTGTTCAGTATAAACCATACTGTCTGCAGTTTAGACACAGTGGGTTTGTTTTTTTAAGTCAGGGAATGGTAAGAATCCTCCTGAAAGTGAATTTCTCAAACACCAGCCAAAGGTCCACCGTACAAACAGACCTTTTAAAGAATATCAGCCTGAGATCTGATATGTTAGTTTCTTCTTTTATACACTTTAAAAAGAATCCTGTCAGCTATTTTGCCAGCTGAATGCCCCGAGATGTTAAGATGAAGGTGAACCTTTAAAAGCTATGGAGAAAGAGTTGGACTAGATAGCAAAAGCCCTTAGACCATGTTGATCCATCACTTTGAAAGAAGAAAGGAGAGTTGGGCAAGAAAAGCATCAGAATGTGGTACAACTCTGACAAAGCTGACTAGTCCAACAGTGAGCCCTGTACAGAAACTGACTACATGGTCCCATAGTGAGCAGAAACTGCCAGGTCACACACACTAACTCATTGGAGGATGCCTGGAGAGCGTGATCTTGGCTCAAACACTGCGGCAGCTATCTAAGTGCTGTTGCTAAAAGTTATCAGCTAACTGCATTCATTCCTTGCAGCTAGTGATTTTTTTGTTTTTGTTTTTTTTCTGAAGGGAGCAGTGCACCCACCATAGCTACTAAGGCCATCTATAAGACCATTTACTGGTTGAGATGAGGTAAGGTTTGAGACTTGCTTCAAAATAATCCAGTGGTGCCTGAGGATGCTGGTTTAGATTAAACAACACTGGCTAGGAGTTCATAATGGTTGAAGCTAGGGCATGGGTTTGTTATACTTTTCTCTCAATCTCTGAATAAATTTAAAGATTTCTATAATAAATAATACAATGCTTTGTGGTTCAGGTTAAAATCCAAACAAAAGGCTTATCCTGCTTTTTCAGTTTTCCCATATATGTACAAAATCCAAAAAGTTAACACTCATGGCTTACTGTGAGGATAAACAGCCTGCCCTAGCCCACCATATTCCTGGCTCATATTCCCCAGATGCAACCATTTTCAATTCTTAGCTATTTCTTTTATTTACATCTGTATTTTTTAATAACATGCTTGAACTTTGATTTTTTACTTTAAACTATTATTCTACCCAGTCCCCATGTATAGTTCATTTGTCTCCATTCTCTTCTTTATAACTGCTAACACATAGTGCTGCTTTAAGTGTGCACATATATTTACAATCCTTGGAACAGAGGTATGCTATTCTAAGCCCCATTTTACAGATGAGGCACAGAGGTTTTCTGGACAGGAGCAGGAAGCAGAGACATGATTCCAACTCTGATGATCTAAATCCCATTCTCCTTCAACAAACTTTTTCTTGTTTTTTGGTTTTTTT
The DNA here is from genome assembly GCF_027475565.1 of Acinonyx jubatus. Lineage (NCBI taxonomy): Eukaryota > Metazoa > Chordata > Mammalia > Carnivora > Felidae > Acinonyx > Acinonyx jubatus. Next base: position 61,392,653 of record NC_069391.1, read on the forward strand.
TTTTTAATGTTTGTTTGTTTTTGAGAGACAGAGAGAGAGAATGAGAGAGCAGGGGAGAGGCAGAGAGAAAGAAAGATGGGAGAATCCAAAGCAGGCTTGGAGCTCTAAGTGCAGAGCCTCACGTGGGGCTTGAACTTCCCAACTGTGAGATCATGACCTGAGCTGAAATCGAGTCAGATGCTTCACCAACTGAGCCACCCAGGCACCCCAAACTTTTTGTTGCTCTTAAGAACATTATACAAACTGTAAAACTATGTTTTTTATGATTTTTAAAACATGCTGATTAAATAGTAATCACAAGAAAATAAAGTATGCTTTAATACCTGTCCTTTCTTCCACAGCTTTGTTTTCTGTTGAATGCTTAACTGTTCTGTATTTATCATTACTTTACCTCCATTCTGTCCCTGTTGTTAAAACTCCTGTACATTCAGACATTTCAGGCACTCAACCAATCTTTCAGGCTTTAAAACATCTTTTTTAGAGACCTCACCCTAGTCTAACCTGGACTAGTGTGCTCTGTGCTCTGTAAGCCTATACCTGTTCCACAGCTTCATGCTGGGATCTCCTTTCATTACTTATTTTCCTAACACAGTCTCCCTCTTCCTTGGTTTAAACTCTGAGCAGGGTGGGAGTAGTTAAAATGCTCTTTCATATAAATTAACCAATCCTCTTGTTCTCAGTTTTGTTCCATATGCCTACCTCCAAAGTAGCTCGTAAATCCAAGGCCTGAGCCTTCCAAAGGTTCTTCAATGCCAATTTAGTTGCTTGTTGTTGGCTTCTCATCCTTTAGGTTCCAGTTTTCTCCAGCCTGCTAAGTTAGGTATCATTTACCTATTAGCTTCGTACCTTCCAAAAGTTAGCTGCTTCCTTTTCTGTGTACTTTATTCCTATTTCATTTGTTATCCTTGGGGTTTTTGCATCTATTCTTTTACTGTCTTCTAGGAGGGTTTAAGAAGTGGAGACAAACAGCCATCTTAATCTGCCATGTTTAAATGAAAAGTCTTTACTCACCTTTAGTTTTACTGCTTACTACTCACCATATACCTCCTACACTCCAGCTACAGTAATCTACCCTCAGGTAACCCTGTTATGTTTCCTACTTATCCTTGGTACCCTGCTATTCTCCTTCAGGAATACAAAAGTTATCTCCTCTACCTTGTACTCTTAAAGCCCTAGGTACTCTAAAAGCTAGGGGTGCATATTTCTATCACAGTACTTACGACTTTTCATTGAGGAGCAGGTACCATGTTCACACTTAAGTGTGTTTGGGATATACCAGGTCTACAAATGTTTGGAAAGATGTAACGCATTAAATAACAAAGTCTACTTTTATATAACTAAGGCTCTTAATCAACTGTAATAAACTATGACCATTATATTTCGAAAAGATCCTTCTGAGTCTCCTTCCTTGAGCTAGATAGTTAAGCAGGACCACGGAATTCTATGAAGAGCTAATACCGGCTTTTTAAAGACTGTTTTTGATGTTCTTAAAAACAAAAACCTGGGGCGCCTGGGTGGCTCAGTCGGTTAAGTGTCCGACTTGGGCTCAGGTCATGATCTCGTGGTTCACGAGTTCGAGCCCCGCGTCGGGCTCTGTGCTGACAGCTCAGAGCCTGGAGCCTCCTTCGGATTCTGTGTCTCCCTCTCTCTGACCCTCCCCCCATTCATGCTCTGTCTCTTTCTGTCTCAAAAATAAACAAACGTTAAAAAAAAAATAAAAACAAAAAACAAAAAACCTGTAGTCAGTTCAACTGTTAATTACGCCAGTACTCAAGACAGCTATAGGCAGTCCCCAAAACACCATTCTCCCCATCCCTTGAGGTCCAGTGTATGGTTGAAGACAACCTCTGCAAATTGGCCCACACTGCGGACTTTTTTCAGCATTTGCACAGGGAAAACTGTAGGCGACTGAAATATTTTACAAAATGTTGGATGCCTGAACAACTTCTAAAACAGGGCTCAAGACATCCTCAAAGACTGAAACACAGAGAGATAGGAATCTATCAAGGTCAACTTTACCTACATGGTGCTGAGGGCCAACTCTATAACGTACCAAAGTATGAAACTAGGGTCCTTCTTTCTCTTATATTACATGACTTCCTGTTCTCAGAACCTGAAGTCAAGGTTTTACTCTAATGTAAGATAAATCATTCTAGTTAGCTACTTGCATTCTTTAGAGTTTAGACTACTTAGATAAGCTTAAAAATCTGTAAGCTTAGGGGTGCCTGGGTGGCTCAGTTGGTTAAGCGTCCAACTTCAGCTCAGGTCAGGATCTCATGGTTTGTGAGTTCAAGCCCTTCATTAGGTTCTGGGTTGTCAGCACAGATCCTTCGGATCCTCAGTCTCCTTCTCTCTCTCTCTGCCCCACCCCCTTCTCTCTCAAAAATAAATATTGAGAAAAAAATTATAAAAAAAATCCGTTTATTGTTGAATCACTATGTTGTACACCTGAAACTAATACAACATTGTATATTAACTATACTTAAATTAAAATTTTTAAAAATCCCTAAGCTTAAGTTTCTTCAGTAACATTCGCACTGCTCCAAATATTTGGATATCTTTTAGAGCTATCCTTCAGAGTACATGCTTTTGATTATTCTAAACTCTGTTTAGCAAAGCCAAGTCTGTTTTCAACTCACAAAACAACCACTGAGTAAAGACAGGGGAGTTAAATTTAAGGGAAATTGAGTATTATTCTTCAAAAATAGGTTTATTACTACATTTCCTTATGTGGCTTGTAGGCTAATGCTAATTTTAGACTCAAACTGTATTAACAAAGTGGTATCACTGAAACTTTCCTTCAAAACGTGGCTTCCTGGAGACAGCGTGCTTAAATAAGAACATCATTCACCTGGAGGCATGTTCTAGTTTAGCACGTCTTTAATGTCATACCGCATGCAAAAAGCATTTCTTATTCTAATTGATAACATTACTAAAATGTTACACCTTAATGTAACAGCTTAATAAAATGTCACACCTTAAATGCAAAGCATACTCAGACAATTAAGAATAACTTATAATTGCTTATAGTAGGGCTTTACATATTACATGGTAATAATATCATTTGTATAAGACATTAACAATGGTAGATAACTACCGTTATATTTTAATAATATAAACAACATAATTATGTTAAATATCTATGTTAAAGATAAAACTCTATTATTTAAGAGTATCTACCAACCTGGCTTTAATAAATGAAATGTAGAAAGTTTGATTCTATTATTACTGGGTACTTTTCAACGTTATTAGGGAAAAAAGCATAGGTCAAGTAGATATTTACTTGAAGATAAAGAAATTAAAGCTGCAAGAGTTCAAACAAAACAAAAACTTACCAATAAACCAAAGACCTAGAATTCAAACCAAATTCTGATTCTAATGCCTGAACTATGAAAGAACTACCACTCTGAAAACTTAACAGGTCTCTGGGGTACCTATTTGAAAAGCAGATTCCTGGGTCCTACCCCAGGTCCACCCTATACAGGAGTGGGGGTGAATTTAGTGTCTCTCTGGAATCTACATTTTAAACAACTTTCCTCCATGAATCTGAAGTGCTGCTGACCAGCCTTTTGAGAAACACTAATGTAAAGGGACAATGTATAAACTTAAAAAGGTGAGGGTGCCTCGGTGGCTCAGTTGGTTGAGCCTCTTGATTTTGGCTCAGGTCATGATCCCAGGGTTGTGGGATCAAGCCCTGCATCGGGCTCTGTGCTGAGCACGGAGCCTGCTTGAGATTCTCTGTCTCCCTCTGCTCCTCCCGTTACCACACACACTCTAAAAAAAACAAAACAAAACAAAAACAAAAGGAAAAGGTGAAATCAATATGTAAAGTCATTCTTCTAAGCAGTAAGCAGAAGAGCAATGATAAAGTTACAGCCCTAACTTCTTCTGTCTCCTTCTGATTATAATCCATTCAGAAAATGGCATGTCAGAGAAAGTTGGAAGGAAATAGTCTAAGTCTTTGGTAAATACACATTACAATAGGACAGTTTGGACCTCTCATTGCTGCTCCCTATACTCAATACCAACAGGACACTGACTTGATTAAAAATCTCCTACTCTCTCTCATCAAAACCCAGAAACCATTACATCTTGAAACTGCTTAAAATATTTTTGGGACTCCTTCAGAAATAGATCACTATATCAATAAAGAAAATCAGTGCTGCTCCCTTATAGAAAAACTACTTTTATCTAAAATACCACTTGATTTTATTTAGAACTGGCTCAGTGATTCTGTGCAATAATGAAGGCTACGCAAAGGTACTCAAAGGCATGCACCACAGGGTAGGAATAGCTTGAAAAATCTTAAAGAATGCTGAAAGCAATGACATTATCCTAGGACACTTCCCAGATGAGCTTTTAATTACAGCCTAGCATAAGTTACCCTGCAAGTCCCAAGTGATGCTATGGAATTTCCATCTGATTTCAATCCCACGGTAGAGCCTTGACACTGTTAAAAGCAGTTTAACCTATTTAAATGTCGTGTAACACTAATGAGTTATGGATTATCCCCAGAGAAAAAGGGCACAAAGGCATTCATGGACAGGTAAAGAACTTTGGTTCAAGGTATCTGTTCTGCAAAAAGCAATCATAATTGGAGAGATTGACAGAAAACATTTTAATTATGTTAACAACCCTATATGCAATATATAGATATTTTATAAGAATGCTTCTCTCAAAATTACAGTATGGTAGAGTGGTTGCCAAGTATGTGCTTTCCTGAATTGGGATCTACCACTTACTAGCAGTCCAACATTAGGCAAGTTACTCTTAAATCTCAGTTATTTCCACTTAACACATAAAAAAGTATCTACATCAATGAGTTTTTATAAGGATTATATAAAACAATCCAGGTAGAGTACTTGTTAGAATAATACTGTGTCAGGCACTGTACAAGATAATTATGGGGCGCCTGGGTGGCTCAGTCGGTTAAGCGGCCAACTTCGGCTCAGGTCATGATCTCGCGGTCTGTGAGTTCAAACCCCGCGTTGGGCTCTGTGCTGACAGCTCAGAGCCTGGAGCCTGTTTCGGATTCTGTGTCTCCCTCTCTCTCACCCTCCCCTGTTCATGCTCTGTCTCTCCCTGTCTCAAAAATAAATAAAAGGTTAAAAAAAAATTAAAAAAAAAAAAAAAGATAATTATTAAATTAAGCTAGTATACTTTAAAAAGAATACTTCAAAATAATTTACTAAAAAATCAAAACAAAAAGAACCTTGGTTTCTGAGGTAAACTGACATTGCTATTTTAAGTGGGAGAGGAAGAGAAAGAGGGAGAGCGAGAGTGAGTGAGGGAACACTGTAAGAGCATGGAAGACCACACAGTTTTCATGTGATTATGAAAACTCTTAACAATGTTTAAGGATTTGAACTTTGCTGAATAATTACTATTTCTTAACATATGGTATAGAAGGGGCTCCTGGCTCGCTCAGTCAGTGGAGCATGCAACCCTTGATCTCGGGGTTGCGAGTTCGAGCCCCATATTGGGTGTAGAAATTACTTAAAAATAAAATCTTTAAAAAAATAACTTCCATAAACATTTTCCATGTTTACATATATACTTCCTTATTCAAACTACTAGGTGTTTTCTAGATTTCTCTTCATAGAAATCAGGTAAAATTTAGAAATCAAGATCTCTAAAAGGGGAACACTCTTGCACTATCGGTGGGAATGCAAACTGGAGCAGCCACTCTGGAAAAGAGTATGGAATTTCCTCAAAAAACTAAAAACAGAGCTACCCTACAACGCAGCAATTGCGCTATTAGGTATTTACCCAAAGGATACAAAATGCTGATTTGAAGGGGCACGTGCACCCAATGTTTATATCAGCACTACCAATAGCCAAATTATGGAAAGAGCCCAAATGTCTAAAAACTGACAATGGATAAAGATGTGGTGTGTATATACATACATATGTACACACACACACACACACACACACACACACACACACACACAAACGGAATATTACTTAGTGATCAAAAAGAATGAAATCTTGCTATTTGCAACAATGTGGATGGAACTAGAATGTATTATACGAAGCGAAATAAGTCAGTCAGAGAAAGACAAATACATATGATTCCACTCATGTGGAATTTAAGAAACAAAACAGATGAACATAGGGGAAGGGAAGGAAAAATAAGATAAAAACAGAGAAGCAAACCATAAGAGATTTTATGAGCTGTATGAATTCTTAAAAAAATTTTTTTAATGTTTATTTATTTTTAAGAGACAGAGTGTGAGTAGGGGAAGGGCAGAGAGAGAGAGAGAGAGAGAGAGAGAGAGAGAGAGAGAGAGAGGGAGGGAGGGAGGGAGGGAGGCACAGAACCTGAAGCAGGCTCCAGGCTCGGAGCTGTTAGCACAGAGCCAGACAGGGGGCTCCAACTCAGGGACTGCGAGATCATGTCCTGAGCCCAACTCGGACACTTAACTGACTGAGCCACCCTGGCGCCCTGGCCCTGTTGGTATTCTTAAAGCATGAGAGATGGAAAATAATATTCCAAGGAGGGAATAACCAGTCCAGCACAACAGTAACATTACTGGGCTTATTCTAGATATTTTCTAGGTATCTAAGGATGATAAAACATCCTTACAGTGCATTTTTAAATTAAGTTTATTTATTTTGAGAGAGACAGTGGGAGTGGGGGGAAGACAGGGAGAGAGAACCCCAAGCAGGCTCTGCACTGACAGCCGATACAGGGCTCGAACTCACGAAACTGTAAATCACAAACTGAGCAGAAACCAAGGGTTGAACGTTTAACTGACTGAGCCACCCAGGTGCCCCCAGTTTAAGTATCTAATAGCCATGTTCTACTGATTCACTTGGAACTTACTACTCAATAAAATTCTATTACTGCTGCTAAGCCATACACTCCAAAAGCACTACACAATGTATCCTCCATCCAAGGAATCAAGAACTTTTTTATTAGCTTAGTGAGATCATTATGTACTTTACTATAGTTTTTAACTTACTTTTCCAGTAACCATGGGAAACAAGACTTTAACAAGATTTGCTATCCATCTTTATTGGGTCATGTCTATACCAACCTTCTGTTATTTGAGATTCTTATCCAGAAGCTCATCTATTTTATACTTTGTTTTATATAGTCTTTTTCTCTTTTTAAAGATGTAAATGACATTTACCTACCACTAAGCTTCTGTCATCTTTTCTCTCTTAAAGATAGTTCAACTATTATATCTTTTAAGTTGCCAACAGTGACACATTTAATTATAACACATAAAAGTATTTAGGACAAATTAATTTTAGTAAAAGAGAGTCTAAACCCAATAAGCATGAGAAGACTAACATTTATTCTAATGAAGACAAATACCTCCTTCTTTAAAAAAACAAAAAACAAAACAAAACACAACAACAAAAAAACCCCAGCCAAATCAATGCTGAGGTACAGTGATTTGTGCCCTAATTACACCAAACTCAGGCCTATCCCTGGAAAAGTCCTACTCCAATAGCAAGAGCCCCTAAAACTGTTGAAAATTTAATAAGCCTTGGTTTGCTTAGTGTTTAAAGCTTAATACCCTATTTCTTTGCCATGCCATTCTGTACAATATATTTTGCCAATACTAGATGCTTTACTGGATTATTTCTTCTATTCTCTAAGAAATAAAACTCAAAGCAAATCAGGAACTCTAATTATTGATAGCAAATATACAGAGAGCTTAAGTTCCCTATACAGTATCTTGACTCTTTGCTACATCATTCATAAACTCATAAACTGATTACAACCAACACACCAACTCCAAACCCTTTCTATCTCAGCCTTGATTTACCAATAATGCCAGTTCTGGCCAATTCTAGATCTTAATATTCATTCTAGTTGTTGGTTATATGATGTCCTGTTTGTTGTAGAAGTCTCATTTGAAATAAGCAACGTTGGCAAGTTAGCCAAAACCATAAGAAATATCAGAAAAGTAGATTAAAGTGATCTACTTTTGACCCCTTTCCAGGTATCCTGGAACTCTGGGTTAACAGCAAAGTATTTTATACCATTTTATGGCAAGAAAAATCACAACTAGTTTTGGATATTGAACTCTTATACTAGATAAAGATTTGGCAGTCTAATATTTCCACACATTAAGGTTATCATGATGACTCACGTTCATTTAGTGTGTTGAATAAATACTAAATCTGCCCCAATGGTAACTTTTACAGGATTTTGAAAATAGGTAATTAAAAAAAAAAAAAATTCAGTTTTAGAATCTTGACCCTCAAGGCAAGTTCTTAACAGTTTTCAAATGAACATTTAAAAACATTTCATTGGGAGAGGGGGAGAAGGGAGTGATTGCTGGGTATGGGGGTTTTTGTGGGGAAGGAATAAAAATCTTCAAAAATTAGTCTGTGGTCATGAACAATCCTGTGAATACACTAAAAACACTGAACTGTACCCTTTAAATGGGTAAACTGTGTATGTGAATTTTCTCAGTAAGCTACTCAACATTCTTAACCTCATCCTAAAAGCTACTACTCTACATGTTATTACATGCTTTCTAAAACATTACTGAATACATATAAAAAAAAAAAAAAACACTAATATCACAGAGGAAGAGACAAAGAGAAACTATTACATGCTAAATTAAGCCAGGTATTAAGATACCAAAAACAACAAACCACTTAGGAGCCAGAGATGACTAAGCATTAAGAAGCCCTTATTACAACCATTAAACAAAGGATAACAGACTGAACATGACCCCTAAAAGATTTCTTCAGAGACTATTATTTGAAAACAATCTTGGATGGAAGGCTTTGCTTCTATAAACAAAAATATGAAGTCCTCAATAGCATGAGCACTTACTCATCATACTCGATATGATAAATAACGTCTTCATCAGCAGCAACAGAGTCTGAATTAGACGTAGAGGGTACACTGTCCAATTTATTTGTGTTCTCTTTGGAATTATGATTTACATTTCCATTAGTCCTTTTACAAGAACTGCCATTCTTCAGTGGAGTTTTGCCACGTGAATGTCCATCAGAAGCTCTAGTAACACTACGTATACGGGCTTCAAACCAAGCACCAAGGCCGACATCTCTGGCATCCACCAATTCATTTACCTAAAAAAAGTTTAAAATTAGTTAATGAAGCTTAATTTCATCTATTGCTTCAAAAACCATACTATAACTCAAGTTACTGTGAGAATTATCAAGGTTAATAACATTTGCAGCTATTCATGTTTAATTTCAAAGATTAGATCAGAACTATTCTTTTTGGACTATACTGTGAAATCTGTTATTTACTAATATGAAAATTAACTTTCCTTCCAATTTCGTTCAATGAAATAGATGTTTTATTTTACTCCTTGCCTGGGTCTACATTAGACTTTTAAAAATATCATTCTTGTGTTCCCAAGAGTTGTTCTAGCAAGTCATTGAATAAGTATGTCACTTAGTGAAAAGCAGGGACTTCATAGTATTGTGCCCGTTATTGATTTGCTCCATTAATTTCTTCAGAATCCTAGCGATAACTTATATAGTCAGTTCAACAGAAAACAGTTAAGTATTAAACAGAAGAAACTTGAAAATGGGGGAAATTATACACATGAATAAAGAGAAGAATCTAGTGAACCTATATATATAAAATGGGGTAAGTTCCACTACCTGTTAATAATTCACTAACAAATGCATTATTTAGTATTTCAAAGAACAAAGAAAATAAAAAAGAGAACAGATGTATAAGATGCAAAATAGATGTAATTCAAGTCTAGTGGATGATTCAGAACTAAACCATGCAATCTGACAAAAGGAAAACTGTACATTAGAAAATATGACTATCAGGGGCGCCTGGGTGGCTCAGTCAGTTAAGCGTCCGACTTTGGCTCAGGTCACAATCTCACGAGTCGTTGAGTTCCAGCCCGTATCAGGCTCCACGCTGACAGCATGAAGCCTACTGGGGATTCTCTCCCTCTCTCTCTGTACCTCCCTGGCTCATGGTCGCTCTCTCTCTCTCTCTCAAAATAAATAAGTAAATAATAAATAAATAAATAAATAAATAAATAAATAAATAAATAAAATATACATGTATATGTACATATAAATAAAATATATACGTATATATATAAAGGTTTTAAACTACCAAGCTAACATACAAGGTAGACTATAGACAAAACCAAAAAATATTAACAATCACTGCCATTAGAGGTATAATATCTGACCAAAAGTACTGTAAATAATGAATACAACAGCAAATGAAAAGTTTCAAAGACATAATAACATCTGACATAATATGAGAACAAAGAGTTTAGGAGGACAGAAAAAGATGTAAGGGTAAACCAGTCTAGACATAAGAAAGAATCAGAGCTGAAACACGATATACTTTACATAAATTAATTCATTTGGACACAAATGCTTTTCTTTCTCAATAGTCACTGACAAATTTAAAGACATTTACTTTCTTACAGGCAACATTAGGTAAAACAAAAACTAAAGTTAAGGTCTATCATACTTGGGAGAATAAACTGAGACTATTCTTTCACAGCAAATCAAAATATAAGATTGTATGTAGCACTACATAATTATAGAAGAAAATGTGGCATGCAATGGATACTGAAATAGTAACAGGAAACATAAGGAAATCTAAAAATACTCCCACTGCTTATACATCACACATAAGAGAACTTACTATCTCAAAGAGGTAGGACATCCTTTGAGTACAGCAACCTGAGACTTATAATTGTAAACAAGATCTACAAATTTTCATTAAGCATATGACAATGTATATAACCCGGGTGGGGAAAAAATGCCTTTTAATTAAAAAGTAAGGTTTTTGCACATTATGTGGACATACTAAACTAGGTCAAATTTGAACGTGTCAAAATGCATGCAAGAAGTTAAAGGTAAAGCCTAAGTTTTGAATATAGTATAGAAGATGGTACTTAATATGATTAACATGAAAATAGGATACTGCCATGGTAATTTCTTGGATTTCATGGTAATCCAGTTCAAATTCAGAACTGATTGATAAGAAGTTAGGATATGTTATGATAAAAAACCCTTTGTAAAGTAGGTCTAGATGAAACATATCTCAGTAATAATGGCCTTATGTGAAAAACCCACAGCTAACACACTCAATGGTGAAAAACAGAGTTGTTCCCGAGGTCAAGAACGAGACAAGGATGTTCACTCTCAACACTTTTATTCAAATTAGCACTGGAAGCCCTAGCTACAGCAATTAGACAAATAAATAAAAGGCATCCAAATGGGGGCGCCTGGGTGGCTCAGTCGGTTAAGCGGCCGACTTCGGCTCAGGTCATGATCTCACGGTCCGTGGGTTCGAGCCCCGCGTCGGGCTCTGTGCTGACAGCTCAGAGCCTGGAGCCTGTTTCCGATTCTGTGTCTCCCTCTCTCTGACCCTCCCCCGTTCATGCTCTGTCTCTCTCTGTCTCAAAAATAAATAAATGTTAAAAAAAAAAAAAAGGCATCCAAATGGCAAGGAAGAAGTCAAACTCTCATTATTTGCAGATGACATACTATACACAGAAAACTTGAAAGACTCCACCAAATAACTGTTAGTGATAAATGAATTCAGTAAAGTCATAGGATACAAAATCAATGTACAGAACTCTGTTGCATTTCTTTTTGTTGTTATTGCATTTCTATACACTAATAAGGAAATAGCAGAAAAGAAAATAATCTCATTTACAGTTGCACCAAAAACAATAAAATTATCCAGGAATAAACTTAACCAAAGAGGTGAAAGACCTGTACTCTGAAAACTATAAAACACTGATGAAAAAAATTCAAGACACAAAGACAGAAAGACATTCCATGCTCATGAATTAGAAGAACAAATACTGTTAAAACGTCTAGACTATCCAAAGCAATCTACAGATTCAACACAATCCCTATCAAAATACCAACAGCATTTTTCATAGAACTAGAAAAAAAAATCTTAAAATTTCTATGGAACCAAAAAAAGACCTCGAGTAGCCAAAGCAATGTTGAAAAAAGAAAAACAAAGCTGGAAGTATCACAATTCCAGATTTCAAGTTATACCACAAAAAGCGATAATAATTAAAGCAGTATGATACTGGGGCACCTGGGTGGCTCAGTGAGTTGCACGTTCAACTCTTAATTTCAGTTTAGGTCATTATCCCAGGGTCGTGGGATCAAGCCCTGCATCAGGCTCTGTGCTGAGCATGGAGCCTGCTTAAGATCTGCTGTCTCTCCCTCTACTCCTTTCTCCTGCTTGCACTCTCTCTCAAATCAAAAAATAAAAACAAAAAACCGAAAAACACCTAGTATGGTGCTGACACAAAAACAGACATATGGGTCAATGGAACAGAACAGAAAACCCAGAAATAAACCCATAATTATATGGTCATTTAATCGTTGACAAAGGAAGAATAAAGATCCAATGGGAAAAAGTCTCTTCAACAAATGGTGTTGGAAGAACTGGACAGCCACATACAAAAGAATGACACTGGACAACTTTCTTACACCAAACACAAAAATAAATTCTAATGTGAGACCTAAAATCATCAAAATCCTAGAAGGGAGCACAGGCAGTAATGTCTCCGACACTGGCCATAGTATCTCCTCAGTATGGCCATATGATTTGTCATAAATCACTATACTCAGGGAAGGGAAACAAAAGGAAAAATAAACAACTGCGACCACATTAAAATAAAAAAACTTCTGCATAGTGAAGGAAACAATCAACAAAACTCAAAGGCAACCTAATGAATGGGAAAAGATATTGGCAATTAAACATATCCAATAAAGGGTTAGTGTCCAAAATATATAAAGAACTGATAAAACTTAATACTCAAAAAACAAACAATCCAATTAAAAGATGGGCAGATGACATGAATAGACATGTCTCCAAAGAAGACATACAGATGGCCAACAGACATGTGAAAAGATGCTCAACATCACTCATCATCAGGGAAATGCAAATTAAAACTACAAGGAGATATTACCTTACACCTGTCAAAATGGCTAAAATCAAAAACACAAAAAGCACCCAATGTGGGTGAGGATGTGGAGAAAGGGGAACCCTCCTGCACTGTTGGTGGGAGTACAAACTGATGCAGCCATTGTAGATAACAGTATAGAGGTTCCTCAAAAAGTTAAAAATAAAACTACCTTATTATTCAGTAAAGCACACTACTGGGTGTTTATAAAGGATACAAAAACACTAATTTGAAAGGCTATATTCACCCATGTTCCACCATTATTTACAATAGTGAAATTATAGAAGTAGCCCAAGTATCCATAGATAAATGAATAAAGACATGGTGTGTACACACACAGACACAGACACACACATGTAGTATTATTCAGCCATTAAAAAGGAATGAAATCTTTGCATTCCTTTATTTATTATTACTTATTTGCAATAACATGGATGGAGCTAGAGAGTACAATGCTAAATGTCAGTCAGAGAAAGGCAAATTCCATGATTTCACTCATGTGGAATTTAAGAAAACAAATGAACAAAAGAATAAAAAAAAAGAGAGACAAACCATGAAACAGACTGAACTACAGAGAACAGCCTGGTGGTTATCAAACCGGAAGTGAGCGGGGGATGGATGAAATAGGTGATGGGCTGGGGTGCCTGGGTTAAGCATCAGACTCTTGATTTCAACTCAGGTCATGATCTCATTCGTGGGTTCATGAGATCAAGCATGGTGCCTTCTCTCATCCCACCCTCTGCACGCACTCTCAAAATAAATAAATAAACTTAAAAAAAAAAAAGGGAAACAGGTGATGGGGATTAAAGGGTACACTCATCATGATGAGCACTAATATACAGAATGTTGAATCACTATACTGCACATGTGAAGCTGATATAACTGTGTTAACTATACTGCAATAAAATAAAAAGAAATACAAAATCTAAACACCTCTACCCTGAATAAATAAACGGAATTCTTATATAAAAATCTTCCTATCACCATGGTGTGGGTGGGAGGGGAAGGTGGGCTCACTGACAAGTTGTTTATGGTCTACCTAGAAAGAGGTTATCTATCCTCAGCCAGCAAGTACCTCCCCCAAAGAGGTCAAAACATCAAAACATGTAAAGATACAGGAAAACAAATTAATGGGGGAGAGGTGTTTGAGCTAAAGTCATGAGATAAAGTTAAAAACAAAACAAACCCAATTATATAAATTATGTAAATATAAAAACCATAGCCACATTCAGAGAAGAATCTACCACATCCAAGTAGGTGATATAAAAAAAGAAAAAAGGAAGTATGGGAGGCAAGGAGAAATCATTAAAAAATGAAATATTAACAAATACTAGAAAATTTACTATATGCCAGGTGTACTCCTAAGCACTTTAGATGTTCTGTTTAAAACACACCAGCTCTGCAGATAAACCTAGGTTTAAGTTTGTCTCTAACATCTACTAGATATAACCTAGAACAAATTACTTAACCTCCCTCACTTCAGCATCTTTATATACTTTGCTGTGTATTAAGAGATTGGGTGACAAAATCCACACGATGTGCCAACCTAGCAAGCATAGACACAAATGAAACAACTTTGCCTCCTTCTGCTAAGTATCAGTATGTCCAATTATAAGACTCATTAAACCTCAGTATAGTCTTAATACCATAGTCTTCTTAGTAAAGATATTAGCAGTTTATAATTATGCTCATTAACTCCTTTAATAACTATAATACAAAGTCATTCTTATTTTCCAACGAGGTACAGAAGTAAATACACTAGTCCTCAGAAGATACACAGCTAGAAGTGGGAACTGTGATAAAGCTGATACAGGTTTCTCTGACTCTGGGACTCTCTCATTATATCATGTTGTTTTCTAAAATTTACAAATCAGAGTACAATGTGGTTCCATTTACATAGAGTTCAGAAAGAAAATAAGGGATGCAAATACAGGTTAAAGGTTATTAAGAGGTTATTAAAGGGTAACAATAGGATAAAGTTAATAAAAAGTGAAGAAATAATTACCATAGAAATTTGGGTTATTAGTGGGGCGCCTGGGTGGCTCAGTCAGTTAAGTGTCCAACTTCAGCTCAGGTCAGGATCTTGTGGTTTGTGAGTTCGACCCCCATGTCAGGCTCTGTGCTGACAGCTCAGAGCCTGGAGCCTGCTTCAGATTCTGTGTCTCCCCCTTTTCTCTGTCTCTCCCATGTTCATGCTCTGTCTCTCTCTGTCCCTCAATAATAAATAAACATTTAAAAAAATTTTTTTAGAAGTTTGGGTATTAGTTACAACTAGGGAGGAGGGAGTAAGAATCAAGAGGGGGCCCCTGGGAAGTTCCTGGGGGACTGCTTTATATTTCCTAATTTGGTGGTATTTACAGACATTGACTTCATAATATTTCACTAAGCTCTACTTTTTTGTATTGTCTATTACGCTTCATAATCAAAAAGGTTAAAAATCAAGAAGAGCTGCACTATATGTAAAAGAAAATACTAAAGTATCCAGGAATTTTACTAATTATTGTGAAGTTTCCTCTTTCTTTTATTTCCTATAATGAGCATTAGAATATATGTAAAATTTAACAGTGCCACACACTTAACTAAACTCTAAAGGGCTTATTATCATCATCATTCCAGAGTTATTTAGGCCAAGATGACAGTCATTTCAACAGTAGGATCTACTGTGAGTCATTCAAAGCTTCTGCATCCAAAAACCAGAATTAAACTCTATTTAGGTATCAAAAGTCCACTGTGTTTGAGAAAATCACCTCTCAGAAACAATGGGAACGGATGGACCCAGCCTCTGCACAATCTTCCACAGGCTGAGTGTGATAATGATATCTAGTTTCATTATGAAAAGATGTCTGAAACTGACCAAATGTTGCTCAGTTACCAAATAGGGCGAAACAAGAATGACGGTGGGTAAGAATTCCAGATTAAAATTCTATCTTCATGTATTAAGTTTAAATGTTTACCTATGCCACTTTTGAGATACTAACTTGAAAATGCATTTTTCTGTATCCACTTGAGGTCCAAAGAAAAGTTTAGGCAAAAAGGAAAGCCCCAAATCTGTTTGCTCATCCATAAAGCAATTTTAATTACAGACAGTCCTACGTCTATGAAAGGAAAATCTTTGCAAAGCAAAAGTGACATAAGCAGTAATTCAAGATAAAGGCAAAAAAACCCTCCCAATTTTACTGAGCTAGGAACAATTTAATTTTGATGAGACTTGCTTAAAGGAAAATATTCAAAACAAACCAATTTAAAGGTAGCAGCTTCTAAGAGTTTTCAGGTTAGCCAAAGATAAGTTTTAATAGCTAACAACATTCCATGAAAACAGGGGGCAATATCATTTGTTTATCCTTGCATCTCTAATA
Organism: Acinonyx jubatus; assembly: GCF_027475565.1. NCBI lineage: Eukaryota > Metazoa > Chordata > Mammalia > Carnivora > Felidae > Acinonyx > Acinonyx jubatus. The sequence continues at coordinate 61,408,932 of NC_069391.1, forward strand.
TCTAGTACAAATATATACTAGATAACCATTTATTCGATGAATGAATTACCCAGAAATAAGCACTTCTACGTCAAAAAAAAAAAAAAAAAATCAGTGAAAATTTCAAATACCTATGACAATTACTAAGCTTAATGAAAAAAGCAAATAAATCTGTTACTCTCTTCAACTAGTAAGTTAAATGCAGCTTTGACTAAACATTACAAATAACAGCCTTTTGAGAGTTTAAGTTCCAGCTTGCATGTGTGTTTCATGTGTCTCCTAAATGAGGAAAGGGAGACCATGTAAAACTTGCCACATTTGTACCACTGGGAAGCAGCTGAACTGGAATTTGAAAGCAAGTCTGATGACAAAACTGAATACCTTAACCTCTACGCTATATATTAACATGAAATATAAGAGTTGTTTAAAAAGTTAGGTACATGAGGGGTGACTGACCAGCTCAAGTCAGTAAAGCATATGACTCTTGATCTCAGGGCCATTACTCAAGCCCCACACTGGATGTAAAGCTTTAAAAAAAAAACAACAACAAAAAAAACAGACAAAAAATACTCCTGTGTCCTATACATAAAATCCTCTTTAAAAAGAAAAAAAAAGAAGAAAAAGAAAAAAAAATGTATTAAAAAAAGTTAGGTGCTAGAAATAGTGGGCAAAGTAGTAATACTGAAAATGAAATGCATAGATCTGCTGAGAAAAGCAGTTTCTCATAATGGTCTTCTGAATTTGGTTGGAGACATGGAAGGGTACTGAGAAATATGCTAAACAGAAAGAATTTAAGTTGACTAGACAGCTTAACCTGGACAATACACAAGCTGGCCCTCCTATGAAAATAAATTCTATACCTTCACTGCCCAAAATCTATCAAGTCAAATGTAGCAGCTTCTCAACTGTTACCCTTAGCCAAAAAGTCAAAATGTAAACTTAACATAGATACAGATGGCTACATACATATTTATGGATATATGGATATACAGGAATTATACATACATACACAAACCTCCTTAGTCTGGCATCTAAGGGTAATAAGAGCAATGATACTCCAGTAGCAAGAAGCTTACCTAGTCCCCAGATCTTGGTTTCTAATACCATTCCCCAATTAAAGAATCAAGGCTCCTTAAGGAAATGGTTGATTCCAGGGCTGGGGCAGAAATAACTAAGATGCGCCTGGAACAACTTCTAGGGCCAGAAAGAAGGTGCTTTAACAAAAACAAAAAAACCCACAAAAATGGAGGTATACTGAAGGGATATGTGGAAAAAAATATCCCTACTGATGTGAATAAATGACTAACAAAAAATAAATGGGGGAAAAGAGATCAGTCTCTCATGTAGAATTCCCAATACATTTTGTAGGTAATCTACCCTTCATGAAGTAGAGTTCATAACTCCCTCCTTAAATTTGGGTTACAGGTAGGGACTTCATCTCAAAGACTACAGCATGGAAAAAGGGGTAGGGGAAGAATAACTTCACAGTGAAGAAACTTGACAAATGTTACCTCAGCCAGGTAATTAAGGTTCATAGCAACAGGGATAACTTAACTACTGATGTAAAAACCCAAGCTATAATTAGCAAATGGAATGCTGATAGCTTGTGCCCTACATAGGATGTGATGAAAATAGCACTATACTTCTGTGGTCTTCCTCCAAAAATATGTAAATCCAGTCTAATGATGAGGAAAACAAGATGAATACTAATAGAAGGGTATTTTACAAAGTATCTGACCAGTACTCCTCAAAACTGTCAAGGTCATCAAAAAGAAAAGTCTGAAAAACTGTCACAGCCAAGAGGAACCTAAGGAAATTCAACAACCATTTTCTATCGCACTAATGTAAATATGCTACCCTAGATGGGATTCTGGAATAGAAAAAGGACATTAGATAAAAGCTAAGGAGACAGGGTTCATTAATTATAACTAATGTACCAAAGTATCATTAATGTAAAATGCTAAAGTTAACAGGGCAAACCAGGTGTGTAATATATGGAAAATTCTAGTATCTTCCCAATTATGCTATAAATCTAAAATTGTCCTAAAATAACAAATTTATTTAGAAAAAAACATAGAAAATACTGGTTACTCAGAGGGATGAAATCTCCAAAAGGGGACTTTCAATATTAATAATTCTGTCTAAATTTTGAGTACTACATAAAACAGTTTTTTTTTAATTTATTTTAATGTTTTATTTATTTTTAGAAAGAGAGACCAGAGCATAAGCAGGTGAGGGGCTGAACGAGAGGGACACAGAATCCCAAGCAGGCTCCAGGCTCAGAGCTGTCAGCACAGAGCCTGACGCGGGGCTTGAACTCACAAGCTGTGAGATCATGACCTGAGCTGAAGTTGGATGCTTAACCGACTGAGCCACCCAGGCACCCCCATAAAAGTTTTAATTGATATGTCTTGCTCATATCATGTTAATATTCCCAGACTTTACATTTTCTTATTGTAAGTTTTTTTTCTTTTACTAAATGATGGTAACAAGGAAAGCTATTGGTATTTAAAGAGCCACCTTACTGACTGTTCACATCATTCTAATAGGTTTATCTTAGTCTTTCCATATATCCATAAATAACTTTGCCTTCTTCAATATTTACACTTTGTTGTTCTCCTGCCTATCTGCATCATCTAGAAAGATGTTAAGTAACAGCATTAACTGACTTCTGTGGCTCCTGTCTTTAATGGGAAGGCTTTTGGCCTTTCCCCACTATTATATGAAGTATGGTTTAAAATATTCATCCACTCCCCTTGTTTCACTTACCAAGGATTTTTTAAAATTTAGAAATGGACCCCCCCTTTTAAGATTAGATCACTTATTTATTAATATGATGAATTATATTACTATATTGCGGGTTGGGTGAAATGGGTGAAGGGAGTCAACTGTGTGGTAACAGAAGGTAACTAGACTCGTGGTGATCACCTTGTAGTGTTATCAAATTATAAAGCTGTACACCTGAATTTTAGGTGGCAAACTATAAAGCTATATACTTGAAACTTCTATTAAAAAAAAAATCCAAATAATGAACTATCCCACTTCTTGACAAACCATACTTGGTCAAGGTATTATGTTCTTTTAACATATAATCATAATTTTATTTGCCAAATATAACTTAGGTTTTACATCAATATGTAGTGATACTGGTGTCCTTTTTGTCATGTTTTAGCATCAGTATTATATTAAATTTAAAAAGCAACTGGAAGCTTTCTTTTATTTATTTATTTATTTATTTTTGGGACAGAGAGAGACAGAGCATGAACGGGGGAGGGGCAGAGAGAGAGGGAGACACAGAATCGGAAACAGGCTCCAGGCTCCGAGCCATCAGCCCAGAGCCTGACGCGGGGCTCGAACTCACGGACCGCGAGATCGTGACCTGGCTGAAGTCGGACGCTTAACCGACTGCGCCACCCAGGCGCCCCTCTTTCCTTTTTTTTTAAGATGTGGGTCAATTTAGATAATACAATAGAGGTTTAAGGTAATTTATCAGTGTAGCCATCTAGACCAGGTACTTTGGAGATATAGGTCTTGGTGGGTTTTCTTGATTCTATATACATATGGACTTTCTGCATTTCTCCTTAGATCAAAAATTATCTCTATTTGCATTTTCTTAAATAATTTATTTCAGCTACCAATTCTTTAAATTTTCGCTTTAAAAATGCTCTAAAAAATTGAGTCTAGGTCCCAATTTGTCCCAACCAGTATGAATGAAGAAAAATAGTTTTAAGGATAGAAAAGGATGAAGCAAAACTGTCAATTATTTCTACAAAATTTATTAGAATTTGAAAAAGTTGGTAGATACAAGGGTCAATAAATATTATCAATTGCACTTCCATATGTATGCAAACAAATCACAATTTTAAAAGATAACCATTTATAATAGCATTTAAAAATGCAGCTACTAGAATAAGATATATAGAGAAAACTGATAATGAGGTAAAGATCGAAGTTGATGGAGACATTATGTTCAAGAATGAAGGTCAATTCTCCAAGTTACTCTATAGATTCAGTTCCCATCAAAATCCCATATTATTTATCTGCAGAGTTTTGGCAAACTAATTTTAAAATTCTTACATGCAAGTGTTAAGCAAGACACCCTTGAATAGGAATAGATCTGGGAGATGGGGGGTAGGGAGGTAACAGTCTACTAGGCTACTAGTACTTAGAATAGTATAAGCACAGAAATACACAAGCAGACCAATGGAACACAGTAGACAGCAGTTATGCAGCATCCTGTGAGTGAATGAGCACTATTTCTAGACAAAAATTCCTAATGAAATTCTAGAACATGTGCACCTAGATACACAAAAGTTCAAAATAGCTGAAACTGGGAAAAGCCCAAATGTATCTATTAATCATGGATTAAATATACTGTAGCATGTTAATAGAATAATGTAATCATGAAAAGTAAAATACAACTATATGCATGAGAATCAAAGCTGTGAAAAAGTAGAATTCCATTAGACAGACTTCAAATATAGGCAAAGCAAATCATTTTTTTAGAGATAACATAAGTAGTAACACTAAAGAAAAACAAAACAAAATGATCATGATAGTTTACCTCTTCAGATAAGAGGGAGATATGTTCTGGGAGAGGCACACAGAAGGCTTTAAAAAGGAACTGGCATTATTCTACTTAACCTCACTGCAATTACACAGGTTTTTGTTTTATATTCTTTAAACTGTACTTATACATTTTATATACATTTATCTATATACTTCACAATTTTTAAAGACTACTTTTAAAAGTTAAAGTATCAACAGCTCAGTCTTTACTTGCAAATAAGTGAACACTGATTGCCATTTGAAACATTCTAAAGAGAACAGACATCTGTATTCTCACAACTATGAAGTCTAAAGAAGACAACATACCTTATATAGCCCAATGCCAGGATCAATAAGAAAATCACAAGTTGATGTAGACGGCTGACCAGAAAGTCCCACCCTTGGGGTTTTCTTTACTTTAGGTGGGCTATTAGAACAGGGCTTGGCCTGTACATCAGTCTGTTTAGATGTGCTAGGAAGATCAGAGTCTGGGCGAACTAGTAGCTGAATTATGTCATTCAGTCCAACATCATAGTCAAATAAAGTATATCCATTTTCCAACTAGAAAAAAAGAATAAAAAAGATTAAAATGCTTCTCTCAAAATTTGATCTTTCTACATCTTTAGTTACTCAAATGTCCTAGCCAAATTATTAAAACAAAATTCATAGCAATGCAATTTAGTGAACTTAAAACCATTCCTACTACTTTATGGCCTCTGATGTCAGCATCTTCTCAGGACCTCAATAAATTCTTAAGAATCATTCTGTATTACCTATCAGGGAGACGGATAGCCACTGAAACCAAGAATGTACCATTGCTTCTGTGACTTCAACACCCAGGCAGAAAAACTCTAGATTTCTCACCAGGTCTTATTTATTTTAATTAACAGTATCTGAATCCACTGTAAGAAAGGAAGGTGAATTTTGAAAGTAAGAGGTTTTATGATCTTGTGTTCATAAAGACATTAAGTTAAAAATTTTATGTTTCGGAAGCACTGTAATTTTTTTTTAATCAAAAAAAATTGAAGAATAATTACAATTATTGTTCATGGTATTCCACTTGCCTAAAGTTCTCTAATTCTATTTGTAAAGGTTGTCAAGTTGTATCATAAAAAGTCTTCCAGGATGAATAGTGAATACATTATCTTGCAACTTACCCATATTTTGGTAGAGACCTTGCCCACCTCCCCAATTTGCAGAAGTCCTAATCCCAAATATCTCAGTATGTGACTTTATTTGGAAACAGGATCTTTACAGAAGTAATCAATTAAAATTAGGTCATATGAGTGGGCCCTAAACCACTGTAATTGGTTTAATAAAAAGTTTAAATTTGGAACACAGAAACAAACACAGAAGGAAGATGTGGAGGCAGCCACCTGAATGGAGCAATGCACCTACAAGCCAAGGAACTTAACAATGGATTGCTGGCAAACACTAGAAGCTGAAGGAAACAAGGATTCTCTATTAGAACCAGGGAACATGACCCTGATGATATTTTGATTTCAGACTCATAGCCTCTGGAAATAGAAGACAATAAATTTCTACCGTTTTAAGCCACGTAAGTTTTAGTACTTTGTTACAGAAACCCTCGAAAACTAAAAGTCTCCACTTTGTTTCTTTATAAAATCAGTTGGCTATTTCACCATGATACAGTAATAAAACCAAACTCCATAAATACCAAAACTATCATTTCCCCAGAAACATTACTAATTTAATCACTATTCATTTCCCCCTCTTTGTATATCATTCCTGTCACCAATCCTCAACTCCCTAACACAATAAGGCCATATTTCCAAAATCCACCAAAGAAAGTTTGTCCATAAATATTGATAGACTTACTAAATGTACTAGATGAGTAATTTTAATTCAAGTGGTCCCAAAACACATCTAGCACAATCCTGCACATTACAGATGTTCACAGTTTTAACTACAATATGGGATCAAAAAATTCACAAATTTCCCAGGGGGGAATTAGACACCATCTCACAGGTTAGTTAACATGCTTATTCCAAATAAGTCTAAGGAGTCTCTCAGGTCAATAAGCAGATAAGTCCTTATAGGGATTAGAGATTGTTTTGTTTTTAAATAAGGTAAGCAAAGGAGTACTGATGCATAGGGGCACTTGTACCCCAATGTTTATAGCAGCACTCTCAACAATAGCCAAATATGGAAAGAGCCGAAATGTCCATCAACTGATGAATGGATAAAGAAATTGTGGTTTATATACACAATGGAGTACTATGTGGCAATGAGAAAGAATGAAATATGGCCCTTTGTAGCAACGTGGATGGAACTGGAGAGTGTGATGCTAAGTGAAATAAGCCATACAGAGAAAGACAGATACCATGTTTTCACTCTTATGTGGACCCTGAGAAACTTAACAGAAACCCATGGGGGAGGGGAAGGGAAAATAAAAAAAAAAGAGGTTAGAGTGGGAGAGAGCCAAAGCATAAGAGACTCTTAAAAACTGAGAACTGAGGGTTGATGGGGGTGGGAGGGAGGGGAGGGTGGGTGATGGGTATTGAGGAGGGCACCTTTTGGGATGAGCACTGGGTGTTGTATGGAAACCAATTTGACAATAATTTTCATATATTGAAAAAATAAAAAAATAAAAAATAAAAAAAAAATAAAAATAAATAAGCAATATTAGCAAACAACAACTTCCTCTAATCCTGAATTCCTGGAGAAAACAAACTCAAGGAGCAAAAGAACTATACATTCACACCTTCATTTGACATTCTCCAATACTCCTTTCCCCCAAAAAAGGTGAGAACATACTAGTTCTGGAATAGTTAAATAAGTACAATGTGATCAAACATACAACTATTGCACATTATGACAGTGCTCAAAGCAGAAAATAAAAACTCTGTTAACATTTATAGGGCATGCAAACCAAACCAAAACAGTACAGTACATGCAAATTAACTGGAAGGACATTTCCTAAAATGAAGAGAGCTGTGAAGGCAGTAAAATAACTGGAAATCCAAAGTGCTTCCATAAACATTTTTCCATTGAAATCTGAGGCACAAGAGTCAGAGCGATAGTGGGGACATTCTCATATTCAATACCTCTGACTAGTTTCTACCAAGTGATTGGTCCAAATAACATAAGCTGCTTCAAATGGGATTTCGTTTGAAAGGAAAAGCAATGTGTGTAGTAAAACACGAAGCATATCAAGGAATGAGGCCCTATAATAGAAGTTAGGTTTACATTAACATGTAACTTTTCCTTCAATTATTCATGCTTGCTAGGAGAGTCACTTTTACCCATATTATCTACGCCTTCCCTAATTCATAGGTATTCAGTTTTCAAAAAAAAGTGATTATCAGCCATTGCATAGTAACTTCCACACAGCTAGGCTATTGTGAATAATGTTGGAATGAATGTTACTTGAAAAGTAGTGAAGTGCCCCCAAATTATCACTGAAATGTTACTTGAAAAGTAGTGAAGTGCCCCCAAATTAATGAAAGTGCAGACTGGAATCACTGTCATTTATATTATACTGTAAGAAAGAGATTGAGTCACTTAGAAATTATAAACACCTATGCGTTTCAGGCATGTAACTATAGTCCATCAATGTCTCATAGCTGCAAATGTTTCCAACTGCCATCCTAGAAGACAGGGGCACAGTCTTAGAATACTAGAAAGGCAGGAATGGCCCTAGAATTTTTTTATTATTGTTTTTTGTTTTTTTTTGCCAGACTGCAGTCTTCAATTTGTATTGGGTTGAAGTCAGAAATTCCAGGTAACAGTAAGAACTAGAAAAGTGATGCAAGGGAAAACTAGGAAGCAAACACCAACTGACAATTGCTGAGAAGTCAAGGGAGGAGAATTCATTCCAAAGGGGTTACTGATAAAGAATGCAGGTAGAGGGCATGAGGTTGACAAATTTTATGTATCTTTCCCATCACATATATAATATAAATATGACATACACATTCTCTTTCCCCTTTAAATAGGCAAAAACTTTTACTTTGTAATCCATGTGAAAACAGAATCTAGGGGCAAAAGCAACTACTCCGTTTTTCTTCAGCTTTGGTTCATGTCCCATCTACAGTGATACAAATGAAAAAAAGAGGAGGGAACAAATTCCTTTAAAAGTAGGAAAGCTCCGGATTTTCAAAATATTTAGAGATCCATCAACCTAACTCTTCCCTAAAGACCCATTCCCCGGGATGCACACTCAAACTCCCAGAATAATGTCCAAGTGAGGTTACCCTACTCTAACCAGAACTCACAGCCCAGAATTGCTATTTTGACCCACAAAAGTGGAATCAATTACTCTGCTTCTCAAATTTAATTTGCATAGAGATCACCTGGGGACCTTATTAAAAATATGGATTCTACTTCGATAGGTGTAGCGTGAGGTTCCCAGGTGAAGCTAAGGCTGCAGGTCCTGCTGATTCAGGGACCATACTTTGAAGAGTAAGAAATTAGGAGACTGACTATTTTTCAACTCTGGTGGTCATGAGACTCTCCCATGCGGTCTTGTTATATTCAACCACTTGCAATTCTGGGGTGAGCTGAGCATCTATAATAAATATCCACAAGTGATATATACCAAAGACTATAAGTAACAGTCCTAACAAAAAGGGTGGGGAATAAGGGAGAAAGGGTACCACTTACATCACAGACACCATAAATTTATCTATGACTTTTTTTCTCACTATGTAGTAAGGGGTGCCTTTTTCTGATAAGCACAAAGGCAGTTTACAAGTGAGAGAAAGCCCGGTGATGCCAATCCAGTAGTTGTCTGCTATAGACATACTACTCTCTCCATGCACTGTGAACTCCAAAGAGATAATAATCACTGCCATGGCTACTTAGCTCACAGAGAAGTAAACAAAACAGAGCAGTGTCATCCTTCTGTCTTCAACTCAATGGGGCACCGAAGGTCCATTCCTCATCCCTACTGCTTTATCACTGAGCTGAAGAAATCAAAGTAGTGAGTTAAGAGTCCTGGGGGAAGAAGTACAAAAGGATAATTACCCTGAACAGTTTTTCCCTAAACCTGGAACTGACTTCCTGGTTTACTGGAAGTCTACTTTGTTGACCTAAATGTAACTCTATTTCTACTTTTTCCTCAAGGCAGCCATGTGCAGGTTCTCTTTTTGCATATTTGATAATTAGACTTTAGGTGTGTTGCCCAGGAATATACTCTCATGCTTCATTTCTCTATTGTGCTGAAGTCACCTAAGTATCCCAGAATTCATGTACTATTATCCCTACCTAGAAAATAAAACTCAGAAGACTTGATAACCTAATTTTCATCTTTGACCAAAAGATAAAAAAGGGATCACTGGAGGTACAGCAATATAAAGCTACGTGGGGTTTAACATACACGATTTCAAAAGCAAGATTTACAACTAAAAATTGAACATGTGTTTTACAAGTCAAACAGTAAATGATCGACGTAAAAGAGCTGCAAACACATATGAAAGATGCTACCACTTATTTGGAAACAAAATAGGGGCGCCTGGGTGGCACAAGTCACCATCTCGCGGTTTGTGAGTTCGAACCCTCATCCGGCTGTGTGCTGACAACTCAGGGCCTGGAGCCTGCTTCAGATTCTGTGCTTCCCCCTCTCTGCCCCTCCCCTGCTCATGCTCTTTCAATAATAAGTAGACATTAAAAAAAATTAAAATAAATTAAAAATAAAAACAAATTAAAATAACCTTGGCACTTTCTCTGAGCATAATCTTGTTACTCTGAAATTTCTGGGTAGTTTTTGAAGCTAAACCTATGAAGAGAAGAAAAATATTCCTTTCAAATCCTTTGTGGCTATAGGAAAACGTTGGGGTGCCTGGGTGGCTCAGTAGGTTGGGTGGCCGACTTCAGCTCAGGTCCCGATCTCACAGCTCCAGAGTTCGAGCCCCGTGTCAGGCTCTGCGCTGACAGCTCAGAATCTGGAGCCTGCTTCGGAGTCTGTGCCTCCCTCTCTCTCTGCCCCAACCCACTCTCATTCTGTCTCTGTCTCTCTCAAAAATAAAAAAAAATAAAATAAAAATAAAAAAAAAAAAAACGTTACTTGCACCAAATCAACAAGCTACATTTATTCCAAACCACAGAACTGGAGCCAAACTGTGGTCTACCCAAGTGGAGAATGCCACCTTTTTTAGTGAATTAAAAAATAATAATAAGGCAAAGACAAAATAGAGACCTGCCTCTAGGTATAGACCATGAGAGACTTCTGGTATAGGTAAAATATTCAATAGGTCAGGGCAGGGCCATACCATGCATGTAACTACTAGAGACACCCACAAACACCCTCACTCACTGCCAATACCACTTTCAGCCTTGTACGTACCGCTGGTTATGCTCCACTTGCAGTGTTAAAAGCTTGGGTGAGGGGGACATTAGAAGGTGAGAACAGGAAGAATAAAACAGCCTTTCGTACTCTTTTCCATTCTGAAAATAATCCCCCTTGCCTATACCTGGCAGCTTAAACCCGATTCCGAATTACATCAAGAGCTCGCTCCTTCAGCCCAAGTCTCCAATCTTCAAGACAGATTTCAATTTTAGAAGAGGTGAAGGAAGGGAGCCAGAAGTTTTGGAAAACCTTCGAATCTTCAGTGTGTTCAAAACCCTTCACAGCGAGGAGGCAGAACTAGGGATCTTGTGCCAAAGAGGAAGCGATTTTTAAGTTTCCCCTCTCCTATCTGCGAGCCGCGGAAGCACTGCGAGCCGTTAGCCGGGTCAGCCCTCCCCACCCGCACCGTGGCATGGCCGCCAGAGCCAGCTGCCCTCCCGCCTCCAGGGGCGCCGGACCCCACTGAGCGCGGGAAGCGAGGGAACCCAGACGCTCTAGCGGGCTCTGCTGCGAGCTGCTCTCGCCCAGCTGAGAAAGAGGGGTGAGGTCTCTGCGCTCTGGGCGTCCCCTCCTCTCACCCCTCCGGGCGCACTTCCACAACGAGCTGGTAGGGACCCGCTGCACCCCCTCGGCGGGCCCTGGGCATGCGCTATGAGCCTCGCGAGCTGCCCAACCCAGGAGGAGCCAGGTGCTCTCTACACACGCTGCGAACCAAGCCCTCCGGCCCGCCGAGCCCACGCGTTTTGGAGGCGCCCTGCAGCCCTCGCCCCGGGCTTCCCGAGAGGGTGCGGTGGGCACGCCTCACCTGCTTGCCCCGGTAGAACAGGCGCTGGCACTCGGGCCGCACGTCGAAGAGCGCCCACACCCGTTCGCGCAGCTCCTCAATTGTGGCTTTGCGAGACACGTCCTCAATGGTGCGCGTCTGGGAGCCGTCGATGGTGCGAACCTGGATCCACATCTTGGCTCCGGGAAAGGGGGCTGGCCCGGCTTTGTCTCCCCCTGCTCTTCCGACGCCGCGCCCCGCCCGGCCCGTGCGGCTTCCCCAGAGGCTCCGGCTCTCTGCGGGTGGCGGGCGAGCGCGCGCACAAACGAAGGAAACCGACCAGACGCTGGGCCCCACTGGCGGCGGTGACTGCCAGACCTCACGCCCGCCCAGCGGAGCCGAGAAGGAAAGGAAACCGGAACCAGTCGCAGGGTACGCCACTACCGCAACCGCCGCCTCACAAATAGGAAGAAGCCTTGTCTGCGCCGCGCGGAGTGTTTACTTATAGAGAGCTCTAGCTCCCACATGGAGGTCACGGCGCCAACCCGGATCTCGCGAGATCGACGCCCGGTTCCGCCTTAAAGAGGAAGCAGCGAGGGAAGAAGCTACAGACCAGAGAGAACTAAGATGGGCGGGTGCGGGGAGGGCGGGCTGAGGGGCGGGGCTGCCGAGAGCAGTTACTGGTCTCTAGGCCTGCACCTGGGCCCTGAACACGCCCTCTAGCCTTTGGGTTTCGGGCCGTTACAAAGCCTACCACAGGGGTTCCCGGCTTAGTACCGGTTTTGGGAGTGAGCAACTCCTCAGGTCTAGTGGATACGGCTTCTGTGATCTCAAAAACACGTCCAAAATAAACTCTGGCGTCCACTTGTATGATCATGAAAATGGGGGTGCGGGCGGGCACGGCCTAGATTTCTGAGAAAGCACACAAGGAAGTGAGCCTGTCCCACCGCGCTCGGCGGGACACTGCCCCCAATGGGGCCTGGCGGGGGCCCGCTGCCCAGGAAAGGACCCAGGATCCTGCTTCGCTAACTTCCCGCCGGGCCCGAATGCTGCCTTCACGTGGAAACCTGCTTCCTGCGGTTTTCCACAGCTGGGCAGAGGTGGCGGCTTCAGTTCCGCAGGCCGCTGGTCCAGCTGCTATCTCTCCGATCCAATGAGCTCACACCTGGACCTCTGGCCACAGACGTGTTGGTGTCGCCGCCCGGTGGGCCGCTCTCCAGGACGTTGTTTGTGAACCTTCCTTATTGGTGCGCTTTTGACCTAAGGGATGGAGGGGTCATGGAAAACACTTAACAAAGGATGCGGAACTACACCCCTCAGAGGAAAAAACTCCCAAGATCCTACCAGGAGTAAATTCTCAGGAATAGGCCTGTCGCAGCATTGCTTAACAGTGGGTTTATTTAAAACGAAAATGCTTTCATAAGAAGGAAAAGAGCATATGAAAGTAGAAATACTTTAGAGATATAGGTATAAAATTATATATATGTATATATATGTATATATATATGTATATATATATATACATATATATAAACAATATTTGGACTTTATATTTGCCAAAATCCGTAACTTGAATATTCAGTCTGATGCTAATTATTACCATAAAGGCAGAGCAGCATTTTTGTAATAACCAATTCAAATAATTACAAGTACAGAGAAGTCCAGAAGTAACATTAAAAAAGGATGACCCAACATGGAAGAGACACAAAAAATGGAATACATACACATATTTTGGGTGTCTGCTCTTGCTGAAAATTTTACATTCACTTATATCCTCTAAATATAATTCATCTTGTCTGCTCCTGATTTAAGTAAAGCAAATATTGAATATTCATTATATGTGTAAATGAGATGATGGAGATATGTAAAGGACACTTCTAACCTGCCTCAATAAGGGATAGCTATTTGCTATGAAAAGAATACGCTAGGGGCACCTGCATGGCTCAAGTCATGATCCCATGGTTTGTAGGATTTGGGCAGGTGTCAGGCTCTGTGCTGACAGCTTAGAGCCTGGAGCCTGCTTCAGATCCTGTGTCCCACTCCCTCTCTGCCCTTCCCCTGCTCACACTCTGACTCTCAAAAATAAACATTACGTTTTTTTTTTTTTTTTTAAATATGCTATACCCTTGTGGAGGCATGTTAAGAGTTTCTTTAATTGTGTACAGAGAATTTACAACCTAGTTTAGGTAAGATTTAGAAAAATGAAAATACTAAAGAATCACTTAGCATAAAATAGTTTGCTGTCAGTTTAAGCAGTAATTAGCAATGAGAGAAGGAGGACTACACTTACACTAGAGTGTAAGGATGGGGTACAGCTTGACCTGAGTTAGATGTTGTATTGTAATGGGGACAGAATTTAAATGTTCAACTCATGGGTTGAGATAGATCTGAATTATAATCTTAGTGTTGACATTTACTTCAAATGTGATCTTGGACAAATTATTTAATTTCCTCAGTGTAAAATAGTGCTTACAACATTTAATGAATATATAGTGTTTAACATAGTACCCATTCATTGGTAGTACACAATAAATTATTTTCATGCTATTATTATGGAGAAGATTTAGATAAGCAGAGAATGCCCAAAGAGGGGAGAGTGCATAAGCACAGACTGAGGGTATGAATTTTTACAGGTCAGAAGAGATCACATATCAGAGAAAGGTTGACTAAATAGAGAAGGGCAGAGTGTGAAGATTAGCATTCAAAGCAGTAGGTTTTGTGGGCCCCATGGAGAAACTAAAATTTTAGGGAGCCCACCAATGTGATTAAATATGCATCTGGAAAGACAGTAGAAGGTTTGTTGTAGGATGTCTTAGGGAAAAACTAAGGGACAGGGAAAGGAAAGGGAAATGAAGTCAGAAAGTTTAGTGAAGAAGCAATTGTGTCATTTTCAGTGAAATTTTGTGGCAGTGGCTAAGAGAAGAAAGGGTAGATTCCAGAATGTTCTAGAAAATGAACCCTTGTTCATTCACACTTGTAAAATGTGTGAATATGACGGTTGTGGAAATGTGAAATGCTGAGACTAATTCCCGAGTTTCTAGTTTAGGAGAAAAATGAGTTGGCCTGGGTAAATGGTGATGCTCTTAAACTGAACTAGATGGAGATATGTAACTGACCATTGGAAAAATAAGTCCAAAGTTTTTAAGGGAAGTAGAAAAGTTCTGACAGAGGAACTAGTCAAGACCTCTGTACTCACCCCCATGAGGGGATTTATCCTTGTTAATGTAGTGGAGAACTCCTGGGGGGAAAAGACAACTGTCAAGAGTGGTATCTACTTGGAATGTATGGGATTTATGTTAATTTAGTCAATATAGATCCTAAAGGATTGGTAGGACAGGACTTAGAGGTGTGAGACCCAGAAAAGATATATTTGTCATGTGGAGAACAAATTAATTACTTCTGGAAACATAAGCTTATGTGTGTAGTAAGTTACTTAGGATATAAATAAGTAATTGCAAATAGTGATTCTGTATGTAACAAAATACATTCTGTATGTAACAAAATACATTCTGTATGTAACAAAATGTGTTTCTGTATTTCATCGCACAGTACATATTGTAACTAAGGTTTTACCTCTTTCCCTACAGTGCTTTTTCCTGCTTAGGAAAATTCTTAAGTTGCAAAAGCAAGATAGAAGTTCTCTGGCAAAAAACAAAATATGAGACAGTTCTGACATAAACATACCTTATTATCACATGTATAGCTGACACAACTTGGATGTGAATAATCGAAGAGGAATTATTTTCACGGATAAAGAGTAAATACTAAAATTTATGCCATCAGTCATGACTCAATATTTCTGCAAGTCAAAACAGGCAAAACAGAAAAAGATTGGTTTTTGAACTAATTATTCTAGACTCCTCATACCACAGAATATCTCCAGTTTTCTCACCTACTGTTCAAACTCAAGAACTTTCATATACATTAAAAATGAATTTCAATTTCCTCTTTGAAGGTGGGATTATCATCTTTTCATCAGCATCTCTATGTTGGTGGTCTTCCTTTTGTTCCACCAGAGCTATCTGCTTGCTCTGAATCAGTGCTCTCAGGTTTCCAATTGAATCTAGCCAGTAGGGAGGAAGCACAGACAGTAAACTGCAAGAATAAGGTCAGCATATTTATTCTTCTGGCTTCCCCCTCTGAAAGTTCACCTCTAGCTGTCTGTTGCCTTCCTGGGAAGTCACTATTCCTCTCACAGTGGCCTACTCTACATGACTCACTTTTGCATGTTCTGATAATCTTTCCTTTCTCTTGTTGCTTTGGGTCTACAGATTGTAACAGCTCTACAGCCCTAGATTTATACCATGGCCCATCCATACCCTTTTAATTGAAGATTTTGTTATAATCTCTAGTGCTATTTCTAAAAGAACTACACGTTATGAGAAGTGAACTAGAATTTCCATTGACTAAAAAACACTTCATATTGTGGCTTATTACTTAAATTAGCTATATTTTAAAGGGTATGCTCTTTCTTTTTGATAGAATCACAGATTTTTACTGTGGACATCTGCTTTAGAGATCATTCCGGTCTACCTTGTCTTTAACAAATGAGAAAGTGATTTGGACATGGACATGTGACCCACTGTGTTCTTCCTCTTTTGCCAGAGTTCTTTACTCTTCAGCCATCCCTCTTTTGTTTCTGTCAAGGCTTCTCCATTCACTTTGTTCAGAGAATAATTCTTATCCTTCTTATAGTGTCTCTGGTTCTTTGATGGCTCACATAGAAGTGGGGACCTGGGATTCTCACTAAAGACTTAAAATTTATCCATGTTTTCAGTCACATGTTTTCTCTTGACTTCCAAAAAAATTTTTTCTTAAGATTTTTATTTTTAAGTAATCTCTACACTCAACGTGGGGCTCAAATTCACAACCTTGAGATCAAGAATAGCATGGGCTACAGACTGAGCCAGCCAGGCACCCTTCCTGCCCTATAAAATTGGTCCTCCTATTGCTGAACCTTTCTGATGGTCTTTGGATCAATTCAGCTGAGATTCCCCCACTGAAGGCAGTTAGGGCTCAACTTTCTGATTACGGGGTCAGTGCTAGTTACAACTTGCTCTGTGAAACAAATTTTAGAGGTTTAAAATAGCACTAGTGACTACACAGCTTCTGTGACATAGGAGTTCTGAATTGGCTCAGTTGGAGAGCCCGAGTTCTGGCTCAGAATTCATTAAGCTATTATAATCAGATGCAGCTCAAACTGGAAAAATGAGGACTAGAGCAGTTGGGGATTAGCTAGGCATCTCTCCCTAGGAGACTTTCCCTCAGACTTCTCCATGTGATCTCTCTCTTTGGGCTAGTTTGGGCTTTCTCACAGCATGGCTGCCTTGGAGTACTTAGGCTTCTTACATGGTAGTTGAAGACTTCAAGGGTGAGAATTGCACTCAGCAAAGTATAAGCTGTATCACTTTTTATGGCTTTGTTTGAAAGACATATAGCATCATTCTACCATACTCTTTTGACTGAAACATTCACAAAAGCCCATTCACTGTCAGGGGGCAGGATAGATACCCCACCTCTTGATGGGAGGGGTATCAAAATCATGTAAGAAGAACATATGGGATGGAAGATATTGTTGCAGCCATTTTGAGGAAATAGAACAGTAGCATAACTTCTCCATCTAATTTTTTGTATAACCAAAGAGTTTTTAAATTATGACATACATATGTCATAAATTATGACATCATACCTGGATGACTCAGTCAATTAAGCATCCGACTTAGGCTCACGTCATGATCTCACCGTTCGTGGGTTCGAGCTCCGTGTCGGGAGCTGTGCTGATGGCTCAGAGCCTGTGCTGATGGCTCAGAGCCCGGAGCCTGCTTCAGATTCTGTGTCACCTTTTCTCTGTGCCCCTCCCCTGCTCACACTGTCTGTCTGTCTGTCTCAAAAATTAAATAAACATTAGAAAAAAATTTTAACAAAAATAAATTATGAAATACATCAGTAATACAAAAAAGATACAGAGAATAATATAATAAACACTCTTGTATTCACCACCTTGCTTTGGAAATAAAATATTTCAAGTAGTTAAAACCCTCTCTGCTTACATTCTCTTCCTTTTTCAAACAGATAAACATTGTCTTGAATTGGACATTTATTATTATTAGGCCTGTCTTTATGCTTTTAATACATGTACATGACAGCTCAGACCCTGGGCCTGCTTCAGATTCTGTGTCTCTCTGCCCCTCCCCCATTTGTGCTCTGTCTCTATCAAAAATAAATAAGTGTAAAAAAAATACATGTATTTCTAAAAATAGCAAACAACTTTGATGTCTTTTTAAGGTTTATATAACATGATTCTCTATAATATTGAAATTTATGTTTTAACTCAATTTTTTTTCTGAGATTTATTTATGTTACTATATAACTCTAGTATAAACTCTCTTAAAGGTTCATATGGTAAATATGTTTTCTGGACAAGCGATATCTTGCAACTTTTCATTGTACAGTTGTAATACAAAAGCAGCTCTATTCAATATGTAAATGAATGATGTGACTGTGTTCTCTTTTTTTTTTTTTTTGAGAGAGAGAGAGAGTGCATGAGTTGGGGAGAGGGACAGAGTGGGGAGAGAGAGAATCTCAAGCAGTCTCCATGCCTAGCATGGAACCCAAAATGGGGCTCATTTCCACAAGCCTGGGATCATGACATGGGCCAAAATCAAGAGTTGGATGCTCAACAGACTGAGCCACCTAGACATGGCTCAGTGTGCCTATGTTCTGATTAAACTTTATTTTATAAAAATAAATTCAGAGTGCAGCATTGCTTACCTAAGCCCTAATATAACAATTATAACACTACAGATATCTCGTGTTCCCTAAAACTTACTCTAGGTTATAACCCATCTCCAACCCCATCCCTATCATACTCCTCTGCCTTAAGAAGTTTTGAGCAACACTGACTTAGGAATAAAATTGGCAGATTTGCTAAATTTTGATTTGTGGGAAGCCTCACTTGACTCTTGTTTTCATCTTTTATTCTTGAGGATAAAGGTCAGCAAATTCCTATCTTTAGACCCCTCTAGCCACCATCTTTTGAACTTGACCTGGCGCTTTCTTACCATGCCTTCTCTGCCTAGAACATTTATGTCAAGATTTCCCTCAAATGCCATTTCTTCCAGGCTGCCTTTCCTGATACTCCCCAGTTGAAGGAAATGCTTCTCCTGTATTCTCATACTTAGATCATGTCTCTACTCTTAACACTTAACTCAGAGCTGTAATTATTTGTTTGCATGACTGTCTTGCCCCATTAAATTTTTTATTCCCTAGAGGACAAGGAGTCAGTCTCATTATCTTTGTTTCCAACACAAAATTCAGTGCGTGGTACCTAGATATATTTAATAAGTGGTTGTTGAAGGATGGAAGGGAGGGAGGGAGGAATTAGAGTCTATTCAGGTATCTAATTGGAACAAAAAACAAATTTGTGTAATCTGTAGGCCTCTAAATATGGAGATTCCTCTTTCTTCATCATTCTATACCAATTTACCATAGAGCATTTCTTCATGCCCTCCTACCTCTTCTTTGCAGGGAGGCAGATAAATCATGTATTCTTTTATACAGATAAGTACAATTTTTACTAGAAAAAACTTTGCTGTACATTTTCTTATAATCTAAATTACCAGGTTTTAAGAGGTTAAACAGCTTTAAAACTATTGCTATTTATGACGGACAAGAAAATTGACATAATCAAAAAATAGATTTTTCTCTAGAATAGTACAGAGAGAGAAAATACAGTGTTTCAATCTCATTAATATAATGTTTAATTTGCTATTAGGATTTACTGCCTGTGAAGGGGAAAACTTATTAACATAAACACTTTCTACAGTAGGGTGTTTCCCCCCATTTTCCAGTTGAAAACACATGTTGATGCTATTTTGCTGATTTGCCTGAGCAAGAAACCCTTTGTAATTGATCCATATCCATTTAGTAATTAGTTTGTTTAATGTAGGTTTAATGAAATTGCATAGCATAGGGGCACTTGGGTGGCTCAGTTGGTTAAGCATCTGACTTCGGCTCCAGTCATGATCTCACAGTTCATGAGTTTGAGCCCCATGTCAGGCTCTGTGTTGACAGTTCAGAGCCTGGAGCCTGCTTCAGATTATGTGTCTCCTTCTCTCTCTGCCCCTCCCCCACATAACACTCTGTCTCTCAAAAATAAATAAGAACGTTAAAAAATTTTTTCTTAAAGTGTGTATTATAATGGAAAGATCATGGGCTCCAAAATCAGGGACACTTGAATTTGAACCTGCAATCTGCTAATTACCAGTGTCATAGCTTTGGGCAACTTAATTAATTTCTCCGAGCCTTGATTTCTGTATCCAAAATACAAAGCACCGCAAGAAACAAATGAGACAAAGTCTCATTGAGTAGGCACTTTGTTTTTGTCACAATACCTGAATGCATTCTGTCAATAGAATTTATGCTGGTTTTCAAATGATTCTGTTGGTGATTTGAGATAATAAAGAAATTGTAATGGGAAGCACTGTTGTCATTTTAAATCCATTTATGGATTTATGTTTATGAGCTTGAGGAAGCTCTTTCTGATAGGGTTCTCGTCAGCTCAAGATGGAGATGAATTATGAAGTGCTAACTTTGCTTGGCAAATTTACATATATCTAAATTATTATTGTGTTTCATTAGTTCAACAAATAAATCATAATACTTACAAGGCACTTTAAGGTTTCTAGCCTCTTGTGAAATCCCAGAGGATTTCCAAAACTCAGAAAGATCTACGGTTTGCTTTCTCTCTTCTCATTCCCAGAATCCAAATTTAAAATCTAAAACATAACTTTGCAAAGCCAAAAAAAAATCACAAAACAATTGCAAAAATATTTACAGTGATATAACATTCTCATTTTCTACCTGGTACCTAAAATGATGTTTAAAACATACAAATAAACCAAATATATCTAATGTACTCCCTACAAAACTATACTATTAAAATTGTATTTTATAAAGTTTCCATACAGTGAGGAATTTTGTTATTACCTTTAGGTTGTTGAAAGAGGTTTTTTTTGTTTTGTTTGTTTTTTAGAGAGAGAGAGAGAGGGTGCAAGTGAGCAAGGGGCAGAGAGAGAGAGAGAGAGAGAGAGAGAGAGAATCCCACAAGAGGCACAGAAAGAAAAAGAGACAGAGAGTGAGAGAGAGAAGTGGGGCTCACCTGAAGAGGGGCTTATGTTTTACTTGAAGAGGGACACAAGCTTACCTGATGTAGGGCTCATGCTCATTGGATGCAGGACTCGAACTCACAAACCATGAGATCATGACCTGAGCCGAAGTCAGACGCTGAATTGACTGAGCCACACAGGCATCCAAAAGAGAGGGTTTTTTAAAAAGGATATTTAACCCAAGCCATCATTACCTTGATTCCAAAACCAGATAGAGACCCCAATAAAAAGAACTGTAGATCAATTTCCCTGATGAACATGGATATAAAAATCCTCAACAAGATATTAGCCAACTGGATCCAACAATACATTTAAAATTATTCACCATGACCAAGTGGGATTTATACCTGGGATACAGGGCTGATTCAATATCCACGAAACAATCAGTGTGATTCATCACATCAATAGAAGAAAGGACAAGAACCATATGATCCTCTCAATAGATGCAGAGAAAGCATTTGACAAAATACAGCATCTTTTCTTGATAAAAACCCTCAAATTAGGGATACAAGCATCATACCTCAAGATCATAAAAGCCATATACAAAAGACCCAACTCTAATATCATCCTTAATGGGGAAAAACTGAGAGCTTTCCCCCTAAAGTCAGGAATAAGTCAGGGATGTCCACTCTCACCACTGCTACTCAACATAGTATTGGAAGTCTTAGCCTCTGCAATCAGACAACACAAAGAAATAAAAGGCATCCAAATTGGCCAGGAGAAGGTCAAACTTTCACTCTTCGCAGATGACATGATACTGTATATGGAAAACCCAAAATATTCCACCAAAAACCTGCTAGAACTGATTC
The DNA here is from genome assembly GCF_027475565.1 of Acinonyx jubatus. Taxonomy (NCBI): domain Eukaryota; kingdom Metazoa; phylum Chordata; class Mammalia; order Carnivora; family Felidae; genus Acinonyx; species Acinonyx jubatus. The sequence goes on from NC_069391.1 coordinate 61,430,508, forward strand.
ATAAATTCAGTAAAGTTTCAGGATATAAAACCAATGCACAGAAATTGGTTGCATTCCTATACACCAACAGTGAAGCAACAGAAAGAGAAATCAAGGAATCGATCCCATTTACAATTGCACCAAAACCCATAAAATACCTAGGAATAAATCTAACCAAAGAGGTGAAAAATCTATACACTGAAAACTATAGAAAGCTTATGAAAGAAATTGAGGAAGATACAAAAAAAAAAATGGAAAAACATTCCTTGCACCTGGATAGGAAGAACAAATATTGTTAAAATGTCAGTACTACCCAAAGCAATCTACATATTCAATGCAATCCCTATCAAAATAACACCAGCATTCTTCACAGAGCTAGAACAAATAATCCTAAAATTTGTATGGAACCAGAAAAGACCCCAAATAGCCAAAGCAATCTTGAAAAAGAAAACCAAAGCAGGAGGCATCACAATCAGACTTCAAGCTGTACTACAAAGCTGCAATCATCAAGAAAGTATGGTATTGGCACAAAAACAGACACTCAGATCAATGGAACAGAATAGAGAACCCAGAAATGGACCCACAAACGTATGGCCAACTAATCTTTGACAAAGCAGGAAAGAATATCTAATGGAATAAAGACAGTCTCTTCAGCAAGTGGTGCTGGGAAAACTGGACAGCGACATGCAGAAGAATGAACCTGGACCACTTTCTTACACCATACACAAAAATAAACTCAAAATGGATGAAAGATCTCAATGTAAGACAGGAAGCCATCAAAATCCTGGAGGAGAAAGCAGGCAAAAACCTCTTTGATCTTGGCCACAGCAATTTCTTACTCAACATGTCTCCAGAGGCAAAGGAAACAAAAGCAAAAATGAACTATTGGGACCTCATCAAAATAAGAAGCTTCTGCACAGCAAAGAAAACAATCAGCAAAACTAAAAGGCAACCGACAAAATGGGAGAAGATATTTGCAAATGACATGTCAGATAAAGGGTTAGTATCCAAAATCTGTAAATAACTTAACAAACTCAACACCCAAAAAACAAACAATCCAGTGAAGAAATGGGCAAAAGACATGAACAGACACTTCACCGAAGAAGACATCCAGATGGCCAACTGACACATGAAAAAATGCTCAACATCACTCATCATCAGGGAAATACAAATCAAAACTACAATGAGATACCACCTCACACCTGTCAGAATGGCTAACATTAACAACTCAGGCAACAACCGATGTTGGTGAGGATGCGGAGAAAGAGTATCTCTTTTGCATTGCTGGTGGGAATGCAATCTGGTGCAGCCACTCTGGAAAACAGTATGGAGGTTCCTCAAAAAATTAAAAGTAGAACTACCCTACGACCCAGCAATTGTACTACTAGGTATTTATCCAAGGGATACAAGTATGCTGTGTCGAAGGGACACATGCACCCCAAAGTTTATAGCAGCACTATCAACAGTAGCCAAAGTGTGGAAAGTATCCAAATGTCCATCGATGGATGAATGGATAAAGAAGGTATGGTATATATATACAATGGAGTAATACTCAATGACCACAAAGAATGAAATCTTCCCATTTGCAACTATGTAGATGGAACTAGAGGGTATAATGCTAAGTGTAATTAGTCAGTCAGAGAAAGACAAGTGTCACATGAGGACTTAAAGACACAGAACAGGGGCACCTGGGTGGCTCAGTCGGTTCAGCGTCCGACTTCAACTCAGGTTATGATCTCACAGCTCGTGGGTTTGAGCCCCGCGTTGGGCTCTGTGCTGACAGCTCAGACCCTGGAGCCTGCTTTGGATTCTGTGTCTCCCTCTCTCTCTGTCCCTCCCCCGTTTGTGCTCTGTCTCTCTCTCTCTCAAAAATAAGTTAGCATTAAAAAAATTAAAAAAAAATAAGACACAGAACAGATGAATGTAAGGGAAGGGAAGCAAAAATAATATAAAAATAGGGAGGGGGACAAAACATAAGACTCTTAAATATGGGGAACAGACAGAGGGTTACTGGAGGGGCTTTGGGAGGAGGAATGGGCTAAATGGGTAAGGGGGATTAAGGAATCTACCCCTGAAATTATTGTTGCACTATATGCTAATTTGGATGTAAATTAAAAAACATTAATTTTAAAAATGCGACAAAAAAAGGATATTTAGCTCACATATTTTCTTTTACAAACTACCATGAAGATTTTTTATTATGAACATTAATATAATTTATAGACTACAAAGAATTTTAGTGAAAGACTAGAGTAAGAGATAGCAGAGAGAGCTTTGAGCAAATTATAGTTTTTCTTGGCTATCAATTTCCTATCTGTAAATTGTAATGAGCAATAAAAGTAGTATTGGGTTAGAGTAAACCAATAGTTCTTAGCTCGTGGTGCAGTGGCTCATAGCTTAAGCTTTGGAGACGGCTTTGGAGTCAACTCTGTGAGGCAAGCCTCAGTTTTCTCAACTGTAATCATTTAGGTACCTAATAGATTTATGGTAAGAATAAATGAGATATAATATGTAAGTACTTAACATGCTATTCAGTGAATATTGAGTATCATTAGCAGCAGCAACTATTGGCAGGACTCAGAAACAATTTATGTTTGAGTTTTTCATAATGATAATTAAGAATTTTTTCTTCATCAAGGACTCGTGATATACTTCCTATATTTGTTAGATTTTGTAGCACAACAAGCCACCCTAAAACTCACAGGCTTAAAAAAAACAGCCATTTATTTAACTCATAATTCTCAATGTTAACAATGTGGACTAGGCTCAGCTGAGCAGTTCTTCAGGTTTCAGATGATGGCTGGCTGATCTAGAATGGCCTGACTTGAAATGATCTGTCACTGCACCATTAGGGTCTAGCCTGGACTTGTTCACATAGTGAATGTGCAGGGTTCTGAGAAAGCCAGTGGAGCCCTGCAAGGCCTCTTGAGGCCTAGGCTTAGAATTGGCACAATGTCAATTCATCAGTATTGACCAAAGCAAGTCAAAAAGCCAGCCCAAATTCAAGGAGAGAAAAAATGGACTCTTCTTCTTGACAGGAGGAGCTGCAAAGACTCATAAAGGGGTAGGGAGGGAAATAATTATGGCCATTTTTGTAATTAATCTAAATCTAAATCTAATCACCATCTCCTACTAATCCTAGAAGTAATATTTATCCATTGGTATACTTTTCTAGCATTAGTAAGCTTATCAATCTATTTTTCATAATCCTCCAATCTCTCATTCTACCACAGATTGTGGTATTTGTTTTAAATTCATAGCAATAAAAAATGTTTTTAAAAACATCACAACAGGGGCACCTGGGCAGCTCAGTTGGCTAAGCATCCCATGTTGGCTCAGGTCATGATCTCGCGATTCGATTCGTGGGTTCGAGCACGGTGTCAGACTCTGTGCTGACAGCTCAGAGCCTGGAGCCTGCTTTGGATTCTGTGTCTCCCTCTCTCTATGCCCTTCCCCTTCTCACGCTATGTCTCTCTCACACAAATAAACAAACATTTAAAAACATTAAAAAGAATATCACAACAATGCTTAGTTTCTTAAAACTTACCACAAGTCCCAGGAGAATGAACTAAAAATAAAAAGACTGATAATGTTGAGTGTTAACAAGAGTAAAGAGCAACTGGGACTTTCATACCATGCAGGTGGGAATGCAAATTGATTCAACCAAATTTGAAACCTGGGCAGTTTCTACCTACCCACCCTAAGAGCAATTCCACTCATAGGTATATATGCAATAAAAATTAGTGCATATGTCCAATAAGAAATGTGCAAGAATGTTTGTAGTAGCCTTAGTTATAATAGCTCCAGGTTGGAAACCACCGAAATATCTATACATATGAGAATGAATGAACAAATTGTAATATATTTATACCATGGAATACTACAGAGCAATAAAAAAGAATGGACTATTAATATATGCCACACATGAATGAATCTCAAAAAAATTATGCTGAGTAAATGAAGGCAGGCACAAAAAGCATATGCTATATGTCTCCTTATATAAAACACAAGAAAATGCAAATTTAATTCATAGTGTTAGAAGTCAAAACTTTGGGGAGTGAAGGAATTGGCAATGTTGACTGAGAAAACGTCTGGGTAGGAGGAACTTCTCGGTGATAGTAATATTCTATATTGTGATCTGGGTAGTGGCCACAGGCGGGTTTATATATGGAAAAATTACTTCTGATGTGTTCATTTTATGTATATCAAATGTTTGTATTATACCTACACTCACATAGTTATATGGATATCCTTCTTTATTTTTATTTTTTTTAATGTTTATTTATTTTTTGAGACAGAGACAGAGCATGAGCAGGGGAGGGGCAGAGAGAGAGGGAGACACAGAATCTGAAACAGGCTCCAGGCTCCGAGTCGTCAGCACAGAGCCCGACGCGGGGCTCGAACTCACGAACTGTGAGATTATGACCTGAGTCTAAGTCGGGCGCTTAACCGACTGAGCCACGCAGGTGCCCCTGGATATCCTTCTTAGAAAAAGTGGACTTCTTATTTCTATGGGTAATACAAATGAAAATGTGAATTCTACCCCAGGCTTCAGAGTTGATCTGTAGAGAGAAATTAAAAAACCTTCTGCTTTTCTCTCTCCTTTTTCAGAGATTTATTAGGGAGAAATCCCAGTATAAGAGTTTGATCTGGTCAAAGGTAAAGAAAAGCAAAATTTAAAAGCTTCTGTAGGTTCTGCGATTAAGGATATTGATGAGAGGTTGGTTGTTCTGTATTTTGGGGAAGGTATGGTGGTGTGTGCACAAGCATATGTGTGTGAATGCGTGTGACCATGTGTGTGCACATGTTGTGTGCACACATGTGATGCATGTATGTGTGCCCACGAGTGTCTATGAGGGTGCATGTGTGTTTTCTACTAGATTCCCATAGGGGGAGCTAGGAGGCATAGCTTTCCTGTAAAATAGCAAAAGTGTATGCTCTAAGTTCCCAAATTCTGCTGAAGATCCTGAGTACTATTATTCTAGATATAACAATGCAATTTTGGGGAAATGTTTACCTTCAAGTGAATTGCTCTAGGTGGAAGTGGGGCACAAGGTACAGAGCCTAGGACCAGTACATCACTCTAAAGTAGGGTTAGAATCTCAGTGTGAAGGTAAATGGAGGGGATCTCTGAGGCAAAGTGACCTTTGAAGGAGGGTGATGGAAGGAAGTCTAGGAACTATGCTGCTCTGTCAAGGGGACACTTATTTCTATTTTTTGGACCATGTAGCGTCTGGTTCTATGTTTTTTCCTACATTTTGATTCATTCTAGCTTTCTCCGAATTCTTCAGAAAAACATAGTACCCATTCTGCAGCCTTATGTTAGGGGTGTTGTGGGGACAGTGGCAAGGGAATTAAGAGACAAGGCAGTAAACGGAAGAGCAGCCTTACCATCTCTGAGGTCAGTGTAACTGGAACCACAGGGTATAGAGAGGGAGGACAGTGATCCTAGAAATTATGAGGCCACCAGGAGTGAAGTGAATTGAACCCCACTATGTGACAACAGAGAAGCTGCTGCAACATAGACAAATGCAGGTGGGGGTGGGAGACAAACTCCCTGAGGTAAGGCAGGGCTGGGAAAGATGAGGGAGAATGAGCAGACACTTGGCTCACAGTGTGATTTTGGATCTTTGATAAAGAGACTAAATGACATGTGAATTAGTAGATCATAAAGAAAGCGACCTATTGGATTTTTTACCATATTTTGAAACATCCCATGCGTGTTTCAATTTTAAAATGCGTGACAATTTTAAAAAGTCGAAATAAAGAGCTAAAATGCATTTGCATTTAGCTTACTGTTATCATGAAAGTATGAGAACAAATTGAAACAAGGTACAAATTTTAAAGAGTGGGGTTATACTTAAAGTATATTCCTTGAGGATTTAAATTATTCCAAATTATTCATAGATCAGTGGGGGAAATCATGGATTATAAATAAATGTGGTTTAAATTGTGCATATCTTCACCAACATTATCCATAGTCAGCAAATAGGCTAAATACATTTTAATTGTCAAAAATGACAAAAGAAACTCAACAAGAGTAAATTTAATTGAGACAGGGGCTTGCCTTTGTCAGATTTTGTATTCAGTAATTTCAACAAAACAACCCTTAAAATATTACTGGAAGATTTTTATATGTCCCATAGTCTTGGAATGTTAGTAAAAATAGAATGTATTCTCCTGAATGTCTCCTTTGAAGCAGAAAGTCCAATCAGGCTAATACTAAATGTAGCATGATTTCCTTCTATCTTTTCTGGGCTCAGTCCTAATCCATATGTAGTGATAAAGATGGTAACTCTGAATGTGGCCCCATTTTGGAGCAGTCAATTCAACCATGGTCATTAAAGCATCCAGACCTATATGGTCATTGTATCTGCTACTGTGTATGGAACCAGTTTATTATTTTCTGTTAAATTATTTGCAGAATTCCTGAAGTTTTTTTTTTCCTATCCTCATTAGTAGGCATTTATTTGTGGCTCAAAAATACTTGAATGCTTCAGATATTGTATTAGTTTGCTAGGGTTGCCATAACAAAATACCACAAACTAGGTGGCTTAAACAACAGAAATTTATTTTCTCACAGTTTGTACGCTTGAAGTCCACGTTCAAGGTGCTCTTGAATCAACCAGGTTTGATTCTCCTGTGGCCATTCTTCGTGGCTTGCAGATGGCCACCTAGTGGCTTTGTCTTCACATGGTCTTTTCTCTGTACATGTGCATTCCTAATGCCTTTCCCTCTTATAAGGATATCATTCATATCAATTAGGGTCCTACCCATATGACCTGCTTGACCTTAGTTACTTCTTGAAAGGCTGTGTCTTCAAATACAGTCATATTGGGGGTTATGACTTCAACATGAATTTTGAGGAGAGAGGGACATAATTGAGTTCACAGGATATTGCCACACTCATGAACTTGATGTTTATCATTACCCACTTGCCTTTTAAGATTGCAACTTACTGCTAATTATAAACAACAAAATACCTTAAGTAAAGGATGAATTGCTATTGGAAAAAACCTTGGAACTAATTTAGGGATTTTAAAGTTTACTTCAGCCAGGTAGAACCTCAGATTGCTAAGAGCTGAAAGAATTATAACCAGATGTTGAATATTAATCTTAGAAAATTCAGTTATCTTAAATGTTAGTAAAACCATTGGCAAATAAATAACAAAAACAACTGTGAGAAAGAATGTAATGACCTGATCTTTTTTGCTTTGCAAATCTAAGAAAATCTAGATGAGATATTTTTCAGAACTTTTCCTTTTAATGAATCATGTTAAACCCTAAAATACCTAAAGAATTTTGCTTTCTAAAGCTAAATAGTTAAGATGTACTTTCCTTAAAAGAGCAAAGAACTCAAAAATGTAAATAAATAAGTTCTAAAAATATGTAATGAGAGAAGAAAGAACTTTGTATATATGACCTAAAGAGATAGAAATGATACGTATGTTTTAAGAATAGCTATTTTTTTAGAAAATGAGGAAAGAGTACTGAGATAAATCATGTTAAAAGATGATTGCTGCTCTGATTTGGCTTTCCTACTTTTGAAATAAACATGGCATGGATGCCAGAGAAGAAGCCTGTGGTTTTTCTGAAAATCTGGAGTGGCTCTTGTGTGCTGGCAAGTTTGGTGTGCTTGTTCTCAGAGAAATTCTTCCTATTTTGACAGTCCAAACCCTTAATTAGAGTTTAAAATATGATATTATAATCCCATAAAGCTATAGATATAAAAGACACTTTAAGTTTGCTTTTAAAATTAAAGGTAGACAAGAGTTGGTTTTTTGAAAAAATAAACAAAATTGACAAACCTCTAGCCAGGCTTCTCAAAAAGAAAAGGAAGATGACCCAAATAGATAAAATCACGAATGAAAATGGAATTATTACAACCAATCCCTCAGAGATACAAACAATTATCAGGGAATACTATGAAAAATTACATGCCAACAAATTGGACAACCTGGAAGAAATGGACAAATTCCTAAACATCCACACTCTTCCAAAACTCAATCAGGAGGAAATAGAAAGCTTGAACAGACCCATAACCAGCGAAGAAATTGAATCAGTTATCAAAAATCTCCCAACAAATAAGAGACCAGAACCAGATGGCTTCCCAGGGGAGTTCTACCAGACGTTTAAAGCAGAGATAATACCTATCCTTCTCAAGCTATTCCAAGAAATAGAAAGGGAAGGAAAACTTCCAGACTCATTCTATGAAGCCAGTATTACTTTGATTCCTAAACCAGACAGAGACCCAGTAAAAAAAGAGAACTACAGACCAATATCCCTGATGAATATGGATGCAAAAATTCTCAGTAAGATACTAGCAAATCGAATTCAACGGCATATAAAAAGAATTATTCACCATGGTCAAGTGGGATTCATTCCTGGGATGCAGGGCTGGTTCAACATTCGCAAATCAATCAACGTGATACATCACATTAACAAAAAAAAAAAAAAAAAAGAGAAGAACCATATGATCCTGTCAATCGATGCAGAAAAGGCCTTTGACAAAATCCAGCACCCTTTCTTAATAAAAACCCTTGAGAAAGTTGGGATAGAAGGAACATACTTAAAGATCATAAAAGCCATTTATGAAAAGCCCACAGCTAACATCATCCTCAATGGGGAAAAACTGACAGCTTTTTCCCTGAGATCAGGAACACGACAGGGATGCCCACTCTCACCACTGTTGTTTAACATAGTGTTGGAAGTTCTAGCATCAGCAATCAGACAACAAAAGGAATTCAAAGGCATCAAAATTGGCAAAGATGAAGTCAAGCTTTCACTTTTTGCAGATGACATGATATTATACATGGAAAATCCGATAGACTCCACCAAAAGTCTGCTAGAATTGATACATGAATTCAGCAAAGTCGCAGGATACAAAATCAATGTACAGAAATCAATTGCATTCTTATACACTAACAATGAAGCAACAGAAAGACAAATAAAGAAACTGATCCCATTCACAATTGCACCAAGAAGCATAAAATACCTAGGAATAAATCTAACCAAAGATGTAAAAGATCTGTATGCTGAAAACTATAGAAAGCTTATGAAGGTAATTGAAGAAGATATAAAGAAATGGAAAGACATTCCCTGCTCATGGATTGGAAGAATAAATATTGTCAAAATGTTAATACTACCCAAAGCTATCTACACATTCAATGCAATCCCAATCAAAATTGCACCAGCATTCTTCTCGAAACTAGAACAAGCAATCCTAAAATCCATATGGAACCACAAAAGGCTCTGAATAACCAAAGTAATTTTGAAGAAGAAGACCAAAGCAGGAGGCATCACAATCCAAGACTTTAGCCTCTACTACAAAGCTGTAATCATCAAGACAGCATGGTATTGGCACAAAAACAGACACATAGACCAATGGAATAGAATAGAAACCCCAGAACTAGACCCACAAACATATGGCCAACTCATCTTTGACAAAGCAGGAAAGAACATCCAATGGAAAAAAGACAGTCTCTTTAACAAATGGTGCTGGGAGAACTGGACAGCAACATGCAGAAGGTTGAAACTAGAACACTTTCTCACACCATTCACAAAAATAAACTCAAAATGGAAAAAGGACCTGAATGTGGGACAGGAAACCATCAAAACCCTAGAGGAGAAAGCAGGAAAAGACCTCTCTGATCTCAGTCGTAGCAATTTATTACTGACACATCCCCAAAGACAAGGGAATTAAAAGCAAAAATGAACTATTGGCACCTCATGAAGATAAAAAGCTTCTGCACAGCAAAGGAAACAACCAACAAAACTAAAATGCAACCAATGGAATGGGAAAAGATATTTGCAAATGACATATCGGACAAAGGGCTAGTATCCAAAATCTATAAAGAGCTCACCAAACTCCACACCCGAAAAACAAATAACCCAGTGAAGAAATGGGCAGAAAACATGAATAGACACTTCTCTAAAGAAGACATCCAGATGGCCAGCAGGCACATGAAAAGATGTTCAACGTCGCTCCTTATCAGGGAAATACAAATCAAAACCAGACTCAGATATCACCTCACGCCAGTCAGAGTGGCCAAAATGAACAAATCAGGAGACTATAGATGCTGGAGAGGATGTGGAGAAACGGGAACCTTCTTGTACTGTTGCTGGGAATGCAAATTGGTGCAGCCGCTCTGGAAAGTAGTGTGGAGGTTCCTCAGAAAATTAAAAATAGACCTACCCTATGAGCCAGCAATAGCACTGCTAGGAATTTACCCAAGGGATACAGGAGTACTGATGCATAGGGGCACTTGTACCCCAATGTTTATAGCAGCACTCTCAACAATAGTCAATTTATGGAAAGAGCCTAAATGCCCATCAACTGATGAATGGATAAAGAAATTGTGGTTTATATACACAATGGAGTACTACGTGGCAATGAGAAAAAATGAAATATGGCCTTTTGTAGCAACGTGGATGGAACTGGAGAGTGTGATGCTAAGTGAAATAAGCCATACAGAGAAAGACAGATACCATATGGTTTCACTCTTATGTGGATCCTGAGAAACTTAACAGAAACCCATGGGGGAGGGGAAGGAAAAAAAGAAAAGAGGTTAGAGTGGGAGATAGCCAAAGCATAAGAGACTGTTAAAAACTGAGAACAAACTGAGGGTTGATGGGGGTGGGAGGGAGGGGAGGGTGGGGGATGGGTATTGAGGAGGGCACCTTTTGGGATGAGCACTGGGTGTTGTATGGAAACCAATTTGACAATAAATTTCATATATTAAAAAAAAACAAAAAAAAATAAAATTAAAGGTAGAAAAATTTGCAATCTGTTCATTTTGCAAGCATGGATAACCACAGGTTTTATCCACTGTAAATATTTTAATTTTCCTGGAAAATTCATCTATTTTTGTTTTTGCTGTTTAATGATATTTTCTGAGAGAAAAAAAAAATGTTTATATACCAGTATGTCTAACTTTAATGGTTTCTAGAATGGCTTATAAAAAAAGAAAGAAAGAAAGAAAGTCTTTCCCCCACTCCCTCTTCTGACATTGGTAAATAAATGCCCTTCAATGATATAAAGCAGTGATAAAAATCTGTTGAAGTAACCACAGAACCCCCGTTATGATAAGTATGTTCTAAAGACAACTTTTTAGGAGAAAATTTAGAGAATATTGTTGTAATTTCTATTGAGGTCCAGAAAGATAAATATGATTTTAAATAGTCAAAGAATCAGAATTGGTCAGTTTTAAAACAGAAATTATTTTCTTTCTCATCCCCAAAGTTTTTCATTTGTCTTTTATTATCTTTAGTACCTAGGCAATACATATTCATTGTAGAAATTAGAGATAAACAGAATGGGGGAAAATCACTTGAATTTCTACCATCTCTTAGAAAAAAACACTGTGAATTTTTTTTTTTGAAAGAGAGAGAGAGAGAGAGAAAGGGCTCAAGTGAGCAAAGGGCAGAAGGAGAGAGAATCCCAAGGTGGGGGGAGAGAGAGGGAGAGAGAGAGAGAGAAGTGGGGCTCACCCAAAGTGGGGCTCATGTCCACCAGAAGCGGGGCTCAAGCTCACCTGATGCAGGACTCGAACTCACAAACCATGAGATCATGACCCGAGCTGAAGTCAGATGCTTAACTGATTAGCCACCCAGGTGCCCCACCACTGTGAATTTTTTAATATAAATACTCTAGTCATTTTTCTATGTGTATGTAATGTTTACTTAACACTTAACAGAATAACCTGAACAATGTTTGTTATTATATAGAGATCTATTTTGATGTTTTTGATGGTTTTCCATAATATCTATTGAATGGATAACATATTTAACAAACTCCCAATGGTGGATATTTGGGAAGCTTCTAAGTTTTGCTCGTATAAAAAATACCAACATGAACACACACATGCACACATACGCATATCTATAGCTATATCTGTATATTTACATATCTATCCCTGTCTATCCTTATAAGTGATAAATGATATTTGTTTAGAATAAGTTCCTAGATATATATTCACTGGATTAAAGAACATGCATATTTTGAAAGGTAGAAGCCCTCTTAATCAAAGAGATAAAAGCTGGTAAATGGCCTATTAATCAAAATAGGTGGTTAAAGAGGGAAGTCATAAAAATATTATGTATATTATTATATATATTTATACACACAGACAAGCATATATATGTATAAAATCTATACATATATCTTAAGTATTTTACTTAGAAAATATAAATTACAAATGTATTCATTCACCCATTTGAATGAAATTTTAAAATTTGTTTTTAGGTCAATGGAATTTATTGTTGTTGCTGTTGTTGACAATGGGACCCATGATTAAAGTTCCACATAATCTTTGTTGGATAAATGACATCTGCAATGAATTGTTTAGGGTTTTTAGTTTCCTTTTTTTTAAGGTGGGGCAAAAACTGAAAAAAATGTATATTCCTCCTCCTATATTTTGCTCCTAATTTCACATTTTTGTGTGTGTGGTATGTCTTTAGAATCTATCCAAAGCATTTCATTTAGTTTTCCCTGAAACATCTCTTTTTCTTTTCTTTTACATAATACGATTAAATAACATAATTGCAAAACAAGTACAATTGACATAAAAGTGTTAAAATAAAAAGCACTGACTCTTGATAAAAAGAAAATTCAAAATGTCAAGAGCATATCAAAGAGTAGCCTATAAAGCCTATAAAGTAGCTGGACTCAATGGGTCCAGGCCATCAGTGTGTTTTATAGAAAGAATACAGTGTCAGTTTATCTAATAATTTAGTTAATTCAGGATTGGTTGAGAGAGTTTCTACTAAACTGCTTTCCAATAAAGTACCATTGACTTGCCCTCTTATCAGCAGTATATGAGGGCCTGTCTCCTTCCATTCTCGTTCTCAAACTTCAGTGGATATAAGAATCACTTACACAGCTTGTCAAAAATGCAGATTCTTAACACACTATTTTAACATATTCTGATTTGGGACAAGTCCCAAGAATTTGCAAAATATCAACCAAAGTGATCAGATCAAAATATTTAACTCAAGGATGAGATTTTATGATTCTAATTAACCCACAGTCTTCTAAAAAAATTTGGTTAAGGTAACAAAATAACTCATCTAGGTCATTTCTCCTCCTTGATTAATCCCTCCTTGATTAACTCTGGAGAGATAACTTTTTGGAAAAGAATTCTCTTGGTCTAGCTTTTCTGTGATAGAGATTTTGGCAATCTAAATATTCAGATTTATTTTAAAAAATTGAAAACTAGATATTTGAAAAATTTAAATGCATCTTAGCAGTAAGGAGTAGATCCTCTAAAAGCACACCAGGTAGGGTTTTTCAGAGTTGGATTAGGATTCAGAGGTAACTCAGATTCTTTTTTTTTTTTAATTTTTAAATTTGAGTATATTTGACATACAATATTTTGTTAGTTTCAGGTGTAAAACCTAGTGATTCAAGTTTTCTATATGTTATGCTATGCTCACCACAAGTGTAGCTGTCACCATACAATGCTATTATGATATCATTGACTATATTCCTTATGCTGTGATTTGTTCATTCCATAACCAGAAACTTGCATCTCCCACCCCTTCACTCAATTTGCTCATCCTTCCCACCTGCCTTCTCTCTGACAACAATCAGTTTGTTCTCTGTATTTATATGTATGGTTGGGCTTTTTGTTTGTTTATTCATTTGTTTTGTTTTTTCATTCATATTCCACATATAAGTGAAATTATACGGTATTTATCTCTTATATATATGCTAAGCTTATTTCGCTTAGCATAATATCCTCTAGGTCCATCCGTATTGTCACAAATAGCACAATCTCATCCCTTTTCATGACTGTGTAATATTTTGTTATATATGTAATATATATGTCATGTAATATATATGTCATATATATATCACATGTTATTTATTCATCTATTGATGGACACTTAAGTTGCTTCCATATCTTATCTATTATAAGTAATGCTGCAATAAACATAGTGGTGCACATATCTTTTCAAATTACTCTTTTGTTTTCTTTGGGTAAATACCCAGTAGTGGAATTATTGGATTATATAGTATTTCTATTTTTAACTTTTTGAAAAACCTCCATTCTGCTTTTCACAGCAGCTGTACCAATTTACATTCCCACCAATAGTGTATTGTTATGCCCAGAATTCGTGATCCCCAAAGACCACTAGGGAGCGAGGCCGATGCAAAAGCAAAAGAGCCTTTATTCGAGCTAGCTCGAGCTCAATCCCCTACCTGCACCGAGGCAGCGGTGAGATACCGGGGAGAGAGAGCGAGTTTCAAAAGGACAAAGGTTTTATTGGGGCCTAGGAGCAGTTGGTGAGGTAATGGCTGTGGCCTCAGCCGATTGGCTGGGGAAGGGTCCGAGTCCTGTTAGGCAGGTGGGGGGGGGGGGAGTTGCTCAAGGGGAGGAGGTGTGGTCAAGGTGAAGGACACAGAACAAGATGGAGTCTGCTCGCATAGGCCCGCCTTTTCAGTATGAGGGTTCCTTTTTCTCCATATCCTCGCCAACACTTACTATTTCTTGTCTTTTTTATTTTAGGCATTCTGATATGGAGTACATTCTTTCTTATGTATTAAACAATTTCATAGGGGCAATCTCACTTTAGTTTTTATCCAAGTCACTTTGCTATTAAACAGAATTTAAATAAACCTACAGTAAGGTAAATGAAAGAATTTGTTCTCTAAAAACCATGTCTCTTATAAGCCAATGATACTAAAACCTGAATTTATAATAAGGAGGTAATGCTTATTATCTCCTAAAACAAGAACAACAAAATACTCATTTTTTTTTTTGATAGTAGAAAACCACAGTTAATTTACTAATACTTGTAGAGGTTTAGGGCCTTAATTAATCTTGACTAAATTGCAGTGTAGCTACCTAGTGGCTTGCAAAGAAGAATGGTGGGGAGCAAGGGGATTTTTATCAGGTTTTCTTGGTTTTTTTTTCGGGTTTGAGAGGTGGTAGTCAGCTGCAAAGGAAGATGATTTTTTCACTGGGATGAATGTTTCTGAAATTTTCTTGCCAACCTAGGGCCCTAGGACACTGAGTTAGCCTGGAAGCCAAGGCTGGCCTGATGGTGTTAATGGATGTTAGGAGGAGAGAATGCCCAGAGGTCAGGGAAGGGTTGAAAAGTAAAGAGACTTTCTGGCTCTAGGAGACTGAAGTAGGAGTCTTATTTTAAGGTGCCTGAGGCTTCCATCTGTGAGTCAGGCAGGAAGTGTTAAAGGCCTCAGCTTTCTCAGAGAAGTGTGGGAGTAAATATACATGAGCTTCAGGCTTAAAGTCCAGGGCTTCACTGAAGATGACATTTGGTGAGGGAATTACCCTTGGGAACAAAGATTTCGTATCAGAGGGTCTCTTAGTGAAGTTCAACATATAAAGGAACTAATATTTATTGAATGATTTATTATATACATCTTTTCATTTAAAATTGTTATCATCTCTCAAGAAGTTAAAAAAATGGTTGACATAAAAGATAAAGGGATTGCAGTAAAAGGTATCATCTTTATAAGGCTTGCTTTTGTATTCATAATTTGGGACTTAACGACTAGAGAATTGGCTGATGTCAGACAGTGCTGTGTATCAGACACCTTAGTCTGTAGTACATGATGTTCTGACAGAGATTCTTTCCTTGACCATATTCAGGGTCCCCTTAAGACCTCTTTTCCACCAGTCCTCAACCTTGGTTTATAAAGACTGCAGACTCTCAGCATAAACAATTTTATTCATTGTCTCCCAGCACCCCCAAGACTGGAACAAACTCTAGCAGGTTTCTACAAGCTCAAAGCCATATACCTGGGAAGTTCCTGTTTGGGAGAGCTCAAGTCTGCCAAAATAATTTACTGTTTATTTCAGTCAACACCTGACAATAGGGCCGCTGACTCCCAGTCTCTGTGAGAGGGTAGAAGCCTAACTTTGATAAGTATCAGTCAGCAAACTCAGATGGCCTATTCACATTGACCAACTTACCTACTGACTTTTTTGTAATCTACCATTTTCCAGACTGTCAAGCTCCTACTTATTCTTTTTCCTTACTCCCTCATTCTCCCTTTAAAATGCCTAGTCACTTCTACGTGAATCAAAGCTAAACTCAATTTATAGTGGATTCTTTTCCCAACTGCAGTAGTTATTGAGTAAATCTGTCTTTACTGCCTTTAACTAGAGTCTGGCTTTGTTTCTCTTTGGCAGTTTTCATAATAAGTTGGAATGGCTCTAGTTGTGAGATGATATTTCCCCCACATCCCCATTTGTGCTATGGCTGTACCAGACATAGCTTATGGATCTTCTCAGATTGATTCAACCCCACAGGTTCCATGGTTCTTGGTTGCTATCACAGTAACTCTAGGGTCTTGTCTAATCCATCTGGAACCAGTGGACATTCAGAAGGAATGTGGAAGTGCAGGGGCATTAATGCTGTGTGGGAAAACTTGAGTAAAGGAAAACAGGAAACAGGAAGGAATCAGCAGGTAAATTGCTTATCTTTCTTTCTAACAGAAGATTTCAAGACATGGTGGCTCCATATGGCTTCTTCTAGAGAGGTCCTGTGACACTGAGCAATCCATTGTGTGCTTTTTGAAGCTATGATCAGCTAAGTAATGTACTATTGTGTTTGCCTTCTCTCCTTACCTGATGGAATCCTCTTTTTCTTCATTCTTGCTTCCCTGAGATTGCACTCCCCAATAAAACATTAGCACAAAATTTTTGCCTCAGGCCCTGGGGTTTTTTTTGGAAATTGAGGCTAAGAAAATGGATTCCAGGATTAGCCCTAAAAAGAAAACCCTCAGGATGGAATTTTTGAGTTGGGTTACCTACTTAACTAAAGACAATAAAGATCCTATTTCTGGTGGTAAGTGGGGTATTAAATGATCCCTGGCAGTGAAATCACAATTAATGAAGTTTTGCCTGTGGTTAGTTGGGAGGAGATGCAAGGTGGAGGATGCACCGTATGTGACTAACCTTGTAGGTTAAGGATCGTTTGCCATTAGCTGCTTTCAGAATTCTCTATCTTTGTATTTTGCCAGTTTCACTATGATATGTCATGGTGTTAACCTGTTTTTTTTATTGTGAAGGGAATTCTCTGTGCCTCCTGGACTTGGTTGCTTGTTTCCTTCTCCAGATTAGGGTAGTTCTCCGCTATAATTTGTTCAAATAAACCTTCTGCCCCTTTCTCTTACTCTTCTTCTGGAACTTCTCTAATACAGATTTGTTTTGTTTTATGGAATCATTTAGCTCTCTAATTCTCCCCCTCATGATCTAGTAATTTCCTTTCCCTTTTTTTTTCAGCTTCATCATTTTCCATAATTTTATCTTCTGTTTCACCTATTATCTCCTCTGCTTCTTTCATCCTTGCTGTCACTGTACCTAGTTTATTTTGCATTTCATTTATAGCATTTCTTAATTCATTGTCACTATTTCTTAGGTCTTTTATCTCTGCAGCAATAGATTCTCTCCTGTCTTCTATGCTTTTTTCAAGCCCAGCTATTAGTCTTATGATTATTATTCTAAATTCTTATTCAGATATATTGTTTATATCTGTTTTGGACAATTCTCTGTCATTTTTTCCTGAATTTTCTTTTGAGGCAAATTCTTCCATTTCATCAGTTTGGCTAGGTTTCTGTCTTTTACATGTTTTATTTTTTTATTTATTTTTTAATTTTTTTTAATGTTTATTTATTTTTGAGATAGAGAGAGAGACAGAGCATGAACGGGGGAGGGTCAGAGAGAGAGGGAGACACAGAATCTGAAGCAGGCTCCAGGCTCCGAGCTGTCAGCACAGAACGCGGCATGGGGCTGGAACTCACGGACCGTGAGATCATGACCTGAGCCGAAGTCGGACACTCAACCGACTGAGCCACCCAGGCGCCCCTCTTTTACATGTTTTAATAACTTGTTATATGTCCTGCACCTGCAAGTACTACTATATTAAAAAGGGGTCACACACTGTCCAGAGCCTGGCACTTTAGGAAGTGTTTTTGAAGTGTGTTGCATGCACTCTGTTGTTGCGTATTTGGCTGCTCTGTCCCACTGGTCAGTCCTCTGCAAAGCTCTTCCTTGCTAGTAGTGGTGGAGTATTTGGACCTTCAACTAGGTGTGCTTCGATTTGTTCGTTGAGGTAACCCTGGAAAAACAGGAAAGGAGGGGGAAGCCTGATCCCATACAAAAGAAAAATGAAAGGGAAGAAAAGAAGACCAAGCAGAGAGTCAAGCAAACTATAATGCTTAATCCAGAGAGAGAAAGGAAAATAAAGAAGCAGAAGATATAGAAAAGGTGTAAAAAGAATAGAGTAAAAATGCCTGATTAAACAAACAAAATGGAAAAAAAATGTGTGTGTGTATATATATATATATACACACATATATGTACATATATGCATACATATGTATATACATATATGCATACATATGTATATACATATACATACACATACATACATATATACATACATATTATATATGTATGTATATATGTATGTGTATGTATATATGTAATATAATATGTATATATGTAATAATATATGTAATATAATATGTATGTATATATGTAACAAGAATTGACCAAAAACAAATCAGAAACTATGCACCTTATTCCAAAAGAGAAAAAGAAGAGGGTAGAAGGAAAAAGAGAAGAGAAGACCAAACAGACAAATTGACAGATGGACAAACAGATAGACAAAAACAAAAACAGTTGTCTTTTGGTGACTGGGACCAGTGGCTGTGCTGGTCTGCAGGAGAGGCCATCTGGTTGGCTCAGTGTCAGTCTTCCTCAAGTAAGCAGTTGCCATGCAAGGAGGGGTGGGGTTTGGTGTAAGAGGTCCCGCCTCCATTGGGGGCTGCCATGCTGCTCCCTTAAGTCCCATGTGTTGCTGTTGGGGAGAAAAATGGCAACACTCCAATCTCTCCTTCTGGGTGGACCGGGTGTCTCCAACCATGCTATTCAGGCAGCCCTCACAGAACTGGCGTGGGTGATCAGCTTGCCTGGTTCCACAGTTATCCTTCATCTTCTAGGTGCTTAGCTGGCATTCGAAACCTGATGCCTTAAAGGGCCCTGCACCACGCAAACCCTGTTCACGTGCTTTGGCTGGTGCCTGCAGGGCCTTTCGTCCTTGGCAATATACCCTCTTCCCACAGAACTCAAGGAAAGAGACTGTCCTCTCCCAGTGCTCCCCTGAGATTGCTATAGCACCCCAAGGCTGGCTCCTTCTCCATCAGGTGCATGCCTCTTCTGTAAACTGTGGCCTGAAGAAAGTCAGACTTTTGAAACCTCTGAAATTTCAGCTCCTAGGGCTGTTTGCAAAATAGAAACTGGCCTCTCCGTATTTCTCGTTCCCCAGTCCTTGGTCCGGGGAGGTTTTCCTTCATAATATTTCAATACTGTAATTTCACATCCCCTCTGTATTTCTCTTCCTTCTGTCTCTCCACAGAAGCAGTTCCCTCCCCTTCATGCCTAAGCTGTTTTATCTCCCCCAATGCACATACATGCACTTCGATCTCACCAAGCTTATTTCCCTCCACCTATAGAGATCCTTCTGCCACTCCACAGATTGAATTTCTGGGTGTTCCAAGTGGTCTAACTTGGATACAACTGTGTTGGAAGGATGAGGGGAAATCCCAACCCCCCTACTTTTCCACCATCTTTACTCCTCCCAGGGAAATCTGCATTGGGGTGTGGCCCAGCAGCGCCCACTCAGCAATCTCCCACACCATGGCCTCTGTCTAGGAGCTCGCCTGCATCTACTGGCCCTCATCCTGCATGATGATGAGGTGACAGTCTCGGAGGATAAGATCAATGCCCTTATTAAAGAAGCAGGTATAAATGTTGAACCTTTCTGGATGGGCTTGCTTGCAAAGGCCATGGCCAATGTCAATATTGGGAGCCTCATCTGCACTGTAGGGTTGATGGACCTGCCCCAGCAGCTGGCACTGCACTGCTCCTTCTACCATGGCTGCACCAGCTGAGAAGAAAGTGGAAACAAAGAAAGAAGAATCAGAGGAGTCTGATGATGACATAGGCTTTGGTCTTTTTGAATAAACCTCTTCTGTAAACTGTTCAATAAAAAACTGAATTCTTAAAGAAAAAAAATAAAATAAAATTATATACTCTGGGCAGCTAATGGCTAACTTAAGGGATCCTCTGAAAACCAGCAGGATCAATGGCAGTCTGGCCTCAGGGTAGAATGGGTTGAAAATCAGATCCAGATTCTAATTGTAAGCACAGTAAAGATATAAAGGAATTTAAATTTGTAGCTTAATATGTATATACTATATTAAAACCAGGAGCCAGGTAGGAAAGAGGACACAAAAAATCTGTTATGAGGATATTTAAATGGGTAAACCTAAGAACCCTCAACTAAAAATTTCCCTGAAATATTCCTGGGACAGTGGAATATACCTGTTTCCTTTGCTAAAGGAAAACACCCTCCCCTTTCCTAAATCTGTACAATGCCCTCACCTAAAGCAGGTGCCTAATAAGATGATACTTGTTCTCTTTAAAAGCTGCCTCTGCCACAACTCATCACATCCAGGCCAATAACCAGGGTCATAATTCAGCATAGCCTGAGAGAAAAGGTACAGTCCCTGCTTAGGGAAGAAACAGACTACCTATTAAATGACAGAATCTGGCCATTACATATATTATCAGAGAACAAGGGAATATGTATAGGAGTGAATTTTGAGAATAGATCAGGGGAATATAAGGCTGGACAGGAGAGAAGTCACAGGTATGGGGGTATCTTCCATGGCTCAGGATTCAATGTTCCAGGACCTAGAGTTGCTCTAAACAAACTGTCAGGTTGGCTTCTTTAAACTTGGTCATGACAATGGCCCAGGGTATGTGAGGTGAAGTTGCCAGTTGTATTGGCATTATATTGAGCAGTGAGGACATATGGATCAGGAAGGCAAGAATGTTAGAATGGATTTACTATGTACAACCTGAGAACCTGTTGCTGATTATGTTCCCTGAAAGACTCAGAGCTCACTCCTATCTCTAAGGCAATAGGAAATATACTAGTGCTGGGTATTCCAGTTTCTTTAGGAAGCTTAGTGGTGCCTGTTTTCTGCAAGTGATGCTTGTAGATGTGGAATGGAAATTAGCCTGCCTAATATTAATGAGGATAATGGGATTCCAGAATGACAGACACCTATGGCAGGACTTAATTCTCAGAGGCAAGATGTACATAATTAACACAATGGACATCAAAATCAGAATAGCAGTTAGAGTGTATTGGCCGCAATGTACCTATAGTGATTTTAGGGACAAGATACATGGAGAATTATCAGGCATTGCTTGATTTGGATAACAGAAAATTTGAGAGCTGGAAAACTGACATCAGTGCTACAATGAAAACTCACCCAGTTTCTAGAACTAAATAGACCCAGAGTCCATTGACTGAAGGGGAGACCAGTCAAGGTGTCTTGGGGGAAAGTTGAGCTCTGAGGTTCCCTGTCTTTCTGGTTTAACAGAGCCTTAATGAGTTGACCTTCAGGGCACAGTTGAAGACAGTGCTTTTAATTTAACCCTTTATTTCTGGACAGACCTAACCAAACATGTTATTTAATAATTATTTTTTATTTCATTATATTCCATGATATGCTTGTAACACAGACTCTACAGATGTACATACCAGTGGGAGTGGTTGCCTCAGGAGGGTAGACCTCAGAAGAGGTCCTTGCAGGCTCTAGGAGGAGGCTTGATGCTGTTTGGACAAAGCTTTCTGTGGTCCTAGCAATCTCATGTGTGATTTAGAAGAGTGAGAGATGCTGGGTTTTGATAGGCACATCCCTTGGCCTGTGGACCTCATTCTATAGGGAGTGGCATGGAGGAAGGAAAGCTATAAAATGCAGGATTTGGGGCAGGGTCTGGGTTTATGGGTGATGTGGGAAGTAGGGATGATTGAGGAACAAAAAGACTGGTGAAGCTGAAAGGAGGTAAACATGGGAGGCTTTGGTAATAGGATGAAACTGATGAGATAAGCCTTGAAGACAAGGAATTTAGATTTTTGTTTATTGGTATGGTTGTTTGCCAGTCAGACTGCATTTAGGTCTGCAGAGCCTTAAGTAAGAGCTGATTAGGACCTTGTCTGAGGCTTATCTGTGAAACTTTGGGACAGAAGACCTTCTGAAGGAAGGGGCTTAAGATTTCAGCAAGTTTGTGGTGAAGCAGAGGTCAAAGTAGACCAAAGTAGACCAAGATAATATCATAACTTGAGGAAGGAGCTTTTCCATAATATGATTCACCATGTATACCCCAGGCCTGAAACTAGAAACAAAGCCTATTTTAAATCACCTAAGAGCTGGGTAGGAGATAGAAGGCTACACTTTGCTATGAAGCTGACAAATGTTTATGTTTCTTTTTTTTTTTTACTTTTTTTAATGTTTATTTATTTTTGAGACAGAGAGAGACAGAGCATCAACGGGGCAGGGTCAGAGAGAGAGGGAGACACAGAATCTGAAGCAGGCTCCAGGCTCTGAGCTATCAGAACAGAGCCCGACACGGGGCTCGAACCCACTGACCGTGAGATCATGACCTGAGCCGAAGTCGGACGCTTAACCGACTGAGCCACCCAGGCGCCCCCAAATGTTTATGTTTCATACTGTCTTGGTTTCACTTACAAACACATTGAGGTTCTTTACAGCAGTGCCCTTGGATACCTTTCTTTGCATTCTACCTTCCCGTAAAATGAACTCCAGTTTACCTGAATCTCAAACCCTGGTTCTGCAATCTCAACCTCTGGATTTGGGTTAAGTATTAGTTCTTTGTCTTGCCAGCTTTCCAATGTAAGCTTTCCCTAATGGAGTCTGATTTAGCTGATGTGTCTGACCTCCTGGCAAACACTGTTCTAGTTCTGAGCACTTGCAATCTAACTTCTGCCCTAGCTAAAACAACCTCTGCCTCCCAGCAAGGAGAAATTGAGCATTTTGTTAAGAACCACCAGATTCAGAGCA
Source organism: Acinonyx jubatus (assembly GCF_027475565.1). Lineage (NCBI taxonomy): Eukaryota > Metazoa > Chordata > Mammalia > Carnivora > Felidae > Acinonyx > Acinonyx jubatus. Next base: position 61,453,399 of record NC_069391.1, read on the forward strand.
CCTGCTTGGTTGCCCTGGCAACAAGGCAATGGCTCTGTTTTCCTTTAGTTCCTGGGCTCGGAGAATATGACACTACAGAAGGAAAATTCAGAGCCCCACAGACAGTTTCCTGTTGTTGGGTCCACCCAGTCAGTGTAGGTTGGGATGCAGATACAGACCACGCTTTCATAGTTACTGGGGCTTGCAGCTGTTGTGGGCAGCTAGGCTCATCCCTATTTACCAATCCAGAGAAATGTAGAGGCAATTCAGCAGAATTCTCTGAAATTAAGCAGTCATAATGATTTGTGAATATCCAGAGCTTTGGTTGGGAACTGGAGAAGGAGGGAGGTGCTAGTGGGTGCAAACTGATTGCATTTCTAACATACTGCATTTTAAAAGATGTGGAGGGTGGTAGCTCTGCTCCTGAAGCCCAGAAGCCATTGCCAGAGGGGAAGCAATAAAGGTCTACCCACAAGAACTGATAGGTATTGCTTATCTGCTAGGAGGAAGAATTGACACCTCTAGAGCTTTATGGGCTATCATGTGGTGAAATGAGGCAGGAGTGGTCCAAAATTCTATCACAATTCAGCCACAGCCTCAAGAGAGGATTATGTAATAACCTAGCTCAGGTCACCAGGCTTGAGCCTTTCAATATTGACAAGTCGTTAGGGAAATAAGTAAGTCAGAGAAAGATATCATATGATTTCATTCATATGTGGAATTTGAGAAACTCAACAGATGAACATAGGGGAAGGCAAGGGAAAAATAAGATAAAAACTGAGAGGGAGGCAAACCATAAGAGACTCTTAAATACAGAGAACAAACTGAGGGTTGCTAGAAGGGAGGTCGATGGGGGGGATGGGTTAAATGGGTGATGGGCATTAAGGAGGGCACTTTTCTGGGATAAGCACTTGTTGTTATATGTAAGAGATGAATCACTGGGTTCTATTCCTGAAGTCAAGGTTACACTATATGTTAACTAATTTCAATTTAAATATAGATAGATAGGTAAATTAAATTAAATTAAATTAATACAGGTTAAAAATATATTAACAAGGCTTTGTACAAGGCTAGAAATGAAACTAGCACGTACTGTGCTTCCCTCTCTCTCTCGTGATAGCAGGGCTACTTTTCCAAGGCATGTGCATGTGTGTTTGCGTACATACCTGTTCCCCTCTGTCAGCTCCCCAAAGCAAGTCACCTATATCCTTATCACACATCGTGACTATTTTTATGCAGATTGCATTACTCATATTCTACTTATAAAAGATACTTGCTTAAAGATCATCTATTGCACAAAAATTATATATTAATTATAAAGATTTGTTGTTGGCAATTAATGTATAGGGATACTTCCTCTGGCAAGTGCCTTTTTTTGTACAGAGGAAACTTTTGGGAATGTTTTACACATGATGTTTGCACTATAAAGAAGTACCCAAACAATCTTTGGTAATAATGACTGATGCTTAGTAGTGGCAGCAGGACTTCTGCCATTTGGGAGACAGTAGATAGTTGAGAGCTTGGATCTGAGTCAGATGCACCTGGACTCAAATGTCCACTCTGCCATTTACAAGCTGCAGAGATTTGGGTAAGTTTCTTAATCTTCCTGCCTTAATTTTTACATTTGTGAAATTTCTTCCTTAAAGTGCTTTGGTGGGATTAAAGAAGATAATAGGTGTCTAGACCTTAGAACATAGCACTCAAATAAATGCATGACATGAAGGTTTATTGGACTTTATCACTGTGCTCCTGCTTATGAAGGCTCTTTAAATATTTGCAGAACATTTCCTTCTTTTTTCTTTTTTTTTAAAGATGTGCCAAGATTTTATTTCTTCAAAAAGAACAATAAACAAAATTCTATAATTCAAAATTATTATGTAGAATACCAAATGACTGCCACCAAAAAACCTAGAGCATTGCCCCTTCAAGAGGAGGAGGTACTTAAGCCTATTTATTACATTTCTAAATTATTTACAATTCCTTATCTCAACCATTCTATTTGCTCATTTGCAAGCTGGTTATTCATGTAGAGATTGGCCTCTCAATATTAAACAGCACCCTAAATTAGTTTTAAAAAGTCTCTGGATACTTTACTCACCCAACCTTCCCCCCCAAAAGTAACATATAACAATTATAAAATAACTGTTTGCCCGAATGAGTTTCTTCACTGAAGATTAAACGGATTGTTAATATTTTATCACAAAGCAAATAACCATTTTTCATTGTTATTGATTTTAATGTAAACAATGCTCTTAACATCTGTGCCTACAAACCATGAACTTTAAAAATCCATACTTTGCAAATGTTTTTTCTTTCCACGATATCACTTCAAAGCTGCTATAAAAATGTTATGAATAATTGTGATATTTATCAATTGAACTATATACAGTAAAACTAATCAGACTTTGCCTTCCAAAATTGTAAATGGACTTTGGTTCTTTTATGAAGCACTTTAACCGTAAGAAAGCATGGCTCAACTGGCCTTACTCATCACCACTGTTTCAGACATATGGTAACTTTTGAAAATATATAGATAGCTAGGTTTGATAGGCAGATTAGATAGGTCATAGATAAAAATATATAAATATATATGTATAAGGGTGATCTCTCAATATATACAGACATGCATTCTGCTGCAATGTTCATTTTTATATAAGGTAATAAAAAAACTAGGGGATATAAACCTTAAGTTTAAACCTTATGTTTATGTATGTAGGGAAGGGATGATTAAATCCAGCTCTCAGTCTTTGAAATACAAGATTGAGATGTTATGGCCACTAATAAAACCAATCAGTAATATTTGATTTGCATGCTGAAAATCCAGGACAAACACATTTAAACTTGCAGTTAAAGGAGGATCTCCCCAGATGGAAACTGACACTGTAAGGAATCTGCACTGAAATAAGAAAATAATTTAACAATTAATTTAACAATTATGAAAGGAATATGAGTGAGTTATAAATACCAACAAGCAAGATCCATTTGCATACATCTCCTCTTTGTAGAAGGTGGCTGTTATAAAACAAGAGAAAGGAATCAGTGGCTCAAAACCTGTAAATTGTGTTCCTCTTTCAAAACAATAAAATTTAATGCTAAAGCAGTTATAATCAAAAGTTGTACAGCATTTGTTAGAAAATATTTTTCCATTAATATTGTTCAGTTTCTGGCACTTGTATCAATAATTAAATTACAAATGATAACTATGACAACAATGGATATGTATTTACAAAAAAAACTTGTTACAAAAGGAAACTGTGTACTTAACGTTACAGTCTGTGGAGAGATAACATCACATCCTCAGCCTGAAAAAAATGCTGAACAGCTTTGACCCCATTAGACAAAAATACATTCAGAAGTGTAATGCTTTGAGGAGAAGTTCAAGACATAGCAGGACTTTAGCATGCTTTAAGACCTTGAGAGTTGAGGAATGCCTACCCAGGTGGCTCAGTTAGGCATCTGACTCTTGATTTTGGCTCAGGTCATGATCTCACAGTTAGTGAGATCGAAATCCGTGCTATCAGCAAAGAGCCTGCTTGGGATTCTCTCTCTCTGTCTCTCTCTCTCTCTCTCTCAGAATAAATAAATAAACTTTAAAAAAAAGACTGAGAATTTAAACAATCACCAGTAAGGTGAAGAATTTCCATCAGGCCTTCTGTAACTTCCTGTCAATAAACAAGACAGGCATTAAAATGAACTGAAGGAGTTTAGGAATGTGGTATGCAGAGAGCAAGAAAAAAGGGAGAAAAAGCAGTGAAAAGAAGTTTTAAAAAAATCCTTCTAATTCCAAAACATATTTTCTAATCCTGAGAAAAGGGCATGGCTACTTTGGGATCTTGCCCCCAAACCTTCCCAGACAAATGCAATTACCAAGATGTAATCCCACCTCTTGCCTTAAAACTCCATTTCCATCTGCTTGGTCTTAGTTTTCTCTTTAAAATCCATTTGGTCCATTCTATGGTTAAAAGGGTTTGTTTTTGTGTTTGTCCTCAGACATACCATTTGTTAAAATTGGGAGGAAGTCCAGAGTTGTGGCTGGTGCTAGTTTGAACTGCAGATGGGGTTTTAGTGGTATCTTTGCTGTTTGCAGAAGCTACAGTGGGTGGAGTAGAAGATTCATAGCCTGAACTGGCGGCAGAAGAGGAATCTGACCCTTGAGATTCATAAACCTTCATGCACTTGCGCAGGGAGCTTGCGTGCAGGACTTGTTGCACACTTTGCAGATGAAAGGCTTGTCCAAGGTGTGCACATGTGTGTGCTTCTTGTGGTCACTGCTGTTGGCAAAGTGTCTGTTATAGCCTTCAAATTCATATTTGAAAGGCTTCTACCCTGTATGGATCCTCTTGTGGACTTTGTGGTTTTTGGAGCAGGCAAAGATCTTCCCACAGCCCAGGAAGGGGTATGGAAAGGGCTTTCTGGCCCATGTGCACTTGAATGTGGTTGGCCAGTTTGTAGTTCACCTTGAAGGACTTGCCCTCACGAAGGCACTCTTCCCAGTAGCAGATGTAGTTGTTCTGCTCCAGGCTGTCTACATGCTCCATGGTGACACGTATCACCAGCTCGTGCATGATGCTGAAGGTCTGGTTACAGCTCTTGGGCTGGCTGAGCTGAGCCTCCTCGATCCACTTGCACAATGTAGGAATTTCTTATATGTAAAAATGTTAATTACCAAATCATAATATGAAAAAGCCTGTTTCATCTCTTGCTATTTTCAAATGATGTTTCTCCCCCCCCCCCCCCCCCCGTCCCACCGCCCGGGGGGTGGGGTGGGGAGGGGAACCTTGCAATGTAGGAATATTTCCATGTACTAGAAGTTGATTGCATTGTTTTGCCAAGGGACCCCCAAAAAGGATAAATATGATTTGGTGGCTAGCTTGCATATAAACAATGAGCTATAGCTCACATAGTATTGGCATCTTTTCAGAGTTAACTAAACTTTCAGTTTTACTAAGAAGACTGCATTTTCTTCCTGCCTTCCCTCCCTTACACACACACATATACACATGAACACACACCTACAATTATACTAAAGTTGCTACAATAAAATAAAGTTTAATAACTCAAATTTAGATAAAAATTCTCTAAGCTTCAGTAAGGAGGGTCACTTGAATCAGATATACTTTAGCAATTTTCATGATCAAAATGTCCAAAGAAGCTAAAATTAAATTTCTTTTCAATTTTTACTTGTTCTTTTATATTTCTAAGCGAGTGAGACACAACATCCTTGCTTTTGACTCTACAGGAATCAATGGATATGTTGGTCAGTGGCCTCAGAATCCTTCAAGACCTAGCCAGAAGGAAAGAAACATATTTCATTTTTTGAAACACATTTCTTTTTTTTTTTTGAAACACATTCCTTGACCTCTAGAATGATCAAAAGGCAATATAAGGAACCTTTCAAGCAAAAAGGACACATGATCTTTCCTTGTCCTATGAACCTAAAAGTCCTAGAAGACATCAATGTGCCTTCCTCCCTCATTTAAATGTTGCACAGGCAGTCTTCATGTAAGAATGGAAGAATTCCAATGGCCCATTTGAAGTAAGCTATATAGAATTCAGGATGTATTCTCCTTAGAAACCATATTAGGCATAGTGGTTAGCTATGTTTATTTTTTTTTTGAGAGAATATGCTGATTATTTTATTTTATTTTATTATTTTTTTATTATATGAAATTTATTGTCAGATTAGTTTCCATACAACACCCAGTGCTCATCTCAAAATATGCCCTCTTCAATGCCCATCACCTACCCTCCCCTCCCTCCCACCCATTAACCTTCAGTTTGTTCTCAGTTTTTAAGAGTCTCTTATGCTTTGACTCTCTCTCCCACTCTAACCTCTTTTTTTTTCTTTTTTTTCCTTCCCTCCCCCATGGGTTTCTGTTAAGTTTCTCAAGATCCACATAAGAGTGAAAACATATGGTATCTGTCTTTCTCTGTATGGTTTATTTCACTTAGCATAACACTCTTCAGTTCCATCCACGTTGCTACGAAGAGCCATATTTCATTCTTTCTCATTGCCACATAGTACTCCATTGTGTATATAAACCACAATTTCTTTATCCATTCATCAGTTGATGGACATTTAGGCTTTATCCACAATTTAGCTATTGTTGAGAGTGCTGATATAAACATTGGGGTACAAGTGCCCCTATGCATCAGTACTCCTGTATCCCTTGGGTAAATTCCTAGCAGTGCTAGTGCTGGCTCATAGGGTAGGTCTAATTTTAATTTTTTGAGGAACCTCCACACTGTTTTCCAGAGTGGCTGCACCAATTTGCATTCTCAGCAACAGTGCAAGAGATTCCCCGTTTCTCCACATCCTCTCCAGCATCTATAGTCTCCTGATTTGTTCATTTTGGCCACTCTGACTGGCGTGAGGTGATATCTAGTGTGGTTTTGATTTGTGTTTCCCTGATGAGGAGCGATGTTGAGCATCTTTTCATGTGCCTGTTGGCCATCCAGATGTCTTCTTTAGAGAAGTGTCTATTCATGTTTTCTGCCCATTTCTTCACTGGATTATTTGTTTTTCGGGTGTGGAGTTTGGTGAGCTCTTTACACATTTTGAATACTAGCCCTTTGTCCGATATGTCATTTGCAAATATCTTTTCCCATTCCGTTGGTTGCCTTTTAGTTTTGTTGATTGTTTCCTTTGCTGTGCAGAAGCTTTTTATCTTCATGAGGTGCCAATAGTTCATTTTTGCTTTTAATTCCCTTGCCTTTGGGGATGTGTCAAGTAAGAAATTGCTGCGGCTGAGGTCAGAGAGGTCTTTTCCTGCTTTCTCCTCTAGTGTTTTGATGGTTTTCTGTCTCACAATCAAGTCCTTTATCCATTTTGAGTTAATTTTTCTGAATAGTGTAAGAAAGTGGTCTAGTTTCAATCTTCTGCATGTTGCTGTCCAGTTCTCCCAGCACCATTTGTTAAAGAGACTGTCTTTTTTCCATTGGATGTTCTTTTCTGCTTTGTCAAAGATGAGTTGGCCATACATTTGTGGGTCTAGTTCTGGAGTTCCTATTCTATTCCATTGGTCTATGTGTCTGTTTTTGTACCAATACCATGCTGTCTTGATGATTACAGCATTGTAGTAGAGGCTAATGTCTGGGATTGTGATGCCTTCTGCTTTGGTCTTCTTCCAAATTTCTTTGGCTATTCGGGGCCTTTTGTGGTTCCATATGGATTTTAGGATTGCTTATTCTAGCTTCGAGAAGAATGCTGGTGCAATTTTGATTGGGATTGCATTGAATGTGTAGATAGCTTTGGGTAGTATTGACATTTTGACAATATTTATTCTTCCAACCCATGAGCATGGAATGTTTTTCCATTTCTTTGTATCTTCTTCAATTTCCTTCATAAGCTTTCTATAGTTTTCAGCATACCGATCTTTTACATCTTTGGTTAGATTTATTCCTAGGTATTTTATGCTTCTTGGTGCAATTGTGAATGGGATCAGTTTCTTTATTTGTCTTTCTGTTGCTTCATTATTAGTGTATAAGAATACAACTGATTTCTGTACATTGATTTTGTATCCTGCAACTTTGCTGAATTCATGTGCCAGTTCTAGAAGACTTTTGGTGGAGTCTATCGGATTTTCCACATATAATATCATGTCATCTGCAAAAAGTGAAAGCTTGACTTCATCTTTGCCAATTTTGATGCCTTTGGTTTCCTTTTGTTGTCTAATTGCTGATGCTAGCACTTCCAACACTCTGTTAAACAACAGCGGTGAGAGTGGACATCCCTGTCGTGTTCCTGATCTCAGGGGGAAAGCTCTCAGTTTTTCCCCATTGAGGATGATGTTAGCTGTGGGCTTTTCATAAATGGCTCTTATGCTGTTTAAGTATGTTCCTTCTATCCCGTTTCTCGAGGGTTTTTATTAACAAGGGGTGCTGAATTTTGTCAGATGCTTTTTCTGCATCGATTGACAGGATCATATGGTTCTTATCTTTTCTTTTATTAATGTGATGTATCACATTGATTGATTTGTGAATGTTGAACCAGCCCTGCATCCCAGGAATGAATCCCACTTGATCATGGTGAATAATTCTTTTTGTATGCTGTTGAATTTGATTTGCTAGTATCTTATTGAGAATTTTTGCATTTGGATGCAATATCCAATTATCCAATTGGATATTGGTCTGTAGTTCTCTTTTTTTACTGGGTCTCTGTCTGGTTTAGGAATCCAAGTAATACTGGCTTCATAGAATGAGTCTGGAAGTTTTCCTTCCCTTTCTATTTTTTGGAACAGCTTGAGAAGGATAGGTATTATCTTTGCTTTAAATGTCTGGTAGAATTCCCCAGGGAAGCCATCTGGTCCTGGACTCTTATTTGTTGGGAGATTTTTGATAACTGATTCAGTTTCTTCCCTGGTTATGGGTCTGTTCAAGCTTTCTATTTCCTCCTGATTGAGTTTTGGAAGTGTGTGGGTGTTTAGGAATTTGTCCATTTCTTCCAGGTTGTCCAGTTTGTTGGCATGTAATTTTTCATGGTATTCCCTGATAATTGCTTGTATTTCTGAGGGATTGGTTGTAATAATTCCATTCTCATTCATGATTTTATCTATTTGGGTCATCTCCCTTTTCTTTTTGAGAAGCATGAAGTTTATCAATTTTGTTTATTTTTTCAAAAAACCAACTCTTGGTTTCGTTGATCTGCTCTACAGTTTTTTTTAGATTCTATATGGTTTATTTCTGCTCTGATCTTTATTATTTCTCTTCTTCTGCTTGGTTTGGGGTGTCTTTGCTGTTCTGCTTCTATTTCCTTTAGGTGTGCTGTTAGATTTTGTATTTGGGATTTTTCTTGTTTCTTGAGATAGGCCTGGATTGCAATGTGTTTTCCTGTCAGGACTGCCTTCGCTGCATCCCAGTGTGTTTGGATTGTTGTATTTTCATTTTTGTTTGTGTCCATATATTTTTAAATTTCTTCTCTAATTGTCTGGTTGACCCATTCATTCTTTACTAAAGTGTTCTTTAACCTCCATGCTTTTGGAGGTTTTCCAGACTTCTTCCTGTGGTTGATTTCAAGCTCATAGCATTGTGGTCTGAAAGTATGCATGGTATAATTTCAATTCTTGTATATTTATGAAGGCCTGTTTTGTGACCCAGTATGTGATCTATCTTGGAGAATGTTCCATGTGCATGTGAGAAGAAAGTATATTCTGTTGTTTTGGAATACAGAGTTCTAAATATATCTGTCAAGTCCATCTAATCCAACGTATTATTCAGGGCCCTTGTTTCTTTATTGACCTTGTGTCTAGATGATCTATCCATTGCTGTGAGTGGGGTGTTAAAGTCCCCTGCAATTACCACATTCTTATCAATAAGGTTGCTTATGTTTGTGAGTAATTGTTTTTTATATTTGGAGGCTCCTGTATTTGGTGCATAGACATTTATAATTGTTAGCTCTCTGATGGAGAGTCCCTGTAATTATTATATAATGCCCTTCTTCATCTCTTGTTACAGCCTTTAATTTAAAGTCTAGTTTGTCTGATACAAGTATGGCTACTCCAGCTTTCTTTTGACTTCCAATAGCATGATAGATAGTTCTCCATCCCCTCACTTTCAATCTGAAGGTGTCCTCAGGTCTAAACTGGGTCTCTTGTAGACAGTAAATAGATGGGTCTTGTTTTTTTATCCATTCTGATACCCCATGTCTTTTGGTTGGCGCATTTAGTCCATTTACGTTCAGTGTTATTATAGAAAGATATGGGTTTAGAGTCGTTGTGATGTCTGTAGGTTTCATGCTTGTAGTCATGCATCTGGTACTTTGTGGTCCTTCCAACATTTCACTCACAGAATCCCCCTTAGGATCTCTTATAGGGATGGTTTAGTAGTGATGAATTCCTTTAGTTTTTGTTTGGAAAGACTTTTATCTCTCCTTCTATTCTGAATGACAGACTTCCTGGATAAAGAATTCTTGGCTGTATAATTTTTCTGTTCATCACATTGAAGATTTCCTGCCATTCCTTTCTAGCCTACCAAATTTCAGTAGATAGGTCTGCCACTAGTCTTATGGGTCTCCCTTTGTAGGTTAGAGCCTGTTTATCCCTAGCTGCCTTCAAAATTTTCTCTTTACCCATGTGTTTTGCCAGTTTCACTATGATATTTCATGCAGAAGATTGATTCAAGTTACATCTGAAGGGAGTTCTCTGTGCCTCTTGGATTTCAATCCCGTTTCCTTCCCCAGATCGGGGAAGTTCTCAGCTATGATTTGTTCAAATACACATTCACCCCTTTCTCTCTCTCTTTCTCTTATGGAATTCCTGTTATATGGATATTGTTCCATATGATTGCATCACTTAGTTCTCTAATTCTCCCCTCATACTCCTGGATTTTTTAATCTCTCTTTTTTCTCAGCTTCCTCTTTTTCCATAATTTTATCTTCTAATTCACCTATTCTCTCCTCTGCCTCTTCAATCCGTGCTGTGGTCACCTCCATTTTATTTTGCACCTCATTTATAGCATTTTTTTATGTCCTCATGACTGTTTCTCAGTCCCTTGATCTCTGTAGCAATAGATTCTCTGCTGTCCTCTATGCTTTTTTCAAGCCCAGCAATTAATTTTATGACTATTATTCTAAATTCTTGTTCTGTTATATTACTTAAATCATTTTTGATCAATTCGTTAGCTGTTGCTACTTCCTGGAGTTTCTTTTGAGGAGAATTCTTCCATTTCGTCATTTTGTATAGTCCCTGGGGTGGCTCCAAACTGCAGGGCACTTCCCCTCTACTGTCCAGAGTACCTTGTGTTGGTGGGTGGGGCCACAGTCACACCTGATGTCTGCCCCCAGCCCACCACTGGGGTCATGGTCAGACTGGTGTGTACCTTATCTTCCCTTCTCCCAGGGGCAGGACTCACTGTGGAGTGGTGTGGCCCCTGTCTGGGCTATTTGTACACTGCAAGGCTTGTAGTGCTGTTTTGATGGGATCTGGCATATTAGTTGGTGTGGATCTGAAAGGTGTACAGAGGCGGGAGGGGCAGGCTCAGCTCACTTTGCCATCAGTGGTCCCCTGCGGGAGGAGCCCTGTAGCACCGGGAGGGAGGCAGACCCTTCAGAGAGATGGATCCACAGAAGCACAGCGTTGGGTGTTTGCGCAGTGCAAGCAAGTTCAGTGACAGGGACTGGTTCCCTTTTGAATTTTGGCTGGGGGATGGGAGAAGGAGATGGTGCTTGCCAGTGCCTTTGTTTCCCTGCTGAGCTAAGCCCTGTCTCCCAAGGCACAACTCTTGTTCCCAGTGTCCTCTCACCCTCCCCACTCTTTGAAAGCAGAGCTGTTGACTTTTGACATTCCAGATGTTAAGTCCCACTGGTGGTCAGAACTCATGCAGTCCGGCCCCTCCACTTTTGCAAGCTAGACTTGGGGGCTTTGCCTTGCCAGGTGGGCCTCCCCTCCACCACCCCTCCCTCCCACCAGTCTGTATAGTGTGCACCACCTCTCTGCCCTTCCTACCCTCTTCCCTGGGCCTCTTGTCTATGCTTGGCTCCAAAGAGTCCATTCTGCTAGTCTTCTGGCAGTTTTCTGGGTTATTTAGGCAGATGTGGGTGGAATCTAAGTAATCAGCAGGATGCGGTGAGCCCAGCATCCTCCTACGCCACCATCTTCTTGGGGCCATATTGTAGGGCAACTTTCTATTGCCTGGTTTTGTTGTGTAATAAACAATTTGGCTCTCTTTGTTCCCGGCTCCTTGGAGGGTGCTTCTAAATCCTTGGAATTTCCTGAGTGATAGGAGTGTCTTTGTTATTTATGGTAGGTCCCTGGATAGTTTTAAGGTATGGGCTGGCCCTGCTGGAAAGACCCACCCATGTGATTAGAGGTTTGGGGATTTGGGCCACATGATATCAGCCTGAACCCTGAACCTTTGAAGATGGAAGCGGGGCTGGAGCTTGAATTCAATCATGTGGACAGTGATTCAATCAGTCATATCTATATAGTAGAACTTCAATAAAAACTCTGGATACCTGAATCTTAGGTGAACCTCCTAGGTAGGTAATCATACATCACTGTGGTGGGAAGGTGATGTGTTCTGAGTATATGGAAGTTTCATATTTCCTCCAGGATCTCATTCTATGTATATCTTCATTTGGCCAGTCCTAATTTGTATCCTTTATAATAAAACTGTAATTTTAAGTATGGTGCTTTCTTGAGTTCTGTGAGTGAAGACAGAAACTTCTACCTCAGGCAATATGACTGAAGGAATGAAAGTAGATGCCAGGTCCTGGCATTTTGAAAATGGAAAAAGAACAACACTTCCCCCTCCACCCCCAAATCCCCTGAGGACTCAGGTTCTGTTTTCTTTTCAGTTGGGGCTAGTTTTAAAAGAGGACAGACTTGGAGTCAAAGAGACCAGTGATGTATAAAATCAGTTAGTTAGGTCCCTTCGGAGGCATAAAGAAGGTCCAGCATTACAGGGGATGGGCATCATGTTTAAAATGTTGCAATGCTGCTTAACATAGGGGTTTATATTTCTTGACTTTGGCTATGTTTTCCCTCCAGCCCCTCAGATGCAGATGGCAACAAACTAGGAATTGCTGGAGAACAGAAAAGCAATTTTTTCCCTTTTAGGTGGCATGCTATTGTGGCAGGCACATGCTGTTATAAGGGATAAACTTTGATATACAAAAAGATTACAAACACAAGGCAAAGTCAAGTCACAATTTCATCTTGGATCCACAGTGGCAATCTCCTAAATTGAAGCTAGAGCTACTTTGTTTAATTAGGAGCTTCAAAAAAAAAATCAAGTTTAGTATTATGTTATAATTAGTCTAATAATACTTTCCCCTCCTTTCTGAGGGTCTTAGAGAGAAAGGAGTGTTCTTGATCATCTTTTTAAAATAAAAATTGTAGGCCAGGTAGAGCTTTCAAAGTTCCTTCTGAGATTTAGGGAAGGAAGGAAATGAGGAGGGGATAAAATTACAGATTATTTCATACATTTTCCCAGTTCTAAAAAGAAAGCTACTTTGCTACTTTGGCATTCTGATAAACTAGTTTTCCAAAAAAGATTTTGGGCTTTGGCCTAAGGTCCCTCTAAAGCCATTGTCCTGTCCATTTAAATGCAACTTCAGAAAGGCTAGTATAGTGATACATTTCATCTACCAACTTTAGTGTAAAATAACTGGGTACAAAATGTTGGGTTCTCCACCCCAACAGCAGCAAATACCTATGTACAAATGGGAACTCCTTTTCTTAAAACTGAACTCTGCCCATTTCTTGAATTAACTTTGCCACTGTGGTTTAATTGCTTATTTACCATAGGCAGAGTCACAACTGTGATGAGGAAAGGGAGTTCTTGCACTGGTTAGGTGGCCAGGCAAGATTACCAAGGGGTTCATACTGGCTCCAGAAAAGGAAGCAGGTCATGCCCACTGCTTGCAACCAGATCGTCTCCACTCCTTGGAACCAGAACAACTCCACTTCAGTAAACTGGATCACTCCCACTCTTGGAAAGTAGGAGCGGATCGTCTCTCCTCCCTGAAGCTGGGAATGGATCATCCCTATTACAGCTGAAGAAGGAAGGTAGACACTGCCAAGCTGTCTGCCACCTGCCACTCTAGACTTGATTGTCCCCATCAGACCTTCAAACGATCTGAATGTGGCTGACTTCTTCATGTCTCCAAGCTTCCTGCAGATGGCAGAGCCCATGGTGGACAGGGCAGCTGACATCTTTTGTTTCATGTCGACATTGGAGACTTGAACATCGTGCCAGCTTTTGGACAGATTCTGCCTCAGCCCCACCAAGGTTATGAGGCCCAGCTTTCTGTTGAGCTCCATACAATGTCTTTTTTTCACTTCCAGGGCATGGCGTAAGGTTACAATTTTCCCATCTAATTTAGTGAGCTCAGATTTGAGCTCCTTTCCTTCAGCCTCTGTGAGATCCTCTAGTTCAGCAGTTGGGTGGGATTCATGTGTGCTTGCCAAGGTCTCTGTTGTCATGGTTCCTGGCATGGACTGGAAATGAAGATCTTCATGAAGAGAGTCCAGGTCCAATTCTTGGTAGAGAGAGTCATACTTGTAGCCAGGGGAGAAATAATCTTGGCCAACAGAGTCGAAATCTAAACCTGCAGAGTCCGACCCTTGGCTTGCAGAGTGGGACTCTGGGAGCGATGCATCCATGTCTTATTAGGTGGACCAAACGCCTTGGCGGCTGGTTGGGTATTCAGACGTTATTCTGACATGCAGAATGGATGCCTCAGCCCGGAGGGTCCACTTCTGGATAGAGGGTAGGGAGTGGGCAGCGACAGGGACCTGCCTCTCTGGCTTCGGGGCACAGAGGCAACACTTACTGGCTGAAGGAACAAGTGGAAGGAACCTGGAGTCAGCTGCAAGGACTCTAACACTGTGGGTGGTGGTTCGACATCACAATGATCGTGTAAGGTGGGCAGTGGGCCCATTATTGTCAGAGAAGAGAGGTACTTTTATTTCTGCTATAGTGGGGGTAAGTCCTCACTTTCAAACAAAGTCTGACTTCCCTTACAGACACCAGATATTGTCAAACTCTTGAAAATCAGTTGAGCCCTGTGTACAAACAGAAAATTTCTGAAAAAGCTCAATACATAAAATAAATAAAAACCACCCCAAAGTGGGGCAGAGAGTCTAGAACTCTTGGCCTTGACCTGTCTCCATTTTCCCTTCCCAGGTTACCAAAGGGCCTCAAGAAACTCTTAGGACTACTCATAAAGTAGGTTTGGAGGCTCCTCATAACTCTTGAGTCTAGATGGTGACTAATGTATTCACATGGCATAAATTATCAACCATGTCAGAGGCTTGGGATGGTGAAACTCAGAAAGGGAATCTCTCCACTCAAAGCTGTCTGTTATTTTTGGGAGTAGAGAGAAGGAGAAAAGTAAATCTGTAATAGTTGCAGCAAATTTAAGCTTAACAAAAAATGAAGACTGTTGTATTGTGAGAATTCAGGAGAGAAGGAGTAAGCCATGGAAATGGGCATGGTTTTCAATATTGTAGTTCCATTTTTTCTCCAAGCAACCACTCACATTTCGGAAAGCATGTCTGTCTACATAGATGGTTATCAGTTGTAGGAGATGGTCTGCAAAGTAAAATGGTAGTTGGATAGGTTCTGTCAGGATGTAAAACCACCATATCCCTTATTTCTACTCAGAGGTTGTAATGTATGCAGTGGAAAAATCAGGACTTCAATCCAGTGAGGGCAGGTGGTCACATATTTCTTAGCCCATTGTCAGGCTACCATTCCCAGGGAATAGCCTTGAGGAAGTTTAAGCTTTTGTGATTTTGTTGGAGATTCTGGTAATTATTGCAAGCATGATCTTGTGGAACATGATGTGATCCCTGGAAAATTTCAGCAATTTGCCATATGCATGCCATAGGTAACTACATAGCATCTAGCTGGGCTGCAAACTAACATCAAACCTTCCTTTGGGTTTATATTATTAAATAACCCTTTCATATAACTCAGTAGTGTTTATTATTGTGTTACCCTGAAATGTGTGCCTTCTTAGGTTAAAAAATGAGGATTGTTCTTATTGGAAACATGAAAGCTGATGATGGTTTGGCCATGTGTATGAAGGCCTGAAAAGGGCATCAAGTACTGCTTAAAAACAGATTTGTTCCACAAGGTGGACTTTTCTTCCATTGCCTGCAGAAACACTACTCTTTTCAGGAATGCTCTGGTTCTGAACCAGAAATCTTTCAAAACTGAGGATGAAAGTTAAAAAACACCCTGAATTAAGCTAAGTAGCATGGAACACGCATCGTCCATTGAAAGTTGAGATTCCAAATGGCCATATTTGAATTTGTATTTGATTTATCCTTCTCTGAACACTATTGCCCACCAGCCTCACTACCTATTTTGTGTCTATCCTTACATGCCATTCAATTCAAGGAATGAAATTCTTTGTTAAATTTTGATTATTGTAAGTAGTGTAATGATTTCTCTCATAACAGAATTGACTCAATCTCTCTTAGCAACTTCATTTCCAGATCCCAAATAAAAACATGGCCTCTGGAAGGGGATCTCCTAACTAGCAGTGTTCTGACCTCCTGAGTAGACCTACCTGTACAAATAAGTTACACAATGGAACAATCTGTTTTATTAGGCTTATGCATAAGCACATATGAAACAACACATATTTTGAAAACACAGATCTAGCAAATGAAATTTCATTTAATTTATAGTGATTCTAACCAATTGTTTCAATAAACTATAGTGTTGTAAAATACCAAACTATTGACCCATGGTTTCAGGATCTTATCCCTAGATTAAACAATGTAATAATCTATATCACATAGAAAAGTTAACAAAGTTGTTAATCTGAAACTGAAAGCCTTTCAATGTTATTTATGCATTAAAAAGAGCCAAAATATTTGATTCAGTAACATATGAAGCAAGAGTTTGAGAACTATTTTTAATCCTAAATTTGCTATCTTTTGTTTCCAAGGAAAACATTATTGACCCATTTTTAGTAAAGAATGAGCATTGAATTATTTCTCTAGTAAGAGTGATGGATTTATACCAATCCTGTGTAAACACAAAGGTAAATGGTACGAGGAAAATGAAGTTTTTTTCCCTCCTAATGTTTAGAAGCTCGTATGTTATGTTTTATATACAAATTATTGGAACTTGAATGTAAAAGCAAAGCCATAACCTTCACCAGGTCTGGATTGCTTGGGATGGAAGAAGTAAGATTGTCATATTTGACACTTGAGTCTAGAAATGATTAGGGACTTGTACAAGTGCCAGCATGTTTAACCATTTGACTTCTTTGGTATAAAAGACCAATATAGAGCTTTCTGAGTTGTAAAATAATCCACATTGGTGGTTCAGATTGCTTCTAAAGAACTGATAATTCATTTTGTAGTCCAATCCATTGCCGTGCTAGATTTAACCATACTGAGTACTCTAAGGGTTTATTTCTAATATTACAGAGCTGCTATCATGAACATTTTGTTCATTTTAGCTGAATACCAGGAAAAATGCTTAAATATTTAATTGAGCCTGAAAATAAGGCATGTAGTTGAAACTCTAACCAGTGAGAATGTTTCAAGAATAGGAGGAAAAAATTGGTAGTTGGGCCTTTCTTGTGGAAAGGCAGAATATTAGGTTTGATTTCAGATTGCAAGTTATTTTCACTACTATCTCACATCACCACCCAGATCCATCAATAATATATACAGTGTGTCATCCTCCCCAGAGGTATTCTCCAGCATGAACTGGAATATTTGCTGCAGTTTACAGCTGCAAGTATTAATTGCTAGCAATACTCATATTTCAGTGGTTGAGTTGATCTTCATTTTAGATGACATTTCCTTTCAGCAGACTTCTACATGGACTAATTCATTTTAGAAATACTTAGCCATGGGACACCTGGATGGCTCAGTTGGTTAAGAGTCCAACTCTTGATTTTGGCTTAGGTCAGCTCCAGTCATGATCTCATGGTCATGAGATGGAACCCTATGTAAGCTCTGTGCTGACAGCACAGAGCCTGCTTGGGATTTTCTCTCTCTCCTTCTCTTTCTGCCCCTCCCCCCCTCAGTAAATAAATAAACTAATAAACTTAAAATAAATACTGAGCCATATTACAGAATATGATTTTCCTTTCTGAAGCCCAAGCATACTTTCAGGATGGTAAATTGGAGCCTATGACTGATACTCACTCTCTTCGGTGGTGTATGTAATTGTGGCAGGAGTCCCCAGAGGAATGAAACTAAAATTTAGAATCTGTTCTCCTTCCCACAAGTGTCCATCTGCATGAGTTGATATGTATTCAGTGAAGGGATTTGTCAGGAGGAATTTTTCCATACAGATCTTCAGAGTTAGAAGAAGAGAAATGACAGGGAGATGGACAGATGACGGCAAAGGAAAATTATCAAAAGATGTAGAAGCTCCACTAGATTAAAAACAAAGATTCTTCTTATTGGAGACATGAAGAGTGTGTATATAGGAAGGCCTACAAAATGTCACAAGTGCTTTTTAAACACTGTATTTAAAATTATAACAATTTTGTTCTAAAGAATAGACTTTCCTTTGATACTTGCAGAAATGTTAGTGGTTCCAGGAATTTTCCCAGACTCTGAACCAGAAACTGCTTTCTTGGCTAAGGATGAAGGGCAAAGAAGCCTATGAACTAAGCTAAATAAAAGGCAGTATGGGGAAACTTTAGAGGGAATTTCACAATGTAAGGTGTTCTCACTCTCTTCATTTGGATGAGGAAAGGGTGGTGGGGGGACAGATTCTCCCTTCTCAGAAGTTTGACTTTTGTTTTCTTTATACATGTTGAAGGGTAGCATGTTGGAAGGTGAGTAAGTCCTGGGGCAACAGTGGAGAATCATCCAGAAGAAAGTGGGCAAAGCCGATATGTGAACAAGAAAAGAGTTGGTCAGTTATGGGCTGGTAGATATAGGTTGTTTGTGTTCTGCCAAGGAACTGAAGTCTTGGCGTGCTTCTCTGGTTAGGATATAGAAGTTCAGAGGATGCCTTAAAGGGAGCAGGATATTGTAAAAAGACAAGATTGGGACTTGCTACTCACTGTCACACTCCTCTCCAACCAACACACTTCTTGAATTACATGCAGTTCCAACGTATGTACTGCTATAATGTCTGCAGGGGATCCAGATTACTTGACCCTTAACTAAGCAGGAAAATTTAGCAAGAAAATTTAGGTGGATGATGTTTAGATTTGGGGTACCAGGAGATACAGCTTGCCTCAAGTGAGTGGGCACAAAGTGGACATCTACAGAGAGGAGAGTAGAAGTGCATGCAAGGCCTAGCCCTGAGCATACAGGACTCCCAGAACTAACTGAGAAGACCTGTGGTGGGGGAGCTGAAGTCCTGAAGTTTGTCACTGTGGGGTTAGAACTGGAAAAAATGTGGGGAGTAAAGCAGTTTGACTGACATATCCACACACTGCAGAAGCCTGGGAACAATCAAGTTATTAGTAGAAAACTCACAATATTTTATTTTATTTTATTTTATTTTATTTTATTTTTTTAATGTTTATTTATTTTTGAGAGAGACACACACACAGAGTGTGAGGGGCGAGAAGCAGAGAGAGAGGGAGACACAGAATCTGAGGCAGGCTCCAGGCTCCAGGCTGTTAGTGTAGAGCCTGATGCAGGGCTTGAACTCATGAACCATGAGATCATGACCTGAGCCATAGTCAGACACTTAACCAACTGAGCCACCCAGATGCCCCAACTCATGATCTTTTAAAGATTATGAACATTGTGGTGGATTTGCTGTAACATGAAAAACCTAAAGCCTGGACTCTACACCCTGGTTGCTTAGCTCATCTTGTCTTAAAATTGTCATGCCTGCTATGGCAACAGCATAATTACTTTATTTCCTTGATTCTGAGATACAATCATTTGTAAGACACATCTTCATTTTAATGAGAGGTTTCTAAGAGGAAAAACCTACTATATTAAATCACACATTGATTTAAAGATGCAATTCCAATTTTAGAAATATTAAAATGCTACAAAATGTACATTTAGAATTAAAGGAATACAGTAGAAATGCAGCAAACAATAAACACTAATGGCTCTGCTTGATTCTTCAGCTGGAATTCAGAATGGACTTTCTCTTTTGAGGTGTGTCTTTCCTACCCAGATTAAAAAAAATTTTTTTTAATGTTTTACTTATTTTTGAGAGAGAGAGAGAGAGAGAGAACAAGCGGAGGAGGGACAGAGAGAGAGGGAGACACAGAATCCGAAGCAGGCTTCAGTCTCTGAGTTATCAACACAGAGCCTGACATGGGCCTCAAACTCACAGACCACGAGATCATGACCTGAGCTGAAGTTGGGCACTTAAGCAACTGAGCAACCCAGGTGCTCCTCTATCCAGAATTTTTAAAATTAAAATTAAAAAAAATTTCAATGGCATTTTCAATGTCAGTGTCACAGTGTTCTATTAGTTTCAGGTGTACAATATAGTGATTCAACACTTCCATACATTACTCAGTGCTTATCACAAGTGTGCTCCCTAATCCCCATCACCTATTTTACTCATCCCCTCCTCTTGCCTCTGGTAACCATCAGTTTGTTCTCCTAGTTAAGAGTCTATTTTTTGGTGTGTGTGTGTGTGTGTGTGTGTGTGTGTCTTTTTTTCCCCTTTGCTCATTTGTTTTATTTCTTAAATTGCACATACGAGTGAAATCATATGGTATTTGTGTTTCTCGGACTGGCTTATTTCGCTTAGCATTATACTCTGTAGCTCCATCCATGTTTTTGCAAATGGCAGGATTTCATTCTTTTTTAGTGGCTGAATCAGAATGGACTTTGATTTGCATTGGTTTCTCTGCCTTTTCTGAAAGAAAGGATAAAAGGGAAATAAACATTATTAAATATCTGCTATAATAATAAAAATAATGGAGACAGCCAATGTTTATAGACTATGGATTATGTGTCAGGAATTGTTCTAAATCCTTTCATGTATGTTATTTCATTTAATCCTCATAATGATCTTGGGAGATAGGAGCTAGTAATACTGTAAATCTCTGTGAGACTCGGTTTCCCCATTTTTGCATATTAGAAAACTGAGATCCACAAAGAATAATTTGTCTGAGGCCACATAATTATCAAATAGCAAACTAGGGTTGGGGCGCCTGGGTGGCTCAGTTGGTTAAGCTTCTGACTTCAGCTCAGGTCATGATCACCTCGTGGTTTGTGGGTCTGAGCCCTGCGTTGGGCTCTGTGCTGACAGCTCATAGCCTGTAGCTTGCTTTGGATTCTGTGTCTCCCTCTCTCTCTGCCCCTACCCCCCCCCCCCCCGCACTCTGCCTCTCTCTCTCTCTCAAAAATAAATAAACATTAAATAGCAAACTTGGAATATTAGTGTATAAACCTAATCTATAAGGTGGCTTAGGTTTCTTTTTTAAAACCTTTTTTAAACTTTTTCTTCTTTAAATTTCTGAAATATGCATACAAAAGTATATATATATATAATTTTTGTGTGTGTGTATCTTTCAAAAATTGTCTTCTTTCTTTTTTTCAAGTTTTTATGTCAATTCCAGCAGGTTAACATAGTGTAATATTAGTTTCAGGTGTAGAATTTAGTGATTCATCAATACCATACAACACCCAGTGCTCATCACTACTAGTGCCCACCTTAACCCATCACCCATTTAACCCATTCCCCTGCCTGCTTACCCTCCAGTAACTCTTAGCTTGATCTCTATAGTTAAGAGTATGTTTCCTGGTTTCTCTCTCCCGCTTTATATGTTCATGTTTTGTTTCTTAAATTCCACATGTGAATGAAATCCTATGGTATTTGTCTTTCTCTGACTGACTTATTTTGCTTAGCATAATACTTTCTAGCTCCATCTATGTCATTGCAAGTGGCAAGACTTCATTCTTTTTATGGCTGAGTAATATTTAATTGTATGTATATACTACTGCTTCTTTATCCATTCATCAGTTGATGGGCATTTGGGCTCTTTCCATGAGAGCTAAGTTTGATAATGCTACTATAAACATCAGGTGCACGTATTCCTTTGAATCAGTATTTTCTGTATTCTTTGGGTAAATACCTAGTAGTGCAATTGCTGGATCATGAGGTACTTATGTTTTTAACTTTTTGAGGAACCTCCATACTGTTTTCCAGAGTGGCTGCACCAGTTTGCATTCCCAGGGAGGGGTCCCCTTTCTCCACATTCTCACCAACACCTGTTATTTCCTGTGTTGTTAATTTTAGCCATTCTGACTGGTGTGAGGTGATATCTCATTGTAGTTTTGATTTGTATTTCCCTGATGATGAATGATGTTGAACACTTTTCATGTGTCTGTTGACCATCTGTAGATTTTCTTCAGAGACATGTCTACTTATGTCTTCTGCCCATTTTTTAACCGGATTATTTGTTTTTTGGGTGTTGAGTTTGCTAAGTTCTTTATAGATTTTTGGATCTGAAATCCAAAAAGTTCTTTATCAGATATGTTATTTGCAAGTATCTTCTCCCATTCCAAATGCTGCCTTTTGGTTTTGTTGAGTGCTTCCTTCACTGTGCAGCTTTTTATCTTGATTAAGTCCCAAGAATTTATTTTTGCTTTTGTTTCCCTTGCCTCAGGAGATGTATCTAGTAAGAAGTTGTTATCACCAATGTCAAAGAGGTTACTACCTGTGTTCTCCTGTAGGATTTTGATAGTTTCTTGTCTCACATTTAGGTGTTTCATACATTTTAAATTTATTTTTGTGTATGGTGTAAGAACGTAGTCCACTTTCATTCTTAAACATGATGCTGTCCTATTTTCCCAACATTTTTTGTTGAAGAGACTGCCTTTTTTTCCATTGGATGTTCTTTCCCACTTTGTTGAAGATCAATTGACCATATAGTTGTTGGTCCATTTGTGGGTGTTCTATTCTGTTCCATTGATCCATGTTTCTATTTTTTGTGCCAGTACCATACTGTCTTGATCACTACATATTTGTAATATAACTTGGAGTCTGGAATTGTGATGCTTCCCACTTTGCTTTCCTTTTTCAAAATTGCTTTGGCAATTTGGGGTCTTTTGTGATTTCATAAAAATTTTAGGATTGCTTGTTCTAGCTCTGTGAAAAATGCTGGTGGTATTTTGATAACGATTGCACTAAATGTGTAGATTGCTTTGAGTAGTATAGACATTTTAACAATATTTCTTCTTCCAATCCATGAGCATGGAAACTTTTTCCATTTCTTTATATCTCCTTCAATTCCTTTCATCAGCGTTCTATAGTTTTCAGAATACAGATCTTTTACCTCTTTGTTTGGTTAGATTTATTCTTAGGTATCTTGTGGGTTTTGTTGCAATTGTAAATGGGATTGATTTCTTCATTTCCATTTCTGCTACTTCATGATTCGTGTATAGAAATGCAACAGATTTCTGTACGTAGGTTTTGTATCCTGTGACTTTACTGAATTTGTGTATCAGTTCTAGCAAATTTTTGGTGGAGTCTTCTGGGTTTTTCTATATAAAGAATCATGTCATTCCCAAATAGTGAAAATTTGACTTCTTTCTTGCTGGTTTGAATGCCTTTTATTTCTTTTTGTTGTCTGACTGCTGAGGCTAGGACTTCCAGTACTATGGCCTTTATTATGTTGAGGTATGTTCTTTCTATCCCTACTTTGTTGAGGGTTTTTATTATGAAAGGATGCTGTATTTTGTCAGTGCTTTTTCTGCATTTATTGAAAGGATCAAAAGATTCTTATGTTTATCAATGTGGTATACCACTTTGATTGATTTGCAAATATTGAAACACCCCTGCAGCCCAGTAATAAATCCCACTTGATCATGGCGAATAATTCTTTTAATATACTGTTGAATTTGATTTGCTAGTAACTTGTTGAGAATTTTTGCATCCAGCTTCATCAGGGATATTGGTCTGTAGTTCTCTTTTTTTACTGGGTCTCTGTCTGGTTTAGGAATCCAAGTAATGCTGGCTTCATAGAATGAGTCTGGAAGTTTTCCTTCCCTTTCTATTTTTTGGAACAGCTTGAGAAGGATAGGTATTATCTTTGCTTTAAATGTCTGGTAGAATTCCCCAGGGAAGCCATCTGGTCCTGGACTCTTATTTGTTGGGAGATTTTTGATAACTGATTCAGTTTCTTCCCTGGTTATGGGTCTGTTCAAGCTTTCTATTTCCTCCTGATTGAGTTTTGGAAGTGTGTGGGTGTTTAGGAATTTGTCCATTTCTTCCAGGTTGTCCAGTTTGTTGGCATGTAATTTTTCATGGTATTCCCTGATAATTGCTTGTATTTCTGAGGGATTGGTTGTAATAATTCCATTCTCATTCATGATTTTATCTATTTGGGTCACCTCCCTTTTCTTTTTGAGAAGCATGAAGTTTATCAATTTTGTTTATTTTTTCAAAAAACCAACTCTTGGTTTCGTTGATCTGCTCTACTCTTTTTTTAGATTCTATATGGTTTATTTCTGCTCTGATCTTTATTATTTCTCTTCTTCTTCTTGGTTTGGGGTGTCTTTGCTGTTCTGTTTCTATTTCCTTTAGGTGTGCTATTAGATTTTGTATTTGGGATTTTTCTTGTTTCTTGAGATAGGCCTGGATTGCAATGTATTTTCCTGTCAGGACTGCCTTCGCTGCATCCCAAAGCGTTTGGATTGTTGTATTTTCATTTTTGTTTGTTTCCATATATTTTTTAGTTTCTTCTCTAATTGCCTGGTTGACCCACTCATTCTTTAGTAGGGTGTTCTTTAACCTGCATGCTTTTGGAGGTTTTCCAGAGTTTTTCCTGTGGTTGATTTCAAGCTTCATAGCATTGTGGTCTGAAAGTATGCATGGTATAATTTCAATTCTTGTATACTTATGAAGGGCTGTTTTGTGACCCAGTATATGATCTATCTTGGAGAATGTTCCATGTGCACTCGAGAAGAAAGTATATTCTGTTGCTTTGGGATGCAGAGTTCTAAATATATCTGTCAAGTCCATCTGATACAATGTGTCATTCAGGGCCCTTGTTTCTTTATTGACCGTGTGTCTCAATGATCTATCCATTTCTGTAAGTGGAGTGTAAAATCCCCTGCAATTACCACATTCTTATCAATAAGGTTGCTTATGTTTGTGAGTAATTGGTTTATATATTTGGGGGCTCTGGTATTCGGCGCATAGACATTTATAATTGTTAGCTCTTCCTGATGGATAGACCCTGTAATTATTATATAATGCCCTTCTTCATCTCTTGTTACAGCCTTTAATTTAAAGTCTGGTTTGTCTGATATAAGTATGGCTACTCCAGCTTTCTTTTGGCTTCCAATAGCATGGTAAATAGTTCTCCATCCCCTCACTCTCAATCTAAAGGTGTCCTCAGATCTAAAATGAGTCTCTTGTAGACAGCAAATAGATGGGTCATGTTTTTTTTATCCATTCTGATACCCTATGTCTTTTGGTTGGCGCATTTAATCTATTTACATTCAGTGTTATTATAGAAAGATACAGGTTTAGAGTCATTGTGATGTCTGTATGTTTTATGCTTGTAGCGATGTCTCTGGTTCTTTGTCTCATAGGATCCCCCTTAGGATCTCTTGTAGGGTTGGTTTAGTGGTGACAAATTCCTTCAGTTTTTGTTTGTTTGGGAAGACCTTTATCTCTCCTTCTATTCTAAATGACAGACTTGCTGGATAAAGGATTCTCGGCTGCATATTTTTTCTGTTCAATACATTGAAGATCTCGTGCCAATCCTTTCTGGCCTGCCAAGTTTCAAAAGAGAGATCAGTCATGGGTCTTATAGG
Organism: Acinonyx jubatus; assembly: GCF_027475565.1. Classification (NCBI taxonomy): domain Eukaryota; kingdom Metazoa; phylum Chordata; class Mammalia; order Carnivora; family Felidae; genus Acinonyx; species Acinonyx jubatus. The sequence continues at coordinate 61,478,559 of NC_069391.1, forward strand.
TCTCCCTTTATAAGTTAGGGCACGTTTATCCTTTGCTGCTTTCAGAATTTTGTCTTTATCATTGTATTTTGCCAGTTTCACTATGATATGTCATGCAGAAGATCGGTTCAAGTTACGTCTGAAGGGAGTTCTCTGTGCCTCTTGGATTTCAATGCCTTTTTCCTTCCCCAGTTCAGGGAAGTTCTCAGCTATTATTTCTTCAAGTACACCTTCAGCACCTTTCCCTCTCTCTTCCTCCTCTGGGATACCAATTATGCATATATTATTTCTTTTTAGTGTATCACTTAGTTCTCTAATTTTCCCCTCATACTCCTGGATTTTTTTTTTACCTCTCTTTTTCTCAGCTTCCTCTTTTTCCATAACTTTATCTTCTAGTTCACCTATTCTCTCCTCTGCCTCTTCAATCTGAGCCGTCGTCGTTTCCATTTTATTTTGCATTTCGTTTAAAGCGTTTTTCAGCTCCTCCTGACTGTTCCGTAGTCCATTGATCTCTGTAGCAATAGATTCTCTGCTGTCCTCTATACTGTTTTCAAGCCCAGCGATTGATTTATGACTATTATTCTAAATTCACTTTCTGTTATATTATTTAAATCCTTTTTGATCAGTTCATTGGCTGTTGTTATTTCCTGGAGATTCTTTTGAGGGGAATTCTTCCATTTGGTCATTTTGGATAGTCCCTGGAGTGGTGAGGACCTGCAGGGCACTTCCCCTGTGCTGTGGTGTATAACTGGAGTTGGTGGGTGGAGTCGCAGTCAGACCTGACATCTGACCCCAGCCCACCAATGGGGCCACAGTCAGACTGGTGTGTGCCTTCTCTTCCCCTCTCCTAGGGGCGGGATTCACTGTGGGGTGGTGTGGCCCATCTGGGCTGCTTGCACACTGCCAGGCTTGTGGTGCTGGGGATCTGGCATATTAGCTGGGGTGGGTAGGCAAGCTGCATGGGGGCAGGAGGGGCAGGCTTAGCTCGTTTCTTCTTAGGTGATCCACTTCAGGAGGTGCCCTGTGGCAGCGGGAGGGAGTCAGACCCGCTGCCCGAGGGTTGGCTCCGCAGAAGCACAGCGTTGGGTGTTTGCGTGGAGCAAGCAAGTTCCCTGGCAGGAACTGGTTCCCTTTGGGATTTTGGCTGGGAGATGGGTGAGGGAGATGGCGCTGGTGAGCGCCTTTGTTCCCCGCCAAACTGAGCTCTGTCGTCCCGGGACTCAGCAACTCTCCCTCCCTTTGTCCTCCAGCCTTCCCGCTTTCTGAGCAGAGCTGTTAACTTATGACCTCCCAGATGCTAAGTCGCGCTTGCTGTCAGAACACATTCCATCCGGCCCCTCTGCTTTTGCAAACCAGACTCAGGGGCTCTGCTTGGCCAGCAGGCTGCCCCTCAGCCCCGGCTCCCTCCCGCCAGTCCGTGCAGCGTGCACCGCCTCTCCACCCTTCCTACCCTCTTCCGTGGGCCTCTCGTCTGGACTTGGCTCTGGAGACTCTGTTCTGCTAGTCTTCTGGTGGTTTTCTGGGTTAGTTAGGCAGGTGTAGGTGGAATCTAAGTGATCAGCAGGATGCGCGGTGAGCCCAGCGTCCTCCTAAGCTGCCATCTTCCCTACCTCCTCCCATAACACACCTTCTTTATCCATTCATCAGTTGATGTTCTCTCCATAGTTTGGCTATTGTTGATAATGCTGCTATAAGCATCAGGGTGCATGTACCCCTTCAAATCAGTATTTTTGTGTTCTTTGGCTAAGAACCTAGTAGTGAAATTCGTGAATAGGGTAGTTTTATTTTTAACTATTTTTAACTTTTTGAGGAACCTCCATACTGTTCTCCAGAGGGGCTGCACCAGTTTGCATTCTCACTAACAGTGCAAGAAGGTTCTCCTTTCTTTGCATCCATGCCAACACCTGTTGTCTCTTGTGTTGTTAATTTTAGCCGTTCTGACAGGTGAGAGGTGGTATCTCACCATGGTTTTGATTTGTATTTCCCTGATGATGAATGATGCTGAGCATCTTTTCATGTGTCTGTTAGCCATCTGGATGTCTTCTTTGGAGAAGTGTCTATTCATGTCTTCTGCCCATTTCTTAACTGGGTTGTTTGTTTTGTGGGTGTTGAGTTTGATAAGTTCTTCATAGATTTTGGATACTAACCCTTTATCCAACATGTCATTTTCAAGTATCATCTCCCATTCTGTAGGCTGCCTTTTAGTTTTGTTGAGTGTTTCCTTCACTGTGCAGAAGCTATTTTGATGAAGTCCCAATTGTTCATTTTTGCTATTTTTTCCCTTGCCTCTGGCGAAGACAGAGGTTGCTATGGCCAATGTCAAAGAGGTTGCTGCCTGTGTTCTTCTGTAGGATTTTGATGGTTTCCTGTCTCACATTTAGGTCTTTCATCCATTTTTTATTTATTTTTGTATATAGTGAAAGAGAGTAGTCCAGTTTCATCTTTTGTGTGTTGTCCATTTTCCCCTACACCATCTGTTGAGGAGACTGTCTTTTTCTGAGTGGATATCCTTTCCTGCTTGTCGAAGATTGGCCATATAGTTGTGGGTCCATTTCTGGGTTTTCTAGTCTTTTCCCTTGGTTTATGTGTCTGTTTTTGTGCCAGTACCATACTGTCTTGATGACTACAGACTTCTAATAGAGATTGAAAGCTGTAATCATGATGCCTCCAGTTTTGTTTTTCTTTTTCAGGATTGCTTTGGCTATTTGGGGTCTTTTGTGGTTTCATAAAAATTTTAAGATTGTTTGTTTTAGCTCTGCAAAAAAGATCTGGTGCTATTCTTATAGGGATTGCATTAAATGTGTAGATTGCTTTGGGTAGTATAGACATTTTAATAATGTTCTTTCAATCCATGAGCATGGAATGTTTTTCCATTTCTTTGTGTCCTCTCTAATTTCTTTCATAGGTGTATAGTTTACAGAGTACAGATCTTTTGATTCTTTGGTTAGGTTTATCCCTGGGTATCTAGTTGTTTTTGGTGTAACTGAAAATGAGATCAATTTTTAAATTTATTTTTATGCTGTGCTGTTATTGATGTACAGAAATGCAATGAATTTCTGTATATTTATTTTATATCCTACAACTTTGCTGAATTTGTTTATCAGTGCCAGCAATTTTTTGGTGGAGTCTTTTGGGTTCTCTACATAGAGTATTATGTCATCTCCAAATAGTGAAAGTTTGACTTATTCTTGACTTGGATGCCTTTTATTTCTTTTTGTTGTCTGATTATTGAGGCTCAGACTTCCAGTTTAAAATAGTAATGGTGAAAGTGGACATCCTTGTCTTGTTCCTGATCATAGGAGAAAGGCTCTCAGTTTTTCCCCATTGAAAATGGTATTATCTGTGGGACTTAGAATATGGCTTTTATGATGTTGATGCATGTTCCATCTATCCCTACTTTGTTGAGGATTTTTATCAAGAAAGGATGCTATGTTTTTTCAAATGCTTTTTCTGCATCTATTGAGAGGATAATGTGGTTCTTATCCTTTATCCTTCTTATCTATTAAAATTAAAATTAAAATTAATGTGGTATATCACATTGCTTGATTTATGATTATTGAACCAGCTCTGAAGCCCAGGAATAAACCCTAGTTGATCATGGTGAATAATTCTTTTAATGTACTTTGAATTCAATTTGTTAGTATCTTGTTGGGAATTTTTGCATCCAGTTTCATCAGGGATATTGGCCTGTCATTTCCCTTTTAGTGGGATCTTTGTCTGGTTTTGAAATCAACGTAATGTTGGTTTCATAGAATGAGTTTGAATGCTTTCCTCCATTTTTATTTTTTGAAACAGTTGAGAGAATAAGTATTAACTCTTCTTTAAATGTCTTTAGAATTCCCCTGGAAAGCCATCTGGTCCTGGACTTTTGTTTTTTGGGGAGAATTTTGATTTCTGAATCAATTTCATTTCTGGTAATCAGTTTGTTCAAAATTTTCTGTTTCTTTTTGTTTTAATTTTGGTAGTTTGTATGTTTCTAGGAGTTTATACATTTCTTCCAGGTTGTCCTGGTTTTGGGCATATAGTTTTTCATTATGTACTCTTTAAAAAAATTTTTTTAATGTGTATTTATTTTGGTGAGAGACAGAGACAGAGTGGGAGCAGGGGAGGAGCAGAGAGAGAGGGAGACACAGTATTGGAAGCAGGCTCCAGATTCTGAGCTGTCAGCACAGAGCCCAACGTGGGGCTTGAACTCACGAACCATGAGATCAGGACCTGAGCTGCAGTCAGACACTTAACCAACTGAGCCACCCAGGGGCCCCTTATTATGTACTCTTATAATTATTTGTATTTCTTGGTGTTGGTTGTGATCTGTCTCCTTTCATTCATGATTTTGTTTATTTTGTTCCTTTCTCTTGTCTTTTTGATAAGTCTATGTTTATCAATTTTATTAAGTCTTTTGAAGAGCCAGCTCTTATTTTTGTTGATCTGTTCTACTGTTGTTTGTTTCTATATGATTTATTTCTGTTCTAGTCTTTATTATTTCCCTTCTTTTGGCTATAGTTGCTATTCCTTTTCTAGCCCCTTTAGATGTAAATTTAGGTTTTGTATTTGAAATCTTTCTTGGTTCTTGAGGTAGACTTATATTATAATATATTTTCCTCTTAGGACTGCCTTTGTTGCTTTCCAAAGATTTTGGACTGTAGTGTTTTCATTTTCATTTGCTTCCATGTATTTTTTAATTCTTCTTTAATTTCCTGGTTAACCCATTCATTCTTTAATAAGATTTTCTTTAACCTCCAAGTATTTGTGGTCTTTCCAAATTTTTTCTTGTGGTTGATTTCAAGTTTCATAGTGTTGTGGTCTAAAAATATGCATGGTGTGATCTCCATCTTTTTTATATTTGTTGAGGGCTGATTTGTGACCCAGTATGTGATCTATTCCAGAGACTTTTCTGTGTGCACTCGAAAAGAATGTGTATTCTGCTCCTTTAGGATGGAATGTTCTGAATATATCTGTTAAATCCATCCAGTCCAGTGTATCATTCCTCGTTGATTTTCTGCTTAGATGATCTGTCTTTCCTGTAATTGGGATGTTAAAGTCCTTTACTATTATTGTATTATTGTCAATGAGTTTCTTCTTTATGTTTGTGATTAATTGATTAATATATTTGGATACTTCAAGTTGGGGGGCATAAATATTTACAATTGTTAGATCTTCTTGATGGATAGACCTCTTAATTATTATATAATGGCCTTCTTCATCTCTTGTTACAGTCTTTGGTTTAAAATCTAGTTCGTTTGATATGAGAATGGCTACTCTCACTTTCTTTTGTCATCCATTAGTATACATGTTTCTCCATCCTCTTACTTTCAATCTGTCAATGTCTTTAGGTCTAACATGAGTCTCCTGTAGTCAGAATATTGATGTATTTTGTTTTTTTTTTATCCATTCTCATACTCTGTGTCTTTTGATTGGAGCATTTAGTCCATTTACATAGGGTGATTATTGAAAGATATGAGTTTAATGCCATTGTGTTGTCTGTAAAGTTGGTGCTTCTGGTGGTGTTTTCTGTTCCATTCTAGTCTTTGTGGGGTTTTTTGGTAAATGTTTATTTGTTTGTTTTGAGAAAGAGTGAGCACAAGGGAGAAGAGGAAGAGTGAGAGGGAGAGAGAAAGAGAATCCCAAGCAGGCTCCACACTGTCAGTGCAGTCTCATTTGAGTTTTGATCTCATGAACCACGAGATCATGACATTAGCTGAAATCAAGGGTCAGATGCTTAACCAACTCAGCCACCAGGTCCCCTCTTGTCTTTGTTGCTTTTGGTCTTTTTGTTTTCCCCACTCAATATCAGAGTCCCCCTAAATATTTCTTGCAGGGATAGTTTTGTGGTCACAAACTCCTTTAGTTTTTGTTTGTCTGGGAAACTCTTTATCTCTCCTTGTAATCTGAATGTTAGCCTTGCTGGATAGAGTATTATTGACTGCATGTTTTTCCCATTCAGCACGTTGAATGTATCCTGCCACTCCTTTCTGGCCTGCCAAGTTTCTGTGGACAGATCTGCTATGAGCCTGATCTGTCTTCTCTTGTAGGTTAAGGACTCTTTTCCTCTTGCTGCTTTCAGGATTCTTTCCTTGACTGTGTATTTTGTGAATTTGGCTATGATATGTGTTGGTGATGGCCAGCTTTTGTGTTGAATTTAATGAGAGTTCTTTGTGTTTCTTGGATTTTGATTTCTGTGTCCTTCCCTAGACTAGGGAAGTTTGCAGATATAATTTGCTCAAATGAACATTCTGTCCTTTTTCTTTTTCTTCATCTTCTGAGACTTCTAATGATATGAATGTTATTCTGTTGTAATAAGTCTCTGAGTTCCCTAAGTCTACCTTCATGATCTATTACCTTTGTTTCCCTCCTTTTCATAATTATACCTCCTCTATCACCAAGTCCTTCCTCTGCTTCATCCATCCTCAGTCATGGCATTCATTTGGGTTTGCATCTCAGTTATAGCATTTTTAATTTTGGCCTCACTAGATTTTAGCTTTTTTATATCTGCAGTAGGGATTTTCTAGTGTCTTCTATGCTTTTTTCAAGCCTAGCTTGAAACCTTATAATTGTTTTAAATTCTAGTTCAGACATCTTACTTCTATCTGTATAGATTATATCCCTGGCCATAATTTCTTCCTATTCTTTTTGGGGTGAATTCCTTTGTCTTGTCATTTTGGACAAATAAAATAAAATAAAATAAACTTTAAAAATAAAAAAATCAAATAAAGGAAGCCGCATCCTATGTGTGTTTTGGTCTGCTTAAGAGTAGCTTCATAGAAAAAAAGAGAAAAGAAAAAAATTAAAAATTAATAAAATAAAATAAAAAATTTGCTCCTTCTATATAAAAAAAAAAACACGACAAAAACAAAAACAGAAGAAAAAAAAAAAAACCCAAACAAACAAATGAACAAACAAACCAAAACCCAAATGAAGCTAGATTCAGTTTCCCCTAGTTCTGAAAATTTGCAGCACTCTATGATCAGTAGACTAAGCATGTGGAAGGGATTTGTGCCAGTCTTCTGAGGGAGGGGCTTGCTGCTCTGATTAGTAGACCTTGCCCTAGTGAAGATGTGCCTGGAGGTTCCAGAGGGGGTGGGGCTTGGTGTAATAGCTCCGTTCTCCACTTGGTGGCACTGTTTATCTCACTGGGGTCCATCTTTGTTAGTGGGCAAATGGTGAAAATGGCTTCACCCCACTCTCTAGTCTCTGGAGTGGGAAGTTTGCAACCTCACAGTTTGGGGATTAATAACCCTTTATGTGTACCTAGCTTTGGTCAGATCCCCACCTTCCCCCTGTCTGTGTCTGAGCTGTCTGCCTGTCAGGTGGTACCTCCCTCCAGAGTTTTGTCTCAGGCACAGCTGTGTTTCAAAACCCCACACTTCAGAGCCCCCATGGCTCAGACTGGTGCTGATACTCTGAGGTAGGGTCTGGCTGCACTGTGGCCAGTACCATCTTGTTCCAAAAAAATGTTCATGTGACTACAGCAGCAGCAGCTCAGTATGTATGGTAAATTGCAACACACAGCCTGTGCCAGGGTTTGCTGCCCTCAGCTGGCCTCTTTGTTCCTATGCTGGTGGATGGAGCAGCTCTATAGTGCCCACTGGGTCTTTTGCCTGAGGAGAGACCCTATCACCTCTTCCAAATGCACTCCAAGCAAGAGGACTGCTTCTTCCTGTGTGATCAGGGGATCCTCAGACCCTTCTTTCTGCCTCTGGGGCTCCACCCTGTCTCCTTGCCAGAGAACCACCAGGTGCTGAGCATGGAAACTTCAGACTCTGTGCTCCACTGTTTATAAAAAACTGGTGGTTTTGAAACCCTTTCCTTCTTTTCTGTCAGTGGTTTTGTGGAAGTTTTCTTGTGCAGTCCCCTGTATGTGTTTTCACTCTTTCTTCTCTCTTTCCTTTCAAGGGGAGTGCTTTTCTTGCAAGAACCCAAGGCACTGCTCAATCTCCCCCTTTCTCCTTCTCCTCTCCTCAAAAGGGGATCCCTCCCCTCTGCAGCACTATGGCTCTTCTCTCCCCCAGTTCACTTTTCCACACCATGTACTTGTAACATTCTGTCTCTCAAATTATGCAGATTGTTCTGTTAATCCTCAGATCGATTTTCTAGGTGTTCAAAATGGTTTGATATTGATCTAGCTGTGTTTGAGGGAACAGATGAACCCAAGGTTCCCTTACTACTCTTCCATTTTCTAGACTTAATTGTTAAAATTGGGATATAGCACACATAAATTGACCATATCTTGAGTACATAACTCAAGGTACTTGTGTATATGTATACACCCATGTAACCATCCCCAGATGAAGTTATAGAATATTTCTAACACTCCAGAAGACTATCTCATGCCCCTTTCTAATCATAGCCATTTCCCTGCCACAGGTTGTAGCTAACCTGGCTTCTAATAACATAGGTTTTGCCTATTCTTGAATAGGCTATAACTGGAATCATATACATATATCATAGTATAAGCAAGAAGCTAACTGGAATCAATAAGCACATTTTTTTGTGTGTGTGGCTTCTTTTCTTTAAAATTATGTAGGAGATTTATTTATGTTGTTATATGTTTATTTTGTTACATATTTTGTCACTATGTATGTATGTCCTTTTAAAGCTAACATTTCCTCCTAGCTGCAAAAGTAATATATTTTCATAGCACAGAATTTGGAAAATAGGAAAAAGCATTGAAAAGAAAATAAAAATGGCTTGTAACTCCACTATCCAGAGATATTTATTGTTAAAGCTTTTGATTATACTCTTCCAGGCTTTTATTTTTCTTATCCATATATGATTACTAGATTTGGATTATGTATATATTCCTGTCTTATAACCTGTTATATTTCTCTTAACAATTTATCATGAACATTTTCCATGTTATTAAACATACATTATTTTCCAATACAATATTTTAAAGAGCGTTTTTATTAGATACTTTTTGTGTATGTGGTGATGGGAGAATATGTAAAGCATCCAGAAGACACAAAATTCAAAAGGTACAAATGGTATGCAATGAAAAGTCTTTCTTCTATCCTTATCCTAGTCTTCCTCCTACCCACCCTGCCCTAGGATCCAGTATTCTTCTGGGGCTATTCTGTGAACATATAAACAAATATATATTCTGTGCACATATAAACAAACATGTTATTTTTCCCCTTCATACATGTAAATGTTAGCATATTGCACTCTTTGCCCCTTTCTTTCTTTATTAATAAGGCTTTTTGAAGATTATTCCATGTCTTCCATATCAGTATTTCCACATCAGTACCAAGAGCTTTCTTGTTCTCTAACATATGATAAAATGCTTACTTTACTCATATTAAGTGAAACACAAATTACAGCCACACCAAGAGACCATTTTTCATCTTATTGTCAAAATAAAATGGCATTCTGTGTTGTCAGGGGCATATGGAAGTAATAACAATAATAATAGCCAAGCACTATTCTAAACAGTTAACTTGTAATAAGTCATTCAATTCTCACAACAACTCTATGAAGTAGGTTCTGTTTTTATGCTGATTTTACAGAGAAAGAGACTGATGCACTGCATTTATATAATTTACCCAGGGTTCTCTTTTACAATGTTGGGGGACAGTAAACTGATACAATCTCTATGAAGAGAAGTTAGGCAATAGCTATCAAAATTGTCCATTTACTCTTCAATCAGAATTACGCTTCTAGGAATTTATCATATATTCCAACATGTCAGAAATTATACATATATAATGTTATTTTTCATGATAGTATTTATAATAGGAAAATGTCAAGAGCTGAGCTGCCAAAATGAAAGTAACTGTTAAGCCTTTCATTACTTACTGCTGTAGTTAGTATAAGCAAGAGGCTAACCAAGAGAAAGTGTGGGTTTGTCCAGTGTCCCATTCTTCCCCATGGAACAGCACCCAGTGAGGGTCAGGTGGATTAGTACAGATGTGAGGATCTTCTCACTGCCAGGAGAGCCCTTAGCAAAAGGTTCCTGCTATCTTATGGACTCAGGGGCTGGGGGGAGGTAGAGGAGAAAGAGATAGGGAAAAATAATACTCCTTAAGTACTGAGTCAGAGTGAAGAAAAGTGTCTTCAAGGTTCCTCTCCCCATCCCCCATAAGGAGGTCTCAGCAGAAGTGTCTGGGAAAGCCCTGATAAAGAGGCCTCCAAATGGAGGTGCCTGGGCTAGGAATACAGACATGTGTAAGAACATGGTTGGCTGGAGGACCTGAGTCTTTGCAACTTCCTCCTGAGATTGCAGAGCACTGACTGTACATCAAATCTGCTATGGGAGGGCAGTTTTCCCAAGAGACTTGCCAGATAAAACCTTTGCAAGTGCCTGTGTTGGGGCCTGAGAAATAACACATAGGTTTTTGTCCAGGAGTCAGATTCATCACGAATATTAGCAACAATTTAAATGTTCCTCAGTGGAGTTGAACAAATTGTGAGACACCCATACAGTGTCTTTCAGTAAAGCAGCAAAACATGATTTTTAGTGTCAGCAGAGTTAGGATTGTAGCTGACCATAGATGATTTACTTAAATCATTGAAGAGAGTTTACAACGGATTGAGGGATAGTGCAGCAGCGAGGGCTAGAGATAGGGAAGCCATTACTATCCTTAGGCCTGAATGGGCACAGAAAGAAGAAATGGTTACAGAAACCCCCTTAAGAGCTCTGGCCTTTGGTAAAGGCACATAGCCACTGACAAACTATGGGCCATCAGGGAGGGGGCAGGAGGAATAAGTACCCTAACTTCTCCCCTTCCACCATTTGATCAGAACATCTGCCAAACCTAACCTGAAGACAGAGGATAAGGAAGCCTGTTCAATACAGTCTACAAAGATTAACCTTCCAGAGCACAGAGTAAGGAGGAAGAGAGTAGAGAAAGTGGAGAAGGATGGAGATTTAAGCTGCAGAAGCAAACAAAATATCTAGCTCAATGATACTTCATTGTATAAATATATAATTTTTAAATCGATCATCTGTTGTTGAGTAATTAGGTTGCTTCCAGATTTTCTTTTTGCTTGTTATAAACATTCTTTATTTAAATCTTTGCATGCCTATTTTTATTTTCATAAGATACATTCTTAGAACTAGAGTGGCTAGGCCCCACTTTTAAGATTTTTGACACATATAACCTTCAGAAAAAATTTTAAACTTTTAAAAATTGAAGTATAGTTGACACACATGTCATATTAGTTTTAAATATACAATATAGTGATTTGACAAGTTTATATATTATGCTATGCTCACCACAAATAGCTACCATCTGTCACCATACACTATTACAAAACCATTAACTGTATTCTCTATGCTGTACCTTTTATTCCTGTGACTTATTCATTCCTTAATTGGAAACCAATTCCCCTTCACCCATTGAAGGGTGTGCCTGCCCCCATCAGTTTGTTATCTGTATTTATGGATATCTTTCTGCTTATTTATTTATTTATTTATTTTGTTTTGTTTTGTTTTGCTTTTTTTTTGGTTTGCTCTGTTCCTTATCTTGTTACTCTCTTTCTTTGTGATTGACGATTTTCTACAGTGTTATGCTTGCCTTTCTTTCTCTTTATTTTTGTATATCTATTATAGGTTTTGATTTGTGATTACCATGAAGTTCATACATAACAGCCTAAGTATATAGCAGTCCATGTTAAATTTATGGTCATTTAAGTTTGAACACATTCTAAAAAAACTTTTTACTCTCCCTCCACATTTTATGTATATGTTGTCATATTTTACATCTTTTTGTCCATTATTTTCTTATGTTTAATTATGCCCCCCTTTTTCCACTTAAAGAAATTCTTTTAACATTTCTTGTAAGGCCAGTTTAGTGTGGTGATAAATTCCCTTAACTTTTGTTTTTCTAGGAAACTCTTCATCTCTCCTTCAATTCTGAATGATAATCTTGTTGAATACAATATTCTTGGTTGTAGCCCACCCCCCCCCCTGCTTTTTCCAGTCCTTTTAATGAGTCTCTGCTGAAAAATCAACTAATAACTTTATGGGGTTTACCTTGTACATAACTTTTTGCTTCTGTATTGCTACTTTTAAAATTCTTTCTTTATCTTTAAACTTTGACATTTTAAAAAATGTTTATTTTTATTTTTGAGAGACTGAGAGAGAGTGGGGGAGGGGCAGGGAGAGAAGGAGAGAGAGAGAGAATTCCAAGCAGGCTCCATGCTGTCAGTGCACAGCCCAATGCAGGGCTCAATCTCAAGTACCATGAGATCGGGGCACCTGGGTGGCTCAGTTGTTTAGGCATCTGACTTTGGCTCAGATCATAATCTCGTGGTTCATGAATTCAAGTTTCACATTGGGCTCTCTGCTGTCAGTGTGGATCCACTTCGGATCCTCTGTCTCCCTCTCTCTGCCCCTCCGCCACTCATGTGTACATGTGTGCTTTCTCTCTCTTTCAAAAATAAATAGTAAAAAAAAAAAAAAAAAAAAAAACCAAAACGGGGCACCTGGGTGGTTCAGTTGGTTAAGTGTCTGACTTCAGCTCAGGTCATAATCTCATGGTTTGTGGGTTTGAGCCCTGCACCAGACTCTGTGCTAACAGCTCGGAGCCCAGAGTCTGCTTCAGATTCTGTGTGTGTGTCTCTCTCTCTGCCCCTTCCCAACTCATGCTCTGTCTCAGATAATGAATAAACATTAAAAAGATTTAAAAAAAAGAAAAGAAAAGAACATTGAGATATGACCTGAGCAGAAATCAAGAGTTGGACACCTAACTGACTGAACCACCCAAATACCCCTAAACTTTGATATTTTAATTATTCTGTGTCATGATGTGGACCTCTTTAGGTTCATTTTGTTTGGAACTCTCTGTGCTTCCTGAACCTGGATGTCTGTTTCCTTCCCTAGGTTAGAGGTCTCTCTACTCTGGTGAGCATCTTTATGATCATTGTCTTAAACTCTTTATCAGACATATTGCTTATCTCTATTTAATTTAGTTCTTTTTCTGAGGTTTTATCTTGTTCTTTCATTTGAAGCATACTTCCTTTTCTCCCTATTTACCTTGCTTTTCTGTGTTGTTTCTATGAACTAGACAGAACATCTACTTCTAAACTTGAAAGAATGGTCATGTGTATGGGTACCCCCTGTATAGACTGTGTTTGCCTGGTGACTTTTATGGCCGGCTGGAGCTGTGGCTGGCACTGGATGGGTATTTGTGGGGCACTTTGTGCTGGGGCTGCCCTGGTGGGATGGCCAGAGTTGAAGTGGGTAAGGGCTGGGACAGTTCTGAGGCTCTCTATGCAGAGGGTGCCCTAGCAGGGCAGCTGAAGCTGAAGTGGGTGCAAGCTGGGAGATCCTATGGCTTTATGCACAGAGGGCATCTTGGCAAGATAGCTGCAGCTGAGGTGTGTTAGCTGGGGTGTTCTAGGACTCTGTGCACAGAGGGTGCCCTGGTGAAATAACTGGAGCTAAAGTGGGGCACAGGCCAGGGTTTCAAGGGCACTCTGCATAAGGAGTGCCTTGGCAGGACAGCTGAGCTCAAGTGTGTGTAGGCTGAGGTGGTCCTGGGGCTCTTTGTGTAGAGGGTGCCCTTGTAAGACAGTGGAAGCTGAAGTGGATACAAGCTGGAGTGTGCTGGTATGGGGCAGTTGGAACTGAAGCAGGTAGTGCCCTAGCAAGCTGTCTGAAGCTGGAGTGGGGCCTAGAGTTTTCAGGGTGCTTTGTGCTTGTTTCATCTCGAGGTGATGGCTGGAGATGTAGTGAGTGCTAATGAGGGGCGCTCTGGCGTGCACCACTCTGTGACTGCCTTAGTGGGATGGCTGGGGCTGGAGTGAGCTAGGGGCTCAGGGCTCACTGAAGCAATAGGTTGCTTAGGGTGCCCAGACCTTGCTCTCATTCACACTGTCAAGGTGGAAGAAGAGTATAAACCATGGCACTTGCCAGTCTCTCTGACCTGGAGAGAGTTTCAGTAGCTCCTTCACTGGCAGGGTTCTAGGGCTAGTTTCTTTATATTCTAGTTGCTCTTTTAAACTGAGGCTTTTTTTTTTCTGTGCCTCAGGGCATAGGAATCTGCTCCCCCCCCCCCCATCTCTTTATAGTGTACCTCCCCACCGCAATTTCCAGCTTCAGGGGTGAGGGTTCCCTTTGTTACGATGCCTCTTTCTTGCCATTCTATCTTTTGTTGTGCAGAAGCTGTTCAGATAGCCCACAGTTCTTCACCAGGAGGAATTGCTCTATAAATGGGTGTAGATTTGGTGTGTCCTTGAAAGACATGAGTTCAGGATCTTCCTACATTGCCATCTTGGACTGGAGCCCCTTCAGAAAACTTTTAACAATTTCTCCTCCACCAAGAGAATATGAGTTTGTTTCCCTGCATTCTCACTAACACAAGGTATTATCATTAGTCTTTGCAAATTTAATAGAAAAAATACATCTTGCTCTTTTAATTTATATTTCTTGATTACTAGTTAAACTTAAAAATAAAACAGGTCTTCATTGAATATCTGTAGCTGTGCTGTTTTATTTTGTTAAATTCTAAGCTCTCATTTGTACCTAGTGTCCTTCAGTTTCTATAGATCTCTATTTTACCCTTTCCAGAGAGTAAACCTTCAATATTTTGTGATAATTTTTGTCACAGTTGCTTGACTAGATTTGGGGGAGAGCTTTGGGGTGTCTAACTCCTTAACTGGATTTTTAACCAATCTTCTTGTTTTTAGTTCCATTTCACACCACCACCCTCCTCTTCCTACTTCCAGAAACACCTGGTGGTGCTTTTGGTGGTTATAGAATATAATTTGCTTTGATTCTTGACTTTCTCCACTGCCAGTTTAAGATGAAAATTTCTCAGGTCTTCCAAATAAGTTACTATTGTCCCCTGTGCTTACATCTTCCTCATTTCTGTGGTGTTTATCTCACATCCTGACCTTTTTGTCCTTATAAATTATGACTTAAAAGTATATAATTTACTTTACTGTTATTTTGGTGAGTTTATTTGAGACATGGAGTTTTAACAAGGAAGTCCTGAGTTGAATTTGTATCTTGAAGTTGAAAATGTTTTGCTTGGCTTTGTTAAGTTGACAATTATTTCAGGTATTTCAGATTCAGAAAGGATATAAAGCATAGTTGTTGTAGACCAGAGGATCTTGAAGTTGCCCCACATCAGTATAAGGAAGACTCTTCTGATGAAAATTCTATTCATGATCTCTTAGAATATCTCTGCACTCACATTTATAAAGGTATTAAAGCGCTGGGTCACTTATGCAAAAACATTTTTGAAGTTGTTTATTTACATGCAATATCATTAATCAAACAGGTACACATTTATTATATTCATAATTCAGGTTAAGCCTCTTAGGAACATAGCCAAATATTTAATAACTGATGATGCATGAGCATTGACAATCAGAATGGTCAGTGGATGGAATAGGGTCTAGGAGGCCTTCTGCTAGGCCATTAATATGCTGGATCATGAGGTGATCTGGGCCACTTGAGAGATCTAGGAAGGGGCAGAGTGAGGGGATGGGGACACTTTGAAGGCTGAGTGCAGCTGCTATTTTCCAGCTAGTGTGGAAATATTTTTATATTTTATGGTAGGTGTGGCCATAATGATATATATAATTAATTATCAGCTTTGAGTCTTTCCCTTTTCTTCCAACCATGGTGCCCTAACATGAATTATTTAGGATGCTGTAGATGTTACTTCAACTTATGTTTTACCTAAGTTGTCTGTCACTGCCTTATTTCCTCTACTCAATATCTTCCCCAGATTTCTACATATGATGGATCCCATCTATTAGACTCAGGCCCTCACCAGTTCTAAGTCAACTCTGAAGATGGTGGCAGTCTAATCAGTAACACCAGCAATCTAGTGCTTGCTTTCCAACAAGAGCCCTGGCTATCTATGTAATCCCTGAGGTGTAGCTTTCCCTTCAATCCCCCAATCTTGGTCTTATTAGTAGGGCAGACTTCTGCCTCAGTTTCCCTCCCCAGTATGCTTGGTATCTGATAACTTTTGGTATATCCTGCTTCCTTTGATTCCCCTCTCTCCAGTCACTGTCTGTACTCTTGTCGCAAATGGACAGATATAGCCTGTAATTATGATAGAACTCCTATGGAATTTTGACCACACCTGCCACCTCTGTGCTGTTCTTTGCTCCTGGATTATATTCCTTTAGTATTGATGCTTGTTCAACCCACAGCCAAGTATTTCTGTGCACTTTAGATACTATATTATAGGCTGTCCATCTGCTCTGCAGGAGTATGTTTTATACCTTGGATTGGGCAAATTTAGCACCCTAAAAAAATCAGTGTTCTGTTATCAAGGATGGAGGGAAGGATGGTTGACAGGTTAGCTATCAAATAGCTTTTGGCACATCATGCCACATACTGGAATTGGAGGTTTCCAACTCAACAGGCCCTCTAAAATATCTAATGAAGAAGCTTACAGTAGGCAAGTGCCACCCAGATACTCAACTTCCAATTGGCTTTTTAGTCCCCCTCTATTAAATATGAGAAAGCAACCAAAGATTATCATACATTTGAGGAAAACTGTACTCACAAAAGAAAGATACCAAAGTGTGAAAACATGAAAAATAACTTGGAGAAAACAGAGACAATGTAGGAAGAAGGGAAAATATTTAAGAATTATCAATATTCTAGGGGCGCCTGGGTGGCGCAGTCGGTTAAGCGTCCGACTTCAGCCAGGTCACGATCTTGCGGTCCGTGAGTTCGAGCCCCGGGTCATGCTCTGGGCTGATGGCTCAGAGCCTGGAGCCTGTTTCCGATTCTGTGTCTCGCTCTCTCTCTGCCCCTCCCCCGCTCATGCTCTGTCTCTCTCTGTCCCAAAAATAAAAATAAAACGTTGAAAAAAAATTAAAAAAAAAATTATCAATATTCTCAGAGAGATAACATAAGATGTTATAATTGTGAAAAAAAGAAGAGAACATGATAAAAGGAATATTTAAAGGATAAAAAATAACTCCTGGAAACTAAAAAGATGATCACAGAAATGATAAACTCAATAAGAGTTAGGCAATGAAATTGAAGACGTATTGAATATAGAACAGAAAGAAAGGAAATGGAAAATAAGAGCAAAAAAATAACATTAGAGTGTCATTGTAGCAGATTTAATAGCTGAATGTTAGAGATTTCAAAAGAGAAATAAGAAAGTGATGGGGATTGCACAAAAACAGACACTCAGATCAATGGAACAGAATACAGAACCCAGAAATGCACTCACAAACATATGGCTGACTAATCTTTCACAAAACAGGAAAGACTACCCAATGGAATAAAGACAGTCTCTCCAGCAAGTGGTGCTGGGAAAACTGGACAGCGACATGCAGAAAAATGGACGTGGACCACTTTCTTGCACCAAACACAAAAACAAACTCAAAATAGGTCAGAGAGACCTAAAGGTAAGACAGGAAGCTATAAAAATCCTGGAGGAGAAAGCAGGCAACAACCTCTTTGACCACAGCAACTTCTTACTCAACACGTCTCCGGAGGCAAGGGAAACAAAAGCAAAAATGAACTTTTGGGACCTGATCAAAATAAAAAGCTTCTGCACAGCAAAGGAAACAATCAGCAAAACTAAAAGACGGAATGGGAGAAGATATTTGCAAATGACATATCAGATAAAGGGTTAGTATCCAAAATTCGTAAATAACTTATCAAACTCAACATCCAAAAAATAAATAATCCAGTGAAGAAATGGACAAAAGACATGAATAGACACTTCTCCAAAGAAGACCATCTCCAGATGGTCAACCAACACATGAAAAAAGGCTCAACATCACTCATCATCAGGGAAATACAAATCAAAACCACAATGAGATACCACCTCATACCTGGCAGAATGGCTAAAATTAACAACTCAGGCAACACCAGACATTGGTGAGGATGTGGAGAAAGAGAATCCCTTTTGCACTTCTGGTGGGAATGCAGGCTGGTGCAGCCGCTCTGGAAAATAGTATGAAGGTTCCTCAAAAAATTAAAAATAGAACTACCTTATTTTTTGTCTACCATGCACCCTTTCCTGGAAATTACTGGAGGATATGCTCCACCAAAACAAGGAAGAAGAAGAAGACATAGGGCACATGAAACATATGATACACATGAGGTCAGGGGAATTCCTAAGATTGATGATAAAGGAATATCCCAGTATGAGAGTTATACACCAAGGCAATGAAGGCAACTAGTCCAGAATGGAGAATTTTAGAACTCTGGAAAAGGCTTCTTTAATAAGATGTAGCTGTTAGATTACCTCACACATATGAATGTTTCAAGTCCTGATTCACACTACCGCCAGAAGTTAGAGATTAATTCAAACTAGGGAAACAGAATCAAGCCAGAAAGAAAGCCAAAACTGGATTCAGACCTGGAAGATAGTTTCAGTGGGATAAGAGGGGCATTTGTTGATATTTGATTCCTATATAGCTCATTTCTACTTTCTTTTAAAAAAAATTATTTAAATGTCTATTTATTTTTGAGAGAGAGAGAGAGAGACAAAGTGCGAGTGGGGAAGAGGCAGAGAGAGAGAGGGAGACACAGAATCTGAAGCAGGCTCCAGGCTCTGAGCTGTCAGCACAGAGCCCGACATGGGGCTCGAACTCACGAACAGTGAGATCATGACCTGAGCCGAAGTCAGATGCTTAACCGGCTGAGCCACCCAGGCACCCCTCTACCTTACTTCTTAAGAATAAGTGGCCTTTGATGTCAAGGATATTATAGTTATGATTTATTATCACTTACCATTTGGACCAAAAACATCAAGCCCTTAAACCTTAAGTCTTAAAATTGTGTCAGTTATCTAGGTAGTTCCCTCAAACAGACTCAAATTCAGAAAATATTGTGGCAACAGCTATGGGGTTTATGTAACATGTGAACTTCCAAAGAGCAATAATATCTATTTTGGTGACTCTAAGTAATGGAATCTCTACTGCAATTGGAAATTAGAGGAATGCTACTGTAGTCTTGTTCTGGCATCTTACTGGTTTATGTTAGCCTTGATCTTTTTTCTGTGTCTCATTTTCCTGGAATTCATTTGCTCATTTACTTGTATCAGGGACTTCATATTTATATTAGCTATTTCTCTGTCTCTCCATCTGCAACCACTTCATTTAGTGCAGAACCATTAACAACTACATGGAAATTTGTGGTTTCCTCTAAAAATTTCTCTCAGTCTCAGTCTCTGTCAGTTCCTTTCTCCTGTATTACTCTGTGTATTTCCTACACAGGCAGGAGGGGTGTTAGAGTCCTCACTTTTTGAAAAAAAGAGTAAAAATCTCCAGGTTTAAAAAGATCGTTTAGTGCATTGTCTTAGCTCAAGCTGTTATAACAAAATGCCATTGAGTAAGTGGCTTAAACAGCCATAGTTCTGGAGACTGGGAAGTACAGATGAAGGTGCCAGAAGATTTGATTCTTGGTGAGCCCTCTCTTCCTGGCATGCAGATGGCTGCTTTCTCAGATAGAAAGCTGTAGTGTCTCTTCTTATAAAGATGCTAATCTTATAAGGAACCCACACTCATGGTGTTATTTAAACCTAATTACTTCCCAAAGACCTCACCTCCAAATACCATCACACTGGGGTTGGGAAGTCAGTATGTGAATTTGGAAGGGACACAAACATTTAGTCCATAACAATGAATATAAACCATTACTTTTTTTTTCCTTCCTATGAGCATCACCAAAAATTCTGGCTGCAGCCACTCATGCATGTACTGATTGTCTATTTCATGCCCACTATTTATAGAACAGTGCTTGTTAAACTGTAGAGTATATAAAGTTCACCTTGGGGAATTTTGTTAAAATACAGATGATTCAGATTCTGGGGTAGAGTTTGTCTATTTCTAACAATCTCCCAGGCAGTGCTGATGTTGCTGATATAGGGACAACACTTGAATAGGAAGGATATATGTAACCACACATACTCAGAATATTTATTTGGAAAATTGGAAAAGAAAGGATTTGAGCTTTGTTTAAAAATATTAAGCATGCAAAGAGATGGTGAGTGGGGGTCCCAGCTGGGCTCTATGCATTGGTACTGAGCCTGGAAAAAAAAAAAAGACCATGTTCTCATGGATTAGGTTTAACAGCTACATAAATATCAAATCATTTTGAACACCCAAGAAATTGATTGGAAGTCTTAGAGAACAAAGCTACGTGTCTACAAACCAGAAAAATGACCCATGGAAGGTAAGAACTGTGTAGAGTTCATGGGAGTAAAGAGCCATGGGAATCTCCAGGGAAGAAAGCCCTGACCTTGGTGGGAGTAGTGAGAGTGGAGGTGGAGGAGAGAGAAGAAAAAGCACAGGGTAAGAGAGAGCGAAAACATGTTCAGGGGAATGCACAAAAAAAACCCTACTCCCCATAACCTTTGATGGGGAAAAAGGAGGGGGATACAATAATGCCAGTTTTCTATGAACAGTGGAGCACAGTTTTCAGAGGTGTGAACATTACCAGGTTTGTGCCTGGCAAGCTTATTAAAGTACTCTGGTGGTAGAGGAGAGCTGAGCCCCAGCAGTGGGGAGGACCCCCCAGGGTTACCGGGGAGAAGTGGTTCCCCTGCTTGGAGTGCATTTGAGAGGTGATGCAGCCTCTCCATGGACAAAGGACTCTGTGGGCATCATCCAGCTGTCGACTCACAGTTACGGAGCAAAAATGCTGGCAGAGGTCTGCAATCCCTGGTGCTGGCTGTGTATTGAGATTTATCATAAACTCTGATCTACTGTGCAGTCATGTGGCTGTCTTCTGCAACACGCTGGCACTAGCCACAATGCAGGGAGACCCTACCCCAGTGGATCAGTGTGGGTCTATGCCCCAGTTGTGTCTGAAGTGTGGTGTTTTGAAACATGGCCACACCTGAGATAAAACACAGGAGTGTTGTGCTGTTTGGCAGACAGACAACTTGGACACAGAGAGGGTGAAGGTGGGGATCTGACAGAAACCAGGGACACAGGTGGGGTCACTGAGCATCTCTGAGGGCTTACTGAAGAGGGTTGCACACATTTCCTGCTCCTGAGATGAAAGAATGGGACAAAGCCATTTTCTCCCTGCACCCACCAGCTTGATTCACCACAGTGAGCTAAACAGCACCACCAAGTGGAGAATGGAGCCACCAAACCCCACACCCCTGAGTCCTACAGACACATCTCCACAGGGGTGATTGCATCTAAGAATCAGAGCAGCAGGCCCTTCCCTCAGAGGACCAGAAACCCTTCTCCCACACCAAGTCTATTGATTATAGAGTGCTACAAAGCTTCAGCTCTAGGGGGAAAAGGACCTAGCATCTTTTGGGGTTTGTTTATTTCTCTCTTTTTTTGTTTGTTTTTGTTTTTGTCTGCTTTTTTTTTTTTAATACAGACAGAGCAATTAAAAAATTTAAATTACATATATTTTGAATTATTTTCTTCTTCTCTTTTAATTTTATTTCACTTTACCTTTTTTGTATCATGCTTCTCATAACAAGCAGACCAAAACACACGTAGGGTCAAGATTTCTGTAGGTATATTATTGTTAAATTTTTTTCTTAAATTAAAAAAAAAAT
Organism: Acinonyx jubatus; assembly: GCF_027475565.1. Lineage (NCBI taxonomy): Eukaryota > Metazoa > Chordata > Mammalia > Carnivora > Felidae > Acinonyx > Acinonyx jubatus. The sequence continues at coordinate 61,499,999 of NC_069391.1, forward strand.
TATTTTGTTTTATTTTGCTTTTTCTTTCTTTCTATCCAAAATGACGAGAAGGAGGAATTTGCCTGAGAAGAAAGAACAGGAAGAAAAATGACACCCAGAGATTTCCTCAATGCAGATATAAGTAACTTGTCTGAACTAGAATTTAAAACGACAATTATAAGGATATTAGCTGAGCTTGAATAAAGCATAGAAGACACTAGAGAATCCCTTACTACAGAGATTAAAGAACTAATACCTAGTCAGGCCAAAATTAAAAAATGCTATAATTGAGATATAAACCCAAATAGAGGTCATAATAATGACGATGGATGAAGCAGAGGAAGGACTTAGTGATATAGAAAATATAATTATGGAAAATAATGAAGCTGAAAAGAAGAAGGAAAGAAAGGTCATGGAGCACAAAGGCAGACTGAGGGAATTTAATGACTCAGTAAAATGTAAAAACATTCATATCATAGGCATTCCAGAAGATGAAGAGAGAGTAATGGAGCAGAAGGTTTATTGTGAACATATTATAACAGTAAACTTCCCCAATCTGGGAAAGGACGAAGACATCAAAATCTAAGAAGAACAAAGAACTCCCACTAAAGTCAACAAAAGCTGGCAATCCTCAATACATATGATAGCCAAATTCACAAAATACACCATCAAGGAAAGAATCTTGAAAGCAGCAGGGGAAAAGAGTCCTTAACCTACAAGAGAAGACAAATAAGGTTCATAGCAGATCTGTCCACAGAAACTTGGCAAGCCAGAAAGGAGTGCCACAATATATTCAACGTGCTGAATGGGAAAAATATGCAGCCAATAATACTCTAGCAAGCAAAGCTATCATTCAAAATAAGAGAGATAAAGAGTTTCCCAGAAAAACAAAGAATAAAGGAGTCTGTGCTACACAACCAGCCCTGCAAGAAATTTTAAGGGGGACTCATTGAGTGGAGTTAAAAAAAAAAAAAAGACCAAAACAACAAAGACTAGAAAGAACCAGAGATCATTACCAGAAACACCTAGTCTACAGGTAACACAATGGTACTAAATTCATATCTTTCAAAAATCACTCTGAATATAAATGAAGTAAATGCTCCAATCAAAAGGCATAGGTTATCAGAATGGATAAAGCAAAACAAGATCCATCTATATGCTGCCTACAAGAGATTCATTTTATTTTATTTATTTTTTTAATGTTTATTTATTTTTGACAGAGGGAGAGAGAGAGAGAGAGCATGTGCAGGGGCGGGGCAGAAAGAGGGAGACACGGAATCTGAAGTAGGCTCCAGGCTCTGATCTGTCAGCACAGAGCCCGATGCGGGGGTCTAACTCACAGACCACAAGATCATGACCTGAGTCGAAGTCGGACGCTCAACTGACTGAGCCACCCAGGCACCCCACAAGAGATTCATTTTAGACTTACAGACACTTGCCGATTAGAAGTGAGGGAATGGAGAACAATCTATCATGCTAAATAAATCTCCAAAGAAAGCCAGAGTAGCCATACTTATATCAGACAAAATAAATTTTAAACCAAATACTGTAACAAGAGATGAAGAAAGCATTATATCTTAAGTAAGGGGTCTATCCATCAAGGAGATCTAGCAATTATAAATATACCCCTCATTTGAAAGCACTCAAATATATGAATCAATTAATAACATAAAAGAACTCATTGATAATAATACCATAGTAGTTGGAGACTTTAACATCTCACTTACAACAATGAACAGATTGTCTAAGCAGAAAATCAACAAGGGGACAGTGGTTTTGAATGACACACTGGACCAGATGGACTTAACAGAATATACAGAACATTTCATCCTTAGGCAGCAGAATACACATTCTTCTTGAGTGCACATGGAACATTCTCCAGAATAGATCACATACTGGGACACAAATCAGCCCTCAGCAAGTACAAAAAGATTGAGACCATGCCATGCACATTTTCAGATCACAATACTATGATTCTTGAAATCCACCACAGGAAAAAATTTGGAAATCCCTTAACTACATGGAGGTTAAAGAATGGGTTAATCAGGAAATTAAAGAAGAAATAAAACAATACATGGAAGCCAATGAAAATGAAAACACGACAGCCCAAAGCTTTTGGAATGCAGCAAAGGCAATCCTAAGAGAGAAGTATGTTGCAATGTAGACCTATCTCAAGAAGCAAGAAAGGTCCTAAACACACAACCTAACCTTACATGTAAAGGATCTAGAACAGAAACAGCAAATAAAGCCTAATGCCAGCATAAGGGAAATAATAAAGATTAGAGTTGAAACAAATGATATAGAAACAGACAAGCAAAAACCCCAGTATAATATATCAATAAAACAAAGAACTATTTCTTTGGAAGCATAAACAAAATTGGTAATCCCCTGCCAGACTTATAAAAAAGAAAAGAGAATGGACCTAAATAGATAAAATCCCAAATGAAAGAGGAGAGATCACAACCTACACCACAGAAACACAAACAATTATAAGAGAATACTGTGAAAAATTATATACCAACAAATTGGGCTACCTGGAAGAAATTGATAAATTCCTAGAAACATACACACTACTGAAACTGAGGGGTGCCTAAGTGGCTCAGTTGGTTAAATATCTGACTCTTGACTTTGGCTCAGGTCATGATCTCATGGTTGTGAAATCAAACTCTGTGTTGGACTTCATGCATACTGTGTGGAGCCTGTTTGGAATTCTCCTTGTCTTCTCTCTCTTCCCCTCCCTACTCTCTCTCTCTCTCTCTCTTTCTCTCTCTTTCTCAAAATAACTAAATAAACTTAAAAAAAACTACCAAAACGGAAACAGGAAGAAATAGAAAATTTGAACAGACCCATAAGCAGAAAAGAAATTGAAGCAGTAATAAAAAAAATCTCTCAACAAATAAGAGTTCTGGGCCTGATAGCTTCCCAGAGGAATTCCACCAGACATTTAAAGAAGAGTTAATACCTATTCTTATCAAACTTTTCCAAAAAAATAGAAATGGAAAGAAAACTTCCAAACTCATTCTATGAAGCCAGCATTACTTTGATTACAAACCAGACAAAGGCTCCACTAAAAGAGAGAATTATAGGCCAATATCCCTGGTGAAGCTGGATGCAAAAATCTCAATAAAATGCTAGCAAATCAAATTCAACATTACATTAAAAGAATTATTCACCACGCTCAAGTGCAATTTATTCCTGAGTTGCAGGAGTGGTTCAATATTCACTAATCAACCAATGTGATACACCGCTTTAATAAAAGAAAGGATAAGAACCACATTATCCTCTCAATAGATGCAGAAAAAGCATTTAACAAAATACAGTATCTTTTCTTGATAAAAATCCTCAACAAAGTAGGGATGAATAAAGCATACCTCAACATCATAAAGGCCATATATGAAAGACCCACAGCTAATATCATCCTCAATGGGGAAAAACTGAGGGCCTTTCCCCTACAGTCAGAAACAAGATAAGGATGTCCACTTTCACCGTTACTATTTAACATAGTACTGGAAATCTTACCCTCAGAAATCAGGCAACAAAAAGAAATCAAAGGCATATAAATCAGCAAGGAAGAAGTGAAACTTTCACTATTTGCAGACAATGTGCTATTCTATGTAGAAGACCCAAAAGATTCTACCAAAAATTGCTAGAACTAATACATGGATCAGCAAAACTACAGAACAGAAAATCAATGTGTAGAAATCTGTTGCATTTCTATACACCAATAATGAAGAAGCAGAAAAAGAATTCAAGGAATCAATCCCATTTGCAACTGCACCCAAACCCATAAGATATCTAGGGATAAACTTAACTAAAGAGGTAAAAGATCTGTACACTTAAAACTGTAGAACACTTATGAAAGAAATTGAAGAAGACATAAAAAAATGGAAAAGCATTCCATGCTCATGGATTAGAAGAACAAACATTGTTAGAATGTCTATACTACCTAAAACAATCTACACATTTAGCAATTCCTATCAAAATACCACCAGCATTTTTCACAGAGCTAGAACAAACAGTCCTAGAATTTGCATGGAACCACAAAAGATTCCGAATAGCCAAAGCAATTCTGAAAAAGAAAAACAAACCTGGAAGCATCAGTATTCTGGACTTCAAGCTATATTACAAAGCTGTAGTCATCAAGAAAGTATGGTACTGGTACAAAAAAAGGACACATAGATCAATGGAACAGAACAGAAAACCCAGAAATGGACCCACAACTACATGGTCAACCAATCTTTGACAAAGCAGGAAAGAATATCCAGTCAAAAAATGACAGTCTCTTCAATAGGTAGTGTTGGGAAAAATGGTTGGTGACATGCAGAAGAATGAAACAGGGTCACTCTCTTGCACCATATACAAAAATAAATTCAAAATAGATGAAAGACCTAAATGTGAGACAGAAAACCATCAAAATCCTAGAAGAGAACATAGGCAGCATTCTCTTTGACCTCGCCTGAAGCAACTTCTTACTAAGTACGTCCCCAAAGGTGAGGGAAACAAAAGAAAATATAAACTATTGGGACTTCATCAAGATAAAAAGCTTCTGCACGGCAAAGGAAAAAAAAATCAACAAATCTAAAAGGCAGCCTATGGAATGGGAGAAGATATTTGCAAACAACTTATCTGATAATGGGTTAGTATCCAAAACATATAAAGAGCTTATCAAACTCAACACCCAAAAAACAGCAACCCAGTTAAGAAATAGGCAGAATACATGGATAGACACTTTTCCAAAGAAGACATCCACATGGCTAACAGACACATGAAAAGATGCTCAACAACACTCATCAACAGGGAAATACAAATCAAACCACAATAAGATACCACTTCACACCTATCGGAAGGGCTAGAAGAAACAACACAAGAAACAACAGTTGTTGATGAGGATTTGGAGAAAAGGGATCCCTCTCGGGGGACCTGGGTGGTGCAGTTAGTTTAGCGTCCAATTCTTTTTTTATTATTATTTTTTTAATGTTTATTTATTTTTGACAGAGAGAGAGAGACAAAGTATGAGCGGGGGAGGGGCAGAGACAGAGGGAGACATAGAATCCAAAGCAGGCTCCAGGCTCTGAGCTGTCAGTACAGAGCCCGACGGGGGGCTCGAACTCACAGACAGCGAGATCATGACCTGAGCCAAAGTCAGACGCTCAACCGACTGAGGCACCCAGGTGCCCCATAGTGTCCAACTCTGGATTTGGGCTCTCATGTTTCATTGGATCAAGCCCCACATCAGGCTATGTGCTGATGGCATGGAGTCTACTTGGAATTCTCTCTCTTCATATCTCTCTGTTGCTCTCCTGCTTGTGCACACACATTTTCTCTCTGTCTCAGAAATAAATATATAAACCTCAAAAAAAGAGGGGGAACATTCTTGCATTGTTGGTGGGAACGCAAACTGGTGTAGCCACTCTGGAGAACAATATGAAGGTTCCTCAAAAAACTAAAAATAGAACTACCTTATGATCCAACAATTTCACTATTAAGTATTTACCCTAAGGATAGACAAATAGAGATTTGAAGGGACACATGTATCCCAATGTTTAGAGTAGTATTATCAATAATGGCCAAACTATGGAAAGAACCTAAACGTCCATAGACTAATGAATGGATAAAGAAGATGTGGTCTATCTATCTATCTATCTATCATCTATCTATCCATATCTACACACACACACACACACACACACACTGGAATATTACTCAGCCATCAAAAAATGAAATTATGCCATTTGCAACAACATGGATGGAGCTAGAATGTATTTTGCTAAGTGAAATAAGTCAATCAGAGAAAGACGAATACCATATGATTTCATTCATTTGTGGAATTTAAGAAACAAAACAAATTAACATATGGGAAGGAATGGGGAAAGAGAAGAAGGGGAACAAAATCATAAGAGAATCTTAAAGAGAGAAAACAAAAAGGGTTGATGGGTGGAGATGGGTTGGAAATAGGATAGATGGGTGATAGGTATTAATTAATGAGGGCATTTATTGTGATGAGCAGAGGGTGTTGTATATAAGTGATGAATCCCTGAATTTACTCCTGAAACCAACATTACACTGTTATCTTAACTAACTAAAGTTTAAATTAAAAAGTAAATGTCTTGTATAATTACCCTAAAAAAGTATCAAGCATGAATATGTGAAAACAAATATTCCTGTCTAATATGTTTTCAGTATAGTTTAATATATTAAAATCATATTTGGTCTCAGATAGTATGTTAGATGTTATAGATTTTATACCTGGAATTTACTGTTATAGATTTTATACCTGAAATTACTTCCATTGGCCTCATTCTCTGTAGATAGTAGAGATTTGTCCCCCTGGTATGGGGATGAGCAAGGATTGTCTCCTTTTGAGAGGGATAAATTGAAGAAAGGACAGAGAGAGCACAGAGGATGATTGGATGGACAAGTATCAAAAATTACTTGCTAAGAGCTCTCTCCTTGAAAATATCATTGATTATTAAGCTAATGTTAAGCTAATATTTTCAAACTTTATGGCACATAAGAAGCACCTAGGGTACTTGAAGACAGCGCATATTACTGAACTCTGTGCCTTGAGGTTCTGATGCAGTGGGTCTGGTGTAGGACAGGGGAGGCAAAAGTTAGTATTTTAAACAAGCATTTGAGATGAATCTAAGGCAGTTGGTCCCTGGACCATTATTTTGAGAAGCATTGTATTAGAAAGACTTGGTAGGAGTCTTTGGGGAAAGGAAATAAAACACATAAACAAAACCAAGAAAATATTTCTATTTTGGTTGAAGTCTTTTTGACTTACTGTAAGAGAGAAACAAAGACATCCAACTCATCAGCAGATGGGTCTATCAGACATCTAACTGTAAATTAAGCAGCTCAAACCCTGTATGAGTACCCTGATGCAAGACTCATGGCCACTATTTATAGGAATATGGAATTTAGAGCTGATAGGAATCTTAGAGACTTTTCATCTGTTTTTGTTGTGACTCATTTTAACAGATACATTTTATATTGTGTTCCAGGCAGTATACACATCCACAGACACATACAGCACATAATGTGTACATTTATTCACTTCATCAAACAACACTCTTACAACTTGTTATGTATTCTCATATTTTTTTGAGGGGGGAGGTCACATTTAAATTAAAAAAAATCCTGGTCATGACTCATTCAATTGATTGTATGACCACTTGCCATTTGAGAAACACCAATGTAGTGTAGTCATTTTATTTTACAAATGGGAAACAAGCTTTTACAGGTAAAACTTGTCCAAAATCACACAGGTGTGAATAGTAGAACTCAGAGCCAGAATTCAGATCTCGGGTTTTTAACCAAATGACCTGTCTGTTATGGCCTACTGTATATTTCAGTGTTCGTTTTATTCCTCTTAGCCTGTTTTCTTTTAGGAAAAAATAGTCCATTTATATCTATTAGATTGCCTTATCTAGTGGAAACATTTTGAAGGGTACAAATGTCTTTTCCCTAAAGGAACCACTGGATGGTAGTATAAACTTGTCTGATGGTAGACTATTCACCTGAACCAAGGTGAATTCAAATTTGTATATTTGCATCTTTATTTTATAATGCTTTATAGATCGGTATTCCTCCGGTGGATAAGCTGAGCTTTATGCCCATCCTGAAGAAACTGTTTTACATGATTGTACAAATTGGATTACATCTTGTTACTTCATATTTCTTTCTTTTTTTTTCATCTTGTGGAAGGGAGATTAAAAAAACAAACACGTAGGTGCTTCCAGTATCCCCAAAAGGGCCCTCATGTTTTGTATTTAATATATTTTTTCTTTCCATACTTTTATTTTATAGGACTTTAAATAATCATTTTCTGTTATTTCTGTTATTCCAGACTGAAACTTAATTTCTTTTAGTGTGTGAAATCTATTTGGGCCCGCTTGGGTTTTCCATACATAAATAAAAACTCCAAGTGATTTTGTATTTATTAGCTCTTAATAAAGAAAATTAATACTTAGCTTTATAAGATTTTTTTCCTTAGCTTCAGCAAGGTTGGCAGAGTGATCTATGCATGTACTAGGAACTTCTGAGGGAGGCAGTCATGAAGACATTTATTGTTTGTTGGGGTTTCAGGGATAAACAGGCTGCACAGTTGAACCCTGCTCAGTTGAGCTCTTCTTTAACTACACCTTCCTCACAGGTTAAAACTGGAAGGAAAAGGGAATCAGATGGCTATCCTTGACACTTATTCCTTTTATCCCTCTTTTCCTCCTCCTACTCAAGTTCTCCTTTAAAAAAAGAAGTTAAGGGTGTAGGCAAGAAAAGAAAGGGTAAGAAATGTGATGGTTAATTTAAATATTTTTTAGGTTTTTATGTATGTATGTATGTATGTATTTATTTAGAGAGCAAGCCATGGAGGGGCAGAGAGAGAGAGGGAGAGAGAATCCCAAGCTGGCTCTGTGCTGTCAGTGCAGAACCCAATGTTGGGCTCGAACTCCCAAACCATGAGATCATGACCTGAGCTGAAACCAAGTGTCAGACATTTAACTGACTGAGCCACCCTGGTGCCCCAGTGATGTTTAATTTTATATGTCAACTTGGCTGGGCCATGGTACATAGATATTTGGTCAAATCTTATTCTGGATGTTTTGTGAGGATATTTTTGAATGCAATTGACATTTATATTGGTAGGTTTTGAGTAAAGCAGATTGCCCTTCATAATAGGGGTGGGAAAGCCTTATATAATCAGTTGAAAACCTTAACAGAATAAAGCCTAACTCCTCTACCCAACTTCTCCCCAATTTAGAAGGAATTTTGCTAGTAGAGTGCCTTTAGACTCAAACTGCAACTCTTCCCTGAGTCTACAACTTGCTGGCCTACCCATCATATTTTGGACTTGCCAAGCCTCCACAATCATGTACAATTCCTTAAAATAAAATTTTCTCTTTCTCTTTCCCTCTAAATACATACATACCTATGTATATAGGCATTGTGTATGTGTATATGTATGTATGTACACATATGTTCATTCTTATTGTCATATATGTTTATGTATATACACACATATATAAACATACATCCATCCTTCAATTGGTCCTGTGTTTCTGGACAACTCTGACTAAAATAAGACGTGAAGGGGTGCCTGGGTGGCTCAATCAGTTGAGTGTCTGACTCTTGATTTTGGCTCAGGTGATGATCATGGTCATGGGATTGAGCCCTGCCTCTGGCTCTGTGCTGAGCATAGAGCCTGGTTGGGATTCTCTCTCTCTCACTCTTTCTCTGCCCCTTTCCCACTCATGCTGCCTCTCTCTCTCAAAATAAACAAATAAAATTTAAAAAAATAAAATGAGAAATGAAGGTAAGATGGGGGACTTCAGAATGGTTAAACCAGGTTTCAAATTAAAAACTCAATTAAAACAAATATAAAGACAATGAGAATAGTGCTATTCTTTCTCTTATTCCTCTGCCACAACAAGTTGTTCTCTGAAGCTTTGACAAATGCGTGGACTAATTCTGTTTTCTTTACCATTGTATCCTCAGTGGTTACTGTAATTTTTGCCACATTCTAGGCTCTTGGTATCTGTTGGTTGAATGAATGAATGAATGAATGGTAAGGATTCTTAATTGTACAACAGGGGGAAGGACTGAATGCTCAATGTCACAGGAGAATGAAAATATGTAACACAGTTGGGAATGGTGCAAGGTTGAAGGTATTTGAAGATAGGATGGCAAGAAATAAATCTGAAAAGGTAATGCTGAGGATTTGGGCTTTATCCTTGTGAGTAGCAGGGAGTCATCAAGCAAATTTAAGGAAAAATCATACTCATGTTTGCCCCTCAGAATGATTCCCAAGATTTTCTGAAGTTTTAGCAAAGCTCAAAGACTTTTATTTTTATTGTGATTTAGATTGTTTTAAATCCAAATGTACTTCTTTGCCTCTGCCTGTTTTCAGTCTCACTAGCTAACTTGTTTGTCCACCAACATAAATTGATAAAAAGACCATGGGTCTTAGATCTAGGTTGAATCCTGAGTTTAACACTTAGAGGACTTATGATCTTGAACAGCGGCTTTACTTTTCAGCAGCATGATTTCTTCAACTTTAAATGTTGGCATAACCCAGTGTTGAAAAGTCAAAAGCATTTCCTTTCAGATCAGGAACAAGAGGAGAGTCTATCATCTGCTTTCTTTCAGCATTGTAGTAAAGGTTCTAGCTAATGTGATATGGTAAGAAAAAGGAAAAAATAGGAAAAAAGTATAAAGATTGGAAAATTAGTCAATAGGTAAATTATTTGAATTAATATGAAAGTTTATCAGGCTTATTAGGCATAATGAAAATATGCTAAAATGTGATTACGTTGTTATGCAGAAGCAACAGAAGGTGTAATTCAATAAAGTTTACAATAGTGTTAAGAAATATTAAGTTCTTCGTAGAAACCTAACAAGAAGTATCTAAGTACTTTATGGCAGAAATTCCAAAACTTTATTGAAAGACATTAGAGAAAAACCCAAATAAAGAAATATGCCATGTTTATAGATTAGAAACCGTATTATTGTAAAGGTTTCACTTATCCCAAGTGATCTGTAGTTTCAGTGCAATTCTAATCAAAATCCCAATTGTGTATTTAAACCTGAAGAGTCAGTTCTAAAGTTTATGTGTAAATGCAAAGGATGAAGAATAAACAAGGTATTCCTGAGCAAGTATGACATTGGGGGATTTGCTCTACCAGGATATTAAATATTAACATTTATAAAGCTGTTCAAAGATAGACAAATAGATTATTGGAACAGAATTGAGATTTAAATATATCTATGTGTATATGAAAACTTAAAGCAAATCAGTGAGGGAAAGAATTAATATTTGAATAAATGATGCAGGGAGAATTGATTGTCTATGTGGTAAAAATAAATTCTAGATGCATTATGATTTAGAAACTAATGTAAATAACACTATGTGTCAACTATACTCAAATAAAAACTTTTTGAAAAGATTTAAATATGAAAAGCAAAATAATGAAATTGTTAGAAGCAATATAGAAAAATACCTTAATGACTTGGAGTAGAGAAGGATTTATTAAATAAGACAAAAGACATAAACCATAAATGAAAAGATTAATAAGTTTAGCCATATTAAAATTAAGAATTTCTGTTTAACAAAAGACAGCACAATGATTGAGTGAAAATACAAGGCACAAACTGGGGGAAGACATTTGCAACTGATTAAACTAATAACAGCTCAGTATCCAGGATATATACATATTACTTATACACATTAGTTAGAAAAAATCAATAGAAAAATGGGCAAAAACTTGAATATGCATTTTACAGGAAAAGAAAGCTAAATAGCCAGTTAACCTATTAAAAAATGTTCTACCTCATTAGTAGTTAAGGAAATGCACATTAAAACCATAATGTAATACTATATAATCTCACCCATGAAATTAGCAAACAAATAGTTTTAGTGAGATATGAAGCAAGAGGAACACATATATCGTGGATCACAATAATGTAAATTGGTATGACCACTTTGGAATAAAAAATAGTGATAAAAATACCCCATGATTCATCAGTCCCACTTCAAGAGAAATTCTTGCACATTTGCACCAAGGGACAGGTGAAGAAATTATAGGAATATTCATAGCAGTGCAGTTTGTAACAGCGAAAAAAACAAAAAAACAAAAACAAAAACACAACTCAATGTCCATTGACAAGTATAAGCTTCATTGTTCATGAACAGGTAAGAAGTATGGTATGACTATCCCAAATGTTATATATTTCATGAACACTGTCTGCCATACTATCTAACAGGAAGATTCAAAATAACTCAAATTATTTCTTACCCCCATGAAATGTTAACATGGCTCATTGTTCTTTCATTAGGGATAAAGAATATGGTGCCAACAATCAGCTATAAAAGAGGAATGATTTGTTGAATTGAACCTCTGCATTCTGTAAAGTCTGGAGTGGGTGTATAGAAAAAGAGACTTAAAAAACAATTCAAGACCAACTTTGGAATCAGTTTGTCAGTCTTTAACTTGCATACTCACTTTGTATTAATTTCAAAGCTGACTTACATCCTAATAAATTAAGACCACAAGGGTAATGCAGAGGGTGTGGTCAGTTTTTTTTTTTTTAATGGTAATAGGCTAAATGCCTGAGCAGAGTGCCTTTTCCTCATAGCTGAACCTACTTGAGTAATTAATGAATACAGCAGCTGCTGTAGGAGTTGTTCATTCCCCATCCATCAAATTATAATGGTTTTCTAGTGAAGGCAGAGCAAATGTTTTCTTTCTGTAGCTCAGTTATGAGCATATTTAACAGTGCCTTAAGAAAGCCTAATTTTACCCACATCATTGGAGTATTGAATCCTATCCATCTTTCCTTGTCCATTACTCAGGGAAGAACCACTTTTCCCTTCCTTCCTTTCTTTCTTTCTTTCTTTCTTTCTTTCTTTCTTCTTTCTTTCTTTCTTTCTTTCTTCTCCCTTTTATAAATGTGATTAGGTGCCTGGGGCTTTGAGACACATGATACCAGCATGACCTCCAGGAAGGGTAGTAAACTAAAGATTAAGTCCTGGCCAATGATTCAATCATGTCTATGTAATGAAACCCCAACAAATTTTGGACACCAAATTTCAGGTAAATTTCCCTGGTTAACAGTACTCAGTGCAGGGGCGCCTGGGTGCCTCAGTCAGTTAAGTGTCCAACCTCGTCTCAGGTCATGATCTCGTGGTCTGTAGATTTAAGCCCCATGTCAGGCTCTGTGCTGACAGCTCAGAGCCTGGAACCTGCTTCAGATTCTGCATCTCCTTCTCTCTCTGCCCTTCCCGACCCCCACTCGCACTCTGTCTCTCTCTCTCTCTCAAAAGTAAATAAACATTTAAAAAAATTTTAACAAAAGGTACTCAGTGCAAACCATTACACGTCAATGATTGTTTTTCTTTTTCAAAAAGAAAAAAAGAAAGAAAAAGGAAGAAAATGGGAAAAGGGAGACTTCAGGTGGGGGAGGGGAGTTGTATTTCATATTCTAGAGAAAAAATACTGCTGACATTTTAGTTTGTCATGTTATGCAAAACAATAACTTCAAGAAAACAATTGAAGATTGAAGGCATCAGATACACTTGGCTTCTAGTTCTGGCTCTGTCACTTACTAAATAAGCTGTGATGGTATTCAACTGCTTTCTCTTTCAAAGCCTTGGTTTCTTCATTTGTAAATGAAGCAAAGTAATAGAGGCACCTTGCAGGATTCTTATGTGAATATGATAGTGCATGTAAAGCATGTAGCCTAGCAGATGGTAGGTGCACAATAAACCTTAAGTTGGGAGAGCCTGGGTCCTGAGCTCAGTGATCCATTTTATTTTTCAAGGATTGCTCTAAAAATGATATTGTAACAGTCTTTAAAAAGAGTCTCCATACTGCCAAGTTTATGCTAGAATTTAAGCTGCAACTTCATGGTGAGTAGCTCTGGAAGACACAATGATGAAATTGGTTTCTCACTGAAAATGAAATTAGGTTACAGCAAGGCAATTATAGTGCAGATTTTATTCCTGAGAATAATGCCTCTGAGCTTCAGAGTTCTTCAGAGTTTGATACCTGCATGTGATATGCCAGGCATCTTAAATTCAACTTATCCAAAATAGAGCATTTGCTCTTCCATCCATGAATCTGTTCCTCTTTAGACTTCCCCATCTCACTTAACAGTGCTTCTGTGCATTCAGCTGCTCAACCCCAAAACCTGAGTCATTCCCAGATCTCTTGATCCCTCACTTCTTAATCCAGTTCATCTCCAAGTGTTATTTAAAGTTCCTCCAAATATATCTTCAGTCTGTCCACTCACCCCCATCCCTACTGCCATCACCCAAATCCAAATTGTTATTTGTTAAAATCCAGATTACTGCAATAGCTTTCCAACTAATCTCTTCACTTCTACTCTTATTCTCCCGCTAATTCATTAGATCTTGTCATCATCCTGCTCCAAAGCTTTGGTGGATTCCCTTTGCACATAAGACAAATCCAGAATCTTTAACATGACCTATTAAGCTTGAATGATATGTCCTATGCCTAGCTTTTCAGCTTTATCCATCACTATTTCCTCCCTTACTCACTACATTAAGTTAATGTGGGAACTCAATTTTCCCAGTATGAAAATTTAGCCATAAGTAATGTGGTACACTTGAAAAAACTTTATCAAGATCCCAACCACTAATAAAAGCCTTAATAGCTATTTGAGAGTAGAATGCCATAGGACCAAGAATTGGAGTTTGATATATTCTCTGAAAGATGTATTTTGACAAAATTTTGTCATAACCATGGAATGAAGCTACAAGTAAAATTGGAATAAAATTACCTTGTTCTGTTATAGATAACTGTATATCCCAGAAGAAAGAAAAAAACAAGTAGAATACATGTCCTCATGGTTTGTATACCCTGTATGGGAGATAAATCATGTATATATACAAAGTAGGCAGAATACAATCAACTTTGTAACCATAATTATCTAGAATCATCCATAAAGCCCTGAAAGGATAATGGAAATAGCTGAATTTTGAAGGAAGCACAAGAATGACATTGATGGAAAAGAAGCAAGAGGATATTTAAAGTATGTGAAAAAATTGGTAGTAATGAATGTTTCAGTTAGAGGAATAGTGAGGAAGTGAAGGTTCCTGGCATGTTCACACTTCTGACCAACTAACTTGCTGCAAATTTGGGGATTTCCACTAGCCCCTCAGTTTCAGTAATTTTCTGGAACAACTCACAAAATTCATGAAATGCTATATTTGTGATAACACTTTTCTTATAGCACAAAGCAAACAAACAAAAGATCCACGAAACACAAACCAGGAAACCCAAAAGAAGAAGCACATAGGGAGAAGTCTGGGAGGGTTTTAAATGAAAATCTTTCGTGTCCTTTCTCCTTGGAGTCAGGACATATCAGCCTCCCAGCTGCTAATCAAAGAAATTTACCTGAATTTTGGTGTTCAAAATTTATTGGTGTTTCATTGCATAGACACAATTGATTGAATCATTGGCCAGGAGGTTGAACTTAATCTTTAGTCTACTACCTTTCCTACAGGTCATGCTAGTATCATGTGGCTCAAAGCCCCAATCGTCTAATCACATGGTTGGTCTTTCTGGCGTGGCCAGCCCCCATCCTGAATCATCTCATTTTCATAAACTATCTAGCGACCCACCATGAGTTACCTTATCAGGATAAACTGTCAAGTTTGGTTTGAGGGACCTACTTTGAATAACAAAGACACTTATATCACTGAGGAAATTTCCAAGGATTTGGAGGGTACCTTTTAAGAACCAGAGACAAAGGTCAGCCAAATCTCCTGTTACTTGTTTATATACGTTTGTATTTACATGTAAATATTTATATAAATAAATATATAAAAATATGAATATTTTATATCTCCCATTAATATATTAAGCATTCTGAAATAAAATCGTGTTTACAAAATGTAATAACTTGGGGCGCCTGGGTAGCTCAGTCGGTTAAGCATCCGACTTCAGTTCAGGTCATGATCTCATTGCTCATGAGTTTGAACCCCACATCGGGCTCTGTGCTGACAGCTCAGAGACTGGAGCCTGCTTCCAATACTGTGTCTCCCTCTCTCTCTGCCCTTCTCCCACTCATGCTCTGTCTCTTTCAAAATGTTAAAATAAAAAAAAGTTTAAAAAATTTTAATAACATGAATCTGCTGCTTAGCATGTCAAAGCACTGTGGTTTTCAGAAAACATTTACAGCTAGGTAGAAATAGCTAGTGACTATTTTCAAAACTGACAGGAGATAAATTGGCTAAAGGTGCAATTTCAAAATGGCAGTATCAGAGTTGCATAAATAGCAGGAAATATAATAGAAGAGTTTCTTTCCAATGGGGTTAGTTGTTTGGTCAAATTGAACAATTTTTTGGAAACTAAATATGAAATCCTGTCCACTGTAAAATATTTTCATGAAACACTTTATATAGTTATCCCAGCACCTCCATATAGATTATCTGATTTGGGACATACAGAAAATGTGTAGTGTAAAATGTGTTATCTCGCATTTTACAAATCATGTAAGAAAAGCAAAGCTCAGGGTAATTAATAATTTGCTCCTGGGACTTAGTAGGTCCAGTAGTGAGCCCTGTTTTTCAGATCATAAGACTGCTTTTATACTGTTACAATACTTTTTTGTAAATAAAGATGCTGCTACTGACCTTTCAATAACATACCTATAGGTTTTCTTAAATTTTAATGATGAATTTCTAAAATTTAATCTACTCTATATTGATCAGTCCCTGAGGCCAAGAGTTTACATAGATGGCATGACTGAGGTAGGAATTAAGGTGCTGTCATATAATAAAAAATAAATATTTGGTCCTTATTCCCAGTTCCTGGTGTATAGCTCCTAAAACCCTTGGAATCTCTGGAACAGTAAGAGTGTCCTTTGCAAGCTAATGAGATGACTGGTGGCTAGGGGCCCCTAGATAGCTTCAGATAGCCAGAAACATTATGAAAGGCATTATTAGAGGGTTAGAACTTTCAGCCCCACTCCCCACCCCTGTGGAGAAGAGAGGGACTGGAGAGTGAGTCAATTACCAGTGGCCAATGATTTGCCAAATTATACCTATGTAGTGAAATTTCTGTAAAAACCACTATATGACAGGGTTTGGAGAGCTTCTGGGTTGGTGAATACATTGAGGTTTTGGGATGGTGGTGTGGTGAGAGACATGAAAGCTTTTTGACCCTTCTCCAATGCCTTGCCCTAAGCATCTCTCTATTTGTCTCTTACTGAGTGGTATCCTGAGTTCTGTGAGTTCTTCAGGTGAATTATTGAATCTGAGAAGGGGGTTGTGTGAACTTACAAATTTATAGCCAATCATTCAGAAGTACCAGTTATAACCTGGACTTGTGACTAACATCTGAAGTGGGGACAGACTTATAGGACTGAATCCTTACTGTGGAGTCTGAGACTAACTCTGGGTAGTGGGTGTCGGGAATGTTGGAGAATTGGTTAGTGTTCGAAAAAACCCACACATTTGGTGTCACAAGTGTTCATAAGCACAGTTCAGGTGCAGTTTGTGCCCATGAGGTAGAGAGAAGTTGTGTGGTGTACCTGGGCCTTGCATCTGGAATCTTGGCCTCATTAGTGCCCATAGACCTGTCTGACAGTATCCCTGCAAGGTAAGAGCCCTTCACAGTTATAAAAAAATCATGAAATGATTTAAATGATGTTAAAGTGTCACGTGCTGAAAAAAGAGAGTCCAAAAGATGAAGTAAGCATTTATCTTCTTTCAGTGGAATTTGTTATGGAGCACTGCTTTCTTTTAATGAAAATATTGAAAAATAGTTACATTTTTTTCTATCTGAATGGGAGGCTGCTTTGAAGATGTCCCAAATGGATTCCTCTCCAGGAAAGATACCTACTGAGACACTCAAAGGAATGTCTAGAATGCAACTAGAGCTTGAGTACAAAGGTCCCTGTTCAAGGTATGTAGGACTAAGAAACCCTAAGGTAAAGAAAATATCAGTAGTGATCTGGATCTGAATGCTAAACTAAGGCTCTGATATGCTTTATTGCTTGGACCAGAGCTGGACCATTCTCACAGATGAAACTCAACCAAATTGTTAATGTTTTACCAGTATGCTTTGCAAAGTAATAAAAGAGTAGTTTACCCCTAAGGCTACTAGAAAATTGGCTGTGTACTCTGGGGACAATCTAACCTTCAGGGGAACTTTTCTAATTGGAACTTGGCTGTGGTTTTTGAACACAGACTTAAATCTGATTCTTACAGAAAATAATGATTCTAGGAATTGTTGCTATATATAGTCACCAGTTATAGTGAGAATAGATATATTTTCTTCATATATTACTATACTCAGTCAACAAATGTCCTCCCCCTCCAGGTTATTGATATATAATTGACATATAATATGTAAGTTTAAGGTATACAATGGGATAATTTGATTTTGTGAAATAATTACCACAATAAGGTTAGTTAACACATCTTTCACCTCATGTAATTATAATTTGTTTCCTTTTTGTGCTAAGGACATCTCTAGCATCTCTCTAGTAGCTTTCAAGACATCTCTGCAGCAGCTTTCAAGGGTATATTAGAGTACTGTTAACAAATAATCATGATATGTATTAGATCCCCAGAACTTATTCATTTTACAAGTGGAAGTTTGTACCCTTTGACCAATATCCTTTTTATTCATCCATCTGTTAATGGACACTTAAACTGTATCCACATCTTGACTCTAATGAACTATGTTGCAGTGGATATGGGAGTGTAGATATCTTTTCAAGATAGTGATTGTGTTTCCTTAAAATATATATACCAAGAAATAGGATTGTTGAATCATACTGTAGCTCCATTTTTAATATTTTGAGGGACATCCATACTGTTTTCCATAGTGGCTGCACCAATTTATGTTACCACTAACAGTGCACAAGGGTACCCTTTTCCCACATCCTTGTAACATTTATCTCTTGTCTTTTCAAAGAGAGCGATTCTAACAAGTGTGAGATAATATCCCATTGTGGTTTTGATTTGCATTTCCCTGATAATTAGTGATAATGAACACCTTTTCATGTACCTGTGAGTTTTTTGTAAGTTTTCACGGGAAAAGTGTTTACTCAGTTCCTCTGCCCGTGTTTTAATTGGATTATGTGTTTGTATGCTATTGAGTTGTGGGTTCTCTATATATTTTGGATATTAATTACTAATATAATACATAGATTGCAAATATTTTCTCCCATTCCATAGGTTGTCTTTTCATTTGTTGATTGTTTCTTTTACTGTGCAGAAATTTCTTAGTTTGATATCGTCTTATTTGTTTACTTTTGCTTTTGTGGCTTATGCATTTGATGTCATATCCAAAATATTGTCAAGACCAATGTCAAGGAGCTTTTCCCATATGTTTTTTTTTTCTAGGAGTTGTATTGTTTCAGGTCTTACATTAAGTCCTTAATCCATTTAGAGTTAATTTTTGTGAATAGGGTAAGATGGGGTTCAAAGCCTAGCTTTGTCCTCAAGATTGCTTTTATTCCAACTCTTTTGTAGTTTAACAAAAATTTTAGCATTTCCTTTTTTATTTCTGTGAAAAATAACTAGTTTCAGCAGGTAAAGATATTTTCTTGTCAGTTCCCCAGGCTGATGGGATTACCTCTGGAATTAGAGTTGTGCTGAGTTGGAGCTGATGATGAGGCTGTTACTAGGTCTGCAGTGGTGACTGTGGTTGGTGGGCTTGTTACCAGGGACTTGGGGGTATCTTGTCTGGCATCTTGTCTGGTCCATGGTGTATGAGATAGCCTCTAGTGCCTTGTTCAGGAGGGTGGTGCTGGGATAAGGGTCTGCAGGGTCCACAGTTGGGTCCTCAGACAATGAGCCTATTACCAGGGATGTAGACAGGTGTTGTTTCCACTAGGTCCCTGAGAGGGTTGATGCCAGGTCATTAAATGGGTTCCTGGGTAGGTAAGACTTACCCTGGACTGTGGCTGAGAGGGCTGAAACTGAGCCCCACGGCTGTTTCAGGTTCCACAGCCAAGATTCTGTGGTCTGACTCTGCACAAGTGGGTGTGCAGGTTCTTCCAGGTATCTTTGGCCTACAGTACTGGTAGCAGAACCAAAGCCAAATGGTGCTGTAGATAGGTTCTCGTGGGTACAAAGCTGTTTCCATATCTGCAGCTAAGATAACACCTGGTGAGTTAGCTGCTTGGGTGTGGACCTGTTTTCTCAAAATGGCTGTTTTCAATCTGGACTGAATTGTAGATTCACAGTCTCCTACTTGGATCCCAAAGCTCTGACGAAGGCATTTTTGTTCATCAAAGAATGCCAAATTATTATTTTTAGGATGGGATATGAGTGAGGGATGTCTTTTTTTTTTTTGCCATCTTCATGAAGTCAATCTCCATGTCACGTTTGGGGTGCTTTCTGAGATCTTTTGGCAGTCACCTACCTGGACTTCTAGTTACACCTCTGCATCATCACATGCTGGAGTATGTCACTCATTTTTTTTTTCAGATAGTCATATTCCTCACATAATTATAGATGCTCAATTTACAGACTGGAATGGATGCCTTTCTGTCATTCACTTGTTGCTACCAGCAGCTTTCTGTGCCTCAGTTTCTTCACTTTGTTGTTGAGGCTTCCCTGAACCCCATGTGGCTGCCAACAAATACTTTCGAGTATATATTATATTCTTGCATTCTGCTGGGTACTTAGGGAAAAAGTGGCAAACAAGGTTGGCACTGTGCCTGCTCACACAGAGAAATAAACAGATAACTATAATAATACCATCTAATAAGAGTGAAGGAAGAATATTGTCATGGCAGCATGAGAGGAGGTAATTAAACTAGCCTAGAGAGTGGTGAAGGAGATCAGAATTCTTGGCCTTCTTTGGTAACTCTCCTTAAAGAAGAAATGGTACACACAGACACACACAGACACACACACAAACACACACACACTTGCTTCTTAAAGTTGGGTTTTGCTATCTGTGGTTTAAGATGCCTTGGCTATTTTCTCCAGAAGTAGAGGAAGATTTGAACAACAGATTGTAGATTCTGCAGAACCACAGGTAAGCTAATTAGAAAACCTTATCTTAAGGGCCAAGTCTATTATCCATTATTCCTTGGTGAAAACTGAAAGCTTCCTGAAGACCAAACTTCCTTCCCAGATTTGTACACCCACCACATAGGAAGTGGGAGGCCTTGATACAAGTCTTTATTAGGGATGGGGGCAAATTAAGGCTGGGTCTTATTCTTTCTTGGTCTGCACATTTATATATCAAACAATTGGAAAAACAGCTTAGTTTATAATAAGATTAAAACCAAGGGTAAGTTTTGCAGGGACTGCAATAACAATAGACACATATTTCTGTTAACACAGTTTCTTTTTTTAACTCTTTATTTTGAATACATTTTAGCCTCATATAAATGTTGCAAAGAGAGTGCAAGTATCCCTGTATATTTTTTATCCACGTTACTTTAATGTTAACGTCTTACATAACCAGGTAAATTATTGAAATAAAAACACTAACATTAATACAATACTATTAACTAATCTACAGACCTTACTGCAATTTCACCAACTTTCCCACTAATGTCCTTTTCCTGATTTAGTATCTAATCCAGTATTGCATTTAGTTACCATGTTTCTTTAGTCTCCAACGATCTGTGACAATTCCTAGGTCCTTCCTTATCTTTCCTGACCTTGACACTTCTGAATAGTAGTACTGGTTTATTTTGTATAATGTTCCTCAATTTGAGATTACTTGATGTATCCCCATAATTACATGAAAGTTTTGAGTTTTGGCAAGAATGTTATAGAAGTGCTTTTTTCCCCTTCTCATTACATAATAAAAGGGATGTTGACATGGCTATTTATTTATTTATTTAGAATTATTTTTTATTTATTTTAATTCCAGTGTAGTTAACATAAAGTTATATTAGTTTAAGGTGTAAAGCATAATGATTCAACAATTCCGTATATCATTCAAACTCATCAAGGTAAGTGTACTCTTAATTCCCATCATCTATTTCACACATACCCCCACTCACCTCCCCTCTGGTAACCATCTGTTTGTTCTCTGTAGTTAAAGGTCTGTTCTTTATTTTGTCTCTTTTTTCCCTTCCTTTGTTCACTGTTTTGTTTTTTAAAATACATATGAGTGAAATAATGTGATATTTGTCTTTCTCATACTGGTTTATCTTGCTTAGCATTGTACTCTGTAGCTCCATTCATGTTGTTGCAAATGGCAGGATTTCATTTCTTTCATAGCTGAATAATATCTATCTATCTATCTATCTATCTATCATCTATCTCACTTCTTTATTCATTCATCTGTCAATGGACACTTGGGCTTCTTCCATGGCTTAGGTATTGTAAATCGTGCTGTAATAAACATAGGGGTGTATATATCCCTTTATACTAGTACTTTTGTATTCTTTGGGTAAATACCCAGTAGTGTGATTACTGAAAAATAGGGTAGTACTATTTTTTTCTTGAGGAACCACCATACTGTGTTCCACAGTAGTTGCACCAGTTTTCATTTCCACCAACAGTGTAACACGATTCCTTTTTCTCCACATCCTTGCCAACACTTGTTTCTTGAGCTTTTGATTTTAGCAGTTCTGACAAATGTAAGGTGATATCTCATCATGGTTTTGATATGCATTTCCCTGATGATGAGTGGCATTGAACATCTTTTCATGTGTGTGTTGGCCATTTGGATGTTTTCTTTGGAGAAATGTCTGTGTATGTCATCTGCCTATTTTTAAATTAGATTATTCGTTTTGCATGTGTGTGTCTGTGTTAAGGTTTGTTTTTGTTTTGTTTATTTCAGAAGTAATTTAGTGTTTCATCACTTACATACAACACCAGTGCTCATCACAAGTGCCCTCCTTAATACCCATTACCAATCTATCCCATCTCCCACCCACCTCTATCCATCAACCCTTAGTTTGTTCTCTATCTTTAATGGTTTCTTGTGTTTTATTTCCCTGTCTTCTCTCCCCCCTACCTCCCATTTGTTCATCCGTTTTGTTTCTTAAATTCCACATATGAGTGAAATCATATGGTGTTTGTCTTTCTCTGATTGTCTGATTTTGCTTAGCATAATACTTTCTAGCTCCATTCACGTTGTTGCAAATGGCAACATTTCATTCTTTTTGATAGATGAGTAATATTCCATTGTGTATATATACCACATCTTCTTTATCATTAGCCGATGGATATTTTAGCTCTCTCCATAGTTTGGCTATTGTTGATAATGCTGCGATAAGCATCAGGGTGCAGGTACCCTTTTGAATCTGTATTTTTCTATCATTTGGGTAAATACCTAATAGTGCAATCGCTGAATCTTAGGGTAGTTCTATTTTTTTTCCCTAAAGGTAGTTCTATTTTTAACTTTCTAGGGACCTCCACACTGTTCTCCAGAGTGGCTGCTCTGGTTTGCATTTTCACCAACAGTGTAAGAGGGTTCACCTTTCTCCACATCCTCACCAAAACGTGTTTCTTGTGTTGTTAATTTTAGCCCTTCTGACAGGTGAGAGGTGGTATCTCATGGTGGTTTTGATGACGAGTGATGTTGAGCATCTTTTCATGTGTCTGTTAGCCATCTGGATGTCTTCTTTGGGAAAGTGTCTATTCATGTCTTCTGCCCATCTCTTAACTGGGTTGTTTGTTTTGTGGGTGTTGGGTTTGATAAGTTCTTTACAGATTTTGGATACTAACCCTTTATCCAATATGTCCTTTGCAAGTATCTTCTCCCATTCCATAGGCTGCCTTTTAGTTTCGTTGTTTCCTTTGCTATGCAGAAGATTTTTATCTTGATGAAGTCCCAGTAGTTTATGTTTTCTCTTGTTCCCTGGCCTTTGGTGATGTGTGTAGTAAGAAGTTGCTCTGGCCGAGGTCAAAGAGGTTGCTGCCTGTGTCATTCTTTAGGATTTTGATGGTTTCCTATCTCACATTTAGGTCTTTCCTCCATTTTGAATTTATTTTTGTGTGTAGTGTAAGAAAATGGCCAAGTTTCATTCATCTGCA
Source organism: Acinonyx jubatus (assembly GCF_027475565.1). Taxonomy (NCBI): domain Eukaryota; kingdom Metazoa; phylum Chordata; class Mammalia; order Carnivora; family Felidae; genus Acinonyx; species Acinonyx jubatus. Next base: position 61,523,466 of record NC_069391.1, read on the forward strand.
TGTCACAATCCAGATTTTCCAGCACCATCTGTTGAAGAGACTGTCTTTATTCCATTGGATATTTTTTCCTGCTTTGTTTAATATTGGTTGACCATATAGTTGTAGTTCTATTTCTGGGTTTTCTATTCTGTTCTGTTTACCTGTCTGTTTTTTACCAGTACCATATTGTCTTGATCACTACAGTTTGAAGTCCAAAATAATGATGCCTCCAGTTTTGTTTTTCTTTTTCAGGATTGCTTCGGCTATTCAGGGTCTCCTGTGGTTCCATACAAATTTAAGGATTGTTTGTTCTAGCTCTGTGAAGAATGCTGTTTGTATTTTTATAGGGATTGCATTAAATGTGTAGATTGCTTTAGGTAGTATAGACATTTTAAAGTATTTGTTCTTCCAATCCACAAGTATGGAATGTCTCTTCATTTCTTTGTGTCCTCTTCAATTTCTTTCATAAGCATTCTACCATTTTCAGTGTGCAGATCTTTTACCTCACTGGTTAGGTTTATTCCTAGGTATTTTATGAGTTATGGTGCATTTTTTTAAGTTTATTTAATTCCTTTGGGGGCGTGGGAGAGAGAAGGAAAGAGAGAGAGAAAATCACAAGCAGGCCCACACTGTCAGTGCAGAGCCTGATGAGGGGCTCGAATTCACGAACTGTGAAATCATGACCTGAGCTGAAATCTGGAGTTTGATGCTTAACCGATTGAGCAACCAGCACCCTGTGTTTTGGTGCAATTGCAAGTGGGATCGATTCCTTGAATTCTTTTTTCTGTTGCTTCATTATTGGTGTATAGAAATGCAACAGATTTCTGCACAATGATTTTATACACTGCGACTTTGCTGAATTTATGTATCTGTTCTAGCGATTTTTTGGTGGAGTCCTTTGGATTTTCCATGGAGAGTATCATGTCATCTTCAAATAGTGAAATTTTGAATTTCTTCCTGGATGACTTGTATGCCCTTTATTTCTTTTTGTTGTCTGATTCCTGAGGCTAAGACCCAGTACTATGTTAAATAGCAGTGGTGAGAGTGGACATCCTTGTTTTATTCCTGACTGTAGGGGAAAGGTTCTCATTTTTTCCCCATTAGGGATATTAGCTGTGGGTCTTTTGCATATGGCCTTTATGATTTTGGAGTAAGTTTTATCTATCCCTATTTTGTTGAGCGTTTTTATCAAGAAAGGAAGCTGTATTTTGTCAAATGCTTTTTCTGCATCTATTGAGAGGACTGTGGGGAATAAGCTTAGGAATCCCCAGGCTTACACCAATGGGTTAACAAGGCATAAAGAAATACAAAGCCATATGATGCTCACACCCGAGTTTGGGTAAACAAGATTAGCACCGCAAGAATAGGGAGGTGCAAGGGCACCAAAAATATCAGGGTTCAAAGGCACCCCAGAATAGAGACAGGGTGCAGAGAGGGGCAAAGGCACCCAATACAAAGGTATATGAGGTAAGCAAGATTAGGTGTTCAGGGCAGAAGCATCCCCCAATTTACTACTATAGCAAAAAGCTTATTTCACAGGTGGAAAGGACCAAGTTAGGTAAACAGGTAAATTAGACTATAGACCACTGTGCTGCAGGTGAAGCAGCCCAGAGTGGAAATGGTTAACAAAAGAAAAAGTGCCTTGTTAACCCTGAGGTTATTTCCCCTATCTGCCTTATCCCCTAGGCTAGCTAAGATAAACAGAGATGCTGTCTCATGTCTGCTATTAACAACCATCTACCCATCTGCCTGGCGCCAGGATTTTGTTTTATATTGACCCAAACCCCAAACACTGTATATCTTCAAACCCCCTTTTTCCTTCACGTCCCTAAGTTAATGTTCACAGATTGTCTCTTTGTACATGCCCATCACATTTGTAAGCCTTCTGATCTGAATAAATACAGGGCAAGGACCCTTATTCAGGGCTCTTGTCTTTCCCTGGACATTAGCCATCTCTCGCTTTTCATCCTGTGTCCTGCTCTTTTGCTGGCCAAAAGAGAACTTTAGACTTAGAGTCTAAGACAGAGGATCATGTGGTTTTTATCCTTTCTTTTATTAACGTGGTATATCTCAATTGATTTGCAAATATTAAACCAATCCTGCAGCCCAGGAATAAATCCCACATGATCATGGTGAATAATTCCTTTAATGTAATGTTGAATTATATTTGCTAGTATTTTGTTGAGAATTTTTGCATCCATGTTCATCAGGGATATTGGTCTGTAATTCTCCTTTATAGTGGGGTCTTTGTCTGGTTTTTGAATCAACGTAATGCTGGCTTCGTAGAATGATTTTGAAGCTTTCCTTCCATTTCTATTCTTTAGAACAGTTGAAAAGAATAGGTACTAATTCTTTTTTGAATGTCTGGTAGAATTTTCCTGGTAAGCTGTCTGGCCCTAGACTTTTGTTTGTTGGGAGATATTTGGTCACTGATTCAATTTCATTTCTGGTAATCAGTCTGTTCAAATTTTCTATTTCTTCCTGTTTGAGTTTTGGTAGCATGTGAGTGTCTAGGAATTTGTCTATTTCTTCCAGATTGTACAGTTTGTTGGCATATAATTTTTCATAGTATTCTCTTATATTTATTTCTATTTCTGTTGTGTTGGTTGTGATTTCTCCTCTTTCACTCATGATTTTATCTATTTGGGTCCTTTTCTTTTTGATAAATCTGGCTAGAGGTTTATCAATTTTGTTTATTCTTTCAAAGAACCAGCTCTTTGTTTTGTTGCTATGTTCTACTGTTTTTTGTTTGTTTGTTTCTATATCACTTATTTCAGCTCTAATCTTTATTATTTCCCTTCATCTGCCAGCTTTAGGCTTTATTTACTGTTCCTTCTCTAGATCCTTTAGGTGTAAGGTCAGGTTGTGTATTTAGGACTTTTCTTGCTTCTTGAGATAAGCCTACATTGAAATATACTTTCCCCTCAGGACTGTCTTTGAATCCCAAAGGGTTTCGGACTATAGGTTTTTCATTTTTATTGGCTTCCATGTATTTTTTAAATTTCCTCTTTAGTTTCCTGGCTAACTCATTCATTATTTAATAGGATGTTTGTTAACCTCTGTGTGTTTGAGAGCTTTCCAAATTTTTTCCTGTGGTGGATTTCAAGTTTCATAGTGTTGTGATCTGAAAATACATGGTATGATCTCAATCTTTTTGTACTTGTTGAGGGCTGATTTGTGACCCAGGATGTGATGTATTCTGGAAAATGTTCCATGTGCATTCAAGAAGAATGCGTATTCTGTTGCTTTAGGATGAAATGCTCTGAATATACCTGTTAAGTTCATCAGGTCCAGTGTGTCATTCAAAGCCATCGTTTCCTTGTTGATTTTCTGCTTAGATGCTTTGTTCATTGCAGTAAGTGGGGTGTTAAAGTCTCCTACAGTATTTGTTATCAGTGAGTTTCTTCATATTTGTGATTAATTGATTTATATATTTTGGGTGTTCCAAGTTGGGGCATAAATATTTATGATTGTTAGATCTTCTTGATGGTTAGACCACTTAATTATGATATAATGCCCTTCTTTATCTCTTGTCATAGGCTTTGTTTTAAAATTTAGTTTGTCTGATACAAGTAGAGCTATGCTGGCTCTCTTTTGATATCCATTAGCATGATAGACCATTCTCCATCCCCTCATTTTCAATCTCCAAGTGTTTTTAGGTCTAAAATTAGTCTCTTTTCACACCATATAGATAGCTCTTGTTTTTTTTAAAATATTTATTTATTTTTTTGAGAGAGCACAAGCAGGGGAGAGACAAAGAGAGGGGGACAGAGGGTCTGAAATGGGCTCTGTGCTGACAGGCTGTTGGCAGTAAGCCCAATATGGGTCTCAGACTTACAAACCACGAGATCATGACCTGAGCTGAAGTCTGACTGATCCACCCACATGTGCCTGGATCTTGTTTTTGTTTTTTTTTAAATCCATTCTGATACCCTATGTCTTTTGATTGGAGCATTTAGTCCATTTACATTCACAGTGATTATTGAAAGATATAAATTTAGTGCCATTGTGCTGCCTGTAGAGTTGGTGTTTCTGGTGATGATCTCTGGTCATTTCTTGTCTTTGTTGCTTCAGTATTTTTTTTTCTCTCCACTCAATGAGTCCCCTTTAATTTTTCTTGAAGGGCTGGTTTAGTGGTCATGAACTCCTTTAGTTTTTGTTTATCTGAGATACTCTATCTCTCCTTTATTCTGAATGGCAGCCTTGCCGGATAAAGAATTCTTGGTTGCATGTTTTTCCCATTCAGTATGTTGAATATATGCTGCCACTCCTTTCTGGCCTGCCAAGTTTCTGGGGATAGATCTGCTGTAAACCTGATCTGCCTTCCTTTGTAAGTTAATGTCTTTTTCCCCATTGCTGCTTTCTGGATTCCTTCCTCGTTTGTGTATTTTGGGAATTTGATTATGATATATTTTGGTGATGGTCAGCCTTTGTTGAATTTAATGAGATGTCTCTATGCTTCTTGGATTTTGACATTTGTGTCCTTCTCCAGATTAGGGAAGTTTCTAACTATAATTTGCTCACATAAACCTTATTCCCCCTTTTTTCTCTCTTCATCTTCTGGGACTCCTGTGATACAAATGTTATTCCCATTTAATAAGTCTCTGAGTTCTCTTAAGACTCGTATTATGATCTTTTGCCTTTTCTCTCTTCTTTTCAGCTTCATTATTTTCCATAATTTTATCTTCTATCTCACTGATTCGCTGCTCAGCTTCATCTATTCTCAATGTCATGGCACCCATATTAAACTGCATCTCACTTATAGCATTTTTAATTTCAGCCTGACTAGATTTTAGTTCTTTTATCTCTACAGAAAGGGATTCCCTAGTGTCTTCAATGCTTTTCCCAAGCCTAGCTAATATCCATATAATTATGGTTTTAAATCATAGTTCAGACATCTTACTTATATCTGTATTGATTAAATCCCAGGTCATGAGTTCTACTGCCTGTTTCTTTCTTTTGGGGTGAATTTCTCAGTATCACCATTTTGTCCAGAAAAGAAGAAAATAAAGAAAAACAAACAAGCAAAAAACAAAGAAAAAGAAAAACAAGCAACAACAACAACAACAAAGCCCACAAAAAACCCCTAGATCCTAAGTGTGTTTTAGTCTGCTTGTAGATGAATCCAGATACAAAAACAAATAAAATATAATGAAAATAAATAATAAAATAAAAATTAAAAAATTAAAAGAATATATATGAAAACAAAATATAATAATAATAAGTAAATAAAGGAATTAAAATATAAGAGAATAAATGATGAGGTAATAATAAGAAAAGAATAAAGAATAAAAGTAAAATGGAAGTTAGAACCTATTTCTCCTAGAGCTGAAGCTTTGCAGCACTATGATCTATAGACTTGGTGCAAGGGAGTTTTTTGTGCTGGTCTTCTGCAGGTCTTCTCCTGCTGTGCTTATTCTTAGGCTGACTTGTTTCAGTGGAAATGGGTCTCCAGGGTGCAGGGGGGCAGGGCCTGGTGTAAGTGACTCTGGCCTCCATTAGGTGGCTCAGTGTTTTTTTCTGAATTCTGAGTGTTCTGGTGGGTGGGGGTAGGTGGAATATAGTGTCATCTCGCCCTCTTGTCTCCTGGAAAGGCAACTTGTGGCTGTCTCTGTTAGGAGACCCTCACAAAAAAAGTGTCCCATGTTTAGTCAGAGTCTTTTCCTTAACCTGTCTTTGTCCTGATAATCGACATGCCCCAAACCACAGTTCTGTGTTTTATCTCTGGCTGCTGGCTGGGATTCAAAACTCCAAATTTTAAAGAGCCTGGCAAAACCCACTCCTCTCTTCCAGAGGAGAGACTCACTGCATGCCCTCTACCATTCTTCTCCAGAAAAGTAGTATCAGGGCAAGAGCACTGTGGCTGGGGTCTACTGTGGAGCACACTGAAAAGCTGTGACCAGGTTAACTGCAGTCTGTGCATGCCTCTTTCTCCTGCTCCCTTCTGTCCCAGAAAAACAGTCACACAAGTGTGGAGTCTATTGTACACAGCAAAAAGCTACCACAAAGGTATCTGCAATCTATGTGTGTCTCTATTTGCTGCTGTTGAATGACTTCTCAATAGATCCAGGCAAGAATTTTGTCCTTGAAGAGGCAAAAATACCCTCTTCTAAATGTACACCAGGAAGGGGAACGATCTCTCCCAGTGTGACCTATGGGATTCCCACACCATGGAGTCTTACATGAATCCTACATGTTGCTCCATCTACATGCTCCCCACCACTCTCCTTCTCTTCCTGACCTCTCTCTGTGAAAAGGGTTCTCTTCCCTCTGCAGAACCATGGCTTTCCTGTCCCTCAAAGCACAGCTCCAAACCTTTCATCTGCCATATTCTCTCCCTCCAAGTGCATATTGTTTTCTTTATCCTCAGATAGATTTCCTAGTTGTTCAAAATGATTTGATGTTGATCTAGCTGTATTCAAGGGATGAGGCAAGCTCAGGGTGCCCCTACTACTCTGCCATCTTATCTTCTCTCCCTTGGGTGTTGACTTTTATAAGTTCTTAACATATTTTGGATACTAACTCTTTTTCAGATATGTCATTTGCAAATATATTCTACAATTCAGTAGGCTGTCTTAGTTTGTTGGTTGTTTCCTTTGCTGTGAGGAAGTTTTTTATTTTTATGAAGTCCTGATAGTTTTTTGTTTGTTTGTTTCCCTTCCTTCTGGAGATATATCTAGAAAGAAGTTGCTGCATCTGATGTCAAAGAAGTTATTGCCTGTGCTTTCCTCTAGGATTTTTATGGTTTCAAGTCTCACATTTATTTATTTTTTAAATGATTAATTAATTTTTAATTAATTAATTTTTAAATTTACATTCAAGTTAGTTAGCATACACTTCAATAATGATTTCAGGAATAGATTCCTTAATGCCCCATACCCACTTATCCCATCCCCTCACCCACAACCCCTTCAGCAACCTTCAGTTTGTTCTCTGTATTTTAAGAGTCTCTTACGTTTTGTCCCCCTCCCTGTTTTTATATTATTTTTGCTTCCCTCCCCTTATGTTCATCTGTTTTGTATCTTAAATTCCATATATGAGTGAAGGCACATGATATTTACCTTTTTCTGACTGACTAATTTCGCTTAGCATAATATCCTCTAGTTCCATCCACATAGTTGCAAATGGCAAGATTTCATTCTTTTTGATTGCCGAGTAATAATCCATTGTATATATATACCACATTTTCTTTATCCATTCATCTGTTGATGGACATTTGGGCTCTTTCCATACTTTGGCTATTGTTGATAGCACTGCTATAAACATTGGGGTGCATGTGCCCCTTTGAAACAGGACACCTGTATCACTTGGAAAAATACCTAGTAGTGCAATTGCTGGGTCATAGGGTAGTTCTATTTTTAATTTTTTTAGGAACCTCCATACTGTTTTCCAGAGTGGCTGCACCAGTTTGAATTCCCACCAGCAGTGCAAAAGAGATCCTCTTTATCTGCATCCTCGCCAACATCTGTTGTTGCCTGAGTTGTTAATGTTAGCCATTCTGACAGGTGTGCAGTAGTATCTCATTGTGGTTTCAATTTTATTTCCCTGGTGATGAGTGATGTTGAGCATTTTTTCATGTGTCAGTTGACCATCTGGATGTCTTCTTTGTGTCTATACATGTCTTTTGCCCATTTCTTCACTGGATTATTTATTTTGGGGGTGTTGAGTTAGATTATTTATTTATAGATTTGGATACTAACCCTTTATCCGATATGTCATTTGCAAATATCTTCTCCCATTCCTCAGTTGCCTTTTAGTTTTGTTGATTGTTTCCTTCACTGTTCAGAGGTTTTTTATTTTGATGAGGTCCTAATAGTTCATTTTTGCTATTGTTTCCCTTGCCTCCAGAGATGTGTTGAGTAAGAAGTTGCTGAGGCCAAGGTCAAAGAGGCTTTTGCCTGCTTTCTCCTCTAGGATTTTTATGTCTTACTGTCTTACCTTTAGGTCTTTCATCCATTTTGAGTTTATTTTTGTGTATGGTGTAAGAAAGTGGTCCAGGTTCATTTTTCTGTATGTCCCTCTCCATTTTTCTCAGCACCATTTGCTGAAGAGACTCTCTTTACTCCACTGGATATTTTTTCCTGCTTTGTCAAAGATTAGTTGGCCATACGTTTGTGGGTCCATTTCTCGGTTCTCTATTCTGTCCCATTAATTTCAGTCTCTGTTTTTGTTTATATGTTTCTAGGAATTTGTCCATTTCTTCCAGATTACCCATTTTATTGGCATATAATTGCTCATAATATTCTCTTATTATTGTTTGTATTTCTGTAGTGTTGGTTGTGATCTCTCCTCTTTCATTTCTAATTTTATTTATTTGGGTCCTTTCCTTTGTCTTTTGGATCAATCTAGCTAGGCGTTTATCAATTTTGTTAATTATTTCATGAACCAGCTCCTGGTTTTATTGATCTATTCTATGGGTTTTGTTTTGTTTGTTTTGTTTGTTTGTTTGTTTGTTTTGGTTTTGATAGCATTGATTTCTGCTTTAATCCTTATTATTTCCTGTCTTCTGCTGTTTTGGGGTTTTATTTGCTGTTCTTTTCCAGCTCTTTAAGGTGTAAGGTTAGGTTGTGTATCTGAGACATTTCTTCCTTTTTTAAGAACGCCTGGATTGCTATATACTTCCCTCTTATGACTACCTTTGCTGCATCCCAGAGGTTTTGGGCTGTGGTGTTATCATTTTAATTGGCTTCCATGTACTTTTTAATTTTGTCTTTAACTTCTTGGTTAGCCCATTCATTCTTTAGTAGAATGTTCTTTAGTCTCCAAAGTATTTGTTATCTTTCCAAATTTTTTCTTGTGATTGATTTCAAGTTTCACAGGGCTGAGGTCTGATAAAATGCACGGTATGGTCTCAATCTTTTTGTACTTGTTGAGGGCTGATTTGTGTCCCAGTATGTGATCTATTCTGGAGAATGTTCCATGTGCACTCGAGAAGAATGTGTATTCTGCTGCTTTAGGATGAAATGTTCTGAATGTATCTGTTAAGTCCATCTGGTCCAGTGTGTCATTTAAAGCCATTGTTTCCTTGTTGATTTTATGATTAGATGATCTGTCCATTGTTGTAAGTGGGATGTTGAAGTCCCCTATGATTTTGGTATTATTATCAATGAGTTTCTTTATGTTTGTGATTAATTGATTTATATATTTGGTTTCTTTCATGTTTGGAGCATAAATGTTTACAATTGTTAGGTCTTCTTGGTGGATAGATCCTTTAATTATGATATAATGCCCTTCATCTTTTGTTACAGTCTATTTTAAAATCTAGCTTGTCTGATACAAGTATGGCTACTCCAGCTTTCTTTTGGTGACCATTAGCATGATAGATGGTTCTCCATCCCCTTATTTTCAATCTTAAGGGGTCTTTAGGACTAAAATGTGTCTCTTGTAAACAGCATATAGATGGATCTTGTTTTCTTATCCATTCTGTTACCCTATGTCTTTGACGTTTAGAATGAGTATTGAAAGATATGAATTTATTGCTATTATGTTGCCTGTAGAATCAGAGTTTCTGGTGGTATTCTCTGGTCCTTTTTAGTTTTTGTTGCTTTTGGAGGTTTTCTTTTTTGTTTGTTTGTTTGTTTGTTTTTTTTGTCTTTTCTCTCCTCAGAGAGTCCCTCTTAAAATTTCTTGCAGTGTTGGTTTAATGGTCATGAACTCCTATTTTTGTTTGTCTGGGAATCTTTTTATATACCCTTCTATATTGAAAGACAGCCTTGCTGGATAAAGAATTCTTGGCTTCATATCTTTCTGATTCAGCACATTGAATATATCTTGCCACTCCTTTCTGGCCTGCCACATTTCTGTGAATAGGTCTGCTGAGAATCTAATCTGTCTTCCCTTGTAGGTTAAGGACTTTTTTTCCCTTGCTGCTTTCAGGATTCTTTCCTTGCCTGAGTACTTTGTAAATATGATTATGATATGCCTTGTAGATAGTCAGTTTTTGTTGAATCTAGTGGGAATTCTCTGTACTTCCTGGATTTTGATGTCTGTGTCTTTCTCCAGGTTAGGAAAGTTTTCTGCTATGATTTGCTCACATAAATTTTCTACCCCTTTTTCTCTCTCTGTATCTTCTGGGACCCCTATAATTCTGATGTTGCTTTTTAATGAGTCACTGAGTTCTCTAATTCTTATATCATGCTCTTTTGCCTTGGTCTCCCTCTTTTTTTTCTGCTTTATTATTCTCCATAAGTTTTTATGTTTTTATCAGAGTTTTTATCTCTTTTATCACTGATTCGCTGCTCTGCTTCAACCATTTTTGCCACTGTGGCATTCATTTGAGATCACAGCTCAATTGTACCTTTTTCATTATCATCCTGACTGACTAGCTTTTACTTCTTTTATCTTCACAGAAAGAAATTCTAATCTATTTTCAACACCAGATAGTATTTTTATTATCATGATTCTAAATTCAAGTTCAGACATCTTGCTTGTATCTGCATTAAGTCCCTAGATGTCATTTCTTCCTGTTCTTTCTTTTGGGGTGAATTCCTTCGTTTCATCATTTTGAAAGAAGAAAAGGAATTAATAATGTAAAAAAGAAATAAAAATTAAAAATTAAAAACAACACAAAAAATCAAAGAAAGGATGCTAGATCCTAGATGTGTTTTGGTCTGGTTGTTGAAAGAAGTTTGATTAAAGAAAAAGGGGAAAGATAAGAAAAGGAGAAAAAATAGGGAAAAAAAGGAAAACATTTGAAAATCAGAAAAAATGAACACAATAAAATAGAATAAAATGAAATGATAAAAGTAAAATATAATTCAAAAAAATTACAAAAAAGTAAAAAATATAGTAGAAAAAAATTAAAATCTTTTTAATAAAAATGGAAAATAAAAAATTTTTCTCCCGAATTCAAGAATAAGAAAAGAAAAAGAAAAAAATTGAATAAATGGACCAGTAAACAAAATGAAATATGACTAAATTACAGTTGGTTTTCCATAGAAGTCAAACAGTGAAGCACTTTATAGTCCATAAACCAAGCAGATGGAGAAACTTGTGTTCATCAAGAGTGCAGTTGGCCCAGTTGGGTGGGGCTTGTTTTCCACTAGATGGCGCTGCTTAGCTTACTGGGGTGGATTGTTGTGGCACATGCAGGTGTTTATGTGCATGTGTTGGGGGATGAAAATGGCATCACCGGGCTACCCAGTCTCTAGTATTGGAACTCTGTGCTCTCCCTGACCAGCAATGAAGCACCCTTCCTTTGTCTCCAGCTTCCATCCACTCCCCGCTTCTACACTGTTGGTGACCAACCCATCAGGCTGCCAGGCAGCACCTCCCTCCTGAGTTTTATCTCAGATGGGGCTGTGTTTCCCAACCTCTCACTTCTTAGGGATGTGACTTTGACATGCTCAGATCCTCTGGAGGAGAGTCTTACTGAGCAATGGCCAGGTGCCAGCCCACGCTCAGGAGCATTCGCAAGACCACACTGTTGCCAATGACCAAAGACTGCTGCTGGGTGCCAGCATGCCCCAGAAAAACTTCACACGATCATGTACCAGTGGTGTTTCAGAGTTTATGGTAAATCACAACACACATCTGGCACCAGGCTTCACTCTTAACATCCTTGTTCCAATACCAGTGAATGTGGTTGTTCTCCAGGGTTCACTGGGACCTTTGCCTGTGGGGAGGTCACACAGCCTTTATCAAATGTCCTCCCCAAAAGGAAACTGCTACTCCCTGTGTGGCCCTGGGGACCCCTCAGAGCTCCTCTATGCACCTGGGGATTCACCCTTCCCACCAGAGGACCACCAGGTATTGAGCTACAGAGTTTCAGACTCTGTGCTTCCCCTGTTTATAGAGTCTTAAGGGAATTTAAACCCTCTCCTTTCTCCTTTCTCCCTTTTATGTTGAGACCCTTGGGGCTGTTTCCACTTTTCCTTTTTATCTCAAGCTGTTTTTGGGGTGGGGTGCTTTTCCCATACTCTCCCCCCATCCTCCCATCCTCTCTCCACAAGCAAAAACAGCTCTCTGCCCTCCTCGGCTTCTCTCTCCCCCAATTTACCTCTCCACGCTGAGTACCTGCTGAGTTCTGTTCAGGTTGTGAAGACTGCTGTGTTAATCCTCAAATCAGTTTTCTAGGTGTGCAAGATGGTTTAGCGTTTATCTGGCTGCATTTCAGGGATGAGAGATGCAAAAAAAAAAAAAAAAACTTCCATGCTGTTCCACCATCTTGGTCCATCATTAGGTCTCACATTTAGATATTTGATCTATTTAAAACTTATTTTTGTGTATGGTGTAAGGAAGTGCTCCAGTCTCATTCTCTTGCAGGTTGCTATCCACTTTTCCCAGTAGCATTTGTTGAAGAGACTGCCTTTTTCCCATTGGATGCATTGGATGTTCTTTCCTGATTTGTGGAAGATTAATTGACCATAGTTGTGGGTTCATTTCTAGGTTTTCTATTCTATTCTGTTAACCTATGTGTTTATTTTTGCAGTACCATACTCTTTTGATCACTATAGCTATGTAATGTAACTCTTAGCCTTCTTTTTACAAGGTTGCTTTGGCTATTCAGGGTATTTTGTGGTTCCTTACAAATGTTAGGGTTTGTAGTTCTGTGAAAAATGCTGTTGGTATTTTGATAGATTTGCATTAAATGTGTACATTGCTTTGGGGAATATAGACATTTAAACAATATTTCTTCTTCCAGTCCATGAGCATGGAGTATTTTTCCATTTCTTTGTGTTATCTTCAATTCCTTTCATCAGTGTTTTATAATTTTTAGAGTACACTTCTTTCACCTCTTTGATTAGATTTATTCCTACATATTTTATTGCTTATTGTGTAATTCTAAATGGGATTTATTCCTTAATTTCTTTTTCTGCTGCTTCATTATTTGTATATAGAAATGCAACAGATTTATGTACATCGATTTTGTGTCCTGTGAATTTAATTAATTCATGTATCAGTTCTAGCAATTTTTTTGGCAGAGTCAAGTTTTTTTTATATACAGTATCATGTCATCTGCAAATAGTGAATGTTTGACTTCTTCATTGCCAATTTGGTTGACTTTTATTTCTTTTTGTCATCTAATTGCTGTGGCTAAGACTTCCAGTACTATGTTAAATAACAGTGGTGAGTGTAGACATCTTTGTCTTGTTCTTGACCTTAGGGAGAAAGTTCTCAGTTTTTTCCCACTGAATGTGATGTTACCTATGGGTTTGAATGGATGTTGGACTATGTTGTCAAATGCTTCTTTATGTTCTGCTGAAATGATTATATGATTTTTATTGTCTTATTGGTGTGATGTATCACATTGGTTGATTTGTGAATATTGAATGATCCTTTCATTTCAGTGATAAATCCCATTTAATGATGGTGTACGTTATTTTTCTGAGGGTATTGTTGGATTCAGTTTGCTTGTATTTTGAGGAAGATTTTTGCATCTATGTTCATCAGAGTTACTGGCTTTAGTTCTCTTTATTTTTCTATTCTATTCTGTTTTTTAATTAAAATTTTTTTTTACTGTTTATTTTTGTGTGAGAGACAGAGAGAGAGACAGGGTGTGAGCAAGAGAAGGGCAGAAAGACAGGGAGACACAGAAGCTGAAGCAGGCTTTGGGCTCTGAGCTATCAGCACAGAGCCTGACACGGGGCTTGAACTCATGATGGTGAGATCATGATCTGCACTGAAGTCAGATGCTTAACCAACTGAGCCACACAGGCACCCCTGTGTTATTCTGGTTTTGATATCAGGATAATGGTAGACTCATAAAATGAATTTTGAAGTTTTCCTTTATTTTTTTTCTTTCTTTCTTTTTGGAATCATTTGAGAAACATAGGCATTATCTCTTCTTTAAATGTTTGATAGAATTCACCTATAAAACCATCTGGTCCTGGACTTTTGTTTATTGGGAATGTTTTGATTACTGATTCAATTTCATTGCTGGTAATTGATCTGTTCACATTTTCTATTTCTTCCTGCTTGAGTTTTGTTAGGTTATATGTTTCTAGGAATTTATCCACTGCTTCTAGATTGTCCAACTCTTGGCATATAATTTTTCATAATATTCTCTTAAGTGCAGTTTGTATTTCTGTGATGTCAGTTATTTCTTCTCTTTTATTTGTGGTTTTGTTTATTTGAGTCTTTTCTTTTTGTTTTTTGATGAATCTGACTATAGGTTTATGATTTTTGTTCATCTTTTCAAAGAATCAACTCCTGGTTTCTTTTCTCTGCTTTATTTTGTTGTTGTTATTTCTATATTGTTTATTTCTGGTCTAATATTTATGATTTCCTTCCTTCTGCTGGCTTTGGGTTTTGTTTGTTCTTCTTTTTCTAGCTTCTTTAGGTGTAAGGTTAGGTTGCTTATTTGAGATTTCTCTTGCTTCTTGAAGTAGACCTTATTGCTATAAACTTCACTTCTAGAACAATTCTGCTATATTCTGAAGGTTTGAATTGTAATGTTTTTATTTGCATTTGTTTTCATGTACTTTTTGATTTCTTCTTTGATTTCTTGGTTGAATCATTTATTGTTTAGTAATATGTTATTTAACCACTATGTATTTGTGTTCTTTCCAGATTTTCTTGTGGTTGATTTCTAGTTTCATAGAAAAGATGCATGATATGACCTTGATCTTTTTGAAATTTTTGAAGCTTGATTTGTGGCCTATTATTGTGATCTATTCTGGAGACTGTTCCATGTACACTTGAAAAGAATGTGTATTCTGCTATTTTAGTATGGAATGTTGTGAATATCCACTATGTCATTCAAAGTCACTGTTTCCTTGCTGATTTTCTATTTGGATGACCTGTTCATCAATATAAGTGTGTTATTAATGTCCCTTACTGTTTTTGTATTTCTATCAATTGGTTTCTTTATGTTTGTCTTGAACTGTTTTATGTATTTGTATGCTTTCATATTTGATGCATAAATATTACAATTATTGTACCTTTTTATTGGTTCCCCCCATTTATTATCATAGAGTGTCATTCTTTTTCTCTTGTTGCAGTCTTTGTTTCCAAAAAAATTTTTTAAGTTTATTTATTATTGAGAGAGAGAGACAGAGCATGAGAATGGGAGGGGCAAAGAGAGGAGGAAACGCGGAATCTGAAGCAGGCTCCAGGCTCTGAGCTGTCAGCACAGAACCTGACATGGGGCTCAAACTCGCAAACAGCGAGATAATGACCTGAGCCAAAGTCGGACGCTTAACTGACTGAGCCACCCAGGTGCCCCGCAGTCTTTGTTTTAAAGTTTATTTTTGTTTGTTTGTTTGTTTGTTTATTTAAGCATTGCTATCCTGGCTTTCTTTTGTCATCCATTTGCATAATAAATATTTCTCCATCCCCTCACTTTCGATCTGCAGGTGTCTTTAGGTCTCATATAAATCTCCTGTAGGCAACATATAGGTGAGTCTATGTTTTTACATGCAGTCTGTCTGTTTTTTGATTAGAGCTTTTAGTCCATTTCAAATTAATTATTGATAAATATATATTTATTGTCATTCTGATATTTGTTTTGTGGTTGTTTTTATAGTTTTCCTCTGGTCCTTTATTCTCTTTCATGTTTTATTGGTTTTCTTTAGTGATATACTTGGATTCTTTTCTCTTTATTCTTTGTGTATCTATTAGTGGTTTTTGATTTGTGGCTACCAGTTTGTGTATAACCTCTTCTGTTTAGCAGTCTATATAAATTTGATGGCTGCTTAAGTTTGAATCTTACATTTGAATCCCCCCCCCATGTTTTAGGTATATGGTGTTATATTTTATGTTCTTTTATTTTATGAATCCCTTGACTAATTTTTACAAAAACACGTATTTTTTTCTGCTTTTGTGTTTTTTTTTCTTTTCATACTCTCACTTACAGTCTTTTCTTTCCACTCAAAGGGTCTCCTTTGAGATTTCTTGTAGTGGTTATGAACTCTTTGGTTTTTGTTTGCCTGACAAACTCCATATTCTTCTAATCTCAATGATAGCCTTGTTTGATACTGTATTCTTGCCTGAAGATTTTCCCCTTTCAGCCCTTTGTGTATATCATGCCACTTCCTTCTAGCCTACAAAGTTTCTTCTGAAAAATCCACTGATAGCTTTATGGGAGTTCCCATATATGTAACTGTCTTCTTTGCTGCTTTAGTTTTTTTTTTTTTTTACTACTTTTTGCCATTTTAATTATTATTTGTTTTGTTGTGGACCTTCTTGGGTTGATTTTTGGGGGGCATCTCTGCCTTCTGGGTATCTGTTTCCTTCCCCAGATTAGAGAAGTTTTCAGCCATCTTCTCTTCAAATAAATTTTCTGCTCTTTTTTTCTCTGTCTTCTGCTGGGATCCCTATAATGTAAATGTTATTATGTTTGGTGCAGTCATGGGGTTTCCTAAGACTATTCTCAATTTGCACAATTTGTTTCTCCTCTCATCTTCTCAGCTTGGTTACTTTCAATTACCCTGTCTTCTGGTCATTAATTTGTTTCTCTGCTTCCTCTAGCCTGGTATTTTTTCATTCAAGTGTATTTTTAATTTTATTTATTATGTTTTTCATCTTTGATTGGTTCTTTTTCTTATCACTTTATTAAGGGCCTTATTAATGTCTTCCACTCTTTTCTCAAGTCCAGTGACTATGATCACTACTTTAAATTCTTTTTTTTTTTTTTTGGTTTTTTATTTATTATTTTTTTTTAATTTACATCCAAATTAGTTAGCATATAGTGCAACAATGATTTCAGGGGTAGATTCCTTAATGCCTCTTACCATTTAGACCATCCCCCCTCCCACAACCCCTCTAGTAACCCTCTGTTTGTTCTCCATATTTGAGTCTCATGTTTTGTCCCCCTCCCTGTTTTTATATTATTTTTTCCCTTCCCTTATGTTTATCTGTTTTGTATCTTAAAGTCCTCATATGAGTGAAGTTATATATTTGTCTTTCTCCGACTGACTAATTTCGCTTAGCATAATACCCTCTAGTTCCGTCCACATAGTTGCATAATTTAAATTGTTTATCAGACATATTACTTATATCCATTTCACTCAGGTCTCTTCCTAATACCTGGTTTGATCCTGTTCTTTCTTTGGGGACATATTTCTCTCTCTCTCATCATTTTGTCTAACTCTCTGTGTCTGTTTCTCTGTGTTGGGAAAGTCAGCTACATGTCTTGCTCTTGATGGTAATGGCATTATGAAGAAGAGGTCTTATTGTGCCATGCAGTGTAATGTCCCTGTTACCCAGGGCATGGTGCTTCAGGGAGTGTCTCTTATGTGTGTTGTGTGTGCTCTGCTATTGAGTCCTGGCCAATTTTTCCCTTAGTCCCATTGCTTGCAGAGGCTCTTTGCCTGATATGGGAAGTATTTGTTCTCCAGCAGACGTGCAGTCCATTTTAACAAAGTGTGCACTTGTTTGCTTGCTAAATGAGACCTACCACCACCACTGGAACTGACATCCTGTAAAATGCATGGGTCGGGAAACAAGGTGCTATTGGGATTTGTGCCATCCTTCAAGGAAGCACACCTGCAATTTGAAGACTGAGGCAAGGGTGACTGGAAAGGGCAGATCTGATGAAGTGTAGAGGGGTGGGACTTTGGGAAAACAAGTTAGTACTGACTATTGGTCCCTTGCTGGTTCCCAAGGTGGCTGTGTTTATGCTGGGGGATGGAGGGTGTGTGTGGTAATGTTATACACCTACTCCTTTGTTTCTAGAGAGGTCTTCCTGTGATCCTTGCCTCTCTGGGCTATACTCTGAGATGTGTAAATCACTCTCTTTCTGGTCTGCCCCTGACATTTTTCAAACTCATGGTTCTACGCTGTATCTGCTCAGGCTAGCTGTCCTACTGTCTCTTTAATGCTCTCTGGGCTCTTCTGGGGCCAAGCCTGATGATTTTTAAATTCTAGGTTTTAAGTCCCACTGGTTGTAAAAACTCATGAAATTTGGCACCTTTTGCTTTCAAATCCAAATGTTATGAGGATTTGTTTTCTCCGTGTGGGCTTCTGGGTGTGAAAATCTGTTTTTCACCTTCTCTGTGTCACTGGCTTCCTGCCCACTGAGGACTGCCATAGTCCATTTTACTCCCAAACCCTATCTGTGTACTTCCTACTTTCTTTGATGTGGCCTCTTCTCTACCTTTAGTTGTGTAATTTGTTCTCCAAGTCTTTAGATCATTTTCTGGGTTATTTACACTGATGTGAATGTTATCTAGTTGTATCAACTGGACAAGTGAGTAAGGTCCTCTTACTCTGCCATCTTCCCAGCCTCCTCCTAGAGGATCTTGTTTTGATGGTGAGGGCTGCTGAATGATCAGGGTGGTGGTTGCTAAAGATTGGGGTAGCTGTGACAATTTCTTTTTTTATTTTTATATTTATTTATTTATATTCAAATCCAAGTTAGTTAACGATAGTGTAATAATGATTTCAGAAATAGAATTTAATGATTCATCACTTACATACAATACCCAGTGCTCCTCCCATCAAGTGTCCTCTTTACTGTCCATTGCCCATATAATCCATCCCCCTATCCAACACCCCACCAGCAACCCTCAGTTTGTTTTCTGTATTTAAGAGTCTCTTATGGTTTGCCTCCCTCTCAGTTTTTATCTTATTTTTGCTTCCCTTTCCCTATGTTCATCCATTTGGTTTCTTAAATCCCGCATATGTGTGAAATCAAATGATACTTGTCTTTCTCTGACTGACTTATTTCACTTAGCATAATACCTTCTAGCTCCATCCATGCTGTTGCAAATGGCAAGATTAATTCTTTTTGATTGCAGAGTAATACTCCATTGTATACCACATCTTTATCCATTCATCTGTCAATGGATGTTTGGGCTCTTTCTATACTATGGCTATTGTCAATTGTGCTGCTTTGAACATTGGGGTGGATGTGCCCCTTTGAAACAGCACACCTGTATCCCTTGGATATATACCTAACAGTACAATTGCTCGGTCATAAGGTACTTCTATTTTTAACTTTTTGAGGAACCTTCATAATGTTTTCCAGAGTGGCTGAACTAGTTTGCATTCCCACCAACAGTGCAAAAGAGATCCTCTTCCCCACATCCTCGCCAACATCTGTTGTTGCCTCAGTTGTTAATTTTAGCCATTCTGATTGGTGTGAGGTGGTATCTCATTGTGGTTTTAATTTGTATTTCCCTGATGATGAGTGATGTTGAGCATTTTTTCATGTGTCTGTTAGACATCTGAATGTCTTTTTAGTCATCTTGATGTTTTCTTTGGAGAAGTGTTTATTCATGTCTTTTGCCCATTTCTTCACTGGATTATTTGTTTTTTGGGTGTTGAGTTTGATAAGTTCTTTATAGATTTTGGATACTAGCCATTTATCTGATATGTCATTTGCAAATATCTTCTCCCATTCTGTCAGTTGCCTTTTAGTTTTGCTTATTGTTTCCTTCACTGTGCAGAAGCTTTTTATCTTGATGAGGTCTTAATAGTTCATTTTTGCTTTTGTTTCCCTTGCCTCCAGAGACATATTGTGTAAGAAGTTGTTGAGGCTGAGGTCGAAGAGGTTGTTGCCTGCTTTCTCCTCTAGGATTTTTATGGCTTACTGTCTTATCTTTAGGTCTTTGATCCAGGTTGAGTTTATTTTTGTGTATGGTGTGAGACAGTGTCCCAGATTCATTTTTTCTGCATGTTGCTGTCCAGTTTTCTCAGCACCATTTACTGAAGAGACCGTCTTTACTCCACTGGATATTTTTTCCTGCTTTGTCAAAGATTAGTTGGCCATACGTTTGTGGGTCCATTTCTGGGTTCTCTATTCTGTTCCATTGATCTGAGTGTCTGTTTTTGTGCCAGTACCATACTGTCTTGATGATTACAGCTTTGTAATACAGCTTAAAGTCTGGAATTGTGATGCCTCCAGCTTTGTTTTCTTTTTCAACCTTACTTTGGCTATTCAGGGTCTTTTCTGATTCCATATAAATTTCAGAATAGTTGTTCTAGCTCTGTGAAGATTGCTGGTATTATTTTGATAGGGATTGCATTGAATACGTAGATTACTTTGGGTAGTAGCGACATTTTAACAATATTTGTTTTTCCAATCCATGAGTATGGGATGTTTTTCCATTTTTTTTGTGTGTGTTATTCATTTTCTTTCATAAGCTTTCTGTAGTTTTCAGTGATAGATTTTTCACCTCTTTGGTTGAGTTTATTCCTAGGTATTTTACAGTTTTTGATGCAATTGTAAATGGGATCGATTCTGTAATTTTTCTTTCTGCTGCTTCATTGTTGGTGTATAGAAATGCAGCTGATTTCTGTACATTGATCTTATATCCTGCAACTTTGCTGAATTCATGGATCAGTTCTAGCAGTTTTTTTGTGGAGTCGTTTGGATTTTCCAAATTGAGTATCATGTCATCTGCAAAGAGTGAAAGTTTGAATTCCTTCTTGCTGATTTGTATGCCTTTTATTTCTTTTTGTTGTCTGATTACTGAAGGTAGGATTTCCAACATTATGTTGAGTAACAGTTGTGAGAGTGGGCATCCCTGTCGTGTTCCTTATCTCAGGGGGAAAGCTCTCAGTTTTTCCCCATTGAGGATGTTATCAGCTGTGGGCTTTTCATAAATGGCTTTTATGATGTTTAAGTATGTTCCTTCTATCCCGACTTTCTTGAAGGTTTTAATCATGAAAAGATGCAGTATTTTGTCAAATGCTTTCTCTGCATCTATTGAGAAGATCATGTGGTCCTTATCCTTTCTTTTATTAATGTGATGTATCACATTGATTGATTTGTGGATATTTAACTAGCCTTGCATTTCAGGAATAAGTCCCAGTTGATTGTGGTGAATAGTTCTTTTAGCATATTGTTTGATCCTGTTTGCTAGTATCTTGTTGAGAATTTTTGCAACCATGTTCATCAAGGAAATTGGTCTGTAGTTCTCCTTTTTAGTGGGGTCTTTGTCTGGTTTTGGAATCAAGGTGCTGGCCACGTAGAATGAATTTGGACTTTTTCCTTCCATTTCTATTTTTTGGAACAGCTTCTAAAGAGTAGGTGTTAACTCTTCTTTAAATGTTTGGTAGATTTCCCCTGGAAAGCCATCTGGCCCTGGAGTCTTGTTTGTTGGAAGATTTTTGGTTACTGATTCAATTTCTTTACTGCTTATGGGTCTGTTCAAATTTTCCATTTCTTCATGTTTCAGTTTTGGTAGTTTATATGTTTCTAGAAATTTGTCCATTTCTTCCAGATTGCCCAATTTGTTGGCATATGATTGCTCATAATATTCTCTTATTTTTCTTTGTATCTCTGTGGTGTTGGTTGTGATCTCTCCTCTTTCATTTGTGGTTTTATTTATTTGAGTCCTTTCCTTTTTCTTTTGGATCAGTCTGGCTACTGGTTTATCAGCTTTGTTAATTCTTTCAAAGGACCAGCTCATGGTTTTATTGATCTGTTCTGTTGTTCTGATTTCAATATCATTGATTTCTGCTCTAATCTTTATTAATTCTCTTCTTCTACTGGT
Source organism: Acinonyx jubatus (assembly GCF_027475565.1). NCBI lineage: Eukaryota > Metazoa > Chordata > Mammalia > Carnivora > Felidae > Acinonyx > Acinonyx jubatus. Next base: position 61,544,828 of record NC_069391.1, read on the forward strand.
TTTGGGCTTTATTTGCTATTCTTTTTACAGCTCTTTAAGGTGTAAGGTTAGGTTGTATATTTGAGACCTTTCTTCCTTCTTTAGGAAGGCCTGGATTGCTATATACTTCCCTCTTGTGACTGCCATTGCTGCATCCCAGAGGTTTTGAACTGTCGTGTTTTCATTTTCACTGGCTTCCATGTACTTTTAAATTACCTCTTTAATTTCTTGGTTAAATTTCCTCTTTAATTTCATTCTTTAGTAGGATGTTCTTCAACCTCCAAGTAGTCACAGTCTTTCCAATTTTTTTGTGGTTGATTACAAGTTTCATAGTGTTGTGGTATGAAAAGATTTAGATCTTTTTGTACTTGTTGAGGGATGTTTGTGTTCCAGTATGTGATCTATTCTGGAGAATGTTCCATGTGCACTAGAGAAGAATGTGTATTCTGCTGCTTTAGGATGAAATGAGCTGTGGCAATTTCTTAGGGTAAGGCAATAGTGAATTTTGCCATATTGATTCCTTTCATGAACACTTTCTTTGCAGCATGCAGTGCTGTTCCACAGAATTTTACCACAGTAGAATTTCTTTTAAAATTATAATCAACCTTCTCAAACCTTGTTGCTACTTTATCAACTAAGTTTATGTAATATTCTAACTCCTTTGTTTGTCCTTTCAACAATCTTAACAGAATCTTCATCTGGTACAGATTCCATCTCAAGAAACTACTCTCTGCTCATTTTTAAGAAGCAACTCCTCATCTGTTAAAGTTTAGTCATGAGTTTGCAGCAATTCGGTCACATCATCATGCTCCACTTTTTTTTATTTATGTATGAAATTTATTGTCAAATTGGTTTCCATACAACACCCAGTGCTCATCCCAAAAGGTGCCCTCCTCAATACCCATCACCCACCCTCTCCTCCCTCACCCCCATCAACCCTCAGTTTGTTCTCAGTTCTCAACAGTCTCTTATGCTTTGGCTCTCTCCCACTCTAACCTCTTTTTTTTTTATTCCTTCCCCTCCCCCATGGGTTTCTGTTAAGTGTCTCAGGATCCACATAAGAGTGAAAACATATGGTATCTGTCTTTCTCTTTATGGCTTATTTCACTTAGCATCACACTCTCCAGTTCCATCCACGTTGCTACAAAGGGCCATATTTCATTCTTTCTCATTGCCATGTAGTACTCCATTGTGTATATAAACCACAATTTCTTTATCCATTCATCAGTTGATGGACATTTAGGCTCTTTCCATAATTTGGCTATTGTTGAGAGTGCTGCTATAAACATTGGGGTCCAAGTGCCCCTATGCATCAGTACTCCTGTATCCCTTGGGTAAATTCCTAGCAGTGCTATTGCTGGCTCATAGGGTAGGTCTAATTTTAATTTTTTGAGGAACCTCCATACTGTTTTCCAGAGTGGCTGCACCAATTTTCATTCCCACCAACAGTGCAAGAGGGTTCCCATTTCTCCACATCCTCTCCAGCATCTATAGTCTCCTGATTTGCTCATTTTGGCCACTCTGACTGGCGTGAGGTGATATCTGAGTGTGGTTTTGATTTGTATTTCCCTGATGAGGAGCGACGTTGAGCATCTTTTCGTGTGCCTGTTGGCCATCCAGATGTCTTCTTTAGAGAAGTGTCTATTCATGTTTTCTGCCCATTTCTTCACTGGGTTATTTGTTTTTCAGGTGTGCAGTTTGGTGAGCTCTTTATAGATTTTGGATACTAGCCCTTTGTCCGATATGTCATTTGCAAATATCTTTTCCCATTCCGTTGGTTGCCTTTTAGTTTTTTTGGATGTTTCCTTTGCTGTGCAGAAGCTTTTTATCTTCATGAGGTACCAATAGTTCATTTTTGCTTTTAATTCCCTTGTCTTTGGGGATGTGTCAGTAATAAATTGCTACGACTGAGATCAGAGAGGTCTTTTCCTGCTTTCTCCTCTAGGGTTTTGATGGTTTCCTGTCTCACATTCAGGTCCTTTTTCCATTTTGAGTTTATTTTTGTGAATGGTGTGAGAAAGTGTTCTAGTTTCATCCTTCTGCATGTAGCTGTCCAGTTCTCCCAGCACCATTTGTTAAAGAGACTGTCTTTTTTCCATTAGATATTCTTTCCTGCTTTGTCAAAGATGAGTTGGCCATACGTTTGTGGGTCTAATTCTGGGGTTTCTATTCTATTCCATTGGTCTGTGTGTCTGTTTTTGTGCCAATACCATGCTGTCTTGATGATTACAGCTTTGTAGTAGAGGCTAAAGTCTTGGATTGTGATGCCTCCTGCTTTGGTCTTCTTCAAAATCACTTTGGCTACTCGGGGCCTTTTGTGGTTCCATATGAATTTTAGGATTTCTTGTTCTAGCTTCGAGAAGAATGCTGGTGCAATTTTGATTGGGATTGCATTGAATGTGTAGATAGCTTTGGGTAGTATTGACATTTTGACAGTATTTATTCTTCCAACCCACGAGCACAGAATGTTTTTCCATTTCTTTATATCTTCTTCAAATTCCTTCATATGCTTTCTATAGTTTTCAGCATACAGATCTTGTACATCTTTGGTTAGATTTATCCCTAGGTATTTTATGCTTCTTGGTGCAATTGTGAATGGGATCAGTTTCTTTATTTGTTTTTCTGTTGCTTCATTATTAGTGTATAGGAATGCAACTGATTTCTGTACATTGATTTTGTATCCTGCAACTTTGCTAAATTCATGTATCAGTTCTAGCAGACTTTTTTGGAGTCTATCGGATTTTCCACATATAATATCATGTCATCTGCAAAAAGTGAAAGCTTGACTTCATCTTTGCCAATTTTGATGCCTTTGATTTCCTTTTGTTGTTTGCTGACGCTAGAACTTCCAACACTGCGTTAAGCAACAGTGGTGAGAGTGGACATCCCTGTCGTGTTCCTGATCTGAGGGAAAAAGCTCTCACTTTTTCCCCATTGAGGATGATGTTAACTGTGGGCTTTTCATAAATGGCTTTTATGATCTTTAAGTATGTTCCTTCTATCCCGACTTTCTCGAGGGTTTTTATTAAGAAACGTTGCTGAATTTTGTCAAAGGCCTTTTCTGCATCGATTGACAGGATCATATGGTTCTTCTCTTTTCTTTTATTAATGTGATGTATCATGTTGACTGATTTGCGAATGTTGAACCAGCCTTGCATCCCAGGAATGAATCCCACTTGATCATGGTGAATAATTCTTTTTATATGCTGTTGAATTAGATTTGCTAGTATCTTATTGAGAATTTTTGCATCCATATTCATCAGGGATATTGGTCTGTAGTTCTCTTTTTTACTGGGTCTCTGTCTGGTTTAGGAATCCAAGTAATACTGGCTTCATAGAATGAGTCTGGAAGTTTTCCTTCCCTTTCTATTTTTTGGAATAGCTTGAGAAGGATAGGTATTATCTCTGCTTTAAACGTCTGGTAGAACTCCCTTGGGAAGCCATCTGGTGCTGGACTGTTATTTGTTGGGAGATTTTAGATGACTGATTGAATTTCTTTGCCAGTTATGGGTCTGTTCAAGCTTTCTATTTCCTCCTGATTGAGTTTTGGAAGTGTGTGGGTGTTTAGGAATTTGTCCATTTCTTCCAGGTTGTCCAGTTTGTTGGCATATAAGTTTTCATAGTATTCCCTGATAATTGCTTGTATCTCTGAGGGATTGGTTGTAATAATTCCATTTTCATTCATGATTTTATCTGTTTGGGTCATCTCCCTTTTCTTTTTGAGAAGCATGAAGTTTATCAATTTTGTTTATTTTTTCAAAAAACCAACTCTTGGTTTCGTTGATCTGCTCTACTCTTTTTTTAGATTCTATATGGTTTATTTCTGCTCTGATCTTTATTATTTCTCTTCTTCTGCTTGGTTTGGGGTGTCTTTGCTGTTCTGTTTCTATTTCCTTTAGGTGTGCTGTTAGATTTTGTATTTGGGATTTTTCTTGTTTCTTGAGATAGGCCTGGATTGCAATGTATTTTCCTCTCAGGACTGCCTTCGCTGCATCCCAAAGCGTTGGATTGTTGTTTTTTCATTTTCATTTGTTTCCATATATTTTTTAATTTCTTCTCTAATTGCTTGGTTGACCCACTCATTGTTTAGTAGGGCGTTCTTTAATCTGCATGCTTTTGGAGGTTTTCCAGACTTTTTCCTGTGGTTGATTTCAAGTTTCATAGCATTGTGGTCTGAAAGTATGCATGGTATGATCTCCATTCTTGTATACTTATGAAGGGCTGTTTTGTGACCCAGTATGTGATCTATCTTGGAGAATGTTCCATGTGCACTCAAGAAGAAAGTATATTCTGTTGCTTTGGGATGCAGAGTTCTAAACATATCTGTCAAGTCCATCTGATCCAATGTATCATTCAGGGCCCTTGTTTCTTTATTGACCGTGTGTCTAGATGATCTATCCATTTCTGTAAGTGGAGTGTTAAATTCCCCTGCAATTGCCACATTTTTATCAATAAGGTTGCTTATGTTTGTGAGTAATTGTTTTATATATTTGGGGGCTCCCATATTTGGAGCATAGACATTTATAATAGTTAGTTCTTCCTGATGAACAGACCCTGTAATTATTATATAATGCCGTTCTTCATCTCTTGTTATGTCCTTTAATTTAAAGTCTAGTTTGAAAAAAATAAAAATAAAAAATAAAAAAATAAAGTCTAGTTTGTCTGATATAAGTATGGCTACTCCAGCTTTCTTTTGACTTCCAGTAGCATGATAAATAGTTCTCCATCCCCTCACTCTCAAGCTGAAGGTGTCCTCAGATCTAAAATGAGTCTCTTATAGACAGCAAATACATGGGTCTTGTTTTTTTATCCATTCTGATACCCTATGTCTTTTGGTTGGCGTATTTAGTCCATTTACGTTCAGTGTTATTATAGAAAGATATGGGTTTAGAGTCATTGTGATGTCTGTATGTTTTATGCTTGTAGTGATGTCTCTGGTACTTTGTCTCACAGGATCCCCCTTAGGATCTCTTGTAGGGCTGGTTCAGTGGTGATGAATTCCTTCAGTTTTTGTTTGTTTGGGAAACCTGTATCTCTCCTTCTATTCTAAATGACAGACTTGCTGGATAAAGGATTCTCGACTGCATATTTTTTCTGTTCATCACATTGAAGATCTCCTGCCATTCCTTTCTGGCCTGCCAAGTTTCAGAAGAGAGATCCGTCACGAGTCTTATAGGTCTCGCTTTATATGTTAGAGCACGTTTATCCCTCGCTGCTTTCAAATTTTTCTCTTTATCCTTGTAGTTTGCCAGTTTCACTATGATATGTTTTGCAGAAGATCAATTCAAGTTACATCTGAAGGGAGTTCTCTATGCCTCTTGGATTTCAATGCCTTTTTCCTTCCCCTGATCAGGAAAGTTCTCAGCTATGATTTCTTCAAGTACACCTTCAGCACCTTTCCCTCTCTCTTCCTCCTCTGGAATACCAATTATGCATAGATGTTTTCTATTTAGTGCATCACTTAGTTCTCTAATTTTCCCCTCATACTCCTGGATTTTTTATCTCTCTTTTTCTCAGCTTCCTCTTTTTCCATAATTTTATCTTCTAGTTCACCTATTCTCTCCTCTGCCTCTTTAATCCGAGACGAGGTTGTCTCCATTTTATTTTGCAGCTCGTTTATAGCATTTTTCAGCTCCTCCTGACTATTCCTTAGTCCCTTGATCTCTGTAGCAATAGATTCTCTGCTGTCCTCTATACTGTTTTCAAGCCCAGTGATTAATTTTATGACTATTATTCTAAAATCACTTTCTGTTATATTGTTTAAATCCTTTTTGATCAGTTCACTAGCTGTTGTTATTTCCTGGAGATTCTTTTGAGGGGAATTCTTCTGTTTGGTCATTTTGGATAGTCCCTGGTGGTGCAGAACGGCAGGGCACTTCCCCTGTGCTGTCTTGAATACCTTGCATTGGTGGGCGGGGCTGCAGTCAGACCTGATGTCTGCCCCCAGCCCGTCACTGGGGCCACTGTCAGACTGGTGTGTGCCTTCTCTTCCCCACTCCTAGGGGTGGGATTCACTGTGGGGTGGCGTGGCCCATCTGGGCTACTTGCACACTGCCAGGCTTGTGGTGCTGGGGCTCTCGCGTATTAGCTGGGGTGGATAGGCAAGGTGCACAGGGGCGGGAGATGCAGGCTCAGCTCACTTCTCCTCTGATGATCCACTTCGGGAGGGGCCCTGTGGCAGCAGGAGGAATCACACCCACCACCGGAGGGATGGATCCACAGAAGCACAGCGTTGGGTGTTTTGGGTGTTTGCCCAGTGCAAGCAAGTTCCCTGGCAGGGACTGGTTCCTTTTGGGATTTTGGCTGGGGGATGGGCGAGGGAGATGGCGCTGGCAAGCGCCTTTGTTCTCCGCCAAACTGAGCTCTGTTGTCCGGGGCTCAGCAACTCTCCCTCCCATTGTCCTCCAGCCTTCCTGCTCTCTGAGCAGAGTTGTTAACTTATAACCTTCCAGATGTTAAGTCCCGCTTGCTGTCTGAACTCACTCCGTCTGGCCCCTCAGCTTTTGCAAGCCAGACTGGGGGGGTCTCTGCTTGGCTGGCGGGATGCCCCTCTGCCCTGGCTCCCTCCCACCAGTCTGCGTTGCGCGCACCGCCTCTCCGCCCTTTCTACTCTCTTCCATGGGTCTCTCATCTGTGCTTGGCTCCGGAGAATCCATTCTGCTAGTCTTCTGGCATTTTTCTGGGTTATTTAGGCCGGTGTAGGTGGAATCTAAGTGATCAGCCAGACACGGTGAGCCCAGCATCCTCCTATGCCGCCATCTTCCTCCACTTTTTTAAAAAAAAAATATTTTTTAATGTTTATTTGTTTTTGAGAGAGACAGAGAGAGCAAGCACGAGTGGGGGAGGGGCTGAGAGAGAAGGAAACATAGAATCTGAAGCAAGCAAGCTCCAGGCTCTGCGATGTCAGCACAGAGCCTGACAAAGGGCTCGAACCCACGAACTGTGAGATCATGGCCTGAACCTACGTTGGACGCTTAACCAATTGAGCCACCCAGATGCCCTTTTAATGCTCCACTTTTAATTCTAGTTTTCTTCCTAGTTCCACTACATCTGAAGATATCTTCTCTCCTTAAGTCTTGAGGGTTGGAATCAACTTATTCCAAACTCCTCCTCCTGTTGATATTTTGACCTCTTCCCATAAATTACAAATGTTCTTCAAGACACCTAGGATGGTGAATCTTTTCCAGGAGGTTTTCAATTGACTGCCAGATGCATCAGAGGAATCACCTGTCTATGGCAGCACTAGCTTCATGAAATGTATTTATTACATAATAAGATTCGAAAGTCGAAATTACTCCTTAATCCATAGACTGCAGAATGGGTTTTGTGTCAGCAGGCATGAAAACAACATTACTCTTGTTGCCCATTTCCATCAGAGCTCTTGGGTAACCATGTGCATTGTCAATGAACAGAGGTATTTTGAATGATTTTTTTCTCTGAGAAGTGGGATTAAATATTCAGTAAATTATATCATAAGCAGATATTCTGTCATCCAGGTTTTGTTCTTCCATTTATTGAACACAGGCAGAGTAGATTTAGCATAACCTACTCTGTAAGAATTTTAGAATGGTAAATGAGCATTGGCTTCAACTTAAAGTCACTAGCTGCATTAGCTCCTAATAAGATAATCAAACTGTCCTTTGAAGCTTGACACTGACTTCTGTAGCTATGAAAGTCTTAGATGACATCTATTTCCAACATCAGAGTGTCTCATCTATATAGGAAAATCTGTTGTTTTAGAAATAACTTCTTTCCTTATACCTATGGATTAACCTCTGTTAGCTTCAAACTTATCTTCTGTAGCTTCCTCACTTCTCTCAGCCTTAATAAAATTAAAGAAAGTTAGGGTCTTGCTCTGGCTTTAGTTTAAGGTAATATCGTGGCTGGTTTTATCTATCAAGACCACGAAAACTTTCTCCATCTCAACAGCAAGGTTGTTCTGTTTTGTTTTGTTTTGTTTTAATTTTTAAAAAATCATTCATGTGTTCAGTGGTGTAGCACTTTTAATTTCCTTCAAGAAGTAGTCCTTTGCATTCATTACTTGGTTAACTATTACAGAGGCCTAGCTTTCAGTCTTTCTCAGTTTTTGACATATCTTGCTCACTAAGCTTAATCATTTCTAGCTTTTGATTTAAAGTGAGATGTGTGACTCTTTCACGTGAACATTTAGAGGCTTTTGTAGGGTTATTAACTGGTCTAATTTGAATATTGTGCCTTAGGGAATAGAGAAACCTGAAAAGAGGGAGAGAGATGAGGAAATGGCCAGTTGGTAGAGAGGTCAGAGCACACACATTTATCTATTAAGTTCATTATCTTATATAAGTGTGGTTTGTGGTGCCCCAAAACAATTACAATAACATCAAAGATCACTGATCACTATAAAAATATAATAATAAGGAAAAGTTTGAGATATTGTGAGAATTTCCAAAATGTGACACAGACACAAAATGATGACATACCTTTAGAAAAATGTTGTTGATGGGCCTGTTTGATGCAGGGTTGCTACATTTCAATTTGTGAAAAATAAAATATCTGGTAAGCACAATAAAACAAGATATGCCTGTATTGAAAATTATTATTAATTAAAATCCATAGTTGACATTAGAGCTTACTCTGTTGCACAGTACTATGGGGTTTTACAACTGCATAATGTCATGTATCAACAATTATAGTATCCTACAGAATAGATTCATTGCTCTAAAAGTCCCCTGTGTCTCATATCCCTTACTGTTCCATTTCCTTCCTGAGCCTCTGCTATCATTGATCTTTCCACTGTCTCCATAGTTTTGTCTTTTCCAGAATGTCATATAATTGGAATTTTACAATATGTAGCATTTTAGACTGGCTTCTTTCACTTAACAATATGTATTTAGAGTTTCTACATGCCCCATTGTGGCTTGATAGCTTGTTTTTTAAACTGCTGAATAATATTTCATTTTATGGATATACTATGCTTTTTTTTTATCCTTTCACCAGTTGAAGGACATATTTGTTGCTTCCTACTTTGGAGCAATTATGAGTGAAACTGCTATACCCATTCATATGCCAGTTTTTGTGTAGACTTAAGTTTTCCAACTCATTTGAGTAAATACCAAGGACCAAGATTGCTGGATCATATGGCAAGACTACATTTAGCTTCTTAAAAAGTGGCCAAACTGTCTTCCAAAGCTGCTATACCATTTTGTATTTCTACTAGCAATGAGTGAGAGATCCTGCTGCCTCACATTCTCATTAGCATTTGGTATTGTCAGTATTTTGGATTTTAGCCATTCTAGTAAGTATATAGTGATATCTCATTGTAATCATATCTTTCCTTTAGCCATTCTCTTCTACCACCTCTCACTGGAAACAGTTTATCCTCCTGTTATTCTAGGCAAGAACAAATTCCAATTTTACTGAGGAATTTAGCATTCTGACAAGTTTAAATCAGCTTTTAATGAAAACAACAAAATAAAACAACCAAAACACCATTGTATTTTCATCTCTAAAAAATGCTAAATGGTTTCACTTATAGGCTGGCAGACTGAGTTTACACTGCATGGTATCAGGCCAATTGCTGTTTGACTTTATTATTTTAGTCACATTTATCGAGGGATAATTTTCATACAGCAAAATTCACTTATTAATTGTACAGTTTGATGAGTTTTGATAAAGCATATAGATGTATAATCACCACCTCAGTCAAGATATGAACATTTTCATCACTGAAAGAAGTTCCCTTATTGCCTTTTGTAATCTATTCTCATCTTAGGCAACCACAAATCTAATTTCTGTCTATATAGTATTTGACTTTACAGAATGTCATATAACAAATATCATACACTATATGCCCTTTTATTGATGGCTTTTTTCACCTAACAAATGCTATCGAGATTCACCCATGTTGTTGCATGTGTTAGTAGTTTGTATTCTACTGAATGGATATATTACATTTTGTTTATCCATTCACCAATTGGTAGACTTTTTGGTTATTTCCAGTTTTTGGCTATTATGAATAAAGTTGCTATAAGCATTTACAAACTGCTCTTTATGTGGAAATATGTTTTCATTTCTCTTCGGTACTCAGGAGTGGAGTATTTGTAAGAAACTGACAAATTATTTTCCAAAATGGCTGAACAATTTTGCATTTCTTCTAGCCATGTGATAGAGTTCTAGTTACTCTTCATCCTTGACAGCACTTGATATTCTTAGTCTTTTAGATTTTATCTAATAGTTGCATAGTGTTATATAGTAGTAGTTGGTATGTCAGTGTGGTTTTAATTTGCATTTCCCTGATGACTAATGATATTGGGCATTTTTTTCATGTGCTTGTCATCCTTATATCTTCTTCAGTGTCTGTTCAAATCTTGTGTCCATTTTTATTTATTTATTTGTTTTTAATTTTAATTTTTTATTTTTTTAAATTTACATCCAAATTAGTTAACATATAGTGCAATGATTTCAGGAGTAGATTCCTTAGTGTCCCTTCACCATTTAGCCCATCTCCCTCCCACAACCCCTCTAGTAACCCTCAGTTTGTTCTCCATATTTATGAATCTCTTGTTTTGTCCCTCTCCCTGTTTTTATATTATCTGTTTCCCTTTCCTTACGTTCATCTGTTTTGTCTCTTAAAGTCCTCATATGAGTGTAGTCATATGATATTTGTCTTTCTCTGACTAATTTCACTCAGCATAATACCCTCCAGTTCCATCCACGTAGTTGCAAATGGCAAGATTTCATTCTTTTTGATTGCCGAGTAATGCTCCATTGTATAGATATACCACATCTTCTTTATCCATTCTTCCATCAATGGACATTTGGGCTCTTTCCTTGCTTTGGTTATTGTTGCTAGTGTTCCTATAAACATGAGGGTGCAAGTGTCCCTTTGAAACAACATACCTGTATCCCTTGGATAGTAGTGCAATTGCTGGGTTATAGGGTAGTTCTATTTTTAGTTTTTTGAGGAACCTGCATACTGTTTTCCAGAGTGGCTGCACCAGCTTGCATTCCATCTTTTGTCCATTTTCAATGGGTTATTTGTACTGTTGCTGTGTTGCAAGAATTCTTTATATTTAATTCTGAATATGAGTCTTTTATCAGATGAATGTTTTGTAAATATATTTTCCAGTCTGAAGCTTATCTTTTTATTTTCTTAATGTCTTTTGAGGAACAGAGGTTCTTAATATTTGTTACCTACAGTAACATTTTTTCTTTATGGTTTGTGCTTTTTGTGGGTTTTATCTAACCAATCTTTGATTGACTTATTGTCACATATTTTGTGTGTGTGTGTGTGTGTGTGTGTGATTTCTTAGAGTTTTGTATTTTTAGCTCTTATATTTAGGTCTATGATCTTTGCAAATTAATTTTTGTGTCTGGTGTGAAATAGAATCAGAATTTTATCCCCTCTTCCTTCCTTCCTTCAACATATGGATATTCAATTGTTCAAGCACTATTTATGGAAAAAAAACACCCTTTTTCTGCTGATTTAAATCTTTGTTGAAGGCAACTGATCTCGGTTATTATATATAGGTTACATATATGTTGATTAAAATCTCTACCACAATCATGGCAGAGTTTTGAGAAGCTGGTTCTAAAATTGACAAGATGCCTGGGTGCCTGGGTGGCTCAGCCAATTAAGCATCTGATTGATTTTGGCACAGGTTATGATCTCATGTTTGTAAGATCAAGCCCCGAGTTGGGCTCTGCACTGACAGAGCATGGGTTGCTTGGGATTCTCTCTATATATCCCTGTCTCACTTGCATGGATGCTGTCTCTCTCTCTCAAAATAAATAAACATTAAAAAAGATAAAAGGGAGAAATCGGTGAAAGAGAAAACAAAAAAAAAAAGGAAAAATCAAAGATGCTAAAAACTGGTTTTTTGAATAGCTCAGTAAAACTGATAAACATGTCACGAAACTAATAAAACAACAACAAAAAAACCCACATTATCAATATTGGAAATGAAAGAAGGACATCATTATAGATCTTAAAAGATAAGAGAATATTTTGAACATCTTATTGCTGATACATTTGATAAATAAAAGGAACACATTTCTTGAAATAAGTTAATTGCTAAAGATAACATGAATAACAGCATATCTATTAAAGAATTGAATTAATAGTCCAAAATGCTGCCACAAAACATCTCCAGGCCCAGATTGTGTCACTAGTGAATTCTACCATGGAATTAAGGAAAAAATAATAATAATTTATACAAAATCTTCCAGGAAATAAAAGAGGAGGTAACACTTAGCCACTCATTTAATGATGACAGCACTATTCCCAGTAGCAAAGTCAAATAAAGGTATAAAGAAAATATACTAACCAATATCCCTCCAAACCTAACTCAAAAAACTTAAAAAAAATTTTTTTAACGTTTTATTTATTTTTGAGAGACACAGAGAGACAGAGCCTGAGTAGGGGAGGGGCAGAGAGAGAGGGAGACACAATCTGAAGCAGGCCAGGTTCTGAGCTGTTGGCACATAGCCCAACATGGGGCTTGAACCCGTGAACCGTGAGATCATGACCTGAGCCAAAGTTGGACACTTAACCAACTGAGCCACCCAGGGCCCCCCTTTTTAAAATAAATTTTTTTTCAAAAATCTGAATAAAGTATTGGTAAATTAAAATGAGTAATAAAAACCTGAGAAACTCAACAGAAGACCAGGGGGGAGGGAAAGGGGGGAAAAGAAAGTTACAGAGAGGGAAGGAGGCAAACCATAAGAGATTCTTAAATATTGAGAACAAACTGAGGGTTGATGGGGGTGGGGGGAAGGGGAAAGTGAGTGATGGGCATTGAGGAGGGCACCTGTTGGGATGAGCACTGGGTGTTGCATGGAAACCAATTTGACAATAAATTTCATAAAAAAATACTTCAGCAAAAGGAAAAAACCCAGATTTAAAAAAACCAGTAATATACAAAAAGATCATACATCATAAAGTGGGACTTATCTCAGTTATACAATGTTGGTTCCACATTTTAAAATCAATTATTGTAAGTTACTATATGAACAGAATAAAAAAGAAAATTATATCATAATCTCAATATGTACAGAAAAGCATTAGCAAAATTCAATATTTATTCAAGATTTTAAAACTCTCAGCAAACTAGAAACAGAAGGAAACTTCCTCAACCTGATAAAAAAATATCTACACAAAACAGATTTAACTTTACTTTTAATCCTGAAAGGTTTAATGCATATTTTCAGACCACAACACTATAAAACTTGAAGTCAACCACAAGAAAAAAATTTGGAAAGACCACAAATACATGGAGGTTAAAGAACATCCTACTAAAGAATGAATGGGTCAGCCAAGACATTAAAGAAGAAATTTTTAAAAAGTACATGGATGCAAATGCAAATGAAAACAACAGTCCAAACACTTTGGGATATAACAAAGGCAGTTAAGAGGGAAGTATATTACAATACAGGTCTTAATCAAGAAGCAAGAAAAGTCTCAAATTCACAACCTAACTTTGCACCTAAAGGAGCTAGAAAAGGAACAGCAAATAAAGCTTAAAGCCAGCAGGTGATGGGAAATAGCAAAGATTAGAGCAAAAATAAATAATATAGAAACAAACAAACAAAAAACCCCAGCAGAATAGATCAACAAAATTAAGAGCTGGTTCTTTGAAAGAATTAATAAAATTGATAACCCCCTAACTAGACTTATTAAACAGAAAACAGAGGGGTGCCTGTGTGGCTCAATCAGTTGTGTCTGACTTTTGATTTGGGTTTGGGTCATGATCCCAGGGTCATGGGATCAAACCCCACATCAGGCTCCACTCGGCAAGAAGCCTATTTAGGATTCTCTCTCTTTCTCTGCCCCTCTTCCCTACTTGCATTTGCTCTCTCTCTATAACAAAACAAAACAACAAAACAAAACACCCAAATAAATTAGGCCAATTTAGTTGAAAGTGTTGCATATTTTCTATTTCCTTACTGTTTTATTTTTTTTCTTTTGGTCTGCTTGCTCTGTCGTATACTGAGAGAGAAGTCTTATGTTTTCAACTCTGTGATCATCCTACATTCTTTCCCAAGTGTGCCTTTTTTGGCTCAGCAGTACAAAGGCAGGGCCTGTAGTAGAGCAGGCATCAGCCAGGCAATTAAATGTCAGTCTCCTCTGGCAGGCTCCCAAAATTTATCAGCGATTTTATGGGAAATGTTTACTTTTGGTTTCTAAGAGATGAAGGGAAGGGATTGTTTTTCTTCACGAGTTTAGCATTCCTTGAACACTTGACTTTTCCATCCCTTATCAGTCCTCTTTTGCATTGAAATGGATGAAATGGTTTGTTCAAATAACTGAATTTCAAATATTGGGTAATTACTGGTTTTCTTTCCATCCATGGGGTCTTGATGACAATTCAAGGAAAAATAGGAAAAGTTCTGTTAAATAAGTTACACTTGCATGGAACGGAATACCAAATCAGTTCATACTGATTTGCTTAAAATCCTATATTGCAATTAATAAGACTTCTCAGGGCACCTGGGTGGCTCAGTTGGTTGAGCATCCAACTCTGGCTCAGGTCATGATCTCATGGTTCGTGAGTTTCGAGCCCCACGTCAGGCTCTATACAGACAGCTCAGAGCCTGGTGCCTACATAGGATTCTGTGTCTTCCTCTCTCTATGCCCTCCCCTGCTCGTGCTCTGTCTCTCTCTCTCTCAAAAATAAACATTTAAAAAAAAGACTTCTCACTGAGGAAGGACTGTTTATGTCAAAGAGGTGGTGTGTAAGCTGAAACTCATTCCAAAATTCCCAAGTGTTTACTTAGAGAATGTAGAGTAATCATTCTTTTAATAGAAGAAAAAGCCAGTATGGTGCAATGCAAAGCAAAAAGCAGAAATATATTTGTTTTTCTTCTTGTCTTTGTTTAATTTTACAAAATGCCTCTAATAATGAGGCAAACTAATAATGAGCATCCCATTCAACTGCAAAATTCTGACCTGATTTAACAAGTTTTGTTTGTTTTCTTTGAGTGTGGTTCTTTGAAAAGTATGCCTCCCTTGAGGAAAAAAAAAAAGTTTTATTGGATATTAAATTACAAATGTATGTCGAAAGGAGGAAATAGGATTAACTTTTGTTGATCCCAATATAGTCCAGACACTGTGCTAGGTGCTTACAACCATTTCCTTATTCCATCTTCTCAAGATCCCTATCTGGGAGATATATTAGCTCTATTTAACAGGCAATGACACTGAGATACAGAGCAGTGTGAGGTCACATAGATGGCAGAAATTAAGATTAGAACCAAGATCTCTCTAGTACCAAAATTCATACTCTTTGCTGTCCATCATGCTTTCATTAATATGGAGGCCTGACACAAAAGTAACCCATTGCTGTTTTTACTGATTAGTTCTGTGGTTTCTGAAATGGTTTTATCTAATTGTAGTTGGCATAGAATGAGATCTTTCTCTTTATATTCATTTATTAGGAAAGCTTTGATCATACCATGTAGTTTAAACAGAACTTGATATTTTGGTCTTTGATAAATTTGACATTATACAATATAGACATCTCTTTAGACTTCAGTCTTTGCAAATGTTAGGCTTAATGTGAGGACTGAGCAGAGGGCAGTTTAGGGCCTTTGGTCTAGGCAAGGAGGGACAACTAGGAAAATTCAAAGAGTGTAGCAAGATTGGTCAGTAGAAATGAGAAAACTGGCATGGAGGCAAGTACAGGTATCAGAATTCAAGGCAAAACAGATATCAGAGACCCAAAAGAACTTGTTACAAGAAAGAATAATCATGCAGAGAAATGATTCCAAGCATAGGTCATCAGTGATGTGGTTTGAAGTGTTGAAGTTTGGAGCCGATGGCTAAGAAAGAATTCTTAAGATGTTTTTGGTACAGAAAGGTGGTTTTATTAAAGCACAGGGACAGGACCTGTGGACAGAAAGAGCTGCACTGGGGTTGTGAGAGGTAACTGATTATACACCTGGGAGTGGGGGAAGATAAAGGCAAGGGGAAGTTTCCAAAAGGACTTTCCTATGTTAAATAAGACTCACAGGATCCTGGAGGCCTAGATATTGTCAAGCTAAAGTTATTTTTCCCTCTAGCAAAGCATTAACATTAAGACAGTTGGGAATTCCTGGAAGAATGTCATACTCTGCCTATCTCAAGTTATACACCAATGGGCTGTGGGTTATATGGAAATTTAATTTTATCTACAGTCCTTCTGCCTTTGTTTCCCCCATTAACCAGTGGCCATGCACTTGTATGAACTGGAACATTGATTTTCAGATATGATCCTCTGACCAGCAGTATTGCCATCACATATTAACTTCTCATAAATACAAATTCATGAGTTCCACTTTGATCTACTGAATCAGGATTTCCATGACTGGGACTCAGGAAACTGTGCTTTAACAAACTTTTCAGATTATCCTTATTCATGTTAATATTTAGGAACCTCTGAACTAGAGGTGCAGAGCATCAAGTAGCAAGAAGGAATAAACTAGTCATGGAGCCTTGACTCACTCCTTCATATACTTAATAAAAAAATTATTAAAAGTGCCAGGCACTGTGTTAGGTACTGGTTATACAGAGATGAAGGCATAAGAATGACTTTGTTGATGAGATAGAGGAAAAGAATGCATTTAGTCAGAGTTGTGTTAAGTTTGAACAATCTAAAGTACATCTAAATGGTAGTGTCCCATAGGCAATAGGAAGCACAGTTGGCCTTTAATCAGAAAAGATATCTTGTCTAAAAAGTTACCAGTCCTTAAAAGAAGAGCTAAACTTCTGGGAGCTAATGGCCTTGTGTGGGGTGGGGTCTAGTTGGGGGCTGGCAATGTGGAGTGAGGAATGAGAGGGTCAAATGTCTGAGATTCCTTGAGACCTTGTTAACCACTCCATTCCCAACCAGATTCCCTGCCAGATGTTCTACCTTCTATTTACTCTATTAGTGAAAGGGGGAGATTATTCCTTGCCCTAAGTAGTATGAGATGCCCAAACACGCAATGCCTGACATGATCAGATGAGATCAGCAATAGTTTATTAGTCACATATACTCACAGCCTGGGGACAGGAGGACACCATATGCCAGGGCCCACAGGGGTTTCTCTTGGGAGCAGAGTGAACAAGCAGGGGCTATGGGAGGCAAGATTTATAATGACAAGAGAGTGAGGTGACCCTTGATCCCTGTTGGAGGGTGTGGTTTATTTGAATAGTAACTTGGGCTGTCAAAGAGACGAAACCTGTTAGGTTGGAGAGCCCGGTAGTGTGTAGCTAGCTGGGCTGACAGGTGAGCTAGCTGGGAGGGGAGCAAGGGAACTCATGGTAGGCCTTTGGGATTCTGTGAGGCTTAAAGCTGTCAAGGCAGCACATGGAATTTCAGATTTTACAATTCACCAGCATACATGGGAAGTGCACTTCAACAACCGTCTTCTTTTAAGGGAGTTTATCTGGGCTAAAGCCTTCTTGTTCTCTTTTGGTTTTCATTCCACAGCCTGATATCTCTCTGCCACCTGTTAGAAATAAGCCCATCGACACAACCAAACAAGGGACACAGAGGGAGCACAGTGAAGGGAGGCTTTAATCAACGTTCTTGCAAGAGCAGATGTCTGATGAACAGGCACACTTAGGGCAGTTACAGCAGACAATTTATCTCCTAGCATGCAAGTCCCTCCCCTGGTTCCTCTTTGGCTGAGTACTACAGAGGTTACAGCCTTACCCATGATGAGGTTTTGGGGTGATGGTGGGGGGGTCCAGAGCCAATGACCAAGAAAAAATTCTTGAAGACGTCTTTGGTGCAAAAAGGTGATTTTATTAAAGCACAGGGACAGGACCCATGGGCAGAAAGAGTTGCGCTAAGGTTGTGAAGAATGGCTGGTTTTATACTATGGAGTTGGGGAGGTAAAGTCAAAAGGGAGGCTTCCAGAGGGACTTTGATATGCTAAAGAGGACTCTTAAGGTACCTGAGGCCTTGCTATTGTTAAGCTAAGGTTGTTTTCCTTCTGGTAAGGCATTAACATTAGGACGGTAGGGAGTTCCCGGAGAAATTTTATACTCTATTTGCCTCAAGTATTTGTCAATGGGCTGCAGGTCACCAGAAAATTTAATTTTACCTGCCATTTCCTTCTTGCCTTTGTTCTCCATATCACTATGGAGGGGTGATGTTGGGGCTCCAGGAAACTGAGTCCATAGGTTTCTGGAGATTAGGCTTTTTCTTGCCTAATAAGATTGCCTTTTTCTTGTAATTTATTAAGATAAAATCATGGAGACCAATGTCCTGTATGACTGTGATCTCTATCAGTTGGCCATTTGTTTTCTTTCCTTTCCTTTGTCCTGGGGCAGACAGGAGTGCCTGAAAAATATCACACATCCCACCTGGGGGGGGGGGGGTTGGGTGTGCTAGCTTGCACTTTGTCAGCCCGCCCCATGCTCCCTTATCACCTGGATGTCACCCATGCCCATGTAAGACAAAAAGTAGTCTGATTGGAACAAATGTACATTCACTAAGGTGACACAGAGATTTTCAGTCCTTCCTCCCTTTGTTCTTTGGTGCATGCTCGTTGTAAAGCCCATGAAAATAAATTCGGGAAAATAAGTCCACGAAACAGAGAGGGGAAGAAGAACCAGGAAGTGAAGAGTCTAAGGGTTTGGGACTCCACTGTGGTGGGGAGAAGTTGTACATATTTCCAATAGGTTGTAAACCTACTGTTAACTAGACAGCACAGCTTTTATTTGGTATTTCTGAAAATGAATCATCTCCCTTCTCACACTGTTATGGAATCAGGCTGGAACGCTGGCAGAAAAACCAAGCAGCACTTGGAGACCCTGGTGGATTGGAGATTTACTTAACAGCAGCGGGCTCAGAGGAGATCGTTTCTCCAAAGATCTGAGCCCTGAATGCGAATGGGAAGGGTAATTTATAATTATCAGCCTTCATATTTGTGTGTGTGTGGGGGGGTGGTTTTCGCATGGACAGCTAAGGAAGAAGAGCCCGGAGGAGGGGGTCTCTAAGCTAGAGACCAGAGTTTGTTTTAGTCCAATCAGCCATCTTTGGTGTACATTATCCACTTCTCCAAAATTCCCCCCTTTGATGCCTTTAAAAAAAAAAAACTTTTAATAGGCATCACCTTTCAGTTTTACAGGTTGGTACTCTCAGAAGGCTAAGATATGTGCAGTAGTTTGGCAAGCAACAGTGTTTTCAATAAAACATACCATGGCATTCAGTATACAGGGGCCGATGGATACAAGTAAAATTATGGAGAGGAGGGGCCCCGCCAGGGCAGGAAGCAGGATGCCCAATCTGTGAGATCCCATCCTTTCCATTGATTGATATTTTCCTATTGTTTATGTTGAATTCTTTCCTTGAATTTCTTAACCTTAGTTGTAACTATTCTTGACTGGTTTAGGAGATAGCAACATTCCTCCCCCAGAAAGATGCCAGTCCCTCCTTTTTCTGAAGTGAGGAGGTCGAGGGCTCACCTATTTTGGAGGGTCACTGCTGCCAGAGAGTTTATTTGGCTTTGTAAGGTTACCAGAGAATCTGCCACCTGTTCCATGTCTTCATTTAGCTCTTGAGATAGTCTATGGTATAGTCCCACGGATGAACCTATGCCCCCTATTCCAGTTCCTATTCCTGTCTCTATTTTTGCTCGTATCAGAACAGGTAGCAGGACTGCCTGTTTAGTCTGGGACTTGGGGCTAAAGGCTGTTAGGAGCTGATCTTCAGTGTATACGGATATCTCTGGGGTTAGGAAGATGGAATAACATACTGAGTCCAGTTGGCTTCTAAGCATCGGTAGGCTGAAGTAGAACATAGATAGAACACCCTAGGGGTTGAACATAGGGTTGTATTCCTCTTTAAGGTTATATTTCTTCGTTATAGAGAGGTACCATCCATACCCTCAGGGACTGTACAGATTAGATTGTTGGCATTTGTGAAACGGAGCCCAGTGGTCAGGGTCCAATTAAATGTTGGATTTGAGATTTTCTGGAGCTTCCCAGGTCAAAGGGATAGGAGTGGCTAAGTAAGCCCTCCAGCTGAGGGGCAAACACATCCAGCAGGTATGGGTGTGATCATCTATTTGATGGAGGACTTTAGAGTAGTGTTAGTCCAACGCTGGAGTGGGGAATTGGTAAGCATCTGACTGAGGGCTGAAAGCCTCAAACCCTGGTAGGCTGCTGGGGGAGTGGTCGCCTTTATGGCTTATATTACCCTATCCTGGGTATCTTTTATAAACTTTTGAAGGGCCCTGTCTTGCATTCCTCCCCTGTCTGAGATCCCCCATTGAGGAAGCTAAGTGTAGCAAGCTTCTCTCTCTGGAAGCCCTTGTTGTGACATGGGTTTCTGACATTTTGGGTTATCCCCATGGTCCAAACCTTAGTCCTTGGGGCCCTGGGGGGCCTGACAGAGAGTGGGTGTTTTTCCCTTGTAGCAATCTTTGTGGAGGGAGGTGAAAGTGCTGAACGACCTTGACCCCCTTATTGTCATATAACAATCCTGGGGGCAAAGTGGGTAAGTGGCAGTTGTGAAAGTGAGAGAGGTTATCATAATATACAGACAATACTTAATAATCCTCCCATCTAGAGGAGGTATGTGAGATCCAGCATACATCTTTTGTCCCATGTCCAGCTTGTTGGTGCAGTCTCTATCAGCCCAACAGTAAGAAGTAAGATCAGGGCTATGACACCAGTGAGAGGCAAGGGCTGGCAGAGTTGTATCCAAACCCCTGGGTTCGGTGCATATATTGATTCCTCAGGCTTCTGCCATGCACAGGCCAGCCAACTTCCGGGGTGTGGTTGGAGCAGGGCTGGAGATCTCAGGGGCCAGTGTCTTTTTGAGGGTCAGTTTAATCGGGTTGCCCGGATCTGGATCACTTCACCAGGTTGAAGGTTCCTTTGAGTTGGCCTTCTTAGCTCTGGAGTGATGGACCCATGGGGTGATACCTGAAACTGAATCCTCTATTTGGTTGTATGTCTGTAAAGTCCACCTCCAAGTCTTCCAAAGGGATAGGTTTCTGGTAACTGTCAGATCAGGTTTAGGGAAGATATGGTTTGCATATTTAGAGATCCATAGTGTTTTTCAGTTGTTTAAATAATCATATGCCCATGGGGTCTTATTATTATCCCCATAGTATAACAAGCACAGAAGATTGCCTATATATGAAATACTGTGACAATTTTCTGAAGTTTATCTCAAGTTGTCTAGTTTAGGCAAACAACAAACATTTAAAGGCAATCATAACTAGAATTTAACATCCATAATGGTGCATTGTTGAAACATAGTTGTTCTCTCTAAACACCCCCCCCCCTTTCCAGAGATAGCCAAATTGAGACCAATGCATTTGTAGAACAAATCCAGTCTTAACAAATCTGGCCTAATTATTTACATAAGCTCAGCAAGAATAGCGATTGATCATGAGGATCTTTTAAAGTTTGCTTTGTTGGAACCTTTTATAAGGAATCCTCAGGTTGAACTTTGAGTAGCCTCTCCAGGCCAGAAGTCAAGCCAAATACATGCCATCAGACAGGCCTGCAATACATGTAGAATTGGGCGAATTCCTCTTCATGAGGTCCCCAAGATATCCTGAGGTTCCTGCACCTGCCAGGAAGTGACCTTCTTTACTTACCTGGTGAGACTGCTGGGAACTCTGTAAGCAGGGACCAGGCCAACACTTCCAAGGGGCTTTATGGCTCCATGTTTTATAAAGCCAACCCTAATTCCTTAAAGCTGTCTGGTCATATGTGAGTCTATGAATGTCATCCTCAAATATGACATTCCAGTCAAAGCCTTGGTAAAATAACCAGTATTTCCAAATGGTGACCTGTTATAAGATGAACAGATTCTTATTGAAGTTTTGCAAACAATTGTAACTGCCATGAAAGAAAGAATACTCATTGAGAGTTTTGAATTTCAGGAGAATTATGTAGAGAGAAAAGATAAATGCTTCAGTTTACAAATGCATACTTTATGACATTTTTATATATCATAGTTATCTTAAGAGAAAGTTTCCTTAATCTGGAAGAGGAAACATTAGGGAACCAGCAATATTTTTAACAAGAATCACAAAACTATAATCTTCCTCAGTTCATTTAATCTCATGTTCCTAATTCTTATTCAATTTGAACGCAGCTTTTTAGTTCTGGAAATTTTTACCCATTTTAGTATTAATCTTAAGGATGTTGAATACCTGTATTTGTCCCCAAATTCCTTTTTATAAATCTCCTTGAAGAAGAGACATGTTTTGTGAGAGAATAAGAACAATTATAAATGGCAAAATCTCAGAAATAGACATCATTAAAGATCTGATGAGAGTTCATTATGATGCAATTGACAAAGAAATTTGGTTATTTCTGTGACACATAACACCTCAAGTAATCAGAAAATTAAGTGATAACCTTATATCAAAACATTAAAATTTTAGGAATTGCATATATTCAGGAAGTTACAGAATTTACCTGTGCACTACAATCTAAGGTTTATTATTGTATGACAGAGCTTTTCCAAGTAACTTAACATCCCAAATAAAAGAGCCTAATTGGTCAAGAAGACTTCATTTACCATTTAAATCTTGAGAAGTTTGTTAAAACCCCAAAAGTCATAAGTGCATCCTAAATAGGATTACAGATCATTACAAATCTTACAATTTTATATATTCAACCAAAGTGGCAATAAAAGATCCCAAAGGTGAATATATAGCATTATACAGTTGTTATCAAAACCTAGCTCCTTTAACATTCAGAAGTTTTAACTAAGTAATCAAAGACCTGATAGAGATGAGACCTAAAACTTTTATTTTCCTGGAGGATAAACCTTTGTTTGCATTGTCTTATCAAAAGCAGATCAACAGTTTAAGAAAACTTTGTCATTTGAGCAGAGAGAAAAGCAGGATTTCAACCTTGTACTAGTGTACTTTTAAAGTTCCATTCATCTCAACCTTCTATAACTTTCTTTTGCTTCTAAATTTTGTCCCAAAGCCATTTCTTTCCAAATAACCAGTTTCATTCAGGACAAAATTATTTTCTTCTACCCTCGACGAAACTGTATTTCCATTCCTTATATCTTTCTTATATACCTCCTATTTTCCTACATACAGAGTTGCTTTCTTTATTTTCATCAGTCTTAAGTATATTTAGCAAAATTTAAACTCTTAGGAAACTTTAGTCTCCAAATGAGAACTTGGTAACCAATTAAGAGGTGTTTAATCAGAATTTTTTTAGATGGTAAATTCATGAATCAATTAAGTACAAAGCATGCTTTCCAATAGGTCTGAATAGCCTTAATTTCTCAGCAATAAGAAGTTAAAAACACAAACCTATGTTCAATAATCAAAGCTTTAGCATTCCATACTATTTGGAAAGTTTCAGGTTGCCAAGGACCTTGAAAGTTATCTTAACAATTACCCATGAAAACTTTGAGACAAACAAAATTAACTATCATTAACAAACGGCAACAGAAATAACATGAGCTTATTTGACCTTTGCTGATAACTTTAAAGACAGGTCCAATAAACTTAAATTAGTTTAAACATCGAATATGTTTAACCTGCATCCACCTAAAAGTCAGTCAACTTTTCCCCATTGTCAATTTTCATTTGGGGCACCAGTGGAGATATCTGAAATGGGTGGTCCAAATAGGGTGCACTTTGCTCCTTGACTTGGAGGGTGGGAGGAGGAACCAATGGTGCCTGAGACACTGAGGATGGTATAGGACCACACCCAAGTTGGTGCAGAAACATGAGGGGAAGGGGAAGGCAGAAGCAGCAGCTGCTTGGGAATATTCCTTAAAGTCCCTGTCTTCAGGTAGACTAACCACAGTTGGCTCCAACTATAACTTTTAACC
Source organism: Acinonyx jubatus (assembly GCF_027475565.1). Lineage (NCBI taxonomy): Eukaryota > Metazoa > Chordata > Mammalia > Carnivora > Felidae > Acinonyx > Acinonyx jubatus. The sequence goes on from NC_069391.1 coordinate 61,568,581, forward strand.
TGGGAAATGAGGGAGAATCCCTCACATCTATTAAGCAGAGGAACAGGGAGAGAGAGTCAGTGTCCCCTTTTAGTCTGGTTCTGTCTCAGCTAGACCAACAAGGTCCCCTTCTGGAGGTTCCTCCTGATTTCCACTGGGTGTTTGGGACTTTCCCTGGTTGGGACACTTATTATTCTTTTTAATGTCCTTTCCCCTTGCAGTACGTTCATTGACCCCTTGCTAAGGATGTTCTGGGCATCCCCCCTTGCTACTGGGCATATTTATGGCTTTGTCAGACCCCTGCTCTGATCTTCCTGAGAGCCTCTTGATATCAGTGGATGTGGACTGGCATCTGGAGAGCGCCTGCCCCTGATGGAGGGCGCCTGTGCCTGGCCTAGGATGCAATCTGGCCATGAGCCTTGTGGGGGAGGGTTCTCTGGCCTGGAAGGGGAGGAGAAATGCGTGGCTGCTGCAGCAGCAGCAGCGCTCTGGCTGGGGCAGCAGTGGCAGCAGTCCACCAGGGGAGGAATTTCAAGCTCAGGGGAGGGGGGAGGGAGCCTAAAGAGTCATGAAGAGGGTAACATTAGGGGAGCAGTGGGTCGCTCCTTTGGCTCCCTGGGTGAGTCTCCAGATAAAGCAGCTAAAACCTTTACCTAGCTCTCCTTGTTCTGTCCCAACCCCACAATGCTCCTGTGAGGCAGAGTCACAAAGACAGAGGGACAGGGGCATCCCCTCCAATGAGGAGACCAGCCAGATGCCCGCCTGGCTGTGTCTTGAAGGAACCCAGGTGACGCTCAGCCCACAGGTCCTAGCCCTGCCACCCACGATCAGAAACCATTCTGATATCGCCACACTGAGTGCCATCCATCATGGAATCACAGATGGGCCCACTCAGACTCCGTGGCCTCCTGGGGACCCCAAGGGCACCTGCCTGTGGAGCCACAGAATCTAACTCAGAAGGCAAGCTAGACTGAGTCACACATTCACATTCACATACACACCAGAGGTTATTATATTCCCTACCACAAAATCCCTACCTGTGAGACTTCTGAAGTCTCAGGGAGTGATCAGGTCCCCCTTCCACTCTTGCAAGTGGGCCTGACTAGATTGGGCCCCAGCCTTACGGTTCGATGTCGGGTCCAGGTCCTCACCTGCCAAGTATCCTCAAGTCTGGTGGGAACGGTGGAGCGGGCCGGCCTAAAGGGGACAGAGAAGGAGACTGCTGAAATTTAGGCAGGGTGCACACTCTCCCTTGTGATCCCTCATTCTGTAACTGCCTCACTCTTCTCCCAAACTGGTGGCAACAATGGGGCAGCGCGGTTGGGTTTCCCAGTCAGGGAACCAAATTTGTTATGGAATCAGGCTGAAACGCTGGCAGAAAAACCAAGTGGCCCTCAGAGACCTTGGTGGATTGGAGATTTATTTAACACCAGCGGGCTCAGAGGAGACCTTTTCTCCAAAGATCTGAGCTCCGAATGCGAGCGGGAAGGGTAATTTATAGTTATCAGCCTCCATATTTGTGTGTGTGTGTGGGGGGGGGGGGGATGGTTTTACCGCGCAAGCAGCAAAGGAAGAAGAGCCCAGAGGAGGGGTCTCTAAGCTAGAGACCAGAGTTTGTTTTAGTCCAATCAACCATCTTTAGTGTACTTTATCCACTTCTCCAACAACACCACCCGCCTTCTCTCTCAATCTCTCTCTCTCTCTCTCTCACACACACACACACACTTTTATATTGACAATAGGTTTGGATAGTCCTCCTTGATGTGGGAAACAAAGGCAAAAGGAACTGTAGATAAAATTAAATTTCCATTTAACCCACAGCCCATTGGCGTATAACTTGAGACAGGCAGAGTATGACATTCTTCCAGGAACTCCAGCTGTCTTAATGTTAATGCTTTGCTAGAGGGAAAAACAACCATAGCTTGACAATATCTAGGCCTTCAGGATCCTCTGAGTCTTATTTAACATATGAAAGTCCCTTTTGAAACTTCCCTTTGCCTTTACCTCCTCCAACTCCCAAAGGTATAATCAGTTACTCCTCACAACCTCATGCAGCTCTTTCTGTCCACAGATCCTGTCCCTGTGCTTTAATAAAATCACCTTTTTGCAGCAAAGACATCTCAAGAATTCTTTCTTGGTCACTGGGTCTGAACCCCAACACTTCAAACCACATCACTCCTGGCTGTAAATTCAGCTGGCAGGTTACCACCCCAGACTGTAGAAGAAAGTGCCTTGTGTTTCTTAAATAATCCATATACTCAGACGTGGTATTCCCAGCCTGGGTCTAGGATATAAGTAAGCTCTTGCTTATCTGAGAAAGTGGGTCTCATATTCTTATATAGAAACACAAATACTCAAGATGGCAGAGAGAAAAAGAGCATGTTTAGGAAGCCAAGAAGAGTGGTAAGAGAAGTTGGAAGAGAAGCTGGGGAGGTATATCAGAGAAATCAAACTAAAAGAGACTACCCAATAAGAATGGGGTGGTTGAGAAGAACACATGCTGCTGGGAGCAGTGGAAGAAATGGACTGAAAAGTGAATATTGGATTTTTCATTTCAGATGTATTCATGCTACCTTGTTAGAACAGTTTTGATAGAATATGTGTGTAAAGATATGTGTGGGGAAGAGTAAGGGGAGGGGTAGGAGAAAGAAAGATAAAACCATAGAACAGTGAATTCAGAGAGAATGGATACTAAGGTATTTATGGGAGAAATTACATCCTTCAAATACTCCAGCAACAACATCAAAAATTTAGTGGGATTGAAATGGGGAATTAACTAAATAAGAATGGAGGATTATTGATTATTCTCCATTAGAGCTATCTGATGGGTCCTCATTATTCTATTATGAAACTACTTTTTAAGCTTATGATGTGTTTGAAATGGTCAATAATAAATGTCTGAGTGTTTCTTGAGGACCAGAAGGGGCCATGCAGGAGAGAAAGCCATCAAGGGGACATTTGTGAGAGGGCAAGGAGACCCCAGTGGAAAAAAGATAAAGGTGTATCAGCTAATGACAAGGGGCTGAGGAAGAAACTGTAATATATTCCAACACTTCTAACCCTACAGCCTTTTTAGGAGAGCAGCAGTAGAGAGGAGCCCAGCAGGAGATCTTTAAAGGGCACTTTGAAAGAAAGTATCAACTTTAATCATCTGCCAGTCTGGTTCAGGGATATATCAGCTTTAATTGTCTACTAAGACTGGCAAACTTGAAGCCATACAAGTAATAAAGAACTGTTTTATCTCTTCACCTCTCCTCTCTTCTTCATTCTGTCTGTTCCCCACTCCCCACCCAACTTTAATCCCTAGGGAGAGCAAGTCTTCAGGTAGCAAGTGAAGGAGAATGTGACCAGAAGGCCAAGTCCCTTTCCTCACCCCAACTTGAAGCAGGATTTTGGGGTGGGTGGTAGGAAGGGTAGGGGTGGGGAAAAGATGTGATGCTAAATTAAGTTCAGAGATTTGAGTATTGAACTGAACTGGACATTCTAATTATTGTATTGAGACTGTTTGCAATGCAATATGACAATAGGACTGTCTATCAAGAATAAGTGGAAAAGTGTAAGAGGTAGGATTGAATTAAGGGATGGTGGAAGACAACTAATGTTTTGATCACCAATTATACTTAAGGTTGTGGACTACACCATTTTTATTTCTGGTTTTATTTCCTTATCATGATCATTTCAGCTCACACTCAAACTATTCCAACAAACCCATTCTCTTCCTTACCACTAATTCCTGTTTCCCACCTCCTCATTTCTGTTTCTGGCGACTTCATTTTTCCCAGTCTCTCAGGCTCAATATCTAGGAATTAATCTTGATTCTTCAGCCATCAGGTGTATTGATTTTTCTTTCTCATTAGGTTCTCTGACTCCACCACTCACTGACTGTGGGCGTGGCATAAACTAGGAGATGTGTTCTAGGATGCCTACAACTCAGCCATTTCAATTGGTAGTCCCTGATGAAGGTGTTCATATCTATATTATGAGAATGCGACCTCATGGCCATAGTGACTGGATGGACCAGCAATCAAGTACAGCTTGATAGGTAGATATATTGGGGCAATATGATTCTCTTTCAAGAATGTGAACCAATACCAGTTTTTGTTGTTGTTGTTGTTGTTGTTGAACAACTTTGAGAAAGTTTTTATTCCTAATGGCCAAACTAGGTCTGAAAGGAAGAGAGTCAACATTTAATCCCTCTGAGCCTTAATCTTCATATTTATAACATTTAATCCCTGCTCTATTATTTATACTAGTAGTGGCAAACTAAGTAGCTTACTACTTCTAAACAAGGTCATTTTAATTTAAAAAAATTTTAATGTTTTAATTTAAATTCCAGTTAGTTAACATACAGTAATACTAGTTTCAGGTGTACAATATAGTGATTCAACACTTCCATACAACACCCAGTGTGCATCACAAGTTCAGCAAAGGAAACAATCAGCAAAACTAAAAAGCAACCTATAGAATGGGAGAAGATATATGCAAATGACATATCTGATAAAGGGTTAGTAATCAAAATCTATAAAGAACTTAGCAAACTCAACACCTTGAAATTGAATAATCCAATTAAAAAATGAGCAGAAGACATTTTTCCAAAGAAGACATCCAGATGTCCAACACACACATGAAAAGACGCTCAACATCACTTATCATCAGGGAAATGCAAATCAAAAGTATAATGAGATACCATCTCACACCTGTTAGAATGGCTAAACTCAACAACACCAGAAAGAACAGGTATTGGTGAGGATGTGGGAATAGGGAACCCTCTTGTATTGTTGGTGGGAATGCAAATTGGTGCAGGTAGCCTGGAAAACAGTATAGAGGTTCCTCAAAAAAGTTTAAAAAATTGTTACAATCCAGCAATTGCACTACTAGGTATTTACCCAAAGAATACAAAAATAACTAATTCAAAGAGATACGTGCACCCTGATGTTTATAGCAGTGTTATCTACAATAGCCAAATTATGGAAACAGCCAAGTGTGTCCATTGAAGGATGACTGGATAAAGAAGATGTCACACACACACACACACACACACACAAGCACACAAACTGGAATATTACTTAGCTATAAAAAAGAATGAAATCTTGCCATTTGCAATGACATGGATGGAGCCAGAGAGTATTAAGCTAAGTGAAATAAGTCAAGCAGAGAAAGACAAATACTAAACAGGGTCATTTTTAGAAACTATGTGTAATTCACACTATAAAATTCACAATTTTAAGCTGTACATTTCAGATGTTTTTATTGTATTCACAATATTGTGGAGCCATCCCTGTCTCACTCCAGAACATTTTTATCATTCCAGAAAGAAATTTCATACCTGTTAGCAATCACTTCTCATTCTCTTCTCCACTGGCCTTGGCCCACACCCCCTTTCACTGCAAACCACTAATTTTCTGTCTCTGTGGATTTGACTATTCTGGGTATTTCATATAAATGAAACCACATACTATGTGGCCTTTTGTGTCTGGCTTCCTTCCCTTAGTTTATCTATGTTGTAGCATCTATTGGTACTTTATTCCTTTTTGAGGCTGAATAATATTCCATTGTATGGTTATTATCTGTTGATGGACATTTCTATTTTTGGGCTACTATAAACAGTGCTGTTATGAGCATTTGTGTACAAGTTTTTTGTGTGAATATGTTTCCATTTCTCTATGGTATACACCTAGGAGTAGAATTTGGGTCAAATAGTAACTATGTTTAACTTTTTGAGGAATCAACAAACTTTTCTATACTGGTTGTACCATTTCACTTCTTCACAAACATTGTATGAAGGTCTCAATTTTTCCATATTCTTGCCAACACTTGTTATTTTCCTTTTTTAACCACCCCCCCGCCTTGATAGGTATAAAGTGTTTTTTATTAATTTTTTCAATCAATTTCATTCAAAATGGAAAAAACTATTTTTCTCACTATCTTTGCTCATTGTAATGCATTCAGGTAATGCAGTTAGCTATTAAGATAAGCTAATATCAAGATAAAAATAAAAATTGTCCACAACTCCATCAATCCAATGATAGCAACTGTTAGCTTTTGGAGGAGGGCAATAGTTTGAAGTGCTATCTCATCTAGGTCTTGGAAATACCTACACTGTGGAATATATCTCTGTATGAACTGAAGTTCTTGTTTGCCAGAGTTCTAAATAAATACTACCCAATTTTTGGAAATTATCCATTTCCACCCCAACCTCCTGTTTACACAATCTTGAGATAATTGCTTAGAAACAGTTTTATTTAGTCAAATGCTTTGACAAATGTATTGAACTTTTGTGAGACAACAGGCATGGCATTAAGGCACCTTCATTGTATTACCTTATTTAATATTTAGAACAGCTTTGTGTGACAGATCTTATTGTCATTCCCCTTCACAAACTGAAACAGATGCTGAATGATGTTAAAAGTAACTTACTGATAAATCTAAGGCCATGATTTTCCAACCTGGATCTGAGAACCAAAAAACTATTTTTCGTGTTGTTCTGTTGTTCAATTCAACATGCAACATGATTTGGTGGGTTACTTCTTTATTCTATTGCAGTTTTTATTAATTCAGTTAATCACGTATTTTAAGCAGTTAGTGGTGAATAACTTTAAGGACAATGCAATAAGAAACTGAATAAGAGAAAATATGTCAAAAATACAGTTATTAATTATTGATAGTGTAGCCTATTAAATATCTTTAAGCATTCTGATAGTTTCATTGAAGCTTAATAGATAACCAATAAACATAATTTAAGATGGACAATTTGGTAAGTTTTGATATATGAATGCTCCTGAGACACCTTCACAGCACAGTCAAGTTAGTGAGCATATCAATCATGCCCAGATTTTCCTCTTGATCTACGGTAATTGCTCCTTTCTTCCCCACTCCTGTGCACTTCCATCCTCAACCAACCACTAATGTGCTTTCTGTTACTATAGTTTGCGTGTTCTAAAGTTTTTATAAATAGAATCATTTTGTATGTACTCTTTCTTTTTAATCCAGCTTTTTCACTCAGCTTAGTTATTTTGAGAATCATCCATGTTGTAGTGAATCTCAATAGTTTATTCCTTGTTGGTGGTGAGGAGTAATTTTATTGTACAGATACACTATAGTTTGTTTATCCATTCACCAGTGAATGGATATTTGGGTTCCAGTTTTTTACTATTGCAAACAATAGCATTCATGTTTTGTATAGAAATATGCTTTTATTGCTTTTGGGTAAATACCTAAGAGTGGAATGGCTAGATCATATGATAGATGTATGTTTACTTACTTTAAACATCTTTTTTTAAATTGATTTATTGAGGTATAAATTATGTACTTTAACATTCATTCATTATAAGTGTACAGTTCAATGAATTTTAATATTACAGAGTTGTATAATCACAATCCAACTTTTGGCAATTTCCATCACCTTAAAAAGACTGTTGGTCCATTAGCAGTCACTCTCTGCTTCTACCCTAAGCTCCAGGCAAACACTAATCTACTTTTCATTTCTATGGATTTTCTGTTTTAAGCTTGAGGGCTGGAGATGGAGTGGGCTGGCAAAGGTGTGTGTGTGTGGAAGGACTAGGGCATGCTGCAACAGAACTACCTTGGGGGGACAGCTGGATTTGGTATGGGCCAGGGCCCAGGGCAAGCTGGGGTGGCCCTACTAGTCCCTCTAGAGCTCCTAGATCATGCTATCATGCTCCATGATCCATGCTATCAAGGTGGAAATGGAATGTAAAAAATGGCAATTGCTAGCACCCCCAACCCAGGAGAGAGAGCTTTCCAGCAGTTCCTTGTTTTGCAGATGCTCTAGAGTTAGTAAATAGGTTTCTTTAACTTATAGTCTTGTTGTCCCTTTAAACTAGGTGCTCCTTGAAAGTTTTGCTGTGCCAAGATGGGGAAGCCTTATTGACTTGATGTCCCTACCTACTTCAGATTGCTGCCTGGTGGGTGGTGTTCCCATAATTATTGTGTCTTACCCTTCTCTCTGTGGTCCCTCTATCATTTGTTATACAGAAACTGTTCAATTAGCCCTCAGTTCTCTTAAGGAGAGATTGCTGTATATGTAGGCATTTAGATTTTGTGTTTCTGTGGGTGGAGAGGAGTTCAGGGTCTTCCTATGCTACCATCTTGGACCACTTCATTTTTTTTTTTTTTTGGCATATGGATATCCAATTGTATGAACACTATTTGTTGATAAGACTTCCTTTTTCCATTGAATTGTCTTTGCAGTTTTGTAAATAATCAGTTGTGTATATATGATTAAGTCTATTTCTGAACTGTCTATGCTCTATCTTTATGGACATACCACATTGTCCACATAAATGTAGCTTTATAGCAAGACTTGCAAGTAAGTAGTAGACAAAAAAATTTTTTTTCAAAATTGTTTTGGCAATTCTAGGCCTTCTGAATTTCCATATAAATTTAAAAATCAGCTTGGGGTTTTGATTGGGATTGCACTAAACCTATATACCAACTTGGGAAAAATGGACATCTTAACCATATTATGTCTTCTTTTTTTTAAGTTTACTATTTGTTTTGACAGAGAGAGAGAGAGAGTGAGCACATGAGTTGGGGAGTGGAAGAAGGACGGAGAGAGAGAATCCCAAGCAGGCTCTGCTGACAGCACAGAGCCCAATGTGGGGCTCAATCCCACAAACTGTGAGATCATGACCCTAGTCAAAATCAAAAGTCGGATGCTCAAAAGACTGAGCCACCCAGGCACCCCAACCATATTAGATCTTCTGACCCATAAACGAAGTATATCCCTCCACTTATTTAGGTCTTCCTTAATTTCTTTCAGTTGTGTTTGGTTGTTTTCAGTTTATAAGTCTTGCACATCTTTGTCATATTTCTCCCTAAGTATTTAAAAATTTTTAATTGTATTATAAATAGTATTTTAAAAATTTCAATTTCCAGTTTTCTTTTATTATACAGAAATACAGTTGATTTCTGTGTATGGATATTGTATCATTCTGCATCCTTGCTAAATTCATTAGTTCTATTAGCTTCTTGGTAGATTCCATTGGATTTTTTGCATGGATGATCATCTTATTTTTAAATAAAGGCAGTTTTACTTTTTCTTTTCCAATTTGGATTATTTATTTCTTTGTCTTGCCTTATTGCAATTACTAGAACCTCCAGAAAAATTCTGGACAGAAGTAGTGAGACTGACTTCCTTTTATTGTTCTTGATCTTAACCAGTCTTCTATTCAGTCTTAGACTATTATGATGCTAGCTGTAAGTTTGCTTTGGTCTATGCCCTTTATCAGGCTAAGGAAGTTCCCTTATAGACTGTTTTTATCAGGAATGGATGTTAGATTTTGTCAGCTGCTTTTCCTGCACCTAGTGAGATGATCATATGGTTTTTCTCTTATAGCTTATTAAAATAGTAAATTACATTAATTAATTTTTGAATATCAAACTAACATTGTATTCCTGGGATGAACCCTACTTGATCATTATATACCCTTATATCCCTTTAATACATATAATACATATCCTTATATATATTATATATCTACTTTTTATATTTATGGGTTGATTAACTAAAATTTTAGCATGTAAATTTTTGAATTTTTGTATCTATGTTCATGAAAATATTGATCTGTATTTTTCTTTTTTTGTAATATCTTTGGTTTTGATATCAGTGTAATGGTTGCCTCATAAAATAAGTTCAATAGAATTCTCTCCTTTTTAATTTTTTGACAGAGTTTGCTTAGAATTGATATTAGTTCTTCATTAAATGTTTGAAAGAATTTACCACTGAACTGAAGTTTTTTTGTTAAAACATTTTAAACTATAAATTCACTTTAAAAAATGAATATAGGGCTATTCATATTGTCTGTTTTTTCTTGAGCAAGTCTTAATATTTTGTGCCTTTCAAGGATTTTGTCTATTTTCACTGAAATTACCAAAATGTTGTCCATAGTATTCTCCTTTTCATCCTTTTAATATCTTTAGAGTCTATAGTAATGCCAATTCTCTTATTATTAATATTGGTAATTTGTATTATTTCTTTTTGTTTTTCTGATCAGTCTGGCTAGAGGCTTATCAATTTTATTAATTTTTCTCTAATATCTAGCGTTTGGTTTCATTGATTCCTCTATCATTTTTCCAATCTACTTAATAGATTACTACATAATTTTATAGTTATCTCTTTCCTATATCTTGAAACATCTGTACTTTATCTTAAAATACTTTTTAATGTTTATTTTTGAGAGAGAGAGAGAGAGCACAAGGGGGGAGGAGCAGAGAGAGACAGGGAGACACAGAATTCAAAGCAGGCTCCAGGCTCTGAGCTGTCAGCACAGAGCCTGATGCGGGGCTTGAACTCACAAGCTGTGAGATCATGACCTGAGCTGAAGTTGGGCACTTAACCGACTGAACCACCCAGGTGCCCCTATCAAATTATCTTTTGAAGAAATATGGGTCTTTTCATTTTTACTATTAAACTTTTTTACTTATAATGTAATATTTTATACTTATAAAATACTATATGTAACTTGTAGGTAAAGGAGTATAATAAAATAAACACCTATGAAGTTGGTGGATTACTTCTATACCTGTCAGATCTCTTTAATTCTGATTCCTATCCTCCCCCAAAACACACACTTTATCTCTTACAGGGTAACTTCTATTAAAGTTGTAGAGAAATTTGAGCATGTTTATCTATGTGCTAATTGTACCTAAGAAACATTGTTCTCAGTTAATATCAGTCAGGTTTTCCTGCCTTTTAAAGCTAACATTCACTGAGAGCTTGCAATGTGCAAGGCAATTCTTATCAGTGTTCTAAGAAGCAGGTGTTCCCATCATCTCCTAGTGGTTGAAGTTTGCTTGAAGCCACATTAAAAAGAAAACCGAACTCTAGCTTAAGCACACATGGATTTATTTTTCTCTCTCAATAATAAAGTTTGAGAGGGAGGGAGCCAAAACATAAGAGACTCTTAAAAACTGCGAACTGAGGGTTGATGGGGGGTGGGAGGGAGGATAAGGGTGAGTGATGACTATTGAGGAGGGCACCTGTTGGGATGAGCACTGGGTGTTGTATGGAAACCAATTTGACAATAAATTTCATATTAAAAAAATATATATATAAACAGAAAAAAAAGAAAGTTTGCAGTTAATACTACAAGACTAGCACAGCAGAAAACAATGGCACACATGTCCCGCTGTCTTACATTAGGCTCCCTCGATGTGGACCTGAGTTAGGGATTCATGAGCATGCAATTTACTAAGGAAATGTTCCCAAGAAAGATTGCTAAGGGAGTTGGGCAGAACAGTGATGAGCAGGAATCTAAGAATGTGGTCTCATGCTTATGTCCAGCAGAGGGTAGCTTCAGCATGAAGCCTCTTAGAGAATTTTTGAGTGAAATTTAAGATAGAGTTCTTTGACCCAAGCAAAAACTTCCAAAAGTCTCGTGAGGCTGATGGGAGGAATGCAAACTAGCAGAAATTTTCAACTCTCTGTGCAAGAGGGCAAAGCAACATCAGTACCATAAAAACAATTCTTGTAAGAAAAACTGTAAGTGATGGATATTGAAAGTGCACAGAAGATGGTGGTGGTGGTGGTGGTGGTGTTTATATGGGTGTATGGTACACACAGAAATGTAATAAAATAATTCAATATAAAGGGATCCAAGGGGATTTGGGTAGAACACCATTATTGTTAACAACACCAGAGTTTTTCCATATTTCCTTCCTACCATTTTTAATGTATTGAACTTTATCCCCATGTTCATTGCCCCATGGTCAGAAGTTGGCTGTTCTACATTCAGCCTCATATAGGTAAGAGGTCTAGGTCTAGGTCTAGGTAAGAGGAAGGCAGAGAGGGTGAAAGACAAAAAGTGCATTTTAGTTGAATATGTCCCTTTAAAAAAGTTTTTCTTGGGGCTCCAGGTGGCTCAGTCGGTTAAGTGTCTGACTTTATTTCTGGCTCAGGTCATGATCCCAAGGTTGTGAGATCGAGCCCCATGTCAAGTTCTGTGCTAAGCATGGAGTCTGCTTAAGATTCTCTCTCTCCCTCTGTCACTCTCCCCCACTCGAGCTGGCTCTCTCTCTCTAGAATAAATAAATAAATAAATAAACAAAAGTTTTTCTCAAACCTTTATCCTGCCTATATTTTATTGTTCAGAACAGTGTCAAGTGGTCAAGTGGTTACCATATCTACTACATGGGAGTCTGGGAAGGCGTAATCCTGTTAAGAAAGTGGGGATAGTGGTGTTGGATATTAGGTAAACAACTACAATATTTGGTACCTTCTTACCTTACAGAGAATAAACAGAGATTGAGAGAGTTCACATAATTTGCTGAAGTTGCACAGCCTGTAAGCAGTAAACCAAACCTATGTTCTTTTTTAAAAAAAATTGTTTTGTTTCCTTGTTTCTGTATGTATGTATGTAACGTCTACACCCAATGCGAGGATTGAACTCATGACGCTGAGATCAAGAGTTGCAGACTCTTCCAACTGAGCCAACCAAGTGCCCCCAAATCTATGTTCTTACTATGCTGGGTAGTGATTCATGCATTCTTTTTATGGGAATACCATATGGGCTAGGGACTATAATTGGACTTGGACAAGTGTTTCATCATCTTGGCACCTCAACAGGAAGTACCTCATTGATTCTATCTCTACCAATTTGGCTTTAACTTTTATCTCTTGCATCCATTTCTCAGAGTCCTAAGCCCCCTAATCCCAACCCTGACTGGAACCTGTAGAAGGAACCTATATAACATAACCTTGAGGATGGATACATGAACAGATCAGGGTGGGTAGTAGGGTAGAGAATTCACTCTTATTTCTCTAATGTGAAACTCACACTGATCTATCGTACCTTTGTGCAAATGTGTACTGCAGAGTTGGAGGTTAATACATAAATTGTACATGTTTTAAGCTCCATGTGTAAAAGGAGCATAGTTTAGTTTTTTTTGGGGGGGGGGAAGTGCTTTCACACTACCTAGCAAAGTCCAATATGCATGACATGTATTAAGGGAGCAACTGCTAGAGGACAAGACTTCTGGGTTGTATAGGTCATTGTATGATGGTGATGGGGGAAGAATTTTGAGTACCCTTGTTTAAGATTTTTCCATCCATCATGCAATTTCTCAGCATGAGGCATAAAGGTTGAAATTGTTTTTATTTTTTGGCTTTTTTTTTTGCAGATGTGGTGGTTATAATTCATTTTTTTAAGATTTTAATCAAGCTGTTGCATTCTTTTTTTAAAAAATGTTTATTCATTTTTGAAAGAAAGAGAGAGAGAGAGAAAGATGCCACAAGTGGTTAAGGGGCAGAGAGGGAGACACAGAATCTGAAGTAGGCTCCAGGCTCTGAGCTGTCAGCACATAGTCCAATATAGGACTTGAACCCATGAGAGCGAGATCATGACCTGAACTGAAGCTGGATGCTTAAATGACTGAGCCACCCAGGCACCCCGTCAAGCTGTTGCATTCTAATTAAGTTAGCAATTATTTTTTCAAATTCCCTGAATCTTAACTCTTACTTCATTTTTTTTCCAATTCTAAGTCATATTACTTATTCAAATAAAGTTTTCTTGACAGTATTTCAAGGTATCCAATAAATACATAAAAATCTAATGAATATAGATAAAATGAGGGAAAAGTAAGTTTTGGCATAATTGTTATTCTGATACAATGAAATGGAAAAATTCCTTCCAGTTATGTCTGTGTTATCGACCATCAAAACACATGAAAATAAGTGACAAAAGACCATCACACATTTAAATATTTTAAATAATACTCAGTATAGTGATGGTACAAAGTATTTTTTAGAAAAGGAGAATTGAACATGAAAAGTAAGATAACCAGGTTGAAAGATACCTAAATGATTAGAGGTCAGGTTAAATTTCCTTTGGCAGGGGTATGTTGGCTGTTTGATTTGGGGTAAAAGTCACCAAATAGCTCATCTGTGCTGGCCAGTATGATGGGCACTGGGAATATAAAGGTGTAAAAGACACAATCCCTTTTCTGGAATATCTTACTTAATTTTGAATGACCAAAAATATCAGACAAATGACCTACTTCATATACCAACATTGGTGGAGTAAAGTGTACTTACTTTCACTTAAAAACTTCAGAATATTGAGTCATTTTATGATAAAAACGTGGCCTCACAGACTTTTGAAAAATACAATTTATTCAAGAACTTAAACAATGTAATAGATATATCTGGTTAACTTAAAAACAATAATTTTAAGTATATCATAGAGATGCATATGATTAACATTTAGTGTTTTTCAGAGCGGATGATATAGATGCTGCGTTTATTTTTGTCTCCATAATAAAATTGGCAATGAAAGCATAAGAGACTCTTAAAAACTGAGAACAAACTGAGGGTTGATGGGGGGTGGGAGGGAGGGAGGGTGGGTGATGGGTATTGAGGAGGGCACCTTTTTGGATGAGCACTGGGTGTTGTATGGAAACCAATTTGACAATAAACTTCATACATTGAATAAAAAAGAAACTTGAAACAATATACAAAAAAAATAATAAAATTGGCAATGTAATGAAAGATTTATTATTGTTTATAATTGCTTACCCTCACACAGTAATTCTCAGCCTTTTTATTTTATTTTTTATTTTATTTTTTTTATTTTTATTTATTTATTTTTTCAACGTTTATTTATTTTTTTGGGACAGAGAGAGACAGAGCATGAACGGGGGAGGGGTAGAGAGAGAGGGAGACACAGAATCGGAAACAGGCTCCAGGCTCTGAGCCATCAGCCCAGAGCCTGACCTGGGCTGGAACTCACGGACCGCGAGATTGTGACCTGGCTGAAGTCGGACGCTTAACCGACTGCGCCACCCAGGCGCCCCTCAGCCTTTTTAATCTTATGTTCCACCAGCATTATAATCTAAAAGATCTCAACAATTAAAAATTAAAAAGCCTACACTTTCAGAAAAAGTTGCATTTTATAAGTATTGTCATTAGTTTTATCATTTATTGTCAGTGTTAAGCCTAGGAAAAATTATAGTAGAATTAAGGCCTTAAAATAAGCAAAACTATTCCTTTAGTAGTTGAAAAATCTTATTATATGGTTGAGTATGAATTTTATTACCTTAGTAATGTAAAATGCAAAGATGTTTAATAAAAAAATATTGCTCTTTAATAGGCTTATATGAAATTCTACAACATCAGATAGATGAAGTAAAATAAAGATGGCATCCAGATATCAGATGATTTGTAATGAAGCTCAGGAGTCACAAAAGGTATATCAAGAACACATTTGGTCAAAAGAATAAAGAAGTAATAAAATTCAAACAAATATGCCATAATAAGTAGGGTAATCGGAAAGCTGGACAAGAAAAACATTTGTATACATGGGAAGAAAGTATTAGAAGAAATTTTGTCCAGGGTGATATGTATATCAAAAGTCATAGATCCCTGGAGAATAGGGTCAGAAGGACATAGTATACTACAAACATCAGGAAGAGTCAGTTATTGAAATTGTGATGTTAATCCTGTGTCCTATCTAGGCTCTAGTAGATTAGAGGATTTCTGAATTCACTGTGGTACTTGGATCCCATGGTACTTGGATGTCCTAAAATAAGTTGTGTCTCAGTGCTTTTAAAAAAACGTTTTAATTTGTTGGATATTCCTAATGATTTCAATTATATGTCTGAACTAAAATTTATTTTATTTCCTAATAGAAGAATGTTTTGCTTAAACTTAACTAAGTCTATAAAAATCAGCAGTTTACAATTAGAGGTAAAATTATTTACTTTACAAATACTGGATTTATTTTTCTTAATGTTTTGACTGTCTTTGTAATTTCATATATTTATATTATCTGCCTACCTATGTAGGTAGGTATCTGAAGTTTTGGACATCTTCAAACAAATTTGGTGTTTTATTCCAGTTGTGAAATGGTCAGTCCAAATAGATTTGGTTGTCTTTTCACCAATAGCTTTAGTGTTTGAACTCATTGTTTGGAACCAGGGAAAATTATGTCTTTATGTAGCTCTTTAAAATGGATTCCTGTCTAAAATGAGACTTGGATTAAGGCCCTTGCTTCTCCTCAGAGGTCTCAGCTCTAAATATGAAGTTCTTTCTGTACTGAAAGTAGAAAAAATTAAAGTTCAGGTTGTACCTCTTCTGAGGTGCAATACCTTATTGAATATGTAATGATAGAGAAGGAAACAAAATGCAGAAATGAAAGACCATAAAAAAGCATTTACACATAATGAGAAAAACATTCCATAGCATACTAAGTACCCTCCATTTCCCTTGAATGTTACCTCTTTCTTTATTTCTCGATAATTTCTCCAGTGGTAGCTATTTGAGTTATCCAACACAAGATCCACAGCTTTCCACAACATTAAGTTTAAGAGAGTTTAAATATGATATTCTCTGTACTAAAATACTCAGTTTGATCCTCTACTTTAATTAGAGCAAGGTGGTTATCCTTTACTCCTATAAACACTCCAGGGTCATTCTTACATTCAAATGAAACACATTTGGAAGACTTCCTATGAAGGCGGAAGAAGGCCTGGTCTGGCAATGGTTTTTCACATTTTTGTAGCTGAGGAAACAAGAAAGAAAGCAATCAGTACGTGAGTGGGAAATCCATAGTCAACCTCACCTCCCTGTGTTAGAAACTAAAGAGAAATAATTATAACTTGGTATTTCTAGCAAGGCTACTTACTAAGTAGGGGATGGGAATGGGGTAGGAAGAAGCTAGTAGAGGGCTGGAGTGGGGCGAATTTAATTTAATTTACTGATGGTCTACATACTTTGAGATACTTTGTAGCTTAGAATGACTGGATTTGGATACAGCAGCTCAGGATTTGTGCCCCACTTTTGCCATGTACTATCTCTGAGTCCTGTGCACATTGCTTTACCTCTCAAGCCTCAATTTTTTAGCCTAATCTGTTTTCTACATGTGAGTGATATAAATGATTATTATTTCAGGCCAGTAAGTGTTGGGAATGGTTTGTTATACAGTAATATCTGACAAAAACAATAATTCCATCATAGAATTACTACAAGAATTAAAGGAGACTGCTTGTAAAACATTTAGCATGGTATTTGGCATATAATAGAGTTCTGTATGGGTTAGCTCTTACTACTGAGTAATTATATATGCCAAACACTGTTATATACATTGAGGAGCATTTGTTAAGGAAGATGTGGGGTACCATCCAGTGTTTATGTTAATACCTTACATGGCTGTATTAGTTAGATTTATAATTTTGTATTTATGTAATTTGTCATCTATATTATACTCTTATGTTTTCTTCCTGGTCTCTATCTTTGGCTTGTTTGTTCCTCAAAATGTTTATAACTCTTCATCATGACCAATATTATACTAACATTTACTAACTGAAAAAGACTGAGTAGTGAATCCTATGATTAGAATGTAGATTATTATTTATAATGATAATTGTAAATCTTGGCAGATGGAAATATTTATGACTTTCCCTTTAGCAGGCTTGGAGTGTAAAATTACTTTTGCATTTGCCTAAGAAAACTATTTTATTAAGAAATGCTTCCTGGAAAAACAAAGTAGTTCCTAAAGCTGAGTAGATAGAATTTCAGATCATTCTACATAGTAGCACTTTTCAAACTTTAATGCACATATGAGTCTCCTGGAGATTTGTTAAAACACTGATTCGCATTCAGTTCTGAGGAAGCCTGATATTCTGCATTTCTAACAAATTCGCAGCTGATTCTGCACTACTGGCAGAGCCCAGACTTTCAGTAGCAAGGCTATACATGCCATTTCCCTCCCTTCCTTATTCCAGAAGCAAGTTATTAGTAGTAACTGTGTTTTATGTACAATAGCAGAAACAAAACTTTTTCCTTGAACTGTGCCAAACACCCAAATCTGCACAAAGAGTGGAGTCAATTATGACAGTTAAGTGCATATTTCTATTACCTCCACAGAGTGTTCTTTGTTATTGGCATGCAGCAGGAAGTCTTTGTCTTTTGTAGGACTCAGATTTACCAATAACATATGGCCATCATCAGCATCACCTTGCAATTAAAAAATATGTAAATTAAAATAATAAATTAATTTAAAAATCTAAATTATAAAGCTAAGAATTGAACAAGTAAGTTCAATTTAATGAAATGAATTTAACACCTAGGAAAAGAATCCAAGATGTGATGTAAAATAATTGCTTCATTAACCAACATGTCTTATAGAAGTATTTGTACCCAAATGAAACTAAAAAGTCACCGGATAATTTGGGGGTAATGTTAAGCTCCTAAAGAGTCATTGGACAATTTGGGGGTATTTTTTAAGCTCCTTAGTTTTCTTATTTGGTTTCTAATTGTAGAATTATGACTCTATTGGTTATTTGTCTGGGTGTCAGCTTCCCTGTCTCCATGTAAAGCCACTGATAGTTTTCCTTCAATATCCCAACTACTCTCCTTGTGTAATAGAACATTTCCCAGTCTGTTTTCTTGTAACTAAGTGTAGCAATGTGACTAAGTTTTGACCAATGTGAGGTGAATGGAAGTGTCACGTGCAACTTCAAGGTTTTGTCCTTAAAGGGAAAGATAATTCATGCATCTGTCTTCCACTGTCCTGCTGATTGGGCATTGCTGAGGTAGCAAGTAATCTTGAACCATGTAGATGTTGGCAGAGTGACAAAGAGAGAAGGATCCTGGTCCCTGGACAACTTGTTGAGCAGCACTGCCATTCTCGTCCTGGCTAAGATAGAAATGAAGTTTTGTGTAGCTTAAACCACTATTATTCTGGATCTTTTTTAAATGTAAACCTTCATCCTAGTTATTAAACTGCAAATGGATGGGATGGAATAAATCCTCTAAGAATCTAAGAGATAACCATGAATGTGGGCTGGAGAGAATCTTCTGAGACTGCCTTCCTTTTTTATGGGGCCTTTTGGATGTGTCCTTGCCCCAAATTCAAGAATTCAAGTACTACAGCTACCTAGTCTTCCAAATTACCTGTTTCACATGAGGGTGGTTGGAAATCATAATAACGGAATAACACCTTATCTGAAAGAGAATGCATAAAATCCCTTCAGTGAGATACAATTTTATCAAAATGTTTCAGTTTTAACAAATACATAACGTCAGACAATATTCTCTTTTATTATACATCAATTAAAGAAATTTTGTGATTTTAAGGAAGGTCTCAAAAATGTATGAATATGCTCTGATGAATTCTCTAACACAGTTATTATTAAAATATTTAACAAATTGTCCATAACACTGGTATATTCTCTTATTTGAGATTGTACTTTGGTGATATTGATAGGACTGGAAAGATATAGCAGGTAATTAGCAGTAGCAAATATATGTGGTCTGTTCATCCATTTTTTTAAAGTTTATTTATTTTGAGAGAGAGAGAGCACAAGTTGGGGAGGGGCAGAAAGAGAGAGAGAGAGAGAAAGAGAGAGAATCCCAAGCTGACCTGTGCTGTCAGTGTAGAGCCTGACATGGGGCTCAATCCCATGAACGCTGAGATCATGACCTAAGCCAAAACCAAGAGTTGGATGCTTAACTGACTGAGCCACCCAGGAATCCCTCCTCCATCTTTCACAACAGATACCGCTTCTCAATATCAGCATCCTTTCCTATTAAATCCTCACTAAGCTTCTGAATTCTCTTCAACTTAGTGATATTTAGGCATGTCCGCCAATGTATTGGAGTTAGCACACAGTATGAAATCTATGTGTCATGTCTGAAGTAATACATTATTTATGGCTTGGTAAATTTATTTTTTACTTTACTAGTCATCATTATATCGTTATAGACAAAAGGAAATATTCTACCTTTCTCTTGGTCTTTTCCCAAGTCTTCTACATAGATCTCATAACTTCCATCCTCAAAAACGAAAGTAATAGATTGATCATTGTATGTGCTCAGGGAAGCAGAATATTCTGTAACAAGTGAAAAGCTTGCCATTAAAAATTCAAAATATCTTGTTCCCATGAACAATCCTCAGCAATTAAAAAAAACCACTTTGTTTAAGGTTTTTGTTTTTGTTTTTCCAATTTGAGCTGTACTTTGTCCACCATTGTTGGATAGATAAAAGCCTTTGGTGCAAGCTTAACATAGCTCAAAGGCAGAGGTATGTCGCTTGAATGGGATTAAAAATGCTGGTCTCCTTCATGAGGACTATAGGAGGTCATGTTAGTGTGCTTATGGGAGGATTTGATGGAGAGAAGTAAGCTGGAAAAGTGACAGACTTTGCCGGCTTCCTTGTTTCTTATGGTCAAGGGGACTGTGGACAAGAAGGGACTGTATTTTGAGAGACATGGTTAAATGAATACCCATCTGTAAGGTGTGGAGACCCATTCTGTCTTCTGGCTAAATAACAGAGACATTTACAGCAGCACTCTCAACTTTTAAAACAATGTCCCAGCACACATAGAAAATGATAGTATTTCTATGGCACGCTGGGGTAAACTGGTGTAGAATTAGGACCTATGTTGGTCCTTGAAGAAAAAAAATCATTACATTTTCTTTATATTATAGAATTGTGCTAAGAGAAATAATATACAAAATAGAAGAATGTTAAATATTGAATGTGTATATGAATTTCTGAAGTAAAATTATTTAAAAGTCTTTATTTAAATTTTAGTTAGTTAACATACAATGCAATATTGGGTTTAGGAGTAGAATTCAGTGATTCATCACTTACATACAATACCCAATGCTCTTCACAACAAGTGCCCTCCTTAGTACCCATCACTCATCTAGACCATTTCACACCCACCTCTCTCCATCAACCCAGTTTGTTGTCTATTATTAAGAGTTTCTTGTGGTTTGTTTCCCTTTCTTCTCTTACCCCCCATGTTCATCTGTTTTATTTCTTAAATTCCACATGAGTAAAGTCATATGGTTTTTGTCTTTCTTTTATTGACTTATTTTGCTTAGCATAAATTCTTAATGAGAAACTTCAGTATGTTTCTGGAAACTTAAGATATTTATATCAGGAGTTATGCTTGAAATGGCAATATGCCATTCCTGGTCAAGTTTTCTTAATGATCTCCTCATTTCTTGATAGTTACCATCAACTTGGGGTTTACTTGCACAAGTAGGTGATACAACCTAAAACCAATTTAACAACTATTTAAAATGTTTGTGAGCTGAAATTATATTTTAAAAATATAATAGTTCTTCATTTTCTTTCATTGTCAAAATGTTGAAATTTGGGGAGGAAATGTGTTTTTTTTTTCCCTGAAGGATTATGTATTTTCCCCAGGAATAATGTATATGGGATTCCAACCCATGACAAGCATTTCAAAATAATGATGGAGGGCTAACTACAGAATGCACATATATTGTTAGAGCAGCTACACTGTGACTAATTTGGATACCACTAAATGGGTACAATGACAGAAAATGGACAGAAGTTTCTGTTACACAAGTAGGCATGGACTTGAAGCTGTTTCCTGAAGTGCCACTTGCCATGGTCCTGTATGGTCCTCCCTCCTCACACCCACACCATGCCCATCACCAGGCATACCTTGGATACTTGGAACATCAGTTGTTCCAAAGCATTTCTGGACCATAGGCACACCAAAGGCTAAGCCCTCCACAGGCCGTTCCAGCTGCTGATGACGGGCAGTGAATACTAGATGTTCTTTATACTTTCCAGCTGTAGGATAAGGAGTGGATTGTCAGTACCCACTCTGCCCAAACCCCTTACCCTCACTTTGAGGATTCTGAGTCAAAGCTGCTTGCTGACAGTGATGACTGACCCCAGGGCTTTAGCCACCCCACAGTCTGAAGGGATCAATATTTCCTGGCACACTTATACCACAGTAGGGTACACTCATTGGAGTCCAGATGGGAGAAAACTAGTGACCCATGGTCTCAACACCCAAAAAAAAAACAACTGCTATTAACATTTTAGTTTAATACCTTTAAATGAAAAAACATGTAAAATACTGTAAATATATTTATAATTTAATATCCTCTGTTTTCACTTATTATGACATGACTATTTCTACCATGCTATAAAACTCTTTATATGTCCTTTTGAAAATGGCTAGAAAATAGTTCAGCATCCTTACTATTTTTCAGAAGGAAAATTTGGTCGAGGGAAAAAATTATATATCTAAGATGTGGTAAATGAAGGCTAATAGATGCTCATTACTATATTGAAAAATTACCAGGAAATGTAGTTTCCCCTTACCTCTTCTTGTTGAATGTCTTTTGGTGGTTTCTTTCTTAAAATAACAGGCTGTCTTTTTTATAAGGCCAGACCGTAGCTGCATAAAGTACATTTGGCAAACTTCTTCAGCCTTCTGCTGGGATTCTAAACAATTGAAAAATTTTGATACTGTTTCATTCCATCCATATTTATCTTTTTACAAACCCTGAGCATAGCAGTCCACGAAAGCAACTAAAGATCCACAGTATCTTATCAGAAAGCTTGGGGCCAATTGTGTTTCAAAATTCAGAGTTTTTTATTTAAAAAAAATTTTAATGTTTATTTTTGAAGGATAGAGAGGCAGAGCATGAGCAGGGGAAGAGCAGAGAGAAAAGGAGACACAGATTCTGAAGCAAGCTCCAGGCTCTGAGCTGTCAGCCCAAGACCTGACATGGGGCTCAAACTCACAAACCATGAGCTTATGACCTGAGCCGAAGTCAGACGCTTAACCAACTGAACCACCTAGGTGCCCCCAAATTCAGAGTTTTTTTTAGATTTTAGAGTTGTCAGGTAGACTATATGCTGTATATATGTAGTACTCCCAGCAGGGACTAGGGCAGCACTCATAACCAAATATTAATTCATGATTTAAAGTGAAATATAGGAAAATTCATATAAAGTGAAATAAATAAAGACTTCATGTTGGTTCAGGTCAGGATTTAATTGTCACATGAGTTCAGATTGTATTTTATTACCAAATGAGTTATGAAAAATTTTAGGTCCTTAGAAAAAAAATTTGGTTTTCAGAATTCCATATAAGGGAGTGTGGATCTACATCAAGCATATATCAATCTTTGCCTAACTTTTGTGATCACATGAAATCTATAATCTTTTTTTACTTATCTAGAATACACTTTTAATAATTTTAGAAGAATGGCTATAGTCTCTAGAGGTTATTGATATTAAAAATAAGTGACCCATGTCTTCAAGCTTTTTTCCTTTATTTTCTTCTAAGAGTTTCATGTCTATCATTTAAGTCTTTAATCCATTTCAGGTCAGTTTTTGTGAGTTCTTTTACATGCGGATACCCAGTTTTCCCAACACCATTTATTGAAGAGACCATCTTTTCTCCTTTGAGTATTTTTTTGCTCCCTTCTCAAATGTTAGCATGTCTACAGTGGGCCAAGCACTGTGCTAGTAATTTTACTTACCGTTTCATTTAATCCTTTACAATAATATTACAAGGAAGTTATTCTCCTCATTTTCCAAATGATGATCAGAGGCTCTGAAAACTCTTAAGAGGACTCTGATACTTATCAGAAGGAGGAATTAGTGAGTCATGAAAAAATATGAATGACAAATTTGGCTTTTGCTAGTTATTTTTTAAGCAGTAAAGGGAATCCCCCCACAACACACACACACACACACACACACACACACACACACACACAGCTCCAGGGCACAGCTCTTCACTTTCCTGGTATTTCTCTTTCTTTTATTTTATCTTAGAATTAGGGGCAGATTCTTGTCTGATTTGTTGCAATGAAAGAATAGCTATTGGTCTTCCCAGAGGCCAAACTGTGTTTCCAAGAGTGCATGTTGTGAACCTTTGGAAGGCATCAAGTTACCTTTATGAGGAGTCTGGGAAAGACAAGCTGGTGGACTCTGGGTCTCTCTAAGGAGATACTCTATTTGGATTAGAAGACAGTTGTTGGTTTCATTCACCCATTCCAAATGAAAACAAAACCAAAGAGCAACTCAGCTGCTATTTATATCCACATCTCAACACTAGATTAGTGTGATCTTGGCCAAGCATCTTAACCTCATTGGTCCTTGGGTCATGTGCCAAATCTGTCTCAGAAAATTGCTAAGAGGTTTAGGTGAAATGACTAAGTAAAGCCCAGTTCCTGGCCCATCATGGATTTTCAAACACACTTGCCCAAGGTTACAGATCTGGTGAGAAGTTGTAACTCAAGTATGTCTAGCATCAGAGCTACTCTTTCCATCCACTTCCATCTAAGAAAATGCTACACTACAATTTTAGGAACTAACATAATACAAATCCAAATTAAGTTAAAGTAAAAAATTTAATCACCTATTTAGTAATTCTTTCATTTAGTCAAAGAAAAAGTCTCAAATAAAAAATTAAATTTTCTACTTGCAAATTCATAAAAGGTTTTTCAGAGTCAAACGGAAAAGAAAGTTGTAACACTTGAGTCATGGCATCTCAACTTTTAGTGTTTTGGTAAATGAATTATCAAGCAATTTGTATCAATACAGCCAAATTTCAATTATTCAGTGATTCCGAAAATGAAAATTATGATTTTAGGATCCATTCTATGATATATATTTTTTAATGTTTGCTTATTTATTTTGAGAGAGAGAGAGAGTGAGTGGGAGAGGGGCAGAAAGAGAGAGGGAGAGGGAGAATCCCAAGTAGTCTCCATACTCAGCTTGGTGCCCAATGTGGGGCTTGATCTCATGAAACATGAGATCATTATTGAGCTAAAATCAAGAGTCAGACACAACAGACTGAGCCACCCAGGCACCCCTCCTCCTTTTAATTCTCTAGAAGATTTGTCTTCCTGATATACTTTTGAAAGTTAAGTAAACTTTTGTAACTTACTATTTTGAATTATCTATATCTTACCTCCAATTCAGATGGGCATCTGCCTTTAGGTATCTACAACACTCTGAATGGGGCAAGTCCACTTAATTATACTAACATCTACATTGGAACTCCCTAACATTGCATCAAATTTATAAATATCAACTGTAGTATCACATTTACATAATGCTTTTACAATTGCAAGGATAATTTATAAACCTATGCCAATGCCAGCATTGAACTTAGTTTCCTGACGACTAATTTAATAAAATACTTTATTAAATGTTTCACATTGTCTCTCCAGAACTAAAAGGCATAAGATGATACTGAAGGCATACTCATTCTTTACATGCTTATCTTTATGTTATATTCAGAATCCCATTGGACATAACTGACAGGCATGTCTAACATTGAGAGTGGACCCTGTAGGGAGCAGGATGTGGGTCTTGGGTAGTTAAAAGTAACAGTCATGATATTGAGGAAGTATTATGGGTGTAGAAGACAGGAGCTAAAGATATTGATGTAGAGGCTATCATCTAGTGGGACGAACACTAGTATAATTTATTGAGGGGTGACTACATTTGAAATATTGAAGACGGAGCACCTGGGTGGCTCAGTCTGTTAAGCATCTGACTTCAGCTCAGGTCGTGATCTCACCATTCGTGGGTTTGAGCCCCGCATCCGGCTCTGTGCTGAGAGCTCAGAGCCTGCTTCAAATTCTGTCTCCTTCTCTCTCTGCCCCTCCCCTGCTCATGCTGTCTCTGTCTCTCTCCCTCTCCTTCTCTCTCTCTCTCACAAAATAAATAAACTTAAAAAATTCTTTGAAGTATTGAAGGTAATTTACATTGGGAGAATTTGTAAGAAGGTATACTTTCGTGTTCAGGGCAGCTGAAAGTATGGTTGTGAGGGTTGTGTTCTCAGACGAGAAGCACAAAGCTGGCATGGCCTTGGGGACTCTGTGGGAGAGAGTTCTCTGCTGGGGTCAAAAGGCCAACTCAAGCTTATGTAAGGGCTGTTGCCACTTCCTATGTCTCTATCCTGCCTGATGTATGAGGGCAGTGTCTCAGATGGTTTTTAAAGAAATTCTCATAAGTAATTTCATCATAGCAACATGATGAAATCCTTCACGCACTTCTGGTGAGTAAATGGGAAGGGGCTTGGAAATCTTTCTGTACTTCTGTCACT
This sequence comes from Acinonyx jubatus, assembly GCF_027475565.1. Lineage (NCBI taxonomy): Eukaryota > Metazoa > Chordata > Mammalia > Carnivora > Felidae > Acinonyx > Acinonyx jubatus. The sequence continues at coordinate 61,594,423 of NC_069391.1, forward strand.
AAGAGAGCCAGACTATGGCTGACAGGAACTACATAAGTGAATCACTCATCTTTCATTTCTTCCCGAAACACCTATTTCACCAAAGTCTCTCCTCACTGCTTACTACCCTTGATTTATCTGTGGCATTTGACTTTGGCAACCACATCCTTCTCTGAAACTCTTTCTTTTCTTATTCTTATGTCACCAGTCTTCTTATGTTCTCCTTTTTTCTCTCTGATCATCCATCTCTGCTTCTTTGTTGGTTTTCTCCTTGTCTGACTGCTTCTAAAATATTGGTGTTCCTCAAAATTTGTCCTTTGCCTTTCCTCTCACTCTAGACTTTCTTTCTGGGCAAACCTGCTCCAATGACCTCTTTTTATACACTGATGACTCCCCAAACTGTAACTGTCCCTTAGTTCTGTCTCCTGAGTTTCCTATCTGTTGCTCTTTCTTCTCAGGGTATTTTGACTTAAGTTATCCTACAGCATCTCTGTATCTATCTATGTAGAGCCACCAGAATTCTAGACATCTCTACCTGGATGGCCAACACCTACTCCAAATTCAAATATACTCATAAAAAAATCAACCCTTCGTTATCTTTTTCTACCCAAAATATATTCCTCCTGAAATCCTATCTTGAAAAACAGTACCACTTTCTACCATTGTCTGCTCATTCTTAAATCATCCTGAAAGCTGAGAATCATCTATTTTTCCATCTCTGTCCATGCCTCAATTTATGTGGTCTGTCATTAAATCTTATTGATTTCACTTTCTGAATGTATCTGAAATTTAGTTCTTCCTTCCTATTCTGTTGTTTTAGGTTAGGCCCTCATCATCAGTCCCGTAGATTAATGCAGTGGACTTCTAACCCATTTTTGTTTCCATTCTTGCCCCTTCACTCTATATGCCACCATCAATGTGATTGATCTCTCTAAAATAAAAATATCCAGTGCCTGGGTGGCTCAGTTGGTTGAGCATCTGACTCTTGATTTCAGCTCAGATTATGATCCCAGGTTTGTGGGAGCATCATGCTCCACATTGAGCATGGAGCCTGCTTGAGATTCTCTCTCTCTCTCTCTCTCTCTCTCTCTGTCTCCCTCCTCTGCTCATGCACCCTCCTTCTGCCTCCCTCCTCTGCTCATGCACTCTCTCTACCTTAAAAAAAAATCTTGCTATTCCCCAATTAAATGTTTTCAATGGTTTCTTACTGTCCATAGGATAAAGTTGAGCTCCATCACTGTAACAGAAGATATTCCATGGACATAACTCAAATTAAAGGGTGTTACCTCTACTCGCTTCTATTGCCAATTATTGCCATGTAGGGATATGGACCCAGTGTTGCTAGATTTTCAGATTTTTCAAGATATGGAGATTTTTATGCACAATCTTCTAATTTTTAAATGTTTCCTCAATTAAAAAACAACAATATACTGTTCAGGCCAGATAAAATACTTCTGCTGGATGGATCTGTCCCATGGCTCTCATACTGTGACTGGTGGCTAGATTCACTAGGAAGCTGGATTGTCAGGACAGAGAAAGTGTTGATGAATGTAGGGGAGAAGAAGTAGCAGAGGAAAATGGCCTGACTCTACAAGTAGTTTCCTTGAAACTAAGAAGGAAATGAGTTTGGGGAGGGGTTTTTCTCTAGCTCATTAAGTCCTGTAAATTGTTGGTACTAGGGATGAAATACTTTAGTGGTGACCAAACTCATATGGAACCTGATTGTATGTATACCTCTAGCCGATAGATATTGAGTTTTCTGGCTTTGTGATTGTATCAGATCCTGCTAGTCCAAAGGAGAAGGAACAAAAATGAGCTTTCTTGCTTTGTTGCTTGGAGGCTCAAAGCAGTTAATTTAGAAAAATAAGATACAATATTACTTGCACCTTGAGTTTTGAGAAGTGCACCTGCCACACACTTTATAGATATCTGTTGAAATTTTATCCAACAGTGTCTAAATAATGAAAATCTTAGTGTTAAACTGAGCAATATTATTGGAAAAGAAGATCTGTTAAGGGACAATAAGAATAATGTGCTGTATTCCAAAGCCATATACATGATTTGGGGATTATCTTTATCATGTTTTTCTAAATGGTATAAGTAAGCTGTTATGGCCACTGCACCCTTAAAGGAGAGGCTACATTTTAATTTTTGCATCAATGCCAGCAACTCTGGCATAAACTCCAGCCTGCTCCTCCACTCCAGTATCTATAAAGTGGCCACATCTCCTGGTGTACAAAGAAAACACATTCTTTATTAAGAGGACATAGAGTCAGTTCCACTGAGTCACTGTTTCTACACAGAGAGTTTTGATTCAGACACAAATAAAAGGATTAACTTAACTGCGATTTTCTGGCCATTCAGAAACTACATTTAAATTAATGTTTTCCTTGGTTACTAAAAACAGCATGGGTGGGCCACAGCTTTAGGGAAGACAGAAAACGATATTCTTTACCACTGCTCTCTTCTCGCCTTAACGATGTTCAAAGAGATGAAGAGAACAAAGAACAAAGATATGCCAGTCCCCACTATCATTCCTCATCCTCTATTTTCTCTCCAGTCTTGCCAGACTTCTATTAACTTTCTTTGGTGTTACCTCTTTTGTATGGAAAACATGAGTGTAAATTTGCATAATTCTTTCCTAGGAGGATTTTCAGGATCAAAGATATTAGCTCTTTCATCTTAAAACTATGGCTACTACCTGCCTTTATTTAACCTTCAATTTATGCCAATTCCTTTGAGTTTTCAATTGGATAGAGTTGAGCATCATTTGATCAACTCCGCTTTATTTGGGGCATGTATTATTCAAATATCTTCATTTATTATTCTCTCCCTTATCAGAAGTTGCAAGTCAAGACCACAGTACACCAAAGGTGTTTTATACATAATAAATGTTTGTTGAATGAAAGAAAATCAGTTTAAAATTTTATTGATCTGGGAAAAAGATTTTGGGTTAGGTAGAAAGAGGTGTGGGTAGAAAGAAGGGATTGATATTAAGGGTTATTCATGTTTATCACTATTAGCAGGTTTAAATTACCTAAACCATTCTTGTCCTGGTATGTATCAAATAAGCAAAAGTTGGCAATATATAGTTTGTCTACAACCAAAGACTGCTGTATTACAAACTTATGAGCCATCCTTCCTAACTTCAGCTCTTGTATTCTTAGTAGCTTTTGGCAAGATATCATGTATGAACATCAGAATCATAAAGATTTGATAACAGATGAATATAGTGTGTAAAACAATCAGAAATGCTTAAGTTCTTACTTCCCAACTTGGGAGATTTTACCAAAGCCTTGCCTGCTGAGCTGTTCATCTTTGCTGGGGAGATTTTGGTGGTTGAATACTCCATTTTAGTCTTCATTTTTCAGGCTTCTGTAGGTTAAAATGTAATATTAGTTCAATTGTCTCAACTTGAAAATAAACAGAAACAACTGTGGCAAACTCAATATTAATAACAGCCACATAAGGAAAGTAATTATTTCAATAATATTTGAACATAGTCTTCTGAAAATATATCTATATTGGAATATAGTCAGAGGACAAAAAGAACTGCAAAGAAGTCTTAAACTTTACTTACTGGGCTTTTTGTTGGTGGTATTACTGATTTTGGAATTCTGAAACAGTTTTTTCTATACTAGAGTATAGAACAAATAAGTAGATATGTTAATGTTACAGGATTTTTACCGCAGGGGAAAGGAGATACAAATATAAAATATAAGAAGCCAAAGGAAAATCTCTGTTGTGTTAAATCTGAATCAGCAGTATCAGTATGCCCATCTTAGTTTCTAAACAGTTTTTACACTAAAAGGAACCAGGACTCTAGATATGGGTTGGGAATGTAGAAGTGAATATGGAATATTCAGTAATGCTAAAAAGCCACGTGTCATTCAAAAATTTGTGAGGCTGTGTCAAAAGGACACAGGAGTCCCCTTAAAGGGTTTCCCACTGGCCAAATTTGGCATAATCTGAGCATCAAAAAGAAAAATGAGCAATTTACTATAAAGCATTTAATGCAAAAAGAAACCCACCAGTCTTGCATTTCTCAAGAATGAATGAATGAGGGATTTATTCATTATAGAAAGAATGGTAGAATTAGAAAATCAGTCTTGTAGCCCCCAATTCAATACTTGATTCAGGCAAGGATCATCAATGGTTGCTGCACCTTGACTATCAAACTGGGTGGCAATATCTTACTGAAAGAATATTGTGTTCTCTATTATAAATTGCAGAAAAACTCAAATTCTTTCAGTAAGGTACCACAGACTGGCTTCATTATCAAGGTAAGGCAGTGGTGCTGTGATTTGTGGAGAGAGCAGCATTTCTCCAGCTTTAAATTCTCCCTTATATTGCCTGAAACTCTGCTAATAGTTATTTCTACTTGTATTAAGCATTGCCCTCTTTTTCCTAGATTACAAAAAAAAAATCAGTTTATTCCAGGAGTGGTTATTATTTAAATCCCTTAGAAATTTTATATGAATCAGTTCTTCTAGCGGGGTAAGGAATGAGCATTGGGTTTCTGAATTAGAGGACTCCTTGGAAGATAAACTTCATACAACTTTGTTTTTGTCTCTGGACTTCACATAGGTTGAAATTCCATTGTTTTTGTTGTTGTTATTGTTTAGATGGATAACATTACATGCAACCATCTTATTTACACTGGGTTTCATGAGCAAAATTCTTCAATGGTAAGAACACTTAGAAGCAGAGAATCTTTGATATCATTTTCCTGAGCCCCTAAAACAATGGATGAGTAGGCTAAGACTGAAAGATTAAGTGGCTTGCCCAGGATCACAAAAGAAAAACTGGGACCAGAATCTAGTTTCCTGATTTCCTTCTTTATGCCAGAGTTTCCCATCCTATCTCCTCTCTTCCTCCTCCAAATGTAAGAAGAAAATAATCAAAACTGGGAATTTAGTTTCAAATGCTTGGCCAGTTGTCCAACTTCTTTGAAAATAATAAATTTCTAAATATGGTAGTTAATTTGTAATCATAACATGTGGAATAGTTTGGTAATATTGTAGTTAAATTTTAAATTTATAGAAAATAGTTCAAATAATACCTTGCACACAGTAGGTGTGCAGACAATACTGATAAAATGAAAATTATAACACTCGTTTTTAAGTTTGTTTCCTTTTTTATCCAAGCATCCTTACATTCCAGGAAAAAAAATTACTCCTGGATGGACATAAAAAAAATAAAACCCAAAACAAACTGTTTCAAATAAATGTAGGAAATGTCCCTATTTATATTCCACCTCTTGTGAAGTCAGAACCACATTACCAGAGTGAAGAGGTAAGCAGTCTTTCATTGAAGATTCATAGGTACTTTAGTTTAATTATTTTGGGTAATTATTTGATCTTGTAACTTCCCCCACCACCTCTATTAACAACCCTGTTAACATGGACTATCTATTAGCATGGGCTAATTTGAGATACATACTTGGAGGAACTCCGCTTTAAACCAAAATTAGCTTTCTGATTTAAGCAACATAGATAAGCAACTGAAATACCAATTTTACAATGCAGTCATTGACACAGAGAAAGTTAGCTGCTTTTTAAGAATCAAATGGTAAGTCAAAAGCATAGTCAGGAAATATTTTCAAATCCTATTCAAAAAGAAAAAAAGCATTTCTTTAAACAACCTACATATCTTTACTCTAAAAAATACAAGCATTCTTTTCACTTTTTCAGACTTAAAATTTACTCTCTATCTTCCTATTTTAAAATCAGAAATATTTCAGAAAATATAGCAATATAAACATCATTGGTTCTTTCATGCTGCCTTTCCCAAAAACATAGGCAAATATTCTTATACACCGGTTATGATAACTCACCTTAGTTATAAACATGAAGGGCTGCTCTCAAATGATGAAGTTTCTTGTCATCAACATTTGGTAGTAGTTGATGCAGTTATATTTCAACTCCACTTATATATACACACTTGGATTAAGCAACATTGGGTGACAGCTTTTGATGAATGAGGCAGTGTAAATAGTGCTAGCTGAATGGGTTAGAATGAGTGGGAGTATATTTTATTCCCACAGCCAAATCCTAAACAGAACTTTTAGATTATTTTAACTGCAGCAATTTCAATGAGTTATACTCAGTTAATCATTAATTTTTATGAAACCTCTATGACATGGACTCTAGGTACTGTTTATTGCTCAATATAGATCATACAAGGGCACAGATTGTTTCACTGCCTTTCTCTTTTCTTTTGGGAAGTTGAAAACTTTAGGTAATTTTTTTTCTGATTATAAAAATGATGTACATGCTCTCAGAAGATAGGTAAATGATAGGAAAGCATATATGTTGTATTTCTTGACATTCTTTTTCCAATGTAGAAATACTATGCATATCAATTTTTTCATAAATATAGAATCTTCCAAAAAAAATAGAATCTTCCACAAATTTTATTTTATAAGCTGCTTTTTTGATTTTTCAATAATACTACATCATGAATACGTGTCAGAAATATTCTTTTACAGGAAGCATTATAATTAGCATTCAATTATATAAATATCCCATAACCAATCTTTTATTAACACTTTGGTTGTTTCTATTTTTTCCCCTTTCTTTTCTTCTTTTCTAATATCACCAATGTTGCAGCTGACATCTGTGTGTGTGTGTTTGTGTGTGTGTGTGTTGTGATTCTTGGTAAACCTTTGTACGTTCATTGGTAGCACAAATTCCTCATACTGGGATTGCTGAATCAAAGGGTTCTTGCATCTTACATGTGGATAGATATTTTCCCATTGAATTCCAAATTTTTTCAACAATCCAAGTAAATGCCTTTTCATCATTGTCTTAGCAGCAATGGTGTCATCACCTGTAAGATATTTGCCTTTCTAGTGGAATTTAAGAAACAAACGAGCAAAGGGGGAAAAAAGAGAGAGAGGCAAACCAAGAAATAGACCCTTAACTATAGAAAACAAACCGATGGTTACCAGAGGGGAGGTGGGAGAGGGAATGGGTGAAATATGTGATAGGGATTAAGGAGTGCACGTGAGATCATTTCCAGTGCTATATGGAAGTGTTGAATCACTATATTGTACACCTGAAACTAATATTACACTGCATGTTAACTAACTGGACTTTAAATAAAAACTTAAAAAAATATTTGCTTGTCTAAAGAAAGGAAAATATTTCATGGTTTTGAATTTTATTTAGTGAAATTAAGCAACTTAACAAAATGTATTTGTTATTGGGGTGCCTGGGTGGCTCAGTCATTTAAACATAGACTTTAACTCAGGTCATGATCTCATGGTTAGTGAATTTGAACCCTGTGAGTCTGAGTCCGCTGTCAGCACAGAGCCCACTTTAGATCCTCTGTCTGCCTCTCACTCTGCTCCTCCCCCACTCACACCCATGTGTACTCTCTCTCTCTCTCTCTCTCAAAAATAAATATTTAAAAATCTATTTGTCCTCAATTTCTGTCAATTATTGATTTATATGAATCCTTTGTAAATTAAGAAATGAAAGCCTTATCTCTGTGTGAGTTGAAATTTTTTCCATTTTTTGCTGTACATAAATTTTCAAATCTTATGTGGTCAAATTTAATCACTGTTTTAGAATTCCTGGATTTTGCATCCTGCTTCAAAATACCTCCCGTCTTCTAAACTTATAAATAAATTTATTATACCATTTCCTAAAATTATATCGTTTACTACTTAACACCTAAATCTTTGATACACTATTACTTTTACTATGAAGAATAAGGTATTTTTTTTCCTACAGTGCTTATCTCCAACCTCACATGTAATCCAATTTAGACAAAGTGATGTTTCATGTGTTATGTTGGAACTAACATGCAAAAGGCTATGAATGCAGAAATAAGGAGTTTGAATTTTATCCCATAGCCAACAGGAATCTTCTAAAAGTTTTTTAAATAAGTGAGAAGTGTTATAAAAACTGTGTTTTATGATTATATTATAAGAACTATAATTTTATGGTTGTGTCTGGAGGAATGAAAGAAGAAAAGACAGGAAACAAGGTCAGTCAGGAGGCCAATTAAAATAGCCCAGGCAAAAAGCAGTGAGGGCAGGGTCAGGGCAATGTTAGTGAGGCCAGTAAGGAGGGGATGATCATAAGTCCTTAAATATTAGAGTGATAAAAGGCCCCAGAGATCCCTGTTCTAGCTCCACTAAGTCACTTAGCTTCTTAGTGACTGAGTCAGGATTAAAACCCAAGTTTCACTCTCAGTTCAGGGTTGTGTCCACTACAGAGCCTCCATAGCTCTTTTTGGATGTGTTTGTATCAGCTCTGGACTGGGGTAGCGGGGAGGCAAAGGGAATTAAAGGGGGTGCCCGTGGTTCATGGTAGGAAACTCAGGTGGGGAGTCCATTGTCAAGCACAGGTAATGAGTATAATGTGGGGCAGATGGAGTTTGAGATACTTGAGGTGCACTTACATGGAAATTTCAGCACTGAGCTGGAATTAGGTTGTGGGTGGGTAGGGGAGGCCAGAATTAGCTGTGTGGATTTGTTTTTCGTTACAGCATGAGAGTTGATGATGTAGGAGCAAATGAGAATGTCTCAGCTGAATGTGGAACAGGAAGCAGGCTATGTCTAGATGGAACTATAGGAAATCTTACATTTAAAGAGTAAGACAAGATAAGGAGTTAGAAAAGACTAGGAAGAAAACCAGAAAAAAAGAGGTCATATATTATGAAGACTAAGAGAGAAGACCATCTCAAAAAGCAACATTTGGTGATGAGCACTACAGTGACCCAGCTGGGGATTAGAGAACTTTTAGACCATTAAGTGTGGGACTCTCCAAGAAACTGCAGTGGATTGCATAGTGTAGAGGAGGAACTGAGACTTTTTCAAGAAATACAGTAATGAAAGGGAAACAAAGAGACAATGGAATCTTGCCAGAGTAGCATGGAGAAGGGAAAATACTAGTTAGACAATCTTGGGCAAGTTGCTCAATATTTCTAAACTCTCAATTTCTTCATCATAATAATTTTCTTCATAATAATTTGAACTCAGTGGGTCATTGTGAGAATTATATGAGAAGGTATATTTTAAGCAGTTGGGACAGTACCTGGCACATAGTGGGAACTTAATACTTATTATTATTATTGATGTTTTTTATTGGAATATGGGACTCTTGGGGATGTTACAATGCAAAGAGAAAATGAAAATGAAAGAGAGAAATGAAAAGGAGAAAACTGATATAATAAAGTCCCAGAAGAAACAGAGTGAAAGGAGAGAGCAGTAGTGGAGGGGTTGGCTTTGAAAAGGAGGAGGCATTCTTCTTTCAGTAGTAGAGGAGGAAAAGCAAAAGAATGGTAGAGATGTAAAGTTTTAAGGGACAAGAACTTGACAGTCTTGTAAAAATGGCTTGAATCTTCAGAAAGTAAGTTGTGAGGAGAGTTACAGAAATTAAGAGAAGTAAGCATGTGTTTTAATTTCTGAGGATGAGTAGGAAAAGTCTGAAACAGTTCCTTAGAGAATGTAAAAAAGAATTTACTAAGAAATGGGGAACCACTGTTCATGGATATCGAGTTTCAGTTTTAGAAGATGAAAAATGTTTTAGAGATGGATTGTGGTAGTGGTTACTCAGCAATATGAATGTACTTCATGCTATTGCACTGTATACATAGAATGGTTAAAATGGTAAAGTTTACCACAATTTAAAAAGTGATTTTACAAAGAATTTAAAAATTGGAGTGAGAGAAGTAGAAAGACTGGAGGTTGTTTGTAAACTGAGGAATTTGGGGGAATTCCGAGGAATGTTCTCTATCTTGGAGATTGCAAAGTTCTGATGATAATGGTAGTCAAGATTAGCTTTTGCAGGTGAACTGTAGAAGAATATTAAAGACTCATCAAAACAGGCACTGGAGTCACCAAAGGTGACCTCAATAGAGGCCCCATCAAACAGAAAAGGACGTTAGGGTCTCTATCAACCTGAATGGAAAGGAATTAACATAAGTAGTTAGGTAGTTGGACCCATGGTGAGGGTTAGCAAGAGCAGTAAAAAATAAGAAATGTGTCACTTCTCTATTGTCCCTGGGAGATGGGCACACAAAGAAAGGGTGTGGGTTTTGAGAATAGTGGTGTCACCAAGGGAAGCTGCATTTTAGTTAATAAAGGAAAATAGAAGGACTTTTTTAAGGAAAAAAAGGAGGGAGATGACATTCCAGAGGAAATGACACATATTTAAATTATGAAAGAAAAAAAAAACCCAAACAACCTGAAAGAAGATTTTAATCTATCAAGAAATAATATCTTGCATGGAAATTCATTAGCTGGTGATTCACATCTGAGCAACAACAACAAAAATGTATGAAGTGTAGTCATTTCTCAAACTGCAGTGTTATGTTTGTCTCTTTGCCTGGCAGTCTTCCAGAAACTTACACATTCAACAAATATCAAGTGCCCATTACTTGCCAAGGACTATGTATTCCAACCCCATTAACCCATGGGACACTGCATAAAAATTTTCATTTCACTGTGTCTTCTTATCTACATCTGATCAACTGGAAAATCATTTATTGAATTACCAACCACCTCTCATATGTCAGGCAATGCCCTTTGATAAGCAATTTCCTTTTTTTAAAATACCAATACCCTTTATAATGTTAAGTTGGCTGTTGGCTTTTCTTTCCTGATTGTGAATCTTACTTGTAAAATAAATTCATTTGATTAGATTGATTTCTTGTGAAGACGTTTGTCATTAATATGTAGAGTTTATAAGAAATTTTTATTAAAAATACATGCTAATCATGGAAATTTTGGAATACAAAATATAAAGTTCAATATTTGATGCCCCAGAAGGAGCTAAATGCTTTGGGGGAAAAAAAAGTCTTGGGACATCTGGGTGGCTCAGTGGGTTAAGTGTCCAACTTAGGCTCAGGTCATGATCTCTTGGTTCTTGAGTTTGAGCCCCACATCAGGCTCTGTGCTAACAGCTCAGAGCCTGGAGCCTGCTTTGGATTCTGTGTCTCCTATTCTCTCTGCCCCTCCCCTGCTCTCACTCTGTCTCTTTCTCTCAAAAATAAATATTAAATTTTTTTAAAGAAAGAAAGAAAAGAAACATGCCTAGTAATCATTGTAAAGAAATCCTGCCCTCCTAATATCCCAAGAAAAGTCCCAAATGATGTTGGATTTGTACATGTCTATACTATACCACAGAGTGCTGCCGAGTAATCATAACAACAGTAATAACTCGAACACTTGTCTAGTGCTGCGTTAGGTGCTGGGGTATAGCAGTGAACAAAACAAAGTTTTTCCTGCCTCCTGCAGCTCACTCTCTTTTGGAGAAATAGATGTTGAACAAATAATCATGCAAATAAATCATTTATTTTATTTTATTTTTTAAAGTTTATTTTTATTTTGAGAGACCGAGAGAGAGAGAAAGAGAGAGAAAAAGAGAGTGTGTGCACAAGCGGGGGAGGGGTAGATAGAAGGAGATATAGAATTCCAAGCAGGCTCTGTACTGTCAGTGGGGCTCGAACTCATGAATGGTGGTATCATGACCCCACAAATAAATCATTTATAAACAGTAATAAATAAATAAGAACTAGGCTGGTAAAGAAGATAAACAGTAGTATTAAAGTAGTGTGGTCACAGAAAGTGGCATTTATGTTGCACTCCAAGGGTGTGAAGAATATATGGAAGGGAGGGGACAGAGAGTGCTTTCTGGGCAGAGAAAACCCCAGGGTCAAAGGGTCTTACAGAATTTGTCATATTTGGAAATGAGAGGGCTAGTATGGTTGGAGCACAGTGGACAATGAGGAGAGTATAATGTAATGGTGTTGGCAGTAGAAGAGGACAGAAGCCAGGTAGGGCTGGGCCCTGGAGACCAGAAGGAGGAGCTTGGATTTTATTCAAAATTCAGTGGGAAGCCAATGAAGGGTTTTTAAGTAATATGGGATGTGACTTGGTTTTCATGTTTTAAAGACTGCTTTGGCTGTCATATAAGGAATAGATGGAGGGTAGGAAGAGGAAAGAAATGAAATCAGCAAGGAGTCTGCATTAGTTCAAGCTCTTAATAATGGTGGTGGTGATGATAATGGTGATGGCACTTACAGTGTCTTGGAAATCTGTGGGCCAGATGCTTTACATATGTTATCTCTAATTGTTACCATGACCCTGGTATTTGAGTGCCATTTTAAAATTTAGGAAATAGAGACTCAAAGAGATTAAGTGTGTTGCAAAAGACCACATGGCTAGTAAGTAGCAAAGCTAGGATCTGAACTTAAGTCCATCTGGTTCTTTCTCTTATTCCACGGGAACCGTTGGTAAAATGAGGTGAAATTAAATTTTGGGTTTTAAATTCCATTCACCACCTTGTAAAGCTTACATACTTTTGCATGAGCAGAAGATCTATGAAGGTATAGAGGGGTCATCAAAACTCTTGTTGGGTACTAGAAAATTACTGGAAGAAGACAGTGCCCCACAACTTGTCTTGGCTGGTAGGAGGGACAGGAAATGGGGAGAATGATTAAGTTTGACAATGCTATATGATTTCATTCTGGGAGATTTCACAGGGGAGCAGGAGGGAGAGGGTGAGATGGGAGGGTGATCACATTATCCTCTGTTCCCTTGGGTATAGTGGTTTCACTTCTTTCTTGGGGGAGGTCAGAAAAAGTGATGTCGCAGAAGGGGAGGTTGAAATTTGGGGAACAATGAGATAGCATTGTCCTTGTTCAAACTGAATCACTTCCTGTCCCTGACTCCCTGGCACTCTGAAAGTTTCTACACGCCTCTTACCTGGACCCAGGAGAGAACATTTCTCCCAAGGAGAGGAAACACTACAAAGAAATTTGGCAAATCAGTATATGATTCAAGCAGAACTCCTTGTGACAGGAGGGGAGGTATGTTGAGATTTTAGGAAAACTTTCTTTTGTTCTTTACTTAGCATTTGTAAAGCACTTCTATGCTTTCCCACAGTATTCCTGGATGCATTCTTACCCAGTCATTTTTATTCACTGACACTACCTACCCCTTCAACCTTTGTAGCCTCACACAACAGTAACCCCCCTACTCCCACACAGACACACTGTACATTTTATACCCATTGGACTGCTTACTATTCTTCAATTCACCACACACTTGTATACCTCCATGCCTTTGTACAAGCTGTTCCTCTTGCTAGAGATGCCTCTTCCTCTTTGCCTGGGAAGCTTCTATTTAACCCTTAGAGCCCAGTTCAAATGCCTTCATTTCCCTAAGCACCCACAATCAAACAGAATTTATTGCTTCCTTTTCTTACTTGCTTATCATATCCAACTAAATTAGTTTTCCTATATCTTCTGCTGGAATGCTAGCTCCTTAGAAATAAGGGTTGTACCTTAGTCATCTTTGTTTCCCAAGAAGTTATTGATAGCAGGCACTCAGTAAATGTTGTGTACTTTGGATCTGTCCTTGCAAAAACCCGAAAAAATAGGTAAGGCAGGTGTTACCCACTGAAGAAATGTGGAGATCTTGTCCAAATCCCAAACATCTACTGAGTGGTAGAGCTGGAACTGTGAGTTGAACAAGATAGAATTGGCACTACTACATTTTGACCTACAAAGATGACAGTTTTATATGACTCAGTCTAATGAAACCCAGGTCTTCTTGTTCTTGGGTCAATGCTCTTTCTAAAGCATTCAAAGAAGCTGACTTTCTGTTTGGTCTATGGCCCTGTGGTTTTAGTGTGGCCAAACATTTCAAATTGTTCATTTCAATGTATTGTTTTTATTCCCCTCCAGTGACCCTCCCCATGTCTCACATACTTTGGAGATCTAGCTACGTGTTGAACCAAATCTTTAACAATTTTTGAAGAAACAGAAGAAGAATGACCTCCATTCCTAAGCTTACATTCAAGATTTGCTCCCTCTCTGCAGGGCTCTTCAGCTCTCTCGGTCTTAGTTTCCTCTTCTCAAAAATGAAGAGGGTGCATGAAAGCCAGTGTCTTCCTATCCCTTTGACTCCTTCCTGTGCTCCTATACAGGATTCCACTTCAGCCTCTTCCTTCTCCTTTCCCTGGGCCTGCTTCTTCAATACCAGCAGCTGCACCAGCCCATTGCCCACCCAAAAGATGTCAGCCTCAGAAAACTGCACAAGTTCTGCTTCAGCCCTGTACCCTCTTCTCCTTCCACTACCTTACAGCAAATAGCATAATGGGGTTAGACAAGGGGGCAATTAACTAACCTGGGGTCATGTCCTGGCAAAGGCAGATCTGAAATCCAGTTAAGCCATTGATTTGGGTACATTGTGTCTTAGGGCAAAATTATAGGGAAAGAGGAAGTCTATAGAGTCTGTAGTATATATTTTCTTTTTTATGGATTCAGGAAGCTTTTAAGTGTAGAGGAAAGCGATGTATGGGAAAGAAACAACATGGAACAAATACGTCTTTGGCTTTAGTTAATTCTGAGGTTTAAAGTTGAGATCTTTTTTTGTTTACTTAAAAAAAATTTTAACTAAGCTGGACAAATAATATACAAATTATGAATTTTGTAAAAATTTAGTGGAGCATAAAAAATGCAATAGGAGTATGCAGAGTTAAACGTTCTGTGTTTTTAGAAATTTACCCTTGTATAGTGTTTACTATGTGCTAAGTATTGTACTACATGCTTTATATAGTTAACTAATTCAATTATCATAGCAATCTTGTCAAAAGTGTACTGTTATTTTCCCTATTTTACAGGTGATGAAACTGGGGCACAGAAGGGTCAAGTAAGTTGCCCAAGGTCCCTTGGCTAAAACCTGAAGCAAATGTTTTCAGAATTCATGAGGGGCTCTAAAAAGGCGTTTCTTTTGGATTTCACATCTTCCCCCCGATCCCTCACACCAGAGCAGAAACTCCTTACCCATAGTTGGTTTCTGCTTAAAGTATACTTGGTCAAGAATATTTTGCTACAAGAAAACAAATTAAGGGGGTGAGAATATGGCCTAAATCCATAACACCTGGATTATTTAACCCTGTAAAGGGAGAGTGAGACTAAAGTCCAATTCGTATACCATCATTGGTGGTCTTGTTGGTGAGGAGATTTAGCAACATCATAAGAAGAAACCATTATACTTTAAGGCTGGAAGAGGGAATTTTCAAAACTTTTTCATGAGTCTGAAAAAGAAATATTGCTTAGAAACCCCAAAAGGATTTGACAAATCAGTAATTTACTAATATAAATGTTGTTCATATGTTTAAATTTTTAATATTTGCTCATTATAATGTTAACTAACCAGAGACTTCTCTTTTCAGCATGATGGTGGATTAGTTATTATGACCAATCCTCCTTACTAAAACTACTAAAATGTTGAAAGAAATATTAAAAAAATCTTTCAAACTCATTTGTTGAACTGGAATGAAAGTAAAGAAAGTATAGTGTTCAAAATACTGGGAGACAAGAAACCTTGGCTTTCTCCTAAAGTCATCTACTATATTCTAGAGACAGGTTAGACAACTACATGAAGTTCAGGGCCCAGGAGATAAAGTCCAGGATATGCCTAAAATGGGGATCCTAGTAGGAAGCTGCATGGCCTAAATCTGAACACCAAAACGGCTACACTTGAAGTGTAAGGGTGGTTGAGATAAATAAACCTCACCTGCAGAAGGGGACTGCTAGGAAGCTCTGGCACTAGATGGAGGGAAAATCATTCTTCTGAGGATGATTCCTCACGACAAGTCAGCCCCCACACGGGTTTGTAGTTTGAAATCACACTACCTGTGTGTTTCCAAAAGCCTGAAATAGAGAATTAAATATCAAATGGTTTCAGGTTGGTAGTATCCCAAGACAAATGGGAAAGGCAAACACAAATCCTATCTTGATGAACTCAGCTGCAGCCCAAGCCATAAAGTATTCACCCACACAAAAATTTCCAGGGCAAATGAATAGTTTGCAGTCAAGATTTATAAAACAAATAAAAATACTTGGCAACATGATGAAAGCCACAGAAGGAACAGACAACAGAAGCCAACCTGAAAGTTGATTCATGTATTAGAACAATCAGAAATGACATATTGAACAACTGGTTTTAATATCTTTAGGTAGAGTTTTAAAAATATTGAAAAAATGAATAAGGAAAATTTAGAGTTGAAAAAGATCCAAATAGAATATCTAGAAATAAAAAATACAATGTTGAAATTAAAGCTTCATTAAATAGCAGATTAAATGGCAGATTACACATAGTGAATTAGATGAAGAATCATGAATTAGAAAATATATCTGAAAATATTCATTGGAAAACAATTTAAAGACGCATAGAGATGGAAAATATGAAAAAGAGGGTGAGAAACTTGAAGGACGGAATTGGACAGTCTAATGTGTATCTATTTGGAATTTTAGAAGAAGATGATAAAATAGGGAAGGGAAAATATTTGAAGGTAAATAAAGATTAAGAACTTTCCAGAATTATTGAAAGACTCCAATCCTCAGATCTAAGAATCCCAAGCAAGTTTAAAAAATTAAAGAAATCCATTAAATAATGAGGAAGGTTTTAGAAGATGTAATTAAAGCTGAGTCACAGAAAATAGTTCTGGCAGAGCATTCCGTATAAGGTGGCAGAAAAACAAGGTGGGAGCAGATAGATCTAAAATCTCAGCCTGGACAAATGCTTTTCAGAGTCATGCACATGGAAAAAGCAGATGCCAAGCCACAGAATGTGTATTGACTTGAGTCACTAAGTTGTGAATTAGTTCTCAAAACTGGAGATGAAATACAATCTGTCTTGCTTCAGTTCACTGCTTCAGACCTGGCTTGTTTTACTTTTTAAATTTTTATTTGTACCTAGATCCACAAAGGAAGACAACTTGCAAAGGTAGTGTCCCAAGACAAATGTGTATAACATTTGTATATATTTTAAAATATGTCATCTATGTTCATGAAAAGATAGTAATTGCATCTATGTATATGTATGTATGGGAGATTTATTTCTGAGTCTTGCCTAATTCTCTGCAAATGTGTACCAACAAGTGTTAAGAACATCTCTGAATTGGCAACAATATAAGCAAAACAGATTGCTTAACCAAGGATGAAAACTTGCCCATTAATATTAGCTTTGACTCTGGGGATAGTCCCCAGACTCCAAAGCCTAAAGTAATTTAATATTTTCAAAATTTGAAATCCTAACAAGGATACAAGTCTTTGGGAAGTATCCTAAATTCTATCAAGTGACTTACCATTTGTTATTCAAGAGAAACATACATGAGTTTTAGACAGGCAAAGATTTACATTTTGAAGCACATCTTCTGAGTAAAATGTAATGTATCTTTAACTTGGCTCTAAAGAGGTCGACTTGGCACATAAAACACATAAAACATTGATGAGGAGACATTTATTCCAGATACCACAGATATATATGCAAAGCCAATGAAATTACACTTAACTTCAATTTCCAGTGCACAGGGATGCCACTTATATACTTCTGGAATGGATTCTGGGAACTAATAGGCTTCATATGAAGGCAGCTTTGGAAAACTAAGGAATAACAAGAGGAATTTCTAAAAGGATGAGCCAGATATTTATGGAAATGTGGAAAGTGGAACTCAAGTCTCTAAAATTTAGAAGCAAGAGAAGGCAGCCTGAAGCAGCAGCTGAGATAACAAAACTTTGCATTGGTGGAAGATAAATGTAGCAGATCTCCTTTAAAAAAATAAGAAAAACATTTAAAAAAGTTTTCTCTTTAAGAATGGAAATCAACTACTTTTTAATCAAGTGCTTGCTAGCTACATTATGAAGACTAAAGATAAGTTTCAAAAATAGATATAAAAGATAAGTTGCAAAAGATAAGTTTCAGACTCCTGACACCCAACCAGAAGATAAGAATTGTCCTTGTGCTAAGAAACCAGTCAGCCAATGAGCCTTTACTATTTTGATGTCACATGTAGAATCTAAAGATGATCTGGTTTATCAAATGCTTGCGATAAATTACACAAAGCAGATACTTTGTTAAATTATACATTATTTGAACAATGTTTAAATCAAGAAAAATAATCAGGGTGGATTATTGTTAGCTCATAATGATTTAACAATACTTTAAACTTTCTTAAAGTATGTTGTGTTCAAAGTCTATAAAAAAACTACCTCTTTCTGCCATCTTGGAGCCTGAGGAGACCTGCTGGGAACAGTACTCCTAAAACGACAGAAGGCTGTAGTCCAAGGCCATTTTTGCTGGCTATCAGCAGGGTCTCTGGAACCAGAGGGAGCACACAGCTTTTCTTAAAATTGAAGGTGTTTATGCTCGAGATGGAAATGAATTCTACCAAGCAAGAGATGCATCTATGTGTACAAATCAAAGAACAACCCAGTGACTCCTGGTGACAAACTTAGTAATCTAAAAAATCCTAGTAATCTGGTAAAAATAACTCACGCTCATGGAAACAGTGGTACAGTCATGCCAAATTCCAAAGTCATCTTCCTGCTAAAGTCACAGAATCCCTGTGATGCTGTACTCCTTAAGGATTTAAATTTACTGAAAAGCAAATAAATAAAAGTGTAGGTTTGTTAAAAATAAAACAAAACAAAACAACCACACAGTCTATCGAAACTAAATTTGTGACCATGGGGTTAAGAGAATAATCCTTTTTTTTTTTTCCTACCAAGGTAGGACACTTAAAAAAAGTGGTTCCTGACTTTTTTTCCCCCCTGAATCCCAAATACAATATAATGGTTCTTCCTCCCCCCACCCATTAATGTTGCTTTGCAACTGGGACACAAAAAACTAATGCCTCAACCCCAAAATTACAATCTTAGGGAAGATATATATTTTTCTAAAGTGTGTCTGCTAGCTAACTCAAGTCTGGGGAAAAATTACTAGCTGCCCCAGACTGACATAATGCCCGCCTATCAAAATGGCTAAAATGAAGAAGATAGAAAATATCAAGTATTTGCAAGGATTTGGGACAAATGGAATTATACATGGCTTATTAGAGTATAAATTGCTACAACCACTTTGGGAAATAATTTGGTAGCATTCACTAAAGCTGAGCATGTGCATACTTTTGACCAAGCAATTCTACTTGAAGGTATATATGAAAGGCATAAAAATGCCAAAAGACATAGTAAGGGAATGTTCATAGCAGTCTTAGTTATATAACTCTAAACTGGAAACATGGAAAATGTTCATCTACATTATAACAGATAAATTGTAACACATTTATTTAGAGGAATTCTAACCAGTAATAAGAATAAACATATGTGCAACTACACAGAGGGATCTCACAAACATAATGTTGAGTGAAAAGCTAGACACAAAACATATACTGTATGAATTCATTTGTAAATAGTTCAAAAACCCCACAAATTGAATATGTGGTGTTTGATGTTAGAAAGTAAAATACTATTCTTGAGGTAGAGAGTAGTGACTAGAAGAGGGCATAAGGAGACTCTGAGTTCTATACTCCTATTTCTTTAAATAATTACTGAGGTTGGTTTACCTTGTAACAAACCATTAAGCTATACAGTCAGATTTGTGCAGTGTTTGTGTGTGTATGTTATATGTTAATGAATTTTTTTTAAGTTAAAGGAAAGAGAAGACTATCAGTGAATTCTAAAATGTACACATTCCATATTCTTAAATGTGGTGGTCAAAGACACACTGACAGAATTAAATAAGCCCTCTATATTGTGGTTAAAAAAGAATTAAAGCAGTGTCAGTGTCTGTGCTTAAGAATGCATTGAGCTGACTGGAAAATGGTCAGACAGGAAATGAACACATTCTCTTCTTCCCTTTGTACAAAATAAGTGGTTCTGATATGCCTGATTAAAGACTTAGTTTTCATACAGAGAAAGACCGATACCACATGTTTTCACTCTTAGGTGGATCCTGAGAAACTTAACAGAAACCCATGGGGGAGGGGAAGGAAAAAAAAAAAAAAAGGAGGTTAGAGTGGAAGAGAGCCAAAGCATAAGAGACACTTAAAAACTGAGAACAAACTGAGGGTTGATGGGGGGTGGGAGGGAGGGGAGGGTGGGTGATGGGTATTGGGGAGGGCACCTTTTGGGATGAGCACTGGGTGTTGTATGGAAACCAATTTGACAATAAACTTCATATATTGAAAAAAAAAGACTTAGTTTTCTGACCTGAAAACATTGAAAATTAATCAGATTAAAAGAGATTTTTCAGGTGTTTTTCGGAGTAAGGCAGAATCCTCAGGGTAACTTTGAAAAGAGTTTGACTGCCCTTTGCAGAAGTTCTTAAAAATGAAAAATGGTTTGAGTTCTGCAGAAATCAGAGGATGTCAACAACCTGGGAAGTTATTTGTTACCTAGGATGAATGTTGTTTCTTAGCTGACAAATCTCTTTTCTTTCACCAAAGACAAAATTTAGATATGCAGAAACATAAACCATTCATGGCAATCCTGTCTATCTGCCAACAGTGTCTAGGACTAGGCATGTAACCCAGATCTTGCCAATGAGACAAAGGGGTGGCGTATCTGGGACTTGTGGGACAATTTTTCTCCTTAGGAGTAAGAACTTTTTGACTTTTTGACTTTGCCTCTGTGAAGATGTAATTCTCAGAGCTGGGCCAACAATATCTCATAAAGGAAGAGACCATGGACAGTCTGAGGATGGCAGAGTAGAAGGATGAGAAGAGCCTGGGTCTTGGTGACGTCCTTGATTCTTTGCGCCAACTCTGGTATTGCCCACTTCAGAACTTCTTGTTAAGCACCAAGTGTCCTTATATTTTAAGCCATATCTAATTCATTATTATATTTTTGCAGCTAAAGCATATCAAGTGATACAAATTCTCTTTGGCTTTTTTTTTTTTTTTTTTTTTTTTGCCTAAATGTCATCTACATCAGCTTTTTCTAAATCCTAAAATGAAATGGCAAACAACTGATGTATTCTGGACATTGTCTTAATCATATCTTTAAATACAGCTGGATTATTTAAGCATTTCCCCTGCCCTCCCCCTGCCATGCTCAAAGTTCTTTTTTTCCTTTAGTTTTTAATGTAGTAAAAATATATATAACATAAAACTTATCATCTAACCATTTTTCAGTGTGCATTTCAGTAGCTTTACTAGGTCTGTTCTGCAGCAGGTATCTAGAAGTTTTTCATCTTGCAAAACTGAAACTATATTCATTGCACAATTCCCCATTTCCTTCTTCCCCAGGCCCCTGTCAAAACTGTCCTACTCTCTGTTTCTGTATGTTTGGCTACTGTAGATTCCTCACATAAGTGGACTGATATAGTATACAGTATTTGTGTCTGGCTTATTTCACTTAGAATGATGTCCTTAAGGTTCATCCATGTTGTAGCATCTGACAAGATTCTTTCTTTTAACATTGAATAATATTCTATTGTATGTATATACCACATTTTCTTTATCCATTTATTGGTGAATGGACATTTGGGTTGATTTTACCTGTTGGCTATTTTGAATAATATGGCATTGAACATGGGTGTACAAATATCTCTTCAAGATTTTGCTTTCAATTCTTTTGGATATATACGCAAAAGTGGGATTGCAAGATAATATAGTAGTTCTATTTTTAATTTTATGAGGAACCTTCATACTGTTTTCCATATCAGCTAAACAGTTTAATATTTAAATAATGTTATATTTAAAAAATTATGGCATAATAATATGGATATATAAATCGATATGTTATAAACAATAACATATTGTATATGAGAGAAAAAGCATGGTATGTCAGAAATAGAAAAGATAAACTGAAAATATTTTGTATCAGGACAAGATTTTGAAAACATATAAGTAACTGAGATGCTTTTTAAAAAATAAATTCAGGGGCGCCTGGGTGGCGCAGTTGGTCAAGCGTCCGACTTCAGCCAGGTCACGATCTCGCGGTCCGTGAGTTCGAGCCCCGCGTCAGGCTCTGGGCTGATGGCTTGGAGTCTGGAGCCTGTTTCCGATTCTGTGTCTCCCTCTCTCTCTGCCCCTCCCCCGTTCATGCTCTGTCTCTCTCTGTCCCAAAATTAAATAAAAAACGTTGAAAAAAAATTTTTTTAAAAAATAAATTCAGATGGCCAATAGCAGTACTGTTATTACTATTTTTACAATTAATTCTATAGATTGCCAATATACTATTATATTAGTATTTTTGCAAAACATCAATTGGATTTGTTTACCAAAAACTTTTACATGTATAAATTTGTCTAAATTTGTGTGTAAAATTGATTATGAAAATTACATATACATATACATATTGGTCATTGTGCTTGGACAAATAGTGACAAAATGAAATGACTTGTAAACACTTTGAACAAAGTTAACATTCTATTTATAAAGTGAACTTTTAAACAGGTTTTCATATCATCCAGTAACTAATGTAGCTAACAAAGGGGCAAAAACAACAACTGTCAATAAGGTATTAACATTTTCAAAGTTAAAAAAACTGAAACAATTGGGCCAAAGTATAAATAAAAAATATATTTTTAATTAAAATATTTGAATTTTATTATTTTTTTCAAGTGTAGAATTTCATGATTTATCCCTTATATTCAACATCCCATGCTCATCACATAGTAAAATAGGTAAAAACTCAAGTAGGTATATAATAAAGTGATGTTGGAACTCCATTGAAATTGCCAAAATGAACTCGTGATTTTATATATACAGATTTTCTCCCCATCTCTGTAACTGACCTAATTTAATGTCAGTAGTAAAATGAAATAATCTACTATATATCCCAGGGCCCATATTTTGTAATCTAATAATGTTCTCCACTAAAGAAATCAAAGTTCTTTGGAGAATAGCTGGTTTCTGTTACAGGTAGAAGACATGCAAGATGAGCCTGAATAAATTGTTGCCTGAAAGCAGTGATGCATTTTGTAGAGTTCTAAGGTGATTAATAAAAGAGCAAATGAACCAGCATAAAAAGGCTTCTATGTGCCAAATAGTGGCAATTTGAGTCAAAACAATAAAAAAATTATAGCTAATCAAAACAAGTTAAGTTTGAAAATTTACAACAATGTCAACAAAAATCATGAGTCCATAATGATGCTCAAAAGAGAAAAGCACTAAAAACTGTTTTCTGTTCAAATTATCATTTCAGAATACCTATATTCGTAAGTTAATTGTAAATATTTTCTCATAATATGTGAAAGTTTTTCCTTGTACAAAGACTGAAATTACTGCTTGCATAACTTTTATAGGAATTTTCTCCTATGTTTGGGATATGTCTATCAAATAGTTACAGAAATACTGGCCAAATTATTAATACTTATGTAAAACTTTAGATATTCCACACCACCCTCACTGACACATTATCTCAGATTAGCTGGTATAGTCCAAAATCAGAATGAGAGTCCCTTCTAATGCTGATATTCAGCGGGCATGCTGAATATGCTCCATGTGGCTGGTTCTTTTATTTATTTCTGCTTATGCCATACCAGAACATCAGAGCATGCATGAACATCATCACCCGTGGATAAACCAAGAGATATTTTTCACAACCAGCCACCTAGTAATAAACTGTATCATATATTAGATGATATTAAATTTGATTATTAAGACAAATTTAAAAATTAGTATGGTAGCTTTCTTTCCTTTCTTTCCCTTCTTTCCCTTCCTTCCTCCTTCCTTCCTTCCTGCCTTCCTGTCTTTCTTTCTTTCTTTCTTTCTTCTTTCTTTCTTTCAAATTACATTACATTTGAAACTTTTAAAAATCACTTACTCTCTTTAAGAAAAAAAATATATAAACTGCTTGATAGCATTTCTTACTGCCACTGATAGAGCAACAAGCTAAGAAGTTAGAGTGGTTGATATTGAACACAGCAGAGATGCAAAACAATGAACCTCTGTCAAACTCTTTAAGAAAGCATTGAATCTTTGCTAGGAAATTCAAGAGAAGTAATGAGCAAAACATGATTGCTAAATGTCTCAGATGCACTAGTATTGTGAGGGAAAATTGTGGCAATCATCTAATTTTTGAGGTGTTCAGAGTGAAGAGGAATTAGATGTAGACTGTTGTGCTAATTAAAAGTGAAAGCAATCAGCCAAGTTTGAGGGTTCTGGCAATACCAACGGGAATGGCAAAAGAAAGTTACATAAGAAAATGGTGGCTGGCAGGGAAACTTCTTCAGATGGCAATGAATGTAGACCTAAAAAAATAGGTGGAAAGTTTTAATGTCATCTCACTAATGTTTCTGTATTTGGAAATCATGGAAACTGAATTGAAAATCGCTTTACAAAAAGATTAAGGTCATACTAAATGAAGTTGTTTGGAATCCATCTTCCTTCTTGGTCCTTTTCCTTCATGGGACTTAACTCTGGATTTTAACCTCTGGTTTGAAATTTGCTGACTGTGTTATCTTGGGGTAGTACAATCTTTCCAAATCTTACTTGTTTAACTTTATAAATGGAGAATGTTATTATCTTACAGAAGTGCTGAGGATTAAATGGGATAATGGGGGGAAAATAACTCATTTAGTACATGTTCAGTGATTAATAAAGTTACCTTTAATGACTACTTCTGGCTTGCTTTATCTTTATAGGTATCAGAACACCTCTCTAAGGTAGGATTTTTTGTTATTATTATTATTGGTTTGTTTATTTTTATATCTTGCACCAGAGGAAAAAAATTCAGGGTCACGAAAGTTAAGATCCAAAATCACGCAGGTAGTCAATGATAGATGATGGATTTAAGGCCTGTCTGGCTCAAAAAATATGTGTATTTTTACTATTACGCTATATTGCACTCTTAAAGCAAACACAAAAACAAAAGTGTTCACAGATATAGCATGATCTACCAATAGTAACAAGGCTAGCATGCGAGTATCTGCCAGGAGTCTGTTACAGGGAGGAAGTGCTCCAAACTCCTTATTTGCCCATAACTATCCTACAGTAATGAACTTTGCCTGCCCTGTGAGGCTGTTTCCTCTTAAAGCTTTCTTTTGCATGCAGATGTCAACACCAGAGAACCCAGAGGGAAACTGAAAAAAAGATTAGAGGTTTTTACCATGATTTCCTGAAGTCCTTGAACCAAGCATCATTTTTTTTTTGAAGGAATTAAGATTTCTTTCTGCTCTTCAAGTATTATTTTTGGTCTTGTTTCTAAATGTCCCTGCTATAAGCTGTGATATAAATAAGAAAGATTCTGACAGACGCTCTTGATTCTTACCATGTCTGCCAAAATTTCAACTTGTTGAATGAAAGATACATAGATTTTGGCACAGTCACACTCACATCTCCAAAAATGACCTCATGCTATCAGATTTACTGGCATAAAAATTCCCTGAATTTTCTTCCTCCCAATGCTGTCCCTTCTGCAGTACTTCCCTGTAAAGATTTTTTTTTAATTTTTTTTAACGTTTATTTATTTTTGAGACAGAGAGAGACAGAGCATGAACGGGGGAGGGGCAGAGAGGGAGGGAGACACAGAATTGGAAGCAGGCTCCAGGCTCTGAGCCATCAGCCCAGAGTCCCACGCGGGGCTGGAACTCACTGACCACAAGATCGTGACCTGAGCTGAAGTCGGACACTTAACCAACTGAGCCACCCAGGCGCCCCTTCCCTGTAAAGATTTAATTCTGCATGAGTATCTCCAAAAAAGGCCTTGTTCTGTCAAATACTCACATAAATATTCCTTGGTGTTTTTCTCCCTTCTGTGCTTCACATACACACACCCAACAGTATTTGCTTGTAATGATTTAATTCCCCCATGAGTGAACCTTTTACAACTGAATCTCACACACATTCCCAGAAGTTAGTTGTAAGTTCTGTTTCTTTAACCCTCTGCAGACCCTAACCAGGAGTGGCAGTTTCCATTTCTCAGTCTCTTGCCTTACTTTTAGCCCTGTTTCAAACCCTAAGTAAAAATTCTCCTAAGAATTCTTCCCTCTCTATAAATGGGAAAAAGAAAGAGGTACATTCTGGTTGTATATATTGTAAGCTAAACAGTGATGGGAAATCGAAAAATATCTAGGTCATTGCTGAGAAAATGCTTTATGTAGCTACCAGCCAAGGTTTCATGGGAAATCTAGGATCCTTTCAGAGAAGAATGGAGAAAATGTGAAATTTGAGCTGCAGAGTTATGCTTGTTCAGAGAGTTAACTATTTAAGCATATTACTCAATTATGTGATTCTTCTCAAGCACCCTAAACTTTGGGAAATAGAGGACTCTGAAGTTTTCTGAACACAGAGCCATGCCCTTTTGGGGCAAAATTTAAAGAGGGGCATCAAGTATTCTAAAGACAAATGTGAGAAGCAATAGGTAGGGATATTGGGAACAGCATAGGACCACAGTATACAGGGATGATTCAAGCTGAAGAAGCACAGGGCTGAGGAGGGAGTGAGAGTCAGGAAGATCCAACCACACTTAGTCCTAAACTCTCA
This sequence comes from Acinonyx jubatus, assembly GCF_027475565.1. Classification (NCBI taxonomy): domain Eukaryota; kingdom Metazoa; phylum Chordata; class Mammalia; order Carnivora; family Felidae; genus Acinonyx; species Acinonyx jubatus. The sequence continues at coordinate 61,620,639 of NC_069391.1, forward strand.
AATTTCCAAAGACCTTCTAGAATCAACTTTGTGAAGCAACAGTACTTTTGGATTTGTGCCATTTTCTTTATTAAAATAGTCTGGAGGTATGTATTCATGTGTGGAAAGATAAGGCAGAGAAAAGTGCAAGGAGAAAAAAATTGCCACAAGGCAGACAGTAACAAATAAAGAGAAAAAAAATCTTTAAATGAAATTGTCTAAATGAAGAATAGTAGCAAAACTAATAAGCTTTTGAATTTACCCATTTAGTCATTTAGGATGTAAATTACTTATTTTTTCAAAAAATTGTTTATTTTTGAGTAGATGATTTTGAAGGGATGACCCCTCTCGGTTGTTCTATTTGTCCTCCTTTTTTGAAACCACTGGTAAACAATTGGGAGTAGGTTTGTCTTGGAAGTACAGTTATCAACTTGTTTTATGAAGTTTTGTGGTAGGGGAGAAAAACTTACTATAAAGACTATTAATAACCAATTTTAGCAATTTATTAATGATTTTCCAAATCACCCAAAGGAAATCAAAGTGGAATTATAAGTTAGTAGCAACTATCATTATTATCAACTTTTACTAGTTTTGGCAATAAATAGCAACAATTCAGCCTAATCCTTTACTTTATAAAAATAAAAAATAGTTCTCCATGGTTCCCAAGATCTTATTTTGCCAAACCTGAGAAAAAAATCTACCAGAATGTTAGTCTTATTCTTACCGTGTAATCTTGTTTTGATTTCTCCTCTGAAAAGCAGCAGTTCTGTGTTCAGAGGGCTTGCAGATTCTATTTATTACTCAAAGTTTGGCAGAGAATCAAATCGCCAAAGGAGGGAGATCTGAGTGGGTGAGATTTTGGCAGGTTTTAATTGCATGTAAAGAGCCAATAGAATTACAATCCTGTCAACATTCAAGATTCCCTACTTTCTGCCTTCTCCTCATCTCCATCTTAAAATTTAATTAAACAATTATGGATTTTACGTTTTGTGGTTTTTTATTTCCAACTCACATCAGAATTATCTCACATGCAATCCCCACTCCCATCTGCAACTCACAATCCTCTGCCCCCACACATTACAACTTGGCTCTCTTCAAAGTTGAACTTCACCCCCAGCACTGTTCATACTGAAATTTTTGGAAGAAGTTTTAGGTGATGATAAGTTCCTGAACTTACCTTCTTCTTCCATGAACACACCAAATCTACAGCTATATATGGATCATTTTCTTCTGAAATAGATATGAAAAGTAGATGAACTGCTCTTCAAAACAAAGAATAGCAACAAAAGGATACAACAAAGATAAAAAGACCACATAAAGATGGGTAGGAGAGGCAAAGACACAGTCTCACAAAAACCCCATCCCCTGGCATGGCAACACAGAACAGGAAGGGATATCACCAGATTAATGTGGAGTTATCAGAAGAGTGAAGGGTTAGAATCCAATATTGGGTGCTCCAGCCTGTGGGATCTACATGGGAAATACAAGGCCCCAGGAAATCTACAAGTCCCAAAATGCAAAAAGAAACTGAGATTCTCTTCTTGGAGAACTCACATGTGGCCTTACTTGCCCCAAGACTCAGTAAAAAACAAAACAAAACAAAACAAAACAAAACAAAACACAGCAGTTTGAAAAGCACCTAGACTCTATGTGAGGACATCCATTTGCTGATCTGGAAGTATTGGCTGGAGGGATGGGATAATTGAGGTGCCTCCTGGAAATGGAGACGCTGGTGGATACAGTTGTTGCATTCTCCACATAGCCTGCAAGCACAGGCAGGTGAGCTCAGATACAGCACCCTCTCACCAACTTGTGTGGGAGGAAGGAGGAAAATGGTTATAGCACTTGCTTAGGCCAGAGAGCACAGGCAGTTGTAGTGATTCCCCACTTCCTGGCTGGAGTGAGCAAGAGCAAGTAGTTACCACATTCCACCTTTCAGCTTAAAGCTGGTGTGTGTGCACAGACAAGGCACTCTTGCACTACATTCCTAAAGTATGTAGGGGCATGCAGTGAAGACATTTGCCTGCTGCATTTCTGAAGCTGGTGAATGTGGCCTACCCCCTATACTCTCTAGCTGCCTTGCCCAAACCAATGGGCATGTGCAATCCACACAGGGGACACACTTTAATTGCCTGGCCCTGGTGGCCAAGACTGTAACAATTGGAAAGACAGTTCTTGGCAGGCCATTAGCCTTGGGCACTGCACAGACAGAAAAACCCCAATCTTCCTATGAAAAAGGCTGACTTAGCCTGGAGCTTCAGCCTGAGGGACAAGCTTTAGTATCCCACACATCTAGAGGGTAGGAGTGCTTTCAGGGAATATAAGCAGGGATACAAAACCCTTGCACACCCCCTTGGCCTTGCTAGAGGTTGGTGAGACTTCCCAGAAGCTAATACACTTTAAAAAAATATTTATTTATTTATTTATTTATTTATTTATTTATTTATGTATGTATGTATTTGTTTGTTTTTAATTTACATTCAAGTTAGCATACAGTGCAATAATGTTTTCAGGAGTAGATTCCAGTGATTCATTCCCTATTTATAATGCTCAGTGCTCATCCCAACAAGTGTCTTCCTTAATGCTCCTTACCCAATTTGCCCATCACCCCACCCACAGGCCCTCCAGGAACCCTCGGTTTGTTCTCTGCATTTAAGTCTCTTCTGTTTTGCCCCCCTTCTTGTTTTTATATTCTTTTTGTTTTCCTTCCCTTACATTCATCTGTTATCTATCTTAAATTCCTCATATGAGTGAAGTTACATGATATTTGTCTTTCTCTGACTGACCAATTTCGCTTAGCATAATACTCTTTAGTTCCATCCACATAGTTGCAAATGGCAAGATTTCATTCTTTTTGATTGTAATACTCCACATATATATTGTGTATATATACCACATCTTTATCCATTCATCTGTTGATGGGTATTTGGGCTGTTTCCATACTTTGGTATTCATAGCACTGCTAAAAACATTGGGGTGCATGTGCCCCTTTGAAACAGCACACTTGTATCACTTCTGTATATACCTAGTAGTGCAATTTCTGGGTCATAGGGTACTTCTATTTTTAACTTTTTGAGGAACCTCCATACTGTTTTCCAGAGTGGCTGTACCAGTTTGCATTCCCACCAACAGTGCAAAAGAGATACTCTTTTCCCACAACCTTGCCAACATCTGTTGTTGCCTGAGTTGTTAGTTTCAGCCATTGTGACTGGTGTGAGGGGGTATCTCATTGTGGTTTTAATTTGTATTTCCCTGATGATGAGTGATGTAGATCATTTTTTCATATGTCTGTTAGCCATCTGGATGTCTTCTTTGGAGAAGTGTCTATTCATGTCTTTTGCCCATTTCTTCACTGGATTATTTGTTTTTTGGGTGTTGAGTTTTATAAGTTCTTTATAGATTTGGATACTAATAATCCTTTATCTGATATGTCATTTGCAAATATCTTCTCTCATTCTATCAGTTGCTTTTAGGTTTGTTGATTGTTTCCTTCACTGCGCAGCTTCTTATCTTGATGAGATCCCAGTGGTTCATTTTTGCTTTTGTTTCCCTTGCCTCTGGAGACGTGTTGAGTAAGAAGTTGCTGCAGCGGAGGTCAAAGAGGTTTTGCCTGCTTTCTCCTCTAGAATTTTTATGGCTCCTGTCTTACGTTTAGTTCTTTCATCCATTTTGAGTTTATTTTTGTGTATGGTATAAGAAAGGTCATTTTCTGCATGTCTCTGTCCAGTTTTCCCTTAACCATTTGCTGAAGAGTCTTGTTTTTATTCCATTGGATATTCTTTCCTGCTTTGTCAAATATTAGATGGCCATAAATTTGTGGGTCCACTTCTGGGTTCTCTACTCTGTTTCATTGATCGAAGTGTCTGTTTTGGGGCCAGTACCATACAATCTTGTTTACAGCTTTGTAATACATCTTGAAGTCCAGCACTGTGATACCTCCAGCTTTGTCTTCTTTTTCAGGATTGCTTTGGCTATTGGGGTATTTTCAGTTTCCGTACAAATTTTATGATTGTTTTTTCTAGTTCGGTGAAGAATTCTGATGTTATTTTGATAGGGATTGCTTTGAATATGTAGATTGCTTTGGGTAGTATCAACATTTTAACAATTTTTGTTTTCCAATCCAGGAGCATGGAATGTTTTTCCATTTTTTTGTGTCCTCTTCAATTTCTTTCATAAGCTTTCTATAATTTTCAGTGTATAGATTTTTCACCTCTTTGGCTAGGTTTATTCCTAGGTATTTTATGGTTTTTGGTGCAATTGTAAATGGGATTGATTCCTTGATTTCTCTTTCTGTTGCTTCATTATTTGTGTATAGAATTGCAACCAATTTCTGTGTATTTATTTTATATCCTGTGACTTTACTGAATTCATGGATCATTTCTAGCAGTTCTTTGGTGGAATCTTTTAGGTTTTCCATATAGAATATCATGTCATCTGCAAAGAGTGAAAGTTTGACTTCCTCTTTGCCAATCTGGATGCTTTTATTCCTTTGTGTTGTCTGATTGCCGAGGCTAAGACTTCCAATACTGTGTTGAAAAACAGTGCTGAGAGTGAACATCCTGTCATGTTCCTGACCTTAGGGGGAAAGCTCTCAGTTTTCCCCATTTAGGATGTATATTAGCGATGGGTCTTTCATATACAGCCTTTATGATCTTGAGGTATGATCCTTCTATCCCTACTTTCTTCAGGGTTTTTATCAAGAAAGGTTGCTTGTCAAGCTATGTCATCAAATGCTTTCTCTGCATCTATTGAGAGGGTCATGTGGTTCTTGTCCTTTTTTTTTTATTATTGGTGTGATGTATCACATTGATTGTTTTGCAAGTATCAAGTCCTGTATCTTAGGTATAAATCTCATTTGATCATGGTGAATAATTCTTTTAATGTATTGTTGGATCCGGTTGGCTTCATGGAATCAGTTTGGAAATTTTCTTTCCATTTCTATTTTTTGGGACAGCTTCAAAAGAATAGGCATTAATTTTTCATTAAATGTTTCGTAGGATGCCCCTGGAAAGCCATCTGGCCCTGGACTCTTGTTTTTTGGGAGATTTTTAAACTACTAATTCTATTTCTTTATAGGTTTTGTGCCTGTTCAAATTTTCTGTTTCTTCTTATTTCAGTTTTCGTAGTTTTCTATGTTTCTAGGAATTTGTTCATATCTCCCAGATTGCCCAATTTATTGGCATATAATTGTTCATAATATTACCTTATACTGTTTGTATTTCTGCACTGTTGGTTGTGATCTCTCCTCTTTAATTCGTGATTTTATTTATTTGGGTCCTTTTTATTTTGTGCCTAACTGGCTAGAGGTTTATCAATTTTGTTAATTCTTTCGAAGAACCAGCTCCCGGTTTCATTAATCTGTTCTACTGTTTTTTGTTGTTGCTTTGTTTTTGTTTTCACTTTGATAGCATTGATTTCTACTCTAATCTCTATTATTTCCTGTCTTCTGCTGGTTTTGAGTTTTATTTACTGTACTTTTCCCAGCTCTTTAAGGTGTAAAGTAGGTTGTGTATCTGAGACCTTTCTTCCTTGTTTAGGAAGGCCAGGATTGCTATATACTTCCCTCTTATGACCACCTTTGCTGTTTCCCAGAGGTTTTGGGCTGTGCTGTTATTATTTACATTGGCTTCCATGTACTTTTAGTTTCCTTTTTAATTTCTTCTTTAGCCCATTCATTCTTTTTTTTATTTTAATATGAAATTTATTGTCAAATTGGTTTCCATATAACACCCAGTGCTTATTCCAACAGATGCCCTCCTCAATACCCATCACCCACCCTTCCCTCCCTCCCACACCCCCATCAACCCTCAGATTGTTCTCAGTTTTTTAAGAGTTTCTCATGGTTTGGCTCCCACCCTCTCTAACTTTTCTTTTCCCTTTCCCTCCCCCATGGAATCTTCTGTTATATTTCTCAAAATCCACTAAAGAGTGAAAACATATGGTATCTGTCTTTCTCTGTATGACTTATTTCACTTAACATAACACTCTCCAGTTCCATCCACATTGCTACAAAAGGCCATATTTCATTCTTTCTCACGGCCATGTACTACTCCATTGTGTATATAAACCACAATTTATTTATCCATTCATCAGTTGATGGACATTTAGGCTCTTTCCATAATTTGGCTATTGTTGAGAGTGCTGCTATAAACATTGAGGTACAAGTGCCCCTATGCATCAGCACTCCTATATCCCTTCGGTAAATTCCTAGCAGTGCTATTGCTGAATCATAGGATAGATCTATTTTTAATTTTTTGAGGAACCTCCACACTGTTTTCCAGAGCAGCTGCACCAGTTTACATTCCCACCAACAGTACAAGAGCGTTCCCGTTTCTCCACATCCTCTCCAGCATCTATAGTCTCCTGATTTGTTCATTTTTGTGACTCTCATTGGCGTGAGGTGGTATCTGAGTGTGGTGTTGATTTGTATTTCCCTGATGAGGAGTGACGTTGAGCATCTTTTTATATGCCTCTTGGCCACCTGGATGCTTCTTTAGAGAAGTGTCTATTCATGTCTTCTTCCCATTTCTTCACTGGATTATTTGTTTTTCAGGTGTGGAGTTTGGTGAGTTCTTTATAGATTTTGGATACTAGTCCTTTGTCCAATATGTCATTTGCAAATATCTTTTCCCATTCCATTGGTTGCCTTTTAGTTTTCTTGATTGTTTCCTTTGCAGTGCAGAAGCTTTTTATCTTCATGAGGTACCAATAGTTCATTTTTGCTTTTAATTCCTTTGCCTTTGGAGATGTGTCAAGTAAGAAATTGCTGCGGCTGAGGTCAGAGAAGTTTTTTTCTGCTTTCTCCTCTAGTGTTTTGATGGTTTCCTGTCTCACATTCAAGTCCTTTATCCATTTTGAATTAATTTTTGTGAATGGTGTAAGAAAGTGGTCTAGTTTCAATCTTCTGCATGTTGCTGTCCAGTTCTCCCAGCACCATTTGTTAAAGAGACTGTCTTTTTTTCATTGGATATTCTTTCCTGCTTTGTCAAAAATTAGTTGGCCATACTTTTGTGGGTCTAGTTCTGGGGTTTCTATTCTATTCCATTGGTCTATGTGTCTGTTTTTATGCCAATACCATGCTGTCTTGATGATTACAGCTTTGTAGTAGAGGCTAAAGTGTGGGTCTCTATCTGGTTTAGGAATCAAAGTAATACTGGCTTCATAGAATGAGTCTGGAAGTTTTCCTTCCCTTTCTATTTTTTGGAACAGCTTGAGAAAGATAGGTATTATCTCCGCTTTAAATGTCTGGTAGAATTCCCTGGGAAGCCATGTGGTCCTGGACTCTTATTTGTTGGGAGATTTTTGATAACTGATTTAATTTATTTGCTGGTTATGGGTCTGTGCAAGCTTTCTATTTCTTTCTGTTTGAGTTTTGGAAAGGTGTGGGTGCTTAGGAATTTGTCCATTTCTTCCAGGTTGTCCAGTTTGTTGGCCTATAAATTTTCATAGTATTCCCTGATAATTGCTTGTATTTCTGAGGGATTGGTTGTAATAATTCCATTCTCATTCGTGATTTTATCTATTTGGGTCCTCTCCCTTTTCTTTTTGAGAAGCCTGGCTAGGTGTCTATCAATTTTGTTCATTTTTTTAAAAAACCAACCCTTGGTTCCATTGATCTGCTGTACTGTTTTTTTAGATTCTATATTGTTTATTTCTGCCCTGATCTTTATTATTTATCTTTTTCTGCTGGGCTTGGAGAGTCTTTGCTGTCCTGCTTCTAGTTCTTTTAGGTGTGCTGTTAGATTTTGTATTTGGGATTTTTCTTGTTTCTTGAGATAGGCCTGGACTGCAATGTGTTTTCCTCTTAGGACTGCCTTCGCTACATCCCAAAGCATTGGGATTGTTGTCTTTTCATTTTCATTTGTTTCCATACATTTTTTAATTTCTTCTCTAATTGCCTGGTTGACCCACTCATTCTTTAGTAGGGTGTTATTTAACCTCCATGCTTTTGGAGATTTTCCAGACTTTTTCCTGTGGTTGATTTCAAGTTTCATAGCATTGTGATCTGAAAGTGTGCATGGTATTATCTCCATTCTTGTATACTTATAAAGGGCTGTTTTGTGACTCAGTATGTGATCTATCTTGGAGAATGTTCCATGTGCACTCGAGAAGAAAGTATATTCTGTTGTTTCAGGATGCAGAGTTATGGATATATCTGTCAAGTCCATCTGATCCAATGTATCATTCAGGGCCCTTGTTTCTTTATTGATCCTGTGTCTAGATGATCTATCCATTGCTGTAAGTGGAGTATTAAAGTCCCCTGGAATTACCACATTCTTATCAATAAGGTTGCTTATATCTGTGATTAATTGTTTTATATATTTGGGTGCTTCCAAATTAGGTGCATAGACATTTGTATTTGTTAGCTTTTCCTGATGGATAGACCCTGTAATTATTATATAATGCCCTTTTTCATCTCTGTTACAGCCTTTAATTTAAAGTCTCGTTTGTTTGATATAAGTATGGCTACTCCAGCTTTCTTTTGACTTCCAGTAGCATGATAGATAGTTCTCCATCCCCTCACTTTCAATGAAGGTGTGCTCAGATGAGTCAATAGATGAGTCTCTTGTAGTCAGCAAGTAGATGGGTCTTGTTTTTTATTCATGCTGATACCCTATGTATTTTGATTGGAGCATTTAGTCCATTTATATTCAGTGTTATTATTGAAAGATATGGGTTTAGAGTCATTGTGATGTCTGTAGGTTTCATGCTTGTAGTGGTGTCTCTGGTGCTTTGTGGTCCTTGCAACATTTCACTCACATAGTCCCCCTTAGGATCTCCTGTAGGGATGGTTTAGTGGTGATGAATTCCTGCAGTTTTTGTTTATTTGGGAAAACCTTCATCTCTCCTTCTATTCTGAATGACAGACTTGCTGGATAAAGGATTCTTGGCATATTTTTTCTGTTCATCACATTGACAATTTCCTTCCATTCCTTTCTGACCTGCCAAGTTTCAGTAGATAGGTCTGCCACTACCCTTATGTGTCTACCTTTGTATGTTAGGGCCCGTTTCTCCCCAGCTGCTTTCAGAATTCTCTCTTTATCCTTATATTTTGCCAGTTTCACTATGATATGTCATACAGAAGATAGATTCAAGTTACATCTGAAGGGAGTCTCTTCCAAGTGCCTCTTGGATTTCAATGCCTTTTTCCTTCCCCAGATCAGGGAAGTTCTCAGCTATGATTTGTTCAAGTACACCTTCAGCCTCTTTCTCTCTCTTCTTCTTCTGGAATTCCTATGATACAGATATTGTTCTATTTGATTGCATCACTTAGTTCTCTAATTCTCCCCTCCTACTCCTGGATTTTTTATCTCTCTTTTTCTCAGCTTCCTGTTTTTTCCACAATTTTATCTTTTAATTCACCTATTCTCCCCTCTGCCTCTTCAATCTGCGCTATGGCTGCCTCCATTTTATTATGCACCTCATTTATAGCATTTTAAATTCATCATGACTATTTTTTAGTCCCTTGATCTCTGTAGCAATAGATTCTCTGCCATCCTGTATGCTTTTTTCAAGCTCAGCAATTAATTTTATGACTATTATTCTAAATTCTTTTTCAGTTATATTGCTTAAATCAGTTTTGATCAATTCGTTAGCTGTCACTACTTACTGGAATTTCTTCTGAGGAGAATTCTTCCATTTCATCATTTTGGTTAGTTTTCTGTACCTTGTGTGTTTTAAAGCTTGCTGTGTGTTCTGCAAGCTTGTTGTGTGTTCTGCACCTGCGAGCACGGCTCTGCTAAAGGAGGGTCGTACACTGTCCAGGGCCTGGCCTTTCAGGAGGTGTTTTTTCAGAGATTGTTGCTTGCTCTCTGTTGTTGTGACTTTGGTTATTTTATTATCCTACTGGTAGTGACATTTTGGACCCTCCACCAGGTGTGTTTTGACTTGTTCCTTGGCATAGCCCTGGAAAGGAAAACAGACAAACAGGAGACAAAACACACAAACACTCAAATAACACAAACAAATAAACAAAAACAGAAAACTAAAGACTAAAAACAAAACACCCAAAGACACTGACTACAAGTAAAGAAGAGGGTGGAGGCGGTGCTGATGGAAGAGCACATACAAAGAAATGACAGGAGTGGAGGGCTGGGGGGTGGGAGGAAAAATAAACATTGGTTAGAGAGACTAAAAGGCTTAATCCAGAGAGAGAGAAAGGAAAATAAAGTAGGAGGTGGGGAAAATGAAACGAAGATAAAGTTACCCAGACAGAGAAACTATATGGCTTGATTATTCCAGAGAGAGAGAAAAGAATGTAAAGAAGGCGTGTAGAACATGTATCAAGACAATGGATTAAATATGTCTGTTTAGACAGACCAATAACCAGAGTAACCAGCCTAGGGCATGGAAGAGATAAGGAGGAGAAATGGTAGGGAGGGGGGGGGGGGCGGGGAGAATATATCTATATATCCAGAATTGACCTAGAGTTAATCCAGGCAATGCTGCATCACTTGTTGGGAGTAGCTGTCTGCAGGGTCTGTGCAGCTTAGGTGGATATGCAGTTACCCAGTGCAAAGGGGCATGGTTTGGTATAATCTGGACCCACCTCAACTCTGGGCCCCAGGAGTGATCCCTGAGGCCCCACCTTGGTGGTGGTGGTGTGTGTGTGTGGTGGCGGGGGGGGGGGGGATGGTGGTCCCCTAGTCTCCTCCACAGAGCGGAGCTGGACCGGTGGACTCCGTTTCAGTAGTCCTCACTGTGCTGCAGGCACAGAGGGTGCGGTCCTTCTCTCCCCGCCAACTCCCCTGACCCTGTGCTTGGCTAGGATTCAAAGTCCTACTCCGTGCGCTCTGACACTGGGGAAGCGCCTCTCAGTGTGGCCCGATATGTGGTCCTGGCTGGCTTTGTGCTGCCACACTTCAGGGAGGACAGCCTTCTACTGTGGACTGAGAGCAGCTGCCCTCGCCGCGAGCCCCACGGGTGGCAGACGCAGGCAGGCTTTGTCTTTTCCCACAGCACTCCAGGGAGACGGCCGCCTTTTCCTCCTGCAGACTGTGCCCTCAGCCCAGCCACTGAGCCTGGGGATGGTGGACGTAGGCAGGTTTGTACTCTCAGCCCTCCAGGGAAGGAACCGCTTTTTCCAACTGCAGGCAGCCCCTGACCTACCACCACACGCAGGCCCCTGGCTCCTCTCTTCCCCTGGTGCGCAAGGAAGCTGGCTCCAGTCTGAAGAAAGCCCTGCAGAGATTGGATCCCTCTCAGTGTCAGTCCGAGGTCTTCCTCATGTCCAGATGTGATCCTACACTTCCCTAGATACTCTTTCTCTTCACTTTGTCTCTCCATAGCAGGGTGTCCCTCCTCTCCATGCCCACGCAGCCTTTTTTTTTTTTTTATCTCCCCCAGTTCATAGTTACCCACCTATCTTTTTTCTAGCTTTCCCATTTTCTTCCTAGTAGATTCAGTCTCTTTTCCTCCCAGGCTCTGGTGTTCAAGGTCCTTTGTCTTTTACACTTCTTTGTTTGAGAGACACGGGAAGTATGGATCTCCCTATTCTCTGCCATGTTGGCCTCTCCCAGTATCAGATTTTTAGGGTTTCTGTCTCTTTATTAAACTTCTCATCTTGTTTGTGTATTTTTTTATTTCATTGTATTGTCTTTCTGTGTTTTCTCATAGCTCTTTGAATTTCCTTAAAATAGCTATTTTGAATTCTTTAAATTGTAGACCTTCATGTCTTTGGAAATGTCCCTGGAAAATTATTGTGATCCTTTGGTGACGTCATGTTTCTTTGATTTTTCATGTTACTTGAAGTGTTGCATTGTTGTCTTTGCATTTGAAGTAGCAGTCACCTTCTCCATCTTTACTAACTGCCTTGAAGTGAGAAATACATTCCTTTAACCCTGCTAGTGTTTCTGGAGCTTTCTTAAACCTTCTATAGATACACCTTCTCCATGCTTCTTGCTCTCTGGTGACAGAATTTTTGAGTTTATATGCCTTCTTTCCAGTAGGCTGAGTGTTAATAGCCACCCTTGTTTTCCCAAAGATGGAAGCTTTCCTAAAGCTTAAATTTATGGTCTCTGCCTGGCCCTCAGATTCAGGCCACCTCTCCCCACATGCTCACATGCTTCTGCCAAAGCTCACTCCCACCACTGCTATCAGGAGTGACCATGGGGTTCTAGTCATGGGCTGGAGTGGGCAAGACTCATGAAATGCTGAGGATGCCTCTGGGCCAGCTGGGGGCATCCACAGGTGTGGCATTCCCAGTGGTCCATAGTAGGCTTTTTGATGGGGTGAATGATGCAGTTAATAAGATCTGTGCCCCTTTACTGCACTCTTAGAGTCATATCTGCCTCTTCTGTGCCTAAGTTTTGTATCTCATGATTCAGTACTCTGGCTGGGCCAGAGAGAAATGAGTCCCTTTTTAAGTGTCCTGCACAGCTGGGGAAGCCAGTGCTCACTCACATGCTCTCTTTTCCCCCACAGGATAAATCAAAGGTTGAGGAAGATCTTTCCTGGCCCTTTACTGTGCTGCCTGGGGTGAAGTGATGTTGGTAAAGTCAAGCTGTTTCTCTTACCCATTTCAGTACGTCCAAATTCATTTTTTTTTTCTTCAGCAGTGTGCTGGAACTTCTCCCCTGGAAACCTGGACTTCCACAAAGTCTCTCTCATCTGTGGGTGATTGTCTAAGGCAATGTTTTTCACGGAGTCCCAGACTGTGGCCAAGAAGGACTGGACAGGTCCATGGGTCACTGCAGAGTCCACAGCCAGGATTTAAGTTTGTATACCTATTGCTCAATACACATGTGGGTGAGACTCCTCCTGGGTCTCTTGTTATATGGTGCTTGATCCCACAGTTTTAATAAAGGCACTTTTGTCTGTGGATAAATGCCAAAATTATTGTCATTGAGTGGGGGGACAAAAACAAGGGAAGTATTATTATTCTACCATAATGCTGATGTTACTCTCTCTCAGCCATCTTCTCATTTGGTCTTGTAACACTTCTACAGTGCAGCTTAACATACAAGGCTGCCCTCTGTAAGCATGACTCTATTAAGAAAAAAGAAGAAATATAGATTTGGATATAGATATTGATTAAAATAAACATTTCTCTGACCATTTTTGGAAAAAAAAGCTGGTGAAAATTGTCAATGCTAGAAACCTTGTAAATGAGAATGAAATGAGATGGAGATAACAGAGGCTAAGTGAATAAGTCTGCCAGTTGCCCACCACCACAGCTGCATAAGGAAAGCTGTTTTTGCCTGAGGGGATAAAATGGATTGTAGAAGAAATGCAATTTTTTGATCTGTTGTTTATTCTACCTCTTCAGTTTGCCTAGGTCAGTGATTCTTTGTAAGCTTGATTTTATGACTAATTTTACACTAATATAGATGGGATAGAATAGAGTAATACCATGATGCAATTAATAATTTATTACTTTTCCCATAAAAGATTATTTTATTGCCAATTTATTTTTTCTTAAGCACAATCTCTGCCTGAGGAATCTAGCACAAGACAAGATTTTTTTGAAATAAACAAGTTTATCCTCAACATTCATTCCTGCTATTTCTCTGCTTCTTCTTTTTCAGGCACCCATTGCTCTCAGGCTGCCTCCCTACTATGAGGTCACCACAATTAAACATTGCTTTCTGTCCCATACAAAGTCTTCCCCACCTCAATTTCTCCATGCATGTGACACATACTAATTGAGAGCATTGCCACCAAGAGGGTCCAGAGCATACAAGAGGACACAGAGGACAGGTCTCATAGGCCAGTGTTCCAATATGATCCATTAATATATGTTGTAATATAAATGACACCATACCCTATCCTTTAAGCAGTATATGCATTTTAAGAAGATCTCCAGAGATGAAAAACTCATCACTCACCAAAGGGATTATTCCCTGATGCTGGAAATTTTAGTAGGCAACAAGCTAACGAGGGAGATATGCTGGGGCCAGAAGATGTATTTCAAGCCACACCATGAAGAGAATTGTTTACTCCAAGTCAGACTGAGAAGTGGTCTCCACAAAACATGTGAAGTTCTTGATAAAAATGTATTGATGAGCTAAATAGAAAGATATTTAAATAAACAGAAATACAGATGGATAATAAGTGAACAGATCATATGGGAAGTTTACTGATGATGACTTACATGACATCTGGTCAGATAGTTAATATAAAGTATTAACAGGTATTGGAAAACTGAAAAGGCAAACAGGGAACAATGAAGCTATTGTGGAAATGGATATTGACATAAGCAGCTATTCTATTGCTAGGGCTATAGAAAAAAGAGAAGAGTTTTGTAAATTAAATCTAAGAAGCTTAAAGGAGATTTTTCAGGATAAGACTCAGACCTCTGAGTAGTGGCTGCTGCTCAGCAGTTAGTGGAGCTCTAGGTGTTTTGAGAAGGAACCAGATAGAAAGACAGACCTCTGAGGAAGGCACATGAGCTAGCTGGGGCTGATGTCCCTGGAAGGATGTAACAGAACTGGTTCAAGGAGTTTGGGGATAATTACAAACTAGAATCAACTGTGGCTCATGGAAGTTGCTACACTCAAAGTGAAGAGTCTTTGCTAGTGTGATGAGAGAGGAATGGGAATCAGACAAGAAGGAGCCAGGCTTTTCTGCTCCTCCAGCTCTCCAATCTCCCTCCAGCACTCGCTATTGACTGGGTTTAACAGGGGACAGGCTGGCAAAGGAGTAATGGGGTTTGTAGAATCCCAGCCCCAACATTATAAAGGTGAAAGAGAAGGATGGGTTTGATGCTAAGTGATATTAGCTTAATAATCCACACACACATTATCTTAAATGTTAGGGTTTTCCACTTCTGTTTTCCAGAAATACCTTTTTTTCTAAATAAATAATTTATAATTTTAAGTTATATTTTGTAATTATACTTTTTAAAAGTTACTTCTGACTGATATAAGAATTCAGTTTGTCAGTTATCATCTTTCCATGTGGAAATTAAACCTTCATTTATTGAGAAAATATATTCACTTATTAGGAAATGTTTCCTCAAGGAAAGTAAATATAATGTCTAAGGGGTTGTTCCTTCATCATAAGGTTTGGAAGAGATATTTTTTTCCCAGAGGGACGTGAGCAGGATTTGAATTGCATAATAAAAATATGGAGGTTTCTCAAACATAGACAAATCAAAGCACTCAGAACATATCAAAGTGAAGTTTCAAAAGGAAATGATTCTGCCAGAAAGTTTTGAGGACTTCAGTGTACATAGTCGGGTTTGGGGGAATAAATATATTTGTATTTATATATTGCAAAATATACCTTCAACAACATAACAACATCAATAAAAACTTACTGAGAGGTTACCATATGCTGGGGACTTTTCTAAGTACATAACACAACTTAACACATCTGATCCTCATGGTGACCCTAGAAAGCATCTCTATTGTATAGACTAATTAAGATGCCCAGGGTCACAGAGTTAGTGATATAGCCAGAATTTGAATTCTTAAGTCTAGTTCCAGGACCCATACATTTTATTTCTCAAAAGTGTGGTACTAAATCTAAAGTTATCAAATGTCTTTTCTTAAAGAAAGAGTTATAAGAATAAAGAAAACTTGCCAAGGAACAACACTGCCACAATTAACCATTTAGTGAAAAAAACATATTCAGCCCCTCTATCAGCAATACACCACCTAAGATGGTGAGATGTGAACTCAGAACTCTGAAGTGGGTTCTGTGCAGTGGGCTGGTGCCACCATCCAGTTCCTACAATAACACTACAGGAACATTGTGAACCAGAACACTGAGCATAGGAACACCCAATACAGGCCTAAAATGTGGGGAGAATACCCACAAGTCACACCATGACATAAAGACAAAAAAACTTACATAAAACAAGAAACTTACTATAAATCATTATCTCTAAAACATTAGCAGAGCAAAAACAAACAAAAAAAACTCAGACTCAAAATTAAGTACATATTGTATGATCTCACTTATATGAAACTTTAGAAAAGGCAAATCTAATCTATACTAATAGTACATTAGTGGTTTTCTGGGCCTGGGTTTGACTGAGAAAGAGTACAGGGAACCTTTTGAAGTGATGAAATTGTTCTATATTTTGGTTATAGTGGTAGTTACATGGGGATGTCAAAACTCATGGAACTGTACTTAGAATAGATACATTTCACTGTATGTAAAACACCTCAATAAAGTCGAGAAGAAAACATTACTGCATATTATTTCTAGAGAAAGGAGTTTATTCATTCAACAAATATTTATTGAGTGCCTCCTATGTCTGGTTCTTTTCTGTAAGTTTTATATCATCAGTGATTAAAACAGGTGAAGATCCCTGCCATCATGGATTTTACATTCTAGCAAGGGGAAAGAGAAAATAAACACAAATAAGAATAAAAGAAAGAAAATTATAAACCTGCATGATTCAAAACCAAGCATTTGGCAATACTAACCAAGCATTTGACAAAAAAATGTTGAGTTGTAACCTTGGGTAAAATACTTCTCATTCATTCAATAAATATTTAGTAAAAACCTATCATGTGTCAGACATTTCTAAGAGCAACCACAGTTACAAAAATTATAAGACAGAAATATATTCACTTTCTATCCTAGAGGTGTCAAGATTGTGGAGCAGCATGGAGCACCTGAGCTTGTCTCATCCCTGAAACACAGCTAGATCAGCACCAAACCATTTTGAACACCCAGGAAATTGATCTGAGAATTAACAAAACAATCTGCATAACTTGAGCCACAAACTGAGCACAGAATGGTGCATAAAGGTGAACTGGGGGAGAGAAAAACTTCAGAGGGTAGGGAGCCATCTTCACTGAGTGAGGACAGAGAGAGAAAGAGAAATGGGGAGAGTGCAGCACATGGGGATTGTGAAGGAAAAGCATTCCCCCAAAAAATATTTGGAGAGAAAGAGAGAAAATACTCATAGGGGACTTAACAAGAAATCTGTTCCCCAAAATCATTGATGATGAGAAAGGAAAGGGTTTCAATAACATAGAATAGGATTCTATAAAGAGTAGAGCACAGAATCTGAAGTTCTGGAGCTCAGTACCTGGCGGTGCTCTGGTGATGAAGTAGGTTAAATCCCCAGGAGCAGGCAGTGTGGTCTGAAGGGTTCGTGTACCACACGGAGAGAAGTGGATCTCCTGCTTGGAGTGAATTTGGTAGAGGTCATATGGCTTCCTCACAGGCAAAGGTCCCAGTGGACCTTGGAGAACAGCCATGTTTGATGGTATTGGAACAAAGATGCCAGAGTGCAGTGAAACCTGGTGCTGGCTGAGTGTTGTGATTTACCATAACCTCTGAGCCTCTGCCACTATGCAATAGCATGAATGTTTTCTGAGGCAAGCTGGCACCCAGCCATTGCTCAGTGAGACCCTCTCCCAGAGAGTCAGCACAGATCCAAGCCATGGGGCTTTCTGAAGTGTGGGGTTTTGAAACACAACCCCATTTAGATAAAACTCTGGGGGGAGTGTTGCTTGGTAGGCAGACAGCTTGGACACAGAGTAGAGATAGGGAATGGATGGAAGACCGAGACAAGGGAGGGGTGTTAGATCACAGGTCAGTGAGAGCCTGAAGTTCCTGTGCCAACACTAGGGAGCTGGGTGAAGTCATTTCCACCTCTCCTACACAATAGCATGTAGGCACAGGCAAGTGCACCTACTGATCCACCCCAGTGAGCTAAGCAGCACCACCTGATGGAGAACAAGTCATTATAATAAGCCCCACCCAACTGCGACCTCCAAGAACATACCCCAGAAGACCATCAAAAGTCACTCCACCTGCTTAGTGTACGGACTAAGTGCTTCATAGTTTGAGTTCTAGGGGAAACTGGATGTAACTTCATTTGTGTTTCATTCTTTTTACTGGTTCATTCATTTGTTAATTTTCTTACCTTCTGCTTTTGCTTAAATTGTTTTTGTTTTTCTTTCTTTTCTATTTCTTGGATAAAGAAAGAAGGAAATTAATTTTATTTTTTTTACTTTAGTTATATTTTTATTTTTATTCGATTTCATTTTCTTTATTCTATTCTATTTTATTATATAATTTTTTAATTTTTACATTTTTTACTTTTCCCCCTTTTTCTTCCTTTTTTTCCCTCTATTCTATCAAGCTTCTTTCAACAAAAAAATGGAAACACATCTTCCTTTATTTGATTTTTTGTTTTGTTTTTCAGTTTTTACTCTATTAATTTTTATCTTCCTCCAAAATGGCAAAATGAAGGAATTCATCCCAAAAGAAAAAATAGGAAGAAATAACAGCCAAGGACTTAACACAGAAATAAGTAAGATGTCTGACCTAAAATTTAAAATCATGATAATAAGAATACTAGTTGGGGTTGAAAAAAGCATAGAAGACACCAGAGAATCCTCTTTTTGCAGAGATAAAAGAAAATCTAGGCAGGCTGAAATTAAAAATGCTATAACTGAGTTGCAATTTCGAATGGATGCCATGACAGCAAGGATGGATGAAACAGAGGAGGGAATCAGTGATATAGAAGATAAAATTATGGAAAATAATGAAGCAGAAAAAAAGAGGGAAACAAAGGCAAAAGATCATGATACAAGATTTAGAGAACTCAATGACTTATTAAAAAGGAATAACATCTGAATCATGAGAGTCCTAGAAGATGAAGAGAGAGAAAAGGGGGCAGAAGGCTTATGTGAGCCTTTCCTGAACTGGGGAAGGAAATACACATCAATATCCAAGAAGCACAGAGACCTCCCATGAGATTAAAAAAACCCAACCATCACCAAGGCATATCATAGTCAAATTCAAAAAATACGCAGACAAGGAAAGAATTATGAAAGTCCTTAACCTATAAGGGAAGACATATCAGGTTCACAGTAGACCTAATCACAGAAACTTGGCAGGCCAGGAAGGAGTGGCAGGATATATTCAATATGCTAAATCAGAAAAATCTGTAGCCATGAATCCTTTATCCAGCAAAGCTGTCATTCAGGATAGAAGGAGAGATAAAGAGTTTCCCAGAAAAACAAAAACTAAAGGAGTTCATGACCACTAAACCATCTGGCAAGAAATTTTAAGGGAGACTCTTTGAGTAGAGGAAAGACAAAACCAAACAAAAAAGACCCAAATCAATAAAGACTAAAAAGGACCAGAGAACATCACCAGAAACACCAACTCTGCAGGCAACATAATTGCAATAAATTCATATCATTCAGTATTCACTCTAAATGTAAATGGTCTAAATGCTCCAGTCAAAAGACATAGGGTATCAGAATGGATACGAAAACACAACCAATCTATATGCTGTTTGGAAGAGATTCATTTTAGACCTAATGACACCAGCAGATTAAAAGTAAGGAGTTGGAGAACAATATATCATGTTAATGGTTGTCAAAAGAAAGCTGGTGCAGCCATTCTTATATCAGACAAACTAGATTTCAAAATAAAGACTATAAGAAGAGATGAAGAAGGACATTATATCATAATTCAGGGGTCTTTCCACCAAGAAGATCAAACAATTGTAAATATTTATGCCCCCAAAGTAGAACACCCAAATATATAAATCAATTAATCACAAACATAAAGAAAATCATTGACAAAAATACTGTAATAGTAGGGTACTTCAACACCCCACTTACAGCAATGTGATTGTGTAAGCAGAAAATCAACAAGGAAGCAATGGCTTTGAATGACACACTGGACTGGATAGACTTAACAGATGCATTCAGAACATTTCATCCTAAAGCAGCAGAATACACATTCTTCTCGAGTGCACATGGAACATTCTCTAGAATAGACCACATACTGGGACACAAAACATTCCTCAAGTGCAAAAAGATCAAGATCGTACCTTGCACGTTTCAGATCACAAGGCTATGAAATTCAAAATCAACCACAAAAAATTTTTTTCAAGAGACCATGAATACTTGAAGATTAAAAAACATCCTACTCAAGAATGAATGGGTTAATCAAAACATTAAAGAGGAAATTAAAAAGTACGTGGAAGCCAATGAAAATGAAACACGACAGTCCAAAACCTCTGAGATGCAGCAAAGGCGGTCATAAGAAGGAAGTAAATAGCAATCCTAAAGAAGGAAGAAAGGTCTCAAACACACAACCTAACCTAAAGCTAAAATAGCTGGGAAAAGAACAGCAAATAAAGCCCAGCACAAGCTGAAGAGCTATAATAAAGATAAGAGCAGAAATCAGTGATACAAAAAAACAGAAGAAACAAAACAAACAGTAGAACAGACCAATGAAACCCAAGAGTTGTTTCTTTCAAAGAATTAACAAAATTGATAAACCCTTAGCCAGATTGATTCAAGATTGATTCAAAAGAAAAAAGAATGGACCCAAATTAATAAAATTACAAATGAAAGGGAAGAGATCACAACCATCACTGCAGAAATATTATAAGAGACAATAATAAGAGAATACTATGAGCAACTATATGCCAATAAATTGGGCAATATGGAAGTAATTGACAAATTCTTAGAAACGTAAAAACTACCAAGACTAAAACAGGAAGAAATAGAAAATTTGAACAGACCCATAACGAGTAAAGAAACTGAATCATAAAAAAAACATCTCCCAACAAACAAGATTCCAGGGCTGGGTGGCTTTCCAGGGGAATTCTACCAAACATTTAAAGAAGAGTTAATGCCTATCCTTTTGAAATTGTTCCAAAAAATAGAAAGGGAAGGAAAACTTCCAAACTCACTCTATGAGGTCAGTATTACCTTGATTCCAAACCAAAAAAAAAAAGACCCCACTAAAAAGGAGAACCACAGACCAATTTTCCTGATGAACATAGATGCAAAAGTTCTCAATAAGATACTAGCCAACGAGGTCCAAAAATAGATTAAAAGTATTATTCATCACGATCACGTGGGATTTATTCCTTGGAAGCAGGGTTGGTTCAATATCTGCAAATCAATCAATGTGATATATCATATTAATAAAAGAAAGGATAAGAACCACGTGATCCTCTCAATAGATGCAGAGAAAGCATTTGACAAAATACAGCATTGTTTCTTGATAAAAAACCCTCAAGAAAGTAAGGATAGAAGGAACGTACCTCAAGATCATAAAGGTCATATACAAAAGACCCACAGCTAATATCATCCTCAATAGGGAAAAGCTGAGAGTTTTCCCCTTAAGTCCTATGTCCATTATTACCACTGTTACTCAACATAGTGTTGGAAGTCCTAGCCTCACCAATCAGATAACAAAAAGAAATAAAATGTTTCCAAATTGGTAAGGAGGAAGTCAAACTTTCACTCTTTACAGACATGATTCTCTATGTGGAAAACCCAAAAAACTCCACCAAAAAACTGTTAGAACTGATCCATTAATTCAGCAAAGTTGCAGGATATAAAATCAATGTACATAAATTGGTTGCATTTCTATACACCAATAATGAATCAGCAAAAAGAGAAATCAAGGAATCGATACCATTTATAATTGCACCAAAAACCATAAAATACCTAGGAAAAAACTAACTAAAGAGGTGAAAAATCTATCACTGAAAACTATAGAAATCTTATAAAAGAAACTGAAGAAGACACAAAGAAATGGAAAAACATTCCATGCTCATCAATTGGAAGAACAAATATTGTTAAAGTGTTGATACTACCCAAAGCAATCTATGTATTTAAAGCAATCCCTATCAAAACAGTACCAACATTCTTTACAGAGCTAGAACAAACAATTCTAAAATTTGTATGGAACTAGAAAAGACCCCCAAAACCCAAAGTAATATTGAAAAAGAAAACCAAAGCTGGAGGCATCACATTTCTGGATGTCAAGCTGTATGACAAAGCTGTAATCATCAAGACAGTATGGCACTGCCACAAAAACAGACACATAGATCTATGAAACAAAATAGAGGATCCAGAAATGGACCCACAAATGTATGGCCAACTAATCTTTGATAAAGCATGAAAGAATACCCAATGGAAAAAAATACATTCTCTTCAGCAAGTAGTGCTGGGAAAACTGGACAGCAACATGCAGGAGAAGGAACCTAGATCACTTTCTTACACATACACAAAAATAAAATCAAAGAGAAAGACCTAAACATAAGATGTGAAGCCATCAAAATCCTAGAGGAGAAAATGGGCAACAATCTTCAACCTCAGCCATAGAAACTTCTCACTTGACATGTCTCTGGAGGCAAGGGAAACAGAAACAAAAATAAAGTATTGGGACCTCATCAAGATAAAAAGCTTCTGCACAGCAAAGAAAACAATCAGCAAAACTAAAAGACAACCGATGGAATGGGAGAAGATATTTGCAAATGACTTATTGGATAAAAGGTTAGTATCCAAAATCTGCAAAGAACTTATCAAACCCCAAAAATAAATGATCCAGTGAAGAAATGGGCAAAAGACATGAATAGACACTTTTCCAAAGAAGACATCCAGATGGCTAACAGATACATGCAAAGATGCTCAACATCACTCATCATCAGGGAAATACAAATCAAAACCACATGAGATACCACCTCACACCTGTCAGAATGGCTAAAATTAACGACTCAAGCAACAACAGATGTTGGCAAGGATGCAGAGAAAGAGGAACCCTTCTGCACGACTGGTGGGAATGCAAACTGGTGCAGCCACTCTGGAAAAATCTATGGAGGTTCCTCAAAAAATTAAAAATAGAACTACCCTTCACCCAGCAATTGCACTGCTAGCTATTTATCCAAAGGATACAAAAATGCTGATTCGAAGGGGCACATGCACCCCAGTGTTTATAGTAGCACTATCTACAATAGGCAAAGTATGGAAAGAGCCCACATGTGCATCGATTGATGAATGGATATATATATCACTTCATACACACACACACACACACACACACACACACACACGTACACACAATGGAATATTACTCGGTGATCAAAAAGAATGAAATCTTACCATTTGCAACAACGTGGATAGAGCTAGAGTGTATTATGCTAAGTGAAATAAGTCAGTCAGAGAAAGATAAATATCATATTATTTCACTCACATGTGGAATTTAAGAAATCAAACAGATGAACATAGGGGAAGAGAAGTAAAAATAACATAAAAACAGACAGGGGGGCAAACCATAAAAGACTCAAATACAGAGAACAAAATGAGGGTTTATTTTACAAAATTAAAATTTTTTGCTCATCAAGAGATGCTGTTAAGAAAATGAAAAACAAACCATAAATTTGGAGAAAATATTTGCAATTCATATGTCTGAAAAAGGGTTTGTATCCTAAATTTATAAAGAACCCCTCATAAAATTTAACATGAAAAAGACAAAACAGTTTCATCGCTTAAGTTCATTTTAAATAGGTGGCCAGGTGGTTACAGGTAGCTCTTAGAAGAGAGCTGAATGGATTTGTTTGGTATGAAGCACAAACATTCTTTCCCTAGAAGATGTACAATCAAGGAAAGGATGGGGCTCCTGAGTGGCTCAGTTGGTTGAGCATCTGACTTCAACTCAGGTCATCATCTCACAGTTCATGAGTTCAAGCCCTGCATCAGGCTCTGTGCTGACAGCTCAGAACCTGGAGTCTGCTTCAGATTCTGTGTGTCCCTCTCTCTCTGCCCCTCCCCTGTTCACACTCTGTCTCTCTCTCTCCTAAAAATAAATAAACATTAAAAAAAAAAAAAGGAAAGGAAACAAGGAGTGAGGGATCATCTCAAGACATAGTAAGTAACTGGAAAATCCAGGTCATTATAACTGAGTTGGACACACTTTACTTCAGCTAACGAGTCTGTATCAGTCATCTTTTGCTGTTTGATAACCACAAAATCTCAGTGGCATATAATATGCATGGCATTTATTTCCCAAATAGCTGAAGCTGGATGAGTCTGTGGTAGATGGGGCATCTCTCATACTTCTTCAGATCAGCTGAGGTGGTTGTTCTTTGTGTGTCTCATTCTAGAGCCTAGGTTAGAGAGTGAGCAGTTAACCTGGAGACATTTTTCTTGTGGCAATGGAAAATGAACAAAAGATCAAACTTCCTATATAAGTATATTTCAATCTCCTCCTTAACCAAAGAAAATCACATTGACTCCCAAAGTCAGTGGGAGAGCTATTCACCTTTAGAGGGATGCCTCTCCACTGGGGCAATTTTGCCTCTAGGGGAGGATATTGACAGTGTCTGGAGGCATATTTGTTTTTCAGAATGGCAGGGAGTGGGAAGTGATACTGGCATCTTGTAGGTAGAGGCCAGGGATGCTGCTAAACATCTTTCAATGCACAAGATCACCCCACAGCAAAGAATTACTCATCCCAAAATATCAATAGTGTTTTAGTTGAGAAATCCTGTTTTAGAGGGAAGAATTGCAAAGTTAAGTGGCAAAGGCATGGATACAGAAAAAAATCAAGAATTTAAGTCACTAATTCAATCTACTAAAGATCATAAATGTGAATACCCTTATTAGAATTCTTCTTTGAAAATATTGTAATGAATTATCACCTAAAGATTAAGGAGATATGGAACTTTTTGCCCTAAATTTACAAAACATATATTAACCTGGGCTCCAAAATTTTGAGTAGTTATGTAATCACAGCAGCAAAAATATATGTCATTAGAGAATATTCACAATATCACTTCTAGAGAAGTTCTATCTAAAAATAAAAAAAAAAACTTTGGAAAATATTCTCAAAAGGCAAATCCTAACAACATTGCCCAATATCAAAACCAGTATCAATTAAATCATGGAAAGTTGGAGAGTGAGGTCCCCCTGAACACTGGGCAGTCAGGCTAGAAGTTGTTGTTGCTATTAAGGTTAAAAACATTTCAGGGAAAAACTCACCTAGGGTGATGGGTAGTCAAGTACTGAAATCTGGTTTTTATCATAAATGACGTTTCTATTGGTCAAATTTTAATATGGTATGACCATGGCTGAAGTTTTGACTTTGAAATATGCCTTTTCATAGTATTGTGAAGCTGAGGCATCACAGCTTCAGCTATCACATCTTGAGATATCATTTTCACTATGATGTAAGCCATTAAACAATGTCTATGGAAAATGGAAAGTGAATGTAAGACATGAGATGGAAATTTAAAGTAAAAGTCAGGATATTAACAAGTGAAAATTCCAGAGTATTATTAGTATCTGTAAGGTGATATGGGTTTTTGCTGACTACATTTGCCTTTCATGGGTATAGTGGTCTTAGCAATCAACAATGGAATTGTCTCTAGATAGTTTAAGGAAGAAAGAAAGAAAAGAAAAGACAGGAAGAAAGACCCAGAAAGAAGAAAGAAGGAAAGAAAAAGAAAGAAAGAAAGGGAAGAGAGAGAGGAGGGAAGGAAGGAAAGAAAAGAAGGAATTCATTATAGGATAATAGTTCACAGACTCACTTGGAGGATCCAAGGCCAGACTCTGAGGTCATGTAGTCAAATACAGTGTCCAGACACACATTGTGGGGGGAGACTTTTCTTAGTACATCACTACCTCTGCCATTTAGTACCTGTACTGCTCAGGAGAGAGTGCCAGAGTCCTGTTCCTACCAGAGCCTAACACTTCTGTTGCCACCTGTGCCAGGTCAGTCCTGGTATGTGCACTATTTCTTTACATTGCACTTGGAGACCTCTGACCCATGTGGACTTAAATGATTAATAGAAATTAGGTTACATGTTTGCAGCCTAACTTTAAGGGAATCTGACCATGAACATTTTCTGAGATGGTTGTACCCATAATGTGGAAATTACTAAAATAAAAGAGAATATTTGATATCGTTGTGTGGCCACTAATACAGAATATTCACTACAAGAAGAAAGAATATCAAGGAGAAGAAAAAATAACCAATGTTCCACATCAGGAATCAGCAGGTGAAGGTAAACCAATAACTTATCAGGTCTGCAACATAGGGTGCTAGAGGTCTGGAAGATGTGATGGTGAAGGATTCTAGTTGGTCTCAGTAAGTCTCCTGACTCTCTGTCTCCTTGTCAAAAGAGCTGACCACTCCTCAGGACTCACAGATGTTACAAGGGTCCACAGTTGCAGCCTGTCTTTGAGAAGGCATTAGTTTCTATGAAATTAATTCTTTTGTCTCTATAAAATTACTACTCCATAGATTGAGACTCATGTCTTTGGCTTAAGCTTTGGCCTCATGATAAAATAAAATTATTTCCAAAAAGGGTATTTTGTGGCTATTTGCCATTTACACCCAAATGTGGATGACTCAGATTCTTTCCTAGAAGCACACCCCTTTCCTTTAAGTTGGATATTCTGTTACTTACAACTGAAAGCATTAGAATTGATATAATTATTGATAATTCTCTCTATATATAATTGATATAATTATTGATAATTATTGATAGAGTTGATAGAGTAGCACTCTTAAACTATCAATAACTCAGTTAAAATTACATCATCTCAAAATAAAGAGTTGAGTGGTAAAATCAATGCTGAGCTATGCTCTCCAGATCCACTTTCAGGACTAGAGGATATAATCACCAATATGTTATAAGTGTTGGCTAACAGACCTCCTCTGTCATAACTGGGCAGCACCTTCACTATAGAGATCTGTCTGCCTCAATCAAGTTTGATCACTCCCTTCCCTGGGAGCAGCCCAGTATGGGCTGGCTCTACCAGTGCCTGGTCAACATGAAAACATAAGGGCTAGGCCACCTATCCCCAACAGAGGACAACTCTCAATGACTATCCTAGTGTCAGAGCTTTTCATGGGGTCAGCTGAAGCCTTTGCAGTAACTACATTACAGCTCATTTTCTCCCTCTGATGAAGGAGGGCGTCATCCAATTCACTACTATCCTGAATAGAAAAAAAAAGTAGAGGGAAGAACAGTAAATTTGCTGTCTTTGAGCCTGTGACATCCATCTTCTTCTGCCCTTTGACGTCAGAATGGGTGCTTCTAGTTCTTGGGGCTTTGGAATTGGACTGGAGCTTATATCATTGGCTTCTCTGGTTCTCAAGCTGGGAACTGAATTATACTACTGACTTTCCTGGCCTGTAATTTGCAGATGACAGATTATGGAACTTCTCAGCCTCTGTAACCATGTGAGCCACTTGTTATAATAAATCTTATGTATGTATGTGTGTATCTATCTATCTATCTATCTATCTATCATCTATCTACCTATCCATCTATCATCTATCTACCTACCTATCATATATCTATCCTGTTTGTTCTGTTTCTTTGGAGAACACTGACCAAAACAGGCCAAAAGGAACAACATTCGGACTTGACACTTCCTGTAAGTCAGATACTCCTTCCAGACTCCAAATTCATGGCTATGGTGGACAGGGTATGGGAGCAAAAAAATTAGTTTACCAATGAGATTACTTAAATTGGAAGTAATCCAAAATATTATCTCCCTCAACATTTGAACTGATTGCAGTTGTAATTGGATTATAAATTATTTTTGTTTTAAATAAAAACATAATACATTATTGCTAATAAATTGGTTCCGTTATTCAAGAGAATAAAGTACTACTCTTGTATTGACAGAAAGTAAGTTCTGACTCCTACTTCTCCTTATAAAACTAAGAATATAAATGGCTTCTTTATGTTATCCTGCAAAAAGCAAAAATTGAGGGGGTTTCTGACTGTTAAGAAAAATTACACTAAAGGCATTTTTTTCCTCTTGTGGTTAGATCAGAAATTGAGGTGTTCATGGATTAAAAAACATTTTCATTTAACTTTTCAAAAATATTAAATCCCATAGACATACATTTGTAACAACCTGGGAAGATCCCCTTTTGTCAGTGGAGATGAAATTGATTTCTTAAAACAAATATCTTCGAGTGGACCATAGATAATAAAAATAAACTAAGTATTCTCTTCTTAAAGCCATGAAGAATTTACAAAGCTAATTGGAGAAACCAACTTTCTTTCAGCCCCCTTTGCCTAAAAATGCTGAAAAGAGTCTTTTGTGTTTCCTAACAGTTCTTTGCTGACCCTCTCACCAATCCTCTTACCCCCAAACAAAAGGCCAGGAGAATTAAAGTCCCATAAAAATTGATTTTTAGATCTGATAGAAAAATGTTGTAAAATCTTTTTCTTGCCAAAAGAATTAAATGAGAATTGAGTAATAGAAACTCAGTAAAACATTTCCCTCCAGTTTATTCATTTCCCGTACCTCACAACATTTTTTACATCAGTATTCATCCTTCCTTCCCATTTATTCTGTGACTTGGTATGTATTTTCACATACCTAACTCTTATCACCAAAAATTCATGTATGCATCTTTTTAGCATTTTGTTATATGTATATTAATTTTTATGAAAAAATCAAACTATACAAAAATAAAGGTATTGTATAGGGACTCCCATTTACCTATCACCTTGTTTTAATAATTATCACATGGTCATCTTTTTCCATCTATACCACCAGCCACTTCCCACAAGCACCTTTTCCCTCAGATTCTTTTGAAGCAAATTGTTTCATTGTTTTTAAAGCAAATATTTCAAGTATATGTTGCTTTTGTCAGCATAACCATCTCAGTTTTATGTTTCTTCCTTTGGTTCTTCCTGCAGTTTCAATTATATAACTTTCTATTTTCACTTTCTATTCAGGAGTTGTATCTTCTACTTTGAACTTGCCATGTGCATCTAATAAATGGATTGAATCTAGCTGGAATTCATTGCATTTTAAGTATGATATCTACCTACAAAAACTTAGAATGGAGCCAGTGGGAGAAATAAAACCCAGACAACATTGGCAAGAAAAATAATACCACAATGAGCCATCTGTGTATTGGAGAAAATCTATATTGTGTAGGAGAAATCTTTAGGGTATAGGTTAACAGGTTCCTCAAACCTAGCATTTTTGTGTTTTATACTTCTTTAAAGTAGTAAAACCCATTACCAATCACATTTTATATACTAGAGCATAAAGTGTTAGTTAATGGGTTTGTGTTTTATCTGCTAAGGATTTGAAACTTCCTCTTAAGACTAAGACTACTATAACTGTGACCACATGACCCCCTTGTTCCTCTGAGGTAATCTGCATTACCTGCCAAGAGGTTGCCTTACTCTTCTTTACTTAAAGCAATAGCACCACCTAGTGGTAAGATTAAAATGTTTCCTCACACTAGTCCTAGAACTTTTTTAGAGCTGTTCTTAACAGGCCAAGTAAAGTAAGCAGTCTGGTGAAATTTTGAAGGCCTTCTCAGACTAACGTTTTTAAATGCATAAAACACAATACATAAAATTACAAAGAAAACTAATTACATGAAATGCTGTTGTAGCCAAGTATCCATAAACTTCTATTAAGAAGCCACAATAGGATATTAGGAACATGAAATTATAGTTCCCTCAGAAGCAGCTCCTATTATTTGTAATTAAGGATCATATTTTGCAGATAGGTCTTAAGGAATTATACAATGGTTTTGGTTTAATCTCTATGAATATTTAAATACAAATATTATAAGGGAGAGGGTACTGGAGCCAGAAGGGGAGTATCTATGTAATAAAAACAGTCTGAACAGTGAAAAAATGTTGGGTTTTGTATCCTGAATGCTTTTATTAGGCCTACAAATGGGGAGCAAGCTGGAAAATTAATGCTATTACCATTAATAGTATTATTAGCTCTGCTAGGTAAATTCCACTCTGGAAGGTGCAGAATTAAGTTCCCACCAAGGACTAATGAAGTAGCTTTAGATATCACTAGAAGTCACTGTGAGGATTCTGTTGTCACTGAAGTGAGGGGTGGTTATTGTACTGCATACCCCTGAAACGGAGGCTCAAGGAAGAGGCTAGGGGCACAGAAAGGAGGACTATTAACATCACGAATCTTAGGTTATAATAGCAATAATAAAGATTTACCAAATACTTCAGGCTCTCATATCTCCTGAGCACATGGGAGGATTGCACATTCTGGCCCCCCTTGTAAGTAGTAAGTGAGGCCATGTGATTGGCACCTGTCAATGAATTGTCTGCGAGAGTGACATGTATCTCTTCTGGGTCACGCATTTAATTGTCAGCAAGAGACCTTCCAGAATTCTCTTTCCCTTTGACACTGGGGAGGGAAGTTTTCCAGATGGTAGCTACTCTGCCTGGTTCCCTCCCTGAGTAACTATAATGGGACAAGTTCTCCTGCTGATTCACAATAGACATGTAGCATGATTGAGAAATTTTAAACCACAGATATTTGGGAATTATTTATTGCTGTAGCACAACATAATCTATCTCAACTATCACAGACAGATATTCAACTAAGTGCTTTAAGTATTTTCAATTGATTTACTCACTTTTCCTCATTCTTCAGATGAAGAAACTGAGCCTTAAAGCGTTTAAGGACTTGCCAATGTCATGAAGCAGGGTAAGTCCTTTGACTCTGTATTGTGTCTCTTTAATTACTATATTATCCTACCTCCAAAGACCTGTTAGAACCTGCATTGTGTGGTTTCAATAGAGAAAGAAGAAATGTATGGAACCAGGAAGCCAAGAGGAAGGAGTGCTGAAGCTACTTTCTAGAAGACAGATCCCAAGTCATCCTCAACATTTAGTAGATTAGAGTTCTACTAACCTCTCCTCACTGATTTGAACACGATTCCTCTTCTTTTTCCCATAAACCCTCCCCAGGTTTTGCAAGACTTCTACCTGGATTCCTGGCCTCAATTCTCTGACTCCTCCTAGTCATCTCACTTCTCATTCTGCCTCCCAAATCATCTTTCCAGTTAGTGGATTTTAGCTCTAGGCAGGCATCAAGAACACTGGTAGAGCCTTGCAAATACATATGCATAGGTCAGTAGGAGCGTGGTCAAGTGTATTTTTTGTATTTGGCTACAACTAAGGACCATTATGAAAAACCATGACGTCATGTTTCCATACTATCAGGTCCCGCTTAACCTTTTCTAACTTATTGCCCACATAACCCTCTCCCCATGTTTCAGTTGCAGTAGAGAAATTATTATTCCTTGAAAAAAAGCAACAAAGAATATTTTTCTGTCTCCAAACCTCTCCTTCACTTGTTCCCTTTATCTGAAATTTCTTCCTCTTCCCCATAGGTAAAAATTCTACCATCCTTCAAGTGCTACCTCCTCCACTTAGTTTCCCCATGCTGCCTCATGTCAGAATAGATCCTTGATTCCTTGGGTCCCTCCTGCCTTTATTACATTTATTTATACATGTCTTACTTGCCTGTCAGTTCATGAAGGGAGGGCCCAGTGTTGTTTTTTCTTCTTGCCTGGTGGTATTTTATCTTAGTATTCCACAAAACACCTCACAATGCTTGGTACCTAGCAAGTGTTCAATATTCTTTAAAATGCAATTTAGATAGATGAATTAAATATTTCTTTGCTCATTTAACAAATATTTATTGAGTGCTCATTCTGAGACAGACATTACAGATATAAGCAGACAAAAATCCCTGCCTTCATGAAGCTTACATTGTAGGGTGTGATACAAACAATAAATGTGATAAATAAGTTATATATGTAATATGTTAGAAAATGATAAGTGCTGAGAAGAAACACAAAACAGAGATGGTAGATGAGTTGTCTATTTGAATTATTTGTATGCAGGTTAAAGTTTGAGGAGCTGCACTATAAATGAAGCATTATTCTTTATAGGGATTCTTTACAAAATAATAAGTGGATGTACACATCAGACCCCAAGCCAGCTCTTTTGGGAAGGCAGGGAGATCCTAGGTCAGTTTCTTGGATTTTCGAGCCAAATGCTAGCATCACACAGGTATAAACTCACAATGGAATCAAAACACTTCCTAAAAATTCTTCCTTTTATTTTAAGACAAGGATGTGTGTATATATATATATATATATATATATATATATATTATGTGTGTGTGCTTATATGTATTGATACGTGATTAGAGGAAGGAAAGTAACCTTTTTTGTGCTACTGTACCAGGGTTAAACCTTATACTGTAAATAAGGAGATACTAAAAAGATTATATTTGTATTTAACCAAATTAAATTAGTTTCTACTCAAAAAATATATCTATTATTTTAATCAGGAGGAAAATAAATTTCTAAAAGTCTCTCCACCCGATATTGCTCAGTCATTACTGAGTCTCTCCTTCTGGTATAGACACCTTCACATCCTGTGTGCCTCAGCTCTGATTCCTGCCATGGCTGTGGCAAACAGATCCCTGCAGGCCTCCTTCCTCTTGGCACTGATAGCACCTCACCTCAAGACTTGTTTCTCTCACTTCCTGCCTCAGAGCTCCTCTGGTTCCTTTCTGTGAGTGCCCATACGTGCCTGCTTTAGTACTCACACATGTGCAAACCAAAAAGGTTAATGTCTCAAACAATGGGAGGTAGGAGCAGACTAATGAGTCTCCCTTTTGTCCCTAGTCCCTTCAGCAGGCAATTTGATTTGAGTTCATGCCAGTAACCAGCTCAATAATGCAACATTGCACTGACTTTCCCTCATTCTCTATCCTATACGCTTGCTCCATAGGATTACTTTCCAAATAAATTACCTACACCCAAGCCCTATCTCAAGCTGTGATTTCAAGGAAATACAGGTGAAGACACACTCCCATCCGATTAAATTCACACAAAGTCCTTTGGGTCTTACAAAGAGTAAGACCAGCCTTATGACCAAATGGACCAGCCTTTGGTCCACACATTGGGCCACCGCTTGAGATATTCATTACCCAAGGCCAATATGCAGTTATGGTAGTATGGTGGTATGCACTTATGGAGTATTCCCACTTCCTTTTGGGCATAGTAATATTTACTAGGGCTGGGAGCCTCAGTATTAGCATCCAGTCTTACCTCACCTGTATACCATATACCTGTGGGGATCCAGCCTATTGAAGAAACATAGTTCCCCATTCTCAGGGAACATCCCTCAACATTTCCATAAACTTGAGAGTAATATCCACTTCCTCTCTGTTCCTATTTCTTTCTCTGTAAGGATACCCACCTCCCTTTGTCCCCATCCCTCACAGATCTAAACAATCTTGATGTGTTTAAAATTTCACAGAGGGAAGACCTTTGTCTTCAAAGAGCTGCTTCCTTCCTTATAAATTACTCCCAAAAAAGGGATACACGAAGGACCTCCCTAGAAATGGAGAAGAGGAAGAAATAGGGAGGAAAATCCTACATTAATTAATATTGCAAAAATCCCAACTTTCTATATCTATATTTTTATTCCATTTAGATGTCATAATGACCCAATGAATTAGGTCCTATTATTCCCCATCGAATATGAGCAAACTAGGCTTGAAGAAATTTAGTAACTCTCCCAAAGTCTCACATCTCTTTTTTTATTTAATATTTTTATTTTAATTCCAGTAGAGTTAACATATAGTGTTATATTAGTTTCAGGTGTACAATATGGTGATTCAACAATTCTGTACCTTATTCAGTGCTCATCATGGTGAGTGTACTCTTCAATTCTCATCACCTATTTCACCATTCCTCCACCCACCTCCCTTCTGGTAGCCATCGTCTGTTTTCTAGAGTTAAGTGTCTGCTTCTTGGTTTGCCTTTCTCTTTTTCTTTATTCCACATATGAGTGGAATTTATTCTTAAATTCCACATTTGAGTGAAATCATATGGTATCGGTCTTTTCCTGATTGACTTATTTCACTTAGCATAATACTTTCTAGCTCCATCCATGTCATTGCAAATGGCAAGATTTCATTGTTTTTTTGTGACTGAATTGTTATAAAATCACTTCTTCTTTATCCTTTCATCAGTTGATGAACACTTGGGCTGCTTCCATAATTTGGCTATTATAAATAATGCTGGTATAAATATTAAGATGTGGATAGCCCTTTGAATTAGTGTTTTTGTATACTTTGGGTAAATACCTAGTAGTGCAATGGCTGAGTAGTAGGGTTGTTCTATTTTTAGTTTTTTGAGGAAACTCCATACTGTTTTCCCAGGGTGGGTGCACCAGTTTGCACCAATGCTGCAAGAGAGTTCCCTTTTTTCCACATCCTCACAAATGGCTGTTGTTTTTGTGTTGTTGATTTTAGCCATTATGATTGATGTGAAGTGATAGCTCATTGTGGTTTTTACTTGCATTTCCCTGATGTGATCAT
The DNA here is from genome assembly GCF_027475565.1 of Acinonyx jubatus. Taxonomy (NCBI): domain Eukaryota; kingdom Metazoa; phylum Chordata; class Mammalia; order Carnivora; family Felidae; genus Acinonyx; species Acinonyx jubatus. Next base: position 61,654,499 of record NC_069391.1, read on the forward strand.
CAGGGTGATGTTGAACATCTTTTTATGTGTCTGGATGTCTTCTTTGGAAATATATCTGTTCAAGTCTTTTTTTAATTGGATTTTTAATTTCAGCAGCATGTTTTTATTTTTAATTGGATTATTTTTAATTTTTAATTGTTTTTTTAATTGGATTATTAATTGGATTAAATTTTCAAAATTGGATTATTTGTTTTTGGCGTTTTGAGTTGTATCATTTATTAGTATATTTTCTATACCAACCCTTTATCGGATATCTCATTTGCAAGTATCTTCTCGAAAAGGTTGCCTTTTAGTTTTGCTGATTGTTTCCCTCACTGTGCAGAAACTTAATTTTGATGTAGTTCCAATGTTTATTTTTGCTTTTGTTTCCCTTGCCTCAGGAGATGTATCTAGAAAAATGTTGCTAAGGCTTATGTCAGAAATATTACTATGTTCTCTTTTAGGATTTTTATGGTATGAGATCTCACATTTAGGTATTTCTTCCATTTTGAATTTATTTTTGTGTATGGTGTAAGAAAGTGGTCCAGTTTCACTGTTTTGCATGTAGCTGACCAGTTTTGCCAGCACCATTTGTTGAAGAAACTGTCCTTTTCCCATTGGATATTCATTTCTGCTTCATCAAGGATTAGCTGACCGTATAATTGTGGGCCTATTTCTAGGTATTTTATTATGTTTCATTGATCTATGAGTCTATTTTTGTGCCAGTACCATACTGTTTTTTTAAAAAATATATTTTCGTTCACTTTTGAGAGAGACAGACAGAGCATGAGTGGAAGAGGGGCAGAGAGAGAGGGAGACACAGGATCCAAAGCAGGCTCCAGGCTCTGAGCTGTCAGCACAGAGCCTGATACAGGGCTTGACTCAGGAACCTCAAGATCATGACCTGAGCCGAAGTCAGATTCTTAACCGACTGAGCCACCCAGGGGCCCTGATACTGTTTTGATCACTATAGCTTTATAGTATAACTTGAAACCTGGAATTGTGATACTTCCAGTTTTGTTCTTCACTTTCAAGTTTACTTTGTCTATTCAGAATATTTTGTGGTTCCATACAAATTTTAGGATTATTTGTTCCACTCCTGTGAAAAATGTTATTGGTATTTTGATAGGAATTACATTAAATCTGTCGATTGCTCTCAGTAGTATAGACATTTTAACAACATATTATGATAGGAGAAGACAGAATTCAGTAGACAGAGAGGGAAAGATTAGGGCCTGAGGTCCCTGGGTGGGGAAAACACATATTTTGGAATGATGCTGGGAGTGTCTGACCACAGCAAAACCCCTCAGGCTAAAGTTCCTCTTAAGAAAGTAACAGACCCAGGGCACCTGAGTGGCTCAGTGGGTTGAGCGTCCAACTTCAGCTCAGGTCATGATCTCACAGCTTATGAGTTCAGGCCCCATGTCGGGCTATTGTGCTGACAGCTCAGAGCGTGAAGCCTGCTTCAGATTCTGTGTCTCCCTCTCTCTCTCTCTGCCCCTCCCTGGTGCTCTCTCTCTCTCTCTCTGTCTCTCTCTCAAAATAAATAAACATTAAATTTTAAAAAATTAAAAAAAAAAAAGAATGTAACAGACCCTACCTATTCCCCCTCAGGTTTCCCTCAGGAATTTGACAAAAGACCTACATATGACCATAGACCACCTCTCATTCAATGAAAAGGAGCCAAGGAATGGACAACCCAGCACCTAAAGCTGAGAAGGAACATGGGGGAAGGGAAGGGAGAGGGCTGACTAGAACCTTACAAAACAAGGACCCTTGCCTATAGTCCTCAAGGCATTCACTTTTGAATGTCTCCTCTCTTGTGTCCACATCTTCATTATTCAGAGCAGCGAGACAATGAATCCTGGGTATTGTGGTAAAAGAATCCTGCAACAATTTGATTTGATTTTCCAACCCATAAGCATGGAATGTCTTTCCATTACTTTGCATCATTATTACTGAATTTATTTATTAGTTCTAGTAGTTTTTTGGTGGAGTCTTTAGGGTTTTCTATATATAGTATCATGTTATCTGTAAATAGTAAAAGTGTTACGTCTTTCTTAGCAATTTGGATTCCTTTTTTTTTTTCTTTTTGTTGTCTAATTTCTATGGCTAGGACTTCCAGTACTGTGTTGAATGGAAGTGGTGGGAGTGGACATCCCTGTCTTGTTCCTGACCTTAAAGGGAAAACCCTCAGTTTTTCCCCATTGAGTGTGATGTTCACTGTGGATTTTTCACTTAAGGGCTTTATTCATATAAGGGCTTTACTTCACATAAGAGCTTTAAGGTATGTTCTCTTAAACCTACTTTGTTGAGAGTTTTTATCATGAATGAAAGTTGTACTTTGTCAAATGCTTTTTCTGCAACTATTTAATTGATCATATGGTTTTTATCCTTTCTCTTATTGATGTGATGTGTCATGTTGATTGATTTGCAAATATTGAACCACGCTTGTAACCTGTGAATAAATCCCACTTGATTGTGGTGAATAATTTTTCTAATGTATTGCTGATTTCAGTTTGTCAATATTTTTTTGAGGATTTTTGCATCCATGTTCATCGGGGATATGGCCTTGTGGTTCTTTTTTTTTTTTAGTGGAGTCTTGCCTAGTTTTGGAATCAGGGTAATTCTGGTCTCCTAGAATGAATTTGGAAGTTTTACTTCCATGTCTATTTTTTGGAACAGTTTGAGAAAAATAGGTATTAACTTTTCTTTAATTGTCTGGTAGAATTCCCCTGTGAAGCCATCTGGCTCTGGAATTTTGTTTGTTGGGAAATTTGTGATTACTGATTCAATTTCTTTGCTGGTTATTGGTCTGTTCAAGAGTTCTATTTCTTCCTTTTTCAGTTTTGATAGTTTATTAGTTTCTATGAATTTGTTGTCCATTTCTTCCAAAATGCCCAATTTGTTGGCATATAATTTTTCATAATATCCTCTTATAATTGCATTTCTGTGGTGTTGGTTGTGATTTTTTTCCTCTCTCATTTGTGATTTTATTTATTTGGGTCCTTTCTCTTTTCTTTTTTATAATTCTGGCCAGAGGTGTGTCAATTTTATTAATTTTTCCAAAGAACCAGCTCCTAGTCTCATTGATTTGTTCTACTGTTTGGGGGTGGGGGGGAGGGTTGCTTGGATTTTTGGTTTTGTTTTTGTTTTTATGGTTTTTTTGTTTTTAGCTTCTGTATCATTTATTTGTCCCCTAATACTTATCATTTCCTTTCTTCTGATGGCTTTAGAGTTCATTTGTTGTTCTTTTTCTAGCTTCTTTAGGTGTAAGGTTAGGTTGCTTATTTGAAATTTTACTTGTTTCTTGAGGTATGCCTGTATTGCTATACACTTCTGTCTTATGACTATGTTTGCTGCATCCCAAAGGTTTTGGACTGTCATGTTTTCATTTTCATTTGTTTCCATGTATTTTTTAAATTTATTCTTTGATTTCTTTGCTGGCCCATTCATTCTTTAGTAGCATGTTGTTTAACCTCCATGTATTTGTGGTCTTTCCAATTATTTTCTTTGGTTGACTTCAGTTTCATAGTTTTTGGTTTGGTATGATCTCAGTCTTTTTGTACCTGTTGAGGCTTGATTTGTAAGCTGGCATGTGATCTATTCTGGAGAATGTCCCGTGTGCATTTGAAAAGAATATGTATCCTGATGTTTTAGTATGGGATGTTCTAAATATATCTGTTAAGTCCATCTGGTCCAGTGTGTCATTCAAAGCCATTGTTTCCTTGTTGATTTTCTTCTTAGATGATCTGTCCACTGATTAAGTTTGGTGTTAAAGTCCCCTTACTATTATTGCATTATTATCAATGAGTTCCTTTATGTTTGTTATTAATTGTTTTACATATTTGGGTGTTCAAGTTGAGGGCATAAATATTTATAATTGTTAGATCTTCTTGTTGAATAGTGTCCTTTGTTATGACATAGTGCCCTTCTTCATCTTTTTATAGTCAGTGGTTTAAATCTAGTTTGTCTGATATAAGTGTCGCTACTCTGACTTCCATTTGCATCATAAATTTTTCTCCATCCCCTTACTTTCAATCCTTGTAGGTCTAAAATGAGTTTCTTGTTGGCAGCATATGGATGTAGTTTGTTTGTTTGTTTTGTTTTTAATCCATTCTGACATCCTATGTCTTTTGATTGGAATGTTTAGTCTGTTTACATCAGAGTAATTATTGATAGATATATAATTAGTGCCATTTTATTGCTTATTTTGTCATTGTTCTTGGAAATTTTCTCTGTTCCTTTCTAGTCTTTGTCATTTTTGGTCTTTGCTTCCCACTCAAAAAGTTCTCTTTAATATTTTTTGCAGGACTAGTTTAGCAGTTGCAAACTCCTTTTTTTGTTTTTCCTCCAAAAACAAAATTCTCCAAAAATTCTTTATCTCTCTTTCTATTCTGAATGATAGCCTTGCTGGATAGACAGAATATTCTTGGCTGCAGATTTTTCCCATTCAGCATGATGAATATATTATGTCACTCTCTTCTGGCTTGCCAGGTTTCTGTGGAGAGATCTGCAGCTAGCCTTATGGGTCTTCTCTTATAACTTAGGGACTTCTTTTGTCTTGCTGCTTTTAGGATTTTCCTTTATCACTATGTTTTGCGAATTTAACTACAATATGTCATGGTGTTGGCCTGCTTTTATTGATTTTGATGGGAGTTCTCTGTGCCTCTGGACTTGGATGTCTGTTTCCCTCCCCAGATTAGGGAATTTTTTAGCTCTTATTTCCTCAACTAAACCTTCTGCCCCCCTTTCTCTTTCTTCTCTTCTGGGACTCGTATGGTACTAATGTTATGTTTGATGGAGTTCCTGAATTCCTTAAGTCTGTTTTCATGATCCATAATTCTTCTTTCTCTCTTTTGTTTAGTTTATTATTGTTCATTATTCTGTCTTACATATCTCTTATTCATTCCTCTGCTTCTTCAGTCCTGTCGTCGCTATATCCAGTTGGTTTCGAATCTCAGTTATTGCATTTTTCATTTCTGACTTTTTTTTTTAACTCTGCATTAAGAGTTTCCTGATGTCTTCCATACTTTTCTCTAGCCTGGCTAGGAGCTTTATCATTCTTGCTTTAAATTCTCCATCAGTCATATTACTTATATCTGTTTCAGTTGTATCCGTAGCTGTGACCTTTTCTTGTTCTTTATTTTGGGATGAATTCCTATTTCTTGGCATTTGTCTAGGTCTCTGTCTTCTGTGGGTTAAAAAAAGCCAATTGTGTTTCCTGCTCCTGAGAGTAATGGCTTTATGAAGAAGAGGTCCCAAAAGAATGAATAATTTCCCTTCACACATCCCAGGCATTTTTCAGATTACTGTTTTCATGCTCTCTATCTTGGGGTTGCTTGCCTGCCTGGAGCAACACAGTGCACTTTGGGCTCTATCCCAGCCGAGCCTGCTGACTTTTAAAACTCCAAACTTTAGGGATGTGGTATGGTGGAGGCCTGTGCTAGTCCTCTGGGAGAGGGTCTCACCATGCTGGGACTGATGCAGGTTTGACTGAGAAGGGTAGTCATGCCAGAGCACAGGGTATGGGATTTGGAACAAAGCAGGGTAAAGAGCCATATCCTTGTGAACAGCCTTCAGCAGGTGTCTCGTCTCTGAGCCTATGCTGAGGGGCAGGGGAGGGAAATGGAACCAGCTGGCTCTTTTGTCCCTGGGGAGGTGTGTCTGTGAACCCTACCTCTCACAGATGCACTCCAAGAAGAGCAAAGAGTCTCTCCTTGTGTGCCTTAGGTGATCCTCAGATTGTACCATCTGTCCCCTGGGTTGCTTTCATGACTTCTCTCCAGGAATACAGCAGCACCCTCAGGGCTCTATCCCAGTCAAGCCCAGGAACTTCTAGAATTCCAGTCTTTGCGCCCCACTGGTTGCAAAATCTCATGAAAATCAGCCCCTTTCATTTTGCTAATTAGTAGCTTTGGAGAAGTGTTCTTGTGTGACTCCCTGTGCACTCTTCTCTCATGCCTTTCTCTATGATGAGGGCTTGCTCCCCTCCAGAACACTCATGATCCATTTCTCCTCCACACCATGTCTCAGCACTTCTTACCTTCCATGATGTGGCCTTCTCTCCATCTAATTGTGCAATTCATTTTGTCAGTCTGTAAGTTAATTTATTGGGTATTTAGAATGATTTGGTAGCTATCTAGCTGTGTTTGAGGGACAAGGCAAGCCTAGGGTCCTTCTACTATGGCACTACCTTATCTCCCATCCAGAATCTTATTAATAATGATTCTTCACAATAAAGCTAAAAAAAAAAGACCCAGGTTAATAAGTTGGGTTACGGATGTTTCCTATTTATTTTAAAGGCAAAATTAGAGCAATTAAAGGAAATGGGCTCATAACGAAAGAGATATCAGAATGAATGACTGAATAAACAAAAATAAATATCTTCATTAGACATTTTCCTAAGTTAACATTTTCAACGGGAGGGGTGATTTTATGTCTCTTATGTCTTTTATTATGTAACAATTTTTCTTCTCCTTTTGGATGAGAAATTGGGTCATTTTTCAAAAACAAAATGAAACAAAAATAATGAAAGACTATAACTACTTGGGTCAAGATTTATTGTAAAGCTACAGTAATCAAGACAGTCATTGTGGCATTGAAGTAAGGATAGACATAGATTAATGAAACAGAATAAATGGTTCAGAAATAGGTCTACATATATATGGTCAATTCACCAAAGGTATCAAGGTAATTCAGTGGGAGTAAAAGTGGAGCAACTATAAATCCAAATGCAAAAAGAAATGAACCTCAACCCATGCCTCACACAATATACAAAATCAACCTGAAACAGATCCCATATATAAATGTTGTATCTAAAACTATAAAGCCATAGAAAAAAATACTAAAGAAAATCTTTGTGACCTTGAGTTGAGTCCTATTTAATTAAGTAGGACATAAAAAGCCTTAAAAAATGTAAAAAGTGATAAGTTAAACTTCATCAAACTTTAAAACTTTTGATTATTATAAAGACATAGATAAGAAAAAGGAAAGGACAAAATATTTGAAAATATATATCTAATTAAGGATTTGTATCAAAAATATAAAAATAAATCTTAAAACTCAAAAATAAGAGGACAAAAAAACTAGAATTTTTTAAATGGGCAAAAGAGGGGCACCTGGCTGGCTCAGTTGGTAGAGCATGTGGCTCTTGATCTCAGGGTCATGAACTTGAGTCCCATGTTGGGTAGAGATTACTTAAAAATGAAATTAAAAATGGGAAAATATTTTGAATAAACACCCCACCAAAGCAGATACACAAGTGGCAAATAAGCACATACAGAGATGCTCAACACTGTTAGTTCTTAAGAAAACGCAAGCCAAAATCACAGTCATATTCCACTACATACTCACTGGAATGACTGAAATCTTAAAAAATGAGAATCCCAAGTGCTGACAATGATGTGGAGCAACTGGCACTTTCATACTCATTTTGCTGTTGAAACGTAAAATGGTATAACCACTTTGAAGAGCACTTGACAGTTTCTTATAAACCTACACTTACCCTTTAACCAAACCATTCCTCTCCTAGTATTTGTCAAGAGAAATGAAAACATATTTTCACAAAAAAATTGTTCTCATATGTTCATAGGAGCTTCATTTATAATAGCTTAAAACTTGGAACAATCTGGGGCACCTGGGTGGCTCAGTTGATTAAGCATCTGACTTCGGCTTAGGTCATGATCTCGACGTTTCTGAGTTCAAGTCCCGCATTGTGCTCTGTGTTCACAGCTTGGAGCCTGGAGCCTGTTTCAGATTCTGTGTCTCCCTCTCTCTCTCTGCTCCTCCCCCACTCACGCTCTTTTTCTCTCAAAAATAAATAAACATAACTAATTAACTAATTAATTTAAAAAACTTGAAATAACCCAAATTTCTCTCAGTTAATGAATGCACAGATTGTGGCATATTCATATAATGGAATAAAAAGGAAAAAATATGCAACAGAATGGATGAATATCAGAAACATTGTGCTGAGAGAAAGCATCCAGTTACAAAAAGTCACACACTAAATGATTCCATTTATATGAAATTCTGGAAGAGACAAAGCTATAGCAACAGAAATCAGATCAGTAGTGGCTTGGAGCCAGGAGTGGAGAAAGGAGATTTTCTACTGAGGGGCTGACCCAGGGAACTTTTTGGGGTAATGAAAATGTTTTCTATATAGTTGTGGTCATGGTTACTGAACTGTAATCTAATTATATAATTATAATTGGTGAATTTTATTCCATATAAATTATGCCTCAATAAACCTGATTTAAAATAAAAATACTTCATAGGTGGTGCAGTGTACTTCCTATTGCATCATTTAATGCCTGTTATGAGCCAAGGACTACTTGGGAAAACAAACCACACTAAGTACTTCAAGAGGAGATTTTATTTAAGGGATTGGTTATACAGGTGTGGGATATCTGAAAGAGTAAATAAAAAGCACTGAAAAAACCAAAAGGTGATAACTGAAGGAACTTCCCTAAAGTTAACTTCCCTAAAGCTGAGAGAACAAAATGGAACTGGTATCTTTAAACTCAGCGGAGGGACCTCCCAGAGTTGAAAGTGAAACCTCTGAAGAAGGGGTGCCCCTAGGCTACTGCTGGTATCTCTGCAGAGATGAGCGAGATTAGACTTTTTGAGTGTTACACAAGGGAGGGAATGGTTGCCACCAGGAGGAAGGGCCATGGTTAGGGCAGTCCAGGCAAGAAAAGGAAAAATGGAAAGGAATAATCCCGTTTCTGTCCTTTTCATACCCTCCAAATCTCTAATGGCTCTTGTTGGTGAAATCTATCAGGGACTCATTTATGGAAAGAGAATATTTTTTCCAGAGCCCAACCTCAGAATCAGAGAACAAATTATAGGAAGTATGGATGTGGACCTGAAAGACAACAGTAAATGATGCCTCTCATTTATCCCACATTTAATAATATTAAGATTAATCAGTAATTTCAGTTAGTTTCATCTTAATTCCTCTATTATTATATTCCTAGTCAATATTTAACATTCATTGGTTGTTATTTCCTAAATTCATGATTTATTTTGGGGTTATAACACAGAAATTTTCTGATTTTAGCATTCTTATGCTAATTAGTGTGCTTATTAGTTGGAATTCTGTAAAGAAGAATGTACCCTCATTATCTATTTGGTTATCCTGAAATACAGTTTGTACAGGAAAGGCAGGAAAAGTCTTGATTATTTTATCCATTTCATAGTTGGTGACCTGGCAACTTCCAAAAATGGTTAATAAGTTAGTGGCTTTTGTTAGTATTGGAAACTCAGCACTTTTGTGCATATATTTGATGTTTTTAAATCCATTATAGGCATTATTATTCTTTTTTAATATTCAGATTGTCTCATCTTAGGCCAGTGGGAGCCTTCGTGGGTTTCTTGTTATTGTTGTTGTTGTTGCTGCTGTTTCCTGTATTTTTATTCTGGATTATTCTTGTTAAAATATCAAATATGTCCAATTTAATTCTGCCCCCCCCCCCTTTTGACTCTAAATCTCTCAGATCTCGGAATAAATTTGCAATTTATTTTGCACTTTTCTCACTTAATAAGCTGCTAATGAATACTTGAATTGTCTGGTATTGAGCTACCTTATGGAAACATTCTTAAATGGCCTCTCAATAGTGCAAACAATTTTAAAAGCCAACTTTAATTATAAGGCTTAATAAAGTTCTTCAACTCTAACCAAATTTGCAAGTCCAGTCTTGATCCTGGGTATTATGCACGTTCCTGGGGCAAGGTTGGGGGAGGAAATGGTGCAAAAAGTAAATAGAAGAGAATTATACAATAGAGGAAGTACCTTAAGATTTTAAATCAGTATGTTTTTCTAAAATAAAAGATCATAAGTAATTTTCCCGAAATGGATTCAGTTTAGCTCCTACTGTTGATATGAAGACCATCACTATAGCACGTGGGAGCAAGAAGATAGCAAAACACAAATTCTGGGAGTCACTTTTTTGGGAAGCCTTTTTTTCCTTCAGGAAGAGTTAACAGTCTTTTGGTTTGAATTAACACTGCTGTTTATCCATTTCTAGGTAAATAAATAGGTACATTGCAGTACCTCCAACCAGATGCCCAAACTAAAACTTGGGGAAATTTCCTAAGCTGTTTCTTCTCTGAGTGCCATCGACACACCTCTTAAAACCTTCCAAATCCTTGATAGTACCTCCAAAAGTATAACTGAGTTCCCTGTTGCTCCACATCCTCACCAACCATTGCTATTATCAAACTTTTAAATTTAAAGCATTGTGTGTGGTATGTCTGTGGTGGTGTCTCATTGTGATTTTTAATAAGTCTTTAAAATACTAGTAGATATAGTATTAAGAGAAGACTCCCCCCTCCCCCATATAATTTTTAATATATATGTATAATATATTTGCTGAAAAGCAAATGCAAAGGCCCTGCAGTTAGACTTATTTAAGAAACAGTAAGAAAACCAGTCATCTGGAGCAAGATGCAAAACTGTAGTCAAGATCTTGGAATCAGAACCAAAACTAATCTAATCAGCGGTTCTCAATTTTGGTATTTACATGAAAACTCAGTGTGTTTGTTAAAATTGAACATTTGGGGGTTGCATTCCTCAGAGATTGATTCATTAGTTTAGACCTTGGTCTCTAATATCTAAATTTAAAAGTAAGTATCTCAAGTGATTCTGATGCAGCTGGTTTTGGTTCACAGCATGAGAAACACTACTTAGAGAATAATGCTTCTTCCTAAATGAGTATAGTATTGCATATTACAATGTAATTTATGAGACTATTTTGTCTATCATCTGGTTAACCCTAAAGCTGTGATTTTCTGTCTTTGAGGGTATATGCAGCAGTGTTTTACAAAATTAAAATTAGGCCCACTTGGAGAAGTTTAAGACAGACTTTGCAGTAAGGGAAGGCCTCTGATAATGTTGCAAAATTAAGAGTAATTATGGGGAAGTGGTATGGTGAAAGAAAGATCACTGGTGTTGCTTTCAGAAGAGGTAGATTTGAGACTCAGCTGTGTCATCTTAGGCAGAGTCCTTAACCTCCCTGGGTTTCTATTACTTACCTAAAATTAGTATTAAAACTTTCCCACCAACTTTGCAAACCTGCATAAGGGTCAAAACGACTGAGTGGCAAAGTGCTAATACAAAAGTAAGATCTAATCATTGTTAGAGGAACGATCATTGTTTTTGATTGACACACCTGCTTGAATTTAAAGAAACAATATTTAACTTCAAGGACATTTGTTTCTTACAATAATCTCAGCATCTTCCTACTAAAAGGAAAACCATAAAAGCATTTTACAGTGTAGGCAACATGCAAAGAAAACCTTGAGTGACGTGACCAAGGATACAAAATTAATTTACAGATAAGACCAGGATTCAAGTCTTCTGATTACTAGCCCCGATCACTTTCCACCATACTTTATTCAGTTGTTTTTCTCATTCTTTATTATTATCCACGGGCCAGGTGATTCTGACACACCAGGGTTTGAGCACCACTGTTTTTAGTGCTTTAGATGTGGTAGTGGGATGGCAATCAATGTCTTTACCTTTTATTGTACTTATTTGATAAACAGCTTTATTGACGTATTATTCACATACCATACAATCCACCAATCTAACAATGCAATGGTTTTTAGTATAATCACAGAGATGTACAACTATTACCACAATTAATTTTAGAACATTTCATCACCCCAAAAGAAACCGACTATCTGATAGCAGTCATTTTACATTCTCTCCTTCCCACTGCCTCTGTAAATCTACTTTCCGTGTAGATTTGCCTTTTCAAGACCCTTCATATAAACGGAATCATACAATATGGGACCTTTTGTGACCGGCTTCTTCCACCTGGAGGGTTTTCAAGATGCAATTATTGCGTTAAAATTACCGGGGTAACAACAGAGCTAGTTTATTAATATAACGGAGGTAAAAAGTCACCCATAATCCCATTCTAATACATTCAAATCATACTTTTCTTTTTCTTTTTTTTCTTCTTCTTCTCTGCAGGTGCCTTTTCATCTGATTGGAAAACAGACCGAGGATGTCCCTCATCCCCACCCCATCTCACTTATGCCCCCCGCACCCAGGCCCAGCAGCCCACCTCCGGGAGCTCAGACACAGCACCCAGCCAGCAGTGGATAAGCAGCCCCGCCCATCCCCTCGGGCGCCTCCCTTACGTCACTGTTTCTGGCCTCAGACCCCCTCCCTCCATCTCCGTCGCGGTTTCTTTGACAGAGCGCTATGGCGGCGGCCGGGTCTGCAGGGGTACCGGCCACCGTGTCGGGAAAGCAAGAGTTTTACCAGCTTCTGAAGAACCTGATCAATCCAAGCTGTATGGTGCGGAGGCAGGCAGAAGAAATCTATGAAAATATTCCAGGTCTGTGTAAGACTACATTCCTCTTAGATGCTGTCAGAAATAGAAGAGCAGGTTATGAGGTGAGACAAATGGCTGCCGCGCTGCTACGACGGCTTTTGTCCTCTGGGTTTGAGGAAGTCTATCCAAATCTGCCTTCTGATGTTCAGAGGGACGTCAAGATTGAACTGATACTGGCCGTTAAGTTAGAAACACATGCTAGCATGAGGAAAAAACTTTGTGATATTTTTGCAGTGCTGGCCAGGAATTTGATAGATGAGGATGGCACTAACCACTGGCCTGAAGGTTTGAAGTTCCTTATTGATTCAATCTACTCTAAAAATGTAGTTCTTTGGGAAGTTGCACTTCACGTTTTCTGGCACTTTCCTGGGATTTTTGGGAACCAAGAGCGGCATGATTTGGATATCATCAAACGGTTGTTGGACCAGTGCATTCAGGATCAAGAACATCCAGCAATCAGGACATTATCTGCTAGAGCTGCAGCTGCATTTGTACTTGCTAATGAGAATAATATTGCTCTTTTCAAGGACTTTGCAGACTTGCTTCCTGGAATCTTACAGGCTGTGAATGACTCATGCTACCAAGATGATGATTCAGTGCTAGAATCCCTTGTTGAGATTGCAGATACCGTACCTAAATACCTGGGTCCTTATTTAGAAGATACTCTGCAGTTGAGTCTGAAGTTATGTGGAGACTCTAGACTTAGTAATCTGCAACGCCAGTTGGCCCTTGAAATAATAGTGACCTTGTCTGAAACTGCAACCCCAATGTTGAAAAAACATACAAATATAATTGCACAGGCAGTTCCTCATATATTAGCAATGATGGTTGATCTACAAGATGATGAGGACTGGGTAAATGCCGATGAAATGGAAGAAGATGATTTTGACAGCAATGCCGTTGCTGCTGAGAGTGCACTAGACAGACTGGCTTGTGGGCTTGGTGGGAAACTTGTTTTACCAATGACTAAGGAGCACATCATGCAGATGCTTCAGAGCCCTGACTGGAAATATCGACATGCTGGATTAATGGCCTTATCTGCCATTGGAGAAGGATGCCATCAGCAAATGGAATCAATTCTAGATGAAACAGTTAACTCTGTTTTGCTTTTTCTTCAGGATCCTCACCCAAGAGTGAGGGCTGCAGCCTGTACTACACTTGGGCAGATGGCTACAGATTTTTCTCCTAACTTCCAAAAGAAATTCCATGAAACAGTGATTGCAGCTCTGTTGCGTACCATGGAAAATCAAGGTAATCAGCGTGTACAATCACATGCGGCTTCTGCACTTATTATTTTTATTGAAGACTGTCCGAAAACATTGCTAGTTCTATATTTGGATAGTATGGTGAGAAATCTACATTCCATCTTGGTGATTAAACTTCAAGAATTGATTCGGAATGGAACTAAATTGGCCTTGGAACAGCTTGTGACAACCATTGCCTCAGTTGCAGATACAATAGAAGAAAAATTTGTTCCATATTATGATATATTTATGCCATCACTAAAACACATTGTTGAGCTTGCTGTTCAGAAGGAACTCAAGCTTCTGAAAGGAAAAACTATTGAATGCATTAGCCATGTTGGTCTTGCTGTTGGGAAGGAAAAATTTATGCAAGATGCATCAAATGTGATGCAGCTATTGTTGAAGACACAATCGGACTTAAATAATATGGAAGATGATGACCCTCAGACATCTTACATGGTTTCAGCATGGGCTAGAATGTGTAAAATTCTTGGAAGTGATTTTCAACAGTACCTTCCACTAGTTATTGAGCCTCTTATTAAGACTGCTTCAGCTAAACCTGATGTTGCTCTCTTAGACACACAAGATGTGGAAAATATGAGTGATGATGATGGATGGCAATTTGTAAATCTTGGAGACCAACAAAGTTTTGGAATTAAGACTTCAGGACTTGAAGCAAAAGCAACTGCTTGCCAGATGTTGGTTTACTATGCTAAGGAGTTAAGGGAAGGATTTGTGGAATATACAGAACAGGTTGTAAAGCTGATGGTTCCTTTATTGAAATTTTATTTCCATGACAATGTTCGAGTGGCAGCAGCAGAGTCTATGCCTTTTCTCCTGGAATGTGCAAGAACTCGTGGCCCAGAATATCTTGCACAGATGTGGCAATTCATATGTGATCCCTTAATCAAGGCTATTGGGACTGAACCTGATACAGATGTACTCTCAGAAATAATGAATTCTTTTGCAAAGTCCATTGAAGTAATGGGAGATGGGTGCCTTCTTGATGAACACTTAGAAGAACTAGGAGAAATATTGAAAGCAAAACTTGAAGGACACTTTAAAAACCAAGAACTGAGACAGGTTAAAAGACGGGAAGAAAACTACGACCAGCAGGTTGAAATGTCTCTGCAAGATGAGGATGAATGTGATGTTTATATTCTGACCAAAGTATCAGATATTTTGCACTCATTATTTAGTACTTACAAGGAAAAGATTTTACCATGGTTTGAACAGCTTCTTCCATTAATTGTAAATCTAATTTGTTCGAGTAGGCCATGGCCAGATAGACAGTGGGGATTGTGCATATTTGATGATATTATAGAGCACTGCAGTCCAACCTCATATAAGTATGTAGAATATTTTCGGTGGCCAATGCTACTAAATATGCGAGATAACAACCCTGAAGTCAGGCAAGCAGCTGCTTATGGCCTGGGTGTTATGGCACAGTTTGGTGGAGATGATTATCGTTCTTTATGTTCAGAAGCTGTCCCATTGCTGGTAAAAGTTATTAAGTGTGCAAATTCCAAAACCAAAAAAAATGTCATTGCTACAGAGAACTGTATCTCAGCGGTAGGGAAGATTTTGAGGTTTAAGCCTAACTGTGTAAATGTAGATGAAGTTCTTCCACATTGGTTATCATGGCTTCCACTGCATGAGGATAAAGAGGAAGCTATTCAGACTTTGAGTTTTCTCTGTGATTTAATTGAAAGTAACCACCCAGTTGTACTTGGTCCAAATAATTCCAATCTTCCCAAAATAATCAGTATAATTGCAGAAGGAAAAATTAATGAGACTATTAATTATGAAGATCCTTGTGCTAAACGCCTAGCTAATGTTGTGCGTCAGGTACAGACTTCTGAAGAATTATGGTTGGAATGCATATCGCAACTTGATGAGGAGCAGCAGGAAGCTCTACAAGAGTTGCTAAATTTTGCTTGATGCACGTTAATGTCACTTGAATATCTTCTACCATAAAAGTAATTCCAAATAACTATTGTGAATGGATTCCATTACAATTGTGAGAACTGTTCTCTCCTTGCCAAGCAGTTTATATTCCTTCCCTATATGTTTCTCCAGGATTAGTCAGTGTTACAGCCTTGTGTTCACCTTGCATGTTTTATCTTTTAAATATAGAGCTTGGTGATAACCATTGTCTTAGTGTTTGTCACCTTTCCCCTAGTTGATGTGAAGTACATAAATTGTTGCTACTTGTCTGAATTATTGATGCTGGGCAAACAATATACTTGTGTGAAGATGTCATGCTGCCCATCACAAGGTGCTGAGAGCTTACAAAGATAGGAGAACTTCCAAGGCAAACTATTTGGAATTGTGGGTGAAAGATATAGTGGCAAGCTTATTCCTCCAGGTGCTTTTCATGGTAATGGGAGGATGCTGAAATTGGGAGATACTGCCTTGGATGTGGAGAGATTTCTCTATATATTATGTGAACTTTTTCATCATGTCCTCCTGAGAACTGGGTGAAGCATATCCATATTCTAGTCCTCAAGGTGTCCAGCTGAGAGTTAAGAGAATTGTGAAATCTTAGCCTGACTGGTCTCTATTTTTCAAGTTATCCAGGACTCTAAGAACTATGGTTACTGCAAAGGGTATCCTGGTACATGGAACATTGGTAGCATGTAACATACTATTCTGCAGTGTTTGACAAATAGTAAGTAATCAATATTTGTGGGAGTCAATCAGTATTATGTGTTTAAGCAGAATATTGCATTGTGTATATATGCCATTTTCCCCCTGAAAGCAGCCCAACAAGGAGAGAAGCCCTGATTTAAAATGGAGTTTAAATAGATTTCTATTTTGAAGAAGTTCTTAATAGATTCTATAGTAGCACTGAAGATGAAAGGGAAGCAAAATTAATTTTATCTTTAAACATGAGAAAAAACAGCTTTGACTCCAGTCAAATAGCAGTAGATGTGCATTTTAAGAAAACAGCTAATCTAGAGTTAATTAATTGGAATGTTGATCTTTAATGTCCAGCTTTTTGTAGGGTAGAAAAAAAGCTTTCTACTCAGTGAATCATTGACCCAAAATTTAAGAACAAATGTATCTGTCATGATTTCCTGGGGTATTGTGAGTACTGTGTATGTAAAGTATTTAGCAAATATTTAAGACCTAGTAAGTGCTTAATAAATGGTACCTGTTAGTGTTGTTGTTTGTTTGCACCTCTGCTGTGTGTGTGTGTGTGTGTGTGTGTGTGTTAATGGTTTGGAATTCCTTTTACATTAGAATTTCCCTGATTCACTCCCTGCCAGTTCAGATGAGCAGGCCATGTAGGCTGTTGTGGACAAAAATATGAAGTTGAGATTTTAGATATGGATTTCCCGTCCATTCCCTGCAATGATTTATTATTTATTACAATAAATAATAGGAAAGGACATTAAGTATAGTATAGTCACAATTTTATTTAAGATAAATAAAAGTATACATAAATAAATAGAAAAATTCTGCAACAAGATATTAATAAAATTTTCTCTGGGTGGTGGGATTAAATGGCAATTTTTCTTCTCACTAATAATTTACCTACAAGCAACATATTTCTTGTATAATAGTTTTTTTAAGCTTAAGGATCTGATCCTACTTTCATAAAAGCTAAGATCACAATCATTGTGGCCTCTCCATGACCTATAGAGCTGTGGTTCCTTCAACTCCTACCTCTTTATCTTAATTGATATCCCATCAGAAGCCCTTGATCAAATTTCTAGCAATTCCCTACACTCTTGTGCATGAAAATTGGAAATTCTGCCAGGTGGCCTTGGAGAATTAGGTACCTTGGAGAATTTTGAAGTGTGACAGACCTAGATTTGAATTTTGGCAAACTACTTTCTTAACCTAAGCATCAGTTTCTACATCTGTAAAATAGGCATAATACCTATGATTGTTGTGAGAATTAAAGGTGATAATGAATGTAAGGTGCTTAGTGGCACAGGAGTCAATAAATACAATCTATATTATGAGAGAGTCATGAAATAGAGTTGGTGGCTAAAGATAAAGAGGGGATATTTGCTGGGGGAATGGTCAAAGGAAATGAAGGATGCTCAATGAGACTCATTTTGGGTTGCCATTTGCTGAAATTAGACTGTTCCCTGGCTTTGTTGCTGTGAGCTGAGGTACATCTAAGGGCTCTGAGGAGAAAGCGAAATGTCTCATAAATTACAAATGACTGATGAGAGGAGACCTTGAAAACTGGATAATGGGTGTGTGGGAGTGTCAATACTCAATAAGTGTTCTCATTTAACTATTTTACCTAATTCTGCTACTTAACTTACTGCTACTCTTTCCCCCCCTTCTCCCAAAAGCTTTGAAGTTTTTACTTTTATTGGTTCATTAAAGGTTCAAAATAATCAAGGATCAGAATATCCTGACCATTTGTTTAGATGACTTGTACTTTTTAAAATGCTTGATTTCTAGGACATAATTGCCAGTTTCAAGCTAGAGCATTCTGTGTAAATAGAAACATATGTGCATCTTTCTCTTTTTACACAAATTTTTAAATGCTTATTTATTTTTTGAGATACAGAGAGAATATGAGCAGGGGAGGAGCAGACAGAGAGGGACACAGTATCCGAAGCAGGCTCTAGAGACTGCGAGCTGTCAGCACAGAGCCTGATGTGGGTCTGGAACTCACCAGCTGTAAGATTGCAACCTGAGCCAAATTGGTTGCTTAATCGACTGAGCCACCCAGGCACCCCAAGATTTGCATCTTTCTAATAGAACATAAGAAAATAGTAATATCTGCTTTATGGAACCATTACACTCTTTCACCCCACTTACTTGAAGCATTACCTAATTAAAGTGAATGAGGAGTCCACGTTTTAGACATTAAAAAGTAATTTTTAAATGTATGGTGACATTGTAAGGCTAACGACCTGACTAATACTGTGCAGCTTAGACTTGAAATATTTCAAAACTTTATAACCCCAAGGATTTTTAGTAAGTTTCCATTCCCTTCCTTTATTCTTAGCAGATCTCAAAAATGGAGGTGGGAATATGTTAATTTTAACTGAAAACAAGACATTACTTAAAATAGGAATTGGTCAAGAACTGGACCAGAGTTTTAGAAATTAACAGTTTTACAAATTATCTTTTTTTTTTTTTTGCATGTGAACATATGTTTTAGTTGGTCGAGTCCTTGAACCTGTTTTCTAAACTATAAAATTCTAGTTTTATATTAAAAACCCGGCAGTTACATGGGTGAAGGTGGGTACAGAAAATCTGAAATTTACAACAGGATAGGATTTACATTTTGTGCCTTCTCACTATTCATTTGCCATTAACAAGGGTTTTATGGAGCAAGGTCCTTCAGAATTAATTTTAGTTTTTCTTCCCCCCCCCTTTTTTTTAACATTTATTTATTTTTGAGAGACAGAGCAAGAACAGTGGAGGGACAGAGAGAGAGGGAGATAAAGAATCTGAAGCAGGCTCCAGGCTCTGAGCTGTCAGCACAAAGCCTGACATGCGGCTCCAACGAAGGTACTGTGCGATCATGACTTGAGCCAGAGTTAGAAGCTTAACTGACTGAATCACCCAAGCGCCCCAGGATTAATTTTAGTTTTTAGGGCTTTTAGGGTCTTGCAAAAGAAAAAAAAAACTCTCACTTTCTTTAAAAGCCCTTGGGCCTCTTCGGCAGTGTCGAGTACTCCTGCGCAGGCGCCTTGCTTCTCTCCCCACTCCGCCCCTTAACAGGAGTCTACATGCTGATGACATAATTGGTCCGCGCAACGTATAGGCCTCGGAGCCGGTCGCGCAACCCAAGTCAGTGCTTTTGCGTAGCTGGGCGAAACGCGAAGGGGGTGGGTGGGGCTGTTCTACTACGCATGCGCACCGTGGATGGCGACGGTGCCCTTTTTTTGCCTCTTTCCAGAGCCTGGGGGGTTGCTTGAGTGCCCTCCCTCTTCTTCTCCGCCCCTCCCCTTCCTTCCCCCCGCCCTCGGCCCAGCGGGACTTCTAACTGACAGTTGTCGCCGGGGCTGTTCCGCGCGCCGCCTCCTCCTGCCCGGGTACCCCGCAGGTAGAGAGGGGGCGGGAGCGGGTGTAAGGGGAGAGGAGGAGGAGCCCCAGCCTCCGCAGCCCAGTGCTGCAGCCCCCTTCGGGGCGGCTAGAGAAGAATCCTCACTTCCTCTTCGTCCCCTCCCAACCCCCTTACGGCCGGCCGGCCCGGAGAGGGTGGGGCGCCGAGGCCGCGGCAGCCAGGCCTAGCCTGGCGGGTGGGGAGCAGGCGGGCGGGGCGCGAAGGGGTGAGGCAAAGGAGGGCCTGGCGCGCTCCGCCGCCGGGGGGAGGGGAGAGGAGGGCACCTAGGCTCTCCTCTTCTCTCCCCCCTCCCCAGCGCGCCATGTAACCCCGCCCCGCCGGCTACAAGCTCAGGACCCCCGCGGGTAGCGAGCGGAGCAGGCGGCTGAGAGGAAAGCCCAATGCGGTTGGGGCTGTGGGGCAAGGCCGAGCCCTAAGGAAGCGGCCCGCGCTCACGCGTTCCCCGGCGCCTCGATCGGCGTCTCCACACGGCCCAACGTGGTTCTGCCGGGGCCATGAGCTTGCCCGAGACGCCGGGGGAGATGGAGCCTGCCGGGGAGGAGGAGCGGCCGCCACCAGCGACCAAGGAAGAGGACGACAAGCAGGAGATGGCAGTGGCGGTCCCCGCCTCAAGGCCGGCTCAAGGGAGGGGTACCTCTTCGCAGGAGGAGGAGGACGACGAAGAGGAGGAGGAAGAGGCGATGGTGGTCGGGGGCGGTGGCTGCAAGGAGCAGGACCTGACCTATGAGCTGCAGCAGGGCTACCGCATCCTGGGCGAGTTCCTGCAGGAGAAGCACCGGGGCCTCACTGCCCCCTTCCTGCAGCCCTTGGGGGGCGTTGCCTTCGGGGAGGCTGAGGTGGCTGAGGGGCCGCGCAGCGGGGGCCGGGGCGGTCGCGCCCTCCCGCAGCAGGTCGGGCAGGGCATGTGTCTGCTGCAGATGGAGGAGAAGTTCGCCGGCGGCCAGTACCGCGGCATCACCGAGTTCGTGGCGGACTTCAGGTTGATGCTGGAGACATGCTACCGCCTGCATGGAGTGGACCATTGGATCTCCAAACAGGGCCAGAAGCTAGAGATGATGCTGGAGCAAAAGTTGGCGCTTCTTTCTCGGTAAGTGAGTCCTGTCCCCAGTGGGACTGATGTAGTGACACAAACATCGTCGCACGTGTCCGAGGATGGGTTGGGCCAGGGGTCGGGGGGCGTAGCTGTTACGTGCAGGGTTGGTGCTGCAGAACCCGGGAGGAGGAGCAGGCCTGAGTGGAGGCCCACAAGGGTGTGGTGGGTGTGTGGTGAATGTACTCATTACCCAAATGGAA
Organism: Acinonyx jubatus; assembly: GCF_027475565.1. Lineage (NCBI taxonomy): Eukaryota > Metazoa > Chordata > Mammalia > Carnivora > Felidae > Acinonyx > Acinonyx jubatus. The sequence goes on from NC_069391.1 coordinate 61,675,414, forward strand.
AGCTGAAAGGGAGTCGAGTCCTGAGCGCAGAAGAACAGGTAAAGTTTGTAGATAGAAAGTAATATGGTACCCATAGGAAGAATTACGGGGGTAGGGTAGAGGGAAAGAAAGTTTTAGTGAGATGGGAGATGGACCCGCCACTTTTAGACAGTTTTAACATGACGTTAGAAAAGGTTTTAGGATGAAGTGTCGTTAGAAAAATGTGTTTGGTTTATGTAAAAAGATGGTCGTTTCAAACCGTTTAAAAAATGTATCTTTTTTTCACTACCCATGTCGACCGTCGGAAATTTACGGATTGTGTTTAAATGGTTAATGATTACTCTGGCGTATTCCTGATCTTTTCTCTCAGCTTCATATGAGGAGACTGAATTTTTGTGATAATAGTGGATGCATCAACACAAAATTTTTAAAACGTTTAGATTTTTGTGTTTATTCTACCAGAAATCAGAGTCAATTCAGATGGCACTGTGCTCTTGATATAATCCACACAAATAGCCAGAGTCAATTATTTTTCTTCAGTCAGAGAAAATAATGTAACACAAGATATACTAAAATAAACATATTTATAAAATATATATTTGATGTGAACCAAATTAATTTCTCAAGTGGAAATTCTTCAGGAATAGAAAAATAATTGAATGTTGGAAATGGTAGTTGAAGTGGAATAGTAGTTTGATTCTTTACTACCTGAGTGAACTTGAACAAGTCACTACCTTTTTGGCTTCAGATAATAATAGTATCTCATGGGGTTGCTGTAAGATTAAATGAGTTAATAAGTGTAAAGTCAACAGTGTCAGTTCCATAATTAGTCTGATATAAGTTGTAACCATTACAATATTAGCAATAGTAGTTGAATAAATGAATATTTTCCTCATTTCCTGGGCCTTATACTAGTGCTTTTATGGAATAGTTTCTGAGAAGTTGTAGGTTTTTGGTCCTTGATTTATTTTATTTTTATTTTATTTTATTTTATTTTATTTTATTTATTTTTGAGAGAAAGGAAGAGAGAGAATCTTGAGCAGGCGCCACACTCAATGCAGTGCCTGACGTTGGGCTCGATCCCATTACCCTGGGATCATGACCTGAGCCTAAATTAAGAGTTTAATGCTTAACTGATTGAGCCAACCAGGTACCCCTGGACCTGGATTTATAATAGTAGTTTAAAAATAATCTAATATGTCATTGGTTTCCCATACGATGTTTTCAAGACTATCAGTGACTTCTTTCACTGAAAACAATAGTTAACCTAGTGCTTGACTCATTAGAGGGCCTCTATTTAAGGAATTTCTTCTTGAATCCTTTCATAAAATACAATCACTTGGTAATGATTATTCACAGATTTGCTTTTAATACTTTATTTAATGTTATTATACTTGTGTAGTGTGTTTGTTAGTATTGTCTCCACAGAGTCATTATAGTTACGACTTACAAAGAAAAACAATCCATTCACACGTCACTTTTTTAAGTGGTAAAATATACTCCAAGTTGATGTCACAGGATTTTAGACTTGGAAGGCACCATAGCGTTCATCTAGTCCAAGCATCCAGATTTACAAATGTGGAAACGGCTTTAGCATGAGATTGCATGAAAGTGCTAAGAAGTAGCATATTGGTTTGGATGAATTACAGGTGTTTTCAAAAGTTTATGTGTATAATAAATACTTTTTGAGCCCGACAAAAGAACAAGAAGACTGTTGAACATAAAGTTAATTTCTAAATGCTTAGTTAGAATGATTCCTGGTGGCTAATGCTAAGAATGCTGTATTCCCATATGGTCTAATAGCATCCATACTTAGAAATTAAACTTAAGGGGCCCCTGGGTGGCTCAGTCGGTTAAGTGCCCGACTTTGGTTCAGGTCATTATCTCGCAGTTCATGAGTTCCAGCCCCAGGTTGCACTCTGTGCTGATGGCTAGGAGCCTTGAGCCTGCTTCGGATTCTGTGTCTCCCTCTCTCCCTTTGCCCCTACCCCGCTCATACTGTGTGTGTGTGTGTGTGTGTGTGTGTGTGTGTGTGTGCGCGCGCGCGCGCGCGCCTTAAAAATAAACATTAAAGAAAAATTAAACTTAAGACATTCTCGGTTGACTCCATAGCTCAGGGGTTAGAGCACTGGTCTTGTAAACTTAAGACATTCTGTTGTTTATAAACATAATGACATAATGTATTTCTGACATTATTAGTTCAAGAGATAAAATTCTTGCATTTTAGTAGCAAAAACTAAAAATATGATGGTCTCAGATGAAGTTTTGAGTCCTTCAATTTTATTGTATTTGATGTAAGTAAACATTTTGTAATTAATTATTAATAAGTTTGCCAGACCACACTTGTAGAATTCATTTCTTTTTCTATAATAGCCTAAAATCTGAGTTATTACTAAATAAATGCTTTGAGTGGGCATAACTTTGAGGAAAGTGTGGGTTATAACTGGTATAAATTAAGATACATAGATGTCCCAGAACAACATTCTGTGAACCGGCCACATGAGTATGATTTTTAGCAGTTGACTCAGATACCTTGTTTGAAAACACATGGTATGTGGTATTTTAGTAATAAAAAAAAATCTCTTAGATATTATTGAAGTTTTCTTTTGTCTTATATATATTTGTAAAACATTGAATTCTTATTTTTAGATTATGGTAAAGAGAACTTTACAGCTGCTCCATATACTGCTGAGCTTTTAGCGAGCAAGAAATGAGATACAGTAAAGAAAATGACACATTATCATGGTAGAGCAGCCCAATAGTTTTAGTACCCTGGACTATGGACACAGTGTTTAATTTGAATCTCAGTCTAAGTCATTTGTACTATCAGAGTATTAGGCTAGATTATTTGTACAGATTAGTATCTGCCAAAGCTAGACATTCAGCTTCCTGAGATCAAAAGATAAGCCCAAGCCTATAAACATAGTTTAGTAGGGAAACAGAGACTTAAAAAGATAACGATTCTATAATGGACATATAGACAGGTACACGGGGAATTTAAGAGGGAGACCTAAATCTGAATGGGAATAAGTGTGGGGATGGCAAGTGAGAAGAGGAAATGAGAAGGGGGAAAGAGATTAGGTAAAAGATAACGTAAAGACATTTATACCTGAACAATTATTGAAGATTGCTGCTGTATATTTTTTGGAGGGCTTCAGGGTGGCATTGTAGAATGCTCAACTATAGTGAATGCAAGGTATGAAATGCAGTGTTTCTGGGAACTACAGGTGCTTCTGTATAGCTACAGTGTGGTCTCCAGAGTAGAGTTTGCACCCCAGCAGATATGCAGGATGATTGACTGGGGTGAAGGAAGAAAATACTACAATTTCAGTATATTTGTTTTTTTTTTTTAATTCTTAAATCTCTATTTTAGTTTACTTTTTGGTGTATATAATAGCATTGCATGTATAAAGTATAAACTTATAAATATACTTTTATATATAAATATATATTAGTGACATATAACAATTTGTTTTATGTATATATTATTTATGATAGAACTAGGATTAAGATTTAGACAACAAATCTATTCTCAAAGTTTTATATATACATATATATATATATGTATATATAGTGGCTAATATACAATGTGTACAGTGTGCTCTTGGTTTTTGGGGTGCATTCCCGTGGTTTATTGCTTACATACAACACCCACTGCTCATCCCAACAAGTGCCCTCCTCAATGCCCATCACCCATTTTCCCCTCTCCCCCACACTCCCATCAACCCTCAGTTCTCTGTATTTAAGTCTCTTATGGTTTGCCTCCTCCCTCTCTGTTTGTAACTGTTTTTTTCCCCCTTCCCTTCCCTCATGGTCTTCTGTTAAGTTTTTCAAGATCCACTTATGACTGAAAACATGTGATATCTGTCCTTCTCTGACTGACTTATTTCACTCCGCATAGTACCTTCTAGTTCCATGACATTGCTGCAAATGGCATGAATTCTTTCTCATTGCCAAGTAGTATTCCATTGTACATATAAATTGCATCTTTATCCATTCATCAGTTGATGGACATTTAGGCTCTTTCCATAATTTGCCTATTGTTGAAAGTGCTGCTATAAACATTGGGGTACAAGTGCCCCTAGGCATCAGCACTCCTGTATCCTTCGAATAAATTCCTAGTAGTGCCATTGCTGGGTCATAGGTAGTTCTATTTTTAATTTTTTGAGGAACCTCTACACTGTTTTCCAGAGCGGCTGCACCAGTTTGCATTCCCACCAACAGTGCAAGAGGGTTCCCATTTCTCCACATCCTGTCCAGCATCTACAGTCTCCTGATTTGTTCATTTTAGCCACTCTGACCAGTGTGAGGTGGTATGTCAGTGTGGCTTTGATTTGTATTTCCCTGATGAGGAGTGATGTTGAGCATCTTTTCATGTGTCTGTTGGCCATCTGGATGTCTTCTTTGGAAAAGTGTTCATGTCTTCTGCCCATTTCTTCACTGGATTGTTTTTCTGGTGTTGAGTTTGGTAAGTTCTTTTGTAGATTTTGGATACTAACCCTTCTTCCAATATGTCATTTGCAAATATCTTTTCCCATTCCATCAGTTGCCTTTTAGTTTTGTTGATTGTTTCCCTTGCAGTGCAGAAGCTTTTTCTCTTCATGAGGTACCAATAGTTCATTTTTACTTTTAAGTCCCTTGCCTTTGGAGACGTGTCAAGCAAGAAATTGCTGTGACTGAGGTCAAAGAGGTTGTTGCCTGCTTTCTCCTCTAGGGTTTTGATGGTTTCCTGTCTCACATTCAGGTCCTTTTTCCATTTTGAGTTTATTTTTGTGAATGGTGTGAGAAAGTGGTCTAGTTTCATTCTTCTGCATGTTGCTGTCCAGTTCTCCCAGCACCATTTGTTAAAGAGACTGTCTTTTTTCCATTGGATATTCTTTCCTGCTTTGTCAAAGATTAGTTGGCCATACATTTGTGGGTCCAATTCTGGGTTTTCTATTCTATTCCATTGGTCTAGGTGTCTGTTTTTGTGCCAATACCATACTGTCTTGATGATTATAGCTTTGTAGTAGAGGCTAAAGTCTGGGATTGTGATGCCTCCTGCTTTGGTTTTCTTCTTCAATATTACTTTGGCTATTTGGGGCCTTTTCATACAATACAGATTCCACACAAAGGTTAGGATTGTTCTAGCTTTGAGAATTATGCTGGTGCAACTTTGATTGGGATCTCATTTAATGTGTAGATTGCTTTGGGTAGTACTGACATTTTAACAATACTTATTCTTCCAATCCATGAGCATGGAATGTTCTTGTGTCTTCAGTTTCGTTCATAAGCTTTCTATAGTTTTCAGCATACAGGTCTTTTACATCTTTGGTTAGGTTTATTCCTAGATATTTTATGGTTCTTGATGCAATTGTAAATTGGGTCAGTTTCTTTATTTCTCTTTCTTTTACTTCGTTATTGGTGTATAAAAATGCAACCGATTTCTGTACGTTGACTTTGTATCCTGCGACTTTGCTGAATTCATGTATCACTTCTGGGAGTCTTTTGGTGGAGTCTTTCAGGTTTTCCATGTAGAGTATCCTGTCGTCTGCAAAAAGTGAAAGTTTAACTTCTTCTTTGCCAGTTTTGAGGCCTTTTATTTCATTTTGTTGTCTGATTGCAGATGCTAGGACTTCCATCACTATGTTAAACAACAGTGGTGAGATTGGACATCCCTGTCGTCTTCTTGATCTCAGGGGGAAAGCTCTCAGTTTTTCCCTACTGGGGATGAGATTAGTTGTGGGCTTTTCATAGATGGCTTTTATGATGTTTAGGTATGTTCCTTCTATCCTGACTTTCTTTAGGGTTTTTATTAAGAAAGGATGCTACGTTTTGTCAAATGCTTTTACTGCATCTATCGACAGGATCATGTGGTTTTATTCTTTCTTTTATTAACGTGATGTATCGCACTGACTGATATGCGAATATTGAACCAGCCCTGCAGCCCAGGAATGAATCCCACTTGATCATGGTGAATAGTTCTTTTTATATGTTGTTGAATTTGATTTGCTAGTATCTTGTGAATTTTTGCATCCATGTTCATCAGGGATATTGGCCTGTAGTTCTCCTTTTTTGTGGAGTCTCTGTCTGGTTTGGGAATCAAGGTAATTCTGGCTTCATAGAATGAGTCCGGAAGTTTTCCTTCTGTTTCTATTTTTTGGAACAGCTTGAGAAGGATAGGTATTAATTCTCCTTTAGATGTCTGGTAGAATTCCTCTGGGAAGCCATCTGGTCTAGGACTTTTATTTATTGGGAGAAATTTGGTAACTGATTGAATTTCTTCACTAGTTATGGGTCTGTTCAAATTTTCTATTTCTTCCCGTTTGAGTTTTGGTACTGTATGGGTGTCTAGGAATTTGTCCATTTCTTCCTGGGTGTCCAGTTAGTTGGCATATAATTTTTCATAGTATTCTCTGATAATTGCTTGTATTTCTGAGGGATTGGTTGTAATAAATTCATTTTCATTTGTGTTTTTATCTATTTGGGTCCACTCTCCTTTTTGAGGTGTCTGGCTAGGAGTTTATCAGTTTTCTTTATTTTTTCAAAAAACCAGCTCTTAGTTTCATTGATCCGTTCTACTGTTTTTTTTTGTTGTTGTTGTTGTTGTTTTGATTCTGTATTGTTTATTTCTGTTCTGATCTTTATTATTTCTCTTCTTCTGCTGGGTTTGGTGTGTCTTTGCTGTTCTGCTTCTAGTTCCTTTAGATGTGCTGTTAGATTTTGTTTTGGGGATTTTTCTGTTTTTTGAGATAGGCCTGGATTGCAGGGTATTTTTCTCTTAGGGCTACCTTTGCTGCATCCTAAAGGGTTTACATTGATGTATTTTCATTCCATTTTTTTCCATATATTTTTAAATTTCTTCTTTAATTGCCTGGTTGACCCATTCATTGTTTAGTCGAATGTCCTTTAACTTCCATGCATTTGGAAGTTTTCCAAACTTTTTCCTGTGGTTGATTTCAAGTTTCATAGCATTGTGATCTGAAAGTATGTATGATCTCAATTCTTTTGTATTTATTGAGGGCTGTTTTGTGATCTATCTTGGAGAATGTTCCATGTGCACTCCAGAAGAATGTATATTCTGTTGCTTTAGGATGAAAAGTTCTAAATATATCTGTCAAGTCCATCTGGTCCAGTGTATTATTCAGAGCCATTGTTTGTTTATTGATTTTCTGTCTAGATGATCTGTGCATTGTTGTAAGTGGAGTATTAAAGTCCCCTGCAGTTACCACATTCTTACCAGTAAGATTGCTTATGTTTGTGATCAGTTGTTTTATATATTTGGGTGCTTCTGAATTCAGTGCATAAACATTTAGTTAGTTCTTTACAACTGTCACAACTTTACTGTCTTCTAGGGAACTTGAATATAAATGCACTGTATGAGAGTTAGTGACCCAGGGAGCCTTCTGTTTTGCCTGTGCTGAGAAGTGATTGCTTCTGTATGATAAGGAATAGCTGTAGTGGTAGTAAGATGTTCAGCAGAGCAGTCCTAACTTAGTAAAAATGCTTATCAAAATTGTTGACGTTGGTAAGGCACTGAATGCTATTTTCTTGTAAATAAAAACTTAACCTTTGTGTGTACCTTAGAGAAAATCAAGAAATGGAAAATTATTCTAAGCAAAATATTCTTATTAAAAATTAATTATGATAGTCTGCAGTTCTTTTGGAAATTTAATTTTTTTATTTGGTGCCACTTCAGTTACAAATATAGGCCTTGAAAGTTTTGTTTGTTTGTTGTTTTTATAAGGACTTTTGCAATTCCTGTTGAACTTGCCATCTTGCATTTTGCTAATGAATGCCTTCTTGTTTAATCCTTTGCTTTCACTTTCCCCTCTCCATCTATTTGGTGAATGAAATAGTTTAGATCACTTCGTGCTTACAACTTTTCTCCTTTCCACTCTATTGTGCTATTACTTAAACTGTTTATCTTCTGAGTCTTCCTTTGGCTGTGTTTTTCATTATAACTGTGGATAATCTCTGAAGTTATGCCTTTAGATCTTCTTAAATCTATTCTTGTATGGCAAGAGCATTTATTTTTTATAACTTTATCAGTAAGACTCTCAAATCAATATTTTGAGCTTTCCCTTTTGTTTTAGTTTCATATTTCTGTCCACAGAACTTTTCCAATGGGTTGTACAACTATTGTATCTGAAAATGTTAAAAACTAAGTTTATTTCTAACCCAGATCTCCTTCTAATTTTTCTGTTTTTCTTTTCAGCTTTCTCATTCTTCTCCATGGTGTCACTATTGTTTCAATCTGAATATATCAAATTCATCGTTGATTCTTACACTTTTCATTCAGTACATACACACTATCATCATGTTCATTGCTGAGTTCCTGTTGCTCAGCAAATATTTTGAATGAATGAATAACGGGAATGAATATAATTAGTATTCTTTCTCTACTCTTTCCTACTGATGTAAAACTGTTCTTTCTGCAAAGTCCAAGTCCTTGATGAGAAAGTAATCACACAGTATAGAGCAGTTGAGTAAATATGAATGAAAAAATATCACATGGGAAGCTGGGAAGATGGCAGAGCAGGAGGACCCTAAGTTTGCCTTGTCCCACAGATACAACTAGGTAACATATCATATCAATGTAAATACCCCAGAAAACTACTGGAAGACTGGCAGAACAAATTCTACAGCTAAAGGTAGAGAACAGGCCACATGAAAGAGGGTAGGAAGGGTGGAGATGCAGTGGGAAGCAAAATCCTGGCCATCGCGGGCAGTAGGAAGTCACAAGTGCGGAAAAGGGCAAGAAACAGAGTATCACCCTGGGGAGTCTGCATGGGAAAGCTAAATCCCTATAACATTTGGCTTTGAAAATGAGAGGGGCTGAATTCGTGGGTTCTTATAACTAACGGAACATAAAGTTTGGAATTTTGAAAATCAGTGGGCTTGGTTCTTGGAGAGCTCAGAGGATGTTAGGAAGCTGAGACCCTCAAAGAGACACCTTGACAAGTGTAATATTCCCATTATAGGTATTTCAGAATAAGAAGAGAGAGAAAAGGGAGCAGAAAACTTATTTGAAGAAATAATAGCTGTAGACTTCCCTAATCTATTGGGGAAGGGCACAGATATGCAGATCCAGGAGGCACAGAGATCCCCCAACAAAATCAACCCAAGGAGGTCCACACCAAGACAAATAGTAATTAAGGTGGCAAAAATTAGTGACAATTTTTTTTTTTAGTGGCAAGAGAAAAGAGATACAAACAAGGGAAACTTCATGAGTTTGCCTGTCAGCAGATTTTTCAGCAGAAACATTGTAAGCCAGAAGGGAAGGGCATGAAATATTTAAGGTGCTGAAAATGAAAGATCTGCAGCCCAGAATATTGTACCCAGTTAAGACTATCATTCAGAATATAAGGAGAGATAAGAGAGTTTCTCAGACAGAAACTAAAGGAGTTCATGACCACTTAATCAGTCCTACTAGAAATCTTTGAGTAGAAAAGAAAGACTATAAATAAGAGAATGAAGAGTAGGAAACACAAAAGCAGTAAAAATAAGTATATCTGTAAAAATCAGTCAAGAGATTCACAAAATAAGAGGATGTAAAATGACAGTATATACTAAAATGTAGGGGGAAGGGGAATAAAGAACAGGTTTAAATTTATGAGACCACATATACAGAAGATATTCTATGCAAACTGAATGGTAACCACAAATTCAAAAACCAGTAATAGAGATGTAAAGAATAAAAGAAAGAAATTTAAGTCTATCACCAAAGAAAGCCAGCAAACCATGAGAGAAAGACAAGAAAGGATCAGAGAAAAATTTCAATAACTATTTTGAATGTAAATGGACTAAATGCTCTAATCAAAAGGCACAGTGTGACAGAGTAGATAAAAAACAAGACCAATCTATATGCTGCCTACAGGAGAGTCATTTCAGAAGAAAAGATGCCTGCAGATTGAAAGGGGATAGAGAAACATTTATCATGCAAATTGTTGTCAAAACAAAGATAGGATAGCAATATTTATATTGGACAAACTAGACTTTAAAACAAAGACTGTAACAAGAGAGAAGAGAGAAGGATACTATATAATAATCCTACAAGAACATATAACAATTATAAATATTTATGCACCCCACATGGGAGCACCCCAATACATAAAAAAATAAATATAACGGAACTCAACAATAACAAAACAACAATAGTAGGGGACTTTAACACCCCACTTACATCAGTGAACAGATCATCTAAACAAAATCAACAAGGAAACTGGCTTTGAATGACACATTGAACCAGATAGATTTAGCAGATACATTCAGAGCGCTCCACCCTAAAACAGCAGAATACATATTCTTTTCAAGGGCACATGGAATGTTCTCCAGAATAGAGCATATATTAGGCCACAAAACAACTCTCAACAAATTCAAAAAGATAGAAGTCATATGATGCATATTTTCTGACAATGCTATGAAACTAGAAATCAACCACAATAAAAAATCTGGGAAGACCACAAACACGTGGAGGTTTAATAATATGCTAGTAAACAACGGGGCAACCAGAAATCAAGAAGAAATAAAAAATTACATGGAGACAAAAATAAAAACAAAATGGTCCAGAATCTTTAGGATGCAGAAAAGCAGTTCTAAGAGAGAAATTTATGGCAATACAGGCCTCCTTAAGAAGCAAGACAAATCTCAAACGACCTAACCTTACAGCTAAATGAGATAGAAAAAAGAACAAACAAATCCAAATCCAGCAGAAGGAAGCAAACAGTGAAGATTAGAGCAGAAACAAATGATACAAAACTAAGAAAGCTAGGAGCTTGTTCTTTGAAAAGATCAATAAAATTGATAATCCCCTAGCCAGACTCATCAAACAAACATAAAACAACAACAAAAAAACCCAAAACTCAAAATCACAAATGAGAGAGGAGAAATAACAACCAACACCACAGAAATACAATTACAAGAGAATATTATGAAAAAACTGTATGCCAACAAATTGGACAAACTTAGAAGAAGTGGATAAATTTGTGGAAACATAACTAACCAAATTAGAATCAGAAAGAAATAGAAAGTTTGAATAGACTGAACCGGCAAATAAATTGAATCAGTAACCAAACAACCACCCAAAAACACAAGTCAAAGACCAGATGGCTTCACAGTTGAATTCTACCAAACATCTGAAGAATTAATAGGTATTCTTATCCAAGTATTTCAAAAAATAAAAAAGGAAGGAAAACTAACAAATTAATTCTGTGAGGCCAGCATTATCCTGACAGCAAAACCAGATAAAGACACCACTACAAGAGAGAACTGCAGGCTATTATCTGTGATGAACATAGATGCAAAAATTCTCAATAAGTACTAGCAAACCGAATTAAACAATACATTCAGAAAGCCATTCACCTACATAAAATAAAAAAAAAAAATCATTCGCCACAATCAAGTGGAATTTATTTCTTGGTTGCAAGGGTGGTTCAGTGTTTCCGAATCACTTAATGTGATACGTCAAAAACATTTGACAAAATACAACATCCATTCACAATAAAAACCCTCAACAAAGTAGGTCCAGAGGGAATATATGTCAACATGATAAAGGCTTTATATGAAAAACCAACAGCTAACCTCATTCTCAGTGGGGAAAAACTGAGAGCTTTTTGGCTAAGGTCAGGGGGAAGACAAGGATGTCCACTCTCAAACTGCTATTCAACATAGTACTGGAAGTCCTATCCACAGCAATCAGACAACAAAAAGAAAAGGAATCCAAATCGGCAAGGAAGAAGTGAAACTTTCACTATTTCCAGATGAAATGATACTGTATATGGAAAATCTGAAAGACTCCACCAAAAAAGCTAGAACAAACAGTTCTAACATTTATATGAAATCATGAAAGACCCCAAATAGCCAAAGCACTATTGAAAAAGAAGCAAACCTGGAAGCATCACAATTCTAGACTTCAAGTTATTACAAATCTGTAGTAATCAAAACAGTATGATGCTGTCACAAAAATAAACACACAGATCAGTGGAACAGAATAGAAAACCCAGAAATAAACCCAAACTTTATGGTCAATTAATTTTGACAAAACAGGAAAGAATGTCCGATGGGAAAAGGACGGTCTCTTTAACAAATGGTATTGGGAAAACTGGACAGCAACACGCAAAAGAAAGAAGCTGGACCACTTTCTTACACCTATTAAAAAATAAATTCAAAATGGATTAAAGACCTAACTGGGAGACCTGAAACCATCAAAATCCTAGAAGAGAATACAAGTAGTAACTTCTTTGACATCAGCCATAGCAACTTTTTCCTGGATATGTATTGTGAGGCAAGGGAAACAAAAGCAAAAATACACTTTTGGGACTACATAAAAATAAAGAGCATTTGCACAGTGAAGGAAATCAAACTGAAAGGCAAGTCGAACAAAACTGAAAGGCAACCTCTACAGAATGGAAGAAGATATTTGGAAATGACATATCTGATAAAGGGTCAGTACAAAAATATATAAAGAACTTATGAAACTCAATGCCAAAAAAAAATGCAATTAAAAAATGGGGAAGACATGAACAGACATTTCTCCAAAGAAGAGTACATATGGCCAATAGACACATAAAAGAATGCTCAACATGACTGATCATCAGAGAAATGCAAATCAAAACTATAATGAGATATCCCCTCACACCTGTCAGAATGGCTAAAATCAACAGCACAAGAAACAACAGGTATTGGCGAGGATGTGGAGAAAAAGGAACATTTGTGCATTGTTGGTGGGAATTCACACTGGTGGAGCCACTGTGGAAAACAGTATGGAGGTTCCTCAAAAGTTAAAAATAGAACTACGATTCAGCATTTTCACTATGAGGTGTTTATGCAAAGAATACAAGAACACTAATTCAAAGGGATACATGCACCCTGATGTTTATAGTAGCATTATCTACGGTAGCAGATTTTTATCGTAGAAACCCAAGTGTCCATCAGCTGATGAATGGATAAAGAATAATGGTATGTATCTACAATGGAATATTATTCAGTCATAAAAACAAAGGAAATCTTGTTATTTGCAGTGACATGGATGCAAGCTAGAGAATATAATGGTAGGCAAAATAAGTCAGAAAAAGACAAATACTATATGATTTCACTTGTGGAATTTAAGAAAAAAAAAAACAAGCAAAAGGAAAAAAAGACAAACCAGGAAACAGACTCTTAACTATAGAGAACAAATTGATGGTTATCAGGGAGGAGGTGAGTGGAAGAATGGGTGAAATAGAGGATGGGGCTTAAGGAGTGTACTTGTGATGAGCACTAGGTGATGTATGGAATTGTTGAATCAGTATTGTATACCTAAAACTAATATAACAGCATATGTTAACTATACTGGAATTCAAATAAAAAAATTCATAAAAATATTTTAGGTTTAAAATAAATCATTTAATTATTTATTTTTGAGAGAGTGTGAATGGGGGAGGGGCAGAGAGAGAGGGAGACAGAAAATCCCGAGCAGGCTTCATGCTGTCAGTGCAAGAAAGATGGAATGTCTGAGACGGATAATTGGTTAAGAGAGATGAGATCAGCAGTTTGTCAGGTATGATGGGTCCCAACTACCTGCTATGTGGATAGCTAAAAGGCTGAATTATATTAGTGCAAATGAAGGAATCAAATAAGGGATTGGAGATCTGGATAATGATGGGTTAAAAATGCAAGGGGAATAAGAGTAATAACTGGGAGAATAGTAGGTAAGGAAGATCAAGTAAGAAATAAATTTCATAGTCTAATAAATACCTTTTTTTGTAGGCATGAAGACTTTTTTTCTTAAAACTTTTCTGGATATTCAGTACAGCTGAATATGAGAGTACTTGTTTCCAAACTTTTATGATCTGGCTTCCCAAGCAGAAAATATTTTGAATAGGTACCCCCAATGTATCTATATTTATTTATCAATCATTTAATCATATTCTGTAGTATTATATTTTGTATATTGTAAAGTGTTACAATCTAAATACTTAAACATGAGAGATAAGCATATTTTAAAATAAGTGTTAACATTAATGTTACAAAACGTTAGTTTTGGTGAGGGCATTGTGATATTTCATTAGTTTTGAAAACCTTGGTTAATACTTGACTGTAGAACTATTTGAAAGTTTTGTTTTATATTAAATTTATTTTAATACTTGGCTTTAATGACTTTTGTAGTTCAGAGCTCATAAAGATGCATACATCCAGATGGAATGGCATTGTAAGCTGGGCTGACTATATTAGACAGGCAAAAGTTTTTGTTGAAATAAACCAATGAGAGTTTTGTCTTCCCTAATTTCAAATAGTTGTTCTTGAAGTCTAATAATACTACGGTTCTACTTTGATGGATAATTTTCATTTGCCCATCCAAATCTATTCTCCACTTTTGTGCACTGTGCTGTGTCCCAGGAGGCTGATTTCTAAGGACTGCATCAACTGGTCTGCCTTGTGTTCTGGCTTTTGATTGGGTTCAGTCAATGGGAGGCACTGACAGGAGGACTGGAGAGAGGTCAGGATAGCCTAATGGCTTTCGCTTTGCTGGGCAACTGTGCTCCATCATTCTGTGGCCCTCTTCTGTAATTATAGCTTCCTTTGTTCTAGTAATAATCCCATCTTTTCCCCCTTTTGGGTCCAGAGTGATGATAGCTCCCTAGCTAGCCCAAGAGTGCTTCACCATCCCTTACTAATTTCCCTTAACGTTGGCTACGCATTTGTGAATAGTCTTTTCATTAAACATTACATCCGTTTTAGTATTACCTTGCTAGCACTCTGAGGGCTGTAGTCGCATTTAAAAATTTTGACTGAAACTCTTTATTTAGAATATTTTTAAACAGATTAGATAATTTTGTTTCCAAGTTTTAGTTGTACAGATAGAGTTTTTATAGGTGACACATTTCTTTGTTTTGATAGCAACAACGAAAATCACATAATAAGGGAAACTTTTTCAAACATCTGTTTTTTGGGGGTGGGCAGTGTTAGTGCATGTATTAACCATAAGTAAAGCTTAAATAGCAATTTACTTCTTTATTAATACTTAACTTGAATAATTTGAAACAGAATTAAGCCTCTGAATTCTGAAATTTGGAATGTGTTAACAACACAGAAAAGACCTTTGGTGCTTTATATGAAAAAAAAAACAAAAACAAAAACAAAGGGTAACTAAAACTCAATGAGTCCACTATAATTATTGCTTAGCTTTTGCTTATAGTTAGCAATCTGTTATTTTCAAACTATTGCCAGAGTGATTTCATAAACTAATTTTCCTAATAGTACAAAAGCTTGAATTTTGGAAAGGGAGAGTTATTTTAGTGTATGATTTGATTGTTGATTGGTTGTCTGACAATTCTTATTTGGAGGTAAGATTTATTTTTGTCTTATTGCATTTTATTCTCTGATAAATGAAACCCAAGTAGTTAGTAACAATTGTTTGATAGGTATTTCACTCTGGAGAAAATAGATGGCTGCAATTTTTCAACTTGAATTATGTCTGTAAATTTAAAATGAAAAATAGCTTGGCTTGTATCCTTCCATATATCTTGTGTGTGTGTGTGTGTGTGTGTGTGTGTGTGTGTGTGTGTGTGTGGCTCTGAAGTTACATCCATTAAAAAAAACAAAATCCTTATTCTCCTGGAGCTTTTATTCTGGTGAGTTGAAAAATTACCAAATAAATAGGTAATTATACAATATAATGTCGTGGTAAACAGGAAGGAAAAGAAATGGGTAAGGGAACAGAGTAACAAGGGATCCTTTACCAGTTATGATGGTCAGGGAAGTCCTCTCAGGAAGTCCTCTCAACTGCTGTTGAACAGACATTAGGATAAAGTGATAATGCCTAGCCATACAGATACCTGGGGGAAGAGTGCCTGAAGTGAGGATGAGCTTGATCAAAGGCAAAGCTGATATTGGTGTGACTAAGAATAACAGAGACATTTGTGGCCAGAACACAAAGAGCAATGAGCAAAATGGTATAAAATGAGGTCTGGAGTGGTTGATGAGGGTCATATCACACTGGTCTTATAGGCCATCAGAATTTTGGTTTTTAAGTGTAACTGAAAGGCTTTGGAGGAGACAGAGCAGGGGGATGACATGATCTGATTACCTTTCGAAAGGATGACCTGGATTGCTGAATGAAGAATAGACTGTAAAGAGATCAGAGTAGAAGCCAGGGTGCCTGTCACAAAGAGATTGCAGTAGTCAGATGAGACTTTGAACTTGTATACAAACACACATGCTACTTGGTGCCATATATATGTTTACATATACTTATTTATATGTGATTGCTTTTGGCTTAAAAGATATATTCAGATTTTTTTTCACATTCAGCAATGTAATGTAGACATCTTTTATAGTGAGTACATACAGACTTCCTTACTCCTTTTGATGGATGGATGTTATTCCATGTTATGGTACACATTATTTAATCCATGTTGTATAAAAGGACATTTATGTTTACAGGTTATTCTTTTTACTTTTTTATTTAAGTTTACCTATTTATTTTGAGAGAGACAGAGACAGCATGAGCAGGGGAGGGGCAAAGAGAGAGGGAGAGAGATAATCCTAAGCAGGCTCTGTACTGCCAGCTGCAGAGACTGACACAGGGCTTGAACTCACAAACCATGAGATCATGATCTGAGCTGAAACCAAGAGTTAGTCGCTTAACTTACTGAACCACCCAGGGGCTTTGGGGGTTATTCTTTTTAAAAGTACTCTGTGCAAACTGTGTGTGTGTGTGTGTGTGTGTGTGTGTGTGTGTGTGTGTGTATTATTGCTCACAGTTGTGGAGATACGCCTGTAGGGTAAATTTCTAGGAGCATGAAGGGTCAAAGGATATGTGCACGTTAAATTTTAATGATTCTTACCAAATTGACTTATAAAAATGGTGTGCCCATTTTACACATCCAATATTGTATAGAATTATTCTTTTCTTACATTCTCCCCAACACTGAGGAATATGTCTTTTTAATCTTTACATGTTGATATGAAAGGTACATTATAGTTTTCTTTCTTGTATTGTAATTATGAATGATAACTATCAAAGCATATCCATTTTTATTTCTGATGAGTAGTAAAGGATATTACTCTCTTTGAATATTTCTCTAAAGGATAATTTCTGAAAAAATACTGTTTAAAAAGTAGTTTATATAACTTCATCTTTTCTACTTGTAGGACTTCTCTACTTGAAGTTAAAGGGTAAAATTTGGTTGCTGACTTGTTTACGTAACAATTTAGCTGTGTGTCTTACTATTTCCCTCAACTCTCCTTACTCCCAGTGCTCTGCATATACTGTGACCTCTGAGAACTCATGTTTCAGTGCATTAATGTTCTCTTCCATTAGTATTGATGAGGAAGTAATTAAAATTACTTTTATCACCAGTTTATTAACTTTTGGTCCACATTCCTTATTCCCAGCCCAATTAGCCATCATACAGATCTACGCTATTGTGCATAAAATAATCACAGCCTGAAACAGTGTGGCTACATTAGCCCAAATTCTTCAGGATTAGTTGAAAACTAATTTAAAAGTTTATGACCTACTTAAAGCTAAATCAGTTACATTATTATCCCTTATAACAAAGAAAATACATAACAGTGCCATAGTTCAATAGAACCTTGTAGTTGTACCATTCATGGGATCTAGATGGCCTGAGACTAAGATTGTTATAAAAGTTCTTCTAATTTAAAGTAATAAACCACTGTGAACAAAGTCCAAGATGGACAGGCATTTGATTGTATTTCATGCCATTAAGGTTTGTTTTGTTGAACCTTACCCTATTTTAAGACAAGCTGTAGGAAAGCAGGAAAATTTGATTACAGGGTCAACTTTTAATTTACATTGATTCTAATCGAGCGTATTGAATGCTTACCTGGGGTATTGATTTTGCCATTGTAGAAACAACACCATGTACAAAACCTTCAGAGGCTCTGGAATATTTTGCAAGGTAGAAGAGTAGGTATTTTCCCTGATGCTTTTTGTAATTCTCCCTTTTACAGATAAAAGTTCAGAAGTCAGGTTTTAATTTAAACTTTAAAACTTGATAAGATTAATGTTTTTTTCGCCAGTGTAAATTTTTTTTATGTTTATTTACTTATTTTGAGAGAGAGAGAATGAGTATGCGTGTGCTCACCAGCAGGAAAAGAGCAGAGAGAGAGAGAGAGAGACAGAGAGACAGAGAGACAGAGAGACTCCAGGCATACTGCACACTCAGCGCAGAGCCTGTTGTGGGGCTTGATCTCACAATCGTGAGATCATGGCCTGAGCCAAAATCATGAGTTGAATGCTTAAACGACTGAGCTACCCAGGCATCCCTTCCATTATACATTATTTTAATCAGTTATTTCAAATTCATTAAGGGGATATATGGATAATTAAACTCCTGAGAAACTTTTTCAGCAGTATTTTCAAGTCCTAGTCTAATATTAATAGAACATTATAGAGTAGAGAGACATTTGTGGTGACATTGAAGAGGTAATCTTAATTCCTAGATTCTTATTATAGGTTAGTCAGTTTTCTGAATTTGCACTTATATGTTGTAATACTTCATTTGTTTAGAATTTCTTCAAAGTGTTTATGTACCATGAATTTACTCCCTCAAAATGTTTTTGTAGTATCGTTTATTCTCCTATACCATTGATAAGTAGTATGGAATACATGAAGAAAGGTAAAGATGAGCTGCATTTAATTTTGCAAACAATAAACTTTTTCCATTAAAGAGATAGTGTTTTAATGCTTAATTTTAGTGCTAAAGATTTATATATTTCTTTTCTTTAATTTTTTTAATGTTTATTTTTGAGAGAGGGAGAGAGACAGAGCATAAGTGGGGAGGGGCAGAGAGAGAGGGAGACACAGAATCTGAAGCAGGCTCCAGGCTCTGAGCTGCCAGCACAGAGCCCAACGTGGGGCTCGAGCCTGCTGACCACGAGATCATGACCTGAGCTGAAGTCGGACACCTAACCAACTGAGCCACCCAGGCGACCCAAGATTTATATATTTCTTAAATGTAGGGAAGGGACTATCACTCAGACTGATTTTATGATATGGGTAAGGAAAACTAGAAATTAACGTAGGGTGAATAAAAATCTGGAGCATAGGGGCACCTGGGTGGCTCAGTCAGTTAAGCATCTGACTTTGGCTGAGGTCATGATCTTGTGGCTCTTGAGTTCCAGCCCCATATTGGGCTTTCTGCTGTCAGAGAACCCACTTCAGATCCTCTGTCTCCCTCTATCTGTCCTCCCCCTGTGTGCTTGCTCTCTCTCTCTCTTTCTCTCAAAAATAAACATGAAAAAAAAAATCTGGAGCTTAGTTAGTTAAGTAAGGTTTAACTATATACTTTTTATATAATTAGCAAAAGGGATTATTCTTAAGATGCTGGCTAAGTGGGTTTATTGCTTACCCAGAAGGTTTAACTTTATGAATTGACTTATTCTTCTCCAAGGCACCTGAGAGAAAAGACAACGATAGCAGTCACATCTAGAGGCTATTATGGACTGGAGGATGAGAAGGGAACTGCATGTACCTCAACAAGGCGTCGGTCAACACCACGAAGTTTGGCAGGCTTGACAAGTGGAGTTTTTGAGTCAATAATGGTTCAAGTTTTGAGACAGGAAGAACAGCTGAGAGCAAAAGAAGAAAAAAGGTAAATGTTAAAAAAAAAGTTTCATGTTTAAATTTCTAGGAACTACTTTTCAAAGAGTAGCTTATATAACTTTTGTGTGCCCATGCCAATTTGGGCCCATTTTAGTAGTGATGCAAAATACATGGTCACCAAGTGTATGAATTCATAATGAAATAATCACAGTGAAATTTGTTTAAAAATATAATTTTAAATTTTAATCCAAATTACTTTGAAACTATAAAAAATAATTTTGACAAAAGATTTCAGAATGCCTTCTAGATTTCTAGAATTATAAATGGAAATAGAAGTATTATCAAATTTTAAATTAAGAGAGTTTTATATAGATTTGTATAGCCTTAGAATAGTTTCACATACATTTAAAATTAAAAGAAATTACAAAGATTATGTAGTTCAAAATGACACATAGGTTTACCTCTGCTAGTTTCTCCATTGGTATTAATTTTCTGGATACTCAGCTTACTCTGGGCTCATCAAGAAAGAATGTTGTGCTTAATTAGTGTTACCTTCTAGGATCTGGGAGCATGGACTAATGGCATTTATGTAACATTTTATTTATAACAAAGAGACAAGGGCCCAGAGAGGTGAGTGATTACTCAGAAAAGACTGGTGATTTTTATACTAAATCAAATCTCAGACTCAAACTGTGGTAGGAATGATTGCTGATATAATAGGGAACTGCTAATGCTTACTCAAAAGCAATTTATAATATGTTGTTGCTACTTTCATAGTAATAAATTTAGCTTGCTTTGATAACTGTATGATTAAAACTCAACTTTGAGACTTTCTTCTGCCATACTTTTTATTCTAGTGATTAATTCAGAACCCACTGTGAAATGCTTTTTTTTCCTTCTACAAAACCTCATAGAACTACTCTTGCTATAAGAAAGGGGATTTTATGGAAAGGGATAAAGATTAATCCCACAATAGAGTATAATAGATTGGAATGGAGAGAAAATGAAGAGGAAGGCTTGTAGGAAGAAAGCTGTAGTAGTCTAGATCTCCACTACTGATGACCAGAAATAGGGAGAGAGAGGTCAGATTGTTATGGGAACAAGTAACGAGACTTACTTAATACCTTCCTTGATACTAAGGGGGAACAAAGATTAAAAAAAGACAAAGATAAGTCAGGACACAGTTATAATCATGGTGATTGAGCAGTTATGAAGGAGAAAAAAGAATGGTAATCATTTATTGAATATGATTATTTGCCAGGTTTAGCTCTAGGCATCTTACATGTATTTAACATTTGTCCTGACACAGAGAGATTAATTAACTTGCTCAGGGTTAGGCAGTTTTTGAGTGGTAGTATTTGAACCCAGGCAGTTTGGCCCTGAAGGTTGTGCCCCTAAACAGTATGCTGATTTATGACTTGTAAAATGATGGAATGAACAAAGAAAACAGAAGAGTCTAAGTCCATCGTATGGGGAAAGATCAGTAAATTCTTTTTAGTTAGTTGTTTGAAGTGATAAGAGAAACATTTAATCATTCAAGTAGGAATGACTAGTAAAAAACTAGAAATATAACAATCTTTTTGCTTCCTCCGATTTTACATGTGTTTATGTATTAAATGTCTTATTGTTTATGTATTATGTTTATGTATTAAATGTCTTATTTTTTTATATTTTATATTTTTTATATTTTATATTTATATTTTATATTTTAATACATTAATTAAATGTATTAAATGTCTTAGTGACTATGATAGTTTCATGGAGTAATATGAATTAAAGTTTTTCTTTGGGTGTAGTGTTAACTTTTGATTTTTAAGTTGTAAATATTTTAAAGATGAAGCAAAGAATAAATAAAATTATAATAAAGGCCTATGTACCCACTACTTAGCAGTTTTTAAAGAAATTAACGTAGATAAAATTGATTCCCTGTATTTTCTCTTTGTCCCCAGAAGAAACTGCTCTTGTCATTCCCATGCCTTTTATTATTGAATTTTAATAATTCTTTTATATATTATGGATACAAGTACTTTGTCAGATATATATGTATTGCAGATATTTTCTGTCTATGGACTTTCATTTTCAGTGTTTAATTTTAAGAAAAAGAAATTTTAACTTTGGGTTTGTTCTTTTTTTTTTTTTTTTGATGTTTTGTGCTTTTTAGGACTTAAGAAATCTTAGCTTACCCAAGATTATGAATTTTCTCCCTTTTTTCCCAGAAATTTCTAAATTTTTATTTTATGGTTAGGTTTGTGATTCATTTGAACTTAATTTTTTTTTAACTTAATTTTTATATGTGGTTTGAAGTAAGGATAAAAGTTTATTATTTTTCCCATATGGATAGTCTGTTGTCCCAGTATCATTTGTTGAAAAAACCGTTCTTAGATTATAAATTAGATTTGCATTTTAGTTGAAAATCAGATGAACATATATTTGTGAGTCTTTGTGGACTTTATATTATTTCATTTATCTATAGGTCTGTTCTTAGGCTAATAATATATTGACTTGATTGCTATAGCTTTTATAGTAAGCCTTGAAATTTGGTAATATGAGTCTTTGTTTTTTGTTTTCAAAATTGTTAGGTTATTCTAGGATCTTTGCATTTATTTCTATGTGATTCATATCATATTGTAAGCTCCTACAAAAAAACAGCCTGAGGAAATTTTGATTGAGATTGCATGGAATTTATCAGTCAGTTTCCAGATAATTGTAAATTTCTTTCAGTGCTATTTTGTAATTTTAAATTGTTTACATTTTCCATATATTTGGTTAACTTTATCCATACATATTTTCATGTTTTTAATGAGATTGTAAATCATTTTTTAAATTCAATGTATTAGTTTTTATACAGAAACACGATTTTGTATAGATATTTTGTATAGAGTTTTGTAGAGATACACAATTGATTTTAGTATAGGGCCTTTTGTCTGTACTCTAAGTTCTGAAAGATTTTGATGCTTAGGGTTTTTTGATGGGTTGGTGTCCTTATTACTATGAGTATCTCTTTTTATCCCTGATAATATTTCTGACACTGTTTAACATTGCATGTATCTCCACTGTTGGCTTTTGAGCCATCATTGTTTGAATTTTGTTGTTTTTTTTTTTTTTAGTGGCTTCTCTAGGCTATTTATCCCATTTAACTTCAAATGTTATACTACTTTACAGTATACTACTATTTACCTCTTCTCATACTTTGTGCTGTTGTTGTCATTTACTTCTACAATGTATTGTAAACCCCAATGCTCCATTTTGTATGTTCTTCAAACAGTTACTTGTTGAAGAACTTTAAGAATGAGGGGGAAAACGCATTTTAAATTTACCCATACATATACTCTTCCCAACAATCTGCCTTCCTTTGTATTGATCCATGATGCCATCTGGTGTCATTTTTCTACTGCCTAAACAACTTTCTTTATCATTACTCATAATGTAGGTCTGCCAATGAACTTTAATTTTTTGGTGTGAAAACAGTTTTTAGTTTTCCTTTCATTTTGAAAGAGAAAGATCTACATTGACTTCATCTTTTTTTCTCCCCTATCAGTACTTAAAGTCTGACATAACTATATGTAATTTTTTCTTGAGTTTTAATTTAAATTCCAGTTAGTTAACCTACAGTGTAATATTAGTTTCAAGTGTACAATGTAGTGATTCAACACTTCCATACATCACCAGGTGCTCAGCATTCCTTAATCTTCATCACTTATTTAACCCATCCTACACTGCACTTCCCTTCTAGTAACCATCAGTTTGTTCTCCATAATTAAAAAAAATTTTTTTTTATTTTTTTAATGTTTACTTTTGAGAGAGAGAGGGAGACAGAGCATGAGTGGGGGAGGAGCAGAGAGAGAGGGAGACACAGAGCTGTCAGCACAGAGCCTGATGCGGGGCTCGAACTCACAAACCATGAGATCCTGACCTGAGCCAAAGTCGGACACTTAACCAACTGAGCCACCCAGGCTCCCCTGTTCTCCATAATTAAGAGTCTCTTTCTTGATTTGTCTCTTTCTTTTCCCTTTGTTCATTTGTTTTGTTTCTTAAATTCCACATATGAGTGAGATGATATGGTATTTGTCTTTCTCAGACTGACTTATTTCACTTAGCACAATATTCTCTAGCTCCATCCATGTCATTGCAAATGGCAAGATTTCTTTCTTTCTTTCTTTCTTTCTTTCTTTCTTTCTTTCTTTCTTTCTTTCTTTCTTTCTTTCTTTCTTTTTTTATGTCTGAATAATATTCCATTGTCTGTATATCCCACATCTTCTTTATCCATTCATCAGTTGATAGACATTTGGGCTCTTTCCATACTTGGTAGTTATTTATTATTGATAATGCTGCTTATAAACATTGGGGTGCATGTACCCCTTCAAATTTGTATTTTTGTAACCTTCGGGTAAATGCCTAATAGTGTAATTGCTGGATCATAGGATGGTTCTGTTTTCAGGTTTTTGAGGAACCTCCATACCGTTCTCCACAGTGGCTGCACCAGTTTGCATTCCCACCAGCCATGCAAAAGGGTTCTCCTTTCTCTGCATCCTTGCCAACACATGTTGTTTCTTGTCTTGTTAATTTTAAGCCTTCTAACAGTTGAGTGTTATCTTATTTTTGTTTTGATTTGTATTTCCCTAATGATGAGTGATGTTGAACATTTTTTCATGTGTCGGTTGGCCATCTGGATGTCTTCTTTGGAAAAGTGTCTATTCATGTCTTCTGCCCACTTCTTAATTGGGTTGTTTGTTTTGTGGGTGTTGAGTTTGATAAGTTCTTTATAGATTTTGGATACTAACCCTTTATTGGATATGTCATTTGCATATGTCTTCTCCCACTCTGTAGGCTGCATTTTAGTTTTGTTGTTTTCTTTTCAGTGCAGAAGCTTTTTATCTTGATGAGGTCCCAATAGTTCATGTTTGCTTTTCTTTCCCTGGCCTCTCGGCTACATGTCTGGTAAGAAGTTGCTCCAGCCAAGGTCAGAGAAGTTGCTGCCTGTGTTCTTCTGTAGGATTTTGATAGTTTCCTGTCTAACATTTGAGTCTTTCATCCATTTTGAATTTATTTTTGCGTGTGGTATAAGAAAGTGGTCCAGTTTTATTCTTCTGCATGTCACCATCCAGTTTTCCCAGCACCATTTATTGAAGAGACTTTTTTCTATTGTTTTTTTTTTCCCTGCTTTTTCAAAGATGAATTGACCATATAGTTGAGGGTCCATTTCTGTGTTTTCTATTCTCTTCTACTGATCTATGTGTTTGTTTTTGTGCCAGTTTCATACTGTCTTGGTGACTACAGCTTTGTAAAATAGTGTGAAATTCAGAATCCTGATGCCTCCAGTTTTATTTTTATTTTTCAAGATTGCTTTGGCTATTTGGGTCTTTTTTGGTTCCCTATAAATTTTAGGATTGTTTGATCTAGCTCTGTGAAGGATGCTGGTGGTATTTTGATAGGGATTGCATTAAATGTATATAGATTGCTTTGGGTAGTATAGATATTTTAACAGTGTTTTTTCTTCCAGTCAGTGAACATGGAATGTTTTTCCATCTCTTTGTGTCTTCTTCAATATCTTTCATAAGTGTTCCATAGTTTAAAGAGTATAGATCTTTTACCTCTGTAGTTAAGTTTATTCTTAAGTATCTTATTGTTTTTGGTGCAGTTGTAAATGGGACCAGTTCCTTGATTTCTACTGCTTTGCTATTATTGGTATATAGAAATGCAAGATTTCTGCATGTTGATTTTATATCCCACGACTTTGCTGAATTCATGTATTAGTTCTAGCAATTTTTTGGTGGAGTCTTTTGGGTTTTCTACATAGAGTATCATAGCATCTGCAAATAGTGAAAGTTTGACTTCTTCCTTGGCAATTTCTATGCCTTTTATTTGTTTTTGCTATTTGATTGCTGAGTCTAAGACTTTCAGTGCTATATTAAGTAGTAATGGTGAGAGTGGGCATTCATATCTTGTTCCTGACTGTAGGGGAAAGGCTCTCAGTTTTTCCACATTGAGGATGAGATTAGCTGTGCGTCTTTCACACATATGGCCTTTATGATGTTGAGGTATGTTCCATCTATCTGTACTTTGTTGAGGTTTTTTAAATTTTATTTTTAATTTTTTTTAATGTTTATTTATTTTTGAGACGGAGAGAGAGCATGAACGGGGGAGGGTTAGAAAAAGGGAGACACAGAATCCGAAGCAGGCTGCAGGCTCTGAGCTGTCAGCACAGAGCCCGACGCGGGGCTCAAACTCACGGACTGTGAGATCATGACCTGAGCCAAAGTCGGATGCTTAACCGACTGAGCCACCCAGGCGCCCCTGTTGAGGTTTTTTTTAAATCAAGAATGGATGCTGTATTTTGTCCAATGTTTTTTCTGCATCTACTGAGAGAATTATATGGTTCTAATCCTTTCTTTCTTTCTTTTTTTAATGTTTATTCATTTTTGAGAGAGTGTGAGTGTGGGAGAGGCAGAGAGAGAGAGGGAGACATAGATTCTGAAGCGGGCTTCAGGCTTCAAGCTGTCAGCACAGAGCCCGACGTGGGGCTCAAACCCACGGACCGTGAGATCATGACCTGAGCTGAGGTTGGATGCTCAACCAACTGAGCCACCTAGGTGCCCCTAATCCTTTCTTTCATTAATGTGGTGTATCACTATGATTGTTTTGCAAATATTGAACCAGCCCTGCAGCCCAGGAGTAAATCCCATTTGATCATAGTGAATACTTTTTTTAATGTAATGTTGAATTCTCTTTGCTGGTATCTTGTTGAGAATTTTTTGCATCTAGGTTCATCAGGGATATTAGTGTGTAATTGTCCTTCTTAGAGGGATCTTTAGCTGGTTTTGGAATCAAGGTAATGCTAGCTTCATAGATTAAGTTTGGAAGATTTCCTTCCATTTACTTTTTTGGGGACAGTTTGAGAAGACTATGTATGAACTCTTCTTTAAATGACTGGTAGAATTCCCTTGGGAAGCCATCCGGCCCAGGACTCTTGTTTCTTGGGAGATTTTTTGATTACTGATTCAATTTGTTTCCTGGTTATGGGTTTGTTCAAATTTTCTATTTCTTACTGTTTCAGTTTTCGTAGTTTGTGGGTTTCTTTTCTTTTCCTTGCAAGTTTATTTATTTATTTTGAGAGAGAGAGAGAGTGCAAGAGTGTAAGTGGGGGAAGGGCAGAAAGAGGAGAGAGAATTTCAAGCAGGCTCTGTACTGTCAGCACAGACTCTTGGTTAACCAACTGAGCCATCTAGGCCTCTTGGTAGTTTATGGGTTTTTAGGAATTTGTCCATTTCTTCCTGATTGCTCAGTTTCTTGGCATATAATTTTTCATAATATTCTTTTATAATTGTATTTCTGTGGTGTTGTTTGCAAAATCTCCTCTTTTGTTTGTGATTTTATCTATTTGGATCCTTTCTTTTTTCTTTTTGATAAGCCTGGCTAGGGGTTATCAATTTTATTTCCAAGAACTAGCCTTTAGTTTCATTGATCTGTTGTATTGTTTTGTTTGTTTGTTTCTATATTGTTTATTTCTTCTCTAATCCTTATTTCCCTTCTTCTGCTGGCTAAAGCTTTATTTGCTGTTCCTTTTCTAGTTCCTTTAGGTGTAAGGCTAGGTTGTGCATTTAGGACCTTTCTTGCTTCTTGAGATAGGCTTTAATTGCAATATACTTTGCTCTTAGGATTGTCTTTGCTGCATTCCAAAAGGTTTGGACTGTCATGTTTTCATTTTCATTGGCTTCCATGTATTTTTTAATTTCTTCTTTAATTGCCTGGTTAACCTATTTATTTTTTAGTACGATGTTCTTTAGCCTCCATATATTTGAGGACTTTCCAAATTTTTTCTTGTGGTTGACTTCAAGTTTCATAGTGTTGTAATCAGAAAACATGTATGGTATGATCTTGATCTTTTTGTACCTGTTGAGGGCTGATTTGTGACTCAGTATGTGATCTGTTCTGCAGAATGTTGTATATACACTCCAGAACAATGTGTATTCTGCTGCTTTAAGATGAAATGCTCTGAATATATCTGTTAAGTTCAGCTGGTCCAGTGTGTCATTGAAAGCCATTGTTTCCTTGTTGATTTTCTGCTTAGATGATCTGTCCATTGCTGTATGTGGATGAGTAAAGTTCCCTACTATTATTGTATTATTATCGATGAATTCTTTTATGTTTGTGATTAACTGATTTATATATTTGGTTTCGTCCAAGTTGAGGACATAAATATTTACAATTGCTCAATTTTCTTGGTGAAAAGACCCCTAATGATGATATAATGCCCTTCTTCTCTTGTTACAGTCTTTGTTTTAAAATCTAGTTTGTCTGATATAAGTATAGCAACTCTGGCTTTCTTTTGACATCCGTTAGCATGATAGTTGGTTCTCTATCCCCTCACTTTCAGTCAGCACATGTCTTCAGGTGTAGATATCTCTTGTAGGCAGCATATACATGAGTTTTGTTTTATTATTTTTTTCTGATACCCTGTGTCTTTTTGATTGAAGCATTTTAGTCCATTTACATTCAGAGTGATTATTGAAAAATAAAAAGTTAGTGCCATTGTGTTACCTGTAGAGTTGGTGTTTCTGGTGATGTTCTCTGGTCCTTGGTAGTCTTTGCTGCTTTGGTCTTTTTATTTATTTATTTTTAAGTTTCATTCATTCATTCATTCATTCATTCTCTGCTCAGAGTACCCCTTAAAATTTCATGCAGGGCTGGTTTAGCAGTCACAGACTCCTATAGTTTTTGTTTGTTGGGGAAACCCTTTGTCTCTTTCTATTCGCAATGAAGTCTTGCTGAATAAAGAATTGTTGGGTGCATGTTTCACCCATTCAGTACGTTGAATATATCCTGCCACTCCCTTCTGGCCTGCCAAATTTCAGTGGACAGATGTGTTGCTAACCCATGTGTCTACCTTCGTAGGTTAAGGACATTTTGTCCCTAGCTGCTTTCAGATTTCTTTCTTTACCTTTGTATTTTGCAGTTTTCACTACAGTATGTCATGGTATTGACCTGTTCATGTTGATTTTGAGGGAAGTTCTCTGTGCCTCTTGGACTTGAATGCCTTTTTCCTCCCCAGATTAGGGGAGTTCTCAGCTATAATTTGTTGAAAGAAAACTTCTGCCCCTTTTTCCTGTTCTTCTTCTTCTTCTTCTTCTTCTTCTTCTTCTTCTTCTTCTTCGACTCCTGTTATAGGGATATTGTTCCATTTTATGGCATCACTAAGTTCTCTAAGTCTTCCCTTGTGATCTAATAGTTTACTTTCCCTCTTAAGCTTCATTGTTTTCCATGATTTTATCTTCTATATCACCTATTCTGTCCTCTGCTTCTTCAATCCTTGTTAGGACTCTATCCAGTCAGTTTTGCATCTCAGTTACAGTATTTTTTTATTTCAGCCTGACTAGTTTTTAGGTCTTTGATCTCTGCAGCAAGGGTTTCTCTGGTGTCTTCTATGCTTTTTTTCAAGCCCAGCTAGTAGTCTTATGACTTGTTCTAAATTCTTGTTCAGATATATTGCTTATATCTCTTTTGAGCAAGCCCCTGGCTTTGATTTCTTCTTGACTTTTCTTTTGGGGAAAATTCCTCTCTCTTGTCATTTTGGCTAAGTTTCTGTCTTTTGCATGTTTTAAAAGTTTGTTGCATTTCCTACACCTAAAAGTAATGCTATATTTAAAAGAGGTCATATACTGTCTAGGGCCTGGCACTTGAGGAAGTGTTTCTGGTGTATGCTGCGTGCACTCTGCTGTTGTGTTTTGACTGCTCTTTCCCACTGGTCAGTCCTCTCTGGAGCTCCTCCTTGCTTGCAGTGGGGAGTGTTTGGACCTTTAACTAGGTGTGCTTTGATTTGTTTGTTAAAATAAGCCTGGGAAAAAGGGGGAGGGAACCCCAGAGAATAAAAAACTAAAAGGCTGATTCCAAAGAAACAGAAAGGGAAAACAAGAAGAAAATAAAAATAGAAGAAAAAAGAAAAGAATAAAGAAGCCTGATCCAAAAATAGAAAAGGAAATGAAAACAAACAAACAAGAAACTGTGAGACTGATTCCAAAAGAAAAAATGAAGAAGAAAGAAAAAGAAGAAAAAAAAGTAAGCCTAGTCCTAGTTCCACCAAAACTGCAGGTATAATTTTGAAGCACTGGATTTTCAGTACACTTGGTACATGATGGGTGCTGGTTGTGCCGGTCTTCTGGAGGAAAGGCTGGCTGCCTTGGCTCACAGTCAGTCTTGCCCTGGTTAATAAGCATTTGCCAAACATAGGGGGACAGGGTTTGGTGTAAGTGGGCCCCACCTCTACCGGGGGCCTCTTTGCTGCCCAGCAAAGTCCATTGTGTTGGTATTGGGGGGAGGGGGGAGGAAATGGCACCACCCAAATCTCTTGTCCCCAGACAAGGAATCTCACACCCCCAGGTATTCAGGCAGCCCTCACAGAACATTATGAGGGCAGTTCAGCTCTCTCTGCACCACAGCTCTCCTGTGTTCTTTCTTTGGTGCACTGCTGGGATTCAAAACTTGACATCTTAAAGAACCTAGCACTTAGCGACCCACCCCCCTCCTCAGGAGCAGAGCCTTTCCACACTGTGTCTGACGTCCTTTGTCCCAGAAAAATAGTTCTGTGCATTGCATGGAATCCATGGCAGAGCACCACTAAAAGCAGCAAAAAGTTTACATGTTCTCTGGGTGCAACTCTGTCCCCTGCCTATGAAAGGCCTTTTGCTGAGCTTACAGCGTCTTTTGTCCTTGGAAAGGCAATATACCCTCTTCCAAAAGTACTCCAGGCAGGGGAATGCGCTCTCTTAGTGTGCCTGGGAGATCTCTACGCCACACTGTGTGCTCTGGGGCCAGTTCCCTCCTTCTCCTAGGAGTCTCTGCCACAGCTCTGCTCCAGAGAAAGTTGCACACTTCCAGAACCTCAGAGTTTGAGCTCTAAACGCTGTTTCCAAAAAAACAAAAAACCTGCAACATTCAGTACTTCTTGCTCTCCATTGTGTTTGTCCAGATGGGTTTTCCTCCTGTGCAAATCCAGTGCTGCACTCTCTCAACTCCTCCTTTTCTCTTTTTTGTCTCTCCACAGAAAGAGTTCTCTCCCTTCCACAGCACTGCCATTTTTCTCTCCCCCAGTTCACTTCCACATACTTTATACCTGCCATGCTGCCTCCCTCCAACCATGGAGATCCTTCTGCCAGTCTGCAGATCAATTTCCTGGGTGTTCCAAGTGATCTGACCTCAATACAGCTGTGTTTGAGGGACAAGGAAAGCCCAGCTTTCCCCTACTTCTGCATCACCTTAATTCCTTCGACAGTTTTATTTCTTAAATCTTTCTTGAATCTGTCCACTTTCCTCTATTTTTCTACTTCCATCTAGTTTCTTCATTTCTCACTTAAGCCTATGATAAATTTCTCTTAGTTGGTTTAACAGTGTCCATGCTTGCCTAATTCCAGGCTGTTTTTACATTAAAACTAGACTGAACTTTCTGAGATGCAAATTTGTTGATGCCACTTACCTATCCCATTACCTATGACCTCCCCAAACAAAGCAAGTACACACAAAAACTTTAATGGCTTAATATTATTTATAAGGCTCTCTTTCACCTTTAAATTTCAGTATACTGCTCTATCTCCTATCTTTCTTTCCCTCATACTTGTTATCCTAGCTACAGTGGCCTTTTTTCCTTCTTTTCAGTGCCAGGAGATTGTTAACTTTATGTGCATCCAAATGTAGAGTTCACCTAAAAACACATGAATGGTGGACTTCTTTCAACCTGTGATTTCTAAATTTTCTAACATAAGTATGCTTTTTTTTAATAGTTAAACATAAATATTGAAATTTGTAATGTGCCAAATAGGTAGTGGGACAGGCAGGTTTTTAAGTGTCTTTTTAACCTATCCCATGATTTCTTTGGAATCCTCAGAAGGAAAGTGTGACATTTAGGCAGCAATATGTGGTATGATAGGTGGGAGTGCTAAACAAACACTTCCTCCCTGTGTATACTTAACTTGCCATCTATCACGATACCTTACATTCTGTCAATTTCAATTCTATGTAATATTTGTTAAGAGTTGGTCAGAGACTAGCTGAGAATATAGGCACTGTAAAGTCAGTTCTAGACAGGAACTTTGAAATCCTTATAAGGAAGGGTCATATTGGAAGATAGGGAAGTGTGCAAAGATCACATGATTACTGTGGTTATACTTCAGTTCTGGGCATAGGCATTGGTGACATCTTAGTCTTCTTCATCTTTGTCTTGGTCTTCATCTTGGTCTTCTTCATCTTTGTCATCTTCATTGTCTGTCATCTTCTTTTCTTCCTTTCCCTCCCCTCCCTCTCCTCACTCTCCTTCCCCTCCCTTCTACTTTTTCTGTTAAAACTTTTGGCATAAGAAGTGAGAAGATAAATTTTCCATACTGTTAAGTAGGTTAAAACAACATTTCTATCAGAAATTCAAATTGACGGCAAGCTGAACAATTCTAGTGCATATTTTCATATTGTAATATTTCAGTTATGGGCATTTGATAATTTTTAGCTGATCACCTGAGCAGACACAAACATAAAAGTAAATTATTTTTTAAAATCTTGTAAATTTCATAGTTAAGTCTGTTTTGTGATCTCTTGAGGGAAGAGAGTCTCCACTTTCTTTTAATTTTTATATAGTAGCTAGTTTCCCATTTTTGTATGGTACATGCTATTAACATAATGGTTTCTTAAATCACATTGCAAAAATCCAAAATCCTGGCATTCTTCTATTACTATATTTATTTGGAGAGCATTGGAAACTAATGCAAAGGAGACAACAGATTGTGTGTATTGAACAGAAAGGAATAAAAGTTCAGTAAAGCTTAATAGTTTGTCCATCTTCACATAAATGCTGCAGAACAGTAGGCAGTCTTGGGGCTGCTTGGTGTACGGGGCACTGTTGATTTAAGAGACAACAACACTACAACCCAAAATTTTGGGAAAGTTGAGTGAGAGGGCTGATTAATTTATAGTTGCAGAAATAGTCTTTAAGCCACTCGTGACCACTGCATTCTGTTTATAATGGTGACCTTGAACTGTTAGGGGAAGTTTATTACATTTTATATATCTCATTTATTATGTAGCAAAGTATACAATATGTTTTAGATAGGTTTTTTTAAAAACAAAATTGTTTATAATTGAAAGTTACCTATCCTCAAGGAAATTTCTGTTAATTTGTTATAATATAATCATATGATTAGGTGGCAATTTGGGTTGTTAAAGTCTACGTTAGCTCTATTAAAAATATTGGGCCTGTTCACCATTCTTTTTTGCAAAACTATATGGATTCCAGAATAGTAGCTAGTTTCTCATTTTTTTAATATATTTTTCTTATAATGTTTCTTATAATTTTGTTTCGTATATTTACATAAGCTCAGTGCATTTTTCTTATGTTTCTTATAATTTTGCATGTTTCTTATAATTTTGTTTCATATATTTACATAAGCTCAGTGGTATTTTGTTGATTTGGAAATCACTGGAGTTGAAAATATTTTCTACATTTTTGTGAAATAAAAACTATCACTTACTAAGTGATTTATTTTCAATTTCTCTGCACCGTAAAATAACAATGACTTAATGCAGTAGACATTCATTATTTGTGACCACCTAGCATTTTGGATAGCTTCCCTACATTTTTGTTGATTTTTATATTACAAGTCCTGGCTTCCCAAAATAGGTGGTAGAAAATTTGTATTCTCATTCCCACTCACAGCCAAGACAGAGGCATATGACCAGTCATATACTGTCACCTTTAAAATTGCGTGAGAGCAACATGAGGTGGCAGTCTTGGGCAGGGGTTTATCTTTTGGCAAAGATGGTGGTATGAGCTTCTGGTTTTCTATGTTCCTAGTATCAGAGGTATCAAGGTGTGGTGGCAACATAGTTTTTCCTGGAGAACCTCTCAAAGTATGGTTGGGATTCCTATTTTCATACCTACTATGTTTGGCTTCCTGGCCCTTAACAGGGCTTCCATAAACTCCCTACTAATCTTTAAATAAATTCCTTTTCTGCTTTAGCCAGAAGAGCTCTTCTGTTGGCAGTTAAGTAGGAAGCTGGACTGAATACCTAATATTACTATTTCTATTTTAGAAAATGTAAACAGGGGCGCCTGGGTGGCTTAGTCAGTTAAGCGTCCGACTTCGGCTCAGGTCATGATATCGCAGTTCGTGAGTTCAAGCCCCGCGTCGGGCTCTGTGCTGACGGCTCAGAGCCTGGAGCCTGTTTCAGATTCTGTGTCCTCCTCTCTCTCTCTGACCCTCCCCCATTCATGCTCTGTCTCTCTCTGTCTCAAAAATAAATAAACGTTAAAAAAAAATTTTTAAAGAAAATGTTAACAAATGCCTTGCTTTCTTTTTTCATGCCTTCAATTTGCATACATTATATTGTTTACTTAATTGATGGATTATTTTGGATTAAATCTCATATATATATATATTTTTTTTTCTTTTACCAGATTGTAATCTCTTTAAGAGTGGAGCCCATGCTTTCATTTCTTTGTATCCTTACACATGGTAAAGATTCAATAAACATTTATAAAACTGGTAAAGTTAGGATACTTTGAAACATTATTTATTTTTTGTACTTTTCACTCACTAGCAATGTTCCTTAGTTATACATGACCAAAATAACTTTAGGCATAGCTTCTGTTATTGTTTCACACAGTAACAGGTAAACACTCTCTAAGCCAAAAAAGAACAACATCAAAAATGAGACTTGTCCAGTCAAAGAAAACTTTTGGACCACTTTTTCTGTTCATGTGTTGTTGTTTACCTTTTACTTTTATTTAGCAAATATGGCTTTTAGAATTATCTTCAGACAATTTTTTAGCATGTCTCCAACACTGAAGGCTTAATTTTTTGAACTGACATTTTAGAAATGTGCACTACTATATCTGATTGTAGAATTCTCCTTTGAGCAAATTTTTAAATTGAGAATAACCTTGAAATCTGGTGAATTTTATCTGTCCTTGTCAGCAAAATGTGGTTTGCTCCAGCATTTCAGAATACAGTATTAAAATATTTTTTTTAATTATGTTATGTTTGACAAAGGTTTCAAAAATTGTTGAATTATAGACATTAACTCTACAGCTCTTTGGCAGGCCCCATTTCTACTGAGGATTAGAAGAGACTCACACTTCTAATTCTAAGGAACTATTCTGTGGTATGCTTGCGTATACCACACTGGACTTTGTTTTTCTTCCTCATGCCTTTTTATACTCTATCTATCATTCTTCCCTGAAAGGTACCATTTATAAGGAACAGAAGTGTGAGTAGCAGCCCTTGAGTACCTTCAGGCAATACCCACAGTTGGCAGTATCATGCCCCAACTATATCATAACTTTTCCAGGCACTTGAGCCAACAGACGTGTGTATCACACCATTGCCTAATTTTCTTCTTCCAAGTGTAAACCAATTGATGCTGTGTTTGGTGCTATAAAGGGCAAACTGTATTTCTGGCATTTACGCTAACCCACTATCTACACCTGAGGAAGTTTTCTTACCCTTCTATGTCCTTAGTGTCCCTATCAATAAGTTGAATTGAGTAATTAAAGAAATTACTGTGTCACTAACCTTTATTGACCAAAGGTTGCTTATCACCACTGTAGGCAAAAACAAGTTCATAAAAGTGTTTTGGTCTGTTCCAACTTCCCCTTTCATTTTCTTTCTCAAGCACTAGTTTTACTCTTTCACTTCTGCAGAAACAGAGTTGATTGTGACAGGGTTGACCAAAATCAATTTTAATGCTAAGAGTACTAAATTACCTGCATTGTGATGGTTGGTGTTCCAATAGATACAGTTTTCTATACCAAACTTTTAAAGAAACTCTGAGTTATATTCCATGAGAAATAATTGGACAACCTTTTTGGTATTAATAGCAGAATATTGACGAAGAAGTGACTACTCTTCTTAGTATCTGAAGTGTAGAGAAACTCATTTTCATGGTAAAAGACACAATATCTATAAATTTAAGATAAACAGACTCTTTAATATTACCTGGCTTATATTCTTTAGCTTTTGAAAAGTTGGTTTAAGAATTTTTTTTCATTTCACAGGCCTTTTAGTTTAATTTTTTTAATTTCATAGGCCTTTTAGTTTAATTTTTTAATTGTTTACTTTTGAGAGAGAGTGAGAGAGTGTGTGTGTGTGCACGTGTGCACGAGTTGGGGAGGGGCAGAGAGAGGTGGGGATACAGAACCTGAAGCAGGCTCCAGGCTCCAGGCTCTGAGCTGTCAGCACAGAGTTGACAGGGGGAATCGAACCCGTGAACCGTAAGATCATAACCTGAGCCAAAGTCAGATGTTTAACCGACTGAGCCACCCTGGTGCACCACACAGGCTTTTTAGTATAAAAGTCAGGTGGTTCTACTAAGGTTTATAATGAAAGCAACCTTACTTCAGCTCAACCTCAAGTCGATGAGTCAGAAATTATCCTCCTTTAGATATTTCTTTTAGTGATTGTTTCCACATTTCAAATTGCATGCTTATATTGCTCTTTCTTGATATTTTGTTTTGGTATTATCTAGTGAAGTCCATCTGTGGAAGATGAAGATTTTATTCGCTTACAGCCATTTCCACTGATTTGGAAGTTCCATGCTCTTTATGTCTGTTCTTAATTTGATCTCTTCTGCCTCATCAATCTTACATATTATTGTTAAATGATAATTTAGCTCTGTCTCATTTTTTACCCTAAACTAGACATTATTGTAATTACTGTTTTTTGTAACATGGTTAACAGTTGATTTGTTCTCTCATCCTTACATCTTAGAACTTCTTTCCGTGGTCATTTTTTTTTCTTCCTGAATTATATACTCTAGAAGTATTTTCTCTGTATCTTTAAATTGGGGTAGTTTCTATCACTGTCTTCAAGTTCACTAATCTTTTCTTCTGCCATGTCTACTTTGCCATTAGTAAATATGGTATATTTTCATCTCAGACATTGTAGTTTTCATCTCTCAAAGTTTGATTGTTGTCTATTTTATATCTTTATGTCTCTAGTTAATCTTTTGGCTGTATTGATTATGGTTTAAATAACTACTTTAATGGCCTTCTTTGCTAATTCTAACATTTGTTTTCATTTCTGGGCCAGTTTTGATTGATTTTTCTCCTTATATAGGTCATGTGTTTTCTGGTTCATTGTAGGCCTGCTGGTTTTGGTTTAGGTGGCAAACATGGTTTTGTCTTGGAGGATGCTACGTGTTTTTATTCCCATATTTTATTCCTGTAAATCTTAATGGGTTTTTTTCTGGAATGCAATTAAATTACTTGGAAACAGTTTGATCATTTGGATCTTTTAGGATTTGTTACCTGGGTCCAGAGCAATGGCCAGTTTAGGGCTAATTATTTTCTACTACCAAGTATTCTATTTGCTGTCCCATGATTTGTGAGTTCTTCTAGTATGTCTAGTAGGAATAGATATTGTTTTCTAATTTTGGGGGTATTTTTCCCCTACCTAGCCTTGGCTTGTTACCTAACATGCATGCACTAATTAGTACTCTGAATATTCAAAGGGGATCCTCTGAACATCTTTGGTATTCTCATTTCCTTCAGCTGTCTCCTCTTTGGTGTTGTGCCCTGAAGACTCTAGCTGCCTTCCTATCTCTGGACTCTTGCCTGGGTTTCCCCTTCCTGCATCATGGCCTGGAAAATCTCAGCAGGCAATAAACTGCCACAGTTGCTGGGCTCACCTTGTCTGCTTCCCATTTCTTAGAGGATCATTGTCCTTTGCTTGATACTTAGGTTCCTATAAACCATTCTGTTATCTATTTTGACAGGATTTTTTTGTTTGGTTCTGGTGGGAGAGTAAATCTGATTCCTTGTTATTTCATTTAGGGTGGAAGCAGAAGACACTTTAGAAGTTTTTACTTTTGTTAGAATCAGTTCTACTTTTTTTGTCCAATTGGAAACATTAATTTATCTTCATTCATGAGTGGTACTGTTTCAGGTTTATTTTGTTGCTGTTAATGTGTCTTTCAATCCTTTTGTCATTTCTGTGTATGTAATCTTTTTTTTCTTCTCTGCTTGTATGATTTTTTTTTTGCCTTTGATATTTTATTGTTTTATTATGATGTGCCCAAGTGTGGCTTTCTTAATTTATTTTCTTGGGTTTCCTGAATTGAAGATTTGTGTCCTTCAGTAGTTCTAGGAAATACTTAGCCATTGTGTCTTCAAATATTGCTGTCATCACCATCTTCCTACCCCTCTTCTCTATTCTTATTTTCTGGAGCTCCAGTTGGTTGGTTGTTAGATTGCAATCTGTCCTTCATTGGTCTTTATATCTCTCCCATACATTTTATACTTTTGTCTTTTTGCACTGAATTCTTTGAAATTTCTTCAGCTCTGCCTTTTCCTATATACAATCAACTATTTAACCTATCCATTGAATATTTTATTTTTGTGTTTATACTTTTTTATTTCTGAAAGTGTCCTTAAAAAAATTTTTTTAATGTTTGTTCATTTTTGAGAAACACAGAGAGAGAGAGCACGAGTGGGGCATGGGCAGGTGGGCAGCAGAGAGAGGGAGACACAGAATCC
This sequence comes from Acinonyx jubatus, assembly GCF_027475565.1. Classification (NCBI taxonomy): domain Eukaryota; kingdom Metazoa; phylum Chordata; class Mammalia; order Carnivora; family Felidae; genus Acinonyx; species Acinonyx jubatus. The sequence goes on from NC_069391.1 coordinate 61,713,435, forward strand.
GAAGCAGGCTCCAGGATCCGAGCTGTCAGCACAGTGCACGATGCGGGGCTTGAACCTGAGCTGAAGTCAGATGCTCAACCAACTGAGCCACCTAGGAGCCCCTATTTCTAGAAGTTTCTTTAGTTTTGTTTTCAAATTGCCTAAACAAAATCCAAATCCAAAAGATGGTTCTTCGAAATTCTCTGATAATTTGTTACTTACTTTAATTCCCTCTTTTACTTCTTTAACATGTCTCTTATATTTTGTTTCTAATATTGCATTCACTAAAATTTTTGAGGTGAAATCATGTAGTGAAGGCCTTAGGACCCCAGTTTTTCAATGTGGGGAAGATTTTAAATTATGTTTCTTTAATAGATAAACATTATGTAAGTTTTCATTCTTCTTCCATCAGTTTTGTTAATTCATGTTTTTCGAAAGACTTGGCTGATTTATTTACATTGTTATCTGGCATAAAATTGCTCATAATATCCTTAAATCATTTATGTCTGTAGGATCTACAGGATGTGACATTTTCATTTTTTGGATGGAGTGTGTGTGTGCACATGCAAGCACACACACGCGTGCTTTCTTGAGTGACCTTGCTAAGCATTTATCAAATTTTGTTAATGTTTTCAAAGACCCAACTTTTGGATTTAATGATTTTTCTCTTGTATATTTGTTTTCTATTTCATTGACTTCTACTCTATATTTTCTTTTTTCAACTTTGATTTGCTTTTTCTTTTTTTCTAATGAACACTTATGTATTTGATTTTCAACTTTTCTAAATGTACATTCTTTTTTAAAAGAAGTATTCATTGATGTATAGTTGACATACAGTGTTATGTTAGTTTCAGGTGTCTGACATAGTGATTCGACAATTCTGTACATTACTCATTTCCATAAGTGTATAATATTATTACAGTATTGACTGCTGTATGCTGTACTTTTCATCTCTGTGGCACATTTATTTTATAACTGGAAACTTTTTACCTCTTAAATCCCTTCAGCTGTTTTCTCATCCATCTACTTCCTCCCTTTTCAACTACCAGTATAGTCTCTTTATTTATGAGTCTGTTTTTGTGTTTGTTCTTTTGTTTTTTTTTTAGATTACATATGTGAGTGAGATCATATGGTATTTGTCTTTGTCTGATTCATTTCACTTAGCATTATACCCTCTGGATCCATCCATGTTGTTGTAAATGGCAAGATCTCATTCTTTTTTTTAAGACTGAGTAACATTCCATTCTATGTATCCACCACATTTTCTTTATCCATTCATCTGTCAGTGTCCACTTGGGTTGCTTTTATATTTTGGCTGTTGTAAATAATTCTGCAGTAAACAGGGTGCATGTATTTTTTCAAATCAGTGTTTTTTGTTTTCTTTGGGTAAATACCCAGTAGTGGAATTATTGGATCACATGATATTTCTATTTTAATTTTCTGAAGAGCCTCCATACTGTTTTCCACAGTGGTTGTACCAATTTACATTCCCACCAACACCATTTATTGAAAGAATTATTGCTTCCTCATTGTATACTCTTGCCTCCTTTGTTGTAGGTTAATTGATCATATAAGTGTGGTTTTATTTCTGGGCTCTCTTACCTTGTTCCATTGATCTATGTGTCTGTTTTTGTGCCAGTGTCATATTGTTTTGATTACTATAGCTTTATAGTATAATATGAAATTATGGAGCATGATTCCTCCAGCTTTGTTTTTCTTTCTCAAGATTGCTTTGGCTGTTTGGGGCCTTTTGTGGCTCCCAAACAAATTTTAGGATTATTTGTTTTAGTTCTGTGAAGAGTACTATTCATTTTTTGACAGGGCTTACATTGAATCTATAGATTGCTTTGAGTAGTATGGATATTTTAACAATATTAATTATTGCTGTCTAACAGCATGGTAAATTTTTCCACTTGCGTTGTTTTCACTTTCTTTTATCAATGTCTTATACTTTTTACAGCAAAGGTCTTTTCACTTCCTTGGATAAATTTATTTCTAGGTTTCTTTTTTGTGCAATTGTCAGTAGGATTGTTCTTTTAATTTCTTTTTGCCACTTTGCTATTAAAACTATGTTAATTTTGTATCTTGAAACTGTATTGAATTTACTTATTGTAATAGTTTTGTGATGGAGTCTTTAGGGTTTTTTGTTTTTGTTTTTGTTTTTGTTTTTTTTCTATAAGTAGTATTATGTCATCTGCAAATAGTAAATGTTTTACTTCTTCCTTACCAGTTCGGGTGCCTTTTAGTTTTGGGGGTTTTTTTTGTTTCTTTGTTTTGTTTTTTGTTTTTTCTTGTCTGATTGCTGTGGTTGGGACTTCTAGTACTATGTTGAGTAAAAATGGTGAGAGAAAACATTCTTGCCTTGTTCTTGATGTTAAAGGAAAAACTTTCAGTTTTTTCACCATTATGATGTTAGCTGTAAGTTTTTTTAACATAGCCTTTATTATGTCGAGGAATCCTCCATCCACTTTGTTGATACTTCTTTTTTTTTTAAATCAGGAATGGATGTTATATTTTGTCAAATGCTTTTTGTGCATCTATCAAGAGGACCATATGGTTTTTATCCTTCTTGTTAATATGATGTATCATGTTGATTGATTTTTGATATTAAACCATCTCCTTGCATTACTGAAATAAATCTCACTTGTTCGTGGTGAATGATCTTTTAATGTATTCATGAATTTGGTTTCCTAATACTTTGTTGAGATTTTCCACCTGTGTTCATCAGGGATATTGGCCTATAGTTTTTTTTCTTTGTAGTGTCTTTGGTTTTGGTATCAACGTAATGATGGCCTTATAGAATAAATTTTGAAGTTTTCCTTTCTCTTCTTTTTTTTTTTTTGGAAAAGTTTGAAAAGAATGGGTATTAACTCTTTAAATGTTTGGTAGAACTGTTCTGTGAATCCATCTGATCTTATACATATGTTTCTTGGGAATTTTTTAATAACAGATTCAATTTTATTACTTGTAGTCAGTCTGTGCAGAATTTCTGTTTCTTCCTGATTCAGTTTTAGAAGATTGTTTCTGGGAATTTAGCTATTTTGTTTAGGTTGTCCAATTTGTTGGCATATAATTTTTCATAGTATTCTCTTATAATTCTTTGAGCTTCCGTGGTATTAGTTACTACTTCTCTTTCATTTCTGATTTTACTTATTTGAGTCTGCTTTTTTTTTTCTTGATAAATCTTACTAGAGGTTTATAAGTTTTGTTTAAAGAATTAGCTCCTGGTTTCATTGATCTTTTCTATTGTTTATTTTTAGTCTCCATTTCATTTTCACTCTAATCATTGTTTCCTTCTAATAACTTTGGGCTTTTTCCTTTTTCTAATTCCTTTAGGTGTAAGCTTAGATTGTTTATTTGAGATCTTTCTTGTTTCTTGAGGTTGGCCTATATCGCTTTAAATTACCCCCTTAGAACAGCTTATGCTGCATCCCAAAGATTTGGGACTGTTGTGTTTTCATTTCCATTTGTCTCCATGTATTTTTTTATTTCTTCTTTGATTTCTTCATTGACCCATTAGTTGTTTAGGAGCATATTATTTAGCCTTCATGTGTTTTTTCCTTGTAATTGATTTCTAGTTTCATACCATTGTGTTGGAAAAGATGCCTGATATGATTTCAGTCTTCTTAAGTTTATTGAAACTTATTATGTGGGCTAACATGTGATCTATTCTGGAGAATGCTTCATGTGCACTTGAGAATAATTCATTCTGCTATTTTGGGATGGAATGTTCTGTATATATCTGTTAGGTTCATCTGCTCTAATGTGTCATTCAAAGCCATTGTTTCCTTTTTGATTTTCTGTTTGTATGGTCTACCCACTGATGTAAGTGGGATGTTAAAGTCCCCCTACTATTATTGTATTGCTTTCAGTTTCTCTGTTTACATCTGTTAATATTTCCTTAATGCATTTAGGTGTTCCTGTGTTGAGTGAAAACATATCAACAGTTGTTATATCCTATTGTTGGAATTATACCTTTATTATTATGTAATATACTTCTATGTCTTTTGTCACTGTGTTTGTTTTAAAGTATAATTTGTCTGATATAAGTATTGCTATCCAGGACAGCCAGCTAGCCACCCTGCCTGCCTGCCTTCTTCCCTCTCTTCCTCCCTCCCTCTCTTTCTTCCTTTCTTCCTTCCTTTCTTCCTTCCTTTGCTTCCATTTGCATGGAATATGTTTTTCTATTCTTTCACTTTCAGTCTGTATGTACCTTTAGATCTGAAGTAAATCTCTTGTAGGCAGCATATAGACAGGTCTTGGTTTTTTTGTGTCCATATAGTCACTCTATGTTTATTTATTAGAGCCTTGAGTCTATTTATATTTAATGTAATTATTGACAGGTATTTATTGCCATTTTGTTAATTATTTTCTGGTTGTTTTTGTAGTTATTCTCTGTTGCTTTCTTCTTCTCTTGCTCTCTTCCCTTGTGGTTTCAATGGCTTTCTTTAGTGTTATGCTTGAATTCCTTTCTCTTCTTTTGTATGTCTTACAGGTTTTTGTTGTGTAGTTACCATTGGGTTCATATATAACATCCTGTGTGTAATAGCAATCTATATTAAGTTGATGGTCATTTAAGTTCAAACACATTCTAGAAGCATTAAATCTTTATTCTTCCCTCCATGTTTTATGTTTATGATGTCATATTTTACATCTTTTTATTTTGTGTATCCCTTGACTAATTTCTAGATATAATTGATTTTTCTACTTTTTTAATTTTAACCTCCATTACTTTATAAGTAATCTACTGCCTTTACTATATGTTTATTTTTGCCAGTGAAATGTTTTCCTATTATAATTTTCTTTCTTCTGTTATGGCCTTTTCTTTCCACTTAAACAATTCCCTTTAACATTTCTTAGAACACTGCTTTAGTAGCAATTAACTCCTTTAACTTTTGTTTGGGATATTCCTTCTCTGTCTTTTTATTCTGAATGATAACCTTGTTGGATAGTTATTCTTGGTTGTAGTTTTTTTCCTTTTAGCACTTTGGATATATCATGCTATTCCCTTCTGGTCTGCAAAGTTTCTGCTGAAAAATCAGTTGATAGCTTTCGGGGTTTCCCTTGTATATAACTTCTTTTGCTGCTTTTAAGAGTCCTTCTGTATCATTAATTTTTGTTATTTTAATTATTAAGTATTTTGGTGTGGACCTCTTTGGGTTCATCTTGTTTGGGCCTCTCTTTGATTCCTGGACCTGGATGTCTGCTTTCTTCCTCAGGTTAGGGAAGTTTTCAGCCATTATTTCTTCATTTAGTTTTCTGCCCCCTTTTCTCTGTCTTCTCCTGGTCTTGTAAGAAGTGACCTCCTGTAAGGGGTGCCTGACTGGCTCAGTTGGGAGAGCATGCAACTCTTGATCTTGGGGTTGTGAGTTTGAGCCCCATGTTGGGAATAGATATTACATACATACCTACATACTAACTAAATTAAAAAAAAAAAAAAAAAAAAAAGAAGTGGTCTCCTGGAGAGGTCCTGAAGTGACCTGTAGCACAATCCCCGCTAGTCACCATAATTAGAAACTCCTGGGATGTCCCTGTGTAGGCTGCATGTGCCCTCCAGTTGTGGCTGAGCCACAGTTGCTAGGAGCACAGTGGTGGATATAGTGGGGACTCAGCCTGGCTGGCTACAGTTTGCTTCTGCAATAGCTACAGTTACATTGAAGATCTGTTCTTGCTCCCTGTACAGCCAGCTCAGAGGCCTAGCTGCAGAAACTACAGACATGCTGGCGTGTGTGGTTATCTCCTCACGTACACAACCTTCACCCCCACCTAGGGAGTCAGTTTGGAGTAGTGCCAGTACCAACTGAGACTGCCTGATGGTATGGCAGTGTAGAAGCTGTCATGGAGGGGTTGCCTTCTCATGTAGGCATGTTGGGTGGTGTGGGTCTGCAGGGTAATGTCAGGGCAAGGCCTGTGGTGCTGGCAAGGTTGATGAAGAGTGATAGCATTGGCTCTCCAAAGCATCTGGCTGTCTACACTGGGGAAAGGTAAGAAAAATGGTGCCTGCCAGCACTTTTGTTCCTGGAGAAATCTGCACATCCTTGCCCTTCTGGCAAAAGTCCTAAGATTAGTGAATATCTCCTTCATGTATACCCTAGGTACTTTCCAAACTGTTGATATTGTGCTGTGTCTTGGACCAAACTTTTTAGCATGCTGGCTCTTTAGGGGCAAGGACTCGGTTTCCTATCATGTGCTTGCTCTCTTGGAGTTAAACCCTGTTGATTTTTTTTAAAGTTCCTAGACTTAAGCCCCACTAATTTTCAAAGCTAGATGTTACAGAGACTTGTGAGTCCCCAGGGCCAGGGAGTGGTAACTGCTATCCCTCACTCCTCTGTGCTTGTGATTATCCCTCCCATTTTGTGGTTAGGTTCACCGGGAGTTTGGTTCCTGATTGCGTGTCTGCCCCTCTTACCCTTTTTAACAGGTGGCCTTCTCTCTGCAACTACCTATAGAAGATCTGTTCTGCCAATCTTCATGTCATTTTCAGAGTTAGTTGCATGAGTTAGATGTAGTTGTTGCCTTGGTGTCTATGGTGCAAGGTGACTCAGGATGACTCTGGCATCTTAAATATACCTTCTTCATGTATAAATTTCCCTCATAATACTCTTTTAGCTGAACCCACCACTTTTGATTATTGTATCATTTTTTCTTAAATGTTTCTATTTCTGCTAATTTGAATGTTACAAAGTTTAAAATCAATCAGCATTTTTACCTTCCTGATTAATGCAAAGACTTTGCAATACATTTCACTTTAATCATTTTTTACCGAGCTTATTTCCTGTTGTTGTAGTGTATTTTAATTCTGTCTTCTTTTTAAAATCTATAAAACATTTTTATCATTACTTTATGCCATGTCTATATAGATATATGTCACCACTTTTTTTCTCTTTTCCTATCACTACTTTTTTTCTCTTTTCCTGTATCTGATCTTGAGTCAAGAATCACTGTCCTTCCTTCTTTAGATTTCATTCTCAAGAATTTCTTTAAGTGGGGCTCTGTTCATCACAAATATTGAGTTTTTGTTTGTCTGAAATATTTTTATTTTTGTCTTTATTTTTTGAAAGGTCTTTTTGCTCTAAATGGAAATTTACATTGATTTTTTAAGTGCATTAATGATATTCCATTGTCTGTTGGCCTCCATCGTTGCTGTTGAGGAGTTAACTGTAAATCTGTTTTTTTCTTTTAATATTTGTATTTTTCATATCTAGAAGTTCTGTAGTTTCTTTTCACAACTACTTTGTTGCTTTTTATAGTCTTTTTTTTTTTCGATCCATGTTTTCACTTTCTTTTCACTAAACAATATATTTTCTATTTCCTATAATTCCTATCCATGGTTTTGGGGGACTAGATTTTTTCCCTGTCCCTTACAATACTTTATTTCTTATGTTTTGTAATCTTTGGCTGTGAACTAAATTTTTGTCAGCTGTATCAGTGGGAATTTTTTAAGATAGGTGTAAGATACATTTCCTTAGAGATATGATTTTTTTTTTCTGTTCAAGTACCAGACAACAAATTTGGCATGAGACCACATTAAACTTGGTTCTTAGTGTGATATTTTTCTGAGCACCTAGAAATGTGAATATCAGCAATAAATCCATGTGAGAGTCAGTTTGTAGTTACATATTCTTAGGAGAGATGTTACTTTTTCCATCTACCACTTCTGTTGGGAGAACAATTTTTGTTATAGCCCTATAGTTGGGGACAAGGGAGGGGACTCTTGTTTCTGGTACACCCTTCTACTGATTGTGTGGGCTTTTGAACCCACATTCTAACCAGCCCACAAATGCTTCCATTCAGTAAAAGGTTTAAAGTCCTCAAAACTATAAGCACATTTGAAAAAAAATTGAGTTTTATGAAGAATACCTAACATTGCTTGTTCAAATATAATTAATATGTATAAATGCTAAATCACAAATGACAGTTTCTTTTAGTTGTTGAAAATGAACCAGTACTACTTGATTAGATAATTTATTGTATCTGTATTAGCAAGGTACTTGTAGTGTGATCTCTTAGCCAAAAATATAAAAGTAGGCTTGTTCTGTAAAAGAGAAAGTTCTGATACTACCAAAGTGGTGTACTTAACTGTGTATTGGTTTTGCAGGTTATAGTGGGATAGTACAGAAAAATATCCGGTAACAGACATTATTTTGCCTCAGTTTTCATTTAGAGTCCAGGAACTAGTCCTATCTCTGTACTTTCATACATCTTTTCTAGAGGAACAATTCTCTTGAATCACGAGCAAGATAAATTATATTTTCCCTCCTTTGTTGTTGTTATTCTTATTTCTGCTTCCCAAACCTTATGTGTTTTCCCCTTTTTTTTGACAGCTTTATTGAAATATATGATACACCATACAAATCACCTATTTAAAGTGTAAAATTCAGTTGCTTTTAGTATATTCACAGACTTGTTCAACCATTACCACAGTCAATGTTAGAACATTCATCACTGCAGAAGGAAAGACTATTGATAGTCATTCACCATTTCCCCTGACCTTCCTAATCCTAGGAAATTCCTAACCTATGTTCTGTCCCTATAGATTTCTGGACATTTCATATAAATGGAATTATACAAAATGTAGTTTTTGTGGATGGCTTTTTTCACTTAGTATCATGTTTTCAAGATTCATCCTGTGTTGTAGCATGTATCAGCATTTTTTAAATTGATAAATATGCCATTGTACAGATATGCCACATTTTCTTTATTCATTGAGCAATTGATGGCCATTTGGGGTGTTTCCATTCTTTGGCTGTTGTGAGTAATGCTGCTATGACCATTCATATACAGGTTTTTGTGTAGATACGTCTTTTCATTTCTCCTGGGTATATACCTAGAAGAAGAATTGCTGGATCACATGGTAACTGTATGTTTAACATTCTGAGAAACTGATAGTGGTTTCCAGTTTCTCCACCTTTGGACCAATACTTGTTAACTCTCTTGTTAGAGTCCTCTTAGTGGGTATGAATAGCTGTCTTACAGTGGTTTTGATTTACATTTCTGTAATGAATAATAATGTTCAGTGTCTTTATGTGTACTTATTGTTCATTTGTATATCTTTGGAGAAATGTCAATTCAGATCCTACACCCATTTTTTAAACTTGGGTTGCCTTTTATTATTACTGAGTTATAAGTGTTCCTTATATTTTCAGGTTATATGTCTCTCATTAGATATATGATTTGCAAAAATTTTCTTCCATTTTCAGTCTTTTCACTTTGATTATGTCTTTTAAAGGCACAAAAGTTTTTGAGTTTGATGGCTCCACTTTATTTTCTCCTTCATTGCTTGTGCTTTTGGTGTCGTAAGAACATATTGTCTAATGCAAGATTACAAAGATTTATGGCTCACTTTTCATCCAATTTTAATTTTTAAAAATTTTTTTAAGTTTATTTTCAGAGAGAGAGCGAGCAAGCAGGGAAGGGGCAGAGAGAGAGGGAGAGAGAGACAACCTCAAGTAGACCACACACCATCATCACAGAGCCTGACATGGGGCTCGACCTATGAACCGTGAGATCATGACCTGAGCTGAAATCAGGAGTTGGGTGTTTAACAACTGAGCCACCCAGTGCTCCCCAATTTAAAAAAATTTTATATTTTATTTTATTTTATTTTATTTTATTTATTTATTTTCAATACATGAAATTTATTGTCAAATTGGTTTCCATACAACACCCAGTGCTCATCCCAAAAGGTGCCCTCCTCAGTACCTATCATCCACCCTCCCCTCCCTCCCACCCCCCATCAACCCTCAGATTGTTCTCAGTGTTTTTTTTTTATTTTTCAATATATGAAATTTATTGTCAAATTGGTTTCCATACAACACCCAGTGCTCATCCCCAAAGGTGCCCTCCTCAATACCCATCACCCACCCTCCCATCCCTCCCACCCCCCATCAACCCTCAGTTTGTTCTCAGTTTTTTTTTTTATTTTTTTATTTTTTTATTTTTTCAATATATGAAATTTATTGTCAAATTGGTTTCCATACAACACCCAGTGCTCATCCCAACAGGTGCCCTCCTCAATACCCATCCCCCACCGTCCCCTCCCTCCCACCCCCCATCAACCCTCAGTTTGTTCTCAGTTTTGAAGAGTCTCTTATGCTTTGGCTATCTCCCACTCTAACCTCTTTTTTTTTTTTTCCCCCTTCCCCTCCCCCATGGTCTTCTGTTAAGTTTCTCAGGATCCACATAAGAATTAAAATATATGGTATCTGTCTTTCTCTGTATGGCTTATTTCACTTAACATAACACTCTCCAGTTCCATCCACGTTGCTACAAAGGGACATATTTCATTCTTTCTCATTGCCACGTAGTACTCCATTGTGTATATAAAACACAATTTCTTTATCCATTCATCAGTTGATGGACATTTAGGCTCTTTCCATAATTTGGCTATTGTTGAGAGTGCTGCTATAAATATTGGGGTACATGTGCCCCTGTACATCAGTACTCCTGTATCCCTTGGGTAAATTCCTAGCAGTGCTATTGCTGACTCATACGGTAGGTCTATTTTTAATTTTTTGAGGAACCTCCACACTGTTTTCCAGAGTTGCTGCACCAATTTGCATTCCCACCAACAGTGCAAGAGGGTTCCCGTTTCTCCACATCCTCTCCAGCATCTATAGTCTCCTGATTTGTTCATTTTGGCCACTCTGACTGGCGTGAGGTGATATCTGAGTGTGGTGTTGATTTGTATTTCCCTGATGAGGAGCGACATTGAGCATCTTTTTATGTGCCTGTTGGCCATCCAGATGTCTTCTTTAGAGAAGTGTCTATTCATGTTTTCTGCCCATTTCTTCACTGGGTTATTTGTTTTTCGGGTGTGGAGTTTGGTGAGCTCTTTATAGATTTTGGATACTAGCCCTTTGTCCGATATGTCATTTGCAAATATCTTTTTCCATTCCATTGGTTGCCTTTTAGTTTTGTTGGCTGTTTCCTTTGCTGTGCAGAAGCTTTTTATCTTCATAAGGTCCCAGTAGTTCATTTTTGCTTTTAATTCCCTTGCCTTTGGGGATGTGTCAAGTAAGAAATTGCTACGACTGAGATCAGAGAGGTCTTTTCCTGCTTTCTCCTCTAGGGTTTTGATAGTTTCCTGTCTCACATTCAGGTCCTTTATCCATTTTGAGTTTATTTTTGTGAATGGTGTAAGAACGTGGTCTAGTTTCATCCTTCTGCATGTTGCTGTCCAGTTCTCCCAGCACCATTTGTTAAAGAGACTGTCTTTTTTCCACTGGATGTTCTTTCCTGCTTTGTCAAAGATGAGTTGGCCATACATTTGTGGGTCTAGTCTGGGGTTTCTATTCTATTCCATTGGTCTATGTGTCTTTTTTTGTGCCAGTACCACGCTGTCTTGATGATTACAGCTTTGTAGTAGAGGCTAAAGTCTGGGATTGTGATGTCTCCTGCTTTGGTCTTCTTCTTCAAAATTACTTTGGCTATTTGGGGCCTTTTGTGGTTCCATACAAATTTTAGGATTGCTTGTTCTAGCTTCGAGAAGAATGCTGGTGCAATTTTGATTGGGATTGCATTGAATGTGTAGATAGCTTTGGATAGTATTGACATTTTGACAGTATTTATTCTTCCAATCCATGAGCAGGGAATGTCTTTCCATTTCTTTATATCTTCAATTTCCTTCATAACCTTTCTATAGTTTTCAGCATACAGATCTTGTACATCTTTGGTTAGATTTATCCCTAGGTATTTTATGCTTCTTGGTGCAATTGTGAATGGGATCAGTTTCTTTATTTGTCTTTCTGTTGCTTCATTGTTAGTGTATAAGAATGCAACTGATTTCTGTACATTGATTTTGTATCCTGCAACTTTGCTAAATTCATGTATCAGTTCTAGCAGACTTTTTGTGGAGTCTATCGGATTTTCCACGTATAATATCATGTCATCTGCAAAAAGTGAAAGCTTGACTTCACCTTTGCCAATTTTGATGCCTTTGATTTCCTTTTGTGTTTGATTGCTGATGCTATAACTTCCAACACTGTGTTACACAACAGCGGTGAGAGTGGACATCCCTGTCGTGTTCCTGATCTGAGGGAAAAAGCTCTCAGTTTTTCCCCATTGAGGATGATGTTAGCTGTGGGCTTTTCATAAATGGCTTTTATGATGTTTAAGTATGTTCCTTCTGTCCCGACTTTCTCCAGGGTTTTTATTAAGAAGGTTGCTGAATTTTGTCAAATGCCTTTTCTGCATCGATTGACAGGATCATATGGTTCTTATCTTTTCTTTTATTAATGTGATGTATCATGTTGACTGATTTGCAAATGTTGAACCAGCCCTGCATCCCAGGAATGAATCCCACTTGATCATGGTGAATAATTCTTTTTATATGCTGTTGAATTCGATTTGCTAGTATCTTATTGAGAATTTTTGCATCCATATTCATCAGGGATATTGGCCTTTAGTTCTCTTTTTTACTGGGTCTCTGTCTGGTTTAGGAATCCAAGTAATACTGGCTTCATAGAATGAGTCTGGAAGTTTTCCTTCCCTTTCTATTTTTTGGAATAGCTTGAGAAGGATAGGTATTATCTCTGCTTTAAACGTCTGGTAGAACTCCCCTGGGAAGCCATCTGGTCCTGGACTCTTATTTGTTGGGGAGATTTTAGATGACTGATTGAATTTCTTCGCTGGTTATGGGTCTGTTCAAGCTTTCTATTTCCTCCTGATTGAGTTTTGGAAGTGTGTGGGTGTTTAGGAATTTGTCCATTTCTTCCAGGTTGTCCAGTTTGTTGGCATATAAATTTTCATAGTATTCCCTGATAATTGCTTGTATCTCTGAGGGATTGGTTGTAATAATTCCATTTTCATTCATGATTTTATCTGTTTGGGTCATCTCCCTTTTCTTTTTGAGAAGCCTGGCTAGAGGTTTATCAATTTTGTTTATTTTTTCAAAATACCAACTCTTGGTTTCATTGATCTGCTCTACAGTTTTCTTTATATTCTATATTGTTTATTTCTGCTCTGATCTTTATTATTTCTCTTCTGCTGCTGGGTTTAGGCTGTCTTTGCTGTTCTGCTTCTATTTCCTTTAGGTGTGCTATTAGATTTTGTATTTGGGATTTTTCTTGTTTCTTGAGATAGGCTGGATTGCAATGTGTTTTCCTCTCAGGTCTGCCTTTGCTGCATCCCAAAGCGTTTGGATTGTTGTATTTTCATTTTCGTTTGTTTCCATATATTTTTTAATTTCTTCTCTAATTGCCTGGTTGACCCACTCATTCTTTAGTAGGGTGTTGTTTAACCTGCATGCTTTTGGAGGTTTTCCAGACTTTTTCCTGTGGTTGATTTCAAGTTTCGTCTGAAAGTATGCATGGTATGGTCTCCATTCTTGTATACTTATGAAGGGCTGTTTTGTGACCCAGTATGTGATCTATCTTGGAGAATGTTCCATGTGCACTCAAGAAGAAAGTATATTGTGTTGCTTTGGGATGCAGAGTTCTAAACATATCTGTCAGGTCCATCTGATCCAATGTATCATTCAAGGCCCTTGTTTCTTTATTGACCGTGTGTCTGGATGATCTGTCCATTTCTGTAATTGGAGTGTTAAAGTCCCCTGCAATTACCACATTCTTGTCAATAACGTTGCTTATGTCTGTGAGTAATTGTTTTATATATTTGGGGGCTCCCATATTTGGCACATAGACATTTATAATTGTTAGCTCTTCCTGATGGATAGACCCTGTAATTATTATATAATGCCATTCTTCATCTCTTGTTATAGCCTTTAAATTAAAGTCTAGCTTGTCTGATACAAGTACGGCCACTCCAGCTTTCTTTTGACTTCTAGTAGCATGATAAATAGTTCTCCATCCCCTCACTCTCAATCTGAAGGTGTCCTCAGGTCTAAAATGAGTCTCTTGTAGACAGCAAATAGATGGGTCTTGTTTTTTTATCCATTCTGATACCCTATGTCTTTTGGTTGGCACATTTAGTCCATTTACATTCAGTGTTATTATAGAAAGATACGGGTTTAGAGTCATTGTGATGTCTGTAGGTTTCATGCTTGTAGCGATGTCTCCGGTACTTTGTCTCACAGGATCCCCCTTAGGATCTCTTGTAGGGCTGGTTTAGTGGTGATGAATTCCTTCAGTTTTTGTTTGTTTGGGAAGACCTTTATCTCTCCTTCTATTCTAAATGTCAGACTTGCTGGATAAAGGATTCTTGACTGCATATTTTTGCTGTTCATCACATGGAAGATCTCCTGCCATTCCTTTCTGGCCTGCCAGGTTTCAGTAGAGAGATCGGTCACGAGTCTTATAGGTCTCCCTTTATGTGTTAGAGCACGTTTATCCCTAGCTGCTTTCAGAAATTTCTCTTTATCCTTGTATTTTGCCAGTTTCACTATGATATGTCGTGCAGAAGATCGATTCAAGTTACATCTGAAGGTAGTTCTCTGTGCCTCTTGGATTTCAATGCCTTTTTCCTTCCCCAGATCAGGGAGGTTCTCAGCTATGATTTCTTCAAGTACACCTTCAGCACCTTTCCATCTCTCTTCCTCCTCTGGAATACCAATTATGAGTAGATTATTTCTCTTTAGTGCATCACTTAGTTCTCTAATTTTCCCCTCATACTCCTGGAATCTTTTATCTCTCTTTTTCTCAGCTTCCTCTTTTTCCATAATTTTATCTTCTAGTTCACCTATTCTCTCCTCTGCCTCTTCCATCCAAGCCGTGGTCATTTCCATTTTATTTTGCAGCTCATTAATAGCATTTTTTAGCTCCTCCTGACTGTTCCTTAGTCCCTTGATCTCTGTAGCAATAGATTCTCTCCTGTCCTCTATACTGTTTTAAGCCCAGCGAATAATTTTATGACTATTATTCTAAACTCACTTTCTGTTACATTTTTTAAATTGTTTTTGATCAGTTCGTTAGCTGTTGTTATTTCCTGGAGATTTTTTTGAGGAGAATTCTTCAATTTTGTCATTTTGGATAGTCCCTGGAGTGGTGCGGAACTGCAGGGCACTTCCCCTGTGCTGTCTTGAATATCTTGGTTCGGTGGGCGGGGCCGCAGTCAGACCTGATGTCTGCCCCCAGCCCACCACTGGGGCCACAGTCAGACTTGTGTACTTTCTCTTCCCCTCTCCTAGGGGCGGGATTCACTGTGGGGTGGTGTGGCCTGTCTGGGCTACTTGCACATTGCCAGCCTTGTGGTGCTGGGGATCTGGCCTATTATCTGGGGTGGATGGGCAAGGTGCACAGGGGCGGGAGGGGCAGGCTCAGCTCGCTTCTCCTTCCGTGATCCGCTTGGGGGGGGCCCTGCGGCAACAGGAGGGAGTCAGACCTGCCGGAGGGATGGATCTGCAGAAGCACAGTGTTGGGTGTTTGCACGGTGCCAGCAAGTTCCCTGGCAGGAACTGGTTCCCTTTGGGATTTTGGCTGGGGGATGGGCGAGGGTGATGGCTCTGGTGAGTGCCTTTGTTCCCCCACGAAACTGAGCTCTGTCGTCCGGGGCTCAACAACTCTCCCTCCCATTGTTCTCCAGCCTTCCCATTCTCTGAGCAGAGCTGTTAACTTATAACCTTCCAGATATTAAGTCCCGCTTGCTTTCAGAACACACTCCGTCCAGCTCTTCCGCTTTTGCCAGCCATACTCGGGGTCTCTGCTTGGCCAGCAGGCTGCCCCTCCGCCCCGGCTCCCTCCCGCCAGTCCATGTAGCGCACACTGCCTCTCCACCCTTCCTACCCTCTTCCGTGGACCTCTCGTCTGCGCTTGGCTCCGGAGAATCTGTTCTAGTAGTCTTCTGGCGTTTTTCTGGGTTATTTAGGCAGGTGTAGGTGGAATCTAAGTGATCAGCAGGACGCAGTGAGCCCAGCGTCCTCCTACTTTGCCATGTTCCTCCTAGTCGAGGATAATGTTTTTAAATGTGTAGACTAAACCTTGTTTTATTCTTAAAAACAATGTTTAAGATTACAGGAGAAAACAATCCGAAAGCATGGGTAACCGAGTCAAATGGAGATGCTGGAAGTGTCCATAATCTCTTGCTCTGTGCCAGCAAAGGCTAGATGGGAAGTAGTGTTCCCCCAAGGCAGGGCCAACACCTGTTGTTGCCTGAGTTGTTAATTTTAGCCATTCTAACAGATGTGAAGTAGTATCTCATTGTGGTTTTGATTTGTATTTCCCTGGTTATGAGTGATGTTGAACATCTTTTCATGTGTCTGTTGGTCATCCGGATGTCTTCTTTGGTAAAGTGTCTAGTCTGTGTTTTCTGCCCATTTCTTCACTGGATTATTTGGTTTTGGGCATTGAATTTGATAACTTCTTCATAGATTTTGGATACTATCCCTTTATCCAATATGTCATTTCAAAGTATCCTCTCCCATTCCGTAGGCTGCCTTTTAGTTTTGATGATTGTTTCCATTGCTGTGTAGAAGCTTTTTATCTTGATGAAGTCCCAATAGTTCATGTTTGCTTTTGTTTCCTTTGCCTCTGGTGATTTGTCTGGTAAGAAGTTGCGGCAGCCAAAGTCAAAAGACGTTTCTGCCTGTGTTCTCTAGGATTTTGATAGTTTCCTATCTCACATTTAGGTCTTTCATCCATTTTGAATTTATTTTTGTAAGAAAGTGGTCCAGTTTCATTCTTCTGCATGTCACTGTCTATAGAGTTTTCCCAGCACCATTTGTTGAAGAAACTGGTTTTTTTTTCCCCATTGGATCGTCTTTCCTGCTTTGTTGAAGATTAATTGACCACATAGTTCTGAGTCCATTTCTGGGTTGTCATTCTGTTCCATTGATCACTGTGTCTCTTTTTACACCAGTACCACACTGTTTGATGACCACAGCTTTGTAATACAGCTTGAAGTCCAGATCGTGATGCCTCCAGCTTTGCTTTTCTTTTTCAGGATTGCTTTGCCTATTGTGGGTCGTTTGTGGTTCCATACAAACTTTAGTATTGTTTGTTCTAGCTCTGCTAAATGCTGTTGTATTTTGATAGGGGTTGCATTAAATGTGTAGATTGGTTTTGGTAGTATAGACTTTTATATTTTAACAATATTTTATTATAATATTTTATTATAATATAAAATATTATATATTTTCTTTTATGTTTTAACAATATTTGTTCTTCCATGAGCATGGAATGTTTTTCCATTTCTTTATGTCCTCTTTAATTTCTTTGATAAGTGTTCTATAGTTTTCAGAGTACAGATCTTTTACCTCTTTGGTTAGGTTAATTCCTAGGTATCTTAAGGTTTTTGGTACTGTTGTAAATGGGATTGATTCCTTGATTTCTCTTTCCGCCACTTTGTTATTGGTGTATAGAAATGCAACTGAGTTTTGTATGTTGATTTTATATCCTGCAGCTTTGCTGAATTCATGTATTAGTTCTAGCAATTTTCTGGTGGAGTCTGTCGGGTTTTATACATACAGTATCATTTTGTCTACAAATAGTGACAGTTTGACATCTTCCGTGCTGATTTGAATGCCTTTTATGTCTTTTTGTTGTCTGAATGCTTAGGTTAGGACTTCCAGTACTATTTTAAATAACAATGGTGAGAATGGACATCCTTGTCTTATACCTGATGTAAGGGAAAGGCTCTCAGTTTTTCCCCATTGAGGATGAGTTTAGCTGTGGGTCTTTTGTGTATGGCCTTTATGATGTTGAGGTATATTCCTTCCATCCTTACTTTATGGTTTTTATCAAGAATGCATGCTGTTTTGTCAAATGCTTTTTTTGCATCTATTGAGAGGATCGTGTGGTTCCTATTCTTTCTTTTATTAAAGTGGTGTATCACGTGATTGATTTACAACTATGAACCAGCCCTGCAGCCCAGGTATAAATCCCACTTGATCATGGTCAGCAATTCTTTTGATATACTGTTGAATTTGATTTGCTAGTATCTTGTTGAGAATTTTCATGTTCATCGGGGACATTGGTCTGTAATTCTCCTTTTTATGGGGTGTTTGGCTAGTTTTGGAATCAAGGTAATGCTGGCCTTGTAGAATGAGTCTGGAAGTTTTCCTTCCATTTCTGGTTGTTTTGTTTGTTTGTTTGTTTTGTTTTTTGGGTTTTTTTGGAACAGTTTGAGAAGAATAGGTATTAACTCTTTAATTGTCTAGTAGTATTCCCTGGGAATCCATCCAGCCTAAGACTCTTATGTCCTTGGGAGATTTTTGATTACTAATTCAAATTCTTTGCTGATTATAGGTCTCTTCAAATTTTTTTTCTTCCTGTTTCAGTTTTGGTATTTTGTATGTTTCTAGGATTTTGTTCATTTCTTACAGAATACCCAGTTTGTTGGCATATAATTTTTCATAATTTTCTCTTGTAATTGTTTGTATATCTATAGTGTTGGTTGTGATCTCTTCTCTTTTATTCTTGATTTTATTTATTTTGGCCCTCTTTTCTTTTTGATAAGTCTGGCTAAGGATTTATCAGTTTTATTAATTCTTTCAAAGAGCCAGCTCTTACTTTGTTGATGTGTTCTACTGGGGCTTTTTATTTTTGTTTCTATATTGTTTATTTCTTTTCTGATATTTATTATTTCCCTTCTTCTGCTGGTTTTAGGCTTTATTTGCTGTTCCTTTTCTAACTCCTTTAGGTATCAGGTGTGGTTGTGTATTTGAGACTTTTCTTGCTTCTTGAAGTAGGCCTGTATTGCCATATACTGCCCTCTTATGGCTGCCTTTGCTGCATCCCAAACGTTTTGGACCACCATGTTTTCATTTGCTTCCATGTACTTTTTTTTTTAATATATATTTTTAAACATTTATTCATTTTTGAGAGAGAGAGAGTGTGTGAGAGGGGAGGGGCAGAGAGCAAGGGAGACAGAATCTGAAGCAGGCTTCAGGCTCTGAACTGTGGGCACAGAGACCAACACAGGGCTCAAACCCACGAACTGTGAGATCATGACCTGAGCTGAAGTTGGATGCTCAACTGACTGAGCCACCCAGGCGCCCCATGCTTCCATGTACTTTTTAAATTTCTTCTCTAATTTTCTGGTTTACGATTTATTCTTTAGTAAGCTATTCTTTGACCTCCATGTATTTGAGGACTTTCTAAATTTTTTCTTGTGGTTGACTTCAAATTTCATAGTCATGTGATCTGAAAATATGCATGGTATGATCTCAATCTTTTTGTACCTGTTGAGGGTTCATTTGTGACCCAGTATTTGGTCTGTTCTGGAGGATGTTCATGTGACATTGAAAAGAATGTATATTCTGCTGCTTTAGGATGAAATGCTTTGCATATATCTGTTAAGTCCTTTTGGGCCAGTGCGTCATTGAAAGCCACTGTGTATTGTTGATTTTTTTGCTTAGATGGTCTGTCTGTTGCTATAAGTAGAGTGTTAAAGTCCCCTACTGTACTGTGTTATTGTCACTGAGTTTCTTTATGTTTGTAATTAATTGATTTATATATTTGGGTTCTTCTGAGTTGAGGGCATAAATTTTACAATTGTTAGATCTTGATGGATAGACCTCGTAATTATGATATAGTGCCCTTTTTCATGTTACAGTCTTTGGTTTAAAATCTAGTTTGTTGATATAAGTAAGTATGGCTAGTCCAGCTTTCTTTTGATGTCCATTAGATGGTTCTCCATCCCCTCACTTTCAATCTGCTTGTGTCTTTAGGTCTAAAATGAGTCTCTTGTAGGCAGCATTGTGTGTGATAGGTCTTGTTCTTTTTATCTTTTCTAATATCCTATGTCTTTTGATTGGAGCATTTAGTTTATTTACATGCAGAGTAGTTATTGAACGATACGAATGTAATGCCATTTGTTACCTATAAAGTTGGTGTTTCTTTTTTTTTTTAACGTTTATTTATTTTTGCGACAGAGAGAGACTGAGCATGAATGGGGGAGGGTCAGAGAGAGAGGGAGACACAGAATCTGAAACAGGCTCCAGGCTCTGAGCGGTCAGCACAGAGCCTGACGTGGGGCTTGAACTCACGAACTGCGAGATCATGACCTGAGCCGAAGTCGGATGCTTAACTGACTGAGCCACCCCAGCGCCCCTAAAGTTGGTGTTTCTGATGATGATCTCTGGTCCTTTCAATCTTTGTTGCTTTTGGTATTTTTATCCCCAAAGAGTACCCTTTAATTTTTCTTGAGGTCTGGTTTAGTGGTCACGAACTCCTTTATATTTTTGTTTGTCTGGGATACTCTTTATCTCTCCTATTCTGAATGATAGCCTTGCTGGATAAAGTATTCTTGGCTGCATATTTTTCACATTCAGCTCATTGAATATATCCTGCAAGTCTCTTTAGCCTACTAAGTTTCTGTGGATAGATCTTCTGTGAATCTGGTCTGTCTTCCCTTGTAGGTTAAGAACTTTTTTTCCCTTGCTGCTTTCAGGATTCTTTCTTTGTGTATTTTGGTCTTGTATTTTGTGATGGTCATTTTTATTGAATTTAATGGGAGTTCTTGCACTTCTTGACTTTTGATGTGTATTGTCCTTCCCCATATTAGGGAAGTTTGCAGCTCTAATTTGCTGAAATAAATCTTCCTCTTTTTTCCTCTCTTCTTCTAGGACTCCTGTGATACAAATGTGATACAAATGCTTTAAGGAGTTGCTGAGTTCCCTAAGTCTACCATCGTGATCCAATACCTTTGTTGCCCTCTTACTTTTTGCTTCATTGTTCTCTATAATTCTGTCTTCTATATCACTGATTCATTCCTCTACTTCATACATCC
The DNA here is from genome assembly GCF_027475565.1 of Acinonyx jubatus. Taxonomy (NCBI): domain Eukaryota; kingdom Metazoa; phylum Chordata; class Mammalia; order Carnivora; family Felidae; genus Acinonyx; species Acinonyx jubatus. The sequence goes on from NC_069391.1 coordinate 61,734,039, forward strand.
TTATTGTCATGTCATCCAGTTGGGTTTGCAACTTAGTTATAGTATTTTTAATTTTAGCCTGAGATTTTAGTTTTTTTTTTATCTCTGCAGTAAAGGATTCTCTAGTGTCTTCTATGCTTTTTTCAAGCCCAGCGAGTTAGTATCCTTATAATCGTTGTTTTAAATTATGGTTCAGATATCTTATGTCTGTAATGATTGAATCCCCAACTGTGACTTTTTCCTTTTCTTTCTTTTGGATGGATTCCTCTGTCTTGTCATTTTCTTTAGGTCACTGTTTTTTTGTGTGTGATTATTAGGAAAGCCTGTTCTATTCCTGCTCCTGAGAGTAATGGCTATATTAAGAAGAGACCAACAAAAGCGGTACCCTATATGCAGTTTGTTGTTGTATTTTGGCTTTTCCTACCCTCAGGCCGGTCCTCTGTAGAGTGTCTCCTTGCTTGCAGTAGGGGGTGTTTGGACATTGTCCACTGTATGGTAGTTTTTGTCTAGGTGTAGGTGTGTTTTGATCTGCTTTTTAAAAGATGTGGGATCAAAAAAAAAAAAAAAATGAAGCTAGACCTTATTTCTCCTAAATTGAAGCTTTGAAGCACTCTGTCAGTAAACGCTGTGCATGAGGGGATGCCCTGGGTTTGGGGGAGAAGCCTGCTGCGCTGATTTTCAGGTGGTCTTGCCCTAGTAGAGATGCACCTGCAGGCACAGTGGGGTGGAGCTTGTTGTAAGCAGCTCTGGTCTCCACTGAGGAGGCTGTTTAGCTCATTGAATTTGGTCAGTACTGATGGGGGAGAGCAAGAAAGTGATGTTGCCAGCTCTCTTCTCCTTGGAGCAAGGAGTTCGCCCCGCCACTCCTCAAGAAGTCATTGTAGAAGAGCAAAGAATCCCTCTCTACTGTTCCCAGCTTCTGTCAGATCCCTGCCTTCACCTTGTCTGAGTCCCAACTGTCTGCCTTCCAGGCAGCACAGTACTCTTTATCTCTGCCATGTGGCTGGGTTTCAGAACTCCAAATTTTAGGGAACTGTGTAGCCCGCACCAATGCTGATGCTTTGGGAGAGGGTCTTGCTATGCTTTTGCCATTTACCAGTTTGTCCCAGGAAAGCAGTTGCATGACCACACAGTGGTTCAGAGTTTATGGTGAAGTGCAGCCAAAAAGCTGGCACCAAGACTTGATACCTTCAGCCTGTGTCTTTGTTCCTATGCTAGGGAATAGGGCAACACATTGGCACCATCAGTTCTTTTGTCCCAGGAGAGTCCATGCCACCACTCCCAAATGAACTCCCAAGAAGGGGAACTGTTTCTCCCAGTTGGACCCAGGGGATATTCAGATCATGCTTCCTACTCCTGTATCTCCTTCCTCCTTCCTTCCCCACTGGGGCACTGCTAAGCCTGCCAGATACAACCCAGCGATGGTAGGGTCTTCTAAAACTTCAGACTTTGAGCTCCACTGCTCATAAAAACTAACAGTCAGCCCCTCTCTTTTTCCCAGTCACTGGTGTTGGAGAAGAGTTTTTCTTGTGCAGTCCCCTGCCTGTTGCTTCACTCTTTCTCTCTCATTCAGGCACACCTCCATGATCAGGGCTCCCTCCTCTCTGCAGCACTCACAGTTCTTTTCTCCTCCACAACAATTGTCTGTAGCTCCTACCTTCCACGAGGTGGTCATTTTTCTTCTTGTAGATGTGAAGTTTTATTCTCTCAGTTCTCAAATCAATTTCTTAGGTGTTCAGAATGATTTGATATTTATCTAGCTATGTTCAAGGGATGAGGTAAGCTTAGGGCCCCCCTACTCCTGTGCCATCCTCCTCCCATAATTTTAGTTTTTAAGGCTACCTAATAATAGCCAGCTTATTTCCCAATTGTGTAACTTTTTTATAACTTTACAAAAGTTTATAAAAACTTCTTTATAACTTTTTTTATATGGTTAAAAGTTAACTCTGTCAAGTTAATACAAACAAAAACTTTCTAGGAACGGAATTACCATGTCAAAGGATTTAAATATCTTTATAGTTCTTATATGACATCATACTACTTTTAGAAAGCACTACCCTGTGCTTTTGTTTAGTACACATGTTTAAATTTTTTTCATTTACTTTGAAATTGATACACATCCTAAGTTGAAGAATTTTACTTTGGATGAAGAAATGTCAGAAGACTCAGTGTCAAGTTATATATTTATTTCATCATCTGAAGAAAATAATGGTACATCTAATGAGATACTTTGTAGCCATTTGCCTTGTTGATTAAAGATTAATATGACACCAAATATTTAGTATTTAATGGTACTTTCTACTTTAACAATAGTATAATTTGTTAAACTTTCTTTAGGCTTCGGGAGCAGGAAAGAAAAGAAGCAGAAGAAGCTAGTCAAAAGGAAATGGAAGAATGGGAAAGAAAACTCCTAGCTCAAGCAGCTCCAACTTGTATGGAGACTATGTGGGAAATTCCAGCTATTGGTCATTTTCTTTGTTTAGCCCAACAAATTCTAAATTTGCCAGAAATAGTCTTTTACGAATTGGAACGTTGTCTTCTGATGCCTCAGTGTAATGCTTTTCTTTCTAAAATAATGACTTCTCTGTTAAGTCCACCTCATCGCAGACCTACCTTACATCGAAGACCTACTTTGCCTTATAGGACCTGGGAAGCAGCACTGAGACAGAAAGTACAGCAGTGGTATACTGCTGTAGGACAGACTGAAAATCCTGATAACTGTGCTGAAAAGCTTGGGTTATGTCCTCAGTTTTTTAAAGTTCTTGGAGAAGTTAATCCATTGGAAGAAAAACCTTTTCATGAACTACCTTTTTACCAAAAAGTATGGTTACTTAAGGGTCTTTGTGACTTTGTGTATGAAACACAAAAAGAAGTTCAAGATGCTGTACTTGGACAGCCTATTCATGAATGCAGGGAAGTTATCTTGGGTTACGATTATTTGGAGAATGCTTATGTGCATTTTCCACAGTTCTGTGGTGCAGATGTACGGATTTATAAACAGAGACCTTTTCAAGCCCCAGAATTTCCAGTTCCACCCATTAAAATACAAAGAGTACCTCGGATTAAACTGGAGAAATTGAAATGTGACTATGTTAGTACAAGTAATGGAGAACATAGGTGTAGTATAGGCCTCTCCTCTGCCTTCAAGAAAGAGCAGGAAACTAATTTTGATACAACTTGGGGCTCTGCTAAGATGAACTTGGATAATCATGACATCCCTGTTGAAATGGAAGTGAAATCCAGCTGTGAAATTAGAATTTGCAGGCCCTGTGAAATTAAAAAAACTGATTGTTATAAAGAAAATTTAGGGGAACCAGGGAGTCCAGGGGAAGTTACTGGCTTTGGAGAGCCTCTTAGTCCAGGTGAAATAAGGTTTATAGAAAATCAAGAAAAATATGGTGAAGCTTCCAGAGTAAAGCCTGAACCCAGTCCATTAAAAGAAAATGCTCTAAAATCTTGCCAAATACATGTAAATGGAAGTCACAGTGATCATCCAGAATTTAACTGCCACAAAGTTGTAAGAGACATTCTATTAGAGCAGTCACTGCAGAGTCACAAGAAAATCAAACTAACTAAAATGAGGGCAAAAAAGAAGAAAAAGAAAAAAAAGAAATTGAAAGATGTTTTAAATGAAAACTTACAGAGAAAGCGTGAAAGTCTTCATTCTCTTGCATTCAAATCTTACAAACCTGAGATCCAGAATAAGTTATTGATCATCAAAAAGAAAGCAAAACACAAGAAGCACAAATCTGGTAAGCTAACACAAATGGATGAGAATTACATTTAAGCATACTTCATGTTGTTCTTGCAATTAGGCATGAGAGGCACTGATTAACAGAATGAAAAGTGTGTGTGTGTGTGTGTGTGTGTTTGAGAGATCAAGTTTTATATTCTTCCACTGATTAAAACTCAGAGCAGAAGAGGTTTTGTATACTCAACAGAAAAAAAATACTGTCACAGTACATTTTAATTTAATTTTCAGTTGAAGATCTTTGGACATAATGTTTTTACATTTCTCTGGACCAGATTCTTGATAAATAATGCTTCCCATCATTTTTGAGAAGTGTTTTTCCCCCCAGGCTAAGACCAGTACAGCAAATGGAAAAAGCACTGATATCAGGAGATACCATTCCCAATACTATATAGAGTACATAGCAACTTAAACCAAGGCAAGTCAGATTATCTTTCTGGGTGTTGTTTTTTTCCCACATCATATATTTTTTAGCACTCTATTTTCAGTATATATTTTCATACCCAGGAAAAATGTGAAATACAAGGAAAACCATTGCATCAACTAATAGGACATGAAGCATATTTTGTAAGAAGATTTGCACATTTGTCTTACATCAAATTTGAATACCCCATGTATTTGTTGCAAGTCTATTTAAAGAATAACAAAAATTCTGTAAATAAAATCTTCGGTGGTTGGTTGCACTATCTTTTCATTACTCAGCTGTTTTTGCTTTTTCTATTGTTTGCCTTTTAATCAGTTTCTGTGTCTTGTTTGTCAAGAAGATAGGTGAGATAAAAGCAGATGTTGAACTCCACTTATTATAAAATTTGCCTGGTTGGGAAAAACTTGAATTGTTTACTAAATGAGTTGTGGTTTATTGTCATTATTTGTGGATTTCCATTTTTTATATCTTCCCTCAGTAGCAAAGATAATTAGGATTTGACAATAATTTGATAATGAGTTGGTAAATGAGAGTGAAGTTTGTTTAGTTGATATACTTGCTGTTACTTAAATGAATACAGTTAAGTATATTTTAAAATGTGTATGTAATATATCATTGATAAGGAAGCATAAAATTTACTATTAAGAACAGGCTTAATTTGATGAACTGATAATTGCAAAGTTGAACCACTACACTGGCCAGATGATGAAAAACTACAATTTTTTAAAGTAACTTTCAGAAATAAGCCTTTTAAATTTTGTAATAATCCACATATTTAGGCTATATAAATTTAATTTGATTTGACACATTTTCCTCTCAAAAATATTAATTAGTAGTTTAAGTTGGAAATATTTTTTCCAGTGCTAAAGTATGTAATACTGTTTTATTAGTACTGTTGTCACCTGAAACCTTTTATTGTTTATTTATGACCTACTACTCATGTGTTCAAAGGTAATTGTGACTTATGGGGGTAGATACTGATGTAGCTCCTATACAGGCTTTACCAATAGCAGAGTAAAAATATTAACTGTAAGGATTACTTTTAAATGTATTTTTATGGTAAGCAATTAAACTGTTGCCACATTTTTTAAATGGTAGTTCAGAATATTTGTAGATCAGAGAGAATATTTGTGGGGGTGTCATGTCCAGTTGTCCAAGTGAATAAAAAAAAGAAGCAAATTCAGCAAGTACTTATGTACCCTCTCTGAGCATCTTTAGGTAGGTATAGACAGCTTACAGGGATGAAATAGAAGAAAATAATGCGATAGCCTATATACTAATTTTATCTTCAGAGCAAATTTAGGAGGTTAGTCTTCAGTAACAAAAATACTTGGATCTGGCAAATACAGTTTCTCTCTCCCTTGATAGTTCTGGGTAAGCATATGCCCTCTCTTTCTTTATAAGATACTAAACTCCTTTCTGTTATAACAGCAGTACATAAAATGATATTAAAAAAAATTTTTTTATTAAATTTATTTATTTTGAGAGAGAGGGACAGAGAGAGTGAGCAAGCCTGGGGCAGAGAGAGGGAGAGAGAGAGAATCCCAAGCAAGCTCTGTGCTGTTAGCACAGAGCCCGATGTGGGGCTCAAACTCATGAACCATGAGATCATGACCTGAGCCAAAACTGACTGAGCCATGCCTTTTAAAAAATTTTTTAAATTAAATTTATTTGTTTGTTTGTTTGTTTATTTATTTATTTAGAGAGGGAGCTGGGGAGGGGCAGAGAGAGTGAGAGAGGGAATCCCAAACAGGCTCCCTGCTGTCATTGTGGAGCCCTATGCAGGGCTCAAAGTCACAAACTGTGAGATCATGACTTGAGCTGAAACCAAGAGTCGGAGGCTTAACTGATGGAGCCACCTAGGCACATAACAACAACAACAACAACAACAACAGAACATTTGTTTTACATCATTTTCAGTACACTTGTCTTCCTGAGGCTTTGCCCTGGGCTCCTTTATTAGGTATGAGGCATTGTGGTCTTTTATAGTCAGTTTTGGGCATACTCTAATCCAGTGTTTTCTCTTTCACTATTTTTAAAAGGGAGCTCCATGGTGACATGTTTGGAAAATGTGGAAATGCTCCTCTTCTAGATTCACATTGTGCATTAGTACAGGTCCACAATGCATTTTACAAAACTCTTGTATCAGATATGTTTTGGAATTCAGAAATCATCAGATTATAGAAGGATATTATGATATATATGTTTATTAAATAACATCCCCAGTTGAGTTTGGTGTAGCCCCTGTAATTACACACATAGTTTTTACAGAAAGATATGTGAATGGGTTAAATGAGATGAAAACTATAAAGAACCTTAGAACAGTTCATGTCATGTTTATTTTTAAAAGGTTAGTTTTGAGAACTTTTTGAACTTCAGAAATGTGGAAAAGTGATTTGGGGCCTTTATTTTAAGGACTCTGGGAAGTCTTGAAGAAAAAAAACTGTTTAGTTTTGTTTAACCTAGTATTTTTAAGTTTACTTGAACACAGATTTTTTTTTCAAGTAATAGCATTCTGTAGAATATGCTTTGGGATAAAGTGTGTCATCCATGAGCATTCACTTAGGATAGAGTAAATTCTACATGTGGTTAATGTGGTCCATTTTATGTTGATTATACAGGCTTTAATTTTTGGTGGACTCTCTAAATTTAGCAGGTGGGAGATAATTTTTAGTAGAAGGTGCAAAGACAAATTGGTTGAGAATGATTTGATAATTTTAGGGAACTCTGGGGCAGTTTTGCAACTTTTACGCATTTTTATCTATTTTTTAGAATTGGAGTTTGTTTCTGCTTTTTAATTGAATTCATTTTTAGTTATTTAAGCCTTTCCTTACTCTTAGAAACATTATAGAATAGAAAAACGTTGGAATATCCCCAGTTGTGCATGCTTATAGCATCAGATACTTCTCCTTTATAATACTTATAACATTTATTTATAATGGTTGCATTTATTTCTTTGTAAATTATTTTGATGATTGTCTTCCCTGTATTTTATAACATTCTTGGGGACAGAAGGTTAGCACAGTGACGAACACATTGTGTAGGAATCTGTCGAATAAATAAATGAACACACATAGTTTACTCAGCTATAAGTAAGATTAGCTCCTTAAAATGTATCTTTTATATCCTTTTCAAGGCCTATATATTTTTGAATTAGCATTGTACTATCCATACCATTTTACAATCTGTTTTTTCCTTGCGTAACAGTGCACCGTGAACTTCTGTGTGATCAATAGATCTTTGCACCATCATTTTGTTATGTGTATGTTGTAGTTATTTTTCCAACCTCCTTATTAGACATTTTGGTTGTTTTCAATAGTATTCTGTTATAGATTTTGTGGAGTAGAGTTGGCTGAAATAAAATAGGTTTTAAAAACTAGAGGACTTTTTATAAAACCTGAAAAAAAATGGGCAAAAATTATTAAAGATACATTAATTGTTACAAAAAGCTTATGGTGTTTTAAGTTACTCATTTTAGCCAATTTGGTTTGGAGGGTTTTTCCCTCTTCTCACATGTTCATTATTTTCAACGAAATCATTTTATGTTAGCTCCTCTGAACTGATTAAAATAAATAAGACAAGTGGTGGTGTTATTCTTTTATAAGTGAATAAACTAAGGCTCAAAGTGGTAAACAATTCATTTTAATAATTGTTAAGTATATAATAGAGTAAAAGGTCAAGTCGAGAGTAAATCAGTCAGTGTTTGCTATCGTTGTCTTGGAAGGTTTTGCAGAGGATATAAGACTTTGAAGAATAGTGGGGATTGGATAGATGAACAGTGGTTAGTAATGTGAATAAAAGCATGAGGGTATAATTAAGCTGGTGTCACTGAAAACACAGAGAAAAACATAAGGAAAAAGGTGAAAAGTTGAGGTTTTAGAAGCTATTTGAATGATGAGACTGTGCCAGTTATGGGTGATCTCTTTCTGGACAGGTGATGCTGTTTTAAATAATTGCATCAAGTGCCTAGTGCAAGGAAATGACCTTACAATAAGAGATAATGTGTAAAAAGCAATAAGCTCCTTTATAGGGAATAACTAAAAAAGCAGCGTAATCTACAATATTTGGTTACATCCAGACCCATTATTGTGAAAAAGTTTTACAGTTTTTTGTTGTTGTTGAAAACCCAAAGATCCTAACTATGTGTGTCTGTATGGGGAAAATTTTAGAGGACCAACTCAAGATGCCAAGATATAAGAGAGTGAAAGGATCAATAGAGTATTTTGTCCTTTTATTTTAATGCTATATACTCATAAGTGCTAACTGTATGCCAGGCACTGTTCTAAGCCTTTATATATATTTTCTCATTTGATTTTCATAAAAACTCCATTAAATGGTATTATTATTCCTCATTATATAGATTTTATTGTTAAAAAACTGAGGCACAGAGATGTTTATTAACTTGTCCAAGGTTACATAGCTAATAAGTGGCAGGATTAGGAGAAAGGATCTTGCAGAATAGTTAGGACCATTAAAGAGTTATAAAAGAAACTGGCAGGGTTTTCATGAAGGGGTTGAAGGTAAGTTTAAGAAGAGGAAATTTCTAAATCCAGATGGAGAATGACTGACTATATGACTTTTCTTTCACATTGACAGAAGAAAATAATGTTTTGAGAGAGATGTTACAATAAGTAGCAGAATTTGACAGCTGATTCAGTATTTTAAGCTAACGGAGAAAAAAATCATTGTTTAGCAGTTATTGAATTATATGATAGTGGCAAAAGGTTACCAGTATGATGAGAAATTTGCTAATAGGCAAGAAGAATGGAAAGAAAATCAGCTGTTTTGTTAAGGTTAAATTGCTTACTTAAGAGATACAACACTCCAGAAACTTGTATAGACTAAATATTTGCTTAGGACATGAATATTTAGTACATAAAAAGTCAAATTTAGACTGGTTCTGTGACTTCACATTCCAGCCACTTCCCAGATTTCTATTTGATAATATAAATGCCCTTGGCCTTTTTTTTTTTTAACAGTGATTAATGTCTTTTTTCTTTTTTAACAGTGATTAATGTCTTAGTATCCATTCATTTGTTACGATTCCTAAAATGTAAGCACTGAGAAACTAACGAATGTGTTAGGATAGTGTTTTTTTTTAATGTTTATTTTTGAGAGAAAGAGTGCAGGTGGGCAAACACGAGCTGGGGAGGGGCAGAGAGAGAGGGAGACACAGAATCCAAAGCAGGCTCCAGGTTCTGAGCTGTCAGCACAGAGCCTGATGCGGGCTCAAACCCAGGAACTGTGAGATCATGACCTGAACCAAAATCAGACGCCCAACCAACTGAGCCACCCAGGTGCTCCAGGATAATTTTTAACATAAGAAGGCCAAATCTAGGAGGGCTTTGAAATAGAAGTCTCTGAATAGTTCAAGGGGCCAAAGAATGAAGACAGTCAGGTAAGGCAGATAAAGGAGAAGGGAAAGATGGAGAATAAGAGACAGGAAAGAGGAGTTGGATTGGGGATAATAATCACCTGCATTTTGCTAGTTAAGAGGTATATCTCCATGTTCTGGAAGACTAGAGTTTTGTGCCTAAGTTATAAAGTATATTTTTAGTTACATTGTTTTCTCTCAAGTTGGGCTTCCTTTACTACAGCTGCTCTCAGCATAGTTTTAAAAAGCTTCCTTAGGCCACACTTGAATACTAATTACTAGGCCATGTTAAATTTTCCTTCTCTATTTTCCAGGTACAAGCTGACACTCATTTTTTGCTCATGTGTGTATTTTAGGCCCAATAATTGTGTCAAAATTCTGTATGTTTTAAAGTGATTCTGACTTTAGCACAGTCCCAGATCTGAAAATTGTATTCTGTTTTATGGGATGAGATGATTTAGGGCTGGGGGGGGCGGGGGGCGGGGGGCGGGGGGGCAGGTAAAGACCTGGTGTATCATCAAGTGAGTGGTGGAAGAATGGAAGCCCACTAGGGGGCAGTATGGTACCTTGCCCTATATATATCTTGCCCTGGAACAAAAGCAGATTACCAAATAAAGCCTGTGTGGTTTTGTAGTATCCATGCTACATTTTAAAAGTGGTATAATAAAAAGGAAGAGCCAGTTTTTACTGGAGAATGAAGGAAAATTTGTATTCAAATTTTTATGAGGATATAGTCTGAAGATACTAATAGTGAATATGTGAATCTTATAATCCTAATCAAAAAAGGAATGCTCTGAAATCAGTCAGAAGCAAATTACATTCCTGCAGAAAATTTGAAAGAATGCAGTATTTTATCATAAAAAGCACGCAACTTTGAAGTGAGGCAGATGTAGTGCAAATATATGTCCAGTGCACATTAGCTATAAGTCCTCCATCAGTTTATTTGCCTGTTGATAGCCAGTTTTTTTATATGTGAAAAATGAGGTAAGACATACCTTGATGTAATCATTACAAAGATTAATTGGAATAGTGAATGCATAGTACTTAACATGGTGCCTGGCATGTGGTAGGAATCAGTAAATGGTAACTGATTTTCAAGAGGTAGAATTATATAATGGAAAGAACTTGGACTTTGGAGTTAGAATCCCTGGCTGTGGTGCTTGCTTACAGTGTAACACTTGAATAAGTTAAGTAACCTTTGATTTTCAGTTATCCTACATTAAAATGAGGTGTTGCCTACCTTGAGGGGTTGTTTTGAGTATTAATTGAGATAATTTATATAAATTATCTTGCTAAGTGTCTGACATAATAGGTTCTCAATAAAAATTAGTGTTCTTACTACCACTCCTAGGTCATGTTGTGAAACTCTTTGGTAAATTGCGTAAATTATCTAGTTATTGCCAGTGCTTTCTTTATTTAAAAATGGACTCAGAGAGACCTTAAGAATTATAAACAGTTACTGCCTCCCTTTTCCTATCTCCAGACCGGTGAAATTTCTGATTTAAATTAGGATTTTTCTATTTAAGGATCATTTCTCATAACTTCTTGTATGAAAAATGCTGTAAATAAAAAACGAATAATGTGACTTCTGTCATCAATAATTCAGTCTAGTAAGGATGAGAAACCTATAAATGGATCATTACAATACTGTATGATGTGTTACATAAATATTGTAGGAAGTAGAGTGGTAGCACAGAGGATATATGAGCAAGAACTAAGATGAAAGAATAAGTTAATAAAAGAATTTGAAGAAGGTAAAATGATAATATTTGTTTAGACACTTATCATAATGGCTTAGCTAAGGGAGATAATAACAACTAACATTGATCACTTAACCATGTGCCTAACAGTAGTCTGAGTTTTTTTTACGTTTTAATTCTCAATAAGAAAGTAGGTAATATCATTATCTCTGTTTTATAGATAAACTGCACAAGGAAATAAAGCAATTTGTAGCTAGTAGGTGGTTAGAACTGGTATTCAAACCCAGGTAGTTTAGTTCCAAAATTCAAGCTTAAAACCGCAACAGAATACTACTTCCATTTATTTAATCTACATTTAGATATCCTAATCATATAGTGAAAGGAAATACCCAGTAACCACTTCAGCTGCTTAATCCATTAAAATAAGCATGGCTGCTACAGTGAACTTGAGCATTTACCCAAATTTAGTGCTTATGTGGCAACAATATAAACTTTTTTGGAAGTATCAAGGGTGACCTCTGTTGTGCTTACAAATGAATGCAAAATCAAACGATATTTATTTACTCATTTATTTTCACATGGTTTTTAAAAAGCTAATTAGAACAGTGCTGGGGCTGGGGTGGGGGTGGGGGGATAAGGAAGGATTTCATTTCCTTCAAATTGTTTTTATAGCTTTCCCAAAATTCGTGAGGCCATTAAATCTTTTCCTATGAACTTTAAAAAATGTAGTTTATAGAAGAAAGGCATTCTTGTGTCCAGACTCATGAGTCCCTTTGAGAGGTACCTATTGCATCCAATTAGAAATCAGTTATTCTAGCTGTGTTATAGAGATACCAAGAGTTGAATCACTTCTTCCTGAATACTGGTTAAGCAGACCATGCACTTGCCTATTTTTGTGGAAGTTTAGTTCCCATATAGATTCTGTGTAAGCACGGAAACAAGGAACAGTGATAAGAAAAGAAATAAATGTTAGGTTATTTTAATTAAAAACAAATGTCAAGTGACAGCAGGTTGATACTTATTAGAACAGGACAGTGAAATCCATGTGAACTTCAGCAACTCAAAATTTGTAGTAGTTCAGGCATAGTATACATGCATTTTACTGAGTCAAAAGTTAGAAATGATCAAATGATAGTTCTGTGATATGGTTGTGAAGGAATACAGAAGAAAATACAATTATATTTAAATTAGAATTGTGCCTACAAGTTGAATAAAATGTTGCAATCAAATGAACTCTTAATGGAAGCAGATCATATCTATATAGGAAAATGTTCAGAAAGGGATTATGTAAAAAAATAGTAACTTTTAAGCTGATTTTAACCTACAAATGATTGTGAACTAAAATTAACTTTTAAGTGTTTCTGATTAATTTTTATTCCCTTATATAGATTATCAGCTCCTGGAGGACAGGATTTCCATTTTATAATTCTTTGTTATTCCCATAAATTGTAAAGTGCCCTGTATCTCATGTTTGTTGAATAATTAACAACCAGTTTATTAACTGATTTTGCTAAATGCAAATGTAGACAAAACACTTTAACATGTTCCTTTCTAAAAACAGAGGCTATGTGCATGTATGTATCTGTTATGTTAAATACAGAGTAGATACATTTCAATCTGTGCTAATGAGTTGGATTTCTTTAAGAATGTGGATTTATTTTTCGTAGTGATTTCTGATTGCATAAATGACTAGATGCACTTTTTAAAGGGAGATTTTTACCTTGTTTTTAAAGTGATTATTGAATCTGCCAAAGGCAGCCTCTTAGGTGATAAAGAGATAAAGAGATAGAAAGACCTTGTTTCCTAAGCTGCTGAGAGGATTTTCACATTAGATTGGTTTAAGACCGTAGTCTTCAGAGTATAGTTTTATGCAAGTTCCTGACTATGGAAGTCATTGTTAAAAGGTAAGATTTTTTTGTCTTATAAAATTTCATTTTAAGTTGTGAATTAGATTTTTAACTGAGCAGTAGTAATGTGCCTTTTTTTTTTTTTTGCCAAATCTTATTACAGTAAGTTCTGATACTGTGAAATTCATCAGAGATTTTGATAGTTTAGTTCATGTGTAAAGAAAACAGCATTTGTTAATATACTTGTTACAGGTAGTTATAGTTTAATGTTTGCTTTTACTACGGCTTGTTTTGATTCATCACTTTTATTTGACTCACTAGAAGCCATCTGTTAGTTATATTTTAACTTTCAAGGTTCTATGTAATTTGGTTCTTGTTAATGAAGTGCTATAAACAGTATTATGAAGCTTTTCTCTTTTAATCTTGAAAGGAAAAAAATCCATATCTAAAAAAGCAATCACAAAGAAGAGGAAAACTGTTACAAAGTCACCCACTGTACCAGAATTTCAGGTAAATGTTTCAATTTTGTCTCAACATTTTTAGTTTAACTTTTTTAGTGTTTATATTGTTCCTCAAGAGATTGGCTGAATTCCACTGTAACACCCATACTTTAAATGAAGTGTTTCCAACTATGACTTTTTTCCCTTTAAGTGCAAGGCACGGATGGCTAAGATTTAATCTAGTATTTCAAAATTTTTTACCTCTATTTTTGTCTCTTTGATAGTCAAAAATCTCTGGTTTTTCTTATGTTATTCTACTTTGTAGAAGTAGTTTAATAGAATATATACTATATATTATAAATATAATATAAATGTTTAATATATGATAGCAAATGTGTACATGAGAGTCTTCCAAGAACAAATCATAATTTGTAAACAATTTGTAAATAGGTAATTTATTTTCACTTATTTGGGCACTGTGGAAATAGTAGACTTATTAACTTAAAAACAAATCTTTTAACTCTTAACTATATATGAACTTCAGAGAGAATATTAAGTAACATTTAATTGAATGGTCTTTACACATTTCTGCAAAAAGAAATAACTATATTTACTGCCAGATTATTATGTGAAGAATTTTTCATTTGTAGCTGGTACTAGAATCAACAGAGAATTTCACCTTAAATAATACTTTTATTTTCAATCTAATAAAAGATGTTTTTTCATTCAAATGACTCTTCTTTTAAAATATCTTTGTATTACCATGTCCAGTCCAGTTCTAACAATACTTAATTGCCAAAAAATAAAAATAGTGTTAAAATAAATTTCTGTCAGTCTCAAGTCAAGAAGAAAACAAGGAACAATAACTATGAAAATATTGGTAATATGTAATGTGAGTTTAATAGTTACATATATCCAAAAATGTAAACACATTTATTTTTCAGTAAAAATCTTATTTTCAGAAGTGTTTTTATGGAAGTTACTAATTGGTAAAAATACAATTTTAAACGAACAGTGAAAGAAAATAGGCATTTTCTTTTAGTATTTTAGGATAGAATATATTTTTTTAAATGTTTATTTCGTTTTTTTGAGAGAGAGATGGAGAGAAAATTCCAAGCAGGCTTCACACAATTAGAGCAGAGCCCGATGCAGGGCTCGAACCCATGAAACTGTGAGATCATGACCTGAGCAGAAATCAAGAGTTGGACATTTTAACTAACTGAACCACCTAGGCACCCCTAGGATAGATATTTTTAATGACTTTCTTAGAATGAATTTCAAACATTTCTACATAATCTTTTTGTATAAAGTAACCTTGGTTACAGAATATTAAGTGAAAAATGTATATTTACTGTTTTACTTGGAGGCTTGTCTAACCATTGCTTATACCTGGTATTCAGTACTATAATATTGTCATTCTTCCACTGATATCATACCAGCCTTTGCTATTTTTCCCACTGATTTTTTTCCCCTCAATCCCTTAAAATATTCATCCTGGGAATATAAGTCTCAGAACAGATCTGACCTGCTGTTGATGTTTGTTTCCATTCCTATCTTAGTGGATGGACTTTTATATGTAATAAGTGACATAGATAGCATAGTATTTTTAAAATTGCAAATGGTATTCATTAGTGAGGCATGAAATTAATCTAGCAGATTATATGACCACCATTCCTTTTATAAGCTAACAGTTAAAATAGAAAAGAAATTATGAATGTGTCAAATACAGTAAGGGTAATACCACTTCATGAAACTTTGGTTTTGGTCTTGTGTTTATTGTACTTGCTTGCACTGTAAAATATATTTTTGACCATGGGTAGAGCAAAAAATCTTGAAAAGCACAATACTAAGTGATGCTTTGTCAGTTACTGACCATTTGCTTACCACTCTCAGAAACTTAAGGTCAGAGTACATGTTTTGCCAAATTGAGCTGTTTAAAATAAATATTATATTAATTATGTTATGTTTTATTATGTTATATATAAATCCCCTTCCTGGTTCTTAAGGTGTCCTAGTGTGGGGGGGGGTTGGGGGGGGAGGGCGCTAGGATGGGCAATAGGCTTATGAAAGCAGTGGTTCTTATGCCTAGTTTATAATATGAATACCATGGTATTATCCCATGAAATTGATAGCTGTCTCCCAGGAAAAAGGTCATTTGCTTCAAATAAGCAAAGAACAGGAGATAAGACAGTATTAGTCACTAGTAAACTTTGTTGTTACAGACAAAACCTATAGTTTTGCCTTTCAAAATAACTTTATGTAGAATTTTTTTTCTTTGAAGTTCCCCACATGTAAGAAACTGATTATTATATAATAAAGAAGTGAATTTATTTCTTTCCCAGAAGTTCTAGCAATATGTCATTTAGCACCTCAGATTCTGCAAATTATTCATTTTATCCAAGTTCTTTAAATATCCCATTTCTAGTATTAAACATAAAAATACTTTCTAAAATGGTTTCGCTGGGAGATTTTCTTCACCACATTTATTCTAAAATATTTTATTACTGAAAGTAATGAAGCTGTTAGTAGATAGAGATTGGATCCCATTTGCAAAACCTGACTTAATTTGTATAAGGATTAGTCCATCTTTAAATAGACAATAAAACATGCTAAGAGAAAAATGTGTCCAGGGATTAAATTGTAAAGTTTATTTCTTGATAAGTCCTAATGAATTAAAAAGGTAAATCCTGTTTTGACCTCAGCTACTTTTTTTTTTAAGTTTATTTATTTATTTCGAGAGACAGAGACGGCATGAGTGGGGGAAGGGCAGAGAGAGAGGGAGACAGAGAATCCCAAGTAGGGTCTGCATCATTAGCGCATAGCTGGCTGTGGGGCTTGAACTTACCAAACAGTGAGATCGTGACCTGAGCTGAAACCAAGAGTCAGATGCTTAACCGACTGGAGCCACCCAGGCACCCCGACCTCAACTACTTTTTAATTCGACGGTGTTTCTGTTGACTTTTTTTAAATCTGGAAATTAACATTGCCTGTTTGCTTCATGTTTACTTATATTTACACCTAGTATCTATATCTCAGTTTAAGAAAAGAATTATCCTACCTTTATTTAAGGTATACACTATAGATATTCAAATAGTGGATTGGATTGATTTTTGTGTGTGTGTTATAAAGAGACTAACCACATCTGTGCCACTTGTTCTTAAGGGTTATGTCAGTGGTTCTCATACTTTAGATAGTATAAAAATAATGTGATACCTTTATTAAAAATGAAAATTCCTGGGTTTTATGCACCAAGATTTCATCCTTGATTCAGTGGATCTAGGTGGGTACCAGTAATGTGCATAGTGGTTAAGCATGGATTCTGGAACCAGGCTATATAGGTTCTAATGCCAGCTTTACCACTAACTCTGTAACCTTAACCTCTTTGTGCTTTTCAATTCCTCATATGTATAATGGGGTAACAATAGTACCTACTTATAGGGTTCTTGTGAGAATTAAATGAGAGAGTTAACTGTTTTATGTATTCTTTCTTATTTATTTTTTCAAATAAGCATGCCAGATTATTTAGACATAAGTACAGTGTTATGAGTAGGAAAATCAATTAAGAATTGGCTTAAAAGCATCTATTACTGACTTTTACCACATAAAGACTTTGCAATAAATCTCAGATTTGGTCGTATTTTATAAATCATGAAATGTTATGATTAAGCCTACAAGAATTTGAAAAGTGAAAAACCAAGTAATATTTGCATCATTAGATTTAATCAGGGGAAAAATTTATGCTTACCCACTATAGGGTTATGGTGATTATATAGTTGGCTTATTGGGAAATTTTGGGGTTTTTTAATTTAGCAATAGGTGCAAAAAAAATAGGAAATAT
The DNA here is from genome assembly GCF_027475565.1 of Acinonyx jubatus. Taxonomy (NCBI): domain Eukaryota; kingdom Metazoa; phylum Chordata; class Mammalia; order Carnivora; family Felidae; genus Acinonyx; species Acinonyx jubatus. Next base: position 61,751,392 of record NC_069391.1, read on the forward strand.
TTTTATTTTTAGTATTTAGCATGTTGGTGATTTAAACTTTTAAATCATATTGAACAATTGCTTATGACTTTATTAAATTGACTAAAATTTTATTTTGTCAGTTTTGTAATATAAGACTGTTAAACTGAAAAGTAAATATCAATTTTCTTAATAAAATTAATATTTGCCAAGCCTTTTAATTTGTTTATTTGAGAGAGAAATCTAGTATGTGAATTCTCTTTTTGAACACAGTTATAACAGAGTCATAGGAAGTATTTTTAAAACTGTGTCAAGTCTCAGTAAAATTTTAAAATAATGTAAGAGCTTTAGTTGCCATGTCTTTGCTTTTCATTGGTAACCAAAATCTTTCATGTAGTTTATACTTGATCCTGTTCTATATGTGTGGTTTATTCTAAAGGCTGGTTTATAGAGGAAATCCAGAATCCAGCTGATGACTAGGACTTACATAGTGGTAGTATTTTTAAACATAAGCATAAACTCAGATCCTTAACATGCCTGTGAAAAAGTTTAAAAGTTTTTAAAATATAAAAAACTATAATTTTCACAGGTATGTTAACCATACTATATTTAACCAATGGAGAAACTAAAGGATATGAAATAAAGTAACAAATTGAGACCCTCAGTATAACAAATTGAGACCAAAATTAGAGTTCACCTGCTTCACTGTGTTAAGGATTATTTTGATTATATTATTTTATTTTAATTATATTATTTTAAATTGCTACCTCTTAAATATTTTTAACTTCAGCTTTTTCACTTTTAAAAGTATGGGTTTTACTTTCCTCTTAAAATTCTTTCAATTTTTAAATATTGTGCATTGAGAGAAACATATCTCATTAATACAAATACTTTGTTAATCAGACTTATTTTTCACATCACATATGATATCCTGTTTGCAGGTTTTGAAGCAGTCATTCTTGATAGTATGGTGATCATAAGAAATGAGAAGAAATTTTCTGTCCTCATATTTTAAGATGTTAGCATAATTTTAGTTTATTTATTTTTAAAAGTTTATTTATTTTTGAGAGAGAGAGAGAGAGGCAGAGAAGGGGGGACAGAGGATCCAAAGCAGGCTCTGTGCTGATGCTTAACCAACTAAGCCACCCAGTCACCACATTATAATTTTAGTTTAAATACAATATGAAATTTGAATTTATACCATGAATTTAGTGTTTTGCTTACAATTTTTAGAATGAAGTGTAGGTTTGTTTTATTAGAATGGTAGTGAATGAGAGATCCAGTTTGGGCCTACTCATTTTGACTCCTGCATTGTTTTCCCTTTGCTGTTTAATGTGATTTATTATATTGCTTTAGTTTTGTATGCTGCCTTATGCTCTTTTTGGAACAAATAAAGAAAATACCTCTCATACCTATTGAGTTTATACCCAAAGGCATAATTTCTAGCTTGAAGTAATGATAAAGTAAGGAATGATTTATTATGTTGTTTTTCTGATATGTGATCATATCAGAATTCTTTTGATCTCTACTGGACCTCCCCTCCCCCGCTGTATATACACATTCCTACTTTCTGAGTTGAAGAGGAGACCTTTTAATATTTAACATTTAATAGAAATCAAAGCTTAGGGATAAATTAAACCTAAAACTATAATACATATTCAATTGTTATTAGATTTTTTATTTTTTTTTGTTTGGAAAGATCCCTTAAAGAATATAATATAATATAGTAGGAAGTGGATGAGTCCTACGTTCTATGGTCTCTTCTACCAGTGTGTCATCTTAGGTTACCTCTGTTAGTTTTAATTAGTTTGTATGTGAACTGGAGATACACCTTTTTAGTCTAAAAATTACATGTTTTTAGTCCTTTCTGTTCTAAGATTTATGATTTTGTGGCTCTCATGGATTGGCCTTAAGTGAAAAGTTATCTTGAGGGAGAGTGTGACAGCTTTCAAGAGGTTTTCCTTGGGGGATCAAACTCTTTCGTAACTTCTGCAGTATGACTGAAAATCTTGTCTCGTGAGTATTGGCAGTGTGACCCAACTGTAATCTGAGCTGCTATGGAGCTTTTGTTTTTCATCCCTGGAAGCCCTGAGCCTCAGATAACATTTTTCTAATTCAAGGTAATGGAGGCTTTGATAAGATGTTTTGCTTTGTTCAAAAAATCCATCTGTTCTCCTTAATAGGTGAACTTTATTTATTGATTCTGTTTTAAAAACACCATTTGAAGTTGAGTTTAAAGGCCACACATATGCCATATTATATAAAAAGAGAAGGAATAGAGGGTATATAAGGCAGAGTTGGCATTAATCAGAGTATTTTTTCTTTCAGTATTAGTAACAAAATTATGTATGTTCCTATACATGAATTTTCTCAGAGCTTAACTTGACTATATATTTTGAGTGTCTGCATTAGGTATATATCTATTTGTAGAGAGTTAGTATAGAAAGAGACTGTAAATTGTTATGTAGCTATTAATTCATTTTAAGATAACTTCAAAGTAAATATTGCTAAAATTATTTTCACCCTCAAATTCAACAAATTTATGTTGAAGAGTCCTGTCATTTAAGGAACATTTATCTTACCATTGTGCACTTAATTCAGTATTTCATCCGCTATTTGGAAATTAGTCTTTTTGATCTTCATATTCAAGGACACTCCTATATGGGCTTACTGGCCAGAGGGGGATAAACCGTTCCTTGCACCAGCTTCTGTTGAGGATGCAAGTAGTAGTAGGAAGGATGGGGGAAGTAGTCAACAGCTCATATTATTTATTTGAGGGAATGCTGTTTCTGGTGCTCCGATTACCAGAGGTATTAATCAGTTCCCCAACCCCCAATTATAATAGGCATGACCATAAAAAAGATTATTACATTTACATGGGCTGTGACAATTACATTATAAATTTGATCATCTCCTAGTAAGGTGCTATGTTGTCCAAGTTTGGCACTAATTAGAAAGCTAAGGGCAGTCCCTACTACGCTGAATAAAAGGTAAAGAGTGCTTAAGCACTGAATAAAAGGTAAAGAGTGCCAATATCTTTGTGATTAGTGGAAAACAATCAGGGGTTTATGAACATAGGTAAAATGCCTGAGGAAAGCATTAGACTTTAAGAACAGAGGCTTAAGTCCTCTTTTTGCCAGGCTCTGTGGTGAAATAGCATGTTGAATTGCAAATTCAAAGAAGCAGTTTCAAAAAAAAAAAGAGAGAGAGGTTAGAGTGGGAGAGAGCCAAAGCATAAGAGACTCTTAAAAACTGAGAACAAACTGAGGGCTGATGGGGGGTGGGAGGGAGGGGAGGGTGGGTGATGGGTATTGAAGAGGGCATCTTTTGGGATGAGCACTGGGTGTTGTATGGAAACCAATCTGACAATAAATTTCATATATTAAAAAAATAAAAAAAAAATAAAAAAAAAAACCACTCAGGATATTGCCTGACATATACTACATGCTCAGTAAATGCTCGCTATTATTATTCAAAAAAAAAAAAAAAAAGCAGTTTCAAATCTACCAGAGCTTCTCCTGCCTTTTTTTTCCCTAGATAGCAGGAGAAGATTGAAGCCAGTTGATTAGTTAGCTGTTGACTAAAATTTCATGGGATGGAAGCCCACCAATTTGTCAAGGGCTTAGCTAATTAAGTGTTTGATTTACAGTAAATTAATGTAAGATACATTCTTGCGGTCCTTAAGGTTAAATATGCAGCAGTTAAATTGATGTAATTTACTTATGGCTTTGAACACCCTTGGTCTATTTTAGCCTAAACTCCTAGTCCAGAATAGATATTTTTGGTATAAGTGGGAGTAGCATAGTCAAGATTACAATAAGTGGGCGCAGGAAGTTTATCTTTTTGTGCTTCAAATTGTCATTTTATTTTTATGTTATTTGTTGAGGGAAACAGTACTGTGACATATGTTAGTCGTATATAACAATATAGGTTGAGGAGTGCTGTGATGGCTAATAGTGTAGATATAATAATTTCATGTTTTTAATTTCTAGAATGGTTTTTCACTTTGGGATAAACCCTAGGAGTGGTAGAAGGCCTCCTAGTCATAGTATTAACACTAGGATGAGTGAGGTGATTAGGGGTGCTTTGTTTCATGTATGGGATAGTGATAATGTTGTTATGCCTGAGCTATGTATAAATAGTATGAAGGTAGTGAGTGTTATTATGATATAAATTACTAGGTTTAAAATTATTGTGGGCCTGTATAGTATAATGACTGTTATTCATCCTATATGGACAATTGAGGAATATACTAGGATTTTTCGTAGTTATGTTTGATTAAGTCCTTTTCAGCCTCCAATTAGGATGGATGTGATGGCTATTGTTAGAAGTAGATTGGGATTGATGGCAAGTGAGATTTGATAGAGGATGGATAGTGGTGCAATTTTTTGTCATGTTAGCAGAATTAGGCCTGAAGATAGATTCCTTGTGCAACTTTAGGTACTCAAAAGTGAAATGGGATTAACCCCCGTTTTATTGTTAAGGCAACAGTTATTATAGCAATGCTATAGGATTGAGGGTTTTTTATGTTATTGCCCGGAGTATAGTAGGTTGATGATAATTCCTATTGTTAAGGGTATGGATGTGGTTGCTTGTGTTAAAAAGTATTTTGTAGATGCTTCTTTGGCTTGTGAGTTGAATTTTTTTTTTTAATTTATTTTAATGTTTATTTTTGAGAGAGAGAGAGAGAGAGACAGAGCATGAGCAGGGGAGGAGCAGCAAGAGAGGGAGATATAGAACTGGAAGCGGGCTCCAGGCCCCATGCTGCCAGCACAGAGCCTGATGCGGGGCTTGAACCCACAAACTGTGAGATCATGACCTGAACTGAAGTCAGACACTTAACCGACTGAGTCGCGCAGGTGCCTCTGAATTTTTTTTATAAAGATAGGGATGATAGCTAGCATAGTTATTTTGAAGCCGATTCAGATTATTAATCACTGAGAGTTTATTATTAAAATTATAGTTCCTGAGATGACTGTTGTAATAATAAGAATAGGGGGTTTTATTAGTACAGGAAGGGTATAAGTCAACATTTTTGGGGTATGGGCCTGATACCCCAGGCTGTAAGGTATAGCTGACCTTACTATAGAATATGGTATAATGTAGCAAGAAGAGTTTTGAATTCTTAAGACTAGGTTCGATTCCTATAATTCTAGAAATAAGGGGATTCAAACCTCTATTACTTACTCTATCAAAGTAACTCTTTTATCAGACATATTTCTTATGTTTGGGGTGGAATGCTTGGTATAATAATAGGTAGTGATGCATGTCATATACATAGGGTCAGTGTGAGGGGTAGGAAGTTCTTTTCCTAATAAATGTATTAGTTGGTCATATTGGAATCATGGATAGGATGCTCGAATTCATAAAAAGGTAATTGTCAGGAATAGGTTTAAACAGTAAAGTTGACTCTGTATAATTCTGGTAAATATGGGCTGTGGAATGCTCCGAAAAATAAGATTGAGGATGTTCATTATGATGATGTTGGTGTATTCTGCTAGGAAAAATAGGGTGAAGGGACCTGTTACATACACAATGTTAAACCCACATACAAGTTCTGATTCTCCTTCTGTTAAGTCACAGGGAACCCGATTAGTTTCTGCTAGGGTTGAGATGAATCAGATCATGGCTAAAGGTCATAAAGGGAGTGATGATTAGCATTGATAGTGTAAAGGATCCATTTATTAGCAGTACTGATAGTAGGATTATTGCTAATGTAACTTTGTATGAAATTGAGCTATGGCCCACAGGGCTCTGATTAAGGCGTAATCATAGGATTGAGTAAATGGCGAGACTTGACATAGCTAGTATAAATAATACTCCTAAGTTTATGTTGATGAGTGGATATGGTATTGGCAGGGGGATTCAGATGGTTAGGGCGAGTGAGAGGGCTAAAATGGGTGCTATAATAAATGTAGATATGGAAGATGTGAGGGGTTGCAGGGGCTCTTATTAAAAAGTTTCACCGCATCTGCAGTAGGTTGCAGTAGCCTGTATGTTCCTAAGATGTTTGGTCCTTTGTGAAGTCGTATATATCCTAATACTTTACATTCTACTCGTGTTAGGAAAGCTACTGCAAGGAGGATTGGGACGTTCAGTGAAAAGATGTTAATTACAAACATGTTAGGGAGAGGAGTTGAACCTCTGATTATAAAGGTTTAAGTTTTATGCAGTTACCAGCTCTGCCACCCTAACAAACCCGGATTCTTGGGCAGTGGAAGTTAACAAAGTCTGGATTGAGATTATATCATCTAATGAGTTTAAGGCACTTTTTGTGAAGTAGGCCTCATTTCTCTTGTCCTTTTGTACTGGGAGAAATTGTTTAATAGAAACCAACCCGCATTGCTCCAATTTGAGCTCAGATCACGTAGGACTTTAATTGTTGAACAAATGAACCTTTGATAGCTGCTGCACCATCGGAATGTCCTGATCTAACATCGAGGTTGTAAACTCTATTGTCAATATGAACTCTAAAATAGTATTGTGCTGTTATTCCTAGGGTAACTTGTTCCACTGATCAAGTTTTGGGATCAATAAGTGATGTAATACTTTTGACTAGTTGGTCTAGATTTCAGACCCTCAGAGGTTGTTTATTCTCCGAGGTCACCCCAACTTAAATTGTCAGTCCATGTATTGTCCCTGTTGGTTGAATTGAGTTGATTTCTTTGGACTGGTTAATTAAAGCTCCCTAGGGTTTTTCATCTTATTATTATATTCCCTTCCCACGGGAAGGTCAGTTTCATGGATTGGAAGTAAGAGACAGCAAAACCCTCATGTGACCATTCATACAAGTCCCTATTTAGAGAACAAATGATTATGCTACCTTTGCATGATCAGGATACCACAGCCATTTAGATCAGGATACTGCAGCCGTTTAACAAACGTCACTGGGCAGGCTGTACCTCTAATACTAGAAATGCTAGAGGTGATGTTTTTGGTATACAGGCGGGGTTTGTGTTTGAGTTCCTTTTACTTCTTTTAATGTTTCCTTAGTTGTGTGCCTGTGTTGTGTCAACAATTAGTTTGATAATTAGTTTATAGCTGGATTATTTTATCTTATTGTTAACTGTGTTATCTGCTCTAAGTTTATGCAAGGACAAGTATTAGCATTGTTGCTTCTTTTGTTAAATAGATTAACCCAGTGTTAAATTAGGAGTTGGTTGCATATTTTGGTATTAAGATGATTTTAACGCTTTCTTAATTGATGGCTGCCTTTAGGCCAATTATGGTTGTGTTTATGCTTATTCTCTAAACAAGGTTGTATTTTTTTCTAAAAAGCTGTAACTTTTGAGATATATTTTAAACTTATATTAGAATTTTTAGGTTTTTAGGGAAGTTTAAAGTTGAACTAAGATTCTCTTCTGGGTACCAGCTATCACCAGGCTCCTTAGACTTTTCACCTCTACCTACAAATCTTCTCACTTATTTTGCAACATAGATGAGTTTATTCTACACAGGTTGTTCATAGGTAGCTTGTCTGGTTTGGGGAGGACTAGCTTAACTTCTCTTTGTTAGGTTATTCTAGTTAATTAAGCAAAATGTACAAAGGGGTAATGTTTGCTGTTTAGTATTTTTAATTTTTCTTTCATTGTTCCCTTACAGTACTTTCTTTATAGCGCCAATTTAAATTTCTCTATCCTATACTTGTAAGAATTTATTAAATGTTTTGGTTGTTTCATGTTAGTTGAGTTTTTGGTTGTTTTGGCTAGCTTTGGTTCAAGATGATCATTTGATGTGAAATCTTCTGGGTGTAAGCCAGATGCTTTAAGCTACATCTTGGTTTATCCATGCATACTTTCCAGTATGCTTACCTTGGTATGACTTATCTCCTCTTGTGTTTTTGTTATTTGAATAAGTTGTCTTTAGGTTTATGTCACTTGAGAGTGACGGGTAGTGTGTGCTTTCTTCGTGGCCCAATTCAATTAAGCTCTCTATTCTTAATTTACTACTAAATCCTCCTTTAGTTCTCAGTTTCATAAGAATTTTCATAGGGAATTGTGTTTTTACGTAGAAAATGTAGCCCATTTCTTCCTGCCTCATGAGTTACACCTTGACCTAACTTTTTGATATATGATAGTTGTTATTACTTTTCTTTCTTTGTAGGGTTTGCTGAAGATGCCAATATATAGACTGAATTGGCAAGAGGTACTGAGGTATATTGGGGTTTATCGATTACAGAACAGGCTCCTCTAGAGGGATATAAAGCACCCATAGTGGGGTATCTAATCCCAGTTTGGGCCTTACCTATAGTGTAACAGGAGGAATTAAAGTCATTTTTGTGACTTATTTTTATATTAATTGTAGCTTTTTACAGCCTAGTTAAGATTTAACTTTAGTGCAGGGTTCTCTTTAACACACTTTACACCCTAAGTCTATTAATTTGGGTCAATCATATGACCACCATGGCTGGCGCAAAATTTACCAACCCTGTTTAATATAGCTTAGTCTAACTTTCGTTCATGGCTTAATTTTTATCACTGCTGTATCCTGTGGGGTTGTGGTTAAAGAAGGCATCATGAGCCACATTTTAGTGTGTTTGATACCTGCTCCTTTTGATCACTGGTGATTTAGAGGGCATTTTCACCGGGGTGCGAAGACTTGCATGTGTAATCTTTTTAACAACCAGTGGAAAGGCTAGGACCAAACCTTTGTGTTTATGGAGTCTGACGACTCATCTAGGCATTTTCAGTGTCTTGCTTTACTCAGTAAGCTATACTAACAGGTTTATGTTGATTTGGATTTGAGTTTATCAGTTGATTTTTATGGTACTTGTTTAGTGAAAATTAACTGTTCAAGAAGAAAGAGAGCTCAGGACTATGTATCCTAGTGTATTATATGGGAATTTGATGTTTGAGCCTTATATTTGGATGTGCATTTAGTCTTGTTTTGGGGGTTTAGCAAGAAGATAATAAATACGTTTATCTATTATAGGGTTACAGGGGACTTGGGGGTAAGGGGAGTTTGGTTAAGCTAGTTGTTCATTATGAACTCTGTAGTACCAGAATGAAGATTTGGAATTCTTAATCATTTAGAACCTTACTGCTCAAAAGTATGATCTGTATGTAGCCCATACCTGGAAACTTGTTAGAAATGCAGAATCTCAGGTCCCACCTCAGACCCATTAAATCAAAAACTTCATTTTAACAAGATTCCCAGGTGATTCTTATGCACATTAAAGTCTGAGAAGCATTGACTTTTGTATACAACTTACTAAGCTGGTAAGCCACTTCGAAGTACTATTTTAATATATTCATAATATTCATAGTTTGACTTCAAAACTGTGTTCCTTTAAATGGAATATTAAGTATTTGTTGATTCCTATGAACTGAAAGATTTTAAGTTTCTTAGAGTGTGTCTGGTTGTCGGGGTGCATGTTTTCATTGTTACTGTAAGTTTCTACAAACTATACATGCAAAATGTACCCTTATTCCTTGTATAATGAGACACCTAAGATGCAGGTGAAAATTCCTCTGTGCTTTGCCATGTGTGCAAATGAGAAATCTGTGCTGTGATATTAACTACCGCACGAAGTTCAGTGAAAAGGCATGTAACCCATCTGTAAGCTCTGGGGCAAATTTGACATGTTAGTCAGAATAGCAGATTTTACAATGGGAAGTTTAGTTACCACTGAGTGAGTAGTTACTAAAAACCTGGTGTAGGACCAACAATGAAGCTTTATAAATGGAATAGAAGTTGAAGACATTATCAAATTTTAGAGGCACTCACATAGTTGTCCAGTCCACTGCCTATTAGCATTTCTTCCAGGACTCTAGATTTGGCAAATGGGAATGTGTAGTTTATAATAAAATATTAGCAGCACTGTCCTACTACATCATTGTGTTTTATACCCTTGAAATTATTTGAGTTACTTAAATGCATATTTTCTCTTCATCGTCAGTTCTGTGTGTTTGAAAGTATGTAGCATTTCTAATAATAATTGTTAATACTAATTATAATTTATAATATGTGTGATTTTTTCTTAGTCTGTTAGATTTAACTATATTGCATACATTTAGGTAGATCAAGGGCATATCAGTGATTTCATATGGCTTAACCTAATAATGAAGTTTAAAGGGGTCCTACTTTCCCATTTTTGTCACACAGTTATCACTAGGAATAATCTTGTTGTAACCCACTTTTCTTTTGTTGTTGTTTTTTGGGTTTTTTTTACAAAATATATGCCTTTTAGGAAAACAGTATCCTTACACAGAAATTAATGAATATAACAAATTTGGGCTGGTAAAAACTTATGGTGAATTAATAGCTTTATAAGTGTAGTTTTTTTTTTTTAAATTATCATGCAGTATAAACATTACAAGACTTTCATTAACCTAAAACTTTTCCTCTTTATGTAGTTGCAGTTGTTTTAGAAACATTTCTTTTTTATAATAGATTTTTTAAAATATGGGCTTAAATTATTTTAGGGAAAAGTTAAATATATTGGGAAAAACTCAGTATATTTTTACAAGAACTAAAATGTAGTTGTTAATATTTTTGCTGACACTTCACTGTTTTTTACTTATTTTTTAATGTTTATTTATTTTTGAGAGAGAGAGAGGCGCAAAATGCAGGCAGGGGAGGAGCAGAGAGAGGGAGACACAGAATCCAAGCAGGCTCCAGGCTCTGAGCTGTCAGGACAGAGCCTAATGCGGGGCTTGAATTCATGACCTAAGCTGAAGTCGGACACTTAACCTACTGAGCCGCCCAGGTGTCCCAGACACTTCACTGTTTAAAGCTTTTAGTAGTTAAGCCAAACTAGTTTGATTATTCATAACTAAAAACCAATTATTTTGGCTATTTGTCAATATTAACCAAGGTGAAGTAAAATTATATTTCCATATAATTATGAAAAGAAATAGATGCTGTCTGTGGAGATGATTTTATTAAAGACTACAAGATCATATTAAGAATGTGTACTTAATGTCATTTATTTCTTTGAATATATTATTACATATAGTGGAAATCCTTCTTTCTTGGCAGTCCCAACCATAATACAATTAGTTTGATCATATAGTTAGCAAACTAAAGCAAAGGTATAATGACATTTCTCCAGGGACGCATTTATTCATCAACTAGGATACTGCCTGATAAAGCATTTCTTAAAGGTGATTCAGTAATCTGTGAATTATAGGGTGAGTTTCCAGATCTTTGTCATTCTGGGCTGAAAGTTGATAACGTTAAGAAAGTACCTGGATTATAAAGCAAGCTGAGAACAGAGGGGTGTGGTATGAAACCACCAGGGTTGAAATTTCAGTTATTTTTATGCTATGCCTGAAGTTCATACATTATAACAAGTGATATATTTTAAAATATAAATTGTGGGATTTTTTTTGCTTTTTACTATTACAAATACAAATAATTGTGAATTTAGTGTATGTTAAATCAACTTCTGTTACCACATTTTGGGTGTTTTATATTATGTGTTATCAAGCTGTGTTTTTGTGTTTTATTTTAGCTTATTTGCACTAATCTTGATGAACTCAGGGAATTAATCACAAAAATCGAGAATGAACTCAAAGATCTGGAAAACAGTAGAAAAAAATCGGTAGGTGTTGATCCAAAAGTTTTATCTATTATTTTTAGCATTAAAATTTATTCCTGCTTTTTTCTAAAGCTTTCTTTTTTAATCTTGTTTTTCTGGGTTACATAAAAATTTGCAATGAAAAATAGAAACATTGTTCCTTTTATTTCTTCTGTGTGGTCTGGTTTTCATTTTTCATAGAGAAAAATGTTACCAGGGCAAGTAAATTAAATTTTGTTTGCCTGGTTTATATCAGGTATAGTTTTAGAATATTTCCCAATATACTGGTTGGTTGTTTGCTGACTGGTAGTTTTTAGGGTAACGCTTGCCTTGCAGATATTCTTAATTAATAATTATATGCTTTTAATGGAAGTTTATTGCTTATTAACATAAAAATTTTAATTAACTGTGACATAAATAATATATAAATTTTTAATCCTGCCCCAGATGTTTTTGAAACATACTTACCAGTATGTCTTTTAAAACACCTTTATCAGTTAAAGTCTTTTTTAAACTTTATATATTCTAAATTCACAATTTTACCTTCATTTTTTATAGTTCTTGAGAGAATATAAAGAAAAGAATATTCACTCAACACTTGGTAAAATACTCATTTATGTTATTTATTAAATCAGTGATACTTGCTTAACTGGCATTAATAGTTCAGTGATATTACATATTTGAAACACAGTTATACACCAGTAAATGTGAAGGCTTTAAGCATTGGAGAAAATCAATCATTATTTTAAAAATACCTTTTTTTTTATGGCTTAGGAATGCCATGAAGCCACTTTTAGTTGTTCGCTCAGAACCTGTTAATCTAGAATTATGTATAAAATAAAGATAGTGATACATACAGCAAAGCTTCATATCAGCAGATTTGTAGTAGTCATTTTATATGCTGTTTAGGAGAAACATATTGGTAGCACTCTGAAGGGAGGAGACTTAAATGCCATTAAAGGACAACCTTCTGAGGTTATTTAACAGAGGCATAAAACAGCCATAAGCATTCAGAAGTTTCAAGTGATACCTCTGAGAATATCGATATAATCTAAGAGATAGGATAATGTTCATAGTGATAGCTATTAATTAACAAAAAAACATTATGTTCAGTATACAATCTGAGAATGTGGAAAACTGTTATTTTTAGAAATATTTCTATTAAAAATGGTTTAGACCCTTATAAGATTCTTATGTGTTCATGTGTGTGTGTATGTGTGTGTATACACTTGTGTGTGTATACACGTGTGTGTGTATGTGTGTGTGTGTCTACACATACACACTTTGGTATATGGGTAGTTGATGTGAAACACCAGGTGTTTTTTCAAACAACATTTGTATTAAAATATTTTCTCAGCAAAGTTATTTTTAATATATCTGATGTTATATGATCATAAAGGACTAATTCTGTTCTTTAATAGGAAGAATAGTCTTTTAATCAGGGTGTTATCTATAGTTTTTGTAGAAGCTGTTTATTTTTAGTGAGTTGTCTGTTCTTCATGAGTCTAAATAGAATTCTGTTAAGTAAATTTGCTAATTGTTTTTTATGCTATGGTTAAACATAATGTATGCCTCTTAACTTGTTCCCATATTATAAATTAGGGTGTTGTTTTCAATAAATAGTTTTATGCATAACTGATTTATGTACTTACTTACAGCATGCATTGTAAGAGAAAAAGACTTCTGCAAGTATCCTAGAGTTTTCTGTAAAGCCATCCACCTCACTTCCATTAGTGGTAGGAGGTATATGCATATGGCCTTCCTTTACAGGAACAAGTAGAAGGGTAAAAGAAAGTATAGATTACAAATTTTTGACATTGTAGTCTGTGGAGGCATGTTTATCAGATAGTTTTAGGTTACATACAGGGTTTAATTTGTAAATTTTGTGACTCTAAATTTTTAACTTGTTTATGACTCATAATATTTGCATATTAGTTTTAAAATATGTTTTCTGCTCTTCAAGAAATAGAAATTCTTGGGACTGTACTTAGTAGGGATAATCTTACTGAGATTACTAACATAAGAGCTATTTCCCTTTAAACTGCCTAAAAGGTTGTTTTCATGTGAAATGGGCACACAGCATAAAGGTAACAATAGACCATAAAAGTTTACATAGTATTATCTGTCATTCCTTATTTTTCTATACAAGCTATTATTGAGTATGGTAGATGTTAGTTATAGGAACTAACCTTATTGAATGTATATGTTAATATTAAATATCAATTTATTTGGCATCATTTTGGAATAAGATGTTTCACTGAACTGAATTTTCTAGGTAACTGAAACCTAAACTTTAGGACTAAATTCCTTCCTTCCTTTCTTTCTAATTTCTTATTTTAATCATTTAATGAGAAACTTCCCTGCCTCCTTGTACTATATTCAACAAAATTTTAACACTTTTTGATGATTCAAGGATCATTATGAATATCCATAATTATACTGATACCCTAAAAGTGTACTGATATCAATAACTCTAAACATTTACCAAAAGACCTTTATGTTATATATTTTGAAGGTGTGTGTTTGTATTTTTGCTTTTGTTATCTTTTCTTGGTCAACCTGTTGTTTCTTGTGTTTGTCCATGTACTTGCCTTAGCTAATATACTGTGAATTACAAAGGAAGTAACAATATTTATAAGAATTCGACTTGTAGTAAGGACCTGAGAGACTTTCTTAATAATGAGAAATGCATGAACTTGGTGATGGTGGTAGCCATTTTCACTGATTCCTTGCCTGTGGACTTCCTTCACTATTGCCAGACAAATAGAGTATTAATTTTGATCTTCATAAGATATCACTGTCAAACTAAAATAGTATTTAGAGTCAAAACAATTCTGTTACTCATCAGCTTTTATATCTATAATGCTCCAGTAACAAAGAGGATTTATTCCATATAGACATTTATTTGTCATAAGCCATTTTTAAAAACAAATATTTGTGTGATAGAGGATTTAATATGGATTCATACAAACACCTCACTTCTTTAGAGGATTTCTTCTCTGCAGAGCCTCTTCAGATAGTTTATAATCTTTTAAAAATCTGGATCGTTTACTCATTCTTGTAAGACAGCTAATTCCATTTATAGTTAATAATGTAAGGAGAAAAAATGCTTTCATTTTCTTGAGTTTGTCTGAGCACACTTGATACCATTACTTCAATTTTGGAAGCAACTTTCAACATCCTTTAGATCCTGCAGTGTTATACCTAATTATTTACCTGAGATTTGTTTAAAGTGAGACATCTGGTTGAGATAAATAGAAGTATATAGTTTGACAGTTTTTAAATTTTGTTTTCCTCATTATTGTTTAGATCATAGGATTCTTCAGGGAGCTAAAGGAGAAAATCATAACATTTTATTTTTATTTTGTGTTTTTAGTCAAGAGATAAAATTCACATTGTCTATTTGGAAATTATATTTTTATCTTATTTAATTTTTAAATATTTATTTATTTTGAGAGAGAGGAAGAAGGGGAGGGGCAGAGAGAGCAAGGGAGAGAGAGAATTCCAAGCAGGCTCCATGCTGTCAGTGCAGAGCCTGACGCACACAAGGCTCAAACCCACAAACCCTGAGGTCATGACCTGAACCAAAATCAGGAGTTGGATGCTCAACCAACTGAGCCACCCAGGTGCCCCAGAAAATATCTTTTTAGATTGAGGAAATGTATTAGTTTTCCAGAAAGATAGAGCTCAGATTATTGATAAATTTGCCTGATCCTGTTGTATTTGAAATATATTAGTATTGCTTTCAGTCAAAATTTTGAACAGTCAAAATTGGAAAATTTTGCCAGGCTGATATCAGAAGTGGTTATATTTTGCGTTTTTCATGTGACCTTTTTCTCTTTTTCATATATCCCTAATTTCCTTATGTTTTAGATCATAATTTAGATTTTCAAAGAGGTTTCAACCTAGTTTTCTTCAATAAGGAAAGATCCCTATAGAAACTGGGTGTAAGGAAAAGTGTGAACAATTTGGCAAAAAAAAAAAAAAAAATTTTTTTATAAGAAAAGAAACCTTGTCTGGATTATATAGTGATGAATGATAGCCTTATCAATATAGAGAAACTAAAATTTAAAATACAAGACTTTTTCTTTTTTTTTCTTTTCTATCTTTTAGTAGTTAAGTAACTCAACACTTAGGATAAATATCATGATCAATATATAAGAAAAGCTATAAAACTGCCTTGCCATTTGAGCCTGTAATCCTGTTTGGAATTTAACTTTTACTTTCCCCATTTCATGCCCTATCTCCAAAAGCAATTTACACAATAGTGTGTTGAGCAGACTACCTCTAATAGTGGAAATTTGGAAAAAGCCTATATGTCCAACAGTAGGAAGATGTCTAACCAAACAGTATTAACACAGTAGTGTATCATAAAGCTAGTAAAATAAAATATTTGTAGGTCATTGTTACTACATGGAAATAATTTGTGAAATGTTAAATTTTTTAAATATATAAAATGATATGTGACTAATGATTATAATATATAAAAAGACATGTTAAGAATTGGAAAGGAATTCCAAGTAGTGAATAAAATTAATCTTTATTATGTTCTTAAGATAATTTAAATTCATCATACAATAATATTTCTCTTGCCTAACCAAAGGGTGTACATTAACAAGACCAAACG
The DNA here is from genome assembly GCF_027475565.1 of Acinonyx jubatus. NCBI lineage: Eukaryota > Metazoa > Chordata > Mammalia > Carnivora > Felidae > Acinonyx > Acinonyx jubatus. The sequence continues at coordinate 61,767,498 of NC_069391.1, forward strand.
TTAGAGAAATTAGAAGCTTTTATCAGAGATGGTGACACCCCTTTTTTGATCACAGAGTTCTGTATAAGCCACTGGTTATCAATCAGAGATGATTCCTCTCCCCACCTGGGAGACTTTTGGCAATGTCTAAAGACATTTTTGGTTGTTGAAGAGGTGGTACTGGCACTTAATGGATAGAGGCCTGTGATGCTGCTAAAAATATCCTACATTATAATGATCCTATAATGCACATGATAATCTCCCACAATAAAAAATTATCTGGCCTCAAATGTCATTTGTGTGGAAATTGCAAAACCCCAGCATAAGCCTGTATTTGCTAAGGGCCCTATTCCCTTGCTTTGTCTGCTGCCAACTTATTATGGAGAGAAAATAAGTTGATGTTTTGAAAGTTAGGTAGAAATCAATGGAATCATATACTCGCTCCCATAATTGAGAGTACTTTTAGTAGACCATATACTTCTAATTCAGACTCACATTTGGTGAAACTTGTGAATGTTAGTATTAACATTTACCCTTTGTAATTCATCAGATAGTTAAAAAATATTCTTGACCTTAGCTTCATATCCAGCTGTTTTCAATGTATTATGATTTATGACCTCTTTCAAGTATATTCACCATTTACCTTTACCTTCCTTTATATAGGAAATGAAATTACAAATAACATGATTGTATATGTATTTTCTTTATTCATTTTTAGAAAGATGCTGTAATATATTCTTAAAAAGTGAAGACACAGTAAGGAGTAGAAACAGATAAATAGAAAAATATAGTCAAATTATGTTTAAAAGTTATGTGACTTTATACGGGACCCCCAAAACATAATTGCATGTAGTATAGCCTTAATATGCAGCCAAGGGTTATTATATTTTAATCTCACTTTCTAACACCTGTAACAAATTTTATTATAATGAAAGATTATGGGATTTTTCCCTCCTCTCTGTATTCTATATCCATGTGCTCACAGTGAAGCATCAAATCATAATTATTTTATAACCAGCTGTTGAGAGTGCATAATCTATTTTACTAGAGTGTAAAGAATATTAGATACCTTCAGAGTCCTGAATATGCCCTAATTAACTTTATTTAATGGCTTTTCCTGTAGATATGGTGCAATAATCTCTAAATTGTCCTTAAAATTAATTATACTTAAATTTTGACAATTACATCATTATATATATATCATTTTCTTATTCTAGATTTTCTGGTAAACTACTGGTTAACAAAACTGAAAACTATCTCAGCTGTGGTGGGGGAATCACGTCTTTAGTCATATGTAAAGCTTTTAAAAAATTAAAACGACCTTTTGGGGGCGCTTAGATGGCTCAGGTGGTTAAGCATCCAACTCTTGATTTTGGCTCAGGTCATGATCTCACGATTCTTGAGATCAAGCCTCCTCTCAGGCTCTGCACTGACAGTGTGCAGCCTGCTTGGGATTTTCTCTCTCCCTCTCCGCCTCACCCACATGTGTGTGTGCTCTCTCTCAAAATAAATAAACATTTTTGAAAAAAATAAAACAACCTTCTGGAAGGCCTGTGCAACAGACAAAATAAGTTTCTGTATGTATCTTAGTTATAGGTTCAAGTCTTATTCATAAGGCTTGTATTTCCCCACTGTCCTCTGTGTGCTATGCATACTACCAGGAACTTGGTAGGGGTCCAGAGATTAAAACATAGTCCTTATCCTTAAAGAATCCACTTACAGAGTTTAAGATTTTATTCCCAACCCTGAGGATAAATTTTTAATTTTAAACAGGGTTAGTTGAGCTAGCTTCTGTCCTTTTATGAAAGACTTAATCTTTTCTTTTCAAGCAGTGTTAATTCAGAAGTCACCAAACACTCCAGACACCTGCTTACTTCCCTTGTTTGAGAGTATAGCGGAGAGATAGAAAACATATGTGTTTTATGAACAATCAGATGGTAATTGACATGCTCAAAATAATAGAAAAGAAAGTTAGATGACAGGAAATATGAACCAGAGCAATATTTGGTAAGACAAAGCTTTAATCAACTAATTACTGAATTATCTAAGAATGCATTATCCATATTTATATCTATCATAAATCTTGTTCTTTGGGTATTTTTTTTTTTTGACCTTTAATAACTACTCAACCTAGAACTGGATTTTAACCCCTGTTAATAGAGCTCACTGTTTCTACTTAATTACAGTTTGGCATAGTTTTAATCCCATTAGGGAAACTTTCATAAAAACAATTACTTGAAAACCCCTTTTCTTCAAAAGAAAGTTGCAATTAAAAGGGAAAAGGGTTATTTTGTATTTTTATATCAGGCAGATAATTGAAGTGAGCTTCAAAGGAAGAGTTGAACTAAGTTACAGATTCTTCTATAGCTAGAGCTTCATAGTGTGGCTTAAACCCTTCTGAATTAACATATCACACACAAATATAACTAACATTTATATGTCAAATAAGTTTCAAAGCACCAACTAAATTTGTATTAGCTATTTAATAGTTACTACGTTCCACTGACAAAAGTTGTGGAAAATTGAATTGAAATCTTTGGGGTGATTAAGGCACCCCTCCATAAGCTTCACATCATTCCAACTTTTTATATTACAGAAGATATTGAACTCTTTGGAAAGACCCCAAAATTTAAAGATAGAATAGTTGAATGCATTTTGTGAATTGGTAAAAAATATAAAAAAAAAACAAAAAAAACTGAGAGAATTGAACAGTAATAGAACTTCCCTACCATTTTACCAGACTTTAGGAAAAGAAAAAAATGATACATTACATATTAAAGAAAGATCAACTCAGAATCTGCAGAGAGTAGAAAGGAGCCTGCATAGAGGGTGTAGAGTACACAAAAGAAACAAACCAAAAAACAGACTCTTAACTATAGGAGACTAAACAGATGGTTACCAGAGAGAGAGGTAGGTAGAGGGGATGGGTGAAAGAGGTGAAGGGGATTAAGAGTACACTTCTTTTGGGGCACCTGGGTGGCTCAGTTGGTTGAGCATCCGACTTCGGCTCAGGTCATGATCTCACGGCTCGTGGGTTTGAGCCCCGCATTGGGCTCTGTGCTGACAGCTTGGACCCTCGAGACTACTTCAGATTCTGTGTCTCCCTCTCTCTCTACCCATTCTTCAAAAATAAATAAACATTTTTTAAAAAGTACACTTGATGAGCATGTGAGTAATATGTGGGACTGTTGAACCACTATTTTGTACACCTGAAAGTAATATAAAGTATGTTAATTACACTGGAATGAAAATTATTTTTAATATAGAAAAAGGCTTACCTGTAAATACTTTTTAAACAATATGTGATGCTAACAAGTAGTAGTAGGTGCTTTTAATTAGGACAAGAGCAATTTAAGGCAGGTTTATTGACAGTAGCATGAAACACTGACAGGCAATTAGAAAAACCTGTAAGAGTATGTCTTGGTAGTCCAAAAATATAGTCAATAATCATTTGATGTAGAAATACAGATCATAGAGAAATGTGAACAGTCCCTGAGAGTCACTGTATTAAAATGTAACACAATAATTTATGATGATTCAAGTCATCAAGAGTTAAATTATATTCATTGTGTGTTCAGAAAATCTAGAAGACATATTTCCCTCAATTAAAAAATCTTTTGCATCTGAACAGAAAACCTCAGTTAAATAAGAAATTTACTTATGTAGTTTGAATACTTTTTGTAGGCCCACTCTGTGCTAGGCATTGTGATAGAACCTGAGAAAGTAAAAATAAGTAGGTTACTGTCCTTGCTCTTCAGATAGTCCCAATCTTCATGTCACTTATGTGGAATTTTTTTATGCTCTGATGATACCAAATGTAGCATTGCTTAGTGATTCAGACTGTGCAGTGAATTGCTTGAGAACCCACCTTTCTGATATATCAGGTATAGATTGATCAAATTTTATCAATTTATTTGCTACCACCATTTACTTTTGAAAAAGGTCAAATTCAGATACTCAACCTGTGGTTAATTTCCAATCCAGAATTCGTTCTTCTTTGTAAATGAAAGTGGTTATATACCATCTGTACATACATACTGTTAGATTTTCTTCCCCAGTAGTAGTAATTACCTGACTAGGAATATGATCTTTTACCCAGTTTTCCTCTCTACAAAACTAAATGCCATTGAAATTTGCAGTAAATTTTCAGCATTGATGCAGTTGTTTGTTTTCATGCTTTCTAGTTAAATGCTATTATGGATATATAATGGGCATGTTGTATATGTTGTTCAGTGTGGGATGCCTTTAAAATAAAGTACAAATGCTTTTCTGTTAAATTAGTCTGTAAAAAAAATTTTTTTTAATGTTTATTTATTTTGAGAGACAGAGACACAGCGTGAATGGGGAAGGGGCAGAGAGAGAGGGAGACACAGAATCTGAAGCAGGCTACAGGCTCTGAGCTGTCAGCACAGAGCCCGATGCGGTGCTCGAACCCACGAACTGTGAGATCATGCCCTGAGACAAAGTCGGACACTTACCCGACTGAGCCACCCAGGTGCCCCTTTTTCTGTTAAATTAGTCTTAGGTGAAAATGGATGAGAGAAAATACTAGCATGAGATAGTTCATATTAGAACCTCTGGCAGTGTTAATACCTTTTAACTTTTCTGATGTTAATATGCATATATTTCACTATACTGTCAAACTAGCACTTTTCCAAGGGACTGTATACCAAAAAGGTGAATACTTTACCCCTAAAACTGTGAGTATGCAGGAATACATGAGTATGATGATAGTTTATTTAGGTAAGCAATAAGAAAAAGTAAATACTACCTTTTCATTTAATATTATTTAGACTAAGGAGAATGCCAAATAATTGGTTTATTAATATACTTAATTATAGTTAATTTGATTTGTGCTGTGTTTTTATACATAGGAGTTGAAATTATTTACAAGTTACCTTCAGATACTGCTAGTGATTTTAAATGAGACACCTTTGTGTACAGTTAGCTTTTCTCAAAGTTATTTGCATTTTATTTGAAAAGCTCGATATATTGTTATTTAATCCCTTTTCCAATCCCTTGTCACAATTTATGTGACAAGAGCCAAGCCTGTAACAAAAAAATATTTTGTCATATGGTCCAGTTTCTGTGATCTAACATTTATAAATAAAGGAGTATAGAAAAATAGAAAAATAGTATTGATGTTCTTGTTATATACATCTTGTTTTTTTACTGTTCTTAACATATTAGTACCTCCTCAATTTATAAAAGCATTCTTTGTATATTTATATATGATTTTATTTTTTTCTTCATATAGCTGTCAACAGCTATTTTGTTTACATATAATGTTATAAGAAAATCTATATAAGTAATAGGATGACTTGTGTAAACAAGTTACTTTCACCTAAGTTTAACATTCACAGCATCTACAATTATTAAAATGTGTAAAATACATCCATGATGATGAGACATGTAAGGAACCTGGAATTTATTTGTTTTCCTTTTGTTCTTCTTTTAGGTGTCCAATGTCTCCAGCATCAGTAGATTGCCAACTCCCTGTCCTTGCAACACCCCAGCCAGCATTATGCTGGTTCTGTCATACCCATCCCTGATTACTGCAGCAGAATGGAATCGTTCTTTAGTTGTAAGGTAAGTTTCCCTCCCCACTCATTTCACACACATAGACTCAGCTTTTCATTTTATAATATTGTGTAGTTTTGTAAGTTTTTTTTCAAGTTTCTTTTCCTGTATGGTTCCTTAGGTTATTAGTGTATCTTATTCAGAAACTTATAAAACTGCATAATATAATAAAAGTTTTATCTTGTAACCATAGACCAGGTTCTTTTTGTAGTAATCCCTATGAGGTTATAATACCTCCATTGTTTGACATTTGGGGCATCTCATGGAAAGGGAGCTGGCAATCTGCAGCTGCTGTGGACATTGGATGAGAAGTATTGAAAGGTAAGCTTCAGATTTAGACCATATTAAATGCCTTTGGCTCTATGGTGTATGCTTGAAATTCATACTTTATGTTAAACTTTATATTAGGTTCATAAAAGAAAAATATTACTCTCCTCTTTTAACGTGACCTTCAGTAAATGTTTGCATTATTAAGTTCACATAATACATTGGGATTATCTTACAAGATAGTTTTTATCCCTGAAAATAGAATTCTAATATTGAATGAAATATTAAATGAAAATAATATTAAATGAAAAACAGTTTATTCTTCCCCCTTTTCACATACCTGTTTATAAAAAGTGTTAGGACTACACTTATATACACAAAGCTTATAAAATATTTTTTTATTAGAGAAATAGTTATAACACTGTTTCACAAATGACCTCTTACTAGTCCTTCTATACCTACTGTCTTTATTTTCAATTCTGTGTTGATATCTACAGATAAAGATTGTAAGAACCTTTCTGATTTTTATTACATCCATATTCTCTCTTAAGTGTTTGAAGATGAGGAATTTGCTGTTTTCCGTGTTTTTTAGTCCAGTTTTAAACTTTAGAACAGTATAATTTTAAGTAATATTGTAAATAAACTAAATTTTATAGATTTTAATTTTTGTATTACAGAGACACCTACGTGTAAAGATAGGTACTTAGGTAATACAGTCTCTTATTCTTTAGGAATTGTCTGTATGTAGGCCAAGTGGCACAGCATTGTGTGGAAGAAGGGATTTTAACATTCAGAAGACCTAGAATTCTAGCTGAAAGTCTACCTCTGTCTACAGGCACTTCCCTGTGTTTCACTGAGTCTGTGTTCTCCTCCTTCCCTTTAGCTTTAATAATTTCATCCTAGAAGAAACGCAGTAGTTGTTCTCAGTTTTGCCTTTTTGTATATGTAAATAAAGCTGATCAGTCACAAAAGCTATTGCTAGCTTTTAGTTAATGACCTGATTTAAATTCGGGAAATATTTGATTTTATATAAATTTTTACATTAGACCTAAGTTAAGGCAGATGGTTGCCATCTCTAACTTCTTTTAAAAATTCGTAACTTTTTTCTCTTTATATTAGTTTCATTGTATACTGTGACACTCCAAGACCACCACTAGGTAGGAGGGGACACGTTATATTAATTCCATTTGGTTTCTATTGACCAAAGAAGATGGTAAATGAAACAGTCAGTGTGAGTTTCTTTTTTACTGTCAAGTGGTTAAATCACCTTACCTAAAATACCAGTCCCAGTGCAGCGATTCTGAACTTTTTTAAATGTGTATCCCCTTTTGGTAAACATAAAAACTGTGGACACACATACCCCATAGCAGGATATAGTGATATCCTTTATTGAGGTCATTGTATTCTTTACATGTATCTTCTAGTTTTTATCACTCTTTCTATAATTTCTTTTATGAGAATAATAGACTTTTTGTTTTCCAAATATATAATAATTAAATATGCATTTTTAAATAATGAAATACCATACCATCACTACCCCAAGTTGAGAATATACAATATTAAAAAAGGGGAAGAAGGCCAAAAAACATATATAAAGTTAGAAAGCTATAGGCATTTTCAAACAGGTCAGCAGATAAGACAGAATTATATGAAAGTTAGAATTCTATTCTCTGATTAATATTTATGATCCCTTCTCTGTATATATAGTTGGATAGTTCAGTAATATATTTTCTGGACATTAGATTAATTAAAATTTAGTAATCAAAATCAAAAGATAAAATTCTCCTAATCTTTTTTAATGTCTTTTCTACAAAAATTAATGCTATAATTTAATAGAGACACAAACACAGCTGACAAATGTCTTAAAATAATGACATTCAGCTACACAGACTCCTTTTCCTTTGCCTCATCTACCTAGTCTCAAGGTCCCACAATACTGCTCATCCTTCTACATTCCCCACACCATCACCACTACACTAATCCAGATAGAAGCCATACTACCCAGGTTCATTCTGCATCTGCCATTCTTCCCCCATATAACCCTCAGTTACAAAAACTTCAGAATGCCTGGTGCTCTCGGGGTGCCTGGGTGGCTCAGTCAGTTAAACGTCTGATTTTAGCTCAGGTAATGATCTCATGATTCCTAAGTTTGAGCCCCACACTGGGCTCTGTGCTGACAGCTCAGAGCCTGGAGCCTGCTTCAGATTCTGTGTCTCCCTCTCTGTCTCTCTCTCTCTCTCTCTCTCTCTCTGTCTCTCTCTCTCTCTCTCTCTCTCTCTCAAAAATAAATAAAAATTACAAAGAAAAATTGAAAGAAAAAAAGAGAATGCCTGGTGCTCTCTAGTCTTTTAACACTTTTCCAATTAAGTATACCACAAAGATGATAGTCTCCCTGAACCTTCATTACTCATGCCTTTCGTCTTTCTGCTTCTATTCTTACCATTTCATTTTTGAGCCAAGTAGTAGTTAAAAAGTTGAGAAATAATGCTGTTGTATGCCCTGTTAAAGAAAAAAAAAAAAAGAATCTCTACCTTTTTTTTTTTTTTTTTAACTGAGAGTACTACCTCATTCCACAAAGGATTTAGGGTGACTGTCTGTCATCTGCCTTTTCATCTTCCTCATTTACCTCTCCCTAAATAAAAGTATTGTTTATTGTTTAATAGTTTTGTTTTCATGGGTTAGAATAAGCACTTTATACTATCTTCTAACCCCCTTTTTTTTTGAGAAAATAAACTTTTGAGATATAACTTACTTTGAGTCCTTTGAGAAAGCATTTGACAAGAAGAAAAGTCTGTCTAGTTTATTATATGAAATATAATTGATATATCATATAAATGATTGATACAATTGATATAATAATGATTGATATAATATATAAATGATATATGAAATAATTACTTTCCTTGAAATTTTTTCACAATAGTCTGATTTGTCAAGTCATTAAAAAGATAAGGGTTAATCATTGAGCCTAGGTTCCATACTCATTATGTGCACACATATAATCCCAAATCTTCCTACTCTTCTAATAAACAGTTCCCTTCCAAGATGTAAAAACCTCAGAAGCAAAAATGTACTTGTTTATTTCTACATGCATAAATATTCTGTTGGAGTAGGAACTACACTATTCATCATTTATGTTTGTGACTAAAATTTCACATACATAGATAAATTTCACATTTCAGTAAGTGGCTGAAATGTTGATGGTTATATATATATATAAAATTGGGAAATTTATGCACAGATTCAGAATACATTTTGCTTTAGGATGTGGTTATTTTTCTGCCGTAGTGTTCTACCTGTGTGTTAAATTAACTCAATAGTTGCTATGAGATGAAGTCTAATTTTTGCATGTTAATTGTGATCCACAATATATATAGTTGTGTATTTTTTGTTACAAAAGAAAAAAATGAGTGGTCTGTATGGTATATGAATTATATCTCAAGAAAAAAAAGAAATACCACATGGTTATAGAGCAGCAAATGATGAAGATGGTAGTGATGATGATGATGATGATGATGAAGATGGTGATGGTGATAGGTATACACTAACATTGTGGAAAAGGGGGGAGTTGGCTACCTAACGATATAACTTCTGTAACCTTATTGTTCCTATGGTATTTGAATAATTTTATGGGTACTGGTGAAGTGTATCTTTACTAATGGTTTTTATAACCTATGTCATTGAATTTATGCAATACAGCTTTAAAGAGTAGACATGTAGAGTAGAGTGATGTAGTTCTAAGAACTTGTACTTCAACATAAGGTAGATCTGGATTCAAGTCATAGGACCATAAACAAGTCATTTAATCTCTCGGCCTTAGTTTCATTTGTTAAGTGAGACTAAAAAGGCACGTACATTAGAAAGGTTTTCATAACACTAAAGTACATGTGTATTCTCATGCTCATTCAACCCCTCCATTCTTTCCCCTCCTTCTCTTCCTCACTTTCCTCCTCCTTTTCCCTCCCTCCTTTTCCCCTTCTAGATAGAGATACAGATAGATAGAAATAGAGATAGATATATGAGTTAAATACTTTGGATAATACTTAACAAATGGAGAGGGGGTGTCAGTAATTATTAACTCAGTGTAGCTGTAGCATTATAGTGTTGAAAATTATGACCACTTATCTGTTTGTCTGTGCTGGAAATATTTTTAAGTAAAAATAATTCTAAAACTTTCTAAGGAAGTTTGTTAAGACTGTGCTTGAATATAACAATCCTGACTTTTTTCTCTTTTTTCCCACTCTTTGGGATAATTACAAAAACTTTACAGAAGTGAACCATACCATTTACATATTTAGCGAATTTTTATGAATGTTTGTATTTTTACATGTATTTAGAAATGACTTATTAAAATATTTACAGTTGACCCAATTAAAAACCTAAAAAAAAATTTTGTCTCCTTGTTTGATTAAATAGGTTTTAGATTTCTCTAGTAGAATTGAGAATCTTTAAAATATTATAAATTTATTACAGAATATTTTTCCTCTTTCTGCAACCTTCTAAAAAAGATATACTCATTTGAAGAGTATTGGTGTTTTGTTTTGTGTTTTACTCAGAAAATAAGGCTTGACATTTACTTTTAGATTAAATCTAAAGGATTTACTTTAATATTGTGTTTTTAGGGCAAATGGTATCATCGGAGGCAAGCTGTAAAAGAATTGCATGGTACATTGATACGTCTTTTAAATGAGTTGCTGCCATGGGAACCAAAGTTGATGAAAGCTTTTCAAAGAAACAGGTACTTTGAGCTTTATAACGTTTTACTTATTTTAGGGCTCTTAGCTTGTGATTATGGGAAGATGTTCTGGAATCATTTGGTATTTTTCCATTGATTTATAATTCAGCAGTTATGTTTGAGTGCCTGCTGTGTGCAAGGCACTTCTAAGCCCTGAAAAAGTAGTGCTGTTTAAACAGAACCCTACTATCTTGTAAAAATGAAACTGTACGTATTAAATAACTCCCCATTTTCCTTTCCACCCACACCTCACAACCACCATTCTACTTTGTCTATATGATTTGACTGCTCTTAAGTACCTCATGTAATGCACAGCATTTATATTTTTGTGTTTTTGTGACTATCTTCTTTCACTTAGTATAATATTGTCGAGGTTCATTCACGTTGTAGCATATGTCAGAATTTCCTTCCTTTTTAAGGCTCAGTATTTCATTGTGTGTGTATACCATTTTGCTTATTTATCTGTCAGTGCTGATGCTTGGGTGGTTTTCATGTTTTAGCTATTATGAATAATGTTGCTAAGAACATGGGTGTACAAATATCTCTTCAAGATACTGCTTTCACTTCTTTTGGGTATATACTTAGAAGTGGAATTGCTGGATCATATGGTAATTCTATTTTTATTTCATTTTATTTGTTTTGTTTTGTTTTTATTTATTTGTTTATTTAAATTCAAGTAGTTAACATAAAGTGTAGTATTGGTTTCAGGAGTACAACCCAGTGATTCATCAATTACATATATAACACCCAGTGCTCATCGCAACAAGTGCCCTCCTTAATGCCCATCCCCCACCCATGGCTCCTCCATGAACCCTCAGTTTGTTCTTTGTATTTAAGAGTCTCTTATGGTCTGCCTCCCTCTCTGTTTTTACTGTATTTCATTTTTCCTTCCCTTCCCCTATGTTGATCTTGTTTGTTTCTTAAATTCCACATAAGAATGAAATCATATGATATTTATCTTTCTCCGACTGACTTATTTCAGCATATTCAGTGTATTTAGCATAATACACTCTAGTTCCATCCATGTTGTTGCAAATGGCAAGATTTCATTCTTTTTGATCACTGAGTAATATTCCACCACACATAGACACACACACACACATCTTCTTTATCCATTTATTAGTTGATGGACATTTGTATTTGGGCTCTGTCCATAATTTGGCTGTCGTTGATAGCACTGCTATAAACTTTGGGGTGCGTGTGCCCCTTTGAATCAACATTTTCATATCCTTTGGATAAATACCCAGTAGTGCAATGCTGGGTTGTAGGGTAGTTTTATTTTTAATTTCTTAAGGAACCACCATACTCTTTTCCAAGTGACTGTACAGTTTTCCATTCCCACCAACAATGCACAAGGATCCCAATTTCTCCACATCCTCACCAACATTTGTTATTTTCTGGGGTTTTTTTTTTTGTTTTTTTTGTTTTTTTGTTTTTTTTTACTAGTAACCATTCTAATGAGCACTAGGTGGTATATTTTTGTACTTTTGATTTGTATTTACCTAATGATATTGAAATAAAATGGGTATCTTTTCATATGCTTATTGGTTACTTACATATCTTTGGAGAAATGGCTATTTATGTTTTTTGCCCATTTTTGAATCTGCTTGTTGATTTATGTTGATTTTTAGGAATTCCTTGTATATTCTAGCTATTAATCCCTTATTGGGTATATGATTTGCAAATGTTTCCCTCCATTCTGTGTGTTATCTTTCTGTTTTGTTGATAGTGCCTTTGATGAGCAATTTTTGAAATTTTTCGTGAGGTCCAGTTTGTCTTTTTTTGTTGTTGCCTCTGCCTTTGGTGTAATTCCCAAGAAATTATTAGTAAGTTTAGTAGTAAGTTTTGAAACAAGGAAGTGTGAGCACTCCAACTTTGTTTTTATTTTTCAAGATTGTTTTGGCTCAAGTCCCTTGAGATGCCATACGAGTTTTAGAATAGGTTTTTCTATTTCTGTAACAAATATAATTGGGATTTTGATAGGGATTGCCTTGAATCTGTAGAGCCCATTGGGTAGTATTGACATCTTAAAAATATTAAGTCTTCTAATCCATAAACATGGATGTGTTTCCATTTATTTATGTCATCTTTAATCTCTCTCTCCAGTGTTTTGTACTTTTCATTGTACAGGTCTCTCACATCCTTGATTAATTCCTAAGTGTTTTATTCTTTTTTATGCTATTAAAAATGGAATTGTTTTAAGATGCTTTTCAGATTGATCATTGTTACTGTATAGAAATGCAACTGATTCTTGCGTGTTGACTTTGTATCCTGCTACTTTGCTAAATTCATTTAGTTAGTTCTAACAATTTTTTTGTGGCTCTGTAGGGTTTGCTACATGTAAGATCATGTTGTTTGTGAAAAGATTATTCTTTTCAATTTGGATGCCTTTTCTTTTTCCTGCGTAATGCTTGGTCTAGAACTTCTTTTTTTTTTTTTTTAATGTTTGTTTATTATTTTTGAGAGAGACAGGACAGAATGCAAGTGGGTTAAAGGCAGAGAGAGAGGGAGACACAGAATCGGAAGCAGGCTCCAGGCTCTGGGCTCTCAGCACAGAGCCCAATGCAGGGCTCAAACTCACAAGCCGTGAGATCATGACCTGCACTGAAGTCGGACACTCAACCAACTGAGCCACCCAGGCACCCCTTGGTCTAGAACTTCTAGTCCTGTGTTGAATAGAAGTAGCAAAAGTGAGTATCTTTGCCTTCTACCCAAACTTAGAAGGAAAAGATTTCAGTCTTTCATCATTGAGTGTGATGTTCACTATGGGTTTTCCTTATGGCTTTTCTTATATTGAGATAGCTTCCTTCTATTTGTTGAGTGTTTCTATCATGAAAGAATGATGAATTTTGTCAGATGCTTTTTCTGCAATGATTGAGATGATCATGTGGTTTCTTTGCTTTCTTGTGTCAATGTGGTATGTTACATTAATCAGTTTTCATATGTTGAACTATCCTTGCATTCTAGCAATAAATCCCATTTGTTCAGGTCCTTTCAGTATGCTGCAGAATTCCATTTGCTTATATTTTGTTGAAGATTTCTGCATCAGTGTTTATAAGAGATACTGGTCTGGGGGAGCATGGGAACAATGGCAGAGTAGGAGGATCCTGAGCTCACACCATCCCATGTTTACAGCTAGATATCATCCACCCAAGTCAATAAATCAGAGAGCAATCTGAAGACTGGCAGACCAAACTCCACAACTAAATATAGAGAAGAAGCTGCATCTGAAAGTTTAGGGAAGTCCAAAATGTGGAGGGAGGCTGCCAGCAGGAGGGAAAGGGCTGTGTACACAGAGGGTGAAGAAACAGGTACTTCTGCCAGGGAGCTCACAATGGGGAAGGCTAATCCCCATAATGTTTGGCTTTAAAAACCAGAGGGGCTGAATTCCATGAGTTTGTAAAACCAGTGGGAATTGGAGCCTGGAGCTCTAAAAGTCTGCTAAGCACTGGGTGAGCCAGGAGGGTGATAGCTGCTGGGTTCCTGCCTTTAAAGAGATAACAGCCTGTGCAGAGAGGCAACATAAAAACAGCAGTTTACACAACGCCAGGGGCAAACAGGAAACAGATCTGTTCATACTGATTTTAGACTTGGTGAACTTTTTTCAAAATAAGGAAGCTGGCAGGCACCATTTTCCTCCCTGACCCTCAGGATAAACATAGAACCAGCTATAGGAGACAAAGCTGCACAGATACCAGCACTCAGGGCAAGTTTTGTTAAAGTTGCATAGGTACCCTGCTCAGACTCCAGGTGCATATCTGCTGCTGCAGGCCATGCCCAGCCATCATCTTGTGCCCAGACCAGCTTCACATCCCCCACAGCCATAGCGCTTTGAGAGATCCTGCAGAGGACTAGTGGCCCAATATAATTTCGCTAACACCGATTGCCCACTTCCAGGTTCCCTGGTGAGCTCTCCCCTCTTAGAGCTGGTCGGCCTGAGTCCCACTAATACCACAGAGTAAGCATAGCCCACAACAGGCAGAGGGTCAGCGCAGACGACTGCTCTGAAAGGAAAAGTAATTTGGACATTACAGTAAGGCATAAGCAATACACATAGGACATTCTCCTGAAGTGCCAGGTTCTGGTGAATAGGGGACACTGCACTGCAGGACACTCCAGAACCTCCTCTTCATAAAGTCACTTCTTTCAAGAGCAGAAGACATAGCTGCTTTTCTTAACACAGAGAAACAGACCCAGAGAGGCAGACAAAATGAGTAGACAGAGATACTTATCCCAGATGAAAGAACAGGACAAGGCCACAGCCAGAGATCTAAGCCAAACAGATATAAGTAATATGCCTGATAGAGAATTTAAAGCAGTGATCATAAGGATACTCAGTGGACCTGAGAAGAGAGTGGAAGACATGAGTGAGACCCTTAATACAGAGATAAGGAATAATAAAGCAGAAATAAAGGGCTCAATTAGAAGCAAGAAAAATCTCAACCTAACCTTACATCTAAGGGAGTGAGAAAAAGAACAACAAACCAACAATTAAAATTGATAGAAGTCTAGTCAGGCTTATCAGGGAAAAAACAGAAAGAACTCAAATAAAATCACAAATGAGAGAGGAGAAATAACAGCCAACACCACAGAAGTACAAATAATTATAAGAAAATATTATGAAAAACTGCATGCCAACAAATTGGACAACCAAGAAGAAATGGATAAATTCCTAGAAACCTATAAACTACCAAAACTGAAACAGGAGTATATAGAAGATTTGAACAGGCTGATAACCAGGAAAGAAATTGAATGAATAATCAAAAAATTTCCAACAAAAAAACTCCAGGACTAGATGACTTCACAGGTGAATTCTACCAAATATTTAAAGAAGAATTAATACCTGTTTTACTCAAACTATTCCAGGGCATAGAAAAGGAAGGAAAACTTCCAAATTCATTCTATGAGGCCAGGATTACCCTGATAACAAAACCAGATAGACACACCACTAAAAAAGGTAACTACAGGCCAATATCCCTGATTGACATATATGCAAAAATCCTCAACAGATACTGACAAACCAAATTCAACAGTATATTAAGAAGATCATTCACCAGAAACAAATGTGATTTATTCCTAGGTTGTAGTGGTAATTTAATAGTTGCAAACCAGTCAACGTAATATACCACATCAATAAGAGAAAAGATAAGAACCATAGGATCATTTCAGTAGATGCAGAAAAAGCATTTGACAAAATACAACATCATTCATGGTAAAAAACCTTCAACAAATTTTTCTCCCTAAGGTCAGAAACAAGACAAGGATGTCCATTCTCACCACTTATTCAACATAGTACTGAAAGTCCTAGCCACAGTGGTCTCAGACAACAAAAATAAATAAAAGGCATCTAAACTGGCAAGGAAGAAGTAAAACATTCATTATTTGCAGATGACATGATACTATATATAGAAAGCCCAAAAACTCCACTAAAAAGATGACTAGAACTGCTAAACAAATTTAGTAAAGCCACAGGATACAAAATCAATATACAGAAATCTGTTGCATTTCTATACACCAATAATGAAGCAGCAGAAAGAGAAATTAAGGAATCAATCCCATTTACAATTGCACCAAAAATAATAAGATACCCAGGAATAAACCTAACCAAAGAGGTAAAAGACCTGTACTCTGAAATCTATAAAACAGTGATGAAAGAAATTGAAGACACCAAGAAATGGAAAGACATTCCATGCCCAAGGATTGGAAGAACAAGTACTGTTAAAATGTCTGTACTTCAAAAAGCAATTTACACCTTTAATGCAATCCCAATCAAAATACCAATAACATGTTTTATAGACCTAGAACAGGCAACCCTAAAATTGCGTGGAACCACAAAATATTCTGAATAGCCAAAACAGTCTTGAAAAAGGAAAACAAAACTGGAGACATCACAATTCTGGACTTCAAGTTATATTAACAAAGCTGTAGTAATCAAAACAATATTTATTGTACTGACACAAAAATAGACACATAGATCAATGGAATGGTATCGAAATGGAAATGAACCCACAGTTGTATGGTCAAGTAATCTTTGATAAAGCAAGAAAGAATATCCAATGGGAAAAGGATAGTCTCTTCAACAAATGGTATTGGGAAAACTGGGCAGTAACATGCAAAAAAAGGAAACTGTATTCCTTTCTTACACCATACACAAAACTAAATTCAAAGTGGATTAAGGACCTAAAGAGAAAAAATAAATTATTGGAACAACATCAAAAGACCCAAAAAGAAAAAATAAATGTTTGGGACATTAAAAAACCTAAAAAGAAAAAATAAATTATTGGGACAACATCAAAATAAAAAGCTTCTGTACAAGGAAGGAAACAGTCAACAAAACTAAAAGGCAACCTACTAAATAAGAGAAGATATTTGCAAATGACACATCTGATAAAGGGGTAGTATCCAAAATATATAAAGAACTTATACAACTCAAGAACTTAACACAACTCAACACCCAAAAAACAAATAACCCAGTTAACAGTAGGTAGAAGACATGAACAGACATTACTCCAAAGAAGACATCCAGATAGCAAAGAGACATATGAAAAGATGTTCATCATCCCTTACCTTCAGGGAATGCAAATCAAAACTACAATGAGATATTGCCCCACACCTGTCACAATGGCTAAAATCAACAGCATAAGATACAACAGGTGTTGACGAGATTGCAGAGAAAGGGAAACCCTCTTACAGTGTCAGTGGGAGCAGGTACTGTTGAAAACAGTATGGAAGCTCCTCAGAAAGTTAAAAATGATGATCCAGCAATGGCACTACTGGGTATTTACCCAAAGGATACAAGAACACTAATTCAAAGTGATACAGTATCCCTATGTTATAGCAACATTATTTACAGTAGCAAAGATACAGAAGCATCCCAGGTGTTCACTAATTGATGAATGGATAAAGAAGAAGTGGCATATAGATATAGATGTAGATGTAGATATAGATAGATACACACACACACACACACACACACACATACAATGGAATATTATTCAGCCATAAAGAAGAAGGAAATCTTGTCATTTGCAGTAACATGGATGGAGCTAGAGAGTATAATGCTAATCAAACTGTCAGAAAAAGACAAATACCATATGATTTCACTCATGTGGAATTTAAGAAACAAAATAAGCAAAGGAGAAATCTATCTATATCTATATATCTACATCTATAGAGAGAGAGAGACGGACCAGGAAACAGACTCAGCTATAGAGAAAAATTGATGGTTACTACATGGGAGGAGGGTAGAGGATGGGTTAAAAATGTGATGGCGATTATGGAGTGCACTTGTAGTGATGGGCACCAGGATGAAGTATTGAATTGTTGAAGCACTATATTGTACATCTTAACTAGTATAACACTAATTGTTAACTAACTGGAATTAAAATGTGACAAAAAAGAAAAAAAGAGAGATACTTGTCTAGTTTTTTTTGTAGTGTCCTTGTCAGGCTTTGGCATTAGCGTCATGCTGGCCTCAAAGAATGAATTAGGAAGTTTTTCTTACTTTTCAGTTTTTTGGGGGAAAAGTTTGCAAAAGAAAGGTATTAGTTCTTAAATGTTGGTAGATTTCACCAGTGAGTGCATTAGATCCAAACTTTTCTGTGTTGAGAGACTTTTGAATTAATGATTCATTCTCCTTTAATAGTTATAGGCATATTCAGATTTTCTGTTTCCTTGTAACTTAATCCTGGTAGGTTTTTGATTTTAGAAATTTGTCTGTTTCATCTAAATTATCCAATTTGGTGGCATACAATTTTTCATAACATACTAATTATTATTTTTATGGGATTGGTTGTAATGGCCCCACTTTTATCTCTGATTTTTCTAATTTGAGTCTTCTCTCTTTTTTTTTTTTCTAAGTTGATCTAGATAAAGATTTGTTAATTTTGTTGATCTTTTAAAAGAAGGAAATTTAGGTTTCATTGATGTTTCTCTATTGTTGTTCTATTCTCTATATTGTTTACCTCTGATATCTTAGTTCCTTCCTTCCATTAGCTTTAGGTTTAGTTTGTTTTTCTTTTTTGAATTTCTAAAGTTATAAAGTTAGGTCGTTGATTTGAGATGTTTCTTGTTTTTTAGTGTAAACATTTCTTTATAGCTCTAAATTTCCCCCTTAGCAGTGTTTTTTTTCCCCACTGTGTCCCATCGTTTTACTATGTCGTGTTTTCATTTCCATTTATGTATAAGTATTTTCCAGGGTTTTTTTTAATAATTTCTTCTTTAATCCATTAGTTGTTTAATAGTGTGTTATTAAATTTCCACAAATTTGCGGATTTTCCAGTTTTCCTTCTATTATTGATTTCTGACTTCATCTGTGGTGTACATTCTCGGAAGAAACAGACAAGCTCAAAATGTCAGGTAGTGATATGTACTATGAGGAAAATTAAATTACGGTAAGGAGAATAGGAAATGCCTGGTTTGGATGAGATGATGATTGCTCTTTTGTAGGGTGTCAGGGAAAGCTTCCCTGATGAGTTGATATTCAGAGACCTGAAATAAATGAGGAAGAGAGCCACATGGATATCTGAAGGAAAAGAAGATGCAGAAGCCCTAAGGTTGGCCTCATATTTGGCATGTAGAAGAAATGCAAAGGTTCACAGGTGTATCCAGAGCTGAGTGAGTGAGGATTAAAAGGCTAAGAGTCAAGATATCAGAGAAGTATAGGGAACAGTATCCAGATCATGTAAGTCTTAATGGACTTTTGTTTTTACTCTGAAATAAGACACCATTGAATGGTTTTAAGCAGAGGAAGGACCTGATCTGACTTATGTTTTAAAGCACTCACACTACCTGTCATGCTGAGATTAGTGTAGTGGGATGACAGGGAAATCAGTTACAAAAAGCAATAATCCAGGCAAAAACAAAAACAAAAACGATGATGGCTTGGAACAGGATAGTGGTTACTAGTCTGTAACCCTCTTAAGGAGTTTCCCTGATGTAATCTGAAACTGGTGTCTGTATTCAGAGGGCAGGGAGAGACCAAAGGAAGAAACAGGCCACTCCAGGTGCGTAGGTGGCAGGTTGAGTAAGTAAAAGGAAATTACATTTGATAAGGCTTTTCTTGAGCAGCAGCAAGACAAATGGATCTCTGCACCTGCCCACCAGATCTTAAAAGTTCATATAAGGAGGCCTTACTTAGATGCAATCACATATATATCGTGTAGGTATTTTCAACATCACATCACTATCTCAAGGCTGTGTTCTTGGAGCAGTCTCTGGGGGGCAGGAAAGGCAAGTAGAACCTGCATTCCAAGGGTGGGGGAAGGAATGAGAAGCCTTTGAGTGCCTGGGTCCAACTCATGGGTCAATTGGTGGTCACCTGTTTTTCATGATTCTCCTTAACAGCTATTCAGATGGCAAGGGGTGGTTGGATTCTGGATGTATCATCTTGAAAGTAGGATAGGTAGAATTTTCTTAAACATTGGATATAAAGTGTCAAAAAAAAAAAAAAGAAGAAGAGGAAGAGTAAAAAGATGATGTTCTATTTTTGGTCTAAACTGGAATAATGGAATTGCCATTAATTTAGATAAGGGAAACTAAAGGAGTAGCAGGTTTGCAGGGCAGGGATTCAGGAGTTTGGATTTCAACATGTGAAGTTTGATATGATTTTTAGACATCTAATTGGGCTTAATTGAGTAGACAGTTTAGTGTATGAGTCCCTGTTCAAGGGAATAAACCAGACTGGAGGCATAAATTTAGGGTTGTCAGGATATAGATCATATTTAAGCTATGAGACTGGTAGAAATCACCTAGAATGTGAGCATAGATAGAGAAAAAGAGAGACCGGGCCCTGGGGCATTCCAACATTTAGAGATGGTGGAAAGGAATAGGACTCAGCAGAAGAGACTGAGAAGGAATGTTCAGTAAGGTAGGATAACCAAGAGAAAGCGGGGTGTCTTGGAAGCCAGGTAAAGAAAATAATTTCAAAAAGGAGGGCTGCTTGTGATAGATTGAAAAAGATGAGGCCTGAGAATTAATTTTGAATTTGGCAACATGGAAATCATTGACCTTGATGAGCTGTGTTGGTAGAGTAGTGGGTAAAAGTCATAGAAGTCTGTTCAAGAGAATTAGGGGAGAGGAAGTTTTATCATAAAGTGGAGCAGATAAATAGGGCAGTAGCTGGAATGACAAGTTGCAGTCAAGAGAAGGTGCTTTGGTTTTTTGTTGTTTGTTTTAATCAATGGGGAAATAACTTTCTGTATACTGGTGAAAATGATCTAATAGGCAAAAATGGACTCAGGGAAAGGAAGAGACATTTGGTAGAATGATATCATTGGATAGATGAGAGAGGATGCATAAATGGAGGCATTAGCTTAAATAGGAAGACAGAATATGAGTACAAATGAAGGTCATACGTGGCAGATGAGATAAGAGCATATGAAAGTTCTTGTCTGCTTCTATTTTCTTCTTTTTTTAATGTTTGTTTATTTTTGAGAGACAGAGAGAGAGACAGACAGACCGGAAGCAGGGGCGGGGGGGCAGAGAGAGAAGGAAACAGAATCCGAAGCAGGCTCCAGGGTCTGAGCTGTCAGTACAGAGCCCGATGCAGGGCTTGAACTCACGAAGTCAGATGCTTAATGGACTGAGCCACTCAGGTGCCTCAGCTTCTATTTTCCCTGTAAATAAAATAAAACAAAACAGCTGAGACAAAGAAGAGGGCTGAGAAGGGAGGAATTTCATACAACCCCCATGAAGATATTTCTAAAAGGAGATTAATTTTACAATTATTCTATTGTGCCACACATACTGTGAGGTAAGTACTATTATTATCCCCATTATACAAAAAAGTAAACTGATGCTAGAAAGTTTAAGGTGCTAGGCGCCTGGGTGGCTCAGTTGGTTAAGCATCTGACTCTTAATTTTGGCTCAGAGCATGATCTCACAGTCATGAGATTGAGCCCTGCATCAGGTTGTGTCTGAGCGAGGAGCCTGTTTAGATTTCTCTCTCCCACTCTCTCTGCCCCTCCCCCACTTGGACGCACTCATTTGCTCTTTCTTTTTTCTCTTTCTCTCTCTCAAAATAAATAAATAAGCTTAAAATAAAAAGAAAGTTTAAGGAGCTTCCCCAAAGTCTCACAGCTATTAAGTGACAGAGGTGAGACTTAAGCTTCAAAATACTTAAATAAGAATTTGTAGTAAAAATAAATTGGAGAATGTATGTTCAGATCTTTTTTAATGTTTATTTATTTATTTTGAGAGTGAGAGAGAGAGAGAGAGAGAACAGAGAGAGAGAGAGAGAGAGAGAGAAAATCCCAAGCAGGCTCTGCTGTCAGCACAGAGCTCGATGCAGGTCTCAAATCCCACAAACCTTGAGATCATGACCTAAGCCAAAATCAAGACTCGATGCTTAATGGACTGAGCCACCCAGGCACCCCCATTTCTTTTTTAAACAAAATGAAATAAGGTAAAGGTTAGTGGTAGAATAGAGAAATTCAGTTGAAAGCAAGAGGAATAATAGAGGATCTCTAAATTATGTGTCTTTGGAAATGTTTTCATCTCTCCATTGTTTTATGGAAACATAGCTATTATATTTTTATGTGAAAAGGATCTCTGAGAGATCACTTTTCAGCTTTCTCTGTTATATATATATATATTATATATATTATATTCATATATTTCAGTTATATATAAATATATATATTTCATTTATATATCTTTTATATATATATTTCTTTTATATATATATAAAACTTATTGTCAAATTGGTTTCCATACAACACCCAGTGCTCATCCCAACAGGTGCTCTCCTCAATGCCCATCACCCACTTTCCCCTCCTTCCCACTCCCCATCAACCCTCACTTTATTCTGTTTTTAAGAGTCCCTTATGGTTTGCCTCCCTCCCTCTCTAACTTTTTTCCCCCCTTCCCCTCCCCCATGGTCTTCTGTTAAGTTTCTCAGGATCCACATAAGAGTGAAAACATATGGTATCTGTCTTTCTCTGTATGACTTATTTCACTTTGCATAACACTCTCCAGTTCCATCCACATTGCTAAATGGCCAGATTTCATTCTTTCTCATTGCCAAGTAGTATTCCATTGTATATATAAACCACATCTTCTTTATCCATTCATCAGTTGATGGACATTTAGGCTGTTTCCATAATTTGGATATTGTTGAAGGTGCTGCTATAAACATTGGGGTACAAGTTCCCCCATGGATCAGCACTCCTGTATCCCTTGGGTAAATTCCTAGCAGTGTCATAGCTGAGTCATAGGGTAGATCTGTTTTTAATTTTTTGAGGAACCTCCACACTGTTTTCCACAGCGGCTGTTTCAGTTTACAGTCCCACCAACAGTGTAAGAGGGTTCCCATTTCTCCACATCCTCTCCAGCATCTATAGTGTCCTGATTTGTTCATTTTAGCCACTCTGACTGGCATGGTGCTATCTCAGTGTGGTTTTGATTTGTATTTCCCTGATGAGGAGTGACGTTGAGCATCTTTGGATGTGCCTGTTGGCCATCTGGATGTCTTCTTTAAAAAAGTGTCTATTTGTCTCTTCTGCCCATTTCTTCACTGGATTATTTGTTTTTTAGGTGTGGAGTTTGGTGAGTTCTTTATAGATTTTGGTTACAAGCCTTTTATTCAGTATGTCATTTGCAAATATCTTTTCCCATTCTGTTGGTTGCCTTTTAGTTTTGATTGTTTCCTTTGCAATTCAGAAGATTTTTATCTTGATGAGGTCCCAATAGTACATTTTTACTTTTAATTCCCTTGCCTTGGAGATGTGTCGAGTAAGAAATTGCTGCGGCTGATGTCAGAGAGTTTTTTTCCTGCTTTCTCCCCTAGGGTTTTGATGGTTTCCTGTCTCACATTCAGGTCCTTCATTCATTTTGAGTTTATTTTTGTAAATAAAAATATTTCTAGTGAGATCAAAATGTTTAGGTATGATTACTCTCAGGATTAAATGATGAGGGTTTTTTTTTTTTTGTTACTGTACTCTGCATAAGTCAAATAATAGTACTATTTCCTAGAATTTCTTGATTAACTTTTTAAAACTTTTTTTTTTTTTTTTTTTTTGAGTATAGGTGGCATACAACGTTACGGTAGTTTCAGGTGTACAACGTAGTGATTGGACATGTTTATACATCATGGTATGCTCACCAAAAGTGTAGCTACTATCTGTCACCGTACAACACTACTACAATATCATTGACTATATTCTTTATGCTATGCCTTTTACTCTTGTGACTTATTTATTCCAAAACTAGAAACTTGTATCCCAAATTCCCTTCACCCATTTTATCCATCCCCCACACCCCTTACCCTCCAGCAACCATGAGTTTGTTCTCTGTATTTATAGGGCTTTTTTTTGTTGTTGTTATTTTGTTTATTCATTTGTTATTTTATTTTATTTTTTTTAATATGAAATTTTTGTCAAATTGGTTTCCATACAACACCCAGTGCTCATCCCAACAGGTGCCCTCCTCAATACCCATCACCCACCTACCCCTCCCTCCCACCCCCAATCAACCCTCAGTTTGTTTTCAGTTTTTAGGAGTCTCTTATGTTTTGCCTCCCTCCCTCTCTAACCATTTTTTTTCCTTCCCCTCCCCCATGGTCTTCTGTTAAGTTTCTCAGGATCCACAAGGAGTGGAAACATATGGAATCTGTCTTTCTCTGTATGGCTTATTTCACTTAACATAACACTCTCCACTTCCATCCACGTTGCTACAAAGGGCCACATTTCATTCTTTCTCATTGCCACGTAGTACTCCATTGTGTATATACACAACAATTTCTTTATCCATTCATCAGTTGATGAACATCTAGGCTCTTTCCATAATTTGGCTATTGTTGAGAGTGCTGTTTAAACATTGGGGTACAAGTGCCCCTATGCATCCGTACTCCTGTATCCCTTGGGTAAATTCCTAGAAGTGCTACTGCTGGGTCGTAGGGTAGGTCTATTTTTAATTTTTTGAGGAACCTCCACACTGTTCTCCAGAGCAGCTGCACCAGTTTGCATTCCCACCAACAGTGCAAGAGGGTTCCCGTTTCTCCACATCCTCTCCAGCATCTATAGTCTCCTGATTTGTTCATTTTGGCCACTCTGACTGGCGTGAGGTGATATCTGAGTGTGGTTTTGATTTATTTCCCTGATGAGCGATGTTGAGCATCTTTTTATGTGCCTCTTGGCCACCTGGATGTCTTCTTTAGACAAGTGTCTATTCATGTTTTCTGCCCATTTCTTCACTGGATTATGTTTTTCGGGTGTGGAGTTTGGTGAGTTCTTTATAGATTTTGGATACTAGCCCTTTGTCCGATATGTCATTTGCAAATATCTTTTCCCATTCTGTCAGTTGCCTTTTAGTTTTGTTGATCGTTTCCTTTGCTGTGCAGAAGCTTTTTATCTTGATGAGGTCCCAATAGTTCATTTTTGCTTTTAATTCCCTTGCCTTTGGGGGTGTGTCAAGTAAGAAATTGCTGCGGCTGAGGTCAGAGAGGTCTTTTCCTGCTTTCTCCTCTAGTGTTTTGATGGTTTCCTGTCTCACATTCAGGTCCTTTATCCATTTTGAGTTTATTTTTGTGAATGGTGTAAGAAAGTAGTCTAGTTTCATCCTTCTGCATGTTGCTGTCCAGTTCTCCCAGCACCATTCGTTAAACAGACTGTCTGTTTTCCATTGGATATTCTTTCCTGCTGTGTCAAAGATTAGTTGGCCGTACTTTTGTGGGTCTAGTTCTGGGGTTTCTATTCTATTCCATTGGTCTATGTGTCTGTTTTTGTGCCAAAACCATGCTGTCTTGATGATGACAGCTTTGTAGTAGAGGCTAAAGTCTGGGATTGTGATGCCTCCTGCTTTGGTCTTCTTCAAAATTATTTTGGCTATTCGGGGACTTCTGTGGTCCCATACAAATTTTAGGATTGCTTGTTCTAGCTTCAAGAAGAATACTGGTGCAATTTTATTGGGATTGCATTGCATGTATAGATAGCTTTGGGTAGTATTGACATTTTAATAATATTTATTCTTCCAGCCCATGAGCACGGAATGTTTTTCCATTTCTTTATATCTTCTTCAATTTCCTTCATAACCTTTCTATAGTTTACAGCATACAGATCTTTTATATCTTTGGTTAGGTTTATTCCCAAGTATTTTATACTTCTTGGTGCAATTGTGAATGGGATCAGTTTCTTTATTTGTCTTTCTGTTGCTTCATTATTAGTGTATAAGAATGCAATTGATTTCTGTACATTGATTTTGTACCCTGCGACTTTGCTGAATTCATGTATCAGTTCTAGCAGACCTTTTGTGGAGTCTATCGGATTTTCCATGTATAATATCATGTCATCTGCAAAAAGTGAAAGCTTGACTTCATATTTGCCAATTTTGATGCATTTGATTTCCTCTTGTTGTCTGATTGCTGATGCTAGCACTTCCAACACTATGTTAAACAACAGCAGTGAGAGTGGACATCCCTGTCGTGTTCCTGATCTGAGGGAAAAGGCTCTCAGTTTTTCCCCATTGAGGATGATATTAGCTGTGGGCTTTTCATAAATGGCTTTTATGGTGTTTAAGTATGTTCCTTCTACCTCGACTTTCTCGAGGGTTTTTATTAACAAAAGATGCTGAATTTTGTCAGATGCTTTTTCTGCATCGATTGACAGGATCATATGGTTCTTTTCTTTTCTTTTCTTTTCTTCTCTTCTCTTCTTTTCTCTTTTCTTTTCTTTTCTTTTCTTTTCTTTTCTTTTCTTTTCTTTTTTTCTTTCTTTTCTATGTGATGTATCACGTTGATTGATTTGTGAATGTTGAACCAGCCCTGCAGCCCAGGAATGAATCCCACTTGATCATGGTGAATAATTCTTTTTATATGCTGTTGAATTCGATTTGCTAGTATCTTACTGAGAATTTTTGCATCCATATTCATCAGGGATGTTGGCCTGTAGTTCTCTTTTTTTACTGGGTTTCTGTCTGGTTTAGGAATCAAGTAATGCTGGCTTTATAGAATGAGTCTGGAAGTTTTCCTTCCCTTTCTATTTTTGGAACAGCTTGAGAAAGATAGGTATTATCTCTGCTTTAAATGTCTGGTAGAATTCCCCAGGGAAGCCATCTGGTCCTGGACTCTTATTTGTTGGGGAGATTTTTGATAACTGATTGAATTTCTTCACTGTTTATGGGTCTGTTCAAGCTTTCTGTTTCTTCCTGTTTGAGTTTTGGAAAGGTGTGGGTGTTTAGGAATTTGTCCATTTCTTCCAGGTTGTCCAGTTTGTTGGCATATAAGTTTTCATAGTATTCCCTGATAATTGCTTGTATTTCTGAGGGATTGGTTGTAATAATTCCATTTTCATTCATGATTTTATCTATTTGGGTCATCTCCCTGTTCTTTTTGAGAAGCCTGGCTAGAGGTTTATCAGTTTTGTTTATTTTTTCAAAAAACCAACTCTTGGTTTCATTGATCAGCTCTACAGTTTTTTTAGATTCTATGTTGTTCATTTCTGCTCTGATCTTTATTATTTCTCTTCTTCTGCTGGGTTTGGGGTGTCTTTGCTGTTCTGCTTCTATTTCCTTTAGGTGTGCTGTTAGATTCTGTATTTGGGATTTTTCTTGTTTCTTTAGATGGGCCTGGATTGCAATGTATTTTCCTCTCAGGACTGCCTTCACTGCATCAAAAGCGTTTGGATTGTTGTATTTTCATTTTCATTTGTTTCCATATATTTTTTAATTTCTTCTCTAATTGTCTGGTTGACCCATTCGTTCTTTAGTAGGGTGTTCTTTAACCTGCATGCTTTTGGAGGTTTTCCAGACTTTTTCCTGTGGTTGATTTCAAGCTTCATCACATTGTGGTCTGAAAGTATGCATGGTATGATCTCCATTCTTGTATACTTATGAAGGGCTGTTTTGTGACCCAGTATGTGATCTATCTTGGAGAATGTTCCATGTGCACTCGAGAAGAAAGTATATTCTGTTGCTTTGGGATGCAGAGTTCTAAATATATCTGTCAAGTCCATCTGATCCAATGTATCATTCAGGGCCCTTGTTTCTTTATTGATCCTGTGTCTAGATGATCTGTCCAATGTTGTAACTGGAGTATTAAAGTCCCCTGCAATTACCACATTCTTATCAATAAGGTTGCTTATATTTGTGATTAATTGTTTTATATATTTGGGAGCTCCCATATTCAGCACATAGACATTTATAATTATTAGCTCTTCCTGATGGATAGACCCTGTAATTATTATATAACGTTCTTCATCTCTTGTTACAGCCTTTAATTTAAAGTCTAGTTTGTCCGATAGAAGTGTGGCCACTCCAGCTTTCTTTTGACTTCCAGTAGCATGATAGATAGTCCTCCATCCCCTCACTTTCAATCTGAAGGTGTCCTTAGGTCTAAAATGAGTCTCTTGTAGACAGCAAATAGACGGGCCTTGTTTTTTTTATCCATTCTGATAACCTTTTTCTTTTGGTTGGTGCATTTAGTCCATTTACTGTCAGTGTTATAGAAAGATATGGGTTTGGAGTCATTGTGATGTCTGTAGGTTTTGTGCTTGTAGCGATGTCTCTGGTATTTTGTCTCACAGGATCCCCCTTAGGATCTCTTGTAAGGCTGGTTTAGTGGTGACGAATTCCTTCAGTTTTTGTCTGTTTTGGGAAGACAGTTATCTCTCCTTCTATACTAAATGACAGACTTGCTGAATAAAGGATTCTCGGCTGCATTTTTTTTCTGTTCAGCACATTGAAGATTTCCTGCCATTCCTTTCTGGCCTGCCAAGTTTCAGTAGACAGATCTGTCACGAGCCTTATCAGTCTCCCTTTCTATGTTAGAGCACGTTTATCCCTAGCTGCTTTCAGAATTTTCTCTTTATCCTTGTACTTTGCCAGTTTCACTATGATATGTCATGCAGAAGATCGATTCAAGTTACGTCTGAAGGGAGTTCTCTGTGCCTCTTGGATTTCAATGTCTTTTTCCTTCCCCAGTTCAGGGAAGTTCTCACCTATGATTTCTTCAAGTACACCTTCAGCACCTTTCCCTCTCTCTTCCTCCTCTGGAATCCCAATTATGCATATATTATTTCATTTAATTATGTCACTTAGTTCTCTAAGTCTCCCCTCATACTCCTGGAATCTTTTATCTCTCTTTTTCTCAGCTTCATCTTTTTCCATAATTTTATCTTCTAATTCACCTATTTCTCTCCTCTGCCTCTTCAGTCCGAGCTGTGGTCGCCTCCCATTTTATTTTGCAGCTCATTTAGAGCATTTTTTAGCTCCTCCTGTTTCTTAGTCCCTTGATCTCCATAGTAATAGATTCTCTGCTGTCCTCTATACTTTTTTCAAGCCCAGCAATTAATTTTATGAATATTATTTTAAATTCATTTTCTGCTATATTGCTTAAATCATTTTTGATCAGTTCGTTAGCTGTCCTACTTCCTGGAGTTTCTTTTGAGGGGAATTCTGTTTTGTCATTTTGGATAGTCCCTGGGGTGGCAGGGAACTGCAGGGCTCTTCCACTGTGTTGTCTGGAGTAACTTGTGTTTGTAGGCAGGCGCAGTCAGACCTGATGTCTGCCCCCAGCCCACCGATGGGGCCACAGTCAGACTGGTGTGTGCCTTATCTTCTCTCCCAGGGGCAGGACTCACTGTGGAGTGGTGTGGCCCCTGTCTGGGCTACTTGCACACTGCCAGGCTTGTGGTGCTGCTTCTATGGGATCTGGCCTATTAGCCGGGGTGGATCCGCAAGGTGCACAGGGGCAGGAGGGGCGGGCATAGCTCGCTTTGCCTTCAGTGGTCCGCTTGGGGAGGGGTCCTGTGGCACCGGGAGGGAGGCAGACCCATTGGAGGGATGGATCCGCAGAAGCACAGCGTTGGGTGTTTGCCCGGTGCAAGCAAGTTTGTGACGGGAACTGGTTCCCTTTGGGATTTTGGCTGGGGGATGGGCGAGGGAGATGGCGCTTCCCAGCGCCTTTGTTTCCTGCCAAGCTGAGCTCTGTCCTCCGGGGTTCAACAACTCTTCCTCCTGTTGTCCTTTAGCCCTCCCGTCTCCAAGCAGAGCTGTTGACTTGTAAAATTCCAGATGTTAAGTCCCACTGGCTGTCAGAACACACTCCATCCGGCCCCTCCACTTTTGCAAGCCAGACTCTGGGGCTCTGCCTTGCCGGGTGTGCTGGCTGCCCCTCCACCGCCCTGGCTCCCTCCCGCCAGTCTTTGTAGCTCGCACTGCCTCTCTGCCCTTCCTACCCTCTTCCATGGGCCTCTCGTCTACGCTTGGCTCCGGAGAGTCCGTTCTGCTAGTCTTCTGGCAGTGTTCTGGGTAAATTAGGCAGATATGGGTGGAATCTAGGTGATCATCAGGACGCAGTGTGCCCAGTGTCCTCCTGCGCCGCCATCTTCTGAAAAGTCCCTTCATTTGTTTTTTAGATTTCACATGTGAGTGTAATCTTACGGTATTTTTCTTTCTCTGACTTATTTCACTGGGCAGAATATCCTCTGGGTTCATCCATGTTATCGCAAATGGCAAGATCTCATCCTTTCTCATGGCTGCATAATGTTCCAGTGTGTGTGTGTGTGTGTGTGTGTGTGTGTGTGTGTGTGTACACATAATATATACCATGTCTTCCTTATCTGTTTGTCTATCGATGGACATTTAGGTTGCTTCCAAAGCTTGGCTATTGTAAATAATGCTGCAGTGAACACAGGGGTGCTTATTTCCTTTATAGTGTTTTTGTTTTCTTTGGGCAAACACCCACTAATGGAATTATTGGATCATATGTTATTTCTATTTTTAATTTCTTTTTTTCAAAAATTGCCAATGCTGACTATATTTTAAATCATCCTGGCAAGATATTGGGAAAAGTTTTCAATTAGCAATAATCATGCCTCAGATAAACCTCATTGGCTATGATACTCCCACTGTGCAAAGCTTCTATCTTTAAATTTTGATTAACCTTCATACTGTTTTCCACAGTATCTGCCCCAATTTACATTCCCACCAACAGTGTACAAGGGTTCCTTTTTCTCACCAACTCTTGTTACTTCTTAACTTTTTGATTTTAGCCATTCTTACAGGTGTAAGGTGATATCTCATTGTAGTTTTGATTTGTGTTTCTCTGATGATATTGAGCATCTTTTCATATGTCTCTTGGCCATCTATATGGTCTTCTTTAGAGAAATGTCAATTAAGGTCCTCTGCCCATTTTTTAATCAGATTGTTTGCTTTTTGGTATTGAGTTGTAGAAGTTTTTTTTTTATGTTTTGGTTAGTAACCCTTTATTGGATATATCATTTGCAAATATTTTTCCATTTATTAGGTTGCCTTTTTGTTTCATTGATTGTTTCCTTCACTGTGAAGCTTTTTATTTTTGTTTAGTCCCAGTAGTTAATTTTTGCTTTTGTTTCCCTTGTTTTAGGAGACAAATCTAGAAAAATGTTGCCATGCTGATGTTAGAGAAATTACTGCCTGTGTCCTCTTCTAAGATTTTTATACTTTCAGATCTCACATTTAGGTCTTGATCTATTTTGGGTTTATTTTTATGTGTGGCATTAGAAAGTGGTTCAGCTTCATTCTTTAAAATTTCTTTTTTAACATTTATTTATTTTTGAGAGACAGAGCATGAGCAGGGGAGGGGCAGAGAGAGAGGAAGACACAGAATCTGAAGCAGGCTCCAGGCTCCAAGCTGCCAGAGCCCAACACGGGGCTCGAACTCACGAATCACGAGATCATGACCTAGGCCGAAGTCAGATACTTAACCCACTGATCCACCCAGGCGCCCCCAGTTTAATTCTTTTACATGTGGCTGTTCAGTCTTCCAAGCACCATTTATTGAAGAGACTTTTTCCCATTGTATATCTTGCCTTTTTTGTCATAAATTAGTTGACCATATAAGTATAGGTTTGTATCTGGGGTTTTTATTCTGTTCCCTTGATGTGTGTATCTGTTTTTGTGTCAGTACCATACTATTTTTTTTTAATGTTTATTTATTTGTGAGAGAAAGACAGAGTGCGAGCAAGGGAGGGGCAGAGAGAGAGGGAGATAAAGAATCCGAAGCAGTCTCCAGGCTCTGAGCTGTCAGCACAGAGCCCGACATGGGGCTCAAACCCACGATCTATGAGATCATGACCTAAGCCAAAGTTTGACGCTTAACCCACCGAGCCACCCCTGTGCCCCATTACCATACTGTTTTGATTACTTCAGCTTTGTAGTATATCTTGAAATCTGGAATTGTGATTCCTATAGCTTTGTTTTTGTTTCTCAAGATTGTTTTGGCAATTCGGGGTCTTTGTAGTTCTGTACATATTTTAGTACTGTTTCCCCTAGCTTTGTGAAAAATGCTGTTGGTATTTTGATAGTGATTGTCTTGGAATCTGTAGATTGCTTTGGGCAGTATGAACATTTAATAATATTCTCCCAATCCATGAGCATGGAATATTTTTTTAGTTGTGTCATCTTCAATTTCTTTCATCAGTGTGTTAAAGTTTTTAGAGTACATGTCTTTCACCTCTTTGGTTAAGCCTATTCCTAGATATTTCATTCTTTTTGATGCAATTGTAAAAGGAATTGTTTTCTTAATTTCTCCTTATGCTATTTTGTTATTAATATATAGGAATACTATCAATTTCTGGGTATTCATTTTGTATCCTGCAACTTTACTTCATTCATTTGCTGGTAAAGTGTTTAGGATTTGATTAACTTTTTTAAATGGCATTTTTTACTATATTATAATCAGTAATTATGAAAATATTTCAAATCTATTTTTGTCCATGCAGCTAGAAATTTCTCTCATTTAATAGGTCTAATAGCATTTAAAAAGACAAATTGGTGGTATATTCAAACACTGTATTCTGAAGTTATAAATATAATCCTTTCTGGTTTCTTATGCCTACCCCCTAGGTTTTCTCTTCTTTAATGATAATTGTTGGTAAGACTGAACCAAGCATCTTAGACACACTTGAGATTAAAACATAGCTTTTAGCGACTTAATTGAAAATATTTCAAAATAAAGTTTAAATTACTAAAAGTTAGTTTAGCTTCCAAGAGTTTAAGATGTATGTGTTGTTTGTTGGGCATTTTATTTCAGGAGCCGCCTAAAGAAAGACTACGATGATTTCAGAAGACAGCCTGATCATGATAAATTTACTAGAGAACTGTGGACTACTGAAGAAGGTGAAGGAGATCCTGGAAAAGAATCTCCTAAAGTAGAAATTAGTAAGTCTGTAGAGGTGACAGAACCTTTGGATATCCTGGAGAAAGATAACTTTGATTCAGGTAAGTATTAAAACTTTCTTTAAATCAACACTAAAACCACAAAGAGAAGTTTTAGTATCTTTTGTGGAGATAAAGGTTAATCTGGTTAATGATGTGTATTAATTAGGAAAATCTGCCATGTTTTGAAGGTGTCCTGTGTCCTTGTAAAGGTTCCTTGGGATCATTACATTTCTAGGAGTTTCTGGAGCCAGTGCCTGCCTCCAAACTGTAGGCATGTCTTTGCTCATTATAGACCACACGTCTTTAATATACAATCCCTCTAAAATAAGTTCATCATCTTTTTATTATTACTATTTTTGAAGCACTGTTTTTGATGTTTGGTTTAAATGGAATTTGACAAGTCCCTAATCTGGGAAGATTTTTTATGAGGAATGACCAAGGTTGATGGCCTAATGAGACCCCAGAGTGGACATATCATCATAAGGGGGCTAGATTAGATTATCTATAATTCATTTCAGTTTATCAGATTATATTATTCTTTAAATCTAGTTAAATAACTTTATTTAGTTATATAATAGGTTAGTGTGAAAATTTGTGGTTAGTAATTTTTTAACCTGTTGTTTTTCATGTCCTTGGTGACTTGAAAAAGAGTAGCTTCTCATCAACCCAGTTTGACTGATATGAACATAATTTTTTTACTGTAGGAATAATTAACCCCAGAAACTCCTTTAGAGTCTCTCAAAATTAGAATGGAGAACTATCTCTCTTTGATTTCATGATTTCCTTATCTAGAAGAAAAGAACTAGACTGTATTCCCTTTCAGATCTAAATTCTGAGCTCTAATTGCTGGCCTGAGTATCTCTTTAAGAGATGTAAATTTTCCTTTGTGTTTGTATTGCAGCAGACTTAGAGTTTGAACAAAAAAAAATTCTGTCATTAATACATAGTTGGGAATGGGTTGTGCTATCAAGATTGCCATGTCAAAGATCACCTTACCTTAATTTTCTAATCAGGGTGCTGAGACTTTGAAATCACCCTGTAGTAGATTTCTTAATAAAATTCCAGTTCAAAGATTGACTTGCTTTTTTATAATTGGTCTTATTGCTATTCAGTTGCTGTTTTATTTAAACACAGTGTTTGCTTTTATAATTTTCAGATGACATGAAACTGTCTGAAATAGATTTTCCTATGGCCAGAAGCAAGTTGTTGAAAAAGGAATTGCCTTCTAAAGATATTGCAAAGATGCTGCCTAAAACACTTAAACGACAGTCAAAACAAACTAATTATGTGGATGATAGCACAAAAGATCTTTCCCCAAGGAAGAAAGCAAAGTTAAGCACAAATGAGACAACAGTTGAGAATGCAGAAGGTGAGGTGCAGATTGACTATTTGAATGAATTCAAGCATACAGAGCCACTGTTTCCAGAGTCGTTTGCCTCAGTGGATTCAACACCAGTATCTATTCTCCAGAAAGGGACCAAACCTATTCAGGCCTTGCTTGCAAAGAATATTGGGAACAAAGTGACCTTAACAAATCAACTGCCCCCTTCCACAGATAAAACTGCTCCTGCTTTGGAAAAACCAGTTATATCTCCTCCAGAAGCAAGTCCTATAAAGCCAGCATTGACCTGCCACACCAGTACAAAAGGTCCTTTACAAATGGTATACAAAGTGCCCTGTGGCCAGTGGTTGCCCATAGATCTCCATAACAGCTCTGTAAAGATTCAGATGCAACCTGTGCTAGATTCTAAAACAGGAGAAAAAATCATGCAACAGGTTCTCATTCTGCCTAAGAATTTTGTGATTCAGCACAAGGAAGGGAAAGCAGTTGCAAAAGAAGTACCGCCACTTCAACAGAAAAGTACAGAACAACCTTGTTCATCTTTCCTGCAGACAACAAATGTAAACTCTTCTTTAGCATCAGTTCTTGTCAGCTCAGCAGGAACTGTTTCTACCCAGCTACCTAATATACTTTTCAATAGGACAATTACACCTTTGTCAAATAGTGATAGGCCACAACCTTTGTCACCTGTAACCTCCATAAGTAATTTATTAACACCACCAGTTAAGACTAGCCAGAGTGAGTCAGGAAAAGTCAAGAATGCAGTTTCAGCAGCCACATTTTCCCAGCCCATTGTTTCATCCACCATTTCCTCAACAGTTCAGCCTCTGTTATCAGCAACAACACTAAGTGGATCTACAAATCCTGGTAGTTCCCTCAACTCTTTTGCACAACAAACTCCTGATTCTTCTGAAGTAAAGCAAGAACTGAAAACTGTGTGTATAAGAGATTCACAGTCAATTCTTGTTAGGACACGAGGTGGGAACACTGGAGTTGTAAAAGTACAGACCAGTCCAGATCAAAATTCACCCAATAGCTTATCTTCAAGTTCAGTTTTCACTTTTGCTCCTCAGCTTCAGGCATTTCTGGTACCCAAATCAACAACTTCATCATCCTCTGTTTTTTCACCCTCAGTTGGAGTGACTACTACATCTAGTCTCCCATCTTTTAGCCAAACATCAACTTCTGATTCCATTCCATCTAGCTTTAATCCATCAGTGGGAAAGAATCTCAAGCTTACATTAGGCCAGTCTTCCTGCGGTGGTAATTTGGGCCACGTGATAGATAAAGCTTCACATATGCCACCTTCTCCCTTAAAGTCCTCTCTTTCTTCTGGCACTCTACTATCATCAACAGCAAATAATTCAGTAAATGTAATTAGTGTATCAACAGGAGGTTTTGGACAAACCAGTACGAATGTTATTCATACTCCAAATAAACAACAGGGAGATTATTTCACAAAAAGTTTCCCTGTTACAAGATCAGAAGCAACAGCAGCAACAAATGGTGATGTGATCAGTGCAACTGCAGTTCACAAACTTATGCTGGTGTCAGCTCCATCTGTTCTTTCTTCTAGCAGTGGAACTGCAATTAATGTGACACCTGCACCAACATCTACTGGTGTTTCTGCCCAGAAATTAGTTTTTATTAATGCTCCAATTCCCAGTGGCACTTCAACTCCAACTATTGTGGCAGAACCATTAAAACAAACTCTTTCTCCCCCCTTGAGTAAAACATATGTTAAGACTCCAGAACAACCCCAGATAGTACTAATTCCATCAACAGTGGGAGCACCAATAAAAATAAATTCATCACCAACTGTATCTCAGATAAAAGATGTGAAAATTGGACTAAACATAGGTCAAGCAATTGTAAACACTTCAGGCAGTGTGCCACCTATACCATCAATTAACATATTGCAAAATGTAACCCCAAAAGGAGAAGAAAAAAGTACCAAGGGCTATGTTTTGCCATTGTCAACAAGTTGTAATTCAATTCCAGTAAGCTCAAGTTTTGTGAGTCAAAATATTACTCCTCTTAATGAATCAATGGTTTCTGCAACAAGAGCAGTAAACATGTTTTCAGTAACAGGAGCAAACGTGTCTTTGGGTTCTCTTTCAGTGACCTCAGCCTCTGCTTCCGTTGGGACACGACCTCCTGTTTTAGTCAGTGGAAATGATACCTCTTCAAGAATTATGCCTATTTTGTCAAATAGACTTTGCACGTCAAATCTCGGAAACACTGTGGCTATATCAACTGTGAAAACAGGACATCTTGCATCATCTGTTCTGATTTCAACTACACAACCAACAGTGTCTCCTAAATGTTTAACATCAGCTTTGCAGATCCCTGTTACTGTTGCCTTACCTACACCTGTGACTGTATCCCCTAAAATAATCAACACAGTTCCACAAGTGGCAACTGTACCAGGAGCCACATGTTCTATATCTCTTTCTAAAAGACAATCTCGGACTTCTGTCCAGATTCAGTCACCAGGGATTTTAACTACAGTGCCAACAAATATAAACACAAATAAACCTCAAACTGAATTGCCATCCCTTTCACAAAGTCTAGGTAAAGTAATTAATATTTCCAATTTTGCTTCTCTGCCAAACCAGCAAATGTCCTCTGCTTTAGTAAAATCAACCTCAAGTTACAGTTCTGCTCCTGGTGGCTCTGCCATTCACACTGCTACAGCACCATCAAAAGTGAATAGTGTGATAGGGGGTCAGTTCAGTGAACCTTATATTCAGCAAAAAATAGTCATCAACACCAGTACACCTTTGGCACCTGGTACTCAGATCATGATTAATGGAACCCGGTTTATTGTCCCACCACAAGGTCTTGGAGCTGGTAGCCATGTTCTTCTTATATCTACTAATCCAAAATATGGACCTCCCTTAGTTCTTAACAGTGGCCAAGGCCTTCCGGCTATATCAGTAGATAACCCTGCCCAGATCACACTAGCATCAAATAATTCTTTAAGTGGGCAACCTGTGAAGCATTCTCTAAGAAGTTCTACAAAAATTATAAACTCTCTTGGGAATGTCAGTCCTCTACCCACAGTACATACAACATCACAGATCATAAACACAACTGCTAAAGTGTCTGTTCCACTTCCCGCACCAACAGTGTCATTGACTTCAGTAATTAAGTCTCCTCCAGCTACTCTTTTGGCTAAGACCTCTTTGGTTTCTGCCATTTGTTCTACTAATCCTCCACTGCCAAGTAGCACATCAGTATTTCATCTGGACACATCAGTCAAAAAATTGTTGGTTAGCCCAGAAGGAGCCATTTTGAATACCATAAATCCTCCAGCATCTAAGGTTTCTTCTCTCTCCTCCTCTCTCTCTCAAATTGTTGTATCTGCTAGTCGAAATCCTGCCTCTGTCTTCCCTGCTTTTCACTCATCTGACTTAGAGAAGCCCAACACAGCTGCATCCTGAATTTAGACTAAATGAGCCAGTTTTTAAATAATGGGGCATTGTTTTGACTCCCATAAAAATTTTAACTTTATTATACTGTTGAAAACATACTATACATAGTTCTGTGTGTTTTAATGTATCTTTTCATTAGCTTGCAACAAGGCTTTGTTTCCTTTGGGAGAAAAAGATCTGTTCCATTTAACTCATTGGTATGAGTATGTTTTCCAAAGTTGTTTAAAATAGAATCTACCTGTCTGTATTGCATAGATTGGACAAAGTCAAGTTTCACTAGTTCGTAGTAGGCTAGCTCTTTGCACACTTGAATTGACATGTTTCTTCTTGAACTTGGACTATGGCAGTGTGTATCAACAATATTGTATTCTGTGTCATTAGTGAAATCTTGTTTTTTGTTTTCTGTAAAAATATAAATAAATGTATGTATGTGTGTGTGTATACACACACACACACACACACATATTTATGCATTGTGAAAATGCAGTCCATGTTGTAAAATTGTACATATTCCTAAATCCCTAACAACCTGTACTAAACTATATGTACAAAGAACTATGCTGTCTTATTTATGTTTTGTTTACATAATGTATAGTTTTTTAAATATTTTAGTAATTTTGGACCAGTGAACTGTTAGCAACAATGCAGAAGAATCTGCATGTAATAAACTGAGTTGCTGTATTTCTTTGTTTGAATACCGTTTTTAAATTGCGTTCTTGTTCCATTGAAAGAATACATTATATAAAATGAAGACAGCCCTTTACAAAAAGGAATTAAAGGTGGGAAATTTGAATTAATGGCTAGCATTTGTACAAGGTTTTACAGTTTACAAACTTTACTTCATATATCTTACTTACTTTTCACAGTAGTCTTGAAAGATTAAGTGATGTTGTCCGAGGTCATCCAGCAAGTGGGTGGTAGACCTGAGCCATTAGTTGAACCTGATGCTTTAAATTTCCATGATTGTACATTACTTCTATTATAAAATTTCACTTTGGATTTCATTGTTTTAAGTTTTTTGTCTTATTTCACCACCAAATTCCCCATTGATTAAGTAATCTTTCAGGCCAATGTGTTTGGTCTGTATTTATGCACCTCAGATATGCTTTGTTATTTATTTTCAAATTTAGATTCACAAGAAGTTGTGATGGTAGTATGGAGAGGTCTTATGTACCCTATATATAGCTTCCCTCCTGATATGTCTGTTTTTATATTGAGGTATTATTTCATAGTTGACTGATTTTCCAAAATGATAAAACATAAGAATTTTCCTTTTTTTAATTTAGAATAACAAATGAATTTGAACACCTTCAATTATTTATAAGCATTCTTTGCTTTTGTTTGCTGTTCTTTTTTCAATCACAGCAGTCACTTATATTCTGTTGTAAAACAAGTGATTTTTATGGGGCAGCTTCTTCTCAGGGTTTGACTTTGTGATATTTCAGAATATGCCTCATTTTAAATAAAAGATAGATTTTATTATCACAATGAACACTGAGTAGTGTATAGAATTGTTAAATCACTATACTGTGCACTCAAAACTAATATAACACTGTATATTAACTGTACTGGAATTAAAATTTTTAAAAGTCTGGGAAAAAAGACACAGCATAAGGAATACACAAAAAAAATGTATAATTGCTTAGTCATAAATAAATATCTTTTTAAGAAGGCAAAGCATAAAAAGTCAAAAAAAGATAGATTTTATATTTATTGCATCTTTATCCATTATCTAAGATAGTGATTGTATATTCATCCAGATTATGTTTATAATGACGTTAAACGTCATCACATGGAGTTGTAGTCTAGGGTTAAAAATGATGGGGAAGAGTAGGCCTGAAGACTTCCTTTGAAACTACACTGAAATGTATTAGTTATCAAAGTGGAAAGGGTGTGAGGATGTTCCTGGAAAGTTGCTAAAGGCTCTCAAAAATCTATATTTATGTTCTAAAACAGTGCCTTTGCCAATCATGTCTATGTTCTCCTCTGTAGTCACTGCCCGTCTTTCCCTGTCAGTTTAGAAAGACCTTGGATTTCAAGGGAATGTGGGTGATATTTGGGAATGCAATTGCATTGTGCATAGGTGTGCTCAATAAATAAATGTACTTACATACTCAACTTTTAAAGCAAAACAACCAGAAATTATTCATCTTTTCCCTTTAAAGAATTCTCCAAGCCATTTCTAGAAACTAATTTACTGAATTACCTATGGCCCAACTTTAATCCCAGTGAAGGACCTAAACTAATTATTAACCACAATTCTTTTCTAACTCCTAAATCCAAAATCCTAATATGACCTTTGAAACTCTGTGTGATCTGGTGAAACTTTTAGAGTGAAGCCCCAGTCCTCAACCCTGCCATCCCCTTGGGGATTAAAAGGGGCCTCAATCTATTGCTGCTTACCTCACCAGCTTCTTTTCAACCTATTCCCTTGCTTATTGCACTCTAGTTTTCTTTTAGTTTCTAGAAAGTTCAAGGCATTCCTAGAAGTTCTCTTTGACTTAATGTTTCATTACATATTCCCATTACATATTACATAACTCCCTCTCCTTACTTCATCCTAGCCAGCATCATGATATCGTAGTCATTCATAGATTGAGAAGGGCATAGTACTACACTACTGTAATGAGATTTGTATGCAATTATTGAATGTCTGTCTTCCTTTTTAAAGAGAGACCTTGTCAGTCATCATTGTCACCTCAGTAACTCGCACCCAGTAGACATTCAATATGTTTGCTGTATAAATCAGTGAGAAATGTAGGTAGCTTCTTAATATAACCAAAAGCCAAATTCTTTTTCTTTTGTTTCCAGCTTGGTAGATCATGTGGATTTCTGGGATCTTGGCCAACCAAAGAGTACAAAGTCAAATTCCTCAGTTCTTTGTAATCAGTGTTATCGTTAAGTATTCTTCAACACTGTTTATAAAGGCATTCATGTAAAGGAAGAAAAGTCACTACAATGCTACCTGAAAGCTTCATGGTACTAAAACAGTATGTTTCCATACTGTTTAGAAATAGGTATAGAATAGAAATAGTATAGAAATAGTATAGAAATAGGACATTTGAATATATTCAGCATCATTTTCAATGCTAAGCTAAAACATAGGGAAATAACATGTCTTTCTGATATGTTAGCTCTTTCATTTCCTATATGGTTTTTCCTCAAAAGAAAAAAAAATCAATTCTCCTTTGTGAATAGTAAAAACAAAATTATATATAAAATACTAAGGGACTATTAGATTCCTGCTTCCATTTCAAGCCTCCAATTTAATTTAGTTTATTTTTTTAATTTACATCCAAGTTAGCATATAGTGCAACAATGATTTCAGGAGTAGATTCCTTAATCCTCCTTACCCATTTACCCATCCCCCCTCCCATACCCCTCCAGTAACCCTCTGTTTGTTTTCCATATTTAAGAGTCTCGTGTTTTGTCCCCCTCCCTGTTTTTATATTATTTTTGCTTCCCTTCCCTTATGTTCATCTGTTTTGTCTCTTAAAGTCCTCATATGAGTAAAGTCATATGATTTTTGTCTGTCTCTGACTAATTTCACTTAGCATAGTAACCCTTTAGTTCCATTCATGTAATTGCAAATGGCAAGATTTCATTCTTTTTCATTGCTGAGTAATACTCCATTGTATATGTATGTGTGTATGTGTATATATATATATATATATATATATATATATATATATATATCTTCTTTATCCCTCCATCTGTTGGTGGACATTTGGGCTCTTTCCATACTTTGGCTATTGTTGATAGCCCTGCTATAAACATTGGGGTGCACGTGCCCCTTTGAAACATACCTGTATCCCATTGGTAAATGCCTAGTAGTGCAATTGCTGGGTCTAAGGTGGTTCTATTTTTAATTTTTTGAGGAACCTCCATACTGTTTTCCAGAGTGGCTGTACCAGCTTGCATTCCCACCAACAATGCAAAAGATCCTCTTTTTCCGCAACCTCGCCAACATCTGTTGTTGCCTGAGTTGTTAATGTTAGCCATTCTGACAGGTGTGAGATGGTATCTCACTGTGGTTTTGATTTGTATTTCCCTGATGATGAGTGATGTGGAGCATTTTTTCATGTGTTAGTTGGCCACCTGGATGTCTTCTTTGGAGAAGTGTCTATTCATGTTTTTTGCCCATTTCTTCACTGGATTGTTTGTTTTTTGGGTGTTGAGTTTGATAAGTTCTTTATAGATTTTGGATACTAACCCTTTATCTGATATGTCACTTGCAAATATCTTCTCCCATTCTGTTGGTTGCCTTTTAGTTTTGCTGATTGTTTCGATCACTGTGCAGAAACTTTTTATTTTGATGAGGTCCCAGTAGTTCATTTTTGCACTTGTTTCCCTTGCCTCCGGAGAGTAAGTTGTTGAGTAAGAAGTTGCTGTGGCCAAGGTCAAAGAGGTTTTTTCCTGCTTTCTCCTTGAGGATTTTGATGGCTTCCTGTCTTACATTTGGTCTTTCATCCATTTTGAGTTTATTTTTGTGTACGGTGTAAGAAAGTGGTCCAGGTTCATTCTTCTGCATGTCGCTGTCCAGTTTTCCCAGCACCACTTGCTGAAGAGACCATCTTTATTCCAATGGATATTCTTTCCTGCTTTGTCAAAGATTAGTTGGCCATACGTTTGTGGGTACATTTCTGTGTTCTCTATTCTGTTCCATTGATCTGAGTGTTTTTGTTCCAGTATCCTACTGTCTTGATGATTACAGCTTTGTAATACAGCTTGAAGTCCAGGCTTGTGTTGCCTCCTGCTTTGGTTTTCTTTTTCAAGATTGCTTTGGCTATTCAGGGTCTTTTCTGGTTCCATACAAATTTTAAGATTATTTGTTCTAGCTCTGTGAAGAATGCTGGTGTTATTTTGGTAGGGATTGCATTGAATATGTAGATTGCTTTGGGTAGTATTGACATCTTAACAATATTTGTTCGTCCTAACCAGGAACATGGAATCTTTTTCCATTTTTTTTTTGTGTCTTCTTCAATTTTTTTCATAAGCTTTCTATAGTTTTAAATATATAGATTTTTCACCTCTTTGGTCAGATTTATTCCTAGGTATTTTATGATTTTTGGTGCAATTGTAAAAGAGATCAATTTCTTGATTTCTCTCTTGCTTCATTGTTGGTGTATAGGAATGCAACCGATTTCTGTGCATTGATTTTATATCCTGCAACTTTACTGAATTCATGGATCAGTTCCAGCAGTTTTTTTGGTTGAATCTTTTGGGTTTTCCATATAAAGTATCACGTCATCTGCGAAGCGTGAAGGTTTGACCTCCTTCTGGCCAATTTGGATGCCTTTTATTTCTTTGTGTTGTCTGATTGCTGAGGCTAAGACTTCCAATACTGTGTTGAATAACAGTGGTAAGAGTGGACATCCCTATCTTGTTCCTGACCTTACAGGGAAAGCTCTCAGTTTTTCCCCATTGAGGATGGTATTAGCATAGGGTCTTTCATATATGGCTTTTATGATCTCAAGGTATGATCCTTCTATCCCCACTTTCTTGAGGGTTTTTATGAAGAAAGGATGCTGTATTTTGTCAAATGCTTTCTGCTTTCTCTGCATCTATTGAGAGAAATCATGTGGTTCTTATCCTTTCTTTTATTGATGTGATGAATCACACTGATTGTTTTGTGGATATTGAACCAGCCCTGCATCCCAGGTTTAAATCCCACTTGGTTGTGGTGAACAGTTTTTTTAATGTATTGTTGGATCCGGTTGGCTAATATCTTGTTGAGGATTTTTGCATCCACGTTCATCAGGGAAATTGGTCTATAGTTCTCCTTTTTTAGTGGGGTCTTTTTCTGGTTTTGGAATCAAGGTAATGCTGGCTTCATAGAGTTTAGAAGTTTTCCTTTCAAGCCTACAATTTTATTGGTGCATTTAATAATTAATTGACCTCAATAGTTTTATAATTAAAGCAGTGATAGTAATATGTACACTTAGATAAGTGAAAATTTTTGCTTCCCCCAGTATATAATTAACAGTGAATTTAGAAATCTTTGATATTAAAAGCTTGAGAATGTAGCAAATTCTGAAAGTGATCTAAGAAATTTGATGAACTATCCAAGTTACAGTGTATTATAACATAGAGATGATAACAAATTACCTTAAGTCACTCCAAAAGTTGTTTTGCTATTATCTGAGCCTGAAGCCTGATTGTTGCTATAATGTTGTCCACTGTCCCAGGTATTTTTACTCATTTATTGAATAAGTATTTATTATGCATGCCATTACCAAGAAAGTTGAAGGGCATGGCACAGTTCAGGTTCTTATAATTTAACATGGGGACAAAATCTGAGTGTGAGAAAATTCTATGGTTAAGTAATATATAAAGAAGTATTAAAGAAATGCATGTTTTTTATGTGTGTAATCC
Source organism: Acinonyx jubatus (assembly GCF_027475565.1). Lineage (NCBI taxonomy): Eukaryota > Metazoa > Chordata > Mammalia > Carnivora > Felidae > Acinonyx > Acinonyx jubatus. The sequence continues at coordinate 61,811,347 of NC_069391.1, forward strand.
TCAATATCATTCTTAAAGTAATTATCAATGTAAATGGAAAGCATGATTGTCAACAAGCTTTAAATTCAAAGAGATGTAAATTAATTCTACACATTTGTTGAGAACTGTATAATACAGAAGATGTAGGATCAACATAGATGAATAAGATCACATCCCTGTCCTCAACACACACACACACACACACACACACACACACACAACAACAACAACAACAACAACAACAACAAAAGAATGTAACAATAAGTTAAAAGTAAATATCAGAGGAATAAAGAACTCTTAGGAATTTAGTGGTAAGGTGCCAGAGGTTTCATATAAGAGGTGGAATTTGTGCTGGGACTGAAAGTATATTTAGAACTGGACTTGGAAAGAGTCTTTAAAAAGCACAGGTAAATTAACAGTACTATATTGCACATTTGGAAGTTGCTAAGAGTAGATCAAAAGTTCTCATCACAAGAAAAATTATCACTGGTGATAGATGTTAACTAGATTTAATGTGATAGTTCTACAATATATACATAAATCATGTACACCAAAATGAATACAATATTATATGTCAATTATATCTCAGTTTTCTTTAAAGAAAAGCACAAGGAGCATTTTGGGAATAGCAGTTGAGTTTGAATAGAATATTATGGGTTGGGGGGCTGATGAGGAATGACTAAAAAATAGGTAGGGGTGACAAAGGACTGAAAAATATTCTGAAAGTCATTGGGATGGTACTGAAGCTTTTGAGGCAAAGGTATTAACATTCACATGTAAGATGAAGATCAGTTAATTTACCTTGCAGTGTTGCTGTGAAGATTACATGTAATAATTTATGTAACACACTTGGCCCGAAGTCTGCCACAAAGTAAACGTTTAATAAATAGTAGCTGCTATCATTTACCTGACTAGAGACATGCCAATTAGGAAGTTACTAGGTAAGTCAAGAAAGTAGTATGAAGACCTTTTATCTGGCAGTGATGGTAGCTTGCAACAGAGAAGTGAGAAAAAGAGAAACTACAGGTTTCTGACCATTTTCGAAAGTTCACATCATGCTACTTTACTTTTACAAAAGACCTGCATTAGTACCTGTTTTCGCTAACCAAAAGAAGTCCAAAGAGGATTTTCACTTTTACAAAAAAAAAAAAAAACGGATAAAAGCAAAACCAGCACTCATCGTTTGTTTTGCATTGAGCCTTCATAGAAACAGCAGGCACCCCAAGCAGTGAGAGGCACCACCAAGCTCCTTCCCTGGGAACTTCTCAGCTTCAAGTGGCCATAGCTTTGACCTGTGAGTATCTGTGCTTTATGTCAATTTGCTTTGTATCTGTTACCAAGATGTGTCCTAAGGTATCAAAGTAGCCTAAGATGTTATTTTGGGGATCTGGGATGGCTAAAAACTTTTCCATGTAGTTAATGGTAATCATCTCTTCATTTTACCCCATGTTGGCTTCAAAGTTTTCATAAGAACTGTCTACTTTCAAATAATTGGGGAAACCTGTATTTGGATTGAGAAGGATAGAAAAATGTTTTTTAAGGGAAAGAATTTATTTTGATTGCATAAAACTTAGAAACATTGTAACAGCAAAGAATATCATGAACAAAATTTTATCTGCCCTAAATTATCTGAATCTAGTGCTAAAAAAAAGTTAAAAGACTAATAGGTTTAGTTGGGGGGGGTGGTATTTGGTTTAGGGTTTTGTTTTTGGTGGGTTTCTTGTTTTATATTTTTTTAAACCAAAATTTATTAGATAAATATTTTTACAGATTTCTTCAAACAGCTCATAACATATATAAATGGAATTTATTGATTAAATGTTTTTCCCTGATTATGTAGAAGTTAACTTAATTTGTGGCTTAAGTAATAGCAGACCATTTAGTTCAATCTAAATACAATACTTATTTGGATCTAATTCTGTAATATCTAATGAAATGTTCTAATGTCCATAAGAATTTTATTAAAACCATCTAGATTGGTAAAACGCTATCTTAGGAATTATAATTCTGTCAAACTTGAATTTGGGCAAATATAGCATCAATTAAGTAACAATAGTTAAACTAAAAAGAGATTGCTCTAAATTATTTTTTTTAAATGTTTATTTTTGAGAGAGAGACAGACAGACAGAGTGTGAGCAGGGGAGGGTCAGAGAGAGAGGGAGACACAGAATCCGAAGCAGGCTCCAGGCTCTGAGCTGTCAGAACAGAGCACAACACAGGGCTCGAACCCACAAACTGTGAGATCATGACCTGAGCTGAAGTCGGACACTCAACCGACTGAGCCACCCAGGTGCCCCTGCTCTAAATTATTTTTAAAGAGAAAAGACAGATGTCCTGCTGTGGATGTTTAGGACTTGGCTACTATAAACCTGAATCAAACTTACAGGTGACTCAGATACCTGAGCCCTTACAGTTCAATCTTCCTCTTTCCTTGGGGACCTGATGATTCACGAAGTCCCCTGATACTCTCTAGCCTCTGCCCAGGACTACCTGTGGAGCAGTGGAGGCCACTTGGGAAAAGCTGGAATTTACACTTCTTCAGCTAATTTTTGTTTGTTGTGATTTTTTTCTTAGCTCAGTGAGATTTGACTCAGCCAAGGTGCTCTTTTCTCATGGGAGACAATCCAGCTTTGGTAAAAGGAAGTACTTCTTTCCAACTATTTCTCAAGACCATCTACCTATAGGAGTCATACTTCTGATGTATGCGGCTTCATATACTTTGGGAAGTTTCTTCTTTATTTCTAAACTGTAAAGTCTCTCCTTGATGGATTTTCTACAGATATGCATTGCATGTTCTTGGTGTAGTTCAGGTAGTATTTGAAGTTTTAGCTGAAGTTTTTGAATCTCAATTTCAAGCAGTATTTTTAGACTGCAAAAGTGTTTGTTCAGTTTGGAGACCTTTTATTTGAATTATAAGCAATTGATTAATTTTCTTCACTTTTTAGATTGTCTTTGTCATTCTCCTTCAAGCCTTATTTAAAAATTAATAGCATCAATGTATTTCTCCAAGTTAACTTCTGATTGGCAGTTTAGGGAGTCTCAGTTTTCTTTCTCTTTGTCTGATTTCAAGTTGCCATCATCCATGTAACCTTCTCTAAAGAGAGCAGGCAAACTTGTCTTCAGTGCTGTTTTAGAGATTTTAATAGGCTCTCTTTATAATTTAAAGCCTCTTTCATTTGTGTTTTCAAGTTGTCAAGCATTGTCTTCTGTTCATTTCCTACACTTTTTCTTACATTGCACAGCTTCTTAGAATAGCAGTTTTAAGCTTTCTTAAAAATGAATGTTTTTATCCAAATATGCCATGAAGAATGTTCTTCTGAATTGCTCTTAAGATGTTTTGGCATCAGTCACTTCAGATGACTTTTTTTCTCCTGAAAGGGTGTCTGCTTTTAACAGTAAAAACAATCAGACTCCCTCAGGGAATCTCTCAGTCCTCCTTGTTCATCACCTAGGATGCTAGTTTGAAGGACTTTGTGAAGAGAGCCTTTTTCCATGGGTAAAGGAGAGGACTCTCAGCAATGATGGTCTGGAGATGCTGGAGAGGTCCGGGGCTCAAGCCACACATACTTCTATAGAGGTGGAGGACTGAGGCTTAGACTAGGGATTGCAAGGAGCTGACCAAATGCCTGTTGATGTTTACTTTATTTAGAGCTCATTTGTTTGAAAAGGGGAGGGAGAAGGCTTATTTTAAGTGGTAAGACAACAGAATCAGGAATAGTATGTAGGTATTTCAGCATTTGTTCAATGATTTTTTTCAATGTGTAGAAGTCTGTTTATTCAGTGTTTTTTCTTTTCAGTGCAATCATGTCTTTTGTAGAAAATGAAACAATTCTGCTACCCTAGTATTTCCGATGATACAAGATGACTTTAGGTGGTTTACTGATTCAGCATTAAAAAACGCTAAGTCATACAGTGAGGCAGTCATAACTTTCTCTTGCAAGTCTTTTAATTATGTTGAAAGCTCTTTGATTCTTGCTAATCTCCCTCTTTAATAAAAAGAGCAGGTCTCAGGTTGACAGCCTTCTGTGATCATCAGTAACCTTCTAGGTGTGAATAAAAATACTTTCATTATCTTCATTTTTAGCATTATCTTCTACTTATGGAAAATGATACTGATTTTCCATTTAGGGTTGTGATGTAAATTCAAGACAAAAAAAATTTTTTAATGAGTTGACTGAAAGAATAAATATTAGATAAACAATAGTAGAGATGACATGTAGATGTTAACAAAAAAAATTAATGTTATTATGCACCATTCCATACCATTCCAAAATCTCTGATCCTTTTTGATTACATATATATATATATTTTTTTTTTTTGAGAGGGCTTTGGGAGCCCAAAGTAGCTAAACTGCCATTGGAACATTTAAGGCAAGACATCAGCCAAACTACAGTATCTTTTTTTTTTTTAATTTTTTTATATTATATGAAATTTATTGTCAAATTAGTTTCCATACAACACCCAGTGCTCATCCCAAAAGATGCCCTCTTCAATGCCCATCACCTACCTTCCCCTCCCTCCCACCCCCCATCAACCCTCAGTTTGTTCTCAGTTTTTAAGAGTCTCTTATGGTTTGGCTCCCTCCCTCTCTAACTTTTTTTCCCCCTTCCTCTCCCCCATGGTCTTCTGTTAAGTTTCTCAGGATCCACATAGCAGTGGAAACATATGGAATCTGTCCTTCTCTGTATGGCTTATTTAACTTAGCATCACACTCTCCAGTTCCATCCACGTTGCTACAAAGGGCCATATTTCATTCCTTCTCATTGCCACATAGTACTCCATTGTATATATAAATCACAATTTCTTTATCCATTCATCAGTTGATGGACATTTAGGCTCTTTCCATAATTTAGCTATTGTTGAGAGTGCTGTTTAAACATTGGGGTACAAGTGCCCCTATGCATCCGTACTCCTGTATCCCTGGGGTAAATTCCTAGAAGTGCTACTGCTGGGTCGTAGGGTAGGTCTATTTTTAATTTTTTGAGGAACCTCCACACTGTTCTCCAGAGTGGCTGCACCAATTTGCATTCCCACCAACAGTGCAAGAGGGTTCCCGTTTCTCCACACCCTCTCCAGCATCTATAGTCTCCTGATTTGTTCATTTTGGCCACTCTGACTGGTGTGAGGTGATATCTGAGTGTGGTTTTGATTTGTATTTCCCTGATGGGGAGCGATGTTGAGCATCTTTTTATGTGCTTGTTGGCCATCTGGATGTCTTCTTTAGACAAGTGCCTATTCATGTTTTCTGCCCATTTCTTCACTGGGTTATGTGGTTTTCAGGTGTGGAGTTTGGTGAGCTCTTTATAGATTTTGGATACTAGCCCTTTGTCTGATATGTCATTTGCAAATATCTTTTCCCATTCCGTTGGTTGCCTTTTAGTTTTGTTGATCGTTTCCTTTGCAGGGCAGAAGCTTTTTATCTTGATGAGGTCCCAATAGTTCACTTTTGCTTTTAATTCCCTTGCCTTTGGGGGTGTGTCAAGTAAGAAATTGCTGCGGCTGAGGTCAGAGAGGTCTTTTCCTGCTTTCTCCTCTAGGGTTTTGATGGTTTCCTGTCTCACATTCAGGTCCTTTATCCATTTTGAGTTTATTTTTGTGAATGGTGTAAGAAAGTGGTCTAGTTTCATTCTTCTGCATGTTGCTGTCCAGTTCTCCCAGCACCATTTGTTAAACAGACTGTCTGTTTTCCATTGGATATTCTTTCCTGCTTTGTCGAAGATTAGTTGGCCGTACTTTTGTGGGTCTAGTTCTGGGGTTTCTATTCTATTCCATTGGTCTATGTGTGCCAAAACCATGCTGTCTTGATGATTACACCTTTGTAGTAGGGGCTGAAGTCTGGGATTGTGATGCCTCGTGCTTTGGTCTTCTTCAAAATGTCTTTGGCTATTCGGGGCCTTTTGTGGTTCCATATGAATTTTAGGATTTCTTGTTCTAGCTTCGAGAAGAATGCTGGTGCAATTTTGATTGGGATTGCATTGAATGTGTAGATAGCTTTGGGTAGTATTGACATTTTAACAATATTTATTCTTCCAGTCCATGAGCACGGAATGTATTTCCATTGCTTTATATCTTCTTCAATTTCTTTCATAACCTTTCTATAGTTTTCAGTATACAAATCTTGTACATCTTTGGTTAGATTTATCCCTAGGTATTTTATGCTTCTTGGTGCAATTGTGAATGGGATAAGTTTCTTTGTTTGTTTTTTTTTTTGTTGCTTCATTATTAGTGTATAAGAATGCAACTGATTTCTGTACATTGATTTTGTATCCTGCAACTTTGCTGAATTCATGTATCAGTTCTAGCAGACTTTTTGTGGAGTCTATCCAATTTTCCATGTATAATATCATGCCATCTGCAAAAAGTGAAAGCTTAACTTCATCTTTGCCAATTTTGATGCCTTTGATTTCCTTTTGTTGTCTGATTGCTGATGCTAGAACTTCCAACACTGTGTTAAACAACAGCGGTGAGAGTGGACATCTAGGTCGTGTTCTTGATCTCAGGGGGAAAGCTCTCAGTTTTTCCCCATTGAGGATGATGTTAGCTGTGGGCTTTTCATAAATGGCTTTTATGATGTTTAAGTATGTTCCTTCTACCACGACTTTCTCGAAGGTTTTTATTAAAAAAGGATGCTGAATTTTGTCAAATGTCTTTTCTGCATCGACTGACAGGATCATATGGTTCTTATCTTTTCTTTTATTAATGTGATGTATCACATTGATTGATTTGTGAATGTTGAACCAGCCCTACATCCCAGGAATGAATCCCACTTGATCATGGTGAATAATTCTTTTTATATGCTGTTGAATTCGATTTGCTAGTATCTTACTGAGAATTTTTGCATCCATATTCATCAGGGATGTTGGCCTGTAGTTCTCTTTTTTTACTGGGTTTCTGTCTGGTTTAGGAATCAAAGTAATACTGGCTTCATAGAATGAGTCTGGAAGTTTTCCTTCCCTTTCTATTTTTTGGATAGCTTGAGAAGGATAGGTATTATCTCTGCTTTAAATGTCTGGTAGAATTCCCCAGGGAAGCCATCTGGTCCTGGACTCTTATTTGTTGGGAGATTTTTGATAACTGATTGAATTTCTTTGCTGGTTATGGGTCTGTTCAAGCTTTCTATTTCCTCCTAATTGAGTTTTGGAAGTGTGTGGGTATTTAGGAATTTGTCCATTTCTTCCAGGTTGTCCAGTTTGTTGGCATATAAATTTTCATAGTATTCCCTGATAATTGCTTGTATTTCTGAGGGATTGGTTGCAATAATTCCATTTTCATTCATGATTTTATCTGTTTGGGTCATCTCCCTTTTCTTTTTGAGAAGCCTGGCTAGAGGTTTATCAATTTTGTTTATTTTTTCAAAAAAACCAACTCTTGGTTTCATTGATCTGCTCTACAGTTTTTTTAGATTCTATATTGTTTATTTCTGCTCTGATCTTTATTATTTCTCTTCTTCTGCTGGGTTTGGGGTGTGTTTGCTGCTCTGCTTCTATTTCCTTTAGGTGTGCTGTTAGATTCTGTATTTGGGATTTTTCTTGTTTCTTTAGATGGGCCTGGATTGCAATGTATTTTCCTCTCAGGACTGCCTTCGCTGCATCCCAAAGCGTTTGGATTCTTGTATTTTCATTTTCGTTTGCTTCCATATATTTTTTTAATTTCTTCTCTAATTGCCTGGTTGACCCATTCATTCTTTAGTAGGGTGTTCTTTAACCTGCACGCTTTTGGAGGTTTTCCAGACTTTTTCCTGTGGTTGATTTCAAGCTTCATCACATTGTGGTCTGAAAGTATGCATGGTATGGTCTCCATTCTTGTATACTTATGAAGGGCTGTTTTGTGACCCAGTATGTGATCTATCTTGGAGAATGTTCCATGTGCACTCGAGAAGAAAGTGTATTCCTTTGCTTTGGGATGCAGAGTTCTAAATATATCTGTCTAGTCCATCTGATCCAATGTATCATTCAGGGCTCTTGTTTCTTTATTGGCCATGTGTCTAGATGATCTATCCATTGTTCTAAGTGGGGTATTAAAGTCCCCTGCAATTACCACATTCTTATCAATAAGGTTGCTTATGTTAGTGAGTAATTGTTTTCTATATTTGGGGGCTCCTGTATTCGATGCATAGACATTTATAATTGTTAGTTCTTCTTGATGGATAGACCCTGTAATTGTTATATAATGCCCTTCTTCATCTCTTGTTACAGCCTTTAATTTAAAGTCTAGTTTGTCTGATATAAGTATGGCTACTCCGGCTTTCTTTTGACTTCCAGTAACATGATAAATAGTTCTGCATCCCCTCACTGTCAATCTGAAGGTGTCCTTAAGTCTACAATGAGTCTCTTGTAGACAGGAAATAGATGGGTCTTGTTTTTTTATCCATTCTGATACCCTATGTCTTTTGGTTGGCGCATTTAGTCCATTTACATTCAGTGTTATTATAGAAAGGTATGTGTTTAGAGTCATTGTGATGTCTGTAGGTTTCATGCTGGTAGCGATGTCTCTGGTACTTTGTCTCACAGGATCCCCCTTAGGATCTCTTGTAGGGCTGGTTTAGTGGTGACGAATTCCTTCAGTTTTTGTTTGGGAAGACCTTTATCTCTCCTTCTATTCTAAATGACAGACTTGCTGGATAAAAGATTTTTGTCTTCATATTTTTTCTTTTCATCACATGGAAGATTTCCTGCCATTCCTTTCTGGCCTGCCAGGTTTCAGTAGAGAGATCGGTCACGAGTCTTATAGGTCTCCCTTTATGTGTTAGAGCACGTTTATCCCTAGCTGCTTTCAGAATTTTCTCTTTATCCTTGTACTTTGCCAGTTTCACTATGATATGTCATGCAGAAGATCGATTCAAGTTACGTCTGAAGGGAGTTCTCTGTGCCTCTTGGATTTCAATGCCTTTTTCCTTCCCCAGATCAGGGAAGTTCTCAGCTATGATTTCTTCAAGTACACCTTCAGCACCTTTCCCTCTCTCTTCCTCCTCTGGAATACCAATTATGCGTAGATTATTTCTCTTTAGTGCATCACTTAGTTCTCTAATTTTCCCCTCATACTCCTGGATTTTTTTTATCTCTCTTCTTCTCAGCTTCTTCTTTTTCCATAACTTTATCATCTAGTTCACCTATTCTCTCCTCTGCCTCTTTAATCCGAGCTGTGGTCATCTCCATTTTATTTTGCAGCTCGTTAATAGCATTTTTTAGCTCCTCCTGGCTGTTCCTTAGTCCCTTGATCTCTGTAGCAATAGATTCTCTGCTGTCCTCTATACTGTTTTCAAGCCCAGTGATTAATTTTATGACTATTATTCTAAATTCCCTTTGTGCTATATTTTTTAAATTGTTTTTGATCAGTTCGTTAGCTGTGGTTATTTCCTGGAGGTTTTTTTGAGGGGAATTCTTCTGTTTCGTCATTTTGGATAGTCCCTGGAGTGGTGCGGGACTGTGGGGCACTTCTCCTGTGCTGTCTTGAATAACTTGGGTTGGTGGGCGGGTCACAGTCATACCTGATGTCTGCCCCCAGCCCACCGCTGGGGCTACAGTCAGACTGGTGTGTACTTTCTCTTCCCCTCTCCTAGGAGTGGGATTCACTGTGGGGTGGTGTGGCTGTCTTGGCTACTTGCACATTGCCAGGCTTGTGGTGCTGGGGATCTGGTGTATTAGCTGGGGTGGATCGGCAAGGTGCATGGGGGCAGGAGGGGCAGGCTCAGCTAGCTAGCTTATCCTTCGGAGATCCCCTTCAGGAGGGGCCCTGCGGCACCAGGAAGGAGTCAGACCTCCCAGAGGGATGGAACCACAGAATCACAGCGTTTGGTGTTTGCGTGGTGCAAGCCAGTTCCCTGGCAGGAACCGGTTCCCTTTGGGATTTTGGCTGGGGGATGGGCAAGGGAGATGGCGCTGGTGAGCGCCTTTGTTCCCCACCAAGCTGCACTCTGTCGTCAGGGGCTCAACAACTCTCCCTCCTGTTGTCCTCCAGCCCTCTTGCTCTCCGAGCAGAGCTGTTAACTTATAACCTTCCAGATGTTAAGTCCTGCTTGCTGTCAGAACACACTCCATCCGGCCCCTCTGTTTTTGCAAGCCAGACTTGGGGGCTCTGCTTTGCTGGCAGCCGCCCCTCTGCCGCGGCTGCATCCCGCCAGTCCCTGTAGCGTGCACCACCTCTCCATCCTTCCTACCCTCTTCCGTGGACCTCTCATCTACGCTTGGATCCAGAGAATCCGTTCTACTAGTCTTCTGGAAATTTTCTGGGTTATTTAGGCAGGTGTGGATGGAATCTAAGTGACCCGCAGGACGCGGTGAGCTCAGCGTCCTCCTATGCCGCCATCTTCCCAGAAGCCTACAGTATCTTATTTAAATCCTTACACCACCTTCTGGTTTAACAGAAACTTTTTATCATTAATTATGATAGTATTGAGTCTTGAAGTGAAATGTAATTAGAACTGGATTCTATGTATGAAGATACAGGATCTCTGCAGTATGTTATTGTAGTATCATGGAATTGTAGACCACAAAGAGACATTACCGATACTTTTCTGAATGTGACTATAATTTGGTAGGTCAAATTTGTCTTAAACCTATAAAGATATCCTTTGCAAGTACTCCATGCCACAGACTCATGTGCAGCAATTTTGTTAGAGTTCTTATTGGCCAAGATGCTGCTTCTTCAAAAATCAGAATAGTAGTTTCTTAGTTGTTAGCCAAATTTCAACAAAGAAGAAATTTAATGGTGCCAGAATACACACTTGAATTCTGTCTCAGAAAATTATACAAATAGTATCATTATAGTGTTTATTAACAAAGTTTTTTCCATTTTAATATTTCTCATAATTTCCCTAATTAGTATTACTAGTTGCTCTACTAACAATTTAATACTAAGCTTATTATTAGGGATGATTTACACTGTTTCTACAGCATTCCAAAGCAGAATATTAGATGTCCATATTAAATTCCAGCAAAATTGTAAGGGAAATCATTTCAGCACCTCTCAGCATTCTCACGGGGAATAAGGTGGTGGTGACTGTTCTGCAGAGAGTTTCTCGTAGGCAGGTGGAGCATTGGGAACCTGTGAGAATGAGAAAGGGAGAGTATGGGCTTGGCAACAGTGCGTATGTTCTGGGAGAGGGTAGAGTTAATGGTTAGCATCATAACTATGCTATTTCTCTGGACAGAAACTTGTAAGTGTCCACAGGCTTCCCAAAATCTCAAAAACTTATTTACACCTGCATTACCTTTGTCAGTTTAAGTCCCAAGCCCTAGCTAGTGAGTTCTTGAACACTGTTTTTAAAGCCACTAATATACATTACATTTATACCACATAGATACATCCTTGTGTATCTTGTGTATCTAAAGGCCAGTGCTATCATCAGTATAGCAAAAATGTGCCAGGCCTTTATTTAATGCTCAAAATTTAGAATTCTAGAGTGTTTTCATTGTTTTCATGTTACAGGTTGGAAAACTGAGGTTAAGTCACTTGTTCAAGGTCACACAATTTCACAGCAATTTGGCTCCAGAGTCCATTCTCTCCACCATTATGATATACTGCACCTATACCAGTGCACACAATAGAAATAGAGTATACCACATATGAGATTTAAACATTTCTAGTATCCACATTACAAAATAAGAATAAACAGGTAAAATTAATCTTAATTATTTAATCCCACATATCAAAATATCATTTCAACATGTAATTGATATAAAAATCATTAATGAATTATTTATATTTTTTTCTTCATACTAAATCTTTGAAATCTGGTATGTGTTACAGCACATTGTAATTTAAACTACTTTGGTACAAATGCTCCATAGCCACATGTGGCTAGTGGCTACCCTTTTGGACTGCACAGCTCTATACAATTAATAACAGATGCTTTTTTTTCTCTCCTAGATATATCTATATTCAGAAAAAGGCAAATATACTGAAAACATAAGACAAAAAAGATATTGTATGCAGAACAAACTTCTTCCTTTGGATCTTATACACATAAGATCATTGACCTAAAAAATCTGAGTAAAAGAGGACATGATTTAAGACAATTTCTGGGCTTCCCCATTTTTATCTTTGTTATTGTGTTTTTTGTTTATTTGTTATGTATTTTGTTCATTTTTGTTTTGTTATGTTTATTATGTTATTATGTTTATATATACATGTGTATATATATATATATATATATATAACATAAATTTTACCATTTTAATTAACATTTTTAAGTGTACAGTTCAGTAGCATTATGTATATTCATATTGTCCTTGCTTTTTAAATTGGAATAATTTTATTCATTTGAGTTAAAAACAGCCATACAGAAACACCAAGATATAGGATCTCAACCTACCACAGGTTCACAATTATTCTCTCGAAAAGGCAGCTTGCTATCCTGGTGACCAAACCCCTCACGTGGACATCTCCTTGTTAAGGTACTTCGAGTGCCAGTGTGAATGCTTTTGTCCTGAAATGTGCATGCATGAAGGTCAGTGGTTGAGAAAAAAATAATTGAGTTCAATAAAGAAAAGAGAAGGAAGTTGAAATTTTAAGAATGGGTTTTAATCAGGATGCCTGGGTGGCTCAGTTGGTTGAGCACCCAATTCTTGATCTGGGCTCAGGTCATAATCTCTCAGTTTGTGAGATGAAGCCCCATGTCAGGCTTTGTGCTGACAGCACTGAGCCTGCTTGGGATTCTTTCTCTCCTTCTTCCTCTACTTCTCCCCTCACCCTGCCTCTCAAAATAAATAAATAAACTTATAAAAAAAAAAAGAAGAAGAAGAATGGGTTTTAATCTTGGTTCTGCCACTTATGTGCAGTGTGTTTCAGGCTAGTAGTCATTTGCCTGTCTGAATTCCAGTATTTGTGCATCTGTAGTATGCACCTACCTCTCAGAGTTGTAGAAATTAAAACTAAAGGTAAAGCACTTAGTACAGTGCCTGATACCCATTAGTTCGTCAATGAATATTCTTGAAGGGAAAGAGAAAAAGAATCAATCTAAAAAATGAACCTCAGAGAATGATTTTGAGTGGAGGTGGTCAAAGCTAGTGAGGTATCTCAGTGAGAAAAAAACTTTTGAGAAACTTGGCAGCAGGGACACACTGACTATTTCTGCCTTCCCCATAATGACAGCAAAATATCTTTAAAATGCTACAAACGCATATGTTGTGGTAGAAATACTGTGGTTGTAGCCTGAGCTTCCAAGTTAAGCTGCAACATGATGACTAGTCAAGGAATAAATTATGCACCCTGAGTTATCATGGGGAGGGGTGGGTGAAAGCTTAGTTTGGTGCTTTGCATAGGTTTACAAGGTGATATTCTCCATCCCTAGAATATAATAACAACAAATTGTGCAGGACAGAGAAACATACCCAAGTGGGGACTTCAGGAGTGGTCCCCACCATAGTGAGGTGGAATATTTCATCACTGACATAGTTTAAAATTACTAGCACATTATGATAATAAAAAGCATAGTTTTAGTTGCTTTTATTTTTGTTAAATTCTCCATAGTGGTGGTTCTCAAATTTTAGCATGCATCAGTATTACCTGAGGGCTTGTTAAACCCAGATTGGCAGACCCACATCCAGACTTTCTGACACTAGGGTGAGGCCCATAATGCGCATTTCCAACAAGTTCCCAGGTGATACTGTCAAAACTGATGATCCAGGGTCACATGGAGAACCAGTGCTATGCAGACAATGTGCCTCTTTATTGCCTGCCCCCAGGCAACCCAGCTCTATTCAGATCCTTAGAAGGAGCAGGCAGGTAATGCTAAGGGGGAGGAAAGGGGCCAGGCGGGGGCCATAGAAAAGGAGGGAGAGTGTCTCATCTAAAGGGACAACCACTATATAGCTGCCAGTTTTTGCTAGATCTCTTGATTTTTAAAAAGAAACTGGAAATTGAGATTTTTATGTAACATGCTACTTTTAAATTTTAGTACCTAATTCAATTTTTTTTTTTAATACAGTCCCAAACACCAGTGAACCAAATCTAGCCAGTAGGGCATTAGCAGTATGCATTCTGTGGTATTGGCTGAGAGGGACTGGAACAAGGAGGCTGTGAGGATGTTAGCAGTTCTTCAGCCTTTTCTGCAGACTGTGGCTAATCATTGGGGTCTACTAGGTTGGAAGAGGGCATTAAGGCAGGTTTCTCAGGGAGAAGTGGAGAAGTGTTTGAAATATCAGTGAGATCAGGCCAGACATGGATTGGGCTGATAACTACACAGTCTGCAGACTGTAAAGAAGTAGTTTTCCTAGACTCTAGTCTGAAATTATTATTGATGTTACCCCCTGGAAGGATATATGTGCAAAGACCCTAATCTTGATGTGAGGATGCAGGAAGTTTCTGCTCCCCTCCCCAACTCGCAGCCCACAGGTAAGGTATTTAATGCCTTTTTTCCCTTTACCTCAATTATCACTTTTATTCTTTTTCTTCTTTGTAAATCTCTCACCTGCTATAGGATAGGGGCATGATCCACTCCCCTAGTTCACTGCCAATTCTATGCACTTGTACTGAAACTTCAGCATTCGATTTAAAAGGCATCTTCCTGGGGATGCCTGGGTGGCTCAGTCCATTAAGTGTCAGACTCTTGATTGCAGCTCAGGTCATGATTTCACGGTTCATGGGATCGAGACCCGCATTGGTCTCTGCACTGACAGTGTGGGACCTGCTTGGGATTCTCCACCTCCCCCCCTGCCACCGCCTCTCTCCCTGTCTCTCAAAAATAAATCTTTTTAAAAGGCAGCTTCCTGGGTCCCACCACCAGAGAGGGTCCCAGAATCTGCATTTTAGCAAGAGCCCCAGTGCAGGGGCCCCTGATCAAGCACTGAGAAACACAAGTGAAACATGAGTGTCAACTGAGCTGTAGCAGGGGCCTTGAAATTCTCCAAGAAATTCTCCAAGAATCAAAAAGCATTTTGTCCTAAACTTTCAAGTGAAAGGTAAAGTTGGTAAATACAAAAACAACTTCCATCCCTTTATAAATCATTTTCCTGCAGAAACAAATTGCTGCAAAAAGCACTCTTTTCTTTCAAAAGATGTTTTTCAGGGGCTAAAGGGAGTTGTGAGTCAATGGAGACACTTTAGGAGATCTTAATTCCAACCAACCATGCTACCATTCTATGGTCAATGGAAGTGGGAAAGTAAACATTTCAAAGCTTAAAGCAGTTTGCTAAAGGTGGAGTAACTTAGCTACCTGAAGCTTGCATTTATTGTCATTTATGTCCTTTGTTTTCAAAATGAAAAAAAAAAAGAATCACTGAAGAGAGGCAGGGAGGATTTATTTAGTACACTATTTTACATAATTTTGCCTAAATTTCTTAGACTACTGATCCCCAATCCAGCTTTTCGGGAAATATGAAAGTCTCGAAACAAGATTTTAATATTAATTTAAGAAGTAGGGGGCACCTGGGTGGCTTAGTCGGTTAAGTGTCCGACTTCACCTCAGGTCATGATCTCATGACTCATGGGTTTGAGCCCCACATCAGGGTCTGTGCTGACAGCTCAGAGCCTGGAGTCTGCTTTGGATTGTGTCTTCCTCTCTCTCTGACCCTCTCCTACTCATGCTCTGGCTCTCTTTCTCTCTCAAAAATAAAAATAAACATTAAAAAAAAATAAATGACAGCATTTTTTTAGGTGCCACAGGAACCAGAAAACTTAAACACAGCTCCATCTCACAAAAATTCCAGAAACTACAAATCACTGATCTAGTAAGGTTGAACTTAAACCTTACTAAGCAAAATGTTCACAGTGTCTGAGCTTATGACATTAAAGACTCTCTGTTATGGTTTAATTGAGTTTAAGATGGGAGTTTTGAATCAGGAAGGAAAAAAATCATTGTATTTTAGTCCAGTGGCATCAAGCCAATTACGAAATGGTTGTCAACATATTGAATTTGTAGAGCTTTTACTCCTTGAAAGAATTAAATCATTGTGTGTTTTTATATACAAATATAGAATTAAATAAACATATGGAAGAAAATATATATTAAATAAAAACTGATATATATCATATATATCACATGTGCCTAGGTGTAGAATACAGTAAATGAGGCTCAGAGAAGTTAAAATCTAAGGTCATCAAGCGAGTCAATGACAGACAATGAGACCAAATCCTGATGCCATACAATTGGGTGACTGCTATGGGCCAGGCACTGGAGGTACAAAGATGAGTAAGAAATATTCTCTGTCCCAAGACATAAATGGAGGAAGGATAAGGGGTGGAGGAGGCAAAAAAAATTAATAACCAATTGCAAAGCACTATTAACTCTGTACTAGAGGCACAAATGGAATTCTGTAGCAGAGAGCAAAGTCCCTCCCTAATCTGTTGTGAACAGCCACAGAGAAGTGTCATATGAACACAAGATCCATCCCTAATCTCTTATGCCAAGGCTTTCCTATGGTACTTGGTTTGGGATCTTATTCAGACTCATAAACTTCCTTCTTTCCACTAAATGTCAACACACGGGAGGGCTACTACTGCTCAGTGGCCGTGTTGGCCCCCAAACTTGCACTGTATTTCATGATTTGTATTTGGACACTCTGGCAAGATGGGCATTAGGGCAAGGCGCACATGGGAGTGCCCAAGCTTCCTGGCAAGGAGAATTCAAAGCTATACATGTTATCTTCACCTTCCCTTCTTCAGACTGCCAAGCTCCAAACCCCACTCTCACAACCGTCCTCTCCATCACAGAACCTTTTCTTCTAAATGAAGTGTTTGCTGAATGAGGAACGGGACATTCCAACATCTTCTGTAAAGATAATTTTTTCCATTATGTATCAACTCAGAAGTTTTCAGATGTGTAATAATAAAGGGAGAAATGGAGAGAAGTGTGGAGGGACAGAAAAAGAGAGGGTGGAGGAGGAAAGAGAGAAGGGAGAAGGGGGAAGTGAGAGAGACATTGCAACTTTCCTTTCATTCCATTGCTCACTATGGAGAGAGACTTTGGATGCTTAAGAGCTAAAGTGCTACTTGGCTTTTAAGTGAGACCTGTAGTTCTAATGGTTTAAGATTCAATTGATGTTTCCCATGTGTGGAAGACACTACTGCCCCAAGACTGGACTGTGTAATTTGTTAGCTTCCTGTTCATGTGGGTAAAGAAGAAAAAAATCTGTCAAAACTACATTGGTCATCAAACGAGAATGGGCTCTGTTAAAAACCCAGCGGTCCTTTGTGCTGCTGAGGGGTGGATGATTTCCTCATTGTACTTATGGCTGTATAGGTCCTAGGCATGCTGAATTTCTTGGTATAACAGAGTTAGAAGAACCTGGAACTCCCAGGCGAGGCAGCAAGGTGAGATGAGCAAGCCACTAAGTTGAAGAACAGAACCAGTGAGAATTCCCAGAAGGATTGATAAGATCTGGAGCATCTCACATGCCATTGTTTGCTGTGCAAGAGTATCAGGACCTCTGTCCTTGCACCACACAAACTATCAGTGCTCAGCTACATACACAGCCAAGTACTCAGGTTTGCTGTGAATCAAATCACTGAGATGGGCCAAGTTTCTGGTTGGGGTTCATGCCTAGGTAGAAGCAAAGAAGACTTGAAAGAAGTATAGAGAAAGACTCATCAGAACCAGAGAGGAGAGCTAGAGGTGATCATGAGAATGTTATCTCATTCTCCAGAAATTCAAAGAAAGAAAGGGAAGGGTATCCTGGATCCAGAGGGATTCCAGCAGTGGAAACTTTACTAACCCTCAAGCTTCTGTATCCACTTCGTCTTCTACAATACCAGCAGCCAATGAGCAGCAAAATTCCCAGGACTACGGTCAGGATTCCAATCCCTGCAGCCCTGGCCCAAGAGATAGACAAATCCATCTGGGTACAGAAACCTTGCTCCAGATTGCGATGAACATGCATCAATCTTCAATCTTCACAGGAGTTTTTCCAGCCCAGAGCAACACCTCCCAGCCCCCAAGTAGTTTCCTACCCCATACCACACTGAACGCTCACCAGGCCTCCAGCATCTGTAACCAGGAACAGGAACTTCTTTAAGAGTCTCTCAGGTGTGTGCCCACAGAAATAGGGCTAACTGGCATGGCCTAAGCACCCAAGTTCCAGGCACAAGAAGTGCAGTAGCAACAGACCCTTACATAAACAAAGTATTTACTGAGACTGAGTTATCTTTTCTTTCCATAAGGACTTATTTAAAACATTTTCCCCAACTATTAGTCCAGAAAAAGGATTGATAATTAACATTGACTTAAGACCTACTCTAAGCTGGATGCCATGATGAACATTGTACATATACTAGATTATTTAATTCTTACAACAATCCTGCAAAGGAGGCATCACCTATCATCCCCATTTCACAGATAAGGAAATAGATTTAGAGGTGAAGTGCCTTGCTGATGATCATACAGAGGGTAGCACAAGATGGAGCCAGGATTTAAACTTGAGTTTATCTCATTTGTGTTTGTGTCTTTTCTGACCCAAACTCACCCCTTTATTCCTTGTGCATGACTAATAAATTCATGTTCAAAGATTCAGCACCACCCACCCCTCCCAGGATGATGGCAACCAATCCTGTCTTCTCTTATACGCAGCCCTGCAGTGGTAATCAGCAGTGTGCTTACCTGTCTCTTCTAGGAGAGGAGGTCCCAAAGGAGTTTTTTGGTTTTTGGTTTATGTTTTAATTTGTTTCCTCAGTGCCTACAAAGTGTCAGGCACATTGGTGTTTCAAAAAAATATTTCTTGAAGATGGATGGATGGATGGCTAAGTGGACAGTTGGATGGATGGCCAAATTAATAAAAAATGAACAAATGAATTATGAGTGATTACAAATTCACATCTGCAAAATGAATGAACCATTGAATGCCTTTTTTAAGATAACTATTTATAAATATGTGGATTTGGGGCATAATGCTAGCCCCAACGTCATTATTTTTACTCATTTACAATTGGAACTGAAGACCTGAAATACCATCTTTAAAGATTCATCTTTCCTTTGTCCTAAAAGCTTAATATTCTGTTACTTTCACCTCTTGTGGGTCATTGACACTCTAGTGAGAATGAGGGGATCCGCGACTTTCCACAGAGTAGGTTTTGATTGGGGATAGAGAAAAGATAGTGAAGAGGAGAAAGTATTTAAAGCAGCCACTGAGGACTTAGGGCTGGCACATTCTGACTGAAGGGGTGGATGTAGGGCTTGTTGGATTTAAAGGTCCCCAAGACTGTAACTATTGCATGGGGATGTCAGAGCCTAGCCCAGCTGTTAGGATATGTGTCTCATGTTTATACTCCATTACACAAGATGCTATCTGGCCTCTGCTTGCTTCAGGAATCCAGTTTAGAATCACCAAAGACTGAACCAGATGGGTCAGTGCTTACTGCTTTCTCTGTTCTCACCTAAGTGACCTGGAAAAGATATTTTAGAATTGAGCTGGGACTAGAGCCCAGGGGATGCTGAGACAAGCAACCTTATCTCTCCAGACTGCTTGGCTGCCAAGTCAGAGATGCCAGCCGACTTGACTTTGGAGTCAAGAGACTCTAAAGATGTTCAATAAGAACCTCCCAGCTGGCCAGGCATGGGTTATTAAAAGATATAACAAGGAGGCTCAGTGCTGGGGAGAACTGTCTGAGCTGAACCTAGAGCAAACCTGTAGCTTCACTAAGAATGGAACTTCACTAAGATTGTAGCAGGATGCAATCCGGGCATCTAAGCCAACCTTTTGAGCCCTGTGTCCAGTGGCCCATGGGAAGCATTAGTTACCACAGAGGCCCTGGAAACAGTGACTGAGGCTGTGCTTTCCCTGTATAACACTGTCAATTAGGTGGCATCGGCCTGATTTTCTACATCATAGCATGATCAAAGTGGAGAGTGCTGTGACTTGCTAAAGAAAGGCTCTGCAGAGCTGGGTGATTTATAGGAGATTGAGCATCTGAACGTAAATCAAGATATAGCTGAGGCTTCTCCTGGACAGAAGCCCTGTAACATCTACCTGACCACCTCCTTCTCAAGGCTGCTGAGGCATTAAGTCTATTCTGTCCATCTCTAAACAAGATGGATGACAGTGCCGGATAAAAACTCTGACCTAATTATGCAGGCCAGTCCACCTATTTTGTGGATCATGAAGCTGAGACCTACCAAGATTTATCAACATCACCACCAGCTTAGTGGCTTCTCTGCCATTCATTGAGCACTGATTTGTGCCATGCATTGTGCTAAGCACCCCACATATAGACTTTTATTTCATCCTCACATCCTCACATTTAGTCCTCCGAAGTAGATATGATGTTCATGTCACAGCTGATATCCCTAACATTTTAAGGTGGTAAAATGCCCAAGGCTGCACAACTAGTAAGTGAAAGAACCAGCATTCACAGTGACTGGCCTAAGATATCCAAGCAGTGCCTTTCCTTCTATATCATTCTTTCCTGCCATATCACCCTTTCCTGAAATGAAGCTTTCACAAGAAGCATTCAGTGGGTTCTCATGACTGAAGGCAGCTGATTTAATTCCTAGCATGCTTGTGCTCTAATTTCACCCACCAAGTCTGTGGTCATCCCCTTGGACATCTTGACACAGACGGAGCTCTGTTCCACTTCTTTATGCACAGTCACATTGCATTTACACACATCCAGTGACTGATACAGTAGTGGAAAACATCAGGATATGCCAGACACACCAAAAGAATCCACTACCCAGCTGGGCAGGGCTCTCTAGAGTGTCATTCAAATGCCTCCTGCAGCAGAGTCACATGAGATGCTTGTTAAAGTGCCAACTCTGTGCCCCTACCCCCAGACCTATGAAATCAGCCTCTCTAGTGGCAATGACTGGAAAACTGCAGTTTAAAATCTCCATAAATTACTTATGCCCTTTCAACTGAGAGAACCCCTCAACCTCTCTTTCCTGACGTTTCACAGTGATACAGTTTGTTAAATCATTATACAGAAGCTGAAACAATATCCTACCTAATATGTGTACCCCCCAAATACCCCAAAGAGTGTATTTTTGCTCTTCAGACATTTTTTCAGAAGATCTCCCCATCCCAGTTCCCCACTGACCACGCAGGAATGTTAGAGAATCCCACTAGAGTCTTCTAAGGAAATGCTCCCAGCCTAAATTCTTCCTCAGTCCCTTTAATGGATTCTACATCTTGCTTGCCCCTGCTAGTTCACTCTAATAAAGATTTTTAAATAGTTCTTTTCCAAGGGAAAGCAAGTTTTCAGTAAGTTCTGAACTTAAGAGATAGTCCAAATAAAAACCTGGTACCATTTTTTTCCTGTTGGAGTCTCCACTCAGAGGGTGTAAACTGACCTCCCACCAATCTTGCCCACTCTAGTACATGTAGAGTGTGTCCCAGGAGACTGTCATCCCGTTACAGCACTTATGTTTGCTAAAATTATTCTTGAACCTAATTATCCAAAAGACTGTAATATTTTTCCAAAGACAAGTATAGTGTCTTGGACTGATTATGCATTGCTTAGCACTTAGAAATGCTGAATCATATAAATACTTATTTTTAATTAATTCATAATATCAAACAGCTTTCCTTAGGATAAATTATGATGCAGAATTATAACCACCATCTTCACCCTGGAGTCAGTCTGCAGTTGGAGTCGCACATACTTGCCCTTCATTCTCACTAGCTCTTTGGCAACTCGCCTTTGTTCTGTCTGCAGACCATCTCTAGGAGCCTGAGTGGGTTAGACATAACAAGGTTTGAGGAAAGTGTCATCTTGCATCCAGACGTTTTCCATCCAGGGAACCTGTAGTGAAAACCTAATAGCCAAGGATACAGAAAAATAAATGCCAAGATCCAACTGATTATCATTCCTGTCTCCTTGCCTGTTTGGCCTCAGAGAAGCTTGACTGAGCCCCTTGTAGGATCATGGGGGTTCCTCACTTCATTATCAGGGTTTTTACTCTCTGGAGAAATGAACACTAGAGAGATTTACTGACAAGGCAGGTGCTGGTGGAAATCAGCAGGCTGTGTCAGCAAATGGCAAACTAGAAACCCCCCTGGGTTCAGTTTTGAACTTACTCTTCAGTTGTGATGTAGGAGTGGTTGTGCCCCTTCTTGGGGTAGCCAAGAATGAAGTAAGCATCTTCTTTTGGCATCTTATGGGCACAGTTCACAGGATACCTGTATCAGGGGCACACAGGCATCATTTAATGCATCCAGAGCATCTCAGCACTTCATAAAGATCCACAAAGACATTCTCTCCGGGTGGACATTAATAATATCCAAGACCCTCTGGTTTCTCTCTGGGAAAGGATTTGTACTTGCTTTTTTCATTGATATCAAGTGGAGATTGCTCAAGGTTCTAACCACTTCTACCAACTGAAACAAGTTCAAAGAAGAAACTACAAACAAAAGCAAACAACAACAACAACAAACTTTGAGTTATTATTCTGGGAGGAAATGCTCATCATTTGCCTTCAATGTGACTCTATACCATAAGCTTGTAGAGAAAATTCATTTTTATTTATTCCCTACTTTCCTTGGCACAAAACTGGTTAATAAAAGGAGGTCTCTCCAAAGGTATTAATTTCATTTCAATCTTTGGCCAAATAGATGGTTATGATGACATGAATATGTGGCTGAACACAGCATCCTCTTTCTCCCTCATTCAAGTCTCAGGAATAGGGCTTAAATCTGTTTGTGTATATGTCTTATAATATATATTTTAATACACAATTTTAAGCCATAATACAAACAAATAGACAAAAGCTCATGAACTATGGAAGTCATGATTAAAGTGTGCTGATTGGAAACCAACAGTGGTTTCTCTTCTCTCCTTGCTATTATATGTATTTTTCTTCCCTCTTATTCTTATGAATTTCAAAGGTCTGATAATAGAGTTATATTAATGAGCCTGCTTAAAATAGTAGGAGAGAAGTGGGAGAACAGAGGGGGAATTCACCACATGAACACTTTACACTGGGGCATTTTGTGCATAATTTTTCCTTACCAATTGTAAGAAAGAAATTATAGTTGAACTCATGATCATCTCAGGTAAATAACGTAGGGGTGAGCCCTGTGCTCAAAATTACAGATACAAAACTTGATTCTGCATTAAATTGTTTTTGTAAATCTATGTAAACCTCTGCAAACAGTATAGGGACAACAAATATACCTCATCTCATCTCACTCAAACCAAGAGAAGCAGTCTTTCAAATGACAAGAGAATACACACACAGAATCAAAATCAGTATGTAGCCTGAATGATTGCTTTGCCTGGCTCTCTTCTTTGCTTTTTGGCAGTCTAGAAACAGGACCTAGGAAGAGACTTCATGAGCCCTCAGTAGCTGAAGACTTACATGCACTGAGGAGAAATTTTGCTGACAGCCAAGCAGCAGGGAAGCAACGAAGGAGGGCAAAGGAGCCCACCAGAATCCCCCAAAACCTGTTCTCTTGGGCAAAAACAATGGTTGAGAAGGCCATGCTCTTACCTTCCTGGATGGGATTGTTCTGTCTGCTGGCTTGCCCTGTGTGTGAAGATTGCTTCTCTGACTCTTAATCTTTTAAATTTCTTTTCCTGATCTCCAGTCCCATGTTAGTCATGAGTTTGGATTTCTGACAGGGTCGCCTGTGATTGCTTAATTGGCATGAAAGAAACTGACTTCATTCCTCTCCTCAAAAAGTCATTTCTCACTTTGGCCTCTGTTTTCCCCAATCTCAAGATTTCCTTTTAGGGAAGCCACTTATTTTATTTGTTTGTTTGTTTATTATTTAACATGTTTCTTTTTAATGTTTATTTATTTTTGAGAGAGAGAGAGAGAAAAACAGAGTGCGAGTGGGGGAGGGGCAGAGAGAGAGGGAGACACAGAATCTGAAGCAGGCTCCAGGCTCTGAGCTGTTGGCACAGAGCCCATCACGGGGCTAGAACTCCCGTGAATAGCGAGATCATGACCTGAGCTGAAGTCGGACGCTTAACTGACTGAGCCACCCAGGCACCCCTTGGAAGCCACTTATTTTAAATGTTGGTCCGTCTCCCTTAAGGTTGCTAGATAAAATATAGGATGCCCAATTATATTTGAATTTCAGATAAACACTGGATAATTTTTAATATAACTATGTCCCATGAAATATTTTTTTAGCATAATTATGCCCCACTTACTGGATAGGACATATTTTTACTTAAAAAATTAGATGTTGTTTATCTGAAAATATACCTGGGGACCCTATACCCTCCCTTATCCCCACCTCAAAGACTTAAAGAGCCTTTAGGCTCAGACCTGGAGACCATCTAGTCCCACCTGGTTCTGATCAAGAAGAGGAAATAGAAGATACTTTTTAAAAAATTTATCAGGGTTTTATTTATTTATTTTGTTAGAATTTAGTGATTTATCACTTATATTTAACACCCAGTGTTCATCCCAACAAGTGCCCTCCTTAATGCCCATCACCCATTTAGCCCATCCCCCCAACCAACATCCCTCCAGCTTGTTCTCTGTATTTAAGAGTCTCTTATGGTTTACCTCCTTCTCTTTTTATCTTATGTTTCCTTCTTGTCCCCTATGTTCATCTGTTTTTTAAACTCCACTTATGAGTGAAATCATATGATATTTATCTTTTACTGACTGAGTTATTTCACTTAGCATAATACACTCTAGTTCCATACACATTGTTACAAATGGCAAGATTTCATTGTTTTTGGTCGCCAAATAATATTCCATTGTATATATACACCATATCTTATTTATCCATTCATCAGTTGATGGACATTTGGACTCTTTCCATAATTCGGCTATTGTTGATAGTGCTGCTATAAACATTGGGGTGCATGTTCCCCTTCGAATCAGCATTTTTCTATCCTTTGGATAAATACTTAATAGTGCAATTGCTGGGTCATAGGGGAGTTCTATTTTTAATTTTTTGAGGAAACTCCATACTGTTTTCCAGAATGGCTGCACCAGTTTGCATTCCCACCAGTGGTGTACAAGTTTTCCTCTTTCTCCACATCCTCACCAACATCTATTGTTTCCTTAAATTGTTAATTTTAGCCAATCTAGCAAGTGTGAGTTGGTATCTCATAGGGGTTTTGATTTGTATTTCCCTGATGATGAGTGATGTGGAGCATTTTTTCCTGTGTCCATTAGCCATTAGTCCGTTAGGGTGTCTTTGGAAAAGTATCTGTTCATGTCTTTTGCCCATTTCTTCACTGAATTATTTGCTTTTTGGTTGTTGAGTTTGGTAAGTTCTTTATAGATTTTGGATACTAACCCTTTATCTGATGTGTCATTTACAAATATCTTTTCCCACTCCGTCAGTTGGCTCTTAGTTTTGTTGATTGTTTCCTTTGCTGTGCAGAGCTTTTTATTTTGATGAGGTCCCAATACTTTATTTTTGCTTTTGTTTCCCTTGCCTCCGGGGACTTATCTAGAAAGAAGTTGCTGCGGTGGAGATCAAAGAGATTGCTGCCTGTTTTCTCCTCTAGAATTTTGATAGTTTCCTGTCTTACATTTAGGTCTTTCATCCATTTTGAGTTTGTTTTTATGTGTAGTGTAAGAAAATGGTCCAGTTTCATTCTTCTGGCATGCTGCTGTCCAGTTTTCCCAGCACCATTTGCTGAAGATATTGTCTTTTTTCCATTGGATATTCTTTCCTGCTTTGTCAAAGATTAGTTGGCCATACATCTGTGGGTGCATTTCTGGTTCTCTATTCTGTTCCATTGATCTGTGTGTCTGTTTTTGTGCCAGTACCCTACTGTCTTGATGATTACGGCTTTGTAATAAAGCCTGAAGTCCAGAATTGTGATGCTTTCAGTTTTCAGGTTTGTTTCTGTTTTTGTTTTTGTCAGGATTGTTTGGCTATTCAGGGTCTTTTCTGGTTCCATAAAAATTTTAGGATTGTTTGTTTTAGCTCTGTGAAGAATGCTGGTGTTATTTTGATAAAGATTGCAATGAATATTGCTTGGGTAGTAGCGACATTTTAACAATATTTGTTCTTCCAATCCATGAGCATGAAATGTTTTTCCATTTTTTGTGTGTCTTCTTCAATTTCTTTCATAAGCTTTCTATAGTTTTCAGTGTATAGATTTTTAACCTCTTTGGTTAGGTTTATTCCTAGGTGTTTTATGGTTTTGGTGCAATTGTAAATGGGATAAATTTCTTGATTTCTCTTTCTGTTGCTTCATTTTTGATGTATAGAAATGCAACTAATTTCTGTGCATTGATTTTACATCCCGTGACTTTGCTGTTCTAGCAGGGTTTTTTGGTGGAGTCTTTTGAGCTTTCCACATAGAGTATCATGTCATCTGTGAAGAGTAAGAGTTTGACTTCTTCCTTGATGATTTGAATGCCTTTTACTTCTTTTTGTTGTCTGATCGCTGGGACTAGGACTTCCAGCCCTACGTTGAACAACAGTGGTGAGAGTGGAGATCCCTGTTGTGTTCCCGATCTTAGTAGAAAAGCTGACAGTTTTTCCCCATTGAGGATGAGATTAGTTGTGGGACTATTCATATATGGCCTTTATGATATTGACATATGTTCCTTCTATCTCTACTTTTTTGAGAGTTTTTATTAAGAAAGGATGCTGTATTTTATCAAATGCTTTTTCTGCATCTATTGAGAGGATCATGTGGTTCTTATCCTTTCTTTTATTGATGTGATGTATCACTTTAATTGATTTGCAGATACTGAACCAGCCCTGCATCCTAGAAATAAATCCCACTCGGTCATGGTGAATAATTGTTTTAATGTATTGTTGGATTCTATTTCCTAGTAGGAAATAGAAGATCCTTAAGGCCTCCTAAAAACTTCCTAAGCTCCCTGATTTCTCTGTGATATATTCAAAGATAATTGTCTCCTGGGCAGAGTGGGTTCTGTGCATTTGCAAGGGGCAGACAAAAGTTTCTCTTTGAAGGTAGATATGACCTACCTAGTATCTAACTGATTTGACCTGGCATTATAATCTACCCCAAGAGTCAACTGTGTATAACCCAGAAGCGTGTCTTAGGATAGAACAGTTACCTACCAGCTCTCTGTAACTGTTGTGGAGAAACAAAACAC
Organism: Acinonyx jubatus; assembly: GCF_027475565.1. Classification (NCBI taxonomy): domain Eukaryota; kingdom Metazoa; phylum Chordata; class Mammalia; order Carnivora; family Felidae; genus Acinonyx; species Acinonyx jubatus. The sequence goes on from NC_069391.1 coordinate 61,838,243, forward strand.
TCAACTGAAAAAAAAGAATGTGATAATTCTTATCAGCTGAGGACTTCGATTAAATAACTACTAAGGTCACTTCCCCATAATATCCAAGGTCCCCACTACTTCCTTATCCTATGGCTTTCCACTTTCCATTTTAGACTGTTCTGTGTGAGGGCATTATCAACCTACTGGATACTGGATAATCATCACTGGAAATGACAAAGGAGAGAAAAGACAAAAAGGAGAGAGAGGGGGTTTGATCCTTATTAGGTAAGACAGGGAAAGCCTTTCTGAAAAAGAGGAAAAATGTAAACTGAGATGTAAGTGACAAAAAGGAGTCAGCAAAGAAGTCATACAAAGATGGAGGAAGAGGATTTCAGATAGAAGAACCTGAAGCAAAGGCCCTGAGGCAGAGTAACAGAACATGAAATAGTCTGGATTCCCAGAACTGAGACTGATTCAGTAGATTCTGTACATGCATCAGGAAGAATATAAGCCCATTGTGTCAGTGGATTTGAGGAAGGTGACTTTAACCTGAGAAGCTTAGGGTTATGCCCAGTAACTCCCAGACAGTCCTAGTGGTGGGTGCAAGTCTAGAAAGAAGGATGCAATTCTGAGCCAGGAAGCCAAAGGTTTGTGCTAAGCTGGATTCCTCAACTAAACTGGGCCCCTGCATGATTGGTGGCAAGACCAGAGAAGGAGGTACTGACTTGGATCTCAGGGTAAGGCAAGCTCCCAGGTCTTGTTTAAGTCCCCTGGTGATGGGAACTAATTCAGGGACCTTGAATTTGCCCAGGTATTGTTCCAGCGTGGATCATGCAAGGCAGCTAGCATCATCCCCTGCCCCAGAGAGAGCCACAGGACCAGATTCGGCACACTGGGGACACTACAGCCTGTTTGGGGACATACTCTCCCACTCATCCAGTTTTTGAAGCTCAGAAAGAGAGTCTTGATCAGATCTTACAGGGACATCTCTTTGGGTCTTTGAGTGGCTTGCAGCTTCTGATGTGTCCAGTCCTGTCAGGGTGAAGTGCCAAGGATGAGCTGGAGTGGCTTCTTCAAATAAGAGTTTCCAGGGAACCTCAGACTGAAAATCCTACCACATCCTGTTTCCTGGAATTACCCCCAGAATTTCCTTTTGACCAGGCTTCTAGTCACTGTCCTTGGATTGGCCTAGGCATCAGTCTCTGCCCCCAGAACCAACCCAGGCCCTACTACCTTCCACACTTCCCATAATGTCCTTTCTTCCCCGGCAGTATAGCTCCAAGTCTAACCACAGGGATTCTAGAGTCCAAATTGTCTGTACTTCATCTCTTCAATCTGTGTGACCTTGGGCAAATCATATACTTCTTGGAGCCTCATTGCATGAAAAAGTAGGGCTAATAATAAATAGGATTTACTTCCTAGGTAAGTTATGAAAGCTAAAGGAGATAATGCTTACCATGTGCTTAAATACCTTAAGCATCAAGGGTGAGCTGTTACTACAAGGCTGCCCCACCCATTACTCTTCTGGCCCAGCTAAAATCTGCCTTTAGTTTGGATGTGAGGTTGCAACTTAACCTGCCAGTGTCCCAAAGTTAGCTTGCTATCCATTGACTCATTCTCTGCTGCCCCCTGGTGGGCTTTGACCGCGTCCCCCACCCCCGCCCCCGAACCAATGGTCCACCTGATGAAGCAGCTGAAGACTGGCTGCAGAGATGCCTCTTCGATCTTTTCAAAACCCTCCTGTTCACAGTTTAGAGGCCAGAATCCTTTTTACTCATCCTCCTTAGGGCTTAGAATCTTCTTCAGTGCTTTCCACAAGACTGTGAGGTTTTGTTCTCTCACATACATCCCATCAGAAAATGCTAGAAGGTTATAAAATCCATCACTGTAAATAGGAGTTGATGCTGCTTCCCTTTTGTAGGAGAAGCTGAATAAATAGAAATGGTATTTCAGAAGGTAGAGAAGGCAGGTAGACATATCTGCAGTGATTGAGGCAGGCTGTGAACAGTGCTCCTTTCCTATGCACTGTAGGGTCTTGGACCTAGACAGAATGACATGGAATCTCAACTCCCATTATTATCTGTGTGACCTTGGGCAAATTATTTAGCTTCTCTGAGCTTCAGCAGCCTCATCTACAAAATGGGAATAAATAATAATTACAAAATCTCTATGAGAATTAAGTGAGATGATAAAATATGTAAAATCACCAGTGCAGTGCCTGGCAAGTTCCTGGCATGAGAAAGGCTGATGCCTCTGTGGATTTCCCATGAATATGCAAACAGCCTTGAGAGGGAGGGATAGTGGATTAAGCCTATGAACTCATGTTCATCTGTGGCCTGAGTGCTGCTACATTCTAATCAGCTAATAAGTTATTTCTCATTACAATAAAGGGAGTAAAGGGATGTCAGATGAAGAAGTTCTGAAGGTGAAGGGGCATTGGGGAGGTGGAGACAGGAACAGAATGAAGGCATGTCTACATGGGGGCTAATGGGAATGCCCTAGCCTGGGTATGCCACAGCCTGGAGGTAACTACAGGACAACAGGAATTCCCCCACTCCCTCAGACATCTAAGAGCAAGAGTCAGCTTCTGCCAGCCACAAGCTGGACTCTCGGAAAGAAGTCGGGAGGACTCTGTCAACTCCCCTCTCCACGGGAAAGTTGTTCCAAGAGAACTAGTGTCAGCCCCTACATATGCACAGAAGCTGGCTCAAGTGTCAGAACAATCGCCCAGTCCCACCCTCCTTTTTAATGGTGATCTAGTTTTCTATTATTTTTTTCCAAATTTTTATTTAAATTCTAGTTAGTTAGCATATAGTGTAATATTAATTTTAGGAGTAGAATTTAGTGATGAATCAATTACATATGACATCAAGTGCTCATCATAAAAAGCGCCCTCCTTAATACCATCACCCACTTAGCAGATCCCAAACCAACCTCCCTTCATCATTCTTCAGATTGTTCTCTATCCTAAAGAGTCTTTATGGCTTTCTTCCTTCTCTCTTTTTCCCCCCATTCCATAGGTTCATCTCTTTTGTTTCTTAAATTCCACATGAGTGAAATCATATGTTATTTGTCTTTCTCTGACTGACTTATTTTGCTTAACATAACACATTCTACTCTACCTCCTTCCACATCATTGCAAATGGCAAGATTTCATTTCTTTTTGATGGCTGAGTAATATTCCATTGTATACACACACACACACACACACACCCCACATATTTATCCATTCATCAGTAGATGGGCATTTGGGCTCTTTCCATCGTTTGGCTGTTGTTGATAATGCTACTATAAATATCGGGGTTCATGTACTGCTTCAAATTTGTATTTTTGTATCCTTTGGGTAAATATCTAGTGAAATTTCTGGGTAATAAGGTAGTTCTATTTTTAGCTTTTTGAGGAAACTCCATACTGTTTTGCAGAGTGGCTGCACCAGTTTGCATTCCCACCATTAGTGCAAGAGGTTCCCCTTTCTCTGCATCTTCAGGAATACGTGTTGTTTCTTGTTAATTCTAGCCATTCTGACAGGTGTGAGGTGGTATCTCATCATGGTTTCGATTTGTATTTCCCTGATGATGAGCATATTTTCTTGTGTCTGTTAGCCATTTTGATGTCTTCTTTGGAGAAATGTTTTTTCATGTCTTCTGCCTATTTCTTCTAAGTTATTTGTTTTTTGGATGTTGAGTTCAATAGGCTCATTCAATAGGCTGTCTTTTAGTTTTGTTGATTGTTTCCTTCATTTTGAAGAAGGTTTTATTTTGATCAAGTCCCAGGAGATCATGTTTGTCTTTGTTTCCCTTGCCTCCGGCAATGTGTCTAGTAAGAAGTTGCTCTGGCTGAGATCAAAGAGGTTGCTGGCTGTATTCTCTAGGATTTTGATGGTGTCTTGTCTCACATGTAGGTCTTTCATCCATTTTGAATATATTTTGTGTATAGTGTAAGACAGTGGTCCAGTTTCATTCTTCTGCATGTTGCCATTCAGCCTTCCCAACACCATTTGTTGAAGAGACTATTTTCTTTTTCACTAGATATTTTTTCCTGTTTTGTTGAAGCTTAGTTGGCCATATATTTGTGAGTCAATTTCTCGGTTTTCTATTCTTTTCCACTGATCATTCTGTCAGTTTTTGTGCCAGTACCATACTATCTTGGTGACTATGGCCTTGTAGTGTAGCTTGAAATCTGGAATTGTGATGCCTAAAGTTTTATTTCTCTTTGTCAGGATTTCTTTGGGTATTTGGGGACTTTCCTGGTTCCATAAAAAATTTAGGATTCTTTGTTCTGCCTGTGAAAAAAATTCTGGTGGTATTTTGATAGGGATTGCAATAAACATATAGATTGCTTTGAGTAGTATAGACATTTTCACAATATTGTTTGACAATCCATGAGTATGGAATGCTTTTCCATTTCTTTGTGTCCTCTTCAATTTCTTTCATAAGTATTCTATAGTTACAGAATATAGAGCAATAGTGGCACAAAAACAGACACTCAGATCAATGAAACAAAATAGAGAACCCAGAAATAGACCCACAAGTGTATGGCCAACTAATCTTTGACAAAGCAGGAAAGAATATCCAATGGAATAAAGACAGTCTCTTCAGCAGGTGGTGCTGGGAAAACTGGACAGCGACATGCAGAAGAATGAACCTGGACCACTTTCTTACACCATACACAAAAATAAACTCAAAATGGATGAAAGACCTAAACGTAAGACAGGAAGCCATAAAAATCCTCGAGGAGAAAGCAGGCAAAAACCTCTTTGACCTTGGCCACAGCAACTTCTTACTCAACACGTCTCTGGAGGCAAGGGAAACAAATGCAAAAATGAACTACCGGGACCTCATCAAAATAAAAAATTTATGCACAGCAAAGGAAACCATCAGCAAAACTAAAAGGCAACCGACAGAATGGGAGAAGATATTTGCAAATGACATATCAGATAAAGTGTTAGTATCTAAAATCTATAAAGAACTTATCAAACTCAACACCCAGAAAACAAATAATCCAGTGAAGAAATGGGCAAAAGACATGAATAGACACTTCTCCAAAGAAGACATCCAGATGGCCAACCGACACATGAAAAGATGCTCCACATCCCTCATCATCAGGGAAATACAAATCAAAACCACAATGAGATACCACCTCACACCTGTCAGAATGGCTAACATTAACAACTCAGGCAACAACAAATGTTGGCAAGGATGCAGAGAAAGAGGATCTCTTTTGCATTGTTGGTGGGAATGCAAGCTGGTACAGCCACTCTGGAAAACAGTATGGAGGTTCCTCAAAAAATTAAAAATAGAATCACTTTATGACTCAGCAATTGCACTACTAGGCATTTATCCACGGGATACAGGTATGCTGCTTTGAAGGGACACATGCACCCCCATGTTTATAGGAACACTATCAACAATAGCCAAAGTATGGAAAGAGCCCAAATGCCCATCGATGGATGAATGGATAAAGAAGGTGTGGAAAATATACAATGGGGTAATACTCAGCGATCAAAAAGAATGAAATCTTGCCATGTGCAACTACGTGGAGGGAACTAGAGGGTATTATTCTAAGCGAAATTAGTCAGAAAAAGACAAATATCATATGACTTCACTCATATGAGGGCTAAGATACAAAACAGATGAACATAAGGGAAGGGAAACAAAAATAATATAAAAACTGGGAGGGGGACAAAACATAAGAGACTCTTAAATATGGGGAACAAACAGAGGGTTACTGGAGGGGTTGTGGGAGGGGGGATGGGCCAAATGGGTAAGGGCCATTAAGAAATCTACTCCTGAAATCATATGCTGAGTAATTTGGTTGTAAACTTAAAAAATAAAATAAATTTAAAAAATTAAAAAGAGCTAAGTTTTCCTAACAACTTTACAACCCTAAACAAAAAAAACAAAAAACAAAAAACAAAACAAAACAAAAAACGAAAAACCAGAGCAGAAGCCTGACACTCCTGCTTACTGCCCTCAGCCAGAGTGAGTCCCCTCTTTTATGTCTGGAAACAGCACAAAACTTTGGTGCAACCAATCTTTCTTGTGACCCAAGGGATCTTCAGACCATGCTGTCACTCTTGGGATTCTTCCCTGCTTCACCACTTGAGCACCTTTAAGCTGGGCACTTCCCCATGGTAGCGGATTTCTAAAAGTTCAGATTTTGTGCTCAGCTGCTTATATTATTTTGTAGTAGCCTCTGTAAGCAGGCTTCCTCCCTGCAGCCATATCCAGAGAAATATCTTCCACCATAAACTCTCTGTACCTCCCGCCTTCCAAAAGGTAGTCACTTTTCTCTTGTAGTTTTGCAGTTTTTGTTCTCTCAGACCTCCAACTGATTTCTTCAATGTTGAGAGTGATTTGGTAACTATCTAGCTATGTTCAAGGGATAAGATAAGCTAAGGGTCTCCCTACTCCTCTGCCATCATATCTCCTCTAGATCTTCTTGATGGATAGACCCCTTAATTATGATATAATGCCCTTCCTCATCTCTTGCTACAGTCTTCGGTTTAAAATCTAGCTAGTCTGATATAAGTATGGTTAGTCTGGCTTTCTTTTGACATCCATTAGCATGATGAATTGTTCTCCATCCCCTCACTTTCAATCTGCAGGTGTCTTTAGGTCTAAACTGAATCTCTTATAGGGGGAATATAGAAGGATCTCGGTTTTTTTTTTTATTCATTCTGATACCCTATGTCTTTTATTTGGAACATTTAGTCCATTTATATTCAGAATGATTATTGAAAGTTATGAATCTAGTGCCATTGTGTTTCCTGTAGAGTGGGTGTTTCTGGTAATGTCCTCTTGTCCTTTCTCATATTTGTTGCTTTGGTCTTTTTTTCTTTTTTCTCCTCACAAAGAGTTCCTCTTAAAATTTCTTGCAGGGATGATTTAGTTGTCATGAAATTCTTTAGTGTTTGTTTGGGAAACTCTTTATCTTTCCTTCTAGTCTGAATGACAGCCTTGCTGGGTAAAGAATTCTTGGCTGCATATTTCTCCCATTCATCACATTGAATATTTCCTGCCACTCCTTTCTGGCCTACCATTATCTGTGGACAGATCTTCTGTGAACCTGATCTGTCTTCCCTTATAGGTTTAGGACTTTTATTCCCTTGCAGCTTTCAGGATTCTGTCCTTGTCTATTTTGTGAATTTCACTATTATATGCCTTGGCTATGATCAGATTTTGTTGAATTTAAATGGGAGTTCTCTGTGTTTCTTGGATTTTGGTGTCCATGATCTTCCCCAGATTAGGGGAGTTTTCAGTTATAACTTCTTTGAATAAATCTTCTTCCCCTTATTCTCTCTCTTTATCTTCTGAGACTCCCATGATATAAATGTTACTATGTTTTAAGTTTCTGAGTCCCCTAAGTCTGCCTTCAGGGCCCATGACCTTTCTTTCTCTCATCTTTTAGGTTCGTTATTTTCCAAAATTTTATTTCCTATACCACTGATTCCCTCCTCTACTTCATCCATCCTCATTTTTATGGCTTCCAATTGAGATTGCATCTCAGTTACAACATTTTTAATTTCAGCCTGATTAGATTTTAGTTATTTTATCTCTGCAGTAAGGGATTCCCTTGTATTTTCTATGTTTTTTTTCAAGCCCTACTAGTATACTTATAATTGTTGTTTTAAATTATAGTTCAGACATCTTTATTTTATCTGTATTGATTAAATCCCTCATCATGACTTTTTATTCTTTCTTTTGGGGTCAATTCCTTCAGCTTATCATGTTGTCAAGGTCAGAAAAAAGAAAAAAAGGAAGCTGGATCCTGTTTCCCCTAGAGCTGAAGCTTTGTAACACTCTATGAATAGTAGGCTTGGTTCATGTGAGAGGTTTGTGCTGGTTTTATGATGGTAGGGCCTGTGGCTGATCCTCAGGAAGACTTGTCCTAGTGGAGATGCGCCTGCGGGATGCTAGGGGAAAGGACTTGGTGTACATGGCTCCACCCTCCACTTGGTGGTGTTGGTTTGCTCACTGAAGTTAGTCAGTGCTGGTGGGCAGGGTGAAGATGGCATTGTCCAGCTCTCTCATCCCTGGATCAACGAGGTCTCACATGGCACTCTTCAGGAAGCCCTCACAGAAGAGCAAACAATCGTCCAGGTTTCTGGAAGATCCTCATCTTCACCCTCCCTGCATCTAAACTGCCTGTCTGCCAGGTGTCATAGCAATCCTGTGTTTTATATCAGGTACTGGGCTGTATTTCAAAACTCCAAATTTTAGAGATCCACATGGTACAGACCTGAGCTGATCCTCTTGGAGAGGGTCACACTATGCTGTGACTGGTGCTGGCTTGTCCCAGAAATCGGTTATGCTGCTGTGCAGTTGTTTGGGATTTATCGTTAAGTGCAGGAGAAAGCTAACACCAAGGCTCATTGCCCTCAGCCAGTGTTCCCATTCCTATGTTAGTGAATGGGCCAGCCCAGTAGAGCTGGACAGGTCTTTTGACCCTAGAAAAGATGTGCCATCCCTTCCAAATGCGCTCCTAACAGAGAAAATGCTTCTCTCCATGTGAGCCATGGGAGACCATGGCTCAGACCATGGTGCCCCTACCAGGTTTTTACCCTCCTTCCCCACCAGATCACCACTAAGTTCACCAGGCATGACTCTGGTGATGGTATGGACGTCCAAAACTACAGACTCTGCACTCCATTGTTTACAAAAACCAAAGGTATTCAGCCCCTCTCCTTTTCCCAGTAACGGTTTTAGAGAAGAGTTTTTCTTGCACAATTCCTCATGCACACTTTCACTCTTTCTCTCTCCCTCTTTCTTTTGCGCTCCTTTCTCCTCGATCAGGACTCCCTCCCCATCTCAGTACTCACAGCTCTCTCTCCCCCAAATCAACTCTCTGCAGTTCCTACCTTCCACAATGTGGTGCTTTTTTCATCTCTCTTTATGAATTTTTAGCTCTCTCATTCCTTAGATCTTGGGGCTTGAAAACAATTTGATATTCATCTAGCTATGTTTGAGGGATGTGGCAAGCCTAGGGTCTCCCTACTCTTCAGCCATCTTTGTAAGGTTTTTTTTATGTTTGTTTATTTATTTTTGAGAGAGAATAGAGGTCAGAGAGAGAGAAAGAGAGAGAGAGATTGAGACTCCCAAAAGAGAGAGAGTTCCAAGTCTCTCCGAAGAGAGTCCCAATGAAGGGCTCAAATCCATGAACTGTGAGATCATGACCTGAGTGGAAACCGAGAGTTGGATGCTTAACTGACTAAGCCACCCAGGTGCCCTGGGTGTTTTTTGATTACTGATTCAATATCCTTGCTGGTAATGTCTGTTATATGTTTAAATGTTATATGTTTTCCTGCTTCAATTTTGGTAGGTTATATGTTTCTAGGAATTTATCCATTTCTTTTAGGTTTTCTAATTTGTTTGTATATAGTTTTTCACAATATTCTTACATTTTTTTGTATTTCTGTGGTGTTGGTTGTTATTCTTCCTATTTATTTGTGATTTTATTTATTTGGGTCTCTCTCTCTCTCTCTCTCTCTCTCTCTCTCTTTGGTGTGTCTGGCTAAAGAGACTGTCTTTATTCCATTGGATATTCTTTCCTGCTTTGTCAAAGATTAGTTGGCCATACATTTGTGGGTCAATTTCTGGGTTCTCTATTCTTTTCCATTGATCTGAGTGTCTGTTCTTGTGCCAGTGCCATACTGTCTTGATGAATACAGCTTGAAGTCTGGGACTGTGATGCCTCCTACTTTGGTTTTCTTTCTCAAGATTGCTTTGGCTATTCAGGATCTTTTCTTGTTCCATACACATTTTAAGACTGTTCTAGCTCTGTGAAGAATGCTGGTGTTATTTTGAAACAGATTGCATTGAATATTGCTTGGGTAGTAGTGACATTTTAACAATATTTTTGTTCCAATCCATGAGCATGAAATGTTTTTCCATTTTTTCGTGTCTTCTTCAATTTCTTTCATAAGCTTTCTATAGTTTTCAGTGTATAGATTTTTCACCTCTTTGATTAGGTTTATTCCTAGGTTCTTTATGGTTTTTGGTGCAATTATAAATGGGATCAATTTCTTGATTTCTTTCTGTTGCTTTGTTATTGGTGTATAGAAATGCAACCAATTTCTGTGCATTGATTTTATATCCTGCAACTTTGCTGAATTTATGTCTCAATTCTAGAATTTTTGGTTTTTTTGGTGGAATCTTTTGGGTCTTCCACATAGATTATCATGTCACCTGTGAAGAGTGAAAGTTTGTCTTCCTCTATACCGATTTGGATGCCTTTTACTTCTTTTTGTTGTCTGATTGCTGAGACTAGGACTTCCAACACTATGTTGAGCAGCAGTGGTGAGAGTGGACATCCCTGTTGTGTTCCTGACCCTGGGGGGAAAGCTCTCAGTTTTTCCCCATTGAGGATGATATTAGCTGTGGGCCTTTCATATATTGCCTTTATGATCTTGAGGTATGTTCCTTCTTAAACTTTGTTGAGGGTTTATATCAAGAATGGATGCTGTATTTTGTCAAATGCTTTTTCTGCACCTATTGAGAAGAGCATGTGGTTCTTATCCTTTCTTTTATTAATGTGATGTATCACCTTGATTAATGCAGTATTGAACTAGCCCTATATCAAATGAATAATTCTGACTGTATCATGCTGAATAATTCTTTAAATGTATTGTTTGATAGTATCTTGTTGAGAAATTTTGCATCCATTTCATCAGGGATATAGTTCTCCTTTTTAGTGCGGTCTTTGTCTGGTTTTTGAATCAAGGTAATGCCTCGTACAATGAGTTTGGAAGTTTTCCTTCTATTTCTTTAATTTTTTTTATTTTTTTGGAACAGTTTCAAAAGTATAGATGTCAACTTTTCTTTATGTGTTTGGTAGAATTCCCTTGGAAAGCTATCCAGACCTGGAATCTTCCTTGTTGGGAGATTTTTGATTACTGATCAATTTATTATTTTGTTAATTAAGGAAATTTGAGTAAAATTACAAGAACAGCAGAGGTCCCATGAGAAGCCATTATGGTACCCCATCTCCAGCCAGAGTCTGGAACATACTGGCACTGGAGGTTTTGGTATTCATTTTCCCTCAGATAGGTTTACTTATATTCCCACTGTGAGAACAAAATGTTGATATCTGATAATACTTACCTGAGATTCATCTTCTGGTGTTTTAGGTACGCTCTTCATTGTTTGTGAAGAGGGACACAGGGGCTTAGGTTAATATTGCAAGTATTAGAGTTATAATAGAAACAAAGAGGAATGCCCAAGTGAGAAAAATTCCAGTTTGTGGAGAGTCTATGTGATGCATAGACGAATCATCAGTGTTAATAGACCCAGTGTCCTTTGGTAATAGAGGAATCATTAGATGAGATAGGAATTTCAAGATTTTCCCAGGAGACTAGATCAAACATAGGAGGGCTAACAGGATAAGTCCAATAGGGAAAAGTAAAGTGTGGGTGGCTGAAAGCAGCAGGTAAAGAATGAAGACACATTAGCAGGAGTATTACCTTAGTTGAGTGGGCAGTAAAGTAAGAGATGATGGACAGAAACATTTTCAGAGGTCACAGGTGTGCCTGTGTTGATTAACACTGCTTCAGCCTGTGAAGTTAATTTCTTAACATCACCCCAGGATATATCTCAGTTGGCTGAGTGGCCAATATTCCTTTTCTTTGTTTGTTTTTTTTTTTTAATGTTTACTTTTGAGACAGAGAGAGAGCATGAACAGGGAAGGGTCAGAGAGAGAGGGAGACACAGAATCTGAAGCAGGATCCAGGCTCTGAGCTGTCAGCACAGACCCAACGCGGGGCTCAAACTCACAGACCGTGAGATCATGATCTGAGCCAGAAGTCCCAGGCTCAACCGACCGAGCCACCTAGGGGCCCCAATATTCCTTTTCTTTGATTCGACATCCCATTGGGAGGGGCCACTGCCATCAATTTGAAGTCTGGTATTGGATTTCTGAGTCCCTCGTGCCAACTTATGATGTGGTTTTATTAACTGGGAAGGTACACATACAGGGCCTTGAGGAGAAAACACAGCAGCATAACCCCTCCCCCAGGTTAATTAACAATTGTGCTGGACCCTTCCAGGTTGCCCCTCATTGGGCAATCTATATCATATCTTGGTTTTGGGGAGTTCCTGTTCCATTTGAAAATGAACACTGCAGAATGAGAATTTCTAATTATAAATGATTTAATGTGAATAGGGCTTTCATTAATCTGGCCATAGGGGTAACATTTTCCCCCTTTTGTCTCAATAAAAGTAGTTTTAGGGTGCCATTTGCACATTCCACAATGGCTTGACCTTGTGGGTTATAAGGAATTCCAGTGAAGGGACATATATTCCATTGTTGGAAGAAGAGTTGTAATTGTTGTGAGGTGTAAGTTGGGGCATTATCAGTTTTGATCTTTTCAGGTACACCCATTGCTGTAAAGTATTCCAGTAAATAAGAGATAACATGTGAGATGCGTTCTTTCTGGGCAGAAGCCCATATATATATACGGAAAAAATGTCTATAGACACATGCACACATTGAGACTTACCAAAAGATATGTGTGTAACATCCATTTGCCATAATTGATTGACTGTTAGGCCCTGAGGGTTTATTCCATGGAGCAAGTAAGTAGGGGAAAATTATTGACATTCTAGGTAGGAATGGATGACATTCTTTGCTTGAGCAAGAGGAATGGAAATATATTTGGATAGAGAGCATGCACCTTGGTGAAAAAAAGAGTGAGAAATGATAGTGGATGAGAAAAGTGACCCTGTTAATAAAGAGCCAGCTAAGTCATTTCCATATTTAAGGGGCCCAGGTAAATGAGAATGAATATGAAATATGAAAATGAGATGATGATAATACATTTGCAAAAGTTCTTGGGCTTCTAGAAACATATTGAGCAAAGGTTGATCAAGGTTAGTATTGAGAGTGGCACAAGGAAGGTCATTAAGTAATTAAGCAACATATTGAGAGTTGGTAATTAATTGGTTGATTCAAAAGTGTTTTGAGAGCCAATATAGCAGCAGCTAGCTCAGCCCTTTAGGTAGAAGTAGTGGAAGCAGTAAAGGTAAATTTCCAGGTGGCATTTTCGGTCCATGTAATGACACCTCAGAAGGCCCTTTTTGAGCCATAATAAAATAATATACCAGTAAGAGCATCAAAAATTGTTTGGAAATGAGGGGTTTGGCAGAAAGATGAAGAAATTGAAGGCCTTGGATTCTTTTAGCATGTGGGAAAGAATAAAGAAAATTACCTGTGTAATCTGCCATAGTGATTTGGAAAAGTTAATTTTGGGTCCAAAGGTATTCAATCTCATCTTTATTAATTCCTGGAAAAATAGATATAGGGTCAGTCCTGGTAAGTTGAGTGATTCAATTACAGCTCTCATTGATTCATTGTAGTTGGAGTGACAAATAAGGAGATACCTGACATTTGAGTTGGGAAGGTAAAAATAACCATTCAATGATTATACATTTAGTAGTCAAAAGTTGACAACTCCAGTGGGAGAATGGGTGTGTTTAAAATGAAAATAATGAAAGGAAATAGGGATTCCTGCTGATCAATAAAGGTAATGGAAGCCTGATGGGCTATGAGATGCAATTGCTCTAGAGCTTTTGGTGTGACATGCTGAAGGTAAGTAGGGCTAGTGTCCCCTCTTAACAAGTCAAACAATGAAGTAAGCTGATGCATCAGGATTTCTAAGGTGGGTCTGAGCCAATTGATATGTCCTAAGAATTGTTGTAGTGAACTAAGTGTCAAAGGATTAGGGAGATGAATATGTTGTGGGATGACATAACTTTGCAAAAGTTTATATCCTAAATATTTCTATGGAGCCTACCTGTGAATTTTTTCAGGAGCAATGAAGAGGCCGACAGAAGTAATTGAAAAAGAAATTGTGAACAAGTCTCGAGAATGTTTTGTTGGGGGACTGCTAATAGAATATCATCTTTGTAATGAAAAATGAGAACTTGGGGGAATTGTTCTGGTGGTTGTTAAGGCTGCAGTAACGAATGACTGACACATGGTGGGGCTGTTCAAAATGCCTTGTGGCTGGAATTTCCAGTGAAATCTCTGTATATGTTGATGATTGTTAATATTAGGGAGGGACAGAGAAAGCAAATTTTTCTTTGTTATCTGGATGTAATGGAATAGTGAAAAAATAATCTTTTAAATCAATTATAATGATATTATAATCTCGAGGGATTAAAGCTGGGTTAGGTAGGCCAAATTGCAATGGCCCCATTGGGATCAAAAGAGTATTAACAGCACTTACATCGTAGAGGAGCCTCCATTTCCCTGGCTTCTTTGGAATATAAAAAATTGGAGGGTTGAAAGAGCTAGTTCAACATGTCCAAGATTAAGTTGTTCTTTCACTGGTTTTTGAATTTGCTTTAATTTCCCCCCTTTTAAAGACCATTGTGGGGCGCCTGGGTGGCTCAGTTGATTGAGCATCCGACTTTGGCTCAGGTCATGATCTTGCAGTCCGTGAGTTTGATCCCCGCATAGGGCTCTGTGCTGACAGCTCAGAGCCTGGAGCCTGCTTCAGATTCTGTGTCTCCCTCTCTCTGCCCCTACCCCACTCATGCTCTGTTTCTCTTTCCCTGTCAAAAATAAGCTTTAAAAAAAAGAAATTAAAGGCCATTGCTCCACCCAGACCCATTTTCCAGTTTTCCAGGACAGTTTGAGTTGGATATTTTTCCAGCAATGGCCGTTAGGGTAAATTTGACTGTATGGACAGGTTTAATTGGGTAAGGCCCAACCCCATAATGATATTGGGAGGTCAAGGACAAATGGGGTAATGGTAGCCTGGTGTCCCTCCACGTCAGTACAGATGACAGGAAATTTACTTTGTAAAGGAAGTCCTTGTTCCTAGATCCCAGTTATGGTCTGGGTTGTGGAGACAAGGGGGATCTCAGATGGCCAATCATGTGTTTCAATAACTGTAACATCAGCCCCAGTATCAATTACACCATTAATTGTTTGGCTTGCAATTTTTATTTATAAAGTTTGTGTGTTGTATGGGCATGGCCCAGAATGCTTCATCTTTAGGATTAGTGCTACTAAAACCTTTAGGACCATGCCTAGCATTGGCATTTGCCAGCCCCCCAATAAGGTAATATAAGCAACTGTGCTATAGGGATATTTTAGGGAATCTCTGTGTAAACAGAGGAAGTAAGCATGATATGAATTTCTCCAGTAAAGTCAGAATCAATAACTCTAGATAAAACAAATATCCCCCTTTAAAGTGGTGCTAGATCTCCCTAATAGAAGTCCCATGTAACCAGGAGGCAGGGGGCAAAAAATGCGTTTAGGCCTCTTCTTGACTTCCCCCATGATATTAAGGGTTAAATTAGACATAAGGGCCAAATCAAGTCCCACACTTCCAGAGGTGGTGGCCAGGAGATCAGAGATTAGTCTAGGTTTTTATTGAAAGGGTTGCTTGTTGATTTGTGGATCTATTCCTTGGCATTCATATTCCAAATTTGTGATGCCTGACTCCTGTTTTGTTTTGAGGCACAGGAGTTGGCACCTCTCTTCAAGTTTCCTGGAATAGAGTTACCTTGGCAATCTATTGATCTGTATTGATTGGCCAAATGATATCCTATTTTATATTTTGG
Organism: Acinonyx jubatus; assembly: GCF_027475565.1. Lineage (NCBI taxonomy): Eukaryota > Metazoa > Chordata > Mammalia > Carnivora > Felidae > Acinonyx > Acinonyx jubatus. The sequence continues at coordinate 61,853,773 of NC_069391.1, forward strand.
GCATTTTTGAATAGGAGGTTTGGGCCTTGTTTTCAATATTTAAAATATTTTGGGGGTTTTAATGCTGAGGCTAATCACACTGCTTTATAGGATCCAGTCCCCACATTTTGATAAGCTTTAATCATTTCAGCAATATTAGGGTTCAGTCCCTTTAAGGGAGAAAGGATCTTCTGGAAATCTTGGTTAACATTTTCCTATATCAACTGAAGAGTTCAAACATTTTGAGCATCCACATTATCAACCTGTCTTAAGAGAGCAATTTGTAATCTTTCAATAAAGGACATATAAGGCTCATTTTTGCCTTGCTGGATGGGGGCAAAGGAACCCATGTGTGTCTGAGTATCAGAGATATGGGACAAAGCTTTAGATGCCACATCTGAGATCTGGGGAAAAATTCTGTTGTCCATGTTTATTTAAGCCTGTGCAGTCATATAGGGACTCTTTCCCAAAAGCATGTCCATTCCAATAGGAATTCCATTATTTAAATTCTCCATAGCTGTAATATGTAAGGTATCTTTAAATTTTTGCAACCAGAGGGAATACTGAGCAGTATTGAGAACTGTTTTAACAAAAGTTGAGTTGATCCCAAGGGGTCATCTCATATCCTCCCCCTATTCCCTCTATAATTCCCTTGGTAAGGGTGCTTGAGAGTCAATTTTTGCATATGCTTTTATGAATCTTCTTAAACACATGGAAAGGGTCATGCAGAGGTGCCTGGACTTGAGCCCATAGAACATGGAAGGCAAATCCTTCCTGTTCTTGTCCTTCCTTAATCTACCAGAGAAAGTGTGGGGGTTGAGGACACTAATGTAGGATCCTCTGGCACAGCCAGAGGAGGGGAGGATGGAGGAAGTGGAGGGTCCTGCATATTATTGGAGTCAGGATTAGACATATTTGGCAATGTGCCAGGGGATACATGTTTTGGGCTCCTAGCCATAAGGCGAGATGGAGGAAGTGAATTAGGAAGCAGAGGGATTAAGTCCTGCTAACTATTTTTATCAGGTTTTTCTTGTAAAGCATGAATGGGAATGGGGCATAAGTTCCAAGTGTGTAAATGAAAGATCTTTACTGGGTGGAGAACATTTTTTAAGCAGCTCCTTATGCTCTCCCAATCAGCCAGTTCAACGGACCTCTTAGCAGAGTACCATGGGTATTGCTGATAAATGATAAAACACAGTTGGGTTTAATCTTTGTCTGGAATTTTACATCCTGATGAGTTCAAAAGCATATGGAGTTGCTCCTTATGTATATTATTCTGTTTAGATAATGAAATTCCCATGAGGCAAACATGAAAACAAAACTAAAAGAGACAAGAAGATGAAAGATTCTGCACGTCTGATTGGAAAAGGAAAGATTAAGGATATTTTGTTCACCTTGTTGTGGGCACTGAGTGCTGGTAGTTCCTACCTGAATGAGTGGACATGCTTTTTCACTTTTCTGGATTTGAGAGCCGAGGCATGCAGCCAGGAGCCAGTTGATTCTGTCAGTCCCTACTCGGGCACCACTTGTAGCCATGCATGGAAGTAAAACTTCTCTGACAGACTGAGTGGATGTGCAGGGCTGCCTCTGCCAGCAAAAAATAAGCAGCTGCAAACTGCACATAGTCTTTATTTCCTATTCACCAGGTATAAACATCAAAGAATGTTAAAGCATGAGAGGAAAACATAAGGAGCCTCCAGACATAGACCAAACACACATTTGGTGTTTACAGGAAAGCATGCAGGGAAGGTATGCAGTTTCAAGGACTACTGGGCAATTACATGATCTCCTGGGAGATCATGGCGCACTATTCTCATAGTGCTATTGTGCTATTGAAATCAGAACATCACTGAAGTTTCACCAATTACCCCATTCACTTTCCCAGGGCTTACAATATATTCTCTAGAAATAACTCCACATGAAATAGAATAAAAAGTTTTTAAAATAAAAAGATAAAGTAAAAACAATGAAAATGAATTTTTCTCTTTCTCTATCCAAGAAAGAGAAAGGAAAAAAAAGAAAACAATTTAAACAAAAATAGAAGCAAAGAAAATGAACAAATAAATGAACCAGCAAACAGAATGAAACCTGAATGAAGTTACATCCAGTTTCCCCTAAAACTGCAATTGTGAAGCAATCTATAGTCCATACACTAAGCAGGTGGAATGATGTGCTGGTCTTCTGGGGATGTGTTGGAGGGCACAGTTGGGTGGGCTTTGGTGTAACAGCTCTGTTCTCTATTATGTGGCAGTACTTTGCTTTCTGGGGGTATCACTGTGCATGCACACATGTGCGCATGCACACACATGCACGCACACATGTGTGCATGCATGGAAGAGGTGGAAATGGCCTCACCCAGCTCCCTAGTCTCTGGCACAGGAACTTTGGGCTCTCACCAACTTACCATGAAGCACACCTCCCTTGTCTGAGGCCTCCATTCACTCCCCGCCTCTACCCTGACCATGTCCAAGCTGTCCACCTGCCAGTGGGCACCTCCCTCCAGAGTTTTGTCCCACATACAGTTGTGTTTCAAAACCCCACACTTCAGTGACCCCTGTGGCTTGGACCCACACCAACTCTCTGGGGGAGGATCTCACTGAGCAATGGCCAGGTGTTGGCTTGCCCCAGAAAATGTTCATGTGATCACACAGCGACAGAGGTTCAGATGATGGCAAATCACAACACATAGCCAGCACAGGTTTCACTGCACTCTGGAATTTTTGTCCAATACCAGCAAACATGGCTGCACTCCTGGGTCCACTGAGACCTTTGCCTGTGGGGGCCTTATGGCCTCCACCAAATACACTCCAAGCAGGGTAACCACTTCTCCCTGTGTGGCACATGGACTCCCCCCGCCCCAGACCAAGCTGCCTGCTCCTGGGGATTCTCTCTACTTCCTCATCAGAGCATTTCCAGGCACTGAGCCCTGAAACTTCAGACTCTGTGCTCCACCGCTGATAGAATCTTGGTGTATTGAAACCCTCTCCTTTCTCCCCTTCAATGGTTTTGTGGAACAGATTTCTTGTTCAGTCCCTGTGAGTGTTTTCACTCTTTCTCTTTCTCTCCTGCTACTTTCAGGGAAGTGCTTTTCTTGAATGATACCTATGTGCCATACTTTCCCCCTTCTCTTTCTCTTTCTTTCCTTTCTCTGCAAAAATGGCTCCTTATGGGGCACCTGGGTGGCTGGGTTAAGCGTCTGACTTCAGCTCAGGTCATGATCTCAAGGTTGGTGAGTTCAAATCCTGCATCAGGCTCTGCACTGACAGCTCGGAGCCTGGAGCCTGCTTCGGATTCTGTGTCTCCCTCTCTCTCTGTCCCTCCATTTGCACTGTGTGTGTGTATGTGTGTGTGTGTGTGTGTGTGTGTGTGTGTCTCAAAAATAAACATTTTAAAAAATTTAAAAAATGTCTCCTTACCCTCTTCTGTTTTTTCTCCCTCAGTTCAACTTTCTGCACCATGTACCTGCTGAGTTGTGTGGCTCAAGTTATGCAGATTGTTGCATTAATCCTCACAACAATATTCTAGGTGTTCAAAATGGTTTGGTACTGATTTAGTTGCCTTTCAGGGGTGAAACAAGTTCAGGGTCTTCATGCTACTCTGCCATCTTAACTCCTCCAAATTTGTATGTCTTTTATTTCGTTTTCTTGTCTTATTGCTGACACTAGGATTTCCAGTACTATGTGGAACAGTGGTGAGAGTGGTGAGACTGGACATCCCTGTCACGTTCCTGACCTTAGAGGGAAAGCTGTCAGTTTTTTCCTACTGAGGATGATAGTAGCTGTGGGCCTTCCATATACGGCCTTTATGATATTGAGGTATGTTCCTTCCTACCCTTCTTTCTTGACGGTTTTTATCAAGAAAGGATGCTATATTTTGTCAAATGTTTTTCTGTATCTATTGAGAGGATCATATGTTTCTTATCCTTTCTTTCATTAATCTGATGTGTCATGTTGATTGATTCGTGAATATTGAACCACCCCTGTAGCCCAGAAATAAACCCCAATAGATCATGGTGAGTAATTCTTTTAATGTACTTTTGAATTCGGTTTGCTAGAATCTTGTTGAGAATTTTTGCATCCAGGTTTATCAGGGATATTGGCCTGTAATTCTCTTTTTTAGTGGGGTCTTTGTATTTGAAATCAGATAGTGCTGGCTTCATAGAATAAGCTTGACAGCTTTCCTTCCATTTCTATTTTTTGGCATGGTTTGAGAGGAATAGGTATTAACTCTTTTTTAAATGTCTAGTAGAATTCCCCTGGGAAGCAATCTGGCCCAGGACTCTTGTTTGTTGAGACATTTTTGATAACTGATTCCATTTCTTTGCTTGTTATGGGCCTGCTCAAATTTTCCTAGTTCTTCCTGATTCATTTTTTGTAGTGTGTGAGTTTCTAGGAATTTGTCCGTTTCTTCCATATTGCCCAATTTGTGGCATATAACTGTTCATAATACTCTCTTATAGTTGTTTGTATTTCTGTGGTGTTAGTTGTAATCTCCCCTCTCTCATTTGTGATTTTATCTATATGGGCCCTTTCTATTTTCTTTTTGATAAGTCTGGCTAGGGATTTATCAATTTTGATTATTCTCTCAAAGAACCAGCTCTTGGTTTCATTGATCTGTCCTGTTTTTTTGTTTGTTTCTATATTGTTTATATCTGCTCTCACCTTTATTATTTCCTTCTTCTGATGGATTTGGGCTTTATTGGATGTTCCATTGCTAGTTTTTTAGGTGTAAGTTTAGACTGTGTACTTGAGACCTTTCTTGCTTCTTGGGATAGGCCTGGATTGCAATATACTTTCCTCTTAGGACTGCCTTTGCTGCATCCCAAAGGGTTTGGATTATTTTACTTTCATTTTAATCAGCTTTCATGTATTTTTAAAAAATTTCTTCTTTAATTTCTTGGTTAACTCATTCATTCTTTTTTTTTTTTTAATTAAAAAAATCTTGAGGCTTCTGGGAAGATGGCGGCATAGGAGGACGCTGGGCTCACCGTGTCCTGCAGATCACTTAGATTTCACCCACACCTGCCTATAACCCAGAAAATTGCCAGAAGACTAGCAGAATGGATTCTCCAGAGCCAAGCATAGACAAGATGTCCACAGAAGAGGGTAGGAAGGACGGAGAGGTGGTGTGCGCTACAAGGACTGGCGGGAGGGAGCTGGGACAGAGGGGCAGCCTGCTGGCAAAGCAGAGCCTCCGAGTCTGGCTTGCAAAAACAGAGGGGCCAGACAGAGTATGTTCTGACAGCAAGTGGGACTTAACATCTGGAAGGTTATAAGTTACCAGATCTGCTCGGAGAACGGGAGGGCTGCAGGACAACGGGGGGGGTGGGGCGGGAGGGGAGTTGTTGAGCCCCGGACAACATAGCACAGCTTGGGCAGGGAACAAAGGCGCTCACCAGGGCCATCTCCCTCACCCATCTCCCAGCCAAAATCCCAAAGGTAACCAGTTCCTGTCAGGGAACTTGCTTGCACCACGCAAACACCCAACGCTGTGCTTCTGTGGATCCATCCCTCCGGCGGGTCTGACTCCCTCCAGGTGCCACAGGGCCCCTCCTGAAGGGATCTCTGAAGCAAAAGCAAGCTGAACCTGACCCTCCCCCCCATGCACCTTGCCAATCCACCCCAGCTAATACACCAGATCCCCAGCACCACAAGCCCTGGCAGTGTGCAAGTAGCCCAGATGGGCCATGCCACCCCACAGTGAATCCCACCCCTAGGAGAGGGGAAGAGAAGGTACACACCAGTCTGACTGTGGTGAGTTGGGGCAGACATCAGGTCTGACTGCAGCCCCACTTACCAAAGCAAGTTATTCAAGACAGCACAGGGGAAGTGTCCTGCAGTTCTACACAACTCCAGGGACTATCCAAAATGATGAAACAGAAGAATTCCCATCAAAAAAACCTCCAGGAAATAACCACAGCTAACGAACTGATCAAAAACGATTTAAAAAATATAACAGAAAGGGAATTTAGAATAATAGTCATAAAATTAATTGCTGGGCTTGAAAACAGTATAAAGGACAGCAGAGAATCTATTGCTACAGAGATCAAGGGACTAAGGAACAGCCATGAGGAGCTAAAAAATGCTATTAATGAGCTGCAAAATAAAATGGAGACAACCACAGCTCAGATTGAAGAGGCAGAGGAGAAAATAGGTGAACTAGAAGATAAAATTATGGAAAAAGAAGAAGCTGAGAAGAAGAGAGATAAAAAAATCCAGGAGTATGAGGGCAAAATTAGAGACCTAAGTGATACACTAAAGAGAAATAATCTACGCATAATTCGTATTCCAGAGGAGGAAGAGAGATGGAAAGGTGCTGAAGGTGTACTTGAAGAAATCATAGCTGAGAACTTCCCTGATCTGAGGAGTGAAAAAGGCATTGAAATCCAAGAGGCACAGAGAACTCCCTTCAGACGTAACTTGAATCGATCTTCTGCACGACATATCATGGTGAAACTGGCAAAATACAAGGATAAAGAGAAAATTCTGAAAACAGCTAGGGATAAACGTGCTCTAACATATAAAGGGAGACTGATATAACGAGTGACGGATCTCTCTACTGAAACTTGGCAGGTCAGAAAGAAATGGCAGGAAATCTTCCATGTGATGAACAGAAAAAATATGCAGCCGAGAATCCTCTATCCAGCAAATCTGTCATTTAAATAGAAGGAGAAATAAAGGTCTTCCCAAACAAACAAAAACTGAAGGAATTCATCACCACTAAACCAACCCTACAAGAGATCCTAAGGGGGATCCTGTGAGACAAAATACCAGAGACATCGCTACAAGCATGAAACCTACAGACATCACAATGACTCTAAACCCATATCTTTCTATAATAACACTGAACGTAAATAGACTAAATGCTCCAACCAAAAGACATAGGGTATCAGAATGGATTAAAAAAAAAAAACAAGGCCCATCTATTTGCTGTCTACAAGAGACTCATTGTAGACCTGAGGACACCTTCAGGTTGAAAGTGAGGGGATGGAGAACTATTTATCATGCTACTGGAAGTCAAAAGAAAGCTGGAGTAGCCATACTCACATCAGACAAACTAGACTTTAAATTAAAGGCTGTAACAAGAGATAAAGAAGGGCATTATATAATAATTACAAGGTTTATCCATCAAGAAGAATTAACAATTATAAATGTCTATGTGCTGATTACAGGAGCCCCGAAATATATAAAACAATTACTCACTAACATAAGCAACCTTATTGACAAGAATGTGGTAATTGCAGGGGACTTTAATACCCCACTTAGAACAATGGATAGATCATCTAGACACATGGTCAATAAAGAAACAAGAGCCCTGAATGTTACACTGGATCAGACGGACTTGACAGATATATTTTGAACTCTGCAGGGGCGCCTGGGTGGCGCAGCCGGTTAAGCGTCCGACTTCAGCCAGGTCACGATCTCGTGGTCCGGGAGTTCGAGCCCCGCGTCAGGCTCTGGGCTGATGGCTAGGAGCCTGGAGCCTGTTTCCGATTCTGTTCATGCTCTGCCCCTCCCCCGTTCATGCTCTGTCTCTGTCCCAAAAATAAATAAACGTTGGAAAAAAAACCTTAAAAAAAAAAAAAGAACTCTGCATCCCAAAGCAAAGGAATATACTTTCTTCTCGAGTGCACATGGAACATTCTCCAAGATAGATCACTTACTGGGTCACAAAACAGCCCTTCATAAGTATACAAGAATGGAGACCATACCATGCATACTTTCAGACCACAATGCGATGAAGCTTGAAATCAACCACAGGAAAAAGTCTGGAAAACCTCCAAAAGCATGCAGGTTAAAGAACACCCTACTAAAGAATGAATGGGTCAACCAGGCAATTAGAGAAGAAATTTAAAAATATATGGAAACAAACAAAAATGAAAATACAACAATCCAAACGCTTTGGGATGCAGCGAAGGCAGTCCTGAGAGGAAAATACATTGCAATCCAGGCCCATCTAAAGAAACAAGAAAAATCCCAAATACAAAATCTAACAGCACACCTAAAGGAAATAGAAGGAGAACAGCAAAGACACTCCAAACCCAGCAGAAGAAGAAAAATAATAAAGATCAGAGCAGAAATAAACAATATAGAATCTAAAAAAACTGTAGAGCTGATCAATGAAACCAAGAGTTGGGTTTTTTTGAAAAAACAAACAAAATTGATAAATCTCTAGCCAGGCTTCTCAAAAAGAAAAGGGAGATGACCCAAACAGATAAAATCATGAATGAAAATGGAATTATTGCAACCAATCCCTCAGAAATACAAGCAATTATCAGGGAATACTATGAAAACTTATATGCCAACAAACTGGACAACCTGGAAGAAATGGACAAATTCCTAAACACCCACACACTTCCAAAACTCAATCAGAAGGAAATAGAAAGCTTGAACAGACCCATAACCAGCGAAGAAATTCAATCAGTTGTCAAAAATCTCCCAACAAATAAGAGTCCAGGACCAGATGGCTTCCCTGGGGAATTCTACCAGACATTTAAAGCAGAGATAATACCTATCCTTCTCAAGCTATTCCAAAAAATAGAAAGGGAAGGAAAACTTCCAGACTCATTCTATGAAGCCAGTATTACTTTGATTCCTAAACCAGACAGAGACCCAGTAAAAAAAGAGAACTACAGGCCAACATCCCTGATGAATATGGAAGCAAAAATTATCAATAAGATATTAGCAAATCGCATTCAACAGCTTTTAAAAAGAATTATTCACCATGATCAAGTGGGATTCATTCCTGGGATGCAGGGTTGGTTCAACATTCGCAAATCAATCAACGTGATACATCACATTAATAAAAGAAAAGAGAAGAACCATAAGGTCCTGTTAATCGATGCAGAAAAAGCATCTGACAAAATTCAGCATCTTTTGTTAATAAAAACCCTCGAGAAAGTTGGGGTAGAAGGAACATATTTAAACATCATAAAAGCCATTTATGAAAAGCCCACAGCTAATATCATCCTCAGTGGGGAAAAACTGAGAGATTTCCCCCTGAGATCAGGAACACAACAGGGATGTCCACTCTCACCGCTGTTGTTTAACATAGTGTTGGAAGTGCTAGCATCAGCAATCAAACAACAAAAGGAAATCAAAGGCATCAAAATTGGCAAAGATGAAGTCAAGCTTTCGCTTTTTGCAGATTGCATGATATTATACATGGAAAATCCGATAGACTCCACCAAAAGTCTGCTAGAACTGATACATGAATTCAGCAAAGTCGCAGGATACAAAATCAATATACATAAATCAGTTGCATTCTTATACACTAATAATGAAGCAACAGAAAGACAAATAGAGAAACTGATCCCATTCACAATTGCACCAAGAAGCATAAAATACCTAGGAATAAATCTACGAAAGATGTAAAAGATCTGTATGCTGAAAACTATAGAAACCTTATGAAGGAAATTAAAGAAGATATAAAGAAATGGAAAAACATTCTGTGCTCATGGGTTAGAAGAATAAATATTGTCAAAGTGTCAATACTACCCAAAGCTATCTACACATTCAATGCAATCCCAATCAAAATTGCACCAGCATTCTTCTCGAAGCTAGAACAAGAAATCCTAAAATTCATATGGAACCACAAAAGGCCCCAAATAGCCAAAGAAATTTTGAAGAATAAGACCAAAGCAGGAGACATCACAATCCCAGACTTTAGCCTCTACTACAAAGCTGTCATCATCAAGACAGCATGGTATTGGCACAAAAACAGACACATAGACCAATGGAATAGAATAGAAACCCCAGAACTAGACCCACAAAAGTATGGCCAACTAATCTTTGACACAGCAGGAAAGAATATCCAATGGAAAACAGACACTCTGTTTAACAAATGGTGCTGGGAGAACTGGACAGCAACATGCAGAAGGATGAAACTAGACCACTTTCTTACACCATTCACAAAAATAAACTCAAAATGGATAAAGGACCTGAATGTGAGACAGGAAACCATCAAAACCCTAGAGGAGAAAGCAGGAAAAGACCTCTCTGACCTCAGCCGCAGCAATTTCTTACTTGACACATCCCCAAAGGCAAGGGAATTAAAAGCAAAAATGAACTATTGGGACCTCATGAAGATAAAAAACTTCTGCACAGCAAAGGAAATGATCAACAAAACTAAAAGGCAACCAACGGAATGGGAAAAGATATTTGCAAATGACATATTGGACAAAGGGCTAGTATCCAAAATCTATAAAGAGCTCACCAAACTCCACACCTAAAAAACAAATAACCCAGTGAAGAAATGGGCAGAAAACATGAATAGACACTTGTCTAAAGAAGACATCCAGGTGGCCAAGAGGCACATAAAAGATGCTCAACATCGCTTCTCATCAGGGAGATACAAATCAAAACCACACTCAGATATCACCTCACGCCAGTCAGAGTGGCCAAAATGAACAAATCAGGAGACTATAGATGCTGGAGAGGATGTGGAGAAATGGGAACCCTCTTGCACTGTTGGTGGGAATGCAAACTGGTGCAGCCACTCTGGAAAACAGTATGGAGCTTCCTCAAAAAATTAAAAATAGACCTACCCTATGACCCAGCAGTAGCACTGCTAGGAATTTACCCAAGGGATACAGGAGTACTGATGCATAAGGGCACTTGTACCCCAATGTTTAAACAGCACTCTCAACAATAGCCAAATTGTGGATAAAGCCTAAATGTCTATCAACTGAAGAATGGATAAAGAAATTGTGGTGTATATACACAATGGAGTACTACGTGGCAATGAGAAAGAATGAAATATGGCCCTTCATAGCAACGTGGATGGAACTGGAGAGTGTTATGTTAAGTGAAATAAGCCATACATAGAAAGACAGATACCATATGTTTTCACTCTTATGTGGATCCTGAGACACTTAACAGAAACCCATGGGGGAGGGGAAGAAAAAAAAGAGGTTAGAGTGGGAGAGAGCCAAAGCATAAGAGACTCTTAAAAACTGAGAACAAACTGAGGGTTGATGGGGGGTGGGAGGGAGGGTAGGTTAGGTGATGGGCATTGAAGAGGGCATCTTTTGGGATGAGCACTGGTTGTTGTATGGAAACCAATTTGACAATAAATTTCATATATTAAAAAAAAAAAGACTGGCAACCCAGGTTGCCCACCAACAGGAATGTCAACATATATGTGAAAAAGCTCAAGGACTTCCTGGCCTCCATAACCACATGAGTCAATTCCTATAATAAATCTCCTCTTATGTGTAAAAAAAAAAATAATGTTTATTTATTTTTGACAGAGAGAGAGAGATAGCTCATGAGCAAGTTGGGGGATAGAGCAAGAGGCATGGAGCAAAGAGAGAGCCAGACACAGAATCTGAAGCAGGCTCCAGGTTCTGAGCTGTCAGCACAGAGACTGACACGGGGCTCGAATTCATGAACTGTGAGATCGTGACCTGAACCAAAGTTGAACGCTCAACCAACTGAGTCACCTAGATGTCCCAATCCATTCATTCTTTAGTAGGGTGTTCTTTAACCTCCATGTATTGGAGGGCTTTCCAAATTTGTTCTTTTGGTTGTTTTCAAGTTTCATAGTGTTGTGATCTGAAAATATCCACAGTATGATCTCCATCTTTTTGTATCTGTGACTCAGTATGTGATCTACTCTGGAGAATATTCCATATGCACTCATAACGAATGCTACTCACAGATTGATTTCCTGGGTGTTCAAAGTGATCTTACCTCAATATAGCTGTTTTTGAGGGACAAGAAAAATCCTGGTCCCCCTACTTTTCTGCCATCTTAACTCATCTCACAGGTATCATTTTAAACATTCAATTTTGAGTACACTTTGTGCATGTGGGGTACTGGCCATGCTGATCTTCTCAAGGAGAGGCTCACTGTGTTGGCTCAGGTTCTGTCTTGCCCATGTAAATAAGCAGGGAGTCGTAACTGGTATAAGTGGGCCCCATCTCTACTGAGCGTCTCTGTGTTTCTCTCTGAAGTCCCATCATGTTGGTGTTGGGGGGGAAATGTTGACACCGCAATATCTCATCCACCACTATTCAGGCAGCTCTCACAGAATAGCAAGTCAGTTTTAAAACTTGAATTTAGGGGCGCCTGGGTGTCTTGGTTGGTTAAGCATCCGACTTCGGCTCGGGTCATGATCTCATGGTCTGTGAGTTCGAGCCCCGCATCGGGCTCTGTGCTGACAGCTCAGAGCCTGGAGCCTGTTTCAGATTCTGTGTCTCCCTCTCTCTCTGCCCCTCCCCCGTTCATGCTCTGTCTCTCTCTGTCTCAAAAATAAATAAACGTTTAAAAAATTTTATAAAAAAAAAAACAAACTTGGATTTAAAACTTGAAGTCTTAAAGGACCTGGCATGGTGCTGGCCCATCCTCATCCTCCAGAGTAGAGCCTCTCCACACTGTGTCTGAAGTCCTTTGTCCCTGAAAAACAGTTCTACACCTGTGCAGCAAAAGCAGCAAAAGTTATATTCCCTCTGGGTGTGCCTCTATCGCCTGCTGATGAAAGGCCTTTTGCTGGTGTCTGGTGGAACTTTTGTCCTTGGGGAGACAATAAACCCTCCTCCAAAAGTACTTCAGGAAGGGGAATGTTTCCTCCCAATGAGATCTCCACACCCTGTTTTGCACTCCAGGGCCAGCTCCCTCCTCCCCAGGAGTGCATGCCACAGCTCTGCTCTAAAGTCAAGCACTTTCAACACCTCAGAGTTTAAGTTCCAAACACTGTTTGCAAACAAACAAAGAAACAAAGAAACAACAACAACAAAACCCTGTAACACTCAGTACTTCTTATTCCTCAGTCTGTGGTCCAGAGAGGTTTTCCTCTTCTGTGAATCCATGCCTCACTCTCTTAACCCATCTCTTTCTTTCTTTTTTGTCTCTCCATGGAAAGGGTTCCCTCCCCTCCATGGCACCACTGATTTTCTCACCCACAATTAACTTCCATTCACCCTGCACCTGCCATACTGTGTCCCTCCAACCGTGGAGATCCTTCTGCCAGTTCTCAGATCAATTTCCAAAGTGTACCAAGTTATTTGACCTCAACACAGCTGTGTTTGAGGGACTAGGAAAGCCTAGTGTCCCCCTACTTCTCTGCCATCTTAACTCCTTCCCACCCCTTGTCTTTTGATTGGAACACTTGGTCCATTTACATTCAATTGATAGATATAATTTGTTGCCATTTTGTTACATATTTTGTGGTTCTTTTTGTAGTTTTTCTCTAATCCTTTATGTTCTCATGATTTGCTGGTTTTCTTTAGTGATATACTTTGATTACTTATTCCCTATTTTTTGCATATCTATTATCATTTTTTATTTGTAGTTATCATTCGGTTTATATATAACATATTCTGCATATGTCAGTCTGTAGTGATCTGATGGTCACTTAATTTTGAACTCATTCTTTACTTCTCTCCCTTCCATGTTTCAGATATTTGGTATCATATTTTGCATCCTTTTTTCTATTTTTTAATTTAAATTCTAGTTAGTTAACATACAATGCAATAATGGTTTCAGGAGTAGAATTCAGTGATTCATCACTTACATACAACACCCAGTGCTCATCACAAGTGCCCTTCTTAAAACCTATCACCCATATAGCCCATCTCCCACCCACCTCCCTCCATCAACCTTCAGTTTGTCTTTACGAGTCTCTCATAGTTTGTTTCCTTCTCTTCCCTGCCTCCCCTATGTTCATCTGTTTTGCTTCTTAAATTCTACATATGAGTTAAATCATATGGTATTTGTCTTTCTTTACACTGACTTATTTTGCTTAGTATAATACATTCTGGTTCCACCCACGCTGTTGCAAATGGCAAGATTTCAACTTTTTGATGGCTGAGTAATATTCCATTGTGTGTGTGTATGTACACACACACACACACACCACATATTCTTTATCCATTCATCAGTCAATGGAAATTTGGGCTCTTTACATAATTTGGCTATTGTTCATAGCACTGCTATAAACATTGGGGTGCCTGTCCCCCTTTGAATCAGTGGTTTTTGTATACCTTGGATAAAAACCTCATAATGCAATTAAAGGTCATAGGGTAACTCTATTTTTATATTTTTGAAGAACTTTCATACTGTTTTCCAGAGTGGCTCTACCAGTTTTTATTCTTACCAGCAGTGTAAGAAGTTTCCTCTTTCTCTGCACATGGCATTTGTCTTCCTCTGATTGACTTATCTCACTTAGCGTAATACGTTCTATCTCTGTCCACATCATTGCAAATGGCAGGATTTCATTCTTTTAATGGCTGAGTAGTATTCCATTGTATATTTATACTACATCTTTTTTTATTTCTTTAAATTTAAGTTAGTTAGCATACCATGTAGTATAGTTTTCAAGAGCAGAATTTAGTGATTCATCACTTACATATAACAAACACACAATGCTCATCCCAACAATGCCCTCTTTAATACCCATCACCCATTTAGCCCATTCCACCACCCAACACCCTTCCAGAAACCCTCAGTTTGTTTTCTGTATTTAAGAGTCTCTTATGGTTTGCCTCCCTCTATTTTTATCTTATTTTTCCTTCTCTTCTTCTATGTTCATCCGTTTTGTTTCTTAAATTCCACATAGGAGTGACATCATATGGTATTTGTCTTTCTCTGACTGACTTATTTTGCTTAGTACAGTACACTCTAGCTCCATCCACATCATTGCAAATAGAATGATTCCATTCTTTTTGATGGCTGAGTAATATTCCATTGTATGTGTACCACATCTTTATTAATCAGTTAATGTACTCTCTCCATCATTTGCCTGTTGTTGATAATGCTGCTATAAATATTGGGGTACATTACCCTTTGAATCTGTACTTTGTATACTTTGGGTAAATACCTAGTAGTGCAATTGCTGGATCATAGAACAGTTCTATTTTTAACTTTTTGAGGAACTTCCATACTGTTTTCCAGGGTGGCTGCACTAGTTTGCATTCCCACCAACAGTGCAAAAAGGTTTTCCTTTCTCCACATCCTCACCAGCACCTGTTGTTTCTGTGTTGTTAGTTTTAGCCATTCTGACAGGATATTTTACATCCTTTTATGTTGTACTTCTCTTGATTGATTGTTACAGGTATACTTAATTTTTCTTTTTTCTTTTGGCTTTTGTGATTCCTATTTTTCTTACACTTACTTGTGGTTTTTGTTTTCTAGTCAGAGTCCCCCTTTGAATTTCTTGTAGAGCTGGTGTAATAATCATGAATTCTTTTAACTCCTGTTTATCTGGGTTCTGAATGATAGCCTTGCTGGACAGGGTATTCTTGGCTGCAGACTTTCCTTTCATCACTTTGACTATATCATGGCACTCCCTTCTGGCTTGCAAAATTTCTGCTGAAAAATCTGCTTATGGCCTTATGGGGTTTTCTTTTTATGTAATTGTGTCTCTTGCAACATTTAAAATTATCACTATTTTTTCCTATTTTATTTATTATTTTTTTATTTTTTATTTTTATTTATTTTTTGCTGTTTCAATTACTGTGTCTTGGTGTGGACCTACTTGGGTTACATTTTGGGGTCATTTTTGTGCCTCCTGAATCTGTTTCTCTCCAGGTTTAGGAAGTTTTCAGCTATTATTTATTCAAATACACTTCTGCCCCCTTCTCTCTCTCTTTTCCTTCTGGGATCCATAGAATGCATATGTTATTATACTTAATGGAATTACTGAGTTCTCTAAGTCTATTCCCATTATATAGTGTTATTTTTTGTCTCTCCCCTGTTCAGTCTGATTGCTTTCCATTAATCTATTCTCCAGGTCACTGAAAAATTCCCATGTTTCCTGTAGCCTATTATTTATTCCATCTATTGTACTTTTAATTTCATTTATTGAATTCATCACTCTCATCTGTTATCTTTTATCTCTTTGTCAAGGGTCTCACTGATGTCCTCTACCCTTTTCTGAAGTCCAGTGAGTGTCTTTATGATCATTATTCTAAATTCTGTATCAGGCATACTACTTATTTCTGTTTCACTTAAATCTCTTGTTGTGATTCTGTCCTTTTCATTCATTTGGGACATGTACCTCTGTCTCCTCATTTTGTCTACGTGTGTGTGTGTGTGTGTGTGTCTCTGTATTAGGAAAATCAGTTACATCTTCTGCTGTTGAAAGTAGTGGCTTTATGAAGAAGAGGTCTTATATTGCCCTGCAGTGCAGTCCCCTGTTCACCAGAAACTGGGACTTCAGGAGAGTCTCCTCTTTCTATTATTTGCATCCTGTTATTATGTCTGAGTCTTATTCTTTCACTCCAGATATCTTCACTGAGTCTCTACCTATTGTGGGCTGTGCTCACTCTCTGTGGTGTTAGTGGGGCCCAGAAGGTGGTCTCTGAAGGGGTGTGACCACAGGAAGGCCCAGGGGCAAAATAGCAGTGTTAGCAAAATTTGGGCTGCACTTCTAGTCCTAGGCTGGATCTCCTGAAGCATGGTGGCTGCTGGGTCATAGCATGTGGAGGTGAAGGTGGTGGCTCCAGGGGTGGGAGGCCTGCGTACCTGGTGGCTAGGCAGGGCATGTTTGTGTGGTATTACCAAAATTTGTGCTGAGCCCAGGGCCAAGGCCAGCAGACGTGGAGTGGACAAGTCCTCAGAAGAATGCATGGGCATGGTGCACTGCTAGCAGCTTAGGTAACAAGTGTTTGTGTAGTGGCACCCCCTGCAGATGGCCTTGTATTTAAGCTGTGGGGCAGGGAGGGAAATGATTCTGCCTGTTCCCTTGTTCCTGGAAGTCTTCCAACATGCTCCAAAATCAGTATAAACATATTTTCCACCTGTTTACCCCAGGCATTGTGCAAGCTATCTCTTCTATGTTGTCTCTCAGCAGGCTACTGTCTCTTTAAGGGCATGGACCCAGCTATCACTGGCCTTTGACTCACCCAGTGCTGAGTCAGCTGACTTTTAAAGCTCCAGGTTTCATGTCCTGATGGATGGTTATACAAACTCAGAGAATTTGGTCCATCTGGATTTCAGTTAAATGTTGTGGTGATTCATCTTCCCTGAGTGGGCTTCCAGATGTGAGGGACCATTTCTTTCCCCTCTCCATGCCTGCAGCTCACTCTCTCCTGCAGGCAGCTCCTGACCACTATTTCTGAACTACCTAACCTCTCAAATGTGGCTTCTTCACTACATTTAGTTGTAGAGTTTGTTCTGCCTGTCTTTGGATTGATCTTTGCTTTATTTACATGGATGCAAGTGATATCTAGTAGTAAATGTGGACAGGGTGAGCTTAGGGTTCTCCTAGTCCACCATCTTCTCAAGCTTTCCAACCCTGATTTGTTTTTGAAAAGAAATTTCCACATAGCATTTTTAAGAATATTAAGAAATATTTTATGAATGTTATGTTAAACAATCCAATTGACTTGAGTTATCATTTGAAGGAGAGGTCCCAGCTTGGTATTTTTAGAATACAAGTATCCTTTGTTTTTAAAACATGCACATTGCACCACTTGGATTTTACAAAACATCTACATTAGTACCTTTTTTTTTTTGTAACTTAAAGAAATTGAAAGATATTTTTGCTTTTGTGAAAATAACATTCAGCTTTTATTTTGCAGTGAGCCTTTATAGAGGACCAGTTCCAGTACTTTGGGGATTGGTGTTGAGTTTGATCAAAAGAACAGATTTCCTTTTGCCAGTTACTATGCATGTAAGGTTCAGCCCTTTGGAGATCAAAATAAGCCAGCTCAGCTACTATCTGAAGAGGACAATGCCTGAGAGCTTCTGGATATGGTAGGGTCAGGGATTTGAACTCCAGAAATCAGGCTCTTGGTGTGTTTTTTATTTCTTTGTATTTTTCTAGAGGTGTTCATTGAAGTCTTTGAGATCTTTCAGCCAGTATAAGCTCTGCTAGGAGAAAATAAAGGGTTTTAATGAAGCATCAGAACAGCCCTGGAGTCAACAGCAGAAAGTAAGCTGAGAGGATCCTAACGAGAGGGAAAAACCCAGAGGAGAGTCAGAGACTCTGGACCCAACCATCTCTCTCTGCCCAACATTTTGCTTTCAAGTCTAAATTTCAGGAGTTTGGTTTTTTTAGAGTATGCTATTGGACTAACAGGTTTGGAAATTACTGAACTAAATAAGCTTAAACAGATTACCTCATTATAATTATTCTTTTTTAATGTTTACTTGCTTGAAAGAGAGAGAGAGAGAGCAGGGGAGGGACAGAAAGAAAGGGAGACACTGATTTTTTTTTTGATTGCCAAGTAATACTCCATTGTATATATATACCACATCTTCTTTATCCATTCATCCATCAGTGGACATTTGGGCTCTTTCCATACTTCAGATATTGTTGATAGTGCTGCTATAAACACAGGGGTGCATGTGTCCCTTCAAATCAGCACACCTGTATCCCGTGGATAAATGCCTAGTAGTGCAATCGCTGGGTCGTAGGGTAGTTCTATTTTTAGTTTTTTGAGGAACCTCCATACTGTTTTCCAGAGTGGCTTTACCAGCTTGCATTCCCACCAAACTACAATTCTTAAGCATGGCGCCTCCCCTAGGGGAAAACTGCCCAAGAATTAAACACAGTCCAGCATAAGACAGCTTTAAGACTGGTTACTCTTCCCCAGGTTTATTTGTTTATTTATTTATTTAGAACATGTGTTCTAAACTCATGTGTTACTGAGCATGTGTTCAGTAACAGTCCATGTTGATTATTCCTTGGCTTTCTCAATGGCAGAGACTGTGTATTGTTCATCTTTACATTGCCAGTTGCTGGCACGAAGAAGTAGGAGCTTTACAGCTAGTTTTTAAAATCAATGAATAAAATAATAAATGAATGAAGAGATGGCTTTATAACTGACTCTGATGATACATATTTTCTAACAGAGACATTGGCCAAATTCTTTCATCCAGTCAATAAATATTTGTTGAACACCCACCATATGCCAAGGACTGGATTCTGTTCAGTAGTCACCAAAAAAAAATTTTTTTTTTTGAGTTGCTTTTTCCCTTTCTCAATCTCTAACACTCTCTGTCATGTGAAAACTATGTGACATGTGAGAAGTATGTCAGACTATACATGGACAATGTGAGACATACACCCCTTTCCTGTATGAATCCCTCAATAGCATAAATTATATTGGTTGTAGGGGTGAGGGTTGTTTACTGTGAAGTGGTTAAGAGTTGAAAAGATTATGCCTCAAATGAAAGAATTGCATGAACACTCAAAGGCTGGGAAACATAGAAGGTATGTAATTAATGCTAATGAATTTCTGTTTGGACACTTCAGGGCCATTTCTATTTGTCCTGCCACCCAAACACAGCTATCTCTTCCCTGTTGGAAAATATCATGTGCTCTAGGGGGCAAAAATTGAGAGATTTAAGGTGAAATCTTGTGAGAAGTCAGAGGTGAGGGAACACACTAGCCTAGCCTCTTTTCTGCAGGGTAACTAGATAGGGTTGGGATATTCTTGGATTGGGGACACCAGGGAAAACATGTAGAACCACAAGAGCCCCCTCCATGTAACCAGCAGAAAGACACAAGACATCTTCTTCACACTTCCTATCTGTCTCAGCACCGTAGGGCAGTGGGTGAAACACCAGGCCTAAGAAACAGGTGCTGATTAATCATACCGGCCTGGCCTGTGATACACAGTAAAGTTGACATGCAAGAAACTGAAATGTTAGAGTTGTGGGGAGAAGCACAGTGTAAAGGAATCAGTTCCTCTGAACACAGACTTCTGAGCACTTCTCCAAGCTTTAGGCACTTGAGAAAGTCATCCCTTTTGAAAAGTCTTGCTTGATCTAGGCCAAATCTCATGATATTTAAACCAAGTTCTTGCAATATCTAGTGCCAAATCTCCCAGGACTTCAGCATGAGCAGGAATACCCAAGCTTATCCTCTTTTCTGGAGGGTGACTAGGTAGGGTTGTCATATTCCTGGATTTGGGACACCAGGGAAAACCTGTGGACCCACAAGTGTCCTATACATGTAAACAGCAGAAAGACACAAGGAATCTCCCTTATACTTCCTGACTCTCTCAGCATCTTAAGTGCAGTGGTTGAAACACCAGACTACAGAAAGAAGCGCCAATGGACCAGACTGGACAATGATATACTCAAAAGTTGACGTGCAAGAAACTAGAGTGTCAGAGGCATGGGGAGAAGCACAGTGCATAGGGATTGGCTCCTGCGAACACACAAACAATCTTCCTGAGCACTTTCCCAGGATCTGGACATTTTGGGGGAGTCTGTGTTGACTTGGCCCCCCAAAACACAGCCACCTTTTCCCTGTGGACAAACTTCACTGATTTAGGGGCAAATCTCCCAAGATCTAATGAGAAATCATGAAAGATCTCAAGGCAAATCTCACGGTAGTGAGCAGGAGAGGGAACACCCAAGCCTAGCCTCTTTTTGCAGGGTAAGTAGATAGAATAGTGATACTCCTGGATGGGGGACACAAGAGAAAACTCACAGATCCGCAACAGTCTCATACATGTAATGAGCAGAAAGACACAGGCATCTCCCTCATACACCCTGTCTCTCTCTGCATCTTAGGTTCAGTGACTAAACACCAGGACACAGAAAAGAGTACCAATGGATAAGACTGGTCTGTGATACACACAAAAGTTGACATGCAAGAAACAGGAGTGTCAGAGGTGAGGGAATAAGCACACTGCACAGGAATTGGCTTCTGTGAAAGACTCCCTAAGCACTTTCCTGGGCTTTAGACATTTCAGGGCAGTCTGTGTCTGTCCCAACCCCTAAAATGCAGCCACCTCTTCCCTGTTGAAAAATCTCTCATGATCTAGGGGCAAATTCCCTGAGATCTAAAGCAAAATCTTGCAAGATCTCATGCCAAGTATCTTGAGAAGATGGCAAGAGTAGTAATATCCTCGTCCAGGCTCTTTTTTGCAGGGCAACCAGGTAGGGATGCAATATTCCTGGATTGGGTACACAAGGGAAAACTTTCAGACACACAATAGTCCCCTACATGTAACCAGCAGAAAGACACCAGCATCTCCCTCAAACTTCCTGTCTCAGCATTGTAGGTGTAGTGGCTTAAACACCACATAAAGATGAGCCGATGGACCAGACTAGCCAGTGATACACAATAGGTATCTATCACTAGACCAGTGATACACAATAAAGTTGATGTGCAACAAACAGGAGTGCCAGAGGTGTGGGGAGAAGCACAGTGTATAGGAATTGGCTCCTGTTAACATAAAAACAGACTCCCTGGGCACTTTCCAGAAATTTAGACACTTCAGGAGAGTCTGTGTCTGTTCTACTCCTCTAAAAGGCAGCCACATCTTCCCTGTTGACAAATCTAGCATGATCTAGGGACAAAGTCTCAGAGATCTAGGGCAAAACCTCACAAGTCCTCATGCCAAATCTTGTGAGAACTCAGCAGAAGGGGGAAAACCCTACCCTAGTTTCTTTTCTGCAAGGTAAGTACGCAGGTTGTGATATTCCTGAATTGGGAAAACTAGGGAAAACCCGTGAACCCACAAGAGTCCCATACATGTAACCAGCAGAAGACACAAGGCGTCAACCTCATACTTCCTGTCTCAAGACCTAAGGCCAAATCTTGCCAGACCTCAGACCAATTTCTTGGGATCTCAGAAAGAGTGGGAATGCCCTGGTCTAGACTCTTTCATGCAGGGTAAATTGGCAGGGCTGAGATGTTCCTGGATTGAGGACTGCTGGGAACAACTGTGGTCCCACAACAGCCTACAGGCAACCACCAGCACTAACACAGGAGGTGTCTTGCTCATACTTCCATCTGTTCCTGGCCCATCTGGAACCCT
Organism: Acinonyx jubatus; assembly: GCF_027475565.1. NCBI lineage: Eukaryota > Metazoa > Chordata > Mammalia > Carnivora > Felidae > Acinonyx > Acinonyx jubatus. The sequence goes on from NC_069391.1 coordinate 61,875,476, forward strand.
GGCTTCTAGGTACAGTAGGACCAAACATGGACCAATGAAATGAGAAGGAATGGGCTAGATGTCCTGTTTTACATGTTAAACCACAGGAGATGGAAACTGGGGTACAGGAGGGGTAGGGAGAAATAATGTGCACAAGAACTGGCTCCTGACAACACACAACGACACTCCTTGAGAGCTTTCCCAGGCTTTGGACATTTCAGTGCAGTCTGTGTCTCTCTTGCCCCCTAAAACATAGCCAGACTACCCTGTTGTAAAATCTGAGGTGATCTAGGGGCAAATCTTGTGAGATCTAAGTCCAAATATCACGAGATCTTAGGGCACATATTGCAGGAACTGGGAGTAATGGTAACTCCCTAACCCAGTCTCTTAATGGAGGGTAAATTGGCAGTGCTGGCAAATTCCTGGATTTCACAAACATACACAGATGTCAACAGTGCAAATACAGGAGGTACCTTGCTTATATTTCCAGGATCTCAGCATTCTGGGTGCAGCAGGGCTAAACATGTACCAATGAAATAGGACCAGATGGGCCAGACATCTGATTTTTCATGCTAAACTACAGATGATAGAAACAGAAGGGCATGAGGGGTAAGGAGAAGCAACATGCTTAGGGAACCAGCTCCTATAAACAGACTCTCTGAGAGCTCCAAAGCTTTATTTCATGCAGTCTCTGTCCTGCCTCAGTAAAGTGCAGCTTGTCTACCATGTTGACAAATCTCATGTGATTTAGGGGCAAATCTCCTGAGATCCAAGGCCCAAACTGGAGAGATCTCAGGCCAAATCTCATAGGAAGTGGGTAGGAGTTGGGACTCCCTATCCTCGCCTCGTTTGTGAAGGGTAAATTTTCAGAGATGGGACCTTCTTGGATTGGGTACTGCTGGGAACAACCAGGGTCCCACAAATGCACACAGTAGGCAACAGTGCAAATACAGGAGGTTTGTTACTCATACGTCCATGATCTAGTGTTCCAGGTGAAGTAGGGGCTATACACATACCAATAAAATAGGAATGAATGAGCCAGACCACATGTTTTTCATGCTAAACTACAGATGATAGAGACCAGAGTGCATGAGGGGTAGGGAGAAACAATATGCAAAGGATCTAGCTCCTGTGATCACACATACACCCTGAGAGCTTTCCCAGGCTTTGAACATTTCAGCCAGTCCTTTCCAATTCTGCTCCGCAACTCCCCCCCTTCCAAATGCAGCAGGGTTTACCTGTTGACAAATCTCATGTGATCTAGGGGCAAGTCTTGTGAGATCAAAAGGCAAATCCCATGAGATATAACTCCAAATATGACAAGATATGGGGCCAAGTCTCATGAAAACTCTGCAGGAATGGGAACTCCCCTGCCTAGCCTCCTTCCTGCAGAGTAAATTGGCAGGGCTGGAACATTCCTGGATTGGGGTCTGCTGGATACAAACAGAATTGAACAAAATGACACAGACACCACTAGCACTAACACAGGAGGTTAAGAATTAGAAACCAATGGGTCAGACTGCTCATTTTTCATACTAAACTCCAGGTGATAAAAACTGCAGGGTATGAGGTGTAGGGAGAAAGAATGTGCATAGGAATGGGCTCCTGTGAGCACTCAGAATGGCTGAGTGCTTTCCCAGGATTTTGACATTTCAGCCAGTCTGTGTCTATTCTAGCCCCCTAAAACTCAGCAAGACTCCCCTGTTGACAAATCTGTGTAATCTACAGGCAAATCTCTCAAGATCTAAGTCCAAATCTCAGGAGATCTCAGGCCGTATATTTTAGGAACTTGACAGCCAGGTAACTCTGCAGTTTAGCCATTTTGTGCAGTTACCCATTTTGTGTAGGGTAAATAGGGCTCAGACATTTCTGGATTGGGGACTGCTTAGAGCAACTAATGTCACAGAAATGCAAGCCAAGGGCAACAGCGCAAATACAGGAGGTGCTGCGGTCATTCTTCGTGCCACTCTCAGCCTTCTAGGTGAAGTAGTGCTAGACAAAGACGAATAAAATAGGAACGACTGGGGTGGATGGCCCATTATTCATGTTAAAACTACATGTGATAGAAACAGGAAGGCAGGAGATGTAGAGACAAGCAAGGAGCATAGAAAAAATGTCCTGTAAATGCATAGCCTCCTGACAGCTCTGAGGCTTTAGACATTTCAGTGAAGTCTGTGTCTGTCCTGACCCACTAAAAGGTAGTCACACTTTTCTGTTGACAAATCCTGTGTGATCATGGGGTATATCTAAGTCCAAATCTCACAAGATCTCCGGCCATCTTTTGAGGGAATATGGGACGAATGTGCACTCCCCAGTCTAGGCGTGGTACTGCATGGTAAATGGGTAAGGCTGGGACATTCCTGCAATGGGGAATGCTGGGTACAAATGGGGTCAAATAAAAGCCCACAGACACCATCAGCACTAACACATGAGGTGCCTCACTTATACTTTCTGCCTCATGGCAGTCTAGGTACAGTAGGGATAAACATTGACCAATGAAATTGGAATAAATATGTTAAGCCTTCCATTTTTTAGGCTAAACTACAGGTGATAGAAACTGGAGGGCATGAAAGGTAGGGAGAAACAATGTGCACAAGAACTGGCTCCCGTGAACACAAACTCTCAGAGCAATCCTAGGATTTGGATTGTGAAGTCTGTGTCCTGGCCCCCAAAACACAGCCACACTTCGATGTTGACAAATCTCCTGTGATCTAGAGGAAAATCTTGTGAGATCTAAGGTCAAATATCGTGAGATCTCAGTCCAAATCTTGGGAAATCTAGGGACAAATCTTGCCAGAAAACAGTAGGATTTGGAACAACCTAGCCTAGCCTTGTTCTTGCAAGGTAAATTGGTGATGTTTGGACATTCCTTCATTGGGTACTGCTGGGTCCAAAGGGATAAAACAAAAGTCCACAAATGTCACTAGCACTAATGAACAAGGTGCACCCCTCATAATTCCTGCCTTTTGGGCTGGACTGCCTGTTTTTCAAGCTGATCTAGAGGTGATAGAAACTGGAGGGTATAGAAGGTAGGGAGAAACAATGTGCACAGAATCTGGCTTCTGTGAATACACAGATTCCTTTAGAGTTTTCCCAGGCTTTGGATATTTCAGCATGGTCTGTGTCTTTCCTGGCCCTCTAAAACACAGCTACACTTCCCTGTTGAAAAATCGCGTGTGATCTAGAGGAAAATCTCAAGAGATCTAAAGCCAAATCTTGTGAGATCTTGGGCCAAAACCTTCATGATCTTAGCAGGATCAGGAACTCCCTAGCCAAGCCTCATTCCTGCAGGTATATTGACAGGGCTTGGACATTCCTGGATTGGGCAATGCTGGGTACAAACAAGGTCAACCAAAAGCACACAGACCCCACCAGCACTAACACACATGGTGCCTTACTCTCGTGTGATCTAGGGGCAAATGTCATAAGATCTAAGGCCAAATTTTGTAAGATTTTGGGTAATGTCTGGAGGGAACTCAGCAGTAGTGGGAACTCACTAGCCTAGACTTGTTCCTGCAGGGTAATTTGGCAATGCTATGTCATTCCTGGATTGGAGAATATTGGGTACATACAAGGTCAAACAAAAGCTCACAAACACCACCAGCACTAACACATGAAGTACCTCTCTCATACTTCCTGCCTCTTGGGGCTCTAGGTGCAGTATGGCTAAACACAGACCAATGAAATCAGAATGAATATGATGGACCAACTATTTTCAGGCTAAACTACAGGTGATAGAAACAGGGTGGCTGAGAGGTAAGGAGAAATTATGTTCAGTGTGCACAGGAACTGGATCCTGTGAACACACAAAGAGAGCTCCTGAGAGCTTTCCCAGGCTTTGAATATTTCAGCTCAGTCTGTGTCTGTCCTGGTCTCCCAAATGTAGCCACACTTCCATATTACAAACCTCATGTGAGCTAGGGGCAAACCTTATGAGATCAAAGCCAAATCTTGCAATATCTAAGTCTAAATCTTGTGAGATTTCAGGCCAAATCTTGTGGGAACTCGGCAGCAGCAGGAACTCACTAGCCTAGCCTCATTGTTACAGGCTAAATTAGTAGGGCTGTGGACTGCTGGGTACAAACAGGGTCAAGCAAAAGCGAACAGATGCCACCAGCCCTAACACATGAGGTGCCTCACTCATACATCCTGTCTTTTGGCATTCTAGATGTAGTAGGGCTAAACAAGGAACAATGAATTTGGAACTAATGTGCCACACAGCCCATTTTTCATGCTAAACTACAGGTGATAGGACTGGAGGGCATGAGGGGTAGGAACTAACAGCCTGCTCCTGCGATACACAAAGAGTCTCCCTGAGCACTTTGCCAGGTGTTGGACATTTCAGCGCAGTCTGTGCCTGTCCTGCCCCCACTAAAACGTAGCCATGCTTCCCTTTTCACAAATCTTGTGTGTTCTAGAGGCAAATTATGCTTGATCTAAGGCCAAATATTATGAGATTTAAATCCAAATCTTGCAATAGCTCAAGCCAAATCTCTTGGGGAATGGGCAGGATCAGTAACACCCTAGCCTAGGCTCATTCCTGCATGGTAAATGGGCAGGGTTGGGATATTCCTGGATTGGGGCCTGCTGGTTACAAATGGGATAAAACAAAACCCACAGAGGCCGCTGGCACTAACACACATGGTGTCTCACTCATACTAATACCTCTTGGCAATCTAGGTGCAGTAGGATTAAATAAGGACCCAAGTATATAGAACAAATAGGCCAGATCACCCATTTTTCATGTTAAACTAGATGTGATAGAAACTGGAGGATACATGGGGTAGGGAGGAACAACGTGCACAGGAACTGGCTCCTGCAAAAACACAGACTCCCTGGGAGCTTTTCCAGGCTTTGGACATTTCAGCACATATAGTGTCTGTCCTGCCATGCTAAAACACAGCCATGCTTCCCTGTTGGCAAATATGGTGTGATCTAGGGGCAAATCTTGTGAGATGTAAGGCCACATCTCAAGGGATCTAAATCCAAATATCATGAGATAATGTGCCAAATCTTGAGGGAACATGGCAGGAACAGGAACTCCCATGCCTAGCATCCTTCCTGCAGGGTAAATTGGCAAAGGTAGGACATTCTTAGATTAGTGGCTGCTGGGTCCAGTGGGGTAAAACAGAATTCCACAGACACCATCAGCACTAACACAAGAGGTGCCTCGTTCATACTTCCTGCCTCATGGTGCTCTACATGCAGTACATCTAAACACAGATGCATGATATAGGAACAAATAGATTGGGCAGCCAGTTTTTCAGGCTAAACTACAGGTAACAGAAAGTGTAATTCATTAGGTGTAGGAAGAAACAATGGGCACAGGACTTGGCTCCTGTGGACACAGAAACAACCCCCCTGAGAACTTTCCCAGGCTTTGGACACTTTAGTGCAAACTGCGTCTGTCCTCCCCGCCTAAAATGCAGCCAGGCTTCCCTGTTGACATACCTCATGTGATTTAGGGGCAAATCTTGTGATATCTAAGGCCGTACCTCACGTGATCAAAGTCCAAATCTTGCAAAATTTGGGCCAAATCCCATGGGAATGTGGCAGGAGTGTGAACTTCCTAGCCTGGCCTTATTCCTGCAGGGTAAATTTGTAGGGTTTAGACATTCCTGGATTGGTGACTGCTGGATACAAATGGGGTAAAAAAAAAAAAAAGCCCACAGAAGTCACCAGCAGGAATACATGAGATGCCTCACTCTCATGTGCTCTAGAAGCAACTCTCGTGTCATCTCAGGATAATCGCGTGAGATTTAAATCCACATTTCATGAGATCTCAGATCAAATATTGCAGGTCTCCTTAAGAGCAGCAACTTAGCATAACTGCTTTTCCTGATGGGTAAAGAGACATTCTGGATGGGGGAATACGAGGTACAAATGGGGTAAAATAAAAGCCCACAGACACCACCAGCACAAACACACAAGGTCCCTTACTCTTGTGTGCTCTAGAAGCAAATCTCCTATGTTTGAAGGCTAAATCTCATGAGATACATGTCCATATCTCACAATATCTTGAGCCAAATATTGTGTGATCTTGGAATGAGTGCGAACTCCCTAGAGTAGCCTCATTCCTGTTGGGTAAATAGCAGGCTTGGAACATTCCTGGATTGCAAACTGATGGATATAAACTGTGTCAAACAAAACCCCACAGCTACCACCAGCAGTAAACTAGGGCATGCCTCACTCTTACGTGCTCTAGAAGGAAATCTCAGGAGATCTAAGGCCAAATCTCATGAAATAGAAGTCTAAATCTTAAAGATCTTGTGTTAAATCTTGTGGCAACAGATTAGCCGCCCAAACTTCCTACCATAGCCTCATTCTTGATATTCCTGAATTGGGGGTGACTGGGTACAAATGGGGTCAAAGAAAAGCCCACATCCACCACCAGCACCAACACACAAGGTGCCTGGCTCTCAGGTGCTCTAGAAGCAAATCTCAAGAGATCTAAAGCCAAATCTCATGAGATCTAGTGCCAAACCTTCAGGGAACTTGTCAGGAGTGTGAACTCCCTAGGGTTGCCTCATTCCTGCTAGGTAAGTGGGTACGGCTGGGACATTCCTGGGTTGGGGAATACTGGACAAAAGGAGTCAAACAAAATCCCATGGAGGACATCAGCACTAACATATGAGTTTCCTCACTCTTGTGTGCTCTAGAAAGAAATCTAGTGAGATCTAAGGGCAAATTTCATGAGATATAAGTCCAAATCTCATGAGAGCTCAGCTAAATTTAACTGGAACAGCTCCCTAGCATTGTGTCATCTTGCAATGTCCCAGAGCTGGGACATTCCTGGATTGAGGACTTCTGGGGACAAAAGGAGTCAAAGAAAAGCTTACAGATGCCACTAGCACTAACACGAGGTGCCTCACTCATGCTCCCTGACTCTTGGTGTTCTAGGTGCAGCAGGGATAAATACAGACCTATGAAATAGGAATGAATGGTCCAGACTTCCAGTTTTTCATGCTAAACTACAGGTGATATAAACTGGAAGGCATGAGGGGTAGGGAGAAACAACTTGCACTGGAACTGGATCCTATGAACAAAGGGACTCCCTGAGAGCTTTCCCAACTTTGGACATTTCATCACAGTCTCTTTCCTACCCTCCTAAAATATAGCCATACTTCCCTGTTGGCAAATCTTGCGTGATGTATCTAAGGCAAGTCTGGAGAGATCTTGGGCCAAATCCAATGGAATCCAGCAGGAATGGCAACTCCCTAGAGTAGCCTCAATCCTGCAGGAAAAATTGGCAAGCAGGGGACATTCCTGGATTGTAGATTGCTAGCTACAAAGGGGGTCAAACAAAAGCCCACAGATGCCACCTGCACTAGCACACATGGTGCCTGACTCATACTTCCTGCCTCTTGGTGGTCTAGGTGCAGTAGGGCTAAACACAGACCTAAGAAATAGGAATGAATGGGCCACATCACCCTGTTTTCAAGCTAAACTACAGGTGATAGGAATTAGAGGGGATGAGGGGTAGGGTGAAACAATGCGCATATGAACTGGATCCTGTGAAGACACAAACAGACTCACTGAGAGCTTTCCCAGGCTTTGTTCATTTCAGCAAAGTCCATGTCTGTCCTGGACCTGGAAAATGCAGCCATGATTCCCTTTTCAGAAAACTCATGTTATATAGGGGCCAATCTTGCAAGATCAAAGATTAAATCTCACAAGATCTAAGTCCAGATCTTGAAAGATATGGGGCCAGATCTTACAGGAACTGGGCAGGAGTGGGAACCCCCTAGCCATAGCCTGGTAACTGCAGGGAAAATTGGCAAGGCTGTGACATTCCTGGGTTGGGGACTTCTGGGTTCATACAGGGTCAAACAAAAACCCATAGATCCCAACAAAACTAACACATGATATGCCTTGCTCCTACTTCCTGCCTTCTGGAGGTTAGGTGGATTAGGGATAAACATGGGCCAATGAAATAGGAACTAATGGGCTGTACCACCCATTTTTTGTGCTAAACTACAGGTGATAGAAACTGGAGGTCAGGAGGGTAGGGAGAAATAAACAGCAAATGGCTACTTCGAACACAAACACAGACTTCCTGAAAACTTTTCAAGACTTTGGACATTTCAGCACAATCTGTGTGTCTCCAGTCCCCATAAAGAGCAGTCACCCTTCCCTGTTTACAAATCTTATGTGATCCAGGGGCAAATCCCTTGAGATCTAAAGCCAAATACCTAAGATCTAAGTTTAAATCTTGCAGTATCTCAGGTCACATCTTGAGGGAACTCAGCAGGTGGGAGAACACCTTAGATTAGCCTCAATCTTGCAATGCAAACAGGCAGGGCTGGGACATTGCTGTCTTGGAGATTGCTGGATAAAAACAGGGTAACACAAAAGACCACAAACTCCATCAGAACTAACACAAAAGGAACCTTGCTCTCATGTGATCTATGGGCAGCTCTCTCAAGATGTAAGGCCAAATCTCATGAGATGTAAGTCCAAATCTCTAGAGAACTTGGGTGATTGTGGAAACACTACAGGAGTGGTCACTAGCCTAGCCTCCTTTCCGCAGGGTAAATAGGCAAGTATACGGCCATTTCCATTTTGGAGACTGCTGGGAATACATCCTGTGGTAGGGTCCCCTCCCTAAGCGAGAAAAAAAAAACCTCAAGGCAACCTGGTTATACACGTACATGACAATATCCCTTACAACGTTGTAACATGAGACTACTTAATCAGACTACATGTTTGTGTGCCTCTACATATGAGAGGCAAAGAAGTAAAAAAAATGTATAAAAAATTACACCACGTGGTGTTTGGAGGTCAGTTCTTTGGATACAAACCCAACTGAGCAGTGCCAGCATGCATAAAGTTGCTTCCTGGAAAGAAAAGCCTCAGTGTCATGACTCTGTGTGAGAATCCTGCTACATTACTTGGGGGTTCACATCCTGGATTCGGAGACAGTGCATTTCCACCTCCTTTGCCACCAGGGATACGAACCTCAGAGGGCTGGGAGAGGTGACCTTGCCTGGCACCAGTGGACCAGGGCAAGGACCTGGTGTGCACCAAAGGAACCCTTGAGGCCCAGGAACCAGCTCAGGGAGCTCCGCCCATCAGACTGATAGAAACCTGGGTTCGTTTTGGCAGACCTTCCCCTAAGAAGCAGAAGGGGAGCCTGATCACCTCTGAGAGTTGTCCTAGTAGTTCCACAAGTGATGAGGAATGAAGACACAACTCTTAAGGTGCTGGGCAGCAGGTTGGAGTCGCTGTATAACTGTGTGTGGGGACTTGTCTCTCATTCATTTCCTGGGTCAGTGATTATGATAATTAGAGCCAACTGTCTCTGGTTATTCTACCTCAGAACAAGGACTTTAAGGAATATTCCCAAGCAGCTACCGAAACTTCTTTTGTTTCAGGGAAATTCCCTGTCTTCTCCGGACTGACATGGACTGCCTAACTCCACTAGTAGAAAACAAAACAAAAGAAAAGAAACCTGGAGTCCGCTCCTCTGTCTGAGCTAAGATTTAAAACTAGGAATTCTCCTTCTCTGCCTTATGCTGGCACCTCACATCTTCTGCCTTCCCTTCTCCCGCTCCTGTTTCTACACCACCTGGGAGGTAGCCTGCATAACTGACTCCTCAATGCCTCAGAAACCATCAGCTCCTCCTTCCACCCTAGAGGTCATGGAGTGAAGACCATCCATTTCAGATTTCCCCACCAATGCTCTAGGTAAAAATTAACCATGGGGGAACAGTGTTTAAACTAATTTAAGTTTGTTGCTTTGAGATAGACAATGTTTATCAACATTAAATTAAAATAACCTTTTATTCTCCCTAGATTTGCTGAAGGTCAAATAAGCTCATGTTATCTCTGTTCCAATTTGTTAGCAAAAGGATGACTTAATGGTTAACTTTGTCACATAGTTTTCATGGGTAATTGTTAAGATTGCTTTTAAAGTCTTACTTAGTAACCCTAAAATGTTAAAGTTTTTGCTTGCATGATAAATTGGGATTGAATTCATTGGATATCTAACAATATAAGAGGCTAAATCCTCTTACATGTAGGTTTGTGCTTTTGACTTGTTGCAGAAAAACTAAGGGTATTTGGATATGTTGGAAAACATGCTTTGTGCTTAATTGATTCATAAGTTTGCCATCTAAGAAATTGTGATGCAACAGTTCACAATTGGTCACTACTTAGTTTTCACTGGAGACCAAGATTTTTAAGATTTAAAATTCTGCTAAATGTAGTTAAGATTAATGAAAATAAGGAAAGCAACTCTGCATGTAAAAAGTAGATATATAAAAATATATATAAGGAATGCAAATACATTTTTTGTTAAAGGTAAAAAAAAAGAGTAATTTTGTCCTAAATGAGACTGGGGAAAAAAAAAGGTGGGGGGTTCTTACGTCAAAAATTTAAAAGCAAAGTTGTAAAATGTTTGTAAAGAAAAATCTTTAAAAAGAAATTTTATATATGGTCAGGAGGTCTAAGGTTAAACCTTTAAATTACGTTAAATTAGCCACTATCTTATAGACACAAAATAAAACCCCAGTGGCCTTCCTCTCATTAAATGTATGGCTATCTCCCCTAACACCCCTGAGGCTGAGATGATTGTAAAAGACAAATTTGTCACTTGATCAGCACCAGATATTCAGAAAAAAATGCAAAAACTGGCTGTTGATCTGGAAGGGACTCTGGAGGAGCTCTTATGAGCTGCCAATTGGGTATATTCTAACCAAGATCAAGAGGAGAATAAAACAAACACAAAAGGAGGCTTTTAAAAATCTGAGGCCTTAGTTGTGGCCTTACGTACTACGTCAGACCAGACTTCCCGAGGTCCTGGCACCAAGTACCATTTATATGGTCATTCAGAACACTAAAAATGAGAACGTCCTCAGAGGGGACAACCAAGATGAAAACCCCATAAGCCATGCCCCTTGTGTGGAGACAATCGCTGGCGATCTGAATGCTCTCAGGGACCTCTATCTGTGATGGCTCAGATAACCAATGTCCCTGGAAGGGACTGATGGGACCTGGGTATCCTCGCGGTAGCTCCCCTAAACCAACTATCAGAAACCTAGAGCCTTGGGTAACTAGAAGGTAACTGTAGAAGGAAAACTGGTTAATTTCCTTCTTGATACCATAGTTACCTTTTCTGTCCTCCTTTCCACTCTAGGCTAACTATCCAAATGTAGCATGAACGTATAACTAAACTTCTCTCAGCCTCTGGGATACAAATGGGAAAAACTAATTTTTTCTCACTCTTTTTTAATAATACCAGAGAGCTTTACTTCCTTGCTAGGAAGGGTCATTATAACTAAATTAGAGACTATAGTACTACAAACTCCAAAACAAACCATTGTATAAGTTTTGGGAATTACTGGATATTGTAGGCTGTAGATACCAGGGTTCAGGAAAATAATTTGCCTGCTATATCAATTATTAAAGGAGACTCAATCCCACCTACTCTTCCAAGAAAATAAACTGGGGCCTGATTCATAGGCACTGTCTCCAGCACTTGGAATGGTTATAAACAAAGCAGGGCAATTACTATTGAGCTCACAAAGCTAAAAGATCATAAAACATAGCATCAGGCCTTTCATTTAGGGAGGGACAAAACTTATCAAATGGCCCAAAAGATGTTTACTGAAAAAAAATGTGTCAAGGACAGTTCAGCGAGTAGTATTGTAAGGGTTAAATTGTAGTGTAGGGCTAACATGTAGCCTTAAGAAATAACAGCTTTGTTTTAACACTGTAGATTAAGAGATAGCCTTGTCCTATCAATCAAGGGAAAAAAAGTTTAAGGGAAATCAACTGGTTTAGTGTTTGATTGGATTGGGGCAAGGGCATGTCTGAACTGTTTCCACCCCCATCTGGGAACTATTTCTTTGTTCTGTCCCTAGGTGATGATAAAACAATGTGGTCGGCACTAAAAAACTCTGTACCTGGCTGTTTGAGACCGCACTCTGGTCAAGAGTGTTGGTCCTGATTGGTTGGCCTTGCCTCTCATTGCAATAAATTTTGTTGTGACTGTCACTGGTGCCCATAGCATTCTGTTTCAGGAGTCGTGTGGATGCAACAGTATCAGCCTGTGAAATATGTCTTAGAAACAATCCTTTCAACCACAAACTTGCTTTCCCAATCAAGAAACTGGAGGCTATCCAGGAAAGACTGACAATTAGGTTCACTCATATACCAAGGTCAAAGGAATTCCAACATCTGTTTGTATGGGCTGATACTTTTACTAATTGGGTAAAGGTCTTTCCCTGCAAGACAAAAAAGGTACAAAAAGTAACAAAAGTTCTGCTTTATAAAATAATACCCAGGTTTGGCTTACCTAAAAATTTGCAAATTAATACTGATAAATGGCTGCCTTGACTCTTTCTCTAGTAGAACTCCTGGTTATTGGAAAAGTTTTACACCTCAAAATAAAGCAAACTGTCTGCTCACACTCAGAAAAACTCTAAATTACACTTCAAAAGCATTAGATGCTTTAAAAACATTTTTTAAATTATTAGGGCCAAACTCTTGAAAATAGAGCCACCATTAATACTACTCCTGCTCCTCCATCACCTGGGTTATGAGTGATTCCCTGAAATATGTTGTGTACAAAGTTAGGGTATCTCCTAGATTGTTTGACAGGTTTGGAAGCTGGGGACATTATCTTAACATACCATCTTTTTGGTCAGTATAATCTTTACTTTGTGTTTTTCTCTTTGTATCTGCTAATGTTTATGCTGCCTCATGCCTGTTAGCCTTCCATGGTAGAACCATGCCAGGGACCACTAGACCAACCCTTGGGTAGCCTCTAATTGCTGTACACCTACACTCTCCCTTAGCTAGAAGAAGCCAGAATGGTCATCATTCCTGTTCCCTAACAGCACTTAGGGGCCATATTCCGGGGGGGGGGCGGAAATAAATAGGAAAAGAGTTAACATTAAGCAAGGAGAGATAAGGGACCTTCAGGGAGGCAGACTACAGCTGCAAGTGGAAGGCTAAAAATGCAGATGGGGTTCTCCCTTTATGAAATCCCTTATGGGCACCCTCTCCCCGTTATCAAAGGCATAACTGGGGTTCTAAATAAGATAGGCAATCTAACCCTAAGGCAACAGATGTGGGCCCTTGGCTCTACCCTAACCACCTCACACCACTGGGAGAGGGAGTGATTACCTGTGAGTCTGACCACAGATGCCCACCTTTTTAAACTAGGAGATACGATATAAAGGACTAAAATGTCCAACACCTAAAATCCCTCTGGAGGGGCCTGTTCACTATCATTTTGTCCACCCTTAATGCAGTAAAGGTAGCTGAGGTGGGTCCCTGGATTCATCACAGCAGAGTGAAGCCAGCATCTTGAAACTGAAAGTTAATTCCTGATCCATCAATGCTGTGCAAGCTGACCATACAGAAAAAGCAATCTGCAACTCCAGAGCCTCCCGGAAATTGCAGGCCTGCTTTAGTCACTCTGGAAGCTGACTAATTTATGTACAGCAGAATCTTGAGAAATCGATGGTCTGAAAAAACAACTGTCCTCATTTTCTACATCTGTTTTCTTACTGTGATGCATTGTTTCTCACTATTATTGTGAGTCTTGCTCTACTCTTTGCCATAGGGTTGGCCAAGGTCACCCCAGCCAACTGGAAGTGAAGTGAGAGGTTTCTGTTAGCACTCACCTTCCTTTTGTGAATAGGATGCTTCGTTTGTACCAACATGGGGGAAACAATGGCCATAAGAGACTAGAAAATTAGATCCCCACAGGCCTTATAGTAAAACAAAATACCCCAGTCCTGCTACTGGGGTTTGGCTCCTCAAAAGCTCAAATATTTGGAAAAACTGTCTTGCCTGGTGGGGAAAAATTCATCATTGTCTCTGTTAAAAACTTAACATGCCTAGGCCAAAGATTTTATAACCGAACTATCCAGAAAACCCAATGGTGGGGGGCCCCAGATCACCCTGAGCCAGATCCCCACCCTTGTCTCATCTCTGAGAGGCCTGGGACAATGTCAATGCAGCTATCAAATGGCAGACCCCAGAGGGACTATACTACATATGTGGAAGGACAACCTATGTAGCACTTCCCTCAGTCTCATCAGGGTCATATTTGCTGGAAACTATTTATCCATCTTTCTTCTTGCTCCCACTGGCCAGAGGGAAACATTTGGGAGTTCAAGTGTATGAGGATAGGGAGACTCAAAGGAAGTGGTGTGACTTACAAATTGGCAATTAAAAAGATGATAAATGGTCTCCTGAGCATATTATCCAATATTATGGCTCTGACACCTGGGCAGAGGATGGGTTCTTGGTCTACTACACTCCCATTTACATGCTCCCACATAATCAGACTACAAGCAGTTATAAAAATTATAACCAATAAATCTGCTGGAGTTCTTAACTTATTAGCCAAGCAGCAAACCAAAACACGCAATGCTATCAAAATCACTCGGTCTTAGATTACCTACTTGTGTCTGAGAAAAAAGTTTATAAAAAGTTTTAACCTAAGCAACTGCTGCCTACAAATAGATAATGAGAAAAAAGTCATAGAGATCACAAATCAAATAAAAAGGACTATGCAAGTCCCCGTCCAGACCTGGGATGGTTGAAACCCCAGGAAGTTATTTAGAGGATGTTTTTCAACTTTTGGGAGATTCAAAACTCTCACAAAAATTATCCTCCTAAATCTGGGAGGTTGCTTAATCCTACCTTGCTTAGCTCCCCTGATTGTACAGTCTGTCTTCAGTCTCACTGAGGCCATGATTTTAAAAAAGATGGCCACTCATGTAATGATGTTATAGAAATATAAACCTCTAAACCAAGATGATGCTCTTTGACCCCAAATAGAGAGATACAAGCATCAGAGGGGGAAGTGTGGTAGGGTCCCCTCACTAAGGAAAAAAAAAATCTCAAGTCAACCTGGTTATACGTGTACATGACAACATTCCTCATGACCTTATAACATGAGACTACTTAATCAGACTACATGTTTGTGTGTTACCATATATGGGAGACAAAGAAGTAAAAAAAAAAGGAATAAAAAACTACACCACATGGTGTTCAGGGCTCAGTTGTTTGGGTATGAACCCAAATGAGCAGTGCTGGCATGAATAAAGTTGCATCCTGGAAAGAAATGACTCGGTGTCATGACTGTGAGAATCCTGCTACAATCCAACCCCATGAAAGGCAGCCAGTCTTCCCTCTTAGCAAATCTCGCATGATCTAGGGGAAAATTTTGTGAGATCTAAGGTGAAATCATGTGAGATTTAAGCCCAAACTACATGAGATCTCTGGAAGCATTACAAGGAAATTTGACAGGAGTGGGAAGTCCCTAGCCTAGCCTTCTTCATGAAGGGGAATAGGCAAGGATGGCCATTTGCGGATTGGGAATAGCTGGGAACACATCTGACACTCTTTTATGCAACAAGGCTTCCTTGTTGGCAGATCTAGAGAGATCTAGGTCCAAATCCCACAAGATCTCAGGCGGCATATCTCGGGAAGTGGGCAGGTGTGAGAATTCCCTAGCCTAGTCTCATTTATGCACAGAAAAGAAGGAACGATGGCCATTTCCAGATTAGGGATTTCCATGAATACACCTGCCCCTCAAAATGCAGCCAGACTTCTCTTTTGGCAAATCTGGCATGGTCTAGGAGCAAATTTTGTGAAATCTAAGTAAAAATTTGTACAATATTGGGTGATATATCAGGGGAAACTAGCAAGAGCAGGTTCCTTAGCAGGAACCTTCCATGTCCTGGAAACAGGCAGGGATGGCCATTTCCAGATTAGGGATGACTGGGAGCACACCACCTCAAGAAACAGAAAAGCTTCCTTCTTGGCTAATTCCTTGAGATCAAGGGACAAATCTTATGAGCTCAAACTCCAAATCTCAGGATATCACAGGTGACATGTTACAGGAACAGGATGGGAGCAGAAACTTCCTGGTTAGCCTTGTTATTGCAGGAGAAATAAGCAGAGATTGCCATTTATGGATTGGGAACTGCTGGGAACACAGCCACCCCCTGAAAGGCACCTTGGCTTCTCTGTTGGCAAATCTCATGAGATCTAAGGACAAATCTCAACAGATCTCTGGCAACATATTGTGGGAAATAGGCAGGGGCAGGAACTCCCTGGCCTAGCACAGTTCATGCAAGGAAACTACCTAGCCTAGACTTATTCATGCAGGGCAAATATACAGGGATGGCTATTTACGGATTGGAG
This sequence comes from Acinonyx jubatus, assembly GCF_027475565.1. NCBI lineage: Eukaryota > Metazoa > Chordata > Mammalia > Carnivora > Felidae > Acinonyx > Acinonyx jubatus. The sequence goes on from NC_069391.1 coordinate 61,891,625, forward strand.
ACTGCCTGGAACATGTGGGTCCCACAGACACTGAAAGATGGCAACAGCACAAATACCACAGGTTCTATGGTCATATTTCCTGCCTCTCTGACTTATTTTTTAATGTTTAGTTTTGAGAGAGAGAGAGAGAGAGAGCAGGGGAGGGGCAGGGAGAGAGGGAGACACAGAATCTGAAGCAGATTCCAGGCTCCAAGCTGTCATCACAGAGCCCAATACAGGGCTTGAACTCACAAATTGTGAGATCATGACCTGAGACAAAATTGGATGCTTAACCGACTGAGCCACCCAGGTGCCCCTTAGACTTCTCAGTGCACTAAAGGCAAACATGGACCAATGAAATAGGAACAAATGGTCTGGGTGGTCCATTATTCATGCTAAACTAGAGATGATAGAAACAGGATGGTGGGAACTGTAGGAAGAAGCACCACATCCTGGAATCAGCTCTTCTTAACATACAAACACACTCCCTAAGATCTTCCACGCTTTGGACATGCCAGCACAGTCTGCATCTGCCTGGCCCCACTGAAACATAACCAGATATCCCAGTTGGCAAATCTCACGTGATGTGGGGGGGAATTTCATGAGATCTAAGGCCAAATCTCACGAGATCTTGGCCGACATATTGATGGAACTCGTAAGGAGTAGGAAATACCTAATGTAGCCTCCTCTGTACAAGAGAAAAAGGCAAAGATGGCCATCCAGATTTGGGACTTCTGGGAACACTCCTGCCTCCCTGAAATGCATCCAGGGCTACTTTTTGGTAAATCTTTCATGACCTAGGGGCAAGTCTCAAGAGATCTGAGGCCAAATCTCATGGTACTTAAATCCAAATCTTGGGAGATCTCAGAGGGCATACACAGGAACACATCAGGAATGCAAGGTACCTAGTATAGACTCTTCATTGCAGGGGAAATAGGAAGTGATGGCCATTTCAGGATTGGGGACTGCTAGGAAAACACCTGCCCCCTGAAACACAGCAAGGCTTTCATTTTGGCAAATCTTGCATTATTTGGGGCAAATTTCATGAGATCTAAGACCAAATCTCTTGTGATCTTAGTCCAACTCTCAGGAGCTCTAGGGCAATATATCATGAGAACTCGGCAGGAGCATGAACCCCCTAGCCTACCCTCATTCATGTAGGGAAAATATTCAGGGATGGCAATTTCCACATTGTGGACTAACTGGAACACCTGGGGTCCCAGGAAGGATCACAGATGGACACAGGTCATATACTGGTGGTGTCACGCTTATATGCCCTGCCTCTCTCAGCCTCACTAGTACAGCAAAAATAAACATGGACCAGTGAAATAGGAACAAATCGGTTATATGTCCCATTATTCATGCTAAACTGGAGGAGATATAAATAGGAAGGTGGGAAGCATAGGGAGCAGCACTGCATCCTGGAACCATCTCTTGTTAACACACAGACTCCCTGAGAGCTTCCAGGCTTCAGATATTTCAGTGCAGTCTGGGTCTGCACTGCCCCACTGAAACACAGCCAGATACCCCAGATGGCAAATATCACATGGTTGTAGGGGCAAATCTCACAAGATCTATGTCCAAATCTCACAAAATCTCAGCAGACATATCATGGGGACTCTTCATGAGTGGAAAATACCTAGTCTAACCCATTCATGCAGTGTAATAGACAAGGACGGTCATTTCTGGATTGAGGACTGCTGGGAACACACTCCCCCCCCTTTAATGCAGCCAGGCTTCCCTTTTAGCAAATCTTTGATGATGTTGGGTCAAACCTCATGAGATCTAGGGCTAAATATCTCAAGATCTAAGTCCAAATCTCACAAGATTTTGGGGGATCTCATCAGGAGTGGGAAATACCTAGTATAGCCTCACTTCTGAAGTGGAAATAGGAAGGATTGCCTTTTGCTGATTGGGAACTGATGGGAACACACCTACCTCCATGAAACACAGTCAAGCTTCCCTTTTGGCAAATCTCACATGATCTGGATGCAAATTTTGCGAGATCTAAGTCCAAGTCTCTTGAGACTAGAACTGATTCCAGTGCATGATGTTTTTTCCTATAGCTGCCACTTTCCTGTTTCTATCACCTCTAGTTTAGCATGAATAATGAGCCATGTGGCCTGTTTGTTCCTATTTTATTGGTCAGTGTTGAGTCCACTGCACCAAAACTGCTGAGAGAGGGAAGAAGTATGAGCATGTCCCCTCTGATATTTGTGCTGTTGCTGTCTATGAGCCTCATGGGACTCCAGGTGCTCCAGGCTCTGCCTAATCTGGAAATAGTCATCCCCGAATATTTCCCCTGCATGAAAGTCTCTAGCTTAGAGAGTTCCTACTCCTTCTGAGTTTTCCTCTTATGTCACCTGGGCTCTTGAAAGATTTGACCTTATATCTCATGATATTTTCCCCTAGATCACATGAGATTTGCCAAAAGGGAAGCCTGGCTGCATTTCAGGAGGTGTGTGTTCCCAGGAGTCCCCACTCCAGAAATGGCTATCCTTGCTTATATCCCTTAGCAGAAATGAGACTAGACCAGGTATTTCCTGCTCCTTATGAGTTCCCACTATATGTCGCCCAAGATCTCCTGAAATTGGGCCTTAGATCTCATGAGATTTGCCCCTACATTATGGGAGATTTGCCGAAAGGGAAGACTAGCTGTGTTTCAGGGAGGCTGGTGTGTTCCCAGCAGTTCCCAACCTGGAAATGGCCACCCTTGCCTATCTACCTTGCATGAACAAGGATAGTCTAGGGAGTTCCCACTCCTCCCAAGTGCCCTCATTATATCATCTGAAATCTGTCGAGATTTGGACTTAGATCTTGTGAGATTTGGCCTTAGACCTGGGGAGACTTGCCAAGAGGAAAGCCTGGCTGCATTTCAGCAGGTTGGGTGTGTTCCCAGCCATCTCCAATGCAGGAGTGTCCCAGCCTTGCTTATTTTATTGCAAGAATGAGGCTAGTCTAGGGAATTCCCACTCCTGCCAATTCTCTCAATATTTAGACTTAGGTCTCTCTTTCTTTGACCTTAGATATTGGGAGGATTTGCCTCTAGATCAGATTAATGAAAAGGGAAGTGTGGCTGTATTTTAGGATAGACGGGACAGGACAAAGATGCATTGAAATGTCCAAAGCCTGGGAGAGCACTCAGGGAGTCTATTTTTGTGTTCACAGGACCCAGTTCCAATGTATGTTGTTTTCCCCTACCCCTCCTGCCCTCTGATTTTATCACCTGTACTTTATCAGGGAAAATAGGTATTCAGGTCCATTCATTCCTATTCCATGTTTAGTCATGTTTAACCCTACTACATTTAGAACGCCAAGTGGCAGGAAGCATGAATGAGGCACTTTGTTAGTGCTGGTGGCATCTGTTGGCCTTTGACCACAATTGTATCCAGTAGTCCCTAATCTAGGAAGGTCACAGCGTTTACAATTTAACCTGTAGGAATGAAGCTGAGCTAAGGAGTATTTCCTGCTCTTGCCAAATTCCCATGGGATTTGGCCTGAGCTCTCACCATCTCACGAGATTTGGACTTAGATCCCATTAGTGCAGTGTAAATTGGCAGGGTGGAAACATTCCTTTATTGGTGACTGTTGTGAACATCTGGATCCAAAAAAACTATGGATGTTACCAACACTAACCCATGAGGTGCCTCTCTCATACTTCCTGCCTCTTGGCATTCCTGGTAGAGTAGTTAAACATGTACCAATAAAATAGGAATGAATGGGCCAGACCACCCATTTTTTGGTTTGTTTTTCTTTTTGCATAAACTACAGGTGATAGTAACCAGAGGTCAGGAGGGGTAGGGTGAAACAACATGTAAAATAATTGCCTCCTGTGAACACACAGGCTCCATGAGAATTTTCCCAGGTTTTGGACATTTTAGCACATTCTGTATCTGTCTTGCCCCTAAAACGCAGTCACACTTCACTGTTACAAATCTTGCATTATCTAGCAGCAAATCTTGCAATATCTAAGGCAAAATGTCATGAGATGTAAGTCCAAATCTTGTGATAGCTCATGCCACATATTTCAGGGACTCATAAGGAAAGGAAACTCACTAGCCTAGCCTCAGTTGTATAAGGTAAATAGGGCTGGGATGTTTCTGGATTGGGAACTGCTGGGAACACCTGGCATCCCACAAACACACGCAGATGGTAACAGAACAAATATATGGGGTGCCTTGCTCATACTTCCTGCCTCTGAGTATTCTAGGGGAGATAATGCTAACAACAGACTGATGAAATAAGAATGTATGGATTAGATGGCTCATTAGGCTAACATATGAATGATACAGGAAAGCAGAAGGTATAGGCAGAAGTAAGATGCACAGGAACCAGCTTCTGTAAACACACAAACTGTCTCCCTGAGAGCTCTAAGTATTTGGACATTGTAGCACAGGCTGTATATGTCCTGCCTTCCAAAAGTGCAGCCAGTCTTCCCTGTTGACAAATTATCATGATTTAGGGGCAAATCTTGGGAGATGTAAGCCCAAAACTCACAAGACCTCAGACCAAATGCTGCATAAACTTGGCGGGGGCAGGAACTCCCCAGCTTAGCCTCATTCTTGCGGGGTAAATTGGCAGGTTTGGGACATTCCTGGATTGTGGACTGCTGGGAAAATCAGAGTCACAAAATCTCACATATGCTACCAACATTTCTACACAAGGTGCTTCACTCATCCTTCCAGCCTCTCAGCTTTTCTGGTGCAGTAGGGCTAAACACATAACAATGAAAGAGGAACAAATATATCAGACCATCCATTGTTCAATCTAAACTACAGGTAATAGAAACCGGGGGGGCTAGAAAGGTAGGAAGAAACAATTTGCCCAGGACCTGGTGCCTGTGAACACAGAGACTCCCCAAGAGCTTTCCCAGGCTTTGGACATTTCAGGGCACTCTGTGTCTATCCTGTCCACCCAAAGTGAAGCCAGTCCTTGTTGACAAATATGGAATAATTTAGGGGCAAATCTTCAAGCTCTAAAGCCCAAACTCATGAATCTTGAGACAAATCTCACAGGATCTAGGCAGGAGTGGGAACTCCCTAGCTTAGCCTCTTTTGTGCAGGGTAAATCGGCAGGGCTAGGATATTTCTGAATTGGGGACTGTCTGAAACAGCCAGGTTCCCACAAATGCCCAGAGATGCCACTAGCACTAACACATGGGGTTCCTTGTACATATTTACTGCCTCTCTGCATTCCAGGTGCAGTATGATAAACACGTACCAATGAAATACAAAGGAATTGGCCAGACCATCAGTTTTTCACCCTAAACTATAAGTTATGAAAACCAGAGGTAATGATGTTAGGGAGAAACAACGTGCACAGGAACTGGCTCCTATAAACACAGAGACTCTCTGAGAGCTTTCCCAGGTTTGGGACATTTCATCACAGTCCATGTCTGTCATGCCCCCAGTAAAATGTAGTCACACTTCATGGTGACAAATCTTGCATGATCTAAGGGCAATTATCATAGATCTAAGGCTGAATCTCATGAGATATCAGGGAAAATCTTGAGGGTACTGGGCAGGAACAGGAACTCCCTAACCTAGCTTCTTTTGTGAAAGGTAAATTGGTGGGGCTGGATCATTCCTGGACTGCAGACTACTGGGTACAACCTGGGTCAAACAAAAGCCCATAGAGGCCACCAGCACTAACACACAGGGTGCCTAGCTATACTTCCTGCCTCTGGCTTTCTAGGTGCAGTAGGGCTAAAGTACCAATGAAATAGGAACAAATGAGCTGTAATGTGTTTTTCATGCTAAACTACAGATGATAGAAACCAGAGGGCAGAAGTGGTAGGGAGAAACAATGTGGTTCATGAGAAGTGGTTCCTGTGAACACCCAAACAGACCCCCTGTGGTGAGCTTTCCCAGACTTGGGACATTTCAGTGCAGTCTGTGTCTGTCCTGCTCCTCTAAAACATGGCAGACTTCCCTGTTGAAAAATCTAGCATGATCTAGGGGAAAATCTCATGAGACCTAAGTCCAAAGTGCATGAGATCTCAGGACACATATCCTGGGAACCCAGCAAGAATGGGAACTCCCTAGCCTACTCTCATTTGTGTAGGGTAAATATGTGGTGCTGGTACATTTCTGGACTGGGGACTCCTGGTAACAACCAGGTTCCCACAAACACATGCAGATGGCAACAGCACTAACACATGAAGTACCTTGCTCATACATCCTGCCCTTCAGTATTCCAGGTGCAGAACTGTAAACATGTACCAAATAAATAGAAAACGAATGGGCTGGAGGGGCCAAGATGGCAGAACAGTATGGAAGTTTTGTTTGTTTGTTTGTTTGTTTTGTATTTCTCATCCCTGAAATGCAGTCAGATCAACACTAAACCATCCTGCACCCCTAGAAAACAGGATTAATGCAATATGCACAACCTGAACCACAGAACTCAGCAGATATATGGCATGGAGAGGTGAACTGGGAGAGAGAGAAGCTGCGGGGGGCAGGGAGCTGTTTTTGCTTGCTGAGAGAGGACTGAGATGGGGGAGAGTATGGGAAAAACACCCCCCCCCGTAAACAACTGAAAAGAAAGTGGAAAAGTGGAAACAGCTTCAGGAACTGAACAAAAAAGGGATAAAGGAGAAAAGGAGAGGGTTTAAATTCCATTAAGACTCTATAAACTGGGGGCGGGGGTGCAGAGTCTGAAACTCCACAGACCGATACCTGGTGGTACTCTGGTGGGAAAGGTGAAACCCAGAGCAAACAGCAAGGTCCAAGGGGTCTTTGGGCCAAATGGGGAGAGGTGGTTCCCCTGCTGGAAGGACATTTGATAGAAGATGTGTGGCCACCCCACAGGCAAAGGTCCCAGTGGACCCTGGAGAAAACCACATTCACGTGCTGGAACAAAGACATTAAGGGGGAAGCCTGGAGCCAGATGCGTGTTGTGATTTTCCATAAACCCTGAAATGCTGCTGCTACATGACTGCATGAACCTCTGGGGTGGGCTGGCACCTAGCCACAGTCTCTGGGCATCTGCAGCAGCACGGTCCTACAAATGTTCCTGGGGGTGGGCGGGCACCCGGCCATTGCTCAGTGAGACCCTCCCCCAGAAGGTCTGAGTGGGTCCCCCCTCAGAAGTAAGGGGTTGGGAAACACAGACACATCTGAGATAAAACTCAGGAGGGATGTGCCATCTGGCACCCTGATGGCTTGGTCATGGAGAGTGTAAAAGCAGGGAGTGGATGGAAGCTGGAGTCAAAGGAGGTGTGCTTCATTGCTGGTCGGGGAGAGCACAGAGTTCCAATACCAGAGACTGGGTAGCTGGATGATGCCATTTTCACCCCTCCCATGCATGCACAAAAACACCTGCAAGCGCCACAACTATCCACCCCAGTAAGCTAAGCAGTGCCATCTAGTGGAAAACAGAGCTGCTAAGACTTCCAATACAATGTTGAACAGTGGAGAGAGTGGACATCTCTGTCTTGTTCCTGACTTTAGGGGGAAAGCTCTCAGTTTTTCCCCATTGAGGATGATATTAGCGTTGGGTCTTTCATATACGGGTTTTATGATCTCAAGGTATGATCCTTCTATCCCTACTTTCTTGAGGGTTTTTATCAAGAAAGGATGCTGTATTTCATCAAGTGATTTCTCTGCATCTATTGAGAGAATCATGTGGTTCTTGTCCTTTCTTTTATTGATGTGACGTACCACATTGATTGTTTTGCAGATATTGAACCAGCCCTGCATCCTAAGTATAAATACTAGTTGGTTGTGGTGAATAATTTTTTTAACGTATTGTTGGATCCGTTTGGCTAATATCTTGTTGAGGATTTTCGCATCCATGTTCATCAGGGATATTGGTCTATAGTTCTCCTTTTTAGTGGGGTCTTTGTCTGGTTTTGAAATCAAGGTAATGGAAGGAAAACTTCCAAACTCTTTCTATGAGGCCAGCATTACGTTGTGTTGTCTGATTGCTATTATACTAAGCTGCACCCAACTGGGCCAACTGCACTCTTGATGAACATCACAAGTCTCTCCATCTGCTTGGTTTACAGACTATAAAGTGCTTCATAGTTTGACTTCTACAGGAAACCAAATGTAATTTCAGTCGTATTTCATTCTGTTTGCTGGTCCATTTATTCAATTTTTTCTTTTTCTTGAATACAGAAAGAGAAAAAATTTACTTTTATTTTCCATTTTTATTAAAAAGATTTTTCTTTGTTTTTCTACTATAATTTTTACTTTTTTATAAATTTTTATTTTTATTTTTTGTAAATTTTTAAAATTATATTTTACTTTATCATTTCATTTTATTCTATTTTGTGTTCATTTTTCAAATTTTCAAATGGTTTCTTTTTTTCCCTAATTTTCTTCTTTTCTTATCTTTCCCTTTTTTTCTCTAATCTATCAAGCTTCTTTCAACAACCAGACCAAAACACATCTAGGATCTAGCATCCTTTCTGCAGTGTTTGGTCTGAGATCTTGCAATATTTGTCCTTTGATCTTACATGACTTGCACCTAAACCATGTGAGATCTGTCAACAGAAAATAGGTGGCTGTTTTCCTTAAGGGCAGGACAGAGACTGTCCTGAAGTTTCCTAAGCCTGGAAGGATAAATGGCAGCCTGCCTGTGTGTTCAGTGGAGCCAGCTCCTGTGCACTTTGCGTCTCCCACCCCCTGACCTCCTGTTGCTATCACCTCTACTTTAACATGAGTAACAGGAATGTCCGAGCCCTACCTACTTATCATGCACAAAAGGTGGTAAGCTAAGGAGTTTCTCCTAGTGCTGAGTTTCCATGAACTTTGGCTTGAGATTGCAAGATTTTGCTGTAGATCTCATGAGATTGGGCCCTTCATCCTGTGAGATCAGGTCTCAGGGAAGAAGTTGGAGCTTTCTTTGGGGGAAGGACAGACTCATGTTGCTCTGAAGATTCCAAAGCATGGAACAAAAAAACAGAGACTGCCTGTGTGTTTAAAGGAGCCCACCTCTGTGCACTTGTTTCTCCCCACACCCTTCCCCTACTGTTACTGTCAACTTTAGGGTGAATAACCGGCCACACAAACCATTAATCCTTATTTCAGTAGTCTCTTGTTACTCCTACTTTACCCAGGATGCTGAGAGAGGCAGGAAATATGTGTGAGATACTTTGTGTCTTTGTGCTGGTGGTGTCAGGAAGCATTTGTGGGACATTAGGTGTTCCCAGGTGTCCCCAATACAATAATGTCCCAGCCCTTCCTACTTATCCAGCACAAAGGAGACTAAGCTAGGCATTTGCTCCTCTTGCCATGTTCCCATGAGATTTAGCCTTACATCTCCTGAGATTTGTCCCTAGGTCACCTGAGACCTGGCAACAAGAAAGAAGTGGCTGTTTTTTGGGGAATAGGGCACAGACTTCCCTTAAGTATCCAAAGCCTGACAAACATCCCAGGGAGACTGAGTGTTCAGAAGGACTGGTTCCTCTGCACTTTGCTTTTCTGCACATATCCATCTCCCCTGCTTCTTGCACCTCTAATTTAATGTGAATAATGGGCTGGGCTGGTCCATTAGTCCCTCTTTCTGTGATCTGGTGTTCTGCCCACAACATCTAAGATGCAGACAGACTGGAATTATTAGGGAGGTATCTTGAATGTTTACATGGTGACATCAAGGGGGACTTTGTGAGACCCGAGGTTTTCCCACGTTTTCCCAGGTTTCCCCAATCCAGGAATGTTCCAGCCCTACCTACTTATCCTCCACATAACACACAACACGAACTACAATACACAACACAATCACTGCACAAAGAACCCACACACAGCAGTATATGACACATACACCACATTCACACAACACATGTGTCACATACACCAGAAACACAACACGTGCATGAAACATATAACACATACATAAGACAAACTGAAACCACATAAACCACACACACACCAACATATACAACACATATACCACACAAAAATACATACAACACACACCCAAACATACTCAATACAAAAAGACACCACACTACAAAATAAAAACCCACCACACATATAACACACACACTTTAAACATATACAAAAGCATTCCACATATACACCTCACACACACCACACATACAATATCACACCCCCTCACATACATCACCCAAACACAACACATATACCTCACAAAACCACACCACACATACACCATACTCAGCACACATATACCACAAAAATACATACCACAATACACCACACACATAGCCTACAAATAATGCACATACCATGCATGCACCAAACTTGCACACAAATATGCCATACACAAACACAGAATACACATTATACCACACATAGAACAGATACTTACTACTCTTAAAATACACAAAACAATTTCTGCAATACACACACACAATAAACATTCAATATACACTAACCCATATACGACATACAAATGCACATTACACATACACCAATCACACAACACATATACAACACAGATATACAGATATACACCAAACACAACACACATGCAATGGACACACACACAACCCACACACTGCACAGAGCAAACACGGACACCACGCATAAACCACACATTCACACATTCACCACCCACACACATACACCACAAAATACACATATACTACACATACAGTACATATATACAAAATACACACCACACAAATACAGCAGTCACAACACATACATCCCACACACCACATATATACCACACACACACATTGTATATACTACACATTCATTACACATAACAAATACACCCCATATACACTACATACATAAAACATTCACACCATACATAAAACACACAGAACACACTTATACCACAAAACATTGCGCACACACCAGTCAACTGAAACACAACACACAAATACATCTCACACATATACACTACACATACACACCAAACATACACCATGAACACAACACCCCCTTCACTTAAACCATACATACAACACACATATTCCACATACAAACCACACATACACCAGACAACATGCCTACAACACACTTACACATGTATATGCCACACACATATTACACATAGACCACAAATACATGAGGCACCTATCACACTTACCTCACACACCAGCAACAAATACACACATTTTCACCAAACAACACATATACCACATACATAACAGAAATACATCACATAAACACCCCAATGCGACAAACACATATGCCACACACACACCACACATATATCATCCTCCTACTAGACATACACCATATACACAATTCATAAACAAAACACACATATATATGCCACATTCTCACACATTACACCTATAACTGCCACAGCACACATACAACATGCACACCACAACTGCAGGGCACACACATAACACACATACTCCACACAATCACCACACATACACACCACTCACCACACATGTGTAGCAGAAATACAGAACACAGAAAACATACACCATACACACTCCACTTATAATACACACACAATGTATACCACATGCCCATTACCATACAGCATAAAAATGCCACCCACAGCACACACATCACACACCTATGTAATGTACCTCACACACATACACCACATTCACACCAAAGATGATAATTACATTTACCACACATACCTCACACATACAACACTTAAAAAACTCACACATAATGCACACACACAAAACATATACTACAAACACATACACATCACAAACACAACACAAATACATCACACATACACTACACAGACAACACATATAAGACACACACACATAAATCACACAGGCATCACACATGCAGCAGATACCAAACACATACAAACAGGCACACCATAAACATTATACACACACTACACATACATTGCAAACACTACACTTATATCACACACTCACAGAAACACTACCAATGCACATGCACCACCCTACACACACATATACTGAACACACAAACCACAAATAAACCACATACAGTCAACACACTCAACATATTTAGTACGGTGACAGCAAACATACAACACAAACACCACATAAATGACAGAAATAAATATGCTACACATATACTACACATTCACACATACACCATGCTAACACACAAACACCACACACAAACCAAACATACACCACATACACACATCAAACTGTCACCATACTCAGGGAACCTCCATCACACACACACCTCACATACAACACACATGCATCATACAACACACACCACACAGACAACAAAACACACAATGCACACCACACATACTTCAGTATACAAAACAAGCACTACATACACTCACACATAAACAACACAATCCACTCATACACCATAAGCACACCACGTTCACACCATAAATACATGACACATTTACTACAAATACATCACAAACACAATACATATATGACACACACACCACAAAAACTCACTAAACATACACCACACACACATCACACATAAACACATGCACACAACACAGATCACAGATACAATAGACAATACAAACAACACACACACACATCACATACAATGGATACCACACATACACCCCACATTTACTCAGATACCCCCACACCTACACCAAATAACACACATGTACCATACATGCAGCACATGTATAAAACACATGTAAACCACACACATTATTCCATTCTCATCTCTGATAAATAATATTTCCCTCCCTGTATCATTTCCATCCTTTTGCTCTTCTTACAAACTAGGTTCTTCAAGGGGACCTCTTAGAACAAGTGCTTCAAAGCAATCATCTCTGCTTTAAACTGGGGAGTCTGGCTGAGTCTTTGTGACTGTGGGGGTATTTGGCTCACAAGGCCATCCATAATTTTGCTTCAGATCTATGTTGACATCAGGAGGCCCAGGACACCTGAAGGTGCCCAGCAGAAAATATATCTGTGTAGGCTCAGAGAAAGGTTTTGAGAAAGATCTGGCCAAATTTCTTGGTCAAGAATAAATAAAACGGTACATATCATTCCCAAATTTATTCAAATCCAATTTAAAGTGTAGAACTTTAGCAATCCTTTTATCCATTTCCAATACCTTGATGTATCTTTAATTAGGTCTTGGGTCATGTTAATAGTAATGGGCGGTCACTCACACAGACAACACCCATATATTGATGGAAAATTCCTATTGTGGTTCTGTGCAAAGTGAGAGCAACTAGTGTTTGATATACCAAAGGAAAGATGGTCCTCTTGTCCTTGGATGCTTGGTTTTGATAGCTGATATAAGTTCAGTAAAGTGAACCAGCTTGCCTTTCTTTTATGGCTGATTGAAATGATTTCATTCTGAAGAACAAGGTGTTGGCACATGCCCACTATGCTCCACAATCTATTTAGAACAAAAAGATCTTTTTTAAAGGAATGTGACACCAAGGACTGTTTCTAAAAACTTCATCAGGTGGGAGAAACAACCTGCTACCCTTCTATCACTGCTACCTCTATCCACTGAAAGAAAGGTAGGGTGAAAATTCAATGTCAGAAGCTTTCCCACTGTTTGTAAAGGAAGAATAATGGTCTTAAGCTAACTGGGCTTCTGATTGTACTACTCACTTCATTCTCAGCATTATCCTATTCTTATGAAGATATTTGACCCTCCATATATCACATTGCATCCCCTTTGTCTTTTTTTATAGGTGGTTCTCCTTTGGGCCCTTTCAGAGCCAGTGTCTTAGAACAACATTCTCTGTTAAACTTGGTAAAGGGGCAAGTCCTTTGAACTATGGGATGGTATGGGCCACAGGACTTCCTGTTTGTTACTTGGCTGCAAAACTATGTTGACATCTGAGAGCTAGGGCATTTGAAGTTACCCAGCAGAGACTGTCTGTATGTAGAATCAGCCAGAGGTTATGAGAAGGAGATGACCTCATTTCTGGGGTAAAGGGAAATGACATTACAGACCTAATTTACTGGATTATACCATTCCCATTTGAAATGTATAACTTTGGCTTTTCTTGAGCCATTCCCATTGCCTTGTTGTTTTTCTATGTTCATTCACATTCACAGGTAATGCAGTTGTCACATAGCCAACACCCAGGGATTGCTGACTAGTTCTCCCTCTGGTTTTTTGCTAGTTAGAGCAACCAGTTTGTGATAACCACACCCAAAAAACAATGTCCCTCTGGTTCCTGACCACACTGTGCTTTCCAAGATGGTGTAAGGAGTGATGTGTAGCAAGCTTGCCTCCTTTCCTGGCTGACTGAGATGCCTTCAGGCTGAGGAGCATAAGGTTTGTGCTTGTTACATATGCCCTAGGACATTTTTAGAGCAGAAAGACCTTTTTAGAGACTAATGCATCAGGGCCCTGTCCCAAGTACTTGATCATTACCTGGGAGAACTGGCATGCACCTTTGAATCACTGCTACTTCTGTATAATGATGGGAAAGGAAGGCAAAACAGCCAAACCCAAGAGGTTTCTTTTTTATTTTATTTTATTTTTTAATATATGAAATTTATTGTCAAATTGGTTTCCATACAACACCTAGTGCTCATCCCAAAAGGTGCCCTCCTCAATACCCATCACCCACCCTCCGCTCCCTCCCACCCCCCATCAACCCTCAGTTTGTTCCAAACCCAAGAGGTTTCTATATTTTTTCTTAAGGAAGAAAATAGTCCTGCTCCCCACCTAAACACAGCCTGCCTTCTGTTTTGACAAACCTCAACGGTGCAGGCGGGACCCAGGGCTAAATATAGCTATTTGTCAGGCCAAATATCGTGACATCTCCGGCACCCATCGGACAGGCCCCCACCAAGAACCGGAATTCCCTAGCCGAGGCTCTTGCCTGGAGGTGAAAAAGCCCTGGAATTCATTTTCCGCAGAAGCGGGACCGTCGGAAACATGGCCGCTTTCCTGAAACGCCAACCTAACTTCCATTTCCATGCACAAATCACGTGCCAGGGGTCAAACACGCGGGATCTTGAGCCACATCTCCTGAGACCTTGGCCAACATGTAGCGTGCACTCAACAAGAGCCACAACTCCCTAGCAGAGCCTCCTTCCCGGAGGCAAGCTTGCCCTTTGCGGCATTTTCTCGGCAGATTTGAGATGGTTTGGGAAGCCCCTGCTCCCATGAAACTCAGCCTGGCTCCCATGTTGACAAACCTCTCTGTGACCCTGTGGTAAATCTTATGAGACCTCAGTCCACATCTCGCGAGATCTAGGGCGCCAAGAGGACACCAGGCCACAGCAGAAGAGCTGTAGCCGAGGTTGCTGGACATGGAAAAGGTCCTGAATTACTTTTCCAGTCTTTCAGGAAGATCATGACTACTGCGTTCTTGAGAGGCAGCCTGGCTTCCATTTGGACACATCTCCCAGGATCCAGGGGCAAATTTCGGCAGATCTCCAGTGCCCTCTGGCAGATACCCAGCAAGCACTGGAACTCGCTAGCTGATCATGTTTTCTGTAGGTGAAAATGGCCTGCAAGGCATTTTCAGCAAATGAGGTACCATGGGGGATACCCGTGCTCCCCTGAAAGGCAGCCAGGATTCCTGTTGGAAGAAGCTTGCCTACCCAGGGTCAAATTTCGCGAGGTTTTATTCCAAATCTTTCAAGATCTAGGGAGCCAACTGGCGGGTATCTGGGAAGACCCAGAACCGCCATGCGGAGGCTCATTCCTGGAGGCAATAGAGACCCTGAATTCCTTTTCGCTGATTCTGCATTGTCAGGAATACCCTTGCTTCCCTGAAATACAGCCTGGCTTTCATTTTTTTTCACACTTCGTGTAACCCAGAGGCAAATTTTGCAAGATGTTGGACAAAACTCACAATATCACTGCCTCCTTGTCTGTTGGGCACCTGGCAAGTGCTGGAATTTCCTGGTGACCCTTGTTCTTGGAGATGAAAAAGCCCTGAAATTGCTGTTCCGCGGATTCAGGAATGTTGAGAGTACCCCTGATCCCCTGAAACACAGCCTGGTTTCCATTCTGACAAACTTCCTGTGATCTAGGGTCAAATATCATATCTCTGGCACCTTCCGTGCAAGTATTCAAGTGCTGGAACTCCTTATGAGGCTGCGCCTGTTTCCTGGTAGTCAAAATGGCCCACAAGGCCTTTTCAGCAGATGAATGACCACAGGGATCACCCGTGCTCCCTTGAAAGGCAGCCTGGTTTGCATTTGGAAATAGCTCACTTGAACCAGTGGCAAATCTTGAGAAATCTTAGGCCAGACCATAGAGATCTCGGGTGACATCTTGGGGGCACAGTTAAGACTGAAATTTTTTGTCAAGCCTGTTTCACAGGGGCACATGAGGTCCAGAAATCTTTCTCTATCTTCACACCTGTGGGGAACACACCCGCTGCATTGAGTCAACCACCTGGCTTTTCATTTCACTCACCAGGCATGCCAGACACAGGTGTAAATCCCTCGAGATCTCAGGCCAAACCATGGAGATCTGGGGCACCATATCAGAGGTATCCACCTGGCAAGAGCCAGACCTTCCTAATCGAGCCTTGTTAGTGTAGGGCAACAAGGTGCAGAAGGCCTTTCCAGTCTTAAAGTCAGTGGGAGCACACCCACCCCACTGATTCGACTGGCTGGCTTCTATCCTGACACATCTAGTGTAACCCTCAGGCAAATCTCCTGAGGGCTCAGCCCCAAACTTGTGATATCTTGGGCACCATCTCACACGGACAATGAACAAGAGGTAGGACACCATACTGAGCCCCAGTCACGGAATTTGAAGGAGGCCTGGAAGGTCTTTTCTGGATTTTGGATAGCTGGGAACACACCTACTCCACTAAATCTGAATCAGCCCCCAGGATTCTGATCCAGCACACTGGCAATGGCACGTGGGGTAAGTCCCACAAGATCTCAGGCCAAATTTCATAGATGTGGGCCATCTCATGTGCACCCAGCAAAAGCTGAAGGAAACTCGCTTGTGGTGCCTTTCTGCCCACCTTCTCAGTAGATAGGAGCAGCAGTGACTCTGAGTTATGAAGAAGGTGCTTCCATGTGATGATCAAGATGTGGGAATGAGGCCTTGGTGCAGTATTTTTTCAAAAGGATTTTTGTGTGTTGATCAGGTCATGGAGCATACTGCACATGTACAGATCGACTGTCCTTCTTAATGAGGGTGTCTCCATTAATAAGGGGTAGGAGTCCATTTGGCTACCCATTACCAGGATCATTGTAGACTGCCAAACAAACACTGAGGGCTCAGGGACAGGAGTGTTAGAGGTTCTCTCGGATATCAGACACTTAGAGGCCTGCATTGGTTCAGGACAAGCCTTGGGAACTCACCTCCAAACCTTGTACCTTGGTTGTGTATGGCACAGTCCCATGGTCTTGGTGTGTGAACTGAGACCAAGTTAGAATAGCAGCAATGGGATAGGAGTGACTTCCAGGCCAGTCAAAGCTCTGCATTCAAATGGGCATGGATAAAATCGAGGTATGAGATACCTATCTTCCCTACCCTCTTCTCACACATGAGGCAGGATCCAGCCCTAACCTCTGGCTGAGCCTACCCATAAGCATTGTCCCTGGGCACCTTCACACATCCTAGGTTTGGGTATGGTTACATATAATTCTGGTTCTTAATTGAGAGGGGCCCATTACAATACATATACATACCATCACAAGGACAACAGCAGACTCCCAAGCAGAAGAAGGGGATATAACTATAAGACACTGGCTTTGAATAGATACCATTTGGAAACTTATTTAAAAAACAGGTTAATTGCTGGACATAGAGACAAAGACTGCCAGAGTTCTTCCTCACACATGATTTCTGGAAAATGTTGAAAATAAAGTACCCATCACAGTCTCCTATCAACCTGGTTGTGTCCAAAATAAGAAATGCCTGTGTGTAGGCAAAGGCAGTCTCTGAATGACTACAGCTGGGAGCCTTGTCAACAAGAAGCCTGCGTTCTTTCTTGAGGAGCTAGAGATTTCTGACTTTGTCCCTCCCAATATTTCTATCAGTTGGAGGTAGCAGTGTGTGAGCTGTAGTTATTGGGTTCTGCTGGCTATTGCTAAAGCATCTGGAACAAGGACATTGTTCCCTGTTCCTGGAAAGGGCATTCCCCATGCTGAGCCACCTCTGGCCCATACTGCCTACGTGAAAACTGCTATTCAGAATGAAGGCAATTCAATCATCCAGTTGCTCGAGGTAGTTTGGCTCCCCTTCACCTTCCATACCACAGCAGGTCACCAAACACTCAGGGACTAAAGGCCATTTTTCTTTTGTTAAATGAGAGCCTGAAAGCTCTCACTGAGCACAGGACCAGAGTGGGAGCCTGTGGCCCACCCCAGAGTGTCAGTTGAGTAAGAGTTCTGTGGCCCTATGGGTGAACAAAAATTTATTTCAAAACACAAACATGGGAATGAAATGGCTTGGAGAAGGACCAAAACTCGACACTCCAAATGGGATAAGATTAATCTGGAAAGGAAATGTCTCACTTCATTTCTTCTCAGCCCATAAAGGAAGCCAGCTCTCTCCTGCAACCTCTGGCCCAGGAGACATACAAACATTCTCCACTGGGCATCTTCAAATCACCCAGGCCTCTGGATGTCTATATACTTTTGAAACCAAATGAAGGGATGGTCCTGTTACAAAACCCATTGCACACTCACAAGGAATTCACCACACTCTCCACTTGAGAGCAGAGGATATTCTGCTGATACACTCAGAATGAACCCCAGGGAGAAACTCCTTTGAAACTAGAGCAAAGGGGTTCCAAATGATAGTGTGCTAAAGTTACTCATTAGAGATGGCAATGGGAGACTGTAGTGAATGAAGTGACTAGCACAATCTTTTAGCAAGTTGTCTCAACAATCAGAAGCAGCCATGGACTTTGGTAAAGGGACCTCTCTGAAGGCCACACCTGAAGCATTGTAATCATGAGGCTTCCATTGTTCCTTCAAATACATAGGGTAAGCCCTGGTTTTGGATGTCTTTTCTGCCATCCCATCAACAGGGGCAGCAGAAGTGTAGCAGTAATAGGTAGGCGCTCCTGGACGATGGTCACATGTTGGTATGCAGCCGTGGTGTGGTCTTCACTCAAGAGACTGGTAGTATGCAGAATAGTTCCTAGAGGATACTGTGCCTACACAAAATTTCTGATCTTCAGGTTGAATGTTTCACAAATCAGCTATGGGTGGAAGTAAACCAGCTTCCATTCACTAAGATTACTCTAGCTGGCTAAGTGCCAAGAAGTGGGATTTACTTAGGAATATCAGACACTGAGCTCCCACTGGGCCCAGGAATTGACAGGTAAGTTGTTTATGATGCTTGGACCTGGGCTATCTAAGTGACAGCCCCATGATCTAGGAATGTGAAGGGTGACATAGGAAAACAACAACAGTAGTGGAGTACATGGAGGGCCAAGGTTTTTCCTATTTGGCATGGGCTAAATCCAGGAAGGAGATACTATTTCACTTCTTCTTACCCCATGCAGAATGCTGGCACCCTCCCCAGACCTCTGTACTAACCTATATCCAAACAATCTCCTTTGGGTAACCTCAGATGCCCTAGGCCTCTCTATGTCCACCTAGGTATGAAATCAAACTGATAAGGGCCCAATGCAGAACGTATATCACAGACACAAGGGTACCACCAGAATCCCAGATCGAAAGCAGAGATTATTACTCTGAGACACTGAGTCTGAATGGATTCTATGCAGAATGCTCTTTCCTAAAAAAGACAATGTGTAAAGGGAAACCATGGGTGGCTAGAATTCTTCCCTAGAGATGTTAATGGGAGAATGTTGAGAATGAAGTACCCAGAACAATCTCCTAGCTGGATGGCTGTCTCATGAATAAGAAAAGCCTATGAACTTTAGCAAAGGGAGCATTCTACAAGCTATACCTGGGAGTCCTGTTAGCAATTGGCCCGCAATTCTTCCAGCAATAGGAGCCTGAAATCCCTGGCTCTGTCTGTATTCTCCCATTTTGCCCATCAGTGGATAGAAAGAGCAATGGTTGAGCTGTAGTTGTTGGGTACTCCTGGCCCTTGTTGCCATGTGTATATGTGTTGTATATGTGTGGACTAGGTATGGTGTACGTGTGCAATGTGTGTGTGTGGTAAAATTATGTTGAATATGTTGTGTGTATGGTTTATAATCAGTGTGTGGTGTGTATGGTTTATAATCAGTGTGTGGTGTTTGTGGTGTAACTCTGTTGCCTGTGTGGCATATATCTGTGTGTGTCATATGTGTGTTGGTGTGGTTTGTGTGTGGTACCAGTATTACATCTGGGTTAGGTGGATTCTGTATGTGGTACATGTGTGGTATTTATCTTTGGTGTTTGTAGCGTGCTTGGTTTGTGTGTTGTGTGATATTTGTATGGTTGGTATATGTGTGCCTGTGTTGTGGCTTATATGTGGTATGTGTTTGATGTATGTGTGGTGTGTGTTATATGGGTGGTAACATGTGGTGTATGTGTCGTATATGTATAGTGTATTTGTGATGTGCATGTCAAGTTTCTGTGCGTAGTATATTTTTGGTGTATGTGTGGAATTTGTACTGTATCTGTTTTTGATGTGTGGACATTGGTGCGTATGGCATATTTGTGGCAGTTGTGTGGTGTGTGTCTAGTGTTTTCATGTGAACTGTATGTTTTGTGCGTGTATGGATTAGGTGTGATTTATGTGCACTGTGTTGTGTGCTTTTGTGAGTGCAGTATAATTCTAATGAAGATGTTAGGTGTGCGTGTGTGTATTTTCACAGGTGTGGGGCATAGGAATGCTGTGTGTGGTTTAACAATTGTGTATGTGGGGATGAAAATCAGTGTTACACCTGTGCTGTTTGAGTGGTGTGTGTTTGGTATTATGTGGTGTGTTTGTGGTTCATGTTTAGTGTGTTGTATGTGAGTTTTATGTTGGGTGCTTTTGGATTATAGGTGGTACATGTAGTGTGTGAGTGCTTGGTATGTGTGTGGTAGGTGTTTGTTGTATGTGTTTTGTGTGTGGTATATACAATGTAAGTTTGAAGTGTTTGCATGATGTGTATGTGGTTATATGAGTGTTGTGTGTGTGGTATGGGTGTGGTGTGTGTGTGGAAAGTGTGGAGTTAGGTGTTTTTGTGTGTTGAGGGAATGGTGTATGAGAGTAATATATGCACATCCTATGTGTGGTGTGTGTGAGATGTGTGTGCAATGTGTGTAGTGTTTGTGTGACATATGTATATTTTGTGCATGGTGTACTGTGGTGTGTATGTTGTGTGATGTGTGTGAACTGTGGTATATTCAGTTTATGTGTCACATGTTTGGTGTATGTGTAGTTGTTTCTGATGTATGTGTGCAGGTATGCATGTGTGGTGTGTCTGTGGTATATGCAAAGTGTGTGTGGTGTGTGTGTGTGTGCTTTCTATGGTATATTTATGGTATATAGCTAATGTGTGGTTGTGTACACATAGTGTCTGTTCAGCCTGTGCCTAAATTGTCTTTCTGTGTGGTGTATGTGAGTGGTGTGTGTTGTATGTGTGTGGCATATGTGTATAATATCTGTAAGGATTTCTGGTGTGTTTTTGGGTGTCTGTGTGGTGTGTGGTATGTGTGATATTTGTGTGTGTGGTGTACTTCTGTGAATGGGGTATATTGGTATTTGTGAAGGCGTGCCATATGGGTGGTTAGGGTGTGACGTTTATACTGTTTGTGTGTGTGGCATATGTATGGTATATGTGCCCAATGTATTCTGTACATAGTGTGTTTGTACAGGCATGTCATATGTGTGATAATGCTATATATAAGCAGTGTGTATGGCATATGTGTGTTGTGTATATGCATTGTTATATGTATCATAACGATTGGTGTATGTGGTAAGTGTGTGTGTCTGGTATAGGTGTAATGTGGATACTGTGATATTCTGGTGAGTATGTGTTGTAGTGTATATGTACGGTGTCCTGTGTGCAGTACAGTGAAATGAGAATGTGGTATATATGTTGCATGTGAGGTATGTAAAGTGTGTGTCATGAAATTGTGATGGACATGTGTGTAGAATCTATTTGGTGATGGCGAAGAGTATACATGGTATACATGTACTGTGTTACATAAGAGAGTTGAGTACATGGCACTTTCCCAATCACCCCGTGTACGTTTTCCAACAAAAATTTCTCACCTGGGGAAACCACACGTTAGCCTCAAAGAAGGTTTCTCGCAGTGACTTTCAGAGTCGCATATGTGCCACTTTGTCCGCCAGGTGTCCGGCATTGGGTTCAAACGCTCAAAGCAGTGAAACCAGATGTTACTTGAAAGACGGGTGATCCCACGTGTTTGTTCCTCGGGACGTGAAGTACAGGTCACCTTAGGCTGAGGCCCCGCAAGGATGTTCTAGCCCTCCGAAATTAGTGGACACTCAGGGTAGTCGAACGACCACGGTCTCACCGCTCTGCCGTTTCAGAGAGTTGAGTAGCTGGCCCGCTCCGCACAGGCCCCGCAGAGTAGAGTCTTCAAACGGATTCGGCACAGCGAAGCCAGACGGTGCTTGAACGACGACCTCCCCGCAGTGCTGTCTCACAGAGTTCAGTATGCGGCATGGTTCCATCTAGGCCTACGCCACAGGTTTCCAGACACTTTTACTTACACGAGGTGACCGTGGAAAGATGGTTTCCCGACCGCGTCCGTTGTGTTGGGTACATGGCGCTTTCCACGTAGACCCTGCATTCACTTTCCAACATTTCTGACTCCCGGAAACAATGTCTGAGTTGAAAGATGGTCTCTCCCCGCCCCCCCCCCCGTTCCTCCTCCGCCCTCTCCCCCCTCCCCCCTCCCATACACACACACACACACACACACACACACACAGTGTCGTCTCACAGAGTTGATTGACTCTATGGCACTTTCCTCAGGGGCCCCCGCATGGTTTTCAGACACGTGTCAGCCAAACCAGCTGTTAGTCGAAGGATGTTTCACCAACCGTGTTGTTTCCAAGAGTTGAGTATAGATGGCCCTTTCCGTGTAGCTGCCCCCACAGGTGCTCCAACACTTGTAACTGTGACCTGAGATGTTAGACGACAGACCGTCTCCCTCCAAGGGTTGGTTGTCTCGCAGCGCTGAGTACAAGGCCCTTTGTGCATAGGGCCTGCATTCGTTTTCAGACACTTGTAACTTAATGAAGCAAGTCGATCGTTGAAAGGCAGTCCCCCGGTGTCTCCCAGAGCTGAGGATACGGCCCTTGCCGTGGAGCACCCGCAGGCATCTCAAACACTCGTAACCTAGTGACCCAAGGCGCGTGCGAGTGGAAGGATGGTCACCCCACAGCGTCGATTCGCAGAGTTGAGCATAGGTGACCCTTGCCACCCTTTCCGCCCTGCCTGGTGTTTCGAGCCCTTCTAGGTTCGTGACGTCACAGGCTAGTGGCACGCTGGTGTCACCACCCTGGTGTTTCGCAGACTTGAGGATAGGGCGCTGCCCTCCGAGTTCCTCGCAGGCCTTCACAAACAGTACCAACTCGGTGAAACGAGCAGTTAAGTTGAAACCATGGATTCCGCACCGTGTTGCTGGAGAGACTTGAGTACGTGGCACTTTCCCCATCGGCCCCGCGTACGTTTTCAAACGCCTGTCAGGCACATCGCGAAACCAGATTTCAGTCCAAAGAGAGTTTCTCCACGAGAGTTGTTTCCACACCGTGGCGCGTATTAGGTCCCTTTGCCCACAGTTTTCCGCAGGTGTTTCCAGACACGTCTAACTTAGTGAACCCTGATGTTCCTTGAAGGATGGCCTCACCACCCTGTTGTTCCCCAGAGTTCGGCACCGGCCACTTTCCGTGTAGGCCCCGCGTAGGTTTCAGACCACGTCTGGCTTTGGGAAACGAGATGTTAGGGGAAAGGTGCTCTCCACGAAGTGGTTCGTGGAGTTGGCACAGAGGAACTCTCGTTGTGGGCCCTACCTTTGTCTTCCAACAATTCTAACTTAGTGAAAAGAGATGTTACCTGAGCGATGTTTTCCCCACAGTGCTGTATCACAGAGTTGAGTGGTACGTGGCACTTCCTCACCCCCTACCCCCACCCCCACACCACAGGTCCTGGGAGGTTTCGAACACTTTTTAATTTAGTGAAAGCACAGGGTAGTTGAAAGAGGGCTTCACCACACTGTGGTTTCAGAGATTCGAGGTATGGCCCTTCCCACAGACGCCCCGCACGGTTGAGGTTTCCAGACGCTCCTCACCTCGTGACCCAAGGTGTTCTTTGCAAAGGGGCTTCCGCCAAGGGCAGTCTGACAAAGGGTACGGCGCTCCCGGCACAGGCCCTGCATAGTTTTTCCAACACTTGCGACTTGCCCAGACGACGTGTTGGTGGAATGATGGGTTCCCCGCAGCGTTGCACCACAGAATGGAGTCTAGGGCACTCGGCGTGTAAGCCCCGCAGCGGGATTCCACATTGTCTCACTTCGTGAGACCAGACGCTCCTGGGAAGAATTTTCTCACGACCGTGTGGTTTCAGAGAGTTGAGTTGAGGGCACCTGCCTCATCTCCTTCTCCTAGGTGTTCAAACACTTGGAACAGCGAAAGCAGATGCTCGTTGAAAGACGGCTCCACCACAGTGCCAGGGGTGTTTCCCAGCTTTGAGGATTTTGACACTGTCCACAGAGGCCCCGCATAGCTTTGCAAACATTTCCAACTTCGTGATACGAGACGGTCGTTGGAAAGGGCTTTGTGTCTGCAAAGCGCAGGTCGACAGAGCCTATGGCCCTCTCGGCACAGGCCCTCCAGAGTTTTTCATCAAGTCTCACTGAGTGAGATGACAGGTTTGTCGAATGATGGTTTCCCCACAGTGTTCTCTCCCAGACTGGAGTCTGTGGCACTGTGGGCCTAGGCCCCGCGTTGGTATGCCCACCCTTCGGAGTGAGCGAACCGTGATGCTGGTTGCGAGATGGTCTCCCCCGCGTATTCTCTCACTGGGGCGAGTATGTGTCACTTTGCAGATGGCTCCTGCCTAGGTGTGCCTACCATGCGACATGGGAGCGGAAAGGTTGGTGTCTGCGACGGGCAGTTGGACAGAGTCTATTAGGTATGGCGCGGTCAACATTGGACCCATAGGGATTTTTCAGACCCTTCTAACGCGACGCAATGGGACGAGTGTCGAAAGATGGTTCCCCGCTGTTGGTTCACAGAGGTGAGTCTTCGGCACTTACCGTGTAGGCCCTGCGTACGTTTGAAAACAGTTCGCAGCGAAACCTTGATAGACTTAGTTGGAAAGATTGTTTAGGGCCCGGTGCTGTTCCCAGATGCGAGGGTATGGCACTTGCCGCACCAGCCCGGCATCCGTTTTCGACACAGCAGTCTCAGTGAGGCAAGACGCTAGGGGAAAGGTGGCTTGCCCAGGGCGTGTCGTGCGGTGGAGTGCATGGCACCTTGGGTGTAGGTCGGCATGGGTTTTCCAACGTGTGGCTTCCCGCAACTCGGTGTCAGTTCCTAAGCTGATTCCTCCACACTTTCGTTTCGCAGGGTTGAGTGCATGGCAGTGCCGTCGTGGGCCCCGCACGGGTTTGCAAACACTACGTGATCTTACTGACACAAGATGGTTTCGCCATCTTGTGCTTTGCCAAGAGGTGAGCGTACGGCCCTTTGGGGGGGCATAGTCCTCGCACGGGTGTTCCAACACCTCTCACTTGGGGAAACCAGACGTTAGCCTGGAAGGTGGTTTCTTCACAGTGATCTTTCAGAGTCGGCTATGTGCCACTTTGTCGCCAGGGTTGCCGGCATTGGGTTTCAAACGCGTCAAAGGCAGTGAAACAAGAGGTTACTTGAAAGACGGGGATCCCACCGTGTTGTTCCTCGGACGTGAGTACAGGGCACCTTAGGCTGAGGCCCCGCAAGGATGTTCTAGCCCTCCGAAATTAGTGGACACTCAGGGTAGTCGAACGACCACGGTCTCACCGCTCTGCCGTTTCAGAGAGTTGAGTAGCTGGCCCGCTCCGCACAGGCCCCGCAGAGTAGAGTCTTCAAACGGATTCGGCACAGCGAAGCCAGACGGTGCTTGAACGACGACCTCCCCGCAGTGCTGTCTCACAGAGTTCAGTATGCGGCATGGTTCCATCTAGGCCTACGCCACAGGTTTCCAGACACTTTTACTTACACGAGGTGACCGTGGAAAGATGGTTTCCCGACCGCGTCCGTTGTGTTGGGTACATGGCGCTTTCCACGTAGACCCTGCATTCACTTTCCAACATTTCTGACTTCCGGAAACAATGTCTGAGTTGAAAGATGGTCTCTCCCCGCCCCCCCCCCCGTTCCTCCTCCGCCCTCTCCCCCCTCTCCCCTCCCATACACACACACACACACACACACACACACACACAGTGTCGTCTCACAGAGTTGATTGACTCTATGGCACTTTCCTCAGGGGCCCCCGCATGGTTTTCAGACACGTGTCAGCCAAACCAGCTGTTAGTCGAAGGATGTTTCACCAACCGTGTTGTTTCCAAGAGTTGAGTATAGATGGCCCTTTCCGTGTAGCTGCCCCCACAGGTGCTCCAACACTTGTAACTGTGACCTGAGATGTTAGACGACAGACCGTCTCCCTCCAAGGGTTGGTTGTCTCGCAGCGCTGAGTACAAGGCCCTTTGTGCATAGGGCCTGCATTCGTTTTCAGACACTTGTAACTTAATGAAGCAAGTCGATCGTTGAAAGGCAGTCCCCCGGTGTCTCCCAGAGCTGAGGATACGGCCCTTGCCGTGGAGCACCCGCAGGCATCTCAAACACTCGTAACCTAGTGACCCAAGGCGCGTGCGAGTGGAAGGATGGTCACCCCACAGCGTCGATTCGCAGAGTTGAGCATAGGTGACCCTTGCCACCCTTTCCGCCCTGCCTGGTGTTTCGAGCCCTTCTAGGTTCGTGACGTCACAGGCTAGTGGCACGCTGGTGTCACCACCCTGGTGTTTCGCAGACTTGAGGATAGGGCGCTGCCCTCCGAGTTCCTCGCAGGCCTTCACAAACAGTACCAACTCGGTGAAACGAGCAGTTAAGTTGAAACCATGGATTCCGCACCGTGTTGCTGGAGAGACTTGAGTACGTGGCACTTTCCCCATCGGCCCCGCGTACGTTTTCAAACGCCTGTCAGGCACATCGCGAAACCAGATTTCAGTCCAAAGAGAGTTTCTCCACGAGAGTTGTTTCCACACCGTGGCGCGTATTAGGTCCCTTTGCCCACAGTTTTCCGCAGGTGTTTCCAGACACGTCTAACTTAGTGAACCCTGATGTTCCTTGAAGGATGGCCTCACCACCCTGTTGTTCCCCAGAGTTCGGCACCGGCCACTTTCCGTGTAGGCCCCGCGTAGGTTTCAGACCACGTCTGGCTTTGGGAAACGAGATGTTAGGGGAAAGGTGCTCTCCACGAAGTGGTTCGTGGAGTTGGCACAGAGGAACTCTCGTTGTGGGCCCTACCTTTGTCTTCCAACAATTCTAACTTAGTGAAAAGAGATGTTACCTGAGCGATGTTTTCCCCACAGTGCTGTATCACAGAGTTGAGTGGTACGTGGCACTTCCTCACCCCCTACCCCCACCCCCACACCACAGGTCCTGGGAGGTTTCGAACACTTTTTAATTTAGTGAAAGCACAGGGTAGTTGAAAGAGGGCTTCACCACACTGTGGTTTCAGAGATTCGAGGTATGGCCCTTCCCACAGACGCCCCGCACGGTTGAGGTTTCCAGACGCTCCTCACCTCGTGACCCAAGGTGTTCTTTGCAAAGGGGCTTCCGCCAAGGGCAGTCTGACAAAGGGTACGGCGCTACCGGCACAGGCCCTGCATAGTTTTTCCAACACTTGCGACTTGCCCAGACGACGTGTTGGTGGAATGATGGGTTCCCCGCAGCGTTGCACCACAGAATGGAGTCTAGGGCACTCGGCGTGTAAGCCCCGCAGCGGGATTCCACATTGTCTCACTTCGTGAGACCAGACGCTCCTGGGAAGAATTTTCTCACGACCGTGTGGTTTCAGAGAGTTGAGTTGAGGGCACCTGCCTCATCTCCTTCTCCTAGGTGTTCAAACACTTGGAACAGCGAAAGCAGATGCTCGTTGAAAGACGGCTCCACCACAGTGCCAGGGGTGTTTCCCAGCTTTGAGGATTTTGACACTGTCCACAGAGGCCCCGCATAGCTTTGCAAACATTTCCAACTTCGTGATACGAGACGGTCGTTGGAAAGGGCTTTGTGTCTGCAAAGCGCAGGTCGACAGAGCCTATGGCCCTCTCGGCACAGGCCCTCCAGAGTTTTTCATCAAGTCTCACTGAGTGAGATGACAGGTTTGTCGAATGATGGTTTCCCCACAGTGTTCTCTCCCAGACTGGAGTCTGTGGCACTGTGGGCCTAGGCCCCGCGTTGGTATGCCCACCCTTCGGAGTGAGCGAACCGTGATGCTGGTTGCGAGATGGTCTCCCCCGCGTATTCTCTCACTGGGGCGAGTATGTGTCACTTTGCAGATGGTTCCTGCCTAGGTGTGCCTACCATGCGACATGGGAGCGGAAAGGTTGGTGTCTGCGACGGGCAGTTGGACAGAGTCTATTAGGTATGGCGCGGTCAACATTGGACCCATAGGGATTTTTCAGACCCTTCTAACGCGACGCAATGGGACGAGTGTCGAAAGATGGTTCCCCGCTGTTGGTTCACAGAGGTGAGTCTTCGGCACTTACCGTGTAGGCCCTGCGTACGTTTGAAAACAGTTCGCAGCGAAACCTTGATAGACTTAGTTGGAAAGATTGTTTAGGGCCCGGTGCTGTTCCCAGATGCGAGGGTATGGCACTTGCCGCACCAGCCCGGCATCCGTTTTCGACACAGCAGTCTCAGTGAGGCAAGACGCTAGGGGAAAGGTGGCTTGCCCAGGGCGTGTCGTGCGGTGGAGTGCATGGCACCTTGGGTGTAGGTCGGCATGGGTTTTCCAACGTGTGGCTTCCCGCAACTCGGTGTCAGTTCCTAAGCTGATTCCTCCACACTTTCGTTTCGCAGGGTTGAGTGCATGGCAGTGCCGTCGTGGGCCCCGCACGGGTTTGCAAACACTACGTGATCTTACTGACACAAGATGGTTTCGCCATCTTGTGCTTTGCCAAGAGGTGAGCGTACGGCCCTTTGGGGGGGCATAGTCCTCGCACGGGTGTTCCAACACCTCTCACTTGGGGAAACCAGACGTTAGCCTGGAAGGTGGTTTCTTCACAGTGATCTTTCAGAGTCGGCTATGTGCCACTTTGTCGCCAGGGTTGCCGGCATTGGGTTTCAAACGCGTCAAAGGCAGTGAAACAAGAGGTTACTTGAAAGACGGGGATCCCACCGTGTTGTTCCTCGGACGTGAGTACAGGGCACCTTAGGCTGAGGCCCCGCAAGGATGTTCTAGCCCTCCGAAATTAGTGGACACTCAGGGTAGTCGAACGACCACGGTCTCACCGCTCTGCCGTTTCAGAGAGTTGAGTAGCTGGCCCGCTCCGCACAGGCCCCGCAGAGTAGAGTCTTCAAACGGATTCGGCACAGCGAAGCCAGACGGTGCTTGAACGACGACCTCCCCGCAGTGCTGTCTCACAGAGTTCAGTATGCGGCATGGTTCCATCTAGGCCTACGCCACAGGTTTCCAGACACTTTTACTTACACGAGGTGACCGTGGAAAGATGGTTTCCCGACCGCGTCCGTTGTGTTGGGTACATGGCGCTTTCCACGTAGACCCTGCATTCACTTTCCAACATTTCTGACTTCCGGAAACAATGTCTGAGTTGAAAGATGGTCTCTCCCCGCCCCCCCCCGTTCCTCCTCCGCCCTCTCCCCCCTCTCCCCTCCCATACACACACACCCACACCCACACACACACACACACAGTGTCGTCTCACAGAGTTGATTGACTCTATGGCACTTTCCTCAGGGGCCCCCGCATGGTTTTCAGACACGTGTCAGCCAAACCAGCTGTTAGTCGAAGGATGTTTCACCAACCGTGTTGTTTCCAAGAGTTGAGTATAGATGGCCCTTTCCGTGTAGCTGCCCCCACAGGTGCTCCAACACTTGTAACTGTGACCTGAGATGTTAGACGACAGACCGTCTCCCTCCAAGGGTTGGTTGTCTCGCAGCGCTGAGTACAAGGCCCTTTGTGCATAGGGCCTGCATTCGTTTTCAGACACTTGTAACTTAATGAAGCAAGTCGATCGTTGAAAGGCAGTCCCCCGGTGTCTCCCAGAGCTGAGGATACGGCCCTTGCCGTGGAGCACCCGCAGGCATCTCAAACACTCGTAACCTAGTGACCCAAGGCGCGTGCGAGTGGAAGGATGGTCACCCCACAGCGTCGATTCGCAGAGTTGAGCATAGGTGACCCTTGCCACCCTTTCCGCCCTGCCTGGTGTTTCGAGCCCTTCTAGGTTCGTGACGTCACAGGCTAGTGGCACGCTGGTGTCACCACCCTGGTGTTTCGCAGACTTGAGGATAGGGCGCTGCCCTCCGAGTTCCTCGCAGGCCTTCACAAACAGTACCAACTCGGTGAAACGAGCAGTTAAGTTGAAACCATGGATTCCGCACCGTGTTGCTGGAGAGACTTGAGTACGTGGCACTTTCCCCATCGGCCCCGCGTACGTTTTCAAACGCCTGTCAGGCACATCGCGAAACCAGATTTCAGTCCAAAGAGAGTTTCTCCACGAGAGTTGTTTCCACACCGTGGCGCGTATTAGGTCCCTTTGCCCACAGTTTTCCGCAGGTGTTTCCAGACACGTCTAACTTAGTGAACCCTGATGTTCCTTGAAGGATGGCCTCACCACCCTGTTGTTCCCCAGAGTTCGGCACCGGCCACTTTCCGTGTAGGCCCCGCGTAGGTTTCAGACCACGTCTGGCTTTGGGAAACGAGATGTTAGGGGAAAGGTGCTCTCCACGAAGTGGTTCGTGGAGTTGGCACCGAGGAACTCTCGTTGTGGGCCCTACCTTTGTCTTCCAACAATTCTAACTTAGTGAAAAGAGATGTTACCTGAGCGATGTTTTCCCCACAGTGCTGTATCACAGAGTTGAGTGGTACGTGGCACTTCCTCACCCCCTACCCCCACCCCCACACCACAGGTCCTGGGAGGTTTCGAACACTTTTTAATTTAGTGAAAGCACAGGGTAGTTGAAAGAGGGCTTCACCACACTGTGGTTTCAGAGATTCGAGGTATGGCCCTTCCCACAGACGCCCCGCACGGTTGAGGTTTCCAGACGCTCCTCACCTCGTGACCCAAGGTGTTCTTTGCAAAGGGGCTTCCGCCAAGGGCAGTCTGACAAAGGGTACGGCGCTACCGGCACAGGCCCTGCATAGTTTTTCCAACACTTGCGACTTGCCCAGACGACGTGTTGGTGGAATGATGGGTTCCCCGCAGCGTTGCACCACAGAATGGAGTCTAGGGCACTCGGCGTGTAAGCCCCGCAGCGGGATTCCACATTGTCTCACTTCGTGAGACCAGACGCTCCTGGGAAGAATTTTCTCACGACCGTGTGGTTTCAGAGAGTTGAGTTGAGGGCACCTGCCTCATCTCCTTCTCCTAGGTGTTCAAACACTTGGAACAGCGAAAGCAGATGCTCGTTGAAAGACGGCTCCACCACAGTGCCAGGGGTGTTTCCCAGCTTTGAGGATTTTGACACTGTCCACAGAGGCCCCGCATAGCTTTGCAAACATTTCCAACTTCGTGATACGAGACGGTCGTTGGAAAGGGCTTTGTGTCTGCAAAGCGCAGGTCGACAGAGCCTATGGCCCTCTCGGCACAGGCCCTCCAGAGTTTTTCATCAAGTCTCACTGAGTGAGATGACAGGTTTGTCGAATGATGGTTTCCCCACAGTGTTCTCTCCCAGACTGGAGTCTGTGGCACTGTGGGCCTAGGCCCCGCGTTGGTATGCCCACCCTTCGGAGTGAGCGAACCGTGATGCTGGTTGCGAGATGGTCTCCCCCGCGTATTCTCTCACTGGGGCGAGTATGTGTCACTTTGCAGATGGCTCCTGCCTAGGTGTGCCTACCATGCGACATGGGAGCGGAAAGGTTGGTGTCTGCGACGGGCAGTTGGACAGAGTCTATTAGGTATGGCGCGGTCAACATTGGACCCATAGGGATTTTTCAGACCCTTCTAACGCGACGCAATGGGACGAGTGTCGAAAGATGGTTCCCCGCTGTTGGTTCACAGAGGTGAGTCTTCGGCACTTACCGTGTAGGCCCTGCGTACGTTTGAAAACAGTTCGCAGCGAAACCTTGATAGACTTAGTTGGAAAGATTGTTTAGGGCCCGGTGCTGTTCCCAGATGCGAGGGTATGGCACTTGCCGCACCAGCCCGGCATCCGTTTTCGACACAGCAGTCTCAGTGAGGCAAGACGCTAGGGGAAAGGTGGCTTGCCCAGGGCGTGTCGTGCGGTGGAGTGCATGGCACCTTGGGTGTAGGTCGGCATGGGTTTTCCAACGTGTGGCTTCCCGCAACTCGGTGTCAGTTCCTAAGCTGATTCCTCCACACTTTCGTTTCGCAGGGTTGAGTGCATGGCAGTGCCGTCGTGGGCCCCGCACGGGTTTGCAAACACTACGTGATCTTACTGACACAAGATGGTTTCGCCATCTTGTGCTTTGCCAAGAGGTGAGCGTACGGCCCTTTGGGGGGGCATAGTCCTCGCACGGGTGTTCCAACACCTCTCACTTGGGGAAACCAGACGTTAGCCTGGAAGGTGGTTTCTTCACAGTGATCTTTCAGAGTCGGCTATGTGCCACTTTGTCGCCAGGGTTGCCGGCATTGGGTTTCAAACGCGTCAAAGGCAGTGAAACAAGAGGTTACTTGAAAGACGGGGATCCCACCGTGTTGTTCCTCGGACGTGAGTACAGGGCACCTTAGGCTGAGGCCCCGCAAGGATGTTCTAGCCCTCCGAAATTAGTGGACACTCAGGGTAGTCGAACGACCACGGTCTCACCGCTCTGCCGTTTCAGAGAGTTGAGTAGCTGGCCCGCTCCGCACAGGCCCCGCAGAGTAGAGTCTTCAAACGGATTCGGCACAGCGAAGCCAGACGGTGCTTGAACGACGACCTCCCCGCAGTGCTGTCTCACAGAGTTCAGTATGCGGCATGGTTCCATCTAGGCCTACGCCACAGGTTTCCAGACACTTTTACTTACACGAGGTGACCGTGGAAAGATGGTTTCCCGACCGCGTCCGTTGTGTTGGGTACATGGCGCTTTCCACGTAGACCCTGCATTCACTTTCCAACATTTCTGACTTCCGGAAACAATGTCTGAGTTGAAAGATGGTCTCTCCCCGCCCCCCCCCCCGTTCCTCCTCCGCCCTCTCCCCCCTCCCCCCTCCCATACACACACACACACACCCACACACACACACACACAGTGTCGTCTCACAGAGTTGATTGACTCTATGGCACTTTCCTCAGGGGCCCCCGCATGGTTTTCAGACACGTGTCAGCCAAACCAGCTGTTAGTCGAAGGATGTTTCACCAACCGTGTTGTTTCCAAGAGTTGAGTATAGATGGCCCTTTCCGTGTAGCTGCCCCCACAGGTGCTCCAACACTTGTAACTGTGACCTGAGATGTTAGACGACAGACCGTCTCCCTCCAAGGGTTGGTTGTCTCGCAGCGCTGAGTACAAGGCCCTTTGTGCATAGGGCCTGCATTCGTTTTCAGACACTTGTAACTTAATGAAGCAAGTCGATCGTTGAAAGGCAGTCCCCCGGTGTCTCCCAGAGCTGAGGATACGGCCCTTGCCGTGGAGCACCCGCAGGCATCTCAAACACTCGTAACCTAGTGACCCAAGGCGCGTGCGAGTGGAAGGATGGTCACCCCACAGCGTCGATTCGCAGAGTTGAGCATAGGTGACCCTTGCCACCCTTTCCGCCCTGCCTGGTGTTTCGAGCCCTTCTAGGTTCGTGACGTCACAGGCTAGTGGCACGCTGGTGTCACCACCCTGGTGTTTCGCAGACTTGAGGATAGGGCGCTGCCCTCCGAGTTCCTCGCAGGCCTTCACAAACAGTACCAACTCGGTGAAACGAGCAGTTAAGTTGAAACCATGGATTCCGCACCGTGTTGCTGGAGAGACTTGAGTACGTGGCACTTTCCCCATCGGCCCCGCGTACGTTTTCAAACGCCTGTCAGGCACATCGCGAAACCAGATTTCAGTCCAAAGAGAGTTTCTCCACGAGAGTTGTTTCCACACCGTGGCGCGTATTAGGTCCCTTTGCCCACAGTTTTCCGCAGGTGTTTCCAGACACGTCTAACTTAGTGAACCCTGATGTTCCTTGAAGGATGGCCTCACCACCCTGTTGTTCCCCAGAGTTCGGCACCGGCCACTTTCCGTGTAGGCCCCGCGTAGGTTTCAGACCACGTCTGGCTTTGGGAAACGAGATGTTAGGGGAAAGGTGCTCTCCACGAAGTGGTTCGTGGAGTTGGCACAGAGGAACTCTCGTTGTGGGCCCTACCTTTGTCTTCCAACAATTCTAACTTAGTGAAAAGAGATGTTACCTGAGCGATGTTTTCCCCACAGTGCTGTATCACAGAGTTGAGTGGTACGTGGCACTTCCTCACCCCCTACCCCCACCCCCACACCACAGGTCCTGGGAGGTTTCGAACACTTTTTAATTTAGTGAAAGCACAGGGTAGTTGAAAGAGGGCTTCACCACACTGTGGTTTCAGAGATTCGAGGTATGGCCCTTCCCACAGACGCCCCGCACGGTTGAGGTTTCCAGACGCTCCTCACCTCGTGACCCAAGGTGTTCTTTGCAAAGGGGCTTCCGCCAAGGGCAGTCTGACAAAGGGTACGGCGCTCCCGGCACAGGCCCTGCATAGTTTTTCCAACACTTGCGACTTGCCCAGACGACGTGTTGGTGGAATGATGGGTTCCCCGCAGCGTTGCACCACAGAATGGAGTCTAGGGCACTCGGCGTGTAAGCCCCGCAGCGGGATTCCACATTGTCTCACTTCGTGAGACCAGACGCTCCTGGGAAGAATTTTCTCACGACCGTGTGGTTTCAGAGAGTTGAGTTGAGGGCACCTGCCTCATCTCCTTCTCCTAGGTGTTCAAACACTTGGAACAGCGAAAGCAGATGCTCGTTGAAAGACGGCTCCACCACAGTGCCAGGGGTGTTTCCCAGCTTTGAGGATTTTGACACTGTCCACAGAGGCCCCGCATAGCTTTGCAAACATTTCCAACTTCGTGATACGAGACGGTCGTTGGAAAGGGCTTTGTGTCTGCAAAGCGCAGGTCGACAGAGCCTATGGCCCTCTCGGCACAGGCCCTCCAGAGTTTTTCATCAAGTCTCACTGAGTGAGATGACAGGTTTGTCGAATGATGGTTTCCCCACAGTGTTCTCTCCCAGACTGGAGTCTGTGGCACTGTGGGCCTAGGCCCCGCGTTGGTATGCCCACCCTTCGGAGTGAGCGAACCGTGATGCTGGTTGCGAGATGGTCTCCCCCGCGTATTCTCTCACTGGGGCGAGTATGTGTCACTTTGCAGATGGCTCCTGCCTAGGTGTGCCTACCATGCGACATGGGAGCGGAAAGGTTGGTGTCTGCGACGGGCAGTTGGACAGAGTCTATTAGGTATGGCGCGGTCAACATTGGACCCATAGGGATTTTTCAGACCCTTCTAACGCGACGCAATGGGACGAGTGTCGAAAGATGGTTCCCCGCTGTTGGTTCACAGAGGTGAGTCTTCGGCACTTACCGTGTAGGCCCTGCGTACGTTTGAAAACAGTTCGCAGCGAAACCTTGATAGACTTAGTTGGAAAGATTGTTTAGGGCCCGGTGCTGTTCCCAGATGCGAGGGTATGGCACTTGCCGCACCAGCCCGGCATCCGTTTTCGACACAGCAGTCTCAGTGAGGCAAGACGCTAGGGGAAAGGTGGCTTGCCCAGGGCGTGTCGTGCGGTGGAGTGCATGGCACCTTGGGTGTAGGTCGGCATGGGTTTTCCAACGTGTGGCTTCCCGCAACTCGGTGTCAGTTCCTAAGCTGATTCCTCCACACTTTCGTTTCGCAGGGTTGAGTGCATGGCAGTGCCGTCGTGGGCCCCGCACGGGTTTGCAAACACTACGTGATCTTACTGACACAAGATGGTTTCGCCATCTTGTGCTTTGCCAAGAGGTGAGCGTACGGCCCTTTGGGGGGGCATAGTCCTCGCACGGGTGTTCCAACACCTCTCACTTGGGGAAACCAGACGTTAGCCTGGAAGGTGGTTTCTTCACAGTGATCTTTCAGAGTCGGCTATGTGCCACTTTGTCGCCAGGGTTGCCGGCATTGGGTTTCAAACGCGTCAAAGGCAGTGAAACAAGAGGTTACTTGAAAGACGGGGATCCCACCGTGTTGTTCCTCGGACGTGAGTACAGGGCACCTTAGGCTGAGGCCCCGCAAGGATGTTCTAGCCCTCCGAAATTAGTGGACACTCAGGGTAGTCGAACGACCACGGTCTCACCGCTCTGCCGTTTCAGAGAGTTGAGTAGCTGGCCCGCTCCGCACAGGCCCCGCAGAGTAGAGTCTTCAAACGGATTCGGCACAGCGAAGCCAGACGGTGCTTGAACGACGACCTCCCCGCAGTGCTGTCTCACAGAGTTCAGTATGCGGCATGGTTCCATCTAGGCCTACGCCACAGGTTTCCAGACACTTTTACTTACACGAGGTGACCGTGGAAAGATGGTTTCCCGACCGCGTCCGTTGTGTTGGGTACATGGCGCTTTCCACGTAGACCCTGCATTCACTTTCCAACATTTCTGACTTCCGGAAACAATGTCTGAGTTGAAAGATGGTCTCTCCCCGCCCCCCCCCGTTCCTCCTCCGCCCTCTCCCCCCTCTCCCCTCCCATACACACACACACACACACACACACACACAGTGTCGTCTCACAGAGTTGATTGACTCTATGGCACTTTCCTCAGGGGCCCCCGCATGGTTTTCAGACACGTGTCAGCCAAACCAGCTGTTAGTCGAAGGATGTTTCACCAACCGTGTTGTTTCCAAGAGTTGAGTATAGATGGCCCTTTCCGTGTAGCTGCCCCCACAGGTGCTCCAACACTTGTAACTGTGACCTGAGATGTTAGACGACAGACCGTCTCCCTCCAAGGGTTGGTTGTCTCGCAGCGCTGAGTACAAGGCCCTTTGTGCATAGGGCCTGCATTCGTTTTCAGACACTTGTAACTTAATGAAGCAAGTCGATCGTTGAAAGGCAGTCCCCCGGTGTCTCCCAGAGCTGAGGATACGGCCCTTGCCGTGGAGCACCCGCAGGCATCTCAAACACTCGTAACCTAGTGACCCAAGGCGCGTGCGAGTGGAAGGATGGTCACCCCACAGCGTCGATTCGCAGAGTTGAGCATAGGTGACCCTTGCCACCCTTTCCGCCCTGCCTGGTGTTTCGAGCCCTTCTAGGTTCGTGACGTCACAGGCTAGTGGCACGCTGGTGTCACCACCCTGGTGTTTCGCAGACTTGAGGATAGGGCGCTGCCCTCCGAGTTCCTCGCAGGCCTTCACAAACAGTACCAACTCGGTGAAACGAGCAGTTAAGTTGAAACCATGGATTCCGCACCGTGTTGCTGGAGAGACTTGAGTACGTGGCACTTTCCCCATCGGCCCCGCGTACGTTTTCAAACGCCTGTCAGGCACATCGCGAAACCAGATTTCAGTCCAAAGAGAGTTTCTCCACGAGAGTTGTTTCCACACCGTGGCGCGTATTAGGTCCCTTTGCCCACAGTTTTCCGCAGGTGTTTCCAGACACGTCTAACTTAGTGAACCCTGATGTTCCTTGAAGGATGGCCTCACCACCCTGTTGTTCCCCAGAGTTCGGCACCGGCCACTTTCCGTGTAGGCCCCGCGTAGGTTTCAGACCACGTCTAGCTTTGGGAAACGAGATGTTAGGGGAAAGGTGCTCTCCACGAAGTGGTTCGTGGAGTTGGCACAGAGGAACTCTCGTTGTGGGCCCTACCTTTGTCTTCCAACAATTCTAACTTAGTGAAAAGAGATGTTACCTGAGCGATGTTTTCCCCACAGTGCTGTATCACAGAGTTGAGTGGTACGTGGCACTTCCTCACCCCCTACCCCCACCCCCACACCACAGGTCCTGGGAGGTTTCGAACACTTTTTAATTTAGTGAAAGCACAGGGTAGTTGAAAGAGGGCTTCACCACACTGTGGTTTCAGAGATTCGAGGTATGGCCCTTCCCACAGACGCCCCGCACGGTTGAGGTTTCCAGACGCTCCTCACCTCGTGACCCAAGGTGTTCTTTGCAAAGGGGCTTCCGCCAAGGGCAGTCTGACAAAGGGTACGGCGCTACCGGCACAGGCCCTGCATAGTTTTTCCAACACTTGCGACTTGCCCAGACGACGTGTTGGTGGAATGATGGGTTCCCCGCAGCGTTGCACCACAGAATGGAGTCTAGGGCACTCGGCGCGTAAGCCCCGCAGAGGGATTCCACATTGTCTCACTTCGTGAGACCAGACGCTCCTGGGAAGAATTTTCTCACGACCGTGTGGTTTCAGAGAGTTGAGTTGAGGGCACCTGCCTCATCTCCTTCTCCTAGGTGTTCAAACACTTGGAACAGCGAAAGCAGATGCTCGTTGAAAGACGGCTCCACCACAGTGCCAGGGGTGTTTCCCAGCTTTGAGGATTTTGACACTGTCCACAGAGGCCCCGCATAGCTTTGCAAACATTTCCAACTTCGTGATACGAGACGGTCGTTGGAAAGGGCTTTGTGTCTGCAAAGCGCAGGTCGACAGAGCCTATGGCCCTCTCGGCACAGGCCCTCCAGAGTTTTTCATCAAGTCTCACTGAGTGAGATGACAGGTTTGTCGAATGATGGTTTCCCCACAGTGTTCTCTCCCAGACTGGAGTCTGTGGCACTGTGGGCCTAGGCCCCGCGTTGGTATGCCCACCCTTCGGAGTGAGCGAACCGTGATGCTGGTTGCGAGATGGTCTCCCCCGCGTATTCTCTCACTGGGGCGAGTATGTGTCACTTTGCAGATGGTTCCTGCCTAGGTGTGCCTACCATGCGACATGGGAGCGGAAAGGTTGGTGTCTGCGACGGGCAGTTGGACAGAGTCTATTAGGTATGGCGCGGTCAACATTGGACCCATAGGGATTTTTCAGACCCTTCTAACGCGACGCAATGGGACGAGTGTCGAAAGATGGTTCCCCGCTGTTGGTTCACAGAGGTGAGTCTTCGGCACTTACCGTGTAGGCCCTGCGTACGTTTGAAAACAGTTCGCAGCGAAACCTTGATAGACTTAGTTGGAAAGATTGTTTAGGGCCCGGTGCTGTTCCCAGATGCGAGGGTATGGCACTTGCCGCACCAGCCCGGCATCCGTTTTCGACACAGCAGTCTCAGTGAGGCAAGACGCTAGGGGAAAGGTGGCTTGCCCAGGGCGTGTCGTGCGGTGGAGTGCATGGCACCTTGGGTGTAGGTCGGCATGGGTTTTCCAACGTGTGGCTTCCCGCAACTCGGTGTCAGTTCCTAAGCTGATTCCTCCACACTTTCGTTTCGCAGGGTTGAGTGCATGGCAGTGCCGTCGTGGGCCCCGCACGGGTTTGCAAACACTACGTGATCTTACTGACACAAGATGGTTTCGCCATCTTGTGCTTTGCCAAGAGGTGAGCGTACGGCCCTTTGGGGGGGCATAGTCCTCGCACGGGTGTTCCAACACCTCTCACTTGGGGAAACCAGACGTTAGCCTGGAAGGTGGTTTCTTCACAGTGATCTTTCAGAGTCGGCTATGTGCCACTTTGTCGCCAGGGTTGCCGGCATTGGGTTTCAAACGCGTCAAAGGCAGTGAAACAAGAGGTTACTTGAAAGACGGGGATCCCACCGTGTTGTTCCTCGGACGTGAGTACAGGGCACCTTAGGCTGAGGCCCCGCAAGGATGTTCTAGCCCTCCGAAATTAGTGGACACTCAGGGTAGTCGAACGACCACGGTCTCACCGCTCTGCCGTTTCAGAGAGTTGAGTAGCTGGCCCGCTCCGCACAGGCCCCGCAGAGTAGAGTCTTCAAACGGATTCGGCACAGCGAAGCCAGACGGTGCTTGAACGACGACCTCCCCGCAGTGCTGTCTCACAGAGTTCAGTATGCGGCATGGTTCCATCTAGGCCTACGCCACAGGTTTCCAGACACTTTTACTTACACGAGGTGACCGTGGAAAGATGGTTTCCCGACCGCGTCCGTTGTGTTGGGTACATGGCGCTTTCCACGTAGACCCTGCATTCACTTTCCAACATTTCTGACTTCCGGAAACAATGTCTGAGTTGAAAGATGGTCTCTCCCCGCCCCCCCCGTTCCTCCTCCGCCCTCTCCCCCCTCTCCCCTCCCATACACACACACACACACACACACACACACACAGTGTCGTCTCACAGAGTTGATTGACTCTATGGCACTTTCCTCAGGGGCCCCCGCATGGTTTTCAGACACGTGTCAGCCAAACCAGCTGTTAGTCGAAGGATGTTTCACCAACCGTGTTGTTTCCAAGAGTTGAGTATAGATGGCCCTTTCCGTGTAGCTGCCCCCACAGGTGCTCCAACACTTGTAACTGTGACCTGAGATGTTAGACGACAGACCGTCTCCCTCCAAGGGTTGGTTGTCTCGCAGCGCTGAGTACAAGGCCCTTTGTGCATAGGGCCTGCATTCGTTTTCAGACACTTGTAACTTAATGAAGCAAGTCGATCGTTGAAAGGCAGTCCCCCGGTGTCTCCCAGAGCTGAGGATACGGCCCTTGCCGTGGAGCACCCGCAGGCATCTCAAACACTCGTAACCTAGTGACCCAAGGCGCGTGCGAGTGGAAGGATGGTCACCCCACAGCGTCGATTCGCAGAGTTGAGCATAGGTGACCCTTGCCACCCTTTCCGCCCTGCCTGGTGTTTCGAGCCCTTCTAGGTTCGTGACGTCACAGGCTAGTGGCACGCTGGTGTCACCACCCTGGTGTTTCGCAGACTTGAGGATAGGGCGCTGCCCTCCGAGTTCCTCGCAGGCCTTCACAAACAGTACCAACTCGGTGAAACGAGCAGTTAAGTTGAAACCATGGATTCCGCACCGTGTTGCTGGAGAGACTTGAGTACGTGGCACTTTCCCCATCGGCCCCGCGTACGTTTTCAAACGCCTGTCAGGCACATCGCGAAACCAGATTTCAGTCCAAAGAGAGTTTCTCCACGAGAGTTGTTTCCACACCGTGGCGCGTATTAGGTCCCTTTGCCCACAGTTTTCCGCAGGTGTTTCCAGACACGTCTAACTTAGTGAACCCTGATGTTCCTTGAAGGATGGCCTCACCACCCTGTTGTTCCCCAGAGTTCGGCACCGGCCACTTTCCGTGTAGGCCCCGCGTAGGTTTCAGACCACGTCTAGCTTTGGGAAACGAGATGTTAGGGGAAAGGTGCTCTCCACGAAGTGGTTCGTGGAGTTGGCACAGAGGAACTCTCGTTGTGGGCCCTACCTTTGTCTTCCAACAATTCTAACTTAGTGAAAAGAGATGTTACCTGAGCGATGTTTTCCCCACAGTGCTGTATCACAGAGTTGAGTGGTACGTGGCACTTCCTCACCCCCTACCCCCACCCCCACACCACAGGTCCTGGGAGGTTTCGAACACTTTTTAATTTAGTGAAAGCACAGGGTAGTTGAAAGAGGGCTTCACCACACTGTGGTTTCAGAGATTCGAGGTATGGCCCTTCCCACAGACGCCCCGCACGGTTGAGGTTTCCAGACGCTCCTCACCTCGTGACCCAAGGTGTTCTTTGCAAAGGGGCTTCCGCCAAGGGCAGTCTGACAAAGGGTACGGCGCTACCGGCACAGGCCCTGCATAGTTTTTCCAACACTTGCGACTTGCCCAGACGACGTGTTGGTGGAATGATGGGTTCCCCGCAGCGTTGCACCACAGAATGGAGTCTAGGGCACTCGGCGTGTAAGCCCCGCAGCGGGATTCCACATTGTCTCACTTCGTGAGACCAGACGCTCCTGGGAAGAATTTTCTCACGACCGTGTGGTTTCAGAGAGTTGAGTTGAGGGCACCTGCCTCATCTCCTTCTCCTAGGTGTTCAAACACTTGGAACAGCGAAAGCAGATGCTCGTTGAAAGACGGCTCCACCACAGTGCCAGGGGTGTTTCCCAGCTTTGAGGATTTTGACACTGTCCACAGAGGCCCCGCATAGCTTTGCAAACATTTCCAACTTCGTGATACGAGACGGTCGTTGGAAAGGGCTTTGTGTCTGCAAAGCGCAGGTCGACAGAGCCTATGGCCCTCTCGGCACAGGCCCTCCAGAGTTTTTCATCAAGTCTCACTGAGTGAGATGACAGGTTTGTCGAATGATGGTTTCCCCACAGTGTTCTCTCCCAGACTGGAGTCTGTGGCACTGTGGGCCTAGGCCCCGCGTTGGTATGCCCACCCTTCGGAGTGAGCGAACCGTGATGCTGGTTGCGAGATGGTCTCCCCCGCGTATTCTCTCACTGGGGCGAGTATGTGTCACTTTGCAGATGGTTCCTGCCTAGGTGTGCCTACCATGCGACATGGGAGCGGAAAGGTTGGTGTCTGCGACGGGCAGTTGGACAGAGTCTATTAGGTATGGCGCGGTCAACATTGGACCCATAGGGATTTTTCAGACCCTTCTAACGCGACGCAATGGGACGAGTGTCGAAAGATGGTTCCCCGCTGTTGGTTCACAGAGGTGAGTCTTCGGCACTTACCGTGTAGGCCCTGCGTACGTTTGAAAACAGTTCGCAGCGAAACCTTGATAGACTTAGTTGGAAAGATTGTTTAGGGCCCGGTGCTGTTCCCAGATGCGAGGGTATGGCACTTGCCGCACCAGCCCGGCATCCGTTTTCGACACAGCAGTCTCAGTGAGGCAAGACGCTAGGGGAAAGGTGGCTTGCCCAGGGCGTGTCGTGCGGTGGAGTGCATGGCACCTTGGGTGTAGGTCGGCATGGGTTTTCCAACGTGTGGCTTCCCGCAACTCGGTGTCAGTTCCTAAGCTGATTCCTCCA
Organism: Acinonyx jubatus; assembly: GCF_027475565.1. Taxonomy (NCBI): domain Eukaryota; kingdom Metazoa; phylum Chordata; class Mammalia; order Carnivora; family Felidae; genus Acinonyx; species Acinonyx jubatus. Next base: position 61,934,319 of record NC_069391.1, read on the forward strand.
CACTTTCGTTTCGCAGGGTTGAGTGCATGGCAGTGCCGTCGTGGGCCCCGCACGGGTTTGCAAACACTACGTGATCTTACTGACACAAGATGGTTTCGCCATCTTGTGCTTTGCCAAGAGGTGAGCGTACGGCCCTTTGGGGGGGCATAGTCCTCGCACGGGTGTTCCAACACCTCTCACTTGGGGAAACCAGACGTTAGCCTGGAAGGTGGTTTCTTCACAGTGATCTTTCAGAGTCGGCTATGTGCCACTTTGTCGCCAGGGTTGCCGGCATTGGGTTTCAAACGCGTCAAAGGCAGTGAAACAAGAGGTTACTTGAAAGACGGGGATCCCACCGTGTTGTTCCTCGGACGTGAGTACAGGGCACCTTAGGCTGAGGCCCCGCAAGGATGTTCTAGCCCTCCGAAATTAGTGGACACTCAGGGTAGTCGAACGACCACGGTCTCACCGCTCTGCCGTTTCAGAGAGTTGAGTAGCTGGCCCGCTCCGCACAGGCCCCGCAGAGTAGAGTCTTCAAACGGATTCGGCACAGCGAAGCCAGACGGTGCTTGAACGACGACCTCCCCGCAGTGCTGTCTCACAGAGTTCAGTATGCGGCATGGTTCCATCTAGGCCTACGCCACAGGTTTCCAGACACTTTTACTTACACGAGGTGACCGTGGAAAGATGGTTTCCCGACCGCGTCCGTTGTGTTGGGTACATGGCGCTTTCCACGTAGACCCTGCATTCACTTTCCAACATTTCTGACTTCCGGAAACAATGTCTGAGTTGAAAGATGGTCTCTCCCCGCCCCCCCCGTTCCTCCTCCGCCCTCTCCCCCCTCTCCCCTCCCATACACACACACACACACACACACACACACACAGTGTCGTCTCACAGAGTTGATTGACTCTATGGCACTTTCCTCAGGGGCCCCCGCATGGTTTTCAGACACGTGTCAGCCAAACCAGCTGTTAGTCGAAGGATGTTTCACCAACCGTGTTGTTTCCAAGAGTTGAGTATAGATGGCCCTTTCCGTGTAGCTGCCCCCACAGGTGCTCCAACACTTGTAACTGTGACCTGAGATGTTAGACGACAGACCGTCTCCCTCCAAGGGTTGGTTGTCTCGCAGCGCTGAGTACAAGGCCCTTTGTGCATAGGGCCTGCATTCGTTTTCAGACACTTGTAACTTAATGAAGCAAGTCGATCGTTGAAAGGCAGTCCCCCGGTGTCTCCCAGAGCTGAGGATACGGCCCTTGCCGTGGAGCACCCGCAGGCATCTCAAACACTCGTAACCTAGTGACCCAAGGCGCGTGCGAGTGGAAGGATGGTCACCCCACAGCGTCGATTCGCAGAGTTGAGCATAGGTGACCCTTGCCACCCTTTCCGCCCTGCCTGGTGTTTCGAGCCCTTCTAGGTTCGTGACGTCACAGGCTAGTGGCACGCTGGTGTCACCACCCTGGTGTTTCGCAGACTTGAGGATAGGGCGCTGCCCTCCGAGTTCCTCGCAGGCCTTCACAAACAGTACCAACTCGGTGAAACGAGCAGTTAAGTTGAAACCATGGATTCCGCACCGTGTTGCTGGAGAGACTTGAGTACGTGGCACTTTCCCCATCGGCCCCGCGTACGTTTTCAAACGCCTGTCAGGCACATCGCGAAACCAGATTTCAGTCCAAAGAGAGTTTCTCCACGAGAGTTGTTTCCACACCGTGGCGCGTATTAGGTCCCTTTGCCCACAGTTTTCCGCAGGTGTTTCCAGACACGTCTAACTTAGTGAACCCTGATGTTCCTTGAAGGATGGCCTCACCACCCTGTTGTTCCCCAGAGTTCGGCACCGGCCACTTTCCGTGTAGGCCCCGCGTAGGTTTCAGACCACGTCTAGCTTTGGGAAACGAGATGTTAGGGGAAAGGTGCTCTCCACGAAGTGGTTCGTGGAGTTGGCACAGAGGAACTCTCGTTGTGGGCCCTACCTTTGTCTTCCAACAATTCTAACTTAGTGAAAAGAGATGTTACCTGAGCGATGTTTTCCCCACAGTGCTGTATCACAGAGTTGAGTGGTACGTGGCACTTCCTCACCCCCTACCCCCACCCCCACACCACAGGTCCTGGGAGGTTTCGAACACTTTTTAATTTAGTGAAAGCACAGGGTAGTTGAAAGAGGGCTTCACCACACTGTGGTTTCAGAGATTCGAGGTATGGCCCTTCCCACAGACGCCCCGCACGGTTGAGGTTTCCAGACGCTCCTCACCTCGTGACCCAAGGTGTTCTTTGCAAAGGGGCTTCCGCCAAGGGCAGTCTGACAAAGGGTACGGCGCTACCGGCACAGGCCCTGCATAGTTTTTCCAACACTTGCGACTTGCCCAGACGACGTGTTGGTGGAATGATGGGTTCCCCGCAGCGTTGCACCACAGAATGGAGTCTAGGGCACTCGGCGTGTAAGCCCCGCAGCGGGATTCCACATTGTCTCACTTCGTGAGACCAGACGCTCCTGGGAAGAATTTTCTCACGACCGTGTGGTTTCAGAGAGTTGAGTTGAGGGCACCTGCCTCATCTCCTTCTCCTAGGTGTTCAAACACTTGGAACAGCGAAAGCAGATGCTCGTTGAAAGACGGCTCCACCACAGTGCCAGGGGTGTTTCCCAGCTTTGAGGATTTTGACACTGTCCACAGAGGCCCCGCATAGCTTTGCAAACATTTCCAACTTCGTGATACGAGACGGTCGTTGGAAAGGGCTTTGTGTCTGCAAAGCGCAGGTCGACAGAGCCTATGGCCCTCTCGGCACAGGCCCTCCAGAGTTTTTCATCAAGTCTCACTGAGTGAGATGACAGGTTTGTCGAATGATGGTTTCCCCACAGTGTTCTCTCCCAGACTGGAGTCTGTGGCACTGTGGGCCTAGGCCCCGCGTTGGTATGCCCACCCTTCGGAGTGAGCGAACCGTGATGCTGGTTGCGAGATGGTCTCCCCCGCGTATTCTCTCACTGGGGCGAGTATGTGTCACTTTGCAGATGGTTCCTGCCTAGGTGTGCCTACCATGCGACATGGGAGCGGAAAGGTTGGTGTCTGCGACGGGCAGTTGGACAGAGTCTATTAGGTATGGCGCGGTCAACATTGGACCCATAGGGATTTTTCAGACCCTTCTAACGCGACGCAATGGGACGAGTGTCGAAAGATGGTTCCCCGCTGTTGGTTCACAGAGGTGAGTCTTCGGCACTTACCGTGTAGGCCCTGCGTACGTTTGAAAACAGTTCGCAGCGAAACCTTGATAGACTTAGTTGGAAAGATTGTTTAGGGCCCGGTGCTGTTCCCAGATGCGAGGGTATGGCACTTGCCGCACCAGCCCGGCATCCGTTTTCGACACAGCAGTCTCAGTGAGGCAAGACGCTAGGGGAAAGGTGGCTTGCCCAGGGCGTGTCGTGCGGTGGAGTGCATGGCACCTTGGGTGTAGGTCGGCATGGGTTTTCCAACTTGTGGCTTCCCGCAACTCGGTGTCAGTTCCTAAGCTGATTCCTCCACACTTTCGTTTCGCAGGGTTGAGTGCATGGCAGTGCCGTCGTGGGCCCCGCACGGGTTTGCAAACACTACGTGATCTTACTGACACAAGATGGTTTCGCCATCTTGTGCTTTGCCAAGAGGTGAGCGTACGGCCCTTTGGGGGGGCATAGTCCTCGCACGGGTGTTCCAACACCTCTCACTTGGGGAAACCAGACGTTAGCCTGGAAGGTGGTTTCTTCACAGTGATCTTTCAGAGTCGGCTATGTGCCACTTTGTCGCCAGGGTTGCCGGCATTGGGTTTCAAACGCGTCAAAGGCAGTGAAACAAGAGGTTACTTGAAAGACGGGGATCCCACCGTGTTGTTCCTCGGACGTGAGTACAGGGCACCTTAGGCTGAGGCCCCGCAAGGATGTTCTAGCCCTCCGAAATTAGTGGACACTCAGGGTAGTCGAACGACCACGGTCTCACCGCTCTGCCGTTTCAGAGAGTTGAGTAGCTGGCCCGCTCCGCACAGGCCCCGCAGAGTAGAGTCTTCAAACGGATTCGGCACAGCGAAGCCAGACGGTGCTTGAACGACGACCTCCCCGCAGTGCTGTCTCACAGAGTTCAGTATGCGGCATGGTTCCATCTAGGCCTACGCCACAGGTTTCCAGACACTTTTACTTACACGAGGTGACCGTGGAAAGATGGTTTCCCGACCGCGTCCGTTGTGTTGGGTACATGGCGCTTTCCACGTAGACCCTGCATTCACTTTCCAACATTTCTGACTTCCGGAAACAATGTCTGAGTTGAAAGATGGTCTCTCCCCGCCCCCCCCCCCGTTCCTCCTCCGCCCTCTCCCCCCTCTCCCCTCCCATACACACACACACACACACACACACACACACACAGTGTCGTCTCACAGAGTTGATTGACTCTATGGCACTTTCCTCAGGGGCCCCCGCATGGTTTTCAGACACGTGTCAGCCAAACCAGCTGTTAGTCGAAGGATGTTTCACCAACCGTGTTGTTTCCAAGAGTTGAGTATAGATGGCCCTTTCCGTGTAGCTGCCCCCACAGGTGCTCCAACACTTGTAACTGTGACCTGAGATGTTAGACGACAGACCGTCTCCCTCCAAGGGTTGGTTGTCTCGCAGCGCTGAGTACAAGGCCCTTTGTGCATAGGGCCTGCATTCGTTTTCAGACACTTGTAACTTAATGAAGCAAGTCGATCGTTGAAAGGCAGTCCCCCGGTGTCTCCCAGAGCTGAGGATACGGCCCTTGCCGTGGAGCACCCGCAGGCATCTCAAACACTCGTAACCTAGTGACCCAAGGCGCGTGCGAGTGGAAGGATGGTCACCCCACAGCGTCGATTCGCAGAGTTGAGCATAGGTGACCCTTGCCACCCTTTCCGCCCTGCCTGGTGTTTCGAGCCCTTCTAGGTTCGTGACGTCACAGGCTAGTGGCACGCTGGTGTCACCACCCTGGTGTTTCGCAGACTTGAGGATAGGGCGCTGCCCTCCGAGTTCCTCGCAGGCCTTCACAAACAGTACCAACTCGGTGAAACGAGCAGTTAAGTTGAAACCATGGATTCCGCACCGTGTTGCTGGAGAGACTTGAGTACGTGGCACTTTCCCCATCGGCCCCGCGTACGTTTTCAAACGCCTGTCAGGCACATCGCGAAACCAGATTTCAGTCCAAAGAGAGTTTCTCCACGAGAGTTGTTTCCACACCGTGGCGCGTATTAGGTCCCTTTGCCCACAGTTTTCCGCAGGTGTTTCCAGACACGTCTAACTTAGTGAACCCTGATGTTCCTTGAAGGATGGCCTCACCACCCTGTTGTTCCCCAGAGTTCGGCACCGGCCACTTTCCGTGTAGGCCCCGCGTAGGTTTCAGACCACGTCTAGCTTTGGGAAACGAGATGTTAGGGGAAAGGTGCTCTCCACGAAGTGGTTCGTGGAGTTGGCACAGAGGAACTCTCGTTGTGGGCCCTACCTTTGTCTTCCAACAATTCTAACTTAGTGAAAAGAGATGTTACCTGAGCGATGTTTTCCCCACAGTGCTGTATCACAGAGTTGAGTGGTACGTGGCACTTCCTCACCCCCTACCCCCACCCCCACACCACAGGTCCTGGGAGGTTTCGAACACTTTTTAATTTAGTGAAAGCACAGGGTAGTTGAAAGAGGGCTTCACCACACTGTGGTTTCAGAGATTCGAGGTATGGCCCTTCCCACAGACGCCCCGCACGGTTGAGGTTTCCAGACGCTCCTCACCTCGTGATCCAAGGTGTTCTTTGCAAAGGGGCTTCCGCCAAGGGCAGTCTGACAAAGGGTACGGCGCTACCGGCACAGGCCCTGCATAGTTTTTCCAACACTTGCGACTTGCCCAGACGACGTGTTGGTGGAATGATGGGTTCCCCGCAGCGTTGCACCACAGAATGGAGTCTAGGGCACTCGGCGTGTAAGCCCCGCAGAGGGATTCCACATTGTCTCACTTCGTGAGACCAGACGCTCCTGGGAAGAATTTTCTCACGACCGTGTGGTTTCAGAGAGTTGAGTTGAGGGCACCTGCCTCATCTCCTTCTCCTAGGTGTTCAAACACTTGGAACAGCGAAAGCAGATGCTCGTTGAAAGACGGCTCCACCACAGTGCCAGGGGTGTTTCCCAGCTTTGAGGATTTTGACACTGTCCACAGAGGCCCCGCATAGCTTTGCAAACATTTCCAACTTCGTGATACGAGACGGTCGTTGGAAAGGGCTTTGTGTCTGCAAAGCGCAGGTCGACAGAGCCTATGGCCCTCTCGGCACAGGCCCTCCAGAGTTTTTCATCAAGTCTCACTGAGTGAGATGACAGGTTTGTCGAATGATGGTTTCCCCACAGTGTTCTCTCCCAGACTGGAGTCTGTGGCACTGTGGGCCTAGGCCCCGCGTTGGTATGCCCACCCTTCGGAGTGAGCGAACCGTGATGCTGGTTGCGAGATGGTCTCCCCCGCGTATTCTCTCACTGGGGCGAGTATGTGTCACTTTGCAGATGGTTCCTGCCTAGGTGTGCCTACCATGCGACATGGGAGCGGAAAGGTTGGTGTCTGCGACGGGCAGTTGGACAGAGTCTATTAGGTATGGCGCGGTCAACATTGGACCCATAGGGATTTTTCAGACCCTTCTAACGCGACGCAATGGGACGAGTGTCGAAAGATGGTTCCCCGCTGTTGGTTCACAGAGGTGAGTCTTCGGCACTTACCGTGTAGGCCCTGCGTACGTTTGAAAACAGTTCGCAGCGAAACCTTGATAGACTTAGTTGGAAAGATTGTTTAGGGCCCGGTGCTGTTCCCAGATGCGAGGGTATGGCACTTGCCGCACCAGCCCGGCATCCGTTTTCGACACAGCAGTCTCAGTGAGGCAAGACGCTAGGGGAAAGGTGGCTTGCCCAGGGCGTGTCGTGCGGTGGAGTGCATGGCACCTTGGGTGTAGGTCGGCATGGGTTTTCCAACGTGTGGCTTCCCGCAACTCGGTGTCAGTTCCTAAGCTGATTCCTCCACACTTTCGTTTCGCAGGGTTGAGTGCATGGCAGTGCCGTCGTGGGCCCCGCACGGGTTTGCAAACACTACGTGATCTTACTGACACAAGATGGTTTCGCCATCTTGTGCTTTGCCAAGAGGTGAGCGTACGGCCCTTTGGGGGGGCATAGTCCTCGCACGGGTGTTCCAACACCTCTCACTTGGGGAAACCAGACGTTAGCCTGGAAGGTGGTTTCTTCACAGTGATCTTTCAGAGTCGGCTATGTGCCACTTTGTCGCCAGGGTTGCCGGCATTGGGTTTCAAACGCGTCAAAGGCAGTGAAACAAGAGGTTACTTGAAAGACGGGGATCCCACCGTGTTGTTCCTCGGACGTGAGTACAGGGCACCTTAGGCTGAGGCCCCGCAAGGATGTTCTAGCCCTCCGAAATTAGTGGACACTCAGGGTAGTCGAACGACCACGGTCTCACCGCTCTGCCGTTTCAGAGAGTTGAGTAGCTGGCCCGCTCCGCACAGGCCCCGCAGAGTAGAGTCTTCAAACGGATTCGGCACAGCGAAGCCAGACGGTGCTTGAACGACGACCTCCCCGCAGTGCTGTCTCACAGAGTTCAGTATGCGGCATGGTTCCATCTAGGCCTACGCCACAGGTTTCCAGACACTTTTACTTACACGAGGTGACCGTGGAAAGATGGTTTCCCGACCGCGTCCGTTGTGTTGGGTACATGGCGCTTTCCACGTAGACCCTGCATTCACTTTCCAACATTTCTGACTTCCGGAAACAATGTCTGAGTTGAAAGATGGTCTCTCCCCGCCCCCCCCCCCGTTCCTCCTCCGCCCTCTCCCCCCTCCCCCCTCCCATACACACACACACACACACACACACACACACACAGTGTCGTCTCACAGAGTTGATTGACTCTATGGCACTTTCCTCAGGGGCCCCCGCATGGTTTTCAGACACGTGTCAGCCAAACCAGCTGTTAGTCGAAGGATGTTTCACCAACCGTGTTGTTTCCAAGAGTTGAGTATAGATGGCCCTTTCCGTGTAGCTGCCCCCACAGGTGCTCCAACACTTGTAACTGTGACCTGAGATGTTAGACGACAGACCGTCTCCCTCCAAGGGTTGGTTGTCTCGCAGCGCTGAGTACAAGGCCCTTTGTGCATAGGGCCTGCATTCGTTTTCAGACACTTGTAACTTAATGAAGCAAGTCGATCGTTGAAAGGCAGTCCCCCGGTGTCTCCCAGAGCTGAGGATACGGCCCTTGCCGTGGAGCACCCGCAGGCATCTCAAACACTCGTAACCTAGTGACCCAAGGCGCGTGCGAGTGGAAGGATGGTCACCCCACAGCGTCGATTCGCAGAGTTGAGCATAGGTGACCCTTGCCACCCTTTCCGCCCTGCCTGGTGTTTCGAGCCCTTCTAGGTTCGTGACGTCACAGGCTAGTGGCACGCTGGTGTCACCACCCTGGTGTTTCGCAGACTTGAGGATAGGGCGCTGCCCTCCGAGTTCCTCGCAGGCCTTCACAAACAGTACCAACTCGGTGAAACGAGCAGTTAAGTTGAAACCATGGATTCCGCACCGTGTTGCTGGAGAGACTTGAGTACGTGGCACTTTCCCCATCGGCCCCGCGTACGTTTTCAAACGCCTGTCAGGCACATCGCGAAACCAGATTTCAGTCCAAAGAGAGTTTCTCCACGAGAGTTGTTTCCACACCGTGGCGCGTATTAGGTCCCTTTGCCCACAGTTTTCCGCAGGTGTTTCCAGACACGTCTAACTTAGTGAACCCTGATGTTCCTTGAAGGATGGCCTCACCACCCTGTTGTTCCCCAGAGTTCGGCACCGGCCACTTTCCGTGTAGGCCCCGCGTAGGTTTCAGACCACGTCTAGCTTTGGGAAACGAGATGTTAGGGGAAAGGTGCTCTCCACGCAGTGGTTCGTGGAGTTGGCACAGAGGAACTCTCGTTGTGGGCCCTACCTTTGTCTTCCAACAATTCTAACTTAGTGAAAAGAGATGTTACCTGAGCGATGTTTTCCCCACAGTGCTGTATCACAGAGTTGAGTGGTACGTGGCACTTCCTCACCCCCTACCCCCACCCCCACACCACAGGTCCTGGGAGGTTTCGAACACTTTTTAATTTAGTGAAAGCACAGGGTAGTTGAAAGAGGGCTTCACCACACTGTGGTTTCAGAGATTCGAGGTATGGCCCTTCCCACAGACGCCCCGCACGGTTGAGGTTTCCAGACGCTCCTCACCTCGTGATCCAAGGTGTTCTTTGCAAAGGGGCTTCCGCCAAGGGCAGTCTGACAAAGGGTACGGCGCTACCGGCACAGGCCCTGCATAGTTTTTCCAACACTTGCGACTTGCCCAGACGACGTGTTGGTGGAATGATGGGTTCCCCGCAGCGTTGCACCACAGAATGGAGTCTAGGGCACTCGGCGCGTAGGCCCCGCAGAGGGATTCCACATTGTCTCACTTCGTGAGACCAGACGCTCCTGGGAAGAATTTTCTCACGACCGTGTGGTTTCAGAGAGTTGAGTTGAGGGCACCTGCCTCATCTCCTTCTCCTAGGTGTTCAAACACTTGGAACAGCGAAAGCAGATGCTCGTTGAAAGACGGCTCCACCACAGTGCCAGGGGTGTTTCCCAGCTTTGAGGATTTTGACACTGTCCACAGAGGCCCCGCATAGCTTTGCAAACATTTCCAACTTCGTGATACGAGACGGTCGTTGGAAAGGGCTTTGTGTCTGCAAAGCGCAGGTCGACAGAGCCTATGGCCCTCTCGGCACAGGCCCTCCAGAGTTTTTCATCAAGTCTCACTGAGTGAGATGACAGGTTTGTCGAATGATGGTTTCCCCACAGTGTTCTCTCCCAGACTGGAGTCTGTGGCACTGTGGGCCTAGGCCCCGCGTTGGTATGCCCACCCTTCGGAGTGAGCGAACCGTGATGCTGGTTGCGAGATGGTCTCCCCCGCGTATTCTCTCACTGGGGCGAGTATGTGTCACTTTGCAGATGGTTCCTGCCTAGGTGTGCCTACCATGCGACATGGGAGCGGAAAGGTTGGTGTCTGCGACGGGCAGTTGGACAGAGTCTATTAGGTATGGCGCGGTCAACATTGGACCCATAGGGATTTTTCAGACCCTTCTAACGCGACGCAATGGGACGAGTGTCGAAAGATGGTTCCCCGCTGTTGGTTCACAGAGGTGAGTCTTCGGCACTTACCGTGTAGGCCCTGCGTACGTTTGAAAACAGTTCGCAGCGAAACCTTGATAGACTTAGTTGGAAAGATTGTTTAGGGCCCGGTGCTGTTCCCAGATGCGAGGGTATGGCACTTGCCGCACCAGCCCGGCATCCGTTTTCGACACAGCAGTCTCAGTGAGGCAAGACGCTAGGGGAAAGGTGGCTTGCCCAGGGCGTGTCGTGCGGTGGAGTGCATGGCACCTTGGGTGTAGGTCGGCATGGGTTTTCCAACTTGTGGCTTCCCGCAACTCGGTGTCAGTTCCTAAGCTGATTCCTCCACACTTTCGTTTCGCAGGGTTGAGTGCATGGCAGTGCCGTCGTGGGCCCCGCACGGGTTTGCAAACACTACGTGATCTTACTGACACAAGATGGTTTCGCCATCTTGTGCTTTGCCAAGAGGTGAGCGTACGGCCCTTTGGGGGGGCATAGTCCTCGCACGGGTGTTCCAACACCTCTCACTTGGGGAAACCAGACGTTAGCCTGGAAGGTGGTTTCTTCACAGTGATCTTTCAGAGTCGGCTATGTGCCACTTTGTCGCCAGGGTTGCCGGCATTGGGTTTCAAACGCGTCAAAGGCAGTGAAACAAGAGGTTACTTGAAAGACGGGGATCCCACCGTGTTGTTCCTCGGACGTGAGTACAGGGCACCTTAGGCTGAGGCCCCGCAAGGATGTTCTAGCCCTCCGAAATTAGTGGACACTCAGGGTAGTCGAACGACCACGGTCTCACCGCTCTGCCGTTTCAGAGAGTTGAGTAGCTGGCCCGCTCCGCACAGGCCCCGCAGAGTAGAGTCTTCAAACGGATTCGGCACAGCGAAGCCAGACGGTGCTTGAACGACGACCTCCCCGCAGTGCTGTCTCACAGAGTTCAGTATGCGGCATGGTTCCATCTAGGCCTACGCCACAGGTTTCCAGACACTTTTACTTACACGAGGTGACCGTGGAAAGATGGTTTCCCGACCGCGTCCGTTGTGTTGGGTACATGGCGCTTTCCACGTAGACCCTGCATTCACTTTCCAACATTTCTGACTTCCGGAAACAATGTCTGAGTTGAAAGATGGTCTCTCCCCGCCCCCCCCCCCCGTTCCTCCTCCGCCCTCTCCCCCCTCCCCCCTCCCATACACACACACACACACACACACACACACACACAGTGTCGTCTCACAGAGTTGATTGACTCTATGGCACTTTCCTCAGGGGCCCCCGCATGGTTTTCAGACACGTGTCAGCCAAACCAGCTGTTAGTCGAAGGATGTTTCACCAACCGTGTTGTTTCCAAGAGTTGAGTATAGATGGCCCTTTCCGTGTAGCTGCCCCCACAGGTGCTCCAACACTTGTAACTGTGACCTGAGATGTTAGACGACAGACCGTCTCCCTCCAAGGGTTGGTTGTCTCGCAGCGCTGAGTACAAGGCCCTTTGTGCATAGGGCCTGCATTCGTTTTCAGACACTTGTAACTTAATGAAGCAAGTCGATCGTTGAAAGGCAGTCCCCCGGTGTCTCCCAGAGCTGAGGATACGGCCCTTGCCGTGGAGCACCCGCAGGCATCTCAAACACTCGTAACCTAGTGACCCAAGGCGCGTGCGAGTGGAAGGATGGTCACCCCACAGCGTCGATTCGCAGAGTTGAGCATAGGTGACCCTTGCCACCCTTTCCGCCCTGCCTGGTGTTTCGAGCCCTTCTAGGTTCGTGACGTCACAGGCTAGTGGCACGCTGGTGTCACCACCCTGGTGTTTCGCAGACTTGAGGATAGGGCGCTGCCCTCCGAGTTCCTCGCAGGCCTTCACAAACAGTACCAACTCGGTGAAACGAGCAGTTAAGTTGAAACCATGGATTCCGCACCGTGTTGCTGGAGAGACTTGAGTACGTGGCACTTTCCCCATCGGCCCCGCGTACGTTTTCAAACGCCTGTCAGGCACATCGCGAAACCAGATTTCAGTCCAAAGAGAGTTTCTCCACGAGAGTTGTTTCCACACCGTGGCGCGTATTAGGTCCCTTTGCCCACAGTTTTCCGCAGGTGTTTCCAGACACGTCTAACTTAGTGAACCCTGATGTTCCTTGAAGGATGGCCTCACCACCCTGTTGTTCCCCAGAGTTCGGCACCGGCCACTTTCCGTGTAGGCCCCGCGTAGGTTTCAGACCACGTCTAGCTTTGGGAAACGAGATGTTAGGGGAAAGGTGCTCTCCACGCAGTGGTTCGTGGAGTTGGCACAGAGGAACTCTCGTTGTGGGCCCTACCTTTGTCTTCCAACAATTCTAACTTAGTGAAAAGAGATGTTACCTGAGCGATGTTTTCCCCACAGTGCTGTATCACAGAGTTGAGTGGTACGTGGCACTTCCTCACCCCCTACCCCCACCCCCACACCACAGGTCCTGGGAGGTTTCGAACACTTTTTAATTTAGTGAAAGCACAGGGTAGTTGAAAGAGGGCTTCACCACACTGTGGTTTCAGAGATTCGAGGTATGGCCCTTCCCACAGACGCCCCGCACGGTTGAGGTTTCCAGACGCTCCTCACCTCGTGATCCAAGGTGTTCTTTGCAAAGGGGCTTCCGCCAAGGGCAGTCTGACAAAGGGTACGGCGCTCCCGGCACAGGCCCTGCATAGTTTTTCCAACACTTGCGACTTGCCCAGACGACGTGTTGGTGGAATGATGGGTTCCCCGCAGCGTTGCACCACAGAATGGAGTCTAGGGCACTCGGCGTGTAAGCCCCGCAGAGGGATTCCACATTGTCTCACTTCGTGAGACCAGACGCTCCTGGGAAGAATTTTCTCACGACCGTGTGGTTTCAGAGAGTTGAGTTGAGGGCACCTGCCTCATCTCCTTCTCCTAGGTGTTCAAACACTTGGAACAGCGAAAGCAGATGCTCGTTGAAAGACGGCTCCACCACAGTGCCAGGGGTGTTTCCCAGCTTTGAGGATTTTGACACTGTCCACAGAGGCCCCGCATAGCTTTGCAAACATTTCCAACTTCGTGATACGAGACGGTCGTTGGAAAGGGCTTTGTGTCTGCAAAGCGCAGGTCGACAGAGCCTATGGCCCTCTCGGCACAGGCCCTCCAGAGTTTTTCATCAAGTCTCACTGAGTGAGATGACAGGTTTGTCGAATGATGGTTTCCCCACAGTGTTCTCTCCCAGACTGGAGTCTGTGGCACTGTGGGCCTAGGCCCCGCGTTGGTATGCCCACCCTTCGGAGTGAGCGAACCGTGATGCTGGTTGCGAGATGGTCTCCCCCGCGTATTCTCTCACTGGGGCGAGTATGTGTCACTTTGCAGATGGTTCCTGCCTAGGTGTGCCTACCATGCGACATGGGAGCGGAAAGGTTGGTGTCTGCGACGGGCAGTTGGACAGAGTCTATTAGGTATGGCGCGGTCAACATTGGACCCATAGGGATTTTTCAGACCCTTCTAACGCGACGCAATGGGACGAGTGTCGAAAGATGGTTCCCCGCTGTTGGTTCACAGAGGTGAGTCTTCGGCACTTACCGTGTAGGCCCTGCGTACGTTTGAAAACAGTTCGCAGCGAAACCTTGATAGACTTAGTTGGAAAGATTGTTTAGGGCCCGGTGCTGTTCCCAGATGCGAGGGTATGGCACTTGCCGCACCAGCCCGGCATCCGTTTTCGACACAGCAGTCTCAGTGAGGCAAGACGCTAGGGGAAAGGTGGCTTGCCCAGGGCGTGTCGTGCGGTGGAGTGCATGGCACCTTGGGTGTAGGTCGGCATGGGTTTTCCAACGTGTGGCTTCCCGCAACTCGGTGTCAGTTCCTAAGCTGATTCCTCCACACTTTCGTTTCGCAGGGTTGAGTGCATGGCAGTGCCGTCGTGGGCCCCGCACGGGTTTGCAAACACTACGTGATCTTACTGACACAAGATGGTTTCGCCATCTTGTGCTTTGCCAAGAGGTGAGCGTACGGCCCTTTGGGGGGGCATAGTCCTCGCACGGGTGTTCCAACACCTCTCACTTGGGGAAACCAGACGTTAGCCTGGAAGGTGGTTTCTTCACAGTGATCTTTCAGAGTCGGCTATGTGCCACTTTGTCGCCAGGGTTGCCGGCATTGGGTTTCAAACGCGTCAAAGGCAGTGAAACAAGAGGTTACTTGAAAGACGGGGATCCCACCGTGTTGTTCCTCGGACGTGAGTACAGGGCACCTTAGGCTGAGGCCCCGCAAGGATGTTCTAGCCCTCCGAAATTAGTGGACACTCAGGGTAGTCGAACGACCACGGTCTCACCGCTCTGCCGTTTCAGAGAGTTGAGTAGCTGGCCCGCTCCGCACAGGCCCCGCAGAGTAGAGTCTTCAAACGGATTCGGCACAGCGAAGCCAGACGGTGCTTGAACGACGACCTCCCCGCAGTGCTGTCTCACAGAGTTCAGTATGCGGCATGGTTCCATCTAGGCCTACGCCACAGGTTTCCAGACACTTTTACTTACACGAGGTGACCGTGGAAAGATGGTTTCCCGACCGCGTCCGTTGTGTTGGGTACATGGCGCTTTCCACGTAGACCCTGCATTCACTTTCCAACATTTCTGACTCCCGGAAACAATGTCTGAGTTGAAAGATGGTCTCTCCCCGCCCCCCCCCCCGTTCCTCCTCCGCCCTCTCCCCCCTCCCCCCTCCCATACACACACACACACACACACACACACACACACAGTGTCGTCTCACAGAGTTGATTGACTCTATGGCACTTTCCTCAGGGGCCCCCGCATGGTTTTCAGACACGTGTCAGCCAAACCAGCTGTTAGTCGAAGGATGTTTCACCAACCGTGTTGTTTCCAAGAGTTGAGTATAGATGGCCCTTTCCGTGTAGCTGCCCCCACAGGTGCTCCAACACTTGTAACTGTGACCTGAGATGTTAGACGACAGACCGTCTCCCTCCAAGGGTTGGTTGTCTCGCAGCGCTGAGTACAAGGCCCTTTGTGCATAGGGCCTGCATTCGTTTTCAGACACTTGTAACTTAATGAAGCAAGTCGATCGTTGAAAGGCAGTCCCCCGGTGTCTCCCAGAGCTGAGGATACGGCCCTTGCCGTGGAGCACCCGCAGGCATCTCAAACACTCGTAACCTAGTGACCCAAGGCGCGTGCGAGTGGAAGGATGGTCACCCCACAGCGTCGATTCGCAGAGTTGAGCATAGGTGACCCTTGCCACCCTTTCCGCCCTGCCTGGTGTTTCGAGCCCTTCTAGGTTCGTGACGTCACAGGCTAGTGGCACGCTGGTGTCACCACCCTGGTGTTTCGCAGACTTGAGGATAGGGCGCTGCCCTCCGAGTTCCTCGCAGGCCTTCACAAACAGTACCAACTCGGTGAAACGAGCAGTTAAGTTGAAACCATGGATTCCGCACCGTGTTGCTGGAGAGACTTGAGTACGTGGCACTTTCCCCATCGGCCCCGCGTACGTTTTCAAACGCCTGTCAGGCACATCGCGAAACCAGATTTCAGTCCAAAGAGAGTTTCTCCACGAGAGTTGTTTCCACACCGTGGCGCGTATTAGGTCCCTTTGCCCACAGTTTTCCGCAGGTGTTTCCAGACACGTCTAACTTAGTGAACCCTGATGTTCCTTGAAGGATGGCCTCACCACCCTGTTGTTCCCCAGAGTTCGGCACCGGCCACTTTCCGTGTAGGCCCCGCGTAGGTTTCAGACCACGTCTAGCTTTGGGAAACGAGATGTTAGGGGAAAGGTGCTCTCCACGAAGTGGTTCGTGGAGTTGGCACAGAGGAACTCTCGTTGTGGGCCCTACCTTTGTCTTCCAACAATTCTAACTTAGTGAAAAGAGATGTTACCTGAGCGATGTTTTCCCCACAGTGCTGTATCACAGAGTTGAGTGGTACGTGGCACTTCCTCACCCCCTACCCCCACCCCCACACCACAGGTCCTGGGAGGTTTCGAACACTTTTTAATTTAGTGAAAGCACAGGGTAGTTGAAAGAGGGCTTCACCACACTGTGGTTTCAGAGATTCGAGGTATGGCCCTTCCCACAGACGCCCCGCACGGTTGAGGTTTCCAGACGCTCCTCACCTCGTGATCCAAGGTGTTCTTTGCAAAGGGGCTTCCGCCAAGGGCAGTCTGACAAAGGGTACGGCGCTACCGGCACAGGCCCTGCATAGTTTTTCCAACACTTGCGACTTGCCCAGACGACGTGTTGGTGGAATGATGGGTTCCCCGCAGCGTTGCACCACAGAATGGAGTCTAGGGCACTCGGCGTGTAAGCCCCGCAGCGGGATTCCACATTGTCTCACTTCGTGAGACCAGACGCTCCTGGGAAGAATTTTCTCACGACCGTGTGGTTTCAGAGAGTTGAGTTGAGGGCACCTGCCTCATCTCCTTCTCCTAGGTGTTCAAACACTTGGAACAGCGAAAGCAGATGCTCGTTGAAAGACGGCTCCACCACAGTGCCAGGGGTGTTTCCCAGCTTTGAGGATTTTGACACTGTCCACAGAGGCCCCGCATAGCTTTGCAAACATTTCCAACTTCGTGATACGAGACGGTCGTTGGAAAGGGCTTTGTGTCTGCAAAGCGCAGGTCGACAGAGCCTATGGCCCTCTCGGCACAGGCCCTCCAGAGTTTTTCATCAAGTCTCACTGAGTGAGATGACAGGTTTGTCGAATGATGGTTTCCCCACAGTGTTCTCTCCCAGACTGGAGTCTGTGGCACTGTGGGCCTAGGCCCCGCGTTGGTATGCCCACCCTTCGGAGTGAGCGAACCGTGATGCTGGTTGCGAGATGGTCTCCCCCGCGTATTCTCTCACTGGGGCGAGTATGTGTCACTTTGCAGATGGTTCCTGCCTAGGTGTGCCTACCATGCGACATGGGAGCGGAAAGGTTGGTGTCTGCGACGGGCAGTTGGACAGAGTCTATTAGGTATGGCGCGGTCAACATTGGACCCATAGGGATTTTTCAGACCCTTCTAACGCGACGCAATGGGACGAGTGTCGAAAGATGGTTCCCCGCTGTTGGTTCACAGAGGTGAGTCTTCGGCACTTACCGTGTAGGCCCTGCGTACGTTTGAAAACAGTTCGCAGCGAAACCTTGATAGACTTAGTTGGAAAGATTGTTTAGGGCCCGGTGCTGTTCCCAGATGCGAGGGTATGGCACTTGCCGCACCAGCCCGGCATCCGTTTTCGACACAGCAGTCTCAGTGAGGCAAGACGCTAGGGGAAAGGTGGCTTGCCCAGGGCGTGTCGTGCGGTGGAGTGCATGGCACCTTGGGTGTAGGTCGGCATGGGTTTTCCAACTTGTGGCTTCCCGCAACTCGGTGTCAGTTCCTAAGCTGATTCCTCCACACTTTCGTTTCGCAGGGTTGAGTGCATGGCAGTGCCGTCGTGGGCCCCGCACGGGTTTGCAAACACTACGTGATCTTACTGACACAAGATGGTTTCGCCATCTTGTGCTTTGCCAAGAGGTGAGCGTACGGCCCTTTGGGGGGGCATAGTCCTCGCACGGGTGTTCCAACACCTCTCACTTGGGGAAACCAGACGTTAGCCTGGAAGGTGGTTTCTTCACAGTGATCTTTCAGAGTCGGCTATGTGCCACTTTGTCGCCAGGGTTGCCGGCATTGGGTTTCAAACGCGTCAAAGGCAGTGAAACAAGAGGTTACTTGAAAGACGGGGATCCCACCGTGTTGTTCCTCGGACGTGAGTACAGGGCACCTTAGGCTGAGGCCCCGCAAGGATGTTCTAGCCCTCCGAAATTAGTGGACACTCAGGGTAGTCGAACGACCACGGTCTCACCGCTCTGCCGTTTCAGAGAGTTGAGTAGCTGGCCCGCTCCGCACAGGCCCCGCAGAGTAGAGTCTTCAAACGGATTCGGCACAGCGAAGCCAGACGGTGCTTGAACGACGACCTCCCCGCAGTGCTGTCTCACAGAGTTCAGTATGCGGCATGGTTCCATCTAGGCCTACGCCACAGGTTTCCAGACACTTTTACTTACACGAGGTGACCGTGGAAAGATGGTTTCCCGACCGCGTCCGTTGTGTTGGGTACATGGCGCTTTCCACGTAGACCCTGCATTCACTTTCCAACATTTCTGACTTCCGGAAACAATGTCTGAGTTGAAAGATGGTCTCTCCCCGCCCCCCCCCCCGTTCCTCCTCCGCCCTCTCCCCCCTCCCCCCTCCCATACACACACACCCACACCCACACACACACACACACAGTGTCGTCTCACAGAGTTGATTGACTCTATGGCACTTTCCTCAGGGGCCCCCGCATGGTTTTCAGACACGTGTCAGCCAAACCAGCTGTTAGTCGAAGGATGTTTCACCAACCGTGTTGTTTCCAAGAGTTGAGTATAGATGGCCCTTTCCGTGTAGCTGCCCCCACAGGTGCTCCAACACTTGTAACTGTGACCTGAGATGTTAGACGACAGACCGTCTCCCTCCAAGGGTTGGTTGTCTCGCAGCGCTGAGTACAAGGCCCTTTGTGCATAGGGCCTGCATTCGTTTTCAGACACTTGTAACTTAATGAAGCAAGTCGATCGTTGAAAGGCAGTCCCCCGGTGTCTCCCAGAGCTGAGGATACGGCCCTTGCCGTGGAGCACCCGCAGGCATCTCAAACACTCGTAACCTAGTGACCCAAGGCGCGTGCGAGTGGAAGGATGGTCACCCCACAGCGTCGATTCGCAGAGTTGAGCATAGGTGACCCTTGCCACCCTTTCCGCCCTGCCTGGTGTTTCGAGCCCTTCTAGGTTCGTGACGTCACAGGCTAGTGGCACGCTGGTGTCACCACCCTGGTGTTTCGCAGACTTGAGGATAGGGCGCTGCCCTCCGAGTTCCTCGCAGGCCTTCACAAACAGTACCAACTCGGTGAAACGAGCAGTTAAGTTGAAACCATGGATTCCGCACCGTGTTGCTGGAGAGACTTGAGTACGTGGCACTTTCCCCATCGGCCCCGCGTACGTTTTCAAACGCCTGTCAGGCACATCGCGAAACCAGATTTCAGTCCAAAGAGAGTTTCTCCACGAGAGTTGTTTCCACACCGTGGCGCGTATTAGGTCCCTTTGCCCACAGTTTTCCGCAGGTGTTTCCAGACACGTCTAACTTAGTGAACCCTGATGTTCCTTGAAGGATGGCCTCACCACCCTGTTGTTCCCCAGAGTTCGGCACCGGCCACTTTCCGTGTAGGCCCCGCGTAGGTTTCAGACCACGTCTAGCTTTGGGAAACGAGATGTTAGGGGAAAGGTGCTCTCCACGAAGTGGTTCGTGGAGTTGGCACAGAGGAACTCTCGTTGTGGGCCCTACCTTTGTCTTCCAACAATTCTAACTTAGTGAAAAGAGATGTTACCTGAGCGATGTTTTCCCCACAGTGCTGTATCACAGAGTTGAGTGGTACGTGGCACTTCCTCACCCCCTACCCCCACCCCCACACCACAGGTCCTGGGAGGTTTCGAACACTTTTTAATTTAGTGAAAGCACAGGGTAGTTGAAAGAGGGCTTCACCACACTGTGGTTTCAGAGATTCGAGGTATGGCCCTTCCCACAGACGCCCCGCACGGTTGAGGTTTCCAGACGCTCCTCACCTCGTGATCCAAGGTGTTCTTTGCAAAGGGGCTTCCGCCAAGGGCAGTCTGACAAAGGGTACGGCGCTACCGGCACAGGCCCTGCATAGTTTTTCCAACACTTGCGACTTGCCCAGACGACGTGTTGGTGGAATGATGGGTTCCCCGCAGCGTTGCACCACAGAATGGAGTCTAGGGCACTCGGCGCGTAGGCCCCGCAGAGGGATTCCACATTGTCTCACTTCGTGAGACCAGACGCTCCTGGGAAGAATTTTCTCACGACCGTGTGGTTTCAGAGAGTTGAGTTGAGGGCACCTGCCTCATCTCCTTCTCCTAGGTGTTCAAACACTTGGAACAGCGAAAGCAGATGTTCGTTGAAAGACGGCTCCACCACAGTGCCAGGGGTGTTTCCCAGCTTTGAGGATTTTGACACTGTCCACAGAGGCCCCGCATAGCTTTGCAAACATTTCCAACTTCGTGATACGAGACGGTCGTTGGAAAGGGCTTTGTGTCTGCAAAGCGCAGGTCGACAGAGCCTATGGCCCTCTCGGCACAGGCCCTCCAGAGTTTTTCATCAAGTCTCACTGAGTGAGATGACAGGTTTGTCGAATGATGGTTTCCCCACAGTGTTCTCTCCCAGACTGGAGTCTGTGGCACTGTGGGCCTAGGCCCCGCGTTGGTATGCCCACCCTTCGGAGTGAGCGAACCGTGATGCTGGTTGCGAGATGGTCTCCCCCGCGTATTCTCTCACTGGGGCGAGTATGTGTCACTTTGCAGATGGTTCCTGCCTAGGTGTGCCTACCATGCGACATGGGAGCGGAAAGGTTGGTGTCTGCGACGGGCAGTTGGACAGAGTCTATTAGGTATGGCGCGGTCAACATTGGACCCATAGGGATTTTTCAGACCCTTCTAACGCGACGCAATGGGACGAGTGTCGAAAGATGGTTCCCCGCTGTTGGTTCACAGAGGTGAGTCTTCGGCACTTACCGTGTAGGCCCTGCGTACGTTTGAAAACAGTTCGCAGCGAAACCTTGATAGACTTAGTTGGAAAGATTGTTTAGGGCCCGGTGCTGTTCCCAGATGCGAGGGTATGGCACTTGCCGCACCAGCCCGGCATCCGTTTTCGACACAGCAGTCTCAGTGAGGCAAGACGCTAGGGGAAAGGTGGCTTGCCCAGGGCGTGTCGTGCGGTGGAGTGCATGGCACCTTGGGTGTAGGTCGGCATGGGTTTTCCAACTTGTGGCTTCCCGCAACTCGGTGTCAGTTCCTAAGCTGATTCCTCCACACTTTCGTTTCGCAGGGTTGAGTGCATGGCAGTGCCGTCGTGGGCCCCGCACGGGTTTGCAAACACTACGTGATCTTACTGACACAAGATGGTTTCGCCATCTTGTGCTTTGCCAAGAGGTGAGCGTACGGCCCTTTGGGGGGGCATAGTCCTCGCACGGGTGTTCCAACACCTCTCACTTGGGGAAACCAGACGTTAGCCTGGAAGGTGGTTTCTTCACAGTGATCTTTCAGAGTCGGCTATGTGCCACTTTGTCGCCAGGGTTGCCGGCATTGGGTTTCAAACGCGTCAAAGGCAGTGAAACAAGAGGTTACTTGAAAGACGGGGATCCCACCGTGTTGTTCCTCGGACGTGAGTACAGGGCACCTTAGGCTGAGGCCCCGCAAGGATGTTCTAGCCCTCCGAAATTAGTGGACACTCAGGGTAGTCGAACGACCACGGTCTCACCGCTCTGCCGTTTCAGAGAGTTGAGTAGCTGGCCCGCTCCGCACAGGCCCCGCAGAGTAGAGTCTTCAAACGGATTCGGCACAGCGAAGCCAGACGGTGCTTGAACGACGACCTCCCCGCAGTGCTGTCTCACAGAGTTCAGTATGCGGCATGGTTCCATCTAGGCCTACGCCACAGGTTTCCAGACACTTTTACTTACACGAGGTGACCGTGGAAAGATGGTTTCCCGACCGCGTCCGTTGTGTTGGGTACATGGCGCTTTCCACGTAGACCCTGCATTCACTTTCCAACATTTCTGACTTCCGGAAACAATGTCTGAGTTGAAAGATGGTCTCTCCCCGCCCCCCCCCGTTCCTCCTCCGCCCTCTCCCCCCTCTCCCCTCCCATACACACACACACACACACACACACACACACACAGTGTCGTCTCACAGAGTTGATTGACTCTATGGCACTTTCCTCAGGGGCCCCCGCATGGTTTTCAGACACGTGTCAGCCAAACCAGCTGTTAGTCGAAGGATGTTTCACCAACCGTGTTGTTTCCAAGAGTTGAGTATAGATGGCCCTTTCCGTGTAGCTGCCCCCACAGGTGCTCCAACACTTGTAACTGTGACCTGAGATGTTAGACGACAGACCGTCTCCCTCCAAGGGTTGGTTGTCTCGCAGCGCTGAGTACAAGGCCCTTTGTGCATAGGGCCTGCATTCGTTTTCAGACACTTGTAACTTAATGAAGCAAGTCGATCGTTGAAAGGCAGTCCCCCGGTGTCTCCCAGAGCTGAGGATACGGCCCTTGCCGTGGAGCACCCGCAGGCATCTCAAACACTCGTAACCTAGTGACCCAAGGCGCGTGCGAGTGGAAGGATGGTCACCCCACAGCGTCGATTCGCAGAGTTGAGCATAGGTGACCCTTGCCACCCTTTCCGCCCTGCCTGGTGTTTCGAGCCCTTCTAGGTTCGTGACGTCACAGGCTAGTGGCACGCTGGTGTCACCACCCTGGTGTTTCGCAGACTTGAGGATAGGGCGCTGCCCTCCGAGTTCCTCGCAGGCCTTCACAAACAGTACCAACTCGGTGAAACGAGCAGTTAAGTTGAAACCATGGATTCCGCACCGTGTTGCTGGAGAGACTTGAGTACGTGGCACTTTCCCCATCGGCCCCGCGTACGTTTTCAAACGCCTGTCAGGCACATCGCGAAACCAGATTTCAGTCCAAAGAGAGTTTCTCCACGAGAGTTGTTTCCACACCGTGGCGCGTATTAGGTCCCTTTGCCCACAGTTTTCCGCAGGTGTTTCCAGACACGTCTAACTTAGTGAACCCTGATGTTCCTTGAAGGATGGCCTCACCACCCTGTTGTTCCCCAGAGTTCGGCACCGGCCACTTTCCGTGTAGGCCCCGCGTAGGTTTCAGACCACGTCTAGCTTTGGGAAACGAGATGTTAGGGGAAAGGTGCTCTCCACGCAGTGGTTCGTGGAGTTGGCACAGAGGAACTCTCGTTGTGGGCCCTACCTTTGTCTTCCAACAATTCTAACTTAGTGAAAAGAGATGTTACCTGAGCGATGTTTTCCCCACAGTGCTGTATCACAGAGTTGAGTGGTACGTGGCACTTCCTCACCCCCTACCCCCACCCCCACACCACAGGTCCTGGGAGGTTTCGAACACTTTTTAATTTAGTGAAAGCACAGGGTAGTTGAAAGAGGGCTTCACCACACTGTGGTTTCAGAGATTCGAGGTATGGCCCTTCCCACAGACGCCCCGCACGGTTGAGGTTTCCAGACGCTCCTCACCTCGTGATCCAAGGTGTTCTTTGCAAAGGGGCTTCCGCCAAGGGCAGTCTGACAAAGGGTACGGCGCTACCGGCACAGGCCCTGCATAGTTTTTCCAACACTTGCGACTTGCCCAGACGACGTGTTGGTGGAATGATGGGTTCCCCGCAGCGTTGCACCACAGAATGGAGTCTAGGGCACTCGGCGCGTAAGCCCCGCAGAGGGATTCCACATTGTCTCACTTCGTGAGACCAGACGCTCCTGGGAAGAATTTTCTCACGACCGTGTGGTTTCAGAGAGTTGAGTTGAGGGCACCTGCCTCATCTCCTTCTCCTAGGTGTTCAAACACTTGGAACAGCGAAAGCAGATGTTCGTTGAAAGACGGCTCCACCACAGTGCCAGGGGTGTTTCCCAGCTTTGAGGATTTTGACACTGTCCACAGAGGCCCCGCATAGCTTTGCAAACATTTCCAACTTCGTGATACGAGACGGTCGTTGGAAAGGGCTTTGTGTCTGCAAAGCGCAGGTCGACAGAGCCTATGGCCCTCTCGGCACAGGCCCTCCAGAGTTTTTCATCAAGTCTCACTGAGTGAGATGACAGGTTTGTCGAATGATGGTTTCCCCACAGTGTTCTCTCCCAGACTGGAGTCTGTGGCACTGTGGGCCTAGGCCCCGCGTTGGTATGCCCACCCTTCGGAGTGAGCGAACCGTGATGCTGGTTGCGAGATGGTCTCCCCCGCGTATTCTCTCACGTCGTGGGCCCTGCATGTGTTTTCAAATACCACGTGATCTTACTGACATAAGGTGCCCGTTGAAAGATGGTTTCACCATCTTTTTCTTTGCCAAGAGGTGAGGGTATGGCCCTTTGAGGGGGCATAGTCCTCGCACGGGTGTTCCAACACGTCTTACTTGGGGAAACCAGGCTTTAGCCTGTAAGATGGTTTCTTCACAGTGATCTTTCAGAGTGGGCTATGTGCCACTTTGTTGCCAGGGTTGCTGGCATTAGCTTTCAAACGCTTCAAAGGGAGTGAAACAAGAGGTTACTTGAAAGACGGTGATCCCACCGTGTTGTTCCTTGGAGGTGTGTATAGGGCTGCTACAGCTGTATCACTGCTGCCCTCATGGACTGATGGTGAAGGCAGGACACACACCCAGAGCCACGTCTTTCCCTATGATGGTGAAAGAAGAATCTGGGCAGGTTCCTTCAGACAGGGCTCTCAGCTGGAACTTACACAAGGCACCCGTTTTCAAAGCCCACAGGTCTGTCTCATCCCTGAGTCATTAGTCAGTGAGCTTATGGAGATGCTGCTAGTCATTCTTATCCCTGATGCACAACTCTGGCCCTCCTTCTATACATTTTTCACCCCTTTGCTCTAGTTTCACTCTGAGCCCTTCCTGGGCTCCATTCCAGGTGAGTGGCTTAGAGTCATACCCTGGGCCCTCTACTGGGAATTCTGGTCCATTCCCTGGGACCGTGGCATGTGTTTGGCCAGAGGGCCCCTGGCTCTTCAGCAGGGATAGTCTTCCCTGTATCATGGTTTCCCCTCTACATGAGTCTCTCAGTACTCGGATTTCTGGCCAAGGAAGGAGGCCTGTCTTTTTGCGTTTGTATGTGTTTGGCCACAGGGACACAACCTCAGAGCCTCTCAGACTTTCAAGTGTATTGAAAAGACAAGAATAACTGTAAAATGGAAAGTTGTTACACTATCTGAATGACACTCAGGGGCAAGATCTATTTATTTTAAAACAATGCAGCCATAAAGTTATGTGAACAGGCAAGGCAACCTTGCTCTAGTATCTCCCTCTGCATTTCTTCCAGGCATATTGCACACTGGCCAGCATCTTGACTCATTTCATCCTCACTATATGTTATTGCTGGCTTTGTTCAACACATCACATCATGCGTATCCCTCTCCTGTGAGGGCACATTAATCCTCCAAAAGTGGGATGGGAGAAGTGAAATAGTAAGGAAGCTGCCCTCCTGGGTTCCACCCTATTGGCCACTCCCTGCCTTCTGCCACTATCCTTGGGGCTCTTGTAAACCTCATCCTGCCGGCCAGAAATGTCACCATTGCTACTGTTGAGCATGCTGAAGGAGGACAGAGCTGCACAGAACAATGCCATGTTTGCCACCCCATGAGCACACTGTGGCTTTGCTGGGCTGCTTAGGCAGCTATGGCACTGCCTCATGGACAGGACTGTTTCACGCCTTAGCCCCTGACCCACAAACTTCCTTGTGGCCGTGCCCTGCACACAGCACTGATGCCTGTGATCCCGATGACCCCTCTGCCCCAGCTGGGAGGTAAATCCAAGTCCGGGTAAGTGCAAGTGCTGCCATTAGCAGTGGCTCGGCTGCCTTGCTTGGTGCCCACCTGCCATATGCACAGACTTGTGTGAAAATCTATCCCTGGGCACTGGCTGAGTGAATGACAGCCCCATGGCTCCTAAGTCTAACCAGGGACATAGTTAGACATAGAGCCAAGGAAAGGGAATGGCCTTACAGAGCCAAAGGTCAATATCTCCAAAGGCAACAGGATCAACCTGGAAAGAGGCTATGCAACTTCTTTCCCCCTCAGCCAAGAAAGGAGGCCAGCTCCCTTCCTAGCCCTCTGGCCCAGCCGAAGTGCCAACCCTCTCTTCTGGACACTTCCAGCACCCTAGGCCTCTGAATGCCTGCGTGGTTTTGACACAAACCTACCAGGGGCCCTGTGGCCAAACCTACTGCACAGTCACAAGCTCTCAACTAGGATCTCCAGTGGAATGCCAAAGATATTCTGCCGAGAGACTACATGCAATGGATCCCTTTCTAGCTTGGAAATAGAGCAAAAGGGTGAAAATGGATCCACAGAGAGCCAGAGTTCTTTGTTAGGGATGACAATGGGATGATGTGGATAATAAAGTGACAAGTGCCATGTTCTAGCAAGCTGGCTGTCTCAGGAAGAAGCAACACCTGTGGGCTTTGGTGAAGGTAACCCACCACAGGCTACACCTGGAAGCCCTGTCAGCAAGCAGTCTGCATTCTTCATACCTTACCAAAGGTAAAGGCTTTGCGTGTGTTCTTTGCCCTTTCCTACTAGGAGATGGGCAGCAGGGATTCAGCTGTGGCTCATGGTCAAATGGTTAGAACCGAGCCTGGTGCAGTATTCCTTTCAAAGTCCCTTTGTGCCCTGACCAGGACCTGGAGCCTGGTGTGCATGCATGAATCATCTCCTCTGCAGGATGAAGGCACCTCTGTCAGCCAGGAAAGGGAGGCCAGCGGGCTACCCATCCCCGCAATTACTCCAGCTGGCTAAGCACCAAGCCCCCAGCGACAGAGAGGCTTGCTGTCCTCTGAGATACCTGGCACTACACTGAGAGCTGTCCATTGGCTCAGGAACTGACTGGGCACTCCACACCAGTGTTTGCATCTGGGCTGTGTACCTGACACAGACCTATGGATCCTAGAATTTTCTAGTTTAAACAGAGGACATTCTTCTGACACTCTTCCTCCTAATAGCTCCCAGGTAGCACCAATTTGTTGAACAAAGAGCAATAAAATGCACATAGTCACCTGGAGGACTAAAGTTCTTCCTTAAAGAACAGAATGGGCTAACATTAGAATTAACTGCCTACTGCTATCTCCTGGCAGGCTGGCTATCTGGGCTGTAAGAAACACTTGGGGGCTGGTGTCAAAGGAAACCTCCAAGGCTACACCTGAGAGTGACATTATGCCAGAGCTGTGGATTCTTCCCTTCAGAAAAAGAGGGAAAAGTGGTTTGGGTGGTTTTTCCTTGCTTCCCATCAGAAAATAGATGCAGCATTGATTCAGAGGCAAGGTCTTCCTGCTCCCAGCTGGTGATCAAGTGTTTGCAATGTTGACCCGATACAGTAGTTCTTGAAAGGGCCCTTTTTGTGCTGACCTGGTTCTAAGGCCTAGTGTGCATATGGCAGCCATCTGTGACTCAAAATGAAGGCATCGCTGCACTTGACTGCACTTACCACAGCTGGCCAAGTAACAAGCACTCAGGGACAAGAGGGCCATCCTTCCTCTGATAGAAAGGTACTCTTTGCTCTCACAGAGCACAGGACCAGAGCGGAAGTTGAGCACCAATCTTTGGGCTCTGCCTGGGTGACATGAGTGAAAGTCTAATCATTTCAAAATCTTGAAAGTCCAAGATTTCGAAAACAGCAAATTGGTGGGAATGGCTATAAGGGAAGCCAAGGCTCTACATGACAGATGGGAATGGGATAATGCTGCTGGGTGTCTCTCTCTACCTTTTCTCTAGCTGCATGTGTAAGGCCAGTCCCTCCTAAAACTCTGGGACCACCTACACGCATCCATTTATGCACAGCTTGATATGCCCTAGGCCTCTCATTGTGAACAGAGTTCTAATGGGAAATTACAAGAGGTCCCATTGCCAGTCTATTCAGAGTTCCCGGGACTCAGCCAGAGCCCACAGTTTAAAGTGGAAGATATTGCTCTGAGACATGGACTCTGAATGGACTCTAGCGAGATCCTGCTTCGAAAAAAAAAAGAGCAAAAAGATGGAAATAAATACACAGAGGGCCAAAGTGCATCCTTACAAGATGAAGAGAGTGGGATGAAGCTGAGAAGGAAGTGCCTAGCACAATCTCCCGAGAAGATAACTGTTGTCTGTAGTAGGAAACACCTGTGGGCTGGGGCAAAGGGAACCATCCATTGCCTACACCTGGGTGCCCAATTGTCACGAGGCCTGCACTTTGCTTTCAGTAAGAGAAGGAATGCTTCTGACCTGGGATCCTTTGTATGAACTACCTCTCAGGGCATAGAAAGTGCCCTAATTCAGTGACTCAGTGGTTGCAGGCCGGGCTCCCGTTTTGCTCTAGATTGTAACCAAATAACGGGGCAGCATTCCCTGACAGGGCTTTTTAGGGCTGAATAGTCTTGCGGTCTACTGTGCATGCCTGATCCGTCTGCCTTAGAGAAAGAGGATATTTCAATCAGCCAGGGGAGGGAGGCAAGCTGACTACCCATCACAGAGATTGCCAGGGCCAAACAAGAAGCACTCATGCACAGGAGAATCATTCTCTGGGAAAAAGTAACTGCTCTCACATAGCACAGGCCCAGAGTGGTAGCTGATCAGAAATCATGGATGTTGGCTGGGTGGCTGGCAGACCAATTCCTCCTGGTTGTGACCCATGACGTCATCATAAAAACAGAAAACGGATTGGAAGGGCTGTATGGAAGGCAAAGGCTCTCCATGACAGGGGAGATAAGGATAAAGCTGGGAATGAAATGTCTCACATCGTTTCTCCTCAACCAGCAGTGAAGCCAGTTCCCTCCCAAACCCTGGCATTGCCTACACATGGACACTCTGCTGGGCACCCTCAAGTGCCCTGTACCTCCCATTGTCCACATAGTTCTGAAAGGTAAATAACGAGGGGTTCTGTGTCCCAACCTATGCCCGAGACACAAGGATCTGGCCAGATCCCCAAACTTAAAGGGAAGGCTAGCTCTCAGAGTCACTGGGTCTGAATGGCAGCCAGGGAGGAACTACGTTGACAAAAGTGGGGGGGTGGGGGTGGTAAACATTGAAATGGAACGGCAGAAAGCCAAAGTGCATGATTATAGATGAGAATGGGACAAAGATTCCAATGAAGTGTCAGCACAATTTCCTTGCAAGGTACTGTCTAAGGAGTAAGAAACACCTGTGGCCAGACACAAACTAAACCTCTAACGGGTAACCTCCTGACAGCCCAGTCCGCAAGAGGTCTGCATATTTCCTTCTAAAGGACAGGGAAGAGGTCTGCATATTTCCTTCTGGCCTTGGCTCTTTTTCCTGCCCTTCCCATCAGGGGATAGGGGCAGCAGAGATTCAGGGGTAGCGGCTCCATGCTCCAGGCTGCTGCTCAAGTGTTTGGAAACTCGGTTCCTGTAGCCCAATAGTTTTTAATGGCCACTTTCTGCATTGACTACATCCTGGAACATACCTCGTATGCATGGATTATGTTCTCTTCAGCATCATAAGCCACGCACTAAATGCTCTCTCACAGTAGGGCAATCTTTCCTTTGGGTTGTTAGGCATTACGCTTGGTTAGCACAGAAGCAGAGTGAGAACTCACCACCAGTCCCTGGGAGCTCACTGTGTGATTAACAGCCTCACTGCCCCACCCAGCCTGCAAACCAAGTCCTAGTTTGCAAATAGCACCTCTAGGAGCCATTCCTCCAGCACTCCGGGCTACCCAAGGACAAAGGAAAGGACAGAAAACAAGGGGTTAAACTGGCAGAGCCGCCATCCATTTACAAGTATTTTAGTAAATTACAAAAAAAAGGCAGGGGCCTTATCTCCAGAAACCTCTGGACTTCGTTGCCTGGAGCCCCAACATCAGCCTGCCCTCCATAGTGATATGAGGCACAAATAAACATTAAAGAAAGAAAAAAAGGATGGAAATAGATACACCGAGGGACAATGTTCCTTCTGAGAGATGAAAAGGGGATAAATATGAGGTTGAAATGACTAGTACAATCCCCTGGCAAGCTGATGGTCTCAGGAATAACAAACACATAGATTAGAAACACATATGGGCTGGGGCAAAGGGAAACCTCCATCGTCTACAGGGGGAGCCCAAAGGCAAAATACCTGTATTCTTACTTCACAAAGAGAGCCAAAGCTTCTGGTGTTCACTCTTTTCCCTTCCCATTGTATCAGAGGGTAGAGGCAGCAATGATTCAAAAGGTAGCAGGTTTGTGCTCCAGGCTAATGCCCAAGTGTTTGGACCTGGGCTGTGGTGCAGTGGTTCCTGAATGTTCTCTTTCTGTGCTAAGCAGGTCCTAAAGAATACTGCACCTGGGTGAAACAACTGCTCTTCAGGCTGAAAGCATCTTTAACGGCCAGGGAGGGAAACAAGTTGGCTAACCATCATTGCTTGTATCAGCCAGCCAAACACCAAGTACTGACAGGAAGGCAATCTTTCCTTTGGGATATCAGAAACTGATTGCTCTTGGTTAACACAGACCAGAGTCAGCGCTCATTAGGAAGGGCTGGACACTCACTATGTGGAGGACAGCCTCATTGCCCTTTCTTGGGACCCAAGACATCCTTATCAATACAGCCAGGGAATTGGAATGGCTATGCGCAGGGCCGAAGTTTTTCATTTCAGCAGAGAATGCGATCAAGCTGAGAACGAAATGTCTAGCTCCATGGTCCTCTTGTGCCACAAGATGGAGGATAGCTCCGTCCCAATATCGGTGACCCTGACTACACATGGGCATTCCTGCTGGGTGGGCACTTTGAAATGCCCAGGGCTTACCTTTGTCAACATAGTACTGAAAGGCAATTTTTGAGGGACTTGTGGCCCAATGTAGCCCGGAGTGACAAGAATATGGCCCGACACCCACATTAAAAGTAGGAAAAAATGGCTCTGAGACACTGTCCCTGAATGGACAATAGGGAGAACTTTGTTGCAAAAGAGAAACAGGATGGAGAAGGATACAGAGAATATACAAAGTTGTTTCTTAACAGAAGACAATGCAATAGAGAAAAAAAATGAAGTGACTAGCACAATCTCGTGGCAAGGTGGTTGCCTCAGGAGAATGAACAATGTGTGGGCTAGGACCAAGGGAAACCTCCTGCACTGTTCCTTCAGAAAGAGACGGAAAGTTTCTGGCATTGGCTTTTTCCCCCCTGTCCTTTGAGGCCAGTAATGACTCATAGGTAGCAGATACTGGCTTGTGGCTTACCCTTAGGTATTTGGAAAGTGGCTCTGGTGCACTATACCTTGAATGGGCTGATTCCTGCACATAGCAAGTCCTGCACATAGCAAGTCCCATACTGCAAATGGGGGAACTGTCTGCTCTTCAGAATGAAGGCATCTGTAGCAGCCAGTGGGTGGAGTTCTGCTGTTGACCTGATGAAGTTTGGGGGTGATGGTTGGGGTGGTCCAGAGCCGATGACCAAGAAAGATTTCTTGAAGACACCTTTGGTGCACAAAAGGTGGTTTTATTAAATCATGGGGACAGGACCCATGTGCAGGAAGAGCTGCACTGGGGTTCTGACGGGGAACTCATCATTATATACCATCAGGTTGGCAGGGGGTCAGGGATGGAGTAAGTCACTAAGGAATGTTGGAAGCAAGGTTTTCAGGACCATGAGGGGCTAGCTGTTGCTAGGGACACACCATTTATTACCATTTACTAAAACCTCAGTCATGAGATCCATTAGATGTATATTGGGTGGGGGGGGGCATCAGCTTGGAGTATGATTGCCAGCATATATCTTGGGTCAGTTGCAATACAAGAAGTTGACTTACATGGTCCTCGAGGTTGGGATAATGTTAAGCTAAGGTTCTCTTTTGCCCCTAGCAAAGTGTCATCATCGAGGCAGCTGAGCAGCTAGAGGGAGGTCACTCTGCCCATTCCAGGGACTTGTCAATGTGCTATAGGCAGTAAGGGAATTTAATGTTTCATTTGCCTTAGTTTCCCACATCACCATGGCGAGGGCTGAAGCCCCTTTTCTTTGATCTGGGGTAGTCAAGAGTGTCCAAGGAATAACAGATCCCACCTGGGGTGGGGGTGGGGGGCTAGCTTGGGCTTTACCCCTCAGCCTGCCTCATGCTCCCTCATCATATCCCCCCTGAACAAGGTCAACCCTTACGTCTTTAAGGTTGATGAAGATGGAAGGTTTCATCTTTTGTATCTTCCTTCTGCTGACTAGGGGCATAGAGTTGTCCCTACCTAATTTGGTCAATATTGGTCTGTTGGGGAACATATAGAGGAGATACAAAACGTGGTGGCAGCTGAATCCAAGGTGCACCTTCTTGAGTAGTAAGGCTCATCTGTTGGCTTGATGTGATTGTAGTGATGGAGTCTTGGCACCAGGCAGAGAGGCATGGGAGAAAGCAGCAAAACATAATTAGAATAACAAGAGAGAAGCCCCAAGAAAAGTCCTTGGGTAGTTGACAAAAATCCTCCAGTCCAGGAGTTTAGCCAATCACTAAAGGAAAGAGAGGGATTGTTTAAAGCACCAATTTCAGTGTTCATGTCAGTTAGAAATCCAGGAATATTTTTGCAGTAATCTGTAATGTATACGCAGCATTTTGTTAGAGCAAATTACAAACTCAGTGTCTACCAGTGCTGCCAGTGAGGTTTTTAGATGGCAGGCTTGAAGCTTCCTCAGATGGGAGTGGCAACCGACAGCAGGAATCACAATGGTTTTTCCAGTTTGGAATTCAAATGTCTGTGGTGATCATCTGAATGGCCCATGGTAAGAAGGAACTGTTCGCATAAACTGGGAAAGGGAAGTGAAAAAGAAAGGTACAACCATCATAAGAGAGGTTTGAGGTCTTGCACAGGTTCCCGGGAATAAGAAGGCACATGAGTTTGCTCACTGACTTCCTGTAAACGGGGAACAGGTTTTATTTCCATACAGGAGCCCATGAAGAATGCCCCTCTAGCTTACTGCAGTGGGAGTACATACCATGACCCAGTAGGGGCCCTTTTATTTTGGAATTAAGTCCCCTGTTGCATGAGACTTTCCATGGTTGGAATAGACCAGGTCTTTGGGGTTTATATGGGGTGGGTTTCTGGTAACTGTCAGATCAGGTTTTGGGAGGACATGGCCTGCATAGTTAGAGATTTGTGAATTAACCCAGCCTCAAGTAAATAATAAAGCACTATTGTCTTTATCGATTGATAGGTCTACAGCAAGAAAAGTCCTTGCCTACAGTTTTTGGGGGAATCCATCCCATTTTCCAGTTGTTTCAATAATATACCCACGGGGTCGAATTACTATCCCCACAGAATAACCTGTGCTATTGTGACAGGATCTCTCAAGTTTACCTCAAGTGGTCTAGTTTAGGCAAACATTTGAAGACAACTCGGATTTAACACCCATGAATGTGCATTATTTTTTCTAAATCCCTCATTTCCAGAGATAGCCAAATCAAGACTAATTCATTTGTAAAAACAAGTCCAGTCTTGCCAAATTTGGCCTACGTATTTACATAAGCTCAGCACGAATAGTCGTTGATCATAAGGATCTTTTAAAGTTTGCTTTCCTGGAACCCTTTATAAAGAATCTCCAGACTGAACTTTTGGAGCCTCTCGAGGCCAGAAGCCAAACCGAGTACTTCCTGTCAGACAGGCCTACAATACCTGTGGAATTGGATGAATTCCTTTTCACGAGGTCCCCAAGATATCCTGAGTTTCCTGCACCTGCCAGGAAGTGACATTCTCTTTACCCACCTGGTGAGGCTGCTGGGAACTCTAAGCAAGGTATCCAGCCAAAATTTCCAAGGGGCTTTATTGGCTCCACGTTTCATAAAGTCAACCTCAGTTCCTTAAAGCTGTAGGGTCATTTCCGAGTCTATGCATGTCTCTCAAATAGGACCTTCCAGCAAAGCCTTAGTAAACTAGCAGTATTTCCAATGGTGTCTTGTTACAAGGAGAAGATTCTTATTGCACTTATGCAAATCACTGTAATGGCCAAGAAAGAAAGAATACTCAATGCGAGTGTTTGAATTTCAGATGCTTTAGGTAGAGAGAGAAGTTCAACGCTTCAGTTTACAAGTGAATATTTGATGACATCTCTGTATATAATAGATATCTGAAGAGAACGTTTCCTTAATCTGGAAGAACAAACATCAGAGAACCAGCAATATTTCCAACAAGAGACACTAAACGATAATCTTCCTCAATTTATTTAGTCCCATGTTCCTAATTCTTGCTCCGTTTGAATGCAGCTTTTTTAGTTCTCGAAATTCTTACCCATTTTAGTATTAATCTGAAAGATTTCAAACGCCTGGGTTTGTCCCAGAAGTCCTTGTCTTGTAAATCTCCCAGAAGATGAAATATGTCTTGTGAGAGAATAAGAACAATTATAAATTGTAAAATCTCAGAAATGGACATTGTTAACGACCTGATGAGAGTTCATTCATTATGATGCAATTGACAAGGGAATTCGGTTATTTCTGTGGCACATAACACTTTGATAATCAGAATATCGAGGAAGGACCTTACAGCAGCACAAATTAAACTTTAGGAATTCCATGTATCTTTGAGCAATGACAGCATTTACCCAAGCAATAGAACCTAAGGTTTACCATTATTTGGCAATGCTTCTCCAACTAACTTAGCATACCACATAAAAAGGCCTAATTGCTCAAACAGATTTCATTTACAATGGAAATCTTGGGGAAGTTTGTTCAAACCTTAGAAACTGAGAGAGCGCATTCTAAATAGGATTACAGAGCATTACAAACCTTACACTTTAAATTACTTATTTAGCCAAGATGGCAATTAGAGATTCCAGAGGCAAATATGTAGCATCATACACTTGTTAGCAAAACCTGGCTCCTTTACCATTGAGAAGTTTTAACTTGAAGTAATCAGACTTGATAATCACGAAAGCTAAAGCTCTGGTTTTCCTGGGAGACCAAAGAGGAAAGAAGGGGAAAACAAAACACTCTGTTTCCATTTTCTTATCAAGAGCAGATCAACAATCCAAGAAAACTTTGTCTTTCCAAAAGAGAGAAAAGCAGAATTTTAATCTTCTCCCAGTGTAGTTTTAAAATCCATCCATGGCAACCTTAGTCCTTCCTTACCACACATAAAATTCCTTTCCAAGGATTTGCCTTCATGACCCTTCTACAACTTTCCTTTGCCTTCAGATTTTGTCCCAAGCCATTTCTCTTCAAACAACCTGTCTGATGTAGCACAAAATTACTTTCTTGTACCCCCAACGAAAAACATATTCCCATTCCTTATATCTTTCTTACATACCTCCTACTTTCCTACACACAGAGCCACTTGCCTTATTTCCCTCAGTCGTAAGTACACTTAACAGAAGGTAAATAAACTACTAGAAATCTTAGTCTCCAATGAAAACCTAGTAGCCAGTTGAGAACTGTTTACAGCAGAATTCTTTAGATGGCAAATTCATGAATCAATTAAGCACAGAGCATGTTTTCCAATTGACCCAAATGGCCTTAGTTCCTCTGCAATAAGAAGTGAAAAGCACAAACCTACATTCAGTAATCAAAGCTTTGCACTGCATTCCCTTTGGAAAAGACCTAGATGTCCCATGAATTTCATCTCATTTGCCATGCAAACTTTAAAGTGAAACGTTAAAGTGTCAGGTTGCCACAGACTTTGAGAGCTATCTTAGCCAGTACCCATGAAGACTTTGAGAGAGTCGAAATTAACCCTTATTTCAAGTCGTCGTTTTGCGAGCAAATTGCAACCGAGATACAATGAGCTTATTTGACCTTTAGTAAACGTTGGTAGAATAAAAGTTTCTATATTGATTGCTGGTAACTCGAACGACAGCTTAATTCAACCAGCAAACTGAAATTAGTTTAAATACCGAAATGTTTCACCTACGTCCACTTAAAAGACAATCCATGTGCTCCCCATTCTCAGATTTTACCTGGGAGGACAGTGGGTGAAATGGAAGTGGGTGGTCCAAGGAGGGGGGTGCTCTTTGTTCCTGGACATTTAGGGTGGGAAGAGGAGCCTATGGTGTCTGAGGCACTGAGGATGGGCTAGGAACCAGTTATGTGTGCCACAGCCAAGGTGGTGCAGAAACTGGAGGAGGGTGAGGGGAAGGCAGAGAAGGAAAAATTTCCCAGTTCTAACCTTGCCAGCTGGGACAGAAGAGCAGATGCCAAGTCTTTTGTTCCACCAGAGTGGAATTAGGCAGTCCATGTCAGGCTGGAGAAGACAGAGAATTTCCCCCAAATGAGTGGACTTTTGGCAGCTGCTTGGGAATATTCCTTAAGAGTCCCCGACCTGAGGTAGACTAAACACAGTTGACTCCAATTACAGACAGCCCTTAACCCAGGAAAGGAATGAGGGAGAAGCCCTCACATCTAGTAGGCAGAGGAACAGAGAGAAAGAGTCAGCGTCCCCTTTTCAGGGATGGCCTGTGTTCCTTCAGCGACTGAGTTCTATCAGGAGGAGGCCTGTTTACAGATTTATCACCCAATATATTGGGGAGGGGGGGAGCTTACTGGTCTCATTACTGACCAAACACATCCTGCTAGAGGCCCCGGAGTCCGGGTAGCTGTGAAGGCCTGGACCTAGGGTAACCTCCGTCCATTTCCCCTGTTTAGTAAGGCCATGCAGTGTTAGAGAATCAGTGCTTTCTACGTTTTGCAATCCAAATTGTTTCCAGTGGGTTAAAAAGGCATCCCAAGGGCTCAGGTCCTGTTCTCAGGGTCGTGAGTTGAAGCCACCCCCTACTCCCTCCCCCCCCTTTGCCCTTGCAGCGTGAAGCCTCCTTTGGATCCTCTGTCTCCCTCTGTCTGCCCATATCCCGCTCAATATCTTAGTAAATTACAGGAAAAGAGCAACCTTATCAACAGCCTAATATCCAGAAACCTATCAGCTCAGTTTCCTGAAGCCCCAACCTCACCCTCCTCTCCACAGTGATGTGGGGAACAAAGACGAGGAAATGGCAGATAAAATAGAGGTTCCTGCAGCGCCTAGGTGGCTCAGTCGGTTAAACTTCCAACTTTGGCTCAGGTCATGATCTCCCAGTTCCTGAATTCCAGGCCCATTGTCGGACCCTGTGCTGACAGCTCAGGTTCTGGAACCTGCTTCAGATTCTGTGTCTTCCTCTCTCTATCTGCCCCTCCCCATGCCCTTTCTCCTTCTCTCTCTCTCTCTTTCAAAATAAATAAACATCTAAAGAAATTAAATTTGAATTTCCTTGTTACCTGCAGCTCACGGACAAATATTTGAGGCTCCTAGAGTCCAAAGTTTCTCCAGGAACTCCCTATTGTCTTAATGTTAATGCTTTGCTATAGGGAAAAACCACCTTAGCTTGACAATAGCTAGGCCTCTGGTGTTCCGTGAGTCTTTAGCATGTGAAAGTCTCCTTGGAATCTTGCCAGTGGACTTTACCTTCCCCAAGCCTATAGTATATAACCATCACTCTTCACAACCCCAGAAAGATTCACCTTTTGGCACCAAAGAAGTCTTCAAGAATTCTGTCCTGGCCATCAGCTCTGAACCCCACAAACCCCACCATCACGCCCCAACACTTTATCACACAAAACGTGAGAGCCCTGTCTGCAAGTTCTCTACATTCTTACCTCAGATAAGTCAAGGAGTCTTTGGGCCCTCACCTTTTGTCCAGCCCTTTCCTTCAATGGATAGAAGGAGTGGTAATTAGGTGATGGTGGTGTTGGTTCTCAGCTAACACTTAAGTGTGTGGAATGGGGCTCTGGTCTTATACACTTTGATTGATCTTTTTCTTGGCTGACCAGCTCAGGGGTTGCAATATGCATAGGCAAAACATAGTTTTGCATAGTTGCAAACAGAGAGGGAGGGAGGCAAACCACAAGAGACTCTTATATACAGAGAACAAACTGAGGGTGGAATGGGGGTGTGGGAGAGGGAAAATGGGTGATGACCATTGAGGAGGGTACTTGTGGCATGAACACTGAGTGTTGTATATAAGCCAATTTGACAATAAATTATATTAAAAAATAATAATTATTGACTTTCTCTTCTTTGTTTATGAAGCAGCTTAACCAAACCAGGTTACATTTGCCAGCAGCTTCGTGCATTATTTGGAAAGACAAAATATAGATAATGAAGAAAATACAAATCCTGGCATTCCAAGACAATCACAGGCTAAACTATTTTTCTAAATATGAGCATTTTTTTTCACAGTGTGGAATTGTTAGGGAAAACTCTGTTGTATGATGGCCGACAGTTCTGATAAGGAAATTTTAGGCCCTGCCTGAAGACTTCCCTTCTGGGTTCTTGTTCCCACCCTGTTTGCCTCAGGTGTCAAACTATACTAATGAGGAATGCAGAAGTAACAGTCTATAAATTGTCCCCTCTGTTGATTCTCTGGGCTCAGACCTCTGGAGAATCATCTCCTCTGAGCCCACCAGTGTAAAATAAACCTCCTGCCTTCCAAGATCTCTGAGTGCCACTTGGTTTTTCTTCCAGGTGATCCAGACCAGTTTCTGTAACAGAATCACAATGTGAATTTGGTTATTTGGTTGGGTAAAATGTTTAGTTTTAGTTTTGTTTTCATTTTAACTGAGTAAACCCTACTCCATATAGTTATACATGGATTTATATTGGTTTTCCATTTTTTTTTACTCTACTCATCATAGGGAAAAACTTCACCTGCTGACAGTGCCCTAAATAGTGGACAGAAATGAGAACAAGCAACCATAGAAGGAGGAGTGCTCTCTAACATTTTCCTTCAAAAAACATAACGGAGTGCACCAGTTTACATTCCAACCTACAGTGCAAGAGTGCTCCCCTTTCTCCATATCTCACCAACAACTGTTGTTTCTTGTGGTGTTAATTTTAGCCATTCTAACAGGTGTCCGGTGGTCTCTCATTATGGATTTGCTTTGCATTCCCTAATGACAGTGATGTTGAGCATCTTTTCATGTGCTTATTGGCCATCTCGAAGTCTTCTTTGGGAAAGTGTCTATTTATGTCTTCTGCCCATTTCACAACTGGGCTGTTTGTTTTTTGGGTGTTGTATTTGATATGTTGTTTCTGGATTTTGGACCCTAACCCCTTATCAGATATGTCACTTGCAAATATCTTCTCCCATTCTGTAGGCTTCTTTGAGTTTTTTTTATTGTTTCCTTCACTGTGCAGAAGCTTTTTATCTTGATGAGAGTATTGCCCAGGCATCAAAGATCATGGATTCTTGCCATTCATTACTACATGGGTGGAACTATAATGTATTGTGCTAAGTGAAATGAGTCCATCAGAGAAAGACCATTTCATACCATTTCACTTCTATGTAGAATTTAACATATGGGAATGTGTGGAAGAAAAGAAAGGGAGACTCTTAATGATAGATGACAAACTGAGGGTTGATGGCCAGAGATGGGTGAGAGATGGGCTAGATGAATGAAGGGTATTAAGGAGAGCACTTGTGATGAGCACTGGGTGTTTGTATAAGTGACAAATCACTGAATTATACTTTGAAACCAACAGGTTAACTAATTAACATTTAAATTCAAAAAAAAAAATCTTAGCCCATTCACTTCTTCATGGTCCATTAAAGGGTTTTGACAACAGTGCGAGATATTCTGTCTGACACCATTATTTTACATGACTCTATCATGGTCCTCCTGCCAGAGGAAAGGGTTCCTCTCTGCCTCAGGAGGTGTCCCATTCAGGGCTCTTAGTGTCAAAGCAGAGAAGACACATGCCTACATGAATTCTTTGTGCAAATCTCCAATCCCTGACTTTTGTTTCTAGAAGCAGACCCCTCCTACCAGAATTAAAGGTGATGGCAGCTGAAATCATGGCAGTAATCAGCCTCCTGTAACAGAGTTGAGGCCTCTCTCACTACTGATAAATGAGTGCCCCTATCTCTAAAGCACAATAAGGGATCTAGTTTCAGGGGTTTGGTGAAATATTTTTACTGGTTTGGTGGATGAGAAATTCCATCAAATCCATTGTCCTATGTTCACTTTTGTAATGAGGAGTGAGGCTGTACATTCATCACTTACAGCCATTTCCAAAGTGTACCCAATGTTCTCATTTCTGGGATGAACCAGCTGAGAACACTCTCCTGGACTTCTGTAGGGGATGCAGACAGTGATCCATGTCCAGCCAGTAACTTCACTCCATGTGAAACCACTAAGCTGTTAGTGACAGCTGTTAGTGTTCTAACCAGCAGAACAGAGTTGGAGCGATGGGAGGACAGTTTCAAGATTTCATGACATAAATTCTGTCACTTTCTTCTTTGTTCTGTGTTTGTTCTACCTCTATGTCTCTCTCTAGTCTCTTTCTCTCTCTCCCTATCCTTCCCTTCTCTCTCTCTCTCTTTCTCTCTCCCTCTGCCCTGTGTCCTCATTTGCTCCCTCTGTCTCTTCTACACATGAAAATGGGGGATCAAGCACTTAAGTTAGGGGCTACCATATGAGACCCCTATATGGAAGAGAATGATAAAAGTTCCCAGGTCAAAAGATTGAAATAGGCTCTCAGTTTAAACTGAATTCTGACATTGCCAGTGTGAGTGAGTATGGGAGTAAAATATTACCCTGTTGAGTCTCTTTTGAGATCACAGCCCTGGCTTCATAGAGACTCTGAGGCAGTGTCACACAGTTATGCTGTGCCTGGATTCCTCTCCCACAAAAATGTGAGCTATTAAATATTTTTAGCTTTAAGAGTCAAGGTATTTGGATAATGCTGTCAGAGAGGAATGAATAATGAACACTCTACTAGGTCCCAGCATCTAGTCTATGTTCTGCCTCCTCCCTGCCTCTCCCCACCCAGTAACCTACAGCCACATTTTCTACCTTCCTAATGATTCTAATGGACAAACTCAGTTCTGTCTCCTAGTCTCCGTACCACCAGTATCTTCTCCCTGACACACTGCAGACGTGTGCAGTGTGGTTCCCTCTTGTCATGCTGGGCCCAGAAAATGTTACCTCAGTGAGGCCTCTCCTACCCTCCAGTGACTCCCTACCCTGTCCTCACAGCACACTCATTCTTTTCACTATTATACTTCTTGCCCTTTCTTAACAAGTCTTGTCTTTCATACCATTGTCCATCTCCCCTCCAGACTGAAGACCAGGCAGGCAGGGACAACTTTGTCATTGTAAGCCTTGCACTTAGCACACCAGATCCCTGAGCACAAGGTGAGTGCTTGGAGCAGTTACTTCATGAATATATAGTTGCACCGTGGAGCCTTCCATCCAGATTTTGACCAACTTTATCTGTGGAGTAATGGCCAGTAATGGGAGATTCCTGTTGTATCTGAGACACGAGTAATCCAGAATGACCTCTGCATGACCTTTCCCTGATCCAGTTTCCAGGAAAACTCAGTGGGCCCTGCTGACACAAGAGGCTGCCTGTTCCCTGGTGTCCAGAACTAGCACTGGAGCCACAAGCATGAAGAATCCCAAACATAACCAGCATCTTTATGTGGTTAACATGAAGGCAGTGGCCCTTTAAGGTCCCAGGGTAAAGATCTGGAACTACAGGCTCCAGGGTTGTGCAAGGGATCTCAGGCTTCTGCCATTTCCCTTTGTCTGCCCATCCCCAGTGTATACTCTTTATTCATGGGGCATACTCATGTCAGCCAGGACAAAGACCCCCCCCACTTCCAAATGAAAACCTTGGGGGCATAAGAAGGACTGGTCTTGTGCTATGACACCAGACTCATTTTACAATGCTCTGACATGTCCTTCCTATATCAAGTCCTCACCAACTCAAGTCTCCAAGCCTCTCTTGTCTAGCAAAGACTTTCAGTAAGTATAAAGCATTTTTCTAATAAATCAGAACACAGTGAGTCATTGATGGAGAACCAAGGCCAATTCACCCTTTATGATTATACGGAACTCTGGAGAAACAAAACACCCTACAGGAGAACGCTGAAGCCTTTTCTTCTGTAGCTATTGTCTAACCTAATGGGAGTTAGCTCATC
This sequence comes from Acinonyx jubatus, assembly GCF_027475565.1. Classification (NCBI taxonomy): domain Eukaryota; kingdom Metazoa; phylum Chordata; class Mammalia; order Carnivora; family Felidae; genus Acinonyx; species Acinonyx jubatus. Next base: position 61,975,875 of record NC_069391.1, read on the forward strand.
ATCATTCCAGGTGCCCACAGAGTTGGACTATAATATTCTAGTCCTTTCGTCTGAAGGCTGGGCCAAGGATGGCCCTGGTCCAGCAGAAACCTGCCAAGATTAGGAATTCCTTGCCCATCTTTGGGTCTTTGAGCATACAGGTAAGATAATGGATCTGAGGTCCCATGGCAGAGCTCTCTCTAACCTCTTTCTTTCTCGTCACTTCCCCAGTGTCTGCTCTTTCTTGAACACACTGTAAGTATGTGTGTGCCAGTGCACATGTGGGGATTTGGATAGTAAAATGGTCCCAAATGCAGAGCAAGTGCACTTGATTCCTCCCAGAAGAGTAGAGTCTATCATTTCTAAAGCACATGTGTTTGGAGGGATTTGAGCCATGGCCTGAAAAGGCAAAGCCTAGTCATATCCCTTGGACTCTTCCCACCTTCTATGATCTGGGTCATTCCTAGTCTCTTGATCATTTCAGTCACCCCACTGTATCATGAGAGCTTGGGTACATAACTATAAAAGCCACTTCTCCACAGGATGTGATGTCAGGCTCCATTAACACTAGATAGTGTGTCAAGTCAGGAGTGTTCAGACACACCTGTATAGTAAGTATACCAGTTTCTCATAAAAACCTGCATAAAACAGTCAAGTGTTTGGAGCCAATGAGGAAAAATCAGGTCTGTGTCCACCACCAGGTCACTAGGATATCACTAACCCAGCATAGCATGAGTGTGCTCCCTGCCTTATGAGGCATGGTAATTCGCTAAAGCCTCTTCTCAAGAAGTAGGTCTTAAGCAACCACCCACCGCACTACCACCTACTGTTCCCAGTAGAGAAGGCATGGATATCAACCAGGCAGACCCTATATCTCAAAATCATAGAGTCTACTTCCACACCTGGCTCTGCTGCTAGGCATACAGAGATCTATCCTTCAGGGAGACAGAGATCCTTTCCAAAGTCACACAATACTCCAATGGTAAAGCTCTGCTTTGGTTCAGGGTGACATCTGGGCACCTGCAGTAGATGTCAAAGAAACAGTGGCACAAACAGAATACACATGTGTTTCTTGTTCATATAAATAACCCCCAGATGTGGCTAGTCTGTAACTTATTATGGATTGCCCATCATGGGAAATCACATATTATTGATCTCCCTGCTCTTACATCTCAGTATACTATTTCATTTCTTAAAATTTAAAAAAGTAGAATCTATACTTAATGCATTGTGCTGTAGCTAGATTATCAAATCATTTACATAAAAAAATAATGGGACCTGAAAAAATTTTTCATTAATTACAAAATGAATTCAGATAAACTAAAAATTGAACATTGAACTATACATTTTTAAATTGATCAAGTTATTGAAATGTTTTATTATTTTTCCCTGCAAAACACTTTATCAAAAGACATCCTATTTGTATATTTCTGATTTCAATGTTTATTAAGCCCTGCACCAAAACAAAGTTGTTTGTGTGGGTGAGTTAATTTCTCCAAGGTAAAATGTCTTAGGATAGTAGGGTCAAAATAGAGGTGTAAAAATGGCTAGACCACAACATCTGCTTATGGTTTTCTTAGTTTTTGTTTTCCAAATTTGTATTGAAATTCTCATTAGTTAACCGACAGTGCAATATTCATTACAGGATTAGAATTCAGTGATTCCTTACTTACAGACAACACCTAACGCTCATCATAAAAAGCGCCCTCCTCAATATGCATCACCAATCTATCCCATCCCCCGCACACCCACCCAGAAAAAAAAACCAATGAATTGATCCCATTGGCAATTGCACCAATGATACTTCATAAAATACTTAGAAATCAACCTACCCAAAGAGGTATAAGATCTGTACTCTGAAAACTTATGAAGGAAATGGAAGAGGACACAAAGAAATGGGAAAACATTCCACACTCATGCTTTAGGAAGTATAAACAGAGTTAAAAGATCTATGCTATCCAAAGCAGTCTACACATTGAAGGCAATCCCTATCAAAATACCACCCCCACCTTTCACACAGGTAGAACAAACAATCCTAAAAATTTGTATGGAATCACAAAAGACCCTGAAGTGCCAAAGTAATCCTGAAAAAGAAAAGGAAATCTGGAGGCATAATTGTTGAACATATTCCAAGGAAAACTTAAGAAAGAACAAAAGAAAAAGAAAAATGCTTCCTAATGATTTATTGTGACTGACTCACTTATTCTAAGAATGCTTGCTTGTATTTTGTCTTTATGCTTATAGTTAAGCACTAATATAATAAAATCAAATATTTGCCACTCAAATCTTTAGACGAAATGAAGACACAAATGAAAACAGAATGTTTTATTATGAAGTTTCAATGTTTCTTTATGACATTTCCTAATCAAAAGTGTTTCAAAGTATTCAAACTCCTCATTTCTAGGTGATAGTTCATAGAATTTTACAAAATTCAGAAGCCACGAATGACAGATTGCCTTTCACGTGAATTTAGGTCTTTCTATATTTGTGTCAGGTATCAGTGACCTGTTCAGAGATCACACAGAACTACTCAAAGTCCAACCTCTGAATGGCTTCCCACATTAGTGAAATATGTTAGTGTAATATCCATGTAGCCGAAGCCATAAAAACAGTGATGTGCTCCTGTGTGTTTAATGCAATGCAAAGACAGGTATCATGCTACAAATCAATCAGGTTAGATGTTAAATGGAGTAGAGAATATAAAACCCAAATGCACTTCAATGCGGGTGGTGCTGCAAAGAGCCCACCTGCCTTCAGGGGTAAGAAGAGACTGAGATCAGGGTTAGAGTCAGGAGCAACTGGTCTGTCTTCAGACAGTGACAAAAAAAGCTAGGCAAGCTCCCACTCTGGTGGTGTGCTACCACACAGCAATTAGGTTTTGATGCTAGGGAAGAAAGCTTGTTCTTCTGTTACTGAGAGCTCAGTGCTTGGCAGGATTGTGTTGGCTCCAATGGTCACTCCCTGCTCTCTACCAACTTCCTGGAATGTCTGAACTTCCTTCATTTGGAGATACTAATGGTTTAACCATGCAATATCCATAGCTTGAAGAGGTAATGACAGAAAAGCTAAAAATAACTACAAGACCAAAGCCCACTTCCACAGACTTGGATGTGAGCCAGGAGCCAGACAAGAGCCCCCAAATCACCACTGCTCCTTCACTGAAGGAAAGGATTTGAAAATAGTGACAGCCTTTTACACACAGGGCTCCTAAGTGTAGCTAAATGATATTCCCCTTAGATCTGGACCACTCATCTTCGTGATGACACCAAACTTGCCTACGGCAAAGTGCTAGTGGCTTCATGTGAAGCTTTATACTATTTTCATGGCAGAGGGAGACATTTGGCCCTCGGTACATCCCTTCAGATTCCCTTGCTCTGTCATTCATGAGGATTTCATTAGGGGACATTCACAGACATCCTCTGGGAGCATTTTCTGATGTTAACCATGGAGTTGTGACTAGTTCTCAGTAATCTGGGAGAGCCTGGGCAACAGGAGTCCGTGTAACTCTTCTGTAAGCTCTACCTAGGCAAAAAGAGGCACAGGGCACTTGAAACTCTTCACCAGAAGAGGTTTGCATGTGCACAGGGGCAGATGATGTTGGGAAGGATTTGATCTCTTTTCCAGAGCAAGGGCCTACGGTCAAATACAGGAGCTACAGGGCTGTCACCGAGACAGCGCCCAGTCCTTCCCGGGGACCCTGCACTCACACCGTGTGTCATCATATAGCAATTAATTTCTGATATCAAAGTGTAAAAGTTGACCTCTTGCAGGTAAGAACTCTGTGTTTGGCAGGATTCTGTTGGCATGGGACCATTGCTCTGCTTTCTGTATCCCTTTCAGGAAAGTCTGAGCTCCCTACCTCCCAAGACATTCAGGGTTCATGCATGTAAAGTCCATTCACCAAGCAGGTTAGGGCACAAAAATTTTCAAATACTAAAGTATCAGAGCTGAATCTGCAGACTTGCCAGGAGCAAGATCCTACCTGGTGAGTCATAACTATGCCTGTCCACAGATAGGAAAGGCTTGAAAGCTGGCGAGAGCTTGACACATTCCTGACCTGATTGAAGTTGGGGTGCATGACTTTTGCCCACAGAACTCTGCGGTACAGCTAGTGGATGTTCCACCTCTCCTCAAGCCACAGGTCTTTCTTACTCCTTGGACACCAAACTTGCCCAAGGAATTGTGCTAGTAACATTATCTACAGCTTCATTCTGGTCTCATCTGAGATGAAGGACCTTAGCCCTCAGTGTATCTTTTTCAATTCCCCTTACATTTATCAAAACTATGAGTTCACTGTGAGACATTCAGTGCCACAATCTGGCAGGCTTTTTCTCCCATTTTAATTGTGGAGTCATGTCAAGTTCCCATATGTTTGGAATCACCCCAGGGAACAGGTGTCCTGGGGTATCTGCCAGATCTACCTTGGGAACAGGAGGTATTAGGGACTTGAATGTGTTCAGCACAAGAGGATTGCTTGTGGGTAGGGAAAGGTGATATTTGGAGTCAGTTGGTTTCACTTCAGTGGCCAGTGCTGATGGAGATGCAGCCTTTAGGGCCACAGTCAGAAGTAAAAAAAAAAAGCCACAGTGATAGGGCTGATTACCTGCGAATGAGCACACATGAAGTCTGTTTTTTACCTCACAACAACTAATTTCTGATATCAAGGGAACAATTGCCCTCCTGGATACTTGGGGCATTGATGCCTTATGTGTGTGCAGTGACTATTACTGTCCTCTGTGCCCCTGCCATAGACTGTCTGAACATCCTTATTTCTGAGTCTCTAAGGGTTGCCACATGCCCAGTCTGTTTCCACAGCAGGTGAATATAATAGAAACTACTCAAAACCTGAAAATCAGAACCCAATATACAGATTTGGTCAGCAGCCCATAAGGAGACTCTGCCCTCCAAATCCTACTGTTTTTACCTCCTGGCAGGAAAGGCTGCAAAGCTGGCAAGGGCCCCAAGCCCTCCTATACTGTTTGAGGTCAATAGTAGGGTTTTTACGCCACTTCAGGTTTCCCAGCTGGAGGTAAAATATGTTCCATTTCTCTATAGTTCACAGGTTTTCCAGTCATAGGACACTAAGCTTCCCCAGGGATTTGTGCCAGTCACTTCACTCACAGTTTTATTCCATGGTCATTTGAGACAAAGAATTTGGACACAAGTGCATCTCTTCCAATTCCCTTGATCTCTTTCTAAACAGGTTTTCCTGTCAGGTATTGAGAGTCTGAGCCTGGAAGTATTTCTGTGTGATTTTAATTGTGGAGTCCTGCTAAGTTCCCCTAAATTCAGGATAATGTGGGCAATGGGTTCCTCACAGCTCACCTGTGAGATCTATCTTGGCAGAAGGCAAAAAACATGGGAAAGGGGCAAGTGTTATTGGGAGGGAGCCATCCTAACTTCTGTGCAAGGGGAGATGGAGATCAGAGGTTACACTCAGGAACCATGTGATTGTTACTCAGTGCCCAGCTTTCACAGCCAGCTAACACATGGTGTTTCCTACAGATATATTGTCCTCCTTTATGGAGACGTCTGCACTTTGCAGTCTTCTTTTGGCCTGAGGAGGGTTGGTTACCCTGATCCCACTATCCCCTGTGGTTTTTCTGCATTCTCAGAAGATCAAAGTTTGAGCATGAGCACTGTTTTTCCCCAGATGGTTAGGGAAGAGAGTCTATTAAAGGACTCTGGGACCAGAACCCAATTCCACAGACATAGTTGCCAACCAACACAGAGAAGCCAACTTTCAGATAGATAATGAGTGCCTCTACCTTCGAATAGAAGAGTAAGGTATGAGCCACAAGCCTTTCTGCACTATCAAGGTCAGGAGGCAATGTCCTGTGGCTGGCGCCTCCTTTCTTCCCAACCCCCCCCCCCCCGGGGTTTCATTCTTACTCTCAGGACACCAAGTCCTAGGAAATAGTGCTCATGTCAAAGGTCCCAGCTTCATTCCATTTTCACCTGAACTGAAGAGCAGTTAGATAAGAAAATGAGGCAAAAGGTATCCAAATGATCTCTGTTAGTAGATGGTATGAGATTATATATGGAGAAAAAGCACAAAGATTCCACAAAATACTATCAGAGCTACTAAATGAATTTAGTAAAATAACAGTATACACAACCAACATACAAAGAAAGAGTTGCATTTATATACACAAACAATCCAAAATGTGGAAAGCAGATGACAAAATAAATCCATTTACAATAGCATCAAAAAGAATAAAATACTTAGGAGCCAACTTAACCAAGGAAGTGAAAGACCTATACAATGAAAACCACAAACATTCCTACAAAAACTTTAGAATGATATAAGTAATGAAAGCACATCCATGTTTATTTTTTTGTAAAGCAATATTGTTAAAATATCTATGCTATCTGAAGTGGTCTACAGATTCAGTGCAATTCCTACTAAAATCTCAACAATGATTTATGCAGAAATGAAAAAATTCATCTTAAAATTCCTATGAAATCATGAAGAAGCCCAAATAGGCAAAAAACTTCTTAAAAAAGAAGAACAAAATTAGATGAGTCACATTTCCTGATTTGAAAACCTACTGGAAAGCTACAGTAATAAAGATAGTCTGTTTATACAAATAGACATATACACCAATGGAATAGAACAAGAGCCCAGTAACAAATCCTCACATATATACATGGTCCAATGATACTTGACAAAGGTACCAAGTCTATGTGGTGAGGAAAGAATAGTCTTTCCAACAAATGCTGCCAGAAAAGCTGGATATCCACATCTAAGAGAATAAAGTTGGATTCTTACCTAACACCATATGCCAAAATTAACTCAAAAATGGATCAAGGACCTAAACATAAAACATAAAAAAAACTCTTAGAAGAAAATATAGGACAAAAGCTTCACTATATTGAATCTGGCAATGAGTTTTTGGATATAACACCAAAGCCACGGGTAAGAAAAGAACAATAGACAATTTGACTTTATGAAATTTTAAAAAATTGTGCATCAAAAGACACTATCAATAGAGTAAAAAGGTAATGCACAGAATGGGAGAAAATGCTTGCAAAGTACATATCTGTTAAGAGATTAATACTAGAATATATAGAGAATTCCTAAAACTCAACTGCATCAATAACAATAACAACTAACACAACCCAAACCAAAAATGGGCAAAAGACTCAAAAAGAAGATACACAGATGAAGATTTACAAATGGTCAGTAAGCACATGAAAAGATGCTCAATATTATTAGTCATTAATAAAGTGCAAATGGGAACTATGAGGTAACAATCTTTTACCCATTGTTATGGTTACTATTAAAAGAAAAAAAAGAAAACACCATGTGTTGGTGAGGATGTGGTGAAATTAGAATATTTGCACACTGTTGACATGAATGTAAAATGGTCAAGCCACTATGGAAAACAGTATGGTAGTTCCTTAACTCTAAAATAGAATTCCACTTCTGGGTATATACCCAGAACTGAAATATTTGTACAACATGTGTATAGTAGCATTATTTACAATAGCTAAAATGCAGAGGCAGCCCAAGTGTCTATAAATGGATAAGTAAAATGTATATACATATAATGTAATATTATTCAGCCTTTAAGAAAGAAAAAAATCTGGAATATGGTACAACACGGATGAAACTTTAGAACATTAAGCCTAATAAAACAAGCAAGTCAAAAATAAATAAATATTGTATGATTCCATTTATATAGAGTGCTTAAAGTAGCCAAAATCATAAAGGGAGAAAGTAGAATGGTAGTTGCCAGAACTGGGGGGAGGGGAGAACAGGGGAGAACATTGAACATTGTTCAATGGTGATAAAGTTTGAGTTGTGCACAATGAGAAGAGTTTCAGGGGTGGATACTTATGACGGCTGTACAACAATGGAAATATATTTAATACCACTGAACTTTATGCCTAAAATAATTAAAGCAATAAGTTTTATGTTATGTGTATTTTACCAAATATTTTTTTAATTATCCAAAGTCTTCAATAGACACCTCACCAAAGAAGATATAAAAATGTAAAATAAGGATATGAAAAAAATGTTCCACATTGTATGTCATCAGAGAAATGAAAATTAAAACAATAAAGAAATACTGCTTCACACCTATTATTATTTTTATAAACAAAATCATCAGGCATCTACCATGTATTAGTCTTTACACTAAGAGCTGAAAATATAGCAGGAAATTTAAAGAAAAATATGTTGTTCTCTTGTGTTATTTAAATTCCAATGATAGCAATAGCTGGATCTTTATTTTTTTGTTTTATGTGCTTTTTTTAAATAAAATTTATTGTCAGATTGGTTTCATTACAACACCCAGTGCTCATCCCAACAGGTGTCTTCCTCAATGCCCATCACCCACACTCCTGTCCCTCCCACCCCCCCATCAACCCTTAGTTTATTCTCAGTTTTTAAGAGTGTCTTATGGTTTGGCTCCCTGCCTCTCTTTTTTTTTCTTCCCCTCCCCCATGGCCTTCTGTTAAGTTTCTCAGGATACACATAAGAATGAAAACATATGGTATCTGTCTTTCTCTGTATGACTTAGTTCACTTGGAATAACACTCTCCAGTTCCATCCAAGTTGCTACAAAAGGCCATATTTCATTCTTTCTCATTGCCACGTAGTATTCCATTGTGTATATAAACCACAATTTCTTTACCCATTCATCAGTTGATGGACATGTAGGCTCTTTCCATAATTTGGCTATTGTTGCTGTTGTTGCAAGTGCTGCTATAAACATTGGGGTACAAATGCTCCTATGCATCAGCACTCCTGTATCCCTTGGGTAAATTCCTAGCAGTGCTATTGCTAGGTCATAAGGTAGATCTATTTTTAATTTTTTTAAAAACCTCCACACCGTTTTCCAGGGCAGCTGCACCAGTTTGCAATCCCAACAACAGTGCAAGAGGGTTCCTGTTTCTCCACATCCTCGCCAGCATCTATGGTCTCCTGATTTGTTCATTTTGGCCACTCTGACTGGTGTGAGGTGATATCTGAGTGTGGTTTTGATTTGTATTTCCCTGATGAGGAGCGACGTTGAGCATCTTTTCATGTGCCTGTTGGCTATCTGGGTGTCTTCTTTAGAGAAGTGTCTATTCATGTTTTCTGCCCATTTCTTCACTGGGTTATTTGTTTTTCGGGTGTGGAGTTTGGTGAGTTCTTTATAGATTTTGGATACTAGCCCTTTCTTCCATATGTCATTTCCAAATATCTTTCCCATTCTGTTGGTTGCCTTTTAGTTTTGTTGGTTGTTTCCTTTGCAGTGCAGAAGCTTATTATCTGCATGAGGTCCCAATAGTTCATTTTTGCTTTTAATTCCCTTGCCTTTGGGGATGTGTCAAGTGAGAAATTGCTGTGGCTGAGGACAGAGAGATTTTTTTCCTGCTTTCTCCTCTAGGGTTTTGATGGTTTCCTGTCTCACATTCAGGTCCTTCATCCATTTTGAGTTTATTTTTGTGAATGGTGTAAGAAAGTGCTCTAGTCTCATTATTATGCATGTTACTGTCCAGTTCTCCCAGCACCATTTGTTAAAGAGACTGTCTTTTTTCCATTGGATATTCTTTCCTGCTATGTCCAAGATGAGTTGGCCATACTTTTGTGAGTCTAATTCTGGAGGCTCTATTCTATTCCATTGGTCTATGTGTCTGTTTTTGTGCCAATACCATGCTGTCTTGATGATTACAGCTTTGTAGTAGAGGCTAAAGTCTGGGATTGTGATGCCTCCCGCTTTGGTCTTCTTCTTCAAAATTACTTTGGCTATTCGGGGTCTTTTGTGGTTACATACAAATTTTAGGATTGCTTGTTCTAGCTTCGAGAAGAATGCTGGTGCAATTTTTATTGGGGTTGCATCGAATGTGTAGGTAGCTTTGGGTAGTATTGACATTTTAACAATATTTGTTCTTCCAATCCATGAGCGTGGAATGTTTTTCCATTTCTTTATACCTTCTTCAATTTCCTTCATAAGATTTCTATAGTTTTCAGCATACAGATCTTTTACATCTTTGGGTAGGTTTATTCCTAGGTATTTTATGCTTCTTGGTGCAATTGTGAATGGGATCAGTTTCTTTATTTATCTTTCTGTTGCTTCATTATTAGTGTATAAGAATACAACTGATTTCTGTACATTAATTTTGTATCCTGCAACTTTGCTGAATTCATGTTTCAGTTCTAGCAGACTTTTGGTGGAGTCTACTGGGTTTTCCATGTATAATATCATATCATCTGCAAACTGAAAGCTTGACTTCACCTTTGCCTATTTTGATGCCTTTGATTTCCTTTTGTTGTCTGATTGCTGATGCTACAACTTCCAGCATTATGTTAAACAACAGCAGTGAGAGTGGACATCCCTGTCATGTTCCTGATCTCAGGGAGAAAGCTCTCAGTTTTTCCCCATTGAGGATGATATTAGCTGTGGGCTTTTCATAAATGGCTTTTATGATGTTTAAGTATGTTCCTTCCATCCCAACTTTCTCGAGGGTTTTTATTAAGAAAGGATGCCAGGGGCGCCTGGGTGGCGCAGTCGGTTAAGCGTCCGACTTCAGCCAGGTCACGATCTCGCGGTCTGTGAGTTCAAGCCCCACGTCAGGCTCTGGGCTGATGGCTCAGAGCCTGGAGCCTGTTTCCGATTCTGTGTCTCCCTCTCTCTCTGCCCCTCCCCGTTCATGCTCTGTCTCTCTCTGTCCCAAAAATAAAAAAAATAAATTAATTAATTAAAAAAAAAAAGAAAGGATGCTGAATTTTGTCAAATGCTCTTTCTGCATTGATTGACAGGATCATATGGTTCTTTTCTTTTCTTTTCTTTTTTCTTTTACTAATGTGATGTATCACATTGATTGATTTGTGAATGTTGAAAGAGCCCTGCAACCCAGTAATGAATCCCACTTCATCATGGTGAATAATTCTTTTTATATGCAGTTGAATTCGATTTGCTAGTATCTTTTTGAGAATTTTTGCATCCATATTCATCAGGGATATTGGCTTGTAGTTCTCTTTTTTTCCTGGGTCTCTGTCTGGTTTGGGAATCAAAGTAATGCTGGCTTCATAAAATGAGTCTGGACGTTTTCCTTCCCTTTCTATTTTTTGGAACAGCTTGAGAAGGATAGGTATTATCTCTGCTTTAAATGTCTGGTAGAATTCCCCAGGGAAGCCACTTGGTCCTGGACTCTTATTTGTTGGGAGATTTTTGATAACTGGTTCAACTTCTTCGCTGCTTATGGGTCTGTTTAAATTTTCTATTTCTTCCTGTTTGAGTTTTGGAAGTGTGTGGGTGTTTAGGAATTTGTCCATTTCTTCCAGGTTGTCCAGTTGGTTGGCATATAAGTTTTCATAGTATTCCCTGATAATTGCTTATATTTCTGAGGGATTGGTTGTAATAATTCCATTTTCATTCATGATTTTATCTATTTGGGTCCTCTTCTTTTTCTTTTTTGAGAAGCCTGGCTAGAGGTTTAGCAATTTTGTTGATTTTTTCACAAAACCAACTCTTGGTTTCATTGATCTGCTCTACTGTTTTTTGTTTTTTTTTAATATTCTATGTTGTTTATTTCTGCTCTGATCTCTATTATTTCTCTTCTTCTGCTGGGTTTGGGGTGTCTTTGCTGTTCTGCTTCTATTTCCTTTAGGTGTGCTGTTAGGTTTTGTATTTGGATTTTCTTGTTTCTTGAGATAGGCCTGGATTGCAATATATTTTCCTCTCAGGACTGCCTTCGCTGCATCCCAAAGCGTTTGGATTGTTGTATTTTCATTTTCATTTGTCTCCATATATTTTTAAATTTCTTCTCTAATTGCCTGGTTGACCCATTTATTCTTTAGTAGGGTGTTCTTTAACCTCCATGGTTTTGGAGGTTTTCCAGACTTTTTACTGTGGTTGATTTCAAGTTTCATAGCATTGTGGTCTGAAAGTGTGCATGGTATGATCTCAATTCTTGTATACTTATGAAGGGCTGTTTTGTGACCTAGTATGTGATCTATGTTGGAGAAGTTTCCATGTGCGCTCGAGAAGAAAGTATATTCTGTTGCTTTGGGATGCAGAGTTCTAAATATATCTGTCAAGTCCATCTGATCCAGAGTATCATTCAGGGCCCTTGTTTCTTTATTGATCCTGTGTCTAGATGCTCTATCCATTGTTGTAAGTGGAGTATTAAAGTCCCCTGCAGTTACCACATTCTTATCAATAAGGTTCCTTATGTTTGTGATTAATTGTTTTATATGTTTGGGGGCTTTTGTATTCGGTGCATAGACATTTATAATTGTTAGCTCTTCCGGATGGATAGACCCTGCAATTATTATATAATGTCCTTCTTCATCTCTTGTTACAGCCTTTAATTGAAATTCTAGTTTGTCTGATGTAAGTATGGCTACTCCAGCTTTCTTTTGACTTCCAGTAGCATGATAGATAGTTCTCCATCCCCTCACTTTCAATCTGAAGGTGTCCTCAGGTCTAAAATGAGTCTCTTGTAGACAGCAAATAGATGGGTCTTGTTTTTTTATCCATTCTGTTATCCTATGTCTTTTGGTTGGAGCCTTTAGTCCATTTACATTCAGTGTTATTATTGAAAGATATGGGTTTAGAGTCATTGTGATGTCTATAGGTTTCATGCTTGTAGTGGTGTCTCTGGTACTTTGTGGTCCTTGCAACATTTCACTCACAGAATCCCTTAGGATCTCTTGTAAGGCTGGTTTAGTGGTGATGAATTCCTTCAGTTTTTGTTTGTTTGGGAAGACCATTATCTTTCCTTCTATTCTGAATGACAGACTTGCTGGATAAAGGATTCTTGGCTGCATATTTTTCCTGTTCATCACACTGAAGATTTCCTGCCATTCCTTTCTGGCCTGCCAAGTTTCAATAGATAGGTCTGCCACTACTCTTCTGTGTCTACGTTTGTAAGTTAGAGCCTGTTTATCCCTAGATGCTTTCAGAATTTTCTCTTTATCCTTGTATCTTGCCAGTTTCACTATATGTCGTGCAGATCCATTTGATTGCATCACTTGGTTCTCTAATTCTCCCCTCATACTCCTGGATTTTTTTATCTCTTTTTCTAAATTTCCTCTTTTTCCATAATTTTATCTTCTAATTCACCTATTCTCTCCTCTGCCTCTTCAATCCGTGCTATGGCCACCTCCATTTTATTTTGCACCTCATTTATAGCATTTTTTAGCTCTTCATTACTATTTCTTAGTCCCTTGATCTCTGTAGCAATAGCAATGGATTCTCTGCTCTCCTCTATGCTTTTCTCAAGCCCAGAGATTAATTTCATTATTCTGAATTCTTGTTCGGATATATTGCTTAAATCGTTTTTGATCAATTCGTTAGCTGTCGCTACTTCCTGGAGTTTCTTTTGAGGAGACTTCTTCCGTTTCATCATTTTGGGTAGTCCCTGCCATGGCTCCAGACTGCAGGGCACTTCCCCTGTGCTGTCTGGAGTAACTTGTGTTGGTGGGCGGGGCTGCAGTCAGACCTGATGTCTGTCCCCAGCCCACCACTGGGGCCACAGTCAGACTGATTTGTACCTTATCTTCCCCTCTCCCAAGGGCAGGACTCACTGAGAAGTGGTGTGGCCCCTGTCTGGGCTACTTGCACATTGCCAGGCTTGTGGTGTTGCTTTGATGTGATCTGGCATATTAGCTGGTGTGGATCCACAAGATGCATAGGGGCGGGAAGGGCAGGCTCAGCTTGCTTTGCTGTCGGTGGTCCCCTGTGGGAGGTGCCCTGCAGCATTGGGAGGGAGACAGGCCTTTGGAGGGATGGATCCACAGAAGCACAGTGTTGAGTGTTTGCATGTGCAAGCAAGTTTGGTGACAGGAAATGTTTCCCTTTGGGAGTTTGGTTGGCGATTGGGAGAGGGAGTTGGTGCTTGCCAGTGCCTTTTTCCCTGCCAAGCTGAGCTCTGTCTCTGGGGCTCAACAACTCTCCCTCCTGGTGTCCTCTCACCCTCCCCGCTCTCTGAGAGCAGAGCTGTTGACTTTTAACATTCCAGATGTTAAGTCCCGCTAGTTGTCAGAACTCATGCAGTCAGGCCCCTCTGCTTTTGCAAGCTAGAATCAGGGGTTCTGCCCTCCACTGCCCCAGTTCCCTCCTGCCAGTCTGTGTAGCATGCACCACCTCTCTGTCCTTCCTACCCTCTTCCGTGGGTCTCTTGTCTATGCTTGGCTCTGGAGAGTGTGTTTCTGGCAGTTTTCTGGGTTATTTAGGCAAATGTGGGTGGAATATAAGTGATCAGCACGACGAGGTGAGCCCAGCGTCCTCCTATGGCACCATCTTCCCCAGATCCCCCTTTTTGATGTGCCATAGCTGGATCTTTAAAAAACACTATGCATTAGAAGGGCCAAAATCCAGAACACTTACAACACTGAATGCTGGTGAGGTTTTGAAGCAACAGGAACTGTCATTCATTGTTGGTGGAATCCAGAATGGTATAGACATTTTTGAAGATTATTTTACAATTTTTACAAAACTAAACATACTCTTACTACACAAATCAGGAAACCACACCATGGTGTTTATCTAAAGAAGTCGAAAACTTTTATCCATAGAAAATCTTGCAAAACCATCTTTAAAGGAGATTTACTCGTAGGGGTGCCTGGGTGGGTCAGTCAGTTGAGCATCTGACTTCGGCTCTGGTCATGATCTCACAGCTCGTGAATGTGAGCCCCGCATTGGTCTCTGTGCTGACAGCTCGGAGCCTGGAGGTTGCTTTGGATTCTGTGTCTCCCTCTCTCTCTGCCCCTAACCCACTCACATTCTGTCTCTGTCTCTCTCAAAAATAAACATTTAAAAAAATTTTTAAGACCTTTACTCATAATTGTCAGAATTTGGAGGCAACAAAGATATCCTTCAGTGGGTGAATGAATAAACTGTGGTACATTCTGGCATTGGAATGTTAATCAGCCCTAAAAAGAAATGATTTATTAATCCATGGGGAAAAAAACATGGAGGAAACTTAAATGCATATGACCAAGTGAAGAAGGCCAATATGAAAAAGCAACATGTTGCATGACTGCACCAATATGACATTGTGGAAAAAGAACAGTTCTGGAGACAGTAGAAAGATCAGTTGTTGCCAGGGGTCAGGGTGTTAGAATGAGTAGATAGAGCACAGAGAATTTTCAGGGCAATAAAAATACACTGTATTATATTATAATGATGGTTAAATATTATTTACACTATTTACATTATATATTATTTACATTATATGTAAAGTATGGACTTTGGATGATAATCACATGTCACTGTAAATTTCCCAATTGTAACATAATCGTCCTCCACTGTGGTGGAGGTTATCAGTAATGGGGGATGTGTGGAGGTTATATGAGAAATCTATGTACCATCCTCTCATTTTTCCTGTAAACCTAAAACTCCTCTAAAAACATATCTTTTTAAAAAACTGAACAAGTAAAAAAAAGGAACAGAGTAAGATATATAATTGTGTTGATTTGTCCACAACATAAGGAGCTCTGTGATCTTGCCTACATCAATCAGGGCATCATCATGTAACTTTCATAGCCTCAAAAAAAATACACTATTAATTTCACAAAATGTAATGAAATAACTTTCTCCAAAGCAGTGAGAAAAGAATTACCATCCAGTGATAAATGGGAAAAATTGACCAAATAATGTGATGTTGTGTCTTAGGTAGCCAGATAAGGACAAACTCAGAGCATACAGTGCAAGGCTTCCCAACCCTTCTTCTCTGATCTCCCCACAGACTGTGTCTGTCCTTAAGATAATGAGTTGATTCTTCCTATTCTTTTTAAAAAATATATATACTACTTAGTATCATACAAGGAAGTACATGGTGAAATGCTCAGAGTTAAATGATGAAAAGAAAATTATTCCCTTTTGCTGCAATTAGTCAATATAATTGCTGTCAAGCAAAAAAATATATATATGTATAGCAATATATGATAATATATATGGTGGTAAAATGACATATACCCTAAAACTGTTCTGTGGTTTAATCAATTAAAATTTGGAAGAGTGTTATAAAATCTCTTAATTTAAAAAAATGCATATATCTATTCTTATATTAAACATCATATCATATTGTAGTATAGATGCAGTGATATAACCTATAAACATTAGAAAAAGCTTGCTATTTTGGGGAGGAACCAAGATGGTGGAACAGTATAGAAGTTTTTTTGTATGTCTCGCATCCATCAAATACAGCCAGACCAACATTAAACCATCCTACACACCTAGAAAACTGATTGGAGGATTAGCACAACAATCTACACACCTGAACCACAGAATTCAGCAGGTACATGGTGCGGAGAGGTGAACTTAGGGAGAGAGAAGGAGTAGGAAGGGAGGTGCTTTTGTGAGGGGAGAGAGGACGGAGACTGGGGGGAGGGAGAACACGGGAAAAGCACCCCTCCCCAAAAGCAGCGGAGAGAAAGTGGAAAATTGGAAACAGCCACAGGGACTAAACTAAAAAGGGAGAAGGGAGAAAGAATAAAGAAGAAAGGAGAGGGTTTAAATTCCATTAAAACTGTAAACAAGGGGAGTGCAAAGTCTGCAACTCTGCAGCTCAATATCTGGCAGTGCTCTGGTGGGAAGGGCAAATCCCCAGGAACAGAGTGGTGTCTGGGAGGTTCTCAGGCCACATGGAGAAAAGTAGTTCCAACTGCTGGAAGGACATTTGGTAGAGATTGTTGAAGCTACCTGGTCCTGAGAAAATGGCCACATTCACTGGTGCTGGAACAAGGTCATTAAGGGTGAAGGCTGGTGCCAGATGTGTGCTGTGATTTTCCATAATCCCTGAAAAGCTGCTGCTACACTATCTCGTGAACTTTTCTGGGGTGGGCTGGCACCTGGCCGCAGTCTCAAGGCACCAGCAGCAGCAGGGTCCAGCAAGTGTTCCTGGGTGCAGCTGACATTTGGCCATTGCTCATTCAGCCATTGCTCGGTGAGACCCTCCCACAGAGGGGTGGAATGGGTCAAAGCCACAGTCCTTCAGAAGTAAGGGGCCAGGGAAAACAGCTGCACTTGAGACAAAACTCAGGAGAGAGGTACTGCTTGGGGCCTGGTCACGGAGAGTGAAAAAAGCAGAGAGTGGATGAAAGCTGAAGAAAGAGGACAAGTGCATGATTGCTGATCCAGGAGAACAGAGTTCCAAATCTAGAGACTGTGTAGCTGAGTGGAGCCATTTTCACAGCTCCCGCACTTACAAGCGCCACAACACTCCACCCCAGTAGGCTAGCAGAACTATCTAGTGGAGAGCACAACTGTTACACTGAGCCCCGCACAACTGGGCCAACTTCCCTCTTCAAGAATACAAGTCTCACTTCCTGCTTAGTTTATGGACTATAAAGCGTTACATAGCCTGACTTCTAAGGGAAAACGAAGTAATTTCAGTCCTACTTCAATCTGTTAGCAGGCCCATCTATTCAATTTTCTTTATTTCTTTTTCTCTTTTACACTCCCTTTCTTTCTCTTGAACAAAGAAAGAGAAAAAAATTCATTTTTATTTTCATTTTTATTTAAAAATTTTTCTTTAATTTTTATTATATTTTTTACTTTTGTGTAATTTTTTTCAAATTCTATTTTACTTCCACCATTTTATTTTGGTGTACTTCAGTGTATGCACCTTTTCAAATTTTCAAACGATTTCCTTTTTTCCTTTTTCATTTTTTCTTTTTCGTTTCTTTACTTTTTCTTGAATGCAGGAAGAGAAAATTTTCATTTTTACTTTCAATTTCTATAAAAATATTTTTCTTTAAATTTTTTTTACCATATCTTTTGCTTTTATGTAATTTTTTAAATTCTATTTTACTTATATCATTTTATTTTAGTCTGCTACAGTGTATCCACTTTTTTAAATTTTCAAATGATTTCCTTTTTTTCTTTTTTAAATCTTTTTTCTCTTTTTCATTTGTTTTTCTTGAATACATAAAAAGAAAAAAATCATTTTTATTTTTAATTTTTATTAAAAATATTTTTCTTGAATTTTTTCTACTATATTATTTACTTTTGTGTATATTTTTTCAAATTCTATTTTACCCCATCATCTCATTTTAGTCTACTTCAGTGTATTCATTTTTTCAAATTCTCATATGATTTCCTTTTTTTCTTTTCCACATCGCTTTTTTTTCTCTAATCTGTCAAACCACTTTCAACAACCAGATCAAAACACACCTAGGATCTAGCATCATTTATTCTATTTTTGTCTGTGTGTGTGTTTTTAATTTTTTAGTTTTAATATTTTTTAATTTTGATTTTTTAATTTTAATTTTTCTACCTCATTAATTCCTTTTCTCCCTTCAAAATAACAACATGAAGAAATTCACCCCAATAGAAAGAGCACGAAGAAACAACAGCCAGGGATTTAACCAACACAGATGTTGAACCAGATGTCTGAACCAGAATTTAAAATCATGATAATAAGAATACTAGCTGGAGTCAAAAATATATTAGAATGCTTTTCTGCAGAGATAAAAGAAGTAAAAAATAGCCAGAATTAAATTAAAAATGCTATAACTGAGCTGCAATCACCGATTGATGCAGCAGTGGTAAGGATGGATAAGGCAGAACAGAGAGTCAGCGATATAGAGGAAAAACTTATAGAGAATAATGATGCAAAAAAAGAGGGAGATTAAGGCAAAAGAGCATGATTTAAGAATTAGAGAAATCGGTGACTCATTAAAAAGGAACGACATCAGAATCATAGGGGTCCCAGAAGAGGAAGAGAGAGAAATATGGGTAGAAGGGTTACATGAGCAAATCATAGCAGAAAGCTTTCCTAACCTGGGGAAAGACACAGACATCAAAATCCAAGAAGCACAGAGGGCCCCCATTAGTTTCAATAAAAACTGACCATCAACAAGGCATATCATGGTCAAATTTACAAAATACTCAGGCAAGGAGAGAATCATGAAAGCAGCAAGGGAAAAAAAGTCCCTAACCTACAAGGGAAGACAGATCAGGTTTGCAGCAGACCTATCCACAGAAACTTGGCAGGCCAGAAAGGAGTGGCAGGATATATTCAGTGTGCTGAATCAGAAAAAAATATGCAGCCAAGAATTCTTTATCCAGCAAGGCTGTCATTCAAAATAGAAGGAGAGATAAAAAGTTTCCCAGAAAAACAAAAATTAAAAGAGTTTGTGAGCACTAAACCAGCCCTGCAAGAAATTTTAAGGGAAACTCTCTGAGGGGAGAAAAGATGAAGAAAAAAATATATATATATAGCAACAAAGATTAGAAAGGTCAAGAGAACACCACCAGAAACTCCAACTCTACAAGCATCATAATGGCAATAAATTCACATCTTTCAGTACTCACTCTAAACGTGAATGGACTTAATGCTCCAATCAAAAGACATAGGATAAATAGAATGCATTAAAAAAAGATCCATCTATATACTGTCTACAGGAGACCCACTTTAGACCTAAAGATACCTTCAGATTGAAAATAAGGGGATGGAGAACCATCTATCATGCTAATGGTCAACAAAAGAAAGAAGGAGTAGCCATACTTATATCAGACAATATAGACTTTAAAGACTGTATCAAGAGATGCAGAAGGGCATTATATCATAATCAAGGGGTCTATCCACCAACAAGACCTAACAATTGTAAACATTTATGCGCCAAATGTGGGAGGACCCAAATATATAAATCAATTAATCACAAACGTAAAGAAACTCATCAATAGTAATACCATAATAGTAGGAGACTTCAACACCCCACTCACAGCAATGGACAGATCATCTAATCAAAAAATCAACAAGGAAACAATGACTTTGAATGACACACTGGACCAGATGGATTTAACAGATATATTCAGAACATTTCATCCTAAAGCAGCAGAATATACATTCTTCTCCAGTGCACATGGAACGTTCTCCAGGATAGACCATATACTGGGACACAAATCATCCCTAAGTAAGTACAAAAAGATTGAGATCATACCATGCATATTTTCAGACCACAATGCTATGAAACTTGAAATCAACCACAAGAAAAAATTTGGAAACGTAACAAATACTTGGAGACTAAATACCATCTTACTAAAGAATGAATGAGCTAACCAAGAAGTTAAAGAGGAAATTAAAAAGTTTATGGAAGTCAATGAAAATGATAACACCACAAACGAAAACCTCTGAGACACAGCAAAGGTGGTCATAAGAGGAAAATATATAGCAATACAGGCCTTACTAAAGAAGAAAGAAAGACCTCAGATACACAACCTAACTTTATACATTAAGGAGCTGGAAAAAGAACAGCAAATAAAACCCCAAACCAGCAGAAGACAGGAAATAATAAAGATGAGAGAAGAAATTAATGCTATCGAAACCAAAAAAGCAGTAGAACTGATCAATGAAACCAGAAGTTGGTTCTTTGAAAGAATTAACAAAATTGATAGACCACTAGCCAGTTTGAACAAAAAGAAAAAGGAAAGGACCAAAATAAATAAAATCAAGAATGAAAGAGGAGAGATAACAACCAACACAGCAGAAATAAAAACAATAATAAGAAAATATTATGAGCAATTATATGCCAATAAAATGGGTAATGTGGAAGAAATGGACAAATTCCTAGAAACATATACACTACCAAAACTGAAACAGGAAGAAATAGAAAATTTGAACATACACATAACCAGTAAGGAAACCGAACTAGTAATAAAAAGTCTGCCAAAAAACAAGAGTCCAGGGCCAGATGGCTTTCCAGGAGAATTCTACCAAACATTTAAGGAAGAGTTAACACCTATTCTCTTGAAGCTTTTCCAAAAAATAGAAATGGAAGGAAAAGTTTCAAACTTTCTATGAAGCCAGCATCCCCTTGATTACAAAACTAGACAGAGACCCCACTAAAATGGAGAACTATAGATCAATTTCCCTGATGAACATGGATGGAAAAATCCTCAACAAGATATTAGCCAACTGGATCCAACAATACATTAAAAAAATTATTCACTACGACCAAGTGGAATTTATACCAGGGATGCAGGGCTGGTTCAATATCCACAAAACAATTAACGTGATTCATCACATCAATAAAAGAAAGGACAAGAACCATATGATCTCTCAATAGATGCAGAGAAAGCATTTGACAAAATACAGCATCTTTTCTTGATAAAACCCTCAAGAAAGTAAGGATAGAAGGAGCATACCTCAAGATCATAAAAGCCATACATGAACAACCCAACGCTAATATCATCCTCAATGGGGATAAACTGAGAGATTTCCCCCTAAGGTCAGGAACAAGACAGGGATGTCCACTCTTGCCACAGTTATTCCACACAGTATTGGAAGTCTTAGCCTCTGCAATCAGACAACACAAAGAAATAAAAGGCATCCAAATCAGCCAGGAGGAGGTCAAACTTTCCCTCTTCACAGGTGACATGATACTCTATATGGAAAACCCAAAAGATCCCACCAAAAAACTGCTAGAACTGATTCAAGAATTCAGCAAAGTTGCAGGATATAAAATCAATGCACAGAAATCAGTTGCATTCCTATACACCAATAATGAAGTGACAGAAAGAGAAATCAAGGAATCAATCCCATTTACATTTGCACCAAAAACCATAAAATACCTAGGAATACATCTAACCAAAGAGGTGAAAAATCTGTATGCTGAAAAATATAGAAAGCTTATGAAAGAAATTGAAGAAGACACAAAAAAATGGAAAAAGATTCCATGCTTCTAGATAGGAGAAACAAATATTGTGAAAATGTCGATGCTACCCAAAGTAATCTACATATTCAATGCAATCCTTATCAAAATAACACCAGCATTCTTTACTGAGCTAGAACAAATAATCCTAAATTTTGTATGGAACAGAAAAGACCCCGAATAGGCAAAGTGATCTTGAAAAAGAAAACCAAAGAAGGAGACATCACAATCCCAGACTTCAGGCTATACTACAAAGCTGTAATCATCAAGACAGTATGGTACTGGCACAAGAACAGACACTCGGATCAATGGAACAGAATAGGGAACCCAGAAATTTACCCACAAACGTATGGCCAACTAATCTTGGACAAAGCAGGAAAGAATATCCAATGGAATAAAGACAGTCTCTTCAGCAAGTGGTGCTGGGAAAACTGGACCACGACATGCAGAAGAATGAACCTGGACCACTTTCTTACACCATACACAAAAATAAACTCAAAATGGATGAAAGACCTAAATGTAAGACAGGAGGCCGGCAAAATCCTTGAGGAAAAAGCAGGCAGAAACCTCTTTGATCTTGGCCACAGCAACTTCTTACTCAACACGTCTCCAGAGGCAAGGGAAACAAAAGCAAAAATGAACTACTGGGACCTCATCAAAATAAAAAGCTTCTGCACAGCGAAGGAAACAATCAGCAAAACTAAAAGGCAACCTACAGAATGGAAGAAGATATTTGTAAATGACATATCAGATAAAGGGTTAGTATCCAAAATCTATAAAGAACTTATCAAACTCAACACCCAAAAACCAAATAATTCAGTGAAGAATTGGGCAAAAGACATGAATAGACACTACTCCAAAGAAGACATCCAGATGGCCAACCGACACATGAAAAAATGCTCCACATCACTCATAACAGGGAAATACAAATCAAAACCACAATGAGATACCACTTCACACCTGTCAGAATGACTAACATTAACAACTCAGGCAATAACACATGTTGGTGAGGATGAGGAGAAAGAGGATCTCTTTTGTACTGAGGTGGGAATGCAAGCTGGTGCAGCCACTCTGGAAAACGGTATGGAGGTTCCTCAAAAAACTAAAAATAGAACTAGCCTATAACCCAGCAATTGCACCACTAGGCATTTATCCATGGGATACAGGTGTGCTGTTTCAAAGGTACACATGCACCCCCATGTTTATAGCAGCACTATAACCAATAGCCAAAATATGGGAAGAGCCCAAACGTCCATTGATTGATGAATGGATAAAGAAGATGTGGTATATCTATACAATGGAGTATTACTCGGCAATCAAAAAGAATGAAATCTTGCCATTTGCAACTACGTGGATGGAACTGGACGGTATTATGCTAAGTGAAATTAGTCAGAGAAAGACAAAAATCACATGACTTCACTAATATGAGGGCTTTAAAAGTCCAAGGATATGAACATAAGGGAAGGGAAACAAAAATAATATAAAAACAGGGAGGGGGACAAAACAGAAGAGACTCATAAATATGGGGAACAAACTGAAGGTTGCTGGAGGAGTTGTGGGAGGGAGGATGGGCTAAATGGGTAAGGGGCACTAAGGAATCTACTCCTGAAATCATTTTTTCACTATATGTTAATTAATTTGGATGTAAATTTTAACAAATATAAAATAAAATAAAAATATACCCTCAAAAAATTAATAAAATAAAAATATTTTGTTTTGCCATCAGAAAAAAAAAAAAGCAAAATCTTGCTATGTTAGTGAAACATGTTTTAGTGGAAAGCATACATCATGAACAAAGTGTAGCACTAGAATTCCATAGTAAAGTGTGCCCCACCCTTTCTATCTAATTAAGGAGAGTATTTGTTGGGATGAGCACTGGGTGTTATATGTAAGTGATGAGTCACTGGGTTCTACTCCTGAAGCCAATACTACACTGTATGTTAACTAATTTGAATTTAAATAAATACATTTTTAAAAAGAATCAATGATTCCAATTTAGTGTATTTCAATCTATTTTCTGTTTACAATGGATTGGTCTAAATTATAATGTTAAATTCTAGTTCAACTACCAATTTAGTATTTAATTTATTGGACTTCTTACTATTTGAATATTTCACCCACAGTGGGAATATATTGCCCTACAACTTTTCAATGAATTTCAATGGTAGTATTTGAATGAAGGGAGTACTCAAGTCATTAATAAAGTCAGGATTTTGGCAGACAATAAATTAATTTGAACGATTTCTGGCTCAGAGAAAGAGAGAAAGACAAGTTCCTGATTCCAATTAGACTGTTTCATATGTCTTTAGGTAATGCCGAGAATATCATCCCCATACTTTTTTTTTTTAATTTCACACACTCAGAGGAAAATATGGTTGTTATTTACACATAGGACATTCAACTTATAAGGCTTAATAAGTATTTATTATTAGATATATAATAAATTTAAAACAGACTACTGTTTTAGCAAGTGTAATAGGGAACCAATACTAGCTCAGACTACTAAACTTGTGTGTGTGTGTGGTCTCATTTTCTTAGTCTTTTGTGTAAATAATCTTGGAACAGATAGTTGTCTTAAGGAAATAATAGGGAAGAGAAAAACAATAATTTTATTAGCACTTTCTCCTTTGAAGTGTATTTCAGAGTTTAACAATCTTTTTTAAATAAGTGATATTTAGGGGGGTCTGGGTGGCTCAGTCGGTTAAGTGTCCGACTTCAACTCAGGTCATGATCTTGCGGTAGCTCATGGGTTCAAGCCCCACGTCGGGCTCTCTGCTGACAGCTTGGAGCCTGGATCCTGCTTTGGATTTTGTGTTCCCCTCTCTCTCTGCCCCTCTGCCACTCACACTCTGTCACTCTCTCTCTCTCTCTCTCTCTCAAAAATAAACATTAAAAAATTTTAAAAAATAAGTAAATGATATTTAATTAATATAATTTTAAGTTAAATAATAGTGCAATATTTTTAAACAAAGATTCCAAATTTTAATTCAGAGGGCTTTAATTTCTAAAATAATTTTACTATTTTGCTACATATTTATTCATTTCAAAGTTTATCTCTTTTGCAAAATTACATATACAGGCAATTTGAGATGCAGCATATAACAAAAGTGTATAAATTTTGTTAAATGTATTATCTGAAACTCAATCTCAACCCAGAAGAAATATATGTTAAAAGAATATTCAATTCCTGTAAATCAAGAGTAATTCATACTTTCTATCTCAATTTTTGTTTAATTGAAGCAAAGTTTACATAACACAAAATAACCATTAACCATTTTAAAGTGTACAATTCAGTGGCATTAATACCTTTACAATGTTGTGCAACTCTCATTTCTATCTAGTTCCAAGTCATTTTCATCACTCCAAAAGCAAATTCCACATCCATTAAATAGTTACTTCCCATTATTCTGTCTTCTTCTAGTTCCTGGTAGTCTGCTTTCCATCTTCATGGATTTACTTACTCGGGATGTTTTATATAGGCATAGTCATGCAATATGTGGCTTGTTGTGTCTTTCACTTTGTACAGTTTTTGATGTTTATAGATGTTACAGCATATATCAAATCTTTATTCTTTTTTGTGGTTGAATAATATCTCTTTTCTGGGTATACCACAATTTACCATTCATCCATTGGTGGAAATTTGTGTTGTTTCCACCTATCATCTATCATGAATAGTGCTGTTGTAAACGTGTATATATTTATTTGAATATCAGTTTTCAATCTGGGGGGTATATATTTATTTGAATATTTGTTCACAATTCTTTTATACTCAAAATCCAAAACTTCTACAGTTGTTAAGTCTACATTATTCATCAACAGGGCCTTATATTTGAATGAAGAGAGTGTAAAATGAGTGTAGGATCTTCTAAAATGGGTGTAGGACCATGCCAAAGCCCTGGCCATGGCTGACACATTGTTTTACTATCCATACCTTGTTTATAATTACAACCTTATTTCCAACCCAGTATTTATGAATTTCAATTTTTCTAGACTAACAGCTGCCTGACTTTACAATGTGTTTTATTTTTTGTTTGTTTGCTTGTTTTTAGCTTTTATTTAAATTCACATAAGGTAACATACAGTGTAATATTACTTTCAGGTATACAGTATAATGTTCAACACTTCCTCAGTGCTTATCACAACAATGGCAGTCCTTAATCCCCATCACCCATTTAACCCATGCCCCCACCTACCTGCCCTCTGGTAACCCTCAATTTGTTCTCTATACTTAAGAGTGTGTTCTTAAGTATAGAGGTTTTCCTCTCCTCTTTTTTTGTCCCTTTACTCATTTGTTTTGTTTCTTAAACTCCACATATGAGTGAAATCATATGGTATTTGCCTTTCTCTGACTGACTTATTTCACTTAGCATAATGCTCTCTAGTTCCAACCATGTTGTGTCAAATGGCAAGATTTCATCCTTTTTTATGGATGAATAATATTCTATTATATAGATACAGATATAGATATAGATGAGATATAGGTGATAGATATAGATAGATGATATAGATATAGATATATATTCTACTTCTTATCCATTAATCAGTTGATAGACACTTGGGCTGTTTCCATAATTTGGCAAATATAGATAATGCTGCTATAAACATCAGGGTTCATGTACCCCTTTGAATTAATATTTGGATTATTTGGGTGCAATTTCTGCCTTCTAGGGTTCTATTTTTAACTTTTTGAGGAAACCCTGTACTGTGTTCTACAGTGGCTGCACTGTGGTAGGATCCCCTCCCTAAGGAGAGAGAAAAAAAAGGGAGAGAAAACTTGAAGGTAACCTGGCTATGCACCTATGTGACAACATCCCTCATGACCGTGTAAACTGAGACTACTTAATCACACTGCATGTTTTGTGTATTACCATATATGGGAGACTAAGAAATAGAAAATATATACAAAACTATGTCACGTGACATTTGGAATGCCGGCAGGAATAAAGTTGTTTCCTGGAAATTAAAAAAGCCTCAGTGTCAAAACTCTCTGTGTGAGAATCCTGCTACACTGCTTGGGGGCTCACGTCTGGGATTCGGAGACAGTGCGTTTCCACCTCCTTTGCCACTGGGGTATGAGCTTTGGAGCACCAGGAGAAGCAACCTCACCTGGTGCCAGAGGACCATTGATCCATAGGAAATTAGCCTACCCTGGCACACAGGGGCAAAGGCCCTGTGTGCTAATGGAACCCATGAAGCCCAGGAAACAGCTTAAGGAGCGCCACCCCTCAGACTGGTAAGAACCTGGGTTCGTTTTGGTAGATCTGCCCCTAAGAGGCAGAAGGGGAGTCTGATCACCTCCCAGAATTGTCCTAGTAATTCCACAAGGGACGAGGAATGAAACTGCAACTCGAAGGTGCTGAATGTAGGGCGGTGAGCGGGAGTTGTTGAGTGAATGTGTGTAAATGAGATGGACAACAGGAAGTTTCTGACCTGACCAAGGGCCAAAGCGAGTGTTGAGTTCTGATCTGTGGTTCTGTGGTGACGTCATATGGCTTAAGGTAGCGTCAGACTTCCTCGGGAGTCTGATCTGGGTCAGGGATTGAAACTGAACCCGCCAATGCTAAGAGGCACCTGAAATATCTCCAAGAGGAGAGCGGCTGGAAATGGACAAAGCCAGTGTGTGTTTTCTCCAAACTAGTCCCCCTCCTTCCTTTGTTTTCCCTCCTCATGTGCATAAAAGTAGTCTGTTAGGGGTAGGAAATGGGTGGAAAGCAGAGTAAACCTACTCCCCTAGAATGTATGTTGAGAAATCTCAAAAAATATATATTCAGGAAATTATGGTGTGAAATTAACTCCTGAAAAGTTCTGAACATCCTGTGAAATTGATTGGTCATCATTTGGGGTGGACTGGCCCTCCGAGGATTCACTTGATAAGGAACTAGTTGGCCAAGTGTTCAGGGTCATTGCAGAGGACCCAGGCTAAGCTGACCAATTTCCTTATATTGACTGTTGGGAAGAGCTGGTCCTATCCCAGCCTCTTTGGCTAAAAGTCTGCATTGAAGAGAGCTGTAAAGTTATGATGGCTCCCATCATGGCTTCCTCCAAATACTGGCCATAAATGAAAAAGCCCACAGTGAGGAGAACCTGAAGAAACCCCACCACCATATGTCCCATTTGTACCCCTCACTGCCATGCCGCCAGCAGTCCTAACTGCAGAAACTTCATCGGAGTCTGCCCCCAGCCCCAAGGCCTCACCATCCCTAGCACTTCCCCGAATGTGACTGACTCCCCTGGGCCACCAGTCTTAATGCTGCATATGCCTCCTGAACAGAGACTAGAGAATCAGGCAAGCAGAGGCAGCCCCTCCCTGCAGCCACACGGGAGAGCCATACAAATGCCACTGAGGGAAACCAAGGGATCCATCTATTATGATCAGGAAGGCTAGATCCAAGGAGGCCAACATGTTTTTATGTACCAACCATTTACCACTATGGATCTCCTAAATTGGAAGCACCATATCCCCTCCTATACAGAGAAACCCCAGACTATATTGACCTAATGCAGTCCATAATTCAAACCCACAAACCTACCTGGATGGAATGCTGCCAACTTCTTCTGACCCTCTTCAATACAGAGGAGCATGGCTGAATTACTCAGGCAGGCTTAAAATGGTTAGAGGAAAATGATTTGGCTGGGACACTAGACCCCCAGGCCTATGCTCAGGCTCACTTCCCTGGGAAGGACCCCAAATGGGACCCAAATGATTCAAGTATAGGTGGAGGGTTTGCAAGGACTAAACAATATCAAAAAGCCCTTATGAATGGCATAAAGAAGGGGGGTGGAGAAGCACATAAATATGAGTAGAACATCAGAAGTGCTCCAGGGATCCAAGGCAAGCTTGAGCCAATTTTATGAGAGATTGTGTGAGGCATTTCATCTCTATACTTACTCCCTTTGATCCAGAAGCACCCACCAACCAGTGGATGATTAATGCAGGTTTCTTAGGTCAGGCCCAGGGAGACATTCAGCACAAGCTGCAAAAACTTGAAGGTTTCACTGGCATGAATACCAGTCAGTTGCTAGAAGTAGCAACCCAGGTGTTAGTTCACTGTGACCAGATGGCACGGATGGAAGAACGCTGAAAGATACAAAAACAGGCAGACTTGTTAGCTGCCACCTTGGTGGAGCAGTTGAAACACCCCCAGAAGAGTGCCCTGCAGGAAAAGGGCCAAGGCCAGAAAGTGGAGTGGCAGGGAGGAGGGTCTTGCCCTAGACCAAAAATAGAATGGAATCAGTGTGCTTTCTGCCATCAGGAGGACCAGTGGAAAAGTGAATGCCCCAGCCGGTACAGTTGTACCAGCCGGTACAGCTGGTACAGACCAGACAGTTCTCAGCAAGGCCCCAAGCAGAAAAAAAAAAAAAGAGGTCCAGGGCTGGTACCAACTGTCTCCATAGTCTATTGGGGTCCCCAAAAATGATTATGTGGAGCTAGAAGCCATGGAGGACTATGAAGAGGACTAGGAGAGACCAGGCTCTATTTCCTTATGCCCCCAGGATCTTATGGTCCAAATTAATGTGGGGGACTGACCCATTGACTTTATGGTAGATACTGGAGCAAAACACTCAGCAGTGACTCGACCCGTGGGTTCCCTCTCACGGAGACAAGCCACCTCTGGCAGTCAGTCACGCCATCCCTTTCTGTTGCCTCGGCAATGCAATTTAGGTAGCCATGAAGTCATCCATGAATTTCTGTACCTCCTGGACTGCCCTGTGGCTCTACTGGGTCATGACCTATTGGGAAAGCTGCATGCCCAGATGACTTTCAACTCTTGGGGACAGGCTGCTCTGACCCTACGAAAACCAGATACAAAGATTATGACACTCATGATTCCCCAAGGGAAGGAGTGGCGTCTCTAGTTTCAAGAAAAAAACAACGGGTGCCTGAGCTTCCCTTTAAGGTCCAAGGGGTGTGGACTGAAGACAACACACCAGGACTGGCTGGAAACATACCCCCTGTGGTTGTGGAATTAAAGCCCGGGGCAGAGCCCACCCGCCAGAGAAAATACTTCATCCCTCGCAGGGCACAGGTTGGGATCCAAAAACACCTGGAGAGACTTTTAAAGTATGGGATCCTCCAGCCATGTCAGTTGCCTTGGAAGACGCCTCTCTTGTCTGTCCAAAAACCAGGCACAGATGACTACCGGCTGGTTCAGGACCTGTGAGCAGTAAACCAGGTAACTGTCACCATACATCCAGGTCCCAAACCTCTATACACTTTTGGGGCTCATTCTAGCTGAAGCCACCTTCTTCATCTGTTTGGACCTTAATGATGCCTTTTTCTGCATCCATCTGGCCCCCCAGAGCCCATTGATCTTTGCCTTCCAATGGGAGGATACTGAAAATGGTGACAATTGACTTGGACCAGTTTAACTTGGATCCTGGGTTCAAAAACTCCCCAACCATTTTTGGCACTGCATTAGCCTCTGACTTAAAAGCCTTCCCAGTGGGTCAATATGGCTGTGTCCTGCTTCAGTAAGTCAATGACTTGCTGCTAGCTGGAAGGTTCCAAGAGGGTTGCATGGAAGGGACTCCTATGGAAAACTGGTTACAGGATCTTGAAGAAAAAGGCCCAAATCTGTCAGGAAAAGGTTAAATATCTTGGCTTCCACCTGTCTCAGGGGCAGTGCCAACTAGGTCCAGAGAGGAAGCAGGCTGTTTGCTCGATCCTGGCCCTGACAACCTGACACCAGGTTTGAGAGTTTCTTGAGGCTGCAGGTTTCTGTAGGATCTGGATACCTAAATTTTCAGCCCTGGCAAAACCCCTCTATGAGGCTAAGAGGGGAAAGAGGGAACCCCTGATGTGGGAACCAGTACAGCAAAAGGCCTTCGAGAAAATAAAGTAAGCCCTTACTAATATTTCTGGTTTAGGGATCCCAGACCTGACCAAGCCTTTCTTTCTGTATGTCCGTGAGTGCACTGGTATTGCAGTGGGGGTCCTAACTCAGATGTTAGGATCATGGCATTGCCCAGTGGCATATCTCTCCAAGCAACTTGACTCTGTGGCCCAAGGCTGACCTCCCTGCCTATGGTCACTGGCAGCCACAGCTCTCTTAGTGTCCAAGGCTGACAAGTTAACTATGGGACAGAAATTGACATTTCAAATGCCACATTCAGTATTGACATTAACGGAATACAAGGGACAATACTGACTAACCAAAGCCAGGATGGTCAGATTATCAGGGAATGCTATGTGAGAACCAGTGCATTCATCTAGAAGTAGTGTGGACCCTGAACCCTGCAACCCTATTGCCTGTTGGGCCAGGCCAACCAGACCATGACTGTATTGAAGTCATGGATGAGGTGTTCTCCAGCCAACCAGACTTGAGGGATGAGCCCCTCAAAGACCCCTACACTGAATATTTCACTGATGGTAGCAGTTTTGCAAAGAGGGGAGAGCATCTTGCAGGTTATTCTGTGGTGACCCTGAGCTTTGTCATTGAAGCAGAGCCCCTGCCGAAGGGGACTTCAGCACAAAAAGCAGAGTTAATAGCTCTAACCTGAGCCCTCCAACTGGAGGCAGGGATACGTGTTATTATATACACAGCCTCTAAATATGCCTTCACCACCCTCCATGTACATGGGGCCTTATACAAAGAGAAGTGTCTAATAAACTCAGGAGGAAAGGACATAAAATACGGTAAGGAAATCCTTGAACTCTTAGATGCTCTGTGGTCTCCTAAATGTGTGGAAGTCATGCATTGTCGGGGACATCAAAGGGGAGACACCAAAGCTGCATGCACACTGCTTAACAAAGGCAGATGGGGAGGCAGACCCTGGCTCCAGCCTTTTTTAAGCAGTTCCATCAGGAAACTCACATTGGCCTGACAGCCCTTGAGACAATGTTAAGCTGATATTTCTACATCCCTCAACTCTCCAGCATAGCCTGGGTTGTATGTGAGCAATGTGAAATGTGTGCCCAGAATAACCCACGTCAGGGACCCAAGACCACTCCTGGGGTGCAGAGTGTCAGGGGAGCCCCATTTGAAAATGTGATGGTGGACTTCACTGAGCTCCCCCGGGCCAGAATCTGTAAATATCTGTTGGTCTTTGTATGTACTTTCTCAGGGTGGATGGAAGCTTTCCCTACTCAAACAGAAAAGGCACAAGAAGTGGCTCAACTTCTTCTAAAGGAAATTATCCCATGATTTGGGATTCCTATGGGTTCAGATAATGGGCCAGCATTCATGGCTGTGGTGGTGCAGTTGGTGGCAAAAGGGCTAAAGATCACATGGAAGTTGTATACTGCATACTGACCCTAGAGCCCCAGAAAGGTGGAACAAATGAACTGAAGCTACAATTAAGTAAACTGTGCCAAGAAACACACCTGCACTGGGACCATGTGTTGCCAATAGTCTTGTTAAGAATCACGTGTAGCCCCAATAAGCAAACAGGGCTTTCCCTTATGAAATCCTTTATGGGCGCCCTCCCCCAATTATTAAGGGGATAAAAGAGGATTTAAATGAGATAGGCAATCAACCCTAAGGCAGCAGATGCAGGCTCTGGGCTCTACTCTAACCACCCTACACTGATGGGTTAAAGAGCAATTGCCTGTGAGTCTGACCACAGATGCTCACTCCTTTGAGCCAGGAGATGCTGTGTGGGTAAAGGAGTGGAATGTCCAACCACTCAGACCCCTTTGGAGGGGCCCATTCGCTGTCATTCTGTCCACCCCTACTGCAGTAAAAGTAGCTGAAGTGGGTCCCTGGATTCACCACAGCAGAGTGAAGCTGGCAACCTGGGACTGGGAGTGCATTCCTGATCCATCCACTCTCTGTCAGCTGACCATTTGAAAGAAGTAATCTGCAATGCCAGAGACTCCGGCAGGAGACTGCAGCCCTGCTTTAGTCACTCTGGAAGCTGACTAATCTACACATGGCAGAAACTTGAGGAATTGCCAGTCCGGTGAAATAAATAGACTGTCCTTATTTTCTATATCTGCCTTCTTACTGTGATGAATTGTCACCCCTTGTATATCACTGTTATTGCAATTTTTGCCCTACTTCTTGCCATTGGATTAGTGGAGGTTGCCCCAGCAAGCTGGAAATGTGGTGAGAGGTTTCTGTTACCACTCACTTTCCTCTTGTGGGTAGAATGTTTTGTTGGTATTGATTGTTTTCAATCTGGACCCCGTTTGTAAACATAGATCTTTCATCATGTGACCCATGTATTCACATAACCAGGTCAGGGCAAGGAGTCACCTGGACCTTACTATACCATACCCATTTCTCATGCCAGAGAAAGACCCTGGGGACATGCATACTCCATCTGCCAATGGGGGGGGTCAATACACTTGGTCCCCAAATGAAGGTTGGTTAGAAGTCCAATCCTACTTGGCGGGGGGGGGGGGGGGCTTGATCAGCCAGACATAAATCACTAACCCCAAGTGTCCAGTGTCAATACTGCTTGATGTATGGGGCAGTTATAGGTATAGGCCCAGAGACATCTGTCATAAGAAAAAAGTGGGCACTTGTTATGGAGGGCCCAAGGACTCTTGAGGACCATGTGGAGGTTTAGATAGGGAGCAAAAATACCGGCTCAATGGCAAACACGTGTGAGGAAAATGGTTTATGTGCCTATACACTTGAGTTTTTAAGTCCCAGTTGGAGCTGTGTTTTATGGGCTACTTGGAAAAAAAAAGGCACAACAGCACTCCTTCAGAAGGGGGCAACCCTACAGGTTGTCAGTCAAAAGCCAGTAACCCTGTTAATTTCACTAACATTAACCCAGAAGACTACAAACGGCAATGGGGCACCCGAATTGGCATCCGAATCTATAGGCGAGGCAGAGACCCAGGGACTGCGCTATATTTCAAAAGGGTCACTACCACCCGTCCAACCACATCTCATCAACTCTTCCACTCCTTCTATGAAGAAATAAGAAGTAGTCCCCCTCCCATTTCAGTCACAGCAAGGAACTTGTTTCTAGCCCTGGCAGAGACTATAGCCCAGACCCTAAAGATCTTGCTATGTGGGGGAACCAATGTGGGGGATCAATGGCCATGGGAAGTCAGGGAATTAGATCCCCACAAGCCTTATAATGGAACAAAATACCGCAGTTCTACTACCAGGGTTTGGCTCCTCAAAACCTCAATCATTGGGATGAACTGTCTTGCCCAATGGGGAAACAAAACTTCACCATCCATGTTGGAAAGTTAATGTGCCTAGGCCAAAGGTTTTATAATTCAACCACCTGGGAAACCCAATGGTGGGAGTCCCTGGGTCACCTTGAGCCAGACTCTTACCCCTTGTTTTACTTGTCTCATCTCCAAGAGGCCTGAGATAACCATCTGCATTGATGCAGCCATCGAATGGCAGGCCCCAGGTGGACTATACTGGATATGTGGAGAACAACCTATACAGTACTTCCTTCAGGCTGGTCAGGGTCATGTGTGCTGGGGACTATCTGTCCATCTTTCTTCCTACTCCCACTTGCAAGGGGAGAACATCTGGTAGTTCAGATATATGGAGATAGAGAGGCTCAAAGAAAGCAGTGTGCCTTGCAAATTGGCAAGTGGAAAAATGATGAGTGGCCTCCTGAACGTATAATCCAATATTATGGCCCTGCCACCTGGGCAGAGGATGGGTCCTGGGGCTACCACACTCCCATTAACATGCTAAACTGCATAATTAGACTGCAAGCAGGTGTAGCAATTATAGCCAATGAAACTGCCAGAACTCTTACTAGCCAAGCAGCAAACCAAAATGCACAATGCCATCTATCAAAATCGCTTGGCCTTAGATTACCTGCTTGCCTCTAAGGGAGGTGTTTGTGGAAAATTTAACCTGAGCAACTGCTGCCTACAGATAGATGATGAGAGAAAAGTCATAGAGGAAATCACCAAATGAGAAAGGTTGCTCATGTCCCAGTCCAGACCTGGAAAGGTTGGACCTTGGGGAGTTATTTGGAGGATGGTTTTCAACTGTCAGGGGATTCAAAACCCTCATGGGGATTATTCTCCTAATTTTGGGAGGGTGCTTGATCTTATCCTGCTTATCTCCCTTGATTGTGAAGTCTGTCTCCAGTCTCATAGAGGCTATCATTGAGAGAAAGACAGCCATTCAAGTAATGATATTATGGAAATATAAACCTCTAAACCAAGATGATTCTCTTTGACCCAAAGTAGAGGGGTCTGAGCATCAAAGGGGGGAATGTGGTAGGGTCCTGTCCCTTGAGGAGAGAGAAAAAAAAAGGGGGAAAACTTCAAGGTAACCTGGCTATGTGCAACATCCCTCATGACCTTGTAAACTGAGACTATTTAATCAGACTGCATGTTTATGTGTATTACCATATATGGGAGACAAAGAAATAGAAAACGTGTAAAAAAGTATGTCACGTGACATTTAGTACTCAGTTCTTTGGGTACGAACCCAACTGAGCGGTGCCAGCATGAATAAAATTGCTTCCTGGAAATTAAAAAGCTTCAGTGTCATGACTCTCTGTGTGAGAATCCTGCTACAACACCAGTTTGCATTCCCACCAACAGTGCAAGAAAGAGGTTTCCTTTTTCTCCACATCTTTGCCAACACCTGTTGTTTCTTGTGTTGTTGAATTTAGCCATTGTGACAGGTGTCAGGTGATATTTCATTGTAGTTAAATTTGCATTTCCCTGATGATGAGTGATGTTGGGCATCTTTTCATGTGCCTGTTGGCCATCTGGATGTCTTTGGAGAAATGTCTATTCATGTCTTTTGCCCATTTTAATTAGATTATTTGTTTTGAGGTGTTGAGTTTTATAAGTTTTTTTTAAAATATATTTTGGATACTAACCCTTTATCAGGTAAGTCATTTGCAAATATCTTCTCCTATTCGGTGTGTTGCCTTTTAGTTTTGTTTCCTTTGCAAAAGCTTTTTATTTTGGTGTAGTCCCAATAGTTTATTTTTGCTCTTGTTTCCCTTGCCTCAGGAGACACATCTAGAAAAATGTTGCTATAGCCAAAGTCAGAGGCATTCCTGCCTATAATCTTTTCTAGGATTTTTATGGTTTCAGGGTCTCACATTTAGGTCTTTAACCCATTTTGAATGTATTATTGTGTATGGTGTAAGAAAGTGATCTAGTTTTATTCTTTTGAGTATAACTGACCAGTTTTCCCCAACACATTTTATAGAGGAGACTGTATTTTTTCATTGCATATTTTTTCCTCTGTGGTCAAAGATTAATTGAATTATAAGAGTAGGATTATTTCTGGGCTTTCTATTCTGTTCCATTGATTTATGTATCTGTTTTGTGCCAGTACCATACTATTTTGATTATTACAGCTTTGTGGTACAACTCGACATCTGGAAAAGTGATACCTCCAGTTATGTTTTTCCTTTTCAAGATTGCTTTGGCTATTCAGGTTCTTTTGCATATATCCATACAAATTTTAGGATTGTTTATTGCAGTTCTGTAAAAAATGCTGTTGGTATCTCAATTGGGATTATATTAAGTGCATAGATTGCTTTGGATAGTATAATGATTTTAACAATACTTGTTCTCCCAATCCATGAGCACGGAATGTCTCCATTTCTTTTGTGTTGACTTCAATTTCTTTTATCAGTGTTTTATTGTTCTCAGAATACAAGTTTTTGACCTCTTTTGTTAGGTTTATTTCTAGGTATCTTATTATTTTAGGTGCAATTGAAAATGGGATGACTTTTTAAATTTATCTTTCTGCTGTTTCATTATTAATATGGAGAAATGTAACACATGTGAGGCTTGAGAAGATGGTTTATTAGGGGGATTCTAAGCTCATCTTGTCACATATTTTTTACTTGATATCACTGTCACACAAGTGAATACACAAGGGAGCAATTTGAAGACTGGAAAAACAAACTCCACAACTAAAGGTGGAAAAAAAGCCATATCATAGAGATTAAGAAGGGCAGAAGTGGTAGAAGATTAAGAAGGACACAGAGGAGCTGTCTATAGGAGGGAAAGAGCTGTGGTTGTGAACAGCACAAACTACCAGGGAGCCTACACAGGGAAAATGAATAACCATATTGTGTGACCTTGAAAACCAGAGGGGCTGAATTCTGTGAGTTTCTATAACCATTAGAAACTGGAGCCTTGAGCTTTAAATGTCAGCTGACTCAGCACTGGATGAACAGGCAGGATGAGTGATAGACTGTCCCCATCATAAAGAGACAACAGCCCTAGGAGAGGCTACATAGAGGTGACAGCTTGCAACAGCATGTTTATCTTGATTTTGGTGTGTGTTGGTAGATTTCTCTGGGAATAAAGGAGTTAGCAGGTACTATTTCCCATCCCTACCCCCCAGCATAAACACTGAGCCATCTGCAGGAGGTGACACTGCACAGGCACTGCACAGGCAGTGTGCCCTACCCACCAGTTCTCCTGAGAACTCATCCACTCCAAGACTGCTGGCCTTGGCCCTGGGTTCAGTACAAATTTTGTTAATGTTGTGTATTCCCTGCTCATTTGCTGAATACACAGATATCCTATGCCCCAGCCACCATGCTCTGTGCTGGTTGCCATGCACACAGATGCCATGTGCCATGGCCAGCTTCCAGGTGCACAGATGGTGCACGAGGCCATCACAAACACAGATTTCATACCCCTGGCCACCACCACTGCCATGCAGCATGCAGCATGCTCCTACTGCCACTGTGCTTCCTGGAATTCTGCCTAGGACTAGTGACTCAGTGCAAATTTGATAATGCTGCACAGGCCCTGCCCAGCTGCCATACACAGAGACAACACATGCACTCAGTTCCCAGCACCACCACCACACACTGCACACCCATGACCAGCCAGCTGGAAGGGAACCAGCCCAGGCCTTACAGCTGAGTGAAAATTTTGCTAACATTGCTGCCTTGCCCCTGAGCTTTTCTATGATCACACCCCATCAGAGCCTGGGTCTCACAAACATCCCAGAGAGAAAACACAGCCCACAAAATGCAAACAGTCTTTGTAGACATCTGGGCTGAAATGGAAAGTGACTCAAACACAGGACACAAGCAACACACATGAGAGTCCCTAATGTGTCAAGTTCTGGTGAACAGGGTATAGTGCACTGCTGGGCAGTATAGAACCTATCTTCATAGAGTCACTGCCTTCAAAACCAGAAGATGTAGCTGACTTTCCTAACACAGAGAAATACACAGAGAGGTAGACAAAATGAGGAGCCAGAGAAATATGTCATAAGTGAAAGAACAGCAAAATCACAGCAGGAGATCTAGTGAAAAGTAAATAATATGCCTGATACAGAATTTAAAGTAATGATTATATGAAGAGTGCAATAAATGAGATTAAACATTTTGTTGCAATGAATAGTAGGCTGCAAGAAGCAGAGGAAAAATTAGTGACCGAGAAGACAAAGTAATGGAAAGCAATTAGGCTGAACAAAAGAGAGAAAGAAGAGTTATGCAATATGAGAATAGGGAAGTCTATGACTCCATCAAATGTATTCACATTTGTATTATAGGAGTCCCAGAAGAAGAAGAAAGAGAAAGGGGGACAGAAATGTCATTTAAGAAGTAATAGCTGAAAACTTCCCTAATCTCAAGAAGGAAACAGATATCCAGACCCTGGAGGCGCACGGAACGTCCATCAAAATCCACAAAAGCAGATCCACACCAATACATATTGTAGTTAAATTTACAAAATACAGAGAAAAATAAAAAAAAAAAACTTTAAATCAACAAGAAAAAAGAATTCCTTATAAGAGACAACTCATAAGGTTAGCTGGAGGTTTCTCAATAGAACCTTGGCAAGCCAGAAGGGAGTAGCATATTATATTCAAATGGCCAAGTGAGAAAAGTCTGGAGCCAACAATACTCTATCCAGAAAGGCTATCATTAAAAATAGAAGGAGAGATAGAGTTTCCCAGACAAACAAAACTAAAAGAGTTTATGAAAACTAAACCAGTTCTGCAAAAAATATAAAAGGGGACTCTGAGTGGAAAGGAGTGAGCAAAAGTGACAAAGACAAGAAGGGATCAGAGAAAAAAAATTTCAGAAACAATGAAACAAGTAAGAAAATGGCAATGGATACATATCTATTAATAATTACTTTGAATGTAAATGGACTAAACACTCTAATCAAGAGACATAGCATGTCAGAATGGATAAAGAAACAAGACTTATCTATAGGTTGCCTATAAGAGACTCATTTTAGACCCAAAGACACCAGCAGATTGAAAGTGAAGAGATGAAGAAACATTTATTATACAAATGTATGTCAAAGGAAGCTGGTGTAGCAATACTTACATATGATAAACGAGATTTAAAACTAAGACAATAACAACAGACAAAGAAAAGCAATATATAATTGAAATGGAACAATCCAAAAAGATCTAACAGTTGTAAATATTTAGGTACCCAACATGAGAGAACCCAAATATATAAACAGTTAATAACAAACATAAAGGAACTAATTGATAATAATACAGTAATAGTAGGGGAATTTAACACTCCACTTACACTAGTCAACAGATCACCTAAACAGAAAGTAAACAAGGAAATAAAGGCTTTGAATGGCACACTGGACGAGATAGGTTTAATAGATATATTAAGAAAATTCCATCCTAAAGCAGAAGAAAAGAATAGACATTCTTTTCAAGTGCACATTGAATATTCTCCAGAATAGATCATATAATATATATTACATCATAAATCAGGCCTTAATAATTACAAAAAGATTGAAGTTATAAAATACACCTTTTCTGACCACAATGCAATGAGTCAACCGGAAGAAAAAATCTGGAAAGACCACAAATACATAGACGTTAAACAGCATGTTAGTAAACAATGAATGTGTTAACAGAAAATGAAAGAAGAAATTTAAAAAATACTTAGAAATAAATGAAAATGGAAGCACAGTGGTCCAAAACCATTGGGATGCAGCAAAAGTGGTCCTAAGAGGAAAGTCTATAGCAATTTAGACCTATATCAAGAAGCAAAAACAAAACAAAACAAAAACTCAAATAAAACAACAAAACTTTGCACCTAAAGGAACCACAAAAAAAAGAACAATAGATGAAACCTAAAGTCACCAGAAGGAAGGAAATAATAAAGATTAGAGCAGAAAGAAATTGTATAGAAACTAAAAAAACAAAACAAAACAAAAAACACAATAGAACAGGTAAATGAAGCCAGGAGCTGGTTTTTGAAAATATCAACAAAACTGATAAACCTCTAACCAGACTCATTGAGAAAGAGAGAGAGAGAGAACTCAAATGAAGAAAATCCCAAGTGAAAGAGGAGAAATAACAACCAACTCCACATAAATACAAATAATTGTAAAATGATATTATGAAAATCTATATGCCAAAAATTGGACAACCTAGAAGAAATGGATAAATTTTAGAAACATATAAACTTCCAAAATTGAAGCAGGAAGACATAGAAATTTTTAATAGACCAATTTCCAGCAAGAAGATTGAATCAGTAATCCAAAACTCCCAACAAACAAAAGTTAAGGAGCAGTTTGCTTCACAGATTAAATCTACCATACATTTAAAGAATAATTCATAGCTATTTTTCTCAAAACATTGCCGAAAAAGAAGGGGAAGGAAAATTTTCAAATTAATTCTTTGAGGCCAGCATTATACCAAAACAGATAAAAATGCCACACACACTCTCTCTCCCCGGTATCTCACCGCTGTGTCAGTGCAGTTAGGCATCAGCAAATTAATGAGAGGAGAGAGGAGGCCCCTGTTCTTGGGCACCCGCAGGAACTTACTCCAGCTCCAGACACACCGTAAACACTTTCATCTAACAGAAGATAAACTGTGAAATCGGATTTCTGAACCACAAGACACTTGTGTAAAAACTACATTCCATGCCAGGCCTGAAATGTTCCAAAGCTCAGTTCTCTATCAGCATCCCAGGTGGTGCAATTAATAAAGAGCTAGCGTGGGGCCACTGGCACAAACAAGGCAGCTCCTTAGAACCTGAACTTCCTATTTGTTCCATTCCTTGGGTAGATAACGCCTGTTAATTACTCTGGAGGTTTTGTTAGAACATTCTATCTGGTCTCGCTGGATCAAGCTCTCCTCTCCAGATCGCCCTATATGGGGAACTGAAAATAATCCTCCTTTCAATGATTCCACCTACACCTGCCTAAATAACCCAGAAAACCGCCAGAGGATTAGCAGAACGGAGTCTCCGGAGCCAAGCGCAGACGAGAGGCCCACGGAAGAGGGTAGGAAGGACGGAGAGGTGGTGCGTGCTCCACAGACTTGCGGGAGGGAGCCGGGGAGGAGGGGCGGCTCACCGGCCAAGCAGAGCCCCCGAGTCTGGCTGGCAAAAGCGGAGGGGCCTGACGGACTGTGTTCCGACAGCAAGCGCGACTTAGTGTCTGGGAGGTCATAAGTTAACAGCTCTGCTCAGAAAGCAGGAAGGCTGGAGGACAAAGGGAGGGAGAGCTGCTGAGCCCCCGGATGACAGAGCTCAGTTTGGTGGGGAACAAAGGCGCTCACCAGCACCATCTTCCCCACCCATCCCCCAGCCAAAATCCCAAAGGGAACCAGTTCCTGCCAGGGAACTTGCTCGCTCAGCGCAAACACCCAACTCTGTGCTTCTACGGAGCCAAACCTCCGGCAGCGGATCTGACTCCCTCCCGCTGCCACAGGGCCCCTCCTGAAGTGGATCACCTAAGGAAAAGCGAGCTAAGCCTGCCCCTCCTGCCCCCGTGCACCTTGCCTACCCACCCCAGCTAATACGCCAGATCCCCAGCATCACAAGCCTGGCAGTGTGCAAGTAGCCCAGACGGGCCACGCCACCCCACAGTGAATCCTGCCCCTAGGAGAGGGGAAGAGAAGGCACACACCAGTCTGACTGTGGCCCCAGCGGTGGGCTGGGGGCAGACATCAGGTCGGACTGCGGCCCTGCCCACCAACTCCAGTTATACACCACAGCACAGGTGAAGTGCCCTGCAGGTCCACACCACTCCAGGGACTATCCAAAATGACCAAGCGGAAGAAGTCCCCTCAGAAGAATCTCCAGGAAATAACAACAGCTAACGAACTGATCGAAAAAGATTTAAATAATATAACAGAAAGTGAATTTAGAATAATAGTCATAAAATTAATCCCTGGGCTTGAAAACAGTATAGAGGACAGCAGAGAATCTCTTGCTACAAAGATCAAGGGACTAAGGAACAGTCACGAGGAGCTGAAAAGCGCTTTAAACGAAATGCAAAACAAAATGGAAACGACGACAGCTCGGATTGAAGAGGCAGAGGAGAGAATAGGTGAAGTAGAAGATAAAGTTATGGAAAAAGAGGAAGCTGAGAGAAAGAGAGATAAAAAAATCCAGGAGTATGAGGGGAAAATTAGAGAACTAAGTGATACACTAAAAAGAAATAATATACGCATAATTGGTATCCCAGAGGAGGAAGAGAGGGAAAGGTGCTGAAGGGGTACTTGAAGAAATAATAGCTGAGAACTTCCCTGAACTGGGGAAGGAAAAAGGCATTGAAATCCAAGAGGCACAGAGAACTCCCTTCAGACGTAACTTGAATCGATCTTCTGCACGACATATCATAGTGAAACTGGCAAAATACAAGGATAAATAAAATTCTGAAAGCAGCTAGGGATAAACGTGCCCTCACATATAAAGGGAGACCTATAAGACTCGTGACTGATCTCTCTTTTGAAACTTGGCACGCCAGAAAGAATTAGCACGAGATCTTCAGTGTGCTAAACAGAAAAAATATGCAGCCGAGAATCCTTTATCCAGCAAGTCTGTCATTTAGAATAGAAGGAGACATAAAGGTCTTCCCAAACAAACAAAAACTGAAGGAATTTGTCACCACTAAACCAGCCCTACAAGAGATCCTAAGGGGAACCCTGTGAGACAAAGTACCAGAGACATCACTACAAGCATAAAACATACAGACATCACAATGACTCTAAACCCGTATTTTTCTATAATAACACTGAATGTAAGTGGATTAAATGCGCCAACCAAAAGACATAGGGTATCAGAATGGATAAAAAAACAAGACCTATCTATTTGCTGTCTACAAGAGACTCATTTTAGACCTGAGGACACCTTTAGATTGAGAGTGAGGGGATGGAGAACTATTTATCATGCCACTGGAAGCCAAAAGAAAGCTGGAGTAGCCATACTTATATCAGACAAACTAGACTTTAAATTAAAGACTGTAACAAGAGATGAAGAAGGGCATTATATAATAATTACAGGGTCTATCCATCAGGAAGAGCTAACAATTATAAATGTCTATGCGCCAAATACCGGAGCCCCCAAATATATAAAACAATTACTCATAAACATAAGGAACCTTATTGATAAGAATGTGGTAATTGCAGGGGACTTTAACAGCCCACTTACAGAAATGGATAGATCATCTAGACACACGGTCAATAAAGAAACAAGGGCCCTGAATGAGACATTGGATCAGATGGACTTGACAGATATATTTAGAACTCTGCATCCCAAAGCAACAGAATATACTTTCTTCTTGAGTGCACATGGAACATTTTCCAAGATAGATCATATACTGGGTCACAAAACAGCCCTTCATAAGTTTACAAGAATTGAAATTATACCATGCATACTTTCAGACCACAATGCTATGAAGCTTGAAATCAACCACAGGAAAAAGTCTGGAAAACCTCCAAAAGCATGGAGGTTAAAGAATACCCTACTAACGAATGAGTGGGTCAACCAGGCAATTAGACAAGAAATTTAAAAATATATGCAAACAAACGAAAATGAAAATACAACAATCCAAACGCTTTGGGACGCAGTGAAGGCAGTCCTGAGAGGAAAATACATTGCAATCCAGGCCTATCTCAAGAAACAAGCAAAATCCCAAATACAAAATCTAACAGCACACCTAAAGGAAATAGAAGCAGAACAGCAAAGGTAGCCTAAACCCAGCAGAAGAAGAGAAATAATAAAGATCAGAGCAGAAATAAACAATATAGAATCTAAAAAAACTGTAGAGCAGATCAACGAAACCAATAGTTGGTTTTTTGAAAAAATAAACAAAATTGACAAACCTCTAGCCAGGCTTCTCAAAAAGAAAAGGGAGATGACCCAAATAGATAAAATCATGAATGAAAATGGAATGATTACAACCAATCCCTCAGAGATACAAACAATTATCAGGGAATACTATGAAAAATTATATGCCAACGAATTGGACAACCTGGAAGAAATGGACAAATTCCTAAACACCCACACACTTCCAAAACTTAATCAGGAGGAAATAGAAAGCTTGAACAGACCCATAACCAGCGAAGAAATTGAATCGGTTATCAAAAATCTCCCAACAAATAAGAGTCCAGGACCAGATGGCTTCCCAGGGGAGTTCGACCAGACGTTTAAAGCAGAGATAATACCTATCCTTCTCAAGCTATTCCAAGAAATAGAAGGGGAAGGAAAACTTCCAGACTCATTCTATGAAGCCAGTATTACTTTGATTCCTAAACCAGACAGAGACCCAGTAAAAAAAGAGAACTACAGGCCAATATCCCTGATGAATATGGATGCAAAAATTCTCAATAAGATACTAGCAAATCGAATTCAACGGCATATAAAAAGAATTGTTCACCATGACCAAGTGGGATTCATTCCTGGGATGCAGGGCTGGTTCAACATTCGCAAATCAATCAACGTGATACATCACATTAACAAAAAAAAAGAGAAGAACCATATGATCCTGTCAATCGATGCAGAAAAGGCCTTTGACAAAATCCAGCACCCTTTCTTAATAAAAACCCTTGAGAAAGTCGGGATAGAAGGAACATACTTACACATCATAAAAGCCATTTACAAAAAGCCCACAGCTAA
Organism: Acinonyx jubatus; assembly: GCF_027475565.1. Classification (NCBI taxonomy): domain Eukaryota; kingdom Metazoa; phylum Chordata; class Mammalia; order Carnivora; family Felidae; genus Acinonyx; species Acinonyx jubatus. Next base: position 62,020,216 of record NC_069391.1, read on the forward strand.
CATCATCTTCAACGGGGAAAAACTGAGAGCTTTTTCCCTGAGATCAGAAACACGACAGGGATGCCCACTCTCACCGCTGTTGTTTAACATAGTGCTAGAAGTTGTAGCATCAGCAATCAGACAACAAAAGGAAATCAAAGGCATCAAAATTGGCAAAGATGAAGTCAAGCTTTTGCTTTTTGCAGATGACATGATATTATACATGGAAAATCCGATAGACTCCACCAAAAGTCTGCTAGAACTGATACATGAATTCAGCAAAGTTGCAGGATACAAAACCAATGTACAGAAATCAGTTGCATTCTTATACACTAACAATGAAGCAACAGAAAGACAAATAAAGAAACTGATCCCATTCACAATTGCACCAAGAAGCATAAAATACCTAGGAATAAATCTAACCAAAGATGTACAAGATCTGTATGCTGAAAACTATAGAAAACTTATGAAGGTAATTGAAGAAGATTTAAAGAAATGGAAATACATTCTCTGCTCATGGATTGGAAGAATAAATATTGTCAAAATGTCAATACTACCCAAAGCTATCTACACATTCAATGCAATCACAATCAAAATTGCACCAGCATTCTTCTCGAAACTAGAACAAGCAATCCTAAAATTCATATGGAACCACAAAAGGCCCCGAATAGCCAAAGTAGTTTTGAAGAAGAAGACCAAAGCGGGAGGCATCACAATCCCAGACTTTAGCCTCCACTACAAAGCTGTCATCATCAAGACAGCATGGTATTGGCACAAAAACAGACATATAGACCAATGGAATAGAATAGAAACCCCAGAACTAGACCCACAAACGTATGGCCAACTCATCTTTGACAAAGCAGGAAAGAACATCCAATGGAAAAAAGACAGTCTTTTTAACAAATGGTGCTGGGAGAACTGGACAGCAACATGCAGAAGGTTGAAACTAGACCACTTTCTCACACCATTCACAAAAATAAACTCAAAATGGATAAAGGACCTGAATGTGAGACAGGAAACCATCAAAACCTTAGAGGAGAAAGCAGGAAAAGACCTCTCTGACCTCAGCCGTAGCAATCTCTTACTTGACACATCCCCAAAGGCAAGGGAATTAAAAGCAGAAGTGAATTACTGGGACCTTATGAAGATAAAACGCTTCTGCACAGCAAAGGAAACAACCAACAAAACTAAAAGGCAACCAATGGAATGGGAAAAGATATTTGCAAATGACATATCGGACAAAGGGCTAGTATCCAAAATCTATAAAGAGCTCACCAAACTCCACACCTGAAAAACAAATAACCCAGTGAAGAAATGGGCAGAAAACATGAATAGACACTACTCTAAAGAAGACATCCGGATGGCCAACAGGCACATGAAAAGATGTTCAACGTCGCTCCTTATCAGGGAAATACAAATCAAAACCACACTCAGATATCACTTCTCGCCAGTCAGAGTGGCCAAAATGAACAAATCAGGAGACTATAGATGCTGGAGAGGACGTGGAGAAATGGGAACCCTCTTGCATTGTTGGTGGGAATGCAAATTGGTGCAGCCGCTCTGGAAAGCAGTGTGGAGGTTCCTCAGAAAATTAAAAATAGACCTACCCTATGACCCAGCAATAGCACTGCTAGGAATTTATCCAAGGGATACAGGAGTACTGATGCATAGGGGCACTTGTACCCCCATGTTTATAGCAGCACTCTCAACAATAGCCAAATTATGGAAAGAGCCTAAATGTCCATCAACTGATGAATGGATAAAGAAATTGTGGTTTATATACACAATGGAATACTACGTGGCAATGAGAAAAAATGAAATATGGCCTTTTGTAGCAACGTGGATGGACCTGGAGAGTGTGATGCTAAGTGAAATAAGCCATACAAAGAAAGACAGATACCATATGGTTTCACTCTTATGTGGATCCTGAGAAACGTAACAGAAACCCATGGGGGAAGGGAAGGAAAAAAAAAAGAGGTTAGAGTGGAAGAGAGCCAAAGCATAAGAGACTGTTAAAAACTGAGAAGAAACTGAGGGTTGATGGGGGGTGGGAGGGAGGGGAGGGTGGGTGATGGGTATTGAGGAGGGCACCTTTTGGGATGAGCACTGGGTGTTGTATGGAAACCAATTTGACAATAAATTTCATATATTAAAAAAGTGCCACACACACATACACACACACACCCACACACACACAAAGATGACGGGCCAATATCTTAGATGAACATAGAGGCAAAAATCCTCAATGAAATACAGCAAACAGAATTCAACAATACATCTGAAAATAATTCACTAAAATCTACTGGGATTTATTTCTGAGATGCAAAGGTGGTTCAATATTGCAAATCATTCAACGTGATACATCCCAACAATAAGAGAACTGACAAGAACCATATGATCAGAAAAACTAAGATGGATGCAGAAAAAGCATTTGACAAAATACAGCATCTATTCATGATAAAAGTCTTCAACAAAGTAGGTTTAGAGGGAACATACCTCAACATGATAAAGGCCTTATAGGAAAACCCATAATGAATATCATATTCCTGAGGAAAAAACTGACAGCTTTCTCCCTAAGGTCAGGAACAAGACAACGATGTCTGCTTCCAACTCTTTTATTCAGCATAATACTGGAAGTCCTAGCCATAGTAATTAAACAACAAAAAGATATAAAATTGGTAAGAAAGAAGTAAAACTTTAACTATTTGCAGATGACATGATACTGTATATAGAAAATCCAAAAGAGTCCCCCCAAAAATAATAGAACTAATTAATTAGTGAATTCAGTAAACTCATAGGATATAGAATCAATGTGCAGAAATTTGTTGCATTTCTATAAACTAATGAAACAGCAGAAAGAGAAATCAGGAAAACAATCTTATTTATAATTGTCCCCAAAATAATAAGTTACTTAGGAATAAACATACCATAGAGGTAAAAAGATGCATACTCTGCAAAATATAAAACATTGGTGAAAGAAATTAAAGATGACACAAAAAAAATGGAAATTCATTTTATGGTCATGGATTGGAAGAAAAATATTGTTAAAATGTTTATACTACCCAGAGTGCCTGTCTGACTCAGTGAGTTGAGTGTCCAACTTTTGATTTTGGCTTAGGTCATGATTCCAGGGTCATGGGATCAAGCCCTGCATCAGGCTCCACACAGCATGGAATCTGCTTGAGATTCTCTCTCTACCTCTGTGGGGAATAAGTTTAGGAATTCCCTGGGTTCACACCAATGAGTTAACAAGGCATAAAGAAGTACAAAGCCATAGGATGTTCACACCTGAGTTTGGGTAAACAAGATTAGGTGAATAAGGATAGAGAAGGGGGGCTTAGACCCTCCAGAATAGAGTAAAGGGGGGCTGGGGCCCCCAGAATAAAGTAAGGAGGTGCAGGTCACCCAGAATAGGGAGGGGTAAAACCCCAATATAGAACATAGGTATATGAAATAAACAAGATTAAGTATTCAGGGCAGAAGCGCCCCACCCCCCTCAATTTAGTACTATAGCAGAAAGCTGCTTTCACAGAAAGGAAGGACGAAGTTAGGTAAACAGGTAAATTGAGCTATGGACTGCTGCACTGTGCTCTGAGAGAAGCTGCCCAGGGCAGAGATGATTAACAAAAGAAAAGGTGCCTTATTAACCCTGAGGTTATTTGTTCTGTCTTATTCCCTAGGCTAGCTAAGATAAACAGGCAAGGTGCCTCCTGTCTGCTGTTAACAACGATCTGCCCATCTGTCCAGCACCAGGATTTTGTTTTATATTGACCCAAACTCCTAACACTGCATATCTTCAAAACCCCCTTTTTCTCATGCCCATCAGTTAATGTTCACCGATCCATTGTCTCTTTATGCAAATGTGAAGGCATCACACTTGTAAGCCTTCTGATCTTAATAAATATGGGGCAAGGACCCTTATTCAGGGCTCTTGTCTTTTCCCAGACATTAACCATCTCTCACATAATAATCCTGTGTCCCGCTCTTTTGCTAGAGAGAACTTTAGACCCAGAGTCTACAACATGCCTCTGCCCATCTCCCCCACTTATGTGCTTGCTCTCTCTAAAAGAAGAAGAAGAAGAAGAAGAAGAAGCCTATACTACTCAAAACAATCTACAATCTACACATTTAATGCAATTCCTACCAAAAAAATGACAGCCTTTTTTCAGAAAACTAAAAGAAATAATCCTAAAATTTATATGGATCCACAAAAGACTTCAAATTGCTAAGGGAATCTTGAAAAAGAAAAAGCAAAGCTGGAGGTATCACAATTCCAGACTTCAGGTTATATTACAAATCTGTAGTAAAAATCAGAAAAACAGACATACAGTTCAATGGAACAGAATAGAAAGCCCAGAATAAATTGGTATCTATATGGTCAACTGATCTTCAACAAACCAAGAAAGAATATGCAATGGGAAAAGACAGTCTCTTCAACAAATGATGCTGGGAAAACTGGACCACTTTCTTAAACCATACACAAAAACAACTCAAAATGGATTAAAGACCTAAATGTAGGACATGAAGCCATAAAACTCCTAGAAGTAGACACATGCAGGTCTCTGACATCATCCATAGCAACGTTTTTCTAGATATGTCAAATAAAAACAAAAATAACTATTGGGACTATATCAAAATAAAAATACTCTGCACAGTAAAGGAAACAATCAACAAAACTAAAAGGCAACCCACTGAAAGGGAGAAGATATTTGCAAAGGACTTATCTGAAAAATGGTTAGTATATATTAAAAACTACAAATTAAAAACTACAAATATATTAAATATAGTATATATTAAAAACTACAAATTAAATACTACAAATACATTAAAAAACTGCAAATCAACACCCCCACAAAACTAATCCAATTTTTAAAATGGGCAGAATAAATGAACAGAAATTTCTCTGAAGATATCCAGATGGCCAACAGACACATGAAAAGATGCTCAATATCACTCATCATAAGGTAAAGTGCAAATAAAAACTAGAATGATATATTACCTCACACCTGTCAGAATGGCTAAATCGAAAACACAAAAAATAACAACTGTTGGCAAAGATGTGGAGAAAAAGGAAGCCTTGTGGACTGTTGGGAATGCAAACCGGCCCAGCCACTGTGGAAAACAGTATGGAGGTCCCTCAAAAAGTTAAAAATAGAACTATCCTATGATCCAGTAATCACACTACTGGGTATTTATCCAAAAAAATTACAAAAACACTTATTCAGAGGGATATGTGCACCCTTTTGTTTACAGCGGAATTATATACAATAGCCAAATCATGGAAGCAGCCCAAGTGTTCATCAATTGATGAATGGATAAAGAAGTAGTGATGGGGGCACCTGGATGGCTCAGTCAGTTAAGCATCGGACACTTGGTTTTGGACCAGGTCATGATCACAGTTTTGTGAGTTCAAGTTCCATGTCAGCTTCTGGCTGACAGTGCAGAGTCTGCTTGGGATTCTCTGTCTCCCTCTCTCTCTGCCCCTCCCCTACTTGAACTGTCTGTGTCTTTCTCAAAATAAAAAAAAACTTAAAAAAAAGTAGTGATCTATATACACATACATAGTATTATAATATTATATAAGTTATATATAATATATTTAATACATAATAATTATAATTGCAAATATAATTTATAAGTATAAAATATAATTACAAATATAAATATGATATATTATATAATATTATAATGCTAAGTGAAATGTCAGTCATAGAAAGACAAATACCATATGATTTCATTCATTTGTCAGATTTAAGAAACAAAACAAGTGAGTGAAAAAGACAGAGAGAGGAAGAGAAAGAGAGAGAGACTGAGACAAGTCAAGAAACAAACTCTTAATTATTCCAAGAGGTTACAAGAGGGTACTTGGGTGAGGATATGGGTTAAATAGGTGATGGGGATTAAGGAGTGCACTTGTGATGAGCACTGGGTAATGTATGGAATTGTTGAATCACTATATTATCATGTACCTGAAACTACTATAACACCATATGTTAACTATACTGGAATACAAATAAAATAAAATAAATGATGTTTCCTTTATTCACATTTACATTTCCCCCTATTCATCATGATTGTTCCTCCAAAGCATTGCTGATCAAAATTGGAGTTTTCCACATTTGGTGTTTTGTTTTTTTTTTCACTCACTGCCAGGAATGACCTTTTTTGATTGCATGTCCCACATAAGAAGGAAAATTCAAAGATGGGAAACTGTCTAGTCCATATTGCATAACAAGTGGAGGAGGGAGAACTCTCAGACATGTTTTTATATACAGTGTATACCTTTAAGGGCAAAAGTGGTAGAGATTATCTGAAAGCACTGAGTTAGCCTCACCTTTGTGGGTATGTTACCTCTGCAAATGTTTGATAGGCAATAGGCACAGAGCTTAAAAGGAAGTATAAAATGTAAGTTGAAGAGAAGAACGATGACTCCACTTTGTGTAATAGTGTGATATTATGTGAGATGCCATCCCATCCTAAAGGGGTCTTTTCTAAAAACCTTACAAGTAAGAGTTAGCCCATTTGTATTTCCCTTGGTTGCAGGGAAACAGATCACATTCAGGTAAGACCCTTGGGGAGAGCAAGGGTCATATGATTAACAAAGATGGAAGTATTTATCTGAGCTAGTATGGTTATGATGGAGGAAAGATTGAAACAAGATATGAGAACATAAGGTCATAATAACCTTACCTGATAGCTAACATTCATACACTTATGGGTATAATTGGCAATGGCATTTGAGACCAAAGACATAATGGTTACAGGTAAGACCAAGGGGTCTTCAACGTTGTGAACAAATAAGTTTCTGGTGACAGACCCAACAGTCAGATAGGTTTTTACCTTTTGTAATAGACTGAGAAACACAGATAAGAACATTGTCTCTCCAATAGAAATGGAAGGAAAAATATGTAAGAAGCAGCAGTGAGAAAAAGGTATGCAAGTCTGGTCTGGTCATCTTGAGAAAGTTGTCTCCTTCAACTGTCGTCTGCTTAAATTCCTAGAAATCTTTACTTTCAGGTCACCAGTTGGTATGCAGGGCCAGTCAGATTTTGGTGCTTTCTTTAAATGTGACACGTGTTTACAAAGGACTGTTCCTTGGAGTTTGGTGGCACAAAGTTGGTTAATAGTACCTGAAGGCCTTCCCAACAGGATTAAATGGAGTTTTTTCTGGAGATAACTTTTCCAATAAATAAAGTCCCAAGGTTGCAAGGTGTGATGTTTAAGATCTTCATCTCTTGGGAGCATGCTGTGAAACTATTGTTCTATTAAAACATGGTTATTTAAAAAAATTTTTTTAATGTTTATTTATTTTTGAGAGAGAGACAGAGTGTGAGTGGGGGAGGGGCCAAGAGCGAGGGAGACAGAATCTGAAGCAGGCTCCAGGCCCTGAGCTGTCAGCACAGAGCTTAATGCGGGGCTAACACCCACGCCTTGTTTTAGTCTCTTCATGGTGCTCTTGCTCCCTGCATAGATGAGTCTAATCTCTTTACCCAGCTCCTCGATGATGACCAGCAGCTCAGCCTATTTGTTTTGGGGTAGCTGGCTGTTCCCAGTTCCCTGAGTGTAGCCTAGAGATGGTAGCCTGTAGTCACTCAGCAGATGGCAGTAGTGTGAGGATGTCTCCATAGTGGTAGAGAGTGGGTGGACACCTCCAGCAGCATTGAGGGAGGCAGCAGGCACAGGACAAACATAAAAGCTTGCTTTCTTAAGAGATTACTTTATTTCTTTTTCTTTTTTAAAATGTATTTACATAAATTCAAGTTAGTTAATATACAGTCTTGGTATAACTATCTGGGGAGCCATCATTAGAATTTCCAAACTTGAAGTAGTTATAAGAAATGAGGGAAGTTCTTTTAAATAACGATTCCTGCCTGGCTGCAAATCTGAAAAGACAAGGCAAAGAATGAGCCTATCAAAGAGTGATTATAGACTCCCTTTGAAGAGTTAGCACTGTGTGTATAACAGGACAGAGGGTGGCTGTTCTTGTACTGGCCTTTTCATCTGATCAGACAAACCCTGCTGTTGTGCAATACATTGTGGTATAAGTACAGTGGCTTTCAAACATATTGGGTTGTTTTATAATAAGAAATATAGTGTATAGGGGTGCCAGGGTGGCTAAATCAGTTACATGTCCAACTTCAGCTCAGGTCATGATCTCGCAGTTCATGAGTTCAAGCCCCACATTCAGCTCTGTGCTGACAGCTCAGAGCCTGGAGTCTGCTTCAGGTTCTATATCCCTCTCTCTCTGCCCCTCCCCCACTCAAAATCTGTCTCTGTCTCTCAAAAATAAATAAACATTAAAAATAAAGAAAGCTATAAAAAAAAGAAATATAGTGTATAGCATGTCTCAACAAATACTTATATATGTAAAACCATATGAGCTACCAAAAAAAGTTTAATAAACTGACACATATTTTGTTTATTTTTAGTGTATACCATTCATTCATTTTATTTTGCATTTTATGAAATTATCTTCTGCTTAGATATAGATAATAAATACATCAAAAATAAATACATCTAAATTATAAAGTTAAAGATATATATTATTCATTTATCTCTGTAGATATGGATAGTATACATATTTTCTATTTATTTGATATTAGTCATAAATCAACAATGGCCTTGGCCATACTTTAAAAAACAAGAAGTTTCAGTAAATTCTTCCATAGTAGGAGAATAACTCTCCTGGGGGTGTTGCAGGGAGTATGGCCTGAGTCACAAAAGATGAGTCCGCAAAGTGCAGTTAAGTGAAGGTCCTCATACTGGAGTCAGAATGAGGCCCTGACTCCAGAATGACGCTTCTTTTTATTTGGATAATTGCTAAAGACTACATTCATAAAGTCAGCTAAGCAAGTGTGTTAATCAATCTAATGGTTTAGCTTTTCAAGGTTGAATTTCAAGTTAATTGGTTTCTATAACATTAGGAAGGGTCAGGTGTGAAGGAGGATCCGGCCCTCGACAAAGTTAATGGCTCTAGGCATTCCTTTGGAGAGGAGCTGCAGCCATGTTCAGCTATGTAAACATGTTCTAAGGCCTTGCACCTTCTCCAGCCCTTCCCTTTTGAAGTCTTTTCTTTTGATGCTTCTCTACTGCATCTCCCACATGGGGGTTTCAGTGTTTCTTAGATTCCAAAAGGGTACCTGTTTTGCCTTCATTCTCTCAGCACCGATGTGCACAGTTTGTGCAGAATTAATTTATATTTATTAATCTTAGTGTTTTGACATTTTCTTTTTGGCTCATTTTGTATCTTAGCTCTTCTTCCAACATTTTAAACTATTTGTAATGTTTTCTTTACAGTGAAAAGTAGGAAGCAGGAAATTGTGAACTATTATTTATTAATATCCTATAGTAGATTAGCAAACAAATACATTTCAAAAGTTTAGAAACATTTTATTTCTCATAATTTTTTCTGAGTGTGGCATAAAATGTGTCTATTAAGAGACCTAAATATCTTTTGTCTCTTTGTAAGAATTAAAAAGCCAAAAGTAGATGAACTTACATTTAGCATTTAATATTTACCTTATCTGGATATGATTTAGATATTCAATGAATATTAGCTTAACTTAGTATAAAATTTGATCATATTTACTTATTTAAAGTACTGGTTTTTAACAGTTATGCTTGGATAGGCTTTAAATAGTAAACCATCATCTTAAGTTATTTTTCTTTTTAAATTTTTTTTAACGTTTATTTATTTTTTTTTTTTTTGAGAGAGAGAGACAGAACACAAGCAGGGCAGGCCAGAGAGAGAGGGAGACACAGAACTGGAAGCAGGCTCCAGGCTCTGAGCTATCAGCACAGAATCCGATGTGGGGCTTTAACCCACAAGCCAAGAGATCATGACCTGAGCTGAAGCTCAGGCACGCCAGTTATTTTTCTTGTTAATAAAATTTTAACACGTCTGTTTTTATTAAACCTACAAATGTAGATTAGTATCTATTTATCAAAATTTATCCCAGATCATATAAACTTGAAAAACATTTGAGATAGTTTCTATATTTCTGGGAGTATCCTTGATTTATATAAATGCTCAATTTTTTTGAGCTAATTAAATAAAGCTCTTTAAAAGTTACTTTTGGCAATACCACCTACAGTTAAAGAAATATTACTTGTATACATAGACGCAGAGATCTTATAGCTTTTGTTTTATAAAATTTTAGCCATGTCTCAGGGACAAAACTCAAAAGAACAGTTGAATCCAAATTGTATTTCTGGCAGAGAGACTAAGTTAAGGTTACCTGCTCAGATGATCAAAGTCTCTTTCCCTTCCCTTTCCTCATGCTGCAAGCATCCTTTTAGAATTGATTTTGAAGTCATTTTGTCTTTTAGAAACTTCTGCATACAAATCAAAGAATGCATCCCATTGTTTCTAAAAGTTTTAGAATCCTCTATTTTAAGGGTACCCCTTAAGATGGACTTATATCTAAAACAGTTTCCCCATAATGGCTATTCCAATTCCAAATCATCAAAAAGTTCACCCATTTTTTGATAAAGGCAAAACCCACAGGCCAGGTGCAACTTATCTTGCTTTTGTATTCCTTAAAATATCTCTACTATTAAGGACACTGTTTTCCAACAGCTGTTTTAAAACACAGGGAATCACATGTTTTCACCTTTTGAACAGGATGGGTGATGTACCAGGAAGCTTTATAAAAACAAAAATAGATCCTGAATAAAGTCAGAGAGCTCAACCAAAGAAGAAAACTGAGAGGAGGACAAAAACTGAAAGGACAAAGATAATCCATGGAAGCAGAGACATCACAGAGAGCTCAAGTAAATACCTCACACAATTCAGACTTGTTAGTTCCTTGGGGGTTTGTTTTTTTCAGATCCCACTTCTGACAATTATGTAAGGTCAAGCTTAAAAATAAATTAGCCAGGGGTGCCTGGGTGGCTCAGTTGGTTAAGCCTCTGATTCTTGATCTCATCTCAGGTCTTGATCTTGGGGTCATGAGTTCAAGCCCTAATGTGGGACCCTGCATTGGGCATGAAGCCTACTTAAAAAAAATAGCAGTCATTTTTCCAGCAAAATGAGATTATTCAGGAATAGTGGGAGACTTGCAATTTGAGACAAGCAAACTAAAATGACTCATAGGCAAATCTGAAGAGACAAAGAGAAGGTCAACTTTTATTAGGCTTGAGGAGGAAATTAGAGAGGATTGTTTTAAACAAAAGTACACTGGAAAATAAGAGTTTGATGTGGTGGTTTCTCATTGGTTACAAGCAGTGGTTAGTGCATTGTTGCTGGAGCAGGAAGGGATCTTCCTTATTTTTCTTAAAAGCAAGAGATGGAATTTCTATGTGAAAAATGTCCACCTTTGTCAAGACAATTTTTATCTTCCTTATTCCTACTGGTTATGCAGGTTTCAAGTAGTATGTTCATGAGAGCTCCTTCAGGGTTTTCTGACTCCATGTTAAGTGGTATTTTCTTTATTTTTACACATATTTTATTAAGACAAGTGTATTACAGATATTTCTCTGTACCTCCAACCACCCACCTCCCCAAAGCTGTAGTTTCCCTTCTCATTTCTTTGTTCTTGAATAGCATATGTTTTAAGTTCTGATCAAGCCCAATTTAAGTTCTGATCAAGCTCAATTATAGTTGTTTTCTTTTATACTTCATACATTTTGTGTTCTATTTAAGAAATATTTGCCTTAGTGAAGATCATTAAGATTTTCTAAGTTGTCTTCTAGAAGTTGTACAGTTTCAAGCTTTACATTTATTTTTATAATCTATTTCCTTTAAATTCCTCTATGGTATAAAGTAAGAGTTTGATGTCATATTTAATATGTATACCCAATTATGTCACTGCAATTTTCTCAAAAGATAATTCTTTCTCACATTGAAGTTCTTAGCACTTTTGTAGAAAATAAATTGATTATATGTGGATCTGTTTCTGAACTTACTATTTGATCCCTTAATCTATTTCTATATTTTGACACAGATGCCACAGTCTTTTGATGTAGATTTTTATTAAATTTTGAAATATGGCACATTAAGTCCTTATGCTATTTTAAATTGTTTTGCTATTATGTGGGGAATAAGCTTAGGAATTCCCTGAGCCTGCATTGATGAGTTAACAAGGCATAAAGAATTGGAAAGCTATAGGATGTACACACCCAAGTTTGAGTAAACAAGATTAGGTAAATAAGATTAAGTAAGGCCCCCAGTACAGGACAAAGATATAGGAATAGGGAATCTCAAGATGAAAACATCCAAGATGAGGTAAACAAGATTAGGTATTCAGGGCGGAAATGCCCCCCAACTTAGTACAATAGCAGAAAGCTGCTTTCACAGGAAGGAAGGACCAAATTAGGTAAACAGGTAAATAGGGCTACAGACTGCAACAGAATGAAGTTGCACAGAGCAGACCTAATTAGCAAAAGAAAGGTGCCTTGTTGACCCTGAGGTAGCATGCTCAGTCTTTCCTGTCCCCTAGACCAGTTTAGGTAAACAGAGGGGGCGCCTCATGTTTGCTGTAAACAACCTTCCACCCAGCACCAGAATATTGTTTTGTATTGACCCAAAGCCCTAACACTGCATATCTCCAAAACCCCTATTCCCCATGCCCATGAGTTAATGCTCAGGATTTCATTGTCTCTCTGTGCATGCCCATCACACTTGTAAGCCTTCTGATCCTAATAAAAATGGAGCAAGGACCTTTACTCAGAGCTCTTGTCTCCTCCCGGACATTAGCATCTCTTGCATTTTTAATCTTGCATCCTGTTTTCTTGCTGGACAAGAGAGAACTCCAGACCCAGAGTCTACAACAGATGGTGACCCCGACATGACTGGAGGCAAGAGGACTACAGGCCGATGTAGATCAGGAGCCAACTTGGCCAGGAGGAGGACAACACAAGGACTACAGGACGCTGCAGAACGACTAAAGAGCTCCAAGAAAAAAACCTCACTGGTTGACAGTCTTCCTGACAAGGTACAAGATAAAGTGAAACTATATTAGGATTCACTGCTGTGGAACTTTTGAGAGATTTATTATGGGAGTCTCCCTATCCCCCAAACAGGAACAATACATTCATATTTTACAATCATTGGAAAAGGTGGTTGACACTATCCTCAATCAGAAAGCACTCCTTAAATTATTAATGATTACCTAGCAACACTGCCCTTGGTTCCCAAAACAAGGAACTTGTGATTTTGATGTTTGGGAACAAGTAGGGAAAACATTTAAAGCTCAGCATTCTGAGGGGGCTAACATCCCCCCTAAGATAATCCTCACTTAGTCCATTGTCCATACTGCCCTTTTCCCCTTGAGTTCTGACGGTGTACATAAAGATGTAAAATTACCCAAAATAGAGGGAAAACTGGAGCTTTTTTATAGTCCACCTGTGCCTTCAGTGCCTTACAGCCAAAAGATACTCCCCCTCCTTCAAAAGGATGGGACGATATTGAGCCTCTAAAAACCTCACTGACTGGTTCTGATAAAGTCCTCACCCCAATGCAAAAGTACATTAAATAAGCAACTAAGGCCAGTAAATTCCAGCCATTTCCCATTGTCAGGCAAAATGGGCAATACATCCATAAAGGCCTGTTCTTTCCAATATTACAGAAATTGCAAGAATCAGTTCAGCTGTATGTCTGTTACAACCCTTTCACAATTGGCATTTTAGAAAATATTTGTGGTACCTGGGACTGGGGCTCTCTTATGAACATCATTCTGACCTCAGCCCAGTATGCTGTCTATGCCCAAGAGTTTCATAATGCTTGTGAGACTCATGCTGTGCAAAACTTGACTCTGCTATTGACAGACTAAGAGAAAAATTACCAGGTGTACTCACAACTGCAAAGAAAAGACCTCCCCGCCCCCCCCCCCCCCACCATTCCCGGAACCAGCCAGGGCATGCCCGGTTGTGGTCTGACCTAAAGGCGGGAACCAATCAAGTTCTGCTGAGTGGTTTGAAAAAAAGGCGGGAACCAATCAAGTTCTGCTGAGCGTTCAAATTTAAATGTCAACCAATAACAGCTCTGTAACCGCAAAAAAAATTCCTAACTTGTTTGTGCCTGTCTATAAAAGAAGCTGTAAGATCCTCGCTTGGGGCCTCTTAGGGTCACCGGCAACGAGTGCGCGGAGGACCGGGTTCGAACCTGCAATAAACGACCCTTGCCGCTTGGCTTTGACTCTGGACTCTGGTGGTTTGTTTTCGGGGGGGGGGGTCTCTCGAATCAGGGCATATCACTATTCCGGTGTCTTTTTTTTTTTTTTTTAATGTATACTTATTTTGGAGACAGTGAGAGACAGAGCATGAATGGGGGAGGGTCAGAGAGAGAGGGAGACACAGAATCTGGAGCAGGCTCCAGGTTCTGAGCTGTCAGCACAGAGCCCTACATGGCACTCAAACTCACAGAGGGTGAGATCATGACCTGAGGCAAAGTCGGACACTCAGCCAACTGAGCCACCCAGGCACCCCTATTCCGATGAACAACTGTGTGACACGGGGCAATATTCCCAACCAAGGTAGCAAGCCCAACTTCCAATCGTCAGGAAAGCAATGCATATTGTGACATTTTTTACACAAGCCATCCCTAATATAGGGGATTCTAACTTTCTCACTGTTTCTCCCTATACACTCCGGTTACTCTAACTATATGTTGGGGCTTCTCCCTCATTCATTTCCTGGAATAATAACTCTGATGATTAGAGCCGATTGTCTCTGGCTAGTCTACCTCAGGATAGAGATTTTAAGGTATATTCCCAAGCAACTGCCAAGAATCCTTTTGTTTCAGGAAACTTCCCTGTCTTCTCTGGCCTGACATGGACTGCCTAATCCCACTAGTGGAAAACAAAATAATACAGTACAAAACAAAAATTGGTATCTGCTCATCTATCTGAGCTGACACGCTTTAGGACCACTTGAACTCTTTTCTCTGTCCTCTGCACCTTTATCTGCCTTCAGGCTTCTTGGGGGCACCTCACCTTTTCTGCCTTCCCTACCCCCTCCTCCAGTTTCTGCACCACCTGCGGTTCAAACTGCATACCTGGCTCTTCAATGCCTCAGGTAGCATCAGATCCTCCTCCTCACATTGTCAAAAAGCAAAAAACACCCACTTGGACTTCAGATTTCCTTACCGTCTCCATGGGAAAAAATTGACAATGGTAAACTTTTAAGGGGACACAGATAAAATACTATTAAGATAGACCTGTCTTTTAAATTATAAAACTCTATTCTACTAAGGTTTACTAAAGGTCAAATAAGCTCATGTTATCTCTGTTCCAATTTGCTAACAAAAGGATAAATTAAAGTAATGGTTAACTTTGTCTGCCTCATAGTTTTCACGGGTAATTGTTAAAATAGCTTTCAGGGTCTTTGGTAACGTAAAACTTGAACATTTAGCTTAGATGATAACTTGAATTATGTTCATCAGACATTTAGGCCTCTTCCAAATCAAATGGAATGCTGAAGCATTGCTTACTAAACATAGGTTTATGCTTTTGACTTCTTAGCAAAGAAAAAAAAATAAATAAAAACTAAGACTATTTAAATCCATTAAAAACCATGCTTTATTCTTAATGGATTCTTAGTCTACCACCTAAAAAATTTCTGATGTAACAGACAATTCACAATTAGTTACTACTTAGTTTTCACTGGAGACTAAGGTTTCTAAAATTCTGCTAAATATAATTAAAGCTAATGGAAATAAATAACTTCGTATATAAAAAAGTAAGAGATATGTAAGAAAGATATTCAAAATGAAAATACATTTTTATTAATGGTAATAAGTAAATAAATATAATTTTAACAAAAACTGTAAAACAAAAAGGGTAAAATGACAACACGCCCTTTTTGAGTTGTTTTACATAAGCCTTGGTTGGAATAACCCATTCCTTATAACCACAAAGCCAAACAATTGTAAATGAGCACATAATATGCTCAAAAACATGTTAAAAAGGTGTGGGTGGAGATACCCCTGGCTGTCTGCATTACAACCTCAGCTCCTTCTTGATCATGCCATGATTTCTCTTAAATTTTTTAAATCTTAATTCCAAGGACTAACTACAGCTGAGTGACACTGTTCAAAATAAGATAAACCCTCTCACCCTATGGTGCTATACAAAACTCCTGAAGGGGACCCACATGGACTGGGCCCACTAAACTTCTCACCTGGGGTGGAGGATATGCTTATGTTCTTACAGATTCTGGACGTCTGTGGATCCCCACTCGGTTAGTGAAGCCATACCATGGCATGGTGGATACCCCCAGGATATCTTCTAGTGAAGCAAGACTTCCAGAGAATGACTCTAAGTGAGCAGCCACTGGCCCCCGTTTTCAAGATGGAAGAAGCCTCTTCATGGACTCCTCATCCTGAAGTCACTATACAAATGCAAGTCCTTGACCCTGATATAACATAGGGAAGCCTTAAATACCTAACCAGGCCAGCGTCCTCTTACAACACAATGGTATTGCATACACCGCTGACTCGCACCTGATGGCCATGATCTCCATCACTGACAGGAATTCGATATGGGTAACCCTGATTATACTTCTTGCCCTCATTTGTTCAGGCCAAGCTCAATATTCATATTGGGCTCATCTCCTTAAACCACCTATATTTGACAGCTAGCCTGGGATATTCCTATTAGCAATAATGATAGAGTTCATGGAAGGAGCCAATCTTAACCCACCCTTCCAAACTGAACAAGAGCATTGCTTTATATGCCAAGACCTCAATGGTGGCTTCCTCCAGCACCTCCTATGTGTGTTACTAAGCAATTTATCTGATTGTCTCCAACTAACAATCAACTGGGTTTTGCATGTACAGCCCAAAACCTCTACAAGGCCAGACAATTTTACCTTTTTCTCAGCCACAAGTTTTGATATACCTCAAAAAACAAACATATCTCATACTGCTAATGTTATAGCTTGCTCTAATCTCAAATATTCAGACCACCCCTGGAATAATATTCCTTGGACAACCTGTTATGGAGAGATTGAGCATAATCTTCACTGGAGTAATTGGACTATTATTGACAAGGGTCCTAGAGGACATCTTGAAACAAAATATTCAAATAAGACCATATCCCTTGACCAGTCTAGTAGGGAGAATATTTTTTGGAAAGATGGAGGCTTGTCTGGCCCTCTAATTTCTGCATATAAAGGGAAATTAAAAGGACCTTGGCTTGTTAATCTTTGGAAGCTAGGCCTTCTCTTCTTCACTAGTACTATTAGCCATGGTGAAATTTATGTAAATCGGTATATTAACATAACTCAGGCCTCCCTGCACAATGATCAATTTGCATGGATCACTATTTGTGTCCCTTCTCCCTACATTCTCTTTGCTACCTCCACTTTACAGATCAAACAACTAGAAAATAACTATAATATCTCTAACTCCCAGGGCTGGTTTATGTCCTGCGTAAGTAATGATAAGATCACCCAATTAAATATCTCCTCTTTATTAGTACTTAAACAGCGCGCCTCAACCTGGGTTCCTGTTAATAGCTCTGAACCCTATATGTATCCATCAGGAATAGGCCCACTTTCCAAGCTTGTTCAACACTGGCACTCTGCTGTAAGGCAAAAAAGATTTGTTGGCCTGTTAATCATGGGCATCCTAGCAGCAGTAGGTGTTATCGCCACTGCCACTATTACTGGAATCAACCTGCATCATACTATCCAAACAGCTCAGGTCCTTAATAAATTTATGGTCAACACTACCAAAGAATTTATAAGCCAGACTTCCATTGATAGGCAAGTTTTGGCCTGCCTCGAAGCTCTTGAGGCTGCAGTGGAGTTTATTGGAAAAAGATAGGATGCCTTGTTCCTCCACTCTAAACTGTGGGGAATAAGATTAGGAATTCCCTGAGCCTGCACTGATGGGTTAACAAGGCACCTTTCTTTTGCTAATTAGCTCCGCTCTGGGAAACTTCACCTCCACCGGAGTCTATAGCCCTATTTATCTGTTTACCTAATTTGGTCCCTCCTTCCTGTGAAAGCAGCTTTCCACTATTTTGCTAAATTGGGGGGCATTTCCGCCCTGGATACCTTGTTTACCTCATCTTGAATGTTTTCATTCCCTTTTCCTATACCTTTGTCCTATACTGGGGGCCTTTGCCCTGCTTGTCCTATACTGGGGGCATTTGTCCCATTTACCTAATCTCATTTACCTAATCTTGTTTACCCAAACTTGGGTGTGTACATCCTATAGCTTTCTAATTCTTTATGCCTTGTTAACCCATCGGTGGAGGTTCAGAGAATTCCTAAGCTTATTTCCCACACTATTATTTTTTCTTTACCTTTCTACATAAATTTTAGAATCACTTGTCATTTTCTCTAAAAACCCTGTTGACATTCCATTAAGAATATTACTTTAATGCTATAGTTATGTTTGGAGAGAACTTATATATTTATAATATTTAGTTTTCTGACCCGTGAAAGTGTACTATGTCTCATTTATTTAGATCACCTTTAATTTACTTTTGCAATTTTTCCCTAATTTTTAGTGTAGTCAGACATTTTGTTAAGTGTGCCTTTAAATATTTCATTTCTATGGTGGTATTGTCAATGTAACTTGCAATTGTTTATTAGTAAAATTAGACCTAGAGTTGGTGTATGTATATTCATGTCATATCCTCTAACATTGCTAATCTCACTTTTTAGTTCTTGGTGTTTCAGAGACTCCATGTTACATATATATGACAATGTCATCTGAGAATATGGACATCTTACTTTTTCCATTTTAATCTGTATTAATTTTATTCTTCCTCTTGCTTTATTAAACTGGTTAATATGGCCAATATTGAATGCAAGTGCTGAGAAAGAATATCTAAAATATTTGTATCATTTTGTTCTACTGGCAGTGTGAGAGTTCTATTGCTACACATCCTCATCAGTCTGTTTGTTAAGAATTTTTATAAGTAAATTTTAAAGGGATATTTATTCATATATTCCTTTTCTTGTAATATATTCTGATTCTTGTTTCATGGCAAAACTTACCACAGAAAATGACTTGGAAAATGTTACCATTTCTTCTATTTTCTAAGAGTTTGTGGAAAATTGACATTTAAAAAAATATTTGGTGAAACTTGCTATAAAAGCCATCTTGGTCTGGAGATTTTTTTGTGTGTGTGGAAAGTGTGAAACAGTGGTCTTGGTATATGATTTGCATTATTATTAAATGTTTTTAATAGATGTAGTGTTATTCATGTTATTTATTTCTTCTTGGGTAAACTTTTGTTGATTATGTTGTTTAAAGAACATGTCTGTTTCATCTAGATAATTAAATTATTAGCACAATATTGTTTATAATATACCTATTATCAATTTATTCTTTAAAAAACCTGTAGTGATATTCCCCATCTTGTTCCTATTTTGAGTAATTTGTGACTTTCATCTTTTGTTTCTTTCCTGATCAGTCTGACTAGGAGTTTATCAACTGTATTGCTCTTACCAAAGAACCAGGTTTTGGTTTCATTGATTTTTCTCTATTGTTTTTCCTTCTTTTACTTCATAGTTTTTAGTGTTTTTCTTTATCATTTCACATCTTTTATTAATTTGCATTTAATTTATTCTTTTTTAAGATGGAGGCTGGATCAGTTATTTATATATTTATTTTTTGTTAATGTATGTAATGGAACTGATAAATTTGCCTCCAGGCACTCCTCTAGCTGAATCTCACAAAATTTTGTATGCCGTTTTCATTTTTATTTTGGTCACAATATTTTTTTCTTCTTTAATGTGTTGATTATACAGATGTATGGAGTTTATTTTCCAAATATTCGAGAGTCTCCCAAGTTATTTCTGTTACTGATTGAATCAGTCTCTTTTCAAACCCCTTAATTTAATAGCCAGGTCCACATGATCATTGCTTTCATTTGTTTTATTTCCAAGCTCAAAAAAATATTTTGGCCTCTCTCCAACCTGCTATTCTGGGAAACTTGTCATCCATTAGTTAAATAGTTTTTTGGAGGCTATGTCTTGGGTTGTTGGAAAGTAGAAGAGAATTGGTAATGTAACCTCCAGAGTTAGAAGTCACTTTCATACTGAAAAAACAAAGCAAACCACCCCATACCATTTACACAGAGTTTTATTCAGGGTAACTTACTGACGAGGGCAGTTGGGCAGTCAGTAGGTGGATAAATGATCCAGAGTGCTAACAGCTATTCTCTGAAGTTGTCTGGACCTTAATTAGCAGTTTTATGAAGTGAGGGATATTGTGGTGAGGTCCCAAGGTAGTTACCTAATGTGGTGCCATCTGTGTGACAGAGGGGAGAACAAGATGGAAGACCAAAAATGGAATCAGTGTTGTTAGCACTCCACCCCTAACATCTTTGGCCCATACAGTTTTTTGCACATCATTCTTCCACAGTGACCCTAGAAGCAGATATCAGAAGGTAACTCATATCCCTATGCCACAGTGGCAATATAAAAAGCAACATGATATTCCTCAGTGACCTTTCCTCAGACCAAACAGTCAGAGTGATTGTGAACTTCAACATAAATGATGGCCCACGAGAGGAAATGTCCTGATGCATCAGGAAAGAATATCAGCATTGCAAGGCTAGGGTCATAAGACAAATGTTTTACAGGCATTAGACATGGCAAATCTTACTTTAGCAACAACACGGTAGCTATTTGGTACCCATGAGCCAATACCACCCCAGGATTTTCATCATTTCCCATTCTTGAGGGATAGGAATGAACACCACTCTGGCTACTTCCTACTAACAAAGGGCATAAATCAGGATTTGAGGAATAAAACTGCTTTGCATCCAATTGCAGATATTCTCTAGTACTCAGCTGAGCCCCCATGTTTTATAAAGTCATATTTTGGAACTGTCACGTGTAGTCATTCTGAGACAGCATCTTATTCCATATAATTATATTATTACCTTTATATATTTTATATATTATATTATATATTATATTATTATATATATTATATATAATAATATATATATTATATATATAATTATATATATTATATATTATATAATATATAATATATATTATATTATATTATGTTATATTATTATATTTATAATATAATAATATAATATATAATATATATTATATTATGTTATATTATTATATTATATTATATATTATATTATTACCTTTATATATTATTACCATTATGTTATTACCTCATAATGAGGTAAATAAGGTCAGTTCAATTTAACAATGGTCTCAATTCAGAAAGTGGTTCTACAGGTAAGCTTTCAAAGTCAAGTCTATAGTGTACAAACAATCAGGTAGAAAACTAACCAGCTATTCAAGGAAACCAGAAGAATTCAGGATCTAGCCCTGTTTTATAGATAAACAATAAACATTCTAGGACAATCAATCATAACTAGAATCTAATATCCATAAAGGTAACATAATTATTTTTCCTCTCTAAAATAACCCTCATTTTAGCAAAGGTAGCCAAATTAAAACTGTTTTGTTTATAAAATTAGTCCAGTTTTAACAAACTTGGCCTAATTATTTACATAAGTGCAGGAAAAATAGTGACTGGCCATTTAGATTCTTTTAAATCTGTATTGTTGAGACTTCTCAGAAGGAATTTCAGATTGTGCCTTTAACAGCCTTTCAAGGCTAAGACCCAGGCCAAATCGCACTGCAATACCTATAAATATGGGTTATTTCCTCTCTTCTCAAGTTCCCTAAAATATCCTGAGGTTCCTGAACCTGTCAAAAAGTTACCTTCCTTATCCACCTGATATGGCTCCCAGGAACCCAATAGGCAAGGTATCAGGCTATTTTTCCAAGGGGCTTCATTGGCTCTATAAAATCAACCTTAGTTCCTTGATGCTATCTGGTCATATCTGAGTCCACACATGTCTCTCTCAAATATGACATTTCAATCAAAATCTTAGTAATATTACCAATGTTTCCAGTGGTGTCATGTTACAAGGAAAACAGATTCTCATTGAACTTATGCAAATAACTATAATTGATTTCCTATTTTGTTGTTGCCACAAGCCCTAGCCAAGCACTTCTGGATATAAGCTTACATCTAATTCGCAACACATAACTGGTATTAATACCCTCCAGGGGCTGTACTTGTTTTTACCACCATTTTTACCTTTAATAAAGTCTCTTGTTGATTAGCACTTCAATCCCATTGGCTTCCCTTCTTAATCAAGGCCTAAAAAGGGCTTAATACCTGCTATATGGGGAATAGAAGGTCTCCAGTAACCCAATAAACCAGCAAAAGACTCCCTTTACCATTTCAGGAATTGGGAAGGCTTGCATTTTATCAATGATCACCTCTAGCATCATTTTTGTCTTACCAGACCAGATGACCCCCAGGAAATTTACTAATTGACTCAGCCCTTGGATCTTGTCAGTATTTGCCTCTCATCCTCATGTCTTTAAGCATGTCTGTAGTGACACAGCTGCTTGAGACATCACAATCGTCACAAGATATGCAACCTAAATTCTCCTGTTGTAGTTAGATCTAGATCCTACAAAACCTCTCTACCAAAATATACTCAGGAATGGGAGAAATATGCACTAGAAAACAGTGGGGAGGAAGCCTGCTGATCTGTAGGTAGAGACTAGTTTGTCTGACCTTGATAAGCATAAAGTATTTTATTTCCCTCCAAAATTTCAAGAGGTGTTCATGCATAAGTATGAATTCAACTCCAGCGTCTATTAGAGCTGGTAGAGTTTGCTTGTTAATGCAAAAAACCAATAAATAATTAATTCAACAGGCCTCTGGTTATTCTGTATTACACTCACTAGAGGACAACATTGAACTAACACCTAGTATCTAGGGGTAGCAGGGTGTCAACTCATGAAATTCCCCCACTAGTGAGAGGAGCACCCAGCAACACACCTGGTTTTTTTGAGCCTTCCTTCAAAGGAGTAAACTGCTTTCCCTTGGAAGGTAACACCTTCCATAGACTTAGCAAGACTGAATTATTTGTTGGCTTATATTTTGCCTCAGGGTCCCAAATAATATTAGATATTGTTACAATTGTTTATAAGAGATCGTGATGGGCCCCCTTTCTGCCATTTTATAGCCAGCAGGATTATTTGTTTTCTGTTTTTCAACCCATATATTTCCCTTATGATGGATTCTTTGTTTCACTGAAATCAACCATTATAGCAGCTGCTGTAGCAATAGGCCATCTAATCATAGAGGTAAGGACAGATACTAAGATCCTATGCCATATCCCCAGGGCTGACTATAAGATTTTGTCTTTCATACCAGAGGAACATAATTCTTCATCTGGGCTTCTAAAATGCTGAGTGTAAATGGCACGTTTCCTTCCCTGTCCATGTATATTTCTTGTACGTCTTTCATAAAACTGTATTATAATGGAAGGGAGGAAGCATCCCTTTCATTATACCCTATTATCTTAATGCAAGCATTTATCTAATAAGTCAAATTAGATAAGCACCTAAGTTTTGCACTGATGCCTGTGACATATAATCTTTGTTGAAAGGCAGATTGAACAGTGACTCAGGCCATTTTTGACATCTCAAATCCATTTAACAAAATGCCATTTACCCCAGCAGTATCCCACAGTCATAACACTCAAGTAGACATCCTTTCTCAGTTCTTTTGCTTAAAGTAGCTTGTTAGCTTCACTAACCCAACTTATAGTCATTTCTGGACTAGTGGGAATTTCTACTCAGTTATCCCCAGGCTCATGAGTGGCCCAGGTCTCCACTTAAATAAAAAAGCATGCCTGAAAATAATTTTTCTCCTCTATAATAGTGTCCTCATCAGAGGAATCATCACCCCAGAGATCCCATGCCTCAGGGTTCCAACTCTTCCAAGATACAATAGTTTTCACTTCAGTGTGTGGCAGTCTATGTCCATGCATCTTTGCTATCCCATGTGCCATCCTTCCATTGAATTCTTTGGGACATAATGTCCATATTAGAGTAACATACAGGTTATATACATCCCACTCTAAAGTCTATGTTTCTCTGGACTATTTCAATTTTCTCTTTAGTCATAATTTCATTTTCTACTATCTTTCCCCTACCATTTTGGATAAAATAAGTAATAATCTCTTGGGCATTTTTGGCATGTTCTTGTACTCACTCACTAGTCTGGAATGCTTAGCCAAGTCTCCCTGACATGGTGATGGCTGGCCAGCTTAGGATTTCACTCATGGACAATGGAATTTCCCCTGGTATGGTCCCTTTCATTTTCAGTATCCTGACAATTGTTAGAAGCTGAAGGAGAATCAGCCTCCAGCCTGAGAAGGCACTTTAATACCAAAAAAATGAAGAAAGTCACTCCATACTATTTACAGTTTTATTCAGGGTAACTTACTGACAGGGATAATCAGGTGGGTGGATGGCCAGGGCACTACACAGCTTTTCTCTGAGCCTGTTCTCCACCTATTCTCCACAGCTATCTGGACCTTAATCTACAGTTTTTATAAAATGAGGGGCATGGTGGTTATGTCCACAGGGTAGTTATCTAAAGTGCCACCACCTATGAACCAGAGGGGAGAACAAAATGGCAGGGGGGGCAAAGATGGAGTTGCTATTGTTGGCACTCCTATGGAGCAAAAAAGAAAATTATCCTATCAATTGAACAAATCACTGTGATCCCGGTAGACTATCTCATTATCCAGGTTCTCGTGTTTTCCATTATAAGTTCAGATCAGGGTTTTATGGTGGCCATAACGTAATTTCATCTTTCCCTGTTGTTATCCACAGAATGTCAGTATCCTATTGTTTCATTATGGAGATGAAGACCCACTTCAAAAAGTCCTGATCAGTCTTTACATGTTCTTTTTGCTCATGTCATTAGCCAGGTTGGTGGTGGGCATGATGGCTTAGTGCATAGTGTTGATCATTGGTGATTGAGTGATTTCTAGTTATTGTCATCCAGCAAAACTTGCATGGCTCCCTTACCTGCTAGTCAGATGAACCAACCTTCTATTTCCTAATTGGCATTTTGCCATAATCTCCCTCTAACTGCCCTTTTCCCACTCATTTTAAGAGTGCATCTCATTTCATCTCTGAGTAATGAAACTCTCCCAAATCACTAGGGAGTATTTTATCTGTAGTTACCACCATGGGCCAGAAGGAAATGGGTCTGTTTTCCTGGTAGTACAGAAGGGTGAGCAACAACCACAGATTTTAAAACTTTGTGATATTCTTCCTTCTCACCTGTCCTCTATCTCTAGCCATTTATACAACTCAACAGATGTCTCCTGGATGACAGTTAAAAAACACTTGTTTCCTTGCCACTGAACACTTCATCAACTAGATGAAATACTGCTTGCCAGATTCCTATTCCATACATTGAAAGTATGGAATACTTCCTTTCTACAAAAAGGCACTGTGATCTTTTTCAGCCTTTAAAACTGGGGGTTGAAAATCAAATCTAGCTAACCTATCAGGAGTAGGTGGAGCCAAAGTTTTTCTAATGTGGCCTATTATTGAAACTGAATGGATCAACTTTGCAGAGGTTACAACTTTTCTACCAAGAGAATTCTTTAGTTTGTTAAAGACAGCATTTTTATCTTTGTCAGAGAAATTTAGTGTTCTGAGTCTACCTGTTTTAGAAATTTTGTAAGTCAAATCAAAGCAGGATCTTGGATTTTCATGGGGTTTATAAGTTGTTACTACAGATGGGGAGCCAAGCCACTAAAATAGATTTTTAAATTGCTAACCAACAAGACATCACTTATAAACTAAAAATTGGGGACATAAGAGGAATTTTTTAAAAACACTTCATAAATGTTTACGTTCAAATATGTAACATATGAATTCTAATTTTACATTTTTATAATACATATAATTAATCATTTAAGAACCCCATTTACAACATAATTTAACCTATTTTTTCTTTATTACAAAAATTTAACCAAACTCTATTAGCCATTTTTAAACAGAAACATAGACTAATGAGTTTACACAGACACTTCAGGAGTTACTGAGTACCTGCTAGAAAAATATCTTCACAGCTAGAAACTCATGAAATAGGGGTGAGTTGAAGATCAGGCAGTTCCTACCAGTTAGTACAACTTTGTATTTACTTTTTTAATTGACATTATTAGTTGCAGGTATACAACATATTGACCCATAATTCTATACATTAATCAATGCCCACCAACCTAAGTGTAGTTATCACACAATGCTATATCAATGGTATTGACTATATTCCCTATGCTGTACTCTCCATCTCTGTGATTTACTATTTATTTTATAACGGGAAGTTTGTATCCCTTAATCCTCTTTATCTATTAACCCATTCCCACGTCCACCTTTCCTCTGGCAACAACCAGTCTATCCTCTGTATTGAAGAGTCAGTTTGTTTGTTTGTTTGTTTGCTTTGCTTTTTAGATTCCACAAATAAGTGAAATCATCTGGTATTTGTATTTCTCTGATTTATTTCACTTAACATAGTATTTTCTAGGGCCATGCATGTTTTCACAAATGGCAAGATCTCACCCATCTTGCATCTGAGTAATATTCAATTCAAGATATTCAACTCAATTCACATCTTTATCCATTCATCTATCAATGGACACAGGTTGCTTTTATATATTGGTTATTGTAAATAATGCCACAATAGACAGAGGAATGGATATATCTTTTTTGAATTAGTGTTTCCATTTTCTTTGGGTAAATATCCAGTAATAAAATTATTGGACCATATGGCATTTCTTTTATTTAACTATATGTTATTATTTTATTTTATTTTATTTTTATTCCAATATAGTCAACATACAGTGTCATATTAGTTTCAGGTGTACGATATAATGATTCAACAGTTCCATTCATCACACAGTGCTCATCATGCAAGTGCACTACTTAATACCCATCACCTATTTCACCATTTCCCACCACCCATCAGCCCTCTAATAACCATTATATTGTTCTCAATAGTTAAGAGTCTGATTCTTGACCGGAATCTCTGTTTCTTGTTTTTTTTTTTTTCCCCACATGTGGGGTTTTTGCCCTTGGGGAGTCAATAAACCCTCTTCCAAATGTACTCCAGGGAAAGGGAGAGTTCTCTCCCAATATGCCTCAGAGATTGCTACACCATGCTCTGCACTCCAGGGCCAGCTCCCTCCACTCCAGTGGCATGCACAACAGCTCCCATATGGAGAAAGTCATGCACTTCCAAAACCTGAGTTGGAGCTCCAAATGTTGTTTGCAAAAAAGAACTGGGACACTCAATACTTCTCGCTCCCCAGTCTGTGGTCCAGAGAGGTTTTCCTCTTATGCTAACTCAATGCTGCACTTTCTTAATGCCCCCTCTCTCTCCCTTTTGTCTCTCAACAGAAAGTGTTCTCTTCCCTCTGCACCTCTGCAATTTTCCTCCCCCAATTCACATTTATAGACCTATTATCTTTCAATTTGTCTCCCTCCAACTGTGTAGATCCTTCTGCCACTCTGAAGATCTATTTCCTGGGTGTTCCAAGTAATCTGAACTCGATACAGTTGTGTTTGATGGACAAGAAAAACCCAAGGATCCCATATTTTCCACCATCTTAACTCCTTCTGTAGTTTTTTTTTTTTTTAGTTTTTATATGAATTCCAGTTAGTTCACATACAGTGTAACATTAGTTTCAGGTATACAATATTGTGATTCAATACTTCCATACAACACCTGGTGCTCATCACAAGTGCACTAAAACAGTAGTGACAAAGAAAATAATGTAAAAGTAGCAACAGAATAGAAAACAACTATATACAAGGGAAACCACATAAGGCTAGGAGTGGATTTTTCAGCAGAAACTTTGCAGGACAAAAGTGGCATGTTATATTCAAAGTGCTGAAAAGGAAAAATATGTAGCCAAGATTATACTATCCAGCAAGGCTATCATTCAGATTAGAAAGAAACATTAAGATTTCCTCAAACAAAAGTTAAAGGAGTTCACAACCACTGAACTAGCCCTACAAGAAATATTAAAGGGGATCTTTGAGTAAAATGGAAAGATCATAAGTCAGAGTATGAAAATTATAAAACAAAAAGCAGTAAAAATAAACACTTTTATAAAACAGTCAAAGGTTGAAAATATGATGCCATATTCCTAAAATGTCGGGGAGACAGGAGTAAAAGATGGATTCAAACTTTAAATATAGACTGCTACGCAGAAAATGTGGCATACAAAGTTAATGGTAACCACAAA
Organism: Acinonyx jubatus; assembly: GCF_027475565.1. NCBI lineage: Eukaryota > Metazoa > Chordata > Mammalia > Carnivora > Felidae > Acinonyx > Acinonyx jubatus. The sequence continues at coordinate 62,048,271 of NC_069391.1, forward strand.
TAAAAAACCAGTAGAAGATGTGCAAAGTATAAACAGAAAGGAATAGAAGTATAACACTAAAGAAAGCCAGCAAACGATGGAAGACAGTAAGAGAAAAAGGATTGGAGAAAAACTACAAAAGTGACGACAAAACAAGTAAAAAAAAAAAGGCAATAAATAAATATCTATCAATACTTTGAATGAAAATGTACTAAATGTTCCAATCAAAAGCCACAGGGTATAGGATGCATAACTGGCTCAGTCAGTAAAGCATGCAACTCTTGAACTCAGGGTTGTGATTTCAAACCCAATATTGGGCCTAGAGGTTACTTCAAGCAAACAAAAAAAGACACAGGGTGACAGAGTGAATGAAAAAAAATACCATATATGTGCTGCCTACAAGACCCATTTCAGACCAAAAGACTCCTGCAGATTGAGAGTGACAAAATGGAGAAATACTTATTATGCAAATGATTGCCAAAAGAAAGCCCAGGTGGCATACTTACATAGACAAAATAGACTTTAGAATAAAGGTTATAAAAGAGACAAAGAAGGACACTATGTAATAATAAAGGGGACAATCCAATAAGAAGATATATTAATCGAAAACATTTATGCAACCGACATAGGAGTATCCAAATACATAAAGCAATTAATAACAAACATAAAGGAACAGAGTGATAGAAATACAATAATAGTAGTGGACTTTACCACCCCATTTACATCAATTAACTGATCATCTAAACAGATAATCAACAAGTTCACAGTTCTTTTGAATGACACACTCAACCAGTTGGACTTCACAAACATATTCAAAACATTCCATTGCAAAAGAGCAAAATACACATTTTTTTCAAGTATACATGGACATTTTCGAGAATACGTCACATATTTGGCCACAAAGCAAATTCAAATTTAAAAAGATTGAAGTCATAACATGCAAATTTCTGACCACAATACTATGAAACTAAAAATCAACCACAAGGAAAAATATGGAAGAACACAAAAATATGGAGGTTAAATAATATGCTGCTCAAGAATAAAAGGGTCAACTAAGAAATCAAAGAAGAAATAAAAAATTATGTGGAAACAAATGAATATGAAAACACAATGATCCAAAAACTTTAGGATGCAGCAAAAGCGGTCCTAAGAGGGAAGTTTATGGCAACTACCTCAAGAAGCAAGAAAAGTCTCAAATAAACCATCTACCCTTACACCTAAAGGAGCTAGAAAAAAGAGCAATAAACAAAACCCAAACCCAGCAGAAGTAAGGAAAAAATAAAGATTAGAGAAGAACCAAGTGATACAGAAACAAACAAATAAACAAAACAATCTAGCAAACAACAGAACAGATCAACAAAAACAGGAGCTGGTTCTTTGAAAAGATGAACAAAATTAGTAAATCCCTAACCAGGCTCATCAGAGAGAGAGAAAGAGAAAGAGAGAGAACCCACAAATGAAAGAAGAGAAATAACAACCAAAAATCCAAACAATTGAAAGAAAATATTATGAAAAATTATATTCCAATAAATTAAACAACCTAGAAAAAATAGATATATTCCTAGAAATACATAAATTACAAAAACTGGGCAGGAAGAAAGAGAAAATTTGAACAGACTAATTACTAGCAATAAAATTGCATCACTAATCAAAAAACTCCCAACAAACAAAAGTCCAGGAACAGACATCTACACAGGTGAATTCTACCAAACATTTGAAGAATTAATTCTTCTCAAATTATTCCAAAAAAATAAAAGACAAAGGAAAACTTCCAAATCCATTCTATTAGAACAGTATCAACCTGGTAGCAAAACCTGGTAAAGCTACAACAACAACAACAAAAGAACTACAAGCCAATATCTATGATGAAAATAAGAGCACAAAGTCCTCAAAAAAATTAAAAACAGAATTCAACAATACATTAAAAAAATCATTCACCACAATCAAATGGGATTTTTTCCCCAAGATGCAAGGGGATTCATATTTGCAAAACTATAAATGCAATATGTCACACTAAAAATAAAAACGATAAAAACCATACAATCACTTCAATAGATGCAGGAAAAGCATTTGACAAAGTACAACATCCATTCATGATAAAAGCTCTCAACAAAGCATGTCTAGAGGGAATATAACGCAACATAATAAAGGTCTCAACGCAACATAATAAAGGTCTTACGTGTCAAACCCACAGCAAACATCATATTCAATGAGAAAAAACTGAGAGCTTTCCCCCTAAGTTCAGGAACAAAACAACGATGTCCACCTTTACCATTTTTATTCAGCATGCTACCAGAAGTCCTAGCCAGAGCAATCAGACAACAAAAAGAAACAAAAAGCATTCAAATTGGTAAGGAAGTAGTAAAACTTTCACTATTTGCCAATGACATCATACCACATACAGAAAACCTAAAGACTTCACCAAAATTTAACTAGAACTGATGAATGAATTCAGTATAATCACAGGATACAAAATTAATGTAAAGAAAAATGTTGCATTTCTATACATTAATAATGAAACAGCAGAAAGAAATTAAGAAAACAGTCCCACTTACAATTGCACTAAAAACAATAAATTATCTTGAAATCAACTTAACCAAAGAGGTGAAAGACTTGTACTCTGAAAATTTTAAAACATTGATGAAAGAAATTCAAGATAACACAAAGAAATGGAAATACATTCCATGGATACAAAGAAGAGATATTGTTAAAATGTCTATACTATCCAAAGCAATCTACACATTTAAGGCAATCCCTATCAAAACACCAACAGCATATTTCACAGAACTAGAACGAACAATCAAACATTTATATGGAACCACAAAAGACCCTGAATAGCCAAATCAATCTTGAAAAAGAAATACAAAAATAGAGATATCACAATTCCAGACTTCAAGTTATATTACAAAGCTATTGCAATCAAAAGAGTATGGTACTGGCACAAAATTAGACATATCGATCAATGGAACTGAATAGAAAACCCAGAAATAACCCTACAATTATATGGTCAATTAATGTTCAACAAAGGAGAAGAAAAATACATGAGAAGAAAGAGACATTTCAAAAATGGTGTTGGAAAACTGCACAGGTATATACAGAGGAATGAAACTGGACCACTCTCTTATACCATATACAAAAATAAACTCAAAATGGATTAAAGACCTAAACTATAAAAATTCTAGAAGAAAGCTCAGGCAGTAATGTCTCTGACATCAATCAGAGCAACATTTTTCTAGATATGTCTCCTGAGGTAAGGGAAATAAAAGCAAAAATGAACTATTGGGACTATATCAATAGTCCCTTCCCACAGTGAAGGAAGGAATCATAAAACTAAAAGACAGCTGATGGAATGGGAGAAGATATTTGCAATGACATATCTGAAAAGTGTTAGTATATAAAATATATAAAGGACTTATGAAACTCAACACCCAAAAACCAAATAATCCAATTCAAATTGGTCAGAAGAAATGAACAAACATTTCCCCAAAAAGATATCCAGATGCCAACATTCACATGAAAAGATGGCCAACATCACTTACTATCAAGGAAATGCAAATCAAAACTAGAATGACAGATCACCTCACATCTGTCAGAATGACTAAAATAAAAAAAAAACACAAGAAACAATAAGCAGTGGTATTTGGAGAAAAAAGGAAGCCTTGTGCACTGTTGGTGGGAATGCAAACTAGTAAAGCAACTGTGTAAAACAGTATGGAGTTTCCTCAAAAAGTTAATAATAGAACTACCTTACTATCCATAAATCACACTACTGGATATTTACCCAAAGAATACAAGAACACTATTCAAAGAATACATGCATCCATATATTTATAGCAGCATTATTTGCAATAGCCAAGTTATGGAAGCATCCCAAGTGTCCATCGATAGGTAAATGGATAAAGAAAAAGTGGTATATACACACAATGGAATATTATTCATCTATAAAAAAGAATAAAATCTTGCCAGTTATAATAACAGAAGGAGGTACAGAATATAAGGCTAAGTGAAATTTGTCAGAGAAAGACAATTACCATATGATTTCATATGGTATATGTGGAATTTAAGAAACAAAACAAACACACAAAGGAAAGAGAGAGAAAGACCAACAAAGAAACAGACTCTTAACTATAGAAAACTAATTGATGCCTACCAGAGGAAAAGTGGGGAGAGGAGAGGATATTGGGGTATGAAATAGGGAATGGGGATTAAAGAGTACATTTATCATAATGAGCACTAAGTAATGTATAGAATTATTGAATCATTATATTATACACCTGAAACTAATATAACACTGCATGTTAACTATACTGGCATTAAAATTAAAAATTAAAATAAAAGAAACCATACAATTCAGACCAGCAAGGTTTTCAAAAAAATTAGATCTAAAAATGCTATGAATAAATAAATAAATAATTGCTCATTTTACCTCCTGACAGAGGAAGTTCTGGTTTATGGAAGCAGAGAGGATAAGCAACACTCCCCAGAACAAAAACAAATGTTTCAGATGGATAATTAATCACACACTATTGACTAGACAAATACAAGTTTTATAATTCACCTTAATTTACTATAGTTTGATTTTATTTATTTTTTTAATTCCTGGGCACCTGGGTTGCTCAGTTGGTTGAACATCTGACTCTTGATCTCAGCTCAGGTCTTAATCTCAGGTTTGTGAATTCAAGTCCCTTGTTGGGCTCCTTGCTAGGTGTGGAGCCTACTTTAAAAAAAATTCGAGGATAGCTATCATACAGTGCTATTTTAGTTTCAGGTGATTCAACAATAACATCCATCCCCTAGTGTTCATCATGACACGTGCACTCTGGATTAATTCCCATCACCTATTGCACCCAACCCCCACTCACCTTTCATCTGGTAACCATCATTTTGTTCTCCATAGTTATGAGTCTGTTTCTTTGTATCTCTCTCTCTCTTCTATTTCCTTTGTGTGCTTGTTTTGTTTCTTAAATTCCACATGTAAGTGAAATCATATGGTATTTGTCTTTCTCTGACTGAATTAATTTGCTTAGCATCACATTATTCTCTCTAGCTCCATCCATGTCATTCCAAATGGCAAGATTACATTCTTTTTATGACTGAATAATATTCCACTGTATATGTACATCACTCCTTCTTTATCCATTCACCTATCAATGGACACTAGGTCTGCTCCCATAATTTGGGTATTATAAATAATGCTGCTATAAAAATAGGAGTGTATGTATCCCTTTGAATTAGTGTTTTTGTATTTTAGGGGTAAATATCAAGTAGGGCAATTACTAAATCATAGGGTAATTCTATATCTAATTTTTTAAGGAAACTCTATATTGTTTTCCACAGTGGCTGCACCAGTTTGCATTCCCACCAACGGTGCACAAGTCTTCCTTTTCCTCCACATTCTCACCAACACTTGGTTGTTTCTTGTGTTTTTTATTTTAGCCATTCTAACAGATATGAGGTGATATGTCATTCCAGTTTTCATTTGCATTGCCCTGATAATGAGTGATGTTCAGCATCTTTTCATGTGTGTGTTGGTCATCTGAATGTCTTTTTTGGAGAAATGTCTGTTCATTTCTTCCACCCATTTTTTAAAATGTTTTATTTATTTTTGAGAAAGAGGAAGATAGACACAGTATGAGCAGGGGAGGGGCAGAGAGAGGGAGACACAGAGTCTGAAGCAGGCTCCAGGCTCTGAGCTGTCAGCACAGAGCCGGACATGAGGGTGGAACCCACAAATTGCGAGATCATGACCTGACCTGAAGTCGGACGCTTAACTGAGTGAACCACCCAGGTACCCCTCTTCCACCCATCTTTAATTCAATTATTTAGTTTCTGATTGTTGACTTGTATAAGTGCTTTATATATTTTGTACATTAACCCTTTATTTTGTATATGGTGTAGAAAGTGGTCCAGTTTCATTCTTTTGCAAGTAGAGACCAGTTTTTCCAACACCATTTGTTGAAGAGACTGTCCTTTTCTATTGGATATTCTTTCCTGTAATTTTCTATTGTTTTAAAGCATATATTTTAATTAAAAATGTCAGTAAATTTGATTATCTAACGTATAGTAGAAATATCTCTATTTACAAGTCAGGATTTCATCATTTTTAAGTTTATTTTCCTTCATGCTTAAAACTTTTATTGATGATATAAACTGCAACATGGCTTAGATCCAGTTCTCTCAATTTCATGTGTATACATCCAAACATTATTAAATGTTTAAATTTAAAAAAAACATGAAAAAGAAACTTTCCAATTACAAATTGATCATATGGAAAGAATATACAAGATGTGATTCTGAGACAAGTAGGGGAAATTTCTTTGTACTCTAGTCTCTTGTAATTCCATTTTTGTTTTGTTTTGTTTTATTCCAAATTTTATTTAAAGTCTAGTTAGTTAACATACAATGTAATATTGGTTTAAGAAGTAGAATTTACTGGTTCATCACTTACATATAAACCCAGCGCTCATCATAACAAATGCCATCCTTAATATCCATCACCCATTTAGCTCCTCCCCCATCCACCTCCCTCCATCAACCCTCAGTTTGTTCTCTATAGTTGAGTCTATTATGGTTTGTCCCCCACCCTCTTCTTTTCCTTCTCATATGTTCATCTGTTTTGATTCTTAAATTCCACCAATGAGTGAAATCATATGGTATTTTCTTTCTCTGATTGACTTATTTCACTTAGCATAATACCTTCTAGCTCCATTCATGTCATTGCAAACAGTAGAATTTCATTCTTTTTGATTCCCAAGTAGTATTCTATTTTATATATACCGCATCTTCTTTATCCATTCATTAGTCAAGAACATGGGCTCTTTGCATAGTTTAGCTGTTCATAATGTTGCTATAAAAATTGAGGTTCATGTGCCCCTTTGGATCTGTATTTTTTTATCCATTGGGTAAATACCTAGTATGGCAGTCCTGGATTATAGGGTACTTTTATTTTTAATTTTTTTGAGGAACCTCCATAGTGTTCTCCAAGAGGCTGCACCAGTTTGTATTCCCATCAAAAGTGCAAGAGGGTTCCCCTTTCTCTGCATCATCACCAACATCTGTTGTTTCCTGCATTGTTAATTTTAACCATTCTGACAGTTGTGAGGTGGTATCTCATCATGGGTTGGATTTGTACTTTCCTGATGAATGATGTTGAACATCTTTTCATATGTCTGTTAGCCATCTGGATGTCTTCTTTCGTAAAGTGTCTATTCATGTATTCTGCCCATTTTTAAACTAGATTATTTGGTTTTGAGCTGTTGAGTTTTATAAATTCTTTATAGATTTTGGAAACTAACCCTCTATCAGATATGTTATTTGAAAATATCTTCTCCCATTTTGTAGTTTTGTTAACTACAGAAGTTAACAGTTGTGCAGAAGCTTTTTATACGAAAAGTCCCAATAGTTCATTTTTTCTTTTGTTTCTCTTGCCTCTGGATACATGTCTAATGAGAAGTTGTTGTGGCCAAGGTCAAAGAGGATGCTGCCTGTGTTCTCTTCTAGAATTTTTATTGTTTCAGGTCTCATATTTAGATCTTTCATACATTTTGAATTTATTTTTGTGTATGGTGTAAGAAAGTGGTCCAATGTCATTCTTCTGCATGTTGCTATCCAGTTTTCCCAAAACCATTTGTTAAAAAGACTGTTTTTCACTCGTTGTATATTCTTTTCTGCTTTGCCAAGATTTAGTTGACCATATAGTTATGAGTCGAATTCTGGTTTGTTCCACCAATCTAATGTGTCTGCTTTTATTCAGTACCACACCGTCTTGATGAGTACAGCTTTGTAATATACCTTGAAATACAGAATCATGGTTTCTTCAGCTTTTCTTTTCTTTTTCAGCATGTATTTGGCTATTTGGGATCTTTTGTGGGTCCATACAAATTTTAGGATTGTTTGTTCTAGCCCTGTGAAAAATGATGGTGAGTGTGTGTGTGTGTGTGTGTGTGTGTGGAGATTGCATTAAATGTATAGATTGCTTTGGGCAGTATAGACGTTTTAACAATGTTTGTTTTTCCAATCCATTAACATGGAATATTTTTCCATCTCTTTGTGTCCTTTTCAATTTTTTCATAGTGTTCTATAGTTTTCAGAGTACAGATCTTTTACCTCTTTTGTTGGGTTTATTCCTAGGTATCTTACTGTTTTTGGTGAAATTGTAAATGGGATCGATTCCTTGATTTCTTTTTCTGCTGCTTGATTATTGGTGTATAAAAATGCAACTGATTTCTGTATATTGATTTTATACCCTGTGGCTTTCCTGAATTCATATATTATTTCTCATAATTTTTTTTTTTGTGGAGTCTTTTGGGTTTTCTACATAGAGTATTATGTAACATGCAAATATTTGAAGTTCTACTTATTCCTTGGTGATTTGGATGATTTTAACTTCTTTTTATTGTCTGATTACTGAGGTTAAGACTTCCAGTACTATGTTAAATAACAATGGTGAGAGTGGACATCCCTGTCTTGTTCCTGACTGTAGAGGAAAGGCTCTCAGTATTTTTCCCCAGTGAGAGTCATATTAGCTATGTTTTGTTTTTGTTTTTGTTTATGTTTTTGTTTTTGTTTTGTCTTGTATATGGTCTTTATGATGTGGAAGTATGTCCCATCTATACATACTTTTTAAAGGGTTTTTATTAAGAATGTATGCTGTATTTCGTCAAAAGCTGTTTCTGCATCTATTGAGAGTATCACATGGTTCTTATTCCTTCTTTTATTAAGTGTATTGCGTTGATTGATTTGCAGCCCAGGAATAAATCCCACTTGATAATGCTAAATAATTGTTTTAATGGACTGTTAGACTTGATTTACTAGTATCTTGTTGATAATTTTTGCATTCAGGTTCATCAAGAATGTTGGCCTATAATTCTCCTTTTTAGTGGGGTCTTCGTCTTGTCAAAAGAAAGCCTGAGTAGCCATAGTTATGTCAGATGAACTAGATTTTAACCCATAGACTGTAACAAGAAGATGAAGAAGGGCACTATACCATAATTGAAGGGTCTATCCATCAAGATCTAACAATTGCCAATATTTATGCCGCCAGCTTGAAACACTCAAATATATAAATCAATTAATAACAAATACAAAGGATTTTAATACCCCACTTATAGCAATGGACAGATCATCTAAGCAGAAAATAAATAAGGAAACAATGGCTTTGAATGACACACTGGACCAGATGGACTTAACAGATATATTCAGAACATTGTATCTTAAAGCAGTAGAATACACATTCTTCTCAAGTGCACATGGAACATTCTCCAGAATAGATCACATATTGGATCACAAATCATCCCTCAACAAGTACAAAAGATTGAGACCACACCATGCATATTTTGAGACTACAATGCTATGAAACTTGATGTCAACCACAAGAAAACATTTCGGAAGACCACAAACACATAGAGTTTTAAGAACATGCTACTAAAGAATGAATGGATACACCAGGAAATTAAAGGAGAAATTTAAAAAAAAATACAAGGAAGCAAATGAAAATTAAAACACAGCAGTCCAAAACCTTTGGGATGCGGCAAAGGCAGTCCCAAGAGGAGAGTGATTGCCATACAGACCTACTTCAAGAAACAAGAAAGCTTTCAAATACACAATGTAAACTTACACCAAAAGGAACTAGAAAAGGAGTAGCGAATAAAGTCTAAGTCAAAGAGAAGAAGGGAAACAATAAAGATTTGAGGAGAAATAAACAATATAGAAACAAACAAAAAAAGCCAAAACAGTAGAACAGTTTAATGAAACTAAGAGCTAATTCTTTGGAATAAAATTGATAAACCTCTATTCAGACTTATCAAAAAGAAGAGAAAGGATACAAATAAATAAAATCACAAATGGAAGATGAGAGAGCTCAACCAACACTACAGAAATACTAACAAGTATAAGAGAATATTATGAGGGGTGCCTGCGTGGCTCAGTGGTTAAGTGTCCAACTTCAGTTCAGGTCATGATCTCATGGCTCATGAGTTCAAGTCCTGAGTTTGGCTCTGTACTGATACCTCACAGCCTGGAGCCTGCTTCGGATCCTGGAACCCATCTCTCTTTCTGCCCCTCCCCTGCTTGCACTCTGTCTCTCTCAAAAATAAATAAACTTTAAAAAAAGATTTTTGGGGCACCTGGGTGGCTCAGTCGGCTGGGAGGTCGACTTCAGCTCAGGTCATGATCTCACGGTCTTTGAGTTTGAGCCCTGTGTCAGGCTTTGTGCTGAGTGCTCAGAGCCTGGAGCCTGCTTCCAATTCTGTGTCTCCCTCTCTCTGCCCCTTCCCTGCTTGCTGTCTTTCTGTCTCTCTGTCTCAAAAATAATAAACACTAAAAAAACATTTTTTTAAGATTTTTTAAAAAAATCACAAGAGTATATTATGAAAAGGTATATACCAACAAACTGGGCAATCTGGAAGAAATGGATAAATTCCTAGAAACACACAAACTACCAAAATGGGCAGAGGAAGAAACAGAAAATTTGAATAATCCCCATAGCCGGCAAAGAAATTGAATCAGTAACCAAAAATTGCGGGGGAAGTAGGTTCTACTTACATAAATGAGTTTGAAAAAAGCTTAGGGTGGAAAGCCACCACCATGAGGTGAAAGTGCTCGATGTTAGCTAGCGAGATATTGTAATGGGATCACGAGTAAATTGTTATATCACCTGCAGGAAATTACTTTCCATCCGGCACTAATATACCTTGATCACAAACACCACTTGCTCCCCAGACCCTTTCCTTCTCACACATACAAGATAATGATTACTGTCTGATTGTTTTCTTCACATTCACCACATGTGTAAGATCTTGAGCGCTCAATAAATATGGAGACAAAACCACTGTTGAGGGCTCTTGTCTCCTTCTAGACATTAGCCTCTCTTATATTCAATTCTGTGTTCACTCTCTTGCTGGACAAGAGAGAACTCCAGACTCATAGTCTGCAACAAAAAATTTCCCAACAAATAAGATGACTAGATGGCTTCCCAGAAGAATTCTACTAGATGTTTTAAAAAGAGTTAATACCTATTCTCAAACTGTTCCAAAAAGTAGAAATGGAAGGAAAACTTCCAAACTCATTCTATGAGGCCGGCATTACCTTGATTCTTCTGGTTACCTTTTAAATAACTTTTTTTTTTAATTTTTTTTTCAACGTTTATTTATTTTTGGGACAGAGAGAGACAGAGCATGAACGGGGGAGGGGCAGAGAGAGAGGGAGACACAGAATCGGAAACAGGCTCCAGGCTCTGAGCCATCAGCCCAGAGCCCGACGCGGGGCTCCAACTCACGGACCACGAGATCGTGACCTGGCTGAAGTCGGACGCTTAACCGACTGCACCACCCAGGCGCCCCACCTTTTAAATAACTTTTAAAATGTACTTAAAGGAGAACAAATAGCCAATATTTCAGCCTCATTTCATGTGTTAACTTACATTTGAAGACAAATTCCTTATTTTTACTTTTGCCATTTTGCTACAAGGATATTTTTCTATTTGATAGTTCTAGAGTATCATTCTAATTCAAAGGCACTATCACTAACATAAAAAATGACAAAGTAATCATTTCCCCCTCCTAACAACCACAGAGCTATCTATTACTACTATTATCAGAAATAATAGAACACTTTGTACTACTTTTTAACAACATGGAAAGCTAATGAAAGATACCCTAAGAATTACACTAACATCTGTAAAGTAAGCAGAGTATCATCTGTAAAGTCTGACTAAACTTCAAATGAGCTGTTTATACAGCTTGAAAGCAATTCAAAACACAATAAACAAAAATAAACTTCTTATTTCTGACATGTAAAGAGCTTGACAGTCATCACATGCATCCTCACAATAAGAATAAAGCTGAACAAACTGAAATGCAACAATTCTTGATTCATCAAAGAATTGAGAACATAAGACAAACTGTGATCCTGAAAACTAAATAAACAAATAGACAATTATAGAGAATTAGAACTTACCAGGAACAGAAGCCCATAGCTTAGGTCAGTATATTTAAACTATAATTGATGAATTTCTGGAGTCTTTGTGCAGACTAAGCTTAGAGCTTAAAACTCTGAAGGAGCCTACTCTTAAGCCCTACACTTTCCATAATTTTTCTTGAAATATCCCTACCAGTTTTTCACTATGAATATCAGAGAAAAAACTGTAGTGCTTCTCACAGGGGAAAATAAAAGCAACCATTCTCAAATATATATAGAGGTTTCTTCTCCTTAAACAAGGCCTTCCTTCAAGGAAATTATTCTACCATAACCTAACATAAGAGAATTTTACCAAAGCCTGACAAACCTGGCAAAGGAAACTCCCAAGTCCATCTCTCTTTAGATTTTGACAAAGAGGAAGGAAATTGCATAATTTAGGCCCATGAAAAGAATAAAACCTAATTATAGGACTACACAAGTCTTGCTTACTCTCCTCCCATACATTACCACCACATCAGTAGAACTCCTGAATAATAGCAGGGGGTTATAGCTGAAAGAATTGAAAGCCTCAGACCTTATTATGGGGTCTATGGATAACTAAAGACAATATGGGAGACAAAAACAAGGACAGTAGAGGAAATTTTAGCCTCTAACATCACAGCTATAGCAAATAGTAAACACAGTCTAACTTTTAGCCAGACAAACATAAAAGCTTACACTAAAGACCAATCTACTTCAGTGCCTTTCAACTAATATTAATATATATATATGTATATATATATATCTCACACACACACACACATATATATATATATATATATATATAACTGTTAAAGAAAATTACAATGCACACTAAAAGGCAAAATGGTCAGAAGAAACAAAGTAAGCATTAGAACTAGACTCAGAATTGGCAGAAATTTTGGAATTATCAGACTTTGAGTTTAAAATAACTATGATAAATATGCTGATGTATTTAATGGAAGAAATGGATAACATGCAAGAACAGATGGGTAATGTAAGCAGAGACATGAGAACTCTAAAAAAGAATCAAGAGAAAATGTTAGAAAACAAAAATACTATAATAGAAATGAAGAATGTATTGATGAACTCAACAGACTAGACAGAATCAGTAAATTTGAAGATATGTCAATGGAAACTTCCAAAAGTTAAATGCAAAGAGATAAAAGAATAAAAACAATGGGATAGAATATCCAAGAACTGTGAAATAATTACAAAAAGGTCTAAGATATACATAATGGGGTATCAGAAGGAAAGGAGAGAGAACATTAGAAATATTTGAAGTAACAGTGGCCGAGAATTCTCTAATTAACAGACACAAAACTACAGATCTGAGAAGCTCAGAAAAAGTCAACTATGAAAAATACCAGAAAACATACACCTTGGAATGTTATATTCAAACTTCAGAAAATCAAAGGCAAAGAAAACATCTTGAAAGAAGCCAGTGGTAGTTGTGGTGGGTGTAAAACCTTAGATATAGAGAAACAGAACAAGAATTACTTTGGAATTCTCTTCAGAAACCATTCAAGCAAGAATAAAGTGGAGTGAATTATTTGATGTTGAAATAAAAACCACACCAATGTAGATTTTGTATATGATATACAACTTTATACCTACAAATTTTATAACCTAGACAAAATGAACCAATTTCTTAAACAACACATTCATTAAGAAAGAGACCTGGGAAGATGGCAGTGTAGGAGGACGCTGAGCTCACCTCATCCTGCTGATCACTTAGATTCCATCCACACCTGCCTAACTAAGCCAGAAAACCACCAGAAGACTAGCAGAATGGATTCTCTGGAGCCAAGTGTAGACAAGAAGCCCATGGAAGAGGATAGGAAGGGTGGAGAGGTGGTGTATGCTACATGGACTGGTGGGAGGGACCTGGGGTGGTGGAGGAGCAGCCCACCCCAGCAAGGCAGAGCCCCTTGCAAAAGCAGAGGGGCTGGACTCCCTGAGTTCTGACAGCCAGTGGGACTTAACATTTGGAATGTGAAAAGTCAACAGCTCTGCTCTTGGAGAGTGGGGAGGTCAAGAAGATGCTGGGAGGGAGAGTTGTTGAGCCCTGGAAGACAGAACTTAGCTCAGCAGGGAAACAAAGGTGCTGGGAAGCACCATCTCCCTCTCCCATCTCCCAGCCAAACTTCCAAAGGGAACCAGTTCCCATCACCGAACTTGCTTGCACTGAGCAAACGCCAATGCTGTGCTTCTGTGGCTTCTGTGGATCCATCCCTCTGACAGGTCAGCCTCCCTCCTGGTTCTGCAGGGCCCCTCCTGCAGAGAACCATGGAAGGCAAAGGGAGCTCAGCCTTCCCCTCCCACCCCTGTGCATCTTGCAGATCTGCCGGCTAATACACCAGATCCCATCGAAGCAGCACCACAAGTCTGGCAAAGTGCAAATAGCCCAGACAGGGGCCACACCACTCCACACCCCTGAGAGAGGGGAAGATAAGGTGCACACCAGTCTGACTGTGGCCCCGCCCACCAACACAAGTTACTCCAGACAGCACAGGGGAAGTGCCCTGCAGTCTGGAGCCATGGCAGGGACTACCCAAAATGATGAAACGGAAGAAGTCTCCTCAAAAGAAACTCCAGGAAGTAGCGACAGCTAACGAATTGATCAAAAACGATTTAAGCAATATATCCGAACAAGAATTCAGAATAATGAAATTAATCTCTGGGCTTGAGAAAAGCATAGAGGAGAGCAGAGAATCCATTGCTATTGCTACAGAGATCAAGGGACTAAGAAATAGTAATGAAGAGCTAAAAAATGCTATAAATGAGGTGCAAAATAAAATGGAGGTGGCCATAGCACGGATTGAAGAGGCAGAGGAGAGAATAGGTGAATTAGAAGATAAAATTATGGAAAAAGAGGAAATTTAGAAAAAGAGATAAAAAAATCCAGGAGTATGAGGGGAGAATTAGAGAACCAAGTGATGCAATCAAATGGAACAATAGCCGTATCATAGGAATTCCAGAAGAAGAAGAGTGAGAGAAAGGGACTGAAGGTGGACTTGAACAAATCATAGCTGAGAACTTCCCTGATTTGAGGAAGGAAAAAGGCATTGAAATCCAAGAAGCACAGATAACTCCCTTCAGACATAACTTGAATTGATCTTCTGCACGACATATAGTGAAACTGGCAAGATACAAGGATAAAGAGAAAATTCTGAAAGCATCTAGGGATAAACAGGCTCTAACTTACAAACGTAGACACAGAAGAGTAGTGGCAGACCTATCTATTGAAACTTGGCAGGCCAGAAAGGAATGGCAGGAAATCTTCAGTGTGATGAACAGGAAAAATATGCAGCCAAGAATCCTTTATCCAGCAAGTCTGTCATTCAGAATAG
The DNA here is from genome assembly GCF_027475565.1 of Acinonyx jubatus. Lineage (NCBI taxonomy): Eukaryota > Metazoa > Chordata > Mammalia > Carnivora > Felidae > Acinonyx > Acinonyx jubatus. Next base: position 62,063,537 of record NC_069391.1, read on the forward strand.
AAGGAAAGATAATGGTCTTCCCAAACAAACAAAAACTGAAGGAATTCATCACCACTAAACCAGCCTTACAAGAGATCCTAAGGGATTCTGTGAGTGAAATGTTGCAAGGACCACAAAGTACCAGAGACACCACTACAAGCATGAAACCTATAGACATCACAATGACTCTAAACCCATATCTTTCAATAATAACACTGAATGTAAATGGACTAAAGGCTCCAACCAAAAGACATAGGATAACAGAATGGATAAAAAAACAAGACCCATCTATTTGCTGTCTACAAGAGACTCATTTTAGACCTGAGGACACCTTCAGATTGAAAGTGAGGGGATGGAGAACTATCTATCATGCTACTGGAAGTCAAAAGAAAGCTGGAGTAGCCATACTTACATCAGACAAACTAGAATTTCAACTAAAGGCTGTAACAAGAGATGAAGAAGGACATTATATAATAATTGCAGGGTCTATCCATCCGGAAGAGCTAACAATTATAAATGTCTATGCACCGAATACAAAAGCCCCCAAACATATAAAACAATTAATCACAAACATAAGGAACCTTATTGATAAGAATGTGGTAACTGCAGGGGACTTTAATACTCCACTTACAACAATGGATAGAGCATCTAGACACAGGATCAATAAAGAAACAAGGGCCCTGAATGATACTCTGGATCAGATGGACTTGACAGATATATTTAGAACTCTGCATCCCAAAGCAACAGAATATACTTTCTTCTCGAGCGCACATGGAAACTTCTCCAACATAGATCACATACTAGGTCACAAAACAGCCCTTCATAAGTATACAAGAATTGAGATCATACCATGCACACTTTCAGACCACAATGCTATGAAACTTGAAATCAACCACAGTAAAAAGTCTGGAAAACCTCCAAAACCATGGAGGTTAAAGAACACCCTACTAAAGAATAAATGGGTCAACCAGGCAATTAGAGAAGAAATTTAAAAATATATGGAGACAAATGAAAATGAAAATACAACAATCCAAACGCTTTGGGATGCAGCGAAGGCAGTCCTGAGAGGAAAATATATTGCAATCCAGGCCTATCTCAAGAAACAAGAATACAAAACCTAACAGCACACCTAAAGGAAATAGAAGCAGAACAGCAAAGACACCCCAAACCCAGCAGAAGAAGAGAAATAATAGAGATCAGAGCAGAAATAAACAACATAGAATATTAAAAAAAAACAAAAAACAGTAGAGCAGATCAATGAAACCAAGAGTTGGTTTTGTGAAAAAATCAACAAAATTGCTAAACCTCTAGCCAGGCTTCTCAAAAAAGAAAAAGAAGAGGACCCAAATAGATAAAATCATGAATGAAAATGGAATTATTACAACCAATCCCTCAGAAATATAAGCAATTATCAGGGAATACTATGAAAACTTATATGCCAACCAACTGGACAACCTGGAAGAAATGGACAAATTCCTAAACACCCACACACTTCCAAAACTCAAACAGGAAGAAATAGAAAATTTAAACAGACCCATAAGCAGCGAAGAAGTTGAACCAGTTATCAAAAATCTCCCAACAAATAAGAGTCCAGGACCAAGTGGCTTCCCTGGGGAATTCTACCAGACATTTAAAGCAGAGATAATACCTATCCTTCTCAAGCTGTTCCAAAAAATAGAAAGGGAAGGAAAACGTCCAGACTCATTTTATGAAGCCAGCATTACTTTGATTCCCAAACCAGACAGAGACCCAGGAAAAAAAGAGAACTACAAGCCAATATCCCTGATGAATATGGATGCAAAAATTCTCAAAAAGATACTAGCAAATCGAATTCAACTGCATATAAAAAGAATTATTCACCATGATGAAGTGGGATTCATTACTGGGTTGCAGGGCTCTTTCAACATTCACAAATCAATCAATGTGATACATCACATTAGTAAAAGAAAAAAGAAAAGAAAAGAAAAGAAAAAAAAAGAACCATATGATCCTGTCAATCAATGCAGAAAGAGCATTTGACAAAATTCAGCATCCTTTCTTTTTTTTTTTAATTAATTAATTTATTTTTTTTATTTTTGGGACAGAGAGAGACAGAGCATGAACGGGGAGGGGCAGAGAGAGAGGGAGACACAGAATCGGAAACAGGCTCCAGGCTCTGAGCCATCAGCCCAGAGCCTGACGTGGGGCTTGAACTCACGGACCGCGAGATCGTGACCTGGCTGAAGTCGGACGCTTAACCGACTGCGCCACCCAGGCGCCCCTGGCATCCTTTCTTAATAAAAACCCTCGAGAAAGTTGGGATGGAAGGAACATACTTAAACATCATAAAAGCCATTTATGAAAAGCCCACAGCTAATATCATCCTCAATGGGGAAAAACTGAGAGCTTTCTCCCTGAGATCAGGAACATGACAGGGATGTCCACTCTCACTGCTGTTGTTTAACATAATGCTGGAAGTTGTAGCATCAGCAATCAGACAACAAAAGGAAATCAAAGGCATCAAAATAGGCAAAGGTGAAGTCAAGCTTTCAGTTTGCAGATGACATGATATTATACATGGAAAACCCAGTAGACTCCACCAAAAGTCTGCTAGAACTGAAACATGAATTCAGCAAAGTTGCAGGATACAAAATTAATGTACAGAAATCAGTTGTATTCTTATACACTAATAATGAAGCAACAGAAAGATAAATAAAGAAACTGATCCCATTCACAATTGCACCAAGAAGCATAAAATACCTAGGAATAAACCTACCCAAAGATGTAAAAGATCTGTATGCTGAAAACTATAGAAATCTTATGAAGGAAATTGAAGAAGGTATAAAGAAATGGAAAAACATTCCACGCTCATGGATTGGAAGAACAAATATTGTTAAAATGTCAATACTACCCAAAGCTACCTACACATTCGATGCAACCCCAATAAAAATTGCACCAGCATTCTTCTCGAAGCTAGAACAAGCAATCCTAAAATTTGTATGTAACCCGAATAGCCAAAGTAATTTTGAAGAAGAAGACCAAAGCGGGAGGCATCACAATCCCAGACTTTAGCCTCTACTACAAAGCTGTAATCATCAAGACAGCATGGTATTGGCACAAAAACAGACACATAGACCAATGGAATAGAATAGAGCCTCCAGAATTAGACCCACAAAAGTATGGCCAACTCATCTTGGACATAGCAGGAAAGAATATCCAATGGAAAAAAGACAGTCTCTTTAACAAATGGTGCTGGGAGAACTGGACAGTAACATGCATAAGAATGCGACTAGAGCACTTTCTTACACCATTCACAAAAATAAACTCAAAATGGATGAAGGACTTGAATGTGAGACAGGAAACCATCAAAACCCTAGAGGAGAAAGCAGGAAAAAAATCTCTCTGTCCTCAGCCACAGCAATTTCTCACTTGACACATCCCCAAAGGCAAGGGAATTAAAAGCAAAAATGAACTATTGGGACCTCATGCAGATAATAAGCTTCTGCACTGCAAAGGAAACAACCAACAAAACTAAAAGGCAACCAACAGAATGGGAAAGATATTTGGAAATGACATATGGAAGAAAGGGCTAGTATCCAAAATCTATAAAGAGCTCACCAAACTCCACACCTGAAAAACAAATAACCCAGTGAAGAAATGGGCAGAAAACATGAATAGACACTTCTCTAAAGAAGACACCCAGATAGCCAACAGGCACATGAAAAGATGCTCAACGTCGCTTCTAATCAGGGAAATACAAATCAAAACCACACTCAGATATCACCTCACACCAGTCAGAGTGGCCAAAATGAACAAATCAGGAGACCATAGATGCTGGCGAGGATGTGGAGAAACAGGAACCCTCTTGCACTGTTGTTGGGATTGCAAACTGGTGCAGCTGCCCTGGAAAACGGTGTGGAGGTTTTTAAAAAAATTAAAAATAGATCTACCTTATGACCTAGCAATAGCACTGCTAGGAATTTACCCAAGGGATACAGGAGTGCTGATGCATAGGAGCACTTGTACCCCAATGTTTATAGCAGCACTTGCAACAACAGCAACAATAGCCAAATTATGGAAAGAGCCTACATGTCCATCAACTGATGAATGGGTAAAGAAATTGTGGTTTATATACACAATGGAATACTACGTGGCAATGAGAAAGAATGAAATATGGCCTTTTGTAGCAACTTGGATGGAACTGGAGAGTGTTATTCCAAGTGAACTAAGTCATACAGAGAAAGACAGATACCATATGTTTTCATTCTTATGTGTATCCTGAGAAACTTAACAGAAGGCCATGGGGGAGGGGAAGGAAAAAAAAAAAAAAAGAGAGGCAGGGAGCCAAACCATAAGACACTCTTAAAAACTGAGAATAAACTAAGGGTTGATGGGGGGGTGGGAGGGACAGGAGGGTGGGTGATGGGCATTGAGGAGGACACCTGTTGGGATGAGCACTGGGTTTTGTATGGAAACCAATTTGACAATAAATTTCATATTAAAAAACACATTCATTAAAACACACCCAAAATAAATATACAATCTTAATAGGCCAATATTTATGTTAAATATTTTGATCAGTAGTTAGTAGCCTTTCTAAAAAATACTTCAGGTAATATTGTTTCACTGGTGAATTCTACCCAAAAATTAAGGTTTAAATGTTATCAATTCTATACAATCCCTTGCATAAAATAGAGTGGAGAAAACAATTCCTAACTCATTCTCCGAGGCCAGCATTAGCCAGCTAAAACCAGACAAAGATATTACAATTCAGAAAAAAGTACAGAATACATGAATGTAAATGTATAACCCCTCAACAAAATTTAGCAAAAACTTAATCCAAAAATGTATAAAAGCAATGATGTACCATAACCAAGTGGGATTTATCCCTGGTATGCAAGGCTGTTTTAACATTGAAAATCAGTTAATGCAATCAATGATATCAACAGAATGAAGAAGAAAAACATACAATGATATCAATAGAAACATAAAATGCATTTGACAAAATTCAGCACCCATTCACGTACACACAAATGTCTCTGGAAACAAGGTGCAGAGGGGACTTCCTCAACTTAATAAAGAACACCTGCAGAAACGGGCAGCTAATTTCATAATTAAATGCTGACAAACTAAATGATTTTTTCCAAGATAGAGAACAGAAGAAAGATGTACCCTTTCATTGCTCCTACTCAACATGGTACTGGAAATCCTAGCTAATGCAGCAGAACAAAATAGATAGATGATAGATAGATACATAGATAAAAGGCATACGGATTGGGAAGAAAGAAATAAAATATCTTTGTTCAGAGATGACATTATTTTCTATGTCAAATAATTTACCAGAAAGAAACATATGTAACTAAAAAGTGAATATAGGAAGATTGCAGGATACAATGTCATTATATAAAACTCAATTGCCTTCCTATAAACCAGCAATGGACAACTGGTATTTGAAATGAAAAACACAATACCATTTACCTTAGCACCAAAACATTAAAATGCTTAGAAATAAATTTAACAAAATATGTACATAATCTATATGAGTAAAACTACAACATTCAGATGAAATAAATCAAAGAAGCACTAGATGGAGGTATTCCATGTTAATGAATAGAATTCTCAATATTTTAACATGTCTTTTCCAACTAACTTGATCAATAGATTCACTCAATCTCAATCAAAATCAACTGATTCTAAAATTTATATGGAAATGCAAATTGTCCAGAAAAGTTAAACCGGTATTGAAGAAGTCAGTCAGAAGACTGACACTACTTAATGCCCAAAACTACTATAATGCTACAATGATCAAATCAGTGTGGTGTTGGAGACAGAATTAACCAAAAATTTAAATGGAACAGCATACAGAGCCCAGAAATAGACTCATACAAATATTGTCAACTGATGTTTGATCATACAGCAAAAACAAATCAACAAACAAAAGACAGTCCTTTAAAACAATGGTGATAGAACATTTGGACATCCATATGCAAAAAGATAACGCAGACCTTACACATTAACTCAAACATTAACTCAAAATGGATCAGAATTCTAAAAATAAAATGCAAAACTATAAAACTTCTAGATTATAACATAAAAGAAAATCTAGGTGACCTTGAGTTTGGCGACCAATATTTAGGTAACATCAAGGCACAATCCATTAATGAACAAATTGGTCAGTTTAACCTCATTAAAATTGAAATTTCTGCTGTGTGAAAGAATGTCAAGAGAATGAAAAGAGAAGCTACAGACTGAGAGAAAATATTTGCAAGAAAATATCTGGTGAAGGAATTTTATCTAAAATATATAAGAACTCTTAAAATTCAACAATAAGACAATGAACAACCCAATAAAAAGTGGATGAAGGAGTTGAACAGATAACTCACAAAATAAGATATACTTATAGCAATAGGCATATGAAAAGCCCAGTGTCACCTGGTATTACGGAATTGCAAATTATGAGATACTACTACACACCTATGAGAATGGCCAAAATCCAGTGCAGTGACAACACCTAAAGCTGGTGAAGATATGGAGCAAGGGAAACTCTCATTCACTGCTAGTGAGAATGCGAAATGACACATCGACTTTTGGCAGACAGTTTACCAGTTTCCTGTAAATTTAAACACAGTCTCCGCTACACAATCCAGCATTGTTTTACTTGCTATTTCTTCATTGCTTTGAAAAGTTATGTCCATGCAAAAGCCTACACACACACACACACACACACACACACACACACACACAAGCCCTTTTATTTTGTGATTGCAAACACTTGAAAGCAACCAAGATGCTTTTCAGTAAGAGAGTGTATAAACAAACTATGTACATCCATATAATGGAATTTTATTCAGCATTAAAAAATAAATGAGTTATTAAGCCACAAAAAGGGAGAAAGCCTAAATGCATATTCTAACTGAAAAAAAAAGCCAGTCTAAAATATTTTAACTATATGACATTCTGGAAAAGGCAAAACTATTGAGATAATGAAAAGAAAAATGGCTGCCAGGAGTTCAAGAGGGAAAAGCCAAAGGGCAGAGGTTGAATAGACACAGAACAGGTTTTCCAGGCCAGTGAAACTGTTCTTTATGTTTTAGGGCAGTGAGACTGTTGTTCTCTATGATAATGTAATAATGGGTATTACAGTAGATGAGATTATTCATGTAGCAAAACCCATAGAACCATACAACACAAAGATTGACTGCCAATGTCAACTATGGATTTTAGGTAGTAATAATATATCACTCATTAATTGTAGAAAATGTACCACACTAATGTAAGATGTTAATAATAGAGGATACTATGTGTGGGGTATATGGGAACTCTACTTTCTTCTCAATTATTTTGTAAACCTAAAAATACTCTTTAAAAGTCTACAAATAATTTGTTTTTGTGTCCTTAGGTCTCTAATTTGTTAGAGTCTGATGTGTGCATGCATTAATTTTGAAAGAAAGTTTACTCGTGGAAATGCAAAATTGATAAAATTAATTTTCTTACTGTGGGTTATATATATTTTCATGTATTGTGTAATTTTAAACAGCTAGCTTACCCACCTCCACCCCCCAGATAAATCCTGCCAAAATATGACTCTTTCTTTTTTTGTTAATGCTTGCCCCGTTTTCTGGTATTTGTTCTATTGCACAGCAGTATTCATAAGAGATACTTGTGTATACCCTTGAAACTTAATTTTAAAAGATATACTTCTGGGGGCACCTGGGTGGCCGAGTCAGTTAAGCATCTGATTTCGGCTAGGTCACAATCTCATTTTTGGTAGGTTCAAGGCCCATGTAGGGCTCTATACTAACAGTGCAGAGCCTGTGTGGGATTCTCTCTCTCTCCCTCCCTCTCTGCCCCTCCTTAACTTGAGCTTTCTCTCTCTTTCAAAATAAAAAAATAGACTTAAAAAAAAAAAGATATACTTCTGGAGGGGAAGTAAGCTCTCTTTAACCCTCTCCCACCACCAACTCATCGTCCCTGCTCCCATTTTTACTGTGTATTAAAAATAAATTCAAACATTCTAGATATAGTAAAATGAGCATCGTATGCACATATTACAGATTTAACAATTCTTAACTTTGCCATATTTTCTTTTCTGTTTTGCTGCATTTTAGAAAGTAAATTATAAATATTTGATTTAATAATTGAATTTTTTTTATGTTTCAAGTTTCTATTTAAATTCCAGTTAGTGAACATTTAGTGCAATACGTTCAGGAGTAGAATATAGTGATTCACCACCCACACACAACACCCAGTGCTCACCACAACAGATGACTTCCGCAACACTCATCACCCATCCTGCCCATCCTCTGCCCACCTCTCCTCCCAGTACTCCCAGCACCCGCCAGTCCCCACAGTCAAGAGTGTCTCAGGGCCCCTGGGTGGCTCAGTCGATTAAGCATCTATTGATTACGCTCAGGTCATGATCCCAGGGTCATGCTCTCTCCTGCTCTGTCTCAAAATAAATAAGTAAAACTTAAAAAAAAAAGTCTCCCATGGTGAACCCCATCGCCCTTCTTATCTTTTCTTCCCCTATGTACATCTGTTCTGCCCCTCAAACTCCACATTTAAGTATCTTTAAAAATAAGAACCATTCCCTACATTGTACAAATAATCACACTAACCAAAGTAATGGTAATTTTCCATTATATTTCTAGTATCTAGGCTATATTCATGTTTCTCCAATTGTAGTCTCTTGTAGCTGTTGTTTTTTTCCAACTAGAATCCAACTGAGAACCATGCTTTGCAATATGTTGTCATGTCATAAAGTTAAAGTCTAATCCACGTATCTGGAGACTTAGGAAAAGTCTTCAAGGGTCAAGTCCAGTTGTCATGTCCCAAGGCGCTAATTGAGGGGGGGGATGGGGGGAAGGCTTCTAACATTACTTCCTGCAGTTTCCAAGTTTTGTGGGAAATGTAGTCTTTTTTTAATGTTTATTTATTTTTGAGAGAGAGGGAGAGTGTGTGAGCCTGGGAGAGGCAGAGAGAGGGTGAGGGAGACAGAGGATTTGAAGCTGGCTCTGTGCTAACCGCGGGGGGGGGGGGGGGGGGGGGGGTGGCGGGAGGCTTACTGGACCGCAGGAAGGGTGAGATCACGACCTGTGCCAAAGTGGGATACTTAACCTACTGCGCCACCCAGGCCCCCTGGGAAATGTAGTTTTAAACGTCACGGGCCTACCGCGCAGCACTCTGGGAATCCAGCTTGGGGGCTCATTCTGCGCAAGTGCACATCCAGCCCTATCTCTTTCCGAGGGCCTTCTCTGCCTGAAGAGGACACGATCTCGGCTTCCTTGGGTCTGTGGGGGAATAGAGGCTGCGCGCCGGGGGTGAGAGCACTGGGGACACGGCTTCGCGAAGTGTGGGGCTCTGCCAGGTCGGGTAGGTTTGTGTGCGGCGAAAGCCAGGGGGAAGTTCGAGGAAGCTCCCGGCAGATTCTCCCCTCCTCCAGCCTCTGTGCATGTGCGGGGGGGAGGGGGGGGTTGGTTCCCACCTACTTCTGCGGAGCAGGTGGGGCTGAGTCCCCTGTCTGGAGAAGGTACTTCCTGTGGGCTCTGGGTGCTGGGACTGTGGGCAGTGGAAAGGGAATCCGCCTTTATGATTTCGATGAACACGAGGCTACCAACAGTAGCTTGTGCATTAGTCTGAGAATTAAGTGTGTAAGTTGCTGTCACAAGATGCTTTGTTCCCTTTGGTATTTTATTTAAGCCTCACAATTGCCTTTAACATTCCATGTTAAAAAGTGAAAGGAACTTACTGGGGACGGAATGATATACCTGAGGGCACGGCTGGTAGGTGAGAGAGGCTGGAATAAATACAAGTAGATTTTACTCCCTACTTCTTACTCTTTCCAATATCCATTCTGCCCCAAACCCAGAGGTGAAACCTTTGGAGCTCTTAGCAGAGTCCCCAAATTTTCAGAGGAGATATGATTGTGAAGTGAATATGGACAGAACCTCACAATGTGGTAAATATTTCCTGGGATTTGTGGATTCTTTTTAGAGCCCCTCCTTCAGACAGAGACTCTTGAACCTTCCTGCGCTAACCTATCTCCATCCTCAGAGGCACATTCTGATAATCTAACGCAGTGCTGGCCAGTAGAAAGATAACACAAACCAAACATAATTTAAAATTTTTCAGTAGCGACAGTGAAAAGATTAAAGAGGTGAAATTTGTTTTACTGATGTGTTTAACTCAGTATATCCAAATTACTATTTTGATTTGTGAGTAGGCACACTTCAGGTGCAGTAGTTGCATGCAACTAATGACTACATTACTGGATTTGAAGTGAATTGCAAAGTCACATTTAGAGTGTTAAATGGAGATTTCAAATGCAGTAAATTTGTTTCTCAGACCTGGATCCCAGCCCCTCTGGAGGAAAGTAGGTCTTAAGATAGGAAAATGAGAGCCCTAGAAACCATTGTCAGCTCTTCTGACAGATCCTTCATTGGAGTTTCAGAACAGAGGCAGAAGGTTCAGGAAAGGCACAGGTCCTGATTTTCTATACCAGAAGCAGTTCTTGATCCCTGTACAGCATGAGTGATGTATATTCAGGAGTATTTTCATGAATTGTGTAATTTTAAACAGCTAGCTTACCCCACCTCCGCCGCCCCCCCCCCCCAATAAATCCTGCCAAAATATGACTCTTGGTAATGTCATCACACCCCTGAAGCCATCATAGACTGGACAGTGGCACTGGACCTCCTTGTAGAAGGTGGTAACTTGAGGTTGAGAGGGGTGGGTTACTGTCATGCTGCACAGGAACAGGCACGTCACTGGATGGCTGGTGAGGACATGATGCCCAGGGACGATATAACCAGTCAGAACTGGTGAAATCTTAAACAGCACCCAGTTTCCTTCATTCTCCCCTCTTTCCAGATTCTGAGCTGCCCTCACTCTATGTCTATCAGCACATATGGCATCTAGTTATGCGATGCTCCCTATTATGTAGGTAATAATAAGAGGAGAGTAGAAGAAAGGCTTTCTATATTGGACACTTTGGAAGCCCAAAATATTGGTCCTGAAAGAATGATTTTTGTAAAGACACCCAAGGCAGAATCAAGAACTAAGCACAGTACTGTTTACTTAAATAGATAAGTACTATAGGCATCTTATTAAAAAATATGTCTTATAAGTTGCAACCAAGTTAGAACAAAAAGTTAGAAAATATATTTCTTGCATAAAGCATCCCATCTTTATTTTGGAGTTTTCTGGGGAAGTTCTAACTCAAGGTATAAAGACAACACAAACTTGATTAACAATCACATCTAAGTAATTTTTTTAACAGTTTAAATGAAGGTAGAAGGTTTTACCTTTGTATGCCTGAATTTGTTTAACCAATCTCCTTTTGTTTTATTTTGTGTTTTTTGTTGTTGTTCTTAATTAGAAGGGGACATAAATTGTTAATTCATCGACTTTTGAGTTACACAGCAGTGAAAAGACAAGTTTAAGCCGACATAATCATATTGGAGATGCACTTGTTCAGGTACTGCCTCTGTGTGGTCCCTCCTGTTCCTTCTCAAGAATGTCAAAGGGACATTCTTCTATAGGGAAACCTTTTTTTCTAGCTGGTGTTATGGAAATTTTTAGGCAAATGAAAATAGTTGTAAGGCAGACCAGGTGTCTCATAACTCTATTTTTCTTTCCTTTTCCCCAGGAGAACCTTTTCATTTCTTTACATTCTTCAAGGAGCAGCAGAAAATGAACATAGCTCAGGTGAGTTCTGTTTTAATAATCTGTTTGTTTTACAGTAGATTTTATAAGGGCTTAGGTGTCTATTCACATGGAAAAGTAAAAATAGAAATGGATCAGATGCCTTCATAGGTGGAGATACAGATGAAGAGCAGAGCAAAGGTAGCATGTGGATATATGTAGATGCTCTTGTATTACAATTTTATCAAATTGGAGCTCTAAATCTATTTTTGAATTTTTGGTAGCCATGTCAGAGTGTTAGACAGACAATGCTTTTAAAGGTCAACACTGATGAGATGATTACGCAAACTGATACCTCATAGAATGTTAAGACATTTTAAGTTCAAAAAAAATCTGTTTTTCTTTTTTTTTTAATTTTTTTTTAACATTTATTTATTTTTGAGACGGAGAGAGAGCATGAACAGGGGAGGGTCAGAGAAAGAGGGAGACAGAATCTGAAACAGGCTCCAGGCTCTGAGCTGTCAGCACAGAGCCCAACGCGGGGCTCGAACCCACGGACCGCGAGATCATGACCTGAGCCGAAGTCAGACGCTTAACCGACTGAGCTACCCAGGCACCTCCCAAAAAATCTGTTTTTCGAGTAGGTGATTTAGTTAACAATTTGTCAGTAATAACTCTAAAATAATATAGAACATTGTCTCTACTTGTTTTTCAGTAAAAGTAGAAGACATAATGCTAAATGCGAACTTGGTCAATTCTGTTTTCCAGAAATTCAAATATAAGAGTTGAATAAGACATTTTTTCTGATGAATCAACTGAATATCCTTAAAATTACTGTCCATAAATATTTTGAGTACCCTTGGTATTTGGATTGCTCAGCAGACAACTTAAAATTGTGTTCTGTTTCAAATGTTTAAATACTTTCTATTCACACTTGGTTTCTCTCCCACTTGCCTATCATATCCAGTGACCAGAGACTTGACTGTAATCACATCCTTGAGTCTTGTCAAGTCCTTTCTTTACCTGACTTTTCTGAGCACTTGTCTCTGCTTCTCACTCTGCCCTTCTGGAAAATTTCTTGGTTAGTGTCTGTGACACCCTCCGCTGGCTTTTTCCTTCCCCTGCTGCTATCTTTGTGGAGTCATCTACTTTCCCTTGTACTTTCATGTGGCTCATCCCCCATTTTTGTCCTTGGCCTTTAATCTGCTCTATTATCTTGGTATGGTTTTATTCTCTTTATTTTTTTCTAAACTTTATTGAGATTCAGTTCATATACCATGCCATTCACCCATTTTAAGTGTAGAATTCAATGATGTTTTAGTGTAAATGTGCAGATATCACCACACTCAATTTGAAAATACTTTCATCACCTTAAAAAGCACCTCTACATTTTATCCCTTCTCATCTGCTCATTTGCCTCTAAGCCCCAAGCAACCACTAATCTATTTTCTGTCTGTATAGATTTGCTGATTCTATTATTTCTTATAGGAGGGTTCTGCCTATGACAAATTTTGTTTTTGTTTATCTAGGAGGGTTTTAATTTTTCTATTTTTACTAGTTATATAATTCTTGGTTGACAACTTTTTTTCTTTCAGCATTTGTCATACATCATTTCATTACCTTCTGTCCTCCATGGTTTCTGATTAGTAATCTGTTTTTAATACTGTTGTACATGATGAGTCACTTCTTTCTTGCTATTTTCAGTATTGTCTCTTTGTCTTTGTATTTGACAGTTTGATTTCCATGTGTTTAGGTGTGGATCTCGCACTCTAAATTTATCCTACTTGAAGTTTGTTGAGCTTCTTGGATTTGTAGATTAATGTTTATCATGAAATTTGGAGACTTCTTGGCCATTGTTTCTTCAAATATTCTTTCAGACTTTCTGTTTGGGACTCATGCATATGTTGGTAAGCTTAATGCTATCCCATATTTCATTTTCTGTCATTATTTTTTCTTTGTTTCTCACACTACATAATTTCAGTGGGCATATTGTCCACTTTGTTCATTCTTTCTTTCACCTGCTCAAATCTGCTGTTGAACCCCTCCGGTGAAATTTTGATTTAGTTCTTATATTTTTCAACTCTTGAGTTTCTATATAATTTGTATTTGTTATATTTCTATCTCTTTATTGATATTCTTTATTTAGTGAAATTTTTTTTATATTTTCCTTTAGTCCTTGGACATTGTTTTCTCTAGGTACTTGACCATATTTAAATAGCTGATGTAAAGTTTTTGCCTAGTAAGTCTAATGTCTGCTTCCTTAGGAGTAGTTTCTATTAATTATACCTTTTCTGCATATGTGTCTTTCTTTCTTTTCTTGTTTACTAATATTTTTGTTGCAAATTGGACATTTTAAATAAAATAATGTGACAACTCTAGAATTTCTCCTCTCCATAGGGGTCATTGTCAAAATTTATTTTGTTCAGTGACTTTTTAAAAAATTCTGTAGAGCCTGTGTTTCTTGTCATCTGAGGCAGCTAAAGTTGTCTACAGAAATTTCTTTAAATGCCTAGAACCAGTAAATTTTCCAGTGTTTGCTAAGGAGATCTGTGCATGTTTGGGAATTCCTTCTACAGTCAGACAGGCAGTTAATAACTCTGCATTAGCCTACACTTCCTTCTAATGCCAAACTCAGAGTCACCTAGAATTGACAGCTTAGACCCTTCTCACATCTTTCCTAAGCATACTCACAGCCTTGGGTGTATGCACAGCTCTGTGCAAGTATATGACCTCCTAGATTTCAGGAATATATCAGAGCTGTTCAAAACATTTATGGACATCTCATTATCCAGCTTTTCCTTTCAAGCTTCTTAGTTAAGCCATTAATTGCCCCAGCTGTTATCTACCACCTCAGATAGCCATTAAGTTAAACAAATGCCTTTAGTTGCTGTTGTATTTAATGTTTATTTATCTTGAGAGAGAGAAAGCATGTGCATGTGGGAGGAGCAGGGAGAGAGGTAAAGAGAGAATTCCAAGCAGGCACCATGCTGTTCACACAGAGCCATTACAGAGCTCAATCCCACAAACTGAGATCATGACCTGAGCCGATACCAAGAGTCGGACACTTAACCGACTGAGCCACCCAGGTGCCCTGCCTTTAGTTGTTTTTCACAAATGCCTGGGAGAATAAGGCTTTTCACGCTTTGAGCTAGCTCAAATAAAGGCATCCTGATAAGCAGGATCTTTTAGGAAACCACCAAACAGGTCAAATAATGACAGTTTTCTGTGAATGAGGCTTTGATGGATCTCCAACCCAGTTCTGCTGTTGTTGTGGTTGCCAGGCTTCTGGTTGCAGACCATTGGTTCTCAAACTACTGCAGAGTTGGGAGAGAGAGGGATGGGAACAGGGTAAGTTAAAAGGATATGGATCAGCATCCTTACTATGATTCCTCTGGTTTTTTTTAATGTTTTGAAGATAGCCTTTGTTAATTTCTATAATTTTGCCAGTTTTTTCATTGTTATTTATGGGCAAGAGAAATTTCTTAGATCCTTACTTCAACGTTTATATTTACGTCACTTGTTAGCTTATTTTTTTTTAATCCAAGTGATTTCATTAAGTCAGATAGTAAAGAGATTGGCAAAATGAAAGCAATGCCACTTTTCTCACTAATTTTTTTAGTTTTGGAGGATATAATTAAAAATTTTTTTAGATTAAATTTTATGAGGGGTATTCCTGTTCTTTTGTTTGTTTTAGTTACCAGCTACTGAGTTTCACACACAGGAGGTACTCACTTAGTAATACCAAAGACATGAATGAACAAATAATTGGATACATAACACTGGGGGGAAAAGCTTGCTTCTATCCTATTATTTCTTAGTCTTTTTCTTTTTCTTTCCTATTTATAATTGTGATAAGAACACTTACATGAGATCTACTCTCTTAGCACATTTTTTATGTGTATAGTACAATACTGTTAACTATAGGTGAGCTACACAGCAGATCTCTAGAACTTAATGACTTTGCATAACTGAAACTTTTTACCAATTGAACAGCAACTCCCCAATTTCCCCTCCTCCCAGCCCCTTTGAAGTGCTTTGTTGTGGAAATTTTCCCTTTTCTCATTTTCTAAGATTCTACCCTTTCCTGACTCTTACTACTTTTCAGAAAACTTTTTTTTTTTTTTGATTTTTTTTTTTTCAACGTTTTTATTTATTTTTGGGACAGAGAGAGACAGAGCATGAACGGGGGAGGGGCAGAGAGAGAGGGAGACACAGAATCGGAAACAGGCTCCAGGCTCCGAGCCATCAGCCCAGAGCCTGACGCGGGGCTCGAACTCCTGGACCGCGAGATCGTGACCTGGCTGAAGTTGGACGCTTAACCGACTGCGCCACCCAGGCGCCCCAGAAAACTTTTTATTTAGCTTTGTGGCCTATACTTTATTTGCCACCCTCTTTAATATTCAGGCTTCCTCAAATACTGTTTGGTATTTTTCTTTCCTCAGTCCCATATGGGATGCATAGCAAGCATATAGCTCAAATTGTTGTCTGTTTGCCTCTTAAAATTTTAGGTACAACCCAAATTGCTAATAAGTCCTAAATTTTTGCCGTCATTTTAGACCTCGCTTCTGTGTTCTAAAACCATGTGTATACTAGTTTAAGAGATAGGTCCAGTTTTATGTTCACAGACCCTTCAAGAACAACATGAACAGATCTGTTCACTAAAACTTCTAACATTTATTTTCCTTTTGTTTTCTAAATGTCAGTGTTTAGCATCAACATTCCAGAAGCTGCTCGTACGGTTAGACTAGGTGGTTGCACAAGAAGGTAGTTATCAAATTGGTTGTTGCTGCTGCCCTGTGATTATATCCCTATCATTATATTCATTGTTGTTACTTCAGTTAAAATAATGTTCTCTTATATTGCTCTCTATGGTTCCAACTCCCTGGTAAGTTGTTCTTTGCTCTTCATGAACTCTAGATTTATGTTATCTTTATGTATTTATTTATACCTAAGTTTGATTGTGTAAAATATTTTCACAGCTTACATGTTATCTCTTCTTTGTCTCTCATTATTTACAATGATGATGCCTGAAGAGGGAATGAACATCTTAGAATTCTCTAAATACCCACGGTAATCACTTGGGATGTAGAGGAAGAATTGTAGGAAGCCTCTATACATTGAATTTTTTTGTCTTAAAAAATCTATGGTTTATAAACAGATATAAATGAATTATAGTAAGTTAAAAATCTTGATAACTGAGTAACTCCACAAAGACAAAATTAGGTCAGAAATAGATGCCATTTAAACCATTTGTTTTAAAGCTTAAAAGTAAACAGGAAAAATAGTAATTCTCAAAGATACTTTCTTTTCACTTAATTCTGAATCCGTGAATAAAATGTATTGTCACAGGGGTCTGTGTCATTCGAAGACGTGGTTGTTGAATTTACCCAGGACGAATGGCAGTACATGAGCCCTGCTCAGAGGACACTGTACAGAGATGTGATGCTGGAGAACTATAGCCACCTCATCTCAGTGGGTAAGCATACCTTAGTATGTGACTTCCTCTAGGTTACATTTACTTTTTTTTTTAAAGTTAACAAAACACATGGACTCTTTGTAGAGATTAATGTTGTACAGGCTTTTGAGTAAGAGGTCCAAGATAACTGAAGCCTTTAAGGAAACAGAAACAATGTTTATGTTACTACTTTCCATGGAAAACTTCAATTGAGCACATTATTTTGCTTCTTTTGCTGCTGTTAACTTTCTACACCTTTGGAAACCAAAAAGCCAATGGATCTGGTCTATATATACCCTCAATTGTCATGTTTACAGGGTATTGCTTGACCAAACCCAAGATGATCTTCAGGTTGGAGCAAGAAGAAGAGCCCTGGTCCTTAGAGGAAGAATTCCTAAACCAGAGGTACCCAGGTGGGTGAGCACTGACAAAAGGAAACACTTGGGGTAGTTCAACTTTTAGGGGAATACCTTCGAAAGTTTGTTTTATCCTTTTAAACAGCTCTATTGAGATAGTTTACATATTGGACAATCCACCCATTTAAAGAGTACAATTCGGTGGCTGTTCATATATTCACAGATACGTGTAAACATAACCACACTCCCATTTTCATCACCTCAAAAAGAAACCTTATACCCTTTAGCTATTGTCTCCCTTCCTCCTGTCCCCTACAGCCTTAGCAATCACTAATCTACTTTCTGTCTCTATAGATATGCCTATTACATTTCATGTAAATGGAATCACACATTATGTGGTCTTTTATGATTGGTTTCTTTCACATAGGATTACAAGATTCATGTGTATCAATATTTCATCCTTTGATTGACAAAATAAGGTCTCATTGTTTGTTCATTCTTCAGTCATTAGATGTTTGGGATTCTACCTTTTGGCTATTATTGAATAATGCTAATAGAAGCATTCATTACAAGTTTTTGCATGGATTTATGCTTTTTTTTTGACATGTGTTTTTATTTATTGAGTTATACTTAAGAATGGAATCACCGGGTTTTATGGTAACTATTTCAGGAACCTCCAGACTATTTTTCACAGTGCCTGCACCATTTTTCATTCCTAATGACAGCATATGAGGGTTCTGATTTTTCCACATCTTCACCAATAATTGTTATTATCTGACTTGTATCCATCCTAGTAAAAGAGAAGTGATGTATTAGTGAAGTTTTGATTTGCATTTCTGTATTAGTCATCTGGCCTGGCATAATAAAATGCCATAGTCTGGGTGGTTTAAACAACAGAAATTTTCCATAGTTCTGGAGGCTGGAAGTCCAACATCAAGGTGCCAGCATAGTTAATTTCAGTGAGGCATCTTCCTGGCTTGCAGATGACTGCCTTTTGACTATGCCTTCATATGGCCTTTCCCGTGTACTTGCATGGAGAGAAAGAGAGCTGTGATGTCTCTTCCTATTTTTATAAGGACACCAACCCTATAAGAGTTGGAGCTCTACCATTATGACTTCATTTAGCCTTAATTATTTCTCCAAAGGCCTTATCACCAAATTACATTGAGGGTGAGGGCTTCAACATATGAATTGCAATTCAGTCTATGACAATTTACCTGTTCACTAGTGATGTCAAGCATTTTTTCATGTGCTTGTTAGTATTTGTGCAAACTAATAAACAATTTCAAGAATTTCAAAAATTATAGTTTCAATATAACTCTTAGAGCAAAAAGGTAAAATCATCCTGAGCGTGTTTACTGAAAGTTTTTGTTGTGAAACTATTAAAACATATTGTGTAACATAAAAATTGACATAATTTTTGGACCATGCATGTTTCCCAGTCACTAAATATAAATGATTTGATCATATTAGTTAGCTAAAAAAGATATTCCTAAATAAGTATCTTTGAAAGATTGTAATAAAAGGATAGTAAAGTTATTAAGTCAAAAATAAAATAGTTTAGGGTTTCATGTTCTCATTCAGGTTTGAATTTAGGCAATAAATGCATAACTTAAAAAAAACGCCCTCTAGTCAAGAGCACAAGTTATGCATTTGAATGACTACACCAAACAATATCATACCAATTATCATAAAACACAAAATAATGGAGTACTAAGAATTTAAAATTCACCAGGATTAGGAGGTAATAATGTACTT
Organism: Acinonyx jubatus; assembly: GCF_027475565.1. NCBI lineage: Eukaryota > Metazoa > Chordata > Mammalia > Carnivora > Felidae > Acinonyx > Acinonyx jubatus. The sequence goes on from NC_069391.1 coordinate 62,082,707, forward strand.
TATCTGATTATATTAGACATGCTATGAACATTAAATAAGTATGCCTATATAAACATAGATGATATTTATATTAAAGGGAACCATATATTTGTACATGTATCCTAAAATCAAAGAACAAGCCTTTCAAGTTCCCATGGATTTATTATAAGATAGTGAAATGCAATATTAGTCTAAAAAAAAAACCTCAAATCCAAATTAGAATCCCAAAAATAGTAATCTGAACATATTTTGATAAATCTAGAAATTAATGATAACATAAGTAAAAAAAATATTGATATGGATATTTCAAAGATTACCTCTTTTAAACAACATATAAATACAAAAGGATATCAAATCCAAAATTGCATGACATTTATAAAAATAAATATGCATATTATTAACATTAGGATATGTGTAAGTTAATGAACAGAGGTAAATTGGTAGTCTCCTAGTAATAAATTAAGCAAGAACAATAACAAAAATGTACTAATACAAGCAGAATTTAAAAGTGAAATTAAAAATTAATAAACTGGAGGATTGAGAAATTGTATGTTTCTTAGAATAAAAAACAGTAAAATGAATGAAATTTGAGCTAACCCTAACAAAAACAAAAGAAGCACTTATGTGATAAATTCAAGATTGTAAAATTTAATGCAATATCAAAGCAAATTTCATTCATAGAAGTGATGTGATCGGATTTGCTCTGTTAGATATGTAAAGCTGTGAGAGTTAAGTAGTATGAAACTGGAGGTGGGATAGTTTAATATAATAGTGAAACAGAAAAGAAAGGTCAAGAAAAACACATATGCTTTATAGATAATTGGTCTTTGACAGGTGGTTCTATTCCCACAGATCAGTGGAGAAAGAATCTTGAGGTAATCTTTTGGATCTACATGAAAAATGGGATTCAGGTGGCTTAAAGTCCTGATTTTCAAAGCAAAACTAGAAATATTCTATATGATAATGAGAATGTGTTCATGACTCTGCTTAGGGAAGAAATTAATAAGATATAAAAAGTATTAACTGGGGGAAAGATGGAGTAATGTATTTTGTTTTACTCTGCCCACTAAGTACAGCAAAATGTATACGTGTGTGTGTATGTGTGTGTGTATGTGTACAGACATAAACATAGACCTATATATATGTATATGTATATGCATATTATATATAAAAGTATATATATATATATATATATATTTGTGTGTTTAGAGAGAGAGAGGGAGAAAGACAGAGACAGAGAGAGAGGGAGAGAGGGGAAATGTAACATTCTGATAGATAACAAAACAATGAAGGTGAACTAGGGGCCTTGGCACTTGATAAAATACAGGGTGGTTAGTGTTAGGAAAATGCTGGTAGGGACCCTGATCTCTTACCCTTCTCCATTGTTAATAGAACAGCCCACTCCTCCAACTCCCAAAGGTGTCTGTGGAAGTTTAGTCCACACTTGGCAGTAGTGAAGCTGCACTCCACTTTTGTTGGCATGATTTCAGAAGAGGTTGGCTAAGACTGAACATTAATTTTGATAAGTCCTATTTATTAATTTTTTCTTAAGGATCATGCATTTGTTGTGCTGTCTAGAAGTATCAAAACTCAAAGTAACACAGATTTATTCATGTGTTTTCTTCTAGAAATTTTTAAATTTCACATTTTATATTTTATGATCCACTTGGTTTTCATAGACAGGATGAGTTATGTGTTAAGTTTAAATTTTTGAAAAGGGGAGTCTAGTTATTCTAGCACCATTTTATTGAAAAAATTATCATTTCCTATTGAATAGCATTTCCATTTTTCTTAGAAAATGGATGAACATCTATTTTGTATATGGTACATAAGTATAAATATATGTGTATATTTGTACTTTTATTCTGTACATTTAAGACTATATATTTTTGTGGTATCTCTATTCTTTTTTATTTATCTACATATTTATCCTTCCCCAGTACCACATTAATTTTATTACTGTAGGTTCTTAATTAGACCTTGAAGTCAGGTAATGTGAGTCCACCAATTTTCTTCTGTATAAATTTTAAAATGATCTTCTTGGTATTTACAAAAAGCATGCCAGCTATTCAACTGGGATTGTATTGAATTTATAGATCAAAAGAGGATTGATATCTTAACAATATAGATTCTTCCAATCAATAAAGAACATATACATATCCTTTTATTTATGGTTTCTTTGATTCTTTTTATCAGTAGTTTCCAGCAGATACCAAGTATTTTGTTCTTTGTTTTTTCAGCACTATGGTAAATCATATTCCTTGTCAGATTTAAAATTCCAGTGATAATTGCTTGTATATAATTGGCTTTTGTATATTGGCTTTGCATTTTGCCTTGCTGAAAACAGTTATTAGTTAAGGAGCTCTTTTGAAGGTCTTCTTGGGGCTCTCTGGGTAGACTTACTCTGTATCGTTTATTTCTATTCTTGCTTTATTGCATTGGTTGGAACTTCCAGTCTGGAATAGAAGTGCTGAGGGTAGACAGCCTTGTCTTTTTCCAATCTTAGTATTCAGTCTCTTATTCTTAAGTAAGTCTCTTATTCTTAAGTATGATATTAGCTACAGGCTTTCTGTATATTCCCTTTATAATAGGTTAATGGATGGAATTTGAATTTTGTAAAATATTTTTTCCCTTAAATGATGTGATTTGTCTTCATTCTTTAGATGATTAAGATGATGGATTACATTGATTGACTTTTAAATATTGCAATAGTTTGTATTCTTCGGATGAACCCCCACTTGATCCTGATAAATCATTTCTTTTCATATATAGTTCTTTTTGATGCTTTTTTTTTGAGGATTTTTACATTTATGTCATGAGGGATATTGGTCTGTATGTTTCTTTTCTTGTGTTTTCTAGAAGAAATTATGTAAAATTGGTATATTATTATTATTATTATTATTATTTTTAATGTTTGGCAGAGTTCACTAGTTACTACCATCTGATCCTGGAGCAGTTTCTTGGAACTACATCTTTGTCGATCACATATTCAGTTTCTCAGATGCTGACCTATTGTGTTACCTCTTCCTTCATGAGTTAATTTGGTAGTTTTTTCAAATGAAATTTGTCCATTTCACTTAAATTGTCAAACTTATGGGCATAGAGTTTCCCCTAATATTCTTTTACTGTCTTTTTAGTATCGTATCAGTATTTATGTCCCCTCTTGCATTTTTTTCTGTTATTAATACTGTGTGTCTTCTCTTTTTTCTTCTTGGTTTTAGCACTTAAAAAAAATCTTCAATGAACTAAGCTTTGGTTTCATTTTTTTCTCTGCTTTCCATTTTCATTTTCATTGTCGTCTTTAGTCTTTATTATTTTCTTTTTTTCTTTCTTTAGATTTAATTTGTTCTCTTTGTCAAGTTTGTTAAAGTAGAAGCTTAGGTGACTGATTAGAGGTCTTTCTTTTCTAATATAAAAGATTGTAAGCTATGAATTTATCTCTGAGAACTACTTTAGCTGCATCCCACAAATTTGTATATGTTCTAAACAGTTTTTGTTTTCATTCAATTCTCAATATCTTAATTTCTTGGGAGATTTTCTCTTTGACTAATGGATTAATTGGAAGTATATTAACTTACAAATATTTTGTGTCTCTCCAGGTAACTTTGTGTTAATCATTTCTAGTATAATTTCTCTGTGGCTTGAGATTATACTTTATACAACTTCTGTTCTTTTATATTTGTAAAGATTTTTCTTGTAGTCCATGATGTGGTCTGCCTTGATGAATATTTTATGTATATTTAAGAATAATATGAATTAAGCTATTTTTAAAATGTTCTTGGGTTTTGAGAGTATAGTTATTCCAAATGCTGCTGCATCCCTTCTAGCTATAATATTGTATTCCTGCCTCTTTTCCCTTTTTTCCTTCCCCTACCTGCTGTGTTGCCACAAGTACCCTAAAACAGATTTATTTCTTTTGCAGATTCCATAAAGTAGATAGGAATGTGGTTTTAGGAATAGTTGCGGTAGTGATTGTTGTTACCATCCCTGAATGTCCTATGAATAGAACTTGCTTAGGATTCTTCATGATCTTTCCACTAAGCTCTTGGTTTGGCTCATGGAAAGAAATTTTGCAAGTGTCCAGTCCTTTATACCTGTGGCAATGGAACTTTCATTTCCTGTTAAACCTATCTAGAACCACAGGGAAATATTCCATTTTTTTTAGGCTTGAGTAGGGTGCATATTGTCAAAAAGATTTTCTGTTCTGTTAGACTATCTTTATTTCAGACCTTTGGCCAGAAGGAATAGGGTTTTCTTGTAGCTCTTTTTGTCTGTGTGTTGTTGACTTTGGATTACAGGCTTCTCCAACACTCCAGTACCCCATAGAAGAATTATGGGAAACAGAAAAGCCTTGAAATCCTCTGCCATGTCATTTCTTGAGTCCCAAAGTTCCACATTCCATTTTGTAGCATCTTACTTACTTTTTTATTTATTACTGATTGATTTATTGATTTTCCAGGGATATTTTAATTGTAAGAGGGAGGACTTAGGAAGATAGCTACTCCATCTTGGCCAGCTCTGGAAATAATACCTGTTTTCTTTAAATAACATGGATGAAGAGAGAGAGAGTATATTTCTTTTTCTCTATGTGTATGAATTACTAATCTCTGGGAATGTGACCTGTAACAGTAGATTACAATACATAACAAACATGGCTATAAATTCCTTTCCATAAGAAATGTAAGATACAGAGATGTTTTCGATTTTTCTCATTTTAGGATATTTCAGCATTGATATTCACATTGAGGGGAACCAGGAAAAACAAGAGAAACCTCTGTGGCAAGTAATATTCACTAATAACAAAACATTGAGTAAGGAAGAGGAGAAAGTCTTAGAAAAACCGTTTAACCTGGATATAACTCCAAATTCTTCAGGAAATATGCCTTGTAAATATGACTCATGTAGAATGAATTTGCCAGTTGTTTCTGAATTAATTATTTGTGATAGAAACTATTCAAGAAAGAAGGCTGATTACGTGGATGTATGCAAAAAATTGAAGCTTGATACTAAGCATGAGAAAACTTACACTGGAGAGAAGTCTTACAGATATAATAAAAATGTAAAACCTCTCAGTTATTGGAAAAATCATCAGAAACTTCAAACCCTGGAACAATCTTTTGAATGTAATGAATTTGGGAAAATTTTACATGATAAGACTGTTTGTGTTATAGGAGAGGAATCCTATAAGGGTGATGAATTTAGGGAAAACTGTGATAACTACATGAGAACTGGCACAAAAGAGAAATGCTTTCATCTTAATGAATGTAGGAAATCCAAAACCACTATTGAGAATTACAATAAAGTTCACATGGCTGTGGCACACTATGAATGTAATGAAAGTGGGAATAACTTCAGCAGTATCTCATCTCTCACTCAGCCTCAGAGAACTGCTACAGAACAGACTAGTTTTGCAAGCAATAAGTGTGAAGAAAACTTGAGCCAGAGCTCAGCCCATATAGTACAAAAAAAGACACAAACTAGAGATGAATTTTGTGTGTATAATGGATGTATAAATACCTTCTACCAGAAATTAGACCTTATAGTATGTCAGAGAACTCACACAGAAGAGGAATTGTACCAGCGTGGTAAATACAGGAGGTCCTTCCATCAGAACTTAGCCCTTAGTGTACATCAGCAAAGTGAAACTGGAGAGAAGTCATTTGAATGTAATGAATGCAAGAAATCCTTTTACCAGAAAGTACAACTCATTCATCATCAGAGGACCCATCCAGGGGAGAGACCTGAGGAATGTGGGGAATCTTTTTGTTCAAATTCACACCCTGTTCATTATCCTGGAACTGATATAGGGGTCAGTCTCTATGAATGTAGTAAATGTGAGAAAACTTTCTGTCAGAAGTTAAACCTCAGTGAAAATCGGACAGTTCACACAAAGGAGAAACCTTATGATAATAGTGGATGTGGGAAATCTTACAAGAAGTCTGCTCTCGTAGTATGCCAAAGAACACACACAGGGATGAAGCTCTGTCAAAGTAATGTATATGGAAAAACATTCTCCAAGATGTCACATATCAGAGAACATCAGAGAATTCACACAAGGGAGAAATCCTACAAATGTATTGAATGTGGCAAAGCTTTCTCTAAGACATCACATCTCAGAGCACATCAGAGAATTCACACAGGTGAAAAACCCTACAAATGTGTTGAATGTGGGAAAACTTTCTCTAATAAGACACACCTTAGTGCACATCAGAGAATTCATACCGGGGAGAAACCCTATGTATGTAATGGATGTGGGAAAACTTTTGCTGATAATTCAACCCTCAGAGCACATCAAAGAATTCACACAGGGGAGAAACCCTATGAGTGTAATGAATGTGGGAGGCCTTTTACCCATATATCTGTTCTCAGAGCACATCAGAGAATTCATACTGGTGAGAAACCCTATGAATGTAATGACTGTGGGAGATCTTTTGCCCATAATTCAGCCCTTAGAGCACATCAGAGAATTCACACAGGAGAAAAACCCTATGAGTGTAGTGACTGTGAAAAAACTTTTGCCCATAAATCAGCTCTCAAAGTACATCAGAGAATTCACACAGGAGAGAAACCATATGAATGTAATGAATGTGCAAAAACTTTTGCCCATAATTCAGCCCTCAGAGCACATCAGAAAATGCACACAGGGGAGAAACTCTATGAATGTAATGAATGTGGGAAAACTTTTTCACAGAAGACACACCTCAGTACACATCAGAGAATTCACACAGGTGAGAAACCTTATGAATGTAGTGAATGTGGGAAAACCTTCTCTCAGAAATCATACCTCAGTGGACATGAAAGAATTCACAAAGGGGAAAAACCTTATAAATGTAATGAATGTGGGAAAACATTTGTTTATAAGGCAGCTCTCATTGTCCATCAAAGAATTCACACAGGAGAGAAACCCTATGAATGTAATGAATGTGGGAAAACTTTCTCCCAAAGGACACACCTCTGTGCACATCAGAGAATCCACACAGGGGAGAAACCTTATGAATGCAATGAATGTGGGAAAACTTTTGCTGATAATTCAGCCCTCAGGACACATCAGAGAATTCACACAGGGGAGAAACCCTATGAGTGTAGTGAATGTGGGAAAACTTTCTCCAAGACATCACACCTCAGAGCACATTTGAGGACTCAAACAGGGGAGAAACCCTATGAATGTAATGAATGTGGGAAAACTTTTTCCCAGAAGTCATATGTTACTGCACATCAGAGAATTCATACAGGTGAGAAACCCTTTGAATGTAATATATGTGGGAAACCTTTTGCCCATAATTCAACTCTCAGAGTACATCAGAGAATTCACACAGGTGTAAAATCCTATGAATGTAATGAATGTGGGAAGACTTTCTCCCAGAAGTCACACCTAAGTGCACACCAGAGAATCCACACAGGGGAGAAACCCTATGAGTGTAATGAATGTGGGAAAGCTTTTGCACAAAATTCAACTCTCCGAGTACACCAGAGAATTCACACAGGAGAGAAACCCTATGAATGTAATGAATGCAGAAAAACTTTTGTCCGTAAGGCGGCTCTTAGAGTACATCACACCAGAATGCACACCAGAGAGGAAACCCTTACATGTAGTGAATTTGGGAAGTCCTAATGGGACTCAGATCTTATTGGATAACATATATTAAAGAAGCTTATGTCACATAGACTGGCAAATTGTTTCCTTTTCCGCTAGGCACATACATAGCTTGTCTAACAATCTGTCCTTCATTCAAGTGATGCTGGTCATGGAATATGACACTATTACATTTAATCTAAGTCTAACCTTCAGAAGTCACCTTACATTCTTTCTGGCCTATATTATACTGTATAGAGATATTTCCAGGGCAGACTTCAGTGCCATGTATTAAATATGGTAGAACATAAGGTGAAAGAAGCCAAATCTGAATAACTGGGTGAAACAACATCTCCACTAACATCTTCACAAGTTGGCTTAAAAGAAAAACATCAAATTGTACTCTGTTGAGCTTTTACAGATTTTGTTCTATTGGTTAAACACACATAGCTTAGATAATTCTGTTATGGTGGGACAAAACCCTATGAATATAAATGTCAGGAAGACCTATAAAATTCAGCCTGTCACTATGTATCAGAGATTCCATATGAGGAGAAAAGCTGTCAACATCTTGAGTGATCAGAAGCCTTCATTAAAAATTAGAGAAATCTCAGGGAAAAACGCAAAAGCCTTTACTAGATGTTAAACATCAAATAATTAAGATTTGACCAAAATCTTATACTTTGATAATTTATATTTTAATGAATATTGAACAGTTGTTTCAGATTTTTTTCCTGAGGAAATGTATCAGTTTCAGAATTGAAGATAAAATCTTCACCTAGAACTGTTGTACCTAAATTTGTGATTTATATATAACTTCAAGTTTTATAGAAAACATATAATAAAATATTCACCTGTACAGAAACTCACTGTGGAATGTGAAGTTTTAAAGATGGAGGAATAACTTAAATTCTGTGTACAACCCCAATAAATGTTTGTGGCTAGTCTCTGAGCTATGTGGTACATCTGTATTAGTTTGTGTAATAATTCATTATTGGTTATGAGTTCTAGTAGAAGACAGCAATCAAACCTCCTCTGGACCAATCCATTTTCCTTTTTGATTTATAATTTATGTTCTTCTGTTGGCTTCCTTCAGCTTGATGCTGTTGTTGCTGTGAGATTTTGGCCTGCCTGCTAGTGTGGCCCTGTTTTTCTAGGATATTGGAGATCCATAAGATTTCCTAAGTATCCTCGTGTATCTGGATGGGTGAGTGGGCTGAATGTTGATTCTTACATGGTTTTTTGGCCTTCGTTATATCGCACAAGTGGCTTATTTTGCACTGTGTAATTATAAAGGAAATCATCTCATCCCTCTTGTATGCATGTAGCCTGGGCATCTCATGTAGGCTCGTTTTCCAACCTCATAATGTATGCTCACACTGCAGCATTGCAAACCAGTGTTATTTCTGTCCTGCTTTGACAGTAGGTTTTGGAATTGGAATGAAAAAGGCTACTTTCATGTCATAAGTACCACACTGATATTGAAAAACAGACTAACTTGAGAACAGGTATTTTTTTGACAGTGGGTGGTTACCACCCAGCGGCATCACTACCAAAGAAAGCCATTGGATGAAGGCTGTATCATAGTACCAGGGCTACTACACCAGCCACTGAATCAGCACTCCTTGTGACAAGGAAGTTCCAGCAGCTAAGAAAATGTTTGCTCTTCCTCAGTCTCTGTGCTTTTCCTCAGTCTCTGACACCTTGATGCAACTTGAGCTTATTGCACAATGTTCAAAGGGAAATGAAAGAAAAAAACATCTCTTTCCACATGTCTGATTTTTTCAGAAAACTGTATGAAAAGGAAATTATCAAATCTTGAATACATTAAAAAAATTAACTTCAGTTTAGAATAGTGTTAGATTTAAATAATTACCAATACTAGGTCCTATATACCCACCCAGTTCCTCTTATTAACATCTTTTATTACTCTGGTATATTTGTCTTAACTAAATAATGACACTGATACATTATTAACTAAACATCATTTTTCAGATTGCACTGTTTTTTCTTAATTTTTTTTTATATTTCAAGATGCCATTCAGGATACCACATTACATTTAATAGTCATGTCTCCTTATCTTCCACTAGTCTGTGACAATTTTTTAGACCTTCCATGTGTCAGTTACCTTGACAGTTTTGAGAAGGACTTGTCAAGTATTTTATAGAATACCTCTCGATTTGGATTTCTTATATCTTTTTTTTTTTAATGATTGCACTGGCACTACAGATTTGTTTTGTGTGTTCATTTTATTTTGTAGGAAGATCACAGAGATAAAATGCTATTCTTACCATATTAATAGTATATGCTATCAACATGAATAATCACTGACAGTGCTAAGCTTGATCACCTGGTTTAGGTTGTATCCCTCAAAATTGTGTAGGTGAGCACTATGCTACTTGGTAAAAAATTATTTTATCTTATTTAGTTTATATTGTACACAAACTAATATCAGAATCCTTTTTATATATTTCTGATTTTAATGTTGGAAACTATAAATACAGATAGGTAAAAGTTATAACACCAAGAATTTAAAAACTTCACACTGATCCAGTATATAGTCCAAAATTTGTGTTTTTAGTGTTTATTGGAATATGAATGAATCATTGCCCTTTGACCCCAAGGATTTAATTTCAGAATTTTATTTTCATACATCATCATCAGAGTAGTGCCCAATTCTTCTAAACTATTTAATTGCTAAAGCTTGGACTTTGAGTAATGAAAAGACTGAAAGAAAGTTTGTGTTTCATGAGCTTATCAACCCAGATCATTGCATTAACCCAGATAACAATAGGAGATATGAACAATGACCAGCCATCATAACTAAGAAATCTGATAATAGGAGAAATAAGTAAAACTTAGAAAGGTGGAATATTAAAAGCTTTTAGCTTGTATAGGGTCTTTCAAAAGCATTGATAAATTGGATGGTACTAGTCAGAAGATTTAAAAGGAATGGGTGTGTTATCATTAGAAAGCTAAGTTTAGAAATATATGCTAAAGCCATAGGTAGATGACATAGATCTATAAAGATGAAGGAGCAGGTTACACCCAGATAATAACTAAACAATGGAAGGATCATAGAGAAGCAAGAGCTACTAGTGAAGCAAGAACACATGGGCATATGTTACTGCACACATATAATGCATATTGTCCAACATAAGTGTGAATGAAAATCTAATAGGAATTCTTATAAAAGCAACACTTCTGGGAGAAAACTATGCTGATTGGAGTACATGTGGAAAACCGTTTTGTTGATAAACACGTTCTCAAAACAGGCATATGCCTCTGATAGAAGATAGTAATGCAATAGCACAGGTAGAATGTAATTATGTCCCTATTGAGATAAACAAGAATAAGACACTTACTACACTACTCTGGAATCCAGAAAAGATTGTTGATGGCCAGAGTGCAGTAAATCCAAGAGAAATAGATCAGAAACCAGCAAGAACAGTGAGAAAGTTGTTAGCATAGAAAATAAGGTAACAAAACACTAAATAAACAACATAAAAAAAAATTATACATGACTTGTCACCAGACAAGAGAAAGAAAAAAGTTACACATTGAAAAATGAACACAAAGTCTAAAATGACAATACTGCCACATTGCCAGAAAATGTGGTGCACTAACAATGACAGTTAAACAGGATTAAAGTGCTGAAGAAGACTCATAGGACCCAAAATGACAATGCTGACAAGTGTGCAATTTATTAGGGAAAGGGACGCAATATAGCATGTAATTATTTGCATCACAGCCAAAGGCTGCTTCATACCACAAGGTTTGGATAATGGCCAGGCATCAGCTCCCATTTTCCTCCATTGTATGAACACAATTTCACTGCCAGAAAAGAGCCATGTGCACAGAATCACTCAGAAGCTCAAAATGGATTTACTGCTGAGGTTTCTTTCCCCTGCCAGATATGTAGGCATATTCTTGCTATGTAATCAGCCCCAAAAGCAGAGGACTCTGAAGGTCTCAGTGAAAACAGGTATAAATCATCAATCATACTGTTATTAATAAACACTGTTGATAAGTTGTTAAAATCTGCCTCCAAACATTTTGGACCGCTGGTTACAAAGAAACATTGTTAATATATTTCATTCCTTAAACAACAGATAATGATGTGCAGATACCTTAGCTCAGGACTATTCTGGGTCTGCAGGACTTAACCCTCACAGCAAAGTCCACCATCCTGATTTTGGGTCAAAGCCTTTTATAACAAGAGTAAAAACAACAACAAAATTCATTCTTAGTTTGATAGCAATCATGTAGATGTGTCTTTCAATAGCATATAATCAAATAGATAATCAAAACACATATACATATTTCAAAGAGTTGTAATAATCAGGGAGGGTTTGTACCATTTAAACCATCCTATACTGCAGCACAAATTGTCTTATATTTTTATATTTTTCCCTTTTGTTTGCCTCTCTGATCTATAGCTATCTGTGCTTTTTGGTATACATCTATTGAATAATTAAGAACCCTAGTCAATCTATCATCACTTAAGTCTAAATCTGTAGGCCAATTCTGTTTCATAGAATAGTATTCTGTGAAATGAAAACCATAAGAGACAGACACATTAGTATTATTCCACACAGTCATTGTCTGAGCTCTGGTCTATTTGTTGATTAGGAGTACATAAAACCATCCTGGAAGTATGTTTATTAAATTAGCCATTGTACAGCTCCCTCGTTTTTTATTTTTATTAAAAAAATTTTTTAATGTTTATTTATTTTTGAGAAACAGCATGAGCGGGAGAGGGCAGAGAGAGAGAGGGAGACCTAGAATCTGAAGCAGGCTCCAGGCTCTGAGCTGTCAGCACAGAGCCCAACGCGCTCGAACCCACGAACCGTGAGATCATGACCTGAGCCAAAGTCGGAAGCTCAACTGACTGAGCTACCCAGGCGCCCCAGCTCCCTCGTTTTTTAGAAGAAGAATTTTGGTAGTCTTTGTCCCAAGGGACATCTAAATCTAAGCTAAAAGAGCATATCATTCACTTGTTCTGAACTTTTCAAAAGGCACCAGAGTGATCTTAGATTTTCCTCCCTTGTAACACCCAAAGGTTGGCTACTTTCCACTAAGCAACAATCTCACATTGTACTCACTTACCATTAATTGAAAAATAAACCTTTCTCCTTGAAGTCAGTGATGGTAATGGTAACAAGATGAGATGACCAGGCCTTATTCTTTGGGCCATTCCCAATCATATAGAGTTGGATTGGATAAATACAGAGAAATATATCTATTCAACCCACTAGGCAACAAAATATTTGCATAGTCAAGCCCAACTAGGTGAAATATAAAGAGAATTTTGTCCATCCCATCAATATCTTGGGAATTCTTGTTATTAGTCAAATTAATACACATAGTTTCTGGTTTTGGAATGTTTCTTGCACCTTAATTTTAGCCCTGTTAGGGCCTTCCAGATATGGCATTTAAAAAAGAAAATTGTAAAGTATAGATGAGTTGTATGTAAACTTATTTTTCATCCCCTATGATATGGACTGAATGTTTGTGTCCCTACTCACCCTCACCCCACCCCTGAATCCATACTTTGAAGGCTTAATTTCCCAGTGTGGTAGTATTTGAGATGTGGAGCATTTAGGAGGCAATTAGGTTTAGTTGAGTCATGAGGATGCAGCCCCCATGTTGGCTTAATGTCCTTATAAGGGGAAGAGACCAGAGCCCTTGCACTTCGCTCCATGTTAAGATATAGCATGCAAGGAAGCTATCTGTAAACCAGCAAGAGGACCTTTACCAAGAACCCCCACCGTGCTACCAATCTGATCTCAGACTTCCAGCCTCCAAAACTGTGAGAAATAGATATTTGTTTTTTAAGGCACCATATGTGTGGTGTTTTGTTATAGCAGTCTGAATTAAGACATCATATTCTATCTTCCCAGTACTACCAATAAAACAGTGATTTAACTAATCAAGACTCAACTTTAAGTCCCTCATGTTAAATTGCAAAACAATGCTGAAGGTTTGTAGATTAGTGCTTCTATCTTTTGTTACCCCTGTGTATTGAAGCAGATATTTAAATTGCTAATTCTGATTGTTTATTAAATGGTCACTAAATTAACCACACTTAATCCAGTAGTCCAGTTAGTATATCCTTTTAGTTTGGTATATCTTTTAGTTTCATAGGAACTTTCAACCACCATCTTATACACTTCCTCCCAATTTTCACTGTTATTTTCTGTTTCCAGTTTTGGATTCATTTCCTGGAGAGAAACGTCTGCCACATTCACTCCACTCCACACAGTCACACTTGGGACACCATGTTCTTCCCAAATCCATCCATGGCAGCTGCTGGGTTGAATGCCAAGTTTTTTCAGCCATAAAATAGCTAAATCTAACAGAATCCAGATTACACCCACTTCCTCTAGGTGACATATGTGGGAATATCTGCTGGGTTGGAAACCATAATTATGAATCAATAAGGGCTGTACGTGACTATCTGTGGAATAATGAATTTGAAGACATTAACATTCCTCTGCACCGGATTGAGATGGCTCTTTCTCTGCTGCTGGCAGACTCCTGTAGTTATCACCACAATCTTAGAACTGGCAGTCACAGGTAATCTTTATCTGTCATGTCACAACTTCAGGTGTCTGAAGAAATAATGTCCCATGTTGTAGATCCATCATTTCTCCTTTGAGTTTATCTTCCAAAATGCCCACAGGGCAAGCTCATCATCCTGAGGCTTTCCCAAAATACTGATGGCACACACTGTACCAACATCCACTACAGTGATCTTATTGTTTGAGACGGTTGCCTCTTCTACAACTGGTGTAATCAGTTTTTCCTTAAGAGTTGCCATTGTATCCAGGAAAGAAATGTCTATAAAAGTCATGTGAAGGAGACAATGTCAGATTTCTGGCACTCTTTTGTCAGACTCATAGCCTTAAGAACTATGAAGAATAAATGTTTTTTTTAAGCCATCTAATCTATAATTTATTATAGCAGCCTGAACTAAGGGCCCATCCATATAACCTCATTTTCCTTAATTACCTCTTTTAAGGCCATGTTTCTAAATACAGTGGCATTCTGAAATACTGAGAGCTAGGATTTCAACATATGAATTTAGAGGGGCTACACTTCCCTCCGTAACATAGATGAATCTTAAAAACACACTTAGTGAGATAAGCCAGAGACAAAATAATAAAAATTGTATGATTTCACCTATATAAGGTACCTACAATAGTCAAATTTATAGAGACAGAAAAGTAGAATATTGGTTACCAGAAGGTGGAGAAAGAGAGGAATGGAGAGTCATTTTTTAATGTGTACAAAATTTCAATTTGGGATGATGACAAAGTTCTGAAGATTGGATGTTGTGGCAGTTGCACACCAATGTGAATGTACATAATGCCATTGAGTTTCATATTTTAAATTATTGAAATGGTAAATTTTATGCTGTGTATTTTACCACAATAAAAAATGGTAGAAATAAAACATACAGTAATGGAAATAAGGGATGCCTTTAATGTGCTCATTAGTGTACTCATTATAGCCAAGAAAAGAACAAAAAGAATCAGTGAACTTCAAGGTATGTCAATACTTCAAAGAAGGAAAGTGTGAAATTAAAATTAAAACTTTAATGTTTTTTACTTTTAATTGATCTAAAACATGTTTTTAAAAGCAATAACTATCACAATGTGTTGGGTGATTATAGGATATAGGTAAGTAAAATGAATGACAGGAATGTCACAGGGACATAGGGAGAACTAGGGAATACTCTTATAAAGTATCTATGATACATGTGAAGTCATATAGTGATATTTAAAAGTAGACTTAGAATACATTTTAAGCTGTAGGGCAACCATTAAGAAACTATAAGATAAATATAATTTTTCTTCATATATTTTCCCTCTGCTATAGTGGGTTGTAATTGACAAAATTGTATACATTTAAAGGGTACAATGTGATGATTTGATATATGTATACCTTGTGAAATTATTATCACAATCACATTAATAACTCATCTATCACTTCACATAGTTTTGTGTGTGTGTGTGTATGAGAACTCTTAAGATTTACTCTCTTAGCAAATTTTAAGTATACAATACAGTATCAACTATAGTCCACATGCTTTACATTAAACCCTCAGAACTTATTTATCCTATAACAATATTTGTATCCTTTTACTAACATTTCCCCATTTCCTCCATCATCCTGGCAACCACCATTTTATTAGTTCAAAAAAAAATTTTTTTTTTTTTTAGATTTCACATCTACATGATACTATACATTAATTGTCTTTGTCTGGCTTCATTACTTAGCATAATGCCCTCCAGTTTCATCCATGATGTTGCAAATGGCAGGATTTTCTTTTCTTAAGGTGAATACTATTCCATTGTATATATACATATACTACATTATCTTTACACATTCATCCATCAGTGTACACTTAGGTTGTTTCCATACCTTGATATGAACATAGGAGTACAGATATCTCTTTGGGGTAATGATTTTGTCTCCTTCAGATATATACCCAGAACTGGAATTGCTGGAT
This sequence comes from Acinonyx jubatus, assembly GCF_027475565.1. Taxonomy (NCBI): domain Eukaryota; kingdom Metazoa; phylum Chordata; class Mammalia; order Carnivora; family Felidae; genus Acinonyx; species Acinonyx jubatus. The sequence goes on from NC_069391.1 coordinate 62,098,778, forward strand.
CATATGGTAGTTGTATTTATTTTTTATTTTTTTTAATGTTTATTTATTTTTGACAGAGAGAGAGAGAGAGAGCATGAGCTGGGGCGGGGGGGGGGGGGGCGGGCAGAGAGAGAGAGAGGGAGACACAGAATCTGAAGCAGGATCCAGGCTCAGAGCTGTCAGCACAGAGCCCCACCTGAGGCTAGAACTCACAGACTGCGAGATCATGACCTGAGTGGAAGTCGGACGCTCAACCAACTGAGCCACCCAGGCGCCCCTATGTTTGTTTTTTTTTTTTTTTTAGGAACCTCCATACTGTTTTCTATTGTGGCTAGATAGTTCACATTGCCACCAAAAGTGTACACAAGTTTCCTTTTCTCTACATTCGCACTAGTGTTTATTATTTCTTATCTTTTTGATAGTAGACATCCTAACAACTGTGAAGTAATATCTCATTGTGATTTTGATTTAGATTTCCCTGATGATTAATAATTTTGAACATCAGTTCATGTCTTGTTAGCTTTGTATGTATTCTTTGGAAAATGCCAGTCAGGTCCTTTGCTCATTTTTTAGGCAGAATTTTATTTATTTGTTTATTTATTTAGCTATTGAGTCATAGGAGTTTTGTATATATTTTAAATATTAACTCCTTATCAGATGTATGGTTTGCAAATATAATTTTCCAGTTCATAGGTTACATTTTTCTTTTGTTGATTTTTTTCCCTTTGCAATGTAGAAGCCTTTTAGTTTTATGTAGTCCCGCTTTTTTGTCATTGTTTTTGTTTTGTCATTGTTGGCTTGTTTCATTTTTGCTTTAGTTTCCTGTAATTTTGATGTCATACCCAAAAAATTATTGCCAACAACTATAGCAAGGAGATTTTTTCCTATGCTTTCTTCCAGGAGAGTTACAGTTTCAGATCTTTTATTTAAATCTTTAATTCATTTAGGGTTAATTTCTGTGAGTGGTATAAGAGGGGTTCAGTTTCATTCTTTTGCATGTGAATATCCACTTTTTCCAGTAACATTTATTGAAGTGACTTTTCTTCTCCATTGTGTTTTGGTGCCCTTTTCAAATATTAGTTAATCATATATGTGTGGGTTTATTTCTGGGCTTTGTATTCTATTCCATTAGTCTATATGTCTGTGTTTATGTCAATACCGTACTGTTTTGATTACTATAGATTTGTAATATAATTTGAGGTCATGAAGTATGATACCTCTACCCTCATTCTTCTTGCTCAAGATTGATTTGGATGTTTGGGACTTTGGGGTTCCATATAAATCTTAGGAATTTTTTTTCTAGTTCTGTGAAAAATGCCAGTGGAATTTGATGTGTATTATATTGAATATGTATATCACTTTGGATAGTATGGATATTTTAACAATATTAATTCTCCTAATTATGCACATGGAATATCTTTTCCTTTATTAATGTCTTCTTCAATTTCTTTCATTAGTACCTTAAATTTTCCATGTACAAATCTCTCACCTCCTTGGTTAAGTTTTTTCCAAGGCATTTTGTTGTTTTTGATTCTATTGTAAATAGTATTGCATTCTTAATTTATCTTTCAGATAGTTTATTTCAGATAGCTATTGATGTGTAGAAACAACTGATTTTTGTATGTTGATTTTGTATCCTGCAAGTTTATGGAATTTATTTATTAGTGTTATAGTTTTCTGGTGGAGTCTTTAGGATTTTTTTATATATAACACCATCATCTGCACATAGAGGTGATTTTACTTCTTCCTTTTTAAGTGTTTTTTTTTCTTTTTTTCTTTTTCTTGCCTGGTTTTCTGGCTAGGACTTCCAATACCATGTTTAATAGAAGTGGCAAATGTGGTATCCTTGTTCCTGATTTTAGAGGAAAAGCTTTTAGTCTTTAACTGTTAAGTACGTTGTTTGCTATGGATTTATCATATATGGTCTTTATTATGTTGATGTACATATCTTTTATACTTAATTTGTTGAGTTAGGTGGGGAATGGGCTAGATGGGTGATGGATATTAAAGAGGACCATTGTTATGATGAGCACTAGGTGTTCTATGTAATTGATGAAATCACTGAATTCTACTAAAACCAATATTGCACTGTATGTTAACTAAAATTTAAATAAAATTTTGGAAAAGGATGTTGAATGCTGTCAAGTGTTTATTTCTCCATCTATTAAGGTTATTACATAATATCTATTCTTCCTTCTGTTAATGTGATATATCATATTTATTGAATTGTGTACGTTGAACCATCCATGCATTTCAGGGATAAATTCTACCTCATTATAGGTTATTCTTTTAATGTGCTGTCGATTTGGTTTGCTAGTATTTTGTTGAGGATTTTTTCATGTGTTTATTAGGGATATTGGCCTATACTTTTCTTTCCTTTCAGTCCTTGTCTGGCCTTGGTATCAGGGTAATGATACTTTGTAAAATGAGATTGAAAGTGTTCCCTCCTTTTTCATTTTTTTGGGAGACATTGAAAGGACTTGGTGTTAATTCTTCTTTAAACGTTTGGTAGAATTCACTAGTGAAGACATCTGGAACAGGCTTTTTTGTTGGGCATTTTGTTACCACCTTAATATTCTTACTTGTTATTGGCCCATTCAGATTTTAAATTTCTTCATGGTTAATTTGGGGTATATTATATATTTCTAGGAATTTATCCATTTAACCTAGGTTATTCAATATTATTGACCTACAGTTGTTCATAGCAGACTCATTATCCTTTGTAGTTCTGTGATATCAGTTGCAATGTCTTACTTTTCATTTCTGATTTCATTTATTTGAATCCATTTTTCCCTTAATCTGCTAAATGTCAATTCTGATTATCTTTAAAAAAAACAAACAAATGTTATTCCAATAGGAAAGATCTTCTATTTTTTTTTCTAGTCTCTATTTCATTTATTTCCTCTCATCTTCATTATTTATTTATTTATTTTTTGCCTTCTGCTAACTTGGGCTTTGTTTATTTTGTAGTTCCTTAAAGAACTTCATGAGCAAATTATTTTCCTATTATTTTTCTTTAAAGATAATTGAGTGCTTAAACATAACAATATCACATTATTATAATACATGTATAAGTAAAATATATAGTGAACAAAACCATATGGATTGAAAGGAGAGAAGTGGGGTGCACTATTGTAGTGTTCTGATGCTATATGTAAAGTGGTATATTAGTTGAAGTTAGATTGCAATGAGTTTAAGATGTATATCATTACATCTTGGGTAATGAGCTTATAAAATGAGATAAAATGTAACAATAAAAATATCTAATCAAAAGGAAATCAGAAAAGAGGAAAATAAAATAGGTCAGCAACAAAAAGCAAAATGAGCCATGTAAATATTGACATTAAAAATGTAAGTGATTTCAACACCACAGTTAAAGTGGTCAGATTGTCAGATTAATAAAAAGAAAGAAATAGAGAAGGAAAGAGAGAAAGAGAAAGAGAAAGGAAAGAAGAAAAAAAAAGAAAAAAGAAAAGGAAAAGAAAAGAAAGAATCAAACTCTACTGTTGGGTGCTTACAAGAAACACATTTTTTTAAATGAAGAAATAAATATTCTTTGGATAAATACCTACTAGTGCAATTGCTGCATCATAGAGTCATTCTACTTTTTAAATTTTGAGGAACTTTTTCCCACAGTGGCTGCACCAGTTTCCATTCCCACAAACAGTCCAAAAAGAGTCCCTTTCTCCACATCCCCACTAAAATCTATTATTTCCTGTGTGGTTGATGTTATCCATGCTGACAGCTGTGAAGTGATATCTCATTGTAGTTTCGATTTGTATTTTTCTGATGATCAGTGATGTTGAGCATCTTTTCATTTGTCTGTTGGCTATCTGGATATCTTATTGTGATAAGCACCAGGTGTTGTAAGAAAGCCTTGAATCACTATATTGTACATCTGAAACTAATATTACACTGTATCTCAACTAACTGGAATTTGAATAAAAACTTAGGGAATATCACATGAGGCATGGGGTGAAATAAACTGGACACCTCCCCCAAAAAAGAAAGGAATAAGCTAAAAGTAAAGGGGTGCAAAATACATATTATGTTAACAGAAATCAATAGAGAGCTGAAGTGTAAATATTAATATTGGACAAAGTAGGTTTCAGAGCAAAGACTATAACTAGGGGAAAAAATTATGTACTATGTGATGGACCATAAAATAAACCACAACCAATGGGTTATTTAATTAAATCAATTAAACAAAAAGATTAAATAAGTTGAAAAATTAATTATGTATTTAATTCATTTCAAAATGTAATTAAGTAATTAAAATCACTTACGTCATATAAAGTATGTTTTCTGATTACAATTAAAATCAATAACAAAAAGTTAACAGGATTTTCTTTTTTTAACTTTCTTATTTTACTTATTTTTTTAAATATAATTTATTGTTCAAATTGCTAACATACAGGGTATACAGTGTGCTCTTGGTTTTGGGAGTAGATACCTGTGATTCATCGCTTACATAAAATACCCAGTGCTCATCCCAACAAGTTCTCTCCTCAATACCCATCACCCATTTTCTGCTCTCCCCCGCCTCATTCACCCTCAGTTTGTTCTCTGTATTTAAGAGTCTCTTATGGTTTGCCTCCCTCATTTCTGTTTGTAACTTTTCCCCCTTCCCTTCCCCCAGTCTTAACAGAAGGCTGTTAAGTTTCTCACGGTCCACATATGACTGAAAACATATGATATCTGTCTTTCTCTGACTGACTTATGTCACTTAGTATAATACCCTCCAGTGCCATCCACATTGCTGCAAATGACAGGATTTCACTCTTTCTCATTGCCTAGTAGTATCCCATTGTATGTATAAGCCACATCTTCATTATCCATTCATCAGTTGATGAACATTTTGGCTCTTTCCATAATTTGGCTATTGTTGAAAGGGTTTCTATAAGCATTGGGGTGCATGTGCCCCTATGAATCAGCCCTCTTGTAACTTTGGATAAATTCCTAGTAGTGCTATTGCTGGTTCATAGGATAGTTCTATTTTTAATTTTTTGAGGAACCTCCACACTGTTTTCCAGAGAAGCTGCACCAGTTTGCATTCCCACCAACAGTGCAAGAGAGTTCCCATTTCTCCACATCCTCACCAGCATCTATAGTCTCCTGATCTGTTCATTTTGGCTACTCTACTCTCAGTGTGGTTTTGATTTGTATTTCCCTTATGAGGAGTGACATTGAGCAGAATTCATGTATTGGGTTTAGCAGACTTTTGGTGGACTCCTTTGGGTTTTCCACAGAGTATCATGTTGTCTGCCAAAAGTGAACGTTTGATTCTTCTTTGACAATTTTGATGCCTTTGACTGCCTTTTGTTATCTGATTGCTGATGCTAGGACTTCCAACACTACGTTAAACAACAGTGGTGAGAGTGGACATCCGTGTCATATTCCTGATCTCAGGGGGAAGCTCTCAGTTTTTCCCCATTGAGGATGATATTAGCTGTGGGCTTTTCATAAATGGCTTTTATGATGTTTAAATATGTTCTTTCTATCCCAACTTTCTCAAGGGTTTTTATTAAGGATGCTGTATTTTGTCCAATATTTTTTCAGCATCTATTGACAGGATCGTATGGTTCTTATCCTTTCTTTTATTAATGTGATGTATCACACTGATTGATTTGCAAATATTGAACCAGCCCTGCAGCCCAGGAATGAATCCCACCTGATCACGGTGAATAATTCTTTTTATATGCTGTTGAATTTGATTTGCTAGTATCTCACTGAGAATTTTTGCATTCTGTTCATCAGGGATATTGGCCTATAATTCTCCTTTTTTGTGGGGTCTCTGTCTGGTTTGGGAATCAAGGTAATGCTGGCTTCATAGAATGAGTCCAGAAGTTTTCTGTCTGTTTCGTTTTTTGGAACAGCTTGAGAAGGATAGGTATTAACTCTGCTTCAAATGTTAATTCCCCTGGGAAGCCATCTGGCCCAGGGCTCTTATTTGTTGGGAGACTTTTGATAACTGATTCAATTTCTTCAGCAGTTATGGGTCTGTTCAAATTTTCTATTTCTTCCCATTTGAGTTTTGGTAGTGTGTGGGTGTCTAGGAATCTGTCCATTTCTTTCAGGTTTGTTGGTATTTAGTTTTTCATAGTATTCTGTGATAATTGCTCGTATTTCTGAGGGATTGGTTATGGTAAATCCATTCTCATTTGTGATTTTATCTATTTGGGTCCTCTCTAATTTATTTTTGAGAGTCTGGCTAGAGATTTATCAATTTTACTTTTTCAAAAAACCGGCTCTTAGTTTCATTGATCTGTTCTACTGTTGTTGTTATTTTTTAGTTTTTGGATCCTATATAGTTTATTTCTTCTCTGATCCTTATTATATCTTTTCTTTTGCTGGCCTTGGGGTTTCTTTGCTGTTCTGCTTCTAGTCCCTTGAGGTGTGCTGTTAGATTTTATATTTTGGATTTTTCTTGTTTCTTGAGATACGCCTGGATTGCAATGCATTTTCCTCTTAGGAATGCCTTTGCTGCAGCCCAAAGGGTTTGGATTGTTGTGTTTTCATTTTCATTTGTTTCCATATATTTTTAAATTTCTTCTTTAATTGCCTGGTTGACCCATTCATTCTTTAGTAGGATGTTCTTTAACCTCCATGCATTTGAAGGTTTTCCAGACTTTTTCTGTGGTTGATTTCAAGTTTCCTAACATTGTGATCTGAAAATGTGTGTGGTATGATCTCAATTCTTTTATATTTATTGAGGAATGTTTTGTGACCCAGTATGTGATCTATCTTGGATAATGTTCCATATGCACTGAATATATCTGTCAAGTCTATCTGGTCCAGTGTTTCATTCAGGGCCACTGTTTCTTTATTGATTTTCTGCCTAGATGATCTGCCCATTGTTGTAAGTGCAGTATTGAAGTCACTGCAATTACTGCATTCTTATCAATAAGGTTGCTTATGTTTGTAATTGTTTTATGTATTTGGGTGCTCCAAATTGGGTGCATGAATATTTATAATTGTTATCTCTTCTTGATTGATAGACCCCTTACTTGTGATATAATGCACTTCTTCTTCTCTTGTTACAGACTTTAGGTTAAATATAGTTTGTCTGATATAAGTATGGCTATTCCAATTTTCTTTTGACTTCTAGTAGCATGATAGATGGTTCTCCATCCCCTCACTTTCAAGGTGAGGGGTCCTGAAGGTGTCCTCAGGTCTTAAATGGGTCTCTTGTAGACAGAAAATAAATGGGTCTTGTTTTTTTATCCATTCTGGTACTCTATGTGTTTTGATTGGAGCATTTAGTCCATTTACATTCAGCATTACTATCGAAAGATTTGGATTTAGTGTCATTGTGTTATCTGTAGGTTTCATGCTTGTGCTGATGTCTCTGGTCCTTTGTAGTCTTTGCAGCATTCTACTCACAGAGTTCCCTTTAGGATCTCTTGTAGGACTAGTTTAGTGGTGATGAACTCCTTCGGTTTTTGTCTGGGAAAACTTTGATCTCTCCTTCTATTCTGAATGACAGCCCTGCTGGATAAAGGATTCTTGGATGCATATTCCTCCTATTCAGCACATTGAGTATTTCCTGCCACTCCCTCTGGCCTGCCAAGTTTCAGTAGATAGGTCTACTACTACCCTTATGTGTCTACCTTTGTAGGTTAAGGCCCATTTGTCCCTAGCTGCCTTCAGAATTCTCTCTTTATCTTTGTATTTTGTCAGTTTCACTATGATATGCCATGCAGAAGATCAATTCCTGTTACATCTGAAGGGAGTGCTTTGTACCTCCTGGATTTCAATGTCTGTTTCTTTGCCCAGACTGGAGAAGTTCTCAGCTATTATTTGTTCAAGTACACTTTCCTCCCCTTTCTCTCTCTCTTCTTCTGAAACTCCTATGATACAGATACTATTATGTTTTATTGAATAACTTAGTTCTCTAATTCTCCCATCATGGTTTAGAATTTTTTATCTCTCTTTTTCTCAGCTTCACCCTGCCCATTTTTATCTCTCCCGGTACGCAGTCACAATCCTGTGGCCTGCCAGTTTGTCCCTTTGGGCCCCTGGAGATGTCTCTGTCACTCTGCAGACCAGACTTGTAATTCAAAGTCCTCTGGCCTCAAAACTGCTGTGTTTGAAGGACAAGGGAACTTTGGGTCCCCCTACTTCTCAGCCATGTTGGATCTCCTCTTAACAGGATTTTCAAGATGGCATTGGAGTGTGAAGACCCTAGGCTCATCTCCCATGAACACAACTAGATAACAATCACATCATCCTAAATACCCCAGAAATAGACCTGCAGACTGACAGAACATACTCCACAGCTAAAGGGAGAAAAGGTGCAACAGCAAAGAAATTTTATTTTTATTTTATTTTGTTTATTTATTTTGATGGTGGGGGGCACAAGAAGAGGAGGGGCAGAGAGAGAGGAGGAGAAAGAGAGAGAATCCCAAGCAAGCTCCATACTGTCAGTGCAGAGTCCAATGCAGGGCTCAAATTCATGAACTGTGAGATCATGACCTGAACTGAAATCCAGAGTTGGACACTTAACTAACTGAGCTACTCAGGTGCCTCCAAACCCTGGGATTTTTTTTAATGTTTATTTATTTTTTGAGAGAGAGAGAGAGAGAGGCAGAGCACAAGCAGGGGAAGGGCAGAGATAGAGGGAGACAAAGAATCCAAAGCAGGCTCTAAGCTCTGAGCTGTCAGCACAGAACCCAACAGGGGGGCTTGAACCCATGAACTGTGAGATCATGACCTGAACCAAAGTCAGACACCTAACCAACTGAGCACCTAGGTGCCCCCAAACCCTGGACTTTTAAAGGTTAGCAGGTTTGGTGGGGTTAGAGACCAGTGAGCATTGCCCTGCTCCTGGTGAAAAGGCAGACAAATGACCCAAGGGTAGACAGTGTGGAAATAATGATCTAAAGAATGCCTGGGGCACACAGTGGGCAGATTATTTGCACTTATTAGAGTGCATCCCTGAGAGGCAGAGTTCATGGAGACAACTCTTCAGGAAGAAAGGAGCTGGCTGCAGCCATTTCACTCCCCCACCCCTCAGCATAAACCCAGAGACGCTTGTGGGAAGCAACACAGCACCAAAATTGCCCACCTAACCTGCATATGCCAAGCCCCATGCTCTGAATTCTGGTGGGAAAGCCTTTCTTAATTAAGCTTACTTCAGTCGCAGCATGGCAGGCCCCTTCCCCAGAAGACCAGCACAAAGGCCTGTCCAGACCGTGTCACCAGGTCAGAGTTCTGCAGGGCTAAGTTCCAGTGTAGGTAGTGGTAAGTCTTATTTCACAAGCATACCAGAGCATGCCTAGTTAAAACTTGCCATATTCGGGCCAGGAACCAAACACTGCCCACAGAAGTCAAGGAGAGCCTCTACAAATGACTGGCCTGAAGGATAGAGAAGCCAAAACACAATAGCAGACCACATGCAGCACACACTGGTGCTGTGGAGGGCTAGGAGCCCCTTTCACAGAGAGGAGAAAGAGACAGGGGAAGATTGAGCAGTACATTGGGCTCACACAAGAAAAGCACTCCCCCTGAAAGTAGCTAGAGAGAAAGAGAGAAGTGAAAACATACACAGATGATTGCACAAAAAAACTGTTCCCCAAAACCATTGATGGGGGAACAGGAGAGGGTTTCAATACCACAAGGTTTTATAAACAGTGAAGGACAGAGTCTGAAGTTTCAGAGTTCAGTGCCTGGCAGAGCTCTGGCAAGGAAGCAGGGTGGAGCCCTAGGAGTGAACAGCATGGTCTGAGGATCCTCTGGGTTGCATGGGTAAAAGCAGTTCTCCAGTTTGGAATGCACTTGGTAGAGGCAATATGGCTTTTCTGAGGCCAAAGACATGGTAAGCACCGTAGAGCTGCCCCAATCACCAGTATAGGAACAAAGAAGCTGGGAAAGGGCAGCAAACCCTGGTGCCGGCTATGCATTGTGATTTGCCGTAAACTCTGAGCTGCTGCTGCTGTGTGGTCACTTGAATATTTTCTGGGACAAACCAGTACCAGACACAGTGCAGTGAGAACCTCCCTCAGAGGAAAAGTGCAAGTCCAAGCTGTGGAGGTCTCTGAAATGTGGGATTTAGAAAGACAGTCAAGTCTGAAATGAAACACAGGAGAGAAGTGCCACCTGGCAGGCAGAAAGCTCGGACACAGGGGGAAGATAGGGAGCTGATGGAAGTGTGAGACACAGGAAAGGTGATTGATTATGTGTCTGTGAGGCTTGAACTTCCTGTGCTCCAGAGATTAGAGAGTGGGGTGAAGACATTTTCACCATTAGCCCAATACTGATTTTCCCCAGTGAGCTAAACAGTGCCACCAAGTGTAGAATGGAGCCATTGCACCAAGCCCTACTCCCCTGCACCCTCCAAGTACATCTCCACTAAGGCAAGCTGGCCTGAGAATCAAAGCAGCAGGCCCCTTACCCCAAAGACCAGGACAAATCTCTTCCACGCATTTAGTCTACTGATCATAGAGTGCTCCAAAGTTTCAGCTCTGGGGGATTTGATCTACCTTCATTGAGCTTTAGTTTGTTCATTTGTTTGGGGTTTTTTTGCTTCTATTTTTGTTTTTGTTGTTATTTTTTCTTCTTTTTTTTTCTTGACTACAGAAAAAGCAAATTTTTTATTTTATCTTATGATTATTTTTTAACCTTTTTCTTTTTTCTTTTCTCTTTTCTTTAATCAAGCTTCTCTTAACAAGCAGGCCAAAACACAACTAGGATCTAACTTCCTTAATTTTTTTTTAATTTTTACGTTTTTATTTCATTTTATTTTCTTTTTTCTTCCTCCAAAATGACAAGATAGAATAATTCACCTCAAAAGAAAGAACAGGAAGAAATGATGGCCGTGAATTTAATCAATAAAAATATAAGTAAGATGTCTACACTAGAGTTTAAAACAACAATTATAAGGATACAAGCTGGCTTTGAAAAAAGCATAGAAGACACAAGAGAATCTCTTTATGCAGAGATAAAAGAACTAAAATCTAGTCCAAAAGTAAAAATGCTATAACCAAGATGAAAACCCAAATAGAGGGCATAAAAAATGAGGATGGACAAGGCAGAGGAGCAAATAAGTGATATAAAAGATAAATTTCTGGAAAATAATGAAGTTGAAAGGAAGAGGGAAGCAAAGGTCATGGATGACAAAGGCAGACAAAGGGAACTCAGTGACTTACTAAAACATAGTAACATTCATATCCTAGAAGATCCTAGAAGATGAAGGAGAGAGAAAAAGGAGCAGGTTTATGTGAGCAAATTATTGCCAAAAACTTCTCTAGTCTGGAGAAGGACACAGACATCAAAATCCAAGAAGCACAGAGACCCCCTATTAAATTCATCAAAAGCCAATCATTGCCAAAACATATCATAGTCAAATTCACAAGGACCCTCAGGGCTCTATCCCAGCCATTCCCACTGACAGTTAAATTTCCAGGCTTTTAGCACCACTCTTGTGAGAACTCAAAACAATTAGCCCCTCTCATTTTCCCAGCCACTGGCTCTGGGGAAATACTCTCCTTGTGTGTTCCTTGTGTGCTCTACTCTCTCTCACCCTTCTCTGTGAGCATGGCTCCCTCCCTTCCTCAGTACCCACAATTCATTTCTCCCCTAAACCACATCTCCACACCGCTACCTTCTTCAATGTGGCTTCTTCTCTCTCTTTAGTTGTGGAGTTTGTTCTATCAGTCTTTAGGTTGATTCTGGTGGATTTAGAATGATTTTATAGTTATTTAGTTGTATTCATGGGATGAGATGAGGCGAGGGTCCTCCTATTTTGCCACCATCTTCTCTTCTTCACATTTCCTTATTTTTTATTTTTTAGGGCTAAAAAATATTCCAACGTGTGTGTATATATCACATTTTATTTATTCTTCCATTCATCAATGGACACCAGTTGTTTCCATACCCTGGCTAGTAAGAATAATACTATAATGAACATAGGAGTACGGATATCTCTTCAGGATAATGATTCCCTTTCCTTTGGATCTCCACAAGTGAGGTTGTGGGATCATATGATATTATTCTATTATTGATTTTTTTTCATTTATTTCATTTCATTTTATTATTCTATTATTAATTTTTTGAGGAACCTCCATACAGTTTCTTATAGTGGCTGCACCAATTTACATTCCCACCAACAGTGTAGGAGAATTCCCTTTTCTCTACATCCTTTCCAGAATATGTTACCTTTGCTTTTTTGATAATAGACATCCTGATAGATGTGCTATTATACCTCACTGTGGTTTTAATGTGAATTTCCCTGGTGATTACTGATATTGTGTAGTTTTTCCTGTACTTGGTCACTTGTTTATCTTCTTTGGAAAATGTCTTTTCATGTCCTTTGTCTACATTTTAAGTGAACTGTTTGTTTTGTTGTTATTGAGTTGTATGAGTTCCATGTATATTTTGGATATTAACCCCTTATTGGATATGTGATTTGCAAATATTTTCTCCCTATCTATAGGTTGCCTTTTCATTTTGTTGATGGGTTTCTTTCTTGAAAAGAAGCATTTCAATTTGATATAGTCCCACTTTACTTTTTATTTTGTTGTGCCATTGTATATTGTTGGCTTCTTTCTCAAAAATTACCTGACCATATATGCATGGATATATTTCTGGGCTATCTATTCTGTTACATTGACCTCTGCATCTGTTTTTATGCCAATACAGTACAGCTTTGTAGTGTAGTTTAAACTAGGAAGTATGATGCCTCCAGCTTTGTTTTTCTTTCCAAGATTGCTTTGGCCAATTGGGGTCTTTGTGTTTCTATACAAGTTTTAGGATTATTTGTTCTCTTTGTCTCAAAGACACCATTAGAATTTTGATAGTGATTATGTTGAGTCTGTAGATCACTTTGGATACTATAGACATTTTAACAATATTAATTCTTCCAATCCATGGGCATGGATATATTTCCATTTATTTTTGTCTTCTTTATTTTATTAGTGTGCAATAGTTTTCAGTGTACAGATATTTCACATCCTTGGTTAAATTTATTCCCAAGTATTTTTTGATGTTATTGTAAATGAGAATGTATTCTTACTTTGTCTTTATGATAGTTTGTTTTTAATTTATAGACATAGAACTAATTTTCACATATTGATTTTGCATCCTGAAACTTTACTGAGTTTATTAGTTCTACCAGTGTTTTGGTGGCATCTGTAGAATTATTTATATATAATCTGATTTCATCTACAAATAGAAATAGTTTTATTTCTTCCTTTCTGATTTTGATGCCTTTTATTTCTTTTTCTTTTCTTTTCTTTTTTTTAACAATGTGGTTTATTTTTTTTTTAAATCTTTTTAAATTTATTTATTTTTGAGAGAGATAGAGCACAAGCAGGGGAGGAGCAGAGAGAGAGGGAGACACAGAATCCATAGCAGGCTCTAGGTTCTGAGCTGTCAGCACAGAGCCCAATGCAGGGCTCAAACCCACAAACCACGAGTTCATGACCCTAGCTAAAGTTGTATGCTTAACTGACTGAGCCACCCAGGAGTCCCTTATTTCTTTTTCTTGACAAACTGACTTGACTAGGACTTCCAGTACTATGTTGAATAAAAGTGGTCAGAGTGGGCATCTTTGCCTTGTTCTTGGCCTTAGAACAAAAGGTTTCAGCTTTTGAACATTAAGTATGATTTATCTATGGGGTTGTAATATATGGATGTATTGTGTTGGGGTACTTTCGCTCTATACCCAGTTTTTTTGGGGGGTGGAGTGGGGTTGTTTCTTTTAGTAACTACAATCATGCTGTGTATATTGTTCTTTGATGTTCTTATTGGAGATGTTCCTAGCCCAGCATACTCCTTTCACCCATTACATATTTCACAGAATTAGTGTCATCGTTTGTGTTGCTTCATTTTGCTATTATAATTATGCCCACCTTTGTGTGCAAATTTGAGTAAAAGGGATGGAATTTGAGGAGAGTCTCAATTCAGAGTCCTGTTGATCTAAGGTGAAAGCTTGTGGGCTTGGCACTGAACAGGCAGCTGACAGTGCACACTGACCTGGGTAGGAGGGCAGTTGAGCTGTGGATTTGGAACTGACAGACTAATGGCACAGTGTGTGATGGAGAAATGGCTGGTTTTACTCCTGGTTTTGTGCTCATAAATTCCTTGAACTTTTGTTTGTCTTAGAAAAAATATTTCTCCTTCTATTATGAATGATAGCCATACTGGATAAAATATTCTTGGCTGAATTTTTTTTTCTTTAAGCACTCTGAATGTATCACGCTGCCCCTTTCTGACCTATACAGTTTCTGCTGAAAAATCAGCTGATAGCCCTATGGGGTTTCCCCTGTATGTAACTGCTTTATTTTCTCTTGCTGCTTTTAAAATTCTCTCTATATCACTACTTTTTGCCATTTTAATTACTATGGGTCTTGGTCTGGACCTCCTTGGGTTGATTTTGTTAGGGTAATCTCTGTGTCTTCTGGATCTGGATTTTTTTCCTTCCCCAAATTCAGAAAGTTGTTAGCTATTATTTATTCAAATAAATTTTCTGCCCTCTCTTCTCTCTTTTCTCCTCCTGGGATCCCTATAATGTGACTGTTATGTTTGATGATGTTGCTGAATTCCCTAGGTCTGTTCTCATTTTTCATAATTTTTTTCTCTCAACTGCTCACCAGCTTGATTACTTTCCATTGCTCTGTTCTCCAGGTTGCTGATTCATTCTTCTGATTCTTCTTATCTACTATTTATTCCATGTAGTGTGTTTTTCATTTCATTTACTGTGGTGTTCACTTCTGATAGGTTCTTTTTTATCTCTTCATTAAGGGTCTCACTGATGTTCTCCAATATTGTCTCAAGTTCAGTTACTATCTTTATGACCATTATTTTAAATTCTCTATCAGACATATTACGTATCTCCATTTTGGTTAGGTCTCTTGCTATGATTTTGTTGTGTTATTTCACTTGGGACATATTCCTTTCTCTCCTCACTTTGTCACATGTTAGGAAAGTCAGCTATGTCTTCTGCTTTTGAAAGTAATGACCTTATGAAGAAGAGGTCCTGTACTGCCCCGCGGTGCAATGTTTCCTTTTCACCAGAAAATGGCACTTAAGGGGTGTCTTCTATGTGTGTTGCCATAGGAGTGTCCTACTATTGTGGCTGAGATGCATTTGCCTTCAGTCCAGTTATCTGAAATGGCTCTCTTTGCCTGTGTTGGGCAGTGTCTTGTCCCTGTGTTGTTGGGGGGTCAGTCTGGGGCTGACTTGGGCTTTAGTTGAATCAGACCAGGCATTTGCTAGAAATGAAGTAGCACTGCACTGCAGGGTGCTTTTCCTGCATTGTGCCCTGAGAAGCATTTGTTGGTGGGCAGGGCCTGCAACAAGCTATCTGTACCTAGGCCACTGCTGGAGCTACAGTCAGACTGGTGTGCACTATACCCATGGTTTTAAAGATTTTTTATTATAAAAGAATGTTTAATGCTGTGAAATACTTTCTCTGCATCTATTGGATAATCATGATTTTTATTCTTTATTTTGTTAATGTGGTATATTGTGTTGATTGATTTAAAGGTTGAACCATCCCTGTATCCCTGGTATAAATCCTACTTGATCATGGTGTATGATCTTTTTTAAAAATGTATTTATTTAAATTCAAATTAGCTAATATACAGTGTAGTACTGGTTTCAGAGTAGAACCCAGTGACTCATCACTTACATATAACACCCAATGCTCATCCCAACAAGTGCACCCCTTAAAACCCATCACCCATTTAGCCCATCCCCCTACCCACCTCCCCTCCAACAACCCTCAGTTTGTTCTCTATTTAAGAGTCTCTTATGGTTGGACTCCCTCTCTATTTTTATTTTATTTTTCCTTCCTTTCCCCTATGTTCATCTATTTTGTTTCTTAAATTCCACATGAGTGAAATAATATATTTGTCTTTCTCTGACTGACATATTTTGCTTAGCGTAATACACTCTAGTTCCATCTAGGTTATTGTAAATGGCAAGATTTCATTCTTTATGATTGCCACATAGTATTCCATTGTGTGCATGTATATATACATACCACATCCATTCATCAGTCTATGGACATTTGGACTCTTTCCATAATTGGGCCATTGTTGATAGTGCTGCTATAAACATCGGGGTGCATGTGCCCTTTCAAATAAGCATTTTTGTGTCCTTTAGATAAATACCTAGTATGCAATTACTGTGTTATAGTTCTAATTTTTAATTTTTTGAGGAACCTCCATACCGTTTTCCAGAGTGGCTGCACCAGTTTGTATTCTCACCAACAGTGCAAAAGTGTTCTCCTTTCTTCACAACCTCACCAACACCTGTTGGTTTCTGAGTTAATTTTAGCCATGCTGACAGGGGTGAGGTGGTGTCTCATTGTGGTTTTGATTTGTATTTCTCTGATGATGAGTCATGTTGAACATCTTTTCATATGTCTGTTTGCTATCTGGGTGTCTTCTTTGGAAAAGTGCCTATTCATGTCTTCTGCTCATGTCTTCAATGGATTATTTGGTTTTGGGGTGTGGAGTTTGATAAGTTCTTTATACATTTTGGATACTAACCCTTTATCTGTTATGTCATTTGCAAATATCTTCTCCCTTTCTGATGGTTGCCTTTTAGTTTTGCTGATTGGTTCCTTCATTGTGCAGAAGCTTTGTATCTTGATGAGGTCCTGATAGTTAATTTTTGCTTTTGTTTCCCTTACCTCCAGAAACATGTCTAGTAAAAAGTTCCTGGCTAATCGTTAACAAAGCAGGAAAGAATCTCCAATGGAAAAAAAAGACAGTCTCTTCAACAAATGGTGCTGGGAAAACTGGACAGCAACATGCAGAAGAGTGTAAATGGACTCCTTTCTTACACCATACACAAAAAAATAAGTTCAAAGTGGATAAAAGATTTAAATGTAAGCCAGGAAACCATCAAAAATATATGGGAAGAAACAGGGAGCAACCTCTTTGACCTGGGCTACAGCAATTTCTTGGTGTATAATCTTTTTAGTGTACTGTTGAATTCAGTTTGCTGACATTGTTTTTTTGTTACATCTATGTTTATGAGAGATATTGGCCTTTTGTTTTGTTTTCTTTTAGTGTCCTTGTGTCTTTGGTATCATGTTTGCTTTTGTTTCCCTTGCCTCCAGACACATGTCTATAAGGGTAATTCTGGCCTTACAAAATGAGTTTGGAAGTGTTCCCTCATCTCATATTTTTTTCAAAAAGCTTGAGAAGGATTGGTATTAATTGTTCTTATATGTTAGAATTTGCCAGTGAAACCATCTGTTCCTGGTTTTTTGTTAATGGGAAGTTTTTAATTACTGATTCAATCTCCCTACTAATAATTAGTTTGTTCAAGTTTTCTAATCTTCATGACTTAGTCTTGTAGGTTGTATATTTCTAAGAATTAATCCATTTCATCTAGTTGTTCAATTGTTTTATATAATTATCTATAGTAGACTCTTGTGGTCCTTGTATTTCTGTGGCATCAGCTCTGGTATCTCCTCTATCATTTATAATTTTATGGATTTGTATTTGTATTTATTTATTCATTTACCTACTCACTTATATAAAAGTCTAGCTGAAGTTTTATCTCTTTTGTCTATATTTTCAAAAACCAACTCTTAGTTACATGATCTTTCCTTTCATATTTTTTAGTCTCTATTCCATTTATTTCCAATTTGATCATTACTATTCCTTTCTCCTACTAACTTTCAACATAGTTTTTTTCTTTTTCTAGTTCCTTAACATGTAAAGCCAGATTGTTTATTTGAGATATTTCTCTTTTTATTAATGTGTTTACCACTGCAAACTTCCTTTTTGGAATTGCTTTTGCTGCATTTCATAAGTTTTGCCATGTTGTGTTTTCATTTTCTTTTACCTCAAGATATTTTTTTATTCTTTTTTCATTTCTTTTTTGGCCCATTGGTTATTCATGAGCATATTGTTTGTTTGTTTAATTTTTTTAACATTTATTTGTTTTTGAGACAGAGAGAGACAGAGCATGAATGGGGGAGGGTCAGAGAGAGGGAGACACAGAATCTGAAACAAGCTCCAGGCTCTGAGATGTCAGCACAGAGCCCGACGCGGGGCTCGAACTCACGGACTGCGAGATCATGACCTGAGCCCAAGTCGGCCGCTCAACCAACTGAGCCACCCAGGCATCCCAACATATTGTTTAATCTCCACTATTAGTGAATTTTCCAGATTTCTTCTCATAATTGATTTCTAATTTCATACCAATCTTGTTGCAGAGACTTTTGGTTGGTTCTTTTAAAGAGCTCTAACAGCTTGGGATTCCCGACTTAATATTCTTTTCGTAATATTAATTTATAAAGTATTATGTACATTAGAGTATTGTTAGAGTTGTTAGGTTATCATTCATTTATTTTACTAGGTTAGTAAACATTTACTAAAGTGTGTCACAAGCCAGAAATTGAGCCAGTTGTTGAAAATTCATAAATGAAGACAGAGCTCTTGGTCTCCTGTAGTTCTAACCTAGTGTGGAGATTACATAAAGGTGATTACTAACAGTGCTCCATTCCCCTCTGTCTAGTATCCTTGCTGGATACTGGTGATTGTGTTCTTTTACAATGAACTACACAGGATCCCTGTGATAACATTATTCATCAACAATGAATAATGAATTTTCTATTCACAATTCTGTAAAGCAGAATTTACTATTAACAGAGTTGATGCCTGCTAAAGGGAAATCAGTTATTAGAGTGTCAAAAGAATTCATCAATCAAGATTCCCCTTAATAAGGTGATACAATGCCATATGTAATGAAAAATATATTATGATGTGTCTATAATATGACTTTTTATTATTCTTAACACTATTTAAAAACATGATAAAACAAAGTATTATTGTGTTGGCATGTCTACTTTTCTGGCTTCTCCTTGCAGTTTCCTGATTGATTTACCCCCTCTGGTCCCTTTAAACTGTGGGTGATCCACTTATATTCTCTTTCCCCTCTCTGTCCTTGTTATATATCTACTGTCATGTAAAATACTCATTCCCCACTTTGCTCAGTTACTAGCTATTTTTTATTTTGTACTTTTACTTTTTCATAGTAATTATCTTTATCTGAATTTATCTTGTTTGTGCATTTAATTTATTTTCTGTCTGTCTTCTATACTAGAATTTAAGTTCCATTAGAACAGTATACGTGTCTGTCTCATTCCTTGCTATATCTCCAACATGATAGGTACTTATAAATTATTGGTTGAATGAATTGAGGAATGAATGAGTCAAGAGAGATTTACTCTGAAGGATGCAGATAGAAAATAGATTATGATATCAGGATACCAACTATTCAATTGAGGAGACAAGATATCTACATATGAACATGTACAGCCAGGGTGTGGTCTATAGAATAACTGACAGGTGACTGCTGTAGATGATCAGGGGAGGAAGCTAGCATTGAGGATAGGTCCAATCAAGTCTTCATAGGGTACATATAATTTGCCTTTCAAGGGGACTTCTCCCACAAATCTTCTAACCTGGGATCTAAAAATGAATGATTATCACTGCTTGCGAGACCAGGTATGGCTATAAAGAGGAAATGTCCTCCATGACTGTGCCCTACCAACCTCATATGTTCCAGTTTTTTATGACTAATTCTTGTTTAAGGGCTTTTGCATTTGTTGCCTCATTGACCTGTTCCCCCAGATGAAGGAGTTCACTTCTGTATTTTCCAAATTTTACTCTAAATTACAATCTCTCAGAGTACATGCTATCCAAAAATTTCTTGTCCATGTTTTTTTTTTAATTTTGTAACTATCTTCTGTGTCTTATGCTTTACATTATTCCCAACAGCTAAATGATGCTAGGAACTGTGTTAAGTTTTGATAAATGAACTAATGAATAACTTTGAAGGATGGGCTTTGAAGAAAATTGTGCAGCAGGAGGAGATTAAGGGGGAAAAGATGAGGACATACCAGGAGATGAGAGGGCAGAAGTTAAAGTTTAGAGATAAGAAATAGCTGTGGTAGGCTAGAGTACCAGGAGCAAACATAGGAAGGGTGCAGAGGTGAACAGGGATTGGATTTTTGATAGCTTGAGCTCTATACTTTTGACAGGGGTTGGGGGCCATAAGAAGACTTCAAGCAGAAGAAATATGCAGTCAGATTTAGGCTTTCAAAAAGTCTTATCCACATATCAATTTAACCCAGTTCAGAAAAATACTAATAAGTGACAATTGTAATATCACTGTTTTTACTGCTGGCTATGTTAAAGAGCTAGAGTTGAGACTAATGAAGCAAGCAACATTGATGGGACTCTTTCCATTGGCATAAAAGAATCTAAAACCATTTTATGCTTAATATTATAAGACTTAACATGCTTATTATAAAAATTTTTAATGATAGAAAAGCATTTCTCCTTATAACATTCCATTTGTTCAAACATTAAGAAGGAACTAAGATATCCTTCAATAAGTTAATGAATAAATAAATCATGATGAGATATTTACAGCAGAGTATTAATTATAAATAAAAATAAATGAACTATAAAGTCATAAAATACATGGAAGAAACTTAAATACATATTGCTAAATGAAAAAAAAAAACAGTCTGGAAAAGTCACATACCATATAATTCCAACTATGTGACATTCTTAAAATGGCAAAACTATGGAGACAGTAAAATCATTAGTGGTTGCCAGGGGGTTGGGGTAAAGGAAGGGAGGAAGTAATTGATGAAACACAGGGAATTTTCAGGGCTATGAAACTAGTTGTAAAGATTAATAGAAAGTACAACACAATGGGGTGCCTGGGTGGCTCAGTTGGTTAAGCATCCAACTTCAGCTCAGGTCATGATCTCATAGTTCATGAGCCTGAGCCCCACTTTGTGCACTGTGCTGACAGCTCAGAGCCTGGAGCCCGCTTTGGATTCTGTGTCTCCCTGTCTCTTTGCCCCTCCCCTGCTCGTGTTCTCTCTCTCTCTCTCAAAAATAAGTAAACATTAAAAAAAAGAAAGTACAACACAAAAAAAATAAACCTCAATGTAAATTATGGAATTTAGTTAGTGTATCAATATCGACTCATCATTGTTATAGATTACCACACCAATACAGAGCATCAACAATAGAGAATACTGTGTGTGGCGACAAAAAAGGGTATTTGGAAACTCTGTATTTTCCCACAAATTTATCTGTGAACCTAAAGCTCTTCTAAAAAATTAAGGTCTATTAGTTAGTTAAAATATTGTTTTGGTTATTTTAAAAATAACATGAAAAGGACGTGAGTGGAAATGGGACTACTAACTGGGAAGGTATCATCAGTTAGATAACGAGTCCTGGAGGAAGTTGGTGGTCAAGAATTGGAATAGGGGCCTCTTGTTAGCACGAATAACTCATGTTGATGACTATGACAAATTACACCACCAAATTTAATACAGGTAAAATTTTAATAAAATGAATAAGTTTGGATGAGAAAAAAATGGAAGTCTGTGTATACAGAAGTGGAAGAGACCTATATTACCAGACAAACATTTCCAATAACTCAGCAAAGGATTGGCCAAATACTCATGAGCCTCAGGTCTACTGTGCCAGCTAGTGGTGCCCCCAACTCTTCAGTGTCCTCATTCAACCACACGATTATTGCAGCAGGATCATGGAGGTACCTTCAGAAATCTCTCAAATGTAACAGCCTGGAGGATAGTATTTAAGATCCCCAAGCAAAGAGACTGCCTTCCTAGTCCAGTAAGAAAAACAAACTGCTTATTATTTGAATCTCACTATACCAAGGTCTCTTTGGAGGATTGGTTCTCACATATATCCACATAGGCAACACTTGCATATGGCATATTTTTAGGACCATCTCTATGCTGGGACTGGGAACTTCTCCATATGTGCAAATCACCAAGATACGGCAAATCTATTGGAATACTATTTCAACTTTAATCCTGACTTGTGACAAAGACACACAGGAGATGTTAACAAGGCTTTGATATGCTATGGTAATGGCAGTCTACTTTATGATTAGGCGTGAGTAATTATTAATTGGTTTCTTTCCTCTGGTATTTATTGTACAGTTGTCCCTGTATTTCCTAACTTCATTTCAGATTATTAAGAATTTGGTACTTGTAAATTGTATTGTAATTATTAGTATATTGCAATAGCATCCCCTTTTGTCAACCTTTGGCAGATCTGATAGTGATGTTCAGCTACAGGCTTGTATGGACATGAACTGAATACAAATGTTTGGAGGATAATTGTCATACTGTATAAAGAGTGGTTGAAACACTTCAGATCTACTTCTATTCAATAGTAAAGATGGTCAGGTTCAATCATAATGAGTAGATTTTGGGTGCTTTTAATGAACTCTTGTGGTAGATGAGCCTTGTCATGGTTTGATGGTAACTTTAGCACATGCCAGGGCATCATTGCTATTCTTTATTGCATTCTGTAGCTGCATACATGGGAACTGCTTTGCAGGTGTTCCTAAATCTTTCCTGTCATAGTGTGGTTTCAAATTCAGCAAGGCCATGGATTATTTCTTTTATTATCATTGTTTTGTTTTGTTTTGTTTTGTTTTGTTTTGTTTTTAATGGTCCAATCACTTCACTGAAGAAATATTCTTGAATGACCACCAAGATAAGTTTCCTTATCCTCATTTTACAAACAAAGATACCAGAGCTCTGTAGAGAAGACTTTGCTCATCCAGGGTTTCCAAGCTGGCTGTGAATAGCAATGTATTGTCTTCATAGAGGCATAGATTGTCTACTAGAAAGCATTGAATTTGTCAATGGCTCTAACCCTCTTTCAGTATGAGTTTCTTTTTCATATCCTTGTGTCCTTTACTAAACATATTAATTCTAATATAATGTCAATATTAACATGTATTAAAGAGTAAACAAAGAACAATTTTCATACTGGAAAGATGGCTCTGTTCCTTGGATTGAAACACAAAGTTCTTACTGCAAGTTGTTTACACACATAAAATCCATGAGTCTTCTAAACCAAGCCCTTCTGCATAGATTCAAGAAAAATGTTAAGTATAATTCAGATGGACAAATGCAATGAGAATACCAATAATGTTTGTAAACAATTACTTTAAGGAATTTTGATCTAATTTTAGAATAATATACTTTCTTTTTCAGATTATTTGAGGTACATGAATGATGCTTTTTATTTAAATGATAGTAGTCTAATCTTCTGATTATAAAAGTAATCCATGCATGTGATATTTAAAATTCAAAATAAAATAAATAATTTTCTATGCAGATGTGTATTTTGTACACTCGTTATATGTTGGTTGTTTTATGTATCATTAAACATACTTCAAAACGTTTTTAATGGCATCGTAGCATTTCATTGTATGGATGTATGAACTTTTAGGTTATTTATGCTATTTATACTTATACTATTATAACTATGAATGTGTAAAAGATTCATGCTTTTTGTAGTAACAAGTTTCTTTCCTCAGCAACAAATCATCAACTAAAAATTCTTAAATCATGTGCACATTTTAAAGATTTTGATAATATTGTCAAATTGACTTCCTAAAAGTTGTCACATTACCTCTGAAAGGGTGGACACTACCTCAAGCTTTCTCTAACAGTAGGCATTTATTTCATTTATTCATTTGTTTACATGTTAATTCATTTTATGGAAAAATAGTATCCTTGTCTTATTTTACTTTACATGTTGGATTATTAATTTGGCTAAACTTACTTATGTTATATGTGCTAACTTTATGTCTTCTTTCAATGATAAGATTTAGTACCAAGGCTATATTCATTTGATTGGCTTTTCACTTAAAAATAAATATTATTCCTTTATGGTAGCTTATCCTTACCAATAAAAGAAGCCATTTATACATATTTGCATTTTAGCAGATATGTTTTGGATTTTGTCCCATCCTTGGAGAGTTGACAAAATAATTACCAGAAAGGTTTTGCTATAATCCTGTTACAGAATTGACCGTGATGTAATAACAGAGCAATATCAATATCGATATAGTCTAGCTCTACAATACCAAATTTGGCAAGTGTATTAGGTATCTTTTTTGTGTGTTTGTGAATAAGTATCAGTAATGGATTAATGATAGCAGGGTTTGTGGGAGGACCATCAGATGCAATTACAAAATATTTATGGTATAGTTTTCAGGAGACTTTTCAGCAAAATTAGAATATATACTATATATTTTAAGTGTAAACCACATAATGTATATATAATTCATTTCAGTAGACAATTAAACAGTGGGAACTATTAAACATCAAATGGAAGATAAAGTTGGTCTTTTGATATTGCCATTAATATAATTGTTTTGCATTATGCACCAACATATTTGCTTGAAAAGTTCTTTAAATAAGCAATGAAAATGTAAATATATTAGAGTTCCTTGGGCTGTATTGCCTAACTTATAGGCAAATGCTAATTTCATACATATTAAACAAACGCTTTTATTATATATTACAAAATTATTACAAAATGTGGAAAAGCAATGCTAAAAAATTACAAATTAGGAATCAGTCATATATATTCTAAGTGAAATTGCAAGTTAATTATTAAATCACTTAATCTTAAGCCTCTAAAATGTAGACTTGTCTAGTGGATGAAAATGACACCAGTTATTTCCAATAACAAAAATATTGTGTGCTTTCAATATCAAATTTCAACTCTTACAGATGTGAAAAATTATGGTCTAGGAAAAGTTGGGGCAGTAGTAGCATTTGTAACAGCACTCCAAACAGCCTTAAGGGGTAACACACTCCTTACTTGTTGACCTAAGGCCCTTGATCCATAACAGAACTAATTTACTTTCTTTGATATTTACAGACCAGTAGCCTTGAAAATGAAGAACAAGAATTCTCCTAAACCACAGAGGCCAGCAAGGCTGCTTGAAGCCACCTCGGCTTTCTAATTAACTCAGCAATTTTTTAGCAACAATGTTTTTTGTTGTTGTTTTTGTTTTTGTTTTTGTTTTTTAGGTCACACAAGTGATTTTACTAACCTCCCTACATGCATCTGTAGACTTTGCCCTCCTTTGGAGAAAGAACAGAGTACTGCTGCATATCACAAAAGGGAAACTGGATCCCCCTCCCAGCACAACTCACACCCACATAGCAGGGAGATAATGTTTGTATGAAATCAAGTCTGGCATCGAGTCTGCATGAAATCAAGAAATGTTGCAGACTGTGGTACTCCTTTTGCTAATTAACTACCCTAAACCCTTTTAAAAGCCCCTGGGCCAGGCAGAAATCTCAAAGCAGGGTGGACAAGAGTCTGCCTTTTCCCCAAGTTAGCAGCTTCCTGAATAAAGCTCAAATTCCTTTCCAATTAAAAAATCATCTCTTGAGGGGCGCCTAGGTGGCTTGGTCCGTTAAGCGTCGGACTTCGGCTCAGGTCATGATCTCATGGTCCGTGAGTTCGAGCCCCACGTCGGGTTCTGTGCTGACAGCTCTGAGCCTGGAGCCTGTTTCAGATTGTGTGTCTCCCTCTCTCTCTGCCCCTCCCCTGTTCATGCTCTGTCTCTCTCTGTCTCAAAAATAAATAAACGTTAAAAAAATAAATAAAAATAAATAAATAAAAAATCATCTCTTGAGAGTAATGTCCTTCCAAGTGATGGGCAGCCAAGTTTGGATTCAGTAACGCTTTCTTTTAAAACATATATTTTTTCTGATTCATATAATTATCAATTAGGCTGGTTTTTAAAGAAACCCCATATATATGAAAGTATATTTGGAGCATCCTAAATGATATGGAATAAAGCAGTTAAATATAAATGCTTATTTTGAGAGATAATTATGTTTAAAGTTTATTTTTGAGAGAGCAAGAGTGGAGGAAAAGTAGAGAGAGGCAGAGAGAGAATCCCAAGCAGGCTCCACACTGTCAGTGCAGAGCCCAACATGGGGCTCAAATTCATGAATGGTGAGATCATAACCAGAGCCAAAATCAAGAGTTGGAGGCTTAACAGACTGAGCCACCCAGGCACCCCAAGAGATAATTTTTAATGAATATTTTTCTAGTCTGCTATGGTCACAAAGGATCTGTTAGCATTGTTAGTACTGTAACAGAATTAGAGGAGTATAATTAGTATAGTTTAGGGGGAGCCTTCTGGATTCTTGCTCAGTTGTTGCTTTATCCTGTAGGGATCATAATTTGCCTCTGCCCAGTACAGTCTCACATTGAACAAAATCTTTCCAGGTGATTTGGTTCCAGAAGTTTGGATCCTGCCAGAGATGTCTAACAGAGAGAAGTTCAATTCAGGTTTCCTTTTGCCTGCCTTCCTCCTCCACTCCAGCAGGCCCAGTTACCCTCACTAAGGTGAAACAGGTCCAGCCTGTTCACTGCCCAATCACATAGCCCAAGACGGTAATCACAAGTAATTACAATTGGTTACATCTTTCAGATAGAAGCCTGGCCAATCATTATTTCACTCTTTTGTAAATTTGAAGTGGATACAATGGATAGATTGGTGGCAGTGGTGAATTTAGAGAGTTTGAAATGGTCAAAACATAAAATATGGTCTTGTGGGAACAGCTCAACTTAGTAGAGTACTTGCCCCACCTGTTATCAAATTCTAGAGAGAATTAAAGTCTAAAACGTATACTCCTGCTAGCTATAGTCTGAATATGTTAAAGTGAAAAAGAATTAAAGTCAATAAATAAAGTATCTAACTTTCTTGTGTTAAAGTAAGAAATTCAGGTACAAAATTTGTCTTGCCCTTCTTTTTTTTTTTTTTTTAATCTTTTTTAATTTATTTTTGAAGGAGAGAGAGAGAGACTGAGCATGAGCAAGGGGGGAGCAGAAAAAGAAGGAGACACAGAATCCGAAGCAGGCTCCAGGCTCCGAGCTGTCAGCACAGAGCCCAATGCGGGGCTTGAACTCATGAACCATGAGATCATGACCTGAGCCAAAGTTGGACGCTTAACCAACTGAGCCACCCAGGTGCCCCATTGTCTTGCCCTTCTTATTTGAGTCTCAGCTATGGCAGTTCTTGATTTCTGGATGGCAGTGGGATGCACTTTGGGCGGGGGCAACTTGGGTCATGTCTCCCTGGAATGGTTTTAGACACCTCAGACTTAGAAGTTGTATTAATTCAAAGATGTGTCTCTTAAGAGCCTTGATTTTAAGGAGTCCAAAGTTAACAAGATAAATGAAATCATAATTGCTCTTGATTTACACCCATCAAATTTGGAAATGACCCAGTTGCCTGCACCTAGAAGAATTAAACCAAGCAAAATTTTGTTTCCTGACCCATTATGAAGAGTTGCTAAAGATTATTTCGGGGAGTTAGTGGATCTTAGTGAAGAAGGGAGATGAGTTTAGGCTTGGCAGGATTCCTGTCTATATTATATGCAATAGTCCATGATTTGTTGAACTCAGCCTCAACCTCAAATGTGTCTCCCAACAAAGGGCTTATTTTAACACTGTATGGTACTCTTTTTACTCTTTTTCAGAGAGTGGCAATTAAGCTGTCACTGGCTGTCTTCTTACACAAAAATGATATGGGTGGCAGTTCCAACTTCTATCCAATTTAAACATCTGAGTTTCCATTTCCCTATTTTGCTTCACTTTTCTGGCACTTTAGTAGTGAATTAAATACCAAATCTAAGTAATGAGACAGGTAATGTTCATAATCCTTGAAAGCAGGCATTTGCAATTTTGTATTCAGTGTTCTTTAAATGGTGTTTTATTGTGAAGCTGCTTAAGCCATTTGACTAATAATCCTGAGCCAAATTCCTATTGTGTTCTGTCCTGAGTCATGTGGTGGTGCACACATGATTGTATGCTTTTCTCAATCTTAGAGGACTATACACTCAAAGAGTAAGTTTTGTAGTATGTAAGAAACGATGACTTAAAATAAATCGCAGGTTTACTGACTTATGTTTCTTTTATTTAAGAGCTAGATTGGGTTTGAGAACCAAGGTTCTATCTGTGCTTGCTCAGGTTCTCCTCAACCATGTGATGATTACGTACTCAGATTCACAGTTCAGTATGATAAATTGGACTTACATATAATAGTGATAGTTGATAAAATCTTTTTCTCAAACTTGGGTTAAGATTTTATAATTACTAGATTTTTTGAAATGTTAAATATTGTTTAAAATAACACTACCCACAGATTGCCATCAGTTTATGATATTTTCCATTTTATAAATTTTTATAATCTCCAGTTTTGCTTTACTTTTTAAATTTCTAGATATAAGTTTTCCTAATTTTATTCTTCTGAATTTTCTTATTTTAATATCTGTGTTACTGGAACCATTTTTTAGAGATGATAGTTTCTTTGATATCCACACTAGTTATGTTAAACTTAAGTTTGCTATTAATGTGCTGAGAAAAATGTTTTTCCTGTATTGATAATAAAAATGATAGCCTATTAAAACTCTTTATTTTTGTAACTCCAATTCATTACTTTTCTTGTATAATCAGGTCAATATTCAAAACATAAAATTATTTTTTGTGGTAATAATCATTTGTTTTTCTAATTAGTGTCTTAAGGCCCTCCAAGGTGCACATCGAATTAGCATCTTTACAATATTCTTTTGTTGCAAACTTTTAGACAAGTATGGTAAATATGAAAGATCTTAATTAAATATTATTTTTATAAGAGCAAACAAAGGGGCACCTGGGTGGCTCAGTCGGTTGTGTGTCCGACTTCAGCTCAGGTCATGATCTCGCGGTCTGTGAGCTCGAGCCCCGTGTCAGGCTCTGTGCTGACAGCTCAGAGCCTGGAAC
The DNA here is from genome assembly GCF_027475565.1 of Acinonyx jubatus. Lineage (NCBI taxonomy): Eukaryota > Metazoa > Chordata > Mammalia > Carnivora > Felidae > Acinonyx > Acinonyx jubatus. The sequence goes on from NC_069391.1 coordinate 62,127,373, forward strand.
CTGTTTCAGATTCTGTGTCTCCCTGTCTCTGCCCCTCCCCTGCTCATGCTCTCTCTCTCTCTCTCTCCCTCTGTCAAAAATAAATAAACATTAAAAAAAAAAAAGAGCAAACAAAGCTCACCTTATCCCATAGATTGTATTTTTTCTAGCACCTTGCAGTGTAAAATATACTCTACACTATAATATAATGCTATAGTCATAAAAGTCCAAGTGACACTTTGGTAAAAATTAAACTTTGGTATAGTAAATGATTTAAAAGAGTAATATTTGTGAAAAAAAGATTTAAAATAAAAAGTTGTTTTAATAATAGATTGACATATACATTATTTGGTCAACAAGAATATCCATTCAATTTCTTCCCCATTATACAGGCAAATCCTATGGAATTATGTATTATAACCTCATAGATGATAGATAAATGATCCAATCAATATTTTACTAAAACTAAACTTCTTTTTATTTCCATGAAGCTTCATGATAATTAGGAACTTGAGTGGTGGAGGAGAATTAGAGATGCTAACAGAGAAGTTGCAGATTATAGAGGAAATTCATCTAAACAAAGGACATATAAACCTGGCTAACATGGCTATTTGGCTTTCAAATTTACTGTTCAATCCTGATGGGATTTTTGAGAAGTCATAATGTTTAGAAGATTGAAACTGGTTTTTATTCAGCATTAAAGAAATGTGAGAATGTTAAAATACAGATTTATAGTATAAAGTAACAATTATTAGTATACTCAGGCACTTTTATAAATTTTCTTCTTATATATTTTTATACAGAAAAAATATATATTTCAAAGAGAAAAAATTTACATGCAGAATTATTCACCACAACACTATTACAAATACTGATAACATTTTATCATAATAAATTTTAAATAGAAAAATTGATTGTTACTCTTTTATTCTCCTTATGTTTAGAATCCTCAATTTGCAATTTATATAGCTCTCACAGTCCACAATTTAAAAAAAAAATTTAGGGGATTACCTTCTTTTGTTCTACTTCTTTGGCACTTTGAATTTGTAGCACAATAGAACTAGTATTTTGAAATCAGAGTTCTTTTACCTTATTATTTTATAAACAGCTAACACTTTCAATTAAATTTTTCTAAAGCTGTAAGGATATTCATATTTGACTCATAAAATAAAGGGCTTGGATTTAAAGATTTAGAAATTTCTTTACTTCATTTACTTTTGATTATTTTTTTAAATTTTACTTTAACAGATTGTTCTCATTGCATTGCTTGAAAGTGTTAAAATCTCTCTTATGTGATTATAATTTAGGCATAAGGTAGATTAGAGAACATTTATTCATTTATTTATTTGTGAATGTTTATAATAATAAGCATTTATTAACTATGTATATAACCAACATTATGAAAAATACTCAGAATCTGTTCTGCCTACATGTTGCTAATAACTCACCTGGAAAAACAGTATCAACATATATGCTGGATGTCACAGTGAAAGAGATACTGCTCTCAAATTTAATAGAATTTGTTATATTTAATATTATAAAATAAATAAAATAACCAAAATATTGTGTTAGAACTAGGGCAACTGCACAGGTCCTTTGATTTTATGTGCACAGCAAGATGGACTTTCTTGCCCTCGCCCAAATACTTTTCCTTCTTTCTTTTAAGATTATAATGTCTTTCTTTCCTTTTGTTTCTTTTTTTTTTTTCATCTTTAATTTATTTAATTTCAACTTAGCATACATTGTAGTATTGGTTTCTGGAAAAAAAGAAAAAAACAAGATTATAACTTTAATCAATACTGGGAGTTCTATTCAAGATTTCTATTCATATTGGTTAAGTAGGTTGATTCACCTCCCCACTCTCACCATTTCACAGAATCCTACTGAAAAAGCAGTAACTAAAAACAAAGGGAAATAGTCATAAAAACAAAGTGGACTGAATAGCATTCAGGATATTAACAAGCAGTTTTGGAAGAAAAATGGCAGATGATTTCATTTTGATTTTAAAAACTACAGCTCAGAGCCCCTCAGGAAATTGCTGCAGTGTCAAGTTGCAAGAATTTCAAACTTTACTGAATATTCTACTGACCTTAGCTTAATATTGCAAGCATACTGGAGTGCCACAATGTGTTAATAATAAGGAATGTGTCAAATAATAATGTCTCTACTTCAGGAAATTATTTGTTAATGTAGACAGTGTACACTGGGTCAACCATTAGCTGTGCCTAATGTCATACCCAAAGTGACTGATTTGGGATCAGAAGTGAAGTATTCTTCCTGTACACTGAAAACTATAGAAAGCTTATGAAAGAAATTGAAGAAGACAAAAAGAAATGGAAAAACATTCTATGCTTATGGATTGGAAGAAAAATTTTGTTAAAATATCGATACTACCCAAAGTAATCTATACATTCGATGCAACCCCTATCAAAATGACACCAGAATTATTCACAGAGCTAGAACAAACAATTCTAAAATTTGTATTGAACCAAAAAAGACCCTGAATAGATAAAGTAATGTTGAAAAAGAAAACCAAAGCTGGAGGCATCACAATTCCAGACTTTAAGCTGTATTACAAAGCTGTAATCATCAACAGTACGGCACTGGCACAAAAACAGACACATAGATCAATGGAACAGAAAGAGAACCTAGAAATGGATCCCCAAATGGATGGCCAACTAACCTCTGGCAAAGCAGGAAAGACTACCAAATGGAAAAAGGATAGTCCTTCAGCAAATGGTTCTGGGAAAACTAGACAGTGACATGCTGAAGAATGAATCTAGACCACTTGCTTACACCATATGCAAAAATAAACTCAAAATGATGAAAGACTTAAATGTAAGACAGGAAATCAAAATCCTAGAGGAGAAAACAGGCAACAACTTCTTTGGCCTCAGTGGCAGTGATTTCTTACTTGACATGTTTCTGGAGGTAAGGGAAACAAAAGCAAAATGAACGACTGGGACTTCATCAAGATATAAAACCTCTGCACAGTGAAGGAAACAATCACCAAAATGAAAAGGCAACCATCAGAATGGGAGAAGATATTTGCAAATAATATGTCAGATAAAGAGTTAGTATCCAAAGTCTATAAAGAATTTATCAAACTCAACACTCAAAAACCAACTAATCTAGTGAAGAAATGGGCAAAAGACATGAACAGATGCTTTTCCAAAGAAGAAATCCAGATGGCTAACAGACACATGAAAAGATGCTCAACATCACTCATCATCAGAGAAATACAAGTCAAAACCACTGTGAGATACCACCTGATACCTGTCAGAATGGCTATAACTAACAATTCGGGAAACAACAGACGTTGGCAAGGATGCAGAGAAAGGGAAACCTTTTGCACTGTTGGTGGGAATGCAAACTGGTGAGCCACTCTGGAGAACAGTATGAAGGTTCCTCAAAAAGTTAAAAACAGAACTACCCTATCACCCAGCAATTGCACTACTAGGAATTTATCCAAAGGATATGAAAGTGTTGATTCAAAGGGGCACATGTTTATAGCAGCACTATCAACAATAGCCAATGTATGGAAAGAGCCCAAATGTCCATCGACTGATGAATGGATAAAGAAGATGTTGTATAAATATACAATGGGATATTAGCAATCAAAAAGAATGAAATCTAGCCATTTGCAACAATGTGGATGGAACTGGAGTGTATTATGCTATAGAAATGCTATAAATGAGATGCAAAATTAACTAGATACAGTGGCAGCAAGAATGGAAGAAGAAGGAGAGGATAGAATAGGCTAAATAGAGATAAAATTATGGAAAATGATGAAGCTGAAAGAAAAGAGGGAAAAGAAATTACTAGATCATGAGGGGAAAAATGGGGAGCTAAGTGAGTCCATGAAATGAAACACTATCCATAGCATAGGAGTTCAAGAAAAAGAGGAGTGAGATAAAGGGGCAGAAGGTTTATTTGAACAACTTATAGCTTAGAACTTCCTTAATCTGGGGAGGAAACAGTCTTCCAAGTCCAAGAGGTACAGAAAAAGCCCTTCAAAATCAACAAAAACAGGTCAACACCATGACATATCAGAGTGAAACTAGCAAAATATAAAAATAGAGAATTCTGGAAGCAGCTAGGGACAAATGGTACTTAACCTACAAGTGTAGACACATAAGGGTAGTAGCAGACCTGTCCACTGAAACTTGAAGGAGTGGCAGGACATATTCAGTGTGCTGAATAGGAAGAATATGCAGTCAAGAATCCTTTATCCAGCAAGGCTGTTATTAGAAGGAGAGATTAAGGTTTTCCCAGACTAAACAAACGAACTAACTAATTAACTAACTAAAGGACTTCAAGACCACTAAATCAGCCCTGCAAGAGATCCTAAGGGGGACTCTGTGATGGAAAGCAGCAAAGACTACAAGGGACTGGAGACATCACCACAAACACAAAACCTACAGATAACACAATGGCACTAAATCCATATCTTTCAACAATCACTCTGAATGTAAATGGACTAACTGCCCCAATTAAAGACATAGGTTATCAGAATGGATAAAAAATAAGATCTATCTATATGCTGTCTAAAAGAAACTCATTTTAGACCTGAGGACACCTGCAGATTGAAAGTGAGGGGATGGAGAACCATCTATCATGCTAATGGAACATGAAAAAGAAAGACAGAGTTGCCACACTTATATCATACAAGCTAGATTTTATTTTACTTTATTTTTTTCTTTCATAATTGAGTTTTTATTTGTTGTTCTGAGGATTAGTACAGGCAATTAAATTTGTACATAATTCTTAACGTACGTACCGAAAACCTAAAAAAAAACATGTAGCTGTGGTTCTTTTCTCAAAGTAATTCCAGTGACCTTCCAGCTTAAAATTTGGAGACAAATTTCCCTTACAGTATATCAAGTACCCGTATCTTCAAATGTTGATACGCTGTTACACTGTTGAGTCCCATTAATTCACAATTTAATGTCATATACACTACATACTCGAATTTTCAATCTCGCACAGCACATTAACAAAGTTACTAGGAAACTGGACTACCACGACCAAGATGTTACAGAATGCACAAAATTCTGACAGGGAGAGCCAAGATCAAGGAGTGGTTTTCTTTAGGAAACAATTCTACCAAAAACAACATGGGAATAGAAGTAATTTAAAATGTTCAAGACATATTAAATGCACGACTGACTCCAAATTGCCATTTAGTATGCTTGGTATTATACGATATAAAAACTACCCCATCTATGGAATGTTAAGCTGACACCCAAGATGATCAAAGCCTCCCATAGTCAATATCCCATTTTCTGGTTGTACCAAAAAATAAACAACCAGCAAATGATTTCACCTCTTAAAAAAAGGCATTTACACTTAAAAAATGGGATGAGGTGGGATTGCCTCCTTCTTAAAAATGTTTCTAGAGCTACTAAAAAACTTGCATTTACAAAATAGTTGATAAAAATATTCCTCTGGATTGTACAAGAAGGGAGACAGAAACCACTGGTAAGACATGGGATATGATACTAATCAGACTTGGCTTCTTTCTCTCCTGCTTCATCAGAGGCTGGACTCTCCTCGTTTTTAGTTTCTCCGTTTTCTGCAGGTAAGTTTTCTTTTGTTTCTTGGTTAGCCACTTCAGCCTGTTTTCCCTTTGCTCCCCTTTTCCCCTTTGCACTTTTTTGTCTGAAGATTTCTCCTTTCCCGCCGCCTTTTTTGGTTTCACTTCCACTTTTGCAGGAGCAGGTTTAGCTGACAACCTCGCCGACCTCCTCTTGGGGTTCTCCTTCGCCACCCCCTCGGCGGAGCTGACCTTCCTCTTGGGCATCGTGGCAGCGGGGCGGGCACATGCCGGGTGCCAGGTGCCTGCGGGCCGCCACGCGCCAAGAGCCTTGACGAAGCTGGGCTGCCTGGCCGCTACCGCTCCTCCCACCACCTGAGCTGCTGCGACCCGCGGCAGAGGCCACAAAGTAGATTTTAAAACAAAGAGTGTAGCAGTGCCTGGGTGGCTCAGCTGGTGAAGCATCTGACTCTTGATTTCAGTTCAGGTCATGGTCTTGCAGTTTGTAGGTTCAAGCCCTGCATCGGGCTCATGCTGCTGATGGTGTGGAGCCTGCTTGAGATTCTCTCTTCCCCTCCACCACTCATGTTCTCTCTCAAAATAAATAAACTTAAAAAAATAAAATAAAATAAAACAAAGACTGTAACAAGAGATAAAAAAAAAGGCATTTTATCATAATGAAGGGGGCTATCCATCAAGAAGATCTAACAATTGTAAATGTTCATGCCCCAACATGAAGCACCCAAACATATAAATCACTTAATCACAAACATAAACCAATGTATTGGTAATATTACTGAAATTGTAGGTGACTTTCATACTCCACTTGCAACAAAGAACTGATCATCTAGGCAGAAAATCAAAAAGGAAACAATGGCTCTGAATGACATATTGGACCATGTGGACTTAAGACATATTTTCAGAACTTTTCATCCTAAAACAGCAGAATACACATTCGGCTGCAGTGCACATGGAACATTCCCCAAAATAGAAAACATATTGGGTCAAAAAACAGTCCTCAACAAGTACAAAAAGATTGAGATCATACCATATATATTTTCAGATCACAATGCTATGAAACTTGAAATCAACCACACACAAAAAAATTGGAAACCCCCAAATACATGGAGGTTAAAGAACATCCTACTAAAGAACTAGGAAATTAAAGAAGGAATTAAAAAATACATGGAAGCAAATGAAAATTGAACACGACAGTCCAAACCTTTTGGGATACAGCAAAGGCAGTCCTAAGAGGAAAATATATTGCAATTCAGAACTATCTCAAGAAGCAAGAAAGGTCCCAATACACAATCTTACACCTAAAGGAGCTAGAAAAGCAGCAGAAAATAAAGCCCAAAGCCAGCAGAAGATTAGAGCAGAAATAAAGTATATGGAATTAAAAAAAATTGTAGAACAGATCAATGAATCTAAGAGCTAGTTTTTTGAGAGTAAAGAAAATTGATAACCCCCTAGCCAGATTTATCAAAAAGAAAAGAAAGAGTACTCAAATAGATAAAATCACGAATGAAAGAGGAGGGATTGCAACCAACACCACAGAAATACAAATATTAGAGAATACTATGAAAAACTATATGCCAACAAACTGGACAATATAGAAGAAATAGACAAATTCCTAGACATCCACGCACTACCAAAACTCAAATGGGAAGAAATAGAAAATTTGAACAAACCCATAACCAGCAAAGAAATTGAATTGGTTATCAAAAATCTCCCAACAAATGAGAGTCCTGGGCTAGATGGCTTCCCAGGAGAATCCTACCAGATTTTTCTTTTCTTCTTTCTTTCTTTCTTTCTTTCTTTCTTTCTTTCTTTCTTTCTTTCTTCTTTCTTTCATTTTTAAATTTACATCCAAGTTAGTTAGCATAGAGTGCAACAATGATTTCAGGAATAGATTCCAGTGATTCATCCCCTATATATAACACCCAGTACTCATCCCAACAAATGTCTTCCTTAATGCTCCTTACACATTTAGCCCATTCCCCCACCCACAACCCCTCCAACAACCCTGTTTTTTCTCCATAAATGATAGTCTCTTATGTTTTGTCCCCCTCCCTGTTTTTATATTATTTTTGCTTCCTTCGCCTTATGTTCATCTGCTTTGTATCTTGAATCCCTCATATGAGTGAAGTTATATGATATTTGTCTTTCTTAGACTGACTAATTTTGCTTAGCATAATATCTCCTGGTTCCATCCATGTAGTTGCAAATGGGAAGATTTCATTCTTTTTGATTGCCGAGTAATACTCCATTGTGTATATATATATATATATATATATATATATATACACACACACACCACATCTTCTTTATCCATTCACTTGTCAATGGACATTTGGGCTCTTTCCATACTTCAGCTGTTGTCAATAGCACGGTTATAAACATTAGGGTGCATGTGACCCTTTGAAACAGCACCCCTATGTCCCAATACAAATATTTATCCAAATACCTAGTAGTGCAATTGCTGGATCTTAGGGTAATTGTATTTTTAACTTTTTGAGGAATCTCCACACTGTTTTCCAGAGTGGCCGCACCAGCTTGCATTCCTACCAACAATGCAAAAGAGATCCTCTTTCTCTGCATCCTCACCAACATCTCTTGTTGCCTGAGTTGTTAATTTTAGCCATTCTTACTGGTGTGAGGTGCTATCTCATTGTGGTTTTAATTTGTATTTGATTCTATCAGACATTTAAAGCAGAGTTAATACCTATTCTTCTCAAAGTGTTTCAAAAACTAGAAATGGAAGGAAAGCTTCCAGACTCATTCTATGAAGCCAGCATTACCTTGATTCCAAAACCAGATGAAGACCCCACATAAAAGGAGAATTACTGGCCAATATCCCTGATGAACCTGGATGCAAAATTCTCAACAAGGTATTAATAAATCAAATTCAATAGTACATTAAAAGAATTATTCACCACAATCAAGTGGGATTCATTCCTGGGCTACAGGGCTGGTTCAATATTCACAATTCAATCAATGTGATATACCACATCAATAAAAGAAAGGATAAGAACCATATGATCCTTTTCAACAGAGACAAAAAAAAAAAGCATTTGACAAAATACAGCATCCTTTCTTGATAAAAAAAAAAAAAAGGAACCCTCTAGAAAGTAGGGATAGAAGGAATATACCTTAACATCATAAAAGCCATATATAAAAGGCCCACAGCTAATATCATACTCAATGAGGAAAAACTGAGGGCTTTCCCCCTGGGATCAGGAACATATCACATGTGTCCACTCTCACCACTGTTTTGTTTTTTTTTTTTTCAACGTTTTTTATTTATTTTTGGGACAGAGAGAGACAGTGCATGAATGGGGGAGGGGCAGAGAGAGAGGGAGACACAGAATCAGAAACAGGCTCCAGGCTCCGAGCCATCAGCCCAGAGCCTGACGCGGGGCTCGAACTCCCGGACCGCGAGATCGTGACCTGGCTGAAGTCGGACGCTTAACCGACTGCGCCACCCAGGCGCCCCGTCTCACCACTGTTTTCAACATAATACTGGAAGCTTTAGCCTCAGCAATCAGACAACAAAAAGATACAGGAGTCCAAACTGGCAAAGAAGTCAAACTTTCACTCTTTGCAGATGACATGATACTCTACATGGAAAACCCAAAAGACTCCACCAAAAAAAAAACAACTTAGAGCTGGTACATGAATTCAGCAAAATCACAGGATATAAAATCAATGTATAGAAATAGGTTGCATTTCTATACACTAGTAATGAAGGAAAAGAAAGAGATATCAGGGAAGCAATCCCATTTATAATTGCACCCAAAAAAATATTTAGGAATAAACCTAACCAAAGACATAAAAGATCTATACATTGGAAACTATAGAAAGTTTATGAAAGAAATTGAAGAAGATACAAAGAAATGGAAAAACATTCCATGCTTATGGATTGGAAAAACAAATATTGTTAAAATGTCGATACTACCCAAAGCAATATACACTTTCAAGGCAATCCCTATCAAAATAGCACCAGCATTCTTCACAGAGCTAGAACAAACAATTCTAAAATTTGTATGGAACCAGAGAAGACCCATATAGCCAAAGCAATGTTGAAAAAGAAAACCAAAGCTGGAAGCATCACAATTCCAAACTGCAAGCTGTATTACAAAGCTATAATTATTAAGACAGTATGGCACTGGCACAAAAACAGACACATAGATCAATGGAACAGAATACAGAACCCAGAAATGGACTCACAAATGTATGGCCAACTAGTCTTCGACAAAGCAGGAAAGAGTATCCAATGGATACAGTCTCTTGAGCAAATGGTTCTGGGAGAACTGGACAGTGACATATAGAAGAATGAAACTGGACCACTTTCTTACACCATACACAAAAATAAATTCAAATGGACAAAAGACCTAAATGTGAGACAGGAAACCATCAAAACCCTACAGGAGAAAACAGGCAGCAACCTCTTTGACCTCAGCCACAGCAACTTCTTACTTGACATGTCTCTGAATTTAAAGGAAATCAAAGCAAAAACGAACTATTGGGACCTAATCAAGATAAAAAGCTTCTGCATAGTGAAGGAAACAATCAATAAAAGTAAAAGGCAACCTACAAAATGGGAGAGTATATTTGCAAATGACATATCAGATAAAGGGTTAGTATCCAAAATCTATAAAGAACTTGCCCAACACAACACCAAAAAAACCCAAATAGTTCACTGAAGAAATGGGCAGAAGACATGAATAGACACTTTTCCAGATGGCTAACAGACACATGAAAAGACGCTTAACATCTCTCATCATCAGGGAAATACAAAGCAAAATCACACCTGTCAGAATGGCTAAAATTAACAACTCAGGAAACAACAGAAAATCTGAAGCAGGCTCCAGGTTCTGAGCTGTCAGCACAGAGCCCGATGGGGGCTTGAATTACCCTATTACCCTATGACCCAGCAATTGAACTACTAGGAATTTATCTAAAGGACACAAAAAATGCTGATTCCAAGGGGGCATATGCACCTCAGTGTTTATAGCAGCACTATCAATAGCCAAATTATGGGAAGAACCCAATGTCCATCAACTGATGAATGGATTAAAAAGATATATACATATATGTATTATATAATCCCAGTGGAAATATAACATGTGTGTATACACACACACACACACACACACACACACACACACACCCAGTGGAATAGTACTCAATGATGAAAAAGAATGAGGTCTTGCCATTTGCAACAACGTGGATGGAACTGAAGAGTATTATGCTATTTAAAATAAGTCACTCAGTGCTAAGTGAAATAAGCCATACAGAGAAAGACAGATACCATATGGCTTCACTCTTATGTGGATCCTGAGAAACTTAACAGAAACCCATGGGGGAGGGGAAGGAAAAAAAAAAAGAGGTTAGAGTGGGAGAGAGCCAAAGCATAGGAGACTGTTAAAAACTGACAACAAACTGAGGGTTGATGGGGGGTGGGAGGGAGGGGAGGGTGGGTGATGGGTATTGAGGAGGGCACCTTTTGGGATGAGCACTGGGTGTTGTATGGAAACCAATTTGACAATAAATTTCATATATTGAAAAAAAATAAAATAAAATAAGTCACTCAGATAAAGACAGATATCATATGATTTCACTCTTATGTGGAATTTAAGAAACTTAACAGATGATCATAGGGGAAGTGAAGGAAAAATAAAAACAGAGAGGGAGGCAAACCATAAAATACTCTTAAATACAGAGAACAAACTGAGGGTTGATGGGGATGGGGGGGAGGGTTGAGAAGTGTGTTAACTATGTGATGGGCATTAAGAAGGGCACTAGTTGGGATGAGCACTGGGTGTTATTTGTAAGTGATGAATCACTGGGTTCTACTCCTGAAGCCAAGACTACACTGTATGGTAACTTGAGAATTAAAAAAAAGTTGTAAATTTTTATAAAAATGCAAATAATTGTATTGGTGTCCTCCACTCATTTTTTATATGAAACTATTGTCAAAATCATATACTGTAAACATTATTCTTTTATTAGAAAATGTTTAGGGGATCCTGGGTGGCTCAGTCGGTTAAGCACCCGACTTCAGCCTAGGTCACAATATCGCCGTTCCCGAGTTCAAATCCCGCATTGGGCTCTGTGCTGACAGCTCAGAGCCTGGAGCCTGCTTCAGATTTTGTGTCTCCCGCTCTCTCTGCCCCTCCCCACCCCACTCTCTCTCTCTCTCAAAAATAAAATAAACATTAAAAAAAATTTTTTTAAGTGTGTACATTTCAGGATCACTTTCTCATTTTTCCTCAGATATTTCCATGAAGAAATTTGAAAAGAAAGTGAAATTTGTCTGTGATTATATCCAATCACCTATGAAGAATATCAAATTATTCTCATTTATTGGCCATCCCAATGGCATACCTGTAAGGCTGACAAGAACACAGAAAGGTAATAGTGCTCCCTACCAATCATGGTTTTGGGAGTGAAGCCCTGATATTTACAACCTGAATATCCTCTATATTAATCCATGTGAACATATTAGGTCACTGTAATATTAAGCGTTATTGGTAGGTGCCACATGTACAACTATAGGTGGCTTTCCCTACAAAATCTGCACACTATCCATCCTGTTCTGCCTGCATTGCAGCGCCCCCCACCTGCTGTAAGAGGTGTGCATGCTGGTGTTCAGCATTCTCCAACAGGAGGCTGCCCTGTATTCCTTTGGGGACTTTTTACCATTGCAGCTCTGCAGCCATGACAGGCTCTGTGATTGCTCCATTCTACCTCCTTTCTATTATAACTGAATCTGACCTTTCTGTCTTATCTGACACAGCCATTGCAATTGATTTAAAGTCCCTTTGAAAATGTGTGGTCTCTGCTGCAGAATGAGGGAAAATGATTCACAAATGGGAATGTAATGGAGAAGTGGGCTGATGGGGCTCCTGATTTTCAAGAGTTTGATGAAACAGCTTTTTCAGCTGGTATTTGTGGCCTCACTCTCTCTTGATATAAGTCCCACATGTGACTTGCCTGGTAAAGGAATCCAGGACCCAGAGGTATGGTGGATTCTAGGCCTGTTTCTTTAAAAAGATCTGGAATCTGGATCCATCAGTGTACTCCATCATTTGTGTTATTCTTCTCATTAGAAGATAATTTTTGAGCATGCATTTCCAATTATGTGTACTCATTCATTTGTAAGTTGCATGGCTATCATACTTTTCTATAATTTTGTTATTAATATTACAAAAATATAAACATTTTAAAGGAAGAGATAAAATAAATAATAATTTGAAGTTTTGATATTTTCTTTCTGTATCCCAGCATTCTGTCTTGTTCACTCACCTTGATCTGAATACTTACTATGTTGAGGCCACCACTCTCAGTGAAGCTTCTTTATGTAAGAGGCAAGCTTGTGATGGAAGGGAACAAAGGAGGAAATGTATCTCCCAAAACTGGGTTTGATGTAATTTTAATGTTTAAGTACCTCCTTCTCTCAGAATCTGTAATGATTACCTTGAACTTTAGTAGCAACGTTGAGAGAAATATACACTTTTCATAATGAAGTTTACCTGGAAAGATGGATAGAACTCTGAATTTTGAGGTGATCCCCAAGATTCCTACCCACTGGGATACATACTTTAAATTAGAGTATGGGTGGGACTGTAAATACGGTGGATTTCACAACTGTGATCAGATTACAAAGGTGAAGGGATTTAAAGACCTAATGAAAATCTGAAATGAGCTGACTTTTGGTTAATAAAAAGGGAGATTATCCTGGATGGGCCTGATATAATTAAGTGGGCTCTTAAAAGGTATTGGATCCTTCCCGAAGAAAGATTTGAAGCAGCAAAGACAATTTTCTGTGAGCCTTTAAGAAACAAACTGTAAATCTATGGAGAAGGCCCTGTGGCAAGGAAACAAACTCCAAGGAACTGAATTCTACCAATTGCCAGTGAACTAGAAAGAGTACCTAAAACTCAAGGTAGCAGTTCTGACTGACACCTTGATTTTAACCCAGTCAAACCCAAAGATGAGGAACCAATTAACTTGTGCCTAGACTCCTGACTCATGGAAACTGAGACCATAAATTTTGTTATTTTTTTCTAAGCCACAAAATTGTAATAAGTTGTTATACAGGAATAGAAAACTAACACCAGAAGTAAAACACATCATACTGGATTGTTATTTCATGAAAGTTAATAAAGTTAAGTTTCCTTCATGTGACATTATATATCCTCTAAATAACAAATTGCTATCTATCATGAATATTTTCTGTACTCTGAAATATTTTACTTAAAAAAACAAAGTGAATTAACCTGTATAGGATGTTTTCATTTTTGTGCATTGAAATTATATTTTCCTTGCTCTGGTGATAGTGGAAAGCTTTTATTCTAGGGATACGTATCAACTGAATTATTAATGAAGTCATTCTTTTAAATTGGTTGGAGCAAAAAAAGCATTTAGCTTGGGTGATGAGACATTAGTGTGTTGTTTGGGGTATATCTCTTTGCCTTTGTGTCCGTTAGTTATTTTAACTGACTGCACTAAGACATTTACAACCTCCTAATTTAAATAGCATTGTTGAGGTATAATTAACATATTATCAATTATACATCTATTTAGTGTAGGTTTGGTACATTTTGGTGTATGATCATATCCTTAAAATCATCATCACCACCAAGATAATGAACATATCACCCTAAATTTTTCCTCATACTCTTTTGGAATACCTCTTTATTATCCCACTCCACCCCCCCCATCCCCCAAATCCTCAGGCAATGTCTGATTTGATTTTGTTACTATAGTTTTTATTTTCTAGAATTTTATATAAATAGAATTAAATAGATTTAAGATTTAAATAGATTTAAGTTGACAATATTTTGTCAGCTTCTTTCATTCAGAAAATTTTTTCAGACTCATATATATTGTTGCATGTGTTCACAATTAGGTTGTTTCTAATTTTGAGTTATTTAATATAAAGTTTCTATAAATATCCTGGTCAAGTCTTTGCACAGACATAAGCTTTACTTCTCTAACATTAAGTATCAAAGATTGGAATGGCTGGGTCATATGGTATGTTTGGTCTGTTATGGACCTGCAAAATCATTTTTACATTCCCTCCAGTGTTCCAATTGGTCCACATTTTTGCCGGCACTTGGTATGTTCAGTCTTTTATTTTCCCTCCTCCAGTAGAAATTCATACCAACAGTGTGCTTTAATTTTTTCCAGCTTTTCTGAGGTTTAGTTAACAATTAAAATTGTAAGATATTTAAAGTATGCAACATGATGATTTGATATATGTTGCATTGTGGAAGGATTATACCCAACATATCCATCACCTCACATATTTACCTTTGTGTATATGTGTGGGTGTGAATATTTAAGTTCTACTCTCTTAGCAAATTTCAGTTATACAATACAGTGTTATCAACTGTAGTCACCATGTCATACATTATATTGTATCTTTGGTCCTTATTCATCTTAGAACTGAAAGTTTGTGCCCTTTCACCAAACTCTTCTTTTTCCTTCACCTCTCAGACCCTCATAACCACATTTCTACTCTAAGTTCAACTTTTTTTCTTTTTTTTTTTCCTTGGGACTCCACACATAAGTGATACCATATAGCATTTGTCTGGCTTATTTCATTTAACACAGTGTCCTCCAGGTTTATCCATGTTGTCACAAATGACAGGATTTCCTTTTTTTGGTAGGAAATGTTTCAATTATTTTTTGATAGGAAATATGGACTGAAGTTAAGTTTTTTTGAGTATAGATATCCACTTATTTAATCACATTGTTGAACTTTTACATTTAGTTTTATTATTTATATAATTTCATTTAAATATATCACTTTATAATTTATGTTCAATTGTTTCATCTTTTTCCACCTGCTGTTGAGGTTTGATTTTGCTTTTAGCTATTCCATTCAATCTCCTTTGTTGGCTTATTAGCTATAAATCTAATCAGTGATTGTTTCAGTTGTATAGTATACATCTCTAACCTAATACAGTTTACTTTCAACAAACATTATATCCCTTAATGTACAATATAAAATATTTACATTTATAAATTTCAATTTCTCCCCTCTTGGCTTTTATGCTGTTTTCACACATTTTACGTGTTATACTATACCACATCAGAGAATTATCTTTTAAAGAGATTTAATTAGAATAGAATAGAAACCCCAGAATTAGACCCACAAAAGTATGGCCAACTCATCTTTGACAAAGCAGGAAAGAATATCCAATGGAAAAAAGACAGTCTCTTTAACAAATGGTGCTGGGAGAACTGGACAGCAACATGCAGAAGAATGAAACTAGACCACTTTCTTGCACCATTCACAAAAATAAACTCAAAATGGATGAAGGACTTGAATGTGAGACAGGAAACCATCAAAACCCTAGAGGAGAAAGCAGGAAAAACCCTCTCTGTCCTCAGCCGCAGCAATTTCTTACTTGACACATCCCCAAGGGCAAGGGAATTAAAAGCAAAAATGAACTATTGGGACCTCATCAAGATAAAAATGTTCTGCACTGCAAAGGAAACAACCAACAAAACTAAAAGGCAACCAACGGAATGGGAAAAGATATTTGCAAATGACATATCGGACAAAGGACTAGTATCCAAAATCTATAAAGAGCTCACCAAACTCCACACCCAAAAAACAAATAATCCAGTGAAGAAATGGGCAGAAAACATGAGCAGACACTTGTCTAAAGAAGACACCCAGATGGCCAACAGGCACATGAAAAGATGCTCAACGTCACTCCTCATCAGGGAAATACAAATCAAAACCACACTCAGATACCACCTCGCGCGAGTCAGAGTGGGTAAAATGAACAAATCCCAAGAGAAACGGGAACCCTCTTGCACTGTTGGTGGGATTGCAAACTAGTGCAGCCACTCTGGAAAACAGTGTGGAGGTTCCTCAAAAAATTAAAAATAGATCTACCTTATGAGCCAACAATAGCACTGCTAGGAATTTACCCAAGGGATACAGGAGTGCTGATGCGTAGGGACACTTGTACCCCAATGTTTATAGCAGCACTTTCAACAATAGCCAAAGTATGGAAGGAGCCTAAATGTCCATCAACTGATGAATGGATAAAGAAATTGTGGTTTTATACACAATTGAATACTATGTGGTTATGAGAAAGAATGAAATATGTCCTTTTGTAGCAACGTGGATGGAAGTGGAGAGTGTTATGCTAATTGAAATAAGTCATATAGAGAAAGACAGGTACCATATGTTTTCACTCTTATGTGGTCCTGAGAAACTTAACAGAAGACCATAGGGGAGGGGAAGGGAAAAAAAAGGTTACAGAGGGAGGGAGCCAAAACATAAGAAACCCTTAAAAACTGAGAACAAACTGAGGGTTGATGGGGGGGGGGGGTGGGAGGGAGGGGAGTGTGGGTGATCGGTATTGAGGAGGTCACCTTTTGGGATGAGCACTGGGTGTTGTATGGAAACCAACTTGACAACAAATTTCATATAAAATAAAATTAAATTAAAAGAAAGAAAGAAAGAAAGAGATTTAATTATTAAAAAATATTTTACACTTACCCTGTTCCACAACTTCAGCTCTAGGTAATGTTCAATAATATGTTTCCTCTTCTGCCCTTTCAGATCTAGAGGTGGAATGTTCTTCCTACTGTTACTAGTCTCTGCCTTCCATTTCTTTCTAGATCCTTCATCTCTCACATAGCTCTATAAGCAAAGCCTTTATTACATGTTCTTCAGAAGACCACTTTGTGCCATCTGTTTCTAGAATGGTAATGTACTGATATAAAATTTAAACACAATTCTTCTCTTTTTTCTATGAACCCTTGGAAAGGCAGCTTTTATGGATTGTCCCAGGGGTGTCCATTTACATAGCAGTTCCTGAGAAAACACTGGTCTATCTTTCAGATACCATCCACTTACTATTTTCAAGATCAAGTCACATGAAAAAAAAGTACGTTCATACACAGAGACCAAGATGTTTTGTTTATATCAGTCATTCCACGAACGTTTATTAAATTTCTGATCAGCCTGAACAGATTTTTGTGAATACTACAGATTTCTCAAAGAGCAAGATTTTAGTTTAATAGTGATTATTTTTATTGAACTGTCATTGAAATAAAATGTTATATTATTTTCAGGTGTACAACATGTGATTTGACAATTCTGTACATTGTGCAATGCTTACCACAATAAGTATAGTTACCATCTGTCACCATGCAGTTATTACAGTATTATTGACTATATTCCCTATGCTGTACTTTTCATCCCAGAGACATTCATTTTACAACTGGAAGTTTGTACTTTTAAAAAAAAAATTTTTAGCGTTTATTTATTTTTGAGAGACAGAGATAAAGCATGAGCGGAGGAGCAGCAGAGAGAGAGGGAGACACAGAATCCGAAGCAGGCTCCAGGCTCTGAGCTATCAGCACAGAGCCCGACATGGCCTCAAACTCACGAACCGCAAGATCATGACCTGAGCAGAAGTGGGACACTTAACCAACTGAGCCACCCAGATGCCCCTGGAAGTTTGTACTTTTTAATCTCCTTTTTTTATTTTTTTTTATTTTTGGGACAGAGAGAGACAGAGCATGAACGGGGGAGGGGCAGAGAGAGAGGGAGACACAGAATCAGAAACAGGCTCCAGGCTCCGAGCCATCAGCCCAGAGCCTGACGCGGGGCTCGAACTCACGGACCGCGAGATCGTGACCTGGCTGAAGTCGGACGCTTAACCGACTGCTCCACCCAGGAGCCCCTCTCCTTTATCTTTTTATCTATCTCTTCACCCCCACTTTGCTCTGACAACCACCAGTTCTCTGTATTTACAAATCAGTTTCTAATTTTTGTTTGTAGGTTGTTTTGCTTTTTAGATTCCACATATAAGTGAAATCATATGATATTTGTATCTCTCTGACTTATTTCACTTAGCATAATACCCTCTAAGTCCATCCATGTTGTCACAAATGGCAAGATTTCATTCTTTTTTATGGCTGAACAATATTCCATTGTGTATATACACCACATCTTCATGCATTCATCTACTAACAGGCACTTAGGTTGTCTCCATATCTTGTCTATTGTAAATAATGTTGCAATAAACATAAGGGTGTGTGTATCTTTTTCAATTAGTTTTTGTTTACTTTAGGGAAATTCCCAGCAATGGAATTACTGAAATGTATTAATTTCTATTTTTAACTTTTTGAGTAAACTCCATACTGTTTTCCATAGTGGCTACTACAATTTACATTCTCACCAGCACTGTATAAGGGTGCCCTTTCTCCAATCCTTGCCAACACCTGTTATTTCTCATCTTACTGTGGTTTCGATTTGCATTTTCCCAGTGATTAGTGATGTTGAGTATCTTCCTATGTATGTTTTGGTCACCTGTATATAATCTTTGGAAAAATGTCTATTCAGATTGCCTACTCATTTTTTAATAGAATTGTTTGCTTTATTGGTGTTGAGTTGGTTTTATTAATGTTTTCTAATTTTTTGGTGTTTTCTATTTCATTGATTTCCACACTGATATTTTTAATTTACTTTACTCTGCATACTTTTGGTTTTATTTGATCTTCTTTTCTGGCTTTTAAGATGGAATCTGAGGTCATTGATTTAAAATCTTTTCTAATATATTTAGTACTATAAAATTTCTTCTAAGTACTTGATGAGGGAGATTCCACTAATATTGAAGTGTTTCCTTTTTTTTATAGTTACACAGAGTGAGCCAGGGCTGGGCAGAGAGAGGGGGAGAGAGAGAATCCCAAGCAGACTCTGTGCTAGTAGCACAGAGTTGATCAGGGCTCAACCAAGAGTTGAGCTTGGTTGAGTTGGTTCAGCTTGTGCTGAAACCAAGAGTAGCTTAATCAACTGAGCCACCCAGGAGCCCCAAAGTGTTTCCTTTTTTAGTATATGTGCTGCCCAAGCCAGCACAAGTGTTTCCTTTTTCATTCAGCTCAAAATACTTTTTTGTTTGGCTCTATTTTAACCCATGAGTTATTCACAAGTGTTTTACTTGATTTTCAAGTATGTGAGGAAATTCTAGAGATCTGTTTTTACTTCTAATTAAATTCCAGCATTGTTAGAGAGCATACATTGTAAAAATGGAATCATTTTAAGTTTATTGATACTTATTTTGTAGCCTAGAATAGTTAAATGTTTATTACGCATTGCAAAGAATGTGTATTCTATAAATGTCTATTAGACCAAGTTCATTGGTAGTGTTTACCAAGTCTTCTATGCTAGTATTGAATTTCTGTCTACATGTTCCATCTTATTGAGAAATGAGTATTGAAATCTGATTATAACTTGATTTTTCTGAAATTCTATCAGTTTTATCTTAAGGTATTTTGAAACTATGTTATTAGGCACACACACATTTAGCAATGTGTGTCTGCTTGATAAATTGGCCCTTTTATCATTATAATTGTGAAAAAGTAAATGAATGCATAACTCAGTTGATCAATTAGTTTAAAGAAATTGGCATAAGAATAAAAAGATCTAGAGACCAGATGGAAGAAGCTTTGTTTATATTTTTAATTTTTTTTAATGTTTATTTTTGAGAGAGATAGAGGCAGAGTGGGAGCGAGGGAGGGGCAGAGAGAGGAAGAAATAGAACTTGAAGTAAGTTCCAGGCTCCAAACTGTCAGCACAGAACCAGACACAGGGCTCCAACTCACGAACTGATCATGACCTGAGCCGAAGTCAGACGCTTAACCGGTTAAGCCAGCCAGGCGCCCCTGTTTATGTTTTTAGAGGGAAGGTCTTCTGTGTTTTTAAATTATTGAAAATGTAATCAACAATGTTGATGTGGCTGTATTAAAAATGATACTTCTATGAAAAGTTAGAGAAAGAAAAAACAAGAAAAAAGCATTCTGCATGTTTTCCAAGGAACAAACTTTCTTCTTTGCTGTGCAATAATAGAGGTTTGGTACAAAAATAACCACACAAAGTGAAAGGAAAAAATCAATAGTATTGTTGTCTTCACAGCTAAATTCTTAACATTTTTTCTGATATATATTAAAAAAGGAAAATTGGCAAATATTTTAGGTTAAGTACCAATGTTTAAAAAAAAACAAACTCGGACTAAATCCCTAGATTTACCAATTTCAAAAAGAAAGTAACATTTTATAAATTAAAATTTTATGAAATAAACGCAATTTTATAAAATTTGTAAATTTAGGCAATAAATGACTTGCCCAAGTAATCTAGTAGGTGGAATCCAGGGTCCAAATTCTATAAAACATATTTATTGACTCTATAAAATAAATTGGACATAGCAAATAGCTATGTAAAGAGTTACTATATAAAATTGTGGTGGAAATAAAAAGTTCAGTTATCTTCCTCCTGTAGTATCAGAAATACCTGACCCATCTGAGATAGGTGAGTTTTAGTGGTCACTGTAAACACATGGTAGAGATTGTGAAATCACAGAGAGCAGATGCTGTCAATTCCAGCTTCTGGACTCAGAGAAGGAAGAGTGGCAGATGCCGTTACAGTGAATGAGGGTGAGAAACTCTAAAAAATCAGCTTCATTTCCCCCCATCCAGGGGGCCATCTAATGCACAAAAATGCCTAGAACCAAAGAGCTGTGTAATCCACGTTTCCTACAAAAGATGTTAGCATTTTCTAAATCCTCACCTACTGTGCCTGGCAGGCATTACATGACACTTTTCTAGAAGTTTCATCAGCGTCATGTGCACATCTGTGACACAATGTGTCTGTGCAGAGCCCAGAGTGGACATCCCTGAGTAAATGGACTCTTCAGGTTACTACAGCCGGTGACCAGCCAGGAAGGGGTACAGCAGCAAACTAAGGAAGGTGACTTGCAGCTGTTTGGAAAATACAACGGTTCACGTGACGAAGACCAATCTTGTGCCAGAAATGGTTGAGTCAGACCGACTTCAAATAACTGGTGGCAGTTATGAAGCCCCTGGATTATCCAGATACGGATGTTCCTTACTGTGCCCATGGTGTGACCACAACATAGTAGCTGTATATATTTGGGAACACTTTCAGAAATGTATTTCTATGGCAGTTAGTTATAAAGTGAGTGAAACTAAAAATATAATCTATCAAGAAGTATCGCTGTTTGGGGTTAACATTGTAGAACGACTACTTTGGAAGAGATCTTTATTCCTTGGAGTATTAAGAAGGCATCACATAATTGCTGTCTTTGCACATTGTTTTCTAGAGTGCCTGGTTTATTGAAATCAACATGAGGCCAGTTGTAAATATTTATCTTAAATCCAGATTTATAATATATCTTAAGTATCATGTAAAAAGTATTTCATCTGTAGATTAAGAATCACTTCATTTTCAGCAAAATGTTTTTATATAAAACTTCTTGAAAACAAAAGGGATCTGTTTTTGTTTTTTTCTCTAATTTTTGATACCAATTTCTTTTGGAAATATATAAATGGTAAAACTTCTTTTAAGATTTTAAGATAGGTGAATCTCACTAAAAGTAAAATACAGATGGCCATAGAGTCTGGAAAAACTAATATATATTTCATGGATTGATACCCCTTGATTTCTTATTCGGAGGAAAATGTGCAAGTTTATTTCATGAAACCATCTGAAGCAATGTATGTAATATGCAATGATTGAAGGAAATTCTTCTTTAATATACATTGTTCATTATAATTTTGCACAACTTAATGAACTGTGAATTACTAGTGAGGAAAAGCACATTCAACTTATTATAGCAAGAAAGTACTTACTATGGACATTTCCCATGTTTCCAGACTTTCTGGCCACCCTGAGCAACTTTAATTCAAAAGACGAAGGAAAAATCACTTATTTTAACCATGTTAAAATAGTAACTTGAAAAGATATTTTCCTGTATAAACTTTTCCTAATTGAGCCCATTTTGTTCTGATCAATAAACTTATCTGCATAACTTGTGCTATAAAAAAAATGATCTGATAGAATGCTAAATGACATTCATGACCATACTCCATTTTATGATTCAATGATATCATAAAGGAATAAAGTAGAAAAATTAACAAAAAAAAGAAAAAATAATAAAGTAGAAAAATTAATAGTTATAAATTGTTTATGTGGGAAAAATGAATTTCTTGTTAAAATAGACCAAAAGAGCCCTTGTGTCAGCCTTGCTCCTCTTAGAGAAAGAACTGTGATGTCATCATCCCAATGGAAAATCTGAGAGACTTAACCTGTGATACATCTTGACAGCTGTCATTGAAATTTTATCAAGGACAATAGGTTGCTTATGAGTATTGAGAAATATGTAGTCTCATTGTAATGTACCCTTTGGAAAGTGCTGGATATATAACAAATGAAGTTTCATTATTCATGATAATATAAATATTGATTAAAATGATTAAATCAATTAATATGTTAATATATTCCTTGCTCAGTAATTTTTAAGCTATCTATATATCTCAAAAAAGACATATTTCATAATATTTCAAATTTATTCTAAACAATGTGTTCTTTTTTAGCCCTGTAATAATATAAAGTGGATCTTGACTGCCTTTCTTAGAAAATGTGCATTTCATAGAATTAAAAATGAATCCTTCTCAATAGTTTGTCCTTTTTTTTAAATGTTAGCTGAACATTAGGACTGTGTTATATACTGAAGACATGTATAATAATATCATTTATCATTGAAGGAATAAAATAATATAAAGAAGTATAATTTTGCTAGATGATATAATAGGAATATTACCAGGAATTTCACTTATTTGTGAAAAATATTCACCGATAGATAGCTTGTTAAAAAATAAAACCCACAAGCCTGATGCAAACTGCTAGGTGCAAAATAATGTGCTAATTACATAGACCTCTGCAAGACAAGTATGAATCCAGACACCTCTTTTCTGGTTTATTTCATTTCTAGAGTCCATTTGTTGCAGGTCTTTATTATGTTTTCAAAGTAAATAAGTAATCCATTTGCAGTTCAGGTCTTGTCCTCAAGAGAATACAAAAAATATGCAACAGTGACACCATTTGGCTGGATAATAACTAAAACTGGACAAATAAGATATTTTCTCTCATTGGAGACTGTTTTAGTTGTGTTTAAAAATTGTGATTCTCAAGTTAATGGGCACCTGTGGAAATTCATTTTGCAAATCTACACGTAGAATCAGTAATTCTTTTGTTCAGAGTCAATAACATTACAAAAGAAAAAAATTCCCAAGCATTTCCCCAAGCAGAGACCCACATTTAGCACAATGCTGACAATGCCTGAGTGTTTTGAGGATTGCAAGAGGGGCATAACTGACAATCCCTCTTGTGCTGCTACTATGCTAGTTTCATATTTACCAAGAAGGACTTGTCAATATTTGTCTGCTTGGGATCTTGAAAAATGGATGCGAGGTCTCTGTGAGGTCTTTGTGTTGAGTCTCTATGGGGTATCTGTGTAAGGTTTCAATGTGAAATGTCTGTGCGGCAGTGAAAGATTTCTGTGCACTGTCTGTAGATGTCTTTCTGTGAGGTTTCTATGTGAGGTCTTTTTGAGGCTATGTGATGTCTCTGAGTGTTGTTTCTGCGTGAGGTCTGTATGGAAGACCTACCATTGGGAAGTCTTGATAGGTTTGCCGTTAGGTCTCTGGAAAATCTCTGAAATCTGTACTAGGTTTCTGTCTGAGAATCTGTGGGGCAACATGAAGTCCCTATACGAGGTCTCAGTGTGAGGTCTCTGTAAGGCAACATGCTAGTCACCATGGAAGGTGTCTGTGTGAGAGAGGTCTCTGTTGAGAGTTGTCTCTGTAAGGTCTGTGTGTTCTCTTTGCTGGGAAGTGTCTCTGTGTTGTCTCTGCATGAAGTGTCTCTGTGTGGGTGTCTCCATTTCTGGCCTTGCCACACCTTATGGAAATCTGGGCAACAGAAGGGTGAAGGCACTTGCTTCTTTGTGTTTGAGGGGTGGGGGTGGGGGAGGGGTTGTGTTGTTGTTTGTTTTCTGTTCTGTCAACATCCCCATCTGCAGCACTTCTGGCAGGGGCTATGTGGTCCACATCTAGTCCCTACTCCTGTCCCAGAACTCAACTCTCAGTGCCCCTTGAAGACTTAATAGCAACCAGGCTCAGGGCCCCTTGCTCTGTCCCACCCTCTCCTAATCTCCCAAGGGCCCCAAGGTGCTGTCTGTGCTGGGTCCCAATCCCTTTCCACAGGTCTTGGCTCCACTTACATTGCTGGACCCACTCTGGAGGCTGACTCAGGAATTGGGTCCCAGAGGCAACACCTGGCTCCAGGGAGAAACCAGTGACACAAGCAGGCTTAAACCCACTCTTCCCTCCACCCCAGGTCCCACATGTTGGGCATCCTGACAGGCATGGGGGACAGGGCCCATTCCTGTTATCCTCTGGATCAAGGGCATCTCCTGGAGCAAGACTCTCTACCATGGGAATGATGCCCTCTGCAGCTGTGCCTACTGTGCACAAAGCACAGACTAACGCTAGAGAAATTGCTCATCTTCTTGCTTTCTCATATGGATAGGGGCCAGGGAAGGGGGAAAGCTATGCTAGAAGTGGAGAGAGCAGTGGACCACTCCTGAGCTATACCTCCCCATTTTGAACAGGTCATTTCCATGCTCTCCCCAACTCCCATTTCACAAATCCTGTCTGATGGCCTCATCTGCTGGACTCTGGAGTATGCAAGGACTGGGAGCCAGACGAGACTTACATGATTGCAGACTTACTACATGATAACTCCCCACCACTCCTTGAGGAGCAGTTCTACAGCCCTGTGTTTAAATAAAGGTCACCAGACTGGAAGTTACATCTGAAGCTCCCTAATCCTGGCTTTTCCACCTGTATTCTTGAATTCAAGAGGTGATAATGTGTAAGTGTATTAAATATATTATTAAGAGATTAACCTTCCCTCATTTGCTTTACATCTACAAATTTGACCATCTGTTCTGGATATAAAAGTGGCTTCTCTATGTCTGTGATTTTAGAGCTGAAGTGGGGTGGAGACCATGATGGGGTATGATGAGCCACTGGGCCCTTAACTTTTTCTTTCTTCCAGGCCTGTAGATGGTGGTGAGATATCAGAGGCTCTTCATTCACTGCAAATTTATAGGCACCATGTGTCCCTTTGCCTTTTTCTTTGGATCCAAACTTTTCAACTTGTCTCCCACATCCCATTCTAAGTTCATAGTATTCAACCGTCACATAGTTACTACATACAGATACTCTCAATCCTGTTTCATTAATCCAGAACTCCTTCTCTGGGGTTAACATAGAGGGAAAGCAGGTGACCCTTGAATATTCATTTGGGGTAAAGGTGAACATAGCCCTTAGCAACTTCCCTGATGTTCTCTCACTTACACATACTCAGACCTGGAAATGCCATCCTCATCACTGGAAGTACAGAAAAGGCAGAGGTGGAAGAGGGTGACATTAAAGCTAAGCTCAGAGGGGTTCACAGGGCCTAACTCAACCTCAGCTCTTCACAGAGAGAGAAGGGCTCTCAAGAGCAAGTGCCCTCTATTCTTCACCAAGAGATCCAGGAAAAAGATTTCTCCTGCTTCTGAACTTTAGGCCTAGTACCCTCTACCAAATTTCAATCCACTTGGTTCTGATACTTCCTGGAGCCTGAGTGGGACCCTGAGTCCAGCCCCATGATGTCTGGAAACCTATCCCCTATAGCTGTATAAATTTCAAAATAGAGTGGAAGTAGGAGAAAGGCAAGTTGAGCCAGATCTTGGGTAAGGTCTTCATAGGTATTTCTCATCTTTTTAGGGTAGTTTTTGTTTGCATAATGACAGTATCATGAAAACAATGTATAATGAAAGGATAAGGAGCAAGCCTACAATGCCCAAGGCCAAAATCCCTCCATTCTCCTCCCTTCTAGAAGCCAAAGTACATACTGAGCACAGCACAGACAAAAGCAACCATACTACCCTCTTTTGGGGGGAAAACATATATATTGGGGAATATTAGGTATTTGGATGTGCTAATGAGAAAAAAAAACACTTTCTTTACATGGACTAATTTTTTTCTTGAAGACATATTTTCCTACTAGGAAAGGCTAAAGAAGTATTTTATGATCGACCAAACAGGGAGGCCTGAAGAAGACAGTGCCGTGGACAGTGTTGATGGTAGCCTGGGGCACCTGGCATCCTTGGCCTATACTGGCAGGGACTGACTGGAGACAAAGTCTTCTTGGGAGGCAGGGATGGGAGGTGCCTTGGGTCCAGTTGCTCATCCTCGAATCTTACACTTTTCAAGGACTGTCGGTGTTTAACCTGCCTTTCCTTGAAAGAGCTACTCTGACCATTGGAGGTGTCTTGGTGATTGTGGGCTGTATAACTCATTCTCCCATGCTCTGGGTAGAAGGGAACCCTGTGGTAACAGAAACACCCACATACTGGTGCTTGGAGTTCCTGTTTGTGCTCATTTAACTTTGTGCCATGAAGTCCATGGTGGATTGCCATTTTCTCCTCTAGAATTTGTCCAACAGCTGTCATGAGTGCCTGAGCCTCAGCAGTCTCATTAGCCATAATTGATCTGCTTTTGACTGGTCCTTGGCTCTGGGCAGAGGCTATTACTGGTTTACATTTTTGCATAGTGTTCTGACCTTTGACTTTTCTATTGGGGAAAATCCATTGAAAAAAGTGCCTCATCCTTTTTCTGAAGAGGTTTTCTGGAGGACCTTGTTTCTTCTCTGGCAGGAACTGTATGCATCTGTTCCTAACAGAGTCTACTATTCCTCTGACTGGGGAAAGGTGACTCATACTTTCAGCTTGAGAGGTCCTCAATTCTTCAAACCGTTCTTTATTCGTTCCTGAGTTGGGCCTCCTACAGTCCTCTCTCTTATAAGTAGAGGCAGTCATCTTGCTCTGGCTCTTCCATGAGTCCTGAAGTCCAGAGTTCATGGGATCTTGCTGCCTTAAGCAGCTCCTTTGGTTTGCCATTAAGCCATACAGCATCTGGGAAGCTATCTTGTCTCCAGTAGGCACTGTCTGGGGATAACACTGAGGTGCCTGAGAAGCCAAGTTGTCTACAGCAAGGATCACGTGTGTAGGACAGTCTTGAGACTGGTTCTCTGGCTTTATCTTCAATTTGGACTTAAATTCACTAACCTCTGTGTTAAGGCATGACTCTCCAGGATCTTGGATAGCAGACATTCTAGAAAGTTTTTTACTGGTATCTAAACCCCCCATATGTGCATTTATGGTTTGGGGTTTTGTGAGCACATTGGTTCCCAAGATGGGTCTTGGCTGAAGAGTAGGAGGCTTGGCCTCTACTGCCTCCATGGCCTTTTCAGACCTAAGATATTGGGGTCCTAAGTTCATCTTCAGCATTGCTACCCTATGGCAGGGGTCTTGTGAGGCCCAATCCTCATTCTCCTCTCTTGGCTCATTCCCGGCCATTGCTGAACTGGGACTCAGCTCTAGGCTGCTCTTCTCAGCCCATTCTGCAGAATCACTCTGCAGAGTTCTGCCCATGAGGTTGAGTGTGAAGGACTGAGAAGGTGGCCTGCTATCCTGTCCAGTCAGAGAGGCCTTTGAGGACCCCTGGTTGTCATCAGATGGGGTCCTTACCAGGGCCCTCTGGATTTCCTCATACATAGGTGAAGGGGCAAGGAGAGGCCTCTCCAGGGTGAGACCTGACTCTTCTGCTACAACTTTCTTTCCCAGACATGCCTGAGAAGGTCTTCCCAGGGATTCGGCAAATTTGATTATTGAGGCAGTTCTAGACACACAGGTGGCTGAGGGGTTAAAGGCAAACTGCAGAATGGGCAAAGGTTGAACCTTTTTCAACTTAAATAGATTTATGGGCTTAAGAGCCTTGAGGGGTAGACCCCACCTGTGCCTCACCCAAAACCTTATAATATGTGCTTCCAGCACTTCTTGAATGTCTGAATTGAGGAAGGAAACCCTGTGGGAGGTGTTCACATATGGTCCCCAACACTTCAAGATTCCTAGGTTTCTGATTTCCTTGTGAGTGTTGGACTTGGGAAAAGCATGGTTGACTGCAAGCCAGGATTTGTGCACACTCACAGGGATCAAACTCCCACTGATCTTCCCCAACTTCCTACCCAAATGGTTTTTCAGGATGTTTTCTAGATTCTTATCTAAGCTCTTTAGCAAATCGCTCCCTGAGTCACTCATTGACAACCCCAAGTCACATTCTGACTCTCCAGAGCTTACTTCCTGAAACCCCATTAGGGAGCTTTCTGAGTCCCTGGAGAGATCTTTTGGGACCTTCCCTAAAATATACCCCAGGCCCTTGCCCATGCCCTGGCTTAGCTGGAACTCCACTTTCTGTGTATCCTTGTTGCTTTTACCTGCACATGCAGAGGGACGTGAGGGTCCATGCTTGCCCTTTGCCTGACATGTCCCTGGTAATTCACCCTGAAGCTGCCTTAGTTCCAGAGACTCTTGGATCTTACGGGGCAGCTCCCACCGGTGTTCAATAAGCCACTTTTGTAGGTGTTGCTCCAGTTGCTTACGGAGTTCAGCACTGATTGGAAAGTTCTCAGGAAGGAGGGAGACTGCCCAACTGTCCTCAGGAAGATTGGAAGTGAAGACACTAAAGACTTCTTGAGATCTTTTGATTACAGAGGATAAAGCCCACCCACTTTCTAGTTGCTTCTGCAACAAAGGCCATTCTGGATGTTGAATCTCAGGTGGGATGAGAAATTGTGACTTATCCTGGGCTATAGGGCAAGATACTTCACAGGCCTCAATCTGAGGTGGCGAAGGTGATAGGATTGGAAGAGAGGATTGGCGATGATCCTGGGTCAGGATCTGAGACAGAGATGGTGGTTGAAATTGAGGTACAGATGAAACCAAGGGTTGAGATTGGAACTCCAGTTGGGACGAGGGCTGGGACTGAGAAAGCAGTGGAGATAGTTTAGCCTGCATTTGAGTTGGGCAGGCACTTGAGATTCCATTGAATAAGAAAGAGGAAGACTGTGGCACTGAAGAGCCCTCAGAGATCCAGGCAGTAGCTACCAGAGATTCGCTGTGTAGAGAGGGGAGACCCCAGAAAAGTTGGTTATATTTCTGCTGTAGATGGTGTCCCAAGACCTTAGGATATGAGAGCTTCTGATGACCAGGCAGCTGCTCTGGTTTTCCTTTTGTACTCCAGAAGTGTTGGAGGCTTGTGTTCTGTTCAGGACTCAGTGACTTCAACATATTCCCCAAAGAATTCAGGTGGTAGTCTGGGCTTATTTGTTTTGGATATGATTCATCTTTTTCTTTTTCTTTCCAAATCTTGACCTTGACTCTCTTTGTGACTTGTATTTCCAGGAGCTTCTGATTATCTGAGCTCAGCAAAGAGGGGCTAGCAGCTCCTACCTGTCTGTTGGTGGGGTTTCCCCAGAATGAGGCCTCTGGTGAGTGGTGGGAAAGGTGTTCTTGCTGAGACTCATAATTTGATGAGGTTGAGAGGCACAGGGCTTTGGCAGCAGTGTGCCACCATGACAAGGCTGAAATGGGACAACTTGAGTGGCCAAGGCCTGAGATGGCTGGAACAGCAGAAGCTGACCAAGGGGTGTGAGATGACCTCTGTGGAATGGTGCTTGGTGGGAATGCCAAGGAGTCACATTGAGGAAGAGTCAGAATAGAGTCTGGAGGTTGTGGGGCAGAGGAGGTTCTCAGAGGTGGAGGGCAGGCCTCTGAATTAAGGGGACATGGAGGCAGAGGGGAAAGAGCAAGTGGCTGGGGCAAAAGGCTGTTGAGGGGAAGGAAAGGCTCTGGTGGCGAAGAGGCACTCAGAGATGAGTGGGAATGAACAGAAACTGAAGAGGTCATTGAGCCAAGAAGTAGAGGGCGCTGAGTCAGAGGAACTGGGGTAGCCAACAGGGACATGGTGGGAGCAGCAGCATCCACAGGCTCCCTGCATGGCTGGTGGGCTCCAGCAGGCACTGCTTTGCACACCTCACCAGGGATGTCTTGACATAAGAGTTGATGAAAGCCACCTTTGTCAGGGAGCCTCCCCAGGCAGCTGCAGGAGACAGGAGGCACAAGCTGCAGCTAGAAGCTGACAGGGCAAGGAGGGCAGGGCAGGCTGGGCAGGGATAACACCTGCAACCTACAGCCCTCCACAGTCTGCATACTGATTTCACATTGCTCCTGCTATTCCTTACCCCAGAGCTTTATCCATACTTTGTTTCTGTGGCTCCCCCTCCCAGGGTTCCCTATGGTCCAGGGGTCAAATCATAAACTCTGGGACAAAGGAGGACCAAGGAAAAGGGGGGAAAGGGGAAAAATTCTTTACCTTTGCAGAAGTGAAATCAGACTGCGAGCTCCCTCCAGTTCTTTCAGGCAATTTCTGCAAGCTGGAAATAAGGAGGCTGGGTTACAGTAGTGAAAGTAGGGCCGTAAGTGTTTTAGGGGAGGCTGAGTGCAGGGGGGA
The DNA here is from genome assembly GCF_027475565.1 of Acinonyx jubatus. NCBI lineage: Eukaryota > Metazoa > Chordata > Mammalia > Carnivora > Felidae > Acinonyx > Acinonyx jubatus. The sequence goes on from NC_069391.1 coordinate 62,158,190, forward strand.
GCTTTTAGGCTGAGCTTTTAGGGGGAGACTGTTGGGAGATTAGACTATGGAGCCCAAGCATCACTGTTCAAACCACATGATCCCTCACAGTGATGGCCAGGTTTATTATGGGGAGTACTTTGTCATTTACATTACCCCCCAGAGCCCTCACAACTGCCTTGTTGGGGAGAAAGGACAGGGGTCACCCCACAAAAGAATCTGAGTGAAGTTAAACCACTTATCAACCCGGAGGTTCCACCTCTGGATCTAGGCATTAGTGGTCTACTACCGCCCACACTCCTCTGCCAGCTGACACCCATTTCAGCCTCTATCAACTTCCTTCCAAGCATGGAATCTGGGAAATATACAGTAGCTGATCTCCTTCCCAAGAGCCTCTCTGAGGGCTCTTTTTCCTGAAGGATGGCCTCTGCCCCTGGCATCCTTAGAGACCATGGAATTAGACCCTCAGGAGCAAGAGAGATGGAGAATAACTTGGCACATGTAGGGCTAAATGGCATAAGCTTACCTTTCAAAGCTCCGCTTTTTTTCTTACTCTTGCTCCTCCTCCTCAGCTCCACTTGATGCTATGAGAAAAGATGAGGGACTCGGACTCAATTATCTCTTCTCTCTAGATGATTCACAGATGCTCAGTGTTCATAAACAATATGACTTTCTACATTTCTACATATAATGGAGCTCTGTGGCTTTCTTTTCTTTTACTCATCTTTAAAATGAATAAAATATTTTTAGTTTTTCTTCTTTGAAAAATGTAAAAATGGATTTTCTATGTGAGATCACTATGAATTTCTTTCATCACTATTCCTCTACTCAAGAAATATACACACACACATACAGGTCCTTCTATGCTCCACTGGATAAGACTCTGTTTCCAGAGTTCAGACCCCCACTCTAGCCCTTTAGAGGCTCTCAGGTTCAGCACTGCCTTCAGATCAGCTCAACACAGAGGAAGAGCTCACCTGAGACACCTGCCACAGGAAGGAGAAAATGCTGGTAAAACAATGTTTAGGAGTCTGTTCTTCTGCAGACAATGAACTCAGTATACAGTCCTCACTCACTGGTCACTGAATCTGGGACTTTGCCCAGGAGACCTAGGGTCTGGAGATCTTGGGATAGAAACCCTTGTGCCCACTCTAAGCTTTGCCTGGCCTAGCTAGTCTCTAGAAGGATGATGGTCTATTCTTTCCTGAGAGTTCCCATCTCACAAGACTCTCTAGATGATTTAGAAAAGTGGATATAAGAATAAGGAAAAAAAGAGATAATTCCTGTTGGGGTTTAGCTAAAGTTTCCTTACCTTCCTGATATTTCTATATTTCCTAGCTGGTGATAAGGATGGATTACTCTGAAAACAAGGGAGTAACAGAAGGAAGAGCCCCAGTCCACACAGGAAGGCAAAGATGGCATCAATCACCCAGGAGGTGGGACCAGAGCTCAGCCAGGAGGTACCAGTGCTTCTCAGGGAAAAGAAATTCTCCATCTTTGGAAATCTGTTGTCCTCAGGCAACTGAGCACTGGTAGTTCACTTGGGGACAGAGCTCTAGGCCTGCATCACAGAGCTAAAGCCTTGTCACAAAGGGTTCCTGAGAATGGGGGAGGGGGCGGTGAGAGGACCCAGCTAGAGCATCACCCCTCCCCCATCATTCAGTCCCACAGATCCCTGCACTTTCCTGAGCCTTCTAGATTCCACCTTCCAACTCTACTGTCATGTCAGAGAGACCTTGGCCAATTTTCTATTCATTCCATCTAGAACTCAGATATTACCTGGTCCCTTTGTCTATTAGGGGTCTTGACTCAGGGCCCACTAATTTTATAACCCTTGAAAATCTGAAGTTGACCCTAGAATTTTGGCTATTTCCCGGGGAAATTTTCTTTTGGAATTTTCTCTGTCCTCAACTCTAGTTTCCCATATAATGTTTTTGTCTTGTATAAACCCAAGCCCATAATTTAAATTTCTTTTGCAGTTAGTTTTATGAATTTTAGTGTTTGCTTTGTCTCATTTTCAAAAGGACATATACACAAAAAATAAGATAATTATTCAAAATTCATAAATTAAAGTATGAAAGTTACTTTCTAAGTTTGTAACATTTATAATTCTAAAGTTAGTAAAGCTTTAAACTTTACTACCCACTTTTGGGACATGTGGATACATACACACATTCACAGACACATACACACACTTATCCTTTTGCAAACCAATCCAGTATTTCCAAATCCAAGAATCCACACTTTCCTACTGAAAACATTTTTTCATATGTTGTCTTGACCTGATTTTGTATTTTATTTTATTTGTGTTTTCTTTTTATTTTTTAAATTTTCCACATGTTTTAAAACATGTTGTTTTAGTTCATTAGGGCTTCTATAACAAAATACCACAGAACAAGGTGGATCAAACAACAGAAATGTATTTCTCACAATTCTGGAGTCTAAGTCCAAGATCAAGGTGCCAGTATGGTCACATTCTGGTGAAGTCCCTCTTCCTGGTTAATAGCGCTTTTTCACTGTGTCCTCATATGGTGGGAAGGGGCTAGGAATCTATCTGGAGACTTTTTGTAAGGCACTAATCCTCTCCACAAGGGCTCATAAACATGTTCCAATTATCTCATCTCCTCTTTCTTTAGGAGTTAGAATTTGAATATATGGATTTGGGTGAGGGGACACATACATTCAGACAAGTGCACATATGCTACACTCAGAAGTCAGGAATGGGTTAGTTTATTCATACTCCTTTATAATAATCTCACCTCAAATTAAAATTTTATCAAAATTTAGACTTAGGTCTTCTTTGTATTCATATTTGCCTTCTATATTTTCTTTATTACTTTATTTTCAATATGCTTTGTTTGATGGGTTTTTTGATATTTAAAATCTTATCTGATAATTTTAGCTTGATTAAATTAATTGCTGTTTTCTTTATGATTTATTTCTGCCATATTATTTTGATTATTTTCCATATTTTCTTTATTGTTTCTTTTTTCTTCTCTTTTTGCATCTCCCACTTTATAGATCAAATGTTCTGTTTGTTCAAAATTTGGAAGTTTTTAAAATCCTAATGGTTTTATAACATTAATTATATTAATTTCCTTCTCAGTTTCTTACATGTCTCAATACTCATATTATCTCAGCACACCAAAGAGTACTCTTGCCTTCTCTGATTTTGCTTTCTCTGTCATGGCAGCCCTTATTTCATGAGGGTATTACTGGAGTTTCGCTTCTGGGTTATTCTGTATATGCCACAATTTCATGTATTTTTTATGATACAGTAAACATCACTAACATCAACCCTTATGTCCACACACCTGCATGTTCCTACACTTATTTTTCATCCTCCTTGAGAATTTCCTCTAAGAATATTTTCCAACAGACTTATGTAAAATAAAGCTTTCCTTTTTTTCTTTTTTTAAATGTTTATTTATTTTTGATAGAAACAGCATCAGTGGGAGGGGCAGAGAGAATGGGGACAGAGGATCCAAAGAAGGCTCCATGCTGAAAGCAGCAAGGCCAATGAGGGGCTCAAACCCACAAACAGCGAGATCATGACCTGAGGCAAAGTCTGAAGCTCAACCAACTGAGCCACCCAGGCACCCTGGCCTTATTTTCTGATAACATCTTTTTCTCTGCCCTCATATTTAAAAGATCTTGGCTGTATATAATTCAAAGCTTAAAATTTCTTTCCTTTCAATTCTTTAAACATATTACTCCATTCCATCCTTGTCTCCAACATTGCTGTTGAAAAGCCTTATATCAATCAAAATCACATTTTCTTTAAAGAATGATCTGACTTTTTATCATTTAACAGGATGTTATAAAAAAAAGGAGTGTAAATCACTTTGCAACTATAAACTTAATTAAGTTTATAGTTTATAGTTTAAACCTAAGTAAATTTAATTCCTTTCAATATTAAAGGGTATTTAAGTACACAAGAAAATTAGTTATTATACACCCACTTAATTTTAAAAAATTAAAAATAAACTTAATAAATAAGAGTCATTAGATTCAAGTACTTGGGATAGTGCAAAAGAAGAAACAAAGGCAAGATGATTGGAAGACTAAGTATACCAAGAAACCCTTTCCTAAAAATGTGTATGATAAAATATTTAAAAGCATCTCAGTATGACTGAGTATTGGGAATTATTGGGAAGATGAAGATGGCAGTGGAGTAGTCCACTACAGTGGGTGGATGTGCCTGGCTTAAAGGTGCTCAGGTGGTAAAGTGGGACAGAATCCCAGAGTAATAGCTTGTGATCCCCCAGGGTCACAAGAAGAAAGGGTGGTGCCAACATGCTGTGCTTTGCCAGGCATAGGAGCAGGGACTGGGGCTGAGGGCAGCAAGCAAGAGTGCTGGCTTTCTACTCTGATTTGACATGAGCTCTGAACTGTTGCACGGTCATGCGACTGCTTTCTTCACAAGGCAAAACCACAGTGAGACCCTCTCCCAGAGGAACAGAGTGGGTCTGCACCTCTGAAGTCCCTAAAATTTGGAGTTTTGAAACTCAGGCACATGCCTGAGATAAAAAAGCATGGACACAGGCAAGATAAATGCACAGTTCCAATGGAAATTGGGGACAAAAGAGGGATGATTGATTGCTCTTCTGTGAAGGTTTCCTGAAGACGGGAAGTTACGATCTTTTAGATCTGGGGCTAAAGAGTGGGACACCACTATATTCTTCCCACCCATCAGCACTGAAAGACTTCAGGGAGAAAAAAAGCACCACTTACTGGATGCTGGAGCCATTTACACCAAGTCCCACACCCCTGAACCCTTTAGGCACACTTCCACTGAAACAACTTAGCTTAAGAATCAGCACAGCAGGCCTCCCCAGAAGACCAGAACAAAAAACTCACCCACACCAAGTCTACTGATCAGAGTACTACAAAGCTTCAGTTCTAAGGGAAGTAGGAACTAGCTTCCTATTTACTTTTATTCTTTATCTTTTTATGATTTTTTTCCTTTATTTTATTTTTTAAGTTCTTTAAAAAATTTTTTATTTATATATATAATTTTTGTTTATTTTTATTTTATTTTATCTTATTTTATTTTTATTTTTGCACCTAGGTTCTTTTAAAAAGCAGACCAAAACACATCCCGGATCTAATTTGGGTTTTCTTTCATTTTTTGCTTTGTTTTTGTTTTATGGGGGGGGGGGTTGTTTGTTTGTTTGTTTTGATTTTTTTCTTTCTTTCTTGTTTTCTTTTGTGGACAAAATGACGAGATGAAGAAATTCACCCCAAAAGAAAGAACAGGAAGTAAAAATCACAGCCAGGAATTTAATCAATACAGATATAAGTAAGACGTCTGAACTAGAATTAAAACAACGATTATAAGGATACTAGCTGGGTTTGAAAAAAGAATAGAAGGTACCAGAGAATGCTTTCCTGTAGAGATAAAAGAACTAAAATCTAGCCAGACTGAAATTAAAAATGTGATAACTGATGTGCAAACCTGAAAGGGTTCCATTACAGGGAGGATGGACAAGGCAGAGGAGTGAATTAGTGATATAGAAGGTAAAATTATGGAAAATAATGAAGCTGAAAACAAGAGGGTGACAAAGGTCATGGATGACAAAGGCAGACATAAGGAACTCAGTGACTTACTAAAATGTAATAACATTCATATCATAGATATCCTAGAAGATGAAGAGAGAGAAAAAGGAGCAAAAGGTTTATGTAAACAAATTATTGCTGAATATTTCTCTAATCTGGGGAATGACATAGACATCAAAATCCAAGAAGCACAGAGAACTCCCATTAAATTCAACAAAAACCTACCATTACCAAGGCATGTCATAGTCAAATTCACAAAATTCACAGAGAAGGAAAGAATCCTGAAAGCAGCAAGGGAGGGGAAAGTCCTTAACTTGTAAAGGAAGACAGATCAGGTTCCAAGCAGATCTGTCCACAGAACTGTGGCAGGTCAGAAATGAGTAGCAGGCTATATCCAACATGCTGAATGGGGAAAATATGAGCCAGTAATTCTTTATCCAGAAAGTCTGTCTTTCAGAATAGAAGGAGAGATAGAGTTTCCCAGACAAACAAAAACTAAAGGAGTTAATAACCACTAAACTAGCCCTGCAAGAAATTTTAAGGGGGACTCGTTGAGTGGAGAAAAACACAAAAACAAAAAAGACCAAAAGCAACAAAAACTAAAAAGGACCAGAGAACAACACTAGAAACACCAACTCTATAGGCAAAAAAAAAAAAAAGAAAGAAAGAAAGAAAGAGAAAAAGAAAAAGAAAAAAGTCACTAAATTCATCTTTCAATAATCACTCTGAGGGTAAATGGACTAAATGTTCTAATCAAAAGAGATAGGGTATCACAATGGATAAAAAATAATAATAATAAGACCCATCTCTATGTTGCTGGCAAAAGACTCATTTTAGACCTAAAGATTTAAAGTGAAGAAAGAGAAATTGCTATGGCTGAGATCAAAGAGGTTGTTGCCTGCTTTCTCCTCTAGGGTTTTGATGGTTTCCTGTCTCACATTCAGGTTTTTCATCCATTTTGAGTTTATTTTTGTGTATGATATAAGAAAGTGGTCTAGTTTCATTCTTCTATATGTCACTGTCCAGTTCTCCCAGCACCGTGTTAAAGAGACTGTTTTTTTTTTTTTCCATTGGATATTCTTTCCTGCTTTGTCAAAGATTAGTTGGCCATAGTTTTGTGGGTCCAATTCTGGAGTCTCTATTCTATTCCATTGGTCTATGTGTCTATCTTTGTGCCAATACCATACTGTCTTGATGACTACAACTTTGTAATGGAGGGTAAAGTCTTGGATTGTGATGCCTCCCATTTTCGTTTTCTTCTTCAGTATTGGCTATTTGGGGTCCTTCGTGGTTTCATACAAATTTTAGTATTGTTTGTTCTAGCTTTGAGAAGAATGCTGGTGCAATTTTTATTGGAATTGCATTGAATGTGTATATTGCTTTGGGTAGTATTGACATTTTAACAATGTTTATTCTTCCAATCCATGAGCATGGAATGTTTTTCCATTTCTTTGTGTCTTCTTTGATTTCCTTCATAAGATTTCTATAGTTTTCACCATACAGATCTTTTACATTTTTGGTTAGGTTTATTCCTAGGTATTTTATGGTTATTCATACAATTGTAAATGGGATAAGTTTATTTCTCTATCTGTTGCTTCATTATTGGTGTATAAAAATGCAGCTGATTTATGTACATTGATTTTGTATCCTGTGACTTTGCAGAATTCATGTATCAGTTCTAGCAGACTTTTGGTGGAGTCTTTTGGATTTTCCATGTAGAGTATCATGTCGTCTGCCAAAAGTGAAAGTTTGATTCTTCTTTGCCAATTTTGATGCCTTTTATTTCATTTTGTTGTCTGATTGCACAGAGTCAACCCAAAATATCAATGGTATAAAAGCTGAGAAACCCTGCTTTAAAGGATATCTCTGACTTGCATCTTATTCCAATCTTTAGAAGCCAAATAAAGGATACATTTTCAATGGACGTGCACATCACTGTACTGAGCAACTGTTCATTATTATGCTATCCTTTTGAAAATTCTTAAAATTTAGGAAAACTCTTTCCTGGTGGAAACTTGACTGCCTTCAGTCACACCCCTGCCTCTCCATCAAACAGGCAGCTCATCTACAAACCTGGAGAATGTCCTTCCAAGCATGACTAGACTCAAACAGCTCTTCTGTCTATCTCTGTCCACTTAGGCAGCCCTTCCACCTGCCTCATCCTCCCCATTGGGTTTTTAGCACAGAAGAAAAAAGAAACATATAACATCAGGAAATGAAACGAGTCCATAAATTGGTTCCTGTGTCCAGAAAGGAATATTCTTTTTTGTTGTTGTTATTTATTTATTTATTTGTTTGTTTGTTTATTTTTCTTCCAAATTTTTATTTAAATTCTAGTTAGTTAACATACGGTGCAATATTGGTTTCAGGAGTAGAATTCAGCTATTCATCACTTACATACAACACCCAGTACTCCTCACAAGTGCCCTCCTTAATGCCCATCAATCATTTAGCCCAACCCCCCACCAACCTCCCTCCATCAACTCACAGTTCTCTATCATTAACAGTCTTTTACGGTTTGCCTCCCTTTCTCTTTATTTCCCCCACCTCCCATATGATTATCTGTTTTATTTTTTAAATTCCACATATGAGTGAAATCAGACACATAGGTTCTTTAGATGTCTATTTTAAAATACTTGAAAAGTCAAGACTTTCCTTGTCTTTTTCCAAAATTTCATTGTGGAAAATTTCAAACATATAGCACAGTTGAAAGAATTTGCAGAAAACACCCATATGTCTACAATTTACACTTTGCCTTTGAAATATCCTTACTTTAGCATGTCTACCCTTCTATACCTATCTATTTAGCCATGAATCTATATTTTTAATGAACTTTGTTTATAATTTTTCTTTTTTCTGGCATTTTTCCTGGCAGCTTTTATTTATTTATTTGTTTGTTTGTTTGTTTAATTTAAATTCAAGTTAGTTAACATATAGTGTAGTCTTGGCTTCAAGAGTAGAATCCAGTGATTAATCTCTTACATATGAGACTCAGTGCTAATCCCAAAATGTGTCCTCCTTAATGCCCATCATCCATTTAACCCATCCCTCCATCCACCTCCCTTCCAGCAACCCTCAGTTTGTTCTCTGTAATTAAGAGTCTCTTATGGTTTGCTTCCCTCTCCGTTATCTTATTTTTCCTTCCTTTCCCCATGTTCATCTGTTGAGTTTCTCAAATTCCACACATGAGTGAAATCATATATGTCTTTCTCTGACTGACTTATTTCACTTAGCATAATAGCCTCTACTTTCATTCATGTTGCAAACGGAAAGATTTCATTCTTTTTCATCACCAAGGAGTATTCCATTGTATAACATAACATAACGCATCTTCTTAATCCATTGATCAGTTGATGGACATTTGGACTCTTTCCATAATTTGGCTATTGTTGATAGCACTACTATAACATTGGGATGCATGTACCACTTCGAATCACAGTTTTGTATCCTTTGGATAAATTCCTACTAATGCAATTGCTGGGTCATAGGGTAGTTCTACTTTTAATTTTTTGAGGAACCTCCATACTGTTTCCAGAGTGGCTGCACCAGTGTTCATTCTCACCAACAGTGTAAAAGGGGTCCCCTTTCTCTGTATCCTTGGCAACATCTGTTCTTTCCTGAGTTGGTTATTTTAGCCATTCTGACAAGTGTGTGGTGGTATCTCATTGTGGTTTTGATTTGCATTTCAAATCAAATGGTATATCATGGGGTTTTATATTGGTATATGATTGGTGGTATATCACTGTGGTTTTGATTTGCATTTCCCTGATGATGAATGATGTTGAGCATCTTTTCATGTGTCTGTTTGCCATCTGGATGTCTTCTTTAGAAGTGTCAATTCATGTGTTCTGCCCATTTCTTCACTGGATTGTTTTTGGGGTGTTGAATTTGATAAGTTCTTCCTAGATTTTGGATACTAACCCTTTATCCAATATGTCATTTGCAAATATCTTCTCCCATTCTGTCAGTTGCCTTTTAGTTTTGTTGATTATTTCCTTTACTGTGCAGAAGCTTTTTATTATCATGATGTCCTAATAGTTCATATTTGCTTTTATTTCCCTTGCCTCTGGAGACATGCCGAGTAAGAATTTGCTGCAGCCTAGGTCAAAGAGGTTGCTGCCTGTTTTCTTCTCTAGGATTTTGATGGTTTCATGTCTTACATTTAAGTCTTTTATCCATTTTGAATTTATTTTTGTGTATGGTGTAAGAAAGTAGTCTACTTTAATTCTTCTGTATGTCACTGTCCCAGTTCTCCCATTTGCTAAAGAGACTCTTTTCCACTGAATATTGTCTCCTGCTTTGTTGAAGATTAGTTGTTCATTTATTTGTGGGGCAATTTCTGGGTTTTTAACCATTTGTAGTTAGTTTCAAGATCTGGTTTGAAGAACATTTTACCATTTATACTTTTAAGTTTTTATTTAAATGCCAGTTAGTTAACATACAACATAATATTAGTTTCAGGTGTACAATATAGTGATTCAGTACTTGCATACAACACCAGGACCTCATAATGACAAGTATACTCCTGAATCCCCACCACCTATTTAACCCATTCCCCCCCACCTACCCACCCTTTGGTAACCATCAGTTGGTTCTCAATAGTTAAGAGTCTGTTTCTTGGTTTGCCTCTTTCTTTCATCTTTTCCCCCTTTGCTGGTTTGTTTTATTTCCCTTTCCTTTCCTTTTTTTTTTTTTTTTTGAGAGAGAGAGAGCGAGCATGAGTGGGGTAGAGGGTCAGAGAGAGAGAGAGAGAGAATCCCAGGCAGGCTCCATGCTCAATGCAGAGCCTGACACAGGGCTCGATTCCACAACCCTGAGCCAAAGTCAAAAGTTGGACACTCAACTGACTGAGTCACCCAGGTACCCCTGTTTTATTTTTCAAATTCCACATCAGAGTGAAATCATATGGTCTTTGTCTTTCTTTGGGGTTTTATTCTCTGGAGAGGTCTTTGAGTTGCAGGATGCCAGGCACATACCCTGACCCTAACATACTTTCTTGATTTTACATTTAGTATTAGTTTGAAATAGCAAACAGTTATATCATTGTGAGTTTTTGAATCAGACTAACCTGGGTTTGATTCCTACCATTTAGCTGCTGTTTGAAGTTGGGTAACTTTCTTAGCTAGCACGATGCTCAGTTTCCTTACCTGTTAAATGCAGACAATAACCATTTTTTAGATATTTCTTTATGGATTAAATAAAATAATATATGTAAAAAATGGATCAAAGTTCTAGGCACATAAGAAGGACTCAATAAATCCTAGTTTCTTTTCTGGCTCAGGTTTTGAGGTCAGAAGTTTGGTTAGATTTTTGCTTTTCTGCACATCTAAGACATCTACAAGTTTCTTAGCATATTACGTCTCCCTTGAAGGAATGCTTCATCTGTAACTTTTGTTAGAATTTTAGAAATATGTATACTTTAAGGAAAGAAATGTATTCTCCAGCAAACTCTTGTTCTGCATGTTATTATATATTTTCTAGTTTGTGTTTTTAATCTCCAACATCTAAACACAGTATCAGACATCTAAACACAAGAACTCTATCTAATAACCTTTTGTGAATATACTTTTGTTTGTATGATTGAGTATAAGAAAAGGATGCTGTCTTGCCAGGCAATCAGAAATGCCCTCTAACTCAAAAAATTCTTGCTCGCATTCTAATTCTGTGAGGGTTTAAAAAAAAATTGAACTCTCTTTGTTGCCAAAAGAAAAATACATTTCTCCCCATCTTTTTCTTAGAGAATTTTATCATGAATACTTGTATTTGCAAATCTTTTGTCTTTTCCCTTTGATATGTAGGTTTTGTGCCCTTCTTTGCTTTTTGCTTCTTTCTTTTTTAATGCTCTGGGTTTGTTTTAGGCCATGCTTCTCTTCTTCCTCTTTTTACTTCTCCTTCTTTTTCTCTTAGTTACTTGTCATTTTGATATAATTTCAGACTTACAGGAAATTTTCAACAATGCTACAAGGATCTCTTACATATTTTTATCCAGATTTACCAATTGTTTACATTTTGATTGACTTTAGTTATCATTATCTATCTCTGCATTTTGTTTTGAGTCACTTGAGAATAAGTTGCAGACATGGTGTCACTTTACCACTAAAAAAAATACTTCTTTAATACTAATGATACCACTTTTTCTAGCAGCTTTTAAAGAAATTGTCTGTTTTTCCCCATTTATTTATTCTTTTATATTTTTGTATCATATTTATGTGAATATAAACTCATAGTTTCTCTTTTTGTGTGTGATAGTTTTAAAATCCACTCTCTTAGTAACTTTCCAATATGTAATACAGTATTATTAACTATAATAATACAGCAGGGTACAGCATAGATTCTTATTTTACCTCATGGATTGCAATCCATTACTATCATCATTTATTTTGGTATTCCAATGGTCCCAGATTTGGCTGGCTTCCATGTCTGTTTGATAGGTCTCTCATTTTTAAGTATTTCCTTACTTTCTGGTAAACCAGATTTCCAGGCTTATCTTACACTTTCCCTGCCTTGAATAAATCTTTTTTTTTAAGTGGGCTATCGTTCATTTTAGTGGAGATTTGTACTTAGAAACCAAGGTCTGAACATTAATAGTGCTTACTGCTCCTGGTTTGTCATCTCTTAGGCCTTTTTAAAAAAAATTAGGAAATGTATGCATGTGTATATGTGTGTATATTTACTCTTTTTTATTTATTTTTATAAACATACTTCTTTTTTATTTATTTTTATCTTATTTTTCTTTTTTTATTATTTTTTATTTTTTATTATGAAATTTATTGTCAAATTGGTTTCCATACAACACTCAGTGCTCATCCCAACAGATGCCCTCCTCAATGCCCATCACCCACTTTCCCCTTCCTCCCACCCCCATCAACCCTCAGTTTATTCTTAGTTTTTAAGAGTCTCTTATGGTTTGGCTCCCTCACTCTCTAACTTTTTTTTTCTTCCCCTCCCCCATGGTCTTCTGTTAAGTTTCTCAGAATGAAATATGGCCTTTTGTAGCAACAGTGTTATGCTAAGTGAAATAAGTCATACAAAGAAAGACAAATACCAGATATTTTCACTCTTATGTGGATCCTGAGAAACTTAAACATACTTCGATTTCTCTCCATATTTATATCTATCTACCTATCTAATCAATTATCATGTCTTTACCTATCTATATTTCTATCTACCATTATCTATCTAAAAGATCATAATCTTACAGATGTTTCCATTTCCATTCTGACACCATAGGGTATAATCCATTAAGTATGTTCTTTTGTGTCTGGCTTCTTTCACTTAGAATAAAGTTTGTGAGCCCTGCTCGTTTGTGTATCTCTTGGAACACAACTGTTTTCTTTTTTCTTTTTTAAGTTTTTATTTACTTATTCTGAGAGAGAGAGAGAGAGAAAGGGAGAGAGAGAAAGAAAGCACAAGTAAGGGAGGGACAGAGAGAGAGGGAGAGAAATAGATAATCCCAAGGAGGTTCCGCACTGTCAGTGCAGAGCCCAATGTTGGGCTTGAACTCAGGAACCATGAGATCATGACCTGAGCTGAAGTCAGATGCTTAACATACTGAGCCACCCACGCACCCCTTAGAACACAACTGTTTTCAATATGCAGGTCTCATTCTTATGAGTATACGTTTTAAACAGGTTATAAATATTTTATTTCTATTTTCCTTAATCAAATATATATTTTGAATGGAAATTTAAAGTGTTGGAGTTATGTCTAAATAATATTGTAAATAATTTCCAAGTTCTGAATCTGTCATACCTTGAAACTAATCAGAAGCATATAAAGCATTTTAACATTTAACATGAAAAAATGTTTTTCAGAAGTAGCAGCATTCACATTACTACAGGTAAAGCCATGTGCTAAATTGAGATTTTTAAATTTTACATGTTTCTACTCTCTCAAGAATAACTGAGCTTGTGCATGCCATTTAGTGTTTGAACCTAGACGCTATCAAATGATAAAACAACAACAAAATAAAATATTATTTCCTGATGTTATCAATCTGTCAGAATCAGAAGTTTATTTTCAAAGATGAAGGATCTCTGTGAGAGAATCTCTCGATCTTTCTATAGTTCACAGCTCTTAATAATTTAAGAACCATTAGAGTAACTTTACTCGAATTAGACATTGCCATTAAAAACCAAAGGAAAAAGGAATTGAATTTTATAGAGAGTGAATGGAAATGTAATATAAAATATATCAAGGCAGATATTTTCTTTTTTCCAGAAATTTTCATAGCAAAGTAGGAGACAGCAAACACACTTTGAAATGTTAGAAAGAAGCTGGCATTCAGATAACTGGGTCTCTAGTTAATCTGCTCTATTCCTAATTAGTTGTATGACCTTGAGTAAGCAGCTGCAGTTTTATTTATTTATTTATTTATTTATTTATTGGATTTCAGTCCTTCTGATCTAAGAGATTTGGAGAGGCAGGAATCCAAAGTGTATGATCTACATGAGCTTGATGGCCCATGCGATGTTCAAGCACTGAAGGGAGAGAGGAGCAAAATCAAAAGCATAAAACGTTGAGACCAAATCTCTTTAGCCTGATTGTACAGGAGCTTAAATGCCCTGTGAGATAATGAAAAAGCCTTAGTCCTTATTGTCATACTTGACATAACTGTAACACTCTAATATACTAGGCAAAGCCTCTTCCCTGCATTGGTTAATGGTAAGATGCCTGTAAAAACACTCTTTCTCTCAGATTTCTGAATCTAGTTTAGAAAAGAGGTAGGAAGTATTTCCTTAACTGCTACACTATTTGAAGCTCTTGATGCATTTTTAATTTCATTACCAGATTCTTCTTCTTGAAATGTTATTTCCCTCTTAGTTTTAATCAGTGTTTGTTGAACACCAGTACTGGGTCCTGGGGATACCATGGTGAGCTAATTGTGATATCTGTGCCCTCCTGGAGTTTACATTTTAGTGGGGGGGATAGGAAGACAGACAGACAGACACACACACACACACACACACACACACACACGAGTCTGAAATAAAGCTCAGTGGGTCAAGTACCACGATGAGATCCTTTTGCGATAAGGGAACTAGTGTGTGTGTTGTCAGTCATTGGAGGCCTCTTGGAAGAGTCTGGATCTGAGCTGAGAGCTAACGGTAAAGGTTTAAGGGCAGGAGGGTGTCCCTTCCTGGCAGTTAGTACTCTTCAAAGGGAGATAAGAATGTGCAGACCTCAATGTTCTTAGCAAAGATGGGGGTAGTAAACAGCTGAATCTGAGTTCTATTGAGAAATTGCCAGGGGCCAGACCCTTCATGCCGGGCCTTCTAGGTCTGGTTAGAACAGTGGATCTTGTGTCCGAGGGATAGAAGGGGGTCATTGACAGGCTGATGGGTAGCTCGGTGTTGATCTCCTGGAAAGGGCATTTTATTCTGTATTTGTCACAGGTCTATGGTTACAAAGAATACAGTTTTACATTCATACTCTTAAGAATCTACAATTGAAAAGGGAAGAATAATTTGGGATTGTGAAAAAAATAAGATTTCTTTTTAAAGGAGGATGTATATGATCCAGAGCTAGAGACCAGGGGTAACTCTGTCCTTTCTGTGCCTAGGCTTCTCCCTGCATCTTCTCTATCAGTCATGGTGAGGGTGGTGATAATGGTGATGATGGTAAATAATATGATGATAAATAGGACAGAGTAAAGATGAAGGAGGAAGAATTTATGAGCCCATTCTAAGGAAGTCACAGCATAAATTTTCCTAACAATTTCTTTAGCCTATTATGTATGTATGTATGTATGTGTGTGTATGTGTGTATGTATGTATGTATTTGTATTCTTGCTTAAAATTTTTTAAATATTTATTATTTATTTATTATTAAAATAATATCAGTTAATTAATTAATTAATTAATTTTTGGTTTATATTCAAGTTAGCATCTAGTGCAACAATGATTTCAGGAGTAGGCTCCAGTGATTCATCCCCTATGTATCAACAGGGTGCTCATCCCAACAAGGGTCTTCCTTAGTTCCCTTTACCCATTTAGCCCATCCCCTCTCCCACAAACCCTCCAGCAACCTTCTGTTTGTCCTCCATATTAAACAGTCTCTTACGTTTTGTCCCCCTCCCTGTTTTTATATTATTTTTGCTTCCCTTCCCTTATGTTCATCAGTTTTGTATCTTAAAGTCCTCATATGAGTGAAGTCATATGATATTTGTCTTTCTTTGACTGATTTCGCTTAGCATAATACCCTCTAGTAGTTCCATTCTCATAGTTGCAAATAGCAAGATTTCATTCTTTTTGATTGCCGAGTAATACTTCATTGCATGTGTGTGTATATATATATATATATATATATATATATATATACATATACATATGCATATATATATATATATATGCCACTTCTCTATCCATTCATCCATCGATGGACATTTGGGCTCTTTCCATATTTTGGCTCTTGTTGATAGAGCTGCTATAAACTTTGGGGTGCATGTGTCCTTTTAAAACAACATACATGTATCCCTTGGATAAATGCCTAGTAGTGTCATTCCTGCATCGTAGGGTAGTTCTATTTTTAATTTTTTGAGGAACCTCCATACTGTTTTCCAGAGTGGCTGCACCAGTTTGCATTCCCACCAACGATGCAAAAGAGATCGATCTTCTTTCTCCACATCCTCGCCAAGATCTGTTGTTGCCTGAGTTGTTAATGTGAGCCATTCTGACAGGTGTGAGGTGGTATCTCATTGTGGTTTCAATTTGTATTTCCCTGATGATGAGTGATGTTGAGCATTTTTTCATGTGTTGGTTGGCCATCCAGATGTCTTCTTTGGAGAAGTGTCTATTCAAGTCTTTTGCCCATTTCTTCACTGGATTATTTGTTTTTTGGGTGTTGAGTTTTATAAGCTCTCTAAAGATTTTGGATACTAACCCTTTAGCTGATACGTCATTTGCAAATGTCTTCTCCCATTCCATCAGGTGCCTCTTAGTTTTGCTGATTGTTTCCTTCGCTGCGCAGAAGCTTTTTATTTTGACGAGGTCCCAATAGTGCATTTTTGCTTTGGTTTCCCTCACCTCTGGAGACGTGTTGAGTAAGAAGTTGCTGTGGCCAAGGTCAAAGAGGCTTTTGCCTGCTTTCTCCTCTAGGATTTTGATGGTTTCCTGTCTTACGTTTAGGTCTGTCATTCATTTTGAGTTTGTATTTGTGTGTGGTGTAAGAAAGTGGTACAGGTTCATTTTTCTGCCTGTCACTGTTCAGTTTTCTCAGCACCATTTGCTCAAGAGACTGTTTTTATTCCATTGGATATTCTTTCCTGCTTTGTCCAAGATTAGTTGGCCATACGTTTGTGGGTCCATTTCTGGGTTCCCTATTCTGTTCCATTGATCTAAGTGTCTGTTCTGTGCCAGTACCATACTGTCTTGATAATTACCGCTTTATAATACATCTTGAAGTCCGGGAGTGTGATGCCTCCAGCTTTGGTTTTCTTTTTCAAGATCGCTTTGGCTATTCGGGGTCTTTTCTGGTTCCATAGAAATTTTAGGATTGTTTGTTCTAGCTCTGTGAAGAATGCTGGTGTTGTTCTGATAGGTATTGCATTGGATATGTAGATTGCTTTGGGTAGTATTGACATTTTAACAATATTTGTTTTTGCTATACAGGAGCATGGGATATTTTTCCATTTTTTTGTGTCTTCTTCAGTTTCTTTCATAAGCTTTCTACAGTTTTCAGTGTATAGATTTTTACCTCTTTGGTTATGTTTATTTCTAGGTATTTTGTGGGTTTTGGTGCAAGTGTAAATGGGATCGATTCCTTGATTTCTCTGTTACTTCATTATTGGTATATAGGCATACAATTGATTTCTGCGCATTGATTTTATATCCTGTGACTTTGCTGAATTCGTGGATCAGTTCTAGCAGTTTTTTGGTGGAATCTTTTGGGTTTTCCATATAGAGTATCATGTCATCCGTGAAGAGTGAAAGTTTGATCTCCTCCTGGCCAATTTAGATGCATTTTATTTCTTTGTGTTGTCTGATTGCTGAGGCTAAGACTTCCAAAACTATGTTAAATAACAGAGTGAGAGCGGATATCTCTGTCTTGTTCCTGACCTTAGGGGGAAAGCTCTCAATTTTTCGCCACTGAGGATGATATTGGCATCGTGTCTTTCATATATGGCTTTTATGGTCTTGAGATATGATCCTTCTATCCTTACTTTCTTGAGAGTTTTTATCAAGAAAGGATGCTGCATTTTGTCAAATGCTTTCTCTGCATCTGTTGGAAGGATCATGTGGTTCTTGACCTTTCTTTTATTGATGTGATGCATTACATTAATTGTTTTGTGGATATTGAACTAGCCCTGCATCCCAGGTATAAATCCTACTTAGCCGTGGTGAATAACTCTTTTAATGTATTGTTGGATCCAGTTGGCTAATATCTTGTTGAGGATTTTTGCATCCATGTTCATCAGGGAAATTGGTCTGTAGTTCCTTTTAGTGGGGTCTTTTCTGGTTTTGGAATCAAGGTAATGCTGACTTCATAGAATGAGTTTGGAAGTTTCCTTCAATTTCTATTTTTTGGAACAGCTTCAAGAGAATAGGTGTTAATTCTTCCTTAAATGTTTGGTAGAATTCCCCTGGAAAGCCATCTGGCCCTGGACTCTTTTTTTGGGGAGGAGATTTTTGACTACTAATTTGATTCCATTACTGGTTCCAGGTTTGTACAACTTTTCTGTTTCTTCTTGTTTAAGTTTTGGTAGTTTATATGTTTCTAGTAATTTGTCCATTTCTTCCAGGTTGCCCATTTTATTGGCGAATAATTCCTCATAATATTTTCTTATTATTGTTTGTATTTCTGCTGTTTTGGTTGTGATCTCTCCTCTTTCATTCTTGATTTTACTTATTTGAGTCCTTTCTTTTTTCCTTTTGATCAAACTGGCTAGAGGTTTTTCAATTTTGTTAATTTTTTCAAAGAATCAGCTTCTGGTTTCATTGATCTACTGTTCTACTGTTGGTTGGTTGGTTTTGATAGCATTAGTTTCTACTCTACTCTTTATTATTTCCTATCTTCTGCTGGTTTGGGTTTTATTTGCTGTTCTTTTTCTAACTCTTTAAGGTGTAAGGTTAGAATGTGTATCTGAGACCTTTCTTCCTTCTTTAGAAAAGCCTGGATTGCTATATACTTCCCTCTTATGACCACCTTTGCTGTGTCCCAGAGGTTTTGGGTTGCAGTATTATCATTTTCATTGGCTTCCATGTATTTATAAATTTGCTCTGTAACTTCTTGGTTAGCCCATTCATTCTTTAGTAGGATGTTCTTTAGTTTCCAAGAACTATGTGGAAATCTTTCCACATTTTTTCTTGTGGTTGATTTTGAGTTTCATAGCGTTGTGGTCTGAAAATATGCACAGTGTGATCTCAATCTTTTTGTACTTGTTGAGGGATGATTCATGTCCCAGTATGTGATCTATTCTGAAGATCGGTCCATGTGCACTGGAGAAAAAGTGTATTCTACTGCTTTAGGAGGGAATGTTCTATATATGTGTGTTAAGTCCATCCAGTCCAGTGTGTCATTCAAAGAAAATTTTTCCTTGTTGATTTTCTGTTTAGATGATCTTTCCATTGTTGTAAATGAGGTGTTGAAGTTCCCTAATATTAGGTACTATTATCAATGAGTTTCTTTATGTTTGTGATTAATTAATTTATATATTTGGGTGTCTCCACATTTGGATCACAAATATTTACAATTGTTAGAACTTCTTGGTGGATATATCCCTTAATTATGATATAATGCCCTTTTCTCATCTCTTGTTGCAGTCTTTATTTTAAAATCTAGATTGTCTGATGTAAGTATGGCTACTTCAGCTTTCTTTTGGCCATCATTAACATGATAGATGGTTCTCAATACCCTTACTTTCAATCTGAAAGTGTCTTTAGGTCTAAAATGAGTCTCTTGTAAACAGCATATAGATGGATCTTGTTTTCCTATCCATTCTGTAACACTATCTGTTGATTGGAGCATTTAGTCCAGTGATGTTTAGAGTGAGTATTGAAAGATATGAATTCATTGCCATTATGTTGCCTGTAGAGTTGGAGTTTCTGGTGGTGTTCTCTGGTCCTTTATAGTCTTTGTTGCTTTTGATCTTTTTTTTTTGCCCCTGTATTTTCTCCCCTCAGAGAGCCCCCCCCCCTTAAAATTTCTTGCAGAGCTGGTTTAGTAGTCACGAGCTCCTTAAATTTTTGTTTGTCTGGGAAACTTTTTATCTCTTCTTCTATTTTGAATGACAGCCTTGCGGATACAGAATTATTGCTTGCATATTTTTCCAATTCAACACACTGAATACATCCTGCCACTCCTTTCTGGCCTGCCAAGTTTCTGTGGATAGGTCTGCTGCAAACCTGATCTGTATTCCCTTGTAGGTTAAGGACTTCTTTTTCCCTTGTTGCTTTCATGACTCTTTCCTTGCTTATTTTGTGAATTTGACTATGATATGCTTATTGATGGTTGGTTACTTGTTGAATCTAATGGGAGTCCTCTGTGATTCCTGGATTTTGATGTCTGTGTCTTTACCCAGGTTAGGAAAGTTTTCCATTATGATTTGCTTATGTAATTTGTACCCCTTTTTCTCTCTCTTATCTTTTGGGACCCCTATGATTCTGATGTTGTTCCTTTTTAATGAGTCACTGAGTTCTCTAATTCTCAAATCGTGCTGTTTAGCTTTAGTCTCCCTCCTTTTTTCTCTTTCATTGTTCTCCATAAGTTGGCCCTCTGTAATGCTGATTCACTGCTCTGCCTCATCCATCCTTGCTGCTGTGGCATCCATTCATGATTGCAGCTTGACAACATTATTTACTTCATCCTGACTAGCTTTTATCTCTGCAGAAAAGGATTCTAATCTATTTTCTTTATCTATCTAATCTATTCTCTTTATCATGATTCTAAATTCTGGTTTAGACATCTTGCTTGTATCTGTATTGATTAAGTTCCTGGCTGTCATTTCTTCCTATTCTTTCTTTTGGGATGAATACCTTCATTTTGTCATTTGATAGAAGAAAAGGAATTAATAAAGTAAAAAAACATAAAATTAAAGATTAGAAACAACACAAAAAATCAAACAAAAATGCTAGATCCTAGGTGTGTTTTGGTTTGGTTATTGAAAGAAGCTGGATAGAATAGAGAAAAAAGGGAAAGAAAATAAAAAGGAAAAAAAAGGAAAAAGTCTGAAAATTTGGAAACTAAATACAATAATATAGTATACAATGAGATGACGAGGGTAAAATGGAATTTTATAAATTTACAAAAGAGTAAAACATATAGTAGAAAATTAAAGAAAAGTGTTTCTAATACAAATGGAAAATAAGAATAATTTTTTTCTTTTTCTATCTGTATTCAAGAATAAGAAAAGAAAAGAAAAAAAACTGAATAGATGGACCAGCAAACAGACTGAAATATGATTGAAATTTCTTCAGCTTCCCTTAGAATTAGAACTATGAAGGAGTTTATACTCTGTAAGCTAAGCAGGCAGAGACACTTGTGTTGTTCCTTAAAGTCAAGGATAAATAACACCTACTAAACAACGAATGGGTCAACCAGGCAATTAGAGAAGAAATTAAAAAATATATGGAAACAAATGAAAATGAAAATACAGCAATCCAAATGCTTTGGGATGCAGCGAAGGCAGTCCTGAGAGGAAAATACATTGCAATCCAGGCCTATCTCAAGAAACAAGAAAATCCCAAATACAAAACCTAACAGCACACCTAAAGGAAATAGAAGCAGAACAGCAAAGACACCCCAAACCCAGCAGAAGAAGAGAAATAATAAAGATCAGAGCAGAAATAAACAATATAGAATCTAAAAAAACTGTAGAGCAGATCAATGAAACCAAGAGTTGTTTTTTGAAAAAATCAACAAAATTGCTAAACCTCTAGCCAGGCCTCTCAAAACAGAAAAAGAAGAGGACCCAAATAGATAAAATCATGAATGAAAATGGAATTATTACAACCAATCCCTCAGAAATACAAGCAATTATCAGGGAATACTATGAAAACTTATATTCCAACAAAATGGACAACATGGAAGAAATGGACTACTTCCTAAACACCCACACACTTCCAAAACTCAAACAGGAAGAAATAAAAAGCTTGAACAGACCCATAACCAGTGAAGAAGTCGAACCAGTTATCAAAAATCTCCCAACAAATAAGAGTCCAGGACCAGATGGCTTCCCAGGGGAATTCTACTAAACATTTAAAGCAGAGATAATATCTATCCTTCTCAAGCTGTTCCAAAACATAGAAAGGGAAGGAAAACGTCCAGACTCATTTTATGAAGCCAGCATTAATTTTATTCCCAAACCAGACAGAGACCCAGCAAAAAAGAGAACTACAGGTCAATATCCCCAATGAATATGGATGCAGAAATTCTCAACAAGATACTAGCAAATCGAATTCAAAAGCATATAACAAGAATTATTTACGATGATCAAGTGGGATTCATTCCTGGGCTTCAGTACTGGTTCAGTATTCACAAATCAACGTGATACATCACATTAATAAAAGAAAAGAACCATATGATCCTGTCAATCGATGCAGAAAAAGCATTTGACAAAATTCAGCATCCTTTCTTAATAAAAACCCTCGAGAAAGTCAGGATGGAAGGAACATACTTCAACATCATAAAAGCCATTTATGAAAAGCCCACAGCTAATATCATCCTCAATGGGGAAAAACTGAGAGCTTTCCCCCAGGATCAAGAACACAACAGGGATGTCCACTCTCACCACTGTTGTTTAACATAGTGTTGGAGGTTCTAGCATCAGCAATCAGACAACAAAAGGAAATCAAAGGCATCAAAATTGGCAAAGATGAAGTTAAGCCTTCACTGCAGATGACATGATATTATACATGGAAAACCCAATAGACTCCACCAAAAGTCTGGTAGAACTGATACATGAATTCAACAAAGTCACAGGATACAAAATCATTGTACAGAAATCAGTTGCATTCTTATACACTAATAATGAAGCAACAGAAAGACAAATAAAGAAACTGATCCCATTCACAATTGCACCAAGAAGCATAAAATACCTAGGAATAAACCTAACTAAAGATGTAAAAGATCTGTATGCTGAAAACTATAGAAAGTTTATGAAGGAAATTGAAAAAGATATAAACAAATGGAAAAATATTCTGTGCTCATGGATTGGAAACATAAATATTGTTAAAATGTGAATACTACCCAAAGCTATCTACACATTCAATGCAATCCCAATCAAAATTGCACCAGCATTCTTCTCGAAGCTAGAACAAGCAATCCTAAAATTTCTATGGAACCACAAAAGGCCCCAAATAGCCAAAGTAATTTTGAAGAAGAAGACCAAAGCAGGAGGCATCACAATCTCAGACTTTAGCCTCTACTACAAAGCTGTAATCATGAAGACACCATGGTATTGGCACAAAAACAGACACATAGACCAATGGAATAGAATAGAAAGCCCAGAACTAGACCCACAAAAGTATGGCCAACTCATCTTTGACAAAGCAGGAAAGAATATCCAATGGAAAAAAAAAACAGTCTCTTTAACACGTGGTGCTGGGAGAACTGGACAGTAACATGCAGAAGAATGCGACTAGAGCACTTTCTTACACCATTCACAAAAACAAACTCAAAATGGATGAAGGACCTGAATGTGAGACAGGAAACCATCAAAACCCTAGAGGAGAAAGCAGGAAAAAAACCTTTCTGACCTCAGCTGCACCAATTTCTTACTTGACACATCCCCAAGGGCAAGGGAATTAAAAGCAAAAATGAACTATTGGGACCTCATGAAGATAAAAAGCTTCTGCACAGCAAAGGAAACAATCAACAAAACTAAAAGGCAACCAACGGCATGGGAAAAGACATTTGCAAATGACATATTGGACAAATGGCTAGTATCCAAAATCTATAAAGAGCTCACCAAACTCCACACCTGAAAAACAAATAATCCGGTGAAGAAATGGGCAGAAAACATGAATAGACACTTGTCTAAAGAAGACATCCAGATGGCCAAAAGGCACATGAAAAAATGCTCAACATCACTCTTCATCAGGGAAATACAAATCAAAACCACACTCAGATATCACCTCACACCAGAGTGGCTAAAATGAACAATCAGGAGACTATAGATGCTGGCGAGGATGTGGAGAAATGGGAACCCTTTTGCACTGTTGTTGGAAATGCAAACTGGTACAGCCGCTCTGGAAAACAGTGTGGAGTTTCCTCAGAAAATTAAAAATAGACCGACCCTATGACCCAGCAATAGCATTGCCAGGAATTTACCCAAGGGATACAGGAGTACTGATGCATAGGGACACTTGTTCCCCAATGTTTATAGCAGCACTTTCAACAATAGCCAAATTATGGAAAGAGCCTAAATGTCCATCAACTGACGAATGGATAAAGAAATTGTGGTTTATATACACAACGGAATACTGCATGGCAATGAGAAAGAATGAAATATGGCCCTTTGTAGCAACGTGGATGGAACTGAGAGTGTTACGTTAAGTGAAATAAGTCACACAGAGAAAGACAGATACCATATGTTTTCACTCTTATGTGGATCCTGAGAAACTTAACAGAAGTCCATGGGGGAGGAGAAGAAGAAAAAAAAAGAGGTTAGAGAAGGAGAGAGCCAAAGCATAAGAGACTCCTAAAAACTGAGAACAAACTGAGAGTTTGTGGGGGGTGTGAGGGAGAGGAGCGTGGGTGATGGGTATTGAGGAGGGCACCTTTTGGGATGAGCAATGGGTGTTGTATGGAAACCAATTTGACAATAAATTTCATATTAAAAAAATAAAAAATAAAAAAATAAATTAAAAAAATATTTTTTAAGATATAATCTTTATGCCTGCATGAATTACTGCTTGCCTATTTCTTTCAGGTTGTGATTTAAGTCATAAAAAAAATAATAGGGACACCGGCGTGGCTCAGACAGTTGAGCATCCAATTCTTGATTTTGGCTCAGGTCACGATCTCAAAGGTTTGTGAGATTGATCCTCGCATCAGGCTCTGTGCTGACAGTGCAGAACCTGCTTAGGATTCTCTCTCCCTCTCTTTCTGTCCCTCCACTGCTTGTTCTCCTTCTTTCTACTCTCTTTCTCTCTCTCTCTCAAAATAAATAAATAAATAAACTTTAAAAAAATAATAAAAATTTATTTTTCAGACTTCTGTTTATGATCAATTTGGCTTTATAGGTGACCACTGAAAAGTAAGATATATTTGATTTATATTTTTGTGGATGGAATATATATTGAAATCTTTTAGGCCTCAGTTATTTTCAGGATCATATTTCCATAATTTTAAAACCATCAAGAAGACTAATGCAAAAGTGGTGAAGGAAAAATTAGCAATGCTAGAGTCCAAAAGCTCCAATAGAAAATGCCCAGCTGGGGGCACCTGGGTGGCTCAGTTGGTTAAGCGTCCAACTTTGGCTTAGGTCACGATCTTGTGGTTCATGGGCTTGAGCCCCGCATTGGGCTCTATGCTGACAGCTCAGAGCCTGGAGCCTGCTTCAGATTCTGTGTCTCCCTCTCTCTCTGCCCCTCCTCTGCTCATTCTCTGTTTCTCTCTCTCTCTCTCTGTCAAATTTAAACAAACATTAAAAAAAATTTTTTTTAAGCCCCAGCTGGATCTTAGACATTGTCACTGATATGGATAGGCACTAGGAGCAGAAAGCTGCATTCCTTCCCACAGTGCTTGGGGGTGGACACTGTCCACTGTGAAAATAAAGGTCATGGCACAGCCCAGGGAAGTTTTCTATAAAACCTAGTCAGTTTTCTCTGAAATCAGGATAAGAAAAATTTATCACTTAAATATAAAAATGATAAATTGAAAAGACAATGTTTTGTCATCATTTTCAAAAAGTCATAAACTTGTAAACATAAAAAAAATGCCTAGAGAAATTTAGAGGAAAAAGATTTTCTATTTCATGGAAGAAACATTTTTTTTCTGTAGTCTCAGCTAATATGTGATTATAATGTAATTTCTTAAGAAACAGACAATTTTTCTGTCTGGTTATAACAACACTTGCAAGTGAACAAAACACTTCTATTATCAGTTACATATTACATCTCTTGACAATACTCTTTTTCCTAATGAAATTAGCTCTTTAAAACACTGGCATAATTTGGTCAAACCATTATTTTTTTAGTTAAAATCACATTTTAGAGGAGAGAAAGGAAGGTAGGAAGGAGGGAAGGAAGAAGGGAGAGAAGAAGGAAAATTATTAAGGCTTACTGTATGACCAGCCAGTTCTCCTGGTAGTTTGTCTTTAATCTCTGAATAAACAAGTAGGATTTATCCGAGCAACACAGTTAACACTATGGATTCCAAAGACAATATATATATATATATATATATATATATATATATATATACACATACATATGACCTCCAAAATCTCATGAGAATTTAGTAGTGATGGCCAGGAGGCAGCTTGGGGCTAAGCATGGCTATTCTCTGTCACAGCACCACTGACTGGGTCCTTGAAGATGCCAACAGTCATAGGCAGTTTCTGGTATGCCCTCTGCACTTCACTGGCCAAGACCATAATCATAATGAATGGGAAAGATAAAACAGGGAGATCATGAGCCATTCTGGAGTAGGGCACAGAGTTGTGTTGGTTTGTGAACTGAGTTATGTGTGTTCAGCAGCTGAGGGGTCCATGTGCATGGAGCCTGAATCTACAGAGGCTGTGACTCTAGAGATGTGTATGGAGCCCTGCACTCTGTGTCCCAGCTGTGTGCATAACACCTGTGCTCAGAAGGCCTCCCTGTGATTGTCTATCATTATCTGACAAATTGATGCCATGACCATTATTTTTGTTTGTTTGTTCACTTAATAAATATTTATAAAACACTTGTTAGGCATTTAAGAATAAAAGCTCCTACTTGTGTGGAGCCTACACTTGTGAATGCATTATATTTTTGGAGTTATTACTTTATTATTATTATTATTGCTGAGATTCCTCAACTTGAGAATGCTGGTGTGAAGTCTATATCTTAGTGAGGCACTCATGTCATTCAAGTTAAGTTAGAGGACCAGAATCTCCCTTTAAAAATAGGGCAAAGCCTCAAAGACAGCAGCTCCCCCTGACTTGTCAGTGGCTTCTGATAGGGATGTGATGAGAGATCTTTAGCTTATACATCCAGCTTCTGTGGTTCGATGCATTTTGGACACTCCAGGTCAGGGTGACCCTAGACAAGCATTCAGGTACTGGCTTCCTTGATCCTATGGGAAATGTGTCACACATCAGCCACAAAGCCCAAATGTTCAAAGCCAGCATTGAACTAGTGAAGATTTGAGACATGATTATCAGCTTTAGGACACAACAGTCACCACCACCAACCTCCCCCCCCCCCCCCCGCCAAAAAGTAAGGTTTAGTTCCCACCACCCAGAACAATAGATTTCATGGAGTTAGAAACAAACTGAGACTTCCCTACTCCAGCACTAAGAACCAACATGTAGCCCCCTGGGTGGAGAGGAGGGCTTTCTGCCAGATAGCTGGTCAGCATGACCACTTTCCCCTGCTACCCTTTCCATATGGGTTAGACTTGGGTAAGACCAGCAGTGCCGGCCAGTGGGAGAAAAAGTACGACTTTTAAATGGTGCGTGTTGCAAACTATTTCCTCTTCCCCACCTGCTGATGTTACCCAAAGGTTCTCCTACTGCAGTGTTCCATGGGGTTGGATCCAAATGAACCTCTGATGTGCTAGCTCCTGAGGTTGCTATTTTAACCCCAAATATGGCAGAGAGGCCAGAGAAGGATGAAGCTCCACACAACAGAGAAGCCATTCTCTGAAGCAAGAAGCAGCCAGGCTTCCGACACAGCCAAAATGGTGGTTTACCCTAAGAATTGTGGGAAGAAACCCCAACACTTACCCAGACCTCCAGGTCTGGTTTGATGGGCCCCAAGATACTGAAATTAGCAACCCTATTAACAACTATTCCAGAACAGCTGGAATGTCTCAAAACAACCTGCTTAGCTATGCAAAATGTGGGTGGTATAATTTAGCACAATTCGTTCACAAAGCAGTTTCAAGTGTACATCAAGAGTAATTATACTTTGGGGCACCTGGGTGGCTCAGTTGGTTAAGTGTCCAACTTCAGCTCAGGTCATGATCTCATGGTTCATGGGTTCAAGCCCTGCATCAGGCTCTGTGCTGACAGCTCAGAGCCTATAGCCTGCTTCAGATTCTGTGTCTCCCTCTCTCTCTGATCCTCACCCACTCATGCTCTGTCTCTCTCTCAAAAATAAACATTTTTTTAAAAAGGAGTAATTATACTTCTATATCCCTTGACCCAGTGACCTCACTTGAAAGATGGTGCTGATGGTGGTTCGTGCTGATGCTGCTGAACATGCTGATGACCATCATTTATTTGGCTCTTATCATGTGTTAAGACTTTTATACACCCAGCCACTACCTTGCTTTTCACTCAGAACCTTGGATACAAATGTTTATTTAAGGGAAATCATGGCTTTTTGCACTGTTCATTTGATCATAACTTAATAATTCCAATGCAGTGGGTCACATCAACAGATTGCAATTAAAATCAATAGGAAACCTTTGGAAATTCACTTTTTCCTGGAGTCCATTCTCCCAGAGGTTCTGATTTTCTGGGAATGTGACCCAAGGATAGGAATTTTAAGAGCCCTCCAGGTATCCTAATGTGAGTCCAGGGTGGAGATTCTTGCTCTACTGTGCAATCAGGTGGTTGTATTAAGGGCCATGGAATAACATTTGAGAACTGAAGCTCAGTGGCTGTGTGACTTTAGCATCAATTTTCTCATCTGTGAAGTAGTAATGAAATAGTAATAGTGCTCCCATCCTGGGATTGATGTGAAGTTTACATGAAGTAAGGCAAGTGCATCGCTGAACTTAGTGCCACTCTTACAGGAAATATTCAGTAAATTCTTGACAAATAAAATAATTACAATTTCCTATTTAGGAACATTAGTCATTTCTTCAGGGATAAGTTTAATAAGAACATTTCTGCTTATAGAAATATTATTAGAACTGACCTAAGGTAAGTTTGTTGACCTACTTAGAGACAAATGATTCCTGAATGTGAGCTTTTATCACTTATGGCCAAATGATAGGAGTAGCTCTCTCTAAAGGCAGTTCTCAATTAAGGCTACAAATTAAGGTTCTCAATTAAAGCTACAAATTGGAATCACCTTGAGAGTGAGAGAGAGAGAGAGAGTAGTAGGGTGAGGACTTTCAAATGATAAAGAGCTTAGCAAATCCTCTCCCCAAAAAACAATGATAAAACTGGACAAAATTTTCAAAAATAATTGGAGGATTGAGGACTCTGGAAATTGACCAAAGACATAGAGCACATTGAAAAGCATTTATTCAATAAAAAGTACTGGACTTAAGGAAAAAGAGTGAGAGTTTCTGGCTTTCTTGCCTGGAGTTGTTCCCACCCCACTCCCCACATCCCTTCTCCACTTCCAGTCATCACAATATTTCTACCAGGGCAAGACAATTGGTGGAAATCAACAACTCCACTGCCAGAAGGGACACTTTTGATTTCATGTGGAACTCAGAAAGCCCAGAGGCAATGATGAAAACAATAGCAATTTTGGTTGCAAATGAACAATAGCAAGTATAGCTAGATTGAGATTCCAGTTCTTCTAGGAACAAGCAATAAAAACAGCTAAACAGCCATAGCAGACTTTAATGACCTCAGACATATCCTTGATGGTCTGGAAGTGTGAGAGCAAAGACAAAAGTGCAAGTATGCACAAAGCTGGAAAAGAGCAAGAGACCAGAAAGCAACCTAGCTGTCCACTTATCCTTGACTCAACAAGAGGTCATGTGATTATGCAAAAAACAAAACAAAACAAAAAACCCACCCACAAATGAGAAGATGTGGGGCAAACCAAAAACTGGTGCAGACTTGTAAACTCTAAATTTTGAATGTATTTTTTTAAACCAAACTTAGATCCAACAATGAACACTGAGAGGTTTATTGGCTCAAGGTCTTTGAACACAAAGTATAATAATTCATTGGCTGGCTACTAAGCTCAAAGACATAGGGGCAGTCCCTAAAAATAAAAACAAGAGTAACAATTAAAAACTGAGCAGAGACATTAGCAGTTACACACCAAAGCAGAAAAAGTCTCCACAGATTTAGTCTAGGCAAGTTATTAAACAAGAATAACAAAAGAAGAAAAAGGAGAAGAAGCAGAAGTAGAAATAAGAGGAGCAGGAGGAGGAATGGGAGAAGAAGAAGAAAGAAAAAAAGGAAGATGAGGGGGATGAGGAGAAGAAAACAACAATGGCAGAGGAGGGGAAAGAGAAGAAATAACAATGCTCAGGAAGGAAAATCAGAATCCAAAGTTGGTTACAGTATACTATCTTAAATGATCCGTTTTCTAAAAAAAAAAAAAAAAATTACAAAACATATAAAGTAAGAGAAAAGTGTTACCCATTTTCTGGAAAAACAAAAGTGAAGAGAAACTAAGTCTGAGAAACTAAGTCTGAGAGGACCAGATATTTGACTTAGCAAACAAAGACTTCAGGATACCTATTATAAACGTATTCAAAAACTTTTAAAGAAATGTATAATAATTACATGAAAGTATGATAATACATACATAACAGATAGTCTTAAAAGAGAAAAATGTAAAAAAGAACGATGGAAATGTGAAGTTCAAACCTATTAATACTAGAAATAAAATATTTAACTGAGGGCCTAGTAGCAGATTTAAGCAGGCAGAGAAAGAATCAGAAAGTTTAATGGATCAATAGAAATTATCTATATGAAAAACAAAAAGTATGGAACTGGAGAGTGTGATGCTAAGTGAAATAAGCCATACAGAGAAAGACAGATACCATATGGCTTCACTCTTATGTGGATCCTGAGAAACTTAACAGAAACCCATCGGGGAGGGGAAGGAAAAAAAAAAAAAAGAGGTTAGAGTGGGAGAGAGCCAAAGCATAAGAGACTGTTAAAAACTGAGAACAAACTGAGGGTTGATGGGGGGTGGGAGGGAGGGGAGGGTGGTTGATGTGTATTGAGGAGGGCACCTTTTGGGATGAGCACTGGGTGTTGTATGGAAACCAATTTGACAATAAATTTCATATATTAAAAAAAAAAAGAAAAGAAAAAAAAGAAAAACAAAAAGTAAAAAGAAGAAAGCACTGTTCAATGAAGAAAATTGAACAGTGCTGTAGAGAACTTAGGACATTATGAAACATACTAACATGTTTATAGTTGAAGTCCCAGAAGGCAAGAAGAATGAGGAAAAGAGGAAAAAAAAATCCAAGAAATAATAGGCAAAACTTTCCCAATATGATTAAAAAAATTAATCTACATATCCAAAAAGTTCAGTTAATTCCAAATAGAATAAATACAAAGAGAAATAAATCTAAATACATCATACTAAAACTTTTGAAACCATAAAGTGAAAAATATTGAAATGCCCACAAAAGAAAAATGACCCATTACCTTCAGAGATAAAAAATAAAATTAATAGCTGATTTCTCATCAAAAACAGTGCATACCAAAGGCAGGGGGATGACATATTCAAGATATAACAGTTACAAAAGCATACACACTTAACAACAGAGACCCAAAACGTATGAAAGAAAAATCAGTAGTATTGAAAGGGAAAATAGGCAATTCAACAAAAATAAAGAGTTCAACACCCCAACCTTTATAATTAATAGAACAAGTAGACAATAAAACAGCAGATATATAGGAGACTTTATAACATTATTAACAAACTTTACCTAAACTTACCTCTATAAAACATTCCATCTATCAAAAGAATACACATTATTTTTATGCACAGATAGAACAACGCTAAACATAGTAGAACAATGCTAGTTCATAGACTAAGTTTCCATAAAAAGGTGGATATTTGGAAAGATCAATGAAATTGACAGATCTTTAGCTATATTGACAAAGAAAAAAGAAAAAAGACACAATTTATTAACATCAGATATGAGAAGACATCAATACTGATCATACAGAATTAAAGGTATTAAAAAGAATATTATGAAGAACCTTAGATCAACATATAACTTAGATCAAGAGAACAAATTCTGAGGAAGACCCAAAATACCAGAACTAACAAGAAGTAGAAAGTATGAATAGACCCATAACAAGTAAATACACTTAATTAATAATTAAATTTTTCCCCATAATGAAAAGCTCAGGCCCAGATGACTTCATTAGTGGATTATCTCAAATATTTAAAGAATAAATAATGCCAATATTTCATAGCCTCTTTCAAAAATAAAGGAAGACTAAAAACTTATCACTCTGAGATCAGTAACACCTAGATATCAAAGTCAGATAAAAACATCACAAGAAAACTACAAACTAATATCCTTCGTGAACATAGAAAAAATCCTCAACAAAATATTAGCAAACTGAATATACTAACATATAAAAAGGGAGCATTTATGCCAGAAATGCAAGAGCAACTTGAAAAAGAAAAGTCAAGCTGGAGACATCACAACTCCAGACTTCAAGTTATATTACAAACCTGTAGTTATCAAGACAATATGTGGCAGAAAAACAGACACATAGATAAATGGAAAAGAACAGAAAATCCAGAAATGGACCCATAACTATATGGACAACTAATCTTCAACAAAGCAGGAAAGAATATCCGTTGGGAAAAAGACAGTCTCTTCAACACATTGTATTGAGAAAACTGGACAGCAACATGCAAAAGAGTGGAACTAAACCACTTTATTACACCACACACAAAAATAAATTCAAAATGGATGAACATGAAATAAATGTCAGGCAGGAAAACATCAAAATCCTAGAGGAAAACACAAGCAGTAACCTCTTTGACATTGGCCTCAGCAACTTCTTTCTAGATATGTCTCCTGAGGCAAGGGAAACAAAAGTAAAAATAAACTATTTGGATTTCATCAAGATAAAAAGCTTCTGCACAGCCATAGAAACAATCAACAGAACTAAAAGGCAACTGGTGGAATGGGAAAAGATATTTGCAAATGATATGTTGGTTAAGGGTTAGTGTCCAAAATATGTAAAGAATTTATAAAACTCAAAAACAAAATAATAATAATAATAATCCAATTAAAAATGGGCATAGGACATGAACATTTTTCCAAAGAAGACAGTGAGATGGCTAACAGACACATGAAAACATGCTCAACATCACTCATCATCAGAGAAATACAAATCAAAACTACAATGAGCTATCATCTCACACCTGTCAGAATGACTAAAATTGACAAAACAGAAAACAAAAGATGTTGGTGAAGATGTGGAGATAGATAAACCCTCTTATGCTGTTGGTGGGAATGCAAACTGGTGCAGCCACTCTGGAAAGCATATGGAGTTTCCTCAAAAAGTTAAAAAAAAGTTAAAAATAGAACTACCTTATGACCCAGCAATTGTACTATTAGGTACTTATCCAAAGAATACAAAAATACCGATTCAAAGGGACACATATACCCCAATGTTTTTAGCAGCATTATCAACAATAGCCAAATTATGGAAAGAGCCCAATGTCCATCAACTGATGAATGGATAAAGAAGATGTGGTATACATATATATACACACACAATGGAATATTACTTAACCATAAAAAAGAATGAAATCTTGCCATCTTCAACAACGTGGATGAGCTGGAGTGTATTATGCTAAGAGAAATTACTCAGTGAGAGAAAGACAAATACCATATCATTTTACTCATATGTGGAATTTAAGAAATGTAGTAGATGCACACAGTGAGGGGGAAAGGAGAGGCAAACCATAGTATAGTATAGAGAGGTTAGCAGTGGAATGGATTAAATGGGGTATGGGTATTAAGGAGGGCATTTGTTGTGTATTGTTGTTTCTACACCTGAAACTAATATTACACTGTATGTTAACTAAATGGAATTTAAATAAAAAGAAGAAAAAAAGAGATGCATGATCAATTCAGCATACAAAAATCAGTTAATCATGATTCACCATGTAAAACATTTGGAAGTTGTCACTCTCACACTCAAACAAGAAAAAAGCTCAACAAACTGAAAATCAACAACTCTTTTTAAAATACATCAGTGAACTACTTGGATGTCAAACAGGCACCTTCAATTCAAATTTGCTGTGTCCCAATTGAACTCATCATCTATCCCCCTTCTCCTCAGCTGTCCTTCATCCTATGGTTTCCATTTTGGTGAATGGCACCACATTCCAATAAATTTCTCAAGTTATAAAGAGATCAAATCATCAATCCAGACTACTAAAAAAAAAAAAAAAAAAAAAAAAAGGACCAAAAGGAATAAGCAGAGCACAGGCCACTGACACTCTTAGATCTATAGGGATGAAATGAGATTAAGAATACAGAATGCTGGGGCCCCTGGATGGCTAAGTCAGTTAAGCATCCGATTTTGGCTCAGGTCATGATCTCACAATCCCTGAGTTCAAGCCCCATGTTGGACTCTGTGCTGACAGCTCAGAGCCTGGATCTTGTTTCAGATTCTGTGTCTCCCTCTCTCTGCCCCTTCCCCACTCATGCTCTGTCTCTCTGTGTCTCAAAAGTAGATTAAAAAAAAAAAGAATACAGAATGCTGATGGGGTGCCTGGGTGGCTCAGTTCATTGTGCATCTGACTTTGGCTCAGGTCATGATCTCACAGTTGGTGAGTTCCAGCCCGATGAGCTCTGTGCTGATAGCTGGGAGACTGGAGCCTGCTTCAGATTCTGTGTCTCCCTCTCTCTCTGCCCCTCCCCCGCTTGTGCTCTCTCTCTGTCTCTCAAAAATGAATAAATGTAAAAAATTTTTTTAAAAAGAAAAAAGAATACAGAATGCTGAGTCATATAGAAACAGCCACCTATGAAAGAACATTGACTTTCAGTGGAGGTCTAGAAGGAGCCAGGGAGGAAAAACTCTGATGTCACTCTCTGCTGTCCTCCAGCCTCTTGCAGAGCTCCTAATTGGCTAAATTGGAAAAAAGATGGCAAAAAGCAGAAAAGAAAAAGGATCTGGAGAGGCAATGGGAAGATTCCAGCTCAAGGATCCTGGTGAAGCTGTGCTGATTCAGACTCTCTCAACAACTGAAAACAACAACAAACAAACAAACAAAAACAACTTTAAGTTCTACCATATTTGATTCTATGATAAGATTTCCTGATGAGTTCTTTGAAACTGCCAATTTTGGAGGCCTCCAGGGATAATGTTTTGGATTAACCATATCCTAGAAAACAATGATGACCTTGAAACTGCACCAAGAAAAACAGTGATAATAAAAATAACTTCAGTAAGTGAGAAGTTTTATCACTGAATACCATGCAGCCTTGTGAAAGACTGGGATGCAAACTGAATACCATGCAGCCAGGTGAAAGATTGGGATGGATTTATGTACTGATGAGAATATCTCTACAGTATGTTATTGTGTGTAAAAGCTAGGTACATAACAATGTACACAGTATCATTCTTTTGGGGTAAAAACAAGGAATAAAAAAGAATTATATATATTTTCACTACAAAAAAATACATCAGTGAACTAAAGTCAGTGGTCCGCAAAGTGGAGAAACAGATAGGAGGATAGAGAATCACAACTTACCATAGAAACTTCACTGGAAACCAGTACCAGGGTACCAAAAAAAATTAAACTGTAATTGACAAAGCTGGAGGCTCACTATGGACAAGTTTGAGAGTTAAAAGGCATCAGGGCAGACCAGTTTTAAGGAAGACTCCATATTTGTGTGAGTTTTATTTCCAAGGGCCCCTACCATGCTCTCAGTAAAGATCTGGAAAATTCTCCTAATACTTCCAGAGAGGAGGGGAAAGAGCCATTCTGGAATGCACACACACCATTCTGTTCTCATTAAGCCTTTTCCTCAAGAGAAACTATTTTGCCAAACCATGACTGACTGAGGTTTTACCAGAGACTAATTGACCAGGGGAAAGAAAATACCCAAATCCAGCCCCCCACTTGGTATTCCTGTCCCACCTAATGGATGGAAAATTGAGAATCGCCTGTGAAGGTCATAACTCAGGGTCATGGGATCATCAAAAGTCTGAGACTTAAGCATAAACCTATAGACCATTCCCCTTCCCCTTCATATCTTACTACCATATCAACAAAGCTCCTGTATAACAAGAGAATACAACTGAACACTGTCTCAAGTGTTATTTAAGAAGTCTCTAAGGAAGGGCACCTGTCCATTAAGCAACCAGTTCTTGATCTCTGCACAGGCATTGATCTCAGGGTCCTAATCTCAAGGCTGTGAGTTCAAGCCCAGAGTTAGGTTCCACTCTGGGTTTGGAGTTTACTGTGTTAAAAAAAAAAAGTCTCTAGGGAAATCCAATAACAACAGAAGACAAAAACAAAGATACCAGAGAAAATTTTAGCCTCTGACACCTACAGCTACAGCAAACAGTAAACACAGTCTAACTTGTAGCCAGATAAATAAAACCCCACACTAAAGGTTTACTTACCTCAGTTCCTTTTATCCAGTATATTATGTTTGGCTTTCAGAAGAATTATACAGCACATCAAGAGGAAAAACATATAGTCTGAAGAAAAAGAACAAGGATTAGAACCAGACTCAAAGATGGAAAAGATTTTGGGATTATCAGACCGGGAACTTAAAACAATTATGATTTGGAGCTCCTGGGTGGTTCAGTCGGTTGAGCATCTGACTTTGGCTCAGGTCATGATTTCTCAGTTTGTGAGTTCAAGCCCTACATCGGGCTCTGTGCTGACAGCTCAGAGCTTGGAGCCTGCTTCGGATTCTGTGTCTCCCTCTCTCTCTGCCTCTCCCCTGCTCATGCTCTCTCTCTCTCAAATAAACATTAAAAAATAATAAAATAAAACAATTATGATTTATAAGCTAAGGGATCTAATGGAAAAAAGACAACAAACATAAACATATGGATAATGTAAACAGAGAGAAAACAAATGTAAAAGCCCACATATTATATGATTTCATTTCTATGAAACATCCAGAAAAGGGTAGTAGTGGGGATTGACTGCAAACTGGCAAGGGGAATCTTTGTGGAATGATGAGAGTGTTCTGAAACTTGATTATACTAATAGTTGCACAACTTTATGAATTTACTTTTAAAAATCATTAAGCTGTATACTTCAAATAGGTTAATTTAAGGTATATACACTATATCTCAAAAAAATTGTTTGAGAAAACCTCCTCCAGAGATTCTAATTTGATTAGTCCATGGTTCACTCTGGTTATTCATAATTTTGACGTATATTCAGATAATCCAATGTGCAGTGAAGTTGAAAAATCACTATTTTAGATCTGGGTTATCCAATCTGCTTACATTTTCAAAAAATAATAAACAAGGATGGAGTTAATATGACAGAGCAGTAGGGGGATCCTGAGCTTGTCTCATCCCTGAAATGCAGCTAGATCAGCATCAAACCATTTTGAACACCTAGGAAATTGATCTGAGGATTAATGCAATAATCTTTATAATTTGAGCCAGAACTTGGCAGGTAAGCAGTGCAGAGAGGTGAATTGGGGGAGAGAAAAGCCTCAGAGCCTCAGAGGGTTAGGAGTCACTTTTTCAGAGAGAAGACAGAGAGAGAAACAGTAAGGGGGAGAGTGCCCCCACAAAAGTAGCTGGAGAGAAAGAGAGAGAAAAAGTGAAAACACTTGCAGAGGCCTGAACAAATCTGTTCCCCAAAACGATTGACAGGGGAAAAGGAGATTTCAACATCTCCATGATTCTATAAACAGTTGAGCAAGAGTCTAAAGGTTCAAAACTCAGTGCCTGGTGATAATCTAATGAGGAAGTAGGGTGAATCCCCGGAAGCAGATGGCATGGCCTGAGGTGTCCATGTGCCACATGGGGAGAAGTGGTTCCCCTGCTTGGAGTGCAGTTTGGTAGAGGCCAAATGGCCTCCCCTTGGGCAAAAGTCCCAGTGGATCCTAGAGAGCTGCCATATTTATTGATATTGGAACAAAGACACCAGGGTGCAGCAAAACCTGGCACCAGCTGTGTATTGTGACTTACCATACACTCTGAGCTGCCACTGCGTGATCATGCATATATTTTCTGGGACAAGCTGGCACCTGGCCATTGCTCAGTGATACCCTCCCCCCCCCGCCCCCCAGAGAATCAGTACAGGTCCAAGTCACAGGGATCACTGAAGTGTGGTTTGGTTGTTTTTTTTTTTTTTAAGTTTTATTTATTTTGGAGAGAGAAAGAGAGACAGAGAGAGACAGAGGGGGTGAGGGAGAAGGGCAGAGTGGGAGACAGAGGATCCAAAGCATGTTCTGTGCTGACAACAGAGAGTCCATTGCAGGGCTTGAACTCACAAACCATGAAATTATGACCTGAGCTGAAGTTATATGCTTAACCAACTGAGCCACCCAGGTGCCCTTGAAGTGTGGGGTTTTGAAACATAGCCCCATCTGAGATAAAACTCTGGAGGGTGGCTCCACCTGGCAGGAAGACAGCTTGGATACAGGGTAAAGGCAGGGAGCTGACAGAAGCCTGAGAAAGGAGGGGTGCTTGATCACATGTGTGTGAGGGCACAAAATACCCACACCAGAGACTAAAGAGCTGGGTGAAGTCATTTCCACCTCTAGCGTGCAAGCACTCAGGAATTTACCGCAGTGAACTAAGCAGTGCCACCAAATGGAGAATAGGGCCATTACACTGAGCCCTGCCCACTTGTACCCTCCAGGCACATCCCATAGAAGACCAGCATGAATCCCTTACATCTGTTTAGTCTATGGGCTATAGTGTGCTGAAAAGTTTCTGTACTAGGGGAAATGAGATGTAACTTCATTCAGATTTCATTCTGTTTGCTTGTTTGTTCATTTTCTTTGCTTCTGTTTTTGTTCATGTTTTTCTTTTCTTTATTTTATTTCTTTTTCTTTTTTGGAGACTGAAAGAGAAATTTTTTTTTATTTTTTATTCATTTTATTTTCAGTATTTAGTTTATTCTATTACTTAAATTATTTTCTTTTTAAATTTTTAAACTTTTTCCCTTTTCTCTATTTTCTCTATTCTATCAAGCTTCTCTCAACAAGCAGTATGAAACACACTCAGCTTCTAGCTTCCTTTGATTTTGTTGTTTGTTTTGCTTTGTTTTCAATTTTTTAATTTTAATTTTTTATTTTATTAGTTTTTAATCCCTCCAAAATGACAAGATGGAGGAATTCACCTCCTCCAAAAAAAAGAATAAGAAGAAATAAACGCCAAGGATTTAATCAACAAGATATAAGTAAGATGTCTGAACTAGAATTTAATACCATGATTATAAGGATACTAGCTAGGGTTAAAAAAGCATAGAAGATACCAGACAATCCCTTTCTTCAGAGATAAAAGAACTAAAAGCTAGTCAGGCCAAAATTAAAAATGCTATATCTGAGATATACTCTCGAATTGATGTCATGATGACAAGGATAGATAAAGCAAAGCAGCAAATCACTGATACAGAAGATAAAATTATGGAAAATAATAAAGCAGAAAAAAGGAGGTAAATAAAGGCAAAAGATCACAATAGAAGACTTAGAGAACTCAACAACTTATTAAAGAGGAATAATATTCATATCACAGAAGTTACAGAAGATGAAGAGAAAGACAGGGGCAGAAGGTTTATGTGAACAAATTATACCTGAAAACTTTCCTAATCTGGGGGAAGACACAAAAAGCAAAATTCAAGAAGCACAGAGAACTCCCATTAAATTCAATAAAAACCGAACATTAACGAGGCAAATCATAGTCAAATTCACAAAATACACAGACAAGGAAAGAATCATAAAGGCACCAAGGGAAAAAAGTTCTTAACCTACAAGGGAAGAGAGAACAGGTTTGTGGCAAATCTATATCTGAATCTGTCCAGAAACTTGGCAGTCCAGAAAGGAGTGACCGGATATATTCAACGTGCTGAATTGGAAAAATACGCACCCAAGAAATCTTTATCCAGCAAGTCTGCCATTCAAAATAGAAGAAAAGATAAAGAGTTTCCCAGGGGCACCTGGTTAGCTCAGTCAGTTAAGGATCTAACTTCAGCTCAGGTCATGATCTCACAGTTCATGTTTCAAGCCCCATGTCAGGCTCTGTGCTGACATCTCAGAGCCTGGAGCCTCCTTCAGATTCTGTGTCTCCCTCTCTCCCTGCCCCTCCCCTGCTCATTCTCTGTCTCTCTCTGTCTCAAAAATAAATAACTGTTAAAAAAAAAGTTTCCCAAACAAACAAAAACTAAAGGAGTTCATGGCCACTAAACCAGCCCTGCAAGAAATTTTAAGGGGGACTCTGAGTGGAAGAAAAAAAAAGCAAGATAAAAAAGACCAAAAGCAACAAAGACTGGAAAGGAATAGACAACATTACCGGAAACACCAAATCTACAGACCACACAATGGCACTAAATTCACATCTCTCAATCTAATTTAGACTAAATGCTCCAAACAAAAGATATAGGGTATCAGAATGGATAAAAAAAATAAAATTCATCAATACGCTGCTTACAAAAGACTCATTTTAGACTTAAAGACACCTGCAGATTGAAAGTGAGGGGATGGAGAACTATCTATCATGCTAATGGACATCAAAAGAAATCCAGAATAGCTAGCCATACTTACATCAGGAAAACAAGATTTTAAAGCAAAGACTGTAACAAGAGATGAAGAAGGGAATTATATCATAATTAAGGGGTCTATCCACCAAGATCTAGTGATTATAAATATTTATGTCTCCAACTTGAAAGCACCCAAATATATAAATCAGTTAATTACAAACATAAAGAAACTCATCAGTAATGATACTATAATAGTAAGGGATTCAACAACCCACTTACAACAATGGACAGCAATGGACAGATCATGCAAGCAGAAAACCAACAAAGAAACAATAGCTTTGAATGACACACTGGACCAAATGGACTTAACAGAAACATTCAGAACATTTCATCCTAAAGCAGCATAATACACATTTGTCTCGAGTGCACGTGGAACATTCTCCAGAATAGGTCACATACTGGGTCACAAATCAGCCCTCAACAGGTACAAAAAGCTCAAGATAATATCATGCATATTTTCAGAACATACCACTATGAAACTTACAGTCAACAACCATAAAAAACTTGGAAAAACCACAAATATTGGGAGATTTAAAAACATTTTACTAAAGAATGAATGGGTTAACCAAGAAATTAAGAGCAAATAAAAAAGTACATGGAAGCCAATGAAAATGAAAACAGAACTGTCCAAAGCCTTTGGGATGCAGTA
This sequence comes from Acinonyx jubatus, assembly GCF_027475565.1. Classification (NCBI taxonomy): domain Eukaryota; kingdom Metazoa; phylum Chordata; class Mammalia; order Carnivora; family Felidae; genus Acinonyx; species Acinonyx jubatus. Next base: position 62,198,903 of record NC_069391.1, read on the forward strand.
AGGGCGGTTATAACAATTAAGCATATAGCAATCCAGGACTTCTTACAGAAGGAAGAGAAGTCTCAAATACACAACCTAACTTTACACCTAAAGGAGATGGAAAAAGAACAGCAAATAAAGTCCCAAAACAACAAAAGAGGGGAAATAATAAAGATTAGAGCAGAAATCAATGATAGTGAAAAAAAAAAAACAGTAGGAGCTGGTTCTTTGAAAGAATTAAAGTTGATAAACCTCTAGCTGGATTCATCAAAAGAAAAAGGAAAAGACCCAAATAGATAAAATAATGAATGAAAGAGGAGAGATCACAACACCACAGATATACAAAAGAATATTATGAGCAATTAAATCCAAAAAATTGGGCAATCTGGAAGAAGTGGATAAATTTTTAGAAACATAAACTACCAAAACTGGAACAGGAAGAAACAGACCCATAACCAGTAAAGAATTTGAATTAGTAATCAAAAATCTCCCAACAAACGATAGTCCAGGGCCTAATAGCTTCCCAAAGGAAGTCTCCCACACATTTAAAGAATAATTAATACCTATTCTTTTGAAGCTCTTCCAAAAAACAGAAATGGAAGGAAAACTTCCAAACTCATTCATGAGGGCAGCATTACCTTGATTCCAAATCCAGACACAGACTCCACTAAAAAGGAGAATCACAGACCAATTTCCCTGATGAACATGGATGCAAACATTTTTAACAAGATACAAGCAAAATGAATCCAACAATACATTAAAAAAAACTATATGCCATGAACAATTGGCATTTATTCATGGGCTGCAGGGATGGCTCAATATCCACAAATCAATCAACATGATACATCACATTAATAAAATAAAGGATAAGAACCACATGATCCTCTCAATAGATGCAGAAAAAAATTTGACAAAATACAACATCCTTTCTTCATAAAAACCTTCAATAAAGTGGGGATAGAAGAAACATAACTCAACATATTAAAGGCTATATATGAAAGACCTACAGCTAACATCATCCTCAATGGAGAAAAACTGAGAGATTTCCCCCTGAGATTAGGAACACAACAGGGATGTCCACTCTCACCTCTGTTGTTTAACATAAAGTTGGAAGTCCTAGCCTTAGCAATCAGACAACAAAAAGAAATAAAAGGCATTCACATTGTCAAGGAAGAAGTCAAACTTTCACTCTTCACAGATGACATGATACTCTACATGGAAAACCTGAAAGACCACCAAAAAACAGCCAGAGGTGATACATGAATTCAGCAAAGTCTCAGGATATAAAATCAAGAAATTGGTTGCATTTCTATACAGCAATAATGAAGCAGCAGAAAGAGAAACCAAGGAATCGATCCCATCTACAATTGCACCAAAAACCATAAATACCTAGGAATAAACCTAACCAAAGAGTAAAAGGTCTGTTAACTGAAAACTATAGAAAGCTTATGAAAGAAACTGAAGAAGACACAGAGAAATGGAAAAACACTTCATGCTCAATGGATTGGAAGAACAAATATTCTTAAAATGTTGATACTACCCAAAGGAATCCATACATTCAATGCAATCCCATTCAAAATAACACCAGCATTCTTCACAGAGCTAGAAAAAAACAATTCTAAAATTTGTATGGAACCAGAAAAGACCCTGAATAGCCAAAGTAATGTTGAAAAAGAAAACCAAAACTGGAGGCCTCACAATTCCAGACTTCAAGTTATATGGCAAAGGTGTAATCATCAAGACAGTATGGTACTGGCACAAGAAAACAGACACATAGATCAGTGGAACAGAATGGAGAACCCAGAACTGGACCCACAAATGTATGGCTAACTAACTTTCAACAAAGCAGGAAAGAATATCCAGTGGAAAAAAGACAGTCTCTTCAGCAAATGGTGTTGGATAAACTGGACAGCGACATGCAGAAGAATGAACCTGGACCACTTTCTTACACCAAAACCAAAAATAAGCTCAAAATGGATGAAAGTTCTAAATGTAAGACAGGAAACCATGGAAAGCCTAGAGGAGAAAATAGGCAACAACCTCTTTGACCTCAACCACAGCAACTTTGTACTAGACATGCCTGCAGAGGCAAGGACAACATAAACAAAAATGAACTATTGGGACCTCATCAAGATAAAAAACCTTCTGTGCAGTAAAGGAAACAATCAATAAAACTAAAAGGCAACCAGTGGAATGGGAAAAGATATTTGCAAATGACATATCAGGTAAAGGGTCCAAAATCTATAAAGAACTTATCAAATTCAACACCCAAAAAACCACAAATAATCCAGTGAAGAAATAGGCAAAAGACGTGGACACTTCCAAAGAAGACATCAATGTGGCTAACAGACACATGAAAAGATGCTCAACATCACTCATCATAAGGGAAATACAAATCAAAACCACAATGAGATACCACCTCACACCTGTCAGAATGGCTAAAATTAACAACTCAGGAAACAACAGATGTTGGTGAAGATGCAGAGAAAGGAGAACACTTTTGCACTGTTTGTGGGAATGCAAAGTGGTGCAGCCACTCTGGAAAACAGTATGGAGGTTCCTCAAAAATTAAAAATAGAACTACCCTATGACCCAGCAATTGCACTACTAGAAATTTATCCAAAGGGTACAAAAATGTTGGTTTGAATGAGCACATGCATCCCAATGTTTATAGCAGAGCTAGCAACAATAGGCAAATTATGGAAAGACCTCAAATGTTAATCAACTGATGAATGGATAAAGAAGATGTGGTATAAAATGTCATACTACTTGGTGATGAAAAAAATGAAACTTTTTTTGATGTTGCCATTTGCAACAAGGTGGATGGAACTAGAGTGTATTATGCTAAGCGAAATAAGTCAGTCAGAGAAAAACAAATATCATATGATTTTATTCATATGTGGAATTAAAAAACAAAACAGATGAACATTGGGGAAAGGAAGGAAAAATAAGATAAAAACAGAGGGAGTCAAACCATAAGAGACTCTTAAATACAGAGAACAGACTGAGGGTTGCTAGAGGGGTGCTGTGTGAGGGCATGTCTAAATGGGTGATGGGCATTAAGGATGACACTTGTTGGGATGAACAGTGGGTATAATATGTAAGTGATTATATGCATAAATATATATATACATATATATTTGTTTAGCCAAGTCCTTCCCATAAATTTGATTATTGTTGTGAACTGGCAAACAGCTTATGTCATATTCTTACAATGTATCCTGTATATGAAGAGTATATATCTATGAAAGTAAAATATGCATTTCCAATATTAAAAAATAATAAACAAATTGTCTTTCCAAATATCACAACAAATCCCATTGTTTCTCATTAAACTGAAGTAAATATTAATCCTTAAAAGAAACTATCTCTTCATGAACTCCTTTTTATATGAATTGGGTTTTATTCTTCTAAAATGTGTCCATGCCAAGCTTATGTTTACCTAGCATTTGTTGCATATATGTCACTAGCCTGCTCTGCCAGGACAACTTATTTAATTTTGATTACTGTGAGATTAGTGCCAAGAAGGCTGATGAGAACTGTCAGCAACTTCTCTAGTGATGCTGAGGGCCTCATCCATCTGTCCTTCAGGAAATGGCCTTTTATTGGCTTCAACACTTTAATGTGTAAGAGTTCTTGTGAGGTGTCTAAGAGAAAAAAATTACAATTTCAAAGTTTAAAGCAAACATCTTCTATTTTAATCCCTTTTAAACTAAGAACTTGACAATTGTAGTCTGTTTTTTCCCCAATACCTAAAGGAATTTATCAAGTCATACTTCAGTGAATAAAATTCAGAATCCAGTGTGGTTTCCTTCCTTCTTACACTGTTCCCTCCTGCAGTATACTATTCTGTTGAACACATTATTGTCAGAGGAGATGCCAGCAAAATGGCAGACTAGAAGGCTCTAAGCTCCTGTTCTCTCACAGAAACACTAAAAAAAAAAAAAAAAAAAAAAAAAAAGCTGAAACAACTTTGCCAAGAGCTCTAGAAAACAGTAAAATATTTACAACAACCAAGAAAATGCCCAATCAAGAAAAAGTCATCTTCAAAATATAAGGAAAATTTTGTTACATATTTATTCATCCTTGTGCCACTACCTCCCCAGCACAATGGCAGTCCTGGTCTTGATTGGTAGCAGCAAGTTTGCCAGTTCCTTACCATGGTCCAGAGGAGGCAGACTTTATTTCCAAATTACTATGTGCATCTATTCTAACCTATCCAGGGAATACTTAGATGATTGATACAAGATGCTCATCTCTGTTTTACGTAACTTAGAACTCAGGTAGAGAAGCAGTGGACGTTGCTTATAAAAACCACAAGGTGCCTACATCAAGAGATTCCAGGTGAAGATATACAATAGACCATCTGAGGCATGGAGGAAAAGCTAAGGTAAGACTATTTGGGAAATTAGGACATTCAAAGCAGCAGCAGTGTACATTGGAGAATTCAGAAAGCTATTCATATGCCCAGGCAAGAGGCATGCTAAGAAAAGATCTGAGAAGACTTTGAGCTTTCACCTTGGGTTGATCTCTAGGGTCAGAGCAAGCCTAGATAACTGTTGAAGGTGTGTTCTAGCACAGAGCTAATCTGTAAATATTGGGAGAGCTCCTGGCATTCAGGAAATCTGTCAAAACATTAGCTGAACCTGACCTAAAGGAACAGAGACTTCAGTGGTAAGACACAACAACTAATGGTCTTTGAAAAAAATAGCTTTGAAATTTTTCAAAACAAAACAGACTAATATAACCTTCAACAATTAAAAAAGAATCAAACCTTGGGGACGGCAGTAAATCTGATTTTCAGAGTTACCACATTATAATAGTCAAATGCCCAATTTTCAACAACAACAAAAAAATCACAGGCATGCAAAGAAACAGGAAAACATGGCTCTTCATAGGAACAAAATAATTGAGAGAAATCATCCCTGAGGAAGAGCAAACAATAGATTTACAAGACAAAGATGTTAAAACAACTGTCTTAAATAAGCTTAAAAGGCTAAAGGACAGCATATAAAGAGAACAAAAGGAAATCAGGAAAATGATGTATGAAAAGAGAATATCAACAAAAAAATATAAATCATTTTTTAAAAAAAGAACCAAACAGAAATTCTAGAGCTAAAAAGTACAATAACTGAATTGAAAAATTCACAAGAGGGATATAACAGCAGATTGCAGCAGACAGAAGAAAGAATCAGCCAACTAAAGAGAGGACAATTGGAATTATTGTGTCTGAAAAATAGATTTGGGTAGGTGATGTCCAGGCACCTGTGAATATCCTATTTGCTCCTATTTTTCCCCACATACCTTGTATGTATCTGAAATATAAATTAAAATTGTACATGTTCTCATTATCATCTCTCTAAAATTTTTTTTAAGTTATACTTAATACAGACTAGTGTGGTGATCTTTTTCATTTATTTATTCCTACGTCAAAGCAATGGACATACTTTCTCCCTTCATTGTTTTTGCAATTACAAAAGCAACATATGCCTATTGAAAGAAAAAAAATACACTTTTGTATAAGGAAAAGAATAAAAGTCTCCTGTTTGACCATATTGCTGAGACAACTACCATTAACAAACTTGGTGTATATCTTCTCATTTTTTCAACATGTATCTGTCATATATGCTTATATGAAATTTAAAACACATAGGTAGCCTGTATTGATATGTAAATGAACATATTCATTTTACAAAGGCTAATTTATATAGCTCTTTTTCCCACGTACAATATATTATGAAACAAACACATAGATACTACTCAACCACTTTTTAATGGCCACCTAGGAAAATCTGTTACAAGAATTCCCAGACCAACCTTCTCATCCAGTGGATTTAGGGTCTCTTAGCACTTTTCAAAGCTGCCCTTGCACCAAATGTCACTGCCTTAAAACTCCAAGTAAGGGAAGTAGAAGTAAGTCCAATGACTCTCACAGAAAGGGCTTGATCCCGTGGTTCTCAATCCCTAGAGATGGGCCAAACCACTAACCTGAATTTGCCTCTCAACAAGAAGGGTCTGGGTACCAAACAGAACACCAAACTGATATCATTATATCTGTCCTCTATCATCACCTTCCTACCTCTCATCTGTTAGAGAATGCTGGGAGCCTGCAATAAAGAGACACAGAGGCAGCTGGACGCTGTAAAGACACAGCATTAGGTTCTGAAGTTTATGGGCTTTAAACATACCCCATAAGCCTGCTTGACATGTCTAATCTTTCTATACCAGCATATTGTAAATTTACATCATAATTCTTTTAACCAGTGTCCTGTGTTAGGCTTGAATTGGTTTCCAATTCCTTGCTGATTACAATGCTATTCTGACCACATATCATACACATATATCCATGTCCAATTAACGATCATTTCTGTTGGATTAAATTCAAAAAATGAGATTCCTAAGTTAACTTGCTAGGTAAAATGTTGATACATATTGATAAACCCTCTGAAAAAGACTTTTTTTTTTCATTTGAAGGTTAAGTTTCAGTAGCTTTTTTGAAAGGCAATCTAATGTCATTGCCCAAAATATAAAAGGCTGTTTTCATCAGTGTGGCTGCTATAACAAAAATACGATAGACTGGGTTGCTTATAAACAACAGAAATTTATTTCTCACTGTTCTAGAAGCTAGAGGTCCAAGTTTAGGGTGGCAGCAAGGTCAGATTCTGCTGTATAATCAGAGCCCCCTTCATGGTTCATAGATGACCTTCTCCTTTACATGTTTCTTCACATGGCAGAGGGAGTAAGGAAGTTTTCTGGGGTCTCTTTTACAAGGGCATTAATTCAGTCAGAAGATTAGTGAATGACCCTCATGACCTAATCACCCTCGTGACCTAATTACATCCCAAAGGCCCCCACATTCAAATATCATCACATTGGATGGAGATTAGATTTCAACATATGAATTCTGGGGGGGGGGGGGGACAAACATTTGATATATGATAGGGGCCATGTTCATTGACCTAGCAGTTCCACCTCAAGGAATCTCTCCTATAGAAATAATTAAAACAGAAACTATTTACAGGGAAGCTTAAGGGCCACTCACTTGCATAAACCACAGCAGTTATATTTTTATGCAATTATATTTTTAATTGCATAATCATATTCCTAAAGACCAATATTGTATAAGCTAAAGTACTCACAAAGTCTGGATCTACCACTGATGTGCACAACATGCATAAAGATGTAAGTATATATATGATTGATTAACAAAATCTAAATAACTGGAAATAAGGAAAATTTTATGTTATAGAATTTTCAGACCTCAGCACTATTTACTTTTTTTTTTAATAAAGGGACTTTTATTATTTTTTAAGAGAATTAATATAGCCATTGATTATACAGAGCCATTTGTCAGTACTTTTTTCTTTCCACTTACGAAACTGGAATACACCATGATGAGGATGATAACACCAAAACAAGATTGCTGGCTGATCACCTAGAGTACAAATACACACTTACTTGTTTGACATTTTATTGAACATAAAGCAAGATTAAGCATCTTCATTTTACACATCTGAAGCAGGAGCCCAGGTAGGGGAAGACTGCATGGCTTTCCTTGTCTGGGAAGATGTGAGTCCCTGAAGTCCCATCTTGTGGTAAGACTAACCCATGTTCTGTCGGTTGCCATAGCCTCTGGGATGGGTGCCCTTCCAGTCATCCCACTCCCGAACTCTGTGGAGTGTTTCTTCCCCCTCCTCCTCCTCCTCCTCTTCCTCCTCCTCTGCCTCCTTTTGTTCCTGATCTTCCTGTTGCTGAGCTGCTCTTTTGAGCTCTGGTGTTATCTTGGCTATGCCCTGATCTGGTAATGCTCCATATTTCTGATGCTGATCATACCAGTCATTCACCCTCATAGATGCCAGACTTGGATAACCAGCTCCAAATACTTTGGCTTGGGCCACATTCCGAGTGAGAACGAAGGGTTTCATTGGAGGCCTGTCCTGAGGAGATGAGTAAGAAGTTGATGCGTCTTTTGAGGAGTCGTCTTCTCTCAGGATCTTCATCTCCTGGTCAATGCTCTCAATCTCTTCTAAGCTAATACCGATCCACCTTCAAAGGTGAAGAAGGTAATATTCACGAACACACTCATCATCTGCTTGACCACTTTCCACAGCAGATTTCAGTGCAAACAACCTATGCTCCACCTCCTTCTTCTGCTTGTATCTCTCTATTTTAGCCTGTCTTTCAGATGCCACAGCAACGAGGCTAGGACACGCCATGGAGGAACTAGCAGTATTATTATCAGCTGAGTTGGTTTGGGGCAGCTCAAACTCTGCCACATGATAATACTGGCACTGAGTTAAGTAGTTTAAAAAGTGTTCTCGAGCCCACTGCAAATGATCTAGACGCTTGCTGGGGTTGACTTGTTTCATGGCGAGCGCTCCTTGAAAAGCTGAGACCATCAGGTACTTCAGGTCTGTGGAAGCAATCTCTTCCAAGTCTTCATTTCGGCTGAACAAGTCGAGCTGCGATAACATTTCAGCAGCCTTCTTAAGGAGGTCTAGTCCCCTGAATACGTTATCTTGAATTATCTGGGAACCGGTGGGTTCAGTCGCTGCTTCCACTTCGTCCAGAAGCTGCTTGCTGGTTTCGAACAGCGCGGGGAGCCGCAGTAGCAGTAAAGCGTCTCCGGCTGTTGCCATCTTGGGGGAAGGAGGAAGGCGGAAGCAGCGCTATTAACTTTTGACCTCAATATTCTTTGCAGCAGGCTCCTGTCCTGTGAATTGAAAGGTGTTTACCAGAGTCTCTGACTTCTCCCACTAGACGGCAGTAGCACCCCTTCCCTCCAGCAAAATGTCTGTAAACATTATCATAGGTACTCTGGGAGGCAAGATGTCCCCCTCCCACTGATTATCGCTATAACCATACCAAGGCAAACTATGCAACTATTAAAAGGAGTGCCATCATTGTACAAGTGGATGTGGAGAAAAGATAAATACATCTGTTTAAGTGATGAAAGCAAGTTGATGATCTGTACAAGTAGTACGAGTCCGCTCAGTAAGAAGCGTGTCATATATGGGTATATGCACATACATTTGCATGCATATGATAGAAAAACACTAGAAAAATGCACAGCAAATTGGTAGCTGTGGTTACATCTAGCGAGAAGAATGAGATGGGAGCAGCGTGGGAAGAAACGGTGGTGAAGAGAAACATTCATGTTTAAACACATCATTAAACACATTCTCACTATTTCAATCTTTTACACCAGTAAATCTTTACACCGATGTTTTACTCATCAGAAAATTAAAGCAAATTATTTCCTAAAAATGAATGAAAGTTATGGTACATGCTTTTTAAGTCAGGCTCCCACCAGAAGAGTATAAGAGTTTCTGCTTCCCCACATCCTAGCACTGGGTGTCATCAATGTCTTTATCATCAAATACCTGAAAATATTTCAGTATTAGTTTACTTTGTATTTCTTTAATATTGAGGTTGGTTGGATATTTAAATATTTATTTAATCTCTGAATTTCTTCTAAGAGCTGCCTATTCTTTTGCCCATTTGTTGTTGCCCACTGTTCTTAGATTATTTATCTTTTGCTGATTGACATTAACCTTTTATCTGTCATTACGTGGCCATATAGAAAGAGGTTTCAACAGTGAAAGAGACCTCATGAAAAAAAATGTAATCACCCCTCATTTATAAATATAGTCTTGGAAACCAAACCATCAGGACACAATAAAGATAAAAATAAGATTTTCCTTGACTTGTGATATTTTATTCACATTTGAAATCTCAACTTACGTTTATTTTCTTTTTGTTTAATTAACAGATATTTCAAATGACCTCTACATGCCAGGCTTTTTGGCTGTAAAAGTGGAGTTTTAAATTATGGACTTTCAAGTCCTTAGGAGTCTTAGAAAACATTTTCCCATCCACTCAATTTATAGATAATTAAGATTCTGAAAGTTCAAATGCCTTCTTGACCTCAGTCAGGAACCCGGTTGGGAGCAGACATTTGGGAGGTCCCTGGCTCCCACCACCATGTCCATTCTCTTTTCATTTATTCAGCAGACACTCCACGCCTTATCCATGCTGTACACAGTCAGCTAATTTTAGAGTATTTACACAAATATTGTCAGAAGAATTGTTTTATTGCACAAAAGCAGATAAAAAAGAAAGCATAATGATACTAAAATATGTCTGGTGACAAGGATTCTGGCTCACTTTTGGGACTATCTGTTCATAATGATTTTCCCATAAGACAATTCTTACTGCCATTAACAAAGCACTTACTTCAACAGCATGCTTTGAGGCTTTATCTGCTTCCTACAAAACAATCTGTTAATGTAAATGTAATCAGAAGTATTCTTGATTTCATTGTATTATTTGCTTTCTTAGCAAATCTTACACTACAAATCAGCATGCAATTAAAAACCAGGTTCATCCATGTTTCATATTAGATAAATAAAAGGAACTCTCCACACTTTTAACTATGTCTATCTTGGCTGCTCAAGCACTGTCAAAGTTTTGGGGAGCATACAAATGTGAATCACATGCAGTACATGCATGTGAATCACATGCAGTACAAAGGACAAGATGAGCATCCTCTATTTTTAAGCCTTAAGTGATTCCACTAGTCAGTTAAAATAAGACTCCATGTTAACAACAGGTTTACTCATATATATAAACACTTATAAGTTCCTAGTTGAGACTGCATTTGCCTAATTTGCTTTGTACCATGTCCAGCACAATGTCATGTCCTTGTGCAATGTTTACTTAATATTATTAGATAATTACATGTATAGATTTAATAATTTGCTTGAGGGAAAAATGAAATTAGTTCTTTGTTTAGCACCTTTTATCTGAGAACTTCAATGTAATTTTCTAGCATCCATCTTTAAGATGCATGGGAGATGAGGGTGGCAAATAGTAGCTTTACTTTGCAGATAATAAAGAAAGTGACATTGAGAAGTGAATCTGCCTGCCGAAAGCCAGATTTTGAACTGATAATAATACCAAGATGCCTTTTAATCATTGCTGCTATTGTATTAGTATCTAAAAATGAATTGACACCAGCCATAATTCTGTATATACTTTCATACACCCTGTAGAACCCATATTTTTTTATGTTTGCTATTGGATTTTCCTGTCTTAAGTCAACCTATGAAACAACAATTTAATAATATGAGACGGTTCATAATTAAGGGATAAGACTTGAATCTTTGGCATAATAACCATATAAGAAAAATACTTTCCAGAACAATTACAGACAGATAGAGATACACAAATTGAAAAATGGATAAGAGATACACAAATTGTATTGGATTGCACATCTAGGACTCTTATCTCAATCATGCTAAATAATATCTAACAGGATTTTGGAGACATTCCAATCTTGCTTCCCAGCTAACTGCTGATCATTTATGCATGGTGGCTTTGCCTCAACCTCAGCTTCAACATAGCTAAAGTCTAATTTGTCATCCACCCATCTAAGTCACCAGCTCATCCTGATGTTCCTGATTCTGTCGAAGGCACTGCCAGGAATCCTGTGGCATCCGAGATCCCACTCTCTTGCCATCCCCTCCCTTCCATCAGCCAGCAATCCTGTTGATTTGTGCAAAATGCTATGTTTTACATCTCAGAATATGTTTTATTAGTTATTTAATGTGAGTATGCAAATAGGTCCATTAGGAAATCCTTTGCATTGTATTAATTCAGCGTTTTAAATGATTATATTTCACCTTAAATGCTAATGAAGTTTATTAATATGTATCTTCCACTTTAAAGCCTGTGAAAGTTCTTTTTAGCATATCAATTTCTTTAAAAGTTAAGCTGACTTTTTTTTTTCCACTGGACTTTTGTTCTGATCTGTTAACAAATCTAAACTTTATTATCCAGGAAAAGGAATGAGATAAAGAGGTCTATTTTCCATCCTGCTCTTTCGTAATTCACATTAACATTAATGGGAGTTGTGCACACCTATTAAAAGAAGAAGAGAACCCTAATTAAACAAATAAACCTTTTGGTTGACACTCTATGTGATCATTTATTATGAAAAGTATAAGAAAATCATCTTGCTTTGGACAGTCATAAACAGAACTACAGAGGAATCGAGATTACATATGGTAGGAGGGGAAGATGATGAACAGCAATCAGCTTTTAAAATGATTTTAAAAACAAGCTGCCCATACATTTTCATACTAATTAACTCCATTTATGCCCCTTGCTGCTCTGTGAACATATACTGAAAGAAAACGATAGGATGATTAACAAACATTTGCAGACATGTGTGACAGCAAAACAAAAAAATATTATTAAAGTCAGACACCAAATAAACTCTGTATGCTGGGTAAAAAAATAAAAATAAAATAAATAAAATACAATAAAATACAATAAAATAAGACTCCAATCTTGCTGTTAGAGCCACTGGCATATTCTCCATTTGAAGTCACTGAAGTTGCTGGATGTCTTTTTAGCAGGAAATGATGATAATTGATGATGATGATGATGATGATGGGTTCTGAGACCACCAGTACTGAGATAGATCATTCCAGGCTACACCTCCCATTCTGGGGGAACTGTGATGGGTATTAAGGATAAGGAACATTGGTAAAGAAACAGGATTCCTCTTTATTTCTGAATGCCTCTCCCCAAACCTCCCTCCCAAGCTTTGCAGTCTTTTAGAGCAGCCCTCCTCATCTGAGGCACAGGCTTAGAGCAAAGCTGTGCACTGCACTTAGAGCAAGGGAAGGTGGAGGGGGGTTTTAATCTCAGGAAGTACTGTACATCTTAACACATGTTCTTAGCAGCTTAGTGGAGTGGTTCAAACTGGAGTTGGCAAATGTTTTCTGTTAAGGGCAATTCTGTTGTTGCAGCATGAAAGCCACCATAGCAACAGTGTGCAAATGAATGAATATGACTTTGTTCCATAAAACCTTATTTTTGAAAAGAAGTATCATTAGAATTAAAGCCGGGGGGTGCCTGAGTGGTTCAGTCAGTTAAGCCTCTGACTCTAGTTTTTTGCTCAGCATTATCTCACGTTTTGTGAGTTCAAGCCCCACATCAGGCTCTGTGCTGTCAGCTCAGAGCCTGGAGCCTGCTTCGGACTCTATGTCTCCCTCTCTCTCTCTTCCCCACCCCTGTTCACACTCTGTCTCTCTCTCAAAAATAAACATTAAAAATTTTTTAATTAAAAAAAAGCCATGTCTTAAAGAAATTTATACACAAATTTTAATAGCAGTACTATTCATAATAGTCAAAAGGTAGAAACAACTCAAATATCTTATCAACTGATGAAATCATAAATAAAATGTGACATAGCCATACAACAGAATGTTATTCATCCATGAAAAGTAATCAAGTTCTGATACATGCTAGAATATGAATTAAACTTGAAAACATTATGGCAAGTGAAAGAAGCCAAACACAAAAGGTCACATATTGTGATTCCATTTATGTGAACTATCCAAAATACAATATTCCCCTCTTATCCATGGGAGGTATGTTCCAAGACCCCAGTGGATGCCTGAAACTGAAGGTAGTACAGAGTCCTATATATATTATATTTTTTCCTATACATGCATACCTGTAATAGAGTTTAATTCTCAGGAAGAGATTAACAGCAATAGCTAATAATGTAATAGAACAATTATAACAATATACTATAATAAAATGTAGGTGAATGTGGTTTTTATCTCTCAAAATATCGTATTATACTACACTCCCCCTTCTTGTGATGATGTGAGATGATAAAATGCCTATATGATGAGATAAAGTGAGGTGCATGACATACACATTATAATGTAGTGTTAGGCTGTTCTTGACCCTGGACAATATGTCAAAAGGAGGATCATCTTCTGGAGAACAGTTGACCACGGGTAACAGGAACCATGGAAAGCAAAACCACAGATAAGGAGGGACTACTGTAGATAAATCCATAGACAGAAAGGGGATTAGTGGTTGCCAGGGACTGGGGAAGGGAGGGTAGAACTGACTGCTTAATGAATATGGGATTTCCTTTAGAGGTGATGAAAATGTTCTGGAACTATATAGTGGTGATGATTGCACAACATTGGGAATATACCAACTGTCACTGAATGGAACATTTTACAATGGTGAATTTTACACTATGTATATTTAACCACAATAAAAATAAATAAATTAAAAAGAGGCAGTGGGCCAAATTTGGCCTAGGGGCTATAGTTGCTGATCCCTGGTGATCTGTGTGACTGCAAGCAATTTATCTAGCCTCTGTTTCTCAGAAGATCGAATGAGGATTAAAAGAGTTAATACTTAGAAAGTTTAAAATAACACTTGGAATATAGGAAATATTCAATAGATGTTAGATGTTATTATTGTTGTTGTTGTCAGCAAACTTTTTAGACTCATGAACCCTTTGAGGATTTGAGGAAAGTTATGACCTTCTCTTTAGAAAATAACAATGTATAGATGTACACATATAAAAGTTCCCCAAGGTCACAAGCCCAGAAAAACGGCAAGGGCTTAACAAAACCCCCTAGACTTCTCTGCCACCCCAACTTCCTCTTGCTGACACCCTTAACAGGGTTTACTGGCTAAGAATGGGAGAGGCCTCGGGGGGTCTCAGCCTGAAAAGATACAGCCATCAAGAGAAAGCTGGAAGAATGGGAAATAAAGGGGTGAGACCTTTATGAGAAGACAGGAGGGTTCCAGAGTTAGACTCTGCCCAAGTAACCACTTATCTAGAAGCTCCAGTGGCCAGGTTTCTGGGACCATTCACAGTGACCAGGTATGCCCAGACCATAGTCAGTGGGGGTGCAGGGCCAACACCCCATGCTTTGAGCTTAGCTGGCACGGCATTAGAAGCAAGAGGGAATATATAGAAGTTATACTGGAGGGTCTACTAGCTGTTATCTTAACTATATTAACTATATTTTCTTCTTTTTTTTCTTTCTTTTTTTTTTTTTAAATATATATTCCTGATGCTCTAGCCTTTGGGGCTTTGGTCCTGAAGAGATTGTGCCTCCTAGCTAATTCCTAGAGACAGCAAATTAATCCCTTCTAGCACACCCTTTATATACAAATCAGCCAATACAAAGCCCACATCCCCACTGCCTCCTCTAAAAAACTATCACATCCCAAGCCAATATTTACCCTGCCCTAAATCACCCCAGAGCCAGGTACCCAACAACTAAGTACCACCCTTATAGTCTTCAGCTGGCCAAAATTATTCAAACTAGCCAATCCTAAACTTATTCAGAATACCTTCGTTACCTCACCCGTTTCTTCACTAAAAAAAAAACAAAAAACAAAAAAACAACAACAACAACACTAAAGGCTCTAGGCCTCGCTCTCCCCTCTCATGCCTCTCTGCCCCTGACTGATCCTGGTCCTTTCCAATGTGGCTCTGGGTCCATGAAGTGCCATACCTCCTAATTCTAGAGATCTATGAGTATCTTTTCTTTTAAAGTTTATTTATATATTTTTGAGAGGGAGGGAGAAAAAGAGAGCACAAGTGGGGAAGGGGAAGAAAGAGAGGGAAACACAGAATCTGAAGTAGGCTCCAGGCTCTGAGCTGTCAGTACAGAGTCTGACATGAGTCTTGAACTCACAAACTGTGAGATCATGACCTGAGCCAAAGTCAGACGCTTTAACTGACTGAGCTACCCAGGCGCCCCATCAACTTCGTCTTTCATAACTCATTTCCATGTTTGTCTGCCTTACCATACCTGGTGAAAACAAGTCCCAGGTACAAATTTTAACCCACATATCTGACAGCTAAACTGGAACTGGTTATCATAAAACAAAGGAAATAGAACTCAGACTAGATACCTGGTAGTGGGGGAAAAGTGCTGGGGAAGGTCAAGTACTGGCTGACTAAAACACAGGCCCAGGCCATGGTCAGATTAAGCCATCAGTGCCTTGCAATGCAAGATTTTAAACCAGGCAGTTTGAAATAAAACATCAGGTGAGAGACTTCCAATTTTACACTTGTTAATGAACAGGTTTCCCTTACCTTTCACTGGCATTTGATTCCTTCATGATCACCTTCACCTCCAATCCCAGCTAGTCCCAGAGGGACTCATTCCAAGAGCTCATCTGCGAATCTTCTAGGTTGGAACTAAGAACTCCCAGACATGTATGCTCAAGAGAAGAGAGTCAGGGCTCTAGTTTACATCAGTCCTCTCTCACTGGCAAGGCTGCTGTGGCCCAGTTGGTGGCAGATTGTTTTAAAGTAAATATGGGTGTAATTTTCTTCTACAGAATATTTCTCCTTCTGTGCTTTTTCTTTTTTGCTTCCTTTGCATCTAATCTGTCAGGCCCCAGAGCCCAGTCTGTGTGCATGCCTCTGCTAAATGCAGGTGACACTCAGTAAACCTTGGAGCATCCCTTCTGTTCTCTGACGCAACCCCAGAGAGGCAAAAACATTAAAGTTCAAAAAGTGAAATGGCATGAATTCCCTGTTTCAAAACAAGGAGAAAGAAGGAAGGCTGTGGCTAATAATAATATTAATAATAGTAATAATGGCAACAATCTATTGAGTGAATGTCTGTGCCAAGAGCTGTGCTGGGACATCCCACACTAATTCTTTTTTTTTTTTTTTTTTTTTTAAGTTTTATTTATTTTGGGAGAGAAAGAGAGCATGAGCAAGGGAGAGGCAGAGAGGGAGAGAAAGAATCCCAATGCGGGGCTTGAACTCACAAGCCATGAGATCATAACCTCAGGCAAAATCAAGAGTAGGATGCTTAACCAACCAAGCCACCCAGGCACCCCATCCCACATTAATTCTTAAAACAGACTCCCTGGTGAGTATTTGAAGAGGCTCCCCCTAACCAGATGCCCCTACTTTGTTTCTGCTCCCATGTAGATGCTGCCTTGGCCAAAGAGTTTTTCCGGGCCCTGATGTACCTTCCAGGAAGAGGGATCCTGTAGGAGTCTGACCTGAGCACATGTTGTATTATGTTTTCTTCTTTCTTCCCCTTTTTTCACTATAGGGGAATGAATGGTGGAAACACATGGGGCTTGGGACAGAGACATGCTTCCTTGTAAGTGAACATTTCATTTGAGTAAAAGCTTGAAAGTTGGATAGCCCGAATTCAGATTCCAATTCTGCCACTTTCTAGCTGTGAGACCTAACCTCTCCATGCCCCTCTCCTCCCAATCAAATAAAATATAAAAGATCAAAATTTGGACATGCAGATACTTATGAATTAAAACCACAGTTGAACTAGGAAGAACACAAATCTCATTCTTTAAAATATAACAAATTATTAATTGTGCAAAATTCCATGTTAGTAGAATAGGAATTTACAGAATTGTCATAAATGAGGTGAAATAATACTACAAAATAGTATTTTGATAACCTTTCTCTTGGAATCTTGCTAATGGCTTAAAGACTGAGGAATCTCATGTAACCAAAATGATTGTCAGGGCTTTAGGAATATCAGTGATAAAGAGAAGGACTAGAGAGAAGAGTGAGAGGGGTAGAGGGCAAACTGAGAGGGAAGGAAGGAAGGAAGGAAGGAAGGAAGGAAGGAAGGAAGGAAAGAAGGAAGGAAGGAAGAAGGAGGGAGGGAGGGAAGGGAGGAAGAGGGGAGAAGGAAGACATGGGGGAAGGGAGGAAGGGGAAAAAGACTGTCATCTATGTCTTCTGCTAGTTATTCAGTTTTCACTGTACTTTCTTAAATGGTGTATATGTAAACTTCACTTCTGTGATTTCAGTGTGCTCCTTGGAAATATTTTGTATTGAGGTTTTCTCTTTTATACTGTTGGTTTTGTATAGGTGGTACCCTGCAGAATGGTTTCAGAATTAACTCCTCTCACTCTTAATGAAAAAAAATCTCATCTCTAAAATTTGGTTCTGCTATTAAAGTAGGCATCCAGTTGAAAGTAAACCGGCTTGTTAAATGACTTTCATAGATCAACATTAAATATTACCACTTCAGCAAGATAAAATTTGAATATCAATATTGGTCAAGATTATCACACGTCATGTAAGTTATAAATTTCTAACCCACTGAACCAAGTAATAAGTATTCAATTAGTAGCATGGTAGAAGGAGTTGATGAAAACCAGAGCTATTTTTGTTATCAGATGAGTGACTATTCTAAATGTTTTTCCTAAGGACAAAATGTGCTCCTCCATAATGGGATAAAAGCCACTCTAAAATGAGAAGTCGATCTCACTTGGATGCATTTTATTGGAAAACACTCACCAGAGGTCAATTCCTGCTCCAACTGGTTAGAGAACTAAGCAGACCGTGATATGTCATCACCAGATTCCATTCAAGGATTAATGGCTCCAAAGAACAAGATGCCTCTCTAAGTCTTCCTGTAATATTACACCCAAAAGTGACTTGTCCCACCATTCCAGTCCCTTGTGCACACCGAGGGTCAGAGGATGGCTTTTCACAAGTCTCAGAAGAACAGGGTACATGGATAATCCAGTACATGTTCTAAATCATCACTCTTAGTTCAGGCCAAGTCATAGCACTCATGGGACCAGCCAAAACAGAAGCTTGTCTGCCCTGAGCAGGTCAGGTAGCAAGAGATGGAATTTATTTAGAGCTATCTCTCACCACAAGTGAAGGCTGCAATGTCCCTGAAAAGATATTGTCTGATTCTGCTACTAATTAGGCTCAAGTGACCTTGAAAGTCTCAGGGATTTCTGTAACTCCTCCACTCCTATATAAAGGGCTGTAACAATGAGATTGTAGGACAGTGCCCGTGACCTTCACAAATCAGAGCTGAGGAGTCAGGAGCAGGTCTGTGAAATTTACTCTCCTTTGTACCCCAGCAGGATATCAGCTCACCTGCAAATTCATCTTTAAGGTACAGTGTGTTGAACTTGTGTTGTCAGGTGTGGGATCAGCTCACATTTGGGGCTGGGAATTGAGACACACTCCTTATACGTTTGTCTTTTTTTGGCCACTTGGGCTCATTTTCTCTCTACTTTGAACACCTACCTTGCACCAGTTTGGGAATAGATTTAGACAGAGGCTTTCCATGTCTGATTTCTATGTGTTAACAATGCACGAATTTCAAGTTAAATAGTATATTTTAAAAAAGAGAGAAATCTGTGCTGATCTCACAGAGTAAATCTCTCTTAAGATTAAACAAAATGTAGAATATATCTCATATTGATTGATGGATAACTTAGTCCCAAGGAAACATTCACCATAGCTCCCCAAACCATGGAGGCTTCTTGGAAAACTGGCAGTCAGAAGGATTAATCTTTAATTTTGGGTTTTCACTTGACTGAGTAAATTGGGATTTATGAGATTAAACTGCAGAATTTTCTTTCATTTTAGTTTCTATGATTGGCCATCATGTAATGCCCTGAAAAGATGTAGCTCTTCTTTAGATAGACATAAGTACATGATCCTCACACGAAGTCAAGGTTTAATAAATGATATTTGATTAAAGTGATATTTATTTAAAAGGAGTTTCATTAAGTGTAAATTAATCTATAAAGTAAATTTAAGAATTGCCATTGGATTATGACTTTTCAAACTAGTAATGAATTACTGCCAATAAAACTAACCCTCTCTATAGATATAAACTTTAGTTTAAAAAAAAAAACTTTTGCTGTAAGGAATACAGAGAAATAGAACTGTTCATTTATCAGAGAATAGCTCCTTTTTGCTAAAGGTCTAATTATTGATATTTGCCCTTCACTTATATGCAAGGCAATCAGGTATTCTTTCTCATCTGGGAGTGAAGAAACTGAAATACAAAGCCCCTGTACTGTTGAAGGCACAGATTATTCCATTGAACTTGATGCTGATGGATTTCCCTATTAGAGCCAGAGGGAATGTCAAAGAACCTCCATTCACAGATGAGGAGACTGAAGTGAGATATCTTTGCCAAAATCTAAAATAAAAAAGAAATATTTTAAACAGAATATGACACTCATAAAATAATACACATTTAAACATATATAAGAAATAACTATATGGTTAATAATAATATAGTTGAAATAACATAAGCTAAATACCATCCAAAGAAAATAGGAGAAATAGAAATTTTAACTGGCCATTTCAGCATATCCACTATTAGAACTTTGAGCATTTCTTTTTCTTATCTCAAACTATTTTAGAACAAAATATCAAAACAATTCTTTTTAGCACAAGAATGCAATAAAACCAGTTAAAATTTATGTTTGTTTGAATGATGAGTACTTTTTACATTTGAAACATAATTTCATTGAAGCACATACTGACTGTATATCAGCATACCATGATTTGCTTATTCATTAATTCAGCAAATATTTTTTAAGTGCTTTCCATGGTCTGTCTTGGGGTGGCACATCTAGGTATGGTCTCCTGAGTACAAGACCAAAAGCTGTGCTTTGCCTTTTCACAAAGAACTGAATGCATTGGTCTTTTCTGCCCTAGTGGAGACTAGAAGTACTTCTTTATTTTTTTTTTAATATTTTTTTTATGTTTATTTATTTATTTTTTGAGTGAGAGCAAGCCAGGGAAGCACAGGAGAAGAGAGAGAAATCTCAGCAGGTTCCGTGTGTCAGTGCAGAGCCCCATGTGGGGCTTGAACTCACGAACTGTGAGATCATGACCTGAGCCAAAATCAAGAGTTGGACACTTAACCTACTCAGCCACCTAGCTGCCCCTGGAAGTACTTTTTTTTTCTCTTAATGTTTATTCATTTTTGAGATAGAGACAGAGCATGAGCGGGGGAGGGGCAGAGAGTGAGGGATACATAGAATCTGAAGCAGGCTCCAGGCTCTGAGCTGTCAGCACAGAGGCAATGCAGGGCTCAAACTCATGGTCCTGGCTGTGAGATCATGACCTGAGCCGAAGTCAGACACTCAACTGACTAAGCCACCCAGGCACCCCGGAATTACTTCTTTAGAAGAGGGCGTTGGGGCACCTGGGTGGCTCAGTCTGTTAAGTATCTGACTTCGGCTCAGGTCATGATCTCACAGTTCATGAGTTTGAGCCCTGCACCAGGCTGCGTGCTGACAGCTCCGAGAGCCTGCTTCGAATTCTGTGTCTCCCTCTCTCTCTGCCCCTCCCCCACTCACACTCTGTCTCTCTCTCTCTCTCTCTCTCTCAAAATAAATAGCCATTAAAAATTTTTTTAAAAAAATGAAGAAAGAAAGAGGGCCTCTAAGTCCATAAATATTCCAACACTCATGTAACTGCAGAGGGCAATATTATACACTCAACATATGAACAGAAGTTTATGCTCTACATATACTTATATATATGAACAAAATGTATGATTCACTGCAATTTTTATTACTAGATCCAGACAGGAATTAATTTAAATGTCCATCAATACAAGAATGATTAAATAAATCATGGAATATCCCTAAAAAATGGGGACTGTAAAAAGCAAGGTGGGCTAGTAAGGAAATATTTTCTTAAGTGAAAAAGCAAACTTCAGAACCATGCATGCAGTATGGTCCTATTTGCAAAAAAGAAAATGTTATATACACATATGCATGTGTGGTAAGGTCCCCTCCCTAAAGAAAGAAAGAAAAAAAAAAACCTCAAGGCAACTTGGCTATGAGCATACGTGACAACACCCCTCACAACCTTGTAACATGAGACCACTTAATCAGATTGCATGTTTGTGTGTTACCATATATGGGAGACAAAGAAGTAGAAAATGTATAAAAAACTACACCACGTGGCATTCCAGGCTCAGTTCTTCGGGTGTGAACCCAACTGAGCCGAGCTGACACAAATAAAGTTGCTTCTTGGAAAGAAAATCCTCAGTATCACGACTCTCTGTGCAAGAATCCTGCTACACATATGCACATAGGCTTTCATGAAAATGGAAATATCATCATTAACAGTGGATATCTTCAGGAAGTATAGCTGGCTGCAATGAGGAAGGAGGAGAAAGACTTTTCATTTTGTATCCTTCAGTACTTTTTTGAAGTGTTCTGCTATGTACATGTACTATATTTACATTTTTTAAAATGCAGTCTTAAAAGACCATCTTTGTTAATTGTGTAAAACTTTGTAATCCATTGGCCAAATTATTTGGGAGATTTCCTGCTGAGAAATATTGAATAAATTATGTGATGCAGTAATTATCATACATGTCCCCAACTACATGGACCATCACAACAAAAGGAAACAAAGAAAAAACACTGTCCTACAATATCCAGGGAGAAAAAGGAAAGTGAATGCACCTCTAAGTCTCCATATTTCTCCTCTCAAGTGTCCTATTTTCTTCAGTACTGTCACCAAGTGTGCCAGCAGTGTTTGCTTTTGTTGTCAGCTCTGCTGCCCCCTGTCCCTCCTCCCACTCCAAACTTCCTGCTGACTTTGTGCATTTCGACACAGCCGCCTCTCACACCTCTTGAGTTTCCAATGAATTATGCTTTATTGCTCACAATATTTTATTCTCACTCAACAGGACAATAGAAATGATAAAGGTGGATTTGTTCCAGACATTCCATTTGCTAAAAATTAAAAAAAAAAAAAAGTTTCTGGAAACAATGATTTGGAGAAGTTGGAATCTAGTTAGAGCCCGCTCTTTCTGTTCAGAAAAAAACAATAAAAATAACTAGTGACAGTCAGCCACTGGGCTGGGATTTTTGGTAAAGGCAGGGAGGAGAGAAACAATATTTTAGCAAAATTTTGTATTTTAACCAACTTACCTTTCAAAGTTTTTAATAGGAATAGAATATAAAATTTGCTAAAGAAGCTATCATTTTTAGATCAAAATTCTTTGGGGATTTTTAATTGACCAGATGAGTGGTGTCAGCACAAAAGAATTATAGGTGCTTTGTCTATTGGACAAGCAAGTCTAAAATGCACCCTGTGAAGGGTACCCTATCAAGCAGGCTCCTTGCTTCAGAGTAGTTTAGAGCCCCGTTAATGGGACAAGAGTATGGCGATCTAGCTCCTACTCCCAATTCAGCCGGGTGTGGAAGCTCTCCATTGTTTCAAAGGATTTGGGAAGACACAAACCCAGGGACCCGTGGGATGAATTTAATGGCTTCTCAGTTCCCTTCCAGCCCCAATTAGGTGATCAAATGGAACCACCTAGAGGTGACCAATATAAACCTGCAGTGGTTAACAGTGACCTGGGAGGTGGAGGAGGCTACATTCTGTTTTGGTTTGTTTTGTAAGGTTTTATTTTAACTTTACACATGTCCAGGGTATGTTTGTTTTGGAATCGAAAACATAGCTACATGGCTCATGGGGAACTCAGGTTTTCCCTGTTAGTCCCTATAGGGTTCAAAGACTGGTGACCAAAGGCCAAATCCACCAACAGACATATTCTGATGTTTCATACAATACTTTAAAACATCTTAAATTCATTACTAACTTTTTAAAATAAAGAGATTATATGCATTTTTAAAAAATCAAGATTTCCAGCTTCTCTTGGAAAGCTCAAATATCTGGTAACACTGGGAACGTGTTCCACTGGCAAGTCAGTTGGAGCTGAGTAGGTCCTTCAGATGGACCATACATTCTAGAATTGGCCACAGGGAGAGGCCAGTGTTCTAAGCAGAGTGTTCTAAGCACATCTGGACCACACAGGCTTCTGAATCTGTGGCCTTTGATTTGTAGGTAATCAACATTAATTTATAGATATAAACTAGACAACCCAGGATTTTGTTAAGCATGTACTGTGTCCATTACTAAATATTTACCACAGCAGCTTTTTCAGTTGAAATTCATTAACTTTGTGAAAATACATATGGTTTTATTTTACAGATGAGAAAACAGACTTATTTCTGTTGTTGGGTAAGTAACTTGCCCGTATGGGATGCAGGGGTCTCCTAACTCCTAGTGCAAACTGTTTCCATGACACAGGTACGGCTGTGCTCCATGACACTGTTGGCTCTGATAGGATTCCTTTGTGTGCATTGAAAACACTCCTCAGCAAAGAATGGTCCATAACTGTCCACAACTGTCCATAGTGTCAAATGTATGCTCTTGTATAAAGGCCTTTTTTTTTTTTTACTTTTTATTTTGAAGTCATTTTGGATTTAGACAGAGTTACAAGCTTGTCACCCAGTTTACTCTGTCAACATCTTAAATAACCAGATACCCTTATCAAAACTATGAAATTAACGTTTGTATAATAAAATTAACTGCAGACTTTATTTGGATTTCTTTAGTTTTTCCACTAATGTCCTTTTTTTTCTGTTTGAGGATCCAATCTAGGATACTACATTGCATTTATGTGGTAGATGATAGATAGATAGATAGATACATACATACATACATACATACATACAGATAGATAATGATAGATAGATAGATGATAGATAGATCATATATTTACATTACAATGTCTCCTTAGTCTCCAATATGTGACAACTTTTCAATATTTCCTTGCCTTTTGTAACCTTGACACTTTTAATGAGTCGTGGTCAGGTATTTTGTAGAATGTTCTCAAATTTTAATTTATCTGCAGTATTTTCATGAATAGATAATTTTCTGGTGTTAGGAGAGGTATACCACAGAGGCAATGTGCGCCTCTGTCAAACCATATCAGGGGCATATAATATCAACATTGCTCATTACCAGTGATGTGCACCTTGATCACATGGGTAGATTGGTGCTTTTTTTCTCCACTGTAAAGTTACTATTTTCACTTTAGTCACCGAGTCATGCCAGATGCAAGGAGAGGAGAATTCAGCTCTACCTGTGGTCATATGTTAAAACCACCACAATCGTGGGGCACCTGGCTGGCTCAGTCAGTTAAGCGTCGGACTTCGGCTCAGGTCATAATCTCGCGGTTCGTGAGTTCAAGCCCCACGTCAGGCTCTATGCTGATGGCTCAGACCCTGGAGCCTGTTTCAGATTCTGTGTCTCCCTCTCTCTCTGACCCTCCCCCGTTCATGCTCTGTCTCTCTCTGTCTCAAAAATAAATAAACGTTAAAAAAATTTTTTTTAAATAAATAAAATAAAACCACCACAATAGTTAGTTAATTTGGGGAGGAATATTTTTGAGGCTATGCAAATATCTTGTCTTCAAAGTTTCATCTGCTAATTTTACTATTCATTAATAGATCCTGCCTGTAGGAATTATTATTACTGTGGTGTTCTCATGGTGATTTTCTATTCCCCTCTTTCCTTCTACATTTAATTCATCATAATGCTCCTGAAAAGAATAATTGTCCCTTCTCCCTCATTTATTTTTTTCAATAATGTATACCAGTTTGGATTCACTCTTTGGAGTGAATAATATGAGGTTATATATATTTGTTGCTTTGTAATTGAGGGTTCTTCCAGGGTACCTGGGTGGCTCAGTCAGTTAATGGTCCAACTTTGGCTCAGGTCATGATCTGGCAGCTTGGGAGTTTGAGCCTCACATCAGGCTCTCCACTCTTAGTGCACAGCCTGCTTTGGATCCTCTGTCTTCTGTTCTCTATGTCCTACCCCCGACCCCAAAGATAAATAAACATTTTTTAAAATGTAATTGAGAGCTTTTTCAAGTTGCCTCCTCAGTTTCTTGGAATGGCTCCATCTATTTTTTACTTTCTTACTTTTTGGCATTATAAAATATTCAGTACAGGGGCGCCTGGGTGGCTCACTCGTTTGGTGTCTGACTTCAGCTCAGGTCATGATCTCACAGGTCTTGGGTTTGAGCCCCACATCGGGCTCTCTGCTGTCAGCACAGAGCCCACCTTGGATCCTCTGTCTGCCTCTCTCTTTGCCCTCCTGCCTCATGCTGTCTCTTTCCTTCTCTCAAAAATAAACACTAAAAAAAAAAAAATTAAAAAAATAGTACAAAAAACTTTAAAAGGTAAAGTGTGTGTAGGGATTATTTACAGAGCTTAGTGATCTGAATAAGAAGTTGGGAATAAATGTGAGAGAAGAAAGCTAAATAGCAATTTTTCTCTTGAAAAGAGAGAAAATTAATTTTTATTTTTTTAACTTTTTATTTGGAAATAATTTCAAGATTGTGGAACATTACAAAATAGTTCAAAGAATTCCCGTATACCTTTAACTCAGGTATTCCTATCACCACCCTGTTAGCTTTACTATTTGTTTTACCTATCTACCTATTTTTTCTGAACTTTTTGAGAATTAGTTGACTCATGAGCCTTCACCTCTAGCTAACTCAGTGGGTACTTCCTAAGAAGTCATTCTCTTCCATAATCACAGCACAGGTGTTAACTGCAAGAAATTTAACACTGATATGATCATGTTATTGTCCATATTCCAATTTTGTCCATTGATTCAATATTGACCTTTATAGCATTTTGAAATTTGATCAACTAACTATATTGATGTTCCTGATCTTACTGGCCCTCATCTCCAGCTGGCTGCCCAGAGCTCTCTCCTCCACAAGCTGCTGTCTGCTCTAGTTACCAAGGCTCCTGACCAAGCCCACAGGGACTCTCAGGACTGACAGTGTAGGTTGGACCTGGGTGGATCCAAGCAATATTCTTGAAAAGCATCTTGGGGTAATTATATCTCATGATGATAGACACTAATTAGTCCTTTTTTTTTTTTTTTTTTTTTGGAAGGTAAACTTTTCCCTAAATGACTGGGGAAAGTGGTTCAAACTGTGGGAGGTGATGACAGGATCTTTGGAGTCAGACAGAGTAGTTTTAGAGCTCAGCTCTGGCATTTACTGGTTCTGAGATTTGGACCAGAACTTAAACCTTCTAAGCCTGGCTTCTTGTCTGTTGTCTGGGGAAATAATACCTACTTCCCAGAGCTATTGATATCATTAAATGAGATAATTTTCAAGATCTCATTAGCAACTGCAAAACATGATTCATTGCTCACCGTTACTAATATATGATGTCAGCACCCGATGAGTAAACAGACCAGGAACTGTGAAATCGACAGGTCTGGGCTTGATCTCTGGCTATCCCCCTTGTTACCTCTGGAACTAGGGGAAAGTCACTTAACCTCTCAGATTCACTTCCTCATCCTCAAATAAGGGAATAATAAAATCTAGCACAATATGTTGAGAATTAAATAACATTTGGTACTGTACTCAATGTGGGTTGCTAATATGAATATAAATGATGATGATAATGAGCATTTTTCTATAGACCAGATATTATGTTCAATGCATTGGTTGGTAATCTCATTTAATTCTTAGAAAAATCCATTTTTTTAACATGAGAAATTTAAGCTTTAGAAAGGTTATGTAAGTTTCCCAAGATCACATGGACTCAAAGCCCCTTCTTTATTTATTTAATTATTAGTTACTTGAATAACAATTGTTGGTCTCCCCTTTTAATGACTTATTGTCATCCCAGTTAATTCAGACAAACCCCACAGAACACAACAGGGCTGAGTTATTATGGACACATTCAATACAAGTATTTTTTTTCTTACATATCTTCTTTTAGTTAAAATTTCCAACTACTCAAGAACTCACTCATACTGCCCCAGGTGGCTTTTTATTTCACCTGCGCCTTTTCTTAAGACCCAAATATCACACTGTGGGCAAAATCTGAAGTGGCTTTGAAAGATATTTATTGGAGGAAAAGCTGTAGAGAGAGACTCAAGACTTAAATTCAAATAACCTGACTGGATTTTGGAAGGCAAGTTAAAAAAAAAAAGTTTTTTCTGAAAAGATGCTACACTGAGGAGAACCACTTTCACATAATCCTCCAAATTCCATATGCGAAGGAGGAGAGGAGAAGAAAACTCATTCCACTCTCTGTTCAGTGGGGCCTAAAGATGGAATGGGAAGAGAAACTCATCAAAGCATCTTAGGCCTATAATCAGCTGCTGTCATCTTAGCAACTGGACCTAGAAACATCATTCCTAAAGATATTTTCACTGAAGGTGGAAAAAGACCACCTGAGAGGAAATGGGCTGGTGTCTGTGTTCCCCAGTAGCTATAGAGGCAGAATCTCCAGATGACAGAACCAGCATTTGGCAGAATGGTAAGAAGAAGGTTACATTTTACTATGTACTGGTATAGGAGGAATCAGTGCCCTGTGTGTGTGTTTGTTTTAGTCCTTATGACACATATAAAACTGATAACAGTGGGCACCTCTGACAAGGTATAAGAAAGGAGAAAGGAAGTTTGTCATAGTGCAATAAGCCTGGAATAATCTTGAAAAAAAAGTTAATCTAGTTCTGCCTTGATAAAGAATTGATGACTTGCACATTGCTTAGAACAAACTTAACCAGATGCGTGCTTCTCATGTGACCCAGTTCTTCCCAGGATCTATCGTCTTTCTGGCTGGCTGACTGGCTGGGTAGTGCGACAGTGGCAAGCACAGGCTTTGAAGCTGGGTAGGGCTTCAATCTCAGCTCCATCACCATGGAAGTGACCTTGGGCATCAATGACCTTGGGCAATGGCTTGCCTCTTTGTACCTCCTCTGTCAAATGTGGATAAGAATAAGATTGTGAGAGCTGAATGCAAGATGTAAAGCACTTTGAAGAGTGAAGCGTATTCAGTTAGTATTCAATAAAGCCAGAGATCACAGATAAGCAGCCCACCAGCCAGTAGGTGAATGTGTGGCAGCAAGTTTAATGGCGCATTGGTGGGGGGAGGCCTACTGCATCCTTGGACTCACTTCCACTCTTTGTTGTCTCGTAAGGGCTGAGTATCCATTGCCAATACCCTATTGTCTATTTTAAAAAGAAATAACTCTCTGTATTCAGGGGTTTTTTAAATCAGAATTAGAGATACAAAAATGATAAATGCAGTGAATCTGATATATATTTTTAAAGGAGGCGAAGCAGATACCATTCCTAAGTGTTAATTATGAAAATACCCAGAATAACTCATTTATGTGAACTTCTGGCCAGAGTTATCTAAATTTGCTCCTCCCGAATTTTGAGCCATGGGGGGTGAATAATAACACAGCTCTCTGAGTATTAAGAAAAAGAAATTATCCTATATTCTTAGAAAATATGTTCTCTATATTCTTAGAGAATCTCAGGATTAGAGTGGGACCAAAAATAAATCAGAAGCACTCAACGCTCACTTGAGAAGCCTATTCCTCTCCAATCTGCACCTATAGTGAGAAGAAAGCAGCAAACTAAAATTAAGAAAGGATGAATGTAAAGATCCAAACTTGGATTTATAAAAGAAAAAAAATCACTTGCACAAGAATAGAAGGAAGACACTTGAGTTTGAAAAGTCCCTCAGTAAAAAATAGGAACTTAATCTCAAAATCTTTAAAAGTGACTCAGGAGATTTCAGGTAATTGACAGGTTTATGTGTCCTCACATTCCATAGTATTTTTATTTTGTGACTATAAAAGCAGTACCAAACTGTCCCACAGGAGATCACAGAGGCTTTCTCTTCTTCCTGATCCCACTCAGAACAACTTGGGAAAGTAATGTCTTTTCACCCTCATTGGAGCATCTATAGGGCAGCACCATATACATAGGGCATATAGTGGGTGATTTTCTCTGCCTGGACCAGCTACAAGTGCAGAGAGAGTAACCGTCAGTGCTTAGGTTTCTCATCAATACTCCCAGGGAAAAATAGACTTTTTAAATTTTCTGTTCCCTGCCTTATTTATATACATTCTTAAACATATTGGGCATCACTCAGTGAATGTGATTATAGGATCTGGCCACAAAGATCCCCAAATATAACATCTTAAGTGATGTAAGAGTGAAACTCATCACCAAGAGCTTTTGCTAAAGGCTTCTCTGTATGCAGTCCAACACTGGACCTCAGACAAGAAGGGAAGCATCTTATCCCTGAGATCTAAGGAGTTCTAATTCTGACAGCCCAGCAACAGATAAATAAACCTTAAATACATGCTGAGTCAATAAGGAGCAAAGCATTTAATATCATGCATAAACTAAAGACAACAAGAACTTATTTAGGTGGTAGTTCAAATTCAGTTAACACTTTTGATCTCTTACCAGGGATAGGACAACAGATTGTGAGCTCCCCAAAGACAAGCATGTACTGGGTTGGTATGTGAACATTTAGGGAGTGAATGGCAATATATTTGGCACTTTCATCCATATTACCACATTTCATCTCCACTTTGTGGATGATAGAACTGGGTCTCAGAACACATGAAAGGCTTATTGCCCAAAGTCACAATAGTGACAACAGTCCTGCCCTCTTATTCAGCTCCCTGGCCATCCTGGCTGTCAGGGCATGGCCACCAGGGAAGGTGACTGAGGTAGGACTGCAGTTGTGTTGGCAGGCAGGACAGCTGTCTCCACACATCCCTTAGTAGGTGAAGCAAGGCTTGGTGAAGAGTTCCAATCCTAGTTGCTTCGGGGATGACAGCAAGAGAGACTGGCCAATAAGGACAGTATCCCATGCTCAGGTGCAGAGGCAGGAAAGGGGCTACACAGAGAAACTCAGTAGGAAGGAAACCAGCAGAGAGAAAGTAAAATAGTTCAAGATGCCCTGCAGGGAGAGCACAGGGAAGAGGTTTTAAGAAAGCTAAAGAAAAAAAACCATAGTGCCAAAGCTGCAGATAGAGAATTCATCCCTTAAGAAGGGCAGTGAGGGAACCCTCAGACTGCATCAAGGAAGCTATCCTTCTTTCAGCCAGCACAGTGTTCTGTGCTTGAATGAGGTGTCTCTACAGATGACCACAGTGCCCATTGCTTTCTGTTGTGCAGATCCAATAGCTTTACTCCTTTACGACACCTGCCTGTTCACTGAGAGTATCTAAATTTATGATTCTTGAAGTCTTCTCAAAGATCACAGCCCTTTGGAGGGAACAAGAAGTAGAAGCAGCATGCATCAGATCCTTCAGATCCTGCTGCCTGATTTCCTTAGGTCTCACTTTGATTTAATTTATTCCTTGAGTGTATGAACACCACACTGCTTACAACTGCTTCTCTTAACCTAGCTCATAATTATGCAACTACAATGTCTGCTAGAATAAATCTTCCTTCCATATCCAAACCACACCTTTTTCCCAAATTGGGTAAATGTGAAATGACAGGATGATGTGAGCAGTCTGTGTGCCTGCATAGGCCTCTTTTTTTTTTTAATGAAAAAATCTTTAGAATAAAATGTTAATTGTAAATTTCAAGAAAAGAAAAAAATTCCAGTGAGTACCTATTTGGCCAAACTATCTTTTCTCTGAATACCAGATATCTAATATGAACTTGAAATGTTTAGGAGCATTTTGTAATAAAGGAGTGTGTGTATAAGTCATGCATTATTACTCTTGGTATACTTAAGTTACATGTTTGCATCAATGCCTTATTCCCTGCTCAAAGCAAGCACTATTTTCTTATCTAGCATTTATACAGGCAGAATCATGTAAGGAAAATAAGAAAATTTAAGACACCTCCGCAGCTTGAACTAAATCTATAGGAAACTAACTGCTATAAGTGAGGGCAGGGAAACTATGGCTTCATGTGTGGAAGTAAGAGGTGGTTGGGGCCATAGACTCAGGATTGGTTGACATGCTTAGAGCAGACCTTTTGTTACCTCTAAGAAAAGGCTAGCTCTGGGCCTTTCCATGGCCAACAAGCTTCTTATGATGTCAAAACATCATAAAATATAGAAAATTCAAGACATGATTAATTTATCTACTCATTCAGTCTTGCCACCACCTACTCTAGTCCTATGAGTTCTGATATATATTTTTAACAAGTCTTTCAATATTGAGTAACTAAGAATTTCTTCAAATTCTGTGCACTGAATCCATTAGCCTGGGGGAGAAAATAAGTGGAAAATAAGCTCTTAGTAGATGGAGTCTGTGCTACCTCCAGGCCAGAACTTCAGAACTCAAGCAGGGCTCAGACAGAATCCAGAGAGGCTCTCTCAGACACAACACAAACCTCCTGAGACTACAGAAGGCAAATATATTTGAGCACATCCCCTACTCAGAAAGTACAAAAATCGCCTTCCAGACCCTCCCTCAGCATCTGAGATAGTTCAGAGGGGCCATTGGCAATTCCAGGCCAGCTTTTTTTAGAAAAAAATTAGCTTGACAAGGGTCATTTAATTTAATGAAGAATAACTGAGCACCTATTTTTTGTTCCAAGATATCAAAAACAATGGCAAAACAGTAAGGTCCAGGTCCTTCCTAATCTCCAGCCAGAGCTAGAGCCAGAGCTCTTGTCTGAGCCAGTGCTCATCAGACGGATCTTTTCTGCAGTCCTTTGCATCTACCTGCCTGTCAAGCAGGCAGAGACGGATCTTTTCTGTAGTCCACTGCATTTAGCTCCCTGCCAGAGCCACTAAGATCTGGAAAATGGGCAATGTTCACATAAAAAGTAAACCCTTTTTAGCATTAAACATGTGCACTTTCACGGGACACACACACACACATGCCACACGAGCTTGCTCTGTATATGGCCATCTCCAGATATAGTGGCCATTTCTTGTGATAAGAATCTCAGAGCCAAGAGTACCCACTTTGAAGATGCACAGACGTAGGTTCAAAGTCCCACTCTACCACGTTCAGTTATGAGGTTAGAGGCAAATTCTATTTCTCAGTTTCTCATCTGAACAATGAGTGTAGAATCACCCACCTCCAAGAGTTGTAGGGAGAATCAAATGCAAGTGTGTATAGAAGGCCTATCACACATTATGTGCTCAACAAATGGTAGAGGTTATTGTTATTCTGTGAGGAAAGATGGGAAGAGCTTAACATTTGTTGATTGCATATTTGCCATGTTTAGAGCTTCTGCGTGTATCATCTCATTTTATATACATATACACACAACTGTGAAGTAACTGTCAAGACTTCTTTCTTTAAGTTAAAATCACAACTATCATAAAAATAAAATGAACAAGAAATAAATTAAATAAATAAATAATAATAAATTAGTCAAATATTTTATTTAATGTATTAATTAATGGGAAAACTATTAAGGTATCACAACTAATTCAAAAAGAATTTTAAAAAAACATACAGATGTAGGATATCAAGAATACTGAAATGAATTAGAAGTAGATTAAAATTGCTTGGTATCCACACAACTATCAGTTGCATTCCCCTGGACAAAACTTATTTGACTCTTTATGTTCAAGAATCATTTGCATTACTATATTTTTTCTATAATTTCAGAGTTGTAAAATAGCTCAAAGACAATAAAATGGGTAGGCCCCTGGTAGAAGAAGATAATCTTTACGGGTTATTAGACACCTTTTTTGTTTTTGTTCATTTCAAAATTTTTATATTATATTTTCTGACAGAACCATTATTATTCCCATTTGCAGTTGAGAAAACAAATCATAGTGACTATGTAATTTGTCTACAGTCACAAAAAGTGTAAACAGAAGGGTCTAGATTTAAACTCACCTTTCATCACTCCAAAATTAGAATGGCTCTGGGATTTCTTTTTCTTTTATTTTTCAGGGGATGAACAATCAATATATCCGTCGGGAAGTCTTCTGCTGTGAAACGTGTCACGAACTCAAAAGCTTCTGGGAAAAAGAAATTAGCAAACAGACTTGTTACAGGGAACTGGAGGAAGACCGTCAGGGAAGGAGCGCCCTGAGAAAGTATGTGGATTATTTCTCTACTATTTTTTAAATTAGATTTCTATAGAAATACACCAGATTGTGAATATGAGAGACTGAGTTCTATTCATTATTACTGTTCTAAGAATGCAAATGTTCAGTATGGTATGGTAACATCAGTGCAGCCATGAGAATAAAGGAAAACAAGACTTGGATGAAGATTATATTCACAGGTATCAGAGGAAGGGTCACCACATACTATTTAGGGCCACAGGGGAAGCAAAAGACAGAAGCATGGGGAACATGTACGCCAGAGTTTTTTTTGGAGTTCCTGAGCAAAAGGCAAGGCAGAGCAGAGTAAACAGTTTAGCACTGTCTAGTTTGAGTAATTCCAGAGGGCTCTGGCTATAGATGTGCTCTCTAGTTGTATGGAACCTAGCCCTGGGGTGATTTGGGGCAGGGAAAATATGGCTTCACATGTGGAAGTTAGAGGTGATTGGGGCCATAGACTTAGGATTGGTTGACATGCTCACAGCAGGCCTTTTGTTACCTCTAAGAAAAGGCTAGCTCTGGGCCTTTCCATGGCCAGCAAGGTTCTTATGATGTCAAAACATCATAGCATATAGAAAATTCAAGACATGATTAATTCATCTACTCATTTAGTCTTGTCACCACATTTACCAGGGTTTCCAAATCTAGCATTATTGCCATTTAGGGCCAGATAATGCTTTGGGGTCAGGGGGCTATCCTGTGCTTTGTAAGATGTTTATCAACATCCCTCAAAACATTACATTCCAGTAGGACTCCCATTCCCATTGTAACAACAAAAAATATCTCCTGATGTTACCAAGTATCCCCTCAAGGGCAAAGCCACCTCTGATTGAGAACCAGTGACTCATAAATAAGGTTGAGCCTTTTTTGTATATAAACAAAAATGAAGTTCTATTATTTATATCTTGATAAACTGAAAAAATCTTTCCCCCACCTTGCCTCTGTTGTAATCCCCAGCACATGAGGTACACTAAATTTAAGTCAACAGAACAGAACTATGAGAGATCTCACATTTGGGAAGATACATATTAATATTCTTGGGGGAAGGGAAAGATGGTATTCCCCTCTTTGGCAAGTAAACTTGTTGTTCTAGCCAAAGGAACCTGTGGAGAGGAGAACATATCCTTATGTGAGAAGACATGTGTCACATGTGTCAACATCACTTTGAAAAAAAGAGCCAGCACCTGCTCTCACATGTGCAGAGCCTTGGAGCAGACAGATCAACTCAACTTTTCAGAGACTATCTGGGTTCTCTGTCCCTAAAATGGGAACAGCTCAGTCAAGTCGTCTATTTTGCTAAGACACCCACTCACAAGTGGAGTGGCAGCTAAATATTCTGCTGGCCAGCGAGGCACTATGTCTCCATGTTTCTGAACATGCTAAGCTGAAAACATGTGTAGTTCACATGTGTTGAACCAACATCAACTTCTAAAAATCTTGATTAACGCCTGAGGGGAAATAACTTCTCTCCTAGCCAAAGAAGAGCTCTGCCATCATTCCAGCTACATTCCTATTTATCCAGCAAGCAAAATCAGGCTTTTCTAGATGCTAGAAGAGTCACACACTAGAGCATCCAGTCCTGGAGATTCCAGGAGAGTGAGGAAAATCAGTTGTGTGGTTCATGCCATCTTCTGCCCCCAAGTCCTGGCCCACAAGCCAGGGAGCCAGATCCCATCATGAACCCTATACCGCATCTTCCCATCCAGAACCCTCAAAGTATGGGATTAAAAGCATAATTTGTGATATCATTTTATTTTTGTCAAAATACATACACAGTCTACCTGTATATACAAGAAAAACATTAAAAGAAAATATGCTGATACTGAGTGATTAGTTTTGATTGGCAGAATGGCAGATTTTGTGTGTATGAGCTCTCCTAGCTTCTCCAAAGGTTCTACAACGATACTGTGCCATTTCTAATTAGGCAAAATGAAGTTATAAAAAAGGCAACTGATTGCAAATGGTCCATAGAACAAATGAATTTACAAATAATTAAACAATTTTGTTTAAAATGTTAAAATACATGTTTAAACAAATCATTCTCCAGATTCCCATGTGCCTCAGAAATGACCCCCTTCCAAGTGGGTGCAGTTTTCTCTCCCCTCTATAACCAAGAGAATAAATCTTCAAAATGTGCTCATCATGAAACATTTCATCATTGTGTCCCACAAATAAATGTTAAAGAATTGGACAGAGCCTCTGCATTGAAAATCTTAAGACGTGAGGAAGTAGAGGCAGCTTCCTATGGTTTGTTTGCTCCTCTGTTGTGGAGTCTCATTAACCAGAGCTATTTCCCTTGTCAGCTGTGAAAAAAAGACCCAAAACCTAGTGGTTTTGTTATTATTTTTGTTAAATATCTCAGATTTATTTTCATACCAAGAGCAGAACGTTGGAATATTTGTTTAAATCCTGCTGATCTGAGAAAATAGTTTGAAACAGAGTAAGAGTGTACCTTCCAACATACACTTGCAGACCAGTGAATATCATAAACCCTGAAGTCCCTATCCTGTCCCTGTGGCCTATATCTCCCATACTCCACTATACATAAGTACACTGGACACACATACATAATACTCAGGCTCTTTTTTGATTCTACTCTCCACTTATAAAGGCAAATTCAAGCCTCTGAACAATACAGAAATATTCAGAGTGAACACTAAAAGACAAAAACCCTAAAAGTTCCCACCAACACCTTTGCTGATAGAACAAAATCAATATTGCTTTATGTTCTTCTCGGCAGATCTGACTAGCAAGACTTGTGGCAAAGCAGGGTAGAGTGGAAACAGGTGTTTCACCATGGACATGCTTGTTAGCACACTCTCCTGCAGGTTCACTGACAGAGGAATTCAGCCAGAGCTGCAGAGAATCAATTTATCCTGGCAACTGGTGTGTCTAGCAGAGGACTTGGAGGCGAGATCATGAGGCGAGATGAGGGACCTCAGAACTGGAAAGCCCCTTACTCTCTCTAACAATGGCCAGAAAGAAGCAACACAACAGGAATAGGGGTGGTCCACAGAGAAGTTGAAACTGTTTGCAAATAACTGATGGAGACAATCTGAGGAAAATCAAATGCAGTGTAGGTACTAGGACTAAACCTCCTGGTTTGTTGGGGCAGTCCAGGTGTACGTCTATCATTTTGTTACAGTTATGGATCATAATTTCCCTTTTTATTTTAAAAGTATCTCCATTTAGGGGCACGTGGGGGCTCAGTCAGTTAAGCATCTGACTCTTGATTTCTGCTCGTCATGATCTCACAGTTCATGAGTTCGAGTCCCTCATCGGGCCTGTACTGAAAGTGTGCAGCCTGCTTGGGATTCTCTCTCTCTCCCTCTCTATCTTCCCTTTCAGCACTCTCTCTCTCTCTCTCTCAAAATAAATAAACTTTAAAAGTGGGGTGCCTGGGTGGCTCAGTTGGTTAAGCATCCGACTTCGGCTCAGGTCATGATCTCAGGGTTCACGGATTTGAGCCCCACATCAGGCTTTGTGCCGACAGCAAGGAGCCTGTTTTGGATTTTCTGTCTCCCTCTCTCTTTCCCTCCCCTTCTCATTCTCTCTCTCTCTCTCAAATAAGTAAATAAACAAATAAAATAAATGTTAAAAAAACTTAAAAAAAAAAGTACTTCAGTTTAGATGATAAATTATATGGACACCTAAGTCTAAATGATCAGCCTGTAATTATAACTGAGAAGTTAAGGAGAGTCATCAGAAGGTGATATAGGTCCAACCTCCAGGAAAGAGAAAGGGAAGGAAGTGGATGCTCCCCACAGCAGCAACTCTGAGCGGTGCATTTTTACACCCATCATACCCAAGAAAAGTTAAAGCCCCTTTAATTAATGAATGTATCCACATTATGTTAAAAAGTCCATTGAGTTCCATGAAATACACAGACTGCAGTCCTTATTAGTGAGCTTTAAAAGATCTCAGTGACAAGTCATGTACATTTGGAGGAAGATTCAGTTATAGAAACTTTCAGAGATGGTTATAACAAGACAGCAGTTTGGTTACAAATTAAGATGCATACTTAACAAGTATAATGGAAAATATAGCTTATGAAAATTACAATAGGTGATATCAACAGGTCATATAAGTTCAATAAATCATCACTTCTTTTTTTTTTAAAGTTTATTTATTTATTTTGAGAGAAAGAGCACAAGCAGGGTAGGGGCAGAGTGAGAGGGAGAAAGAAGATCTCAAGCAGGCTCCTCACTGTCAGCACAGAGCCACGGACCCACGAACTGGTAAATCACGACCTGAGCTGAAATCAAGAGTCACCGACCCTTAACCAACTGAGCCACCCAGGCACCCCAGAAAATCATCACTTCTTAGATAAACCATGCAAGGACCTCTGAGGCAGTTGCCTGCTTATGAGAGAGAAGCCATTCTATGTTTTATCTCATCTTTCAAAGAAGCAAACTGTATTTTTATGTCCATTACCTTAATTTAATCTAAGGTAGAGTGAGGGTAGGTCTTATTATTATTCTCCATAACCCTCACTCTTCTCTCAATATTTCAACTTTCAATCTTTGGTTGCTAATGTAGCTAAGCAACAACTACACCTAAGAACAGGATGACACTCCAGATTCTTTCCATTCTTTCCTGGGCCCATAAGTGAGCAGAGTTTTAAGTGAGAACTTTCCAGAAGCCAACTTAGTAATAGGTGCCTGGAGCCTTCAAAATATTTATACCCTCTAAATTACTTGTCTCCAGGAATCCCTCTGAGGAAAATAGACAGGTATATGAAAAGAGTAATAAGTATTATCATTACTCATTTTAGGGTTATTTGTAAGAGTGAAAAAATTAAGATTGAATCCAACTTTTTAAAATTCTTTATTATATAGTCTGATCTTCCTGCGTTAAGCATGCATTACTTTGCATTAGCATTGTTATGAAATGAATTGTGTACCTTCACACATTCAGAGTGTGACTGTATTTTGAGATAAGGACTTTAAAGAGGTGACTTGGTTAAAATGAGACCTTTAGCGTGAGCCCTAATCCAATCTGACTGATGTCCTTTAAAAAAGAGGAGTTTAGGATGCCCAAAGGGATACCAGGTATGCACACACACCAGAGAAAAGGTCACATGAGAGTGAAGCAAGAAGGCTATCTGCAAGCAAAGGAGAGAGGCTTTGGGAGAAACCAAATCTACTGACACCTTGATCTTGGACTTCCAGCCTCCAAAGTTGGGACCAAATAAATTTCTGTTGTTGAAGACCCCCATTCTGTAGCATTTTGTTATGGCAACTCTATCAAACTAATGAAAGCATTTACCCAATCTTTTCATTGTGGTTGTTTTTATTCTTATGAAACTAACACAAGCACATTTTTTTTTTAATTCAAGCATCACAAAAGAATATATAATTAGAAGGGAGTTCCTTCTTATTTGGGCTCCTAGACTGGCTGTCTAGGGAAAGCTGACATCAACAGTTTCTTGTATATCTTTCCCAAAAACTTCAAAATGAATAATCAAATAAATATGTGTGCTATATTTTTATGCAAGATGAGACTATACTTCTGCACCTTGCTTTTTTAAATTACTTGGAAGTTTTTCAATATCAGCACATTCAGTTCTTCTTTAATGTTTTCCATTACAATGATGTTAACAATTAATTTAACCAATCACATCAAAGAACACTTAGGTTGTTTTTTGTTTTCTGGCTTCACAAACAATGTTGTAATAAGAATACTTGCACATACATTTTTGCATACATGGACAAAAATTGTGGGATATGTTCATAAAAATTAAAAAGTCAAAAGATGAGTTGGTTTTTTTTTGGTTTTTTTGGTTTTTAAAATTTTGATAGCTCTTGATTTCTTGTCTTGCAGAGAAGTTGTATTCATTTAAACTCCCACCCTGAGTATGGGAGTGCCAGGTGGAAAGATTGCTCACGCTGTGTATTGTCAAACTCTTAATCACTATTAATCTGATGGGTGAAAATAGCATCTCACTGTTTTAAACTGAATTGAATTAATTATAAGTTTGGTTGAGATCTTTTTATAGGTATAGGAAACAACTGGATTTCTTCTTCTGGTACAGCCAATTTATATCCTCTGCCCATCTTACTGTAGATTTTTTCTTAATTGATTTATAAGCACCATGCACTTCTTTTCATGTATGTACAGTTCTATGAGTTTTGACAGGTGCTTAGAGTCATATAATTACCACAATCAAGATATGACATGGTTTTGTCACTCTGAAAAATCCCCTCATGCTGTTCCTTTATGGTCATTTCCTCTGCCAGCTTCCAGCCCCTGGCAACCACTGATGTGTTCTCCATCCCTATGATTTTGCTTTTTCCAAAGTGTAATAAATGAAAAATATAGTATGTATTCTTTTCAGTCTGACGTTTTTCACTCAGCAAAATGTATTTGGGATTAATTCTTGTTGTGTGTGTCAGCTGACTATTCCTTATCATTCTGTTATATGGATGTATCACAGTTTGGTGATCCACTCCCACTTGAAGGACATTTAGGTTACTTATGGTTTTTGATGATTTGAATGAAACTGCTGTAAACATTGACATACAGATTTCTGTGGAACACAAGTTTCCATTTCTCTCGAGTCAGTACCCAAGACTGAGATTGCTGGGTCATATGGTAAATGCCAAACTATTTTCCCAAATTACTGTTCTATTTGGCATTTCCACAGCAATGTAAGAGACTTTCAGTTACTCAGCATCCTGACCAACACTTTATCTGCATTTAGTTGTAAGGGTTTTTTTTTTTTAATTTTGTTGGAGTTTTTTTGATGGAGTGGATTGAGGGGGGACATTGTTTATTTGTTTTCCTTTGTGTGTGTGTGGTCATTCTATGAGGTTAGTGATAACTTATTGTGTTTTAATTTGCATTTTCCTAATTATGTTAAGCATTACTTTTATGTGCTTATTTGCCATCCATACAACTTCTTTGGTAAAATATCTGTTCAAATTTTTTACCCACTACATTATTTTCTTATCATTCAGTTTGAACTTTATATATTCTAGAAACAAGTCCCTTAACAGATATGTGATTTGCAAATATTTTCTCCATTTATGGTTTGCCTTTTATTCTCTTTACAGTATCATTCATAGAGCAAATTTTTAATTTTGATACCCCCAAATATTCTTTTTTCTATGAATCATGCTTTTTGTGTTGTATCTAAGAATTTTTTTTCCCTAATCCAAGGGAAATAATGAATATGTTATTTTGTGGGGTTATCTTCTAGAAGCCTTAGCTGACAGCAGGATTCTTGCATAGAAACTAGTGACACCTTTCTGGCCTTTCTTCCCAGGAAGCAACTTTATTCATGCCAACATGGTCTCAGTTGGGTTCCTACTAGAAAAATTGAGCCTCGAATGCCACCTAGTGTAGCCTTTTATTAATTTTCTACTTCTTTGTCTCCCATATATGGGTAATGTAAAGACATAATCTGATTGGTTGGTCTCATGTTACAGAGTCGTGAGGGATATCACATACACATATAGCCAGGTTGCCTTCCCTTATCTAGAGGTCTTTTCATACAACATTTCTTAGGGAGGGGACTCTACCACATTGTCTTACATTTTATATTTAGGTCTGTGATCCATTTTGAGTTCATTTTGTATAAGATGTGGAGTATAGACTAAAGTCCATTTTTTGAATATAAACGTATGATGCTCCAGCACGATTT
This sequence comes from Acinonyx jubatus, assembly GCF_027475565.1. Lineage (NCBI taxonomy): Eukaryota > Metazoa > Chordata > Mammalia > Carnivora > Felidae > Acinonyx > Acinonyx jubatus. The sequence continues at coordinate 62,239,827 of NC_069391.1, forward strand.
GTTTTAAAAAAAATATCCTCTCTCCATTGAGCTGCTTTTGCCTCTTGTCAAGAATCAATTGGCTGTATTTGCACATACTTATTTCTGGATTCTATTCTGTTCCACTGATTTATTTGTTTGCTCTTTCATCAGTGCCATACTGTCTTGCCATACTTGTCACAGAATCAAGTAATGTGAGTCCTCCAGCTTTCTTCTTCAAAATTGTTTTGGCTAATCTACTTCTTTTGCCTTGCCATATAAAGTTTATCAATATCTACCAAAAGGTCCTTCTGGGATTTTGTTTGACATTATATTGAATCAATTTAGGAAGGAATAAATTATAAAAGCACATATTCATAGACTTTGCTCATTTATCTATTGATTTCTTCATTAATTTGTAAAAGCCATGTGTTTCTCAAAAATATTTGTTAGAAGGAAAAACAAAAGACTTCAATTGGACCATCAGATGTGGAGGTAAAAGCAGTAAGCATTTGTATTTTTCCTCTCCTCAGGCTCAGAGAAGAATGGAAGCAGAGACTGGAGAAAAGGCTACAGATGCTGGACAATCCTGATGAGAAGAAAAAGCAGACAAATACGGTGGGCTGAGAGCCTCCTGCTTCATCCACTTCAAAGATAACAAGCCACCAAGGGCACTCTTCTAGGAGAAAAATCTAACACCCAAGTTATGTTGATTTACTAAGCAGGACACTCTCTATTTGCTTTCCCATTTGTAAGGGATTTACATGTGAAAACTCCCCCCAGTGCTAATGGGAGTCATTATCCAACTCAATCTTCTCTGCCATGGACAGGGTGACCGCCAGTGGGACAGGGAAGCTCAGGTTATTTAATATAAAAAGCTCTTAGAATTAGCACTTCCCGGGTTTCAATGATCCATGTAGTGTAATTTATTTCCACATTTTCTTTTCATTTTGAAATCTGAATGTTTGATCTAGCTTACCAAAGGCGATGATCTGGATGGGAATTTGGCTTCCCTGGGTCTTCTAGAAAAACAGAGTCAATCTTTTCTTCCTGTCACTGCTTTTTGCGAATATAGCTATTATTATGAAAATAAGTGGTAAACAATACAGTTTGAAAATGAACTGAACTAATTATTTTTCCCTTCTCTTCATATGAATTCTTTTCTCATAAACATCTTTAACTAGAAACATGCAATGAAAATAAAATAATGCTTAATAAACGTGGTTGCCCTCTCTGGTATGTGCCCTGTGTTAACTCCCTCATGCCTGTCTTGTTTAGCTCTCTGGTGCTAGAGCAGCTCTGCTGGCCCCAGATACATTCTGGAATTTACAGTCACCCTCACTGTAGCCCCTTCTCAGTTACAGAGCATAACCACAGGGTGGGAGAGGTTCTATCTGTCACAGTAGCTAGGGCTCTTCTGCCCCTGGTTCCTCTCTAGGGGACAGAGAGAGGAGTCCTGAGCACCAAGGAATGCACATGGCCAGAGAGACCCTGGGAAGATAATCTGAGACAATGCTGGGGAAGGCATCCATCCCTCATAAATGCCATATAGTAGCATAAACTGCTTTCCTTGGAAAACTAAAAGGGCTTCTCACAGCTAAGAGAGCCATGGAGTGGCAAGAGGGTTGGAGAGGTGATTTCACATCCCCATAGTTATAAGATCCAGGCCCCTGCTACAGGCTCTTCTCCAATTTGGGTATAAAATATAAGCAGTAAACTACAGCTGGGAAAAATCTGAGCAAAGTTTGGAAAAAGAGGTTAATAATAAAATACAATTTTAGTAAGGACAGAGAACTATGGGAATACATAAGGGGTTCAGGTATGGGAATACATATTTCCCTGAACATAGGCGGTTCAGGGAAAGCCCACTGGGAAACTGCTATTTAAGCTGAGACCTATAAAATGAGTAAAAGTCCATCTGCGAAAAGAAAAGGGGTCAAATGTCCTGGACTGAGGAGAATGGCACATGTGAAGAGCCAAGAGGAGCATTGAACTGCAGAGCAGAGGGGACTAGGAATTCACAGGGAAGTAAAGAACTGGGAAATGTGTGTCTGTGACACAGACTGAAGAGGGAACTGTTTTATAGGAGGGTGGAAAGATGAGCAGTGGCCTCTAGAGCCCAGGCTAAAGATTCCCAATTCTGGGGGCACCTGGGTGGCTCAGTCGGTTGAGCATCTGACCTTGGCTCAGGTCATGCATGATCTTACAGTTCGTGGGTTCGAGCCCCGCATCAGGCTCTGCACTGACAGCTTAGAGCCTGGAGCCTGCTTCGGGTTCTGTGTCTCCCTCTCTCTCTGTTCCTCCTCTGCTCATATTCTGTCTCTCTTTCAAAAATAAATAAATATTAAAAGAAAAAAAAAAGATTCTCAGTTCTGGATTGAACCATTGACACAGGTTTTAAGGTAGAAGAATGAAATAATTAGACTTATATTTTTAAGTTTTTCGAATTTTGTAATTCACATACACACATATATATACTTTCATATAAGTGCATAAATGATTATACCATACATGTTGGTAGGCTTTTATTAACTGTTTCTCCTTTGTTTTCACCATCTTAACTTGCCCCCCTCCCTTTTTCTGCACTCCCTACCATCTGCCACCCCTGTACCCTGTAACCCATGTTAATAGCCTGGTTTGAGTCCTCCTGTATTTTCTCCATGTTCACACGGCTGTATACAGAGACACACATTCACAATTACATTTACTTACACATTCACACAGACATACACATACACATACACACACATACTCACACACACTCTATCTAAAGGGCATTGTGTGAATGTGTTTGTGTAGTAACGTTTTACAAAATAAGATCACTTTTCTGCATCTTGCTTTCCTCACTCAACCATTCCTCATATAAATGCTTCTAGGTGGGGCACCTGTGTGGCTCAGTCTGTTGAGTGTCTGATTCTTGGTATCGGCTCAGGTCAGGATCTCAAGTTTCCTGGGATATGACCCTGCCTTGAGCTCTGCACTGATAGTGCAGAACCTACTTGGGATTCTCTCTCTCTCCCTCTCTTTCTGTCCCTCCCCACCCCCTCTCTCTCACTCAAAACAAATAAATAAAACATTAAAAACAGATTTTTTTAAATAAAGATAAATCAATACATAAAATAAATGCTTCTAGGTCAATTTAGCTACAATTCATATTTTTCATGGGATCATATTATACCCTGATGTGGATGTTCCATAATAAAGTCAACAATTCTTTTAGAGATGGACAGTCACATAATTTTCAGTTTTTTATCATTCAAACAATGAAGCAGCAAATATTCTTATTCAAAAGTCCTTTATTCTAGTGGCTTTATGCTAGAAAATAGATATATTCCCAGGAATGGGAAATGAGAACAAACAGTATTGCAGTTCCTACTTATAAAATGCTTTCCAGACAGGCTGGCAAAATTCCCATCTGAACAAGCAGTCAATAAGAGTTCACCCTTCTCCCCATATCACTGCCAGGAATAAGTGTCATAGCTGCTTTTTGTATTTTCTGATCTGAGGGATGACGTCACTTGATTTCTTTGGCCACTAGTGTTGGGGTTTTCTTTTCACTTGTTTGTTTATTAATTTCCTCATCTGTGAATTATTTAGTCAGACTGTAATTTTTCTAAGGTTTGCCTTTCTAAGTCTATAACTATACATTATAAAACCTGACCCATGAATTATCATTTGCATTAGTAGTCTAGAAGGCAGGGATGGCTTGCTTAAACATCCATTATCAAGTCTGAAAACCTCGAAGCTATAAGGAAAAAGTAGACATATTTGTCTACGTAAAAATGAAAACCTTATATGTGGTGAAACATACCCTAAGCAGTGGTTTTGGCAGATCTGCAAGTTTAAATGATCAATTGACTGCAATTGGGAAAACAGATTAAAGGAGAAGTGGCAGGAAGTGAATTAAGAGATTGTTTCCAATGTCTACATGGCCAAGAACAGGTTTGAGCAGATAGAGTGGACAGGTCATGCCAGTTAACTGAATGTAGGGGAGCAAGGAATGGAGATTATAAAAATATAAATGTTAACTTATTTTAACTAACATTTAATTAACATGGGTTAAGTAAAAAGAATATGAGCTTAGAGAGAGCACAGCTGGATCTGTCACCACTGGAGACCTACCTCCTCAGAACAAGCGTGAAATCCCTGAGCTATGCTTTCCTTAACTATAGTAATGGGCATACTATCCCCCATTTCTCACAGTGGTTGGGATTAAATGAGCAGATGTAAAAGCCTGTAGAGCAGGACCTGGTACAAGGCAAGACCTTATGTACCTCACCTCTTTTCCTCATCCTATCTCTTCCTGGCTCTCACTAGGCTGGGCTCACAGAAAATTGCCGGAGTCCAGCTCCAGCAGGTCCAGGGGTCCCTGAAGGATGAATGGCGTCGGCGAGAATAACAAATGGACACAGACAACAGCAGTGTGTTAGACTGGTGACTTTATTGTGGCAAGCGTGGCATTATATGTGTTAGCAATTTCCTTGTAGAGTGCGTCATCTATGTTTCTCGGCTTTACCTAATTCTAAAAATATTCCTTTGTGTAATCACCCATTAAAGAACTTCATGCTTATTTCTTTGTAACGTTTCCTCCTGCTTTTTTGTTTATTGATTAAGTTCTTCATACTACTTTTATTATGTATCTACGTTTATTTGTAGTTTATAAAGCATTTGCTTTGCTGTTTTCACGAAAGGTCATCTAACTCTCAACACCTCAAGTGGAACGTTTACAGGGACATGACTTCTTAATTGTTCCTTTGAACCATTTGCGGTACAAGGAACAAAAGTATTCGCTTTGGTCTGGGGTGCCAGGAGAGAGCCAAGAGGGCCCTGGGAATCCACGCCCTATGTGCTCCCAGAGAGACAAGGTATACCTAGGAACTAATGAACCATTCTGTAACTTAACCCACCAGATCCAGTTATCATTAGGAATGCCTCCTGGGGGCCAAGTGGGCCTAGGGGCTGGAGTAACTTGTATCCATGGATACATTCCTTTGTTGCTAGAGTGGGGATTTCGAACCCATTTGTTCCCCTCCTTGGCTGGGAAATATATGGGGCTATCTTTCCTTTAGGTAGAGGATGGGCAGGTAGGCGTGGCACCAGCTGGATATAAGGTTTCTTTTTTGTCCTGGGGGTCATCCCCAGAAAATATCCCCGAGTTTGCCCCCATGGGTTTATTTTGATTCATCAGTGCCAATTGGACATTGGGGATGGCCATGATGAGTAACAGAAAGGATACCAGTAGCTTCCCATTCGGAGGGTCGCTGTGCGTTGCCCTTCTGCCAACCACCTGGGCTGTCACATCAGGAAGGCTGGATGGATGGTGGTTCATGTGGGGCAGTAGTAACCAAGCCTGCTTGCTGGTCAGAATCACTTTTTTGAATTTATAGATCCCTGGGTTCCACTCCCAGAGATTCTTTTTTTTTTTTTTTAATGTTTATTTATTTTTGAGAGAGAGACAGAGCACGAGTGGGGGACAGACAGAGACAGAGAGGGAGACACAGAATCCAAAACAGTCTCCGGGCTCTGAGCAGTCAGGCTCCAAGCCCTGAGCTGCCAGCACAGAGCCCGACGCAGGGCTTAAACTCCGGAACGGTGAGTTCATGACCTGAGCTGAAGTTGGACGCCCAACTGACTGAGCCACCCAGGCGCACCTCCACTCCCAGAGATTCTAATTCTGTTGGTCTGGTGTGGGACTCTGGAAATTTTGTATTTTTATCAAGGTTTCCAGGAGATCGCGATAATTAGCCAGACTGGGAAACAGCCTTCCCAAAGGGCATAGGATCTAGTGGAAAAGACAAACGGTTAAAACCAAGCCAGTCACCAGGCTGTACATTAAATCAACAGAACTTAGTCATCCTGCACAACTGAAACTTTGTGCCCTTTGGCCAACATCTCCATTTCTGACACTGCTCAGCCCTTGGCAACCGCTGTAGTTAATAACACTGGATTGTATACTTGAAATCTGCTAAAAGAAAAGACTTTAAGTGTTCACACACACACACACACACACAAGGTTTATGTGAGGTGATGGAGATGTTAATTAGCTTGATTGTGGTAACCATTTCACAAAGTATGTATGTATCAAAACATCACTGTTGTGTACCTTAAATATATACAATGTTTACTTGTCAATTATACTTCAATATAAGCAGTGGTTTTGGCAGACCTGCAAGTTTAAATGATCATTTGATTGCAATTGGGAAAACAGATTAAAGGAGAAGTAGCAGGAAGTGAATTCAGAGGTTGTTTATTGAATTATACTTCAATAAACAGGGGGGAAACTGAGTCAGGGTGGTATGGCCATAAGAAGGGCATGTGAGGTGCTATGAATGGTCCGGCCTCAGTGAGGTGTGGAGGTCTCACAGAGGGGGTGAGATCAGATCCTGAAAGAGAGAATGGACTGTGCTGTCAGCAGGGGAGTTGAGGGAGGGAAACGAGAGGTAGGTTGAGGTTAAGTGGGAGGCTCTTGAAATGCTGGCTAAGGAGTTTGGACTTTAGCACAAAGGCAATGGAGACTCATCAAACGTTTTTAAGCAGGGCAGTAACTTGCTAAGAACTTGTCTTAGTAACTGAGTAAAACAACCCTGGCAGCCCTGTGGAGAATGCACTCTACAGATGTTAGGGATTGTCTTTGTTAAAACTATGATTATGCAAACAGCCTGATTTGGAAAATATACCCCTATGTGATCCTCTATTCTGTTCAAGGTGAGTGGAAGTACAAATAATAGTGTGGTCAAAGTGATAAAATATTGGGAAAAACACAGCAGCAAATTTGCCTCATGCCCTGTCTCAAGGTAAGTACCTTTAAAGTTCTAGCTTTTTATTTTGAAATTAATTAGCACTTTTCCTTTAATAACCTTGCAGAGATATAGACTGAAAAATAGCAAAATCTTGAATTGCGCCAATTTAGAGGTGAGCTCAGCTGCTCAAAAAATGCTTTACTGAATTTAAACCACAGCTTTATATTTGCCAATGAGTAGTAATAAAAGATCATTTTGTCTGTTGGACAAATGATTCAGTATTAGTGAAGGAAGAAATTAGAACACAAAGTGTATTTTTCACAAAGCAATTCAAAGTTAAAACTGTGAAGAGCCCTTGACTTCCAGCCCAGTACCCAAGTCCTTGTGCTGTTTATGATACAGACAAGCTGAAATGGGTGTGCCCAGCCAGGAGACACAATGGCACTTGGAGGCTTTGCATGGGAGCTATCATAAATGGAGAGGAGAAGGGAGAGGGAGAGAGACACTGGTTAGAAAGATTTACTGTCCTAGTCATCAGATGAGATGGGTAACACCCAAAGACTGCTGGGTAAATTGGAGGGTTACTTGCAGGTGGGCCCCTCCCCCAGCACGATAAGCACTGCTAAATGCAAGGGAGGCATGGAGCCAGGCCTCTCCAGACCACCACAGCAAGGATGGAAGAAGAAGGAGGAGCTCCAGTCAATCCCCTCAGCCCCTGCTTCGCCAATATGCTCCTTGAGAACATACAGATTCCAAAGGAAAACAATAGGATTCTCTCACACCAGGCATCTTATATTAGCTTAGAAAATAATGAGTTTTCTTTGAATAATAAATAATGGCAATTTTTTCCAATTACAAAAATATACATGTTTATGGTAAAAATTTAGAAAAGCAAAAGCTTATAAAAATTACCCAAAGCCCCCCACCCAACAATAAACACTGTTAATATTTTAAAAGCTTGTTGCCAGATTTTTTACCTCAATACCCGGGATTTGTTGTCTCGCTGCTTCAAAGAATGAAGAGGTGGATGCAGAATAAAATGAGCTGCAGGCAGAAGTTTATTAGAGTATAAGCTTAGAAAGTAAGAATAGTATGAAAGCTCTCTTTACAGAGAGGGGGCATTCGAAAGTGAATACCGACGGACTTCAAGCTGTATTACAAAGCTGTAATAATCAAGACAGTATGGTACTGGCACAAGAACAGACACACAGATCAATGGAATAGAATAGAGAAGCCAGAAATGGACCCACAAACATATGGCCAACTAATCTTTGACAAAGCAGTAAAGAATATCCAATGGAACGAAGACAGTCTCTTCAGCAAGTGGTGCTGGGAAAACTGGACAGCAACATGCAGAAAAATGAACCTTCTTATACTTTCTTATACCATACACAAAAATAAACTCAAAATGGATGAAAGACCTAAATGTAACACAGGATGACATCAAAATCCTCAAGGAGAAAGCAGGCAAAAACCTCTCTGACCTTGGCTGCAGCAACTTCTTACTCAACATGTCTCCAGAGGCAAGGGAAACAAAAGCAAAAGTGAACTATTGGGACCTCATCAAAATAAAAACTTCTGCACAGCGAAGGAAACCATCAGCAAAACTGAAAGGCAACCGACAGAATGGGAAAAGATATTTGCAAATGACATATCAGATAAAGGGTTAGTATCCACAATCTATAAAGAACTTAGCAAACTCAACACCCAAAAAACAAATAATTCAGTGAAGAAATGGGCAAAAGACATGAATAGACACTCCTCCAAAGAAGACATCCAGATGGCCAACCGACACATCAAAAAAATGCTCAACATCACTCATCATCAGGGAAATACAAATAAAACCACAATGAGATACCACCTTATACCTGTCAGAATGGCTCACATTAACAACTCTGGCAACAACAGATGTTGGTGAGGATGCGGACAAAGACGATCTCGTTTGCATTGCTGGTGGGAATGCAAACTGGTGCAGCCACCCTGGGAAATAGTATGGAGGTTCCTCAAAAAATTAAAAATAGAACTACCCTATGACCCAGGAATTGTACTACTAGGTATTTATCCAAGGGATACAGGGGTGCTGTTTTGAAGGGGCACATTCACCCCAATGTTTATAGCAGCTCTATCAACAATAGCCAAAGTATGGAAAGGACCCAAATGTCCATCAACAGATGAATGGATAAAGAAGAGGTGGTATATATATACAACGGAGTATTACTCGGCAATCAAAAAGCATGAAATCTTGCCGTTCACAACTACGTGGATGGAACTGGAGGGTATTATGCTAAGTGAAATTAGTCAGTCAGAGAAAGACAAATATCATATGATTTTACTCATAGGAGGCTTTTAAGATACAAAACAGATGAATATAAGGGAAGGGAAGCAAAAATAATATAAAAACAGGGAGGGGGACAAAAACATAAGAGACTCTTAAATATGGAGAACAAACAGGGTTGCTGGAGCGGTTGTGGGAGGGGGTTGGGCTAAATGGGTAAGGGGCATTAAGGAATCAAGGAATCTACTCCTGAAATCATTGTTGCACTATATGCTAATTAACTTGGATGTAAATTAAAAAGATAAATTAAATAAGGGCACCTGGGTGGTTCAGTCGGTTAAGTGTCTGACTTTGGCTCAGGTCATGATCTCATGGTTCATGAGTTTGAGCCCCGCATCAGGCTCTGTGCTGACAGCTCAGAGCCTGCAGCCTGTTTCGGATTCTGTCTCTGGCTCTCTCTGCCCATCGCCAGCTTGTTTTTCTAAAATAAATAAACATTAAAAAAAATTAAAAATTAAAATTAAAATTAAAATTAATTGAATAAAAATTAAAAAAAAAAAAAAAAGAAAGAAAGTGAATACCAAGGACTTTAGGCAAGGGTCTTTGTTTTATAGGGCTTTTGGTCATTCCCCTTCACCTCCTCCTTGTTCCTTCTTAGGATCTACTCTTAGTGGCTAGGTAACTCTAAATGCCTAGTCATTCCTTTTTGATTAACTAGTTTCTATTGTATGAGAGGTGGTCTACTGCCATAACTTTCCTCGTGGGTTCTACATTTTTTATGGTCTACTTATTTTTATTCAGGTCTTTTGTTTGTCAAATTCCTGAGGGACCCTGAGGGGGAATAGGTGGTGTCTGTTACATTCTTAAGAAGAACTTTACACCTGAGGGAGTTTGCCTGAGGTCAGACATTCCCAGAAGAAGTGTTTTAAAATTTGTGTTTTTCCTCACCCAGAAATCTTTAAGCCCTAGGCTCTCCCTTTCTGCCTACTGAATTCTATCATTCCCTATCACACTATCAAACATCTCTCTATTCATATAAACTAAAAAAGATAGTTTTCAAAAGTGGACTCTTGTCACAAATAATTTTTGTAAGCTATTTTTCCATTCAACAATATGTTTTGGACATCCAAAAATTGACAATTACAGTTATACATCCTCTTTTTGTCAGTTGCATAATATTTGGATGTGTAGGGGACAAGGGCAGGCTGCCCCAAGATGGGCCACTTCAGCATGAACATTATTTTGACTTAAAAGCAATCAAACCCAGCAGATTCAGGAAAACATCTTTACCTCCCCCTCAACTGCCTGCCTATGTCAGGATGAGACCTATTAACAGAGATTCCTCTTTACCTAAGAAGTTAACTATATAAGAACAACCTTTGTTTTCCAGACATCTCCTTTCACCTTCCTACTAATGGCCTTCCTCCCCTTTGTATCCATAGACCCTGCCCCTCTCCTTAGCTCATATAAACATGTTGCCTGTCTTTGGAATTTCCATGTCTGTGTGGATTCCCCACATGTACACTGTTAAATATGATTTTCTCCTGTTAATCTGTCTCATATCAAATTGATTCTTAGTCAAGCTAGAAGGATCTTCAAGTGTGTAAGAAATGCTTTCTCTCCAACAAATGAAACTAATTCATTTAAACAATTCTCTTTTGATAGACTTTCTACTTTTCACTACAATCAGCAACATTCCAATAAATATAATCTATCTATCTAAATGGATAGCTTGGGGGTTTTTTGGCTTTCTTGGGGCTTTTTTGCTGTTCTTTTGTTTGTTTTTGCATGTGTGTCCAATTACCTGTATAGGATAAACTCTAAGAAGAGAATCACCCATAAAGTCGACACCTCCTGCCTCACAGCCACCTCCCTGCTCACCTCCAATAGCAGAGCTGTGGGTTTTGCCTGACAAGCCACTGACCCGCACCCTTAGAAAACAGGCTGTATCTGCAGGGGAGATGCAGATCTTCAACTCACCTTTCATGTGAAAAAAGGAGGGCTAACTCCACACCTCAGCCCATCACACAATCCTGGCAAATCAAAGAAGTACCAGAGATCAGCTCGGGAAGGCCCATGATTCAGATGGGTCCAGAGAGAGGCAAGGCTGGGGCCTGGCCTGGAACTATAGGGTCTGTCAACACTAAAGCCTGGAACTTCTGTCAGTCACCACAGGGAGAGTGTTCTCCAAGAATGAAGCCAATACAGAGGAAAGCAAAGTTGACAGATGGTTTTATTTTGGTCCCTGGACTCTGGAGCCAGCTTTATTTCCTGTATCCTTTGATTTTTTGAGCTGATATACGTATACCCTCCTTTTCCTCCCATACCCCTCAAATCACTGTAGTCTCTCTATCTCATAATTTAAAAAGTCCTTCTCAGGGCCCAGCCCCCAGTATACAGGCACTGGCCTCAGGGCCCTGACTAGGTGGCACCCTAGTGATCCTGCCCAGTTGTCTGGCCTCAGTGGCTAATCTCAAGCCTGACAAATGCCGGGAGCCTGGTTGGCCAGAGACAGGAGTACTTGGAGACAGGCAGGTCAGCAGCTGATCTGGGAAGGGACGTTCCTCCCATTCCTACACAGAGATGCCCACGGAGGCCTTTCTCACTTCCTTATATGTTTTGCAGAATAATAATCTCATTTTAAAAGGCAGGGACAGGGGGTTTATTGTCAACTAAGTATGAGAAACTCTGGACTGAAGAACTATAAACAACTTTGATTTTAAGTGTTTACTGCTGAACTTCTCAGACTCCTTAACATGCTAATATGCATCAGGACTCTCCAATGGTCCCACGTGGTCTGGGCTTGGAGAGGCCAGCCAGCCCAAAAGCTGCCAGGTGAGAGTCCTGGGCTACACCTTCCAAACCGAAGACTTTAAGCAAGTCACTAACCTCTTTGAGCCTCAGTTTCCTCATCTCTAAAATACCTTCTTCTTAGAGCTGCTGTGAAGATTTCATCAGCAAAGTGTTTGAACAGCACTGAAACATCAAAAGTCTGCAATAAATGTTAGCTATTAACATTTTAGCATTAAAGTCCACAGTGTACGTTTTCCATTATTGCCTTATCTTCTTGATCACCTTTCTTCTTGATCAAATGCATAGTCCCCTCCATTTTCTTTGTACTTGTGTTTATATCCCCAAGTACAACCCCAACAGGGCAGGGAGCACTTTGTGCTTACTGTTTGCTACTATGGCAGGAGGCCTATTGACAAGAGGTGATGGTGGAAGGGTGTGGTTTAAGCAGTTAGATCGAGTCTGCTGGGAGCCAAGGTCACCTTGACTTCTGACCTCCACACTGGCTTTAGCCCATGCTGAGGTTCTTCATGTGTATACTGTGGTCACAGGGCATCTGCCAGAGGGGGTTTTCTTCTCAGCTGAGGTTTAATTAGGGTATTTTTCTCTTTCCTTTCTTTGTGCCTTTGGAATTTACAGTCTTAGAAATGTTTCCATTCAAAATAAAGTGGGTTTTTTTGTTTGTTTGTTTTTGTTTTTTTTATTTTGAGGGAAAGATAGAGTGTGAGCTGGGGAGGGACAGAGAGAGAGGGAGACAGAATCTGAAGCAGGCTCAGACTCTGAGCTGTCAGCACAGAGCCCAGCATGGAGCTCAAACTTGTGAACCCCAAGATCATGACCTGAGCTGATGCTCAACCAACTAAGCCACCCAGGTGCCCCTACAACGAAGTTTTTTATTAGAATAGTGCATACTGGAGTAACTGGGATAAATGGAGATATGGAGTATTCTAGATCCCACACATCCTGCTCCCTTGAGAAAGAGGCAGGTGGGTAGGATGGTGGGATGTGTATAAGTACATTGAATTTCAGAAGGACACTTCTTGAGGTGATGACTTGAACAGATCAGATGCCCCTGCCTGTGAACTTCTGCCAAGGAGTCAATATTTTAAATATCATTTGTTTTTGGCTGGTCCCCAAATATATTACAGTTCCTCCCAAGGAGAAATTTTTCATCTCTTTGGATACCTCCTTGAAGTTCAGGCAGCACCCCAGTGCAATAAATATGGGCTGGCTCCTTAAAAGTCCTATTCAATCCCAGGCAGGTGGTGCAGTTTTTAGAATCCTTGGGTGAGGGGGTCTCCTTACTTGATTGCAATTGGTAACCAGTATTTTCAATTTTTGTTTATTTTTCACCAGTGCCTACTATGTGGCAATCAGACCAACGGTGGTCAAAGGCTTCTTTTTTCTTTTTAAAAAAAATTTTTTTTGTAATGTTTATATATTTTTGAGAGAGATAGAATGTGAGCAGGGGAGGGGCAGAGAGAGACGGAGACAGAATCTGAAGCAGGCTCCAGGCTCTGAACTGTCAGCACAGAACCTGACACAGGGCTCAAACTCTCGAACTGCAAGATCATCACCTAAGCCAAAGTTGGATGCTTAACTGACTGAGCCATCCATGTGCCCCAAAGGCTTTTTTTTTTTATTTTTTAGTTTATTTATTTATTTTGAGAGATAGAGCAGGGGAGTAAGTTGTGGGGGTTTTTTTGCTTGTTTGTTTGTTTGTTTGTTTGTTGAGAGATAGAGAGTGATGGGGTTTTGGGGTGATGGTGGGACTCAGAGCTGATGGCCAAGAAAGAATTCTTGAATAAGTCTTTGGTGCAAAAAGGTGATTTTATTAAAGCATGGGGACAGCACCCATGGGCAGAAAGAGCTGCACTGGAGTTGTGAAGAGTGACTGGTTATATACTATGGAATTAGGGGAGGTAAAGTCAAAAGGGAAGTTTCCAAAGAGATTTTCATATGATAAAGACTCACAGATTACTGGAGGCCTAGCTATTGTCAAGCTAAGGTTGTTTTTCCCTCTAGCAAAGCATTAACATTATGACAGTAGGGAGTTCTTGGACTTTAGGCTATTGATAAGAGTCCATCTTTTTTTTTTTTTTTTTTATAATTGTACTAAGATATTTGTAAACTGATGGGAGACTCTTAATGGTTTAAGCATCTGTTTTCTGTCCTTTCCTTTGTTTTTGGACAGCCAGGAGCTCCTGAGAAATATTACACATATCCCATCTTGTGGGAGGGGGCGTGTGTGCTAGCTTGTACTTTGCCCCCAGTCTGCCTTATGCTGTCTCATCTGAGAGCAGGAGCAAGGGAGGGGCAGAGAGAGATAGAGAATCCCAAGCAGGTTCCACACTGCTATCATGGAGCTCAAAGCGGGGGGAACCATAAGATCCTGACCTAAGCCGAAATCAAGAGTCGGACTTAACCAACTGAATATTTAAAAATGCTTAAAAGATGTGTATACATATTAATATATTGATAAAATCTGATTGAGAAATGTAAAGTTATTTCATTAAAAATGCATTTATTTAAATAAAACAATGTGAGCACATTTTTTAAAATATTTAGCAAATAACAAAACAGATGGTGCACAGATATGTCAAAACTTGTGTGCCCGGGCACTGGCACAGCAGAGGTTTGGAGCCCCTGCCCCAAAGCAGGAACAGGAAGGGAGTCTACCCCTTGCTCTGGGCTGATGCATGTCTGTGAAAGCATCCTAGTCACTCTAGAGCATGAAACAGGTGTTGGGCAGTTGCACACGTATTTCACTATATTAAAAATTCAAATAGTATCATACACCCAGTTCAAGTGTTGAGGAATACAGTGCAAAGGAAGGCTCCCTCAGAGGCCCTACTCAGGGGCTCCACGATGCAGGAAGTTGAGTGAGTTGCAAAGGGAGGACCAGTCCTAAAGACTGAATTTACAAGGATCAACATCTTAAACATTGATTCTTTTCCTCCCCCCAGTTTATAAGCTGTTTCTCTGTAAGTATTCTTCTCTTTCTCTAGTTTAAAAGGGAAAGGAAGAGAAAGCTGAACTTTTTAGACCAAGCAACTAACCTTTTTCTGCAGAATTCACTTTGCAGGCACCCTCTGTCATCAAGTTCACCAAGCCAACACTCCACAGTGCCACCTCCTGGACGTCTGTCCCAGTCAGTCTTCCCTCCTCCACCAGTGGTGGAGACTTCAGGCAGATCCATTTCTGTTTCCAGGTCAACCGCAAGTGCCCTTCTTCCCTCCAGAGTTTAATATGACACTGTTAAAAAACAAAATTCAACCAAGTGAAGTTTAAAGATCTCATTGGCTTTATTGAATGATTCATAAATTGGGCAGCATTCTACCTAGCAAGTACAGAGATACTGGAAGAGTTGTACAAATGGAAGGTTTTTTACTGGAAGGAGGACCTGGCAAGGAAGTTATTACCAAAAGAAAACAAAAGGATTGTTTCAGGCTGGGAGGAAAGACCCAGCAGGGTTTGTATCATGCAGATTACCTCACAAAGTGCTGATGAGTAAATTTCAGACCGATTGTTAAAAGGTCACATTCCTGGGACAGGTTGAAACTGTAATTAAGTCTTGGTTTGCTGGGGGTGGGGGGATAGGTTCCATCTGGGGCTTGTTGCTTCTTTTTTAACACATATACTATCTGACTCTGAGGATTTGCTCATATACACAGCTGTGAATAGAGTCTTGGTGCAAAACAGAATCACTGACAATGACTCACAATCAGGTCAGAGCTGAACCTTCTCTTCCTGGCCTCACCCTAGGAGAGTATCCAGGTCACAACCGGGCATTGTTTACCCAGAAGCAGAGGGAAGAACTTTAAGCTTTCTTATAAGACCATTTGAAAATGAATCAGAATGCAAGGACTCCTCTTTGGGAGAATGTCAGGACTGAGCAATGTGGTGGCAGACGGGGTTGGAAATGTTTACTGTCTGCAACAAAGAAATCACAGAGTTTGGAGTTATTCTAATATTGGGATTTCCATTCAGCTTTCTTTGGTTTGCATTTGCCAGGTATTCCTTTTCCATCCCACTATTTTCCACTGCCCTGTGTCTGTCTGACACACACTGAACATAGGATGAAACACCAGGACTCTGACATCATTCTTGTCTTTTCCACTTGCCAGCTCAGCCACAAGCACTCAGTGAAGTGCCCCCAAATGCAGCACAAAGCAGGCACCCTGTGTTGCTGAGCGGACAGGTGGGGGTCCCAGAAAATGTCACCTGAATCCTCATTGACTGGTCTTTCTTGACTGGCCTTTCATTGACTTTCTTTCCTCATTGACAAGTCTTTTGATTGGGAGAACATGCTAAGTGATTGAGTGTTAAAACTTCATTTAAAAAGTAAAAGAGGTTAGGGGCGCCTGGGTGGCTCAGTCAGTTGAGCGTTAGACTTCAGCTCAGGTCTTGATCTCATGGGTTTGTGAGTTCAAGCCCCGGGTCGGGCTCTGTGCTGACAGCTCGGAGCCTGGAGCCTGCTTCAGGTTCTGTGTGTCTCTCTCTCTGCCCCTTCCCCGCTTCGTGCTCTATCTCTGTCTCAAAAATAAGTTAACGCTTAAAAAAAAAAAAAAAAAGTAAAAGAGGTTAACTAGAGCTAACTTCTTACCAAGTGTGGCCTAATAATCATTCTCTTCCAAGACTTTTCCCAGGATTAAATTCACAGTATTATTTAGGTAAATATTTAATAATTAATAGGCAACAGTCAATATGTATCTATCCTGTGTGGAACAATAGCTGGGAGGGTGATTAACAAAGAAACAGAAATCTACAAAACCTACAAATCTATAAGTGTTGCTTGCTGGGAATGTGACCAAGACTCAAATACAAAGTCATTATTAGTAGAGCCTGGGGATTAAGTGCATGGGCTTTGTAGTCAGGCAGATCTGAGAGCTAATCTGTCTGCCATTTATTAGACATGGTAGCTAACTTCTGTAAGCACAAATTTCCTCACTCTCAGGATGGGGACAATAATTCTACCTCATAGGAATTTTGGAAGGATCACTTGAGAAAATGTACATGGTCTGCTTTAAAATTGCATCCTCAGTTTATCTCAGTACAAAACTTGGGAGAGTGAGGAGTCAGGTCTTGCATTGAAGGGGCTGTTTTATCATGTATAACAGAGAAGGCTTGCATCCAGAATATCCTAAAAGTCATGAGATGAGCAGAGAATTGGGGGGAGCAATGAGCAAAAGAACTGAACAGGCACTTTTCAGGGGAAGACACCCAGGTAACCAATGAACATAGAAGAGGGTAGGCATTCAACTGCACTGTGTTGGGAAATTCAAAGCAAAACCATGATGGGCTGCCATACACACTCACCAGCACAGCTAGCAAGAGGATGACTGACAATACCAAGTGTTGGTGAGAGTATAGTGTGGGAATGAGAATTAATGCAGCCACTCTGGAAAATAGCTCAGCATTGTGTTCTGAAGTGGAGGATGAACATGGCCCACAGCCCAGCAATTCCATGTACCTCAGGAAATGTCTGCAAGAATGTTCAATGATCATAATCTGGAATTGGCTCAGATGCTATTCAACAGTAAAGTGGATAAGTGGATTTATTTTCATGCAATGGAATGTTATATGTCAATAAAGATAAATTAATTTCTGCTGCATAAAACAATGAATCTCAAATGTGATATACAGCAAAAGAAACTGAACACGGAAGAACACATAGTGTGAGATTCCATGTTTGTGAAATTCACAAACTGCAAGACAAAACCCAACTGGGGAAAGACAAATTTGGTGATGAACAATCAAACGGAACAGGGAAGTGATTACTTTAGATGTGAGAGTAGAGGCTACCTTTGATGGGGAACGTGGGGTTGGTGAGAAGGGAGGTACTTTCTGGAGGGCTAGCCGTGTTGTATTTCTTTTTTAATATAAGCAACATTTATATGAGTGTTTGCTTTGTGATAATTCTCTCAGATGTATATTTTTGTTCTGTAAACTCTTTCTGTATGTGTGTCATATTTCACAACAACAAGGCTAAGGAAAAGAAAATGCATATAAAATCTTCAGCACTATGTTGAGGTCTCATTAAATAATGTAGTTGTGGGTTTTCTTAATGTTAATTTAGCAATGCTTCGCTAGAACTGCAAAACTAGATGAAGGACTTCAAACTGACACCTCTCTTTCTAGTAGTAAAAGCTAAGAATGAGACAGAATGTGCCCAGCCCATAGGTGCATCAGGAGATACAGCCAGACAAGGACTTTTTCCCCTGGTGTTAACCAAACAAGCAGGCTGCAGGCAACCGTAAGGCACAGCACCTTGTGAGGTCATGTCCAGCAGAACCCAGAATTACCTAGGCTGGGTAAACAAGATTTTCTGAAGGTAGGGACAGCTGTGGGCATTTTACCAAACCTTCACTGGTGATTCTAACCTGCAGCCAGGGTTGAGAAATCTGTACCCGGCCTGAGGTGGAGAATGGCAGCTGCTGCCACAGGAGCATCTGCTGCTCCCAAGGATAATAGATAACCCAGAGATGGAGCAAAAGAGCCTGCAGCAGATACCATGCTCTCAAGGAATTTTGTGTGGCAGGCTGAGACGAGTAGTGAGGGGTGGGGGGAGAGCTGGTCCCCAACTCTGCCTCCTCCGGGTGATGAGTTGACCGAAGTTTGTTTCTTAAGGCATCAGAGCTTCTGTGTTCACAAGTAGTACCTTATGTCCCCTTCAATGCTTGATACTGGAATTAATTTTTCAGAGAAGGGTATAGGCATCCCTCAGGTTCAACATTATCCTGTGTAACCGCCCATATACTGGATGCACAGACATAAGTTGTTGAAAATGTGATTTTCAGACCTCCTAAGAAATTTTGACTTTTTGACTACTAAAAAAGTTATAAGCTATTTCAATGCTGTAGCAATACCCAAAAATGTCAACTTACATATTTATGAGTCTTTCCCAATACATATGTGCCTCTAGAGACAAAATACATGAATGAAGAAATGAAATGAAGGTAAGAGAAACTGAGCTTACCTGGGGGATGTGGCCCGGAAAGGATCCAGAGAACACCAGGGCAGCGTAGGTACGTCTCTGCACCTGCCATGAGTACAGCCTTTGTGTACAGCAACTCTGTTCAAATCTGATGCAAACACCTGGAGTTAGCATCAGCCTCCACAGGTTAGGGGGCATGGTACCCAACAAGACTGTCCCCACTAAGATGCCAGCCACAAATTCAGGGATCCCCAGGCCATCTGCACTTCTGACCAAATGACGACAAGTCCAGGAGGTTCCCATTCCCAACTCTCCACCTTTGTTTCACTAATTCACTAGATCAACTCAAGGAGTTCAAGAAATCACTGTACTTAAAAACACAGTTTTTAAGATTTTAAGATTGAATAAAAGATTCAAATCAGGGCAGGACAAATGAAAAGATACATAGGGCAAGGTCTGAAAGAGTCATAAACACAGAGCTTCCATGCCCTCTCCCCAGGGAATGAGGGCACATCACCTTCCCAGCACATCAATATATTCACCAATCAGGAAGCTCTACCAAACTTCAGTGTCCAGAATTTTTACTGGGATTTTGTCACATAGCCATGATTGATGGAATCGTTGGTCATGTGATTGAACTCTATATCAAGCTTCTCTCTCCTCCTAGGAGGTCAGGCTGGCTCAAAGCGCCAAACCTGCAATCACATGGCTGGCCTTTCTGGTGACCAGCCTCCATTCTGAGTCATCTTAAGATAAACTCTGGTACAATCCAAGGGGCTTATGAGTAACGAATTCCTATTACCCAGGAAATTCCTAGGAGTTAGTCTCATTCCTAGGAATGAAGGACAAAGGCCAGGCAAATTCCTTATATAACAAGCTTCATACTTTAGGACACCATGTTGTAGAAGAGGTAAAAGAGGATAGTTACATTACAAAGACTGAGCTTTTGTCTAAGAGCCATATGTAAGGGAATACTTAAACCAATCCTGATATGGAATGGGACTTTAGATAGACCAAATGGTCAAATTCAAAATGTTCTTTGTAAACCAAAATACTGTTTGTTAGCTGACAAGTTCAAAATGTACTGCCAGTCCACAAATTGTAGGCTCAGGGGGAAGATCAAAGCAGTTTCAAGGTTATGGAACTGACTAGCATCAACCAAATTTACCAAAGAATTTATATAAATCTGAGTAACAATATAGCAATTTACAACAAGGACTGTTTTGATTAGGTGATGGAGAATGATTGTACCAGTTTTTTGGTAATTCTTCCACCTACAGCAAAGCCAACATTCAGAGATAAATTAAATAAAAGAATTGTGCTTGGTGAGTATGGAATTGGAACAAAGGCAAACCCCCATGTATTCTCACTTTTTGACCCTCTTTCCTACACTCCAGATGTACTATCACCCTTCTGTTTTCATAGTAGACTCTTTCCTTGGTCACGCTTATAATATTTGTTTATATGTAACCCTCACATCCTATTATATTTTTTCAAGGACACATAAAGGTCATCTTAATTGACATTTGTCAGCCAAGATTTAACAAGTTTCCCTTAGTACATATTTGCACTAAACCGTAAAGCTTATCTCATACTCATATCCACTTTTAAATCAGTTATGACCAGTAACTTCTGGAGCATCAATTTCTGATTTTACCCCAGAATTTGGCCTGTACACCTTTGTATACCATGGAAGAATTTGCTCTGTGAGTATAATTCAAATTTGCCATTCAAGCCAGCCAGTGTTTACTTCTTCAGGCATGTGTGACTAATCATAGGCATTTATTACATGCTTAGTTGCCTAAGTGGTATGTCCTAAAGCTAGAGCCTTTTAAAATGTTGTTTTCTTGACATTTGGTTGTCCAGTTGAAGCCTTTACATATCTTTCATCAGCAGAGCATGAATAAAGAGTGGAGTTACTTCAGAATGAGTCTGAGACAGTCCCAGGATTATGGAGAGGCTAGAGAGGCAGGAAGGAGAGAAGCTCAAAAATACAATGTTACTTCTGCCTGGATTGATCCCCAATGTGTACGTTTTTTTATTTTCCAAAATCATTAAATGAAAAGGCAGCTGTTCCAAGGATTCAAGCCCATGACTAGACATGACACTTTGCTTCAGTCATTCATTGCCAGCATCTGCTTGATATGCTGACATTTCAGAAGCCTTCATGATGGTTCATCCTTGGATCTAAAGGACTAGAGTTGGACACACAGATGGCATCCCAGCTGTGTATACACAACCCTGTTTTATCTGCCACCCACACCACATACAGTTTTGTCAAGATTCTGTCACAATGCCAATGTAGCTTCTTTGGGAGCAGCCATTAGAAGAAGAAATTGTTTTTGTCAGCTGCCCAGTGGAGCAGGCCAGCCTGCTGAATGAAGCAGACTGGGCGTTCCATCTGTTTTCTCTTGGGAGTGGTCATGATACTTTTCATGAAGTATCTCAGTGGTGTGAGGCATGTGACAGATATGCCTCAGGGAACAGCACTGTGCTGTGAGCCAGGTAGTAAGACTGTCAGAAATCAGTGTGGGCCTCGGTGAACCCTGGGTCAATGCCCATGTGGAGGAGCTCTTGTACTGGCAGCAGCAAAGCTCCTAAGGCCCACAGACTCATCATGTCAAAAACAAGAACTGTGATCCACCTCTCCAAACACCTTCTCTCTGTGCTTCCTGTCCCAGTCATCAGCACCACCATCTATCAAGAAACCAGAAATCTCTCTTGGGTCACCTTCCCTCACCTCTCAGCAACCCATCGAGTTCAGCCATATGCCCTCTGAATTTTCTCAAATCTATCCACTTTTCTCCATCCCTAATGCCCTAGTTCAACTGGCATTGGGTATGTCCCTCCTGAAAAACTCTGACAGCTTCCTAACTGATCATCTTCATCTGCTGCCCCTCTGCTTGGTCTCCACCCTAGTCCAGGGTGATTTTTATTTATTTATTTATTTTTTTTTAATTTGAGAGAGAAAGAGAAAGAGCACAAGCAGGAAGGGAAGAGCAGAGAGAGAGGGAAAGAACTGTAAGCAGGCTCCAGGCTCAGCACAGAGCCCGACTCTGGTTTGGTCCCATAGACCCTGGGATCATGACTTGAGCTGAAATCAAGAGTCAGACGTTCAACTGACTGAGCCACCCAGGCACCCCGAGGGTAATTTTTTAAAATACAAATACATCACTGCCCTGATGAAAGTCTCCACAATCTCCCACTGGTTTCAGGACACAGATCATCAATATCCAGGTTTGATGCCTCTGCTTGCAACTCCACCTTCATCTTGGGCCACCTACCACCTCCCTCAAATCTTGACAGACCAGCTTTGCTGGCTTTGCTCTCAAATGTCTCACTAGACATGTCTACCAGCTCTTCCTTCTGCTTGCAGCAGAACCTTCTCAACACCATCCCCCTCTGTTTTATTATCGTAAAATAGACACAACATAAAATGTACCATTTCAACCATTTTAAGTATACAGCTGAATAGCATTAAATGCATTTGTGTTGTCATGCAAAAATACAGAACGTGTCACTAGTTGCATGTCAGTCTTACGCAGGGACTATGCTAATCTTCACTGTATTGTTCCAGTTCTAGTCTATGTGCTGCTGAAGTGAGTACTCACCCTCTTCTGACTATCAAGTCTGACCCATCCTGCATATCTTAGCTTTAGTCACTTATTCAGGGAAGCCTTCCAAGACCAGGCCCATCCCTTGTCACATGAGTGACATGATTGTCTGATTGGTGTCTGCTCCCCTCACTAGATTGTGAGTGAGCTCCATTAGGGCAGAACTCAGGACGTAGAGGAGTGGTAGGCACATAGTAGCTCAGAGCATCCTAGTTAAATGAGTAAGTGAATGAATGAATCAATGAAACAACGAAGAAATGCAATTCTACCCACAGTAAAGACCACCTTGGCACTATTGTAGAAAACAATAAAATTCTGCATTGTCTTAAACTCCATTCCAGAGTAGGATCTTGGCTTCATCTTTGGAGAGGGTTTTTTGTTTTGGGTTTTTTTTCCCCTTTTCTCAAATAGAAAAATTACTAATTTGGGCTTTACCTCTCATAAAAAAAGAAAATACATGGTAGTCTTTAAATAGTGTGTTTTCCTTTCATTCTATTTATTGAGGTTTTAAAACAACTGAGTCTAGTGTTAGAGCTCTGCAGCAGTTTGTAATTTCTAAAAACTAATGTAAAGTAGAGCTTATTTGGCACAAGTCTGCAAGACACTAAGCATGATCCTGCCCCACAATATCTGCACAGAAGCCCCTACCATCCATCAGGCTACTAGTGGGGTCTGGAGATGGCTTCCCTTGGAACCTGAGGTTGTCTGCACCCACCAAGTTCACAGAAAACTCGTCATGCTCACCTCCAGGAAGCCCTGCTGTGGGCCAGAAATAGCAGATCTAGGCTTTCATGGGACCAAGGACTCCAACCCTGAGTTACAGCAAGGACAGCTGACACACACATTACCCTTCACACTTTATGTGTTATTCATAACACCAGGAGCTAGGGATCAACATCATCATCAACAACAGTATCCTAATTTTACAGATGAGGGGAAAACATTCAGAGGTCAAGCAGCGGGTCCAATATCTCTCAGTTGGGGCTTTTTCTTTTCATTTCATTTTGCTCTATATGACATTAACTGCTGCACTTTCAGAGGCAATTTCTATTATAATGGAACCCTTGAAGTGGTATAAACAAAGATTCTCTGGCCACTGTGCACTTGGACAAAGCCATAGAAAGTAGAAAGAAATGTGGCCTATGATTATAAAGCCCTTGAATATGACTGAACACTTAGCACTGATTGTACAGTCTGGTTTTTCAATGTGTGTTGACTCACTGGCTGATGAAAAGTCTGAGAAGAGGTATCACATAGTGATGAAGACTGCCTGGTAACACACAAAACCCTAAAAAGCTCTGGGCCCAAGAACTGTCCCCCAGGCTCTGTGTCCACTGCAGAGTGTCCTTGTGCAGACACAGGCTGGGAGCTGGTTCCTGTCCTGGCTTTCTGCCATTTCACTTTATCTTGGGGGGAAAAGCTAGAATGCTCTCTGCCTCCAGGCATAGCATCTGGTAGGCGGGTCCCCCGGGTTTCCTCTAAATCCTGACTGTCCCCACCCTCTTCATGGAGAAGGTGGTAAAGAGCACACTAATCTCTCGGATCAAAGCAAGAACGAAATGCATAACGCTCCCACTGCAAGATCAGAGCATGCTTAGATAACCCCGTGGGCTCTTGGCTGAGGAGGCGATGAGAGAGAGGCGCCTGTCCTGAGGTCACAGACTGAAACCCTCTGACACCTGTCCTTTTGCCACCACCACCCCTGTCCAGCCTTGGCACCACTGAGCCAAAGTTTCCAGTGACCAAAAATGTCCCTCAGTCTGGCATCTCCCATCTCCCCATTAGGTTTTCCTTTTTTTGTATCTACAAATCTGCCTTTCATCACCTCTGCCTCGTGTTCTCCTCAGCACCACACTCCCTGTGACCCTCACCTCCTCTTCCCTTGGCCACAGCTCATTTCTTTTCATGTCCACTGTCAGAACTCCAACTGGAGCTGAATGTGAGTGACTTAGCTTTATTAACATAGCAATGTGTACTTACATCCCTCAATTCTTTATTATCTACTTCCATCTTATGTTTTCCAAAGTTCTTTTGTTTAACAAAGAAATCTTTCCAGAGTTCCTTCATCTTACTCAAGTAAGATGGTCTCACTTCCACTTAATGCAGAAAAGTCTTCAAATTTGGGGATGGGGAGCATGTTATTTTCATGATTTTTAAAAGTTACCATCACTATTGTTACTATGATTATGATTAAGCATTAATTCCCACTGTGATTCCTACTTATAAAATTCTCTCCCGATATAAAAAGCTTCTGTTTTTGTATTTCCTGAAATAAAGGGTTTTATGGTTGAATCTTAACTTTGTCAGCCTAAGAACAATTTCCACTCACCGCATATTACCATCCATACCTGTTCATTTTCTCCCTAAGGTGTGTGTTCTCACACAAGGACACATTGTGTGTGTAAAAGGCACCAAGAACATGCCTGTGGTCAAGGAGAACAACACCCTGCTTGTTCAGGTATTTATTCCTGTTCTTTTAACTTTTCCTTGCTTTTCAGAAAAAATTAATGCTCTGAGAAAACCACAAGTAGTTGTAGAGAAAAATACTAATGATTTATTGAGGGGAAATTCTTACAATATCCATTATCAAGTGCTTATTTGCTCTTAGTACTTACAGTTTAAGTCATTTAAAATTATTCATGATCATGTATTTTGAAGTGCTCATTTAACAAACTTACTGTTGAAATTATGGAATGGAAAGGCTGCAGAAGAGGTACTGAAGACGGACACACTGAGTTGGAAACCTCTGTGCAGCTTTCTTCTGCTAATGCCAAAAGGGCTAATCTGAAAGCCCTTTTGCAAAGGGGCTACAAAGCATGGCATCATGCTGAGAGTTAAATTACTTAGTTCACCGAAAGCAAAACGAATGATTGCCATGCATTGCTATGTGTGATCATTCAGTGTGTGTAGGAGGATTTGTAGGTCTTGTAACAACAACAAACTAACTCTGGAAGCTGAAGATGAGGGGCCCATAAGCACAAGTAGCTGGCTAGGGAAGCAGCTGTGGTGATGTTAGGCATTGTCCTAACCAGACATTTATCATTGAGTGAGTATCAACCTGACTTCTTGATGCTTCAAAAGTATAAACAAGATGATTTATAGGGACTTGAAATCTCATTTGTAAGAACAAAATTAGTATAATGAGCCCAACATGCAACTGGTTAGAGGCTAAGAAGTTTTCCTGAATAAGGGGCAATTTCCTTCAACTTCTTTCTCATTATTCACTTTGCCAAGCATCGTCCTCCATTTTTGTGCCTTGATTTGCTGCTATGGAAAAATTCCCCCCAAAATAACTTTATTATGATGCTCTCATTCTTACTCAGTAATTTGTTCTCTTACCTATCACCCCTATAGAAAACCTATTCTGAACATGTGGAGACTTTGTACTTATTGGGGGTCCAAAAGTGGGAAGACACAACTAGAAATTTAATAACATAGTATTATTGCTAGCCCTTTTTACTATCAGGCCTAAGTATGTTCTAATTTAAATAATGCCTTATACACCGCACTCAATACTGGTTTTCCAGATTAGAACATAAGATATAAACAAACATTTCAATCATTTAGAGTTGTGAAGTATACCCTTCAAATGTAACCACTAACCCTGAAGACAGATATTATCTATCGCTATATAACAAATTACCCCAAAATTTACTGGTTTAAAATAACAATAAACATTAATATCTCTTACAGTTTTGTGGGAGCAGCTTAATCAAGTGGTTCTGCCTCCAGATCTCTCACAAGGTTGTAGTCAAAATGCAGATCAGTGCTTCAGGAATCTGATGGTTTCAAAGGCTGGAAGACCTACGTGCATACTGGCCAATTCACAATGCTGGCAAGTTGGTACTGGTTGTTGGTTTGAGTCCTCATTTCCACACCATGTGTGTTCTCCTCAAGGCTGCTTGAATGTCTCCATAACATAATGGCTGGCTCCCTACAGAGCAAACAGATTCTAAGAGAGAGAAGTTAGTGGAACCTACATCTTTTTATGACCTAGAATTGGACATCAACACAGCATCACTTCTGTTCATTAGAAGTGAGTCACCATGTCCTATCCACATTGCAGGGGCAAGGAATTAAGCTCCACATGTTGAAGAGAAGAGTGTCAAACAATTTGCAGGCCTGTTTTAAAAATATCATTGGTTATATGGGGTGCCTGGGTAGTTCAGTCAGTTAAGCATCCAACTCTTGATTTTGGCCAGGTTATGATCTCGCGGTTCATGAGCTCGAGCCCCAAATTGGGCTTCTTGCTGACAGCACGGAGCCTGCTAAGAATTCTCTCCCTCTCTCTGTCTGCCCCTCCCTTGCTTGCACGTGCTTGCCCTCTCTCTCTCTCTCTCTCAAAATAAATCAACATTTTTAAAAAGTATCAGTGAGGGGTGTCTGGGTGGCTCAGTCGGTTAAGCAAGCGTCCGACTTCGGCTCAGGTCATGATCTCACGGTCCGTGAGTTCGAGCCCTGCGTCAGGCTCTGTGCTGACAGCTCAGAGCCTGGAGCCTATTTCAGATTCTGTGTCTCCCTCTCTCTCTGACCCTCCCCTGTTCATGCTCTGTCTCTGTCTCAAAAATAAATAAACGTTAAAAAAATTTTAAAAAAAGTATCAGTGTTATAGATAAATTATCTTTAAATCCTTATAGCTTATTTTGAGGTATAATTTATATAAAGTAAAATTCATAAATCTTAAGTGGACAGCTGAGTGACTTTTTATATGAGTATATACCCATGTAATCACCATCTAGATAAAAATATATAACATTTTCAGTTCCTTAGAAAGTTCCATCATATGAATTCCTTTGAATTTTTTATGTACGCAATCACCATCTACAAATAAAGATACCTTTAATTCTTCCTTTTTGACCTTTATAATTTTCATTTCTTTTTCTTGACTTTCTGTACTGTTAGGGCCTCCACTACAAGATTGAGTAGAATGTGATATGAGTGAACTTCCTGGTCTTTTTCTTGACTTAGGGGGTATATATTTGGTATTTCACCATGTATATCTGTAGGTTGTTTTATAGGTAACTTTTATCAGATTGAGGAATCTCTGTTCTACTCCTAATCTGATTAAGCTTTGGCAGCAGAAGCATAAATGGAATCACAATTTATGATTTTACTATTGTTCATAGCTTTACACATTAGTCAGGGTATTGCCTTTAGCTACTAATATTCTTTATCTAATTTAGAAAAAAATCATGCCAGGTCTGTACATAAAAAAATATTGCGCAGGTAGTCCTCAAGTTCCAAATACACTGATCTTCAAATGTACATTTGTCAGTTCTTTGGAAATTGCAAGACTTTGTCATATGGAAGCTTAATTATGCTTGGTGCTTAACCATGGAGGTCAACTACAAAAAGAGTATTGAATCCACTTTAAGTGCAAAGTATGGTCTGTGCTACTGATGGGGGTGGCCATGGCATTTTGAAGAGAAATGGGAGGAAGAACAGATGAAACCCAGCAGCAGCAGCAGCAGCAGCAGCATGTGAGGAGGGTAGTGCTCACCTCCACAGACTCCCAGAGCTGCCCCAAAGCTAGATGTGGCTGACATTTGTGAATCAGCATCATATGATGCTCTCTGAACCCTGCCACATGTGGTAAAGAATTCTTAAGAGTCGCAACCTGCAATTTACACAGCTCTAAAAGCAATAAATTTTAAAATGAGACCATTTGAATAGCACTGACAAAATGTTCTTAAATTTATTGTCACATTTACTCTTCACAGCAGCCCTGTGAGGTTAACATCTACATTTTTCAGAAGAGGACACTGAAACTTGGAAACATTCAGTGACTTGCTCAATATCTCCTGGCTTACGAGGACTACACCCAGAACCTGACCCAACACTCCAGGTATGTAATCTTTTTGCTGCATTATGTTGGTAACTGTTTGCCTGACAATTTTTAATGTTTTTTAATTGCTTCAGCAGGGGTGTTCATGCTTAATGTAATTTTAATGTTGCTTTCCTTAATGTAAATTGAAGGAAGTGTTTTTAGATTCCCAGCTCTTGGTCTCAGTACATTTAGCCATTTGTATGAACAAATAGAGAAAGTCTTTCTTCCTCCTCCAGCACATGAACCTTTTTCACATTTTAAGAATTCTGCTCCAGGCATCAAGGAATGAGAGTGTAACAAAGCTGATAAGAGAATAATTCTATAATTTGGCAACTAATCTAAATATGACACACCTAATAATGAATGAAATGACTAATAATGAATGAAAATCATTCAGCAGCATCATTTCATTCATGTCAGCACATCTGTTTCCCATCACTATGTTGAAGGCCCTGTCTTGGGCACTATTAGAGATATGACTAATTCTTCAGATAACAAATTTCAATTTATGAATACTTCCTAATGTAGATGTCAGCATCATCCTTGTGTTTCAGGTAAGATAAAAAACCACAGAACACACACAAGAACACTGTAGGATATACACATTTTAGTGTATTTTTTTATTTTTAATTTCTTTAAAAAATTTTTTAATGTTTACTTATTTTTGAGAAAGAGAGAAAGAGAGACAGAGAGACCATGAGTGGGGAGGGGCAGAGAGAGAGGGACACACAGAATTTGAAGCTGGCTCCAGGCTCCCAGTACAGAGCTGACACAAGGCTCAAACTCATGACTGTGAGATCATGACCTGAGTCAAAGTCTGACGCTTAACTGATGAGCCACTCACGTGCCCCAGGACATACACATTTTAGATTCAGATTGATTTTCAGAGTAAGTTGTGGTCTGCAGTGCTGCTGGAGAGGCTGCTTTGATACCAGACCAGGAGGCAGTGGTGAGCCAGATAGGGATGTCTCAGGCGTCTATGTAGAGTGAAAGCCTTGTTTAACACAGGATACTTACATGAGCCAGAGGAGAATGGCATTAGGGCACAGAGAGACCCAGTGAGCTAATCACTAGGTGACCCTGAGGTTTCTGAGGTGACTGCAGATCCATCTAAAGGGCTGGTCAGAGGGCAGCTGGCTGGGCTGGGTGTGTGCAAAGGTAGCTCTGATGGACAGACCCAGCAAGGACAACAAAGGGGCTCTCAGTGTTTACATAATAAATGATGGCCTCTAAGGAAGGCAGACTCATACTTTCTCAAGGTTTTCTATTTGTATCAGATCAATCAGTGTCAAATATGAAAGAGCATCTTTCCAAAGGCCATGAATATTAGTCTCGTTTGCTTTGTAAACAAGGACTGAAGGCTTCAAAGTCATTATGTCATCACTTCTCAGATTCTGAATGTTCGAGTAGAGCTAATTGCTCTGTCTTTGCTAATATTCTTCTTAAATCATTGATTGGATCAGCCCATGAAACATGAGAGTTCAGAACAAAGATAGAGTTTTCCAAAAGTGGATCTGCAGCAGGATTTGAGTTTGACTTTCACCTCCTTAATTTTCTGTCATTCCCTTGGGGAAGAACCCCATGATCTAAATGATCTAAACAGTTGGTAGAAGGCTCTTTCAGGGCTCTAGATAGTCTGAAATCTTTTTTTTTCTTTCAACTCTTCTAGACATTTATATCGAAGTGCCCCTGCCATGTCTTGTATGACTGTCTACCTAGGTTTCAGACAGTTCCCCTGTCCAGCATGCAGTCAGGCATAAATCACTTCCCACAGGTAGAAGGGTGACAAGTACCCCTACCCACGTCCCCCCACCTCAGGAGCATCAGAAGACGAAGACTTCTGCAGAGGACTTGGTCCTCACTGGAGGTCCTCACACTAAAGTCTGTTCGTTCATCATTTCCTGACAGGTGATTATTTCTTGAGCTAGTTACTTTCTTCTTTAAACAAGATCTCTATACAGTATCAGGGGAAATGAGTTTTAGACTCTTCCACCAGGCATTTTTTCAAGGGCTTTCCAATGACATTTTCATAATTTCCACACTCTTGTCTATTTACAGTTTGTGGAGTTCTCTGAGCTCTGGTTTATATCTTTGTATGCTGTATTCTTGTCCTTTGAGATAATGCTTTCAGAGCTTTGCCATTCTGCTGTGAGGCCTGTGTCTTACTCATATCAGAAGAATTAATGCCAAGGAGGCAAGGTCCCGGTTGTTTAATTTGGAAAGGCTCATTGTTGTTCATTCCTCTGAGGTCCTGCTTGAGACAGGTTTATCAAGTTCCTACATGTGATTTTTATGGCTCTTCCATCTAAGTACAAAAGTAGGCGTCAGTAATCATTATATCAAATAAACTGACTCAGAACTTTAATTAAGACTAATATAAGTATGTTAAGACCTAAATTTTTTTCTACTCTATTACTTTGTTGTTTAATTACTAATTTATAGTTAAAGAGCAGTATTAAAAAGAGTAGTACAGAGTCAAATAGTAAAGAATGTGGTTAAACTCTGGCACAGGAAACCTCTCAGTAAACACTTTAAAAGGACATAGATTAAGTCTCAGTGATGCACAGAAAAACTACAGGCTTTGATTACTCTCATTGCTTTTCATTTCTTTCCATTATTTACTGTTTGGGCCTCTTTAGTGAAGGGGCTTTGTTCTGTTCCTAATTGTCAGTCTTCCGTAATTTCACAACAGCAAGTGAGAAATGTCTTAAATGAGAAAAGCTCATTTCTATTTAGCTTTCTAGTCATTCCGCAGAACTGGAGTTTTATATAATTTGAGATTGCTTTGAGAGTCTTCTATTACCCATTACTCTGAGTGTTTTCTAATCACTAATCATGGCTCACTAAATGTCAAATGTTCATCTAGTGATTTATGTTCTTGTTTCACAGATTTCCTTAATTGTTTCTACATAAACCCAAGAAATAATAATTTGAAGAACTGGATGTTTTGGAAGATATATCATTAGTTTATAATCTCCTCTGATAAAACCTGAAGTACTGGACCAACAGATATGAAGCAGTGTGTTAGTCACAGGACCTTGCCTCAGAGGAGACCATGTTTCCAGTGTCGGGCCAGTAGATGCAAAAGAGTCCACTTACTTCCTAGAAATGAGTGCTCTACAGCAAGAAACTGTGTGCTCTCAGCCTTTCCTGTGGGATCAAATGCACTAGTGACAAATAATAACATGATATCCTTTTCTGCTTTAATTTTTTTATTGAAGTACAATTGACATCCCATGTTATATTAGTTTAAGGTGTACAACACAATTATTCAACACTTGCACATATTGTGAAATGATCACCACAATAAGTCTAGTTATTATCTGTCACCATACAAAGTTATAAAAAAAATTTCTGTGATAAAAACTGTTAAGATTTGCTTTCTTAACAACTTTCAAATTTGCAATACAATAATATTGACTACAGTCACTATGGTGTACCTTATATCCCCATGACTTAATAATTGCATAACTGGAAGTTTGTACTCCTTGATCCCCTTCACCCATTTCGCCCACTCTTCCAAACCCCTTCCCTCTAGCAACAACCAGTCTATTCTTTCTATCTATGAGTTTGGTTTGGTTTTGTGTGTTCATTACCTTTGCTTTTTATGTTCCACGTGTAAGTGAAATCATATGGTATTTGTCTTTCTCTGTCTGGCTTATTTCACTATTATGCTAACATAATGCCCTCAAAGTCAATTCATGTTGTTGAAAATGACAAGATTTTATTTTTTGTGGCTGAGTAGTATTGCATATATATATATATATATATATATATATATATATATATATATATACATACATATACCTTTTCAAATTAGTATTTTATTTTCTTCAGATAAATACTCAGAAATGAAATTGCTGGATTGCATGGTAATTTTTTTTGCAATTTTTTGAGGAACCTTCATACTGCTTTCCATAGTGGCTGCACCAATTTATGTTCCCACCAATAGTACACAAAAGTTTCCTTTTCTGCACATCCTCACAAACACTAGTTATTTCTTGTCCTTTCAATAATAGTCATTCTGATAGGTGTGAGGTGATATCTCACTGAGTTTTTGATCTGCATTTCTCTGATGATAGGGGATGTTGAGCACCTTTTCATATATCTGTTGGCTATTTATGTATCTTCTTTAGAAAAATATCTATTTAAGTACTTCACACCCATTTTTTAATTGGATTGTTTTGTTTTTATTTTTTGTTTCCTATTGAGTTGTATGAACTCATTACATATTTTGGATATTAACTCCTTATCAAATACATAGTTTGAAAATATTTTCTTTCATTCTACAGGTTGTCCTTTTTTTATATAAACAAAAAATTTGTGGTTTATTTAACTGACATATAATAAGCTGAACATATTAAAAGCATAAAATATAATCAATTTTAGCATTTATATATATCCATGAAATCATCACCACAATCAAAATAATGAACACATCTACATACCCCAAAAGTTTCTTTTTCTTTTTTAAATATAATTTATTGTCAAATTGGCTAACATACAGAGTGTAAAGTGGGCTCTTGGTTTTGGGGTAGATTCCCATGATTCATTGCTTATGTACAACACCCAGTGCTCATCCCAACAAATGCCCTCTTCAATGCCCATCACCTATTTTCCCCTCTCCCCCCACCATCAACCTTCAGTTTGTTCTCTGTATTTAAGAGGCTCTTATGGTTTGCCTCCCTCCCTCTCTGTTTGTAACTATTTTTTCCCCTTCTCTTTCCCCATGGTCTTCTGTTAAGTTTCTCAAGATCCACATATGAATGAAAACATATATCTGTCCTCTGACTGACTTATTTCACTCAGCATAATACCTTCCAGTTCCATCCATGTTGCTGCAAATGGCATGATTTCATTCTTTCTCATTGCCAAGTAGTATTCCATTGTATATATGAACCACATCTTCTTTATCCATTCATCAGTTGATGGACATTTAGGCTCTTTCCATAATTTGGCTACTGTTGAAAGCGCTGCTATAAACCAAGGGCACATGTGCCCCTATGAATCAGCACTCCTGTATCCTTTGGATAAATTCCTTGTAGTGCTATTGCTGGGTTGTAGGGTGGTTCTATTTTTAATTTTTTGAGGAACCTCCACACTGTTTTCCAGAGTGACTGCACCAGTTTGCGATCCCACTAACAGTGCAAGAGGGTTCCTGTTTCTCCACATCTTCACCAACATCTGTTGTTGCCTGAGTTGTTAATTTTAGCCACTCTGACTGGTGTGAGGTAGTATCTCACTATGGTGTGATTTGTATTTCCCTGATGAGTGACATTGAGCATCTTTTCATGTGTCTGTTGGCCATTTGGATGTCTTCTTTGGAAAAGTGTCTATTCATGTCTTCTGCCCATTTCTTCACTGGATTGTTGTTCGGGTGTTGAGTTTGGTAAGTTCTTTATATATTTTGGATACTTGCCCTTTATCTGATATGTCATTTGCAAATATCTTTTCCCATTCTGTCAGTTGCCTTTTAGTTTTGCTGATTAATTCCTTCATTGTGCAGAAGCTTTGTATCTTGATGAGGTCCCAATAGTTCATTTTTGCTTTTAATTCCCTTGCATTTGGAGATGTGTTAAGCAAGAAATTGCTGTGGCTGAGGTCAAAGAGGTTGTTGCCTGCTTTCTCCTCCAGGGTTTTGATGGTTTTCTGTCTCACATTAAGGTCTTTCATCCATTTTGAGTTTTGTTTTGTTTTGTTTTGTTTTTGTATGGTGTAAGAAGGCAGTCCTGTTTCATTCTTCTAAATGTTGCTGTCCAGTTCTCCCAGCACCATTTCTATACACCAATAATGAAGCAACAGAAAGAGAAACCAAGAAATGGATACCATTTACAATTGCACCAAGAACCATAAAATACCTAGGAATAAACCTAACCAAAGATGTAAAAGATCTGTATGCTGAAAACTAGAGAAAACTTATGAAGGAAATTGAAGAAGACACAAAGAAATGGAAAAACATTCCATGTTCATGGATTGGAAGAATAAATATTGTTAAAATGTCAATACTACCCAAAGCAATTGACACATTCAATGCAATTCCAATAAAAATTGCACCAGCATTCTTCTCAAAGCTAGAACAAACAATCCTAAAATTTTTATGGAACCACAAAAGACCCCGAATAGCCAAAGTAATACTGAAGAAGACCAAAGCGGGAGGCATCACAATCCCAGACTTTAGCCTCTACTACAAAGCTATAATCATCAAGAAACTATGGTATTGGCACAACAACAGACACATAGACCAATGGAATTGAATAGAGAACCCAGAATTGGACCTACAAATGTATGGCCAACTAATCTTTGACAAAGCAGGAAAGAGTATCCAATGGAAAAAATACAGGTTGTCTTTTGATTTTCTTTCTTTCTTTTTCTTAAAGTTTATTTTTACTTATTTTGAGAGAGGGGGAGAGAGATTATGGGAGGGGCAGAAAGAGAGGGAAGAGAGAATCCCAAGCAGGCTCAGCACTGTCAGCACAAATCCTGATGTGAGGCTCAAACTTACGAACCATGAGATCATGACTTGAGCCAAAATCGAGAGTTGGACGCTTAACCAACTGAGTCACCCAGGCTCCCCACCTTTTCATTTTCATTTTAGATGTCCATATTGTCCAACATTGAGTCCCTAGAAGCCCATCCAGTCGGAACACATGTGCCTGATGTTTCACCAGCAACACAGACATCACACATGGAATTAAACTTTCCACAAGCTCAAACTACCTTCTAGTTTGGAGGCACCTATACCATTCATTTCTCTTGAGATGTTGCTGTCAACTTGGAGTGACTTTGCCTTCCAAGGGACATTTGGAAATGTCTGAAGACATTTTTGTCATAGTTGGGGAGGTACTAGAGATTCTACTAAACATCCTACAATACATAGGATGGCTCCCACAACAAAGAATTATCTGACACAACTAGCTCTTTTGCCTGTGTAACTGCATGCTGCCCACCCAACTCTTATTTGGTCTCCATTGCACACTAATGGCAAAACCCTGCAGCCACATGAGTGCACACTGACAGTGTCAGTCCTCTGACTTTGGTCTTCTTTAATATTGTGTTGATTATTCTGTGTCTTTTGCCTCTCATTATAAACTTTAGAATCAGTTTGTCAATACCAACAAAGTAGCTTTTGAGATTTTTTATTGGGATTATATTGAATCTAATCTTGGTAACTAAGTTGGGAATAATTAACATCTTGACAATATTGAATCAACACTGAGTTCATATTCCATGCATTATAACATTTTATTATATTGTATAATCTTTCATAGTTTTTTTTTTCAAAATGACTTTAAAGTGTATCTTTGCTACTCAAAACAGCTCAGTGAAATAAATATCCTTAATCTTTTTTTCACCCTTGAATGCTGCTAGAAGTGAAATACAATGAAGAATGTTCTACTGGGAAAGGACTAATATTGAAGGAGCTTTTTAGTTTTCTGGTTTAATTCATTTATTTTACAACAAGAAACTTGAGACCAATACAAGTGAAGTTCTTTGTTGTTGTTGTTGTTGTTGCTGTTGTTGTTGTTATTGTTTGTTTGGTGGGACCTTTTTTTTAAATATAATTTATTGTCAAGTTAGCTAACATACACTGTATATATACAGTGTGTTCTTGGCTTCTGGAGTAGACCCCATGATTCATTGCTTACATACAACACCCAGTATTCATCCCAAGTGCCCTCCTCAATGCCCATCACCCTTTTTTCCCTCTCCCCCAGCCCCCCATCAACCCTCAGTCTCTTCTCTGTATTTAAGAATCTCTTATGGTTTGCCTCCCTCCATGTTTGAAACTATTTTTCCCCTTCCCTCCCCGCCTCATCTTCTGTTAAGTTTCTCAAATTCCACATGTAAATGAAAACACATACCACTTGGGTATAAGTGGACCCCACAGTTCAAACCTGTGTTGTTCAAGGGTCCACTGTATATAAACTTTGGACCTTAGTTTTCATCTCAAAATGGTAATAATAGTAGTTCCACCTTATAAGGTAATTTCAGTATTAATAAGAAATATTATATAAAATGTCTAAAACAATGTGAGTGCAAATAAGTGTTAGAGCCTGACCCTTATGGAAATGTTTTTGGTGTGACAAATACTGGGGTTATTATGGGGACAATGGAGCAGTATATATGAAGTCAGGGTTTTTCTGAACTATTGGAACCTCTGAAGGCCATCTCAGCTTTCCACTCCCTCTCTTCTCAAACCCTCTCTATAACCATGAGAGCTTGATTTCTCATGGAGAGCAGTAATTTCACTGTGTTTCTTATTTTTCTGTATGCTCTACTTGTTAAAGAGGAGCCTATCACAAATGTCATCAGCTTAAAACAGGTTCAGCATGTGCCATCCCGAGTGGTACACCATACAACTATCTCTTTCCATGAAACTGTTAGTATATTCAATAACTCATTCTCATGACCATCTTCCTAAATACCCTGACTGTGCTACTGGAAATTGCCATTCTGAGCATTGTGGAAGACACGCCCAAAATTACTGCTTAAGAAAACAAAGCATCACTGGGCTTACCCAAAATAAAACCTATGGATGCTGAACTCTTATACTTTAGATTCCTCAAAAGCTGCTGAAGGGAACACGTCTAAGTTAATTTGCATCTGTCTCCTGAATAAGCTTTTTAATCAAAAGTAATCTGGGGGTGTGGGGTGGGGGCGCCTGGGCGGCTCAGTCAGTTAAGCATCCAACTTTGGCTCAGGTCATGATCTTGCAGTTTGTGGGTTCGAGCCCCACTTCAGGCTCTGTGCTGACAGCTCAGAGCCTGGAGCCTGCTTCCAATTCTGTGCCTCCCTCGCTCTCTGCCCCTCCCCCCCACACACTCTGTCTCTCTCTCTCTCTCTCTCTCCCTTACAAATAAATTAAAATGTTTAAAAAATTTTTAAATAATTTGTTATGAAGCATATTGAAATATCTTGCCTTTGCAGGGGGTAAGATTGATTTATTCATATGCCTTTGCAATATATGGTCATATATAGTGCTTTACTACACTTATAAGTGAATTAGCAAATAGGCCACTTATTTGTATTCTCACAATGCTCAGAGCTAGAGGGTTTACTGTTTCTGTGAGTGCTAGCTTGTGGGTTAGTATGGCATTTCTTTGGTTATTATTATTGCAAAAGATACTATTTATCAAATAGGAAAGCAATCTTGAAATAATGTATGCCAATATCATTAAGACCTCATCTAGGACATCATTCATAAGCCCACATGAATATTTACCCAGCCCTTACTACCCAAGGGCCTGTGGTTCATACACCAGCAGCATTGACATCACATGAGAGTGTGTTAGAAATGCAGACTTGTAGGCACCACCCTAGACTGAATCAGAACCTATACCAAAATCTCCAGATGATTCATATGCATATTAATGTTTGAGAGGCATCATCTTCAACCACCCAGGTTTTAATATTTTTTTGAGCCATTCCTCCAGATGCTTTCACAAACAGATCCAATTCAGCTCTTATTATCTACATTCCACAGAAGAAAAGAAGACTCAGCAAGACTGAACCATGTGTATTAGAAGTGCTGACACATGAAGAATCAAAATTCAACCCACCCCTGTGAGGGGTTCTCCACTCTGCCTAAGGATCAGAATAACCTTGGGATTTATAAAAACTCAGTTGCTGAGGTCCTTTTCACCTATTAAATTAGAATCTCCAGGGACTAGGTTGCTGGGATCTGTTTATTGAAAAGTTCCCAGCCTTGGGTGCCTGGGTGGCTCAGTCATTAAGCATCTGACTTCAACTCAGGTCATAATCTCATTGTTTGTGAGTTCATGTACCACACAAGGTGAGCTAGAGCCCTGCTGCAGGTGAGCATGAGCCCTGATTCCAGTGAGCATGAGCATAAATAAATAAATAAATATCCCAGCCTCATGCAGCCTACCTAGGAGCCTGCATGCAAGAGCCATCATCCCCATCCAGCTACCCAATGGGTCTTCAGAGAAAGCCAGATTTTAAATAGTTGATAATATTTGACATGGCAGCTTTCACTCTGTAGTTGGGAGATTTAAAAGCATAAGTCATTGTGTTCTTTTCCCACACATCCCTTCACTGAGAGGTCCAGAAGGTAGCAACTAAGACATGTTCACCTTTGTATACTTTGGCCCAGCACAGGGTCACATCTAGCAAATGCTGGGTAAGTGTTGATAAGTGATGGTCGCCAGTGGCCCTCATTCTACATGGTCTCCCGGCAGCCTCTGATGCTGTTGATCTCTTCCTCCTTCCAGAACATTCTCCAATCTGGGCCTCTGAAATAACTTCTCTCCTGATTTCCCTACTGTCTCTCTGATCTAGCCATGCCTCATCTACCTTCTTTTAGGCTCTTCCTTCTCTACCCCCCATGACATGTGGGTCTCACCAAGACTCAGTCTTAGCTCCTCCTCTCATCACCCTGAGCTTTCTTCAACCACATGCGGATGCCCTTTTAAATCTCTAAGTTGGACCTCACCTCTGTCTCAAGTCAAGATATCCACCTGAATAACTCAGCATTTTCAGTAAAGTGACCCAGAATCTTAGGTTGCTTGCATGCAGTTTCTATGTCACTTAATCAAAATGTAATTCTTTTTTTTTCTTCCTTAATTTTTTTTCTCATGTTTTCTATATACATGAATGGTACTACCATCTATCCAATGCACAAGGCAAATATCTAGGAATTTTCCATAACATCTCTCCCTTCCCTACTTCCCCCATGTTTAATCTACTGGTAATCTATTACCCATCAATTTTACCTTCTAAATATGTTCCCCTAGGGGCGCCTGGATGGCTCAGCCAGTTAAGCATCCAACTTCAGCTCAGGTCATGATCTCACGGTTCGTGGGTTTGAGCCCCACATCGGGCTCTGTGCTGACAGCTCAGAGCCTGCAGCCTGTTTCAGATTCTGTGTCTCCCTCTCTCTCTGCCCCTCCCCCACTCATTCTCTGTCTCCCTCTGTCTCAAAACTAAACATTAAAAAAAAATTTTATATATGTTCACCTGGTGTTCACTATCACCACTACTACTGCCCTAGTCTAAGCTACAATCTGCAGTCATCTCTTGACTTGACTTCTACAATAGCCTCTGAATTCTGCTCTCTACATTTGTTCTGACTTCTCTAATGTCTTCACACTGTAGTAGGTAGCCTCTAAAGTGACTCCCAGTGATTCCTGCCTGCTGGTGTTCATATCACTGTGTAATACCTTCTTCTTGAGTGTGGGCTTTACTAGGTGACTTGCTCCTGTGTCTAGAATTTGGCAAAAGTGATGAGATGTCACAACTGAGATTAGGTTACAAAAAGATTGTATGTTCTTTCTTTTCTTTCCCACTCTGAGGAAATCAAACTGCCATATTACCATGTTGTGCATAGCCCTATGGAGCCCCACATGGCAATAAACAGAAGTCTCCAACCAACAGCTAGTGAAGACCTGAAGCTTGACAACAGCCATGTGACTAAGCTTGGATGTGGATCCTCCCCTAGATGAGCCCTGAGATAACCACAGCCCCAGCTGACTTGGATTACAGCCTTGTGGGAGATCCTTAGAGGCAGAGGAACCAGTTAAGCTATGCTCAAATTCATGATCCACAGAACTGTGAAATAATAATGTGAGTTGTTTTAAACCATGACAAATTGGGATAATTTCTTATGCAGCAATAGATAACTGATACACCTATTATGCCACCCTCTGATTTACTTCAAAACCACCCATTTAAGAATAAAGACTAAAACCTTTAAGGCCTTTCTGGCCTGGTATCTGGGAACTTCTGTACTTCATCTGGTATGAGGCTCCTTTGCTTCCATAGTTCATGGAAGAAGTTCTACTCTCTCTCAATACAAGGCCTTTGCACTGGCCCCATCTGGCTTCCTTCAACTCTCAGAAAAACTGTCACTTGCTATGAGAAGTCTTCCCTGACTCTGCTGATGCAGGCTGGGTTCCACTGATAAATTCTATTGTAGACACCCGTTCCTTGTTCCTTGATTTTACAGGACTGATCAACTGACTTGTAATTATATACCTATATTTGGGACTATTACACTAAGGTCTATCTCCCTCACTAGACTATAAATTCCAGAAGAACAGAAACCATGTAGCAGGGCCCATATCTGTTTATGTCACCTTTGTTTCCCCACTACTTGGCACAACAAAAATTCTCAATAAGAATCTAATAAAAGAATGAGTAAGCCTATGTCTTTGCTATTCTGCCATGCAGGAAAGCTTTCCATCTTCCTCTCCTAATCCAGGCATCAGTACTTATACTGGAGTCATTCCCAAAGACTTTGGTGATGTTGATGGGGGAAAGGCCAGTCACACAGAGTTGTGTGAGCCATAGTAAAAGATTAGCATTTTATTCCAAGTGCAATGGGCACCTTCTGTATGCCAGGCACTGGGTCAGATGGTGGCAATATAATGGTAAGGAAAACAGACCCAGCCTTTGCTCTCATACAGTTTGTAGTCTGGTAGAAGAGAAAATGATTATCAAATCATCACACCAATAATAATCTGTGATGATGCAATGTGTAGGCACTATGAAAACATCATGAGAAGGATAGGCAAGTCTAGTGATAAGGAGTCACCCTTTATAAGTGACTCCAGTCTTTTACTGCCCATCACACAGGTTCACTATTCCAAGTACAATTGCTATCATGACCAACTCTTGAGTTTCTCTTTCCCAAACTTCACTATCCACCCCCCCTTTCATTCCCCATCATTACTAATGCTGTGAATAATTAAACTGACATATTACAGGCAGGGCACACTTTCCTTGTCATCTCCATATATGTATCTGGTTGTTGTTGTTGTTTTTCTTTAAAGCCAGAGAGAAAAATATGTATGGTGGAGTGGGACCCAAAATCTTTACTTTGCAATGATACACAATAGTACATCTAGATGTATACAGTGGATAACATCCATAAAATAATCCAAAGCCTATTAATAGAAAATCTTTACACTCAGATTTTAAAATTTAAGTCAGCCAACATCCTAAAAAATACTTTTCCTGTTAAATAAATGGGGTACAGTAAGAATGGCTTCATTACTTCTGTTTTGAAGCTTAAATGCCTTGATAGAGAAAGTAGAAAAATATTTCTCCTTCAAAAGTAAAAGTTAGGAAGTCAAGCTTGCTATTCAGTAGATTCACTGACTAACAACCATACATTATAATAGAATGTATACATGAATTGTTTCAAATGCCACCTGAAAAAGAAAAATGAAACATTTCTTTTTGATGAACTACTAATATGTCTTACCTAGACCACTTCTCCCCACAAAAACTGAATAAAAACTAGCAGAAATAAATGAGCTTCAAGTTGCCAACCTTGCAGGAAGTTCTGAAGTTTGCTGCAAGGAGTAACTCCCAGGTAGGGGGAAAAAAAAAGAGATGTGGTGAGAGGAAGGGAAATTCAAAAGGAACCAAGACATGGAAAAGTGACTGGTAGCCCAGTTAGAATGAGAATTTAGGTGTTTCTTGCTTTCTTCTCAAAGTCCTTGTCTCATCAGAACACTACAGATTACTGTCTGCTTCTAATTTTTAGTGTTGAGCTTATAAAGTATCAGACATCAGAGCACAGACAGCAGTTTTCCATAAGACCTCTTGTCCCTGCGCTCCACTGCCTGGTTCCACTGCTCTGCACAGACGGCAATTTCCAAGAGTGATTTGAGTTCATCACAGGAAAGAGATCAATACTCTAATTTGTCCTGGAGATGACAGGTCCCATATGATGGTGTGAGGTTCATGTGTCTGAGGAATAACTGTCATCTCTCAGGCAGTTGGAAGTGTCCTGCCAGGAGTGGGTGTGCCTGATCACATCATGCATTTTGACACAGTAAAGATAACTGACAGTACTATAGAAATAAAAGACAGTACTGTCTTTCCTCAGGACCATTTTGGATTTTCACATGGTTTAAGATATTTCATGGGTTCATTTCCTCTTTCCCCACCCTTTGAATATGTAATTCAACTTTTCAAATCACCTAGTGTGTATAATGCAAGCAAACAGCACCATCTAGTTTACTCCTCTTGCTGGCTTCCTTCAACAAAATGTATATGTTTTTCCAGTCTTCCTGGCTAACTAGAAGTTCTTTTATTTTTTTAATCCATGTAAATCACTTCTTTTATTTAATTTTTTTTTTAGTTAATATACAGTGCAATGTTGGTTTCAGGAGTAGAATTCAGTAACTCATTATTCACATACAACAACCAGTGCTCATCACAAGTGCCCTCCTTAGTACCCATCACCAATCTAGCCCATCTCCCACACACTTTCCTCCATCAACCCACAGTTTGTTCTCTATCATCAAGAGTCTCTTGTGGTTTGTTTCCTTCTCTTCTCCTTTTACCTCTCTTCCCATATGCTTATCTATTTTGTTTCTTAAATCCCACATGTGAGTGAAATCATATTTGTCTTTATCTGATTCACTTATTTCACTTAGAATAATACATTCTAGCTCCATCCATGTTGTTACAAATGGCAAGATTTCATTCTTTTTGATGGCTGAGTAATATTCCATTATGTGTACCTTTACCTTCTTTATCCATTCATCAGTCAGTGGACATTTGGGCTCACTCCATAGTTTGACTATTGTTGATAATGTTGCTATAAATATTGGGGTGCAAGTACTCCCTTTGAATTTGCATCCTCTGGATAAACACCTAATAGTTCAATTGCTGGATCCTAAGGTAGTTCTAATTTTAGCTTTTTGAGGACCCTCCATATTGCTCTCCAGAGTAGCTCCATCAGTTTGCCTTCCCACCAACACTGTAAGAGGATTCCCCTTTCTCTGTATCCTTATCAACACCT
The DNA here is from genome assembly GCF_027475565.1 of Acinonyx jubatus. Lineage (NCBI taxonomy): Eukaryota > Metazoa > Chordata > Mammalia > Carnivora > Felidae > Acinonyx > Acinonyx jubatus. Next base: position 62,282,744 of record NC_069391.1, read on the forward strand.
GTTGTTTCTTGTGTTGTTAATTTTAGCCATTCTGACAGGTGTGAGGTGGTATCTCATCATGGTTTTGATACGTATTTCCCTCATGATGAATGATGTTGAGCATCTTTTCATCTGTTAGCCATCTGGATGTCTTCTTTAAAAAGTGTCAGTTCGTGTCTTCTGCCCATTTCCTAACTCAGTTATTTGTTTTTTGGGTGTTGAGCTTGATATGTTCTTTATAGATTTTGGATACTAACCCTTTATCAGATATGTCTTTTGCAAATATTTTCTCCATTCCATAGGCTGCCTTTTTGTGTTGATTGTTTCCTTCGCTGTGCAGATGCTTCTTATCTTGATGTAGTCCCAATAGTACATGTTTGCTTTGGTTTCCCTTGCCTTCAGTGATGTGCCTAGTTGATCCAGTTGAGGTCACAGAGATTACTGCCTGTGTTTTCTTCTAGGATTTTGATGGTTTCCTGTCTCACACTTAGGTCTTTCATCCATTTTGAATTTTTTTTGTGTGTATGGTGAAGAAAGGGATCCAGTTTCATTCTGTATGTTGCCATCCAGTTTTCCTACTATCATTTGTTGAAGAAACCGTCTTTTTGCCATTGTATATTCTTTCCTGCTTTGTCAAAGATTAGTTGACCATATAGTTGTAGATCCATTTCTGGATATTCTGTTCTGTTCCATTGATCAATGTGTCTGTTTTTGTGCCAGTATCATACTGTCTTGATGACTACAGCTTTGTAATATAGCTTGAAAACCAGAATCATGATGCTTCCAGTTTTGTTTTTCTTTTTCAAGATTACTTTGGCTATTTGGGATCTTTCGTGGTTCCATACAAATTTTAGGGTTGTTGGTTCTAGCTCTGCAAAAAATGCTCGTGGTGTTTTGATAGGGATTGCACTGAAAGTGTAGATTGCTTTGGGTAGTATAGACATTCTAACAATGTTTGTTCTTCCAATCCATGAGCATGGAATTCTTTTCCATTTCCTTGTGTCTTCTTCAGTTTCTTTCATCAGTGTTCTTTAGTTTCAGAGTGCAGATATTTTACCTCTTTGGTTAGGTTTATTCCTAAATATCTTATTTTTTTGGTGCAATTGTGAATGGTATCAAGTCCTTGATTTCTTTTTCTACTACTTCATTATTGGTGTATAGAAATGCAACAAATATCTGCTTGTTGATTTTATATCCTGCAAGTTCACTGAATGCATGTATAGGTTCTAGCAATTTTTTGGTGGAGTCTTTTGGATTTTCTACATAGAATAACAAAATAGTGAAAGAGTCTGCAGATAGTGAAAGTTTGACTTTGTCCTCACCGATTTTGATGCTTCTTATTTCTTTCTGTTGTCTGAATGCTGAGGCTAGGACTTCCAATACTATGTTAGATAGTAACCTTGTCTTATTCCTGACCATAGGGGAAGGGCTCTCAGTTTTTCCTTATGAGGAAAATCCACTTATTGAGGATGATATTAACTGTGGGCCTTTCACATATGGCCTTTATCATGTTGAGGTATGTTATCTCTATCTACTTTGTTGAGGGCTTTTAAATTTTTTTTTTCAACGTTTATTTATTTTTGGGACAGAGAGAGACAGAGCATGAACGGGGGAGGGCCAGAGAGAGAGGGAGACACAGAATCAGAAACAGGCTCCAGGCTCTGAGCCATCAGCCCAGAGCCTGACGCAGGGCTCGAACTCACAGACCGCGAGATCATGACCTGGCTGAAGTCGGATGCTTAACCGACTGCGCCACCCAGGCGCCCCTTTTGAGGGTTTTTATCAAGAATGATGCTGTATTTCATTAAATCCTTTTTCTGCATCTATTAAGAGAATCATATCGTTCTTATCCTTTCTTTAAAAATTTTTTTTAATGTTTATTTTTGAGAGAGAAAGAGTGCAAGCAAGCAGGGGAGTGGCAGAGAGAGAGGAGACAGAGAATCCAAAGCAGGCTCCAGGCTCCAAGCTGTCAGCACAGAGCCCAATCTGGGGCTCAAACTCATGAACCATGAGATCATGACCCCAGACGAAGTCAGACACTTAACCAACTGAGCCACCCAGGCACCCCAATCCTTTCTTTTATTAATGTGGTGTATCATATTGATTGATTTGTGAATATTGAACCAGCCCTGCAGCCCAGGAATAAATCCCACTTGATCATGGTGAATAATCCTTCTAATGTACTGTTGAACTCAATTTGCTAGTATTATTGAGAGTTTTTGCATCCATGTCCATGAAGGATATTGACCTGTAATTCTCCTTTTTAGTGGGATCTTTGGATTTGGAATCAAGGTAATGTTGGCTTTGTAGAATGACTTTGCAAGTTTTTCTTCCATTTATATTTTTTGGAACAGTTTGAGAAGAATAGGCTAAAAGTTCTTCATTTGTTTTTATGTCCCTGTTAATCTAAGAAACATTATGAGGAAGATCTCTGGAAAGATGATGGAGTAGGAGGATCTATAGCTCACCTCATCCCATGGACACGCTGAGATAACACCTGTGGAACTAACTCTGAAAATGACCCAAAAACTGACAGAATAGACTTTCCACAGTTAACCATAGGGAAAAATCCACATTGGAAAGGATAAGAGGGGCAGAAACAAGGTTGAAAACCAAGCCTCTAACAATACTAACCACAAATAGAAGGGACACCACAAGCACAGAAAAGTGAGAGGATCAGACCCCACACCAGGCACTCCATGCACAGGAGACCTGCACTGAGCAGGTAAGTCTCTATAACTTTTAGCTTTGAAAGCCACTGGAGCTTAACTTTGTGAGTCTCTATAATCATTGCTGGAAGCCAAGCTATCCCAGCCTGATGGCAAGGCCCAGGCTGTGGACGGATTGATGACTGCAAGGCAGCCCACCAACAGTGAAGCTTCTTGTACTCCCGCTTGTAGGTAATTTGGCCTTAATAAGAGTACCTGGGGTATTGGGGTATTGTCTGTTGGGGAATTGCCCGCGACAGGCCCCCTGAGAAAAGAACCATTAGGAAAGAAAATAAGGTTCCACAAGAAATTGTGCAACCCTACATTTAGCCCTTACCATCTCCTATGGAGACTCCTCTACTTACAGGAAGGACAGCCTCATACATTTGTCAGCAAAGGAGGCCAATAAAGGAGAGACATATGGATTTGAAAGCCTCACTCCGGCAACTAAGGAGTGTATCTACAGGCACAAGTCACTCTAACCCCTAGGCCCACTTGGCCCCCAGGAGGCATTCCAGATGATGATGATTGAACCTAGTCAGTTAAGGTACAGAATGGTTCATTAGTTCCTAGCTGCATTGTCTCTCTGAGAATGTATGAGGCATGGGTTTCTAAGGCTTTTATGGCCCCTTCTTGGCACCTCGGACCGAGGCAAACACATTGTTCTTCTGGATTCAAGTGGTTCGGGAAAAACAACTAGGAGGTCATGTCCCTATAACTGTTCCACTTGAGGTATTGAAAGATAGATGACCTTTCATGAAAACAGCAAAGCAAATGCTTTATAGATTATAGATAAACATAGATGTGTAATGGAATAATGTAAGAAATTAATCAATAATCAAAGGGTATGAGGGAACATTACGAGAAAATCGCCATGTTACTTCTTAAAGGTTGATTACACATAGGAATATTTTCAAAATTAGGTAATGTTAGAAAAACATAGATGACGTATGCTATAAGGAAATCACTAGCAAATACAATGCCACATTTGCTACAATAAATCGGCCAGTTCAACACACTGCTGTTGTCTGTGTCCATTTTTATTTTTTGTTTTTATTTTAGTTTTGTTTTATTTTCACTTTTTCGCCAATGCCGTGCATCCTTCGGGAACCCCTGGTTGCTGGAGCTGGTCTCTGGCAAATCATCAGGGCTTCACTCCAAGCACTTTCAAAATCAGGGGGCTTAGCTCCAGGAAGACCAGGGGGCAATAGGAAACTGAGTCCCCTTCCTTAAAGAGCCAGCATAACAAATAAGCCAGCTAAGACACAGCACAGAAGCAGTAATTTGAAAATTAGCTGGGGTATATATAAAGACTCATGTACTAATCTCAGAGTGTGTGCTGGAAAGGCAAGGATCTTTAAGAGACTATTCCAAAAACAAAAGTGCTAACAGGCACCATTTCTCTTCCCCACCCCAGGCTACATAGTTGGACTTGTGGACCCAGTGTGAACACTCTCCAACAATGTTGCCAATACTGCATACCTCACCCCCACATTCTCCTAAAGATCCACCCCACTCAAAACGCATCAGTCCAAAGCAGTTTCTGCCCTGATACATCCTGCAAGTAACCTCAACAGGGACTAGTACCACTCCAAAATGACTTCTGCCCTGGGGAGAAGGGATGATAACCATACACAAAAGTGTGCCTACAGTCCCAGCAACCAAAACTTATAGCTGATAGTGCAGAGAGCTTCCTGTCCATCAGTGCAACTGTAGCCCCAGCTGGCAGACTGATTGCAGTCATCTGGTCTGACTGCCAGCCTAACCCACCAACAAAAATCTCTCAGGAGGCAGCGCAGGGAGAGTGCCCTGAAGTTTGGCATGATGTCACCCTGGCAGATGGGCTGAGGGCAGGCATCTGGTTTGACTGCTGACACCACCCAACTATAAGCCCACACAGCCATGAACAGGTCCCTTAGCGGTGCAGGGACCAAACCCTGCCCCATGCACCAGCCAACAGAACTAAAAGCAAACACAGCTCAGCAATAATAGTAAGGTGCACACAGCCCACGTAGGAAACACCCATGGAGTACCTGGTTCTGGTTACCAGGGCGCACCATGGAACCTCTTCTTCATATAACCACTATTTGCAGGATCAGGAGACATAGCTGATCTTCCTAAAATATAAAAACAAACACAGAGAGTTAGGCAAAATGAGGAGACAGGAGAATGTGTTCCAAATGAGAGAACAGGATGAAACAGCAAAAAAGCTAAATAGAATAGAGATAAACAATATGCCTAATAAAGAATTTAAAGTAATGGTCATAAATATACTCAATGGACTTCAGAAAAGAGCACAAGATCTCACTGAGGCCCTCAACAAAGAGATAGAAAATATTTTAAAACACCAGCTGGAGATGAACTCAATAACTGAAATTTCAAAAAATACATAATAAGGAATCAATAGCAGATTAGAGAATGAGGAGGAATGGATCAGTGATCTGGAAGAAAATTAATCAAAAGCAACCAAGCTGAACAGCAAAAGTAAAAAAAAAACTTTTTCTTCATACAAAATGAGGATGATCCCATGAAGTTGTTGGTAACTACTTGGCCCAGCCTCTGAACTGTAAATACATGGATATGATCCTAAATATAATTCCACAGGCTTCGAACACTCAACTGCATGGTAGACCAATCCTGGTCTCAGGCTTGTCACTAAAAGTGGTCATGAAACACTAATCTAAATAGGCATGCCAATGTTTTCACAACTGACAACAGAATACAGTTCACTGAAGGAACTGGCAGATTGATTCTGACCTGGATGATTGCTGGTCAAACAACAACAACAAAGACATTATCTTGAGGTTTTTTGTTATGTTTTTTTTTTATTAAAAAAAAATTTAACGTTTATTTTTTTTTGAGACAGAGACAGAGCATGAACGAGGGAGGGTCAGAGAGAGGGAGACACAGAATCCGAAACAGGCTCCAGGCTCTGAGCTGTCAGCACAGAGCCTGATGCAGGGCTCGAACTCACGGACCATGAAATCATGACCTGAGCTGAACGCTTAACCGACTGAGCCACCCAGGCGCCCCTCTTGAGGTTTTAAACAAGACCCAGATTCTCATAAAATAATATCTAAAATATCCAGGGTACAAGTAAGAATAACTCAGCATTTAAAGAATGAGGAAAATCTCCATTAAAATTTTTTTAAAAAGCAGGGGGTGCTGCCTGGGTGGCTCAGTCAGTTAAGCGTCCGACTTCCACTCAGGTCATGATCTCAGAGTTCACAAGCATTGGGCTCTGTGCTGACTGCTCAGAGCCTGGAGCTTTCTTTGGATTCTGTATCTCCCCCTCTCTCTGACCCTCCCCTGCTCACACTCTGTCTTTCTCTCCCTCAAAATAAATAAACTTTAAAAATATTTTTTAAAAAATAAAAAAATAAAGAATGAGGAAAATCTCAGTGTGCAAGGAAAAAAAGAAAAAGACAGTGACAGATACCAACCATGAAATAACACAGATATTGGACTTTAAAGCACCTGTTATGACTTTTATTTCTTTATTTCTAACTTATTTATTTACTCATGTACTTATTACTATTTTATTATTAACTTATTAACTATTGTACTATTTATTTAAAGCACCTATTATAACCCAAGTAAGGACAAATATTCTTGAAATGAAAAGAAAGATAGAAAGTATCCACACAAAATAAAAAGATAAAGAGCAACACAAAAATTCTGTAACTAAAACAACCATCACTGAAATAAAAATGCCACAGGATGGGCCCATAGCAGAACAGAGATGACAAAGGATAGAGTCAATGGATCTGAAGGTAGATCAATACAAATTATCCTATATGAACAACAGAGAAAAGGAAGTATTAAATGAACAGAACTTCAGGGACCTTTGAACAATACAAAAATATCTAACATTCACGTCAGTGGAATACTACAAGGAGAAAAGCACAAGCATGGAGCAGGAAAAAAAAATTTGAAGAAATAATAAATGAAAACTTCCAAATGTGTCAAAAAACATAAACTTACAGATCCAGTAAGCTTAGCAAACCCCAAACAAGATAAGAAAAAGTGATAAATAAATAAATAAATAAATAGGCTTAGATAACAAAATTGTTGAAAACTAAAGACCAATAAAAATAAAAATTCCCTGAAGGAGTCAGAGAATCCCCAAGGTACAGACCAACTCCCATGGACCCAGACTTCAGGCTAACCCTCATGTTAAGCCAGCCCCCATAACCCAGCCTTCAGGTTGGCTCCTGTGCACCCAGGCTTCCAGTCTGCTCCAACTCCACAAAACCAAATACCAGGCCCACACAGTAATCTCTGGCACGTGGTTAGCCTCCACTGACCCAACATCCAAGCAACACATGCTGACCAGATCCTAGGCCTATCATGCGGACTCAAGTACCAAATCCACTTCAGTAAGCCCAGACACCAGACAAGCCCTCATGACCCAAGCACCAGGACTGCCCCCACCTGAGGATTCCAGCAGCAAGCCAACTTCAGATATGACCAGATGACTCACCCAGAATCTCTGAATAAACCGACTGGCAAAGACCCTTCCTTACCAAAGCTAGTCTATAAAGATTGACAGAGAGGCCTTCTTCTTCAAATGCACAGATACCAGCACAAGGCCATTAGGACCATTAATAATCAAGGAAACATGACAAAACTAAGGAAAATTAATAAAGCTCTAATGACTGATTCCAAAATTAAATGGAGATCTATGAAATATCTGACAAAGAACTCAGAATAATCCTCTTAAATTCCATAAACTACAAGAAAACACAGCTAGACAACTAAAGATTAGTTGATTAAGGAAATAATGCATAAACAAAATGAGAGGTTCAACAAAAAAATACAAACAATTATAAAACTAAACAAAAACCTTAGAGTTAAAGAATACCATGATTTATCTTCAAAGGCATTCAACCAAGCAGAAGAGAGAATTAGTAAATTAGATGTCAACTATTTGAGATTATCCAGAGGAAAGAGAGAAAGAGAGAAAGAGAAAGAAAAAGAAAGGAAGGAAGAAAGGCAATAAGGGAGGAAGAAAAGAAAAAAAGAAAGGAAAGGAAAGGAAAGGAAAAGAATTTTATGTACTACCAGGAAAAGAGAGGAACAGAGGGAAGAAATCTTATTTAAATAAATAATAGCTGAGAACTTCTCAAACCTGGGGGGAGATCTGGACAACCAAGTTAATGAAGCTACTAGGTCACCTCAAAGTTTCAATCCAAAATGATCTTCTCCAAGACAAAAATCAAAGACAATTTTTAAAATATCATGAGAAAAAAAGGTATTCACCTATAAGAGAACTTCCATAGCTTCAGTGAATTTCTCAACAGAAATCTTGCAGGCCAGTAGAGCATGGGATGATATATTCAAAGTGTTGAAAGAAAAACTGCCAACCAAGAATGCTTTATCCACAAAAATTGTCCTTCAGAAATGAAGTAATGATAAAAATTTTTCCAAACAAACAAAAGCTGAGGGAGCTTAGCCTTAGGAGAAATGCTAAAAGAAGACCTTCAAGCTGAAATGAAAGGATACTAATTAGCAACATGAAAACATATGAAAATGTAGAATACACTGATAAAAGTAAGCATATAGATGGATTCAGAATACTCTAATACTATCAGATGGTATGTGTTAACCACTGGTCTAGTATAAAGATTAAAGAAAAAAAGTATTAAAAATAGCTATAGCCACAATAATTGGTTAATAGATACACAGTATAAAAAGATGTAACTGTGATGTTAAAAACATAAAATATGTAAGGAGGGGGTAAAAGGTTAGAGTTTTTAATACAATCAAAGTTATGTTGCTCATCTTCTAAAAATATACTGTTGTATCAAAAAGATATTTCAAGTATGCCTCAGCATAACCACAAAACAAAAACCTATGTAGATAAACAGAAGATAAAAACAAGGGAATCAAAGTTTGCAACTACAGAAAACCATCAGTTCACAAAGGAAGACAGTAAAGGAGAAAGAAAGAGAAAAAAAGGCACTACAAAACAGCCAGAAGACAATTAAAAAGATGTCAATAGTAAGTCCTTACCTATCAATAAATACTTTAAATGTAAATGGATTAAATTCTCCAATAAAAAGGCAAAGTGGCTGAATGGATAAAATAAAACAAAACTCAACTATATGCTATTTTCAAGAGACTCACTTCAGCTTCAAAGACACACATAGACTCAAAGTGAAAGGAGGGCAAAAGATATTTCATCCAAATGGAAACCAAAAAAGACCAGTAGTAGCTATACTTATATCAAACAATACAGACTTTATTTTTATTTATTTATTTATTTATTTATTTATTTATTTAACTTTTTTAATGCTTATTTATTTTTTGAGAGAAGAGACAGAAAAGAGCAAGCATGAGTGGGGGTGGAACAGAGAGAGAGGGAGAGAGAGAGAGAGAGAGAGAGAGAGAGAGAGAATGCCAAGCAGGTTCCACGCTGTCAGCACAGAGCCCAGTGCAGTGCTCAAACCCATGAACTATGAGATCATGACCTGAGCTGAAATCGAGTTGGGTGCTCAACTGACTGAGCCACCCAGGCATCCCAAAAAATGCAGACTTTAATTCAAAAGTTTTAACAAGAAATTTAAAAGTTCATTACATAATGATAAAGGGATCAATTCCCTTTATCCTCAAGAAAATATAACCATAGTAGATATATATGCACCCAACATTGTAACATTTAAATATATTAGGAAAATTCTAGCAGATCTGAAGGGAGTAATAGACAACATTATAGTAAGTAAGGGACTTCAATGCCCCACTTTCAGCAATGGATAGATCATCCAGATAAAAAATCAATAAGGAAACATCACTTGAAATATACTTTAGAACATATGGGTCTAAGAGATATATACAGAACATTCCACTCAATAGCAACAGAATACACATTCTTCTCAAGCCCACATGGAACATTCTCCAGTATAGGTCATATATGTTAGGTCACAAAACCATTTTCAGCATATTATAAAAAGATTGCAAAGATAGTAATGATCTCTTCTCTTTTTTTATTTATTTCTTTGTGGGGGGGAGAGGCAGACAGAGGGGGAGAGAGAGAATCCCAAGCAGGCTTTGAGCTGTCAGTGCAGAAAAAAAATGGAAAATACATAAATATGTAGAAATTAAACAACACACTCCTAAACAGCCAATGGGTCAAAGATGAAATCAGAAGAGAAATAAAAAATATCTTGAGACAAACAAAAATGGAAACACAATATACCAAAACTACTGTGATGCAGCAAAAGCATTTCCAGAAGGGAAATTTATTGCAGTAAATCCCAACATTAAGAAAAAATAAAGTTCTCACATAAGCAATCTAACTTTATACCTCAAGAAACTAGAAAAATAAAACAAAATAAGCCCCAAATAAGCAATGGCAGGAGATAGCAAACATCAGAGCAGAAATATATCAAATAGAGAATAGAAAAACAATGAAAAGAACAATGAAACAAGGTTATTTTTTGAAAAGATAAATAGATATTTAGCTAGACTTACCAAGAAAAAAAGAGAACTCAAATAAATAAAATTACTTGTGAAAGAGAGACTTTACAATGATACTACAGAAACACAAATGATCATAAGAGACTGCTATGAACAATTATATGCCAGCAAATTGGACAAATTTAGAAAAAATGAATAAATTCCTAGAAACATACAATATATTAAAACTGAATTATGAAAAAATAGAAAATTTGAACAGACCAATAATGAGTAATGAATTAAACCAATAATCAAAAAGTTCTCAACAAAGAAAAGCCCAGGACTGAACATTTACCAAATTCTACCAAACATTTAAAAAAGAATTAACTTCAGGGGTACCTGGGTGGCTCAGTTGGTTTAACCATGTGACTCTTGATCTCAGCTCAGGTCATGATCTCATGGTTCATGAGTTTGAGCCCTGTCTGCCTGTCTCTCTCTCTCTCTCTCTTTCTCTCTCTCTCTCTCAAAATAAATAAAGTTAAAAAAAAAAAAGAATTAATTCCAATCCTTCTCAACTATTCCAAATGACTGAAGAGAAGGAAACACTCCCAAATTCATATTATAAGCCCAGCATTACCATAATACCAAAGCCAGATAAGAATACCTCAAGGAAAAAAAAAAAAAAACAAAACTACAGGCCAATAACCCTGATGAATATAAATGCAAAAATTCTGCACAAAGCACTAGCAAACCAGATTTAAGAGTGCATTTGAGGATCATATACCATGATCAAGTGGGATTTATCCCTGAGATGCAAGGATGGTTCAACACCCACAAATCAATATGTGTGATACACCACATTAATAAAATGAAAGATAAAAATCATATGACCATCTCAACAGATGCAAAAAAAGCATTTGAAAAAATTCAATATTCTTTCATGATTACAAATACTCTCAAGAAACAGTAGAGAATGAACATGCATCAAACATAATAAAGATTATACATGACAGCTAACACCACACTCAATGGTGAAAAATTAAAAGCTTTCTATCTATGATCAAGAAACAGATGGGGCACCTGGGTGGCTCTGTCTGTTGAGCGCCCAACTTTTGTTCAGGTCATGAGTTCAAGCCCCACGTCAGGTTCTGTGCTGACAGAGCAGAGCCTAGAGACTGCTTTGAGTTCTGTGTCTCCCTCTCTCTCTGCCCCTCCCCTGCTCATGCTCTCTCTCTCTCTCTCTCTCTAAAACAAACATTAAAAAATAAATTAAAAAAAAGAAACAAAGATGCCCACTGTTACCACTCCTATTCAACATAGTATTGGAGGTGCCAACCAGAGAAATTAGGCAAAAAAAAAAAGAATTAAAAGTCATCTAACTTGCAATGTACAAAGTAAAATTATCTGTTTACTGACAACATGATATAGAAAATCCTAGATATTCCACCAAAAATTATTAGACCTAATAAATGAATTCAGTAAAGTTCCAGGATACATCAAAATACAAAAACCAGTTATGTTTCCATATACTAACAATGAACTATCTAGAAGGAAAAAAAACATTTTTAAACCATTTTCATTTACAGTAGCAACAAAAATACTTAGGAATAAATTTTACCTGAAAGTGAAACCAAAAACTGTAGGAAAATGATGAAAGAAATTAAAGAAGACATAAATAAATGGAAAGGTATCTCACATTCATGGAGTGGTAGAATTAATATTGTTAAATGTCCATACCACCCAAAGCCATCTATAGATTAAATGTAATCCTTATCAAAATTCCAATGGTGTTGTCACATAAGTAGTAAAAATTCTGAAATTCATGTGGAACCACAAAAGACCCAAAACTGCAAAAGCAATCTTAAAAAAGAACAAAGGTGAAAATGTCACACTTCCTGATTTCAGACTTTATTACCAAGCTATAACAATCAAAACAGTATGTTACTAACATAAAAAGACACTTAAGCCAGTGGAACAGAAGTGAGAGCCCAGTAATAAACTCATGCATATATAGTCAACTAATACATACATAAGTATGTGTTTACGTATATAGGTATCTATGTATGTATGTGTATGTGTATATAATGGAAGACCATTCAGCCATTAAGAAAAAGGAAATTCTGCCATTTGTGACAACAGTCTACTTTTTCCTGCCTTTTCTTCCTACAGATACCTTATACTCCAATCTTCCCACCCTTTAAACACACAATGTGCTTCCAATTCTGTCACTGTGTCGGTGGTCCCCAAGACCACTCCCAGATTCTATGATTTGCTATGAATACACAGGACTCAGCATACAATATATTCATTTATTTATTACAGTGAAAGGATACAAAACACAATCATCAAGACCAAATTCTGGAGGAAACTAGGCACAAACTTCCAAGAGGCCCCAGTGGAGTACACAGGATCCACTAATTCACACAGCAATAAATGTGACAGCATGTGTGAAATGTTTTTTATCAGGAAAACTCATTAGAGATTCAGTATCCAAGATTTGTACTGGGAGCTGGTACTCTCTGCCTAACACATACCAAAATTCCAGATTCTCAGAAAGAAAGTAGGTATTCAGCATAAACCATATTGTTTGCACACTCTAGTCATGATGAGCCATTCCTACCATTTAGGAAAAGTTTCATATTAATGCAGAGAACTGTTTACCAGTTCATTCCCCAGACACTAGCCAAGCACCAGCCTTGTCAGCCTTCCTAAGGAGGGCAGTCTCAACACTACTTCATTAATTCTGCACACTCACCTTTGTATATATTGTTTCCACAGCTTGAATGGTCTTTCCAATCTTCAAGATTTATCTCAAATACCACATTTTCCATCAAACTTTTCTTTTTCTCCTAACAGGAAATAACTCTTTCCCCCTTCAATCCCAATGGCATTTGAACATCGCTCACAGTAATGCCTCACTTTATTTTGTACAATAGTTATTATTTTCATTCCTGGTGTCTTTCCACGATAGCAGAGTATAATATGACTTTATGGGGCCCAAAGCTCAGGTTCTCTGCGATGATTTCCTAGGTGAACTCTAGTTATGGGGAGTTGATGGGTAGCTTCTCTCTTTCTGGGTTTGAATTCTAATTTCATATAAAGCCATGTAATCTTGGTCATATTTCTTAGCTTCTCCGAACCCCAGTTATCTCACTTGCAAATATGTTAGAATTATGCAAAATACTGTATGAAAAATATAGCTTGGAAATAGTCACCCAATAATTCCCTTCTCTCTCCTTTCTACTTTAGAAGGTCACTAGGCACACAGATTGTTCTTCTAATTTTGAATTTATCTTCTTGCAATTCAGCAGTGTCAACCACGTCCCATCTTGTCACCATTTCCCTCTGCTGCTATGCAATCAACTCACATTTGTTGAGATGGGTATCAGAGATCAGGAATATTGGAGAAAGTTTATCTGATCAGCCCAGCCTGAAAGCTTTCAAAGCTAAATTGCAAAGATATGAAATACCTTCAGATTCTACAAAGTATATTCAACAAACCAGAAATGATGAGGTGAAGACCGGTGGATGTTGGCACAGCCACAGAGGCATCAGAGAAATGGTGCAGGCTGAGGTCCAGCCTAACGGATGAAGGGAGATTTGGGTAAGTAAACCAGACCAAAGAGGACTCTAGGCAAGGGAACTTACAGAAGTAAAGACCTGTAGGGGTGAAATAACCTATGATCTGTGAGGATGAAAAAAAAAAATCTGTTGGTTAGAACAGATAGTTTGTGATGAAGGGCTATGAACAAAATTTGAGTAGATGATTTGAGGACAAATGCCCAAAGGGAAAAGAAACATTTTCTTCCATTAAACACATTAAATATTAAATAATTTTATTCAAGTGCATCTTCCTGTAACAATCGAATTTTAAAAGTAATTGTGTGCAAATGAGCACAAGGGATCTTTTGGGGATGGTGAAAATATTCCAAAACTATTGTTATGATAATTTAACTACACACTTAAAATAGGTAAATTTTATGATATGTAAATTACCACAGTAAAGCTGGGGGTTATTTTTTAAAACAGATAATTGGACAAAAGAGTACATGTAGTTATTAGCTCTGATTGTCAATTCATGCTAGGTCTATGATGATTTCTTATAATCTCAGTTGCTCAAAGTAGACCCTGGATCCATATTTACTGAGTGAATAAATGTTTTATAGAGTGCCAACTAAATATTTATTTTCTTCCTCATCTGTTTTATACTTAGACCATTGAGGAAATTTTCCTTTTTAAATATGACTTTTAAATTCCTGTTAAAATTTTCGGAAAAATGATTTTGTAAAAAAAAAATTATTTTCTGAGAAAAGAGCTTTAAAGGTATAGTCATGGCATCTATCTTCACCGTATCTCAGAGAAGGGCTGAGATCTGAACTAACAGGCAGGTGTATCTAGGCAAGGAAACTATCAAAAATCTTCCAGCCCAACCATGATGTTCTTACTCATGGGAGAAAGGAAGTAAGAAAACATAAGAAGAAACTATACTGAAATAATTACTGTATGCAAGATAACAAGCCTCATGAGAAAAAAAATCACAAAACCCTATTTAAAAAATAAAATGTATCCTCCCAGACTAGCAACGAATTGCAGGGCTTGCCAAGTTCAGATACCATATAAGAGCACAGTGCTGGGCTGTCATCTAGTGGCTGAATTGCAAATGGTAGATACGAATGTTAAGAAATTAAAACCGAATATTTCTTACCAGAATCTACTCTAGAATATACTGGTCTTAAATCACTTTGTTTCTTTATGCATTGCAGATCCTCTCATGATTGCTGGTTATTTTTCTAGTGCTACAAACCCTGCAGGTCAACTATCCAAATAAACTAAGTTTATTTTTGTCAGGGTCTTATAGCCCTTTTTTAAAAAATGTTTTTGTTTGAGTATAGTTGACACACAGTGTTACATTAGTTTCAGGTATACAATTTAGTGATTTGACAAGTTTATAAATTATGCTATGTTCATCACAAGTGTGGCTACCATCTGTTCCATTGCATTGTTATTACAATATCGTTTGCTGTATTATGCTGTACCTTTTATTCCTGTGGCTTATTCATTGCATAAATGGAAGCCTATATCTCCCCCTCCCCTTCACCCATCTTGCCCAATCCCTCACCACCCTCCCCTCTGGCAACCATCATTTTGTTCTCTGTATATACAATTCTAATTCTGCTTTTTGTTTGTTTATTCCTTTGTTTTTCAGATTCCACTTATGAGTGGAATCATATGGTATTTATCTTTCTTAGTCTGAATTATTTCACTTAGCATAATACCCTCTAGGTCCATCCATGTTGTCACAAATGGCATGATTTATTCTTTTTTATGGCTGCATAATATTGCATCTTCTTTATCCATTCATTTATTTATGGATATTTGAATTGTTTTCATATCTTGACTATTATAAATAATGCTGCAATAAACATAGGGGTGTATATATCTTTTGGGATTAGTATTTTTGTTTTTTGTGGGTAAATGCCCAATAGTGGAATTATTAGATCATATAGTATTTCTATTTTTAATTTTTTTTAAATTTTTTAAATTTACATCCAAGTTAGCATATAGTGCAACAATGATTTCAGGGGTAGATTCCTTAATGCCCCTTACCTTTTTAGCCCATCCCCCCTCCCACAATCCCTCCAGTAACCCTCTGTTTCTGCTCCATATTTAAGAGTTTCTTATGTTTTGTACCCCTCCCTGTATTTATATTATTTTTGCTTCCCATCTATTTTTAATTTTTTGAGGAACCTCCATACTATTTTCCAGTCACTGCACCAGTTTACATTCTCACCAACAGTGCATGAGGGCTCTTCTTTCTCCACATCCTTGCCAACATTTGTTATTTCTTGTTGTTGTTTAAGTTTCTTTTTTTGAGAGACAGAGAAAGAGAGCACAAGTGGGAAAGGGGCAGAAAGAGAGAGAATCCCAAGCAGGCTCTGCACCACCAGTGCAGAGGCCTGGTGCAGGGCTCAAACTCATGAACCATGAGATCATGACCTGAGCCAAAGTCAGACACTTAACCAACCCAGCCACCCAAGCACCCCTTCCCTGTCATTTTGATTTCAGATCTTCTTTTCCCCCTGTTTTATCTTCACACACTGACACCCTATCTCCTGATCCTTCCATGCAGCAAACACTGCCCTCCTCCACCCATTAATCCCACACATATTTGTCCCCTTATATGCCCATAGCTCAACCCTAGCTTTAGTGAGGTGTTCAGAGGAAAGCCTGCAGACCACAACAAAGTGGGTGTGGCTGCTGGTTTTAAGTTAATTGTGCCAGTTAATCAAATAAATCCCTAATCAGAAGTTGACACACAATGACAAAGTGAAGAATTTCAGGGGAAATATTCAGAGGCAACAATTACTTCTAAGAGCTCCTTCAAGCCTGGCTCTGTCCCAAGGGTGTGTTTAAGGAGAGAGAGGAGGGGAAGTCAAACCTTCCTTTTCAACTTTGAAAAATAGGCCCACAGAAGCATATACCCACACTCACTGCAGGGGCAAATTCCATTCTCACCATAACAGCCCAGAGGTTGAACAAGGTAGGAGCAGGTCATTGACATCCATGAAAGATCTAAAATCTAGGTGAGATCCAGGACAGCCACCCTGTGACACAACAGACTTCATTATTATTTTTGTTGTTTGTTTCTGCTCTTCCTCTAACAGCCCCCATCCCCTCAGTTCTTCTAAACAATAGAAATTATATCATCAGCCCAGAGGATTAGCCTGCATATCATAGCCTGTCAATCATGCATGTAGAGTCTTGTTCTGACCAAATAGCCTACACCAGGAACAAGCCAAACATTTCATTTCTTTCCCTTTTTGTTGTTGTTCTAAGTGCACATTCTTAAGGCAGAGGAATGAGCAATAACAAACATGTCTGAGAGACAAATTTATGGCTGACTCAGTAGCATAGTATTATATTGACAAAAGGAATGAAATGCACAGATAATCCAAAATTTTAGAATTGTAAGAAACTTTAGAAATCTAGACTCTAGATGAGAGAGTCTAGAGAAATGAGACTCTTTCAGGGAAGAATCAACCCAAAGAGTTTAACTGACCCAAAGTCACACAACAGTGTCAGGGACCACAGCAAAACTGGGGCCAGAGCTCTGGCTCCACCACAGCCTTCATTTCAGTAGATACATGTGTGCTTTTAGCCAACCCTACCTGTTCTTTATAGGAAAATATTATATCTAAAATTATCTTAATAGGGAAATTTCTTTTCTAATTTGGTATATTGTTAATAGAAACATACTTGACACAGCCACCTCCATTATATTCTCTCATGATCTAACATTCTGAGTACTTTCAGGCGAACTGTGTGCAGCAATCACTGCTCTGAATATTAAAATGTAAATGTACATGCATTTTTGCGTCAAAGTTGGGCTTCAGATCTGTTTTTTTCCACAAAGTTCTACTTTAAGCAGACTGACTTAGATGAATGTATAAAAATAGAAGTGTCTATTAAATGGCCTCAATTGTAATAGCTTTATTTTTTATAAGTGTATTACTTTAAATCATATGAAATGGCTATTGTTTCTGGCCAGTAATAATAATAATGGAATATTGGCAGATTTAAAGTTTCAACCTAATACATTGGGTAAAGAGTAAAAATTCAGAGAATTTATTTTGTGAAAGAATTGTTTACATTGGCTTAACATTTTTTAGCAGAATTTTTTTGCTTTTATTCACAAAATTTTGCTCTTAGTCTGGTATTCAGGAAGTTCTACAGGTGTTACCAGAATACAAGAGTTTTATTTTGGCAGAAAATAAGATACGATATAAATAGTTCCAAATAATCTATACATATTCTTTTTTTTTCTTCCAAAGGAAAATAATGTCTTAAAGAGATTATACAATTGTCTTACCATCACTTTGAGGCAAACATCAACAAATTAAGGAGATGAGAGAAGAAATCTATTATTATATCACAAGTCAAACGATACCAGATGTAGTTCCAGTTGAGTCTGCTGACCCTGTCAAGTTGGTGTTAGTTTTTACCTATTTATTCTTATAAAAGTCATGGCTCTTCTACTTTTTCAACCTTTCTGCAATCTGACTGGGATACTCATAACACCTAATATAAATCCAAGAGAAAAAGTTCTAAAATTCTTACAATGAAAAGAGGCAAAAATATATCCATATATGTTCTTTGGGTAAATCTAACATTTTCTGTTCCATGTTCTGGATAAAAAACATGGGCAGTTTCTTTTCATACAAGTGTGCATGTAACTATGTGCATACAATTCATTAAATTTTTTCATCATTCTGTCAAAGAGACAATTATTTCATGGGCATCCATCCATACCAAAATATGACTTAAAGGTTTATGGATTTGGATGTAGTGACATGGAAGGTAGTCTGTGATATGAGTAAAAACTCAAGCTGCAGAAAATACATGTATTATGATACCATTTTTATAAAACAAAGACTGCACATAACCAAAAACATATATAGGTATATAATGAAAAATGTTAGCGTCCAACTCTGAGTGTGGAACTGGGGGGTCATGACTTAAAATACTTTAAAGTATTGCTTGCATTTTTTATTTTTTATTTATTTATTTTTTTAAATTTTTTTTTCAACGTTTATTTATTTTTGGGACAGAGAGAGAGACAGAGCATGAACGGGGGAGGGGCAGAGAGAGAGAGGGAGACACAGAGTCAGAAACAGGCTCCAGGCTCTGAGCCATCAGCCCAGAGCCCCACGCGGGGCTCGAACTCCCGGACCGCGAGATCGTGACCTGGCTGAAGTCGGACACTTAACCGACTGCGCCACCCAGGCGCCCTTTGCTTGCATTTTTAAATGAGCACATATTCTTTTTATGTTTAAGTTCATATGTTTCCATGTTTCAGTTCCATGGCCTTGACTACTTCTCTGTTCTCTGGACTGATGAAATTCTGTACATCTCAGAAGAGCCGCGTCAAATGTCTCCTTAATGTCTCATCAGTAAAAAGTAATTGCTTCTTGCACTGATTTGGTAGCACCATGTATTTACCTCTATTCTGACATTTAATGAAAGCAGCTGTTAGATTTTAATTTTGCTATGTCTGCATCCCCTGTCCTTAGCACATTGCCTTGTCTTTAGTAGAGCTTAATAGATATTAAATGAAAGTTTACATGAATAGTAGGTAGCCGGATGAAATTCAAATTCAATTCATTTAGACTGTCAGACAATTATTAGGCACTGGCCTGTGACACCTGCCATACTACATGCTCCCTGGGGGTACAATAATGAAAAATGCTACCCCTGCCCTGCAGAGACTCAAGATTTATCTAGGGAGATGATCACAACAGACTATTGCGACACATTTTAAAGACTTATGATAGAGGTGAGCACATATTTGGGCAGCTAGGCCAGAAAGATGAGGAAAGATGGGGCACCTGGGTGGCTCAGTTGGTTGAGCGTCCGGACGACTTTGGCTCAGGTCATGATCTTGCGGTCCAGGAGTTCGAGCCCCGCATCGGGCTGTGCTGACAGCTCAGAGCCTGGAGCCTGCTTCAGATTCTGTGTCTCCCTCTCTCCCTGCCCCTCCCCTGCTCATGCTCTGTTCTCTCTCTGTCTCAAAAATAAATAAAGACATTTTAAGAAAAATTTTTTAAATAAAAAAAAAGAAAGATGAGGAAAGAGAAAGGTTTGAGAGGGAAGAAATGAAACTGAAACTATATCACAAAAGGTAAGCAGAAGTTCAACAAAGGAAGATGAGGTAAGAAAAGCATTCTAGGCAGAAAGAGCCTGAGAACACACATTCATTCCAAGGGCTCACTGCCCTGGCTGCAATGAAGGGACCTGCTGGGGAATTGGTTTGAGCCAGGGTCAGAG
Organism: Acinonyx jubatus; assembly: GCF_027475565.1. Lineage (NCBI taxonomy): Eukaryota > Metazoa > Chordata > Mammalia > Carnivora > Felidae > Acinonyx > Acinonyx jubatus. The sequence continues at coordinate 62,302,654 of NC_069391.1, forward strand.
AGCCAGGAGGGATCAAATCAAGGTGAGCCTCGTTTGTCACTCTATAGAGTCTGGATGTGATGCTATTATCAGTGAAGAGGGTGTGATATGCATAATTTACAAATTATGGAAAGCATATTTGACCCCAAACCATTACCTATGTTTGCTGTTATTGGATAGTATTGTACAAGGAAAAAGAAACAATCTGTATTAATAAACATGATTTTTCTCTTAAACCTGTGAACATGTTTGCTTCATCACCAATAAGCACATGTTTATGTAAACTGCTTCCAAAACAAATGTAAGCATATGGCTACCTGGCCCTTAAAAGATAAGTACCTGCTATCGATTTAAATTGTAAATAACCTTAACATTTTAAACATGTTTATGTAAAATATAATTTATTAGTAATATTTCTTGTTTATACCCTGGTTTACAAGGAGAATGAAGATACCAAATGGAATGATGTAAACTTTAAACAATAGAGTAGGGTATGTTAAAAAAATAATTGGGTTCCATTACTACCTCGACATAATAAAAGTCATATATGAAAAACACAAAGCAAACATAATACCCAATGGTGAAAGATGAAACTTTTCCTTCAAGGTCAGGAACAATGAAAGAATGCCCACTTTCCCTACTTACATTCAATATATTACTGGAATGTGGCAAGGAAAAGAAATACATACAAGAAATACATACAAAAGAAAGGCATACAAATTGGAAAGGAAAAATTATCTGTTTGAAGAGGATATGCTCTTAGAAGTAGAAATCCTAAGAATGAAAAATAACTATTAGAACTAATAAATGAATACAGCAAAGTAGGAAGATATAAAATCAATATACAAAGATCACTTGCATTTCTATACACCAAAATAAAAAATATTTAAAATAAATTTAGAAAATAATTCCATTTAGGGGCACCTGGGTGGCTCAGTCAGTTGAGCATCCAACTTCGGCTCAGGTCATATTCTCACAGTGAGTTCTAGGCTTGTGTCAGGCTCTGTGCTGACAGCTCAGAGCCTGGAGCCTGCTTCAGATTCTGTGTCTCCCTCTCTCTCTGCCCCTCCCCAGCTCACACTGTCTCTCTCCCTCTCCCAAAAATAAAATAAAAACATCAAAGAAATAATTCCATTTATAATAGCATTTAAAAAAATTAAATACTTGGCCAAGGATATGGTAAAAACTACAAATGATTGCTGAAATTAAAGAAGATATAAATAAATGGAAAGACATACCTCATTTACAGATTGGAAGCCCCAATATTGTTAAGATGTCAACACAATCTAATAGGTCTACAGATTCAGTGTAACCTGTATCAAATTCCTAGTGGCAATTTTGGGGGAGCAGAAGGGAAAATCTTCCTAAAGTTCATATGGAATCTCGGGGAATCCCAAATAACCATAACAATCTTAAAAGAACAAAGTTGGTGGTCTCACATTAGATTTCAAACTAACTATAAATCTACAATAATCAAAACAGTGTTATATTGGCATAAAGACAAACATATAGGTCACTGGAATAAAATAAAGAGCCCAGAAATAAACCCTCACATATATGATCAATATTTTTTTATATGGGCATCAAGACCATTTAATGGGGAAAAACAAACAGTCTTTTCAACAAATGGTCTGGGAAAACTGGATATACCCATATGAAAGAATGAAGTTGGACCCTTATATAATATGATATACACAAACTAATTCAAATGAAAAAGACCCAGGCATAAAATTTATAGTATGAAAACTGTTCAATGAAAACATAGAGTAAAATTTTCATAACACTATATTTAGCAATGATTTCTTTGCTATAATACCAAAGACACAGGAAACAAAAGAAAAACAAATTGAACTTCACCAAAATTAAAAACTTTTCTTCATTAAAAAAAACATTATCACCAGAGTAACACAAAACCCATCAAGTGGGAGAAAATATTTGGAAATCATATATCTGATACAGAATTTATATCCAAAATATATAGACAGCTTCTAAAACTCAACAACAACAACAACAAAACAACTTAATTAAAAAATGGGTAAGACCAGGGGCACTTGGATGGCTCAGTTGGTTAAGTGTCTGACTTAGACTCAGGTCATGATCTCATGGTTCATGGGTTTGAGCCCCACATTGGGCTCTGCGCTGACAGCTCAGAGCCTGGAGCCTGCTTCAGATTCTGTCTCTCTCTCTCTCTCTCTCTCTCTCTCTCTCTCTCCCCTTCAAAGATAAATAAACATTAATTTTTAAAAAAATGGGTAAGACTTGAATAAACATTTCTCCAATGACAAACGGTCAATAAGCATATGAAAAGATGTTCAACACCACTCATCAAAACCACATTGAAAAACCACATCACACCCATTACAATGGCTACTATCAAAAAAACAGAAAATAACAAGTCATGGTGAAGATGTGTAGAAATTGGAATCCTTGTGCACTATTGGTGAGAATGTAAATGGTACAGCCATTATGGAAAACGGTTCCTCAAGAAATTAAAAATAGAAATACCATATGATCCAGCAATCCCACTTCTGGATATATATCCAAAATAATTAAAAGCAAGATCTCAAAAGAGATATTTACACACCCATGTTCACTGTAGCATTATTCACAATAGCCAAGAGGAGAAAGCAACTCAAATGGTCATTGATGGACAAACAGATTTTAAAAATGTATATACATACAATGGAATATTCTTTGACCTTAAAAAAAGAAGAAAATTCTGTTACATGCTACAACATGGATAAACTTTGAGGACATTATATTAAGTGAAATATGCCATTCACAAAAAGACAAATACTGTGTGATTCCACGTATATGAGTTATATAAAGCTGTCAACTTCATAGAAACAAAAGTTAGAATGTTGGTGGCTAAGGACTGGGGTAGGGAGAAATAAAGAGTTGTTGTTCAATGATTATAGAATTTCAGTTTTATAAAATGAAAAAGTTCTGGAGATCTGTTGAACAACAATGTGAATACATTAATATTACTAATATGTACACTTCGAATGGTTTAAATGGTAAATCCTGTTATCTTTTTTTAATACAATTTAAAAAAATAAAGGAAGGTTATTGTGAAACATACTAGAACATAGGTGAACCCTGAGGATGTTACACTGAATGAAATAAGTGAAATAAGCCAGTCACAAATGACAAATATTGTATGATTCCACATATATGAAGTACCTGAAGTAGTCAAATTCATAGATACAGAAACTAGAAGGTGATTGCTGGGAGAACTCTGAAAAACAATAAGACGTTTACAAGCAACCCAGAAAAAAATTGTTGAATCAAGAAAAAGGCAAATTAAAAACAGTAGGAAAGGTCTGTGGCCCTTTTACCTGCCCTTGTTCCACCCCCTTCCCTGGCTCAGTGACAATTGTAAAGACCATGATCCCAGTGAGTAACTCTGGTCTTTGGTTGTGGGGGCCAGAGCAGACTTTATTCTCAAAGTAATCTGTCTGGGGGCAACCTGAAGGGCTGTTGAAAGGTACTTGTCTCTCTTTTACCTAACTCAGAACTCTCTCAGGATGGCAAAGTCGTGGGCAATCCTTGAGAATGTTGTAAGGCAAATGAATAAACAGCAGCTGCCTGGGGATGCAGTAGAGGCAAAAATAGAGTGCTGAAAACCTGAGAAGAAAATCTGGGGAGTTTCTTTGGGAAATTAGGACATTGAAAAGTGCTAGTATATACCTGGGGGATTTAGAAAGCTACTAGCAGGCATGGGACATGATACATGCTCAGAAAAAGACCTGAAAACATCCTAAGTTTTTACCTCTAGCTAAACATTAGGGTCAAGCAGGAAGTAAAGAAGAAGGCAGAGTTGCAAATGGCCTAGCTAAGCACTGCAGAAAAATCCCAGCATAGAGCCAATCTGCAAAGACTGGGAATGACTCTCTCTGTCTCTCTCTCATCACTTACCTCTCTTTATATCTACCTACTTCCTGGTGTCCAAGAAAACCTGTCCAAACACTAGCTGAACATAAGCTAAAGGAATAGAGACTTCAGAAACCAAACATGACAAAGAACATAGACTTCACCAAAACAGTTTAGAAAAGTCATTAAGCAAACAGCTACAGCCTAAGGCAAGCAACAAAAACAAATTCTGAAGAGGGAGAACAATCAGATTTCTGGTGTCACCAAGTTATAATATCCAAAATGCCTAAGTTTCAACAAAAAAGTATAAATCATGCAAAGAAACACTAGCAATGAACAACCTGAAGAGGAAATTTAAATAGCATCCACAAGTATAAAACACCTAGTAATAAATTTAACCATGTAGCTCACGTGAAAGACTTATACCCTGAGAACTACAACATGATGCTAAAAGAAATTACAGAAGACACAAATAAATGAAAAATACACATTGTGCTCATGGATTGAAAGATATAATTATTTATTTATTTGTTTATTTATTTATTTATTTATTTAGAGAAAGAGCATGTGACGCACATACATGTGGGGGAAGGGGCAGAGAGACAGGGAGAGAGAATCCCAAGCAGGCTCTGTGCTCTCAACACAGAGCCCAACATGGGGGCTTGATCTCACAAACCATGAGATCATGACCTGAGCTGAAATTAAGAGTCGGATGCTTAACTGACTAAGCCACCCAGGCACCCGAAAAGATCTAATACTAATAACATGGTAATATTAGCCAAAGTGATCTACAGATTCAGTGCAATATTTATCAAAACCTCAATGGCCTTTTTTTTTCCTTTCTCAGAAATGGAAAACTTGATCTCAAATTCACAGAAGTCCAATGGGTCCCAAGTAGCCAAAACACTCTTAAAAAAGAACAAAGTTGGCGAATTTAACCTTCTTGATTTCAAAACTTACTACAAAGCTACAGTAAACAAAACAGTGCATACTAGATAAAGATACACATATATCAGACCAATAGAATAGACTGGAGAGTCTAGAAATAAACCCATATGTGTGACCAATTAATTTTTGGCAAGGATGTTAAGACCTTTCAATGAGGAAAGAATATTCTCTTCAACAAATGGTACTGGGAAAAGTGAATATCCACATGGAAAAAAATTAAGTCGAGTCCTTACTTCACACCATAGGCAAAAATTAACTCAAAATGGGTCAATGGTTTAAAATAATAGCTAAGACACCTGTTGGAATGAGCACTGGGTGTTGTATAGAAACCAAATTGACAATAAATTTCATATTAAAAAAAAAGAAAAAGAAAATAATAGCTAAGATCATAAAACTTTTAAAGAAAACATAGGGTAAATCATCCTGATCTTGGATTCAGCATTGGATTCTTAAATATGGTACCAAAAGCATGAGCAACAAGAGAGCAAATTAGGTAAATGGTGCTTCATCAAAATTAAAAATGTTTATGCATCAAAAGACACCATCAACAGAGTAAAGAGAACTTGCTCAAAAATATATTTCTAAGGGTGTCTGGGTGGCTCAGTCGGTTAAGTATCCACCTCTTGATTTCAGCTCAGGTCATGATCTTACCATTCATGAGATAGAGCCCCACGGTGGGGAGTCTGCTTAAGATTCTCTCCCTCTCCCTCAACCTCTCCCTCTACTACTACTCCACTTGCACATGCTCTATCTCTCTCTCTCTCCCAACAAATAAACATATATGTATATGTATACATATATATATGTAAAGCTATTGATGACAATAAAAATAATCAGATTGAATATAATAAACCTCTGTGTATATGTCTCTATGTTCAACATGATTAGCCTGTTGAGGGATTCAACAAAGACTTGAATAAGTGGAGACACCATATTGTTCTTCTCAGAAAGATGTCATTTCTCACCAATTAATTCATATTAATTTAATAGATTGCTAAGCTGAATCTCAACACAATTATTTTATAGGTTGAATGCTAAAACTTATTCTAAAGTTTATCTTGATAGATAGTATGAGAGAATAGCCAGGAAAAATTCTGAAAATAAATAAATGGTTCAATGATAGACAAATCAAGGGAACAGAATAGAGAGTCCACAAATAGATCCAAGTCCATATGGACTTTAATACATATAAAAGTGGGTTTTCAAATTAATTTAAAAAATAATAATGGATTATTAAATAAATTATGGTACACTCTATCAACATTAATTTGGGAGGAAAAATCTGTATCACTCTTTCAATTCTTATTCCAAAATAAGTTAAATGCATACAAAGATTTAAAGAAAACACATAAAATATTAGAAGAGACAATGGGTAAATATTTATATATCTAGAATTTGGATAGCATGATAATAATGAAAAAGAAAAAGACTTTGTGAAAACTTAACACTTTCACTGGCCAACCACAACCATAATAAGAAGTTTTAAGTAATTACCAAAGACAATGCCCGACATAGACTGCAGAACACTTGGAACACATATGAGGAAGAGCTCATTTATAAAGTGTTTTACCCATCAAAGAGAAAAATTATACAAACACAATAAAAATGTGAATATACAAAATAAATTCTTCTCACCTCTGTAATAATATCCAGTGTTGGAAAGTGTGGGCGGAAACAACATAAACTGGCAATCTCTGGAAGACTATTTGTTAACATCTTTCAAATTTTTACATGGGTACACATTTCAATGGAAAAATTCTATATTTTTGGCATCTGCACAGCAGAAGTCACACAAATATGCAAAGACATATGGACAAAGATATTCACTGCACATAATTTATGATAATGGTAACTGGAAAGAAAATACTTACCAAAAAAGTATTTAAATAAATACAATACACCTGCATAGAATAATATGCAACTAGGAAAAAGACCAAGATATGGTCATACACAAAGCATGACCAGACAACTGGACCACAAAACAATGTTAACTATAAAAATAAGTGAATAAGTAAACATAGAGGTTTTTAAAAAAAAAAAAAAAACTTGTGTTTATTTTTGTCTGCACTGAATAAAGTCCAGTTAACATGGGTTATGTTTGGAAAGTGGAGTTGAGAGTGAGAGGAAATTTCCTTTATCCCACTGTGCATTGAATTTTGATCAATTGCGCATACATTTATAACTTTTAAATAAATGTTTAAACAAAGAAGTGTTTAAGAAATAACAAGGTTATTTAACAGACTTGTTCAGCATAGAACTTAAGGAGGATGAAAAAAAAAAAACAATTTGCAAAGTGTTGGTGCTCAAGGCAAGACACCCAAGATAATGCTAGTGTGAAATATTGATTATTTAAAATTAAAATTACTTAAGAAACAGCCAGTGCAAGAATGAATGACACTCTGACCCTGCTTTGTCTCCAGAAAGCAGGATAAATCTCCCAGGTGAAGGCACCCTCCCACCCTCCTGGCCACAGAAGATAGAAAGACATTCTTATCACCAAAGATAGGGCATTCAAAACCAGGAAGTCTGTATACACAAATTCTGCCTAGATTCCTCACTAATTTAATACCCAAACCTCTTTGTCTTGTCAATTACTCACAAATTTATTATTTATTTTTCTAAAAAGTATAAAAGCTGCTTATCTTGGTCACCTCTTAGGTCCCATAACTATGAAACTTCTAGATGTATGGAATTAATTTTTTTCCTCCTGTTAATCTTTTGGCAATTTAATTAGATCAGCCAAAAGAACTCAAGAAGGAGAGGAATTTCCCCCTCCCCACAAAAGCTTACTCTTAATTTTCTAAGACAACATAAAAACGAAGAACAACCTGTTTGCATAAATGAATAAACACTGGTGGATCGACACTTTATTAAACTGTCTCTACTACTGCATTTACCTTCTGCATTAAAGGTTCATGGTTTTGCGTTTTCTGCCTTTCCCCAAGGAAGCCACATGATACCAAATAAGGTCCATTTTTGCAAAATACGGAAAATTCAGTCCGCTTAACAGAGCACATCCACGACTGACACAGAGGACTCGGTTCCCAGCCTGATAGACCGAGTCCGCTTCACCGTGGCGGGGGAACAGCCGCGGAGGCACAACATCCCCACTCTCCACCCCCGCGCCCAGGTCTGCACGAGAGCCTGCCGCACCGCTGGGGAACTCTCCCAGTCCCAGCAGAGCGAGGTAGCAAGACGCGCCCGGGAGCTTCGATCTGAACACACGTCCCGTCCCCCACCCCGACCCCCGACGCCCCCGCCTTCCCCTGACCTCCCTCGCCCCCTGGCGTGCACTCCCTTCGCATCGGCTCCCACCCTCTCCCCCGCCCGCGTCCCTCACTCCTGACCTTGCGGGAGGCGGAGGTGGCTGAACGGGCCCTTCCAGACCTGACGCTTGGGCGCTGAGCGAGGCTTGGGGCGGTACCCAAGTGCAGTTTTCTAGAAAAGCTGCTGAGTATTAAAGCTTTACGCTTGTGTTCACAAAGATTGCACTAACTTCTTGATGACTATTCACTTCTTCCTCCGATTTGAATAGGATCCATTTTTTAAAAATCTGCCCTTTGGGCGCCTGGGTGGTGCAGTCGGTTAAGCGTCCGACTTCACCCAGGTCACGATCTCGCGGTCCGGGAGTTCGAGCCCCGCGTCAGGCCCTGGGCTGATGGCTCAGAGCCTGGAGCCTGTTTCCGATTCTGTGTCTCCCTCTCTCTCTGCCACTCCCCCGTTCATGCTCTGCCTCTCTCTGTCCCAAAAAAAAATAAACGTTGGAAAAAAAAAAATTTTTAAATAAAAAAAAAAAATCTGCCCTTGTCATAGAAGAAATAATTAATGTAAAATAATATTAATATTGAGCAAGAACATGTTCAATATGTGTAATGAATAAAAAACAAAAGATGTTCCTATAATATGCCCATCTCTGGAAGATGCACGATTGTATAATAACCATGTTCTAACTTTCTTTGTATTTTCACGTATTACTTCTGTGTTTTTGAAAAGCTATCTTGCTTTTTTTTTTCTTTTCTGAGGTAAAGATGTTGGGTCACAGATGGTATTATTTTATCATAATGCTGTTCTATGTTCTACCCTTATTTCTACATTTCACACCTTTATTCCCAAGAAATGTGTCCCTTGGCTTCTTTTGACAGTTTTGAGTTTAAATGGCACACTAGTAGAGGAAATTGTATTTTTGAAGTTTTATTTCAAAGAAAATTTTCTACTACAAAATTTTTCAAACAAAATTAAAACATAGGGAAACAAGCATACATATATATTTTCTCATTTTATAAGATTTTAAAACTTTGTTCTGTTTTATGTGCCTAATTGTTTGAGAATTATAAAATTACAGGTTTCACTCCTAAATACTTCAGTTGGCATAACTCTTAAAAATAAGCAAATTTTCCTACATAACCTAACATTATTTTCATAATTAATAAGAATGATAAAAATAAATGAAGTAACATTGTTGCATCACCTAAAATAGAAGGACTTTGAGGAAATGGGATCTATGCAAGCCTCCTGTCTCGAGTCTCAGAAGAATGATGAATTTGGCTTGTAAAATTGCAAAAATCCTGAATGAATATCAGCAGCATGCAAGAATGGATTTAAATGGACTTTGTGCCTAGCACTAATCTTACCAACCAGTTATATACAAAAAAGTGTTACTGGAATCTTGCCAGTATCAACCATAAAAAAAAAAAACAAAAAAAAAAAACAAAAAAACAACTTATGTAATGTGCCTAAAATTCCTCCTTTGCCTTTAAAAACTGTAAGACCCTCAGAACATAATTGAAGTTTCTGCCTGAATTTTTATCTCCCCAATTGCAATCCCTAAGACCCCAAATAAGCACTTTCTTTTACAGCTTTGCTTTATTGTTTTACAGCCTTGTCTTTTCTTATTTGGCAAAAGATAACTGTAATTTTCCTTAATATCTCCAATGTCCAGACTATATTCAAGTTTCACAGACATCTTCTAAACTTTTTTTTGTTTCTGTATTTATTTTGAGAGTGGGGGAAGGGTCAGGGAGAGAGGGAGAGAGAATCCCAAGCAGGATCCATGCTGTGCTGGTAGGAGGCAACCATGAGATCATGACCTGAATGGAAACCAAGAGTCAGTTGCCTAACCGACTGAGCCACCCAGGTGCCCCTCAAATGTTTTTAAAATGCAGAAAAGCCATAGAAATCACCTCAACCTCAGGGGATGAGGTTTGAATGTAGGAGTAGTAGCCTTGAATCCCACTGACTCAAGTACATACTTCTGGGACCATTCTCTTTGGCTTCTTTTGCATTTGTGCATCCCTCATTCCACCTCCCTCTTCTGGTATTCACTGGTAGGGCATCTCTGAGCTTTGTTGTGTTTGCTCCTGTGCAGGGTGAGCACCAGGAGGTACCCCTAGGACCTTTTGGGGTCTGCAGCAGGGGGAGTGACCCCAGCCCTTTCAGCTCTGTCTGGACACAAGTGGATCCAGACTCTTCCTCTGGAGCAGGTGTCCTTGAGGGCTGGATGTGTGGACCTTGTGCTTGAATTCCACCTCTGTCACCTTTAAGCCAGGTGACAAATCCACAATGACAGAAGGAACCTGGGTAAGTCTTATCTGAAATTTCTTATCTGGGTTTCTTATCTGAAAATAAGGACATTTATAATGACTGTCTCTTCACTATTAGAGGAATGTCACCTGAAAACCACATAGCCAAGTATCTTCACTAAGAATAGTGATAACTGCTATTGTTTTTGTTGAGTGGTTATTAGATCTCACAACTATTTTGTGAGGTAGGTATAATTATCTGCATTTTAAAAAATTAATGTATTATTTATTTTTTTTATTATTTATTTTTTATTAAATTATTTTTAATGCTTATTTATTTTTGAGACAGAGACAGAGTGTGAGTGGGGGAGGTGCAGAGAGAGAGGGAGACACAGAATCTGAAGCAGGCTCCAGGTGCCCCCAAAATAATGCACTATTTAAAAAATGAACTGTGGGGACCCTGGGTGGCTCAATCGGTTGAGTGGCTGACTGACTTTGGCTCAGCTCATGATCTCACAGTTCATGGGTAGGGCTCTGTGCTGACAGCTCAGAGCCTGGAGCCTGCTTAGGATTCTGTGTCTCCCTCTCTCTCTCTGCCCCTCCCCTGCTTGCACTCTGTCTGTCTGTCTCTCTCTCTCTCTCTCTGTCTCAAAAATAAATAAACATAAAAAAAAAAAAAAACACTGAGGTCCAGATTGGTGAAATTATATGCTTAGGTCACAAGCTAGCCAGTGATAAAGCTTACGTTCAGAGAGTAATGTCTTTTACACCCAGTCTCATAACTCTTCCTTATATCACAGCATCCAGAAGACTCAACTGTCCCTAAATCCCCAGCGGTAAAATTCTAAGTAAATATGGCTGGGATCTCACCATGTGACAAATATATTTTCAGATTTCTAATGTCACTTCAGATCCCTTCGTCCTATCCTGGTCCCTTCTGCTCTGCAGGCAGTTTATGTTTTAAGTCTGATATTCCAGGAGAGTCAGGCTTGTGATCCTAAAATTAATTTGATTCCAAGGCCCAGGTCCCAGCTCCCTTGGAACAAAGCCACTCTTATAGGAAACCAGGGACCTCTGATAACAAGAACACCATTTTGACCTCAGATCTCTCTTCAAAGCTTCAGAGCAGAGACAGAAGAGCCCAGAAGGGAGCAGACACTAGATTTTCATGGCCAGAAGCAGCTGTTGATCCCCCTACCCAAAACGAGCCAATTTTGGTGATGATGCCACCTCCATAAGTCACCACACAGTGTGCCAGTGAGCAGACTTGGACCTCCCTTGAGATGAGTGAGGTGAGCAGGGATGGCCCAGGGACAAGCTGCTTAGGAAAGGCCACTTCACTGGGAATCTTGTGAGGGTGGGGTCTCGGGGTAAGAAATAACCAGGCAAAGGGAGGAAATTCTGTCTTCACTAACCCCTGAAAGGCCCCTAGTCCCTCCTTTCTCCACTCTTTATAAATGCTGTGCTGCACTCACACATGTATACTAGTGACTTTATCCTGACCTCACAGAATCCCAGAATGATAGTTCATGAAGGGTTTCTTTAGTCATCTCTATCTCATTTAAAAGCTTTAAAGAAATTGGGCCTCAAAACAGTGAATTGTCCAGGGACACGTACTTTGTTTGTGACAGAGCGAGGAGGTAAAAACAGTGCTCTTCTTTCCCTTTTCACAGGTAAGTCACCAAAAACATCACAAGAGCCTTTTGAGAAACTTCAGCCAATTTAAAAGTTTAAAAAAAACCCTTAGGGGGCGCCTGGGTGGCTCAGTCGGTTGAGCGTCCGACTTCGGCTCAGGTCATGATCTCGCGGTCCGTGAGTTCAAGCCCCGCGCCGGGCTCTGTGCTGACAGCTCAGAGCCTGGAGCCTGTTTCAGATTCTGTGTCTCCCTCTTTCTCTGACCCTCCCCTGTTCATGCTCTCTCTCTCTCTCTCTCTGTCTCAAAAATAAATAAAATGTTAAAAAAAAATTTTTTTAAATAATAAAAAAGAAAAAAAACCCTTAGCTTAAAGCACCCTTAATCAATTTTAATGAAAGAGTAAGTAGCCTCCCATCAGTTGCTATTTTCATAGATTTGATTTTAATCCTGGATATGCATTGAGTTATATTGAATACTTTTCTGTATCTATTGCATTAAAGGTTTAGCTTATCTTTTCATGTACTTTAATTTTAATAATTCTCTGTTTCTTAGTTTTTCTATTAATCATAAGAACACATTAATTATTAAGTCAATAGAAAAAGAGTTTTTCCCCAACCAATGAAACGCTACGGGTTTAAGTTCCCTTGATCACTTCACATCCACACATGGACGAGGGGTGCCATCTTTACATGGTTCCTTCCATGGTTTTTCAAGTTCCAAAGGGCCTTTTCCTATGGGGCAACTGCCCCCCAGAGGGGGTGCTGAGACTTGGGGAGGTGAATGTATCAGTTGCAAGACAGGCCAGATCTCATGGTACCCTCCTCTTTCTTTCTCCTCAGCTGGACCACAGTTCTCTACACTCTCTCGAGACTCAGAAAAAGAACACATCTCAGGTGAGCCTTACTTTGTATTTTAATGGACTTATGAAGTTTGAAGGATCCATGTAGTAAATGGAAAAGTAAGAATAGAAATAGATCAAGTAAACACTGAGGGGAAAATATACACAATTTCTCCCATTAACTCTGATGTTTGCTGTTGGCTCTTGGTAGCTAGCCTTTGCCAGGATACCTAGGTTCCCTCCAGTTTGCTTATATTTCAACTTAGTCATAAATGTGCAATGAGTTACACTGAGTGCTTTTTCTGTATCTGTTGAAGGAAAAGCATAATCTTCTTTCATTAAGATATGTATCTATAAAGGTATTTATAGAAGCACATGAGAACAGCCCTCTGCTTAACACTCTGGCACTACACTATGTATAGACCATTTGCCAAGTAACATCTTTTTTTATTAAGAAAGAACTGTTTGTAAGGAATGTGTAGAAGCATATGGGAATGGCCCTGTGCTTAACTCATTGAATTTACACTGTGTAGAAACCTTCTTTCAAGTAATTCTATTACGATATAAATGTTTATAAATGTGTGTGTAGATGCAAATGGAAATAGCTATATGCTTAATTCATTGAAAGTATATCATGTGTAAACCTTCTTTCAAGTAGTATCTCCTGTCATTAAGGTACAAGGGTTTGTAAAAGCATGTGTAGAAGCGTATGGGACACACTGTATGCTTTAGTCATGGACACTACACTGTGTATAAACCATCTTTCAAGTAACAAACATCTTGTTTCATTAAAATATAAGTGTTTTTAAAGTTAAGTATAGAAGTATATGGGAATAGCCACATGCTTACCTCTTTGAAACTACACTACATATAATGCATCTTTCAACTGACCTCTTCATTAAGACCTTGTTTGCAAACGTGTGTATAGAAGCTAATGGAAATAGCTATATGCTTAACTCATTAAAAGTACATTGTGTTTTAAAAAATGAAGGAAAGGTATAATGTATTTTCTTTATAAATATTGTGAACATATGATAGATTTTCTAACATAAACTTATTCTGAATCACTGCATAGACCCTACTAGCAATCAAGTGTGGTAGATATGTATATGTGTATGTATATGTATATGTGTGTATATATATATATACATATAGAGAGAGAGAGAGACACTGTGGAGATCTTTTCCCTAATACTATTTTTGGAATTTTTATTTCTATATCACAAGTTAGTTCATCCTATAATTTTCTAATATGTCTGCCCAATTATAGTATCATGCTTTTAGGCTCATAAAAGGAACTGGGATACATTTCCCTGCTCTTTCTCTACTTTGTTTTTTCTAATAATTTATATGAGACTTTCTGTAGACTTTTCTGAAACTCACTTACAATGAGGGTCTTGTGGGGGCTACAATATCTATCACACAAAAGTGAAGATTTTGATTATTGAACTACTTTATTAAGTGATCATGGGTTTATCTTTCATTTCTACATTTTAATATTTGTCATTAGTTTCATAAAAATTATAGTTTTATGTTTTAATGTGTTTTCTTAACCCAGTTTATAGTATTCTCATGATTTTAAAGTTATTTTCTGTGTTATATCAGCAATTCCTGTTTGCGTTATTTTTGAAATTTCATTTTAATGCAGAGACTGTTAATTAAAAAAGAACAAAATATGTTCTAGTTGGCCTAATCAAAAATCCAGACTTTCCGTATTTGTGTGTGGTCTTGGAATTTTCTGCCAGCAGCATTGTCTAACTGCTGAAAGTAGAGAGGACTCACACTCACCATTTTAGTGCTTTGCAACTCCACCCCCAGCTGTCAGCATTTTTGTTCTATTTTGCATAAATAGCCTATTCATAAGGTTATAAAATCTAAAAAGGCATTGCAGTTTGAAAGGTCCACAAGACCACCTACAAGTTCAATCATTTGCTAGGACTTACGAACTCAGAAAAGTCATTATACTGAAGGGTATGGTTTATTACACAAAAAAAGATACAGAATAAAATCAACAAACAAAAGACATACATAGTGCAGAATCCAGATCTGAACTTTCAGTTGTCCTTTCCTAGTGGAGTCATGTGGACACTGTATACTTCCAGCAACAATGTGTGGCAACACACATGAAATATTGCTAGCCAGGAAGCCCACTCAAACCTTGATGTCCAGAGATTTGATTGATAATTAGTCACAGAGGCATGGCTGACCTTTGTCTTCAGAGGTCAAACTGATACTGCATGACCCAAGGCCTGCATCATAAATTACATTGTTAGCATAGACTATGGCATATAACACAGTCCTTTAGGCAAAGAGACTCTTATCAGGCAGGATATCCCCAGGGCTTAGAGAGTACGTCCCAGGAGCTGGACAAGAGCCAAACCTTTCTTTGGACAGGGTGGATCCCCTACTGCAAAAGTATACATTAAAAAATCCCATGGCCATCCCTGTCTTCATCTATCCCAGTGTCCTCTGCCTGCTGTAAGAAACTACTTTTGTTCTAAGTTTTTTGTATAACCTTTCAATTTTTAATTATGAAAAGACAAGCAAAGATGGTTATGCTTATCCTAATTTTTAGCCAACAATTTGTATTCTATATATCCTGTTCCATTCCTTGCTTTTTTTAACATAATATATTCTAGACGCTATTCCTATCAGCACTTAGTGAAATTTTTTTTCTTTCTGAAGCTATATATATATATATATATAGCCATATATATATATGTATATATATATATATATATATATATATGGCCATATATATATATATATGTATATATATATATATACATATATATATATATATATAATTCCATATATGTGTGTCCAAGGCTAGGGGAAAGGGAATTATAGGTTAAATGCTAGAAGTGGGGTTACCTGATCAGAGGTAAATGCATTTTTAATTTTGATAAATATCGCACTATTGTCTTCCATAGAGATTGTAACATTTTACATGCAAAGTATTTGTTCATTCATCATTCATTTAATTGAACATTTACTATGCACCAGGCACTGTTCTAGTCACTGGTAAGACAGTAGTGAACACAATAGACAAAAATTTTTCCTCATGTAACATACATTCCAGTGACTAAAAAAACAGATAATAAACTTTTAAAAGTACATCATAGTTGTCACAGACTTTTAGTCTGGAGTTCTCTCTTGTCTAGCAAGAGAGCAGACAAAGAATTAAGTGTGAGAGAGGCTAATGTCTGGGATGAGACAAAAGCCCTGAGTAAGGGTCCTTCCTCCATTTTTATTAGGATCAGAAGGCTTACAAACATGATGAATGTGCAGAAAGAGACAAGAAACAGTGAACATTAACTCATGTGTGTGAGACAAAAGGTGGGTTTTGAAGATATGCGGTGTTAAGAGGTTTGGGTCAATAGAAAACAAAATCGGGGCACCTGGGTGGCTCAGTCGGTTAGGCATCTGACTTCAGCTCCAGTCATGATCTCAGGCACAGAGCCTGGAGCCTGCTTCGGATTCTGTGTATTCCTGTCTCTCTGCCCCTCCCCCACTCACACTCTGTTTCTCTGTCTCTCTCAAAAATAAATAATAAACATTAAAAATTTCTTAAAAGAAAAGAAAAGAAAGAAAAAAGAAAAGAAAAGAAAAGAACAAAATCCCGGCACCAGGCAGATGGTTATCTTAGCTAGCCTAGAGGATAAGACAGATACAGCATGCTACCTCAGGGTCAACAAGGCACTTTAATTTTACTCATTAGCTCTACTCAGGGTAATTTTACCCTGCTGGCCATCTATAGCCCTGTTTACCTGTTTACCTATTCTGGACCTTCTGTCCTGTGAAAGCAGCTTTCTGCTTTTATACTATGTTGGGGTACTTCCGCCCTGTTTACTTAATCTTGGGTGCTTTCATCCTAAGTCTTATTAACCCATTGGTGCAAGCTCAGGGAATTCCTAAACTTATTCCCCACACATAGTATGTCAGAAGCTGAAGAATTGCTGTGGGAAAAAATTAAGCAGCAGAAGTTGCATGGATGGGGGTTAGAAGGACAGATTATAATTTTAAATAAAATAAATAGGCTTCCATGACAAGGTATTTGAGAGAAACTTTAAGGAAAATGAAGTAGTAAGCCACTGAGGTATCTAGAGAATGTTTTATCCTGAGAAAGTAATTAGTGCAAATGTCCTGAGACAGTAATGCTGGAGGGGTTCCACGACAGCAGGCAGTCCAGTGTGACTGGAGGTGAATGAGTAACAGGAGAGTAACAGATGAAGAGGGTGGGTTATGTGGGGCCTCAAAGGCCATTGCAAGGAATCTGGCTCCTGCTGGAGCAAAACGTCAAACCAGCCATTGTGAAGGATTCCCCCAGACCCTAAGAGCATGGCTCAAGTGCAAGTGGTATGTTGTAGAACAAACTCCCAGGAAAGAGGTGTGAGGATACAAAGATTAAGACAGGAAAGAGGGAAAGCTAGTCTAAGAGTGGTCACAGTGATCACAGTGGGTCATGGGCTCACTTTCTGTGGGAACACTCCAAGGAAGCACAGGGGATGCCTCTCAGAGGGTTCCTCCTGGGAAAGGAGGTGGAGCATTTTGTCCCCTGGTTTTTGTTCTTAGTTGAGGGCTGTTCCTAGGTGCACTCAGCCCCCTGCACTCACTGCTGCATTAATCAATACTAGTTCCTTCGGGCTGGTAAACTTACAGAGTGGAATCAGTTACTACTTTTTAATGGCTAATGTCTCCTAAATTTTTGTCTTCATCTTAGACATCCCTTGTAAGCTCCAGAATTATATAAAGTGAAGTGGATAATTCCACCACTTTGTTCATAGATATTTTGAGTACAGTATGAGCACAATTGCCTCACTATGACCCTCTGCCCAATGCCATTCTCCTGTTCTTGCAATCTCAGTTTATGGCATTATTAGCACCCACCCAACTGCTCATGCATCTTTTCTCTGTAGACACCCAAGAAATTAATGACTGGGTTTTGTTTTTCTCTCTTATAGATTTGGTTTCCTTTGCTTCATCCCCATTACTTTGCCTTACGATAGCTGGTCATCCTTTAAGTTGATTTTTTTCTGTTTTAAGATATTCTTCACTCCTGTTCTAGAGCATTGTTTCTGAAAGACAAATCTGGTCATACATAATACTCCCGGGGTTTACATGTATCTCTCTGTTGGTTCCCCATTACGCTGGCAGAGAATCTGAATGGGGTAAATGTCCTCTAGAGGAAAACAGGAAACCTATTTATAATTTTATCTTACAAAAAAATAAAGCACTAAGCTTCATTAGTGTATTAGTTTTCTGTTGCTGCCTTAACAGAACCACAAATTTAGTGGCTTAAAACAACATAAAGTCATTATCTTAGAGGTCTGAGGGTCAGAAATCTCATACAAGCCTCTCCTGGCTAAAATCAAAGTGCCAGCAGATCTGCATTTCTTTCTGGAGTCTGTAGAGAAGAATCTGTTCCTTTGCATTTTCATTGTTTCCAGAGGCCACCTCCCATTCCTTGCATGATGTGCACCTTCCTCCATCTTCCGAGCAAGCAGTGTCACATTCCCTGAGCCATCTTTTGTTGTCAGACCCAGCTCTGACCAAAGCTAGGAAATGTTCTGTTTTTAAGGATGCATGTGATTAGGATGTGCGTACCCAGATAATTTAGGATAATATCCTCATTTCAAAGTACTTAAACATTTTTAAAAATGTTTATTTATTTATATTTGAGAGAGAGGCAGAGTGAGTGAGTGAAGGAGGGGGAGAGAGAGGGAGACAGAGAATCCAAAGCAGGCTCAATGCAGGGCTCGAACTCACAAACTGTGAGATAATGATCTGAGCCAGTCAGACGCTTAACCAATTGAACCACCCAGGAACCCCCTCAAAGTACTTAACCTTAATCAAATCTGTAAAGTCCCATTTGCCATGGAAGGTATATATTCACAAGTAGGCCACAAACATCTTTAGGGCACTAGTACTTAACCTTAATCAAATCTGTAAAGTCCCATTTGCCATGGAAGGTATATATTCACAAGTAGGCCACAAACATCTTTAGGGCACTATTATTCTATGTACCAAAATCAGTATTTTATTAACTGGAATTATACATATATAATATAAATAAATACAAATTAATTAAGGAAGGAGAAAAATATTTGTACAATGTATGAGTGCCTCAAAATATAAGACAAAGGGCCATAATAATCATCTTTAACAACAGTCAACAGTTGTAACAACTATTACAGGCAGCAGTGTCCTACAAGGACATGACTACAGAGTTTACCCAGGAGAACTAGAAGCAGCTGGACCCTGCTCAGAGGACCAGTATAGAAATGTGATGTTGGAGAACTACAGCCACTGTCCCAGTGGCAAGCACACCTTACCATGTGACTTCCTCAAGAATGTATCTATTTATTTTTTTAATATTAATCGCATTTGTAGAAGTATATTTAACAGCAATTTTTATTGTCCAGTTCACTGAATTTTGAGAAATAAATGCAGTTGATTTCTACCACCAAAATCATAGTGTCCTTGTAACCCTTGCTGTCATTCCCATCCTTCTTCTATTCCCGCCCCTCAGGGCCTTAGCAGCCACTAGAAATCACTCTTCTGCTTTCTATCATAATTGTTTGGACTTTTTTACAATTATATATAATGGAATGATACAGTGTATACTCTCCTTTGGTTTATTTCACTTGGCATAATGCTTTTATAAGGCATGTTGATTGTATATCAGTAGTTTATTCTTTTTATTCCTGAGTCATATTCATTTGTGTACATATACCACAATCTGTTATCCACTTCACAACTGATACACATTTAGGGTTTTTTTTCCAATTTGTGGTCATTATGAATAAAACTTATGAATGTTTGAGTGCAAACCTTTGTGTGAACATGTCATTTCTTATGTGTAAATACTGAAGAGTTGACTTCCTGGGACCTTTTTTTTAGGTTTACTTATTTATTTTGAGAGAGACAGAGACATCACAAGTGGGAGAGGGGGAGGGAGAGAGACAGAGAGAAAGACAGTGAGAGAGAGAGAGAGAGAGAGAGAGAGGGAGAGAGAGAACCCCAAGCAGGCTCCATGCTACCAGCACTGAGACTAGCTACAGGACTAGAACCCACAAAGCTGCAAGGCCATGACCTGAGCCAAAACCAAGAGTCAGACACTTAACTGACTGAGTCACCTAGGCGCCCCCAAACTTCCTGGGTCTTAAGGTAAGTGTATAAGTAACTTTACTAAAAATCGTTGGTGTTTCCAAGGAGCTATGCCATTTCTTATGCCTATTAACAATGTATGAGAGTCCTAGTTTCTCTGCACCCTTACTAACATTTGGTATTCTAAGTCTTACTATCTTCACCACTCTGTTGGGTGTCTAATTGCAGGTTCTTAGGTTTTAATTTGCATTTCCCTAATAACTAATGAGGCTGTACATGCTTTTTGTGCCCTATTGCAGAGATCTCTGTCTAATATAGAGTCACTAAGTGCAATTTGGGAGGCCCCTGCACAAATCACTAGAACAACTCACAGAACTCAGAAAAGCCATTGTACTCATAGTTATGGTTTATTATAGCAAACAGAGGCAGACTAAAATCCACAAAGAAAAGAGACACGAGGTATACCTCACTTCCTATTCCAGTGAAGTCATGTGGGAAGTACTCTTTGTCCCCAGCAACAATATATGGCAGGGCATGCAGAGTATTGCCAACCAGGGAAACTCAACCCAAGCTTTGCTGTCCCAGGTTTTTATAGGGGGTCATAATATGGGCATAGCTGACCACCTGCTTGACTAACCTCAGTCTCCAGCCCCTCCAGAGGTCAGGTGATACCATGTGAACCAAGCCCCACCCACCATAAATCAGATAAACAAAATCTGATCAACTAGGGCATCCCAAGAGCCTAGAGCTTACCTCTCCAGGATCTGGACAAGGGCCAGACCTTTCTCTGGGTAAAGTGAATCCTCTACTGCATACTAAGGCTTTCCTCCTGTTTTCTTTGAAAATTTCATAATTTTAGGTTTAATATGAGGTTTATGATCCATTGCCAGGTAATTTTTCTATATGATATAAAACTGGAATTGGAGTTCATTTTTCACATTTTGCTATCCAATTGTATCAACAATAATTGCACAGATTATTCTTTCCCCATTGAACTGTCTTGACACCTTTGTCAAAAAAAAGTAATTGACCATAAAGTATATGAGGGGTCTGTTTCTAGACTCTATTTTGTTTCATTGATCTATATGTCTATCTTAATGCTAATACTACACTCTTAATTAATGTAGCTTATAATACATTTTAAAATCAGGAAGGCTAAGTCCTCCAACATTGTTCTTTTAAGAACTGTTTTGGAATATATGGATTCTTTGTGTTCCCATATAAATTTTAGAATTATTTGCCGTTATCTTCAAAAACCCTCCTGGGATTCTGATTGGGATTGCCTTAAATCTGTGCTCAATTTGGGAATGACTCACATCTTAATAATACTGAGTCATTATGTTCCATGAAATGATGTACTTTATTTTGATCTCCTTTTATGATTCCCTGTGATTTAGGATTTTTCTTTACCTTTGAAATATTTTATAGTTTTCACTGTACCTGTCTGTGTTGGTTTCCTAGTACTGCCATAACAAAATACCACAGACTGAGAGGCTTAACCAACAGAAATTACTTTCTCACAGTTCTGAAGGCTAGCTGTCTAAAATCAAGGTATCATTTGGTTTTTCCAGAGGTTTCTTTCCTTGGCTTACAGATAGCCACCATCTGCCTGTGTCTCCATATGATCTTTCCTCTGTACACACATCTTTGTTGTCTTCAGATATGTCTAAATTTTCTCTTATAATGACAAAATCCAAATTGGATGAGGGTCCACCCTAATAGCCTCATTTTAACTTAATGACCTCTTTATACACAGTCACATTCTTAGGTACTGGGGATAGGGCTTCAACATAAGAATTGAGAAGGAGGGACACAGTTCAGTCCATCACACTATCTTACACATATGATCTGAAGTCTATTCTTTGTATCTTCATGATGTTTTTAAATTTTGATTTCCAGTTGTTTATTGGAAGTGTCTAGAAATATAATTGATTTATGTATATTTTTCTTCAATGAACTGGTTAGGACTTCCAATAACATTGAATACAGGTTGTGAAGGGGCACCTGGGTGGCTCAGTTGGTTAAGTGACCAACTTTGGCTCAGGTCATGATCTTGTGGTTCATGGATTTATGCCCCACATCTAGCTCTGTGTTGACAGCTCGGAGCCTGGACCCTGCTTCAGATTCTGTGTTTCCCTCTCTCTTTAACTCTCCTCTGCTCATGCTCTCTCTCTCTCTCTCTCTCAAAAATAAATAAATATTTAAAAAAAAATGTTGTGAGAGGAGGCATCCTTGCTTTGTTCCTCATCTTAGAGGGAAGCTTTTGATCTTTCAGCACAAAATACAATGTTCCCTATAGGTTTTTCACAGTTGTCCTTTGTCAGGTTGAGGAATTTGTTCTCCTCATACTTGGCTCAGATTTTTTTCTTGTTTATATTGTCAATGGGCACTGAATGTTATTAAAAGCTTTTCCTTTATCTTCTGAGATGATTGTATGTTTTTTCTTTTTGATATTATGAATTACATTGATTTTATTATAATAGTTTGAGGTATGTTGCATAGCAGAGAATTCATCCATTTGTAAGTGTATAATTCAGAATTTTTTAGTGTATTCACAGAATTGTACAATCATTTCAATTAATTTTAGCACATTTTCATCACCTAAAAAAAGCCTTGTACCCTTTAACTGTTACACACACACACACACACACACACACACACACACACACAGAGTTGTTCCCATTCCTCCCAGCCCTGGACAACCACTAATCTATTTTGTGCTTATAGATTTGCCTGTCCTGAACATTTCAGATAAATGAAATCTTACAAAATATGGTCTTTTGTATCTGGCTTCATTTATTTAACATGTGTTGAAGATAGATCTAGAGTATGGAATCTATCAGTGCTTACTTTATTTTTATTGACAAATAATGTTTCATTGTATGGATAAACTATATTGTATCTATTCGTTCATCAGTTGATGGACACTTAGATTGTTTCTGCTTTTTGGCTATTATGAATAATGTTGCTATGAACATTCATGTATACATTTTTGTATAGACATATTTTCATTTCTTTTGGGTATATACCTAGGAATGGAATCATATGTAACTTTGTGGTGACATTTATGTTTAACCTTTTGAGCAATAGCCAGACTCTTTTTCAGAGGAGCTAGACCACTTTACCTTCCAACCAGAAATGCATAAGCGTTTCAATATCTACACATCTTCACCAACACTTATTTCCTATGTTTTTATTGTGGCCATTTGAGGTGGATGTGAAAAGATATCTATTATGGTTTTGATTTGCATTTCCATAGTGACTAATAATGTTGACCATCCTTTCATGTGCTTATTGGCCATTTATGTATATTCTTTGGAGACATGTCTATGCAGATCCTTTGCCTATTTTTTAATCAAGTTATTTGTCTTTTTATCATTGCATTAAAAATTTATTTTTTGGGGCCCCTGGGTGGCTCAGTTGGTTAAGCGTCCAACTTCAGCTCAGGTCCTGATCTCACAGTCCGTGAGTTTGAGCCCCGCGTCGGGCTCTGTGCTGACAGCTCAGAGCCTGGAGCCTGCTTTGGATTCTGTGTCTCCCTCTCTCTCTGCCCCTCCCCTGCTCATGCTCTGTCTCTTTCTGTCTCAAAAATAAATAAAACATTAAAAAAATTATTTTTTTAGGTTTCCTTGAATTTTTATTTTATTTTTATTTTTTAAAATTTATTCACCGAATTCAAGTTAGTTCACATACATGTAGTATTGGTTTCAGGTGTAGAACCCTTACATATAACACACAGTGCTCATCCCAGCAAGTGGCCTCCTTAATTCCCGTCACCCATTTAGCCCAATGTCCGACCCATCTCCCCTCCAGCAACCCTCAGTTTGTTCTTATGGTTTCTTATGGAGTCTCTTATGGTTTGCCTCCCTCTGTTTTCATCTTATTTTTCCTTCTCTTCCCCTATGTTCATCTGTTGTTTCTTAAATTCCACATATGAGTGAAATCTTATGGTGTTTGTTTTTCTCTGACTTAATTTTGCTGAGCATAATACACTCTAGTTCCATCCACGCTGTTGCAAATGGCAAAATTTCATTCAGGGGCACCTGGGTGGCTCAGTTGGTTGAGCGTCCAACTCCTGGTTTAGCCATGATCTCTGGGTCGTGGTGAGCCCTTGAGCCCTGCACCAAGCCTTGCACTGAGCATGGAGCTTATTTAACATTATCTCTCAGGTCACCTGGGTGGCTCAGTTGGTTGAGTGTCTAACTTCAGCTCAGGTCATGATCTCACTGCTCATGATGTCTGTGCTGACAGCTCCCAGTTGGGAAACTGAAACCTGCTTCACATTTTGTGTCTGTCTCTCTGCCCCTCCCCCTGCCAAATATAAATAAACATTAAAAAAATTTTTTTCTCTTTCTTTCAAAAAAAAAACAACACTAAAAGTTCCTTTGTAGGGGTGCCTGGTTGGCTCAGTTGGTAGAGCATGCAACTCTTAATCTCAGGGTCATGAGTTCAAGCTCTATTTTGGGCATTGAGCCTACTTAGAATTAAAAATAATAATAAAATAAAGAATAAAATAAAATTTCTTTATATATTCTAGTGGTCAGAAGTGGAAGTCCTCATGCAGTGTCTTTTTTAAAACCCAGTACACATGGATGTTTCCAGATTTAATGTTATTTAGGCTTATGATTCAGGGGTTTAAGGATATTGATAACTTTTTTTTTTAAATTTTTTTTTCAACGTTTTTTTATTTATTTTTGGGACAGAGAGAGACAGAGCATGAACAGGGGAGGGGCAGAGAGAGAGGGAGACACAGAATCGGAAACAGGCTCCAGGCTCCAAGCCATCAGCCCAGAGCCTGACGCGGGGCTCGAACTCACGGACCGCGAGATCGTGACCTGGCTGAAGTCGGACGCTTAACCGACTGCGCCACCCAGGCGCCCCAGATATTGATAACTTTTGAGCATCAGAATATTTTTTTTTACTATCCCCAAAAGGGATCACATAAAGCTGGACCTTCTTTAACATTCAGAAATATTGAAGCCTATGCAATTGACCAAAAGTTTACATTATTTGCCTTTCACAGGGTATCATTTCACAAACCTAAAAGTGATCTTCAAGTTAGAGAAAAGAAAAAATCCACGGTTATTACATGGATTATTACAGGAAGAATTTCTAAGCAGAAGATCCTCAGATGAGTTACTGAGTACTAACAGATGGTATCTAAGGGAAATTAGATGCAAAGTAGACAGAGATGAGCATCTTCACAACCTTTATCTTTGGAAAAATTGAAAACTAGATCCAAAACAACAGTGGAAGGGGAAGAGTGTGACATAAGGGATGCAATATAAGCATGTTCATTTTTTCATCTTTATAACTGGGAGCCCAGTTATCTCATTTATAGCTGACAAATTAAATAATGCAGTTATATTTAATATAAAAAAAAACTAAGGTTATAAAAGCAATTAAAATTTGTATAAAATATAGAGGTGGGGGAAGATGACGGCACAGTAAGAGGACCCTAGGCCTGCCTTGACCCATGAATACAACTAGATAAATATCAAATCATCCTAAATATCCCAGAAATCGATCTGAAGACTAGCAGAAAACTCCACAACTAAAGGGAGAGAAGAGGCCACATCAATGAAGGTAGGAAGTACAGAGACTGGGCTTGGGAGAGAAACAGTTCTTGGCAGCTGTGTTGGGGAGGGTGTCATGGTTATGGAGAAGTATAAGAGACATACTAGCACACATGGGAGCACACGGGGAAAACAGACCCCTATAGTAATTGGCTGACAGAGTGAGAGGGCCTGAATTTCATGAGTTCTTGCAACCAGTGGGACTTAAAGCCTAGAGTTTTAAAGGTCAGCATGCTCTGAGAGAGCACAGAGGACATTGGAACTGCTCATGAAGACAAGGGAGGGCAAACATCCTACAGACATACAGTGTGAAATAGTGATCAGAAGAGCAACTGGGGCACACAGTGGGGAGGTTAGTTGCTCATCTTAGAGCATGTCTCACAGAGGCAGCGTTCATGGAGAGACCCTCCAGAAATAAAGGAACTAGCCATTTCTCTCCCTTGCTCCTCAGCATAAGCACAGGGCCACCTGCAGGAACCAGTCACTTCCTAATTGCTTACACCAAGCCCTGCTTTCCAGTGCTTTGGTGGAACCATCATTCCCAGTCATGCTTGTCTCAATCACAGCATAGGAGACCTCTTCACCAAAGACCAGACTAAACCCCTCCAAATGCTGCATCTACCAACCTGGGAATTTTGTGAGGCCTTGCTTCCAATGGCAGAGGTGACAGATCTCATTTCACAAGCAGACCAGAGCACACGCAGTTGAAAGGTACCACATTCAGGCCAGGGACAAAACACTGCCCAGAACAGGTAAAGACAGCCTCTGCAGATGACTGGCCTAAAGGATAAAACAGCCAGGACACAACAGCAAAGTGCATGCAACATGAATTGGAGACATTCCCAGAAGTTCCAGGCCCTGGGGAACAGAGGACACTACACGGCAGGACTCTACAGGACAAATAAGATAAATGAGAAGACAGAGGGCCAGAGATCTAAGCAAAACACATATGAGTACATGCCTGGTGGAGAATTTAAAGCAATGATAATAAGAATACCCACTGGACTTGAGAAAAGAGTGGAGTACATCAGTGAGACTATTAATACAAAAATAAGAAAAACAGCATAGCAGGGATAAAGGGTTAGTAAACAAAATGAGAAATATGCTTGATGGCATGAACAGCAGGCTGGAAGAAAAAGATGAATGAATCAATGACCTAGAAGACGGAGCAACAGAAAGTAATAAGCTGAACAAAAGAGAAAAAAAAAGTTTTCTTGAAAAACAAGAATAGACTTAGGGAACTCAGTGACTCCATCAAATGTAATAACATTCGTATTGTAGGAATCCCAGAAGAAGGAGAGAGAGAAAAGGAGGCAGAGAGTTTAAGAAATAATACCTGGGAACCCGGGTGGCTCAACCTGTTAAGTGTCCAACATGAGCTCAGCTCATGCATGATCTTGCAGTTGTAGCCCCATATTGGGCTCTGTGCTGACAGCTCAGAGCCCAGAGTCTGCTTCAGATTCTGTGTCTCCCTCTCTCTGTCCCTCTCCTGCTCACTCTGTCTCTTTCTCTCTCTCTCTCAAAAATAAATAAACATTAAGAAAAAAGAGAAATGAATAATACCTGAAAACTTCCCTAATCTAGGAAAAGAAACAGATATCCAGATCCAGTAGGCCCAGAGAAACCCTAACAAAATTGACAAAAGCAGATTCATACTAACTTATATTGTAATTAAAATGTAAAAATCTAGTGATAAAGGAAAAATGTTTAAAGAAATACAAAAGAAAACAGTTACAGACAAAAGAAACTCCATAAGTCTACCAGCAGATTTTACAGCAGAAATTTTCTAAGCCAGAAGGGAGTGGCATGATATAGTCTAAGTGCTCAATGAGAAAAACATGTTAGCCAAGTATATTCTATCCAGCAAAGCTATCATTCAGAATAGAAGGAGACATACAGAGTTTTTCAGTAAAACAAAAACTGAAGGAGTTCATGACCACTAAGCACCCTACAAGAAATATTAAAAGGGACTCTTAGTAGAAAGGTAAGACCATAAGCAAGAGTATAAAAAAAAAACACAAAAGAAGTAAAAATAAGTATACTTGTAAAAATCAGTAAAGGTATTCACAAAATAAAAGGATGTAGAATATACCATATACCTAAAATCTGGAGAAGAGAGGGGTAAAGAACGAGTTCAAGCTTAAGTTCAATCAATATAGGCTACTATATGCAGAAAATGTTAAATACAAACCTAATGGTAACCACAAATTAAAAAAACACTAATAAATATGCAAAGAAGAAAGAAATAAATCTAAATATATCACCAAAAATAACCCAGCAAACCATGGAAGAGAAAAAGACAAGAAAGGATCAGAGAAAATCTTCAGAAACAACCACAAAACAAGTAGCAAATGGCAATAAGTCCATGTCTATAAATAATTACTTTGAATGTAAAAGGACTAAATGCTGCAATCAAAAGACAAAGAGTATCAGAATGGATAAAAAACCAAAACCTATCTATATGCTACCTACAAGAGACTCCTTGCAAACCTAAAGACACCTACAAATTGAAATTGAGAGGATCCATTACCATCTATCATGCTAATGGATGTCAAAAGAAAGCTGGATTACCAATACTTGTATCAGACAAAATAAACTTTAAAACAAAGACTATAACAAGAGACAAAGAAGGACACTACATAATTTAAAGGAGACACCTAACAAGAAGATATAACAATTTTAAATATTTGTGCACCCAACATGAAAGCACCCAAATATTTAAAAGAGTTTATAACAAACATAAAGGAACTAATCAATAATAATACAATAATAGTAGGGGACTTTAAAACCCAACTTACATCAATGGACACATCATCTAAACAGAAAATCAATAAGGAAGCAATATCTTTGAATGACACACTGGACCAGATGGATGTAAGAGACACATTAAAGCATTCCATCCTAAAACAACATAATACACATTCTTTGCAAGTGCACATGAAACGTTCTCCAGAATAGATCACATATCAGCCCAAAAAACAAGCCTCAACAAATACAAAAGGATCAAAATCATACCATGCAATCTCTCTGATGACAATGCTATGAAACTAGAAGTCAACCACAAGAAGAAAATATGGAAAGACCACAACTACATGGAGGTGAAATAACATGTTACTAAACAATGACTGGGTCACCCAGAAAATAAAAGAAAAAATATTTTAAGTATATGGAAACAAAAATGAAAACACAATGGTTCAAAATCTTTGGGATGTAGCAAAGTGGTTTGAAGACAGAAGCTTATAGCAATACAGGTCTACATCAAAAAGCAAGAAAATTCTCAAATACACAACCTACCCTTACACCTAAAGGAGTTAGAAAAAGAACAACAAACAAAACCTAAAACCAGCAGAAGAAAGGACATAATAAAAATTACAACAGAAATAAATGCTATAGAAACTAAAAAACAATAGAACAGATCAATGAAACCAGGAGCTGGTTCTTTAAAAAAATTAATAAACCTCTAGAGAGATTTATAAAAAAGAAAAGAGAAAGGACCCAAATATATAAAATCACAAATAAAAGGTGGTGGGGGTTGAGGGAGGGGCAGACTCAGTCTTACCAGCTGAGAGATCTTGTAGCAAATGCAAAAGGAATCGTCCTCCAGCCTTGTAGGCCTCAGACCTCCTAAGGATACCTGAACCTCTAACACCCAACCTGGGGTGTGTTGGTTAGGTGTTCATGTGCTAATCTGTCCTACTATGTGCATGGCATTAAGAAGTCAAATGGCCTCTGTTAGTCTCTGAGATTAGATGGTCCACTGAGGGAGTCTTCTGATGACAGAGTCTTTAACGTGTTTTTTATTAGCCCATTCACCCTTGCAATTAGGCCTGCAGCAGTGGGACTGTATGACAGGTGGAAAGTCCATAATATGTCCCAGGCCTCTGTGCATTCTTGGACTTCATGGCTGGTAAAATGTGTACCTCGATCTGAGTCAGCATTCCCTACATATTCTCTAGTCCTGTGGTAGTGTCCACAAAGATTAATGCATACTTGGGACCTTCTGATACCGGCAAACAGCCTATGTAATCTATTTGCCATCAAGAAACAGGGCATATAGTCCACCCAATATGACCCGAGGTATAGCACAATGGCTCTCATCTGAGGTGGCACTGGAGGCACTACTTGTCAGCAGCTTGTAGATCAGAATATTTTAAAGGCAAATATAATCTCTTTACTATTTCCTAAGTAGTTTTGGGATCTCGGTGTCCTGATTTATCATGGACCCATTTTGCTACATCAGACAGAGTCAGCATTTCCTCCAGCAGAAGGGTGTGTGCCTGAGCTAGAGTGGCTGCTTCATAATTGCCGGGTAGTATGGATGGGGAGTACGCAGACATGTGCCATACTTGGAGAGCTGCATCCAGTTTAGTGCATACTTCCCCAATACCTTTCCATAGTTCTGCTCCCCACAAGGGAATATTTAATACAGACCAGACTTTTCTATGCCATTGTGGCATCCATGTTGTTAACCCTTTCCACTCTTCCCAGCTATCAGTGACCAAATCAATGGGCATGGTTTCATGTGTCAACACAATTAATATTGCTCTTAATTCTGTGCACCAGACTACTTTTAGTTCCTTCTTCAAACCAAAGTACATCACAGTGCAGGAAGACAGCAGAGGAAGACCAAGTAGGGGAGTTTCCCAGGCAACTGCCATAAATGCACCACTACCCCTTTCTTTACTTGAGTGAGGGGAGGCACAAAGTCAATGACTGGAAGTTGGGTGGGGTCAACCTAAGTGACCAGCCCTAGTAACAAGTGCAGTTCATGAGATGGGGGGTTCGGGGGGGAGGATTGTAAGTGCTCCACTGCTGTAGATAAGTGTGCCATTTCTGTAAGTTGTTTACATGAGCACCGGCACTCTTAGGTTTGCTGAACATGTATTTAACCTGTACTCTTACTGAGAAGGAGGTTCATACTGTCACAGGCAGGTGGCTGTCAGTCCTTCCATCTGTTGCAGGGCAAGATAAACAGCTAATAATTTTTTCTGGGGGAGGTGAGGTCTATGCCTGGTTTCTCTTCCATAATTAAGGCCACAATTCTAATGGGATTCATTTCCATTTTGTCATTGCCACAGACCACAGCCAAACCTTTCTGGATATGAACTCACATCTGATACACAATTCACATCTATCATCAATACCTATAGAGCCTGTACTCATCTTACTGCCATTTTTGCCTTTTAGAAAGCCTCTTATTGGTTAACACCCCAATCCCATCAGCTTCCTTTCTTAAGTAAGGTATACAAAAGTCTAAAGATCTGCCTAGATGAGAACCAAAAAGTCTCCAGTAATCCAATAAGCCAACAAAAGCCTGTAATTCCTTTACTGGTTCAGGGATTGGGAAGGCTTGTATTTTATCAGTGACTGCCTCTGGCACCACTTTTGCCTTACCTGCCCAGATGACACCCAGGACACTGGTCCTGCCCGTGGATCTGGTCAGTATTTACTTCTCATCCTTGTGACTTCAAGTGCACCTGTAATGACGCAGCTGCTTGAGACAGGGAGGATTAATCATCACAAGTTAACATTACATCATCTATGTAGTGATAAAGCACCATCTCCTCTGGCAATACCCAGTTTTCCTCTGGCTACCATCCTATGACAAATTGCAGGACTATGGAGGCACTCTTGAGGCAATGCCTGAAAGAACCATCATCTCCTATTGCATGTAAAGGTGAACTGGTCTTGGGATTCAAGTTCTAATGGAATGCTGACGAGGGGGTTAGATAGGTCCAGTACATAATGGTATGTCTTAATAGATGCTATGATTTTTTTTTCTAATAAGACTATATTAGGCACCATGGCATGGCTACATGGAGTAACTTTACTGAGTTCCCTACAATCTATTGTCATTCACCAGGTTCCATTAGATTTCTTTATAGGCCGAAGTGGACAATTTTTTTTAACTTTTATTTAATAACATTTTTTTTTTTTTTTTAGAGAGAGAGAGAGAGTTCTTGAAAGGCGGAGAGGGACAGGGAGAGAGAGAATCTTAAGCAGGCTCCACGCTGAGCATGGGGCTTGATCCCACAACCCTGGGATCATGACCTGAGCTGAAATCAAGAGTCAGATGCCCAACCCACTGAGCCACAGGTACCTCCAAAATGGATTAGTGAATGGGATTGTTCAGTAGGCCTTATTACACCCACCTTTTCTAACTCTCTAATATTGGCAGTGATTTCTTTATGCCCCCCAGGTAACTTATATTGTTTTATAGTTATTACTTTCCAGGGAACTGGCAGCTGTATAGGTTCT
Source organism: Acinonyx jubatus (assembly GCF_027475565.1). Taxonomy (NCBI): domain Eukaryota; kingdom Metazoa; phylum Chordata; class Mammalia; order Carnivora; family Felidae; genus Acinonyx; species Acinonyx jubatus. The sequence continues at coordinate 62,334,390 of NC_069391.1, forward strand.
CATTTTGCAGGACTCACATAATGGGTTTCACTACTAAATTTGCCTGTAGTTGTAGTTTGATCCAGATCTTGTATAGATGTTTATCTATACCCAAAATATATTCTGGAATAGGGGAAATATGCACTAAAACAATAGCAAGGAGGAAGACTGACAGTCTGTAGGTAAAGATTAGTTTCTCTGACCTTGATAATTTGTCTCCCATAACTATCAATTGCCTTTATTTCTCCCTGAAATATTGAAGGGCTTCCATAAATAAGTGTGCATTGAGCTCCAGTGTGTATTAAAGGTAGTACAGTCTGTTAGTGGAAGACTAATAAATGGTTAATGCAAAATGGGGCCTAGTCACCTCCTCTTGCACACACTACAGGGCAATGTTGGTCTAACCCCTAGTCTTTAGGGGTAGGGGTATCCGCCCTGAAATTCCTCCACTAGTAGAAGTGCATTTGGTGACATATCTGGCTTTTTTGAGTCTTCCTTCCAGGAAGTAAACTGCTTTCCGTTAGGCTTAGCAAGACCAAACTGGGTTGTTTGCTATATTTTCTTCTGGGATCCCAGATAATATTAGATCTTGCCATAATTGCTTATAAGAGACCTTGATGGGCCCCTTTCTGCCATTTTATGGTGGGCAAGATCCTTTGTTTTTCCATTTCAACCCATCTGTTTCCTTTATCATGGATTCTTTTGAGGTCACATTAAGTCAACAACCATAGCACTTAGTATAGCAATGGGCCGATTAACCATAGGGGAAGAGACAGACACTGAAGTTCCATTCCATAACCCTGTGGCTGACTCTAAGATATGGTCTTTCATATCAGAGGAATATAATTCATCTGGGCCTCTAAAATGTTGGGCGTAAATGGTATGTTTGATTCCAAATTCACATACAATTTCTTTATAGTTCTTCCATAGAGGTCTAGCACAACAGAGCTGGAGAAACATTCCCCTCGTTAGGCTAAGTCATCTTAATGCTATCATTTATCCAATCAACCAAATTAGCTAAGCACCTGCAATTCTCACCCATGCAGGCAGCACAAACCTTTGTTGCAGCGTGAGTTGTGCAGTAGCTGACCAAGTGGCCAAATCTCCCCACATGGCAGTAGCTGACCAGCTTGAGATTTCTCCCACAGACAACAGGTTTTTTTCACATGGCCTTTTTTACCCACGCTTGTTTCATTTTCCATCTCTTGGCTGGCTCAATAATTGTTAGAAGGTTGAGGAGGGTCAGGAAAGTATCCTACAGACTGAGAAGGCACTTTAAGACTGAAAAACAAAAGTAAGCCACTATATGACTATTTACACAGAGTTTTATTCAGGGCAACTTACTGACAGAGGGGATCAGGTGGAAGGACAATACAGGCAGCATACAGCCATTCTTTAACCCCATTCTCTACCAAAACTGGACCTTAATCCCAAACTTTTCTAGAATGATGGTGCGGTCACAGGGAAATTATCTAAAGTGGTGTCATAATGAGGATCTCTACTCATTATCTAAGTGGGGCATTCATGTACCACTCACCTCTACTATTTACCTAAAGTGGAGCCTACTGTGTGACACTTTAGGGAAGACCAGAACAAGCCCTTCCATATTCTGGTCAGGGCATACGGTAACCTCCATGGGGCCTGGAATACATAATGTGGGGAAGGTCTTTGCATGGGCACAAACAAGATGGAGGGCCAAAGATGGAGTCAGTGTTATCAGCACTCCTACAGTAGGATAATTAAATAGACCCATGGAATAATAAAGAGCACAAAGACAAATATGCCTTAGTCAGTTTTTTCCTGAGAAAGTATGGCAGAATGCATGGGAGAGCTATTCATATGAAAAATGACACTGTACCCATAAAATTTTCCATATAACATATGTCAATTTGGGGGGATTAAAGGCTGGCTCATATAAAGCAAAACTATAAATATTTTTGAACATAATATAGGAGATATAACCTTTATTACTCTGGATAGGGAAAGATTTGACACTAAACAACACTAACTATACAAGAAAAGATTGATAAACTTTACTATATTAAAGTTCAGAATTGTAGACATCTAAAGACACCATAGAAAGAGAAAGAAGATTAGGTAGAGAATAGCAGAATCTACTTTAGTACACGGAACCAAGACAGGACTAGTATCCAGATTATATAAAGCACTTCTACAAATCTTTGAAGAAGGAAAGCAACCTAGCAGAAAAATGGGCAAACGACTTAATTAGTAACTTTTACAAAGAGGAAATCTGCGTGCCCAGTAAACATGGAGAAAGATATTTAACCTCATCAGTTATGGGAGAAATACAAAATGAAACTGCACCATGGTACCACTACAAATTTATAAAATTGGCATAAATTAAGAGTCTGACAATATCAGGAGTGGATGAGGACATGAAGTATCAGACTTCATCCACTGCTAGTGGAGTTAACTAATATGATTGCTTTTGAAATCAGTAGGCATTCTGTAGTAAATTAAAGATATATATACCTGTGGTAAACAGCAGTCTTAGTTCTAAAATTTTTCAATTACTTGGTAGAGCGATTAAGATTGCTAATCAATGACCTTAAAATAGGGAGACTATCCTGGATTATCCAAATGGGTCCAAGGTAATAACACGGGCATTTAAAAGTGGAAGAAGAAAGCAGAAGAGTCAGAAAGATGCCAAAGGGAAGTGGAGAGACTTGAAGCCTGGAGGGACTTGATCACCATTGCTGACTTGAAAAACAGAGAAAGGGAGCCATAAGCCAAAAAAATGTGGGTATCCTCTATAAACTGACTGACAGTGAACAGGAAAGAACTTTAGTCCTCCAACCACTAGAAATTGAATTCTTTTAAACAACAGAAATAAGCAAGGAAAGAGATTGGCCCCCAAGTATCTCCAGAAAGGAATACATCTGTGGCAACACCTTGATTTTAGCCTAGTGAGAGCGGTGCTGTACTTCTGACCTGCAGAGCTGTAAAATAAGAAGTTTGTGTTGTTGAAGCCACTATGTTTGTGTTAGTTTGTAGATAACCTCACAGCCAGGCTATTCTGCTCCTGACATAGTCTATGGAGTATCATTGTAGCAAAAGGAATGGACCAACTTAACTGCTACAAACAAGATCATGGATAAATCTCGCGATGTTAAGCAAAATAACCAAGACAAACATGATTATAATAAACTGTAATTCAATTCATATAAAGCAACTTATAAAACCAAGCTGCATTTTTGTAGGCATATATACGTGGGTTGTAAAACTTAAAGAAAAGGTAGGAAGTGATTATAAAATTCATGAAAGATGGGACCCAGAAGTATGAAAAACTTGTGCTCAAGAAAGAATACATGATACTTCACAAATCTAATCACTTTATATTTCTTAACCTGGATGGTGATCCCTTAAGTGTCCATTTTATGCTACTTGGTAACCTGCACAGAGTAGTTTTTGCACATTTGTTAGGTTTCATGTTTGTAAAAAAGGCAAAATGAGATAAACCAATGAATGGGAGATGTCATCTGTTACAGGTACAACGCACACAGGGTTTGCTTTTATAAAAGACAAAGAATTCAGACCTCATTTTCTCAGTATTGCCTTCTATGACTACTCTATTTAAAATCCCTCACTTCAGTCTACTTTTCCCTTCCTTGTATTTATTCTCTGAAACATTCATCACCTCTTATTACCCCTGAAATCATTTATTTCAGAATTTCCAATTATCTGCCAAAATTGAAAATTTTCTGTGGCACCACTTCTCTCCCACATAACTGTTCTGCTTCATTTGATGGTGTTTATCATGCTTCTTAAAATCCATCCAATTTGGGGTTAGACATGCTTGCCTAAATGCTTATTCTAATCTAGTCTGCCTTGTTTAAAGTTGTATTTCAGTGCCTAGAACAAAATAAAGTGCCCAATAGGGTGTGTAGGCTGAAGAATATCCCCAAGAGTTACCCAGGTTCTAATCCCAGGAAACTGTGAATGTTACTTTATCTAGCCAAAGAGACTTTGCAGCTGTGATTAGGTTTAAAATCTTGAAATAAAGAGATTATTCTAGATTATCCAGGTGAGCCCTAAATGCAAGTGCATACATATATTCCACTGCCAGTTTCCTTTTTAAATAATTGTTTCTAAAGAATGAGAATGCAGGCATTATGCATTTGGTATTAATTTATTATTGGAAAACTGGACGGGAAACCAGAGTCAAATAAAATAATACATAATAATATGTATATAAGCTACATTCCAAAAGAAAAATGTTAAATTTCATACAGTGTTTCCAATTTTCTTATTTTTAAAAGATTGCCAACTTGATAACCTTTTCAAGAAGTGTCCAGAAAATTAAGACAAATGTTTGTAGGAAATTTCATTTACCAACGACAACACATTGAGAAGGCAAGCCTAACAGTAAGTACATTGAGAGTTCCCAAAGGGGAGAAATCCTATAAATGTAATGAATGCTCACGTTCAGTATGACTAAAATTTTCAGCCATAAATCAAGCTTCACAAATTATTGGAGTATTCACACAGGGGAGAAACCTTACAAATATAAAGAATGTAAGAAAACTTTTAGAGATAAATCAACCCTCATATACATCATAGAACACACACACAAGGGAAACCTTAAAAATATAATGAATGTGGAAAAACTTTCAGCCACAAATCAAGCCTCAGAGATTATCAGAAAAATCCACACAGGGGAGAAATTCTATGAATGAAATAAATGTGGGGAAGCTTGCAGCATAACAACAGGTCTAAGAACTCATTTAAAAAACTTTATGAACGCAATGGATGTAGGAAATTTTTCAGTCAGAAGTCATACTTAAGAGAATACAAGAAGACTAACATAGGGGATTAAGCATATGACTGAAATCATTAGGTCAGAAATCAAGCTTCAAAAGGTATCAGACACACACATAGACACACACCTATGGGTGGATGAGTGTGAGAAAGATTTCAGCCAGAGGTCTGGGCTAGAAAATCGAAGAAGTTACACACAGAAGCAATCTTATGAACTTAATGTACATAGAAAAATCTTCTATAAGAAATCACTATATGTCAGATAACTTACGTAGAAGATAAAATCTTGAAATCTACTGTGGATGGGTGATTTTTAAGCCAGAGCACAATCCTCATTGGGTATCTGAGCATTCTCCCAGGAAAGGTCCCTTGAAGGCAATGAATATAGGAAGTAATTCTGTATGAACTCAATCCTCAACAAACTGACACTGTGAAGAAAGTTGTAATAACCTACAAACTTTCTGACAGTGACTAAACTTTGTTGAACACCACATAAATCACACAATGAAGGAAAGTAATAAATATGTTGGCTAAAAGCCAATTTGTAGTATAAAAGAAATACATAGATGGGAGAGACCTCATAGTATATCAAAACACAGGAAAGAATACAACATTTCAATATCTAGAGAGAAGACTTTATCAATAAATTATTTCTTTTTTTATTATTTTTTTAATGTTTATTTTTGAAAGAGAGACAGAGACAGAGCGCTAGCAGGGGAGGGGCAGAGAGAGAGAGGGAGACACAGAATCCAAAGCAGGCTCCACTCTCTTAGCTGTCAGAACAGAGCCCAACACGGGGCTCAAACTCATGGACCACAAGATCATGACCTGAGCTGAAGTTCGGACACTTAACTGACTGAGCCACCCAGGCGTCCCAAGAAATTATTTTTCAATGAAAGATCACTAAAATGTAAATGTTTTGGATGTATGAAAGTTCTCAACAAAGCTTCAGACTTTATTATCTATCAGTGATTGTACTGGGGGGGGGGAAACTATAAATTTGTGAAAAATAAGTAAAAGGCTTTATCTAAAATTGTTCGTTCAGAACTCTTATTTCATGTGTAATATAAAAACATTCAATATACAACAAAACATTCATAGATACTCACTAGAACAGGCAACTTCAAAAGGCCAGAAAAAAAGTTGCATAATTAGAACTGCATCAGATAAAATGTGAATATTCTCTGGTTCCTCAGCATTTGTGAGGACGTACATGTGTACATGCCACTTAGTTATTTGTTGTGTATATATTAGAATCCAACATCATTGTAGAAATTTAAAACTTTTACCTTCTTATTATTGTAACAAAACTATGACTTTCTACATATACATTAAGGACAAATTACCCTTATGGAAAATACTTGAAAATGTCAACCATATCATGTCCTATTGTTGTCTGACATGTCTATATAGGGAAAGTTAGTGTTGCTCAGCTGTCTCTTCTACAAAGAAGACAATGTCTTCTATATAGTACAAGCAGTGCATTTAGTATAAACAGTATTGATATAAAATATTAAAAAGTTGCACAATTATTAAAAGAACAAGCCTTATTAATTTTTAGAGCAGCTGTGAACAGTGATGTTCAGTAAGACGAAATATCCCTATCTTCCATATTTGATATGAAACCAGTGAGGTGCTTATAAATGTGGGATTGTGTAAATCTTAATTCTCTGTAGCCCCTGAAGTTTCTGTGTTTGTACTTAGTTATATAGTGACCTCTGTGAGTTTCTTTCTGGTGTTGACATGACACAGTAGTTGAGAACCTGTACTTGGAACCACAATACCTATATTGAGTTCCCAGATCCCTGTGAAACATTGAGTAGGTTATGTAAACTTGGTATCTTAGTTTCCTTAGCTGCAAAATGGAGACATCACATCATCAGATCATTAGGAGGCTTAAAGAAGTTAATGTAGCTAAATTAAATGGAAGAACACATAGCATGTGGCTACAGTTATGCACATGTTAAGTATTGTCACTGTCACTACCATCATCATCATGGCCAATATTTCTTCAATTTACTTGAAAAAAAGGTAGATGTTTTAATAGATTTAATTGAATAGATATCTACACATCATTCCCTCCTTCTTCCTCACTGCTGAGCACACTCCCTCAAAGATAATAGGAATAAGCCCTTATTTTGAACTAAGTGTGGAAATTCACCCTCCTTATATCTGTTGCATAGAGTAGTGTTTCTCCACTTTTTTTCTCATTATTACTTCCCCATGGAGGCCTTTTAGATTTTTTTTCCTAATTGTCCTATCCCAATAATAAGATCAGGTCAAAGATGTGTTGTATATCTATTTATGTACTGTATATTTGTGCTTTATACATAAAATGAAAGATTTTTTAAATCCCCACCCTACCTCCCTTACCCCAAAACCAATTTTCTGACTCCTTGACAATACAATTCCTGTTGGGAATACTTGGTGTAGAGTGATTATGACTCAGTTATCTCCAGAGAAACCTTGAAGAATGTAGGGGTTTCTTCAATGATTATATAAGTTATTCATAATATTACTGTGTAAAATAAGCATTTCTGTTTCATAGCTGCTGTTCCAGCACAAGAGGTTTCCTTAGTGAACTTACATGGTGTTAAGTTCCATGTAAAACATATACAACACATTAAATTGAGTTATCCTTTACACTATATGTTACGGCTTTTTTGATGGGGCATGAGTAGGCATCAACAGATATTTTCTTTGGGTGAATAGTTAGTTGTCCTTATACCATTAGATTATTCCATACCATTCCCACTGACTTGGAATACTTTATTTCTTATGATGAATTATCAGCTGTAGTGGTATAACAAATGTCTGCTAAGTACTTCCCCCACTGTCTGCTAATAATAGATCCTGCAACAGGGCAGCAGACAACCCAGATGGGCCAAAAATCATATCTCATCCTTCTGCTTCCTCATTAATTCCAGACAAGGAATTTAATCCAAGATGTGCCAATGAGCATCCCCCTTGGACTTCTGAAATGAAATAGAAGGAAATAAAGTTTTATGTAGTGAGAAGCAGATACACCAGGCAGTGTTTGACTCCCTGAGGACTGCAACATCCATGGTCTTTCTGCGGTTTTCTTATATAGCCAATGAACTCTGATAACTTATATATACTTTGATCCATTCTGAGTTATTTTTTCTCTCTAATTAAAAAAATATATATGATTTATAGAAAAGTTGGGAGAATACAAAGTATGACTTTCACCTTGACTTCCCAAAATGTTTACATTTTACTACATTTGCTTTACACACACTCCCGTAGAGAGATGAATGGATGAATAAGTGGAGTTTATAAGTTTTCCTGAAATGTTGAAGTGCAAGTGGCAGACATGAGGCCCCTTAAATACTTCAGTGTGTATAACCTAAAAACAATTAATTTTCTTATGGGGCGCCTGGGTGGCGCTGTCGGTTAAGCGCCCGACTTCAGCCAGGTCACGATCTCCCGGTCCGGGAGTTCGAGCCCCGCGTCAGGCTCTGGGCTGATGGCTCAGAGCCTGGAGCCTGTTTCCGATTCTGTGTCTCCCTCTCTCTCTGGCCCTCCCCCGCTCATGCTCTGTCTCTCTCTGTCCCAAAAATAAGTAAACGTTGAAAAAAAAAATCCCAGTACATTTATCAAAATCAAAATTGATATTAGTAAAATAGTATTATTATGTAATCTATAGACATTATTCACATTTTACCAGTTCTTTTAATAATGTCCTTTACAGAAAAAAAATAAATAAATCTAAGATTATGCATTGCATTCTGTAGTCATGTATCTAGTCTCCCTTCAACAGTCCCTCAGCCTTTCTTTGTATTTCACAACACTGGTATATTTGAAGAGGTCAGAATGTGTTCTGCTGAATGCTGTTCAGTTTAGCTTTGTCAGATATTCCTTTGTGACTAGATTTAGGCTATGCCCCTCTGGGAGCAATGCCACAGAATGCTGCTGGGTTTTCTCTACCGGTGAAGGTATGTGCCATCAGTTAAATTACTGGTGATATTAATTGATTAATTTTTTTCTAATTTTTAATGTTTATTTACTTTTTGAGACAGAGACAGAGCAGGAGCCAGGGAGGGGCACAGAGAGGGGGAGACACAGAATCCGGAGCAGGCTCCAGGCTGTGAGCTGTGAGCTGTCAGCACAGAGCCTGACGCGGGGCTCGAACTCACAAACCGTGAGATCATGACCTGAGCCGAAGTCGGACGCCCAACCGACTGAGCCACCCAGGTGCCCCACTGGTGATATTAATTTAGAACATGTTGTTAAAGGGGTATCTTCTAAGATTCTACACAATGAAGTTACCCTTTTATTCTTTGTATGAATAAATAGGAGGAGAGAATTTTAGGCTAAATATGTCCTCTTACTTCTCAAACATTCACCCATTAGTTTTAGCATTTATTTATGATCCTTGCTGAAATCAATTTTGATAATTGCCAAAAAGTGATCTTTTTTTAAAGATTTTTAAAAAATGTTTATTTATTTTTGAGAGAGAGAGCACACATGCATAAGAGAGAGGGAGGGGCAGAGAGAGAGGGAGACAGAGGATCTGAAGCAGGCTCTGCACTGTCAGAGCAGAGCTGACTTAGGGCTCGAAGCCACAAACCATGAGATCATGACTTAAACTGAATTCAGACACTTAATTGATGGAGCCATCCAGGCGCCCCAAAAATGATTTTTTTAATTCCATCATTCCTTCTGCATTTATGATGACAGGAAAGTTTTCTTCCCCATTTCTTTATTTTATATATGTCTCTATAAATATATATATATATATATATATTAATATATATATATGTAGGCTTAGAGACTTTTTACTTTATTTATTTACTTTAAAATTTTTTAAAGTTTATTTATTTATTTTGAGAGACAGACAGCGCACAAGCGGGGCAAGTTCACAGAGAAGGAGAGACAGAATCCCAAGCAGGCTCTGCAACATCAGTGCAGAGCCCAATGTGGAGCTCGAACCCACAAACCGTGAGATCATGACCTGACCCGAGATCAAGAATCGGAGGCTAAACCGACTGCGCCACCCAGGTGCCCTTTACTTTATTTAATAAGTTATAATCTTTGGAGCACCTGGGTGGCGCAGTTGGTTGGGCACCCAACTTCGGCTCAGGTCATGACCTCATGATTCATGAGTTCCAGCCCGGTGGGCTCTGTGCTGACAGCTCAGAGTCTGAAACCTGCTTCAGTTTCTGTGGCTCCCTCTCTCTCTGCCCCACCCCCACACATGTTCTGTCTCTCCTTCTCTCTCAAAAATAAACATTAAAAAAAAAATCTCCCAACAAATAAAAGTCCTGGGCCTGAGCCAGATGGCTTTCCAGGGATATTCTACCAGACATTTAAAGAAGAGTTAATACCTCTTCATCTCAAACTGTTCCAAAAAATAGAAATGGAAATCTTCCAGACTCATTCTATGAAGTCAGCATTACCTTGATTTCAAAACCAGATAAAGACCCCACTAAAAAGGAAAGAATTACTGGCCAATATCCCTGATAAGTCTGTAAAAATTCTCAACAAGATACTAGCATATCAAATTCAACAGTACATTAAAAGAATTATTCACTATGATCAAGTGGAATTTATTCCTGGGCTACAGGGCTGGTTCAATATGCACAAATAAATCAACGTAATATACCACATTAATAAAAGAAAGGGTAAAAACCATATGATACTTTCAATAGATGCAGAAAAAGCATTTGACAAAATACAGCATGCTTTCTCAATAACAATCCTTAAGAAAGTAGGGATAGAAGGAACATACCTCAACATCATAAAGGCCATATATGAAAGACCCACTGCTAAAATCATCCTCAATGGGGAAAAACTGAGAGCTTTCCCCTTAAGGTCAGGAACATGACAGGGATACCCATTCTTACCACTCTTATTTAACTTAGTACTGGAAGTCCTAGTCTCAGCCATCAGACAACAAAAAGAAATAAAGATGTACAAAGTGACAAGGAAGAAGTCAAGCTTTCACTCTTCACAGATGACATGATACTTTATGTGAAAACCTCAAAGACTCCACCAAAAACTGCTGGAACTGATACATGAATTCAGCAAAGTCACAGGATATAAAATCAGCAGATAAAAATCGGTTGCATTTCTATGTGTCAATAATGAAGCAACAAAAAGAGAAATTAAGGTATCAATCCCATTTACAATTGCACCAAAAACCATAAGATATCTAGGAATAAACCTAACCAAAGATGTAAAAGATCTATACATTGGAAACTATCGAAAGCTTATGAAAGAAATTGAAGAAGACACAGAGAAATGGAAAAACATTCCATGCTCATGGATTGGAAGAAGAAATATTGTTAAAATGTTGACACTACCCAAAGCAATCTACATATTCAGTGCAATCACTGTCAAAATAACACCAGCATTCTTCACAGAGCTAGAACAAACAATTTTAAAATGTGTTTGGAACCAGAGAAAATGCCAAATAGCCAAAGTAAGGTTGAAAAAGAAAACCAAAGCTGGAGGCATCACAATTCTGGACTTCAAGCTGTATTACAAAGCTATAATCATCAAGACAGTATGGTACTGCACAAAAACAGACACACAGATCAAGGAACAGAATAGAAAATCCAGAAATGGACCCACAAATGTATGGCCAACTAATCTTCGACAAGGCAGGAAAGAATATCCAATGGAAAAGAGACATTCTCTTCAGCCAATGGTTCTGGGAAAACTGGACAGTGACATGCTAAAAATGAAACTGGACCACTTTCCTACCCCATACACAAAAATACATTCAAAATGGATGAAAGACCTAAATGTGAGACAGGAAATCATCCAAAGACTAGAGGAGAAGACAGGCAGCAACCTCTTCGACACAGGCCACAGCAAATTCTTACTAGACATATCTCTGGAGACAAAAAAATAAATAAATAAAAGCAAAAACGAACTATTGAGACCTTATCAAGATATAAAGCTTCTGCACAGCAAAGGAGAAACAATCAGCCAAACTAAAACCAACCAACAGAATGAAGGAAGATATTTGCAAATGACATATAGGATAAAGGGTTAATAACCAAAAGCAATAAAGAACTTATCAAACTCAACACCCAAAAAAACAAGTAATCCAGTGAAGAAATGGGCAGAAGGCATGAATAGACACTTTCCAAAAAAGACATCCACATAGCTAACAGACACATGAAAAGATGCTCAACAGGAGCACCTGGGTGGCTCAGTCTGTTAAGTGTCTGACTTTGGTTCAGGTCATGATCTCACGGTTTGTGGGTTTGAGCCCCGTCGGGCTCTGTGCTGAGAGCCTGCTTCAGATTCTGTCTCTGGCTCTCTCTGCCCCTCCCCTGCTTGTGTTCTCTCTGTCTCTAAAATAAATAAACATTGAAAATTTTTTTTAAAAAAAAGATGCTCAACATCACTTATCATCAGAGAAATACAAATCAAAGCCACAATTACATGCCACCTCACACCTGTCAGAATGGCTAAAATTAGCAATGCAGGAAGCAACATATGTTGGTGAGGATGTGGAGAAAGGGAACCCTTTGGCAGTGCTGGTGGGAATGGAGACTGGTGTAGCCACTCTGGAAAACAGTAGGGTAGTTCTTCAAAAAATTAGAAATAGAACTACCCTACAGCCCAGCAATTGCACTGCTAGGCATTTATCCAAAGGATACAAAAATGCTGATTCGAAGGGGCACATGCACCCCAATGTTTATAGCAGCGCTATCAACAATAGCAAAAGTATGGAAAAAGCCCAAATGTCCATCAACTGATGAATAGATAAGGAAGATGTGGTTTATATATATACAATGGAATACTACTTGGCAATCAAAAGAATGAAATTTTGCCATTTGCAACAGCGTGGATGGAACTAGAGTGTATTATGCTCAGCACAATAAGTCAGAGAAAGACAAATGTCATATGGTTTCACTCATATGTTGAAGTTGAGAAACACAACAGATGAATATAGGGGAAGGGAAGGAAAAATAAGGTAAAAACAGAGAGGGAGGCAAACCATAAGAAGATAAGGAAAAAGATAGAAAAGAATAAAAAAAGTCTTATCCAAAAGAAAAAGAGAGAGAGAGAAAGAAGAAGAAGAAATAAAAAAGACAAACAAGAAACTATGAGCCTGATTCCAAGAGAAAAAAAAGAAGAAAGAAAGAAGAAGAAGAAGAAGGAGGAGGAGGAGGAGGAGGAGGAGGAGGGGGAGGAGGAAAGTAAGCTTGGTCCTATTTCCACCAGAACTGCATGTGGCACTTGAAAGCATTCAATTTTCAATATACATGGTTCATGTGGGGTGGTTGCCATGATGGTTTTCTGGAGTAGAGGTTCGCTGTGTTGGCTCAGAGGAGTCTTGCCCTAGTAAACAAGCAGTTGCCAGGCACAGGGGGGTGGGGCTTGGTGTCAGTGGGTCTTGCCTGCATGGAGGGCCACTATACTGCTCTCTAAAGTCCCACTGTATTGGTGTTTAGGGGAAAACACCCAATCTGTCCTCCCCAGAGTGGGGATCTCGCACCCTCCTCTGTCCACGACGACTCCTGAACTTAGTGGGGGCAGTAAGCTCGCCTTGCGCCACAACTCTCCTGCATTTTTCTTTGGCGCTCAGCTGGGATTCAAAATCCAAAGTGTTAAAGGAGCCTGCACTGCATGGATCCACCCCCTTCCTCCACAGTAGAGCCTCTCCATGCTGTATGAAGTCCTCTGTCCCCGAGAAACAGTCCCACGCCTGCACAGTGTACGGAATCTATGGTGTAGCACTGCTAAAAGCAGCAAAGGTTATATGCCTCCTTCCTCTGCTGATGAAAGGCCTTTTGCTGGCACCTGCAGGGTCTTTTGACCTTGGGAGGCAATAAACCCTCTTCCAAAAGTACTCTAGGAAGAGGACTGTTTCCCAGTGCACCCCGGAGATCACTACACCAGGCTATGCACTCAGGGGCCAGCTCCCTCCTTCTCAGGAGATCATGCCATAGCCCCCTCCAGAGAAAGTTGCATACTTCCAAAAACTCAGAGTTTGAGCACCAAACGCTGCTTGCAAAAAAGTCTGTGACACTCAGTACTTTTCACTCCCCAGTCCATGGTCCAGAGAGGTTTTCCTCTGGTGCGAATTCGATGCCACACTCTCTCAACCTCTCTCTCTCTCTCTCTCTCTCTCTCTCTCTCTCTCTCCCTTTCGTCTCTCCACAGAAAGGGTTCTCTCTCCTCCATGGCACTACAGTTATTCTCTCACACAATTCACTTCCTTGCACCTTGCACCTGCCACGCTGTCTCCCTCCAACCGTGGAGATCCTTCTGCCACTCCACAGATAGATTTCCTGGGCATTCCAAGTGATATGACCTCAATATAGCTGTGTTTGAGGGACAAGAAAAGCCCAGGGTCCCCTACTTCTCCACCATCTTAACTCCTCCCCCCAAAACTTTTCTTTTCAATGATCTGTGAACATTACAGAATTTCATGTATTTCTCAAAAAAAAAAAAAAAAAAAAACAGGTTTAGAGCAAGACCTCTGTGTCAGATTTCCAGATCACCCCCAGGCTTGATGATTCACTTGAAGGACTCACAGGACCCAGAAATTGTTATACCACATAATTAATGTTTATTATAGCAAAAGACACAGAGGAAAATCAGCAAAGGGAAAAGGCACATGGAAAAAAGTCCAGAGGAATCTAGTCACAAGCTTCTGAACATTCTCTCCAAGTGGACTTGCATAGAACAGGCTTAATTCCTCCTGCACTGATATATGACAACAGGTGCCGAGTGTTGCCAACCAGCGTAGCTCATTAACGACAGAGCTCAAGGTGAGGGGCCGGTCACATATATACCCTCTGCCTACTATATACTAAAATTCCAGATCCCCAGCAAGAAAGGAGGTGTTTAGCATATACCACATTGTTTGTACAAAGTTTAGGCAAAATGAGCCACACTTATCAGTTAGAGTTTATGAGAGCTGATGCAAAATCCAAGTTCTAAGATACCAATCAAGGGCCATCCTTGTGAGCAGGCCTTTCTAAGGATGATATCCCAGGCCTGCTATGGTAATTCTTTTCAGTAAAGTCCATCCCTTGGCCCTTGGCCAAACTGTCTTTATAGCAAAATAATTATCAGTAGGACTCCGTGCAGCAGGGTGAGATCACTTATTATTATTGATCTCAGTTATGCCCCTTGAGGTCCCATTAGTTATAAAGCTCTATCTTAGAAAGGCATGTGGCTTCCTCCACAAGTTTCTGTATGAATCTTTTTTATGTGACCTGAGGCACGAGTTCAGGCACAAAATCATCCTGGCTATAGGTTGAAGCTAATCTAAATGGCTGCCAGCTGAGGCAGTGTCATAAATGATGAGGGGCAATCCAACCTCTCAGGGCATACTTTAACTGTTAGTGCAACCTAAGCAGGCCACATGTGGGCCCCCAGGTTAACAGAACATTCAGTGGATCCCCACTGAGGCCTCCAGCCCCAGGATTTCCAGTTCAGTTGGAAAAATTTAGTCGAGTCCTTGGTTTTAGAGGGACTGCAAGAAGGCACTCAGTTACAATTTTGTTTAGCTGTGACACCAGCTCACCCACCCCCTGAGTGTGTTTTGTACTAAAAGTCCAAGAGCTGGGGCCACCCAAGCTGTCCCATAGCCAGCACTGTTGGATGTGATCTAGCTTCCTCAGTCTGAATCAGAACTTTCTCAGCAGTTTGGAAAGGCAGCACAACTAGTTTCCTTGTTTCCTTCCAGAGAAGGGGAAAGCTTCCAGGAACAGTTTTGAAAACCAAAGGTCATTAATGCTGCCCCCAGCTCCACTGACATCCAGATTTTGGTTTTGGTTTTTCTCATTGTTGCAAAATCAATGTGTCCTTTTCAGCAATCATAAATTTATGTTTATTAATCATCCCTTACTCTTATCCAGACATTTCATCAAGAAGAGTTGTATGCAAAAGTAATAAATGTATTTTCACAGGAAAAAATATTTTTATACAACTCGAATAGAAAGACAGGTCGTGTCCAGGAATCCATCAGGAGAAAATCTTGAATTTTTAAAAATTTCAAAGTGGGTTTTCATAACCTCCCACCCCTTCCATCCTGATGATATCATCAGGATATCCAGTAAACACCTCGAAAAAATTGATCCTTTTTGAGGGATTGCTGCACTTAATGATCTGTTTGCTGTACTAAAGTGTGTGTACTAGGAGAAAAACAAGGAAAATTGGGTCAGCTTAACAGTACTGCTGCTGATCCACAAAGCCAAATATAATCATCAACAGGGAGCTGCCCCTGAGAGGGGGTCAAGAGTCCACTCCACCAGGAGTAGGCAGAAAGTTCACAGTCCCTGCAATGCGTCCTCCACAAACTTATACGTAGTTCTTGGAAGAAATCAAAGGTTGGAATGCAATTCGTTTTGTGTCAGAAATATAAAGCCGATCAGCAGCCTGATTCCAAATGGTCCAAGTAGGGAACAAGCCCTTTCCTGTAGACACTTGCATGTGACCCAGGAAATCCAGACAGCGTCCATGGTGTTTTCCGTTTGTGGCCCCACACAGGGGTGTTCTGAATCTGCAACGATCCCTCAGCCTGAGAGATGTCTGCTTTTCATCCAGCACACTTTGTGCTGAGGCTGAAATAGCCCACAGCGGATGGTTTCAGGTTTCAATTTATAGTCAGGCTCAGGCAACAAGAATCTGTGAGTTAGAATTCCAGGAAAAACCCATCAGCTTTTGTTCTGCAGCAGCAAAACAAAAACCCTGCACAGATAGCAGCTGGGTTCTAAATCCAAGTGACAACTAAGGCTTTCCTAAACCCTGTTAATCTTGTTTTCTTAGAATCCAAACTGATCCATTCAAAGATATGCACAAAGGCCAGAAAATTATCAGCCTTTATCAGAGATCTGATTTTGTAAGAGCTCCTTAGCAAGTAAAAACTGCTTTTTTTTTTAATTCTAAAAATACATCTCCATTTGGAGACTATCTCTCTCTTTTTTTTTTTTAATGTTTATTTATTTTTGAGAGACAGAGAGAGCATGAGCAGGAGGGACAAAGAAAGAGAGGGCAACACAGAATCCGAAGCAGGCTCCAGGCTCTGAGCTGTCAGCACAGAGCCCGATGTGGGGCTCAAACTCACAAGCCATGAGATCATGACCTGAGCCAAAGTCAGGTGCTTAACGGACTGAGCCACCCAGGTGCCCCAAGACTACCTCTCTTTTCAGGTTACTTTCCCTCTTTTCTTTATAGCACATACTACACATGGTACACAAAAATTAAACCAAAATGGATCATAAAAACATTATCCTAAGTGGAAGAACCCAGAGACAAAGGGCCAAATTTATATATAATTTGTATAAAATATCCAGACTAGGCAAATTCTATGTAGACAGAAAGTAGATTAGTGGTTATCACTAGGTGGGATGAGGTGTGGCAGCTAACAGGTACTACGTTTCTTTGGGGAAGAATAAAAATGTTCTTGATGGTCCCACAACTTTTTTGCATATAATAAAAACTGAATTGTACACTATGGTATGTGAATACTCAATTTTTAAATACTTAGTACTTTAAAAAAGTTCTCAAGGCAGTGTTTTTAAGTAGAGAAAATTAGAAAGTAATCTCCAGATAGGAAACTTGTAATAAATTTTGCCAGGTTAACATGACAGCATATTTTTCAGATGTTAAAATTATGTTTAAAAAGACCTTTTGTACAACACTAAAGGTGCAATTCATTTTTTTAAAAAGGACTTGATAAGCCAGTCTTCATTAATTAAATGTCTTCTCTATAAAAGACAATGTCAAGGGAATGAGAAGACAAGCCACAGACTGGGAGAAAATATTTGTAAAAGACATACCTGATAGAGGACAGTTTTCCAAAATATACAAAGAACTTAACAATAAGGAAACTAACAACTCAATTAAAAAATGGGCCAGGGCGCTTGGGTGGCTCAGTCCATTAAGCATCCGACTTCGGCTCAGGTCACGATCTCGCAGTTCGTGAGTTCAAGCCTCATGTCAGGCCTGGAGCCTGCCTCGGATTCTGTGTTTCCCTCTCTCTCTGCCCCTTCCCTGCTCTCTCTCTCTCTCTCTCTCTCTCTGTCAAAAATAAATAAACATTAAAAAAAAAATTGGGCCACTAAGACCTTAACAGAGACCTCAACAAAGAAGATATACAGATGGCAAGTAAGCATATCAAAAGACACTCTACATCATATGTCACGGAAACGCAATTAAAGCAACAATGAGATACCACTGTACATCCATTAGAATGGCCAAAATTCATAATATTGACACCATCAAAAACTGGTGAAGATGCAGAGCAATAGGAACTCTCATTCATTGTGATGTCACCAGCTAGAACCCAAGATCTGACATTTATTGTCCACCTGCTTGTACTCACCCACCCTTGTTCCACATTTTTCCCTAAGCTCTTTCCAGTTTATCTCTTAACTCAGGCAGATGCAAAGTGAAACCACCCCTCTAGCGATAGCCACTGCTCTGACAAGACCTCCAGCCAGACCAGACCACCGAGACTGACTCACATCTGCACAGATGGATGATGGAGTGACTTCTAGAATGAGTGACAACTACTTTTACTTCCTTATAATACTAAAATCTCCACCCAAGGAGGAGCACAAGCCTCATACATAACATACAATGTGTGTATAGGAATGTTTCCTTAAAATGCATGCACAACCTTATGCCCACCTCTACACACAACAAGATTTCTCTATCTAAATATTCATCCCATCCCTGAATAAAAAGAACGTATCCATCCTTGCTTGAGGTGTTATGGCTTTGGAAGCCATTCCTGTGATCTCCTTATTTGCTGCAAATTAAGCTTTCTTTGTGCAACAACTTGGCCTAGTGCAGTTTCTGACTCACCAAGGAGCGAACTCATGTTGGTTCAGTTACGCTGGTAGGAATACAAACTGGTACAGACACTTTGAAAGACAATTTGACAGTTTTTGACAAAACTAAATATATTCTTACCATAGAATCTAGCAATTGAGTTGTTTGGCATTTACGCAATAATTTGAAAACTTATGTCCACACAAAAACCTGCACATGGACACTTATGGCAGTTTTATTCATAATGCCAAAACTTGGAAGCAACCAAGATGTTATTTAGTAGGCAAATGAATAAGTTGTAGTACATCTAGACAATGGAATATTATTCAGCACTAAAAATAAATGAGCTA
Organism: Acinonyx jubatus; assembly: GCF_027475565.1. Classification (NCBI taxonomy): domain Eukaryota; kingdom Metazoa; phylum Chordata; class Mammalia; order Carnivora; family Felidae; genus Acinonyx; species Acinonyx jubatus. Next base: position 62,353,271 of record NC_069391.1, read on the forward strand.
TCAAGCCATGGAAAGACATGGAGGAATCTTAAATTCCTATTACTAAGTGAAAAAAAAAAATCTAAAAAGGCTCTGGAAGTGTATGATCTCAACTATGTGACATTCTGGAAAAGACAAAACTATGGAGACAGTAAAAAAGATCAGTGGTTGCCAGGGGGTTGGAGGAAGAGAGGGATGAATAAATAGAGCACAGAGGAATTTTAAGTCAGTGAAACTATTCTGTATGATACTACAATGGTAAATACATGTCATTATCTTTTTTTCAAAACCCATAGAATATACAACACCAAGAATGAACCTTAAGGTAAACTATGGACTTTGGCTGATAATGATGTATCAATGTAGGGCCATGGATTGTAACAAATGTACCACACTGGTGCAGGATGTTGATAGCCGGGAAGGCTTACATGTGTGGGGGTGGGGTTATATGGGAACTCTCTATAACTTCTGCTCAACTTTGTGGTAAACCTAAAACTGCTCTAAAAAATAAAGTGTGATCAGCGTATATTGTCCTTTTTATGTATTTCTGGATTCCACTTACTAATATCTCACTGAAGATTCCTGTATATATTCGCAAGGAATTTTGGTGAATTAATGAATTGATGACAATGATTTGGTGATTTTAGTTTTATTTTCTTGAAATATCTTTGTCTGGGTTTGTTATTAGGATAATGCTGGCCTCCTAAGTGAATAAAATATACAACCATATAAAGGAGTAGCATGTAGCAATGAAAAGGAGCTACTAATACACATAACAGTATTGATAAATCTTAAAAGATTATGTTGAGTGAAAAAGGCCAGACACAAGTGAGTACAACTCTATAAGTCTGATTATACAAAAATTCTAGTAAAGATGAATCTAATCTAGAAGGATAGAAAACAGATTAGCCTTTGCCTGGGGGTAGAGGTGGGAATTGACTAGGTAGGGAAACGGGACATTTTAGGATGATGGAAAGGTCTAAATATAGATTGTGGTGGTGATTACACAGCTGTATAAATTTTCAAAACTCATCCAAGTATATGGAAAATTATATACATTATGGTATGTAAATTATACATTGACTGATTTAAAAAATGATATAGGCAAGTCATTTTGTGGGGAGATATTCAATTCTGAACTAACCAAATTGCTTGGTTATTATTCCCTGCCCCCTTCCAGATGGCTACTTGATCTTGGGCAAGTCATGTTTCATCCAAAAAACTCAGTTTCTTCCTCTGTGAAATGGTAATGATTACTATTAACCACATTCTTTTAAGGAATGTGTTCTGAGGTCATCTACACCAATCACTAAAAACAATGCCTGACATAGAGTAAGTGATCAGAAAGTAAGAATTCTCACTGTTACCTATTTTATTAGTGTTATTAAAAATCAGAGTAATGATCTGTCTTCTTTAAAGGAATTTGACATAACATCATAGCTCCTATAAAAGAAGAGAGTAAAGTTAGGGCTAAAAAAAGATACCCTTGAAGGTGACAACTGTGCAGGAGGTCCTCATGCCATGGGAACATCAGTTTTTTTAGAGTACTCTTTACCTGATGATACTCATTCCTGAAATCTTGAAACATTAGGCTTTATGTATTTCTGTCAACAGGCTATGATTCACCTCAAAATACTTTCAACAGATATAGTTCTCTGGAAACTTATTTTCCATAAAGGTAAGAAAAGCTCCCTCTCTATAGGGCACTGTTCCCCTGGAAGCTTTTAGACACCACAGGGAGCCGGGTGGGCCATAAGTCAGTCCTGGGTTCTCTGTGATAGTCTGTGGTAACAACTATAAACCAGATTAAAAGATTTTAGAGGGAAAATGCACTTGAGGGTAGTGCTTATATCAATCACACACATACATCTTAAATGCCCTAACCTGTAATGGAGGTGATTTTATTTGTTTCCTGTGGTTCCATTTAACCCATGAATTTGCCCGGCATTCTCTTGGGCTAGTGGAATGACAGTACAGTGCCCTCTCTGTTGAAAGAAAATTCAGTGACTGGCCGCTGCTTTGGCTCTGACTCACTGTCAAAAGTTGTAAAACTTCATGACTTTAGTAGTTACCTATGGCTACATAACAAATTACCACAAACCTAGCGGCTCAAAACAACACACATTCCTTATCTCACGGTTTTTCCCGGAAGGAGTCTAGACACAACTAAGCAGTTCCTCTGCTCCAGGGTCCCCCCTAAGGCTGTAATTCTGTTGTCTGACAGGCTTGGCCAGGAAAGAATTCGCTTTCACGCTCACATGGTTGTTGGCAGAATCTCAGTTCCACAAGGGCTGAGGGGACTTGGGGCTTCTGTTCCTGGTGACTGTTGACCTGAGGCTACCCTTAGCTCCTTGCCAAATGGGGGTGTGAAATTTCTCAGTCCTGTGCAGCGTAGGAGAGGGCATGTGCGCAGATAGCACCTGAGTGCTTTATAGAGGTAATCCTGGGGAAGGAAACACTGGCTAAGTGTGAAACTATCTATCTAAATGGAACAAAATCGGTACTGAGAGGGCAAACTCATTATCTACTGATAAATACTTCTTTACCTAAAATAACTATTTTGCCTTAATTTTTTAATTATTGCTTATTTCCCCAACTGTTGGATGTGGACCACCCATCTTTGCAAATGAAAATGTCTAAGGCCTTCCTACAACTGTGATTCTGTCCCAGCTAAGGCCCTGCATTTCTCATTTGTTTTCATTTCAAAGGAATACATTGAAAAAAATATATAATACGTCAAAATACAAAATAATATAAAAAGAATCTCCTAATCCTCCTATCATTACTAGAGATAGTTTGCTACCTATTTTCATGGACCAGAGTTTCTCAACCTCACTATTCACTTTTTGAGTCAGTTAATTCTTTGTTGTAGGAACCACCCTATGCACTGTAAGGTGTTTAGTAGCATCCTGGCCTCTACCTACTAGATGCCAGTAGCACCCTTCCTCAGTCGTGAAATTCAAAAACATTTGCAGACATTGTCAAATGTCCCCTGGGAGGGCAGGGCAAATCTCTTCAGGTTGAGTACCACTGTTCCAGATTTTATGCATATACCTACATCTACATGTCAAAGTACACACACACACACACACACACACACACCCACACACAGTTATCTTATTTTGTTTTTTAATAGAATCATATTGTGAAGTGTTCTAAAGTTTGTTTTTTGCACTTAGAGTTATATCATATCCGTGATACATTTCTATTACACACAGATATAGTTCCTTCTTTTATTTATTTTTTTAAAGTTTATTATTTATTTTTGAGAGAGAGAGACAGAGAGAGAGCAGAAGTGGGGAGGGACAGAGAAAGAGGGAGATACAGAATCTGAAGCAGGCTCCAGGCTCTGAGCTGTCAGCACAGAGTCCAATGTGAGGCTCAAACTCACAAACTGTGAGTTCGTGACCTGAGCAAAAGTCAGATCCTTAACTGAGCCACCCGGGCGCCCCCAGTTCCTTCTTTTAAACCATCATATGTAGGGGCACCTGGGTGGCTCAGTCAGTTAAGCGTCTGACTTCGGCTCAAGTCATAATCTCATGGTACATGAGTTCAAGCCCCACTGCACTGACAACGTGGAGCCTGCTTGGGATTCTCTCTCTCTCTCTCTCTCTCTCTCTCTCTCTCTCTTCTCCCCCACTCTCTCTCTCTCAAGATAAATAAATAAAACCTTTAAAAAATTTTTTAAATAAACCATCATATGTAACCATAATTAAATACTTCCCTACTGATGAACATTTAGTTTATTTGCATGTTTTTTGTGTTTTGTTGTTTTCGTTTTTGGGGGGGCTTTTTTGCTATTACAAACTATGCTACAATTAAAGTCTTTGAAAATGTTAAATAGGTAATCTCCATATTTATGTGACTATTTTGTAGGATAAAAGTGGATTTGCTAAGGCAAATAGTATGTACATTTTTAAAATTATAAACATTTCCAATTTTTTGATGAAAAATTGCATCAATTACCAGCAAATTTCCATTTCTCCACACTCTCCCCAACCCTAAATATCATCAATCTTTTTACTTTTGCAAAACCGAAAGGTTAAAAATAGAAAGATAGTTTATTTCAATTTGCCCTTCTTTGATTATGAGAGGGTAATCATCCTCTGCTATTTTTGTCTCCTTTTGCTCATACTCAGAACAAGACAGGCCATGATGTGGAATCCATGGTGGGAACAGGGTTTACCCTCTAATTCCTTGACTCAGAATGTTTTCATCAGAGTAGCAAAAGCAAGCAGACATCAATGTCATCTAAGACAGCTGCAAATTGAAATGTTTTGGAGGACCCTGCAGGAAAATGCAAATAAATGCTGAAGGGGAATCAGTAGAGTTTGGTGAGGGTTTTGATAACTGGAGAGTGGTGATGTTTTCACATTTGTAAAGTGTTAATGATTATTCAAACTGAATAACACCTGTCTATGAGCCAGATTTGGCCAGGAATTTGCAACCCCTGATCTAAAATGATGAGCCTGATTGTCCAAAGAAATACATCTAAGTACTAGATTTTGGCTTCTGTAGAAAAAAAAAAAAATCCCTTATGTTCAAAATTCTAATATTTAGCTAAACTTTTTGTTTTACATTTTAATTTAAGGTTATGACTTAATTTTTGTTCAAAAATTAAGAAAAAACTTAATTTTTTAGAAAACATATGAGTACTTTTTTTTTTTTTTTGCCTCACCTACACGCATAAAAGATTAACTGAAACTAATTATGAATTTGCCAGGAAGCAAGTATTAGGAATTTGCTTCTTTAGTATTTATCTATGTTTTTATAGATACATTCCAATTAAAAGAATTCTTGGGGCGCCTGGGTGGCTCAGTTGGTTAAGCTTCCAACTTAAGCTCAGGTCATGATCTCACAGTCTGTGAGTTTGAGGTCCACATCGGGCTCTGTGCTGACAGCTCAGAGCCTGGAGCCTGCTTCAGATTCTGTATCTCCCTCTCTCTCTCTGTCCCTCCCTGACTCATGCTCTGTCTGTCTCTCTCTCACACAAATAAATAAACATTAAAAATTTTTTTTTAAATACACTGGATGGAATGAATGGTAGACTAGAGACTGAAGTGCTAATACTCATATGAATTAGTTTATTTATTTTTATTAGCTGATTCAAACTTCTTGCTTCATCTTTTTGTTTGATTGCCAACTCATGCGAGAGCCAGGTTTTGGTCGAGCCTGCACCAAAGGAAACAGCGGTATCTCTTTAAGGGTCTGCTTACAGGGTCAATGTCATTCAAAAGTTCTTCTCTCTCCCAAAATGCCTTTTTGGCTCTGACTAGAAATAGTAACACTGGCAGGCAAAATGTTTTGTGTTGCTCTGAGGTATGAAACATTACCTGTTTGGTGAAGCAACATTACATAACTGCTGTACCAGGCCTCTTCCACCAAATGATTCATCAGTTTCATGGAGTCATTTGTCAACATCATTATCCTGATCACTACCAATTAGCATTTGTAGAGCATCCACACAGAGATGACACTATACTTGGTGCTTGACAGATTACAAGGAAGACAAAGAGTACAATTTATAAAGTATACTGCTGGAACTGTGCATTTGAATATGAAACATAACACAAACATACCTGTAAGTCCAAGCCTACCTGGGCCACAGATAGTGGAATAAACTCATTGAAACTCACCACTGAGCTTCACAGTAGCTATTTGTGTTGCATCAGAGGACGGAGCATATGGTCCTTTCACAGGAAAGATCCAGAGAAAGGTTCCCAGTCTCCTTGGGGATCCCAGAATCAGACTAAAGATTCGGGAGGGCTTTTGCTGAAAAGTTGAAATCTCCAGAATCCTTTTACAATGCCTCTGGCCAGTGAGTGACCACCAAGTCTCTAAAGATTTGGGGAATTTGAAGATTCCAAAGAAGATTCAGTAGGTAAGCCATGGGAATTTCAAAGAGCTCTACAAAAAACTCTGGAACACAAACACACTTGAAATTATCAGAGGAGAACTGTTGTACAAACGTTTTCAGTTAATAGCTTTAATTAGAGACAAAGTAGGCACTAGAGTTGAACCAAGACTATTTTTCACCATTGTCACCATTCTCATTTTAAAGTATCCTTGCTGCTTGTATATCCTCTTGTGCTAGATAGAGACAAAATAAAAAAGCTGAAGAACAAAATCTAGTAGTGCCTATCTGAGAAGCTCACTGAAAGCTTACTAGGGGAGTAAACAGGGTAACCCTAATTGACAAGCAGGTTGTATGCCCTTAGTGGGTGTCCAATGCGATGTTTGAAAAACAAGATGCATTTTCCCCAGGGACTGAGTGCTTGGTGGTTAGGCACCGAGGCTGGTACAGGATAGCCCACTTGCCAGGAAGTGTATCTGAAGTCACCCAACAGAAGCCACCCACACAATGTCACCCAACAGACCCTAACCCCTATGGGCTACATGATCTCTCTGGGAAGCTGGGCACACAACCGTCCCAGTGCAGTGCAGTTGATCAAGGCTTGCCCTTCTTCTAGCTGCCCAGAGTGGGGCTGTGGGAGATGTGGGTTCTTCCCAGCACCCCAACAAGATGGGGCAACCTGGGAAAGAGGAGAGATAGGGGTGGCATCCAGGTGGCCTCTGGGGCTGGAGTGACCTTGTCTATCCCAGTGGATTTCCCATCACCCTTTGTTCTCCCAGCCCCACAGACCTGCACAGGGTTCCCTTTACACTAAGGATTTCGAAGTGGCCACTTGGGAGAATGCCCTGCTCTGTGAAGGTTTCCTGAGTGTTTGTGGTGGGTAATGAAGCGGAAGGGGATAAGAGAACAGTCCCTCTCCCACTCCTTGGTACATCCTAGTGCACAGGACTAAAAGGAGGCTTGGCTGCAAGTTCAAACAAATCCAGGTTTTGGTCATGCAGGGTCTCTGGTCCTAGGGCTGGGAGCACAGGTTCAGGGACCACAAGCAGGGCTGGGCTGTCCCTCTGCAGCCAGGAACCACCCACTCCAAGATGGATGCCAAGGAGCAGGGGTATAAGCAGGGGCTCTGTGCTCTCCTTTTCCTCCCAAGACCCTGCTTCCCCACTGGGCACTGTGAGAAACAGGCCAGCCTTTGCATGTCCTCAGCAAGCTGGCAGGTGGAAAGGAGACAGCGCCTCCAGGGGGCAGACAGAGAAAGAATGGCAAGCATCAGTGGCCATCAGTTTCAAGTGGGCCATTTGGTAGGAGAAAACACTCAAGCAGTTTTAGAAAAAATAAACTTCCAAATTATTCACTGAGTTTTTAAAAATATACTTCTACACATTTATAAAGAAAAGATCAATGACCCAATAGCAAATGGGCAAAGGACATAAAGTTTTTTCAGAAAAAAATACAAACAAGCAATATGAAATTATAACAAAATGCACTGATAATCAAAGATATAAATCTCAAAAGCATTGTGCTAAGTGAAAAAAGCCAGACACAAAAGAATACAGACTGTATGAGTCCATTTATATGAAATTCCAATAAAGGCAAAGCTATAGTGGCAGAAAGCAGTGAATGCCAAGCACCGAGCTTGGGGGAGGGGATGGATGGCAAGGGCAGGAAAGGAACTTTGTGGGATGATGTGGTGGTTATACTACTGGGTTCATTTGTTAAAAGTCGTCCATCTGTACACTTAAAATTGACAAAATTTGGGGTGCCTGGGTGGCTCAGTCAGTTGAGTGTCTAACTCTCAGTTTCAGCTCAGGTCATGATCTCACAATTTCAAGGTTCAAGCCCCACATCAGGCTATGTGCTGACAGTGCAGAGCCTGCTTGGGATTCTCTCTCTCTCCCTCTCTCTCTGCCCTTCCCCCACTCACACGTCTCTGTCTCTCTCAAAATAAAAAAATAAACTTTAAAAAATGTTTTTAATTAACAAATTTTACTGTTTATAAATGATATCTTAAAGCCGACAATAAAAAAAATATTTTAAAGCCTAATTATGGATATAAAGCAAACTCATAATTCTAGACTTTTTTGCCTTGAAATAGTCTTTAGAGACCATCTGGTATAACTTCTTCCCTTTATGTCAAATAAGTGAGGAAATGAAGGTCCGCAGAGAGATTATGTCACTTATTCAAAATGATACATCCTGCTGGTTGTGGAACCACATCCCATCACCCAGTCTTTTCAGATTTATCTCTATCCTGCCATCCTCCCCCAGCACATTTAAACTGTAATTGTATCATGACATCACACAATTCATAGGTACCCATAAAATACCTTTCAGGTATATAGTACTTTTCATTTTTAACACACCATCATTGTGTCCAACCAGAGAGGCAGAACCAGTAAGAGGTAAATATAGTAAGTTTTATTGGAAGGAATTAGTTCATGTGATTATGGGGCTGGTTAGGCAAGTCCAAAATCTGTGGGGCAGACCATCAGGGAAAACATGCTAGAACTCTCAGGCACAACTAAGTCCACAGATGGGATATCTTTTTTCTTAAGAAGGACTCAGCTCTGCTCTTAAGATCTTGCATCTGGACCAACCAGACTATCTAGGGTAATCTCCCTCACTTAAAGTCAACTGATATGAACTTTCTTCAGCATGGCAATATCTAGATTAGTGTTCAGTTGAATAGCTGGGGACTAGAGCCTAAATTGGCACATAAAACTGACCATCACATTCATGTAATAGATAAAAACAATGTTACCACTTCCATTTTTCTATTATGGGAATGGAAGCACAGAATGCTTGAATCATTTGCCTAAGGACACACAGCTATCTCACATTTTGTGGTGTTTTTTGTTTTTAAGTGTGTATTTATTTATTTTGGGGGGGGGGCAGAGAGAGAGACACAGAGAGAGAATCCCAAGAAGGTACTGCACCATCAGCATAGAACCCCACACGGGGCTCGAACTCACACACCATGATACCACGACCTGAGCCGAAATCAACAGTGGGACACTTAACTGGCTGAGCCACCCAGGCACCCCTCATATTTCGTTTTTCAATTGTAAAATGGTTAGCAATTCTTACCTCACCTGATTGTTGTGAGGAGTAAATTAAATCACTTCCAACTGTGTATGTAAAGTCTCTGCACATTGAGTTCTCAATGTGGTAAAACAGCAATTAGATGACATTTTGCTTATAAATGAGATGGTTTACAAATTCTGAGGAAATGGAAATTTTCATTTGCTACAGGAGGAAATACACATTGGAATCACTTTTTTCAGCAAGTAGCTCCATTTTCAGAAGTTAGTTTTTGGTTTTTGGGGTTTTGGGGGTTTTTTTGTTTGTTTGTTTTTTTGAGAGAGAAAGAGGGAGGGAGAGCACATGTCCACACAAGCAGGGGAGGGAGAGAGAGAATCTTAAGCAGGGTCCACGCCCAGCCTGGAGCCCTACTTGGGGTTCAATCTCATGATACTGAGATCAAGACCTGAGCCGAAATCAAGAGTCAGACACTTAACTGACTGAGTCACACAGGCGCCCCCAGAAGTTAGTTTTATAATATTTACACACATCGATACAGATACATGTGCAAGGATATTCATTGCAGCAGTGTCTGTAAATGAAAGAAACAAATTCTAAATGCTCATAAATAAGAGAAAAGGAGAGTGTTTAGGTCATTATAGTATGGGTGAACACTGGAATGCTCTATGTGTTATCAAGGTAAGGTATCTATGCTATAGTATTAAATCTAAAATAGAAGAGTTTCTATTATTTGATGCCATAGACATTTTGCCAATTGCTTTGGTGTTGGACAGGAGATGGATTTTTGTGCCCATTCTGTTCAGGTGAACATTTTGCCTCCTGAGAAAGAACTCTAAGGTAGTGACAGTGTTTTGGTTAAAACTTCAAAGGCTGCACCAAATGCTACTGACTGTCCTCTCAGATCAGAATATCAGCTCTTGTTTTCTCTGTGTACACAGGAGGACCTACAAAGGTTAATAGTGAGGTCACCAGAGGGACTTTTTGGGAGGGCAGCCTTAGGGTCAATGGTGCAATGAGGTGATTCCTTCAAAACTGAGACCAGGCAGCAGGTCACAGTCAAATGAGCTAGAGCTGAACCAGGTGACAAACAATGGATCCTATGGTTAGGGCAGAAATGCCTGAATCAACCAGACACATCTGATCCATGATAGAGGGCACTATGTAGCCTTGGTTGCAATGTCTTTTATTTCATGTTGTTCAGAACTCCTCTTTTTCCTGATGAGATCTGGAGAAGAGGAGGCTGCTATATTTTCTTAGTCTCCCTCTATCAAGAGGATGGGATGATTACATGGGAACCTCACTACTTGGGGTCCCACAAAATGAGAAACTGCCAAGACTTTTAGGTCAATGGCAAAGAAAGAAAGCACAAGTCCACATATTATCCAACAGGAATATTTGCTTCATACCTACTACTTCATTGGATATAAGCTCCTCCATCACAGGGAATATATCAGTGTTTGTGCATCCTTGATTCCTCAGAACAGGACCTGACATAAAAAATCTCCATAAAGATTCATAGAGTGAATGGCAAAACATCATTTCCTGAATCCAGCCATTGTACTGTCATCCCAAGCTCCCCTGCCCTTCCCATTCCAACACCTTATACAGTACCCTAGGAGGAAGACAGTGCAGGTCATTTGCAAAGGAAGAAATAGAGAGGACACCCAATCTCACAGGCCTGGCTAGAGAGCTAGCAGTAAGGGCAAGGGCCAGTCTTTCATGTCACTCTTGGCTCAGGCCTGGCGCTCTCAGCCAATGCTGAGCCTCAATTCTTCAAGACCTTCATCTCACACCTACCACTTTTCTTCAAATAAAATATATTTTACAATTCTATCATTGTTGTTAGAGGATTTCAAATGCATTCATAAGTCCAAGTGAATCCCTGGAGGGGAGAGCTTCCAAGGACAATAAGGTAAAAAATGGAAGAAATCTGACAGAGGATCATCCAGAATAGGAAGGATGCCAGCTCCCATGGTTATATGATTCCCTGACTCAAGTTACAAACTTCTCTAATGCTTTACAAGAGGATTCTAGATATGTAAGAATGGCCAAAGCTATAAGCACGATCAGTATACAATATCTCAATGAGAATAGTTTTTGCTGCAATTGGATTGAATGTTACTTCTCAAAGATACTGCAATTTGTAAGGCAGAAATTCTATAAATGGCTGCTTATATCAACACTCATATTATCTCATTTAGTTTTTAATACAACCTTATGATGTCATTAGTATTATCCACATTTTATAGTAGGTGAAACCAAGGCTTGGAGAGGGTAAATTATTTGTGCAAGGTTTATGCCTATCAAAGATAAGATTGGAGTTATCTGCAGTACAAAGAAAGGGCAATCAGGTAGTAAATTGTGTCCAGAAGTACTGGAAATTGTTGCTTTTATTGGTCTGTCATTTTTCCATTGACTGTTTTAATACAGATATGGTTGTAACATCAAAAGGTTTTAAAATAGAAGCTCTGGGATATTCTTTATTTTTAGTTATTAAAGTTTAGTATTTCCAGCAAACATCCTTATTTATCAGCTCTCTCCTCTACCTCAACCAAAATAATAAAGAAAAAAACATTAATGGTTTTTCATTGCTTCCCCAAATCCAAAAAGATAAAACAGAAATGAAACTCAGTTAACTCCCCAACTTTCTCCCCTTTCATAAACTGGGCAAAATGACCAAATCATCCGTTTTTAGATGTCAAGTCCCCATTGTGCTTACAGAAAAGTTTCATTGCCTGTTAAGTGCAATGTCTAGATCTTCTGAGTTCTCAATAGGGGTAAATGCAACAATATTACACCAAATGACTTTATTATTATTCTCATATTCTTGGAAATCAATAAACACTTAATTAATATGATTCTTCCCTTCATGCTTATTTTTACCATTTCTCTCACGCACCCCAAACTACTTATTTTTCTCCTCAGCGTCCCACTAGGTTTCACCAAGGAAAGAAACAGCAGAAAAGGGTCTCCACTCCGCAGGATCAGGCAGGCCATGGTAGCCACTTGGCTACATCACAAGAAGTCACCCACAGGGACCTCTTGCACTATCCTGGTGGACTCCAACAGAGTTCTAGAATCCACCCTAAGGATGGAGTGTTCAGGCCTTAAGAGACTTTTGATGGTCAGTTTCTGTCTTGGGAACTCTCTAAGGATTGAGGTAGTTCTAAGTTCCTTGTGGCATTTCTAAGCATCTCAAGGACAGTGAGGAGGATCTAGGATTCTGTATCCTGGGAGCAAGAGAAGTTTCCTAAGTACACCTGAGACCCACTAAACTCTGGGTCAAGTGCGATAGTCCCCAGGGAGCTAAGCCAAATTGGCAACAATTCTTCTCTTGGCCCACAAATTGCCATTTTGCAGTGATATTTACATTTGCAGTGATATCTATCACACTCTGGGGACATCAATACTATAAAACAAAGTCTCTGTCCCTTGAGACACTTTTGTTGGGGAGACAAGACGTGTAACTTAGTTTTGCTTGTCCTCCTGATATAACTAAAACACTTTCTCATGTCATTCAAATTTTCATTTAGTTCCATTTCCCTCTTTGAACTTGGAGGAAAAACTCTTCTTTTACCACTTCCCAAATTTTTTCAGTCAAATTCCACTTACTTTCCACAGTCATGCAAACCATCACTTGATACATCAAGTGTCACTTCTACACTGAGCCCATGGAAATGTACAAACTAGGCATATGCAAGGGGTAGGGTACTGTGAAAAGGAGTGAGTGGATTTATAAGACACACATGCCATATCCACAATGTAGATGCTAATTAGCTTTGGAATGGCCACCTTGTGTGATCTTGCTCCCTGGATGAGAAACCTGGGATGATGGGCAAGGAAACATTCAATCAGTCAGGACACCAGACTCCAAGCCTTACTAATTCAAAGTGCATGGGAGCTACAACCTGAGGGGACTTGTGCATTCTGCAATGTGCCTGATTTATCCTCCTAGAGTGGAAGAACACCATCTGGGCACAGGATTCCATTAATAATAAAATGCATTTAAAAGGAGTAGTTGTAAAAATAATAATAAAAGAAAATAAAGAAAATAAAATAACAACATAACATAACATAACATAACATAACATAACATAACATAACATAACATAACATAAGTAGTTGTTAGTGTGCCTGGGTGGCTCAGTCGTTTAAGCATCTGGCTCTTGATTTTGGCTCAGTACATGATCTCACAATTCATGGGATCGAGCCTCATGTTGGGCTCTGTGCTGACAGCTTGGAGCTGGCTTAGGATTCTCTCTCTCTCACTCTCTCTCTGCCCCTCCCCTGCTTGTGCTCGCTTGCTCTCTCTCGAAATAAATAAATTAATTTTTAAAAAAAGAAGTAGTAGTGCTTTGTTGAATCAGAACCATCTATTCTATACTGAACTCTTACATGCTATTTCATCTGACCATGTTAGCAGCAATCTTGAAGAAAAATCAGATTTCTTATTCAAAGGGTAAGTTAGTTCTCAAAAATGAAATGTGGGTTCTTCGGTGGATGCTATGGATTTGAGGATAAAGTTTAGATGTACTTGAGACCACAGTTATAGGTCTGCTTTGAGGACAATGAAATCAAGATAGGGAGGCAGCAACCATTGGGTTGATGAGCAAGGGCAGAGAGGGAACACAAGACAAAAGAGAAAACAAACATAAACCACCAGAGTGGAGTCAGTGACTCAGCAAAATTACCAAAGCTTCTGGTTTTGGGTTTTGGTTTTTGACAGGATCATATAGGGAATTGGGGATGCTTGATTGTATAGTTTTATTTCCTTTTTATGGTCTCAAATCCTTTTTAAAGAAAGCTTTATGTATGTGTTTTTAGGATTGGTGAATGAATGAACCTCACTTTTTTAATACCTGAGCTTCCCAAAACCATGAGTCATCAGCATTGTCATCAGAGGTAGGCTTAAAATCTGATAATGAATTGACCATAGCTAAGGTACAGTTTTGTCTCCAAGAAATGATGAAGCAAGGAAACACCTAGGAGGCACAGGGCAAAACACCTTCCTGGAAGTTGGTGGAGCAGGAAGATGTGGGGGCCCAGACCAATAAGGGCAGCAATGCCTTCTGCATGGCTCACCTGTCTCCCCTCCTCTCAGCCTGATGCAAGGTAAGCCTACATTGAAGTCCAAGTGGAGAGCCTGGCCCTGGGGAGCTTTAGCACTGTATCTCGCTATGGCCTTGATGTGCACATTTCATTTCTCTTGCTGCATCTGGAACCCAGAGTCCAGTTTGCCAAATAGGTAATGGGGACTGGGGCTTGGGGAGGAGGACAAAGTCCCCAAAGCCCAGCTTCCTTTTCTAAGCCCTGGTGACCTAAAGTACATTTAAGTTCTTTCTTCACTCCAGAGAGGAACCCACGCCATCCTTGATTTTGTATACCCCCTGCCATGACCATCCCCATCTATAAAATGGGGTGTACAATAGCACCTATCTCCTCAGGCAGGGGTTCTCAGAGTGGGTCCCCTAACCAGTAGCATCAGCATTGCTTGGGAACTTGTTAGAAAAGCAAATTCTCAAACCCCACTGCAGACTTACTGCATCAGAAACTCGGGGGTTGGAGGTCACCAATCAGTTCTCACAAGCCCCCAGGTAATTTAGATGGTCTCTCAAGTTTGAGAACTGCTATAACAGGGTTGTTGTGATGAGTAAATGATGGAGAAGCTAGAAGATGCTCAGTATGATGCCTGGCACCTAAGTGTTATCTAGCTGTTAGTATCCTCATCGTGGTTACCATCATCATTATCATCATCACAATCATCATCATCGCAAGAATCCTTTCTAATAATGCTTTAATTTCCAGGAGTAATGAGTCTTCTCATATGAAGATGCTTTTCCTGTGGAACAAACCCCTGGCACATGCATGTGCAAGCTGACTCTTAACAGTACAGAGGTCTTTTCTGTCTTGACCACTTACCATAATGATGTAGGGTGTCAGGGGGAAAAATGCAAGAATGTACATTTGTAAGGAAACACTTTATTAATGGGGACAATTGCCATAGGAATATGCTCAAAGTCTAAAACCAGAAATGTCTTCAGGAAGGGATGGATAACCAATGCTTTTATATGCAGAGACCCTGAAATGATGGGTGGCTGTGGAATGAGTAAGGAGGGATGGGGCGAGGAAGAGGTAATAAAAACTGTGTGGGAGTCTTGAAATTCAAAAAGCTATGTCAAACATTGATTGCACTAACAGTCAAGGCAGGAAATGTCTGTAGTCAGGGACATCAGCAAAGTTACAGAGTGGGAAGTTCGCATAGAGTTTAGGGCCTGGTTGTCCTAGTCAAGTAAGCCTAAAGATGTTAAACACAAGTTGTGATCAGCCTTGTCAAGAAAATTAGTATGTATGTACTTATTTATTTATTTTTAGAGAGCACAAGCTGGGGAGAGGGGCAAAGGGAGAGAGAGAGGATCTTAAGCAGTCTTCATGCTCAGCACAGAGCCTAAAGTGGGGCTTGATCCCACAACTCTGGTATCATGACTTGAGCCAAAATCAAAAGCTGAACGCTCAACTGATGTGGCAACTGAGCCACCAAGCACCCCAAGAAATTAGTTTTTATTTATGCCATGTTGCAATGACTAAATAATGGTCCCCCAAAGACATCAGATCATAATTCTTGGAACCCATCAATGCTACCTCACATGGAAAAGAGTTTGCAAATGTGATTAAGGATTTGGGAAGGGATATCCTGGATTATCTGGATGAGCTCTAAATGTAATCACAAGGGTTCTTATAAGAGGGAAGGGGAGGGAAATTTGACACAGACAAAAGAGGAGAAAGCAATGTGACCACAGAGGCAGAGATTGGGGTGATGTGCCACAAACCAAGGAGTGACTAAAGCTACCAAAAGCTGGAAGAGAAGAACACGTTTTCCCCTAGAGCCTCAAGAGGAAGCACAGCTCTATGATACCTGGTTTTCAGTCCAAGTGATACTGATTTTGGACTTCTGCCCTCCACTAACTGTGAGAGAACAAATTCCTATTGTTTTAAGCCACGAAGTTTGTGGGAATTTGTTACAGAAGCTGTAAGAAACTAATACATCTTGTTTCATGAAAAGACTCTTCAGATTTGAGGAAGAGATCTGGACCAAGATCCTACTGGACCAAGAAGTTTCGCCATGTTATTTAAATGATAGTAGGCTATGCTCATATGTTGTAAAATCAAGATTACTGTAGTTAGGGGAACCTGGGTGGCTCAATCAGTTAAGCGTCTGATTCTTGGCTTCTGCTCATGTCATGATCTTAAGGTTCATGAGATCAAGCCCCGTGACAGGCTGCATGCCAAGAGTGGAGCCTGCTTAGGATTCTCTCTCTCTCTCTCTCTCTCTCTCTCTCTCTCTCTCTCTCTCTCCCCCACCCCCACTCACATGTGTGTTCTCTCTCAAAATAAATAAATAAACTTAAAAAAAAGATTACTGTAGTTAATCTCAGATTTTAAAATGGAAAGGCTGAGTTTCAGTAAAGCTGTTAGTGAAGTTACATGTAGAATGTATCTAAGTAAATGCATAAACTACACCAGGAGAAGACAATGAGCACCAACTAAGAGTTTAATTAATTCTTGTTATTGATTTATTTAACAAATTGGCTGATTGTTTAACCCTATAGGAAAAGCAAGGTTATAGTAGCTCAAAAAAATAATTTCATAAGTCACTTCATATAAACATCCAATCATAAACAGGCTTTTTTCCATAAAATTATTAATTATAATAAACCACTTTACAAATTAACAGTTGCCTGTTATGTAATGTGTTTAAAAGTAAGTCTTGGCTCATTGAAATTTAAACAAATTGGAGAGGTTGTTATTTTGGGGAGAGGTGTTAAGTGGCCTCAGGGTCTTGAATACCATCACATTGGATTTATTTATTCCTCTATGGTTTAAAACTTCCAGATATGAGCTATAGAATTATACCTTGTTTTACCAGTGAGCAAAAGAAATCTGGACATGCACATGAGAATATACTTTCACAGAGACTTAATTTTAAATAGGAATTGGAAAATTCTGCCAACTGAATTTTATTAAAGGCAGAGCTAAGTCTTGGTTGCTTGACTAACATGTAACTATTTTAATACTAGTACTCATCTAAGTTATTTGGCAAAGGAATAGCAAATAGAATATGAAGAAAAAGAACACAATGGTTAGTAATACACATTCCTGCGATACTTTATTTTACAGATTATGTATATGTAGATGTCATGAGTTGGAGCAATAATATCTTCTACTCTTTTGCTTAAAAGATTTTCTCCTATATTTCTCCTAAATATATACATTTTTTATTTAAGTTTAGGTTTTGAGCATATTTGCTAGAGAGACGATTTCCCCTACAATGTGAGGTTGTATCACATTCCAAGAAACAAAGGTGATGTCATTCTTTGGAGCAGCACCTGCCAGGCAGCCTCCCATTCAGGCTATTGCCTAAGGTGCAGGAGGAAGTCAAGCGGTAGCAGGTTTTTCCACCTGTGCAATCCTTTGGAGCTGTGACCCCCAAGGCAACTGTAAAACCCACGTGTTAGAATAATTTAGATCTCTTGTGATAGACTGAGTAAACAAGCAAACAAAGGCCAAACTTTACATGATGAAGAACTCTAACCCACAAAAGAAACTTCTCCAGCAACCATTTTGGAATAGTCAGGCCTTACTTGCTCAATGGCTATCAATCTATTTTTGCCTCCACTTCCAACCCAGGACAAACCAAAAAATCCAAATATTCTCCCCAAACCAACCACATAAGATGTTCCATTTCTAGTTATTCCTTCTCCAGCTTCCTCTTACAGAAGTCTCCCTGTTTTGTCCTTGTAAAGCTTTTCCTCACCCTGGCTTCTTTTGAATGGTCTCCTTTTTGTAGCAAGTTATCATGTGGGTAGTCTTCCTTTACTTCCACATGTGGATGCTTGTGTTGACCACCATGATTAATTTTTTTTTTAAGCATAAAACAAAATCAAAGTTCAGCCACATACAATACACTTTTGTAACCACGTGAGAACTTTGGACTCCCGGCTGTGTGTGAGAGGAAAACGATTCTACTTCAAAGGATATAAAATGAAATCTTCAATAAGTTGACTTTTAGAAATACTTGCCTGATTGTGCTTCTATATAAGTTATCAATTTAATTTTAACTAAGTACAAATTGACATGCACTATGACTCCATAAAACATATAGATAGATCTATAGATGTATAGATAGATCTGTATCTATCTATAGATAGATCTATCTATATACATCTATATACATATCTATCTATATCTATCTATATACATATCTATCTATCTATATCTATATATATCTATCTAGATAGATAGATATAGAAAGAGAGAGAGAGAGAGAGGAAGGAGTTATGGGGAAAAGGACAAGGGTGTTCATTTTCTAAAATAGGTTTTCTTGGGGCACTGGGATGGCTCAGTCAGCTAAGTGTCTGACTTCTGCTCAGGTCATGATCTCACTGTGAGATCAAGGCCCGCATCCGGCTCTGTGCTGACAGCTCAAAGTGTAGAGCCTGCTTCAGATTCTGTGACTCCCTTTCTCTTTGCCCCTCCCCTGCTCACGCTCTAAAAATAAATAAAAATTTTAAAAAAAAATTTAATATATTTTCTACAATAAATATGCTCCTTCTGCAATTAAAAAAGAAACTTTTAGAAACATTTCTGATTTCCTTAAATCTCTATATAGAGTTAACCCTTGACAGGGTTTGAAATGTGTTCACTTACACCCAAATTTCTTTTGATTAATACATTATAGTACTATAAATGTATTTTCTCTTCCTTGTGATTTTCTTAGTAACATTTTCTTTTTTCTAGCTTACTATAAGAATACATAATATATAACATATACAACATACAATATATGTGTTAGTCAACTTTCATAATATTGGTAAGGCTTCTGGTAACCGGCAGCTAATTAGTAGCTAAGGTTTTGGCTGTTGAAAAGTTATAATGCAGATTTTCATCTGCAAGGGGAGTTGTTGCCCCTAACAACCATGGTGTTCAAGAGTCTGTATATAAACACACACATACACACACACACACACACACACACAAATATATTTATATCTATTTGTTCTCCAACGGAAACACTTCTTCAAAGTGCATAACCACGTTAAGTGTTATTAAAGTATGTATATTCCTTATATCTCAAGAGAAGCACTTTGGATACTGAGTAAGACCTAACAATCAATCTCTAATGCAGAGTTTAAGTAAATTAGTTTCCACCCTTCTCAACCACTTTTCCCCTTTTTATGAAACCATTTTTTTTTCCTGTAAGTAATTCCTTTCTATTGGTTTTGTGAATGGCTCGAGAGGTAAGGGAGGGGGCGGGGAACAGAAGAGAACCATTACGAAATGGCCATACCTCTGTACACCCATCCAGTCCATCCCCTTTCCTTCCAAGGACTAGGTCTTGCCCATTGCGTCCCATATTTTGGGGATTTCCAGTCCGCTCCAGATTCTTCCAAAACCCAGAGGCATCCCATCCTGAAACACTGATAACAAATCTGTCTGTGGGTTCTGCATCCTCCACCCGCCCCATTTTTGCTTGGAATAAACAGGAACCACTGGACTAGAATATACCGTTCTCAGTCCTCCGGGAGATTTTAGCCAAAAACTTCAGCACCTAAGGACCCGCAAAGCGACGCGCTAGGGGCTCCAGTACGACCACCCGCCGATCTCATGAATTCGGGGTAGTAAGTTGATCCGGTCCCCAGTGAGGTGCCTCACCCCCTCCTCAGCGATGTCCGGAGCGCACAGAAGCAAAGCCCAGCAGTCCTGGGACAAGTTGAGACTGAGCCGCTTCACGCGCTGGGAGTCCCAAGCCTGGAGGCCCCGCCCACATGCCGGTGCAGCCAATCGCGGCGCGAGCAGACCGTAAGGGCGGGCCAGGCGTGCAGAATTCCCGAGGCCTTAAAGGCTGAGTCAGGAGCAGCTGGGCCACAATCCCCGGCCTCGGCGATCTGGGAAGGGTTTGTGTTTGTGTCTGTGGAGTGCGCCTGCGCAGCTGTGGACGCCGTAGGTCAACTTCTTGGTCTGGGGACCGGTACTGGAGGAGGGGATTCACCCCAGGGCACGGGCAAGTGTGGGGCGCGACCCGCGGGAATAAAAACATCTACTTGCCTGGAGTTGGTGAGGCTGAGCCGACGCTGCCTGGATCCTGTAAGCCTTGAAGATGGGAAGTGGGGGCAGGGCGGTTCGGGGAACCCAGGGCGACACTGAGACCACTGGGAGGTCCTAGGCTGTGCAGGAGTCGGTCCGTCTCAGGGCCGTGGCGGGCACAGGTCTGGCAGCCGGGGCCCCACGGGACTGGGCCTGGCCAGGAGGTACATGGCAGGCTGACCTCCGCAAGGGCTGTGGGGCCCGGCGCTCCCTGTACCTCGATCTGTGAACATCGTCTGGAAGCTGAGGGAGGCGAGCGGGGCGGAGAGCCTCCGGCCTGGCCCCGCCTGCAGTGTCCCTCTGGGCCAGGCCCGAGAAGGTGCTCTGAACTCCGGGAGAGCGTGGCCCTGTCCCGGTCGGGAACTGGGGCTCTGGACGCCCTCTTGCCTCGTGATTTCTTCCTCAGTTTGGGGGTAGTTAATGGCGGTGCTGGCGGCAGAGACCAAATGTGGGGACAGCAGAGCACTGGGTGCAATCCTGCCCACCTTCTGGGAAGGTCTTTCAGAAAGCTTTCAATTCAAGAAGCATGTCTCACCCCTTGCTGTATATTTGTCAAAAGAAAGATGTGAGGTGGCTACCTAACCCCTGGGGATCCCTGTCCCTACTTGGGATCAGGTGTTCTGATAAATAAGATTTCCTGGGTCACCTCGGTATTTTCAGTAAAGAACTTGGACCAACAGCTTCTTAGTTGCCTTAAGATTCTGAAACTCTGATCAAAACCTAAATTATCATTGCACTATTACAATGAAGTCTGTTTCAATTCCTATAGCACTTGTCAGCCTGTTTTTAATTTTGATGGCTGAATCATATACCTCCAAGTCCTTGGCCTGTTTTTCTCCACCCACATCCTTAGCCTTCTTCCAGGGACCTGTAAATATTTGCGAAGGTACTTTAAATGTTTTTACTCTACAACATCTCAGGAGAAAATAGGATGGCTTTTTTAAAGGATTGGTCTCATCAAATACTGATTTCATTTTCCTTTCTAGGTTTTTGAAACATGAATCCTTCACTCTTCCTGACTGCCCTTTGCTTGGGAATAGCCTCAGCTGCTTCAAAATTCGATCAAAGTTTAAATGCACAATGGTACCAATGGAAGGCAACACACAAGAGATTATATGGCATGGTAGGTAACATATGAAACTGTCCAAAGGGGCCCCCAAAGAGAAAGAGTCCCTTGCCATTGGGAGTTTATAGCCAGAGAGTAGCATGTAGAAGTCAGCTTTCACCAAGGCAATAACTTCATCGCACCCATTATTGAGCACAATATGGGGCATAATTCCTGTTGTGTGGTTGCTAGAGAACAGCTCCCAGAAATATAAGCCATCCTGGGCCATGGTTTTTTTCCCTGTCTGCAAATCCACTAGGTGAAGATGGGCTGGTTTTAAGTAGGAATAAAGATGGTAAGTTATATATTTGCCTCTAGAATGAAGAAGGATGGAGGAGAGCAGTGTGGGAGAAGAATATAAAAATGATTGAACTGCATAACCGAGAATATAGCCAAGGGAAACATGGCTTCACAATGGCAATGAATGCTTTTGGTGACATGGTGAGTGTCAGCGTGGATTGCTGTGCTTTTTGTGCTTCCTGTCCTCTGTACTTTAGCAAAATAACCTCTTGCCTTTTCAACATTTTACTTACTTTTCCTTAAAGACCAATGAAGAATTCAGGCAGGTGATGAATGGTTTTCAAAACCAGAAGCACAAGAAAGGGAAAGTGTTCCAAGAACCTGTATTTGCTGAGATCCCCAAATCTGTGGATTGGAGAGAGAAAGGCTATGTAACTCCTGTGAAGAATCAGGTATGATAATATTTAGCGGATCTCCTTCCAAGAATAAAGCCAAAAAGGAATTAGTGTCCTTGCTTTGGTAGACAGTGGAGTTTGTTTGTTTTGTTTTGTTTTGTTTTGTTTTGTTTTAAGAATATTCGGGTATATGGGTTATTATGAATCTTTGTATTTATCTTATAAAGTGATAACTTTTTTATTTTCAGGGTCAGTGTGGTTCTTGTTGGGCTTTTAGTGCAACTGGTGCTCTTGAAGGACAGATGTTCCGGAAAACTGGCCAACTTGTTTCACTGAGTGAGCAGAACCTGGTGGACTGCTCTCGGCCTCAAGGCAATGAGGGCTGCAATGGTGGCCTAATGGATAATGCCTTCTGGTATGTTAAGGAAAATGGAGGCCTGGACACAGAGGAGTCTTATCCGTATCTTGGAAGGGTAAATGGAGCTCCTTATCTTGTTATTCCAGCTCAGCTTTTGAAAGCTGAACATTTTCAAAGATAACAGACACTTTACTCAGCATTCACATTTTAGATGCAAACTGACAGAACTGTCACTATAAATTATCAGCCTTAGCACAGGTTCTCTGATTAGATGGTTAGCACATAGCTGTCCTTAATTCTGTGTAACTTGGAGGCTTTTTATACACCATTCTGCACATAATTTCTGCATAGTGAAAAATTTCTTATGGACAAGTAGGCCTAAGGGGTTTCACTGAAGATAACATCTGCTAAGTTTTCAATTTCAAATCAGAAACATTTGGCTATTAACTCACAACAAAGCTGACTTGGAAATCATTAAGCTGCAAACTGCTGAGTCTTGAGGTCCTAGAACTGGAGGTGTGGATGGTAGTGATCAAGTTTCTTTCCCATTTACCTTTAAAAGGACTCAGAGCCCTGTAACTACAAGCCTGAGTGTTCTGCTGCCAATGACACCGGCTTTGTGGACATCCCTCAGCGGGAGAAGGCCCTGATGAAGGCAGTGGCAACTGTGGGGCCCATCTCTGTTGCTATTGATGCAGGCCATCAGTCGTTCCAGTTCTATAAATCAGGTAGGTGTTTGTATTTTTATTATAGAAGTTCAGGCAGGCAAAATTGGAAAACACCACCATAATTGTTTGGTGTTAGGTTTGGAGTCCTGCTTTCCAAGACTGTAGAATTTTGAGTGTGTGCATTTAATATAGTGATGTTTCCATTTGACATATTTTAGACATTTTCTCATGACAAGCTCTCCTTAAGTATTTTTAAATGGCTGTGTAATTCTGCAAATACAAATAATTGATGTAAGTATTCTCCAGTTGTTGGACCTTTTTTCCAAATAATGTTTACTATTGAACTGTAAAGAACCCTGTGGCTCAAGTGTTATTTTATATTGTGCTGTTTCCTTAGTTGGCATTTTAGAAGTAGAAAGGATTATGCTAAGTAATATTAGTAGAAGTAGCTAAATCGTCTTAGCCTTGATAACTAGATCTTATTATTGGAAATCCTTTTCGAATAGAAAATATTTTGGGTTTAGTGGAATTTTGTTGATTTCTAGTGAGTTGAGTTTATTAGTTACCATAACTATTTTTGGTAAATATTTAAGCTTTATATGTAATTTGCTAATGGCATTTCAATGAATTTTGAGATGTCTCTTAACCGTGGTAGATAGGGTGAGTTACAGTCATGTGTCAATTGAAGCTTCTCACCCCAAATTTTACTCCTCTAGGCATTTATTATGATCCAGACTGCAGCAGTGAAAACCTGGATCATGGTGTTCTTGTAGTTGGCTATGGCTTTGAAGAAACGGATTCAAGTAAAAAATTTTGGATTGTCAAGAACAGGTATAAAACTCCAAATGTTATATATTAAATTGAAAAGGGAGTGCTTGTTTGGAATCAGTATTTGATTTCAAATCCAAAACTCATTTTGAAATCCCAGAACTTAGAGTGAACACTCTTGACATTTTTTATAAGGGTAAAATGTACTGATGTTTGATTACAGGATTCTGTAGCAAGCTTGTTGGACTTATTATTACATATTTATAACATTGCATTTCCAAATTTTGAAAACTTTATTCAGAAACACATCTGGCCCCAAGAGTTTAGATAAAGGATTTTGCACCTGTAAGGTTAAGGGCTGGTTTCCTTTTTTGTGTCCAGTTTTTCAACAAGGTATACTGAGCAGAAACAACTGCTGACTCTTTTAACTCTGAAGGATTTTCTAAGAGTCCAGTGGGCTCTGTATGTCCTTCCTGTTACCATTTGTTGCCCTGCCATTTGATTCTACTTCCCAATTCCCAGAGGCTTTGAGGTCCTCTGGATCCATTTTCACTGCTAAAGTTCTTTGAGAGGGGGTATAAGATAGCTTGCAGAAACAAACTGCTACATTGGAATCCTAGCCCTGCCTCAGTTTCCTATCTTAAAAAGTTAAGGACCTGTGGGAATTGATATACTTACCAATATATGTAATAGCACTTAGAATAGTGCTTGATAGCACCTGATATGTGGAAAGCCCTATTTTAAGTATTAGCTATTACTAATGAAGCTAATATGTACTTGATACTTTGTATAAAACAAAAAACATCTTCTTTTTTCAGTTGGGGTCCAGAATGGGGCTGGAGTGGCTATGTAAAAATGGCCAAAGACCAGAACAACCACTGTGGAATTGCTACGGCAGCCAGCTATCCCACTGTGTAAGCTGGTGGATGGGGATATTAGAGGACTTAAGGACAGCGTATCTGGAGGAATTTTTATCTTAAAACTGACCAAACCCTTATGTAAGATAAGACACTTGAATCAGTGAAGATCCAAGTTGTGATTTGAATTCTGTGACATTTTTATAAGGGTAAAACTTTACCACTACCTTAATTGCTGTTATAAATAGCTTTATAATGTTGAAGACTCATTACTTAATTCTAAGACTTTTGAATTTTAATTTTTTCAAAGGATATATAAAACTTTACCTTTTAAAATAAATTTTAACTCAACATGTAGAGGTGGAACTTCTCTGTTTTCAATGCATTAACTTTTTGTGTAGTTATAAAATCTAATTGGGCTATAAAGATATAACTGGATATGCCAGTGGTGCATTAGAAGGACGCTGGGTGGTTCTCAAGATTTTCTAATTAACAAATATGCAGATTTTATGTCAGCTGCCTATTGGCTGTGTTGACCCAACCCTGAATCTAGCAAAACATAACAATCTGGAAGGGCAAAGGTAAATTGTTTTAATAATTTAACAATTCACTCTTTAGGAAAGTGAGAAGACATTAAGATCTTAGGTTTTAGACACTAGAAAAGGAGATTCTCTTCCTTTGACTCAAGATGGTTAAAACCTAGTAAGGTTATGGGAAAAAAGTCTCAGAGCCAGTTACTGAAGCATCTCCTTGAATTGCTGGTAAAGACCATGTGACTACTTTGCAGTTGAATAAGGACCAGATTCTGGATTACCAAGTCTGTTTTATCTTTGTTCTGCCAAGTCTCTGATGGCTTTCACATAACTCTTCTAGGAAAAGCCTCATTTGTTGCCTAGTGTTAGCAAAAGTATATTTAATGTCTATGATGAACAAGTCTCTCATGTTTGATAGTAACTGGAAAAATGTGTTAAAGATCCACAAGAGATGAGTGTGGACTACAAAAATAGGCTTCTGGCCTAGGAAGATCACTGGGTCAAAATTGGGGGCTTAGCTAGCTACGTAATCTCTGAATTAAAACTAAACTTGGAAGGGAAAAAACAGCCTAAGCATATGGTTGCACAGGTAGTAAATACAAATAAGACAATATATTTGTATATTTAAAAGATGGAAAGAAAATATGCCAAACTTTTGAGTGGGTTATGGATGATTATTTTCTTTAACCTGTTCCACGGAAGACATGTATTTTTATTAGTAGGGGGAAAATTGTGAAAATATACCTACATTCTGCAGGCCAAAGAAGCAGGTGTATGTGTGTTTAAAAATCTCATGCTCCCAATCAATAAGAAAACACAAGGACTAAGCTGGTGAAATATTTAATATAGCCATACTCAATTATGAAGGGAATGAGAGACCGAAGACAACTGGAACCTTATAGCCCACAAAACCTTCAATAATTTTTGTCCATACATCAATATAATGTACCATATTCAATCTGAGTTTTCTCTAAGAAAGGATTCCTTCATCTTGCTTTGCAACAGCAGGCTAACTCAGTGGTGTCCACAGAATCCTGGAACAACTCAAGACTCTAAGGAAACATCTGGGTGCTAAACTGAAGGGAAGCATGATGGCTTTGTATTTTAAAAAGTTTCAAGTCTGTCAAGACCTCAGATGTCTAAAGTATTTGTTTTTGTAACTTCCAAAGACCTTTATATTTTAAGTTGTGAAAAGTTCCAAACCATATCTATCATCTAAAAGAATTTCAAAGGAGCCAATAGACTTGAAATAAAGAGAGCTGGAAATAAATTTTATCACTACAAAATCTAGTCTGAAGAACAGGCTACCAGTATTTCCTATAGTCCAGACATCCAAATAGTTACTTATCGTAGTTAATATTTCAGAGGAAGTAAGGAAAAGTGAGACAATTTGGCAAGTTATGAGGGAGGAATTGGCTTATGTGGATTTGTAGCTGTAACACATGGACATCTTGTTAGGGGAGAGAATGGGCTCAGAGTATAGTAGTCCCTCCTTAATTGCAATTTTGCTTTCCATGGTTTTAGTCAACCACAGTCCAGAAGCAAATGATCCTCCTTTTGACAGGTGAGTAGGAGGTCAATAGTAGACTGATGCTATATCACAGTGCCTGTCATTCACGTCACTTCATCTCATCACACATATATATATATATAAATATAAAATCACCTCTCACATCACAAGAAGAATGAGTATGTACAATAAGATATTTTGACAGAGACCACATTCACATAACTTATTACAATATACTATAATTCTATTTTCATGTTGATTTTATCCTATGCCTAATTTACAAATTAAATTTTATCATATATGTATAGGAAAAAACAGTGCAGTTGATCCTTGAATAACGTGGGGCCTAGGGGTGCCAACCCTATCCCCATCTCATGCAGTTGAAAATCTGTATAACTTTTGAATTCCCGAAGTCTCTTTTTGACTCCCCAAACCTTAACTAATAGCTTACTGTTGGCCAGAAACTTTACCAATAATACAATTAACATGTATTTTAGATGTTATATGTATCATATACAGTATTTTTACAATAGAGAAAAATGTTAAGAAAATCATTAGGAAAATACATAACTGTAAAAGAATCCACGTGTAAGTGGGCCTACATGCACAGGATAAGCCGTATGCTTAAACCACTGATACCACATTGCATATATATAACTTCAGATAACATTTTTGAGATATAAGTCTGTAAACTTATATGTAGAAGCATATTGGAATACTCCTGTGCTTAACTCACTGAAAGTACACTTTGTACAATATATCTTTCAAGTGACATTTTCATTAAAATACAAGGGTTTGTAAACTCTTGTGTAGAAGCATGTGAGAGTAGCATCATGTTTAACTCATTAAAACTATACTGTATAAAAAAAAGTGGGCCTACACAATTCAAACCTGTGTTGTTCAAAGGTCAAACGAGTGTGAGTTTGGTACTATCTGCAGTTTCAGGCATCCACTGGGAGTCTGGGAATGTATTACCCACAAATAAGGGGAAACTACTGTAATTAGAAAACTCATTTTTTGCACTTAATTTTCATCACCATCTCCAAGGTATACTTACAAAATCTTAAGCAAGTATAGACTTCCCTATTTCTGTTAGTGATTTATGATTGATGAAAGTTACAGTTAAGTTACAGTTAAGACCACATTTATATGTTTTGCCTATAAAATTTGAAATTGGCTGTTTCCTAAACTCAGTTACCTTTTGGCTGATATAAAAATCTAAAACAAAAAACTCGTGGGAGTTTAAAGAAAAGCAAGTATTAGTGTATATATACATGTTTACATACATACATATGTATGTATGTGTGTATGTGTGTTTGTCTCCCATCACTTTACAGAATTTCAGAAATGTTCATGGTCATCACTATTTTTAAATAACTTAATAAGAAACTATTACCAAGAGCTGCTCCATGGTCTCTTTTCTCAGTACTACATATTAAAACTTTTGTAGTTAATATATTTCCTCATTCAACTGTGCTGTCGGTTCTGGGGACACAAGAACAAAGGTATAGTCACAGTCTGTCTCTTGTGGAGCTCACATTCTCATTGCTGAACCCATGCATAACCTCCATCTTTTACCGTAGCCACCATTCATGAGCTCATTTGCAATCACAGGAGTGGCTGGGGAAAGAATGACTGGTAGTCACAAAACAGGTCATTTTATTCACTTGATTTACTGAGGTTACCTTTGGTGAGCATTTGCATGGGACAAAAATATAGTCATGCTTTTTGCCCATTCAGAGAGCTCTATTCACACACCTCTTCTCTAGGTCTCTTTGTCAGCAATTTTCCAACCATGTTTCTTCCAAGACCCTGATAATCCAGCCAAACCATGGTTACAGCTCATGAATTAGTATATAATAGCACTTCTGGCCATTTTTCCTTCCAAGCAAAATGAACAACCAGATGTTCAACGTTCTGCTCACAGGGAGGATTTCCCTTCACCACTGTCCTTTAGGGATGTCCCAAAAAGGGGTCATAGTGTGCTACAGTTGTCCACTTCAGTTAGTGTCTGCATATCACGTAGAACCATCTATAAACGAGCCCAAGCTTTCTCTTCCTCAATCAACTGATTTTAGAGAATGCCCTGTGAGACCATAGGTTGAGGCTGGGAGCGAGAAGGCAGGAGTGGGGGCCATGAGCATTTGGCCCCTTCCTAATGTAACTTCTGCCTTGAGGGCCTGCTTAGACCCAATCCCATATATACCACTTCTACTTAATGATGGAGTGCTGCAATGCACATTTGGCTTTGTGGCTTGGTGGGTCAGATAATACACAGTTCATGATGAGCAGCTCATGAAATTGGTGGCCCATTTTTAAGCATTTATTCTCTAATACCCAGTAGCCAAGCTAAAAGCTGTTTTTCGAAAGGAGAATAGTTATCTGCAGAGGATAGCGTGACTTCACTCCCCAAATCCTTAAGGGTCTGCATTATTATTTGCCTATTGGAGCCTATCAGTGGCTCCAAACAGCATCTCTACTACTGATACTTCAAGCATCATTGAATCTACTGAATCATATGGTCCAAGGGGCCCAGCAGCTTGCATAGATAGCAGCCTGGACCTGTTGCAGCCTTATCTTGTTCTGAGCCCCACTCAAAATTTAACAGTGTTTTTGGGTTACTCAGTAAATGGACCAGAGTAGCATACTCAAATGAGGAATATGTTGCCTTCAAAATCCAAAGAGGCCCACTAAGCATTCTCTTTTTTGGTTATAGTGGAGCCAGATGCAACAATTTATGCTTCATCTTAGAAGGGATATCTTGACATGCTCAACATCACTGAACACCTAGAAATTTTACTGAGATGGGAAGCCCTTAAGTATTTGTAGGATTTATTTCCCACCCTCTGACATGCAGATGTCTTACCAATAAGACCAGTAAGTCTAAAATAGTTGCTACTTCCTGCTCACTAGTTCTATTTAGCATAATGTCATCAATGTAATGGACCACTATGATGTGGGGAAAAAAGATAATCAAGATCCCTGAGAACTAAATTATGTACAGCTGGAGAGCTGATATGCCCCTAAGGTAAAGGTGTATTGTTGGCCTTGCCAACTGAAAACAAACTGCTTCTGGTGGTCTTTACTAATAGGTGTGGAGGGGAAAAAAGCATTTACCAGATCAATACCTGCATACCAGGTAGTAAGGGATACGTTAACTTGCTGAAACTATGTAACCAGATCTGGAATAGCAATTGGAGTTAAGTTTATGGTTAGCTTATGATAATTCACAGGTTAAGTTTATGATAATTCACTGTCATTCTTCAAGATCCATGTGTTTTTTTCACAGGCCAAGTAGATGAATTGAATGGGGATGTGGTGGTGAAAATCACGATCCCCGAATCTTTCAAGTCCTTGATGGTGGCCCTAATTTCTGAAATCCCTCCAGAAATGTGTCACCGCTTTTGGCTTACTATTTTGCAAGGTAGAAGCAGTTCTGGTGAATTCCACTTGGTCTTTCCTACTGTAATACCCCTAACTCCACAGATCTGGGAACCAGTGTGGGAATTCTGCCAGTTGCTGAGAATGTCAATTCCATTTATCCATTCTGGAACTGGGGGGAAAAAACTATACTGAACCCACTGAGATGGACCTGAGCAAAAACTCCATTGATCACCCTTTCTCCATAAACCCCTACTCTGATGTATGAGGTTTGGGTCTCCTAGAATTAGTGTCAGTTCAGAGGCAGTATTGAGTAGTTCCCAAAATGTCTGATTGTCTTATTTTTTCCAAAACATATCACCTTTATAAAAGGCTATCAGCCTCTTTGGAAAAGCCTGGGAGAAAAAAATGAACAGTAAAAAGAGTATAAACAGAATAAAAATCAACAGTGTAGTGGGGACCCAGGTTACCTTTCAGTTAAGGGTTTGGAGTCTGTAAACTGTCTCAAGTCCTGGAATTAATTGAGGGGCTGTAACTCTTTTTTTTTTTTTCAAGTTAGACTTCTGCTGTTCAAGTTAGACCTAGAACTCATCTGCTTTTACAGATGATATAAGAATTTAGTAGACTGCCCACCTGTTTCTCTTCTAGGGACACTATTATCAGCTAGCCAGTGCCATAGGTCCTTGTAAGTCAGACTGTTCTAACTACTGCAGCAACTCTGCTGTCCACTTTGGTAACCATGTCCACTGTGGTGTGTTCCAGTTGGGTGGGGGCCAGTGGCACTGGCAGTGAAAGAATTCACCCGAGCCAGAACAAAGGAGATAGAAATTTATTGAACACACTGCAATGGAGCAGTGGGCAGGACAGCAAAGGAGAAACTATCTGCCACAGTGGTGAGGGACTATAGTTATAGAGTGGAGTGAGGAAATATGGGAACATATGGAATTTTCCCTTTTTTGGTACCTGTGCCTGGTTGTAAGTAGCTCATTGGTCAGTTAGGGCCTATGGCTATGTCGAGGTTGGTCACTCAGCCTGTTTACATCCGCTTGGTAGTCACTGTGGGCCCTTTTGTCTTGCTCAAGTTTCTATTGCTCAAGCATGTCACCTAAAAGTGGCCTCTACATCCACCTTATCTTTGGTGATTAAGTGCCACCATTTGGCTCCTGCCACCCAGGATCCACTTACCCCATTGCATTTAAGAATCTCAATTCAGTGGCAGCATTTTCCACTGTAATTTCTAATCTGTTGAGAAGAGTGACCACAGAGCTTTTCAAAGATACTAGGATTTCCCTCACAAATTTATTTCTTACAGTCATAGTGGAAGAAGGTGTGTCCTCTATATATACCCTTCTGTGGTGAGTGAGCATTGTTACATGACAAATCCACTCTAACATTTGAAACTCCCAAACCTTTGGATACCTTTTCTTCTACAATATACCAAAAGCATCTAGACTACATTTAGTGTAGGTGTAGGAGAGCGGACTGATTCTTTGGCCTTCCATCTTGTTCCTCTCCCTGCAATGATCTCCCTCAGGGATACTTGTTCCAGCTCCTTGGAGGTTTATGTATCCCCTAACCAGAATGCAAGAAGGCTTAATCTGATCATCCCTAAGGTTGTTTAGATAACTAGTAGAGATAACATCGTTTCTTCCCTTCCCCCACTCTGGTGTACAGATGATCTGTTAAATGTTAAACACTTTGACCCCACAATGGCCTCTGCATACCCCCTTGCTCTATAAAATCTGTGGATTAAGCTCCAGACCTTGCAGACAACAGCTGCAAAGCACCTGGATCGTCATCCACCCAATCCCCATATCAGTAAAACTGTGTATAAATGGTATGGAGTGGCTTACTTCATTTTTAGGTTTCAAAGTATCTCAAAGGATACTTTACTGTTCCTCTTCCATCTTCTAACAATTGGTGAGCTAAGCTAGAGACCTAAAACAAAACAAGCAGAGATAAAGGGGCTCTGTCAGGGGAAAGCCCATAGTCCGTGGGGGAAATCCCATTGTCGGTGGGGGAAATCCCAAGCTGGCCAGCCACTGTCATGTGGGAAGACTCAGCTAGGTTTTTTGAGCATTTTGGAGCAGTGCATGAATAGGGGGATACCCTGAAATGGCCCAAAGGATTGTTAGATATCCTATCTAGAATGGTAGGGAAAAGGGAAGGGAAAGTGAACAAGCTATTGTGGCAGTAGCTTGGCCAGAGATATGTGCATTATGAGACACTGCAGAATTATAAGTAAGGAGAGAATTAGAACAGACTAGAGAAGCATTGACTTTGGAAAAGGATGTACAAGCCACATCTAATATGGATATCTTATCCACAAGAATACAACAGCAGGAGAAATGCTTAGAAAGTATGGCATGTACAATGGCAAAGATGCATGGGTGCAGGCTACCATACACTAAAGTGAGAATTATTATATTTCAAGAGAATTGGGACCCTAAAGCTTAGGATCCCTGGAATAATGACTCCGCTTATGGGGAGGATATTATAATAGAGGAGGAAAATGACTTACAGTCATACCCTTTGATTCAAACAAAGACCCAGGCCCCTCATGAGCCTTGAGATAACCAAGAATAAATTCCGACAAGTCAGAAAATGACTATGAGGTGAATTAGTGGAGCTAATGAGGCATTTTAAGCAAAAAGGCCAAGAAGGGATGCATCTTGTATGTTACAACTGTGGAATATTGGGACAGATGGTATTGTGTTAGAGGGTCTGAGATGTCAAAAATGGCCTCAGTCACTGCTCAACTTGCCTTGGAACAAAGGTTATATACCATGCCGCAGGCATGGGTAAGTGCTTAGCTAATTTGATTGATTTGATAAACTCTAGCATTAAAATGACCTGGCCTACAAAGTATGGAAAAAGCCCAAATGTCCATTGATGAATGAATGGTAAAGAAGATGTGATATATATATATATATATATATATATATATATATATATATATATGTGTGTGTGTGTGTGTATACATGTATATGTATATATATGTATATGATATATATATATATATACACACACACACACACACACACACACAGTGGAGTATTACTTGGCAGTCGAAAAGAATGAAATCTTGCCATTCACAACTACGTGGATGGAACTAGAGGGTATTATGCTAAGCGAAATTAGTCAGAGAAAGACAAATATCATATGACTTCACATACATCTCCCTTCTAAGATGAAGCATAAATTGTTGCATATGAAGCCCATATGACATTTGGAAAAAGCCCAAATGTCCATTGATGAATGAATGGATAAAGAAGATGTGATATATATATATATATATATACATATATATATATATGCACACATATATATACATATATATGTGTGTATATGTATATATATGATATATATACATATATATGTGTGTATATGTATATATATGTATATATATGATAGATAGATAGATAGATAGATAGATATACACAGTGGAGTATTACTCAGCAGTCGAAAAGAATGAAATCTTGCCATTCACAACTACATGGATGGAACTAGAGAGTATTATGCTAAGCGAAATTAGTCAGAGAAAGACAAATATCATATGACTTCACTCATATGAGGACTTTAAGATACAAAACAGATGAACATCAGGGAAGGGAAGCAAAAATAATATAAAAACAGGGAGCAGGACAAAACATAACAGACTCTTTAAATATGGAGAACAAACAGGGTTACTGGAGGGTTTGTGGGAGGGGAATGGGCTAAATGGGTAAGGGGCATTAAGGAATCTACTCCTGAAATCATTGTTTGCACTATATGCTAACTTGGATGTAAATTTAAAAAAAAAAGATGACTTGGCCTAATGAAGGGGATTTTTCCCTACCCTCCATTACACTGGACCTCTATGGAAGAACTATAAGAAATTATATGAGAACTGGGAATGAAACATGCCATTTACATTCAGCATTTTAGAGGACCAAATAATTATTTTCCTCTTATATGAAAGACCATCCCTCAGGGGCATGTTATGAGACTTTAGTATCTGTCCTTGCACCTATGGTTAATCAGTCCATTGCTACAGTAGTGGCTATGATGGCTGACTTACATGAAACCAAAAGAATCTGGCATAGGGGAAATAGATGGGTTGAAAAATGGAAAAACAAAGGATCCTGCCAATAATAAAATGGCAGAAAGGGGGTCCATCAGGGTCTCTAGTAAACAACTAGATTTACTAGTTGTAAACTCTAATATTATCTAGGACCCCAAGAGGAAATATAGACAAACAATCCAATGGGTCTTGCTAAGCCTATGGAAGGCATTGACTAAAGGAAAGCAGTTTATTCCCTTGAAAGAAGGCTCAAAAAAGCCAGATGTGTTCCTGAGTGCCCCTCTGCTAACAAGTGAATTTAGAGTATGGGTACTCCTTACTCCTAGAGATTAGAAGTTAGATCAACATTGCCCTCTGGTGAGTACAATAGGGGTGACCAGAGGCCCCATGTTGAATTAATCATTTATTAGTTTCACACTAACAGACAGACTGTACTAGCTCTAATGTACACTGGAGCTGAATGCACACTAATCTATGGAAACTCCTTGATATCTCAGGGAGAAATAGAAGCAATTGATACTATGGGAGACAAATTATCAAGGTCAAACAAACTAGTCTCTACCTACAGATTGGCAGGCTCCCACCCTGCTGTTTTCTAGTGCATGTATCACCCATTCGTCAGTATGTTTTGGGTGTAGATGTTTTACAGGATCTAGACCTAACTACCATGACAGGCAAATTCAAGTTGCACATTGGAGTCGTAAAACCCATCACTGTGGGTTCTGCAAAATGGGAATCTATACAGCTGCCAGTTCCTCTGAAGAATAATAAGCATAAAACAATATAAAGTACGGGGAGTGGGGAGCATAACAAGTTTACTGACACCATTAAAGAATTAGGAAAGGCAGAGGTAATCAGGCCTGCTCAAAGCCCATCCAATAATAGTCTAGTTTGGCCTGTAAAGAAATCTAGGGGCGCCTGGGTGGCTCAGTCAGTTAAGTGTCCAACTTAGGTCATGATCTCATGGTTCATGGGTTCAAGCCCCACATTGGGCTCTGTGCTGACAGCTCACAGCCTGCAGCCTACTTCAGATTCTGTCTCTGGCTCTTTCTGCCCCTCCTCAGCTTGTGCTCTCTCTGTCTCTAAAATAAACATCAAAAAAAAAAAAAAAAAAGAAATCTAATTGGACCTGGTGAATGACAATAGATTATTTACATGCAACAGGAGACAATGGCTCTTCCAGGCATTGCCCCAAGAGTGCCTCCATAGTCCCGCAATTTGTCATAGGATGGTAGCCAGAGATCTGGAAAACTGGGTATTGCCAGAGGAGATGGTACTTTATCACTACATAGATGATGTAATGTTAACTTGTGATGATTTATCCTTCCTGTCTCAAGCAGCTGCGTCATTACAGGTGCACTTGAAGTCACAAGGATGGGAAGTAAATACTGACCAGATCCTTCCTGGGTGTCATCTGGGCAGTGTCCTGGGTGTCATCTGGGCAGGTAAGACCAAGTGGTGTCAGAGGCAGTCATTGATAAAATACAAGCCTTCCCAATCCCTGAACCAGTAAAGGAATTCCAGGCTTTTGTTGGTTTATTAGATTACTGGAGACCTTTTTGTCCCCATCTAACCCAGATATTAAGACCTTTCCATGCCTTGCTTAAGAACGGAAACTGATGGGATTGGGAGGCTTTCTTAAAGGCAAAAATTGTAGTAAATATGTTGCTTAGGGTCTTAGGGTATCCCATTTTGTAACTATGAGTTGGAATTTCCTTCTGGTGTGATAAGGAAGCTCAAAATTTTTCTTCCTTACTTTATTTTCTTTTCTGCTCATCCCTTAGTAAAGAAATGGCTAAGTACAATTCCTCAAGCAGATTTATTACTTAAGCACTCTTTAAAACCAGCCTTGGGAGAAGGGGTTCTCCTAAAAAATGTTCAAAAGTCAGTGGATGGAAAATTGTGAGTTCCTAAATTGTTTTCTTGGCCAACCATGTCATTTTGTAACCAAAGTTTTACTTGAGACACTTAAATTAATCCACATGACTTTGAAAAGAATAAACCCAATAAAACAAAAATAAAATAAAATAAAGTAAAATAAATAAAATAAAACTCTCAGGTTGTTTTGTGAGTCATTTTCTCGAAGTCAGTAGATCTTACAGCAGAAGAAGCACATAGTAATGCCTGTGAAATATACATCTCAGGTAAAAAAGCAAGTTGTAGATCAGTATGAATAATTTGTTACAACTTTTTTAAAATACAGAGACAGGGGCATGTGGGTGGCTCAGTCAGTTAAGCATCGGACTTTCTCTCAGGTCATGATCTCACAGTTTGTGAGGTCCAGCTCTGCTTCCAGTGAGCTCAAGCCCCGCTTCAGGTGAGCCCCGCTTCTGTCCCTCTCTCCCTCTCTCTCTGCCCCTCATTCACATGAGCCCTCTCAAAAAAAAAAAAAAATACAGAGAGACATACTCATTTTTGTGTGTATTTTTAAAAGTCTTCAAAAGTTATAAACCAGGTATGCTTCCTGGAGCATAAAAAGAGATACTTTCTCTTTCTGCTGTATTATTCCAATTAAAAAAAATAATATACATTCTTCTCATGAGGTAACAGATTCAGAAGTATACAGTTCAATTTAAAAAACCTAAGAATTGGTAAAGGAAAAGGAGGAGGAGAAAGAGGGGAAAACAGACTGTCTTTAGATAGGTTAAATCAAGGCAAGTCTCCTATTTGGAGGATTTATCTTTCCGAGATTTGCACTGTCATTGCTCAGCCAGTCCATTCACACAACATTCACATGAGGAACTGCCACTGGTCAGTCATTAGCCATGCAGTCTCAATAACACAGAACTTCTCTGAGAGCCGTGGGCTGTTGGCTCAAAGTCATTGGGCTCAGCCCAAGGGGCTAGAGAGGGATTTTGCTAAGAGCCAAAGAGAAGTGGACAATAAGGGAATATACCAAGAGACAATTCTGATTAGACTGCTTTAGTGAGAAGATAAAACTAATTCGTGTGAATTTCAGAATACATATTCTCTTTACTTCCACCTGCATCCCATATCCCAACATTGGGACAGAAGTGTCCTTTCCTCAGCTTTCTGTACCCTCTCCTCTTCCTCCACATCCAGGAACAGCACTAGATTGCTAATCACACAACACTCAGAGGGAGGGCCAATATAGGTAGAAGCAAAAAAACAAATCCTTGCTTGTGGATTCTCTATTCTGCTTTTAAAAATTATATCAGGGGCGCCTGGGTGGCTCAGTCTGTTAAACATCCAACTTCAGCTCAGGTCATGATCTCACAGTCTGTGAGTTCAAGCCTCGCATCCGGCTCTGTGCTGACAGCTCAGAGCCTGGAGCCTGCTTCAGATTATGTGTCTCCCTCTCTCTCTGCCCCTCCCCTGCTCATGCTCTGTCTCTCTCTGTCTTGAAAATAAATAAAAACATTAAAAAAAATTATATCAGAGCAGGACACCTGGGTGGCTCAGTCAATTAAGTGTCTACTCTTGCTTTTGGATCAGGTCATGATCTCAGAGTTCGTGGATTCAAGCCCTGCATCAGGCTCTACACTGACATTGTGGAACCTGCTTGGGATTCTCTTCCTCTCCCTCCCACTCCCTGTTTCTCTGCCCTTCCCCGACTTGTTCATGCACGCACGCTCTCTCTCTCTCTCTCAAAGTAAATAAATAAACTTTAAAAAATTATATCAGAGAATTTCACAGGGAAGGTCATGAAGGAACTTCCAAAGTGATGATAATATTCTGTATCTTAATAAGAATTTGGGTTATATAGGTGTATGCATTTGTTAAAACTCAAAGATTTGTGCAGTTCAGGGGCGCCTGGGTGGCTCAGTTGGTTGAACATCCAACTCTTAATTTCAGCTCAGGTCATGATCTCAAAGTCATGGGATTGAGCCCATGTCAGGTTCTGTACTGGGCGTGGTGCCTTGTTGAGATTCTCTATCTCCCTCTCTTTCTGCCCCTCCCCCAGTTGTGCTCCCCCTACTTTTTCTCTCTCTAAAAAAAAAAAAGATTCGTGCAGTTCCTTACATGTAAATTTTACATAAAAAGAAAAATATTGTAAACAAATATTGACTCCTCATCCATGATATGCATACTAAATCAGAGGAAGCACTAATGTCTGCAGGTTGTATTTTTTCATTTTGGTGATAAAATATGCATAATATAAAATTCATCATTTTAACCATGTACAATTCAGTGGCATTAAGTATATCCACAATGTTGTACACACATCACCACTTTTCACTTCCAGAACTTTCTTATCATCCCAATCAGGAGCTCTGTACCCATTAAACAATAACTCCCCATCCTCCCCTCCTCCCAGCCCCTGGTAATCTCTACTCTACTTTCTGTCTCCATAAGTGTGCCTATTCTAAGTACCTCATATAAGTTAAATCATACAATATTTATCCTTTTGTGTCTGGTTTATTTCACTTAGCATGGTGTTTTCAAGGTTCATCCATATTTCACATGTATCACAATTTTATTACTCTTAAAGACTGAACAAAATTCTGTTGGATGTATATACCATATTTTATCCATTCAGGTGTTGATAGACATTGGGATTGTGTCCACCTGTTGGCTACTGAAGAATGCTGCTATGAACACTGTTATACAAGTATCTGAGTGGAATTGTGGGATCAAATGGTAATCCTGTATTTAACTTTTTAAGGAACTGCCTGCCAAGCTGTTTTCCACAGCAGCTATCATTTTACATTCACACCAGCAATATGACCTGGATTTAAAAAAAACTAAACCATGGTACCCAGAATAGTGTTAGTTACTGTCAATTTTCACTTGGTTTCTGGTGGCAAAAAGCCAGGCTTTATCCTCAACCTGATCTCCCTCATTGACTTTTATCAGACATTTAAACAAACACAGTGGCAGCCCTAATAAGACACTTGACAGAACTTCTTACACACACACACACACACACACACACACACACACACACATACACATCCATCCTACCCCACTAAACCACCCTAAACACACATAAAATACAAATAAAAACTATGTTTCCTATGGAAATGCAGCTCCAAAATAAATCTGAGCCACCGGCACCTCCTATGAGAATATGATTGTCCAAGCCATAGTGACACAATTTTCAGGGATGGTCTATTAAACAAGATTCTTGGCTGAAGTGACAGAAATCATTTTTTTTATTTTTTAATGTTTATTTATTTTTGAGAGAGAGAGAGAGGCAGAGCATGAGTGGGGAAGGGACAGAGAACAAGGGAGACACAGAATCCAAAGCAGGCTCAAGACTGAGCTGTCAGCACAGAGCACAATGGGGGCCAGAACTCATGAACCATGAGATCATGACCTGAGCCAAAGCCTGACAACTAACCAAGTGAGCCACCCAGGCACCACAAACAGAAATCAGTTTTAAACTGGCTTACACAAGAAGAAGACTTCTTGGCTGCAGACATGCCTGGATCCAGGGCTCAACAAATGTCACAAGCATCCCACTGTTTCCCACCATGTGCGGGATCTTCTACCTCCACATTGGACACACCCAGTCAGGCTATTGCTCTGATTCTCTTTAAAGGAAAGTGTTTTTCCCAGTTGTGGACAGGGCTGGTGTCACTAGGCCCTGCCTGGGTCACATGCCTTCAACAGGATTTGGAAGGTGGTCCACCCAACTAAACCAAATGGATTGCTTTTGGAAAAGCAGTGCTTCTACAGGAAAACCAGGGCATCATCACTCAGTAGGCAAAAAAGATATATGCCCATGATAGAGACTGTATACTCTAAATAAAAGAATCAAGATTGAAAAGAATAAAGAGAAAAAAAAGGATTTCTAAACCCTAGAAAGACTGAATCTAATAGAATGAAATTCATTGTGCATAAAGTTCTACATTGAGATTAAATGTTGGTATATGTTAAAATTTAAGAATGTGTGTATATATAACAATTATAGGATGAGGGAAAAGTGGTTTAATAGTACCCCTAAAATTAATTTTTGAGGGGCGCCTGGGTGGCGCAGTCGGTTAAACGTCCGACTTCAGCCAGGTCACGATCTCACGGTCCGTGGGTTCGAGCCCCGCGTCAGGCTCTGGGCTGATGGCTCAGAGCCTGGAGCCTGTTTCCGATTCTGTGTCTCCCTCTCTCTCTGCCCCTCCCCCGTTCATGCTCTGTCTCGCTCTGTCCCAAAAATAAATAAAAAAATTAAAAAAAATTAATATTTGGTACCAATAATTTTGAAATGACTAAGAACATGATTTGGGTACCCCAGAAGATTGCATAATGGAATTTAAGGGTAGAACAAAGAAGATAGTGATGTTAATTTCATGATGTCATGTCTAGAATATTGTGTTCTGGCCTGGCAGCCACCTTTTAAGAAGGATGCTAGTAATCACCCAGAGAAGGATGAGTATCTACCTAGGAATGGCATGTTTCTGGTGAAGTGACGTGAAGTGCTTATTGCTGTGGAAGTGTAATCCAGAAAGAAGACTGTACGATGGATAACATAGAGAGAATTCCTGCTTTAAATAAAAAGGTTGTCTTCAAATTGGCAGACCAGGTATGTCTTGTGGGCCTCCTATAAAACCCATGGCTGCATAAGTCAGGCTGCAAACCTTGAGTGATTTTCTGGAACAGTCCTAGAAAGGGCTCTTGAGGATCAGAAGCTTCTGGGATTTCTAGTACATGTGTTTGTTTGTTTGTTTGTTTGTTTGTTTGTTTGGACAGCAACAATCCTGGGCAAGTTATGAAGTATCTATGGCCCCCAAGGATTTCAGGGGGTCTGGGAGTCATGACAGTTGGTTTTGCTGGTCGGCTCCATGCACCACTGAGGCTGTCAAGCAGTGCTTCCCACACACAGGTATCTTCTGCATGGTCTCTGAGAGCAAGAATGGCCCCAGCACCTGTAGGAATGCAAGGCAGCTGCACTGCAGACACAGGGTATGACTTTAAACTCTTGACCACACCCAAGCATGTATTCAGTAAGCTTAGGCACTTCACACTGGCTCAATAGAGATTTACCAAAGGAAGGAGTGCTCTAACAACATTTCTAACAAACACACTGGTTATTTGTTTTCATATTATACAATATATTTTGCATGGGGGAAAAAATGAATACAATTTTTAAAAATTTATTACTATTAGTTCTATCAATTGCTGAGAATGACTGTTGGAAGACACCAACTATTGTGAATTTCTGTTTCTCCTTTCAGCTCTGTGGGATTTGTTTTGTGTATTTTGAGGCTATGTTGTTGGTGTGTACACATTTGGGTTTATTATGTCTTCCTGGTGAATTGATCCTCTTATCATTACGTAATATCCCTCTTTGTCTCCAGTAATATTCTTTACCCTGAAGTCTACTTTATCCTTCCTGTTTAAATTAACAATTTTTTCCTTTTACTTCTAATCTACCCATGAACTTGTATTTGAAGTGAGTTTCTTGTAAAACAGTGTACTGTTAGATCATGTTTGTTGTTAATCCACTTTGCCAATCTTTCTTTTTTTTTAAATCCAGTAGAGTTAACATACAGTGTTATAATGATTTCAGGTGTACAATATGGTGATTCAGCAGTTCTCTACATTACTCAGTGTTCATCAAGATAAGTGTACTCTTAATCCCCTTCTTCTATTTCAGCTATCCTCCACCCACCTCTCCTCTGGTAATCATCAGTTTGTTCTCAATAGTTATGAGTCTGTTTTCTTGTTTGTCTCTTTTTTTTTCTTTATTTATTTGTTCTGTTTCTTAAATTCCACATATGAATGAAATCATATGGTATTTGTCTTTTTCTGACTAACTTATTTCACTTAGCATTATACTATCTATATCCACCCATGTCACTGCAAATGGCAATATTTTATTTTTTATGGCTGAATAATATTCCAATACTCAGTAATGTACAGAACTGTTGAAGTGTCTGTTGGCCATTTGTATATTTTTGGAAAAGTATCTTTTCATGTCTTCTGCCCATTTCTTCACTGCATTATTTGTTTTTTGGGTGTTGAGTTTGATAAGTTCTTTATAGATTTTGGATACCAACCACTTATCAGATATGTCATTTGCAAATATCTTCTCCCATTCAGTAGGTTTTCTTTTAGTTTTGTTTATTTCCTTTGCTGTGCAAAGGATGTAGTCCCAATAGTTTATTTTTGCTTTTATTTCCCTTGTGTCAGGAGACATATCTAGAAATATATTGCTATTGCCAATGTCAAAGAAATTACTACCTCTACACTCTTCTAGGATTTTTATGGTTTCAGGTCTCACATTTAGGCCCTTATCCATTTTCAGTTTATTTTTTTGTATGGTGTAAGAAAGTGGTTCTGTTTCATTCTTTTGCATGTAGCTGTCCAGTTACCCTAACACTATTTGTTAGACTATTTTCCCATTGCATATTCTTGCCTCCTCTATCAAAGATTAATTCACCATATAATCATGGGTTTATTTCTGGGCTCTTTATTCTGTTCTATTGATCTATGTGTCTAGCTTTGTGCCAGTACCATACTGTTGTGATTACTACAGCTTTGCAGTACTGTTACCGGCTACTGGAATTCCTCAGTTCTTTCTACTTGAAGGAAAGGATTCAGTCAAGAGACCTGATAAAGAGCTAAAGTGGCAAAGTTTTTATTTAGCAAAAAGCAACAGTACACTGCAGCAACAGAGGAGTGGGCTGACCTGAGGATGGGTGGTCACATGCTGAGTTTTTCATTGTTCTTTTATGGGGATTTATTTGGTCTCCTCCCTCCCATCTTGTTATTGTCACTCCACACTTGGATCCACTTTGGTTCCCTCCCTTCAAACCTCTTACACAAATTTGTGTTAGTCATCTCCCCATGAGGGCCTAAGCACAACTCACTGGGGGCACCCAAACCGCAATGCAAATATTATAAAGCTTTGGAGTTACTAGCGAACAAGGTCTTTCTTAAGTGTTCATGCTCCAAAGTTGGGGAAGTCCCTGTAACCCATATCTTCTGTTTATCAGTTGGTGCCAAATCAGAAAAGGTGTTTGTCTAAGGGAGATGGGGTAGTCTCTGGTTGGAGACTGGGTGGTCCTTTTTCCCCACCTGCTCATGTCTATCTAACTGCCTACTCTAACAATATAACTTGAAATCTGGGATTGCAATCCCTCCAGTTTTGTTCTTTTCCAACATTGCTTTGGCTATTTGGGGTCTTTTGTGGTTCCATACCAATTTTAGGATTATTTGTTCTAGTTCCGCAAAATAATACTGCTGGTATTTTGATAGGGATTGCATTAAATCTGTAGATTGCATTGAGTAGTATGGACATTTTAACAATATTTGTTCTTCCAATCCATGAGCATATAATATCTTTCCATTTGTTTTGGTTATCTTCAATTTTCTTCATCAATGTTGTATACTTTTCAAAGTACAGGCCTTTCACTGTGGTTAAGTTTATTCCTATATATTTTATTCTTTTTGGTGCAATTATAAATGGAATTGTTTTCTTATTTTCCTCTCTGCTATTTCATTATTACTGTATAGAAATGTAATGGATTTCTGTACATTGATTTTGTGTCCTGAGACTTTATTGAATTCATCTATTAGTTCTAGTAATGTTTTGGTGGAATTTTTAGGATTTTCAATGTATAGTATCATGTCATTTGCAAATAGTGAAAGCTTTATTCTTCTTTACCAATTAGGATGCCTTTTATTTCTTTTTCTTGTCTGAAGTGCAACTTGCTGTGGCTAGGGATCTCAGTACCACGTTGAATAAAAGTAGTGAGATTGGACATTCTTGTCTTGTTCCTGACCTTAGGGGAAAAGCTCTCAGTTTTTCACTATTGAGTATGACGTTCACTGTGAGTTTTTTATATATGGCTTTTGTTATGTTGAGGTATGTTAGCCCTAAACCTACTTTGTTGAGGGTTTTTTGTGATAATGAATATTATACTTTGTCAAATACATTTTCTGAATCTTGAAATGATTATGTGGTTTTTATCCTTTCTCTTCCTGATGTGATGTATCATATTGATTAATTTGCAAATATTGAACCACGCTTGCATTTTGGAACTAAATCCCACTTGATCATGATGAATGATTTTTTAAACGTGTTGTTAGATTCAGTTTGCTAATATTTTGTTGAAGATTTTTGCATCTATGTCCATCGGAGATTTTGGCCAGTAGTTCTCTTTTTTTGTAGAGTCTTTATCTGGTTTTGGTATTCTGGTAATGTTGGCCTCATCGAATGAATTTGGAAGTTTTCCTTCCTCTTATATTTTTTTGGAATAGTTTAAGGAAACTAGGTATTAGTTCTTCTTTAAAGGTCTGGTAGAATTCACCAGAATTCTCTAGCTGTAAAGCCATATGGCCCTGGACTTTGGTTTAATAGGAGTTTTTTAATTGCTGATACAATTCCATTGCTGGTAATGGGTGACTTAAAATTTTCTACTTCTTCCTTATTCAGTTTTAGCAAGTTATATATTTCCAGGAATTTATCTATTTCTTCTAGGTTATCCAATTTTTTAGCATATAATTTTTCTTAAAACTCTCTCATAAGCCTTTGTATTTCTGTAGTGTTAGTTGTTATTTCTTCTCTTTTATTTCTATTTTGTTTATTGGAGTCCTCTATTTTTTTCTTTATGAACCTGGCTAAAGATTTATCAATGTTGTTGAACTTTTCAAAGAACCAGCTCCTGGTTTCATTGATCTGTTCCATTGTTTTATTAGTTTCTATTGAATTTATTTCTTCTCTAATCTTTATTATTTTTTTCCTTCTACTAGTTTGGGGATTTGTTCATTTTTCTCTATCTC
The DNA here is from genome assembly GCF_027475565.1 of Acinonyx jubatus. NCBI lineage: Eukaryota > Metazoa > Chordata > Mammalia > Carnivora > Felidae > Acinonyx > Acinonyx jubatus. Next base: position 62,397,852 of record NC_069391.1, read on the forward strand.
CTTTAGATGTAAGATTTGGATGTTTATTTGAGATTTTTCTTTCTTCTGGAAGTAGACCCATATTACTAGAAACTTGCCTCTTAGAACCTTTTGGTTCAAACATTTTGGATCATTGTGTTTTCATTTTTGTCTTTATGTGTTTTTTGATTTCCTCTTTGACTTCTAGGTTGAGCTATTCATTGTTTAGTAGCATGTTATTTAAGGTCCATGTATTTATGCTCTTTCCAGATCTTTCCTTGTGGTTCGTTTGTAGTTTCATAGCATTGTGGTCAGAAAAGATGCATGGTATGACTTCAATATTTTTTAATATTGAGACTTATTTTGGGGCCTAATATGTGATCTATCCTGGAGATTGTTCCATGTGCATTTGAAAAGAATGTGTACTCTTCTTTTTAAGGATAGAATGTTCCAAACATATCTGTCAGATCCATCTGGTCTGATGTGTCATTCAAAGCCAAATGTTTCCTTGTTGGTTTTCTGTTTAGACGATCTATCCATTGATGTAAGAGGTGTGTTACGTCCCCTACTATTATTGTATCACTATCAATTACTTCCTCTATGTTATTAGCTTTATGTATTTGGGTGCTTCCATGATGGTTGCATGAGTATTTACAATGATTATATCTCCTTGTTGGATCATTCTCTTTATGATTGTATGGTATCTTCATCTTTTGTTACAGTTTTTGTTTAAAAGTCTATTTTGTCTAGGGGACCCTGGGAGGCTCATCAGTTAAGCATCCGACTTTGGCTCAGGTCATGATCTTGCAGTCTGCAAGTGTTGGGCTCTGTGCTGACAGCTCAGAGCCTGGAACCTGTTTCAGATTCTGTGTCTCCCTCTCTCTCTGCTCCTCCCCCACTCGCTCTCTCTCTCAAAAAGAAATAAACATTAAAAAAAATTTTTTAAGTCTGTTTTGTTTCATATAAGTATTGCTACCTAGGCTTTCTTTTGACATCCACTTGCATGATAAATATTTCTCCATTACTTCACTTTCAATCTGCATGTGTCTTTAGGTCTGAAATGAGTCTCTTGTAGGCAGCTTATAGATGGGTCTTGCTTTTTTATCCATTCTGTCACCCTATGTCTTTTGATAGGGACATTTAGCCCATTTACATTCAAAGTAATTAGTTATAGGTATGTATTTATTGCCATTTTGCTACTTACTTTATGGTTGTTTTTATAGTTATTCTCTGTTCCTTTCTTCACTCATTCTCTTCTCTCACAATTTGCTGGCTTTTTTTAGTGTATACTGGGATTTATTACTCTTTATTTTAGGCATGTCTATGACTGGGCTTTGAGTTGTGCTTAAAATTAGGTTTATATATAACATCTTCTGCATATAGCAGTCTATATTAAGTTGATGGTCACTTAAAGTTCAAACCCATTCTTTACTCCTCTTCTGCCCACATTTTAAGTATATGGTATCATACTTTACATCCTTTTATTTTGTGAGTCCTTTGACTGATTTTTACAGATATATTCATTTTTAGGGGTGCTTGGGTGGCTCAGTCGGTTAAGCCTCTGACTTAGGCTCAGGTCATGATCTCATGGTTCATGGGTTCAAGCACCGCGTCAGGCTATGTACTGACAACTCAGAGGCTGGAACCTACTTTGGATTCTGTGTCTCCCTCTCTCTCTGACCCTTCCCTGCTCACTCTCTCTCTCTCTTTCTCTCTCTCAAAAATAAACATTAAAAAAGTAGATACACTTATTTTTACTGCTTTTGTTCTTTCTACATTTCTTTTTTCTTAACATTTTCCCATTTATTTGCTGCTTTCTCTCTTCCCTCCCTCCATTCTTGATCCACCAATTTTTTTCTTTAAATTTTTACTTAAATCTAGTAAGTTAATGTATAGCATAATTTGTTTTCAGGAATAGAATTTACTGATTCACCACTTACATAAAACACCTAGTGCTCAACACGACAGGTGCCCTCCTTAGTACCCATTACCCATCTTCCTCCATCAACCCTCAGTTTGTTCTCTGTTGTTAAAAGTCTCTTATGGTTTGTTTCCTTCTACTCTTTTTCTCCCCCTTCCCATATGTTTATCTGTTTTGTTTCTTAAATTCCAAAAGAGTGAAATCTATGGTATTTGTGTTTCTCTGACTGACTTATTTTGCTTAGCATAATACACTCTAGCTCCACCCACGTCATTACAAATGGTAATATTTCATTCTTTTTGATGGCTTAATAATAGTCCTTCATATATATAGATAGATATACATGTTAATATAGATAGATATAGATATCACATTTTCTTTATCCATTCATCAACTGATGGCCATTTGGGCTCTTCCCATAGTTTGGCTACTGCTGATAATGCTGCTATAAACATCGCGGTGAATGTATCCCTTTGAATATCTTTTTTTGTATCCTTTGGGTAAATACCTAGTAGTACAATTGCTATATTGCAGGGTACTGCTATTTTTAACTTTTTGAGGAAAATTCATACTGTTTTCCAGAGTGGCTGCACCAGTTTGCATTCTCACCAACAGTGCAAAAGTGTTCCCCTTTCTCCACATCCTCACCAACATCTATTGTTTCTTGTGTAGGGTTAAAATTAGCCCTTCTGACAGGTGTGAAGTGGTATCTCATCGTAGTTTTGATTTGTATTTTCCTGATGATGAGTGATGTTTAGCATTTTTCCATGTGTCTGTAGTCATCTGGATATCTTCTTTGGAAAAGTGTCTATTCCTTCTTCACTGGATTATTTGTTTTGGGGGGTGAGTTTGACAAATTCTTTATAGATTTTGAGTACTAACCCTTTATCAGATAAATCATTTGCAAATATCTTCTCCCATTCCATAGGCAGCCTTTTACTTTTATTGATTGTTTTCTTTGCTGTGCAGAAACTTTTTATCTTGATGAAGTCCCAACAGTTCATGTTTGCTTTTGTTTCCCTTGCCTCCAGTGACATGCCTAATAAGAAATTGCTGTGGCTGAGATCAAAGAGTTTGCTGCCTATGTTCTCCTCTAGGATTTTGATGGTTTCCTGTCTCACATTTAGGTCTTTCATCCATTTTGAGTTTATTTTTGTGTATGATGTAAGAAACTGGTCCAGTTTCATTCTTCTGCATGTTGCTGCCCAGGTTTTCCCCATTGAGGATGGTGTTAACTGTGGGACTTTTGTACATGACCTTTATGATGTTAAGGTATGTTCCATCTATCCCTACTTTCTTGAGGTTTTTTTATTAAGAAAGGATGCTATGTTTTGTCAAATGCTTTTTCGGCATCTATTGAGAGAATCATATCGTTCTTGCCCTTTCTTTTATTAATGTGGTGCATCAAGTTGATTGATATGTGAGTATTGAACAAGCCCTACAGCCCAGGAATCAATCCCACTTGATCATCATGAATAATTCTTTTAATGTACTGTTGAATTTTATTTGCTAGTATCTTGTTGAGAATTTTTGCATCCATGTTCATTAAGGATATTGGCCTATAATTCTCCTTTTTAGTGGTATTTTTGTCTGGTTTTGGAATCAAGGCGATGCTGGCCTCATAGAATGAGTTTGGAAATTTTCGTTCTATTTCTATTTTTTAGAACACTTTGAGAAGAACAGATATTAACTCTTCTTTAAATGTCTGGTAGAATTCCCCTGGGAAGCCATCTGGCCCTGGACTTTTGTTTGTTGTTAGATTTTTTATTACTATTTCAATTTCTTTGCTGGCTATGGGTCTGTTCAAATTTTCTATTTCTTCCTGTTTCAGTTTTGTCAGTTTATAGGTTTCTAGAAATTTGTCCATTTCTTCCTGATTGCCCAGATTGTTGGCATACAATTTTTCATAATATTCTCTTATAATTGTTTGTATTTCCGTGGTATTGGTTGTGATGTCTCTCCATTCATTTCTGAGTTTATTTATTTGGGCCCTTTCTTTTTTCTTCTTGTTTAGTCCAGCTAGGGGGTTATCAATTTTATTAATTCTTTCAAAGAACGAGCTCTTAGTTTCATTTATCTGTTCTACTGGTTTTGTTGTTGTTGTTGTTGCTGCTGCTTCTATGTCACTTATTTCTGCTCTAGTCTTTATTATTTCTCTTTTCTTGCTAGCTTTAGGCTTTATTTGCTATTCCTCTTCTAGTTCCTTTAGGTGTAAGATTATGTTGTGTATTTGAGACTTTTCTTGATTTTGTTTGTTGTTGTTGTTTTCTTTGTTTTGTTTTGTTTTGTTTTGTTTTTTGAGAGAGAGAGCACAAGAGCAGTGAGGGTCAAAAGGAGAAGGAGAGAGAGAATCTCAAGCAGCCTCCACGCTCAGCATGGAGCCTGATACAGGGCTTGAGTTCACAACCATGAGATCATGACCTGAGCCTAAATCAAGAGTTGAACACTCAACCAACTGAGCCAACCAAGTGTCCCTGTTTTTCTTTTCTTTTCTTTCTCTTTCTTTCTTTCTTTCTTTTTTTTTTTTTTTTTTTTTTTTAGAGAGAGAGAGGAAGAGACCATTCTTGCTTCTTGAGGTAGGCCTGTATTACAATATACTTCCCTCTTAGGACTGCCTTTCCTGCATCCCAAAGGTTTTGGACAGTCAAGTTTCCATTTTCCTTTGCTCCTATGTACTTTTTTATTCCCTCTTTAATTTCCTCGTTATTTATTAGGATGTTCTTCAACCTCCAATTATTTGTGGTTTTTCCAAATTATTTCTTGTAGTTGACTTTAAGTTTCATAGTTTTGTGGTCTGAAAATATGCAGGGTATGATCTTGATATTTTTTTTACTTGTTGAGGGCTGCTTTGTGACCCAATATGCGATCTATTCTGGAGAATGTTCCATGTGCACTCAAGAAGAATGTGTATTCTTCTGCTTTAGGATGAAATGTTCTCAGTATATCGGTTAAATCCAGTCCAGTGTATCACTCGAAACCAATGTTTCCTTGTTGATTTTCTGCTTAGATGATCTGTCCACTGTTGTAAGTGGGATATTAAAGTCTTCTACTTATTGTATTATTCTCAATGAGTTTCTTCATTTTTGTGACTAATTTATTTATATATTTGGGCGGTTCCAAGTTCAGGGAATAAAATTTACAATTGTTAGATCTTCTTGATGGATATGATATGGTGCCCTTAATTATGATATAATCCCCTTCTTCATCTCTTGTTACAGTCTTTGGTTTAAAATCTAGTTTGTCCGGGTCACCTGGGTGGTTCAGTTTGTTAAGGAACAGACTCTTGGTTTTGGCTCAGGTCATGATCTCACAGTTCATGGGATCGAGCCCCACATCTGGCTCTTTGCTGACAGTGCAGAGCACCTGCTTAGGATTCTCTCTGTCTTTCCCTCTCTGTCTGCCCCTCCCCTGCTCTCTCTCTCTCTTCTCAAAATAAATAAATAAACTTAAAAAATAAAATCTAGTTTGTCTGATATAAGTATGGCTGCTCTGCATTTCTTTTGGTGTCCATTACCATGATAGATGTTTTTTCGTTCCCTCACTTTTAATATGTTGATGTCTTGATGTCTAAAATGAGTCTCCTATACTCTTAAAAACTGAGAACAAACTGAGGGGTTGATGGGGGGTGGGAGGGAGGGGAGGGTAGGTGATGGGCATCGAAGAGGGCATCTTTTGGGATGAGCACTGGGTGTTGTATGGAAACTAATTTGACAATAAATTTCATATAATAAAAAAATCAATTATATGTTATCTGTGTATTATACATAGATAATTCTAGTACAGTTAACATACAGTGTTATATTAGTTTCAGGTGTACAATATAGTGATTCAACAATTCTATATTCAGTGCTCATCATGATAAGTGTACTCTTAATCCCCTTCACCTATTTCACCCATACTCCACCTACATCCCTTCTGGTTACCATCAGCTTGTTCTCAATGGTTAAGAGTCTGTTTTTTGGTCTGGACCTTTCTCTTTGTTTGCTTATTTTGTTACTTAAATTCCACATGTGAGTGAAATCAGATGATATTTGTTTTTCTCTGACTGATTTATTTCACTTGGCTTATACCTTCTAGATCCATCCATGTTTTTGCAAATGGCAAGATTCCATTCTTTTTTATGGGTGAGAAATACTCTATTGGAGATATATATATCTATATATATGCCATCTTCTCTATCCATTCATGTATCAATGGACACGAGCTGCTTCCATATTTTGGCTATTGTAAATAATGCTGCAATAAACAAACATAAGGGTACTTATGTCTTTTAAGTTAGTGTTTTTGCATTCTTGGGGTGAATACCCATAGTGGAACTGCTGGGATCACATGGTGGTTCTGTTTTTGATTTTTCGAGGATTCTTTACACTGTTTTCCATGGTGGCTGCGCCAGTCTGTGTTCCCACCAACAGTGGCTGAGGGTTCCTTTTCCTCCACATCTTCACCAGCATGTATTGTTTCCTGTGTTTTTTATTTTAGCATGGCCCATACTCTTAGCTAATCTGCCTTCTACTTTTCCCAGTATCCAGATATTGACCAGCACTTAACAGATGCTTAATAAAGTCCTGTTGACTGAAATGTTAAAAAAATAAAAAATAAAATAAAATAAAATAAAATGAGTTTCCTGTAGGCAGCATATAGATGGGTCTTGTTTTCTTTTTTATCCATTCTGATACCCTATGTGTTTTGATTGGATCATTTAGTACATTTACATTCAGGGTGATTATTGAAAGATATGAGTTTAGTTTCATTGTGTTACCTATAAAGTTGGTGTTTCTGGTGATGTTCTCTGTTCCTTCCTAGACTTTGTTGCTTTTGTTTCATCCACACACACTCAAATGTTCCCCTCAATATTTCTTGCAGGGCTGGTTTAGTGGTCATGAATTCCTTTAGTTTTTGTTTGGGAAAGTCTTTATCTCTCCTTCTATTCTAATGACAGTCTTGCTGGATAGAGTATCCTTGGCTGCATATTTTTCCCATTCAGCATACTAAATATATCCTGCCAGTCCATTCTGGCCTGCTGAGTTTCTTTGGACAGACTTGCTGTGAACTGACCTGTCTTCCCTTATGGGTTAAGGACTTTTTTCCCTTGCCCTTTTCAGGATTTTTTCCTTGTTTGTGTATTTTGTGAATGTCACTATGATGTGCCTTAGTGATGGCTGGCTTTTGTTAAATTTAATGGGAATTCCCTGTGCTTCTTGTATTTTGATGTTTATGTCCTTTTCCAGATTAGTGAAGTTTTGAGCTATAATTTGTTCACATAAACCTTCTGCTCCTTTTTCTCTCTCTTCATCTTCCTACAATATGAATGTCATTCCATTTTAATAAGTCACTGAGTTTCCTAAGTCTACTTTCATGATCCAATATCTTTGTTTTCCTCTTCTTTTTAGCATCACTATTTTCCATAATTTTATCTTCTATATCTCTAATTCATTTCTTTGTTTCATTCATCCTTACTGTCAATATGTCCATTAGGCTTTGCATCTCAGTTATAGCATCTTGATTTCAGCCTGACTAGAGTTTAGCTCTTTTATCTCTGCAATAAGAGATTCTCTAGTGTCTTACATGCTTTTTTGAAGCCCATCTAGAATCCTTATAATTGTTGTTTTAAATTCTAATTCAGACATCTTACTTATATCTGTATTGATTAGATCCCTGGCTGTCATCTCTTCATGTTCTTTCTTTTGGGGTAAATTCCTCTACCTTGTCATTTTAGAGGAAATAATAATAATAAAATTAAATTAAAAAAATTAAAACATCAAATAAAGGAAATAGGTCCTAGGTGTGTTTTGGTCTGCTTGTTAAGAGAAGCTTGATAGAAAGAAGAAAAAAAGAGAAAAGAAAGAAAAAATTAAAAATAAATAAATAAAATAAAGTAAATAGAATAAAAATTTGCTCTTTCTGTATCCAAGAAAAAAACAAAAACAAAAAACAGAGGCACAAACAAACAAAAACCCCAAAGGAAGCTAGATCCAGTTTACGCTAGAACTGAAACTTTGCAGTACCCTATGATCAGCAGACTTAGTATGTGGAAGGGATTTTGCTGATCTTCTGGGGGGAGGAGCCTGCTGCTCTAATTCTCAGGCTGACTTGCCCTAGTGGAAATGTGCCTTGAGAGTGCAGATGGTGTGACTTGATGTAACACCTCCATTCTCCACTTGGTGGCAGTTTATTTAGCTCACTAAGGCCCATCAGTGCTGGTGGGCTAATGGTGAAAATGGCTTCACCCCACTCTCTAGTCTGGAGTGGGATGTTCACACCTTCACAGACTCATGATCAATCACCCCTCTTGTGTCCCCAACTTCAGTCAGCTCCCCACATTCACCCTATCTGTTCCAAGCTGTCCACCTGTCAGGCAGTACCACCCTCTTGAGTTTCATCTCAGGCATGGCTATGCTTCAAAACTCCACACTTCAGAGACCTCCACAGCTCAGATTTGCTCAAATTCTCTGGGGGAGGGTTTCACCATGCTGTGGCCGGTACCAGCTTCTCCCAGAAGATGGTTGTGTGACCACTTGGCTCAGAGTTTATGGTAAATTGCAACACAGAGCCAGTGCCAGGTTTTGCTGCCCTTAGCTGGCATCTCTGTTCCTATACCAGTAAATGACACAGATCCATGGTGCCCACAGGGTCTTTTGCCCACAGAGAGGCCTTATTGCCTCTACCAAATCCCTTCCAAGCAAGGGAACCACTCCTTCCTACATGACCCAATGGATTTGATTTTCAGGCCCCACCACCTGCTACCAGGGTCCCACCCTGACTCCTTGCTGGAGCACCACCAGGCACTAAGCTCCAAATCTTCAGACCCTGTGCTCCACTGTTTATAAAAAACTGACAGTATTGAACACTCTCCTTTTTCCCCCCATCAATGGTTTTGGGAAACAGATTTTTTCACTCTTTCTCTCTTTCTCTGTAGCTACTGTCAGAGGGAGTGCTTTTCTTGTGGGAACCTGACTTGCTGCTCTCTGTCCCCTTCTCTCTTCTATGAAAAGGGTTCCCTCCCCCTCTGTAGCATCTCTGCTCTTCTCTCCACCAACTCACCTGTTCACACCACATACCTTTCCCTTTCTCTGCCTCAAATTTTGCAGATTGTTGTCTTAATCCTCACATCGATTTTCTAGGTATTCAAAAATGGTTTTGTGTTGGTATAGCTGTGTTGAGGGACACAACAAGCCCAGGGTCCCCTTACTTTTCCTCAATATTAACTCCTCCTCCTCTCACCTGTTCACTTTGATTGCTTTCCATTATTAGGTCCTCCAGGTCACTTATCTGGTCTTCTGCTTCCTCCATTCTATTATGTATTGCATGTAGAGTAGTGTATTTTTAATTTGTTACTAAGTTCTTTATCTCTGATTGGTTCTTTTTTGTTTTCTATCTCTTTGTTAAGGGTCTCACTGAGGTCTTCCACTGTTTTCTCAAGTCCAGTGAGTATCTTTATGACCATTATTTGGAATTCTCTATCAGGCATATTACTTATCTCCATTTTGTTTAGATCTTTTGCTATGATTTTGTCTTGTTCTCTCATTTGGGACACATTCCTCTGTCTCTTCATCTTGCCTGTTTCTATTTGCATGTGCTAGGAAAGTCTGCTATGTCTCCTACTCTTGAAAATAATGGCCTTATGAAGAAGATGTCCTGGAGTGCCCTGAAGTGCAGCGTCCCCTAGTTGCCAGAACCTGGCATTTCACGTGTGTCTCCTATGTGTGTTGTACGCACTCTGCTCTTGTGGCTGAGTTGCTTTTGCCTTCACTACAGTCATCTGCTGTGGACTCTTCAACTGTTGTGGGCAGGGTTTGGTCCCTGTGTCATTAGTGGACCAGTCTGGGGTCACCTTTGGCTTGAGTTGAGTCAGACCAGGTGTTTGCCAGGGATGAAGGAGCCTCGCACTGTGCTTGTCTCCTGAGAAGTTTTTATTGGTGGGCAGGACCTGAAGTCAGACCAAATGTCTGCCCCCAGACTACTGCTTAAGCTTAAGTCTTATTGTTGTGTGTGGTTATCTTTCTCTCTTCTCAAAGCAAGCGTCACTTTGGAGGCTGGCCCCTCTAGAGGCTACTACACATTGCTTGTGGTACCACTGTGGATTGACTCCAGCCAAGACCATATTAGAGGGGACAGATTCACTTAAATGGGGGGTGGGAGGGGAGATGGACATGGAGGAAGGGTTGCACACTCAGTGGTAGTAAGGTTTATACAGGTCTTCTGTGGAAGGAGACCTGGAGCTGAAGTCTGGCTGAAGGGGTGTGTCTGCAAGGGAACATGGGGCGGGGTGCACTGTTAGCAAATGAAGTAATGTCAGTACTGCACTGGTTCCTGCAGATGGCTGTGTATTTATGTTGGGGAGCAGGGGAGGAAAATGGTACCTGCCAGCTACTTTGTTCTGGAAGTCTCCCAATGATCCCTACCCCTCCAGCACACTCTCTGAGATGAGTAAAGAAATCTCCCTACCATATGTTCCAGGCATTTTTCCAACTGCTGCTTCTAGGCTCTCTCTCCATGGGCTCTTTGTTGTGCTGTCTCTTTAAGGGCAGAGACTTAGTTTCCTCCCACCTCTCCCAGGGCCAAGCCCACTGATTTTTAAAGTTCCAAGTTTTAAATCCCACTGATTGTAAGAAATCAGGAAATTCATCTTTCTCGTGTGGGCTCCGTGGTGTGGGCAACTGTTTCTCTCACTTCTCCGTGTCTGCAGTGTTCCTCCCTCCCGGGGACAGTCTCATCGCTCATTTAGCTCCAGGCTGTGTCTCTGCCCTTCCTTCCCTCTTCCATGCAAACTCTTCTCTATATTTAGCTGTGGAGAGTTTGTTCTGCCAGTCTTCAGGTTATTTTCTGGGTTATTTACACAGATGTGAATGTTATCTAGTTGTATTCATGGGACAAGGTGAGCTTAGGATCCTCCTACTCTGACATCTTTCCCAGATGTTGTCTCTGTCTTTTAATTAGTGTATTTAGACTATTTACATTTAACACAATTCTGATATGTTAGGGTTGATGTCTGCCATTTTATTATTTGCTTCTGTTTGTTTCATATGTTTCTTGTTCCCATTTCACTTTTCTTACCTTCTGATGGGTTATTTGAACATTTATTAGGATTCTACCTTGAGTTACTTAGGGTATTCTGAATATATAGCTTCATGTAACTTTCTTAGCCATTGCTTTAGGTGTTTCAATATATATGTAACTTATTACACTGTACTAATAATGATGTTTACCCTTTCTAGTGAAGTATAGAAACCTTACTTCCAACTAGGTCCCTTTACCCTCCCTACTTTTTTTTAATTAATTTTATATTTTTTAATTTACATACAAATTAGTTAGTATATAGTGCAACAATGATTTCAGGGGTAGACTCCTTAATGCTTCTTACCCTTTAGCCCATCCCCCCTCCCACAACCCCTCCAGTAACCCTGTTTTCCATATTTAAGAGTCTCTTATGTTTTTGTCCCCCTCCCTGTTTTTATATTATTCTTGCTTCCCTTCCCTTATATTCATCTGTTTTGTATCTTAAAGGCCTCATATGAGTAAAATCATATGATATTTGTCTTTCTCTGACTGACTAATTTCACTTAGCATAATACCCTCAAGTTCCATCCACATAGTTATGAATGGCAAGATTTCATTCTTTTTGATTGCCGAGTAATACTCCATTGTATATATATACCACCTCTTCTTTATCCATTCATCCATCAATGGACATATGGTCTCTTTCCATACTTTGGCTACTGTTGATAGTGCTGCTATAAACATGGGGGTGCATGTGCCCTTTTGAAACAGCATCCCTGTATTCCTTGGATAAATACCTAGGAGTGCAATTGCTGGGTCATACGGTAGTTCTATTTTTAATTTTTTGAGAAACCTCCATACTGTTCCCCAGGGGGGCTGCACCAGTTTGCATTCCCACCAGCAATGCAAAAGAGATCCTCTTTCTCCGCATCCTCGCCAACATCTGATGTTGCCTGAGTTGTTAATGTTAGCCATTCTGACAGGTGTGAGGTGGTATCTCATTGTGGTTTTGATTTCTATTTCCCTGATGATGAGTGATGTTGAGCATTTTTCATGTGTCAGTTGGCCGTCTGGATGTCTTCTTTGGAGGAGTGTCTATTCATGTCTTTTGCCCATTTCTTCACTGAATTGTTTGTTTTTGGGTGTTGAGTTTGCTAAGTTCTTTATAGATTTTGGATACTAACCCTTTCTCTGATATGTCATTGCAAATATCTTCTCCCATTCTGTCAGTTGCCTTTTAGTTTTGCTGATGGTTTCCTTCGCTGTGCAGAAGATTTTTATTTTGATGAGGTCCCAGTAATTCATTTTTGCTTTTGTTTCCCTTGCCTCCGGAGACATGTTGAGTAAGAAGTTGCTGTGGCCAAGATCAAAGAGGTTTTTGCCTGCTTTCTTCTCTAGGATTTTGATAGCTTCCTGTCTTACATTGAGGTCTTTCATCCACTTTGAGTTTATTTTTGTGTATGATGTAAGAAAGCGGTCCAGGTTCATTCTTCTGCATGTCACTGTCCAGTTTTCCCAGCACCACTTGCTGAAGAGACTGTCTTTATTCCATTGAATATTCTTTCCTGCTTTGTCAAAGATTATTTGGCCATATGTTTGTGGGTCCATTTCTGGGTTCTCTATTCTGTTCCATTGATCTGAGTGCCTGTGCTTGTGCCAGTACCATACTGTCTTGATGATTACAGCTTTGTAGTATAGCTTGAAGTCCTGGATTGTGATGCCTCCTGCTTTGGTTTTCTTTTTCAAGGTTGCTTTGGCTATTCGGGGTCTTTTCTGGTTCCATACAAATTTTAGGATTATTTTTTCTAGCTCTGGGAAGAATGCTGGTGCTATTTTGATAGGGATTGCATTGAATATGTAGATTGCTTTTACCCTCCCCACTTTTTAAACATAATTGTCATCTTTCCTACTTACATTTCAAACACCCCATGAAATGGTATTATAACTTGTTCTTGCTTCAACAATCAAATATGATATAAAAAACTCAAAATTTTTAATAGTCTTGTGTATTTACCCCTATTTTTACCTATTTTGATGTTCTTTCCTTTCTAAATGTCTAAGCCTTTCTTTTGGAGAACTTTCTTCAGCCATTTTTTAAAGAGTAGGTTTGCTACCCTTAAAATTCTCTTTGGTTTACTTCATCTGATAGTGTTGTGATTTTTGCCTTCATTCTTGGAGGATATTTTCACAAGATATAGAGTTCTGGTTTGAAGTTTTTTCCTTCAGTACTTTCTCTGTACACAGGATTACAGATGAGAAATACTCTGTTATTCAAATTGTTGTTCCCCTATGAGTAATGTGCTGTTTCTCTCTGGATGTTTTCAAGATTTTTTCTTTTAGTATTCAGACATTTAATGATGATGTATCTTGGCATGGATTTCTTTGAATTTATCCTGTTTTATCCTGAATTATCCTGATCATGTACCTTCTTGAATCAGTAGATTTGTCTTTTTCCAAATTTGAGAAGTTTCAGACATTATTTTTTAAAATACTTTTTCAGTCCCACTCCCTCTTCTCTCTTTCTGGGTTTCTGTTAATACCAATGTTCGCCCTTTTTTTGCCCTAAGGGTCCTTGTCCCTGAGAAGCCATCTTTTTTTTTCCCCTGTCACTCACATCGGGTAAATGCTTTGATCTGTCTTCAAATTTTCTGAATCTATCCTCTGTTATGTCTACTCTACTATTTAACTTATACAGCAAATTTTTCATTTTGGTTATTATATTTTTTGGTTCTCTAATTTGCATTTGCTGTCTTTTTATAATTTGTATTTCTTTCATTAGATTTTCTATATTTCATTTGTTTCAAAAAAATTTATAGTTGCTTGCTGAAACATTATGATGCCTTCTTAAAAACCCTGTCAGATAATTCTAGTATCTAACTTATCTTGATGCTGGTGTCTGTTCATTGTCTTTTTCTCATTCCTGTTGTAATTGCTATGATAAGTGGTTTTTTTTTTACTAAATCCTAGATATTTTTTGTCTTAGACTGTGGATCCTATTTAATCTTTTTAGCAGGTATAATGCAAGGACTAGGTGAGTCAGGGCTAGCAAGGGCTAGCTTCCTATCAGGCTCCTCCAAACTTTCCTGACCAAAATTGGGCACTATCACACTGCTTTATTACAGATGGGTAGGGTGAAAGTTCAAGTCCCTCTTTACCTCACTGTCACCTTCCTGGAAAAAGTGCACTGACTCATACTACCTGCAGTCTCTGAGTGGGGTTGTATGAGCAACTCACTATTTGTCTCCACTGCCTCCAAGGCGGGAAAGTGGGGTGAGTTGACCACTTTGTTGCTGTGGGTAAGGGTGGAGGGTCAGCTCTTCACTGGACCCCCTGGCATGAGGGGAAGGGAGAAGCAGCTTGTCAACTACCCCTCCTTGCACCACTCTATTCTGCCTTGTAAATACCAGGAAAGGTGAAAGGTCAGCTCCCCACTGGGCCTTGATGACAGGGCAGGAGAGTAGAAGCCTAGTTGTAACTAGTTCTGCCTTGTACTGGCTTGTGAAGTTTCATTGCCACTGTGTGGAACCTCAACTCAATACTTGATCCCATTAATACCATCATGAGGTAGGGGGAGATCAGACCTATCTACTTCCAGATAAGTATGGAATCCTAGTCCCTTCAATACTACGTTCTCTGTTGTGTGTAGAGTTGAAAAATATTGTGGCTTTGCCTTCTGAGATGTCTTGTCTTTATTCTCCTCCCTCACATTAGTCTAGACCTTCTCTTTCCATCATCTCTGTTGTCCCTGTCCTGCTTGATTTTAATGCCACTAAAAGCAATTTCTTCTCAGTGTGGCGCCTTGTCCTAAAAGGAAACCCTGGGAAGTCAATTTAGAGTTCATAGAGGTTATACTGCTCTATCCCTTTTGGTCCATCTCAACACAGGCATGTGGTACTGGAGACAACAAACCTCCTTTTATAGCTCTTGTTCTCCAACTCTCTCCCATCTCATTGCTTTCCTTGCTTCTTCCTACATAGATTACTAGTAGGCAGGGGCGTTGTCTCCACAACCCATATTTTGGGATTTGTGGGGATATCTTTTCATCTTTTTATTTTATAAATTTGTTTCTGATGTCTAATGTTTATTTTTGAGAGAGAGAGACAGAGCACAAGACTGGGGGTTCAGAGAGAGGAGACACAGAATCTGAGCTGTCAGCACAGAGCCCGATGTGGGGCTTGAACTCATGAACCACAAGATCATGACCTGAGCTGAAGTCAGATGCTTAACCAACTGAGCTACCCAGGCACCCTTCTGATGTTTAATAGTCTTGTTTTGACATCTAGTTGCTTTACCTTTTTTTATGTGGCAATTCAGAGTAACTAAACAACTTTGCTGCTCTGTTGTCATATTACCAGAATCCTGTCCCTCCTTCCATTCTTCATCTGCTATAGTCCATTCTTTCCTGAACAACCAGTTTGGTGTTCTCTCTGAATTGTTCATTCATGGGTGAAATGGCATTACATTACATGGGTGAAATGGTGTTCATAGGTTACCCAAACAGAAAAGAGAATTCTCATATTGAGTCAATGACTGATTTATGCCCTCCATCTAAGTTCAGTGATAACAATTGCAGTAAAGGAAAAACTTCAGCTAGTCTTTTGGGACATCAAGCACATAAACTGAGATGTGCTTTTTGAATTTAAAATTCTATAATGGCATTGACATTTCACAATTACACATAATAAAAATAAATACGTATGCAGTTAAAACAATCATATAAAACTCTAGCCACAGGACCAAAAGATTGATTCCTTCTTACTGATGTTTTTGTGAATTTTTTTAGTCAGAG
The DNA here is from genome assembly GCF_027475565.1 of Acinonyx jubatus. Taxonomy (NCBI): domain Eukaryota; kingdom Metazoa; phylum Chordata; class Mammalia; order Carnivora; family Felidae; genus Acinonyx; species Acinonyx jubatus. Next base: position 62,413,517 of record NC_069391.1, read on the forward strand.
CCTTGGTGAGTCCATAGTTTACAAGGAATAGAGATTAAAATAAGTAATGAAAATCATCTTTTAAAATGAAACGGGAATATGTTCATCGAGGAAGTAATATAATCTCTGTAATTGAGAATTAAAGGATAATTCAAAATCCTTGATTAAAAGAAGCCTATCCTTCTTTAAGAAATGCCCAATTTTCTATTGGTGCTCAAGCTTAAACAGAATTTATTATGTGAAATTTGCATAAGAGAATAATGAAAAAAGTACTGGGCAAAGGCTACTAATATGGCTTTATTATAAATAATAATGGATGAATATGCCCAAATTCCACATAAGCAAGGCTGCTTCCCTGTGATAACTCCATAGTAGTGTGTGTGTGTGTGTGTGTATTTTTTTAATGTTTATTTATTTTTGAGAGAGAGAGAGGGGAAAGGCCAGAGAGAGAGGGAGACACAGAATCCAAAGCAGGCTCCAGGCTCCGAACTATCAGCACAGAGCCTGACACGGGACTCGAACTCATGAGCCACCAGATCATAACCTGAGTCAAAGTCAGACGCTTAACTGACTGAGCCACCCAGGTGCCCCAGTAGTTTTTATTTTTAAAAACTGAAATCTAATCATCTTTCTTGTAGCCTTTAAAATCACTTTCTTCACTAAATATAGAATCTTAAAACACAAACTGACTTAACTCTTTAGGTCTTTTTTTGTTGAACCTATTTTTCAGTCACCTCAATCTATGTAAATTTCAAACCACTGGCTAATGAAATTCTGAACACTCTTAACATGAATATGATTTTTCTTATTATTTTTAGATCTCTGATAATTATTGTCAGAATAAGTAAATGTTTATATTAGAATAGAAAAAGTCTCAAATCAACAATCTAAGCTTCCACCACAAGGAAATAGAAAAAGAAGGAAATAGAAAAAGTTTTGGTTTTTTGAAAAGATAAAATTGTTAAACTTCTAGCAAGATTGACAAATATAAAAGGGAGATGAAGTTTTCAAATATCAAGAATAAAAGAGGAATTCTAACTACAGAACCTACAAACATTAAAAGGAAATTAGTGAACAATACAAACAAGCCTATATGTAGAAAGTCAACAACTTACACAAAATTGCCAAATTCCTTGAAAACCACAAACACAAAACTCACCCAAGATGAAATAGATCATTTAAGTAGTCTTACATTAAATAGACTGAATATGTAGTTAAAAAGTTGCCAAAAATGGAAATCTCCAGACACAATTGTCTTCACTGGTAAATATACCAAACATTTAAAGATGAAATAATGTGTAGAATCTAGTCAAGTTCATGGAAGCAGAGAATAAGAATTATGGTTGCCACAGGCTGGGAGGAGAGGGAGATGGAGAGATGTTGGTCAAGGGGTACAAACTTTCAGTTATGCAAGAGGAATACGTTCAGGAGATCTAATGTACAGCAATATGACTACAGCTAATAAAACTGTACTGTGTACTTAAAATTTGCTATGAGAGTAAATTTTAAGTGTTCTCACAAGTAGGAAGAAAAAGAAAGAAAGAAAAGAAAGAACGAAAGAAAGAAAATGGTAATTATGTGAGATGATAGATATGTTATTTAACTTGATTGTGATGATTATTTTACAATGTATATGTATACTCAGAGCTGGGATGGGGGAGATGAAATAACACCAATTCAATACAAACTCTCCCAGAAAACAAAAGTGGAGGGAATGCTTCCCAGCTCATATAAGGCCAATATCAAAGTCAAACAAAGACAGTAAAAAAGAAAACTACAGTCCAATTTTCCTTATGAACATAACACAAGTTTTCAACAAAATATATCCATTAATATATAAAAAGAAAGATATACTACAACCAGGTATACTTTATACTGTAAGCGCAAAGCTGGCTCAATATATGAAAATCAATCAGTGTAATCTATCATTTTGACAGGCTAAAGAAAAACCATATGCTCAAATCAGTTGATGCAGAAAATCATTTGACTAAATCCAACATCCATTCATAATAAAACTCCCAGCAAACTAGAATTAAAAGGAAATTTCCTCAATCTGATAAAAAACCACAAAATTACTAATGCTAACAGCACACTTAATGGCTGGAGTCTTAATGGTTTTCCCCCTAAAATTAAGACCCAGGTAAAAGTCTCCACTTTCCCTAAAACAATTTATATAGTACTATAAGTCCTGACCATTTCAATAATGCAAGAAAACAAAACAAGACAAAATTGGAAGATTGGAAAGGAAGAACAAAACCTATCCTTATTTGTAGATTGCAGGATTCTTTACATAGAAAATCCCAAGGAGTCTACCAAAAATTCCAGAAGTATCAAGTGAGTTTAGTAAGATCACTGAATACAAAGTAAACACATAAATATCAATCATACTTCTATATATTAGCAAAAAAAAATTGGAAATGAAAATTAGAAATGTGGTACTATTTAAAATTGCTCTAAAAAATTAAAACAAGTTTAACAAAACATGTGCAGGATGTATATGGCAAATAATTCAAAATGCTGATTAAAATATCAAAGGCCTAAATAAATCGAGAGTCATGCCATGTTCATAGATTGGAAGACTCAATATAGCTCAGGCTCCCAGGATTTTGGAGTAAAGTATGCCTTTACTTCAATGATAACTATCCTCCATTTGAAAACCAGCTTCTGATTTGCTACTGGGTTCCCCATAGAGACTAAACTCCCTAAACATGGGATAGCAAGTGACTATGTGACTCAAAATATCTATCATGAGCATGATAATCTATTTCACTGAATCAAAGTATTGGATGTATGAAAGGCTATTCCTTTGTTAAATGGAATGGTAATTACAAGACCAGAAGATACAAGCAAACTGTATAAGCAAGTGGTGCACACTCACATGGTACTAACTCCTACTACCTTAACACCTGATCCTTCATGCTCCTTAGAGCCCCATGGGAAGTCCACTATAAACATTTGACATTTCCAGAGGAGGAAAAACACCCTCCTTGGGTTATAGATGTGTCTGCAAGGTGTGGTGACATCATCTGGAAGTGAATGGCTGCTGCATTACAGCCCCGCTCAGAGTTAACCCTGAAAGACTCTGGTAAAGAAAAATTCTCCCTATGGACAGAGTTTTGAGAGGTATATTTGATTTTTCATTTTGTATGGAAGGAGACATTTGTTATTTTTTTTATTTGAAACACTTCACGAATTTGCTTGTCATCCTTGCTCAGAGGCCATGCTAATTTTCTCTGTATCGTTCCAATTTTAGTATATCTGCTGCTGCAGCTAGCACAGAAGGAGACATGTTAAGAGTCATATTGATTCATGACCAATGGCTCAGTGAGTTGATTGGTATTCCAGGGCTAAGAAGAAATATAACTGGAAAATTAACAAGGAGCTCTGGAGGAGAGACTATGTGGATGCGCTTCTAAGAATTGCACAGCGTAGGGGAATGTTAATTCTCATTAGGGGATAAGACATGAGAGGGTGGAAAGCAAATGAAGTTTGGATGTTTATACCTTTGGCTTCTTATGCTGAGACTTGAGTTGGCCACAATGTTCCTATTAGTAAGGTCACAGCTCCCTTAGGTGCACTCTTTTCTGCCAGGTTGTAGTTAATACTTCCTGCCTCCATAGCAGTTCTTGTGGTGATAATGGCTCCCTACTGTCACTAGTCACAGGTGATTCATCAACCCTGCCCGTGTTTTTTATTAGATCTCCTTAAGTATGCCATTGTTTCTTAATTGACCACAGCAACCCTGATCATAAACTACACAGGAGTGGACATTTTTATTGCCTATTATCCCAGTATCTAAAATGATGTCTGTCACACTGCAGGTTTTCCATAAATGTTTGTTGAGTGAATATGTGTTTTGTCCACTTTCCTTCCATTAAAACATGAATAGCAATTTCTTAAACATCATTAATAATCAGTTTTCAAAAATGCATGGTATCTGGTATTAAAATAGATGTGAGGAAACAGTGTAAACTGTTATAACCTTTCTGAAGACTATTTGCATTTATCAAATATTTAACAGGTACACATTTTAACTGGGTAAGTCTATCATTTGGACATTTGTGCCAAAGAAATAATCACATATATATACAAAAGATGTAGGGACAATGATATTTGCTATGTATTATTTATAATAGTGAAACTTGGAGACAAGCTGAACATCAATCACAAAGATTGATTGAATAAACCTGATACGGCCTTACAATACAGAAAAGAATGATAGTTCTACAAAGCCTGACCAAATAACCAGATCAGAAGATAACTTTAAGTGTAAAAACAAGTTGTAAATAAATAGTAACCATTTCCTTTGAAAAATGCATTGTTAGCTTTAGCATAAAGTCTAGAGCTAAGCTTCAGTTCATATTGGTTTTATTTGGAAAATGAGATGGAAAGAAGGGAGCTTCCATTAGCCCATCATCACTGCTATATTTTGATCAAATTGAGCATGTATTTACATTTTTAAAAGAAACACTTAAATATATTTATATTTAAAAGATAAACAAGAGCAACTCAAGTGTTTAAAAAGTAAGTCTTGCTCAGCACAGAACTTAAGGGCAATAAAATATCAAATTGTAAAGCCTATTACAAAACAAATAAATGGGGTGAAACTGTCACATTTAGCTTTCTCATTTACAAGTGCAAGGTTTTTGTCCAGAAAGCTGCAAGAAGGGTATTTCACTATTGAGGAACCAATTACGGCGTTTATGGAAAATAACGCCTTTTGACCCTCCTAAAAACAAACAAACAAAAAAAAACACATTATCAGGGTCTATTTTTGCAAAGATAGAAAACTCAGTCAGATTAAGGGGACATATCCACGACCCTCGGGAATTGTCCAACAGAGAACACTCTTTTCCCATCAGGAGTAAACCCAGACTCTTCTCACGTTGGCCCGGGACGTGGCTGTGGGAGGAGGAGCTAGACGGGTAAACATCCCCGGACTCCACCCGCTGGGAGGAAGGATGCGCCAGCACCCGCACCGCCCAGGCCGCCCCGGAAGAGCTAGAACTGAGGCCCACCCTACCCCCCCCCCCCCCCCCCCCCCCCGGCCACCTCTAGACTCCGCGGAGCTAGGCGGCAGGGCAAGGCGAGAAAGCGGCGGCGGCTGGGCTGGGGAGCCCCTGGAAGAGCGCGTCACCACCTGCTGAGCTCCGCCCACCACCCGTTCCGCAGGTCTAGAGCCTCGGAGTCCACACACCCCTCAGTGGGCTTGGGAGAGGCTAAGAACGGCGGGCCCCAGGGGCGGGGTTCTAAGGGGGGGGAGGGAGAAACGAGAGTTTCCTGGAAAGAGTAAAGCTTTCCGCGTGTGTTCATATAGATTGCAACTAACTTGTTGATGACTGTATACCTTTTCCCCCCCCATCTTATAAGTAGGGTCCAGTTTTAAAAAATCATTGTCATAGGGGCGCCTGATTGGCTGAGTCGGTTAGGTGTGGGACTCCTGATCTCAGTTCAGGTCTTGGTCTCAGGGTCGTGAGTTCAAGCCCGCAGTTTTGCTCGGCGTTGGGCGTGAAGCCAACTTAAAAAAAAAAAAAAAAGAAAGGAAGGAAGAACGAGAGAAACAGTAAAAAAGATGTTCTTATAATATTATGACTGTGTGACCATAATTTGTTTTTTTTAAAAATCAACAAAATGCGCATTATAAGGTTTAAGCAGGATCTTCTCCGGCAAATGTGTGATTTGCTTGATAACCATTTTATTATTTTCCATTGTGTGTTCTTTCGTATATTATGTATTCTTGAAATTTGCTTTTTTTTTTTCTCCTTTCCTGGGATAAACTCTATTGGTCACACTTTCTTTTATACTACTGTTGTTGTGCGCCATATTCAAGTGTCTGTATTTACATTTCTCAACCTTATTCTCAACAGATATTTGTATCTTTACTTCTCTGAGCAGCTTTGCGTTTAAAAGGTACATTGATGGAGAGAGAATCCCTATTTTTTCTTTGTATTACAAAAATTTGAAAAACATAAGAAAAGTAGAAAATGGTAAAATGAACATATATAGCCAGCCATGCCATTGATTTAAGAAACCTTACTTAAACTTTTGCCATATTTGCTGTTAGTTTTTGCTGAAATTTCGTAAAGCGAATTAACAAAGTTAATTTCAGTGCTAAGTGCAGCACTATGCATACCTTTATAAAATCAATACATTTTCCAATATAATTCCACTTAACAGTTAACTGTAATGTTCCTTAATATTCCTTATTGCCAGTCCACATTCAAATTTCTCAAATTGTTCCCGACGTCCTTGGCGATAGTTGCTTTTCCGTTTGGGGTTTGATGGAGGACCACACATTGCATTTCGCTTTAATGTTCAAATTTAACCTCTACACCTGGAGGCTCTGAGCGATCCTGGGTAGGAGACACTATCAAAGACATTTTCCAACCGTCTACTAAGAAACTGCAAAGTAACGTCAAGGCGTGGAGGTTATGGCAAATGTGATCTTGAATCTGGCTGGCTCATCATGCAACAGTCTGTGCACGAACCGTCTGTGCCACACCCCCGTGCGTGCAGGCCCTGCTCTGCCTTCCTGCTTCTGCACTCTCTGCCCTGGTGGGGAGGTGCTGCCTAGGCCTTGGTTGTACACATCTGGAATGGAAGGCGGGTGTGGAGACTCTGCGCTGCCTGGAAACACTGAGTAGAGTGGGCTTGTGACCCAGACTGTGGGAGCAGGAAGTCTTAAGGACCATCCCCCTCACTCCTACCCCCACCCTTGGGCTCAACCTCCAAGTCAGGCTTCCGGATGCAGTTGAGACTGAGCCCACGTCAGGAACAGGTGTTCGGTGCACGCTGGGATCTGCGGGAATCGGTGCCCGGCCCCACCTGCAGCACAACCAGAGAAAAGCCCCTGTTGGTGGCAGGAAGGTAAAAAGTATTTATATTGTAGACTGTGAGCGTGCCAAAGAGCATCAGAGGTGGGTCTGCGGTGGTACCCAAGCTCTGGAGCCAGAAAGACGAGGTTGGGGGGTGGGGGGAGGGAGTAAATTCCAGCTGTCACCCGTAAGTAGGGACTAGAAAAGGAACCTGGATAAGAAGTATCTCAACTGACAATGAAGGTATTAATAACTGTCTCATGGCGTTGTTTTGAAACGTAAGTCTAAGTTGTAAATCAAATAGGCTGGTTCAGGGTACTAAGCCCTAAGTGACAACTGTTGTTTTATATTTAGAAGACATTTTGTTCCTTTTAATTGGGTAGTTTATGTAAACCTCACAACCATTCTAACCATTCTGTGAGATGGGTATAATCATTTGCATTAAAAATAACAACCAAGGCTCAGGTTGGTGGAGTGAATGTGCCCAGGTCAGAAGGTAGCAGGGAGGGAGTTTGGATTCAAGGGCAGGTGTGCTTTACTTCTAACCTCAGGCTTTGTGTAAATGTAACACCTTCCTAAAAACAGCACTGCAGCCTTCAGAGCACTTAGCAGAGTGACCTGTCCCTAAATCCCCAGAGATATAATGGGAAGTGAATGTAAGATAGAATCTACCATGCCTCAAATGTGTTCTAGGATTTCTGGTGTCTCCTCAGATCCCTTGAGTCAGACAGAGCCTTCTAGCCCCCAATGCACTGGCAGTCTGTATTTTCAGTCTGAGATTATAGTGAATTCCAAGAGGCTCCACTTTGTGGCCTTACAATTAGTTCCTCAGGCTCAGGAGCTGGGGCTCCTAGGAAATTCACTTTAGAGCAAAGCAGCTTTTAAGAAGCAGGAAGCAAAGGACTCTGGTAATAAGAATCTTCCCTGGAAGAGAGCACCCCTTCACCTTAGACTTCAATCCAGAATTTCAGAGTAGAGACAGGAGAACCCACAAAGGTCTGCACAGCCAGAAGCATTTCTTGATCCGCCTGTCAAGAATGAGACAGACTGGAATGCAAGCTGGTGCAGCCACTCTGGAAAACAGTATGGAAGTTCCTCAAAAAATTAAAAATACCCTACGACCTAGCAATTGCACTACTAGGCATTTATCCAAGGGATACACATGCACGCCCATGTTTATAACAGCACTATCAACAATAGCCAAAGTATGGAAAGAGCCCAAATGTCCCTCGGATGAATGAATAAAGAAGAGGCGGTATATATATATACAATGGAGTATTACTTGGCAATCAAAAAGAATGAAATCTTGCCATTTGCAATTACATGGATGGAACTGGAGGGTAGTATGCTAAGTGAAATTAGTCAGTCAGAGAAAGACAAAAATCACATGACCTCACTCATATGAGGACTAAGAGACAAAACAGATGAACATAAGGGAAGGGAAACAAAAATAATATAAAAACAGGGAGGGGGACAAAACAGAAGAGACTCATAAATATGGAGAACAAACTGAGGGTTGCTGGAGGGATTGTGGGAGGGGGGATGGGCTAAATGGGTAAGGGACATTAAAGAATCTACTCCTGAAATCATTGATTCACTATATGCTAACTAATTTGGATGTAAATTTTTAAAAATTAAAAAAAAAAAAAAAAAAAAAAAGAATGAGACAGACTTAGTGATGCCACCACATTCAGAAGTCACAACATTGTGTGACAGTGGGAAGTGTGGGCCAGCTTTGAGAAGAGCAAGGTGAGCAGGGGTAGGTTGCTCAGGAAAGGCCACTTTGTTGGAAAGCTTGTGAGAACGAGGTCTGTGGGTACCCTTAACCAGGAAGAAGAAAGAAAGTCTGCCTTCACTTTTCCTAAATGGCCCCATGCTTTACAGATGCTGCTGTCACATGTGTCCATCACCTTACATGATGATTCATGAAGAGTTTCCATGCTCATCTACCTCTGACTTATTGAAAACTTTAAAGAACCTTTAAAGATCCAAGAATGTCAGTCAATTGTCCAGAGTCACCTATATGACAGATCTGAAAATCAAAGTGCCATTATTTGGTGTCAGGTCCATGTTTCAGTTCATTTATGTTTAATGAAGAGTAGTGATCTTTTATGTGGCGGTTCACAGTTTGTTTATCCATTCACCAACTGATGCATATTTGGATAATTTTCAGCCATGAACATTTATATACAGGTTTCTATGTGTGGACATGTCTTCACTCTCTTGGGTGAATACCAAGGAGTGAATGACATTGCTGGATCTCATAAGAAGTGTATGTTTGGCATAATAAGGAGCTGTCATACTTTTTCAAAGTGGCCGTACCATTTTTCATTTCCATCAGCAAGATGTGAGGGGTCTAGTTGCTCTGCATCTTCATCTGAATTTAATGATGTCAGGTTTTTCTATTTGAGCCATCATATTGCTTTGTAATGGTATTACATTTTAGTTTTAATTTGATTTTTCTAATGTATAATAATGAGTATGTTTTCGTTTGTCATCTGTTCCTTTTTGATGAAGTGCCTATTTGATCTTTACCTCATCTTAAAAAGTTGTTTCTTACTGATTTCAAGAGTTGTATATATGCTACAAAAGTTTTTCCAAAGATAATGATTTGTAGATACTTTCCCTTAGCCTGTGTTTTTTCATATTCTTAATAGTATTTTTCAAAAAGCAAAGGTTTTTACTTTAAGGAACAAGAAAAACCTCAAATAAACTAACCTTAAACCTAAAGGAACCCCCCCCCAAAAAAAACCAACAACAACCTCAACAAGTGAAGCTGAAAGCCAACAGAAGGAAGGGAATAATAAAGATTAGAGCAGAAATAAATGATATAGAAACAAACAAAAAACAGTAGAACAGATCAATGAATGAAACCATAAGCTGGTTCTTTGAAAAAATTAATAAAATTGATAAACCCCTTGCCAGGCTTATGAAAAAGGAAAGAGAAAGGACCCAAATAAATAAAATCACAATTGAAAGAGGAGAAATAACAATGAACAGCATAAAAATATAAACAATAATATAAGAATATTATGAAAAACTATATGCCAAAAAATTGAACAAGCTGGAATAAATGGATAAATCCCTAGAAACATATAAACTTCCAAAACTGAAACAGGAAGAAATAGAAAACTTGAATAGACCGATAACCAGCAAAGACATTGAATCAGAAACACAAATCTCCCAACAAACAAAAACCCTGGCCTCACAGGGGAATTCTACCAAACATTTTAAAAAGAGTTAATGCCTATTCTTCTCAAACTATTCCAAAAAAATAGAAAAGGAAGGAAAACTTCCAACCTCATTCTATGAGGTCAGCATTACCCTGATACCAAAATCAGATAAAGACTCCACCAAAAAAGAGAACTACAGGCCAATATCCCTAATGAACATAGATGTAAAAATTCTCAGCAAAATGCCAGCAAATCAAATCCAAGATTCACTCACCATGTTCAAGTGGGATTTAGTCCCAAAATTCAAAGGTGGTTCAATAGTCACAAATCAATGAGCATGATACACCACAATAATACAAGAAAGAATAAGAACCATATGATCCTTTCAATAGATGCAGAAAAAGCATTTGACAAAATACAAACATCTATTCATGATAAAAACTCTCAACAAAGTTGGTTTAGAGGGAACATACCTCAACATAATAAGGGAGCCATATGCAAAAAATGCACAGCTAATATAATAATCAATGGGGAACAACTGGTAGCTTTTCCTCTATGGTCAGGAACAAGATAGAGATGTTCTCTCTCACCACTGTTACTTAACATAATACAAAAGTCCTAGCTATAGCCATCAGACAGCACAAATAAATAAAAGGCATCTAAATCAGCAAGGAAGAAGTAAAAGTTTAACTATTTGCAGATGACATGATACTCTATATAAAAAACCTGAAAGACTCCACCAAAAAATTATGAGAACTGATACATGAATTCAGTAAAGTCTCAGGATACAAAATCAACATAAAGAAATATGATGCATTTCTATACACCAATAATGAAGCAGCCGAAAGAGAAATTAAGGACTTCATCCCTTTTACAATTGCACCAAAAACCATGAGATAGCTACTAATAAACCTAACCACAGAGGTGAAGGACCTGTACTCTGGAAACTATAAAACACTGATGAAAGAAATTGAAGAAGACACAAAGAAATGGAAAGGCATTCCATGCTCATGGATTGGAAGAACAAATATTGTTAAAATGTCTATACTACACAAGGCATTCTATACATGCAATGCAACCCCTATCAAAATACCAACATCATTTTTCACCAATATAGAACAATCCTAAGATTTGTATGGAACTTCAAAAGACCCCAAATAGCCAAAACAATCTTGAAAAGAAAAAACTGAAGGCATCACAATTACAGATTTCAAGTTATGTCACAAAGCTGTAGTGATCAAAACAGTATGGTACTGGCACAAAAATAGACACAGATCAATGGAACAGAATAGAAAACCCAGAAATGAACCCACACCTATAAGGTCAATTAATGTTACACAAAACAGGAAAGACTATCCAATGGGGAAAAGACAGTCTCTTTAACATACGGTGTTGGGAAAACTGGACAGCAACATGCAAAAGAATGGAACTGGAGTACTGTCTTAGACTATATACAAAAACAAATTCAAAATGTATGAAAGACCTAAATGTGAGACAGGAAACCATTAAAATACCAGAATAGAACACATGCAGTAACCCTTGTCATCAGCCACAGTAACTTCTTTCTAGATATGTCTCCTGAGGCAAGGGAAACAAAAGGAAAAATAAACTATTGGGAGTTCATCAAAATAAAAGCTTCTGCACAGCAAAGGAAACAATCAACAAAACTAAAAAGCAACCTTTGGAATGGAAGAAGATATTTGCAAACAACATAACTGATGAAAGGTTAGCATACAAAATATATAAAGAACTTAAACAGCTAAAAAACAAATAATACAATTAAAAAATGGGCAGAAGATATGAATAGACATTTTTCCAAAGAAGATATCCAGATGGCTAACAGACACATGAAAAGATTCTCAACATCACTCATCATCTGGGAAATACAAATCAAAACTACAGTATGACCTCACACCTGTCACAATGGCTAAAATCAACAATAAGAAACAACAGATGCTGGTGAGGATATGGGGAAAGGGGAACCCTTCTACACTGTTGAGAATGCCAACTGGTGCAGCGTTCTGAAAAATGGTGTAGAGTTTCCTCCAAAAGTTAAAAATAGAACTCTTCACCCAGAAATTGCATTACTGGTATTCACCCAGAGAATATAAAAGTACTACTTCAAAAGGATACATGCACCCCAATGTTTGTAGCAGCATTATCGACAACAGCCAAATTATGGAAATAGCCCAAGCATCCATTGACACATGAATGGATGGCAGATGAATTTATATATATATATATATATATATATATATATATATATATATATATATATATAAAATGGAATATCACTCAGCCATAAAAAAGAATGAAATCTTGCCATTTGCAACAATGTGGATGGAGCTACAGAGTATTATGCTAAGCGAAATAAGTCAGTCAGAGAAAGACAAGTATCATATGATTTCACTCATATGTAGAATTTAAGAAACAAAACAAATGATCATAGGGAAAGGAAAAGAAAGAGGGAGGCAAACCAAGAACCATACTCAACTATACAGAACAAACTGATGGTTACCGGAGGGGAGGTATGTGGGAAACAGGTTAAATAGGCGATGGTGTTAAGAAGTACACTTGTGATAAGCACTGGGTGTTGCATGTAAATATTGAATACCTGATTTGTACACCTGAAACTAATATTATACTATATGTTAGCTAATTGGAAATTAAATAAAATCTTAAAAAAAAAAGAGCAGAGGTTTAAATTTATCAATTTTCATAATTTTCAATGCTTTTATTTCATGGGTGTATTAATCTATTTGGACTGCCATAACAAAATACCACAGACCAGGTAGATTCAACAACATAAGTCCAAGAGCAAGATGTGATCAGTATTGGTTTCTGGTGCAACCTCTCTTCCTGGCTTGCAGAGGGCCACCTTCTGTGTCCTCACATGGCCTTTTATCTGTGCACACACACAGAACGAGAGTGTTCTCAGGTGCTTCTACCTCTTCCTCTAAGAACATCAATTCTATCAGATCAGGACCCCACCTTTATCACCTCATTTAACCTTAATTACCTCCTTATGGTCTGGCCCTATCTCCAAATACAGCCACATAGGGGTTAAGGCTTCAACATACATGGGAGACACAGTTCAGCCCATAACAGTAACTTATACTTTTTTGTGTGTCTTATCTAATATTTGCCTAATATGGTCACAAGCCTGTCACTTTTTTTTTCCTTTTATAAGTTTGAAAGTTATAGCACCATTTGTTGAGAAGTATATACCTTCTCTGTTGGATTGCCTTGGTTACCTCTGTTGGGAATCAATTGAATATAAATATGTGCCTCTGAAATACAAGTCTGGTTCTGAGTACTACCTCCAGGGTTTAAATGGATCTCTTTATTGATTCCCCATTACCCTAGCAGAGGACCCAGAGTGAGGATGTGTGTACCCTAGTGAGTCACTGGTATACAGGAAATGATTATGGGAAGCTTATTTATAATGACTTTATCTTTAAGAAGGTACTAAGTTTGGGGCACATGGGTGGCTCAGTTGGTTAAGCGTCCAACTTCAGCTCAGTTCATGATCTCATGGTTCATGGGTTCGAGCCCCGTGTCAGGCTCAGTGCTGACAGCTTGGAGCCTGGAGTCTGCTTCAGATTCTGTGTCTCCCTCTCTCTGCTCCTCCCTTCCTCTCTCTCTCTCAAAAATAAATAAATATTAAAAAAAATTTTTAAGGCACAAAGTTTTATCAGTAGTAATATTAACTGGTAGCATATGTACATATTTTTGAAATATATACAGATGAATTAGGACACGAAAATAATATTGATACTAATTGTGTGATGCCTCAGAGTATAAGACAGAGTTAGGTTTTTAATAACATTTTATAATTTTATTTATTTTATATTTTGTTTTAAACTGTTAACAGTAAACATTATATAAGAGTTTTCAGAGGTCATGTCACCAGTTTCTAAACACTCCAGATTGATCAGAAATGTGCTGTTACAGGCAGCACCATCATTCAAGGATGTGACTGTGGAGTTCACCGAGGAGGAGTGGAAGCATCTGGGCCCTGCTCAAAGGACTCTGTACAGACACATGCGCATCCCGGTGGATGAGCAGACCTTGCCACGTCATTGCCTCGAGAATGCAATCCTGTTTTTCATGATTGCTACTTTTATCATATGTGTCATATCCTGTTCTGTTTCTACTAATTAACTTTTCTCCTGGTTAAGGGTCATATGTGCCTTCTTTGCATGCTTTGTAATTTTTTTTATTAGATTCTAGTTGTTATGGATTTTACATTATTGGGTGCTATATTTTTTGGTATTTTAAAATGTTTTGGGGCTTTCTCTGGAATAAAGCTATGTTATTTGGAATTAGTTTGATCCTCTCAAGGTCTGCTATTAAGCTTTGTTCTGTAGGATTCAGAACACCTTCTGGTTTAGGGCTAATTTTGTTCCAGTACCAATTTTGTTCCTGTAGCCTTCAGGTTATTCTACATATCCTCCATTAATTAAGAAACCTTTCCACTCTGGCTAGTGGGATAAAAAACTTCTTTTTTCTGTGTTTTCCACTCTACACCTTCCGAGCAGTTCTTTCCCTAACCTTGAATAGTTTTCTTACATGCAAGCACAAGTCCATACTCAGCCAAAGATTCACAGAGACCTTTCTGCAGATCTCATGGCTCTCACTTAGTGCAGCTCTTTCCTCTCCAGTGTTTTGTCTGGCAAATTCTAGTTGCTTCAGCATTCTAAACTCCTAACATTGTCTCCTCAACTTATTAAGACTGTCAGGCTTTTTTTTGGAGGCGTGGGCGGGGCGGGGGGTGGGGGTCCCTTTGTTATGCTGTGCCATAGAAATTTTCCAAACTCTGGCCAAAATAGGGTTCACCCAAGTTGTTTCCTTTTTCCTAAGAGTTCCCTGTCATTGTCCGATTTTGCACTGCCTATTGTCCAATTTTGTATGGTTCTCTACTTTGTTTGACATGAGGAGGTAAAGTGAAATCCCTATGTGGTCCCTTTTATAAAACCCAAAGCACCTGGGCCATTTTTAGAAGTTAATATTATTTTGTCCTGAGATTCAGGGATCTAAGGAGATTCATTCTTTTGTCATCTCCTCAAAAATGAGCACCTCAGATGAATCCCATCAATGTGCAGCTCTTAAGCTATAGCTTCCTTTACATTCAGAAGTATTGAAGCACATGCAGCTGATCTAAATCCTAAATTATTTTCCATTTATAGAGTACAGTATTAGAAAAACATATGTGATCTTCAAGTTGGAGGAAGGAGAAAATCCATGGTTATTAGAGGAAGAATCTCTAAATAGGAGCCAGACAGATGAGTTATTGAGTACTAGCAGAAGGTATCCAGGGAAAATTAAATCCAAAGTGATCAGTTACAGATAGGAATTTTTAGAGGTTTTTATCTTTGGAAATTAACAAAGAATGGATTCAGCATACTATGGAAGGTGAAAGTGTAACATAACCAATGCAGTGTAAACATATTGATTCTTTCATCTTTAGAAGCTAGAAGCCCAATTATATCATTTACAACTGACAAATCAAGTTATAGATTTGTATTTAATAGTAAAATGATAAAAACTGAGAAACATTTTAAAAGGCGCTAAAATAAGGATTAAAGGATGGTTAGAAAGAAAGAAAAAACATTAATTTTATCATTGGTTCTATAATATGGAATTATTAGATACTATGGAAATAGAAGATTCATAAAATACAAAAGTTTATAATAAAGTATTATAAAGTATAATAAAGTATTATAAAGGTACTTAGTAGAGCAGAACACAATATTTTGTAATTATAGAAGAAAAATCAATGGAACAATGAGAACAGAACTATTACTAAAAATATTTTTTTCTTTTACTTTTTTACAGTATAATTCAGCATAAAGTACAACAAATTTATCTGCCACATCAACTAATATAAAGTTACCTATTAAGTGCTATCAGATTGTAAAAAAGAAAGATATCCAAAAATAATGCAGACTGTTTGAAATATAAAATAATACATTAGTAAGCCAATAAATGTACAAATAATTCAGGGTTTATTTACCTAGCTGCCACATGTTGAATTCAAACAAAACAATATTAAATCAGAAAACCAGCACTCAAATGATGTTTTTAAAAGACCAGTTTCAAGGGATAGTAAAAGTTTTAAATATCTGTGTATCAAATAAGTTATCAGGATCCATAAAAACATTGTAAGAGCTATAAGGATAAAGGGAAACAAATTAGGTATAGTAGACCTTAATATACTCCCAGATTTTATACCAAATGTAGTAGAGAGCAATTGAAGTTCTGGAACAAAGGTTGGCAATACAGTACAATACAATACAAACAATACAATACAAAGGTTGGCAATACAGTGCAATAACTACAGGCCTTGAGCTGAATTCAACCTGATACCTGTTTTTATAAATTAAGATTTTGGAACTCGGCCATTTCAGTTCTTTTATGTATTGTCAGCTACTGCCTTTATACTACAAAGGCATAGTTGTCTAATGACAGGGACCACATGGCCTACAAAGTCTGAAATATTTATTATCTGGCCTTTTACAGAAAAACTTTTTGCTAATCCATACTCTAGAACAATGGTGCTCAACAGAAGGTGATTTTGCCCACCACAGGACATTTAGCAATCTCTGGAGATATTTTTGGTTGTCACAACTGAGAGATGATATTACTAGTATTTCATGTAGAAACTAGGGATGCTGCTAAATATCTTATAAAGCACAGGACAACCACAGCTACCTCCATCATACATGCACACAACCAAGAATCATCTGGTCCAAAATGTTAATAGTGACAAATTTGAGAAACTCTGCACTAAAATATATACATAGAATATTTAAAAAGTGAACCTAATAAATATCTAGATGCATCTTTTAAACTGTGTGCTCTAAAAATAATTAACCAATGTTGACGGTACATTCAGAAAATATAAAAGTATATTAGAACCAAAAAAAAACTTTCAATAAACTCCACAAAATACAAATATCACAGTTCAGTAAAATTAGAAATTGAAAATAATGTAAACAAAACTAAAATCTGATCATTTAAAAATCTTGAAATGAAATGAAATGAAATGAAATGAAATGAAATGAAATGAAAAATCTATTCAGATATGTAAGCACAACTGTGGAGTAGGAGGCTCCAAGCTCTTGTTTCTCCCATAGAACTACTGGGGGGGGGGGGGGGAATCCTGTCTGAACCAACTTTGTCATAGCTGTGGAAAAAGTCAAAGGTTTATAGCAATCAGGCAAACATCTGATCAAGAAAAAACATCTTCAAACTAATAGGAAAGTTTTGTGACACTTGTACTCATTCCTTCCCCTTGCAGTCATGACAGTGATTTTGGTGTTGAAGCAGCAGCAGCAGTTCAGTTTCCAGTTCCCTTCCTTGAGCTGGGAACAAAGCAGACCTTTCTTGAAAGTTGTGTGTACCTGTTTTAAACTGGGAGATACAAGGCACATGTCTGTTACATATAACTTGGAAGTTGGGCAGATACATGGTGGGAGCTGCTCTTAATACCTATAAGATTCACAGATGTCTGGGGCAAGAGATTACAAGTGAAAATATATAATAGGCCATTTGAGGTCTGGAGAAGCTGAGGTGAGACTGTTTAAGAAATTAGAACATTCGGTAGCAGCCATGTATACAAAGGACTTTAGAAAGCCACATGCATGCCCAGAAAGACCTAAGAAGACTTTAAGCTTTCACCTTGGGTTGATTCCTAGGCTCAGGACAAATTTAGCTAAGTGCTAAAGGACTACTCTAACATAAGGTCAATTTGCAAAGCCCAAGGGGAGTTCTTGGTATTCAGGGAAATCTTTGTTAAAACATTAGCTAAACATGAGCTAAAGGAATAGAGACTTCAGTTACCACACAGAGCAAAAAGCAGTTTTTGCAAAAATAGATGAGAAGTCTCAAAAAATGGAGTACTACAGTCTTTGACAATCAAAAAACTAAACACCAGACCCTAAAGAATGGGGAGAATCTGAATTCCAGAGTTACCATGTTATAATAGTCAAACAAATAATTTTCAACAACAACAAAAAATCACACATAATATGGTGATCCCAGGAGAAGAGAGAGAAATAGAAAGATTATTTTAAGAAATAATGGCTGAAATTTCCTCAAATTTGCTGAAAGATACATATCTACAACAAGGTGAACAAACTCCAAGTTGGATAAACTCAAAGAAACTCAACTTGGGACACAGTATAATCAAATTACCAAAAGACAAAGACAAAAAGAATCTTCAGAGCAGCAAGAAAGAAACAATTCATTACTGCTTCATTGATAGTCTCAGCCTATCAATAATGACAGCAGCTAGGAATTCCTGAGGCACTCCCTTGGGCCCATGCTGCTTGTGACACTTCCCAGCTGGAGCCAATGTTGTAGTGGGACCAGCCCTGGCAACTCTTATATGATTATAAGCTGCACGTCAGAAACAACTGTCAGGGAACTTTGAAAAAACAAGGCTTTCTGAAAGGGGAACTCAATGGGTGGAGGAGGCTTGACTCCTTATTTAGTTGTTTAGCCAGTAGTTCTGTCATACTGGGGGCAGTATGTTTATTCAAGATGGATATCTTTGAAATGGATGTCTCCAACAATCAAAGCTTAATGTCAGCCTCTTACACTATAATCAAAAAAGCTAATGTCAGGCACTTACACTATAATTACTTATAAGGGATCTTCAAGGAAATTATCAGGTAATTTCTAATAAGAAACCTTGGAAACCAGAAGACAATAGGATTGTATATTTAAGGTGCTAAAAGAAAAAAAAAAAAATGTCCAGCCTGAAATTCTATATCCAGCAAGACATTTACTGAAAAACAAGGCAGAAATTAAGACCCAGATAAACAAAAGCTGAGGGCAGTCATTACTACTACACATGCCCTTTTAGAAATACTAAAGGAAATCCTTCAGGTTGAAATGAAAGAATGCCAGACAGTAATTGGAAGCCACATGAAGAAATAAAGATCTTTAGTTAAAGTAAACATGTGGGCAAGTACATACACCAATATTATTGTAATTTTGGTTTTTAACTTTTTTCTACTGATTTTAAGAGACAGATACATAAAAAATAATTATAAGTCTATGTTATTATACACATAATGTATAAAGATGTAATTTCTGATATCAGTAACATAAAGAAGAGGAATGGAGCTATTTGGGAGGAGATTTTTTGTATGCAATTGAAGTTAAGTTGGCATCAATTAAAATTAGATTGCTCCAACTTCAACATATTATATATAACATCTATGGTAACCACAATAAAAGTATCTATAAAATATACACAAAATGAAATGAAAATGGGTTCAAAGTGTATCACTACAAAAATCAAGTAAACACAAATGAAGGACGTAATGGAAGATATGAGGAGCAAAAAAGCTGTAAGACTATACAAGGAAATAACAAAATATCACAGGTAAGCCCTTGTTTATCAGTAATTACTTTCAGTGTAAATAGATTAAACTCTCAAGTGGGTAGTGATTAGCAGAATGAATTTTAAAATGATCCAGGAATATGCTGCTTACAAATGACATACTTTGGATCTATTTCAACAAAAGTGAAGGGATAGAAAAAGATGTCCTATACAAATAGTAACCAAAAGACAGCTTGGATGCCTATACTATTATCAGATAAAATAGACTTTACATCAGAAACTGTCACAAGAGACAAATGAAGGTGATATTTTATTGATTAAAGAATTTATTCACTGAAATAAATAACAATCACTAATATACATGCACTGAACACCAGACCTCCAAAATTTATGAAAAAATTGACAAAATTGAAAGGGGAAATAGGTAATTCTACAATTACAGTTGGAGACGCCAATACACATAATCAGTAATGAATAGAACAACCAGTCAAAAGATTAATAAGGAAAAGATTATTTGAACAACCTGCAAACTAATTAAACTTAACAGATGTATAAAGAACACACCACCAAATAACAGCAGAGTGTATATTTTTCTCAAGCACATGTGGGTCATTGTCCAGGGCAGATTATATGTTAGAACACAAAACAAATCTTAATAAATTTTAAAAGAATAGGGGGGGTGCGCCTGGGTAGCTCAGTAGATTAAGTGGCCGACTTCATCTCAGGTCATGATTTCGTGGTCCGTGAGTTCGAGCCCCGCGTCAGGCTCTGTACTGACAGCTCAGAGCCTGGAGCCTGTTTCAGATTCTGTGTCTCCCTCTCTCTGACCCTCCCCCATTCATGCTCTGTCTCTGTCTCAAAAATAAATAAACATTAAAAAAAATTTAAAACAATAAAAGACTGAAATTATAAAAAAAAAAAACCAACTCTTCTCATCACAAACCTAGAAAAAAAAAACAAAGAAAACTTTAAAATTCACCAATAAATGGAAATTAGACAACACAACACTCTTTAAAAACAAAAAACAAAACAAAAACAAAAAAACCCAGAAGACAAGAAACGTCCCAGTCAGTATATCAACAGCATCAGGGTAAGCAAGAAAAGGACTTCACAAAGAGACTGACATTTACACTTTTTGACAAAACTGAAATACACTGAATTACAGAGCAAATTCACTAAAACAATAAAGAAAATCTGTCCTTGTGAAGGTTATATTTTTACCCCCCCAAAATTGTTTCAATTTTGATAATTACACCACACACTGGTTAAGAAAATAAAGCATGGTATTTAGCAACAGGACAATCCTAACTACCTTGAGAGACACTGTGCTCACACTCACTGGCAACCACTGAAATCAGCAGGGCCAGGCGCATAGATGGCCACCTATTTCTCTGCATAAGCCACTGCTGTCTCCTTACTGAAGCTCTGGATGGTGAGATCATAGACCACCTCCTCTACTTTTTTCAGATCATACTTGAAGCCATCACAGCAATTCCTCAGGGAGTCATTTTTCGGGTTGGGAAGGCAGAAGCTAGAATTCAGTTCATTAATGAAAGTGTAGATGTGGAGGATCTGGGAGTAGCCTCCAACAGTCACACTGTTGACAGAGAGCCTTGAAAATTCACTGGCAAGAATTAGAACTCCTGAAAGATGATCTTCTACATCCAGATGAAATCCTTTCTCCCAATATGGCTCACTGCCAAGAACTTCAGTAACCACTTCTGGAGTCATTAGTGTTTCTGATTCCAAATACACAACAAATGTTACCAAGAAGACCAAAAGCTGCAGCACAAACCCCCAGTGCTCATGAAATCCGTAATACTGTTCAGCAGAGAACTTGGTCTCTGAAGACATTAAATGTGTTTTTACTGTACCAAAGTGTTCTCAAGCTTTCAAACACCTCTTTGGAATATCCTGAAAACCAGGACCCTGCTGGACCCCCTGCAGTAGAGTTAAAATCGCTCAAGCTGTTTGTTATAAACTTTGTACAACTTTTCAGATTTCCTCTTAGATGTCCTGCTTGGCAGCCAAAAAGCCCTGCAGCTCCACGAAGATCTCACTCACAGACATGCTGCCAGCTGCACAACAGTCAGCCAGTGCACACAAGTGTGACCACCAAAAAGTATTTCAGAGACCACCAGCACATCAGTCACAATACCCAAGGCCACCACCATGTCCACCAGTTCCTATGCTTAAACGACACTCTTAACAAAATAGTGGGTCAAAGAAGAAATCACAGGGAAATTAACAAATACAAAGCAGTGCTGAGTTAAATTTATAGTTGTAGGCTTCTCGGGAAAGTGGAGGAGTAGGAGGATCCTAAGCTCACCTCATACTATGGATACTAGATAACACCCACATCAGTGTAAATAACCCAGAGAATAATCCAAAGACTGGCAGAACTGACTCTCCAAAGCCAAATGTAGAAAAGAGGCCACATCAAGGAGGATAGCAAGAGCAGAGATATGGTTGGGAGCTAAATGGACCTGCAGGACTGTCTGAGGGAGGGACACCATGGGCTCAGAAAGGGGAGAGAACAAGACCCTCATTCCCAGCACTCCAGGCATGGGGAATCTGCACACAGAAGATGAATCTCCTAGAATTTGGCTTTGAAAACCAGAAAGGATGAATTTCATGAGTTCCCATAATCAATGGGGCTCAATACCCAGAACTTTAAAAATCAGCAGGCTTGGCTCTGAGAGAGCCAGAAGAGAGAAAAGAAACTCATTTGTCACCCTTAAAAAGAAAGTGCAAATAACAGCCCACAGAGATACAACAAAGAAGCAGCAGTTTGAAAAATCACTAAGGTATATGAAAGGGAGCAGATTTCAGAGCATGTGCTGGAGGGGCAAAGATCATTGGGAGACTTTTCCAAGAACAAAAGAGCTGGCAGGCACCATTTCCCTCTTCCACCCCCCAGTCTAGGTACACAGACACCTGAAAGAACTAGTTCAGCACCAATATTCACCACCTAAATTTCTAACAACATGCCCCTACCCCCTCTAATATGCCTTGGCTGGAAGCTATCCAAAACAATGCCACAAGCCTGGCAGTGTGCAAACAGCCCCAACAGGGACCAGCACTAATCCAAAGTTAACTCTTGCCCTGGGAGATTGGAAACATAATCACACGCATCAGTTCAACTATGCCCCAGGAGTGGCCTGGGGGAAGATATCAGATCTAACTACAGGCCCCACCCACCAATGAAGGCCTCTCAGGGGACCATGCAGGAAAAGCTCTCTGCAGCTTGGTGGTACTATATCTCTGGCAAACACCTGGTTTGACTCAACTCAAGCCAAAAGCAGCCCCAGACTGACCCACTGATGACACAGGACCCAAACCTTGCTGATAACAGGTGAAGAACCATTGCAGATGACTGTACTGAAGGCAAAAGCAACTCAGCCACAACAGCAGGGTGTGTATAACACACAAAGCACACACCCCTGAAGCACCATGTTCTGATAAACAGGTGACAATGCACTGCAGGGCAAAACAGGATCTCTTCTTCATAAGGCCACTACTTTCAAGAGCAGAAGACATAGCTGACTTTCCTAATACATACAAACAGACACAGAATTAGACAAAAGAGGATACAGATGAATATGTCCCAAAATGAGAGAACAGAACAAAATCAAAGCAAGAGACTCAAGCGAAATGGAGATAAGTAATATGCCTGATAGAGAATACAAAAAAAGAAAAAATGGTCATAAAGATACTCACTGAACTTAAGAATGGAGGACCTGGTGAGAATCTTAACAAAAAGATACAAAACATAAAAAAGAATGAATCAGAAATAAAGAACTCAGCAACAAATTAAAAATATACCACACACAATACATAATAGATTGAAAGAAGCAGATCAGTGATCTGGAGGACAGGGTAATGGAAAGAAAGAAACTGAACAGGTGAGAAAAAAAATAATGAATCAAAATAGACTTACGGAATTCAGCAACACCATCAAATGTAAAAACATTCCCATTATAGGAATCCCAGAAGGAGAAGGCATAAAACTTATTTGAAAAATTAATACCTGAAAACATCTTGAATCTGGGTAGGAAACAGAAATCCAGATCCAAGAGGCACATACAGCCTCAAACAAAATCAACACAAAAGTCCGCAATAAGACACATAGTACTTAAAATGGCAAAAAACAGTGATAAAGAGAGAATTTAAAAAGCAGCAAGAGAAAAGAAAACCGTTACATACAAGGCAAACTCCACAGGGCTACCAACTGAGTTTTCAGCAAAAATTTTTCAGGCCGGAAGGGAATGACAAGATATATTCAAAATGCTGAAAGGAAAAAAACCTGCAGCCAAGAATACTCTATCCAACAAGGCTACAATTCAGACATACCAGGAAGATAAAGACCAAATAGTAACACAAATCAAAAACCAATAACAGATATGCACTAAACAAAGAGAAAAGAATCCAAGTATATCACTAAATAAAGCCAGCAAACCATGAGAGAAGAGAGCAAGAAAAGAAAGTAACAGAGAAGAACTACAAAATCAACCATAAAACAAGTAAAACAAACAAAAAAACAAGTAAAACAAGTAAAAACAAAAAAAAGTAAAAAATAGCAATAAGTACATGTCTACCACTAATTACTTTGAATATAAATGGGCAAAAGTCTCCACTCAAAGGATATAGGGTGACAGAATGGATAAAAGAGCAAGTGCCATCCTTACACTGCCTACAAGAGACACATTTCAAACCTAAAGACACATGCAGATTGAAAATAAAAGGATGGAGAAGTATTTATCATACAAATGGATGTGAAAATGGGTAGCAATACTTGTATTGAACAAAATAACAAAAATTGTAACAAAGAAAGACACTATATAATCATAGAGGGAACACTCCAACAAAAAGATATAACATTTGTAAATATTTATGCACCCCAAATGGAAGACCCAAATACATAAAGCAGCTAATAACAAACCTAAAAGAAGTAATTGATAGTAATACCATAAAAGTAGAGGAGTTTAACACCAATTTACATTGATGGATAGTTCAATCAAATAGAAAATAAACAAGGAAACAGTGTTGTTGAATCACACAGATCTAACAGATATATTCAGAACATTCTGCCTTAAAACATCAGAATATACATTCTTTTCAAGGGCACATGGAACATTCTCCAGAATAGATTGCATATTAGTCCACAAACAAGTCTCCACATTAGGAAATATCAAATTATACCATGCATCTTTTTGACAACAATGCTATAAAACTAGAAATCAACTGCAAGAAAAAACCTGGAAAGAGTCCAAATAAAGGGAGATTAAATAACATGTTACTAAACAATGAATGGGTCAACAAAGAAATCAAGGGAAAATAAAAAAATAACTTGAGACAAATGGAAATGAAAACACAACAGTCCACAATCTTTGGAATGCAAGAGAAGCGGTACTAAGAGGGAACTTTCTAGCAATACAGGAGTATAAGTAAGAAAAATCTCAAATAAACCACCTAACCTTACACCCAAAGGAGGTAGAAAAAGAACAAATGAAACCCAAAACCAATAGAAGAAAGGAAATAATAAAGATTAGAACAGAAATATGAAAAAGAAACTTAAAAAAAATAGAATTCTGTTCTATTCTAGTCTCCTATTTCTAATGAAATCAGGAGCTGTTTCTTTGAAAAGATCAACAAAATTGAAAAACCTCTAGCCAGATATATCCAAAAGAAAGAGAGAGAGAACTCAAATAAACAAAATCAAAAATAAAAGAGGAGAAATATCAATCGCCACCACAGAAATACAAAGGATTAAAAGAACATTTTATGAAAAAGTATATGCCAACAAATTGAACAACCTAGAAGAAATGCATAAATTCCTAGAAATGTATAACATTCCAAAGCTGAAGAAGGAAGAACTAGAAAATATGAACAGACCAATTATCACAATGAGATTTAATCAGTAATCAAAAAACTCACAACAAACAAAAGTCCAGGACCAGATGATTTCACAGCTGAATTCTACCAGACATTTAAAGCAAACTTCTCAAACTATTTCAAAAAATAGGAGTGGAAGGAAAGCATTCATTCTATGAAGCCATAATTACCCTTGATACCACAATGAGATAAAGATACTATACACACACAAAAAGAGAGAATTACAGGCCAATATCTCTGATGAACATAGATACAAAAATCGACAACAAAATACTAGCAAACCAAGTCCAACAATACATTTAAAAAATTCATTCACCCCAATCAAGTGGGATTTTTCCCAGGATGCAAGTATGGTTCAATACTTGCAAACCAATCAAAGTGATAACACTATGAAGAGGATAGAGACACAGTGTGGAGAGACTCTACTCTGGAAGAGGGGAATGGATCTGCATGGTGCCTGGTCTTTTAGGACTTCAAGTTTTGAATCCCAGCTGCACGCCAAAGAAAAAACGCAGGAGAGTTGAGGCACAGAGCGAGCTGACTGCAGTCACTATTCTGTGAGGGCTGCCTGAATAGTGTGTGGGGTGTGAGATCCCCTGTCCACGGACAAAAGATTGGGGTGGCACCATTTTTCCCCAACACCACCACGATGGGACTTCAGAGAGCAACACAGCAGGCCCCAGTGAAGGTAGGACCCGCTTACAAAAAACTCGCCCCCTGTGCCTGCAACTGCTTATTCACTAGGGCAAGAATGACTCTGAGCAAACACAGTGGGCCTCTCCTCCAGAAGACCACCACAGCCAGCAACCCCCATGCACCAAGGGCACTTAAAATCAATTGCTTCAAAATGACACCTGCAGTACTAGCGGAAATAGAACCAAGCTTACTTTCCCACCCCCCATCCCCTTATTCTTTTTTTAATTTTTTCTTCCTTTTTCTCTTGGAATCAAGCTCATAGTCTTGTTTTTGTTTTGTTTTGTTTTGTTTTCATTTTCTTTTCTTTTTTGGGGGGGACAGATCAAGCTTCTTTCTTCTTTTGTTTTTCCTTCTTTTTCCTTTTCTTTTTCCTCTTCTTCTTCTTCTTCTCCTTTCTTTTTCTTTGAAATCAGCCTTATAGTTTTTGGGTTCTCTGGTTTTTTTTCTTCCCTTTGCTTTCCTCTTTTTTGGGGGGATCGGGGTTTGTTTTAGTGTTCCTTTTTTCCAGGCTTATTTTAACAGACAAATCAAAGCAAACCTAGTTAAATGTCCAAAACCCATTGCAAACAAGGCTGAGCTGTGCAGAGGACTGACCAGTGGAAAGAGCAACCAAAACACATTTTGGCAGAGAAACAGTGTACGTAGCAGAATGCACACAGCATACACCATAAACACTTCCTGAAGTGCCAGGCCCTGTACAGTGGATGGTTCCTTTTTCATATAGCCTAGCTCTCAGGTGCAGAAAACATTACAGGCTTTCAAAACACACACAACAAAAACCCTAGAAACCTAGCCAAAATGACAAAATGAAGGAATTCTCCCCCAAATGAAAGGTAAAGAAGAAATCACATCCAGGGTGTGGATGCCCAAATCCACAAAACAGATATAAGGAATTTATCTGAACAAGAATTTAGAACAGTCATAAGACTACTAGCTGGGCTTAAAGAAATGTAGAAGACACCAGAGAAACCCTTGCTGGAGTGATCAAAGGCCTAAACTAGTCACACTGAAATAAATAATGCTATAACTGAGATGCAAAACCGACTGGATACAGTCACAATGAGGACTGAAGAAGCAGAGAAGAAAACAGGTAATACTGAAGATAAAATTGTGGAAAATAATCAAGGGGAAAAGAAGTTGGAAAAGAAATTATTAGATCATGAAGGGAGACTTAGAAAACATAGTGATTCCATAAAATGAAACAGTATCCCTATCATAGGAGGCCCAGAAGAGGAAGAGCAGGAAAAAGGAGCGGAAAGTTTATTTAAAAAATTATATTTGATAACTTCCTTAATCTGGGGAAGGAAACAGGAATTCAAGTCAAAGAGGCATAAAGAACTCCTCTCAAAATCAACAAAAACAAGTCAACACCATAACATATCATAGTGAAACTTGCAAAATACAAAGATAAAGAGAGAATTTGGAAAGCAGTTAGCGACTAAAGATACTTAACCTAAAAGGGTAGACACATAAGGTTAGCAGCATACCTGTCTACTGAAACTTGGCAGGCCAGAAGGGAATGGCAAGAAATATTCAATGTGCTGGCTGGGGAAAGTATGCAGCCAAGAATTCTTATCCAGCAAGACTGTCATTCAGAATAGAAGGAGAGATAAAAAGTTTCCCAGACAAAAACTAAAGGAATTTATGACCACTAAACCAGCCCTGAAAGAAATTTTAAGGGGAATCTCTGAGTACAGGAAAAAAAAAAAAAAGAAGAAGACCAAAGCAGCAAAGACTACAAAGGACCAGAGAACATCACCAGAAATACCAACTCTAAAGGTGACACAATGGGACTAAATTCATGTCTTTCAATAATCACTCTGAATTAAAAATGACTAAACGCTTCAATCAAAAGAAATAGGGTATCAGAATGGATAATAAAAAACAAAACCCACCTATATGTGACTCAGTTTAGCCCTAAAGACAACTACAGATTGAAAGTAAGGGGATGGAAAACCATCTATCATGCTAATGAATATCGAAAGAAAGCTGGAGAACCCATACTTATACCAGACAAACTAGATTTTAAAACAAAGACTGTAACAAGAATGTCATTATATCATAATTAAGGGGTCTATCCATTAAGAAAAGCTAACAATTATAAATATTTATACCCTTAACTTGATAACACACAAACATATAAATCAATTACTCACAAATGTAAAGAAACTCATTGATAATATTACTATAAAGCTAGGGGACTTTAATACCACACTTACAGTAATAAACAGATCATATAAGCAGAAAACCAATAAGGAAACAATGGCTTTGAATGACACACTGGACCAGATGAACTTAACAGGTATATTCAGAACATTTCACCCCTAAAGCAGCAGAATTCACATTTTCCCTAAGTGCACATGGAATATTCTCCAAAACAGATCACATACTGGGTGACAAATCAGCCCTCGACAGGTACAAAGCATCAAGATCATAGCATGCATATTTTCAGATCACAATGATATGAAATTTGAAATCAACCACAAGAAAAAAATTGGAAAGTCCTCCAATACATGGAGGTTAAAGAACATCTTAGTAAAGAATGAATGGGTTAACCAGGAAATTAAAGAAAAATTTTTTTAAAAATACATGAATGCCAATGAAAATGAAAACACGATGGTCAAACCCTTTGGGATGCAGCAAAGGCAGTCCTAACAGGAAAGTATATTGCTATTCAGGGCTACCTCAAGGAGCAATAAAGGTCCCAAATGCACAACCTAACATCACACCTAAAGGAGCTAGAAAAGATGCAACAAATAAAGCCTAAACTCTGCAGAAGAGGGGAAATAATAAAAATTAAACCAGAAATAAACAATATAGAAAGAAAAAAATAGAATAGATAATGAAATTAAATGCTAGTTCTTTGAAAGAATAAATAAAATTGATAACGCCTCTAGCCAGACTTATCAAAAAGAAACAAGAGAGGACCCAAATAGATGAAATCACAAATTAAAGAGGAGAGATCACAACCAGCACTGCAGAAATACAATTATAAGAGAATATTATGAAAACTTACATGCTGACAAACTGGGAAATCTGGAAGAAATGCATAAATTCCTAAAAACTCACACACTACCAAAAATGAAACAGGAAGAAATAAAAAATTTGAACAGACCCATAACAAGCAAAGAAATTGAATCAGTTATCAAAAATCTCCTGGGCCAAATGGCTTCCCACGGAAAATTCTACCAGACATTTAAAGAAGAGTTAATACCTATTCTTGGCTAACCGATCCAAAAAATAAAAATGGCAGGAAAGCTTCCAAACTCATTCTATGAAGCCAGCATTACCTTGATTCCAAAACTAGACAAACACCCCACTAAAAAGGAGAATTATGGGCCAATATCTCTGATGAAACTGGATGCAAAAATTCTCAGCAAGAGACTAGAAAATCTAATTCAATAGTACATTAAAAGAATTATTCACCCTGATCAAGTGGGATTCATTCCTGGGCTTAAGGACTGGTTCAGGATTTGCAAATCAATCAACATGATACACCACATTAATAAAGGAAATGACAGGAACCATAGAACCCTCTTAATAGATACAGAAAAAGCATTTGACAAAATACAGCATCCTTTCTTGATAAAATCCCTCAAGGAAGTAGGGATAGAAGGAACATACCTCAACATCAAAAAGCCATACACAAAAGACGCAAGGCTAACATCATCCTCAATGGGGAAAAACTGAGAGCTTTCCCACTAAGGTCAGGAACACAATAGGGATGTCCACTCTCACCATTGCTATTCAACACAGTACTGGAAGTCCTATCCTCAGCTATCAGACAACAAAGAAAAAAGAAAAGGCATCCAAGTAGGTAAGGAAGAAGTCAAACTTTCACTCTTCACAGATGACATAATACTCTACATGGAAACCCCGAACAACTCTACCAAAAAACAGCTAGAATGGATACATGAATTCAGCAAAGTCACAGGATATAAAATCAATGTACAGAAATCGGTTGCATTTCTGAAGCAGTAGAAAGAGAAATCAAGTAATCAATTCCATTTACAGTTGCTTCAAAATCCAGATACCTAGGAATAAACCTAACCAAAGAGGTAAAGGATCTATAGCCTGAAAATAATAGAAAGCTTATGATAGAAACTGAAGATGACACAAAGAAATGGAAAAACATTCCATGCTTATGGATTGGAAGAACAAATATTGTTAAAATGTCTATACTACCCAAAGAAATCAACACACTCAATGCAATCCCTATCAAAATAACAGTAGTATTCTTCACAGAGGTAGAAAAACAATTTTAAAATTTGTATGGAACCAAAAAAGACCCCGAATAGCCAATGTTGAAAAAGGAAATCACAGCTGGAGGCATCATAATTCCAGACTTCAAGCCTTATTAAAGCTGTAATCATCAAGACAGTACAGTGTTGGCACAAAAATAGACACTCAGATCAATGGAACAAAATAGAAAACCCAGAAATGGACCCACAAAGATGGCCAACTAATCTTCAACAAAGCAGGAAAGAATATCCAATGGAAAAACACAGTCTGTTCAACAAATGGTGTTGGGATTACTGGACAGAAACATGCAGAAGAATGAAACTGGACCACTTTTTTACACCATACGCAAATATAAATTCAAAATGAATGAAAGACCTAAATGTAAAATAAGAAATCATCAAAATCCTACAGGACAAATTAGGCAGCAAACTCTTTGACCTTGGCTAAATCAACTTCTCATGAGACATATCTCCATAGGCAAGGGAAACAAAATAAAAAATGAACTATTGGGACCTCATCAAGATAAAAACCTGCACAACAAAGGAAACAATCAAGAAAACTAAAAGGCAGGCAACAGAATTGGAGAAGATATTTGCAAATGACATATCCGATAAAGTGTGAGCATCCAAAATCTATAAAGAACTTGTCAAACTCAACACCCTAAAAACCAAATAATCCAGTGAAGAAATGGGTAGAAGACATGAACAGACACTTTTTGAAGACATCCAGATGGCTAACAGACACATGAAAAGATGTTCAACATCACTCATCATCAGGAAAATACAATCAAAACCACAATGAGATACCACCTCACACCTGTCAGAATGGCTAAAATTAAGAACTCAGGAAACAACAGTGTTGGTGAAGATGCTGAGGAAGGGGAACTCTTTTGCACTGTTGGTGGGAATGCAAACTGGTCAACCATTCTGAAGAACAGTATGGAGATTTCTCAAAAATTTAAAAATAGAACTACCCTACAACCCAGAAATTGCATTACTAGTTATTTATCCAAAAGATGCAAAAAGACTGATTCAAAGGGACATGTGTACCCTGGTGTTTATAGCAGCATTATCAATAATTGCCAAATTGTGGAAAGTGCCCAAATGTCCATCAACTGATGAGTGGATAAAGAAGATGTGGTATATATATATACACACACACAGTGGAATATTACTTAATGATCAAAAAGAATGAAATCTTGCCGTTTGCAACAATGGATGGAACTAGAGTATATCATGCTAAATGAAAAAAGTCTGTTAGAGAAAGACAAATATATGATTTCAGTCATATGAAGAATTAAAAAACAAAACAGATGAACATAGGGGAAGGGAAGGAAAAAAAGAGACAAAAACAGAGAGGGTGGTAAACCATAAGAGACTCTTAAATACAGAATACAAACTGAGGGTTTCTGGAGGAGAGGTCAGTGGGGAAAGGTCTAAATGGGTGATAGGCATTTAGGAGGGCGCTTGAGATGAGCATGGGGTGTTATGTATAAGTAATGAATCACTGGGTTATACTCCTGAAACCAATACTACATGATATGTCAATTAACTTGAATTTAAATAAATATTTTTTTTAAACATTGCATTTTAAAAAAAAGAAGAGGGTACTCCTGTGTGGTTCTGTTGGTTAAGTGTCCACCTCTGAATTTTGGTTCGTCATGATCTCATGGTTCGTGAGATCAAGCCCCATGTCAGGCTCTGTTCTGACAGCACAGAGCTTCCTTGAGAGTCTCTCTTCCTCTCCCTCTCTCTTTCTCTGCCCCTCCCCCAATTGCACTCTCTCACAAAATAAATAATAAACACTTTTAAAAAATAAAAAATAAAAATAAAAAAGAAGAGGATAAAAACCATACAATCATTTCAATAGATGCAGAAAGGTATTTGACAAAATACAACATCCATTCATGATAAAAACCCTTAATGGAGTAGATTTAGAGGGAACATAGCTCAACATAATAAAGGCCATGTATGAAAAACCCACAGCTAATATCATCTTCATTGGGAAAAAACAAATAGCTTTTCCCCTAAGGTTAGGAACAAGACAAGGATATCAACTCTCACCACTTTAATTCAACATTGTACTGAAAGTGCTGAGACACAACAGTCAGACATGAAAAATAAATAAAAGACATCCAAACTGGTGATGAGGAAGTAAAAGTTTCACTATTTGCAGATGACATGATACTGTATATAGAAAGCCTTAAGGACTTCACAAAAAAAAAAAAAACACCAAAAATGACTAAAACTGATAAATGAATTCAGTAAGGTTGCAGGACACAAAATCAATGTACAGAAATCTGTTGAATTTCTATACATTAATAACGAAGTAGCAGAAAGTGAAATTAAGAAAATATTTCCCATTTACAATTGCACCAAAAAGAATACTTGGGAATAAACTTAAACAAGAAGTTGAAAGACCTATTGGATTCAATTTGCTGTTTTATTGAGAGTTTTTGCATCATGTTCATCAGGGATATTGGCCTGTAATTCTCTTTTTTATTGGGGTCTTTGGTTTTGGAATCAAGATAATGCTGGCTTTCTGGAATGAGTTTGGAAGTTTTCCTTCCATTTATATTTTTGGAACAATTTGAGAAGTAGAGGTATTAATTCTTCTTAAAATGTTTGGTAGAAATCTTGTGGGAAGCCATCTGGACCTGGACTTTCGTTTGTTGGCAGATTTTTGATTACTGATTAAATTTTACTGGTTATGGATCTGTTGAAATTTTCTATTCCATCCTGTTTCAGTTTTGGTAGGAATGTTTCTAGGAATTTATGTTTCTATGTTTCTAGGAATTTATCCATTCCTTCCAGATTGCCCAATTTATTGACATATAATTTTTCTAGTGTTCTCTTATAATTGTTTGTATTTCTGTGGTGTTGGATTGTGATCTCTCCTCTTTCATTCATGATTTTATCAATTGGGTCCTTTCTTTTTTCTTTTTGATAAATCTGGCTAGGGGTTTACCTATTTTATTAATTCTTTCAAAGAACTAGCTCTTAGTTTCATTGCTGTGTTCTAATGTTTTTGTTCTTGTTGTTTCTATATCACTTATTTCTGCTCTAATCTTTATTATTTCCCTTCTTCTGCTGGCTTTAGGCTTAACTTGTTCTTTTTCCAGCTCCTTTAAGTGTAAGGTTAGATTTTGTATTTGAGATTTTTGTTGCTTTTGATGTAAGCCTGTATTGCTATAAACTTCTCTCTTATGACTACTTTTGCTGCACGGCACAGATTTCAGACCATTGTGTTTTGACTTTCATTTCACCTGTCAGAATGGCTAAAATTAACAATAAAAGAAACAACAGACGTTGGTGACGATGCAAAGAAAGGGGAACCCTCTTATACTGTTGGTAGGAATGCAAACTGGTCAACCACTGTGGAAAACAATATGGAGATTCCTTAAAAAGTTAAAAATAGAGCTACCCTATGATCCAGAAATTGCACTACTAGGTATTTATCAAAAACATACAAAAATACTGATTCATAAGGACAGGTGTACCCTGATGTTTATAGCAGCATTATCAACAATAGCCAAATTATGGAAAGAGCCCAAATGTCCATCAACTGATGAGTGGATAAAGATGTGGTATATATACACAATGGAATTACTCACCCATAAAAACAAGTGAAATCTTGACATTTGTAACAATGTGGATGGAGATAGAGTGTATTATGCTAAGTGAAAAAAGTCAGAGAAAGACAAATACCACATGATTTCACTCATATGTGGAATTTAAGAAATAAATGAGCAAAAGGGGAAAAAAAGAGAGAGGCAAACAATAAAACAGACTGAACTATACAGAAGAAACTGATGGTTACCAGAGAGGAGGTTGAGGGGATGGGTTAAATAGGTGATGAGAATTAAGGAGTGCACTTGTTGTGAACACCGTGTATTGTATAGAAGTGTTGAATCACTATATTACACACCTGAGACTAATATTACACTGTATATTAACTAATTGGAATTT
Source organism: Acinonyx jubatus (assembly GCF_027475565.1). Lineage (NCBI taxonomy): Eukaryota > Metazoa > Chordata > Mammalia > Carnivora > Felidae > Acinonyx > Acinonyx jubatus. The sequence continues at coordinate 62,447,640 of NC_069391.1, forward strand.
ATATAAAAATTTTTTAAACCCTACATTGTCCAGTATTAGTACAACCCCTCCATCTGTCTGTTGGTTGTTATTTGCATGGTATATCTTCCATTTTTTTGCTTTCAACCTGTGTGTCTTTGAATCTAATGTGTGTCTTTTGTAAATTGTTATAGTTGGATCTTACATTATTACCTATTTTGCCAATCTCTGCTTTTTAGTTGGGTTGTTTGGACAATTCATATTTAGTGTAGTTGTTAATAGGGTCAGAGTTACAGTTGCCATTTTGTTATGTCTTTAACTGTCTTGTTCCTATTTTCCTCCCTTAATAACTTCTTTTGTATTAAATAAATCTTTTAGTATATCATCTTAATTCCTCTAATAATTTTTTTTACTATATTTTTAACCATTTCCTTAGTGTGTGCTCTAGAAATTCCAATATGCATCTTAACTCATTACAGTTTATTTCAAATTGATGTTAACTTGATTCCCATGAAATATAAAATATTTTCTCCAACATAACTCTATTCTTTTCCCCTCTTGTGCTATTATTTTCATATATATTACATGTGTATATTTTACAAAACCAACATTACAATGTCATAATTATTTATTTACACAAAGTTATATATTTTAAAGAATTTAACAGAAGAAATGTGAAAATATATTTAGATTATTTTATTTTTAACATGGATATTGATTTCTTCTACACTTTTCATTTCTTCCAGTCAATTTGAGCTACCATCTGGTGTCATTCTCTTCTACATTCCAAAGAATTTTCTTTAGTATTTTTCATAAATCAGTTCTGATATCAAGGAGTTCTCTCAATCGTTTTAAATTTTGGAATGTCCTTATTTTACCTTTATAACTGGTAGATAGTTTCACTGGATAAAAAATTCCTTATTAGCAGTTTTTTCTTTCAGTATTTTGAATATATCATTTCACTGCCTTCTAGGGTCATTTTTCTCTGATGGGAACTTAGACATTTTCTATATTGATGCACCCTTGCACATATTAAGTTGTTTTTCTCTTGCTTCTTTCAAGATTCTTTTCTTTGTGTTGTGGCTTTCAACACTTTGGCTATGATGTATCTAGGTATAAATCTCTTTGAATTTGTCCTAATTATGGTTCATTAAACTTCTTGGATGCGTAAGTTAATATTTTTTTAAACAAATTTAGGTAGTTTGAGGCCACTATTTCTTCAAAGAATCACAGTTACTATTGTACCCACAACTTGAGGAAGTATATTAGATGAAATTTTAGACATTTATTGGGAAAGTCTAAGAACTAGGAAATTGGAATGAGTACATGTCTTTGAATTCAAACCATTTAGCACAATGAGTACGTCTTGATCCCATAAGCAGTTTTTTCTCCCTGTGTGAGTCTGTTTCTGCATTGCTGGAATTCAACTATAAGATGAATTTCTAAATTATTACCCTGAACTTTTAAAAAGCCACCACAAGGGGCCGCATGGGTGGCTCAGTCTGTTAAGCGCCCAACTTTGCTAAGGTCATGATTTCACAAGGTTCTTGGGTTGGAGCCCCACATCCGGCTCTGTGCTGTCAGCTCAAAGACTGGAGCCTGCTTCAGATTCTGTGTCTCCCTCTCTCTGCCCCTCACCCGTTCACATTCTGTCTGTCTGTCTCTCTCTCTCAAAAATAAATAAACATTAAAAAAAAATGTTTTTTAAAGTTACCACAAAATAGTATACACTATGTGATTCCTTTTGCATGAAACTCTAGAGAAGACAAAACAAATCTATAGTGACAGAAATCCAGAAAGAGATTTCCAAGATGGAGTTGACTCAACAGTTTAAAAAGTGATCCAATATATTTGGGCTCTCAATAGATGGAATTTATGTCATGTATTCATTCAGATAAGGTTTGAATACAAGAATATCTTCAAGAGAGACATTACAGTTCTGTAATGTCATTTATAAAATTATCACTACCCATACGGGGATGGATGTCAGGTAATTACACCTTCTCCCCCAATCCCTGGTAGAGTGGACTTAGAGTAAGGTCAAGATCAAGGTGACGATCTTTGACAAAGCAGGAAAGAATATCCAATGGAATAAAGACAGTCTCTTCAGCAAGTGGTGCTGGGAAAACAGGACAGCGACATGCAGAAGAATGAACCTGGACCTCTTTCTTACATCATACACAAAAATAAACTCAAAACAGATGAAAGACCTAAATGTGACAGGAAACCATTAAAATCCTCAAGGAGAAAGCAGGCAAAAACCTCTTTGACCATGGCCACAGAAACTTCTTCTCCAGAGGCAAGGGAAACAAAAGCAAAAGTGAACTATTGGGACCTCATCAAAATAAAAAGCTTCTGCACAGTGAAGGAAACAATCAGCAAAACTAAAAGGCACTGAAGGAATGGGAGAAGATATTTGCAAATGACTATCAGACAAAGGGTTAGTATCCAAAATCTATAAAGAACTTAGCAAACTCAACACCCAAAAATCAAATAATTCAGTGAAGAAACGGGCAAAAGACATGAATAGACACTCCTCCAAGGAAGACATCCAGATGGCCAACTGACACATGAAAAAATGCTCAACATCACTCATCATCAGGGAAATAGAAATCAAAACCACAATGAGATACCACCTCACACCTGTCAGAATGGCTAACATTAACAACTCAGGCAACATCAGATGTTGGCGAGGATGCAGAGAAAGAGGATCTCTTTTGCACTGCTGGTGGGAATGCAAACTGATGCAGCCCCCCTGGGGAACAGTATGGAGGTTCCTCAAAAAATTAAAAATAGAACTACCCTGTGACCCAGCAATTGTACTTCTAGGTATTTATCCAAGGGATACAGGGATGCTGTTTCAAAGGGGCACATGCACCCCCATGTTTATAGCAGCACTGTCAACAGTAGCCAAAGAATGGAAAGAGCCCAAATGTCCATCCATGGATGAATGGATAAAGAAGAGGTGGTATATATATACAATGGAGTATTACTCGGCAATCAAAAAGAATGAAATGTTGCCATTTGCAACTACATGGATAGAACTATTATGCTAAGCATAATTAGTCAGTTAGAGAAAGACAACTATCATATGACTTCACTCATATGAGGACTTTAAGACACAGAGCAGATGAACACAAGGGAAGGGAAGCAAAGATAATATAAAAACAGGGAGGGAAACAAAACATAAGAGACTCTTAAATATGGAGAACAAACAGAGGGTTACTGGAGGGGTGGTGGGAGGTGCTAAATGGATAAATGAGTAAGGGGCATTAAGGAAATTACTCTTGAAATCATTGTTGCACTATATGCTAACTAACTTGGATGTAAATTTAAAAAATAAAATAAAATAAAAAATTTAAGAAAACATTTAAATCAGTAAAAAAAAAAGATCAAGGTAAGGAAATTATATTACTTCACTTAGGTGGATTATCTGGTATCCAGGAAGCCCAAAGTTATTATCAGAAAAGAAGGATATGGTCAAACGTCTATTAGTAGTTGGTCGAAATAGCTATTCTCTGCTTTGTACACTTTGCCTTTGGTGTACAACTAGGATCAAAAGCAAGTTAGGGGCACCTGGGGGGCTCAGTCAGTTGTGCATCCGACTTTGGCTCAGATCATGATCTCACGGTCTGTGGGTTCGAGCCCCACATCTGGCTCTGTGCTGACAGCTCAGAGCCTGGGTCTTGCTTCAGATTCTGGATTCTATGTCTCCCTCCCTCTCTCTCTCTCTCTGTCCCCCCCTTGCTTCTGCGCTCGCTCTCTCTCTCTCTTTGTCTCTCTCTCTCTTTCTCCCTGTCTCTCTCTCTCTCTCTCAAAAAAAAAAAAAAAGCAAATTAGGCCTTTGAGGCTTACAGGGTAGTTCAGGTTTCATTGTACTTGGCACACTCTGCAATTTTAAGGCTTTTAAGATTTACTAAAAATCGCTGTTTGTGAGGAGCTGAGAAAAAAAAGGAAGGTTAACTGACTTCTGACAGTGGCTCTCTTTCTCTCTAAATCCTAAGGGGTGGCCCTAATACAACTTACCCCTAAAAAGGAATGCACGCTGTCCTCAGTCTTTGCCTGTACAACCTCCCTTGCTGGTTCCAGGCCTATAGTGAGAATAAAAACCCAGCTATGCTCAGAAGGAAAATTGCAAGGGCTAATCCAGAAATTAAAACACACACACACACACACACACACACACACACACACACACACACGAACTCAAGATCTTGCTCAATAGTATAAGCAGAAACTAGGTAGCATATATGAAGGTGGATCCTTAGGGTATTAGGCCAAGAAGGATGAATTGTTTTTGGACAAGGCCAAATTTATCAATAGATGTATATTCACTGTGGACTCAGGAGCAACCCATGGTGCATTTCATACCAAAGAAATATATACAGACATAACTTATTTAATTGCACTTTATTGCACTTTGCAGATATTGTGTTTTTTACAAATTGAAGGTTTGTGTCAATCCTGCATTGAGCAAGTCTATTAGCACCATTTTCCAACATCATTTGCTCACTTCATTCTTCTGTGTCACATTTTGGTAATTCTCACAATATTTCAAACTTTATTATTCTATTTGTTATGGTGATCTGTGATCAATGATTATGTGTTGCTGAAAGTTCAGATGATAGTTAGCATTTTATAGCTATAAAATATTTTTAATTAAGATATGTACATTGTTTTTTAAGACAAAATGCTATTGCTCATTTATCAAACAATATAGTATAAATATAACATAAGTGTTATACATTGGGAAACAAAAAAAATTCATTTGACTCACTTTATTGCAATATTCACTTTATTGTGGTAGCCTGGAACCAAACCCACTATATCTTTGAGATATGCCTGTGTTTCTCTAATGGGATCCTGACAAATATTTTTTAAAAGCCCTCTGAGTAGTTCTCATGTGAATTCATCTTTTTTTGGTGACCTGAAGGGATCTGCAGTGGTGGCTCTTTGATCCATTGAAATTAAGTAGGTGGCTACCTTATTAAGATATTTCTTAAGATATATATCTATATATGAAATTCTGGGTCTTGGGGCAGGGAGCTGGGTGGCGAAGTTGGTTAAGCATCCAACTCTTGATTTGGGCTCAGGTTTTGATCTCACAGTTCATGAGATCAGGACCTGTGTCAGCCTCTGCTATACTGAGAGTGCAGAGCCTGCTTGGGATTCTCTCTCTCCCTCTCTCTGCCTCTTTCTCTCTCTAAATAAATAAATTAATTAATTAATAAACTTAAAGAAAAAAAAGAAATTCTGGGTCTCATGGGAAGAAGACTAACACAAGTGATTATAACAGGGATTCAGATACTCTTTCCCAGTCCTTGGTATCTCCTACCTTACAGACAGGAAGCTTTGACTAAAGGGCAGACTGGGTTCCTTTGACAAAATTCCTCATAACTTAGTCATAAGTACATACAATTAATCATTCCCCAAGAGTCCCCTAGGGAGGCCTGTGACTATATACCAGTCAAATTGACTTCAAATTGAGTCTACAATGTAGAGTGTCATCATTGGAAGTATGGCTTCTGCAATTACAGTCTCACTTAGCAGTGGCTCTGAAATGTGTGTTGAAATCTTCCCAGTGGGCAGAGTTTAAGTAGGTATATTTAGTTATTCACTTTGTGAAGAAGAGATATGTCTTAAGTTTATATTTATATGAATTCATGTCCAATAGTTCAATTAGTTGTTCAGTGGTAGGGTGCTAGACAAGACTTGAAATTTGGTGACAAAAAGGTCTGGAGAAGATATGTGTGGATGGAATTCTAGAACAGGTATTGAATGAGGTTTATAAATACTTAACTGAGAATAGGGCATTAGAGGGAAGAGTACAGTGAGGTTTGGATATTTATTCCTTTGGCTCTCTGTGCTGAGCCATGTAACAGCCATTATGATGTTTCTCTTCCTAAGGCCACAGCTCTCATAAGAGTGGCCTTTTCCGCCAGATTCTGGTAATTACCTATAGTCACTATGGGCCTGGTGGTGATAATGCCTCCATATCATTACTAGTTACAGGACACTTTCCCAACCCTACCCATGTTTTTCAAGGCCTGTTTATTAGACTCTCCTCAAGGTCCTATTGTTTCTTGACAACTGACACCTCTTTCTTGAGGAGACCTATTAGTCTCCTCATGTTCAAAACATTCTGATCACAAAGTCCATGGGGATAGGGAATTTAATCTCTTTTATTTGATGTTGTTATCCCAGCATCTAGAATGATGTCTCTTGCACAGCAGGTTATCAATAAATGTTTCTTACATGAACATATGTAGTGACCACTTTCTCTCCATTAGCGATCTTTATGTTAAAGTCAATTATGACTGATTGATTTAATATAGTTTGACCAGCATTTTTGTGCTTCTATTTGTAATTCCTTACAGAATGACAAAGAATTATAAACGTCAACAAGAACAAGCAAACTGGTCTATGCACATGGAAATTGAAGGTAACATAAAAATTTGCTGAAATAAGAGAATTCACCAACAATGTTAGTGTATAAAAACCAACAGCTTTCCTATATACATTTACAACTGCAGCACCCCTCTTGACCCCCAGCAGAACCTCTAAATTGAGCTCCAAGGGCAGCAGGACCTGTGGCGATAAAGAGACAGGATGGAAGTCCCAGGTTGAAAAATTATAAAATTATAATTTTACAGCTATATCATTTCAATCCTGAATCAGTTGTCACGCCAATTTTTTTTACACAGTCAATTACATAACTTCAATTTTTTTTCACACTTCACCTAAATAACCATCATTTTAGTATTTTCAATATTCAATCCATATTCACATTTCCCCCTTGTCTCCAAATATCCTGAGGGAGGAAAACACATCAGTCGATAGCCAATAGAGGAGCACCCTCTATTCAAGTTTCACCCTTAACGTATTTGGGCCCAGAGAAAACCTGGGCAGGAGACTATTAAGAACACCAACCTCTAGCTTTCTAAAATGCGGAAATGCCAAAAGAGAGACTTCAAAAGTGGCCGTGGAGATCTATGGGAAATGTAGTCTTGAATCCTTAGGCTTCACCGCGTGGCACTCTGGGAAGAGAATTCGGGCCTCCTTCTGCGCTAGCGTAGTCGTAGCCCCGCCTCCTCATTCGTCTCGGATCTGCTGGCCAGCCGTTTGGGAGCCCACAGGTTTGCTCCGAAAGTAAAGGATGCGCACCTGGGGTGAGAGTCCAGGGGAGGTCTGTATGGGAGAGATGCGCTTGCGTCTGGGGATGGAAGCGGGAAATCTTTGGGACATCCCTGGTAGGCGCCCCGGCCAGCCCTCGGCCGCCGGAAGGCCGGTGGGGGCGTAGACTGAAGAACCCCGGCCCTCGGACTTGGGGCGCGCCGATGGGGCTGAGCCCGGTTCTGAGCAGGTGCTCGGTGAGAGCCTAGGTGTGCCGGGACCGTGTGGTCGGGCCGGCCTACTGCCCGACTTAGTGTTGGCGGGAGGGAAAGTGCATTTATAAAGCTGTTGGTGACCGTGAGTCTGCGGTGACAGCCTGAGCTTCGGAGCCAGAAAAGGCCCGGGTACATTTCAGCAGAGACGATGGAAGGAATCTGGCAGAGAGTCAGGTTTCTCATCTCAAAATGATATTATTAATATGACTGCTCCATGGGGTTGATTTGAAACTTAGATCGAAGTCATAACTTAGACAAGTGCCAAGCCCTACTCACTGAGTAAATAACAACTGCTCTTATAGTTACAAGACACTGTGTTCTTTTCATTTCATTTCAACCGCTTAAAACAAAACAAAACAAAACAAAACCTAGGCTCAGCTTGGTTGAACGATGTGGTCAAGTTTGTCAGGTCACAAACTAGCTGTGAGGAAGTTTGGATTCAGGGACAGGTGTGCTTTACTTCCAACCTCAGGCATTGTCTAAATATCACATCTGCCTAAAACCAGCATTGCAACACAGCACAACACAAAGTGGCCTGCCCCCAAGTCCCCAAGGATATAAGGGAAAGTGAATGTAGATGGAATCTGATGATGTGTCAAAGTATTCTGAGATTTTTAGTGTCTTTTCAGTCCCTTGGGTCAGACAGAGGTTCCTGACCCCTTCTGCATTGCCAGGCTGTCTTTAAGTCTGATATTATAACGAATTCCAAGAGTCATAGTTTTGCCCCTCAAATGAATTATTTTTTAGGTCCATGTCCCAATTGCCTTGAAACAAACCCTTGTGAAGTAGGAAGCAGAGGACCTCTGTGAACAGGAGTCTTACCTGGAAGAGAGGACGCCTCTGACCTTAAGACCTCTCTCTGGAGCTTCAAAAAGACAGAAGGGCCCAGAAAGGAGCAGATCCTAGATTTTCAGGGTCAGAAGCAGTTCCTGATCCCCTTGTCCAGAATAAGCTAGACTTAGTGATAACACCATCTTCAGAAGCCACCACACTGTGTGACAGTAGGGGGTTTGGGCCAGCCTTGAGAAGAGTGATGTGAGCTGGGGTGGCCTGGTGGGGGCAGGCTACTCAGGAGAGGCCACTTCTTGGAGAGCTTGTGAAGGCGAGGTCTGGGGGTACCCTTAACCAGGAAGAGGGAGAAAATTCTGCTTCCCTTAAATGGCCCCCACTCTGCAGATATTGTACTGCTGTCACACCTGTCCATCACCACATGTGACACTAATGATATTATCCTCACCTCACAGGATCTCAGAGCAGTGATAAGGAAAGTGTTTTCTAAAGTTACCTGCTTCTCTTTCGAAAGCTTTAAAGACATTGAACCTAAAAGGTTGAGTGACTTATCTGGGAAAACCCAGTTTGTGAGAGAGGAGAGTACAGTTTACTCTCTCATACATAAGTCACCAAAAACATCTTATCAAAGGGGCCTTTTGAAAAATACATAACAGCTGAAACAAACAATTAAAATTTCCTGTCTTGAAGCAGCCAATGTCTTTTAGTAGGCTTGTCATGAATTGTCTCTACCAGGCGGTAAATAATGTTACTGAGAAAAATAATGTAAATGATGCATGCAAGTTAATTTTACTGGAAGTAGTGTCTCATTCTTTGGTGTATTTTAATTCAACTAATCTTCTGTTGCTTTTCTTTGTGTCATTCAGAAGGACACATGCATTATTGTTAAATCAGAGTTTATGTTTGCTCAGTATAAAACTGCAGATTTAAGCCCATGATCATTTTAGAGTCACACATATGCTGCCTGTACATGATCCTTCTTATGCCTCTTCAACGTCCAGAGGGCCCCACGCCTGCGGGGAGAATGATCCTTGACTGAGGTGCTGAGATTTGGAGAAGTGAATGTAGGAGCTGTAAGGTCAGATCTCAGGACCCCTGTCTTCTTTCTGTCCCCTCAGCTGGACCACAGTTCTCTGCACTCTCCCAAGAGCCACAGAAAATGAACACACCTCAGGTGAGCTCTTCATTTATTCCCCACTTATTATATTGGATTTATGAGGTTTAGAAGGATCAGTGCATTAAATGGAAAAGGAGAACTAGAAATAGGTCACATCAGGGCACCTGAGTGGCTCAGTCGGTTAAGGGTCTGTCTTCTGCTCAGGTCATGATTTCGTGGTTCATGAGTTCAAGCCCCACATCGGACTCTGTGCCTGGAGCCTGCTCTGGATTCTCTGTCTTCCTCTGTCCCTCTGCCCTTCCCCTGCTCGTGCTCTGTCTCTCTCTCTCTCTCTAAAAAATAAATTAATAAACATTGAAAAGTTAAAAAAAAGAAATAGGTTGCATCAATCTTGAGTAAAAATATACACTGTTTTACTATCAACTGTGAAGTCTGCCCTCAGCTTTTGGAAGGAAACCTTTGTTAACGTAGGGTTAAGTTCCCTCCATGTACCAGTTTGCTAAGATTTCATGTTAGTCATAAATATACATTGAATTATTGATTACCTTTTGTGTATGTATTAGAATAAAACTATAGCTTATTTCCTTTAATCTAGAAATACTGTAAATAGTGTATTTTCTAATTTTAATTGAATTCCTGTATAGATCCTCATTGCTAATAAGTGTGGTAAATTGCTTCTAACGTATTTTCCTCAGGCTTTTTGCTAATGCTATATTCAGGGTTTTTATCTCTGTATCCACAAGTTGGTTTAGACTCTACCTTCTTGTTTTTCTGTCCAATTATGGTATCATGGTCATAGTCTCATGAAAGTAAGTGGAGAACTTTTCTGCTTTTCTTTTCTAGGAATTTAGATGAGAAAATTGTATTACATGAGGATTTTGTAAAATTCACTTATAAAGTTGGACCTTACACAGGTTTTTTGCATGGATGTTTGGTTGTTGACTTGTTAGTCATAAGACTATACTGGATTTGTATTGTATTTTTTTCTTTTAAAGACTTGCAGCCCCCTCCCCCCCCCTTTTTTTAATTTTAGAGAGAGTGTGCATGAGCAAGGAGTGGGGCAGAGGGGGGGAGAGAGAGAGAGAGAGAGAGAGTCTCAGACTCCGTGCTCAGTGCAGAGCCTGGGAAGGGGTGCAATTCCATGACCCTGGCATCATGACCCGAGCTGAAATCAAGAGTCGAATGCTCAACCGACTGAGCCAGCTAGGCACCCTGTATTTTTTTCTTAATATAATTTTTGTCATTACATTTTCATAGAAAATTGTCCATTTTTATTTGCATTTTTACATGTATTTTCATGTACTAATTAATAGTATTCTCTTAGGATTTCAAAATCTTTGTTGTATTAGTAATTCCTTCTTTGATCAGCTTTTAAATTTTATTTTAGCATAAAGGCTGCTAATCAGAAAAACACAAAATAGATTCTAGTTGGCCCAGTCCAAATCTAGAATTTCAGGGTCTAAGGGTCTTAATATTTTATGCTGGCAGGAGACTCTAAATATTGGGAATAGAAGAACATATACTTGCTGTATTGTGCTCTCTACCTTTGCATACCCACCTCTCAGCACCCTGTCTTGACAAAAATATACTTTCTCCATTGAGTTACCTTGGCATCTGTGGGAAACCAATTAGTAATGCATGTCTGAGTCCAGAATAGAGTCTGGACTCTATTCACTTCTGATGATCTGTGTTAATCCTATTGCTAATACCATACTACCTTGATGACTGTCTCTTAACAGTAACTCTTGAAATCAGATAATGTGAGTCTTCCAACTTTGTTGTTTTTCTAACTTGTTTGGGATATTCTAGGTCCTTACTTCTTTGTAGACAGTTTTGAAAATCAGCTTGTCTATCTCAAAAAAAGCCTGCTGAGCTTTTGATTTTGATTGCACTGAATCCACAGTGTCTGTAATGTAGATCAACTTGGGAAGAATTAACATCTTGATCGTAATGAGTCTTCCAATTCATGAACACAGTATCTCTTTCTGTTTAGTTAGGTGATATGGAGGATTTTGAGGGTTTTGGGTTTTATCTTTCTATGTCAAAAGGACAATTTTGACTACAGTTCACAAGAATAATACTGTCTACTATCTGAAGATAGACTCTAGACTAGAAGTGGGAACAATATAGGAGCCTACTTCTATAATCCTACCAAGAAATGATGATCGTAAGGGTGTTAGTTACTTTGAAGTGGTCCAACTCTGGATGTAATTTAGGTTAGAGCTAACAGTCTGAGAGTATGTGTTTCTTTTCTACAGCCTTGCAAATAGAGCATGCTGTTAAATTTACCAAATTTTTACCAATGTGATTTTAAAGATCTGTTTTGTTTTATAAGCCTTTCTCTTCTCATGAGTGAGGTGTGGAACATTTTTTTTTGTTTGTAATTCATTTATATTTCTTTCTTGTTGAACTGTTTATCCCTTGCCTGTTTTCCTATTGATGTGCTGATTTTAATTACTGTATCCAGTATGTCATTATAGCGTCTTTTCTGTAATATAAATTGCACAATTTTCCTGAAGTTTTTTGCAGTTTTGCCTTGCTCATTTTTTTTTTGTCATAAAGGCCTTTGATTTTTATGTCAAATTTAGCATTTTTTTTTTCATTTATGATTCCTAGATTTTCAGTCATAGTTGGGTATTTCCCACTCTAACATTGTAAAATAATTGTTCTGTGTAGTACTCTGGAATTTATTTTTTACATTTAGATCTTGAATACATTTTAATTTTTTTTAATGTTTTATTTATTTTTGAGAGAGAGAGGGCATGCGCATGAGCTGGGGAGGGGCAGAGAGAGGGGACAGAGGATCTGAAGCAGGCTCTGTGCTGACAGCAGAGGGCCCGATGTGGGCCTCGAACTCACGAACCATGAGATTGTGACCTGAGCCGAAGTTGGACGTTTAACTGACTGAGCCACCCATGCACCCCCCATTTTAATTTTTATCCTGCTGTGTGGTACAAGGTATAGATTAGTCTTTCTCAGATGGCCATCTGGTTACCCTGTGACTTTTTTTGTATAGTCTTTTTTCACTCATTTGAATGATGTCACCTGTATTCAAATAAGAAATTTACTCTGTTAATTATTCTTCCTATTACACACTTGGTTCTAGGTCATCTTGGATGTTCTTTTCACACTCTTATCATTTCCCTGCTACTTCTGCCCACTTCTATGTTTGTATTAGATTGTGACCAGCATTGTCCTGTTTTGCTTATCTAATACCATCTTACCCACTGTCTTCCAGAATTTGTTAAGATTTTCAGGCCTTCTGCTGGGGTATTTCCCTGTGTTTCTCTTTTGTCATGCTTTTATAGTAGGTTTTGTATTTTACCTGACTGTGGTTTGAAGGCAGGGATGTACTCAGTCTATTCCTTGAACTAGAGGAATCATGCTTATAATTCTCTTTTCTCTTAATTTCTAGTACTCTAGTCTTTCCAATTTCTCCTTCTGCCATTTCAGAATTCTTTCTCAGCCTTCATGGCCTTTCTTTTTCTACCTGCCTCTTAAATTTTGGTATTTCCTTGAATTCCTTACTTGGTCCTTTTCTTTCCTGTTTCTCTGTTCTTTTTGAGCCATTCCTTTTTCTCTGATGACTTCAGTTATCATCTTTAAAATCTTCATTTTCATTTTAGACCTCTCTCTGTTCCAAAATCATGCAACCAGCAATGAAATAAATAATTCCATCTGTATGTTCCACAGGTGTTTTGAGTACAAATGAAGAACATCTGCTTCACCATGAGCCAACCTCTGATCCTTAATTGTTCTTCCAGTCTCTGCATATGACATCAATATACCCAGTTGCTTGTGTAGCATCTCTGTATATAGTTGCACAGGAAAATAATGACCAGGTTTTGTTTCTTGTAGGGATTAGTTTCCCATTTTTCATCATGCCTGAGTATAATTTATGTCTTAAATTGGGTCTTTTGTTTTGCTGTTTAAGACATTGTCCACTGTTAATATAGATCAGTGATTCCTAACTGGAGTCAATTTTGCTCCCCAGAAGACATTTGGCAATGTTTGGAGATGTTTTTGATGGTCACAACTGGGCATGTGGCTGGCATCTAATCAGTAGAAGATAGGGATATTGATAAACATCCTAAAACATACAGGACAGTCTTCCACAAAAATAGCATTATCTAGTCCACATTGTTGGTAGTGCTGGGTTGAAGGAATCCTGTTCTAAAGCATTGCTCCTGAAATATGAGTCTGGTGGTGGGTAAATACTCCCCCAGTCTTACATGTATCTCTTCATTGGTTCTCTGTTACCCCCGCACAGATCTCCAGGTTGGGATGTGTATAATCTACAGAGTGCTCAGTGTAATCTGTTTGTGTAGGGGAAATGTATACAGGAATCCTATTTGTAATAACTTTACCTAAAAAAAAAGACATTAAGCTTTCTTATTATATTAAGTGACAATATATGTATGTAAATTAAAAGTAAATATAAGTAGGGGAGCGTTGGTGTCTCAATCAGTTAAGTGTCCGATTCTTGATTTCGGCTTAGGTCATGATCTCTTGGTTTGTGAGTTCGAGCCCTATGTAATGCTCTATGCTGACAGCACGGAGCCTGCTTGAGATTCCTTTTTTCCCCCTCTCTCTTTCTGCCCCTCCCCATGTGCGTGCACATGTTCTCTCTCTCCCTGTCTCTCTCTCTCTCTCTCTCTCAAACTTTAAAAAAAAGTAAATATAAATAAACCCAAGCACGAGAATATATTTTTTTTTTTTTACTAATCATGTGCATATCCCCAAAGTATAAGACAGAGTTAGGGCCATGCTAGTTATATCCTTTATAGCATTTTGTTTGAAACTCTAAAACAGTAAACATAGTAAGACTTAGTTTCCAAAAGTTTTTTCCATGTCCCTGATTCTGGACAGATTTATTAGAATTGTGCTGTTAACAGGCATCAGTGTCATTCAAGGACATAACTGTGGAGTTCACCCAGGAGGAGTGGCGGCAAATGGACTCTGCTCAGAGGACCCTGTACAGAGATGTGATGCTGGAGAACTACAGCCATCTGGTCTCACTGGGTAAGCAGACCTTACCATGTGACTCTCTTTCAACTGCGTATTCTGGTTTTTATTTTTAAAATGTTAATCACTTTTGCTGAAGTATAAATGATACAATGATATAATGAGGTATAAATAATACATATTATATCATTGTAGCCTCTTTTCTGTAATATAAATTGCCTTTTCACCTTGTTTCCTTTGCTGTCCAGAGGCTTTTTTAGTTTGAAGTAGTCTCACTTGTAATTTTTGTTGCCTGTGCTTCTGGTATCATATCCAATAAACAATTGCCAACACTGATGTCAAGGAGCTTTCTCTCAATGTTTTCTTCTAGGGAGTTTTAGGATTTTCAGGTCTTACGTTTAAGTCTTTAATCCATTTTGAGTTTACTTTTTTATGTAGTTTAAGAGTCCATTTTCATTCTTCTGCTTCTGGATATCCAGTTTTCCCAGTACCATTTATTGAAGAAACTGTTCTATTTCCATTGTGTATTCTTGATACCATGTTTAAGACCAGTTAACTATAGACGTATGGATATATTTCTGTGTCCTCTGTACTACCCATTGGTCTAAATGCTTGTTTTTATGCCAGTACCATACTGTTTTCATTATTCTAGTTTTGTGTAGCATATTTTGAAGTTTGGAAGTGTGATGCTTTTGCAGGAATTTTTACTTCATTACACGGGGTTTGTTATCTCACCACTTCAGGAATGAAGAGGTATGCACAAAATGAGCAGCAAGCAAAAGTTTAGTAGAGTATAAGAGCAGAAAGGAAGAATAGTATGAAAGCTGTTTACATTCACTTTCAAATGCCCACAGACTTTAGGCAATGGACTTTGTTTTATAAGGTTCTAGTGGTGCCCCCCCACCCACTTCCTTCCCCCTTAATCGTTCTCAGGTTCTACCATTATTGGCTTGATAGCTTTAGATGCTGAGTTGTCCATTCCTGATTGACTCAGTTCCATTGTATGAGGGGTGTGGCCATATCATTCCTTGTGGGTCATGTGTTTTATGGTCTACTTATTTTTAGTTAGGTCTTTTATCAAATTCCTGAGGGAAACCTGAGGGGAGTAAGTGGTGTCTCTTACATTCTTAGGAGGAGCCTTATGCCAAGGGGATTTGCTGTGGTCAGACACTCCCAGCATTGTTCTAAAATATGTGTTTTTCCCCACCCAGGGACCTCCGGTCCCAACCTTTCTCTCTCTGCCTACTGAATTCTATCTTTTCCTATCATAAGCTTCCAACATTGTTCTTTCTCAAGGTTGCTATGGCTGTCCAGGGTCTTTGTGGTTATGTATGAATTTTAGGATTTTTTTGGTACTTCTGTAAAGAATACCATTGGGATTTTGATAGGAACTGCATTGAATCTGTAGATCACTTTGGATACTAGGGACATTTTAAAAGTACTAATTCTTAGGGGCGCCTGGGTGGCGCAGTCGGTTAAGCGTCCGACTTCAGCCAGGTCACGATCTCACGGTCCGTGAGTTCGAGCCCCGCGTCAGGCTCTGGGCTGATGGCTCAGAGCCTGGAGCCTGTTTCCGATTCTGTGTCTCCCTCTCTCTCTGCCCCTCCCGCGTTCATGCTCTGCCTCTCTCTGTCCCCAAAAAAATAAATAAACGTTGAAAAAAGAAATAAATAAATAAATAAATAAATAAATAAATAAATAAAAATAAAAAAAGTACTAATTCTTCAATCCATGAATATGGAATGTTTTTCCATACATCTGTATCTTCTTTTTTTTCCATCAATGTTTTATAATATTTAGTATACAAGTCTTTCAGCTCTTTGGTTAAGTTTATTCCTAAGTATTTTTAAATTTTCTTTTCAGATAATTCATTGTTCATGTATAGAAACTATGTTGATTTTGAACCCTCCAATGGTACTAACTTTTTTAGTTTTAATAGGTTTTTAATTTTTATTTTAATTTTTATTTTTTAATGTTTGTTTATTTTTGAGAGAGTTTGAGCACAAGCAGGGTAGGGGCAGAGAGAGAGAGGGAGAGAGAGAATACCAAGCAGGCTCCATGCTGTCAGCACAGAGCCCGACTTGGGGCTCAAATTCACAATCGGTGAGATCATTACCTGAGCTGAAATCAAGAGTTGGCAACTTAACTGACTGAGCCACCCTGGCGCCCCAACAGTTTTTTGTTTTTTTTTTTAGTTGAGTCTTTAGGGTTTTCTACCTATAGAATCATGTCATCTGCGAACATAATTTTACTTTTTCCCTTCAGTTTTAGATACCTTTTATTTCTTTTTCTTGTCTAATTGCCTTGGATAACATTTCCAATAGTATGTTGAATAGAAGTGGTAATGGTGGGCACCCTTGCCTTCTACTGGATCTTACAGGGAAAGCTTTCAGTATTCCCCCATTGATTGTGATGTTAGCTATGGGCTTTTCATATATGCCTTTATTGTATTGAGGAAATTTACTTCTATACCTATTTTGTTGAGAATTTTAATCATGAATCAATGTTGAGCTTTGTCAAATGCTTTTTCTCTGTTTTTTGATATGCTAATATGGTTTTTTTTCCTTTCATTTCTTTGTATGGTGTATTACATAGATTGATTTGCATGTAAACAACCTTGTGTCCCAGGGATAAATCCTACTTGTTAATGATATAAGATCCTTTTAAATGTGCTATTAAATTCAGTTTGCTGGTCTTTAAGAATTTTTGAATCTGTGTTCATCAAGGATATTAGCCTATAGTTTTCTTTTCTTGTGATGTCTTTCTTTGGATTTACAATCGGGGTGATGGTGGTCTCACAAAATGAGTTTGGAAATGTTCTTTTTTCCATTTTTTGAAGGAGTTCAAGAAAGGTTGGTATTCTTTAAATGTCTGGTAGAATTCGGTTGTTGAGCCATGACACCCCGGACTTTTCTTTGTCAGGAGATTTTTGATTACAGATTCAATCTCCTTATTTGTCATTAGTCTGTTTAAGCTTTCTCTTTCTTCTTCTTCCTTTTTTTTTTTTTCTTTGAGAGAGAGTGCGCATGTGCTCATGCACACACAAGAGGGGGAAGGGGGAGAGAGAGAGAGAGAGAGAGGATCTTAAGCTGGCTCCACGCCTAGTGCAGAGCCCGACACAGGGCTTGATTTCACAACTGTAAAATGAAGAATCAGATGCTTAACCAACTGAGCCACCTAGGTGCCCCTCTGTTTCTTCTTTATCCATTCATCTATTTATTCATCTTGTATATTTTTAGGAATTTATCCATTTCTTCTAGGTGAATTTGTTTGTATAGTTGTTCATATTAATCCTTTATGATCCTTTTTATTTGTGAAGAATCTGTTGTAATATCTCTTTTCATTTTTTATTTTGAGTCTTTTGTCTTTTTTTAGTCTAAAAGGGATTTGTTCATTTTGTTTATTTTTTCAAAACACCAACTGTTAATTTTGCTCATTTTTGTATTCTCTTCTCTGTTACATTTATTTCTGCTCTAACCTGTATTATTTCCTACCTTCTTGGCTCAGTTCTTCTTTTTCTAGTTCCTTAAGATGTAAACTTGTTTATTTGATTTTTTAAATTTTTTAATGTAGGCATTATTGCTATAAACTTCCTCCTAATGCTGCTTGTGCTGTATCTAGTAACTTTCAGTACATTGGGTTTTTGCTTTTACTTGACTCAAGATACTTTGTATGTTACTTTTCCTTTCTGACCCAGTGTTTATTCAACTTTGTTGTTTAGCTTCCACATTTTTGTGATTTTTCCTATTTTCTTGCTGTGTTGATTTATAGTTCAGAAAAGATACTCAGAATGATTTCAGTCTTCTTAAATTTAAGATTTGTTTTGTGACCTAACATAAGATTTATCCGGGACAGTAATGTGTATACTGGAGAAAATGTGTTTTATTTTGATGGATGGAAAGTTTTGTATATGTCTGCTAGATCCAGTTGATCTATTGTGTTGTTCAAGTCAGCTGTTTCTTTCTTTATTTTTATGTCTAGATTCATTACCCATTATTGTAAGTGAAGTACTGAAGTTACCTACTTCAGTAATGAAGCAATGAAAATTGCTCTCAGCTTCTCTCTTTAGATCTATTTGGACATACCTCAGAGATTTTGCAGGTTCAATTCCAGACCATCACAATGAAATGAATACTACAATACAGCAAGTCAAATGAACTTTTTGGGTTCACAATGCATTATAAAAGTTATGTTTACGCTATGCTGTAGTCTATTAAGTATGTAATAGCATTATGTCTAAAAAACAATGTACATGTCTTACTTAAAAAAAAAACTGTTGCTGAAAAACTGCTAATCATTATCTGAGCTTTTAGGAAGTCATTATCACTGATAACAGATTGCCATTAACAAAAATAATAATAATGAAAGGTTTTTTTTAATTTTAATTCCAGTATAGTTAATATACAGTGTTCTATTAGTTTCAGGAGTACAATGTAATAATTCAGCAATTCTGTACATTACTCAGTGCTCGTCAAGATAAGTGTACTCTTAATCCCCTTTACCTATTTCACCCATACGTCCCTCCACCCACCTCCCCTCTCCTAACCATCAGTTTGTTCTCTATAATTGAGAATCTGTTTTTTGTTATTTCTTTTTTTCTTGTTCATTTGTGGTTTTTTTTCCTTAAATTTCATATATTAGTGAAATCACATGGTATTTGTCTTTTTCTGATTGACTTATTTCATTTATTAGCATTATACCATCTAGTTAGTTCCATGTGTGTTGTTGCAAATGGCAGGATTTCATTCTTTTTTAAGGCTGAGTGATATTCCATTGTATGTATATACCATACCTTCTTTATCCATTCATCAATTTGTGGACACTTGGGGTGCTTCTGTATCTGGGCTATTGTAAATAATGCTGCCCTAAACATAGGGCACTTCTTCCACTACTGGGTGGAATTACTTGATCATATGGTAATTCTTTTTTTTTTTTTGAGTAACCTCCATACTGTTTTCAACAGCTATACTAGTTTACATTGCTACCAACAGTGCACAAAGGTTCCTTTGCTCCATATCCATTGTTTCTTGTGTTTTTGATTTTAGCCATTCTGATAGGTGTGAGGTGATGTCTCATTGTGGTTTTGATTTACATTTCCCTGATGATGAGTGATGTTGAGCATCTTTCCATTTGCTGTTGGCCATTTGTATGTCCTCTGTAAAGAAATGTCCATTCATGTCATCTGCCCATTTTTAATTGGATTATTATTTCTGTGTGTGTGTGTGTGTGTGTGTGTGTGTGTGTGTGTGTGTGTTGAGTTGTAGAAGTTCTTTCTATGTTATTATTAACTGCTTTATGTGTTTGGGTGCTTCAATATTGGGTGCATAAGTATTTAAAATTGTTATATCTTCTTATTGGATTGTTCCCTTCACAATTAAATAGTGTCCTTATTACAGTCTCTGTTTCAAAGTGTATTTTGTCACTGGTTACCAGAACAGAAGTGGATGTGGGGGATGGATTATATAGGTGATGGGGATTAAGGAGTATACTTCTTGTGATGAACACTAGGTGGTATATGGAAGTGTTGAATCCAGGTGTATATTATACATCTGAAACTAATATTAGATTGTATGTTAACTAACTATAATTTTAAAAAAGCTAAAATAAAATAGTATATATTGACTATTTATTAAATAAATAAAGTCTATTTTGTCCAATATAAATATTGCTACCCTATCTTTCTTTTCACATCCATTTGCATGATAGATACTTCTCCATCCCTTCATTTTCAATCTGCATGTGTCTTTAGGTCTGAAATAAGTTTCTTGTAGGCAGCATATTGATGGGTCCTGCTTTTTTATGCATTCTGTCAACCCATGTCTTTGATAGGAGCATTTAGTCCATGTACGTTCAGTGTAATTATTGAAAGGTATGTACTTCTTGCCATTTTATTGCTTGTTTTATGGTTGTTTTTGTTGTTCTTTGTTCCTTTCTTCTCTTGCTCTCTTCTCTCACTGCTTGCTTGCTTCTTTAGTGATGTACTGGGATTCCTTGCTTTTTATTTTTTGCGTATCTATTACTGATTTCTGGTTTGTGGTTACCATTCAATTTGTATGTAACATCCTTTGCATATATCAGTTTATATTAAGTTGATGGTCACTTTACTTCCCTCCACCCCATTTTAGGTGTGTGTCACATTTTACATCCTTTTATTTTGTGAGTCCCTTGACTGATTTTTATAGGTACATTTATTTTTACTGCTCTTGTGCTTCCTACTTTTCTTTTTTTTTTTTTTTATTTAAATACAAGTTAGTTAACATATAGTGTAATAATGATTTCAGGAGTAGAATTTAGTGATTCATCACTTACATATAATACCCAGTGCTCATCCCAACAAGTGTCCTACTTAATGCCCATTGTGCTTCCTACTTTTCTTACTCCTACTTAGGGTCTTTTTTTTTTTCCCCACATAAAGAGTCTCCTTTAACATTTTGTTGTTATTTGTTTGTTTGTTTATTTTGAGAGAGAGTGAAAGCAGGTGGGGGAGGGGCAGAGAGAGCATTCCTAGCAGGCTCTGTGGGGCTCAATCCCACAACCATGAGATCATGACCTGAGCTGAAATCAAGAGTCAAACACTTTAACTGGCTGAGCTCCCAATGCCCCATTTCTTTCAAGGCTGATTATTGGTCATGAATTCCTTTAGCTTTTGTTTGTCTTGGAAACTTTCTGTTTCCTCTTCTATTCTGAATGATAGCCTTGCTAGGTAGAGTATTCTTGGCTACAAGTTTTTTTCCTTTCAGCACATTAAATATATCATGCTACTCCCTTGTTGCCTACAAAGTTTCTTGCTGAAAACTCAGCTGATAGTCGTAAGGGGTTTAACTTGTATATGACTGTTTCTTTTCTCTTGCTATTGAAATTCTCTCCTTATTACTACTTTTGCCATATTAATTACTGTGTGTCTTAGTGTGGACCTATTTGGGTTGCTTTTATTCAAGACTTTCTGTGTCTCCTGGGTCTGGATTTTTGTTTTCTTCCCAGGTTTGGGGAGTTTTCAGCTATTTCTTCAAAATTTCTGTCACCTTTTCTCTCTGTTATTATGCTTGATGATGTTGCTGAGTTTCCTAAATCTATTTTCATTTTGTATTACTTTTTTTCTCTTACTGTTCAGTTTGATTGCTTTCCATTACTGTGTCTTCCAGGTCACTGATCTATTCTTCTCCTTTCTCTAGGCTACCATTCATTCCATCTAGTGTATGAACAAAAAAAATTTTTTAATGTTTATTTATTTTTGAGAGAGAGAGAGAGAGACAGAGCATGAGTGGGAGGTTGGGCACAGAGAAAGAGAGGGAGACACAGACTCCAAAGCAGGCTCCAGGCTCTGAGCTGTCAGCACAAAGCCCGATGGGAGGCTCAAACCCACGAACTGCGAGATCATGACCTGAGCCAAAGTTGGACCCTTACTGACTGAGCCACCCAGGCGCCCCTCCATCCAGTGTATTTTGAATTTCATTTTTTGAGTTCTTTATCTCTGATTGGTTCTTTTTTATGTTTACTGTCTCTTTGTTAAGGATTTCCTGAGGTCCTGTGAGTATCTTTATGACCATTACTTTAATTTCTCTATCGGGCATATTATTTGTCTCCATTTTGCTTATGTCATTGTGATTTTTGTCCTGTTCTCTCATTTGGGACATATTCCTTTGCTTATTTTGCCTGACTCTCTGTGTCTGTTTCTGTATTAGGCAAGTAAGCTGCATTTCCTGCTCTTGAAAGTAATTGCCTTATGAAAAAGAGGTTCTATAGTGTCCTGCAGTGAAGTATCCCTTGATCACCAGAACCTGGTGCTTCAAAGGTGTCTCCTATGTGTGTTGCTTGTGCTGTCTGTTGTGGCTTAGCCACCTTTCCTTCAGTCCAGTTGTCTGCAATGTCTCTCTGCCTGTTGTGTACAGGGTGTGGTCCTGGTGGTATTAGTGGTCACTCTGGGGCTGCCTTGGGCTTGACGTGAGTCAGACCAGCTATTTGCCAGAGATGCAGCAGCATTGAACTGCAGGTTACTTTTCCTGTTTTGTCCCCTGAGAAGCTTTCTGTGGTGGGTGGAGCCTGCAGTCAGACCAGCTGTCTGCCCCCACTGGGCCATAGTCTATTTTATGTGGTTATCTTTCCCTCTCCCAGGGGCAGGAGTCACTGTGGAGTGTTGCTGACCCTTGTGTGGCTGCTTGCACACTACCAGGGTTGTGGCAGTGCTTTGGATGGGCTCTGGCCAGGAGTATATTGGCCACAGAAGTGCAGGAGATGGAGGTTGGGGGTGGGATGCACTGTGTTAACAAGGTTTGGAAGGGTCTTCTGTGGAAAGAGAGCTGGAGCTGGCTGGAGGGGGTGAGTCCACAGGGAAACGGGGCTGGGGGTTCACTATTAGCAAGTTTGGTAGTGAATGTTGGCACTGTGCTGGTTCCCACATGTTGCTTTGCTGGGGGGTAGGAGAGAAATGGCACCTGCCAACTCCTTTATTCCTGGAAAAGTCTCCCAATGATCCCTGTCCCTCTAGCACAGGCTGCAAGATTAGTAAACAAATTCCCTCCTATATACCCCAGGCTGTTTTTAAACTGCTGCTCCTGTGTGATATCACTGCAGGACTGTTTGTTGTGCTGTTTTTAAGGATGGGGTCCCCAGTTTAAGGAGGGGGACTCAACCCCCTGCTCTCCCAGAGATTAGGCTACTGATTTTTAAAGTTCTAGGTGTTAAATCCCATTGATTGTAAGAACTCAGGAGATTTGGTTCCTCTGTTTTTTTTAAACATTTATTTTTGAGAGAGAAGTGGGTGGGGGAGGGGGAGAGGGAGAGAGGGAGAGAGAGAGAATGAGTAGGGGAGGGGTAGGAGGAGGGGAACAGAGGTTCCAAAGCAGGATCCACACTGACAGCAATGAGCCTGATGTGGGCTCAGACCCATGAACTGTGAGATCATGACCTGAGCCGAAGTTGGATGCTCAACCAACTGAGCCACCCAGGTGTCCCAGATCCTCAGTTTTTAAAGCCAAATGTTACAGGGATTCATCGTTCCCATGTGGACTCTGCAGTATGCATCTGTTTCTCTCTCTTGACATCCACGCTCTTGGCATCCTTCCCATCTTGTTCTATACTCTTGGCATCCTTCCCGTCCCATGGGCCATTTAGCTCCTGACTGCATCTTTGGCCTTCCTACCCTCTTCCATGTGGCATCTTCTCTACCCTTAGTTGTGGAGTTTGTTCTGCCAGTCCTCAGTTGTTTCTGGGTTACTTACATTAATGTGAATGTTATCTAGTTGTGTCCATGGGGTGAGGTGAGCTTAGGGTCCCCCTACTCTGCCATCTTCCTTGGAAGTCCTAATGAAAACATCTGAAATATTTTGAGAATTACCAAAATGTGATACAGACACAAAGTGAGTGAACACTATTGAAAAAATGGCACCAATAGACTTCTCAGTGCGGGGTTGCCACCAGCCTTCAATTTATGCAAGGTGCAATATCAGTAAAGTGCAATAAAGCAAAGCACAATAAAATGAGATAAGCCCATACGTGCGTGTGCGTGCATACATTCTGATGTTAGGTGTGTATATAATTGTGATACCTTCCTGTCAAATTGATCCTCTTATCATTATGTAGTGACTTAGTTTCTGGAGAGTTTTTCACTTTATTTCCATTTTGTTGGTACAAGTATAGCCACTCTGCTTTCTTTTGGTTGCTATTTACATAAAATATCTTTTTCCATCCATTCTCTTTCAGTCTATATGTGTCCTTAAATCTAAACTTAGTTGCCTATAGACAGCCTGTCTCTAGGTCCTGTGTGTGTGTGTGTGTGTGTGTGTGTGTGTGTGTGTGTGTGTTTAATTCATTTAGCTATTCTATGCCTTTTCAATTGGGGGTTTAATCTGTTTACATTTAACTATTGATAGGTGATGACTTATGGCATGTTGTTAAATTGTTTTCTGTCTTTTTGTGGGTTTTTTTTTTTGTCCTTTTCTTCTTGTCTTGCTGTCTTTATTATTTAAAGATTTATGTCATTTGCTTGGATTTTTTTTATCTTCTGTGTATCTATTATAGATGTTTTGTTTGTAGTTAGCTTGACTATTGCATAAAATGTCTTGTAGTTATAACCATCTATTCTAAATTAATAACAACTTAACCTCAGTTGCACATAAAAACTGTACTTTTACTCTTTCTCTCACAATTTATGTTCTTGTCAGAATTCTCTTCATACTATGTATCCATTAACAAATTTTTAAATTAGTTAAAAGTAATTTATATACCACTATTACAGTGTTATCATATTCTGTGTTTGGCCTATTTATTTTTATTAATGAGCTTTATGCTTTCATATACTTCTGTGTTTTCATTTTGATTTGAAGAATTCCTCTGATTAAGTGTTTCTTGTCAAGCAGATCTAGTGGTAATAAACTCCCTTGGTTTTTGTTTGTTTGGGAAAGATTTTACTCTCTTCTTCATTTGTAAAGGATAATTTTGCCAGGTAAGGTATTCTTGGTTGGAAGGCTTTTTCTTTTAGTATTTTTGAATATATGATCCCACTCTCTCCTAACCTGCAGGGTTCCTGCTGAGAAATCTACTAACAGTCTTACCTTCTATTTGATGAGTCACTTTTTGCCTGCTGCTTTCAAAATTCTCTTTGTGACTTTTGACAATTCGATGATAATGTAACTTGGTGTGCTCTTATTTAAGTTGATCTTAGTTAGGGTTCTTGGAGCTTAATGAATCTGGATGTCCATTTCCCTCCCTAGATTTGAGACCTTTTTAGTCATGATTTCTTTAAATAAACCTTATGTCTCTTTCTCTCTTCTCCTGGGACTCCTAGAATGTGTGTATTGGTTCTTTTGTTGGTGTCCCATAAATCCCAAAGGTGTTCTTCACTTTTTTTCATTGCTTCTTCTTCTCTGACTAGATAATTTCAAATGACCTATTTTCAGATTTACAGATTATTTCTTCTTGATGAAGTCTGCTGTTGACATTCTCTATTACATTCATTGTGTTCTTTAGCCTCAGAATTTGTTGGTTTTTAAAAATTTTTTACTTTTATGATTTCTCTTTGTTGAACTTCTCATTTTGTTCATGAAATATTTTCCTGGTTTCACTGAGCTATCTGTGTTCTTTTTTAGCTTGCTGATCTTTTTTAAAACAACTATTTTTAATTCTTTGCCAGCCAGTTCGTAGATCTCCATATCTTTGGGGTTACTGTAAATTTATTCCTTTTTTTTTTTTTTTGGTAGTTTCATGTTTGTTGAGTTACTATAAATTTCTCTCTTTCTTTTGGTAGTCTCATGTTTGTTTTGTTTCTCATGTTCCTTGTAGTTTTGTGCTGATGTCCTTTGTAGGAGCATTCACTTCTTTTAAGCTTACAGACTGGATTCAGTAAAGAAAGACCTTTACTTAAGGGTGGGTATGAGGGGACTAGTTGGGTCGTGTATGGAAGCTGCATCCTTGGCAGGGGTGGGCAGCATACTGTGGACTTAGGGCAGCTCCATTAGCTGAAGTCAGCACTGGAGATTGTTGGCAGTGAAGGCTGCAAATGTCTATAGCAGCAGCAAGAGCTTCTGGGGTCCTGGTGACAAAGGCTGTTGGACTGCCCCTGGTCTCCGTTGCCCCATTGATGGATATCATGGCCATGAGGCTCTCTTTTGGTGCCAGGGTGCAGACACACAGAATGGCAGCACCAAAGTCCAGGACTCAAGCATGTGTTTGGTATTGCCAGGGTGCCATGGCTCCAGCCCCAAAGGGAACACAGTAGTGTCTCCTGCTCCAGAGGGTTACAACAGCATGGACTCTGGGCAGCATAGGCAAAGACTAGAGGTGTCCTTATTGGAGAAGGTTGCAAGCTGTCTTTTGTGACAGTGAGGACTGTTAAGGTTGTTGGTAACAAAGGAGGTCCTTTCTGCTCTTCTTTTTCCCTAACAAAGGAATATGGCTGAGGGAATTCCTCCTGGCACCAAAGGGTGCCATGCTAGAACATGGGGTAATACATGTAAGATGTTTTCTGTGCTTTTCTATGCCACTGTCCTCAGTTTTTGCACTCTACTAGGTTGCTACAATATGTTAATTATACTCTAGAGCTGACCCAGATCTATTTTCATCAATGGATAGTTGTTAGATCATTATTGGGAAACAATAGCTCGGACCTCCTAGTCTACCCTCTTACACTGGAGTCTTCTTCACTTTTTTTATGATTACATTTTCATGATTTATTTATTTTAAATTAGAAATTTGTACCTTTTAACTCCCATCACTTATTTCAAGCCCCTTTACCTCCTGCCTGTGACAACCACCAACCTATTCTCTGTATCTGTGCACTTGATTTTTGTTTTTATATTCCACATATGAGATCATATCCTGTTCATCTTTCTCTGTCTGAATTATTGTACTTAGCATAATGCTGTCAAGATCCATTAATGTTGTCACAGATAGCAATATTTCATTCTTTTTTAGGGCTGAATAAAATTCCATCTAAATAAATAAGTACAAATATATATAAATACATTTTCTTTTTTTTTTTTTTCAACATTTATTTATTTTTGGGACCGAGAGAGAGAGAGCATGAACGGGGGAGGGGCAGAGAGAGAGGGAGACACAGAATCGGAAATAGGCTCCAGGCTCTGAGCCATCAGCCCAGAGCCTGATGCGGGGCTCGAACTCACGGACTACGAGATCGTGACCTGGCTGAAGTCGGACGCTTAACCGACTGCGCCACCCAGGCGCCCCTATAAATACATTTTCTTATCCATTTGCTTATCAGTGGACACTTGGGTTATTTCCATTTTCTTGGCTGTCATAAATAATGCCAAGTGAACATGGGGGTTAATATGTCTCTTCTAGTTAGTGTTTTCATTTTCTTCAGATACTCAGAAGTGGAATTGCTGAATCATATGGTAGCTCTACTTTTAATTTTTGAGGAAACTCCATACTGTTTTCCATTGTGATTGTACCAATTTACATTCCCATCAACAGTGCACTAGGATTTCCTTTTCTCCCCATACTCGCCAACACTTGTTATTTCCTATCCTTTTGATAATAGCCATTCTAACAAGTGTGAGGTGATAACTCATTTCGTTTTGATTTTCATTTCCCTGATTACTAATCATGTTGACCACATTTTCATGTATTTGTTGGCCATCTATGTGTCCTCTTTGGAAAAATCCATTCAGTTGCTCTGTCCATATTTTATTTTATTTTGTTTTTATTTTTTTAATATTTATTCATTTTTGAGAAAGAAACAGAGCGTGAGCAGGGTAGGGACAGAGAGAGAAGGAGACACAGCAGGCTCCTGGCTCTGAGCTGTCAGCACAGAGCCCGATGCAGGGCTTGAACTCACAAACCATGAGATCATGATCTGAGCTGAAGTCAGACACTTAACCGCCTGAGCCACCCAGGCACCTCTGCCCATATTTTAAATAAATTTTTTGGTTTTTGCTGTTGAGTTGTAGGAGTTCTTTATATATTTTGGATATTAATCCCTTATCAGATATATGGTTTTCAAGTATTTTCTCCCATTCAAATAGGTTGCTTTTTTCATTTTGTTGATGGTACCTTTATTGTGCAGAAGCTTTTGTTTTATGTAGTCCCATTTGATTTTTTGCTTTTTTGCTTATGCTTTTGATGTTGAATCCAAAAAAGTCCTCACCAAGACCAGTGTCAAGGACCAAGCCTTTGTTTCCTTCTAGGAGTTCTATGGCTTTAGGTCTTAAATTCAAGTTTTTAATCCATTATGAGTTAATTTTTATATATGGTTTATGATAATGGTCCAGTTTCATAGTTTTACATGTGGCTGTCCAGTTTTTCCAACACCTATTTAAGAGACTGCCCTGTCCCTATTGTATATTTCTTGGCTCTTTTGTAGTGAGTTGATAGACTATATATGCATAGGTTTATTTCTGGGCTATTTCATTGCTGTGTGTGTCTGTTTTTGTGCCAATACCATACTATTTTGATTACTGCAGCTTTGTAATACAGTTTGAAATCAGGGAGTGTGATGCCCCTAGCATCTTTCTCAAGATTGCTTTGACTCTTTGGGGTCTTTTGTGATTACATACAAATTTTAGAATTGTTTCTTCCAGTTCAGTGAAAAATGCCATTGGAATTTTGATAGGGATTGCATTGAATTTGCAGATTGCTTTGGGTAGTATGGACTTTTTAACAGTATTAATTATTCTACTCCATAAGCACAGAATATCTTTCCATTTATTTCTCTTCTTTAATTTTTTTCATCAATGCCTTATAGTTGTCACTGTATAGGTTTTTCACCTCTTTGATTAAATATATTCCTAGGTATTTTATTTTTTTATTATAACTGGGATTGTTTTTGTTTTTTTCTTCTGATAGCTTGTGTATAGAAACACACCAGTTTTCTGTATCTTGATTTTTATATCCTACAACTTTACTGAATTCATGTATTCAAAGAGTTTTTTGGTAGAGTCTTTAGGGTTTTCTATGTATAATGTGTCATTTGCAAATAGTGACAGTTTTACTTCCTTACTGATTTGGATGCCTTTTATTTCTTTTCCTTGCCTAATTGCTGTGGCTAGGACTTCCAATAGGATGTTAAATAAATTAGTGAGAGTGGCATCTTTTTTCCTGATCTTAGAGGAAAAACTCTTCAGCTTTTCACCATTCAGTATGATATTAGCTCTGGGCTTGTTATATATGGCTTCCATTATGTTGAGATACATTCCCTCTGTACTCACTTTGTTGAGAATTTTTTTATCATAAATGGACATTGAATTTTATCAGATACTTTTTCTGCGTATTGATATGACCACATGATTTTTATTCTTCATTTTGTTAATATGGTATATCTCATTGATTGATTTCCAAATATTGAACCATCCTTGCATCTTTGGAATAAATTTTACCTGATCATGCTATATGATCCTTTTAGTGTGTTGTTGAACTCAGTTTGCTAATATTTTGTTGAGGACTATGTATGTTCATCCAGAATATGGGCCTGTAATTCTCCTTCTTGTGGTGTTCTTGTCTGGTTTTGGTATCAGAGTAATGCTGGCCTCAAAATGAATTTGAAAGTGTTCCCTCCTCTTACTTCACATTGTTGTTGTTGCTTTACCATTGAATTTTGTGAGTTCATATAGTCTAGATATAAGTTTTTTGTCAAATGTATAATTTGTACATTTTTATACTAGTCTGTGCCTTGTCTTCTCATCCTCTTCATAAAGTCTTTAGCAGAGTGTAAATTTTTAATTTTGATGAAGTCCGATTTATCAGAGTGTTTTGTTGTTGTGTCTAAGAATGCTTCACCAAGTTTTTGGTCCAAAGTTTTTCTCCACATTTTAAAAAATTAGGTCATTTTACATTTACATTTACATTAATGGTGCATTTTGAGTTAATTCCTGTATAGTGAAGTTTACGTTGAGATCATTTTGTTGCCTGTGGATATCTACTTGTTCTGTACCATTACCTTTCTTCCATTGAATTTTTTCCTTTGCCAAAAAATCAGTTGGCTGTATTTTCATTGGTTAGTTTCTGGGTTTTCTAAATCAGGTAAAGTGATGCTTCCCAAATCATACTTCTTCAACATTGTTTTATCTCTTCTGGTTACTTCAGCTTTACATATAAATTTAGAATAATGTTGTGGGGTTTTTTTGTTTTGTTTTGTTTTTAATTTTTTTTTTCAACGTTTATTTATTTTTGGGACAGAGAGAGACAGAGCATGAACGGGGGAGGGGCAGAGAGAGAGGGAGACACAGAATCGGAAACAGGCTCCAGGCTCTGAGCCATCAGCCCAGAGCCCGACGCGGGGCTCGAACTCACGGACTGCGAGATCGTGACCTGGCTGAAGTCGGACGCTTAACCGACTGCGCCACCCAGGCGCCCCAATGTTGTGTTTTTTAAAATCTTACTTGCTCTGGCAATTACATTTAATGTATCAGTTTCCAATTCTTATAAGAGTTAATATCTGTACTGTGTTACAATCCATAAACAAATGATATATACTTATTTAGATCTTTTATTTCTTTTATCAGGGTTTTATAGTTTTCAGTATAAAAGTCCTGTACATGTTTTATTCAATGTATACCTCAATCAGTAATCAATTTTTGATTATGTTGAGGGATTGTAAATGGCATTGTATTTTACTTTGTTTTCTTATCAGTTGCTAGTTTATAGAATATTTTTATATGTCCTTTTATGCTGAGAGCTTGCTGAACTTTCTTAGGAGTGGTAAGAGCAGTGGTAATTTGCCTTGTTTCCAGTCTTAGAGGGAAAGCATCAGTCTTTCACCAGGTTATATTATTTGGCAGGAGGTCTTTTACATTCTTCATCAACTTGAGGAAGCTCTCTTATTTCTCCTATTTCCAGTTTTCAGAGAGTATTTCTTATGAATGGATTTTGAATTTTGTCAAAAAACATTTTTGTATCTACTTGCTATAATTTTATGGTTTTTCTTATTTATCTCATTAATGTGGTAGACTACACTGAATGATTTTTAAATACTGAATCAGCCTTGCATACTTGGAATAAACCTTACTTGGTCATGTTATATAATTCTTTTTTTGTTGCTAAATTCTGTTTGCTAATATTTCTTTTAATGTTTATTTATTTTGAGAGACAGAGAGAGCGAGCGCAACCGGGGGAGGGGCAGAGAGAGAGAATCCTAAGCAGGCTTTGCACTGTCGGCACAGATCCCAACCAGGGACTCAAACTCCAAAACCATGAGATCATGACCTGAGTCCAGATCAAGAGTTGGATGCCTAACTGACTGAGCCACTCAGGTGCCCCATGTTTGCTAATATTTTTAAAGTAGTTTTGCATCTCTATTCATGAGGTAAATTGGTCTATGGTTTTATACTGTCTTTGTCTTAGTATTCACATCAGGATAATGTTGACCTCATAAAACTGGTCTGAAATTGTTCTCTCCTTTCTATTATCTGGAAGAGATTGTGTGAAAATTATGTTTATTTTTCTTTAAATGTTTGGTAGAATTCTTTTTTTTATAGTAAAAAGCTTTAATTTAATAGACTGAATGTGTTTTTATAGGCAACCAATTAGCAGATTAATGAGCCATTTAACTTTCTTTACTTAAAACCAATAGTCAAGAAAGATGAACCCAAAATGCATCCTCTTATACTGACCAACATAACTAAGTACAAATGAAGTCAGTGGCATACCCCCACTAGCATGCTGCGCTGTATGTCAATAAAACAAGCCCTCCCCCGCCCCAAGCCCTGGCCCCCTGGCAAACATGGATAAATGATGGTGCACTGCACAATGATACCATTAGGTGAGAACTTTGGTTCGTATAGTTGGGTGCCACAGAGGTTGCACTGAAAACCCGCAGCCCGGGCACCCAAAGTCAGTCAGCCATGGTAAGCTCGTGGCATCAGCCATGTTCCTTCCACAACACCAGGTGAATACTGTGGTCAGGCATGCTGGTGGCAAAGACCAAGCCCATGTCATTGTGCCCATCCAGTCCATTGAGCCAGGATGCTTCGCCCGCCAGGAAGCTTGAGCCTCTCTTTGATTTCCTGTACTCTGGCAGAGGCCAGCGGCTAATCAGGCTCTCTGTCCTCAAGTCCATGATATACAGGTAGCGGTTGTCAAACAGCAGAGCAAAGATATCTCCAAAGCCAAGCAA
This sequence comes from Acinonyx jubatus, assembly GCF_027475565.1. NCBI lineage: Eukaryota > Metazoa > Chordata > Mammalia > Carnivora > Felidae > Acinonyx > Acinonyx jubatus. The sequence continues at coordinate 62,479,420 of NC_069391.1, forward strand.
GGCCAAGTTTGCTATCTCAGGAGTCTTGATGACCCTGAGAATATCGTAACTGGCAAAGTCCCACTGGTAGAGACCCAGTGCGGAACTACAGACAATGTATTTGCCATCAAAATGAAGTCTTGGCTGCAGGCAGATACTCCTTTCCTCAGAGACAGACAATGTCTTCAAGCATTTGCAGTTAATTTCTCTCCCAATCGGCCAAATCTTGATCTCATATTTGTCCACACTTAAAAGTATGTAGTCTCCAGGGCTGTGCAAAAGAGACTTGACTTTGCACTTCTGCAAAACCACCTGTACAGAGAAGTCCATCTTTGTAGTAAGTGCATACACTCTGGCACTGTGTCCAATTAATGATGAGGTCTCAAAGGTTTCATGGTCCTCCAGTTGCTTCATTCTCAAAATAGCCTTCAAATAAACCTTCTTCCAGTGCAAAGCGTCCTGAGCAGAATCATCTATCTGCCAGCCCAGATTTTTACATGTAGTCTGCCACACCTCCATACAGGCACTTATCACCTTATTCCACTGTTTAGAGACAAGGCAGCATGTGAGTAAAGTCTGGGGATCGAGCCATTTTAACAAAAACTGAGCTCCAGGTGAAGGAGTTTGAGCAAGTCCCGCTTGAGGAGAGGTTCCAGGTTATTGGAGAGATGCCTGAGCTGGACTGCCCCACTCAGACTAATCAGGTGATCCAGAGTTCCATTTTTTTCTGCAAGTCCGTCAGAGAAAGAAATGTAACAGAAATGTTATCAAGCCATGTCTCAAAGTCCTTTCTCTCCGTAAGGTTATGGAAAAATTTACCTGAGCCAGCGTCTCGGGGCCCGGGACCTCGCGCCGGGCTCACACCAACTAGGCGCGCTCCGGCCACCAGAGCCTCATAGCGGCCAGGTCCGCTCCGCGGCCATGGTGCTTGGACCAGCAGCCGTCTCTCGGGGTCTGCAACCTGTTTGGTAGAATTCTTTAGCAAAAGTATCTGGTCCTGGAGATTTTTTTGTGTGTTTAAATTACAAATTCAGTTTCTTTAATAGTTATTGGACAATTTAATTATCACGTTTAGGTTAATTGTATTATTTTTGCTTTCCTAGCAATTAGTCCATTTTATGTGTCAGATTTATGTGCATAGAGTTCACGATATTATTCTTTTGTTATAATTTTGGTGTCAGTGGGTTCTGTTTTTTATACCCTTGTTTTATATGTCATACTGATCATTTGTCTTATTTTTTCTGGTTAATTGTTTCTAGAAGTTTGTCAATTTTATTCTTTTCATGCAGCTTTCTTTTACTGGATTTTTTAAAAATTGTTTTCTGTTTCCAATTTCATTGATTTCTGCTCTTGAGTTTTCCTTCTGCTGAAGTTGGGTTTATTGTGCTCTCATGCTTTTTTTTAATGTTTATTTTTGAGAGAGAAGGACAGAGCGCGAGCTGGGGAGGGGCAGAGAGGGAGATGCAGAAACCGAAGCAGACTCCAGGCTCTGAGCTGTCAGTACAGACCCCAATGCAGAGCTCAAACCCATGAACCATGAGATGATGACCTGAGCCAAAGTCAGATGTTTAACCAGCTGAGCCACCCAGACGCCCCTATTGATTTGAGACATTTTTTTTCTTTTCTAAAGTAAACATTTAGTGCTATAAATTTCTCAGCACTCCTTTAGCTGTATTATACAAATTGTGTATCAAGTCACTAAAACAGATTCTTCATTTATATTTCCTAATGTATCTCCTCCATGATAGATTACAGTATGTGATCTTGAAGAAATGTATTTAAAACATAACTATTTACTTAATACTCACTAGTTGGTAGATACCTGTGCAATTCTCAAGCTATTTAATAGCACAGCCTTTAATTTTCCTAGAGTGGTTTGAACACTTAGCCAAGCATTCAACTAAGTACTAGAAAAGTAATTATGAACAAAATATAGAATGTCTGCTTTCAGGAAGTTCAGCATTCTAGGGGGAAATTAAAATTAAATTTTATAAGCAAATACAGCTCTGCAAAATGATAAGCACCAGGAAGCAAAATTATACAATGCAGTTTTTCTAATTGCAGTACTTGACTTCAGGGAGCTTAATGAAACCTTTCCATTTAAAAAAAAAAAATGGTGCTATTTGTTGAGGCTGGGTCGGGGAGGGGTTCACTAGACTACTTTTTTTTTTAAATTTTTTAAATATTTATTTATTTTGTTTGTTTTGTTTTTAACTTTATTTCTTAAAATTTATATCCAAATTAATATATAGTGAAGCAACGACTTTTTTTTCAATATATGAAATTTATTGTCAAATTGATTTCCATACAACACCCAGTGTTCATCCCAAAAGGTGCCCTCCTCAATACCCATCACCCACCCTCCCCTCCCTCCCACCCCCCATCAACCCTCAGTTTGTTCTCAGTTTTTAACAGTCTCTTATGCTTTGGCTCTCTCCCACTCTAACCTCTTTTTTTTTTTTTCCCCACCCCTCCCCCATGGGTTTCTGTTAAGTTTCTCAGGATCCACATAAGAGTGAAAACATATGGTATCTGTCTTTCTCTGTATGGCTTATTTCACTTAGCATCACACTCTCCAGTTCCATCCACGTTGCTACAAAGGGCCATATTTCATTCTTTCTCATTGCCACGTAGTACTCCATTGTGTATACAAACCACCATTTCTTTATCCATTCATCAGTTGATGGACATTTAGGCTCTTTCCATAATTTGGATATTGTGGAGAGTGCTGCTATAAACATTGGGGGACAAGTGCCCCTATGCATCAGCACTCCTGTATCCCTTGGGTAAATTCCTAGTAGTGCTGTTGCTGGGTCATAGGGTCGGTCTATTTTTAATTTTCTGAGGAACCTCCACACTGTTTTCCAGAGTGGCTGCACCAGTTTGCATTCCCACCAACAGTGCAAGAGGGTTGCCGTTTCTCCACATCCTTTCCAGCATCTGTAGTCTCCTGATTTGTTCATTTTGGCCACTCTGACTGGCGTGAGGTGATATCTGGGTGTGGTTTTGATTTGTATTTCCCTGATGAGCGACATTGAGCATCTTTTCATGTGCCTGTTGGCCATCCGGATGTCTTCTTTAGAGAAGTGTCTATTCATGTTTTCTGCCCATTTCTTCACTGGGTTGTTTTTCAGGTGTGGAGTTTGGTGAGCTCTTTATAGATTTTGGATACTAGCCCTTTGTCCGATATGTCATTTGCAACTATCTTTTCCCATTCCGTTGGTTGCCTTTTAGTTTTGTTGGTTGTTTCCTTTGCTGTGCAGAAGCTTTTTATCTTCATAAGGTCCCAGTAATTCATTTTTGCTTTTAATTCCCTTGTCTTTGGGGATGTGTCAAGTAAGAGATTGCTATAGCTGAGGTCAGAGAGGCCTTTTCCTGCTTTCTCCTCTAGGGTTTTGATGGTTTCCTGTCTCATATTCAGGTCCTTTATCCATTTTGAGTTTATTTTTGTGAATGGTGTGAGAAAGTGGTCTAGTTTCCACCTTCTGCATGTTGCTGTCCAGTTCTCCCAGCACCATTTGTTAAAGAGACTGTCTTTTTTCCATTGGATGTTCTTTCCTACTTTGTCAAAGATGAGTTGGCCATACATTTGTGGGTCTCGTTCTGGGGTTTCTATTCTATTCCATTGGTCTATGTGTCTGTTTTTGTGCCAATACCATTGCTGTCTTGATGATGACAGCTTTGTAGTAGAGGCTAAAGTCTGGGATTGTGATGCCTCCTGCTTTGGTCTTCTTCTTCAAAATTCCTTTGGCTATTCGGGGCCTTTTGTGGTTCCATATGAATTTTAGGATTGCTTGTTCTAGTTTCAAGAAGAATGCTGGTGCAATTTTGATTGTGATTGCATTGAATGCGTAGATAGCTTTGGGTAGTATTGACATTTTGACAATATTTATTCTTCCAATCCATGAGCAGGGAATGTCTTTCCATTTCTTTATACCTTCTTCAGTTTCCTTCATAAGCTTTCTATAGTTTTCAGCATACAGATCTTTTACATCTTTGGTTAGATTTATTCCTAGGTATTTTATGCTTCTTCGTGCAACTGTGAATGGGATCAGTTTCTTTGTCTTCCTGTTGCTTCATTGTTAGTGTATGAGAATGCAACTGCTTTCTGTACATTGATTTTGTATCCTGCGACTTTGCTGAATTCATGTATCAGTTCTAGCAGACTTTTGGTGGAGTCTATCGGATTTTCCATGTATAGTATCATGTCATCTGCAAAAAGTGAAAGCTTGACTTCATCTTTGCCAATTTTGATGCCTTTGATTTCCTTTTGTTGTCTGATTGCTGATGCTAGAACTTCCAACAGTATGTTAAACAACAGTGGTGAGAGTGGGCATCCCTGTCGTGTTCCTGATCTCAGGGAAAAAGCTCTCAGTTTTTCCCCATTGAGGATGATGTTAGCTGTGGGCTTTTCATATATGGCTTTTATGATGTTTAAGTATGTTCCTTCTATCCCGACTTTCTCAAGGGTTTTTATTAAGAAAGGGTGCTGAATTTTGTCAAAGGCCTTTTCTGCATCGATTGACAGGATCATATGGTTCTTATCTTTTCTTTGATTAATGTGATGTATCACGTTGATTGATTTGCGAATGTTGAACCAGCCCTGCATCCCAGGAATGAATCCCACTTGATCATGGTGAATAATTCTTTTTATATGCTGTTGAATTCGATTTGCTAGTATCTTATTGAGAATTTCTGCATCCATATTCATCAGGGATATTGGCCTGTAGTTCTCTTTTTTTACTGGGTCTCTGTCTGGTTTAGGAATCAAAGTAATACTGGCTTCATAGAATGAGTCTGGAGGTTTTCCTTCCCTTTCTATTTCTTGGAATAGCTTGAGAAGGATAGGTATTATCTCTGCTTTAACCTTTTATTTATTTTTGAGACAGAGAGAGACAGAGCATGAACGGGGGAGGGGCAGAGAGAGAGGGAGACACAGAATCGGAAGCAGGCACCAGGCTCTGAGCCATCAGCCCAGAGCCCGACGTGGGGCTCAAACTCACGGACCACGAGATCGTGTCCTGAGCCGAAGTCGGACGTTTAACCGACTGAGCCACCCAGGCGCCCCTATCTCTGCTTTAAACGTCTGGTAGAACTCCCCTGGGAAGCCATGTGGTCCTGGACTTTTATTTGTTGGGAGATTTTTGATAACTGATTCAATTTCTTCGCTGGTTATGGGTTTGTTCAAGGTTTCTATTTCCTCCTGATTGAGTTTTCGAAGAGTGTGGGTGTTTAGGAATTTGTCCATTTCTTCCAGGCTGTCCAGTTTGTTGGCCTATAATTTTTCATAGTATTCCGTGATAATTGTTTGTATTTCTGAGGGACTGGTTGTAATAATTCCATTTTCATTGATGATTTTTTCTATTTGGGTCATCTCCCTTTTCTTTTTGAGAAGCCTGGCTAGAGGTTTATCAATTTTGTTTATTTTTTCAAAAAACCAACTCTTGGTTTCGTTGATCTGCTCTACAGTTTTTTTAGATTCTATATTGTTTATTTCTGCTCTGATCTTTATTATTTCTCTTCTTCTGCTGGGTTTGGGGTGTCTTTGCTGTTCTGCTTCTATTTCCTTTAGGTGTGCTGTTAGATTTTGTATTTGGGATTTTTCTTGTTTCTTGAGATAGGCGTGGATTGCAATGTATTTTCCTCTCAGGACTGCCTTCGCTGCATCCCAAAGCATTTGGATTGTTGTATTTTCATTTTCATTTGTTTCCATATATTTTTTAATTTCTTCTCTAATTGCCTGGTTGACCCATTCATTCTTTAGTACGGTGTTCTTTAACCTCCATGCTTTTGGAGGTTTTCCAGACTTTTTCCTGTGGTTGATTTCAAGCTTCATAGCATTGTGGTCTGAAAGTATGCATGGTATAATTTCAATTCTTGTATAATTATGAAGGGCTGTTTTGTGACCCAGTATGTGATCTGTGTTGGAGAATGTTCCATGTGCACTCTAGAAGAAAGTATATTCTGTTGCTTTGGGATGCAGAGTTCAAAATATATCTGTCAAGTCCATCTGATCAATGTATCATTCAGGGCCCTTGTTTCTTTATTGACTGTGTGTCTAGATGCTCTATCCATTTCTGTAAGTGGAGTGTTAAAGTCCCCTGCAATTACCACATTCTTATCAATAAGGTTGCTTATGTTTGTGAGTAATTGTTTTATATATTTGGGGGCTCCCGTATTCGGCGATAGACATTTGTAATTGTTAGCTCTTCCTGCTGGATAGACCCTGTAATTATTATATAATGACCTTCTTCATCTCTTGTTACAGTCTTTAATTTAAAGTCTAGTTTGTCTGATATAAGTATGGCTACTCCAGCTTTCTTTTGGCTTCCAGTAGCATGATAAATAGTTCTCCATCCCCTCACTTTCAATCTGAAAGTGTCCTCAGGTCTAAAATGAGTCTCTTGTAGCCAGCAAATAGATGCGTCTTGTTTTTTTATCATTCTGATACCCTATGTCTTTTGGTTGGCGCATTTAGTCCATTTACATTCAGTGTTATTATTGAAAGATATGGGTTTAGAGTCATTGTGATGTCCGTAGGTTTCATGCTTGTAGCGATGTCTCTGGTACTTTGTCTCACAGGATCCCCTTTAGGATCTCTTGTAGGGCTGGTTTAGTGGTGACGAATTCCTTCAGTTTTTGTTTGTTTGGGAAGACCTTTATCTCTCCTTCTATTCTAAATGACAGACTTGCTGGATAGAGGATTCTCGGCTGCATATTTTTTCTGTTCATCACATTGAAGATTTCCTGCCATTCCTTTCTGGCCTGCCAAGTTTCAGTAGACAGATCCGTCACGAGTCTTATCGGTCTCCCTTTATATGTTAAAGCACATTTATCCCTAGCTGCTTCAGAATTCTCTCTTTATCCTTGTATTTTGCCAGTTTCACTATGCAATGTCATGCAGAAGATTGATTCAAGTTACGTCTGAAGGGAGTTCTCTGTGCCTCTTGGATTACAATGCCTTTTTCCTTCCCCAGATCAGGGAAGTTCTCAGCTATGATTTCTTCAAGTACACCTTCAGCACCTTTCCCTCTCTCTTCCTCCTCTGAATACCAATAATGCGTAGATTATTTCTTTTTAGTGCATCACTTAGTTCTCTAATTTTCCCCTCATACTCCTGGATTCTTTTATCTGTCTTTTTCTCAGCTTACTCTTTTTCCATAATATTATGTTCTAGTTCACCTATTCTCTCCTCCGCCTCTTCAATCCAAGCTGTGGTCGTTTCCATTTATTTTGCACCTCGTTTATAGCGTTTTTCAGCTCCTCCTGACTATTCCTTAGTCCCTTGATCTCTGTAGCAATAGATTCTCTGCTGTCCTCTATACTTTTTTCAAGCCCAGCGATTAATTTTAAGAGTATTATTCTAAATTCACTTTCTGTTATATTATTTAAATCCTTTTTGATCAGTTCATTAGCTGTTGTTATTTCCTGGAGATTCTTTTGAGGGGAATTCTTCCGTTTGGTCATTTTTGATAGTCCCTGGAGTGGTGTGGACCTGCAGGGCACTTCCCCTGTGCTGTGGTGTATAACTGGATTTGGTAGGCGGGGCCAAGTCAGACCTGATGTCTGCCCCCAGCCCACCGCTGGGGCCACAGTCAGACTGGTGTGTGCCTTCCCCTCTCCTAGGGGCGGGATTCACTGTGGGGTGGCGTGGCCCGTCTGGGCTGCTTGCACACTGCCAGGCTTGTGGTGCTGGGGATCTGGCGTATTAGCTGGAGTGGGTAGGCAAGGTGATTGGAGGGAGGAGGGGCAGGCTTAGCTCGCTTCTCCTTAGGTGATCCACTTCAGGAGGGGCCCTGTGGCAGCGGGAGGGAGTCAGACCCGCTGCCGGAGGGGTGGCTCTGCAGAAGCACAGCCTTAGGTGTTTGCGCGGAGCAAGCAAGTTCCCTGGCAGGAACTGGTTCCCTTTGGGATTTTGGCTGGGGGATGGGCGAGGGAGATGGGGATGGGCGAGGGAGATGGCGCTGGTGAGCTCCTTTGTTCCCCGCCAAACTGAGCTCTGTCCTCCCGGGGCTCAGCAACTCTCCCTCCCGTTGTCCTCCAGCCTTCCTGCTCTCTGAGCAGAGCTGTTAACTTATGACCTCCCAGATGCTAAGTCCCACTTGCTGTCGGAACACACTCTGTCTGGCCCCTCCACTTTTGCAAGCCAGATTCGGGGGCTCTGCTTGGCCGGCGGGCTGCCCCTGTGCCCCAGCTCCCTCCCGCCAGTCCATGTAGCGCGCACCGCCTCTCCGCCCTCCCTACCCTCTTCCATGGGCCTCTCATCTGCGCTTTGCTCCAGAGACTCTATCCTGCTAGTCTTCTGGCGGTTTTCTGGGTTATTTAGGCAGGTGTAGGTGGAATCTAAGTGATCAACAGGACGCGCAGTGAACCCAGCATCCTCCTACACCGCCATCTTCCCTAGAAAGCAAAATTTTAGTAGATTCCTTAATGCCCTTACCCTTTTAGACCATCCCTCCTCCCACAGCCCTTCCAGCAACCCTCAGTTTGTTCTCCATATTTATGAGTCTCTTTTGTTTTGTCCCCCTCCCTGTTTTTATATTATTTTTGTTCCCCTTCCCTTATGTTCATCTGTTTTGTCTCTTAAAGTCCTCATATGAGTGAAGTCATATGATTTTTGTCTTTCTCTGACTAATTTCTCTTAGCATAATACCCTCCAGTTCCATCCACATAGTTGCAAATGGCAAGATTTCATTCTTTTTGATTTCCGAGTAATACTCCATTGTATACCACATTTTCTTTATCCATTCATCCACCGATGGACATTTGGGCTCTTTCCATACTTTGGCTACTGTTGATAGTGCTGCTATAAACATGGGGGTGCATGTGTCCCTTCGAAACAGCACACCTGTATCCCTTGGATAAATGCCTAGTAGTGCAATTGCTGGGTTGTAGGGTAGTTCTATTTTTAGTTTTTTGAGAAAACTCCATACTGTTTTCCAGAGTGGCTGCACCAGCTTGCATTGCCACCAACAATGCAAAAGAGATCCTCTTTCTCCACATCCTCACCAACATCTGTTGTTGCCTGAGTTGTTAATGTTAGCCATTCTGACAGGTGTGAAGTGGTATCTCATTGTGGTTTTGATTTCTATTTCCCTAATGATGAGTGATGTTGAGCATTTTTTCATGTGTCAGTTGGCCATCTGGATGTCTTCTTTGGAGGAGTGTCTATTCATGTCTTTCTGCCATTTCTTCACAGGATTATTTGATTTTTGGGTGTTGAGTTTACTACGTTCTTTGTAGATTTTGGATACTAACTCTTTATCTGATATGTCATTTGCAAATACCTTCTCCCATTCCTTCAGTTGCCTCTTAGTTTTGCTGATTGTTTCCTTTGCTGTGCAGAAGGTTTTTATTTTGATGAGGTCCCAGTAGTTGATTTTTGCTTTTGTTTCCCTTGCCTCCGGAGATGTGTTGAGTAAGAAATTGCTGCAGGCAAGATCAGAGAGGTTTTGCCTGCTTTCTCCTCAAGGATTTTGATGGCTTCCTGTCTTACATTGAGGTCTTTCATCCACTTCGAGTTTATTTTTGTGTATGGTGTAAGAAAGTGGTCCAGGTTCATTTTTCTGCATGTCGCTGTCCAGTTTTCCCAGCACCACTTGCTGAAGAGACTGTCTTTATTCCATTGGATATTCTTTCCTGCTTTGTCAAAGATTAGTTGCCCATACGTTTGTGGTTCCATTTCTGGATTCTCTACTCTATTCCACTGATCTGAGTGTCTGTTCTTCTGCCAGTACCTTACTGTCTTGATGATTACAGCTTTGTAGTATAGCTTGAAATCTGGGATTGTGATGCCTCCTGCTTTGGTTTTCTTTTTCAAGATTGCCTTGGCTATTCGGGGTCTTTTCTGGTTCCATACAAATTTTAGGATTATTTGTTTTAGCTCTGTAAAGAATGCTGGTGTTACTGTCATAGGGATCACGTTGAATATATAGATTGCTTTGGGTAGCATTGACATTTTCACAATATTTGTTCTTCCTATCCAGGAGCATGGAATATTTTTCCATTTCTTTGTGTCTTCTTAAATTTCTTTCATCAGCTTTCTATAGTTTTCAGCATACAGATTTTTCACCTCTTTGGTTAGATTTATTCCTAGGTATTTTATGGTTTTTGGTACAACTGTAAATGGAATCGATTCCTTGACTTCTCTTTCTGTCGCTTCATTGTTGGTGTATAGGAATGCAACCGATTCCTATGAATTGATTTTATATCCTGCAACTTTGCTGAATTCATGAATCAGTTCTAGCAGTTTTTTGGTGGAAGCTTGTAGGTTTTCCTTATAGAGTATCATGTCACCTGTGAAGAGGGAAAGTTTGACCTCCTCCTGGCCAATTTGGATGCCTTTTATTTCTTTGTGTTGTCTGATTGCAGAGGCTAAGACTTCCAATACTACGTTGAATAACAGTGGCGAGAGTGGACATCCCTGTCTTATTCCTGTCCTTAGGGGGAAAACTCTCAGTTTTTCCCCATTGAGGATGATATTAGCGTTGGGTTGCTCGTATATGGCTTTTATGATCTCGAGGTATGATCCTTCTATCCCTACTCTCTTGAGGGTTTTTATCATCATCTATTGAGAGGATCATATGGTTCTTGTCCTTTCTTTTATTAATGTGATGAATCACGTTAATTGTTTTGTGGATATTGAACCAGCCCTGCATCCCAGGTATAAATCCCACTTGGTCGTGGTGAATAATTTTTTTAATGTATTGTTGGATCCGGTTGGCTAATATCTTGTTGAGGATTTTTGCATCCATGTTCATCAGGGAAATTGGTCTATAGTTCTCCTTTTTAGTGGGGTCTCTGTCTGGTTTTGGAATCAGGGTAATGCTGGCTTCAGAGAAAGAGTTTGGAAGTTTTCCTTCCATTTCTATTTTTTGGAACAGTTTCAAGAGAATAGATGTTAACTCTTCCTAAATGTTTGGTAGAATTCCCCTGGAAAGCCATCTGGCACTGGACTCTTGTTTTTTGGCAGACTTTTGATTACTAATTCAATTTCCTTACTGGTTATGGGTCTGTTCAAATTTTCTATTTCTTCCTGTTTCAGTTTTGGTAGTGCATATGTTTCTAGGAATTTGTCCATTTCTTCCACATTGCCCATTTTGTTGGCATATAATTGCTCATAATATTCTCATATTATTGTTTTTATTTCTGTTGTGTTGGTTGTGATTTCTCCTCTTTCATTCTTGATTTTACTTACTTGGGTCCTTTCCTTTTTCTTCTTGATCAAACTGGCTAGTGGTTTATCAATTTTGTTAATTCTTTCAAAGAACCAGCTTTTGGTTTCATTGACCTACTGGGTTTTTTTTGTTTTTTGTGTTTTTTTTGTTGTTGTTGTTGTTTTTTTGTTTTGGTTTGGTTTTAATAACATTGATTTTTGCTCTAATCTTTATTATTTCCTGTCTTCTGCTGGTTTTGGGTTTTATTTGCTGTTCTTTTTCCAGCTCCTTAAGGTATAAGGTTAGGTTGTGTATATGAGATCTTTCTTCCTTTTTTAGGAAGACCTGGATTGCTGTACACTTTCCTCTTATGGCCACTTTTGCTGTGTCCAAGAGGTTTTGGGTTGTGGTGTTATCATTTTCATTGACTTCCATATACTTTTTAATTTCTTCTTTAACTGCTTGGTTAGCCCATTCATTCTTTAGTAGGATATTCTTCAGTCTCCAAGTGTTTGTTACCTTTCCAAATTTTTTCCTGTGGTTGATTTCGAGTTTCATAGCATTGTGGTGTGAAAATATGCATGGTATGATCTTGATCTTTTTGTACTTACTTAGGGCTGATTTGTGTCCCAGTATATGGTCTATTCTGGAGAACGTTCCATGTGCACTGGAGAAGAATGTATATTCTGCTGCTTTAGGATGAAATGTTCTGAATATATCCATTAAGTTCATCTGGTCCAGTGTGTCATTCAAAGCCATTGTTTCCTTGTTGATTTTTTGATTAAATGATCTGTCCATTGCTGTGAGTGGGGTGTTGAAGTCTCCTACTATTATGGTATTACTATTGATGAGTTTCTTGATGTTTGTGATTAATTGATTTATATATTTGGGTGCTGCCACATTTGGCGCATAAATGTTTACAATTGTTAGGTATTCTTGGTCTATAGACCCCTTGATTATGATATAATGCCCTTCTGCATCTCTTAATACAGTCTTTATTTTAAAGATTAGATTGTCTGATATAAGTATGGCTGCTCCAGTTTTCTTTTGTTGACCGTTAGCATGATAGATGGTTCTCCATCCCCTTATTTTCAATCTGTAGGTGTCTTTAGGTCTAAAGTGGGTCTCTTGTAAGCAGCATGTAGATGGATCTTGTTTTCTTATCCATTCTGTTACCCTATGTCTTTTAATTGTAGCATTGAGTCCATTGACGTTTAGAGTTAGTACTGAAAGATGTGAATTTATTGTCATTATGATGCTTATAGAGTTGGAGTTTTTGGTGGTGTTCTCTGGTCCTTTCTAATCTTTTGTTGCTTTTGGTATTTATTTATTTATTTATTTATTTATCTATCTATCTATCTATTTTTCATCTTTTGTCTCCTCAGAGAGTCCCCCTTAATATTTCTTGCAGGGCTGGTATAGTGGTCACAAACTTCTTTAATTTTTGTTTGTCTGGAAAACTTTTTCTCTCTCCTTCTATTTTGAATGACAGCCTTGCTGGGTAAAGAATTCTTGGCTGCATATTTTTCTGATTCAGCACACTGAATATATCCCGCCACTCCTTTCTGTCCTGCCAAGTTTTTGTGGATAGGTCTGCTGCAAACCTGATCTGTCTTCCCTTATAGGTTAGGGACTTTTTTTCCCCTTCCTGCTTTCATGATTCTCTCCTTGCCTGAGAATTTTGTGAATTGGACTATGATACGCCTTGTTGATGGTCGGTTTTTGTTGAATTTAATGGGAGTCCTCTGTGCTTCCTGGATCTTGATGTCTGTGTCTTTCCCCAGGTTAGGAAAGTTTTCTGCTACGATTTGCTCACATAACCCTTCTACTCCTATTTCTCTCTCTTCCTCCTCTGGGAAACTTATGATTCTGATGTTGTTCCTTTTTAATGAGTCACTGATTTCTCTAATTCTTAAATTGTGCTCTTTTGCCTTAATCTCCCTCTTTTTTTCTGCTTCATTATTCTCTATAAGTTTGTCCTCTATATCACTGATTCTCTGTTCTCCCTTGTCTATCCTTGCTGCCACTGCATCCATCTGTGATTACAGCTCAGTTATAGCATTTTTAATTTCATTCTGGCTATTTTTTACTTCTTTTATCTCTGCAGAAAGGGATTCCAATCTATTTTTGACTCCAGCTAGTATTCTTATCGTGATTCTAAATTCTGGTTCAGACATCTTGCTGATGTCAGTTAAATTCCTGGCTGTCGTTTCTTTGTGCTCTTTCTTTTGTGGTGAATTCCTTCGTTTTGTCATTTTGAAGGGAGAAAAGGAATTAATGAGGTAGAAAAATTGAAATTTAAAAAATTAAAACAAAAAATATTAAAATTAAAAACACACACACAGAAAAATCAAATAGATGATGCTAGATCCTAGTTGTGGTTTGGTCTGGGTGTAGAAAGTGATTTGACAGATTAGAGAAACAAAAAAAGAGGGGGAGAGAAATGAAAAAAAGAAAAAAAAGTAAATCGTTTGATAATTTGAAAAAATAAATACACTAAAGTAGACTAAAATACACAAAAGTAGAGAATATAGTAGAAAAAAATTATAGAAAATTATTTTTAATAACAATTAAAAAGAAATATGAACTTTTTTGTTTTCTGTATTTAAGAAAAAAGAAATGAAAAAGAAAAAAGATTAAAAAAAAAAAAGGAAAAAAATTGTGTGAAAATTTGAAAAAGTGAATACACTGTAGCAGACTGAAATAAAATGATGGGAGTAAGATAGAATTTGAAAAAAATTACACAAAAGCAAAAAATATAGTAATAAAAATTAAATAAAAATATTTTTAAAAGAAATTGAAAGTAAAAATGAAGTTTTTCCCTTTCTGCATTCAAGAAAAAAAAAATGAAAAAGAGAAAAAAAGAAAAAAAAATTGTTTGAAAATTTGAAAAGGTGAGTACTGAAGTAGACTAAAATAAAATGATGGAAGTAAAGTAGAATTTGAAAAAATTTACACAAAAGTAAAAAATATAGTAATAAAAATTAAAGACAGATGTTTTTAATAAAAATTGAAAATAAAAATGAGTTTTTTCTCTTTCTGTATTCAAGAAAAAGAAAAGAATTGTAAAAGAGAAAAAAGAAAGGAAAAAAAAAATTGAATAGATGAACCTAACAGATTGAAGTAGGACTGAAATTGCTTCATTTTCCCCTAGAGGTCAGTCCATGTAGCTCTTTATAGTCCATAAATTAAGCTGTCAGTGAGGTTTGTGTTTCTGAACAGCGAAGTTGGCCCAGTTGGGCAGGGTTCAGTGTAACAGCTCCGCTCTCCCCTAGATGGCGCTGCTAGCCTACTGGGGTGGATTGTTGCGGTGCTTGTCGGTGCGCATGCGCAGGAGCGGTGAAAAATGGTGCCACCCAGCCACCCAGTCTGTTTTCCCAGATCAGCAATCGCACACTGGTCCCTTCCTCTTCAGCTCTTGTCCACTCCCCGCTTTTCCACTCTCCGTGACCAGGCCCCAGGCAGTACCTCTCTCCCAAGTTTTGTCTCAGATGCGGTTGTTTTCCCCGGCCTCTTACTTTGAAGGACTGTGGCTTTGACCCTCTCCGCCTCTCTGCCGGAGGGTCTCACCAAGCAATGGCTGAATGAGCAATAGCCGAATGTCAGCTGCACCCAGAAATGTCCGCTGGACCCTGCTGTTGCCGGTGCCCTGAGACTGTGGCCAGGTGCCAGCCGGCCCCCAAAAAATCATGAGACAGTGTAGCCTCAAGGTTTCAGGGACCTTGGAAAATTGCAACACACATCTGGCACCAGGCTTCACCCTCAACAACCTTGCTCCAGCACCAGCGAATGTGGCTGCCTTCCAGGGTCTGCTGGGACCAGGTGGCTTCAACAGTCTCTACCAAATGTTCTTCCAGCAGTGGAACCGCTTTCCCTGTGTGGCCCGAGAACCACCTGGACCCCACTCTGTTCCTGGCGATTCACCTTTCCCACCAGAGCATCGCCAGTTATCGAGATGCGGAGTTGCTCGCCAGGTATCGAGCCTTTGCGCTCCCCTTGTTTACAGTTTTAATGGAATTTAAACCCTCTCCTTTCTCCTTTCTCCCTTTTTAGTTTAGTCTCTGTGGCTGTTTCCAATTTTCCACTTTCTCTCCAGCTGCTTTTGGGGAGGGATGCTTTTCCCACATGCTCCCCCCCTTCCCAGTCTCCATCCTCTCTGCCCGCAAAAGGGGTTCCCTACCTTTTGAGGCTTCTTGCTCCCCAAGTTCAGCTCTTCACATCATGTACCTGCTGAATTCTGTGGTTCAGGTTGTGCAGATTGTCGTGTTAATCTTCCAAGCGGTTTTCTAGGTGCGTAGGATGGTTTAGTGTTGGTCTGGCTGTATTTCACAGAGGCGAGACACACAAAAAGCTTCCATGCTGTTCTGCCATCTTGCTAATGTTTGTTTATTTTTAAGAGAGAGAGGGAGACAGAGCTCCAGAGGCAGAGGGGCAGAGAGAAAAGGAGACACAGATCAAAGCAGACTCCAGGTTCTGAGCTGTCAGCACAGATCCCAATGCGGGGCTCAAACTCATGAACCGTGAGATCATGACCCGAGCTAAAGTCAGACGTTTAACCAACTGAGCCACCCAGTGCCCCTCTACTTACTATTTTTATGGACATTTTCAAACTCAAAGAAAAAGGAAGGTTGAGATAAAATGATACTTGAGCAAATCTTTAAGGAAAGTATAGGAATAACTAAAATAAGGAGATATGAACATTTCAAACAGAAAAGAACAAGTACCAAGCTCCTTGTCAGAAAAGAAGACAGCACAGGGTCCTAAAAACAGATTAACAAGACTGGAACAAAGAAAGCAAGAGGTCATATGGCACAAGATGTGAAAGAGAAGATAATATATTTTCTTGAATCCATATTTGGAAGTTTTTAAGCGATCAGTAGCCAGTGAATGTTTAAGTAAGATAGTAATATTGCTACAACTCTCTTTAAGAAATACAAATCAGATGCATTAACTTTTATCAACATTTCAGCTCTAGGAATTTATCTTAAAGCTATACCTGCATAGGTATAAAGTAATATGTATACAAGGTTATTCATTACAGCATTGCTGGTAATAACAGTAAAATATAAACAACCCAAGTGTTCATCATTGACTAGTTAATAAACTTGGGTTGTGTCTACCCACAAGTGAAGATTATGCATTCATAATATGAACAAGAGTTTACACATAGGTAAGGAGGAATATTCCCATATAAAATCAAAAAGCGTGAAGCAGAGTAGTGGGTATAAAAATCTCTCTTTTGAGTAAGAAAGAAAGAGACAGGGATTATGTAATTGCTTATATTTGCAAAAACGAAGCACTGGAAGAAATATCAGAAAGTAATAAAAGGACAGGAGGGGAATGAATGGAGGAGACAAGAATGGAAATGAGACTTGGAATATACCTTTTAATAGTTTATTTTACATATTCTTAAACTACACTAAATTTAAAAGCAGTTCTTAAGTGTGAAAATTTCAGAGACTGATGGTTCCAAATAAGATTAATTAGATATACTTCACTCTGTCCCACACTTTAAGTCCATCTAAAACCCTAGACACTAATTATAAAGCAAACATAGGAAGACTTTGGACAGTGGAATGAACGAAGGAAAGAGATTTGCTAGTGATCTCAGAATCCAAGAAAGAACACCCAGTTTCTTCTTTTTTATTTTTGCCTAACACATCTAAATTCAGTACTGGATAAAACCAACAACTCAGACAACCTGATCTGTGCAAGCCAATGTGCATAGACAAAAAAAATTCCCAGTAAAGACTGCTTTCTCTAGACAAGTAAAAGGAAAGATAGCTTAGAAAGAAAATTTCAGATAATTGCTTTACTTCAGCTGTACACCATGGGGAAAAGTTATGTGCCTCTATCAGTAAAGATTGACTTCTACCACTATTCTGCAGTAACAAAGTACCCCTCCAACTTTCCAGTGGGATGATGTCAGAGGAGGACAAGTAGAGAGCCAGGACTTTCACCACTTGTCAGTGGGTCAGCAAACACTGGCCTACCTCGTGTCAGCAGAGGCTAAGTGGAGAACCTGGACTCCAAACCTCTAGGAGTAAGAAACAGTATCCCTCTCTCTCCAGTTGCCACGCTGTTAGAGGAAATATACTAAAACTAAAGGTGAAAAAGATCTGGAATCTTATAATGCCTAGAATTCCAGAATACATTTAAAATAATAATAATAGTAATAATAATAAAAATAACACTCTGTGAGGTGATTGTAGCATATGAATAAGTTAATGACAACATTAGTATAAGGGATGGCAAGGGCCATAGGAATACTCTGTTGTAAATTGCCTGCACTATATGTGAAGTGGTATGGTTATGGTGTTGTTTTAAGATAGACAAAGATTACTTAAAAAGGTGTCATATAAATAGTAGGAAATCTCTAAAAAGATTTTAAAACAAGTATAAATGATATACGAAGAGAAGGAATAAGATGGATTCATACAAAATGTTCTTTGAAAGAGAAGGCAAAAAAAAAAAAAAACCCACAAGGAATTGGTGGGGAAATATCAAAGAATAAACACAATGAATAGAAAAGTTACAAAAATTTAATCCTACTGTATCAGTAAGTCACCACAAATATGAATGGTCTAAAGACATCAAGTAAAAGAGATTGTGAGATAGGATTAAAAAAAAAAAGGTAAGAGGGAACTCTATGCTGACTATAAGAAATATACTTTAAATACAAAGATCAGAAAGGTTAAAAGCTAAGACATATAGAAAAATATACCATGCTAACACCAATCAAAAGTTAAACTACATTAACTTCAGAGAGAGTACACTTCAAAACATGGAAGATTTCCAAACATTACCAGTATATTACACACTGATATAAGCAATCTACTCTCTAAGAAGACATAATAGTTCTAAATATTCATGCACCTAGAAACAGAGCTTCAAAGTATATGAGGTAAAAAACTGATAAAACCTAAAAGAAATAGACAAACTTGCTCTTTGTCTCTATTCCATTAGTATTGATAGATCAGGAAGGCAGATAATTGCTAAAGATGTAGATGGCCTGAACATCACTAGCAACCAACTTGAATCTATTGACATATATGAAGGCTATCCAACAACAGAAGAGTACACATTCTCCTGAAGTGTACATGAAGCATTCACCAAAATAGAGCACATTCTAGGCCAAAAAACATATTTTAACGAATTTAAATGTGTAGAAATTGAAAAATATATTCTCACATTCTATCAGAAGTAGATAAGAAATCAAGTACAGAAAGATAACTGGAGTATTCATAAATATTTAGAAATTAACCAACACACTTCTAAATAATGCATCCGTCAAATAAGTCATGAGAAATTCTGAAAATATTTTTAAGTGAAAATAAATTTGTGTGATGCAATTAAGCAGTACTCAGAGAATACTTTATACCATTAAGTGCACAGAATAGAAAAGAAGAAAGGTCTAAAATCAGTAAATTGAGTTTCCACCTTAGGATACTAGAGAAAAGAAGCAAATGTAAGCAGGAAAAGGAAATTATGAAAATTGGAGCACACTTTACAATTGCACCAAAAACCATAAAATACCTAGGAATAAATCTAACCAAAGAGGTGAAAAATCTATACACTGAAAACTATAGAAAGCTTATGAAAGAAATTGAAGAAGACAGAAAGAAATGGAAAAAGATTCCATGCTCCTGGATAGGAAGAACAAATATTGTCAACATGTCAATACTACCCAAAGCAATCTACATATTCAATGCAGTCCCTATCAAAATAACATCAGCATTCTTCACAGAGCTAGAACAAACAATCCTACAATTTGTATGGAACCAGCAAAGACCCCGAATAGCCAAAACAATCTTGAAAAACAAAACCAAAGCAGGAGGCATCACAGTCTTGTACTTTAAGCTGTATTACAAAGCTGTAATCATCAAGACAGTATGATACTGGCACAAGAACAGACACTCAGGTCAATGGAACAGAATAGAGAACCCAGAAATTGACCCATAAACATATGGCCAACTAATCTTTGACAATGCAGGAAAGAATATCCAATGGAATAAAGACAAGTATCTTCAGCTAGTAGTGCCGGGAAAACTGGAGAGTGACATGCAGAAAAGTAAACCTGGACCACTTTCTTACACCATACACAAAAATAAACTCAAAATGGATGAAAGACCTAAATGTGACAGGAAACCATTAAAATCCTCGAGGAGAAAGCCAGCAAAAACCTCTTTGACCTTGACCGCAGCAACTTCTCCAGAGGCAAGGGAAACAAAAGCAAAAATGAACTATTGGGACCTCATCAAAATAAAACCTTCTGCACAGTGAAGGAAACAATCAGCAAAACTAAAAGGCAACTGAAGGAATGGGAGAAGATATTTGCAAATGACTATCAGACAAAGGGTTAATATCCAAAATCTACAAAGAACTTAGCAAACTCAACACCCAAAAAACAAATAATCCAGTGAAGAAATGGGCAAAAGACATGAATAGACACTTCTCCAAAGAAGACATCCAGATGGCCAATTGACACATGAAAAAATGCTCAACATCACTCATCATTAGGGAAATAGAAATCAAAACCACAATGAGATACCACCTCACACCTGTCAGAATGGCTAACATTAACAACTCAGGCAACAACAGATATTGGCGAAGATGTGGAGAAAGAGAATCTCTTTTGCACTGCTGGTGGGAATGCAAACTGGTGCAGCCCCCCTGGGAAACAGTATGGAGGTTTCTCAAAAAATTAAAAATAGAACTACCCTGTGACCCAGCAATTGCACTTCTAGGTATTTATCCACCTTATTTATCCACGGGATACAGGGATGCTGTTTCGAAGGGACACATGCACCCCCATGTTTATAGCAGCACTATCAACAGTAGCCAAAGTATGGAAAGAGCCCAAATGTCCATCCATGGATGAATGGATAAAGAAGAGGTGGTATATATATACAATGGAGTATTACTCGGCAGTCAAAATGAAATCTTGCCAGTTGCAATTACGTGGATGGAACTGGAGGGTATTATGCTAAGTGAAATTAGAGAAAGACAAATATCATAGGATTTCACTCATATGAGGACTTTAAGACACAGAACAGATGAACATAAGGGCAGGGAAGAAAAAATAATATGAAAACAGGGAGGGGGCAGAACATAAGAGACACTTAAATATGGAGAACAAACAGAGGGTTATTGGAGGGGTTGTGGGAGGGGGATGGGCTAAATGAATAAGGGGCATTAAGGAATCTACTCGTGAAATCATTGTTGCACTATATGCTAATTTGGATATAAATTAAAAAAAGAAAAGAAAAAAAAAGGAAAAAAATTAGAGCACAAATTAATAAAATTGAAAATAGGAAAATGATAGATAAAAATTATCAAAACAAGACAAATTATTTAAGATGTTTAAGAAATTGATTAATCTCTACGCAGGCTAACAAAGAGGAAAAACACAAGTTAACAATATCAAATATGAAAGAAGGGTCATGACTACCGTTGTACAGATGCTAAAAGTATAAGGGAATACTATGAACAGCTGTAGGCCCATATATTTGATTATTTGGATGTAATAGACCAATTCCTTGATACACAAACTTCCAAATATACTCAGGAAATCTCTAACTTGAGTAGTCCTATATCTATACAAGAAATTTGATTTAGATTTTAAAACCTTTTAGAAAAGAAACACCAGACACAAGTGATTTCACCAGTGAATTCTACCAAACTTTTAAGCAATAATACCAATTCTACACAAACTTGCAGTAAAGTAAAAAGGAGGGAAACAATCCCTACCATTTTGAGTCAGTATTACTCTAATATTCAGTAAGAAAACTACAGACTAAGATTTTTCATGAACATAAATTTAAAAATCTTTTATAAATGTTAGGAAACTAAATCCAGCAATATGTAAAAGGGTAATATATCCAAAATGGTTTCATTCAAAAAAGTAAGGTTGATTCTACATTTGTAAGCTGGTCAGTGTAAATCATCACACTAACAGATAATAAGAAAGACTATATGATCATATCAGTGTGAGAATAAAAAGCATTTCATAAAATCACAAGCCATTTGCTGTAGACTGAAATGTGTCCCCTCAAAATTCATATGAAATACTAACCCTCAGTGTGGTGGTATTGGAGGTGGTGCCTCTGGGAGATGATTAGGTCATAAGGGTAGAACCATCATAGATGGTACTAGTGCCCTTATAAATGAGACCCCAGAGACTTTACTCACCCTCTCCAACATATGAGGACACAGTGAGAAGACAGCCACTTATGAAACAGGAAGCAGAGCCTCACTACCAGCTTCTTGATCTTGAACTTCCTAGCCTCCAGAACTATGAGAAGTAAATGTTGTTTAATACCAGTAGCTCAAATGGACCATGAAGAAAAAGTAACCACTGAAAAAATTAGGAATAGAAAGATAATAACAATAAAAGATATATATGAAAAATCTAAAGCTAAAATCATATTTATTGGTTGGAGACAGAACCCATTCCCTCTAAGTTAGGGAATAAGGTAAGTTTTCATTTGTCATTACTCTTATTCAATGTCTTACTGGAAGAAAAAGGAAAAGCCTACATATTGAATAGAAAGAAGTAAAACTATCTTAGCCTCAGATGATATGATTTTCTATCTAGAACCCCTCCCCCCAAAAAAAGTTTCTGGAAATAAAAGCAAATCTAGTAACTTTACAGGATTGTAAGCTAGTTTACAAAAGTTGCTTTCCTGTATATCAGAAATGAACTGTTGGAACTTGACTTTTTTTTTTTTTAAAGTAACAATTGCACAAAAATAAAGGAAGTACTTAGGGATAAATCAAGCAAAATACAAGATGTATTTGCAGAAAACCATAAGACATTGATAAAAGAAGTCAAAGAACATTGAAATAATTGAGAGATGTTTTGTATTCATGGATTGAACAATTCAGATTAAGATGTCCATTTTTCGAGTCATCTAAGATTCAAGGTAATCTCCATCATGATCCCAGGAAGTTCTTAGTAACAAACTGATTCTAAATTTTATATGGAAAATAAAGGACCTGCCATAGCCAAAATAGCTCTAAAAAGAACAAAGTTGGAAGAATAATATTTCCCAATTTCAAGGCTTAGTATAAGCCTGTTGTAATTAAGATAATGAGATACTGGGGCGCCTGGGTGGCACAGTCGGTTAAGCGTCCGACTTCAGCCAGGTCACGATCTCGCGGTCCGTGAGTTCAAGCCCCGCATTAGGCTCTGGGCTGATGGCTCGGAGCCTGGAGCCTGTTTCCGATTCTGTGTCTCCCTCTCTCTCTGCCCCTCCCCCGTTCATGCTCTGTCTCTGTCCCAAAAATAAATAAAAAACGTTGAAAAAAAAATTAAAAAAAAAAAAAGATAATGAGATACTGGCAGAAAATACTTTTATTATTCAATGGAACAGGATGGAGAGACCAGATAGATCCACACAAATCTAATCGAATGAATTTTGACAAAAGTGATAAGTGCAAAGGCAACTCAATGGAGAAAGGATAGCCTTTTTAGGGTGCCCGGGTGGCTAGGTAGATTAAGTGTCTGATTCTTGATACGAGCTCAGGTTATGATCTCACAGTTTGTGAGACATGTGGCTCTGTGTTGACAGCATGGAGCCTGCTTGGGATTCTCTGTCTCTGTCTGTCTGTCTGTCTGTCTCTCTTTCTCTCAAAAATAAATAAATATAAATTAAAAATTTTTCAAAAGGACAGCCTTCTGTTGAGTAGTGCTGGAACAATTAGATGCCCATGTACATATATATATTTTTAGTGAACTCAAATTCAGGCTCCATATCTTACACAAAAATTGACTTAAATTGGGTTATAGACCTAAAGTAAAATGCAAAACAAAAGCTTCTAGAAGGTAAAAAGAAAATTTAGGACCTGGGATTGTTGATGAGTTTTTACATACAAAAGAGTGATGTCAGCAAAATGGTGGAAATTATAACCTCTCATTCCCCGATAGAAACATCGAAAACCCAACCAAAAACTATCTGAACCAATTTTTTGAAACCTCTGGGCAACAGGTTTACTGTAACCAAACAAACACACAATTAAGAAAAAGCCATCTCCAAAATGGTAGGAAGGTCTTAGTGTTTTTACTTAATCCTACCTCTCCCCAATGTAGTGGTGGTCAGGCAGCAGTGCAGTTCACAGGTCCTCCCTCAGATCAGAGGGAGAACACACCTTATTTTTAAATTGTTAGCTAGCTGCTCTGACCTGTATGAAGGATACCTGGAGGACTGACTCAAGGTGCTTATCTATTTCACATAATAAAGAATGCAGGCAGGAAAAGCAACCGAGTCTTGCTCTTAAAAGGCTGAAGGTGGACTACAAGTCCACACATGCCTGGGGTAACAGATTATGAGTAGAAATACACAATAGTATATTTCTCCCCCCAAAGGAAAAACTGGGCCAAGACTCTTAAAAATTAGGACATGCAGAAAATATAGGAAAAAGAGGAGGGAGGAAGATGGTGGCGTAGGAGGACACTGGGCTCACCGCGTCCTGTGGATCACTTATATTCCACCCACACCTGCTTAAATAACCCAGAAAACTGCCAGAAGACTAGTAGAATGGATTCTATGGAGCCAAGCATAGACAAGAGGCCCACAGAAGAGGGTAGGAAGGGCGGAGAGGCGGTGTGCGCTATACAGACTGGCAAGATGGAGCTGGGGCTGAGGGGCAGCCCGCTGGCAAAGTAAAGCAGAGCCCCCAAGTCTGGCTTCCAAAAGCCAAGGGGCCAGACGGAGTGTGTTCTGACAGCAAGTGGGACTTAACATCTGGGAGGTTATAAGTTAACAGCTCTGCTCGGAGAACGGGAGGGCTAGAGGACAACGGGAGGGAGAGTTGTTAAGCCCCCGACGACAGAGCTCAGCTTGGCAGGGAACAAAGGCGCTCGCCAGCGCCATGTCCCTTGCACATCCCCCAGCCAAAATCCCAAAGGAAACTAGTTCCTGTCAGGGAACTTGCTTGCACCGTGCAAACACCCAACACTGCTTCTGTGGATCCATCCCTCCGGCAGGTCTGACTCCCTTCTGGTGCCGCAGGGTGCCTCCAGAAGCGGATCTCCAAAGGAAAAGCGAGCTGAGCCTGCTCCTCCCACCCCTGTGCACCTTGCTGATCCACCCAGGCTAATACACCAGATCCCCAGCACTACAAGCCTGGCAGTGTGCAAATACCCCAGACAGGGGCCACACCCCACAGTGAATCCCACCCCTAGGAGGGGGAAGAGAAGGTACACACCAGTCAGACTGTGGCCCCAGCGGTGGGCTGGGGGCAGACATCAGGTCTGACTGCCCCTACCAACGCAAGTTATTCAAGACAGCACAGGGGAAGTGCCCTGCAGTTCCACACCACTCCAGGGACTATCAAAAATGACCAAAAGGAAGAATTCCCTTCAAAAGAAATTCCAGGAAGTAGCGACAGCTAACGAACTGATCAAATACGATTTAAACAATATAACAGAAAGTGAATTTAAAATAATAGTCATAAAATTCATCGCTGGGCTTGAAAACAGTATAGAGGACAGCAGAGAATCTATTGCTACAGAGATCAAGGGACTAAGGAACTGTCAGGAGGAGCTAAAAAATGCTATAAACGAGCTGCAAAATAAAATGGAAACGACCACAGCTTGGACTGAAGAGGCGGAGGAGAGAATAGGTGAACTAGAACATAATATTATGGAAAAAGAGTAAGCTGAGAAAAAGACAGATAAAAGAATCCAGGAGTATGAGGGGAAAATTAGAGAACTAAGTGATGCACTAAAAAGAAATAATCTACGCATTATTGGTATTCAGAGGAGGAAGAGAGAGGGAAAGGTGCTGAAGGTGTACTTGAAGAAATCATAGCTGAGAACTTCCCTGATCTGGGGAAGGAAAAAGGCATTGTAATCCAAGAGGCACAGAGAACTCCCTTCAGACGTAACTTGAATCAATCTTCTGCATGACATTGCATAGTGAAACTGGCAAAATACAAGGATAAAGAGAGAATTCTGAAGCAGCTAGGGATAAATGTGCTTTAACATATAAAGGGAGACCGATAAGACTCGTGACGGATCTGTCTACTGAAACTTGGCAGGCCAGAAAGGAATGGCAGGAAATCTTCAATGTGATGAACAGAAAAAATATGCAGCCGAGAATCCTCTATCCAGCAAGTCTGTCATTTAGAATAGAAGGAGAGATAAAGGTCTTCCCAAACAAACAAAAACTGAAGGAATTCGTCACCACTAAACCAGCCCTACAAGAGATCCTAAAGGGGATCCTGTGAGACAAAGTACCAGAGACATCGCTACAAGCATGAAACCTACGGACATCACAATGACTCTAAACCCATATCTTTCAATAATAACACTGAATGTAAATGGACTAAATGCGCCAACCAAAAGACATAGGGTATCAGAATGATAAAAAAACAAGACGCATCTATTTGCTGGCTACAAGAGACTCATTTTAGACCTGAGGACACTTTCAGATTGAAAGTGAGGGGATGGAGAACTATTTATCATGCTACTGGAAGCCAAAAGAAAGCTGGAGTAGCCATACTTATATCAGACAAACTAGACTTTAAATTAAAGACTGTAACAAGAGATGAAGAAGGTCATTATATAATAATTACAGGGTCTATCCAGCAGGAAGAGCTAACAATTACAAATGTCTATCGCCGAATACGGGAGCCCCCAAATATATAAAACAATTACTCACAAACATAAGCAACCTTATTGATAAGAATGTGGTAATTGCAGGGGACTTTAACACTCCACTTACAGAAATGGATAGAGCATCTAGACACACAGTCAATAAAGAAACAAGGGCCCTGAATGATACATTGATCAGATGGACTTGACAGATATATTTTGAACTCTGCATCCCAAAGCAACAGAATATACTTTCTTCTAGAGTGCACATGGAACATTCTCCAACACAGATCACATACTGGGTCACAAAACAGCCCTTCATAATTATACAAGAATTGAAATTATACCATGCATACTTTCAGACCACAATGCTATGAAGCTTGAAATCAACCACAGGAAAAAGTCTGGAAAACCTCCAAAAGCATGGAGGTTAAAGAACACCGTACTAAAGAATGAATGGGTCAACCAGGCAATTAGAGAAGAAATTAAAAAATATATGGAAACAAATGAAAATGAAAATACAACAATCCAAATGCTTTGGGATGCAGCGAAGGCAGTCCTGAGAGGAAAATACATTGCAATCCACGCCTATCTCAAGAAACAAGAAAAATCCCAAATACAAAATCTAACAGCACACCTAAAGGAAATAGAAGCAGAACAGCAAAGACACCCCAAACCCAGCAGAAGAAGAGAAATAATAAAGATCAGAGCAGAAATAAACAATATAGAATCTAAAAAAACTGTAGAGCAGATCAACGAAACCAAGAGTTGGTTTTTTGAAAAAATAAACAAAATTGATAAACCTCTAGCCAGGCTTCTCAAAAAGAAAAGGGAGATGACCCAAATAGAAAAAATCATCAATGAAAATGGAATTATTACAACCAGTCCCTCAGAAATACAAACAATTATCACGGAATACTATGAAAAATTATAGGCCAACAAACTGGACAGCCTGGAAGAAATGGACAAATTCCTAAACACCCACACTCTTCGAAAACTCAATCAGGAGGAAATAGAAACCTTGAACAAACCCATAACCAGCGAAGAAATTGAATCAGTTATCAAAAATCTCCCAACAAATAAAAGTCCAGGACCACATGGCTTCCCAGGGGAGTTCTACCAGACGTTTAAAGCAGAGATAGGGGCGCCTGGGTGGCTCAGTCGGTTAAACGTCCGACTTCGGCTCAGGACACGATCTCGTGGTCCGTGAGTTTGAGCCCCACGTCGGGCTCTGGGCTGATGGCTCAGAGCCTGGTGCCTGCTTCCGATTCTGTGTCTCCCTCTCTCTCTGCCCCTCCCCCGTTCATGCTCTGTCTCTCTCTGTCTCAAAAATAAATAAAAGGTTAAAGCAGAGATAATACCTATCCTTCTCAAGCTATTCCAAGAAATAGAAAGGGAAGGAAAACCTCCAGACTCATTCTATGAAGCCAGTATTACTTTGATTCCTAAACCAGACAGAGACCCAGTAAAAAAAGAGAACTACAGGCCAATATCCCTGATGAATATGGATGCAGAAATTCTCAATAAGATACTAGCAAATCGAATTCAACAGCATATAAAAAGAATTATTCACCATGATCAAGTGGGATTCATTCCTGGGATGCAGGGCTGGTTCAACATTCGCAAATCAATCAACGTGATACATCACATTAATCAAAGAAAAGATAAGAACCATATGATCCTGTCAATCGATGCAGAAAAGGCCTTTGACAAAATTCAGCACCCTTTCTTAATAAAAACCCTTGAGAAAGTCGGGATAGAAGGAACATACTTAAACATCATAAAAGCCATATATGAAAAGCCCACAGCTAACATCATCCTCAATGGGGAAAAACTGAGAGCTTTTTCCCTGAGATCAGGAACACGACAGGGATGCCCACTCTCACCACTGTTGTTTAACATACTGTTGGAAGTTCTAGCATCAGCAATCAGACAACAAAAGGAAATCAAAGGCATCAAAATTGGCAAAGATGAAGTCAAGCTTTCACTTTTTGCAGATGACATGATACTATACATGGAAAATCCGATAGACTCCACCAAAAGTCTGCTAGAACTGATACATGAATTCAGCAAAGTCGCAGGATACAAAATCAATGTACAGAAAGCAGTTGCATTCTCATACACTAACAATGAAGCAACAGGAAGACAAAGAAACTGATCCCATTCACAGTTGCACGAAGAAGCATAAAATACCTAGGAATAAATCTAACCAAAGATGTAAAAGATCTGTATGCTGAAAACTATAGAAAGCTTATGAAGGAAACTGAAGAAGGTATAAAGAAATGGAAAGACATTCCCTGCTCATGGATTGGAAGAATAAATATTGTCAAAATGTCAATACTACCCAAAGCTATCTACGCATTCAATGCAATCACAATCAAAATTGCACCAGCATTCTTCTTGAAACTAGAACAAGCAATCCTAAAATTCATATGGAACCACAAAAGGCCCCGAATAGCCAAAGTAATTTTGAAGAAGACCAAAGCAGGAGGCATCACAATCCCAGACTTTAGCCTCTACTACAAAGCTGTCATCATCAAGACAGCAATGGTATTGGCACAAAAACAGACACATAGACCAATGGAATAGAATAGAAACCCCAGAACGAGACCCACAAACGTATGGCCAACTCATCTTTGACAAAGCAGGAAAGAATATCCAATGGAAAAAAGACAGTCTCTTTAACAAATGGTGCTGGGAGAACTGGACAGCAACATGCAGAAGGTGGAAACTAGATCACTTTCTTACACCATTCACAAAAATAAACTCAAAATGGATGAAGGACCTCAATGTGAGACAGGAAACCATCAAAACCCTAGAGGAGAAAGCAGGAAAAGGCCTCTCTGACCTCAGCCGCAGCAATTTCTTACTTGACACATCCCCAATGGCAATGGAATTAAAAACAAAAATGAACTATTGGGACCTCATGAAGATAAAAACTTCTGCACAGGAAAGGAAACAACCAACAAAACTAAAAGGCAACCAACGGAATGGGAAAAGATATTTGCAACTGACATATCGGACAAAGGGGTAGTATCCAAAATCTATAAAGAGCTCGCCAAACTCCACACCTGAAAAACAAATAATCCAGTGAAGAAATGGGTAGAAAACATGAATAGACACTTCTCTAAAGAAGACATCCAGATGACCAACAGGTACATGAAAAGATGTTCAATGCCTCTCCTCATCAGGGAAATATAAATCAAAACCACACCCAGATATCACCTCACGCCAGTCAGAGTGGCTAAAATGAACAAATCAGGAGACTATAGATGCTGGAAAGGATGTGGAGAAACGGCAACCCTCTTGCACTGTTGGTGGGAATGCAAACTGGTGCAGCCGCTCTGGAAAACAGTGTGGAGGTTCCTCAAAAAATTAAAAATAGACCGACCCTATGACCCAGCAGTAGCACTGCTAGGAATTTACCCAAGGGATACAGGAGTGCTGATGCATAGGGGCACTTGTAACCCAATGTTTATAGCAGCACTCTCCACAATAGCCAAATTATGGAAAGAGCCTAAATGTCCATCAACTGATGAATGGATAAAGAAATTGTGGTTTGTATACACAATGGAGTACTACGTGGCAATGAGAAAGAATGAAATATGGCCCTTTGTAGCAACGTGGATGGAACTGGAGAGTGTGATGCTAAGTGAAATAAGCCATACAGAGAAAGACAGATACCATATGTTTTCACTCTTATATGGATCCTGAGAAACTTAACAGAAACCCATGGGGGAAGGGAAGGGGAAAAAAAAAAAAAGGTTAGAGTGGGAGAGAGCCAAAGCATAAGAGACTGTTAAAAACTGAGAACAAACTGAGGGTTGATGGGGGGTGGGAGGGAGGGGAGGGTAGGTGATGGGTATTGAAGAGGGCATCTTTTGGGATGAGCACTGGGTGTTGTATGGAAACCAATTTGACAATAAATTTCATATATAAAAAAAAATTAGGACATGCAAAAGTAGCTGAGAACAGGGGAAATTTAGAAAGCCATATGCATGCTTAAGCAAGACACATACTCAGAAAAGATCTAAGATCTTAAGCTTTCTCCTAGGGCTGATTTCTAGGCTCATAGAAAACCTAAATAAGCAGTAAGGGAGTACCCCAGAATAGAGCCAATTTGCAAAGACTAGAGAGGCAGCTTTTCTCTTTTTTTGCATTGTTTTTTTTAGTTTTTTGTTTGGCTTAGTTCCTAACATTCAAGGAAATTGTGTAAAAACATATTAGTCTGAGTATAACTAAAGGAACGGCCTTCAGTAATCGTGTACTACAAGCAGTTAACATCACAAAAATAATTTGGAAAAGTCTCAAACAGACTGTTCTATCCTCCAATAATTTAAAAAAATAGCAAGCCCTGACAAAGGGGGAGAATCTGATTTACAGAGTTACCACATTAAGAATTAAATGCCCAGTTTTTAGCAAAAAAAAGAATGAAGAAAAAAATATGAAGAAACAAGAAAACAATGACTTCATTTAAAGGAACAGAATGCACCTACAGAAACTGTGTCTGAAGAAGCCGAGATAGTAGACTTACTAGACACATGCTTTAAAATAATTACCTTAAATATGACCAAAGAGCTAAGTGAAAACATGGAAAAAGAACTAAAGGACATCAGCAAAACAATATTTGAGTAAAATTAGAATACCAACAAAGAAATGGAAGTAATAAAAAGGAACCAAACAAATTCTGCAGTTTAAAAGTATAATATCTGAAATGAAAAACTGACTAGGGAACTTCAACAGCAGATATCAGCAGGAAGAAAGAAGAACTAGTGAACTTGAATATAGGACAATTGAAATTACTGAATCTGAGAAGCACAAAGGAAAAAGAATGAAAAAAACATGAGCAGAGACTAAGGGACTTGTGGGACACTATCAATAAAGAAAAATAACAAAAACTGGGGCACTTGGGTGGCTCAGTCAGTTAAGCGTCCAACTCCAGCTCAGGTCGTGATTTTGCAATCCATGAATTCGTGCCCCACATCAGGCTCTGTGCTGACAGCTCGGAATCTAAAGCCTGCTTCAGATTCTGTGTCTCCCTTTCTCTCTGCCCTCTGCCGCTCGCACTCTGTCTCTCCCTCTCTCTCAGAAATAAACATTTTTTAAAAATTAAAAGAAGAAGTAACAAATGTATAATGGGAATCCCAAAAGGAGATGAGAAAAAGGAAGTTATTTAAGGAAATAATGGCCAAAAACTCTTCTAGATTTTATTACAGACCTGTATCTACAAATCCAACAACCTCAATGAACTCCAGGGAGGATAATTCCAAAGAGACCCAAACTGAGGCACATAATCTGTGAAAAGACAATCTTGAAAGCAGTGAGAGAAGTGACTCATCACTACAAGGAATCTTCAACACAGTATTAGCTAATTTCTTCCCAGAAGCATTGGAGAAGAAAAGGCAGTAGGATGGTGTATGTAAAGTGCTAAAAGAAATAAAGTGTTAAGTGACAGTTTTGTATCCATAAAACTAGGAAGAGATTAAGACATTCCCAGATAAGCAAAATCTGAGGGTGTTCATTACTACTGGAGCTACCCTATGAGAAATGCTAAAGGGAGTACTTAACGTTGAATTGAAAAGATGCTAGCTAGTTACTTTAAGTCATATGAAGATGTAAAGATCTCCAGTAAACAAAATATATGGACAAATATATAAACCTGTATTATCTTAAGTTTGGTTTATAGCTCTACTTTTGACTTTTACCAAGTTTAATAGACACAAGCATAATAATTATAAATTTATGTTATTTGGATTTATGATAAATACAGATGTAATTTGTAACATCAGTAACCTAAAGGTAGGATTGAACTGTAGAGGTTTTTTAATGTGACTGTAGTTAAGTTGATATAAATTTAAATTAGATTGTTGCAATCTGATGTTATATTTAACCTCTTTGATAACCACAAAGAAAATATCTACAGAATATACACAAATAGAAATGAGAAGAGAATCACAATGTATCAGCACCAAAACAAAAAATCAACCTATGGTGGCAGTAATGGAGAAAATGAAGGCAAAGTAGCTATGATACTTATAGAAGCCAAAAGCAAAATGGCTCAATTAAATCATTCTTTGTCAGTAAATACTTTAAATGAAAGTATTTAAAAAGTAAGAGATTGGGAGAATGAATTTTTTAAAAATGAGAAAACTGTGCTGTCTATAGGAGACAATTTAGACCTAAAGACACAAGTTGAAAATGAAAGATGGAAAAAGATATACTATCCAAATAGTAACCAAAAGAGAGTAGAAGCTGTACTAATATGAGACAAAATAGACTTTAAGTCAGAAACTGTTATGAGACAAAGAACATTATATGTTGATAAAAGGGTCAGTTCACCAAGAAGACATAACAGCTGTTACATATATGCACCAAACATCAGAGACCCCAAATATATAAGCAAACGTGAACAGAATTGAAAGCAGAAATACACAGTTGTACAGTAATAAACACTTTAATACTCCACTTTCAATATTGGACTGAGCAACCAAAGAAAAACAGGACTTGAACAACACAAGAAACCAATTGAACTGTACAAACATATAGAAGATTCCAGTCAAGGGACTCCTGGGTGGCTCAGTTGGTTAAGCATCTGACTCTTGTCATGACTCAGGTCATGATCTCATGACCATGAGATCAAGCCCCATGTCAGGCTCTGCACTAAACTGGAGCCTGCTTGGTATTTGCTCTCTCCCTCTTTCTTTGCCCCTCCCTTCCCCCATTGGTACATGCACACACTCTCAAATTTAAAAAAGTAAAATAATTTAATTAAAAAACGAAGATTCCAGTCAAATGTAATACACTATGTATTTCTCATATGTACATAGTTCATTCTTCAGAATAGACCAAAAATAAAAAGTCTTAATACAATTTATTTTATTTTTATTTTAGAAAGAATAGGGGAGAAGATCAGAGGGAGAGAATTTCAAGCAGGTTCCATGCTCAGCATGGAGCCCAACACAGGGCTCGATCCCATGACTTTGGGATCATGACATGAGCTGAAATCAAGACTTGGATGCACAACTGACTGAGCCACTCAGGCACCCCAAGTCTTGATACATTTTAAAGATTGAAATCGTATGCAGTATCTGTTCTAATCACAATTAATGAAAATACAGAATCAATGACCATGGAAAATGAATGTCACAAATAAATGGAAAATAAATATCACACTTTTTTTTTGTTTTTCCAATTTTTATTTAAATTCTAGATGGTTAATATACAGTGCAATATTGGTTTCAGGAGTAGAATTCAGTGATTCATCACATACAACACCCAGTGCTCATCATAACTAGAGCCCTCCTTAATACCCATCACCCAGGGGTACCTGGGTAGCTCAGTTGGTTAAGCGTCCAGCCCCTGATTTTGGCTCAGTTAATGATCTCACTGTTGTGAGAGCGAGTCCCACAGGAGGCTCTGCACTGAGCATGGACCCTGCTTGGTATTCTGTCTCTCTCCCTCCACTATGTACACACATGCTTGCTCTCTCTTGCTCTCTTTCTCTCTTTCAAAATAAATAAAAACAAATACCCATTTCCCAGCTAGTCTATTACCTACCCACCTTCCTCCATCAACCCTCAGTTAATTCTTTATCATTAAGAGTCTCTTATGGTTTATTTCCCTCTCTTTCCCCCCCTTCTATATGTTGTTCTGTTTTGTTTTTTAAATTTCACATGAGTAAAATCATAATTCTCCAACTTATTTCACTTAGTATAATGCACTCTAGCTCCATTCATGTCATTGCAAATGGCAAGATTTCTTTTTCTTTTTTGATGGCTGAGTAATACTCCATTGTATATATACCACATCTTCTTTATCCAATCATCAATCAGTGGGCATTTGGGCCCTTTCCATGTTTTGGCTATTGTTGATAATGCTGCTATAAACATTGGGGTGCATGTACCCTCTTGAATCTGTATTTTTGTATCCCTGGGTAAATACCTAGTAGTGTAATTGCTGGGTTGTAGGGTAGTTCTGTTTTCTGTTTTTTGAGAAAACTCTGCTGTTCAGTGTGGCTGCACTCTGAGTTTGCATTCCCACCAACAGTGCAAGAGGGTTGCCTTTTCTCCACATCCTCACCAACACCTGTTGTTTCTTATGTAGTTAATTTTAGCCATTCTGACAGGTGTGACATGGTGTCTCATCTTGGTTTTGATTTGTATTTGTCTGATGATGAGTGATGTTGAGCATGTTTTCATGTGTCTGTTAAAAATCTGGATGTCTTCTTTGGAAAAATGTCTATTCATGTCTTCTGCCCATTTCTTCACTGGGTTATTTGTTCTTTGGGTGTTGAGTTTGATAAGCTCTTTACAGATTTTGAATACTAACCCTTTATCAAATTTGTCATGTGCAAATATCTTCTCCCATTCTGTAGGTTGCCTTTTAGTCTGGTTGATTGTTTCCTTCACTGTGCAGAAGCTCTTTAACTTGAGGAAGTCCCAATAGTTCAGTTTTGCTTTTGTTTCCCTTGCCTCTGGAGAGACATGTCTAGTAAGAAGTTGTTCCAATGGAGGTCAAAGCGATTGCTGCCTGTGTTCTCCTGTAGGATTTTGATGGTTTCCTGTCTCACATTTAGGTCTTTAATCCATTTTGAATTTATTTTAGTGTATGGTATAAAGAAGTGGTCCAGTTTCAAGCTTCTGCATGATGCTATCTAGTTATCCCAATGTCACTTGTTGAAGAGACTTTTTTCCATTGGATGTTCTTTGCTGCTGTGTTAAAGATTAGTTGACCATATAGTTGTGGGTCCGTTTCTGGGTTTTCTGTGTCTGTTTTTGTGCCAATACAATACTGTCTTGATGATTATGCCTTTATAATATAGCTTGAAAGCCAGAATTGTTACAGATTTTAGAATTGTTCTAGTTCTGTGAGAAATGCTGGTGGTATTTTGATAGTGATAGCATTACATGTATCGATTGCTTTGGGTAGTATAGACATTTTAACAGTGTTCTTCCAATCCATCCAATGGAATGCTTTTCCATTTCTTTGTGTCCCCTTCAGTTTCTGTCATAAGTGTTCTATAGTTTAGAGTACAGATCTTTTATCTCTTTGGTTAGATTTATTCCTAGGTGTCTGTTTTTTGTGCAATTGCAAATGGGATCAATTCCTTGATTTCTTTTTCTGCTGCTTCATTAATGGTGTATAGAAATGCAATCAATTTCTGTACATTGATTTTATATCTTGTCACTTTGCTGAATTCATGTATTAGTTCTGCAATTTTTTGATAGAGTGTTTCTGGTTTCCTACATAGAGTATCATGTTGTCTGCAAATAGCGAAAGTTTGACTTTTTCCTTGCCAGTTTGGATGCCTTTTATTTCTTATTGTTAGCTGAGGGAGTCTAAGACTTCCAATACTATGTTAAATAGTAATGGTGAGAGTGGACATCTTTGTCCTTTTCCTGAGTATAGGGAAAAAAGAAAGAAAAGAAAGGAAAAAGAAAGGCTCTCTGTTTTTCCCCATTAAGGAAGATATTAGCTGTATTTCATATGTGACCTTTATGATATTGAGGTATGTTCCATCTATCCCTGCGTTGTTGAGGGTTTCTATCAAGAATGGATGTTGTATTTTATCAGATGCTTTTTCTGGATATGTTGAGAGGATTGTATGGTTCTTATTCTTTCTTTCATTAATGTGATATATCATGTTGATTGATTTGTAGATATTGAACCAACACTGCAGCCCAGGAATAAATCCGACTTGATCATCGTGAATAATTCTTTTCATGTACTGTTGGATTCAATTTTCTAATATCTTGTTAAGAACTTTTCCATCCATGTTCATCAGGAATATTGACCTGTAACTCTCCTTCTTAGTGGAGTTTTTGTCTGGTTTTGGAATCAAGGTGATGCTGGCCTCATGAGTCTGGAAGTTTTCCTTCCTTTTTTTTTTTTTTTTTTTTTAACAGCTTCAAAAGAATAGGTGTTAACTCTCTTTAAATGTTTGGTAGAGGGATGCCTGGGTTGCTCAGTCAGTCAAGCCTCGGATTCTTGATTTCGATTCAGGTCATGATCTCAGTTTGTGGGTTTGAGCCCCATGTTGGGCTGTCACTGACAGTGCAGATCCTGCTTGGGATTCTCTGTCTCTCTCTCTCTCTTCTCATCCCCTTCCTCCTCCCCCTCCTCTCCTTCCTCTTCCTCTGCTTGTGCACGTGCTCGCTCTCTCTCTCTCTCTCTCTCAAAAAATAAACTTTTAAAAATAAATAAAAAATATAAATGTTTGGTAGAATGCCCCTGGAAAGCCATCTGGCCCTGGACTCTTGTTTGGAGATTTTTTATTACTGATTCAATTTCTTCAATGGTTATAGGTCTATTCAAATTTTCTTTTTTTTTAATGGTTTTTATTTAGTTTTTGAGAGAGAGAACGTAAGCAGGGGACGGGCAGCGAGAGAAGGGGACAGAGGATCTGAAGTGGGCTCTGCGTTGACAGGTTGACTGCAGCAAGCCTGATGTGTGGCTTGAACTCATGAATGATGAGATCATGACCTGAGCTGACGTTAGACAGTCAACAAACTGAGTCACCCAGGCACCCTAGGTCTGTTCAAATTTTTAATTTCTTCCTGTTTCAGTTTTGGTAGTTTGTATGTTTCTAGGAATTTGTCCGTTTCTTCCAGATTGCCCAATTTGTTGGCATATAATTGCTTATAATACTCTCTTATTGTTTGTTTTTCTGTGGTGTTAGTTGTTATCTCTTCTCTTTCATTCATGATTTTATTTACTTGGGTCCTTTCCTTGTTCTTTTTGATAAATCTGGTTAGGGGTTATCAATTTTGTTAATTCTTTCAAAGCATCTGCTCCTAGTTTTGTTGACCTATTGTACTGTTTTGTTTTATTTTTTTCCCAGTATCATTGATTTCTGCTCTAATCTTTATTATTTCCCTTCTTCTGCTGTTTTGGGGCTTTATTTGCTGTTCTTTTTCCAGGTCCTTTAGGTGTAAGGATAGGTTGTGTATTTGAGCCATTTCTTCCTTCTTTAGGAAGGCCTGGATTGGTATATATTTCTGTCTTATGACCACCTTTGTTGCACCCCTGAGGTTTTGGATTGTTGTGTTTTCATTTTTACTGGCTTCCATGTAGTTTTTAATTTCCTCTTTAATTTCTTTGTTAACCATTCATTCCTTAATGATATTCTTTAATCTCCAAGAATTAGTGGTCTTTCCAAATTTTTTCTTATTGTTGACTTTAAGTTTCATAGTGGTGTGGTCTGAAAATATGCATGGTGTGATATTATTCTTTTTGTACTTGTTGAGGGCTGATTTGTGACCCAATATGTGATCTATTCTGGAGAATGTTCCATGTGCACTCAAGAGGAATGTGTATCCTGCTGCTTTAGGATGGTATATTTTGAATATATCTGTTAAGGCTGGTCCAGTGTGTCATTCAATGCCATTGTTTCCTTATTGATTTTCTGCTTAGATGATCTGTCTATTGCTACAGGTGGGGTGTTGAATGCTATTATTATTACAAATGAGTTTCATTATGTTAACCATAAATATAAACTCATTTGTAATAATAATACCACAAATTTATTTATATATTTGGGTGCTTTCAAGTTGGGGGCATAAATATTTACAGTTGTTAGATCTTGGTACATAAACCCCTTAATTATGATATAATGCCCTTCTTCATCTCTCGTTACAGTCTATTTTAATATCTATTTTGTCTGATGTAAGTATGGCTACTCTGGCTTTCTTTTGACATCCATGAGCAAGATAGATGCTTCTCCATCCCCTTTCAATCTGCAGGTGTCTTTATATCTAAAATGAGTCTCTTGTAGGCAATGTATAGATGGGTCTTATTTTCTTATCCATTATGATACCCTATGTCTTTTGATTGGAGCATTTAGTCCATTTACCTTTGGAGTGATTATTGAAAGATAGGAATTTAGTGCCATTGTGCTCTCTGTACAGTTGGTCTTTCTGGTGATGTTCTTGGTCCTTTCTAGTCTTTGTTGCTTTTGGTCTGTTATATTTTGTTTTTTTCTCCACTCAGAGTCCCCCTTAAAATTTCTTGCAAGGCTGGTTTAGTGGTCATAAACTCCTTTAGTTTTTG
Organism: Acinonyx jubatus; assembly: GCF_027475565.1. Classification (NCBI taxonomy): domain Eukaryota; kingdom Metazoa; phylum Chordata; class Mammalia; order Carnivora; family Felidae; genus Acinonyx; species Acinonyx jubatus. Next base: position 62,517,202 of record NC_069391.1, read on the forward strand.
TTTGTCTGGGAAACTATCTCTCCTTCTATTTTGAATGACAGTCTGCTGGATAAAGAATTCTTATGCATATTTTTCCAATTCAGCATGTTGAATATATCCTGCCACTCCCTTCTTGCCTGCCAAGTTTCTGTGAACAAGACTTTCTTTTTATTATGCTTGCATGGTACTTTTTTTTTGTTTCTTTTACTTATAGTTTATTTTACTTTGTTCCTTTTAATTTGTTCCTTTTACTTATAATTTATATGTGTCTTTAATGTGAATTTCTTGTATACATCATATATTTGGGTCTGGCTTTTATATCATATCTGTTAATCTCTGCCTTTAATTGTAATGATTAGACCATTTATGTCTAACATTAAATGTACCATATGGCTATTTGCTAGCTATTTTTGCAATTTTTTTTCATTTTTCTGCTTTTGCTGCTTTTTTGGATTAATTGTATATTTTGAATGATTCATTACATCTAGATTAGTGGTTTATTAGCTGTGACTCTCTTCTGTGGATATGTGGTTGCTTTAGCACTTACAGCATACATCGGTAACTTACCACAATCTACTTCAAATAATTTTTTCACTTCATTTATGAGAATTTTGTAGTTTTCCATTTTTTACCTGCTACTTTTTATGCTATTGTCATTGTATATTTTACATATACATACATATGTATAACATATATTATAAACCTTACAGTGTGTTATTTTAAAAGATAATTTACCATTTTTTTTAAAAAGCATTCTGAAAATAAGAAAAGTATATTTTATATATCATCATGTTTCCAGGTTATTTCTACCTGATAGCAATTTTCTTCAGTCTGAGCATTTCTTTTAACTTCTCCTGTAATATATGTCAGTTGGTAATAAATTCAGCTTTAACTGAAAATGTGTTGTATTTGCTAAATATAGAATTAAAGGTTGACTTTTTTCCTTCAGTACTTTAAAATTGTCACTTCATTGTTTTCTGGCTATATAATTTCTGACAAGAAGTAGGCATTCATCTTCATTTTTGTTCCTCTATATGTATTGTACCTTTCCCAGTCTACTTAAGATTTTCTTTTCATGGAATGAGATCTAGCCATTTGCAATAACATGGATGGACCTAGAGGGCATAATATTAAGTGAAATAAGTCAGTCAGAGAAAGACAAATACCATATGATTTCATTCCTTTTGGAATTTAAGAAACAAAACAAATGAACAAATGAACCAAAAAAGGCCCAACAAAAAGAGCAGACTCTTAAATACAAAGAACAAACTGGTAGTTGCCAGAGGGGAAGTCAGTGGGGGGAATGATGAAATTGATAAAGGGGATGCAAAGTAAATTTATCTTGTTGAGCACTGAGTAACATATAGAATTGGTGAATGATTATATTGTACACGTGAAACTAATATAAAACTATGTTAATTATATTTTTAAAAAAAGATTTTCTGTTGATATTATCAGCAGTTTTTAGCAGTATGATTATAGTGTACCTTGGTGTGGGTTTCTTCATCTTTCTCCTCCTTAATTCATTTAGCTTTTTGGATCTAAGGGTTTGTACACATTATCAAAATTTGAACATTTGCCCATTATTTCTTCAAATGTTTTTATCTTTCTTTTTTTCTTCTGAAATTTTTATTGTACCTGTGTTAAACTACTTGATATCATCACACAGGTCACAGATAACTAATTCTGTTTATTATTTTCTGGTCTTTATTCACTGGGTTTCTTCTTTCATAGTTTTTTTGTTGCTGTTGTTTTTTGGGTTTTTGGGGGTTGTTTTTGTTTTTGTTTTGCTATGCCTTAAAGTATCCATTATGTTATTTATCATTCCTTATGTAGTATCTATTCTCTTCTTAATCCCATTTAGTGTTTTCTTGTTTGTTGTTTGGTTGGTTGGTTTTCTCATTTCAGATATTTTTTATATTTAGGATTTTAGTTTGGAAATTTTCAAGTAAGTTCTCTTTTGTTCTCATCATGTTTATGTTTTTCTTTCTCTCCTTGAACATATGGTGTATATTTGCAGTTTTAAATGGCCTTGATTATTTTATCATGTGTTATTTCTTACTCTGTTGCTACTGATTGATTTTCTCCTCAATAAAAGTTGTATATCCTTACTTCTATTCATAACTCGTAATTTGTTATTGGCCGCTGGGTGTTGTGAACTTTATATTGTTAGTTTCTAGTTTTGCTGTATTATTTTAAATCTTTTGAGGCGTTTTCTGATGTACAATTAAGTTACTTGGAATTAATTTGATCATTTCAAGGCTTGTTTTAAGCTTTGTTACATTAGATTCAGAGCTCACTTTAGGACTAATTGGCTCCTCTTTTAAGCAAAAGACAATTTTCTGGTATTCTTCCCAATTGGCCTTGAAGTAGGAGATTTTTCTACCCTGCCTGGTGCAGCAGAAACTTCCTACATTTGTTTATGCTTTGATGATTTTTTCAGCCTACTCTGATTCACTGGTCTTTCCCCAGCCTTAAGTATCTCTTACATACTTGCACAATTTAGGAGACTCTTCTGCAAATCTCTAAGACTGTATATCACTATACCTTTTTCTTTTCTGCTGTTTTATCCGTAACAATTCTAGTTGTCATGGATTCCTAAAAATTTAATTATGTCATTTCAACTTACTGAGTCAGCCAGGCTTTTTTTTTTTTTTTTTTGGATCTTTTTGTTATGTAGGATGTAAAGTCTTCTGGGCAGTAAGCTGTGTGATAAGGGAAATTTTCAACTTTTAATATTTGTGGGCCCTGCTCCTGGGCTTCCAGGGAAGCTATGCATTAACATTTACCAAGGTAAAAATGACTTGGCAAAACCTCAAAGCATTGGTTCTATTTCTGCCCCAAGCGTACATCTGCTTCAAATAAAAAAAAAAAAAAAAAAAAAAGGAACATTCCAAACATAAAGATAAGAAAAACAAAACAAAAAACTCTCCCTGGTTCCCATAAGATTAAAGTCATACAACCTTGCACATAATAAAAACATAAGATAAAGTCTGTAGCTTTCTGGAATGTCCTTCCTCTTGATTTGTGACTCTTTATGTAAAGAACATATATAACCGTGCACCAAATGTTCCTTCCCTGGAGCACTCTCATCCTTGTAAAGATTGTGTATCGGCAGTTGTCCTAACTTGGGTTCAAATACAATTCTTCCTTTCTCTTTAAAAAAAATTTTTAATGCTATATTTTAATTTTGAGAGGGAGCACAAGCGAAGGAGGGGCAGACAGAGAAGGGGACAGAGGATCTGAAGCAGGCTCCACACTGACAGCAACTAGCCCAGTGTGGCTCAAACTCATGAACCATGAGATCATGATGTGAGCTGAAGTTGGAAGCTTAACGCACTGAGCCACCCAGGAGTCCCTCTTTAAAAATTTTTTAAACGTTTGTTCATTTTTATTGATGTGTGATAATCATAGGACTCACCTCCTTTGTTTTCCTCTTGTAAGTATCCCACCAGACTGCCTGGTGTCTGAAGTCTAAAAACCAGTTTATATAGTTTGTATGCTTTTTTAAATTCTGCTATGGAGGGGTAACTCAGTTCCTTTCACTCTGTTATGGCAAGTTTGGGAAGTCCTTCTGAAATCTTGTTTGAAACACAGGCATTAACTGTTTTAGAATTTAACATCACTTAGGCTTGTGATTCGGGGTTTTAAGATAGATCCTTGATGAGCCTTAAAAAATGTTTTTTGTTATCACTTCCCCCCTCACAAAAATTGTCATGAACACCCTGAATGTTCCACTTTTGAAACTACACCTTCCTTCACATTCTGAAACAGTGAAACCTGTGCAGCTAACTCAAGTGCTAAATTATTTCCCTTTTACAGGGTACTGCTTTACAAAACCAGAACTGATCTTCACATTGGAGCAAGGAGAAGATCCATGGTTATTTAAGAAAGAATTTCCAAGAAAAGGCTCCCCAGGTGAGTTATTGAATACTGGCAGAAGGCATCCAAGAAAATTAGGTACAAAGTGATGAGCTAGAAGTGAGCAGTTTGAAACATTTTGCAGTACTGTCCTTTTTACAGGCTTTTACATTTGAAATTGTAAAAATAATAGATCTAATAAAATGTGGAAGGGGCCAGCTAACACAAGGAATGGATTAAGCATGTTTATATTCTTACCTTTAAAAGATGGGAGCTAAGTATCCCATTTGAAGCTGAAAAGTAACGAATTTTGCATACTTAACAGTAAAAAAGATAGAAACTAAAGTTAATAAAACAACTAAACTTGAGAGTCAGCAGATCAGAAAAGAGAAAGGAATGATAATTATTTTTTAATGTTTATTTATTTTGAGAGAGAGAAAGAGACAGAGTGTGAGTGGGGGAGGGGCAGAGAGAGGGAGACACAGAATCTGAAGCAGACTACAGGCTCTAAGCTGTCAGCACAGAGCACAATGTGGGGCTCAAACCATGGGCTGAAGACCACGAGATCATGACCTGAGGCGAAGTTGGATGCTAAACCGACTGAGCCACCCAGGTGCCCCAGGAACCATGATGTCTTTCAATTTTTTTAATGTTTATTTATTTTTGAGAGAGAATGAGCAGTGGAGAGTCAAAGAGGGAGGGAGACACAGAATCTGATGCAGGCTCCAGGCTCCAGGTTCTAAGCTGTCAGGCCGACATGAACTGTGAGATCATGACCTGAGCCAAAGTCAGATGCTTAACCAACCAAGCCATCTAGGCACCCCAGGAACCATAATTTTATCATTACATAATAATTAATTACTAGAAGCCATCTAAATAAATAGATGATTAAGGAATTACATAATGTAATTGGAAAGGATAATTCCTGGAGCAAACTGCATCCTTCCTAATTATTAGAAGTTAAACGTGTTTGAGCAAAGATAGAAAAGTTTCTTATAAAGCTGTATAAAGAGTCCCCGATAAATTGTGTGTCAACTATACTTCAATTAAAAAAAAAAAAAAAGGTCCCCAGGACAACCACTACATTCACTGATTCTCTTACTCAGCCTATAGTCATACTCATAGCTAAGATTTATAAAGTGAAATGATTGGTACAAAGCAAAATTAACAAAGAGAAAATGGACAAAGTCCAGAGGAAACAGGTGCAAGCTTCCATCGCCCCAGCAATGAATGTGGCAACACATGTGAAATGTTGTCTACCTGGAAAGTTCATTAGCGACTAGGTTCTTGGGAACCATTTCAAAATCTAAATTCCCAGATGCCAGCCAAGGATTAATCTTGCAAGCACACCTTCTAAGGTAATAATCTCAGGCCTGCTGTGTTAAGTGTTCTGCACAAAAGCTATGCAAATATACTATCTAATATACAGTAAGGTAAATCTATCTGCCATATCAACTAATGTGTGAATGAATTAAATTCACCTATTAAGATAACATGCCACCAGATTGTATCAGAGATATGCCTAAAAAGTAACATACAAAGTTTGAAATATAGTCATGAATTGTTAAGCCCAAAATGTAAAATAAGATCATGTCAAAAACAGAGAAGAAAAAGGACAGTTTGATAAAGCTAAAAAAGATCACATTTAAAGGATATGTGAAAGTTTTGAATATTGGTGCACCAAATAGATTATCAAGATTCAAAACAAGAAACAGCAAGAGTTATAAGGAGAAGTAGGTGTACATTAGATGCAGTAGACTTTAATATGCCGCTCTGATTTCATACCAGACCCAGTGGAGTCTAGAATAGTGCTCAGGAAACTATCCCTAGGTCATATCCTGCCTGCAGCTTTTTTTGGTAAAGAAACATTTATTACAACACAGCCATATCCATTTGTTTATGTATTCACACTGCAGAGTTGAGTAACATGGGTTTGAACTGCACAGGTTTTCTTCTATGTGGATTTTTTGTTCAATAAATACAGTACAGCACTATAAATGTATTTGCCCTTTCTTATGATTTTCTTAATATTTTCTTTTCTGTAGCTAACTTCATTGTATGAATACAGTATATAAAAAAGAATACAGGGTATAATAATGTGACATACAAAACGTGTTAATTGACTTTATGTTATTGGTATGGCTTCTGGTCAACAGCAGGCTATTAATAGTTAAGTTTTTGGTGAGTCAAAAATTGTAATGCAGATTTTCAACTACGTCGTGGGGTGGGGGTGGAAGTTGGTGCCCCTAAACCCCATGTTGTTCAAGAGTCAACTATAATTGCAACAGAGACTACATGACCAGCAAAGCCTGACACATTTATTCTCTGGCCTTTTACAGAGAAAGTTTGCCAACCTCTGATCTAGAAAGTATAAATAGCATACTTTATAAAATGAGTCTATTAAGTGTCTTTCTAAACTCTATTCTGAAAACAAAAAATAAACCTGCTTTTAAATGACTTTGGAATATTGAGAAAATGTACAAGCATTTTAGACAAACATCAATAAATTCCACAAGGTAGAGATACTATTGTTTAGTAACACTGTAAATTGCAAACAATATGAGAAAAGTTAAAATTCCTCTATCTTAAAATCAGTGATGAATATATATCTTAAAAACCTATTTTATCGGGGCACCTAGGTGGCTCAGTCAGTTAAGCACCTGACTCTTGATTTCTGCTTAGGTCATGATCTCACACTTCACGAGTTCTAGCCCTGCACTGTTGAGTGCAGAGCCTGCTTGGGATTCTTTCTCTCTCCTTCTGTCTCTGCCCCTTCCCTGTATTCCCTCATGCTCCCTCTCTCAAAAATAAATTAATAAACTTAAAACCTATTTTACCAAAAGGTAAATCAAAATTATACAATATCCAGAAAATTTTTTAATGAAAAACATGTTTTAATTACAAACTTTGGACTGTAGATAAAGTAGTGCAGAATTTTTAGTCTCGTATACAGTTGACCTTGAACAACACAGGTTTGAACTTCATTGATCTCCTTATACATGTATTTGTTTTTTCAATACATACAGTACAATACTATAGATATATTTTTTCTTAATAACATTTTCTTTTCTCTAGCTTACTTTATTATAAGAATACAGTATATAATACATGTAACTTACAAAATATGTGTTAATCAACTGTTTATCTTATTGGTAAGGCTTCTGTCCAATAGGACTATTAGGAAAGTTTTTGGGGAGTCAGAAATTATACACAGATTTTCAACTGCAAGTGGGAGTCAACACCCCTAAGCCCTGTGTTGTTCAAGGGTCAAGTGTACTTATTTTAACAAGTGAGAGAGTTGTAAAAGAAATCTTAAGTAAAGCAAAAGATATAATAAAAACTATAATGGTATAAATTATAAAGCAAAAGGTAGTTTTGGAATAAAAATAAATAATGTAGCTAACCTCGGCCAGAAAAAGGAAAGAAAGCACATTACTCATAAAATTTGGAACAGATTCCTATTTCTGTAAAATAACCTTGGAATACTTTAGCCTATACTTTATCTCTTACTTTTGTAAACTTCTAACCCATTTGATGGATGTGTCAAAGATAATGAGATATCTGTGCCAGATAGCATATGGTTATCAAATGAGATCCCCTCGTCCCCAAAAGGATGGTCTGTTTTATTTTTCCTTACTCTGGTATGTGTATGTATATATATATATATATATATATATATATATATATACACACACACACACACACACACACACACACACACACACACACATGATAAATATTTTTTAATAACATTGTGGATTGATTCCAAACCCAGGTGGAGATAACTATTTCATATTTATTCATACAGAAGACATTCATAAATGCAATGCCCAAGTAAAATTTCTGGGACTTTTGAATTCTCAGTTGTAGGTCAGCAATTGATCTGAGCCCTTATATGTGCAGAGCTCTCTAGGTAATTCTCTAGGTAATTCTGAGGCACACTGCTTTTTATGGACCACTGACTTTACATCAGAGAAGGATCCAAAGAATATCACAGTGAGGGTTTCATTTTGGAAAAGTGAGCAAAACTACATAAAATATATTTCATATCATATAAGGTGCTGTTAATTAAAAAATGAACCAGTATTATAAGTACATCCAAGAAAAAGAAAATGCTGCTGATTTAACTATGGACTTGCCATCAATTTTAAGATGCCTCCTGATTTCAGTTACGGTAGTTTGCTTTAAAAATCATGGGTCACGATGGGTGCTCTCTATATCCCTTGTTAAAATGAATGATATAGGCAGAATGATACTTCTGTCAGATTTTAAAATAAATGTTGCTTAAATTTGTGAGAAGATATTAGAAGCCTTTTTGTTGATGTTGTTGTTGTTAAGTTTGGGGAAGATAGCTTTGCTGTGCCTGGAGGACATCTAGATTCTATATAGTCCTAAGGCTAGAATGGAGGGTAATTTACGGAAACTTATAAATATAAAATTATATGGAAATGAACCAAGTAATGGGGACTGATATCTTATCAAGATTAGAGCAGAAGATACTGTGAACTGGTAGAATGATAGCCAGAACACATAATGTTCATGCAGTTAATGTGAAACTTTCTTTCCCTAAATCACTTAAATCTTTCATCTCTTGGTCCCTAGGGCACTGTTTTCAAGGCTTTCACATATTTTTACAATAGGCCTGACATTTTTGCTAGAAGTGTGGGTAGAAGCAGGAAAATAAATGTTAAATATGCACAGGAAACATATGGTAAATAAATACAAAAGATACTTGTTTTTAGGGCCAGTTTGGAACATGATCCTTTAAGTTCTTGTGGTCAAAAAAAAAAAAAAAAAAACCTAGATATGCTGAAAAACAGAATCAAGGATTGAGCAAGCAAGGTATTTTGGGGGAAATTATGAGCAAACACATTGAAAAGAGAAAAGTTAAAGTTTGATGACCAAGAGATAGTCAGTATTGAACAACTCTGATATACCAAGGTATGAGAACCAGGATAGAGCAGTGATTCCCAATATAGATGGAAAATTACTTAACTCCCATCATTTTTTCTTTTCATACTTCTACTGATACACTTGTTTCTGAATGATATACAGAGAGAATAAAAGCATGACAAGTAGAATTATTTTTTTCACCATGAGGAATTTGGTGCCATTATAAGTTAATTTTAGTGTTGTTGTATAGACTGGAAAAAATGGAGCTCCAACTGGAATCATATAGACTAATGATTATGCTCCCATTGCAATCTGTATTTCACGAAGAACCTAGACTCTGGTATTTTTTCCTAATGCATATTCTATGTCAGATAAATCCACTGAAGGCCTTTAATCTATTTAATGCCATAATCTTTGCTAAATTCATCCCATTCTCTGTTTTTTTCTGTTCTTTTCTGTTTCTAAGATCCATCTCTCTTGAATATATTCTCCATTCTCAGTTTTTCCTTTCCTTTATATCTTCTTCTTATTTATTTCTAATTACTTCTCTTTTTCTACTACAAAAAAGAGAGAATATGTACTTGGAATTACTGTATTATTGCAAAACTTAGCCAGAAACCAAGGAGTCAAATACATAATAGGGCATGTATCTTTATGTCCCATTCCATAAGTGTGTTAAATATCATAAAGTATTTTTAATTTTCTCATTTTTTAGAAGAATACCAACCTAATCAACTCTCAGAGAAGAGCCTAGAAAACCAAGGCAAATATTTGTGGCAAGTTTTATTCACCAACAGATCATTGACTACAGAGGAAGAGTTTTCAGGAAAACCATGTAATCTGGACATAAACAATTTAACTCCAAGAACAATGCCCTATAAATTTGACAGTACAGGACCTGCTTACCTACATCTCAGCTCAGTGGCTCCACATTGTCAGTATTCAAGAAAGAAGGTTCATGAGCTTAATGTATGTGAGAAATGGCTCCTCAGTATTAAAGAGGGAAGAACTAATACTGGAGAGAAGTCTTTTGTTTGTAGTAAAAACGTGAAAGCCTTTAGTCATAAAGAGAAGGTTACTCAGTATCAGACAATTCAGACTTTGCAGCAAGCTTCTGAATACAATGAATGTGGAAAAGCTTTCCTTGAAAAGACTGTCCTCATTACATCTAAGAGTACCCACCCAAAAGTGAAATCTTATAAATTTAATAAATTTGGGGGAAAACAATGTGATAAGTCAACTTTTATGGTCTCTCATAGCAATAATCCAGAGGAGAAGAGTCATTATGAGCTTAATGAATATGAATGTACTGAAAACAGAAATAATTTCAGTAGGGTCACTCAGAAAACTGACACAGAAGGGAAATCTTTCAACCAAAAATCACAAATTAGAGAACATCAGAAAATTCACATAGGAGTGAAACCCTTTGAATATGGAAAGAATTTCAACCATAATTCAGCCCTCCCAGTGCATCAGAGAACTCACACAACAGACAGATCTGATTATGACACATGTACAGAGACATTAGTTTGTCAGTCAGCTTTCAACATACATCAGAGAACTCCCATAACAGAGAAACCATATGAATGTAATGAATGTGGAAAATCCTGCTCTATGAATTCATTTTTGATTCAGTCTCTAGCAAGTCACACAGGGGAGAAACCCTATGAATGTCACACATGTGGGAAAGCTTTCAGTGAGAAGTCACGCCTAAGAAAACATCAGAGAACTCACACAGGAGAGAAACCATATAAATGTGATGGTTGTGAGAAGGCTTTCAGTGCAAAGTCAGGCCTAAGAATACATCAGAGAACTCACACAGGGGAGAAACCTTATGAATGTAATGAATGTGGGAAATCTTTCAACTATAAGTCAATCCTCATAGTACATCAGAGAACTCACACAGGGGAGAAACCTTTTGAATGTAATGAATGTGGAAAATCTTTCAGCCACATGTCAGGCCTAAGGAATCATCGGAGAACTCACACAGGGGAAAGACCTTATAAATGCGATGAATGTGGGAAGGCTTTCAAACTGAAGTCAGGTCTAAGAAAACATCACAGAACTCACACAGGAGAGAAGCCCTATAAATGCAATCAATGTGGGAAAGCTTTTGGTCAAAAATCACAACTCAGAGGACATCATAGAATTCACACAGGGGAGAAACCCTACAAATGTAATCATTGTGGGGAAGCTTTCAGCCAGAAATCAAACCTCAGAGTGCATCACAGAACTCACACTGGGGAGAAACCCTATAAATGTGATGAGTGTGGAAAAACTTTCAGGCAGAAATCAAATCTCAGAGGACATCAGAGAACTCACACAGGGGAGAAACCCTATGAATGTAATGAGTGTGGAAAAGCTTTCAGTGAGAAATCGGTCCTAAGAAAACATCAGAGAACTCACACAGGGGAAAAACCCTATAATTGTAATCACTGTGGAGAAGCTTTCAGCCAGAAGTCAAACCTCAGAGTCCATCAGAGAACTCACACAGGGGAAAAACCCTATAAATGTGATAAATGTGGGAAAACTTTCAGCCAGAAATCAAGCCTTAGAGAACATCAGAAAGCCCACACAGGGAGTTAAACATATGAATGTTAAGAATATGGAAAAACTTTGAGCCAGAAATCAAATCTCACAATACAAAAGAGAAAGAATCCCTATGAATACAATCAACACTTGCAAGTTCCTCTGTAAGATACCAACCTTCACAAACATCAGAGAACTTAACAGGACAGAAATTCTTGGAATATATTTTCTGTGGGCAGTCTTTCACCCAGAGTGCAGTCCTCATTATGGATCAGAGAACTCAGCCAGCAAAGAAAATGTAAAGATAATGAATGTGAAAAATACTCTGTACTCAATCCTCAGAAAAATCACACTGCAGAAAAGCTCTGGGAATGTATAAAAATGTGAAAGCTTTGTATCAGTAATCAAAACTTCCTCATCATCAGAGAAATGATTCAGTGGGAAACCTGAGAATGTAATAAGTGTTGGATAACCTTTAGCCAAAAGTCAGCTTTCTTAGTACAACAGAAAATATATAGAGACTAGAGATCTAATCAATAAAAACAAAAAATGAGGCAATGGATGTGAGAATCCTTATATTATAAATCAACCCTCAATTTGACTTACACAGAAGTAATCCCCGTATGCCATAATGACTAGTAATTGTTCACAAAAACAAAAAACAAAAAAACCCCACCATTTCCTCTCTCCCTCATGCCACACCTAGTCTAAATTTCTCAACTAGTGCCACCCAAATGGGGTCATGTTAGTAATCTCTGGCTAGTGGAATATGGGGATCATTGACAAGCCTCGTTGAAAACATCCCTCAAATTCCCAATGTTTTCTCCTGTCCCTTATCATAATGGAGTGGAGATTGCCCTCAGTGAAACCATGGGGGTCATATGCTGAAAATGGGAGAGTACAAGATGGAAGGAAACAGAAAAAGAGTGACTGGAATAGAGTTTTCTCCTCCATGTACACAGACTTTTTGCGGCAAGGAAATAAACTTGTTCTCTGCTGAGTTACAGATTTGGGTATACTTAATACTGACATATACTCACCAACCCTCAGTAAAGCCTATGAATATGATTTCTGTGGATATCTGAACTCAACGTATATCAGAAACCTGACACAGGAGAAACCCCTGACAACATCCTGAATGACCATAGTTTATATCCACAACTCTTCATCAGTCAGGTAAATATCAGTGGAAGAAATCCAACATTTGAATATACACAGGAAATCCTTTACCAAAAAAAAAATGGTTTCTCATTAAATATCTGATAATTGAATTGTAAATGTATGAAAGTTTTCAACAAGTCATCAAACTTTAATCTCTCTCAGAATGTGTTACAAGGAAAATCTATCAATTTGAGAAAGGTAAGTAATGGTGTTTACTTAGACGTTGTTCTATGAGACTGTTATTTCATATCTATTATTAAGACAGTTACTGAAACATAACAGTGTTGATACAAGATTCACTAGAATAATAAGCTTTAGAAGAATAAGAAATAAATTGCATAAACTGAACAGCATTGAATGTATGTGATTATTTTCTGAGTTCTCTAATTTTTGTGTGGGTTTGTATACATGCATACCACTTACCAGGTGTTAGTTAATATGTATACTGGAACTCTACATCATTGTAGTATAATTATGTACCTTGCTCATTAACTATTCTGACATCAGCTACGTTTTGCCACATAGAGATTAATAACAAATAAACCTTTTACAGAAAGTATCTGAAAAGTGAGAATCCCATACTACATGTACATATAGGAAAGGCCATTGTTACTAACAGTCTCTTCAAAGAAGCCAAACAACGTTTTCTGTGTACTTTTGTATTATCTCGGGGTCACCAAAACATTTAAGCACATTTAACCAATCACACACACACACACACACACACACACACACACACACACACATCTTCATTGTCACTGATTGTTTTCTCAGAAGTGTCAAGTATACTGAGGAGCCCTTTGTAGGCCTTCTTTACTTATGATACTGTGCTTTTTATTTCAAGCACTTAAATTTTATTAAACTTTCCATATTTCTGCTGAAATAACCTATCTGATCTTGGATGTTGTCTAGCTTTTCTATTAGAGTCGTTCTGTATGGCATTTGGCATTCTCTGGCTCAGTTAAGCAACTGCTTGAGCCCTTGCTTCCTTCTCCCTGCAGGCACCTAGCTCTCCAGACTGTGGGGGTTTTTTGTCCTAAAATGTCAGATGTTTGATGCTTTCAAGAAAACTTGTTAAATTAAATTCTGCCTAGCTGGGTTTTTTTTGTTTTGTTTTATGGATGGGAGCAGTGCTCTTTCCTGCTCTCTACTTACCTGAGCTAAAACTGAAAGTTGTCACTGGATTTTGATAAATGTTCCAGCATAATTTGATGGGGAAAGGATCAAAAATGGTGAGAAAATAACTGGATATTCATCTATTTTAAATGTACCTTGATGTTTACATCATAATTAAATATTTATTAAAAAATGAAACAGACCTAAACAAAATAGCTAACAGTACAAAATTTGTTAGAAAACAGAGAAAAAAGTAACTTCACTTTGAGACCAGATTTTTAAGATGTAACAAAAAGTATGAAACAGCAAAGCAAAAAAGATAAGTTGGAGTTTATGAAAATTTAAAGTGCTTTTCAAGATTTTATTACGAAAATGGAGAAAAACACAGATTAGGAGAAAATGTCTCAAATAGATCTGACAATTATATCTGACAAAGGACCTGTATCCATGATATGTAAAGAATATTAATAATAAAAAAGAATTTTTATAATGCAATAATAATACAAACAACCTAGGTAAAATGGGCAGAACAGGAAGACAGTTCACAAAAGAAGATATATAGATAGCTAATAAATACTAGAAAAGATGTCCAAAGCTTCAGTAATCAAGAAAGTGCAAATTAAAATTGTAATGCGATAGCATTACAGTTCTTTTGATAGTTCCTTATAAAGTTAACAATATTACACCTACAACCAACAATTTCAGGTCTAGATATTTACCCCCAAAGAAACATAAAAAACTATACCAAAAACTTTTTGATAGTTTTTTTTAAAGAATTTTATTAAGATATTCATGGAACTTTTATGCATAATAGCCCCAAATTAACCAAAATGTTCATCAATAGATAAATGTGTGTAAACAGTGATATTACCTTACAATGGAATAGCACTCAGCAATACAAATAACTACTAATGGATGTATCAACATTGATAAATCTCAATGAGATTAGACTGGGAAAAGAAGCCAAGCACAAGAACGTAGAACTCTATGATCTCAATTAATGAAATTCAAGAGAAGACATCTAATCTAGAGTGATAGGAAGCAGATCATTGGTTCCCAAGAGTGGAGGGTGAGGATTCACTGGGTAGAGGAACAAAGGAATGTTTTAGTGTGATGGAATATTCTATATTTAGATTATGATAGCATTTACAAAGCTGAATAAATGTTCACAACTCATCAAAATGTGCAAAAAATTAATATACTTTATATTTCATAAATTACATATCAGTACAGTTGATTTGAAAGATCATAGTGAACTTAAAATCCCCAGTACATTATGAGACCCAGTACCAAGTGGCTTGTTGACTTTACTACTTGGGTATTTATTCCCCCTTTCCCCTCCCTGTTTGTCTTTGTGACCTTAGGCAAATCAGTTCTCCTTTATGTTCTTCACTTTCCTCATTTGTGAAAGGTGCATAATGATAGTAATTACCTACAATCCATTTTGAAGCATTTTCTGAGTTAATCTGTGTCAATGACAGATTTACCAAACCAAGGAGTGCTTGAGTGATACTTCTAACAGTCAACCACACTAGTAATATGTTTTTATATGCTATGTTTTGGTGGGGAAATGCATATAATTTTTCAAAATAAGTGTGGCATAGCCTGCTCTTTGCCATATTTTTCCAATGTTTTTATAGTATTTGGCTGTGAATTCCACCACCACCACCACCACACACCCCCTCCTAGTACTGCACCTCCTAGTACTGTTTTTATTGTATCCCTTGATTTTGGTGTATTGTCTTTTCCTTTTCATTGTTTCTAAGTATTTTCTAATTTCCCTTGTGATTTCTTTTGTGATCTGTTGTTTGTTTAAGAGAATGCTGTTTAATTTCCACAAATTTGAGTTTTCCAATTTTCCTTCTGTTACTGATTTCTGACTTCGTCCTGCTATGGTCATAGAAGAGCCTTTGTATAATACCTTTCTTTTTAAATCTATTGAGACTTCATTTTTATCCTAACATTTGGTCTCTCCTGAAGAATACTCCATGTGCACTTGATACAAATGTGTATTTTGTTTAGTATTGTGTTCTATAAGTGTTAGAGCTAGTTGGTTTATCTTGTTCTATAAATGTTTGTTAGATCTGGTTGGTTTATTTTGTTATATAGATCCTCTATTTCCTTATTTATCTTCTGTCTGGTTGTACTATCCATTATTGACAGTGAGATATTGAAATCTCCCTGTTATTGTAGAAATATGTTTCTCCCTCAATTCTGCCTATTTTTGCTTCTTATAGTTTGATCTGTTATTATGTGTGTAATTGTTTGCAATTCTTAGATCTTCTTGCTCTATTGCACCTTTTATTAATGTATAATGTATTTTGTGCCAAACTTTTTTTTATTTAAAGTCTATATTGTCTGATATTATAGGTATCCAGGCTCTCTTTTGGTTACTGTTTGCATAGAATATCTTTTCTATCCTTTCACTGTCAACTAATTTGTGTCTTTGGATCTAAAGTCTCATGTAAATAGCGTAGAGTTAGATCAAGGTTTTGTTTTGTTTTGTTTTAATCCATTCTGCCAGTCTCTCACAATTGGAGAGTGTACTCCATTTACATTTAATTACTGAAAAAGAGGAATTAACTTCTATTGTACTTCTATTCATTTTGCTGTATGTTGTCTATATGGCTTATTGGGTTTTTTGTCCCTCATTTTCCACATTCATCTTTTTTGTTTTGTAGACTTTTTTTTTAGTGAAACATTTAAATTACCTTCTCATTTCCTATTGTGCATATTCAAGAGCTATTTCTTTGTGGTTACCATGGGGATTACATTTAACTTCCTAGTGTTATTGCACTCTATATCAGCTTAACTTCAGTAATTTACAAAAGCTCTTGCCTCTATACAGGGATGGAGGGATGGAGATCCCTAACCCCTTTCAGTTATTGATGTCACAAAATTACATCATATGTTGTGTCTCCAAAACCATTAATAAGGGTTTTTTTATGCATTAGTCTCAAATCATGTAGAAAACAAAAAGTAGAGCTATCAACCAAAATTATAATACTACTTTTTATACTTTTCTATATATTTATCTTTACTAGAAGTCTCTATTCTTTATATGACTTTCAGTTACTATCTGGTCTCATTTACACCTGAAGGACTTCCTTTAGCATTTCTTGCAGGGACGTATAGTTGTTATAAACTTTTATTATTTGGTTTATCTGGAAATGCCTTATTTTCTGCCTCATTGAATGATGATTTTCACAGATACAGGATTCTTGACTGGCAGTTTTCTTTTTTCCTGCAGCATTTTGAATATATCAACTCCTGGCATCCAAAGTTTCTGATGAGAAATCTGCTTACTTTCTTATTGGGACTCCTTGTATAGGATGGTTCGCTTCTCTCGCTGCTTTCAAGATTCTCTCTTTGGCTTTCAAAAGTGTGATTATAATTTGCCTCAGCGTGAGTCTTTGACTTTATCCTGATTGGGGTTTGTTGAGCTTTTGGTATGTTTATGTTCACGTTTTTTCATCAAACTTGGGAAATTTTAAGTTATTATTTCTCTAATGTTTCTGCCCCTTTCTCTTTCTCTTTTCCTTCTCAGACTCCCACATTGTGTATGTTGGTACACTTCATGGTGTCCCACGGGTCCCTTAGGCTCTGGTCACTTTTCTTACATATGTTTTCTTTCTGTTTCTCAGACTCTTATTTTATTTTATTTATTTTATTTTATTTTATTTTATTTTATTTTATTTTATTTTATTTTATATGAAATTTATTGTCAAATTAGTTTCCATACAACACCCAGTGCTCATCCCAAAAGATGCCCTCTTCAATGCCCATCACCTACCCTCTCCTCCCTCCCACCCCCATCAACCCTCAGTTTGTTCTCAGTTTTTAAGAGTCTCTTATGCTTTGGCTCTCTCTCCCACTCTAACCTCTTTTTTTTTTCTTTTTTTTTCCTTCCCCTCCCCCATGGGTTTCTGTTAAGTTTCTCAGGATCCACATAAGAGTGAAAATATATGGTATCTGTCTTTCTCTGTATGGCTTATTTCACTTAGCATAACACTCTCCAGTTCCATCCACGTTGCTACAAAGGGCCATATTTCATTCTTTCTCATTGCCACGTAGTACTCCATTGTGTATATAAACCACCATTTCTTTATCCATTCATCAGTTGATGGACATTTAGGCTTTTTCCACAATTTGGCTATTGTTGAGAGTGCTGCTATAAACATTGGGGTACAAGTGCCCCTATGCATCAGTACTCCTGTATCCCTTGGGTAAATTCCTAGCAGTGCTACTGTTGGGTCATAGGGTAGGTCAGACTCTTATTTTAAATCCATAGATTCTTCTGCCTACTTAAATCTGCTTTTGAATCCTCTGTTGAATTTTTCATTTCAGCTACACTTCAGGTCCAAAATTTCTTTTTGGTTCCTTTTTATGTTTTCTGTCTCTTTATTGATATTTCCATTTTGACATTATTTTCCTGATTTTGTGCATGTTTTCTTTCAGCTCCTAGAGTATCTTTAAGACAGTTGTTCTATATCTTTGTCTAGTATAGGAGCACCTGGATGGCTCAGTCGGGTAAGCATCCGACTTCAGCTCAGGTCATGATGTCACAGTTCATGAGTTCGAGCCCCATGTCAGGCTCTGTGCTGACAGCTCAGAACCCAGAGCCTTCTTCAGATTCTGTGTCTCCCTCTCTCTGCCCCTCCCCCTCTCATGCTCTCTCTCAAAAAATGAATAAACATTAAAAAAAAAGATACACCCATACAATGGAATAATATGCAGTTGAGGAAAAAGATGAGGTAGTTTTACATATTTTTCCCAAAGAGCATGGCCATAAAACAATGTAAGTATAAAAGCAAGCTGTAATTGAATATTTTTTGCTCATATTTTGGGTTTTTTGAAAAATGTGTTTGTGTTTTCAGGACTGCACTGAAATCAGTCTAGAAAGCTAAACTCCATTTAACAGAGTGGGGAGGAGAAGGTGAGGAAGTTGTCATTTTCCATCAGTTACTGTTTTGGTTTTGTTTGAATAGTGCCTCTTTATAAATGAAAAATAAAGTGGTTTAGACTTTCACTTTTGCCTTGGAGATGCAGAAAGCTGAAAGTGTCACTCCCACACTAAAAGCAAGGAGCTTGCAGGAAAAAAACAGAACTTGAGCATTTGTTTAACAAGGGCACCTGTTACAAAGACACCATTTAGAACTGAGAGATTCAGCTTTATTTTTTAATTGAAAGGCTGAAGACTGAGATGGGCTATGGTAAGAATGTGAAGAATTCACATGGAGTCCCCATACATGGGGGTTTACACTGTCTTTCAGATTTTTCTTTACAGACTTCACCAGGTGCTCACAGAGATTACCTGAGAGATCCTTACTCTACCCAGGCCATCTTCCCTATCTTCCCTGTGGAACAAAAGCCTAATTCTTCAAGAAATATTGTAACAAAAATGGTAGCCTTGGGGCTCTGATGGAAACTGACTGCAGCTGACTAACTAAAAGATATAACACCACAACAGAAGAAAAAAATCTTGGGGTGCCTGGGTGGTTCAGTCAGTTAAGTGGCCGACTATTGATTTCTGCCTGGGTCATGATTTCAGAGTTCCTGAGCCCTGCATTGAGCTCCATGCTGATAGCACAGAGCCTACTTGGTATTCTCTTTCTCTCCCTCTCTCTCTGCCCCTCCCCTGCTCATGCTCTCCCTCTCAAAATAAAGGAGGAGGGAGAAATACAAGTGAGGCCTACCATACTGGAGAGGTAGAGTACTTGTGAAAGCCATACACCTGAGACCCAGGTTCATAGTGCGTGCATGAGACTGAAGCCTAACCTGAACATCATAGAACATACTCACTACAACACTAACAAGCATCTCATACAAGTAACAGTGGCATATGGATGGAAGAGCTACAAGAGACATTCTCTCTGGGGAGCAGTGCAAAGGGAAGACTGAAGGCAAACTGGGGACCAATACTGAGAATTTTCTGGCAACTTAGCCCACACCCTAAACACAAGTTACCACTAGTGTCCTTGTGGTGCACTGAGAATAAACTACAGCAGTGAGAAACTTCAAACCCACCCAGCTGCTGACTAGATGAACATAAAACCCCACAGTAAAGGCCTAGGAGAAGGAAGGGTGTGCTCATCTCCCAGCATTAATGTTTGAAATGTCCATCTTTAAATTAAAAAGTATGAAACATGCAAAAACGCAAGAAAACACACAGTCGGAAAATACAAAGCAATGATCAGAAAAAAATTCAGATGAAGTTGGTACTATTAGGAAATTTAAAGTGTGAATAATAATAAAGACAATATTGGAAAAGGTACACAACATGCAAATTGGAGAATTTCAGAAGACAGAAAAAACTATTAAGAAAGAATGGGATGCAGTACTAGAAATAAAAAAAAAATAGTAACAGATAACACATCAGTAGACTTAACAAAATTCAGGAAAGAATCAATGAATTTGAGAAAAAAAGAGTGAAAGAAAAAACAGAACAACCAAGACCTATGGGGCAATATCAAACAGTCTACTATATACTTATTTGGAATCCCAGAAGAAGAAAAAACAAGACAGAAGAAATGTGTACTGTAAGAAAGAGCCTGACAGCTTTGTTTATTGTAATGTAAGTTGCTTGACATTAAGCTTTTGATTGCTACAGCATCCCTTTCAGACATCCATCTCAAATAAACACGTTGCCAGATACACAACTGGATAAAGGGCCAGACCACCCAACCCATGAATTTCCCCTTTTTATTTTTTTAAATTCGTTTTTAAGTTTATTTATTTTTGAAAAAGAGAAAGAGCAGGGAAGGGCCAGAGAGAGGGAGACAGAGGATCAGAAGCAGGCTCCGTGACAACAGAGAGCCTGATGCAGGGCTCGAACTCACAAACCATGAGATCATGACCCCAGCTGAAGTTGGACTCAAACTGACTAGGCCACCCAGGTGCCCTTCCCCTTTTTAGGAAGCTCTGAGTAACCTAGATAACGGACCATTTGAGTGACCATGCTTTTCCCTTCCCACACCCTAATTCCCACTCTTGTTTTAAATTCACCAATAAAGAGTGAACTTGTGAAACCCTAGGCAACCCACCCTCAACCCCAATATAAAGCAGAACCCTAAGTCCCTGCTCTCTCTCTTGCTCACTCTCCCTTTCTCTCTCCCACCCTCACCCCTGCAACCTCACCATTTGGCCCCAGGCATGCCATATATCCTCCAGGAATTGTAATAAACCTTGCTTTTTTCAAAGTTACCTGATGGTTGTTTCTGTGGTGTGTCTTGCAACCAAAAGAACCACAGAGGTTCTATAGTTTATTAAATGTACAACAGCATTATGTGTAAAAAAAAAAAAATTACACACTCTTATTTTAAAGATATTTTATTGCTAAAAACCAGCTTTCAGTGAGTCATAATCACTGATCACAGATCACCATAACAAACAAACAATAAAAAGGTTTGAAATATTGTGAGAATTATCAAAATGTGACACAGAGACACAAAGTGAGCAAATGTTATTGGGAAAACAGCATCAATTGACTTGCTTGATGTAGGGTTACCACAAACCTTCAATTTATGGGGAGGGGGGGTGCAGGGAATGCAGTATCTATATAGTGCAAAAAACTGAAGTGCAATAAAATGAATTATGCCCATATGTATTTCATTGGCTGAAATGCACCATAGGCCACTCCTGAGTCCACTGGGGCAGGAAAATATTAACTGTAACTGATCAATTGCTAGAGGCTAAGTATGAACAAATCTGAAAAGTTTTAAAAGCTTCAGAGGGGCACCTGGGTCTCTCAGTCGGTTGAGCGTCCGACTTCAGCTCAGGTCATGATCTCGCAGTCTGTGACTTTGAGCCCTGCGTCAGGCTCTGTGCTGACAGCGCAAGAGCCTGGAGCCTGCTTCTGATTCTGTGTCTCCCTCTCTCTCTGCCCTTCCCCCGCTCATGCTCTCTCTCTCTGTCAAAAATAAATAAAACATTTAAAAAAAAAAAGCTTCAGAGGGAGGGCACAGTCTTAGGGGAGCGTTTTTTTGCAAGTTTTCCTCCATTACTTCTATCAGATTCTCACAGTGAAGATTGGAGAAAGTCCTCTCATGCTTCACTCAGGGGAAAGAGAAAAGTAGTAGCCATTTTGCAACAAGCCAGAGCATTCTGTTCATCCTAATATAGTCTGCCCTCAAAGGAAACTATTTTACCAAAGCCTAATCTGTAGAGATTTTATCAGAAACTTAACTGACTTGTGGAGAAATACCCAACTCCAGCCTCCTCTAGCCATCCTGATGCACCTCAAGATGGAGAAGGGGATTAATAAGCACCTATGAAGTACACTTGTAGTACACACTCCAGGTGTACAGGTTCACTGAAAATTTAACTGAGACCTAATAATTATAGGACTTTAGAATACTTCCTCTCTCCCACTTTATCATAACATGACCAAAGGCCTATGTACCAGAGTTCTTTACATCCAGTACATCTTATCTGGCTTTTAACAAAAATTTGCAAGGCATATTGAAAACAAAAACAAAACACTGTTTGAAGGGAAAAAGCAAGCACAAGAAGCAGCTAGATATGGGAGGAGTATTGAAATTATCAGGCCAGCAATTTAACTATGACTAATATGCTAAAGACTCTAAAGGAAAAAAATATGCAACATGTAAGATCATCTGAGTAATGTAATCAAAAAGATAGAAATTGCAAGAAAAACTTCAAAAGAAATGCTAGAAATAAAACACACATATAAAAAATGTCTTTGATATACTCATTAGTGGACTAGACAAGGCTCAGGATATAATATCTGAGCTTGCAGATATATTAACAGAAACCTCCAGTACTAAAAACCAAAGAGAAAAAAAAATGGAACAGAATATCCAAGAAATGTGGGACTATTACAAAATGGATAACATACTAATAATGGGAATACTAGAAGGAGGAGGAAGAGAAAAAGAAGCAAAAGAAATATTTGAAGTAATCATGACTGAGAATTTTCTCAAATTAATGTCAGACACCAAATCACAGATTCGGGAATCTCAGAGAACACAAAGCAAGATAAATGCCAAAAAACAAAAGCAAAACAACAACAACAACAAACATATACACAGGCATATAATATAACTCAGAAAATAAATGCTAAAGAAAAAAATCTTTAAGAAGTTTTTCTGAAAATCTGAAAGAAGCCAGAGGAGAAAACACTTTACCTATAGAGGAGCAAAGACAGGAATTACATCTGATTTCTCAGAAACCATGAAAGTAAGAAAAGAGTAGAATGAAATATTTAAAATGTTGAGAGAAAAAACTCACAAACCTGGAATTCTGTATCCTGCAAAATTATCTTTCAAAAGTAAAGAAGAAATAAATACTTTTTTGAACAAACAAAAATTGATGAAATTTTTACCAGTAAGCCTGCCTAGCAAGAAATGCTAAACTTCTTAAGAGAGAAGAAAAAGTATATAAGCCTAATTCATATCTACATAAAGAGCATTAGAAAAGGAATGTGATAGTAAAATAAAAACTTTTATTTTTCTTACTCTTAATTGATCTAATATAACAATTTGCTCAAAATAATAGCAAAAATATATTAAATAAATTATAGTTTATATATAAGTAAAATGAATGATAGTAATATTATAAGCACCAGGAATGAGGAATCTAAAACATTTTGTTATTACAAGGCACTTTATCCATGAAGTGATATATTAAAAGTGGACTTGGAATAGCTGTAAATGTACATTGCAAACTCTAGGGCAACCACTAACAAAAGTAAAAACAAACAAACAAAAAAAACCCCTGTAATTGATATGTCAAAAATGAGAGAAAATAGAATCATGTAAAATGTTCAATTAAAAACACAAGAGGCAGGGGCGCCTGGGTGGCTCAGCCAGTTAAACATCCTACTTTTGATTTTGGCTCAGGTCATGATCTCATGATTCACGGGATCAAGCCCCGCATCAGGCTCTGCGCTAACAGAATGGAGACTGCTTAGGATTCTCTCTCTCTCTCCTTCTGCCCCTCTCCCTTCTCATGCTTTCCCTCTCTAAATAAATAAACAAACAAACAAACACACAAAAGACAAAAATAGGAACAAAGAACAAAGGCAACAAATAGGAAACAATAACAAATATGGTAGATATTAATCCAATTGTATCAATAATTACTTTACATGTCAATGGCCTAAATATACCAATAAAAAGACAGAAATTGCCAGAGTGCATCATAAATATGATTCAACTATAGGTTGTCTACAAGAAACCCAATTTAAATGTAAAGGTACATATAAATTAAAAGTAAAGGGTTGGATGGGGCCCCTGGGTGGCTCAGTCGGTTGAGCATTGTACTTCAGCTCACGTCACGATCTCATAGTTTGTGAGTTCCAGCCCCACATTGGGTTCTCTGCTGTCAGTGCAGACCCCACGTTGGATCCTCTGTCTCCTCTCTCTGCCCTTCCCCTGTTCTCTCTGTCTCTCAAAAATAAATAAACATTAAAAAAAAGAAAGAAAAAAGGATGGAGAAAGATATACCATGTTAACACTAATCAAGAGAACACTGCCAGGTGGCCGGCTGGCTGAGTTGGTGGAGCATGCAACTCTTGATCTCAGGGTTGTCAGTTCAAGCCCCCAGGTAAAGATTACTTTAAAAATAAAATATTAAAAAGAGAGAAAGAGAACACTGTAAGACCTGTATTAATTTAGACAGAGCAGACTTTAAAGCAAGGAAAATTATCAGGGATATAAAGGGACTTTATGTAATGATAAAGGGGTCAATTCTCTAAGAAGTCATAACATTCTTTAATGTGTATATACCTAGCAACAGGGAATTAAAATACATGAGGCAAAAACTGAAAGAACTAGGAGAAATAGATGAATCTACTATTACAGTTGGAGACTTCAATAGCCCTTTCTCAGAAATGGACAGAAAATCAGTAAAGACATAATTGAATTCAACAGCACCATGAATTAACTGATATAATTAACACCTACAGACTCATTTAACAACAGCAGAATACACATTCTTCTCTCAAGCTCACGTGAAACATTCAGTAAGATAGACCACATTCTACATCTAAAACACACATCAACAAATTTTAAAGAATAAAAATCACACAGTGTAATACCACAATGGAATTAAACTAGAAATCAGTATAGAAAGATAGCTGGGAAATTCCAAAATACTTGGAGATTAAGCAATACACTTCTAAATAACAGATGAGTCAAAGACGAACTCCTGGGACACCTGGGTGGCTCAGTTGGTTAAGTGTCTGACTCTTGATTTCAGCTCAGGCCATGACTTCATGATTTGTGAGATCAAGCCCCACATCAGGCTCTGAACTGACAGCACAGAGCCTGCTTGGGATTCTCTCTCTTCCTCTCTCTCTGCCCCACTTGTGTTCTATAAATAAATAAACAAACATTTAATGAAGAAGAAGACGGCATAAAAACACTCAGATCAATGGAACAGAATAGAGAACCCAGAAATGGACCCACAAATGTATGGCCAACTAATCTTTGACAAAGCAGGAAAGAATATCCACTGGAATAAAGACAGTCTCTTCAGCTAGTGGTGCTGGGAAAACTGGACAGCGACATGCAGAAAAATGAACCTGGAACACTTTCTTACACCATACACAAAATAAACTCAAAATGGATGAAAGATCTAAATGTAAGACAGGAAGCCATCAAAATTCCCAAGGAGAAAGCAGGCAAAAACCTCTTTGACCTTGGCCGCAGCAAATTCTTACTCAACGTGTCTCCAGAGGCAAGGGAAACAAAAGCAAAAATTAACTATTGGGACCTCATCAAAATAAAAAGCTTCTGCACAGCAAAGGAAACAATCAGCAAAACTAAAAGGCAACCAATGGAATGGGAGAAGATATTTGCAAACAACGTATTAAAGGGTTAGTATCCAAAATCTATAAAGAACTCAACACCCAAACTCAACACCCAAAAAACAAATAATCCAGTGAAGAAATGGGGGAAAGACATGAATAGACACTTCTCCAAAGACATCCAGATGGCCAACTGACACATGAAAAAATGCTCTACATCACTCATCATCAGGGAAATGCAAATCAAAACCACAATGAGATACCACCTTACACCTGTCAGAATAGCTAACATTAACAACTCAGGCAACAACAGATGTTGGTGAGGATGTGGAGAATAAGGATCTCTTTTGCATTGTGGTGGCAATGCAAGCTGGTGCAGCCACTCTGGAAAACAGTATGGAGGTTCCTCAGAAAACTAAAAATAAAACTACCCTATAACCCAGCAATTGCACTACTAGGCGTTTATCCACAGGATACAGGTGTGTTGTTTCAAAGGGACACATTGCACCCCCATGTTTATAGCAGCACTATCAACAATAGCCAAAGTATGGAAAGAACACAAATGTCCATCCATGGATGAATGGATAAAGAGGTGGTGTGTGTGTGTGTGTGTGTGTGTGTGTGTGTGTGTGTATACATATACATACGTATATATACATACACACACACAATGGAGTATTACTCAGCAATCAAAAAGAATGAAATCTTGCCATTTGCAACTACATGGATGGAACTAGAGGGTATTATGCAAAGCGAATTGAGTCAGTTGGAGAAAGACATATATCATATAACTTCACTCATATGAGGACTTTAAGACACAGAACAGAAGAACACAAGGGCAGGGAAGAAAAAATAATATAAAAACAGGGAGGGGGACAAAACATAAGAGACTCTTAAATATAGAGAACAAACAGGGTTATTGGAGGGGTTGTGGGAGGGGGGATGGGCTAAATGGGTAAGGGGCATTAAGGAATCTACTCCTGAAATCATTGTTGCACTATAAGCTAACTAACTTGGATGTAAATTTAAAAAAAGAAGATCTCTCAATAGAAATTTAAAAATTTTTGAACTAAATGAAAATACAACTTAGCAAAATTAGGGGATGCAGTGAAAGTGTTTAGAGGGAATTTTGTAGCCTTTTATGAATATATTAGAAAAGAGGAAAGCTCTAAAATCAGTAATCTAAGATTCTACCTTAGAAAACTAGAAAAGAAAGAATAAATCTAAAGTAAGCAGAAGAAAAGAAGTAATTAGGACAGAAATCAATGAAATTGAAAACAGGAAGCCAACAGAGAAAAACAATGAAGACAAAAGCTGATTCATTTAAAAGATAAAATTGATTAACTTCTAGCCAGTCTAAAGAAAAAGAGAGAAGACACAAGTTACTAATATCAGAATTGAAAGGACATCACTACAGATACTGTGGACATTAAAAAGATATTAAAGGACTAGTATGAACAACTCACCCACAGATGTTATAACCTAGATGAAATGAACCAATTCCTCAAAACACAGAAGGTACTAAAATTCACACAAAAAAATAAACAACCAGGATAGGCCTAATATCTATTAAAGAAATTAACTTAATAATTACTAAACTTCAAAAACATAAAGCACCAGGCCCAGATGAGTTTACTGATGAATTCCTCCAAACACTTAAGAGATTATACCAATTCTTTACAATCTCTTCCAGAAGGCAGAAGCAGAGGGAATACATGCTATTCATTCTATGAGGACAGCATTACCCTAATACCAAAATCAGACAAGGACATTGCAAGAAAAGAAAACTGCTGACCAATATTTCTCATTAACATAAATGCCAAAATTATCAAAATATTAGCAAATTAAATCAAATGTATAAAAATAATTATATATACAACCAACTGGTTGATCCCAAATGTGCAAGACTGGTTCCACATTTGAAAACCAATGTAACATAACATAATCCCTCATACCAACAAGCTAAAGAAAAAGATCACATGTTCATATCAGTAAATGCAGAAAGAGCATTTAACAAAATCCAATACCTATTCATGATAACTCTCAGCAAACTAGGAATACAGAGGAGTTTCCACAACTTGATAAACAAGATCTACAAAAAACCTACAGCTAACACCATACCTGATGGGAAGAAGCTTTCCCACTAAGATCAGGAGCAAAGCAAGGATGTCCCCTCTCACCACTCCTTTATGACATAATACTGGAAGTCCTAATAAATACAGTAATATAAGAAAAGGAAATAAAACTGATTGGAAAGAAAGAAATAAAACTATCTTTGTTTGCAGATGACATGATTGTGTAGAAAATCTGAAAGAATAACAAAATTCCTGGAACTAATAAGCAATTATAGCAGGGTTGCAGGATACAAGGATATGTACAAATGTCAATTATTTTCCTATACAACAGCAATAAGCAAGTGTCATTTGAAATTAAAAACATAATGCCACTTACATTAGCACGCCTCCAAAATGAAAAAATTAAATATAAGTCTAACAAAAATGTACAAGATCTATATGAAGGAAACTACAAAACTGATGAAGAAATGAAAGAATAACTAGACAAATGAAAAAGTATTCCATGTTTATGAATAGGAAGAATCAATATGGACAGCATGTCAGTTATCCCTAATTTGATGTATAGATTCAATGGATTAAATGTAATCCCAATTAAAATACCAGAAATATTTTATGGATACAAACTGATTCTAAAGGTAATGTAGAGAGGCAAAGGACCCAGACTAGCCAACATAATATTGAAAGAGAAAAACAAAGTCATAAGATTGACACTACCTAACTTCAAGACTTACTGTAAAGCTACAGTAATCAAGATAATGTGGTAGAAAGAATGGTGAAAGAAAAGACTAATAGATAATGGAACAGAACAGAGAGCCCGGAAATAAACCTACTAGTCAACTGATTTTTTTTTCATTTTATTTTTTATTTTTTAAAATTTACATCCAAATTAGTTAGCATATAGTGAAACAATGATTTCAGTAATGCCCCTTACCCATTTAGCCCATCCCCCCTCCCACAACCCCTCCAGCACCCCTCAGTTTGTTCTCCATATTTATGAGTCTCTTCTGTTTTGTCCCCTTCCCTGTTTTTATATTATTTTTGTTTCCCTTCCCTTATGGTCATCTGGTTTGTATCTTAAAGTCCTCAGATGAATGAAGTCATATGATTTTTGTCTTTCTCTGACTAATTTCACTTGGCATAATACCCTCCAGTTCCATCGACGTAGTTGCAAATGGCAAGATTTCATTCTTTTTGATTGCCGAGTAATACTTCATTGTATATCTATACCACCTCTTCTTTATCCATTCATCCATGGATGGACATTCGTGTTCTTTCCATACTTTGGCTATTGTTGATAGTGCTGCTATAAACATGGGGGTGCAATGTGTCCCTTTGAAACAACACACCTGTATCCTGTGGATAAACGCCTAGTAGTGCAATTGCTGGGTCATAGGGTAGTTTTATTTTTAGTTTTCTGAGGAACCTCCATACTGTTTTCCAGAGTGGCTGCACCAGCTTGCATTGCCACCACAATGCAAAAGAGATCCTCATTCTCCACATCCTCACCAACATCTGTTGTTGCCTGAGTTGTTAATGTTAGCTATTCTGACAGGTGTAAGGTGGTATCTCATTGTGGTTTTGATTTGCATTTCCCTGATGATGAGTGATGTAGAGCATTTTTTCATGTGTCAGTTGGCCATCTGGATGTCTTTGGAGAAGTGTCTATTCATGTCTTTCCCCATTTCTTCACTGGATTATTTGTTTTTTGGGTGTTGAGTTTGATAACTGATCTTTGAAAAAGGAGCAAAGATAACACAATGGAGAAATGACAGATTTTTCAATAAATGGTATTGAAACAACTGTATATCCACATGCAAAAAAGAAGCATCAGGACTTTACATCCTTTACAAATATTAACTTGAAATGGACCAGAAACCTAAATGTAAAGTACAAAGATAACATAGGAGAAAATCTAAATGATCTTGGGTTTGGCAATGACTTTTTAGATAGAACACCAAAGACATGATTCATAAAAGAAATAACTGATAAACTGGACTTCATTAAAACTAAAATTTTCTGGGGGTGCCTGGTTCAGTTGGTTAGGCATCCGACTTTGGCTCAGGTCATGATCTCAAGACTCTTGAGTTCAAGCCCCGCATCGGGCTCTATGCTGACAGTTCAAAGCATGGAGCCTGCTTTGGATTCTGTGTCTCCCTCTTTCTCTGCCCCTCCCGTGGTCAGGCTCTATCTCTCTCTCTGTCTCTGTGTCTCTGTCTCTCTCTCTCTCAAAAATAAATATTAAAAAAAAACCAAATTTTCTGGGGTGCCTGGGTGGGTCAGTCTATTAGGCGTCCAACTTCAGCTCAGGTCATGATCTCATAGTTTGTGGGTTCAAACACCGCATTGGGCTCTGTGCTGACAGCTCAGAGCCTGGAGCATGCTTCAGATTCTGTCTCCCTCTCTCTCTGTTCCTCCCCCACTCATGCTCTAGCTCTCTGTCTCTCAAATATAAACATTTTAAAATTTTTTCTGTTCTGCAAAAGTCACTGTCAGAAGGATAAGGAGACAAGCCACAGACTAAGAAAATATTTACAAGAGACATATCTGATAAAGGACTGTTACCTAAAATATGCAAAGAACTCTCAAAAGTCAACGATAAGAAAACAAACAACCTGATGAAACAAACAATGGACAAAATATCTGAATAGACACCCACCAAAGAAATCTACAGACGGCAAGTAAGCATAAGAAAAACGTTCAACATCATATATTATTAGGGAATTGCAAACTGAAACAATAAACATCAATACACAACTATTAGAAAGGCCAGATTCAAAACACTGACAACACCAAATGCTGGTAAGGATGTGTAAAAACAGGAACTCTCATTCATTGCTGATGAGAATGCAAAATGGTTCAGCCATTTTGGAAGACAATTTGTTAATTTCTTACTGTACACACTATACCATGTGATCCAGCAATCACGCTCCTTAGTAGTCACCCAAATGAGTTGAAAACTTATGTCTGCACAGAAGCTTGCACATGGATGTTCATAACAGCCTTACTTATAATTTTCAATAATCAGAAATAACCAAGATGACCTTCAGTAGGTGAATGAATAAATAAACTGTGGTACATCCAGACAATAGGATATTATTCAGTGCTAAAAAGAAATGAGCCATTGAGCCATGGAAAGACATGGAGGAACCTTAAATGCACCTTAGTAAGTCAAAGAAGCCAATCTGAAAAGGCTTCATACAATATAATTTCAAATATAATGACATTCTGAGAAAGACAAAATAATGGAGACAGAAAAAAATGAGTGGTTATCGGGAGATGACGAGGAGGGAAGGATGAACAGGAAGAGCACAGAGGAGTTCTAAGACAGTAAAACAATTCTTTATGATATTTTAATGGTTGCAACATTTGTCAAAGCCTATAGAATGTGTAATACCAAGAGTGAATTCTAATGTAAACTGTGTATTTGGGTGGATAATGATATATCAAAGTAGGCTCTTTAACTGTAACAAATATACCATCCTCTGGTGTGAGATGTTTATAGGGGGAAGGCTGTACTTGTGTGGAGGCAGGAAGTATATAGGAATTGTCTGTATTTTATGAATTTTGCCATAAACTAAAACTGTTCTAAAAAATAAAGCCTATTAGAGAAAAGAAAAAAAAAAAAAAAAAGGACACAGAGCCAGCCTGAAAGAGCTCCCAATAGCCAAAGATGGCACATATTTAGCAAAATAATAAATCTAGTAAAATAGTCCAAAGAGTGAAATAAATCTCCACGTGTCCATGCAGATAAAAACAAATGATTGAAAATAAATATATTGGAGAGAAGGGACAAATCTTTCTTACAGAATTCCAACTAATAACTGTAGATGTCAATGTAATTCGGCCAAATACCACCAGCAACACACATGCAGTTGAACAATTTAGATTTTAGTAGTCATTGCAGTAAGACAGAGCACATATTACATTGGATGATAGGAATGATAAAGTGCTCCAGTAACAGATGTTAGGAAGGAATTATAGGATTTGAGTGTTAGTTACTTCATTTTGCAGTGGTTCCAACGCAGCTGAGTTTATTCAGGATTGGGTGTTGTTAAAGCAAAGCAAAACAAAACAAAAACAAAAAAAACAAGCAACAGTCACTTGTATCAGGTGAGAGGGGGATGTTTGATATTTTGAGAGGAGCAGAGCAACCTTGTTTTTGTCTTTACTCATGCAAAACAATGACCTTGTTTGTGTTACATCATAAGGGTCAAAAAATGACTTTGTCTGCTTGGTGTTTGGTGTCATTGTTCTGCAGCCCATCTCAGCACACACAGGCCAGTTTTCCTTTGGTGTAGGGTAGGGTCTCAGGCATGGGATAAGAGTGAAGAGATAGGGTTTCCTAGGAAAGGAACGGAAAGGCCTTATATTTTTTAAAACATTTGTATTCTTTAAGAACTTGGAAAATTCAGAAATTGAAATTTTAAAACTTTAGAAATTGTCTTTAATTGCTTATATTTGAATCCCTATGAAAGTTATTTATTGTAATATGAATTCCATGGATATGGCCTTATTATGTTCCAGCACTTACCTTGTTCTAACAAAATTATTGAATGTTCTCTTTCCACTGCTTTAAATCCCAGCTCTAACACATACTACCTTCTCACTTTCTTTTCTACCTAGACTTAAACTTTTATTGCACCAGGATCAGTTTTTAAATACTTTAGCAATATCATACATGTTAATACAAACACATTGCTAGGCATTTTCAATTCTCTTCTGATCATTACTAAAAGTTTTTATTGGAATAAAAGTTGGGATCATTTCTTTAGGTTTAACAAACAAAATAAATGTCAAAGAGAAAGAACACAGAGAAAACTTTTTTAGGATTCTGATGGGAACATTAATTATATTCTTTTCATCTAGAAAGCTGGTATTTATTAAAGTTTTTTAAGTGTCAACAGAATCGTTTTATACCTGGATTCACACCAGTTGCAATAACTTACTGGCAACATCAATCCTTTTTTCTTGCTAATCAAAACTATTTGGTATGCGTGGTGGCTCAGTCAGTTAAGGGTCTGACTTTGGCTCAGGCCATGATCTCTCGGTCTGTGGGTTCAAGCCCCGCTTCAGCCTCTGTGCTGACAGCCCGGAGCCTGCTTTGGCTTCTGTGTCTCCCTCTCTCTCTGTCCCTGCCCCACTTGTGCTCTCTTAAAAATAAATAAACGTTTAAAAAAATTTTTTTTTAATTTTTTTTTAACGTTTATTTATTTTTGAGACAGAGAGAGGCAGAACATGAACAGGGGAGGGTCAGAGAGAGAGGGAGACACAGAATCCGAAACAGGCTCCAGGCTCCGAGCTGTCAGCACAGAGCCTGACGCGGGGCTCGAACTCATGGACCGTGAGATCATGACCTGAGCCGGTCGGAAGCTTAACCGACCGAGCCACCCAGGCTCCCCTAAAAAAATTTTTTTAAAAACTATCTTTTGGGGCACCTGGGTGGCTCAGTTGCCCCAAGCATCAGACTTCATCTCCGGGGTTCGAGCTCCACATTAGGTTCTTCACTGACAGTGCTGAGCCTTCTTGGGATTCTCTCTCCTTCTCTCTCTGTCCCCCCGCCCCCCCCCCCCAAAACACACACACACACTCTCTCTCTCTCTCTCAAAATAAACTTAAAAAAAAAACCTATCTTTTTATCATTGCCATATATAATAATGTTACAAAATAACCAAGAAAAGTATGTGTTTATATGTAAGTATATGTATGTTTTGTATATACGTATAACACACACACACACGAAGGCAGTCATAAAATGTGTTCATAGGTTCCTAATTTGGTTCCTAATTTCAGAAGTGTGCAAATGCAAGTTTATCCCTAGGAGATGCATAATTTGCATGATAATTGTTTTCTAACTGAGTTGTGTGTACTTTCAGATATTACTTATGAAAGATTGGACAGCTTACTTTTTCTTTTTTTCCCAGAAATAAACTCTGAGGATCACAGATATTATTCTTTTATGTTACATTTTACAGTCTTAGTCACAAAAACTGTTTACACATGGTAAAGTTAATTGCATATCGGTACCCACAAATCGGGGGCCAAGGTCACAAATCTCAACCTAAGTCAGCCTGATCTAATGGTACTCCTCTCATTGTCAAAGAAACCTAATATATGCCAGTCACAATCTTGCAACTCAGCTTTAGCTAGCTTACTTGGCCTTATTAGGAAATCCCTATTAATCAAATTCATTCTTGACCAACATCCCTCCGAAGAGTGCTTTATGGTTTGTTTTCCCTTGAATAAAAGACATCAAATTGTTACTGTTTTAGTTTTGTTATTTGACACATGTACCTTTCTTCCTTTTGGCAGCTCTGAGTTAAAAGGCACACTTTTGGAAAAATAGTTTAAAATTTCCCCTTTATGAACTTTATATTACAAAACCTCCTAGCACATAGAAAAGGAGAAAACAGTAAAATGATCATACCCACATATTAGACGTAGAAATCCTTAACATGTTACTATATTTGCCTTTTCTGGTTGTTATTTAATTACAAATATGTAATATAATGCTAAGTATTCTAATATGCATCTCTAAAAAAACTAAATTTTCCTACATAATCCCAATAGTTATCACAATTAACAAAACTAACGTAACTTCCCTTAATATTTTTAAGATCCGATCCATACACAAATTTCCCCAGTTGTTCCCAAACGTCTTTTTGTTTTCTCCAACCAGGATCTGATCCAGGACCACACTGTATTTGACGGTATGTCAAAGTTTAACCCATAACCTGTGGGACTTTGGTAGAATTTGGGTGCCAGAGAGCAATACAGACTGTTGATAACATCTCATTAATAACGCCCCCTTTACCGTCTGCCTCCCTGCCACGTGGACTGCCCCAACGTACATGAAACCGGCGAGCGGTCGCGATATTTTCACGGAAATGTAGTTCTGGATGTTCCGGCTGACCGCGCGGCATTCTAGGAACGGATATCCTGGGCTTTTCCCTGCGCATGTGCAGTCACCCCCATTTACCGGCTTCCGTCCTCCCAGGCTGTGCGGATGCGCCGGGTTTGCCCTCAGGTGAGAGAGGCCTACTCCGCACGCCGGGAGGGAGAGGGGCGGGCTCGTGCCCAGAGGAAGGGACCACGACGTCTCGGGAACTCCCCGTGCACCCCAAGTGCCGACCCCGGCAGGAACGTAGACCTGGCAAAGACGGGTGGGTGTGGGCTCCAGGGGCCCAGATGGGGCGAGTGTTGTCGGAAGATGTTCCCTGCAGACTGGGGTGCGGGAGCTGACTGCAGCGGGAGCGGGGAAGATCCAGGCCGGCGGGTAATGCGCGTTTCCGTATTGGATACTGACTATGAGCCCGGCACAAAGCGCGCCCTGGCGTTGGACTTGGAAGCCAGAAAGACCGGATAAATTCCGCCTTTGTCACCTGGGCATAAGTGAGGTTCTTATCTGAAAATAAGGATAGTAGTTAAAAACTGCTTTGTGGTGTTGTTCAGAAAGAGGTAAGTCATAACCTATAATGCATTTAGCCAAGTGTTAGTAACACTAGTAAGTAGTAGGCAATACGCCAAAATATAGTGTTGGCTCCCATCATATTTGAAAGACACTTTGTTCTTTTTTATTTAGTATTTAACTTAGTTTTTGCAGCCACCCCATTTATAGGAATAACCATATCCTTAAAAAAAAACAAAGAAAGAAAGAAAAAGAAAATGGGGGTTCAGAAGAGTGAAATTACAGACCACAGGTCAAAAAGGCGATGAAGCCAGGATGCAAATACAGATAGGCTTTACTCCTAAATTCAGCTATTCCTAATACCCTGCCTCCCTAAAACCCAACATTGTAGGCTTCACGGCAGTAGCAGAGTGACTATGATTGTAAAGTTAGCATGATGTCACTCTCTGACATAAATGTCACTTTCTGACACGTGCATCTATTCTGGGGCTTCTGGCATGTCTCCAGAGCCTCTGGATAAGACTGAGGCTCCTGGTACCTCCTGTGCTGTCCAGGCTGTCTCTGTCTTCAGAAGGCACAGTCTGATATCTAGTGCAGTGCTGTCCAGTAGATAAGGTGAGCCCCATTGGTAATTTTAAATGTTCTAGTAGCCATATTAAAAACTAAAACGTGAAATTAATTTTAAGAACATACTGTGTTTATCTCAATATATACAAAATATTCTTCAACATGTGGCACTAGCCACATTTCAAGTGCTCAGTAGTGGGACGTGGCTAGTGGCTATAATAATAGAACAGTTATAATGATCTTGAAGAAAATCAGGCCCTACACTAGTGGTGCCCAACCAGGGCGATTTTGCTCTCCAGAGGACTTTTCGAAATGGCTGGAGATGATATGGTTTGTCACAACAGAGGAGGATTGCTACTGACATCTGGTGGGTAGACACCAGAAATACTGCTAGGCATCCCACAACGTACAGGACCCCCCCACCCCCCGTCACAAAGAATTCTGCAGCCCAAAATGTCAGTAGTGCTGAAGCTAAGAAATTTTGCTCTCAATGAAAGTTTCAACTAAAAGGAATTTGTTTCCTAGGCCTAAATCTCAATGTCTTTGGAACGTTCTTTGGAACGTCTTTGGAACGTTCATCTCTTGTGTGGCAAGCAGCAGAGGAGCCCTGGGGACAGGAGTCCCACCTGGAAGAAAAGTTTATCTGACAGGAACCATATTCACCAAAGCTTCAGAACAAATGCAGAAGAACCCAGAAAGGAGTGGGTCCTAATTTGTTCCACCAGAAGCATTTTGTTATTACCTTTTCCAGAAAGAGCCAGACTTGGTGATGTCACCACATCCAGAAGCCATCACAGACTGTATGACAGTGGAAACTGGTCCAGCTTGCAGAAGGTGGTGAGCTGGGGTTGGAAGAGATTGGTGATTGTCAGGCCGTACAAGAAAAGCCAAGCCAGAGCCAAGGAAATTCATTCTCTGTCCCTAAACAGCCCCCTATTTTCTTCATTCTTCACTTACTTTGCAGATTCTGAGCCACTCTCTCATTGTGTCCATCAGAAGGGGCATCTAGGGATATGCTGAGGCTTCCTTTATCCTGAACATAAAGAATTACAAAATGACAGTATAGGAGTAGATTTCTATCTCTGACTCTTTTGAAACTTTTAAAAAACTGGAGCCTCAGATGTATGTCCCCTGGTCACCCAGGACAGAGCTAGGAGGAAAGCATAGTGCTGTTCATTCTGTCACACGTAAGTCACTAGAAGTGTCTTATCAAAAGTCTTACCAAAAGTCCTTTGTTCAGAAGAACAAAAGTATTTTAAAATATTTGGTCACTAAGCATCTTTTTTTCCCAGAGTTTTCTGTTGATTCTCTAGCTCAAAGTATAAATAATATTAATAGAATATTAATAATCAATGGGGAAATAATTCACAGTCACCTAGTGAAAAATAGCAAGGTTACATCCATGTGATCATATCAGAGATGTACTACATATTCAGGGAATGAAGCACTCTGTGGTGCTTCCTGCCCCTTCTCAAGGGTCAACAGGACATTTTTCCATAGGGAGGCTTTTCCCCAGCTGGTGTGATGAGACTTTTAGGCAACTGAATGCAGAATCTCACCAGACCTCTCATGATTCCTTTCCTCTTTCCTTATTCCCAGCTTATCCTTCACAGTTGTCCGTACTCTCCCAACAACAGCAGAAAATGGACACAACTCAGGTGAGTTGTATGTATGCACCTTTTTTTATAATGGATTTTATGGGTGGTTAATTAACATAGAAAAGTAGAAATAGAAATAGATCAAAACCCTCACACTTTGTGAGTTCAAGTCCCATGTTTAGGCTCTGTGCTGACAGCTCAGAGCCTGGAGCCTGCTTCAGATTCTGTGTCTCCCCCTCTCTGTCTGCCCCTACCCCACTTGCACTTTGTCTCTCTTTCTCTCAAAAATAAATAGACACACAAAAAAATTTTTAATAATAATAAAAAAAAGAAATGGATCAAAACCATTCAAGGAAGATACAGCAAAGCAGATGAGTAGTACAGCAGAGTTGGCATGTGGATAGATGCAGTCCTCTGACGTTACAGATTTTTCAAAGTACAGGGGCAGATTTCTTCCTGACCTAATAGCCATGGCAGAGAGTCAGACAGACAATATTTGTTTCAGATATGCATTGATGAGAATCTTAAACCAAACATTCCTCGTGGAGTCTAAAGTTACTGAAGTCAGGAAAAATGTCTTTGTTGATCTTCAGGTAGGTGATAGTGCAGATCTTTCCAGAACGACCCTGAAATAATTATAGAATGTTGTTTCCACTTTTTCCTCAGTGGAAGTAAAGGGCACATTACCAAAGCAGGGCTTTCATTAATACAGTTGTCTGTGTCAATAAAACAGAAGAAGTAGACCTTTCTCTGATCATCCTGCTGGACCCAGAGATAACACTTAGACTGACTGGAGCCCAGCATGAATAGCTGGTACATTCATGTCCTAAAAATAGCTCTGTGTACATATTTCTCTCAAGTGCCCATATTGAACAAGCTGTTTAGCAGACAGCTTAAAGTTCTATTCTCTAGCAAATGCTACTGCACTTTCCATTCATCTTTCATGCCGCTGCATGTGCCTGTGACCTACACTCACCAGTGACCTAATTACAGTTCAATCCAGTGGGTCTCGCACAGATCTGTCTGCAGTGTCTGACTCCACCCCTACTTTGTCCTTCTGGAAGGTCTCCCGTGTTAGTGTCTGTGTCGGTTTATGCTTGTTTCTTTTGTGGAGTCACCTTCCTTCTCTTGCCCTTTCACATGTCCCTTCACAAGTTTCCATTCCTTCTCCCTATTTTTCCAGCTAGTCTTCTTGACTCCTTTCATCCCCGCTCTGGTTTGAACAGTGATGTATTTGTTAGTTCTTGCAAATGTGTCTCTGCAGCCCACTGTGACCAGTAGCACTTTTTGTGATGATGGAAATGATCTTTATCTGCATTGTCCCAAACGGTGGCCACTAGCCACATGTACCTGTTGAACACTCAAAATGCAGCTAGTGTCACTGAGTAACCATATTTTTAATTTAGGTTTCAAATAGTCACACGTGGCTAGTGACTACCATATTGGACATAGTTGACTCAACATCTCTCTGTAGGTATCCAAAAGGCATCTCCAGCTCAATTGATTCAAAGATTTACAGCCCTCCCCAAACTATCCCCTCATCTTTCCCTCCCTAGTCAGCCAGGCACCCAAGCCACAAAAGTGTAGTGCATCCCAGGCTCCTTTTGTTCTCAGTCTCGCAACTTCTGCCACATCTGGTGTGTACTCACGTCTTGCTACTTTCCTATTTGTCAAAGATGACAGCTATTTTATACGGTTAAACCTAAATGCATATTTTAAATGCATTCTTGGGGTGTGTGGGTGTCTCAGTTAAGCATCCAACTCTTGTCGGCTCAGGTCACGATCTCCTGATTCATGAGTTTGAGCCCCACATCAGGCTCTGTGCTGAACCTGCTTGGGATTCTCTCTCTCTCTCTCTCTCTCTCTCTCTCTCTCTCTCTCCCTCTCTCCCTCTCTCTCTCCCTCTCTCTCCCTCTCTCTCCCTCTCTCTCCCTTTCTCTCTCTCTCCCTCTCTCCCCCTCTCTCTGTGTTCCTCCCCCACTTGTGCTCTCTCTCTCTCTCTCAAAATAAATAAACCTAAAAACAAATAAATGCATTCTGCTACTTTATTCCTTTTTTGCTATCTCACAGTATCACAACTGAACTGTTGGAATAGATTCTTTACTAACCTGCCCATTTCTTTTGTCACCTACTCAAGCACACCTTCCACATGGGTAGTTCATCTAAATGCTAATGAAGTAACGTCTTGTCCTTGTGTAAATCACCTCTTGGCTCTTTACCCCATATGATAAAATTCCTAATTTCTCAAGACAATGTTCAGGCTTTGGAAGCATTACCCCTTCCTTTTATTTATTTATTTTTCCACTTTTTTTGGTGCTCTGACTTTTTTGATAACTATTGAGCAACCAAGATGTTCCAAGAAAGTAGCATGTGCCATAGTTACAGCTTAAACAATACAGATACTTTTCTTCACTAATAGTGTTCACAATCTAGTGGGGAATATGACATTTAAAAAAATTTGCTATTAAAAATATTACTAAAAGGTAAAAGAAAAAAAATTACTAAACCAAACCTCATTGAGTTTTTTAAACATATCCTCCTATCCCTAACCGCTTCATATTATCTTTTCATTGTCTCCTCTGGATTGACCTTTAGAACCACATCCTCATCCTGTGCATCTGGTGCTGTGGATTGAATTGTGTTCCCCCACCCCAAATTTATATGTTGAATCCCTACCCCCCAGTGTGACTGTATTTAGAGATAGAGCATTTTTTAAAAATGTCTATTTATTTATTTTGAGAGAGAGTGCACATGTAAGTGAGGAAGGAGTAGAGAGAGAATCCCAAGCAGGCCCCGTGCTGTCAGTACAGAGCCCTGATGTGGAGCTCGAACCCACAAACTGAGATCATGACCTGAGTCAAAGTCAAGAGTCTGATGCTCAACCAACTAGCCATCCAGGCACCCCTAGAGAGAGAGCTTTTAGGAGGTAATGGAGATTAAGTGAAGCATAAGGGTGGGAATCCTAATCCAGTAGGATTGATGGTCTTACAAGAAAAGAAAGAGAGAGACAGATTTCTCTCTCTACACATAGGCACCAGGCAAAGGCCATGTGAGGACACAGCAAGAAGTGGCCATCTGTAACCCAGGAAGACAATGTCACCAGAACCCAACCATGGTGATACTCTGATCTTGGACTTCTAGCCTCTAGAACTGTGAGGAAATAAATGTCTGCTATTTAGTCTACCCAGTCTGTGGTATTTTGTTATGGCAGCCCAAGCATCTAAGACACTTGGCTCTTTATTTTTCTTTTTTCATTTTATTTTTAATTGTAGCAAAATGCAGAAAATATATATCATTGTAGCCATTTTTTAACTGTACAGTTCAGTAATATTAAGTACATTCATATTTCTATGCACCCAGTCTCCAGAACTCTTCATCTTGCAGAACTAAAGCTGTATATCCATTATTTTTTGTAAATGTTTATCTATTTATTTTGAGAGAGGTCATGAGCAGGGGAGGGGCAGAGAGAGAAGGAGAGAGAATCTTAAGCAGGCTCTGTGATGTTATTGAGAAGCCCGTCTCACTAACCATGTGATCATGACCTGAGCCAAAATCAAGTCAGGCACTTGACCGACTGAGCCACCCAGGTGCCCCAAGCTATATATCCATTAAACAACAGCTCATCATTCTTCTCAGCATTTGGCCTCTGGCAGCCACCACTCTACTTTCTGTCCATTAATGTCCCTACTCACATAAGTAGAATCATATAGTAATTGTTTTTTTGTGACTCATTTATTTCACTTAGCATGAAGTTCTCAAGTTTCATGCATGTATCAGAATTTCCTTCTTTTTTTTAAGGCTGAATAATAATACATTGTGTGTATATACCACATTTTATTTATCCCTTCATCAGGTGTTAGACACTTAGGTTACTTCCACCTTTTGGTTATTGTGAATAATGCTGCTATGAGCATAGGTGTACAGATACCTCTTCCAAGAATGCCAGTCTTGTGGGTATTTATTTCCCGAAGTGGCATTGCTGGTTCATGTGGTAATTCTACATTTAATTTTTTGAGGAACCACCGTACTGTTCCACAGTGGCTGTGCCATTTTATATTCCCACCAGCAGTGCACAGGGATTCCAGTTACTCTACATCCTTGCCAACACTTGCTATTTTCTGATAGTGGCCATTCTAATGGAGATGAGGTCTGGCTCTTTACTTTTGACCTGCTATGAGTCAGCTTTGATTGCCTCATCCAGGAAGTAATACTCTTCTCTTTCCCCTTGTCTCCCTCTGTGCTAATTTCCCCTTTTCTGAATCTGCAGAGCCCCATTATAACTTCATGCATTGGTGCAAGTCACCTGATAATGTATTTGTCTCTCCAGTTAGACTATTAGCTTCAAGGTGTGGAACTACCATGGGTTCATTTTCATATGCTCCATTCTAAGCCCTCTTCTTTAGTTGAGAATGCTCATTAAATTGTTTTTAATAAAAGATTATCTCCTCTCTATATAGAACTAGGCCACTGAAAAAATTTGGATTTCTTTTTTTTTTAATGTTTATTTATTTTGAGAGAGAGCCGCGTGTGTGCACGCACACATGCATACATGAGCCAGAGAGGGGCAGAGAGAGAGGAGAGAGTGAATCCCAAGCAGGCTCCGCATTGACAGCACAGAGTCCGACTCCAGGCTAGATCCTATGAACCATAATATCATGACCTGCACAGAAGTCAAGAGTTGGAGGCTTAACCATCTGAGCCACCCAGGCACCCTAAGAATTTAGATTCCTATTTTCAGACCACCTTACTTCTTATAAGGCAGAGCCCGTGCCATTACTATCTTTTGTCCTAGAAACCTGTGCATATTTGTATGCATTACAAAAAAGACCTGTTCTTCTTAATAAAGGATGCTCCAAGAGGATGTTTTCCTGACATCACCACCCCCATCTCATGCTTTTCTCTAAAATGCTGTCATTTAATTAATAAATAAGATGTTGTCATTTAGCCTCCTCATCTTTAAGACTGGATCATCTCCAGACTGTCTGTGTGCTTCTGAGAAGAACTAAACTTCTTGTGGGCAAGTACAGTCCCCTTAGAGGGGATAATACATAGGAGGTGCTAGGAATAATGTGGAGCTTTCTTCCTTATACATGGGAAACAAGTTAAGATTAAATGAATTAGCTAATCGATTGTTTGAATTGAATCAGCATCAGGATTTGCAATTTGTCAGAGAAAGACTAAGTCAATCAAAGGTGGATAATTGAAAAGGATCACGTCAGTCCTGAAAAACAAGTGGGATTTTAATTGTTGCAGAGTAGGGGGAGGTTACTGCATTTTGAGGGTCCAGTAAGAATCTCTGCCTATTCCACTTTAGAATTCCTCTTAAGGAATATTAAGAGCGAATGAGATAAATGTTGGGACCAGACTAGGTATATTAGTTTGCGAAGGCTGCCATAATAAAGTACCACAGACTGGGTGGCTTAAACAACAGCTTTATTTTCTTACAGTCTAGAGGCTGGAAATCCAAAATCAGGGAATGGACAGGGTTGGTTCCTTCTGAAGACTGTTGAGGGAAGAATCTGTTCCAGGCCTCTTTTCTTTGCTTATAGATGCTTTTTCCCTATGTCTCCACATCATCTTCCCTCTGTTCATATCTGTGTCCAGATTTTCTCTTAAAAGGACACTAGTCAAATTGGGGTAGGGCCCACCCTGATGACCTCAGTGTATGCATTTTGTGTCAGACAAGAGGCACATAACACTAGAAGTTGTTAGATGTTTTCCTTAAGGGTTTGGCTTCATCCTGAGTTCTAACATGCAATAAATTCATGCAATAAAAGCAGTTTTGTGTTTAATCTGGAAGTACTAGCAGACTGTAAAAAACGTGAAAGGGGTGAAGTAAGAGTCAAGACTCCAGAGGTTTTCTTGACGTAAGGGCAGAAAGATGATGATCCCTGTTCCAGAAGTGTATGAGAGCTGAGATTGTGCATATTTAGTATATTTTTTAAGTGGTTTGTGTGTGTATAGTTGTTAATCAGCCTTCCTCCCTTTTGCTCGTTTTGAAAGCTTTTTAGGGGCGCCTGGGTGGCTCAGTCGGTTAAGCGTCCGACTTCGGCTCAGGTCATGATCTCGTGGTCTGTGAGTTCAAGCCCCGCGTCAGGCTCTGTGCTGACAGCTCAGAGCCTGGAGCCTGTTTCGGATTCTGTGTCTCCCTCTCTCTCTGTCCCTCCCCTGCTCATGCTCTGTCTCTCTCTGTCTCAAAAATAAATAAAACATTTAAAAAAAAATTTTTTTTTAAGAAACCTTTTTAATTATTAAAGAATTAATCCCTCTGACATGTAGGACATATATATTTCCCTGTTTCATTGTCTTTGGACTTAGTGTCTGCTAGACCAGGCTCTTTCATTTCTACTCTTGACATTTGGGGAAGTTTTTAATTTATAGAAAGATACAAAGGGATAATAATGTAATAGACCTGTTCCTACCTTCTCAAATTATTAACTATGAATTTTTGTCAATTTTTCTCTTGTATGCATTCTTTATTTTTTCCTTTTATTTATTTCTGTAAATGAGATCGTTTATACTGGTGAAGTACACTCTTAAGTATGAACTGGGTGGATTTTTACATATGTATACATATGTGCAAATGTAACTTACCACTCAGATTAAGATGGAGAACATTTTTGTCACCCTAAAGTTTCCTTCCTTCCAGTTTCCGGTTAATAACCACTGCCCTGCTCTGCAGAGGCAAGTGCTGTTCTAACATCATATGTCCAAAAAAAGGATAACTTCATTTTTTAACATTGTATAAACAGAATCATATAATCTGTACTCTTTTTTAGGAGATGGGGGGGATCTGGCTTTTTTCTGTGTACATAACATGGTTTAGATTATCTGTCTTGCTGCTGTATGTTTCATTACTTTTTTTTTTTTTTTTTTGAGTGAGAGACAGAAAGAGAATCCCATTTGCACTGTCTGCGCAGAGCCTAATGT
The DNA here is from genome assembly GCF_027475565.1 of Acinonyx jubatus. NCBI lineage: Eukaryota > Metazoa > Chordata > Mammalia > Carnivora > Felidae > Acinonyx > Acinonyx jubatus. Next base: position 62,561,086 of record NC_069391.1, read on the forward strand.
GGGTCTTGAACTCATAAACTGTGAGACCATGACCTGAGCCGAAACCAAGAGTCAGACTCTTAACCAACTGAGCCACCCAGGCACCCCCATTACTTCCTTTTTATTGCTGAGCAGAAAGTATTTCATTATATGATCATTATGATAACTTTATTGGCTCATTCTCTTGGTGGTGAGTTTTTTACTTTTATTTTCCCATTTGGGCACTATTATGAATAAAGCTGCTATGAGCAATCCTTTGTGTCTCTTAGTATATCTTCATTTCTCTTGGTTATACCTAGAAATAGAATGGCTGTTGCATGGAATAAACATATGTTCAGCTTTAATATATATTACAATTAGCTTTCTAAAGTGCTTGAACCAATTTATACTACCAACGTTCTGACTGTACCAAATTCTCACCAACACTTGCTACTGTCAGTCTTTTTTTATTTTCGTTATCCTGGTGGCTGTATAGTGGTCTCTTGTTGAAATTTATACTTTGCTTTTCTGTAACAAATGCTAATTTCAAACACCATTATTTGTTTTGGGCCATATAATATTCTTTTATGTAAAGTACCTGTTCAGTTCTTTGTTTTAATTGGACTCTTTGCTTTATCTTCTTGATTAGTCGAAATTATTTCTATGTTATCAATACAAGTCATTCGCCAGATGTATATGTTGCAACTGTTTTTGGATTCTGTGATTTGACTTTTTAAAATTAATTAATTTTTTAATTTACATCCAAGTTAGTTAGAGTATAGTGCAACAATGATTTCAGGAGTAGGTTCCAGTAATTCATTTCCTATGTATAACACCCAGTGTTCATCCCAACAAGTGTCTTCCTTAATGCCCCTTTATCCATTTAGCCCATCCCCTCCCACAATCCTCCAGCAACCCTCTGTTTGTTCCCTATATTTAAGAGTCCCTTATGTTTTGCTCCCTCCCTGTTTTTATATTATTTTTGCTCCCCTTCCCTTATGTACATCTGTTTTATATCAAATTCCTCGTGAGTGAAGTCATATATGATATTTGTCTTTCTCTAATTTCGCTTAGCATAATACCCTCTAGTTCCATCCACGTAGTTGCAAATGGCAAGATTTCATTCCTTTTGATTGCCGAGGAATACTCCATTGTATGTATATACTACCTCTTCTTTATCCATTCATCCATCGATGGACATTTGGGCTCTTTCCATACTTTGGCTATTGTTGATAGGGCTGCTAGGAACAGTGGAGTGCATGTGCCCCTTCGAAACAGCATCCCTGTACCCCTTGGATAAATACCTAGAAGTGCAATTGCTGGGTCATAGGGTAGTTCTATTTTTAATTTTTTGAGGAACCTCCGTACTGTATTCCAGAGTGGCTGCACCAGTTTGCATTCCCACCAGCAGTGCAAAGAGATCCTCTTTCTCCGCATCCTTGCCAACATCTGTTGTTGCCTGAGTTGTTAATGTTAACCATTCTGACAGGTGTGAGGTGGTATCTCACTGTGGTTTTGACTTGTATTTCCCTGATGATGAATGAGCATTTTTTCATGTGTCAGTTGGCCATCAGGATGTCTTCTTTGGAGAAGTGTCTATTCATATCTTTTGCCCATTTCGTCACTGGGTTATTTGCTTTTTGGGTGTTGAGTTTGATAAGTTCTTTTTTTTTTTTAATGTTTATTTTCAAGAGAGAGAGAGACAGAATGTGAGGGGGGAGGGGCAGAGAGAGAGGGAGACAATCCAAAACAGGCTTCAGGCTCTGAGCTGTCATCACAGAGCCTCATGTGGGGCTCGAACTCACGAACTGTGAGATCATGACCTGAGCCAAAGTTGGACACTTAACTGACTGAGCCACCCAGGCACCCTGAGTTTGATAAGTTCTTTATAGATTTTGGATACTAACCCTTTATCTGATATGTCATTTGCAGATATTTTCTCCCATTCCATTGGCTGCCTTTTAGTTTTGCTGATTGTTTCCTTCACTGTGCAGAAGCTTTTTATTTTGATGAGGTCCCAATAGTTCATTTTTGCTTTTGTTTCCCTTGCCTCTGGAGATGTGTTGAGTAAGAAGTTGCTGCGGCCAAGGTCAAAGAAGTTTTTGCCTGCTTTCTCCTTGAGGATTTTGATGGTTTCCTGTCTTACATTTAGGTCTTTCATCCATTTCGAGTTTATTTTTGTGTATGGAGTAAGAAAGTGGTCCAGGTTCATTTTTCTGCATGTTGCTGTCCAGTTTTCCCAGCAACACTTGCTGAAGAGACTCTTTATTCCATTGGATATTCTTTCCTGCGTTGTAAAAGATTAGTTGGCCATATGTTTATGGGTCCATCTCTGGGCTCTCTATTCTGTTCCATTGATCTGTCTGTTTTTGTGCCAGTACCATACTGTCTTGTACTATTACAGCTTTGTAATACAGCTTGAAGTCCAGGATTGTGATGCCTCCTGCTTTGGTTTTCTTTTTCAGGATTGCTTTGGCTGTTTGGGGTCTTTTCTGGTTCCATACAAATTTTAGGATTGTTTGTTCTAGCTGTGTGAAGAATGCTGGTGTTACTTTGATAGGGATTGCATTGAATATGTAGATTGCTCTGGGTAGTATTGACATTTTAACAATATTTGTTCTTCCTTTCCAGGAGCATGGAATATTTTTCCATTTTTGTGTGTGTGGGTCTTCTTCAATTTCTTTCACAAGCTTTCTGTAGTTTTCAGTGTTTAGATTTTTCACCTCTTTGGTTAGGCTTATTCCTAGGTATTTTATGGGTTTTGGTGCAGTTGTAAATGGGATCGGTTCCTTGATTTCTCTTTCTGTTACTTCATTATTAGTGTATAGGTATGCAACCGATTTCTGTGCATTGATTTTATATAGACTGCTGATTTCATGCATCAGTTCTAGCAGTTTTTTGGTGGAATCTTTTGGGTTTTCCATATAGAGTATCATGTCATCTGCGAAGAGTGAAAGTTTAACTTCCTCCTTGCCAATCTGGATGCCTTTTATTTATTTGTGTTGTCTGAATGCTTAGGCTAAGACTTCCAATACTATGTTGAAAAACAGTGGTGAGAGTGGACATCCTTGTCGTGTTCTTGACCTTAGGGGGAAAGCTCTCCATTTTCCCCCCATTGAGGATGATATTAGCAGTGGGTCTTTCATATATGGCTTTTATGATCTTGAGGTATAATCCTTCTATCCCTATTTTCTTGAGGGTTTTTATCAAAAAAGGATGCTATATTTTATCAAATGCTTTCTTTGCATCTATTAAGAGGATCATGTGGTTCTTCTCTTTTCTTTTATTGATGTGATGCATCACATTGATTGTTTTGTGGATATTGAACCAGCCCTGCATCCCAGGTATAAATCCCACTTGGTCGTGGTGAATAATTCTTTTAATGTATTGTTGCATCTGGTTGGCTAATATCTTGTTGAGGATTTTTGCATCCATGTTCATCAGGGAAATTGGTCTGTAGTTCTTTTTAATGGGGTTTTTTCTGGTTTTGGAATCAAGGTAATGCTGGCTTCATAGAATGAGTTTGGAAGTTTTCCTTCCATTTCTACTTTTTGGAACAGCTTCAAAAGAAAAGGTGTTAAGTCTTCTTTAAATGTTTGGTAGAATTCCCCTGGAAAGCCATCCAGCCCTGGACTCTGGTTTTTTTAGGAGATTTTTGATTATTAATTCGATTTCTTTATTGGTTATGGATTTGTTCAAATTTTCTATTTCTTCCTGTTTCAGTTTTGGTAGTGCATATGTTTCTAGGAATTTGTCCATTTCTTCCAGATTTCCTATTTTATTGGTATATAATTGCTCATAACATTCTCTTATTATTGTTTATATTTCTGTGTGGTTGTGATCTCTCCTCTTTCATTCTTTGTTTTATTTATTTGGGTCCTTTCCTTTTTCTTTTTGATCAAACTGGCTAGGGGTTTATCAATTTTGTTAATTCTTTGTTCTTTCAAAGAACCAGCTCCTGGTTTTATTGATCTGTTCTACTGTTTTTTGGGTTTTTTGTTTGGTTGGTTAGTTTCGATAACATTGATTTCTGCTCTAATCATTGTTATTCCCTGTCTTTGCTGATTTGGGGTTTTATTTGCTGTTCTTTTTCCAGCTCTTTCAGGTGTAAGGTTAGGTTGTATATCTGAGACCTTACTTTCTTCTTTAGGAAGGCCTGGATTGCTACATACTTCCCTCTTAGGACTGCCTTTGCTGCGTCCCAGAGGTTTGGGACTGTGGTGTTATCATTCTCATTGGCTTCCATGTACTTTTCAATTTCCTCTATAACTTCTTGGTTAGCCCTTTCATTTTTTAGTATAGGATGTTCTTTAGTCTCCAAGTATTTGTTATCTTTCCAAATTTTTTCTTGTGGTTGATTTCAAGTTTCATAGTAGTGTGGTCTGAAAATATGCATGGTATGATCTGTCTTTCTGTACTTGTTGAGGGCTGATTTGTGTCCCAGTATGTGATCTGTTCTGGAGAATGTACCATGTGCACTCAAGAAGAATGTGTATTTTGCGGCTTTAGGATAAAATGTTCTGAAAATATCTGTTCATTCAGATCCCTCCGGTCCAGTGTGTCATCAAAGCCATTGTTTCCTCGTTGATTTTCTATTTAGATGATCTGTCCATTGCTGTAAGTGGGGTGTTGAAGTCCCCTACCATTATGGTATTATTATCAATGAGTTTCTTTATGTTTGTGATTGATTTACATATTTGAGTGCTTGCATGTTTGGATCATAAATGTTTACAATTGTTAGATCTTCATGGTGGATAGACCCTTAATTTTGATATAATGCCCTTCTTCATCTCTTGTTACAGTCTTTATTTTAAAATGTAGATTGTCTGATATAAGTATGGCTGCTCGGGCTTTCTTTCGGTGACCATTAGCATGACAAATGGTTCTCCATCCCCTTACTTTCAATCTGAAGGTGTCTTTAGGTCTATATGTTTCTTGTAAACAGCATATAGATGGATCTTGTTTTCTTATCCATTCTGTTGCCCTCTGTCTTTTGATTGGAGCGTTTATTAGTTCATTGACGTTTAGAATGAGTACTAAAAGATAATGAATTTATTACCATTACATTGCCTGTAGAGTTGAAGTTTCTGGTGGTAGTGTCTGGTTGTTTCGAGTCTTTTTTGCTTTTGGTCTTTTTGGTTTGTTTGTTTGGTTTTTTTTTTTCATCTTTTCTTCCCTCAGAGTGGGGGAGGAACCCTTTGGGGGGAAGGTCGCGCCAAGCAATGGTTGGGTGCTGGTCTGCCCCCAGGAACGTTTGCAGGACCATGCTGCTGCAGATGCCCAGAGACTGTGGCTGGGTGCCAGTCTGACCCAGAAAAAGTTCCCGCGATCATGTAGCCACAGCATTTCAGGGATTATGGTAAATCACAGCACACATCTGGCATCAGACTTCACCCTTAACATACTCTTCCAACATCAGCAAAATGTTGTTCTCTGGGGTGTGCTGGGACCTTTGCCTGTGGGGAGGCCGCAGAGCTTCCACCAGATGTCCTCCCAGCATGGGAATTGCCTCTCCCTGTGTGGCCCGAGGACCCCTCAGACCTTGATCTCTGCTCCTGGGGATTGGCCCTTCCCACCAGAGCACCGCCAGGTATCAGAGCTGCAGCGTTTCAGACTCAGCACTCCCCCTGTTTATAGAATCTTAATGGAATTTAAACCCTCTCCTTTCTCCTTTCTCTCTTTTTTGTTCAGTCCCTTGCAGCTGTTTCCACTCTTCCTCTTTTTCTCCAGCTGCTTTCAGGGGTGAGGGGGAGTGCTTCCCATACTCTTCCCCCACCCACCAACCCATCTCTGTCCTCTCTCAGCAAGCAAAAAAATCTCCCTTCCTTCTGCAGCTCTCTCTCCCCCAGTTCACCTCTCCACACTGTGTACCTGCCGAGTTCTGTGATTTAAGTTGTCCAGATTGTTGTGTTAATCCTCAAATCAGTTTTCTAGGTGTGCAAGATGGTTTGCTGTTCATCTGGCTGCATTTCAGGGATGAGAGATGCAAAAAAACTTCCATGCTGCTCTGCCATCTTGGCTCCCTCCCTTGACTTTTTTTTTAAATAATGTTTTTTGATGAGCCAAGTTCTTAAATTTAATACAGTTCAGGATCAGTGTTTTCTTTAATGATAGTTCTTTGTGTGTCTGCTTGAAAGATTGTTCCCTTTTCCAGGAACACACGAATATTCTCCTATGTTCTTAGTAGATGCTTGATTATTTGAGCTTGATCCACCTGGAATTGTTTTTGTGTGTAGTTTAAGGTAAGTGTCAAGATTTATATTACTATGTGGATATACAGTTGCACTACCACCATTTGTTGAAAAGACCATCCTCTGTCCACTGAGTTGTAGCAAGGCCTCTGTTGTCAATCCAGTGACCACATATATATATGTAGATCTCTGTCTAGACTGTGTATTCTCTTCTTTTGATCCAATTATTTTTCTTTATCCTACTACACAGTTATAATTATTATTGCATTACAGTAAGTTATGAAATATGGTAGTGTAAGGCCTTAAAGTTTTACTTCTTCAAAAAATTTATTGGCTAACTTAAGACCTTTGCATTTTCATAGAAATTTCATCTGTTTCCATAGCAAATCCTGCTGGGTAGTTTTTCAAAGTAGAGGTGAAGCCTTTGACATGTGTCATTAGATTTATTCCTATGTATTTTTTTCTATTTTGATACTATTATAAATAATACATTTTTTAAAATTTTATTTTCTAATTTATTATTGGTTTATTAAAATACAGTGGATTTTTAAATACTGATCTTATATCAAGGCATTTTGTTAAATTTACCTATTCTAGTAGCTTATTGTAGATTCTTTTGGATTTTAAATATGCACAATTGTGTCTTTTGCAAATAAAGACATTTTTACTTCCCTCCTTTCCAATCTTTATGTCTTTAATCTCTTTTTAAGCCTTATTGTCTTTCTAGTACAGTGTTGAATACAAATTATGATAATAGAAATCCTTTTGTTACACCTCAACTGAGGGAGGAGAAAGTATTCAATATTTCACTGTTGAGTCTGGGTTTAACAGTAGGATTTTTACACACACCCTTTGTTAGAGTAAGGAAGTTCTCTTTCTGTTTTTAGTTTCCTGAGAGTTTTTAATCATACATAGATATTAAATTAGTGAAATGCTTTTTCTACATCCAGTGAGATAATAATACAGTTTTCTTCCTTTATTCTGTTATAGGGATGAATTATATTGACTGATTGATTTATCAATGTTTAATCTTGGATTCCTGACATAATTCCTACCTGGTCATAAAATATTCTCCTTTAATATGTCTCTGGGTTCAGTTTGTTAGTATTTCAGTTAGTATTTTTGAATGTGCATTAATGGAGAGATAATTGGCCTGAAATTTTCATTTTATCTACTGTGTTGGTCAGGTTTTGGCATCAATATTATGCTCCCATAAAGTGAGTTGTGAAGTGAGTCCTTATTTTCGGTTCTCTGGAAGAGTTTAAGATTGCTGTTAATTCTTCCTTAAATGTTTGGGAAAATATACTGATAAAGCAACATGGCCTTGGAGTTATTTGTAGCTGGTTTTTAATTATAAATTCAGTTTCTTTAATAGATATTAGAAAATCTAAATAATCCTATTTTTAGTGTCCTTTTTTTAGCTTTACGGACATATAATTCACATACCATACAATTCATACATTTCAAGTATACAATTCAGTGGGTTTATTTTTTTATTTTTGAAAGTGTTTATTTATTTTGAGAGAGAGAGAGATCATGAGCAGGGGAGGGCAAAGTAAGAGTGATAGAGACAATCCCAAACAGGTTCTACTCTGTCAGCATAGAGCCTGTCACAGTGCTCAATCTAAACAAACTGGGAGATCATGACCTGAGCTGAAATCAAGAGTTGGGATGCTTAACTGAGTGAGCCACCCAGGCTCCCATCAGTGTTGTTTTTTTTTTTGTTTTTTTTTTTTAGTATATTCACTGTTGTGCACTCATCACCACAATCAATTTTTAGAGTATTTTCATCACCTAAAAAATTCTGTACCATAAGTTATCATCCCCCTATCCCAACATGCCCCACCCCAGCCAAAAGCAACCACTAATCCATGTTTTGTCTCTATAGATGTGTCTAGTGTGAACATTTTAAATAAATGAATTGTGTGATGTATGGACTTTGTGACTGTTTCTTTCACTTAGCATATTTTTAAAGTTTCAAGGTAAGGCTGTACCACATTTTGTTTATCCATTCAGCTGATGGACATTTGGATTGTTTCTATCTTTTGGCTGTTGTGAATACTGCTGCTGTTAACATTCAAGACATATGTACATATGTACAAAATATATGTATACACACATATACATACAAGTTTTTGTGTGAACACCTGTTTTTCATTTCTTTCTAGAAATTTTTTAATGTTTTATTTATTTTTGAGAGAGAGAAAGAGAGCACAAGTTGGGGAAGGGCAGAGAGACAGACACCGAATCTGAAGCAGGCTCCAGGCTCTGAGCTGTCAGCAGAGGCTGATGTGGGGCTCAAACTCACAGACTGTGAGATCATGACCTGAGCACAAAGTCAGATGCTTAACCGACTGAGCCACCCAGGTGCCCCACCTGTTTTTCATTTCTTTGTGGAATAAATATAGAAGTGGAGTGACAAGGTTATATGTTAGCACTACATTTGTGTTATTCAGGAACTGCCAAGCTGTTTTCCACAACTATACCATTTTCCATTTACACTGACAGTGTATTAGGGTTCCAATTTCTCCACATTGTCACCACTACTTATTATTTTCCTTTTCTTTTTTTAAATTATGGCCATCTTAGTGATTATGAAGTAGTATCTCACTGGAGTTTTTTGTTTGTTTGTTTTATTTTAGAGAGTGAGCATGAGCCAGGGAGAGAGAGAGAAAGACAGAATCCCAAGCAGTTTCCATGCTTAGTGTGAAGTCCATCACAGGGCTTAATCCCATGACCCTGGGATCGTGATCTGAACCAAAATCAAGAGTCAAATGCTCTATCGACTGAGACACCCAGCTCCCCTTTATTGGAGTTTTAAGTTTTGATTTGCATTTTCCTGACAATAACATTGAGCATCTTTTCATGTGCTTATTGGCCATTTGTGTGTCTTCTTTAAGGAAATGTTTGTTCAAATTATTTGCCCATTTTTTAATTAGATTGTCCTTTAGTTCAGATATAAGAGTTCTTTATGTATTTTGGCTACTAGATGTTTATTAGGTATGTAATTTATGAATATTGCCTCCCATTCTGTGGATTTTCTTTTCACTATCTTGATAGTGTTCTTCAGTGAACAAGTTTTTAATTTTGATTTAAGTCCAGTTTATTTTTCTCAATTTTCTTGTGCTTTTGGTGTAATATTCAGGAAAGTATTGCCAAATCCAAGGTCATGAATGTTTACCCCTGACTTCTTCTAAGAGTTTCATAGCTTAAGCTCTTAGATTTAGGTCTTCACTCCTTTCTGGGGTAATTTTTGAATGTGGTATCAGGACTCCAACTTCTTTCAAAATGTGGCTATCCTGTTTTGCCAGCATCATTTGTTGAAAAGACTCTTCTTTCTCTATTAAATGATCAATGCATGGGTTTATTTGTGGACTCTCAATTCTGTTGCATGGATCCATAAGTGTTTTTATGCCAGTACCACACTGTCTTAATTATTGTTTTTCATAGTTAAATTTTGAAATCTGGAAGTACAACTCCTCCAGCTTATTTCTTTTTCAAGTTTTTTTTTGACTATTCAGGGTCCCTTGCAATTTCATATAAATTTTAGGATCAATATTTATGCAAGGGTTTTGACACAGATGTCATTGAATGAAAAACAAAGCCATTGGGGTTTTGATACAGATGTCATTGAATCTGTAGATTGCTTTGGGAAGTATTGCCATCTTAACAATATTAAATCTTCCTGTGGTATATATATACAATGGAGTATTACTCGGCAATCAAAAAGAATGAAATCTTGCCATTCACAACTGCGTGGATGGAACTAGATGGTATTATGCTAAGTGAAATTAGAGAAAGATAAATATCATATGACCTCACTCATATGAGGGCTTTAAGATACAAAACAGATGAACATAAGGGAAGGGAAGCAAAAATAATGTAAAAACAGGGAGGGGGACAAAACATAACAGACTCCCAAATATGGAGAACAAACAGAGGGTTACTGGAGGGGTCGTGGGAGGGGGGATGGGCTAAATGGGTAAGAGGCACTAAGGAATCTACTCCTGAAATCATTGTTGCACTATATGCTAACTGACTTGGATGTAAATTAAAAATTAAGTGTAATAAATAAATAAATAAATAAATAAATAAATAAATAAATACTTTTTAAAAAATTAAAACTTCTAATTCATGAGCATAGGATGTTCTTCCATTTATTTAGGTTAAAAAAAATTTTAACGTTTATTTATTTTTGAGATAGAGAGAGACAGAGCATGAACAGGGGAGGGTCAGAGAGAGAGGGAGACACAGAATCCGAAACAGGCTCCAGGCTCTGAGCTGTCAGCACAGAGCCTGACGCGGGGCTCGAACTCTTGGACGGTGAGATCATGACCTGAGCTGAAGTCGGATGCTTAACCGACTGAGCCACTCAGGCGCCCCGATTTAGATTTTTTTAATACATTCAGCAAAATTTGCTAGTGTTGAGTGCACAAGTTGTGTACCTTCTTGGTTAAATTTATGCATATTTTATTTTTTATTCTCTTGTGAATGGAATTGCTTATTTTTTTTTATTGTTCATTGCTAGTGTATAGCAATACAATGGTTTTTGAGTTCATCTTAAATCCTGAAAATGTTCTGAATTTATTTTATAGGTCTAGTAGGTTTTTTTAATAGATTCTTTAGTGTTTATATTTTAAATACATATATTTATACATTAGATCATGTGGTCTGTGATTACAGATGGTTTTATTTTTTCCCTTTCTAATTTTGAGGTCTTTCTTTTTATCTTGCCTATTTTCTCTGGCTAGAACTTCCAGTATAATAAATAGAATTGTTTAGGGGCGTTTGGGTGGCTCAGTTGGTTAAGCGTCCGAATTTAGCTCAGGTCGTGATCTCACGGTTCATGAGTTTGAGCCCCATGTCGGGCTCTGTGCTGACAGCTCAGAGCCTAGAGCCTACTTCAGATTCAGTGTCTCCCTCTCTCTCTGTCCTTCCCCTGCTCATGCTTTGTCTCTCTCAAAAATAAATAAACATTAAAAAAATTTTTAGTAAAAAAAAATAAATAGAATTGGTTACAGCAGACATCCTTGTCTTATTTTTCATTTTTGGAGGGAAACCTTATATTTTAGAATTGTGTTGATGTTAGCTGTGGGTTTATCATAAGTGCTTTTTTTTTTTTCCAGTAAATTCTGCCTGCAATGTGGGACTTGAACTCAAGACCCTGAGATCAAGAGTCGAATGCTGAATTGATTGAGCTAGCCAAGCCAGGTGCCCCATAAGTGCTTTTTATTTTGTTGAGGAAGTTCCTTTTTATTCCTGCTTGTTGAGTGTTTTTATCATGAAGTGATATTGGATTTTGTCAAATACTTTTTCTGCATCAACTGAGATGATCATGGTTTATTTCCTCCATTCTGTTACTGTAGTATGTTACATAGATTGATTTTCATTTGGTGAGCCATGTTTACATTTCTGGGATAATCCTTCTTGGTCATGGTGTATAGTAATCATTTTGATATACTGCTAGATTCTGTTTGCTAGTATTTTGTTGAAGAGTTTTACATCTGTATTCATAAAGGATATTTATCTTTAGTTTGTGAATTCTTAGTCTGACTTTAGTGTGAAGTAATTCATAGAATAACTTAGGAAATGTTCCCTCTTCTATTTCTGGAAGAGTTAGAGATAGATTTGTATTAATTCTTATATGTTTGATTGAACTTAATCAGTGACGCCATCTGGTCCTGAGCTTTTCTATATTGAGAGGTTTTTAATTTACCAATTCAGTCCTATCCTATGGATCTGTTCAGATTTTCAATTTCCTTTTGAGTCAGCTTTAGTAGTTTGTATGTTTCTAGGAATTCGTCCTTTTTCTCTTGGTTATGTAATTTGTTGGTGTACAGTTGTTTATAGTACTCTCTGATAGTCCTTTTTGTTTCTGAAAGGTCAGTAGTAATGTCCCCCATTATTTCTGATTTTAGTAATTTGAGTATTCTTTTTTTTCTTGGTCTACCTAAAGGTTTATCAATTCTGTTGATTTTTCAAAGAACCAGCTTTGTTTTGTTGATTCTATTGTTCTTCTGTTATTTTTTGTTTGCTCCAAACTTTATTATTTCTTTCCTTCTTAAGGTGTACACTTAGGTTATTGATTTGAGATTTCTTTTAAATGTAGGTGTTACAGCTATAAATTTCCCTGTAACCACTGCATTAGCTGTATCCCATGAGTTTTGGTATATGCTGTGTTTTCATTTTGTCTCAGAGTATTTTGTAACTCCCTTGTGAGTATTCTTTGATTTTGGGGGGTTTTTTTGAGTGTGTTGTTTCATTTTCACAGATTTTTTAATTTTCCAGTTTTCTCATTGATTTCTTCTTTCATTTTATTTTGGTCATAGGAGATATTTTATATGTTTTTAACCTTTAAAATGTATTGAGGGGCACCTAGGTGGCTCAGTTGGAAAAGCATCCAACTCTTGATTTTGGCTCAGATTACAATTTTACAGTTTATTGAATCTAGACTTCCATCGAGATTCTCTCTCCTTCACTCTCTGCTCCTCCCTTGCTCATCCTCTCTTTCTCTTAAAACAAATATTTTAAAATGTATTGAGACTTGTTTTGTGTCCTAACATTTAATCTATACTGGAGAATGTTCCATATGTACTTGAGAAGAATGTGTATGCTGCCAGTGTTGGCCTGAGTGTCTTTGTAGATAACTATCTTTGTATCTGCCTTGGCCCAGTTGATATAGTGTTGTGTAAGTGTGTTTTTCCCATATTGGTCTTCTATCTAGTAGTTCTATTCATTATTAAAGTGAAACATTAAAATCTCCCAACTGTTATTGTTGAATTGTTTGTCTTTTTAATTCTGTCAGTATTTTGAAGCTCTGTTGTTAGGTATGTGTATGTTTATAATTGGTGTATTGTCTTCATGTGTTGACACTTTTACCATTAATAAATGTCCTTTTTCTCTCCTATTTTTGTCTGAAAGTCTATTTTGTCTAATCCTATTTATAGGCAATCCAGGGCTCTGTTGGTTACTGATTACATAGTATATTTTTTACCAGTCTTACTTTCAAGCTATTGTGTCTTTAAGTGTAAAGTGTCTCTAGCAGATAGGATATAATTGGATAATGTTTGTTTTTTTTAATTTAATTTTTTTTTAATTTACATCCAAATTAGTTAGCATATAGTGCAACAATGATTTCAGGAGTAGATTCCTTAGTGCCCCTTACCCATTTAGCCCATCCCCGGTCCCATAACCCCTCCAGTAACCCTCTGTTTGTTCTTTATATTTATGGGTCTCTTATGTTTTGTCCCCCTCCCTGTTTTTATATTATTTTTGTTTCTCTTCACTTATGTTCATCTGTTTTGTATCTTAAAGTCCTCATATGAGTGAAGTCATATGATATTTGTCTTTCTCTAATTTCACTTAGCATAATACCCTCCAGTTCCATCCACATAGTTGCAAATGGCAAGATTTCATTCTTTTTGACTGCTGAGTAATACTCCATTGTGTATATATATATATATATATATATATATATATATATATATACACATATACCACCTCTTTATCCATTCATCCATGGATGGACACTTGGACTCTTTCCATACTTTAGCTATTGTTGATAGTGCTACTATAAACATTGGGGTGCATGTGTCCCTTTGAAGCAGCACACCTGTATCCATCCCATGGATAAATACCTAGTAGTGTAGTTGCTGGGTTGTAGGGTAGTTCTATTTTTAATTTTTTGAGGAACCTCCATACTGTTTTCCAAAATGGCTGCACCAGCTTGCATTCCCATGGATTATGTTTTTTAATCCATTCTGCCAGTCTCTGCCTTTTAATTCAAGTATTTAGCTACTAACATTTAATGTGATTACTGATAAGTAATCATCCATTGAGACATTTATTTTCAGTCTGTGATTAAGTCTTTTTTGTTTCTCTGCTTCACCATTTTTTTTTACTTCTTTCATGTTGAATCAATATTTCCTAGTGTACCATTATAATTACTTTGTGTGCCTTTACTACATTTTTTCCTATTAATGGTTACCTCATTGATTACAATTAACATCTTATGACAGTCTTGTTCAGATGAATACCAATTTCAATAATCTATTAAAACTTTCTACCTTGTTGATTACAGTTAATAACTATGACAGTCTTGTTCAGATGAATACCAACTTAGTTTCAACAATACACTAAAACTCCTCTATAGTTCCAGCCCCTTCTGCTTTGTGGTTTTACTAAATTACAATTTTATGTATTATGTGTACATTGTGTGAGATTTCTAATTACTGCTTTAAGCAGTTGTCTTGAAATCATATAGGAGAAAAATAAATACAGCAAATACACTTACAGTGGCTTTTGTATTTTCACCTGTGTAGTTACTTCTACCTATATGGTTTTCTTTATTCATATGGATTTGAGTTATAATCTAATGTATTCTCATTACAGCCTGAACGACTTCTCTATTAATAGTTCTTATATGGCATGTGTAATTTGACAGATTTTCCGAGTCCTTGTTTATCTGGGACTGTCGTAATTTCTTCTTCATTTTTGCTGAATGCTATCTTGATTGATAGACTTTCCTTTCAGCACTTTAAATGTGTCATACCACTGCCTTCTGGTCTCTCTGGTTTCTGATGACACATCAACTGTTAATCATATTTGGGAATCTTTAGAAGTGATAAGTCACTTCCCTTTTGCTGCTTTCAAGATTTACCCTTTGTTTTTCTGCCCCTTCTGCTCTCCCCTTTTACTCCTCTCTTGTGGATGTTGCTATGTTTAAATGTTTGATTGTGTCCTACAGGTCCCACAAAAACTGAGGCTTTTTGTTCATTTTCCCTATTTTTACTATCTTCAGATTGTATCAGCTCAGCAGGTTTATATTCAAATTGGCTGATTCTTCTGCATGCTCAGATCTCCCTTTGTGACCTCTAGGGAATTTTTTACTTCAGTTATTTTACTTTCATGTTTCAAAATTTCAAATTCTAAAATTTCAGAATTTTAGTTTACTTTTTCATTACATATCTATTATTTCTCTTTATTTATATTCTTTATTTGGTGAGACTTCATTACCATACTTTCTTTTGGTTCTTTAGATGTGGTTTTCTTTAGTTATTTGTATATATTTGTATATATATATTTATTATTTGTATATATTTCTTTAGTTATTTGTATATATTTAAAACAGTTTATTGAAAGTCTTTGTCTAGTAAGTCCAGTGTCTGGACTTCCTCAGAGGCAGGTTTTACACTGTTTCATATATAGTTTAGGGTTTTCTTTTTTACTGTGTATGAGCCATATTTTTTCATTTGTAGGTCTCAGATTTTTATTGAAAACCTGACATTTAACATATAATGCGCCAGGGTGCCTGGGATGGCTCAGTCAGTGGAGTGTGGGATTCTTGATCTTGAGGTTGTGAGTTGGAGCTCCACGTTGGATTGAGAGAGTACTTAAAAAATAAAATCTTAGGGGCGCCTGGGTGGCTCAGGCGGTTAAGCATCCACCTCTTGATTTTAGCTCAGGTCATGGTCTCATGATTTGTGGGATCGAGCCCTGTGTTAGGCTCTGCACTGGAGCCTGTTTGGGATTTTCTGTCTCTCTTTTCTCTCTGCCCCTCCCCTGCTTACATGTGCACTCTCAAAATAAATAAGTAAAAACTTTAAAAATATATAAATAAGTAAAATCTTAAAATATGTATGTCATATATCACCTGAATATCACCAACCGCTGCTGCTGTTATTTGTTTAGTGACTCTGTTGAACAGAATATTTACAACCTATATTCTTTGTCATATGTGGCCACTAAAGTCTCCACTCCATTAGCTAAATATCAGCAATTGCACAATGGTTTCCTTAAATATTTGTAACCAGTAAGTCTCCAGTCTTTGCCAAGATGCTCTATATGTTGGGATATGTCTTCAACAGTAGCTTGATATTTTGTATTCACTTTCACTTTTCTTTCAGAGTCTCAAGGTTAATCAGAGGCAAATTTAGTACCTTCTCAGATATTTTCCTGAATATGCACATAGCCCAGAGGATGTGTGCCACCTTCTACATTCCCAGAGATATGTCTGAGCTTTTCAAAGCCCCTTCTGGATATACCATGTTCCAGCTTTTCCCTTTAAGCTTTTAATTAGACTGTTTTCCTTAATTGTTATAAACTGCCTGAAGTAGCTGTGATGGTAAACAATATCCCTTTTTTTACATTAACTAATGTCATGTCCTCAGAGAAAATGCTGTTTGCAGTGTGTGAGCTGTAAGTCACACACTTTAGATGTGGTTTTCTTTAGTTATTTGTATATATTTGTATATATATATTTATTATTTGTATATATTTCTTTAGTTATTTGTATATATTTAAAACAGTTTATTGAAAGTCTTTGTCTAGTAAGTCCAGTGTCTGGACTTCCTCAGAGGCAGGTTTTACACTGTTTCATATATAGTTTAGGGTTTCATGTCAAATGAAGATAGCCTTATGAGTGGAATGTTCCAAACAGGTCAAATAATGACAGTTCTCTGGAAGTGGGACTCATCTTCTAATTTAACCTCAGTCTTAGGCACTAAGAACTTGCATCTCACCATTTTATTACTTGGGAAAAATAGGGCATATGGGTCTGGGCAACATTTTGGTAGCATCTGCCATTGCTCTTCCCTTACCACAAAAAGATACTATCAGTGGCCTCAAGGTGTGTGTTTTATTTACTTTTCCCTTACAGATTAAGTGTTCTGTAGTGGAAATAAGCAATATGGATCTGAGTGGATTTAAACAATAACTCTTTTCCCCCTATACTAGCCAGCATCACATGGGGCAGAAAGGAACTTCCTCTTAATTGTGCCCCAATCCTCTCTGTGACATATTGGGTTCCTGGAGAAAATCTCACAAAAAGGTACAAATCACACTATGTCTGTGACACACATCCCCAGGGACTTCACACTCTAACATTATGCACATGGGTCTTTAGCAGGTTGTTAAATTTTTTCTACCTTTATCTTCCTATTATCTTATGTGAAGTTTGGTAGCATAAGGTCCAGTAAGCAAACAGGTGGGCTCTGATTCTCCCTACAGTGCTTATCTCTCTCCTCATTTCAAGCTATTTGTTATGCAATTTCATTTATCTGATGATTTTTTTTTAAATACCTTAATTTCCAACCTGCCCAGCTTGTTCTTGTTTTAAGGATGTTAATGCTGCTCTTTTCAGCTCTCTATATCTCTGAACTAAAAGCCAAAGTCAAACTATATGTTTGTAATCTTTTCTAATTTGGTGAGACCTACTGTTTTTATTTTTAATATACAAAATGCGCCAGAAAATATTTTGATTAGATTATCCTATATGTTTCAGTTACTTAAATTTGTTATTTATGTCATGTAAATCTTCTGTGTCAGTGGTCAACAAATTTTATCTGTAAATGTCACATAGTAGGCTTTGTGTGAGATAGGATCCCTAGAAATACTGAACTCTACAGTTGTAGGGCTATAGCAGCCATAGATAACATAACAAATGAACATGACTGTGTTCCAATAAATTTTTATTTACAAAATGAAAACAGGGGCACCTGGTGGCTTAGTCAGTTAAGCATCCAACTTTGGGCTCAGGTCATGATCTCACAGTTCATGAGTTCAAGCCCCACATCAGACTGTGCTTACAGCTAGAGCCTGCTTCAGATTTTGTGTCTCCCTCTCTCTCTGCCCCTCCCCTGTTCATGCTGTCTCTCTCAAAAATAAATAAAGATTAACTTTTTCTTTAAATGAAGAAAAACAGTGGGCCAGATTTTTCCTCTTGGGTGTTGCTGATCTCTTTCTAAATCTCTATTGTTTTGTTTTGTTTTTTTCTGCTTGCCCTCTGAGTTGAGAGTTGTGTTGAAATCACCAGTTATAATTATGGATCCCTCTATAACATTTCTGTTAACTTTTGTTTATACATAGTTGATTCTCCCTATTCTCAGTGGTTATTTTCTATAAAATCACTATGAGCACTGAATTAGCAAATACTGAATCATTGTTCCTAGGGGAAGTACAGGGTTAAGTTCCTGTGAGTTTCCAGTCACAACATTTTGGTCCACCATTCAATATGCAGTCTTATTTTATGTGTGTTTCTGTTTAAAAATACCTTATTTAATATATTGTTGATTCACGAGCAAGAACTAACAGCCATCTGCATGATAATTAATTCTCAAAGTTTATCTAACACACTTGGTTTCTCCCTAAGGCGTATCACAAACTTCCTGCTCTTGGGAACACTAGACTGCATTTCTGCATTACGCAGGGGTGGGGGAGCATTTTAAAAAGTGAAAACACTAAGAAAAAGCACAAAAATGCCAAGAATGCACTAAATAGACTGCAAAAAAAACATCTGTCAAAGCATTATCTTGTTCAGTTCCAGCTGGAAAAACATGTGCTGGGCACTCAAATTTTTTTAACCATTCTGCAAGTGTCCATAAATCCTGCAAAATCATAACTATTGAGGTTAGAAGTAAATTTTAGGTGAATTTGCAGATACAGAATCAGTGAATAATTAGGATTGACTGTATTTGGAAGGTGTGCTTTCAAATGCATACCAAATTATGATATCTTCTGTTAAAAGGATCATAAATTGTTATTATGTTTTATCATACTTTCTTGCCTTTATTTTTTTTCATGTTAATATAACCATCCAACTTACTTTTGCCTCATAATTACGTGTATTTTTTTCCATTCTGTTATTTTCAATCTACGATATATCCCTCTCTATTAATTGTGGGGGGGGGGTTGTTTTTAAGATGTTAATCTTTCCTTTAATTGGACTGGTTTAGCCCAATGGTTGGCAAACTTTGCCTCTAATGGGTCAGATAGTAAATGTTTTCACATTTTATAGTCCTAAGGTCTCTGATGGGAGTACTAGGCTCTGCTGTTACAGCACAAAAGTTACCATGAACAGTACAGAATGATTGGCTGTGTGTGTGGTTATGTTGCAATAAAAACTTATTTTAAAAAGTGGCAAGCTGGATTTGGCCACAGGTCATAATTTGCTGGCCCCTACTGTAGAATATACCCAGGGTAGTATATTGGGGTGTGGGATAAAAATTGGAGGAAATTTATCATTTGTGCTTTAAAAAATTTTAAGACAAAAGTTTTACTAATATACTTATTGATAGTACATGTGTAGAACTCATAAAAATACAAAAATTAAGTTAGGGGTGCCTGGCCGGCTCAGTCAGTTGAGCATCAACTCTTGAACGTTTTTACTAGTTGAGTAGTTCTGAAACAAACTTAAAATTATCAGGGTGCCTGGGTGGCTCAGTCAGTTAAGCATCTGACTCTTGATTTCAGCTCAGGTCATGATCTCACAGTTCATGGGTTCAAGTCCCACATCAGGTTCTATGTTGACAGTGTTCTTAGGATTCTCTCTCTCTCCCTCCCTTTGAGCCCCTCCTCCCTCCCCCCCTTAAAAAACATTTCAAAAAATTAAAGTTAAAATTAGATTCAAAAAAGCGTCCTTTATATTCATTTTAAACTCTTTACAGTAAACATAAGAATGGTTTTTAGGGGTATTTTCTTTGTTACCTAATTATGAACACTTCACATTGAGCAGAAATGTACTGTTGCAGGCATCAGTGTCATTCAAGGACGTGACTGTGGAGTTCACCCAGGAGGAGTGGCAGCAAATAGGTCCAATTCAGAGGACCCTGTATAGAGATGTGATGCTGGAGAACTACAACAACCTGGTCTCAGTGGGTGAGCATATAAGTGTAACTTACTCTCATCACACCACATGGAAAGTATTTCCTTTTTATACACCAATACACATGAATACTTTATTTAGATTTTAATGTTATTTAAGCATTTCATTCAGGAATATAAAATTATTAGCTATGCCCTTTTGAAGATAAAAGGAGCGTTTTGTCAGCTCTCCATGATAAATCCAAACCAGGATCTTCAGGATGCAGCTCTTGAAGCTCTATCTTTTTTACACTTTTGGAGACTAAAAAGCTCATCATCTGTCCTAAGTACTCCATTGTTCCCTGTTTACAGGGAACTGCATTTTCAAACCAGCAGTAATCTTCAAATTGGAGCAAGGAGAGGAGCCTTGGTTCTTAGAAGAAGAATTCTTAAACCAGAGCCACCAAGGTGAGTTACTGAGCACTAGCAGATGGAATTCTGTAGGGGTGGTTAGACTCCAGAAGGTCAGTTTGGTGATAAAAACCTTTATATTTCAAGACTTTTCTTTTAGGCTCAAAGGTGCAAAAAGCACCAATCAAAAGAAAACGATTAATAAACTTGACTACTTTAAAATTGAGAACTTTGTTTATAAAAGATACCACTAAAAGGATGAGAAGACAAGCCACAGAGTAGCAGAATATGTATATAGTACAAGTAACCTAGAAAGGATAAGTATCCTGAAAATGTAAAAACTTCCATAAGTCAACATAGGAAAAGGTGGCAACCCAACTAAAAAATAAGTGAAAGACTGAACAGGAACTTTCAAATGGCCATTAAATCTTTGAAAATGTGTTCAGTCTCATTAGCTTTCATGCAGTGCAACATAAAATATAAAGTGTTATGAGAGATGTATGAGGTGACATTAACAAGTTTGGCAAAGCCAAGTCCTGATGAAGATGTGAAATATTAAAGAATCTTACTCACTAATGGAAAATGTAAATTGGTAAAACCACTGTGTTATCAGAAGGATGTTATCAAATCATGGTAAAGTTCTATATAACTTGTAACCAAGGAATTCCTTTCCTAACTGTATACCCTACAGAAAGGCTTGATTGTATTCTCTAGGATAAAGAAAACAGTATTTGTGGCAATATTGTTTGTTTTTGTTTAAAATTGGGTGCATCAGCAGTAGAATGAAAAAATAGTTGTATTCCTTAAGGGATAATTAGCTATATAATATTAAGCAAAAGAAACCAAACAATATAAGTATGCATGTATGGTTACATTTATGTAAATGTCAGAAATGCAAAACTCAATTACATTTTTAGGAATTCATTTTTTGGTGGTAAAACTACAAAGAAAGCCAAGGAAACAATTATATAAATATTCGGAGAGTATGAACTCTTAAGCATGAATAAGTTGTAACTGGGCAGAGACAAATAGGGATTTTTGCAGAGCCATTTTGGGTTCTGTTTCTTGACCTGGTTTCTAATTACACCAGTGTTCACTCGGTACTGTTAAATTGCACATATAAGTTTTATGCAGATGTAAATCATGCTTCATACTTGAGAGTGAAGAGATGAACCAAAAATAAATGATATTTACAACTCATAAAAGCCTCAAAGGAAGAACATCTAGAATTCATAAATGATTTGGAGCTTTCTTAAGTGCCATCTCTGCAGTAAGGCCTTCCATGATACTCCATTTAAAATTGCACCCCTTGGAATACCTGGCTGGTTCAGTCAATAGAGCATGTGACTCTTGATCTCGGGGTCCAGAGTTTAAGCCCCACACTGGCCACAGAGCGTACATACTTGTATACATATATAAAATATACCCCTCACATCAAATTGAAATGTGGAGAATTAGGATGAGGTGATCAGGTACACTTATTCAACTTTGATAAAGGTACCACAGCAGGAATTGAGCAGTGAATCTAATTTAGTTGCAAAAATGGATTTTCCTTTCATCTTTTTTCACTTGTTTGTATTTCCATAACTTATAAGATGGTTAGAGTCTGAGCTATAAACTTCTTAATCATAAGGAATCTTGTACTCAATTTTAATTTGATGTTGAAGGATTTAATGAAAATAAGGGATATCAAATTGGAAGCATAGACTCTTGAATATTTTACCAGTATGGCCTCTAATAGTGTAGGGCTATATAACATACTTCCTCAAAGCAAACTCTTCTTCTGTCGGGCCTAGCCCATCAGTGTTCGTTATCTCCTAATTTTTTTGTTACTTAATTAATACTAATTTTTTTTGTACTTAAGTTTATATAGTCCAGTTGGGTTCATCCCATTATCTGATTTTCCTGCTCCCTAAAATAACCACTCCTGTAAAAGTCTATTCAATTTTATCATTCTCCACCCTGGTAGGAAAATCCAATTTATTACAACCCAAATAAAGATATGTATTTATTACTAGTTTCCTCTCTCATTTTCACTGTATTGTTTTTTAAAGCAGAGTGAAGATATACACACAAATAAATTATTTAATCTTAAAAAAACAAAAAGTGAAATATAATATAAGCTATATGTCTATGTCCCAGCCATAAGAAATGTAAGATTTATAAGATGTTTTCAATTTATCTCCATTTTAGAAGATTACAGAGATGATTACCTGATCAAGAGGAACAAGAAAATCAAAGACAACCACTTTCAGGAAGTAATATCCATTGATAATAAACTATTGACTGGAGAGGAAGAGGAAATTTTGGGAAAACAGTTTAATCTGCACATAGCTCCTGTTTCAACAAAAATGTCCTGTAAATATGACTCATGGGGAGTAAATTTGCAAAATATTTCCCAATTTATCATTAATAATAGAAACTATTCAACAAAAAAACCAGATTGCTGTAGTGTATGTGAAAATTTGTCTTTCAAAATTAAGTTTGAGAGAAACCACACTGGAGAGAAGTTATATGAATATAATAGTAGTGGGGAAGCTTTCAGTTATAAGGAAAATCCTCCTGAGAGTCAAAAGTGTCAAACGTTGGAGCAAGCTTTTAAATATAATGAAATTGGAAAAACCATCTTTGATGAGGCTGCCTGTGTTACACATAAGAATATTCACACAGGAGAAAAATCCTATAAAAATGATGGATTTAGGGGAAAAAATGAAAAAACAACTGTCTTTAACTATAAAACAACTGGGACAGGGGAGAAATACCCTCATCTTAACCAATGTGGGAAATCCTTCTGTGAGAAGTCAGCTCTCAAGGAATACAATAAATTCAACATGGCTGTGAAACATGAATGTAATGCAAGTGGGAATAATTTCTACAAGAAGTCATACTTCACTCAACCTCAGATACCTGTCACAGAAGAGAACTCATTAGTATGTAATGACAGAAGACAAACTGGGGATAAATCCTTTGAATATCATGAAGATAGGAAATCCTACCACATATCAGCCCACAAAGTACGACAGCGAAGTCACTCTGAAGTAAAACCCTATAAGTGTAATGAATGTGGTAAATCTTTCTTTCAAAAAGGACATCTCATTCAACATCAGAGAACTCACACAGGAGAGAAACCATTTGAATGTAATGAATGTGGAAAAACCTTCTCCCAGAAGTCACACCTCAGTACACATCAGAGAATTCACAGAGCAGAAAAACCCTATAAGTGTAATGAATGTGGGAAAACATTTGTCCAGAAGTCAACCCTCAGGGGACATCAGAGAATTCATACAGGAGAGAAGCCTTATAAATGTAGTGAATGTGGGAAAACTTTTGTTCAAAAGTCAACCCTCAGAGATCATCACAGAATTCACACAGGAGAGAAATCCTTTCAGTGTAATGAATGTGGGAAAACTTTTGGTCAGAAGTCAAACCTCAGAATACATCAGAGAACACATAGTGGTGAGAAAACATATCAGTGTAACGAATGTGAAAAATCGTTCTGGCGAAAAGACCATCTCATTCAACATCAGAAAACACACACAGGAGAGAAACCTTTTAAATGTAATGAATGTGGGAAAACTTTTGCCCGGACATCAACCCTTAGAGTGCATCAAAGAATTCATACTGGGGAGAAACCATTTAAATGTAATGAATGTGGGAAAAAATTTGTCCGGAAGGCAATCCTTAATGATCATCAGAGAATTCATACAGGAGAGAAACCTTTTCAGTGTAATAAATGTGGGAAAACTTTTGGCCAGAAATCAAACCTCAGAATACATCAGAGAATTCACAGTGGTGAAATCTTATAAATGTAATGAATTTGGAACATTGTCTAAGAAGTCAACCCTAAATATTTACCAGAGAATTCAGGGAGGGAGGGAAATCCTGTTGATATAATAACTGTGGAAAATCATTGTGGCTGAAAGACCAATCCATTTGACTCCAGAAAATCCACACAAGAGAGGAACCACATACATATGAATGTAGGAAAACCTTTATCCAAAAAGCAACCTTGAATATATATCAGAGAATGCACACAGGCTGATACTCCTTTCAAGATACTATGGAAAGCCCTCTTGAAAGAAGCCATGCCTTTTAAGATAACTCACACATAATTGTCTGGGTCTCCCTTTCCTCCAAATAGGGCTGGTGGACTTTGAATGTTCATGTTGTATGCCGTATCTAGTTCCGACAAAAGACCTCTCTGACAAACTACAGGGATACTGTCAGAATAAAACAGAGATGACCCAAGACAACCTTGGGTATCATGCTTCAACATGGCACAGCTTTTATAATATAAAAGGGTGCCTGGAATATGTGGAACAAAATTCTCATTCCCATCTTTACCATTTGAACATTTTATAATTAAGAAGTAAGCTTTTGTTCTATTAAGCTCTTAAATGTTTAGGTCTATTTGCTTTTGAACATAATTTAGCCATCCCTCTGCTGGGGAGGTAGAAAACTATTTGAGTAAGCCAAGCTTATGTCAGCCAGCGGGTATAACACTTATTAAAGTTTGGTGTTGGGAGGAGTCTCTCAAAGATCATCAGAGAATTCATTTTAAAAAAAATCACCTTCTTTCAATGTAATGAAATAAATAATACACCTATAACAGGGCTTTCGATGAACCAAAAGGTTGAAAGGTTTTTTGGTTAAAATATGAGTATACCTCATGCAACTAAAGTAAATGTGGCTTGTTTAATGTCATGAAGCCACTCTCCTTCCACACTTCCTTTTACCTCCATATACCCCAACATTCGCTTCTTTAGGGGAGAGAAATTTTCCTGTCTCCAAAGGGGACACAAGGCCATTGACACCCACCCAAGTATTTGGGGGAACTTTGAGGGAGGAAAGGGGTCCAAACTTTTCTGGATCTATGAGATACAAGTGCCCAAGTCAACATTTTATCAATTTCCATGGGGTTAGAGGGTATTTAGATTTAGAAAATGTTGTTAGGGCAGGGTTTACAGTAGGGAAGGGAAATGAATTTGATCTTGGAATAAAGGAGGCCCTTTAGGCCAGTACAGTATACTGGGATTATTTCTAAAGTATAGTAGGAATGTGTTCTATGCTATACTTCCCCTTCCCATAACTCAGAGGAGATTCTCCTAGTCAGGAAAAGTTGTGTGTAAAGAAGATAACTTTGAGGCCTCACAGCCCTTAATGACTACTTTGGGCTTCAAGTCTCTGTGACTTGTCATTCTGTTGATTGGAATTTCTAGCAAAAGGAGATGCCCTTGGGGTGGGGGAGAAGGGTTATTTGACTTGATACCCTAATGAGGCTATGAAGTATACTCCTTTTGTAAAGCAGCCATTAGCTTACTCTTGGGCTCTTTTACACTAGACACCTGACTCTGACTTGATATTCCAATTTTAGGGTGTCATCTTGGACTTAACTGGCTAATAAGATGTAAAGTACTCAGGCCTCATACCTGTGTAAAATGCACATGGTATATTTAAGAATACAGCTGTCCTGGTCCCAGAAGTATCTCAGCTGTACATGAGGTGATAGCAGCTATCCCTTACAGAGGAAATTTATCCCCCACTCTGCTGCATGAAGCAAAGCTACTGGCTCAGTAGGGCCCTCAGTTCATAGAGGTTACTCTAATTGGGACTGGTTCACTGAAAGGCTAGTGAGAACCACTTGGGCACTGTGACTAGTCAACCTTATTGCCATTAATGCAGACCTAAAAATTGATGTGGCTGATCCTCTCAAGGGGCAGGACACAAGGATGTTCTTAACTCTAGCAGATATTCCCTTTGATACAACTTCTGGCATTTTTATTTTGGGTTCTTACTGTGCCTAGCTGCTTGACACACCGGCAGTAAAACTGCAGACTGACAAAAGCACCCCTTTTTGGTGCTGTGAACTGTAGGGAAAAGTCATAGCTGCTGACATCTGTGTTGTTAGACTAGGTGCTCTTGGTAAGTGACTATTCTATGGTAATACCGAGTGGAACCAAGCTGCTGAGTAAGACTTCACTACCCTGATTGCCAGCATTGCTACCTGGATCCATCATCATACTGATAGAGCAAAATATTCACCATTTTAACTGCATACAAAGTAAAGGTCTCTATATGTCCAGTGCTTCCTTTTATGTCATTTGACCTAATACAATTTTTTCTTTTGTATTAATATCCAGTGCTCCACATACGATATAATTCACCCCTTTCCTAATGATTTTAAATCTGTTCATATTCTAAATTGCCATTTGTAAAGATATTGCACAGAGCTGCTCATGACCCATTCCCTGCATTCTGTTATACTAGCAACATATCCACCTTTTGGGATCAGGGCTAGCGTATACCTCATATGAGCCAAAATATTCCTTTTCTAGCCTGATACTGAATTTTTTCACTGAAGAGTATTTGAATCAAGAAAACGAAAATATGTCCTAGGACTACAGAAATGGAACATCAGACGCCAGTTAAATTATTACTCTAGAGCTGCCAATGGCCTTGCAAAGATGCATCTGCAAAAAGAGAAGATAGTATCTAGTTAGTGCTATATTCCCTAAAAATAATCAAGAGATTGTTCACTCTGCTTTTATAATAGTTGGTAATACAAAGAGTCCTTCTTTCTTAGTTTCTTAGGTTTCAGTTTCTTAAGATATTTAGAATCATCTCCTTTATACCCTTTTTTATATATAATCTTTTAGAATTGTGATTGGATTTGCTATTAAGTTCAAGATCATCTACCCATTAGGATGAAATAAGTCCACCCAGGTAGTCTGAGTCACTCATTGGGAGTACAGGTGACAAAGTCCCATGATTGGACACTTAGGCTTTACCTGCTGTCCCCTTGCTGGGGTAGGCCCACAGGACAACTCCCTGTATAATACATTATTAACTGGAGACCATGGTCTGTGCTATAGCCATGAATGCTTCTTTCTCCCTACTTGGCTAATGACCTTTCCAGGTCATGGGCTTTTATTCCAACATGGATGCCACATCTAGAGACCCTGGAAGAGTCAATTTTCTGTCTGCCTGCCTATTAAGGACCTTTATGCTAATTTTAAAAAGCCTCCATTGAGGGCAGGAATTTTTATGTTTTGTTCATAATGTGTATCTCAAGCAACTGAAACAGACCCTCTACATATTGCTCACTCAGAAATACTTCCTGAAGGTGAAATTATCAAAGTGAAATCTGAATATATTTTCTTTTGATGCTGCAAATGATCTTCTGTGATTATTCATAATTTATTATAAATAGTTAAGGAAAACTATTGCTATAAGCTCCACTCAAAGACTGTTCTGTTCTGGATATTTTCTAAAGTTGATAAAAGAAACGTGTTATTAATGTTCAGAAGTGTACAGTTCTTCAAATATTTGTCACCCAAAATAAGATTTATTTTCAGTAAACTAGAATTCCCAATTCAAAATTATGCCTACATATCAGTTTTTATTAGCATTGTAGAGTGCAGGCATTTTTTTTTACCTCTTTTGTTTTTAGCTTTGCTTCTACTAATTCAAGCAATTTGGCAAAACAATAGTGATAGTAAATCAGATTTTCAAGATCCAACCAGAAGAAAAAGGAACTGGTTCTTGGGTCATCCCTTTACTCCATTGTGCCAGTAGTTCCACTCGTTTTTAATTTCCAAATAATTCTCTTGGCAGCTCCAAAAAGAAGTATTTTCTCAGGTTCAAGGATCTACTGAGAGAGGTGTCTGATGCCAAAAGAAGGGGCATAACACTTGTTCTGAGCTGCCTCCATATTTGTCTTTCCTTGCCAGGTGTGTAATACTTTTTCTTCCTCACATTAAAGGTTCCTTGGAACTCCAGAAGAAATAATACATCATGCCTTTTTATGAGGGCAGCTTCACACTATAATGAGGGAGAAACAAATTTATTTTCTTCTTAGAGACAGCACAATCTCCAAGTACCATTAGCTTGCCTGGCCAACTGGCTATTTTAATGATCTTTCAGTATTCTAAAAAACTGACTTCCAGGGGCCCCTGACTGGCTCACTTCATAGAACATGGGACTCTTCATCTCGGTCATGAGTGCAAGCCCTGCATTGGGCATGGAGCCTACTTAACAAAAAAAAAAAAACACTGCCAAATCCCAGAACAGTATAATTAGCTTAACTACCAGATGATTGACTCTTATACATAATTAAAATAAGCTAAGAAACTAATTTGCCTTGCCTGACCTGTGCCAATTCCACTTCTCAATATATGCTGCAAACAATGTTCAAACAAAACTTGTGTACAAATGTCATAACAGCACTATTCACAATAGCCAGAATATGGAAATAATCTAAATTTCCATCAACAGATGACTGGATAAATAAAATATGGCATATTTGTAAACTACAATATAATTCAGCCATGAAAAGGAATGAAGTATTGATATATACTATAATAGAGATAAACCTTGAAATATGCTCAACTGAAAAAGCAAAACACTAAATAAAGATAACACTTCACAGCAAAGAATATTTCCAGGGTAAAATGTGCATTACAGTAGACTCTATCCACTAAGAATACAACAACCCTGTGTGCAAGAAACAGCAGAACATCCACATACATGAAGCAAAAACTTAGAGAACTGAAAGGAGAAATAGACAAATCTAGTATAGTTGACAAATTCAACATCCCTCTCTTAGCAGTAGATAGCACCACTAAATAGGAAATCAGCAAGGATATAAAAAACATAAGACCTTGGCAAACACCCAATGCTGTGCTTCTACAGATCCATCCCTCCGACGGGTCTGCCTCCCTCCCAGTGCCACAGGGCCCCTCCCGAAGCAGACCACCAAAGGCAAAAGGAGCTGAGCCTGACCCTCCTGCCCCTGTGCACCTTGCGGATCCACCCTGGCTAATATGCCAGATCCCAAAGAAGCAGTACCACAAGACTGGCAGTGTGCAAGTAGCCCAGAGGTCACACCACTCCACAGTGAGTCCTGCCCCTGGGAGAAGGGAAGATAAGGTACACACCAGTCTGACCGTGGCCCCAGCGGTGGGCTGGGGGCAGACATCAGGTCTGGCTGCGGCCCTGCCCACCAATGCAAGTTACTCCAGACAGCGGAGAGGAAGAGCCCTTCAGTTCCCCGCCACTCCAGGGACTATCCAAAATGACAAAACGGAGGAATTCTCCTCAAAAGAAACTCCAGGAAGTAGTGACAGCTAATAAACTGATCAAAAACGATTTAAGCAATATAATAGAAAATGAATTTAAAATAATAGTCATAAAATTAATCGCTGGGCTTGAAAAAAGTATAGAGGACAGCAGAGAATCTATTATTACAGATATCAAGGGACTAAGAAACAGTCAGGAGGAGTTAAAAATGCTATAAATGAGCCGCAAAATAAAATGGAGGCAACCACAGCTCAGATTGAAGAGGCAGGGGAGAGAAGAGGTGAATTAGAAGATCAAATTATGGAAAAAGAAGAAGCTGAGAAAAAGAGATTAAAAAGTCCAGGAGTATGAGGGGAGATTCAGAGAATTAAGTGACATAATTAAGCAAAATAATGTACGTATAATTGGGATTCCAGAGGAGGAAGAGAGAGGGAAAGGTGCTGAAGGTGTACTTGAAGAAATCATAGCTGAGAACTTCCCTGATCTGGGAAAGGAAAAAGGCATTGAAATCCAAGAGGCACAGAGAACTCCCTTCAGATGTAACTTGATCTTCTGCACGACATATCATAGTGAAACTGGCAAAATACAAGGATAAAGAGAGAATTCTGAAAGCAGCTAGGGATAAACGTGCTCTAACATATAAAGGGAGACCGATAAGACTCCTGATGGATCTGTCTACTGAAACTTGGCAGGCCAGAAAGGAATGGTAGGAAATCTTCAATGTGATGAACAGAAAAAATATGCAGCCGAGAATCCTCTATCCAGCAAGTCTGTCATTTAGAATAGAAGGACAAACCAAAACTGAAGGAATTCATCACCACTAAACCAGCCCTACAAGAGATCCTAAGGGGGATCCTGTGAGACAAAGTACCAGAGACATTGCTATGAGCATGAAACCTACAGACATCACAATGACTCTAAACCCATATCTTTCAATAATAACACTGAATGTAAATGGACTAAATGCGCCAACCAAAAGACATACGGTATCAGAATGGATAAAAAAACAAGACGCATCTATTTGCTGACTACAAGAGACTCATTTTAGACCTGAAGACACCTTCAGATTGAAAGTGAGGGGATGGAGAATGATCTATCATGCTACTGGAAGTCAAAAGGAACCAGGAGTAGCCATTCTTACATCAGACAAACTAGACTTTAAACAAGAGATGAAGAAGGGCATTATATAATCATTACAGGGTCTATCCATAAGGAAGAGCTAACAATTATAAATGTCTATGTGCCGAATACGGGAGCCCCCAAATATATAAAACAATCACAAACACAAGCAACCTTATTGATAAGAATGTGGTAATTGCAGGGGACTTTAATACTCCACCTACAACATTGGATAGATCACCTAGACACAGGATCAATAAAAAAACAAGGGCCCTGAATGATACACTGGATCAGATGGACTTGACAGATATATTTAGAACTCTGCATCCCAAAGCAACAGAATATAATTTCTTCTCGAGTGCACATGGAACCTTCTCCAACACAGATCACATACTGGGTCACAAAAGAGCCCTTCATAAGTTTACAAGAATTGAGATCATACCATGCATACTTTCAGACCACAATACTATGAAGCTTGAAATCAACCACAAGAAAAGTCTGGAAAACCTCCAAAAGCATGGAGGTTAAAGAACACCCTACTAAAGAATGAATGGGTCAACCAGGCAATTAGAGAAGAAATTAAAAAATATATGGAAACAAATGAAAATGAAAATACAACAATCCAAACGCTTTGGGATGCAGCGAAGGCAGTCCTGAGAGGAAAATACATTGCAATCCAGGCCTATCTCAAGAAACAAGAAAAATCCCAAATACAAAATCTAACACCACACCTAAAGGAAATAGAAGCAGAGCAGCAAAGACACCCCAAACCCAGCAGAAGAAGAGAAATAATAAAGATCAGAGCAGAAATAAACAATATAGAATCTAAAAAAACTGTAGAGCAGATCAATGAAACCAAGAGTTGGTTTTTTGAAAAAATAAACAAAATTGACAAACCTCTAGCCAGGCTTCTCAAAAAGAAAAGGGGGATGACCCAAATAGATAAAATCATGAATGAAAATGGAATTATTACAACCAACACTTCAGAAATACAAGCAATTATCAGGGAATACTATGAAAAATTATATGCCAACAAACTGGACAACATGGAAGCAATGGACAAATTCCTAAACACCCACACACTTCCAAAACTCTAACAGGAGGAAATAGAAAGCTTGAACAAACCCATAACCAGCGAAGAAATTTTATCAGTTATCAAAAATCTCCCAACAAATAAGAGTCCAGGACCACATGGCTTCCCAGGGGAATTCTACCAGACATTTAAAGCAGAGATAATACCTATCCTTCTCAAGCTATTCCAAAAAATAGAAAGGGAAGGAAAACTTCCAGACTCATTCTATGAAGCCAGCATTACTTTGATTCCCAAACCAGAGACCCAGTAAAAAAAGAGAACTATAGGCCAATATCCCTGATGAATATGGATGCAAAAATTCTCATTAAGATACTAGCAAATCGAATTCAAAAGCATATAAAAAGAATTATTCACCATGATCAAGTGGGATTCACTCCTGGGATGCAGGGCTGGTTCAACATTCACAAATCAATCAGTGTGATACATCACATTAATAAAAGAAAAGAAACACATGATCCTGTCAATCCATGCAGAAAAAGCATTTGACAAAATTCAGCATCCTTTCTTAATAAAAACCCTCGAGAAAGTCAGGATAGAAGGAACATACTTAAACATCATAAAAGCCATTTATGAAAAGCCCACAGCTAATATCATCCTCAATAGGGAAACACTGAGAGCTTTCTCCCTGAGATCAGGAACACGACAGGGATGTCTACTCTCACCGCTGTTGTTTAACATAGTGTTGGAGGTTCTAGCATCAGCAATCAGACAACAAAAGAAAAATCAAAGGCATCAAAATTGGCAAAGATGAAGTCAAGCTTTCACTTTTTGCAGATGACATGATATTATACATGGAAAATCCGATAGACTCCACCAAAAGTCTGCTAGAATTGATACATGAATTCAGCAAAGTCACAAGATACAAAATCAATGTACAGAAAGCAGTTGCATTCTTATACACTAACAATGAAGCAACAGGAAGACAAATAAAGAAACTGATCCCATTCACAATTGCACCAAGAAGCATAAAATACCTAGGAATAAACCTGACCAAAGATGTAAAAGATCTGTATGCTGAAAACTATAGAAAGCTTATGAAGGAAACTGAAGAAGATATAAAGAAATGGAAAGACATTCCCTGCTCATGGATTGGAAGAACAAATATTGTCAAAATGTCAATACTACCCAAAGCTATCTATGCATTCAATGCAATCCCAATCAAAATTGCACCAGCATTCTTCTCAAAGCTAGAACAAGCAATCCTAAAATTTGTATAGAACTACAAAAGACCCTGGATAGCCAAAGTAATATTGAAGAAGACCAAAGCAGGAGGCATCACAATCCCAGGCTTTAGCCTCTACTACAAAGCTGTCATCATCAAGACAGCATGGTATTGGCACAAAAACAGACACATAGACCAATGGAAGAGAAAAGAAACCCCAGAACTAGACCCACAAAAGTATGGCCAACTCATCTTTGACAAAACAGGAAAGAATATCCAATGGAAAAAAGACAGTCTCTTTAACAAATGGGGCTGGGAGAACTGGACAGCAACATGCAGAAGGATGAAACTAGACCACTTACTTACACCATTCACAAAAATAAACTCAAAATGGGTAAAGGACCTAAATGTGAGACAGGAAACCATCAAAACCCTAGAGGAGACAGCAGGGAAAAACCTCTCCGACCTCAGCCGCAGCAATTTCTTACTTGACACATCCCCAAAGGCAAGGGAATTACAAGCAAAAATGAACCATTGGGACATCATGAAGATAAAAAGCTTCTGCACTTCCAAGGAAACAATCAACAAAACTAACAAGCAACCAATGGAATGGGAAAAGATATTTGCAAACGACATATCAGACAAAGGGCTAGTATCCAAAATCTATAAAGAGCTCACCGAACTCCACACCCGAAAAACAAATAATCCAGTGAAGAAATGGGCAGAAAACATGAATAGACACTTCTCTAAAGAAGACATCCAGATGGCCAACAGGCACATGAAAAGATGCTCAATGTCGCTCCTCATCAGGGAAATACAAATCAAAACCACACTCAGATATCACCTCACGCCAGTCAGAGTGGCTAAAACAAACAAAACAGGAGACTATAGATGCTGGAAAGGATGTGGAGAAACGGGAACCCTCTTGTACTGTTGGTGGGAATGCAAACTGGTGCAGCCGCTCTGGAAAACAGTGTGGAGGTTCCTCAAAAAATTAAAAATAGACCTACCCTATGACCCAGTAGTAGCACTGCTAGGAATTTACCCACGGGATACAGGAGTACTGAGGCATAGGGGCACTTGTCCCCCAATGTTTATAGCAGCACTCTGAACAATAGCCAAATTATGGAAAGAGCCTAAATGTCCATCAACTGATAAGGAAGGAAATTGTGGTTTATATACACAATGGAATACTTTGTGGCAATGAGAAAGAATGAAATATGGCCTTTTGTAGCAACATGGATGGAACTGGAGAGTGTGATGCTAAGTGAAATAAGTCATACAGAGAAGGACTGACTCCATATGTTTTCACTCTATGTGGATCCTGAGAAACTTAACAGAAGACCATGGGGGAGGGGAAGAAAAAAAATGGTTAGAGAGGGAGGGAGCCAAAACATAAGGGACTCCTAAAAAGTGAGAACAAACTGAGGGTTGATGGGGGGTGAGAGGGAGGGGTGGGTGAGTGATGGGTATTGAGGGCACCTGTTGGGATGAGCACTGGGTGTTGTATGGAAACCAATTTGACATAAATTTCATAATAAAAAAAAATAAGACCTCAATCAACTGGACACAATTTGCATTTATAGAACATTACACCCAGCAACAGAATACACATTTTAAGAACCAATTAAACATTGTATAGATCATATACTATGACATAAAATAAGTTGTAAAATTTTAAATTTTTTTAATGTTTTTTATTTATTTTTGAGACAGAGAAAGAGCATGAGCAGGGGAGGGGCAGAGAGAGAGGGAGACACAAAATCTGAAGCAGGCTCCAGGCTCTAAGCTGTCAGCACAGAGCCTGATGCGGGGCCCGAACTCACGAACCCGTGAGATCATGACCTGAGCTGAAGTCAGACGCTTAACCGACTGAGCCACCCAGACGCCCCTAAATTGTAAAATTTTAAAAACTGACATCATGCAAACTATATCCTCTGAGTGTAATCAAACTAGAAATGAGTAATGGATAAGAAAAATGTGGAAATTAAACCCTTCTAAATATTCCTTAGGACAAAGAGGAACTTACAAAGGGAAAGAAAAAGTTATTTAAGCTTAATGAAAGGAAAAAAAAAAACACTTGTCAAGATTTTTACCTTGGAAGAAAACATAGGCAGTAATCTCTTTGACATTAGCCTTTGAAACATTTTTCTAGATATATCTCCTCAGGCAAAGGAAAGACCAGCAAAAATAACTATTTAGACTACACCAAAATGAAAAAGCTTTTGCACAGCGAAGGAAAACCTCAACAAGGCAAGAGGGCAACCTACTGAATGGGAGAGAATATTTGCTAATGATACATTCAATAATGGGTTAATATATACAATATGTAAAGAACTTATATAACTCAACATAAGCATCATCATCATCTGATTAAACAATGGGCAAAGGACCTGAATATACATTTTTTCAAAGAAGATATACAGAGAGCCAAGAAACATGAAAGATGTTCAACATCACCATCATGA
The DNA here is from genome assembly GCF_027475565.1 of Acinonyx jubatus. Lineage (NCBI taxonomy): Eukaryota > Metazoa > Chordata > Mammalia > Carnivora > Felidae > Acinonyx > Acinonyx jubatus. Next base: position 62,596,144 of record NC_069391.1, read on the forward strand.
GGGAAATACGAATCAAAACCATGAGATACCATCTTACACCTGTCAGAATGGAATAGCTAGAATCAAAATGACAATAACAAAGGTTGGCAAGAATGTGAATAAAAAGGAACCCTCATGCCTTGTTGCTGGGAACATATATTGGTGCAGCCATTGTAGAAAAGAGTATGGAGATTCCTCAAAAATCTGAGCCTGAGTGGCTCAGTCAGTTGAGTGTCCAACTCTTGATTTCAGCTCAGGTAAGGATCTCTGCACTGAAAGCATAGGGCCTACTTGGTATTCTGTCTCCCTCTCTCTCTATTCCCCCACTCCCTAAATAAATAAATAAATAAATAAATAAATAAATAAAAGTTAAAAACAAATTAAAGATAGAATTACTGTACAATCTAGTAATTCCACCACTAGGTATTTATTTTCCCAAAGAAACTAAAACTACTAATTCAAAAAGATACATACACCCCTATGTTTATTGTAGCTCTATTTATAATAGCCAAGGTAGAACAGAAGCAACATCCATAGATGAATGGACAAAGAACACGTCACACACACACATACACACACACACACACACACACACACGCACGCACGCGAATATTAGTCATAAAAAAAAAGGTGAGATCTTGCCATTTACAACAATATGAATGGACCTAGAGGGTATTATGCTAAGTGTAATATGTCAGACAGAGAAAAACACATGTCATTTGATTTCACTTACATGTGGAATCTGAAAAACAAATGAACAAACCAACAAAAACAGAAACAGATCTGTAAACACAAAGAATGAACTGATGATTGCCAGAGGAGGAATGCGGGGAATGACAAAATGGGTGAAATGTGCCTTGGAGCTAAAACAGTGTTGAGTGGAAAATTTATACCACTGAATGTTTACATTAGAAAAGAAGAGGGTGGGGGATGGATGATATAGGTGAAGAGGATTAAGAATACATTTATCGTGATGAGCACTGAGTAATGTATGAAATTGTTGAATCATTATTGTACATATAAAACTAATATAACACTGTAGGTTAATTATACTTGAATTAAAAAAAAAGGTTTAAATCAATAGTGTAAACTTTTATCCCAGAAAATAAACAGAAAAACAGAATAAAAAATCCAAAGCCAAGTAGAAGCAAAGACATAAGAGCAAGATTAAATGATACTGAAAATAGAAAAATAATAGGAAAAAAAAAACCATGAAAACTAAAGTTGATCCTTTGAAAAGATCAATAAAATTGAGGGGTGCCTGGGTGACTCAGTCACTTGAGTGTCTGACCCTTGATTTTGGCTCAGGCCATGATCTCATGCTTCATGGGATCAACCCCCACAAAGGGCTCTGCACTGACCACCAGAGGCTACTTGGGATTCTCTCTCTCCCTGTCTCTGCTCTTCCCCTGCTCACACTCACTTTCTTTCTCTCTCTCTCTCCCTCTCTCTGTCTCTCTCAAAATAAATAAACTTTAAAAAAGAAAAGATCAGAGGTGCCTGGGTGGCTCAGTCAGTTGAGTGTCCAACTTCGGCTCAGGTCATGATTTCACGGCTCAGTTGGTGAGTTGGAGCCCCATGATGAGCTCTGTGCTGACAACTCAGAGCCTGGAGCCTGCTTCCGATTCTGTGTCTCCCTCTCTCTGACCCTCTCCTGCTCACACTCTGTCTCTCTCTCTCAAAAAATAAACATTAAACAATTTTTCAAAAAAAAACTAAAATTGAAAAAAACTTTACTATGACTGAAAAAAATACAAAATACCAAATTCAGGAATGAAAAAGATATCACTACACACAGATACTCAAGGATAGTCAGGATTAGTAAAGGATAGTCAGGAAACACCAGAAACAATTCTCTGCATGTTAATTTGACAACTTAGGTGAAACTGAAGTTAGGTCATTCCATCAAAGCCAAAAATTACCAAATGTCATTCAAGATAAAACAGATAACCTAAACTTTTCTATAACTATTAAATAAGTAGAATTCATAGTAAAAAGCATTTCAGAAAAGAATTGCTCAAGCCCAGTTGATTGCAGTGGAGAATTTTATATTCAATGAATTAACACCAATTCTACACAAACTCTTCCAAAAAATAGAATAGAAACACAACACATTTTATGAGCCCAGTATTACTTACATGAAAACACAACAAAGATACTAATTCAAAAAGTAAAGATTTATGGGGTGCCTGGGTAGCTCAGTTGGTTATACATCCATCTTCAGCTCAGGTTATGATCTCATGGTTCATGGGTTCGAGCCCCGCATTGGGCTCTGTGCTGACAGCTCAGAGCCTGGAGCCTGCTTTGGATTCTGTGTCTCCCTCTCTCTCTGCCCCTCCCCTGCTCATGCTTTGTCTCTCTCTTTCTCTCAAAAATAAACATTAAAAAAAAATTAAAGATTTATGTCTCTCATAAATTTATATTCAAAAGCTCTCAAAAACATAGTAGCAAATCAAATCTAGTAATATATATAAACAAATATACATCACATCAAAGTGAAGTTTATGACAGTAATGACAGGCTCATTCAAAATTTGAAAATAAATTAATGTAATCCACTATACTTAGCTTAAAAGAAAAACGACATGACATGACATCACATCAATGCAAAAAAATCATTTGACAAAATTCAATGCCATTTTATAATTAAAAAGAAAAACCTCAGCAAGCTAGGAATAGAGAATGTCGCCAACCTGATAAAGATATCTATTGAAAAAATATAATTAACATTATACTTAATCATGAAAGACTGAATGCTTCCTCATAAAATTAGGACAAAGGCCAAGATGTCCACTTTCATCACTCTTATTCAACATAGTACTGGAAGGCTAGCCAGCACAACAAGGTAAGAAAAAAATAAATAAATGGCATATAAATAAGAAAAGGAAAATATTAGTGAATACATAATTACATATGACATAATTGTCTATAAATGTACAAAATCTCAAGGGACACACACACACACACGCATATGCACACACACACACACACACACACACACTTCCTAGAATAAATCAATTGAAGTTGCGGGTTAGGAGATCAACACAAAAAATTATATAATATATGTGGTACACACACAATTTCAATATGAAATGTGAAAATACAAAATTGTAGGAGGAAATATGGGAAATATTCTAACTAGAGTTATGCAAAAAGTTCTTAGTCATGACAACAAAATCATGATCAATAAGACAAAACTGAGAAGTTGAACATCAAAATAAAACATTTACTCTGTGAAAGGCAATGGCAAGAGAATGAAAATATAAGCCACAGACTGAGAGAAAATATTTGCAAACCATTTATACAATTTTCATTTTACGTGAAAATACATGAATTTATAAAATTTTCATTTTACATGAAAATACATGCAAAAATCCTCAACAAAACATTAGCAAAGTGAATTCAACAATACATTAAAAAGATTATACACCATGATTAAGTAGGATTTACTCCAGGGAGGCAAGGATGGTTCAACATCCACAAATCAATGTGATAAACCACATTAACAAAATTAAGGATAAATGTCATATGATAATCTCAACAGATGTAGATAACTCATGTGACAAAACACAACATCCATTTATGATAGAAACTCTCAACCAAGTGGGTATAGAGCAAATATACCACAAGATAAAAATGGCCATATATGTCAGTCTCACAGCTAACATAATACTCAATAGTGAAAAGCTGAAAATTTTCCCTCTAAAATAAGAACAAGAAAAGGATGCCATCTCTCACCACTTGTATTCAACTAACTGTTGAAGTCCTAGCCACAGCAATTAGACAAGACAGAGAAACAAAGCATTCAAACTAGAAGTAAAAATGTCACTATTTGCAAATGACATACTATATGTAGAAAAATCTAAAAGTGCCAACAACAAAAACCCTTAAAACTATTTCAAAAAATTCAAGTGAGTTAATTTTAAAGATCTTATTGGCTTTATTCACTGACTCATGAATCAGACAGCATCCCACATACCAGACAAAAAGAGCTCTGAGGAACTGTACAAAATGAGACTTTTATAGGCAGAAAGGATCAGGACAAGTAAGTTATACTAACAAAAGCAGATTGGTTTCGATGACTTTCCTTTAGGGGACAGGGAGGGTCTATGACTTTCCTTTCGAGGACTGCAAGGGTCTCTCAGACAAATTACCTCACTAGTGCTGACCTGGGAATTCTAAATTAACTGGTTTAAGATTCCTTTCCTGGGAGATGCTGAAACTGTAAGTAAGTTAGGTATTAAGTGTTGGTTTGGTGACATGGGGCTTAGCACAAATATCTCCATTTTGGGTCTGTTGTCTCTTCTTTAACAGAACTAATATTAAAATTCAGTAAAGTTACAGTACATAAAATCAATACATAAAACTAATAACAAAGTACCAGAAAAATTAAGAAAATAATTCCATATACAATTGCATCAAAAAGAATTTAAAAACCTAGGAATCAATTTAATGAAGAAGGTGAAAGTCATGTACATTGAAAACTATAAGACATTAATGAAAGAAATTAAAGACACAAATAAATAGAAAGATATTCTGTGCTCATGAATTGGAAGAATCAGTATTGTTAAAATGTCAATACCAAAACAATCTATAGATTTATTATAAACCCTATAAAAACTCCAATGCCACATTTTACAAAATTAGAATGATCCTAAATTTGTATGAAAACAAAAGAGGTCCCAAAAGCCAAAGCAATTTTGAGAAAGAGGAACAAAGCTGGAGGTATTACACTTCCAGATTTCAAACTATATTACAAAGCTAAGGTAATTAAAGCAGTATAGTGTTGGCATAAAAACTGATGTATAGATCTATGGGAAAGAATAGAGAACACAGAAATAAACCCATGTATATGTGGTCAATTAATTTACAACAACAGAGACAAGAATATACAATGAGAGTGTACAGCAGAGTCTTTCATCTAAATGGTGTTAAAAAAACTGGACAGTCACATACAAAAGAATGAAATTGAACCCCTATCTTAGGCCATACACAAAAATTAATTCAAAATGGATTAAAGACTTGAAACCATATAACCCCTAAAACAAACAAACAAAACAACAACAAAAACTCCATAAACAATAAGCTCCCTGGGAATGATTTTTTAAATCTGACACCAAAAGCAAAAGCAACAAAAGTAAAAATAAATAAATGGAACTACATTAAACTAAAAAAGCTTTGCACAGCAAAGAAAATCATCAACAAAATGAAAAGACACCTGCTGAATGGGAGAAAATATTTGCAAATCATATATCTAGTATGGGACTAATATCTAAAATATGTAAAGATCACACACAATTCATTAAAAAAAAACCCAAATAATCCAATTTAAAAATGGGTAGAAGATCTAAATAGACATTTTTTCCAAGGTAGACTTACAGAGAGCCAATAGATACATGAAAAGATGTTCAACACCATTAATCATCAGAGAAATGCAAATCAAAACCACGAGACACTTCTTCACACCTGTTAGAATGGCATTATCAAAAAGATAAAAAATAACAAGTGGTGGCAAGGAAGTGGTAAAAGGGAACCTTTGATGCACTGCTGGCAGGAATGTAAATTGATGCAGCCATTTTGGAAGTTCCTCAAAAAAATTAAAAATAGAACTACTGTATGATCCAGCAATTCCATTCTTGTGTATTTATCCAAAGAAAACAAAGCAATAACTCAAAAAGGTATATGAACCCCATGTTCACTGCAGCATTATTTAAAATAGCCAAAATACAGAAACAACCTTAGTGTCCATCCATGGATGAATAAAGAAACTATGAAAACAAACAAACAAAAAAAACTATGGTATGTATATAGATACACAGATGCAGACAGACACACAATGGAATTTTATTCATACATAAAACAAGCTTGCTATTTACAAAACTATGGATGGACCCAGAGGCATTATGCTAAGCGAAAAACCTCAGAGGAAAACAAGTATAGTCTCTTATATATGGAATCTGAAACAAAGTTTTTTTAAACCCAAGCTTATAGATACAGAGAATAGATTGGTGGTTGCCTGAGGCTGGGGTTGGGGGATAGGAAAAATGAGTGAAGGGGGTCATAAGGTAAAAATAAATTATAAATTAATTGCATAGTGTTGTGTAGTGTCTAACAATACTGTACTGTATATTTGAAAGTTGCTGTGAGTAGACCTTGAAAGTTCACATCATGAAAATAATTGTAACTATGTGGTGATGTTAACTAGACTTAATGTGATTTCAAAATATATACATTTAATTATATCGTACACATGAAACTAATTACATGTTATATGTCAATTATATCTCAATAAAGTGATAAAAATTTTTAAATGGAAAAAAAAAACCCACATAGTGTAATAACTTGAAATCTAAAGCATGTAGCCTGTTAGAATTGTGCCAATGTCATTTTCCTGGTTTTCGTACTGTGCCATAATTATGTACAATGTTGCCATTTAAGGAATCTGGATGAAGTGTACAAGGTCCTTTCTGTACTAACTTTGCCTGTGAATCTACAATTATTTGAAAATAAAGGTTTTAAGTTAAAAAAAAAAAAGCTAATGGGCCCTATTAATGGATTTCACAGTCAATTCAAAGAATTGCCCCAATAATCCATCAGTAAAAACCCTAAGGCTCTGCATGTGTATGTTTTTATTTGAAGAGGCATGAGGGAGGGCGGAAATGTTGGAGAGGAATCAACCGGACAATTTTCTCACCGTTCCTCTCTTTAGTTTATATAACATATAGACACGTGTGGGTCAAAGTAACAAGATTTAGAATTTTTAGGTCAAGGAGCAGTATGAAATCTCCTACCTCTTTAGCTCATAACTGAACTCATTTTAACGGATTATACATGCTCAGTCTCCCGGGGGCTTTCACAGACTCGCAGCCCCTCCAGTTGGCACAGCCCTTAGTTCCGGCCTATCCTCGGGGGCCTTAGATTGAAGTGCTCCTCGCGCTGTGCTCGCGGTTCGTGCTGACGAGTGTCACGCCCGCGGCCGTCCCCAACTCGCGCCAACCGCTGTGCTGGGACGGAGACCCGGAGGGCCAAACGAAGGCCAGGGCGCCGCTGGCCCACGGAGACGCCTGCTGGGCTCCTGGCCTGAGCGGCGCTCCTTCACTCCATAAATCGTACCCCTAAGGAGAGAAAGGTCACGTGTGGACAGTCGTGGCGCAGGGCCCGCCGCCGGGGTATTCACCGGGCATAGTTCTCAGAGGCCCGCCGTGCTGTCCCCTTGACACCTTGGCCGCTGCGCACCGCGTTCGTGTGGGAGGCGGGGCCCACAGCGGAGTCTCTCCCTAGTATCCCTGAGTTTCTGACTGCGACCCTTCTTCACGGGCTGGGCCCAGCGGACTTCCGGAGTTGGAAGTCGAACGCCAGTACCCCTGGCGCAGAGAACCAGGGGGCGCGGCTTGTTTGCGGTCCGGCCTGGTCTGACCACACCAGCAGGCGGCTCCACACGCACCCCGTTAAACGCAGGCCCGCGGCCACTGCGGCTGCGCTTACAAGAGCCCCCCCCGCACCCCGCAGCTCCTGCTGTCCGCGACCCCTACTTGATAAGCACCCCTACCCCACTCCCCCGGGCCTGAGCCCTTCGGTGGGGGTCATAGCCTGACCCAAAGGCAGAGAGAACTTGAGTCCCTCCTGTGCCAACGCGCTCACTGCACACGAGCCAGTGTCCTTCAGGGCCACCTCCTTCCTGGGGTCTGTAGAGAGTAACAAGGCCGTCCATTGAGGGTGTGCAAGGGAGGCCTGCCCACATCTCCCGACTTTGGGAGCCACGGAGGAGAGGACTAGTACCTGGAGTCGAACCACAGTGGCTGCCATCCTGACTCCTACTTGGCAGAGCTCTGGGGGTGGAGGGGTGTATCTTGGGAAAAGAGAAATTTCTTGAGTGCAACTGATCTGAAAAATCCAACCACATTTTCTGAGCCAATGCCAAGATCCTGACTCCCTGTTTCCGATTCAGCTGGTGCCTAAACCTAAATCCCAACTGTTTGCATTTCCTAGGATTATTCATTGTCCTTTTTTCCGTTTGAGCATTTAAAATTCCTGTAATTCATGGAGCACTTAAGACCCTCATAGAAGTAACTGAATGTTTACTTAACACTGGGGTCTAAGCCCCTTCTAATTTTGTGCAGCTTAACTCCTGGCAGGGGGCTGCCTGCACTATTTCAACATAAATCTAGAAGCAGGCAGTGGAAAGCTCCATGTTTTACCGTCATTGCATGTTCTGGGACAATTCCTCTAGACCAGCCCTGAACCCCGGAACTACCCCGGAACTACTGCTATATTGGTGTAGTGGCAGACTGTCCTGTACAGTGTAAGAGGTTTAGAAGCACCCTAGGCCTTCCTGCACTAGAGTCCAGGCACTTTGAGTTATGACAACCAAACTCCTTACCACTGATCTTGGGAGGCAAATAGCTGTTTCTAGAACAAGGTCTTCAAGTAGTGAACTCTCAACTTTCAGCCTCTTTTGAATTATATGGCATAGAATTTTGAATCGAGCCCCCATGACTTCAAAAGGTCATTTTATGTTCTGGCCTCCACCATTTCTGCTGTCTGTGGTCACTTATGTGGTTGTCCACACCTGTTTACTACCTTTTTTGGAATCTCTTATGATTTTATCTTTATCAGGGTACTGGTATAGTTTGCTTATTAGACTTATTTGGGTTTGCTGAAATTCTCTTTAATGTGTAAGGTATTTTTCACCAAAATTTTGCACATATTCAACCACTATTTCTTCAAATAATTTGCCTGTCACATGAAATATTTTGTAACTCTCCTTTTCACTCAGTTACGTGTTGGATCAGTTGATATTTTCCAAAGATAACTAAGGCCTTGTTTAAATGTTTTAAAACAATTTTCTTTCAAATTTTCAATTCATAACTGCTGATATACATCTATAATCTGCACTATATTATTAAACTCACCCCTGGCTTAACATTACACATACTTTTTCAGTTCTAGAATTTCCTTTTATTTTTATACTTGCCTTCTCTGCCGAGGCGCCCACCTGCTCCCTCATTTTTCTCCTTTGAACCTTCAAACATATTAGACAAGCAGCTTCAAAATCCATGTCTTGTAATTACAACATCTGGGTCAATTCAGACCATTTTTAGTAGCACTTATTTCTCTTCTTTTTGGGTCACATCATGCATGTCAGGAAATTACTGACTTAGGCTAAACACTTTACATAAAATGTCATGGAGACTGTAGATGTGGTTACTTCCTAGGGCTGCTTTAACAAATTACCACAAACTTTGTGGCCTAAAACAGAAATTTAAAAATCAAGGTGTCAGCATGGCCACACTCAAGATTATAGGATCCTTCCTTTCTTCTTCTAGCTTCTGGTGGATGCCAGTACTCCTCCACTTGCAGACACATCACTGCCTCTCTCTTCCTGTCTTCTGTGTCCTGGCATGTCCTGGTCTGTTTCTCATGAGGATTTAGGATTCAACCTAATCCAATATAATCTCATCTCAAACCTTACCTTAATTACACCCACAGACTCTATTTCCACTAAGATTCTGAATGGACATCAAATTTGGGGAGACACTATTCAACTCACTCCACTGGATTATGCTGACTTCCAATATATAACATTTGGGTTTTGTTCAGGCCAGCAATTTGACTACCAGTGAACCCAACTGGATCTGTCAGACCTGTTACTTCTGTATCATTATGTCTAGTGTGGTCTAGAAGACATTAATTCTATTATGGTCTACAACACTCAATTCTGACTTCAGTTCCTTTCACTAGGGTAGTATCTGAGCATTTTTCTTTTCTGCAAGGAGTCAAATAGTACATATTTTAGATGTTGTGAAGAGCCAAAGTGAAGGCTATTACACAGATCCTTAGTGAGAAAAAATTTAGCCAAAATTGATAGTCATGAAATTCTAAGTTTAAAAATAAGTACAACTTTATGCAATACAGGTCTACGAATGAGAATTAAATTCTAAGATTAGAGTTCAAAGTTACTGTTCTATCAAAATTGCAAATGTTCCCTTAATGCCGATCTGTAATGAGATTTTATATATTTCATCTTTAAAACAGTCTGTCCACACAGATACATACAAACAAATACTGAGTACTGCTCTTGACTGAGCATATTTATTACTAGGAAGAGTATTACAGAATTGTTTGAGATTTCTCTAGATATTTGCCTCTCAAGATATTATTATATTGCAGAATAATCACTTCCAATATTAGATAGCAGTTCCTCAAATATACAGAACTGAATAAATTTTTTTTTAATGTTTATTAATTTTTGAGAGAGAGAGACAGAGCATAAGCAGGAGAGGGGCAGAGAGAGAGGGAGACACAGAATCCAAAGCAGGCTCCAGGCTCTCAGCTGTCAGCACAGAGTCTGATGCAGGGCTTGAGCCCACGGACAGTGACACCATGACCAGAGTGAAAGTTGGACACTTCACCCACTGAGCCACCCAGGAGCCCCAAGAACTGAATACATTTTTAAGTAAGGAAATTTTCTTCATACTTGCATTAAAGTAAAAAAAATCCTATTAGAATAGTTTGATTCTGGAAAATGTGGGAATGGAGATCTTATTTGTTGATTACACAGTATATAGTATTTGGATATTATTTATGACTCGTTGTTGAAATGACTACCACAGTACTTCACACAGAAGTATTGTTTTATCTTCTAACTTAAATCCAGAGAAATCAAGTCTGTGGCAAAAGCTAATTTGCAAAAATATGCACAGTCTATTAACAGTGCTAAGGGCCACTTTTCTTGTTCAGAAAAATTTTAATCATGGATATGAGCTCAAAAAAAATTCACAGTATTTACTGCTACTAAATCATTGGCAATCTGTGGTGGTAGTTCAAATCAAAATATTCAGCTTCTAGTTCTGAAAAAAATTCATGGATCTCATTAAGTCCATGAGAGTAAGTGAAGTTTTACTGTTCACACAATTCATTCACTTGACATATTAAAGTACTTTTGGCAATGTACCTTTTGATGAATAGAAATGAATAAGGTTTCTGGGGCACCCAGGTGACTCAGTTAAGCATCTGACTGGATTTCAGCTCAGGTCATGATCTCATGGTACATGGGATAGAGCACCACATCAGGCTCTGCACTGGTAATACAGAACCTGCTTGGGATTCTCTCTCCCTCTGCCCTTCCCCCTCTCTCTCAAAAATAAATAAACTTTAAAAAAAAAAAAAAAGAGGTGAGGCACCTGAGTGGCTCAGTCTGACTTCAGTTCAGGTTATGATCTCATGGTTTGTTGAATTCAAGCCCCACGACGGGCTCTGTGCTGACAGCTCGGAGACTGGAGCCTGCTTCAGATTCTGTCTCCCTCTCTGTCTGCCCCTCCCGGGCTTGCACTCTGTCTCTCAAAACCAAATAAACATAATTTTTTTTTAAAGGAAATGAATACAGTTTCTAAACTTCCCCAACTACACCTTTTCCTGCTCTTCACATATTTTTACCACCATCAGTTGTTACTCATCCTGGCAGATTCCAGTTCAGGTTGAGTGTTTTCACAACTTGTTTTAAAATATTTTCAACTGTTTTTGTTCTACACAGACTGTTCATAGAGGTTAATTCTTCAGAGTTAAATCGATACCTTGAATAAACAGCAACAGAGCAGTACTGGTAATCAACTGTTGGTTCACCAACAGCCAAGGAAAGGCACCTAAAATATCTGATGTTTCTTTACTGTTAATGTTGCTCCCACTGTCCTCAACTCTTAAGGCATGTATCATCACCAAAAGAGAATCTTAAGAATCTTAAGTTTTTCCCTGGATTTGCAAATTCAACTGCTGCAATCACATACAATCTAATTAATTCATCATTACTGAAGTTTCCCTTTCCTGGCTAATAACCAAGCTATTAAAAACTTGGTTTAACAGCAACCACTTTTTCTTCTTTACCTTGAGAATTAGACAATGAAATGCTCTGTTTAAAATCTTCTAACTTTCATGACAATTGCTTACCTGTGAGATGGGAGTATTCTGATGAGGGCTTTGTATAATGCCTATGCCTATGTACTACGTATGCACATAGTACACTTTGAACACATCTAGAATGTCACCACTTTCATTTCTAAAAGCACTGACAACCAGTTCAACAAAACCTACATCCCACTGTACTTTAAAAGTCAATTTTTCATCTTTTATTTTGACATATTCACCAGTAACTTTTTAAAATTTTGCAATATGGCACTTAAAGTGAAACACAAAATGCTGCCAGGTTATAACCGCAATGCTGGGATTTCTAATACTTGGAGCAGCAATGTGAAGCAACCCAAGTGCCACAATGAAAGTCTCTATGTTGCAACTATTAAACTGCTGTTGTAGTGTGAAAGAAAGTAGCCAGACAAGCAAATTAAGATGCTTTTCAATAAAACTTTAAAATAAAAAAAACAATTTTTAACATCATTTCACCTGTAAAAAAATCCATTTAATTTTTTTTGCATTATGTAATAATATAAAACCATTCTTAGCCTGTAAGTTGTACAAAACAGGCAATCGAACCAGATTTGACCCATAGACCTGTTTGTTGAGGCTGTTCTAGGATATAGTCCAACTCCTCAGACATGATTTTCACTGAATGCTCAAGGTGATCCTCAACAATGTATGGCCCCAAATGCCTACATCTCTCAGTACTACACATCTGATACCATTGTTTAGCTCTCAACCAAAAGATAGTATCTGCTAAACCTCATGGAACTTTAGCCTGCATATATTCACATCAACCCTAGGCCAAGGATCCACGTTTATTTGCAAACAGATCCTTGGCATCATTGCCTGCATCCTTAACACACACTGACACACAGAGAACAGGTCTTCAATGGTTGTTTTGAGCTTTCTAAAGCATGTTGGTGCTAACCACATATAAGTAGTTTCACATATATATTTGCAATTCACCTACTTACCTTATACTGAAGATGTACTCACCGTGGCCTCCCATTCAAGATTCTAGCAGAGGAGCCTAAGCCTGAAAAAGAAGCAGCTGCCATCTACCTTGGCAACACACCCCAGATTCCTTCCTTCTAGGTGGGTTATATAGCTGGGTTGCCTGGTGTCCTGGTTACCTACAGTCAATTTAACAGGCAGGAAATTCGTAGTAATTCAACCAGGCACACATGGAAATGGTGACCTGGGTGAGCACTGAAAAGCTGAGAATGCTCTTCAAGCATATCATTGCATTCAACAGTGCAAAAACCTGTAAATAGGTTTATGTGCCTATAGTACTAAGAAAATGATATAAAAGCAGATAAACAAAATTTAATCTCACCAGGATCCCCAGGTGAATGTACCATTTGTTGGAACAATTTATAGAGACAGGGAAAAAAAAAAAAAAGAGATCCATATGGGGGCGCATGGGTGGCTCAGTCAGTTAAGTGTCTGACTTTGGCTCAGGTCATGATCTCATGATCTGTAGGTTGGAGTCCTGCATCAGGCTCTCCGCTGACAGTTCAGACTGGAGCCTGCTTCCAATTCTGTATCTCCCTCTCTCTCTCTCTGCACCTCCCCTGCTCATGCTCTAAAAAATAAACACTTAAAAAAAAAAAACTTAAAAAAAGATCTATATGGTATGAAGAATCATTAATGCTTAGGGCTGATAACATTCTCTAGTGCATGAAGTGGTGTTGGGGAGCATCCTCTGGACATGTGCTCACAAAAAGGAAAAGCAGGAAAGACCTGACCTCATATCATTAGGACTGTGTTTCTGGGTTTGTCAGGAACAAAACTAAGCCAACTGGTTGACCTGGTTATGTCTAGTGGGTACCTGACATGAAATTAAATGCTATTCCAATCAGAATTCTAAAATCTGTTTAAAGGTGGCTTAAAATTCTAAGTATTTTAGAAAACCTTAAGATTTGGGTGGATAAAATGAATAAAGGACTTGGCCTATATATAATGTAAACTATTACAAAGACAGCTTAAACATTATCATGATCAGAAGGAGTAAAAGAGTGGTTTGAAAAAGCAAAATGACATTAGAAACATATCAAAGGACACAAGAGCTAATTTGAATGAAATTCTGCTGGCCTTATCTCAGATAATTTGAGCATAAAATAAATAAATATGTCAGTAACAAGAGTTAAAGATTATAATTTACCAAATGAAGAATCTGAGTATACAGACATAAATAAAAAATTGTAAAAAAACAAAAAATTCCATACCATGATATGCAGAGGAATAATGGGGAAAAAATTTCATGTTTTTGCAACTATAGTAATAATTGATTTGGGCAACATCAGAAATAAATGCTTAAATTAATGAGTGAAACTAAGAGGATATTTGTATAGCCTGAATGTATCATCTCACAAGATATTAAAGGATAAAATGAGTTTTGTGGAAACAAGGAAGATACTACATTAACCATATTATCCAATCAGTATGAATGGGACTAATCAGCAGCATGTGATTCCTGGTACAAAGTACTGAGATATCCTGAACACTTCTAGTACTACAAAAGTTATATAATATAATCAAAAAGAAACAGGAAACAAATCCTATTATTTACTTGGCAATAATCAAAAGAGTTGTGGTTAATAGCTAATGGTCATTCAGGATATTGCCAGTTCCTCCCATATGGCTTTTCTGATACATACCAACTTGCACTTTTCAAACGGTCATATTCATAGCCCGTGTTAGCTGAGATGTCTAGCATATGTGAGTTACAAACAGCACAGAGGTTTTTTTCTTCCTTACAAAAGTCAGACTGCTAGCAAAGGCAATTTTTCTTAAATTTTTTTTAACATTTATTCCTTTTTGAAGACAAAGAGCAAGAGCATGGGGTGGGGGAGGGGGGGGGCGGGGATGGGAAACACAGAATCTGAAGCATGCTCCAGGCCCTGAGTTGTCAGCACAGAGTCCTATGGGGGGCTCAAACTCACCAACCATGAGATCATGACCTGAGCCAAAGCTGGACGCTTAACTGACTGAGCCACCCAGGTGCCCCTCTGCACAGCAATTCTTGAGCCCACTTCCTTCCACATGGTAGCACTCTTCCATCTTCAGTGTAGAGACAGGAGACCACACAGAATATAAAGGATGAAGATGTCTTTCATGGGATTTTGTGGGGAATAAGCTTAGGAATTCCCTGAGCTTGCACCAATGGGTTAACAAGGCATAAAGAAATAGCCACAAGATGAACACATCCAAGATTAGGTCAACAGGGCAAAGGCCCCCAAGATAGGACATAGAAAGGTATGGAAACAGTAAATCTCAGAATGAAAACATCCACAATGTTTAGGTAATCTTAGGTAAACAAGCTTAAGTATTCAGGGCAGAAGCACCCCCAACTTAGTACAATAGCAGAAAGCGGTTTTCACAGGAAGAAAGGACCAAAATAGGTAAACAGGGCTATAGACCATAGCAGGGCGAAGGTGCCCAGAGAGGAGCTAATTAGCAAAAAAAAAAAAAAAGGTGCCTTATTGACCCTGAGGTGGCATACTTTATCTGTCTTATCCCCTAAGCTAGCTAAGATAAACAGATGTGGCGCCTCATGGCTGCTGTGAACAACCATCTGTCCGGCACCAGGACTTTGTTTTGTGTTGACCCAAACCCCTAACACTGCATATCTTCAATACCCTCTTTTCCCTCGTGTCCTTGAGTTAATCCACGGTTTCACTGTTTCTCTGTGCACACTTATAAGCCTTCTGACCCTCATAAAAATAGAGCAAAAGGCCCTTACTTGGGGTTGTCTCCTCCCGGACATTAGCCTCTCTCACATTTTAATCCTGTGTCCACTCTCTTGCTGGACAAGAGAGAACTCCAGACCCAGAGTCTACGACAGGATTTAACACCAGCATCCACATTCTACTACATAGAATTTATTGTAGATTGATTTCCCAAATCCATTACCTTCATAAGATTTTTCATCTGGATAATATACTATTAGGTCTCTACCACTCAATGCATTTTGTTGTCCAGAGAAAGGTGGCTTTTGGCTGAAGTTATCACACATTTATTACCTTCTAGATTTTTTCATTCTCTTAGTGAGATTCAATCTTTTGACAAAAAAAAACCTTTCACATTATTACTTCCTGCATTTCTCCACAATGGAAGTTTACTGAGAGTTGAATTAACAGTGTTTTCCTACATTCATTACCTCCAGTGGCTCTTTCCCCCAGAGAATTTCCTAATGTCCAACAAGGTCTATATACTTGGTGGCTGAAAAACTATATGTACATTTCAAGTCTCCTTCCAGTGTAAGCTGTTGCTCTAGACTGAATGTATGTGTTTTTCCAAATTCCCTATGTTCAAACCTAATCCCCAATGTGCTGGTATTTTGAAGTGGAGGCCCTTGAAAGATGGTAGTACTGAGAGCAAAGTCCTCGTGAACGGCATTTGTGTCCTTTATAAGAGGTCCCAAAGTGCTCCCTTCCTCCTCATGAGGACAAAAGATGGCCATCTGTGAACCAAGAAGTGGATCCTCACCAGACAACAAAATCTACAAGCACCTTGACCTTTGCCTTTCCAGTTTCTAGAACTAACAGAAATAAATGCTTGCTATTTATGCCACCCAGTCTAGGATATTTTTCTGACAGCTGCCTCAACAGATTAAGACAGTTCTCTTATGAATAGTGAGGAACTTCCTGAGGAGCATCCATGTTCATTAGCTTAATAAGTTTTAGCCCCTTTCAGTTCTGCTATCTTTTCTTAGCCCTGACTTGCGGCTGAAAAATCTCCCTGCATACATCATCTTTACACTTTCAACCTCTGAGTTCTCCCTGATGTTCTCAAAAGTATGATTTCTGGCTGAAAGCATTCCAAGACATTTACAGGGCTGTTTATATTGTTTAAATTATCTGATGTAAAATAATATTTTGTCTGGATGAAAGTATTTCTAAATTCATTACATTCATATGATCAATTCCATGAGTTTTCTGACCCTGATGGTCAACTGCTGGTGGAAATCTTCCCTACATCCATCACAATTATATGGTTTCTCCCATGTGATGAAGGGGATCAGAATATACCCCCCCAAAACATGCCACTTTGGCATATGTATTATTTTGAACCAAAAGCAACTTAAAAACTGTAAACGCAAAAAATTCTCGCCCTCCCCCTATCCACCTAAAGGCAGGGCATAAATTTCCTTTTATGAAGGTGTTCCTATCCTGTCTCCCAAAAGAAAAGAGATAGCACCAATATCTGCATAAACACACCTTACTGAAATAACCTTTGTCTTCCATTCATTTCCCATATATTTACTTTCCCACAATTTACCATCACTAAAAGCTCAAAATCCGTTTCCTTTGTCTGGACACTTCTTTGCAAATGTATTGCTCTTTTGTTAAAGTGGTATATAAGCTTCCAGGTCTGACCACCTCTTTTAGGTTTTCATTTGATTTCTGTGAGATCCCTCCATGTGTATATGAAATAAACTTTCTTTTCCTGTTAATGTCTTTAAATTTACATGGGCCCAGCCACTGACCCTGAAAGTAAAGCTATTTTTCTTCATCTTAGCTTTTTACATCTGACAACCCACTGAAAATCTTCCCACATTACCACATTTATCAGACTTCTCGCCTTTTGGAGTTTTCTAATGCTTTCATTAAGTTGAGACTCATTTCTGAGAATGAGGTTTCTCATAAGGTTAGAAAGTTAAATTGGAAATGAAAGCTTTCTCACGTTAATTACACTCAGCATTTCTTCCTTGCATGCATTCTCTGATGTGCTATGAGAACCGATTTCCGAACAAAACTCTTCTCACACTCAACACATTCATAGGGTTTCTCCCGTGTGAGTTCTCTGGTGTATTCTCAAGTAGTGTTTGTAGATGAAAGCTCTCCCACATTCATTACATTCATATGGCTTCTCCTGTGTATGCCTCCTTAAGTGCATTCTGAGGACGGACTTCCAGACGAAAATTTTACCACATTCAATACATTCATTGAGTTTCTCCCCTGTGTGAATTCTCTGATGTCCTCTGAGGCGTGACACGCAGGTGTAAGCTTTTCCACATTCGTTACATTCATAGGATTTTTCCCCTGTGACTTCTTTGATGTATTATAAGGCTTCACTTCTGGGTGAAAGTCTTCCCACAGTCATTACATTCATGAGGTTTTTCACCTGTGTCAGTTCTCTGATGTAGTTCAAGGCTTGACTTCCAGGTATAACCTTTCCCACACTCATTACATTCATAGGGCTTCTCCTGTGTATGCCTCCTCTGATGTGTTCTCAGCAATGACTTCCAGAGGAATGTTTTCCCACATTCTATACATTTATAGGGTTTCTTCGTTGTGTGGATTTTCTGATGTCCTCGGAGGCGTGACATGCAGGTGAAAGTTTTCCCACATTCATTACATTCATGGGGTTTTTCCCCGGTGTGATTTCTCTGATGTATTATAAGGCTTGACTTCTGGGTGTAAGCTTTCCCACACTCATTACATTTATAGGGTTTCTCCCCAGTGTGAATTCTCTGATGTATTCTAAAGTGGTATTTGTACGTGAAAGCTCTCCCACATTCATTACATTCGTATGGCTTCTCCTGTGTATGCCTCCTCCAGTGCATTCTCAGGATTGACTTCCAGATGAAAGTTTTACCACATTCAATACACTCATAAAGTTTCTCCCCTGTATGAATTCTCTGATGTCCTCTGAGGCGTGACATGCAGGTGTAAGCTTTTCCACATTCATTACATTCATAGGGTTTCTCCCCTGTGTGAGTTCTCTGATGTATTATAAGGCTTGACTTCTGGGTGAAAGTCTTCCCACAGTGATTACATTCATGGGGCTTCTCCCCTGTGTGAGTTCTCTGATGTAGTTCAAGGTTTGACTTCCAGGTATAAGCTTTCCGACATACATTACATTCATAGGGTTTCTCTCCTGTGTGAATTCTCTGATGTATTCTCAGGAATGACTTCCAGAGGAAGGTTTTCCCACATTCTATACATTCATAGGGTTTCTCTCCTGTGTGGATTTTCTGATGTCCTCGGAGGCGTGACATGCAGGTGAAAGCTTTCCCACATTCATTACATTTGTGAAATCTGTCTGCTGTGTGAGTTCTCTGATGTAGTTCAAGACTTGACTTCCAGGTGTAAGCTTTCCCACACTCATTACATTTATAGGGTTCTTCCCCTGTGTGACTTTTCCGATGTATTACAAGGCTTGACTTCTGGGTGAAAGCTTTCTGACATTCATGACATTCATAGGGCTTCTCCCCTGTGTGAGTTCCCTGATGTAGTTCAAGGCTAGACTTCCAGCTGTAAGCTTTCCCACATTCATTACATTCATAGGGTTTCTCCCATGTGAGTTCTCTGATGTATTGCAAGGCTTCACCTCCGGGTGAAAGCCTTCCCACACTCATTACATTCATGGGGTTTCTGCCCTGTGTGCTTTTTCTGATGTGCTCTGAGTTGTGACATGTAGGTAAAAGCTCTCCCACATTCATTACATGCATAAGGTTTCTCCCCTGTGTGAATTCTCCAATGTATCTTCAGGATTTTCTCCCAGAGGAAAGTTTTCCCACATTCTATACACCGATAGGGCTTCCTCCCTGTATGAGTTCTCTCATGTCTTCTAAGGTGCGACATGCAGGTGAAAGTTTTCCCACATTCATTATATTCATATAGATTTTCCCCTGTGTGAGTTCTCTGATGCATTCCTAGGCTTGCCTTATGGCTGAAAGTTTTACCCGATTTAATACATCCACAGGATTTCTCCACTGCATGAATTCTCTGATGTCCTCTGAAGTGTTGTTGGTAGGCCAAAGACTTCCCACATTCATTACATTCATAGAGTTTCTCTCCTGTGTGAGTTCTCTGATGTATTCCAAGGCTTGACTTCTGGGTGAAAGTTTTCCCACATTCATTACATTCATAGGGTTTCTCCCCTGTGTGAATCGTCTGATGCACTCTGAGGCATGCCATATAGGTAAAAGCTTTCCTGCATCCTTTACATTCATAGGGTTTCCCCGCTCTGTGTTTTCTCTGATGCCCTACTAGGGATGATTTCCTGGAAAAAGCTGTCCCACATTCATTACATTCATAGGGCTTCTCACTTGTGTGAGTTCTTTGATGTACAATGAGGGATGAACTTCTAGAGAAAGATTCTTGACATTCATTGCTCTCATACTGTTTTTGTCTCCTGGGAATTCTCTGATGTAGACTGAAAGCCGACTGAGAACTGAAAGTTTCCCTATAAGGGTCATTATCACAAGATGTCTCTATTGTGGGAGTCCTCTCTTGCACTGTGATTGCTAAATTGTGGTTTAAGTTTTTTCCACATTCAAAGGATTTCACTCCTGTGTGAGTTCTCTGATATTCTCTGAAATGTGCTTTTTGACCTAAAGTTTTCTCTCCTGTTTCAGTTCTCTGAAGTGGAGCAACCTTACTGAAATTGTTCCCGGTTTTAATACATGCATCTTCATCAAATTCAGAATGACTCTTCTCTATGTGAATATTTGGAGAGACAATGTTTGATTTATCACATAAGTTTTTTCCAAATTTATAAGATCCCTCTTGTATGTAGGCACTCTTAACATTTAATAGAAGTTGCCTTATCATGGAAAGCATTATCATGTTCATTATGTTCAAAAGACTGCCCCAAAATCTGAAAAGTTCTGAATAAGTTCCTGCACATGACTAAACACTTGCAAATCTTTATTGTAATCAAAATATTTCTCTCCACTATTCGTTCTCTCATTGCTAGTATTGAAAGAAGATGCATTAAACTGATAAGCCTCTTTGGTTGAGTAACTATATGGGGTCAAAAGATAGAGATCCAAGCATGTAGGAACATCAGTGTCACATTTAGAGAGCATTTTTCTTGAAGGAAAAATGTCTATGCCCTGATGAACTGGTTTTCCTGAAATTTTATCTTGCTCTGTAGTTAATGTTTTCTTGTTGTTGAATAAGACTTGACAGAAATATTTGTGTTGGCTTTCCTGGCTCTTCTCTAAAAGACCAAGTTGGCAGTCTTCTAAAAATGAGAAAGTTAAAAATTCCTTATGAAACTTAAAATTTTTATATAAAAAGGACTTATATACAAATGCCCTATTAAGTTTTTGACATTTTTATTTCCGGCTAAGTCTCCCAACAACACAGTATACAATACAGTATATATTAACTATATTCACTTTCCTTCAGGGAGAGATTTCAGGGAGAGATTCCACTGTAGTGGAAAAGGAGTGGGGAGAGAATATGGAAGTGAATATCATAAGGATTTGGCATTTAGATTATATAACTTTCAAACTTGGGAAGAGAAGTGGTATAAACAAAAGGAATGATGAATTGGGAATGTAAGGGTTTTAAGAGAGTTGGTTACTAGCAACAGGAAAATCAAGAGAATGAATTCAAACTGAGAATTTAAAAAATCATGCCCAAGGGTTTCATAAGGGTTCCAGCAGAGAGAGGGTATGAATTAAGGACACCATCAGAATCTATTTCTTATACTATCAAATATATAGATTAAAATGGAGGGATACTCATTATGCAACATGCTTCCATTTGGAGGAACCCTATTTCCATTCCACATATAAACACCAAGAATTCATGGCACAAATTTCTCCTCTCCTTATTCTCAAAACCATAAATGCCCAATATAAAGTGTAAAAGAGACTGGAGGAAGACAAGTTTTCACCTGGATTAGACTCAACGTTCTGGTATTTTGGTTTGTATTAGTTTGTTCAAAAGTAAACCTTTATTGACACCAAATCCAAAGTTTCACCTTTTCACGTGCACACTCATGTTCTTGAAACTAGTTTTAACCTTGTCCCACATTTAACTCAGCTTTCTATGTACTTTTCAACATATCTGGTCTACCAACTGTGAGAACCTTAAGAATCACATTTCAACCTGCTCCCTTAAATTATGGAAATATCTCTTATATTTACCTATCATTAAAAAATACTGTATATATTTGACTATAACCATCCTGCTACCCATACTCTATGTAATGTCAGGCCTCTGCTAAACCTAAGATGGTCCAGAGCCCACTACCTGGGGATGGTGAGGGGGGTGGGAGGGTGAGGAGAATGAAAGAGTTAAGAGGTATCTTTCTAGAAAACAAAATTTTACACTACCTGCATATATTTAAAAAGTTGAAACTATCACTCTACAATTCTATAAGACCACAATATTTTCAGCAATGTCTGGTCAGGCTATCTTCCCCCATTTAGGGAGGGAAACTCAAAAAACAATCTTACACTTACCTTCTTTCCTAATTTACACCACATTTCTGACTTTGCATGAGTCTTAATCTAGATATCCTTCAGGGAAAAATATAAAATATATTTGTATACTCAAATCTAAAAATTACCTAGGTTGGGAATGCAAGCTGGTGCAGCCACTCTGGAAAACAGTATGGAGGTTCCTCAAAAAATTAAAAACAGAACTACCCCACGACCCAGCAATTGCACTACTAGGCATTTATCCACAGGATACAGGTGTGCCATTTCAAAGGGACACATGCACCTCCATGTTTATAACAGCACTATTAACAATAGCCAAAGTATGGAAAGAGCCCAAATGTCCCTCAATGGATGAATGGATAAAGAAGAGGTGGTATAGATATACAATGGAGTATTACTCGGCAATCAAAAAGAATGAAATCTTGCCATTTGCAACTACATCGATGGAACTGGAGGGTATTATGCTAAGTGAAATTAGTCCGAGAAAGACAAAAATCATATGACTTCACGCATATGAGGACTTTAAGATACAAAACATATGACCATAAGGGAAGGGGAACAAAAATAATATAAAAACAGGGAGGGGGACAAAACAGAAGAGACTCATAAATATGGAGAACAAACTGAGGGTTACTGGAGGGGATGTGGGCGGGGTGGGCGAAAAGGGTAAGGGGCACTAAGGAATCTACTCCTGAAATCATTGTTGCACTATATGCTAATTTGGATGTAAATTTTAAAAAATAAAAAAGAAAATTTAAAAAAAGGAGAAAAAAAATTACCTAGGTACAAACCTAAATAAAATACCACATGCAGGATCTGTGTACTGAAAGTCACAAAACACTAATGAAAGAAATCTACATAAAGATCTAACCTTAGATCTAGAAAGATCTAAATAAATGGAGAAACAAGCTTTGTTGTGGACTATAAGAGTCAATCTACTGAAGAAAATTTCCCCCAAATTGTTCTATACATTTAATGCACATCCTACCAAAATTCCAGCAAGATTCGTTTTATATATATATAGATAATCTTGTTCTAAACTATATATAAAAAGGCAAAGAAACCACAATAGCTGAAAAAATTTTGTCAAAGAAGAATAAAGTCTATGATATGTTAGGCCTTATTAAGTAGCTACAGTAATCAAGAGTGTGGTACTGATAAGGAAATATAAACATAGATCAATGAAAACAGAAAAGAAAACCAAAAATCTGACCAACACAGTCCATGGATTTTTGACTAAGGTATAAAAGCAATTCAATGAAAGGACAGTTTTTTTTCAACAAATGGTAAACAACCAGACATCCATAGGCAAAAATATTAATATGGATTTAAATGTAAAGCATAAAACTATAAAACTTTTGAGAGGAAAAAAAAAGAAAAAGTTTGAGACCCAGGGCTAGGCAAGGAGTTCTTAGAAGAAATAATAATCCATTCTAAAAGAAATGCATTAAATAGGATTTCATCAAAATGAAAAATGTTTGTACTATGAAAGACCTACAGAAAATATTTGCAAGCCACATATCCAACAAGTCCATTTTATAACGGACAAAAGACAGAACAGGTATTTCACTAAAGAAGGATATACATATAGCACATAAGCACATAAATAGTCATCCAACATTATTAGCCATTAGGGAAGCAGAAACTAAATTTCACTACACAAGATATCACAATAAGATATCACTATAAACCTACTGAAACAGATAAAAAATAGAAATAATAGCAAATGCTGGTGATGATTCAGAAAAAAAAATGTATCTCACACAGTGATGTTAAGAATGTAAATGGTACAGGGGCACCTGGGTGGCTCAGTCGGTTAAGTGTCCGACTTTGGCTCAGGTCATGATCTCATGGTCCGTGAGTTCGAGCCCCACGTCAGGCTCTGTGCTGACAGCTCTGAGCCTGGAGCCTGTTTCAGATTCTGTGTCTCCCTCTCTCTCTGACCCTCCCCCATTCATACTCTGTCTCTCTCTGTCTCAAAAATAAACATTAAAAAAAATTAAAAAAAAAAGAATGTAAATGGTACAGCCTCTCCAGAAAATTAGTGGCAATATCTTTTTAAATTAAAAATGTGCCTACCCCATGAACCTGAAATTGCAATCTTTGGGTACTTATCCCGGAGAAATGAAAATTATGTTCACACAAAAAATATACATACAAATACCCACAGCTGCCTTATTTATAACAAGAAATCCTGGAAACAACCCAAGTATCCTTCCATGGGTTGATAAATGAAGAAACTTTGGCACATCATACAATGGAGTACTACTCAGCCTTAAAAAGGAATGAAATTGATACATGGAGTGGGGGGGGGGGGCACATGGGTAGCTCAGTCGGTTAAGCATCTGACTTCCAATTCAAGAAATTCAACTTTAAGATTGTGTTCCTGTAGGGATGCCTGGGTGTTTCAGTTGGTTAAGCATCTGACTGTCTCAGGTCATGATCTCACGGTTTGTGAATTCAAGTCCTGCATCAGGGTCTGTGCTAACACCTCAGAGCCTGAAGCCTGCTTCACATTCCGTGTCTCCCTCTCTCTCTGCCCCTCCCCTGTTCATGCTCTGTCTCTCTCTCTCTCAAAAATAAGTAAACATTAAAAAAAATTTTTTTTAATAAAAAAGAAATTGATACATGGAATAATTTAAATTTCAAATGGATTATGGTTGGTACAAAAAAGCAAATCTCAAAATGTTATATGATGCATGATTCCATTTATTTCTTGAAATGGCAAAAGTATAGAAATAGAGAGATTAGTGGTCACCAGGGGAGACAAAGGCAACCACTTGGGGGGTGGGGTGGGGGAGTGTGAATACAAAAGGTAGCACCAGCATTCTTTTATGGTAATGTTCACAATTTTGTATCTTAACTGTGGTGGCAGTTACATAAACCTATTCGTGGGCTATAACTGCACAGAGGTATGTGTGTGTGTACATTAGCAGTAATGTACCAACATTAGTTTCCTGGTTTTGATACTCTACTACAGCTACCAGGATGTCACCACTGGAGGAAGGTGGTTGAAGGGTACCCTAAGTATTTGCACTATTTTTGCTACTTCCTCTGATCTACATTATTTCAAATAAAAATTAAAGAAATACTAGAATTAATCAGGTTTCTTTAATGTGTTACTATTTCAAGAGTTCCATGGAAAGACAGACAAATCAGAAGAGATGCTCACCCTGCTTTGTGTTGAATTTGAACATGTAAAATATTATTAATACAAATATTTTGGAAATTGTATGCAAAATAAATTTGTATAGATCTGTCAATGCCTTCACTGTTCAAAACATTCACAGAAAATTAAACAGAAACTTCTAACAAGTTTTCCTATATTTATCAGAGTGCTGACAATACTTTCCATATTAGTCAATAAAAGTATAGAATGGTCAGTTATTTGTTATGATTTTCAATGTTTCCTTGGCCAAAATTTTACTTATTTACACTTCTAGTATCTTTCAGGTCAGTAATTTTCAACTGGGAATGGATTTCAGACTTACTTCCCTGAGCTCTACTCCATACTTACTGAATCTCTTTACTTGATATTCATATACATTAATGGTATATTATTGATGTATTATGTCTCAGGATTATTGCTGTATGACAAGATTTCCCTCTATAAAATTTTATTCATGCATTTTAATGAATCCAATGTAATATTCACTTCTTTGTAAAAAGGCTTATTACACTGTCATTAAAGAAATTTTGCCTTAAACTGTTCTTTAAAAATAGCTTTATTAGGTTTTTCTATCACAGAAATAATCAAATTTCCTTGTCAGTGCATTCTTATTACGAACCTACATCAGACTTTTCCCATTTGAAAATTAGTAACAAATTAGCCACAGCCATTACAATTCTGATATCTAAAGGTGGCTTCTGGGGGCGCCTAGGTGGCGCAGTCGGTTAAGTGTCCAACTTCAGCCAGGTCACGATCTCGCGGTCCGTGAGTTTGAGCCCCGCATCAGGCTCTGGGCTGATGGCTCAGAGCCTGGAGCCTGTTTCCGATTCTGTGTCTCCCTCTCTCTCTGCCCCTCCCCCGTTCATGCTCTGTCTCTCTCTGTCCCAAAAATAAATAAATGTTGAAAAAAAAAATTTTTTTTTTTAAAATAAAGGTGGCTTCTGTTTAACTCTGATGCTTGCTCGAAAGCTCTGCTATAAGCTAGGCCAGAAGAGTTTGTGCCATCAACAAAGAACAATCTTGGAGCTCAGGAAAAAGACTGTGCTAAGTGATTCAAACTACTGACACCTCAGTGAGAAGACTTTTACAAACATGCTTTTGAGCTTACATCATTTAGAAAACTTTCAGGTCATTAAGGTACCCTGAGTAAGAATTTATATATATTTTTTTAGCTAAGAAGCACACAGTCTCTGGGCACCTGGGTGGCTCAGTCAGTTAAGCAACCAACTCTTGATCTGGGCTCAGGTCATGATCTCATGGTCGTGAGACTGAGCCCCAAATCAGGCTCCACACTTCCCGTGGAGCCTGCTTAAGATTCGCTCTCTCCCTCTGCCCCTTTCCCCCACTCACACTTTCTCCTCTCAAAAAAAAACAAAAAAGCACAATTTCATGAGACTGGTAACCCAAGATACAGCAGAATAAGTAATTACATGTAACTAAATAATTACATGTTAATTATATATAACTGATAGGGGAACAAAAACCTAACTTGGGCATCTGCATTTGGGATAGTGCTTTTAGTATGCATCAATATGAAATACCTCTCCTCTATCTGGTTTTGGAGTTAGTCCACTATGCAATTGTAAAGTATTTATTTATATTACATACTAGAGTATAGAAGAATAAATCTTTTTAGTGGATTTCTAGGCAGGGAAAAGTGCTTTTTGGAAGATTACAAAAAGGAGAAATTAAAGCAAACTAAAATGTTGCATGATCATTTTATAGAAGAAGGCATCTTACCCAAAACTTACAATGTGCAGTAATGAAAACAAGAGAGAGAGAGAGAGATCTTAACTTTGGGTCAGGCATGCTAAGCAATTTAATAAGTTTATTTAAGAACTTGTATGGAAAAAACATATAATGATGAAAAGTGACATATAGAAGAATGTCACATGGATGGATAATACTTAGGAGACTGGATTGTGTAAGCCCTGACATCATGGCAGGCAACAGAAAAAATACAAGAGGGGTTCATAATTTAATAGTCACTAAAAGTAACTGCTTTACATTTCATATGTTAAGTATTATGTAAACCCTATGTTTATGTGCCACATAGGTTATTTGGTCACTTCGGAGCAAGATGAACTTGATGCATTATGTAACAATTAACTTGAACTAAGAATAAGAATAACCGAGGTGTTATAGAGCAGGGGCTATAGTTTTGGGTAATGTCATAGGCAGTGAGAATATGAAAAGATTAAGTACAAAGGAAAACTACAATGTCGGGAAGTGCTGAAAGATCAGTATGAGGATGACAGAGATAGTCAATTCAGAAATTGAAAGTGATTTCCTGATAGGAGGATAGTAGGAAAAACATGAGAGCGTGAGAGTAGGACAAAACTTATGGAAGAAGTTATGCAAGCAGGACAGTAGGACCAAATATTATGAAAGAAGTGGAAAAAGACAAGGATTTTTGAATTGTGAGGGAAAAATTAGATTTTGTTTGGCCATTCTGAGAACAAAGAATCCAAATCCCTGACACAGAAGTACAGCTGCCCTGAGGTGAGGCAAAGTCATCAGGATTAAGCAAAAAGGCTTAAATTATGGGAAAGGACAAGGCATGGAGGGAAGAAGAGCAGAAAGAAGACAGACTGTTCAGAGACAGATGCTAAAAATTAATGAATTTATTTAAGAACCTGTACAGAAAAAACATATGATGATGAAAAGTGGTGGGTGGAAGAATGTCACATGGATGGATAACACTTAGGAGACTGGCTTAAGCCCTGACATTGTGGCAGGCAACAGAAAGAAATACAAGAGGGGTTCGTAATTTGACAGTCACTAAAATGTAAGTACTTCAAATTTCATATATTAAGTATTATGTAAACCCTAGGTTTATGTGCCATAGGAGGAGAAAGAAACTGGTAATCAAAATCTGTTTACTCATAAATATCCATTTATGGATACAGGAAATACCTATTCCATGCCTCATTATATTTGAAGCACTAAAGATAATAACTTTTAAACAGGCCAGCAAATGTGAATAAGCTCTTAGAGAAGCACAGACAAAAGTGGGATTAAAACCAAAGAGGGAATGATTTCAGAAAGCAGAAAATGTATGGGAAAAAGAAGCAACCCCTATGACAATGTCAAATAGTACAGGTAAGTGGAGATTTTCAGATATGATTTCAGAAACAGGAAGAGTTGATAAGCGCATAGAAGAAAAATAAAACAAGGAGAGATATGAACTGCTTGAGATGAAGAATGCCATTATAAACAGGGTCATGAAGGTTCATACTAAGAAAGCAAATGACAAGATCTGAACTTTTATAGAAACAAACGAATCTGTGAGGAATATATATAGCAAGTATCCCCCACACATTACTTTGTCTCTTTCTAACCTTCAAAAAATGAAAACTAAAACAAATACACATAAATCTCTTCAGTATAAGTTAACTGATGACATACATGAATTCCTATACAACCACTCTCTAGTGCATGGTATATAAGCTGCCTGGCTCCCAGAGACCTCACATATTCTTTCCTGGGCACAACTTCCTTCACATTTCGAGACAACTCATTTCCCTCAAATATTCAATAAAAATCATTTCCTCGCATTTCTGTATACACTTACATGTATGTGCAACTCTAAAAAAAATTAACTTTACATAAATGGAATCATTAATTCTTTTGTTCAAAACTGTGAGATTCATTCATGTACTTGCTTGGAGCTATAACTTGGAAAATTCCCTATTTATGTAATTTATTTACAACTTACTTCTTCGGTCATCTGTTCCTGGGTATTTGCTTTTCATTACAGGGGGAAAAAATCCTCACATTCTTCCTAGAGCACAGAAACATACCTTTCTCAAGAGAATATAGCTAGGAACAAAGGTCCATCCATTACAGAAGTGATTGTACTTGGAAACTAATTTAATATTATATGTCAACTATACCCCAATGAAAAATGTTTTAAAAAGTGGTTACACTTATGTGGGGGCAGGAGGCATATGAGAAATATCTGTACCTTCTTTTTCAATTTTGCTGTGAACCTAAAATTGCTAAAACCTTAAAAAAAAAAAAAGTGATGGCACCAATTTCAAGTGCACAGAGGTAGAGAAGGTACTTTGATATTTCACCTTCTCACTGACTCCCAATACTCCCAAACCTGGAATTTCTGCCAGTCTTATAAATAAATGCATAGCTGTAGCACACTGCATTTCATTTGCATTTCTTTCACAATTGACGAGGTGTAGGTAAAATAGTTTCCCCGTTACTTAACATTTGGATTTCCACCTGGGAAGTTCCTTATTAAGTCTTATACCCATTTTTCTGTTGGGTTGCCTGCCTTTTTCCTCAAAGGTTTGCAGAATATCTTCTTATCTGAATATTAGCCCTGCCTTGGTTCCACGTACAGATTCTGCTACAGTGTGGTTTCTCTTTTAATGCTTTTTATGATGTCAAGAAATTCTGAATTTTAATACAGTTTATGTCTTTTCCCATATATTCAATGTTTTTTTGGTTTTAAATTTTCCCTACACAGAATAATAAAAATTTTCTCCTGTATTTCTACATTATTTAGTTTTGCCTCATACAATTCAGATTCAGTCCACTCAAAAGTGACTTTTGTGGAAGGATATAAAGCTAGGACAAAATGCCACTGTCACACTTTTCATAAATAGTTGTCCTTAAAATATGCAATTGCTTCTGTGTTGTCTATTCTCTTTCAAAGGTCCATAATTATCTACACACCAGTGTCATTCTATACCAGTTACAACAGATTTACAATTCTTTAATACCTATTAGAAAAGATCTTACAGGACCAGGGAAGAAGATGGAGGCTTAGGAGGACGCTGGGCTCACCGCGCGTCCTGCTGATCACTTAGATTCCACCTACACCTGCCTAACTAACCCAGAAAACCGCCAGAGGATTAGCAGAACGGAGTCGCTGGAGCCAAGCGCAGACGAGAGGCCCACGGAAGAGGGTAGGAAGGGCGGCGAGGCGGTGCGCGCTCCACGGACTGGCGGGAGGGAGCCGGGGCGGAGGGGCGGCTCGCCGGCCAAGCAGAGCCCCCGAGTCTGGCTGGCAAAAGCGGAGGGGCCAGACGGACGGAGTGTGTTCCGACAGCAAGCGCGACTTAGCGTCTGGGAGGTCATAAGTTAACAGCTCTGCTCAGAAACCGGGAAGGCTGGAAGACAAAGGGAGGGAGAGCTGCTGAGCCCCCGGACGACAGAGCTCAGTTTGGTGGGGGAACAAAGGCGCTCGCCAGCGCCATCTCCCCCGCCCATCCCCCAGTCAAAATCCCAAAGGGAACCAGTTCCTGCCAGGGAACTTACTCGCTCCGCGCAAACACCCAACTCTGTGCTTCTGCGGAGCCAAACCTCCGGCAGCAGATCTGACTCCCTCCCACTGCCACAGGGCCCCTCCTGAAGTGGATCACCTAAGGAAAAGCGAGCTAAGCCTGCCCCTCCTGCCCCTGTGCACCTTGCCTACCCACCCCAGCTAATACGCCAGATCCCCAGCACCACAAGCCTGGCAGTGTGCAAGCAGCCCAGACGGGCCACGCCACCCCACAGTGAATCCCGCCCCTAGGAGAGGGGAAGAGAAGGCACACACCAGTCTGACTGTGGCCCCAGCGGTGGGCTGAAGGCAGACATCAGGTCTGACTGCAGCCCCGCCCATCAACTCCAGTTATACACCACAGCGCAGGGGAAGTGCCCTGCAGGTCCGCACCACTCCAGGGACTATCCAAAATGACTAAACGGAAGAATTCCCCTCAGAAGAATCTCCAGGAAATAACAACAGCTAATGAACTGATCAAAAAGGATTCAAATAATATAACAGAAAGTGAATTTAGAATAATAGTCATAAAATTAATCGCTGGGCTTGAAAACAGTATGGAGAACAGCAGAGAATCTCTCGCTACAGAGATCAAGGGACTAAGGAACAGTCACGAGGAGCTGAAAAGCGCTTTAAATGAAATGCAAAGCAAAATGGAAACGACGACAGCTCGGATTGAAGAGGCAGAGGAGAGAATAGGTGAACTAGAAGATAAAGTTATGGAAAAAGAGGAAGCTGAGAGAAAGAGAGATAAAAAAAAATCCAGGAGTATGAGGGGAAAATTAGAGAACTAAGTGATACACTAAAAAGAAATAATATACGCATAATTGGTATCCCAGAGGAGGAAGAGAGAGGGAAAGGTGCTGAAGGGGTACTTGAAGAAATTATAGCTGAGAACTTCCCTGAACTGGGGAAGGAAAAAGGCATTGAAATCCAAGAGGCACAGAGAACTCCCTTCAGACGTAACTTGAATCGATCTTCTGCACGACATATCATAGTGAAACTGGTAAATACAAGGATAAAGAGAAAATTCTGAAAGCAGCAAGGGATAAACGTGCCCTCACATATAAAGGGAGACCTATAAGACTCGTGACTGATCTCTCTTTTGAAACTTGGCAGGCCAGAAAGAATTGGCACGATATTTTCAGTGTGCTAAACAGGAAAAATATGCAGCCGAGAATCCTTTATCCAGCAAGTCTGTCATTTAGAATAGAAGGAGAGATAAAGGTCTTCCCAAACAAACAAAAACTGAAAGAATTTGTCACCACTAAACCAGCCCTACAAGAGATCCTAAGGGGGATCCTGTGAGACAAAGTACCAGAGACATTGCTACGAGCATGAAACCTACAGACATCACAATGACTCTAAACCCATATCTTTCAATAATAACACTGAATGTAAATGGACTAAATGACCAACCAAAAGACATAGGGTATCAGAATGGATAAAAAACAAGACCCATCTATTTGCTGTCTACAAGAGACTCATTTTAGACCTGAGGACACCTTTAGATTGAGAATGAGGGGATGGAGAACTATTTATCATGCTACTGGTAGCCAAAAGAAAGCTGGAGTAGCCATACTTATATCAGACAAACTAGACTTTAAATTAAAGGCTGTAACAAGAGATGAAGAAGGGCATTATATAATAATTACAGGGTCTATCCATCAGGAAGAGCTAACAATTATAAATGTCTATGCGCCGAATACCGGAGCCCCCAAATATATAAAACAATTACTCACAAACATAAGCAACCTTATTGATAAGAATGTGGTAATTGCAGGGGACTTTAACACCCCACTTACAGAAATAGATACATCATCTAGACACACGGTCAATAAAGAAACAAGGGCCCTGAATGAGACATTGGATCAGATGGACTTGACAGATATATTTACAACTCTGCATCCCAAAGCAACAGAATATACTTTCTTCTCGAGTGCACATGGAACATTCTCCAAGATAGATCATATACTGGGTCACAAAACAGCCCTTCATAAGTTTACAAGAATTGAAATTATACCATGCATACTTTCAGACCACAGTGCTATGAAGCTTGAAATCAACCACAGGAAAAAGTCTGGAAAACCTCCAAAAGCATGGAGGTTAAAGAACACCCTCCTAACAAATGAGTGGGTCAACCAGGCAATTAGAGAAGAAATTAAAAAATATATGGAAACAAACAAAAATGAAAATACAACAATCCAAACGCTTTGGGATGCAGCGAAGGCAGTCCTGAGAGGAAAATACATTGCAATCCAGGCCTATCTCAAGAAACAAGAAAAATCCCAAATACAAAATCTAACAGCACACCTAAAGGAAATAGAAGCAGAACAGCAAAAGCAGCCTAAACCCAGCAGAAGAAGAGAAATAATAAAGATCAGAGCAGAAATAAACAATATAGAATCTAAAAAAACTGTAGAGCAGATCAACGAAACCAAGAGTTGGTTTTTTGAAAAAATAAACAAAATTGACAAACCTCTAGCCAGGCTTCTCAAAAAGAAAAGGGGGATGACCCAAATAGATAAAATCATGAATGAAAATGGAATTATTATAACCAATCCCTCAGAGATACAAACAATTATGAGGGAATAGTATGAAAAATTCCCTGTCCAACAAACTGGACAACCTGGAAGAAATGGACAAATTCCTAAACACCCACACACTTCCAAAACTCAATCAGGAGGAAATAGAAAGCTTCAACAGACCCATAACCAGCAAAGAAATTGAATCGGTTATCAAAAATCTCCCAACAAATAAGAGTCCAGGACCAGATGGCTTCCCAGGGGAGTTCTACCAGACGTTTAAAGCAGAGATAATACCTATCCTTCTCAAGCTATTCCAAGAAATAGAAAGGGAAGGAAAACTTCCAGACTCATTCTATGAAGCCAGTATTACTTTGATTCCTAAACCAGACAGAGACCCAGTAAAAAAAAAAAAGAGAACTACAGGCCAATATCCCTGAAGAATATGGATGCAAAAATTCTCAATAAGATACTAGCAAATCGAATTCAACGGCATATAAAAAGAATTATTCACCATGATCAAGTGGGATTCATTCCTGGGATGCAGGGCTGGTTCAACATTCGCAAATCAATCAACATGATACATCACATTAACAAAAAAAAAGAGAAGAACCATATGATCCTGTCAATCGATGCAGAAAAGGCCTTTGACAAAATCCAGCACCATTTCTTAATAAAAACCCTTGAGAAAGTCGGGATAGAAGGAACATACCTAAAGATCATAAAAGCCATTTATGAAAAGCCCACAGCTAACATCATCCTCAACGGGGAAAAACTGAGAGCTTTTTCCCTGAGATCAGGAACACGACAGGGATGCCCACTCTCACCGCTGTTGTTTAACATAGTGCTGGAAGTTCTAGCATCAGCAATCAGACAACAAAAGGAAATCAAAGGCATCAAAATTGGCAAAGATGAAGTCAAGCTTTCGCTTTTTGCAGATGACATGATATTATACATGGAATCTGATAGACTCCACCAAAAGTCTGCTAGAACTGCTACATGAATTCAGCAAAGTTGCAGGATACAAAATCAATGTACAGAAATCAGTTGCATTCTTATACACTAACAATGAAGCAACAGAAAGACAAATAAAGAAACTGATCCCATTCACAATTGCACCAAGGAGCATAAAATACTTAGGAATAAACCTGAACAAAGATGTAAAAGATCTGTATGCTGAAAACTATAGAAAGCTTATGAAGGAAACTGAAGAAGATATAAAGAAATGGAAAGCCATTCCCTGCTCATGGATTGGAAGAATAAATATTGTCAAAATGTCAATACTACCCAAAGCTATCTACACATTCAATGCAATCCCAATCAAAATTGCACCAGCATTCTTCTCGAAACTAGAACAAGCAATCATAAAATTTGTATGGAACCACAAAAGGCCCCGAATAGACAAAGTAATTTTGAAGAAGAAGACCAAAGCAGGAGGCATCACAATCCCAGACTTTAGCCTCTACTACAAAGCTGTCATCATCAAGACAGCATGGTATTGGCACAAAAACAGACACATAGACCAATGGAATAGAATAGAAACCCCAGAACTGGACCCACAAACGTATGGTCAACTCATCTTTGACAAAGCAGGAAAGAATATCCAATGGAAAAAAGACAGTCTCTTTAACAAATGGTGCTGGGAGAACTGGACAGCAACATGCAGAAGGTGGAAACTAGACCACTTTCTCACACCATTCACAAAAATAAACTCAAAATGGATAAAGGACCTGAATGTGAGACAGGAAACCATCAAAACCTTAGAGGAGAAAGCAGGAAAAGACCTCTCTGACCTCAGCCGTAGCAATCTCTTACTCGACACATCCCCAAAGGCAAGGGAATTAAAAGCAAAAATGAATTACTGGGACCTTATGAAGATAAAAAGCTTCTGCACAGCAAAGGAAACAACCAACAAAACTAACAGGCAACCAACGGAATGGGAAAAGATATTTGCAAATGACATATCGGACAAAGGGCTAGTATCCAAAATCTATAAAGAGCTCACCAAACTCCACACCCAAAAAACAAATAACCCAGTGAAGAAATGGGCAGAAAACATGAATAGACACTTCTCTAAAGAAGACATCCAGATGGCCAACAGGCACATGAAAAGATGTTCAACGTCGCTCCTTATCAGGGAAATACAAATCAAAACCACACTCAGATATCACCTCACACCAGTCAGAGTGGCCAAAATGAACAAATCAGGAGACTACAGATGCTAGAGAGGATGTGGAGAAATGGGAACCCTCTTGCACTGTTGGTGGGAATGCAAATTGGTGCAGCCGCTCTGGAAAGCAGTGTGGAGGTTCCTCAGAAAATTAAAAATAGACCTACCCTATGACCCAGCAATAGCACTGCCAGGAATTTATCCAAGGGATACAGGAGTACTGAGGCATAGGGGCACTTGTCCCCCAATGTTTATAGCAGCACTCTCAACAATAGCTAAATTATGGAAAGAGCCTAAATGTCCATCAACTGATGAATGGATAAAGAAATTGTGGTTTATATACACAATGGAATACCTGTGGCAATGAGAAAGAATGAAATATGGCCTTTTGTAGCAACGTGGATGGAACTGGAGAGTGTGATGCTAAGTGAAATAAGCCATACAGAGAAAGACACATACCATATGGTTTCACTCTTATGTGGATCCTAAGAAACTTAACAGAAACCCATGGGGAAAGAGAAGGGAAAAAAAAAAAAAAAAAAAAAGGTTAGAGTGGGAGAGAGCCAAAACATAAGAGACTGTTAAAAACTGAGAACAAAATGAGGGTTGATGGGGGGTGGGAGGGAGGGGAGGGTGGGTGATGGGTATTGAGGAGGGCACCTTTTGGGATGAGCACTGGGTGTTGTATGGAAACCAATTTGACAATAAATTTCATATATTAAAAAAATTAATTAATTAAAAAAATTTTTTAAATAAAAAAAAAAAAGAAAAACTTAAAAAAAGAAAAGATCTTACACCATCCTGTTCTTCAAATGTGTTTAAACAAATTGGTTAGAATAAAACAGTTTAAAGGTCTTCCAATCTATGAACATGATATACCTATTTTATCTCAGTTTTATTTCATGTTGCTCTAAGTTTTAAAAATTTCAATATTTGCACAGCCTAATTTCTAAATATGTTTGCACCGCAACTTGCCAAATTATGCTTTCTCTCCTTTTCCCAGCATAAGCTAACTACTGTTCGGATTTTATTTAATTCTTTTTATACTAAGAATCATGTTTTAGCCTATTTCATTTATGCCATTATACTTTTCCAATTGTTATTTTTAAATACATTACTTCTGCTTTGCTTAGTCTTCTCAAAATTCTTATTCTTTGAATTTTCTATTAAGCAATGCTATACCCATAGCCTAAAAGTTCTGTGCAATAAAGGGTTAACTCAGCAGGTTTGGGGTGTTCAAACCCTGCACATTTCAAAGAAATGACTGGCCTTTGACCAACTCCTGGGAGATAACCTACAAGCCCTTGGAATATCCTGCCTGATAAGAGTATCTTCATATACCTTGGGGGCTTGGACCACATCAAAAAGTTCAGGCTCACAATATGATTTATGGTTGGGACCTAAGCTAGCTGTATCAGTATACCTCTGGAAGGGCTGGAGCCTGAGTAACCAAGGTCACTCCAAGCCTACATGCCTGACCCCCAATAAAACCCTTGGATACTAAAGGTCGGGTAAACTTCCCTGGTTAACAATACCTCAGTATGCTGTCACATGTCACTGTTGGCAGAATTAACTACTGTTCACACAACTTCACAGGGAGAAGAAAATGAGGTTTGCATCTATTCTCTCTCTGATTCTGCCCTATGTGCCTTTCACCTTTGCTGATTTTATCTGTAACTTTTTGCTGTAGTATTGTTCTGTATACAAATTGTTTGTGGGACTTGTCATGCATTTGTGCCCAGAGCCACACACACACACAATCATGGGAGGCTTAGTTGGCTTGTTCTCTGTATCTGGCCTCAGGATCAGAACTGGCCCTTCTGTTCCTGATGCCAAGAGGGATTAACTTGCTTCACCTCCCTGAGCCAGACCAGGCTGACCCACTAGAATGGATCAGGGAGGGAAGAGAAATATGCTGCCACCAGGCTCCTAAGATTGTGAGAAAAGATAAGAGAAACAAAGTAACAGCCTACTCAGGTGTGCACTTAGGCAAACTTAATGACTAACTATAAATCACAGGTAGTATATATACTGCCCTGGGGGGAATAGTGAGGTGAAGTCTCATCTGAGGGGAGGATGCTCCACCCAGTACCCTCAATCCGGACTCCAACCAGGCTGTCCACCACAGGGCTTCCCCAGCCAGAAGGTTGGATGTTGTGAGTACCTGATTTCATGTAGCAGCCCTTTGTTCTTCTCTATACTTCTCTCCCTCTTTATGTTTACTATAATTGTTTAATTCTTTATATTCACCTTCCCTTATAATTAATAGTTTTCCTCCACGAAATTGAAAGTGCAGCTATCATGAATTACTATTATTCAGAACAAGTATAAACTATAAGCTTGAATATAGCAACTTTTCTGAGTTCTTGGAGACCTGTGGACATGGGTTCACAAATACACTGAATTTTATACTTTTATAATTTTGATTTTAAAAATCACTTGATCAAATGGATTTTTTTAAAACTATATATGTATTTTTTTGTTGTTGTTTACAAATGGATTTTAATTTGTCTTATATTGTCTACAATTTCTAGTGCAGTTAAACTGTTACTTTGTGGTGCTAAGGTGGCTCAGTCAGTTGAGTGTCCAACTCTTGATTTTGGCTCAGGTCACGATCCCAGTGTCATGGGATCGAGCCTCGTGTCAGGCTCCATGCTGAGTGTGCAGCCTGCTTAAGATTCTCTCTCTCTCTTCCTCTGCCCCTCTCCCCTACTCAGTCTCTAAAATTAAAAAAAAAAAAATTAAATAAACTGCTTTCACTTTGCAGAATTTACTGTTTCCTTTTGACACAAAATGTTTAGTTATTCCACTGACACTTCAAAGAAGGTCTATGCTTTCAGAGTACAGAGTTTGAAAGATATATATAAATATGTATTAGACTCATGTCATAAAACATGCTATTTATATCTTCTGGAGTAGGGTCAACAAACTTTCTCTATAAAGGGTTGGATGGTAAATATTTTAGTCATTGTGGGCCACATGATCTCAGTCACAACTTCTCAATCATTTTGTTGTACCACAACAGCAGACAAAACAATACACAACAAATAGCTTATTTGCAAAAATTGCAGGCAAATAGGTGGATTTAGCATAAGGAACATGATTTACTAACTCATGTTCTAGAATCTCAGTTGCTGTCAATTTTATGTTATGAAATCAGAACAGTACATATAGGCCTATTACATCTAATGTGTTCCTATTTCTCCTCATATCTCTTTCAGTTTTGTTTTATGAATCTTTATAATTTAATTGGCACACAGGTATTTGCAGCCTTGGCATCTCCTCTCTACATTAACTTACTTAGCTTTATTAAAGTGTTTCTTTTATTACTGTATGAAATTTTAAGTGAATCAAAACCTTTCCAGTAGTCCTATAACTTAAGCCTGTATTATATTTTATGTATATTGCCTTGATATTGTTTCATGTTATAAACATTCTAAATTATTTTTAGGTATTTCTCTTTGATACAATCTCATACCATTTTTCTTTTTGTTTTTAATGTTTATTTATTTGAGAGAGAGGGTGCACATGCATGCATGCGCATGGGGAGGGGCAGAAAGGGAAAGAGAGAATCCCAAGCAGGCTCCATACCTTCAACACAGAGCCCAACGTGGGCTTGATCCCATGAACCAGGAGATCATGACCTGAGCCAAAATCAAGAGTTGGACACTTAACCGACTGAACCACTCAGGCATCCCCATACCATTTTTTCCTAACAGATTAACTTTAGCCTATCTACAGTGATATGACAAACACATTCATCTAACTTTATGTTGTGCTGTTTACATGTTAATGTATACATATTTATTTTATAAAAAATATTTTCAGTGATAAGTCTCTTCTGTGTACAATTAACTGTTTTCCATCTAATAAGAAAGGTCCTATTTTTGCATTTACAGTTCATTTATAGAACTTAAATTATAATTATAAATCTCATACAATTCTTATTTATTAATTAGGCAATACCTAGTGATTTCCTACTACACAACCACTGATCAAATCAGTATATCCCCTCTCTTCCCATCCTTTAAATCTTCCACTTTAGTTACTTCTATAATCTTACTTAGTATTTAACTTTGCACTGGTTAAATATAAATCACTTGACTTGTCATGTATAAATGAATATACCCTGTTGCCTAGTATAAAATATGAACAAATGAAAATAATCACATGTATCCCTTATGTTACACCCTCTGCACCCACATTTTACTGGATCTACTCATTTCTGAAATTCCAAAGGTGCTCACTGTTAACTATTCTCATTCTGGATTTAGTTTTCCAGGAATACCTTTTGCCAGTACTCCAAAACTCACCTAGGTAACTTCTGTTTACAAATTCATCCTCTAATAACCATGGGTCTTCTCCTTGTTCCAACTTGAAGATTACTTCTGGTTTTATAAAGCAATATCCTGTAAATGGGAAATATTTTAGGACATGGATTCACTGTAAGGGCTTTGATGATTTTGAATGTGAAGGAAGGTGCAGCTTTACAAGTGGCACAGTAATGCTACCCACCTGACCCTTTCTTTAGGGAAGTAAAAAAATATTTTCAGATGCTTGAAAAAGACCTCCTTAAATTCCTAAATCACAAGCCTAAATAACATTAAATTCTAATAATAACCCACATTTATAGGCTTCAGAAAATCAAATGGAGATTTCTAATTATGGGCATGATAGAATAAAAGAAACCAACTTACCCTCCCCCACATGAAACAATTCAAAAGCAATAAAAAATATATGAAACTTTTAGACACAGGACAATAGGCAGTACAGATTAGTAATTCATGAGAAAAGGGGAAGAATGACATGAATGCAATGACTACCACATATCACAGCCCAGTAAGTTTGAACACAGAATGAAAATCAGCCGCAATGAGAAAGAGCTATGGACATCTACAAAAGGATCCCTCCTTCCATCTTTGAATGAGTACTAATTTGAAGATGCATGTGGAAACTAACTGAGGTTGGAAAATAATTATTAGAAAGAAGTAGAATAGGACCACTTTCTTACATCATACACAAAAATAAATTCAAAATGGATGAAAGACCTAAATGTAAGAAAGGAAGCCATCAAAATCCTCGAGGAGAAAGCAGGCAAAAACCTCTTTGATCCTGGCTGCAGCAACTTCTTAACACGTCTCCAGAGGCAAGGGAAACAAAGGCAAAAGTGAACTATTGGGACGTCATCCAAATAAAAGGTTTCTGCACAGTGAAGGAAACAATCAGCAAAACTAAAGGCAACCAATGGAATGGGAGAAGATATTTGCAAATGACATACCAGATAAAGCGTTAGTATCCAAAATCCATAAAGAACTTAGGAAACTCAACACCCAAAAAACAAATAACCCAGTGAAGAAATGGGCAAAAGACATAAATAGACACTTCTCCAAAGAAGACATCCAGATGGCCAACCGACAAATGAAAAAAAGCTCAACATCACTCATCATCAGGGAAATACAAATCAAAACCACAATGAGATACCACTTCACACCTGTCAGAATGGCTATCATTAACAATTCCGGCAACAACAGATGTTGGAGAGGATGTGGATAAAGAGGATCTTTTGCACTGCTGGTGGGACTGCAAACTGATGCAGCCACTCTGGAAAACAGTATGGAGGTTCCTCAAAAAATTAAAAATAGAACTACCCTAAGACCCAGCAATTGCACTCCTAGGTATTTATTCAAGGGATACAGGGATGCTGTTTCAAAGGGGCACATGCACCCCTATGTTTATAGCAGCCCCATCGACAATAGCTAAAGTATGGAAAGAGCCCAAACGTCCATCAATGGATGAATGGATACAGAAGATGTGGTAATATATATATACACACAATGGAGTACTACTCGGCAATCAAAAAGAATGAAATCTTGCCATTTGCAACTATGTGGCTGGACCTAGAGGGTATTATGCCAAGCTAAATTAGTCAGAGAAAGACAAATATCATATGACTTCACTCATATGAGGACTTTAAGATACAAAACAGATGACCATAAGGTAAGGGAAACAAAAATAATATTAAAAACAGGGAGGGGAACAAAACATAAGAGACTCTTAAATATGGAGAACAAACAGAGGGTTACTGGAGGGGTTGTGGGAAGGGGGATGGGCTAAATGGGTAAGGGGCAGGCATTAAGGAATCTACTCTTGAAATTATTGTTGCACTATATGCTAACAAACTTGGTGGTAAATTAAAAATAAATAAAAATATACACTGTAAAAAAAAAAAAAAGAATGAAAAAAAAAATCACCACACACAGAAGTGGGAAATCTGTGTTTCCAGACTGGAAAGGCAAGGGATCCTCAATAAGACTTCTCATCAGAAATTGAACAGGTCAGAAGGCAGTGAACTACTCAAAGAAAGGGTTATCAACTAAGAATCCCATATCCAGGAAAACTCAATAAGATAAAGGCCAAATAAAAGTATTCCCAGATAAGAAAAATTGAGATTTTGTTGCCTGCAGACCCACCTTACAAGATACACTAAAGTTCTCTTCACTGATTTCAAAGATAATTGGATAAAAACAATGCCTATATATAAGTATTGTTGGGTTTCTAACATAGACAGATGTAATATGGACAATGATACCACAAAATGGGGGAGGAATAAAGCTACATAGGAGTAACTTTTCTATATGGCACTGAATGGTAAATTCAAGTGTATTTGGTAAGCCCTAGAGCAACTACTAAGGAAGTAAATTCTAAAATATACAATGAAAAAAAATTATAAAAGGAATTAAAAATGTTACATTAAAAAATATTCACATACTGCAAAACAGTAGAAAATGGAATAGAAAATAACAAAAAAGACAGGAGACATACAGAAAACAAAATATAAAATGGCAAACAAAAATCCAACTATATCAAATAAGAACAATTAAGTGTGAATGAATTTAACAATCCAGACAAAAGACAGAGAATGTCAGACTACATTTAAAAAAAAAAAAAACTATATTTAACTATATGCTAAGGAGATACATATTAAAGATACAAAGATGTTCAAAGGGAGAAGATGGAAAAGATACTTCATATTTCATTCAAGCATGAATGGTTATAAGAAAGCGATTATATTTTTAAAAAATACATTTCTTTTAAAAGATTTTAAGTAATCTCTACACCCAATGTGGGCTCAAACTTACAACCCTGAGATCAACAGTTACCCCTTCTACTGACTGTGCCAGCCAGATGACCTCCCAAAAAATAGACTTTAAGTTGAAAAATGTTACTAGAGATAATGAGAGACATTTTACAATGACAAAAGAGTATATCCATTAGGAAGATGGTATAGGAATTATAAACATATACACACCTCACAACTGAGCCCAAAATATATGAAGCTAAAACTGACAAGTGAATGGAGAAATAAGACAATTAAAAAATAATAGTTGGAGACTTAATTATCATACTTTCAATAATATATAGCGTAACCAGATAGGAAATCAGTAAGGAAATAAATGACACTATAAACCAACTAGACTTAATGGACATACATACCACACTCACCCAACAGCAACAGAATCCAAATTCTTCTAAAATGCACATGGAACACTCCCTAAGACAGGTCATTTATTAGGCTACAAGACAAACTTTAATAAATTTAAAAATACAGAAATAACAGAGTATCTGATCCCAATGGAATGAAATTAGAAATCACCTGGGTGGCTCAGTTGGTTGAGCACCCGACTTTTGTTTGTTTGTTTTGAAAGACAGAGAGAGAGCACAAGCAGGGGAGTGGCAGCGAGAGAGAGAGAGAGAGAGAAAGAGAGAGACAGAGAGAGACAGAGAGAGAGAGAATCCAAAGCATTTGTCAGGCTCTGAGCTGTCAGCACAGAGCCCGATGCAGGGCTCACACACATGAGCCATGAATGAGATCATGACCTGCAGACACTTAACCAACTGAACCACCCAGGCACCCCGAGCTTCTGACTCTTGATCTCATCTCAGGTCTTGATCTCAGGGTCATGAGTTCAAACCCTGCATTGGGCTCCACGCTGGGTATGAAGACTACTTTTTTAAAAATTCAGTAACAGAAATTTGGGAAATTCACAAATATGTGGAAATTGAACAAACACTACCTACAAATTAAAGCCCATGCCCAGATGGCTTTACTACTGAATTCTACCAAACATTTAAAGAACTAATAACAGGGCCGCCTGGGTGGCTCAGTCGGTTAAGCGGCCGACTTCGGCTCAGGTCATGATCTCGCGGTCCGTGAGCTCAAGCCCCGCGTCGGGCTCTGTGCTGACAGCTCAGAGCCTGGAGCCTGTTTCGGATTCTGTGTCTCCCTCTCTCTGACCCTCCTCTGTTCATGCTCTGTCTCTCCCTGTCTCAAAAATAAATAAAACGTTAAAAAAATTTTTTTAAAAACAAATAAAGAACTAATAACAATTCTTTATCATCTCTCCCTCACAAAAAACAGAAAAGAGGACACTTCTCTCATTCAATAAGGCCAGCATTACCCTGATACTCCCAGACGTCACAAGAAAACTACAACTGTCTCTTATGAATACAGATGCATAAATTTCCATCAAAATACCAGCAAACTGATATATGGCAACATATTAAATTTATTACACACCATGACCAAGTGGAATTGGTCATGGGAATGACCAAGGAATGCAAGAATGCAGTTGCTGTGATACACAAAACTGCATCAATGTAATTCACGATATCAATAGAATAAAACATAAAAACCATGTGATCATCTTAAAAGACACAGAAAAAAGCATTATGACACAAATCAACACTCCTTCATGCCAAAAACATTCAACAAACTAGGAGTAGAATGGAACTTCTCGGGGCGCCTGGGTGGCAGTCAGTTAAACATCCGACTTCAGCTCAGGTCAAGATCTCATGGATGAGGTGAGGCAAAGATGAAAGCTTCTGCATGTGAGCTGTAGTTGCAGGGCCTGAACTTCTCAATTGGTGCCAAGGGAGAATACACATGAGCTTTCTTATTAACTTGCCCATACATGGGGCAGAAGCAGAAGAGGCGGCAGGGCTTGAGAGCTGTGAGAAATTGAACATCAAGAAGAGATTCTATTACAAAGTACCTCTGATGTTTGGTAATTGAAATGTGTCATGTTTTCCTTAATTGGATTACTCATAAGCTAATGCTGCACTGAGGCTAAGGCTATAAAGAATGTGAAAGTTTTTCAGGAGGCTGGCATCAAGTATTTTGAGAAGTGAATTAAGTGTTTTGGTTAACATAAATGATGTCTGAAGCTTCAAAAAAAGTGAGGAGTGTCTTGGTGATTCTGTATTAGTATTATGGTTTTAGTATGGCCACACTGACGTGTAATCTTGATTTGCATTTTTGGGTATCTTTGAGGCAAGAAACT
The DNA here is from genome assembly GCF_027475565.1 of Acinonyx jubatus. NCBI lineage: Eukaryota > Metazoa > Chordata > Mammalia > Carnivora > Felidae > Acinonyx > Acinonyx jubatus. The sequence goes on from NC_069391.1 coordinate 62,640,707, forward strand.
TCCACCTTTTTTCATATATTTTTTAATGTTTCATTTATTCTTTTTTTTGATATCTTAAATTTTTTAAATTTACATTTTTTTTTAATATGAAATTTATCATCAAATTGGTTTCCATACAACACCCAGTGCTCATCCCAACAGGTGCCCGCCTCAATATCCATCACCCACCCTCCCCCCCCACCTCCCATCAACCCTCAGTTTGTTCTCAGTTTTTAAGAGTCTCTTATGTTTGGGCTCCCTCCCTCTCTAACCTCTTTTTTTTTTTCTTTCCCCTCCCCCATGGTCTTCTGTTAAGTTTCTCAGGCTCCACATAGAGTGAAAACATATGGTACCTGTCTTTCTCTGTATGACTTATTTCACTTAGCATAATACGCTCCAGTTCTATCCACATTGCTACAAAAGGCCATATTTCATTCTTTCTCATTGCCACAAAGTATTCCATTGTGTATATAAACCACAATTTCTTTATCCATTCATCAGTTGATGGACATTTAGGCTCTTTCCATAATTTAGCTATTGTTGAGAGTGCTGCTATAAACATTGGGGGACAAGTGCCCCTATGCATCAGCACTCCTGTATCCCTTGGATAAATTCCTAGCAGTGCTATTGCTGGGTCATAAGGTAGATCTATTTCTAATTTTCTGAGGAAACTCCACACTGTTTTCCAGAGCGGCTACACCAGTTTGCATTCCCACCAACACTACAAGAGGGTTCCCGTTTCTCCACATCTTCGCCAGCTGTAGCCGCTCTGGAAAACAGTGTGGAGTTTCCTCAGAAAATTAGAAATAGATCTACCTTATGACCCAGCAATAGCACTGCTAGGAATTTATCCAAGGGATACAGGAGTGCTGATGCATCATTTTAGCCACTCTAACTGGCGTGAGGTGGTATCTGAGTGTGATTTTGATTTGTATTTCCCTGGTGAGGAGCGATGTTGAACATCTTTTCATGTGCCTGTTGGCCATCTGGATGTCTTCTTTAGAATAGTCATGTTTTCTGCCCATTTCTTCATTGGATTATTTGTTTTTCGGGTGTGGAGTTTGGTGAGCTCTTTATAGATTTTGGATACTAGCCCTTTGTCTGATATGTCGTTTGCAAATATCTTTTCCCACTCCATTGGTTGCCTGTTAGTTTTGTTGATTGTTTCCTTTGCTGTGCAGAAGCTTTTTATCTGCATGAGGTCCCAATAGTTCATTTTTGCTTTTAATTCCCTTGCCTTTGGGGATGTGTCAAGTAAGAAATTGCTGCGGCTGAGGTCAGAGAGGTTTTTCCCTGCTGTCTCCTCTAGGGTTTTGATGGTTTCCTGTCTCACATTTAGGTCCTTTATCCATTTTGAGTTTATTTTTGTGAATGGTGTAAGAAAGTGGTCTAGTTTCATCCTTCTGCATGTTACTGTCCAGTTCTCTCAGCACCATTTGTTAAAGAGACTGTCTTTTTTCCACTGGATATTCTTTCCTGCTTTGTCAAAGATTAGTTGGCCATACTTTTGTGGGTCCAATTCTGGGGTTTCTATTCTATTCCATTGGTCTACGTGTCTGTTTTTGTGCCATGTTTTATTCTTGAGAGAGAGGGAGAGACAGAGCATGAGCAGGGGAGGAGCAAAGCGAGAGAGGGACACAGAATCCGAAGCAGGCTCCAGGCTCCAAGCTGCCAGCACAGAGCCTGACGCAGGGCTTGAACTCACAAGCTGAGAGATCATGACCTGAGCCAAAGTCGAATGCTCAACCAACTGAGCTACCCAGGCACCCCTAGAAATTTCCACTTTTTTACCCCAAAGGGGTTTACCCTGGACAAGGCATTGTGACTGTCATTGGTTGAACCAGACATCCAAGTTGCTAGCTACTGCCAAAGTGTCTGTAAAACTGTAGATGGGAACAACGGGCAGCCAGGGCATTCTCTGAGGCCAAGATGTATGCTTGGGACACCTGAGTGGCTCAGTCGGTTGAGCGTGCAACTTCGGCTCGGGTCATTATCTCACAGTTTGTGAGTTTGAGCCTCACATCAGTTGACAGCACAGAGTGTGCTTGGAATTCTCTGTCTCTCCATTCTCTATCCTTCCCCCACTCACATGCATGCTCTCTCTCTCTCTCAAATAAACATTTAAAAAAATGAATGCTTGAAGTTTAGCCACTTGTAGTGACTCTTGGGTCCCATCTTCATCATCAAATATCCCAGTTGAAGGATGAAAACTAGCAGCTGTCCAGCAAATTCCATTATGTACACAATGGCACTGCCATCTGCAGCATACAAACTCTGTTCGCTATTTACTCAGTTGATCCCAAAAGGTTCCCTAGGTAGGCAAGGACCTGAGGACACCTCCTCTTACATGTGGGATACACCAGAGCCCATGTTCATTATCTATCCTATAAATACCACATGCATTTCAAGAAGATGGTCTCAGTGGCCCAACGAATCCAAAGGGATGCTGCGTCCACAATCCAAGGTATGATGAGCAGCTGGGTACAGAGCCTGTGAGAGCGTTTACTTCCAGGAGTACCAAGCATGCTTCTTAGAGTCTAGAGCTCCACAAATGCTGCTCTAATGGCATGTAACAGGGCCAAAGAGGACGGTGGTTTTTACATCAGAAGCTCATAGGCATTTTATGGTAAGCTTGATGGTCAGAAATTCCAAGAAGTACGAGAGGAGGTTGCCAAAGAGTCTCTCAAGGACACTAACAGGAGTGCCTATTATATTACAATTTAGACAAATTATAGAGCCTTTTGTTGTAGGGAACCCCATCCTAATTGGGATAATTTGTGACTAATATTATAAACAAACTTCAGTAAAATTGTTAAGAGGAAGATGTTGTCACCAGAAAAAAAACAAACCAAAACATGTTCAGCTCTTTTTAATGTTGAGGTGTGGAGAGTGCAAAGAGCTAATAATTCCCAAGAATTTAACAGAGATGGCAGGGCTTTTAAAAAATATGGAAGAGTAGCTCATTCCTTTTTGTCAGCTCTTTTATGAGTATCTGTATGTCCTGAATAAGCGTGTAAAATAAATCTCCTCAGAGATGTCACAAATGTAATATTGTATCTTCTCCATTCCCAGTCACACTCACCTCAGTGCTGGAGCTCCAGACCCCATCCTCCAAAAGACCTGCACAGAACCTGTGCCATTTTGTGGGACCTCATTCCCAGTGGGGCAGGGACTGGTCTCATTTCACAAGCAGACCAGAGCACAGCTAGCTAAAATACACCCTTCTGCTGGGGACTAAACACTGCCTACAACAGGCAAAGAGAGCCTATACAAACAATAAACTGAAGGAAAAAGGCCAGGACTCAATAGCTGAGTACATACAACACACATAGGAGACATGCCCTGAGACACTGGGTCCTGGGGAACAGAGGGCCCTCCACTGCCAGGGAATACAAAACCTCTTCTTCGTAAGGCCATTACCCTCAAGAACAACAGACCTAGATGACTTTCCTAACACACAGAAACAGACAGAAAGAGTTAGACAAAATGAGGAGACAAAGAAACATGTCCCAAGTGAAAAGAACAGGACCAAACCACAACAAGAGACCTAAGAAAAACACATATTAAGTAAATTGCCAGATAGAGAATTTAAAGTAATGATCAAAAAGATACTCAACGGACTTGAGAAAAGAGTGGAGGACATCAGTGAAACCCTTAACACAGAGATAAAAAAAGAACCAGAGATAAAGAACACAATAAATGGAATTAAAAATACACTTGACAGAACAGACTACGGGGTGGGGGGAGGGGGGTGGCGCCTGGATAGCTCAGTCGGTTGAGTGTCCGGCTTCGGCTCAGGTCATGATCTCACAGTTTGTGAGTTCGAGCCCCGCGTCGGGCTCTGTGCTGACAGCTCAGAGCCTGAAGCCTGCTTCAGATTCTGTGTCTCCCTCTCTCTCTGCCCTTCTCCTGCTCATGCTCTGTCTCTCGGTCTCAAAAATAAATAAAAACATTCAAAAAAATTAAAAAAAAAAAAGAATAGACTACATGAAGCAGAGAAATGAATTAATGACCTGGAAAACAGACTAATAGAAAGCAAAGCAAAAAAGAGTAAACAAACTTATGCAAATCGCAAACAGTCTCAGGGAACTCAGTGACTGCATCAAGAGTAATAACGTTCCGGGCGCCTGGGTGGCTCAGTCGGTTAAGCATCCGACTTCCGCTCAGGTCATGATCTCGCGGTTCGTGAGTTCAAGCCCCGCGTCAGGCTCTGTGCTGACCGCTCAGAGCCTGAAGCCTGTTTCAGATTCTGTGCCTCCCTCTCTCTCTGACCCTACCCCGTTCATGCTCTGTCTCTCTCTGTCTCAAAAATAAATAAACGTTAAAAAAAATTTTTTTTTTAAAAAGAGTAATAACGTTCATATTATACAGATCCCAGAAGAAGAGAGAAAAGAGAGCAGAAAATTTATTTAAGAAATAATAGCTGAAAACTTCCCTAATCTGGGAAGGAAAGAGATGTCCAGATACAGAAGGTACAGAGATGACCCAACAAAATCAAAGGAGATCCACACCAAGACACATAGTAATTAAACCGGCAAAAAGCAGTGATAAAGAAAACGTTTTAAAATCAGCAAAGAAAAGGACACAGTTACATATAACGGAAACCTCATGAGGATATCAGTGGATTTTCAGAAGAAGGAAAGGGAGTGGCATGATATATTCAAAAGTGCTGAAAGAGGATACATGTGCAGTCAAGAATACTCTATCCAGAGGCGCCTGGGTGGCTCAGTCGGTTAAGTGTCCGAGTTCAGCTCAGTCATGACCTCGTGGTTCGTGAGTTCGAGCCCTGCATCAGCTCTGTGCTCACAGCTCAGAGCCTGGAGCCTGCTTTGGATTCTTTGTCTCCCTCTCTCTCTGCTGCTCCACCACTCGCACTCTGTCTCTCTCAAAACCAAACATTAAAAAAATTTTTTAAAAAAATAATACTCTATCCAGCAAGCCTATCATTCAGAATAGAAGGAAAGATAAAGAGTTTCTAAGACAAACAAAAACTAAAGGAGTTCATGACCACTAAACCAGCCTTACCAAAAAATATCAAAGGGGACATTATGAGTGGAAAAGAAAGACCATAAATGACAACATGAAAAGTAAAATATGCATAAACAGGAAAAACAATTATTTTTGTGAAAATCAGTCAAGGTATTCATTAACCAAAGGATGTAAAATATGACAACATATATCTAAAACATGGAGAGGAGAAGAGTAAAGAATGAGTTCAAACTTAAAGAGTTATCAACTTAATATAAACTGGTATATGCAGAAGATGTTATATACAAACTAATGTTAACAACAAAACAAAAACCAGTAATAGGCATGCAAAGAACAAAGAGAAAGGAATCCAAGTATATCACTAAAGAAAGTCAACAATGTATGAAAGACAGCAAGAGAAGAAAAATCAGAGAAAATCTATAAAAACAACTAAAAAAATAAGTAACAAAATGGCAATGAATATGTATTTCTCAATAATTAATCTCTGAATGTAAATGAACTAAATACTCCAATTAAAAGACAGAGTGAGTGGCACCTGGCTGGTTTAGTCATAGATCATGTGACTCTTAATTTTGGGGTCATAAGTTTGAGCCCCTCATTGGGGATAGAGTTTACTTTAAAAAAAAAGACATAGGGTGACAGAGCAGAAAAGAGACCCACCTATATGCTGCTGACAAGAGACACAATCAGACTGAAAGACACCTGCAGATTGAAAGCAACGGGATGGAGAAACATTTATCATGTCAATGGATCTCAAAAGAAAGCCAGAGTTGCAATACCTGTATCAGACAAAATAGACCTTAAAACAAAGACTATAACATGAGACAAAGAAGAACACTACATAATAATAAAGGAGTCAATCCAACAAGATATAACAACTGTAAATATTGATGTACCCAACATGAGATAATCCAAATACATAAAACAGTTAATAACAAACATAAAGGAACTCATTGATAGTAATACAATAATAACAGGGGACTTTAACACCCCACTTACATTGGTGGACAGATCATCCAAACAGAAAATCAACAAGGAAACATTGGCTTTGAATGACACACTGGACCAGATGGATTTAACAAACATATTCAGCACATTCCATCTTAAAACAGCAGAATACACACTCTTTTCAAACGCACATGGAACATTCTCCAGAACAGATCACAAATTAGGCCATAAATCTGTCACATTTCCATACACTAATAATAAAGCAGCAGAAAGAGAAATTAAGAAAACAACTCCACTTACAATTGTACCAAAACTAACAAGACACCTAGGAATAAACCTAACCAGAGAAGTGAAACACCTGTAGTATGAAAACTATAGAATACTGATGAAAGAAATTCAAAACAACACAAAGAAATGGAAAGACATCCCATGTTCACGTTGGAAGAACAAATATTGTTAAAATGTCTCTACACATTTAATGCAATCCCTATCAAAATACCAATAGAATTTTTCACAAAATTAGAACAAACAATCCTAAAATTTGTGTGGAACCAAACAAGATGCTGAATAGCCAAATCAATCATGAAAAAGAAAAGCAAAGAGAGGGGCACCTAGGTGGCTCAGTCGGTTGAGCGACTGACTTTGGCTCAGGTCCTGATCTCACGGTTTGCGAGTTTGGGCCCGGCATGGGGCTCTGTGCTGACAGCTCAGAGCCTGGAGCCTGCTTCGGATTCTGTGTCTCCCTCTCTCTGTGCCCCTCCCCCTCTCATGCTCTGTCTCTCTTGGTCTCAGAAATAAATAAACATTTAAAACAATTAAAAAAAAAAAAGAAAGAAAAGCAAAGCTAGAGGAATCACAATTCCAGATTTCAAGTTACATTACAAAGCTGTAGTCACCAAAACAACGACACTGGCATAAAAACAGATACATAAATTAATGGAACAGAACAGAAAACCCAGAAATAAACCCACAATTACATAGCCAATTATCTTCAACAAAGCAAAAAGGAATATCCAATGGGAAAAAGACAGTCTCTTCAACAAATGGTGTTGGGAAAACTGGAGAGCAACATGCAAAAGAATGAAACTGGACCACTTTCTTATACCATACACAGAAACAAACTCAAAATGGATTAAAGACCATTAAACCATCAAAATCCTAGAATAGTGCATAGGCAGTAACGTCTCTGACATCAGCTGTAGCAACATTTTCCTAAATACATTTCCTGAGGCAAAGGAAATAAAAGCAAAAAGAAACTACTAGGACTACATCAAAATAAAAAGCTTCTGCACAGCAAAGGAAACAATCAACAAAACTAAAAGGCAACCTACAGAACAGAAAATATTTGTAAATGATATATCTGAAAAAGGGTTACCATCCAAAATATATGAAGAACTTACACGATTCAACACCCAAAAAACCAAATAATCCAATTAAAAAATGGACAAAAACATGAACTGACATTTGTCGAAAGAAGATATCCAGATGGCCAACAGACACTGAAAAGATGCTCAACATCTCTCATCATTAGGGAAATGCAAATCAAAACTACAATATGACATCACAACTGTCAGAATGGCTAAAATCAAAAACACAAGCAACAAGTGTTGGTGAACATGTGGAGAAAGGGTAACCCTCTTGCACTGCTTTCAGGAATGCAAACTGGTGTAGCCACTGAGGAAAACAGAATAGAATTTCCTCAAAAGTTAAAAATAGGACTATTTTGGGGGCACCTGGGTGGCACCTCACTTCAGCTCAGATCATGATCTCGCAGTTCACAAGTTCGAGCCCCATATCGGGGTCTGTGCTGACAGCTCAGAGCCTTGAGACTGCTTCGGATTCTGTGTCTCCCTCTCTTTCTTCCCCTCCTCTGCTCATGCTTGCTCGCTCTCTCTCTCATTCCCTCTCTCTCTCAGAAATAAACATTAAAAATTATTTTTAAAAAATAGAACTATTTTACAATCCAGTAATCACATTACTGATATTTACTCCAAATTATTAAAATACTGGGGCACCTGGGTGGCTCAGTCAGTTGAGCGTCAGACTCTTGATTTTGGCTCAGGTCATGATCTCTCCCTCTACTGGGTGTGGAGTCTGCTTAAGATTCCGTCCCTCTTCCTCTACCCTCCTCCACTCACACTCTCCCTCCCTCTCTCAAAACAAAAATATTAAAACACTAATTCAGAGGAACACATGCATCCCTTTATAGCAGCATTATTTACAATAGCCAAATTATGGAAACAGCCCAAGTGTTCACTGACAGATGGACAAGATGTGGTATATATGCATGATGCAATATTAATCAGGCTTAAAAAAAAATGAAATCTTGCCATTTACAATGACATGGATGGAGTTAGTGTATAACGTGAAGCAAAATAAGTCAAAGAAAGACAAATACCACATGATTTCACTCATATGCAGAATTTAAGAAACAAAACAAAAAAAAGAGACAAACCAAGACAAACTACCCTTAACTGTAGAGAACAAACTGATGGTTACCAGAAGGGAGGTCGGTAGGTATATGGGTGAAAAAGGTGAAGGGGATTAAGAAGTTCATCTGTAATGACGAGCAATGGATGATTCATGGAATTGCTGAATCAGTATATTGTACACTGGAAACTAACGTAACTGTAACTATATGGAACTACAATTTTTTAAAAATTTCAATATATTGGTGCAGAAAACCTATAAAAAGTTATGAACAAGTGGGATTCATCCTAGGAATTCAAGGTTGGTTGAACGTTCCAAAATTTATGTAATTCAGAATACTACCTGGATAAAAAAAAGAAAACTCATGTGATTATTCTAATAGATACAGAAAGAATATTAGACAAATTCCACAATGATTAAAACAAATCTTTTAGAAAATTCCAGCAGACTACAGAACTTCCTTAAACTGATAAAGCACAGCTATAAAAAAAACAGTTAATTATGCCACAATGAAGAATGAATTCTTTACCTCTAAGATTAGAAACAAGACATGAATATCTTCTCTCACCACTTGTATTTAATGGTATATTTGGTAATCCCATAGTTATTAAAGAAAAAGAAATAAAAGGCATACAGTTTCAAAATGAACTTATCCTTTTTCACAGATAACATAATTGTGTATGCAAAACATCCTTGGGAATCTCCAAAAAATCTACTGGAATAAATAAGATTAGCAAAGTTACAACACACAATGTAAATATACATAAAGCAACTGGATTTCTATTTACATCCAACAACTGGAAAACCAAATTATAAAATAAATGCCATTTATATCATCATCAAAATCATGAAACCCATCTACTAAATATGCAGAAAACAAGTACAATGAAAGCTATCTGTCACTCCAAAAAAAATTAAAGGTGTAAATAAAGGGAAAGATACAGGCATACCTCGTTTATTATGCTTTGCAGATACTGAAATTTTTACAAATTGAAGATCTGTGGCAACCCTGCATCAGGCAACTCTATTGACACATTTTTTTTCAATAGCATTTGCTCACTCCATGTCTCTGTGTCACACTTTGGTAATTCTCACAATATTTCAAATTTTTTCATTCATTATTATTATATTTGTAACTGCGATTGTGTGATCAATGATCTTTGATGTTACTATTCTAATTGTTTGGGAGCACCACAACCATGTAAAATGGAGAACTTATTCCATAAATGTGCATTGTGACTGCTCTACTACCTGGCCATTCCCCATCTCTTTCTCTCTCTTCAGGCCTCCTTATTCCCTGAGACACAACAATATTAAAATTAGGCCAATTAATAACTCTACAATGGCTTCTAAGTGCTCAAGTAAAGGGAGGAGTTGCACATCTCTCATTTTAAATCAAAAGCAAGGAAAGATTAAACTTAGTGGGGAAGGCAAATCAAAAGCTGAGATAAGCTGAAAGCTGGGCCTTTTGTGCCCAACAGTCGGCCAAGTTACAAATGCAGAGGGAAAGTTTTTGAAAGAAATGAAAAGTGAGACTCCAGCAAACAAAATGAATGATAAGAAAGTGAAACCACCTTATTGCTGATATGGAAAAAGTTTGAGTGGTCTGGATAGATCATCAAATCAGGTACAACATTCCTTTAAGCCAAAGCTTAATCAAGGGCAAAGCCCTAACTCTCTTCAATTCTATGAAACCTGAAAAAGGTAAGGAAGCTGCCGAATAAAAATTTGAAGCTAGCAGAAGTGTCTGGAAGAATTTCATTCCAACTCTTATGGATGACTTTGCGGGGTTCAGGACTTCAGTGGAGGAAGTCACTGCATATGTGGTAGAAACAGCAAGAGAACTGGGATTAGAAGTGGAGCCTGAAGATGTGACTGAATTGTTTGAACAATGAGGAATTGCTTCTTATGGATTAGCAAATACAGTGGTTTCTTGAGATGGAATCTATTCCCAGTGAAGATACTGTGAAAATTGTTAGCATGAAAAAAAATTAGAATATTACATAAACTTTGTTGATAAGCAGTAGCAGGGTTTGAGAGGATGGACTCTAATTTTGAAAAAAGTTCTATGATGGGTAAAAATGCTATCAGATAGCATCACGTGCTACAGGGAATCATTCATGAAAGGAAGAATCAATCAATGTGGCAAACTTCATTGTTGCATTATTTTAAGAAATTGCCACAGCCACCCCCACCTTCACTACCAATCACCCTGACCAGTCAACAGCCATCGATATCAAGGCAAAACTCACCACAGGCAAAAAGCTCAGATGATGGCTAGTGATTTTTAGCAATGAAGTATTTTTTAATAAAAGTATGTGCATTGTTTTTGGACCTAATGCTACTGCACACTTAATAAATTATAGCATAATGTGAACGTAAACTTTTATATGCACTGGGAAACCAAAAAATTCATTCTGAATTTGAAAAAAATCAATCTAATTATTTGGACTCAAATTATTTCAATACTCACTTTGTTTCAATGGTCTGGAACTGAACCCACGGTATCAGAAAACTCAATATTGTTTTATGTCTTTTTTTATAGAATTTTTTTAAATGTTTATTTATTTTGACAGAGCGAGAAAGTGGGGAAGGGGCAGAGAGAGAAAAACCCAAGTAGGCTCCATGCTGTCAGTGAAGAACCCGATGCAGGGCTCAGTCCCACGAACCATGAAATCATGACCTGAGCTGAAATCAAGAGCCAGACACTTAACCTACTGAGCCACTCAGGCGCTCCTAAAGACTCCATATTGTTAAAATATAAATCCTTCCCAGACTATCCTAAAGACCCAAGACTATCTCAACCAGAATTTTAAGCAAAGTTTTAGAAAAAATGGACAGGAAATTCTAAAATTTATATGGAGGGGTGCCTGGGTGCCTTAGTTGGTTAAGCATCTGACTCTTGATTTCAGCTCAGGTCATAATCTCACAGTTCCTGGGATCAAGCCCCTTGTTGGGCTCTGCACTGACAGCGTGGAGCTTGCTTGGGATTCATTCTTTCTCTCTCCTCCCCACCTCCACCTACTCTGCCTCTCCCCCTGCTCTCCCCCCAAAATAAATAAACTTAAGAAAAATACAATTTACATGGAAACAACAAAGAATGTACAATAATCCAAATAATTTTGAAATGGAAAACATATTTGGAGAACTAAATATTCAATATTTGGTAAGTTTTCACAAAGCTACATAATCAAGGTGTGTTATATTCAAACAGACCCATTAAACAGAACAGACTCCAGATCTAGAACTACAGAAATGTGGTCAATTTGTCTTTGACAAAGGTGCCAAGGCAGTTCAATGGAAAAGTAATCTTCCAGAAAATGGTGTCAACATAACTAGACATAGAAATGCAAAAAATGAACCACAACTCTTATTTCACATCATATAGAGAAAGTAAAGAAAACATAGGAGGAAGAAAACATAGGAGGAAACAAGAAAACATAGGAGGAAATTTTACTGACCTTAGATTAGGTAAAACTTTCTTTAAAAAGATACAAAAACCATAAAATATAAAAGAAAAACCAATGATACATTTAAAAACTAATGAAAAACTCTGCTCTTCCAAGACACTATTAAAAAAATTAGAAAAAGCATACGATAGGTAGAAAACGTTAACAAAGTATTTATCTGATAATGGTCTTATATCTAGATTACATGAAGAATTCTTCCACCTCAGTTAAGACCAAAAAGAAAAAAAGAAACACCCTAATTTTTAAAGACTGGGCTAAAGATTTAAACAGACCTGAAACAGGAAAATATATGAATAGCCACAAAGCCCATTAAAAGATGTTCAACTTCATTAATTATCAGAAAAATACAAATTAAAACCCAGTAAGATACAAAGACACCCACTAGAATCTTAAATTAAAAAAAAAAAAACTTACAATACCAAATATTGGTGAGGGTGTGGAGCAACTAGAACTATGATACATACACCCTTAAAGGGTATGCAAACTGGCACAGTCACACTAGAAATATCTGGCAGTTTCTTATGAAGTTACTCTAAGACCAACAGTACCATACTTCTGGGTATTTACACAGGAGAAATGAAAACAAATGTCTACACAAAGACTCATACCTAAATGGACAGAGCAACTTTATTCCTAACAGCCCAAAAGGAAAAAACCTCTATTCTATCAACTGGGATATACATGGAAGATAAACTGTGGTAGATGCATGCAAAGGCATACTAGTTAGGAATAAAAAATGATACGTACAAAAACATGCATAAATCCCAAAATCTACATGAAAGAAGAAAAAAGTAAATACTATATGATGTATTTAAAATTCTAACAGGGAAAAACTATTGCGATAGAAAGTAGATCACTGGTTGACAGAGCCAGGGAGAGGGATCAGGAAAAAATGACTACAAATACCTACAAGGAAACTTTTTGGAGTAACAGCAATATTTTATCATTATTTGGTGGTAGTAATCACCTACAGGCATCTCTAAAACTCACCATTATACACTTAAAGCTACTGACTTTAACTCTGTTAATTATACCCCAATACAATTTAAAAATTAAAAAGGAAGGAGAAAACGGAATTGCATTCTTGAGGAAATCACATGGTAAGTTCTGCTCACCCAATGAGACCAGGTGGCTGTAGTTCTCCAGCATCACATCTCTGTATAGGGTTCTTTGAGCAGGGTCCATCTGGTGCCACTCCTCCTGGGTGACCTCCACAGTCACGTCCTTGAATGACACTGATACCTGTAATAACACACTTTCTATTCAATCTGAGGGGCTCAAAAACCGGTAATATGGAAAATGCCTTGGAAAACTAATACGTATTATGTTTACTGTTGAGAATTTAAAACAAAATTTTATAAAGTATGCCTATTATGGCCCTATCATTATCTTACACTAGAATTATGCTAGGCAAAATTAGAGAAAGACAAATATCATATGACCTCACTCATATGAGGACTTTAAGATGCAAAACAGATGAATATAAGGGAAGGGAAGCGAAAATAATATAAAAACAGGGAGGGTTACAAAACATAAAAGACTCTAGGGGCACCTGGGTGGCTCAGTCTATTGAGTGTCCGACTTCGGCTCAGGTCATGGTCTCACAACTCGTGGGTTCGAGCCCTGGGTCGGGCTCTGTGCTGACAGCTGAGAGCCTGGAGCCTGCTTCGGATTCTGTGTCTCCCTCTCTCTCTGCCCCTAACCCACACTTGCATTCTGTTTCTGTCTCTCTCAAAAATAAGTAAACATTAAAACATAAGACACTCTTAAATACAGCGAACAGAGGGTTACTGGAGGGGTTGTGGGAGGGGATGGGCTAAATGCGTAAGGAGCATTAAGGAATCTATTCCTGAAATCATTGTTGCACTATATGCTAGCTTGGATGTAAATTTAATACATATATATATATATATATATATATATATATGTGAATAATACACAGATGGAATTTTACACTGCATTGTTGGTTACATGATTTTGAAACACAAAAGGGAGGTCAAACTGATGTATATAATCACTGCAATCACACACATAATCAGAGCAAATTTTGAAGATAGAAAGAAGCCAGATTCTAAAACTTATATGAAGAGGTAAAGGGGGACTTAGAATATCCAATATCCAATCAATTATGAAAAAAGTTTGGGGGATTCACATTACTGATTTCAAGACTTATCTTAGGGGTGCCTGGGTGGTTCAGTTGGTTAAGCATCCAACTTCAGCTCAGGTCTCATGATTCATGATCTCAGGGTTCATGGGTTTGAGCCCTGTGTCAGGCTCTGTGCTGACAGCTCAGAGCCTGAGCCTGCTTCAGATTCTGTTTCTCTCTCTCTTTTTGCCCCTCCCCTGCTCACACTGTGTGTGTCTCTCTCTCAAAAATAAACATTGAAAAAAAAAAAAAAAACTTCTCTTGAAACAACAGTAATCTAGGCAGTATGATGTTAGCAAAAGGACTAACACAGATAAGAAGAGAATACGGATTCCAGAAACAGAACCACAAAGAATATAAAGTCAAATAATTCCCAAAAGAGGTGCCAAAGGAATTCAGTGGAGAAGGAGTATTCTTTGCAACAAATGTTAGACATACGTAAACAACATTTGCAACAACAACAACAACAACAACAACAACGCAAACGACATTTGCAACAAATGTCAGACATATGTAAACAAAACTAAATAAATAATCTTGGCCTATCCCTTGTGCCATAAGAAAAAATGAATTCAAAATGATCATAGACCTATAAAACTTCTAGAAACCGGAGAGGAAATCTTTGTGACTTTGGCTTAGGAAAAGATTTTTTACATATGACCAAGACCAAAAAAAAGCATAAATAATAAAAGCAAAAAGATTAAAGATTTTGAAAAGTTGATTAAAACACTTCTGCTCTTTGAAAGACACATGGTAAGAGACACAGGAGACTTATGATCATTTAATAAACTGACTTGATATTCAAAATCTTCACATAAAAATCCCCCCACCAATAACAGGCAATTTTTCTCATATAAAATACAGGGGGAAAAACATTAGCCCAAGAAAAAAAATAAGTAAAAATGTGTCCTATACTTATAGGCTAATATAACCACAACACCAAAATTGGATAGGAACACATGAAAAATTAGGCTCACCTAAATTACGATACAGAAATAAGTACCAGCAGAAAGATCACAGCCAACATGTATACAAGCAATTCACCAGCAAGGGTGTGTACAGGAAATCGACAATATTTAAAAATTCATAATGCTATTCACAATACTTACAGATTAAAGGAAACAAGCTATGTCTTTATTTCAATAGATATAGAAAAAGTTCTCAATATAATTCAAAGCACATTCATGACTCAACTGAAATCTAACCCAACTGGTAACTGGAGGGAATATAATCATCAACAAAGGTTACCTACCCAGAACCAACAAAAAACATTAAGAGCTAATATTGAAACTGTGTATTTTCTCCCAAAACTAGCTTTATCCCTATTTCTCTTTTTCCATCTAATGTACAGACCCTTATAAGCCCCATTAAAATCAATACAGTGCTGGGGCACCTGGGTGACTCAGTAGGTTAAGCATCCGACTTCATCTCGGGTCATGATCTCACGGTTGGTGGGTTCGAGCCCCACGTCGGGCTCTGTGCTGACAGCTCAGAGCCTGGAGCCTGTTTCAGATTCTGTGTTTGTGTCTCTCTCTCTGCCCCTCCCCCGTTCATGCTCTGTTTCTATCTCAAAAATAAATAAACATAAAAAATTTTTAATAAATAAATAAGTAAATAAAATAAAATCAATACAGTGCAATGTGGAGAAAGAAAGGAGAAAGAGCTCACCTGAGATGTGTTCATGCTGCTGCTCTTGGGAAAGTGCAGAGGGCTGTGCAGACTCAGCTGGGAGGCCTGAGGAGGAACACACAGAGACACATGTCCATGTAAGACTCAGAAAACGTCATGTGGCCTAAGACCTACAGCTTTTCACTGGCTAAACAAATTTTTCTGCGGTTAAATGATAACTTAGTGGGTTTTTTTTTTCTTAATGATTAACAGAAACAACACAAGCAAGAACTAGTATTCATTTAATGCATAAAGTACATGAAGGATAAGGCATTGCTCCTTCATTAAAATTAACAAAATATTCAGGCTGTATCACTTAACTATTTTCCTAGTAACATTGCTTAGCTCTTAAAAGAGAAAATCCACAGAAAGCCAAATAAAAGGACTATGGAATGCTTTAAGGCAAGAATTTTTCATTAACTTTCACTGGGTTACAGTTTCTCAAAGGGTCCTTTTCATAAGATGCTTTTGATGACTTACCAGTGAGAAAGTGAACTGCACTGTGTTTTCCTCCTGGCTCTGCCACAAAATAGGTGTCACCTGACAAGTCACCACTAACATCCAATTTCTTTACAGCTTCTAAGAGTCTGTAGCAGATAACCAAGGAAAGCCTTCATTAGTCCTTATTTTAGGATTCTATGAGTTCAAGATAAGTCAATATTGTTACTTGTGGTGATGGTCACTTGTGAAGGACACGTATGAGAGCAGTGCAGCATCCGTAAACAGTGAAGAATGAAGGGAATGATGGCCATTTAGCAGGAGTGGTATCAAAACAAATGCAGGAAACCTCATTTAAAATGGGAGTCAGGAAGCCCTGAATGGGGAGCTCTCACACATGCTCCTTGTCCTGCAGGAACAAGGTTAAGAATCATCTTACTTTGCACACAGGAATTCGATTTCCTACTTTTAAGAAAAAGACGGAAGATCCCTCCCCAACCCAGCAAATAGGTACTAACCACTGCTTGCAGCCAATAAGTGCCACAACCGCAAACTCTTGTTCTTTTCCAATGGACTTTTATTCCAAACCCTCCCCATTTTCCTCCCAAAACCTAGTGAAAGTTTACCTTCCCTTTGTCTCTTTGGATTTGCCTATGGTTTGCCATAGTTTGCTTGTCCCCCATTGCAATTCCTCTGCTATTCCCAAATAAACTCAATTTGCTGGTAAAATAACTGGCTATTTTTAAGTTTTGACAACAGAACACAATTTCCACCCTCTGGCTGGTTACCCCTTACCCCCAGATCTCACCCTCACAAGTGCAAGTTCCTGGGCAACATACTTCTGGGCCACCCCAGCTCCCTCTTCTCAAAGGTGGCCCAGATCCCCCACCATCACACAGTGTGGTGGCTTCTGGATGTGGCAACATCTCCAAATCTGAGCAGGTAGGATCAAGAACTACTTCTGACAGCTCTGTTTTTTGCTTCTGCTCTGAAGGTCTAGCGAGGAGGATAAGAACAGGGATGCTGTTCCTGGAGACCTCAATTCGAACATCACAAGAGCTGCTTTGTTCTAAAATAAATTTGTTTCCCAAGATCTGGGACCTGGGTCAGAGAAACAAAATCACTTTAGGGCTACAAACTTGACTCTTGGAATTCACTGTGATTTCAGACAATCTGCCACTGCAGGAAAAGCTAGGAGCCTCTATCTGAACCAAGGATTCTGATGAGGTACCAGAAATTCCAGACTACATATGACAATGTTCTAAGTCCATTCACATTCTCCTTCAATTTTATCCCTGGGTGTTCAGGGACAGGTCACTCTGCTAGGTGCTGTGAAGGCTGTATTGGTGGTTTTAGGCAGGTGTGATATTTAGACGAGGCCTGAGATTTAAAGCACACCTGCCCTTAAATCAGAGCTTCCTCACAGCTAGCTTGTAACCTGAGCACATGGCTCTGCCAACCTCAGCCTCGTTTGCTTCCTTTTCTTTTTTAAATGTGGATAGTTAGCCAACCTCATAAAATGGTTGTGATGTTTACATAAGCCACCCAGTGAATAGAAGTGTGTCTTCCGAATATAATAGCAGTTGCCACTTCTGAGTTGGCTATTTGCTTTACAGGTAATAACTTCTCTAACTCGCATAACAAACATTATTTTCAGAAGAGAAACCGGACTCTTACTCTGGTTCCTTCGGCCGCCCCTGCCTACAAGGGTAACAGAACTGGAATTTACCCCGGGTCTTTCTAGCTCCAGAAATCGGGTTCTCACCGCAGAAAGCTCTTCCGCGCTTTCGGGCTCACGGTGGGAATTATAAACAAGTTTTCCCTTCCCGCCGCCATGGGCTTTTCTCGAATCAAGGGTCTCTGCATACCCAACCCCTCACCTGCTTCTGGCGTGATTCAGCCCCACCTGTGCCCCAGGGGTTCCCCAGAGGTCTTTGATGGCTCAAGCATTTAGAGTCCGGCCTGGGGAATTCCCGAGGCTTCTATTCCTTTCTCCCCGACCACAAGCCCCTTCCTCCATGCTGGTCCCAAAGCCTCCCAGATTTCGTATCAGCCCCATGCTCTCACTTGAGGTTGGAACCCAGGCAAGCGCGCCACCTGACCACCGGACCGCTGAAAGCACTAACGCAAAGAGGTAGGATAAGGTAAGTACATGCGCAGATGGAGCCCGGACCGGTTCCCAGGATGCTGCGCGACGAGCCAGGTCCATACCACCAGACTACATTTCCCGTAAAGCTCCGCTCCCGCGCCTTGAAGTGACCTGGAGCGTATCCTCTATCTGAACAGTTGAAAGATGTGATCTTGACGATCTCTCCTTCCCAGGTTTTCTCAGAATCGCCAAACGTTAGGGCTTAAACTTGAAGTTTACCGCCAAATACAATACGTGGTCCTCGATCAAGTCCCGATTAAATAAACAACAGCTGCCAAAGGCCTTGGAGACTGTCGAGGAAATCTGAATAGGCACTGGGTTGCTCCTAGGTGTAAAAATAATTGAGATCACATAGGGAAACGAGCTGTCTCTCTCAAAAATATTTTTTTTAATTTTAATAAAAATAAAATAATATTTAAAGTTGCCAAGAGAATTTAGATTTGTAGAGGTATCTCTTGGGAATAAGGCTGTGAAACTTAAGTAAAATAATTTAAAATGAAGCACAGTAGTACTAAATTTAAAAGATTTTCTCCTTTACCCCAAATTCCAGTTAGGCTCCTTTATGCCTTCTTTTCAACTAGGTCTATCAACTTTGCCCTATAAATACTTGAAAAAATTCTAAGTCTCTAACAGCTCAAGGTCACATACTTAGGATGACACTAAGAGTGTTTTTAGAGGGCCTGCCTGAAAAACTCAAGGCTGCCAAAAGAATTTGTTCCAGCCAACACCTGAAGGACCCTTGTCTCTCAGTTTCTGTAGGAGGGTAAGAGCCTAATTTCAACAAGTGCCAGTTAGCAAATCCAGGTGGATTTCAAATGGACCAATTCTTCCTTCTGCTTTTTGTAATTTTTCACTTCCCTCATTCTACTGAGCTCCAACTCGCCCCCTTTCTGTTCCCTTCTTCTTCCTTTAAAACTCCCAGTCACCTCTGTACAAACTGAAGTTGAGTTCAGTTCACGCTGGAATCTATTCCCTGTCGCAATTGGATATTACCAGTTTACCAACTAAAATCTGTTGTTTAATAGCTTTATCTTTAACATACAAAAGAATGGTATCTGTAATCTGCAGGGCTTACTCAGGAAAGAAAGAAAAAAAAGCAAATAAATTTTTCAAAAGTGCATAATACATACAAATATACACAACCCAAAATAAGAAAATGGTTATCATGCAAATTATTCACATCCCAGAGATGACTCTACTTAAATCATGTGAGCATTCTCTTATTACCGAATTAGGGACATATGGTCATTATATTATAGGAACTTTGTTTTTGCTAAGTTACACCTACTTAGAATATTTTGGGTGTTAAATAACAAAAATTCAACCAACTACATTTTAAAGATGTAAAATTGATTCATTAATGGATTCATGAATCAGACAGCACCCTATCTAGCAAATAGAGGGGAATTCCAAAGGGCTACAGAAAATGAAAGGTTATTAAAGGCAGAACAACAAAGTCATAAACAGAAAAAAAAAATTATTTTGGGTGAGGTACCTTCCTTTGGGAACAAAAGAGTCTTATTAGGTGGATTACCTCATCTTCTTTTGGGGAATAGAGAGGACCTATGTGACAGATTACCTTACTGTTGCTGACCAGAAAAGTCCTGACTGACTGGCTAAGACTACATTTCTGGGGGAAGTTGAAACTGCAATTAGGTTAGGATTTAAGCCCCAGTGGTCTGGCATAAATGACTCCACTTTGGGCCTGTGGTTTTCTTTTTAACAGCATATCTTGGGTAAATATTTTATGGCATCAATTATTTATGACAATGATAAATAGATTTTTCAAATTAGATCTTATTCACTAGGGGAAAAAAATAAATAGAGTCATTAAAAAGTTAGTATGATCTATGAGAACACAAACATAAAGTTTTAGTCCTGACATTAAGAAGAATTTGAGGGGTGCCTGGGTGGCTCAATCGGTTGAGCGTCAGACTTCGGCTCGGGTCATGATCTCATGGCTTGTGAGTTCAAACCCCTGTTGTGCTCTGTGCTGACAGCTCAGAGCCTGGAGCCTGCTTTGGATTCTGTGTCCCCCTCCCTCTCAGCCCCTCCCCTGCTCACAATTGTTCTCTCTCCCTCTCTCTCAAAAATAAAAAAAATATCAACAAAATTAAAAAAAAAATGGGTGCCTGGATGGCTTAGTAGGTTGAGCGTCTGGCTTTGGCTCAGGTCATGATCTTGCGGCTTGTGGGTTCAGGCCCCGTGTCGGGCTCTGTGCTGACAGCTCGGAGCCTGGGACCTGCTTCAGATTCTATGTCTCCCTCTCTGTATTCTCCTCTCCCACTCGTGCTCTGTCTTTCTCTCAAAAATAATTAACATTAAAAAAATTTAAAAAAAGAACTTGAATAAATGTCAATTTTCTGTAATGAGAACACTAAATAGTCCTTGACAATATTCAGATTAGAATCTCAAAACATTCTTAAGCTTGTTTTCTCTCTTCAACATTTTTTCTCACTTTTTAACCTAAAGGAACTATTCCAATCATCATTAGGACAAAAATAAACAATATAATGATCAGAGAAGTGTTGAAAGACACAGCAATGTCTCTCACACATTAATGCTATTGGTAAAACATTGAACAATTCTCTTGCAACAATACAGGTCCAAGAAAAGAAATAATGAGAAGGTAGCATGTGTTTGGGCTGGCTTTCAGAGCAGTGGGCCAGAGAACCTTCAACCACCTCCTTAGGATAGCAAGGAGGCCAAAGTAGGGTCATACCCACAATATTCATGTAAAACAACTTCCAACATGTAAATGTTTCTAGGAAATTACTAAATTATTCAAGAAAACATGTTTAATAAATAGAGACATATAAATATAAAGCCCTCAGCACCTTCCCTAGGAAATACCTGTCCCCACCCTTATCCCATCCCTGAGATCCCCAACTCAGACCTGGGATGTACTCTGTCACTCCCCTCTTCCCAGTCAGTGCTGTGGGTATAGTCGAGACAGGGCTTTTTGGGAGAGGAGCCCAGGAAAAGGGTAAGGGACCAGCTCTGGGCTCCCTTGGCAATCTTCCCGCCTGCCTGGCTCTACAGGATCTGGGACTCAAAAGCAAAAAGACAGGTGGCAATGAGCTCACACTTACTGATCATCTGCTATGTGTCATAAAGAACTCCAGATACTTGGTATTTGCCTTCCATTTCATCTTCTCAACAACCATCCAAGGTGGGTATCATCCTCAGGTGATCTTCATCAGGAAAGAGACCTTTAGGAGAAGGGACTGGGGTGATTCTCAGACGTGAAGCTGGTCTATTACAAATCTGTCCCTCCCAACTAGGGGAGGTCTGTTCTCAAGCTTCACTGTGTCTGGTTGCTCTTCACCCAAAGAAAGCTCACCATAAGGGGCTGGGCTTTCATTTTTACTGACATGGAGCCCCTGAGCTAAGAGCAGGAGTATGAGAGTATCAATGGTCAAAGGAATGCCCACAGAGAGAAACAGAGAAATGCTAGTCATATGGAAACACAAAACCTCTCATTTCTGGCAGGGAAAAAGAAGCATCCTGAAGGAAGCATCCTAAAGGGGGTTCAACACTGGTAAAGTTAGACATGCACTGAGGGACTCAAAGTCTGCTGAGCTCAAGGGCCCAGATTATATGCAGTCCCATTTCCAGAGGGCCTGTAGTACACTGGGATCTGTGGGCAGGCCTGCTGTTTCTGTTGCCATTGCTGCAGAGTTTGTTACTGGGATTATTAGAGTTCATAATAAGAAAACATCATATACAGGGTCTCAAGTGAATAGAAGGGATTGTGAGAGATGAAATGAGAGATGAGAAGATTTGGGGTTTTCTGGGAAGACACTGGGGGTTACAATAAACTATGTCACTGAGAGAGAGTTCAGCCACAGCCCTTTCTATGCTTGCAGGTGAACAACAGGTGATGCAAGTGGGAACTAATGAGAGGTGCCAGGGCTAGCCTTTCCCTCCATCTCCTATCTCAGGTGGTGCCAGGGGAGTAGATTGGGAAGGGTTTGTCCCCTTCCACTTTTGGAAACAGAACAGGAGCTGAAAGGAAAAAGGGGTTACAACTTCCTTTTCCATCCAGAAAATTGAACTAGGGATAAGAAGGTTTGAGTCTTGTCCAGGTTCCAGCACCAACTTACTATGTAACTTCAGCAAAGTCACTCCACATCCTTGGACTTCTATTCTTCCTCTGTGAATCAGAGATAAAGCACCCTTCACAGAATGATTACAGGTGGGAATCCGACTGATAGGAATCACTTTGAGTGGCACAGCAGGGTGCCAGTATCTGTCCCATATAGGGATGTGTACATGAGGGTGCCTTGTGGTAAACTCTACCTCCCCCAGACTCTCTCCTTTTCACTGCCTCTCCTGTCTCTCCTTTCCCTTTCCCCCTCTCTTAAACAGAATGGTCTCTCGCTTCTTCCTGCAGGAAAAAGTAAAAGGAGAAGGAGATTCACACTCCCCCATTCCTTGCCCCCACTTAGCTTTCAGGGGGAAGTGAAGTGCTAAGCACCTTTAAAATCTATTTTCCCAGAGATTTAGAGTATAATGACAGTCTGTTTTCAAGATACTGTCTTTCATTGGTTTTTACTCTAAAGGACTTTATGCCTCTACCAAGGAATGAGACACTTCTGCTGTGACTAAAATATTCTCAACAGCTGAATACTTTGTAGGAAATAAGAAACCTAAAATAAACCTGAGGCACCTAGGTGGCTCAGTTGGTTGAGCATCTGACTCAATTTCAGGTCGAGTCATGACCCCAGGGTCCTGGAATCAAGCCCCACATCAGGTGCGCTGAGCATGGAGTCCATTTGGGTTTCTCTCTCTCTCTCTCTCTCCTTCTGCCCCTCTCTCCCACTCTCTCTCTCTAAAAAAAATAAATAGGGGCTCCTGTGTGACTCAGTTGGTTAAGCGTCTGACTTCAGCTCAGGTTCATGAGTTTAAGCCCCATGTCTGCCTCTATACCGACAGCTCAGAGCCTGGAGACTGCTTCAGATTCTATGTCTCCCTCTCTCTCTGTCTCTCTGTCTCTCTGTCTCTCTGTCTCTCTCTCTCAAAAATAAACATTTTTTTAAAAATTAAAAATAAATAAAAATTAAAATTAAATTAGAAAATGTAAAACTAAACATAAACATGTTTGCCTCACTTTCCTCTTAAAAAGGAGCTTGTGGGAAGGTGCAAAGCCCTGTGATATTGGCCATTCCAAGATGGGAGAGCAAAAAATAAATAAAATAAAACCCTAAATTCTTATTAAACTCTCTTATCTCTGGAGTTTTCTTCCATTGAAATCATGAACCAGGCTGAGTTTATTCTGAAGATGACTGCAGAACTCTGTAACAGAAAGGGAAGTGTGTGATGTACCTATCTGGAGGACTCCTGTAGATAGACATCTGTTGCCACCATCTTTGAACAGAGGTCAGTATCTCACTATAGCTGTAGGCAAGTTCTAGGTATTTAAGTGTTTCATTGAGAACCCACTCATATCCCTTACTTCTCTGTCAGTGAGATCTCCCAAGGCATCTTTAAGGATACAAGGGACACATATACATCATGTTCCCTATGTGATAGAAGATCATTATAAAGATGCATAGGGATATGAAGAGTTATGAGAAATTCTCTCATCTGCCTATCTGTGATTGCAGAACCCAGGCCTTTTAGAAACAGGGACACCTGGGTGGCTCAGTCCATTAAATGTCTGACTTTGGCTCAGGTCATGATCTTGCCGTTCATGGGTTTGAGTCCTGCCTCAGGCTCTGTGCTGACAGCTTGGAGCCTGGAGCCTGCTTCAGATTCTGTGTCTCTTTCTCAGCCCCTTCCCCACTTGTTCTCTGTATGTCTCTCAAAAATAAACAAACATTAAACAAAAAATTTAGAAAAGAGATCATTATTTGAGACATAGCTTGATCCTCAGTGATACGATTTCTTACATACAGGTAGCATTTCTATTTCCCAAGAACTATAACAAATGTGATTGGACCACTCAGAAACAATTGTTCCACATGGTATCTCTGGCTTCATAGAATAAGCATGGCTTGAATGCAATTTCATTACCTCACTGACTCCCAGTCAAGGAACTAACTGCCTGTAGGAGGTGCCATAAATACTGCATGAGAATATATTTAAATCTCCAATACATAGAGAACAACAGCCCAAGATTATAGGTTTTTAAATCAATTTCACTATAGTCAGAAAACATTCTCTAACCTTTCAATCTTTAGAATTTGTTTCAAATTTCTTTGTGGCCCAAAATACGGTCTGTCTTTGTGTTTTGCATATATTTGAAAAGAATGTGTATTCTGAAGTTGTTCAGTATAGTTTTCTACATAGATCTACATATAGTTTTCTATATCCTTTCTAGAGCTACTTCTTTGCTACCTTTTTCTATTGGTTACTGAGAGAAGGGTGTCAAATTCCCAAGGAAGATTGTGTCTTTTTTTCTCTTTTTAGTCTCTGTTTTTGCACTGTATATTTTGAAGTTTTCCTATTAGGTATGTATATACATATTTATGACTATGTCCTCCTGATAATTTGATGCTTTCTCACACGAATTGTTTCTTTTTATCTCTGGCAATACCCATGGTGTTGAGTCCTACTTTAGTAAGTTGTATCAGGTTTCTCATGCTTGGTGTTTACAGAGTATGCTCTATCACTATTCACATTTCTACTTTCAATCAACCTGTGTCTTTGCAGTTAAAATACCTCTCTTAGACAAAATATAATTGGATCTTGCTTTTTTATCCAGCCTAAAAGCCTTCATCTTTTAGTTTGAGTGTTAAGTCCATTTACTATGATAACTGATATAGGTGAGCTTAAGTCTACAGCCTTGGGGTTTTTTTCCCCCTTCAGCACTTAAAGAAGTCATTCTCTCATAATGGTCTTTTTGAGGTCATTCAGATTTTAATTTTGATAAGAAGTCTACTGCCATTTCTAGGGATGTTCCCCATTATGGACCATGCATTTTTATTTCCTCTGTATTCTTTTTTTTTTAAGATTTTATTTTTAGGGGCGCCTGGGTGGCTTAGTCAGTTAAGCATCAGACTTCGCCTCAGGTCATGATCTCACAGTTCGTGAGCTTATGCCCCACACTAAGCAGCTCAGAGCTGCTTCAGATACTGTGTCCCCTCTATCTCTCTGCCCCTCCCCTACTTGTGCGCTCTTTCTCTCTCTCTCTCAAAAATAACTAAACATTTTTTTAAAATATTTTATTTTTAAGTAAACTCTACACCCAATGTGGGGCTTGAACTCACAACCCTGAGATCAAGAGACTGAGGCAGCCAGACACCCTTCCTCTGTATTCTTTTAACATTTTCTCTTTATATTTCATTTCAAGAGATTTTCTATGATATACCTAGGTGTAGTTTTATTCATATTTCTCAGCTTAGGTGTTGGGCTTTGGGGGCCTGTGATGTGATGTTTTTCACCAACCTTGAAAAATTTAGGCTATTATTTCTTCAGTTTGTCTTTCCTATTATCAAATACATATTTTGCCATTCTCCCTTCTTTCTCCCTTTGTGTTTCCAATTACACGTTAGATCACTTGCTATTTTCCCACACATCACTAAGGCTCCGTTTCTAATTCTTCAATCTATCTCTACCTTTAATCTTTAGTTTGGATAATTTCTATTGATGTCTCTTCAAGTTCATGAACTTTTTCTATATTCACCAATAATTATCAAGCCCATCCAGTGATATTTTTTCATTTCACATATTCAACTTTTCAGTTCTAGAATTCCCTTTTTTATAATTATCATATATATCTCTGCTTAAGTTCTCCATCTGTTCACTCATTATGTCCATACCTATGTCTTTATATGAAAATAGCTGCTACAAAATACATAGGGACTAATTTCAGGATCTAAATCATCTTGGGTCTTTTCTATTGGCATTTTTTTCCCTTGGATTTGGGTCATATTATCATGTATTTAGTAATTAATGATTAGATGATGGACATTATGGATGATATATTGTAGAGATTCTGTTTTATATTTGTAGATCTTGAATATTGTTCAGGCAGACAGTTGAGTTACTGGTGGATCCTTTTGACATGTAAGGCTTTCTTTTCATCTTTAATAAGATGTGTCTATTATAATATTGGACTTAATTCTAGGACATGGTCTTTCTCCAAGGTGTAATCTTATTTCTAAGGACTGACTTTTCTATGGTTTCACTGAAACACCAAGGTCCTATCTAGGTTTCTCTACTACAGCTGGCCAGAAGTGCTTACATCTTCCATCAGTGTCTACCAGCTGATACCGTAATTTAGTTCTCAGTCTCACAACAAACAACCTACAGTAAGCATCATGGAAACCTGGCCTGCATCCATTCAACCCTGCTCTTGGCCAAGGACCCATTTTGAATTAAAACCAGACCCCTGCCACCCCTCTCTCCCTCTACAACATATGTGTGCACACATGCACATATGCATACACACATACGCGCACGCGCACACACACACACACACACACACACACAAACCAGAATTTCCTTGTCTTAAGAAACTTGTCCTACAAATTCCAGTTACTTCTTTAGTCCAGCAGGACCATTACCGCACTTGAGCTCCAACTCTTTGTGCAAAACAGAAGAGTACCTTGTGAAGCAAAGGGCTAAGGGATTGAGGGACTAAAAATGTGCATTTCTGTTCTCTCAAGTATCCCTGGCCTGAAATGCCTATTTTACAATGCTTGAAAATAGTTGCCTCCTATTATGTCAACTTTTATGTCTGTTTTTGGTGATGGCCAGACTGATACAAGTGACTCTATCATTGGCAGAGCTGAAGTCTTAGCTATTGCATTTTTAAAAATTGTGATAAAACATATACAAGATAGGGGTACCTGGATTGCTTGGTCGGTAGAGCATGAAACTCTCGATCTCTGGGTTGTGAGTCTGAGACCCACAATCGGTGTAGAAGTTACTTTAAATTGCATTTAGGGCACCTGAGTGGTTCAGTCGGTTAAGCATCCAACTCTTGATTTTGGCTCAGGTCAGGATCTCATGGTTTGTGAGTTCGAGCCCTGCATCAGGCTCTGTGCTAACAGTATGGAGCCTGTTTAAGATTCTCTGTCTCCCTCTCTTTGCCCCTCCCCGACTCACGATCTCTCTCTCTCAAAAATAAATAAGTAAACATTTTCTAAAATTGCATTTAAAGTATACATAACATAGGGGCACCTGGGTGGCTCAGTCAGTTGAGAGTCTGGCTTTGGCTCAGCTCATGATCTCATGGTCTGTGGGTTTGAGCCCCATGTGGAGCTCTGTGCTGACAGCTTGGAGCCTAGAGCCTGCTTCGGATTCTGTGTCTCCCTCTTTCTGTCTGCCCCTCCCCTGTTAGCATTCTGTCTCACTCTAAAAGAAAAAAACATTAAAAAAATTTTTTTAAAATATACATAACATGAAAATTACTTTAACCATTTAAGTGTACAGTTCAGTGACAGTAAGTACATTCATATCATTGTACAACCATCACCACTATCCATCTCTAGAACTTCTTCAATATCCCAAACTGAAACACTGTGTCTATTAAACAATGACACCTCATTTCCCTTTCTCCTAACCCCTGGCAACCACTATTCTGCCTCTGTCTTTATGAATTTGACTACTCTAAATACCTCATATACATGGGATCATACAATATTTGCCCAATTTGTTAGGCTTATTTCATATAGCATAATGACTTCGAGGCTTATCCAGATGTAGCATGTCACAATTTCCTTCCTTTTTAAGGCTTAATAATATTCCATTGTATGTACTTATTACATTTTGTCCATTCATCTGTTAATGGGCACTTGGGTTGTTTCCACTTTTTAGCTATTGGAATAATGCTGCTATAAACATGGGTGTACAAATATCTGTTCAAGTCCCTAATTTTGATTACTCTCTGCGTATACCCAGAAGCAAAATTGCTCTATTGAATGGTAATTACATGTTAAATTTTCTGAGGAACTTCCACACTGTTATCCATGGGGGCTACATCATTTTTTATTCCCATCAGCAATACACAAAGGTTCCAATTTCTTCACATTATCACAAACATTTGTTTTATGTTTTTTTTTTATAGTAACCATCCTAATGGGTATGAAGTGGCATCTCTTTGTGGCTTTGATTTGCATTTTCCTAATTACTACTGATGTTGAGCATCTTTTCATGTGCCTGTTGGCTCTTTGTAGATCTTCTTTGGAGAAATGTCTATTCAAGTTCCTTGCCATTTTGAATTGGTTGTTTGCTTTTTGTTGTTGTTGAGTTTTAGGAGTTCTTTATATATTCTGGATATTAATCCTTATCAGATATGTGATTTGCAAATATGTTCTCCCATTCTTTGGGTTGCCTTTACTTTATTGATAGTGTCCTTTAATACACAAAATTTTAAGATTTTCATGAAGTCCAGTTTGTCTGTTTTTTCCTTTCTGCCTGTGATTTCCATGTCGTATCTAAGAAATCATTGCCAAATCCAATGTTATGAAGATTTCCCGCTATAAATCTAACAGGTTTATAGTTATTTTGAGTAATTTTTGTATATTAGAGGACTAGGTATTAGGAAAGGGTCCAACTTCATTCTTTTGGATGTGGATGTCCAATTTCCCCAGCACTATTTGTTGACTGTCATTTCCCATGAATGGTCTTTGACACTTTTATTGAAAGTTATCTGACCATATATGTGAAAGTTTATTTCTGGGATTTCTGTTCCATTCCATTGGTCGACATGTCTGTCTTTATGCCAATACCACACTATTTGGTTACCATAGCTTTGTAGTAAATTTAGAAATCTGGAAGCATGAGTCCTCTAACTTTGTTCTTCCTTTTCATGATTGTTTTGGCTATTCAGGGTCCCTTGCGATTCCATATCAATTTTAGATTTTTCAATTTATGCAAAAAAACAAAAAAAAGTCATTGGGATTTTGACAGGGATTGCATTGAATCTAGATGCATTAACATCTTAACATCTTCCAATCCATGAACAGGGGATGTCTTTCTATCTGTGTCTTTCAGCAATGTTTTGTAGTTTTTACTGTATGAATCTTTCATTTCCTTGGTTAAGTTTATACCTAAGTATATTTTTTTCTTTTTGATGCCAGATAAATGGAATTATTTTCTTAATTTCATTTTCAGAATATTCGTTGCAAGTGTATAAAAATGCAATTGGTGTTTGCGTGTTGATACTGTACTTTGCTATTTTACTAAAATCTTTTATTATAGGTAATCATCTTTTGTGTGCAGATTCTTTAGGATTTTTTATATATAGTACCATGTTATCAGAGAGTATAGTTTTATTTCTTCCTTTCCAATTTTGATTCCCTTCATTTCTCTTAATTGCCTAGTTGTACTGCCTAGAATTTCCAGTACAGTGTTGAATAACAGTGGCAAAAGCAGGCATCCTTTTCTTGTTCCTGATCTTAGTGGGAAGTTTTCAGCCTTTGACTATTGAGTACTATTATGTAGATTAGTATATAAATGCTCTTTATCATGTTGAGTAAGTTTCCTTTTATTCTTAGTTTGGTGAATGTTTTTATTATGGAAGGGCATTGAATTGTGTCAAATGATTTTTGTGTCAATTGAAATGATCAGGTGGTTTCTTACCTTCATTCTATTAATGTGGTATATGACATCAATCAATTTTCTTTTGCTGAACCATGACTGCATTCCTGGGATAAATTCCACTTGGTCATGGTATATAATCTTCTTAGATTTAGTTTGCTGGTATTTTTAAGGATTTTTACATCTGTACTCATAGGGCATATTAGACTACATTTTTCTTTTCTTGAAGTGTCTTTGTTTAGGTTTTTTATCGGGGAAGACTGGGCTCATAGAATGAATTATGAAGTATTACATCTTCTTTTATTTTGGTGACTAATTTATAAAGGATTTATGTTAATTCTTCCTTAAACGTTGGGTGCAATTCTCCAGGGAAGGCCTTTGGTCCTGGACTTTTGTTTTTTGGGAGATTGTTGATTACTGATTCGTTCTGTTTACTTGTTATATGACCATTCAGATTTTTTATCTCTTCTTGGTTCTGTTTTGGCAATGTGTGGATTTCTAGAAATGTGTCTGTTTCATCTAGTTTTGTCTAATTTGTTGGTGTACATTTATTCATAGTATTCTCATAATCCTTTTTCTTTCTGTAAGTTTTGTAGTAATGTTCTCACATTCATTCTGAAATTTGATGATTTGCGTCATTTTTTCTTCGTCTAGGTAAAGTTTGTCAACTTTATTTAACTTTTCAAAGAACCAACTTTTGATTTCATTGATTCTTATGGTTATTCTAATTCTCCACTCTAGCATTCATTATTCCCTTTCTTCTGCTAGCTTTGGGTTTGGTTTGCTTCTGTTTGATGTTACTTAAGATGTAAAGTTAGGTTATTGATTTGAGATCTTTTATTTTTAAGTAGGCATTTACAACTATAAATTTTCTGTCACATACTGCTTTGACTGCATCTCATCAGTTTTGGTATGTTGCATTTTGTTTTTATCTTAAAATATTTTCTGATTTTCCTTGTGATTTCTTCTTGGACCCATTGGTTGTTTAAAACTGTGTTGTTATTCTTGCTATTTAATTTCCAGAGTCCTTAGATAGCTGCTATATATATTCTGTTGAGAATTTATAGTTGCATTCAGTGGGAGACACAAAGTAGAACATGCTTATTCCATCTTCTTTGGAATTGGACCCTTCTTTTTCTGTTTAGCAATTTACTATAATTACTATATGAGTGGGCGTAAGTCTACCACCTTGGTATTTTGTTTTTTCTTTCAGCACTTAAAGAAGTCATTCCCCCATAATGATTTTTTGACATCTTTCTGGCCTCAACTATTTCTAATGAGAATTCTTCTATCATTTGTACAGTTGTTCTCCACTAGAAATTCTTCTGTATTCTCTAGAAGACTATAATTAGATGAGCCAAAATCCAAGCAGCGGGAGGAATACATGATACCAAGTGACATCATGAAGTACAAAACCATGGTGCTGAAGAAAAAATAATAGTTAACTGGTGGGAGGAGAGGACCCCTTTCTAAAGACATGGGACTAGAGTTGAATTTTAAGGACAAAGCAGGCGGACACCAGGAAGTAACAGGCAAGGGAACTGATTATTCACTCATGAGAAGGATGAGCTTGGGAGTTTGTGTGAAGTTGTCCTGACAGATACAGAACCCATAAGGAGAGACACAGTTTCTCTCTCAATCCCTCAGGGGTGAGATCCCTACAAGGCTTTCAGGGACAGAGTTTATACTTTAAGGTTTATAACACAAGGAAACTCAAGTAGAAATTTGAACCCTAGGATCCTATAGCCCAGAGCCTTGTCAACCTTGCCTTCCTCCTCCACATTGTCTACTTCTAATCCCTCCTTCCCTACATAACTTTCATGGGAACTCTTGAAACTGGTTTCTTGGTAAACTGAAAAAAAGTATCCAAAAGAAACCCACAGGTCTCCAGTGAACCCTTCTGGAATCCCTGTTGTGACTCTGAAGCTCCAAAATCTGGCACCAGATGGTAGATTTCAGAACAGTTTGCCTCTGGATCAGTGCTCCTTTGGGTCCTCCTCAGACTTTCAAGGAATGTGGCAGCAGTGAGAAGTGCCCTCACAGACCCATTGCCTTTACATTTCTGGGACCTGCAACTGGCCTAAAGGAGTACTTCAGGGAGGTTTAAACAAATTAGGCGTCATTACAGCAACAATCTACCACATCCAGTATTATCCACCCGTCTTGAGGCCTGCTGAAGATCATCTCTCTTCCTTTGGGGTTACTAAGAAAGATCCTTCTTCCTTCCTATGATCAGTGTGGTATAAGTGTATGAGCCATTCTGCAACCATGAGGAGAGAACTTGTGGAGTAGGGCTAGGGTGGAATGGGGCTAGGCATCAAGGAGAGAGTAAGAACTAAAACAGAGCAGATGTGATAGTTAATTTTATATGTCAACTTGGCTGGGCATTGGCACCCAAATATGTTTTCCAACATTATTCTAAATATTTCTGTGGGGGCATTTTGGGATGAGGTTAACATTTAAACTGGTAGAGTGAGGGGCGCCTGGGTGGCTCAGTTAGTTAAGCGTCCAACTTCAGTTCAGGTCATGATCACATGGTTCATGGGTTTGAGCCCCACTTGGGGCTCTGTGCTGACAGCTCGGAGCCTGGAGCCTGCTTCGAATTCTGTATCTCCCTCTCTCTCTCTGCCCCTCCCCTGCTCACACTCTGTCTGTCTCTCTCTCAAAAATAAATAAATATTTAAAAAAATTTTAAACTCATAGACTGAGTAAAGCAGATCACCTTCCATAATGTAGGTGGGCCTCATCCTATAAATGAAGGTCTGAATAAAAAAGACTGACCTCTCCTGATCAAGAGGGAATTCTGCAACATCAGCTTCTTTCTGTGTCACCAGCCTGATAGCCTTCATACTTGAACACCACTTTGACTCTTTCCTGGGTATTTAGCATAATGGCCTTTGGACTTAGACTGTAGTGTTGGCTTTTCTCTGGGTCTGCAGATTTTAGACTTGCCAGCTTCCATAAACATGTGAGCCAATTCCTTAAAATAAATATCTATATGCATATACATCCTGTTGATTCGATTTCTTTGGAGTACCCTAATACACCCCCTCAGATCATTTTGTACCACTCTGCACACACACATCAATTTCAACCAGCTTTCACTTCCAAATGCCTGCACCAGTGGTTCTTGTTTGGAGAACCATCCTTGCTTGGCCAATTAGAATGGCTTTGCCTGTATGTGCAGAGAGTTAAATGTGTCTGTGCCTTTTCATCCCACTGGATGACCCTTAACCAGTGAAAATCATGAATGAGAGAGTGCAAGTCCATCTCCCATCCTTCTGGTCGAGACAACTCTGATATATAATTTATACTCCAGAACTCCCCTATGGGATCAGGCTGAAACAGTCCTCTGCAGATGTCCCTAATATTGCATCTTCCTTGGCTCTCATCTTTTCCCTATCTCACTTCCCAACTTCTTTATCAGTTCCCCTGTAATATGTCCTATACCCAGTCCCAATGTGGTGGCATGTAGGTTTTTCCCACACTTTGAACAATTCTGTAACACCAGGTGAGTATCCTATAATTCAAATAAATTCTGACATTATCTACCCAAAATAGCATCAGATACCACAGATTAAGGAATCAGACCCACAAGACTTCTCTCCATTTCAGATACCAATTGTAAGCCCAGGTTGTTACCTGTGCTTCTGACCAACTGGCTACAGATTGGAAGTTCCTACAAACCCCACGCCCACCCTGCCTTGGACTTCAGATGCCAACTGCAAGTCCAGGTCTTACCTGTACTTCTGACTGACTAGATATAAATCAGAGATTCCCATGACCCCCTCCTTGGGTTCAATTAATTTGTTACAGAGGCTCACAGAATTCAGGAAACCTTTACTCACTAAATTACTGATTTATTACAAAGGATATTAAAGGGTAAAAACAACAGCCAGATGAAGAGATACACAGAGTGAAGTCCCAAACAAATGAGCTTATGTCCTTCTGGAGTTTGGGGCCTGCATGTTGGCATATGGAAGCATTCTGGTTCCCTAAACTGGAAGCTCTCTGAACTTCTTCCTTTTGGGCTTTTCTGGAGGCTTCATTACATAGACATGATTAATGCAATTATTGGTCACTGGTGATTGATTGAACCTCCAGCCTCTCTCCCCTCTGTGAAAATCAGGAGGTGGGACTGAAAGTTCCAAACCTCTATTCATGGTTGGTTCCCCTGGCAACTAGCCCCCATCTGCAGGTGCTTTCCAAAAGTCATCTTATTAACATAATCTTATTTGTGATGGACAGGAGCTTCTTATGAATAACAAGACATCCATTACACCTTTCTGGCTCTGAAGTGATTTCAGGAACTGAGGACAAGAGGACAAATATTATAACAAAAGATGTTTCCAGTTTTCTTATTGCTCAGAAAATACCAAGGGTTTTTGGGGAGCTGTGAGTTGTAAGCCAAGAACCATAGATGAAAACATATCTTAGATAAATTTGGTCATCTAAATGATGAAATAAATATTTCTTATAAATCACAATATTGCACCCTGGGAACACTTTCTTTTTTTTAATTGTTTTTTTAATATGAAATTTACTGTGAAATTGGTTTCCATGCAACACCCAGTGCTCATCCCAAAAGGTGCCCTCCTCAATGCCCATCACCCACTTTCCCCTCCCTCCCACCCCCCACCAACCCTCAGTTTATTCTCAGCTTTTAAGAGTCTCTTATGTTTTGGCTCCTCCCCTAACTTTTTTTTTCCTTCCCCTCCCCCATGGTCTTCTGTTAAGTTTCTCAGGCTCCACATAAGAGTGAAAACATATGGTATCTGTCTTTCTCTGTATGACTTATTTCACTTAGCATAATACGCTCCAGTTCCACCCACATTGCTACAAAAGGCCATATTTCATTCTTTCTCATTGCCAAGTAGTATTCCATCCTGTATATAAACCACAATTTCTTTATCCATTCATCAGTTGATGGACATTTAGGCTCTTTCCATAATTTAGCTATTGTTGAAAGTGCTGCTATAAACATTGGGGGACAAGTGCCCCTATGCATCAGCACTCCTGTATCCCTTGGGTAAATTCCTAGCAGTGCTATTGCTGGGTCATAGGGTAGATCTATTTCTAATTTTCTGAGGAACCCCCACACTGTTTTCCAGAGCGGCTACACCAATTTGTATTCCCCCAACAGTGCAAGAGGGATTCCATTTCTCCACATCCTCTCCAGCATCTATAGTCTCCTGATTTGTTCATTTTAGCCCCTCTGACTGGCATGAGGTGATATCTCAGTGTGGTTTTGATTTGTATTTCCCTGATGAGTGACGTTGGGCATCTTTTCATGTGCCTATTGGCCATTTGGATGTCTTCTTTAGAGAAGTTTCTATTCATGTCTTCTGCCCATTTCTTCACCAGATTATTTGTTTTTTGGGTGTGGAGTTTGGTGAGTTCTTTGTAGATTTTGGATACTAGTCCTTTGTCTGATATGTCATTTGCACATATCTTTTCCCATTCTGTCAGTTGCCTTTTAGTTTTGTTGTTTCCTTTGCAGTGCAGAAGCTTTTTATCTGCATGAGATCCCAATAGTTCATTTTTGGTTTTAATTCCCTTGCCTTTGGGGATGTGTCAAGTAAGAAATTGCTGCAGCTGAGGTCAGAGAGGTTTTTTCCTGTTTTCTCCTCTAGGGTTTTGACGGTTTCCTGTCTTACATTCAGGTCCTTTATCCATTTTGAGTTTATTTTTGTGAATGGTGTGAGAAAGTGGTCTTGTTTCATCCTTCTGCATGTTGCTGTCCAGTTCTCCCAGCACCATTTGTTAAAGGGACTTTTTTCCACTGGATATTCTTTCCTGCTTTGTCAAAGATTAGTTGGCCATACTTTTGTGGGCCCAATTCTGGAGTCTATATTCCATTGGTCTATGTGTCTGTTTTTGTGCCAATACCATGCTGTCTTGATGATTACAGCTTTGTAGTAGAGGCTAAAGTCTGGGATTGTGATGCCTCCCGCTTTGGTCTTCTTCTTCAATATTACTTTGGCTATTCAGGGTCTTTTGTGGTTCCATACAAATTTTAGGATTGCTTGTTCTAGCTTTGAGAATGCTAGTGCAATTTTGATTGGGATTGCACAGATTGTGTAGATTGCTTTGGGTAGTATTGACATTTTAACAATATTTTTTCTTCCAATCCAGGAGCACAGAATGTTTTTCCGTTTCTTTGTATCTTCTTCAATTTCCTTCATAAGCTTTCTATAGTTTTCAGCATACAGACCTTTCATATCTTTGGTTAGGTTTATTCCTAGGTATTTTATGATTCTTAGTGCAATTGTAAATGGGATCAGTTTCTTTATTTGTCTTTCTGTTGCTTCATTATTAGTGTATAAGAATGAAACTGATTTCTGTACATTGATTTTGTATCTTGTGACTTTGCTGAATTCATGTATCAGTTCTAGCAGACTTTCAGTGGAGTCTGTCGGGTTTTCCATGTATGATATCATGTCATCTGCAAAAAGTGAAAGCTTGACTTCATCTTTGCCAATTCTGATGCCTTTGATTTCCTTTTGTTGTCTGATTGCTGATGCTAGAACTTCCAACACTATGTTAAACAACAGCAGTGAGAGTGGACATCCCTGTCATGTTCCTGATCTCAGGGGGAAAGTTCTTAGTTTTCCCCATTGAGGATGATATTAGCTGTGGGCTTTTCATAAATGGCTTTTATGATATTTACATATGTTCCTTCTTTCTGGGAACACTTTCTTAAGTGATTTTCAAAATAATCCTCAACTCAGGGTCTTTTCTAGGGAATCTGCATACACACACATACACACACACACACACACACACACGACTTATTTACTTATGTGTGCAAAAAAAATGTGTGAAAAGAAATACACCAAAGTAGCAAAAATTATTACTTCTGTGGAATGAATTGGGAGAGGAAGTGGATAGGGTGAGGACTTACTTTTTCTATTACACATTTATATTGTTTAATTATTTTATTGCAGTGAGCATGAATTAAGTTTGAAATGTAAAAAATAAATTCAAGATAGGGAACAGTGGGTGGAACATATACTCCCACTCCCCCAACTATCCACAGGAATGCACCTAAAACAGTTTCTGGCACAAAATAAATGCCAAGAGATGTTTGTTAAATGAAGAAAGGAAAAACAAAAAGGGATAGTGAGGAACCCTGTCTACAAGGCCTAACTCCAACACTGCAGGAGCTTGTGTTTTCCTTCTCCTTGTTTTTCTGTTTCTTCCTTTTTATTTTTTTAATGTTTTTATTTATTTTTGAGAGACAGAGAGAGACAGAGCACAAGTGGGGGAGGGTCAGAGAGAAAGGGAGACACAGATTCTGAATCAGGCTCCAGGCTCTGAGTGGTCAGCACAGAGCCCGACATGGGGCTCAAACACATGAACTGTGAGATCATGACCTGAGCTGAAGCCGGATGCTTATCCAACTGAGCCACCCAGGCACCCGAATCCATTTCTTCCTTTTTAAAAAAGTTGTGTAGAATAGCAAAGGACTTTGAAAATGCCATTGTTCTGGTAATATTAAGAAACACACAAGTACAAAATAAGTGCAGCAATTAGCAAACTATTATCCACTTGCATAACAGGGTACTGGAGATTTATGAGGATGAAAAAGAAAGCCAGATGAGGCAGGGAAGTAACCCAAAAGAAAGATAAAACAAGGGGGCCTTAGAAGAAAAGCAAGGTCCCTAGGCTGAGAAGAACATTTAGCTTAGGGATTCTAGGCTGCCATTCTCTCCTTTCTCATCCAGATCTGGCCATTTAATTCAACTGAATAAATTTACTGAAAAGTGATCAGGCCCATGTTGCTTCCTTTTGCTACTGTTCTAAGCCCATCACATTTAGTATGGATAAGATTCAGAAAGGAAAACAGGAATAGAGAACAAAAGAGCAAGAAATTGTTAGTATGCCTGTCCCAAAAAACTGCCTGAACAAAATGGTTCCCTAATGACAAGCTCTCCATCAAGATAAATAAACTAGTGCTCACGTCACCAGCACATATACTAAAATTGGAACAATACAGAGAATTAGCATGGACCCTGCAAAAGGATGACAAGCACATGTGTGAAACATTCCATATTTTTGTATTTGAAAGTTGCCAACAGAGTACATCTTCATAGGTTTCATCACAAGAAAAAATAATTTTCATAACTATATATGGTGATGGACGTTAACACGATTACTGTGGCAATCGCTGTGCAATACATACAAATATCTAACCATTATGTTGTACATTTGAAACTAACAGTGTTATATGTCAATTATATCTCAATAAAAAATGATAAACCAAAGGACACAAAAAAAGCTTTGAAAATGAGGTCGCAAATGATCACTGCTATGTTTCCTGCCTTATATCTGAAATTCCCCAGTGAAATGCCTTCTTAAATTAATCTGTTCATCAGCTGTACCTCAAACTCAATATGTCCTAAAGTGAACTCCCCACACCAGGCCGGAAAACCTTCTCCAGCCCTCTTGTGTTTTTTCTGTCAATGAAGAAACCAAACCCACAGTTGCCCAAAGGGAATTCTGAGAATTCAGAATTTGTTTTTGACATCTCTCTTCCTTACTTCCTACATCAATCAATTGCTAAGTCCTATGTATTCTATTTCCCAAAATATCTGGCAGTAATATTAGGAACCACATATGTACAAAATAAATGCAGCGTCTATCTACCTCTCTCTATTCCCAGTGCTGCTTCAGGCCACCAACACCTCTTCCCAAGAGGAAGTCAACAGCCTAAGGGTTCTCCCTGTCTTTTCTAATCCATTCTGATCCACAGCAATTATCTCCCTAAAACACATATCAAGTCACTCTCCAGCTTAAAATTATTCGATGATTTTTTATGATAAAGTCCAAACTCCTCAACTTTTTTAAGGCTACAGTGATGGCTATGTCC
This sequence comes from Acinonyx jubatus, assembly GCF_027475565.1. Lineage (NCBI taxonomy): Eukaryota > Metazoa > Chordata > Mammalia > Carnivora > Felidae > Acinonyx > Acinonyx jubatus. The sequence goes on from NC_069391.1 coordinate 62,679,289, forward strand.
CTCCCCAGCCTCATTCATCCCTTACTTCACCTCTACACAGTTTACTGAACTTCCCGTTCTTTGAACTCAGAGAACGTTTTGCCTAAAATACCTTTTCCTTCCTTTATTCTTTTGGCTCTCTCTGATACACCCTCCGTGTCCCAGCTCCGTTGTCATTTGCACAGCTCAGGGAAGCCGATTTGTGACACCCAGAATTCTGTGGTTAGGGCGATTTGTGTCTTCTGAGAAAGCAGTCCTGGAAGAGGCCCAAGAAACTCCTGTTGCGGACAAGTTAAAACGCCGGAGATCCTGGTGTGCTCACCTGTCGCTATGCAAGCATTTGGGTCCTTCAGATCCACCTTAGGCAGGGACAGGGCACCGCATTACCGGGAGACTAGAACTGGTAGGCCGAAAGCTTGGCTCCGTGTGAGACCCCGCCTCTTACCCTGCGTCGGGGGAGGGAGGGAGCGGGAGTAGGCAGGCAGTGAGTGGTCCGGGGCGGAGTGCGCCTGCTCAGTGGCGTCCAGTGGTAGGACGTCTGTAGGTTTACTCTCTGGTGTAGACGCGGAAAGTTTCTGGCTGCAACGAGAACGTAGCTCACGTGAGTCAGAGGCACAGGGGCTGGGGGGGGGGGGGGGGGAAGGGGCCCTTCAGAGCATCCAGATCCTTTAAATCTACCTGTCGCGGCTTTGAGCCCTTTGCAGCTCAGCCTTTGCTAGGAGACGGATACCTTCCAGTCTGTTAAATTGCTATTTATAAAATGCACTGGAAAGTTTAGAAGAAATTGGGCGTCATTTAAAAAAGATTATTAGTGCTTAGTAAAGCACTAATTGAACATTTGTTATTGTCAGTGAAGCAGTCTAGGAATTACTCCGTTCCTAAGTAATTTTACACAGAATTCTAAAGAATTGTGGGAGATAATTTTATCTGAGCCACAAAGAGCTTCCACCAGATGAGAACTGGTGAGAATTGCAACATTAAATCCAACTCGAAATGATCTCTTTGTAGGAAGAAACTAATATGAAAATCGTGGGTATACTTAATGGTAGTAATTTTAATTTCCTTTTTCATCTACTCATTGATAATCTTGTCAGAAATGGGCACCAGTTACCATGTCTTCTGTGTAGCCATCTATGTCAGGTTCTAGGAGAAATCAAAGACAATTGTCCCTGCCCTTTGGAAGTCTGCACACTCTTAGGTGTTTTGGAGTCATCAAAACAAAATTAGTGCATTCCAGGCCTCTCTCCTGAGAGTGGCACTTCGGGAGGCGCCATCTAGTTCTGGATAAACATTGGCTGATAATTGCCTTGAGTTAGTCCTTGTGAAAAAGTATTATAACGAATCAGTGTTTAGCATGTGTGAGTGTAGCATGGATCTGAGTCTGCACTGTTCTAACTAAAGGGTCCCTTGTTCCTAACTTCTCTAGATAAGAATTTAAGCCATTATATCAAAGTTTACCTTAGATGAACTTTAGGAAAGGTGAGAGAGGTGATTTTTTTCTAGTGTACGACTGCAAGAGCTTTTCTGAAGAGTTTCTGTATCAGAAATTAGCAGGGATGCTTGTTAAAAATGCAGAATCTGGGTGCCCCACCTCAAACCCACTAAGTCACGTTCTCTGATGGCTTATGGCCCAACAACTCTGTAAAATGCACATTGGTACTTGCATTTTTCCAAAGCATCTACTCCGTTATAGAAAGCATCCATACTCTGTATCTTGTCCTGTTAGCCTCTGGTTTATTCTTCCCTCTCAAACATTACCTTATTCCACTCTCCTCCATGTCTGCTAAGCTGCAGCCACACTAGTCCCTTTCAATTCTTTGACCCCCACCCCAGCTGCAGGACCCTGGCTCTTCCATGTAGAAGCCTCTATCTGGAAAGCCACTTTCCATTTTAAACAAGGTAATAAACAAGGTAAATAAATTTGAGACTCTAGTCTCAAATGCCATACCTTGGAAATCCTTCCCTAATCAACTGATCTGAAGCAAGCTTCTCTCTGCATTCTATTAGTTTCCTTGTTGGCACTTATCAGTATTTGTAATTAGTTACATGTTTGTTTATTTGTGCATTGCTTTTCTGCCTCATGTAAATCCATGAGGACAAAGGTGATGTGTGTTTTGTTCACTCTTTTATATCCAGTACTTGTCCTTGTAGGGGCCAAGGGCAAGTAGCCCCAAGATGGGCTACTTTGGCATGAATGTTATTTTGAGTTAAAAGTAATCAAAACTCAGCAGATTCAGGAAAAGTTCTTTACCTCCACCTTAACTGCCTGATTGTACCAGGAAAAGAGCTATTAATGGAGATTCCTCTTTGCTTAAGAAACTTATCTATATAACAGGGCAACCTTTGTTTTCCAGACATCTCCTTTCACCTTACTACTAGTGGTCTTTCTCTCCTTTGTGTCCTGAGACTCTTACCCTTCTCCTTGGCTTATGTAAGTATCATGTTGCCTGTCTTTGGAATTTACATGTCTGTGTGAATTCCCAATAGGTATGCTACCAAATTTGATTTTCTCCTGTTAATCTGTCTCATGTCAATTTGATTGTTAGTCCAGCTAGAGGGACCTTGAAGGTAAATGAAATTAATCCTCCCAGACATCCCATTGTAACCATGTAATAATATGTTAGTTGTGTTTATTGAATGAGTAAATGAGCAAACACCCAACTTGCTTAAAAGACCTCTGAGATTCCCTGTGATTTGCCTCGTAGTTAGCCATCCGTCTTCCTTTTCCAACTTGAATCTTTCTGTCCACTTAGGTGGTTTTCTTAGAGGGCCTCATGACAAATTACTTAATGTTTCTGATGCCAGGAATGCCCTCATGAACCCTGTGCTTATCCATATTTTCCACATCCTTCTGATACAAGTTCAGTTTGTGCCTTCTGAAGCCTTTCCAACCACTTAAGTCCTCAATGATAATGTCATTCATAGGCCCACAGAGTTTGAATCCTAGGTTAGTACAAGAGTTTGATTATGTAATTGTTTCATGGTTAGTCTTGGCTACTCATCAGACATGTATCTGAATATCCTTAGTTTCCCAGGTATACTGTTGAGCAGCCTTGAAGTTACATTACAAAGACATCATCCCTGTTCTCATAAGTAGTAATTCTTAAACCTGTTCTTTAATTGCAGAGCACCATGAGTTGTTTTACCAGTTGATGGTAATAACTAGGCCTCAGTTGAAACTCATTTATTTATTCGTTCACACTTATAAGCTATGGTAACATCAGAGCTCAAAGCTCCGTGAAGTAAAGGTATTTAATTTCCATTTATCATGCATCTAATGAGGAATTTTTATGCAGATCACATCTCAAAAATGGCAGACATAACTTTCAAGAAATCACATATCCAAGTTTTTCTGTTAACATTATTTTGGGTTGCTGAAAGAGAGTGATAACAAGCACAAAGTTTCTATGAAAATATGTGGAAGAAAAAACTTGAGATTGAGAATTCCTGACACGAAGTTTCTCTTGATTTTTGCAGGCTGGTTTACAAAACCACTGTTACAGTAAACATAGTTGTCTAAGAAAGAATAGTAGTCAAGGTTACAGGCGTGTGTGTGTGTGTGTGTGTGTGTGTGTGTTAATTTTAATCTTTTTAGAGGTGGAAAAGTATTTGAAATAGCACATTATATATCACTCTTGCAGGTGAACCCAGCAGTTTAAATTGAAAAGATGAGATTTTAAATTTCTTTGAAAAGGTGAGAATTCATTTGCTTTATTAATAGTGGTGGTAGAACCCAGCAATTTACCAATAAAAAGAAAACTATTTGTGAATTATGGGGAAAATTAAATCATAAGGTTTGTAAGTCTTCACATATGTATAGATTAGAATTTCAGGCCTAATCAGCATTGGCGTCCTATGAAAAGCTAACTTTGATGCACTTAGATTTGCTTCATTTTAGGATTTCAGGATTGGTGATTTCAATGTTAAATGTGGCTTTTAAGAAGTTTTAGTAAACTGTTCAAGAAGACAGATGGGCAGATGTGGTATCTGTACTCAACCAAACTTAAAGAAGATTGGGCATTAGCATTGTTTTCAGCAGATAAGTAGTTTGATTTAAACTTGATACATTATGGTGTTCATCCCCATCCCCATCCCTAATCTCCAGGAATGTCAAGGTGTCTAGGGAGGGTTTTTACTGGCTGACAGGAATTCTGAGAGAACCACTAGATACCAATGTGTTGCTTCAATCAGCTGGAACAGTGAGGAAGTGGGCAGGCAGAAAGGCTGCAAGTACTGATCAGTATTAGAATGGCTTTTTTGTCAATTGGTGTTGTAGACTCTATAAGTCTAAAGTTCTCTTTTGGCCAGCAAAAGAGCAGACACAGGATTGAAAGCGAGAGATGGCTAATGTCCAGGAAAAGACAAGATCCCAGAATAAGGGTCCTTGCCCCATTTTTATTAGGATCAGAAGGCTTACAAACATGGCAATGGGCATACAGAAAGGGACAATGAATCTGTGAACATTAACTTGTAGACGTGAGGGAAAGGAGGTCTTGAAGATATTCATGGTTAGAGGTTTGGATTCATACAAAACAAAATCCAGGCACCGGGCAGTTGGGAGAAGGTTGTTTACAGAGGACATGAGGCAGCACCTCTGTTTAACTTAGCTAGCCTAGGGGATGAGACAGATAGGGGGAATAACCTCAGGGTTGACAAGGCACCTTTTCTTTTGTTAACCATCTCTTCTCTGAGCTGCTTTGCCTGCAGTGCAGCAGTCCATGGTCCAATTCACCAATTTACCTAACCCGGCCCTATTCTCCTATGAAAGCAACTTTCTGCTATATACTAAATTTGGGGTGCTTTCACCCTGAATATCTAATCTTGTTATTCCTATGTATTGGGCAACTTTGCGTCATTTCTACTTCAGGCCTTTGCCTCACTCTATTTTGGGGGGCTCTACATCCCTCCTATTTTGGGGTGCCTTTGCACCTCCCTATTCCTGGCACCTTTGTGCCTCCCTATTCTTGGGGTTTCTTTGCACCCCCCTATTCCTGGGGTGCCAATCTGATTTAGCCAAACTTGGGTGTCAGTATTTTATGACTTTGTATTTCTTTATGACTTGTCAACCCATTGGTGTAAGCCCAGGGGATTACTAAATTTATCCCCCACAAACAGGTGTTGGATAGATAAGCCAAGCAAGTGTCAAGTTTGATGGGCTTTTCATGTCTGCACTATTAAAAAGACTTGTTTTTATATTGGTCTATTCAGGTGTATGTTACAATTTTAAGCCTTCAGTAGGATGAGCAGCTCTACAGAGAATTCCACCAGTAGATTTTTGAGTGATAACCAAATTGTGAAGAGTTTCATCTCTTCTAACAAAGTCTACTGTTCTCACAGTTGTTAAGGTGGGATTTGATGTAGCAGAAGAAGAATGTCTGTGCTAATTTAATAGCAGAAAATCAGACATTTTTATTTGATTTTTAGTAAAAAGAAGAACATCTTGAACAGGGGGCAGGATCAGCACTTTGCATCTATAATAGGCACTTACTGTTTGTAAGACTTCATGTATAAAGGAAACTAATAGAGTGATAGTGTATCCAGATTCATCTGCATGTTGTTAGAAGACAGGGGAAATTGCTAACCAGTCTTCTTTCTAAATTTATTTTTACATTTATATAAAGGTAGTGTGGAAAGGGGAACAATAATAAGGGATTAAAAGGCCATAAGCTTGCAAACATTTTGTAATAATTACTGTTTTGGTATTGAGTAGATTATTCCTGTGACCTAAACCCTCTCAGAATCTTTCTATGTTAACTCTAACGAAGTGGGGAGTCAATTCCAAGGCAGAAAAAGTACTGTTCATCTTTTCATAATAATAACTTTAGGGGCACCTGGATGGCTCAGCTGGCTAAGCATCAACTCTTGATTTCAGCTCAAGTTGTGCTCTCACAGTCATGGGATCAATCCCCACATCTGGCTATGTGCTGACAGCATGGAGCCTGCTTGAGATTCCCTCTCTTCCTCTCTCTCTGCCCCTCCCCTGGTCACATGCATGCTCTCCCTCTCCCTCTCAAAATAAATAAACAAACATTAATATATATAAACAAACATTAAAATATATATATAATAACTTTATTCCAAAATAATTCACATGCCCTGAAGTTAAACCTTTTAAAATGGACAATTCACTGGTTTTTTCAGTGTATTGATTTATTTCTTTAGTAGAGTATATTCACCAAGTTGTGCATTGATCTCCACTCTATAGGGCTAGAACATTTTGTCACCCCAAAAGAAACACCATACACATTAGCAGTTATTCCCCATTCCTTTCCCCTCCTAATCCCTGGCAACCACTAATTACTTTATGTCTCTATGAAGTTTTGTCTGCTTTCTTTAAATTAGCATGTTTTCAGGATTCATCCTGATCCCTGTATCAGAACTCCACTCCTTTATATGACCAAATAATATTTCATTGTATGGATATACTTTGTTTTGTTCATGCTTTCATCAGTTGATTAACATTTGGGTTGTTTCCACTTTTTGGCCATTATGAATAATGCTATGAACATTCATGTACAAGTTTTTGTGTAGACCTATGTTTTCAGTATGTACACACGCTCACACACACACACACACACACACACACACACACACATACACTTAGGGGTACAATTGCTGGTATCTCTATGTTTAACTTTTTGAGGTACTGCCAGACTTTTTCCAAAAAGTCTTTACCATTTTCATTTCCCCTCAGCCATCCTTGCTAACACTTTTTATTGTCCCCCCTTTTTTTTAAGTTTTTATTTTAATCACTGGGTGCTCATAATAGAAGTGCACTCTTTCGTCTTCATACCTATTTCACCCATCGCCCCACCCACCTCACCTCTGGTAATCATCAGTTTATTCTCTATAGTTAGAAATCTGTTTCTTGGTTTGTTTCTCTCTTTTTTTCCCCCATTGCTTGTTTGTTTTGTTTTTTAAATTCCACATATGTGTGAAAACATATGGTATTTGTCTTTCTCTGACTTATTTTGCTTAGCATTATACTGTCTAGCTTCATCCATGTTGTTGCAAATGGCAAGATTTCATTCTTTTTATGGCTGAATAATATTCCTGTTGTATGTATATACCGCATCTTCTTCATCCATTTATCCATCGATGGACATGTAGGCTTCTTCCATATCTTGGCTATTGTAAAGTAATGATACAATAAACATAGGGGTGAATGTATCCCTTTGAATTAGTGTTTTTATATTCTTGGATAAATACCCAGTAGTGCAATTGATGGATCATAGGGTAGTTCATTTTTAACTTGATGAGGAATCTCCATACTATTTTCCAGAGTAGCTGCACCAGTTTGCACTCCCACTAACTGTGCATGAGAGTTCCTTTTTCTCCACATCCTCACCAAGACCTCGTTTATTGTGTTGTTGATTTTAGCCATTCTAACAGGTGTGATATCTCTTGTAGTTTTGATTTGTATTTGAGTGATGAGTGATGTTGAACATCTTTTGAAGTGTCTGTTGGCCATCTGGATATGGTCCAGATGAAAAGTGTCAATTCATGTTTTCTCCCCATTTTTAGATTATTTGGGGGGGGGATGTTGAGTTGTATCATTTCTTTATATATTTTGAATACTAACCCTTTATCGGATATGTCATTTGCAAATATCATCTCCTATTCCATACGTTGTCTTTTAGTTTTGCTGATTGTTTCATTAGCTATGCAAAATCTTTTTATTTTGGTGAAGCCCCAATAATTTATTTTTGCTATAATGTTGCTATAGCCGATGTCAGAGAAATTACTGCCTGTGTACTCCTCTAGGATTTTTATGGTTTTAGGTCTCACATTTAAGTCTTAATTTTGTGTGTGATATAAAAACGGGGTCCAGTGTCATTCTTGTCATATTTCTATACAGTTTTCCCAACACAATTTCTTAGAGACTGTCCTTCTCTGATTGAATATTCTTTCCACCTGTATAGAAGATCAATTGACCATCTAATTGTGGGTTTATTTCTGGGTTTTCTATTCTGTTCTATTGATCTATGTGCCTATTTTTTTAATATTTATTTATGTATTTTTGAGAGAGAGAGAGACAGAGAGAGAGAGAAAGAAAGAAAGAAGGAAAGAAAGAAAGAAAAGAAAGAAAGAAGGAAAGAAAGAAAGAAAGAAAGAAAGAAAGAAAGAAAGAAAGAAAGAAAGAAAGAAAGAAAGAAAGAATTCCAAGCAGGCTCCACACTGTTAGTGCAGAGGAGCTCAAACTCACAAGCCATGAGATTATGACCTGAGCTGAAATTGAAGAGTCGGACACTTAACCAACCTGAGCCACCCAAGCACCCGCTATGTGTCTATTTTTGTGCCAGTACCAGTCTTCTTTGATTAATTCAGCTTTGTAATATAACTTGAAGTCTGGAATTGTGATGCCTCCACTTTGCTTTTCTTTTTCAAGATTGCTTTGGCTTTTTGGGGTCTTTTGTGATACCATACAATTTTTAGGATTGTTCTGCAAAAAATGCTGTTGGTATTTCGATAGGGATTGCATTAAATGTTAAATTGCTTTGGGTATTATAGATTTTTTAACAATATTTATTCTTTCAATCCATGAGCATGGAATATCTTTCCATTTCTTTGTGTCTTCTTCAGTTTCTTTCAACAGTGTGTTATCATTTTCATACTACAGGGCTTTCACCTCTTTGGTTAGGTTCATTCCTAGGTTTATTGTTTATTTACAGTTCCTTTGGTGCAGTTGTAAATGGGGTTGTTTTTGTAATTTCTCTTTCTGCTGCTTCATTATTGGTGTATAGAAATGCAACAGATTTCTGTATATCTATTTTGTATCCTATGACTTTACTGAATTCGTTTATTAGTTCTAGTAGGGTTTTTTTTGTGGAGTCATTCAGGTTCTCTAAATATAGAATCATGTAATCTGCAAATAGTGTAAGTTTTACTTCTTCCTTGCCAATTTGGATGCTTTTTATTTCTTTTTGTTGTCTGATTGCTTCAGCTAGCACTTCCAGTAATATGCTGAATAAAAATGGTGAGAGTGGACATCCCTGTCTTGTTCCTGACCCTAGGAAAGGCATTTAGGTTTTCCCTTAAAGGACAATATTAACTGTGGGTTTTCCATATATGGCCTTTGTTATATGGAGGTATTATGTTCCCTGTAAACCTACTTTGTTGATGGCTTTTATCATGACTGGATGTTGTACTTTGTCAAATGCTTTTGCTGCATGTATTGAAATGATCATATGGTTCTTATCTTTTCTCTTATTAATGTTGTTGGTGTATCACAATGATTGATTTGCAAATATTGAACTACCCTTGCAACCCAGGAATAAATCCCACTTGATCATAATGAATGACTTTTTTGTTTTGGTTTGGTTTGGTTTGGTTGTTTGTTTGTTTTTAATTTAAATTCAAGTTAGATATAGAGTAGTCTTGGCTTCAGGAGTAGAACCCAGTGATTCATCTCTTACATATGACACCCAATGCTCATCCCAAAAAGTGCCCTCCTTAATGCCCATCACCCATTTAATCCATTCTTCCACCTACCTCCCCTACAGCAACCCTCAGTTTGTTCCATGTATTTAGGGGTCTCCTATGAATTGCTTCCCTCTCTGCTTTTGTCTTATTTTTCCTTCCTTTCCCCTATGTTCATCTGTTATGTTTCTCAAATTCCACATATGAGTGAAATCATATATTTACCTTTTTTTGACGGATTTATTTCACTTAGCATAATACATTCTAGTTCCATCCCCATTGTTGCAAATGGAAAGATTTCATTCTTTTTCATTGCTGAGTAGTATTCCATTGTATAAATATACCACAGCTTCTTTATCCATTCATAAGTTGACGCACATTTGGGCTCTTTCCATAATTTAGCTATTGTTGATAGTGCTGCTGCAAACAATGGGGTGCATGTTCTCCTTTGAATCAGCATTTTTGTATCCTTTGGATAAATAGTAGTGCAATTGCTGGGTCATAGGGTACTTCTATTTTTAATTTTTTGAGAGCCTCCATACTGTTTTCCAGAGTGGCTGCACTAGTTTGCTCCTTTGTCCCCAGAGGGCCATCTCCATGAACACTACCTCTCAGGAACACCTTCCAAGAAGAGTAAATAATCTTCCCCTTGTGTACCCCAAGTGTTCTTCAAATCACTTTCCATGCTGCCGTCTGTCCCGCTGGTTGTTTGTCTGCCTTCTCTCCAGGAGCATGGCAGTGCCCTCAGGGCTCTATCCAAGCAAGGCTCTATCCAAGCAGCCAAGACTGCTGATCTTTAAAACTCCAGGCTTTAAGCTTCATGATTTACAAGAACTCAGGAAATTCAGCCCCTCTCATGTTCCAAGCCAATGGCTTTGGAGAAATGTTCTCCTTGTGTGTTCCTCTGTATGCTCCTCTGTCTCTCACCCTTCTCTGAAACCATGCCTCCCTCCCCCACTATAGCACCCACAATCTGTTTTTCCCCTAAACCCCATCTGTGCACTTCCTACCTTCTTTGATGTGGCCTCTTCTCTCCCTTTACTTGTGGAGTTTGTTTTGTCAGTCTGCAGATCTATTTCTGAGGTATTGAGGATGATTTGATCATTATCTAGTTGTGGAATAAGGCCAGCCTAGGGTCTTCCTTTTCTGCCACCATCTTCCTCTCCTATATTGCAATCTATTATTTTAAATTCAACCTTGACATTGTAACTTGTACAACTCTATAAGGAGCCTTAAATAAAATGTGTTTAATCATTTATTAGTTGTATTCCTTACCCTCTTTGACAGAAGGAGAAATTAAGACATAAAATCCATCAAGAGTTAGGAATCATCTTGGTTCCACTAGTTAACTACTGGCTAACAATTACCTCTTAGTGCCTTAATTTTTTCTTATCTCCAAAATGGGGGTGTTAATGGTACCCGCCTGTTAAGGTTGTGAAGATTAAATGAGCTTGTATATGATTCTTTGTACCTGGCCCATACGAAATGCTATATACATGTGAGTTATTCTTAATATTAGTTTAGCAACACCCAGACCAAATATCTTTTTGTTGGCTCTCTTAGTGACCATGTCAAGTGAGAGAGAATTTGGCAGAGCTTACTGTGATGATGGCTATGACTCATTTCTCTCCTTTTCCAGCCTGGGTCAAGGCATAGGAAGTTGAAGGAGAGTATGTAGTAGAGGAAAAACTTTTCCTTTTACCTTTCAAGGTCTTCTGGCTGGTTTAAGAATTAAATTAACATGAGACCAATTAATAGGAGAAAAACTAAAGTTTTATTATGTGTTCACAAAGACCCAATAATGAAATTGAGACCTAAAGAAATGACCAAGACAGAAAGCTTTTATACTGTTTAGACAAAGAGATGATAAATCTGTGAGGAATTGACAGGACAAAGAAAATTTATGTCCAGGAACTTTAATTAGGAATTCTAAACAGATTTGGGCTGGCGTAGTAAATTAGGAAAAAGTAACACGGGTTGTTTAGACAGCCTTCTCAGCCTTAAAATCCCTGTCTCTGGTGATAAGGTTGTCTTTTTACATCCTGGTATAGCAATGGTCCCTTTTAGGGGGATCAGAGTATTCGTTTGGCATTGGCTGTTTCTTAAGTAACTTTGGGTTTTCTTAAGTGATTTATTTAAAATAGTAAGCCAAAGTGGCACATTTGGGGGCAGCCTACCATTGCACACATTCAGAGTTAGCTGGTAGGTGGTTTTATCTCACTGAACCAGCCTCTTAGTCCTGACAATAGGTCAGTTTAGTAAAATTCATTTCAGGAGGTGGTTATTTCAGGGATGTTCTCAAAGTTAGGTCTATGATTCAAATAATCAGGTAGTCAGTAAGAGGCATTTCTATGGGAACAAAAGAAAAACAGTGATTAATGATTGGATCAAATTATAAGCCAGTTTTTTTTTAAGTTTATTTATTTTGAGAGAGAGAGAGAGAGCACGCACGTCAGAAGGGGAGGGGCAGAGAAAGGGAGTGAGAATCCTAAGCAGACTCCACTCTGACAGTGCAGAACCCAACACACAGCTGGAAATCACGAAACGTGAGATCATGACCTGGTCCAAAATCTAACTCTTGTTAGACGCTTACCTGACTGAGTAACCCAGGTGCTCCATAAGCCGGAACTTCTCAGTTCTGAAGTTATCCAGTCCAAAAGGCATCTAGATGTCAGGCTCAAAATGTCTTCAGAGGTGCCTGGGTGCTTCTGTCGGTTAAGCATCCAACTTTTGATGTCGGCTCAGGTTTCAACACCTGTGTCGGGCTCTGTGCTAGGCATGGAGCCTGCTTGGGATTCTCTCTCTCTCCCACTCTTTTCTGTCTCTCTAAAATAAAAAAATAAGTAAAAGAAATAATTTTTTTTAAAGAAGGGAAATTTACATTGGATGTAGACATTTCTTTTTGTTTTATATCCAATTTCTGTGATTTCATCTTGTCAAGGGAGTCCCTAACGCTAGTCATTATACTAATAAAACAATTGACAGTTCTTTATAATATATATTTTTTATTTTTATTTTTTTCAATATATGAAGTTTATTGTCAAATTGGTTTCTATACAACACCCAGTGCTCATCCCAAAAGGTGCCCTCCTCAATACCCATCACCCACCCCCCCCTCCCTCCCACCCCCCATCAACCCTCAGTTTGTTCTCAGTTTTTAAGAGTCTCTTATTCTTTGGCTCTCTTCCAGTCTAACCTCTTTTTTTTTTTCCTTCCCCTCCCCCATGAGTTTCTGTTAAGTTTCTCAGGCTCCACATAAGAGTGAAACCATATGGTATCTGTCTTTCTCTGTATGGCTTCTTTCACTTAGCATAACACTCTCCAGTTCCATCCACGTTGCTACAAAGGGCCATATTTCATTCTTTCTCATTGCCACGTAGTACTCCATTGTGTATATAAACCACAACCTCTTTATTCATCAGTTGATGGACATTTAGGTTCTTTCTTTGGCTATTGTTGAGAGTGCTGCTATAAACATTGGGGTACAAGTGCCCCTATGCATCAGTACTCCTGTATCCCTTGGGTAAATTCCTAGCAGTGCTATTGCTGGGTCATAGGGTAGGTCTATTTTTAATTTTTTGAGGAACCTCCACACTGTTTTCCAGAGTGGCTGCACCAATCTGCATTCCCACCAACAGTGCAAGAGGGTTCCTGTTTCTCCACATCCTCTCCAGCATCTATAGTCTCCTGATTTGTTCATTTTGGCCACTCTGACTGGTGTGAGGTGATATCTGAGTGTGGTTTTGATTTGTATTTCCCTGATGAGGAGCGACGTTGAGCATCTTTTCATGTGCCTGTTGGCCATCTGGATGTCTTCTTTAGAGAAGTGTCTATTCATGTTTTCTGCCCATTTCTTCACTGGATTATTTGTTTCTCGGGTGTGGAGTTTGGTGAACTCTTTATAGATTTTGGATACTAACCCTTTGTCCAATATGTCATTTGCAAATATCTTTTCCCATTCCGTTGGTTGCCCTTTAGTTTTGTTGGTTGTTTCCTTTGCTGTGCAGAATCTTTTTATCTTCATAAGGTCCCAGCAGTTCATTTTTGCTTGTAATTCCCTTGCCTTTGGGGATGTGTCAAGTAAGAAATTGCTATGGCTGAGGTCAGAGAGGTCTTTTCCTGCTTTCTCCTCTAGGGTTTTGATGGTTTCCTGTCTCACATTCAGGTCCTCTATCCATTTTGAGTTTATTTTTGTAAATGGTGTGAGAAAGTGGTCTAGTTTCCACCTTCTGCATGTTGCTGTCCAGTTCTCCCAGCACCATTTGTTAAAGAGACTATCTTTTTCCCATTGGATGTTCTTTCCTGCTTTGTCAAAGATTAGTTGGCCATACATTTGTGGGTCTAGTTCTGGGGTTTCTATTCTATTCCATTGGTCTATGTGTCTGTTTTTGTGCCATATATATATATGTGTATATATATATATATATATATATATATATATATATATTTTTTTTTTTTAATATAGTCAAAGGACCTATTGTCTGGCCATTGACAAGTAGAATCTATTAATAGTGACTCAAACCAATAAGCCTTTTAATGGCTTAACCAAAGGTACAGGATACATCCAGAGAGGATATGGATGATGCAGCCCCTACAATCTGAAGATTTATTCTGAAATTAGTCTAAGAAAGCAAAGGCCTTTGTTGCATAAGCAATAAGGATGGCATAGTGAAAATAATGTCTCTGGAATCCCATGAAAACATGAGATGCTGCCAGTCACAGACACACTAATCTGTTATACCAGGCAGGTGCTTCTGGAATGGAACTTTTCAGCAGTAATCCAGCAATGAAGGTTGAGATGCCAAAGGTTAGAAAAACACCCCTGAAACCTGGCACAGCCAAACAGAGAGACTTAGAACCCCAGTCTGTTTAACTGGCCACCAATGGTCACCCTGGTAAGCACACCCTCCAGATAGTGTAGACAAAGAGAATATTCTCATTGATCACAAAGCCAAGATCTCAGGACATAGAGAAAAAAAAAAAAGGAAAATTCTAACAGTTTTATCTAAACCTTGGGTCTTTTGGAGCCACTGTAATACCTAAGAGGGTTTGCTGAGAGGTTAGATTCTGTGTGTTGTTTTACAGCATACTTCATTGCAAGGAAGTTTTCTTGAGCTTGTCAGGTGACTTAGTGTCAATCTGATCTGTTCCATGACCAACTTATCCTATCACAGGAGTCTCCTTGAGGAGGCGAGTGCTCTAATAGCTTTTAAGTGATCGACCTCTACCCACCCATTTTGTGGCTTTGACTTCCAAGATGTCCGTTAGCAACAGATGATAACATAAAAGACGCAGAGGAAAACAAAGACCATCTCGGGGAGGAAATGGATCAGTGACCAAACAGTACTCTACCAAATTTAACCAAAGAATCCCTAAGTCTTGGGGCTCCTCGGTGGCTCAGTCAGTTGAGCATCCCTCCAGCAATGCTCAGGGCATGATCTCGTGGTTCATGAGTTGAAGTCTCACATCAGGCTCTGTGCTGACAGCTTAGAGCCTGGAGCCTGTTTCAGATTCTCTGTTCCCCTCTCTCTTGGCCCCTCCCCTGCTCATACTCTGTCTCTCTCTCAAAATTAAATAAACATTCAAAAAAATTTTTTTTAATTACAAAAAAGAGTCCCTAAGCCAAAGGAACTAGTTCCATAAATATTTTCTCCTAATCTAAATTTAGATGAAAGGACTCACCACACCTGCTCTATCAGATTTAGCAGATAGAGATTCCAAGAAGCTGGCATGGTGAGAAATCTCACTTATGGCTGGCTAAATGTCAGAGGTCCCAGGGTCTCTCAGCTGCAGCAGTGTCCAGCGAGTGGTGTCCAGCAAGTTAAAGTATCCTACTGACTCTGTCAAGTGTTGAGAAGCAAGACTTCCTATTCCCTTCAAAGTCCTTCTAGCTGGACTAAGAATCAAATTGACATGAGACACCTTAACAGGATAAAATCAAATTTAATAGCATATGGGAATCCACACAGACATGGAAATTCCAAAGATAGGCAAAATGAGACATATAGGTCATTCCGAACTAGGGGGAAGGAGGTAGGGGTCTGGAACTTCAAAGGGAAGAAATGCAATTCACAAAAAAATGAAAAGAGTAAATATTTGGTAAACAAAGGTTTGCCCTGCCATATAGGTGGGTTACTCGGTTAAACTTATCTCTGGTAATAACCCTTATTCTAGAAAGACCCTTCAATTTAGATTCTTCTATGTAGTTAAGGAGGGCAGCAAATTTTCTCTTGAGCCTTCAGGGTTGCCTTCAGCTCAATAATCCACATACCAAAATGGCCCATCTTGGGGCAATCTGCCCTGGGTCCCTGAAATAGAAAACAAAACCTCAAAGACCATTAGCAGAACTGAATTATAATATTTACAAAGATGTTGAAGTGGCCAGAATGTGCCACTTTGGCATATGGATCATTTTGAGCTGAAGGCATTTGAGACCCTACAGACTCAAGAGAAACTTTTGTCCTCCCTTAACCACACAGAATAATCTAAATTGGGGGTCTTTGCCAGAAGAAGGGTTATTAACAGATAAATTTAATCTGAGTGACCCATCTGTATGGTGTGGCAAACATCTAATTACCACACATCTGGTCTTCTTATTGCCCTATGAAGTACTTTCCTTCCCTCTGAAGTCCCAGACCCCAACACTTTTATCCTTAGTTCAGGATGACATATATGCCTCATTTTGCCTGACTGTCTTTGGATTTCCATGTCTATGGGGAGTCCTATATATATAGGATTAAATTCTATTTTCTCCTGTTAATCTGTCATAAGTCAATTTGAGTCTTAGTCTAGCTAAGGGAAGAGCAGGAATTCTTGTTCTCTGACAATGTCTTACTGAAACATAATTTTTCTCTTTATAACCATCCTCATTTTTACTAAAGGTACCCAAATTAAGACTAACTTATTTAAAAAGCAAGTCCTGTTTGTTTATATAAGTGCAGCAAGAATAGCAAATGGTCACATAGACTCTTTTGAATCTGCTTTGCTGGAACTTTTCATAAGGAATCTCCAGATTGAACTTTTAATTGCCTCTCAAGGCCAGAAGCCAACCCAAATATTTACCATTATATTTTGCCTGCAATACCTATAGATTTGGGTTAATTCCTTTCTTCTCCAGGTCTCCAAATTTTCCTGAAGTTCTGTCCCTGCCAGGAAGTGATCTTTACTTACCTGGTAAGGCTGCTAGGAATCCTGTAAGTAAACTCATCAGGTTGTTTTTCCAACAGTCTTGATTGGCTCCATAACTCTACTTTAGTTCCTTAAGGCAATCTAGTCATATCTGAGTCTATGCATGTCTCCCTCAAATAAAACATTCCAGTCAAAATCTTGCTAATACAACCAATGATTCTAATTGTGTCCTCTTACAAGGAGAACAAATTCTTATTGAATTAGTGCAAATAAATATATATCTTTAAAAATACAAGAATATTCACTGAGTTTTTTAATTCTGGAGGGTTCAGGTAGGGAGAAAAGATAAATGTTTCAATTCTGCTTATAATGGTGTAATTTATCAAATTACTATAGGCCAGTTAGGCTTTTTTTAAATTTTTCTTTTAACATTTATTTTTGAGACAGAGAGAGACAGAGCATGAACGGGGGAGGGGCAGAGAGAGAGGGAGACACAGAATCGGAAGCAGGCACCAGGCTCTGAGCCATCAGCCAGAGCCCGACCCGGGGCTCGAACTCACAGACCGCAAGATCGTGACCTGAGCTGAAGTCGGACGCTTAACCAACTAAGCCACCCAGGCACCCCTAGGCCAGTTAGTTTAAGAGAAAAGATTTCCATAGATCTGGAGAAACAAACTTTTTTTTTTTTTTTAAGAGAGAGAGAGCACAAGTGAGTGAGGGCAGAGAGAGAGAGAGACAGAGACAGAGACAGAGAAAAGTGGGGCTCACCCGAAGGGGGGGCTCATGTTCACTTGACGCGGGGCTTGTGCTCACCTGAAGAAATGCACAAGCTCACCCACTGCAGAACTTGAACTCATGAACCATGAGATCATGGCCTGAACCGTCGTCAGATGCTTGACCGACTGAGCCACCCAGGTGCCCCAAACCATTTTTCAAAGTCAGCAGTGTTTTAACAAAGTTATAAGAACTATAATTATCTTCCTCAGTTCATTCAGTCCCATGTTATTAGTTTTTGTTTTCTTTGAATCCAATTTTTACACTCATTTTGGAAATTCTTACCTAATTCAGTTTTATGATCTTAAGGTTACCAGAAACCTGTACTCAAAAGTTTTTCCATCAATCTCACTGAAGAGGAAACATATTTTCAATAGCATCAGTGTAAAACAGTTAACTGTAAATGACGAGACTTATAAGTGACCATGGTTAAAGATTTGATGAGAGTTTATGATGATGCAGTTGGCTATAACATCTGTTTATTTCCAAGACACACAACACCTCAAGATAATAACATACCAGGACATCAGATTTCTAGGGGTTTTATACAATTTTAGAACATTTCTTTTAATTACAGTCGACACAACTATAATTTAACAGTGTTTATTATCACTTATTTGGCAGTGCTTCCCATGTAATTTAACATACCAAATAATTCTAATTAGTTTAATTTTTCACAGAATCTTTAAAATGTTCCAGGAGTTCCCTGGAACATCTCAGATTGTTGTCAAAAGATTTCATTTTAGGGGCACCAGGGTGGTTCAGTCAGTTAATTGTCTTGACTCTGGGTTTCAGCTCAGGCCATGATCTCATATTTTGTGAGATTGAGCCCCACATCAGTTTCCATGCTGACAGTGGGGAGCCTGCTTGGCCTCCCCCTCTCTTTGTCCCTTCCCTGCTGACATGTGCACACACTTTCTCCCTCTCTCAAAATAAATAAATAAACATTAAAAAAAAATTGGGGTACCTGGGTGGATACATTGGTTAAGTGTCCAACTCTCAATTTTGGCTCAGCCCATGATCTCATGGTTCCAGGAGATCGAGCCCTGAGTCAGGCTCTGCCCTGACAGTGCAGAGTCTGCTTGGGATTCTCTCTCTCTCCCCACCTTGTCTCTCTGCTCCTCCCCCTCTCTCAAAATAAATAAACTTTAAAAAAGAATAAAAATAATTTAAAAAAAAGAGTCTGCTAGAGTTTGGGCACAAGAGCCATTTTAGCAGTTTGTATTTTAAAAAGGCCTCTTTTTCTTTTTTTGTTCTTTAATGTCAAGTGATTTGGGGGTTTACATTTCAAAGATTTGATAGGATTTATAACCTCAAGAAATAGAAAAAGAAAGCATTTTTTTCTTAAGAGTGTTCAGGTAATTGCTATTTATCCTCTTTTTCTTTCTTTCTTTTTTTTTTTTAATGTTCATTTATTTTGAGAGAGAGAGAGCACAAGCAGGGGAAGGATAGAGAGAGACAGAGGGACAGATGATCTGAAGCAGGCTGTGAGCCAACAGCAGAGAACCGCACACAGGGCTTGAACTCATGAACCGTGAGATCATGACCTGAGCCAAAGTTGGACACTTGACCAACTGAGCCACCCAGGAACCTCCCCTTCTTTCCCCTTAAGTACAGGGCAATTTTGTTCTAATACCCTCATCTTACAATATTACTAAATATTTTGAGAAGTTAAGGTGAGGTTTGGATATTGGTAAAAATAAATGGGCTTGAATTGTTTCTAGGGTTCCATTTCTGGTTTTGTAGACATTTGCCAGACAAAGTTATCTCCAATTCCCCAAGGAACTGGATTACAGCCTAAATAACAAGGATTGACTACCCTTTTAATTAAACTTTTTTTTTAATCAGGGAGGTTTTTTTGTTTTAATTTATTTACTTATTTTGAGAGAGAGTGTGTGAACCAGGCAGAGAGAGAATCCCAAGCTGGCTCTGCACTGTCAGCTTGGAGCCCAATGTAGGGCTCAAACCCACGAATCGTGAGATCATGACCTGAGCCAATGTCAAGTCTGACGATTAACTGACTGAGCCACCCGGACGCCCCTAAATCAGGGAGATTTTTAACTAAGATGAGAATCAAGGATTTATGAGTGATGTTTACTCCTCTCCTGATACCCTGTAACTTAGATAAAAAATAAAATTTTTAAAATAAAATAAAATAATTAATAATACTTAAATACTAATATAAAATCAATACATCTTTTGTTATATAATAAGGGAATAAAAGAGGAAAGAAAACAAAGACATTAGCTAAATATGTGTGTGTATATGGTCCCATATTCATTAAAAAAATGAGGAAATACTCCAGACGTTTACAGTCTTCCTTTCTGTAACCAGTCAAGTGGTAATAGGTGGTATTTATAACTATCTCCTTATACTTTCCATTCTGCATTACTTTTGCCTTCAGTAAGTATCTCAGCTGGTTATGTTTTTTCACCTTGTAGGGTCTTGCTCCAAAATCCGAAAGCCTGCCCAATGATTCACCTATAGGGGCCTGCCAGAGGCACCAAAATGCATACCTATTTCTTACTGCCATAGCAAGCACCAGTTGCTCTCCTGGATCATATCTTCAAAGTGACAGAACAGAGTGCTCAGCAGTCAGGATCTGTTGTAGAATCTTCTCTTGTTCTGGGTCCTACTCAAAACTAGCATCTTTTGGGGTACTGAATATGTGGGCTGTAGTAACAAACCCAAATGAGGAATGTCTTGCCTTCAAAATCCAAAGAAGTCAACTAGGCTTGTGCTCTTGGTTGTAGAAGAGGCAAGATCCAACAACTCACCCTTTGCCTTAGAAAGAATGTCTTTTTTTTTAATGTTTTATTAATTAATTAATGTATTTATTTATTTATTTATTCATTTATTTATTTATTTATTTATGAGAGAGCAAGCTGGGGAGGGGCAGAGAGAGAGGAAGAGAGAGAATCACAAGCAGGCTCCACACTTGATGTGGAGCCAGATATGGGGTTCAATCCCATGTACCATGGAATCATGACCTAATCCAAAATCAAGAATCCAGTGCTTAACCGACTGAACCACGCAGGCACCCAGAAAGGATATCTAAACATGTCCCACACCATTAGGCCCCTAGAAATTTTCCTGAGATAGAAGTCCCTGAATTTTAGTCAGATTTATTTCTCACCTCCTGACATGTCAATGTCTTATCAATAAGTCTAGAGTAGTTGCTACTTCTTGCTCACTAGGTCCAGTCAGCATAATGTCATCACCATAAAAGACACATGTGATATCTTGTGGAGGAAAAAAGTTGATCAAGATTCCTGAAAAAAAAAAGGGGGGGGGGGGCCTGGCTGGTTCAGTATGTGGAGGGTGGGACTCTTAATCTCAGTGTTGTGGGTTCAAGCCCCACATTGGGTGTAGAGATTACTTAAGAAAAAAAATTAAAAAAAAGAAAAAGAAGAAAGAAAGAAAGAAAGAAAGAAAGAAAGAAAGAAAGAAAGAAAAGAAAAAGTAAAAACTAACTTATGAGATAGTCTGGAGAGCTGATACCGCCCTGAGGCAGGACAGTTAAGATATATTCCTAACCTTGCAGTTTAAACCAGCCTGCTCCTGATGGGCCTGCCTGATGGACAGATAGGGAGAAAAAGGCATTTGCCACATTAACATCTACATACCAAGGAACAGGAGATACATTAATTTGCTCAAGTAATAAGCAAATGTACTGGATGCTATACATCTGGTACAGCAACTGTGATTGGAGTCACTGCTTGATTAAGTTTATGATAATTCACTGTTACTCTCCAAGATCCATGTGTTTTCTGCACAGATCAGATAGGAGAATTGGATGAGGATGTGGTGGGAGTCACCATCCTTGCATCCTTAATGGTCGCACTAAGCTGTGCAGTCCTTGCCCAGATGTAGTATTGCTTTTGATTTACTATTTTGCTAATTTGAGGCAGTTCTAATGGTTTCCATTGACCTTTCCCGCCATCATAGCCTTAACTCCACAAGTTAGGAAGTACAGATATTCTGCCATCTGCTAAGTATGTCTCTTACAATTATGCATTCTAGAACTAGGGAAATAACCACAAAATGGGTTCAAGGACCTATTTTGACTCTGTGACTTCCCTTTGGCAGTTGTGCCACTACTTGTAGCCACCCTGCTACTCTGGGATCTAATTACGCCTATTGCATTCAGGTTTTGCGAATGGTTGCAGTTCCCACTGTAAGGTCTGGCCTACAGAGACAAGCAATCATGGAGTTCGTCGAAGATGGTAAGTCTCCCCTCACAAATTTATTTCTCAAAGTGTTGGTAAAAGATATGTCTTCTAGACCCTCCCAGTGTGGGTGAGTAGGCCTTATTAACAAATCCACCCTAACATACCAATTTCCATAAGCCGCCAAATCCTTTCCTTTGCACTAAACAGGTCAGGCATTTCCAGTTTGATAATTGTAGGCCATCTTTTGGCCCATATTTCAGCCAGCCAACCAAACAGAGCCCTTTCTAACTCTTTGAGCTGCAGGAAGCCTAGATGGCTCAGTCAGTTAAGCATCTGATTCTTGATTTCAGCTCAGGTCATGATCTCACAGTTCATGAGTTTGAGCCCCACATCTGTGCTGTCAGCACAGAGCCTGCTTGGGATTCTCTGTCTCCCCGTCTGTTTGCACCTCCCCATTCGAACTCTCTCTCCCTCCCTCTCTCTCAAAAATAAATAAACATTAAAAAAATGATATCTAACTCTTTGAGCTGTGACATTAAAAGCAAAATTTCTGCTTAGTAAGCCCATATCAATAAATTCAACCTGATCCAACTTTGTGTTTCTTCCTCCATTATCCCCCACTCTTACTGTCCATTTCCACATGTTCCCCAGATTTCTGCTTATACAAATTAGAAAGCTCAAGTAGTTCTTTTGGAATGTAACATACTTTCTCATGGGTTACACTTTGTACTTCAGTATTACTGGCCTCCTGGAACTTGAGTCTAGTTATAGGTCTAGAAGCAAAGAGGGGTAATAGGGGTGGGTCCTATGGAGAATCAGCATTGTTTTACGGGGGAACTGCCTCAGAGGAGGCCAATACCATTTTCTCAGGCAATGCAGTATTAATCCTCTCAGATGGAAGCCACTGTGGATACCACTGTTTGTGGAGAAGCCACTATCACTGAAGGTGGGGATACCACTTCCACTGGGGCTTGGGAGGCTATTTTTGCTGGAGGTGAGTGTAGAGTTCCAGATCTGCAAGATGAAATGTTTTAGAGGTTAGTTTTACAAGAGTGTGAATGTGCTTGAAGCTGCTGAGCTATACACTAAGAGATGGTTAAGGGTACATTTTGTGTATTTTCTGCCACACAAGAAAAATTTTTTAAGTTGCGAATTCCTTCTTACACTCAAGTTCGTCTTATAAAACCAGTTTAAAACAAAGCACTTTATTTTCTTCCATTCCTACCATCTCCTTTAAACCCAATGGAAAAGAATAAACATCATAAACTATACATGAAAATGATAGTTTTGCTAAAACTATATAAAACTGTTGTGTTACATCAGGTTGAGATCCTGGAATTGAAATGGATAGAGGATAGGAGGATAAGGAAACCAGATAATGTCACAGCACCTCCTGAGATGGATTGCTAATGTGGTTTCTCAAACTTTTTCTCTCTAGAAAGTCAACATTTTAGGGGCGCCTGGGCGGCTCAGTCGGTTAAGCGTCTGACTTTGGCTCAGGTCATGATCTCATGGTTTGTGAGTTCGAGCCCCGCGTCAGGCTCTGTGCTGACAGCTCAGAGCCTGGAGCTTGCTTCAGATTCTGTGTCTCCCTCTCTCTCTGCCCCTCACCCATTCATGCTCTGTGTCTCTCTCTCTCCAAAATAAATATTAAAAAAAAAAAATTTTAGAAAGCCAATATTTTGGCTCTATTATACTTATTAAATCTATCATACTTATTAAATCATTAAATATATTAATAAGTATACTTATTAAATCAAATCTGTAGGCAAAAATATATATGTGACCCGGATATTTCTACCTTTATACTCTCAATATCTTCATTTTCCCATCAAATAGAAGTAAGTGCCAAGAAAGTAGGTCATCCCTGCTCTCATGACAAATTAGTAAATATTAAATATCTATTATGGTTTGTGTTCTTATATTGTTTTACAAAGGTAGAGCTAACATATTTTTTATGTATATAACTGACATCTTTTATAACTTTACTATTTTTATTAGATATCATTTTTTATTTTACTGAGGTATAATTAACATACAGTGTTACAGTAGTTTCAGGTGTGTGACTGTACTATTAGTATAGAAAATTTAACATATATTTTAATTAAGAAATTGAATGCTCTGGGTTATTTTATTGGATTCCTTCCACACTGGCCTGAAATTATCCTTTTTTAAAATTTTGTTTAAAATGTTTATTTACTTTTAAGATAAAGAGATAGAGAGCAAGCAGGAGAGGGGCAGAGAGAGGAAGACAGAGCATCCCAAGCAGGCCGCTCACTGTCAGTGCAGAGCCCGATGTGGGGCTCTAACCCACGAACCTCAAGATCACTAGCTGAAATCAAGAGTTGGTTGCTTAACCAACTGAACTATTCAGGGGCTCCTGAAATTATCCTTCTTAACTAAAGTATAAGATAGTTTTAGAAAAGAAATGGCAAATGATTTCTATCTAGAGTATGATCAAGTTGAAATATTACCATTTTATAGTTAAATTCACTTACAAAGAGAAAGCACTGTTTCATTCAGTTATTATTTCCAGAACATTTGACTATTTTCATTTCAATTTGTACCTTACCACTTGAGGACAAAAATAAAATGACAGTTAAAATAACATTAAGTGTAAAATCAGAATAAAATCATACCCTTTCACAATATTCTATCAAGACAAAATTTTAGACTGTGGTTCTTTAAGAATAGCTCAAATGGGAAATTCCTAAAATGGAAACCCTTCTCAGAACTACAGACCCTACCACCTTCACCAGCTCCCAAATACACACACACAGACATTTTCCTCATACTCCACCAAAATAAATTTACTTGTGAGTTTATCAATTATGAGGCAGGAGGTTAATTTATCTTACCGTTACAAAAAAAAATTTTACATTTTTCTAAATACTAGATTTAGAAACTTTATGCAAAGTACCAGATTTATAATTTAATCTGTAATGCTAGCAAAATGAAGACTATTCCTGATAATATATAGAAAAATGTTCCAAAGTAAAATAGTTTTCTCCTACATTGTTTTTCCTTATTGTCAAGAATAAAATATCAAAGGAGGTATGGTTTCATGTAACTAATTTTATGATATCTATATAATTAAATTACAATGCTTTACAAAGATGATTTTTAGGCCTTAGGAAGGTTAATTATCTTTCATGCCTCCTCTGTTATTTTGAAAATATAAATACCAAGGGGCACCTAGGTGGCTCAGTTGGTTAAGCATCAGACTCGGGTCATTATCTCGCAGTTCACGAGTTTGAGCCCTGCATCCGGCTCTGTGCTGACAGCTCAGAGCCTGGAGCCTGCTTCAGATTCTGTGTTTCCCTCTCTCTCTGCCCCTACCGTGCTCATGCTCTGTCTCTCTCTCTTTCTCAAAAAATGAATAAACATTTAAAAAAAGAAAATATAAATACCAGGTTCCATCATTTAAACAACTGGAAGTCACTGTTTATGATTTGGATTTAAACAGATTAATATATATATATATTTTAATATATTTTCATAAAACACCCCTACTTTCAGCAAATCTTCATGTTTTTTGGCATATTTACTTCAGATTTGATTTTTTTTTAATGTTTATTTATTTTTGAAGGAGAGAGAGTGTGAGAGGGGGAGGGGCAGAGAGAAAGGGAGACACAGAATCTGAAGCAGGCTCCAGGCTCTGAGCTGTTAGCACAGAGCCCAACATGGGGCTTGAACTCATGAACTGTGAGATCACCCCTCACTGTGAGCCACCCAGACACCCCTAAAAAATATTTTTAATGACTTTTTAGCTTTTCTAACTACTTGGGAGCTGATAGCAGTGCCATCACCTGTATCAAAGAGTGACCCTCATAACCTTCTTTTGTTTTCTGCATCTTTTATCCCCTTAAGACCTACCTTAAGAAGTCCTTAAGAAATAAACTGTCTTCTGTTTTACAGCTATCCAAACACACCAACTTTTAACACTCACTGATCTTGTTCTGCCTTGGAGAAATTAAAGGCTTTAAATTATGTAATTAAAGACTTTAAAGTCTTAATTAACTTATTTAATTTTGAATTTGTCTTTTTTTTTTGCAAAAATGCATTAATTTAGTGTCTTATGTATTAAGAAATGTATCTACCATCTCTAAGCAATTCCAGAATAAGAAATCAGAAGTTACAGATTTTTGGCCACAGACTAAAGAATCTATATCATTTAACATGTAAGTTTCTTTGTGTTTGGTTCAAAGCAATAGAGGCTCTTATGGCTATTTTGATGGTCGTAGGATACTCTACCCTCCACCTTTATCCAATGAAGTCTTTATTCCTGTATAAGTTTTCCTTTGTCTTTACTCTTATGGACATTTAAGAATAATAAGAAGAATGGAAAAGCCAGAAAGAAGAAAAGACCCATGAAAAAACATGTCAATAAAACTGCTTCCTCAAGTGATTTAGACAGTTCCCCTGAAGGAGAACTGAGCAGCCCCTACCTGGTGGTAAGCTCCCAATATTGTGTCTTTGAGGATGGAGAAAAATGGGGAAGATAAAAACATGAAGTCTTTTGTTAGAGCGCTCATTAACCCAATAGGATTTGATTTTTACTTCTAGCACTTCAGACACCAAATGTGTGAGTTTTTTTTCCAACTGTCCAGACACTAGCTGGGTATCCTACAGTTCAGTTAAATTCTTTCACTAACAGACCCTACAGGTTAAGTAATTGAATGCTCTGGATTATTTTATTAGATTCTTTCAAACTGGCCTGAATTTCTCTTTCTTAAGTATCAAATGTTTGTAGAATAGTAGTATTGGGTGATTTTAGGGTTAAGGGCTCAGTACCGCAGGTCTGTCTCCCCACTTGAGAAGTCAGTCGCAAGCCTGAGTCTTTTGTATTTCTGACCAACTGGCTATTAATCAGGGATTCCCACAATCCCCTTCTCAGTTCAATAATTTGCTAGAATGGCTCATAGAACTCAGGAAAACAGTTTACTTTACTATTGCAGATTAGCATAAAGGATACAACTCAGAAAAGGACAAATAAAAGAAATGCACAGAGCAAGGTGTGGTGGGGTAGGGGTCCATAGAATTTCCATGCCCTCTCCAAGGATCCCACTCGTACCTAGCACCTCAGTGTTCACCATCCTGGAAGCTCTCCAAACCCTATCATTTAGAGGTCTTATGGAGGTTCCATTACATGGTTATGATCAACTAAATCATTGGCCATTGGGGACTAGCTATTGGGGATTATCACAACCTCCAACCTCTCTCCCCTCCCTCTAGGGAAGGCTTGGGGCTGAAACTTCCAACCTTCTAATCACTTGGTTGGTTGCTCTGGCAACTGATCCTGAAGCTGTCTAGAGCCCACCAAGAGTCACCTCATTATCATAAACAGTTATGGTTGAAAGAGGGTTATTATGAATAACAAAATACATTCCTCTTCACCCCATCACTCAGGAAATTCCAAGCATTTAATAAGCTCTATGACAGGAACTAGGGACAATGTCAAATATATATTTCTTATTATGTCACCATATCACAATCCTTTTTTATGATTGTGAACCTTTTGAGAACTTAGAGCCAGAAAAAATTCCTGGGGTCTAATAAACCTTTCTGGACCTTCATGAGGGTCTTCTGTATTCTTGTCTCAGCTTATCTTATCTTATTCTCACCAGTCAGTTGAGCTTATGATCTTCCCTACTTTTCTCCCATCTTAGGACCTGACTGAGGAGGGAGGTCCTTGAGCCATATACAGAACTGAATAATCAGTATTACTCTCCAAAATCAACTCAAGGAATGTTTTGTTAACACTAATTTGAAAATTTTCACCCAAATAAAATTTAAATTTCCTTTAACATTTGAATGCAAACTGTCTGGGTCTAGTATAGCTTTTATTTATTTAGTTAGTGTGTTTGCTTCGGCAGCACATATATTTATTTATGTAGTTAGTTAGTTTTAATTTTTTTATGTTTATTTTTGAGAGAGAGAGAGACAGAGTGCGAGCAGGGGAGGGGCAGAGAGTGAGGGAGACACAGAATCTGAAGCAGGCTTCAGGCACAGAGCTGTCAGCACAGAGCCTAATGGGGGGCTCAAATTCACTGACTTGAGCTGAAGTCAGACACTTAACCAACTGAGCCACCCAGGCTTTTAAGTGTAGCTTTTAAGTACATACTTTTTAATAATATATATTCATTAATTTTTGAGCTGGTTTTTGCCATGATATTTTTCTAATGTTTATTTATTTTGAGAGGGAAGGAGGCAAAGGCAGAATGAGAGAGGGAATGGAAGGGGAGACAGAGAGGAAGAGAGAGAATTCCAAGCAGGCTCCGCACTGTCAGTGCAGAGCAGATGTGGGGCTCAAACTCCTGAACCATGAGATCATGCCCTGAGATGAGATCAAAAGTTGGACACTTGACCAACGTGCCATGCAGGTGCCCCTACCATGATACTTTTTAATTCCTATCAAGGTTCAGTGCTATTAGGGATTCACTTATTAAAATAATGGTTTTTCAACAGATGTTGGTGAGGATGTGGAGAAAGGAGAACCCTCTTGCATTGTTGGTGGGAATGCAAATGGGTGCAGCCATTCTGGAAAACAGTGTGGAGGTTCCTCAAAAAAATTAAAAATAGAATTACCCTACAACCCAGCAATAGCAGTACTAGGAATTTATCCAAAGGATACAGGAGTGCTGATTCATAGGGTACATGTACCCCAAAGTTTATAGCAGCACTATCAACAATAGCAAAATTATGGAAAAAGCCCAAATGTCCATCAACTTATGAATGGATAAAGAAGATCAACTTATGAATGGATAAAGAAGACATATAGATAGATAGATAGATAGATAGATAGATAGATAGATAGTGTATATATATAGTTTGTATATATATATATATATATACACACACACTACACACACACACACACACACACACACACACACACACACACAAAATGGAATACTACTCAGCACTCAAAAAGAATGAAATCTTGCCATTTGCAGCAATGTGGTTGGAACTGGAAGGTATTATGCTAAATGAAATAAGAAAGTCAGAGAAGGACAGATATATGTTTTCACTCATATGTGGAAGTTGAGAAACTTAACAGAAGACCATGGGGGAAGGGAAAGAAAAAAAATAGTCACAAACAAAGAGGGAGGCAAACCATAAGACAGAGAACAAGCTGAGGGTTGATGGTGGGGGGGTGGGGGGAAGTGGGGAAAATGGGTGATGGGCATTGAGGATTGCAGTTGATGGGATGAGCACTGGGGTTGTGTGTAAGTGATGAATCATGGGACTCTATTCCTGAAGCCAAGAGCACACCGTGTACACTGTATGTTAGCTAACTTGACAATAAATTAAAAAAAAAAATAGTGGTTTTTGTCTCGTTCCAAACTTCACAGTTGTGTGTTTGCATTTGACAACAGCAGAAATAGAACAAAGGAGATCATTTTACCTGGATTTCATTCATTCTTAGCCTCTCTTCTAAAATATAAACTAGTCATATTTGGGTTTTTATTGCAAGTGAAATAATAGACTTGTAACAGTTACAGCTCTTCCTCCAGCTCAGAACTGGATTCTTCCTCAGTATACAAAGAATTCTATAATGGCCATGGAGAAGAGGAGGTTAGGATCCATTTGGTACCAATGACAGAGAAGGAGAGAGAATCAGAATCACGCAGCCATACAGAGAAGAGAAAAATACAACAGAGGGTATAA
This sequence comes from Acinonyx jubatus, assembly GCF_027475565.1. Taxonomy (NCBI): domain Eukaryota; kingdom Metazoa; phylum Chordata; class Mammalia; order Carnivora; family Felidae; genus Acinonyx; species Acinonyx jubatus. Next base: position 62,708,433 of record NC_069391.1, read on the forward strand.
GTTAAGGTTACCTGCATCTTCTGTTTTTATTTCTCTTCTCCCTCTTTCATTCTTTCTTTCACTCTGACTTATAAGTGGAAACTTAATGTACTAAATGATGTGATTGTTACCATAATAAAGAAATAAATGGTGTGGTGACATTTCGTATGTTTATTCTGTACCATGTGCTTCGCTAAGCACTTTACACTTTGCATGCTTTATCTTAACCTTCAAAATAAACTCTAAGAAATTGGTTATACCTACTTCACAGAAAAAGAAACTTAAATATGAAGTCATTATATGACTGAACTATAAGCTCTGTTAGGACAGGAACTTAGTCTGTTTTGTTCACTACTAAATCCCCAGGTCCTGGAGTAGTGCCTTGGACATAGATGCTCACTAAATACTTATTGAATTATTGACAAATGAACAACATTGTCCATGGTCGTGTGCCAGGTAAGTTGTGGAGTTGGGAGTCAAACCTTGAATTATCCAGCACTAACCTAACTACCCTGTACAGTTCGGTTTCTATGTTGGTTGTATTTTCAGTAGTTAACATTTCTGAGATCCATGTGGTTTACCTATCAACATCTTAGCCAGAAAGGACACACCTCCCATCATTCTCAGTACTCCTAATTCTTTCTTGTTTTTTGTTTAAAGTTTATTTATTTATGTTGAGAGGGAGAGAGAGCAGGGTAGGGGCAGAGAGAGAGAGAGAGAGAGAGAGAGAGAGAGAGAGAATCCCAAGCAGGCTCCACACTGTCAGTGCAGAGCCCAGTGTGTCACTGGATCCCACCAACCATGAGATCATGAGCAGAGCTGAAATCAAGTCAGATGCTCACCCAACAGAGCCACACTCTTTCTTGTTGATCTGAATTTCTATTCTGAAATTATTTTCCTTCAGCCTGAAGAATGCCCTTTTAGCATTTCTTGTCATGCAGGTATGCTAGTGACAAATTCTCTCCTTTTTTAGTTATGAGAAATGTTTTTCCACCCATTTCTTTAATGGTTATTTATTTTTGAGAGAGAGAGAGAGAGAGGGAGAGAGCAAGTGGGGGAGGGGCAGAGAAAGAAGGAGACACAATCTGAAGTAGGCTCCAGGCTCTGAGCTGTCAGCACAGAGCCTAACATGGGGCTCAAACTCAAAAAACCATGAGATCGTGACCTGAGCTGAAGTCAGATGCTTAACCAACTGAGCCATCCAGTGCCCCAATTTCACCCATTTTTAATGGACATATTTACTGATGTGGAATTCTAGGTCCTTGTTATTCTTTTTTTTTTTCTTCTAGCATTCTAAAGATATTCCAGTATTCTCTGGTGTCCATTGCTCCTAATGAGAAGCCATCCTTTGTCTGTAATGTCTTTTTCCCCCCTCTGTTGGCCTTTAAGATTTTTCTCCTTATATTTAGTTTTATATATTTATGTATTATATATATTTAGCAGTTTGACTATGTTAAACAAAAGCAAATCTGTACTTAGACAAGGAGACTTTATTCATAAAAACCATTGCATTAGGTAGGATGCCCCAACCTCAGGATCTGCAAATGTCTCAAAACCAAACAGAAAAAGACTTTTATAGAGAGGGGTAAGCAGGACCAGCATGATCTGGGGCAGGTAATGGGTGAACAGTTGGCAAAATCAGGGCATTTCAACAGCAATGTTTCTGTGGTTGGCTGATACTCAGAATGAGCTTTTAAAGGTGGATGTTTTACACATTAGTAATTGCTAAACCTTAGTGAACCAGCCAAAGTTCAGGAGCCTGTGGGGAGGAGAGAACCTGACTAAAATTTTTCAAGTCAGGTCAGTGGGTAAATTACAAAACTGAGAGCACTTGGTCAACTGTGATGTAGGTGTTTTCTTTATATTTATGCTCTTGGAGTTCGCTGAGCTTGTTGGCTCCATGGTTTGATGTTGCCAAAACTGAGAAATTTTCACTCCTTATTTTTTCAGATATCCCCTGCTCCCCCCCCCCCCAATTTTGTCTCTCCCTCCTTTCCTTCTGGAGAATATATATTTGAGCACTTCATGTTGTCTCACAGGTCAGAGACTCAACTATTTTTGTTCATTGTATTTCTCTCAAGTCAAGTCTTCAGATTCAATCATTTCTACTGATCTCTCTTGAGTTCGCTGACCCTTTCTTCTGCAATTTCCCATAATCTGTTAAAACTATCCAGTGAGGTTTTCATTTAAGATACTGTTCTTTTTCATTTCTTGGATTTCCATCTTTTTTTTTTAATTCTTTCCACTTCTCTGCTTAGAGTTTGCACCTTTTACTCATTACAACTTTTCCTTATGTCCTTGAACATATTTATAGTTTTAAAGCCCCTTATCTGCTAATTCCAAATCTAAGTTATCTTGACTGCTTTTTCCCCTTAATTATGGATTACACTGTTCCTCTGTTACATGTCTCATAATTTTTTATCCTGGACATTTTGTGTGGTATGTCACAAGGGGTCTGCATTGTGTTGTCATCCTTTAAAAGATGTTCTGGCCTGCTGTTAAATGACTGATAAATCCTTTTGATCTCTTCAGGTTTGTTTTTATTCTTGATTAAGACAGGCTTATTTCTCTTTTGTGTTTCATCCCAGGATGGCATGGCCTTTTCTCAGTTTGGTCCATATTGCTCAAGTGTGGCTTTTCTGGACCTCAACTAAATTCCTCTGGTACTCACAGAGGTCTCTCCTCGTTATCTGGACTGGACCTTAGTTTCCCCAGCATGAGATTAGCCTTCAGCACTACAGCAATCACTCCCTACTCATACCATGTTTTGAAAGAAAAGTTGAAACATTTTCTTTGGCAGCATTTGTTTCTATAATATCTACAGAATATTTCTCCTTTATGGAGCCCATATTAAGTACAGTGAATTTTCCTAGATAAGAATGCTTGCTTTTTAGTTAGTTGCAAGCAGTATACATTCATTTTGAATGTGAATGATTCTAACAAAACTGGAAGGTACGAAATGAGGCTTTTCTGTAAGGCTTGTAAGATACCACAGAAAGTTACTGAATATTTTGGAGTAGCAGAGGAGCTTGGCTCAAACTCAACCTAGTTTAGGTTGGTGGGGTTTTTTTCTTTTTTCCTTTTTTTTTTTTATCTTGTATGAGGTAGTTGAATTGTGACTTGGTGATTTTTTTTTTCTTTTTTTAGTTACAAGAAAACTGTTTAAAGCAGTGATAATGGGAGGCACCTGCATGGTGCAGTCGGTAAAGTGTCCAACTCTTGATCTCTTTATCTCTGCTCAGGGCATGATCTCAGTTGGTGAGTTGGGGCTGGCTAGGGACTCTGTGCCGATGGTGCAGAGCCTGCTTGGGATTCTGTCTCTCCTTCTGTCTGCCCCTCTCCCACTCGTGCAGGCTCTCTTCAAAACTTAGGTAGGTAGGTAGGTAGGTAGATAGATAGATAGATAGATAGATATGTTGCATCCACACGACTCCTGAAACAATGCTACGGGCACCAGTGACAGTTACAACAAAGTTTATTGCAATGAGAGGCAAGGCCGACCGATTGAGACCAACACTCTTGATCAGAGTGCGGCCTTGAACAGCCCGGGTACAGAGTTTTTAAGGCCGATCACGATCACATCGTTTTATCATTACCTGGGAACACAACAGAGAAACAGTTCCCAGATGAGTTAGAAACAGTTGCCGGATGAGGTGATTATTTTAGACTTTCTGCTGCTAAGTTGCAACCAGTGGATCTCCTTGACCTTGCCCTCTGATGCTCTTTTCTTTGAGCTTTTGTTTCCTTCCTTGGTGAAGCCTGATTTACAAGAGTAGGAAGCGTAATTTACAAGACTAAAGCAAGACTGTTATCTCTTGACCTTCAATGTCAGAACAAAGCTGTTACTTTTCAAGCTACCGGTAAGCCCGACACTACAATTTAACCCTTACAGATAAAGCAGTGATAATTGATAGTTAAGACTGAGGTTGGGGAACCTGGCTGGTTCAGTCCATACAGTCTGAGAATCTTGATCTCCAGGTTGTGAGTTCCAGGCCCACCTTGGGTGTAGAGATTACTTGGGTGTAGCAAACAAAAAGACTGAGGTTAAGAGTCTTATACAGATGCCTTAGCTTTATATGGCTCATTTGTTTAACTCAATACAGGAAAGGTGATAGTACTGACTAGATAAATATGTAGATTTAATACAATTCTATTTAAAATATTAGAATAAGCTTTGCTAAAACACGACAGAATAATAGCACACAGAAAGAATTATTTTGAGAGAAGCTCCGTGGGCAGGAGGAGCTACCACGGCCAGGCAGCCCTGCTTCCAGAAATCTCTGGGCAACCCACAGGCGGCAGCCAACCCCCTGCCAGCCCGCCCCCCCGCCCGCATGAATGCATCTAGGCCCCTCCCTTGCACGCACACACGCACGCAGGCGCCCACTCGCTTGTAGGCGTTTAGCTCCGCACCCGCCCGCAGGCACACTGGGCCTGCCTGCCGGCTCGCGTCTGGCTCCGCACCTGCCCATCTGCGCGCCCCGCACCGCCCGCACGCAGTTGGCCCTGCACCAGAGGGCAGGCACCCCGCCACCAACCCAAAGATCGAAAGAGCAGCCCGAGAGGAGTTTGGAGCAGTTGTCTGCCAAACCTGCTCTGCAAAAGTGGAAACGATGTAGGGAGGGATAGATCTTCAGACAAGAAAGTCAGAGTGGCTATCGAAGAAACGAAAGACTTAACCTGCAGAAAACGGAGAAACTAAAAACCAGGAGAGTCCCGCCTCTAATGAGGAGAGAGAAGCCCAGGCTGATTAATGTCATTACCATGTCTTTCAGGTCCCTGTCTCCCTTCTTGTACAATCCAGAGGAATATTTTTATCCACTATTTTGCAAATGCAAGCTTTTTAGTAGTAGCTCTAGAAACGTTGTAGAGAAGGAGAGAATCCCACCTCATCCCACTTTTTAAAGTGTAAGTGCTCTGTCCTTAAAGAAGTGAAATCATTTTTTTGGTACAACCAGAAAATAGTGGAATATTGACTGTGGGAGGCTTTCATGGTCCTGGGTGCCAGCTTAACATTCCATACATGGGGTAGTTTTTATAGCCTATAATACAAAGGCTGGTAAATAGCAATTTGGAGTCAGTCGTATTTTTAATATGTCTTGAACATTATAAATTACCCTTATTCCTGGGTTGTTTTGGTAGAATGGTTTCCTAAAGAAAACCACTCCTTGATTTTGGCTCTCCCGGTCAGGATTTTATGCACTCTGTAACATCTTGGTCCTGGTAATCCAGTTTTCCTAGTACCTTTTAATGTGCTGTGCGAGATTGAAAATTTGAGTATGTAGTGTATATAATATCAAATTGTAAATTAATGGTACTTAATGTGATAGCATATGAACATTTGAAGATATTGGTACTTGATATACTGTTAAGGAAAATTTGCTTCCAAATTGTAATCTGTAAGGTCACTGGAATAACTTTTACAAAAGAATCATAACATGATTTTTTAGGTTTTCAGTACGTACATTAATAACTGTGCATAGGAGCACCTGGGTGGCTCAGTCAGTTGAGCATCTCTCTCTTTTTTTAAGTTTATTTATTTAATTGGGGGGGGGGGGTGCGGTGCAGAGAGAAGGGGAGAGCAAGAATCCCAAAAAGGCTCCTGTTAGCGCGGAGCCTGACAAGGGGCTTGAACTCACAAAACTGTGAGATTACGATCTCAGCCAAAACCAAGAGTCAGTCACTTAACCAACTGATCCATCCAGGCACCCCAAGCATCTGACTCTTGGTTTCAGCTCAGGACATGATCTCAGGGTTGTGAAATCAATCCTCAAGTTGGGCTCTGCACTAAGCATGAAGCCTGCCTGGGATTCTCTCTCTCCCTCTCTCTTTGCCCCTTCCCCACTCACATGCACATACACACTCTCTCGTCTCTCTCAAAATAAATAAACATTTAAATAAATAAGTAAATAAAATTTATAAAAAGAATTGTGTACAAATTGAAATGTCTGTACCGATCTGTACCGATCCTTACAATCAATAAAAACTCAATTATGAAAAAAAAATTACTTTGAGGGGTGCCTGACTGGCTCATATCAGTAGAGCATACAACTCTTGATCTGGGGGTTGTAAGGTTGAGCCACAAGTTGGGCCAAGCATTTACTTAAAAACATTTTTTTAAGAATTATTTTGAGTAGGGGCACCTGGGTGGCTTAGCTGGTTAAGCGTTCGACTTCGGCTCAGGTCATGATCTCACAGTTCGTGAGTTCAAGTGCTGCGTTGGGCTCTTTGCTGACAGCTCAGAGCCTGGAGTCTGCTTCAGATTCTGTGTCTCCCTCTCTCTGCCTCTCTCCTGGTCTCACTCTCTCTCTTTCTCAAAATTAAGTAAACTTAAAAAAAAAGAATTCACTGAAAATTTAAACAAACAAGCATTTATTTGGGCAATTTGAAATGCGATTTATGAGATCCAAATTCAGGTGGAAACCTAAAAAAAATTATTTTGAGTAAAATAAGAGATTTTTAAAAATTCCCCCTGCCAGAAACACACAAAAATAAGCCATAGTAACTTCTTAACTGATCTACTGTTATCAAATGTGGACCATCCCTCCTTCAACCCCATGAATCTATCTTTTACATTACAGCAAAAAAGAGTTTTGTGAGCTATTTCAGTGACTTCCCATTGCTATTAAGATAAAGCAGAGCTCTTCATCAGGAATTATAAGACCCTACACTGACACCTACCTACCTACCTACCCACCCCTCCAGATTCATCTCCCATGAGATTACACCTCACTCTCTCAGCTCTAACCAAAAGCTTTTTAAAATCCCCTTTTCCTGTCTTGCTCCCTTCTGCCACAGAGCCTTTGTCCTTCTGTTCTCTCTTTCTGGAAAGCTCTTCCCTCCTCATCTTCACCTAGATAACTCTAACCCTGTAGATATCAAGTATTATTTTCTTGGGTAAGCTCTCTCTGACTTCCTGGTCTGGGCCACATCCTACTCTTTTAGGTACTCATAGTATCTGAATGCCATCAAAGTATATATCCCAGTTGTAGTCCGTAAGTTGGCACTGGGCACTTTAAATTTGTGAATTAAGAGTATATTAGTCTCCTCCAAATAAACTGTCTCTTTTGGATAACTGTCTTAGGAAGAAAATTATCTTTTGGACTTCCTTCCTTTCTCTAAGGTGACATCTAGGTATTTAGAGTAGCTTAACACATCTTCCCCATTGGCCTTGAAGGAGCAGGAGGCAAATGGGGGGCAGCTGGGAGACAGTGGGTCAAAGAGGTAAAAGCAAGAGGTGGGAACCTCTAATCCTGAAGAGGGGGAGAGTCTGACATCTAGAGAAACTGAGCTAGGAGTGGCCCTAAAGGAACCTAAAGGAATAAGCCCAGTGTTTCTCCAGCCACTTAGGGACCACATTTGTTTTTTTTTTTTTTCATCACTGATCACCAGTCTCACTCGTCTTGCTTCCTCATTTTCTAGATCAACCTTAGATGGTGCCAGAGATAATAGTATCTCCCAGGAGTCTAGGTTCCTATCTCCACTGGGACCTCCTGTCTCCCCTGGATGCACACAAGGACTCTCAGCGGTTCAGGAATAAAGTATCTCCCTAAGATTCCCACCTAGTGGTGAAACTACATGCGACTGTTTTATAGTAATGAACTCCAATGTCTCCTACCCCTCACACATAGGGTGGTACGGTGTTATGCAGTTTTCACTGGCTTTGTATGCTTTTATATGTATTTTTTAATGTATGTTTGTTTGTTTGTTTATTTATTTATTTATTTATTTATTTATTTATTTATTTATTTTTGAGAGAAGAGAGAGAGCAGGGGGCAAGGCAGAGAGCAAGGAGGAGACAGAATTTGAAGCAGTCTCCAGGCTTCATGCTATCAGCACAGAGCCCAACATGGGCTCAAACCCATGAACTGTGAGATCATGACCTGAGCTGAAGTCAGATGCTTAACCAACTGAGCTATTCAGGAGCCCCTGCCTTTATATTTTACATATTCTTTTCTATAAGAGAAAATTATGGTCAAAATATGTATATTTTTGGTTTCATGTTTGAAATTTTATTAAAGTGGGAAGACATGGTGTCTGAGATTCAGGGAACGGGAGTGACATGGACACAGGTGGGGTTGTTGCTGGAGGGAGCTGGTTATGTTGGGGTAGGAGTGGGTGTGAATGTGTTGAAGGAGAAGGAGAACAGAGCTGTCAGATGGGAGCTTGTGTGTGAGGAATCAAAGTAAAAGGTGCCAGGATTTTCCTAGGCTCACAAACTGCCTTTTCAGGGAGGAGGAGGTTGATAAGGCAGAAAAAAGAGCATCACAATTTTGGTGGGGAAGAGGCAGATCTCCCACTAATCATCTCCAGTTACTATAACCTCTGGTTATACCCACAGGAGTTCAGGGTAGAACACAGCACAGAGAATATATCTGTACTTTCTTACCATGGAGAAAGGGGGGGTCATCCTGTTTCTAGGGTGAGGCCCTCTAAGTTACCTACCCAAGATGTGGAATCAATCAGTTAATTAGTGAATGAACAAATAAATGCCATTGAGTAGTTGAAGGAGTGATACAAATATAGTTGGAGCAAGAAAGGCAAAAAAGGCAGGTATATTCCTCTAGCCCTGTTGGGACAAAAAGTCCCACCAGAGCTCTCCGACGTCAGGGAGGGCCAAGACTTTGTTTTTGTTGCCATTCATTTATTCAACACAAACAGTGATTGTCCATTATGTACCAGATTCTATTCGAGGAACTGGGGTGTAAAACAATGACTAAAATAGATTCAAAAAATAATAAACATGGATCTTAGATTCTAGCAGAGAAGGCAGAAGTAAATTAGTAAAACGCCTAGTATATGAGATAGTGACAGGTGCTAAGGGGACAAGTGAAAGCAGAGGTTGCAATTGTGACAGTGATGTATGAGCTATCTACTGCTGCTGAACAAAGTACCCCAGCACTCAGGAGGCTTAAAACAACAGTACGTTTTATTACCGTTCACAGTTCCTGTGGAAGTAGATGAGCCAGGCTGTTTTGACTTAGTCTCTCACAAGGCTATAGTCAAGATGTCAGCCAGGGCCACAATCATCTGAGAGACCCAGGCAGAAGCTAGTTCTTCTTCTCCTCCTCCTCCTCCTCCCCCTCCCCCTCCCTCTCCCTTCCCCCTCCTTCTTCTCCTCCTCCCTCTCCCCCTCCCCCATGCCTCCCTCCTCCCCTTCTCTCCCCTTCTCCTCCTCCTCCCCCTCCTCCTCCCCTCCTCCCCCCTCCTCCCCCCTCCTCACTCCTCTTCTTCTTCTTCTTCTTCTTCTTCTTCTTTTTCTTCTTCTTTTTCTTCTTCTTTTTTATTTATTTACTTTGTGTGAGAGAGAGTCAGCACAGAACCTGACACTGGGCTCTATCTCAAAAACTGTGAGATCACAACCTGCACCAAAATCAAGAGTCGGCCACTTAACCAACTGAGCCACCCGGGTGCCCATGAAGCTAGTTCTTATGACTTATTCTCAGAAGTTACATAGCACCACTTATGTATTATTTACCTCTTACTGCTTAACAGGTCACCCCATAACTTAGTGGCTTAAAACAAAAACATTTAGTAGATTGGTCTCTGAGTCAAAACTTGAGACAGGGCACACTGGGAATGGTTTGTCTCTTCTCTGCCATGTCCTCAGCTGGGACATTTAAAGCCTGGGCATCTGAGATCATCTGAACTCGATGGAGGCTAAAAGATCCACTTCCAGGGAGTTTACTCAAATGTCTGGCTAGGTTATTTCCTCTCAGCCTGAGCTGCTGGCACATGGGCTTTTCCCCAGGGCTGCTTGAATGTTTTTAACATGGTAGTTGAATTCTCCAGAGCAAGCCATCCAAGAAAAACAAATAAAAACCAACCCTTTTAACCATTTATGACCTGGCCTCAAAAGTCACATAGTCTCATGGGATGCCTGGGTGGCTCTGTTGGTTAAGCGTCCAACTTCAGCTCAGGTCATGATCTCACAGCTCCTGAGTTCAAGCCCTGCGTTGGGTTCTGTGGTGACAGCTTAGAGCCTGGAGCCTGCTTCAGATTCCATGCTCCCTCTCTCTGCCCCTCCTCCACTCACAGTTTCTCTCTCTCAAAATAAATAAATAAATAAATAAATAAATAAATAAATAAATAAATAAAATAAAAAGTCACAAAAAGTAGTCTCAATTTTTGACTGGACAATGGGAGAGGGAAAGAAGCAATATTTGTGTTTGTTGTACCATTTATTCAGCACAAATTGATAAATTGCCCATTATGTGCCAGATTATATTTTAGGGGTATTTGGGAGTAGAGCAGTGAGTGAAACAGATCCAAAAGGTATCATTTTTTAGAGAAGAAGATGGAAAATAAATTAGTTAAAATATATACATATATATTTATTTAAACATGAAAATGACCTAGCTTAGTCAATAGAGCATGTGACTCTTAATCTTGGAGTTGTGAATTCGAGCCCTAGGTTGGATGTAGAGATTACTTAAAAATTAATGTATTTTAAAAAAAGCATATGAGGTGCCTGGGTGGCTCAGTCAGTTAAGCATCCGACTTTGGCTCAGGTCATAATCTCATGGTCTGTGGGTTTGAGCCCTGCATTGGGCTCTGTGCTGACAGCTCAGAGCCTGGAGTCTGCTTTGGATTCTGTGTCTCCCTCTCTCTCTGCCCCTTCCGTGCTGCTCATTCTCTGTCTCTGTCTCTCAAAAATAAATAAACATTAAAAAATTAAAAAATACATACATATATATATATATATGTATATATATATATATATATGTTTTATGTTGACGTGTGCTTAGAAGACACCTAAGGAGGTTGCAATATTTGGTAGGGTGATATCCAGTCCCAGGGCTCTTTTGCCTCATTTCACAACACTTTCTACAAGTGAAACTCCTGCCCTCTGTTCCCTCTCATATGTCCTCACTTGTCTGTTGTTTACCTGATTTTTTTTCTTCTTCCTTAAATTCTATCACAGCAACAAATAAAGTAATATTAGCCATGACTATTGTACTGCAGCACCCCTTAAATTGGTCCTGATTTTACACTGGCCTGAGTCCCAAAATCTTCTCACTTGGCCCCCAAATTCTCTCCATTCCTTATCAGAGGCCACAGGGAACCCTTTCACCTTTACTTTCCCATGTGACAGGGAGTTTTGACTCCTGTAGGGAATCCATGTAGCTATCCAGGTCTGCTGAGTGGGATGACTAGCCTCAGTCTTTTAGGTGCCCTGGCCCTGGGGAGCCAGAGTTCAAATTGGAGCACATCTCATTTTTCTCATCCACATGTACAGAAGTGGGCCCTGACACTGAGGGTGACTAGAATTCAAGTGGATTCCCTGATGGGCCCCAACACCTCCACTGATATTCTAGCACACCAGAATGGATTCCTCAGCCCTTTGTACAAACTTCTGCTCCTGCACAGCTCAACAGGGCAATGACACCTTCTTTAATTAATTAATAATAATAAAAATGTTAATGCTGTTACTTTTGTGCTGCCCACAAGAAGGCGCTGTTCCCCAACTCATGCACACACAGTACACTTTGAATAAAGCAGTCTACTAAAAAGGTTTCTGGTTTCCTATCAAACCCAGGGACAGTTGAAAGTGACCTGAGACCTTCAAACTGGGATGTACTAAAATCTTTGGGAAAAAGAAAGAAAAATAAATGTCTGAAGTGTTGCAACCAGTTAATATGATTTATATGTTAGTTTTCTCATCTTCAGCTCACACTTTACAAGAGGGAGACCTCTGGTCCTAATTCTGGGGCTGTCCTCACAAAAGGGATCATATTTAGCCCCCATAACTAGAAACTTCTTGCTGGACACCTTTATCCCTAATGTCCAGCCCCCAAAAAAGGGGCAGAGAGAGGTAGATGGTGTCCCTTCTCTGACCTACTGCTAGGAAGAAGGTCTTTCCAATACTCTAAGGCCCTGATTCACTCTAGGGAACAATTAATACCAGCAGACACTCTTCCTGAAGGCTCTTGCCATCCCTGGCAAGACTTTGCTCTTCTGAGTGTGGTCTCCAAAGTCCCAGAATATTCCAGGAAGCACCTCCCCAGTCACAGCGTAATAGGTAGACAGAAGCCAACTCTCATATACTGTCCGTGGGGCCCAGCACTTCCTATTTCTATCTTCATACCTTCCCCTGCTAGGAAGGTTTCCAGTCAGGATCATATCCTTCCTGGAGGGTCAGCCCTGAGCATGCCTCTAGCAGCTTCTCCTATAGTGTATGAGAAGGACCATTGGTGGTTCAACATGGTGAGCCACACTGTTCTGAGTAAATATGGTTTCTGAGGGGTAAGTATATCAGTAAGGCTTATAACTAGACTCTGGCCTGCAGTGACTGAGGCACACATGATAGTGTCAGAATCATGATGTCTAGGAATGATGACAGAGTGTTAGGCACTATCAAAAAGGGGGGGAAACGTGACAGATTGGCTGGCTCAGTCAGTAGAGCATGCAACTCTTGATTTGAGTTTGAGCCCCACATTGGGTGTAGAGATTACTAAAAAAAAAAAAAAAAAAAAAGAATCAAGTAACAAATGGTTTTGCTATCAGCTCTAGTGAAGATTTAGATACTATTCTATGTTTTCCAAGATGGGAATAATTAACAGAACTAAGGAAGTAGATCTCCACAAGAGTCCACTTTTCAGTTTCCTTCTAGAAAAAACAAAATGTAGGGACTCCTGGGTGGCTCAGATAGTTAAGTGCCTCACTTAGGCTCAGGTCATGATCTCGCAGCTCATGAGTTTGAGCCCTGCATAGGGCTCTGTGCTGACAGCTCAGGGCCTGGAGCCTGCTTCAGATTCTGTGTGTGTGTGTGTGTGTGTGTGTGTGTGTGTGTGTGTGTGTGTCTGCCCCTCCCCTGCTCACACTCTCTCTTTCTCTCTCAAAAATAAACATTAAAAAATTTTTTTAAATGAATTCTGAATTCTGTTTATAATGTATAAAAGCAAACAGCACCACCTAGGCATACTCCTCTTGTGACTTCTTTCAACAAAATTCTTTGCAAAGTATTTATTTCCCTGTTCTGGTAGATTAAAGTTGGTTCTTTGCTACATTTGCTTTAAAAAAAAATGTTTATTTATTTTAAGAGAGAGAGAGCACACATGAGTGAGGGAGATGGCATGAGTAGGGGAGAAGTTCAGAGGGAGAGAGAGAATTCCAAGCAAGCTTAAGGCTCAGCCCCAAGCCCCACATGGGTATCGATCTGACAACTGTGAGATCATGACCTGAGCCAAAATCAAGAGTCGGGCACTTAACTGATTGAGCCACTCAGGTGCCCCTTTACCACATTTGCTTTTTATCTTCCTGTTTAATGAATAAATCTGATATGTGAAACCTAAGAATTTTAATTCATTTTTTCTAATCTGACAGAATAATTCAAATAAATTCAGTTTCAGATAGATTCATCAAAACTTAGGTTTGATTTTACTTTTGAGCTATTTCCATTCTATGTTTTTTCAACAATAAGCAAAAGAGATGGTGAGTTGTAACTTCATTTTGTCCTAACATATGTCAGGTATCTGCCAAAAGAAAAATTCAGTTCTAGGTGCTGGGGTTACAGAGAACAACATATATGAATTAAATCTTCTTGAGAACTAGTTCTTGGCAACCAAAATCACCATCATCCATAGATTCAGTATAATTTCTACAGTTCGTTACAACAGTTTTGGTTACAAGTAGGAAAACAGCAGAGAATCAGCTTAAGTCACAGAGATATTTATTATCAGGATTCAAAGGACCCACAGAACCTAGGGGCTGAGATGCAGCCCAAGTTCAGTAATGAACTGAAACCAAAGATTCAGCTGTGCTAGGAAATCTTTTTATTTATTTTTATTAAAAAAATTTTTTAACATTTATTTATTTTTGAGGGAGAGAGAGAGACAGAGCATGAGCAGGGGAGGGGCAGAGCAAGAGAGGGACACGGAATCTGAGGCAGGCTCCAGGCCCTGCATGAGCCCAATGCAGGGCTCATGACTCACGAGCCGTGAGATCATGACCTAAGCTGAAGTCAGACGCTTAATGGAGTGAGCCACCCAGGTGCCCCTGTGCTAAGAAATCTTTATCCTTCAGGGGAGCCTGGGTGGCGCAGTCGGTTAAGCGTCCGACTTCAGCCAGGTCACGATCTCGCGGTCCGTGGGTTCGAGCCCCGCGTCAGGCTCTGGGCTGATGGCTCAGAGCCTGGAGCCTGTTTCCGATTCTGTGTCTCCCTCTCTCTCTCTGCCCCTCCCCCGTTCATGCTCTGTCTCTCTGTCCCAAAAATAAATAAACGTTGAAAAAAAAAGATTAAAAAAATAAAAGAAATCTTTATCCTTCATGGACTCTGTCTGCACGTGTGCTTTGCCCTCTTTCTCAGGGTGTCTGGGCTTCTATACAACCCAGGCAACAGAGCAGAATGTGTCTTCTCAGAGATCACACTTTCACATCTGCCCTGCTTTAGGAGACTGGCCAGACTGAGATTGGAAAGAGGGAGTGGGAAGACTGGGGGACCAGCCCAATAGTTCAGGTTTCCTACAATTGGGATTTTAGAGAACATGTAGTCTAGTAGCCTCTCTCTCTCTGTCTCTCTCAGTTTAAAAGTATTACATGGACATACCTTTGTGATCATTCATAATCATACATAAGAAAACACTAAAATCTCCTAACTCCAATTCTCCTCTCTGCATCAAGGATAATCACCATTAATAGTTATATATACTTCCAGTTTACTACTTTCTTTGCACCCATACCTGCATCTATATCTATCATCTATCTACCTATCCATCTCAGTACACTTTGAATAATGTGTACTTACCCTCCATAATGTGAAACGCCTCATCAAATTAGTTGAGGGTCTTAACAATGCCAGGTTTCTTGAGAAGGAAGCAGTTCTGCCTTAAGATTGCAACATAGGGGTGCCTGGGTGGCTCAGTCGGTTAAGCATCTGACTTCAGCTCAGGTCATGGTCTCACAGTTCGTGGGCTCGAGTCCCACATCGGGTGACCTTGGGGGTCTCTCTCTCCCTCTCTCTCTCTGACCCTCACTCAGTTGTGCCCTCTATCTCTAAAAAAAAAAAAAAAAAAAAATTGCAACATAGAAACCCTGCCTGAGTTTCTAGCCTGCATATCTGAGACTCAAGACTATAATACCAACTCATCCCTGAATTTCTAGCCTGCAGGCATGCTCTATAAATTTCAAACTTGCCAACCACCATATCCTATTGGTTTTATTTCTCTAGAGAACCCTGACTAATACAATTTTGGTACTGAGTGTGGTTCTAGAGGAATACAATCTTTTTTTATATATAAAATTACTTAATGTTTTTATTTATTTTTGAGAAAGAGAGAAAGAGTGCAAGCTGGAGAGGGGCAGAGAGAGGGAGACACAGAATCCAAAGCAGGCTCCAGAATCTGAGCTGTCAGGAAAGAGCCTGACGTGGGGCTTAAACTCATAAAACATGACATCATGACCTGAGTCAAAGTCAGGCGCTTAACTGAGACACCCAGGTGCCCCTACAGGAACACAATCTTTTTTTTTTTTTTTTAATGTTTATTTATTTTTGAGACAGAGAGACAGAGCATGAGCGGAGGAGGGGTAATTCGAACCAGGCTCCAGGCTCTGAGCTGTCAGCACAGAGACCGATTCAGGGCTCGAACTCACTGAGCTGTGAGATCATGACCTGAGCCGCTAAACTGACTGAGCCACCCAGGCACCCAGGAACACAATCTTAAAGTTGAATTTCTTGAATTGGTTCTGGAGTTTCTGGAATTGGTTCTTTAATTTGGTAGCATTAAAGGCACTAATAACTCTATTTTCAGTAGCAAAGAGAACATTTATAATCCATAGCACGATGTGGCAATAGAGATAAACATTACCTCTGAATATTCCTAATCACTATTAATATGGAGCAAGGTCCTGGGTGACCATGCATTTGATACCTTCAGAACATTTTGTCTGGGTGCCGGGGTGGCTCAGTCGGTTGAGCATCCAACTCTTGATTTTGGCTCAGGTCAGGATCTCACAGTTTGTGAGTTTGAGCCCCAAATCAGGCCCTGTGCTGACAGTATAGAGCCTGCCTGGGATTCTCTGTCTCCCACTCTCTCTGCCTTTCTCTCTCTCTCTCTCAATAATAAATAAATAAACATTAAAAAAACATTTTGTCAAACTAACAAGTATGATGAGATTGGCTGGTTACTCCTAATTGTACTGGACAGAGTGAGGAAAGAAAAGGAGGAGACCAGGGATTTGAAATCCCAGCTTGAGTGCTGAATAAATTACTTGAAGCTTTCTATGTCCTGAAAAAACCTTATGTCCTGTAGCTGCAGAGCTGAGATTGCTGAAAAACAAACCTAGAGTTTCATCCTGAAATGGCTGACTTATAGCACAAATGGAATTCCCAGTCTCACAGGTGTCTCCTGTTAAAATAAAACATTGATTGGAAAGGAATGGGATCCTGAAAACTGGAATCAGGAAGATCCTGATAAAATGGAACACAGCCCCTAAATTTTGGTGAGTCTTCTTTGTCAAAAGCAGCCACTCCACCAACACCTGACATTAATCCTACTTTGCCTGAAGAACTCGTAATGGCTTCCTTTGAGGTATTGTAGTAGCCTTGCAAGACAATGCTGATTCTCCTCAAGACCAACCCTTACTTACCACCTGTCTTTGCTTCTAGACCTATAACTGGATTCAAGTTCCATCAAGCCCCTAAAGGTGACCTATGAAGTGTGACTCATGGAGTGTAACACACTCCAAAAGAATTACATTATTTTTCCAATGTATACAGGCAGAAATCCAGAGTATCTTAAGAGTATATTAAGAGATATTAAGAGTGTGGGATAATGGTGGAAGTTTAGATCAGCTAAATTTATTGATAGGGGCCCACGTAGCACAGATTCCAAAGTTAATGTTGCAGCTCAAGGGGTTAAAAATATCTCTAATAGTATGTTTGGTTGTTAGACCAAAAATGTAGCCTATATTAAATGAGATTGAAATGCCAGAACTTCCTTGGTATTCTTAGAGAAAGGTATCCAAAGGCCTAGGGAGATTGGGGTTTTAGAGAACATTTATTATTTAAGTCCTGCTCACCCACCCGAGGAACATACAGACAATACACCTTTCACTACGGGGAAATAAATTCGTGCGAGGGAACTCCAGCATCCTTGAAGATCTCTGTGCTCACTCTTCTCTGTAGGTTAGAAATTACAATGGGAACTGCTGCCAGTAAATTGGGAAACCTAAAAACAATGAGTACTAGATCCCAAGGGGCCAAGGGTCAAGTGGTGGCACTTAATCACCTAAGGCAAGGTACGCATGGTTGCTGTAATGGACAGCAGAGTCAAAGCAGTAAATAAAATAGTCTGATTTGCAGAGACGTATGGCATTAACTAGTTGATCATGGTGTCATTACACATGAAATAGATGGGCAATGTATTAAACTCTTACTTGATCTGTATAAGTGGAAGGGTTCTAGATTAAATGAACAAAAGCCTAACTTGAATTTTTAAAAAACAGAGTCAAGGGGTGCCTGGGTGGCTCAGTTGGTTGAGCGTCTGACTTCAGCTCAGGTCATGATCTCACGGGTTCGTGAGTTCAGGCCCCACATCAGGCTCTGTGCTGACATCTTAGAGCCTGGAGCCTGCTTCGGATTCTGTGTCTCCCTCTCTCTCTGCCTCTCCCCCACTTGCACTCTGTCTCTCTCTGCCTCTCAAAAATAAAGAAAAATAATAATAAAAAATTAAAAAAATAAGAGTCAGGTTCCCTCAACCAATTCCCTAGACTTGAGACAGTTTAGAGACTCAGAACCTGTTGAATGAAGGAAAAGTCAGGTCCCCTTGAGGAAGGACCCTAGTCAAACTCAGGATGCTGTTCAAACTTTATACTGTTAAGCTTTCTGCCAGTCTTTCCCAGAGAGACTAATGGCCTATCACTAGGGTGACTCTGCACTGGGGAAAAGGAACTAATCAGACTATTTGGATTGCTGGACACTGGCTGTACACTTAAAATGATTTCAAGGGACCCCAAATGTCACTGTGGTCTACTAGCCACAGAAGGGGCTAATGGAGGTCAGGTGATTTTGGGGGGATTATTTGTTTATTTTTAAATAATTTATTGTCAAGTTAGCTAACATAGAGTATACAGTGTGCTCTTGGCTTTGGGAGTAGATTCCCATGATTTCATCACTTACATACAACACCCAGTGCTCATTCCAACATGTGCAGGTGACTTTTTTTTTAAGTTTTTATTTTAATTCTGGTTAGTTAACATACAGCATTATATTAGTTTCAGGTGTATGATATAATGATTCAACACTTCCATACATCACCTGGTGCTCATCATGACAAGTGCACTCCATAATCCCCATCACATCTTTAACCCATCCTCCCACCCACCTCCCCTCTGGTAATCATCAGTTTGTTTTCAGTTTGTTTTCTAGAATTAAGAGTCTATTTCTTGGTTTGTCTCTCTCTCTTTTCTTCCCTTTTTTTTTGTTTCTCAAATTACACATATGAGTGAAATCATATGGTATTTGTCTTTCTTTGATGGGCTTATTTTGCTTAGCATTATTCTCTCTAGCTCCATTCTCTCTAGCTCCATGAAAATGGCAAGATTTCATTCTTTTTATGGCTGAATAATATTCCGTTGTGTATATATACCACATTTTATTTATCCATTCATCAGTCAGATATGGCTGCTTCCATATCTTGGCTATTGTAAATAATGCTGCTATAAACTAACTGTGCAAATATCCCTTTGAATTAGTGCTTTGTATTCTTCAGGTAAATACACAATAGTGCAATTACTGGATCTTAGGGTAGTTCTAATTTTAACTTTTTGAGGAAACTCCATACTGTTTTCCACAGTGGCTGCCCCAGTTTGTATTCCCAGCAACAGTTGAAAGAGGAGTCTTTTTTCTCCACATCCTTGTCAACACCTGTTGTTTCTTGTGGGCGGTCAGACAATTAATGGGTTTTAGCCCAGGTTCATCTAACACTGTGGGTCACCAAACCCATGTTGTGGTTATTTTCCCATTTCTAGAATTCCTAATTGGAACAGACATACTCAGCAACTGGCAGAATTCCTACATTAGTTCCCGGACCTATGGAGTGAGGGCCATTATGGTAGGAAAGGCAAGTGGAAGCCTCAAGAACTGTCTCTACCTAGCAAATGAAAACCAAAAGCAATGCTGCATTCCTGAAGGTATTGCAGAGATTAATTCCACCATCAAGGACCTGGAGCATGCAAGGATGATGATTCTCACCATATCCCCATTCAACTCACCTATTTGGCCTATGCAGAAAATATATGGATCTTGAATAATGATAATGGATTATCACAAATTTAATTAAAAGTTGACTCAAGTTGCAACTGCTATACCAGATATGATTTCATTGCTTCAACAAATTAATAAATACATCCTTGTTACCTGGTATGTAGCTATTGATCTGGTAAATGTTTTTTTTTTTTTTTTCTCCCTCAATATCTATTAGAAAAGACTCTTAGAAGCAGTTTGCTTTCATCTGGCAAAGCCAACAATATAACTTGACTGTCTTATCTCAGGGGCATAACTCTCCCGCCTATGTCATAATAGTCCAAATGGAGCATGATTGCCTTTCCCTTCCACAAGACATCATGGTGTTCCAAAACACTGACATTAGGCTGATTGGAACTAGGGATCGAGAAGTAGCAACTACTCTAGACTCATTTGTAAAACATTTGCATGTCAGAGCATAGGAAAAAATCCAGCAAAAATTCAGGGGCTTTCTACTTCAGTTAAATGTCTAGGCATTCAGTGATGTGGGGCATGTCATGATATCTCTTCCAAAGTGGAGAATAAGTTGTTGCATCTTGCCCCTCCTACATCTTAAAAAGAGACACAACACCTGTAGGACTCTTTGGATTTCAGATATGTGTTCCTCATTTGGGTGTGCTACTTTGGACCCATTTACCAAGTAACCTAAAAGCTACTGTTCTTGAGTGGGGCCTGGACAAGAGGAGGCTTTGCAATAGATCCAGGCTGCTGTGAAAGCTGCTCTGCCACTTAGGTCAGATGATCTTGGAGACCCAGTGGTGTTAAAGTGTCAGTGGCTGATAGAGATGCTGTTGGGAGCCTTTGGAAGGCCATTATAGGTGAATTGCAGCACAGAACCTTAGGATTTTGGAGCAAAGCCATACCTTCCACTGTGGATAACTTCTCATTTTGAGAAACAGCTTTTGGCCGGCTACTAGGCCTTAGTAGAGACTGAACACTTAATCATAGGCCACCAAGTTACCATGCACCTGAACTGCCCATCATGAACTGGATATTATCTGACCCCAAGCCATAAAGTTATACACTCCATCAGCAAATGGAAGCAGCATATATGAGATTGGGCTTGCACAGCTCTGAAGGCACTATAAAGTTACAAAAGGAAGTAACCCAAATGCCCATGGTCCCCATTCCTGCTACATTACCTTCTATTTCCCAACCTGCACCCATGAACTCATGGGGAGTTCCCTACAATCAGTTGACTGAGGAAGAGAAAACTCAGGCCTGGTTTGTAGATGGTTTTGCACAATGTGTTGGTACCACCCCAAAAGTGGACAGCTGCAGCACTATAGCCCCTTTCTGGGATATCCTTGAAGGACAATGCTGAACGGAAATCCTCCAGAGGGCAGAACTTCAAGCAGTGCATCTGGTTGTTCATTTGCTTAGAAAGAGAAATGACCAGATTTGCAATTATATACCAGTTCATGAACTGTGGCCAATGGTTTGGCTAGGTGGTCAGGGATTTGGAGGGAACATGATTAGAAAGTAGGCATCAAGAAGGTGTAAGGGAAGGGGCACCTGGGTGGCTCAGATGGTTAAGTGTCCAACTTTGGCTTAGGTCATGATCTCACAGCTCATGAGTTTGAGACCCACATCAGGCCCTCTGCTGTAAGTGCAGAGATGCTTCAGATCCTCTGTCTCTCTCTCTGACCCTCCCCCGCTCACACTCTTCTCTCAAAAATAAATGAACAATAAAAAAGAAGGTCTAAGGAAGAAGTAAGTGGACTCACCTCTCTGAATGAGTGAAAAACTGATATGTGTTTGCCATGTGAATGCTCACCAAAGGGTAGCCTCAGCAGAGGAGAATTTTAACAATCAAGTGGATATGGTGATCCTTTCTGTGAACCAGTCAGCCTCTTCCCCATCTGCTCATTATTGCCCAATGGGCTCATTAAATAAATGGCTATGGTGACAGAGATGAAGGTCATGCATGGGCTTGGCAACATTCACCAAGGCTGACCTGGTTATAGCCACCACTGCAGTGCCCAATTTGCCAGCAACAGAGACCAACACTGAGCCCACATTATGGCACCATTTCTAGTGGCAGGTTGATTGCATTGCACCACTTCTATTGTGGAAACAGCAGTATTTTGTTCTTACTGGAATAAACCCCTATTCTGGATATAGATTTGCTTTCCCTGCATTCAATGCTTCTGGGAAACTATGATCCATGTGTTTATAGAACACGTTATCTACCATCATGGTATTTCACATAGTATTGCTTCTGATCAGGGAACTTACTTAACAGCAAATGAAGTGTGCTAATGGGCTGAAAGTCAAGGACTTGTAATGTTCCACCCCAACCTTAAAGCAGCTGTTTTCACTGTTTGGTGGAATGGCCTTTTGAAAACTCAATTACAATGCCAGCTAGATGGCAATACCTTGCAGGGCTGGGGCAACGTTTTCCAGGAAGAGGCATATGTTCTACATCAGCATCCATATATGGTGTTGTTTCTTCTACAGCCAGGAGTCAGGGGGTGGAAATGGGAATGGTACTACTCAGTATTACCCCTAGTGACTCATCAGCAGAATTAAAAAAATTTTTTTTAATGTTTATTTATTTTTGAGAGAGAGAGACAGAGCATGAGGAGGGGAGGGGCAGAGACAGAGGGAGACACAGAATCCAAAGCAGGCTCCAGGCTCTAAGCTGTCAGCATAGAGCCCGACAAAGGGCTTGAACCCATGAACCATGAGATCATGACCTGAGCTGAAGTCAGATGCTTAACTGACTCAGCAACCCAGGCACCCCTCACCAGCAGAATTTTTACCCCATCCCCATGACCTTATGCTTTGCTCTGCTAGAGGACTTAGTTCTAAAAGGAAGAACGCTTCTGCCAGGAGACACAACAATAATCCCTTGAACTAGAACTTAAGATTGCCAGCTGGCCATTTTGGGCTCCTCATGCCTCTGAATCAACAGGTAAACAAGGAAGTTATTGTGCTGGCTGGGGTGATTACCAAGGAGAAATTGTGCTGCTACTCTACAATGGAAGTAAGGAAAAGGGTGTGTGGAATATAAGAGATTTCTTAGGGCATCTGAAAGGAAAATTATTATTATTTTTTTTACTCACACTTCTGACACCAAATGTGTGGATTTTCCACACAAAGCAATTCTGACACTAACTACCCAGAGTTAGGGCAGACCCCACAGGTTAAAGCTCAATCACACAAGACTCCCTCTCCTCCACCTTCAGATGCCAGTTTTAAGTCCCAAGTTGTCACCTGTACTTTTGACTAACTGGATATAAATCAAGGATTCCCAAAACACCCTCCTCAGTTTTGATAATTTGCTAGAACAGCTCACAGAACTTAAGAAAACAGGTTACTTACTATTGCTGGTTTATTATAAGGAAAGAACACAGGAACAAAGATAGGTTTCTTGAAGAAGAAGCACTTCTCCTCGATACCACAATATAAATACTCTGTTTCCAGCCTCCTGTCCTGAAAAATTCAAATTCAAGACTGCAACATCAACTCTTACATGAATTTGCAGCCTGCCAGCCAGTCCTACAGATTTTATACTTGCCAGCCCCCACAATCATGTGTCGATTTAGTAAAATAAATTTCTCTCATTCTTAATACATGTAATATACCAGTACAACATTTAAAAAGTTAATGAATGGTACACTCATGTTCATACCAGCATTATTCACAATAGCTAAAAGGTGGAAACAACCTAATGTTTATCAACAGATGAATGAATAAAATGTGATATATACATATAATGGGATATCATTTAGCCTTAGAAAAGAAGGAAATCAGGGGCTCCTGGGTGGCTCAGTCGGTTAAGTGACCGACTTCGGCTCCAGTCAGGATTTTTCAGATTATGAGTTCAAGCCCTGCATCGAGCTCTGTGCTGACAACTCAGAGCCTGGAGCCTGCTTCAGATTCTGTCTCTCCCTCTCTCTCTCTGCTCTCTCCCTGCTCATGCTCTCTCTCTCTCTCTCTCAAAAATAAACAAAAAAAAAAAAAAAGAAGGAAACTTAGTCATATGCTACAACATGGATGAACCTTGAGGACAATATGCTAAATGAAATAAGCTAGTCACAAAAGGAAAACTACTGTATGATTCCACTTATGAAATATATAGAGCAGTCGAACTCATAGAGATAAGTAGAATGGTGGTTGTCAAGGGGTTTGGGTGAGGGGAGTTATTGGCTCATGGGTACAGAGTTTCAGTTTGGGAAGATGAAAAAATCCTGGGTGGTATGATGGCTGCACAACAATGCAAATATTCTTAATGCCATTTAAATGTACACTTAGAAATGTTTAAAATGGTCAGCTTTATGTTAATTGTATTTACCACGATCTTTAGTAAGGGTAAAAATTAAGGAATTAAAAAATAATTTACACATCCTTTGTGTCATCACCCTTGGATCTTTATTCTTGGCAATTGAATCTGCTCTTGGATTTGCCAGAGGATATTTTGGGGCAGGAGGTTTTTTTCTAGGGCAACAAAATGGTTCATACTGGCAACCCTATCCACATGCAGCACTGTCTCCATGTGTATGTGTTTTCCAATTCATGTTTTTTGGTTCTATTTAAAACCATAGACACATGAAGAGCATTTTTCTTAGTTATACCACAAAATACAGGCCATTTTTAAATAACAAGATAGAAGTGACAATGGTTCATGTATTTATACTTCCTTGATCATAGTCTCTAAGGCACTGTGTTAGTCTGGGCCCAATAAGATTGAAATAACAACGTAGGTTAGAAAGTTTAATACAAAACATTATTCAACTCTGATTGACATGTGACTGGAAAACATAAACTATGGCTGAAAGATAGTACCCAAGGAAGATAAACTTGGAACGGGCCCCTTCCCCAAATCCAGGGTTCATACCTCATCGGAGAAGATGCAGTCCAGCCTAGGCTGGGTACCAGAGATTCAGAAATATCAGAGATATCAGGGATATCCAGTAGACTGGATAACAGAGAAAGAAGTTTGCTAGTTCCCCCAGGCCAATCAGTGTCAAAGGTCTACAGTTAGTGGGCAAGCTGGAAGCAGCTCTCCAGAGGGCAGGTGAGGCACAGGTATAATCCCACAAGAGATATGAGTGTGCAGGAGTGTCCAGAAGTGCAGGTGGACCATGTGCAGGCCTGCAGACAGAGTGGTGGCTAGACAGGAACCACCTGTGGTGTAGGTGAGGAACTGGGCCACTGGTGGAGGCAGGAGGGCTTCTGGGCAGTTTCTGCGTCAAGCAAGATTATTACTAGATGAGGCCATGACTGCAAGGTTGCTGAGGAGATGCACACACTGGGCATGTGACTGGGCAGAGATCCACCCGGTGTTCTCATTGACCCAACATGCAGCAGCCAGAAACAGTATGAGAGCCCCTTCCTCCTGCAAAAGCACCCCCCACCAGACCCCATGCCCTCTACTGAAAATGCTTAACATTGTGCTCACTATAAACGAGAGATGCTTGAAGGAAATCTGTCCAGTATCACAGAACATATATTGAAGGATTAATTTGGAGCTGGGAGACAATAAACTGGTAACTGTCACAGGTGCTTTATCCCTCAGAGTTTTTAACTCATTCAGTCATGTTCTGATGCTCCGTCCATAATCCTTTCTAATTTCTGCATTTGGCATGGCTACTCTCCCTCCTACAGAATTACTTTTTAATGATGCCTGGGTTCATTGCTCTGCTAAAATAACAATGACTAAATCATAGGTCTCTTTATATTTGAAAATTAAACTGCCTAATCTGTAATTCTTATTTTACATGAAATATAACCCCAAAAGCAGTAATGTAAAAGAATACTTTAAATCTACTGATATCAGTAATTAGAGCTGTCAAAATAGGAGCAACTGTTTTCTTATTTGCACATCTATGTCTACTTACCAGAACAATGCTAGTAATAAGTGCAGTCAAGTCTTTCTCTGGCAACCTGCATGTTGTCAGTGCTATCCCTCAGTCTTTTACTCTCCTCTGCTCATTTATTCCCAGAAATTCAAGAAGCTTCCTCTCTAGAGGCCAGAGGCTTTTGGTACTGAATTCCCTCTGGCAAAAGGTCTTCAATGTAAATACACCATTCTCTTTCCTTGAGAATTGATGACTCCCAAACAAGAAAGAGGATGGAGACATCAATTTAATTATTTTTTTCAAAGACACACACAGAGAGAGAGAGAGAGAGAGAGAGAGAGAGAGAGAGAGAGAGAATTTTAAGCAGACTCCACGTTCAGCATGGAGCCCGATGTGGGGCTCGATCTCATGACCCTGAGATCATGACCTGAGCTGAAACAAAGAGTTGGCTCAAATAGCTGAGCCACCCATGTGCCCTGACATCAATTTTAAATCCCACATAAGCCCCATAGCAAATTAGAAGTTTAGAAATAACCTCACTATTTGTGAGCATTTTAAATTATCCTAATTTGCTAATACTCAGTGCTGGCAAGAGGATGGGGACACAGGAACTTCCAAGACCACCTCTGCTATGATAAATTTGGCAATAACCCTCATGTAAAATGAGCACATCCTCTTGCTCAGAAATTCCACTTCTAGCAATTTATCCCGGGGAATATACTCTCCCAATTCAAAATTGGTGTTTGCAAAAGGATGTGACCCAAATGTTATTTCTAATAGTCATAAGAAGGAAGGAAGGAAGGAAGGAAGGATGGAAGGAAGGAAGGAAGGAAAGGAAAGGAAAGAAGAAAGGAAGGAATTGTTTACATCACTAGGAAACCACTTAACTATATTTCTTAGAATCCCGAGGACAAACTATACAAACTAAACTTTTAATATGAAAAATCCCAACTATACAAAATGGAAGAATAGTATAATGAATCCATGTTTAACCATCATGCACCTTCAAAAATTATCATTTGGCTATGTAACCAAACCAATGTGAGTACCCACCTTGGTGAATTGGAAACTCGCTGAGTTGTCACACAAAGAAAAGTTTATTTGCAGCAAATAAGATCATGGGGAATAATTTCGAAAGCCATGACCCCCTCTGAGCAAGGGTGGATGGGTTCCTTTTATGGGTTAGGATGAATATTTAGATATAGAAGCTTTGTCATCGTATGTAGAGGTGGGCATAAGGTCGTTCATGCACCTTAAGGAAACATTCCTATACACACATTGTATGTTATATAAATGAGGCTCATGCCCCTCCTTGGAGATTTTAGTATTACAACGGAGTAAAGGTAGTTGTTGGTCATCCTGGAGGTCACTCCACTATCCATCTGCACAAGTGTGAGTCAGGGGTTACACTCAAACTGGTCTGGGTGGTCTGGGCCCGCTGGAGGTCTTGACCGGGCAGTCACTATCACTCCAGGGGAGGTTTCGCTTTCCACCTGCCTGAGTTAGGAGGTAATCTGGAAAGAAGAGCTTAAGGAAAACTGGGACAAGGGTAGGGGAGTACAAGCAGGTGAGCAGTGTAAGAAATAAGTCCACTGACCCAATCAAAGGAGGGTCGTGAGACTCACAGCATGGTGAAGCGAGGCTTTAATCAACGTTCTTGCAGGAGTGGGAGTCTGATGGACAGTCACCCCTGGGGTAGTTACAGCAATTTATCTTTTAGCATGTAAGTCCCTCCCCTGGTTCCTCATTGGCTGAGTATTACAGAGGTTACAGCATTACCTGGACATTGCCTTTGCCCATGTAAGGCCAAAAAGTAGTCTGATTGGAACAAATGTATATTTCCTGAGGTGACAGACTTTAAGTCCCTTGTTTTTTGGTGCATGCTCATTGCAAAGCCTGCAAAAATACGCCTGCAAAAGGGAGAGGGGAAGAAGACCCAGGAAGTCAAGTGTCCGAGGGTTTGGGATTCCATGGGGTGGGGGGGTGGGGGGGGCGTTTGTACATATTTCCAATAGGTTGTAAACTACTGTTAACTAGACAGCACAGCTTTTATTTGGTATTTCTGAAAACGAATCATCTTCCTTACTTCTCATGGCAGTAAAGGTTGGGTCTTGGGGTCTAGCTGGTGACAGCTAAACTTGTTTCATCTATTCTTCTCTCACCTTTTCTTTCTTCTTTTGAGTAATTTGAAACAAACAGCAAATTACACCATTATATTGTTTTACCTATGAATAGTATGTATCTCTAACAGTAAGGACCTTTAAAAACACATAACATTGACATTCTCACACCTAACAAAAATTACAAGAATTCCTTAGTATCATCTAAAACCCAGTTTATGGCTTCCAGTTGTCTAAAAAATGTGGGTTTTTAAAATCGAAATATATTTGACATATAACGTTGTGTAAATTGAAGGTATACGTGTTGATTTGATACATTTATTATTGCATTGTGATTGCCAGTGCTGTGTTGGCTAGCACGGCTATCACCTCACACAATTATCATTTCTTTTTTTATGGTGATTGGAATAATTAAGATCTAGTCTCTTAGCAAGTTTGATGTTTATAATACAATATTGTTATCTATAATCACTATACTGTGCTTTAGATCTCTAAGACTTATTTATCAGGTTTACACCCTTTAACATCTCTCCTATTCTCTACCCTCCAGGCCTTGGTAACTGATAGAGTAGGCAATTAGCTAGATAAAAGCAGGGAACAAATGCTTTCCAACAACAACAAAAAAAAGGCAGAAACCAGATTCCAAATAGCCAGGAAAGACCCTGGAGGATATACATGCATTCTTCCCTATAACAGGCTGCCCTACAGTAACCTATAGCTTCATTATAATACATTTACATTGCAGTTTTGACTCCCCACCTCTGGGGCGGGGTTGGGGGGGGAGGGGTAGACAGCCGCCATGGCAGTTCCAACAAGGACCATATGGGGCCAAAAACTCCCCCTTGAGAGTTTGGCTCTCTATATTCTTTCTTGGCTGAACTCAACAACTGTGGTTGGTGCAGAAGCAGGGAAGGGCTCCACAAGATGACAGTAACCACCATTTTACTGTTCCTACAAGTTAAGTATTTTTTTAGATTTCATAGTATAAGTGATATCGTACAGAATTTGTCTTCTCTGAGTTACCTCACGGAGTATAATGTCCTCAAGGGCCAACCATGTTGTCACAATGCAGGATTTCCTTCTTTCTCATGGATGAATAATATTTCACTGCATATATACCATATCTTCTTTACCCATTCATCCACTGATGAACATTTAGGTTGTTTCCATATCTTGGCAATTATGAATAATGCTACAATCTTCATGGAAGTGCATATATATTGCTTCAATATCCTGTTTTCATTTTCTGGTTATATACCAAAAGTAGAATTGCTGGATCATACGGTAGTTCTATTTTTAATTTTTTGAGGAACCTCCATAATACTTTTTATAGGGGCTATGCTAATTTACATTCCCACCAACAGTGATTAGTGACTCCTTTTTCTCCATATCCTCACCAACAATTATTTCTTGTCTCCCTGATGATAGGTGTGAGGTGATAGCTACTTATGGCTTTGATTTACATTTCCCTGATGATTAGTGATGTTGATCACCTTTTCCTGTACCTGGTGGCCATTTGGATGTTTTCTTAGGAAAACTGTCTATTTAGTTCCTCTGCCCACTTTTCCCCCTATTTTTTTTAAATTGTATTGTTTGTTGTTAATGAGTTCTGAGTTCTTTATATATTTCAGATATTTACCACTTTTCCAATAATGGTTTGCAAATATGTTCTTCCATTCTATAGATTGCCTTTAAATATTTTCTCCCATTCTATAGATTGCCTTTTCATTGTGTTGTTTCTATTGCTTTGTAGAAGCTTTTAAGTTTGATGGAGTCCCACTTAATGATTTTTCTTTTGTTGATAGAATCCAGGTTTTCTATTACTTGAAAACAAAAGCACTGTAACTGATAAGTTCTCACTATACTTATTCATTCTTCTGCTATATTATTTATTGCTCTTCATCACAACTATTGATTCTGAGCTTATCTTCCCAAATGGACTATTAGCTCATTGCCTTAAGCGTGTCTTATTTATCTTAATCTTTCTAGTTTCTACCAATACCTGACACAGGGAAGTTGCTAAGTAAATATTTGTTGACTGTGTGACTAGTTCTACCTGTTATATCCTGAGTACAGGGATTAAGGAGTTTACATGAAAAACAATTTGTATGCTTAAAATGTAAAGGAAACCAGGGGCGCCTGGGTGGCTCAGTCGGTTGGGCGGCCGACTTCAGCTCAGGTCATGATCTCACGGTCTGTGAGTTCGAGCCCCACGTCAGGCTGTGTGCTGACAGCTCGGAGCCTGGAGCCTGTTTCGGATTCGGTGTCTCCCTCTCTCTCTGACCCTCCCCCGTTCACGCTCTGTCTCTCTCTGTCTCAAAAATAATTAAACGTTAAAAAAAATTTTTTTAAAAATGTAAAGGAAACCATAATACATTGCAATTAAATAAAATTTTTAAAAAATACACCTGAAAGTAACCAAATGAAACACCAAACCAGAATAAAACATATTCTGTGGTAATCATTTGTGGCTTGTACGCATACTTCTTTCTGGGTCACTTGGACACTAGAACATTTTTTTAAAAACTTATTTTGATCTAATTTTAGATGTACAGATAAATTGCAAAACAGTACAGAGTTCCTATTTACCCTTTACTCACTTACCTCTGTTAACATCTTACACGACTAGGATACATTTGTCAAAACTAAACTCATTGAAGTACAGACTTTATTTGGAATTCCCCCAATTTCTCTACTAATACCCTCTATCTGCTCCAGGATCCAATACAAAATACCATGTTGTCTTTAGTTGTCATGACTCCTTATCTCTCATCTGTGATGGTTTCTTAGTCTTTGGCTTTTATGACACTTTTGAAGAGTATTGGCCAGGTATTTACAGAATTTCTCTTAATTTTTGTTTATCTAGAGACTTATTGTCTAAAGCTTTCTGGAAATTCTTTTTTTTTTTTTTAAGTAAACTTTACCTCCAATGTGGGGCTTAGACTCACAACCCCAAGATCAAGAGTTGCGTGCTCTACTGACTGAGCAAGCCAGGCGCCCTCTAGAATTCTTTTGTAGTAATAATAATGCCTTATAAATGCAAGACATTTTATGGCTTACAAACGAACATCAGTATGTTCCTGTGGTGATTCCCACCTTCATCTGGAGAAGTGACTCAGAAAGAATGTTTGTCCCCATGTACAGGAAGGCCTTCACAGAGAACTACTGGAAGGAGCAGGCTGAAAACACCATTAGCACCTGCTGGAATGAAGGCTGGACAGGAGGTCACTGAACCGGACCAGGCCTGAAGGGAACCGAGCTTGAACTTGTGACGTACCCTCACTGGGTCAGATTCCTGACCTCCACGGGTCTACATGGTTTCTAAAATCCTCTATTATCTATGTATTTCATTCACCCTGCTAATACTGCACTCTATTCACACTAAAAATTAACAGCTAATGATAAAACCCAAAAGTTGCCTTTCACAGATAGCTTTTTACTGTACAACAAAGTCCTTTACTTTTATTTCTCTGAGAAAGGCCCTCTTCAAAAGGCTGATGGGGCATATTGGCACCTGATGGGTCAGCCTAAATACTTCTTTTCTCCTTCCTTCCTTCCTTCCTTCCTTCCTTCCTTCCTTCCTATTTCTTTCTTTCCTTTTCCTTTTTAGTAATCTCCACACCCAAGTCAAACACACCACCCCGAGATCAAGAGTCACATGCGCCTCCAACTGAGCCAGACAGACACCCCTGAGTTACTTCTTGAGGATTAACCTCTTGGGAACTACATTCCTTGTTTCAGAAAAACCAAGGTGCATTAGTGACAGCAGCAGAGATGAATAAACCAATAATGCACTATTTTCAGACCAAGGTACAGTCACAGCACTCATCCAGGTGTGCTTGGGGAGAAGGAAAAGAGAAACTGGGGAGAGGGGAGGATAGGTGGAGGAAGAAGTGCATGCAAGAGGAAGACTTAAAGACAGGCAAAAGGAAGTTCATGCATTCATGAATATTTCTTGGGTACTTTCTCTGTGATAGATTTTAGAGATAGAACAAAGTAGACATGGACTTTTTTTCAGGGAGTTTATAGTCTACTTAAGAAATGGAAAAGATGGGGTGCCTGGGTGGCTCAGTCGGTTAAGCGTCCGACTTCAGCTCAGGTCATGATCTCGTGGTCTGTGAGTTCGAGCCCCACGTCGGGCTCTGTGCTGACAGCTCAGAGCCTGGAGCCTGTTTCAGATTCTGTGTCTCCCTCTCTCTCTGACCCTCCCCCATTCATGCTCTGTCTCTCTCTGTCTCAAAAATAAATAAACGTTAAAAAAAATTAAAAAAAAAAAGAAAGAAATGGAAAAGAAACAAATACTTATTTAATCCTAATTGTAACAAATGCTTAAAAATACTGAAGTGTGCAGTGCACCAAATAACCAGAAGGTAGCAGGTTAGGGTTCTCTAGGTGGGATAAAATAGTTGATAATTAACATACTTGAGTCCAACCAGACAGTTTTGGGGACTTTTGATAGCTATTGGGATGATCAGTGTGAAAATTCTTGTTAGAGTCAGTGGTTAGCAACTAAGCCAAGGAAACCTGAACATCTACAGTCAGGTGAGGCCCATCTCTGGAATAATCTAAGCGGAAATAGAACTGGCTGGGTGTTAGGTGGATAGGTTTCTGTGGACTGGCCAGACTGCGTTGGATGTGTTCTCTGAGCTCTGCCCTGCCTGTTTCAACCAGTGGGAAACACCCGACCTGTGAAGCACTCTGATTGCCCTGCTCCCACTCATACTCACTGCACACTGGCTGGCTGAGCTTTCCCGGCACCACCATTTCTCACCTATTCCATGCATTCCCCAAACAATACTCACCGAGGCCTACTATGTGCCAGGCCTCATGTCGGTCTGTGAAGATAGTACAGTGCTGCAGAAGGCAAGGAGCTTACTGTCTCATTTAGGGGTTCCCAAACACTCGGCTCACAGCACCTTTAGGGCAACAGAAATTCCTGTCAGTTCCCTTCGTTTAGAAGTTAGGTCCAGAGGGGCGCCTGGGTGGCTCAGTCGGTTAAGCGGCCGACTTCGGCTCAGGTCATGATCTTGCGGTCTGTGAGTTCGAGCCCCGCGTCGGGCTCTGTGCTGACAGCTCAGAGCCTGGAGCCTGTTTCAGATTCTGTGTCTCCCTCTCTCTGACCCTCCCCTGTTCATGCTCTGTCTCTCTCTGTCTCAGAAATAAATAAACGTTAAAAAAAAAAATTAAAAAAAAAAAAAAAGAAGAAGAAGAAGTTAGGTCCAGAGCACCTAGGTGGCTCAGTCAGCTAAGCAACCAACTTTTGATTTCGGCTTAGGTCATGATCTCACGGTTTAGGGGTTTGAGCCCCACATCGGGCTCTGAGCTGACACAAAGAGCCTGCTTGGGATTCTCTGTCTCTCCTTCTTTCCCTCTAAAAATAAATAAATATTTAAAAGTTATTAAAAAAAAAAAGAAATAGGGTCCAAACAACTTAATAAGTATTTATATTTTAACAACCTAATCGCTGTTTGAAGATAAAGCTACAAATGAAAAGAAAATGTCACATTTTTATTTCATTCCAGGACGTGTACCTGTTGGGCACTATACAACTCCTCAATCCTTGAAATCAGATTGGACACCACCACCCTGGTTTCCTGTTCCACAGTAATTTTTGTGTGGTTCCAGATTTTTATCACAGCTGTTGAAAACGCAGCTTTGCAAAGATATGATGTCATTCAAAGAAATGCAGTAGAAAAGAAACGTCAAATCATGAACCATCTTTACTATCTCTACTTACAGGCAAGATGTCAGACAGATGACCCATTTCCTCAAAATATCCTGCTGTACATACTGTGTAAGTACACTGTGGCACCCCAACACCTATTTCTTGATTTAGCAACAGATCTATGCTTTAAAATGTCTAAACCCACTGCAGGTTTCTCAAACAAAGCACTTAAATATGTGTCCAATAACGTATACATCACACAGCTGCAAGCCAGAGGATACAGGATCAGTTTCTCCCACACTTTGTGGCAGACACTAGTCACATATACCTCACTAGCACTCTGTCCAGGATATGGGTGACTCTAAAGGGCTTCAACTAGACAAATATAATAGAGGATCACATTTTCTGAATTGCAAATCCAGATACAAAGGCAGGTAAACTTATAAAGACGAAGTCTGTTATCTGGCCCCATCCCAGGAGTTCTGGACACATGGTCACCAACTATGAGAAACCCCAGTACAAGATTAACCCCCAAGTCTGGGGCCAACGGGGTCTCCTAGAGGCTGCAGAAATTCCTAAATTCCCCTATGCCTGCCTACATACAGCCTGCCTTAGGAGAAATTAGGGTGGAACTAGAAGCAGGCCTAAAAGACTACCTGGTATCAACCTTAAAAATAAAACAGCCAGTTATTTTATCAGCAAAATGAATTTATTTGGCAATAGCAAAGGGACTGCAATTTGGGACAAACTATGACAAACCACAGGCAAGTATGAAGAAACAAAGGGAAGTCCAGCTTTTATTAGGCCTTTGGGAAAATTTGGGAGATTTGTTTTGAACAAAAGTTCACTGGAGAATAAGAGTCTGCAGCTGTGGTGGTTTCTCACTGGCCACAAGCAGTAGTTAGCATGTTGCTGGGAAGAGAGGGACCTTCCTTTATCTTTTTTTTTTTTAACGTTTATTTATTTTTGAGGCAGAAAGAGACAGAGCATGAATGGGGGAGGGTCAGAGAGAAGGAGACACAGAATCTGAAACAGGCTCCAGGCTCTGAGCTGTCAGCACAGAGCCCGACGTGGGACTCGAACTCACGGACCGCGAGATCATGACCTGAGCCGAAGTGAGCCACTTAACTGACTGAGCCACCCAGGCGCCCCCATGGGATCTTCCTTTATCTTAAAAGCAGGAGATAAACTCGTAAGTGAAACATGCCCTCTCTTGTCAAGATAATTCTTATCTTCCTTCTTCCTGCTGGTTGTACAGGCTGCAAGGAGTGGCATCTGCATGAAAATTTCCCCTTCATGGCTTCTGAACTCCATTTTATTATTGTTTTTTCCATACTTCATTTTAAATGAGGTGTCCTTTACTCATTTTCACACTGGTAGAGACTTCTACAAAACTGATGCCAAGTCATCTAACTCCATCGTCCTCATCCCTCCCAGCCCTTTTATACACTCAGGTGGGTTGTCTCACTTGAGGAGTCTGTTTTTTACTTAAAAAACATCTTGGGGGGGGGGGGAGGTACTCTTGAAACATTTAGAACATGTCTTTTTATTTTTTTTTAACGTTTTACTTATTTTTGAGAGAGAGAGAGAAAGAGAGAGAGAGAGAGAGACCGTGTGAGCAGGGGAGGGGCAGAGAGAGAGCGAGACACAGAATCCAAAGCAGGCTCCAGGCTCTGAGCTGTCAGCACAGAACCCAACACGGGCTCGAGCTCACAAACTGTGAGACTATGACCTGACCCGAAGTCAGACACTTAACCGATTGAGCCACCCAGGTGCCCCTATTCTATCTAGTACATTTCTAAAATAGGTTTGTTTATCTATCTATCTATCTATCTATTTAAAGTAGGCTCTACACCCAATGTGGGGTTTGAACTCAAAGGCCCGGAGATCAAGAGTGGCATGCTATACTGACTACTGACTGTGCCTTCCAGGTGCCCCCTAGGATAGGTTTATCATACCAACTCTTGAAAAGTAAAACACACACATACAGAGAAGTATTATGCAATCATAAAAAGAACAAGATCATACCATTTGTGACAACATGGATGAACCTAAACAGCACAGTAAAACCCTGGATTGTGAATAACTTGTTCTGCGAGTGTTCCTCAAGATGAGCAAACATTTCTAATACATTTTAACTTGATAAAGGAGTGATGTCTTGCAATAGCAGTACATGACTCCGAATGTCACGTGATCACTACTGAGTCAATGGTCCTTCTCTCTCTCTCTCTCTCTCTCTTTTGCTGTGGGATTGTGGATGATTGTCTCCCATGCTCAGATTCTCTGTCTCAGGCCTCAGTGTTTGGCAGAAATCAGTGATTTTTCAGAACAGTGGGAGGTGCCCACAACTGACACTAACTAGTGTATTTTTGTCACTTCAAAGCACCAATGGACAGTCCTTTGCTTTTCCATACAAGAGTAAGCTTAGGAATGCTTTGCTTCATTCTAGGTCAGGCTGCCTGCAGAAAAAGATCCTTTCCTCTGCTGCCTTATTGCCAGTTACATTAAATATGGTATATGACAAGAATTTCTTAATACTGTACTGTAGTCAACATCCGTGTGAGCATATACAATGACCCCCATGCAGAAAAAGGTGGAAAAGAAAGGCGATAAGAAGAACGGGATGAAGGGCACCTGGGTGGCTCAGTCGGTTGAGTGTCTGACTTTGGCTCGGGTCATGATCTCACAGTTTGTGAGTTCAAGCCCCACATCAGGCTCTGTGCTGACAGCTCAGAGCTTGGAGCCTGCTTCGAATTCTGTATCTCCCTCTCTCTCTGCCCCTCCCATATTCGCACTCTCTCTCAAAAATAAATAAACATTAATAAAAAAATTTTTTTAAAAAAGAAGGGGATGATTACAGCGGAAGAAAGACATCACGAAGTACAAATGAGGTATGCAAGTAGCTGGAATTGCAAGATTTCATAAGATGTCTAAGTCTGTGTCTTGTCTGCAGAGGAGGAGGAGAAAAAGGTGGAGGAATCTCTCACTTCAAATGAAATTAGGGAGATGTGTAAAATGTGGGAAACAGTGCAAAATTTTGTAGAAAAGCACCACCTGAATAAGGCTGTAGCAGCGTGCAAGCAATGAATCTGTTTAACAACAATGCAAGGTCACATTTCTGTGAAATCCTCAAAAGGAGGCAAAAGCAAGTGTCATTGGATAGGTTCCTTGTTAAAGTTGCATGAAAAGAAAAAGATACCATTGAGCCAAAAGACAGCAAAGATTCCATTAGTGAGAGTGAAAGTCTTCCTACACAACAACCCTCCTCTCTCGTCTCCCTCACATGGACCAGGAAAGTTTTCAAAGGTAAGTGCAGGTTATTTTTTCTTCATATTTTGTATTATATTACAGTATTCTGATCATTTTTATTTTTATTTATTTTTAAGTTTTTTACCATTTATTCATTTTTGAGACAGAGTGTGAGGAGGGAGGGGCAGAGAAAGAGAGAGACAGAATCTGAAGTAGGCTCCAGGATCTGAGCTGTCAGCACAGAGCCCGATGAGGGGCTCGAACCCACGAATTGTGAGACCATGACCTGAGCTAAAGTCAGACACTTAACCAACTGAGCCACCCAGGCACCCCTTGTGATCATTTTTATATAAATATTTTTGGGTTGTGGAACGAATCATCTGAGTTTCCATTATTTCTTATGGGGGAATTTTCTTTGATATACAAGTGCTTTGCATTACAAGCGTGTTTCCAGAATGAATTATGTTCACAAATCAAGGTTTTACTGTATTATGCTAAGTGAAATAGTCAGACTGAGAAAAACAAATACCATACGATTTCACTCACTGTGGAATCTAAAAAAAAAACAACAAAACAAACAAATAAATAAGCAGAATCAGACCTGTAAACACAGAAAACAAACTCATGGTTGCCAGAGGGGATGGGGAGTAGATGGGCAAAACAGGTGAAAGGGAGAGAGAGATACAGGTTTCCAGCTACGAAATAAAGAAGTCACAGGAATAAAAGGCACAGCATAAGGAATACAGTCAATATTATAATAGTGTTATATGGTGCCAGATGGTAGCTACACTTGTGGTAAGCATAGCATAATGTTTAAACTTGTTGAAGCACCATGTTTACACCTGCAGCTAATGGTAACATTGTGTGTCAACACAACACTCAAATACAAAAATTAATAATAAAAAAATTGGTGGTCTTACCAAAAGAAGTTGAACCTATGCATCTTAGCTTCTTCTTGTCTGTGGCACTTGCAAAAATTGCTGCAAACCTACTTTGTTCTATGACTTAAAATACTTAAATCACTACCTTGCACACACACAAAGTAGAATTAAAGGAGTTTGTTCCAGTGATGAAAAATTTCCATATTTTCATAGGGATGTGAATAACAGGGGTGGACAATCAGCCAAAACTCATTCGACTGTGCAGAGATGCACAGAAAAGTGCCAGAAGCCAAGCTATCCAACCAGCCTGATGGCAGGGCCCAGGCGGTGGACGGATCGGGACTGCATGGCGGCCCACCAAAAGTGAAGCTTCTTGTACTCCTGCTTTTATGTAATTTGGCCTTAGCTTAGCGATGGTCAGGGCAGCCTCCCTACCAATGAAAGTACCTGGGGATTTGTTGATTGGGGAATTGCCCATGACAGGCCCCTCGGGGAAAAAAACCATTGGGGAAAGAAAGAAGATTCAGCAGGGAAATTAGTGGCCCTACATCCAGCCTTTGCCACCCCCTATAAAGACTCCTCTACCTAAAGGAAGGATAGCCCCATATATTTCCCAGCCAAGGAGGGGGACAAATGGGTTCGAAATCCCCAATTCCGTTAACAAAGGAATGTATCTATGGATACAAGTTACTCCAACCCCCAGGCCCACTTGGCAGCCAGAAGGCATTCCAGAGCATATCTGGACCTGGTGGGTTAAGGTACAGAATGGTTCATTAGTTCCTAGGTATACATTGTCTCTCTGGGAGCACATAAGGCATGGGTTCCCAGGGCCCTCTTTCCTCCCTCTGGGCACCCCAGACCAAAGCGAATACTTTTGTTCCTTGTATCCCAGATGGTTCAAAGGAACAATTAAGAAGTCATGTCCCTGTAAAGGTTCCACTTGAGGTGTTGAGAGCTAGATGACCTTGAAAGGGCAAGAGGAAATGTTACAAGAAAATAACTATGTTGTTCCTTAACGGGTGATTACACAAAAGAACATTTTTAGAATTAGGTAATGCCAGAAAGCATAGATGACACATGCTATAAGGAATTTGCTAACAAATACAATGCCATGCTTGCCACAATAAAGTGGCCTATCTAACACACTGCTATTGTCTGTGTCCATTTGTTATTTTCGCCGACGCCATTCATCCTTCAGGAACCCCTGGACCTGCTGGGGCTGGACTCTGGCAGAAAAGTGACAGAGTAAAACATTATCAATAGAAACTAGATGGTGGACCCAGGAGTGTTCACTGCACAATTCTTTCAATTTTTTGACCGTGTTGTAAAATATCCAAGATACGTACACCGGAAACTGAAATTAAAAACTTAATAAAAAATTAAGTAAATAAATAAAAACTCCTTGTTTAATCACGGTCAGAAAAAAAAAAGAAGAAATGCACATCCAATGACCCAATCATTATTCTCCTGGGTATATACTCAACAAAAATGCATAAACATAAATCAAGAGATGTGTATTTTAAATCTTATGGTGGCATCGTTTATGCTGAGCAGAATTCTATTAGCAAAATGAGTAATATTTATTCACAGATACAAGAATCGGGGGAAAAGCCCATTCATGTCCTTAAGAAATAAATGTCAAAAATAATTTTGCATTTTATATTTAATAATTGCATGTCAAATTATGTAATGACTTATGTCATTTGGCCATGTGTATACAAATAATAGTTGTAATAAAAACCCAATTCAGTACAAAAACATTTTTTAATAAAAAAATAAGATATCCATGATAAAATGTTGGCAATCTTTCAATTAAAAATTAAAGATTTGGGGCACCTGGATAGCTCAGTCGGTTGAGCCTTTGACTCCGGATTTTGGCTCAGGTCATGATCCCAGGGTTCTGAGATCAGGCCCCACACTGAGTGTGGAGCTTGTTTGGGATTCTCTCTTTTTCCCTCTGCCCCTCTCCCACGCCCGCGCGTGCTCTAAAATTAAAAAAAAAAAATTAAATTAAGTTAAAATTAAATATTTATTTTAAAAATAAAAATTAACTCTACACCTAAGATGTATTCATTACACTGTGTATTAATGATACCTCAAAACAAAACACCAGAACTAAGGAGGGGCTCGGTTAAAAACGGAATAGAAGGAAAATACAGTAAGTCTGTTAAATCATAAATGTGGCTGTTCTGAGAAGAACATTCTTTAAATTGGTAACTGGTTCTCTAAGTAAGAAGTAACTTCGGCCGAAGCAGGGGGCTGCGTCCTTCCTAAACAACTTTTTCTCCCCTGGACCCCTCTCCCTCTTCCTACCTATAGTGGCTGAGTCAGAAAACACCCGTGCAGCTTAAGCTTGCCTGCGCATCGCGGCCAGCGGAGCCTCATCTCGTAGCTACGGTGTGCGCCCCATCCAGTCCCCGTACACTCCAGTCTACCAGCACCCTGCGGGCCGCGACCCAGCGTCCACGCCCGACGGAAGCTCACGCAGCTCCGCCCCTTGTGCTCCGCCCTACGGCCCGTCGGGCGCTCCGTCCCGCCCCTCCCCGGTTGCGCCCCGCCCCACCCCGCCCCGCCCCGCCCCGCATTCAGCTCCGCCCCACCTAGGTTGCACCCCGCCCCGCCGCGACGAGGGTCGCCCCCGCGGGCCGGGACCCCACGCAGCTCCGCCCCGTGCGTCCTGCCCCGCTCCGCCCTGAGTCCCGCCCAGCCTTGCGTCCCATCCCCAGTCCCGAATTGCTCTGCCGGGTGCACTCTGATCGGCCTCGACCCGTCTGGCACAGCGTATGCGATCAGCCTGAGCCCCGTGGGCGCGATCCCTGGCCGGCCGGGCAGATGCTGGGCGCGATGGCCGACCTTGCCCTTGCCCCGGTAACGCGGCAGGTCAGCGGCCGCGCCGCCCCGGCCGCAGCCCCTAGCGGCCCCGAGCGCGGGCAGCCCCTGGCCGCAACAGTGGCCGAGCTGTCTGTGCTGGACGCCTCCGGGAGGCAGGTGCCGTTCGGCGCGCTGTTTCGGGAGCGCCGGGTTATCGTGGTCTTCGTGAGGGTGAGCGCAGGCAGAGGGGCGGCCCAGAGCAGGGACCTTGCGGCAGGCTGGGATGGAGGTTGCTTCTGTAGCCTCGGCTGGGGGACATCGGGTCCCTGAGAAGGTTCAAGGCCCAAGAGTGAGGTCTCCCTGGGCGTGGCCATCCCCATTGCTGGTCAGTAGAGGCTTCCGGAATACGAACTGCCCTTCTGGCTTCCTTTAATAGGAATGGAAAAATAGCCCGCCAAGCCAAGTACATTCTCCCAGCAAACGAGGCCTAAGAGCGGGTGCGGCCCAATTTTAATGCACCTCGAGCGCCCTTCACACCTTTTTCTGTCCACCTCGAGTGGCGTCATGAGTAACAAAGTACTTGGTCTTTTATAGTTGCTAACTTGCCCTTTTTGACATGTTGGGATTTCAGCATTTCCTGTGCTACATCTGCAAGGAATACGTAGAAGATCTGGCCAAAATCCCCAAGAGTTTCTTACAAGTAAGTTTCCTGAGAGTGAGCAGCAGTGTGCCTTGCCTCAGGGCGACCTTGTGAAAGTCACCTGTCATTTATTAAGAAGGGAGGTGTGGTGAGTATGACACATCTCCAGAACAGACTCTCACAAACCCGTATTATCACCTTCCTGCACATCTCTCCCAACACTTTCAAAAAGTAGACAGAAAAGTTAGAGATATATTTTTGTCCTGCTTTACTTTTCTATGTACTGCCTGCTAATATGTACTAATCATAATAATTTAGGTGTTTGTAACTTATTTGTAAATGTTGAATGATAATGACCAAAAGCACAAATGCTAGAAATTATTGCTATTTTATTCCCTTTATTTTTGTAATAAGAGCACTGCAAATAGTTGTTGACTATGCGAAAATACTAATATATCTTAAAGGTGAACATTTGTATTTGTTAGGATGCGCTTTCCACATTCCTGGGATATCCACATACACGCTTTTTTTCAGATACATATACGTTTGTCCCCAGGTGAATTTTTGAGTGAAAAAATTGGGCAACCTTTATAAAACTAAGATCTGTTTCCCTCAGGCATTAGTAATTGGGATGTGAAAAAGTAAAATTGTCTGATTTTTAAAAACCCTCCAATAATTTTTATTCTTTTTTAATGTATGTCTTTGGGGAGAGGAAAGAATTATTGGCTATATTATTTTGAAGTTCTTTCTTGGCAAAAGACCAACTGAATTAACTGAACATTTTAGCATACATTTCTTTATTTTGATTCACACAATTTTGCTGTTTATTTCATTCTTCTAGAAGTGTATAGGTGGCATTAGAATGGAACAAAAGAGTTGAATAAGGGGGAGTTTTATAAAACATAAATAATTTCTGGTAATATGTACCTGTCCTTTTTTTCTCCTAAAGGAAGCAAATGTCACCCTTATAGTGATTGGACAGTCATCCTACCATCATATTGAGGTAAAGGTATCATCAGAAATTGCGAAACCAACAGATTAAATCAGTTTCAGACATAAAAATTATTTTATTTGAACAACTAAGTGTAGATTAAATTTACAAAAATAAAGATAGGTTATCATTACTTTTTTCTCTCATTTTTACCAATACAAATTCCAAATATTATCTTTTTTTAGCCTTTCTGCAAACTGACTGGGTATTCTCATGAAATCTATGTTGATCCTGAGAGAGAAATTTATAAAAAATTAGGAATGAAAAGAGGTGAAGAAATTGCCCCTTCAGGTAAGACATGACATGTCCCATCAGAAAATGCCGGTGGTGTATTTTACATTTGTGTATGTGTGCATAGAGAAACGAATGGTAAACTCATAAATCAGGCTGGTTTTTAGGATTCTAGTAAGTGGGCCAGATACACCAGATTCTCAAGGATTCATTTCCTAGGTGTAATGACATAGAAAGCTGTGAAGTACCAAAGGAGTGAAGAAAGCAAGTTGCAGAACACTGTTTTTGGTTTGATTCTGTTTTTGTGGAAATAAAAACCATTTTCATAAAAATCAAGAGTATGTATATGTGTGTGTAATGAAAAAGGTTTTAAAAGATAC
The DNA here is from genome assembly GCF_027475565.1 of Acinonyx jubatus. Classification (NCBI taxonomy): domain Eukaryota; kingdom Metazoa; phylum Chordata; class Mammalia; order Carnivora; family Felidae; genus Acinonyx; species Acinonyx jubatus. Next base: position 62,750,430 of record NC_069391.1, read on the forward strand.
TGCCATGCTTACCCCAAGGTATAGAAGTTAGAAAAGTGGCTTTTGTGCTTTTAACAGTGGGAGTACATTTTTTTTTAATGTTTATTTATTTTGAGAGAGAGATAGCACATGTGTGAGTAGAGGAGGGGTAGGGAGAGAGGGAGAGAGAGAATCCCAAGCAGGCTCCATGCCATCAGGGCAGAGCCTGAAGTGGGCTTCGATGTCTTGAACGAACTGTGAGATCATGACCTGATCTGAAGTCAAGAGTTGGATGCTTAACTGACTGAGCCACCCAGGCACCCCTAACAGTAAGTACATTTTACTTTTGTAATTCAATGAAAAAATAATATTGCTTGAGTTCATATATTTTGCTACTTCAACACCATAGCTTTGAATAGTATATGTTCTTTAATTGATGAAATCTGTTTTCATTGAAACCCAACTCAAAGGGGCCCTTCAAGCAGAAGTTATTGCTTCCCTCATTGTACTTTAATAGCACCTTGTACTTTATTATATAGTCTATTAGTGATTAAGGTGTGCAGATACTATGGTTATTTGAAGAATTTGAAATTTTATTCATTGTTATGTGGTCCATATTCCCTGCCCTTAGCACAATTCTTTATAATTAACAGAGCTTCATCAGCTTTAGGTGAACCATTGCTGTGTGTTTTAGGTGGAAAGAATGTGGCTTCTAAAATGCCAAATGAGAAGGGGTGCCTGGGTGGCTCAGTTAGTTAAGTGTCCAACTTTGGCTCAGGTCATGATCTCGTGGTCGTGAGTTCAAGCCCCCCGTTGGGCTCTGTGCTGACAGCTCGGAACCTGGAGCCTGCTTCAGATTCTATGTCTCCCCTCTCTCTCTGCCCTTCCCCTGTTCTCTCTCTCTTTCTTTCTCTCAAAAATCAATAAAAAAATTTTTTTTAATTAAAAAAAAATGCCAAATGAGAGAACTCAAACTCAAATCATTCACTCTCAAAAAATATTGTTGCGCTCTTGTCAGTAATCCCCACTTTGGTGGATGCTCCCAGAAGAACAGTGATAAACAGCCCCTGCCATCCTGAAACTCATACTCTTCTCTAGGAAACAGAAGCGAACAGCTGATTACAATTTAAGGGCTTGTACTAGAAAACATGTAAGGAGAAAATCATTACCAGAAATATGAGGGCAGAGAAGAATCTGGGAAGGCTTCTCCAGAGGAGGTGTCACCTAAGCCCACTCTTTTTTCTTTTTCAATTTTTTTTTTAATGCTTATTTATTTTTGAGAGAGAGACAGACAGACAGAGCACGAGCAGGGGAGGGGCAGAGAGAGAGGGAGACACAAAATCCAAAGCAGGCTTCGGGCTCCGAGCTGTCAGCACAGAGCCAGATGCGGGGCTCAAATTTGTGATCTGCAAGATCATGACCTGAGCTCAAGTTGGACACTTAACCAACTGAGCCACCCAGGTGCCCCGCCCCGTAAGCCTACTCTTAAAGGAGTTAGCTGGGTGAGATGAGTCTGGAGAAGGGTGCTGCTGACAGAAAGCACATGCAAAAGCACATGGGCATGAAAAACTGTGGCCCTTGGAGAAGTGCAGATCCCTGCATCACGCCAGAGTCTAGGAGCCAGTTGAGGAATTGGTGTGAGCCAGGGGACAGGTGTTGGCCATTTCAGACTGAGTCTGGGGTGACCAGCCAAGGAGTTTGGATTTGCTCTGGAGGCAGTAGGGATGTCACACAAGCATTTTAGGTAGAGAAGTGATAGCCATGTGTCCATTGTGGTGGAGTATTTAGAACTTGCCGAGCCAGAGCCACTGATACAGTTATAGTAGGGTGTAGCAATAGACTAGAAAGAAGTGCTCGGGCAGAAAATGGAGATGAAGAGGAGGGGATGGGTCAGGAGCTATTTATGACATAGAGTTGATACGATTGCTTTACTGATGTTTTTTCAAAAAAGCAACCTAAATTTTATTAAAACTAATAATGAGCTATCATAAACAGAGTTTACTATTTCCTTTTTTCTCCTTGGTATAGGAAATTGCAATGTATAGATTGTGAGCCTTACTTATTGGTAGACTGTTTTCTGTGTTATAATAGTCCCAGTGTGTGTAAGTTCTGTTTATCATTTAGCACTTTAGATCTAAACTGTGAGCTTCATCTTAGTAACACCTCACCATTCGCAGGCACAATAAAAATACAGAATTGAAAAGAAAACAGATGAATTTGAAACAAAACTTATGCTTGTAGTTATTAGATAAGGTATATTTAAATCTTTTAAACTCTTCTGACCTGTGTTAAAGTACTGTATTTCCAACCAGAAAACATTATTTTCTCATAAGATCATCTTTTACAAGTTCCTCTCTGAAAAAGCATAAGTCTCAGAATAGTCCTACTTGGAAATTAAGACACTAAAAAATAAGATTATAATTTTAAGGGGCGCCTGGGTGGCTCAGTCGGTTAAGCGGCCGACTTCAGCTCAGGTCATGATCTCACGGTCCGTGAGTTCGAGCCCCGTGTCGGGCTCTGTGCTGACAGCTCAGAGCCTGGAGCCTGTTTCGGATTCTGCGTCTCCCTCTCTCTGACCCTCCCCCATTCATGCTCTGTCTCTCTCTGTCTCAAAAATAAATAAACGTTAAAAAAAAAAAAGATTATAATTTTAAATTAATGGACATTTTATAAAGACAAAATAAGAAAATAAAGCCCTTACATGCCAGGAAATAATGGGTTTGTAGAAGACTGAAAAACAGGAGTTTTATACATATGAACTAAATTCAAATGGGCAAAATTAGATCGTGTTTGAAGCAAAGACTGTCGAATTCTAGGTCATGGAATCTCCTTCAATTGAATTTCTAAAGTTTCAGAAATATTAAATGACCCCATCTTTGGACCTGAAGAAATAGTTTGGATTTCTGAATATTTATTTTAGATAGAGAATCCTATAAACCAGTAAACCAGTCTTTTACTCATGTCTCTAAGCTAATGAGCCTGTATTTGTTTTTTGGTAACATCAGTGTCCATCATAATGGAAACATGAAACAAATAAAAGAGTCGTAGAGATGAAGGGAAATAATAGGTATTTGGAAATACTAGGAATTCAGGCAGGTCAAAGGCAGTGTAAATAATAAGCCAAAAACAAAACATAAAAGGCAAGGATAGGAGAAAGATAAGTTACAAGAAGGGTAAAGAGACTGAGTCCCTTTACTCAGTGGGAGTGGAAGGGAAGTATTAGTCACAGTGGGAAAGGAGACTGAAAAACTGACAGTCAAGGAGAGATGGAAAGGTGGCTGGAGTAGCTGTTGTTACAGAGAACTCCCAAAGTCTCAGTAGCATAACACAGTAGAAGATTAGTTCTTTTTCTGGTAATTTCAAGATGGGTGTATCTATTCAGATGTCTGTCCTCCAAGCAGCAATACCAACAGGAACACAGTAGGAAGGACTGAGGCCTCTTCCATCTTGTGGCTCTGTCATTTTCAACCCAAGGCTTCCAAGAAGGTAGAGGGAATATGGAGAATCACTTGTGGGAGGTTTTAAGGAGTTGGCCTGGAAATGGCCCAAATCATTTTATTCAGGGGTTAAAACATAGTCACATGGCCATACGAAACTGCCAGGAAATTTAGCTGTGGGCCCAGAAAAAGGAAATGGGTTTTGCCAGCATATAATAGTCTGTGCCACAGTGTCTCTTGAAAAGGAGTGTAGTTACTTATAGTAGGTGAGAGACTCAAAAGAGGATAAATGGGATATTAAAAGGGAAAGCACTGGGGCGCCTGGCCAGCTCAGTCAGTAGAGCATGTGACTCTTGATCTCAGGGTTATGAGTTCGAGCTCCATGTTGAGTGTGGAGATTACTTAAAAATAAAACCTTTAAAGAGAAAAGGGAAAGCAGTACCAATTTGAGAAGTCTGTAGCTGACATTCTTCTGTGGCATTGGGATATATCATGACTTCTTCCTTTAAAGTAGTAGTTCTCGATCAGGGGACATTTGGTATTGTGTGAAGACATTTTTGGTTGTCACAACTTGGTGAATGGTGCTATGGCATCTAGTGGGTGCACAGGGCAGTGATGCTGCTGAACATCGTACGTTGCACAGGACAAAGACTTGTGTGCTCCAAAATGTCAATAGTGAAAGGCTGAGAAACCTTTCCTTGAAGGAAGAAAAAAAGACAACTTGAAAGTAAGATAACACACAAGAAAGAGAATGTTTTAGGGACGCCTGGGTGGCTTAGTCGGTTAAGCATCCGACTTTGGCTCAGGTCAGGATCTCATGGTCCGTGGGTTCGAGCCCCGCGTCGGGCTGTGTGCTAACAGCTCAGAGCCTGGAGCCTGTTTCTGATTCTGTGTCTCCCTCTCTCTCTGCCCCTCCCCTGTTCATGCTCTGTCTTTCTCTGTCTCAAAAATAAATAAACGTTAAAAAAAATTAAAAAAAAAAAGAAAGAGAATGTTTTAGAGGGGGATGGGCAAAAGTGGGTGAAGGGGACTGGGACGTACAGGCTACCAGTTATAGAATTAATAAGTCATAGCAATGAAAGGTACAACATAGGGAATATTGTCAATGGTATTTCAATCGCTTTGGATGATGACAGATGGCAGCTACACTTGTAGTGAGCACAGCCCAACTACAGAGCTATGGAATTGCTGTTATATACTCCAAGCTAATGTACATTCTGTGTCAACTATACTTCAGAAAGAGAGAGTGAATGTTTTACAGAAGTACTAACATTATCTTCTGATATCTAATTGAACATAAAATGATAATATCTAAAGACAATTCCCAATATTTCAGGAAAGAGTCCCCATATAAAATCAAATGTACTCTCGGGAAGCATTCAGAGCCTGTGGAGGGCAGTGACTGGCCCTCTTTTTGATTTTCAAGGAGACCCTGCTCAGCAAGGTGGAACCCTCATTTTAGGTCCAGGTAAGCATCAAAGTGCAATTCCAGTAGTATGCTTTTTGTGCCTTTTAGAAGTTAAGAGGCCACCCAGTTTCTTCATAAAATAGATAACATGTAAAAATGGCAATTTGACATTGTAATAGTCACCATTCTGTGCTTGTAGGGGCAGGGGGCATCTCTTGTTTTTAAAGGCTTCTGTGTATTTTGTGTCTGTTTATTGGATGTAATGTGCCCATCATTCTGTGCCTGAGTGATTTCAGTATTTGAGATAGGAAAGTCAGTGGTGGTTTGGTGAATTGTATATGGCTATAAAACTGTTTAAAAAGTTCATGGAGGGGCACTTGGGTGGTCCAGACAGTTGAATGTCTGACTCTTGACTTCGGCTCAGGTTGTAGTCCCAAGATTGTGGGACTGAGCCCCGCATTGGGGTCTGCACTGAGCATGGAACCTGCTTAAGATTCTCTGTCTCTCTCTCTCTCAATCTCTCTCTCTCTCTCTGTCTCCCCCGCCCTCCTCCCCCAGCCCCTCTCCCAGCTTGTGCATATTCTCTCTCTCTTAAAAAATAAATAAAAATAAATAAAATAAGAAGTTCATGGAAGTGAACATTTCCACATAAGAGAAAATCCTCCAGCTTTCCCCCCACCCTGCCTTTTTTTTGAGGGGGGGGGAGGGGGCGTCAATAGAAGAATCAATCCAGTTACTTATATCTAATAAGGCTAGAAGACTTGCTTAGTGTCAGAAGGCAAGTCAGCTCATTCAGTAACAACTACTGTAAGCCACATAGTTTTAGTAGCTTTATTGATTGGAATACCTGAAATTTCTTTGGCTCCACATTGCTAACTGGTTGACCACTGGATCTTTACCATGTTCAAGTATTGTAGTCAGGGACAGGCACTAAGTAGATTTTTCTTAGTTCTTCCTCTTTGAAACTGCCCACAATAGTGAGCATAACTTCTAGAAGTTATAAAATTTTACTTTAATAAACTCCAGATGTCTAAAAGTCTTTAGAAGGAGGCTTTTGACCAAACATTATGGCTTTTTGGCTTTCTGCAGTTAGAGTACTTTAGCTAGCTAAAACCTGTCATTCAATCTCTTTCCCTCTCTTGTGAATTTACACCAGTTAGACCAGACAGAAGAGAAGCCCTGTTTTATGAGACTGAGTCGTATAGATTATCCTCAATGACATTGAGCCATAGTTTTGGATGGCTTGTTTCCATCGTCCAACCTGTTGTGAGCCCCTCATCTCCATTGTCTCAGTATCATGTGACCACATGTTCAGGTGTGTAAGAGTGATGAGCACACAGAGTTCATCACTGGAACATACTCAATAAAGAGAATATTTTGATACTCTGCCGGAAGGAGTGTAGCTCCTCTAAGGAAAGAGCTGGGTGTACTTATTTACACAAATCTATCACAGTTAACCCAGTATTTCATTTTGCCTTATTTGATAATAAGCCAATTCATGATATTAAATCTACAGTGATACTATAGACAACAGTTAAGTATAATGCAGAGAACATGCCTCTTATAATTAATCATGAGGGTTGATGGAGGAAGGTGGGGGGGGGCGGATGGACTAGATGGGTGATGGGTATTAAGGAAGGCACTTGTGATGAGCACTGGGTGTTGTATGTAAGTGATGAACCACTGAATTCTACTCCTGAAACCAATATTGTACTATATGTTAACTAACTAGAATTTAAATAAAAATTTGAAAAGAAAAAACACATGCAAAGAATTACAGAATTTCATCTGTAGGTTGAAATAAAAAAAGCTAATCTAATGTTTTAAGTTCAACATCTGGCTTTGAGTCTAAGAATCAAAGTAAAAAGATCTAGACCTATAAATTACGGTTTTTTTTTTATTTGAGCAGATAAAAGGTTTGTTGTGGAGGTCTTAACAGTCTCAATGCCCTGCTTTTCAGCCTCTTTTGGTCTCTGGTTATAATGCAGATAGCCTATTAAATCAGTGTTTGAGAGTGAATTTTTTTTTAAGCAAGTGATTTATTCCATTATTACATTTAAGAAACAGATGTGATTTTCCATTTGATATCTATGTTCTGTATTGTTCCTGTCTGTTTGACAGGACATTTTATTTAATTACATCTAATAAAACCTAACAGAGGTTATAATTTAAGAATATTTCCCTAGATCTCATAAAACATTAAGTATCACTCTTATTTAACCATAATCCTTTTCATCCTTTATTACCTTAATTAAAAATTATTACAGCATTATATAGAGAATATTATGAACTCCAGGCAATTAATTTTTCCCTTAGGATTAATTAAAAGTTGCTTTTGCTTCCTTTATTCTAATAAGCAATAAATCTAATGAATAATACTATATGCCAACTTCTGCCTTTTATTCTTACTCTCTTCTAGGTAACAACATCCATTTTATACACCGTGATAGAAATAGGTTGGATCACAAACCCATCAACTCTGTTTTACAGCTTGTAGGAGTTCAGCATGTGGACTTTACAAGCAGATCTTCAGTTATCCATGTGTGATGGTGTAGACTCTTTATCACTTTCGAATGGACCCTTGGGATATGACCTGAAATGTTCAGATGTGGTATCCTTGTGCAGTGTCTCACTTGTTGGCTTTTCCCAGCCTTTGAGGAGTTATGAAAACATAAAGAGACCACGTACTAGTTGAACTACATACTGAGAGGCATCAGTTGTCAAAAATGTTATATATATTTATAATTCTATAGCTTTTAAAGTTTTATGTAAAATAAAACTTTAAAAGCTATAAAATTAGAAATACCATTTTTTATTTTACATTATGGTATATCCATTCAATGAAAGTTTTTATTGGCCCTCATTCTTTTTTTTTTTTTTTCAACGTTTATTTATTTTTGGGACAGAGAGAGACAGAGCATGAACGGGGGAGGGGTAGAGAGAGAGGGAGACACAGAATCAGAAACAGGCTCCAGGCTCTGAGCCATCAGCCCAGAGCCTGACGCAGGGCTCGAACTCACAGACCGCGAGATCATGACCTGGCTGAAGTCGGACGCTTAACCGACTGTGCCACCCAGGCGCCCCTATTGGCCCTAATTCTTATGAAGAACATATAAAGGGAAAGGTAAGCAACTCAGGACCATTTTATCCAGTGAAAAAGCAGGATGTCAAATCCTGTAAATAATGTAATCATATTTTTATGTATATGTTTATATTTTTGCATACTTAGGAAAAAAGACAGGATATAAACACACCAGGTTATTGCCAGTAGGTACCTCTATATGGTAGGATTACAGTATCTTTATTTTCTTTTCCATAATTTCCTTTATCTCCTAACTTTCTATAATGAGCATGATTCATTTTTTTAGCCAGGAAAAGTTATTTAAAAATTATATGAAGAATATATTCCTATATAGGAAGCTTCACAAAGTTGCATATAAATGCAACTGTCTACATGTTTCCATCCACATTGCTTTACTTAGAGGAAATATTGCAAACCAAACCTGCATAGCCTGTGTTCAAAGCACCTTGTACCACACACACAGTATCCATTTCACTAGGATTTGGCACGCGTGGGGGGGGGGGGGAAGAGTAAAAGGAGAAAAACAATGTTTTATATATTTAATATATGTATTTAAAATATGGTTCAATATGCTTTTTGAAAGAATTTTAAGAATTGTTTAAACTAAAAACTTTGTAACTTAAATGTACACTGGTTTGCTTGCCAAATTGCATTTATTTAGTGTACTGTTATCTTTTATTTTTCTAGAATGTTAATAGGTTTACTTGGGAAGTGTCCCAGAAATTCTGATGAAAAAAGTACAGCAAGATCAAAATCTTGGTAATTAGTAGCAAATATACACTGCTTTGAACTTATAAACTTTTATATCAAGCATATGAGGTCACACACACAAAATATATTTTAAATATCCAAATACTTTAATGTACATTCATGTATATATACATTAAACAATCATGTTTTTAACCAATAAAAACAAAATTCCTCATGACATTTAAAATTAAGCAATTTTGTGCTATTTTTTATAGTAAGGGAAGACTGGTGACCCAGATCCCTTTGCTGATTTTACACTTAAAACTGCTGAATCAGAGCTTACACAAAAATTTATATATTTATAAACTTACACCACATTTTTCTAAGATACACAAATGTTCTTTATGTGGCTTCAGGGAGGTTCAGTTACATAAATACAGTGCAGTGGTAAATTGCTGACCCAAACAAACATATTTAAAACAAAAAATATTTCTGGTAGTTACTGTGAAATATGTAAACATGCTGCATACCCAATAATATACTAGACTCCAAATTTTGAAAACCTTCCTATAATAAATACATAGAAATTACTGTTAAAAGAATACCATCTAGCCCTGTTATGGTGCTAATTATTTGCCAAGTAGTGTTCCAAGTGCTTTACATAGTGCTCTATAGAATTGACATCCCCATCATGCCCATTTCACAGAGAAGAAACATCTTTTTTCTTTTTTTTTAAATTACCTTTTTTTTAAATTTTTTTTTAATGTTTATTTATTTTTGAGACAGAGAGAGACAGAGCATGAATGGGGGAGGGGCAGAGAGAGAGGGAGATACAGAATCGGAAGCAGGCTCCAGGCTCTGAGCCATCAGCCCAGAGCCCGACGCGGGGCTCGAACTCACAAACCGTGAGATCGTGACCTGAGCTGAAGTCGGACGCTCAACCGACTGAGCCACCCAGGCGCCCCTTAAATTAACTTTTAATAAGAAAGTGAGGAAACCATCAGGGCCAGAAGCAGAAACATGCCTTGAAGCCATGGGCTGCCCTGAAGTTTGTGCTCATCCAGGGATGTTCTTTGGCCAACTCAAAGGCTTTGTGTAGTAGAGAGTTAAGACTAAGACCACTGCCTAAAGTAGTGCCTGAGACCTAAGCCTGAGACCTGGGACTTCCTGGGACTTCTAAAAGCTACAGCTGCATTGCAGTCAGATCCATCCATAGACCAAGGATCCCAGTGAGGAAGTGTGTTGTAAGGCTCCTGCAGTGAACTACTGGGGCAACAAGAATTTTAATAACATGAACGTACATGTTTAAAAAAATTTTTTTGACATTTAATTTTGAGAGACAGCACGAGCAAGGGGAGGGGCAGAGAAAGAGGGAGACAGAATTTGAAGCAGGCTCCAGGCTCTGAGCTGTCAACACAGAGCCCAATGCAGGGCTCGAACCCACAAACAGATCATGACCTGAGCCGAAGTCACATGCTTAACCGACTGAGCCACCTAAGCACCCCTTTTAAAAAATTTTTTTTACTGGGGCGCCGGGGTGGCTTGGTCGGTTAAGCGTCCGACTTCGGCCCAGATCATGATCTCATGGTCCGTGGGTTCGAGCCCCGCGTCGGGCTGTGTGCTGACAGCTCAGAGCCTGGAGCCTGTTTCAGATTCTGTGTCTCCCTCTCTCTCTGCCCCTCCCCTGTTCATGCTCTGTCTCTCTCTGTCTCAAAAATAAATAAACGTTAAAAAAAATTTTTTTTTAAATTTTTTACTAAAAAAATTTTTTCTTAACGGACTGCATGTTTAAAAACCAAATACTTTTGTTTCTCAAGAAGATTGATGATAAGCTAGTAACCAGCATAAAATGCTTATTTATGTTACCATCTACCAGTGGGGCCAGAGTGATAACATGGACCATGTGAAACTTGGAGACAAGCTTTCTAAAGAAGAAACATCATCTACTCCAAAGTTACCAGTTATTTTAAGAGGAGTGTTCCAGAAAATAATTAAAGATGTACAGTTACAGAAGGTACATTTACACATCATTCTGTGAACATTTATTTTTCATTTATTTTTTTTGAGTAGACTCCATGCCCAACATGGGGCTTGAACTCACAACCCTGAGATCAAGGGTTGCATGCTCTACCAACTGAGACATTCATGCACACCTAGTTTTAATTTAGAACAGAGTCCTTTTAAATTAATTTTGCTCATTTTCACTTCCAAGTTTTCTTGTACCCATATAAAAAGTGGAATGGCAGCTATTCATATATTAGCTCTATTAGCAGAAAACTTTGAAAACAGTTCCCAGATGCCAGTTTTATATCAGTATTATATAAATCTAAATGATTATATACTGTGATAAAAACAATGTTCATACTAAATTATGAAATCTATGGAGCACAGTGTACTTGGAACTTGGTTGTGATATATATATATATATATATATATATATGCATATATATATATATATGCATATATATATATAATAGTGTCCAAGCTATGAGTCAAAATAAATATTATAGTTGTGAAAATTTATTAAATTTTTTAAAACATTTTTTATTGTGATAAAATATACATAAAAACTTACCATCTTAACCATTTTTAAAATCTACAGTTCATAACATTAAGTATACTCATAGTGTTATGTAATCATCACCACTACCCATCTCCAGAATTTTGTCATCATCTCATACTGAAACTCTGTACCCATTAAATAACTCTCATTGCTCCCTGCCCATAGCCCCTGGTAATCACTGTTCTGCTTTCTGCCTCTGTAAATTTATGGAGTCATACAATATTTATCATTTTATGTCTATCTGATTTCACTTAGCATAAAGTCCTCAAGGTTCATCCATGTTGTAGCATGTACCAGAATTTCATTCCTTTTTAAGGCTAAATTATATTCTATTGTATGTATATACATTTTATTTATCCATTCATCCCTCAGTGGACATTTAGGTTATTTCTACTTTTGGGCTATTGTGAATAATGTTGCTGTCAACCTTGGTATACAAATATGTTTGATTCCTTGCTTTCAATTCTTTTGTGTATATATCCGGAAGTGGAATTGCTGGATAATAGGGGCATTCTGTGTTTAAGGAACTGCCATACTGTTTTCCACAGAAGCTGCACCATTTTATGTTCCCACCAGCAATGTACAAGGGTTCCAATTTCTCTATATCCTCACCAGCATTTGTTTCTAGTTTTTAAATTTCTTTCAATGTTTATTTATTTTTGAGAGAGAGACAGCGCGCGCAGGGGAGGAGCAGAGAGAGAGGGAGACACAGAATCTGAAGCAGACTCCAGGCTCTGAGCTGTCAGCACAGAGCCCCATGCAGGGTTCGAACTCACAAGCCATGGGATCATGACCTGAGCAGAAGTCAGCTGCTCAACCAAACCACCCAGGCACCCCTCTTGTTTTTTTTTATAATAGCCATTCTTATGGGTATAAAGTGGTACCTCATTGTAGTTTTGACAAAATTTACCAATTTTTAAACATGTATACACATAATAACCAAAAGAAAATATATCTATGAGCAGCTGATGTTAAATAATTAAAAAAAAAAAAAAAGCATGGCAGCCTGGACTTTCAACAACAAAGTCCACTATTGAGCAGACATTAGAAACATTTGGAGTGTTAAAGAACAGTTTTGTAAATCAACCTGTGTTGTCCTGATTGTGGATATTTTTTTCTTTTTTTGTGAATGGGTCCTTACATGTTTTGATTTCTATTGTTTAAGTTGGAAATCTTTAGTGAGTTTATTTAATGAATGGTGTGCCAAAAAACTTTCATTTTGAACTTTTAGCAAATCATATGATTGAAAACAAACCTTACAAATAGGAAGACATTGAAATCTGGCTTTTAAATGAGAAGGAAACTAAACAGAATAAATAATTGAAAACTCAAATAGAATAAGATTTAATTTTGAAAGAATGAAATGGAGGGGCACCTGGTTGGCTCAATTGGTAGAGCATGCCACTCTTGATCACAGGGTCATGAGTTCAAGCTCCACATTGGGTATAGAGCTAACTTTAAAAAAAATAATAATGAAATGGAAAAAAAAAAGGAACAAAATGGCCTCTGATTATTTACCATAAAAATATGGTAAAACATTCAAAAGAATTTTAAGTGGAGAATTTATTTGATGAGTTTTATCTTGTAAAAATTATGTGTTGAAGAAAGGTACTGAGTGGAAGCAAAAGACAGTACATATTTGAAAATGTTAGGGCTGTAATATTTTTTGGTATCAAAAAAAATGGCTTTAGGGGCGCCTGGGTGGCTCAGTCAGTTAAGCATCCAACTTTGGCTCAAGTCATGATCTCATAGTTCATGAGTTCAAGCCCCTCATCAGGCTCTGTGCTCACAGCTCAGAGCCTGGAGCTTGTTTCGGATTCTGTGTCTCCCTCTCTCTCTGTCTCCCTGCCCCTCCCTGTCTCTCTCTAAAAAATAAATAAACATTTTAAAAAATGGCCTTTAAATACCCTCCATTTAACAATATTTTTCTGGAGTTTACCAGGTACTTCAGTACCTAAAGAGACAGTATATTTTCCATTTGAAATGTGGCCTACAGAGAAAAATCAAATGAAGAGGTCTACAATTCCAAGTCAATTAACTATAAAATCCAACATTAGAGAAGGTTGCAGAGAATTTTATTTAAATGAAATTAAAAATAATTTAAATTAAAAATAAAACAATATTTAAAAAATAGTTTTCAGAAAAATACCAATGACTTGGCATTAGAGACAGACTCAGCTTAGAAATGGACTGAAGTATATAAATATGTATAATTTAGAATTTTTAGAAAGTATTTTTAAAATATTTTTGGGGGGCATCTGGGTGGCTCATTAGGTTGAACATCGGACTCTTGATTTCAGCTCAGGTCATGATCCCAGGCTCATGGGATCAGGCCCTACATTAGGCTTAGGCTCTGTGCTGAGCATGGAGCCTGCTTAAGATGATCTCTCTCTCTACCCCTCTCCCCTGCTCATGCTCTTTCTCTCCTCTAAAAAAAAAGAAAAGGCTGCCTGGGTGGCTTAGTAAGTTAAGCATCCGACTTTGGCTTGCATCATGATCTCACAGTTTGTGAGTTTGAGCCCCACATCAGGCTCCCTACTGTCAGCACAGAGCTTGCTTCAGATCCTCTGTTCTCTGCCCCCGTCCCTTCCCTGCTTTCTCTCTCTCTCGTCTGTCTCTCTCTCAAAATAAAATAAACTTAAAAAAAAAAAGAATACACTAAAATAAAATAGTTTTTGAATAGAACAATTTTAGATGTCCCTTAACATTGAAACAATTGTCAGTCAATAAGTGTTTCAATAAATTATTTTATTTTTATGTATATTTAATTTTTATTAATAAACAATTATTTTCACATCTTTTTTCACTCTCAAATGTTGTTTGGACCATAAATTATATGGCCACCTTATTGATGATCTTCATTAATGGATGAAACAAATAAAATAATAGTAAGAATAAAGAATAGTTGAATAATGCAAATAATAAATTGATTTAATGAACAAATGTAAAACAATAGGTTAAAAATAAAAATCCTATCTTTCTCAAGAACACATGAAACATTAACCATATATTATCCTTAAAGTATAGCTCAATAAATTAAAAAATTCAAGTTTATACAAACCATGTTCTATAGGTATCACAATACAACTGTATTTGGGGTGCCTCGTGACTCTTGATTTCGGCTCAGGTTACGATCTCACAGTTTGTGAGATCAAGCCCTGCGTGGGGCTCCAGTCTGATAGCTCAAAACCTGCTTGGGATTCTTCCTCTTTCTCTCCTCTCTGCTGTTTCCCTCCCTCTCCCTCCCCACGTGTACCCAGGCTCACACACAAAAAAACCCACAATGTAACTATATTAGAAATCAATACCAAAATCAAACCAAACCCTCTGTAGACATTTTTTAAAAATTTTTTTGAATGTTTATTTTTGAGAGAGAGAGACACAGAACATGAGCGGGGGAGGGGCAGAGAGAGACGGAGGCACAGAATCCAAGGCGGCCTCCAGGCTCTGAGCTGTTAGCGCAGAGCCTGACATAAGGCTCAAACTCATGAACTATGAGATCATGACCTGAGCCACAGATACTTAACCGACTGAGCCACCCAGGCACCCTTGTAGACATTTTTTTTAAGTAGTCTCCAAGCCCAGCATGAAGCCCAACATGGGGCCTTAGCTCACAACGCTGAGATCAAGTCCTGAGCTGAGATCAAGAGTCAGACCCTTAACCTACTGGGCCACCCAGGCACCCCTAGTCATTTTTAAATAAAAGAAAAAACAACGCTAAAACTTCATGGGACAAAGAAAATGTGATAGATGTGAAGAATTAGAATTGAATAGTGACAATAACTTGTGGAATTCTTAAAAAATGGTATTTTAATGTAAATTTATACCCCTAAACTCTCATATTAGAAAAGAAAAAAAAGGGCTAGAAATTAATAGACTAAGTGTTCAACGTTAAGAAGTTAAGAAAGCAACAAACTAAACTCATATGAAAAACAATGAAAGGAGCTAAGTAAGGAGTGGCAATTGATTAAATATCAGACAGAGATACAATAGGGCAACTCCATAGGCTAAATTTGCTAATAAAGTAGACAAACCTGTGGCAAAGCTGTTGAAAGAAAAAGAAGGTACAAATATTAGAAATAAAAAAGGGACAACTACAAAGATAGCAGAGATTAAAAACACTCTGAACTTTATGCTAATAAATTTGAAAATTTAGAGAAAAAGAATGTTTTATTTAAATAACTTTAAATAACTTTTAAAAGTCTTTAAGGGGCGCCTGGGTGGCTCAGTCGGTTAAGCGTCCGACTTCAGCTCAGGTCGTGATCTCGCGGTCCGCGAGTTCGAGCCCCGCGTCGGGCTCTGGGCTGATGGCTCAGAGCCTCGAGCCTGCTTCCGATTCTGTGTCTCCCTCTCTCTCTGCCCCTCCCCCGTTCATGCTGTGTCTCTCTCTGTCTCAAAAATAAACGTTAAAAAAAAAATTAAAAAAAAATAAATAAAAGTCTTTAAAAATAGAATACCTATATAGCCTTACAACTCTTTTTTAAAGGAAGTGATTTTTTTTAGGTTTATTTTTATAGAGAGAGAGAGAGCGCGCCAGCGCGAGTGCAAGTGCATGGGGGAGGGGAAGGAGAAAGGGAGAGAGAATTCCAAACAGGCCCTGTGCTGTCAGCAAGGAGCACCATGCAGGGCTCAATCCTACGAACCATGAGACCATGAATGACCTGAGCCAAAACCAAGAGTCTGACGCTCAACCAATGGGCCACCCATGTGCCCCTAGACTTATAATTATTTATTTATTTATTTATTTATTTATTTATTTATTTATTAACATTTATTTGTTTCTGAGAGAGAGACAGGGCATGAGCAGGGAGGGACAGAGAGAGAGGGAAACACAGAATCCGAAGCATGCTCCACTCTCTGAGCTGTCAGCACAGAGCCTGACTGGAGGCTCTAACCCACAAACTATAGGATCATGACCTGAGCCAAAGTCAGACACTTAACTGACTGAGCCACCCAGGCGCCCCTATAACCATTTAAAATTGAATCAGTAGTTGAAGATCAGCAGTTCCTTCCCACAAAGAAAACACCCAGATGAAGAAGGTTTAGTAAGAATTTGAATTCTACCATTTTTTTAAATCAAATTTTTAAGGAAGTAAAGACACTTGCAATCTTTTTTTTTTTTAAGTTTATTTATTTTGAGAGAGAGTGAACGAGTTGGAGAGGAGCAGAGAGAGAGGGAGAGAAAGAGATAATCTCAAGCAGGCTCTGTACTATCAGTTCAAGAGCCTGACGCAGGGCTTGAACTCACCAACTGTGAGAACATGACCTGAGCCAGTCAAATGTCAGCCACTCAACTAACTGAGCCATCCAGGAGCCCCAACACTTCCAATCTTATACAAACTTTCTGAGAAGAGAAAATGAGGCTAATTTTACCTTGTTTTACTTCAATCAGAGTAGGATAATATAAGAATGGAAAATTATAGATTGGACTCTCCCATAAATAAATGAAAAATTCCTAAGTTGTATATTGGCAAACAGAATCAAACAATATGTAAAATATTTAATTTACCACAGTAAAGTAGGGTTTATCCCAGAAATGCAAATTTTATTTTACAGTAAAAATTAAAATAATTCACCATATTAACACATTCAAGGAAGAAAAAAATGCATAGTTATTTCAAAGAAACAGAAAAAACATATGATAAAATTTAGCATCTGTTTATACTTAAAAAAAACAATTTTAAGCAATCTAGGAATTAAAGACAATTTCCTCAATCTGATAAAAACTGTCTGCCAAAAACCTTCAACATTTATTATATTTAATGGAAAAATACTATAACTCTTCCTTTGAAAGAAGGAATATGATGAGGGTGCCCACTATTACTGCTAGTTTTTGACATTATACCAGAGTTCTAGCCAGTGCAAAACCACAACAAAACTAACAAATAAAGGTATAAGATTTAGAATAGAAGAACTAAAACTCTCTCATTTATTATATATGCCATGACTGTCTATGTAGAAAAGCAAAACTAATCTAAAGACAAATTCTTGGGGCACCTGGGTGGCTCATTCGGTTAAGCATCCGACTTCGGCTCAGGTCATGATCTCGCGGCCATGAGTTCGAGCCCCACATCGGGCTTTGTGCTGACAGCTCAGAGCCTGGAGCCTGCTTCAGAGTCTGTGTCTCCTCTCTCTCTGTCCCTCCCCCACTCATGCTCTGTCTCTCTCTCTCTCAAAAATAAGTAAACATTAAAAATTAAAAAAAAAAAAGAGTTGCATGTTCCACCAACTGAGCTAGCCAGGTGCCCTCAAAATTTCATTTCTTAGGTGATATAGTGGGTACATGGGTATCTGTTGTGTCATTCTTTATACCTTTTGTATTCTTAAATGGTGTATAGTACTTTGAAAAGTGAATATATATGTGTCTGTGTTTACACACACACACACACACACACACACAAATGTATTTAGCCTATTTTGTAGATGTATTAATTGGGTTGGCCTTACATTATTCCCTGATAATTGCCTTTATAGCCTAAATGTTGAAAGAGAGGGCAATCGACAGTTTTACATTTATGCAAAGAAAGTAGAAAAGCATTGTCTACATCTTTAAAACATGTAGGTTTACTAAGCTGTACATTCAGTTCCTGCCTAGAATAGCAACACAGGGGTGTCTTTCTTGTTTGGGATCTGTGCTGCAGTACTCTCTTACAGGTGATGCAGTCTGATCATCAGGGAAAAGATGTTTTCCAGGGCCTATTATATGTTAGGTATTGTGGAAGATTTAAAGGAAAGAAACAGCAGAATCTTTGCCTTTAATCATTCAGAATATATTTAGGGAGGGCAGGAAGAACATCAGGGAAAGTAACAAAATAGGGTAGTAAATGATAAACAGGCCTCTGCAGGGTGCAGAAAACCTCACAGTGATTTGAAGGTCTTGGAGGGGAAGGCAGGAGACTGGAGTGCTGGGAGGTTTGCACATGAATTTTTAAAAGCAGCTCACAAGGACCACAAGTGTAATTAGCCTTATTCATCATGATGAGGTATTTGATCAAAGCTCTTATGGAAGTAAAACTTGTTTCTAGAAAATCATTTTTAATATCACGCCAATCTTCTTACAATGCCATTTTTAAAAATAGGTAAGCACTCAGAATACTTTTAAGGTTTCTTTAGAAATCATTCCAGCTCTGTTACTTAACTTTAATCTGAGAGCAGCCTGTAATCACTGACATTTCCAGACTTTGACTCCTAAGGACTTAAAATGCCATATATGAATGTATTTACTAACTTGATGTAAATAAATAGCTTCATAATTCCAAGCAACATGCATACATGTCTCATATGCAGTTCATCATTTCTTCTGCTTAAACCCATACTTTCCTCTCCCTTTTTGTAGACTGAAAGCTCAGATTTTGAGATTTTGTTGCTCATGTCTATATAGGCAAGTATGAGGCCCTCCTGTGAATTAATACTGTGTGCCACACAAGGGGAAAACAAAGCAAAAGAAAATGCTTTCAAAAATGTATTGAAGGGGCACCTAGCTGTTTCAGTTGGTAGAGCATGTGACTCTTGATCTCAGGATCATAAGTTTAAGTGGCACACTGGATATAGAGATAACTTAAAAATAAAAATTTTTAAATAAATAACTAATAAATAATGTACTGGAGACATTTTTCCAAAGATGACAAACAGATAGACAATGGGTACATGAAGAGACGATCAAATAACTAATCATCAGGGAAATGCAAATCAAAACCACAATGAGGTATCACCTCACACCTGTCAGAATGGCTAAAATCAAAAAGACGATAAATAACAAGTGTTGACAAGGATGTGGAGAAAAGGGAACTCTGGTGTACTGTTGGTGGGAATGTAAATTGGTGCAGCCACTATGGAAAACAATACGGAGGTTCTTCAAAATACTATAAGGAGAGCTACCAAAAGATCCACCAATTGCACTTCTGAATATTTATCCAAAAAAAAAAGTGAAAACAGTAACTCAAAAAGATATCTGCACCTTCATGCTCACTGAAGCATTATTTACAATAGTCAAGACATGGGAGCAGTCTAAGTGTCCATCGATGGATGGATAAAGAAAATGTATACATATGTGTGTGTGTGTGTGTGTGTGTGTTGTGTGAATATACATGTGTGTATACATATATATGTATACACAACACACACACACACACACACACACACACACAGGAATATTACTTAGCCATGAAAAGAATGAAATCTTGCCATTTCCTGTTGACATGGATGGATCTTGAGGACATTAAAGTAAGTAAAATAGGTTAGATAAGAAAAGATAAATATGTCTGATTTCACTTATATGTAGAATATGAAAACAAAATAAAACCAAGCTCACGAATATAGAGAGTAGACTACTGGTTGCCTGTGCCATGGATAGGCAAAATGGGTGAAGGGAGTCAAAAAATACAATTTCTGTTTATAAAATAAATAAGTCATGGGAATGTAATGTACAGCATGATGACTCCAGTTAATAATACCTTTTTTTTTTTAAGTTTATTTATTTTTGAGAGGGAGAGAGACAGAGCGTGAGAGGTAGAGAGAGAGAATCCCAAGCAGGATCCGCAGTAACAGTGCCCACTTTGGGGCTCATACTCACCAACCATGAGATCATGACCTGAGCCGAAACCAAGAGTGGGATGCTTAACCAACTGAGCCACCCAGGCACCCCTCTAATTAATAATACCTTACTGCATATTTGAAAGTAGCTAGGAGAGTAAATCTTGAAAGTTCTCATCACAAGAAAAACACATTTTGTAACTATATATGGTGACAGGTGTTAACTGGACTTATTGTGATGATTTTGCAATATATACAAATATTGAATCATTACATTTACATCTGAAACTAATATAATGTTCTGTGGATTATGCCTCAGTGAAAAAAACATATTAGAAACAATGATCCATGTATGTTGCGTAGTTAGGAAAATTAAAATATAGTACCAGAACCATTCTGGCAGAGAGACCTGTGACCAAAGATAAATAAAGTATCTTTCTGCCACTTCTTTAAGGAAAGAAAATGTATTCATTTATTAATGTTGAGAAATTATTCTAATATTGAGTTAGAATCTATGGGCTGCATTGTAATCACACATATCTCCATTAAAAACTATAAAATTCATTCTGTAAGTTTTCTTATGTCATTTTGTTTTAAGATATAAAAGTGAACCACTCACAGAGTATTTAATAACAGATATGTGCTTGAATATGCATAGACTATATCTGGATACATAAAATATTGAATTTTGAGGTGGATATATTATCTATTTAATGAAGTTATTTTTATAAGTAATAATCAAATTGTCTTGCATTATAACCTTCTCTAGATTAGTTAATACTAATTGGTTACAGAAGACTCAACTAAAAACAGTGCAACAAAGAATAGAAACCTCATTGCCTTATAATGCCAGTTCTCTTGTTTTCTTGAACAGTATTATTTTCTATTTCCCACACAGAAATCAAATATACTTACAGTGATAATCAGGCAAATATAAATTAAAACAATGAGATGGGGCACCTGGCTGGCCTAGCTGGTACTGTATGCAATACTTGATCTCAGGGTTGTGAGTTTGAGCCCCCACATTGGGTGTAGATATTACTTAAAAAAATAAATGCTATTTATTTTACTATATTTTATTTTTTTGAGGGAGAGAGTGCACAAGCAGGGAAGGGGCAAAGGGAAGAGAGAGAGAATCTTAAGCAGGCTCCATGCCCAGCACAGAGCCCAATGGGGTGCTCCATCTCACGACTATGAGATCATGACCTAAGCCGAAATCAAGAGTTGGATGCTTAACTGAGCCACTCAGGCACCCTGAAATGCTACTTCAAAACCAAACCAAACCAAACAAAACCAAACAAAACAAATGAGATGCCATTTTCCTACCATGTGACAGAGAGTGCTACCAGGAGCACAGGTCAGGCTGGGATTCAAAGGCAGCCAGAGAAGACCACACATCAGTTAACACTTAAATAGTTGTGAAAAAGCGTTTAAGAATTAGCCACACAGAAAAGTGGTGGTAAGGGCCTCCAGGAAGATGCTACAGCATGGGCAAATGCAAGAGTATGGGGGAGTATGGCACTTTGGGGACTCTGAGAGGGTATGTGGCAGAGCATACAAGGCAGTGAAGAAATCGCAGGAGATTTTGTAGACGAGACTAGAATCAGTTCTCAGAGGCCTTGAGTGTTTTTTAAATACTGTGACCAGGGGCACCTGGGTGGCTCAGTGGGTTAAGTGTCCGACTTCGGCTCAGGTCATGAACTTGTTTGAGCCCCGTGTTGGGCTCTGTGCTGACAGCTCAGAGCCTGGAGCCTGCTTCCAATTCTGTGTCTCCCTCTCTCTCTGCCCCTTCCCTGCTCATGCTGTCTCTCTCTCAAAAGTAAATAAACATTAAAAAGTGTTTAAAAATAATAAATACTATGACCCAGTAAAGACAGCTAGACCTTCTTGGAGGAATAACTGACTCCAGGGCAGGGAAAGGACAAGTTAAACCCTGAAAATCTTGTGCCAGAAAGTAAGAAAGCACTAAAAAATTGATGGGGACATGTCAAAAGGACACAGAAGCTAATATGAAGTGCTACCCACTAGTCAAATCTGAGACAATTTGAGCATCAAAATACATAGTGACACTAAGGGATTATAATCCATTATAGAAAACTAGAAGTAAATCCATAATCTATCCACCTACTTACATGCATGCATACATGCATACACACATAGATACACATGCATGCATACATGCATGCACACATACATAAATGCATACATACATACACAGGAGAGAAAATAAAGCTCCTCTTTCTATAGAAAACCAATAAATAAATGTACAACGTAATTAGAAAGTCACTATCTGTACCATTATAGTAACAACTGATTCAGAATCCTCAATGTGTACTAAATCACTGGGTGGAAGTTTGTGGTCTTAAACTATCTCCCCACAAATTATTAATTACAAAGGGAAAAGTTATACCTTTATAGTGGGAAAAATTGTCAGGCAACACCTTAATGAACCCAGTGATCAAAGTTCATTAATTACCCAGAACTGTCATCCTGGGCCTCCTTACCTGACACAGCAAGGATGCACCATCACAGTAGAAAACTCCTGCAAAAGTACACATCCTGAGCCTAATTGTTAGAAAAAGGATTGCTTCCTGGGTCAGGGAAAACCAATGCTATAAAGGACATTATTAGGACAATTGGTGAATTGTGAAGATGAACTAAACATTTGACAATTGTATTGTCAAGGAATGTTAAGTTTCCTGAATTTGACAATGACATTATGGTTATGTAGGAAAATGTTCCTGTTTTTAGGAGATAGAGGTCATGATGTCTGTAACATTTTCTCAGATGGTTCCCCCCTAGATTAACTTGTAGGTTTGACATTTTCAAACTAAAATAAAATAATAATAAAGATGACTCTCATATAAATGTGTAGGATGGTCCAGAAGATGAATTCAAGACTCTCTAAATGGGGCAAGGGGCTGTGAGAACATTTTAGTTGATAAAATATGATCAGATTTACCATCTTGAAAGTTTCCTATGGAGCAGGGTGGAGCACAGTCCAGAAAATGAACATGGTGTCCAAAAGACAAGTTTGATCTGCAAACTCTTCACTTGGAGTTTCTTTTCTTTTCTTTTCTTTTTTTTTTTTTTACTTTTTTTTTTACACGTTTATTTTTGAGAGACAGAGAGAGACAGAGAGAGACAGAGCATGAGCATGGGAGGGGCAGACACAGAATCTGAAGCAGGCTCCAAGCTCTGAGCTGTTAGCACAGAGCCTGATGCAGGGCTCGAACTAGCAAACTGCGAGATCATGATCTGAGCTGAAGTCGGATGCTTAACCAACTGAGCCACCCAGGCGCCCCTCTTCACTTGGATTTTCCAAATACATTTTAACGTTATTTTGGCAGCTAGATTTAAGTCAGAAACATGTTCTTTTTAATATATTTGATAATGCATAAGCTAAAAAAAATTAAGCTATTAAATGTGAAAACATAATTTTTCTTTCCAGAAATATTATTAAATGACAACTCACTTTTATGGACAATTTCTAGAAGCTGATTGCCTATGTTATGGGTCATTTCAGCTGTTTTTGTCTTGCAAAGCCCCTAACTTTGGATAAAGCAATTCACTACTCACTTGAATCTGCATTTAACAATGAAGTTAATGGAGAATCCAACTTAATCTGTTGATTTGTGCTCTAGTATCACTGAAGAGGGAAAAAATGATAGTGAAAACCTCCTACCATATAAGAATTAAAAACTATAGATCTGTGAGGGTTGCCTGGGTGGCTCAGTCAGTTGAGCATCTGACTCTTGATTTCAGCTCAGGTCATGATCTCACAGTTCGAGCCCTGTGTCAGGAGCTGCACTGACAGTGCAAATAAAGTCTGCTTGGGATTCTCCCTCTGTCCCTCCACTGCTTGCGCGTGCTCGCTCTCTCTCTCAAAATAGGGGCGCCTGGGTGGCTCAGTCGGTTAAGCATCCGACTTCGGCTCAGGTCATGATCTCACGGGTCCGTAGGTTTGAGCCCTGCGTCAGGCTCTGTGCTGACAGCTCAGAGCCTGGAGCCTGTTTCAGATTCTGTGTCTCCCTCTTTCTCTGACCCTCCCCTGTTCATGCTCTCTCTCTCTGTCTCAAAAATAAATAAACGTTAAAAAAATCAAAATAAACTTAAACAAACAAACAAAATCCAAACCTATAGATCTATGTGTTTACTCTTTTCTGCCCTCCCTACTCCTATGGAAAACAGTGTGTGAGAGGGACAACCAAGACTAGGCTAGGACCTCCTCATAGACAGGAAAATTTGTAGCAAAAAGACAGAAAAATCACCCAATATATTGGAATTGGTAGCCAGTTCTCTTCCAAAGTCTTTGCAGGGAATATTCTCCCAGTCACAACAGGAGATAGAGAATAAATTGCTTTTACACTTTTACAGCTACAGAAGTGACTTGAAATTGATGCCTTTAATTTACTTCTGTGTGGATAAGGGCAGAGTCAGACAAAGGATGTCTTTCTTGTCCTGCAACAATTGGAAAGATAAATGTGTGTAGTGAAGGTGAAGGAGGCTATTAGCTGCTTCACATTACCTGATTATCTCTGCTGATTCCTACCTGAAGCACACTCTCTCCTACCGCTACCAAGCCCCCCTGGGCGGAGGCCTGGTGGGGTGCAGCCAGGAGAAAGGGCCAAACTCAGGGACAGCTTGGGTCTGCGAATTCTGTATCCCAGTTATGTCTGAGGAAGAGGACCAAGACCTGAGCCAGCAGAGCCGATCCCATTCAGTCATGTTAGGTGGGAGGGAAGGTTCAGAAACTTGAGGTATAGTGCCAAAGGGATGTCAGAGGTGGAGAGCAGCAAGCAGGGGCAAGGGAAGGGTGGCAGATGGATTGGAATGGCATGGGGGATTGTCTGGACACGGGCTTGACACAGGGAATCATGCTTATGATTGCATGGATGGTATTTCTATAAGGATCATTGATTCTATATCTTGTTTTGAGTGGTGGTTATACAGGGGTATATAATTTTAAAACTCACTGAACTAACACCCAGATCTTTGCTTCTATAACATGTTTATTATATTTCAAATTTTTAAAAGCCCATTGGAAATAAATACAGCAGGAAATTACTATAGCTGAAATCACAATCTTATGGTGCCCCCAGAGCTTACTGTGAACATAAGGTTAATAAATCTTCATAAGAGCCTCCTTTACACTTACAAAAATGAGGTGATGAGAGAGACTGCACTGCCCAAAACTCAAGACTAAAATAAAGAAAAGAGTTTAATTTCAAAGTTCTGTTGGGCCTTGGTGGAAATGAAAGTGTCCCAGATGTAGTGGCTTCTGCTTTGGTCAGACAGTAATAAGTATAATTTCTTTTACCCCAGTAGGTCTCTGGGCCTTGTAAGAAGCCAGGAGGAGGAACTGAAATTAGTCTGGACAGTAATTTAAAATACTATCTCCCTTGTGAACAAAAGAAGCTGGAAGTGTATGTTTAACGAAAAAAAGTTTGCATTCCTATGGATTAGGCTGTACCTTCTCCTAGTAACAGTGGTAAAATACAGGAACAATACACAAAATCATGCTCATAATAAAAGTGTCATGGTTTATTTACTGAAGGACTTAAATAAATTCAAAGACATATACATATATATATACACACACACATATATACATACATATATATACATCTATACATACATATATGTATATATAGATGTATATATATATATATTTAAATTTTAATTTATTTAAGTAATCTCTATACCCCATGTGGGACTTGAACTCATGACGCTAAGATGAAGAGTCGCACACTCTTCCCACTGGGCCAGCCAGGTATTCTTATACCTTTTCCTTTAATTATAGAAAATCAGTATTTTAAGAAATTCCTATTTAAAAATTCAATATTTAAATATATCAATTTTCTTCAAGTTAATCTAGAAATTGAATACTATCCCAGACAAAATCACAGAAAGAATTTTAAAATATGTAAGAATATAGGGGTACATGGCTGGCTCAGTCAGTAGAGCATGGTAAAGATTACTTAAAAATAAAGTCTTGAAAATATAGAGAATATAGAGAAAAAATTGGCTTTGATTATGAAAAATTTTAAACATAAGAAAGTAGAAAGACAACGAAAAAAGAAATAACCATTACCTGGATTCAATAATTCTTAACATTCTGCCATAGTTGTTTTATAGGTAAATACATAGGTAAATGGATAGATAGAATGAGATAAAGAGTATATACTTACTGAACCATTTTACTTTTATTTACTTTTAAAAATTGTTTATTTTGAGTGAGAGAGAGAGAGAGAGAGAGAATACACAAGTGGGAGGTTGGGAGGGAGAGAGAATCCCAAGGAGGTGCTGTGCAGCAAGCACACAGTCTGATGTGGGGCTTGACCAAATGAACCACGAGATCGCGACCTGAGCTGAAATCAAGAGTGGGATGCTCAGCTGACTGAGCTACCCAGGTGCCTCCTTACTAGACCATTTTAAAGCTTTATACTCAAATACTTTATCCATAAATTCTTCAGTTATCAGTTGACTTGAGCTGCTATAACAAAGTATTATAGATTGGGTGGTTTTTTGAGTTTTTTTTTTTAAAGATTTTATTTTTAAGTAATCATCCAATGTGGGGCTCAAACTTACAACCCTGAGATCAAGAGTCACATGCTC
Source organism: Acinonyx jubatus (assembly GCF_027475565.1). Classification (NCBI taxonomy): domain Eukaryota; kingdom Metazoa; phylum Chordata; class Mammalia; order Carnivora; family Felidae; genus Acinonyx; species Acinonyx jubatus. The sequence goes on from NC_069391.1 coordinate 62,776,718, forward strand.
TACTGACTGAGACTGCCAGGCACCCCGAGACTGGGTGGTTTAAACAACAGACATTTATTTTTCACAGTTCTGGAGCCTGGAAAGTCTAAGATTAAGGCACTGGCTGATTTGGTTCCTTGTGAGGACTCTGTTTCCTGGCTTGCAGATGGCCACCTTCTAACTGTGTCCTCATATGGTGCACAGAGAGCCATCTCTTTTCTACTTCTTATATGAGTGATAATCAAAATATGAAGGCCACACCCTCTTGACCTCATCTAAACCTAATTATCTCCCAAAGGCCCCATCCCCAAAGATAACATTAGATAACATAAGATAACATTAGAGGTTAGGGCTTCAACATATAAATTGGGCTGGGAAGGGGTGGGGCACGATTCAGTCCACAGTACTAGAATAAGTCCATTCTTCTACATCATTGCATTATTATCATACCCCAAACATTTAACAATATTTCCTTAATATCACCTAATGCCCAGTCCATATTCAAATATCACCAGTTATCCAAAAAATGTCATTTATAGCTGGTTTGTTCAGACCAGACACTATGCATTGCATTTGGTTTTATGGCTCTTAAGGTTCTTTTCATTTACCACACATCTTCTCATCCACTTGACCTCAGTTTTTTTCCCATGACATTTACCTGTTTAAGAGACAGACTTTGTAGAAAGTCTCACATGTTACACTGTTTTCTTAGAAGTCATTTAATTTGTTCCCTCCTCCCCCTTATATGTCCTGTAAGCTGAACTCAGATCTCAAGACTTGATTGGATTCAGGGTAACTATTTTTCTCCTATTTTATTGGTGATGCTATGTTCATCAAGAAGCACACAATCTCAGGGCGCCTGGGTGGCTCAGTTGGTCAAGCATCTATCTGACTCTAGGTGTTGGCTTGGGTCATGATCTCAGTGCTGACAGCACAGAGCCTGCTTGGGATTTTCTCTCTCCTTCTCTCTCTGCCCTTCCCCACTCTCTGTGTGTGCCTATGCATGTGTGTGCGTGCTGTCTCTCTCAAATAAAAAAAGAAAGGAGACTAGAATCAGGCCATAGTATATATGAGAACTGTAAATATTTATGGGTAGCATTTCAAATTAATGGGAAAAAGATGTGCTATGTGATAAAAAAGTGTTGGGAAAGAATAGATCCCTACTTTATCCTCTATCCTCCAAATAAATTCCAGGTGGATTAAAGAGCTAAATATAGTAACATCTCTAAAAGAAATAGAAAATAAAGAATACTTTAAAAATATTGGGACACAAAAAATAAGGTACAATACTTAGAAACCTTAAAAAAAGGACTGGTAAGGGGCACCTGGCTGGTTCAGCGGAGCATGCAATTCTTGATCTTGGGGTCATGAGATCGAATACCATGTTGGTGGAGAGATTACTTAAATGACAAAATCTTAAAAAAAAAAAGGACTGGTAAAATTGATCAGACATTAAAACACATACAACTTGTGCAGCAACATGAACAGAGCAATATGACAAAGATTAAGTAATATCAATAAGACTGAAGAGCTGATATCTATAATATATAATCAACTCTTACCAATCTAAAAGAAAATGAAAACAAATGGAGACATGAGCAAACAACATGAATAAGAAATTCTTAGAAAATATACTGAGCACTTTATAATATGTTCAGCTTTACTAGTGATGAGAGAAATGCAGTGAAAATTACAGTAAGCTGTTACTTTTTATTCTCAAACTTAAAAATATTGATTATATCTAGTGATCTCAAGGATGTGCAGAAAAAAGTACTCTAAAATATTATTGGTGTCTATCAAAATTTAAAAGGTGGTCACTCTTCGATTCATCCACCTCCTGTGGCTATACATATGTTAGGATATTCAATGCAGAGCTGTTTGTAATAATACCCCCCACTACAACCTAAGTGTCCATCCATAGGAAAATAAATTATGGAAAACATACAAGGGAAATCTATGCAGCCATTAGAGTCAATGGAGTTGGCTATAAAGACAAGGAAAATGTTCAGGATGCAGTATTAAGTAAAAAAGAAAAAAAAAAACAGTTCATAGAACAATATGTACACTATGAAACAATTTATTAAAAATTCTTTCAAATCTAAATACAGACTATTAAAGGTGTAGGGTAGGATTGGGGTATAAGGGTGAAGAAGAATTTTATATATACAACTATGTATGTATTTCTGCTTTTTATTTACATTTTTTAAAAATACAATAACATGTACATGCATTATTTGCTCATTTGGGATAAAAACAAAGAAAAAGAAAAATACCTCAAGAATCTTTGAGGTAAAAAGACCCTATCACAAAGTAAGACCCAGATTTTAGAAGCCACTGGTGAGGATGAGCATGTATATTCGTTTCATCCTGGGAGAAACATTTAGCCAAGGAGAGCATGGATGTGCTGATCTTCATGCGTTCTTTCCATTTCTCTCAAGATTACTAAATTCTACTCCACTGATACATTAAACATCTGACAGTCTGTCAAATGCATGCTAGCATTTTTCAAAAGGTAAAGTGAGAGAGAGAATGAGCTGGGTACTGCTCAGTCAGTGCCCTAGGCACAGGCCTAGTCTTTGGGGTAAAAGCATCCTTAGTTGTTCTCTGATCTCAAGACTCAATATAACCAGAATTCTCACCATTCTCTAGCCTCTTCCACGCCAGCATGACATTATTATTATTGTTGTCGCTGTTGTTATTGTGTGGGAGGAAGTGTACATAATAAAAAAACAAATTAACATCAGGAATATTGTTTTAAAAATCTGTAATGGTAGCATGTGGTCTGAGGTCCCCAAATTTAATAAAAATGTATGACATTTATACAACTTTACAGGTTATTTCAAAACCTACCTGCAAGGAAAGATCCCTCCAAACTCTGTCCTCAACCTGTGAAGAATGGTGTTGGCCCCAAGAAAGAGCCCTGGGTTTTCAAACCAAACTCACTGCAGGACCTGGGATAACTGCTTTGCCCTGTCAAATGAGGGATTCCTCACCCACAAAATAAAAACAATAATATCTAACAGGGCATCTAAACCCCTAGCACTGTGTCCAGCATGTGGTAGTAGCTTTCTAAATATTCATTTTCTCCCCTTTTTACAATTCTAAGAGATTTTCAGTCTCAGGGTCAGGAATATGGAGGATTTCAGATTAATGCTGAGATTACCAAACTATCCAATGAAATAAAATCAACTTTTTTTTTTAACATTTTGTTTTAGGAGCACCTGAGTGGTTCATTCGGTTAAATGTCTGATTCTTGGTTTCAGCTCAGGTCATGATCTCACAGTTGGTAGGATCAAGCCCCCACACTGTGCTCTATGCTGACAGCATGAAGCCTGCTTGGGATTCTCTCTCTCTCCCTTTCTCTCTCTGCCCCTCCCCTGCTCATGCTCTCTGTCTTTCAAAAATAAATAAATTTAAAAAAACATTTTATTTTTAAATTTTATTTATTTTTAAGATTTTATTTTTAAGTGATCTCTACACCCAACATGCGGATTGAATTTACAACCCCAAGATCAAGAATCGCATGCTCTATGGACTCAGTAAGGTGCCACTAAACCAGTCTTTTTAAATATGCTAGTGAAGACTTCAGTGTCTATTTTCCCATATACCTGCCACCTAAACCCTTTAGCTTTATGGAAATTTGACCTTAAAGAAAATTACTTATCTTCACATAATTAAAGCTGTAATTCACTTATTATTTGAAATTGAAACTTACTGTCATTTGAAAAAAAGTTTTTTTTTTTTTTTAGGATTTTACTTTTAGTGGTACCTAGGTGGCTCAGTCATTGAGGGACTCTTGGTTTTGGCTTGGGTCCTGATTCACAGTTTGTGGGATTGAGCCCTGCGCTGGGCTCTATGCTGACAGCACCGAGCCTGCTTCTGATTCTCTCTCTCTCCCTCTCTGCACCTCCCTGGCTCTCTCTCAAAATAAATAAACTTTTTTTTTTTAATTTTTTTTTTTTAACATTTATTTATTTTTGAGACAGAGAGAGACAGAGCATGAACGGGGGAGGGGCAAAGAGAGAGGGAGACACAGAATTGGAACCAGGCTCCAGGCTCTGAGCCATCAGCCCAGAGCCCGACGCCGGGCTCGAACTCACGGACCGCGAGATCGTGACCTGAGCTGAAGTCGGACGCCCAACCGACTGAGCCACCCAGGCGCCCCGAAATAAACATTTTTTAAAAAATATTTATTTTTAAGTGCTCTCTACATCCAACATGGAACTCCAATTTACAACCCTGAAATCAAAGGTCACATCATGCTCTAGGGACTGAGACAGCCAGGACTTCTATCCTTTGAAATTGTAATGTAATGTATCTATGGACCAGTTTCTACTAATTTTAGGATAAGATTTCAAATTTTCAGAGTATGACTTAACTAAAATATACATCTAAAAAAATCTTCTATAATTGTATTCTTTTCAGGGTGAATCTACCTAGGACAAAGGAATATTTTGGAGAACTTCTTCCCTAGTTCTTTTGCTTTTCACTGTGCTGCCCATAATGCTGAAGATTATAACCAGATGCATCTGTTTTCTAAGCTCAGACAAGTCAAGGAAAGACAACTGGAATCTTGAAGAATGTTTCAGTATCCACTCCAGCCCTGCACTGTCACTTCTGTGGCTTCCCATGTCCTCACTGTGAAATGGCAGCCTTGGACCAAATATTGTCTAAAGTGCTTTCAAGCTCTAAAATTTTATGATCAATGGTCAAACAGTGAACAATAAACTAACCAATCAACCAAGCAAACTGAACTACATTTCTTATGGCCAATTTCTCAGAGCTTAGAGATTAATTTATTAAATGTCAGTAAGAGTCAAATTACTCAAGAGAAGTGCCACACATGAAAACAAATATCGTAGAAAGACCACTTTTCTGTCACTACCTAAACATGACCTAAAAAGAAAATATAAACAGGGTTTAAAATTTCGATGTGTGAGAGCAAGGTTAAGTGTCAGACTTTGCCTCAGGTCAAGAAAGAGAGGCAACCCCACAGTTTGCAAGAGCTGGTGAGTTTGAGCCCTGAATCGGGCTCTGTGCTAATAGCTCAGAACCTGCAGCCTACTTTGGATTTTGTATCCTCCCCTCTCTCTGGCCCTACCCCGCTTGTGCTCTCTCTCAAAAATAAATAAACGTTAAAAAAATAAAATAATTTCAGTGTGTGTACTAAGTGTATGGATTTCCTATTCCCAAGAATGTGAGACATTTCTGCAAATTTACAAACTGTAATTATATACTTTCTTAACAATGTTATACTAACAAAAGCATAAAATTCTGTTTGTAAAATGTGAAAATGCTTAAACAGTGTAATTATCTGTACTTATTATATTTTTCCCTCATTTATTGGAATCATATGCATTTTGTTAGAATTTCCAGTCTAAACACTAAATTTGTAGTTGAAAGAAAATGAACTGATGTAAGTGAACTTCCTGGCACTTCAGTCTTAGTTTGACATTTAGATAAGCCACCCTCAAATAAATAGAATGTCATAGGGTACTTGAATTTCTTTAATTCTAGGGACCCAAGAAAACAACTCCCATGTAGTATCTATCTGTTCAAAACAAGACCTACTTGGATGTTAACTAGACTTGCTGTGGTGATTATTTTGCACTATATACAAATATCAAATCCTTATGTTGTACACCTGAAACTAATGTAACGTTATATGTCAATTATACCTCAATAAACAAAAGACTCTAGCAAAATCTCAGATGATCTGGGAAAAGGTGGCCTTTCCACTACTTTCCTAAGGCCAGTAAGGCCTCCTTTTTCTACTCAAAGTAGAGGACCTGGGAGGATAGGTCTCTGCTTAACGTGGACTCATTTGCATAGCATTCTAGAAGCTTCCAAGTCTTTTGCTTTATTGCTGCCCCTGCAGACAAACAGGTGGACCATTTTTAATTTAAGGCCTTCACTGAGCTCCTTAGGGGAAACAGGGAGGAAAGAACATGATTACTAAGCTTCTGGTCTAAGTGGCTGATCTGTAGTTCCAGACTGTTCAGCTGAGTCAGTGATGCAGAACCATCTTTTTCCCCAGCCCCCTTTCCTCCTTAATTAGCAGTGCTAAAGGGTGAAGGCCTTCAACAATATAAGTCAAATAGCCCCTCTGGGAGGTACTCCATCAAAATTTGCATTTCTAAGACGCTTCTGGGGGATTGACTAAAATTCATCTTCCTCTTCTAGAGGCTGGCAGTAATTGCAGAACTGCAGGATAAAACGTTAAAACGTTGGTGAAAAATTAAGAATCGCTTGCAAGATGTAAAACTCGGGGCTATGAAAATTTAAGACTGCCCTCCAATCTATTCACCTTCTTAGATGTTACCATGGAAATTTGTTTAAAGTCCCACCAAAACGAGTTTTGGTTAAGTTTCAGAAATACCAGGCATTATTTTAACCCAGAAGAGAGACAACCCCACAGTTTGCAAGATGAAAGCTCAAGGATTAAATTCGCCACTTGCTTCATTCAATACTTCAATCATTTTATCTGTCAACACCTTAGGTAAGAAAAACTCAGCAACTGTGTGTAAAATTACTGAGTTAAATGGGGGTAACTGGACTCCGAGAAGACTAACTAGGAGGCAAACCCTACCGTAGATCGTGTTTCCACGGTAGGTTTATCGACTCCTTCAGAAGCCTGGCTTAGTCTTTTTGAATGCTGGGCACAACATATGTCGATAAAGAGTATGGGTGATTTAAATAGTCTTAAGTTGTGAAACCAACTTTACCTTAGAGCGGCGGACAATTTTATCAGTCCATACTCTTTTTCCAAGCCAGCAGCCAGGGCAAGAGTCCTTTTCACTTGGCGCAATTACAGGGAAAACCCAGAAATACTTAAAAAAAATATACATGCCAAAGAACTGGAGTTAAGTTACTAGGGTGGGGCTGTGTAAAGCTTTGGTGACTCATTAAAGGAAGTTGGCGACCTCGGGTCTTGGCACTGGAAAAACACAGAAGAAACAAAAGTTGGGGGTAGGCGGAGGGTCGCGAGCACACTTTTATGTTTGATTGGCGGAACCACTCAGACTTTTCTTTATGGCGTCACCGGGTACCTGCCTGTAGAAAGGCCCCGTCCGCGTGACGTCACGTCTCACTGACCAATGAAAAGCCCCAGTCTGCGGGCCCCGAGGAGGGTTGTGGGCCCTTTTTTGTGAATGAAGCTCCACGGAACAGCCCTCCTGGGGTCTCCAGGAACCGCGGTCCGCTGTGCTCCCGCGCCTCAGCAGCAGCGTCCGCGGCCGCGGTGGGTGCGCGCGGTTACCCCGAGCAGCCCCAGCCGCCGGCGGCAGCACCGTCGCCTCAGCCGCGCCAGCGGGCTGCGGGCACCTGGGGGCGGGCTGGGGGGCGCCGGCGGCGGCAGGAGGCGCTGTAGCCAGGGCTGCGGCGCGGGTCCCGCGGCGGCCGCAGGAGGGAGCGGGGCAGGCGCGGTGGGCCCGGCCCCTTCTCCGCCTCCTGCGCGGCCGCCTCCCGCCGGGCTCGACCGGCGCCCGCCGTCCCTGCAGCGCCGCTCCGCGCCCGCCGCCCCGAGCGCCCGCGCGCGGGGCTGGCGGGGGCCTCGGCGGGCGAGCGGACGCTCGGGGCCATGGTCGTGGCCCCCTGACGGGCCGCGGCCGCCTCCATGAAGCGGAAGAGCGAGCGGCGGCCGAGCTGGGCCGCCGCGCCCCCCTGCTCGCGGCGTTGCTCGGCGTCCTCGCATGGAGTGAAGAAGAGCCGCAGTTCCACGTCGCAGGAACTGCACCGCTTGGACCAGCAGGACGACCTGTACCTGGACATCACCGGTGAGCCGGCGAGCGAGCGCGTGGCGGGGCGCCCCAGACACGCGGCACCCCGCGCGGGGGTCTTAGCCCACCCACCCAGTCTGTGGAGGCGCCTCCCGGGGCCCGACTGACGTGCCTCCACCCCCACTCCCTTGAAAGCCCTGCCGACCACACCCCCTTCAGCAGCCGGGCTCCTTGGGAGCGCCCCCCTACCCCGACTTTCCATCTGCGTGTGTTACGAGCTGTAACTTTATCCGTTTTGCATTCCTACCCCAGCGAGATGGGCCGAGGGTCACCTTTCTAAATTGCTGGCGTCAGCTCGGCGCCTCGGGCTTTTTCTAAGTTCGGGTTGATAGCACCTCCCGGGGCTGCAAGCTCGGTTGGCCCTCCCAGGAGTCTGAACCTCTGAATCACCCCAGAGGATTCCCCGAGCGCGCGGAACGCGCCGGCACGGGAGCAGCTGCCTTATTTGCTTGGCGTTCGCCCAACCTCGGCTGCTCTGGAAGAAATGGAGTCCCGCCTCGTGCGGCGTTCCCACGTCCGCGCTCGGGTCCGCACGGCCCGCGCCCCCTCCCTGGCGTGCACGCGAGCACTCCCGGCCTCCTGGGGCTAGCTCCCCTCTCGTGCCTCTACTAGCATTGTGTCACGTTGAAGGCTTGGGAGCCGAATGCCCAGAGTTGTCACTTGAGAAATCGCAGCCAGCCAGAGGAGGTAGAAAAGCAGACCTTTCGTAGCTGTTTTATTATTAGTGCTGATGCTACAATTCTTGAAGACTAATACATCCAATTTGGTAGCTGTTGGGTTTGCCAGGATTGACACTAAAGCGTGTGAAGGCATCACATGTGATGATGTATGTGCAAAACGCTTTGTAAACAGCATAGCGGTCTACAATTTTGAAGCAGTTTGCAGTCTGTTTTCTGTGGCGCGGAATGTGTAAGGCTTGGCATGTGGAATTTTTAAAAAACTGTTTCCCGCCCTGAGTCTTTGATAAACCAGGTGAGCTGGACAGGGCAGAATATTAATTTAGAAAGTGTTCAGACAAACATAAATTTAGTAGACATTGATTTCTAGATTGATGGACAGTTGTAAACTGAAGGTCCGTTTTAAACAAAGCTGCGAGTACAGGGGAAAGTTTCTCGGCGCTGGATGGGTGGCCTTTGGAAACCATGGCGGGAGGAGCAAGGGGTCGCCTTAAGCTCTGTCCCCGGCTGACACCTGCCCGGGTCCACCGTAGCATGTGGCACTGTTGGAGGTGAAGCCAGTTTGCTGAGGCTGAAACCAGGTCCCACCTGGCTGTACACTCCCCGGGAGATAGCCCCGCCGAGGAGGGCTAGGGGTGGGGGAAGACACCACATAATCCTTGTGCCTTTGTTATTTATTTATACCTCTTCAAAGGAACTTTGCCTAATAGATTTAATTTTAGGGCAAGTAACGCACTCTTCGTTCTGAAGGTGCTCAGGAGTTTCTAGTGAAAAGCTGGTTGCAGCCACCGGCTCTTGTTCCCCAGAGGCAACGGCAGTTCCTAGTTTCCTGTGAATCCTTCCAGAAATAGACTATGCGTGCATACACCTATATATTCTTAATCAGACACAAGCGTGATAGCATACATATTGTTTTGCAGTTTTTTCTTTACAGTATTTCTTAGCAGAACAATTATTCTGTACATGCAAACCTGCATTTGATTTTAATTACTGCTTAGGCCAAAGTAGACCAAGTTTTAAAAAATAAAGCCATAAAGTATATGTAGATTTAAATATATATCTCTTCAAAGATTTTATTTTTTAAAAGTAATCTCTACACCCAAAATGGAGCCGGAACTCACATCCCCCAGTTCAAGAGTCTTGTGCTGTATCCTCTGAGCCAGCCAGGTGCCCCTAAGTGTGTGTGTGTACACACACACATAGATATTTATATGTTTTAGTTGTTTAGACAGCTCCTTATTTTATTTATTGTATTTTTTAAAATGTTTATTCTTGAGGGAGAGAGAGAGACAGAGTGTAAGCGGGGGTGGGGCAGAGAGAGAGAGAGAGAGACAGAGACAGAATCTGAAGCAGGTTCTAGGCCCTGAACTGTCAGCACAGAGCTGGACAGAGGGCTTGAACCCAGGAACTGAGAGATCATGACCTGAGCTGAAGTCTGACGCTCAGCTGACTGAGCCACCCAGGCACCCTTAGACAGCTCCTTACTGATAAATATTTAAGGTTGTCTCCATCAAAAGAAGTTTTTGACAGTAAAGTCGTTGGAGTAACTCTTATTCCTCCTTCGTGGCTGGCTTTCCTGAGCACAGTGATTGAACTTCAGAAAATATTGCCAAGCTGAATATTGAGGAAAGAGTTGGTGCATTGTATAATATCAAAATGCTGTTATTTAGATTGCAAGCCCAGATAATGAAAGGATCCTGCTTAAGTGTAAGGGCAGCAAGGGAGTCAAGTTTGCCTGGAATTTTTCCAGGTGTCTCTTAGTGACAGTCTTGGCTTTCTGGAAGAATGATACTGAATCAGTCTGTTTCAGGGTGATGGACAAAACAAATTAAAGTAACTTTGGATGCATGGTGCAGATTACTTTACACTGGGTTTGGAGAGAAGGTTTGAGCCTAAGTGGCAACCTGGTCCCATCCTCCCCAAGTTGTTTTTTCCTCATTGTTTCCTTAACATTTTTCAAGTTGAATGTTACCAAAAGAGATATATAAATATAGTTGGTCTCCCAAGTAATATTTTCTTTTTCTATGCACATTTAAGTTTCTACAAACTGTGCCATATCAACAAGAACAGTCCTTTTTTTAATGGCTGTATGGTATTGCATTGTATGGCTGAATTGTGATTTATATAATGGTTACAATCATTTTTTTGGGAGGTTTTCAGTTTCTGCAAATGGCAGCAGTAAAATCAGTGTATATGTCTACCTACGTGTGTGACTGTATCTGCAAAATAAAGGAGAAGTGAAGAGACCAAGCCAAAATATATATAGTTTTATCTATTCATTGGTGGACTTTTTTGTGATTATGAATGATGCTGCTATGAACATTAATGTACAAGTTTTTGTGTGGACGTTTTCAGTTCCTTTGCCTATATACAGGTAGGAGTGGAGGTGCTGGGTTGCATGGTAACGCTATGTTTAACCTTTTGAGGAACTGCCAGACTTTTTCCCAGTGCTACTGTACCACTAGCATTTCCCACCAGCATTGTACCAGTTCTTCCACATCCTAGCCAACACTTGTTATAGGATTATGAAGTTCTTTCCCAGTGGGATTGGTTTGTAAAAATTAATGCACATTATCACTTCTGCCCACTCTGCCCTTCAATACATTATTTTTTTTACTTTAGTGCCTTGTTATTTTTATTGTGACTTATTATCTGTTAAGTCAAATTCCCATAGATTAATGCCTATTATTGTTCTGTAGTCCTTTGTTATATGGTCACTACTTACTTATTTATGTATGTATGTATGTATGTATGTATGTATGTCTAGCCAGCCACTTGGCTACACTGGGCATTTCCTAGGAGTAGACTGATGGTTTTATTCCCACATGGACCCCATCCACCTCTCACCATTCACTCAGTTCTTGCCATTTGCAGTGATGTGGATTTTTACATGAGCTGTATTCCTGGTGCGGTTCCATGCATCATATTAAAAAAAAAGATCAGGGGCGCCTGGGTGGCTCGGTCGGTTAAGTGTCTGACTTCGGCTCAGGTCATGATCTCACAGTCCGTGAGTTCGAGCCCCGCGTCGGGCTCTGTGCTGACAGCTCAGAGCCTGGAGCCTGTTTCAGATTCTGTGTCTCCCTCTCTCTGACCCTCCCCTGTTCATGCTCTCTCTCTGTGTCAAAAATAAATAAACGTTAAAAAAAAATTTAAAATCATAAAAACTGTAAATTGTATACATTAACAAAAAGAGATACTGAGTAAAGATCTAATCAGAATGAATTGTTATCAGTTAAGGAAGCTGGGGAAGAAGGGAAGAGAGGAGAGTTTTTGGTTGGGTTTGGAATTAGAATCTTTCAAGATGGGAAAAATACCAAATGAAAAATGTTGGACATGGGTTTTTGATTTTCCGATGAACCTAACAGTCAGAAGTCTGAATCTTTTTGATCTCTATATTCCTATCTCTTAAATAGGACCATAAATGACAGTGCACATTCTCCTTTCCTCTTTGTTAATATAGGAAAAAATATTAAAGACTATGAAACTACTGTATTATCTCTATGTTTGATAATTTATAGGATTTAATAGTATAGAATTTTGATTTACTTTATTTTTTAAACTTCTGACTAGTAAAAATAATTGGTAATAACTATTAGCTAAAAACGATTCTTGGTGGTTTGTCTTAAAATAAATTTTGTTTTTAATGTCTGCCGTGATAGTCTACCTTTTCAAGAGTCTATAACAGTAAATAATTTTATTGGAGAAGCTCTGGTCGAGGTCAGAATTGTCATTTAAAAGCACCGATTATCGTGTATCAGATACTCATCAAATTACAGATGCAGCACTGCCTTTACCCTGCTTCTTTTCTTTTTAGGATTTAAAAAATTCACACTAGACATTGGGCAGGGAAAATTTATTCATTAATTCAAGAAGTGTTGAATGCTTACTATGTAAAATAGTCTTGCATATTCATTGTTTGCAATGATAGAAGTATATATTTCTTGATTAAAAAAATAATGCTGTTACCTGGGGCACTGATTCAAGGAGGAAATAAATTCATTTTTCTTCAAGACTGATGTAGTAGATTATTGAGTTTCAGTAATTGAAGCTCATCAGAGTATGTAGTGTTCATTTTTCTTCTTATGCCTTATTTCTATACTTTGAAATTTGTGCATGAGCTATTTTTTTTTTCTTGATTTATGTGCTTGTTTAAATCTTCAGCATCTTTACTTCTGATGGTGTCATGTTAGTTATCTGCTTTAAATTTAATTCCTTAGGCAGTGGGGCACTACACACAAAAACTTAACCCAGTTTCATTGTTACTGCTTCAATGGACATAATGGTTGGGCATAGAGATGAAGGGAAAGCGGAATAACTAGGTGACAGAGGCGGTCCTGATGCCAGGAGTTGCCAGTCAGTGCAAACTGTAACTTCTCTAAATGGGAATGGATTTCCCCAATTCCTGTTGCGGAGAGCTGGAATGAAACTGCATTGTGGATTTTTAGAATGGAAGGAGGGCACTGAGTACATAGCAATGACATATCTTGAAGTTTCTGAGATAGTCTCTGGGGATCTCTGAATTGATAGGACAGGTGTTTTGTTATTTGAAAGAATTTCAAGAGATCATCTTGAAATACCACAACTGTCCACTTTTCCCTCAGAAGCTAAGACTGGAGATAAGTAATTTTGGCCAAATTTATGCAGTTTCTTTTTGGGAAAGCCATACTACCTGCCTTTTATTTTTTCTAGCAGATAAAGCTATTTCAGCAGTTATGTACATAAATTTGTTCAGCATGTACTATTTAGTCCTGTGCTGCATGGGTTAGTAGGTGATATCATAGTAGATGTTCCATGAGGAGTATCTGTGAAGTTGAATTTAGATAATTACCTAGTGAATTTGGAAATAGGAGTAAACTACGTACACAGTACAGGTCCTCCTGTTTTTCAAATCGGCTGTCATCACAGCTCAGATTTTCTAGGTATTTCATTCATTCAACCAAATGTATAATGAATACCTACTCTGCCAGGCTTTGTTTTTTTGGTTTCCTTTTGCTTCTCAAGAGCTAAAAATAGGTCACTGTGGAAGATAATCCCTGCTCTCATGGAGTTTGTTTTCTGTGTTAATTGAGAAAATAAAACTTGGAGGGTCTGAGGAATAACTAGTATAGAGAGGAACCGTATCGTGGTTGAAATTTGGGGGGAAGGAAAACTTTGTTCATAGAGTTTTTGAAGAGCTAATTGTAGTGGTTAGGCATGAGGACACCAGAGAAAGCTAGTTAGTGTCTGCCCTCACCAAGACTGAACACAGCTGGATTATTAATAACGTTTCGGAGCCTCTATTCTCTTCTGTTTGAAAATAAAAAGTGCAGTGTTGTTGGGAGGGTGAACTGAAGCAGATGCATGTGAAGTGCCTGACTTGGTGCCTCCTTGACAGCCAGGGATCCCTAAATGGTCTCTGGTATTACAAGTGTGCCAGCAGTGGGCCAGGGATACTAAGGGCAGACAGACAGTCATCGCGGTTGGAAGGGTTTCAAACTCAGAAGCAAACATTTCCTCCATACGTGTGCATGTACAAAAGGTTCAGTGAATCAGCACAGTGAAAATGCAGTGTGTTCCTTTCTCTGCTTCTGAGAATGATCTTCAGGGCAGAAGCGCTCCAGATGAGGCTGGCTCAGAATTTGTCAGAGCAGTGGAGATTTGGCGCTGTGATGACAAGCTTTTCTGTCTTGGGAAAAACGTTATGGTTTCTCTTTAAAGATTCCTTGTGAGAGGAAGAATAAACTAAAGCTGTTTCTTCCTTTTTGAGGCTATTGTTATGTATTTTTATTACACTGAAGAGTTTGTATATTGCATTATATTAAATTGCAGCTAAGCTCATTGGGGAATGTCTTTGTAAAGATGAAAAGGCCTCATGGGAGAGCCTCAGGTAGGTTATAGAAAATCAAATATATTAAATTCTTTACTGATAGAATATAAACTTTTCACAGTGGTTAATTTAAAGCATGACTGTGGCCTAGAGCATCGTTCTAAAAGAGTATTTCACAGATCCAAAAGATTTGATCCTGGTGGCACATATTACAGGCAGACAGGACTTTGTTGTTGTTATTTTGAGTAAAACAAAATTGTTTTCAGTGGGCTTTTCCATGCTCAATTTGTGACATGGAGACCCGATTTATTTGGAAGGGGTGGGAGGTAGAATAAATAAGAAATTCTATCTGTACGTCTTTTAACCACACTGGGAACAAAATAATTTTAGTAGCCAGTATTTTATTTTCCTTTCTGTCCTAGCTACAGAGTATTTTTAATCTGAGTAAGCCCTTAACTCAGGTACTTCATGTTAAAAGTACTTTTACATAATTATCTGTAAGTTGAATGAAAAGCATGTATAGACTGGTTTATCTGAACATTTCAAAAACTGTTCCTCACTTAGGACAGGCACCTTTATGAGTGAGGTAAGTAGGTGCAGGGGTTGTGGGCAAAAAGTGGAGAGATTAATATAGAGACAGAAACTGGTTCGGCAGGAGCTAACCAATCTTCAAATATTGTTTCTTTACATTATTTGTTTTTTAACTTCTGAGGTTAGTCATTTAATTTCTAGAAGTGCTGATCTACCATAATAGACAGGGATTACCTTAGAAAACATTTCCAAAACAAAATTGATTTTAATTTCCTAAATACAAGGATATTTAACTGGAATGTGTGCGTCTCATCTGGATTCTCTAGTTTATATGAAAGTTTTACGCCCTTCTCTCTCTTTCTCTTTTTTTCTTTAGCTTTTCATGGATACTGCTCCAACAAAGGTATTCAGATCATTGACTCTACTTTGCAGTGCTTTCTGATGATTTTAAAACTGTAGATTTAACCTGTTGGTTGTCATTCTTGGTTCCGTCCCTTCCTTGTTTGCTTGTCTTAAATTTAGTCTTAGGTAGCAGATTCAAGTTTTCTGTAATTGTAGAGTATCCTACGTATGTTTATGACTTAAGTCGAAATTTGTCTTTATATGAAAAGTTTTGTTGTTTCTGTGTATAGGTAATGCTGACATTAGTTTCTCTGCTATTGTATTAGATTAATTATGAATGCTATGTTTTAGATAGTGGATATTTTTGGTACTACTAAACTTTTTCTGTTTTAATTGAATCTCACATTCGTAGACTTGCTGAAAGGATGTTTAGAATGAGCTCTATAACAGCTATTCTTGATTTTTTTCTTTTGCTAGGTTACTTAGTTCTTTCTAGGCCTTTCTTTGCTTAATGGACAGGCTTATATCTTATTTACTGTTTTTGGCAAGAGGGAAATCTCATGAAAATGCCAACTTAAACTTTGGGAACAGGGAAGCTAAAGTATTCTGATTCCATTTCATTTTCAAGTTCCTCACATAAGGCCAGTTATCAAAAGAACAAATCCAAATGGCCCCATATGCATGTATTTCCAATTAAAAAAATTTCTGCTTTTATTTTCTTGGTCTTTTATTCAGCTCCTTTAATTCTTAGTATCATTTACATTCTAGAGAGCAGTTCTCTTAGAGTGCTTTATTCACCAGTCAGTTCAAAGATTTGGTCCTATTGTCTTTTGAGTCTGAAAAGCTGAGGAAGCCAGGCTGGGCAAATTCATTCTAAGTGTGCAATATCACATACTGACTTCATTTCTCAGGTAGTTCACTTTTATACTATTAAAATTTGGTCAGCAGTGTACTGTTTTCACAGAAGAAAAACATCTTGTTCCCACTGTTGATGGTGTTTATTGTTCCTTCAAGTTCTAATTTGAAAGTAAAATTACTTTCTTGGCACTGCAGTTTATGACATTGATCTTTTTATACCCAATCCATAATGCTATAATATCATTACAGACTCTGGATTCTGCAAAACCCTCCATTTTAGGACCATCTCAGCTGAATCATTCTCTGCATTTTGCTCATTTATACTCATTTGTATGAATCGTGCTGTGGAATTAATTAGTGTATCCATTTAATAAGTATTTATTGAGCAACTACCTTGAACAAGGGATTGAGCCAAGTACTATTGGGGAAGGGAGGAGGAGATATGAAGATTTATAGCAACATCCCTGAAAGACTGAGAAGGCATAGACTATTACGTCATCATCGCAGTGAAGACAGGTAATGAGGGAATCCGTCATTATGTGGTTTCGTTCTCTTCATTTACACAGTGTCAGTTTAAGAGAATTTTGTGTTGGAAATGTCACTCCATAATTCCTACACAAAGTAAATTATATTTTCCAGTGTGGTGAAAACGATCTGTCTTACGGTATCTTTCTCATGGGGGTGTAGGGGCATGGGTGTGGGTGTAGGTGTGTGTTTCAAACTTTAACAGTGACAAGTGGAAAAAGCTTAATTTTGGTACATAGTCATATACATATATGAATGCACTATATACATGAATACTGACATATAAATGGATATAGTTAATAACATACTGAAAACCCTATTTCTACTAAAACATAGTCAAAGCAAAAGTTCTACATTCCAGTTAATTCTGTATCTCTAATTTGAATCTCAAGAGCACCCCAGATGATATAGTTCAGAATGAGATGTCTTGTTTATTTTTAAGAATACCTTATTTACTGGTAAGAAGTAAATACAGAACATCTTTTTTTTTTTTAAATTATTTTAATGTTTATTTATTTTTGAGAGGAGAGACAGAGCACAAGCAGGGGAGGGGCAGAGAGAGAGGGACACACAGAATCTGAAGCAGGCTCCAGGCTCTGAGCTGTCAGCACAGAGCCTGATGTGGGGCACGAACCCACAAACTGTGAGATCATGACCTGAGCTGAAGTCAGCTGCTTAACCAACTGACCCACCCAGGTGCCCCATTACAGAACATCTTTTAAGGGGAGTATTGCTTCTTGAATTGAAGGCACTAAAGATGAAGATTGCCAAATATTTTAGGAACTAGATTTGGTGTGTGTGACTTGTACTGAAAAGCATTCTGATTTTCACAGTCTTTTATAGGTGCTGAGGAAGAATTGCTTTGATATGCATGTATAACAGAATTAACATTATGGTTTTACATTTTGGGGAGCTGTTCTCAGTCTGCTCTTGGAATTTTTTATTGTAGTCCTGTCATCAAATAGCTTGTTGGAAGCACCTTGTACATGAAACTGAATCCTCTTAACATTCATTTATTTCCTTTTTGACAATAAACTGTCAAAAAAGCTTATAATTTAGCTAGCAAACACAACTGAGGTTGGGATTTTAACTTCACTGTTAATACATTCTAATTTTAAACTATTGTGACTGAAAGGGCTTGAAGCACAGATTCACATAGGGTATGTTTGAGTGCATTTTATGGTTTTATCCTTGCACTGGCTGCTGCAAGAACTGCAGCAGAGATTTCACACTTGACCCAGATCTCTGCCAAGTGACAGGAGCCCACAGAACTGGGTGATATATCTCTATTTCTATATCTCTGTCTCTATCTCTATCTTTATTCAGTAATAGAGGGGCTTATCAGTGAATGTCATGGACACTCAAAGATGGATGCCTCTGAATGAATGAGAAGAGGCTTGAGCTGTGTTTTACAGCTTTTTTTTTTTTTTTAAGTTTATTTGTTTTGAGAGAGAAAGCATGAGTGGGGGAGGAGCAGAGAGAGAGTGAGAGAGAGAAACCCAATCAGGCTCTGCACCGTCAGTGCAGAACCCCATGTTGGGCTCGAATTCACAAACTGGGATGTCATGACCTGAGCGGAAGTTGGATATTTAACCAACTGAGCCACCAGGTGCCCCTTGAGCTGTGTTTTAAAAGATTCTCTTCTTTTCCCCTCTAGAGCCAGCAGGAACTGTTCTTTTTTTTTTTTTAAAGAACAGTTCTTGATTGCAGTAACACAAGTCTGCTTTCTCCTTCCTGCTGATAGCACCATTGGCCCTACTGTGGTGGCAGTTGTTGGGGTGGTTTGGGGAGGGTGTGATTGCTGGGACTGGGGAGAGACTCTACCCCAGTGTGGAGGAACTATCCTCTCTATCCCCAGACCTGTCAGTGCTCTTACATTTTTCCAGTAACAAACATCAAGACATGGTAGTTAACCTAAGTTAAATAACAACTGTGCTCCAAAAGGAAAAAAATACTTTTAATACTTTTAATCGGTCTTAGGAGAGCAGGAAAAGGAACATAACCTTAAAGCATCCTTTATCTATTAGGACCTATTCAGATTATTTTGATCAAATAAATTTTTAGAGGTTAAATGTGTGGATTCGGAAGACAACCATTTCTAGGCACAATGGTAAAGGAATTTTTTTTTTAATTTTTCTTTTCTTTTTGTAGGCTCCATGTCCATTGTGGGGCTTGAACTCATAATCTTGAGATCGAGAGTCGCATGCTCTACCAACTGAGCCAGCCATGCACCCCTTCTTTCTTTTTTAAATTGAAGTATAGTTGACTCACAATGTTATATTTGTTTCATGTGTACAACATAGTGATTCAATAATTTTATACCTTATGCTATGCTCACTACAAGTGTAGCTACCATCTGTCATACAATGCTATTACAATACCATTGACTTTATTCCCTATGCTGTGCCTTTCATCCCTGTGACTTATATGTTCTGTTACTAGAAGCCTGTGTCTCCCTCTCCCTTTCACCCATTTTGCCCATTCCCCCACCACCTCGCCTCTGGCAACTGTCAGTTTATCTGTACTTACAGGTCTGATTTTGCTTTTTGTTTCTTTATTCATTAGTTTTGTTTTTTAGATTTCACATATGAGTGAAATCATCTTTCTTTGTCTGATTGATTTCACTTAGCATAGTGTCCTCTAGGTGGTCCATTCATGTCACAAATGGCAGGGTCTCATTTCTTTTTTTATGGCTGAATAATATTCCATTGTATGTATATGTATATATCCTTACGCAAACACATAACCCCACCTCTTCCTTAACTATTTGTCTGTGGATGATGGATACTTAGGTTGCTTCTGTATCTTGGCTATTGTAAATAATACTGCAGTAAACAGAAGGATATATCTATCTTTTCAAATTAGTGTTTTCATTTTCTTTGGGTAAATACCCAGTAGTGAAATTGCTGGGTTATGTGGTAGTTCTATTTTTAATTTTTTGAGGAACCTGCATACTATTTCCACAGTGACTACACCAATTTACATTCCTACCAACAGTGCAGGAGGAGGGAGGAGTCTTTTTTTGTAATGTGATACTTTTGGGAATTTCCAAAATAACTGTGTGGAATATTTTGAAAGCTAAGCAATGACTCCCCCCCCCCCCCCCCCATCAAAGCTTTGGATTAAGGGCTTTATTTTAAAAACATCAGAAAACAAATGTTATTCTGATTATAGAGATTTCTGAGCAGGATTACTGAGTTTTGTTTTATGCCACAAAAGCAATTTTTTTAATAATGTCAATTTCTTGTGTACCTATTACACACCCCATTTAACATAACCTTGTTCAGTGCTATTTTGTTGTAATTGTCTTCAAAATAATTTTACTAAGTATAATTAGGCATATATAAAACTGTAGTCATTGTCTTGTTTTGGCTTTCCCAGAGCAGATTGAGTCAAGGATTCCAATGCAGTACTTTCTTTGGGATATGATCCCAGAAAACTCTCCAAGGGGGGTGGGGTGGTGAGAGGGTTGGAAATGCTCATTATTGGGCAGGTTACTTCTGTGTGAACTAGAGTTTGATCCCATTGGGGAAATCTGACAGTAGTACAGAACAAAGGAGGGTCGAAGGGGCTGGGATATTTTTTAACCAGTAACTTAGAGTGGGGGTGAGTGATAATTTTGAAGTGCTGTGAGGATGGGTCAAAATGGGCTCTGGAGGCTAGAGAAAGCCCTGTAAAGAGATGTTGATATAGTTAGAAAGCGCTGATGGGGGCAGGGTATATAGGCTGAGCTGTTCCAGTGTGCTTCCAGAGTCAGTCAGGGTATTGTTAAGTTTCTTCTGTGTGCTCTCACTGCTATTATTCTAAGTTCTTAGCTAGTTAGTGCTAAACTGTTATCCTGAGTTGTATGCATTACTACTGTCACTGCTGTGTCCTGGTGGGGTGTGGGGTATTTTCGATAGCAAATGTTGAGAAAATGTATGCACAGCACAGGGTGGGTTTGTTAGAAAGAAGCAGTGGGAGAGCTGGATGTTTAAAATGTAAGCTTAGGGGCACATGGGTAGCTCAGTCAGTTAAGCAGTTTAAGCATCAGACTTTAGCTTGGGTCATGATCTCGTGGTTTGTGAGTTCGAGCCCAGTCAGTGCAGAGCCTGCTTGGGATTTTCTCTCTCCCCCCATCTCTCCCTGCCCTCCACCACTTGCACACTCTATCTCAAAATAAATAAGTAAACTTTTTTAAAAAATGTAAGCTTAAAGACAAGGAACTGTTTAAGGAAACTAGGTAAAGATCAATGTGCAGTTAAGGATGGTTGGAAGTTCTTGGATTTTTATGAAAGGCTTTATAAACATCCCTGTAGCTTGGACGTTTGACTAACAACTCTGTGATTAGCACTTAGAAGAATTACGGCCAGAGACAATCTTGACTTCAGTGAATGTGAAATAGCTAGAAGAGCTGAGCCATTGCCAATGTAGAATGCCAGGACTGGATCTCCATGGAGACTTTGCGGTTTCTGTGCAGTTCTGTTTCCAGGAACTCCTCATCCCCAGCTAAATGAAGTTTGTGCATGCATGTGAAGTCAACCACCTTATGTCATTTATTTATTTATTATTTCTTAAAAAAACTTTTCATTCATTTATTTAAGTAATACCTACACCTAACATCGGGCTCAAACTTATGACCCTGAGGTCAAGAGTTGCATACTTTCCCAACTGAGCCAGCCAGGCACCCCTGTGTCATTTTTTTCTAATAAGGCCAGATAACAAATGTTAGGTACTCTTGCAAATATTTTCAGATAAGTATGCTAATTTAACTGCTCAAGAGTTGATAACTTGTGTGTCATATGTGTGTACAAAATGTTACACAGATACAAAATAGGGAAATCACAGTTTACCATATATGGTGTAAGTAAATGCTGTTTTCCTACCTTTCTGGATGCTTTCCCCACATTATTAAAGACTTACACAGTCCTTTTCTTTCTTTTCTTTTCTTTTTTTTTCTTTTCTTTTCTTTTCTTTCTTTTTTTTGGAAATAATAATTCAGTCTGTTCTTAGTGGAGGAGAAAAAATAAGTCATATTGTTAATCTTGTAAGAGGTGGAATATGACAATGCTGAAGCTGTCACATGGAGTCAAGATTCAGTAATAAAAGCCTTCACCCTGGAAGCATTAGAAATAATTTTTATTCATTTTCTTTTCTTTTTTAAAACATTTTAAAAAGTTTTTTTAATGTTTATTAATTTTTGAGAGAGCGAGCATGGCAAGGAGCATATAGAGAGGGAGACAGACAATCCAAAGCAGGCTCTGCACTGACAGCAGAGAACCCGATGTGGGGCTCGAACTCATGAATTGTGAGATAATGACCTGAGCCGAAGTCAGTTGCTTAACCGACTGAGCCACCCAGGCACCCCTTCATTTTCTTGAATGTCAGTGGATAGCTCATAGAACTTGTTTGAAAAAGTAGTACTGGTGATCTTTTCTGCCCTTTAATCATGTTCCATGTTATTGAGATGAATTCATTATTCTGGGTTCATGACACATTCATAATTGGTCCATGCAAGCCCTTTAATTAGGCTTTCTATGTTTTTGAAATATGACCCCCTAAATGACATGTAGTATATCCCTTCACTTGGAGTTGTTTGTATTTTTTAAAAAGTTTTTCATTTTATCTGTTTTTTTTTTTTAATAGATAATGCATGTACATAGTTCAGAATTTTAAAGATACACAAGAGGAGTGCCTGGCTGGCTCGGTTGATGGAGCATGCGACTGTTGATCTGAGGGTTGTGAGGTCAAGCCTTACGTGGAGTGTAGAGATTACTTAAAAAGAATCTTTAAATTTTTATATTTATTTATTTTTTTGAGAGAGAGCGTGAGTGAGCACGAGCAGGGATGGCGCAGAGAGAGAGGGAGAGAGAGAGAGAATCCTAAACAGGTTCCACACTGTCAGTGCAGAACCTGATGTGGGGCTTAATCCTACTAACTTTGAGACCAGTCACTCCAAAATCACTGAATGAATACAAAACAGTAAATGGCAGAGTAAGATTCCTCTTTTCCCTTGTCACCTAGCTACTTTCTTTTCCATTTCTGAATCAATTGACATAACCTCTTCTATGTCTTTTTCCAGAGATTTTCTATGTACTTGCAAACATTTATATTATGTGTGTACAGATGTATGTATGTTTGTATCCTCTCATTCAAAAGACAGCACATTATTCTCACAGTTCTCTGTTCTTTGCTTTTTTAACTGCTGTTGGGTTGCTCAGTGAGCATGGAATGAAACAAAGGGAGCTGAATAACCCTAATGGAGGATGAGATGTGATGGTAATAATCCCTGAGTAGTCAATGTCTGCTGGGTGCTAAGGCCCATGCTAACACCTGTGTCTCTCCTCTACCTCCAAATAAAGTTTCTAAGATATAGGTGCTCTTTATTTTTAAAAAAAGGCACAGAAAGAAAATGGTCAGAGATCCTACTAACAAGGATGTTTTCTTTATCAGTTTAGACTTGGTTATACTGTAATAACAACCCCCTCCCACCACCCCCAATCTCAGCAGTTTAAAACAAAAATTAAAGCTTTTTCTGTTTCACAGCCACTGTGGGTCAGCAGGAGGTTCTGCTTATTGTAATTGCTTGGGGACCTAGGTGCATAAGCAACAATCCTCTCTCATCTTGTTGGTTCCTGTGCCAGAGGAAAAAGAGGCCTTTGGAGGGTCTTGAATCAACAATTCAATGCTCATTTCCACTCATAACTTTGTGGTCAGAATTAATCACAAGGCTCCACCCAACCACAGAGGGGCAGGAATGTGTATGTTAGGCTGGGAGCCAGAAATATTTGGTGAACAGCATTAATGATTACCACATTTAGCCTTTTAGATTATTTAGTGCATATTTATATATATAGACATCTCTAGAGAGAGAGAGATGTTTTTGCATTAACAAGATACACACTATAAATACGATCATTACTTTTTCCACTTTATATATTATAGCGGAATCTTCCATTGTCATAAATATGTGTCCAAATATATATCTTTTAGTGGATGCATATTATTTTAGTGTAAGGATACATGAGGTATTTATTTCCTTGTAGTTCCTCTACTGAAGAAAATGTCCGTGAATTCATTTGAAAAACTGGGTAGAGAATTTTAGGTTATAGGTCTTCTCTAGCCAAGCCATGGATTCTTGTCATGGTCCCTAGATTGTAAATATAAGCTCTATTTAGAATAACCTCTCTAGTCCCCTTGTCCCCCTCATAAAGTATCTTTTTATAATTTTTATTTTTATTTTTTCCTGTCACTGTTACTTTTATTAATATCAGATAAATACATACATATTAAAAAAATTTTAATTCTAGTATAGTTAACATGCAGTGTTATATTAGTGTCAGGTATACAGTACAGTGATTTAATAGTTCCATATATTACTCAGTGCTGTACTTTTGGAATGTCTGACTGGCTCAGTGGGGAGAGCATGAAACTTCTGGTCCTGGGGTTGTGAGTTCTAGTCCCATGTTGGGTGTGGAGCCTACTTAAACAAAATGTTGAAAAAAGGAAAAGGATAAGTGTGCTCTTAATCCTCTTTACCTATTTTGCGCATTACCCCCCACTCACCTTCCCTCTGGTAACTATCTATTCTCTATAGTTAGAGTCTGTGTTTTGGTTTGTCTCTTTTTTTCTTTTGGTTTCCTAAATTCCACATATGAGTGAAATATGGTATTTGTCTTTCTGACTGACTTATTTTGCTTAGCATTATACACTTTAGATCCATCCATGTTGTTCCACTGGCAAAATTCCATTCTTTTTTGTGACTGAATAATATTCCATTGTATGTATATATACCACATCTTATCTGTTCATCAGTCGGTGGATACTTGGGCTGCGTCCATCATTTGGCTATTGCAGTAAACATAGATGTGCATGTATCCCTTTGAATTCGTGTTTTCGTATTCTTTGGGTAAATACCCAGTAGTGCAATTCTGGATCATGTGGTAGTTCCATTCTTAACTTTTAGAGGCATCTCCATACTGTTTTCCCCAGTGGCTACACTAGTTTGCATTCCCACCAACAGTGTATGAGGGTTCTTTTTTTCCACATCCTCACCAACACCTATTGTTTCTTGTGTTATAATTTTTATTATTTTATTCATTTATTTACTTTTTAGAGAGAGACTGTGTGCATGAGCAGGGGAGGGGAACAGAGGGGGAGAGAGAGAGAATTTTTTTTTTTAAGCTTATTTACTTTGAGACAGAGAGAGAAAGAGAGCGTGAGTGCACACATGGGCAGGGGAGGGGCAGAGAGGGGGAGCGAGAATCCCAAGCAGGGTCTATGCTGTCAGCACAGAACCCGATGCGGGGTTTGAACTCACAAAGTGCAAGATCATGATCTGAGCTGAAATCAAGAGTCAGGAGCCTAACCGATTGAGCCACCCAAGTACCCTGAGAGAGAGAGACAGAGAAAGGGAAAATCTTAAGCAGGCTCCATGATCAGCATGGAGCCTGATGCAGGGCTTGATCCCACTACCCTGGGACTATGACCTGAGCCAAAGTCAAGAGTCAGACGCTCAACTGACTGAGGCACCAGGTGCCCCTCTTGTATTGTAATTTTTAAACTTGATATCTGAATAGGTAAATATTCATATGGTTCTGAGACAAATGTAAGCTGAGCAGTCTCCTGCCAGCCCTCTCTGTCCATATTTGTCTATTTCTACCCACTCTGCCATCCCCCAGAAGTTTTAGTTTGTTAACGTTTGACTTCAGTTTTTAAAAATGCATAAAATGTAGATACTTTTAAAAATTACTATTTCAACAAACTTTTTTTTATTGGGGAATAATTTCAGATTTACAGAAAAGTTGCAAAAATAGTACAGAGAGCTCCTGTATATACCTTTCCTATTTCCCCAGTGTTATCTTACTTTACTATAGTACATTTGTCAAGACTAAGAAGCCACCACTGATGTGAACTATTAACTAAACTCCAGACTTGATTTGGATTTCCCCACATAAATATCTTTTTTTTCTGTTTCAGGATATAATCCTGAGTACTTCAATGTATTTAGTAGATTCTTTTTGAACTAAAAGATAGCATATTCTACACATGGTTCTGCACCTTGCTGTTTTCAGTTGACATCATATTTCACTGATTCTAAAACACAACAGGGGTGCCTGGGTGGCTCAGTGGGTTAAGCATCTGACTCTTATTTCAGTGGTGGTGGAATCAAGCCCCATGTTGGGCTCCTGGCTGAGAGCATGCATCCTGTTTGGGATTCTCTTTTTCCCTCTCTGTCTGCCTCTCCCCAGCTCATGAGGTCATGATCTCTCTCTTTCTCAAAATAAACAAACAACAACAACAACAAAATAAAACACAACAGTATATATTAAGTACTTCAGAAATGGGGCACCTGGGTGGCTCAGTGGGTTAAGCATTGCTCTTGATTTTGGCTCAGGTCATGGTCTCAGAGTTCATGAGTTCGAGCCCCGCATAGGGCTCTGCGCTGGCAGCACAGAGACTGCTTAGGATTCTCTCTCCCCCCTCTCTCTCTGCCTCTACCCCATTTAAGCGCACTCTCTCTCCAAACAGATCAATAAATTAAAAAAAAAAGAAAAAGAAAGGAGACATGCTGCTGATTATAACTAAGTCACAGATCTTAAGCTGTTGCATAATTTCAGAGATATTCAAATGTGAAAAAACATACATCTTAGAATTGATGGAATGTGATATATCTTGGAGATCTTTCAACTTGATTTCATAGAGACTTCCTCATTCATATTTATATAGCTGCATAGAATTTAACTTTATAATGCTCATAAAATCTTTAAGTAAGCCCTTATCCCATACTTCTTAGGATTGCTTTCAGGCTTCAGCTATAAAAAATAATGCTGTTTTGAATAACCTGTTACATACGTCCTATGTGCAGAAGTATATAGGAATAACTTTTCAAAAGTGAATTGCTGAATTAGAGGTGTATATATACTTGTAATTTTGGTAGAAGTCATACCCATTTACACTCCCACCTGCAGTGGATGAGACGACTTGTTAAAAGTTCACCAACAGAGTAGGTTACCAGACTTTTGGATTTTTGCCAGTCTGACAGGTGGAAAATTATAGTCTCAGTGTAGTTTTCCTGTATGAGCACAGGTTGAGTTTCCAAAAACTGGCTATAAATTATCTTCACCCGCTTTTTTATTGGGCTATTTGCTCTTTCAAATATGCATTGCTGTTTCAATTTTATTGCATTAGGCTCTTTAAACATTAGGGAAGTTATTATGTGTTATGATTTACAAATGTGTTTTCTTTTTGTCATTTCCTTTTTAATTTTCTTACAGTTGTGGTGGTGATGTAGGTGAACCTGATAATATTTTCTCTTAAGGCTTCTGGACTTCTGGATTTTAAGTCCTAGTTGGCCTCAACAAAGTTATTAAGAAATTCATACATGTTTCCTTCCATTTCTCCTGTCTTGGCCTTTATGCTGTTGATCTCATGCATTTTACTTAATATGTATATTATACATTTAAGCCCCAACATGAGACTTGATTCCCCAAACCATGAGATCATGACATGACCTGAGCTGAAATCAAGAGTCCACTGAGCCACCCAAGTGCCCCTTATGCATGCATTATATCATAGAAACTCCATAGTATACTATTACTTTTGTTAAAACAATCATCTTTTAAGAACTCCTGGGTGGCTCACTCAGTTGGTAAAACACCTGATTCTTGATTTTGGCTCAGGTCATGATTTCAGCGTTTATTTATTTTTCAGACAGAGAGAGACAGAGCATGAATGGGGGAGGGTCAGAGAGAGGGAGACACAGAATCTGAAACAGGCTCCAGGCTCTGAGCTGTCAGCACAGAGCCCGACGCGGGGCTCGAACTCACGGACCGCGAGATCATGACCTGAGCCCAAGTCGGCCGCCCAACCGACTGAGCCACCCAGGCGCCCCATCAGGTCATGATTTCATGGTTGGGGGTGGGGTGGGGTGGGGGTCAAGCCCCAGGTAGGGCTCTGCACTGACAGTGGGGAACCTGCTTGGGATTCTCTCTGTGCCTTCTCTATGCATGCTCTGTTAAAATAAACATTAAAAAAAATCATCTTTTAAAGAGATTTAAGTAAGAAAAATATCACATATTTACCTATGTAGTTATTTGTAGCACCCTTCATTCTTTGTGCAGATATGGACAACTGGTGTCATTTTCATTCTGCCTGAAGGATGTTTTTTAACATTTTTTTATAGTGCAGGTCTGTTAGTGATGAACTCTTTCATCTTTGAATATCTAAAAATGTTTCTGTTATGTCTTTTTTTTTTTTAACGTTTATTCATTTTTGACAGAGACAGAGCACAAGTGGGATGCAGCAGAGAGGGAGACACATAATCTGAAGCAAGCTGCAGGCTCTGAGTTGTCAGCACAGAGCCCTATACGGGGCTTGAACCCATGAACTGTGAGATCATGACCTGAGCCTAAGTCCGGACGCTCAACCGACTGAGCCACCCAGGCGCCCCATGTCTTTCTTTTTGAAAGATATTTGCTTAGTTTAGAGTTCAAGGTTGGCATTTTCTTTTTAAGTACTTTAAAAATGTTGCTCTCCTGTATTCTCACGTTGGTTCCAACAGGAAATCTGATATCCTTGTCTTTGTTTCTCTATATATTAAGTACTTTTTCCTCTGGCTGCTTTCAAGATTTTCTCTTTATCACTGGTTTTGGGCCATTTGCTTACAGCATAGTTTTCTTTATGTTTCTTGTGCTTAGGATTCATTGAACTTCTTGGATCTGTGCGTTTATAAAGTTCATCAATTTAGAAAGTTTTCAGCCATTATTTTTTAAAATATTTTTTTTCTGCCTGCTCATCTTTCTTAATATATAATTAACTGTGTCTTAGACCATTCAAACTGTCCCACAGCTCACACTCTTTTCATTTGTGGGGTTTTTTTTCCTCTCACTCTGTTTCTTTTGGATAGGTTCACTAATGTGCCTTCAATTTCACTAATGTTTTCTTTTCCTATTATCTTCCATTAATCCCATCCAGTGTGTTCCTCATTTTATAGATTACAATTTTCATCTTTAGGAAAGCTTGAATTGGGTACTTTTCCCATTTCTTTCTTTTTTTTTTAATGTTTTATTTATTTTTGAGAGAGAGAAAGAGAGAGAGAGAGAGAGAGCGCGCACGAGCGGGGGAAGGGCAGAGAGACAGGGAGACACAGAATCTGAAGCAGGCTCCAGGCTCTGAGCTGACAGCACAGAGCCCCATGTGGGGCTTGAACTCACGAACTGTGAGATCATGACCTGAGCCAAAGTCCATGCTTAACCGACTGAGCCACCCAGGCACCCCTCTCCCTTTTCTTCTTAAAGTAGGCTCCACACTGGGCATGGAGCCCAACACGGGCTTGAATGCATAACCCCGAGATCAAGACCTGAGCTGAGATCAAGAGTCAGGCACTTGACCAACTGAGCCACCAAGGCATTCCAGATTGGGCCCTTATAATATCTTATGTGTCTCTCCTTTTTTTTTTTCCCTCTCTATTGAGATGTAATTCAACTACCATACAATCCACCAATTTAAAGGGTACATTTCAGGGGTGCCTGGGTGGCTCAGTCGGTTAAGCATCCGACTTCGGCTCAGGTTACGATCTCACAGTTCGTAAGTTCGAGCCCCACATTGGGCTCTGTGTTGACAGCTCAGAGCCTGGAGCCTGCTTCAGATTCTGTGTCTCCCTGTCTCTCTGCCCTTCCCCGCCTTGCACTCCGTCTCTGTTGCTCAAAAATAAATAAACGTTAAAAAAAAATTAAAAAAATAAAGCGTACATTTCAATGGTTTATTTTTAATATTTTAAATAGCATTTAAATATTAAATATTTAAAAAATAGTATTTCGGAGGTAAATAGTGTACTCATAGAGTTGTGCAACTATCACCGTAATCCAGTTTTACAACATTTTGATTATCCCTAAAAGGAACCTTGTACCAAATAGAAGTTACTCTCCATTCCCTTCCCCTTCCCCTTAGGCAATCACCAACCAACTTTTTTTGTCACTATAGATTTCCTATTTTAGATATCTCATATAAATGGGATCATACTATTAGTGATCTTTTGTGACTGGTTTCTTAGCATAATGATTATGGGTTCATTTATGTTGTGGCATGTATCCGTGCTTCATTCCTTTTTAAGGCTGAATAATACCACATTTTGTTTATCTTTTCATCATGGACATGTGGGTTATTTGCACTTTTAGGTTATTATGAGTAATGCTGCTATGAACATATATACATAAGTTTTTATGTGGACATGCATTTTCATCTACTTAGGGAACATATGAATACAGTTATAATAACTTTTAATGTCTTTCTCTGCTTGTTCTAATTTATGTATCTGCTCTGGGACTGTTTTGACTGACTGCTTATTCTCTTCATAAGGGTAGTGCTTCCTTGCATGCCTGGCAGTTGTTGGATGCTGAATTTTATCTTAGTGTGTGCTGGATATTTCTGTATTTGTTAAGCAGGCCTGGATCAGTGCTAAGTCAAGGGCTAATTATTCATTATTGAGGCAAGACCTTTCTGAGTACTCTTATCCACTGTGTCTTAGGAGTTTTTACATAATGGCCTGTGAAAACAAGTGCCTTCCCCAGCTTTTTGTGAGTGCCAGACACTGTTTGCTCTAATCTTTTGGGATGATTCTTTTCTGGGCCTCCAGCAGTTTCCTAACATGAACATTCTATACTTAATTCTGTTAAATACTTAGGACTGTGCAAATCTCTGGAGTTCTCTCTTTGTGCTGCTTCCTTCTCTTTGGTATTCTGTCCTATGAACTCTTGCTGCCTTGGTTTTCCTGCACTCAGCTCCATCTCCTCAACTTGAGTCACCTGGGTTCTGCCTCAGTTTACCCTCTCTGCAGGGGCAGTTACAGGGCTCACTTTTTTTGTTTCCTGTGTTTCAGACATTGTTGTCCTCCATTGCCTAATAGCCAGAATCTTGAAAACCATTATTTAGTGTAATTTGTCTGGCTTAAAAAAAACAAAACAAAACTTGTTTTTTTCCCCCCAGCAGGAATAAGTCTGGTTCCTGTTAAATTAACTCTGTCTGGATTAGTAGTGGAAATCCTCTGTTTTCTTATATAAATTATGTTTTCAATTTCTTACATTTAAATAGTTTTTCCATTTGAAATTCTTTGAGGACATGGAGCCACTTTTATTTGTTTTTTCAGATGGCTACTTGACTGGTTTGATTTATCATTTTTATCATGTATTACATTCTTGTATGTGTCTGAGCCTATTTTAGAACTTCTGTTCTATGTGTATATGTCTATCAGGTGCTAGGAATGGTCTGTGTTAGTAATGGAGGCCTTTTAATATATTTTAATATCTGGTAGTACTAGCTCCTTTTTATTTATTTTTTAATGTTTGTTTATTTTTGAGAGAGAGACAGAGCACAAGTGGGGGAGGGGCAGAGAGAGAGGGAAACAGAATCTATCTGAAGCAGGCTCCAGGCTCTGAGCTGTCAGCACAGAGCCTGACGTGGGGCTCGAGCCCACGAACTGCAAGATCATGACCTGAGCTGAAGTCGGACCTTTAATCGACTGAGCCACCCAGGCGCCCCAGTGCTAGCTCCTTTTTAGAGCTCTTTAAAAAAAAAACAATCTTTTTGTGGCTACCTTGAGACACTGGTTATACTTCCCATCACAGTTAAGTTTACTGCAGTAGTGACCATGAGACCTGTAGCATTTTTCACCAGGCTCATGGGTAAAAAGTGGATGTAACAAGACTTTTCAATATTAGAAATGATTAAGGAATATTATGTTTTGTTTTATTTTATTTTATTTTATTTTATTTTATTTTATTTATTTTATTTTATTTTTTTTATTTTAGTGTGTGTGTTTTAAAGTCAGCTCTACACTCAGTGTGGGGCTTGAACTCATGACCGTGAGATCAATAGTCACATGCTCCACCAACTGAGCTAGCCAGGCAATTGAAGGAGTAATACATTTTAGATGATTTGCCAAAA
This sequence comes from Acinonyx jubatus, assembly GCF_027475565.1. NCBI lineage: Eukaryota > Metazoa > Chordata > Mammalia > Carnivora > Felidae > Acinonyx > Acinonyx jubatus. The sequence goes on from NC_069391.1 coordinate 62,808,136, forward strand.
TAGTAATCAGTGTGCTTCCTACAATTTAACTTACACGGCCTTAAAGTAAATTGCTTGAAACTGGATCCCAAAGATTATATAAGTGACAAAATTTTTTTTTACGATTTTATTTTTAAGTAATCTCTACACCCAATGTGGACTTGAACTCACAACCCTGAGATCAAGAGTCACACACTACTGAGTGAGCCAGCCAGGTACCCCACAAGTGGGGAATTTTTGAAGTGTTGATATTCAAGTGATGATCAGAGAAGCTCAATTAAAGAATTGTAGACTTACTGACAATGACAACTGTGGATTGAGCAAAAATTCTTTTTGAAGGGCTGTCTTGAAGATTATGACCCGGGCTTTGCAGGGAACTAAGGTGATTGACTGCAGTGGAAGGAATCACATGTGAAATCCTTAAATAAAAATCCATTGACTTAAAAAAGAAACAAACCCTCCAGCTATGATTGTTTCTTTTTCCATATGAATTTAAGGATCAGTTTACCTATTCTATAAACAAAAAATCTTGCTAGTTACTTAAAACTAACTGGGAGAAAACATCTTTAGGATGATGACTCTTCTGTCCACAAACATTATATGTCTTGTTTGCTCAAGTCGTCTTTTGAGTTGCTCATTAATGTGTTAAAATGTCATACCACACAATGTCTTACACTTGTTAAACTTTTTTTTAGGTATTTAATCTTTGTTGTTAACTATTATAAATGGGATTTTTTTCTTTTTTATTTCACATGATACCAATTCCTTGAACAGTTAACTGAACTCATTATGGAAAACATTTTAATTTTATTTAACTTTGATTCCATAGTGCCTACCACAGAATTTGGAAGATAGAAGTGGCTGTGCTGAATGTTTAGATGTTAGAAGAAAGATTGAGGGGTTACTATAACTTCATTAATACTACATTTTACATTGTAGATGATTATCATGGTTTTGTTTTTAACTATTAAAATTTAGGGATTGATCATTCTGATCATGTTGGTATGTTATATATAGCTCTTGTAAATAAGACTCTATTAATATCTTTATTAACAACCTGTTTTTGTTTTTCTAAAGTTTATTCAGAGAGAGAGAGAGAGAGAGCACTCATGAGGGGCAGGGATAAAGGGAGGGGGAGAGAGAGAGAGCGAGAGAGAATCCCAAGCAGGCATTGCACTGTCATTACAGAGCCCAGTGCAAGACTCGAGCTCATGAACTGTGAGATCATGACCTGAGCCAATACCAAGAGTCAGACACTTAACCCGCTGAGCCACCCAGGTGCCCCTTAACTACCTGTTTTTGAATTCTGTTGAGGAAGCTGGTATAGCTAATGGTAATCATAGATTTCTTTTTTTGATGAATAGAAATTTGCTTGAGAAGCAAAATGGCCTTTTAAAAACTTACGGTTTTACGTTGCTGTAAGAAAGTAAAGACACAGATAAATGGAAAGACATTCCATCCTTGTGGATTGGAAGACTTAATATTGTTAAAATGTCCATACTACCCAGAGTGAGCCAAAGATTTTATACAATCTCTATCAAAATCCCAATGATATATTTTGCAGAAATAGAAAAAAATTCTAGGATTCATATGGAATCTTAGAGGACCTCAAATAGACAATCTTGAAAAAGAAAAATAAGGCTAGGGGCGCCTGGGTGGCTCAGATGTGTAAGTGTCAGACTTCAGCTCAGGTCATGATCTCATGGTTTGTGAGTTTGAGCCCAGCGTCGGGCTCTGTGCTGACAGTTCAGAGCCTGGAACCTGCTTCGGATTCTGAGTCTCCCCTTCTTTCCCTGCCCCTCTTCCCCCCCCCACCCCCACCCCTGTCTCTCAAAAATAAATAAAAAGACTTGAAAATATTAAAACAAAAACCAAGGCTGGAGACTTCACACTTTTCATTTCAAAACATATTACAAAGCTACAAAACAGTGTGGCGGTGGCATAAAGAAAGACATACACCAATGGAACAGAATAGAGCCTAGAAATAAACCCTCATGTGTATGGTCAAGGGCTATACCACAGGGAAAAGATAGTCTCTTCCATTAATGGTGTTGGGAAAACTGTATATCCACATGCAAAAGAATACAGTTGGATTCTTATATTACATCATATACAAAAATTAATGCAAAATGCATTAAGGAATAAATGTAAAGCCAGAAACTAAAACTCCCAGAGGAAAACACAGGGAAAGCTTCAAGACACTGGATTTGGCAGTGTTTTCATGGATATGGCACCAAAAGCATAGCAAGAAAAGCAAAAGCAGACAAATGGGACTACATCAGATGTAAAAAGTTTTGCACATCAAAGGACAAAAGAGAGTGAAACCTATGGAATGAGAAAAATAAATGCAAACCATGTATCTGATAAATGAGTTAATGTAAAGGTGGTCATTATCCAGAATATGTAGAGAACTCCTATAACGGACTCCTACAATTCAACAGCAACAAAAAACACCAAAATCAATCAACCAATCAATCAATCCAACTAAACAATAGGCAAAAGACTTGCATAGACATTTTCCCAAAGAAGACAGATAAAGGGTCAATAAGCTATATTAGAAAAAGACCTCTCAGGTTTCCCTCCTGTGTGTCTCCTTTACTCTTACACAGAATATGTCATTTCTGATATTTCTGGTTACCAAATGTGGGTGGATTTGCCCACACCAAGCAATTCTGTGACACTAGCTGGATATCCTATAATGTAATTTAATTCTGACACTATCAACCTAGAAATAGCATCAGATCTCACAGATGAAGGGCTCAGTCCCACAAGACTGCCTCTGCCCCATTTCAGATGCCAATCACAAATACAAGTTGTTACCTGTGCTTCTGACTTGGCTATGGGCTATAAATCAGAGGTTCCCATGACTCCTCTTCAGGTTTGATTAATTGCTAGAGAGGCTTACAGAGTTTAGGAAAACAGTACTTACTGTTTACCAGTTAATTATAAAAGGATATAATATAGGATACAGATGAACATCCAGATGGAAGAGATACATAGAGTATGTGGGGTAGGATGGAGCTTCCATGCCCTCCCTGGGCCCACTGTTCTCCCAGTACCTGTATGTGTTCACCAACCCAGAAACTCCCCAAACCCCATACTATTGGCATTTTTAGGGAGGCTTCCTCATCTAGGCATGATCAATTTATCAATTCCATTTCTAGCCCCTCTCTGGAGAATTCAGGGCAGGACTGAATATTGCAAGCTTGTAATATGGCTTGCTCTTTCTGGTGACCAGCCCTCATCTAGGGCCCTACCAGAGTCCCCTCATTAGAACAAAAGACACTCATATCACCCTGGGGAGTTTCTAGAGGTTTAGGATCCTGTGTCAGGAACCAGGATCAGAGACCAAATATCAGAACAAAAGATACTCCTAGTGTTCTTTTTACAAGGGTTTTAGGAGCTCTGTGCCAGGAACTGGGGGGCCGAGACCAATATACAGTAAAACCTTGGCTTGTGAGCAACTTGTTCTGTGAGTGTTCAAGACGAGCAAACGTTTCTAGTAAATTTTAACTTGATAAATGAGTGATGTCTTGCAGTACTAGTATGTGATGCCAAATGTCACATCACAACCGAGCCAATGGTTCTTCTCTCTCTCTCTCCCTCTCTCTCCCTCCCTCCCTCCCTCTCTCTCTCTCTCTCTCTCTCTCTCTCTCACTGTGGGGTTGTGTGTGATCCTTTCCCATGCTCGGATGCTTGGTCTCAGGCTGCAGTGTTTGGCAGAAATCTGATTTTTCAGAAGGTTGGAAGGTGCCCAAAACCGGTGTATTTTTTGTCACTTCAAAGCACCTGTGGACAGTCCTTTGCTTTTCCATACAAAGTAAGCTTAGGAATGCTTTGTTTCATTCTAGGTCAGGCTGCCTGCAGAAATAGACCGTTTCCTCTGTTGCCTTATTGCCAGTTACATTAAATACAGTATATGACAAGGGTTTATTAATACTGTAGTCAACATCCATGTGAGCGTATACAATGGTCCCCATGCAGGAAAATATTCCATTGAGCCAATAGATAGCAGTGATTCTGTTAGTGATAGTGAAAGTCGTCCTACACAATAACCCTCCTCTCTCTTACCTCCCTCAAACCAGCCACAAAGGTTTCAAAAGTAAGTGCAGGTTAATTTGTTTATTTTTCTTTATATTTTGTATTTCCTTTATTATTTTATATTATATTACAGTATTGTAATCATTTTTATATGAATATTTTTGGGTTGTGGAATGAATCATCTGAGTTTCCACTATTTCTTATGGGGAAATTCACTTTGATATACAAGTGCTTTGGATTACAAGCATGCTCACAAACCAAGGTTTTACTGTATATGTTTTCTGTTATCTCACCCAAGCATATGAAAAAATGCTCAACATCACTAATTACTAGGAAAACTCAGATCAAAACCACAGTAAGTTATTACTTCATACCTGTTTGGATGGGCACTATAAAAAGAAAGCCAAAGTAACAAGCGTTTTAAGAATGTGGAGAAGTTAGAATGTTTGTGCACTGTTGGTGGGAATGTAAAATGGTGCAGCTGCTATGGAAAACAGTATAAAGGCCTTTAAAAGTTAAAATTAGAACTATTGTGTGATCCAGCAATCCCACTTCTTGGTGTCTATCTAAAAGAACTGAAAACAGGATCTCAAAGAGCTAACATATCTATGTTCACTGCATTTTCCACAATAGCCAAGAGGTGAAAGCAACCTAAATGCCCATAACAGGTGAATGGATAAAGAAAATACGGATATACATAAAGTGAGATATTATTCAGTCTCAAAAAAAGGAAATCTTGTCATATACAAAAGCATTGATGAACTTTGAGGACCTTAATGCTAAGTGAAATAAGCCAGTCACAAAAAGACACATACTGTATGATTCTACATATGAGGTACCTCAAGCAGTCCAACTCTTAGTAAATTGTGGTTGTCCTTCTGGGAGGAGGTGGAAAAGGGCAGTTGCCCGTTCTAGGTGGGTATAGAGTTTCAGTTTTTCAAGATGAAAAAGTTCTGGAGATCTGTTTCACAACCATGTGCATAAGTTAAAATTACTGTACGATACATTTAAAAATGGTTAAGATGGTAGATTTTGTTAATGCTATTTTTTTTAAGTTTATTTGAGAGAGCGAGAGACAGTGACAGTGCAAGTGGGGGAGGGGCAGAGAGAGAGAGAATCCCAAACAGGCAGCGCAGAGCCCAAATGGGGCTTGAACCCATGAAGCCATGAGATCATGACCTGAGCCAAAACCAAGAGCTGGGCACTTAACCAACAGAGGCACCCAGGTGCCCCTATGCTGTTTTGTTTTTTGTTTTTTTAATATATGTCTGATGGATTACAATTTAATAAGGTTTTTTAAAAAAAAATTGTTTGGGGCACTTGGGTGGCTCAGTCATTAAGCATCTGACTTCACTTCAGGTCATGGTCTCATGGTTGGTGATTTCGAGTCCCACATTGGGTGAGTTCAAGTCTGCTTCAGGTAAACAGGAGCCCTGCTTCTCTCTCTATCTCTGTCTGTCTCTTCCCCTCTCCCTTCCTTCCTTTCTTTCTCTCCCTTCCCACCCCGCCCCCCACTCTGCCCCTCCTGGGATTTGCTCTCTCTCTCTCTGCCCCTCGCTCTCTTGCACCCACTTTCTAAAAAAAAAATTGTTTGTAATCTCTGTACCCAATGTGGGGCTCAGAACTCAACCTTGAGATCAAGAGTCCCATACTCTTCCCACTGAGCCAGCTAGGCACCCCTATGTTACACTGTTTTTGATCACACACACAAAAAGAGCAGTTTTAAAAAATGAAGTTTCAAGGTGCCTGGGTAGCTCAGTTGGTTAAGTGGCAACTCTTGATTTTGATCTGATGGTTGGTGAGATTGAGCCCTGCTTTGGGCTCTGCAATGACAGCATGGGGTCTGCTTGGGATTCTCTCTCCCTCTCTCTCTGCCCCTCCCCTGCTCATTCTCTTTCTATATATAAATAAGTAAATACACTTTAAAAAAGTTTCACATTTATTTCTATTTGTTGACTGATCTTAATACTGTTATTTGTGTAGGTATTCCTCTGGAAAACATTAGGCTGTTGGAGATCAAGAATCCAGATTTCAGAGAATGTTTTTCGTATTTTAAGCAAATAACTGCATCTGATAAATATAAGGATTACTTTTAAGAGTGGAGCAGAATATTTGAAATTAGAATTGGTCAGGAAAGTTGAGAGTGTATGATTAAGCATTAACAGAATGCTTATACATAGCCATTCAGTTTAAACAAAAATAAAATATATGAGTTATAAATTTTATTAGCATCTTTAGTACTTTATGGTTTTTTATTTTTTTAAAAAAATTTTTAATGTTGGGGCACCTGGGTGGCTCAGTTGGTTGAGCGTCTGACTTCAGCTCAGGTCATGATCTCACACTCTGTGAGTTCAAGTCCCTGTCGGACTCTGTGCTGACAGCTCAGAGCCTGGAGCCCAATTCAGATTCTGTGTCTCCCCCTCTCTCTGCCCCTCCCCTGCTCATGCTCTGTCTCAAAAATAAATAAAAACATTAAAAAAATTAAAAAAATTTTTAATGTTTATTTTTGAGAGAGTGTGCAAGTGAGCCAGAGCACAAGCTGGGGAGGAGCAGAGAGAGAGGGAAACACAGAATCAGAAGCAGGCTCCAGGCTCTGAGCTGTCAGCACTGAGCCCGATGCAGGGCTTGAACCCGTGAACTGTGAGATCATGACCTGAGCTGAAGTTGGAAGCTTAACCGATTGAGCCACCCAGACGCCCCTACTTTCTGTTTTTTTGTTTTTTTTTTTTAAACAGGAGAATTTCACTTCTGCTTTCAGGCAGTGTTTTTCAATTACAAGTATTTAAGTAATACTGTAAAATATAAAGCTGTGCTTCATAGTTACAATCTGAATACCATGTTGTTTTAAAGTAGATAATAAATATCTGGGCGCCTGGGTAGCTCAGTCCGTTAAAGCACTGACTTCAGCTCAGGTCATGATCTCATGGTCTGTGAGTTCAAGCCCGGCGTTGGGCTCTGTGCTGACACCTCAGAGCCTGGAGCCTGCTTCAGATTCTTTGTCTCCCTCTCCCTCTGCCCCTCCCCTGCTCATGCTGTGTGTGTGTGTGTGTGTGTGTGTGTGTGTGTGTGTGTGTGTCTCAAAAAATGAATAAACATTAAAAAAATTTTTTAAGTAGATAGTAAATATAATTGGCATTAAATTCGTGTATACTTAATGACTTTTCTGATAACTTTTCTTTAAAAAAATTTTTTAAGAACAAGAAATCTCCCTCAAAATTATGTTAAACTTAGCAAGAGCTATTTCCTCTTCAGATTCAAAGCATACACAAATTTCTCTTAAAATCCTTAGGTTTACTGTTTCATGTAGAGCTGCTGCAGAGAGGTAAATGTTACTGCTGTGAAAATTAGTTGTGTCAAAAAATGACCTGTAAGCAAGATAGAATGCTCCTTTGCTGAATGATGCCGTGTGGCTGGGTTAATAGAGGGCTTTCAGTGAACAGCCCACTCTCTTTCTTAGGTTTCCACAAAGTTGTGCTGCTTCCAGTGTTCCTTCTGGACCCCCCAGAGTGTTTGTTCTGGTGTCCCAGCTCCCCCCAAGGAAGCAAGCTTTGAGCCTGGAAAAGCTCAAATAAAGCATCTCTTTATATGATGCAGATTTCAGTGTTTTTGGCCCCTCTTTTCTTTTGAAAAACATGTTATGATATGGCTTTCAAGTTTTAATAGCTTATGAAATAAGCAGTTTTGGAAGTCACCTACCTTGAGCCACTTATTTTTCCATAGGCTTTCCTTGAAGCCAAACTGCAGTATAATTGTGAGAAATAGGGGGCTTTAAAAAAATGCTATATGGCAATTACTGGTATATATGCAACTATATATGAGTGAATTCTGGCTACATTGGTTATATTTGTTCAAAGTCGTATTTTACCCCACTGTCACAAGCTGTACAAGTTACTTATTCTTCCTTGCACTGCCTCTCCCATTTGTAAAATGGAGGTGATAATCTCTATTCTAGGCCGTGGTGAAAAATAAAATGAGATAAGTTGTGTAAAGTGCCTAGCCCAGAATGTACTCAATAAAGGACTCCTTTTCCTCTGGCCTTGTCTACCCTCCTTCCATTTATTAAACTGGTTTCTTTTTTTTTTAATTTTTGTTTTTTAACGTTTATTTATTTTTGAGGCAGAGAGACAGAGCATGAACGGGGGAGGGGCAGAGAGAGAGGGAGACACAGAATCGGAAGCAGGCTCCAGGCTCCGAGCCATCAGCCCAGAGCCCGACGCGGGGCTCGAACCCACGGACCGCGAGACCGTGACCTGAGCCGAAGTCGGACGCTTAACCGACTGAGCCACCCAGGTGCCCCTAAACTGGTTTCTTAAACAGGCATTTACTGTGGGTACCTGTTGTGTCTTAGGCACTATGCTGGGTAGGCTGTGTTTCTGACCGCAGGTGCTTCTCATTCTCTTAAACCCCAGAGAAAAGCAGAGTTGTGTCCTGAGGCTTGGTGTTAAGATCAGGACTCTTGGAACCAAAGATCCTGAAAGCAGAAGGAAAGCCATAGCTCCCTTGATTTTGTTTTGCCCACAGTGGAGGACTTTTGTTTCTTAATTATCCACTTGCCAGAATGTATAGATCAGAAGCTGGTGAACCTATTTCCCCTAAGTCTATGTTGTTCATTTTAGTAACCACTAACCATGTTTGCAGATGTCGCATATTTCCATCACTACTGAAAGTTCTACTGGAGCAGTGTTGTAGGCAGTGCGAGAGAGTTGGATCAGTAGTTTTAAGAGAAGAAATAAGAACTCTAGATTATTCTGCTATATTTATGTTACTTAGGAAGTCTTAGAGCCATATGAGATGGTATTTAACAGAGTTCCTGTTCTCCTTATTTGCAACCCAGAGTACCTTATTAAATAATATGTTTGATGGAATGTAAGGAATGGCAGAGAATCTATGAATAAAGATAGGCCCTGGATCTGTGATTTTTCCTTTGTGAAAATTTTAGTACCAGAGGGACTGCTTAAAAAAATTTTTTTTTTGTTTTATTTTTATAAACAATCTTTTACAGCCTTAGGAAGAATAAAAATATTTACTTTTCACCAAATAGTCAACAGTCTTTCTACTAGCCACATGACCTTTTCTGCCTTTTTCCTTTTTTTTGCAGTGTAATTTATTATTCATGGTCTATGCTATCCAGTTAATTAGGTCAAGATAATTCTTAATTATCTATACAAAATATTAATTCTGTAGTTTTCTCATGAATGTGTACCACTTAAGATTCTTTTTGCCCCCCACTTTTGTTCTGATTTCTGTCCATATAGATTAGTTTTACCAGTTCTTGAAATTTATGTCTGGAATCATATAGCATGAACTGTTGTGTCTGTCTTCTTTTGCTAAGCATAATGCTTCAGAGATGCATCCATTTTATTTTGTGTATTGACACTTCATTCTTTTGTTTTTGCTGGGTGGTGTTCCATTGCATAAATATACAACAATCTTTTTATCTATTCTCCTGTTGGTGGGCATTCTCCTTTCCAGTTTGGGGGTCTTTCTAAAGCTGCTACAAATAACTCCCATACAAGTCTTTCTGTAGACACATTTTACTGCTCTGAGTATGTACTTAGGAGTAGGATGGTTGGGTCATAGGGAAAGTATATATAACTATTAAACTTTTCCAATGTCTTAATACTATTTTATTTTATTTTATTTTATTTTGTCACTACCATTTTAAATTCCCTGTAGCAGTGTTTGAGAATTGTAATTGCTCTACATTTTCCCCCAACAATTGGTGTTATCATTCTTTTTTTTCTTCTTTTTTAGATTTTAAGTAATCTCTACACACAGTGTGGGGCTCAACTCAAAACCCCCAAGATCAAGTCACATGCTCCCCAACTGAGCCAGCCAGACGCCCCTCTGTGTTATTCTAATTGTAACCATTCTAGTGGGTGTAGATATTTCATTATGGTTTTAATTTGCATATGTGTGATTTAAATACCTTTTTCATGAGCCTATAGGCCATTCCTATGACTTCTTTCATAAAGTGCCTTCAAATCTTTTGTCTTTCCCATTAAAATTTTTTTGATATATAGTCAAAATCCTCTTCCTCATTTTCTTAAAAACCACAACCAAATTGGCATAATTTTGAAAACTCTCCCTTATATATTTTTCTATAGAAAAAAAATTGGTTATTGATAGGACTAGTGGCCTAGAATTGTGATTTGTCCTCAATATCGTTAGCAGGGCATTAAAATACCATCAGAGATAGTGAGTGTTGTATATAAGAATTTGCTTCTGATAAGGCAGTTATATTAAAAATACTCATTAAAGTAAGTCTTTTTTAAATTCACTGCCAAGAAATTTGAGATGAGACAGACCATTTACTTACACCACTGTCCCCCACGTGCCCTGCCTTTTGAAACATTTATTTAGGTAGATAAATTAGAATTTATCTATCAAAGTTCTTGGTTTAGGATCCTAGAAAAAAAAATGTCTGCTGAACGTGGCTGCTTTATTTCAGTGTACTTCCTCTCTCTGGCTCCTGTCTTATTTCCATGACTACGATCCAAATGTTTTAGGGCATGTTAGTGATGCCAGATCTAATCTGACTTTTGTATTGTACTGATGGAAACTGACCTGAACCAGTTTGGTCATGCATAGCTCTTAGGACTTTTTGATAGATAACAGTAACTGCAGGAAAACTTGAGGTAGATAGGGTTTAGCTAACTCTACTACGGCCTTGATCTACCAGGTTATAATGAAAGCTAGTCTCAGATAAAAACAATTCTTCTATACAACAGTGATTCATTCAGTATTCTTAGCAAGCAGGCATAAACTACGATACACCCTTTCCTGTGGACTTAGCTCCTGAAATTTTAGGTAATCTGACCCCTGCTTTTGTGACAGGTTCACTTGAGGCAGACATGACAGTATTCCAGGTACAGGATTTTGTTAACCTTATAGTTGGCACCAAACAGAAATCCTCACAGCTAGCAGCTGGACAGGGGCCAGTTTAGACATCTAGACTTCAGGCTCTAACACTATCCCTAAATAAGAGTCACATTAGATTCATGTAAACTTTATAATCTGTAAAGTATTTTAGACCATCTACATATATGGACAGCTATTAATGTTACCAATGAGAGCCCTTTCTAACAATTATTCTGATTAGCAATATACTCAGTTTACCAGTAAAAACCACTTGGCATTCACTGTTTTAATTGTAAATTCTCCAGATATATGGATAATAGAAAAGCTATTGTATCATCTCTGGAATGTGAGTTTCCTACTTTAATAGCTGCCCATCTCTGTAGCTTCTGATTAGAGCAGCTGCCCCCAGATCAACTGATTTGTCCCACAGTGTAGCTTAAACCAAATTGTATACCTTTCACCCTTGTATATGCAGTTTGAAAGCAAATTTACCAATAGCCCAATGTCATTATATAAAACAAGAATTCGTCTGTATAATGCACCCACCTTCTGATAAACTTAGTAAATATATTACAAGTTTCAGATACAAGTAATTATACAACACTCAAAGGAAATTAGAGGCTAGAACTTTTTTTTTTAATGTTTTTTAATTTATTTTTCAGAGAGACAGAGCGTGAGCAGGGGAGGGGCAGAGAGAGAGGGAGACATAGAATCTGAAGCAGGCTCCAGGCTCTGAGCTGTCAGCACAGAGTCTGATTCGAGGCTCAAATGTAGGGACTCAAACTCAAGAACCGTGAGATCCTGACCTGAGCTGAAGTCGGACGTTCAGCCGGCTGAGCCACCCAGGCGCCCCGAGTCTAGAACTCTTAATTTGGCTTTTTGTCACATAGCCAGAGAACATGTGAGACAGAGGGCTGGGGAGATTCCCCCTCCACCCTGGGGACCCCCAGTGATTTAAGTTTTAGAGCCCCTGTTTTAAAGAGAAGGACCAGAGAGCTTGATAGAGCTGTCTTATCTTTGCCACCCTTTTGTAGTTCCCTGTAAAGTGCATTGAGAGTCAAACAAATTTGAATCTCCAGCTCAGGGATGAAGGATAGACTAGATAAGGAAGGATGGTGAAAGGCAGCTGGCAGGAGTCGCTATCTTATTCTTCCAGTTAAGAGTGCTAGCTACTAATGCTTTAATTTAAACTGATGTTGTCCCTGGGATGGTAGATCTTGTCCTGACCGAAAATAGCTGTTTCACTGCATTTATTAACAGGGAATTAGGCCACCCAGGTTGAGAGGGGAAAGATGATGGTTTCCTCCCCCATCCCTTCCTTGCCCCCAGAGGAACAGATTTTGAATTACATATAAACTAAGTAAAAAAGACCAACTTTTAAGATGTTCTTAAAAACCCAAGTAATACTGATAAAATATCAGTCCCCCCTCCCCCCCAATCCCAGTTCCTTTTGTTTACATTAACTGTTTGGTGTTGAGTTTTCTTCCATTTGCTTTGCTGTTTATTTTCATATGCATATATTTACCTGTAGGGATATGGCTGTTTTTCACGGTTTCTTTTTTTTTTTTTTTTTGAATAGATGTTGTTCATCTATTTTTTTTAAAAGTCTTTGTAGTAGTATGAAGAGATTTCACAGTGCTCTACCTCATTAATTAAAAAAAAATTTTTAAGTTTTTAATAATTTTTTAATGTTTTCATTTATTTTTGAGGGAGAGAGAGACAGTGCTTAAGCAGGGGAGGGGCAGAGAGAGAGGGAGACACAGAATCCAAAGCAGGTTCCAGGCTCTGAGCTGTCAGCACAGAACCTGATGCTGGGCTCGAACCCATGGACCATGAGATCATGACCTGAGCCAAAGTCAAATGCTTAACTGACTGAGCCACTCAGGTGCCCCCTCATTAATTTTAAGTCACAGTAGGACTTCAACAGTTTATGTAATTGTTCTGCTATTGATAACAATTGTTATTTCTGTTTAGTTTTATTACAGACAGTGCTATATAGTAAACCTCTTCACAAATGCTTCTTAGTGCTCCTACACTAGCATTTCTCTGAGGTAGATACTAAGAATGGGAACCAGCTGGGTCAAGGGTTACAGGCATAATAGACACTGCCAGACTGCTCTCCAGGATGCCTGTATTCAATTTATAGTCCCACCTTCTTTGTATAAAAGTAGCAATTTCCCCACAACCTTTCCCTAATTAATATCAGTATCTAAAATATTTTCCAATTTGATGGTGTGAAACAGAATTATAGTTTTATAATTTTTATTTTTTGAATTACTAATTAGGTTAAACATCTCATTTGTTTTTGTCATCTGTGTTTACTTTTCTGACTTGGTTTTTTATATTTTACTCAATTTTCTTTGGGCTGTTTGCAATTTTAAGATATTTTAAAGGAATTTTTAATATTTATTATATATGTCTATATATCTTTTAATTATATAAGTTATAAATATTTTCTTCCAGTCAGTTCCTTTTTTTAAAAATAACTTTTTAGATTTACAGAAACATTGCAAAGATCGTACAGAGAGTTCCTGTATACTCTTCAGTTCCCTCCAATGTTAGTATCTGCATTAATCACCTCAGGCTGCCAAAATAAAATCTGCAGGGTGGGTGATTTAAACAATGAGAATTTATTTTCTTTCGGTTCTGGATGTGGGAAGTCCCAAGATCAGGGTGCCACCACGGTTGGTTTTGGTGAAGCCTCTATTCCCAGCATGCTATGACCTCACATGGCTTTTACTCTGTGTGTGCACAGAGAGGGAGAAAGATCTCTGGTGTCTCCTCCACTTATAAGGACATCAGTTCTGTTGCACTAGGGCCCCACCATTTTGACCTCATTTAATGAGATCTTTAAAGGCCGTATCTCCAATATAGTCCTGTTGGGGTTTAGGGCTTCAAGGTAACTTTTTAGGGGACATAATTCAGTCTCTACATCATCTTGAATTACTCTGGTACCTTAAGATACCTTAACATACATTGGTATGTTGCTATTAAGTATATTCGACTTTATTCAGATATCTGCAGTTTTTCCATTAATGTCTTTTCTATTTCAGGATTCAGTCTAGGATACTACATTGATTTTGGTGCTACCTTCTTAGTCATCTAAGGTCTTTGACAGTTTCCTTGACAGTTTTGAGGAGTGCTGGTCAGGTATTTTGTAGAATGTTCCTTAGTTGCACTTGATATTTTCTAATGACTAGACTGGGTTTTTGGAGTGAATACCACAGAGAAGTGCCCTTCTTACACATCATATTGAGAGTACATGAAATCCACATGACATCACTGGTTAATCATGACCATGTGCATTAAAGTAGCATTGGCCAGGTTTCTCCTCTGTAAAGTTGCCATTTTTCCCTTTTCATACTGTATTCTTTAGAAGCAAGTCACTAAGTTTAGCACACACTCAAAAGAGGGGAGGGGTTATGCTCCACCTCTTGGAGGGAAGTATCTACCTATTTTATTTGGAATTCTTCTGTAAGAAAGTTTTGTCTCTCTTCCATTTACTTATTTAAGCACTTATTTGTATCAGCATTTGTCCATATTTATTGTATACTTTGGATTATAACCCAATATTATATACTTATTTTTATGGGAATTCAGGTTGGCTACAGTATTATTCTCTCCTCCCACCCCCTCTCTAAAAAGTATTGTTATGGTGTCTTTTGTAAATTTATCAAATCCTTTCTCTTCATAGCTTTTGCATTTTGTGTTTTAGTTTAAGACTTTTCTTAAACATCTAAAGATAAGTTCAAGATAGGCTAGGTTATATTGTGATTACAACTCCAAAATCTTAGTGGGATGTAACAAGCAAAGGTTTATTTTTTGTTTGTGACATATACCCATCATTGGTGAGGTAAGACCTATTCTAAATCTCCCCTCTGGTGACCCAGGCTGTTGGAGCACAGCTACTACATATATAATTTTATTGAGTATAACATAACTGAACTCTTTATTTATTTTAATAATATATACATATTTATAATATGTAATAGTAGTATACAGAAATGTACACAAGGAGTAACTTGGTAGATGGCTTGTGTACATCAGGGTATATAAGTAGCACATGGACTGATAAACAACATCACCATACCCCAGAGACCACCCCTTTAACCCTTAACTAATCACTAACCTTCACAAGGATAAACACCATCCTAATTTTTTTTAAGTTTGTTTATTTTGAGAGAGACGGAGAGAGAGAGAGAGAGAGAGTGCTTGTGCACACATGGGGGGAAGGGCAGAGAGAGAATCCCAAGCAGGATCCATGTTGTCCATGCAGAGCCCAATGTGGGGCTTGATCCCATGAACCACGAGATCATGACCTGAGCCGAAATCAAGAGTCAGATGCTCAACCAACTGAGCCACTTAGGCACCCCACTCTCCTGATTTTTGTTGCCAAGATTTGTCTGATTTTGAAATATAAATGAAACCATACTGTATGTACTCTTTTGTGTGGCTTCTTTCACTAAATAGTATGTTTGTGAGAGTCATCCATGATATTGTGCATGGTCATAGTTAATTCATTCTTAGTGTTAATTAATATTACGTTGTAAGAAGTATCACAGTGTTTCAGTCTACTGTTTCTGAACATTTGTTTTCAGTCATTATTTTCAAATGATTCTATGAACCTTTCTTTGTATCTTTCTTGGTAAATATGTATTTTTTTTTTTATGGACTCTGCCGGTTTTCTAACATGGTTTGTGTTATGATTATAATCTTGAATGCTGCTGTCAGAAGGAAAGAGAATTCGGCAGAGTTTTGTACCATCAATTAAATGGGCTGGCCTGGAAGCGATGTGCTGTCAGCGTGGAGCCTGACATGGGGCTCAATCTCACGAACCAGGAGATCATGACCTGAGCCGAAATTAAGAATTGGACGCTTAACACCCTAAGCCACGCAGGCTTCCTGGTAGATTATATCTTTAATCATGAAACATCATCTTTTTATTGCTTTTTACTATGAATTCTACAGGCATACCTTGGAGGTATTTGTGGGTTTGGTTCCAGAACACTGCAATAAAGAGAATATCATAGTAAAGCAAACCAAGTGAACTTTTTGGTTTCCCACTGCACATAAACGTTATGTTTACATTATAATCTTTTAAGTGTGCAATAGCACTATGTCAAAAAAAACAATGTGTATATACCTTAATTAAAAAATACTTTATAATGGAGCGCCTGGGTGGTTCAGTAGGTTAAGCTCCCGACATCGATCTAGGTCATGATCTTGCTGTTTCTGAGTTGAAGCCCTGCATTAGGCTCTGTGCTGACAGCTCAGAGCCTGGAGCCTGCTTCAGATTCTGTGTCTCCCTTTTTCTCTGCCCCTCCCCTGCTCACACTCTGTCTCTCTCTCTCTCAAAAATAAATACACATTAAAAAAATTAAAAATAAATAAAAAAATACTTTATTGCTAAAAAATGCTGTCACCTGAGCTTTAAGTGAGCCAAAATCTTTTTGCTGGTGGAGAGTGCCTGCTGACTGACCAGGGAGGTAGTTGTGAAGGTTGGGTGGCTGTAGCAGTTTCTTAAAATAGGACAACAGTGAAGTCTGTCACATTGATTGATTTTCACAGAACGATTTCTCTGAGGCATGCAGTGCTGTTTGATAGCATTTTACCAACAGAACTTCTTTCAAAATTGGAGTCAATCCTCCAAAATCCTGCTGCTGCTTTATCAATTAGTATGTAATACTTGAAATCCTTTGCTGTCACTTCAACAGTCTGCACATTATCTTCACTAGGAGTAGATTCCATCCCAAGAAACCACTTTCTTTGATCATCATAAGGAACAACTCATCCATTCAAGTTTTATCATGAGATTGCATCAATGTAGTCACACCTTCAGACTTCACTTTTAATTTTAGTTCTCTTGCTGTTCCCACCACATCTGCAGTGACTTCCTCCACTAAAATCTTGAACCCCTTGAAGTCATTCACAAGGGTAGGAATCACCTTCTTCCAGACTCCTGTTAATGTTGATATTTGACCTCTTCCCATGAGTCACGAATGTTCTTAATGGATCTAGAATGGTGAATCCTTTCCAGAAAATTTTTGATTTACCTTGCCTAGATCCATCAGAGGAACCACTGTATTATGGCAGGTATAGCCTTACAAAACATATTTCTTAAATAGTAAGATTTAAAGTCAAAGTGACTCCTTGAACCATGGGCTGGCTGCGGAACGAGTGTTCTTTTAGCAGGTATGAACATGTTTGTCTCATTGTGTATCTCCATCAGAGTTCTTGAGTGACCAGGAACATTGCCAATGAGCAGTAATATTTTGAGAAGACTTTTTTCTCTGAGCAGTAGGTCTCAACAGTAGGCTTAAAGTATTCAGTAAGCCATACTATAAACAGATGTGCTGCCATCCAGGCTTTGTTGTTCCATTTGTAGAGCACAGTTAGAGTAGATTTAGCATAATTCTTAAGGGCCCTAGGATTTTCAGAATGGTAAAGGAACACTGGCTTCAACTGAAAGTTATTCGCTATGTTACGCCCTAACAAGAGAGTCAGCCTGTCTTTTGAAGCTTTGAAGCCAGGCATGGACTTTTTTTCACTAGGTGTAAAAGGTCCTAAATGACATTTTCCAATGGAAGGCTGTTCCATCTACATTGAAAGTCTGTTGTTGAGTATAGCCATCTTTATTAATTACCTTAGCTAGTTCTTCTGGATAACTTGCTGCTTCACCTTGCACTTGTATGTCATGGAGATGGCTTAAACCTTATGAAACAACCTCTGCCAGCATCAGACTTTTCTGCTGAGGCTTCCTCCTTTCTCAGCTTTTGTAGAATTGGTGGCTTGGGTGTTGGCCTAAAGGAATGTTATGACTGGTGTGATCTTCTGTCCATACCACTAAAACTTTCCCCAAATCTGCAATAAGGTTGTCTCACTTTATTATCATTGATGTGTTCACTGGAGTAGTACTTTCAATTTTTAAGAACTTTTTCCTTGCACTCACAAATGTGCTCTTTGGTGCAAGAGGCCAAGCTTTCAGCCTATCAATAGGCTTTTGACATGCCTTATTCACTAAGAGTATTAATTTCTACCTTTTGATTTAAAGTGACGGATGTGTAATTCATCCTTTTACTTGAACACTTAGAGGCCATTGTAGGATTATTAATTGGGGTGATTTCAATATTGTGTCTCAGTCAATGGGGAAGCCTGAAGAGGGGAAGACAGGGGAATAGCTGGTTAGTGGAGTAGTCAGAATGTACACATTTATCGATTAAGTTCACCATCTTATATATGGACGTGGTTTGTGGCAACCCCAAACAATTACAGTAGTTAACAAAGAGCACAGATCACCATAACAAATATAATAATAATGAAATTTTTGAAATACTTGTGAGAATTACCAAAATGTGACACACAGACACAAAGTGAGCAAATGCTGTTGGAAAAAAATGGTGCCAATAGATTGCTTGGTGCAGTGTCACCACAAACCTTCAGTTTGTAAAAATCCTATCTGTGAAGTGCAATAAAAGCAAAATGTCTAAGATGAGGCACCGTTTTCCTATCTTTTCCTTTAAATTTTCCTTATAGGGCTTTGTTTTAGTAGCCTTTATTAAGCAGTATGTACTTTTAAAGTTAATTTGAAATTCTTGTAGATGAATTTAAGTATTTTGCATTTTATTATTGTTAATATGTTTGGACTTATCCCTACCATCTCATTCTGTTTTATATTTGCCATGTTTTTCCTAGCTGTTTGGTGCCTTGATCACATTTTCTTTTTCTTTTTTTTTTTTAACATTTATTTATTTTTGAGAGAGAGAGAGCATGAGCAGGGGAGGGGCAGAGACAGAGGAGACACAGAATCTGAAGCAGGCTCCAGGCTCTGAGCTGTCAGCACAGAACCTGATGCGGGGCTCGAACTCACGGACTGTGAGATCATGACCTGAGCTGAAGTCTGACACCAACTGAGCCACCCTGGTGCCCCATTTCTTTCTCTTTTTTAAAGTTTACTTATTTTTGAGAGCGAGAGGGTGTGAGCATGGATGAGTGGGGGAGGGGCAAAGAGAGGGGGGGGAGAGGGAGAGGGAGAGAGAGAAAGAGGATCCCAAGCAGGCTCCAAGCTGTCAGTGCAGAACCTGATGTGGGGCTTGATCTCACGAACCAAAGTGTGAGATCATGCCCTGAGCCAAAATCAAGAGTTGGACACTTAACTGACTGAGCCTCCCTGGCACCCCATGACATTTTCTTAGTTTCTCTTGCTCTAATGATCTGAAAGGTGTGAAAACCATTGCAGTTCTTATAGTGTTATAGTGGCTTCCTTTTTTTTTAAAAAAAAGTCATTAAATATTTCAGGAATATAGATGAGTATGGAGACTAATGTAACATTGGGTGAAGATTTTTGGGTCTCTTTAGATAAGATTACTCTTTTTTTCCCCACCTTAGTTTTAGAGCAACTCATAGAGGAACACAGGAGTTAAACAGGTAAAGATAAAAATGTAGGCATTATTACTGATAAAATTAAGGGGCTTGGTTTATATCTGTGTGCATTTAGATCTGCAGGCCACTGGAATTACTTATAGAAGCAGTCACTGGCACATTGGTCAACCAGCCACAAGGATAAATTCCAGATGGTGCACCTGCAACTGATGGAGCCTCTATTCCGTATTCTTGGATGACTGCATAGAATAGAGCCTCCTCCACCCCCCACCTGTGATACATGTAGCACCAACAAGCAATAAACCTGTTGTAGTGAACTAAATCACTACGATTTCAGGGTTAGTTGTTGCCATAGTTTAACGAGTAAACTCAGTTCATCACAAGGCATAGCACAGACTAAAACCATACTCATCTTATAGGTCCTTTTTAAAAAGAGGAGCAAGAACAATTAGGTTTCTTCTTTTGTGAATTTCTTACTCCCATCTTCTGCCCATTTATTTATTGGGATGTTAGCTTTTTTCTTTGTGATTTATAGTTGTTTATAAGTTCTGATACTAATCCTCTTTTGCTTGTATGCATTGTAACTATCTTCTAGTGTGTGAATTATCTTCTAAAATTTTGCTTATGGAGTCTCATATTGAACAGAAGCATTAAATCCTCATGTGACCAAATTTCTCAATCTTTTGCTTCATAGTTAGTACCTTTTATGTTTTGTTTAAAAAAAAACCCATCCCTTCACTGTTATGAGTTATTTTTCTATATTCTAAAACTTTTAAAGCTTTCTTCTTATATCTAGACTTTTTTTTTTAAACATTTATTTATTACTGAGAGACAGAGAGTGACAGAGCATGAACATGGGAGGGGCAGAGAGAGGGGGAGACACAGAATCTGAAGCAGGCTCCAGGCTCTGAGCTGTCAGCACAGAGTCCGACATGGGGCTCGAACCCAACGAATGGTGAGATCATGACCTGAGCCAAAGTTGGATGCTTAACCGACTGAGCCACCCAGGCACCCCTTGTCTTGTTTTTTATTTGAGGGAGATGCTGACAAAATAAAGCATGAAGTATGATACTTGCTAGAGGTATTTGGAAAATACTCTTTATCAGGTTAAAGAAGTTCTCCTTTAGGCTCATTATACAAAGACTTAATTGGAACTGACTTGATTTTAATGATTCCTTTTTCTGTATTTAATGAGATAATCATGTGACTTTTTTTGTAATCTGTTTCATGTGATGGATTTTTTTTTTTTTAATGATGAGCCACTGGGAAGATTTTTTCATATACTATTGACCATTTGTATAGCTTTTTTGAATTGGCTGTTTCATTTTCTATTGGGTTGTTACATTGCTTTGTAGGTACTTTTTTTCTGTCATGACGATTACCCCTTTATTATATGATTAACCCTTTATTATATATTTTCCTCTAAGTTTGTTTTTTACTTCTATGACTTGAGTTTTGTGTCATGCTTAAAAATTCCCCATTTAAATTGTAGAACTATTCATTATAATTTTTATAGTTACCTGACAGCTTTAAAAAATTATTTAATCTGGTATTTGTTCTATAGGTGAGATGGAAATCTCAGTTTCTTTTCATACATGGAGATAACTGCTCCTTATTCAGTAAGGCCTTCTTTGTTACTGGTTTGAAATACATTTTCATTACATACTAAGTTTTCATATATGCCCAGGTCCATATTTGTATATTGCTATGGTAACATCATATTGTTTTAATTATTCTTGCTTTACATCAGCTGAAGTCTCTGAGGCAAGGATTTAAAAAAGCCTCAGGCTTCAATCTCATAGCCTATCCTAATTCTACTTTATAACAGGCTTTGTGACCTTGCTTTTAGGTCACTTAGCCTCTTTAGGGTTAGATTTCCTTTCCTGCAAACTACTGATAGTAGTAGTAGTAGTATCTACCTCATAGGTTATGAGCTTTAATACAGTACCTAGCACTGAACTGTCGATAATTGCTCACTGTCATTGTTTTCTTTTTTAAAATCAGTACTTTTGTGAACATTTCTTCCTCTGCTCCCCTTGGTCCCCCTTCCTCTGCTCCTTCCCTTCAAAACTGAGTGACTAATACAGCTGAGAGGCTGATGTCTGTTGGCCCTCTCTCTAAGGGACAGTCACTATTCAGGTAGAGCCTGGTTTTTTACCTGTTCTCTTTTCCATAGGGATGTGAATCTTCCTTTCTGCTTGTCTTGTGGTGAGCTCTCTTATCCTATAGGGAAGCTGTTCACTTCTCTAGCTACTCTGCCAGGTTCTGTGAAGTCAGTCCAGTTCCAGGGGGGAAGAGAAATAGTGGGAAGTTGATTGTGTCTGTAGGTCCAAGTAGAGTTCTTTCTGTTAAAAAGTGTATGCTGTATTATCATTGCCACCTGACTCCTACATGTGTTTCTCACTTGGTTTAGAACATTACCCCTCTGTTTGATTAATTATCCCCAAATTTCTACATTTGTTATATAGGAAAATACTTTTTACTTATTTAACGTATTTATTAAAGGAAGAAGTAGCAAACTGGAGACCCAAAAGCCAAATCAAAACAGACAACTCAAAACAAATCAAAACAGACAACTTGGGCATGAGGATGTTGAACGTTTTTGTTAACATTTTTAAATGGTGAGATTTCATTTCCTTTTACTGTGCCCTTTTCAAAGAAGCAAGAGAGGCAACATTATGTGACAGGCATATATAGGCAAGAATGTTTATTACTTTAAATCTTCAGTGTTCTCTTTTTGACAACAGAAACATTAAGTGGAAGATACATGGGTTTACAGGATTATAAATTGAATCATGAACTTTGTAAGATTCCGGCTTCTAGCTCGAAGCTTCTGATAAATAGCTCTCATCCCCGCACTCATCTCCACAGCAGTTTATTGCAATATTAGTCTAACAATAGAATATTGAGAATACATTATGGAAAGGTAATTGGACATCAAAAATCAGTGATTTTTTAAAAATAATATTTGTTTTTATTTAAGTAATTTCTATACCCAATGTGGGGCTCCAACAACCCCGAGATCAAGAGTTGCATGCTCTTCCAACTGAGCCAGCTGTATACCCCAGTGATTCCCCCCCGCCCCTTGTAGTGTGTAAAAACCTCTTCCCACTTCCTTCTAGGTATTCCCAGTTTTGTTCGGGTTTGTTAAAAGAAATTGGATTGCAATATATATAGGTAGAAATCAAATAAGTTATCAGTTCTCTCTTTTATTTTATTTTTTAATTTTTTTTAATGTTTATTTATTTTTGAGAGAGAGAGAGAGAGAGAGAGAGAGAGAGAGAGAGAGAGACAGAGTGCAAGCGGGGTAGGGGCAGAAGAGAGGGAGACACAGAATCTGAAGCAGGCTCCAGGCTGCAGGCTTCAGTGTCCAAGCTCTAAGCTCTCAGCACACAGCCCAACGCATCACTTGAGCCAAAGTCAGAGGCTTAACCTTAACTGTTTGAGCCACCCAGGTGCCCCCTACCAGTTCTTTTTTTTAAATGTGCACAAAGGACTTTTCCAGGTTGCCTTATACTATGCTTGCAGTATGCTTCATATCTTGATGAAGAGTCAGCTTTGGAGAAACACTGTTAGCCTGCAAGTTCACTTTTCAAAACCTTCTTCATTTTGAATAGGTAAATGTATGGTACAAAATTTGAAAGTTATGAAAAGGCACAAATCTCACTTATCTTTCTGTATTTCCGGACACTCAGTGTCCTCTTGTAAAACGCATTCACTACTACCAGTTTTTTGTATATCCTTCCAGAGATTAGCTATGCAATGTGCCATATACAGTCATACAAATGCGTACATATACTTTACACACATTCAAATAAATGGTATAAATGGTAATATTTAGCAGCCTGTCTTGGCAGTCTTGCCAGCTTTCAGTCTTGGAAATTTCTGCCAAATTGCCCTTTCTTGCCCTTCAAGGAGGTTATCCCAGTTTATATTCCTACTCACAGGCAACCTGAGAGGGTGGATGTTTCTCCACAGCCTCACAAACAATGCTTTATCAGACTCCTCTGATTTTTGCCAAGGAAAAATAGTACCTTGTGGTTTCAGTTTGCATTTTTTGTATTTTGAAGTTCAACATCAGCTTGAGATGAATTTAAAAATATTTTCCAGCTTATGTCTTGACTTTATGTGTTTATTTTCCATGAAGACCTTTTTATTTTACTATTATCATTTTAATACTTATTTTTGGGGGGGAGAGTACAAGCAGGGGAGGGGCAGAGAGAGAGAGGGATAGAGGATCTGAAGCAGGCTCTGCACTGACAGGCTGACAGCAGCTAGCCCAAACTCACAAACCTTGAGATTATGACCTGAGCCGAAGTCAGACACTCAACAGACTGAGCCACCCAGGTGCCCTATGAACACCATTTTAAAAATGTGTATCAATTTAATACATTCTCTTATGGCTTTTAGTTTTTGTTTCATTTTAAAAGGCCCAATTGGAGAGTACAGAAATAATTCATTATTTTGTTTTTACATTTAAAGTCTTTGATCCTTTTGGAAATTTTAGGATAAGGTTAGGAGGTATGCAGGCTTACTTTTGATGCAAAGATGTATATATTGTGATATAATGTGTATATTGTATTAGGACTTTAAGTGACTTGGGGGAAAGAGTACAGTAGTTCCTGTATTGCCTTTCTCTTTACGGGAGTCATTGCAAATTTTTTCACAGATAAAATAATACTTGTCTGTAGGAAACTTGGGAAAATAACAGGAGGAAATGAAAATCATCAAAATCACCCATGGTCCTAGTGTGTATGTGCATATACATATGCACATACTCATACTGTATCGTAAGTTTTTTATCACTTGAGACTAACACAGGAACATAGATTTAGAAAATACTTTAAATAGATGCTTAAGTATTGGGTCTGAATTTTTGTTTTTCAACCATCCTAATGCTTTTTGGAGGAGAAATCTAGGACCTTTAAAGGAACACATGGCCTCAGTTTTAGGCTTACCTTTAAATCCTGAGCAGTTTTGGAGAGCCCAAATAGATGAGACGTCAGCATTCCTGCGAGCCTGGCACCCAGCGGGTCTCGACCCGAAGTGGCCAAGGAGCTGAGTGGCCTAAGAAGTCGAACGCCTCCACCCGCCCCCGCCCGCCTCCCGGCTTGGCCCTGTCCGGTAACAGTGCCCCCTAGCGGCAGCGGCGAGGAGGGCTGAGTGCGCGGCTGTGGCTGCTGTGGGAATGCCCCGCATAGCTGGGCAGGTCAGCCAACGAGTCCTTCTCTTCTGACAAGTCCTTTTAATGGCTTTTGGAGCCGCTTGCTTTTATGAGGCCTGTGTCCGCTTCTGCGGTGTTTTGCTGCACTCCCCGACTTTAAGTGCATTAGTGTGGCCCGGCCAGGCCTGGCGCTGCGGAAGACCGCCAGGCGGCCCCAAGGCGGGCCGAGGCTCAGCCCCGGCGGCTGGGGCTCTTTTCTGCACCCCACTCTTTCGCCACTCTGTTTGGGGCCTTTTGAGAAGTTTTGAACTTCCGGGGTTGGCTCGCCCGCGTTTGTGGTGTGGTGGGTGGCCGAGGGGCGTTGCTGTGCTCTGCGCTTGGGCGCGGCCCTTTAAACTTTGTTTTTTTTAAACTTCGGGGGTGTGGTCGCTGCGCCTCCTCTCTCCCGGGCTGGTTGTTCTCTGGCCACCCGGTCCTTCCCTCCGCCCCGCCTTCCAGATGCTTTGGAGTCATGAGCCGGGAGGGCGCAGGGACCCCTCTGGTGGCCGAGGTGATCAAAGGTGAGTGCGGGGCTTGTCTGTCGCCGCTGGGACACCCGGTACTCCGAGAGCATCAGGCGGTGCCGCGGGGCGGGGGGAGGGGTCTAGGGGAGGTGAGGAGGCGTCAATTGCCGGCAAAGGGCTGCCCTTCCACTTCGGGCCGGGCAGTTGCTGTCTCACGGGCGTGGGTGGCCTCCCCGGACTCCTTGTCCCCAGGCATGGTCTTGCTCTGGGGCGAATCCAGACGGACACGTGCAGTTGGGAACCCGGTGTCCTTACACCCCTGGCTGGTAGAGTAGTTGCGTCTCCTCACCCAAGGGAGCAAAATCCCAGGTCATTCTGTGCACGGGGATCAAGGTTCATTTGTGGTTGGAAAGGAATAAACTCCGGCATCCGTTTGTTTGTGGTTGCAAGACATTTCAGTTGAGTTTGCAAGGAAGTAAATACAGCGATTGTGTGAGTTGAATTGTAGACAGAAATTGTTTAAATTCCCATTTGGGGAAAGGATGCCAGCTGGCGTTCTTTATATTTTACTATTTTGAAGGCTGTGCTTGATTTTGCCACAGTCTGAGTGTGAGTATTCTCCTAGCACGACTTATTACTACTAAGAGGTATTGCAGGTGACTGCTTCACTGATGATTTTTAGGCAACTTTTTTTGGGGGTGAGGCATGGAGAAAGGGTGGAGCCTCTGAGCATTACTACTCCTTACCATTCTTGCTAAACTTCACAGCAGCCTAACTGCATTTATGCAACACAGGTTCATCTCACACTCCTCTTGGAGAAACCTCTCATTGCTTCTGTTGTAATGGTAATTTGTCTAATTGTAAAAATCACTATGACAGTAGTGATTCCGAATCAAAAAAGAAGCGATCCCTAAGAACAGTTGGATAAACATATGGTTTGTTTTGTTGTGTTCTATAGCCGTAAACATTAATTTAGCAGCATTTTTTGATGGCGTTCTTTAGTTTCTGTTTTAAAAAATGCAGTTTCCTATTGAAATAATTTTTTAGGATGACTTGAAAACCTAGTGAAACAAAGCACAAGTAATCTAGGTTGATGCCTAATTATCAAATGCATGCCTCCAGTTGCTGAAATTTCTTAGCCCATGGGTACTAAAGTTTTGTAATGAGAGGTTCCTCTAAAAATCTAGCCATGTTGCTATGTGAAAAATTACTTACTGCTATTGAAATTTATGGTTAAAAGCAATTTCTCCTTTAAAAATGTGGCTTATTTATTATCACCTGCCAGAATAGCAAAACATTTTGAAATTGCCCATTACCCTTACCATGCATGGGAAAAATAAAAATTTGACTTCATCTGAAAAGAGTTGCATCATGATATGTGAAACGTTTTTTAATAACCTGAAGGAAGGAACATTGCAATTTTTCCATTTCAGATCGCCTTTGTTTTGCCATTCTCTACAGCAGACCAAAGAGTTCGTCAAATGTACATTATTTCAGCATAGATAATGAACTTGAATATGAGAAGTAAGTATTGCTTTTTAAAAGATTGTTAGTAACATTTTTTTTTTATTTTGAAGAATCTAAAGGTATGTTTATAAGTAGAATAGCCTTGGAAAATTACTAATCTGTTGATAATTGGAGAATGCTTTTTTTTTTTAAACTCTTGGTAATAAAATAGATCTTTAGGAAAAAATCAAAATGAAAGAACCTTCCTAAATTTAATAATTTACATTTGAAATTCTAATAGTTTAAGGTATATTGAGGTTAAGCTAATATGCTACTAAGTAAGATGCTGTGTTTTTGCCAGTAGAAACATGTGGAAAAACAGCTTTTTTATTCAACAGGTATTTTCAGATGTTATCGAGGCTAGATTTAACCATTGTCACACTTGCCGTGTTTTTTTAATAAACATTATTTACCAGAATACCACTAGTATTAAGTTGTATGATCAGTAAAAATTTGGTATACTCTTTCTTGTCTTAATTGGATCTTGTAGTTCCAAAAAGGAATTTATATTAGAGCATCTAGAATGTATATATATGTTTTTGTTTTTCATTTTTAAAGCTTCTACGCAGATTTTGGACCACTCAATCTGGCAATGGTTTACAGATATTGTTGCAAGATAAATAAGAAATTAAAGGTAAAATCTTTTTTACTTAAGATTTGACTTAGGTAATCATTGTTAGCCTGATCCTGGGGAGGGAAAAGTAAGGAAAACATACCCTGTTTTTTATTTAAAAAAAAAATAAAATAAAGTCTTGTTTCTCACTGCAGGGTGCTTAAGACATACATGTGGCTTATTGTTTTATATAGTCATAGTGTATATGTTTATTTTCCAGAGTTTTGACTGAATGGTTTAAGACTGATTGAGTCGTTTGGTTCTGGTTTGAATTGGTAATGATTAAATACTTGAAAAGCCAAAGTGGAAATTGGTTATTAAAGTGAAACCTCTTACTGTCTGTTCTAATGGAACTGAAACCCAGCAAGAGAAACTTAAACTTCCCTTGCTTTGGTCAAACAATGACCTTTCTGCCTTCACTTTGACAGAGAATGCTAGCAAACTAGTGAAGAAAATTGCATCATCTTACTTCCATTCTATCTTTAATGTCCCGTGATGTTGTACTACTACTTGTGACTTTTCACTCTCACCCTTTGTACATACTATGAAGGAGCAGGGAAGGCAGGGGCAAACAGCATCTCTTTAAGGCTGTATGTGAGAGTTGCAAAGAATATTTCTATTAGTTTGAATTCAGACCCCATTCCTTTATTTAAAAAACTTTGACTTATGGTTACATATAATAAAAAGTGTCTGTGTACTGCTAGCAATTCCAAATTAGTCACTGTAAATTCTCATGTAGAAAGTGCTGCATTTAGGGGCCATTACTTTTTTAAAAACAATGTTATCCAGGTGATTACTTACCATACTGTTACACAGAAGAAATAAAATTTATTTTCAACTAAAAATTAAATTGTATTAAAAATTTATGAGTGATTAAGGCAGATTTTTTTTTCCCCTTGAGCCTCAAACCTAAAATTCCCCATCATAACTGTTGGAAATACCTGCCAGAGGAGTTACTAATCTGCAAAATAGCAATGTGCCTTTTCTTTTTGCATTATATAGTATGCCCTACAGATTTATGTAGAGATGGAAACTCTTTTTTTCTGGGCTTTATTTTTCTCTTGAATAGGAGTATAAGCATTTATGGCCTTGTATATTTATGTCCACACCCTCCTCCTTTTTTCCACTTGCCAGTGGCAGGTCTTTTGTTCATACAGGGCTAGGAAGCTAAAAATAATTTCCTCTCCCCCTGCTTGAGTTTCTTTGCTCTAATTTTGAAAGACTTTTTTTCCCCCGTGTATTCCTCTATCTACAGCCTTTTATCCTTCAGTCAACCAAGAATATATTGGTATATTAGTCCTTTTTTTTTTTTTTTAAACTTTATCATTTACTAGAACCAACTTTCAGGGTATTGACCATCCAACCTGGTAGAAACATTACTGCCTACTCAATTAGTGATAAAAACATGTATAGAGTTTGAATTTCAGTGTCTTGTGCTTATGTTGCTCTATGGCTGGTTGGGTTTTGTTTTTGTTTTTAAAATCGACTTGGATCTCTTACTCTATGTAAACAAAATATGTACACATTCATCATTGACTCACAGAAGCCAAGAAATATGTGCTTTTTGAACTCAATATATCCTTTTCCTTATGCTTACCTGAATCTGTTTCTGCTCATGTTAGTGAAATACAGGTGAGGAGGTTCTAACTAATCATATGCTTTTTTTGGTTTTTAAATTCCATATCCTTTTAAATAAAAAGTATAATGTATTTACAGAATTGAAGTATAATGTATGTACAGAAATAGGTACAGATCTTGAGGTTCAGATCAATGAATTTTCACAAACTGAATATATGTAGGTAATCATCTAAGTCATCAAATCAAGAACAGAATGTTAGCAACGCCACACAAGAGCCCACTTATGCTCTGTTATCTCTGTTCCACCCCTTCTCTGCCCTGTTTCCTCATTCACTATCCTGATTTGTAACAGAATTATTTTTGCCTGTTTTTATTTACCCTTTTATTAAAAAAAATTTTTTTTAATGTTTATTCATTTTTGAGAGACAGAGCACGAGTGGGGAAGAGGCAGAGAGGGGGAGACACAGAATCTGAAGCAGGCTCCAGACTCCGAGCTGTCAGCACAGAGCCCAACACGCGGCTTGAACTCCCGAACTGCAAGATCTTGACCTGAGCTGAGCCCGAAGTCAGACGCTCAACTGACTAAACCACCCAGGCGCCCCACCCTTTTATTTTAATGCAAAGGTTTTGGGAATAGATGTTAAAAACAAAAACGGGGAAAGGAAAGAAAAGTCCCCTCCTCCCCACTGCCTTTTCTAGCATCGTATGTATTCTTTCAGAGCATGTACTCTAAGCATATACCTGTTCATGTCTCTTCCTCACTCCTTAATTGTACATTCATTTTAATCCAAGAATATGTCTATTATGGGAAGGTACATGGTATTTTTGAGTATTAGAGTTAACTATTTTAAAGTTCTTGCTAATACAAATGCTTATATGTTGTTAAGATTTGGAATTTGTATCTTCATCACAAAGTAAAGTTTTAGAAAACTTGAAATTAAAGAGAAATACTAACAGCTATTTATCTTTATGCAGTCCATCACAATGATGAGGAAGAAAATTATTCATTTTACTGGCTCTGATCAGAGAAAACAAGCAAATGCTGCTTTCCTTATTGGATGTTATATGGTAAGTATTAAACTGATTTCCTAACATATTAGTGAAAATGCATACGGCAGTGGTACTTTAAATTGCAGTTGGAATTTTGAAATTACGTTTTCTATGATAACGTCTTGATTTCTTTCCAGAAAGAACATGTTTTGTTTTTAAAGATTTGACCAGCTGGAAAGGCTGTGCATGTTTGGGAGGATGGGGTATATGGGAGGTTTCTGTACCTTTTACTCAGTTTTGCTGTTTTGAACCTAAAACTACTCTTTAAAAAGTCTATTTTTAAAAAAAATTGATCAACTACTGTGAAACCCCTTTTCTGTGTTTTGCACTTAATAATGCCCCCAAAGCTGTGTGTTTTTTTTAAGATTTAAAAAAAAAAATTTTTTTTTTAACGTTTATTTATTTTTGAGACAGAGAGAGACAGAGCATGAATGGGGGAGGGTCAGAGAGAGAGGGAGACACAGAATCTGAAACAGGCTCCAGGCTCTGAGCAGTCAGCACAGAGCCCGACGCGGGGCTCGAACCCACGGACAGTGAGATCGTGACCTGAGCCGAAGTCAGCCGCCCAACCGACTGAGCCACCCAGGCGCCCCCCCAAAGCTGTGTTTTTATAAACCCATGGTCCGTTTAGTGAAGTTGTAAAAGTGGAGTCAGGATTAATAATTTTTTTTTTTTTTCTAGAAAAACAGCAAAGTGCATCATACGAAGTAAGAGTGCTTTATAATTTGAATATAGGCAATTTTTCCCTAACTGAGGTATGATTCTTAGATCTATTCTTAGGATTCTCTCTATTCTTATCAAAGCATCTTGCATGAGGAAAATGGGTGCATACTGCGTAGGTTACACAGAACATTGAGAGGTCTGTTTGAATCATTGCAAAGCGTGTTTGGAATAGCCAGTATTTACACAAGAGTTATAAATTTCATTTATTTATAAGCATCAAGGAAGAGCTTTTTTAGTCCCATTTTATCACTGCCTGATGCATTTATCTGCAGGAGTATCTTAGCAGCAAGTTTTCCAGAATATGCCAAGAGCTCCTCCAGAGTGGTGTGTCCCTTATCTTTTTGTTTGTTGGTATGGAAGCTAGCTGTTCTGTTCACTGGAGAAGAGCAAGTTGAATGTGTTTTCTATTCCCATCCACCATAAAGGGATTGTCTTTGAAGTTCTTTAGATAAGTTCTTTCTTCCCTCAGCTTGCTACTTGATTCTGTCATGCTTTCCTCCCTTTGAAAGTTATTTTCTGGTATATAGTTTAATAATTTAGAATGTACAGTGATTAGACCAGAAGTTGGTGGTACTAGCTAACATGGCACCTAAAAATTTAGTGATTTCCTTTTCTGTTAAAGGTAAATCATTAACAACAGTGATTAAGGCCTTTTTTGCTTTTGTTTTTCCTCTTGTGCTCACAGAAATAGTTGATAGAAATGTTTCTGGGATAGTTTTATCATCTCCGAATATATGAAACACAGGTTGTAGATGATGTCTATTAAAATTTGACTTCTTAAGCTTACCGAAATATGGTGCTTTTGTTTAGTTGTTTGTTTTTCCATCTTTCCTGGTGTTTATTGTGCTTCACAGCAAAAATTCTTAGGGGTAAAAAAAAGCCTATGCAAGTTCTCAAGAAAAAGAGAATAGGGAGGTGGCTCTTTTAACAGGGCATTTGGTCCCATTACTTAGCCAATCACTGGGGATAGGAACCCCATGGATTACAGGATAAATCATGACAGCTTTACAGAAAGAGGGATGTAGCCAGAATTCTTGGGGTTTGTACAGTGTTAGAGGAGATGCTGGAGAAATGGCCCTTGGTGTGACAGTAAAAGTCTTTGCACTGCCCAGGAGAAAATCTGGGTGGCTGAAGCCATTCCATTTCAGAGAATGTGCGCTTGCCTAGAACATACCGAGTTCTGCCTGGACTGTTCTTGGTGCAGTCGTTTGTTTCTGGTCAGGTGAGATGTCCCCAAGTTGGGGGGTGGGTCTTGGGGAGCCAGACATGATGTCTTCAGTGTGAAGACCCTCCAGAGAAGGTGGCTGTGATCATGGTGGAAACCAAGGGTTTTGTTAAAAACAAAACACTTGATAATTTTATAAATAAGAAGTCTCTTTTTAATAATCTTATTGCTGTTGTGTGTTACTGCTAGTGAAAAAAAAAATGACCTCTTGGCAAATTTACCAAAAATTTGTTGTCATATTTGTTTTAAGTTTGGTGTTGGCCTTTTGAGTTTGTTTATGGTTTATTTTGGCATGTAGAAGTGTATTTTTCTATTTTTAACATATTTGGAGTTAGAAATCCTTCCAGGATTTTATGCTCTCAGATTAACACTGATTTGATTGGTTAGGAAAGTGCCAGGTAAGCAATTTGGACATGGACTTGAGTTCATTCCTTTGCTCAGTTAGAAGCCAGCTTGGCAGGAGGATCACAGCTCTTGGCTGTAGTGAAAGTCCTTGCAGCCATGACTGGCTGGCTAAAGTGGGAGCTTGGAGTTCAAATGATGCTAGGTAGAGAAATAGGAGAAAACCTAAGAAAAGGAAATTTATTAATAGTAGCAAAAGAGGATCGAGGTATAACATGGATACCTTAAAAGATGAAACATCAAAGGTAAGTAAATAGAGATTTGATCTGGTTGAAGTCTGTTAAATCCTCTGATGAAAGATTTGTAGAAAGAATGAGAATTCCCTAAAAAATCGATCTGCAGCCTTGATAACCTTTTTTTGGAGTTATTGAGGAATTTTGGAGATTGTAAGGCTTTTTAATGGTTGACCTGGAAGGTGGTGTGGTAATGTTAAAACAGAAAGTCTAGAGGAAGAAGTTTCAGGAAGGAAATGTTCCAAATGGACTGACTCTTGATCCATCCTTTTACACTCTGGGATTCTGAAGGGCATGTCCCCTTCTTCTTTACACATTCAGAAGGACCTAATACAGAGTGTGGAGGAGGCTTGAGAATAAAGTGGCAGTACTTCTATTATCTTTTTGTCTTAAAAACAGAGGAGGTTAGTTTTATAAGTACTCAAAATAACTCAGATACTTAAAACAGGATTGATATGCTCATGCTCCCTTTTGTCAGATGGTCAAGTGTCACATGTGGCAGAAGAAGTGAGATTATTGGCTTAACTATTCATTTGTCTTCAATGTGCATATTTCCAAGTAATGCACTTTGTGTGGCCTGGTAAATGGATTCACAATCATCTGAAATGGTAGGAGCTTTGGTAACAAATTATGGTGAAAGTAACAATCTTAGGGTGCTTGGTTAAGCATCCAACTCTTGGTTTCAGCTCAGGTCAGGATCTCACAGTTTTGTGTGTGGGTTTGAGCCCTGCATGGGGCTCTGTGCTATCGATGCAGAGCCTATTTGGGATTCTCTCTTTCTCCCCCCCCCCCCCCCCCGCCCCTTCCCCACTTGTGCTGTCTCTCTCTCAAAATGAATAAACTTTAAAATTTTAATTAAAGCAAATTTAAAAAAAAAGAAAAATCTTGTATACCACTCACCGTAGAAGACTTGAGGAATGTGAAAGATAAGTGCATTACATCATTTTATGAAGTGGTAAGTTTACCCTGTTGTGATAAGTCTGTGATTCCTTATTACCTAGCCAGATTTGGAGAGGGGTGGTATATATAGCCTGTCATTTCAAGTAAAGGTGAAGTTTTAAGTGAAAATGCCTTTCAAAACAAATAAATTCATAATTAAGAGAGTATTTTGAAAATAAAAGTTTGAAACTTTTGTCATTTTGTGAAAAATGTCATGTACAAAACCTGTGTACCCTTGAGAAATTTAGAAAATCTTCCTTAAAAATAAAAAATAAAAACCCTTTTATATTTATAAAAACAGGACATGTGCAGGGGCGCCTGGGTGGCTCAGTCGGTTGAGCGGCTGACTTCAGCTTAGGTCATGATCTCGCGGTCTGTGAGTTTGAGTCCCGTGTTGGGCTCTGTGCTGACAGCTCAGAGCCTAGAGCCTGTTTCGGATTCTGTGTCTCCCTCTCTCTGACCCTCCCCCATTCATGCTCTCTCTCTGTCTCAAAAATAAATAAACGTTAAAAAAAAAATTAAAAAAAAAAACCAACAGGACATGTGCATATGTGTGTGTAATATACTATATGTTTTATGTTCACTAGTACAGTTTTATCACCTATTTTTTTCAGTCAGTGGCTCATTGTTCCATTTTAGTACATACTACATCATCTCTATACCTGGATTATATTCATATTTCCTCCATCGATCCAAAATGTCCAAAGCAATATGTAATCCAGGACCACACATTGTGTATGATTGTTGTGCCCTTAACCTCACTGACACATTCATGGTACCTTTTTGCTCACACTGATTTATGGAAGAGACCAGACCTCTTATGGAATGTTCTACCTTTCGAATTTCTCTGGTTTCTTCCTTGTGGTATGTTTTAACTGGTTTTCTCCATTCTCTGTATGTCTTCTTAACTGGAAGTTAAATCTGTAGGCTCGTGCATTAGTAGAATATGTTGCATCATATCAGAAAACATATGATATAATACCTAAATTACCATTCAGGATGCTAAAAATGTCCTTTGGAGTAGGGGCTAATCATCAAATTCCTTCAATGTATGATTTTTCTCCTTTATGACTTAATGGATTCAGATGGTGTTATTTTGAAACTATTTGTATGTTCAGTTCCCCATCAACCATGCAGCTAGTGTTTTAAACAACAATTATAGTACTTGCCTCAATCAATTTTATTATGATTTCAGTATAACCATAATTCCTAATTATTTCATTCATCCTTCATTTATTAGTTGGCTTTCTTTCATGGAAATTGAACTTCCTTTCTTCCAGTTAAGATTGTTGGTTATCCTGAAACCGGTTTCCTACTGAAAGGCAGAATGAATGGTGTTTTTCCATTTAAGTACACAGTTTTCAAAGTCAAGTGTTCTAGTGATAGCCACAAAACAAAATTTTATAACCTGCTTTAAAATCATCTAAGTAAAGTTTCAGTGGATTTTGGGCTTATTTGCTAAGCATGTTTTCAAATGTGCAGCACTCCTCCATTAGTTTTTAATAATATCTGATTAGCATTTGGTAAGTTGGGAATTTACTCACCAAATGTCCATCATTGGCTGGATGGGTTGAAAGAATGAGTGTAATTGTTTCTGCATTTACATATACTTACCACAGTAAAGTATCTGTTTTAGTTAAAGCACCCATTAAAATCAAGAATTGAAACAGCTGTGCATGATTTTATGTATATGAAGCTCTTGGAAGGCTAGCTATTCTATTCCATAGAGACAGAAAGCATATCAGTGGTTGTCTCAGACTTATGGGGAGGGGGAAACATTTGGGATTAACTGGGAAGATGCACAAGAGAACCTTTGAGGGTGATGGGAATTTCCTGTCTGGATTGTGTCATGGTTATATAGGTGTAGACAGTTGTTAAAATCCATTGACTTGTACATTTAAAATTATGTTTTTATTGATTGTAAAATATACTTCTGTAAATATTTTTTAACTAAAAAGAGTAATAAATAAATAGAAGAAAAGAAGTAGCCGAACTCACAACTCACAAGTAGGCATTTAAAAACACTTAAAAAATGAAGCATTAGCTGTTAAATTTATTAATATTTTAGTGAAGAAGTTCTTTATTTTATTATTTTTTTGTGAAGAAGTTCTTTAAAGCACAATTACTGTATATAAATAATCATTTAAGAAATAACTGTCACTTTATCTTTGTCTATTTAATTTTTTATGTGTATACTTTGTAATGGAAGTGATAGTGTGTAATACTAGTAGGTATAAACATTAATTTCTAGTTGCAAAATAGTTTTTTGAAGAGGCCACTGAGCTGGCTTTTAATTTCAGTTTAGTTAGAATATCTGGCACAAATTAAACATTGAATAAAATGTCTTCTTCTTTTTCTTTTTTCCCCCTGCTCCTGTCCATCATTATCATATCTTAAATCTGCTTTTTATATTAAAAAACAAGAAAGTTACCATTTTATCTTATTGCCCCAGCAGCAGTTCTGTTTTCCTGCAGATATATAGTATTTAGCTCTTCCATAGGTTAAATGTACTTTTGAGGGCTAGCGTGGGAAATTAACCATTGTTGCTAATAGTTTTTGTGGTTAAAGCGTTCTGAGTATAAGATAAATGACAGAAGCAAACTCTTGGTACATAGCTTGCAAATTTGCTTTCCTTTAATGTTTAATAGATTACTTTGGTAGAGCTAATTGTGCTAACATATAGATTTCCTGTTCAAAATTTATCACTCTGTATTATTATTTTTTATTTCTAAGCAATTTTTATAACCTTTATAATGACTTACCTTGTAAATTGTTAACATTTACATTGAAAATTTTACTAATTAAATTCTGGGAATTGATTAATTCAGCAATCTTTGAGTAGAATCCTAAATTGTATTGAATTTGAGATTACTTCAACAATTAGAATAAGAGCTCAGGGACTTAATTTGTTATTTAATGATGATCTTTTGAACTTGTAGTCTCCTTTTCCTGAAGGATTTAATTATTTTGGACCCGGAGTAGTCAGTACCAGGTTAAGGTGGCTGCAGGGTGAAGGGATCAGATGAGAAGTTAAGACAAAGGGAGCACGGAGGAGAGGATCTGGGAGCTGTAGGTAAGAATCCAGTTCGGCAAATAGCCATCTAAATGGGGCAGCAAAGACTGGAGGATAAAATCAGGTGGGATGGCCAGGGTCTTGGCCCTGAGCAATACTCAGCCCTGGGCAAACACCCTTCCTGGGTGTCAGTGAAAAGTAGGGCCAACAGCAACAGGCAGCTGTAAACAGCAACCAGGAACCAGGTTAGTGTGAGGTGTGCCCAAAAGGAGATAGGATGGGCCGGAGGAATAGGCCAGGTGGTAGAGGTGGCTGTAGGCATCACAGTTCACAGCCTTACTACTTCCTTTTTCACCCTAGTGAGCCTGACTGCTGGTATTTCAGCTGCCCATGATACTTGGTAGGTGGTATTAGTTTGGGGAAAAGGTAAAGAGAAATTACTCTGACTGTTACAAGCTTTGATTGTAGATCTTTCAAGCTGTCTGGAATTTTGGATCCTGTCCTTGTTTTAATACTTATTTTTTTATTAAAAAAATTTTTGTTTAACATTTGTTTATTTTTGAAAGGCAGAGAGAGACAGAGCGTGAATGGGGGAGGGACAGAGAGAGGGGGAGACACAGAAACAAAAGCAGGCTCCAGGCTCTGAGCTGTCAGCACAGAGCCCCACGTGGGGCTCAAACTCACAGACTGCGAGATCATGACCTGAGCCGAAATCGGCTGCTTAACCGACTGAGCCACCCAGGCACCCCTAATACTTGTTTTAGATAGTATGGTTTCTCATCTATAAATAAGGGCTGAGCAGTAGGCCCTCTTCCATCCATAGCAAGCCGTGTGATTTTGGGTGACCAGTTGGAGAAGTGGGAGAGTAGTGGCCTGCTGGCATTGTGTAACTAACAGTATTTATTTTTAAATAATAGTAGTTTGTTTGTTTTTGCCATGTTTAAAAATTAAGAGGTTTCATGTAAAAAAAAAAAATCAAGATTTTTGCTTTGTTTAAAAAAAAAAATCCCTACTACTCACATAGTATAACCATGTACACTTAATACCCAGAACCAATTCCCTCACATTAAAAAAAAAAAAAAGTTTATTTATTTATTTTGAGAGAGAAAGAGAGTGAATCCCAAGTAGGCTCTGCCCTGTCAGCATGGAGCCCTACACAGGGCTGGATCTCACAAATCCTGAGATCGTGACTAGAGCTGAAATCTAGAGTCGGACCCTTAACTGACTGAGCCACCCAGGCGCCCCTCCCTCACGTTTATTAGCTGTATGGCTTTGGTAGATATGATTGCTACTCCAAACTTCCAGTTTCCCTTTATCTAAACTGAGAATCATTATACTAGCCTACTGTTATATAAATAAAAATAATTAAAAAGTGAAAACTGTTGAAATATAAGGCCATCTGATTTTTTCTAAAAATGATTTAGGTTTTTTTTTCATATTTCTGTATTTGTGCAGGAGCTGTGAAATTGATTTATTTATCTTATCATGTAAAACTGTATTGTATATAGTCTTTCCCTGCTCAATAAGCTATTTCTGTAAGCTTATTTCCAACTTTCATGAACATTTCAGTATTAATCTGGAGAGAGTGATTTCTTTAAAAAAGATCATTCAAGTCTTGGCATAGGAAAGACCATGTCATCTGGTTGATGCGCATGTAAGTTAATACTGGAAACATTGTGACATTTCTCCATGAAAAATACTTGAAAATGGGGTACCTGGGTGGCTCAATCGATTAAGTGGCTGACTCAGGTCGTGATCTCAGTTTGTGAGTTCGAGCCCCACGTCGGGCTCTGTGCTGACAGCTCAGAGCCTGGAACCTGCTTCAGATTCTGTGTCTCCCTCTCTCTCTGCGCCTCCCCTGCTCACGCTCTGTTTCTCTCTGTCTCCCAATAATAGATAAACATTAAAAAAAAAGAAAAATACTTGAAAATGGTTTACTGGTTTATTGGGCTGCCACATTTGTTGTGGAGTTTAAGTACTCTTTGTTATTCTTCATTCTTAGGATGATTTGTGTAATGTTTTGGTTTTTAGAACTGTACCAAAGACCAATAAGTACATAGCTTAAGCTTCAAAATGCTCTGTGTAAGAATAGAAATAAGAAGCATGTGTCTAAGTGATTGGGTGTTATTATTTGAGGCCTGAGTGGTCAGGATTGAAACTGATCAGTCTGTGATTCTTTTCTTTCAGTCCACTAATTAATTCATCACGGATTGAGCCCAGCCCCTCCCAGGTTTTGCAACACAGATCAGTAGTCCAAGGTTAGAAGTTCTCACAGGGACTGAGGCAGGCAGATGGTAATTTAAAAAATGGGGGTGGTGGAAGTCCTAGAAATGGCTTTGATTTTATTCAGCAAAAAAGATCATGACTTTGAAAAGCACTATTGACTTCTCAAGTATTTCTGCCCCAATATTTTATTCATCCTGTGAGATTGCTGTTTGCTTCTTCAGAGAGAGAGAGAGGTGGCAATAAGCTCTCCTTCCTAATGCTTTCTAAGCCACAAGACTTGCTTATCTTTACATCTCTGCACTTGTCACCTATTTTTTTATTTATACACTTTTAACAAACTGAACTGATCATTTCTTACTGTTGATTGTGTTACCATATTATTGCTGCCTGACAAATTACCCCCCTGGACTACAGTCATCTAAAGGCTAGCCTGGGGCTGGAGGGTGCACTGCTAACGGGTTCTCTTCACACTCCTGCCAATTAGCGCTGGTTATTGGCACATGGCCTGAGTTCCTTGCCACACAGCTGCCCAAGTACCGTCACTGAATGACACCTTGAGGTACCTGGAGTGGGGAATCCAATGCTGGAGCCACAGCATCATTCATGCCTCAGAAGTCACATTCTGCCTTTTATGCATTGTTTATACATAGGTGCCCAATCAGTGTGGGAGGGGGCCATGCAAGGGTAGAAGTACCAGGAGGTGAGCATCACTGGGACTGTTTTGGAAGCTGGCTACCACAGTTGTTTAATATCTCTCTTGTTCCTCATTTGTTGCTTCCTATTTTTGGATGGCAGTGTGGATTTAGAGTGAGCATTCTATATTTGTACAAAGCTTCTCATCAAAATATACCAAAGGAATTTGAGAAGGACCTACCTTCCAAATTGCCAGGAACACAGTGATAGATCATAAAATTGCATTGAGTTAGAGTTTACTAATTTGAGGATCTGTGTTAATAGAGGAGCCATTTATAGGGTTTTTCTTAAAAAACAAATTTAGAATAATTTCATTTGGCAAGGCCTTTTGATGCGGGAAGATACGTGAGTGTACAGTTAAAAATGATAGATTGCTAGCAGATATTTCCTTAATAGTTCTGTGTCTTAGTCCTTCTGAGTAGCCATAACAAAGTACCAGAGACTGGGAGGCTTATAAACAGAAATGTATTTCTCACAGTTCTGGAGGCTGGAACTTCCGGGATCAGAATGTCAGCATGGACTGGTGAGGCCTCTCACGTGGTGGAAGGGGCTGAGGATCTCTCTGGAGCTTCTTTTAGAAGGCACTAATCCCATTCATGATGGCTCCACCTTTATGGCTAACCATCTCCCATAGGCCCCATCTACTAATACCATCACATCACCTTTTGAGGGTTAGGATTTCAACATAAGAATTTGCAAGGTGGGGCACACAAACATTCAGACTATAGCATTATATAAATAGACTTATTCTGAGTCTATAAATTTCTTTCAGCTTATCTCATTATACCCAGTATTACCTATTTAAGTACATTATGTACAAGCATCCCCCAACTAGATTTCAAAAATACCATTATTTTTTTAAAGTTCATGGCTAGGGATTTAGGTTTTATTCCCCCATAGGAGGAAATGTTATATTGCTCTTGTGTTCTTTGAATTGAACTTATGTTCCAAGGCTAACCCAGAATTATTTAATGTATTAGCGACTATGTTTTGAAAGTAAGGAAATAATACTATTGCAATTTTAGTAATTAAAGAAACCAAAGAACTGCAATCTTTAGTAAGAGAATTTTCTTTAATGTGGTGCTTAAGGAAAAATTACTATAATTTGAGAGAAGGTTTTATTAGAAATTTATGGAAAATCTGAAAGAGGTCTCTGGATTTCATTTACTTAAATTATGTATATATACACATATATACTCAAACACAATTGAATCAAACCTGTTTTCACTCTCATTTGCCTCAAAGTGGTTTTTATTTGGTTTTGTTCTTTTGGTTTCAGGGGTGGTGTTTGGAGGGGAGTTGTCTGCTAGTAAGTCCTAAAATAGAATGGAGAAAAGAAAATACTTTACTGATGTTATGTAGTAAGCCTTAGATAAAAAAGGAAGCATGTTGGAGACTAGAAGAGAATGAGGAGATTTGGAAAGAGGGATTTGTTTTTTAAAAAGTTTTAAATTTTTCCTGAAAGAATTGTTATGCTGTCTTTACAAATGAATAGTAATAAAAAGTCAGTTGATAGGTTGATGCTTAAAAGATAATATATAGACAAGTATGATGAGTGAGATTAAAAATGATTATCTTGTGGCTAATTCATGGTAAACTGCAATTGTATATGAGTCAGAAATACTTGTACTTGAAAATTTGTTTGATACTGGGTAACAAAGTATTTTCTTATTCTTGGAATTGATTGTTCTTTGTGGTACTTTTTTTGTGGATTTGTATCCTATAGATAAAGAAATGTTAAGAGATAAATATTGGAGGATTCTGTATAGTTAATTAAAGTTGAGCATTTTTTTTTAGAGTAAATGGGATGAAACCATATTGAGAAACAGCCTAGACATTGGGAAAATTTTCCATTTGTGATTCTTAAAACAGAATATTGGTAAAATGCCCTCTGGAAGCTGAGTTAACTGTTATGACTAGTTTTGGAATATACCCTTCTCTAAGTTTCAAAGATCCTTGCTGGATCTGTGATTTTGTAATTTGTTTTAATCCAATGATTTTTTTAATTTAAGATTTAAACATTTTCTAACCATTAACAAGTAGATTTAGGTTCAGTGAATTAAACATTGAACCACAGTATATATAATATATAATCTATGAACCAGGAGTCAAATGAAACCCACGATGTGGGTCCTCACTTGAGACAGCTCACATTACATTGAAGAAACAGCTCATATGTGTATGTAGTAGAGATTAAAAGTTTATAATTAACTTTTTTAATGATTTATTTTTACCAGTCAACATTTAAAGTATGTTATCCCAAAGTAAGCTTTAGCACTGACTCTAATTTGTATCATAATATATGTGCCAAATCTAATGCTTGTGGCCACCTCCCCTCCCCTATATATGAGCTGAAAATGCCCTGCCCTGCAGGAAGATTCTGAGTTGGAAAAAGACTTGTGCCTTCAGATAGCATGTGGGTCGGATAATCCCAGGCAAACTTAATTGGAGATTGAAGATGACTTATTTAGAGGGAGGCCAGTAGTTTTTTTTAGAACCAGTGGCTTGTAAGGAACAGAAGGAGAGTATGAGGCTAGTAAAATACTTCTGCAACACTACAACTGAGAAGACAGTGGAACAACATGTATAAATTATTGAGAGAAAAGAACTACTCACCAAAAATCATATACATAGTCCATAAATTCAGGGCAGAAAACAAGAAATTATCAGAAATGTGAGGAATACCTACCAGTAATGGACCTGAAATGCTAAAGCATCTACTTGAAGTAATTCTACCAGATAAAAATGGAAGCATAATGTAGTTCTGAGGATAAAAGAAGCCAATGAGAATAGGAAGCAAATGCAGTTTTATAGGAAACTTGTACAGTATTGTAAGTAGTTAAATCTAAATGGATGGAGTTAATAAACTTGCTCTGCCTTTATGTCCTTTTCCACCTCTTCCCCAGTCTCAATCCATCTCCCAACCCTGACCCCCACACACTTCTTTATGATCATTTCAGTGGCTTTTCATAAAAGAGATGAGGTACAAGCATGTGCTCAGTCTAACATCTTGGTTTAGAAAATCTGTTTTAAAAATTCTATACTTGTTACTACAAAAGGTTGTTGTGAATTTGTTGCTGAGTGTTCTTCCTGCAAGCAACAGAAACTAGCTATGGCAGATTGAAACAAAAAAGGGATTCACTGACGGGTGCTGGGGGACTCTCAGGATCCTTGGGAAAGCTAGAGACCCAGGCTCAGGTAATTGGAGAGGTCACTTTGCAGTGACAGCACTATATCTTCATTTAGAAATAAATTGCCTTTTTCTTTTCTTTTCATATGTAGGTTATATATTTGGGGAGGACTCCAGAAGAAGCATATAGAATATTAATGTGTGGAAATACATCCTATATTCCTTTCAGGTAA
The DNA here is from genome assembly GCF_027475565.1 of Acinonyx jubatus. Classification (NCBI taxonomy): domain Eukaryota; kingdom Metazoa; phylum Chordata; class Mammalia; order Carnivora; family Felidae; genus Acinonyx; species Acinonyx jubatus. The sequence goes on from NC_069391.1 coordinate 62,850,627, forward strand.
ATATAAGAGTGATATGATAAATTCATTCAGTCATGCCCTTGCCAGAAATATCTTGGTATAATTGTTTCTGAAAAAAAGAAGACCTGGTAAATAGTCATTTTAGAGTGGGTGAAAATAATCCGGTAGATCTGGGTTGCTCAACAGTGACACTTTTCGACATTTTGTTGTGGGGGCTGTCCTGTGTATTGTAGGACACTCAGCAGCATCCCTGGCTTCTGCCTACTAGTTGCCGGTAATACCTCCACCTCCATGAAATTAATTGTGGAAACCAAAATGTCTCAGACATTGTCTCTAGGCAGTGAATCACTTCTATGTGAGAACCTCTGCCACTCGTGGAAAATAGGCTTTATAATCAGATGACAGTCCTGGAGTTAGAACTCAGAGCTACCGCTGAGGAGTTTGAGTCCGGAGGAGTTAAGAGAGAAGTTTTCCTGATAATCAGGAGTTGGTTGCCACAGCAAAAAGGAACTTCTTTGTCCTAGGGATTTGCCAGCAGAGATAGTGGGCAAGGTTGCTAATGCAGCAACACTACTAGAGAAACCAAGTGGCTGTGTTCTAGAGGCACTATGTAAATACTGTCTGTACATGAATGGATGATGTCCTCATCCTCATCTCAAACTTACCAGGTGATTGTGTTGAAGATCTTTTGAAAAAAACTTGTGTTCTTTTTTTTTCTTTAAGTTCTAAAAGTTTCTCTGTGTTTCTCAAAATCCTTGACTTAGTTACATTATCTAAATATTGTGTGGCGCTTGACATGTAATAAAGATGTGAAATAATTTTGCTGATCGCATGCTGTGTTGTTAATTTCAAGTGCTGTATTATTCTTCCACTTGTAAGTTAGGTAGTGATTTTAGTATTGTTGCATATACCTTGAATGCCTGATTTTGAAGGTATGGCTTCACTTTTTAAGTGTAAGCTTATGAATTTGAACTTCATTGTGGACAAGCTTTAGGAGGGTCTCCCATTGGGCAGAATCTTCAATAACTGTAGGACTGTCCATAGACTTACTCCATGAAATAGATATTTGTTTCAATTACATATTGCACTAAAGATTGTATATTAAGTGATTTAGCAAATTGGAAGAATTACTTTGAACCCAGTACTATCACCTTTCTTTCTAGTGCAAGGATTATGTTAGGTATTCTGTTATTTGAGGTGGGTAGGGAGAGATGGAGATAATTTTCTAACATGGAGAGTGTGCTACTTTTCTTCTCAACCTGTAATCTAATAGCAACCATATACTTCCTTTAGAAGAAAGGCTTGTATCTGTGGTCTGTGAGTCACAGGAACATTGATATACAGTGATAATTTAGTTGTACAGAGCTCTTTATATTGATATTCCTCTATAATAGTGCCATTCTTAAAGTTTATAGCATAAGGTCTTGAAATAGAATAAGTGCACACATTTCATATAATGCAAGTAAGGATCCATGGAACACTGTTGATGTAAAAGAGAGTTTGCTTTGATTTAAATGCAAAGGCCAAAAATAGAATAAATGTTGCTTATTTTTTTTGTTTTTTGCCATACCTGAGTTTAAAATTACTGAAGTTTGGCACTGAGAAATGAAGTTAGTTACTTCTAGTCCCAGGAGCAAATGTTTGTAATTCTTTAAAAAATAGGACTTAGCTAGAAACAGCTCAAGATGGTAAAATTTGAATCTTTGCAGTCACAGATACCAGATATTTGATATATCTAAAGTATTGTGTCTCCAAGTGTGGCCTATGAATTAGTGTCAATCTGTGAAGTTTTTGTTCCAGTTAAGTATAGCAATTGAGAGCAAGATTTTAGAGACTTTGGTAATAATGTAATAGGATATTTTTATGTGTGTGGAATCGAATATTAGAAGAATTTGGGCTTGTATTTAATGTTTTTTGCCTTCTGTTTTTCTAGTAATTCATTTTTGTTTATAAAAAATGCATTTTTATGAATAAAATACTTTTTTATTTACAGAAATAAAATTGTGTTATTTGGGGTATGTAATAGTACAATACTGTTGTATTTTATACTTAACTGCATTCTACAAGAGTATCAGCATATGGCAGATATAAAAATCTGGTGCTTTATCACATTTTACTATTCTCTTGAACTTACTAGTTAGAAAGTAGGCCAGTCAGAATTAATAAAGCTTGATAATATTTTTAAGTTTGATAATATTTTGGAAGAGATTGCATTATAGTCTTTTATTCTTGCCACTTGAAGTGCATAGTATAAATATGGCTGTTAAGAAGAATAGCATTGATTTACAGTTAAAAAACTTTTGGTTCTCCACAGCAATATTTAATTAGATTTAATTCAACCTAGATATAATTCTTCAACCACTGAGTTGACTTGATTTCTTAATGGATATATTGGGTATTTCTCTCTGCATGTCTAAATGAAAAAATAGTATAAAATGTAGTTCGATATTTTCTTGATACCTTAGGATTATGGTTATGAAGAGCATATATTTCTATTTTTTTGGTTATTACCTATAATATCTTTTTGCTTCTTAGTTGATTTTTTTATGGTGGAGGGGGTCTCTACTTACTATTTTCAGCCCACTAACCTCATGTGTATATGTAGCTACCATCCAGTTCAGTGTACAGAACACTGCCAGCACCCCTGAAGATTCCTTTCAGCCCTTTTCTAGTGAGTAACCACCCCCTAAGTAACCACTGCTGACTTCTACCACATCAGTTAGTTTTTCTTGACTTTGAACTTCTTATAAATAGAGTCAGAGAGTCGGCATTTCGCAGAACTGGGACTAGCTTTTAAAATACATAATGCCTGTGAGATGTATCTGTGTTGTGGCAGGCATCAGTAGTTCATCTTTTTTTTTTACTGCTTTTGTAGCATTCCATTCTATGAATACATCACAATTTATTTGCTTTTTGTCCTTTTGATGGATTCCTGGGTTGTTTGCAGTTTGGGGCTATTATGCATACAAGCCGCCACAAAATCTGTTATTTTTTAAACTAGTATTTGACACTGTTTTGCAGTTTCTCAGCAATACTCCTTCATTGATTCTCATGTGCTTTTCTAAGTTTGTTAAATGATCTTACCCGCCCCCCTTACATCTAGATTCATAGCTGCTATTCTGCTGTTTTGAAGAAGCCTGATTGCTTGGGTAGAAGGAAGGAAGTGTGGGTGTGTTTAAAGTTGGAGGTGTTAATGAAGTAAACGGGAATGAATAAAGATTCTTGTCATCTATTCAGGTAGTATGATGCATGAGGCAGAACTTTAGCTGAGCCCAGATCAAAGCTTGTCGAATCATCATCAACTAGAGCAGGGCTTGGCCCATAGTAGGTTCTCAGAAAATATTCAATGAGTAAATGCATCAAGTTATCACAAAGACTGAATCAACATGTCTTTAATTTCACTGGGGAAGAATTAGCAGTACGTTAAGAAGATAATACAAGTGGTAAAAACACTGGGATGCAATTTGAGACTTCACCATATTTCCTCTGATAATTTTGATTTGGTTTAGGCTAAATTACTTAATTTCCTTACCCATAGGTTCTTTATCTAAAAATGTTCTTTATTCAATGAAAAAATTATTTCTACAAATCAACAAATATTTGTGTTGATTATATAGGTCAGTGGTTCTTAAACTTGAACATGCATCACAGTCACCTGGAGGACCTGTTAGAACAAAAATTACCTGGCCCACCCATATAGAACCTCTGACTCAGTGGGTCTGGGGTAGAGCTGGGAATTAGCAGGTAATGCTGATCGTTTGATCAGTGACCACACTGATAACTGCTATGGGTCGTTTTGTTTTTCTCCTCCCGAATATTACCAATAAACTACTGGTAAAATCATTTTCTAGGTTGCATAGAGACCTGGTCTAGCTTTTGGATGAGCAGCTTTTTAAATTCAGAAGCTTACTGGACAAAAATGGCACATTGTAAGACTTTGTGTGCAATCCTATGAAGGCTAACCTATAACTTAACTCAGTAATTCTAACCAATCCAGACAGTAATGTCTAAAACTAAAATAGTCCTTTTCCTCCTTGTTCATGTTGCTATGAAAGTCTGTATTCTTAAGGTTTATGTAAGTTGAAATCTTAAATAATTTTTCAGGTTAAGTAATACTACAATTGAAAATTCAACCAAGACAGGCAATTAATGATGGCTTCGCTAGCAGCTGTTTCTACCAGGGGACCAAATAAGGACCATTCAGAGAGTCACAGTTGTTTGGCATGTCTAGAATGATCACAAATTAATTTTTATCTTGTCTAATTCCAAACATTTTTACTTCGTAATGGCTCACAGTAGGTAGAAGGGGGAAGTAGATGGGATTGGAGTTCAAAACCTTAACTGACATTAAGAGATTTGTGCTAAGATTACAGATAGATGTTGATGAGGTGTTGGGCTGTTGGGCGGAGTTGTCTGTAAACTAATTTAAGCACTTCCCCAAGAGCACTAAAGCTCTACTAAAGGTGGTTGGCCCCTTAGTTCCTGTGGTTTTCTTGGTATTCTAATCTTGTAAGAATCAGAAAGAAGTTACTCAGTTAACTTGTTAAAAATTGTGCAAGCATAATGAGAAGAGCAGACTGCCTTCTTTTTAGCTTGCAACTAGTATTTCAGTTAGCAATAATTGCGCCTCGGATAAACCTCATTGGCTACAATACTGCCACTGTGCAAAGCTTGCACCTAGTATTTCAAATATTACTTTGATTTCCCAATATTGTTTTCCTTCATGGATAGACCTATACCTGCAGCACATACTTACAACATGCACACACATATATGTGTATACAGAATCAAAAAGAAGTCTTACCTGGTAACAGTTTAATATGGTATTTTCCAGTAAAAAAGAAAAGATTCAATGCCTTGCTCTTTTGTGGGGAAGGGTACATATTACTGATTAGAACTTAAGGAACTTTTGAAGCCCAGCCATCAAGGCCAAAAATGATCTAGGGAGATCATTTGAAATTTAAAAAGTGGTCATTATTGATTCATGCCTATAAAATAATATCTACTGGAATAGGTAGAAACTGCAGTGAAATTTATAACAATGACTTATCCTTGACTTAAAAATCGAAAGGCAAGATTTTTGTTTTTTGAGTCTGATCCTGAGTATGTGGTTTGCTTTTAAATACTAGTCTGCTTTGTCTTGAGGTAAGTGTACTACAGAAAACTAAATTTAACTGAGCTATGTATTTCAATACTTTTGGGATTTCAGAGATGCTGCCTATGGAAGTTGCAATTTCTACATTACACTTCTTGACTGTTTTCATGCAGTAAAGAAGGTAAGTGAATTGTAAGATGTACCCAGTGTTGAGTTGGAAGACTAGGCCTTTTGTGCAAGGATCTTCCAAGATGTGTATGATGTCAGAGATGTCCCATTTCCCACTAACTTTGGAATAATGCCAAACCAGTAAATGATTTTTCTGAATCTGAGTGTTTCTTGAATGAGTTGGGAAAAAAGCCACTTGAACAACAGCGCTAGTTATGTAATTAGGTTCTAAATCCAGACATGTTTTGGGTGCGTTGTGATTTCAAAGAAAAACAAAAAGTAAATAGATTACTGGTTTCCGAGTTGTCTTTGATTTATGTATTTTATGGGTCTGATAGCCACCAATCCTATTTACCACAGACATTTCTGTAATGCAGTAATTGATACAAACACTTCATTTTGTGTCTTCAAGCATTCAATTTCTAGTTCAGCAGAAGAATTTGTGTAGTCCATTAGTTTGTTACTAGGTTTTATGTAAGACTAAGTAGGTCACCACTGCTTTGTCAAAGTTATTTAAAAATAACTGCTGTGTTTTATAACCAGTACTGCCTGCCGTCTTTGACTCCCAGGGACACCTTTAATATCACATTCTAAATGAATGGGGTCCCCTGGAGTTATGTGACGCAGGCACACTCCCTCCCTCAGGTATGTGTCTTGAATGTCAGGGCAGCACAAGAAACTAGAATTTAAATCAGTAGCCCATGGATCAAATAAACTTTCAACAACATCTCAAGTTTTATGTGACTTACATTCTCACAGTCAAAAGGAGCCCTGGTTTGCTTTCTTGTATAATGAAACATGGTGGCTTTCTGAGAAATTTGAGGACTAGTTAGCATACTAATTCAGATATTAATTAGTATATCTTTTTTTTTCCTGTATTAGGCAACAAGGTATAGAACTTAATGTTGTTTTGGGTTTGAGTCCAGTGACTATTAATAAAGGTGATCAAGTTCGTTGCCACAGGCTCTGAGGCAGCTTGATCAGGCCTCACTTTAGGCGGGTAATGTGCAGAGGAGGTGATCAAGAGATGGAGGGTATAAATGACCCCTGGGAACTGCTAATGCAGGCAGGTATACCTCTCCTTATGCTAGGGTTCCCTTCTCTCTACTTCCACTTCCTTTAAAAAGAGAGGTGAAAAACTTAGAGGGCCTTGGAAATGGTCCACTCTAACATTCTATTGTTATTTGTCAGCTTAGTTTTTTTCCTTTTTATCAGATATTATATCCAAAGCCTAATTAATTAGCAGGAACTATAAGTCAAAGACTCCTTTTCTTGCTCTATATTTAATTTTATTCGAGAGTCAACAGCTTCTGATTTTCAAGTTAAACATCTTTAATTTGTAGCTGATTTTGAATATTATTGCATATAAAAAACGTTTATAAAAGTAATTGTGACTTCATTTTAATGCAGCTTCTAATAGGTTCTCCTTATGAGTAGAAATTGCCTTTAAACTACATTTTATTGTATCACTCTGTTAAGAGCATGTAGTTCAAATAGCATGACATATATTGAGTATTTTGAATTCAAAGAAATATAACTAATCATAGTCTTGGAATTAGAATTTAAATAGCTATATTTTTTTAAATGAGGGTTTTTTGTTTGATACGGTAGCCTTCTCATTTTCCATTCATATTTCAGTGGTTTAAATTTTGAAAGCTGAGTTTATAGAGTCATCCCTTTTGAACCAAGAATACCTTGCTGATCAAGAATTTTTACACACAGAGATGGAAAGTACAGCATAGAGAATATAATCAGTAGTAGAACAATAACATTGTATGGTGACAGATTGGGACTACACTTAGGGTGGTGAGCACTGAGTAATGTGTAACATTGTCAACTTCGTTATGTTGGACACCTGAAACTAATAAAACATTGTCAACTACAACAACAACAAAAAATCCTTGGTTGCATGCTGTCTGGCTCAGTGAGCAGGGATAACACCTCTCAGAGGCCACCAGCTTGTCTTTGTCTCAGAAATTAGATACTCTGTTTATTTTGCTTAGCATGACCTGCCCGCTGCAACTGAGGGTGAGGCTACAGAATAGAACAGAAATTTTATGGGTTTTCTTTTTATTGAAAGAAGAATTTTTTTCCTCAAAATGTTTAATTTTTTGTATCAGGAACATTCATCTTTTAATCCAAATTCAGAAGAATTTGAAAGTGAAGATATTTATGAAGTGGTGGGATTTGTTTGGGATAAGCTAACCTATGATTTACTTCTTTATTATTTATTTAAGGACCATTGCTTGGTGGTGTTGATCATTAGATCAGCTGACTAAGTTATTAAAGTTAGTATGATTACTTTGAAGTCTTCATTATTTAGCTGTGCATGGATAGGATGATTGATGAACACATAGCCCACCTTCTTTGAAAACTATTAAGTGGAACAAAATCTGAATATAATAATGCTCTTTTGGGTTACCTCCTGATATTTTTAATTAGGAAATTGGATCGGAAATTGTTCTCTTATTTGCATCTTTATTCTTAAAAGCTTTCCTTTGGATTTTAGGCAATGCAGTATGACTTCCTTAATTTCAACACATTTAACCTTGATGAATATGAACACTATGAAGTAAGTTTTCAAGGATACTGCTTTTAACTCCTTTATTCATGTTTTACTTACAGAGGTAATATTCTTGTTTTTTGAAGAGGTGAACAATTTAGATATGTATAGAGAAAAAAAAAGGCAAGTCTTTATCCTCTTACCCCCATTCTGAAGTTCCAGTTCTTAGTGGTGATTTTATATTTGATGCATCTTTCCCAGAGTGCATGAATGTGCTCCTGGGCATTTTTCTTTCTTGTTTAATTTTTTTAGTACTGATAATTTTCATAGAGTGATTAAATGAGGAGATTTAAAAACCCTTAGCATAGGATCTGGTGAGGTGAATAAAAGTCCTTATACATCTAATTACCTCTGGAAAATGTTTTTATCATAACCTTTTGTTTGTATGAAGTCAAGACACTTCTGGGTGCAAATTACAGAAAGTAAATACAAATGGCTTAAATAAAAAAGGGGACATTTATTGATTTACATAAATAAAAAGTCTAGGAGCAGGTGTAACTTCATGTATGACCAGATGAATGTACTCAGATACTCGCCAGAAAAAACTAGTTTTGTTACCAGGCCAGCCCTCCCCAGTAGTGATGGCGACCAGCATCTTTGATTGACTCACTGTGCAAACTCATCAGAAGAAACCCACAAGTTCCTCATTGGCCTGCCTTATTAGATCATGTGCCTTGCTCTGAGCTAGACTGTGTTCGTGGTGAGGGTAGTTGTTGGGTGGATCATCTCAGTAGTTGGAGGGGTATGCTGGGATCAGCCCTGTCAAACCACACAGACAATAAAAGAGAGAAAGAGAAAGAAGAAAGTCCAGGAAGGCAAAACAATAGATGTCCTCTACATTTGTAAATGTAGTATATTTTAAAGAGTAAGTAATTTGATTCTGCCATTCCATCCTTTAAATAGTAAGATGCTATCATGCTAAAGGTCTTTTTTGCCAAGAGTACTTGCGGAATCTTGTCTTTTTATCCTACTGTAGTTATCTGGAGCAGGCTTTCTCACCAATAATGGAGTGATTCCAACAGACAGCACTTTTATGCAACAGTGTCTGGAATCCTCAGATAACTGTCCTTTCACAATTTCTAGAGTATTATTTTTTTTAATTTTTCAAAAAAAATTTAGAGAGAGAGAGAGAGAGTGGGCGAGGGGCAGAGAGAGAGGAGAGAGAGAATCCCAAGCAGGTTCCACACTGTCAGCGCAGAGTCTGACGTGGGCTCGATCTCAAGAACCTTGAGATCATGACCTGAGCCAAAATTCAAGAGCTGGACACCCAACTGACTGAGTCAGCGAGGTGCCCCTAGAGCACCTATTATTTTAAACTTTTAGGTATAACTGAACTGTTCTAATAGTTACGGTTAGTCATTACTGTGATGTACCAAAGATCTAAAACATACCATGATTGATTCATTCGGGCCAACCGTATCTTTACTTCTCTGTAATACCAGTATGTTTCTGAAGTACAATATATATTTAATGCACATCCTAAACTGATAAATATAACTTATTTATTAATACCATTATTTTTGTGCTTGTCCTCATAAAATTAAACATTTAAAATAAAATATACTTTCTCTTTCTAGGCAAATAAAACTACTAAGAACACCAGTTGGTGTTCCTTGAGTGGAGCAGAGTGATGCTTTTATGTGTTACTGAGGAGTAATATAGGTGCTAATTAGCTTCCCTCTCACTAATGCAGAAATTGCAGTGTTGGGGGTAGTAGCAAGGTTGCCCCCATATGCTGTTTACTTTAGTGAAACTGCACTGAAACTCAAGGAGCTGTTTAAGTAGCTACAAGCCATGGATAGTTTTGTTTCTCTACAGATATTTAGAAATTTTGGAGTAGTGTCTTTCATTGATTCCCCGATGCCCAGTTTTTCCTATTACATTACTTTTCTGAATTCAATATGCATCTTATAATATGTGATGTCTGCAATTCAGTAAAATCTAATCACATGTTTCTCATAATAAAATCTCTAGATTTCTGATTCCATTTCAAAGTTGGAATACCTGGACATGTTTTCATTCTTGCTTAGGCCTTTTAGTATGGAGCAAGGGTTCGTTAATTCCCCTCACTGATAATTAAGTCAAATAAATTGGATTTGGGTTACCTGACTGGCAACTCCAGTTGTAGATGCTCAGGCAACTCCCAGTTTATTGCTTACTTGTTCTTAGGTGCGCATAAGTATACCCCAATTGCTTGTTTTTATTGCTAGTTCTCTCCTCCACTATCAAGTCTTCTACTTCCTGCTTCAGTTTTTGTGTATCCATTTCTATTATTGTTAAAGTTGAGCTGTATTTATCCTACAATAATTATGATGGTAACTCAGTTGAAAGGACTTAGTAACAGGAAGTAAGGTGTTTTAAATATCAGTTTATGTTCACGCTTTTTTCTAAAGCTGTACTGTGAAATTAGTGTACTTGTAATTTTGTGGTGGGTTTAGTGCAAATTCTTCATTGACCCTTTTACTAAATAGCTAACAAAATGATGGAAGTATGTGTCTCTAGAAATAAAGTGTAAATATCAAGAAATCAGAAGTTTTTTCCCCCCCCCTTTGTTCAAGGAGTCAAGATTGCTCATGTTGGAAGCCACGTAGTCATTCAGGGAAATAGGAAAGTTTCTAAGATCCCTCATAATAAAAAGTTTGCTTTCTTATTAATTAGCAGCAATTATATGAGTATTTACCTGGATAAAATAATTAAAACACTTAGTTATATTTTGAATAGCAGCAGTTAGTTCTGTTTTCCAAAGGCTGACTATCCAAGCAAAGGAACACTTTTTAAAAACATGATTAGAAAAATAAATAAAAATAAAAATAAAAACATGATTAGGATCAGAAGAAGTTGACTACTCCCAGGGAGTACTCATAGCAGGCTAAATTTTAGTTTCCTATCTCATGGTCATTTATAAACTGATTCTGTGCTAAAATAAATGGATTTGAAGTCCTTCAGACACTCAGTATTGGGGAGGAGTGTGGACGGGAGATTAAGTCTAAAAATGAATTGTACTGGTCTTCCCTTTGCAGAAAGCAGAAAATGGAGATTTAAATTGGATAATACCAGACCGATTTATTGCCTTCTGTGGACCTCATTCAAGAACCAGACTTGAAAGTGGTATGCAAAAATAATGGGACCTAGTATCGTTTTGTTATTAAAAGTATCTATCCTGTATTTTCTTTTGAAAGAGGCCAAAGGTCTGTCTTAATTATTTAAATATACTTGGTCGTTTTTATTCTGCCAGGCTTTTAACTTTTTGAATTAATGCTTTTATAGTTATAATCAAATTGGTATTCCACCCCCAGGTCAGATACTCTTTCCACCCAATTACAGGTGAAATTGTTAGGCATTGTTTTCTTTCTGCATTTGACAATATCTGGTGAATTTTTTTATGTAGGTTACCACCAACATTCTCCTGAGGCTTATATTCCATATTTTAAGAATCACAACGTTACTACTATTATTCGTCTGAATAAAAGGATGTATGATGCCAAACGCTTTACGAATGCTGGTTTCGATCACTATGACCTTTTCTTTGCGGATGGCAGCACCCCTACTGATGCCATCGTCAAAGAATTTTTGGATATTTGTGAAAATGCGGAGGGTGCCATTGCAGTACATTGTAAAGGTAAGTTCCTAGGATTGGTTAAAGATGCTGGACACATATGTATGTACGTTTAGAAACAAACCATGCCCCTTTAGGTTATATGCCAGGATACATGAAGCTGCCTTTGTTGTTGTTGTTTGTAAGTTGCTGTTTTCTTAAAACCACTTTATTGAGGTATGATTGACATTAAAAAGCTGTGCATATATCGAATGCCTTTAAAACCCTAATTTTGGGGTGCCTGGGTAGCTCAGTTGGTTAAGCATCCAACTCTTGGTTTCAGCTCAGCCCATGATCTCCTGGTCATGGGAATGAGCCCCATGTCAGGCTCTGCACTGAGTGCGGAGCCTTCTTAGGGTTCTCCCTTTCCCTCTCCCTCTGCCCCTCCCCTGCTCTTTCGCTTTCGCTTTCTCTTTCTCTTCCTCTCTTTCACACTCTCAAAAAAGACATCCTAATTTCATATGAAAAGTGTCATAAATTAACTTGTATTCATTGGTAACCCTGCAAAGGCTTATCTATCACACTGAAATGCATTCATTTATTCCTTGAATATTTACTCAGTGCTCTCTGTTTGGTATGTTCTAGAATATGTCAATGAGCAGAGCAGACTCTTAAGAGCTTGTCTTTGTGGTGCTTATATTCTAACAAGTTTCTGTGTTTTTAGCAGTTAAAGCAGTGCTTTAGCACTTAGTAAGTATTTATTGAATGAATGACTGTGTAATAATATACTGTATGATGTACTAGGATTTCAGTACTTTCCATTTCAGTAATGGAAAGAACAGAGAGAAGATTAGTAAGGAAATAGAGGATTTGAACAACACAGTAAAACCAACTTAGACATAGCAGACACACCCGGAACACTGACCCCCAAAAAGGGAGCACACATTTGTCTTAAGGATACCCACGACATGGTAGTAATGGTCGCACAGCAATGAGTTGGTTAATGCCACTGAAATGGACACTTAACAATGGTGACCATGATCTCCAGACACCAGCCCTAAAGAAACGTAGATCTCTGAATTATCTGACAAGGAATTTAAAACAGCTGACTTTATTTTATTTTTATTTTTATTTTTTTTTAATATATGAAATTTATTGTCAAATTGGTTTCCATACAACACCCAGTGCTCATCCCAAAAGGTGCCCTCCTCAATACCCATCACCCCCCTCCCCTCCCTCCCACCCCCCATCAACCCTCAGTTTGTTCTCAGTTTTTAACAGTCTCTTATGCTTTGGCTCTCTCCCACTCTAACCTCTTCTTTTTTTTTTTTTCCTTCCCCTCCCCCATGGGTTTCTGTTAAGGTTCTCAGGATCCACATAAGAGTGAAACCATATGGTATCTGTCTTTCTCTGTATGGCTTATTTCACTTAGCATCACACTCTCCAGTTCCATCCACGTTGCTACAAAAGGCCATATTTCATTTTTTCTCATTGCCACATAGTATTCTATTGTGTATATAAACCACAATTTCTTTATCCACTCATCAGTTGATGGACATTTAGGCTCTTTCCATAATTTGGCTATTGTTGAGAGTGCTGCTATAAACATTGGGGTACACGTGCCCCTATGCATCAGTACTCCTGTATCCCTTGGATAAATTCCTAGCAGTGCTATTGCTGGGTCATAGGGTAGGTCTATTTTTAATTTTCTGAGGAACCTCCACACTGCTTTCCAGAGCGGCTGCACCAATTTGCATTCCCACCAACAATGCAAGAGGGTTCCCGTTTCTCCACATCCTCTCCAGCATCTATAGTCTCCTGATTTGTTCATTTTGGCCACTCTGACTGGCGTGAGGTGATATCTGAGTGTGGTTTTGATTTGTATTTCCCTGATAAGGAGCGACATTGAACATCTTTTCATGTGTCTGTTGGCCATCCGGATGTCTTCTTTAGAGAAGTGTCTATTCATGTTTTAAAACAGCTGACTTTAAAAATTAGGGGCTTCTGGCTGGCTCACGCAGAGTGTGCAACTCTTGATCTCAGGGTTGTGAGTTCAAGCCCCACCTTGGGTGTGAAGCCTACTTTAAGTAAACTGTGAAAAAAATGCTCAGTGAGCTAAAAGGAAACATAAGGAAGTAAGTGAAACCAGAAAAATGATGCATGAACAAAAATGGTAAATTTTATGTCAGGTCTATTTTACCACAATTAAAAAAAAATAAATAATTATGGGGCGCCTGGGTGGCTCAGTTGGTTGAGCTTCCGACTTCGGCTCAGGTCACGATCTCACCATCTGTGAGTCGAGCCCCACGTCGGGCTCTGTGCTGACAGCTCAGAGCCTGGAGCCTGCTTCGGATTCTGTGTCTCCCTTTCTCTCTAACCCTCCCCCAATCATGCTCTGTCTCTGTCTCAAAAATAAAATAAACCATTAAAACATTTTTTTTTAAATAAAAAAATAATTAAAACAAAATCCAACATTGGTTATTTCATTTTTTTTTTAATTACAATAAGCAATTGAGGTTATGCTCAGCTGAGCTCCTCATTCAGGGTGGTTTTGCCCCCCAGAGAACATTTGGCAATGTCTGAAGACATTTTTTTTGTTTTGTTTTGTTTTCACAACTTGGTGGGAAGATGCTACTGGCATCTGGTGGGTATAGGCCAGTGATGCTCTTAAACAGCCTACAGTGCACAGGAGAGCCCCCATACCAGCCCCCAAATTCAGTAGTGCTGAGGTTGAGAAACCCGGAAGTTGACCGGGGACCAGTTAAAAACCTGAAGAGGATTTGATAGGATTGGATCTTTGTTTCGGGAAGAAAACTGATGATACTATAAAGCGTGGATTATCATATGCAAAGTGAGATTATCTAGGGAGTGTATTAATTTGCTTGGGGTACCACGTCAGAATCCCACAGACTGTGTAGTTTGAACAGAAGTTATTTTTTCACAGTTTGAGAAGCTAGAAATTCAAGATCAGGGTGTTGGCAAAGGTTGGATTCTGATGAGGCCTCTTCCTGGGTTTCAGACAGCTGCCTTCTTTTTCCTATGTGTACACTCACTCCTGGTGTCTCTTCCTCTTCTTTAAAAAAATTTTTTTTAATGTTTATTTAATTTTAAGAGAGAGAGACAAAGCGTGAGCATAGTGAGGTGGGGTGGTGGGGGGCAGAGAGAGAGGGAGACACAGAATCTGAAGCAGGCTCCAGGCTCTGAACTGTCAGCACAGAGCCTTACATGGGGCTCAACCCACGAACCATGAAATCATGACCTGAGCCGAAGTTGGATGCTTAACTGACTGAGCCACCCAGGTGCCCCGTGTCTCTTCCTCTTCTAAGGACACCAGTCCTACTGGATTAGGGGCCTTCCCCACATGACCTTGTATAACCTTAATTGACTCCATAAAAGTCCTTTCCCCAGAGATAGTCACATTGGGAAATATGACTTTAATATGGATTTTGAGGGGCACAGGGAGTGGGGGACCCAATTCAGTCCATAACATTGTGTTTGCTGGGTCCCCAGCATTCATGTTTTCGCATGTAAAATCCCAGCAGCCTCCAAAGACTTAACTCATTCCAACATCAGTTCCAGATCCAAAGTCTCATCTAAATGTCCTCTAAGTCATGTAATGGGTGACACTCCAGGTACAATTCATCCTGAGGCAGAATTCCTCCTGGTCTGTGAACTTGTGGAACCTGGCAAGTGAAGTGCATCTAAAATGCAGTAGTGGGACGTGCATAGGGTAGATGTTCCCATTCCAAATGACAGAAATCAGAAAAAAGGGCTTGACAGGTCCCAAGCAAGTCCAAAACCTGGCAAGGCAAATACTGTTAGATGTTAAGGCTCAGAAATAATGCTCTGGCTCCATTCTCTGTCATGCAGGCCCACTGGGGTAGCAGCCCTGTCCCTGAGCTCGGGCAGAAACAGCCTGGCCACTGACCACAGAGGTGACCCCCACCCTCTGAAACTCAGGAGTAGACAGCCTTGCCCCTGGGCTTATGGTGGCAGTGACAGCCCTGTTGGCCCCTTGGGGGTATGTTTCTCTTTTCTTGAAGAGAAACATGAGATATGTTTTTAGTGAGATGTTTCTGTTAGTCCTGTTTAGAACCCCAGGAATTTGAAAGCCTTTATTTCATCCTGTATGTATCCCCTTTGTTTCATCCTGACAGTGTGTCTGCTGGTATAATCAATCCCATCACTATTTTTGGCTTCTGCTGAAATGGCTGATTAAATCCATAGGTAATCAGTTTATGGAATAGATCGTTGACTATACCCTTGGTGTTCTCTCTAGAACACACCTTCTCACTCTGCAATATGGATAGGCCTAGAATTTTCTAAATGTTTAGTTTCTGTTTTGCTTAACAATTCCTTCTTCAGTTGATTTGTCTTCTCTCACATTTTACTATAATCAGTAAGGAGGAACCAGGCTGTACTTTCAATACTTGGCTTATAAATCTCTTTTGCTAAATATCCAGGGTTGTCACTCACAACTTCTACCTTCCATAAAGCAATAAAACAATTTAGCTAGGTTTTTTTTTTCTTTCTTTCTCTTTCTCTTTCTTTCTCTTTTTCTTCTCTTTTCTCTCCTTTCCTTCCTTCTTTCTTCCTTTTTTTTTTTTTTTTTTTTTTTTGCCATTTTCTAACAAGGATTGCCTTTCTTCTGGTTTCTAATAACATGTTCCTCATTCCCATCTGAGTCAGAGCCAGAGCCAGAGCCAGAGTCACTGTTAATGCCCATATTCCTACCAACAGTCCCTTCAAGGCAATCTAGGGTTTTGCTAACATTGTGCTTTAAAACTTCCAGAGCTTTTACAATTACAACTCCAAAGCCACTTACGCATTTTTATATATTGTCACTGTAACACACCACTTCACAGTACCAGAATCTGTATAAGCAAGGGTTTTCTAGAGAAACAAGCAATGGCATGTGTATATATAGAAAGAGATTAATTGTAAAGAATTGGCTTGGGTGAATTGAAGGCTAGCAAATACAAAATCTGCCATATGAGGTGACAGACTGGACACTTGGGAGAGCTTATGGTGCAGCTGAGGTCTGAAAGCATACTGCTAGGGAATTCTCTCTAGCTTGGGGAAGATGGCCTTTGTTCTCTTCAGACCATCAACTGATTGGGTGAGGCCCACCCACATTATGGAGGGTAATCTACTTACTCATAGTCCAGCAATCTAAATGGCAGTGTCATCCAAATACACCTGCCAGACTGACCTACAAAATTAACCATCACAGCAGGTAATGATAGTAGTCTGGATGGGAGTAAAGAAAGGATAGCAGGAATAGAGTTAAAAAAGAAATCTATATGAGGGTGCCTGGGTGGTTTAGTTGGTTAAGCATCCAACTTTGGCTCAGGTCATGAGCTCACGGTTTGTGAGTTCAAGCCCTGCATCGGGCTCTGTGCTGACCACTCAGAGCCTGGAGCCTGCTTCGGATTCTGTGTTTCTCTCTCTCTCTCTCTCTCTCTCTCTCTGCTCCTCTCCTACTTGTGCGCTCTGTCTCTCTCTCTCTCAAAAACAAACATTTTTAAAAAAATTTTTTAAAAATCCATGTGAAAATAGGAATAGAAATAGCGTAGAAAAAAACTGTTAGGGGAGAAAGTATAAGATTCTAAGCCCGTGTGTTTGGAAAGATGATGCTACCATGAACAGAAAACTCGAAGTAGAAAGCAGTACTAACAGTCTCACTTAGAAAGTGATTTTCAGTGTTGACTATATAGAATCATCTGGGGGGATTTTAGGAATCTCCATGTCCAGGCTGTCTCACATACCAATTAAATCAGAATTCTCCAGTATTTTTTAACACTCTTCAGGTGATTGCCATGTGCATCCAAACTTGAGAACCACTGTTGAGCGGGGAAGCAGAAACCTTTTAAGAAAAATTCTACCTCCCCTACAAAATTCTGGAGTACATGAGACCAGGTCCGTTTGGTTTGTTTCTGTTTCTAGCTGGCCTTGGACGAACGGGCACTCTAATAGCCTGCTACATCATGAAGCATTACAGGATGACAGCAGCCGAGACCATTGCTTGGGTCAGAATCTGCAGACCTGGCTCAGTGATTGGGCCTCAGCAACAGTTTTTGGTGATGTAAGTAGACAGAGAGCTTTTGTAATTCCTGAGGGAACACATGGGCCTGGCAAATGATAGGAAGTAGATTTTTTCTTAGTCACTAACAACAGATAGTCGAGTAGGAGAAAGTTGTTTGCATGTGTCCTTCTGGAAAGCTATGTTTTGATGTTATTTAAATGCTCTAGGAAACAGGCAAGCCTCTGGTTGGAAGGTGACTATTTTCGTCAAAAGTTAAGGGGTCAGGAGAATGGAAAACACAGAGCAGCTGTCTCAAAACTCCTCTTGGCTGTTGATGACATTTCAATCAATGGGGTCGAGAATCAAGACAAGCAAGAACCTGAACTGGTAATCGAACCATCCCTATCGTGCTGTTGTCATTGTTTTCAGTGCTGTTGAGGACCATATAGGGCATGGGGGAAATTGTAGATAAAAATAATAAAGCACGTTTTTGAGGGATTATCGTCACACATTTTTTTAATACTTACAGCTCCCTCTAGGAAACTTTTACTCAAAATAATTCAAATAAGGTCATATGGCCATAAAATGGAAGGTTTTTTTTTTATTTTTTGTCCTTTTGTTTATTTACTCACTAGGCACTGGTGGTAAAAAGAGGTATGTGAAGGAAGCCCTTTAGATGGACCTAATGACATTTCCCCGTGCACCTGCACCCCCAACCCGGCGTTTTTTCCATTTCATGACTGTTGATTTAGGGAACTAGTTGTTCTCAAATGGAAAAGTTTATAAAGAACCAAGCAAGAGTTTAGGGGTAGTGGTACTATATTAAGTGGTGGTGAGTGGATTGTGAAATTTTACAAAGAATGTTTTCATTATTGGAAACCCATCATGCCTCTTCACTGTCAGTATGTTTTATAACAAGAGTGCTGTTGGGTTCTGTGTCTGTGAATGTCAACTTTTGGTTGTCTTGAAATGTGACCCGTGTTTATTTTTGAAAGCAGCAAAACACTGTAGAGTTCAGCAGTTCATTTGTATGTGTCTGTCTGGGTAAACATAGCTGCTATGCTTTTGCCTTAATAAGTGCAACTGAAGTCACTAGCTTAGTGTCTCTTTACTTATACAGTACAGTGATGATGACGAAATCCATGGAGTGACACAAGGTGATAGACTTCGTGCCCTGAAAAGCAGAAGACAGTCAAAAACAAACGCTATTCCCCTCACGTGAGTCTGGTTTCCTTTGTGTGGTTGATGTTATTTAATATGTACATGAGCACTTTATCTTGTATGTTTTTCTCAATAGTTGCATGCCCATTATGCCACTTTGAAATGCTTACTTACATTATTTAAAATCCAGGGATGTTGCCCAAGAAGCTCTTGGCCATACTTTATCTCCATCTTCTATTGTAACCTCACTAGCCTGTATAGAAAGGAAAGCATTTTCCCTATGGATAGTCACCACGTGACATCCTCAGGAGAGTGGCAGCAGATGTAAAACCACAGAATGACAGATTTGTCCATAGTTATTAAAATTGTGAATTTCCTTAAATTCACTACCATATTATAGGCAGTTTATTTGGATATGGTAGAATTTAATCTGTGATGACATTGTGGCTTAATGTCATATTTTAGGGTAACAATGAACTAGATTAGATGATTATTTTTGTATTAATTTTTGTTGAACTATTTTCAAGTTATAGAAGAAGGTTTAGTATGGAGGTAGGAAGTTTTATAGTTAGTGTGTGTATGTCCACATGTACTTGGTTGTGTAAGTTGTTAGTTGGGATTCAATCTTATGGAATATCCCAGATTGTTAGAGAAATATGTAGAGTTAAAAAACTTGGTCATTACACTTTTTTTCTAGGATATTCTTTCGTAGATGCTGTAATCTAGGCTGTTGGATTTCTTCCTTTTCATTGTGGGCTGTCACATTTCCATTTATGTTTTTTGGTGATGGAGAATGGAGATAAGTCATTTTGTTTATTAGTCAGCATCTTACAATATGGTAAGGACCTGATGGCATCATAAATGTTCATGGTAGAGAAGAACAGGCCTTCTTTTTAATTAACAGTGCGTCTTCGCTGGCATCTCCTTGTTATATTAACTAGAATTACACAGAACGCATGTGTCCTCATAGGCTACTCACGGCCTTGGGAGGTTCTTAAAAGACCCAAAGAAAAGAATGGGGTTTTTCAAAAAAGGGCCATGTGAATGAGAGGCGTCAAGTATTGATTGTAGGTATTTACTAAGCATTCTTTGCAGCTTAGTGGTGCATCACAAAACTGAAGAAGCTTTAAGAATAGTGCACTTTATATAATTTATTTAACTTCAAATGCCATTTTGTTTTTAATTTTGTTGTCTTCATCTAAGGCCTGAATGTTTCTTTTTATTTAGAAATATTGTAGTCCCTCCAGATAATCATCCTGAAGCGGTAAGAGACATGGTAGAGGAAATAGGTACTGCCCTGGAGCATTGCTCAGACTTCACTGTGCATTTGAGTCTCCTGGGAGCTTGTGAAAATGCAGATTATGGTTATTGGGCCTGGTCTGTGATTCTGCATTTCTAGCAAGCTTCCAGGTTTTGAGGCACTGCTGGTCCAGGGACCACACTTTGAGTCGCAAACCCTAGAAAATGGGTGATTTGTGGGTTGCTTTTAGTCATGCCTAGGTGTTTTGTTTTTACAAATCTGCAACATCAGTTTATTTCTCAGTAACTTCTGATCAGAAGGCATGTTGGGAGTTGGGATGGGAATTCTGCTTTATCTAAAGTTCTGGTTAAATAGGGCTTATAGGAAATTTCCTTTAGTTACTCTGAGCCCGCTCCCTTGTGAATATGTGTTCCAGAAGGTTCACGTCACTTGTTTTCTTTTCTACAGATCAGACGATAAGGCTCTTTCATAGCTGATAGGTTTGTGGTAATATAAAAGAAAACCATGAACAAGACTAAAATTCTAAATACTATTGGAAACCAGCAGGTGACGCTAGGTGTGATTACATTCACTTTGGTGTGTGAGGTTCTCCAGGGTGAAAGCTGAGCAAAGTCAGTGATGGTTGAAGGAAAGACCAGCCTCTGCTATCACATGCTAGTTACAGAGTTACCCCCCACCGTACCCACAAAAGAAATAAAGGACATGGCTGGCCCTTTTCCCTGAAGCACTTAGCCTAATTTATAAACCAAGGAAAATGGTAAAAGTTAAAATAAATAAAGCGCTAGTTCAAGTTCCTGTAATTGTAACCCTTAAAACAGTAGAATAGCCTCCAAACTGTCCCCCTCCCATACACATAATCAACAGGCTTTTAGGCCACAGTTTATTTTATTTTACTTTTTTAAATGTGTTTTTATTTATTTTGAGAGAGAGTGCAAGCAGGGGAGGGACAAAGAAAGAGAGGGAGACAGAGAATCTGAGGCAGGTTCCATGTTCTGAGCAGTCAGCATAGAGCCCTACACATGGTGTGAACGCAGGAACCTTGAGATCCGGACCTGAGCTGAAGTTGAATGCTTATCCAGTTAACTGAGCCACCCAGGCGCTCCTAGTCCACACTTTTAAAGGAAAAGACAAAATGTTAAAATCCTTTTAAGCTCTTAAGTATAAAAACCCTGGGGGGGTTTAGATTTCCCTTCCTTCTTTACAACATTTTACTTACCCTTTCTCTGCTTTTTCAGACCCTCCTTGCTATTAGAATCCTCTTTTATTGTCGTATTTGTAGTTCTTTTGGTCCTAGAAGAAGAGGTCACTTAGGGATTTCCTTTCCCTCCCAAGTGTTTGTTGTTACTTTAGAAATAAAAGTTTCCTAAGATAGAGTTTTGAACAGCAGCTTGGGTTGAGAAATCTAAATTCAGTCCTTGCCTCCTGATTTTGACTCCTTTATCACTTGTGGGTAACCTATTTTGCTTCACTGTTGGTACTTAGATGAATGAAAATACTTAGGTGAATGAATATAAGATTTTTAAAGTTTTTTTTTTTAATGTGTATTTATTTTTGAGAGAGAAAGACAGAGCCTGAGCGGGGGAGGGAGAGAGAGAGAGGGAGACACAGACTCCAAAGCAGGCTCCAGGCTCTAAGCTGTCTGCACAGAGCCTAACACGTGGGGCTGGAACTCAGGAACCTTGAGATCACGACCTGAGCTGAAGTCAGATGCCACACCCAGGAGCCCCAGTGCTGGTGATTCTTTTTTTTTTTTTACATTTATTTATTTTTGAGAAACAGAGTGAGACAAAGCGTGAGCAGGGGAGGGGCAGAGAGAGAAGGAGACACAGAATCTGAAGCAGGCTTCAGGCTCTGAGCTGTCAGCACAGAGCCCGACGCGGGGCTCGAACTCATGGAGCCATGAGATCATGACCTGAGCCGAAGTCGGATGTTCAACCAACTGAGCCACCCAGGTGCCCCTCCAGTGCTGGTGATTCTTAAGAGCAAGTTTATAGTACACAAAATAGCATTCCAATTACTGTTTTCTATTTTACAAACAGTATTTGGGGGAGGGTTAAAATTGTTAGATATTGTAAAATAGTCCTTTTCTCAGGGAGTCTGTCTGATCCCAACTGCCACGAAGACAGTAAATCATGTAGCGCCATGACCTTGAAGTGACCTGCAGGACATGATGGCACGTATATTATTGTCTGTGCTAAAATAGATTTGGTAGATTTTATAATTTCATCCATGCTGCCTGTCTTTTCTGTATAGTGATGATTTCTGCTAGGTTTGTTGGGGTTAAATGAAATGGTACATAAAGAATGAAGTGTACTCTACCTGGGAATAAGGTGAAAATATGGATCTAATTTGCCTCAAATCCTCTTTAATAGCACAGTGTGGATGAGTATGTGTTTCATCATTGGGAAATAATTCTTATGCCAGGAGCTTTATTAGAGGAACAGTGAAAAATCTGTAATGTGGACACTTGGATATTTTGGCCATTCTGCCGTTAAGATAACTGTTAAATCAGTAACTGCAAATGAAAGTTGGGGTGGATGAAGAGTTCTCTAGTATTCCTGGGCCATTTATTCTGTTCTGTCTAAATACTAAGCCCCTTCAATCTTAACATTTATTAGTAGGTTTGTGTTTTTGTGGGAGTGTAACTTGCAGGGTGAGATTAGATTTGATTTCAGGTTCATCCTTAGTGTAATCCCTTGTTGCTAGATACCATACCAGGGTGCCTGACACATAGTGTTCAGTGATTCAGATGACAAGGACACCAGTAAAAATGGCCTAGTAAGCCAGACCAATCATTTATGACTTGATTCATGCAGTACTTTGCACAAAGTGAATGCTCAATAATAGCGCCTTTTATATTTGGTCACAGATGTGTCCAGGTGACCAGTTGGAACTATAGTAGCTGGAATACCACTCTTCCAACTGTGAGGTTTCCTTCTTCACTGCCAAAAACTAGACTGCTGGGTTAAGAAATCCTGAGCTGAAAGCTCAGTTTGGCCACAGGAGGAAAACGAATGAAGAAAACAATGAAGGAGGGGTGCCTGGGTGGCTCAGTTGTTGAGTGTCCCACTTCAGCTTAGGTCATGATGTCACGGTTTATGGGTTCAAACCCTACATTGGGCTCCGTGCTGACAGCTCAGACCCTGGAGCCTGCTTCCGGTTCTGTCTCCCTCTCTGCCCCTCCCCGGCACTCTCGCTCACTCGCTCGCTCTCTCATGCGCTCTCTCTCTCTCTCCCCCCTCCCTCTCCCTCTCCCTTTCTCTCTCAAAAATAAATAAACATTTAAAAAAATTAAAAAAAAAAAAACAACTAAGAAAATAGATATGGTGTTAATACATGGGGGAAATTGCCCTCATTTTGTGTTGCCCAGGGTTGGACGTGCTTCTTTATGCCTTATATGCAGAATACGCAGTTTGCCTTAGCTCCCAGATGATCCAGCGTATGACTCCATGGAAGTTAGATCACATCTGCTATGCCGTGTTCATTTATAATTGTGCCTTCTCTGAATCATTGTTAATTATCAGGCCATAGCTTCTTGTTATTGTTGGTTGGTTAGGTTTCCCTCCTTTTTCTCTGGTTTGGTTTAGTTTTCTGTGTGTGCATATCATGTGCTTTTTGAAGAATTTCAGTCATGTAACTACAACTCTGATTTCCGTATCACACAGTTAAGTTAACATGGGGCAGTTATCCCCCATGAGATTAGAGGTTAGAGGTCGGGTCTAACCTTTTGTTACCAAATACCCAATCAGCTGAAAACTGAAGGTAGCATTTTCTCCCCCAGCACAAAATAGCAAGACTCCATCCTTGTTTCCCACCCCTTTGTATCTATCATAGGGTGTCTAAAATTCACACGTGGCTTTATTTATTTATTATTTATTTATTTTGGCTTCCCAATTTGAACATCTGTTCTTTCCCCTTCACCCCTTTCCAGATGTTCCCTAGCTGTGCTGACCTCTGCACTGTGTAGTGTTGTCATCTGGTGGATTGTTTGTGACTACATTCTTCCCATCCTGCTATTCTGTCTCGATGGTTTCAGAACACAGTAGCCGTCGGGACCCTTTGACAAATAGCTGCTGTGTAAGTGTCCCATTCCATTTCTCTACGTGGTCCCCTCTGGTGGCCAGTGTGTTTCTCATGATGCATGTTTTTCTCACTGTCAGCTCTCCTAGCTTTATTGGTTTGCCTCTTTTCAAAGGTTCTTTTTCTGAAACTTCTCAATTAATGGGATGGTGGCGGGAGGAGGTCTTCCCAGATCCTTTCATGTAGGGATGTTAAAAATAACAAACTTTGTTTTTAGGTTGTGCTTATTACTCTTAACAGATTTTTTGCAGTGGCAATTTATGAAGTCACTGGAATAGTTTCTTTTCCCTATCAAAAATATTTAGTGAGTTTGGGATAATTGGGGTGGTTTTCATTCAGTCAGTTTTCCCTTGTTTTCTAGAGTAAATGTCTTTAGCATATCCTTTTCAATGTAGTGAAAAGAATTTGCCCGCTGATTTTCTGCTGTTGATAGAGATTTGCTTTTGTAGCTGTGAGGTCTAGTGAGCATTGCATCGTGTTTCACCTCTGACTCTGCCATTGCCCTCAGCCAGCAACTGCTTCTCTGCGAAGTCTTCTGTCTTCAGGAAGCAGAATCTTCTCCTCTGCTTCGTTTCATGTCCTCCCCTCTAGAGTTAGTACAGTTTTCAGGAATGATGTTAAATGGAAATGGGACAGCAGAGAAGACGGGATTCCCTTGTTCAGCCTTGTATTTCTGCATGACAATCTCTATGCTTACTTCCTCCCACTTTCCTTCTTTCCCAAAAGTAATCAAAATGCCCTTATTAGGTTAATATTGCAGAATTTGTATTCTCTTAATATCTTTTATCCTTCATGAATACCATAACAGCGAAGAGACTGTGGCAGGAAGCTTTCCTGGGGAACACCTTACAGTTGACACCAAACATAGGAAGGAGGGTGTGTTCTTTTTTCTCTGAAATTCTTCCTTTAGCTCATATTTCAAGAATTTATTCTCTTGTTCCAACTTGGACTTGGGAGTTGTAAAAGAATATGAAAGTTCCTTCTAGGATCTCCTCCAAAGTGGAATTCCATTTCAACCAACTCTCATAATTTGTGGCTTCATGGAGTATCTTCAGATGGCTTAGGAAAGACTTAAAAATGCAGCAGACTATTCTTTTCAAAAGTAAGGAAAGGCTGCTTAACATGTTCCTATGTATGACATTTTCTTGACTATCTTATCAATACAAGCTTATTATTACATAGATAAGCTATATTTCTGACATAGATGATCTTTTTGTTTTTTTTTTTCCTTTATTCCTCTTAGTAAGCTTAGATTTTTGCATATTCTGACTCGATCATCATGCACTGCACAGATTTATTCCTCTCAAACTATTCCGAGTGGGAAAGGTATTTCAAATAGGTGGAGTTCTAAATGGGTGGAGTCATTGCTAATAATACTCAGGCACTTCATGAATGTATTTCTTTTCCCAGGGTGAGTAAATGATTTCTATCAGGCAAGCACCTTTCTTTTTAATATTCTACGTAAGATACAGTCTTTATTGTTACTACTGGTATCTGCCAATGCATTTGTAGACCCAAAGCTGAATATTCATTTTATCCTGCTTGATTAATTTGGAATTTACAGAAACAAAAGCTTTAGGCAGTAACAATGATGTGAACAGATATAATCCTTGTAGTTTTCTTTTGAGGTGGCCACTTGTACAGGTGGCATTCACCTCTGTTGGCTGATGACGTAGCATGGCCTGATCATCACCTGTCATGCCTGGAAGACCAGACTGTACCAGTGCCTCAGATGGCTGCGCCAAACTCTGGGACAATGGGAAAGGAGTCTGTGAAGGTTGCAGGGCTGCAGGCCTATCATTTGGAAAGCTTGTTGTGTGTCAGTGGTAGACAACCAAGTGTCAATAGTGCGTAGTTGTACTGATGGATTCTTTTCTTGGAGTTGAACATTTATGTTCAAAGCATTTTGTGTTTTGGGAAATAAGAGGCCTGGCCTGTCAATTATTTGCATTGGGAATACTGGGACTCAAGAGGAGTCGCAAAAAATGTGAACTGCTGTATGGGCAAGAATAAGTATGAATTTGTAGAACATTGCTCTGCAAAGCCATGTGATTGGCCTGGTTTGCAAGGTGAGAGGTAGCTGGTTCCCGCTTACCCTGTAGCAGAGTGAAAACGTCACATGTGTTTGTCAGCTTATTCCACTTTATGTTGTTGTGTGTAGTTTATCACAGGTAATACCTAAGTGTAGTTGCTGGGGGGTTTTCCAGTTGATTGATGCATAACCTACAGGTAGAGTAACTGCTCTGTTAATACAAATATCTGGTGATGTGACTCTCTACTGCGATTAATGCTTTCCAAATTTCTGTTATGCTCTTATTTTTTAAAAAAATCAACAAAAATTATTTACACTAATTTTACAGAGAAATAGATACTTTTTATTTTATTTTTTTTTAACTTTATTTTGACAGTGAGTGAGAGCGAGCGAGCACAAGTGGGGAAGGGGCAGAGAGAGAGGGAGAGAGAGAATCCCAAGCAGGCTTCACACTGTCAGTGCAGAGCCTGATGCAGGGCTCAAACCCATGAACCATGAGATCATGACTCGGGCTGAAATCAAGAGTCGATGCTTTAACCCACTGAGCCACCCAGGTGCCCCGAGAAACAGATACTTTTTAAAAGATGTTTCCTGTCAGCCTAAAATTGGATTTAGCAGTGATTTCTGTTTTCAAATGGTAAACCTTCGTAGTAGTTGTCTTAAATTTCCTAAGCAAGTAATATATTGGCTCTTGTTTCTGTTCTCATATTAATGATTTCACAGTGTGGTGACTATCTATACTTTTGGCCGTAAGTGGCCTCAAATTATTTGAAAAGTAGATGTGATATTTCCAAAAAGCTAAGGGGAGTCTCATTTTCTCTGTATAAATGGAGATAAAAACCAGGAGCCTTGCTGAGCAGGTGCAAGGCTTCAGGACCACCGTGGCAGTGGCACCACACATTGGGCTTGGGCTTCGGAAATAGCAGAAGTTTTGTTGTTGTGCTTTATTTTATGAAAAATTCTATATTCAGATCCTGTTAATGATACAGAGACTATTAAATAGTCTCCTGTCCTTTCCCTCTCCACTTGATATAATCAGATTTTTAAATAAATCCTTGGTTTCAGAGGTAGAATTCATATGCCTCTGCGGTTGGTTGCCTTCTTTGATCAAACAACTATGTCTGCATGTACCTTTTCTATTTTATTAGAGTGATAAAACTTTATGAGAAATTCTGAGTTGAGCATTGGCTCATTTACCCAGAATCAGTTTCCCTCTGAGATGGAAGGTCCTTTCACAGGCTCTGGGAAATACTCTGGGGATACAGCAAAACCGCTGAGAGTAGCCCCACCCCTCCCCCACCCTTCCCTAAACAGCTTGAAAACCACTGGCCCCCAGGCTTCTGCTCTGGGACAATGCCACCATTGTGTTTTTAGTGATGAGAAGTTTAGCATTTTACTAAATGCTGATGCTGAATATGCTGTGGTTTGCATAATATTAAAAATGTGCTAATCTTTGCTACATTATAAGGACCTGGCCTTGGTTAGTAACTTATATGGTGGTAACACAGGCATAGGAGGTAGGTATACTAGTTAGCTGTAATGGTTTCTTTTTACTCTTGTGAGTTGGACATGAAAAGAGGAAGCTTATTATTAAGGCAGTGTTTTCTCTTACAGATAAATAAAAGCTGAGTACATATAAATGTATGTGTGCCCACGCAGTTCATTGTTTTCGCCATTATCTTTTGAAGGAAAGAATTGCATATAAAATCTTTTGATGTTTTCTGTTTTCCCTGTGGCCATTCAGTGAGGAATTACGAAACACCCTCTACTTTTGAGCAAGGTCGTCTATGTGGGCTTTTATCTGAGGGTGTTCTTCTGACTCATGAATTTGCCTCCTGGGCAACCTACACCCATAGGCATCAATTCCTTGAGATTATTTTAGAGTTTAATTAAATCAGGTTTTTCAAAGAATTTAAACAGTTTTGTATTCATGTTAATGGTGCTTAATGATTTAATTAAGTAGGTTATAATCCAGACAAATTCAAATTTTGCTTGAACATATTTTTAAAATTTGAAATATTATGTAAAATTAGTATTGATTTGGCATTTATTGCCCTTACTTTCACCTCTGAAGAGTGACTATTGTAGATTTTTATATTCATATTCTTTAGAATTTGGGGTTTTTAAATGAAATCTTATTTTCAAGAGTAGAATTCTGAGAACCTACTTTTACTTTGGGACACAAAGATTTTTTTTATTGATTGATTTCTTTGGTGTGGGAATTGCTTAAAATGCCAGGTCATTTGTTTTCCAAAAGCAAAGTATATTCTGGTTATCTTTGTATAACCTTTATGGGGAAATGAGATGCTTCGTTCAAAAGTCTTTGATGTGAAAATGTGTTTCAGATTTTTATCGGCAAGTGTGTTTACGGAAAATCCTATGAATTCTCAATAAAATAATTTGCACTAAAGTACAACAATGCCTTCCTCTGTCAGGTATTTGAAAATTGTTTCAGTGAATATAATCTTATTTTTTTCCAACTGTTTTCAGAGTAATTCTTCAGTCCAGTGTTCAGAGCTGTAAAACATCTGAACCTAACATTTCTGGCAGTGCAGGCATTACTAAAAGAACCACCAGATCTGCTTCAAGAAAAAGCAGTTTTAAAAGGTGAGAAAAGAATCCTACTCTTCTGAAAAGTTCCAAGCATTGGTTTTCCAGTTTAATCTTCTGGATATAGAAATGAAAAGAGGAAGAGAGGAGAAAGCACAGTCCCTAAGATGGACAATTAATCAAATGTGTTTGACTTGTTCATCAACTAAGAAAATCTGGGCCATTTTTAATGTAGGGTTTGTTTTGTTTTTCAGAGGTGGTTCTGAACACTGGAGATGTGTCTCAGGGTCAGAATATGGGGAAGTTGAGAGTGTTGTACTTATAAGTTCTTGAATTTCCAAAGCTCTCTCTGTCAGGACTCAAAGGAAATTTTTCTGTATAGCAGATACAGCATAATTGTTGGAGAATTAGCTGCAAATAAGTGTGATGGTGGAATATGAGAACTCCAGTGAGTTTGGGATCCTTTTTTACCTAGGGCCTGGTCTCTTAGCCACAGTCCACACCACACCCACGGGGGCTCATGCTTTCACCAGGAGCCCAGCACCTTCCCTTCCTTCATTATTACAGGCTGTGACAAGAAAATACACATGTTCCATGACCAAATCCATTACTCACTGTTGCGTTTGGATGTTTATCATTAACTAAAGGCAGACATTTCATTTCTAACATATTCCAGAAGCAGTTCCCTTTTGAGGGAAGAGCAGATAACCTACTTAACTGTCATCTTATGAATAGAAGAAGGCAGGTACCCTTTTTGTGTTTATGTATCATTGCCTGGTGTTAACATGTGTGGTCCTGTGCTCATGGCCCAGCGCCTGTCTTATAATAGACCACAACCGGCCTGAAGATAGTCTAAACCAGACTTTAAAACATCCTTCCCTATTTTCCTTGTTTCTTTTTAACTTCTTGCCTTCTTGTCTTTGAGGCTGTGGGACAGCCGAGTTAGTCTCCGGGGTGCAGGGCCCAGCAGCCTGTTTCCTGAGGGATTCACTACAAACCAGAGAACTCTGTGGTGTGTGTATGTGTTTGTGTTTAAGGAATTGTTCAATTTTGCCATTTTCCTCTCTTTGCTAATTCTTTCTACAGTTTCACTACAGACTTTTACTTACATCAGAATGTGATAGTGCCTTAGTACAAGTATTTGAGAGCACCAACTGATGACTTGGGGATTTTGAGTTTTTCATAGAAAGGTATCAAATATTCATAGTTCTTTTTACTCTCTTAATTCCACTTGAGAAGAATAATAGAGAAATACTGACAAAAGGTCTTAGGTACATTATAATATCAGAACATTATTTATAACCACGAGGAAGAGGAAATGGGCTAAAGATTGTTGAATTATCCCAAATGAATCAAGAATCATGCTTTTACAGAAAATTTAATGGCTTGGATAAATGCTCATGAAGCAGTAAGTGAAAAGAGCCACACATATAAAAATTAGGAAGTATTACTCTAATTTTATAAATGTACAATATACTTTATAGAAATGTATACCTCTACAAATATATGTATATGTTCATACATATGTATTTATATGTAGTATATAAGCTTATAAATTATACATATACTTAAGTATATATGCACATGTTTCTATGCATGTATGGAAATAAGATAACAAATGCTGAAATATTAACAATTCTTCTGGTTGGTAGGGTAGTTAGGGATTTTTATTATTTAAAAAAAATTTTTTTAATGTTTATTTAGTTTTGAAAAAATGCGAGAGACAGAGTGCAAGCAGGGGAGGGGCAGACAGAGGGAGACACAGAACCTGAGGCAGGCTCTGAGCTGTCAGAACCTCAGGCTCTGAGCTGTCAGCACAAAGTCCAACGTGCGGGG
This sequence comes from Acinonyx jubatus, assembly GCF_027475565.1. NCBI lineage: Eukaryota > Metazoa > Chordata > Mammalia > Carnivora > Felidae > Acinonyx > Acinonyx jubatus. The sequence continues at coordinate 62,880,891 of NC_069391.1, forward strand.
CTCGAACTCATGAACTGTGAGATCATGACCTGAGCCAAATTCAGACACTTAACCGACTGAGCCACTCAGGCTCCCCAGGGATTTTTATTATTTTATCATTTGATTTTCCTCCCAACTTTTTTACAGTAAGTAGGGAGAAATGGGAGCATTTTAACTTCGACACTTTCAGGTGAATTACCCTATTAAAAATTCAGATTAAAATCCTGCTGTGGGGGATAGTTAGACATGTTTTGAATGAACATATTCTTTTTAGGTATACTTACTCAGGCTTCTATTACAGTTTTGAGTGTGTCTTGCACATTTAATTCTGCTTTCTGCTTTTCTGGATTGTGCTCTTCAGGCTACAGAGGAATAGAGTCCAGGAGCCGGGACTACGCGTGCCCAGTCACACCACGTTCCTCTGAGGGGCGTGGCCACGCGGCACTTTTTCCATCTAGGTCTTGTCTAGTGATGTAAACGTGTGCTTCTCAGCAGAGGTGGTTCCTGATTGCAGTGAGCATCTGCCTGAGGTCCCTGGGCCAGATGCTTTGAGGGGTTGAAAGTAGAGTTCAGACTGAATACACTTAACAGAATTTTGAAATGGCCCAAAGCAGTTTCCAGGCATGTGGCATAGTGCTGAAAACCAAAAGTCTTCTTTTAAATTCTCAAAATGGGACTTTCAGAGATTGGGAGGGGAGAAGAAAAAAACTAATGAGAGAAAGCTGGGTTTCGAGTGTGTTTACACACGCCCCCTTCATGCAGGGTCTTCTTGGCCTCTTATGGAGCTTTGACCTGTGTTCACATTACCTTAACTGTGACCCACCTACAGCTCACAAAAGAAAGGCAAATACATTACATACAGGTCCCACTTCCTCCTTCTAGGAAATAGTGGAAGCTGAGGGAGCCAAGCAGTTAGCCTGAAGCTTAGGCTACTGAATAGTAGTCATTTTTGGTTGGAGAGTAATGAAGGAATTAACACATTTGTGCATAATCTGAGGACAAAATAATACAAGATTGTTGAGTAATTATAAAGTATTGAATAGAAAACTTTGCTTTAGACAGCAATACAAGGAAATGATACAGTATACTTCTCAGTATAAAATAAATACCTAGGAGGCACAAGGATTGCCAGTCTACTGTTACCCCCACCTGTGAGGCCTTCTCTTTGCAGGTTGATGTTCTCACATCATCTGTTCTGCTGTAGGAACCTGACCTTTCATTCCCATGTTCTATTTTCTTCTTAGAGGCTTCCGGGATGAGACCTCACCTAAACTCACTTTCCACTGATTTGGCTTTCTGATTTTTGACAGTTTACTGAGAGGCTCTACAACTTGGGAGGCCTTTTCCACAAACACATTGAAAGAGCAATTATTTGGAGGCTGAAAAAATATGTGTTGTCATAAATCTTTGTTGCTGGGAATAAATGCCACCAAGGTTTCTTTCTTGGTAGATGATCATTCCCTCCTATATCCCTTGAACGTGAGCCACACATAAACCTACCCAGCGGGTGTCAAGCTCTGCTCTGACAGAGTTGTGCGGTTCAGGCCCAGAGCACTGGAGTATCTGGTGGTGGATGGAGTACACTGACCCTTGGGGCTGAGAGGCATCTCTGTGGCACCTTCCTCATCCCTTTTCTCAAGTCTGAAGAAGTAAATCTTCTTCCTCTCCCACTTCCTGTTGGATCTGTAAATGCATTCTCATGTTTCTCTTTTAAGAATTATTAAATCCAGTAAAGAATTGGACTGTTTTCCAGTCTCTGATGAGCTCTCTTAGAGTCTTGAAAATTTCATCACTCTGCATTTGATTGAGGACCTCCAGCCATCTCATTTGATAACATTCAATTCGGTTTGTGTCTTCACACAACTTACCATCCAGTACATGTTTCTGTAAGCTTATGGTATTTCTTTGGAGGAATCTTTTCTTTCTTTTTTTAAATTATAACTTCATCCATTTTCTGAGAAACTCGTCATGGACAAATTATCTATTTTGTTTAATTCTAAATTGCATCATTTGGAACCATCACCTTCTGCTCCATCTGTCAAACCAACCTAATATTTATGACTTTTGGGGTATTTTGTACCTGATTATTCACATGGGGGGAGATAAATGCTCAGGCCTCTGAAAAACATGTCTTCAGGAGCCCTTCAATTGGAAATCGCTACATTTAGGACTTCTTGGCTTTTCAAGTTTTCTCAATTGTGACTTTTGTCATTATCCCACCTGTCACTGCTTCTTGTCCGTTTATAGTCTCAGAGCTGAGTACCCATTCCACCACCTCTGGGCTTTAATTTTCAGTTATTGCCATTATCTCTGAAAATCCATTCATCTAGAAGCCCCAGGATGTTGTCTCTAAATATCCTGAAATATCTTTTTAAAAAAGAATGCTGGTTACCTCTGCTCATCTAAAATACTAATTTCCCTTTGAAATTCCAGACATTTTCCCACTTGGCTGTACCAGTTAACCTGGACCTTTATACTCAGTACTCTGTTGGAGTCTCCAAAAACTAAGTCATCGATTCAGATGAGCTACTTTGATAAAGTGGCCTCATCATCCAGTGAGGGGCACCTCCAGATTGGAATTGGCTTCTCTGACTCTTTCCTTTTGCTCAAGTTCTTCTCTAAAAGCTGCTAGTTAGTTGAAAGTTTACATAATAAACCGGGGTAGGAGAGAAAGGAAGTAAGAGGAGAATCCATCAAGATGTGCCCCACCTGCAGCGTGGTCTGAGGCTGGCTGGGAGCGGGTGCCCTCCGTGCTGCTGAACTGGAAACTGCTTGAGGTGCCAGAGCTTTTTCTGTGACCGAATTCTGGCTTTGGAAATAATCAAGTAACACTTCTTTATCTTTTCGTTCTTTCCGCTTTTCCCACAGCCTGGTTCCTCAGAGGGAAAGAAGGAAAAGGAATGCTTTGCAACAAATGCCCTTAATGGCATTATGGTACTCTCATTGCTCTGCTGCTTCTGCCCGCCCTTCTTTTTTTCTTTGTTTTTATTGTTTTTTTATTTTTTGCAGAACTGAACCTTTTTCTGCTCTGCCTTTCTCTCCCATTTGTCTTTACTTTATGGTTGATATTGTACTGTCTTTTCCAAAATACTTGTCATTAAAGAATTATACAAAGTGTATACTTCTTAGCATGTCACTACTTTTATTATGTTGCCTTCCTTGTCTTTGGTAACTACATATGGGACACTTGGAAACCTTCATGGTAAAATCCTTTTTTTTCTCCCCCTGTAGTCCCTCCATTTCAAGGACTAAAACAGTCTTGCGTTAAGTAAAAACCTGTGACCAGAACTGAAGGAAGACTCTAGGAACAGAAACCTACAGCAGAACTTAGCACAATTTATTTGGAAACAAAACAAAATTGCAAAAGCCTTAGCCGCTTTCCACCTAAGAAGTTTATTCAATGAAGACAATGTCCACTGGAGTTTAAAATAACTACATGAGTTTGGGCACAAGCAGTGACTTGAAGGAGGCCCAGCTCTCCTTTTGTAGAAACATCTCAAGTTTAACGACAAAAAAAGCTATTGTAAATTTAGTCTCAGGTGTAAATATCAAAGCCCTCTGTTGTCAGGAGAGCTGACTAGTCTGTGTGGTGCACGTGTGTCCCTGTGATGGCAATCATTTTAGCTGCTGGCCTTCAGAAGAAGCGAGGATCTGATGGAGGTTTTTTATGTATTTATTTTCTGTTCACCCTGTGTCAAAATTTATAAAGAGAAAACAGGCATTACTGAAATGGTACTTTCTGTAATTTGATACTATTTGGTTTAAACATCTTCACTTTAATACTTGTAATATTGTTGTAATGGTAACTCTGTTAAGTACCCAAGCTGCTTGTCTTCCACCAAAGAGTGCTTTATTAACAAGAATCTGTGAAAACCGTGTTTGAGGACTGTTGGATGTTGTGATACAAAGTGGTACTTTGGCAGCTGAATTTGCAAGAGAACATGAGTGGTAGCTTTAGAAGACTCAGGAGGGGACGCTGCCTTCAGAGTCGGAAGATTGTTGTAAGTCATTCCTCTTTATGTCATTGAGGGACTGGAGCATGCCAAGGCTGCCCACGATTTGGTTGCCCAGTCATACAAATTAAAATCCTGTTTCCTTCCACGCATGATTAAAAAAAAACACTGTTGGTGTTTTCCCTTGGAAACAGCCATCCCAAATAACGATGGCTAAAAAAAAAAGTACTGCTTTATTCAGGTTTTTCTCTGTAACATTGTGGGTTTCTTTTTTTATGTGATCAGCCTAAGGCCATTCACACACCCTTTGATTTCAGTGACAGTTACTAGCATCTGGATTTCAGTTGTTTGTAAATAAGAGACTCACTGTTGCCTTTGGTTGGGGAATACAACTAACTCTTTTCAGTGTGCCTTCGCCCCTCCACCCTCCAGAAACACAGCAGAGTCTGTGATATAAAGCAATCACAAAAACTATTTATTTGCTGCTAAAACAAAAAACGGGGGCCCAAAATAAAAGAATATTTTGCAGTCACCTTGGTTACCTCCATAATAAGAAGTGAATGGTTTTAGTTATTGTTAACCAATTTTTGCCTATCCTAGAATGGAGAGCAGGAGATACAATATGGAAAGGCAACAGAAGGCAAATGCCTTCACCTTACAAGATGAATGAATCAGGCGAGTAAGCAATTCCTTTTGTTAAAAAGTTACCTTTTTAACAAAACTATGAGGAGTAAGAAGCGATTGAAATAAACAGATTTTACTCTGTTAATGCAAAAAGTTACTGGAAGGCCATGGCTCCATTTCGATATTTACTCTCTTGGAGTAAATTATAAGATTGACTGGCTTCGAGGGGAGATGGTGCCATCATCTTGGTCAAACAGGCGGCTCTTCCCTGTCAGGTGGTATGGGGGTGTGTCATGCCAACTTTTAAATGCTGGGGACTAGATCTCAGAAAAAAAAGTGGTTTTCTATCCCTGGAAGTGAATAGACACAAAGACCCACTTACCTGATGGGAAGACCTCTCTTCACTAAGCTCTGGGTGGGAGGAGAAACATTCCATTAGCTGTCTCGTGCTAGGAGACAATAATATTCAGACTATGCCCTTGCATAAAACATTGAATTCTCAGGGCAATTCTTCTTCCCTTGACATCTTTGAAGGCCATTTCCTGCATAAATAATCCAGGTAGTTATGAAAATCAAACTTCCATCAGAACTTTTCCTGGTTTGGCTGTTTATTACATCAGAACAAGTTAAATGTGCCATCTCCCTCCCAGTGAATAAGCCATTTGATGTCTTGGCCAAGAGTGTAAAAATCTGGGCTTCAGTGTTAACCACAGTACTTTTTATTTTACAAATTGCCTTTTTGTGTCAGCTGCTCGAGTTTCCAGCTAGAATTGCTATCACTGTGGCTCTTTCTAAAAAATCTTGTTATTTAACAGGCTCACTAAAGTGAGTCCCAGGAAACTGTGATTTGATAAAGGAGCAGTCCTTGGAACACAGCAAGGACTTGGGGTAGTGCTTCCGGTGGATTTCATAGCACACTATTATTAAATGTACTGGAGGGCATTTCTAGAATCCAGGAAGTCTCTGGGTCTGATGGAAAGTTCTTTCTGCTATGAATAAGAGTGGACTTTTTTTTTCCCCCAATGGAAACTTCAACACACCCAGAATCTCCTGAGATTCTAACTTCAAGTCCTTGTCATAGAAAGACCCTGTTGCTATGGAATATGAAATAGGGCACGTCAGATGGAGAGATTCCTTTAAACTTAAGAGCCTTAAATAGCTTTGAAAGTACACCAAGACCATTTCTTTGAAATTAGCATTAGAAATGCATATTTTTAGGTGTCCTTGAAGCTTTTTGGGGACTCATCTCCAAAGTCCAAGACAGTCCAAAGGAAGTGTGTCTGCAAAACTGGGTACCTAGAAGTATAGACAGACTTCTCTTTTGTAATGCTAAAGAAAAACTAGAAATCTCTCTGAGCTGTCTGTGAAGAGGGGTTAATCCTGAGCAGTGCCTCACTGAAACACGTAGCCTGCCTTGTCCACATAGCCGCGTCTGGGCGGCATGCTGCTCTGCTAGTCTCCAGCATCTTTCTGCTCTCAGCCTGGCCCTGTTTGCCTGTCACCCACCTGCTTTCTTCTCTGCCCTCCTGCCCTCTCACAGGGGTCATTCATTCCTACCTCTTTTCTTGGGCCCAGACCATTTTTAGAGGAGTTCCCAAGAGTGCTTGTGAGGCGAATATGTTTGCCCTTGGAGCCCAATGGCCAGTTCTGTGTGCCCTGCGGACCGTCAGGCCTTCTGGGTGGTGTTGTGCCAAGAGCTTCTGGAAGCTTCCCTTTGCTTGAATCACCACCATTCATGACAAATGAGCAATGCGCTCTTTTGATGTTTGTTCTAAAAGTAGCTTAACTGTTCCTCTTCATACATTTTTTAAAGTAATTGCATCTTGGAAAGCAGTGCTCATGAAAAACAACTTTAAAAGCATATTTTGATTCTTTAATAGCTATCTCCCGCTAAAACTGTCCTGGTAAGGCTAGCTGCTGCTCTTCCATTTCTCCTAAATCTGAGTATTCCTCATGTTCCTAAGTGGAAATACTACAGATATATTTAAAAGACTGGACAATTCATCTATACTGTGTAAGAAATTACCTCCTTAACTGCCCAGTAGAATAACTGTCAGCAGGTATGTTCATCTGATTATAGTACTGCAGTTTTATATTAATAATTTGCAGACTTTTATCTAACCTGCACTCATGTACAGATTATTAAAAAGTTTTAAAATGTAACTGATTAATCAGTATTTGGTCAGTCATTGTCTTGATTTTTTATTAAAATGTATATTTCTAATCATATTTTATAAAGCCAAGAGAACTGGTTGAATGAATGTTTATTTTCCTGAAGGTATTTTTAAGATAAAGCTTCATAATGGCTGTAAACTTTGCATATCTATGTAGTTTGATACATATTGTTGAGTTTGAAAATCTTGTGTATTGTAACTGGTTTTATACGAAATACTGAATAGTGAAAATTGTATAATTATAATCATATAATTAAAAGTGTTAACCAAACAGCCTTCCAGTTTACTGTATTCACTTACCATTCTGAATCGTAGTAGGCAATGGTCAGAATATAAAGTGGATATAACCATTGTATTAGTTTACTACCCTGGGGGCTGAAACAACAGAAATTTATTTCCTCCCAGTGCTGAGGCTGGAGACCCAAGATCAAAGTGTTGGCAGAGTTTATTTCTTCTGATGCCGCTGGCCTTGGGCTTTTCTCTGTGCACTATAATCCCTGGTGTCTTTTCCTTATGACTCCTTATGGAGTAGGGTCCATCCTCATGGTCTCATTTTAATTACTTCTTAAAAGGCCCTGTCTCCAAATATAGTCACATTCTGAGGTATTAGGCATTAGGGCTTCAGCTTAAAAATTTGGGGGTGGGGGTATACAGTTCAGTCTATAACACCTTCCCCAAGATAAGATGGTGCGTGAGGGCTCCTGTTATGAAGTCATTCTGTACACATCCAACACCAGCTCAAATTATGCCAAGGTTTGACTTTGTGGAAATTACTGAGGATAAGACACATAAATCAGGCCCTTACATTACCTGCCAAGGTCAGGAGTAAAGAGCTAAGCGAGGGGCAGGACCATTGCTCAGGCACCTACATTCTGATGTCCAACTCTGAATGCCATCATGGTGCCATCTGCCTGCCTCCCCTCTGACTGTCTCGTGCTGACCTGGATCCTGAAGACCTAATGCCCACACCACCACTCAGAGGATGTGTCTGGGATGTAGGAGCTTGCTCTGTTAGGAATGCTGGCCCATTCCCAAAGGAACTCAGCTCACTCGTGCTTGGATACAGGTTTTCAAAGTACAAACCACAGGGACCCCCCACACCCACGCCCCATCCAGACTTCTAGCAGGCACTGCTACCCCCAGAGTGTGATTCGCAAGCTCCGTCCCCTGTTGTTGAAAGCTGCAGCGGCTACCTGCCCCTCCAGGTCGTGCACCCTCCTGCCGAGCAGTGAAGTTCAGTTGATTGGCATCTGCGAAGCTGCCCAAAGTATGTAAGTGCTGTGAAGGGGGCAGGCGTGGCAAGGGCCTAACACTTGGAAGACTCGGAATGAAACCCCAAGTTCCGTCTTGCAGGGCTGCGCAGTGTGGGTGATGAGCCATGGAGACCCTGGCCCTGTAGATGCTCCCTCTCTGTTGTCGACAATGCCATTTGGTGCCACCTACCACACACACAATTTGCTAAACCCCTCTGCTTCTGTTTCTTAAGTAAAATGGGAAGGAAAGGGATTCCTATCTTAACAGTTAGTGGGATAATTAAATGAGGTAATCCATGCAAAGCATTTAAAACATGCCGGTACATTGCTTTCAATAAATTAATTTTTTCCTACATTTAAGGTAATTTTCTGTACATAATTAGGTAAATGACCTAGGGTGGGGGTAGAGTTAAGTAGAAAGGCCCCTTCATGAGGCCCCGGAGTATATGGAGTTAGCAAGTCAATGTGGAAAGAGCAGCCAGTGTGTGCTCTGAAATGAGCTCTGCCGCTCATGCTGTGGTCTCAGGCATCCTTTTCCTGCCTCCTGCCCCTTACTTTGTTCATCTGTAAAATCGGACTGATAAATGCGTAGCCTTGGAATTAAAAGATCAAGGGAGGTGAGTGTGCCTTAGCCTGGGCCCTAGGCCAGCGGAGGCGTCCCATCCATCCACTGCTCCCATTTCCTCCCGTGTGTCTGAGCACACTTGTGCTTGGGAAGGCAGGATGGTGGCAAGAATTCTCCATGAACATAATACTCACCTTCTCTAGGGTGCCAAGACTTCGGCATGGTCTCTCCTCATGCTTGCCCCCGTGGGTAGTTTCTGGCCTTTCACTAGTACAGATTGCATAAACATTCTCCTGTGTGGATTCTTCCTGGTTGGTGCTGGTTATCTCCTTAGGAGAAATTCTTACAAAAGGCATGTCTCCTGGGTCAAGGATGTGCAAAAATTTAAAGCTTTTGTTGATATATGCTGTGTCAAAAAGCAGCTTATTATAATTGTTCAGAGCATGGATTCTGGACCTAGGCTGCGTACAAACCTTTGCTGCTTGTTAGCCAGGGTGACAGATGAGGATTAATTATTAACTTGGTTAATATTTGTTCATTAGAACAAGTGCTTGACACATACGAAGAGTCATACATATGTTGTGTTCAATAAAAAAAAAAAATACTGCCTTAATGCTCTGAAAAGGTCTGTGACAGTGGACAGTCCCCTTAGCATCAGCTGTCGGGGCATGGCTGAGATGGCTAATTAATAGTAGGACACTGGCCTTAGTGCTATTAGGTCATGGGTCACCATTACCTGCTGCCGTATCTGGTCCTAACTCTTAGCTGCCCCATTATTTAGATTTGGGGTCTTTTGTCTTCTAAGTAGTTGGCATAGTATGTACCTATCACAGTCTGTTTTTCTCAGTTTTTTGGGAGAACAAAATGGACTCTGGGCAAAACCCATCCAAGTCCATCTCCAGACATTCTGGCTTCTTCACTGGGGGTGCTGGCCCAGCCCGTATAGGAACGGAGATCCTCCCACACTGCCTGGCCTTGCCTCTAACTGTGTCTCGTCTCTTTGCTAGCAAGTCTGCATGGCTTTGACATGTTTCTGGATGACAGGTGCTCCATCCACACTGAAATTCCCAGGTAAGGAGGCTTCTCACCCAGCATGACCAGAGGCCACGGGGGCTGGCCACCCCCAGGGACTGGCCTTGGTCCCTCGAATTCTTATACTACCAAATGTCACGTTTCTAAACAGGGAGAGGCTTTCGGTGGGAAAAGAAAGAGTAGAGGAGGTGGTATGGTTTGTGCATTGTTTTACTTGGAGAAAGACAATGGGTGTGTTTCTCATCATGGGTGTGTTTCTTCATGTAAAACAAGATGACTTTTCAGGCGGGACAGTTCTTCCTTGCGTGGGACTCTCCAGACAATGTAGCCAGTCTGGCATCCCCACCCACTAAATACCAGTCATATTCTCAGCCATTGGATAATCCAGACACCCCCGCACATTGTCAGCCCCCTTCAGGAGGCAGTGCCGCCCCCCCGTTGGGAACTGCTGATCAGCTTCAAATACAGCTTCATTGGGCAATGTCATGGAAACAGAAACAGTTGCTCTTAGGACCTTGCTGAAGTGGATATTGTCCCCCTGCCCTGTTTTGCTCTGGTGCAAACCCCAGAGGGCAAAAGAAGGGGCTGGAGGAAAGGTTTCATTCATGAAGGGGGCAGCAGAGGGGGCTTGGCCCTCAGGAATGGGGTTCATGAGTATTTGTGAGACTGGGGCTGGGGGTTCTGAGACAGTGAGCGAACTGCCTTTCTGCCTGAGCCTAGCATATCTCCTGCCATGTGGCAGCCACAGAGAGGTCTCCATCCTTGAGAGTGAGGGGGTTCTGTTGTGACAGAGCTAGATGACACATGGGAGCTCTGTAGGCAGGCCAGTGGCTGACAGGTTCTTAAACAGGAGTGGACAGAGCAGGGGCCTGATTCCAGCACCCTGGACCACTCATGTTCAGGGTGATTCTGCTGTGGCCAACCCCAGATTTGCCTTGCAGTTAACTAAGGAGTTTACAGTGTGCACCGTGGAGTCTTTTCTCTAGCTGCCATATTAAACTAGTCCTTTTCACACCCAGTGACTCCCTAAGACAGGTTCTGGTGTCATAAATACAACTCGTTCTGTCTTCTTCCTTTTGCAGTGATAGTTGGCCGTCTCGAGCTGTAACCTTTCTAGACCGGCTTTTAATCTGGCTTGGGATCCGCAAAGACTAGGCCTCCCAAGAAGATCTCTCCTGGACAGCACAATGCTCACCAACAGAAAGTCTCTCCAGGTGAAATTTAAGCCTGTTTCCTCAAGCGTGTGCCTCAGCCTCAGCAAGTGTGTCTTCTATCCACTGGGTATTGAGGGTTCAGCCTGAGGCTAGAGCTGGTCCTACCAGTAGGTGGCCAGGAGGAGTGACTGGGATGGCTCCTCTCTGGTAGTAGATTCCCAGTAAGTAGCGTTCCTTGCTTTCTTACATTAGGGGCCCCTGTGACTGACTTGGTGGAAGCTGGTCTGTGTCCCCAGAAAAGTTAATGCAAAACTCTTGAAGAGTTCATGGGCAGGCCCCCTGTGGCCTTCCCGGCTGTGCAGCATTCAACTCCAGGGGCGCTGCTCATACAGATGCAGTGCGAAGGGCGCCCCCTCAGGTGTCCCGCTTCAGAGCCCGTTCACCAGTCATTCCAAGGCCCTGCTCTGGGCATCTACAGATCCTTGGTTAAAATCCCTGAGGGCTTTCTGCTCTGGTCACAGGTAGGAACCTGTGGGATGCAGTCAGGGTAGGGATCCCCACTTCTCGTGTTAGGCTATGCAGCCTCCACATTTCTCTTGCTTCCTTTCTACCCACCTTGCTTTTTCCCTCTTACTGAAAACTCTTCCAGCCACCGTGCTTGCTCTCCCCCCTCTTTCCCTCACCGCCAAACACGCAGGTGGTGGTCATTTTGCATGGCTGAGAATGTAGGACTTACTTTGATACTTGAGTAGTTTTCCTCCCTGTTGCTCGGATGCTCCCAGTATCTAGACAGGTGGAATACAAGCCAGGGCCACTAACATGGCTGTGCGGGTGTATCCATGTGGGTGAGCTCCCCTGGGTTGAGCAGTGCACCCATGAGGTGGAGGTGTTCTCAGTGCCCCTGGTGGGGTGGCTGTTCTCAAGGAAAGTTCTCTCTAACCTCATTGAGCCCTGGAGACTGATGTGCACCTTGACACCACTCCATTCTCACCTGACAGGCATTCCCACTTACAGATGACTCTGTGCTCTGAAATCAGGCCACATTTCTACAAAGTAACAATGCTTAGAAGGCATTGTGGTTTGGTTGGGGAAATTCCATCACCTTGAGTCACAAGCAGCGTTGTGGCTGAGGAAAAGGCTTTCCAGAGCATTCGGGAGATGGGCAGGGAGCAGCTTGGGCCTAGGAGAGGCATAAGCAGCCGCTGGACCCTGTAGGCTCCATGAAGCCGCCGGGAGAGCCAAACTTCTGTTCATTTCCACCAGTGCCTCACTGGTGACCTTGAACCTAATCTCGTGGCCTCTCAAGTCATGCCATCTCCACCTGTGCAGGAGATTTAATAATAAAGCTAAGAACATTTTTTATGTTTATTTTGAGAGAGTGAGCGGGGGAGGGGCAGAGAGAGAAAGAGAATCCGAAGCAGGCTTCAGGCTCGGAGCGGTCAGCACAGAGTCTGACGCGGGGCTCGAACCCGCAAACTGTGAGATCATGACCTAAGCCGAAGTCCAAGGCTTAACCGACTGAGCCACCTAGGTGCCCCTCTAAGAACACTTCTAATCCCATCATGTTTTCAGGAGACTGTTCAAGAGGGACTCATGCCACTGCTGTGTGTGGTCACCATGTTACTTGCCCCTGAGCACACAGCAGGTACTTGTGGCTTCATTCATCCCCTGCAGAGGAACCTGTCCTCTGGCCTTTGCCTCTCTCCTAGCAGCTTTACCCTGGGGACTAGTAATTGAAGTGGTAATTTTGGGAGTGTGGAAGGAACACTGGGCTAGAGGGCTGGATCTTGTTTCTGCCTTATCTCCTCATCAGGCGCTAGCTAGGGACTAAGAGGACCAAGAAGACTGTCCTTCCCATTCCCTGACTTGAAAGCATGAGACAGTTGCAAGACCGCACACAGCAGCCACTCCACCACTGCTCGTCTCCTCACGCCGCTAGTTTCTGCACCAAGGGTGGGAGGGCGAGCCTGCAGATGTAGAAGACATCCAAATGAAGGGCAAAGCCTTAATGTTAGGGATGACCCTTGGGACTAAGGACAGTGGTTCCTTTCAGGGGAGGGGGAGGCTGTGGTTGGCATGGGCACTGGACAGGCTTCTGGGAAAATCAGTTTCTTAGGTGGTGTTTTGTATCCATATTGTTTTACGATATATATTTTTTCTAAGACTTTATTTTTAAGTAATCCTACACTGAACATGGTCATCGAATTCACAACCCCGAGATCAAGATTCGCATGCTTTACCGACTGAGCCAGTTGGGTGCCCCTACAATAAAGATGTTTTTAAAATACCTTTTTCCCTTCCTCATTTTCTTCACCACATAAATACAGACCCCTTTGGGACAAAGCTAGGCAAAGCCTCAGATGCGTGGGGCATGTCGAGGGCACTGACCTCAGGCCAGTGTCGGAGGATCTGGAGAGGAGGGCAGATCCTGAGTGGCTGTTTGCACAAACTGTGACCCTTGTGGAGGCTGAGACACAGCAGCAGTGAAAGGAAATGGGCAGGTCTTCTCTCACAGTGAAACTATGCTCATCTGGCTGCATGATGCCATGCGGAGGGGAGGAAAGCCCCACCTGCTGTCAGCAGCGTGGCTCCTGAATAGCTCAGAAGAATAGCTGACCTTTCCCAGCTTGAGACCCAGGTCCAGTAGCTCCATAGGACTTAACCAGCACCACATGGTACTGTCTCAAAAGAAAATAGTGCCTGCACTGGGGTGGCCCGGAGTACCTAGCCAACCGAGAGGAAAAGCCCTGAACTAGTGACCAGCACTAGAAGTCCGGGTCCCCCTTGCAGCCTCTTGGGCTCTGAGGGCCTTGCCTTGCATGGGAATGAAGACATCAAATGCTTATCAGCAACATTAGGCTAAAGATGTACAGCTTCTCAAGTAGCCTGGCCAGATGTTAAAAACATCCAATGCATGATTTTAACCTTCCTGAGGCGCTTCCCTGGGGGTAGCCTCTGTAGGGAGTCTGCCTCTTCCCAGACCTTGTCAGATAAGCAGCTTAGGTTTTCATCCAGTCAAGACTGGTGCCAACCCCTGCTTCCTTCAGGGGCGACACCTCTCTGTGAGGCTCCCCCAACCTCCAGGCCCTGGGACTACTCCCTCCCCCGCCCGCCATCTTCAGCTGCTGTCCCCCCAGAGTGGGGCCGGCACATTGACCTTGGCATTCAAACATGTTTGACGTCTGCTTTCCAAGAGTCTTGGGGACTGACACACTAGTTTTCTTTTGTGGGATCAATTTGTTCACTGTTACTTGTTAGAAACAGGACTACACCCACCTCAAAAGAGGAACTTGGATCAGGAAGGCCTTGCCTTGTGTATAAATCCGAACATAAGCCTCCTGCCTGCTTTGATTTTCCCTATGGCATGTTAGGGATTTCCCCTGCTCTTTGCTTCTGCTTGGTCTTCTCTGGGGCACTGTGGACAACCACAGGACCAAACCCAATTATCTATCTACCCCACCAATTGGCAAGACATAGTCCTGGTGAGCAAACAAAGCCTTCTACAGGCTCGGAAACTGTACCCCATCCCCCAGAACGGTTTCCAACCACAGGACCCAAGACTGTTCCATGGCACAGGAATCTTCAGTACATCTAAGAAGGATGCGGTATTTGCAAATACAGTATTAATTCCAGTGCTATAGGCTTTTCAGCCACTATTTACAACATCAGGGAATTTTCTTGAAAGGGATCTCTGTTTTGCCAATCTTCAGAGCCAAGGTGGGCAGAATAACTTCATGTCACAGCATCAAGCCTGCTGAGGAAAGACACACCCTCATGCTGTACCAGTTGATCATTTTGGCTGAATGTGACATTCACTCTCCTGAGACTTGACTTACATCAGGTCACTCCCACTCACTGTGTCCTTTCCAGGGAGAGGAAATAAAACAGTTAATATATCTTAGTATTCAGATACTAATTTAGTAATAAGAGACCAAGGGTGGACAGTCACCCACAGCAAATGTCCTTAACTGTCATATGGCAGGGAGGTCAGCTGATTCCTTCTACTGGGCTTTTTTCCACATTCTTTTCTCTTGACCTGGGAGTGACCAAAAGGATTCAGCTTTCTGTACACAGTTAGGAGGGAATACCAACCTTTATTTACACTTGGGTTCAAGTTCAGAGCCATCTTAAACAGTATAGCAAAGCGGGGGAAAGCACAGATCCTGGGACCAAGTTCAGATTCCAACAGAAGCATATTAACTGTGACAACAGGCAAAGGTTATTTTCAGTTTCTGCAGTCAAATGGAGAGAACATCACCCCCAGCTGCCCGCAGCTTACAGCTGCCTCCGCCCCAGTCCCTGCCCCGGGTGCTCGGCCAAATTCAGGCTCTGGCAGGACTCACTCTGCTGGGCATGGCAGGACTCGGTGAGTTACTGAAACTCTGAGGTAGCCCCCAACCCCAAACGTTCACCAAAGGCAAGAAATAGGAACTCGAACTGGTGTATGGGCTGGGTGAGAAAAACTGCACACGGTGTTCAATAAATACTATTTACAAGTCTTGCCAGGCAAGGACAGAGGGCATCTGTACATGGGCACTGATTTCAGATATTAGTTTCTAGGGGAGAAAAGGATATGATGGTAAGGTGTAACACTATTTTGCCTGGACCCCCTTTCTCTTGATCAATGGGTTAAATAACGATTTTAAAAATCATATGCCTAATACTCATCCTGAAAACCACCCAAACACTAAATATGCACATTTATACTAAGCGTGCGTGTATGCGTGTGTACATACACACAGAAACCACGAGGTAGTTTAAATCACCATTAAAAAAAAACCAAAAACAATACTTTTCCTAATTCTCTGTCACAGAGTGATAGCCAATGGCTGCCCACCAGCTATTTAAAATTATCGGTTAAATGAAAACCAAAACTCAAAAACTTCCAGGAGACTGTAACACTTACAAGTAAACAGTAAGTACAGGTGTATTTTACTTCATCAGTCTCTGGAAACTAGGCTGTGACTGCTTTCAATTAATGGTCGGTGTTACATGTATTTGCTCTAATGCTAAAGCACACAGCCTTCCCAATCTATACACCTTATGAAGTAGTCTCTGTAGATTCTATTTTACATCTTTACTCTCCAGGTTTTTGTGGAGGATTCAATACAATCTCTATGTACACATTTTAAACATTATTTCTGAACTTCATTTGGAATTATTTAAATAAAAAAATAATCACCATTCTCCACCTTCTTAGGAAAGTGCCAGCCTAACCCCCCCCCCCCCCCCCGCCCCACAACTGGAACTGCTGCCTTGTGTCTAGAGAAATCCCTACCCCACAGCCCCCAGGCCAAAAAAGTGCAACGAATTCACACTAAACGGGAAAAAGCAACATCTATTGTTCTTAGAGTCTGACTCTCTTCCCCACACCAAGAAAAGTCTCTTCATAGGTATGCCAATGCTGTTGTAGCTTGCTAGGGAAATAGGGCTCTCTCAGGCCAGAGCAGGAAAGTCCTCAGGGTCATCCGGGTTGGGAGCAACGTCTTGTGTCTAAAGAAGAAAAGAAAAGTTTTTAAACCAACATTCACTTTACCCATTGCCACTTGGGCAGAGCCCTCTGAGAGACACATGCCTGCTCTCAACCAGGCAGGTGCTGACAGTGGGTGTGGCCCAAACACTGTAGGGATAGGCAGGCTCCCAGTGGGAAGAGACACAGAGGGGGGGGGTGCGGAAGGGTCCCTTCTCAGACTCGCTCTTGTCCCCTCTGCAAAATGGCCACCAGTTCCTGCCTCCCTCCCTCCCACAAACCCTTACCGAGTGACCCTTTTTGTATCTGACACCTCCACCATCCAATAAACATGATTTAGAATATTTACTATATGGAGATACAAGGTTGATTAGAAGCAGTTCCTGCCTGACCTGGGGCTCCCTGGGGTCAGGGGAGATGCCCCGAGGAAGTCACAGCCTGGTAACTTCAGCAACAGATGGCCTATGAATGGCCCACAGGAGGGGCACTCACTGCTATTTGGAGGTGGAGCGCACATCACCATTAGGTAAGGTTTTCTAGAAGAAAAGGTTCTTCCAGAGATAAGCCTCAGTGAATGAGCAAAGGGAATATGGATCCTCAAACAGTGTAACCTGACGGTGAAGAGGTGGGGGCCTGAGGGCAGGTCTGAGCTAGAAGAGAACAGTATGCATATATTTGTCTATAAAACATTTACAAAGTGCCTACTATACACTTAAATTGTGCTGGGCACTGGGGAAACCAATAATGAGCAAAAGCAGACATGGTTTGTGTCCATCCACTGTACAGACAACAGACACTGATCAACAATCACACCAGTGAGAATACAGTTACAAATGAAGACAATGCTTCAAAGAAAAAATTCTTTGCTCAAGGACTCTGACCTGGTCTGGAAGGAAATGTGACCAAAGAAGACTTCTCTGAGGAAGCAAGGTCAGAAGATCTATTCTAGGTGAGCAGGCAAATGGGCAGAAGGACCACCAGGTGCAAATGCTCCGTGGGGTCAGGAACATGCTTATGTGAAGAACTAGAGGTAGAGCAGTGTTGGCTGAGGAGCAGGGAAGAATGGTTTGAGGTGACAAGGTGAGCTTGGGGAGGTCACAAGGAGGCCCTGAAGGGAAGGGTTCTGTCTACCCTGAAAGTACCATAAGGGCACAGGGCATATGATTGGATCACAGTTAGGAACTGTCAGGTGATCTGATAGGATCCCAAGCCTGGGGACTTGTCTGATGCAGATGAGTGAGTTTTCTCTGGTTCTGAGAGTGCATTTACAGCAGTGGATGTGCCCGGTGACCATGGAGGCCACGGCCACTGAATGGTCTGTATCCAATGGTCTGTGTCCATGCTGCTGACCTCACTGTTCTGAACACCTGGATGCCAGACCCACACTAGATACAGGAATGGACAGCAGACCCTGACAGGTCTCCCAGTGGCACAGCCTGGGGCCCCCTCATCCTCTCACCTCCTTTAGAAAACCGTCCAGGTCACAGAGTACACACACTCACCACCACTTCTGCTCTGGGTCCGTAGTTCTCCACCCTTCTGATCCTTCCCCGGCCTCCCCGTGTGCCACCTCTGGCTCCACGCCCAGGACGAGGGAGGTTACCGAAATTAATCTCCAGCTGGGATGTGATGTCATTGGCTGCTTTCCGGAAAACGTGGGCATCATCTTCATAGTCATCCTTTACCATCTGAAACACAGTTACAGCATATCACACACACACACACACACACACACACACACACACACACGCACACACCCGTCTCCATGGACACTCACTCGCTCAGCGTCAAAGCGCTATGCCGCCAGGGAGCCAATATGGCATCACAGCGGACAGTGGCCCTCCCTGATGTGCTGTCGGCACTGGGCTGCAGGGCAAGGCAAAGGTGGTGACCCCGCTGCTCTGGTTCCAGCACAGGGGTTCTGCACATTTCCCAGCCACATGTTCTCATACTCACCGTCTTAATCCAAACATCTCTCAAATTACTATTAACTCAAGTGACACCCGAGTTTTTAGCAGTTTGGCAGGTTAAGATGTAAGATTTGACATGCCTACCAGCAATCAACATATATCTTTTATATCTAAATGTATTTTGCTGAGATTAAAAAAATTTAATTTCTGCCTTTTATTTGTTCACAAATGCTACTTTGATAAATAAGGAAATATCACCTCCTTAGAATAGAACTTGATGGAAAAACTCCTTTCATTGTGGGTGCTGGCTGTACAAATACCATATGTTAAAAACTGCATGATTTACAATAAACAATTCTGACTCAAAATCTAGGAAAATAGTAAAACAACAGAGTATGGTTATCTGATGATTGCTGCAGAAAGAATTCAAGCTGCTTTTTAAGAACTATTTTTGGCCAAAATACTTTGAGAAATTACATTTTATTATATATGAGGTCAAATAAGTTCTGTTTCTTGTTAAAAGAAAACTCTGTTAAATAAACTTTGTTCCAAATTTGATTTGGCTTCAATTCCTAATAATGGATAAAAAAAAACCCTCACTTTTGAGTAAAACATAAATCTATACAAAATATGCCAATGATCTGGGATGAGAATCTCCAAACTCTATAATGCTAAACATTCCTACTACAACTTGTCCAGAAAATGGAATCAAGTCTCCCTGACCTTATCAACCCCTTTAGGCCATCTGTTCATTACAGGTTCTGTGTTTAACATTTATGTTCCCTTCAAAGCTGCATTAAAATAAAGCAGGGGCCTTAGCTGGATGTACTGTTGAAACTAAAAAGGTGAAGGAAAGAACAATTCAGGAGCATTGACACTCTGGTAAAAAGACAGACACAAAAAACCAGTAAGAGGCGAAGTAATAGCCTACCACCTGCTTCAGAAAACAGCAGGCTCTGTGTGCTGGAGTGGGGGAGGCCGAGACGGAGTAGGGGGAGGCTGCACAGGAGTAGGGGGAGGCTGTGCCAGAACAAGGGCGGCTGTGCAGGAGTGGGGATGGTCGTGGAGCAGGGGGAGGCTGTGCTGGAGTGGGGGTGGCAATGCAGGAGTCAGGGGAGGCCATGCAGAAGTAGGGGGAGGCCCTGCAGGAGTAGGGGGAGGCCGTGCCAGAGGAAGGGCAGCGGTGCCTGGGACAATACTGAGTGTGCTTTCTTGAAAGGGATCAGTTCATTTCACAGGCTGCTGGTGGTCTGAACTTTGCAAACACAAGGCATTTTACTCTATTGCTTTGTCTTTTAGGGTGCCCAGAACAAAGTAAATCAGTGACCCTAAGATTTGGCTTTTGTTGCTCTCAGAACAATTTCTGGCTAAAATCTTCAATGCCGTAACATTAACAAGAGACCAAAGACATGTGCTTCGTGGAGACCAAGCTGGATGACTCAGCTAACCCAGTTGCTTCAGATATTCCAGGAGACCTCTCTCTGGAGCCAGGGAGGATGAATCTGGTGTGGATGCAGGAAAAACAGCTGCTATTTTTACCTAACATGTCAGCTGCACATTTCACATCCTGACAGCACATTTGTTTTAGGAAAAGCTTTATTTACAATGGCCCAGAACAAAAAAGAACAAAAGTGAATAGGAAAAGAGCCAACCCAGTTAGCTGATGGACGTGAAGAAATACCTCACAGAGACTTCCAAGAGAAGGCTCTCCCCTCCATGCTGCCTGTGTATAACAGCTAGTGGAGTGGCTCCAAACTTCTTAGTAAGGCCTGGAAGAGACTGGAGGTGGTAAGGCATCCTGTATTATAAATGACCCTCTGATGAAAGTATTCATTCAAAGAACACAACTAACCGAAGTGTCAATGGAAACACACACAAAGCTACACAGTTTCAAACGGAAAATCAGTGTATAATATCTAGTGGGAATATCTGTCCACCACCATCATCAACACAGAAATGTGTATTAAGATAAGCAGCTGTGACTGAATGATGTGAATTCTAAAGTTTAAAACGAGAATATTCAAGGCACCCTTAAGTTCAGTAACTTAAACAGAACGCGATTACATGACTCACTGACCATCTGCATCAATATATGCTGGGAGTCCTTTTCAAAGCCGAGGCCTCCAAAAAAGGGCTGAACACAAAGCATGAAGAGCAAGGCCCTCACGGGAGGGAGGAACAATGTGAGCAATCCTGGCTGCGGCAGCAGGGTGTGGCCAGGCAGCCGCACTGTCCCAGGGGCTCCTCCCGGGTGGCACAGTTACATGGCGGGGACAGAACTGCTGCAGTAACACAGCACAGAACTCTGACAGGTTGCAAATGATCAACTCCTCCCAATAAAATGCTCTTATTAAGAACGTGAGCTGAAAATCTAACCTAATCATGAAATGCGGAGTAGTTATCCTTTGAAATGGCACTATTCATGAGACACTGTACCTCTCTTGAGACAAAAACGAGATGCAATTAACATACAGTATTTGCACAGTCAAAGCACAGCTGTGGGTTGAGCGGAAAATGCACTGTCACTGAAACTGCTTTGTATGAAGTGTCGACAGGCCAAGTTTCAACTCTTTTTATGAACAATACAGGTACAGATAAAATTAGGCACACATCATATCTGATTAGTCTTAGGTAGAAAATAAAATGCCACTACCAATGTCCCATTTTCACACTAGAAGTGGAAAGGGTCCATCTGGTTTCCAGTAAGGTAAGAATGAAGATTACCTCTAGACAAGAAAATGTCATACTTACATCATCTCTATATTTGGACTTGTGTATCACCACTGCTTTGGAAGGGACAGTGGACTCAGGTTTCCGGATGTTAAACTCAGGCTTTGGTCTTGTCTGTTCTTGAAGATTTTTCCACTCATCAAGGGTCATCTCTTGAACTTGAGTTTCCTCTTCTAACTCCAACTCAGGAACTCTATGAAAAATCAGAAGTTTTTGATGGATCTAAAATGTCTACTTTCTCAAAGAAAAAGTTATTACTATTAATTAGCATACTTTCATGGTTCTGCATCTCATATTTACATAAGGTAAGAAAATCTCGGAACTATAAGCTTCCATATTTTAATCATTTTATGCTGTCACTACCAACTGAAGATACTTCCTGTCTGTTTTCTTTTTTATTTTTTTAAGTAATCTCTATGCCCAATGTGGGGCTTGAACGCACAAGCCCCAAATCAGGAGTCACACAGTCCACCAACTGAGTCAGCCAGCTGCCCCACTTGTTTTCAAAGCAGTTTTTGAAAAATAGGAACTGCACCATCCCATTAGCATTACACTTGACCACCAGGCATTCCCTTCCCAGATGGCATTACATACAAAATGAGATAAAATTGCAGAAGAAAAGGGAGAAACTATTGGAACAAAACAACCATAGGCAACCATGAACAGAGTTATAAAACAATGGGTTACAAATACATACTTTTGTAAATATCCTCTTTAAATTCATGAGACTTCAAGAATAGATCAATAGAATAAATTTCAGAGCCCAGAAAAAAATCCTCACATTTAAAATCAATTGATTTTTTTTCAAGCAGGTGCCAAAGACAATTCAAAGGAGAAAGAATGGTCTTTTCAGCAAATGGTGCTGGGAAAACAGGGTATCTACGTGCAAAAAAAGGAAGTTGGACCCCCACCTCACACCATGAATATAAGAGTTAGAAATATAAACCGCTTAGAAGACGACACAGGCATAAACTTTCATGACCTTAGATTAGGCAGTGGTTTCTTACATGTGACACTAAAAGTGTAAGCAACAAAGAAAAAGGGGTGCTTGGGTGGCACAGTCGGTTAAACATCTGACTCTTAATCTTGGCTCAGGTCATGATCTCACATTCATGAGTTTGAGCCCTGCATGGGGCTCTGCATGGATATTGTGGAGTCTGCTTAAGATTCTGCCTCTCCTCTCTGCCTCTCCCCACTGTGCGTGCGCGCTCTCCCTCAAAATAAATAAACTTAAAAGAAAAAACAGATAAACTGGACATCACCCCCAAACTTCTGACAACTTTTGTGCTTCAAAAGACACCATCAAGAAAGTGAAAAGCCAATCCACAGAATGGGAGAAAACATTTGCAAATCATATATCTGATAAGGGACTTACCTCGGATACAAAAAGGATTACAACTTACAACTTAATGAAAAGAAATAACCCAACTGAAAAACAGGCAATGCTCTGAATAGACATTTTTCCAAACAAGATATACAAATAGCCAATAAGACGTTCAATATCATTAACCATCAGGGAAATGGAAATGAAAACCACAATGACCTATACCCACTCCACACTCAGTAGGATGATTAGAATAAAAAAGACATTTAACAAGTGCTGGCGAGGATGTGGAGAAATTGGAACTTCATACATTGCTGGGGCGGGGTGGGGGGGAGGTGGGATGTGAGAAATGGTGTGGCCACTCTGGAAAAACAGTCTGGCAAATTCTCAAAAATGTAAACACAGAGTTGCCATTTGACTTGACAATGCCACTCTAAGTTACACATCCAGGAGAAACAACAGCATACGTCCGTGTGAAAACACCATGGCACTGCCATAAATAACACTGTTCATTTATTTTTTAAGTTTATTTATTTTGAGAGAGAGAGAACCAATGGGGGAGGGGAAGAGAGAGAGGGGGACAGAGGATCTGAAGCAGGCTCTGTGCTGACAGCAGTGAGCCCAATGTGGGTCTCGAACTCATAAACTATGAGATCATGATCTGAACCAAAGTTGGATGCCTAACTGACTGAGCTACCCAGGTGCCCCTAATAATGCTGTGTATAGCAGCATTATTCACAATAGCCAAGGAGTGGAAACAGCTTGACTAGCCATCAACTGATGAGTAGATAAAATATGCTATCTTTAATACTGTGGAATACTATTTGGCTATAAGACGAAATGAAGTATTGATACATGTTACAATATGAATAAACCTTGAAAACATTATGCTAAGTGAAATAAACCAGGCACAAAAAGTTTACGTACGATTCCATTTATATGAAATACCCAGAAAAGGCAAATTCATGGAGACAAAGAGCAGATTAGTGGTGGCCAGAGACTGGGGGCAGGGAGGCCAGGGAATGACTGCTTAATGGGAATGGGGTGATGGAAATGTTCTGGAACTAGATAATGGCAATGGTTACATAACACTGTAAATGCACTGTCACTTAATTGTACACTTACAATGATTAAAATTGTAAGTTTTATGTTGTATGTATTTAACACCAAAAAAAGAGATAATACACAAGAAAGAAAGAAATGAAAAGATAATATACAAAAAGAAAGAAATAAGCCAGACACAAAAGGACAAATATTATATTCCATTTATATGAGGTATCTAGAATAGGCAAATTCATAGAGATAAAAATAGAGGTTACCAGGGGTTAAGGGGAGGGAGAAGTTGGGATTTACTATTTCATGGATATGGAGTTTCTGTTTGTGATGATGAAATGTTCTGGACATGGATGGTGGTAATGGTTGCACACAATGTGAATGTAATTAATGCCACTAAACCGCACACTTGAAAATGCTTAAAATGGTGATTTTTGTGTTATATGTGTTATGTAACATACCCCAAACCACTGAATTGTACAGTTTAAATGGCTGAATTTTGCAGTATGGGAATTATAGCTCAATAAAGTTTACAAGAAAAAATAATTAGGTGGTGAGTGGGAAGGGAATCAAATCTAATACCTTCACAGAAGGGCTAATGTAACTTGTCCTACATTATAGGTTAATGATATGAAAACTATTAGTGAAATCAGGAGAGAAACTTAATCACAGACCATTCAAAACAGGCATATTTGTAAAGGGACTTTAAAATATCAAGCTAGTGGGGTGCCTGGGTGGCTTAGTCCGTTAAGCATCCAACTCTTTTTTTAAGTTGTTTTTTCTTTATTTTTAAATTTATTTTGAGAGAGAAAGTGAGTAAGTGTGAGCAGGGGAGGGGCAGAGGGAGATGGGGAGAGAGAAACCCAAGCAGGCTATGTAATGTCAGTGTAGAGCCCAATGTGGGGCTCAATCCCACAAACCGTGAGATCATGACCTGAGCCAAAATCAAGAGTTGGACGCTTAACCAACTGAGCCACCCAGGTGCCCCAAACAGCGGACAGAGAACATGTTCAACTACTCTACAAAAGTGTCACATTGGAATTAACTTGCACCAGTTCGAACTGGCTCATGGCCAGTTATTATTATTATTAAATCAAATTATTATTTAATTATTATTATTAAATTATTATTAGATTATTATTAAAATTAAATTATATAAATTATAATTAGCTATACTAAAGGTAATAATCACAATTCATTATTCCCTAATTATTCCACTATATTGTACCTTTATCCATGCTCTTGGGGTTTATTATACCTAATGTATGTGCACAGTGAAAATGTTACATAATAGTGTACTATCGTTTATCTCTTCCCAACTCTGTGTTCAGTATGACACAGTGGTAGTTTTAAATCATCCATGGTGGAAATATTTACACCACAAAAGCCAGCAAGTGCCAACAGATCCAGGCTTTTTCATTCTAGAGAGCCAGATGTTGAGTATTTACCAGCATACCATTGCCTGCAGGGAGGCACTGAGTAAAATTCTGACTCTGGGAAACATTTTGTGGACATATGACCCAGTTTCTTAGACAAATAAATTACAAGGGAAAGAGAGAACATATAGATTAACAGTGACTTAAGAATAATCAAGATAGTGTAATATTAGTGTAATATAAACAGACCAATGGAACAAAATATAAAGTACAGAAATAGGCCTGCACATTTTAACAATGGTATTTCATGCGCTGGAATGACTGGATATACATATACCAAAATGAAAAAAAAGGGAACTTTGATCCACACCTCACACTGTATACAAAAATCAACTCAAATGGATCACAGACCTAAATACAAAAGCCCAAATCATTAAACTTATAGGAGAAAACCTTTGTGGTACTAAACTGAGCAAAGATTTCTTACATTTGAGACCAAAAGCATGATCAATAAAAGAAAAAAAAATTGATAAAGTGGATTTAATCAAAATTAAAAACTTCTGCTTTTCAAAAGACACTGTCAAGAGAAAGAAAACAAGGCTACAGATTGGAAGAAAATACCGGAAAATCATATATCTGATAAAGGGCTTGAATCCAGAATATATGAAGAACTCTCAAAACACAGTAATAAGAAATAGTTAGAAAATGGGCAATTTCAACACTCTTTATTTTAATAAAGATATACAGATGGCAAATAACCTGTGAAAAAGTGCTTAATGTCATTAGTCAATAGGGAAATGTAAATTAAAGCCACAATGAGATATAAACCTATCATACTGGCTAAACATTGTAAAAGCTGGAAAAACCACTCCAGAAAAGAGCCTGGCAGTTTCTTTAAAAAGTTATATATACACCTGCCATATAGTCCAACCATTCCACCCCTAGGCATTTACACAGGAGACATGAAAATGTATACTCCACCAAGACTACACAAAAATGTCCACAGCAATTTTATTTGTAATAGCAAGAACTGGAAACAACCCAAATGACCATCAGGTAGACAGATGAAGAAACTGCAGTCTATCTGTACAGTGGAATACTGCTTGACAATAAAAAGGAACAAAGTATTGATACATGCAGCAACATGGATGCATCTCAAAAGAAGTACGCTCAGTGAAAGAACACAAGACAAAAAAAGAATATATGATGTGTGATTCCGTTTATATAAAACTGTAGCAATTGCAAACTAATCTTTAGTGACAAAAAGTAGATCACTGGCTGCCTGGGGGAAAGGGGCAGGAGGGAGGGATTACAAAAGGATAAAAGGAAACTTTTTGGGTTGATGGATATGCTCATTATTTTGATTGTGGTAATGGTTTTACAAGTATATATGGATGTCAAAGCTTGTAAAACTGTGCATACTAAATATATGTCACTCGTTGAATGTGAACTGTCTCTCAGTACTGTTTAAAAAAAAATGAGATATGCCAATTGAGATGTATATTTCAATATTAATTCAAACAAGTAAGTTGTTTTAAAAAGACATTTTGAGATAATCAGGGAAACCGACAAACTGCCCAGATATTTAAGGAATTGTTAAAAACTTTAGATGGGATAACACTACTCCAGTTAAAAAGAGCAGACCTTTAGATATAACTTCGTGAAACATTTATGAATGAATATGATATCCTGACAGAAGAGGAAGTAGGTAGAGACATACATGAAACAAGAATGGCCATGATTTGATAAAATTTTAAGTTGAATAACTTAGAGGTTCATTATACTATTATATACATCTTTCAGTGATATAATCTTCTAATACAGAGCTGAAAATAAATATTAAGGATTCATAAAGGTTCTTTAGGCTACTTGTGACAGAATTAGGAAATAATCAGAGCTTATTTCTAGGAGGCTATTCTGATTATAGACTATAATCTAGTTCTGATTTCTAGAACTGATGCTGTAAATTTGAGGATTCTTTCATAACTAGGATGAACTAAAGAAGTTAATAAATTCCAAAAAGTTCAGTAAGAACACATCTTTTGTTAAGACCACAAAAGAAGTACTTTTTCTGTTTGCTTATCTTAAAGAACATCATATATAAACATGAAAGGGCTAGAACAAAAAAGGATAAGGCATATAAGAAATGTAGTCTTGGGGTGCCTGGGTGGCTCAGTTGGTTAAGCATCTGACTTTGGCTCAGGTCATGATCTCATGGTTGGTGGGTTTGAGCCCTGTTTCTGGCTATGCTAACACCTCAGAGCCTGGAGCCTGCTTTGGATTCTGTGTCTCCCTCTCTCTCTTCCCCTCCCCCAATTGTGTTCATTCTCTCTCTCTCTCAAATATAAACATTTTGGGGGTGCCTGAGTGGCTCAGTCGGTTGAGCATTCGACTTCAGCTCAGGTCATGATCTCGCGGTTCATGAATTTGAGCCCCGCGTCAGGCTCTGTGTTGACAGCTCAGAGCCTAGAGCCTTCTTGGGATTCTGTGTCTCCCTCTCTCTCTCCGCCCCTCCCCTGCTTGTACTCTGCCTCTCTCTCTCTCTCTCTCAAAAATAAATAAAACATTAAAAAAAACATTTTAAAAAATTATAAAAAAAAAAAAAGAAATATAGTCTTTAAGTTGATACATAGACACACCCAAAGTGAAGCAAACAGTGGAGAGCTCAGAAGAGAGCATTTGCTGCAAGTGATTCCCTCCTTGAAAATGATCACCTGACCCTGTTCACTCCATTCACAAGTATACATACAGATGCCCCCTGTACATTCTCCTCTGCCATTTGTCATTGCAACAAGCTGTGTTGGGAGCAGTACAAAATCACCAAGGACAGACTCCTTAACCTTATTCTCTATTCACTACAGATTATTACAAAAAACACATTCTATGAAAGTTCTGTGAGGCAGATCCCATTTCCATCCTATTTGAATTGGCACTAAATGCAGTTTTTACTGGCAGTTTTACCAAAGACTGGATTTTCAACAGGAAGAGATGTATAATTAATCCCTCAGTTCCAGGAGGGACGAAAGCAGTTATATTTCTAACAGTTATAAAAGCATTGTAATTGCTATTTACATCCTCCAAATTTAACAGCATCCCCCCCCCTCCATTTTGACTAATTCAAAGTCCTTCACAGTTCTTGGTCTATTACCAAAAATCTTGGGAGATGATTTTCCATCAAAGCTGCTTATAGATATAAGATGGTCTAATCTATGACTTGTAATGTGAATAATGCTATATGCAAATTTGATAGTTATACATTTGTTTCTATATGGGTGAAATTATAGGAGAAATAGAACTGTTTTAACAACTGTTACTTTATTTAAAACATAAATGGGGCAATAATGGTAACATTTACTGAATGAGTCCTAGGTGCCAAACGCTATTCAAAGGACTTTACGTTAATTTGGTCGTGAAGATTAATCCCACAAGTTAGCTCCAATTAATAGCTCCATTTTATAGGTAAGGAAACTGAGGCAGAGTCATATAGCTCACAAACAAAAGAGCCATGTTTCATACCTATACATTCCATCTCCAAAGCCCAGACTCCACCACCTTGAGGGAATAAGAGGACAGAGAAATGCATGGAGACGGAAGAGAGTCAAGATGTGGGCACAGAAAACATACGTAACACCAAACGTCCAAATATCCATTCAGGCAATATCTTTCACCTCAACATATGAAAGGGTGCAGGGAACCAAAAAAAGTGAGTTCTAGAAATAACATTTTATGAACTAAATACTTAACCAGGGCAAGTGGATTTAACCTGACATGTAAGTAACACCTCTTCCTTCCTTCCCAAGTACTGAAATTGAAGTGAATTTCATGCTAAACTTTGAGCTCCTCAGAAATTTGCCATATAAATTTTAAAGAGGTGTTTTCCAGCTTTAAGAAAATTCAACACAGGACAATCTTCATTAAGCAAAAATACTTGGAAATGAATTACAATGAGAAATATTTCATTGCAGGTATTTTTGTAATGATGCTTCTTTAACACTCTTTTCATAATGGCTTTTTTATTTTTAAGGAAGAAAGGGAATGTCATTCCATGTTACTGAATAGGAAAGTCCTCAGCAACCCCAGCAGCCCCTCCTCTGCTCACAGAACCAGCAGCTTCTCCCCTGTTCAGTTCTTTGGAGCAAACTTCAAAGCGTTCATGGCACTTTCAACCGTTCCTACCATTCACTACAGGAAAGAGCATGAATGTCGGTCCCACAACATCTGGTTGCCACTTCTTAGCAAGCCCTTTAACCTCCGTATCTCCATATGAGGATAGTAACAGTATCTCCTCCTTCACTAAAGGGCAGCAAAGGATTGAGGAGTTAAGACATGGAAGCATTTCGAGTTCCTGGCACACAACAAATGCTCTATAAATGTTAGATTTATTCTTATAGTCTTGTAACAAAATACTCCCGAGAAGTTGTCACAAGCATCTTCAGACATGAGGACACCATGTGATTAAGGAACATGCAATACTTCTATGATGAAAGGGGGAAGGAGGGAAGGAAGGAAGGGCACAGCACATATAATTGTCAACAAAATGTGTCCAATCTGAGGAAAATATATCTTCTTCGGGGTGTATGTTTGAATGTAAGTGAGGGTATATTAAATTGATCTATCAGGAAGTTCTAAACTGAGCGGCGCATTGAATATACATTTTGGCTCGGAGTCCAAAGTCTGAGCGTTAGATCAACGTGAGAAAAAGCTGAGATCAGACAGCATCATTATCATCGAATGTACTTCTCAAATACAAACCTAATTCTGAAATTATCACAAACCTGTAACTGCATTACTAGGAATTTTAGTAATAACTTTAAAGTGTGACGGGGCAGTGCGGAGACAAGAATGTCGCAGCGCGGTCGGCCACTGGTCTGCTAGTGTGGCTGCTCGGCCGCGCAGCTCCTGCAGACCTAACTAGATGCTCACTGCCCACTGCAGGCAGTGGAGGGGAGAAAGCTGGCTGGGCTCTCGTGCAGACACGAGACCGCCATCAAACCATTTAGAATTCTGTCTTTCAGAGTAACTGACCGAGAGAACTATTTTGTCTATTTAATATTAGGAAAGCAAGGGTATCTCAATCAATTCCACAGAGTTATGCTATAATTTATTATTCTGCCTTACATAACCTGAATTTGTGTAAATGGTTTATTGGCTCAAAAAAGGTACCATTTTTCCTGAAGGGATCTAGTTAAC
Organism: Acinonyx jubatus; assembly: GCF_027475565.1. Lineage (NCBI taxonomy): Eukaryota > Metazoa > Chordata > Mammalia > Carnivora > Felidae > Acinonyx > Acinonyx jubatus. The sequence continues at coordinate 62,910,678 of NC_069391.1, forward strand.
TCACTTTTTCAACATTTATGTAAACTGTTAATCTACTTCCTTAGTTAAATCACTGTCTAAATATTCATATTGTTAATTTCTCTCTTTACTTAAATATACTTCTTGGTTGTTTTGAACAGTAAATTAACAGCTTTCATAATTATCAATCATTGCAGCATTTTACTTTTGCAATAATAATAGCAGATATTTATATAGCATTAACTACATGCCAGGCCCCACTCTGTGACTGACAGACACACACACACACAATTCTTATAACAACCTTATGATGTAGGTACTATTATTATTCCTATTTTACATGTGAAGAAAACTGGAACAGACAGAATAAACAACTTGCCCAAACTAATGAGTGACAGAGCTGAGATTTGAATCCACACTCTGGCTTGGGGTCTGTGCTCTTAACCACTAGACACCTTGCTTCTTGGCAGCTGAAGGATGAGAAGAGTTAAATCAGTGAAGGGGGAAGGGAATTTGGAGAGGTATGGGGTGGGGGGAAAGGCAACAGCACTTGCTGAAGTGCTTTGGCATGTATAGGACGGGGGTAGGGGAAAGGTCCTTGAGAACATGACATAAGGGCAACGTGATGAACCCAGAGAAGGTACACGAGTGGCTGCATTTGAGAGCTCTGCAGGGTATAGACCACGCAGGACCCTGCAGGTCAGGTCAAGGGACAGGAAGAGAACAGCAAGCCACGGGGGGTCTCGCATGAGGGGTGGGTGCATGACAATCAGAATGTCAGTGTGAAAGCCACTGTGGTGCAGAAATGGGCTGGTCCCAGATGAGAAAGCAGGGAGCCCATAAGGAGTTGTGGTGACAGGTTGGATGAGATGATGGTGATGAGCAGAGAGAAGAGAAGGTACAATCACCGGGGCAGGGTGACAGACTGGATTTGGGGAAGGGAGGGGGTCAAGAGGAAGGAAGTCTCAAGGATGACTCCTAGGTTTCTGGTTTGTGCAGCTGGATGGATGGTGATGGGCTGCTCCACAAGATGGAAATACCTAATGAAGACAGACTTCTCCTGGACACACGGAGCAGGAGATCTGAAATATCCATGGGGAGATATCCAGAGCAAGCAGCTAGAAACACACACCTGGAGCCCAGGTGGAAGGTGAGAGCCAGAGGTATACATTCTGGAGTTGATACATGAATGATGACCCGAGCTGCAAGGGTACGGAAGATCCTATAAAAGACACTAAAGAGAAGAGGGCCTAAGGCAGAGCCATAAAGAACTTGACATTTTAAAAGACCAGAAAAATAAGGATGAGTCTGTAGAGGAGAAGCTGAGAGGCAGTGGGAAAACCAGAAGAGTGCAGACATCACAGAAATCAGGGAAAGAGAGCTTAAGAAGAAATCAATAAAGTCAAATGCTTTGACAGGTCAACAAAGATGCAGACGGAAACATCTATTAGGTGTGGAGACATGTGGTGACTGTTTCCAAAGGGCAATGGGGACAGAGCCAGATCTGGAGTGAAGTGAGGCATAAGTGAGAGGGAGGAAGTGAAGGAAGAGTACACACAACCCTGAAAAAAGGCAGCTAAATGAGAATGTGGGGCAAGAGTAGAAGACTTAAAATAGGAGACACCGAGCACGTTTAAACTGTTGATGAAGACCAGAGTTGGGAGGAAGGTAAGCAGACTCATGAGGAAGGAGCTGACTGACGGTGTGAGATTTCCACGCAGTCAGCAGGAGACAGGATTCAAAGCCTGAAGAAGTGGCAGGAGAGATGGTGCCTCTTTCTTACCATGAGGGAAGGAGGCTAGGAGGTATGCAGGCACAGGTGGGTTTGTACCTTTAAGAGCGGGAAGATGATAAACTTCCCAGCTGGTGGCTCTCAATTTCTGTGTGACATAGGAGGCAAAGTTATGTGGAGAAAGTAAAAGAGGAGGTGCAGGTACGGGAAGGGTGGGGGAAGAGTAAAGTGGGGACAGTGTCAGGGCTTAGAGGATACAAGAAGGATGGAATTGGTCATTGTAGAGGGTGGGAGAAAGAATGAGCCCCAGAAAAGGGGACTGATGGGCAGTGTTAAGGGCTCATTGCAGAATGCAGGTGATCAGCAATTTACAGGGGTTCCTGTCGGCTCTGCTGTTGTCAGTGCTCAGCTGGCCAGTACAGGCAGAGAGGGCAGCCAGCCAGTGGTCATCCAGGAGGCAGGTTTTGCTAGCAAGGCACAACAGAAGATCCAGAGGCAAAGGAGGTTAAGGACTGGGCAAGGACGCTAGAGGTGGACCAGGGACCTAAGCTCCATGAAGAAAAGAGGGAGGATGGACACAGAGAGAATAAAGGAACGAGAGTCCTGATAAGAGGGAGAATAATTGCAGTACAGGATGCCGATGGAAAAGAGGTTGTGGGTACCGGATGGGATACTTAAATTTAACTCATTAATTATCATTAATAATCATTCATTAGATTATTTGAATTATTAATTAGTTTGATTATTCATCGATACATTAAGGTCAACCTTCTGTGATATAACAAAAGGCTGAGCTCCTTGTTCGGTAAAGCGCTCTTAGAAATCATTAAGAACAAGGCCAACAACAACTCATGGGAAAAATGAGTAAAACACCCACTTGGCTGGAGATTCCTCCTCCAGGGCGCCTGGGGACTCTTCCACCGCTGTGGTCTCTTCCATTGGTGCAGTCTGCTCCACGTCACTGAAAAGCAGTGAGAATTGCTCTAGTCACACAAATATGTTCACATCAATGCTTTTATATATTCAAGATAGAAAAAAAAAAACATTCCAATGTCCTTTTTCTTAAGTAAATCTCATTCAAAAAATTACATACACATATAGGTAACCCACATCAAAATAAAAATGACAAAATGTTATAAATTGCTAATCCATTGAAATTATTTTACAAAATGTTAAAAGTACTTTTAGAAATAGAACTTTCTATGAATGGCCTAAAGTTAAAACAGATTATAAAAGACCAGAACAATTATTTAAGATGCTTACTGTCCTAGGAAATTCCAAATATTAAAAGGGGCCATAAAATTTCTCAACCTGTGCTTTTAAAATGTGTTCAAACTTCAGTGACCATCAATTTAACACAGACTGCTAAATACACAGGATGTTATATATGAACCTCACAGTACCCACAAACCAAAAGCCTACAACAGACACAAAAAATAAAGAGAACGGAATCGAAACATAACATTAAGAAAGTCATCAAATCACAAGGGAAGAAAGAAAAGAAGAAAGGAACAGAAATTAAAAACAACCAGAAAATGATTAACAAAATGATAGTAATACATGCCTATCAATAATTACTTTAAATGTAAATGGATTAAATGCTCCAATAAAAGACACAGGGTGACTGAATGGATAAAGCAAGACCCATCTCTATGCTGCCTACAGGAGACTCACTCACACCTAAAGACACACACGGACAAAGTGAAGAGATGGAAAAAACATTTACCATGCAAATAGAAGCAAAAAAAAAAAAAAAAAAAAAAGCTGGGGTGGCAATATTTATATCAGACAAAATAGACTTTAAAACAAAAACCATAACAAGAGACAAAGGGGATTACATAACGATAAAAAGATCGATCCAAGAAGAGAATGTAACAATTGTAAATATCTCTGCACTTGCCACAGGAGCACCTGAACAAAAAGCAACATTAAACAGACATAAAGGGAGAAATCAACAGTGATATAATAATAGTACAACACTTTATCATCCCACTTACATTAATGGACAAATCATCCAGACAGAAAATCAATCAGTAGCTTTGAAAGACACATTAGACCAGATGGACTTAACAGATATAAAACAAACCATCTCCAAACAGCAGAATACATATTCTTTTCAAGTATGCATAGAACATTCTCGAGGATAAATCACATGGTAGGCCACAAAACACATCCTAATAAATTTAAAAGACTGAAATCGTATCAGGAATCTTTTCTGATCACAACACTATAAAGCCAGAAGTCAATTACAAGAATAAAACTGGAAAAAACACAAACATGTGGATGCTAAGCGACATGCTACTAAAAAACCAATGGGTCAATGAAGAAATCAAAGAGGATATCAAAAATACCTTGACACAAATGAAATGAAAACACCATGGTCCAAAATCTTTGGGACACAGCAAAAGCAGCTCTCAAAGGGAAGTTTATAATAATCCAGGCCTACCTCAAAAAATAAGAAAAATCTCAAACAATCTAACCCTACACCTAAAGGAACTAGAAAAAGAGGAACAAAGCCCAACATGAGTAGAAGAAAAGAAATAAGATCAGAGAAGAAATAAATGAAATAGAGCCTAAAAACATAATGAAAAGATCCACGAAACTAAGAGCTAATTCTCTGAAAAGACAAATTAAATAAACTTTTAGCCAGATTCATTAAGGAAAAAAAAAAAGAGGACTCAAACAAATAAAATCACAAATGAAAGAGAATTTACAACTGACATCACAGAAATACAAAGAATCATTAGACACTATTACAAAAAATTATACACCAAAAAATTGGACAACTAGAAGAAATGGGTAAATTCCTAGAAATATACAATCTTCTAAGACTGAATCAGGAAAAAAAAAAATCTGTAACTGGCCAATTACTAATATCAAAATTGGGTTAGTAATCAAAAAAACTCCAGGAGTAGATGGTTTCACAGGTAAATTCTATTACATATTTAAAGAAGAGTTAATACATACTCTTCTCATATCCCAAAAATTAGAAGAGGAAGAAGTATTTCCAAATTAATCCTATGAGGCCAGCATTACCCTCACACCAAACTCAAAACAAAAACAATACAGAAAGAATTACAGACCAATATCCCTGATGAACATTCATGTAAAACTCCTTAACAAAATATTATTAGCAAACAGCATTCAACAACACATTAAAAGGATCATTCACCATAATCACATTGGACTTATTCCAGGGATGCAAGGATGATTCAATACCTGCAAATCAATCAATGTGATATACTATATTAACAAAATGAAGGATGAAAATGATATGATCATCTCAATAGATGCTGAAAAAGCATTTGACAAAATTCAACATCCATTCATGATAAAAACTCTCAACAAAGTGGGTATAGAGGGAACACACCTCAATATAATAAAGGCCATATATGAAAACTCACAGCTAACATCATACTCAATGGTGAAAAGCTTAAAGTGTTTCCTCTAAGATCAGGAACAAAACAAGGATGTCCATTCTATCACTTTTATTCAACATAGTACTGAAAGTCCTAGCCACACCAATCAGACCAAAAAAAAAAAAAAAAAAAAAAAAAAAAAAAAAAAAAGAAGTAAAGGGATCTAAATAGGTAAGAAGTAAAACTGTCACTATTTGCAGATGACATGATACTATACATAGAAAACAGTAAATAACTCACCAGAAAACTATTAGAACTAATAAATGATTTCAGTAAAATTGCAGGATACAAAATTAATCTACAGAAATCTGTTGCATTTCTATACATTAATAACGAGCCAGCAGAGACATTACAAAAACAACCCCATTTACAATTACATTAAAGAGAATAGCATGCCTATGAATAAACTGAACCAAGGAGTTAAAAGACCTCTACTCTGAAAACTATAGGACATTGGTAAAAGAAATTGAAGACAACACAAATAAATGAGAAGATATTCTATATTCATGGGTTGGAAGAATTAATATTGTTAAAATGTCCACACTACTCAAAGTAATCTTAGATTCAATGCAATCCCCATCAAAATGCCAATGGCATTTTTCACAGAACTAGAAACAAGCAATCCTAAAATTTGTATGGAACCACAAAAGACCCCAAATAGCCAAAGCTCTCTTGAGAAAGAACAATAAAGCTGAATATATTACAATCCCAGATTTAAAACTATACTACAAAGCTCTATTAACAAAACAGTAGTGGACTGGCATAAAAATAAAGACCATAGATCAATGTAACAGAAGAGAGCACAGAGCTAATCCCATGCTTATATGGTCAATTAATCTATGACAAAGGAGACAATAATACACAGTGGTGAAAAGACAACTTCTTCAATAAGTGGTGTTGGGGAAACCTAAACAGCTACATGCAAAAGAATGAAACTGGACCACTTTCTTATACCATACACAAAAATAAACTCAAAATGGATTAAAGACCTAAATGTAAAAACTGAAACCATAAAATACCCCCACCCCAACAAGAAACCCCCAATCATAGGCAGTATACTCTTAGACATCTGTTTAGCAATATTTTTCTGTATCTGTCTCCTCAGCCAAGGGAAACAAAAGCAAAAATAGGCTACCGGGACTACATCAAACTAAATAAAAAGCTTTTGCACAGTGGAAGAAACCATTAAAAAAATGAAAAGGCAACCTGTTGAATGGGAGAAGATTTTTGAAAATGATATATCGAAAAAGGGGTAAATATCCAAAATATATAAATAATTCATAGAACTCAACACCAAAAAACCTAAGAGTCCGATTAAAATATAGGCAGAGGACTTGACTAGACATATGGTCAACATACATATGAAAAGATGCTCAACACCACTCCTCATCAGGGAAATGCAAAAATCAAAACCACAATGATATATATACATTTACACAAATCAGAATAGCTAATATCAAAAAGACAAGAAGTAACAAGTGTTGGTGATGATATGGAGAAAAGGGAATCCTTGTGTACTGCCATTGGGTATGTAAATTGGTACAACCACTATGGAAAATAGCATGGAGGTTCCTCAAACAAAACAGAATTACCATATGATCCAGTAATGACACCTCCGGGTATTTATTCCCCCTGCCTCAAATGAAAAGACAAATTTTAAAAGATATATGCACCCCTTTTATAATGAAGCATTATTTATAATAGCCAAAGTATGGAAGAAACCTAATTGCCCATTGACAGATGAATGGATAAAATTGTATTATATACATACAATGGAATATTACTCAGCCATAAAAAAGAATAAAGTCTTGCCATTCGCAACAACACGGATGGACCCAAAGGTATTTATGTTAAGTGAAATAAGTCAGACAGAGAAAGATAAATATCCTATGATTTCACTCACATGTGGAATCTAAATAACAAAACAAATGAAGAAAAAAAAGACTCAAATACAAAGAACAAATTGGCAGTTCCCAGAGGAGCATGGGGGTGGAGGAGAATGGGCAAAATAGGTAAAGGGGATTAAGAGGTATAAACTTCCCAAAGCAATCTACACATTCAATGCAATCTCAATCAAAATTGCACCAGCATTCTTCTCAAAGTTAGAACAAACAATCCTAAAATTTGTATGGAACCACAAAAGACCTCGAGTAGCCAAAGTTATGTTGGGAAAAAAAAAAAAAAAAACAAACCAAGGTGTCACAATCCTGGAGTTTAGCCTCTACTACAAAGTTGTAATCATCAAGACAGTATGGTACTGGCACAAGAACAGACACATAGACCAATGGAATAGAATAGAGAACCCTGAATTGGACCTACAAATGTATGGCCAACTAATCTTTGACAAAACAGAAAAGAGTACCCACTGGAAAAAAGACAGTCTCTTTAGCAAATGGTACTGGGAGAACTGGACAGCAACATGCAGAAGAATGAACTTGGGCCACTTACTTACACCATACACAAAAATAAACTCAAAATGGATGAAAGACCTAAATGTGAGACAGGAAACCATTAAAACCCTAGAGGAGAAAATAGGCAACAACCTCTTTGACCTCAGCTGCAGCAATTCCTTGCTTGACATGTCTCCAAAGGAAGGGAATTAAAAGCAAAAATGAACTATTGGGACCTCATCAAGATAAAAAGCTTCTGCACTGCAAAGGAAACAATCAACAAAACTAAAAGGCAACTGACAGAATGGGAAAAGATACTGGCCAATGACATATCAAATAAAGGGCTAGTATATAAAATCTATAAAGAACTAACCAAACTCCACACCCGAAAAACAAATAATCCAGTGAAGAAATGGGCAGAAGACATGAATAGACATTTTTTCCAAAGAAGATGGCCAACAGACACATGAAAAGATGTTCAATATCACTCAGGGATATGCAAATCAGGGAAATACAAATCAAAACCACACTGAGATCAAAACCACATTGAGATAACACCTCACACCAGTCAGAGTGGCTAAAATTAACAATTCAGGAAACAACAGATGTTGGTGAGGATGTGGAGAAACGGGAACCCTCTTACACTGTTGGTGGGAATGCAAACTGGTACAGCCGCCCTGGAAAACAGTGTGGAGGTTCCTCAAAAAATTAAAAATCAAACTACCCTACAACCCAATAATAGTGCTACTAGGAATACATCCAAAGTATACAGGAGTGCTGATTCATAGGGGCACATGTACCCCAATCTTTACAGCAGCACCTTCAACAATAGCCACATTACAGAAAGAGCCCAAATGTCCATCACCTGATGAATGGACAAAGATGTGGTTTGTATATACAATGGGATACTACTTGGCAATGAGAAAGAATGAAATCCTGCCATTTGTAACAACGTTAAAGAAAGACAAATATCATATGTTTTCACTCACATGTGGAACTTGAGAAACTTAAAGGAGGACCATGGGAAAAGGGAAGGGGAAAAATAGTTTCAAAAAAATAGAGTGTCAACGGGGGAGGAGCAGAGAGAGAGGGAGACACAGAATCCAAAGCAGGCTCCAGGCTGTCAGCACAGAGCCTGATGCAGGGCTCGAACCCATAAACTGTTAGATCATGACCTGAGTTGAAGCTGGACACTTAATTGACTGAGCCACCCAGGCACCCCAACATAAGCTATTTTTTAAAAAGCAAAGATAAATTGACCTGTAATAACAGAATTGACTTTCTGCATTTTTTAAAAATGTTTACTTACTTTTGAGGGAGAGAGAGACAGAGTGCGAGAAGGGTAGGGGGAGAGAGAGAGAGACACACACACACACACACACACACACACACACACACACCACAGAATCCGAAGCAGGCTCCAGGCTCTGAGCTGTCAGCACTGAGTCCGACGCGGGGCTCAAACCTACAGACCATAAGATCATGACCTGAGCCGAAGTTGGATGCTTAACTGACTGAGTCACTCAGGTACCCCTACATTTTTTTATTCTCAATGCAAAGCTATTGTAATGAGCTTAAAAGTGAGTTTTTCTATACAAAATTTGAATAATTTTTTTAAGTTAATTTTTTCTATAATCTCTACATCCAATGTGGGAGTTGAACTCACAATCCTGAGATCAACAGTCGCCTGCTCTACTGACTGAGCCAGCCAGGCGCCCCAAATAATTATTAATCTTTATTTTTGAAAAAGGTCCTAAATCAAATGCACCCTATGTGTGGAAAGACGTGGCTGGCACTGTGCTTGGCGGAGGCCCTGTCACAAAGGCTGCTTCTGCTCATCAGCCTGACTCCAGCAGGGTCACAGGAGTTTCTGGCATCCAGGAGCCTCAAAATCCAGCAGCAGCAGCACAAATTATTCCAACTTTCTCTTTACTCCCTTGGCAACATAATAAACCAAGGGAGTAAAAACCATAGGTTTATTGATAGTTTATAGCTTTCAACAATTAAAAATCATAAAAGGGACTATGTACAAACACCAACATTCTTAAACTTGAGGAGCTGATTAAAAAAAAGAGAAATCACACATCTCCCTGTGTTGACCTACATTATTTAATGAATAAACATAAAACTAATGTGCTTACGGCTCTTATAGAACCATGTGACCAAAACTACAGAGCAATGAGGTTTCAAAATTAGCAATAATTTATGTTAGCAGATTTTGTTATTTTGTTGAAAGTAAATCACCAATGTTAGATTTACAGAAGAAGATACAGCCCCAGGGCAGATGTATATATTTTGACTTTAGTTATATGAATGCAGAAAATGCCTGTTTGCACAAGCACATTCCACAAAGTGAATTGAACACCTGAAGGCTTTGTTATCTAGTTCAAATTCAATGAGACTTGAATTACCCAAATCTATGACAGCGGAGAGATTTTAATTGAATGTTAATAAAACCATCTTGCTCTTTGAAATAAAAGTTGGAAGGCACCATTACTGAAAACTGCTTTCGTGTGTGTGTTTCAATTGGTAACAAAGAAATAATATCAGATATTATATGTTTGTAATTACCACAGATGGAGAAAACTCTACTTTCAGGCACTCACTGTCAAACTGCTGAAGAGAAGGATTAACATTGGAAATGGCTCATTGCACCATTTTGAAAACATTCATAAATTTAGTTAGCACTGCCAATGCCTTCAAACAGGAATACTAACTATAGCAAAACCCTCCAGCTTTTAACACACCGTGCAGTGTTTGGCTTCACCAGCCATTAACATCCTTGCTACGGTAGGCTCACCTCTGCTCTTTTGTCATTAATCAAAAGCAGCCCATAACTCCACTGTACTGAACTGTTTTCATGATCAAAATCAAAATCTCCACTTATTAAATAAGAAATTTAAGTCTTATTCTATGAGAATCTTTAAATTACAAATTATTACCACCTCAGAGCTTTGACTTAGTCACTCACAAACCAATCCAAAATGACACGGACATGTGTCATTTTAGCACAAGGACATAAATGCCAGATCACCTGCAGCACACCCAGCTCCTGGTTACTTCTTCATGTTAAAAGGCCAATGCTGACCCCTTAGGGTACATAATTACTTGACGCCAAAATTATTTTAAGTTCCAATGCCAACTGAAATGGAGTGGCAGCATTAGATAAGGTGGTAAATCAGATGACTCAGAGGTATTTACTTTTTAAAATATATATCAAAGTAAAATAAAACAAAATTAAAAGATTCATAATTAACAGCCTATGAAACCCCATACTGAGAAACATTCAACAAGTTTCTTTTCCTTTCAAGGACAACACAGATGTGCAAGGGTAGCACATGTAATATTATATTTAGTATTGTTTTGTATGTTTGTCTTTAAGGACAACAATTTCAGAAAAATGAGTTTATGGGGGCGCCAGGGTGGCTCAGTCAGTTAAGCATCTGACTCTTGATTCCAGCTCAAGTCATAATCTCACGGTTTGTGAGTTCAAGCCCTGCGTTGGGCTCTGTGTTGACAGTGCGAAGCCTGCTTGGATTCTCTCTCTCCCCATCTCTCTCTGCCCCTTCCCTGTTCATGCTCTCTCTCTCAAAATAAATAAAGTTTAAAAAAAAGAAGGAAGGAAGGAAGGAAGGAAGGAAGGAAGGAAGGAAGGAAGGAAGGAAGAAAGAAAGAAGGAAAGAAAAGTAAGTTTATGTAAAAAGCTTATATTCTGGATTCCCTCAAGGCTTCAAAATCGTGGAAAGTCTTTCCTACAACGTGCACTGGGAGGGATCCATTCCTTGCCTTGTACTGCCCTCAAGTCTTCTTGCTTATTCTTTGCAGACACCAGGAAGGCACTGCCCCTACAGCTATGAAATGACTGAAACAGCAGAACCAAGTACTTCTTCTAAGCAGCAAAACTGGTACAGATCTGAGACACCATGAAACCTCAGAGAAATGTCAGATTTGAACCTTTGGTGAAATTTGTCATTGAGCTTCAACCTGCAAATGATTTCATAAAATCAAGATGCAATGCATATAAGAACTTGGGAAGGTCACAGAAAAATAAAAGTATAGAATATCCAGAAATTTAAAAAGCATTCTGAGGCCTATGCAAATGTAGAGTATCATGCACTGGGGCATCAGCAAATACACAAATTTGTTTGGCTAAAACAAAAGAACTTTAAAACCACTTTAAAAGTCATTTTCAAATCTAATTGCAACATAGCAAACCCACTTTAAAAAGTCACCTCACTAAACAAAAGCCTAAAATCAATCTATACCTAACAGCACACAAGTATAAAGACAATGCAAGCATAGCAGAGAAGACATAATTTTCACAAAAGGAAAATAAAGATCTGGATATTTCCACTTAATTGCAGGTTCACAAAAGGCACACATTTGCACCATACCTGGTATCTTTGCCTGATCCCCAAGTTCGAATTCCACAGCCACCCATGTTGTCTTCAGTTCTGATTGCTCTAGAGAAAGAAAGAATATTCCCTTCAGCTGAGAGCAGGCCTGCAGTCAATTTCCAAATCATAAAAGTTGATCAGAAAAGCCGTCCCAGGATCAGCTCCCTCAGGAATAAGCACATACTAATATCAAGTCAATTCATATTAACACACAACAAACAGATTCATACCGTGTATTACCAAGATAATAAGGCAAAAAAGCAGTTACAGAGGAACTTACATTTTCTCATTCCCACCGTACCTCTCAAAATCTCGTTTTCCTCTCTGGTCAAAACCCTCAAAAGCTCTGTTCCCGGGGCCGCCTCTGCCTCGGCTTCGCATGGCCCCCCTTGGGCCTCCACGGCCTCTCAGTGGTCTGTCTCGATCAAACCTGTCAATGGGTCTAGGAAGAGATGGGTATAATAATAAAAAGCAGTGAACTGGATTGAAGGGCTAAGGCTTTTTTGAGAAAAAAATTCTAGGAGGACATCATGGCTATAATATATTGGAAAGAATGGTAGCTTGAATAATAAAGTAATAATTAACTTTTACTGAATAGTACTACTGAGGCATTGTTCTGAGCACTTCATCATATATAATTCTCATAAACAGATGTATAATATACAGCTATTATCCACAGACAATGAAACTGAGGCACAAAGGAGGTAGGTAACTTGCCCAAGGTCATACAGCTGCTAGGTGAGGAAGCCAGACCAGAGAAGCAGGTCCTGGGCAGGTCTTGCTAATCTGTGGAGGGGTACCCCTTTCTCTGGAGGTTTATTCCAGCTCTAATATTCAATATTTAAATTAAATTTGGAATGTTTTGTATAAGAGAAATAGGAAACTTCAAATTATGCCCCTCCCAAATCTCCCTCTCCCAAACACACAACCAGTCAGTGACATTTGGGGCTAAAAGTATTAACCTGCAACAACCTCAATTCTCTTCCTCTTGCCCCACACACACCTCCAAGGACAGCTGAAGCTTTTTGTTGTTAAAGCCAATAGCAACTTTTGTCTTTATGTCATTTGACCCCTATTCATCATTTGACACCGCTGACCACTAATTTTCCTCAGACTTCTCTTTCCTTGCCTTGTCCTTAAACACTTATTTTTGTAATAGGTCATACTCAAACATGGTACAAAATTCACAAGATACTCACTCCCCTTGCTTCTTAGGCCCCCAATTCCATTTTTCAGAGGAAGGCACCTCCAGAGTCACATCAAGGGACATGTTCTGTATCTTGCCTCTTTCACTTAACTAGTCTTGATGCTCTCCACACAGCTGCCTCCCTCGTTCTTCTGGATACTCGTTTTTCCTCACAGGTGCCCACATTCCTGACTTCCCATCCCAGGCACACACTGTCCTCATCTCTATGCTATTGCTACGTGACCCTCAGTCATGTGACCCTGCATCTCTCACTGGGGTCTCTGATTCCAGGCCACAAAGCCAGTTACTTCCTGGACATGCCCTCTGTCCACACCCTGGCACTGCAGATACATGACCAACACTGACCCCTTGGCTCCCGCTATGGTCCCTAACTCACAGCATCAAACTACCTAAGCCAAGAACCAGATGTCTTCTATACTCCCTTCTTCCTCTGCCACATCCACTGGGACCAAGGCCTAACCACCCACGCACTCCTCCTCACACCCATTCTCAGCCATGTCTCTGGTCACCATCACTTTTTATGAGGACTTGCCTTTCTTCCATTAGACTCAAAGCTACTGCAGCAAGGACCACATCTTTTCACCATTACAACCTTAGTTTAATAAGACAGATTATATATTTTTAATTTGTCAAGACTTTAAAAATATTTAAAATTGTAACAAATTACTTACTGAACTCTAGTGGCATTAGTGACTCAAACACCAAAACTAGAGGTATGTTCTAGTCTATGGTCATGGCTGAAATTGTTACATTAAAAAGCTACTGTCTGGGGCGCCTGGGTGGCTCAGTCGGTTGAGCACCTAACTTCGACTCAGGTCATGATCTCACACTCATGGGTTTGAGCCCCGTGTCGGGCTCTGTGCTGACAGCTCAGAGCCTAGAGTCTTGCTTTGGATTCTGTGTCTCACTTTCTTTTTGCCCCTCCCCCACTCTCACTCTGTCTCTCTCTTCTAAAAATAAATAAACATAATAATAAAAAAATTATTTAAAAAAAGCTACTGTCTGATGGTGGGTAAAAATATATAAAACTCTCTATTATCCTTACTCAAAAAGATAAAAAAACACAGAAGCACCAATCATTAACTTTATGCCAGTCTCTTATAAGAAACATCATCCTAAATAAAGTCTCCAGGTTGGGTGTTCTACCTCCCACCTCTCCCATTCCCGACTAAAACAGAGATTATTATAAAATCTATTCCCATTATAATAAATACCTAGAGCAGAGTTCTAAAACAATAACAAAAATGTAACAATAAATTCTTAACAAGGAAGTTGGACAGGGTCATAAGAGAAAAAAAGTCTACCTAAATATTGAGAGGAAATGAAACACCAAAACATACATGGAAAATAATGTCAACAGTCAAAATTGGGTCTAAATTTACATGAAATCTAGATCAGATACCAACAAAACAACAAAGGCATTTAAAATATAATAGTGATTGAAACCGACCCTAAAAATAGCCCTGTGTGTTCTGGGGTTTATTTTAATCCCTTAAGCCTCTTTTTTTTTTTTTTTAGTGGTTTTTTAAAAAAATGTTTATTTTAGAGAGAGAGCATGAGCAGGGGAGAGGGGCGGGGAGGGGAAAGAGAGAGAGTGAGAGAGTGAGAGAGAGAGAGAGAGAGAGAGAGAGAGAATCTTAAGCAGGCTCCACGCTTAGCACAGAGCCCAATGCAGGGCTCAAACCCATGACCCAGGGATCATGATCTGAGCCATAACCAAAAGTCCAACACTCAACTGACTGAGTCACCCAGGTGCCCCTAAAACATTTTTTTTTCTTTACTCCACAGGTTACCCACATCCTTATCCCCATATTCTCAGGACACCTGGGTGGCTCAGTCAGTGAAGCGTCCGACTCTTGATTTCAGCTCAGGTCATGATCTCATAGTTCATGAGCTCGAGCCCCGTGTTGGGCTCTGTGCTGACAGCCTGGAGCCTGCTTGGGATTCTCTCTCTCTGCCCACCGCACCCCCCCCCCCCCTGCTCATTTGTGCACTCTCTCTCTCTCACAAATACACTTTAAATATATATATTCTCAATTGCTTCTTGCTTATAAAATATACCCTCTTTGTGCTCATGTTGGCAGCACATATACTAAAAATTAGAACGATAAAACATATCCTCTTTTTATTCAGGCAAGGGAGCATTGAGAAATCCTGTATCCACTTAGGAATCTTTATTTGTTATGTACTCACAAGGAAAAGGATGGAAAATAACATTTCAGCCAAGCATCATGCTTTACATCCCTGTAATCCACTCTCCAACAACAATCCTAATTAAGTAGGCATGAGTACCTGTTTTACAGATAAAGGGAATGATGTTTGTGGAGGGGAGAATGGGGAATTAGTGTTTAATGGGTACAGAGTTTCAGGTGGGGAAGATAAAAATGTTCTGAAGATGGATGATGGGGATGGTTGCACAACAATGTGAATGTACTTCATGCCACCGTACTATCACACATTTATAAGTGGTTAAAATGATACATTAAAAATTTTTTTTTAATGTTTATTCATTTTTGAGAGAGAGACAGGGTGAGAGTGGGGCAGGAGCAGAGAGAAAGAGAGAATCCAAAGCAGGCTCCAGGCTCTAAGCTGTCAGCACAGAACCCAATGTGGGGCTTGAACCCGTGAACCATGAGATCGTGACCTGAGCTGAAGTCAGACACTTAACTGATTGAGCCACCCAGGTGCCCCTAAAATGGTACATTATGTTACGTATATTTTACCCCAATTTTTCTCAACTATTTCCATATGAGGAGGAAAAAAAAGTTAAACATCTGAGTAAGTGATTCTTTCAGAACTGGAACTGACTTTGAATGACCAGCACTAAACTTCAAGAAGAGCCAAAGAAAGAGTCAAAATACATCCAGACAGAGGTAGGCTAATTTCCTAATAGCCTATGTTCAAAGAATTCACTTAGGTTCATCATTTGGAGCCTAAAGAAAAATTCCTTATACATTAAAAACAGTGATCTGGAAGTGTCCTGGTTGATCTCTGCACCTGAGCCACATGGACAGTTACTCCCAGCACCACTTATGACACCGCTTTGATGTGAAAATATGTTTTCTGCTTTAGTGGAATAAAAATCACATGAGCTGGCTGTGACCACAATAGCCATCACTGAAACTCCGGGTTTTTGTTTCCTCATCCATAAATTGAGAGGACTGAATTAGACAGTCTGTTAAGATTATCAAGATTCAATAATTCTGCCCAATAAATATGTATCACAGAAATGCAAGGTGACACCATTTTTCACTATCAAATAAGCCAAGATCAAAGTTTATTATATTCAACTCTGCAGAAAGAGCTAGGAGAAATGCTCTAGATTGTTAGTGACAGAGTAAATGGACAGGTTACTAAGACAGTGATTGGTCACTACATATCAAAAGATCCCCCTGACTCCAATTTGTTTTCACACTACATGCACCCATCCAAATTTGCACTGAAGCACAAACTGGGTCCCAGGTTTTAATATATGACACCCAGCTGAGAACCACTGCTTTATGGCCCTAACTGGGGTTCCCATTTCTAGAATTTCCATCTAGAGAAGGTCCAACACTAAGGAAATTATTACACTGTACTGCATCCACAACAGCTCATAATAGAGCCATTAAAAATGTTTACCAGGGCGCCTGGGTGGCTCAGGCAGTTAAGCGTCCAACTTCGGCTCAGGTCACGATCTTACAGTTCATGAGTTTGAGCCCTGCATTGGGCTCCATGATGACAGCTCAAAGCTTGGAGCCTGCTTCGGATTCTGTCTAGCCCTCTCTCTCTGGCCCTCTCCCACTTGTGCTCTGTCTCTCTCTCTCTCAGTCTCAAAAATAAGTAAAAACATTAAAAAAAAATGTTTACCAAAAATTCACAGGGCAGCTGGGTGGCTCAGTCAATTAAGCGTCTGACTCTTGATTTTGGCTCTGGGCATCATCTCACGGTTGAGTGATCAAGCTCCATGACAGGTTCTGCACTGAGCGTAGAGTCTGCTTAGGATTGTCTCCCTCCTGATCCCTCTGCCCCTCCCCCACTTGCAAATGCTCTCTTTCAAAAAAATTTAAAAGAAAATGTTTACCAAACATTGTTAGTGACATGGGAATGACTTTGACCATGTCAAATGGAAAAAGAAAGAATATAAAGCACTCAGTATATATGTATTATCATCTTAATATTTAAGTATATCTATGTATTAAAAAAAAGGAAAAAATTAGTCCAAATGTTAAAAGTAATTACCTTAAATGGTAAGATAAGTGGCTTTAATTTTCTTTATAATTGTATGCATTTTCTAAACTATCCAAATTGTCTTATGGATCTTTATTAATAGAAGAGTACTTTTTAAGAAACTAAGGAAAATATCTTTTCTGATAGCACATGATTTATCAAAAATAATTTCACATTTCCTTGAAAGTAAAACTTCCCTCCATATACCTAACATGATACACTGCGAAGGACACAAGACCTCACTTGTGTGGTATTCCTGCCAAAGTGCATGACATTGTTCCAGACAAACTCAGTTCTGAGCTGTTGTACAAAATGGTCCTTCCTCTTCCGACATGTCAAAGTCAAAGGAAGAGTAAAGAGCTGTTCCAAATGAAAGACGACTAAATGCAGTGCACATTCTGGACTGGATCCTGAACCAGGCATTTTTTTTCTTTTGCTAAAAGGACATTATAGGACAACTGGTGAAATTTGAGTACTCTGTAGATTACATGATATAGAGAATTAGATAATAGTAATGTATCAAGGTTAATATGTTTGATAATTGTACAATGTTTTTAGGAAATACATTTAAAGTATTTAGGGATAAAGAGGTATTTCTGCACTTTACTCTTTTTAAATTTTTTTTAGTGTTTATTTTTGAGAGAGAGAGAGAGACAGAGCATGAGTGGGGGAGGGGCAGAGAGAGAAAGGGAGACAGAATCCGAAGCAGGCTCCATGCTCCGAGCTGTCAGCACAGAGCCGGATTCGGGGCTCAAACCCACGAGCTGTGAGATCATGACCTGAGCTGAGGTCAGACGCTCAACTGACTGAGCCACCCAGGCGCCCCATCTGCACTTTAAATGTCAAAGAAAAAAGGTGTGTGTGTGTGTGTGTGTGTGTGTGTAAGGGAAGGAGAGAGGCAGAGAGAGGGAGGGGGTATGATAAAGCAAATGTTAACAGTTGGGGAATCTGGATGAGGGTATATGGGAATTCTGTGTATAATTCTTGCAACTTTCTATAAATCTGAAGTTTTCATTTTTTTTTTTTTTACATTTATTTATTTTTGAGGGACAGAGTGAGACAGAGCGTGAGCAGGGGAAGGGCAGAGAGAGAGTGAGACAGAATCTGAAGCAGCTTCCAGGCTCTGAGCAAGCAGTCAGCACAGAGCCTGATGCGGGGCTTGAACCCATGAATCATGAGATCATGACCTGGGCCGAAGTCGGACTGAGCCACCCAGGCACCCCAATAAATCTGAAGTTATTTTTAAAGAAAAAAGAAAAATCCCTCCATAATCCCATATCCCACTCTACCCCTATCCTCATGTATGACTTCACTTAATAGGCATCATTTTGTGTTAACATATACTCATCCTTTTAAAAGACTCATAGTTTAGCTACTAAAAAAAGCTGGAAACATGAGTTTGTGCTTTTGAGCTATAATTTCCTTATTTCCACAGAATAAATCCCTGAAGTGAGAAAAAAAATACACATATGCTTCCCCAAATAAGCAGCTCTGATCCAGAAGTCTTTCTGTAAGCAAGCAGACTATGGCCATTACACAGCAAAATTGAAGTACTCTCCAAAAATAGCAGAATTAAGCCTTTCTCTAACCCTCACGCTCCAATATGGTGGCAGATACACTAGCCTGATGTTCTCAATATGTAATTTCTAGGGAATACATCTGTGGGAGTATGCCCACCAGCTGCTCAGCCTTCTCAGACTGAGCTACTCTCTGCTGGACTTCTGGGGGTCTTTTGGGGGAAGGGGTGGTGTTTTAATGAGGTGGTGTTTTAATGAACATAGTTTTTACATGTCCTTTGGTTAAAACTTGTAGCCAGGATCCTAAATGGAATCAATAGTCAAGAACTTGGAATACTTTGGGAATAACGGCTCCCTTGACATTAAACTGTTGACGGCTAATAGTGTCAACGTACACTCTTCTAGTCTCCTTTAGCCTTTTTTTTTTAACCTATTTTCCTTTAAATGTGATTCACAAGTTGTTTCAGTTTAATCTAAACTCAGTGCTATGAAGGTTGAATAATTTAACACAAACTTTAGGCAGTAAGCATCTGTCTTGTTAGGGCCAAGCATAAGACACAAAGAACCGCTACGTGTGTACAGGCAGGCACGGGTGGTCAGGAGCGGTGTCAGGCTGCACCAGCCCAAGACTACCTTCCAGATCAGAGCACTTTCTAGAAGAAGGTATGGCAGCCATAAATTGGTTTTATACACTGTATCAGTTTTTCTTAAAATGTCATCATGATAGCCAAGTGACCTAACCATGGGGCTAGGAACTTGTTTAAATTTGTTAGTAGTCTAAATTAGTAATGTTAAATCAAAACCATAATTATGCTTAGCTTCAACTGCAAAAGAAAATTTAACCAGTTTAACAGACTCCTGTGTAGTTTTTTCTTTACAAGACTGCTTTGTGTAGTTACCAATAAATAACTAATTTTTCACCTTACATCATTTCCTGAACCAAGACTTAAGGTCACCCAAGAAATAAATGGAAGATCCTTCCTGTGTCACCTAAAGTGACTGCCAAGGTTGCAAAGGTTAACAGTTCTAGTAAAACCCTCCTGGTTCCCCCCACCCTCCTGACCAAGGTCTGCAGTACGTACTTTTCATCCGTGAACTTCTCAGATGTAAAGTCTGCCTGTCTCTCGCTCTCATAGGGTCGATATTCCCTGTAGGATCTCCGCTCTGCTCTGTCAAGTGTCACCTCCGTCCCCCGGCTGTCATTCCATCCCTGTTGCTCCCCTCTTCTAGGAGCTCGCTTCTGGCCTGCCAAATCAGAAGGGACAGCTGGGACACCAGGTCCATGAAAGCACACCTACAGGGAGTTTTAAATTCCACTTTTCTAGAAGTCAACATCATAGGAAAATCCGGGAAGTTTGGAAACGTTCAGAGAAGAAAAAAGTTATGGATATCATCGTAGCCCACAGTCAACTACCATCGACCCTTGAACAACACAGGTTTGAAGTGCATGGGCCCACTTACAGAATTTTTCAGATGCAGTACAGAAGTGTAAATGTATTTTCTCTTCCTTATAATTTTAATAACATTTTCTCTTCTCTAGCTTATCTGCCCTACGAATATATACTACATATACAAAATAAATGTTAATTGACTATTACTGGTGAGGCTTCCAGTCAATAGTAGGCTACTAGTAGTTAAGTTTTTGGGAAGTTCAAAGTTATATGTGGATTTTCAACTGCACGGCTTGAAACCTGGTTTCAACCTAACCCCCTGGTTGCTCAAGGGTCAACTGTACTTCCTCATAAAACTTTTAAGATACTTAGGTTTTCTTTCCCTTCTGTCCTAGAAAATATAAGATAAACTACACCAACCAACCTATAATTACAGGTAACTCACAATGACTGTGACAGCTATGGATACACACATTTGCTAAATTAACTACAGTTGTCAACAGCAGTTTTATTAAAACATGGTAGCTACACTCCATACAGAATATTAAAGGATAAATGCCCTGTATATCAGATTGTACTTTCAGATAAACTATGGTTTATCATTGGCTACTAAGGTTTTCGTTTCTAAATACAGTTCTGTACTGCTGTTATCTTTTTTTGTTTGAAAACAGATTTTCCTGCTCTCTTGATCTTTGATGGAATTTATACATTTATGATCATACTTTTCAATATGAGGCCAAACTGCTATCTACCAACTGATCCAAGGGACAGCACTGGAAGGGGGCATCTCTTGTTCACAGAAAGGCCAGCACCCAGCCAGGGCCACTCCAGGCCTCTCTCTCTCACTTTACTCCTCTCTAGTTTTGATGCTTTAAAAATTTTAAGCAGAGTCTATGTCTGAAAGCAGCTAACACTTGGTAAGTACGTTGTAAGGAACTTTGTCACTTCTTAAATCATCTTCTAAAAATGCATCTTATTTTTCTTAAAAAAAAGATATTTAAAAGCTCTCCATCTCAAACATGATGTACCATTTTTATTACAGTAGCTTCGATTTTCCTTGGTATAATTTATACCCTTCACATTGGTTGTATGGCTATCAAAATTTTTTTTTTAATGTTTATTTTTGAGAGACAGAGAGAGCGCGCATGAGCAGGGAAGGGGTGGGGGTGGGGTGGGAAACAGAGGATCTGAAGTGGGCTTTGCGCTGACTGCAGAGAGCCTAAATGCGATGTAGGGGCCCATTAGATCATGATCTGAGCCAAAGTTGGATGCTTAACCAACTGAGCCATCAAAATATTAAATGTATTTGAAGTAATGAGTAATTTTTAAAGTCCCGGATTCCTCTCTTAGACAGATATATGTAACTTTTAAGGAATATATGTTTACACATATTTTTCTGTCTTCCTACTGAATAGCTTCTATCTGAACTTTGTACTGGGCACATGTACATAGTAACATAGTTCCAGTATCTTACTGATTCCATTTTAAAGCAGAAGTCAAGTCTGTGACACCACAAACATAAAATTGTGCAATTTATTACTTGTTAACATAAAGTATTTTTTCAATGTGAAAAGTTCCACAATAAGTCTAAGTTCAGTCTTAAGTTAATGTCCCTTAAATCGGATTTGCATCCTGTACTGATGTTACAATCTGAGCTTGTGACGTGTTTGGGAAATGGGAAAGATGTTATCTTTCTCATAATAGATCACTGTTTCTCTTGCAGAAACAAAACAGAGAGTGACACTTGTCCCGGGAGTATGCAATGCCAAATAAGGGCAGGTAATAGAGATCAAATTTGGAATGTGAGGTAGAAAATGTTATTTTGGAAGTTTATTATCTAACAAGTTGAAAATTGTAATAGAGTATGACATAACAGCAATCAGCTGATATGTCAATAGTAACAATACTTTTCCTTCAATGCAAAAACATTATTTTAATACAGCTTCAAATTTCCTATTTATAACCTATCTTTAAATAAAACCTGGGGCACCTGGGTGGCTCAGTCAGTTAAGTGTCTGACTTCGGCTCAGGTCATGATCTCATGGTTTGTGGGTTCATGCTCCGCATTAGGTTCTGTGCTGACAGCTCAGAGCCTGGAGCCTGCTTTGGATTCTGTGTCTCTCTCTCCCACTGCCCCTCCCCTGCTCACGCTCTCTCTCTCTCAAAAATAAATAAACGTTAAAAATTAAAAAAAAAAAACCTTTAGTATCTCCACTCAGCTACAAAATTACTTAGGAGCTTATCCTACCTCTTTGCTTCCTCAAGGTTGTTTTTTTTTTTTTATATTGTATTAAATTTGGAATTCACCATTCAAAACTTAAAATGACATTTACTGCACACTTTATATTAAAACTTCTTCCAAAGTTTTGGTGTACAAACTTAAAAAATAAAATTTTAAAAATTATATAGGGGCACCTGGGTGGCTCAGCTGGTTAAGTGTCCAACTCTTGATCTGGTCTCAGGTCATGCTATCATGGTTCATGAGATCGAGCCATACTTGGGGCTCTGCACTGACAGCAGGGAACCTGCTTAGGATTTTCTCTCCCTCTCTCTCTGCTCTTCTCCTGCTCATGTGCACACGCATGTGTGCACTCTCTCTCTCAAAGCAAACATTAAAAATACCATTAAATGTAACTGGATATTTATTAGAATAATTATGAATACACTGCAAACATCTGTCTCCCCAAAACCCAAAGATAAAAGGGGTCCAGTTTTCCCCCCACAATTTAGTGCTAAGCGATCAAGATTGCAACTGAACCTAGTTTGTTTTTCTGTGCTGGGTCAGCAGCTCCAAGTGGATAATGCAAACACTGAATTTCTCTAGCCCTTTCCAATAAAACGCCGGCACATGCTGTCTGATCACTGATCTAAACCCAAGCCCATATGAAGGGGCAGAATACAATAAAATTTACAGTAAGATTTCCTACAAAACAAAGTTGAGCTTTCACTCAAAGACAATAGTTCTGAAAGGCTAGGAAAAGCAAAGCTGAAAACAGTCTCTGTAGATTTCAGTAACGAGTTTATAAAACAAGGCTCACCCAAGGGTTAAATATTGAAGGGCATTAAAAACCTCTGTTTCCAAGGGAAAATCTTGTGATTTCCACATTCACATCCAAAAATATTTCCATTATATGTCAAACATGTTTTGACTTTGATTCTTCTCTACACTGAGCATCCATTTATAATATTCTAACTAAATTAAAAATTTTGAATGTTAGAAAGGTACAGTCCATATTAATTAGGGCTACAAAACCTTGAGAGAGTAGCTCTCTATAAATTTAGTACTAACTACATAAATGGAAATTAATGAGCTGTTTGCTCCTGAAATAACATTTACTTGAAAAAGAACCAGGATGACAATATTTCCATCCTACCCACAAAATTAACTAAGAATCTTTAATATAGATCTCAAAACCCAGGTCATCTGGATTATGAACAATTGACAGAAAAAAGTTATAAACCCACTAGATTACAATGCTAAGTTAAACAAGCAGGCTGCAACTCAGTTTACATATCATTTAAATTTAGAAAAAAAGAAATAGCTCTGTTTGTACATAAATACAAGGTGTTAACCAGTAATAAAAATAGATTTTTGCTTTACTTCATACATTTCAGAATTGTTCAAAATTTACAAAAATTTTATAAATTTTTGTTATAAGATAAAAATTCATGATTTTTAATATTAAAAAGGTTAAAACGCAGTATATTAACATCACTAACTGCAGTTTCACACTACTTTAAAGGATAAAATACATTATTTTCATCTGTTAAAAAGAAAAGGGAGAGGAAAAGCTTAGCCTTAGTCAATTCTTTCATTACTGTATCTAAATAGATTTATGAGAAAAATCAGAACACAAAACGTACAATATATCTCACGTCTCATTCACTGTTTAAATAGGCTCATAAATGTGCTGGCCTACTAGCATGGGGTCTTAAAATATCCAAAAGCATTGAAAATAATTTTCAATATCTTTATTATAGTGACTTGATTTTCTATTTCTCAGGGGATATTGCTGGACTAAAGTTTTCACAGACAAAAGTAAAGCAAACATTACCTAGCTGCACGAGTCAAAGACCCAACACTTAAATCAGAGTTGTAATCTCAGGGCTGGGATGCACAACTGTCATCAAGCAAGGAACAAGCCAGCAAAGCCCAGTTGAATACAATGCCAAACACTGGCTCAAGTGGTCGAATGACATATCTTAATCTTAACACTCTTTTTAAGCAAACCTTAGGACCACTGCTTTATTTTAGGAAAACAGAGGAAATAAATACAGGTGGAGTCTTACAGACTATGAACTGATGCAGTTCAGGTGATGAACGACTCTTAGGTACCCTCCCTCGCTGGATGCGGACAGTGGTACCTGGCTAAATAGGTTGTGGGGAACTTTGAATATTCTTGTTTAAAAGGGTTAAAGGTTAAAAAACGCTTTTCTTAAAGCAGCCTGACTTAATGACAAGTTACACGTCCCAACGACACAACATGCTGTATTGAAAAATGATGCCGGCTGACTGCTGGAAGCTACAGTAAGGGGATGGGGTGTACGAGGATGGGGTGAAAGCACGGAGCCTGGCAGGAGCCGGGGACCCCGCGTCCGCCCCCGCCGCATTCGGCTCGCGGCCCTGACGTCACAGCCCGCCCCCGCGGTCACCCAGGCCTTCGCTCCATCACAGAGGCCCGAGCCCCTCATCCCCACGATTCCTCACACACCCTGGGCTCTCGCCACCACCCCCAGAGGCCGGGTGCGCCCTCCTTGCTCACCCTCCCTCCTTCCCCACCACGCTTCTCTTCTGACCTCCCGACCCGAATTTTGCAGAGGTTGGGCTGGAGGATGGAGACCGTCCCTGCTAGCTCTAGATTTGAGCGCCCGGGGTAGCGACCCTAGTTATCCCGACAAACACTACCCCAACATTATCCCTCAACTTTGCCCAACTTGTAATCGCTCAGTTCTGGGATTCTGAGACCCCTATTCCAAGCCAGCACCCCGCCCCCCGCCCAAGGGGCTGGAAAAGGCCAGAAGGGGCGTGACACCCCCTCCCGTTCTCTTTTCCTACCTTCCTCCGCCACAAGGACCTTCAACTTAACCCGTCTTCCCAGGAGCCCCTTCCCTTTCTGGATCAAGACCCTCTGACCCCGGTCTCACAGTGAGAGTCGAGGGACGGCAGAGGAGGGGTGACCTCCGTGACCCCATTCTCCTTCCCTCCCGCCCACTGCGCCTACCCGGGGGTGCCCAGGTGCCCGGCGGGGCGCGCGTACCGGGTGGCAGCGGGCCGCCCCCGGGGCTGTCCGGCTGCTGCGCGCCAGGGGCCGGGAGGCTCTTGCGCTCTTTCTGGGACTCCCTCCGGCCGCCGCCCGCGCCAGGTCTGTGGCCCGAGGCCCCGGCCGGACTCCTGCCGCCGCGGTTGCCGGCCCCGGCCGCCGCCGCTGCCTCGTCGCGCCTCTTGCGCTGCAGCTGCTGCTGGCGCCGGTGCTCGGCCTCGCGCAGGATGTCGAACGGGTCCGACTCGTCGTCCAGCAGCTGGTGGAAGCGGTTGGCCACGACGCAGCCGAAACTCTCCTGCATCGCGGCGCCTGCGGCGGCCGCGGCCACGGGGCTCCCCAGAGCGCCCTTCATGCCGCCGCGGCCACTGCGGGCCCGCCGCTGGCAGCCCACGCGAGCGAGTCTCAGCAAAAGCGGCGGCGAGGACCCATCCCGCCCGCTGCTACCGCCCTCCCAGCCCTGCCCGGTCCCGGCCCTCCCCGCGCCCGCCCCCGCGCCGCCGCCGCCGCTGCCCGCCCAGCCACCGCCCGACAGCCAATCAGCACACGCAGGTACGCCCCCTTTCCTAGTCGGCGCGTCTGGAAGCCCAATCAGAGGCCGGAGGCTGTCACGTCACGCGACCTCTATGCCCCTCCCCCCGACTCAGCAGAGAGGGGCGGGGCACAGGGGCGGAGCTACTGGGAGGAGCAACGAGTCTTGTAGTCCGGGCGGTCCCGCTGTGCGGGTGGGTCACTGCCATTATTGGTATTCTCTCTGGCGCTGGATACACATTGGTTGTGGGCCACTCATCTTTGAAGTTCATATGTTCATCTAGCCATTCAACTACATATTGAACACTTACTATGTGCCAGGCATTATGTTGTAAGAGATACTAGCTCCGTGTTTTTGCGGATCTTAGTCTAGAGACAGAAGAGTGCGGTAAAGGAAGGGACAGACTTTTCTACGCGCCAGTAGCAGAGACCTGACCTAATTAGGAGGCCTGGAAAGGCTTTCCCTGGGAAGTGACGGTTAAACTGACATACTACCAAGGATGACAGGGGCAGGAGCAACCACACGTGAAGATGTCTTGAGGTGGGATGGAGCACAACCCATTGAAACTCAGAGGATACCATTGTAACTGGATTGCAAAGAGCTGAGGGACAGCTTTTTTTTTTTTTTTTTTTCTTCCCTAGGAGCAATAGGAAGCAAATTTTAAGCCTAAGCATGTATTTGAAAAGGCTACTCTAGTTGCACTGTGAAGGACTAGGTTGGAGGCAGGTCCAAATAGATGTAAGGAAACCAAGCAAAAGATTGTTGCAGAACTCCAGAGAAGAGTTGATGATGACAGTGACTTGAATTAGAATGGTTGAGTGGAGGTGAAGAGACTCATTGATTCAAGAGCTGTTTGGGAGGTTGTATCAACAGGACCTGGTGATGCGTTAGATATGGGTGTTGAGGGAAATGAAGAGGGTATGATGACTCCTATTTCTGGCTTGTGCAGCTGGAATGGTGGTGCATTCCAAAGAGATAGAACACTGGAGGAGACCATTTTGATGGGAATCATGAGTTAGTTTTGGACATATTGAGGGTTTTTAAAATTTTTTTTAATGTTTTTATTTATTTTTGAGACAGAGAGAGACAGAGCATGAGCAGGGGAGGGGCAGAGAGAGGGAGACACAGAATCCGAAGCAGGCTCCAGGCTCTGAGCTGTCAGCACAGAACCCGACGCGGGGCTCGAACTCAACCGACTGAGCCACCCCGGCGCCACCCCCACCCCCCCTTTTTTTCTTTCAGTTGAGAACTGGAACTCAAAGGACTCTGCACTGGACAGTCCTCCAGGAAGTTTTGCCTGGCACCTGTCTGTCTATCCCACTCCTTCCTTTTCCTCTTACATTTTCCCAGAACCTGTATTTTGTTAGGACATCAGGTGGCTGTATGCCCCAGGGGAAGCTGGGCTTATCAGCCTCAAACTTGCTTAATCCTAATCATGCACTCTAATTCCATTCCCTTGCCAATGATTGGTGTAGGAATAAGCTCCTGGTGCAAATCTTCCCTGAGGGGAACTATTATGGAAGATTCCTGGGAACATTTTTCTTATATCTAAAAAGGGATTGAGAAGGGACCTGTTATTTCCCACCTCTGTTCTCTGCTCTTTGTTATGTGAGGAAGACATAATGCCTAGAGTTGCTGTTCCTTATTGCAGCTATGAGAATGGCAGAGCAGAAGGGTAGAGAAAACCTAATTCCTTGGTGCTGATTTATCCCACTGGGAAGACTCCCTACCTCAGATTTATTATATAAGAGGATAAATAACATTATTGTTTAATCTGCTCTTAGTTTTATTTGTCTTGATTCAAAAGCATCACCTTAGAGCTTCTTGCTCAGGTGAGTCATCACCAGCATGACTGCTGCCAGGTTTGTGTTTTACTCATTTAATTTTCTGTCATTCCTGAGGAGGATAGGGATGATGCCTGTCATTCATTGCTTTCTTATTCGTTGCAGTTTACATGCCCAGTGCTTCAAATTCTGGGTAGTTGTGTGGTAGGTTCTCAGTAAATATTTGCTGAATGAATATTTTAAGATATTCAGTCATCTCCTTTTTGGAGTCAGCAGAGGTTTATGATCAAAAGCCTATTCTTTTTACCCAAAAGAATTGATAGCAGGTGTTCAAACAAAAACTTGTACATGAGTGTTCGTGGCAGTACTGCTTGCAATATTCAAAGGTGGAAACAGCCCAAATATACATCAGTGGATGAATGGATAAACAAAATGTGGTACAATGGATTGATATTTGTGTATAAAAGGGAATGAGGTACTTATACATGCTACAATATAAATGAATGTTGAAACATTATGGCCAGGTACAAAAGGCCACACATTGTATGCCCTTTTATATAAAATGTCCAGTATAGGCAAATCCATAGAGACGGAAATCAGATTAGTGGTTGCCAGGGGTAGGGGGGAAAGGAGATGGGGAGCGACCATTTAAGGTGCATGAAGTTGCCTTTTGGGGTGAGGAAATTTTTCTGGAATTTATAGTGGTGTTAGTTGTACCAAATGTGAATGTAGTAAATACCACTGAATTGTACACTTTAAAATGGCTACAATAGCACACCTTTCCGAGTTTTTGGCTATGAGGATTGGGGCAGCCTGAGACAGGGGTCCTGCACTGAGATGCCTCAAATCCTTGTTAAAAATGTTTAGGTCCCCATGAGGCCCCACACTGTCCAAGCTAACCAGGAGATTTAGGTAGGAAGGGGATTGATGGGCTTCATTGTTTATAAAATCAGTTGTGCTGATAAAAGAAGTAAAGCTGGGAAAGCTTTGAGTCCGGCACCTGTTCATGGTCATCATTAACCAGCTTTACCTGGAGTACACATCAGATGGGACATCAGTCTGGCTGTAAATTTCAGCCAGCTGTTAGATGGGAACATGGAGTATCGCTGTGCACCTGCAGATGTATTATTTCTTTTGTGGCATGAATAAATGTATCTGTGATGTACAAAAAAAAAAAAAAGACTACAATAGTAAATTTTATGTGATTCTACCACAATATTTAAAGCATATATTTTGGAGTTCTATCATGATTTGAATCCTGGCTCTGCCACTAATTAATTTTGTGACCTTGGACCTGTTCCTTATTTCTGTGCCTCAGTTTTCTCATCTGTAAAATGGAAAAAATAATGATACCTATTTCTGAGGGTTATTGTGAAAACTGGGTCAGATAATGCATATGAAGTGTTGAGCACCATGCCTGGCACAAAGTAAGTCCTCAGTGAAAGTCATTATCAACATTATTATTATCATCATTTTGAATCACACTTAAGACTAGGTAGAGTCATAATGAGCCCTCATTATTATGAGAGGAATGAAATTTCCAAAGATTCTTTATGCACCAGAATTACCACATGTACCAGAGACCATATTTTGAGAAGCACTGCTTCAAACCAGATGTCTCCGGCAACTTTAAGCTGCCCATCACCAAGCAACAACAAGGGACCATTACCACTTGAGAGAGGACCTGTCATCCTCTAAATTTTTTTAATGTTTATTTATTTTTGAGAGAAAGAGAGAAACAGAGCACAAGCAGGGAAGGGGCAGAGAGAAACAGAGCACTAGCAGGGGAAGGGCAGAGAGGGTGGAGACACAGAATTGGAAGCAGGCTGCAGGCTCTGAGCTGTCAGCAGAGAGCCCGACATGGGGCTCAAACCCACAAGCTGTTTGATCCCACAAGCTGAAGTTGGATGCTCAACCAACTGAGCCACCCAGGCACCCCAGGCTTGTCATCTTACTAGACATTTGGAGACAGCTTACTCCCTCATTGCCCTCCTATTTCCTTTCCAACACCACCAATCACAACAGTTTCTTAAGGCATGCTCTGGGAGCACTGCATTCTAATTTCCAAATCATAACTGCCTAAAACAGTTATAAGTCAACCAATCCTGATTACTTTAGGATTAAGAACACCTTTAAAACCAATGAAATAGAGATGAGTAGCTTCTAGCTCGTGTTAGCTGGCCGTGGGTTTCCTTTGGGGCTATTAATTACTGTAGAATTTACGGATGGAAACTTATTAAGTAGCATCACATTTTTTCCTGACAATTTTTCTGCTGGAAGATTGCATCCTTAAATGCAATCCTAAAATAACAACTCTTATCACATGAGCATGAGTTATTTGCAACGTTGTGTTTAATGTGGTCAATTTAACAGACTTTATTTATTTTTTATTTTTTTAAGTTTATTTATTTATTTGAGAGAGACAGAGACAGTGGGGAGGGGTAGAGAGAGCGGGAGACAGAGAATCCCAAGCAGGCTCTGCATTGCCAGTGCAGAGTCTGATGTGTGGCTCAAACCCACAAAACCGTGAGATCATGACCTGAGCTGAAACCAAGAGTTGGACGCTTATCCGACTGAGCCACCCAGCCACCCCTAGACTAATATTTCTAATAATCCAAGGTATAAAAACTATCTTTAGTAATTATAATATCAAACAGAACACACACACACACACACACACACACACACACACACACACTCACTCACACACGGCCATATAACTTAGAAAATAAAGCATACAAAAAAAGCAGTGGGGTGTGGATGCTGAATAATATCATTAGCCCTTCCATAGCAGTTATTTATTGGCACCAGTGGAAATGCATGCAATTTAACTACATACAAATTGCTAATTACCTTGAGTTACTTAATATACAAATTCCATTAGGAATAGTAAAATAAAATTCACTAAAATCTTCCAGATTGACTTGAAATTCTCAGGAAGATCAGTCCAGAGTTTAAAAACATGTAGTTGTATTACTTAAAAAATTTTTTTTATCATGTTTATTTATTTTTGAGACAGAGAGAGACAAAGCATGAGTGGGGGAGGGGCAGAGAGAGAGGGAGACTCAGAAGCAGGCTCCAGTCTCTGAGCTGTCAGCACAGAGCTCGAAACGGGGCTCGAACTCCCGAGCTGTGAGATCATGACCTGAGCCGAAGTTGGATGCTTAACTGACTGAGCCACCTAGGTGTCCCTTTAGCTGTATTACTTTTAGTTATATGCAGGGAAAAATGCCTAAGAGAGGGCCAAGGCACAGGGGCCAGTCAGGATGCAAAGGGTTTGCGTTTTTGTGAATCACCAAAGAGTTGCTGTCTATATACTCTGTTTTGCCACTGGGTTGCTGCCATCCCTTTGCCTACCTTTTCTTCTCTATGAAATTAGGATGATTATAATCAGTCCTATGTTCCACGTATGGTTGATGGGAAAAGAAAATCAGAGAAGTAAATTGAAAAAGGTAAAACGGTATTATATTATTTTACAATTGTTTCTACTTCCTTGTATCATATATGTAAAAACAAACTATTTTTCCTAATTCTAAGAGGATCTCAAATGTTTTATGCCAGTTGAGTCAGTTGTGATAAGATTAATAAAGTTATAGTTCCTGGTTTAGTTGTTACAAGATTGATAAGTGAATTTAAATTCAGTGTCCCACAGAAAATGAATAAAGCAAGTATGTAGTCTCAAAGTTAGGGGTTAGAGAACCATAAACCATTGACATCAGGATGTGACAAGAGAAAATTTTGCCAAGCCAAAATACATTATGATGACCAGACACAGAATATTTTAAATCCAGAAAGGACCTGTACCCACCTTACAATATTTGTATTCTTAGTATCACTGAAGTTCTTTCCAGTTTTTTTCCTTTTTTTACAAAAATGTTTATTTACTTTTGAGAGAGAGACAGACAGAGCATGAGTGGGGAAGGGACAGAGCAAGAGAGGGAGACACAGAATCTGAAGCAGGCTCCAGGTTCTGAGCTGTCAGCACAGAACCTGGTGTGGGGCTTGAACCCACAAACCGCGAGATCATGACCTGAGCCGAAGTTGGACACTCAACCGACTGAGACACCCAGGTGCCACTTTTCCTTTTTTTTCTTTAAGTTTATTTATTTTGAGAGAAACAGACAGCCCGAGTGGGGGAAGGAGAGAGAGAGAATCCCAAGTAGGCTCTGTACTGTCAGCACAGAGCTAGAGTTGGGGCTTGAACTCACAAAGCCGTGAGATCCTGACCTGAGTTGAAATCAAGAGTCAGATGCTTAACCGACTGAGCTACCCAGGTGCCTCTCCAGCTTTTCCTCTTATGACAAGATGTTACTGCCTAACCCTGTTTGTATCCTCAGACCACAGTGCAAATAGAACAGAATTTTATTCTATGTTCCTACTATTAAAATCTTGATCTTGGTCATAGCTTTAATTAAAGCTAAATAAAATAATTTGGAATTTAGAACTCTTTAGTTCCACATTTATTCTTGAGGAATCTTAGAATTAAATCACTGGCCTGTCTTTGGTCATTTGTACACCTTTGAACCAGTTGCTATAGTGAAGGGCATTTAATTCTCTGATCAGTCAGGCTGGGGTCGCAAGGCCAACCTGGAGTCTGATTGTAGTCAGCCCCCTGAACCCTGGGACTGTGTGGACGGGGGTGGTTCCCCGAGGAAAATAAGGTTTCCAATACTTGCACATAGGAATAGGTGCTGGGCAGGAAACTCAGAATCCCCCATCAGTGATGATTAGCGTGAACATGTTATTGATATGCCTCTTGTAGCACTGGATTCTTGTGCCCCCATTATAATTCTTTCTTCTTATTTCTCCTCCTTAAGACCAGAAAGTGTACCTAACTCTTTTCTGAATCCCTTCTTTCCCTTCTTTCTGGCCCCTTCTCTCTGGTCGCATCTTCAGTGCCTGGAGAGGTGCCCTTCATTCAGGAAATATTTATTGTGTGAATGAATTAGTTTCTTGCTTGTATGCATGCGCTCCTGGTAAATAACTTTGCATGTGTTAAAAATGCAACAAATTAATTAATGTGTGAAAATTAATTAATACATGTTACGTGATCAAATGGATGTTATACTGTTTCTGAAAGAATCATTATTCTATTCTATAGAATAAAATATTTTATAGCGAATATTCCATTTGCTAATAATCATAGCCAAATTTTATATAGTGCTTACTAGGTGCTAGCCATCATTCCAATTCTGTTCATTTAATCCTTACAACCACCTGAAGAGGTGGATGCTTCTACTGTCCCCATGATATAGTAAGAAGAGTGCCTCGGTAAGTAACAGAGTGCTCACAGGAACGCAGGCAGTCTGGCTCTCCTAACCATTATGCTTTTCTGCTAAGTAGTGAGCCAAAGCTGATGTGTGAGCAGGATATGGTTTCTTGCTCTTTTTTTAAAAATTTTTTATTTGTTTTTTGAGAGAGAGAGAGAGAGAGAGCGAGAGAGAATGTGAGCAGGGGAGGGGCAGAGAGAGAGGTGGACAGAAGATCTGAAGCGGGCTCTTGTTGACAGCAATGAGTTCAATGAGCTGCTCAACCTCACGAACCTTGAGATCATCTGAGCCGAAGTCAGAAGTTCAACGGACTGAGCCACCTAGCTGCCCCATGGTTTCTCTTTTTAAAAAGCTGAGGGGTGCCTTGGTGGCTCAGTCAGTTAAGCGTCTGACTTTGGTTCAGGTCATGATCTCACAGTTGGTACATTCAAGCTCTGCATTGGGCTCTGGGCTGACAGCTTGGAGCCTGGAGCCTGCTTCAGATTCTGTCTCCCTCTCTCTTTGCCCCTTCCCTGCTCACACTCTGTTTCTCTCTCTCTCAAAAATAAACATTAAAAAAATAAAAAAAATAATAAAAAGCTATATGAGCAGAGGGCAGATATTGTGTGTACATAAGTCCTAAAGAGGAGCTGAATGGAGACCCATAATTATATCACTAATAGAAATTATATGAGGGAGTGCCCAGAGAGGCACTAGTGGGGGAAACGGTTTATTTAGACGCCCCCCCAAAATAGTTTTGTGGGATGAAGGCTATATTGTGTCCATGCTAAGTTTGAGTGGACAAAGATGTTGAAATAGGACTGCCTTTCTGTTGAGGTTATATTTCAGAAATGTATTTAAAAATGAGCTAACACTTCACTCTCTAAGAATGGTCTGTGGATAAGCACCTGCACAGCACTTGGGAGGTTGTTAGAAATGCACAACCTGGGGCACCTGAGTGGCACCCAACTTCGGCTCAGGTCATGATCTCACAGGTTGTGAGTTTGAGCCCCACATTGGGCTCTCTGTTGTCAGAGGGAAGCCTGCTTTGGATCTCTGTCCTCTTCTCTCTCTGCCCTTCCCCCCCGCCACTCCCTCTCTAAAATAAATATTAAAATAATAAGTGAACAATCTCAGGCCTGTCTCAGAGCTACTGAATCAGAATCTGCACTTTACAAAATCCCTAAAAGATGTCTATGCACAATAAAATTTGAGAAGCACTGAGCTAAAGTAAAAATACAAAGCCAGCAATTGGATCTGTCAGTATCATCTGATGGAAACCTGGCTGTCCTTTGTCACTGACATAGTTTAGCCTTATCTAGCAGCTGGTATGTTTGAGGTGCTCAGCCTGGCATGGAAGCACCTAATGAGAAAGAGCCTACTCTCCCTCTCCCCCAAAGAGGACAGAGGCCCTGCACCAGGAGGGGCTCAGGCCACCTCTTCCACTGAAAAGTCCCTACCACATATCCTTTGATGAACTTAACACCTTACCACAAGGTTAAGGGGAATGAATTGGGAAAGGTTCCAAAGAGGAGGAAATTTTAGACCAATTTTGATGAATGACTGAGCTTTAGATTAACTAGAATTTCTGTGTAGAATGTCAGACTATGGGCTATACCAATAAGGATGGGCCAGACCTTGAATTACTGCATAAGCCATAATAAGGATTTTGGACTTCACCTTTTAAACCCAGGAGTGTCACCCAGTGAATACTATGCTTTATAAAAATATGTATTTGGTCATTCAGACCACCAAAATATATTTTGCATATATATTTGGTCTTTGTTCACAATTCCTGGCTCACAGCTCCCCAAACCCTCAGAATTTGGTTTCATGGTTAGTTGCCAAAGGAGCCAGCCATGTGATTAGAGGGTTAGACCTTGCACTGCCACTAGAAGCTGAATCTATCACCAATGGTCAATGATTTAATCAATCATGTGTATGTAATGAAGCCTCCATAAAAACTCAAAAGGATGGAATTCAGAGAGCCTCCAAGTTGATGAACATGTGGAGATTTGGGGAGAGTGGCATGCCTAAAGATTGCTTGGAAACTCTGTGCTCTTTACCCATACCTTGCCCTATACATCTCTAACCTGGCTGTTCCTGAGTTGTATCCGTTTATAATAAACCAGAAATCTAGAAAGTAACATGTTTCCCTGAGTTCTGTGAGCTGCTTCAGCAAATTAATTGAACCTGAGGAGGGAGCTCCTAGGGCACCTCTGATTTATAGCCAGTTAGTCAGAAGTATAGGTAACAACCAGCACTTGTGATTGGCATCTGAAGTAGATAACAGTCCTATAGGACTGAACCTGTGGAATCTGACACTGTCTCTGGATAGTGTCAGAATTGAGTTGAGGGGCACCTGAGTGGCTCAGTTGGTTGAGCATCCCACTTTGGCTCAGGTCATGATCCCACTGTTCGTGAGTTTGAGCCTCATGTCAGGCTTGTAGCTGTCAGTGCAGAGCCTGCTTTGGATCCTCTGTCTCCTTCTTTCTCTGCTCCTCCTCCACTCACTCATGCATTCACGCTCTTTCCCTCCCTCTCTCTCTCAAAAATAAACATTTTTTAAAAACTGGAAAAAATATTTTATTTTATTTAGTTATTGAAAAAAAATTTTTTAACATTCATTTTTGAAAGGCAGAGAGAGACAGAGCGCAAATGGGGGGGCAGAGAGAGAGGGAGACACAGAAACAGAAGCAGGCTCCAGGCTCCGAGCTATCAACACAGAGCCCAACACGGGGCTCGAGCTCATGGACTGAGAGATCATGAGCTGAGCTGAAGTCGGCCACTTAACCAACTGAGCCACCCAGGCGCCCCTGGAAAAAATATTTTAAAAAAGAGAATTGAGTTGAATTCTCAGACACCCTGTTGACATCTGGAGAATTACTAGGTGCTGTGTGGGACCCCCTCCCTGCAATGCACACATTGGATTTGGTGCCAGAACCAAAAGACCCAGGGAATATCACCAGGGTTTTTTGAGGGTTGGGAGGAATTATCTTTATTGCTTTGGGTGAAATTATACATACTCATGGAAAGAAAGTAAAACTAAGAACAGTAAAACTAGTAAACTAAGAAAATAAAACTAAGACAGTAAAACATAAAATCTCATCACCTACTGACATTTTCTAACGTTCTTCTAGTTTTCTTCATGTGTATATACACATATAATTTTACATATCTGATTTTTTCACTCAGCAATGTCATAGACACTGTTCTATGTCAATAAATACATCTACACCATCATTTTAATGGACACAAAATATTCTGTTGTGTGATAATGCTTTATATATCAGTCTGGGTTCAAACAGAAGGCAAGAACACACAGTAATTTCAATGGGAGAGTTAATATAGAGAATTATTAACAAGAGATAGGACAGTAACTACTAAGAAAGTACAAAAGAATGATATCTTGCCATTTGCAAAACATGGATGGACCTACAGGGTATTATGCTAGGTGAAATAAGTCAGAGAAAGACAAATACCATATGATTTGACTTATATGTGGAATCTAAAAACAAAACAAATGAATAAACAAAAAGCAGAAAGAGACCCATAATACAGAGAACAAGCTGATGGTTGCTAGAGGGGAGGTGGGTGGGGGAATGGGGAAATTGGGTGAAGGGGAGGAGGAGATAAAGATTTCCAGTTATGGAATGAATAAGTCATAGGGGTAAAAGGCACAGCATAGGGAATATAGTCAATGGTATTTTAATAGTGTTGTATGGCGATAGCTGGTACAGCTGGTGGCAGCTGTGATGAGCACAGCACGATGTCTAGACTTGTTGAATCACTATGTTATACACCAGAAACCACTGTAACATTGTCATCTATAATTTAAAAAAAGAAGAAGAATGAAGAGGAATTCTAAAGGGTACTTTAGGGCTAATGGAGGGTACCCAAGAAAGGACAAAGTTGGAAAGGAGTTCAGACTTCATTAAGGAAGGTGTGTTTTGAGTCCACTGGATGGTGGAGAAGTTTGCTGCTTTGTCAGGCCAGGATGGTGCATAATCACGGGGAAAGCAGAAATAGCACTCCAGAGCTCAGAAGAGTGAAGGCTTATGGGGGAGGGAGTGCACAGAGGGAGACAGGTGCCACTGTTGGCAATGCTGGGACCAGAAGCTGGGGAGGTCCTGCTTTGCAGGAATGGAGCATACTTCTACGTGTAGGTTGGGGTGGGGAGTTTCCAGGACACTGCATGGAAGAAAATTCAGGTGGCTGGCTCATTATATGGAAGTCCCACAGGCCCTGGTATGTGCACACAAGGGACAGAGGAGAGGGTACCATGAGCAGCTACTGGTGTTGAGCTACAGGCACATGCACTCTGGGCTTCTGGCTATCCAGCCTGTTGAGAGCTGTTAAAAACAGAAGCCTAGCCTACAGTAGAGAAAATACCACTTGGAGTTAGGCAGTGGAGAAAAAGCATATTCTGCCTGAGCCTGGTGACAATCTACTGGAGAACTAGGAAGAAAAAATCTCTTTTTCTTTTAGTGGCCTTCCATCACCCTCTGTTGACTGAGTGTAACATCTTGTGTTGGCAAAGAAAAACTATTTAATGGGCCCAGATCCATTTTTTCAGAGCAGGCAATAAATATGAATCTGGAATTGTGTGGCAATAAGTAACTGGCACGTTACAGCATACTTAACCAGTTCTCTAATAATGGATATTTTTGTATTCCCAATGTTTTACCATTCTGAACAATGCTGGTATGCCTGACTCTAACACTTGAGTGATTACTAGAAGAAAGTTTTAAATTGTGGAGGTGGACATGAGATTTACATCCATTCTTAGATTAATCAATCAAAGCTACATTTGGCTTGGGGAAATGCTATGAAAATCAGCACCTGCCTGGGTCATTCAGAGGTGGCCAAAAGTTACTTCTATTGTTGGCCAGAGATGCTTTTCTAAGAGTCACTATAGCTACCAGGGAGAACTTCTATTCAAGAAGTTGAATACACCTAGGCCTCATCTCCCACATCCAAATGGTCATAAAAACCCAAGCTTTTAGCCATTCGGGCCTGTCCCAGTGTAACAGATCTCTACCCTGCCACCTCCAGGACCACTAGGACTCTTCCAGATCTTCCTTTACTTGGCACCTCAGGAATCTATTTTATCCCCCTTGGGAGATTCATTTATTCTCCTTGGGAATACTTGAAAATTTATATTGTTAGATTAGATTCCACATTTGTAGATATTAGAAAACAGAACTAAGGGCTCCAGAGGGCATGGAAGCCTTGCCCTGCCTTTCTTCTGCTTCCTACACCCTTACTCCCTACCTAGAAATCCCTCAAGTTCACCCTAGTGCTGTTCACTTCTTGCAGACATACCTTAATCCATTAATCAGCTGAGTACTGACATTATGCCAGGGACTCCTTAGGAAATTATAGTGAAAAAGCCTCTACAGTTTCTCAAGGGCACAGAGGCAATAAGCAGTAAAACTGGAATTAGAAACCAGACCCCAAGTCCAAGTATAGCTTCTATCATGTTTTACAAAAAATATAGCTAGCGAGAGGGAAAAAAGCCCAATAGGTTTGCTGTTTACTATATTGGCTCAAAAAGTCTCATCATGCCCAATGGTCTCTCAATGCCCCTACAGAAGTCCCTGCCCTGCCAGTTCTGGATCTGATGGCTTGGCCCTCCTCTGGGGACCATTTCTGTGGATATCTGAACACCTCTTCACATACCCATAGTGGTCTTTGCTCCTCCCAAGTCCCTGTTCTGTCCTTTGGAGTAATCAGTCCCAGCCAGGAGTCACTGGCAAAAGGGCAATGGTTGCTTCTGAGAAGATGGGGCCTTCTCCCTAGAGAATCTCTTAGAGGTGGTATGCTGGCTGAGACTATTAATGAGCAGTTGAAGATTTTGCCAAATTCTATTGAGCAACAGCTGTGTACTAGGCCTCACGAGACAGAAATGTGGGGTGTGGATTCGGCCATCTTTGTTTTTTATTATTCATCCTAGAGGAGTTGGCCATCCTTTTACTTTTGCTTTCTTATATATTTGTTTCTGATTGTAAACTTATAGACACAAAAAATTTAAGGAACTCAATCACCAAAATGTGTGACAGAAAAATCCTCATAATTTGTCTTTTTTAAAGTTTATTTATTTATTTTGAGAGAGAGATAGAAAGAGAGAAAGAATGTGTGGGAGGGGCAGAGAGAGAGAGAGAGAGAGAGAGAGAGAGAGACTCCCAAGCAGGTGCACTGCCAGTGCAGAGCCCCACACAGGGTTTGAACCCACAAACTGTGAGATCATGACCTGAGCCGAAATCAAGAGTCAGACTCTCAACTGATTGAGCCACCCAGGTACCCCCATAATTTGTCCTTTAACCCCACCCCCACCCTCACCTCATCATCATTAACAATTCAGCTTTTTTTTGTATTAAAATTTTTTAACAAACTTTATTTTTAGTAGCAATTTTAGATTCATAGCAAAATTGAGCAGAAAGTACAGAGATTTCCCATAGGTCCCCCTGCTCCCCAACAAGCAAAACCCCTCCCACTGTCAATAGCTTCCACCAGAGTGATACACTTGTTACACTGCAAATATAGTGTACAAAATATAGTCTACAAATCAGTGAATCCACCTTGATGCATCATTATCAACAAGTCCTTGTTTACATTAAGGTTCTTGGTGTTGTACATTTTATGGATTTCAACAAATGTATGATGACATGTATCCACCATTATAACATCATACAGAATAGTTTTACTGCTCTAAAATCCTAGAAATCCTTTGTACTCCATCTATTCATCCCTCCCCTTCCCACAATGTCTGACAAAGACTGATCTTTTTAATGTCTGCATAGTTTTGCCTTTTCCAGAGTGTCATATAATTGAAACCATACAGTATATAGCCTTTTTAGATTGGCATATGTTTTAGATTAAGTTTTCTTTAAGAGTACAATATCATTTGTTTGTTTACTTATTAACTAATTAAATAAATAGGGATAATATCAAACGTGTTCTTTCTTCATGTAACACTGTATGTTGAATACATTTTCTTATCCGTGTATTTAAAAGATAATGATAGCATATAATAGTTGAATCTATTGAGCATTCACTGTGTAGCACATACTGTTCTACTATAAAGGTTTGTCATGTCTGTTATGGGCTAAGTTGTATCCTGTCCCCCCAATTCATATGTTGAAGTCCTCTCTTCTGTACCTCAGAATGTAACTGTATTTGGAGATAGGGTCTTTAAAGAGATAAGTAAGTTAAAATGAGGTCATTAGCGTGGACCCTAATCCAATCCGGCTGATGTCCTAAGAAGAAAAGGACACAGAAATTCACAAAGGGAAGACCACATGAAGACACAGGGAGAAGACAGCCATGTACAAAAGCCAAGGACAAAGGCCTTAGAGGAAACTGATCCTGCTGACACCTTGATTTTGGACTTCCAGCTCCTGGAACTGTGGGGAAACAAATTTCTGCTGTGTAAACTACTCGGTCTGTGGTTCTTTGTTATGGCAGCCCTAGCAAAGTGGGGCTGTGTTTCCACAGTCCCTGAGGTGGGGGAGAGAACATGTGATGAATCTCTCAATGACTTCTTTTTAAAATAAAAAAAAATGATTTTAATTCCAATTAGTTAATATACAGTGTTATATTAGTTTCAGGTTTAAAATATAGTAATTCAGCAATTGCATACATCACCCTGTGCTCATGACAAGTGTTCTCCTTAATCCTCATCACTTCTCTTTTTTTTTAAGTTTATTTTACTTAGTTATTGAGAGAGAGAGAGAGAAAGAGGGAGAGAGAGCAGGGGAGGGGAAGAGAAGGAGAGAGTACCCCAAGCAGGCTCCACACTGTCAGTGCAGAGCTCAGTTTGGGGCTCGAGCTCACAAACCATGAGATCATGACCTGAGCTGAAATCAAGAGTTGGATGCTTAACTCACCTGAGCCACCCAGGTGCCCCAATATCCATTACCTCTTTAACCCACCTCCCCATGCCCTTCCCTCTGATTACCATCAGATTATTCTCTATAGTTCAGAGTTTATTTCTTGCTTCTGTTCTCATTTTTTCCCTTTTGCTTGTTTGTTTTTTGTTGTAAACTCCACATATGAAATAATATAGTATTTGTCTTTCTCTGACTGACTTATTTTGCTTAGCATTATATTCTCTAAATACATTCATGTTATTGCAAATGGCAAGATTTCATTCTTTTTTATGGCTGAATAGAACCTTTATATATATCCATTCTCTATATATATCCATTCTATATATCTATATATCTATATCATTCTATATAATATATATCCATTCTGTATAATATATATATATATCTCACATTTTTATCCATTCTAATATGTATATATATATATCCATTCTATCTATCTGTTTATCTATCTATCTATCACATCTTTATCTGTTCATCAGTTGATGGACACTTTGGCTGCTTCTGTTCCTTAGCTATTGTAAATAATGCTGCTATAAACATAGGTGTGCATGTATCCCTTTGAATTACTGTTCCTGTATTTGGCAAATACACAGTAGTGTAATTGCTGGATTGTAAGGTAGTTCAATTTTTAATTTTTGGAGGAACCTCCATACTGTTTTCCACAGCAGCTGCACCATGTTGCATTCCCAGTTCCTAAGGTTTCCTTTTTCTCCACATCCTTGCCAACACCTGTTGTTTCTTTTGTTCTTGATTTTAGCCATTCTGACAGGTGTGAGGTGATATCTCATTGTAGTTTTGATTTGTGTTTCTCTGATGATGTGTGATGTTGAGCATCTTTTCTTGTGTCTGTTAGCCATCTGGATGTCTTCTTTGGAGATATGTCTGTTCATGTCCTCTATCCATTTTTTAATTGGATTATTTGGTTTTTAGGCATTGAGTTTTATAAGTTCTTAAAAATATGGAACACTTCAAAAATTTGTGTGTCATCCTTGTGCAGGAACCATGCTAATCTTCTCTGTATCGTTCAAATTTTAGTATATGTGCTCCCAAAGCAAGTACAATCCCTCATTTACTTCTAAAGCTTCTGCTTGCTCATCATTTCTACTTACACTTCTACAACTAAGGCAAGTCATAAGGCCATACATATCTTCAAAGAGGTTAAGTGTGCACAATCCCACCATGTACCCAGAAAAGGAGAATGAGAATATTCATAAATTTGCATCATAGTGGGGTGCTTGGGTGGCTCATTCAGTTGGGCATCCAACTCTTGATTTTGGCTCAGGTCATGATCTCACAGTTCATGAGATAGAGCCCCACATCGGGCTCCACACTGACAGCATGGAGCCTGTTTGGGATTGTCCTTCTGTCTCTCTGTCTCTCTCTCAAAATGAATAAATAAACATTTTTAAAAAATTAGCATCTGGGAATGCAAGCTGGTGCAGCCACTGTGGAAAACAGTATGGAAGTTCCTCAAATAACTAAAAATAGAACTACCTTACGACCCCGCAATTACACCACTAGGCATTTATCTATGGGATACAGGTGTGCTGTTTCGAAGGGACACATGCACCCCCATGTTTATAGCAGCACTATCAACAATAGCCAAAGTATGGAAAGAGCCCAAATGTCCACCGATGGATGAATGGATAAAGAAAATGTGGTATATACACACACACACACACACACACACACAATGGAGTATTACTTGGCAATCAAAAAGAATGAAATCTTGCCATTTTCAACTACGTGGATGGAACTGGAGGGTATTTTGCCAAGTGAAATTAGTCAGTCAGAGAAAGACAAAAATCATATGACTTCACTCATATGAGGACTTTAAGAGACAAAACAGATGAACTTAAGGGAAGGGAAACAAAAATAATATAAAAACAGGGAGGGGGACAAAACAGAAGAGACTCAAATATGGAGAACAAACTGAGGGTTGATGGAGGGGTTGTGGGAGGGGGGATGGGCTAAATGGGTAAGGGGCATTAAGGAATATACTCCTGAAATCATTGTTTCACTATATGCTAACTAACTTGGATATAAATTTTTAAAAAGAAAAAAGAAAATTAAAAAAAAAAGAAAAAAGTTAACATCATTGCAACCACATGGGGCAGGCCAACCCAGGCAAACTAAAGCCTATACTCTCGATATGTACTCCAAAATACAGGTAGGATGGTGTATGATGAGGAATTAACTTTACCTAAAGGAGGATCTGGCTTTTCTCTCAGCTAGTGGAGGTGATCTCTAAGCCTCTGGATTGTCCTGCCTTGATAGAAGTGTCTTTGAAACCTATACTTTCCTGATCAAACCCCAGCTTTCTTCTTTAGGTTTTTCTACCATCTCCTCCACTCCCTCATATGCTCCCAAAGTCCTGTGTTCCCCAAATACCACTGGCTCCTTCATGCCTCAGCAACTTCACACATGCTATTTCCTCTGCCTAACCTGCACTACCTGAGCCACCCATGGAGACCTTTCATTATTCAAGATTTAGCTTGAAATCTCCTTTCCTTAAAGGTTGTTCTTTTCCCCACCAGAAAGTGTTGGTCATTTCTTTTTCTGTCTTTTCATAACACTTTTTACCAGAATGTGTCATAGACTTTCTATTTGGTTATGTAATAAAAGTAAACACACTTAACAATGATGCAGGATGAGAAGGTCCTGTGACTGATCTCCCAAGATGGATCTATTGAGATACATCCACTTCCATGCTTCTCTTGAATCTGCACTGACTATGACCCTGTTAACTAAAAGAATTAAGTAGAAATGATGCTGTGTGAATTCTGGGCCTAGCCTTTAAAAGGAATAACAGCTTCTATTTTCCTTCTTGGAACTTAGCTGCCATGCTGTGAAGAAGCCCAAGTAGCCATGTGGAAAGCCCAGATAGAGGGGAGAAGCCCAACACTATTTGGGGGAAGGAGAAAGACTCAGTCATTCCTGCCTCACTGACAAGCTTCTAGATAACTATAACCTCCCCTACCATGTGATACAACTGCCCAAGAAACACTGAGCAGGACCAGCAGAACTGCTCAGTTGAGTTCAATCAACCCATAGAATCATAAGGTAATAAATAACATGGCTGCTGTTTTAAGTCACTGAGTTTTGGGCTTGAAGGTCATTAGACTGTGAGATCAGCAACACAAAGACATTAAATATCCTGGATATTTCCCTAGCATAGAGAAAAATATATGAGTAAAGTAAATAAACCTTCTGAGAAAGAAGTGTGGTTTCTATAACACAAAGTACAGTTCAGCTCATCAAATGCCCAGCTAAAAGTGCAACTCCTCTGATTGTTTTCCCTGGTTAACTGAATCTTTCAAGGTCCCTATGCCATGTAGCTTTAGTCCTTTAGGTAAAAATTAAATTTATATATATATTATATATATATGTTATAACATATATACATATAAAGACTAAAGACAGTGTCTACATGGCAAAGATATGAAAGTAAAAATAAATGAAGAAATAAAATGTTCAGTATTTTCTTTAAAAAAAAATTTGATATTGGGGGCTCCTGGCTGGCTCAGTTGATAGAACATGTGACTCTTGATCTTGGGGTTGGGAGTTCAAGCCCCATCTTGGGTATAGAGATCACTTAAAAATAATAAAAATATTTAAAATGATATTTGATATTGTTTAAGTGACAGAGGCAAAGCAGGTTTTACTACTTAATAGAAATGTTATCTTTTTATTT
Source organism: Acinonyx jubatus (assembly GCF_027475565.1). Classification (NCBI taxonomy): domain Eukaryota; kingdom Metazoa; phylum Chordata; class Mammalia; order Carnivora; family Felidae; genus Acinonyx; species Acinonyx jubatus. Next base: position 62,955,310 of record NC_069391.1, read on the forward strand.
AAAAATTTTTTTTCAATGTTTATTTTTGAGAAAGAGACAGAGAGACAGAATGTGAGTGGAGGAGAAACAGAGAGAGAGGGAGACACAGAATCTGAAACAGGCTCCAGGTTCTGAGCTGTCAGCACAGAGCCCGATGCAGGGCTCGAACTCACGAACTGTGAGATCATGACCTGAGCCGAAGTCAGACACTTAACTGAGCCACTCAGAGGGCCTCAGAAATTTGATTTTAAATAAAAGCAATCACATAAATATAAGACTAGTCACACTAATTCTGTAATCTTGGGGAAAAGTGTAGCTTTGGTGGCTCCTCTGGATGATTTGGAGATGAGTTACTTTCTCTTCTACACTTTTCAGAGTGACAATTTTCTCTCCTGCCCTGGGGTCTTTCTACCTGTTATTCCATCTGCTTAGGGCTGTTTCTCCAATATGGCTCACTTCCTAAATTGTTTTACGTTCCAGCTCAGATGTCTTCTTATCAGAAAGACCTTCTCTAACCAGCCCATTTAAAAGCTCCACTTCCTTCATAGCTTGCATAGGGTGTGTATTCATTTGTTTGTTGTCTGTCTCCCTCCACTAGAGTGTAAGCTCTGAGAACACAGACTTTCTTTTGTCCACTGCTGTATCCTCAGTGCTGAAAAAGTGATTGGCATGTACTTGGCACTCAATAAATATTTGTTGAATGAATGAGGGTAGAATCTCTAAAAACTCTACTCGCAGCTAAGTAGAAAGCTAAGCAAAACAGTGGACTTGATTCTTTTGCTTAGCATCACGGATAATTTTGCCATTATAGTAAGTTTTTTAAATGGCTGGATTTCCTAAGTCATTATGTAATTACCCTGTTCAGGCTGAGTGAGCATTTAAAAGTGCAATATCTAAATTGTTTTGCATACACAACATTTCTCCTATTGATAGTGTCATTTAGCAGACAGTGTGATGAGGCATATGATTAAAACATGTCCTAGGAGAAGTCGGGCTGCAGTAAGCACCATAGCATAAAAGGGAAGAAGAATGGACTTAGTGCCAGATCTCACCCCGTCCCACGTCAGCCAGATGGCCTTAGTAAAGCCACTTAATCTCTTTGAGATTTTTTTTCTTCAACTGCAAAATGCAGATACCCTGCCAAGAGTACCTAACTTGGTATTGTGAGGGTCAAATAAGAAAAAACTTAGAAGTGCTTTGAACACTTGAAAAGCATCACGAAAACATAAGGTGTTATAATTATGCCAAAGTAATAATCAGTCATCGACTTTTAAGCACGTGGTATAGCCAAGGGACTGTGCTAGAGCTGCAGAGAGGCTTTCTGTTTAGTTGGAGGAATGGGGGACAGCATGCAGCTTAAAAATTTGCTCATCTAACTAATAATGCAATCATCTCCAAAATATGCCTCAGATACAAATGGAATTTTTAAAAGAATTGGCTGATTCAAATTGTACCTTGACATTTTATATTAATTTATATCAAAGGAGAATAATGGAACCATAGACCCCTTATTAGTTAGAGGCAACCCCTGTGTGTGTGTGTGTGTGTGTGTGTGTGTGTGTGTGTCCTTTTGGGCTTTATTCTTCAGTTCATATTGCTTTTTAAAAAATTTTTTTTAACGTTTTATTTATTTTTGAGACAGGGAGAGAGAGAGCATGAACAGGGGAGGGTCAGAGAGAGGGAGACACAGAATCTGAAACAGGCTCCAGGCTGTCAGCACAGAGCCCTACGTGGGCCTCGAACTCACGGACCGCGGGATCATGACCTGAGCCGAAGTCGGCCGCTTAACCGCCTGAGCCACCCAGGCGCCCCTCATATTGCTTTTTAAAAAATCATATGGATATTTTCACTGGAGAAGAAATGTAACATAGGAGTTCCCCAAGAAGAGGGGCATCTGGGTGGCTCAGTGGGTTAAGTCTCCGACTCTTGATTTCAGCTCAGGTCATAATCTCACAGTTGGTGAATTGGAACCCCCATGTAGGGCTCTCTGCTAAGCATGGAGCCTGCTTGAGATTCTCTCTCTCCATCAGTCCCTCTCCCTCCCTCTGCCCCTCTCCCTGAGGTGTGCCTGCTCTTTCTCTCTCAAAATAAATAAATAAAACTTTAAAAAAATTCACCAAGAAAAAAAAGTATCCTTTCATTACTTCACTCATCATATTGGGTTTCTCTTAAAAGACACTTTATTTTTTTTTAATTTTTTTTAACGTTTTTATTTATTTTTGAGAGAGAGAGAGAGAGAGCATGAAGGGGGGAGGGGCAGAGAGAGAAGGAGACACAGAATCGGAAGCAGGCTCCAGGCTCTGAGCCATCAGCTCAGAGCCTGACGCGGGGCTCGAACTCATAGACCGCAAGATAGTGACCTGAGCTGAAGTCGGACGCTCAACCGACTGCGCCACCCAGGCGCCCCTCTTAAAACACACTTTAAATGAATATCAATAAGGAGAAAATAACCACTGAGACAAGAAAAAACTGGAAATCATACATGACTTCCATACAAATAATAGAGACGTTGATAATTTCCTGAGGAAATTCAGATTGGCAAAATTGAACCCATTAGAGTTAGAAAATTTAAAAAGGCCAATTTCCATAGAAGAGACAGGAAATTATTAAGTAACTATGATTTCACAGGAAAATTCTACCAAACCATTAATATTGGGCATTAAAAAGGAAGGAAAACGTCCTAATTCCTTTTTTAATTTTTTTAATGTTTATTTTTTTTTTTTTTGAGAGAGAGAGAGAGAGAGAGAGAGAGAGAGTGTGAGCAGGGAGGGGCAGAGAGTGAGGGAGACACAGAATCTGAAGCAGGCTCCAGGCTCCAAGCTGTCTGCCCAGAGCCCGATGGGGGGGTTCCAATTCCCGAATAGTGAGATCATGACCTGAGCTGAAGTCAGATGCTTAACTGACTGAGCCACCCAGGTGCCCCCCACACAATTTCTTTTATGAAGTAAATATAACACTGATATCTAAACTAGATAAAGTACAAAGAAAACTATTGGCAATATTATTCATGAATATTGATACAAAATTTTTAAATAAAATATTAGCAAAAAGAATTCAATGCCACATTAAGAAAATAAAACATCAGGACCAACTGGGATTTATTCTGGAAATGCAAATCTGGTTTAATATTTGGAAATCATTGAATATCATACCATAATATTAAATCTAAGAAAAAGATCACATCATGTCTATATAGAAGCTGAGAAATCTTTTGAATAAACCAATACCTATTCATCATAAAACACTCAGAAATATAGGAATTAAAGAATACTTCTTTAAAAAGTTTTTTTGTATGTTTTATTTATTTTGAGAGAGAGAGAGAGACAGAGAGAACGTGACTGGGGGAGGGGTAGAGAGAAAGGGGGACAGCGGATCTGAATCAGGCTCTGTGCTGTGAGCCTGATGCAGGGCTTGAATTCACCAACCAGGAGATCATAACCTGAGCCGGTGTTGGTGCTCAACTAAATGAGCCACCCAGGTGCCCCTAAAAAAGTTTTTTTATTTCTGGGTTATTCTAATTTTTAAAAATGTATTTATTTAAGTTCAAGCTAGTTAAAATACAGTGTAGTATTGGTTTCAAGAATAGAACCCAGTGATTCATCACTTACATATAACATCCTGTGCTCATCCCAACAAGTGCCCTCTTTAATTCCCATCACCCATTTAGCCAATCCCCTCCACCTCCCCTCCAGCAATCCTAAGTTTATTTTGTATTTAAGAGTCTCTTATGATTTCCCTCCTGCCTGCTCTACCGACCAAGCCAGGCAATTTCCACAAATCAGTGAAATTTGAATAAGAACTGTAGTTTAGTTAATGGTATTATACTAATGTTAATTTTCTGTTTTGAACATTGTGGTTATACATTAGAGGAAGCTGGGGTATATGAAAACTCTCTGTGCTGTTTTTGCAACTTTCCTATAAATTCCAAATCAGTTCTGAATAAAAAGCATTAAAAAAGAGAATATATGGGGCACCTAGGTGGCTCAGCTGTTAAGCATCTGACTTCAGCTCAGGTGATGATCTCACGGCTGGGTTCGTGAGTTCAAGCTCCACACCAGGCTCTGTGCTGACAGCTCAGAGCCGGGAGCCTGCTCCAGAATCTGTGTCTCCCTCTCTCTCTGCCCTTCCCCCACTCACACTCTGTCTGTCTCTAAATAAACATTAAAAAAAGAGAGAATATCAACAATAACTGTACTGACACCATTCTTCAAGATTAATCTCTGACACCAGAAGTAAGGAGGAAGAGAATTTAAACTAAAGATGTATTTGTGCTTATTTAACTTAATTTAATGACAATAATTAAGACGAAATGCCGCAATCTTAAGTTTCCGTAGATACCAAATGTACTATCTTTGGCAGAAGCTCACGACTGCGGCCCCCAATATACCTACAGATCTTAAGTGTGATAAAGAGGGAAGCCAACCCAAGAGTAAGCTCAATGACCTCTTACAAGATTTAAGTACTTGTGAAGGTATTATTAATCAGCTGCCTAATTAAACTGCTTTATTTTAGTCTGTTTTGGATTTTATTCTAACAAGTCAAATTATGTAAGTTTTTTAAAGATTTTATTTCTCTGCATAATCTCTACCCCAATGCAGAGCTCAAATTAATGACCCCAAGGTCAGGAGTCACACGGTCTACAGACTGAGCCAGCCAGGCACCCCGCCAAATTATACTATTTACAGGGCATAGCCACATGCCATTTTAAACTTGATTTCAAATCAAGCTGATAATTAATCATTGTGAGTCTAAAATAATGAAACTTAGGTCTTTTGTGGAGCACAAGAGAGTTAATATGAGTACCTCACAGTAAGTCAGTCACTTTCAATACTATGCAGTGGGGTAAAAACTGCCCAGTCGCCTATGCTTGCTGATGGTGGGGGTCTTGAGTAGTGTTTAGAAGATGATTTAGCTCCCCCAAGCCACCACCTGTATCAACAAAAACAATCCCAGGGGTAAGTAATAAGTAAAATCCATTTGTATGAATCATTGAAACTGCCTCGATTTTGTGCAAATTTTGTAAAAGTGTTTACTATTTGGTATTGATGTGTAACATACACTCTAAATAAAAACATCATGCTTGCTGTGAGCGATAGTGTCAAGGCAAGTCTTTGGCACTGCCTTCCAACAGGACTGCCCCTCTCAAACTCTGCCGTGTGAGAATTCTGGATCCCTCTTGTTTCCATATTATTACAAATATGGCAATCACAGTTGACAAGGTTTATCGGGCTACGCCCAGTGTTATTAGGCTGTTAACAATGATTTACACCTGGTTACTCAAGTTACACAGTCAGTCAAGAAGAATTTTACTGTGCTCCCACGAGGGTATCTTTTCTTTTTCTTGTTTTAAAAATGTTTTTAATGTTTATTATTTTTGAGAAAGAGAGAGACAGAGTGTGAGGGGGCAGGGGCAGAGAGAGAGACACACACAGAATCTGAAGCAGGCTCCAGGCTCTGAGCTGTCAGCACAGAACCTGACACGGGGCTCGAACTCAGGAGCAGTGAGATCATGACCTGAGCCAAAGTTGGACCAACTTCTTAACCAACTTCTTAACCAACTTCGCCACCCAGGTGCCCGTGAGGGTATCTTTTCTGTGTGGTTTACACAAGCCCCAAATTTATAGGACCATTGCATTTATACAAAATTGTAGTCCTTTTGTTACTAAAATTCCTTTGTGGATTTAAGTCACATATTAGGGCCTGTGTAGGTACAAAGTTGCAACTATGAAGTTTTCAGTGTGGGGTACTGGAGCTGACCACCTGGGTACCACAGGAGGGCACTTACACACTCAGAGTATGATGACACTAATGGCCTGATTCTTCACCGTTCCCTGTATTCACACGTTAAGCCATGTAACTTTGCAGTACCCTCTCACACAGCGCCAGGGTGTAATTTCCTACTCTGCACTCAGCCATGCATCTTGCTTTGGCCAATGGAATGTTAGCAGATGTGAAGCAAGCTGCTGTGAATACGTCATTAGGCTTGCATACTGTTGTGCTTCCAGCATCTGCAGGAAGACATGCCAGTGCTAGCCATCTAGTCCCAAGAGGATGAGAAACTCGTAGAACTGAACTGCTCAGCCAAAGGCACAGCTCCCAATCAACCTGCAGATGCAGGATGAATTTTTTTTAATGCCCCTGATGTTTTGTAGTTATTTGTTTTGCAGCTGTAGCTAACTGGTACACATATCAATTTAGTTGCAAAGATATGGAAAGACTTTCTAGTATACATTAGCCAAAGGTATGACTTGCTTTTCGTGTCACTCATTGGCAACAGGGGGAGAAAAAGATTAAATGATATGCAAAATCAGTCTAGGAGATCAAAATTCTTATAACTGGCATTCATGGAAGTGAGAATGGCAATATCCAGAGTAAATTTAAAATTTTCTGGCACTAAGGCAAGGCAAGAGTCTGTAGATTTAAAATGTTCACAAGTGAAGAACAAAGTATATAATAAAAGATATATACTTGAATACATCATGGTGAAATGTCAGAATACGAAGGATAAAGAGAAAATCCAAAAAACCTTCTGGGGAGTGGGTGAGTGGGGAGGGGTAAGAATCAGTTTGCGTTGTACCTTTCATCAATAAAATTAAATGCCGGAAAATACTAAAGCAATATTTTCAAAGCTTGATCTTAAAAGGTATAGATACAGACTTGTATCTAGTCCCAGCTAAATTAGCAGTTCAATGGAATGACAAAAATAAGGTTTGTTTAATGTAAGGATTTAGAAATTTTCCTCTCACAATTGCTTACTGAAAAAAAAAAATCCAGAGAATAGAAACCAGCCAAGTGCTTCCTTAACCTTTGTAGAGGCTAGGCAGGAGTACAAATGAAGACTTCCAAATTGTGACACTTCCCTCTCTTTCTTCCTACCACTAGCTCCATCTTTTTCTGCAAGGGGAAACCACACCATGCATGTAGAATCCTAGCCTGCAAGTCCAAGTTCCTTCCCACCTGCCTCAAGCAGACTCCTTCTCACCAGCCCTCAGGTATAGTTAGAAGTGTGATCTACCCATAGGATGTAGGTCCAGGAAAGAGGCCTGCACAGGTCCTGGAAGTGGCCTTGGGGCCATGTGGGCAGGAAATTCTGAAACCTCAGGTACTTAGAACATGATCTTGAGGGTGCGGACATGGGCTCTGGGTAGTCCTTATGGGCTCTTCACATATTTCACACACTCTTCACCAGCCAAGAGCCATGACAGGGCCCTATAAGCCTGGGGTCCCATGGCAGAAGCCTAGCTTCCCAGGTCTACAACAAGCACTAAGTCCAGAAAAATGAAAAGTTAATCCCAAGGAAAGACATAGGACACAATAAACAAACAGGGAATGGACAAATATATCATGGAATAGAATAGACACATATTTAGTGGGATTTAGCATATAACAATTTATAATATCAAGAACAACTAACATTTATTGAGAGCTCATTATATACCATACTTTCTTTGATTTCAATTTACTTACGGGGAAACTTAGATTATGTACAAGGCCCATGTTCAGAAAACAAGGCCTTGGCTGTGCTCTTTTTTAAATTTTTACTCTTTTTTTTTTAGAGAGAGAGAGAGAGAGTAAGTGGGGGAGAGAGGCAGAGGGAGAGAGAGAGAATCTTAAGCAGACTCCATGCTCAGTGTGGAGTCCAATGTGGGGCTTCATTCTACAACCCTGAGATCATGACCTGAGCTGAAATCAAGAGTCAGACCCTCAACCAACTGAACCACCCTGGCACACCACCATGGCTGTGCTTTTAACTGCAATACTATTCTATGATGAAGTAAAAGCATCTCAAGTCAGTAATGAAGGGACACATTTTTTCAGTAAATAATGCTTTAAAAAATGGCTCTTTGTTAAGGTAAAACTTGCTGCTGTAACTTCAGTGTTTAGCAACATAAAAGATTATTTCTCTCTCACTTAAATTCTACAATGGGTGTTCCTAATTGGAGGTGGTCTTCCTCCAAGCAGTGATTCAAGGATCAAGACTTTTCCCATCTTAGGAGATCTGTCCTTTCAAAACATAGTTTCCAAGTAAGCATGCTTGGCTGCCTCAGCCAGGATGGGAAAGAAAGTCAAGAATGAGTGTGGGAATTTTTCATGGGCCAGGCCTAAATGGGGTCCATACCTCTGTCCACATTTGTTCCCAGGAGCTTAGTCACATGGCCACACCTAACTACAAAGGCTTAGAAAGGTAGATTGCTGTATGCCCAGGAGGAAGAAGAAATGGTATGCTAAACATCTAACATGTTCTGCCATAGCTATCCAAAGCAATCTACATATTGACTGCAATCCCTATCAAAACAACACCAGCATTCTTCACAGAGCTATAACAAACAATTCTAAAATTTGTACGGAACCAGAGAAGACCCCAAAGAGCCAAAGTAATGTTGAAAAAGAAAATCAAAGCCAGAGGCATCACAATTCCAGACTTCAAGCTGTATTACAAAGCTGTCATTATCAGGACAGTATGGTACTGGCACAAGAACAGACACATAGATCAATGGAACAGAATAGATAACCCTGAAATGGACCCACAAATGTATGGCCAACTAATCTTCAACAAAGCAAGAAAGAGTATTTGGAAAAAAAAAAACAGTCTCTTCAGCAAATGGTATTGGGAGAACTGGATTGTGACATGCAGAAGAATGAAACTGAACCACTTTATTACACCATGCGCAAAAATAAATTAAAAATGGATGAAAGATGTAAATGTGAGATAGGAAACCATAAAAATCCTAGAGGAGAAAATAAGCAAAAACCTCTTTGACTTCAGCTGCAATGACTTCTTACTAGACATGTCTTCAGAGGCGAGGGAAACAAAAGCAAAAATGAACTATTGGGACCTCATCAAGATAAAAAGCTATGCACAGTAAACAATCAACAAAACTAAAAGGCAACTGATGGAATGGGAGAAGATATTTGCAAATGACATATCGAATAAAGGATTAGCATCCAAAATCTATAAAGAACTTATGAAACTCAACACCTAAAAAACAAATAATCCAGTGAAGAAATGGGCAAAATATATGAACAGACACTTTTCCAAAGAAGACATCCAGATGGCTAACAGACACATGAAAAGATGCTCAGTATCAGTCATCATCACTCAATATCATGAATCAAAACTCAACGAAACATTCCCTCACACCTGTCAGAATGGCTAAAACGAACAACTCAGGAAACAACAGATATTGGTGGGGATGTGGAGAAAGGAGAATCCTTGTTCACTGTTGGTGGGAATGCAAACTGGTATAGCCACTCTGGAGAACAGTATAGAGGTTCCTCAAAAAATTAAAAATAGAGCTACCCTATGACCCAGCAATTGCACTACTAGGTATATATACAAAGGATACAAAAATGCTGATTCAAAGGGGCACATGCACCCCATGGTTTATAGCGGTACTATCAATAATAGCCCAATTATGGAAAGAGCCCAAATGTCCATCAACTGATGAATGGATTAAGAAGATGTGAGATATATCTATCTATCTATCTTTCTCCTTACTCATTGACTTCTGTAGCCCACCTGAGATAATTGTTTTGAGTGAAGTATTGTAAAATAAAAATATATATATTAGGTATCTATATATCTATCTCTGTTCCTAGTTTCTGATGCACAGCTCTTAAATCCTTTGGGATTTCCTGGGTGATAGCAGTGTCTTTTGTTCTAATGAGGTGACTTGGTGGGCTCCTTGATGGGGGCTGGTCACCAGAAAGACTAAGCCATGATAAGGAGCTTGGAATTTTCAGCTCCACTCCTCATTCTCTAGAGAGAGAGGGGAAGGGCTGGAAATGGAGTTAACGATTGATCATGCCCATGTAATGCAGCCTCCATAAAAGTTCCAGTGGGGTTTGGGACTTCCAGGTTGGTGAACATGTGGGTTTGGTAGGAGAGTAGTGTACAGGGAGAAGGCATGGAAGCTCTGGGCCCCTTCCCACAGACCGTGCTCTACACATCTCTTCCATCTGGTTGTTTATCAGTATACTTTATTGGTAAACAGTAAGCAAACTGTTTTCCTAAGTTCTGTGAGCTGCTCTAGCAAATTAATTAACCCCGAGGAAGGGCTCACAGGAACCTATGATTTATAGCTGATCAGTCAAAAGCGTGGGTGACAACTTGGACTTGATGTTGGTGTCTTTAGTGGGGCATAGGGTAGGGCAATCTTGTAGGCCCTTAACTTGTGGGATCTGATGCTACCTCTGTGTAGATAGTGTCAGAATTGCATTAAATTGTAGAACACTCAGCTGGTGTCATGGAATTGCTTGATGTAGGGAAAAAAACCACATCTAGTGTCAGAAGTGTTGTGAGTGTGTAGTAGTGTGACAGTAAAGGAGAAACACAGAAGTGAGTTTTTCCCGCTCAGGTATGAACAAATTAATGCGTGAACAACACATACACACACAAAGACACACACATATTATAAGTTGGTTTTCCAGTTGGCTTTCCTCTCAAGGGTAGCTGGCTTAATACATCCAACTTCCTGTTTATACTCTGGTTGCATATTGCATTGTCCTTAAAGGAGCTGATTCTATAAGGCTTCCACCAATCCTACTTCAGTTAGTCTAGTGCTGATGCCAGCTCCCTAAACCTGAACTATTTGTGTTCACTCTCTAACCCACAATAGGCTTTTGCTGAACTAATACATGATTTAATTGCAGGAAGCTTCAAGGGACTTCAATATAATAATTATTCTCTTTGTAATAGGTCTTTGTTTCTACCAACTAAAATGTGAATTGTACAGCCTTTTCTGACTTCCATCTCAGCAAAAAATGTGTTACTGGTTCTGAAGTTACTGTAAGGGTTATTTCAGCACTCGACACTTTACTACTTAATGTATGCCAAAGAAGAGATCTAATTTTACTGATTAAGAAATATGGTGTCCCTAGCTGACATAGAAGTGGCTGATAAGTACATGAAGAGATGCTCAATGTCATTAGTCATCAGAGAAATGCAAATTAAAACCACAGTGAGACATCATATCATACCTACTAGTATGGCTATAATTAAAAAAAGGAAAAAGTGTTGGTGAGGCTATGAAAAAATTGGGATGTTCATATACTGCTGGTGGAAATGTAAAATGGTGCAGCATCTGTGGAAAACAGTTTGGTAGTTCCTAAAACATTTAAGCATAGAATTACCATGTGACCCAGCAATTCCATGCCTAGTCATGTAACCAAGAGAACTGAAAACAGATATTTGCACAAAAACTTATGCAAATGTTCATAGCATTATTTCTAATAGTCAAAAAGTAGAAACAACTCGGGGCTCCTGGGTGGCTCAGTCGGTTAAGCGTCCCACTTCGGCTCAGGTCATGATCTCGTGTTTTGTGAGTTCGGGCCCCGCATCGGGCTCTGTGCTGACAGCCTGGAGTCTGCTTCGGATTCTGTGTCTCCCCCTCTCTCTGCCCCTCCCCTGCTTGTGCTCTCTCTGTCTCTCAAAAAATGAATAAATGTTAAAAAAAATTAAAAAAAAAGTAGAAACAACTCAAATGTCCAGTAACTGATGAATGATAAGCAAAAAATTCCTAAATAATAAGACCTGTGTGTTATCAAGCAGACTTGCAAAGAGATATACTACTTCTATCTCTCTGAAATACATCTTTTCTGTCCTTTTACAAGAAAACATAAAGAATAGAAATGAGCAAGAGGTGTCATTACTTGGTACACACACACACACACACACACACAGAGAAAGAGAGAGAGAGAGAGAGAGAGAATATTGTTAGTAGTAGAACTAGTCTCAGTAGAGTATCAAAATCTAAGCTTTGCATTTCTAAATTTGGGGACTGGACCTGCATAACTTCTGTTTCCACCTTAAGAAACTAGAAAAAGAAGAACAAATGAAACCCAAAATAAGCAGAAAAAAGGGAATAATAAAGATTAAGGCAGAGATCAATGAAATAAAAAGTTAGTAGGTCAATAGATAATATCAATGAAATTTCTAGATAAAAGTGAAACAAAATATTTGTGCCCATAGTTTAGGTAAAGATGTTTTAGATATAACACCAAAAGCATAATTCATTAAAAAAATTGGTATATGACTGACTCAGTCAGTACAGCATGCAACTCTTGATCTCAGGGTTGTGAGTTTCAGCCTCATGTTGGGTATAGAGATTACTTAAAACTTTTTAAAAAGTCTTAAAAAAAGCAAATTGATAAGTTGGACTTAATAAAAATTAAGAACTCTTGCAAAATATACTGTTAAGAGATGAGAACTGGAGGCATTACACTACCTGATTTCAAACTGTATTAGATGCTATAGTCATCAAAACAGGATGATATTGGTATGAAAACAGACACATACATCAAGAGAACAGAATAGACAGCCCAGAAGTAAACTCATGCATATATTGTCAGTTAATTTACAACAAAGGAGCCAAGACTATACAACAGGGAAAGACAGTCTTTCAATAAATAGTGTTGGGAAACTAGACAACCACATGCAGAAGAATGAAAAGAGTAAAATTTACATCATATACAAAAATTAACTAAAGGGAATTAAAGACTTGAACATAAGAGCTGAAACCATAAAACTCGTAGAAGAAAATGTTAGTGGTAACCTCCTTGACATTGGTGTTGGCAATGATGTTTTGGATTTGACACCAAAAGCAAAGGCAACAGAAGCAAGAATTTTAAAAATGGGATTACATTAAACTGAAACACTTCTACAAAGCAAAGGAAACCACCGGCAAAACAAAAAGGCAAACTACTGAATGGGAGAAAATATTTGTAAATTATATATCTGTTAAGGTGTTAATATACAAAATATATAAAGAACTAAAACTCAATAGCAAAAATAAAATAAAATAAAATAAACAATCTGATTTAAAAATGGGAAGAAGATCTGAATAGACATTTTTCCAAAGTAGACCCACAGATACCCAATAAGTACATGAATAGGTGCTCAGCATCATTAATCATTGGGGGAAAATATAATATAAACCAAAACCACAATAAGATATCATCTCATTGTGATGAGGTGTAATGAGAATGGCTATTATCAAAAAGACAAGAAATAACAAGTACTGGTAAGGATGTAAAGAAAACAGGAATCCTTGTGCACTGTTGGTAGGAATGTAAATTAGTGTAGCCACTGTGGAAAACAGTATGGATATCCTCAAAAAATTAAAAGAACTACCATATGATCCAACAATTCCAATTCTGGGTATTTATCTGAAAAAAAAATGAGAACACTAACTTGAAAAGATATCTGCACCTTAATGTTCATTGCAGCATTATTTACAATAACCAGGATATGGAAACAACCTAATCATCCACTGATGGATCAATCGATAAAAGATATACTGTACATATACAATAGAGCATTATTCAGCAATAAAAAGAAGGAAATCTTGCCATTTGTGACAACATAGATGGAAGTTGAGGGTATTATGCTAAATGAAATAAATCAGACAGAGAAAAACAAATACCACATGATCTTACTTCCATTTAAAATCCAAAACAAAAACAAAAAATCCTCAAACACCCCCACAAAATGAAACAAAACAGAATCTGAGTTCATAGATATAGAGAACAGATTGGTAGTTGCCAGAGAAGAAGGTAGAGGATAGGCAAAACGGGTGAAGGGGTAAAAATGTACAAATTTCCAGTTATAAAATAAATCAATCCCAGGGATGTAATGTATAGCATGGTGACTATAGTTAAAAATATTATTTTGCATATTTAAAATTTGCTAAGAAAAAAACAATTTTAATTTGCTAGGAGACTAGATCTTAAAATTTCTCATCACAAGAAACAATTTGTCACTATGCATGGTGACAGATAGTAGACTTACTGTGACAATTTTGCAATATATATAGAAATATGGAATTATTATATTATATACCTGAAACTAATATATGTCAATTATATCTCAATAAAAAAAGAGAGATGAGAAGAAAATATTACAAATCACACATCTGATAATGGATTTGTATAGGTTTACATAAAGAACTCTCAAAACTAAATAATAAGAAAACTAAGACAAACTGAGCAAAAGATGTGAAGATACTTCACCAAAGATCTATGTGCTTAGATCAAATAAGCACATAGATGCTGAACATAATTAGTCATTAAGAAAATGCAAATTAAAATCACAATGGGATAACATTATACATGCAGTAAAATGACTGACAAAAATGAAAAGGACTGACTACCAGGTTGGCAAGAATGTGGAGAAATTACAACTCATAAACTTATGGTGGGAATGTAAAATTATATAATCACACTGGAAAACAACTTGGCAGGGGACAATTTTTTTAAGATGATAAGATGATAAGAATATATCATCCCACTGCCTTCTGATTTCCACGGTTTCTGATGAGAAATCAGCTATTGATGTTATTGAGGCTCATGTGTACATAATGATTTATATCTCTCTTGCTATTTTCAAGATTTTTTTTCACTTTTAGGAAATTTTACTAAAAACTTTTAAATTTGAATGTAGTTGACACAATATTACATTAGTTTCAGGTGTACGACATTGTGATTCAACTTCTTTATATGTTATACTATGCTCACCACAAGTGTAGCTACCATCTCTTACCATATAGTGCTATTAAAATATCACTGACCCTATTCCCTGTGATGTGCCCTTTATTCCTGTGACTTATTTATTCCATAACTGGAAGCTTGTATCTCACACTCCCCTTCATTCCATCCATTTTCCCTATCCCCCCAACCCCTTTCTCTCATCAGCAAACAACCATTAGTTTGTTCTTTGTATTGATAGATCTAATTCTGCTTTCTGTTTGTTTATTCATTTGTTTTGTTCTTTTTATATTCCACATATGAGTGAAATCATATGGTATTTGTCTTCTCAGTCTGATTTATTTCACTTATCATAATACTCTCTACATCTATCCATGCTGTCCCAAATGGCCAGCTCTCATTCTTTTTTATGGCTGTGTAATATTCCATTATACCAATCTTTTTGATCCATTCGCCTATCAATGAAGTTGCTTCCATGTCTTGACTATTGGAAATAATGCTGCAATAAATATAGGGGTGAATATATATTTTCAAATTAGTGTTTTCATTTTCTTTGGATAAATACTGAATAATGAAATTTTCAGATCATATGGTATTTCTGTATTTAATTTTTTGAGGAAACTTCATACTGTTTTCCACAGTGGCTGTACCAATTTTCTCCACATCTTTGCCAACAATTGTTATTTCTTGTCTTTTTGATTTTAGCCACTCTGACAGGTGTGAGGTGATATCTCGTTCCGGTTTTGACTTCCATTTCTCTAATGACAAGTGATGTGTCTATTGGCCATCTACATGACTTCTTTGGAAAAATGCCTAGTCAGATCTTCCACCTATTTTTTTTTTAGTTGGCTTATTTCTTTACATTGAGTTACATAAATTTTGTATATATTTTGGATATTAACCCCTTATCAAAGATATCATTTGCAAATATCTTCTATGCAGTAAGTTACCTTTTTGTTTTGTTGACAAAAGCTTTTTATTTTGATGTATCCCACTTATTTCATTTCTCTTTCCCTTGCCTGAGGAGACATACCTAGAAAAATATTTCTATGGCTGAAGCCAAAGAAATTACTGCCTGTGTTTCCTTCTACAATTTAATTTATTTATTTATTTATTTATTTATTTATTTATTTATTTATTTATTTATTTTTAAAGTCTATTTATTTTGAGATAGAGAGTGCATGTGAGCAGGGAGGGGCAGAGAGAGAGGGAGAGAGAGAATCCCAAGCTGGCTCCACACTTAGGACAGAGCTTGATATGGGGCTTGATGCCACAACTGGGAGATCATGACCTGAGCTGAAATCCAGAATCAGATGGTTAACTGACTGAGCCACCCAAGTGCTCCCAATTTTTATGTAACTGAAGTATAATTAACAGACAGTGTTATATTAGTTTTGAGTGTAAAATACAGTGATTCAGTAGTTCTTCTATACATTATTGAGCGCTCATCAGGATAAGTATATTCTTAATCCCCTTCTCCTATTTCACCCATCCCCCCACCCACCTCTTCTCTGGAAGCCACTAGTTTGTTCTCTGTATTTGAGTCTGTTTTTTGTTTATCTCTTGTTATGTTTGTTTGTTTTGTTTCTTAAATTCCACATATGAATGAAATCATATAGTATTTGTCTTTCTCTGACAGACTTATTTCACTAAGCATTATACCCTCTATGTCTATCTATGATGTGCCAAATGGAAAGATTTCATTCTTATTATGGCTGGGTAATATTCCATTTTACATATATACTACATCTTTATTCAGTCATTTATCAATGGACATTCAGACAGCTTTTATATCTCAGCTATTGTAAATAATTTTGCAATAGACATAGGGGTATATATCTTTTCAAATGAGTATTTTTTTTTCTTTGTGTAAATAACTAGTAGTAAAGTTATTGGATTATTTGGTAGCTCTTCTTTTAATCTTTGAAGGAAACTCCAAACTGTTTTCCACAGTGACTGTACCAGTTTACATTCTCACCAACAGTGCATGAGTGTTCCTTTTTCTTCATATCAGTGCCAATACTTGTTATTTCTTGTCTTTTTGATTTTAGCCATTCTGATAGGGATAAAATAATATTGTGGTTTTAATTTGCATTTTCCTGATGATGAGTGATACTGAGCATCTTTTCATGTGTCTACTGACCATCTGTATGTCTTATTTGGGAAAATATCTATTAATATTCTCTGCCCATTTTTAATTGGATTATTTGGAGTTTTGTTGTTGAGTCGTATAAGTTCTTTACATATTTTGGATATTAACTCCTTATCAGATATGTCATTTGCAAATATCTTGTCCCATTGAGTAGGTTGCCTTTTAGTTTTGTGATGATTTCCTTCATTGTATGAAAGATTTTTATTTTGAGGTAGTCCCAATAGTTTAATTTTGCTTTTGTTTTATTTGCTTTAGAAGACATATCTAGAAAAATGTCTCTACAGCTGATGTCAAAGAAATTACTGTCTGTATTTTCTTCTAGGAATTTTATGTTTTAAGGTCTCACAATTAGGTCTTTAATCCATTTTGAGGATTTTTTTGTATTTTATATATTTTGGTATAAGAAAGTGGTCCTGTTTTATTTTATTGCATGTAGATATCCAGTTTTCCCAGCACCATTTATTGAAGAAGCTACCTTTTCCCCCATTGTATATTCTTGCCTCCTTTGTCATAGATTAATTGACCATAAAATCATGGGTTTATTTCTGGGCTCTATTCTGTTCTGTTGATCTATGTGTCTTTTTTTTTTTTTTTTTTTTTTTTGCATGTGTCAAAACTGTTTTGGCTATTTCAGCTTTGTAGTATATCTTGATACATGGAATTGTGATACCTCCAGTTTGTTCTTCTTTCTCAAGACTGCTTTGACTATTCAGGGTCTTTTGTGGTCCCACTTAAATTTTAGTATTATTTGTTCTAGTTCTGTGAAAAATGCTGTTGGTATCTTGATAGTGATTGCATTGAACCTGTAGATTACTTTGGGTAGTATGGACATTTTAACAACACTAATTCTTAGAATCCATGAACATGGAATACCTTTCCATTTGTTTGTGTCATGTTTAATTCCTTTTATCAATATTTTATAGTTTTCAGATTACAGGTCTTTCACCTCCTTGGTTAAGTTTATTCCTAAGTATTTTATTCTTTTGGTGCAACTGAAATGGCATTGTTTTCTTAATTTCTCTTTCTGTTATTTCATTATTAGTGTATACAAATGCTACTGATTTTGTATCCTACAGCTTTACTTAATTCATTTATTACTTCTGTTTTTTGGTGGAGTCATTAGAGTTTTCTATGTATAGCATCTTATTTGCAAATAGTAACATTTTAACTTCTTCCTTACCAATATGGATGGCTCTTATTTCTTTTTATTTTCTGGTTGCTGTGGCTAGAACTTCCAGTACTATGTTGAATAAAAGTGGTGAGAATAGATATATTTGTCTTGTTCCTGATCTTAGAGGGAAAGCTCTCAGTTTTTCACCATTAAGCATGATGTTAATTACGGAATTTTCATATACGGCTTCTGCTATGTTGAGATATATTTCCTCTAAAGTTGCTTTGTTGAGAATTTTTATCATAAATGGATGCTGAATATTGTCAAATGCTTTTTCTGTATCTATTGAGATGGTCATTTGATTTTTATCTTTCGTTTTGTTGATGTGGTGTATCATGTTGATTGATTTGTAAAATTGAACTGTCCTTGCATCCCTGGTATAATTCCCAGTTGATTGTGGTGAACGATTCTTTTAATGTGTTGTTGAATTCAATTTGCTAATAGTTTGGTGAGGACTTCTGCTTCTTTGTTGGTCAGGGATATTGGTCTGTAGTTTTCTTTTTGTGTGTGTGGTGTCTTCATCTGGTTTTGGCATGAAGGTAATGCTGGACTTGTAGAATGTACATAGATGCTTTCTTTTGTCATCTATTTTTTGGAATAGTTTGAAGAGAATAGGTATTAATTCTTCTTGAAATGTTTGGTATGATTCACCTGTGAATCCATCTGGTCCTGGATTTCATTTTGTTGATAGTAAATTGATTATTGGTCCAATTTCATTACTAGTAATTTGTCTGTTTATAATTTCTATTTCTTCCTGATTCAGTTTTGGAAGATTGTATGTTTCTTGGAAACTATCCGCTTCTTCTAGGTTGTCTAATTTGTTGGCATACAATTTTTCATAGCAGTCTCATAATCTGTATTACTGTGGTGTCAGTTGTTACTTTTCCTTAGTCATTTCTGATTTTATTTGTGTCCTTTCTCTTTTTTTCTTCAGGAGTCTGGCTAAGTCTAAGGGTTTATCAATTTTGTTTATCTTTTCAAAGAAATAGCTCTTGGTTCCTTCTTTTTCTTTTTCTTTTCTTTTCCTTTTGTTTCTTTTCTCCTCTCCCTCCTTCTTTTTTTTGTTCTTTTTTTTTTTTTTTTAAATTTATTGTCAAGTTACCTAACATGTAGTGTAGTCTTGGCTTCAGCAATAGATTCACATGATTCATTACTTACGTACAACAGCCAGTGCTCATCCCAACAAGTGCCCTCCTCAATGCCCATTACCCTTTTTCCCCACCCCCTAACCCTCCATCCCTATCAACACTCAGTGATGGGATACCACCTCACACCTGTCAGAATGGCTAAAATTAACAACACAAGAAAGAACCAGTGTTGGCGAGGATGTGGAAAAAGGGGAACCCTCTTGCACTGCTGGTGCAAACTGGAATGCAAACTGGTGCAGCCACTCTGGAGAACAGTATGGAGTTTTCTCAAAGAACTGAAAATAGAACTACCCTGTGATCCAGCAATCACACTACTTGGTATTTACCCAAAGGATGCAAAAATACAGATTTGAAGGGGTACATGTATCCTGATGTTTATAGAAGCATTATACACAATAACCAAACTATGGAGAGAGCCCAAATGTCCATCCACTGATGAATGGATAAAGAAGAAGTGGTATATAGATACAATGGAATATTACTCAGCCATAACAAAGAATGAAACCTTGCCATTTGCAATGGCATGGATGGAGATACAGTGTATTATGCTAAGCAAAATAATTCAATCAGAGAGAAACAAATACCATATATTTCGCTCATATGTGGAATTTAAGAAACAAAACAGATGAACACATGGGAAAGGGGGGAAGAGGAGAGAGGGAGGCAAACCATAAGAGACTCTTAAATACAGAGAACAAACTGAGGGTTGATGGAGGGAGGTGGAGGGGGATGGGCTAGAAGGGTGATGGGTATTAAGGAGGGTACTTGTTATGATGAGCACTGGCTGTTGTATGTGAGTGATGAATCATTCAATTCTACTCCTAAAACCAATATTGCACTGCATGCTAACTAACTAAAATTTAAATTAAAAACAATATGGTCAGAATTCCCCTGGGAAGCCATCTGGACCAGGACTTTTGTTTGTTGGGAGATTTTTGATTACTGATTCAATTTCTTTGCTGGTTATGGGTCTGTTCCAATTTTCTATTTCTTCCTGCTTCAGTTTTGGTAGGTTTTAAGTTTCTTGAAATTTGTCCATTTGTTCCAGATTCCTCAGTTTTTTTGGCATATAATTTTTTCACAGTATTCTCTTACAATTGTTTGTATTTTTTTTAAAATGTTTTTATTTATTTTTGAGACAGAGAGAGACAGAGCATGAGCACGGGAGGGGCAGAGAGAGAGGGAGACACAGAATCTGAAGCAGGCTCCAGGTTCTGAGCTGTCAGCACAGAGCCTGACACGGGGTTCGAACTCACAGACTGTGAGATCATGACCTGAGCTGAAGTCTGACGCTTAACCGACTGAGCCACCCAGGCGCCCCAATTGTTTGTATTTCTGTGGTGTTGGTTGTGATCTCTCTCTTTAATTTCTGATTTTATCTACTTGAGTCTTTTCTCATATCTTTTTGAAAAGTCCCTGCTAGGAGTTTATCAATTTTATTAATTCTTTCAAAGAACCAGCTCTTAGTTTTGTTGAACTTCCAGTTTTCATTAGAAACACCAACTCTATAGGTAACACAATGGCACTAAATTCATATCCTTCAGTAATCACTGTGAATGTAAATGGATTAAATGCTGCAATAAAAAGACAAGGGTATCAGAATGGATTAAAAAAAACAAGACCCATCCATATGCTGCCTTTCTTGATAAAACCCTTTCTTGATAAAAACCCCCAAGAAGGTAGGGATATAAGGATCATACCTCAAGATCATAAAAGCCATATATGAAGGATCCACTGGTAGTATCATCCTCAATGGAGAAAAACTGAGAGCTTCCCCCTAAGGTCAGGAACATGACAAGGATGTCTACTCTCAACACTGTTACTCAACTTAAAGCTGGAAGTCCTAGCTTCAGCAATCAGGCAACACAAAGAAATAAAAGTCATCTAAATCAAGAAGAAGGAAGTCAAACTTTCACTCTTCACAGATGACATGATACTCTATGTGGAAAACCCAAAAGATTCCACCAAAAAACCCTGCTAAACTGACCCATGAATTCAGCAGGATATAAAATCATTGCACAGAAATTGGTTGCATTTCTATACACCAATAATGAAGCAACAGAAAGAGAAATAAAGGAACCAATCTCATTTACAATTACACCAAAAACCATAAAATACCTAGGAATAAACCTAACCAAAGAGGTGAAAAATCTAAACACGGAAGATTATAGAAAACCTATGAAAGAAATTGAAGAAGACACAAAAAAATGGAAAAACATTCCATGCTCCTGGATAGGAAGAACAAATATTGTTAAAATGTCAATACTACCCAAAGCAATCTACATATTCAATGCAATCCCTATCAAAATAACACCAACATTCTTCACAGAACTAGAACATACAATCTTAAAATTTGTATGGAACCAGAAAAGATCCTGAATAGCCAAAGCAATCCTGAAAAAAGAAAACCAAGGTTGGAGGCATCATAATTCTGGACTTCAAGCTGTATTACAAAGCTATAATCATCCAGACAGTATGGTACTGGCACAAAAACAGACACACAGATCATTGGAACAAAATAGAGAACCCAGAAATGGACCCACAAATGTATGGCCAACTAATCTTTGACAAAGCAGGAAAGAATATCCAATGGAATAAAGACAGTCTCTTCAACAAATGGTATTGGGAGAACTGGACAACAACATGCAGAAGAATGAACCTGGACCACTTTCTTATACCATACACAAAAGTAAACTCAAAATGGATGAAAGACATTGAGATGTAAGACAGGAAGCCATCAAAATCCTAGAGGAGAAAGCAGGCAAAAACCTCCTTGACCTTGGCGCGGTCGGTTGAGTGTCCGACTTCAGCCAGGTCACGATCTGGCGGTCCGTGAGTTCGAGCCCCGCGTCAGGCTCTGGGCTGATGGCTTGGAGCCTGGAGCCTGTTTCCGATTCTGTGTCTCCCTCTCTCTCTGCCCCTCCCCCGTTTATGCTTTGTCTCTCTCTGTCCCAAAAATAAATAAACGTTGAAAAAAAAATTAAAAAAAAAACATACATGAATGTTCATAGCAGCATTATTAATAATAGCCCAAAGGTGGAAATAACCCAAATATTCATCAACTGATAAATGGGTGAGACTTGAAAACAAGATACTAAGTGAAAGAAGCCAGACACAATAAGTCACATGTAGTATTATTCCATTTATTTGAAAAGCCCAGAATAGGCAAATCCACAGAGAAAAGTAGATTAGTGGTTCCCAAGAGACTGGAGAAGAGAAGAATTGGAAACTGTGGGGTTTCCTTTGAGGGGATGGAAATGTTCTGGACATTGATAGTAGCACTGGTTGCACAACATTATGAATTTATTATAAATTCCTGAATTGTATACTTTCAAATGGTAAAAATTATAAACTTAATATCATGTGTATTTTAGCTCAATAAAAAAATAAATGATATGAATAATGTGATCACTAAAGGAAAATTAGTAAATAGAGATAAGCAAAAAGAAGAAAAGCAATATCCTAATTCCATCTCCCCAATGCCCAATATTTCATATTATTTTCTATGCATACATATACATCTGCATAAAGGACTTCATAGCTTGCCATCTTTGGTTTGCCAGAGTAGATCCTGAGACGGATCTGAGTACAAGTTTATTTGGGAAGAGAAGAAACCACTGGCTGGAGAGTGGGGAAGTGAAACAAGGAAGGGAAGGCAGTCAGTGAAGTCTGCCTTTTCAGGGAAGCAAATTAACACTGCGAGCAAATGAAACTGAATCTCACTGGGGAAATACTGGGAACCAGTGTAGATCATACTCCTGAGTCATCTCACCAGAGAGGAGCTGAATATGTATATACCAAATATCTTCATTGTTGGAGAGGTGCTAGGAGGAGACAGTAGTATTCAATTCTCCAGCACTTCTGACATACTAGCCTGGCATAAAAAGGGAATTCCAGGGAGGAGAGTAAATTCTCAGGCGAAGAGCTGCAGGTTGTAGCAGATGAAAGTTCAGTAAGGAGTGTGTGCTGAAATGATAAGTATGAGGGGAAATGGGTGGGGCACTGAGAACATATACTCCATGTATTGTGCATATGTAAGATACAGATTGATAGATCAATATAGATAGAGTTGCATTTAGATCTCCATCCATATTTATCTGAAATATTTCCACTCAAAGGGTCAGTTTGGATGTATAGATTAGTCCTTTATCTATGGCTAAAAGCATTTTTACTTTATTAAAAGGCTGGTCACAATTGGACACTTCAAGAATGGCATTGAGTTTTCTATAATTCTAATCATGAAATTCCTTGGCCATCATGATAATGCTAAATTAGTTTAAATTCTCACTATACAAAATGAATATGAATATTACATTCATGAATTCATGAATATTACATGAAGTTACGGGCAACATTTTACATTACATTATTCCGATGGTATCGTTTCTCAGACATATATATCCTTGCTTAAAGAAAGCAAAAATCTCAATGTTAAGATGGTGATAATTGCAGAATTTGTGATGCTTCATTGGATTAGGTTTTAGAAGTACCTGGGTGTGTTATTAATAGCCAATTTGCGTTGTCCTTTCTAAACCATGTTTGTTTGTTTTTTTTCTACTCTCTTCTTATCTCCCTCCCTCCTTCCTTCTCCCCTGAACTTTTTTTTTTTTTTGCCATGGGAGTATGTTAGATCATTTTCCCACCTGTTGCTCCAGGCCAGCCATGTGGCACAAAGACAGCTGCTCAAACACTCTCCAATCTTCCAGGCAGGATGTCCTCTGGAGATTGAAAACTTGGGAATTGCTGAAGATAAGGCAAAATCTATTGGTAAGAAATCTTTAGGACCTTTTCTCTTTAGCTAAAGAGTCTCTAAATTCAAAGTAGTATACCTTTTGCTCTTATACTACTTTCAATTTAGAAACTAGCTAAGGGGCACAAGAGAAGTTTCTGGGAGGATGGAAATGTACTCTGTTCATTGGGAGGGTAGTTAGGCAGACGTTGTCAAAAATCACAAATCTGAATTTTTTAGTGTGCAATTATATCTCATTAAAGTTGATTTTAAAATAAAATAAAATAAAATAAAATAAAATAAAATATTACCTGTAATAATAAAGCAATAGCAACAGAGGGAACAAAATAACAAGTAAAATATCAATAAAAATATTTTAAAAATTCAAAGTAGTACATACAATGTGACCAAGTGAAGAAAATGTTATTACTCATATGGTAACAGATAGTGAACATGGAGTAACATATAGAACCATGTATTAAATACTGTGTTATATATCTGAAAGTAGTATAACATTATATGTGAACTGTACTTCAATAATACTTTTTTAAAGAAAAAATGTCATTACTTTACCATGTGGCTCTAGAATCCCCTCTGGGGAGACAGCTAGTATTGGGACATTGTACAACCCTCACCACTATCCGTTTGCTGAACTCTTCCATTATCTCACTGGATATCCCATTATCCCACTGGGAATCTCTGTACCCATTCAACAATAACCTCCCATTCTCTCTTCCCCCAGCTCCTAGTATCCATTGCTCAAAAACTCCATTTTTGAGTTGTGATAACTGAAAAAGAGGTAGAGGTGTATGTTAGCCCAGGCCAGGGTGTTGCACCTGAGGAAGGCAGAATGTGGGAGACAGACAGCCAAGAGAAGGAGGAGTCCCAGCCCAGTCTCAGTCTCAGGAACTCAGGAAAAATTATGACCTCCTAAAACTTGTGAAATTGGAGAATCAAAGCAATTTAATTTACCTCTCAAGCATCAGAAAGGACTCCAACTGAAGATGAGATTACAAAAAGCACTTCCTAGTTTCTGCAGGGTTAGCAAAATTCATTTATTTATTCAATAAATATTGACTAAGCACTTACTATGTGCCAGGCGCTGGGATGACAACAGTGCCTAAGACATGTTCCTCATATTTATGGAGTTTACCATCTAGGAGGAAGACAGCAAACAAAAATCCCCACAGCTTTGTCAATTAAAGTTATAAGTGATTACATTTGTAATTGACAAAGATGAATAAAATCCTCAAAGAGTTTGCAATCTACTGAGAGTGGAGTAGGGTGGGAATCACCCTAAATATACAACTGTGTTCTTTTTTTTTAAATGTTTTTAATATTTATTTATTTTTGAGAGAGAAAGAGAGACAGAGCATGAGCAGGGAGGGGCAAAGAGAGAGAGGGAGACACAGAATCAGAAGCAAGCTACAGGCTCTGAGCTGTCAAAACACAGCCTGACGTAGTGCTTGAACCCACGAATGGAGAGATCATGACATGAGCTAAAGTTGGAGGCTTAACTGACTGAGCCACCCAGGCACCCCTACAAGTGTGTTCTATAATATCCTTCTAGTACCAGCAAATATATCCTTTCTTCTTTGAGGCTTTCTGGATGTCCATCTTTATAAGTAGAATTAATCAATCCCTTATCTGTTCTAGCACAGTTTGCACCACACTTCAATTTTAGATAATCACATTGGATTTAAGTTATTTATGTTCTGGTCTTCCCATTAGACTGTCATCTCCTCAAGGGCAATTAGTTTACTCGACTTCATTTGATTTAATAAACATTGATTGAGAACCTACCACGTATTGGGCACAATGCCAAATGCTACAGACTCAAAGATACATATATCCTTAGCTCTTGGTTTCATACTTAAGGAAGCTTTCTTCTAGGAATTTAGAAAGGATTGAGGGAGGGAGGCTAAAGAAGGGGGGCCAGGGAAGAAGGGTTTTATAATAGCAAGAGAGGAAACAAGAAAGGTTTGAACTAGGGCAGTTGGCAGCAGGAATAGAAAGGCGGCAATAAATTCAGAAGACATGCTGGAGATTGGATCTACAGGATTTGGAAATTCATTGGGTATCAAGGAAAGTGGAGTCAAAGTTGAAGACAGTGTTTCCGCCCCCCACCCCCACTCTGGTTATAAGCAAATAAAAGGTTGATTATGCTTATATGAGAATATATACGTAGAATAGGTAAACTCTTAAAGACAGGAAGGTTACCAGAGGCTGGGGGAGGAGGGAATGGAGTTCCCAGTTCCTGTCTGGTTTGATGAGAAAGTTATGGAAATGGAGTCAATCATGAGGGAGGTACTAGTTTCATTTATAAATGTTTCTTAACATTGGATTGTTTTTAAATAAATTAACATTTTCTGATTTGCCATTGAAAGTTGAAGTGCATAGCTGCTGAATCTTTTTCAAAACCAGTAGTTGTCTACTGCATCTTTATGTAGCTAATCAGAGTTTTGAGAGTTTCTAGTTTGAAGACCATCATTCAAAGTTAAATTAGTGGTAGTGTCTACTCACATCTATAAATTCTCTTAGTAGAAGTAGAAGAATTAGTGTCATATAATAAGTCTGATCATTGACAGGTCCCTTTATGAAGTTTTTTGGTGTAATTTTTATTTTGTTTTATTTTTTATTAAACATTTTTTTAAGTTTTTAGAATTTATTTTTGAGAGACAGAGAGAGAGCACAAGCAGGGGAAGGGCAGAGAGAGAGGGAGGCACGGAATCCGAAGCAGACTCCAGGCTCTGAGCTGTCAGTACTGAGCCCCATGTGGGGCTCAAACTCTCGAATCGCAAGATCATGACCTGAGCCAAAGTTGGACACTCAGCCAACTGAGCTACCCAGGCACGCCTGTTTAATTTTTATTTTAAAGTTTTGGTTTGTTTTACTTCTTATAAATTTTGTCAAATACTTTTATTCTTTTATTTTGTCTCTTATTGTAGATTTTGTGAAATAGCTTTATTTTTACCATTGAAATTTATATATTGCCCTATATATTCCTTTCACTTAATCTACTACACCTGAGAAAATTCTTAGAATCTCTAAATAATAGTAAAAATGTTGTCATAGAGTTTTAAACTCCAGATACAGAAAAAAAGAATACCATTAAGCCTATCAATCATCACACTTCCACTCCATGAAAGCCACATAAATATTGGTAGTAAGGACAAAGATCATTCAAAAAGTCAGGAGGGTGTCTGAGTGGCTCAGTTGGTTGAGCATCGGACTTCGGCTCAGGTCATGATCTCATGGTTCATGGGTTCAAGCTCCGCAGTTGCGCTCTGTGCCTGGATCCTGCTTCGGATTCTGTGTCTCCCTCTCTCTCTGCCCTTCCCCCATTTGCACTCTGTCTCGCTCAAAATTAAATAAATAAACATTTAAAAAATACCAAAAAGAGTCAGGAACGTTATGTTTAGGAAATAATTTTTCTTATTTTGTTATGTATACATTTGAAAACATCAGTGGTTGAACTAACTTATCTGTAACATTCATTCACTTTATGCTTTTTAATTAGAGAAATTTGAAATTTATTGCCTAATACAAATGTAATGTTATAAGAGATCAGATATTTCCATAGTAGTACTTGTGAATGCTGGAGGCATTTCAGTGTGGGTTAGCAAGGGAGCCACAAATCTTCAGGGGATCTGCTATTGTTTTATGCATGTTAAACTTAAAAAAATGAATGTAACCTTCTAGAATGGGCAAATCTGTAGAGACAGAAGCTTTTGCCTGCGCCCGGGGAGAGAAAGGAGAATGAGGAGCAGCTGCTCCATGAGGACAAGGTTTCCTTCTGGAATGAGGAAAAAGTTCTGGAGCTAGATAGTGGTGATGGTTGCACCACATTGTGAATGTACAGTATGCCACTGAATTCTCACTGTCACATGATTACAGATAGTTTTGTGTTATATGTATTTTACTATAATAAAAAATAACCTTATTACAAAATGTTAATTTTATTTATTTGTTTGTTTTTTGAGAGACAGTCTGAACAGGGGAGGGGCAGAGAGAGAGAGAGGAAGAGAGAGAGAAGCCCAAGCCGACTCCACACTGCCAGCACAGAGCCCAATGTAGGACTCGAACTCATGAACCATGAGATCATAACTTGAGCTGAAGACTTGAGTCGAAATCAAGAGTCAGACACGTTAACCACATAAGCCACCCAGGTGCCCCAGGGTGAATTATAGAACTTTTGAATTATAGAACATTCATACAAGCACAGGAAGGAGATGAACATCACCAGCAATCTCACCACCCAGATGGAGCCGGTGTTGCCATTTTGGTGACTACCTTCCCAGGTGTGTTCCTATGCACGTAATTTCATTTCTGTCTTAGTTAAGACTTTTTTGTTGCAAGTAATGGAAAACAGAAAACCCAGTGTCTTCTGGAAACCATGTGGAGCAATGTAGCTGGACCTCAGAAAAGGGCCAAGGACTCTGGGAGCTGAGGGGTCATTGAGAGGTCAGGCAGTGTGCCCCCTTCTGATCTCTTCTCCATGGGCTCTGTAGGTCAGATTTCATCTCTTAGATTATCTTTCCTCACTTCTCTATCCACATGGCAGATTGCTGCCCCACAGCCCCTCAACGTGCCTGCTGACATGCCAGCTACCTGCAAACTGCCTGGCTCTCTCAGACCCAATTCTAAATTCTGCTCATGTTTTGGTCAGCTTTAGCCAGGGGATTCAGGTCACGCAATATAAACAAGAACTAATTCAGATCATTTGCTTTGAAAACTTTTGAGACAGCAAGATATTATCAGCTTTAGCTGTTTTCCAAGGCATGTAAAAATTATAATGATAATAGTAGTTTATTCTAGAGGAACTTTAACAACATATTGTACGTATATAGTTGAAAACAATGCTCTACATTAGTAGATGTTTCACAACCGATTGCGAAGGTAGGTGTGCTTTTATTTATTTATTTAAAAGTTGACATGTACTGTATTTTCAGTGAAGTCATCGATTTGGCACTTCAAATGGAACGCTCTGGAATTATTTTTTCTTAACTTCTTCTCTGATTGAAGGCCAGGCAGCACTTAGGATGCATGTTCATAGGAGACTTTCTTTGGTAATATGAGGATTTTGAATAAATATTCTTTTTAACTGAAAAGGGTAATTTGGGGTTTTGTAAAAACAGTTTCATTGAAAAATAATGTACATTCCACAAAATCCTCCTGTTGTAAGTGTACAATTCGGTTTAAAAAGTTTACAAAGTGGTGCATCCACTACTACAATCCCATTGCAGAGCTTCCGCTTCACCCCCAGGACACCCCTCTGCCTAACTGCCGTTAATCCCATTTCCACCTTTAGCCCAAGTCAAACACTAACTTATTTTTGGTCTCCATGGATTTGTAAAAAGGGCAATTGTATACAAGAAAATTTTTATAGACTTTGTGGAGACCTCACAATATCATCATATACAATTAATGTCCAATGTAATGAGTGAGGGTTAAAAATTTCTTAATGATCTTCATCAAAATATGTAATTCATTCACTAGCCTGTTTTTTCTTTTATTTATTTATTAAAAAAATTTTTTTTTAATGTTTTATTTTTGAGAGAGAGAGACACACACACAGTGTGAGTGGGCAAGGGGTAGAGAGAGAGGGAGACATAGAATCTGAAGCAGGCTCCAGGCTCTGAGCTATCAGCACAGAGCCCGATGCAGGGCTCAAACTCACGAACTGTGAGATCATGACTTGATCCAAAGTTGGACACTTAACCGACTGCGACACTAGGCACCCCAACTAGCCTGGTTTTTCAGCTATACATTCAAAGTTATATATGCAGGGGCGCCTGGGTGGTGCAGTTGGTTAAGTGTCCAGCTCAGCTCATCGTTGTGAAATCTAACTGCCCCCACTTCTGGCATTGCACTGGGCATGGAGACTGCTTGAGATTCTCTCTCTCCCTCTCCCTCTGCCCCTCCCCTTCTTGTGTGCTCATGCTCTCTCTCTCTCTCTCTCTCTCAAAATAAATAACAGTTATACATGCAAATAGCTAATGTAGTATGTATTTATAGGGAGTGATCTTCTTTTTCTTAAGTTTATTTATTTATGTTGTGAGAGAGAGAGAGAGAGTGCAAGCAGGGAAGGGGCAGAGGAAGAGGGAGAGACAGAATCCTAAACTGGCTCCACACTGTGAGCACAAAGCCTGATGCGGGGCTTGAACATGAACTGTGAGATCATGACCTAAATCCAGATCAAGAGTCAGGCGCTTAACCACATGCTTAACCAAGTGAGCCACCCAGGTGCCCTGGGAATTCTCTCTGTTTTAAGTCCTCCTGAATTGTCCCCCATTAGCTGTCATTTCCTGCCCCTATCAGTTCTGTCATTTTTTCTGCCTGTCACACCTGGAGCTCATGAACTCTGGCTGGGATGCTGCTTTGTCCACACAGGCAGGGAGCATTAAGTGAGGGGCCAGCCAGATGTTCCTTTCTGCTTTGTCCCTTATTGCTCATATGACTATTTGCCATGCCTTGAGAATGCACCAGGCTTACAAATGTTTGGCATTATCACACAGGAGAGGAAAAAACCCAAAAGTATACACTAAAAAGTATTCCTGAAGTCCTAGGTGTATATTTAACCGAAGAGATTAAACCCTCCATAGACTCCTTGTTCCTGTTTGAATCTCTTGCTTCTCTGTCATTAGACCACATTTTTCCTATGAAAGTACCTCTCTCTAAACCTTGTCATACATAGATGTACCTCATCCCTGCCATTCTGAGAAACCCTAGACCCAGCACATAAGAATTGGTCTTACCCAAGATCCACACCTCTCTTTCAGCAGTATAATTGCTCAAGTATGAGTTACTTCTTCTAGATTGGAATTACACCCCAGGAAAGAGGGCCTGAGAACCAGTGTTGGTGGTGGTTCTCCAAGTGTCAGAACAGGTGCACATGGGTGTCAGGAAAGACTTTGGTGTTTAGATCGCTGGAAGCATGTCAACATTGCTGTGGGTAACTTAAAATTGAATTCTCTTAATGTCTCTCTTCCAGTGGAAGTTGAACTTATCTTTCATTCTCTGGACTGTCCAGGCTAACTACTGAGTAAGATATACAAATATATTATCATGTTTGCCATCCCATCTCCCAAGGACAAATTTTAATTCTCAGAAGTAGTGCAGTAAACCCATGAGGAGGAAGAGAAGTATTTTCCTGCTGACTCATAATTTACAAGCCACTTCTCAATCAATAAAATCTGTCCTGTACATTATTTACTGCACATTATAATATAAGCAGTATTGGTTCTTTTCCCTTGTTCCCTCTTCTCCACTCTCTGCTCTCAAATTATGACCTCTTAGGTCTTCTAGGAAGACAAAGAAATCCTATTGTTAGCTCATAAACTATACCTTTTATTGGCTGCTCCCTTAACTATATTAGGCCTAGCTGAGGCTGTAAAATCAGTCCTTGTAAGTTCTTGAGTAAATTCTTGGCCAAGATCATACTCTGTCTAAGGAGGATGAGAGGTCATGATTTCATTCTTCTAGTTATAAGCACATAATTATATGCTCTTAATCTACATGAATTCTACTTGCCCCATTTACTAAGCAACTCATGGATATAGTGGGACTTTGTTAGCCCTATCTAGTGATGGTCCCCAAATATCACCAACACAATTTGTTAATAAGATAAAGCTAAGTTTATTGCTTGGATTAGTAAGAACCACACTTCCTCAGAGCTTTGGCAGTGTCTCAAAGAGGGCAATGTCAGGTCAGAATTTACTGAGAATTTGAAAGTTGTATTAAGGTAGGTCTTTCAATGCAGGAACTTGATTAGAATTAGATAAGGATCAGATAAAACAGTCAGGATTGGTGGAAACAACGAGGAATAGTTTTGAGGCTAGGGCTTTGAAGAATTGTAGGGCACAAACTGTTGATGTCTTCCATTGGAGATTTTCTTTTGGAAAGTTCCTGTGATGAACTCTCAAACCTTGCTACGGAAAGAAATTCCCAGAGAAGTAAGGAATAAAAAAAAAATTTATTCCTGAAGACAGGAAAAAAAAATATGTTAATGTAGGGAATAAGGTAAGTGAAGTAATTTCTGTTCTCAGTGTCCAGGATGAGTGAGGTGTAGATGATTTTGGTTCTTGGCCCCTTTCCAATCTCTCCAAGCAAATTAAAGTAATTCTAGTGGTTGAAACAGATAAATACCCAAATGTATGATGGCTCAAATATGGAAGAACTTTACTTTTCACTCAGGTAAAGTCCAAAATAAGTGTTCCTGATTAATGGATGGTTTTCCTTCTTGGGGACAGAAAGACACTGGCTTTTTAGAAACTGAGCTCCATTTTCTTGTAAGGCAATGACCCCCACATTACAGCAGTCACCAGAATCACCTGGAGGTTTTGATAAGCCACAGATTTTTGGGTCTCATCCCTAAAGTTTCTCGTCACATGACCCCACCTAGTACACAGAGGTCTAGGAAATCTTATCCTTTTGATTGAAAAAGAATTTTTGTAGAACATTTTAGTGGACAGCTATCCACTTCTCCTTAGCCTATCATGTATCCAACAAAACTCCAAGAGCACCCGTCTTTCCACACATAGTACATACTCAGTTCCTCTAGAGACCCATCCAATTGACTATATCTAAGAGGTACACGGTCCTCTTTACAAAACCCAGAAGTGGCTTGTCATGGTTTACACCCTATTAACCCAAAAGTTATCTGCTCTACAATATATAATGGTGGATCAGGGACATGATAAAATACCCATTCAGGCAAGAATAATGGAGAAACACAGCAGTCATAGAAATTTATCCATAGCAGTCCACTTCTGCAACCCTTAGAAGTGCCAAATGTTTGGATTTTCTCTATTACCTTTCATTTCTGCTTGCACGCTGGCCAATTCTTTCCAGAAGTCCATCTCTTTCTTATAATAAGTTGCTAAAAGCAGAAAGTAAATGTCAGCATACACTATCACACCAACTCTTACCAACCACTTCCGCTAAAGCTACTGACTCAGTAGACTCTGGTCTTCTTTCCAATAGTTAGACAATTTTGCCAAATGTCTTGTGGCTACATGACCTGAATATGTATTTATTCAGCTTTTGGTATTAGCTTCTTTACTGCTTTCCCTGATCACTAACCCAGCTTCACATATTTTAGATTTTTGTCACATTAATATCTTATTTTTGATACTAATTTCTGTATTAGCTAAGATAAATCTGGTTGCCATAACAAATGAACCAAAAAATATAACAGCTTAGTTGTTATAGATGCTTATTTCTCACTAAGTTCTGCAAGGTTTATTTGTTTGTTTTTCAAGTTTATTTATTTATTTTGAGAGAGAGAGAGAGAGAGGGAGTGCACACATGCACACAAGTGGAGAGAGGCAGAGACAGAAAGGGAGAGAAAGAGGGAAAGAGAGAGAGAAAGAGAGAGAGAGAGAGAGAGGGAGAGAGAGAATCCCAAGCAGGCTCCATACTGTCAGCATGGAGCCTGATGTAGGGC
Organism: Acinonyx jubatus; assembly: GCF_027475565.1. Taxonomy (NCBI): domain Eukaryota; kingdom Metazoa; phylum Chordata; class Mammalia; order Carnivora; family Felidae; genus Acinonyx; species Acinonyx jubatus. The sequence goes on from NC_069391.1 coordinate 62,988,421, forward strand.
TCACACTCACAAACCATGAGATCATGACCTGAGCTGAAGTAAGATGCTTACCTTACTGAGCCACCCAGGTGTCCTTGTTTTGTTTTTTTGTTTTTGTTTCTGTTTTTTTTTTTTTTAAAGTAGGCTTCATGCCCAAGTGTGGAGCCCAATATGGGCCACAAACTCAAGACTGTGAGATCAAGACCTGAACTCAGATCAAGAGTTGGACGCTTAACATATTGAGTTACCCAGACACCCCTCCACGAGGTTCTTAATGGCTAGCAGCTTCCATCTTTGTAGTGATAGAGCTGGATTGTAGCCTGTTATCTCCTAAGGCCTCAGTGTCCTTGGTTTGATTCTCTGCATCTAGCTTACAGACAGAAGAAGAGACCTGTGGGTTAGGTATATCCTCTTCTTAACATTGCTGGTCTGAAAACAACACATATCGCTTCTGCTCACATTTTATTATGCAAAACAAGTCACATGGCCATATCTAGATGTAAGGGATGAAAAAACAGTAGTCTTTACCTGAGTAATCCTTTTGTGGCAAAACTCTAGACTATAGAAGGGAAACACAAATTTTTGGTGAACATCTAGTGTGCCACACCAGCAAACCCTGTCATTAGAGACATCCAGTCAAAATCCAACTTGGATATAGTTATTCTACCAGTTAGGAATGGCTTTGGACTATTAGTAATATATTTAAGAAATAAGAGTGACTTAAACAAGACCAAAGTGTATTCCTTTCTCACATGAAACATATGCAGAACTGGGCAGTCTCGTCAGATACGGCTGTTCCATCAAGTCATCAAAAACTCAGATACCTTCTACCTTTCTGCTTTACCATCCTTAACTCTTAGCTTCTGTTTTTCAAAATGGCTGCTAGATCTCTGGATAATATATTCACATTTCAGGTTTGAAGAGAGAAGAAGGGTGAAAACACAAAAAGGTCTATGTTTTAAAGAAGCTTTCTGAAACTCCATTTAACAGCATTGGCTGATATCTCATTGACAGTGAACATCATATCTAGTTTCAGGGAAGGATGGTAGATACAGAATTTAGGTAGAATCAATGATGCACCTAGAATATAGGGATTTTAATATGAAGAAAGAAGGGAAGAATAGATATTTGGGTAGTTGGATAGTGCCATAGTGTCACTATAAATTAGAAAGGAGGAACATGTAGCTTCTTGCTACATATTAGGGTAATAATGGCTCATTATGGCATATTGGGTACTTTATTCCCTCTGGTTAATCAAATGAGTTGGGTAAGTGCAAAAACTACAAATATTTTTAGTGGCTGTCTTTTTTCTAAGAGTCAAATTCCAACTTATAATCAGTCTAAGTTATTAACAATCATCATCCCTATTGGTGTGTTAAGCATATTTCATATATTTTAATCTAGTGTTTCCCCAACCACATCACACATATTTACTTGTGAAGCTAGTCAGTTAATTAACAAATGTTAATTTAACCCCTACAATATGCTCTCCAACTTGAAAACTGCTGGAGAAGATGGAAAGTAAGGCATAGGACACAAATACCTTGAATTCAGGGACTATCAAATTGAATACATAAGATCAAACAATACTCTTTTTTTAAATTTTTTTGATGTTTATTTATGTTTGAGAGACAGAGAGTGACAAAGAGTGTGAGTGGTGGAGGGGCAGAGAGAGAAGGAGACACAGAATCTGAAGCAGGCTCCAGGCTCTGAGCTGTCAGCACAGAGCCCAATGCAGGGCTTGAACTCATGGACCACAGGATCATGACCTGAGTTGTTGTATGCTCAACCGACTGAGCCACCCAGGTGCCCCTCAAATAACATCCTAATACATATCAAAAGACTTAAAGTTTTGCAAACTTTCAGATCTATCAATTCTACTCCGAAAAATACAATGAGGAAATTATGAACACATGCAAAGAATTAACTATATGAACGGTCATTAAAGCGTTGATTATGAAAACAGCAAACTAAAAAACTTCAATTTCAATAATAGGTCATTGCTCAAGATGTTAGAGTGCTCCCATGCAGCTACATACAATGACACCTAGATCTGTGAAAGAATACTTACAACATGTAATACACACTCATGATTTATTGTTAGGTGGAAACCATACGTCTTACTGAAAAAGATTTACTTTTTGCATGGTAAGTACTGTCTATAAGCTATTTCCCTCTTCTCTGGGCACTGTCTCTTAGACCATAGAGACCCCAGTCCACCTTTTTACCAGTGACTTGTGTCTGCTGATTGGCTCACCTGACCCAAGCTGAGCAATCAAATTCTGCCTTTTAGTGATTTGAAATTGAAATTTGCAAATGCCAATCTCTTTCTGCTGAATACAGCATAAATAACTCAGGTGCTGGTTTATAGTGATGGACATTTAGCCATACACATGCAGAAGCAAAGAAATGTGTCTACAGAGAGAAAAGAATGAAGCACATCTATAGTGAGAGGAACTGAGGCCAGAAACCATGTGTCCCCAGTAGGCTCTGATGGCCACTTCCAGGTCTTAACCCTGTCTTTGGAGTCCAATAGACACCCTTGTTTCCTTTTAATAACTCTGTCTTTGTTCTCTAAGCTGGTCTGACAGTCTTACCGTTACTTACAACCCAAGTCAGAGTTCCTATTTGAGAGTTATTGCTAAGAATATTAGCAATACTATCATTGCTTATAAGGAAATATTTGGACATTTGGGATAGTATATATGGCAAATTGATGCTAAAAATTGTTCCCCTATTCTCTTGACTTGAGGAAACAGTCACGGGCAAAGTTCTTGAAAAATATTTTGGGGAAGGCTCTTTTGGATGAAAAATGTACTTGGTTTGTGCAGATACTTTCCTGTTGTTAGAGTTTAAAAATCCCTTTGAAATATTTTGGGAAGCCATTTCCCCCCTAGATTTGTCTTTGTAAGAGGACTTTTGGAACTCAAGTTTGAGTCTGTTGCCAAATAGAACATTGAGAAAATTATTTAGGAGAATTTTTATGATAAAATATCTTCCTATTATTCTCAAAACAAGTGATCAGGCACTTTCATCTTTTTTCATCTACATTTATTTGCAAAGCTGTTTTATTTGCAATTTTATCTGTAAGGACATCATTTAAAAGGATTTATGTTATGCTCAGTCTCCCACAATAAGTAGAATAGAAGATTTTGTAATAATCAAGCAGCTTGAAATGCTCTTATTGGTATGTTTTCAAGGTGAAAAAAATCTTGCTTTGTTTCACTCACGTTTTCATTTATTTTGAAACTTTAAAATGCATTTTTTAAAAAGTCAGGTTTGTGGTACACATCGTTAAAAAAAGAGACAATAAGCCCCAAATGGAGTCACTTGTGCTAATTCTCACATCACCAAACCAAGACTTAATAATTACCTTAATTATAGTTTCAACCTCTCCCAGGAGTGGAATCTTAAACCAGTCAATCTGGAATTACTTGGTCAGCACTAGTGTGGTAATCTTCCTGATAGACCCCTGCTATCTTCTAAAGGAAGGTGACCTTGTCAGAAACAATCCATTCATGTCTACTAACTTTCTTGTCCTTCCCTCCTTCTCCCTAAAAAGTCTTTCATTTGGTACAACTCCTTGGAGCTCCTTTGTGTCCCCTAGACATGATGCTGCTTGACTCATGAATCACTGAAGAAAGCCAATAAAGTCTTTAAAACTTACTCAGATGAGTTTTGTTTGTTTATCTGTTTGTTTGTTTTTTTTTAAACAATATTGGTGGCAATGGTGGGATCTGAGGGAGACTTCTGATGGCTTCAGAGACAATGAGAAACACAAACCCTTTGAGCTCTCTTTCTCATCATTTCTGAGGGTGATGGGCAAGTTCCTATCCATTATAAGTTCCACTATTTTTGTGTTAGGCTCACAAATGGTTCTACCTGGCAGATGGTTCTACCTGGAACCCAAGTCTCTAGCCCTTGGTTACATCTGTGGTTCCCCATTTGACTGGGGAAGTGACCAAAGAGTTTTGCATGGCCTTGGTTCCAGTGGAGGTGGTGACAGACAGGTCTCATTTCACAAGGAGACCAGAGAACACCACACATAGTTAAAACTTGCCACATATGGGCCAGGGACTAAACACTGCCCACAGAAGGCAAGGAGAACCTCTACACACGACTAGCCTGAAGAATAGAAGAGCCAGAATACAACAGCAGAGTGCATGCAGCACACACTGGAGACACGCCCTGTGCACCAGGCCCTGGGAACTACCTGACCTCTCTTTTATAAGGCCATTACTTTCAGGAGCAGGAGACATAACTGGCTTTTCTAACACAGAGAAGCAGGCAGAGACTTAGACAAAATGAGAAGAACAAAGAATATATTCCAAATCAAAGAACACGATAAGGCCACAGTCAGAGATCTAAGCAAAACAGATATAAATAACACATCTGGTGGAGAATTTAAAGCAACTATCATAAGGATACTCACTGGGTTCAAGAAAAGAATAGAAGATATCAGTGAGACCCCTACCACAGAGATAAAAGAGTTAAAAAAGAATCAGAGATAAAGAGTGTAATAAACTAGACTAGAAACAGACTTAATGCAATGAATGGCAGGCTGGAAGAAGCAGAGGAACAAATTAATGGCCTAGAAGACAAAGTAATGGAAAGCAATGAAACTGAAACAAATAGAGAAAGAATTATGCAAAATGAGAATAGACTTAGGGATCTCAGTGACTCCATCAAACATAATAACATTCATATTCTAGGAGTCCCAGAGGAAGAGAGAAAAGGGGGTAGAAAATTTATTTGAAGAAATAATAGCTGAAAACTTCCCTAATCTGGGAAAGGAAATAGATATCCAGATCCAAGAGGTACAGAGAATGATGAGCAAAATCAACAACAACAGATCCACATCAAGATATACTATAATTAAACTGACAAAATACAGTAATAAGAAAAAATATCTTAAAAGCAGCAAGACAAAAGAAGACAGTTACTCATAAGGGAAAACCCATAAAGCTATCAGCAGATTTTTCAGCAAAAACTCTCCAAGCCAGAAGGGAATGACATGAACTATTCAAAGTACTGAATGGAAAAATCTGCAGCCAACAATACTCTATCCAGCAAGGCCGTCATTCAGAATAGAAAGAGAAATAAGGAATTTCACAGACAAACAAAAACTAAGGGGTTCATCACCCTGAAACCAGTCCTACAAGAAATATTAAAGGGAACTCTGTGAATGAAAAAAAAAAAAAGACCAGAAGTTACAATATGAAGGTAGGAAACACAAAAGCAGTAAAAATGAACATTTCTATAAGAAAACCAGTCAAGGAACTCACAAAATAAAAGGATATAAAATATGACACCATATAGCTAAACCAAGGGGAGGGAGGAGTAAAGAATGGGCTCAAACTTAAACAACCATTAACTGAATATTGACTGTTATTTGCAGATGTTATATACAAACCTAATGGTAACCACAAATCAAAAGCCACTAATATATATGCAAAGGATAAAGAGAAAGAAATACAAATGTATCTTTAAAGAAAATCAGCAAACCATGAAAGAGAGAAAGAGAAGAATGGAACAGAGAAATCCTACAGGAAAAAAAAAACGCAAAAAAAGTAATGAAATGGCAATAATTACTTTGAATGGAAATGGACTAAATGTTCCAATCAAAAGACATAGGGTATCTGAAGGGATTTTAAAAAGACCCATCTGTATGCTGCCTACAAGAGACCTATTTTAGACCTAAAGACAGATTGAAAGCGAGGGGATGGAGAACCATTTATCATGCTAATGGATGTCAAAAGAAAGCTGAAGTAGCAATACTTATATCAGACAAACTAGAATTTAAAACAAAGATGGTGGGGCGCCTGGTTTGCTCAGTTGGTTGAGCATCCAGCTTTGGGCTCAGGTCATGATCTTATGGTTTGTGGGTTCGAGCCCCACATGGAGTTCTGTGCTGACAGCTCAGAGCCTGGAGCCTGCTTCGGATTGTGTGTCTCCCACTGTCTCTGCTCCTTCCCCGTTCTCACTGTCTTTCTCTCAAAAATAAATAAACATTAAAAAAAAATTAAAAATAAATAAATAAAACAAACATGGTAACAAGAGACTATATAATAATAGAGGGGACTATCCAACAAAAAGATATAACAATTGTAAATATTTATGCACCCAATATGAAAGCACCCAAATACATAAAACAGTCAATAGCAAACATAAAGGAACCAATGGATTATAATATAAATTAGTGGGGGACTTTAACACCCCAGTTACATCAACGTACAGATCATCTAAACAGAAAATCAACAGCGAAACAATGGCTTTTAATGACACACTAGACCAGATGGACCTAACAGATATATTTAGAATATTCCATCTAAAATCAGCAGAATACATATTCTTTTCAAGTGCACAGAAAACATTCTTCAGAAGAGATCACATATTAGGTCACAGCACAGGCCTTAACAAATTCAAGAAAATCAAAGTCATACCATTCACCTTTTCCAACCATAACTCTATGAAACTAGAAGTCAACCACAAGAAAAAAATCTGCAAAGATCACAGGTACATGGAGGCTAAAAAACATACTACTAAACAATGAATAGGTCAACCCAGAAATAAAAGAAGAAATTAAAAAGTACATAGAAACAAGTGAAAATGAAAACAAAATGGTCCAAAACCTTTGGGAGGCAGCAAAATCAATTCTAAGAGGGAAGTATATAGCAGTCTAGGTCTACCTCAAAAAGCAACAAAAATCTCAAATAAACAACCTAACCTTGCTCCTAAAGAAGCTAGAAAAAGAACAACAAAGCATAAAGCGAGCAGAAGGAAGTGACTAATGAAGATTAGAGCAGAAATAAACAATATAGAAACCAAAAACAAACAAACAAAGAACAGATCAATGAAAACAGGAGCTGGTTCTTTGAAAAAATTAATAAAATTGAAAAACCCCTGCCAGACTTATCAAAAAGAAAAGGGAAAGGACCCAAATAAATAAAATCACAAATGAAAGAGGAGAAATAACAATAAACACCATAAAAATACAAACAATTATAAGAGATTATTATAAAAAACTATATGCCAACATATTGGACAACCTAGAAGAAATGGATACATTCCTAGAAACATATAAATTACCAAAACTGAAACATGGATAAATGGAAAATTTGAACAGGGTGATAACCAGCAAAGAAATTGGTTCAGTAATCAAAAAGCTCCCAATAAACAAAAGACCAGGACCAGATGGCTTCTCAGGTGAATTCTGCCAAACATTTAAACATTCTTCTCAAACTATTCCAAAAAATAGAAAAGGAAGGAAAATTTCCAAATTCATTCTATGAGGCCAGCATTACCCTGATAACAAAACCAGATAAAGACACCACAAAAAAAGAGAATGACGGGTCAATGTCTTTGATGAACATAGATGCAAAAATCCTCAACAAAATACTTAGCAAACAGAATCCAAGAACACATTAAAAACACATTCACCATGATCAAGTTCACTATGATTTATTCCTGGGTTGCAAGGGTGGTTCAATATTCACAAATCAATCAAAGTGATACATCACATTAATAGGAGAAAGGATAAGAATCACACAATCATTTCAATAGATGCAGAAAAAGCATTTGACAAAGTACAACATACTTTCATGATAAAAACCCTCAACAAAGTAGGTGTAGAGGTAACATACCTCAACATAATAAAGGCCATATATAAAAAACCCACAGTAAACATTATCCTAAATGGGAAAAACTCAAAGCTTTTCCTCCTGGTTGGGAACAAGACAGGGATATCTACTCTCACCACTTTTATTCAACATAGTACTAGAAGTACTACATAACCACAGCAATCAGAAAGAAAAAGAAATAAAACATATTCAAATCATCAAGGAAGAAGTAAAACTTTCACTATTTGCTGTTGCCATGAAAGTATAAATAGAAAACCTGAAAAACTCCACTAAAAAACTGCTATAACTGATAAATGAATTCAGTAAAGTCACCAGATACAAAATCAATGTACTGAAATCAGTTACATTTCTTTTTTTTTTTTTTAGATTAATTACTTTATTTATTTGAGACAGAAAGAGAAGGAGAGAGAGATTGTGATCAGGGAGGGGGGCAGAGAGAGAGAAAGAGAGAATCCCAAGCAGGCTCCATGCTCAGCACAGGGCCTGACATGGCACTTGATCCCACGACCCTGGGATCATGGCCTGAACTGAAATCAAGAGTTGGATGCTCAATTGATTGAGCCACCCAGGCACCCCTGAAATCTGTTACATTTCTATACACTAATAACAAAACAGCAGAAAGAGAAGTTAAGGAGTCAGTACCATTTATAATTGTGCCCAAAACAGTAAGATACCTAGGAATAAACCTAACCAAAGAGGTGAAATTCCTGTAGTCTGAAAAGTAGAACACACTGATGAAGAAATTGAATATGACACACAAAAAAGGAAAGACATTCCATGCTCATGGATTGGAAGATGTATTGTTAAAATGTCTATACTATCCAAAGCAATCTACATATTCAATGCAATCCCTATCAAAATACCAATAGTATATTTCACAGAGCTAGAACAAATAATCCTAAAATTTGTATGGACCCACAAAAGATTCCAAACAGCCAGAGCAAGCTTGATAAAGAAAAGCAAGGCTGGAGGCATCAGAATTCCAGACGTCAAGTTATATTACAAAGGTATAGTAATCAAAACAGTATGGTAGTGGCACAAAAAAAGACACATATAACAATAGAACAGAGTACAAAACCCAGAAGTGAACCCACAATTATATGGTCAATTAATCTTCGACAAAGCAGGAAAGAATATCCAATGGAAAAAGAAAATATCTTCAACAAATGTTGTTGGGAAAATTGGATGACATTATGCAAAAGAAATCAGACCATTCTCTTTCACCAAACACAAAAATAAACTCTAAACGTGAGACCTGAAATCATAAAAATCCTAAAAGAAAGCACAGGCCATAATTTCTTTGACATCAGCCAGAGCAACATTTTTCTAGATATGTCTCCTGAAGCAAGGGAAACTAAAGCAAAAATAAACTATTGGGACTACATCAAAATAAAAAGCTTCTGCACAGTGAGGCAAACAATCAACAAAACTAAAAGGCAGCCTATGGAATGGGAGAAGATATTTGTAAATGGCATCTCTGATAAAGGGTTAGTATCTAAAATCCATAAAGAACTTAGCAAACTCAACACACAAAAAAAATGAATAATTCAATTGAAAAATGGGCAGAAGACATGAATAGACTCTTTTCTAAAGAAGATATCCAGATGGTACATGAAACAGACACATGAAAAGATAACAGACACATGAAAAGATGCTCAACATCACTCATTATCAAGGAAATATAAATCAAAACTACAATGTCATATCACTTCACACCTGTCAGAATGGCTAAAATCAAGAACACAAGAAACAACAGATGTTGGAGAGGTTGTGGAGAAAGGGGAAACTCTCTTGCACTGTTGGTGGGAATGCAAACTGGTGCAGTCATTTTGGAAAACAGTATGGAGTTTCTTCAAACAGTTAAAAATACAACTACCCTATGATCCAGCAATCATATTGCTAGGTATTTACTCAAAGAATACAAAGATACTAATTCAAAGGAATACAGGCACCCTGATGTTTATAGCAACATTATTTATAATAGCCAAATTATGGAAACAGCCCAGTGTCCATTGACTGATGAGTGGATAAAGATGTGATATATATATATATATAGTAATATATATATAGCAATTATATATATATATATGCACAGTAATATATGCATAGTAATATTATTGCCAAAAAAAAAAAAAAAAAAAGAAAAGAAAAGAAAGAATGATCCCTTGCCATTTGCAATGGCATGGATGGAGCTAGAGAGTATTATGCTAAGTGAAATAAGTCAGTTAGAGATAGCCAAACATCATATGATTTCATTCATATGTGGAATTTAAGAAACAAAACAAATGAGTGAAGGGGAAAAAAAGAGAGGCAAACCAAGAAAGAGGCTCTTAAGTATAGAGAACAAACTGATGGCTCCCAGGGGGAGATGGGTGGAGGGATGGGTGAAATAGGCGATGGTAGTGCCCTTGTGATGTGCACTGGGTGATATACGGAGTTGTTGAATAATTACACTGTACACCTGAAACTAATATTACACTGTATAGTAACTAACTGTAATTTAAATAAAAACAAACAAAAAATTCTTAGCAGACTCAGCTCCTCTGAACCTCTGTGTGCACTGCCCAATCAAGAGAGGAAAATAAATTTTTACATTGTCCCTTTCTTTACTGCTTGACCAAACTGAAAACTGACAAGATATTTGGAAGGATATTTTTTTTTTAAAGTAGCTTTGTGGCCAGAAATTGGCTGAATTGGAAGCTGATATTCAGATCCCGACAGGAACTTATTTTTAGGTTTTCACTACACTAAACGTACACAGAGAAAAGAGGAGAAAACAAAAAACTTCTGAAGCTTTTCTGAAAGGATTTATTAAAACATTCCAAAGACACACAGCTCTAAATCTAGGAATCCTTTTGCTTTTTATCTTAGATAAAAATCTTCTCCCTGATAGAAAGAAGTAAATTGAGGATAATGTAGTTGGATGGGCAGATTAACCTATGATATAATTTAAATTGCTACCCAATTTCCTGAGAAATTAAAAGCTAATATCTTTATCTTTAAAAATCTTGGCAAAACTAGAAATGCAGTTCTAGGAGCAGTTCGAAGTCTACCTATCCCTTTTAACCAATCCCAAAGCTTCCCTATTCATTTCAAAAACAAACAAACAAACAAACAAACTCCAAACAAAAAACTTGTAAGTATTGTAAACATTCTGGCCTTAGGAAGCAAAAGTTCTTCTTGGAGAAACTTGCTTTCTTTTCCCCTGTAGCTTTGAGATGTAAATGTTCTCCCTGGTCTTCTCCAGGCACCCTTTTAGGTCATCTCTTAGAAATAAAACTTTAAGGAGGTAATTCTTATCAGAAGAAAAACAAAAGGGAGAAACGTTATTGTAAACTTAGGCAAATAGAAAATCTTAGGTTTCTTCTCCACAAATATTAGTTAAAAACTTTAGCCATCTTAGCAGGTAATCTTAATTTATTCCACCTGCCCAAAACAATTTGGATCCAACTTTTTTTTGTAAGTAGTGAGTTTTGTATCAGTGTAGCTGATTTTACAACAGTAGCTATTTAGAAAAGTCTTAGTTTGTGTCTCTCTGTATGTTTATGTGTGTCTCTCTATGCATGTGTTGTAGATGTGGGGTATTTTTCTACTTCCAGATAGTATAGCCAAAATTAATTTGTAAAAGAGCTCTATTTAATTGACTTATAGGAAATTGAAAAATTCCTTATATGAATGAAATATTCTCTGAACTCTCATAAATATAGGAACTAACCCAAATGTTTTTAACTTGATGTGCTCTAGGTTTAATTATTAGTAAGTAAAAGTGGTTTAAGTTTGTTGGTTTGATTAAAACAGGCATGTCTTTAGAGTTATCACATTAGATATAATTCTTTTATTCTGCCTAAGTTTAGTAAAGGTCAATTAAGTTCATGTTATCCCTTTAAAATTTTGTCAGCAAGAAAAATAGCTTGGGGTGATGGCTGACTTTGTGTAATGTCTCTCAATTTTCATATGTGACTTAAACATAAGTGTTAAGCACAAAGTATTCAATAGATGTAAGTGGGATAAGTGTTTCTAGGTCAACTTTTTATCAATAATTATGCTTTATGGTATGTCTACTTAAATAGTTTCCAAAATTGCTTTGGTTACTCGAAACCTTAAAGTTATCCTGAAATAAGTTAAATGATGGATGGATATTCATTAAATATCTAGGTCATTTTCAAATAAAATAAAATATTGAAACATTGATCACTGAACAGTCTTATCTATTTTTGGTTTCCTTTTACAAAAGAAGTAAAGATATTTAGGTCTATTAGTAAACATGTTTTGTGCCACATTGGAAACATTACTATGAGGAAGAATATACTTCTAGAAATTATGAAATGTATTTATAAATTTGCCAATCCACAGAATGCTAATGTAAGTGCAGTACACAGTTGCTTACTTTTTAGTGTTTACTGGGAATTAAGGATTTTAAGGGTTGAGAATTCTAATCAATATATACAACTAAAACCACTTAGAAATTACAAGGGTAAAAGAAAACAACTATGTATAAAAAGTAGGTAAGGAAAGAAAAATGATTAATTGTTCCATGATGAGAAAGAGGAAAAACATAGGACAAAATTTGAAGGGATATTTAAAAAGTTCTAGGAGGTTTGTGAAAAAGGAATCTTCAGAAAGGAATTTTACGTGTGGTCAAGTTGGCTAAGGTTGGAATGAAGGGAATGAATTTTAGTATCAAATATAAAATAGTACAAAATTAGAATTTGGTTTTCTCACTGTTTAAAGAACAAAGTTTTCTCAAACTATTGGTCTGTTCTTGATAAGATATTGTGAAAGGTTTTTCTTTACCTTAAAAGTAATATGCCTGGAAAGCAAAGGTTTTGTGTCTTACCACAATAATTTACTGTGCTCATGTTTTCCTTATCATCAGGTCTTTGATTTACTTAAGTAGGCCTAATCTTCCTTTAACATCTTTTGTTGCCACTTAGGTTAAATGGGTAACTATGTAATTCAGCCCCTGGGTGGCTCAGTCGGTTAAACCTCTGAACTCCAGCTCAGGTCATGATCTTGCAGCTCTGGAGTTTGAGTACCACATCGGGCTCAGCTCTGACAGCTCAGAGACTGGAGCCTGCTTCAGATTCTGTGACTCCTGCTGTCTCTGCCCCTCCCCCACCCACGCTCTGTCTCTCTCTCTCTCTCTCTCAAAACTAAATAAATATTTAAAAAAATTTTTTAAATGTATAACTAAGTATTGTTCCACAGTGACTTATAATCATGTCTAATCAAGTGTTTTAAACCTTCTTGATATTTTTGACAAACTTCCCCAAATTAAAATTCTAAATTTTTTTTTTTTTACATTGAATGAAACTTTGGGATTTTCCAGAGTGTCCCTGGGATATCTCAAAAAATTTGTTCTCTTTCCTTATAAAAAGAGAGATGTTAAACTAATTAGGCTTATTTGATATGCTAAATTCCATGGAAAGCATTGTCAAATAAGAAGTAATACTAAGCCTTCTTTATCTTGTATTTGTATAGGTATTATTTGTATAGGTATATATCATAAGTGTTCCAGAAATTGTACAAAATTCCTAGAAATCTGATATGTCCTGGTATAATGCTATCAATCATAACAGTTATTATCTTAATATGCTGTATATGACAGAAATAATGAAATTTCCTTCTCAGTTCCATTATGATGAACTTTCATCAGACCCCTAATCACGGCCATTTTAAAGTCTTTTGTCATTTACGGACAGTTACTGTTTTACTGTGATGCTTTTGCAAAAGTGAGACTCATGGAAAGGACCCTACTAAGAACTCTTTATGTTTATTTATTTTTGAGAGACAAAGCATGAGTGGGGGAGGGGCAGAGAGAGAGAGGGAGACACAGAATCTAAAGCAGGCTCCGGGCTCTGGGCTGTCAGCACAGAGCTGGACACAGGGCTCAAACCCACAAACTATGAGATCATGACCTGAGCCGAAGTCAGATGCTTACTGACTGAGCCACCCAGTCTCCCCAAGAACTCTTGATCATGGACATTGCTGCTAAATTACAAGGTATTAAACTTTGAGTGCATATTTCACAACTGAAGAAGGCTCCACCTGACTTTCTGGTCTCATGAAAATACTGGAGACCTCCAAATCAATTTGACAAAGAAGAGAAGTAGCTGAATTGAGGTAGACTACTTCTATCCAAGACCCTGGATCAAGACTTCATACTTTACTTAAAATGAAATCTTTTCTTATTCTCTTTTTTACCTTTACTCTGGCATTGGCATGGAAAGATAACACTATCATCTGTATTAGTCCATTGCCAATGGGAGCAACCTTTCCGACTATTGGATATATCATCAAAAACTCCAATCTGTCCAGGATGCTAGAGACCCCTTGGTCCTCCCTGTGACCAATTTTTCTTCTATTCCCAATCTCACCATAAACTACAATCAATCCCTCTTAGAAATCACTTACAGAGTCCGACTTTTATGGCCAGAATATACAGTGCCTTGATTTTAAGTTTCTCTGATTATAACTATACTTGCACAATTAGATACAAATACCTTCGTAAATTGTAGTACATTTGCACCCCCATGTTCTTGTGATTATCTAAATCAGATCTGCCCCCAATTGTGAAAAGATCTTACCAGCAGCACCCATCTTGGCAAGGCATTTAGAACAACTTTTTTTTTTTTTTTTTTTTTTCAGGCTAGGAGATTTACCTCCTGAATGCACTGAAAACCTAACTGACCTCCTGGGCAAACACAACAATCCCCATGACTGATTGTGTTAACAGTGCCACCTTAAGAGGAGTGGTTTGTGTCCTGACAGGGTTTGTCTTAGGTCTTTGTCTGTGGTGGTTATTGTTCTCCTGGGGCCTGTGAATGCCTCCATGGCAGGTGTACAACTAGGCAATGCCTCTTAGGTTGTTTAACTCTTCCTCCAAATGTTCACAAACTGGGAAATCTCATTGGTCAATTCCCCTGAATTTACACTGTCAAATTAGAAGTATCTCCTGCCAGGAGATACTCAGGATTTGCTTACATTGGCAGGATTTCACTTACTTCTAGGGCTAGGAGTGAGTACAAATGAGGTCATGATCAGGAACCTCTTTTTAAGTCTTAAAAATACTTTAGGATCGGGGCGCCTGGGTGGCTCAGTTGGTTGGGCGTCCGACTTCGGTTCAGGTCGTGATCTCGCGGTCCGTGAGTTCGAGCCCCGCGTGGGGCTCTGTGCTGACAGCTCAGAGCCTGGAGCCTGTTTCGGATTCTGTGTCTCCCTCTCTCTCTGACCTTCCCCCATTCATGCTCTGTCTCTCTCTCTGTCTCAAAAATGAATAAACGTTAAAAAAAAATACTTTAGGATCTACCTTAAAGCAATAGCTGCCTGCCACCCCGCACCCCACCAACCTTATAGTCTCTGGCCAATGTTGTTGTTGATAATAAAATAGCTCTTGATTATCTTTTATCTACACCAGGAGGTATCTGTGTTCTGGTAACACCACTTGCTGCACTTGGATTGACATCTCTAGGGAAGTTGAAATTCAGCTGCATAAGATCACTAAATAGGTAGGCCACTTGGCTTAAGAAAGTGACTCCTTCAATGGGGGTCCTTCTTTGACTTATTTTTACATTTATTTATTTTTGAGAGACACAGTGAGACAAAGTGAGAGTGGGGGAGGGGCAGAGAGAGAGGAGACACAGAATCCGAAACAGGCTCCAGGATCTGAGCTGTCAGCACAGAGCCTGACGCGGGACTCGAACCCACAGACCATGAGATCTGAAGTCGGATGCTCAACCGACTGAGCCACCCAGGCACCCCCCCTTCTTTGACTTATTTGATTGATTGATTTGGGTCTTAGAGACCATGGCTTTGGAGTGCACTCCATATATGGGGAATTATTTTGTTTATAATGATCAGAATATTCTCCTTGTGTGCTATATATTCTCTTAAAAACTTTAAATGAACGTTCACAGCTGCAAACCACCAAGCAAATAATCTTGAGACTGGAACTTCAGAAAAAGAATGGAATAAAGAGAATGACCAACTTAACCAATGTGAACTTGAGGCTGTAATGTGCGAATATCACAATGATTCAGCAAAAAGACATCATGACCTGTAAATACCACACAGAGGACTGGCAAAAACTGCAACAACTTCAGAGTGGTAGCTGGAAGCGGCACTAATGCCTTAAATTTTGATCACATCTCTCAATTAAGCTGAGAGCCTGATCAAAAGGGGGCTATTGTTAAGAAAAGAGACAAAGGCTCCCAATGGAGTCAGTTGTGCTAAGCCTGTTTTACCAAACCAAGACTTAAATACACAGTTTCAACTGGTCCTAGGAAGTAAGTCTTAAACCAGTCAATCTAGAATTACTTGGTCAACTCTAGTGAGGTAACCCTCCTCATAGACTTCTACAGCCCCCTACAGAAGGTGACTTGACACAAACAATCCCCTCTTGGCTACTAACTTTGCCTTTTACCTATAAAAGTCTTTCTTTTCTACAGCTCTTCAGAATTCCTTTCTGCTAGATGGGATGCTGCCTGACTCATGAATCACTGAATAAAATCAATAAGATCTTTTAAAGTTTACCCAGATGAATTTTTAAAAACACTATCAGAAGAGGCCTACATTTTTAACAGTTGTAAAGATTACTGTGATAATACAGTATCCTGAGATCGGTTTTAGTATTCTTCAGAGTTAATATCCACTGTGGGATGTTGATGATGTCTGTGGTAGAACAAGACATCAGGAATGTAATCCACGCACTTCAGCTTCCTAGTTGCATGAAAAGGGAGCCAAACAAGCAGATCTTGCATGACCTCAGTTCTGTTCCTGGAATCACCCTCTGGTTCACTTCACACATTCCTGGCATGTCTTTCATTCTCTTGTGGCAGAGAGCAAGTGGAGTTGCCCATTTACTGTTGATGAAGAGTAGTTTTTAGAAACAGAAAGTCAGTGTCCTGATTCTGAATAATTTATCTTGCACCCTGGGGCATGTTAAACAGTAACTATTAGTTGGTACTTAATCTTTTGGATCTTACTCAATCCATAATTTGAGTGCCCATGATGGACATTATCACTTTTTCTTTTTATTATCTTTCAAGTATAAAATGGTTGTGTTAGATTTCCCTTCCAGAAGTATATGGTGCAGTCATTTGGCATTAAATTGTGAAAACAAAATGTTTATTACGTGAAATGAGAAGTGAACTTCCAGCTTTCCACATCAACTATTTATTAAAATATCAAATTAGTTTTAACCCCTAAAACCTGAAGGTTTTAAATGTGAGAAAGAGTTCTTAGAAATGTGGGAGCCCCATTTTTCAGTGCCTTCTTCTTTTGGTTCAGCAGACTCAAGTATAATCCATATGCAGTTTTTTTTTTTCCAATTTGTTATTTTTGAGATAGAAAGAGAGCATGAGTGGGGAAGGGGCAGAGAGAGAGGGAGACAACAGAATCCTTAGCAAGTTCCAGGCTCTGAGCTGTCAGGACAGAGCCCGCTTGGGGGCTCAAACCCACCCACCAACTACGAGATCATGACCTCAGCCAAAATCGGATGCTTAGCTGACTGAGCCACCCAGGCACCCCCATAGGCAGTTTTTAGGGCCAGAAAACCCGGCCTCTTTTAGTTATTGAGGTATGTGACCGTGGACATATTTCCTCATCTGTAAAATGGTTATAGTAATATCTACCTTACAGAATTGTTGACTGTAGTAGAATGTAAGTAAATCATCTATCCATATTGTTGTATATCAGTAGACATATGATATTATTGTAGTAGGCCTTCAGGAAATGGTAGCTATATACAATTTTATTTATTAAGATACTGTTACTTGATTCAAAGTGCAAAAGATACAAAGAGTTACATCTTTTGAAAAATTTTCACTTCTTTTTCTCAGCCACATAATTCCCCTGGTTGGAGTCAAATATATCAATTTCTGGTGTATCTTGCTAGAGATTATTTTGTATATCTAAAATTTATAGCAAAATATATAGCAAAAATTTATACTTTCCTCACCTTTTTATTTTTTGCTAGAATGAAATAGAATTCATAGAATAGTTTTCTATGAATAGTTTTCTATTCATAGAATAGAATAGTTTTCTTACCACTTAAAATGTATCTTAGAAGTTGTTCATATAGGTTAAATTTCTTTTTAAACAGTTGTGGCTAAATTAATTTAGGCATAGCTGTGTGTATTTGTGTGTGTGTATGTGTGCATGTCTTATACACACATCTATTATATAGGCGTGTTCCAATTTAATTACCAACTCTAACCCTAACTACTGGATATTCATTCATTCATTCAACAAATAGTGAAGGCCTAGCATGAGTCACGCTGGGCCCCGGCAATGCATCAAAGAACAAAACAGACACACAGTCACTTCTTTCACATTCTAGTTAATAATATGAGGCTGGACATTCCATTTTTGCCCCATCCTTTGCTGCATGGTGCTTTTGAGCCCCCACTGGCGCTCATGGGTGTCAGATTAACCCGGTCGTCCTGCATCCCTCTGGTGCAGGGTGGGATCCCTGAGCAAGAGCGGGCAGACAGAGGAGTCAGGAATGACCGGAAAACTCCCGAGAGCCCGGAGCTCCACGCCCATCCAGACGCGGGAATGGAGGTAGGCCCCGGGAAGGGGGGGAAGCAGGGAAAAGGGGCGGGGGTCCTCGGTCCCGGGTGTGAGTACACAGGCCTACGTTCCTGTCCCCTCCGCACTGAGAGCACATAGGGACTTCGAAGACCACCGTCTTAACTACCCCAGTTATAGAGGGGAAACGGAGGCCCGGGAAGGCGAAGGCCAGGGCTGATGCCCACCTCAGCCTGAGGGCGGGGAGTTAGGGGGTGCAGACAGGGTCAGCGAATCCAGCAACTGGACAGGCAGAGCCGGCTAAGAAACTAGGCACCTCTGGACGTCTACTAGAGACCTGCAGTAGGAAGGCCTGGGTCCCGCAGAGCGGGTGGCGGGAGCCGGGGGCGGGGCGGGCGGCGGGGGACCAAGCCCTTTAAACTCCCAGCGCGCGGGAACCGCGGCCCAACAGCCTTAGGCGGGTGGGGCTGACGGGCGGGGCCGGCGGGCGCGCGCCCCCGTGGGCCAACGACCGCCCCCCGTCCCGGCCTCATCCCCTCGCCGAAGCCTCTCCAATGCGTACCTCTCTGGCCTCCCGCCCCGCGCGCCTCCGACCCTGACAACCCGCGCAGAGGGATGACGGGGGCCGGGGCTCCTGGCGGGTGTGTCTGGGCGAGTGCCGTTGTCGCGCGCTCCCCCGGAGTTTCGAACGCAGTTGGCCCTCGAGGCAGAAAAAAAATACGAGAACGGCGGCCAATGGCGTGGCAGAAAGGACCCGCGCGCAGGCCCGGCTCCGCCCCCCTCGGCTAGAAAGAAGTCCAGGCCCGGCCATTGGCTCGCGCGACCTGTCACTCGCCGCTGCGGCCAGCGGGCAGGGGCCTCGCAGTGATTGGTTCCGCCCAGGCGCGAAATGTAACGCGGGAAAAGCCGGAGCAGTGACCCAGGCGGCAGGTTGTTATTTTCGGGGGCTCGGCGCAGCACGTCCTGCTTTCCTGTCACCGAGAGGCAGGCCGCCCGCAGCTTCCCGCCGGTGCAGCCTGCGTTGGGGAGTACAAAGAGCGGAGGGCGGGCCTGACTCAGGGTTGGGGGTCTGGCGCTGGCCGCCCGGTGCCAGCCGAGCCGCTCCGCTGCTTCGCTGGCCGCCGCGCAAGAGGTTTCCGGGAAACGTCCGCCGGCCATGAGCCGGCGGGACTGAGCGCCGGCGACTGGGCAGCAGCGCGGGCGAGCGGAGCGAAGGGCCAGGCCGGGGCTTAGGGAGTGCAGCTGCGGGAGCTGCGGATCGGGGCCGGGCGATGATCCGGGGCATGGAGGCGCCGATGGCGGACAACCCGCCGCAGCCGCCGCCCGTCATCTTCTGCCACGACTCCCCAAAGCGGGTGCTGGTGTCGGTCATCAGGACGACCCCGATCAAGCCCACGTGCGGCGGCGGGGGGGAGCCGGAGCCGCCGCCGCCACTCATCCCCACCAGCCCCGGCTTCAGCGACTTCATGGTGTACCCGTGGCGCTGGGGCGAGAACGCGCACAACGTGACACTCAGCCCTGGGGCCGCGGGGGGCGCCGCCTCGGCCGCCTTGCCTGCCGCCGCCGCCGCCGAGCACCCGGGGCTTCGAGGCCGGAGCGCGCCCCCGCCCGCCGCCTCCGCCGCCGCCGCCTCGGGAGGTGAGGACGAGGAGGAAGCGAGCAGCCCGGACAGCGGCCACCTCAAGGTGAGCGGCGCGGGCGGGTGGGAGGGGCGCGGGGCAGCCAAGGCCCGTTAACGGCGCGGCCAGGGAGCCGGCAGTGCCCGCGGATGCGGCGGGCGGGGCGGGGCCGAGTTTAAAACGCGAGGTCGCCTCTGGCCGCGGTGGGGGCGGTGGCGGGTGACAGGACGCTGACGTCACTGCCGCGCGCCAAAAAACGGGACCTCGCGCGGGGGTGGGGGGAGGCGGGGCGACGGTCACGTGAGGCTAGCGGAGGGGTGGCGGGCAGACCCGAGGCCACCCAGCAGCAGGTGCAGTGAGCGCAGCCTGGGGTCGCGGAGGAGGCCCACTCGCGGTGCAGACGCTGGGCCGACCGCTGAGTCCTCTCTGGCCGGAGAGGGAGCGAAGGGATGCGGGCCTTCAGCTGTTCCTCTGGGTGCTGGACGGGAGGGATTTGCTCAGATTCCCTCCATCAATGCAGATAACCCGGCCCTACTAAAGATGTCCAGCAGAGATAGCCGAAGAGCGAGAAGGGATTTTAGGGCAATCTTCCATAGCGGAAGTGGGCCCTCACTGCCCCTCATGCATCCAGCGTACCACCTTGCTAGTTGGCTGAGAGCACGCAGTGGAATGGGAAGCTGTTAACCTTGAATTGCTTATGCTCAGACTGTTGAGAGCTGGGAAAGATAGGACTACCTGGTTCAAGCTTACTATGGATCAGGCAACTAAGCCTTAGAGGGATTGGTGAAGGGACCTCCTCAAGGTCCCACAGCTAGGTAGTGGGAACACTGGGACTATGGTAGTTTTTGTGGCTCGCAGTCCTGAAGCTTATATTCACGGGTGCCTCTCTGCTGACATACTTATCTCTATAGACTGTAAGCTGCTAGAGAGCCGGGATAATTTTTCTCTGGAAGACTGTTCAACTTTAATTCCTCACACTCCAAATGCTGAATAAAAGTGCTCGGTAAATATTTGTGTAATGAATGAATTGTGCTAATACAAGGTTAATATTCAGGTTCTATTTGTTAAGTGGCTATGTCAGATAAGCAGTTTACTGAAGAAAAAACCGTAAATTAGTGGATAAGTGCCTGGATATTGGCAAATACTGTATCTACAAATTGAAACAAGTTTAACTTGGTCATGATTTTACATGCAGTAACAAAGATGTTGAAACTCCATGTATTTTGAGCCCAGAGGAAATTGATATACTTTGTTACTAATGGCATTGTTATTAAAGAACTACAGAATTATAAAACTCTGTGTTTGACACCCTTGTAATTCTTGAAGCTGCACTTCAGTAGAAATTTAAAACAAATTTGAAAGGACAAGCAGTGAAAATACTCATAATAGTGCTGAGTGAGTTTGTGAAGGAAACAATCCCTGTTGCTGTCTCTAGGTAGCCCTTAGTGAGATGGCTGGGTAGCCTAGATACTTTCCTGTGTTAACATACCTAGTCTTTAAAAAAGCAAACAAAAAAAAGTTAGGTTATATAGTTGGAACCATAAAGGCATGCAGTGCACAGGTACTCCTAAAATATTTTACATTTATTATTTTACTAATCTAATTTTGGATTATCCAAGAAGATTAATGTTATATAATATAATATAATGTTATAATGTTATGTTATATTATCCAAGAAGATAATGTTATAATGTTATAATGTTATTAATATATAATATATAATGTTATAATATATAAGATAATGTTATAAATGAAACTTATAGGTATGTTCATTTTGGCCTAAAATAGACTTATCTTAACAAACCTTATATAAAAGTTGCCCACAGTGCGTGGGTTTGAATTTTAGGTCCTCTTTCTCCACCTCTTTTTAGAGGTAAAATATACCAGAAATTTTGAAGAATATGTAAGCAAAAAGGCTGTTTTATATTTCACTTTTTTTCTCACACAGTCATATTTCAGAATTACTAGATGACTTGATTTTAATTTGTCGTTTAATCAGTGAAGCAATCAGCTACAGCTGCAAAAATTCATTCATTTTAGCTTTTCCATCTTGAGGGGAAAGGTCTGGAATATACCTTTATTTAAGGATGGTAACTAGTTTTGTTTGTAATCAGTTCTAGACTAAAGGTAGGGAATTCCAGTCCCCTTTACTTTGTTTTGTTTCTCTAAAGTACTTGTAGTTCTTTATCTCTACACGGGTGAATTATGCTGACTGAATCTGTTTACTTTATGGAAAGATAGGACACCAGTAACATGTTTCCCCCTAGTCCCTTCTCTCAGTATACAGGTTAGAGGCAATAACAGTTGTGAGTTTGAGAAAAACATTTGTGTTCGTTTATTGTCTGTTTGTTGCCACTGCCCCCCCTCCCCAAGGGCAGGTGTTAACATCTGAGACCTTCACAGTAAGTGTCAGCTCTTGCCAGCTTTCTTGTTTGTTCCTGCCCTACGCTTCCTTTTCTGCCTGTGGGGAGAACATCCACCATCCACCAACTTATTTTGGCCCATCATCACAAGATTGCTTCGCACTGTTGGGGTATAATTATATATTAGCATTATCTTCTCTCAGTTTGTGAATTCTGAGAGGGGAGTGGAGGGGAGGGTGCAGGTCTAATTTCTCTCTGCCCTTAGGTTATTTCCAGGCTTCTGCACCTTGTGTCCTATCTACTCAGACTATGTTCATTAGGTTACTCTTCACTGTTGGACCTGTGTTTGGCTTCTCTGTGCATAGCCTCAGATACCATTCACTCTTCAGGACCTGCCAGCTGCCTATTCCACTTTGCCTTTCTGTCACCTGAACACTGCACAGAGTCTTACAGATTAGTACATATAATTTTGATCACCACGATGTTAAACACAACCTGTTAATGTAGTGGCCACAGTTTATTGCCTAGCACAGCAAACTGCTGGGCTTTTGAATTCCTTAATTAAATTAACCTTGTTTATCCAAAGAACAAGGAGGAATTAGAGAAAAGAGTCTCCAAGATTGTTTAGTTAACATAGTATGGTAAGTGGCAGAACTGATTGGCACTTTCAAGAGCCCGTGTTCTTAATCCCTATGTGGTATTGCTTTTGTACATATCATGTATGAATTGACTTTAGGGGTTTATTATTTTTTTAGTAGTAAGCTGATGATGGTAGACATATGAAATACACATTGTTTACACATGTATGTTTCTCAACTGACGTGCTTTATGAGGGTACACACAATACAATTGACAAATGCAAATTAAGACTTGGAAAGTTGTGCAGGTAAAGCAAGGTGGGGGATAGAATGAGGAAGCAGATATGATAGCCAAAGAAAATTTGGATCTAAATCTGAATTTAAAAAGGGAAATATCAATTACATTTTTCTCATTTTCTTGTCAAGGTCCACATGCCTTCCTCTGAGACCTATTTTTCTTTTCCTTCTAGGTTATATTTGTGCACTTTATTTGAATTTTACTTTGTATAAAAATGTGCCAAGGACTTTTAGGTTTGTCATCACCCAGTTTGAGTATAACTTTCTGTAAAATCTAGGTAAATGTGTCCATTATTCTAAGTGGCTTGAGAAATAACCCAAATTTTATTAAGTAACTTTTTTTCGTAAAGATTTTCTTTTTTTTTTTTTTTTTAATGTTTTATTTATTTTTGAGACGAGAGAGACAGAGCATGAGCAGGGGAGGGGCAGAGAGAGAGGGAAACACAGAATCCGAAGCAGGCTCCAGGCTCTGAGCTGTCAGCCCAGAGCCCGGCGCGGGGCTTGAACTCACCAACCACGAGATCATGACCTGAGCCAAAGTCGGATGCTTAACCAACTGAGCCACCCAGGTGCCCCTATTAAGTAACTTTAAAAAAAATGTTTATTTTTGAAAGAGAGAGAGCAAGAACAGGAGAGGGGCAGAGAGAGAGGGAGACAGAGAATCCCAAACGCGCTCCGTGCTGTCAGCATAGAGCCCGATGTGGGGCTTGAACTGACAAACTGTGAGATCATGACCTGAGCCGAAATCAAGAGTTGGATGCTTAACCGACTGAGCCACTCAGGGGCCCCTTAAATAACTTTTTAAAGATAGTTATTGACATTGAAAACTCAAAACATTTATCATATATATTTCAGAAAACACTTTGAAAATTGCTAATCTACCATCTGGTGGTACTGAAAGTCCGTCTTAACAATGAAATTTAGGGATGCCTGGGTGGCTCCTTCTGCTGAGCTTTGGACTCTTGATTTCAGCTCAGGTCATAATCCCAGAGTCGTGGGACCGAGCTCTGCTTCAGGTTCCGCATTGGGCTCCGTGCTGAGTGTGGAGCCTGCTGATGATTGTCTCTCTCTGCCCCTCTTCCCACCTTGCATGCATGATCTTGTGCTCTCTCTAAATAAATTACCAAAGTTTGCAAGTGTTTTTTTGTAATTTAATCATTTTGCTTCTTTTTAGTAGCTTATTTTGCAGGAGATGCCACAAAATAATGTGTTGAATTTGTTTTTATAATTTTTAAAAAATATTTTATAGAACTAAAAACTTCTTTTTTTAAAAATGTTTATTTCTGTGTCACAGAGTGTGAGAAGGACAGGGGCAGAGAGACAGGGAGACACAGAATCCATTGCAGGCTCCAGGCTCTGAGGTGTCAGCATAAAGCCTGACGCAGGGCTCAAACTCACTGACTGTGAGATCATGACTTGAGCTGAAGTTGGGCACTTAACTGACTGAGCCACCCAGGTGCCTGTTGAATTTCTTTTTAACTTAACTTTCTCTTGTGAGCCATCAAGCAATCCTGACAAGATTTGTCTCTTAGACTCCAGGCATACTGGATTGCTGAGGAGTTAGTTAACACTCTGTTATTGTCAGAATGTACCTAGATGCATAGTTTTCTTATTGCTAAGGCCACGATGAAAAGGACCTTTAAGTAATGCAGCTCATTTTTGTATGTATGGTTAAAAAAAGATGCTCTTTATTTATTTAGGGCATAAGATGATTACTTACCTTGCTTAACTTTCACAGTTGAAATGATATACTTAGTGAAGCCTTAACCTGTATATTGCTAGGATGTTGTATTATATTTTATTTATTTTTTTAGCTCTCTATTTCTCATTTGGAAATTGCAAATATATGATTTAGGCGGAGAAGCAACAAATTGTTAACTTTATAAATACTCAAAACCCTGTTAGACATGATTGAAAAAAATTTTTTGTTTTGTATTATTTTTGTTTTTTTAATGGAAACAGAAGATAGTAGTGGATAATCTAAAAATTTTGATATTAACTAGTGAGTTATTTCAAATTATAATAGAGGCAACAGTATGCTTTTATGTATTTAAAAATACTGGGAAGAGGCATGTGGGTTGTTCAGTTGGTTAGATGTCCAGCTCTTGATTTTGGCTCAGGTCAGGATCCCAGAGTCCTGAGATCCAGCCTGAGTTGGGCCCACACTGGGTGTGGATCCTGCTCAAGATTCTCTCTCTCCCTCTGAGCCTCCCCTGCTCATGTGTGTGTGCACTCTCTCTCAAAAATTTAAAAAATAAATAAATAAAAATACTGAGAAAAGATTCTTTCATCATGGAGTAATTGTGTCACTAAGGCTTTTTAAAAATTAAATACATACGGTATTATTAGTTTTAGGTGTACAATATGATGATTTGACAAGTCTATACATTACTTATTGCTTATCAAGATAAGTGTAATCTTAATCCCCTTTATCTACTTCACTCATCCTCTTACCTACCTCCCCTGTGGCAACCACTAGTTTGCTCTCTGTATTTGTTTTTTTAATTTTTTAAATGTTTTTATTTATTTTTGAGACAGAGAGGGAGACACAGAATCCGAAGCAGGCTCCAGGCTCGGAGCTGTCAGCACAGAGCCTGATGTGGGGCTCGAACTCACAGACTATGAGATCATGACCTTAGCTGAAGTCAGACGCTTAACTGACTGAGCCATCCAGGCACCCTGCTCTCTGTATTTAAGAATCTGTTTTGTGTTGGTCTCTTTTTTCCTTTGTTATGTTTCATAAATTTCACATGAGTGAAATCATATGGTTTTTGTCTTTCTGTAATGTATTTACTTAGCATTACGGCCTCTAGGTCCATCCATGTTGTAGCAAATGGCAAGACCTCATTCTTTTTAATGGCTGAGTAACGTTCCATTGTGTGTGTGTATATGTATACCATATCTTCTTTATCCATTCATCTATGGATAGATACTTGGTTTGCTTCCATATCTTGGCTGTTGTAAATAGTGCTGCCATAAACATAGAGGTGCATATTTGGTGCATCTATTTGAATTAGTATTTTTGTTTTCTTTAGGTAAATACTTAGTAGTGGAATTCTTGGATCACAGGGTAGTTCCATTTTTAATTTTTTGAGGAACCTCCATACTGTTTTCCAAAGTGGCTGTACCAATTTGCATTCCCACCAAAAGTGTTCCTTTTTCTCCACATCCGTGTCAACACCTGTTACTTCTTTTTGACTTTAGCCATTCTGATAGGGGTAAAGTGTATTTTATTGCAGTTTTAATTTGTATTTCCCTGATGAATAGTGATGTTGAGCATCTTTTCATTTTTCTGTTGGCCATCTATGTCTTTGGAAAAATGTCTATTCTAGAGGTCCTCTTCCCATTTTATTTTAAGTTTATTTATTTATTTTTGAAAGAGAGAGGAGGCAGAGAGAATCCCAAGCAGGCTCCACACTGCCAGCCTGGAGACCAATGTGGGGCTTGAACTCATGAACCGTGAGATCATGACCTGTGCCAAAATCAAGAATTGGGTGCATACCTGACTGAGCCAACTGGGCGCCCTGGTCAGTCCTCTGCCTGTTTTTAATCAGATTATTTGTTTTTTTGGGGTGTTGTTGTATAAGTTCTCTATATATTTTGGATATATCATTTGCAAATATCTTCTCCCATTCAGTAGGTTGCCTTTTCATTTTGTTGATGGTTTCCTTCATTGGGCAAAATTTTATATTTCGATATAATCCCAATAGTTTAATTTTGCTTTTGTTACCCTTGCCTTAGGAGACACATCTAGAAAAATGTTTCTATAGCTAATGTCAAAGAAATTACTACCTATGTTTTCTTCTAAGAATTTTATGGTTTCACATCTCACTTTTAGGTCTTTAGTCCATTTTGAGTTTATTTTTGTGTATGGTGTAAGGAAGTGGTCTAGTATCATTTTGTTTTTGCATTTGCATTATTTTTATGTATTTAAAAAATATTAGGAAAAGATTGTTTCATGGCAGAGGAGTTATATTACTAAGGTTTTTAATTAACCTAATTTCATGTTCCATTTCTTAACAAAATCACCTGCTATTTTTATGGATCATAGATTGATTATTTACTTATTTATTTTGCATTTTACATTTTTAAAACAAGATTTAAACCAATTATTCATCATATAAACATTACCAGCAACAATCCAATTATTGTAACTCAATAAATGATGGTAATGGATTCTCTAGTTTTACTCCTGGTTAGATCTTTGCTGACTCTGGATTAACAGTTTCAGTAAGCAAGACTAGAGCAAAGTGTAGCTAGTAAGAGTCCCAGCCAAGGAGTAAAGGTGAAGGTGAAAGTATTTGGTAATGACCAGTAATTGTTACAAGTTGATTTGCTAATTTGCACTAAGTCAGGGTCCAGGTAGGACCTTCCCAATTCCTAGCTTCATTATAAATGGAAACTTCTAAAAGAGTTATATAAGGTTAAGGAAATACATCAATTATGTGCCTCTTTTGTCAATTTTGATATCAAAAAGAATTGATGAGATCTTTATACCATCAGCAAATATTTATTAACAAAGTGCCTCAATTAGCTTAGGCTGGAGCATGGTGC
The DNA here is from genome assembly GCF_027475565.1 of Acinonyx jubatus. Classification (NCBI taxonomy): domain Eukaryota; kingdom Metazoa; phylum Chordata; class Mammalia; order Carnivora; family Felidae; genus Acinonyx; species Acinonyx jubatus. The sequence continues at coordinate 63,015,981 of NC_069391.1, forward strand.
AGAATGCAACTTTGGAAATCCCAGTTTCAGCCTGGTCATGACTCATGTTGTTCTGTCCTGTGAGGGTTGTTCTGTCCTGTGCTGGTATGCACCTTGTCTTGATCATTCTGGGACCCCGAAGGAACATCTCCTACCTGGGGACATTTGGGTCTTAAGGCAGAAAGAAATGAGAGATGAAAGAGTCATGTGATGGCTTCTAAAGCTTTTGCTTAGAAGTCATACATATAATTTCCACTCACATTTTATTGGCCAAAGCAAATCATATGGTCAAGTTTGCCTCATTGGTACCCACAGTGAGAAGAGGGGCAGTGAATATTTTTACAGTATTATTATCTGCCATACTGCCTTCCCACATTCCTTTTTGGGGTGTGTGTATGGCAAAAAACAACAAAATTTACCATCTTAATTGTTTTTTGGTGTTAACTATATGCACATTGTTGTATAACAGATCTCAGGAACTTATTGATCTTGCAAAACTGAAACTCTGTACCCATTGAACTCTTCTTTTCTCTCTCCCCATAGTCCCTAGCAACCACCATTCTACTTTCTAAGAGTTTGACTAGTTTCGATACCTCACATAGTGGAATCCTGTCGAATTTGTGGTGTGTGTGTGACTGGTTTGTTTCACTTAGCATAGCCCTTTTAAAGTTCATCCACATTACAGCACATAGCAGGATTCTCTTTTTTTAAGACCGAATAATTTTCCATTGTATTGTAAATACCACCTTTTTTTTCTTTTAATCTATCTGTCAATGGACATTTAGATTGCTTCCACCTGTTGACTGTTAAGGAAATGGATTTTAATATCTAAGAATTTTTTAAACATGACTTATCCTTAAGATAACTCACCCATGTTGAGATTGAGCTTTTCTTTCAAAGTGAAAATTGATGGAATGGAATTTTGCTGGAGCTTATTGTTATCCATCAAGGCTTTGGCCTGATGTTTTTAAGGATTTGGAAGGCTTTAAGTTTTTATATTGTAGGCAGTAAAAACATCTTCATTTTGTTTGTAGTTGTATATAATCCTTTTATGATTTTTTTTTCATGTAACTTTTATGTATAAAATTTAACTTACCTGGGAAATGAGAAAATTTTTTTTTTCAAGTGAATGTTTATTTTAGATTAGTTCTAGATGTATGGAAAAGTTAAGATAGTACCGGGTGTTCGCATAAATCACATACCCAGTTTTCCCATTGCTAACATCTTAAATTAGCATGGTATGTGTGTTACAATTAATGAACCAGCTTGATAAATTGTTATTAATTAACATCCATAGTGTATTCAGATTTCCTTATTTTTTTTTTAAATTGAAGTGAAATTCACATAACATAAAACTAACCATTAAATTTTTTTTTAATGTTTATTTATTTTTGACAGAGAGAGAGACACACACACAGAGAGACAGAGCATGAGCGGGGGAGGGGCAGAGACAGAGAGGGAGACACAGAATCTAAAGCAGCCTCCAGGCTGTGAGCTGTCAGCACAGAGCCCAACATGAAGCTTGAACTCAGGAATGGCGAGATCATGACCTGAGCCAAAGTCGGACACTCAACTGACTGAGCCACCCCAAAATTAACCATTTTAAAATGTAATTCAGTAACATTTAATAATTCACAATGTTGTGCAACTACCACCTATATCAAGTTTCAGAACATTTTTATTACCCCAAAAGAAAGCCCTGTCCTCAGTAGTTACTTCCTATTCTCCACTGCATGCAATCTCTGGAAACCAATCTGAGTTCTGTCTCTGTACACTTAACTATTCTGGAAGTTTCATTACACGGAATCCTACATATTTGGCCTTTTGAGTCTGCCTTCTTTCATTTAGCATACTGTTTTTGAGGTTTGTCTACCTTGTAGCATGTATCCTTTCTATTGCTGAAAATATTCCATTGTGTATGTGTATGTTTATGACATTGTACTATACTCTGAAATTGTTTTCCCACCAGCAGTGATTTTGAGGGCTCCAATTTCTCTACCTCTTTGCCAAAAACCACTTTTATTTCCTATTTTTTTCTTTTTTTTCTGAGTATAATCTAGTTGGTGTGAAGTAGTATCTTATTGTGCTTTTTGAAAAATTAAATTAATTTTATCGAGATGTAATTTACCTTATAATTGTTTTGATTTGCATTTTGCTAATGATGTTGGGCATCTTTTCATGAACTTGCTGGCCATTTGTATAACTACTTTGGAGAAATGTGTTTTTAAGATCTTTACACATTAAATTGGGTTATTTGTCTTTTTGTTGAGTTGTAAAAGTTCTTTACATATTCTGGATACTAGACACTTATTAGATGTAATTTGCAAATATTAATTTCCTGTTCTGTAAGGTTGTCTTTTCATTTTCTTGAGACTGTCCTTTGATACTTAAATGTTTTTTCATTTTAAGTCCAGCTTATTTATTCTTTTTTTTTTTAATTTACTTATTTTCAGAGAGAGAGAGAGAGAATGAGAATCCCAAGCAGGCTCCACACTGTTGGAATGGAGTCGATGTGGGGCTTGAACTCACAAACGGGAGATCATGACCTGAGCCTATATCAAGAGCTGGACATTTAACCAACTGAGCCACCCAGGCAACCCAATAAGGGTTTATCTCTTGACTCTCAATTCTGTCTCAGTGTGTCTTTATTTAGGCTCGTACCACACTGTCTTGATTGTTGCTGCTTTGTAGTAAGTTTTGAAATAGGGACATATGTGTCCTGCTTTGTTCTTTTTAAATATTGTTATTTGGAGCCTCTTGCAGTTTTACATGAGTTGGAGGATCACTTTCCATTTCTGGGCCTTTGTAATTTTAATAGGGATTGCACCAAATCTGCACATCAGTTTAGGTAGCATTGTTATCTTCTATGAAGCCTTCAAATCCAAGAACTGTATCCCATAAGTTTTGACATGTTGTGTTTTAGTTTACATTTGTATCAAAGTATTTTCTAATTTCCTTTGTGATTTCTTCTTTGACCCATTGCTGTTTAAGACTGCATTGTTTAATTTCACATATTTGTGAATTTTCCAGTTTTGTTTTTGTTTTTGGTTTATAGGTTCATTCCATGTTTGTCACAGAAGATACTTTGGATGATTTTCTCAGTCTTTTAAAATTTATTGTTACTTGCTTTGTGGCCTAACACATGGTCTTTCCTGGGGAATATTCCATGTGCACTTGAAAAATGTATATTTTGCTGTGTATTTTGAGTGATCTATATATGTCTGTTAGGTCTAGTTGGTTTAGAGTGTTCAAGTGTTCTATATCTTTGTTGACCTGTCTAGTTCTATCTATTATTAAAAGTCAGACCCCAACTATTTTGAATTCTTTCTCCTTTCAATCCTGTCAATTTTTGCTTCATGCATTTTGGGGGTTCTGTTGTTAGGTGAGTGTTTATAATTGTTATCCCTTTTTCCGTTCTTTTTTTTTCTAAGTAAGCTTTAGGCCTAAGGTGGTGCTTGAACTCACCACACTGAGATCAAGAGTTACATGGTCTACCAACTGAGCCAGCCAGGAGCCCCTCCTTTCCATGCTATTCTCTTCTAACTCTTCTAACTTATTTGTGGTTTTGGATCTAAAGAAGTCTGTTGGAGGCAGCATATAGTTGGACCGTTTTTTGAAAAATCCATTCTGCCCATCTCTGCCTTTTAATTGGTGATTTTAATCTATTTATATTTAAAGTGGTTACTGTTAAGGAAGAACTTTTGGTATTTTGTTATCTGTTTTCTGTATGTTTTCTACCTGTTTCATTTCTCAGTTCCTCTCACTGCCTTCTTTGTAGTGTACTATTTTCATATCTTTCTTGTTTTCTTCTTGATTTTTAGGGTTTTTGTTTGTTTGTTTTTTGTTTTTTCAACTGGCTGCCCTGGGAATTTCAATTAATCTCTTAGATTTAAAACAATATATTTTGAATTAATAACCACTTTAGCTACAATAGTGTACAAAAACTCTGCTCCTATTCAGCTCTGTCTCTCCCTCTTTGTTATAGTCACAAATTACATATTCTTACATTATGTTCCCACTAACATGGATTTATAATTTCTTTTTATTGCTTATTTATGTTTGAGAGAAACAGAGCATGAACAGGAGAGGGGAAGAGAGAGAGGGAGACACAGAATCCAATGCAGGCTCCGGGATCTGAGCTGTCAGCACAGAGCCCAAGGCAGGCTTGACCTTGAGAACTTCAATATCATGACCTGAGCTGAAGTCGATGCTTAACCAACTGAGCCACCCAGGTGCCCCGGATTCATAATTTTTTTTTAAGTTTATTTATTTATTTTGAGAGAGAAAGTGCAAGCAGGGAAGGGGCAGAGAGACAGGGAGAGAGAAAATCCCAAGCAAGCTCCATGCTGTCAGCTCAGAGCCTGACATGGGTCTTGAACCCTCGACTGAGATTATGACCTGAGCCCAAATCAAGAGTCAGATGTTTGACTGAGCCACTCAGGTGCCCCTGGATTTATAATTTTTAAAATACATTTGGCATTTGCCTTTTTTTTTAAAGTTTGTTTGTTTGTTTATTTATTTAAGCAATCTCTACACCCAATGTGGTGCCCAAACTCATGACCCCAATATCTAAGAGTCACATGTTCCTCTGATTGAGCCAGCCAGGTGCCCCTGGCAATTGTCTTTTAAATTATATAGGAGAAAAAGAAGAGTTACAAGCCCCAAATACAATACTTTTGGCATTTGTATTTACTTATGTAAATACCTTTACTGGGGTTCTTTATTTCTTTGTATGGCTTTGACTTTGTCAGGTGTCCTTTCATTTTTGCCTGAAGAACTTCCTTTAGATTTATTGTAGGGCAGGTCTACTAGCCATGAACTCAACTTTTGTTTCTCTGGAAATGTCTTAATTTCTTCTTCATTTTTGAGGGATAATCATGTTGGATATAAGATTGTTGGTTGACTTTTTTTTCTTTTCAGCACTTCAGACATGTCATCCTACTGCTTTCTGTAGTTTCTCCTGAGAAATCAGTTTTTAATCTTCTTGAGGACTCCTTGTAACTGATGAATTGCTTCTCCTGTTTTCATGATTCTCTGCCTTTTGTCTCTTGACAGTTTGATCTAATGTGTCTCAGAGTGATCTTTCTTTGCGTTTATCCTTCTTGAAGTTCTTTGAGCTTCTTAGATGTTTACACTTATGTCTTATCAAAATTGAGAAGTTTTCATCCCTTATTTCTTCAAATATTCTCTCTGCCCATTTCTTTCTTGCCTTCTGGGACTCCAATTATGTGTATGTTGGTATGCTTGATGCTATAGTTTGAGTGTTTATGCACCCCAAAGTTTGTGTGGTGAGATCCTGACTGCCAAAAGATGATGCTGTTAGGAGGTGGGCCATTGGGAGGTGGTATCATGAGGGTGGTGCCCTCTTGATGGGGATTAATGCCTTTCTGAAAAAGGCTCCAGAGAACTCCCATGTGAAGACATAGCTAGAGGATACCATCTATGAGCCAGGAAGAGGGCCCTCACTTGACTATACTGGTGCCTTGATCTTGGACTTTCCAGCCTCCAGGACTGTGAGAAACACATTTCTGTTGTTTGTAAGTTACCCAGTCTGTGGTATTTTGTTATAGCAGCCCAAATGGACTAAGACACTTGATGTCCTACAGGTATCTTGGGCTCTGTCCATTCTTTTCTCTTTCAGTTCCTCAGACTGGATAATTTCAATTGACTAGTCTTCAAATTTGCTGATTCTTTCTTCCTGCCAGTTCAAATCTGCCATTCAAATTCTCTAGTGAATTTTTCCATTTTAGTCATCATACTTTTTTTTTTTAGCTCCAGAATTTCTATTTGGTTTCTTTTTATAATTTTTTTAAAAATTAATGGTTATTTATTCTTGAGAGAGAGAGAGAGAGCGCGCGCAAGTGGTGGAGGGGCAGAGAGAGAGGAAGACACAGAATCTGAAGCAGGCTCCAGGCTCTGAGCTTTCAGCACAGAGCCTGCAACATTGGACTCAAACTCACGAACTGTGAGACCATGACTTGAGCTGAAGTTGGATGTTTAACCAACTGAGCCACCCAAGTGTCTTCCCCACCTTTTTAAAAATGTTTATTTATTTTTGAGAGAGAGTGTGTGAGAAGGGGAAGGAGAGAGAGAGACAGAGGAGCTGAAGCAGGTTCTGCACTGTCAGCACAGAGCCCAACGTGGAGCTCAAACCCACAAACCGTGAGATCATGACCTGAGCTAAAACCAAGAGTTGGATGCTTAACAGACTGAGCCACCCAGGCATCCCTATAATTTGTTTCTTTATTGATATTTTCTGTTTGTTGCAACAGTGTTCTTCCATTTTTCCTTTTGTCCTTTGTCCATGGATTCCATGACCTCATTCAGCATATTTAAGACCATTTATTTAAAGTCTTTGTCTAGTTAGACCTGCATCTAATTCCTCCTGGTCTGTTTCTATGAATATCTCTTGTGTATGGACCATACTTTGTGTCTTTACATGTTTAGTAATATTTTGTTGAGAATGGGATGTTTTGAATATTCTACTGTGGTGATTCTGGAAATCAGATTCTTCTGTTTCCCCCGAGTTTGGTTTGGTTGTGTGCTGGGGGTTGTAGTTATTTGTTTGGTAAATTTGCTTTTTCTTTTCTTTTTTTTATTATTATTATTTTTTAATGTTTATTTATTTATTTTTTGAGAGAGAGAGAGAGAGAGTGAGTAGGGAAGGGTCAGAGAGAGAGGGAGATACAGAATACGAAACAGGTGCCAGGCTCTGAGCTATCAGCGCAGGGCCTGATGCAGGTATTCAACCCATGAACTGTGAGATCATGAACTGAGCCAAAGTCAGAAGCTTAACTGACTGAGCCACCCAGGTTCTCCTGGTTTGCAAATTTTCTAAACTATTTTTGTAAACTCATTTGTTGTGTTTGTTCTCAGCTAGAGATTGCTAGAGATTGCCTTGAATGCCTGTAGCCAAAAACTGAAAGGGAACAAATACCTGACTTTGCAGAGATGGCTCTGTGTTGTAGCTTTCTCTCAATGCTTACACTCATTATAACTCTGTCTTAGCCTTCATTTCCTGCTTGTGCCTAGCTGAGGATCAGAGGTGATAGCTTAGGCTCTTTTCAGGTCTTTTCTGAGCATGCTTACTGCCCTGGGCAAGTCGGTGGCTTTCTAAATTTTTATCTTTAGGATACAGGGCAATTTTCAATGCTCTAATTACCCAAAGAAACTCTCCCTCCAGCTTTTCCTCCCAGGCTTTTGATGTGTCCTTTTGTCTCAACTGAAACGTTTTGCCCCTGGTGGCAGCAAGTTATTATTGAAACCTTACAAGGTTTTTTTTTTTTTTTTTTTCTCTCTCTCTCTCTTTTAAAGATGGTGACTTCTTTCTTTCTTTCTATGTTTGTTTATTTTTGAGAGAGAGAAAGTATGCGCACATGAGTAGCAGAGAGACTGAGAGAGAAAGAAAGAGAGAATCCCAAGTAGGCTCTGCAGTGCCAACACAGAGCTGCCAAAGAATTGGACCAAAGAGTCAGCTGGATCATGACTTGAGCTGAAATCAAGAGTCAGACGCTTAACCGACTGAGCCACCCAGGTGCTCCTAGCCTTACAAGGTTTTGAGCGGCTCTGTTTAGCCACTTTACTGCCCTGAGAGAGTTCTGAATTAGGTCAAACAAAGACAAACACCTTGTGTTAGTTCTTCAAGTAGCCCCCTGACAGGTCAAAACAGACAAACACAATTCTTTTAGAATTAAATCTGCTTTGCTCTTTTTGGAGCCAGGGACTGAGTGAGAATGAAGGCTCTTCAAGATCACTGGTGGGGGTCAGGGAGAGGCAAGGGCAGGGAATAAAAATACTGCAAAGCTTTCCTATTGTTTTAGGTTGCCTGTGTTTTGATTCAGTGTTCCCTGAGTTGCTGTAAATCTATTTTCTGGAGTTGTGATAAAGGTGATTTTGACAGTTTTTTCTCAATTTTTCAGTGATCTGTGGAGGGATGGGCCTTTGGAACTACCTATTCTACTATATTCACTGATGTCACTCAAGAAAGATTTAAACAATGATTTATTGTGATATTTTACTTTAATGAGAGGATCTAAGAAATTACATTAACGTTTACACAAATTGTTAATAGGATGGAATCCGACGTGGTAGACCTAGAGCAGATACTGTCCGGGATTTAATAAGTGAAGGAGAGCATTCATCCAGCAGAATCCGTTGTAACATCTGTAATAGGGTGTTTCCACGGGAGAAATCACTCCAGGCTCACAAAAGGACTCATACGGGTAAGTTGAGCAAGTATTACTAAAAGCTGATTTGATGTTTGGGCCCATAAATTAATATTTTAGTTGCTTTATATTTCCTTACTGTGAAGTTTTTTAAGACAGTCACTGTATAGTCGGTTTCTTTTTTGGTAGGAAAGACTGGTTTTCTCAGCATTGGTACCCTGTGACTTCTAAAAGTATCATGGTAATTAATCTAGTTGTCATAGGAATATTATTGCTAAATTGAATTCTATCATTCTGCCTACTTAAATGTCAATATTTGATATGCCCTTCAGTTGTCTGTGTAATTGATAAAACTGATTTGTAGGCCAAATACTAAAACAGTGTCCAGTTTTTAGCAGAATTACTAGAATCCCCAGTGTGCCATCAGAATGTTTCACCTAGCTATTTAATCTAAGGTGAAGTATAATTTTTCAGAATTAAATGTATTATAGGTAGTTATCCCAGGACTATCACATATCTCTATTTGTGTAGAGAAATTATACTTAAATTTTAAATACCATATAGAGAGCAAAGAAATAACATAGAAAGAGCCCTTGTTCTTTCCATAGAGAAAGTTGGCCCCAGAAGAAGGAGCTTTATGGTTATAATAATGGTATTTAATAATTTACAGATGATAAAACTGAGGCATCAAGAAAAGCAAAGACCACTGCCTTACAGCCTCCCATACCTTTAAGTCTATCTAGGGCTGTGCTGGCAGATACCGTAGCACATGCTGCTCTTGAGCAGTTGAAATTTGGCTAGTCTAAATTGAGATGGGCAATATGTGTAAACTAGGCTGAGTATGAATAAAAGAGAGTAAACAATGTCCTTAATTACTTTTGATATTGATTATATATTGAAATTATATTTTAGATATATTGGGTTAAATAAAATATATTATCAAAATTAATTCCACCGGTTTATTTTTGCTTGTTTTAATGTGGTTCCTAGAAGTGGTTCCTATTCTCTTTCCATTGGGCAGTACCAGTCTAGAACTTGGGCTGTTAAGGCTTAGTTCCCTATTTTTTTTGCAGTGTTTATGTCACCACCTGTTTGGTTTTTTGGTTTGTTTTTGAAAAGATACATTTTAATAATATGCTAGAATATAGTTTTCTTAGCTAAATCCCTGAAAAAGGGTAAAGTTTTAATTTTGAATTATTACAAACTAAGGTGGCCAAGAGGTTTTTGACTTTAGGAACCATTCAGTAAAACCATTACAAAACGAAATACATGATTTTGAGAATTTTCAGATTTATTTTCAATCTAATTGGTCTGAAATATCCCCAGATAACTGGTTCACAAGCCACAGAGTACATAGTGCCAGTGTAGATAAGATTCGGGACCATGTGGTATAATGATAAGATCCCTGAGTTTCAGGCCTGATCTATGACCAGTCCACCATGTGTCACCCTATATTTTCAGGCCTTGGCCTACTATGCTGTATGCCAGAGGGCTGAGCCCAAGATCTCCATGGTATGGTTAAGCTCTAGTAGTAGTATATGGTTTGCAAAAAACTTTCTCTTACTATTTTATTATTTATTAACTTAAAAAAAATTTTTAAACATTTATTTTTTGAGACAGAGACAGAGCATGAGTGGGGGAGGGGCAGAGAGAGAGAGGGAGTCACAGATGCTGAAGCAGGCTCTAGGCTCTAAGCTGACAGCCCAGAGCCCGACTTGGGGGTAGAACTCACAAACAACCGTGAGATTATGACCTGAGATGAAGTTGGTTGCTTAACTGACTGAGCCACCCAGGCGCCCCATCTCTTACTATTTTAAATACCCCCATACCCCTGTTTTATTAATGCGTGTCTATCACAATCATTTGGTACATTTCTAAATAATGAGAAATTAAGGGAGTACTTGTTACTGTTAACTGAGTCATATTGGAAGGACCAGTGCATACTTGTTGATCACAGAATGACTTTTCAAAAAATGATTTTAATTATGGTTAAACAATATTTTTGAGCACTTTCTCAAGCCTAGCACTGTGTTGTATATATGAATTGCAATGGAATACAAAGTATTATACATCTTTGTGTCAGGAGAGTACCAGGATACATAAATAACAGTGGATTATGAGGTAGTGAAGGGATACATAGTTCAGTTATTTGGAGGTAGCAGGGAGGTACAAGGAGATTCACTGAGAGAGCCTACAGGACTGGGAACATTTGAATGGGCAGAGAAGATTGGATTTTCAAGGAGTACAACAACATGAGGAACTAACTGCCTTGTGGATGGAATGAATCTCATGGAATGAAGTAAAGTTAAACCCTGCCCTCTTATGCAGTAGCTATAGTGCAGATATTAGGGGACCACTGAAAAGTCAGCAGATAATTTTCAGCTGTTCAAGGGGTGTAGTAGGGTTTGGAGTGATTTAGGAGGTAGTTTGTATGACAAAAGCAAATGTTCTGTGGCATTCACTCCAGAAGTACTGTGCAGGGGTGGAGAATAGAGGCCAGCTAGGGTTCCTGCTGGGTGGGAGGGGTGGGGAAGTTGCAATGGGAAATCAGGAGTGGGAAACATTTTAAAGAATTAGCAAGAGGGGCACCTGGGTGGCTCAGCGTCTGACTTCGGCTCAGGTCATGATCTCTCGGTTCGTGGGTTTGGGCCCCGTGTCGGCCTCTGTGCTGACAGCTCGGAGCCTGGAGCCTGCTTCAGATTCTGTGTCTCCCTCTCTCTCTGCCCCTCCCCTGCTTGTGCTGTCTGTCTGTCTCTCTCTCAAAAATAAATAAACATTAAAAAAAAAAAAAGAATTAGCAAGAGCTAGTGATTTGGATTATGGGGAGAAAAATGACAGGATAAGCCAAAGATAACTTCAAGGATGTGAACCTGGGAGCCTAAAAGCTCAAGGCCTAATGAAAATATTATTTTGCTTTCAAGTGGATAGCTACTTGGGAGCATGGAAGCGCTGTTGTTAGCATTAACACTTGCAGCTTTGTAGAGGCTATGACATGTTTTATTGTTTTTGGAGTCATGACCTATATGGAGGTCAGTTCTCTCTGTCCCTTTCTCTTCTTACATGATTGTCTCAGAAATAATATATACTATTTGTCTACTTAGGTGAGAGGCCCTATCTGTGTGACTATCCGGACTGTGGAAAAGCCTTTGTTCAAAGCGGACAGCTCAAAACACATCAGCGTCTTCACACCGGAGAGAAACCTTTTGTTTGTTCAGAAAATGGTATGGTGTTAAGAGTTAAGTTTATGTAAGAACTGGTTGTGAGTTAAAAGCTAAAATATCTTTTACTTAAGTTTTTTGGGAGGAGAGATTTCGATGTAAATTTTATAAAACATCATAAGTTCTCTTTCTAAATTGAAATCCATGCTCATTTTCTGGGAATAATTGATTTTTAAATAAAATATTCTTTCTAGGTGAAAATATTAAAAGGTAATTAAAAGTAGTAGTATATTCAGGGGGCACCTGGCTGGCTCAGTTGGCAGAGCATGCAACTCTTGATCTTGGGGTTGTGAGTTTGAGCTCTACAATGGGTGGAGAGATTACTTAAAAAAAGAAAAAAAATAGTAGATTTAGGTAGAGGTGGTAGAAAGATCTATAGAAGTAAAAGCAGCCTTTATAGTAGGCTTTTAATTGATTTTAAACTTTTCAACTATTAAATGGAAGGAAATACATCATTGTCTTAATTTTCAACAAAGGGGGAGATTTTACCATCTTGCTACTGCCACTGTTAGTAATTTCTTACCACTTTTCGTAAGTGATTTTCTAAATCTCTTATCACATTTCTTGAGATGTTTTCCTTATGCACCTTTTTACATAGTTATACCTGAAATTCAGTATAGTTTTGTGCTGCTGTTGTGTGGTTCTCTTGATTGTTGTCAGTTGTTATGAATGTCTATATGCTTTTTCATTTGCGTAAGCATATACACTATGATTGTCTCAATGTTGGATATTGAATATTTGTTTTTAAAATTTGTTTGTTGCCAACAAAGCTGAGGGACACGGCTTCCTCCTTAAAGCTTTGTTCATCTTATGGGATGTTTCCTTATGATGGATTCCAAGAATGGAATTCCTGGGTCAGAGGTTTTGATCATTTTTGCTAATAAATCACTTTCTGGTGGGGTTGATGCATTTATATTGCCATGACCAAAAGGTGAAGGCACTGCTTGCTTCTCCTTAGGGTTGTTTTTTTTCTCCTCCAAGTTACAGAATGCTAAATCCCATGATCTTAATTCACTTTTCTTGGATACCAGTGAAAATGAACATTTTCCACATCTGCTGGATGTCCAGATTCTGATAAGTGTTTCCCTCTGTGTTTTGAAGGCTGCCTAAGCAGATTCACCCATGCAAACCGCCACTGTCCGAAGCACCCTTATGCCAGGCTGAAACGGGAGGAGCCCACAGACGCTCTCAGTAAGCACCAGGCTGTGGACAACCAGGCTGCCGCCGAGTGGTTGGCGAAGTAAGGCTCTCCCTGCACTCCACTGCACAGTACTGCCCTGCACATGGGCTGACACTGGGAGCTTTGACAGTTCTCTCCTTTTAAATAAGTTGCTTTTATACATATTTTATAAAATAACTTGAAATGGTGCTTTATTTCTTTAAACCACAGAATTGTTAGGAGTGGTGTGAGGATCTTTGTGCAATAGAAAACAAGTACACGATATTAATTAGTCTGAGTGCCTAGACCACAATTTATTTTAAAAGCAAGAATTTTCCTCATTCTTAAAGATTGTTTTATATGAATTGTACTCTACCATGCAGCCTGTCTTTGTTTTCTTCATATCAGTTAGGTGCTGATTATTCCTGGGATATAGGCTAGAGATTCTTCTAAAGTAAAGTTCTGAAAAGCACCTGGTTGAATTTTTTTAATGGCAACAAGGGGGCCAGCATGCAAAAGTATCTCTAAAGGTATTCTGATTTAAGGAGTCATCTGGTCATCTGTTGTGTACAAACCAGCACTGGCTGTTCGGGGCACCCCCTCCTTCATCAGATTCCTCTGCACTAAGGAAAAGTCTGGAATCCCTCATTGTGCTGTTTAGCTCTGCCTCCCTCTGGCCTCGAACCTGTCTCCAGCTACCCGGCCTTCCTGTTTGTCAGCACCACCCTCACTGTGGCTTGCAGGCCTCTGTGCCCCCTGCTCCCTCTGCCCGGAATGCTGCTTTCCTCTTCGTTTAGCCACTACTCATTCTTCATTTCTTACTGAGGTCAAACATTGCGTCAGGAAGTTCTTCCCTAACCTGCTCACTAACCTCCAGAACAAACAAGGTTAGATCGACTTAATAGATCCTTTTATAACACAGTGTGTTTTCTTTTTCAAAACCTTCATCACACATTTATTTATTCGTTTAGTGTCTGTCATCCCTGTTAGACCAGAAGCTCCACTTAGACAGGCGTTGTTTGTCTGGATTACTGCGTCACTTCCTCCCTCCCTCATGCTCCTGGCTGGCCTCTGCCACCCCATGAGCTCTAACTTTGCTCAAGTCAGAAACTTGTTGGTCATCTTTGTGTTTTCCTCTCATTCTCCCATCTACTCAATGACAGACTAATGGATTCTACTCAGTATAAAGTCTAAACCCGGTATCATGTGATTCAAAGTTCTTCATTGCCTGGTGGTCCCTGCTGACCTTGTTAAACTTCTTTGCCATTCTTCGTTCCAAGTTGTCCTTCAAGTCATACTGAACTGTTTGCATTTCTTTTTTTGTATCTCTGAGTATTGCCCAAATTTTTCCAGGTTTGAGATGTCTGGATTTCCTGAAATCTAATAGTTGTGTTATTTTTGTATAATTTTAAAAACAGCTTTACTGAGGTGTAATCAGCACACAATAAAGTGTACAATTTGATACACTTTGACATATGTATACACCTGTGAAACCATCATCCCAGTTAAGATGGTGAACATATCTGTCACTTTCAGAAGTTTCCTCATGCCCCTTTGTAAGTCATCACTCTTGTCCCTCCCTGCTTTCCTGCTCCCCTGCTCCCCAGACTGATCTGATTTCTGTTATTGTAAACTAGTTTGCATTTTCTACAGTTTTATACAAATGGAGTCATACAGTATACACTTCTGTTGTCTGGCTTCTTTTATTCAGTGTAATTATTTTGGGATTCATCCATGTTGTTGACTGTTATCAATGGTTTATTTCTTTTTCTTTTTTTAGTTTATTTTTTCAATTGAAGTATAATTGGTACACAATGTTACATTAGTTTCAGGTGTACAACATAGCGATTCTCCAAGTCTAGGCATTATGCTGGCTCACAAGTGTAGCTACCATCTGTCACCATATAACCCTAGGTTCATTCCTTCTTACTGTTGAATAGTACACCATTGTATGGATACACCTCAGCTTGTTTATTCATTTGCCTATTGCTGGGCTTTTGGGTTGTTTTTGGCCATTACAAATAAAGCTAATATGAGCATTGATATGCAGGTCTTTGTATGGAACATTTTTGTATATAGTGGTACTGTTCTTTAAATATGCCTTTCTTTAGTTACCAAAAGGTAGAATATTTTCTCTTGTGAATTATCAGTTGGTTTTGTAATAGAATAATCATGGTACCTCTTAGATTTTTGAATAAGCTCTGTGTGTTGTAGACACTAATCTGTCACATTTTGTGGGTTTAAAGTTTCTTATAGTTAACTCTGTCAGAAGAATAGGATAAATAGTTTTCTAAAGATTATTTGTTCTACTCTGTTTAATTTTTTATTGAGGTGTAATTGACAGACAACATTTGTTCTACTGTTTGTGTATTTTACTGTAGTCCATTTCACACATGATCTTAAAGGCAGTTAATTGGTGAAAACCTATGATTAGAGAGTTGAGTATAAGACCCAGAACTGCCGGTTTTTGATTTTGGAAATCTGAGTGTGTCCCTCAACTTTCCCTCTATAATGGGAAATATATGTAAAGTATATGAATCACTTTAGAACTTTATAAACTAAGACACAGAAAACAATACTGTGGTAAAGAACCTGTTTTCTAAAGGAAAGTAAAGGGTTGAGGAGGTCGTGTATACAAATAGCTAATGTGCATGCGTTTCATGTAGGTATTGGGAGACAAGAGAGCAGCGTGCCCCCACCTTGAAAGGGAAGCTCGTGCAGAAAGCTGATCAGGAGCAGCAGGACCCTCTGGAGTACCTTCAGTCTGACGAGGAGGACGACGAGAAGCGCGGTGCCCAGCGCCGGCTGCAAGAGCAGCGGGAGCGTCTGCACGGAGCCCTTGCTCTCATAGAGCTCGCCAACCTGACCGGGGCGCCGCTCCGCCAGTAGCCTCGACACTGACTCTGCCACTGTACAAAAAAGTACTGCCCAGCGTACTTAAAAAGTAGATCCTTGGGCATAAGCTAAGCACCTTATTTGCTTATCATAGGCTGCTATTCTGTAGAAACTTATGAAGAATGTCATTGCCCCAGAATATGGGGTGAGAGAGAATTGCACTTTTTTTATATGGTAATGGATTTGTTGTAAAGTTTAAAATATTTTGTAAATATGGGACTTCTAGTACAGGGTAGAAAAGGACATATTGTGGGAAGCTAGATTTTGCAAGTTTAATGCATTCATTGGAAGCAGTTCTCACAGGAAGCACTTTCTGAATAAGACACTTGTATGAAAAAACAGAATGGTACATGTAGCCAAAGAACGTTGAAATAGATTATTTATAAGATCATTTTTTAACAATGTATATTAGTATGTTTAACAATACTGTAAACACTGAGGCAAGCCAGAAAGTATAAGATATGTGTGTAAGATATAGATTTTTAAATTGCAAAATAGTGTGCCTAATGAAAAGTGGAAAACTGACTATTTTGGAAGATGTTCTAAGTTATGGACTTTGGAAGAAAAGAGATATTTGAGGATCTTGGCAAGATGCACAATAGTTGAGAATTTTCAGAATTGGATAATATCAGTCTTATTCTGTCTTTCCGAGGCTTAACAGCTCACTCTGATGTTCAGGTTTGAAAAGCACTTGGCATCCCTGTTATGTTAACTTGGGAGCTTTTGCACGTTGCATATTTCTCATTTGCTGAAATTGAGTGATTAATCTTGCAAAGTCTAGGTAACTTGGTAATTGGTATTTTTTTATATATATATTATGGGCCCTGTAAGAGATTTGGCACTTGGATTTTTATTAATAAAAGGGACACCTACAGGGTTGTTTTGTAGTGAACTGTTTTAGATCTTTTGTTAGCAAACACTAAATTTTAATTGTATTGCTTGTTTAGAATTATTAGCAAATGGAAGCCTCCTATTTATATTTTCAGTGCATAAAGCCACCTTCTTGCTTTTCTTCAGAATAACATGCCAAGCTATTTTGTGTTCACTAAATTTAGTTATCAGGTAAACACTGCAGAAAATATTAGCTACTCAAATAAGTAGGTTTCTGGAATAGTTTCAGCTGCAAGTGTGTTAACTTGTGTGGTGGTTTTAAGCCATTTTTCCAAATAGATGAAGTTTTTAAATACCACTTTATGTACTGAGGCATGAACAGAAAAATCAAGACCAGAGCAGTTCACCTCCTTTATGTAGGCATAAACCTCCATCATTTATGCTTTTGTTTTAAGCAGAAACTAAATAACATGCATAGCATGGTAATTTGATAGATTGCTTAATTGGAGTAGACCTCAAGAGTAATAGAGGGCAATATGAGCTCTTCAGCGCCTTTTTTTTTTTTTTTTTTTGAAGTAGTAGCCTACAGATGTAGTTTAAACATTATCTAAAATGTAGGCTTCTTTATCCAAAAATCCCAGTGTGTTGCAGTACACAGATAGTTTAAAATACTAGCCATGGGGAAGGGGAGGTGTGTAAATGTCTTGGAAGGAAGCAAAAGTGTGAGAGATGATAGTAACAAATAATGTGTATGAACGAGGACATACTTTAAAAATGTAATTCCTCTGTACAGTAAATTACAAATCTTGAGGGATTTTTTTTTTGTAATAAGAGAATTTATATTTGTAATGGTCTGAGAATTTTGTTTGTAATCTGGTATATAGAATTTTAACTTGGAGCACTTATAAGCACAGGGAGAGAGACTGTAGCATCTGAATTTTCTTGGTTTAGGTTTCAACATTTTCTCTAGATTTTTTGCTCTCAAATATGACTTAAATGAACTATGAAAAGCAACACTCATCAGTCTTGGGAAATTTAAAATTTGATGAACTTACCTAAAGAAGGAAGGGCAGTAGGAATTTTAAAAATACAAATACTTGTCAATTCACAGATAATAAAATTTACAGTCTTCAAAAGTAAGGGTTTTTGTTTGTTTCTTGGTCAGCTTTTGTCAACTATAATAGTTATATTCGCAAACATTTTTTATTTGTATAATTGGAAGTTTAAGAAATTATTACAACT
Source organism: Acinonyx jubatus (assembly GCF_027475565.1). Lineage (NCBI taxonomy): Eukaryota > Metazoa > Chordata > Mammalia > Carnivora > Felidae > Acinonyx > Acinonyx jubatus. The sequence continues at coordinate 63,033,470 of NC_069391.1, forward strand.
ACATACTATAGAAATATTTAAAATGTTCTTTTTTGATATAAGCTATATGCTTGGAAAAAATATATTGGCATCTAAAATCTGAGGTATGTTAAGACTGCTTTTTGTTTTAAAAATGTGGTTTACATTCAAATTTTTGAAGTGTTTTATGCTTCATATGGCTAAGATGTAGTTTGGCAGAGATAACAGCATAAGAATAAACATGCTGTAATTTTAAAAGATGCTTTGAATAAAAATTTATTTTAATTTACAGTTTAAAGTACATGTTCATTCTTGAACCCTTTATAATTTGTTTTCCTGTCAACAATAACCATAATATAAAAAATTGAAAAGGTAGTAATGTCACCTATGGCCCTGCGTTCTTCTATCATTATTATTTGGTGCATTTTCTACTTCATTCCAGTATGAGCTCATCTCAGGTATCTTTTCAGCATAGTAGACACCATAGTGTAGATTGCTTTTTTTACTTTAAAATTATGGCCTTTTAGATTATAGATGTAAATTTAACTTCCTCATCTGGTTCATTATTACAGTGTTAAAAATACACTGGTGTGGATAGTATTGCCAGCTCTATATTAGGCCTGATGGGTGATCAGGACCTGGGATTTCATTTCATTTATATTCAGGATGTGTTGAGCAGCCGAAATAGCACAGCTGGGAGAGCATTAGACTGAAGATTGTATATTCAGGATGTGTTGAATCTGGGGTCACCTCCCTGAGGAGACGCTCAGGGCCTGTTTACTGTTTTGTTTTAAATTTTCTTTAATGTTTTATTTTATTTTCAAGACAGAGAGAGACAGAGCATGGATGGGGGAGGGTCAGAGAGAGAGGGAGACAGAATCTGAAGCAGGCTCCAGGCTCTAAGCTGTCAGCACAGAGCCTGACGCGGGGCTGGAACTCACCGTGAGATCATGGCCTGAGCCGAAGTCAGAAGCTCAACCGACTGAGCCACCCAGGCACCCCGGGGCCTGTTTACTGTTTAAAGAATCAAGCAAATTGGTTGAACTTTTTCATTATTTATCTTTAGTCGTATACTTGCAATTGGCAAGGTTCAGCCTGTCCAGGCTTTGAGCAAGAGAATTTCACATGCAACTCTTCAGTGTGAGTTGTGATTTAAACAGGATGAGATTTCAATAGTGACTGAAGGTCCTGGAAGTATGTATGTAGAAGCAAATTAAGTGCAAATATGATTAAATATTAAAAATGACTTTACTGTTTTGCAGTCAAAACTATTTGGAAGACTCATGGGAACTAAGTTGATCTTTTTAAAAGGAAATAATCCAAAATGACTTCAAGTTCTGAGTTTTTGGTTCAACTGGAATCTGACTTCATTTTCTATTTTATAATGGTCTTAATGTGTGTTTGCTTTCTTATTTTGGGTAATGTGGACTCTTTATGGCTTTTTAAGAGCTAGTTATTCATTAAGAGTTCTACTTTGGTTCTTATCAGTGCTGAAAATGTTCCCGGTTGTTCAATGCCCACGGATTGCATGGCAAACAATTGCATGGCATGAATACAGTTACGCTCAAATGTTTCTTTCATTTGAAATCTTCAGCTTTTCTAAAAAGCCAAAGTTTCAGATTAAAAAAATTTTTTTTTTAATGTTTATTTATTTTTGAGAGAGAGAGTGAGTCAGAGTGCAGAGAGGGAGACACAGAATCTGGAGCAGGCTCCAGGCTGAGCTATCCGCACAGAACCAGATGAGGGTCTCAAACTCAAGAAACTGCAAGATCATGACCTGAGCCAAAGTCGGATGGCTGACGACTCAGCCACCCAGGCACCCTCAGGCTTTAAGATTTTTTTAAGTTCATTATAGAATGAAAATAGGGGACGCTTACTTGCAAAATGCTACAGCAGGTAGAGTGTGGTCAAAGTAGACCGTTGTGGGAGACTCTTCAATTCCTATGAACAACAGACACTGGAGCTAGTTGCCCTTTGCCTAGAAAAGAAATGGGCCCGTGTGTAAGGAGACAACTTGCCATAAAGCACATAGAGGCAAGAAAAGACTTGAGACTTTGCACCCATCTTAACCTTTCCTCCTTCGTGTTTACCAGAGAGAAATGGAAATGGTTCACAGAAGAACTTGTACACGAATGGTCATGGAAGCATTTTGAGTTATAGCCCTAAACGGGGAACAACCAACATGCCCATCAACTGGTGAATAGGCAAACTGTGGTCCTCTTCAGCAAGTTAAAGAAACAAGGGTGGGAAGCAAAAGCAATAAAGAGTACAAAAAAGCCTTGAAAGAGTACATACATGAAATTTATTTATGAAATTCTAGAAAAAGGGAACTCTAACTCGGCAATAGAAGTCAGAATGAGATGGGGTTGGTTTCAGTGGGGGCACAAAGGGCACTTTTTGAGGTGATGTTAATGTGTTGATTGGGTGGTTACAAGGGTGTACGCATTTGTCCAAACGACGAACTGTGGGTCGTAAAGCCTGCATTTCGTTGTACGTTAATTATATGTTTAAAATGTATGAAAAAAAAAAAGGCAAAACAAATGTTCAGACCAAACTGAAACGTCTCCCCGGGAGGGCCGCTGGGAAGGAGCGAGGACTTTTCACCTCTCGGGACCCCGTTTCTGCCGAGCTCAGACCCGGGCACTGCGGGACGCGGGCTCCAGCCCCTCGACGCCGCAGCGGCGGGGCGCGCTCTGGGCGGCCGCGGCCCTTCCTGTTTCGGCCGCGCCCTCTCGCGGGCCGGCCGCGGGCGGGGACGGAACTGGGGCGGAGCGGGCCGGAGAGTGGCGGAGGCCGGCGGGCGGCGCGCGGCCGCGGGACATGACTGCCGGCCGCCAGGCCGAGGGCGCGGACGCGGATGTCGCGTCCGCGCGGGGGCCTTCCCGGGTGGCCAAACTGCTGTCGGCGCTCTTTTACGGGGCCTGCTCCTTCCTCATCGTGCTGGTCAACAAGGCGCTGCTGACCACCTACCGGTGAGGAGAGCGCCAGGGGGTCGGGCGGGGTCCGCGGGGCGCCGGGTCCCGGGACCGTCCGTTCGCGGCGCCGCGTGAGGTCCCGGGGTTCGGGGCGCGGCGGGGCTGTCCCTGCGCTCCCAGCACGTTGGCCGCGCCGGGGTCCGCGGGCTGGCAGGAACGGAGCGCGTGGGGTCTCACTGCCGACTCCGGTGCCAACGTGGGTGGCTGTGGGCTCGACACACTGACCGCGTTTTTACCGAGCCGGGACCTTCCACAACCCAAGCCACAAGCTAACAAAGTCGTTTTACTCTCAGTAATCGCGGATACGCCTCTCCACCGCTTACTACTACTGCGAGACAGAGACACTGCGTAGCGCGCTTGTAGAGCTACACCCCAAAGCGTTCAAGTGCCCCGGTGCGCTGAAACAAGTGATCTGAATGTGAACTTTAAAGGCGAACAGTTTACACAAGTGGAGCTGTTCAACAATCAGATGAGTCCTAAGCGGATAAGTTTATGTTTATCGTTTGATCATTCATTGTCAAATTACCAGTGTATTCATGGAAGACTGGGGAAAACCATTAGGAGTTCACATGACGAGGAAAAAAAGTTCTCACTCATGACGTACTTTCTTGGATTAGTGTGCAGTAAACCAGATTCCTGGTTCCTTGAGCCTATTTGTAAGGACTAGAAAATCCTGTTTAATTCTGCTATCCTTATAGCAGCACTGAGAGCACTGTGGATTTAGATCCAGTTCCACCATCTAATAGCTGTGCCTGTTGGGCCAGACCCAAAGTCAGCAGTTTTCCCAAATGCAAGAGCCGGATAATTACAATCCTGTTAATTACCTGTTAATTACCTTCCAAAGCTTCGCAGGAGCTGCCGTTTAAGTAAAGCTGCTCTTTGTAAACTATACTGTCTGTGCTATAAGAGTGTAAAATCAGAATTTTATAAAGAGCCTAAAGAGACCTCAGAGAGTATCTTCAGGTTTCTTATGTTATACCTGAGAAAGCTGCGACCCACAGGAGCTTGGCCGGTTACACCTCCCACAGATATTTACTGAGCACCTACTGTGTGCCAAGCCCACTGCAGGCACCAGAGAAGCAGGTGTGATCAACACAGAGCCACTGCTCTGGAGATTCCATACCATTGGTAGAGACATAAAGGAAGTGGGTTCAAGAATAAGCAGGGTGATTTCAGGTATGTTATGAGAGTGCCTGGGATGGAGCGGTTGGTGCTAGAGCATTCCAGACAGGCAGTCTGATGAAGTGGGCATGAGTTTGGTCTGTTGGAGGAACTGAATGAGCAAATGGAAGAAGGTAGAGAGATGATGGGGGGAGGGAGGCAGGAAAGGCAGGATCAGACCCTTCATTCACTCAATAATATTTCTTAAGCATCTGTTATGTGTCAGGCACTATTCTAGGCACTTGATATATAGGAGTGAATAAAGCAGATCAGAACCCTAAATGTCATGGAGCAAATATCTATCCTTCTAAAGCTTACATGGAGCTTTCTACTGAATCAGTAAATAAACTGATAGAATTTATATTATGTCAGATGCAGTTGTGTGGTCAGGAGAAAAAAATAAGGCAGGGAAGGGAGTTAGGGAGTGTGGGCATGGGAAGGAGTTTGCCATCTCAGTGTGATCAGTGAAGCTTCACTGAGGAGGTGACAGTTGAGCCAAGAGATGAGTGACACGAAGGAAATGAGGAAAGAACATTCCAAGCGTGAAAGAGAAGGGTGTTTGGGTAGAAATGGTACTAGGTGAGGGTAATGGATTGTTAGATCCTGGAGGGCCTATGAAGCTGCCATGGAGGCTCTCAGGAGATGGGAGCCACCAGCCAGTGTTGAGCAGAGGAGTAACATGATCTTGAGGACCAGGGTGGAAGCATAGGGAATTATCTAGTATTCTAGATAATTCTAAAAGATGTCTTGGACTGTAGGGAGGGGCAGCAGCAGACAGATATGGAGGGAAGAGAGAGATCTGGGATATTTTTTGGTGATCTTACAGCTGTTGATGTTCTTTACAAGTCTCTCCCAATGTGTTGCAAGCATGCTTGCTGGTGTCCATGGGAAACACCAACACTGCTAATGAACAAAAAAGAAAACTAAACATTTTTGACCAAAAATAATAAGAGAATGCTACTAATAGGCTTGTTTGGGAGTGGTTGGCAGTTATGTTGGATGAAGTTTGAAGGTCAGTCTCTATTTTCTGCACTTGAATGAGCCGTGTGCTCTCTGGCCATGGCAGTCACTGGCTCCAAAAACAGGTGTCTTCTTGTTGGAAGCAGGGACCAGTAAACAGTGATTAAGTGCTTTGAAGATGAAGGGGAAGTCTCCAACCAGGAAGGATTATTATTATATGAGATATCTTACACTCTAGCCTTTCCATGATTAAAGGAGGAAATGGAGTTTTTTTTTCTGTGCAAGACAAAACTCTTTCAATCCTTAGAAGTAAACATTTCACATTTCCGTAATGTAATATACAGTTGGAGAACCCTGTTCAAATAACATTATTCATTCTCTCATCTCAAAATGCTTTAGGAGCACATTTTTGAGGGGAGGAGGGTTGGGTTGATTTGGTTATAACAATAAACCACAAAAATCTGATCCAAACATTAGATGTTTGAAGATAGAATATTGTGTTGTAGAGTAGAAAGAAGGGCATTTTGATAATTACCTAATCCACAGGGTCATGGGAATGTAGCTCAAGGAATATTTTTTTTCTCCTGCATTTTGAACAGATTGTTTCTGGTTGGGGTTCAGGTCTGATGAGTGGTGTTCCTTATTTCTTACGCTAGACTTATCTGGTTCATTGTAATGCTAGATTTATCTAGTTGGACAGAGAAATCTTTGAAGGATATGAACTCTCAGAATCTGTTAGGGTGGGAGGGAAAAGCAAGGTCACCTAAGAATCTGTGGCTAGTTGGTTACACTATTGGGTCTTTGGAATCAGATTCATGAGGGTGGTGGGGTGGTCTGGAGTTGCTTTTTTGTTGCCACTGAAATACACTGTTCTCTAGGACATGCAAGAATTTACTAATGGTGCTTAATAAAAATATAGACCTTAGTTGTATTCAGTTCAATGAGTATTTCCTGTATGTCTAGTTCTTTATGTATCCTAGGACATTGGGATCATTTAGCACAGTGGTTTTCAAACCTGCCTGGGACTGTGAATTACTTGGAGAGGTTTTTATAAAATATATTGTATCGAGTCTCGGGCAGTGGGAACTGGAAATCCATACTAAAAACAAAAACAACTTGTAATTTTCTCTTTCTTTGGTGAAAACCTGCTCTCTCCTGAAGACACCGCTTCCTTGGCCGCTGGACGCAGCTGGATGTTGGTTTCACCCCAGGTGTGGCCAGGAGGTGGGGTTGGGTCCTCGTGGCTCCCCACTGCCCAGACTCTGTGTGCTCCAGACTTACCACTCCTATGGTCCTTTGTGGTGGCTTCTGAGCTCCTGTCACTCACACAAGGAAGAGGCCTGATCTCCATCTGGACTGGTGTCAACCTTGGGGACTCAGGGACTCCTTGTGGGGAACCCTGGCAGTCGATGTGGCCTTGCTTCCTGCAGACAGTCCCCGGGGGGTGCATGCTTGGCTGTGACCCACCAGCTTTTCACGCCCAGTGCTGTCTCCTGCTGGTGTCCACATCCAACCTTAGAGTCCTTTCTGGGGCCCACTGGGCCTGGCCCTGGTCTGGCACAGCCTGCCGCATGCCTCCTTCCTTCACTGAGCAAGTCAGACTGTTGTGGGAGGGAAACCACTTCTGAGCTTTAAAGTGGTGATCGCAAAGCTCAGCTGGCTCTCCTTCCTGCCCACTTGTTTCTTCTGGGGTTTTGCTTTGACTCCTTTCTGCTTTCTCCTGCGTCCTGAATCCCACCCACCCCCGCCCCCCCTCCACTCCCCTTCTCTGATACTTTATTGAGAAAGTGGAAGGTGTCATTTGAGGCCCCCACGGTGCCCTTATGCTAATATGTAGGGAGCCTTTTATCCACCTAAGGTCCCCCTCTCCTCTCTGTGGGTGCAATGCTCCACTCCTACCCCCTCCTCATTCTGCCTCAGCAGCTCTAGCCCTGAAAACGTGTTCAGGTTTCTTAAGCAACAACAACCCATTTTTGATCCCTCGTGGACCCTCGTTTCTCTGTTCCTTTCAGAGTCTGAGTCTTACCAGTTGTGTACACACTTGTTGTCTTCACTTCCTCGCGTTCACTCCTACAAGAATTCATTTAAAAAATTGGGGATTATTTAAATACAGAAATGTACAAAGAAAATAATTATCTATATTCCCCCTACCTAGAATCAATATCTATTAAATTTTTTTTGGCTGCTCCTCCCCCACTAACACTGTCTGTCTCAAAAGTAAACATTAAAAAAAATTAAAATTTTTTTTGTGGGGTGGGGGGCGCTTGGGTGGCTCAGTCCCTTAAGCTTCCGACTTCCGCTCAGGTCATGATCTCGTGGTGGTTCATGAGTTTCAGCCCAGCCTTGGGCCCTGTGCTGACAGCTCAGAACCTGGAGCCTGCTTCCTATTCTCTGTCTCCCTCTATCTCTCTGCCCCTCTCCTGCTCACATTCTGTCTTTCAAAAACGAATAAATGTTAAAAGCCTGATCCCAGGGGCTCTGGAGCTGAGAGGACTCAACAGAATTCTGAGTTGGGGTGGGGCTTGGAATGCAGGGTGCTCACAGGGAGGGTGTTTGCCATTGGCAAGGTAGCTTTCTTCAGCTGAGGATGTTCTTGGGCAACTGGGGAATGAATACCTCAGCGTAGAAGGGGGTATCTGGGTGGCACAACTGGTATCCATCCACTAGAATGGATTTCATTCTCATGGTGTTACTGTCCAGACATTCATTCTGTTTTCTTTGATAAGGCGAGTCAGCTCTTTACTCTCTTCTTGCCCTATCTGAAATAGGTGTGTTTTCCTCTGACATGCAGATTGAGGGCTGAGCTAGGGGTGTGTGTGTGGGAGAGTCTCTGAGAGAATGACTGGGAGCCAGTGCAGGTTTGGGTAAGTGAGCAGGGTGAGGTGATGTGCTGCCTTGTTAAATGTGGTGTGAAGTGTATCATCTAATTTACCCAATGCCGTTTGTTGAAAGACCATCTTTCCCTCACTGCTGTGCACTGTCATCTGTGTCATGTATGTATGTATGTATCTGTCCTCATCTCTGTTCTCTTCCATTGTGTGGATGCAAAATGAACAAACCTTTTGGAGTCTCTAAAAGTAAGAGCTTTATTCGAGCCCAAGTTAGGACAGCTGCCCAGGAAACATATTCTTTACAAAGAAGAAAGAGCTCCAGAGAATGAAAAGGTTTTACAGGGTTTTTACAGTTTTCACATCTCATTAAAGCTCAGAAGATTATATATTAGCATATAGGCGAGAATCACAAGTTTTAATGTCAAGGAACAGGAAGTAGGAGCATTGATTGCTATCTTAAGGACAACATGGTCTTCTTTTAGGTTACTCATTCACCAAGCAGGGGTACATTGTATGCTTGGTGGGCCATGAATCAGGCTTTTGGTTTCAACAAAGTGTACGTGTAGTTATGCTGACTTAGAAAGAAATCCAAAATGGCTTCTCTTATATCCCAGGCCTTTAAAGAATTTTTTCTCTCACCAGTTGTAATGGAATGCATTTATTGTAATCTTTAATTAATCTTTTGTTAGGTTTGTTCCTGGATATATTATTTAAAAAAAAATAGCATAGGCATACTTCAGAGATGTTGTGGGTTTGGTTCCAGACCACCACAATACAGTAAGTATTGCAGTAAAGTGAGTCAATTGAATTTTGTGGTTTTCCAGGGCATATAAAAGTTATGTTTATACTATACTGTAGTCTGTTAAGTGTGCAATAGCATTATGTCTGAAAAACAATGTACATACCTTAATTAAAAAAATACTTTATTGCTAAAAAAATGCTAACCATCATCTGAGTTTTCAGGGAGTCATAATCACCAGTCACAGATCACCATCACAAGTATAATAATAATGAAAAAGTGTGAAATATCACAAGCATTATCAAAATGTGACACAGAGACACAAAGTGAGCAAATGCTGCTGGAAAAATGGTGCCGATAAACTTGCTCAAGGCAGGGTTACCACAAACCCTCACTTTGTAAGAAATGTGGTATCTGCAAAGCATAATAAAGTGAAGAGTGATAAAATGAGATATATCTGTCTAATGAATCACCCAGTAGCCGTCACCCAGTGTCAACAACTCATTACATTTGTATCCCCCCTTGCACTCAATCCTACCATTTCCCCCCAGAGTTTAAAAAAAAATTTTTTTTTAATGTTTATTTATTTTTGACAGAGAGAGAGAGAGACAGAGCATGAGCGGGGGAGGGTCAGAGAGAGAGGGAGACACAGAATCCGAAGCAGGCTCCAGGCTCTGAGCTGTCAGCACAGAGCCTGACGTGGGGCTTGAACTCACAGGCCACGAAATCACGACCTGAGTCGAAGTTGGACACTCAGTCGACTGAGCCACCCAGGCGCCCTCCCGCCCGCCGAGTTATTTTGAGGCAAATTAAAAACTTATCATCATATGCATTTCAAGATGTATTTCTAAATGATAAGAAGGGCTCTTTCGTTTAAAAAAAAAACACCACCCCAATACCTTTCATACCTAAAAAACTAAAGGTAATTCCTAATATCATAAAATATACAGTTAGTATTATTTGATGTGCTTTTAGTGCTATTATAAATGATCTCTTTAAAATTTTCACTTTGTTTCTTCTGGCATGTAGATATATAAATGATGTTTTTTTCATATATTCATCTTGTAGCCAGTGACCTTGCTAAAAATTATTCTAATAATTTATCCCCAGATTATTTCGGCTTTCTATATACATAGTCATGTTATCTGTTAATATGATGACAGACAAGGGGCAATAGAAAATTGCCAAGTTTAGCAACAATCAGTTTAAAAATGAAAAGAAATGAACAAATGAAAAGTCAATGAATTTTATGTTAAGTTTTAATGGTCTAAGAATGAAAAAAAAGTCTAAGATTTTTAAATAACTCCTGCCATTACATATTATAGACTGCAAATTTTTATCAGTTGCTAAAATTGTTATTCTGTGTTTTTTATAGTTTCCCATCACCAATTTTTCTTGGAATTGGACAGGTAAGTGAAAATGAAAAATTAACCACTTAATTAGTTGTCATTATACACAATGAAATTTTAAGTGCGTTTGTTTAAGACTGCGGTTTACAAATTTATTCAGCTGACAGAGGGCCAGAGGATCATGGTACTTTTGGTGAAAGAGCATAAAATATTGACACACATTTTAAGTCTTTCTATAATTTAGGAACAGTTGTATTTGTAGGAAAAAGCAATTACTTGTTTCAGCTTTCTTAATTGAATTTAATTACCCTTTAAAGCAAGGGCCAGAAGACTGAAAGCCTCAAGGCCTGGTGGGGAACAAATGAATAAATTGGAGGCTGGAGTGGGACAAGGATATAGTTGCCAAAGTTGAAGTGTGCATTTGGGACTCAGTTTAAGCCACTGTGCTGAGAGGAAAGGACTCAGGAGATGAGATTGGGTTCACTATGCCCTTATTTTAACACCTCTGGACGTTTTCCAAGAGTAGCAGGGATTTTGAATTTTTACATCAAATTTGTAAATGCTAGCAAAACATTCAGATTTTTACAAAACTCTCTGTGGGCCTAACTAAACATGTTTGCATTTTGTTTCCTGCAGTTTATGATTTTTGTTCTCAAGTATAAAGACAAGATTGGATAAGCTTTCAGACTAACCCCATTTAGCTGCTTCTGAAATTTCCCATTAATATTTGTTTGTGGCTTGTTTACTATCTGGATCATATGCTGGTGATTTCCAGTAGGCAAGTGGTAACAGGCACCAAAGGCACCTTTTTTTTTTGTTTGTTTGGTTGGTTTTGCTTTAATTTATAGAGAGAAAAACATAAAATTGTGAAAATTGTGTCTGTTAATTAAATTTTTAATTGTGAATCTTGAGAAGGATGTCATATGTATGATTAAACATTATTCTGGTTAGATGTTTTGCTGATAAGGTACTCTTTGCAATATCATTTTAGGAATAAAAAATATAATAATATATTTCCTTAATGCCAAAAATACATCATCTTAATGTTTCAGTGAAAAATGTAGAAAAAAGTACTCTAAAAGATCAGTGAATATGTGATAATGTGCCCTTAGTAATCCCCAAGGCAAATAAAAATTCACTGGCTTGTGCTCAAAATAAAGCCTTTCTGATACACAATTTGTGGGGGAAGAGGGCAGTAGACCTCGTTTAAAAGTCTGAGTTACAGAATATTTTAAATAAATGTTAGTATATTTCTGTAAGAATTATAAGGTCAGTTATAAATACAAACTATAATTATAATTCAAGATGGCCTTATGTTACGATCTATCATAAGTATTACATTTGTAAAGTCATTAGGCTCAGGGTTTAGGGATAATCATGTTGAAGGATGTCTTAAATTTTTTCATAATAATATGGAAACAATTGAGTAAGTTCTAAAATTTGCATAGGAAGATGATATTAAAATTTTTTATTTCATAATAATCTGGAGTATTTCTAATATACTTGTACTCTAGATGAGTAGGATTTGAATGAGACATTTTTGCAGTACCGGCTAAGATTGAAGAGAAAAGTAGATCCCTTTTAAAATTGTTTTTCTCTTAATTTGTCTTCTGTGTTATAGGAATATGAGACTTTACAAAAAGTGTGTTAGTGTGGAGTTTGCCCCCTTGCAGTACCCCTAGACTCACTTTATGTGGAAAGGTGTCCATATGTTCAGTACATGGGAAGTATGGTCCAGGATCAAGGACTGGCCTCACCAACTGTGGTTACTCTGGCCAGTTTTGGGGACACCATTTCTTTCTCTGAACCCCTTGAGATAATATGCATATATGTGATATGTGTGTGAGTCTATTTGATCTTAACACTTTTTGCCTATAGTTCTGATAGAATTCATACATTGGCAAGAAAAACAATTTTGATATTCCAAGAAATAGTTATTTTTTGGAACCTAGAAAATGGATTTTTTTTGGATAATGTATTCTTTTTGATGAATGTATTTTCTTCTGAAGGTGTCTTTGTACCTCAGTCTTTCCAGATATTTTGCTGAAGTTTCTCCTTCCCTTTTTTTTAGATGGCAGCTACCATAATGATACTGTATGTGTCCAAACTAAATAAAATAATTCACTTCCCTGATTTTGACAAGAAAATTCCCGTGAAGGTATGTGATGACGAGTACAAATAACTATGGTGAAAGATATGAAAATACTATAGAATTACAAATTGATCTTGGAATGCATGTCGGTTTCCATACACACTGTGCTTCCTGCTTACACTGGGTAGAAACTTCTTAACAGAGATTTTATATCATTCATTCAGTTGTTCATTAACATAATGTAATAATAGTCAAAGTGTGTGCTTAGCAACTGACACTAAATAATACTATGTGTCTTCTGAAATGGCAAAGCCCTATAGCATTAGGATTTGGTAGGCTTTTTTGGTAAAAAAGCAGATAGTAAATATTTAGGCTTTGTGGGCCAGACCATCTCTGTTGCAATTATTCAGCTCTGCCACTGTACCATGATAGATAAATAAATTGCTGTCATTGTTTTCTAATGAAACTTTATTTACATAGACAAAAGATGGGCCAGATTTGGCTCATAGGCCCTACTTTTCTGATCCTATTTTAAGTTTTCATTTTTTGCCTGGATTGATAAAAGCTGTGAGTAGAATGAAGAATATAGTTTGATGCACATAGAAATACATGGGTTTTTCTGTGGTGGAACTAGAAACATAAAACCTGCCTTACCTTCCTGGGAATGAGGAACAGAACTACCTTTTTTTTAAACAGTTGCTGGCTCAATAAACAGTTGCTTTAAGTCAACCATTTAATTCTTAGAGCAGTCCTATACAACAGGTAGTATTAACTGTATTTTGATGACATTTTTGGATTTAGGGAAGTTAAATCAGGCTGTCAGTTCCTTGAGAGTGAGAACCTCTCCTGGCTTGTTCACTACCATGTCTCTAAGCCCTGGAAAGATGCTGGCATCTGTCACTAGATTAATCATCAGTCTGACTAAGCATCAGGGACATCCACAAAAAGAGAAAAACAAAATATTGAAGTATAACGAAGGCTATTAACCCAATCATCATAGGAACAATCAGAATATCGTTGGCCTTGCTTACACTTAGTTTATGATATGCTATAGTTTTAAAACACTTTAAGCACTGTGAAATATGATCTATATGTAGGGAAAAGGCATCATACATGAACGTATACTTGAATGAATAATAATGCATGTAATCATTACCTAGATCATGAGATGGGATCACAGAATCCTCCTTACCCACTATTTTGACTTTCGTAATAATTTTCTTACTTTCTTTGTAATTATTCTAATATGTGTCCCTGAATTATGTTTGCTGAACTCGTACTATTCTTGAGTGTTCTGTAAAGAGAATACTGTTGTTGTGAACATTTTTTTTTGAGTTTTTGCTATTGCATATATCTTTAAAAAATATATTATTTGGGGGGCACCTGGGTGTCTCAGTCAGTTAAGCGTCCAGCTCTTGATTTCGGCTCAGGTCGTGATCTCATGGTTCATGAGATCAAGCCCCATGTGGGGGCTCCATGTTGGGCATGGAGCCTGCTTGGGATTCTCTCTCTCTCTCTCTCTCTCTCTCTCTCTCTCTCTCTCACCCTCCCCTGCTCACTCTCAAAATGTATATATATATTTAATGTTTACTTATTTATATATTTATGTATAAATATATATTTAATAATTTAATCTTTACTTATTTATATATATTTAATAATATACTTTTCATATATATTTGATGTTTACTCATTTATATATTATAAATGACTATATTTATATATGTATATATAATTTGGAAAATTAGATGGATATGTTTTTATATTGCATTTATATATTGTTTTTATATTTGAAAAATTATAGAATATTAATCATAATTTATTTGTGGTTTCCTTTAGATTTTTCTACATTCACGATCAGGTCATCTACAACAAATGACAGTTTTGCTTCATTCTTTCCAACATTCTAACTTTTATTCTTTTACTTCTGTTACTGTATCGTATAGGACCCTCAGTACAATTTGGTATAAGTGGTAATACTGGCTGATCTCCAAGGGGAAGCTTTTGGCATTTCACCATTTAGTGTGTTGTTTGTTGTAGGCTTTTTGTAGATACCTTATATGCCTATTCCAGTTGTCATTTGCTGCATAACTTGTGACTCAAAACAATAATCATTGTGTTATTTCTCACAGTAACTGTGGTTCAGGAATTCAGGACAGTGTCAACTGGGTAGTTCTGGCTTAAGGCTTCTATATAGTTTTGGACAGACAGTAGCAGAGTGGAAACAACGATGGGGTTGCTGGTTAGTGCAGCTGGGAGCTGGTCACAAACCTCTCTTCCTATAATCTTAGGCCTCTCTGTGTGGTCACTCCTATAGGCTCATTTGGGCTTCCTTACAAAATGGCAGGCTCAGGGGAGTCAAAGTGGTCACATGGTGCTGAATTCTTCAAGGGTGAGTGTTCCAGCAAGCAGGGCAAAACTGCCTTGCTTTTTATGACCTAGCCTCAAAGGTCACATAGCAGCATTTCATCTGTACATTATTAATTGAAACAATCCCATGCAGTTTTAAGAGGAAGGGACCTAGATCATACCTCTGGATGGAAGAAAGTGGTAAAGTCACATTTTAAGAGCATGTGAAATAGAAAATATTATTGTAGCCATCATCTCTGATTATGGATTTGTCTATTTCTCTTGGTATTGATGTCAGGTTTTTTGTTTTGTTTAATTTATTTTGAGGCCATATCGTTAGGTGCCTAAAACTTTAGTTAAATCTTCCAGGTAAAGTGTTTAATCACAGCTCACCCTGAAACAACATGGATTTCAACTGCATAGGTTCATCATATGTGGATTTCTTTTTCTTTTTTTTTTTTTTTGGATGAATAGAGTACAGGGTTGTAAATGTGTTTTCTCTTATGATCTTAACATTTTCTTTTCTCTAGCTTACTTTATGTAAGAATGTAGTATATAACACATGTAACATACAAAATGTGAGTGCCTGTTTATGTTATTACTAAGACTGCCAGTCAACAGTAGGCTATTAGCAGTTAGGTTTTGGGGGAATCAAAAGCTATACATGGATTTTTGACTGTGTAGGGTGTTGGCATCCCTAAGCTTCACATTGTCCAACGATCAACTATATATGAGGTGGACTTCTGTTTCAGTTCTTTTAGTGTACCTGGAAACTACAGCAGGCATACCTAACTTATCAAATTGTAAAGTTAATTAATAAGTGTATCTTCCCCCTCATGCTCCTGGGTGGCTCAGTCAGTAAGCATCCAAATCTTATTTCAGCTCAGGTCATGATCTCATGGTTTGTGAAATTGAGCCCACTTTGGGCTCTTTCCTGACAGCACAAAGCCTGCTTGGGATTCTCTGTCTCCCTTTCTCTCTGCCCCTCCCTTGCTCATGCTCTCTCTCTCTTTCTCTCACAAGAAAGAAATAAACTTAAAAAAAAATAAGTGTATCTTCCCCTTCAACAGTGTAAGGACTTTTACACATTTACCCCTCCTCCCAATTTAATGTGCTGTTTTCAACAGGTACTTGAATAACTTTATGTAAATCTCACAATATATTTTTATTTTCTTTAAAAAAAAACCCATCAATGTTTATTTATATTTACCCATGTATTTACTGCTCCCTTTGCTTTTCTCTCCTTTTTGCATCCCACACTTTCTACTTTCCTCCTGATTAAATTACCTCCTTTAGAATTTCCTTTACTAATAGTCTGCTTAAATTCCCTTAGTTTTTTTTTTTGTTTTTTGTTTTTTGTTTTTTTTTTTGTCTGAAAAAAACTGCATATTTTTCCTTTGCTTTCAAAAGACATTCTTGTTGGGGGGTAGCATTCTAATCTGACAGACCCTTGAAGATGATGCAGTTCTGCTGCCCTCTGCCTTCCATTGTTTCTGGGTTTCTGTTCTTGCTTTAGTTTTTGGCTTGGAGACTCACTATCTCCCACATATTTCATGCTTTTATAAAGGTTTTAAGTTATTTTACCTAGCATTTTTAATTGTTTTCAGCAGGGAGATTAACACAGATAATCTAGGTCACCATTACCAGGAACTAGAAGTCAGGATTGTTTTTATTTTGAATTCTACATGGAAAGGAGGGCAACTGATTCTTTTCAATACCTAAGAACCTCTGAAGTTGTAATATCCCAGAAGTTTTATTGTTTAGCCAGTTGTAGGCTGTCAACCAGAATGTTGTGAATGAAGGGGATGGTCTTGGATGCGAGGCCCTCTCTTTCTTTCTTCTTTCTTGAGCAAATCTCCTGATAATAACGTTTTCTAATTTTTGGGGGGTAAATGACACTTAGTATTTCAAAATCCTTCAAAGGATGTCTTATCTGAATTGCACACTTAATGTCTTTTTAGTGGGAAAAAAATGTTGGACTCCCCTTGATAGCTGTGGATTGTATATCAGTCAAAAAGTTCTCAGTGTGTGACCTTATGAAAGGATATATATATTTTTTCATTTATGGAAGAGTAGGTCTTTTGATGTTTCTTCAGTATGTTCTGAACAGTATTTCTCTTGAAAAAATAATTCAGGAGGTCAGAGCTCAGTAAACCTAATTCAAGTACTACTGGTATGTTGTTTAACCTTGGTAGATATGTAATCATTCTAGACCTTGAAAACAAATAAAGTAACTCCAAAGTAATGTGGGTGGTAGACACAACTTTTTGAAAGGGTCACCAACCTTGTGACATTCCAGTGGTGTGTTTTATTTATTTACAGTTTTTATTTTATTTATTTTTGAGAGAGTGTGTGTGTGTGTGAGCAAGCAGGGGAGGGGCAGAAAGAGACGGGGACAGAGGGTATGAAGCGGGCTCTGCTAGGATAGCAGAGAGCCTGATGTGGGGCTCGAGGGGCTCGAATTCACGAACTGTGAGATCATGACCTGAGCTGAACGCAGACGCTTAACTGACTAAGCCACCCAGGCACCCTGTGGTGTGTTTTAGATTGTGGAAAATTCACAGTTGTTACAGGGAAATGATTTGCTTACTGATGGGGAGTGAGTGTCACCATCTATATATATGAAGGAAAATCATTATTGGAGTTCTAATCAAATATTCTTTTTTTTTTTTTTTCACGGAAGCTGTTTCCTCTGCCTCTCCTCTATGTTGGAAACCACATAAGTGGATTATCAAGCACAAGTAAATTAAGGTATGGTGCAGGGGAATGGTTGATGGGAGGTTCTTCACTCGTTTGTTTCTAATGGTACAATACAAAGACCAAGTTTGATTTTTTCAAAATATTACATGAGATTGAGGAAAGCCCTATTTGTATAGTGAGAGTAAAAAGGGGGCAGGTGGAAGGTAGACCAGAAGAAGGACATACAAAACTGACAACAGAAAGTAGACCTCTCATCTTTCCTCTTATTTGGAAAGGACAGATTGTAGTTGTGGAAAATAAAATGTGAAATACTGGTTTTAGTTATACATTTTAGTTTTTTTTGTTGTTGTTGTTTTGTTTCTTTCTGGGATTGGGACGGTTTTCCTTAATTGTATCAAATTTGCATTAAAGCTTCCGGAGTTAGGTGCTATTGCTGTGTTACCATGGATTTTATTGGCTTGTCTCTGAGTGAGTTCACCTGCAGCTGTGGGGAATGGTTTCGGTTAACACTGACAGCTGCTCACTCCTTGCATCGGGGGTCTCCGCTTCACAGATGAAGGCTTTGCTTCCTTCTTCTTCCTCTTCCTTCCCCCACCCCTCTTTCTCCCCCCTCCTCCCTTTTCCCTCCCCCTCCTCCCCTCCCCACCTTCTTCATCCTCTTCTTTTTTAAAAGTAGGCTTCACCCCCAGCGTAGAGCCCAATGAGGGGCTTGAACTCAAGACCTGAGCTGAGATCAGGAGTTGAACGCTTAACCGACTGAGCCACCCAGGTGCCCCTCTTCTTTTTTTTTTAAAAGTGATTTTAGAAGCATACTTATTATAGGTGTTCTGAAAGGCTCTACATGCATTGAAGAATGAGTATAACTTCCATTCATTGATACAACACTGTTCTCAAGGTAGCAATGTTAGAAACATCTTTATTACAAGTGTTCTTAAACACTTCCCTACATGCATTTGGAGAAGAGGGCTTCTCAAGTGCCGTGGGGTTTCTAGGAGAAGAGAGTTAACCAGAAAATGAGAGTAAGGAGGAAGAAAGATTGTTCACGTGGTGTCATGTAATGTGTTCTGCTGTGCCTCATATTTTCCATAAACTGGTAGCTGGTTCTACTGCTTTGATCATATTAGGTTCAGTTTTTCAGACAAGATCAGTTTATTGGTGAAGTTGGATTCTTTCTATTGCATCATGGGGCACATAATGTTTTAGCCCACTTCTTAAAAAAATGTTTATTTTCTTTATTTTGAGAGAGAGCACGAGCAGAGGAGGGACAGAGGGAGAGGGAGAGAGAGAATACCAAGCACATGGGGCTTGATCCCATGAACTGTGAGATCATAGCTTTGGACTGTTAACCGACTGAGCCACCCAGGTACCCCTAGCCCACTTTTTTAAAAAACCCCTTTTTGAGGTATAATTGGTATAAAATAAACTGTACATAATTATAATGCACAAATGATAAGTTTTGGCCTGTGTATAAGTCTGTGAAATCTATCACTGCAGTATCTAACACCCATAAAGATTTCCTCAAGTGACCTACTTATAATGATATTACATTGATTGATTCCCCTTTTAATGATTTTAAGGGGTCAGTCTGGTTCCTTCATTAGAAAGTGCCCCGTCAGTCAGTCAGCCAATCTCTTTCTTTCTTCCTTCCTTCCTTCCTTTCTTTCTTTCTTTCTTTCTTTCTTTCTTTCTTTCTTTCTTTCTTTCTCTTTCTCTCTTTTTCTTCCTTCCTTCCTTCCTTCCTTCCTTCCTTCCTTCCTTCCTTCCTTCCTTCCTTCCTTCCTTTTTTAATGTTTTATTCATTTTTGAGAGAGAGAGACAGAATGAGAATGAGTGAGGGAGGGGCAGAGAGAGAGGGAGACAAGGATCCAAAGACGGCTCCTGGATCTGACTGTCAGCACAGAGCCCGACATGGGGCTCAAATCATAAACCGTGAGATCATGACCTGAGCTGAAGTCAGATGCCTAATTGACTGAGCCACCCAGGCACTCCCATCAGTCTTTCACCTAATGGTTTTAGATTCATTGATGATGACTTTCTAGATCCATTATTTCATTACAAGTTGCAGATCACCCTGTCTTCATGTATTATGTAAACTTCTTTAATAAATACAAACTTTTACCATTTCACACAAGAAAGGCAGGATGTAAGCTTTATTTATACATGTTCAGTATAATAAATTACTGTCCTGTCACCTTCAGTGGTGACCAGTGAGAGTTTTTGCTTGTTTTTTTTTACTATAATCATTATAAACTCATGAATTTCCATTTACTTGATAGAAGTCTTTTGTCAGATCTGTGTTTTGCAAGTATTTTCTTTCAGTCTGTAGTTTTATCTTTTTGTTCTCTTAGTGTTGTCTTTCAGAGAAGTTTTAAATTTTAATGAAGTTCCATATCATTTTTTTCTCTCATGGTTCATGCTTTTGGTGTTGTATTTAAAAACTCATTGTTGAGGGGTGTCTGGCTGGCTCAGTTGGTGGAGCATATGACTTTTGATCTTGGGTTGTAAGTTTGAATCCCATGTTGGGTGTAGAGATTACTTAATAAAATCTTAGGGGTGCATGGTGGCTGAGTTGGTTAAGTGTCCAACTTTGGCTCAGGTCATGATCTCATGGTGCGTGGGTTAGAGCCCCGTGTTGGGCTTTGTGCTGACAGCTTGCAGTCTGGAGCCTACTTGGGATTCTGTCTCCCTCTGTCTCTGTTCCTCCCCCACTCTCCCTCTCTCCCCCCACTCTCAAAAATAAAATAAAACATTAAAAAATGTCTTTAAAGATAAAAAAAAAACAACTCATTGCTGTACCCCATCACCTACATTTTGTCCTGTGCTATCTTCCAGGAGTTTGATAGGTTGCATTTTACATTTAAGCATATGGTCTGTTTTGAGTTTATTTGTGAAAGGTGTAGGGTCTGTCTAGATTCCATTTTTTGCATGTAGATGTCTAGTTGTTTTAGCATGATTTGTTGAAAAGACCATCCATTCTCCATTAAATTATGGTTGCTCCTTTGTCAAAGGTCAGTTGACTGTATTTGTGTGGGTTTATTTCTGGGTGCTCTAGTATATTCTATTGATCTATTTCATTTACTTGATATTTTTAGTTAATTATATACATAATTCTTTTGATGCTCACATTATCCCATCTCAGGCCAATGGGAGCCCCTATGAGTTGGTTTTTATGTTCTAGGGCCTCAGTGCTCTGGTTAGTTCCTTGCTTTCTGGCACATGATGTCCCAGGCTTATCTTGAACTTTTCCTGCCATTCTCCAAGGATCCCCTGTTTATTTTTATTTTATTTTATTTTATTTTATTTTATTTTATTTTATTTCATTTCATTTCATTTCATTTCATTTCATTTCATTTCAGAGGGAGAGAGAGAGAGCACATGAGCAGGGGAGAGGGGCAGGGGAGAGAGAGAGAATCTTAAGCAGGCCTGATGTAGGGCTCCATCCCATGACCCTGGGATTATGACCTGAGCAAAAATCAAAAGTTGGACGCTCAACTATCTGAGCCACCCAGGCACCCCTCCCCTGGTTGTTTTTAATGGTAAGAGTTATGTTCAGGCCACAATCTAGGTTCTGGATATATTGTGAAGGACCAGCCAACACAATTTCCTGATAAATAACATGTGTGGGAGAAAGAAAGGAGACAAGGATGACTTCAGTGAAGAATGGGATTGCCATTGATTGGATTTATGCCTAGAAGTAGGATTGCTGGTCATATGGCAGTTCTCTGTTTAACATTTTGTGGAACGTCAAACTATTTCTCAAAGTAGCTATACCAGTTTACAGTCCACCAGCCATGTAAGAGGGCTGCAACTTGTCTACATTCTTGCCAAATTTGTTATTGTCTGTTGTTCTGATTATGGCTGTTCTAGTAGTTGTGAAGTAGTATCTCATGGTTTTGATTCCATTTCTCTGATGACTAATGGTATTGGGCATCTTTTCATGTGCTTATTGGCCATCTATCTATATAGATATAGATATAGGTATATTTTAGAGAAATATCTATTCAGATCTTCTGCGTATTTTTAATATGGTTATTCATCTTTTTATTATTAAGCTGTAAGTCCTCTTTATATACTTTATATACAAGTCCCTTAACACACAAGATTGCAAAGTTTTCTCTTATTTTGTAGGTTGTCTTTTTACTCTCTTAATGGTATACTTTGAAACACAAAAGTTTTAGGTTTTTAAAAATTTAATTAACAATTAAGGTAAAATATATGTAACATAAAATTAACAATTAAGGTAAAATATATGTAACATAAAATGGTTACCATTTTAACCATTTTAACCATTTTTAAGTATATGGTTCATTGGCATTCAGTATATTCACATGTTGAGCAACCATCTTTAGTATCTATTCCTTGAACTTTAACATCATCTTAAACTGAAGCTCTGTACCCATTAAAAAATAACTGCCAATTTTCTCATGCTTCCAGCCACAGGTAACCTTTATATTACATTCTGTCTCAATTAACTTGCCTACTCCAGATATTTCATACAAGTGAAATGATACAATCTGTTTGTTTTTTTTTTAAGTTACGGCTTATTTCAGTTAGTATAATGTTTTCAAGGCTCACTCATGTTGTAGCATGTATAAGAATTTTATTCTCTTTTTAAAAGATTTTATTTTTAAAGTAATCTCTACATTCACCCTGGGGCTTGAACTCACAACCCCAAAATCATGAGTCACATGCTCTGCCAACTGTGCCAGGCAAGCACCCCTATTACTTTTTTAAGGCTAAATAATATTCTATTGTTTGTATATATCACCTTCTGATTATCCATTTATAAAAGTTGAAAATTTTGATGAAGTCTAATTTATCAAGTGTATCTTTTGCTGCTTGTACTTTTGGTATTATATCTAAGAAGACTGCCTAATCCAAGGTCATGAAGATTTATCCCTATGCTTTCTTCAAAAATTTTAATAATTTTAGCTCCCATATTTAGGTCTTTGATATGTTATGTGATAAATTCTTGTATGTGGTGTGAGAAAGGGGTTCAAATTCATTCTTTTGCATGTGGATGCATATTCAGTTGTCCCAGCACCATTTGTTGAAAAGACTTTTCTTTCCCCATTGTATTGTCTTGGAACCCTTGTTGAAAATGAATTGACCATAATTGTATGGATTTATTTCTAGATTCTTAATCCTATTCCTTTGATTACATGTCTATAATCAATAACTAGATAGTGCTAATTACTGTACCTTTGTAATAAGTTTTGACATTGGGTCCGCCAACTTTATTCTTTTTCAAGATTGTTCTAGCTTTCTGGTTTAGCTTTCTTGTTTTAGCTTTCTTGCATGACCATATTTTGATTTTTTAATCTTTATTTTTTATAGATTTTTTAAATTTTAGATAGAGAAAAAGTGCAAACTGGGGAAAGGGGCATGGGGTGGGTGGGGGAGAGAGAGAGAGAGGGAGAGGAACAGGGACAGGGACAGGGACAGGGACAGGGAGAGAATCTTAAGTAGGCTCCATGCTCAGCTCAGAGCCCAATGTGGGGCTCAATCCCACGACCCTGGGATCATGACCTGAACTGAAAACAAGAGTCAGATACTCAACCGAGTGAGCCACTCAGGTGCCCCAATCTTTATTTTAAGTAGGCTCCATACCCAGTATGGGGCTTGAACTCATGACCCTGTGATCAAGAGTCTCATGCTGTACTGTCTGAGCCAGCCAGGTGCCTCACCATATCAGTTTTAACATCAGCTTGTTAATTTCTGGGGGGAAAAAAAGCCAACTGAGATTTTGATAGGATTGTGTTGAAACTATAGATCTATTTGGGAGTATTTCCAATACTTTAACAATTTTAAGCCTATTGATCCAGAAACATGGAGTATCTTTCCACTTAACGCTTCTTTAATCCTCTAACAATATTTTGTAGTTTTTAGTGTACAAGTCTTACACTTATTTTCTTAAATTTATTCCTAAGAATTTTGTTCTTTTGATGCTATCATTAATGGAATTGTTTTAATTTCCTTTTTGGATTGCTCATTGCAATATATATAGAAATGTAATTGATTTTTGTATATGCAGTTTTTTTCCTGCACTCTTGCTTAACTATTCATTATGATGACTCTTTAGTGGATTCCTTAGGATTTTCTTTACGTGTCATTTGCAAATAGGGATAACTTTATTTCTTGCTTTCTAAACAGTATCCTTTTTTTTTTTTTTTTTCAGTTTAATTGCCTCTTCTAGAATCCCAAGTATATGTTGAATTGATGTAGTGTTGAGAGCAAACATTCTGGTCTTATTACTGATCTTAAGGGGAAAACAGTCAGCTTTTCATCATTAAGTATAACTTACTTGTTTTTAAAAGGCATCATTAAAAATACTTTTTGGAATTAATTGACTTTTTGGGTGCTTTGAAAAAGGCAGTTCTAATCCGTCTCATAAGAGATCTTTTTTTTTTTTTTTTTAATGTTTATTTATTTTTGAGACCGAGAGAGACAGAGCATGAACGGGGGAGGGTCAGAGAGAGGGAGACACAGAATCTGAAACAGGCTCCAGGCTCTGAGCTGTCAGCACAGAGCCCGACGCGGGGCTCGAACTCACGGACTGTGAGATCATGACCTGGGCCGAAGTTGGCCACTTAACCAACTGAGCCACCCAGGCACCCCTCATAAGATATCTTTAAGTGTGGGTATAAAGTTCCTGAAAATTCTTTCTGTACTTGTTCTCTGGTTGTGGCATCATTGATCACATGGAACCCCTCCACAGGTCTGGTCCGGAGGAGATGGTCACTGCTGTCCTGGCTGTGGTTGTGACTTTCTTTCTCCAGGTCACCATCTTCTCAGGGTGACATCTGGAAGCAGGTGGAGGTTGGCTGTTCCAGCCTAGTCAGTTTTTTTGGGTGTGCATTGAGCTGTGTTTTGGAATCTCTGAGTTTTGAGGCCCCACTGAAAGTTCTTAAGTATTTTTAAAAGGCAATGAATATAGCCTCATTACATAAAGTTTTGAGGAAAAAATAACTCATAACTTTATCTTCTAAATACTATTTTAAATATTGATTTCAGTGTTTCCCCATATGTACAATGTATCATGTTACAGTTGTAGCTTCTATATAGTTATGTATTCTCCTTGTTTTATTTAATATTTATTTTACAATAGTGGTATAAAGTTTTACATTCTAGAGTTAATGTGTAGTGTTCTCTCAAATAGATTAATCATATATTTTATCACTGTCTTATTGTGTGACTTTTTTTTTAACGTTTTATTTTATATTTTAAGAGACAGAGAGAGACAGAGAGTGAGCGGGGGAGGGGCAGAGAGAAAGGGAGACACAGAATCCAAAGCAGGCTCCAGGCTCTGAGCTGTCAGCACAGAGCCTGCTGTAGGGCTCAAACCCACAAACGCAATATCATGACCTGAGCCGAAGTCAGATGCTTAACTTACTGAGCCACCCTAGGCGCCCCTTATTGTATGACTTTTAGGTTGTTTCTGATGTTTTCTCCAAAGACACTGTTGTAATGAACACATTTGCGCACCTGGTTTTTTTCTTTCTTTTGTATTATTACCTTGGGCTGTATTTCCCAAAAAGAAATCATTAGGTCCAAGGTTAGCACTTAATGACTGTTGATACATAATTCCAACTTAATTTGCCAAAGGGTGTGTTGGTGTATACTGCATATGGTATTTTAGCATAGTCTTTGTAGTTTTAGCACAATGTTTGCAGTAGTTGGATAACATGATTTTTAAAAATTGCTAGCAAGTGAAAAAAATTGCTAATAAGCAAAAGTGGCATGAAACTACTAAATCTCCATTTCTATTATTTAATGTGATTTATTGGTGTTATATGTGAGAATTAAGGTTAATTTCTTATATTTAATTTGGAAAGTTAGTGGGCTTAATTAAAAATGTAAAGCATGTGAAAAAAATACTTGGTGTCTGATGTTACTATACTTGAATCTTTTCCCAACAGTTTGCCGATGTTCACCGTGCTCAGGAAATTTACCATTCCACTTACTTTACTCCTGGAAACCATCATACTTGGGTGATTTTTGTGTTTCCTCTGTTCCTCTCATGTCCTTTCCCCTCATCCCATATTATTTTTGCTTAGCAAGTTCTCAATATCTAATTGTTTTTCCAAATAGTCAGTTTGAATTGCTAGTAGCAATAACTTAAGGACAAATGGTTTATTCATTTAAAAGCATTCTCCTGTTTCCATGATTCCATGAGAACATGAGTGATTTTTTTGCTTGTGATTTTATAGTAGACTAATAATATGTGTTTATAATAGAAAATTATTAAAAAAAACCCCAACAATCCCCAAACAGATGTAAGTATGTTTCCTGAGCCAGCTGGAATATACCCTGACAGGAATACAGAGGAAAAATTCTCCGTGTGTACATATAGAGTAGGAATGCAGGAAGTCATGAAAATCCATTCTGACGTAGTGATTACAAGAGAACATAGGAATAAATTAATTTTTATAATGTTAGTTTAAAAATT
Organism: Acinonyx jubatus; assembly: GCF_027475565.1. NCBI lineage: Eukaryota > Metazoa > Chordata > Mammalia > Carnivora > Felidae > Acinonyx > Acinonyx jubatus. Next base: position 63,059,033 of record NC_069391.1, read on the forward strand.
TCTCATAAAGATACTCAGACCAGTATCAGAAAAGGTGGTTCCTGATTTTGCTTAGGAAGATTATTTAGCAATGGAATTTGGATGATGGCCCAATGTTCTAAGTCCTATGTTGAATTTTATCTTAGTCTTTGGATGCTTGACATAAGACCATCTAGAACTGTCGGCAGGGGCCCTTGTGCATTCTGTCACAGCATCTTTCTAATGAGAACAGAGAAATACACTCATAATTAAATTAAACAACTGTTTAAAAAAGACATTTGGTCTGATTTATTAATCCTCTTACAGATACAGTGCTTTCTCTCTGTAAAGCGATGTCCGTTAGATTTTAGCTATAAAACTGTGGGCAATGTGTATTTTCAGTTTAAGAATTATAATCTATATTTTTTCCTTTTTCTTTCCTTCTCTATCATCTTTCCATCTGTTTATCCCAGGAAACACTATTCCTTGAACATCATCGTCAGTGTTTTCACCATCATACTTGGTGCTTTCATAGCAGCTGGGTAAGACTCTGGACTGCTTCTGTTCAGTAACTTCTTTGTGCCTTTGACAATAGGCCCCACCCCGCCCTCATTTTCCATTTTCCATCTGGCTGCAGTTGAATTGAGCAGCCAGGAGACAAGTCTGTTGATGTTAGTGGGTTCCCCATGTGTTCCTGTGAAAGTCAGACTGGGTTCTAACTTGGCCGGAACATTTCTGAGAATGTATGAAGGGAACATTAGAAGATATGAATACAGCTTTTTTTCATAAAAAGGAGTAAACTACTTGCTTTTATTGCTGAATGTTTGTCTTCAGTACAAAAAATTTACTTGAAAAGTTCTTGGGCATTTGGTCAAGAATAACAGCTTTATAAAGCCCTTGTATGCTGATTTGTTTTATCACCTGTGATGCCTTAGCAGTCTGTTTCCCAGGTGGGGTACTCTAATTAAATGTATTTGTATATTTGGGACAGGAGCCAATACCAGTGCATGACTAAGTTGACCCTTGAACAACACGGGGATTAAGGGTGCCAACTGCACTCCCTCCCACTCCCCCTCCCTCCGTGGAAAATCCAAGTATAACTTTCAACTCCCTAAAAACTTCACTACTAATAGCCTATTGTTGACTGGAAGTCTTACTGATAACATAGCCAATTAACACATATTTTGTATGTTATATGTTTCATATACCGTATTCCTAAAGTAAAGCAAACTAAAGAAAAATGTTAAGAAAATCATAAGGAAGAGAAAATACATTTACATTTACAAATACAAATACAAAATACAAATACAATATTGTACTGTATTTATTGAAAAAAAAAATGCATGGATAAATGGACCAGCACAGTTCAAACCTGTGTTGTTCAGGGTCAATTATAGTATCATATTTGTTAATATGTAAGACCAGGAATTCGGACTCCAAGTTTCCATTTGAAAGCAGACACTCAGACTCCTGGCTTTTAAATAGATTTTTTTTTAATGTTTATTTATTTTTGAGAGACAGAGAGAGACAGAGTGCAAGCAGGGGAGGGGCTGAGAGAAAGGGGGACACAGAATCTGAAGCAGGCTACAGGCTCTGAGCTGTCAGCATGAAGCCCGAAGCAGGGCTCGAACTCACTGTGAGATCATGACCTGAGCCGAAGTCAGATGCTTAACTGACTGAGCCACCCAGGCGCCCTAGACTCCTGGCTTTTATAGCCTGGTGCTTAAAGCATATGTACAGTTATATTCCCTGGGTCCAAAACTTAGCCCAGCCCCTTGTCAGCCGTTTCTCAGCCTCTCTGTGCCTCAGTTTTACTCATGTGTACAGTAAAGAATAGAAAAAAAAAAAAAAAAACCCTACCTGAGTGAAGGGAAGAATGCAGAGTGGATGAATTTCAGTTAAATTAGTTTCCTTAACTGATTGAGAAAGAAGAGTTCTGGATCATTGATTGCAAATTAAATAAGGGCATGGATATTCTCTTATTCTAGTCTCCTTGCTTACTAGCTGTACAACCAGGACAAGTGATTTAGCCTGCCCGCACCCCAGTTATTTCGACTATGCAATGGAGGTTAGAACAGACCCACCTACTAGTGTCTTTGTGAGAATGAAATGAGATAGAAAACTGGGGTTTACTCTAGCATGTGGCCAAGTTCACCAAATACATGTTGAGTGTGTACTATACACCAGGCATCATTCTAGGTGCTGGGGAGTCCAGCTGTTAACAAAACAGACAAGAAACCTTGCCTGCACGGAGCTTCTATTCTAGTTGGTGGAGACAGACAATAAGTAAAAGAAACAGATTAGAAAATATATCACGCCAGATGGTGACAGATATTAGCAATTTATTTGTTTTGTTTTTTTATTATTATAAATGTGGTTAGTCCCTTGCCTAACCAAAGTTTATTATTTACATTTTCATCTGTAACATCCCTGTCCCCAGTCCTATCTGTGGCTGAGTTCAGCCCCTCTGCAAGCTGGCCTCTACTTTCAGCACTGTTTTAGGTCTCTGGTATGTGGACTTTAAACAGCAGCACTTAGAGCCTGTTGTAGTCGTGAAGATTTTGTTCCAAGATAATCATAGGAGCAAAGTAGCTAAAAGAGGGAGGTGCTCTGTTGAAAGTGGCCTCCTCCCACAGCGCTTTGAGGTGTCCCCTGGGCAGCCTCTTTTTTGTAAGTTTCTTAGAGCTTGATTTGGAAACTACTCAGAGTCAATTGTATACTTTTACAAAAATGGTTTATAAAAATGTCTGTAAGGCTTTCGTGAGGAATGGTGCTTCAGATGCTGTGTATACGGAGGCGTATTTCCAGACCCAGTGAATAGAAATTCAGCTCATAATTAGAATGTGATATTCTAATGAGCTCAAAGGGTAGTGTTCCCATAACATCTAACTTTCCCCCAAGAGCCAGCTTGGAACAGTACTTCTCAACCTTTCCCATCCTCAGCACCCACAGAATGGATACTATCTAGGTGGGTGACAAGCACAGTTCTTAGCTGCAGGGTGGCTGTGACCCCCAACCTTCTCTCTGCTCATTCAAATCACCCCGTCTAAGTGCAAATAACTGTAGAGCTGATTTACTCAGATGAGCCAGTTTATGCTGCTGTAACAAACAGCTCCCACATTAACATACCAAATATATTCTGCTCACACTACTTACTCAGACCAACATTAGTTAACGCTCTGCAGGTGCTCAGCTCCTTGTAGCTACTCAGGGACCCAAGCTGATGGAACCCCTGCCTCAAAGGGAGGGAAAAGGGCATGTGGGGAATCGTGCCCCAGCTCTTCAAGCTTTTTCCTGGAAATGCCATGCATTACTTCCTCTTACATTTTGTTTGCTGAAGCAAGTTATGCGGCCAGATAAAGTTAAAATATCATGTCTGTAAACAGCCGTAAATGACAACTAAAGGGTTAACCATGAATTTGCTCTCATTTATTAAAGCAAATGAATTCTTTTCAAATGTCTGTGCTTTTACCAGTGGCCTAAACAAGTGGTGCTAGGAAACTTGAGGCCCCCGGAGCAGATCTGAGAACTCTGGGAATTTCCCTCGGGCTCTCCTAGGAAGTGAGCAACACCTTTCCACTCCCCTAGAAACCTGGCTCTTTTATCCATTGGATTCTTTGCCATTTTGTGGAACAGCAGACGCTTCTTAACATGGAGCCAAATGTGGGTAGGCATGAGATTTGGAAGACCCTTATTTTAAGAGATTTTATTTTTTGTGTGATTGAGCCAGAGAATTCTGATTTATAATGATCTAAAGTTAATTTACATTCTCACAAATATATTTGTAGTTAATAATGCCAGCAGAAGCCTCAAGCAAATCTGGTTTAGTTTGCATTCAGATTTTGGCACAACTTTCGCCTCTCTATTTCTTTTTCTTTGGTTAGAAATGATCTTTCTTTAAAACAAATTTTTATGTTGCAGGAGATCAGGATATGCCATTCTAAAATATGCCACTTGGGCACAAACATTATTTTGAGCTAAAGGCAATTGAGAACCAACAGATGTAGGAAGAGTTCTCGATCTTCCCCTTTCCTGCCTAAAAGCAGACCATAAATTTCCCTTTGTGAATGTGCCCCCCTTCTCCTGCACCAGGAGTAGGAGGGCAGTTCTCACTGGAAACAGAGGACCTGCACCGAGATGAGTCTGTGTAGATAAACCTTACTACAGTAACGCTTATCTTCCATTGGTTTCCCCCATGCATTTCCTAGTCCTTTCTCCATAATTTATTTGTTCCTTGGAATCCAAATGTTTTTTTTGTTAAAATGATATATAAGCCCCAGAGTCTAACCACTTATTTGAGATTCATTTCTTTTTTGTGAACTCCTATACATGTGAAATGTTTTATAAAAGTTGTATTCCTTTTTTCTTGTTAAGCTACTGTCAGTTAAATTTGCAGGCTCCAGTCACTGAACCTAAGAGGGTAGAGGAAACCTCCTTGATGATATGTATTTATGAATTATGACATGGGTCTGGTACTGTCTGTAGGATCAAGTGTAGTAGGTGACTCATATCATGACTCAGCTGTTCTTTCTCTCCCTGTGCCGTGTGCCCCCGAACATTTTTATACCAGTATTATTTATATAAAATGGAAGTAGAAAAGAAGATGTTCAAAAGAATGAGGAGAAGGTAGCCTTAGAGGAATTGCAGAGAAAGAATGGATCGATGCCTTGCCTTTTTGACAAACAGGGTGGGGGCGTGCTGGTGGATGATGTGACCGGAGGGACACCAGATGGAGGTGTCAGTTCCTCTTCAGTTCCTCTTTCGACCTCTCTTGCCCCAGTCACTGCCCAGCTGTCCCCACAGGGCATCTCCCCTGGAGATGGCCCTGTTTATTACAATAAGCAAAGCCACTGGGTGGGTTGGACAAATCATTCCCCTCAGAAAAGCAGAGCTCACCGATTATTACGCCATTTGATCAGTTGGCGAAAGAAAGGGCTTTGCAGTTAAAGGAAGGTGGTTAATGTTGCTCTGGTTTTAAGTCATTCATGATTAAATTGAAGCCACCTGATGGCCTGGTTTTGTTTTGTCTGGAGGCAAAGCAGAGGAATTAACCACAGAGGGGGGAAATATGCCAGAGGAAAAGAAAGTGGTTACTAGCATCACAAGTGGATTTGATTAGGGCAAGATAAAACAGGCAGGCTTGAAGGCCAAGTTGTGAGTTTCTGAATAATCATCCTTTTGTGTTCTCCCTCCCAGTTCTGACCTTGCCTTTAACTTGGAAGGCTATATTTTTGTATTCCTGAATGATATCTTCACAGCAGCAAATGGAGTTTATACCAAACAGAAAATGGACCCAAAGGTACCAGATCTTCACTCCTTTGATTTTTAGGCTTTGTCCTCTGGCCCCTGAAATTACATGAAAAAACAAAATGGATTTGTAAAGTTGGCACATAATTTAATTTACATGATATGCTTTATAAGTCACTAATTTCTTTTCAGTTATCTTGTTTGTATGGGTTCTTGTTATCCCTTACCTTACAAAGTTTTGGTTGAAAATAAGACACTATTTTAGATGCAAAGTCAGAATATATAAAGAGATTATTTTGAGAGGCAGATTTAAATTAAAAGGTGTTTTTTGCTATCCTCATCAGTGACCAAGGCAAAGTCAGGGGTATTCTGAGAGCCACTCCAGTTTGAGAGTCTGAAGGTATGGGTTACATATAAAAGTTATGCTGCTTACTGGTTGTTGTGACTTGGACCCTTAAACTTCTCCAAACCTCAGTTTCATCATCTGTGGAATGGATCATTTGTAAGGTCTTGCCCAGCAGGAACTGCCTCTCCTGGTCAGTAACTGAGCGGTCTCCCCAGAGACTGGTGGGCAGATGGGCATTTCTTGCATGTGGCCGCCTCCACGTCTGTGGGGGTGGGGGGACAGCGCTTACCCCACCCCAGCTGTTCCGGAAGCTCTGGAGGATGAGCCAGGCATATGTTGCTTTGTTCCAAGTTCTTTGTGTTGAGTGAGGGAGTTTGCTTTGATGGACAGACTCATTTCTGTGAGCTGCTTTTTATCTGCACTGTTTTTTTCTGCAGGGCCCTTTGTTTTTTTACTGGTGGCAGTTTTACAAAAACAGGTTTTTTGCCTTTTGAGGGTCACAGTATGTCACCCTTTATGAAAAATGGTGGAGAAGTAGTGAAGCCACTTTAATGAAAAGTAAATTTATGCAAGATTAGAAAATGAGATACCTTGTATTTTAACACTGCTGTTCCTTACCAGAAAGAGCAGATGTTTTTAAGGAGTTCTGTTTATATTAACATTTTAAATGTTCTTAATTTTGTTCCAGATCTCTCATTTTGCAGACAAAATGATAAAAAAAAAAACAATTAGAATGTGAGAGATGGGTGGGCCTCAGAGTCCATCCATATTCATCCATTTTATCTGCCATTTTTGTTTAAAACAAATGTTTGTTTTGCTATCATGATATGCTTGAGGTGAAGCATTTTACATTAGGAATTTACTGAAAATATTCCAATACAGAGTTGGTCAGAATAGATTTTTAACTCTGCATAAGTACATAGTTATATAAATGCCTTCGAAATTTGATGCTTTGTGTTTCTAAAATTCAGTGTTTTCTTTGTTTTTGTAGGAGTTAGGCAAATATGGAGTGCTTTTCTACAATGCCTGCTTCATGATTATACCAACTCTTATCATCAGTGTCTCTACTGGGGACCTTCAGCAGGTGAGCTGGTGACAGTCATTACATTCCTGCTGAGCAGCCTCTGAGAGTCTTAATAGTTAACTTTTTGTACTGCAGTGTAAAGCGTAAAGGTAAGTCGGATTACCAGGAGGGTACATGGAATCGAGATGTGTGACATCACCAGTAATGCCTCTGACACTATCCTTCCTTTGGTGTTTATCTTTAGACACCTGGGAAGTGGCAGAAGTAGTCACAAGAATTCTGGACTTGAAGATTTTGGAAAACTACAACAGTAAAAATCTGAGTTTGAGCCTTCGTATCCCCGTTTGCTGATGTGGGGATCCTAGGAAAACTAACTTAGAAGGGGATTTTGATAGTTTTAAAAATGGATTTGCACATTTTGAAACATATGCAAAGTACAGAGAATAATTAAATGAACTCTCCTGTACCCACCGCCCAGGGTCAATACTGTTCGGCGTTTTGTCGTTCTTATTTCATCTGTCCCCATCTGCTTTCATTTTTTTCCCCCCTCTGGAATATTTTAAAGCAAATTCCAGATATCATGGGATTTTGTCTCTAAATATTCCAGGATGTACGTTTGAATTTTGAGAACGTGTTGTTCTTTTGGTATCTGCCCTGCTCACCTGTCTGCTGCACATACATGAGAGACAAATCAGATGGTAGATGAGTAGAAACAGAGGGGGCCCAGCTGGAGGGAGTGAAGACCTGTCATTCAGGAAGGGTGATGTTCACCCAGTAGCATCCCCAGTAGCCACCTTGAGGTGTGTCAGCCCCTGCCAAGCCCTACTTTTTCAGAAAGTTGCCAGCTACACCTCTTCTAAGAATTTTGCCTGTATCTTAAGGGAGATGTTTAAGTTCACATGAGAAGATTTGCTAGGCAGAATTATGGTCCAGTCTGGCCTCCACCCACAGAACCAACCCTCAGCAACCCTTTTGTTGCTGGACCGACAGGGGTGGGGGTGAGAGGGGGTGTTCAGAGAGGCCTTGTGCAGTAACCCATCACCTGCCACATGACTGTTATTTCTGTGTTTACTAATCAGCATGTTTCTGTGGTGCAAACAGTTTGAGTTGATTCCATCTCCCCCCATCCAACCCCCGCCTTTTAGGGGGTTGAGTACTTCCAGAAGGCTGCAGGCTCTTGTGGGCTCCTGGGTGGATGTCAGGGTTTCATATTCTTTCTCAAAGCTATACTTTTCATTTGTACAGTTCCTGTCCAGAAGAGGAAACAGACCAGAAACTGAAGTTTAGGTACCTTATGAGTTAAATTGACTAGATGTATTATGTTAATAATTGATAACATTGTTTTGATAGGAATATGTGTTCCCACACCCAAACCATTGCTTTATAACTTGTAACATGGGCTCTCAGAAGTTTCTCTTCCTTGTAACGATTATCCCTGCAGAATTATTATACTTTCTCAGGTAATAATAAAAATAATAGCAGCTAATATTTATTGAGGACTTACTGTATCAGACATTGTTTAAAGCACTGTACATGAACGATTTCACTGCTTTCCACAGCAGCCTTCTGAGGAGAAGGGACTGTTTGCTATTCATCTTGTAGATGAGGAATCTAGAGCACGGTGTTTAAATACCATCCAAGGACAGCAGGTGATTGATCCAGGCAGTCTTGTTCTGGAACTCATTCTCCACTGTAATCTTAGTTACCTTATTGTACATGAAAAGTGTTTCTTGCCTTCATGCATGAAAAACCATAACCTATCAGTTATATCTTAGAAAGTACAAGAGGCCTAACGTATACTTTAACTTATTAAGTAGTGGTGTTCTAGGAGAATGTTATGCTCCTATCCTGGTTTTTGGTGCTGAACTATCTCAATATGTACCCTATCTAGTCTCTTTTTTGACCAGGCTTCTAATCTACAGTTTGTCTAGGTACCTTAGAGCCCCAGCTGTGATTACTCTCCACAGAAATTCCAGATGGAGCAGAGCTAAATATATAGATTTATTTAAAAATCTATAAGAAACTTATAATTGGAAAAAAATAGAATGTGTTTATAACTGTTAAAAGGGCCTTCTGTAAAAATGATAAGATACAAAATCACGAAGTTAAAAATTTGACTCTATTTTAATTTAAAAGTATTGTATGATAGGAGATCCAGAAGATATGGGACACTCACTATAATCAGTGATTTTTAAAACCCTGTGGAAAAAAATAATGTATTTTTCACTAGTAAGATTGTTCTGCTGTGTGTTCGTTCCATTGAATCGTAAGCTTCTTCCAATTGGTTACTTTTAACCATGTGTGAATCCATTTTAGATTGTGAACCGAATGTAATAAAGAAGAGAACTTATATAATTAGATGTGTTAGCCTATAAAATTGCATTTTGTTTGCCAAGTTTGGTTTGATTATAGCAGAAATTGATAAATTAGGGCAAAATGTTAACTTGTTAATAGAAAAAGTACTTAGGTGAAGCATTTTTTCTGGTTGGCTGGAGAGGATCAGAGGTTGTGGTTAAGACTCATGTGTATGACTTACTGCATGGAGATTCACTCACTCTGGGACCTTGGACTTACACAGTCAACAAACCTGGTAACAGCACCTTGACTCTGTCTCTGATTGTCCAAGTCCATGATGCCAGCTCCTCTTGTCAACAATTTGTGCCCCTGGATAATACTGTTTGGGTGACCTTTTTTTAGTCATTTGAATTGCTGCACCAGGCTCAAAGTACATGGGGTATATTGCATTTGATGAATAGGGTAAATAATAGGATTTATTTTTCTGATAAAAAACACACATAAATGCAAAATAAAAAAGATGTGTGCTCCACCATACTGCTAGAGAAATAGCAAGTCTAGTATATGTGCTGCCGAAGCGAGCACAGCAATAGCAAGTCTAAAGGAAGCAGCACTTCATCGTTCTTCACCTTTAATTATTTTGTTTTAAAATAAATGTCATACTACATTATTTTTGACATTATTTTTTAAAATGCCACCAGCACAGCCTCATCATTATTAAAGGAACAAAATAAAACTAAAATCTATTAAAATATAGATTGGCAAAGAATCCAGATATTTTTGTGAAGATTACTACATAGCCCTCAGTGGTTTATATGGTATCAGAACAGTTTTTATTTACTGTTTGCAGAAATACTTTCAGCTTGTTGAGTAAATACTTCCAGTTTGTTGAGCAAATAAATGTTTTTCTATCTGTGGCTTGGAGTTTGGAGCATATGGTTTTCTCTTATTTCCAGTTTTATTTTAACTTTAGATACAGAGTGTTTTCTATAGTTTTTGTTTGGTTTTTATGGTTTTCTCTTATTTCCAGTTTTATTTTAACTTTAGATACAGAGTGTTTTCTATAGTTTTTGTTTGGTTTTGATCTTTGACTACCTTGGATGTTTTCTGCCCCTTTGACAGTAAGACAGGTTTATATTTATATTTTCCTTTCACAAGTAAGCATTAAAAAAATAATTTTATGCTGGAAACTTTCAAAGCTATACAGAAGGAGAACAAATAGCATAACAGACCCCACGTACCCACCAACCAGCTTCAACAGTTATCATCAATATTTAACGTGTATCTTTTTGATAAGACATGTGGGCAGAGTCTTACTAATGAAAAAATAACAAGTGTGGCAAGATTGTATTAATTGGGGGAGAATTCCATTCTAATTGGCTTAAAATTTTTGAATTCTAAACTTAACAAGAATTTAAATAGTTTTAAATCTGTAAACTTATAAAACTTGATTAACCAAGTTTTGCCTAGTAGGAAGTGAATAGAGCTTATGTTCAACTGTGTTATTCAGCACATGCTTATGTGCAGCACATGCTTATTGTCTTGAGCCACTTTAAAATCATTTTTGGATGTAGACAGAGGACAAATCATGAATAAAATGCTCCTTTTTATTGTTACCTGTCATTTCAAGGGGGTTAATTTCATCTTCTCAGCTAAGTTCTTGAGAGTTGAAACTCCTGCACCCAACTTCTGTCTTAACTCCACCACCCCAATTACTTCCTTGCTTTGTAAAAAGCAAATAATTTAGTTTATTTGTTCATAATACTTACTAAGCATTTGTAAATTCTTGAAAATACTTCATGGACTTAGCCGTTATTATTAATTTTCTAATGAGCTTTCTTCTAAGATTATTTATTACCAAAAAAAATTTTTAATGTTTATTTTTGAGAGAGAGCGAGCAAGCATGAGTGGGGGTGGGGCAGAGAGAAGGGGACAGAGGATCCAAAGCGGGTTCTTGCTAACAGCGTGAGCCCAATGTGGGGCTCAAACTCACAAACTGGTGAGATCATGACCTGAGCCGAAGTTGGATGCTCAACTGACTGAGCCCTCTGGGCACCCTTCTTCTAAGATTATTTATAAAAAGTAAACCCAATCCTGATTTTGTGACTACAGATTAATAAAGAGTTAATTACGGATTAATAAAGTCACAGCAACAATAGTGATACTGGATACTTGGCTCCCGCCAGGTTCTAAATAGTTTCATTAAATCCTCACATGGACTTTTTGAGGAAGTTTTTTTAAAAAATCCCTGTTTTGTGAAAGGAATCTGAGATTTAGGGAGTAAAAGTGATATGCCCAACATCCCACAGCTGGTATTGGCTAGGATTTTTTAAGTTGTATTTTGTTTGGGAAAGTGGTTCCTGTAATAAAACACGATTTGGTAAAATCCATAAATTTAAACTGCAGTATTATGAGTCTAACCATTAGTTTTCTTTCTTTTTTGTAATAGGCTACTGAATTCAATGAATGGAAGAATGTTCTATTTATCATACAGTTTCTTCTTTCCTGTTTTTTGGGGTAAGAAACCATAGACAAGTATAAGCTCAGTCTATGACATCTCTTGACAAGTCAAATCGAAATATACATTCTGTATGCTCTGTTAAAATCCCTTTGTCTATGCTTCTCCAGCTTTCTCTGGAAAGTACCCCTGCAGCAGAGGAGTGGAGTGAGACCCAGGATCCCTGGGAACACAGCCCAAAAGACCAGGAGCAAGCATGAAACACTGTTATTTTTGAGAGTCATGTTAACATCACATTTCTCCAAAATATGATGTTGTCTATTGATTTCTGAAAGTTAGTCTGCATGAGGTCCGCTGATGTATTACATTCAGTGCTATTTGTTGTCTTTGCTACAATGTCCCTCAGTTTTCAAGATCTTCCACCCACATAAATATGTGGAAATGACAACCATTTACTCTAGTGTGGTACCTGCTGTATTCAGGGAAATTTCTGAGGACCATTGTCCAAGCCATTGTATTGTCCAACAATTTTAGGCTTTTGTCTTAAAATTTTCCTTACGTCTGTCTTCCTGTTGAGAAGCCATGCAGCCTGTGTCTTTTATCTTCTGAAAACTTGAAAATTCCCTTTCATGAATAGGTAATACACGCAACTAAATAATCCAAGAACTGCAACAGAATTCACAGGGAACAAAAGCTACTCCATTTTTCCCTGTCCCCCAGCACTGCAGTTTTCTTCTTCAGAGGTGACCCCTGTTTGAAGTTTTTGGCATATCTTTCCTGAGTGGGGCTACATGCATAGACGAACACCTATCTTATCCCATACTGAAAGGTGCTTTGAATGACTATGTCAGGGAATTACTTATCAAAAGTAATTCTGTGAATTTCCCCCCCCCCTTTTTTTTTACCGCCAGTAGAATAGTTTTCATTATGTTTAAATTGGCTAAGAACACCTCAGTCTCTTTGATCAACACTTAAAAATTCTCAAACTTGATTTTAATTGCAGTGTTGTAGTCTCACACGATGCAAACATTTATGTATAACTTCCATTTCACTAATTCTCTTTTTAGCTGTGTCTGATTTAATGTTGAGCCTCTTGATTGACTTTTTTTTTCAATATATGAAATTTATTGTCAAATTGGTTTCCATACGACACCCAGTGCTCATCCCAAAAGGTGCCCTCCTCAATACCCATCACCCACCCTCCCCTCCCTCCCACCCCCCATCAACCCTCAGTTTGTTCTCAGTTTTTAACAGTCTCTTATGCTTTGGCTCTCTCCCACTCTAACCTCTTTTTTTTTTTTTTTTCCTTCCCCTCCCCCATGGGTTTCTGTTAAGTTACTCAGGATCCACATAAGAGTGAAACCATATGGTATCTATCTTTCTCTGTATGGCTTATTTCACTTAGCATCACACTCTCCAGTTCCATCCACGTTGCTACAAAAGGCCATATTTCATTCTTTCTCATTGCCACGTAGTATTCCATTGTGTATATAAACCACAATTTCTTTATCCATTCATCAGTTGATGGACATTTAGGCTCTTTCCATAATTTGGCTATTGTTGAGAGTGCTGCTATAAACATTGGGGTACAAGTGCCCCTATGCATCAGTACTCCTGTATCCCTTGGGTAAATTCCTAGCAGTGCTATTGCTGGGTCATAGGGTAGGTCTATTTTTAATTTTCTGAGGAACCTCCACACTGCTTTCCAGAGCAGCTGCACCAATTTGCATTCCCACCAACAATGCAAGAGGGTTCCCATTTCTCCACATCCTCTCCAGCATCTATAGTCTCCTGATTTGTTCATTTTAGCCACTCTGACTGGTGTGAGGTGATATCTGAGTGTGGTTTTGATTTGTATTTCCCTGATAAGGAGCGACATTGAACATCTTTTCATGTGCCTGTTGGCTATCTGGATGTCTTCTTTAGAGAAGTGTCTATTCATGTTTTCTGCCCATTTCTTCACTGGGTTATGTGTTTTTTGGGTGTGGAGTTTGGTGAGCTTTTTATAGATTTTGGATACTAGCCCTTTGTCCAATATGTCATTTGCAAATATCTTTTCCCATTCCGTTGGTTGCCTTTTAGTTTTGTTGGTTGTTTCCTTTGCTGTGCAGAAGTTTTTTATTTTCATAAGGTCCCAGTAATTCATTTTTGCTTTTAATTCCCTTGCCTTTGGGGATGTGTCGAGTAAGAGATTGCTACGGCTGAGGTCAGAGAGGTCTTTTCCTGCTTTCTCCTCTAGGGTTTTGATGGTTTCCTGTCTCACATTCAGGTCCTTTATCCATTTTGAGTTTATTTTTGTAAATGGTGTGAGAAAGTGGTCTAGTTTCAACCTTCTTCATGTTGCTGTCCAGTTCTCCCAGCACCATTTGTTAAAGAGACTGTCTTTTTCCCATTGGATGTTCTTTCCTGCTTTGTCAAAGATTAGTTGGCCATACGTTTGTGGGTCTAGTTCTGGGGTTTCTATTCTATTCCATTGGTCTGTGTGTCTGTTTTTGTGCCAATACCATGCTGTCTTGATGATTACAGCTTTGTAGTAGAGGCTAAAGTCTGGGATTGTGATGCCTCCTGCTTTGGTCTTCTTCTTCAAAATTACTTGGCTATTCGGGGCCTTTTGTGGTTCCATATGAATTTTAGGATTGCTTGTTCTAGTGTCGAGAAGAATGCTGGTGCAATTTTGATTGGGATTGCATTGAATGTGTAGATAGCTTTGGGTAGTATTGACATTTTGACAATATTTATTCTTCCAATCCGTGAGCAGGGAATGTCTTTCCATTTCTTTATATCTTCTTCAGTTTCCTTCATAAGCTTTCTATAGTTTTCAGCATACAGATCTTTTACATCTTTGGTTAGATTTATTCCTAGGTATTTTATGCTTCTTGGTGCAATTGTGAATGGGATCAGTTTCTTTATTTGTCTTTCTGTTGCTTCATTGTTAGTGTATAAGAATGCAACTGATTTCTGTACATTGATTTTGTATCCTGCAACTTTGCTGAATTCATGTATCAGTTCTAGCAGACTTTTGGTGGAGTCTATCAGATTTTCCATGTATAATATCATGTCATCTGCAAAAAGCGAAAGCTTGACTTCATATTTGCCAATTTTGATGCCTTTGATTTCCTTTTGTTGTCTGATTGCTGATGCTAGAACTTCCAACACTATGTTAAACAACAGTGGTGAGAGTGGGCATCCCTGTCGAGTTCCTGATCTCAGGGAAAAAGCTCTCAGTTTTTCCCCATTGAGGATGATGTTAGCTGTGGGCTTTTCATAAATGGCTTTTATGATGTGTAAGTATGTTCCTTCTATCCCGAATTTCTCAAGGGTTTTTATTAAGAAAGGGTGCTGGATTTTGTCAAAGGCCTTTTCTGCATCGATTGACAGGATCATATGGTTCTTCTCTTTTTTTTTTTTATTAATGTGATGTATCACGTTGATTGATTTGCAAATGTTGAACCAGCCCTGCATCCCAGGAATGAATCCCACTTGATCATGGTGAATAATTCTTTTTATATGCTGTTGAATTCGATTTGCTAGTATCTTATTGAGAATTTTTGCATCCATATTCATCAGGGATATTGGCCTGTAGTTCTCTTTTTTTTACTGGGTCTCTGTCTAGTTTAGGAATCAAAGTAATACTGGCTTCATAGAATGAGTCTGAAAGTTTTCCTTCCCTTTCTATTTCTTGGAATAGCTTGAGAAGGATAGGTATTATCTCTGCTTTAAACGTCTGGTAGAACTCCCCTGGGAAGCCATCTGGTCCTGGACTCTTATTTGTTGGGAGATTTTTGATAACCGATTCAATTTCTTTGCTGGTTATGGGTCTGTTGAAGCTTTCTATTTCCTCCTGATTGAGTTTTGGAAGAGTGTGGGTGTTTAGGAATTTGTCCATTTCTTCCAGGTTGTCCAATTTGTTGGTATATAATTTTTCATAGTATTCCCTGATAATTGTTTGTATCTGTGAGGGATTGGTTGTAATAATTCCATTTTCATTGATGATTTTATCTATTTGGGTCATCTCCCTTTTCTTTTTTTGAGAAGCCTGGCTAGAGGTTTGTCAATTTTATTTTTTCAAAAAACCAACTCTTGGTTTCGTTGGTCAGCTCTACAGTTTTTTTAGATTCTATATTGTTTATTTTTGCTCTGATCTTTATTATTTCTCTTCTTCTGCTGGGTTTAGGCTGCCTTTGCTGTTCTGCTTCTATTTTCTTTAGGTGTGCTGTTAGATTTTGTATTTGGGATTTTTCTTGTTTCTTGAGATAGGCCTGGATTGCGATGTATTTTCCTCTCAGGACTGCCTTTGCTGCATCCCAAAGCATTTGGATTGTTGTATTTTCATTTTTGTTTGTTTCCATATATTTTTTAATTTCTTCTCTAATTGCCTGGTTGACCCATTCATTCTTTAGTAGGGTGTTCTTAACCTCCATGTTTTTGGAGGTTTTCCAGACTTTTTCCTGTGGTTGATTTCAAGCTTCATAGCATTGTGGTCTGAAAGTATGCATGGTATAATTTCAATTCTTGTAAACTTATGAAGGGCTGTTTTGTGACCCAGTATATGATCTATCTTGGAGAATGTTCCATGTGTACTCGAGAAGAAAATATATTCTGTTGCTTTGGGATGCAGAGTTCTAAATATATCTGTCAAGTCCATCTGATCCAATGTCTCATTCAGGGCCCTTGTTTCTTTATTGACCATGTGTCTAGATGATCTATCCATTTCTGTAAGTGGGGTGTTAAAGTCCCTTGCAATTACCACATTCTTATCAATAAGGTTGCTTATGTTTATGAGTAATTGTTTTATATATTTGAGGGCTCCTGTATTCGGCGCATAGACATTTATAATTGTTAGCTCTTCCTGATGGATAGACCCTGTAATTATTATATAATGCCCTTCTTCATCTCGTTACAGCCTTTAATTTAAAGTCTAGTTTGTCTGATATAAGTATGGCTACTCCAGCTTTCTTTTGGCTTCCAGTAGCATGATAAATAGTTCTCTATCCCCTCACTCTCAATCTAAAGGTGTCCTCAGATCTAAAATGAGTCTCTTGTAGACAGCAAATAGATGGGTCTTGTTTTTTTATCCATTCTGATGCCCTATGTCTTTTGGTTGGCGCATTTAATCCATTTACATTCAGTGTTATTATAGAAAGATACGGGTTTAGAGTCATTGTGATGTCTGTATGTTTTATGCTTGTAGTGATGTCTCTGGTACTTTGTCTCACAGGATCCCCCTTAGGATTTCTTGTAGGGCTGGTTTAGTGGTGACAAATTCCTTCAGTGTTTGTTTGTTTGTTTGGGAAGACCTTTATCTCTCCTTCTATTCTAAATGACAGACTTGCTGGATAAAGGATTCTCGGCTGCATATTTTTTCTGTTTAGCACACTGAAGATCTCGTGCCAATTCTTTCTGGCCTGCCAAGTTTCAAAAGAGAGATCAGTCACGAGTCTTATAGGTCTCCCTTTATATGTGAGGGCACGTTTATCCCTTGCTGCTTTCAGAATTTTCTCTTTATCCTTGTATTTACCAGTTTCACTATGATATGTCGTGCAGAAGATCGATTCAAGTTACGTCTGAAGGGAGTTCTCTGTGCCTCTTGGATTTCAATGCCTTTTTCCTTCCCCAGTTCAGGGAAGTTCTCAGCTATAATTTCTTCAAGTACCCCTTCAGCACCTTTCCCTCTCTCTTCCTCCTCTGGGATACCAATTATGCATATATTATTTCTTTTTAGTGTATCACTTAGTTCTCTAATTTTCCCCTCATACTCCTGGATTTTTTTATCTCTCTTTCTCTCAGCTTCCTCTTTTTCCATAACTTTATCTTCTAGTTCACCTATTCTCTCCTCTGCCTCTTCAATCCGAGCCGTCGTCGTTTCCATTTTGTTTTGCATTTCGTTTAAAGCGTTTTTCAGCTCCTTGTGACTGTTCCTTAGTCCCTTGATCTCTGTAGCAAGAGATTCTCTGCTGTCCTCTATACTGTTTTCAAGCCCAGGGATTAATTTTATGACTATTATTCTAAATTCACTTTCTGTTATATTATTTAAATCCTTTTTGATCAGTTCATTAGCTGTTGTTATTTCCTGGAGATTCTTCTGAGGGGAATTCTTCCGTTTGGTCATTTTGGATAGTCCCTGGAGTGG
Organism: Acinonyx jubatus; assembly: GCF_027475565.1. Taxonomy (NCBI): domain Eukaryota; kingdom Metazoa; phylum Chordata; class Mammalia; order Carnivora; family Felidae; genus Acinonyx; species Acinonyx jubatus. Next base: position 63,076,491 of record NC_069391.1, read on the forward strand.
TGCGGACCTGCAGGGCACTTCCCCTGCGCTGTGGTGTATAACTGGAGTTGGTGGGCGGGGCCGCAGTCAGACCTGATGTCTGCCTTCAGCCCACCGCTGGGGCCACAGTCAGACTGGTGTGTGCCTTCTCTTCCCTCTCCTAGGGGCGGGATTCACTGTGGGGTGGCGTGGCCCGTCTGGGCTACTTGCACACTGCCAGGCTTGTGGTGCTGGGGATCTGGCGTATTAGATGGGGTGGGTAGGCAAGGTGCACGGGGGCAGGAGGGGCAGGCTTAGCTCTCTTCTCCTTAGGTGATCCACTTCAGGAGGGGCCTTGTGGCAGCGGGAGGGAGTCAGATCCGCTGCTGGAGGTTTGGCTCCGCAGAAGCACAGCGTTGGAGCAAGTTCCCTGGCAGGAACTGGTTCCCTTTGGGATTTTGGCTGGGGGATGGGCGAGGGAGATGGCGCTGGCGAGTGCCTCTGTTCCCCACCAAACTGAGCTCTGTCCTCCGGGGGCTCAGCAACTCTCCCTCCCTTTGTCCTCCAGCCTTCCTGCTTTCTGAGCAGAGCTATTAACTTATGACCTCCCAGATGCTAAGTCGCGCTTGCTGTCGGAACACACTCCGTCCGGCCCCTCCGCTTTTGCCAGCCAGACTTGGGGGCTCTGCTTGGCCGGCGAGCCGCCCCTCCGCCCCGGCTCCCTCCCGCCAGTCCGTGGAGCGCGCACCGCCTCGCCGCCCTTCCTACCCTCTTCCGTGGGCCTCTCGTCTGCGCTTGGCTACGGCGACTCCGTTCTGCTAATCCTCTGGTGGTTTTCTGGGTTATTTAGGCAGGTGTAGGTGGAATCTAAGTGATCAGCAGGATGCATGGTGAGCCCAGCATCCTCCTACGCTGCCATCTTCCAACCTCCCCTTGATTGACTTTTTGATTTTAACAATTTTTTATTTGTGAAAGTTTCATTTTTTTTTTTTTTTTACAAACGTATTCACTCCTAACATTCTCTCATTGGTGATCTTTGGACTGTAGTAACTTTCATTTCTTTAAATGTTATACACATAGCTGTTCTGTATTCTTCATTTAATGATTCCAATTATCTGCAGTTTTTAAGAATCTAAATGTTATATATAGTTTGTGACTGTCAAACTGTGTGTGGTTGGTGACTTGTCGTGGTGAACACAGTGCTTAATCAGTGTTATGGGCTGAACGCTCATAACAAAATGCAAATTTGAGAAACCTTCCTGTGGGGACAAATTGTTTCTGGTCCTGCTGACAGCCAGGCATTGCCCCTGACCTGGACCGCTGTGTGCATTTCTGAGGGTCTAGGCTCAGTGAGCTAAAGTGTCCCTCCCAACGTGGAGTCTGGCTCAAGGCTGTTTCCAGACAGTGCTGTTCTGCTAAGGTCTCTGCCCCAAGGCACCCCTATTCTGTTTCAGTTGTGTTCTGCTCCGACTCCTGCCTGGCCCTAATACTTTATCAGTCTGTGTCCAGTTCCTCCTTTTTTAAAGGAAGAGGGTTTGGGTGACCTCTTGTGCCTCTTTCAAGACCAGTGATCTCTCAAGTAGTGTGTCCTTTCCAGGCATAGGTTGCTTTGCACTGGGAGGGTCCCTTAGTGCACTTAGGTAGCCATTGTCAGAAGCATAAGTTAAGTGAAATATTTGTAGTTTTCCCAGTTGTTGGCTGACATTTAACTTTGAAAACAAAATCTAAGCTATGCTTGTGAATCACCCTTTGTCAAACCATCTTTTCTCTCTGGTTAAAAAAAATTCAACCTATATCACACAAACTCAGACTAGCACTTTTCCCTGGCTAATCCCAGATTCACCTATGAACAACAGAGCTAAATTCCAAAGTTTTTCTCATTTCACTATAAACTCAATGAGATACTGTTTCTATTTTTTTTTTAATTTTTTTTTTTTTTACTTGCATTATACCACTTAGTCATTCCTTGAAGGAAATCAAGAAGTAAACCCTCCAATGTCAGCTGTCCTCAGTGAATGATGCGCTGGGGGGGTCTGGATATGAGCTGCCACTCTCTGGGACTTGCCTGCCATAGGCCTGGCCCTATCTGTGTATAACTCCATGCATTTTTTCCTATTTAATAATGTGTTTCTTAGAAAACAAATACTTTACAAAAGTTTTTGTCATCAGTAGTCACTTTGCAAATGAAAATGCCATAAAGGCATATCAATTATAAATAAACCAGTAAATGATGAAATCATCAAGATTTCAGGTTTTACCCAACTTTAAGGATGAAAACTAGGTAGGTCTGTTTTTTAAGTGGGTCTTTTGAGGACACTAAAATCATGGCACTATTTCAGCAGCTAAGTGTCTGAACTCTGGAATCAGATGGCCTGGGTTTGAATCATGGCTTTGCCACTTACTAACTCTGGGTCCTTGGACAAGTTATTTAACCACTCTGAGCCTCAATTTCCTTATCTTTAAAATGTGGACAATGAGATAAAGTATCTGATTCATAGGATGTGGATTGAATGAGATAATAGAGATGAGCACTTAGAACAATGCTGGACACGGAAAATGTCCAGTAATGTTAACTGTTGTTAAATATTTCTATTTCTTGAGGTCAGCCTGTTTTTGAGCTGACCTCTTTTCACCCCAGACAGAATTGGTTCTTCCTATAGTGCATGGCTTCAATAGTTTTTTTTTTTCTGTTACATATATAGTTGACCCTTGAACGACACATAAATGAACTGTGTGGGTTCATTTATGTGTGAATTTATAAATACACACAGTACTGTAAGTATATTTTCTCTTCCTTATTATTTTCTATTTTTATTATAGATATTGACTCTTTATTAGCTTTATATACTTAAATATCTCATTCCAGCATGTGACTTGTCTTTGTTACTTAGGGTTTTTCTTTTCTTTTTTTCTTAGAGTACATAATTTATTTAAATTGAAGTTCGTTAACGTACAGTGTAGTATTAGTTTCAGGAGGAGAAACCAGTGGTTCATCACTTCCATATAACACCCAGTACTTATCCAACAAGTGCCCTCCTTAATGCCCATCACCCATGTAGCCCATCCCAACACCAACCCTCAGTTTCTTCACTGTGTTTAAGAGTCTCTTATGGTTTGCTTCCCTCTCTGTTTTTGTCTTATTTTTCCTTCCCTTCCCCAGTGATCATCTGTTTTGTTAATTAAATTCCACATGAGTGAAATCGTATGATACTTGTCTTTCTCTGACTGACTTATTTCATTTAGCATAATACATTCTAGCTCCATCCACATTGTTGCAAATGGCAAGATTTCATTCTTTGTGATCACTGAGTAATATTCCATTGTATATATATACACCACATCTTCTTTATGCAGTCATCAGTTGATGTCCATTTGGCTCTTTCCATGATTTGGCTATTGTTGATAGTGCTGCTAAAACATTAGGGTGCATGTGCCCCTTCAGAATCAGCATTTTTGTATCCTTTGGATAAATACCTAGTAGTGCAATTGCTGGGTCGTAGGGTAGTTCTATTTTTAATTTTTTGAGGGCCCACCATACTATTTTCCAGAGGGGCTACCCCAGTTTGCATTCTCATCAATAGTTCAAGAGGGTTCCCGTTTCTCTGCATCCTTGCCAACATCTGTTGTTTCCTGAGTTGTTAATTTTAGCCATTCTAACAGGTGTGAGGTGGTATCTTATTTTGGTTTTGATTTGTATTTCCCTGATGATGAGTGATGTGGAGCATCTTTTCATATGTCTGTTAGCCATCTGGATGTCATCTTTGGAAAAGTGTCTCTTCATGTCTTCTGACTACTTCTTTATTGGATTATTTGTTTTTTGGGTGTTGAGTTTGATAAATTCTTTAAAATTTTTGTTTAATTTATTTTTTAAGTTTACATCCAAGTTAGTTTACATATAATGCAACAATGATTTCATTGTTCAGGAGTAGATTCCTTAATGCCCCTTACCCTTTTAGCCCACCCCCTCTCCTACAACCTCTCCAGTAACCCTCTGTTTCTTCTCCATATTTAAGAGTCTCTTATGTTTTTGTCCCCCTCCCTGTTTTTTACTATTTTTGCTTCCCTTCCCTATGTTCATCTGTTTTGTATCTTAAAGTCCTCATATGAGTGAAGTCATATGATATTTATCTTTCTTTGACTAATTTTGCTTAGCATAATACCCTCCAGTTCCATCCATGTAGTTGCAAATGGCAAGATTCCATTCTATTTGATTGCTGAGTAATACTCCACTGTATATATATATACCGCATTTTCTTTATCCATTCATCCATGGATGGACATTTGGGCTCTTTCCATACTTTGGCTACTGTTGATAGGGCTTCTATAAACATTGGGGTGCATGTGTCCCTTTGAAACAGCATCCCTGTATCCCTTGGATAAATACTTAGTAGTGCAATTGCTGGGTCATAGGGTAGTTCTCGTTTTAATTTTTTGAGGAACCTCCACACTGTTTTTCAGATTGTTTGCCCCAGTTTGCATTCCCACCAGCAGTGCAAAAGAGGTCCTCTTTCTCCTGATCCTCGCCAACATCTCTTGTTGCTTGAGTTGTTAATGTTAGCCATTCGGACAGGTGTGAGGTGGTATCTCATTGTGGTTTTGATTTGTATTTCCCTGTTGATGAGTGATGTTGAGCATTTTTTCATGTGTCAGTTGGCCATCTGGATGTCTTCTTTGGAGAAGTGTCTATTCATGTCTTTTGCCCATTTCTTCACTGGATTATTTGTTTTTTGCGTGCTGAGTTTGCTAAATTCTTTATAGATTTTGGATACTAACCTTTTATCTGATATGTCATTTGCAAATATCTTCTCCCATTCTGTTGGTTGCCTTTTAGTTTTGCTGATGGTTTCCTTTGCTGTGCAGAAGTTTTTTATTTTTATGAGGTCCCAATAGTTCATTTTTGCTTTTGTTTCCCTTGCCTCTGGAAACGTGTTGAGTAAGAAGTTGCTGTGGCCGAGGTCAAAAAGGTTTTTGCCTGCTTTCTCCTCTAGGATTTTGATGGCTTTCTGTCTTACATTTAGGTCTTTCGTCCATTTTGAGTTTATTTTTGTAAATAAATAAAAAAAATTTTTTTTCTTAGAAGTGGTCCAGGTTCATTTTTCTGCATATTGCTATCCAGTTTTCCCAGCACCACTTGCTGAAGAGACTGTCTTTATTCCATTGGATATTCTTTCCTGCTTTGTCAAAGATTAGTTGGCCATACGTTTGTGGGTCCATTTCTAGATTCTCTATTCTGTTCCATTGATCTGAGTGTCTGTTCTTGTGCCAGTATCATACTGTCTTGATGATTACAGCTTTGTAGTACAGTTTGAAGTCCAGGATTGTGATGCCTCCTGCTTTGGTTTTCTTTTTCAAGATTGCTTTGGCTATTTGGGATCTTTTCTGGTTCCATACAAATTTTAGGATTGTTTGTTCTAGCTCTGTGAAGATGCTGGTGTTATTTTGATAGGGATTGAATTGAATGTATAGATTGCTTTGGGTAGTATCAACATTTTAACAATGTTTGTTCTGCCAATCCAGGAACATGGAATATTTTTCCTTTTTTGTGTGTGTCTTCTTCAATTTCTTTCATAAGCTTTCTAGTTTTCAGTATATAGATTTTTCACCTCTTTTGGTTAGATTTATTCCTAGGTATTTTATGGTTTTTGGTGCAGTTGTAAATGGAATCAATTCCTTGATTTCTCTTTCTGTTGCTTCATTGTTGGTGTATAGGAATGCAACCGATTTCTGTGCATTGATTTTATATCCTGCAACTTTGCTGAATTCATGGATCAGTTCTAGCAGTTTTTTGGTGGAATCTTTTGGGTTTTCCATATAGAGTATCATGTCATCTGTGAAGAGTGAAAGTTTGGCTTCCCCCTGGCTGATTTGGATGCCTTTTATTTCTTTGTATTGCCTGATTGCTGAGGCTAAGACTTCCAATACTATGTTGAATAACAGTGGCGAGAGTGGACATCCCTGTCTTGTTCCTGACCTTAGGGGGAAAGCTCTCAATTTTTCTCCATTGAGGATGATATCAGTGATAGGTCTTTCATATGTGTCTTTTGTGATCTCGAGGTATGATTCTTCTATCCCTACTTTCTTAAGGGTTTTTAGCAATAGAGGATGCTGTATTTTGTCAAATGCTTTCTTTGCATCTATTGAGAGGATCATGTGGTTCTTCTCCTTTCTTTTATTGATGTGATGCATCACATTGATTGTTTTGCAGATATTGAACCAGCCCTGCATCCCAGATGTAAATCCCACTTGGTCGTGGTGAATAATTTTTTTAATGTATTGTTGGATCTGGTTGGCTAATATCTTGTTGAGGATTTTGCATCCGTGTTCATCAGAGAAATTGGTCTGTAGTTCTCCTTTTTAGTGGGGTCTTTGTCTGGTTTTGGAATCAAGGTAATGCTGGCTTCCTAGAAAGAGTTTGGAAGTTTTCCTTCCATTTCTAATTTTTGGAACAGCTTCAAAAGAATAGGTGTTAACTCTTCCTTAAATGTTTGGTAGAATTCCCCTGGAAAGCCATCCAGCCCTGGACTCTGGTTTTTTAAGGAGATTTTTGATTACTAATTCGATTTCTTTCCTGGTTATGGTTATTTTCTATTTCTTCCTGTTTCAGTTTTGGTAGTTTATATGTTTCTAGGAATTTGTCCATTTCTTCCAGATTGCCCATTTTATTGGCATATAATTGCTCATAATATTCTCTTAGTATTTTTATTTCTGCTGTGTTGGTTTTGATCTCTCCTCTTTCATTCTTGATTTTATTTATTTCGGTCCTTTCCTTTTTCTTTTTGACCAAATTGGATAGTGGTTTATCAATTTTGTTAATTCTTTCAAAGAACCAGCTTCTGGTTTTATTGATCTGTTCTACTGTTTTTTCTTTGTTTGTTTGTTTGTTTTTGTTTTTGTTTTCAATAGCATTGATTCCTGCTCTAATCATTATTATTTCTTGTCTTCTGCTGGCTTTGGGTTTTATTTGCTGTTCTTTTTCCAGCTCGTTAAGATGTAAGGTTAGATTGTGTATCTGAGACCTTTCTTCCTTCTTTAGGAAGACCTGGATTGCTATATACTTCCCTCTTATGACTGCCTTTGCATCCCAGAGGTTTTGGGTGGTGGTGTTATCATTTTCATTGGCTTCCATGTACTTTTTAATTGCCTCTTTAACTTCTTGGTTAAACCATTCATTCTTTAGTAGGATGTTCTTTAGGCTCCAAGTATTAGTTATCTTTCCAAATTTTTTCTTGTGGTTGATTTTGAGTTTCATAGCATTGTGGTCTGAAACTATGCACAGTATAATCTCAATCTTTTTGTGCTTGTTGAGGGATGATTTGTGTCCCAGTATGTAATCTATTCTGGAGAATGTTCCATGTGCACTGGAGAAGAATGTATATTCTGCTGCTTTAGGATGAAGTGTTCTGAAACAGTCTGTTAAGTCCATCTGGTCCAGTGCGTCATTCAAAGCCATTGTTTCCTTCTTGATTTTCTTCTTAGATGATCTGTCCATTGTTGTAAGTGGGATGTTGAAGTCCCCTACTATTATGGTATTTATAATCAGTGAGTTTATGTTTATGATTAATTGATATATATATTTGGGTACTCTCACATTTGGAGCATAAATGTTTACAATTGTTAGATCTTCTCGGTGGATAGACCCCTTAATTATGATATAATGCTTTTCTTCATCTCTTGTTACAGTCTTTATTTTAAAGTCTAGATTTTAATCTAGATATAATCTGATATAAATATGGCTACTCCAGCTTTGTTTTTCGACTGTTACCATGAAAGATGGTTCTCCATCCCCTTGCTTTCAATCTGAAGGTGTCTTTAGGTCTAAAGTGGGTCTCTTGTAAACAGCATTTAGATGGATCTTGTTTTCTTATCCATTCTGTTACCCTATGTCTTTTGATTGGAGCATTTAGTCCATTGATGTTTAGAGTGAGTACTGAAAGATATGAATTTATTGCCATTTTGTTTCTTGTAGAATTGGAGTTTCTGGTGGTGTTCTCTGGTCCTTTCTAGTCTTTGTTGCTTTTGGTCTTTTTTTTTTTCTTTTTTTTTTTCCATCTTTTCTCCCTTCAGAGAGCCCCCATTAAAATTTCTTGCAGGGGTGGTTTAGTGGTCATGAAATCCTTTAATTTTTGTTTGTCTGGGAAACTTTTAATCTCTCCTTCTATTTTGAATGACAGTCTTGCTGGATAAAGAATTCTTGGCTGCATATTTTTCTGATTCAGCACATTGAATATGCCCTGCCACTCCTTTCTGGCCTGCCAAGTTTCTGTGGATAGGTCTGCTGCAAACCTGATCTGTCTTCCCTTTTAGGTTAGGGACTATTTTTCCCTTGCTGCTTTCATGATTCTCTCCTTGCCTGAGTGTTTTGTGAATTTGACTGTGATATGCCTTATTGATGGTCGGTTTTTGTTGAATCTAATGGGAGTCCTTTGTGTTTCCTGGATTTTGATGTCTGTGTCTTTCCCCGGGTTAGGGAAGTTTTCTGCTATGATTTGCTCACATAACCCTTCTACCCCTTTTTCTCTTTCTTCATCTTCTTGGACCCCTATGATTCTAATGTTGTTCCTTATTGATGAGTCACCAATTTCTCTAATTCTTGTACTCTTTTGCCTTAGTCTCCCTCTTTTTTTTCTGCTTCATTATTCTTCATAAGTTTGTCTTCTATATCGCTGATTCGCTATTCTGCCTCATCCATCCTTGCTGCCGTGGCATCTATTCATGATAACAGCTCAGTTATAGCATGTTTTATTTCATCCTGACTAGCTTTTACTTCTTATCTCCACAGAGAGGGATTCTAATCTGTTTCTGACCCTAGCTAGTATTCTGGTTATTGTGATTCTAAATTCTGGTTCAGACATCTTGCTTGTATCTGTGTTGCTTAAGTCCCTGGCTGTCATTTCTTCCAGCTCTTTCTTTGTGGTGAATTCCTTCATTTCATCATTTTGAAGGAAGAAAAGGAATTGATAAGGTAAAAAAAAAAAGAAAATTAAAAAATTAAAAACAACACATACAAATCAAATGCATGATGCTAGATTCTAGGTGTGTTTTGGTCTGGTTATTGAAAGGAGCTTGATAGAAAAAAAAGGGGAAAAAAAAGAAAAAAAGTTTAAAAATTTGAGAAAATGAATACAGTGAAATAGAATAAAATGAAATGGAAGTAAAATAGAATTTGAAAAATTTACAAAAGAAGTAAAAAATATAGTTAAAAAATAAAAATATTTTTAATAAAAATTGAAAATAAAAATAACTTTTTTCTCTCTGTATTCAAGAAAAGAAATGAAAAAGAAAAAAAAAGAAAATTGAATAGATGGACCCTTGAACAGACTGAAATATGATTGAAATTACATTGGTTTCCCCTAGAAGTCAAACTATGAAGCACTTTATAGTCCACAAACTAGGCAGGCGGAGAGATTTGTGATGTTCCTGAAGAGCGAGGTTGGCCCAGTTGGGTGGGGCTTAGTGCAACAACTCCATTCTCCACTAAATGGCGCTGCTTAGATTACTGGGGTGATTGTTGTGGTGCTTGTAGGTATGTATAAGCATGTGCAGGAGGGGTGAAAATGGCATCACCCAGCTACCCAGTCTCTAGTATTGGAACTCTGTGCTCTCCCCAATGAGCAACTGCAACTGCACACCTGTACTTTTTCTCCGGCTTCTGTCTACTCCCCGCTTTTACACTGTCTGTGACCAAGCCATCAGGTTGTCAGGCCGCACCTCCTTCCTGAGTTTTATCTCACATGTGGCTGTGTTTCCCAACCCCTCACTTCTGAGGGGCTGTGGCTTTCACCCACTCAGATCCTCTGGGGGAGAGTCTCACCAAGCAATGGCTGAGTGTCGGCTGCACCCAGGAATGTTCGCGGGACCGTGCTGCTGCTGATTCCCAGAGACTGTGGCTGGGTGGCAGCCTGCCCCAGAAAAAGTTCACGTGATCGTGTAGCAGCAGTGTTTCAGGGATTATGGAAAATCACAACACACATCTGGCACCAGGCTTCACCCTTAATGACCTTGCTCCAGTACCAGTGAATGTGGTTGTTCTCTGGGGTCTGCTGGGACTGGGTGGCTGCATAGCCTCTACCAAATGCCCTTCCAGCAGTGGAACCGTTTCTTCCTGTGTGGCCTGAGAACCTCCCGGACTCCACTCTGCTCCTGGGGATTTGCCCTTCCCACCAGAGCACCGCCAAGTATTGAGCTGTGGAGTTTCAGACTCTGTGCTCCCCCTGTTTATAGAGTCTTAATGGAATTTAAACCCTCTCCTTTCTCCTTTCTCCCTTTTTAGTTCAGTCCCTGTGGCTGTTTCCAGTTTTCCACTTTCCAGCTGCTTTTGGAGGGGAGGTACTTTTCCCGAACTCTCTCCCTATCTGTGTCCTCTCTCCACAAGCAAAACAGCTCTCTTCCCTCCGTGGCTTCTCTCTCCCCCAGTTCACTTCTCCGTGCCGTGTACCTGCTGAGTTCTGTGGTTCAGGTTGTGCAGATTATTGTGTTAATCCTCAAATCCATTTTCTAGGTGTGCAGGATGGTTTAGTGTTGATCTGGCCGCATTTCATGGACGCGAGACACACAAAAAACTTTCATGCTGTTCTACCATCTTGGCCTCTCCCTGAGTTTGATCAGTTCTTTATAGATTTTGGATACTAACCCTTTATCTGATATGTCATTTGTAAATATTTTTTCCCATTCCATTGGTTGCCTTTTAGTTTTGTTGATTGTTTCCTTCACTGTGCATAAGTTTTTTATCTTGATGAGGTCCCAATAACTCATGATTTTCTTAATAATATTTCCTTTTCTCTAGCTTACTTTATTGTAAGAATACAGTATTCAATGCATATAATATACAAAATATGTGTTAATTGACTATGTTGTCAGTAAGGTTTCTGGTCTACAGTAGGCTATTAGCAGTTAAGTTTTTGGGAAGTCAAAAGTTATACCTAGATTTTTGACTGGGGGGGGGTTGGCACCCCTAGCTTCTGTGTTGTTCAGGGATCAGCTCTACTTTACCTTCAGGGGTCAAATTTTAATTCTGAAACTGCTCTTGAAGGAAACTCCAATTTTGGCATAGTGTATTTTTCAAAATCCTTTCTCAAAGTTTCTCACTCAAAGCATTGGATCACTTATTTTTTCACAGTAAGAGAAGCCATTATAAGCTTCTGAGCATATTCTTGGTTTTCAGAACAATCGGTACTGGGCTCATCTGTCCCTTTTCTTTAGCCTCTGCTCAAGGAATGACTTAGGGCTCATACATATGCATCCCAACCCTTGATTCCAGAGGATTCTGATGCTCAGCTTCTTACTTATTTTCACTCTTTCAAGTTTGCATTTCAAACTTGCTTTTTCTAACCACCAAACCTCTGTCCCTGTTGAAATATAATTACAGAATTATAACACTTAAAAAATATATGTTAAATGAATGGAATGGTGAAAAGGGTAGGATTTTAATTTTTTTTTCGAATTATGGTAGAAAGATTCAGCTCTTGAAAATGCTGTTTGTAATCAGGAGTTTGTAAATAAAACATATGATTGAGTTTAATTATGTCAGGAAGGTAAACTGGATTGTGGGATCTAAGATAATTTAATGCAGGCAAAAGTAAAATATAGGCTGAAATTTAAGTTGACAAACTAGATTTTAAAAAGCTCGCTCTGCAAGTCTTTTTAATATTGCTGAAAAATTACAGGCTCCAGTTCATTCATACCAGTGGCTGGCCCAGCCCTTGGGCCTTGGAGGTGATTATTCTAGTCTCTTTCTGCCCCAGTAGCAGATCTTTTGATCCCACTGAAGCAGCAATATATTCCTTAATGAAAACACAGAAGTATCAAATATTTTCTAATCACAGGATAAAAAAATGTTTTATTCTTTGAACCTTCACTTCTCCCACCAAGATGTAACAGATAAGAGAAAACAGGACCCTGCAGATAGCTGGGGCATAGGAGCAACGGCACTTTAAAGACTGCAGATATTCCCACGTTCTCAACAAATCAAATCTTAGTGTAAGATTGGTGCTTTGGGAGGATGGACCATAGTTATCCCACGATTTTGGCATCCCTGGCACAGCACTGAGAGCTTGGGTAGGAGTGTGTTCTTACTAGAGATGGGTGAGATGATATTACTTGAAATTCTTTGAAATCTGGAATTAGAGTAATGTGCTAGGGTACCACTGTGGTTTGTGAAAGGACTGTAAAAGTGGCCCATTATTATTTGAACATTTGTGTTGAATTTATGTATATGCTCATTCATGGAATGATAAGCAGCACAAGTTGTAAACGAGGTCATTTGTGTTCTATTTGTGACTGCCGCCGGTTTGCCCTACAATTTTGGGTAAATCAGTTATTTTTTTTGTGTCATTTTCAGAAATGGTAAGAACCTTGGAGCAGGAGTTCTGCTCCAGGGTTTCCATGTGAGCACCTCCATCTCTTGGAGACCTATAAGCTCAAATATACTGTTGGCATCTGTTGTCTGAATGTGTATCATATATATGTGCTATTATTTTTCAAATGTACATAGATGATATCTGATCTAAAAAATACAGAATGGCAAGAAGCTGCTAATTCAGCAATGCCTTTAAATATCTGCATTTTGTTAATCCACGGATGCTAAAAGCAAAACTACTGTCAAGTGGAGGTTGACATTTTTAGTGTTAAAAGTGGTATGGTTTCCTTTGTACTGAGTTAATAGAAGTTCTTTTAGTTTAGAGCCTTGTTCTTAGCCAAAGGACTATATAGGGTGCACATTGGCATATAGAAAGGTTGTTTCTTAGAAAGAAAATTGTAATACACTACTTTGATCCTTGTGGATATATCTATATATATCTATACATCCATGTCTATATATCTATCTATGTGTATCTATTTATCTTCCCTCTGGGGACACCTGGTGGTGATACTGAGAAGTGCAGCCTTTTGGTCTAGAGGCTATCTTTTACTTAGGACATTGGCTAATTCAGACTCCTCCAGACCTTGGAGAGGGGAGCTCCTTCTGTGCTCTGCCCAGCTGATGAGTTTGTGCTCTAGTTGTCCACACTCATGGATACTGAGATCTTATATCCAAGGTATTCTCCAATTCTGAATGTAAGTGGAGGTGTTTTCACTAAAATTAGGATGGAGAAAACGTTGCATGATTAGAACCCTGGGGTAGGAATTTTTAAATAAAAATAAAAGTAAAAACTATGACTGCTTTGGGTTTAAGTCTGTACTAATTTAGGAAGCCTGCAGGAAACTTTTCTGTATCCAGTAAGTTGGGTGAGACCCCTTCTCTGTGCTATAATCTCTGGTATTTTATTAGACTCACCTCCTCCAGGGCAGATGCTGTGGGTTATGTACTCTTACTATCTGGACCTAGCAGAGTAGGCACTCAGTAACATCATATTGAGTTTTTTAATCTTTTTATTTTATGCATGAATAGGATTATTTATAGTTCCTGGGGCTATGAATTAATGTTGAATTTATGAAAATTATAAACATAAAAAACTTAGATTTTTTTAAGCCTTTAAATTCAGTTTATGAATACTGTTGCTCTCTTTATAAAGTTACTAATTTTTGTATTGACATAGCATTTACTTTCATTATTTATTAATGGTTTATTAATTCAAGTTTAGCTGATTAAAACCTCCTAAACAATTTAGTGTACATTGGTCTCATTTACCAAAAAAAATTAAGCATTTTAAACTGCATTTACAAATACAATTCACCTTATTTTTCTCCAGCTATTCTAAGCCCTAATAAAGCCCTAGCAAAGCTTATGAGCCAGGTTGCCTAACACACCTAAGCAACTCCTTGAAATCTAATAAACCAAACTTAGAAATGTGGTAAATCAGCTTCTTTTAAACATCAGATACTGTGTTCAGATGGACTCAGATTTTCTTACCTCTTTCAAATGAAAATTGCAAGTGTAATCCCAATTGCAAATTTCAGTTTCAAACCACAGAGGCCAAGATGTTGGGTGCTCTAACTTGTCAAATTGTGGTAATTAGCTTAATAACAGAGACATGGTATTCTGAAGATTACAGAATTTAAGTTTGTAATTGAGTTTATTCCTTAACATGAAAGCCTGGTGTACTTTATCTCTAATATTTTTCTCTACTATCCCTATTAAGAAACATACTCAGGCCAAAAGCAGTTACTGTGTTGAAGATTTGTGATCCGGATTCTGTTATTAACAGTTTGGAGATTCTCACCTGGACCCTGGGCTGGGCACTAAATTCTGGTAGGAAGATACTCCCTAAGACACAGGGACACAGGCTGAGCCCTTTCTGGAGTCTGATTCCCTCTGCTCTGTCACTGGGAGTCCAGGCTTATGCCTCCTAACTGGGATTTAGCTTTAAAATCAAACACATCTTATGATCCCTCTTTTTGGGTGGATGGAATTTGCACCCCACTTACGCCTCAGCTAATTGTCTTCACTTCTTGAGTGAAATGAACATATTTCTTCTGATTGGATTCTTTCCTGTACATATATGCTTTTTGTGTGGTTCTTGATTACAGTTCTGTAGTCATTTTCTTTTCAATATAGTACTCAACGTTGAATGTCTGGTGAATTAACTTTGGTCATAGGGTACAGGATTATCACTGACATATGGAATTCACTAATTTCTCTCTCTCTCTCTCTTTTTCTCATGCACTCTTTAGTCCCCATCACCTATTTCACACATCCCCCCACCCACCTTCCCTGTGGCAACCATCAGTTTGGTCTCTGTAGTTAAGTGTCTGTTTCTTGGTCTCTCTCTCTTTTTCCTGTGCTCACTTGTTTTGTTCTTTAAATTCCACACCCGAGTGAAATCATATGGTATTTATTTTTCTGTGACTGACTTATTTCTCTTAGCATAATACTGTCTAGCTCCATCTATGTCATTGCAAATGGTAAGATTTCATTATTTTTCTTTTTTATGGGGGAATAATATTCCATTTATGTGTGTATATAGCACATCTTCTTTATCCATTCATCTCTTTTTTCCCAGTTTTTAAAAGAAAGATTTATTTAATAAATTTCACTTAGTACAGTACATCTAACGGAAATCACAATACAAGGAAAGTTTTAAATCAAAGCCTCAGCATCTCATACAAATAACATGACCAAACTCCTAAAGTATTGGTATTAAATTTCAAAATTGTCCCAGATCTTAAAAAAAATACAAGTGTACACTTACATGCCTTATAGGATATTAAACCAAACAGTTAGAATTAACAAACATGCCAGGTGTTTTCACTCTGAATCATAGACACAGCTCCTACATTTCAGTTTGGCAGAAAAGTGTATTTCTCAACATGTATCCAAAGCTTTCAGAGTATTGTGCTGTAAGAGCAACATTTAGCTCTTTCTGCCATCTTGGAACCTGTGGAGGCCTGCTGGGAACAGGACTCCTGAAATGACAAATATATCTGGAAGGCTGTGGTCCAAAGCCATTTTTGCTGGCTGTAAGCAGGGTCTCCGGAACCAAAGGGAGCACACAGCTCTTCTTCAAATTGAAGGTCTTTATACTTGAGATGAAACTGAATTCTCTATAGGCAAGAGATATGCTTATGTGTACAAAGCAAAGAACAACACAGTGACTCCTGAAGGCAAACCAAATAAAACCAGAGTAATCTGGGGAAAGGTAACTTGTGCTCATGGAAACAGTGGCATGGTTCGTGCCAAATTCCAAAGCAACCTTTCTGCTAAAGCCATTGGCCACAGAATCCATGTAATGCTGTATACCTCAAGGATTTAAACTAACTGAAAAGTAAATAAAGGTGTAGAAAGAAAAAAAAACATCATTTAACATAAGTGTAACTGTTTTAACCTACACACACTTGCTGCTTAGGCACACTCCTACAATATAACTAACTTGAGGAAAACTAAAAATTGTTTTAACAGTGATGGTCAGTACTGAATATTGCTATTACATCCCAGATGAACATTTCAGTGTTCAAAATTACTGAGCTTGAAATTCTTTTTTTTTAATGTTTATTCATTTTTGAGAGACAGAGACAGAGTGTGAGCAGGGAAGGGGCAGAGAGAGAGGGAGACACAGAATCCAAAGCAGGCTCCAGACTCTGAGCTGTCAGCACAGAGCCCAACGTGGGGCTCGAACTCATGAACTGTGAGATCATGACCTGAACCAAAGTCGGACGCCTAACCAACTGGGCCACTCAGGCACCCCTGAGCTTGAAGTTCTACAACAACCTTAACCTTCACGTTAGAGCAAGCATGAATCATGAGCCTGTAATGCAAAACTGTTAAATGTAATTTTTTTTATTTTTAATTAAAAAAATTTTTTTAAATGTTTTTTATTTTTGAGGGAGAGACACACAGAGAGCAAGCAGGGGAGGGGCAGAGAGAGAGGGAGACAGAGAATCTGAAGCAGGCTTCAGGCTCTGAGCTGTCAGCACAGACCCCAGCGTGGGCTCAAACCCACGAACTGTGAGCCAAAGTCAGACACTTAACCGACTGAGCCACCCAGATGCCCCTAAGTTTAATTTTTTTAAAGTAGGCTTCACACCCAGTGTGGAGCCCAGTGCAGGGTTTGAATTTGCAACACTGAGATCAAGAGTCGGAAGCTTAATTGACTGAGCCACATAGGCGCCCCTAATTTTTGTAGAAAGAAAGAAAGGGAGGAAGGAAGGAAGGAAGGAAGGGAGGGAGGGAGGGAGGGAAGAAGGAAGGAAGGGAGGGAGGAAAAGAAGGAAAAAAACAAAGGGAGGAAAGGAAGGAAGGAAAGAGAAAGAAAAGAAAGAAGCTGACCAAGAATGATCAGAATCAATGCTATTTCCCTTTCACCAATCATACCTGATATGCTAGACATCCCTCCCGTTCTACAACTGCCATTATCCATTCATCTCTTGATGGACACTTGGTCTGCTTCCATAATTCGGCTATTGTAAATAATGCTGCAATAAACATAAGGGTGCATGTATCCCTTTGAATTAGTGCTTTTGTATTTTGGGGGTAAATACATAGTAGTGTGATTACTAGATCATAGGGTGGTTCTGTTTTTACTTTATGAAGAACCTCCACATTTTCCACAGTGGCCACACCAGCCTACATTCCCACCAACAGTGCACAAGTATTCCCTTTTCTCCACATCCTTACCAACACTTGTTTCCTGTGTTTTGGATTTTAGGCATTCTGACAGGTGTGAGATGATACCTCATTGTGGTTTTGATTTGCATTTCCCTGATGATCAGTGATGTTGAGCATCTTTTAATTTGTCTGTTGCCCATCTCGATGTCTTCTTTGGAGAAATATTTATGTGTTCTGCCCATTTTTTACTGGATTACTTATTTTGGGGGTGTTGACTTTAATGAATTCTTTATAGATTTTGGATACCAACTCTTTATCAGATCTATCATTTGAAAATATCTTCTCCCATTCAGTACATTGCCTTTTAGTTTTATTGATTGTATCTTTTGCCATGCAGCTTTTGATTTTGATGTAATCCCAGTAGTTTACTTTTGCTTTTATTTCCTTTGTCTCAGGAGACCTAATTAGAAAGATGTTGCTATGACCAGTGTCAAAGAAATTACTGCCTGTGCTCTCTCCTAGGATTTTTATGGTTTGAGGTCTCACATTTAGGTCCTTAATCCATCTTGAGTTTATTTTTGTGTACAGTGAAAGAAAGTGGTTCAGTTTCATTCTTTTGTACATTGTCGTCCAGTTTTCATTAGTTGAAGAGACTGTCTTTCCCATTGTATATTCTTGCCTCCTTTGTGGAATATTACTTGACCATGTAATTGTGGGTTTATTTCTGGGTTTTCTGTTCTGTACTGTTGATCTATGTGTCTATTTTTGTGCCAGTACCATACTGTTTTGATGACTACATCTTTGTAATATAACTTAAAATCTGGAATTATGATACCTCCAGCTTTGGTTTTCTTTTTCAGGATTACTTTGGCTAGTCAGGGTCTCTTCTGGTTCCATACAAATCTTAGGATTGTTTGTTCTAGTTGTGTGAAAAATGCTGTTGGTGTTTTTATAGGGATTGCATTAAATCTGTAGATTGCTTTGGGTAGTATAGACATTTTAACAATATTTGTTCTTCCAATCCAGGAGCATGGAATATCTTTCCATTTCTTTGTGTCATCTTCAGTTTCTTTCATCAGTGTTTTATAGTTTTCAGAGGACAGGTCTTTCACTCTTCGGTTAAGTTTATTCCTAGGTATGTTATTATTTTTGGTGCAATTGTAAATGGGATTGTTGTTGTAATTTCTCTTTCTGCTGCTTCATTAGTGTATAGAATAGCAACAGATTTCTATACATTGATTTTGTATCCTGTATACTACTAAATTTGCTGATCAGTCCTAGCAGTTTTTTGGTGGAGTCTTTGGGTTTAATTTATAGATTATCATGTCATCTGCAAATAGTGAAAATTTTACTTCTTCCTTACCAATTTGGATGTCTTTTGTTTCTTTTTGTTGTCTCATTGCTGTGGGATCCATTCATTTCATTCTTTTTCATCCAAAGCCAGTGACCCTTCCCTGATTTTCCCTTCTAACACCAGTGGTTCTCAGCTGCTGCACATTAGAATTATCTCTGGAGCTTTGATATTGCATGCAGTCAAGGGCCCCACCTCAAATCAACGGAAGGAGAACTTCTGTCAGGCATCATTGTGTGTTAAAAGTGTGCCAGCTGATTCAGATGCACAGAAGGTTAGAGAGCACTGTTGTGACATAGTTGTTAAACAGAAGATTTCAGACCATTACAAAAACTTTCCCAGTTCTTACCCCCCTTTATGTGGAAATATAATGGGAAGTGCACAGATAGAATGAAAAGCATACCTAAGGGTGAAAGTTTGGCTGATTCACCACTGGACGATTTTCCTGTAACAATTTGGAGTTACAAAGGGGATGTTTTTAGATGTAGGTTATAAAATCTTTATCGTACGTTTTTCTTTTTTGTTTAAAGCATTTGTGGGTGGGTCACATGGGGACTCTTCTTAATCTGTTATTATACCCAGCACAGTAAGGCACACATCCAAGCGTTTCCTTCCTTGCCCCAGGTTTCTGTTGATGTACTCCACAGTTTTGTGCAGCTATTACAATTCAGCCCTCACAACGGCAGTGGTTGGAGCCATCAAGGTAAGGGGGTGACGCCTTGGGAATTGGGAAATCAGCCATGAATCCAGTCTTCATGATAGAAGCAGAGTTTGATTTTATTGTTGTTACGGGGGGGATAGTGAGCATGGAGGCTTGTGGCATTTTCAGCTGCACCTGGGTGATCCTTTCTTAGGTCTTCTCATCCCCCAATCTGTAAAACAGAGGGAGGGCTTGTTCATTTAAAAAGGAGAGACAAATTATCACTTTAAGGTTAGGGGTGGTGAAAGGGGATGGTCTGGGAAAATGACGTAAAACTGAGAAAAATTCCAAATTTCTGCGCTCAGCAAGATACCTTGTTTGGTACCTTGTTAGTACGGTTTGGTTTTCTGGGAGAGCCTGCTGACTAGGAAAGAGAAGCCCAGGTGAGGCGCCTGGGTGGCTCAGTCAGTTAAGCGACTGACTTTGGCTCAGGTCATGACCTCGTGGTTTGTGAGTTCGAGTCCCACGTTGGGCTCTGTGCTGACAGCTTGGAGCCTGCTTCAGATTCTGTGTCTCCCTTTCTCTCTGCCCCTCCTCTTCTCATGCTCTGTCTCTCTCTGTCTCTCAAACAAAAATTAAGCAAATAAATAAGCATTAAAAAATGTGTAAGAAAGGGAAGCCCCGTGAAGAACTGTTTTTCAATCTAGGTATATGCTCACTTATAAGGTTCTAAACTCATGGATTGTGCGTAGGTGTGTTTTATGTGTGTGCGTTTGAATCCACACAGTCCTGAAGAAGAGGATGGGTTTTCTGTGTTCTCTCATACAGTTGCCTTGTTTCTCTATTCACATGAATAAAGTGAGTGAGAAAGACTTCCTGCTTTAACAGTTGACTTGTCTGTTGGCTGCCCAGACCCTCCTAGAATACCCGGGGCAGGGCACTACTTGGAATTTGCTGGATGTCTGATCTGTGTGAGTTTAGGGTCAGTATGATTAAAATTCACTACCCAATGATGGTAAAGAGATGGGATCTGAAAAGCTGATGACAACTCAACTCTTACACATCTTTTTTTGTGTGTGATGCAGTGTTCTGTAATTATGCCATGGTTTACCTTATTTCTTTATAAAGCCATGTGTAATGGTTTTTTACTTATTCATTCAATACTCTGTGAACACCTATGTACTTACAAGTCTCTGAGCAAAGTTAAAGTCTCTGAGCAAAGCTAAAATATTTAGTTTCAGATTTTACCATATACATGTATTTCCCCCTTAAATTCTTCACTTTTAAAATGACTGATCTGAGGCACCTGAGTGGCTCGGTTAGTTAAGTGTCCAACTCTTGATTTTTGGCTTAGGTCGTGATCTTGTGGTTCATGAGATCAAGCCCCAAGTTGGGCTGTGTGCTGACAGCATGGAGCCTGCTTGGGATTCTCTCCCTCCCTCTCTCTGCCCCTCCCCTGCTCACATTCTCTCTCTCTCTCTCCCTCTAAATAAGAAAGTAAGTAACTAACTAAATAAATAAATAAACTTTAATAAAGTAAAATAAAATGACTAATCTTCTCTCTCTTTCTGCAGAATGTATCCATTGCCTACATTGGGATGTTAGTTGGTGGAGACTACATTTTCTCTGTGTTAAACTTTGTAGGGTTAAATATTTGGTAAGTGGGATTTCTAAATGAACTCATTTTAGTAAAATATGAGTTTTAAAAAGTCTGATTTATAAGTGAAAGAATGCAAGATGTTTTGACATTTCAGTTTCTAAGATAATTTTACTTAAATCACTCAGTTCATCTGTTTTAATGACATGCTCCTTCACGTGGATCATGGGGACGTGTGTAATGAAAATTCAAGGGGCTGAGATCCAAACTTAATTCATGTGTCTTTCTCACAAAAAAAGTCTCCTAAATTATGTTTCTTCCTCTTGTGAAGTGGGCCTGACTGATGTCCTGCTCTGTCAGAGCACCATCCGCTAAGGATATTGGGAGGAGTGGCTGAGATACTTTTGAAAGGCATTTTGGGGTCCTACACATGGAGTGCTGTTTTAAGATAATAGCATAGTTTATTCAATAATAAAGTATTTGTTTCTCTCCAAAGTTTTGTATTAGATTTGATCTACTTTTTTCTTTCCCAAAAGATTTCTAGAGGAGTGATTCTCATCAAGTAATCCACAAACTTGAGGAGAAAAATTCCCTTCAAATTAAGCGGGCTATACTTATAAAGATGTCAGGAATTGCTGGTGGTACCACCTATGAGATTTATTTATTCTCACTTTTCTTTTCTCCTTTCAGCATGGCAGGGGGCTTGAGATACTCGTTTTTAACTCTGAGCAGCCAGTTAAACCCTAAACAATCTGTGGACGAAGAAAGCATCCCTCTGGATTTAAAGAGTTAGGATCTGGGGCAGAATCGCAGCCTGGCTTGCAAACTGGGAACATGCAGCGGCATTCCCACATGTAGGAATGTGGATCCCGATGTTCTGGTCATGGGCAGCACTTACCCCCCTGCTTAAAGCACCACAGGAACATCTGCAAAATGCAGAGAGAATCTACCTCATGTGCTGCTGCACGGCGAGCCCTCATCAGCCCTGAGAAATGTATTTGAGCAGAGCTTTACCATCTGAAAGTGAATCTTTCACAGTAAACCATTGGTTAAAGGTATTATTTCCAAAGGTCTTGCACAGGCAGGGCACTGAACGGTTGGTGACCCATCCAAATATCTGTGCTGCTGTTTGCCAGTACCTTGTGTGCTAAGAGGAGGGGAAAGGTCGATGGTGTGATTATTATCAGCATGTTGGCCTTAATTTTAAAGGTCCCAGCCAGAGCAAAGTGCCAGTGAGAGCATTTTTTTTTCAGTTTAAGCAGACTTTTCTTTATTTTAATAAAGTTAGCCAGTTAGCTCCAAGTTATTTGTTAGCTCTGATTTCATTTTATATGTTGGTATCTTTTCCCAGTCATCAAAGTAAAATAAAAAATAATTTATACTCATGTCTCATACTGTTCCATTATTGGAGATAGGCAGAAAGATAGTCAATTATTCACTGTGCCTTCAAGGGTGATCTTCCTTTTAAGGCTCATGCTGGAAAAAACTTGTAAAATAACTCAACAGGAAAAAAAAAAAAAAACTCCATGTGTCCTGTTAACATTTAAGTAGCTCTTATTTCTCTCCCATCTCTCTAAGTTCAGGGGGCTTTGACATTCAGATCACTTGGACTTTAACCAAAGGTACATTTCTTCACAGGCTTGTCTAACCTCCCAGATGTGTGGTGTGTGGGAAGGAGCCCTGAATGGATGAGTGTTATTTTTATCTCCATCAAAAAATGAGCTGGGATGGGGCACCTGGGTGGCTCAGTCGGTTAAACATCTGACTTCAGCCTAGGTCATGATCTCGCAGTTCCTGGGTTTGAACCCTGCATCGGGCCCTGTGCTGAGACAGCTCAGAGCCTGGAGTCTGCTTCGGATTCTGTGTCTCCCTCTCTGCCCCTCCTCCACTCACTCTCTGTCTCTCTCTCTCAAAGAAAATGAATAAACATAAAAAAAATTTAAAAAATTTAGTTTTAATTGTAAAATGCACAACATAAAATTTGTTATCTTAACTATTTCTAAATGTATACATTTAGTAGTGTTAAGTATATTTATCATGTTGTGCAACCAATCTCTAGAACATTTTCATCTTGCAAAACTGAAACTCTGTACCCATGAAACAATAGGTCCCCATAGCCCCTGGCAACCACCATTCTTTCTGTCTCTTGAATATGACTATTCTAAATGTATAAGTGGAATTGCACAGTACTTGTCTTTTTGTGCCTGGCTTACCTTAGTTAGGCTAACTAATGTCCCCAAAGTTCATCCATGTTGTAGCATGTGTTAGAATTCCTTTCTAAGGCTGAATTATATTCCTTCATATGGATGGGTATACCACATTTTGCTCATCCATTTGTCTGTCAATGGACGTTTGGCTATTTATGAATCATTCTGCTATGAACATGGGAGTACAGATGTGTCTTTGAGACCCTGATTTCCATTCTTTTGGATATTAAAATTTCTTTCCTTTGTACACATAACACTCCTGACATCAAATGTGTGGGGTGTTGACCTCATATTAAGGAATTCTCCCATTCTCTGGACACCAACTAGGTGTCCTACAATTCAATTCTGACATTAACTACCTGGAGCTAGCGCAGACCCCGCAGGTTAAGGGCTCAGTCCCACAAGGTTGCCCCCACCCACTTCAGATGCTGATCCCAAGTCCCAGGTTGTGCTTCTGACCAACTGGCCATGAATCAGGAGTTTCCATACCCCCTTCCTTGGGTTTCACAGTTTGCTAGAATGGCTCACAGAACCCAGAAGAAGTGCCTTACTCTCTCTTAAGGGTTTATTATAAAGGATACAGCCCTGGAATAGCCAGAAAGAAGCTATACGTAGGAAAAGGTGTGTGGGAAGGGGCTTGGTGCATCCATGCCCTCTCTGGGTGCACCACCCTCCCACACATTGATGTGTTTACCAGCCTGGAGTTCTCCAAACCCCATGGCTTAGGTGCCCTTACTGTTTCCTACAGCTGCTGCAACATTCTACATTCACACAAAAGTTCCAATTTCTCCATGTCTTGTCGAACAGTTGCTATTATTTATTTATTTTGTAGTAGCCATTCTGATGGGTGTGAGGTAGTTATGTCCTACCTAAGAGTTTTGATTTGTATCTCTCTAATTTTTAGTGATATTGAACGTTTTTTTCTGTTGCTGTTGGCCATTTGTATCTTTGGAGAAATGTCTATTTGAGGCACCTGGGTGGCTCAGTCAGATGAGTTTCCAACTCTTGACTTTGGCTCAGGTCATGATCCCAGGGTTTTGGGATTGAGCCCTGCATCAGACTCTGCTTGGAATTCTCTCTCCCACTTCCCCTTTCCCACTGGCACTCTCTCTCTCTCTAAAAAAAATTTATTTAAACCCTTTGCCCATTTTTGAATTGGGTTGTTTGTTTTGTTGTTGTTGAGTTGCAAGAGTCCTTTATTGTTTCCCTTTTCCTTTTAAAAGGCTCCTAGAGTCTGACCTTTGGGGCTCCCAAGCTGTTGTAACACTTTCTTGTGTCGTGAACACCAGTTCTGAAACCCAGAGGCCAAAAATGCTAAGATTTGAAAACATCAACTGTAAACATCAACTCATGTTTTCAGTGACAAAACCAAAAGTAGCAAGTTTTTGCTTTCTTCCAAAATGTTTTTTTTGATTTTCATTCTCAGAATTCTTAAAGGAAGATGATTTTGTGTTTTTCTACTCTTAAAATGATTAATCCTTTGTTTTCATAGTTGGGATGCCTCCTGGGTGTTCTTATTTAATTTTTTTTTTCTTCTGTAATCACCCTGAGTACTTTTCTTGGCCTTTTTTTATATGACCCTTTTTTTACCTTCCTATGGAGGCGTCTTCTCCTGCTTCCATGCATGGCCAGCAGAGGGCACCCTAAGAGCAGCTCAGCAGCCCTGGTAGCTGGGTTGAAATTAGCAATTTCCACAGTACCTTTAAAGACCCAGATTCTCCAGCTGTGGGGTTGGTGGGAGCTCGGTCTGGCTTTGGAATTAAGATTAGCTGAGGAAGCTGGGTGGCAGAGAGGTGGTGCAAAAGGGATTCATTAGCCTCAAGGAGGTTAAAGGGGAAATGCAGCCTAATGCCCCAGATCTTCAGACTTCTCTTTTCTTACTAAAGAAGTTGTAAAAGCCACTCTGGGTGGGACAAAGAAAATAAACTTAATATCTTTGATATTTTGCTTACTCCTAGCTGTTGTACTGCAAATAACAGTGACACCATTTGTTAACTTAGACTTTTTCCTGCTCTTTTAATATTTTTCCTGCATATTAAATGTATCTCAAATACAGAGGCACTAGAGTTTTGGACAGCTGAGTTTTCTTAGAGAATAGAACCTAGTTTAGAGAAGTGTTCTACATATATTTTTATGTGCGCTCAGGAAAATAGTGAAGGTACAAATGTCCATAATTTCATAGTCTTTAGTTACTTTTTTTTTCACAATCATTTGCACTTAATTTTCTCTTTTCTTTTCAATTTGTGTTCATTGTTTTTCAGCTACAAAATAAGCTTAAAACCACAGGTTTTGGTGTACCTTCTTTGAGAGTACATGTTTATCTCAGCCTCCCTCCCCCCAGTGGCTCTGGGATAACATCTGGTCACAAGCCACACTCTGATGTTGGAGACCCAGGACAGCATACCGTGTGCCAGGAGTAATGGGGCAGCACCCACCATAGCAGTTGCCTAGACTATGGTGGGTGCATATCAAGTTAGAGCAAGGAGAAGGAGCACATCACCAGAAGAAGAGCACCCACACTCGAAGCCAGCATTTTTCTTAAGGGCTGCTCTTCATTGCTTTCCTTGATATCCTCAGTTACTTCTGTAACCCATTGGTGAATGCCTTCAGTTTCGGCTTCTTGTTGTAAACCCTTGTCTGTGACTATCTCTTAGAGACTCGAAATTTCAACCACTATTCCTTTGATTTACCCCAGTTCATCAAACAGGCTGTTCTCTTCACCAATGAGGCATTGATTTTCTTGTTCAAACATTTGTATTTCTTCTGGGGATAATTCATCTTCCCCTTTGCCATCTCCCCACATGCTCAATTCAGGTTGTGCTTTGTTCGGAGTCTATTTTGGGTATTCCTCAGTGACAGGTTTTTTTTTTCATAGTCTTTTGAAGGATTCTGTGAAACTTTCTCAGAAGACATAAATTCTCTTGTCTTTGTATTTGGTTCTGGTTCCAACTTACATGATCTTTTCTCATCACTGCTCATTTAACTCTAGTGGCTCTTTGTTCTGAGTAAAGTTTACATAGTCTTTTTTTTTTTTAAGTTTATTTATTTATTTTTGAGAGAGCATGTGAGAGCAGTTGGGGAGGGGCAGAGAGAGAAAGAGAATCCCAAGCAGGCTCCGTGGTGCAACACACTGAAACAGCACTCCTGTGCTTGCTGGAAACGTATCTCCTTGTGGGCTTGTGTCTTAAGTTGCTGAGTTGCTTCTGAGCAGATCCTCACGAATGTCTGAGCACCCTGGTCTATCTGATATGTGTCATCCTCTCACACCCAGACGTGATGTGGCTGTAAGCATTAATATAATCTGTCCTGTGTTCCAGAAGATAACTTCTCAGTTTGCCAGTGTGCAAAAGCTTATGCAGGACAGAAGCGCATGGGTGGTGACCAGCTGGGTGCAGTAAGTGCCAGCACAGAGCAGGTATGCAAGGCACCGAGCTAGAGGCCACAGGCCTTTGTTTCCCCTCAACCCACAGCCATTCCGATCCACCAGATGAAGACAGCACTTCCTCTAAGGGTTATTCTAGAATTCAATGAGATAACACCTGTAGAATGTTTTGGCATTACTTGGCCCCTAGTGACCAATAAAATGTGTTACTGTTGTGATTATTACTGTTACCGTTCTTATTTCTATTTGTGTGGGGGAGAACTCTGGAGAGAGTGTTGCTCTACAGAGAAGGTGTATTGGGAGGATGGCTAGGAATTTATCAGATGAGGACGAAGGTGGAAGACCACTTCAACTTGAAAGTCTTGGTGACTTGGCCTTGTGAAACATTGTTGCTTTCTGTGAATGGATGTGTGTGCTTGTGCATCCATTTTGGGTGCTGGGACTTGGTGAGGGTTAACAGCCTAGGTGACCGGTACTTGCTGCTCCGTGGCACCTTTCATGAAGCTGAGAGTGTCCAGCAGTTCAGAATCTCTGTTTCTTTTCTGTCATAAGATACTGAAATACATGGAAAAAAGAAAGCATGCCCCTTGGGATGAAGCCAGGAAACCTCAAGGCATCCTTGCAGATGGTCAAGGTCAGGAAATACTGTCTGTGTGCCTTCTGACTCTTACCTCCACTCACCCTGTGATAAGCCTCCGAGCCTTTTCTCCACAGCCTGGACCAGAACATCAGCATTACCTGGGGACTTGTCAGAAATTCGGAATGTCGGGGTGCACACAAACAATCTGCATTTTGACCCAGGTGATTTGAGAAGCACCATCCCAGGCTATTGGTCCAGGCCATACTTTTAGTACTGGTGGTTCTCAGACAGGGATTCACAGATTAAGGGGGCTGGTGAATGTGGATAGGGAAAGAATACATCCCGATGCTCCCTAACCAAAATTTAGCATTTTTCATTTGAAAATGTAGACAAAACAATGTAGTATTAGCTGTATTTCTGATTTTGTTACCAGTGGAAGTAGAGATATTTTCAGATCACCTTACACTTTCTGCAGAAAAATCATTTATGCCCTGCTGAGGATTCTAAGTTATCAGACCTTCCACTCATTCTTGATGTTTAATACGTTCATAAAGAAGCATATTTTTAGTACATCATATTTAGAAAATGTAACTTTTTTTTGGAAATTGGTTTCCTTTATAATTTTATGTATTTTATTCTAGGCATTTAAAGCCATTATTTAGGGGAGGAGGCTGTAACCATCCCTAAGCTACTGCTGTGGTCCATGGCACTGAGAAAAAGGAAGGATTCCCTGCCAAAGAGGGAAAAGAGAAATTTCCAGATCATGTTTTCTCAGGAAATTGTTACATTGTTGGCCTTTCTACCAGTGGAGGTTTGTTGTCCAAATGGGTGTAGAGGTACCTAGGAGAGGTACCTTGTATCTGCCAGCTGGTGGGAGGGGGTCATCCTTCAGCCAGTGGTGGTCAGTTGTCTGCAACTGGAGGGCCAGCGTGAGAGCAGGAGAGAGAAGCAGAGAGGGACTGACAATGGGAATAGGGCAGCTAGGCTTCACTGCCATATCCTCCTCATTTGAACATCAGAACAGAAACGCGGATCCTCAATTGTGTCACAGTACAGAACCTTGTTCTTCAAATCCTGTGACTGCTTACCTGGAGTATAATGTTGACGGTCTATGCAAAGGTGGAGCAGCAGTGTGAGGAGCTTTGTGGACCCACTCTTCAGTGAAACACACAAAACTAGAGAAAACTGTAAAAAACAACCATTTAAGGTCTCTGGAAACTATCCTAAGGGCATGTAGCAAATGAGGAAACATTGATTCAAGAAAGCCCAATAAACTTGGCAAGAACACTGAGAATGTGGCAGTTGAGCCTTGACACTTTCTCCCTTTCCCTTTCCTCAGCTCAGCTTGATGGAAGCTCCATCCCAGGTAGGTGTGGCTCAGAAGATGGGGCTCCCTCTCTTCTCTGCTCGCAATCAAGGGTTACTATATCTGACAAGGAGGGGAGGCCGCCATTGTTTCTCCTCTTCTCCAAGTAGAAGAGGTGCAATTCCTGGTGAGTTCAGCAGATGGAAAGGGCCTCCCTTTACTACCCCTCACCCATAGGATGGAGAATCGACCCAGGTGTGGAAGACAAGAATATTGGGTTCCCAATCACCCTGCCCCAACTTGATCATAGGGCAGAGGTTTGATGTAGGGAGAGGCAAGCAGACAAGACCAGAGGCTACCACCTTGCCCAGCATTCAGAGTAGTGGCTCAGACAGTGTGCCCAGAAGAGGCAGTCTGTGCAGTAAAGAATTTGACCTTACACAAAAAGATGTCTGGCCTTTGCCCTTGGATTCTAGGTAATTCTATGCCCTTGGAATATTATGCCTGATAGAAATGTTATTGTTTGCCTCGTGTCTCTGGGTCATACTGGATAGTCTGACAGTATGATTTAGGATGGGGGCTGGCCACACCAAGAAGACCAACAATGTGGTTTAGGGTGGGGACCCTGGGTGAGGCCTGGGGAGGCTGGAGACTGACATCAGCCATATGGGCAATCAATCATGTCTATGTAATGAAGCCCCAGTAAAACTCTGAACATTGAGGTTTGGTTTGGCAATACTCCATGCATATTATCACACACTGATGCTAGGAAAGTCATGTGTCCTGACTCCATGGAGAGAATAATGGAAGTTCCACATTTGGTAGACTCTACTCTATGCTCTCTTTTAGCCCTTACAGCTTTGTGATGGGATGTTATTGTGCAATTGGCTTTTTAGGGATACTGAAAATTGCTTGAGGGTGGTAATTTCTTTTTTCAGAACTCCCCAGGGGATTGGGGACTTCCCTTTTGGGCAACTCTTCTAGACTAAGTTGTTCATGCATTCCTGTTTCAGACTTGAGGTATTGGCATGGTATTGGCTTGAAGAGCAGGGAGCGGATAGTGTTACCATGTATGTAATTTTGAATGGAATGGTCCAGTACTGTGCGTTTTATTTAGGAAACCAATTGAGGAAATTGCTGACATCTAGATGACTTGCATTTTCCAACTGCAATATTTTTCTCTTGTTATGGTTGTATAGGAAGGCACTAGTTGTGTGAGGGTGGCTTCTGGAATCAGATGGCCTGGATTTACACCCTAGCTCTGTCAATGTTAAAACACAGATTTATTGAGGTATTATTTAAATACCATAAAATTTACCAATTGCAAGTGTTTACTGATTTGTTGGTCAATATATAGAGCTGTGCACCCATCACCAAATAATTTGAGAATGTATCCATCATCACCCCAGAAAAAGCCTTCATCCCATTTCCAGTCAATTTCTAATCATAGCCCTAGCCCTAGACAACCACTAAGCTGCTTTGTTTATTTAAAAAAATATATTTTTAATGTTTATTTATTTTTGAGAGAGAGAGAGACAGAGTGCAAGCAGGGGAGGGGCAGAGAGAGAGGTAGATGCCGAATCTGAAGCACAGAGCCCACGCAGGGCTCAAACCCAGGAACCGCAAGATCATGACCTGAGCTGAAGTCAGACGCTTAACCGATAGCCACCCAGGTGCCCCAGACCTGCTTTGTTTATAGTGCATGTCAAAAACATTTGCCAGTTAATCTACCACCACTAGGACATGAGGGAAAAGTTCAGTTTTACTGCATCCTCATGAGTTCTGAGCCACAGCTTCAAGTTCTACTTAATAATTTACATAAATGTAGTATTTTATTCACTTAATTTGCATTTCTAATGATGTAGGAGGTTAAATATTACCCCACACAATTGCACACTCATTGTATTTCCTCTGTATTTAATTTTCTGTTTATGTCTTTTACCTCAAGGTGTTCTTTGACTTTTGGCCTCGACATTATGTCCTGAACCTGGAACCTCCTTTGGGCTCGACATTATGTCCTGAACCTGGAGCCTCCTTTGGGCTCCTATCTGGGCCAGGCCTTAGGCATTTGAGTTTTTGATCCTAGTTCCAGAGGCCCATTTTCAAACTATCTGTGTCTAACCCAGGCAGAGTTGCTAGATACGTATGGCAGGGAAATTTTTTTGTTACTAATTATTGTGCTTTAAAAACAATGTATTTATTGGCTCATTTGGGTGTCAGACTCATGATTTTAGCTCAGGTCATGCAAGATCTTGCAGTCGTGGGACCTGGGACCCACACTGGGCTCTGTGCTGTGCGTGGAGCCTGCTTGGGATTCTCTCTCTCCCTCTCTCTTCCCTTCCCCAGCTTGTGCATGTGCTCTCTCGCTCTCTCTCTCTCTAAAAATAAATAAATAAACATTAAAAAATTATTTATAGGTGCACCTGTGTGGCTCAGTCAGTTAAGCATCTGACTTTGGCTTAGGTCATGATTTCACTGTTTCTGAGGTGTGTGGAGTTTGTAAGTTCAAGCCCAGCATTGGGCTCTGTGCTGACAGTGCAGAACCTCCTTCAGATTCTCTGTCTCCCTCTCTCTCTGCCCCTCCGCCACTCTCTCTCTCTCTCTCAAAAATAAATAAATAAATAAATAAATATTAAAAAATAATTTCTTTATAGAGAACAGATTGGTGGTTGCTAGAGGGGTGGGGTGGCAGTGGGTGAAGGAGGTCAAAAGGTACAAAGTTCCAGCTATAAAATAAATAAATCGTGGGATGCACAGAGCCCAACACGGGCTCAAACTCACAAACAACTAGATCATGACCTGAGCCGAAGTTGGACACTTAACTGACTGAGCCATCCAGGCGCCTTGGAATATATTTTTTAATATTGTGAAGTAAAGGTGAGAACTTTGGTTCAAAATCAAGTACAGAAGTGAGCTGCGGCTTCCATATCTGGTAATATGGAAGGCTAAGTTATCCACCCCCATCTCCTCTGCCCATTAATTGTAGGATAACATTTCTTTAAAATTGAAGTATAATTTACATGCAGTAATTACACAGTCCTTAAGTGTACAGTACAATGAGTTTTAATTATAGCATACTCCATGAAACACATACACTTAACAAAATATAGAACATCTTCATCAACCTAGAAAAGTTCCTTATGACCCTAACCAGTCAATCCTGCACTTCTACTAAGAAAGCAGTGTTCTAAATAATTTCCTGAAGATTAGATTTGTCTGTTCTTGAACTTCTTATAAATGGCATAATTATAGTATGTACATGTGGTAGATAGCTTCCAAAGTGGATCTCAATGATCCCTACCTCATTATATTTACATCTTTGCATAATCTCCCTTTGAATGTGGCTGGAATGTGGGCTTGCTTCTCATGCACAGAATACAGCAAAAGTGATGTGATGTTCCTTTCAAGACTAGATCATAAAAGAGTGTGGCTTCTATCTTTCTCTCTCTGACTCTACTCACTTGCCTGACCTGGTGAAGCAAACTGCCATTTTGTGAGCTGCTTTATGGAGAGGCCCACCTGCCAAGGAACAGCTCTGTGTGTGTGTGTGTGTGTGTGTGTGTGTGTGTGTGCGTGCGTGTACTTAATCCAGGCAACAAAAATGAGTGAACTTGGAATGCATTTTTTCTGAGCTGAGCCTTGATATGACTGCAGTCATGGTTGTACTTTGATTGCAGCCTGTGAAAGACCTTGAGCCAGAGACACCCAGCCAACCCATGCTTGGATTCCTAACCCACAGAAAGCATGAGATAATAAGTAATGTTGTCAGGCCCTAAGTTTTGGCTTAATTTTCCTACAAAATAGATAACTAGTGCAGTACTTTTTGATGTCTGGTTTCTTTTGTTCAACAAAATGTCTGATTTTCAGTCTTGTTTTTTGTGGGTATAGGAAGATATATTCTTAAAAATCTTATTAAAAGCATCAAAAGCTACCAAGACAGCAAAATATTCCACTGTGGGAGTAAGCTTCAGTCCAGAGAAGTATATTGAGCACTGAAACCACATTAGTTAAATGGAGTGACTTTGAGTGTCAGTTTTGATTGTGTGGGGACAAAAACTGACTCAAGAAGAGTCTGGTATAAGAACATCTCTCCGTAAAACTGGGATCCCAAAAGGCATTTACTTGCTCAGGATATGTGTGATCCAGAAGAATAGGGTATATAGTCAATAATATTGTAATAACTTCTTCTTGAAAAAAAATTTAAAAAATGTTTTTAAGTCTGTTTATTTTGAGAGAGACAGAGGCTGTGTGAGTGGGGGAGGGGCAGAAAGAGAAGGAGACGGAGAATCGCAAGCAGGCTCCACACTGCAAGTGCGGAGCCTGAGGTGGGGCTTGATCCCACGGACCGTGAGATCATGACATGACCAAAACCAAAAGGTGGATACTTACCCGGCTGAGCCACCAAGGCACCCCAAAATATTGTGTAACTTTATACGGCAACAGATGGTAACTGCACGTACCATGGTGAGCAAGAATAATGTATAAAATTGTCAAATTACTATATTGTACACCTGAAATTAATATGGCATTGTATGTAAACTATATTTCAATTTTAAAAAAGGATAGACTCAAGACTTTCCCAAATGTAATTACTTTTGTAAATTTGTCTTTGAAGCCATGTAAATGTTTTACACATTATAAAGTTAAACCATAAAGAATTAAAAAAGATCCAATCTCTGAAAAAATGAAAACAAAAGAAACAAGTATATTTATATCCAAGAGGAGAAAGCCAATACATAAAGAATCAAGATTTTCAGTGTCAGATGAAAATAATCCAAATATAAAATCATCAAAGATATTAAGTAAAACTCATATAATCCTAACTCTGAATGACTCATGAAGTATATTTGCTTAAAAAATGTTCCCAGTTTTGCCCTAGAAGGGTTAGAAATAATGACAAACTTAGTAATGATGAATACTCATTTTCCACTAAAAGATCAGGCTCCTTTGAGAAAAAACACATTTCTTGTCTGAAGCAGGAACTAGACAAGATGTCATTCTAGAAAAACATGGGCACTAGCAAAGACTGCTGGGGTCTTGTCAATCTTGCCTAAAGAACCTAGGAGTGAATGTGAAGAGGCCCCCCTGGCCAAAGTTGGGCCACTTTGAGCACTGATAAGAATAATAACTACAAAGAATTGAAACAAATTTAAAAAAACCCAGAAAACAGAAAAACCACAAAAAATAACCAACCAGGTCTTTGGTCCACCTTGGAGGACACCAGGGAACCAATTCATTACTTTAAAATCAGTAAATAAAGAGAAAGAATAAAGCATTTACTTCACCTTTTCTGTGTTAACTATACTTCAGTGTTCAGTGTAGTCCTGTAGCTCAGTTTCTTTTTTTTTTTTAGAACAATGGAAGAAAAATGATAGAATTAGAATATCACCATTTTGCAATTCGTAATTAAAGATTGGCCCTAGGGGTGCCTGGGTGACTCAGTCAGTTAAGCATTGACTCTTGGTTCCAGCTCAGGTAATGATCTCATGGTTTCAGGGGTTCAAACCCCACACAGGTCTCTGTGCTGACAGTGTGGAACCTGCTTGGGATTCTCTGTCTCCCTCTCTCTCTCTGCCCCTCCCCAAATTGTTGCTGTCTCTCTCTCAAAATAAATAAACTTAAAAAAAAGAAAAAGACTGGATCTAGGCATTGATCATCAGTGACTGCTAGTGTCAGAAAAAGAGACAACTGGATATCACATATCTGCTCTAGAAACACAGAACACTGAATATGAAGAAGTCTTACTGAAAAATTGAACCCCAAATCTTATCAAGTCTTTAGGACAGGAGTTGGCAAACTATGGCCTGTGGTCCAAATCTGGCCCACTGACTGTTTTTGTAAATTACATTTTACTGGAACACATTCATATAGTTTTGTTTTTGTTTTTGTTTGCTTGTTTGTTTCTGGTTTTCAGAAAAAGAAAAGTGCATTTATTAAGTACTTCTTATAGCCCAGACATTTAAAAATATATATAGAGAAAATATATATTGAAAATCTATGTAATATATAATCTATATATAATATATAAAATATATATTTATGTATAATATATATGTATATTTTATATACATAATAGTGTATATATATTTTTCATTTAAAGGTTTTAGTCCCTATTTTGTGGCTGAGCAAGCTATGTCTCAGAGTGATTCAGTAACTTGCTCAGAGAAGGATCTCTCCCAATGGGAAGATCTGGAAAGTTTTAATAAAGGAAGTATCAACTCAGCTAGTTCTTAAAGGTTTGGTGGAATTTTATTTTTTCAAATTTATGATTTTTAGTTATAAAAGTAGTACATGTTCTCTGTGGAGATTTAATTGTGGAGATTTAAAAAGTATAAAAAAGCCCAAAGATGCAAATTGAAAAAACAAGCCCTTAAATCCACCATCTCACTAGAAAAACATTGTTAACATTTTGGTATATAACCTTATAATTTCTTTTCTACTAATTGTCATGTCTAAATGAACAGTTGGGACTACACTGTTTAGTCACCTGCACTTCTATAATGTTATTATTTCATTTAAACTTCGCAATAACTCTCCAAAGTAAGAAGTATTATCAATCAATTTTATAAGAATGACTTGAGAGGCAGAAAGTTGAGCTTGTCCAACTCACATGACAGAGCCAAAATGCATATCTAGAATGTCTTTCTCAGAGCCTATGGCTTCCTCCCAGCTGCCTTGTAGACCATGAGCTGCACCATGGAGATGGCAGGGCATGGAAAGGAAAGAATCACTGGGAGAGATTGGTTCTAAGATTGGATTTGGTGACTGCTTCTATCTAGGGCATAAAGGAAAGAGAGAAATTTCCCAAGCACTCTAATTTTTCCAGCCTGGGTATCTGGGAGAAAGGAGGCTGATCCCACAAAGGGTACTGATTTCACAATCTGTTTAATAATAAATGTAATCTCTATTAGGCAAAAAGTATTTCTTCAATTCAGACTCACCTCTTAACTTAAGGCTCTACTAACCATGTGATCCAGTGAAGTTTTATCAAATTTGCAATCATTCTGCACTAAGAAGACCTGGCCATGGTTGAAAATCTTATGAGAGCCAATGTGGAGGCTGGAGCACCTTGTTCGTGCAAGCCTAGGCCTACACACACTGTGCATTTCCACCATGGCTATGCTGTACTCAATGGGACATCCTGACCAGGCACCAGGCTAAAGTGCAAACAAAATGGTCTCCTCCCCAAGTGGACTTTATTTCTGCCCTAGCAGAAATGGATGGGAACAACAAGTTTTTGTTAAAAGAAAGGAAGAAATCAAAACATTAAATGTACTTCTTCCCTGGGCAGTATGTGTCAGCCTTATATCACCTATAGAACAGTGATATTGTTTGTTAGAACAGCACAGAGAGTTTCAGGAAAGTCCAGAAATGCCATTTTGAATTTGGTTCCTAGATTTCCAACACTGAAAGAAGGGGAAGAAACATGGATGTGTAGGAGTCAGGGATGTCTCTTCTGATTCCAGCCTCTAGACCCAACCATACCCTGCCCCACAGACAAGGAAATGTAGCCCTGCAGACAACAGTGGGAGAGGGGTTTTGATACTGTTGTGGAGAAAAAAGTTTTCCTCTACCCTTCAAAGTTCTGTTAGCTGGACCAAGAAGACATGAGGCACCTGGGTGATTTGGTTAAGCATGCAACTCTTGATTTCAGCTCAGGTCATGATCTCATGGCTCATGTGTTTGAGCCCCATATTGGGCTCTGCACTGATAGTGTGGAGCCTGCTTGGGATTCTCTGCTCTTCTCCTGCTCACACTTGCTGTCTCTCAAAATAAATAAATAAACATAAAAAAATGGACATGAGAGACAGATTAACAAAAGACAATCAAATTTAGCTCTGTATGTATGGGGAAATATAGACATGAGATTCCAAAGACTGTCAGGCAAAATTAGCCGTATATGCCATCCTGAACTAAAAAGAAGGGGGTAGAGGTCTGGGACTACAAAGGTAAGCAATGCAATTCACAAGAAGAGTAAATGTTTGGAAAACCAAATATTTGCTGGGCCATTCAGAAACAAAGGGACATAGAGAGAACTTTTAAAGAACAGTCCTTGCTAGGTTCCTCCTTGTCTACCATACCTAGTTCATATCATGATATAGTTCTCTGTGGTGACAGCTCTCCTTCTGGAGCAGGTCTTCTCTCTAAATTCCTCTAGGCAGAGTTGTGAGGGGGAGGTCAAAGTTTCTTTCTGAGACTTTTGGGCCTTTATTATTTTCTGCTCAGCATAATTTACATGCCAAAGTGAACCATATTGGAGCAGCCTGCCCTTGGTCTCTTTCTACAAAACAAAGAAGGAGGAGTGGACACATGTATGCTATGACCCTTGGGATCCTTGAACCCTTTGAGGGTCTATCTGACAAGGGTCTATCTGACCTTTGACCAAGGAAAGAATGATTCACTGGTCAAACAGTTCCGGTTCAATTACTGACTAGATACACAGCATCCAATTCCACCATCCACAACCCCCAAGCCCAAGATAATTTGTTTTGTTCCTTTCTCCTCTCAGATTTTCTAAACCTTATCATTTTTAAGAAATTCGCCCTCAGGGAGCTAATTTTTACATAACTGTTTGTTCTCTGTGTTTGTTCAGGAAAACTGGTTCTCCATTTCTGGATGATCTGCATCCGTAGAAAACATTAGCTTTGCCCTCTTCGACTCTGAAAACTTGGACGCAAAGTCAAATTCCCTTCAGGTCTCTCTAGTGTGAAACTTCCTGTAATCCTTTTCCCTAACACATACCACAGATCACTTACACAGATGTTTTGGAGAGAAGACCAGGCCCTTACAAACATCCTACAGAGAGCCTTCTTCGGAACTTCTTCACACCTGTTTCCTCCTCTAAATTGCCTCAGCTTCTGGTTCCCCTTTGCTCTCTCCTAAATACCTTATCACATTGTAGGCAAACTCTTGTGTCCTCTATTATGTACTGGGATAGATAAAACACCCAAATAAACATTTGAATAGCAGGGTGATTATGAATGAATACCTTTCTATCTTTTCCTTTTTCATCCTGTTTTTCTCATTTCCTCATTTCATGGGCTTCCAGTTGAGGTCTATACTTGGTCTCTGAGACTTTGCAATTTTCCCTTTACCTGTACAAGTGTGTATCACACCTTCGTCAAAAAGTTCTTCATGGCACGCACACCAGTGAAAGTTCATTTTTCCTTTCTCATTCAATAGTAAATATTTATTGACTACCTACTATGTTCCAGGCACTGTTCTGACAAAACAGATAAAGTCTCATTCCAATGGAGCATCAGCAGGAGGCCAAGAATAAGTAAATAAATAAACCAATAAATAATATACTCAGAAGAAAAAAGAAGCAGAGTCATGGGAAAGAGTGATGGGAGGTGGGCTTGGCTTGGCCTGTTACCAAACCTTAGCAAAAATAGTTACTTGTTGTCTTCATATTTATCAAATGTCTAAGTCTATTACTCCTTTGGCAACAGATGTGGATGCACTGAATTTTTTTAATTTTTAAAAAATGTTTATTTATTTTTGAGAGAGCACGAGCAGGGAAGGGGCAGAGAGGGAGACAGAATCCGAAGCAGGCTCCAGGCTCCAAGCTGTAAGCACAGAGCCCAAAGGGGGGACTCGAACTCACAAACTGCAAGATCATGACCTGAGCTGAAGTTGGATGCTTAGCTGACTGAGCCACCCAGACATCCCCAGGTGTGGATGTATTGAGATAACTGATCAACAACACCTGCTTTTGCCAACCAACCCTCAAATGGGAGGAGTAATAATGTTCACCTCATGAAGATTAAACAAGATATGTAGTCCTTGTAAAGTACTTAATGCAGTGTCTGATACAAAAAGCATACTAAATACAGGGTGGCCAGAAAAAATGGGAAGGAGGGGGGAGCTGCCATTGGCAAAGTCCATCTCTTTTGCTCTACTTTTAGCTCACTCTTCACACTGTTTGTGCTTTCTTCAGGCATCTCGTAGCTTTATGAGCAATTGACCCTTGCACTGAGAAGATGCTCCAGATAAAGATCTTAGCTGAAAGTGATATGATCAACAAATGGCACAGTTTGGAAGGAATGCAGACTGAACTTGACAGTAGCTGGTATGTCTCACTTTTGTCCCTGGGGCTTCTCTTTACCCACAGAAATTCATTTGGTCACCTGACACACAGGCAAACCTGGAATTGAGGGAGGTAATAGTCCACAGGGCGACTATTGATCAATGGGCATGAGGGCCAATACATAAACACACTTTGCTTCTGTACTTAGGGCAGAAGGGGCTGCAGTGCATTCTATGGCTTCTCAGAGCCTTTCCAGGATGGAAACTTAGCAGTGACCAGCTGAAGGGACACATCTTTCCATCTTTCCCTGTTTTTAATCTCCTGGTCCCAACCTAAGTCTTGTTCATTGGAATCACTTTCCAAAATAATTACCTTCATAAGGCCTTTATATCAGGAAAAACTCAGACTAAGATGGTCTCACTATTTATATGCTGGTCTTTCCTTTTAGATTCTATCTCCCAATATTTATATATAAATTATATATATTCATATTCATATATATATATATGAAACTATCTAGTCTCTTTGCTTCTTCATAGCTCCTACAAGTTTTTTTAATTTGAGTATAGTTGACACACATGCTACATTAGTTTCAAGTGTAAAACATAGTGATTTTATAACTCTATACTGCATGCTATGTTCACAAGTGTAGCTACCATCTGCCACCCTACAAAACTATTATAGTACCATTGACTACGTTCCCTCTGTTGTGCCTTTTATACGTATGATTTATTCATTCTGTGACTGGAAGCCTGTGTCTCCCACTCCCCTTCACCCATTTTGCCCAGCCCCCCACCCCCTCCCCTCTGGCAGCCATCAGTTGGTTGTCTGTATTTATGGGTCTGTTTCTGCTTTTTGTTGGTTTATTCATTTGTTTTGTTTTTTAGATTCCACATATAAGTGAAATAATACAGTATTTGTCTTTCTCTGTCTGATTTATTTCACTTAGCATACCCTCTAGTCCATATT
Organism: Acinonyx jubatus; assembly: GCF_027475565.1. Taxonomy (NCBI): domain Eukaryota; kingdom Metazoa; phylum Chordata; class Mammalia; order Carnivora; family Felidae; genus Acinonyx; species Acinonyx jubatus. The sequence goes on from NC_069391.1 coordinate 63,115,492, forward strand.
GTCCCAAATGGCAAAATCTCATCCTTTTTTAAAAAAAAAATTTAATGTTTATTTTATTTTTGAGAGAGAGAGAGACAGAGTGTGAGTGGGAGAGGGGCAGAGAGAGAGGGAGACTCTGAAGCAGGCTCCAGGCTCCAAGTTATCAGCACAGAGCCTGATGTGGGGCTCGAACTCATGAACTGTGAGATCATGACCTGAGCCGAAGTCATTCACTTAACTGACTGAGCCACCCAGGTAGCACAAGATCTCATTCTTTTTTATGGCTGTGTATTATTCCACTGTGTGTGTGTGTGTGTGTGTGTGTGTGTGTGTGTGTGTGTCACATCTTCTTTATACATTCATTTATTGATGAACACAGGTTTCTTCCATATCTTGGCTATTTTAAAGAAGGCTGCAATAAACATAAGGGTGCATGTATCTTTTTGAATTAGTGTTTTTTTTTGGGGGGGAGGGTAAATACCTAATGAAATTATTGGATCATATGGTAATTCTATATTTAATTTTTTGAGGTCTTCCATACTGGTTGTACCAATTTATATTCCCACCAACGAAACATGAGGATTCCTTTTTCTCCACATCCTTGCCAACATATGTTATTTCCTCTCTGTTTGATTTTAACCATTCTGACAGGTGTGAGCTGATATCTTATTGGGGTTTTGATTTGCATTTCCCTGATGATTAGTGATGTTGAGCATCTTTTCACATGTCTGTTGGCCATTTGTATGTCTTCTTTGGAAAAATGTTTATTCAGGTCCTCTGCCCATTTTTAAATTGGATTATTTGTTTTTTTGGTGTTGAGTTATATAAGTTCTTTATATTATTTGGATATTAACCTCTTTTGGATATATCATTTTCAAATATCTTCTCTCATTCATTAGGCTGCCTTTTCATTTTGTTGATGGTTTCCTTTGGTGTACAAAAGCTTTTTATTTTGGTGTAGTCCAAATAGTTTATTGCTTTTGTTTCTCTACCTGAGTAAACATATCCAGAAAATGTTGCTACAGCTGCTGTCCAAAAGATGACTGCCTATGTTTCCTTCTAGGAGTTTTATGGTTTCAGGTCTCACATTTAGATGTCACATTTAGGTATTTTGTATGTGGTGTAAAAAAATAGTCTAGTATCATTCTTTTGCATGTAGCTATTCAGTTTTACCAACACCATTTATTGAAGAGACTATCTTTCCCCATTGCATATTCTTGCCTCCTTTGTCATAGTCTAATTGACCATATAAGTGTTGGTTTATTTCTGGTCTCTCTGTTTTCTTCCATTGATCTATGTTCCAGTATCATATTGTTTTGATTACTACAGCTTTGTAGTATAGTTTGAAGTCTGAAATTGTGATAACTTCAGTTTTGTTCTTCTTTCTCAACATTGCCTTGGCTATTCAGGTTGTTCTGTGATTCCACACAAATTTTAGTTTTATTTGTTCTGGTTCTGTGAAAAATGCTGCAGTTATTAATCAGTAGATTAATTTGGGTAGTATGGACATTTTAACTCAAGGTAGGAAGTTTCAGTCATCAGATTACCACACAGTTTCTCTGCCAAGGACCTTTTAGACTGCTCTTTCAGTATATGTTTGGCTCCAGCTTGGCCAAGCTGATGATAACTGTTTCTGTACATGTAAACACAATCCAGGGATCACATCACTTATTACCAAATTTCTCTTTGATTAACAAAGTCTACATTTCCACCTCTATAGCTGGTAGAGACAAGGTCTTACATTTTTTCAAGTTGGAATACTGTCATTTGGAGGGTTACAATGAACTGTCATTTTGAAGCTTGTATTTTAGGGTGCAGACTGTTCTTTAATTCCAGAAGCAACATTTTGATGAATCTTTTGGTAATGCTAATGTGTCTACCACTTCTGACTCCCATTAAATTCATGTATGTATGTATGTATGTATGTATGTATGTATGTGTGTATGTATATATATATATATATATATATATATATATATATATATGCAAATGCTTCAGACTGAGATGTTAAATATTCTGTTTTGGAATAAAAATTGAATATAGCTAGCTGAATTATTGACCTACAGCATTATTTTTTCCCCCTTAAATGTAGATTTAAGCTGTTTTATAATGAAATGTTTTTATTTGCCCTTGGGAAGAAGCAGAGAGACAACAGGCTGGATAAGCAACAGGATGGCAAGGAGTGACCAGCAGAAGAGGAACATTGTCCTGACCCAGAGACTATAGAACTGCCTGGCTGGAAGGAGATGATTTGGGGAACAGTTTCTTTAGGGGTACCCAAATATTACTTGAGGAGGAAAAACCTAATAAAATACTGAACTCCTAGAGCCAAAGCATAAGAGACTCTTAAAAACTGAGAACAAACTGAGGGTTGATGGGGGGTGGGAGGGAGGGGTGATGGGTATAGAGGAGGGCACCTTTTGGGATGAGCACTGGGTGTCATATGGAAACCAATTTGACAATAAATTTCATATATTGAAAAAAAATAAAATACTGAACTCCTTGATGGCAGTAGAATAGAGACTTAGACTATGTTATTTAGGCATTTATAACTTCTGAAGGTCAGAGAGAAGGTGGGAACATTTTGATTATACATGATTCTTGCACATCTCTCACCTCAACCCCATTCTTACTTTCTTTTTAAAAAGGTTTAAGTTAGGGGCGCCTGGGTGGCTCAGTTGGTTAAGTGGCCGACTTCGGCCCAGGTCATGATCTCATGGCCCATGAGTTCAAGCCCCGCGTCGGGCTCTGTGCTGACAGCTCAGAGACTGGAGCCTGTTTGAGATTCTGTGTCTCCCTCTCTCTGACCCTCCCCTGTTCATGCTCTGTCTCTCTCTGTCTCAAAAATAAATAAACGTTAAAAAAAAAAATTAAAAAAAAAAGAGACTGTCTTTAAAAAAAAATAAAAAAATAAAAAGGTTTAAGTTATTTAAACTAAACAAAAACAAAAACACTTTATCCATCTCTTCCATCCCTCAACCCCTACTTCTGGCAGCCATCAATCTATTCTTTATATCTATGGGCTTAGTGTGTATAAATAGGTATATGTTTCACATATTATTATTCAATTATTAATACATTATTTATATATAAATTATAAACATGTATTTATATTCACACATGTAAGAGATTTACAGTATTTGTCTTTTGTTTTCTGACTTATTTCATTTAGCATAATACCCTTGAGATCCACCCATTCATATAGTTATTGTATTTGTGACTAAATACCTGTGACTGATTTTGAACCACGATGGCCAGGGTCTTTGTTTGCAACAGAGACCCTTTAGCCCACTAACCCTAAAATCTTTACTATCTATCCTCTCAAAGAAGCAGTTTGCTGTCCTTGCTCTAGTTCTAATAGTTTAGAGGAAATATAGGGGACAGAGGAACATGTTTAAGTGACACCATAGAGAGTAATCAGCAAAATTCAAAATGTGAAATAATCTATGAAATAAAACAAATTAATTTCTTTAACAAGTAAATGCTAGTAAAATAATTAAAAAATTGTTGTTAATGTTTATTTATTCTTGAGAGAGAGGGAGAGAGACAGGGACAGAGACAGAGACAGAATCAGAATGTGAGAAGGGGAGGAGCAGAAAGAGAGGGAGACACAGAATCTGAAGCAGGCTCCAGGCTCTGAGCTGTCAGCACAGAGCCTGACATGGGGCTCAAACCCACAAACTGGGGAAACATGACCTGAGCCGAAGTCAGACCCTTAACCGACTGAGCCACCAGGTGCCCCAAGAATTAAAAAAAAAATTTTTTTTAACATTTATTTATTTTTGAGACAGAGAGAGAGAGAGAGAGAGAGAGAGAGAGCATGAACAGGGGAGGGTCAGAGAAAGAGGGAGACACAGAATCTGAAGCAGGTTCCAGGCTCTGAACTGTCAGCACACAGCCCGACGCGGGGCTCGAACCCACAGACCATGAGATCATGACCTGAGCCGAAGTCGGACGCTTAACCAACTGAGCCTCCCAGGCGCCCCACCCCAAGAATTTTTTAAGAAGAGTGGGAGAGAGTACCTGTGGAAAACACATCAACTTAATGTAAAGTGTAGGCCTTTAAGAAAAATCCTGATTCAAAAGTCAACTTAAAAATATGAATGAACGATCAGAGATGTCTAAGTATTGACTGAATATTTGATAGTGCCAGAGAATTACTATTAATTGTTCAGTTGTAACAACAATATTGCTTTTATGTTATTCTTTTTAGGGCTCGAACTCACAAACCACAAGATCATGACCTGAGCTCAAGTCAGATGCTTAACCGACTGAGCCACCCCAGCTTTTATGTTATTCTTTTAAAGAGTCCTTGCTGTCATGGAGTGAGGAGGGTAAGGAAAGTGGGTATATAGAAAGTAACAACGGCCAATGAAATGACAGTTAATTTCTGGTACACAAAGCACAGTAAATAAAGGGCATTTATTTAATATGTTATAGTTACTTATGTTACATTATAGTTCCTCATAAAGTATGGGTAAATGGGAGTTCATTAAGTTAGTCTCCTACTTTTGTATGTTTTTGATATTTGTCTTAATATAAACTTTTACGATTGCAAGAATTTTAGGGCAATTATAAAAAATTATTGAGCAACATTAAGAAGGACAATAAGAAGACCTAAAAGGAGACATAGACCATGTTTATAGTTGAAAGACTCAATATTGCAAAAATGTCAATTCTTCCTAAATTGAGTCACAGTAGGGCTCACTTCAGTGAGTTCTACAGCACCCTCACATTTGTCAGTATCTCCATGGGGATTTCCAGTCCCAGGCAGCGATTCCCTGCCAACCAGTCTTATCCTCCTGACTGTGAAGGGCTCTGTCTCAGGCAACCCAGAGAACTTCACCATCCAGTTGGCTGCAATCACACTCTTTCCGGTGAGGTCTGAAACCCAGCCTTGGGTTCACATTTGTTTGTTTCTTAGATACTTTCCTTTAGCCCTAGACTCCTTTGAGTTCTTTTATGTGACCTTTTAGTAGCTAATTCCCTATAAATAGTTAATAATTTAATAGCCCTGTTCAAATTGCTGTGTGGTTTGTGTCTTCTGAGTGGATCTGACCAATATACTAGTAGAATTGAAGTTGTACATATATATAACATGTGGGACCCAGAAATCATGTGTGTGAGTGTGCGTGTGTGCATATGACAAAGAGAGACAGACAGAGACAGAGACAGGGAGGAACTTCCACATGTATAATAACATAGATACACAAGAATATCCACAGCAGTGTTGTTCAGCATAATCTAAAACTGAAAACAAATCCAGCCTTCGTCAATAGGAGACAGACTGGCTGCAGTATATGAGAGAAAGAGGAGTCAAGGATATCTCCAAGATTTCTAATCTGAATAGCTGGAAGATGAGAATTGCCATTCTCTGAGACAGGAAAGTCTGAAAAAGGAGCAGTTTTCACATTTGGAGATAATCTTAGAAGCCAGTTTTATATACATTAAATTTGAGATGCCTTTTAGGCATTCAAATGAAGGTGTTAAGTAGGCAGTTAGATATGCAAAGTCTGGATGACCAGCCTGGGTTACCATTGAAATTATATGTTTAGAGGTCCTCAACATAGAGTTCTTAAAGTCCTTAAAGTCAAGCAATTGACTTAAAGTGCTGACTTAAAAGTCAGGTAATGTCACCAAATGAGTGAGCATGGATAGGAAAGAGAAGAGGGTCAAGGTCTGAGCTTTGGGACAGTCTTCTTGGATGGCTGCCATTGTCTCCTCACTCCCCCTGCTTTGGTTGTCTTTCTCACCCTCCATTCCCACCCTCAAAAGGTCATGATCTGTTAGCATCCAGACTGACCTTCCAAAAGCATGATTCAAGTTATATGACTCTATTGCCTGAGCCTCTTCAGTTGGCTTCCTGTTGCTTATAGACTAAAGTCCAAACTCCTCACCAAGAGGATCTGGCTCCTCCCCAGGCCTCCACCTTACTTGACTCTTTCTCTGCTCTCTACAGACCATTCCTTCTGCTATGTAGTGTTATTTATTCCTCAAATACATGGATCTCTCTCAGGGCATTTGTGCTAGCTGTTCCTTCAGCCTGGGTGGGGAACCTCATCTTCATAGGGCTAGCTCTGTCTCTTAATTCAAATTTCAGCTCAAAATGCTGCTTCTCCATAGAATCCCTTCCTGAACACACTCTCTAAAGTAATTGTCCACTAGTCACTTGAACAGGTCACTCAATAGCACTTATATCTGACATTATCTTACTTATTTGCATATTGTCTGTCTCCCTTACTAGAATCTCAGCTCCCCCATGACAGTGACATGGTCTTGTTTATTATTATGTATTCCCAATACCTTGAACAGCAATGGTACCTGGTAGGCAGTCAGTAAATATTTGTTGAATAAATAAATGCATGACTTCCAGGATTCTGTATCCTTCTTAGCATGCTTTTTTAGCTTCCAAATTCCGGGAGAGAACCTGGGCGGCCATTTTTCTTTGGGCTTTATCTTTCTTCATGTCCTTTTGCTTTTTCACCAGCTCCCCCATGGTCACAAAAGCCCAACAATGCTGTCAAAAATATTAGAAAGAATACTTTATTCCAAAGCCTGTGAATCAGAGGATTGTGTAAAGAAGTTACTCTAATCTAAATGTCTCCACACAGTGGAATGCAGCTGGTAACTCCAAAGGGTGACTGACACGCCTCCGGAGCAGCCACGCCCTCGGAGGGCTGTGGAGGGGCCAGGCCAGGTCTGAAGCTGGTCCAGTGCAGTCATGGGGGTAGCTCTGGAGCAGTTCTTCATTTTTGTAGGGCTGCTGGCGTGTCTGGCGTACCTGGTGAAGTGTGTGAGATTCTCCAAATGTATTTTTCTGCACTTCTGGAAAGTTTTGCCAAGGTCTTTCTTGAAGTCAATGGGACAATGGGCAGGTAAAAACAGCCTTCCATCTCTTGTTTCTTGTTGTTCCTGCTTATTATTATCTACGTCTCAAAACATAAACTGCATCTTTTGCTTTTGAGAGCAAAGATATACTGCCTTTGGGTGACTTTTATTTGGGTGTCTGGAAAGCAGGAGTGAAATTGGAATTCCTTAAAAAACCAAATGTGGGGCATGAGGAGAATTAGCTGGAAGAATGCCACTCAATTCTTGCCTCTGAGCTTGCCCTCTCAACCTTACTAGTTGGTTGGCTCCTTTTTTAGAGTTTCTGGTGATATAAATAACAAATTTGACAGAAATTTCTGCATCCTTTTCTACAGATTTTTGAAGTCCTGGGGTACTGCCACTTTGTGGAAGGGTGTTTCAAAATCGGAAATACAAATAATTTTAATTCACTTTATTTAAAAAAAATTCTCTGAACCTTTTCATGAAGTGAAGGTATTACAAAATCAAAGTAACAAAGATCCCTATAGGGACACATTTTTGAGATGGTTAGATATGGAATCTGGGTCTGGTTTGTGTCCCAAATAGATTAATCACTGCCTACTAATGGGATTTGCCTCCTGGAACTACCACGCAGACTTTCAGCCCCATGACTGGGCTTAAGGTGAAAAGCAGGAGGCGTGGTTTCAGCATCTCCTTGAATGAAGTGCTAAGGTTACATGAAGAAATCCAAGAAATCTAGTGACTTAAAAAAAAAAAAAGAATTTAAGCAGCTTTAAAAGTACCATGCTAGGCTAAATAGGAGAGATTACAAACAACCTTATAGGGCTGCCAGATAAAATATAGGATACTGAGTTAAATTTGAATTTCAGATAAACAAGGAATAATTTTTTAGTATATGACATCGCAAATATTATGTGGGACATACGTATACTAAAAAATTACTTTTTGTTTACCTGAAATTTAAATTTAGCTGGGCATGCTGTATCTTTATTTGCTAAAGCTGACAACCATACAACCTAAGCAACACAGATAAAAAAATTACCATATGAAAATTGTTTGGAATGAAAAATGGGTTTTTAACTGTTGCATGTTATATTTGAAATGTGTGTGTGTGTGTGTGTGTGTGTGTGTGTGTTGGTGAACACTCCTTCGCTCTTGGGGCAGTATGCTATCTCCAGAGAACTTGCTAAATAGCTTGAACTTGAGTGTTCTGGATCCAAACGTCCTACTTCACACAGATCCCAATGCCCACGCACTTGGCAGGTGGATGGGGGTAGGGTGGTGCTTAGAACTCTGCACAATGGCTGCCCGTCAATGCAGGGCCAAGCCCTTCTGAGAATACACACTCCAAAAAAAGTTCACATGGGGTCAGAGACCAGAGTAGTTGTTGGTTCACATTTAAAAAAACCATAATCTTGGGGTGCCTGGATGGCTCAGTCAGTTATGCGTCCCTCAGGTCATGATCTTATGATTTCGTGAGTTCGAGCCCCACATCGGGCTCTGCTCACTGACCCTGTCAGTGACCCTCTGCTCACTGACCCTCTTTCTCTCTCTGCCTCTCTGCCACTTGCACTCTCTCTGTCTCTCTCAAAATAAATAAACTTAAAAAACTCATAATCTTAATCTGTCCTTTGAGTCAATATTGAATAGAGTTATCACTAGCAAGAGTAAAATGTCCTTGGGCGTAGGCAGATATCTGGGAGAGAAGACAGAACAAGAGCAAGAAGGGGAATGAGAAGAAAATCCAATGACTAAAGACCAAAAATTTCAACTCTTCAGAACTCTGTGACTGATTAGAAAATTATGTCACTGGTGTATCTTTATAGACTTGTGGCCCCAAATTCAGATAGGCAGGTTTCACACCCTGTTGTCATCATTTTTAGCAACGTGACCTTGACTGAGTTACTTTCTCTCAGCTTTCTCCTCTATCAACTAAGGAAAATAATGGTCCCTGCATTATGAGTTTGTTTTGAATATTAAATGAGATGATGGATCTAAAACACTTGCAACAGTGCATGGCAGAAAGTAAGCCCTCACTAGAGACCAGCCATTTATTGATGTTATTATCTTAACTATGGTACAGACCTTGTATTGGGTGATTTTGAAGATTCCCAAAACAGTGAGGAAGGGCAAGCAGAAGTTCACCCTGAGCATAGCACCTGTACCAAGAGGAGCAGGTAATATGCATGGATTCACCTTAAAGTACCCAAGTGAGCAGATTAAACCATTAGCAGTTATGAAAAGGAGCATGCACTGCCAATGTGTTTCTGGAAGCTTGTACAGCTTGGCTAGTCCTTACTTTTCAATAAACTAAATGTATCTTTTCTTCATACTTTTAGAAAGCATACTCTTCAATTGTTGTGTAAAGGTGAATTGCAGATATGCATATACTGAACAGTTTGAAATCGTGACATGCACTCGACTGAGGTTTACCCTAGAGCTTAGTCATGAAATAAGTGTGTAATGTTGGACATAAAAGGACTAGAAGGTCCATCTGATTGTTATATGTTAATAGATACAGGGAATACAGAGTTTTCAGGTCTCTTTAAGTCATCGCATCCTCTTTTTGCATTTCTGTGTTTTCCTCTTTGTTCAGTTCCTTATCTCCCATGGGCTTTGAGTACTGTTCTCCTGTGGGGGGTGGAATGGGAAGAGGGAAGAACTCCACTTTTAGGAAGAACCTTGAAATGTCTTACAGTGATAGTTGGGTGTGTGGGTAGAGAGATAATAGGGCACACTGTTCGGGGTCTGAGCGAAATGTTCCCTGGCTGAGGTTCTTTGTTTTGTTTTGGAGGGTGTCTTCCACAGCCTCACCAACCCCTCCAAGAAAAAAAAAGGTTCATTTTGAACGTTTAGTGAGGGGAGTAGGGGCTGGAAGCTCCAGAGTTGAGTGGAGTAGTGCTGTAGAGTGAAAGGGCGCTGCTTTGAAATACTGTGCCTTGGGCAGTAAGCCTGCAAAAAAAAGTAGCCAGTGAGAGAGAGCATTTTAAAGATTAATTCTGTCCTTTAAAACCATTTCTTCTTTTTGCAGTGATCACTGGAGCGGGAGATGGGATTGGGAAAGCTTATTCATTTGAGGTAAGTTGTGTTCCTGGAGAATTTCCCCTTCCCTTGAGTTGAACATATCATGATCACGTGACCCCCTCAACCCAAACTCTAGTTTTCTGATTACAAAAGCAATAGACATTCATTTATGAAGGAAAATATTTTTGATAAAAAAGAAAATTTAAAAATCATAATCTCACCCTCTGGATACCTTTTTTAAAAACACTATGATACTCAGTGGTGCCAGTATCACCCCTTAGGAGCTGTTTTAGGAATTCGTGGGGGCATTGTTGTTTTCTAGTGTAACTGTACCATAAGAATTTATATACCCAAATACAATTAAAACTATGAACTACTTTCCTATTATCCTTATGTTGTAGCTGGGGCATATATTGATTTTTAAAAAATTATTTGTGTAGGAAGGACATATTATCTATAACTTTCATTTCCAGAAGATTAATGGGCATTATAAAATATTATACAAAGAGAGGATCTGTTAGGGCTTAGAGTCACTGGAATATGATTAGTGTCTCTGAGTATTTCCTTTCAGGCTTCTTGTTTATCTGCAGATAGACAGATATAGGGGTAGTTATACTTTTAAAAAATGTACTTACAGCATATGTTGTCATTGTTGTTATGATTATTATTCTTACAAATTCCACATTTTTATTAATGAAATATTGTTTTCTGGAATTCCTATTATTTCATTTCTTCATCATGACTATTACACCAACCCCTAGAACAATGTAAAATACAACGGAAGAAACAGAAAGAATCCTGGAAATTATGAGGATGAAAAAAAACCAATAACATCTTAAAAATATAACAAAAAGCACTCAGTTACAAAAACCACATTCAACAACAGTGCAGTACGCATGTGTCTTCCGGTCCCCAAAGGCCTGTGTCCTGATAGACGCCTAAGCATCTTGTGTGAAATGGACAGCACAACGTGTATCGGAGGCACTTGATAGAAACTTTTAAAATGTCAACAAACCTAAATCTTGCCAGTTGAAAAAGCTTCTAGCACTCTTTCAGGTCTGTCCCCTATCCTCCAATGATCATCTCTTTGGTACTGACATTCTGCTTCAACTCCGTTTTTTTGAGCTAAAGGGTTCTTTGCTCTTATCCTAATTTGTACATAGCAACTTTCTGATGTCCGGTAGTGCCCAGCACTCAGTAGGTGGGTGGTCATATTTGAGTATGGAGTTTGCGGAGACCGATCAGCCACCACTTTCCAAAGCCTTGTGTCTTCCTTACCCAAAAATCAGAAGGAAAGCTTTTCTAGCTATTTGCATTAAAACTATATCACCTGTTATGTAACTACTGCCTACCTTCGACCAGGTTTCTGGAAAGGGCCTAATCCCTCATCCAAAAGATCCATGGCCTTACCTCTCAGTTTTCTGGATTGCTTTGAAATCCAGGTGCTTTCTTCATGATTTTCCAGATTCTTTCCTCAAATTCATGCTGACCTAATGGTCTCCTTGATGTCTTAAGATTCAGATAACTTTCTTTCGACTTAGAGGAGACCATGTCCTCCTTAGCCATTTGTTTCTTTACTGTTTCCAAAAACAATGGCCTGGAGGTCGGGAGCTGTGGGTTCCTGTCTTCAATGTGGCACTAACTGTCTGGAGATTTTGGACAAGTTACCCATCCTTTCTGGGCTTTTGTGTCTTTACTAGCACAAAAGATACCTCTGAAGTTCTAAATTGTTTCTGTTCCATACTAATTCTTGCTTTTCTCTTTCTTGTAGAATCTTTTTCTTTGTTTCCTTTTGTTCTTTGCCTAAGTCTGTGTTAAACAATTTTCTGGGATCCCTACTTCTCCTTCATTCAGGCTTTTTGCCTTCCAGAGAGCCTGTTCATGTCTTCCTGCTAAAATTCTCCAAGGAAAGCAGTTCAGAGTCTGAGATGCTGCAGACTGACCACAAGGGTTAAGAGCCCAAGACATTTGTGTGTTCAAATGCTACTCCATATGCTTACTGCAGAATTTCCACATTAATAAACTGGAGGTGGTGGTAATTCCACTGGGGCTTTTGGAAAGGTTTAATGGGATAAGGTGAACAAAATGCTTTGCCTAGAGTAAGCTCTCTAATGTTAGCCATTGTATTATTAGATGTTTAAACTGTTACTCCTTTCCCATGTATTACTTTTTTTCTTTTTTTGAAAAGAAAACTGTATTGTACTTACCCATAGCTTTACTCTTTCCATTGTCCTTTCATTCCCCTTGGTGTTCCAAGATTCTTTCTTTAGTCATTTCCTTTCTGTTTAGAGAACTACGTTTAGCTATTCTTTTAGGGTAGGTCTCTTTGTTTTCCTTTATCAGAGAATGTCTTGATTTCCCCTTCATTCCTGAAGGATAATTTTGCTGGGTATAGGATTTAGGATTGATAGTCCTTTGCTTTCAGCACTCGAAAAATATTGTGCCACTTCCTTCTTGCCTATCTGGTTTCTGGTGAATGAATGTAATTTGAATTGTTTTTTCCCCATAAGTAAGGTTTTCTAACTCACTGTTCTCAAGATTTTTTCCCTTGTCTTTAGTTTTCAGAAGTTTAGTTATGATGTTTCTTGGAGTGGATTTCTTTGCATTTATTTTGCTTGAGGTTCATTCAGACTCTTGAATTCACTCACTATTTCTTTGAATATTTTTTTTCTGCCCAGGTTTCTTCTCTTTTTCTGGGACTTCAATCACATGGATGTTAGATTCTTACAGTCCAATGGGTTTCTGAGATGCTGTTCATTTTTCTTCATTGTACTTTTTTCTCTGTTGCTTAGAGTGGGTAATTTCTATTATTTTATCTTTAAGTTCATGATTCTTTCCTTGGTTCCTTCCATTCAGCTACTGAGCCCATCTATCAAGTTCTTAATTTCATTTATTTTATTTTTCAGCCTTAAAATTTCCATTTGGCTTTTCTTTATATCCTCTATATCTTTATGAAAACTTTCTCTTTTCTCATTTGTTTTAAAAGTATTTGTAATTGCTCGTCAAAGCATTCTTATGATAACTGCTTTAAAATCCTAGTCAGAATTCTAATGTCTGTGTCATCATGATGTGAGCATCTGTTGATTGTTTTTATTTCATCAAGTTGAGATCTTCCTGGTTCTTGGTATGATGACTGACTTTTGAATTGTGGACATTTTTGGTATTTTGTTATGAGACTCTGAATCTTGTTTAAATCTGTCTGGGGTCTATACCAACACTGCTTCAGCAGAGGGAGGAGAGGTGCCAACATATTCCTACCAGGTAAGGTAGAAGCCCCACAGGCTTTGCACTTGGCCTCCATTAGAGGGTGCTGCCTCCTTGTTACTGCTGGGTGGGGGTGGGGGTGCTGGCTCCCCACTAGGCCACTCTGGGTGGGAGAGGCAAGAATGCCTCCTTCCTGCTCCCCAAGAGGTTGACAATGGTAATTGGAGGAGATGGCCTCAATACCACTGGGGTGGTAATGAAAGCCCTGGCCTTCTGCTAGGCTTCCTCTCTTACTATCCCGGGAAGGGAGAGGAGAGAAGGGATGGAGGGCCTTGGCACTGCCAGGTGGAAGTAGAGTTCAGGTCTGCTGACATGCGAAGGGGTGGCTGGGATGAATGTCCTGTCTCCCTACTCAGCCCTCAGCCTTCTCTGATGCCAGCCTGGTAGGGGGTGGGGACACTTGTTCCAGCAGTCTCACCAGGGTGGAAGTCTCAGCTCCTGACTCAGCCTTTGGGGGTGGGGGTGGGACCACAGATTTTTTTTTTTTTTGAGCTGTTTGCCTTGAGTAAAGCTGTTCTTTTTAAAGTTTTCTGCCTTACTAAGGCAGGTCCTTTTCTGGTCCTTTGGTTAGAGAGAGCAGGCTTTTGTTGGGACTTTTTTAGGTCTGCACCTGTGGTGTTTCTGAATTGCCAATTTTTCCACCAATAAGTTTGGAATATGTGAGGCAAAAAGAAAACCCAGGAACTCACCACTGTTTTATTTCTTGGGTCTTGAGGCCCCTAGCTGATCTTCTCCCTATCTTTTGGAATCTTTTTATGTTTATTTTATGTATTATGTCCAGGTTGCATAATTTAATTGCATATCATGGTAGGAGTGGGGAAAAGTACTTCTCCATTTTCCTGGAAGCCTATTCTGTATTACATTTTAACCTAATCTGTATTTATATTTAGTGTGGCAAGAGAGGCTTTGCCTCCTGCTAAAGGAATCTTGAGCATTACTGGAACAAGATGGAAAACAATTGTGGTGAGGGATGGGCAGGGGGAGGAAGCAGGAGAGGGGTCCACTCTTCCACCCTTCTGAGGCCACTGCTTCACCCTGTCTTCACACCATTTTTGCTCCTTAAGCACCTGAATTTCTTTTATTCATTGCCATACAGAGGAAGCCTTGTTTTCTCTGTGTTCCCACCACCTGTTAGAGATTAGCAGCAAGTACCTTCCCTGAGGCAGGCCCTAACATAAAGAAGGAAAGGGGCACATTTTTCTCTGCAGCAGCCCTTCTTCTTTAGCACGGTGCCACAGTGCATTCTGGGAAAGGGAGGACTTCTGTGGCTTACCTCCCTGAAGGGAAAGAGGCAAAACCCACATATGGAGCCTGTCAGCCTGGACATTCTGGAAATAAAATTGAGCCCTGCTCGAGTGGACAAAGGGAACAATGCTGTCCCAGACAAATATGTGTTTTCTGCCCTCTCCCTCCCTCTCCTGGCTCACACCACTTCACATAGAACCTTTAAAATGTCTGTGGCTCTTGAGAGAAATGGCACAATTCTGGAGAGGCTGGAAGCCCACCAGGAAGCAAGCATCCTTTGTGCTAAAAATGCAAATTGTTTTCCATTTAATGGACAATCTTCTCTTCAGGAGGCTGATGAAATGAATTGTGAGACAAAGGTGCTTAATTCTTTGGCCACCATTCTGATGGATTCCAAGGCTCAAAATGAGGGTTGGAGGTGGGGGGGGGGGGTTGTTTTCCACAGGAAGAGAGAAAACTCTGGGATATCACTGACAAAGCCGGCCTTTCTTTCTTTCTTTCTTTCTTTCTTTCTTCCTTCCTTCCTTTCAGAGCACTTTCAAATCTCCCTCCCCCCTCTCTCTCTCTCTCTTTTTTCTCCCAATTTTTTATTCAAATTCCAGTCAGTTAACATACAGTGTAATATTGGTTTCAGGAGTAGAACCCAGTGGCTCATCACTTACATATAACACCCAGTGCTCATTGCAACAAGTGCCCTCCTTAATTCCCATCACCCATTTGGCCCATCCCCCACCCACCTCCCTCCATCATCCTCAGTTTGTTCTCTATATTTAAGAGTCTCTTATGGTTTACTTTCCTCTCTCTTTCCTTCCCCTCTTCCCATATGATCACCTGTTTTGTTTCCTAAATTCCATATATGAGTGAAGTCATATGATATTTGTCTTTCTCTGACTGACCTATTTCACTTAGCATAATACATTCTAGTTCCATCTACGTTGTTGCGAATGGTAAGAGTTCATTGTATATATATATATATATATATATATATGTATATATATATATATACATATGTATATATGTGTATATATATATATGTGTGTATATATATATATATATATATATATATATATGTATGTATATATACACATCTTCTTTATCCATTCATCAGACAATGGAGATTTGGGATCTTTCTATAGTTTGGCTTTTGTTGATAGTGCTGCTATAAACATTGGGGTGCATGTATCCCTTTGAATATGTATTTTGTATCCTTTGGGTAAATAGTAGTAGTGCAATTGCTGGATCATAAGGTAGTTCTATTTTTAACTTTTTTGAGGAACTTGCATACTGTTTTCCAGAGTGGCTGCACCAGTTTGTATTCTCACCAACAGGGTAAGAGGCTTCCCCTTTCTCTACTTCCTTGTCACATCTATTGTTTTCTAGCAGAGTCAGTCTTGAAATGGGACAGTCCTTGGTTTTTATTTTTCAATCTTTTTATTTTCCATTTATTTTAAAAATTTTAAAGACTTATTTTTTAAGGACAGTTTAAGGCTGACCACAAAATTGAGTGGAAGGCACAGAGAGTTCCTATATATCTCCTAACCCCAAACATGTGCAGCCACCACACTGTTGACATACACTCCACCAGAGTGGGACATTGTTACAATGGATGAACCCACCCTGACGACTTCATTACCACCCAGAGCCCATAGTTTACCTTAGGGGTCACCTTCTTAACTTGTTTTTTCTGTGGTGGTTGTTTCTTATTTTTTGAGGAAAGCATGAGACATGCACAGCTGAAGATGTTTCGTTTTAGAGAACCTCATTTCCACTTTCCCTTCCTTTGCTCAGTCTGGCCAGAATGGAGCTTTATCTAGAGTCAGCCAAAATTGACATCAATGTCTTTGAGAGATTTTCTGTGTCTTTTCCTTTTAAATAATAGCTGTGTTCCAGACAAACCATGAGTAAATATACTTTTTTTGTACGTCATGTTTAAATGTATAAAGAAATCGACTATTTAAAGTGAACACTAGATGCAGAGGATCACCCTTCATTATCTTTTTTTACATGTCTGGATCTTGATTGATTATCTTTTTATAAAGTGACTCCTCATTGTACAGATTCCAGGCCAGGGGTAGGACTTGTGATGATACTTTATGGCTGAAGATCACAGGTTAAAGTGAATGTAAATTTACTTTAGAGTACTTTAGCATAGGGGTGCCTGGGTGGCCCAGTTAAACATCTGACTCTCTTGGTTTTGCCTCAAGTCACGATGTCACAGTTCATAGGTTTGAGCCCTGTGTTGGGCTCTGCACTGATAGTGTGGAGCCTTGGGATTCTCTCACTCTCTCTCTCTCTCTCTTACTGTCCTTTCCTCCCCTACCCCACTCATTCTCTCTCTCTCTCAAAACTAATAAATAAACATTTAAAAAATAAAATACTTTAGAATTGATAATATGATAGGCATGTGGGTCAGTTTTTTATTTTAAACAGCTTCTTAAGATTTAATTCACACACCATAAAACCCACCTGTTTTAAGTGTACAATTGAATGATTTTTAGTGAATTAACCAAGTTGTTCACCATCATCACCATCCAGTTGTAGAACATTTCCATCACCCTAGTAAGATTCTAATAAGATCCCTCCTGCCTTGTTACACTTAATCCCCTATTTCCATCCCAGATCTGGGCTGCTACTGATCTTTTTGAACATTTTGTACAAATGCTACCACATAATATGACTGGCTTCTTTCACTTAGCATTATGTTTTTGAGATTTATCAGTGTTGTTATGTGTTGGTGGTGTTTTCATTTTTACTGCAGGATAATATTCTATTGTATGGATATACCACCGTTTGTTTACTCACTTACCAGTTGATGAATGCTTGGATTCCCATTGTTTGGTTATATTGATCTTTCTTAACTTACAGTGGGATTCCATCCCTACAAACCCATTGTAAGTTGAAAATACAATAAGTAGTAAATGCATTTAATAACCCTAACCTACTAAACATCATAGCTTAGCCTGGGCTACCTTAAACGAGCTCAGAACATTTTATGATAAAGTATTGACCATCTTATGTAATTTATGGAGTGCTGGACTGAGAGTGAAAAACAGAATGGTTGTGTGGACACAGAGTGGTTGTTAGTGTAGGGGTCATTCACCCTCATGATCTCTGGCTGACTGGGAGCTGCCTCTGCCCAGCATCATGGGAGAGGATTGGATGGCATATCACTCACCTGGGAAAGGATCAAAATTCAAAATTCAAAGTATAGTTTCTACTGAATGTGTATTGCTCTTGCACCATTATAAAGTTGTTAAATCCTAAGTTGAACAGTCAGGGACAGTCTGTATAATAATGCTGCTGTGAGTATTCATATGCAAGTTTTTGTGTGAATACAGGTTTCCCTTTTTCTTGGGTAGATTACCTAGGAGTGGAATTGCTGGGTCATATGGTAAATTTATGTTTAAGTTAGGTGAGTTTTAGTCCATATTTCTGCAGTGGTTGGTTATCAGTTAAAACTAAAGGTGGTGTGTGTTGGGTTACTTTCTGCCCCTCCAGACCTACCCTCTGCATTTTCTCACCCTGTTCTGTGCTCCAGGAGGCTGACCAGCACCAACGGGCTCAGTTGGCCTCTGGTTTCAGGTGGGTTTGGCCAGTGGGAGACACTGGCAACAGATAAGACAGGGAGAGGAGAGTCAGGTGGAGTTCTTTTCCAGCTGTCTCCCTGTGGGTCTAGAGGGCTATGTCCTTCTGCTGCAGGTGTAGCTCTGTCAGGTGATCTGTTCCACACAGCTGTCTTCTCCCATTCTGGTGACTCTTCATTCCCTAACTCTTTGGGGCACACAGGGGAAAGAGGCTCTGCTGTTATTAGCCCCAGAGTATTGTGGTTTCTCTATGCCATACCTATACTTTGTAAAACATTCTTTAATTAAACTCTCTTCAAGTTATCCAATTTGACAGTGCTGTTTCTGGCCAGGACTGTGACTAAATCCAGTCTTTAGTTAATTTTTAAAGATGCTAAATCAAAGTTCATTTACATCTATGCTTAAGTTAACAGGACTTTCATTAGATGGTTTTCCCCTTAGCCTAACAGATGTTACAAAGAGCTTCCTGAAGAAATACAGTTGAAGATAGGTGAATTGGCTAGAAATATTGTACAGGCACTTCCACTTTTGTAGGAACAGAGATGTTGTATCTGTGAGTGAGGCAGAGTAGGCCCTAGGCCTTGAACTGATTTGGTCCCTTGTCCTACCACTTAGTGGAGGATTCCTGACTCCACTAGAAGGCTGACTGTATTCTGTTCCAGCACATTGTCATGTTCCCCTGGGAAGCACTTCATGCAAGGCATTCACAGAATGCCTAAGGAACAGAGAGCTGGGATCCACTGATCTATAAGAACAGGTTCATGACTGTTTTGATGCTGGCTTCCTAGTAAATGTTTCTGTGTGGTGGAGTTTGGTTGGAGGCTTGCTTGCATTTTGTAACTCATCATCTGCTGGCTGGGTTGTGGGGGAGGAGAGCTGTAGTCTTCATCTACCTCCAGTTACTGAGCCAAAGTCAGATCTGAGCCAAAGTCAGATACTTAACCAACTGAGCCACCCAGGAGCCTCTGGTTTTGTTCTGTTCTGTTTTGTTTTGTTTTGTTTTTAAGAAACTGCTGAACTATTTCCCAGTGACTGTACCTTGCCCACCAGCAATAGAGAAGTTAATTCATTTTCTTCATATGCTCTCCAGCATTTGGTGGAGTCACTATTTTTTATTATAGCTATTCTAATAGCTGGTTGGCAATGTCTCATTCTGGCTTTAATTTACATTTCTTTGATGGCTAATGTTGTTTAAGTGTATTTTTTCAATTTAAAGAGATATAAAGAAGAAAACAGCAAAAGTCCATCATTTCTTTGTCCAGATAATTCCTGTTAAAGATAAAAGTAATGCAGGCATAAAATTAGAAAACTCAAGCAGTACAGAAAGGCACACACACAAAATAATGTCCTCTTCCCAGCCCTGCCCCTACTTTATGCTGCTCTGTGAAGGTCACCAGTATTAAAAATGTCTTGAGGGGCACCTGGGTGGCTCAGTCAGTTAAGTGTCCGACTTCGGCTCAGGTCATGATCTCACAGTTCACAAATTCGAGCCCTGCATTGAGATCTGTGCTGACAGCTCAGAGCCTGGAACCTGCTTCAGATTCTGTGTGTCCCTCTCTCTCTGCCCCTCCCCAAGTAGTGCTCTGTCTCTGTTTCTCAAAAATAAATGTTTAAAAGAAAATTAAAATGTCTTGAGATTCCTTCCAGAAAATATAGACAAATCATAGCTGTATTCATACTTACATGCCAATACTATGGTAAAGATTGGCTGCAGAACAGAGACCTAACTGTAATCTAGAGACTGCAAAGAAAATGGGAGTTTTCCTGATTGGCAGGTGGTTCTGCCAGGTTCCTTCTATCTTCAAGGTTGGAGCTGAGTCACCAGCATGTTTGTGTCCTGCAAGCCACCTCTGCAAGGGAGGTTGGGAGTGTGGTCTAGTCACATGCCCAGGAAGAAGGAGTAACAGGTTTTAGTGGCCCACTAGCAGTCTCCATCAGAATTTACACCTGTATATTTAGTTTTTGCCCATGTAGGCACAAATGGGATAAGCACAAATCCTGTTCTAAACTTTTCTTTGTTCATTTGATAGCAGCATGGGGATCTTCCTGCAGCAAGGGCATATAGATGGCGTGCACTCTTGTAAATGATTTCAGGGTTAGCCTATCCCAGTGGTGTACCATGTCTTAGGTCAGCTTCTGAGGGATAGACACGCAGGCTGGTTTTTATTTTTGTTTTCACAAATAATGTTTCAAGGCATACTTTTGAATATATACTTACACACATGCAAGTATACAACCCTATCAGTGAGATTACTGGCTCAATGGGGATTTGCATTTAAATGTTGGATACCCTTCACACCTGAAACTAATAGAACACTGTATGTTAAATAGACTGGAATTAAAATAAAAAACTTAAAATTATAAAAAAATGTTGGATACCCTTACTAAATAGTTCTCCAAATGACTGAACCAATTATAACCCATCTCATATTATTATAAGGTTTAACATTTTTTTTAATGTTTATTCATTTTTTGAGAGACAGAGAGAGCCAGAGCGTGAGTAGGGGAGGGGCAGAGAGAGAGGGAGACACAGAATCTGAAGCAGGCTCCAGGCTCTGAG
Organism: Acinonyx jubatus; assembly: GCF_027475565.1. Taxonomy (NCBI): domain Eukaryota; kingdom Metazoa; phylum Chordata; class Mammalia; order Carnivora; family Felidae; genus Acinonyx; species Acinonyx jubatus. The sequence goes on from NC_069391.1 coordinate 63,135,976, forward strand.
CTGTCAGCACAGAGCCTGATGCCGGGCTTGAACTCACAATTGTGAGATCATGACCTGAGCCGAAGTTGGATGCTTAATGGACTGAGTCACCCAGGTGCCTGATTATAAGGTTTAATATTTATACAAAGTATAGATTTAATGTAATATATAATACATATTTAAATATTATGAATTTTACGTTTTGTTTCTCTGATGCACATATTCTTGACCGTTAATGCCCAGAGAATACTAGAAGCAAAATGTAAGACTCAAGATTGTGTGGTTTCATTCCTTCACCTCTGGGCACCCCCCAACATCTAGGGCCACACAGGTGCAGGCACGGTTCCTGGATCCAGCGTGACAGATCAGGTCAGTCAGAATTCTTCTCACATCAGTATTCCTGGCAGCTCCAGGTAGTGGCACAGAGTTGGCCCTTGGATTAAAATCGCTTGACTAGCTCTGCCTCAGACCAACCCAAGAAAAATAACTGCTTGGCCCTGTTTTGAATATCATTACACATTTACTTGGCAATTTATGGTGATGTTTTGTCATTTCAGCAAGGAAATTTCTTCCCAATGTCTAAATTCCTCTCATCTAAAGTACCTCAGTGGCACTCCCAGCTTGTTCTCTTTCATCTTGCCTTAAGTGAAAATAGCAGCTTTGAATTATTTTTATGTTCCCCTGGACTCATTGCCTTGTTACTGTGTGGCTTGACTTCAACCCTGTAATTTCTGATGCAGGCTTTGAATATCCTAGGTTCATTGTAGTATGTCATGGTTGTATGTGCGTGTGTGTGTGTGTGTGTGTGTGTGTGTTGAGAGTGAGACAGAGACAGAGAGACAGAGATGCATCAAACAAGAGTGTATATAGTCCATAGATGTGATTTCAAAAAGTAATAAAATGAGTAATGTATCCCTTATCACCCAGCTTAAGAATTAGAACATCACCAGTGTCCTTGAAACTTACCATACAGTCACATACATCCTGCCTTTGTGTTTTCCCCTCTCTCACTCCCATATGTATAAACATGATCATGAACATTGTGTAAACAATTTCCTTACTTAAAAAAAGTTCCAGGGGTGCTTGGGTGGCTCAGTCGGTTAAGCATCCGACTTTGGCTCAGGTCATGATCTCTTGTCATGAGTTCGAGCCCCGTGTCGGGGCTGTGCTGACAGCTCAGAGCCTGGAGCCTGCTTCAGATTCTGTCTCCGTCTCTCTCTGCCCCTCCCCCACTCGCACTCTGTCTCTCAAAAATGAATAAACATTAAAAAAAACACTAAAAAATAAAAGTTCTATTACATGTGCATGTATCCCTAAACAATATATTGGTTGCATTGTTAGTTTTGAACCTAACATAGATTGATTCAGGTCTTCAGCAACCTGCTTCTTATTGATCAGTATTATGCTTTTGAAGTTCATCCATGTACAACATGTACAACATTTTCAGTATTGTATAACACTCTGTGATATAAATACATCTCAGTTTAGTTATCCTTTTCTTTGTTGAGAGACATTTCGGTAGTTTCTGCTTTTGCTGGTATGAACACTTTGTCCAGGCCTCCTGAAGGTCTTATGGAAGAGTTGAGAACACTCCCAGGAGCAGAATTGCTGGCTCACAGGCTGTGCATTGTCAACATTACTAGGTAATGCCAACTAGTTTCCAAAGTTTTGGTGTCAAAGTTACACTGACCTTATAAACCGAACAGGGGCATTTTACCTCTTTTTAATATTTGAGAACGATTGTGCAATTTAGCCATGATCTTTTTTGTTTGAATGTTTGATAGAACTTATCTGTAAAACCATCTGTCACTGGAGTTTTCTTCGTGGGACAATTTAAGCTATTCATTTATATCATCATTACCTTATTATTATTATGTTTAGTGATTATAGAGCTATTTGGATTTTAATTTTTTCTTTTATAAGTTTTGGAAATTTGAATTTTTCTAGAAATATATATCCATTTCACCTAAGTTTTTAAAATAAAAAATTTTTAATGTTCATTTATTTTTGAGAGAGAGAGAGAGTGAATGGGGAGGCACAGAGAGAGAGATGGAGGCACAGAATCTGAAACAGGCTCCAGGCTCTGAGCTGTCAAGATCATGACAATGGCATGATCATGACACTGGCAAGATCTGACCTAGGCTGAAGTTGACACTTAACTGACTGAGCCACCCAGGTGCCCCAATTTCACTTAAGTTTTAAACTTTGTTGGCCCCACTTCAGGTAAATATGAGCACTGGGTGAGCCCTGCTTCTCTCTCTCTCTCTCTCTCTCTGCCCCTTGTGGGATTCTCTCTCTCTGCCCCTTGCTCACTTGTGCCCCCTCTCTCTCTGTCAAAAAAAATAAATAAAATTTATCGGCATTTTTTTTTTTGGTAGCATTCTCTTACTAAGTTTAAAAAACAAAAGCAGGAAATGAATTTAGTCTAAGACTGTCATCTAGTTAACCAAACAACTGAATGTTCAGAAAATGAGCAGAAATATTGAGAGGTTAGGCAGTGGGGGGACACAGCCAGGTCACTCCATAAAATAAGTTGTGCCAGGGTGTTTAGTCTCTTCCCACTTTCTCTCTCCTTTCTGGAATTCCAGTTACTCAGATGTTGTTCGTATTATTTCTGGAACTCCTATTATTCAGATCCTGAAATCACTCTCTATTTGTCTCTTTTTTCTCATAATTTTCATTTTATCTCTGCTTTCTTCTCTGCAAAAAGATTTCATCAATTTTATCCTCTGTTTTATTGAATTTTTCATTATTTGCTGTTTTTTTTTTAATTTCAAATTTCTAGGGCGCACCTGGGTGGCTCAGTTGGTTAAGCATCCGGCTTCGGCTCAGGTCATGATCTCCTCCTTTGTGGGTTTGGGCCCCGTGTCAGACTCTGTGTTGACAGCTAGGAGCCTGGAGCCTGACTCAGGGTCTGTGTCTCCCTCTCTCTCTGCCCCTCCCCCTCTAGCGCTCTGTCTCTGTTTCTCTCTCTCCCTCTTTCTCAAAAATAAATATTAAAAAAATTCTTTACTTTCCAATTTCTAAAAAATTAAGAATGAAAACTTTTAAAATAAATTAAGAATCATTCGCATTTCTGAGAGATCTTTTGTGTTTTGTTTGCCTGTTCTTTGCATAGAGCAGCAGCCTCTCTTACCCTTTGGGGATATATCGATTTTTTTTTCTTCTTTCAAAAAAATTGCGTTGCCCTTCCAAGTTGCTTTTTTTCCTGTTTGGCTCTCTGTCTTTCATGTTAACAGCTTTCCACAGATAATCCTTGGTCTGTCCATGTCTGAGAGCTGGATTAGGAGAATGAGGACTCTGCCTGGAGTGTCTGAGCCGGATGGAGCTCGGAGCTGAGGGTGATTGGCTCCTGCTTGGGGAGCCCCCAGGCCAGGGTCTTGATGTGGGTGAGACTCCCTAGAGAAGAGGTAGCCTCCTGCCCATATAGCAAAGGCCTGACTGCCATCTTTCTGGAGTCAGACCTGGTATGGACATAACTTGTGCAACTCCTTGCTCCCAGAGAGGACCCCTGTCTTCAATGTGTGGAACATGGAATGGAGGTGGGCATTCGGGCACTACGTCTTCTCCCACAGCTCTTACCCAATCCCCCCTCATTTGGCACCCCCTTTACTCCAGGTTTGGTGCTGGCAGTGCCTGAGAATTTTGAGGATTTTAGTGGTACAAATTTGGTCAGTTCTCAGTTTATCCCATGGCTGGTGTAAGACTTGGGATCCTGCCCATCTACTTTCTAGGAACCCAAAATTTGGGGTTGCTCTTGTCTTTTGGTACTATCTCTGTGGATTTATGGTTTTTTTGAAAAAAAATTGCTTCCCATTTAATGGGATTTCAGGAGGAGCATAATTAACTACATGTGTTTAGTTTCCCCTCCTAACCCCTTTTCTGTATTTAAATTTTTTTTTTATTTTAGAGAGGGAGAGTGCATGTTCGCTGCATGAGTGGGGGAAAGGCAGAGGTAGAGAGAACGAGAGAGGGAGAGAGACAGAGAGAGAGAGAGAGAGATTGTCTCAAGCAGGCTCACCGCTTAGCGGGGAGCTCAACTCGTGGCTTGATCATGATCTGAGCTGAAATCAGGAGTCCAATGCTCAACTGATTGAGCCATCCAGGTGGCCATACCCTTTTCTATATTTTAAATCCAAGCTGGATCTCTAATTATGCCCACATTTTCATTCCTAATATTACTTATGGTTTATTTGTGCATTCTCTCTTTTTTCTTGATTAATTTTGCTGGAGATTTGTCAGTTTTATCAGTTTTTTTCAAAGACTCAACTTTCTTTTTTTTTTTTTTTAACACAATTTATTGTCAAATTGGCTAACATACAGTGTGTAAAGTGTGCTCTTGGTTTTTTGGGGTAGATTCCCATGGTTCATCACTTATGTACAACACCCAGTGCTCATCCCAACAAGTGCCCTCCTTAATGCCCATCACTCATTTTACCCTCTCCCTCACCCCCCTCCACCTTCAGTTTGTTCCCTGTATTTAAGAGTCTCTTAGGGTTTGCCTTCCTCCCTCTCTGTTTGTAACTATTTTTCCCCCTTCCCTTCCCCCATGGTCTTCTGTTAAGTGTCTCAAGATCCACATATGGGTGGAAACATAGGATATCTGTCTTTCTCTGACTGACTTATTTCACTCAGCATAATACCTTCCAGTTCCATCCACATTGCTGCAAATGGCATGATTTCATTCTTTCTCATTGCCAAGTAGTATTCCATCGTATATATAAACCACATCTTCTTTATCCATTCATCAGTTGATGGACATTTAGGCTCTTTCCATAATTTGGCTATTGTTGAAAGTGCTGCTATAAACATTGGGGTACATGTGCCCCTATGACCCAGCACTCCTGTATCTGTTGGATAAATTCCTAGTAGTGCTATTGCTGGGTCATAGGGTAGGTCTGTTTTTAATTTTTTGAGGAAACTCCACACTGTTTTCCAGAGCGGCTGCACAAGTTTGCATTCCCACCAACAGTGCAAGAGGGTTCCTCTTTCTCCACATCCTTGCCAGCATCTATAGTATCTTGAGTTGTTAATTTTAACCACTCTGACTGGTGTGAGGTGGTATCTCAGTGGGGTTTGAACTGTACTTCCATGATGATGAGTGACATTGAGCATCTTTTCATGTATCTGTTGGCCATCTGGAGGTCTTTTAAAAAATTTATTTTATTTTATTTTTTGTATTAAATATAATTTATTGTCAAATTAGTTTCCATACAACACCCAGTGCTCATCCCAACATGGAGGTCTTCTTTGGAAAAGTGTCTATTCATGTCTTCTGCCCATTTCTTCACTGGATTATTTGTTTTTCAGGTGTTGAGTTTGGTAAGTTCTTTATAGAGTTTGGGTACTAACCCTTTATCCTATATGTCATTTGCAAATATCTTTTCCCATTCTGTCAGTTGCCTTTTAGTTTTGTTGATTGTTTCCTTTGCAGTGCAGAAGCTTTTTATCTTGGTGAGGTTCACTTTTACTTTTAATTCCCTTGCCTTTGGAGATGTGTTGAGTAAAAAATTGCTGCAGCTGAGGTCAAAAAGTTGTTGCCTGCTTTCTCCTTTAGGGTTTTGATGGTTTCCTGTCTCACATTTAGGTCTTTCATCCATTTTGAGTTTATTTTTGTGTATGGTGTAAGAAAGTGGTCTAGTTTCATTCTTCTGCATGTTGCTGTCCCATTCTCCCAGCACCGTTTGCTAAACAGACTGTCTTTTTTCCATTGGATACTCTTTCCTGCTTTGTCAAAGATTAGTTGGCTATACATTTGTGGGTCCAATTCTGGTTTCTCTATTCTATTCCATTGGTCTATGTGTCTGTTTTTGTGCTGATACCATACTGTCTTGATGATTACAGCTTTGTAGTAGAGGCTAAAGTCTGGGATTGTGATGCCTCCTGCCTTGGTTTTCTTCTTCAATATTACTTTGACTATTTGGGGCAAAGACTTGACTTTCAAAAGAATGTTACCTGCAATTGTGTAGTGTTTGTATGTGTCCATTGGATCAAGTGTATTATATCTGTGGATTCTGTAGTCAGTATTCTAACCAAATGTTTGTGTGTGTCATCCAACAATTACCAAAGTGGGAAATTAAAATCTATTCTGGTGATGTATTTTTCAGTTCTTCTTGCAGTTTTATGTAAAGCTACTTTATTAGGTAATCCTGAACTTTGAGGAACTGAACTTTTTACTAGTCTGTACTTCTAGGAATACTTATATGCTTTAGAGCCTGTTTTGATTGGTATTAAGAAAGTCATGCATTTTTTTCCTTTTGGTTGTTATTCATCTTGTGTATAATTTTTTTTCTCTTTTTAGTTTCAAACTTCCTGTGTGTACTTCTTGAAACTATCATAAAGGGAGATTAAAAATCCCTCTCTGATATTCTTTGTCTTCACTAGAACATGCTAGTACAGTCACTTTTAAAATCTTGTAGACATTAGGGTTACAGTATAACTGTTGTGTCCGTTTAGGCAAATAATTCAAAGGATTAACCAATATTTTATCTTCAGGGTTGTAAAAACACAATTCTCAAATGAAGATACATGCTAGCATTTGTTAAAATTTTATTCAATGTAGTAAGGAAGGATCCAGAAGGAAGCCAAATTGCTGATTGTGTGAGAGTGTCTGAGGAATAAAGATTTATATAGTCAGTTGGAAAGGAATGTGCAATAATATTGCCAAGTTACGTACCAGATGGGCCAACTTTCTATGGTGTATAACCGTGTTGCCTCTGGGTTAGCTTCTCTGCTGACAACCCTCTGTCCCTCACCTGGCTGGCTGTGAGCTGTCCATACCTCCAAGGGCTGAGGACTGTTAAAAATTCTGTAGCAGCAGGGGCGCCTGGGAGGCTCAGTTGGTTAAGTGTCTGACTCTTGATTGCGGCTTAGGTCATGATGTCACTGTTTGTGAGTTTGAGCCCCACGTGGGTTGACAGTGAAGAACCTGCTTGGGATTCTCTCTCTCCCTCTCTCTCTGTCCCTTCTCTGCTAGTGTTCTCTCTCTCTCTCTCAAAATAAATAAATAAACTTAAATTAAAAAAAAAACCCAGCTGGGGCGCCTGGGTGGCTCAGTCGGTTAAGCGTCCGACTTCGGCTCAGGTCATGATCTCACGGTCCGTGAGTTCGAGCCCCACTTCGGGCTCTGTGCTGCCAGCTCAGAGCCTGGAGCCTGTTTCAGATTCTGTGTCTCCCTGTCTCTGACCCTCCCCTGTTCATGCTCTGTCTCTCCCTGTCTCAAAAATAAAATAAAATGTTAAAAAAAATAAAAAAAAAAACCCCAAAAACCCAGCAAAGTTACATGCCCCAAAATGTCCAATGAGGTCAAGCAGGCTTCTTAGAAAACATTCTGGGATGGTATTTAAAAAAAAAAAAAAAATCAAACAATCATCATTTTGCCTGTATTTAAGTTTGGGATGAAGTGGGTTTTTTTTTTGAATGTTTATTTATTTTTGAGACACAGACAGAGTGTGAGTGGGGGAGGGACAGAGAGAGAGGGAGACACAGAATCTGAAGCAGGCTCCAGGCTCTGAGGTGTCAGTGCAGAGCCTGATGCGGGCTTGAACTCACAATTGTGAGATCATGACCTGAGCCAAAGTCAGACACTTAACCTACTGAGCCATAAGGCGCCCCTGGAAGACTTTTTTTTTTTAAAGTAATCTCTATGCCCAACGTGGGGCTTGAACTCGCAGCCCCAAGATCAAGAGTCACATGCTCTACTGACTGAGACAGCCAGGCACCTCCAAATTTACATAAATGGAATCATATAGTATGTACTCTTTTTTGGTTTGGTTCTTCCACTCAGCATAATTATTTTGAAATTCATTCATGTTGCTGTGTATATAAATCATTCCTTTTTACGCTGAGTAGTATTCCATGGATTGGCTGTACAATAATTTATCTGTTCACCTGTTGATGGACATTTGGGTTGTTTTCAGTTTGGACTATTACAGATGAAGTTGTTACTAATTCTTGTTCAAGTCTCTGTGTGGACATGTATTTGCATTTCCCTCTCTCAATTTCTTTTCTTTCATTCCCATCCCCCATTTATCTTCCTCTCACATGCAACCTTGCTAATATGTTTGATTTGTATTCTTTTGTTCATATGTATTTTTATAAAATGATTACTGTTTTGTGAACATCTTTTCGTCTATGAAAATATTTTACTAATCCAGGTACAGAACTGGTCTTTCTGTATTTAGTTTGGGGGAAAAAAGGGGTGTTCTTGTTTTTATAACTTATTTTTCAAAAATATATGAATTTGTCTTTGCTATAGAATCATCAAGTTCAGTTCTCATTGCTCAATACCAGGCAAAGCCATGGAGGCCCTGTGTAATGACCGTGGAGCACCCTAGGTCATTTGCTTGCCTCATGTCAATTTGAGCCCTGGGAAAAAACCTAGACCCTGAGTGGTTGCATGGGTAGGGAGGCATGGCCTGGACTGTTGGGTTATCTGCAGAGGACATTGTGTAAGGAAAAACAAATTTCTCTTGTATTATGCCACTGAGATTTGGGACTATTTTGTTACTGTAACTTTGTCCTGTCTTGCCTCCTACAGACTGAATACAGTAACAAAGGAAACACAGTAAATAGAAAACTAAAACAAGATAGACAGTTGGTGCAGTATATTTGCAATCGCAGTAAATATGACTTGGTTATATTTCCCGATAGATATGAGATAACCTAGAAAGAACTAAAAAAAAAAATCCAATGTTAAATACAGGAAAGTAAAGTTGAAAGTAAAGGGATGGAAAAACATATCCTAGGAAAATGCAAAAAGACAGGAAAGGATATTGCTCCCAATATCAGTATTAGACAAAATGTAATTCAAGATTATAAAAGGGGCACCTGGGTCGCTCAGTCAGTTAAGTGTCCAACTTCGGCTCAGGTCATGTTCTCATAGTTTGTGAGTTCGAGCCTACGTCAGGCTCTGCACAGACAGCTCAGAGCCTGGAGCCTGCTTCAGATTCTGTGTCCCTCTCTCGCTCTGCCCCTCCCTTACTCATGCTGTCTCTCTCTCTCTCTCTCTCAAAAATAAATAAAACATTAAAAAATTAAAAAAGGATAATAGAAATGTTCATATTTATAAGATTCATATGATTAATATTGAGCCAATTCTATTTCTGACAATATAACTTTGAAATATTGAAAGTAGAAACCGATCTAGAATAGAAGTGTTTGATGAATTTGGAACCACTGTAGGAGATTTCCACGACACTTTCAGAAACAGAACCGATAAACAGGCTTTGCAGGACTCACTGGGCACACTTGTGACTGTTTCTCTTTGTCTTTTTGAACCTGTTCCATAGCTCTGGTTCTTTCTCTACCTCTGGTCCCGTTACTTCACTGATTCCCTCTGGTCACTTCCAGATGCAAACAGGTTTCAACTCCACAGTCCCAGTGTCCAGTTACCTGCAATAATGAAAATATTGGACATGAAATAAAATTAAGTCTCCCCTAATTCAGCTGGGATGTCTTTGGAGACCATGCTCTGGGGACATGACGTAGTGCTGTGGTCTGCTTCTCTTTCCCAGTTGCCAACTGAGATGTCTGAATCTGCCAGGGGTGAGGAGCAGGAGTTTGGAGATGGTCGGCAGAGAAGAGAAGGAATGATAGGATAGGCCTGGTACCGTCCTAAGGAGGAGACTGGCTGTCTGGGCCTGGTGACTGACATTCATGTGACTTATGGGGCACTTTCCTGGGTTCTCCACACCTACATGGCTCTGGTGAATGTGCTATCATCTTGCATCCTGACCTCCTTAGCCCTTGAAGTCTTCCTCCAGCTCTGCTTCTGCTGAGGTCTCTTTGCCTTGGGGTGGATGTTTTGTCTAGAATCTAACCCCATACCTATTCTTTCCCACATCTGGTCCAGGAGAAACAGTCATACAAGTTTGAATGGTGGCCTAGCTCATGGCAGCAGAAAGCTCCAATGTCAGAGCATCAATAAGTCATGATTCTTGCTCTTTAGATTTTGGGGAGTGTTGGTCAGATGGGTGTACAGTTTGAGCATAATGAGTAAGAGATAATCCTTTGTCATGTTAAATTGCTGTAACTTGTGACCACAGTATCGCCTATGCTCCACTAACTGATTCAGCAGAAACCAGGGAGGGTAGGGGGCGATAAGCTGGATAGCATGATGCATAGAAAACATGAAATAAGATGGGATGGTACCCCCACCCCTTTTGACATAAGGCTCCTCCCTCACCCTGCCCTTGGGGATGGGAATCGTAGCTTGGTAGCAGACAAAACCAAAGAAATCCTCTTCACGAAGCCCTCTGATTTGCTATGCTCCTTATCTTGACATATTTTTTATATGAGTGAAGGGCGCCCTGTGGATGGGCTCAAGAATCACATTGTCAGGTTACTTAGATATTATTTTGTAAATTTTTTTTCTTGGTTTGCTCTCTGAAATGATTTTGTGATCTGATTTCTATTGGGTCTTTGCACTTCTGTTGAAACTTCTAATTTAACATCTTACTACATAAATACAAATAATTAAGTTTATAAGGAATTTGAATACCCTCTCATACAGGTTTAACCAATATTTGGTAAGCCATTTGGTAAACCTCACTTTTAATTTAAGAGACGAAAATTTATAAAACCTAGCCAATGAAGAGCTAATACACATTCTTTAAGGATACACATGGAACATTCATAAAAGTGCACTTATTGGAAAGAAAATTGTGATAAGTTACCAATGGCAAAAAACATACCATTATGTTCACTGACTACTATGCAATAAAATTAAAACTAATCTTAGAAAATGACATCCAGAACACCTGGGTGGCTCAGTCATTAGAGGGTCAGACTCTTGATCTTGGCTCAGGTCATGATCTCACGGTTCATGTGTTTGAGCCCTGCATCGGGCTCTGTGCTGATGGTACAAAGCCTGCTTGGGATTCTATTTCTCCTTCTCTCTGCCCATCCCCAATTTGTGCCCTCTCTCTCTGAAAATAAACAAATAAACATAAAAAAGAAAATGATATCCACCCTGTCATCTATATTGAAAAATTATACCTCAGTGTAACTCCAAAAAATAAAAATGGACATTCCTGTGAATTATGGTCAAAATTGTATGCATTTCGAAGTGAAGATTTTTGGCTTTAAATGCATCTATTAGAAAATAAGGAAGATTGTAGATAGTCTTAGCTTTCAAGAAATTCTAGAAAGGGAACAAAATAAATCCAAAAGAAATAGAAGGAGGAAATTAATAAAGAGAAGAACAAAAATGGGTGACAGAGGCAATAGGAATAAACTGAACTGATCATTCAAGATTGATTCTTAAAAAAAAAAAACAGAAAAGGAACAAATATTTGAAAACCTCAAAAAAAAAAAAAAAAGAAAAAGAAAGAGAAGGAACAATGTTGGGAACCTAGCTACAGACAAGGAGATTTAAAACAAAGTAGAGGAAGAAGAAAAAGAAAGGAAGAAAAGACTATCTTTGTATCAATAAAGTGAAAACTTAGATGAAAGACATTTCCTATGGAAACATAATCAAAGTTGGCTCAACCCATGCATGAGATGGAAAAGGCATTTATGAATATCTACAAAACACCCAGATGTTACTTGTGAGTAAATATTACTAAATCTTCAAGGAATAAGAAAGAAATACCAAAAACCAAAATGTTTCTAGGATGACCAACCAACTTGATTTGCCTGGGACTGGGGCAGATCCTGGGGTGTGGGACTTTTGGTTTTAAAATTGAGAAAATCCTGGGACAATTTCAGGAATTGTGTAGACAGATTGGCATGACTCTGATATCAAAATGGGACAAAGGTAAGAAGAAAATTGGGATCCAAGTTAAGTATTAGCAAACTGAATCCAGCTGTTTTAAAAATAAAGTAATTTGGCAAAAAGGAATAGATGAAAGTGTTCTGAAATTGATAAAAAATAACTTCCAGAAATAACAGGAAACCTCATGCTTTGTACTGAAAAACATTAGGGAAGTCTGGGTGGCTCAGTCGGTTATGCATCCGACTCTTGATTTTGGCTCAGGTCATGATCTCACGGTTCATGAGTTTGATCCCTGAATCAGCCTCTACACCAAGCATGGAGCCTTCTTGGGATTCTCTCTCTCCCTCTCTCTCTGCTCCTCCCCACTTGTGTGTGCACGAGTGCGCGCGCTTGCTGTCTCTCTCAAATAAACAAAAAAATAAAAGTGTTCTCAGTATGGTAGAGAACAGACAGTATATTTGCTTGACATAGCACAGGAGATATTATCCAAGATAACGAGGCCAAAAGTATGCAAACATTGGAGAGGAAGGGACAAAACTGTAATTTGTAGATAATATTACTGTCTATGATGAAAAGCCAACCATTGATGAAGAAACTATTACAATGAATAAAAGAATTCAGTGAAGTGGCTGGGCAGAGTTCCTAATCACTAAGAGTAACAAAGTAGAATACATAGAAAAATAACTGATACTATTGGGTGCTTTCCTATGTGACAGACTCTGCACCATGCACTTGTGGTATGGTTTTTTATTTGATTCTCAGAACAACTTAATGAAGTATATCTATTGGTGTCCATGATTTGCCAATGCGGAAACTCTTTGGTCTGAGTAACTTGTGTGCACAGGTTTAAGTGGTAGAAACAAGAACTGAACCTAGGTATTTCATTCTAGAGTTTCCTCTGCTTTCCATAATAACTTAATTCATGATGACAACAAATAAATGTAAGATATTGGTGACAGGTACAGTTAAATGTCCTCCTAGATCCTTACTTTTTTTCCCGCATGGTGTAGACTTACAGCCAGAAGCAGCTGCCTAGCCAGGGCATTTCCCAGACTCCTTTCCACCAAAGTGGGGCCATGTGACTAATTTGGCCAATGAAATCAGGCAGAATGATGTGTGTCACTTCTTGGTCAAGGTGGTTAAAGGAGGGGATGTATCTTCTCTGTCTTAATCCTTGCATGGCTGGGTGTCAATACCCAGGGCAATCTTAGAAACCTAGTGTTGAAGATGGCAAAGACTTTCTCAGCATGGGACCTGAATGACTATGTGAAAAAGAGTTTATAAGACAAAAACCAACTTCATTGTGTGAAACTTCATTGTGTGAAACCACTGAAATTTTGGAGTTCTCTGTTATATGAGCTAATGTTATGTTAACTAATACAAAATGTCCAAGATTTATGTGAAGACACTTCTAAAATTTTTGAGAAGAACACATGGGATTAGGACAAATGGATACCAAATGTCTGGATGAGACAACTGATTACTGCAAATATCATAATATTTCAAAATATTATTTACCCTAAATTTCTCTAATTTAAATATAATAATACTTGACTAGACAATTTTATCATTTATTTGGAAAGTTAAACTAAGAAGATAAAAACATTTTGAAAGAGAACAATAAATGGTAGGAACTTGCTCTTTCACACATCAAATATCAAAGCCTATTAGAAGATTGTGATTAAATCATAAATGGCACTGGCACAGAAATTGACTAACAAATTGGTGAAACAGGACAGGTAGATCACGAACAGACCCACGGACATGTAAGAATTTGGCATATGACTAACTTGGCATTAAAAATAATTTTTTTTTAATGTTATTTTTGACAGAGAGTGAGAGATGGAGCATGAGCGGGGGAGGGGCAGAGAGAGGGAGACACAGAATCAGAAGCAGGCTCCAGGCTCTGAGCTGTCAGCACAGAGCCTGACACGGGGCTCAAACTCACAGACTGTGAGATCATGACCTGAGATCATGACCATGATCATGAGCTGAAGTCGGACGCTCAACCGACTGAGCCACCCAGGCGCCCCTAAGTTGGCATTTTAAATCAAGAAAGAATGGAGGGATGCCTGGGCTGGCTCAGTCGGTTGATTTTGGCTCAAGTCACGATACTAGGGTCATGGGATTGAGCCCTGTGTCGGGCTCCGTGTTGACTGTGGAGCCTGGTTAAGGTTCTCTCTCTCTACCTATCTCTCTCTCCCTTTGCACTCTCCCCCATTTGCTCTCTCTCTAAAAAATTATAAAGAATGGACAAATACAAAACTTTTGTAAAGAAAATTGCCACCCATCTTGCAAAAAATAATGTTAGGTGATTTCACGCTCAGATTATTCTCAAAAATAAACGAACAGGAAATATAAAAATAGTGTAAAAGGTTATAAGAAAATATATCCTTGGAGTTATGGAAGTTCATAAAGGAAGTTTTTAAAAAGCCATAGAAAATATTTACGAACGATAACATGAAAATTAATATATAATGTATGGTAAAGGTGCCATAAATAAAGGAGAAAATACTAAATATATAGCAAGCAAATAATTAATAATCAGAATATGTGAAAAAAACCCACAAAACACCTAAAAATTTATTTAAAAATGACAACCCAGTAGAAGAATGGGCAAAAGAGTACACACCAGTAATTCACACAAATGTCCAAAAAAAAAAAATGCTCAGCTCCACTGATAACTAGAAAAATGCAAATTAAAACAGTATAAGGATATAATTTCTTGACCATTAGATTGGGAAAAGTTGAAAAGGTTGCTAATATAAAATCCTGGACAGAGTGTGAAGAAATAGCTATAGTTGTATTTTTGGTGGTATGGCTTTAAGGCACCGTATTCTGGCAACACTGTTAAAATTTTAGAAGCATGCACCCTTTGATACAATTCCACTTCTTGACTATCTACTCTAGGAATTGATTCACTTGTATATATGAAGAGTTATATAGAAGGGTATTCGTTGTGGTAATATAGGTAATGGGAAAACTTAAAAATAACTCCAGTGCTCACCCTAAAGTGAACTACAGGACACTATGAAACTGGAGTGATGTGGAGATAGATAGGATACTTAGAGATAAGACACATCATCAAGTTAAAAACACAATCTTTATAATGCCATTTATAAAGTGTGAAAGGAAAGAAAACCATAAAATGAATGTTTATTTCTGTATGTGCTTATATATGTATGTAGATGCAGAGAAAAAGGTAAGCAGCAGGAGCCTAGGGGTGTAGAGGGGTTTTGGAGACATCTTTTACAATAAGATTGTATTTGTGTATTGCATAGATAATTTAATAAATTAAAATAGAAAAAGATGTAAACACTGATGCTTCAACTCCAGAAATTTTTATTTGGATGGTTTTGGTGGGAATTGGTTGTGTGTGTGTGTGTGTGTGTGTGTGTGTGTGTGTGTGTGTGTGTTTGACATCTCTCTGGGTGATTTTGAGATCATTGGCTTGAAGATTGAGTTGTTGGCTATTGGAGATCACATATTATAGTCTTTAATTCAGCTTCTTATGTATTTTCTATAATCTGTAATTCCTTATGAAAATAAAGGCACAGTGCTTACTTCTGCAGGACATATACTAAATCTAGAATGACACAGAGAAGATTAGCACGGCCCCACACAAGGGTGACACATAAATTCATGAAAAATTCCATATATTTGTTAAGATGATAAATTTTATGTTATATGTGTTTTACCACAATTAAAAAGATAAAGGTATAAAAACTTAATTAAAACCATAGAGAAAGATTTCAACTAACAGGCCCTTTTGTCACTAACTCAAATGTTATCAGTCTCGGTTTAAACAAATGTTAGTTTTTCCCTTTGTCTTCAGGGAAAGCTCTAGCCTTTCTCACAGTAGTAGTTATAGGTGTGAGGAGTCTCGACCTGTCTGGGACCTCCCAGCATACTGAGTTTGCCTGTCCCCTGTGCCACGTTAATGCAGACCTCTTCTGTGCACTGCCACTCAGCCCAGGAGTTGAGGCACTATCCACTCTGAAGAAGAGTTCTTCCCTGATCTCAGAGAAGCGTCTATTTACCTTATTCTATTTTTTGTCCTGCTGGGAGCCAGAGAGAGGGCTCAGGCCATGCCCATGCCCAAGTGAAGTGAACCACGAAAAAAACGTCCTTATGAATAGGAATCAGCTCAAAAGTTGCTGCAGAAATACAGTTTTTAAACAGGGGGTACTGCCCTAGACTTGTTATATAAATTATACTATAAAATCTTCTAAATTCTGAATTCCAAAACACATTTGGCCCCAGGCATTTCTGATGAGAGTGCATTCAGAGGGTTTTTTTTTTTTTTTAATAAAAAAGGGTCTGTGGGTCTTTTATTTTTTTTTTTTAATAAAAAAGCTCTTAGAATAGTTTTTGGCACATCATAAACACCTAAAAATAAACTACTATTATTATGTCACATATAGCTTGGCCCCGTGTGGCTGTTTTGCTCATAATCCAGAAATCTTTGTCACATTCTGCACATTTAAACCCAGGAGAAGCAAGCACATCACCTTGTGACCAAGTGGGTGATGTTCCAATTCACCTTTAAAACACGACTTCCCTATCTGCTTATCATCTTTCTCATTTTCGGTTTTCCCACCCCCATTCCCAGCTAGCAAGACAAGGACTCAATGTTGTGCTTATCAGCCGGACACTGAAAAAACTACAGGCCATTGCTGCGGAGATTGGTGAGTGACCCAAAGAAATAAGGGAGATGTTTGTGGAGCCCACCAGCCAAGTCTGTACCTGTAGAGGCCCCATCAGCATTCCTAAGGCTGCTCCTGGAGCCTGATGCACTGGTCCTTCTGCAGGGAGCCGACTTTACAAAGTTAAGGGCAGGACATAAGTGGCATTAGTTCAGCAGGGATTCTGTGGGCTGGGTGAAGTAGGAACAGACACATGCACACATAGATCTACTCTCTCCTTGGTGGAGTGTCTTCATCTCTAGAATTAGTTCTGCTCATCCAGAGGTCCCAGCTGTTTTATTGCTTCTGCTACTTCCTTCAAAAGCAGAATCTATGTTTGGGCATTTCCCTGTATCTATGCCCTGCTCCTTGCAGGGAGTTGAGGGACAGTCCTTGCTGGTGGTTATCAGATTTTTAAAAAATATTTGATCCAGGGCTGCCATGTATGGTTGTACAAGTTGTACACTGTACAACTCTATGAGGCAGCATTTATACTATAATATTTGATTATTATGATCCACTGCAAGGTGTTGTTAGTTAATAGTAATCATATCCCTTTTTAAGTATTTTATTTCAATAATTAATTATTAATTTAGTAATTTGTAAAATCCTTACCTCAAAAGAATGAGTCTTCAATTATGAAGACTTGTGAAGACTGTGACAGGCTGTCAGGGGATGGCCTTGTGTCTCTGGGGGAGATTTGGAATAGTGTGGGATGGTGGGAAGTGTGGGGCTGGGCAATCACACCATGGAGGCTCTGTGCCCTTCATCCAATGAATTCTGCTTTTGTTCCATGTCTGGATATCAAAAGTAACTTTGTCCAAAACTAGGATATTCTTCAGTGTTTCTCTCATAATGTTTCTCTCATAGTGCTTTTTATTGTCCTTGAAAAGCAAGAAGTGTCTTTGGCCTGAAAATATCCCCCACCTGCCAAACTATGCCTCAAGATCACTTGTCCCAGAAATATTGGGTTTAACTCCAAAGCTGAGCAGGAAGCAGTTGCTGAACTCTACCTGTTGCTTTTATACCCACTGAAGGCTCCTACACAAAGCCAAGTCCACGTGGAATAGCAGAGCGAGCATGGACTTGGAGGGAGCAGAGTGTGGGTGTCTTGGGGAGAGTTAGCTTCTCTGAGCCCTAGTTTTCTCCTCTTAGCAATGGGTGTAATATCTACTTTACAAGGTTGTAGAGAGGTTTAAAATAAGATATTATATGTGTAAATGCTTTATGAATACTACCATGTTGGACAAATGCAGAGGATTGCTCTGTCTATGCCACGGGGACCTGACACTGAGGAGAGGCAACATATCACTATCCTCTTATGGCCTATAGACCAGGGGTCTCATCCTTGAGCATGAGCACGGTCACTGGGAGGGCATGCAGGGTGGAGCCTGAGAATTTGTGTTTCTAACTCCACTTTGAGAACCATTGCACTAAATTTATTTTAGAGCATATACTTGTCATCAGAGTAACTCTCAGAAACACCAGAAACCATCACTCACAAATCTTTTAGCACGTTCCAGCATTTATTGGGGACTTTTTCGTGTTTCTAATTGGGATAATGGTTTTATCCTCTTAAAGGTCTGCTCAGCTAGTGCCAGGAGCATTGGAGAAGTCCATGAGCAAGGGAGGGATTTGAACTCCTGTTCATTAAAGAATAACTGTTGTCTCTAATGCAGAGTGTACCACAGGGAGTAGCGTGAAGATTATACAAGCAGATTTTACCAAAGACAACATCTACGAGCATATTAGAGAAAAACTTGAAGGCTTAGAAATTGGAATTTTAGGTAAGTAAATTGCAAAATGCAAAGCATATTATAATACATTAGTAAAACAATTATCTTAGTGACGCTTGATTATTCTGTGGTAAACTTGAACTTAACCCATGACTGTCTTTTAAGTTGTAACATTAAACAAAATATTACAGTTCAATTTTTCAAGAGGCATATTGGATTAACACATTTATGTATGGCTTTGGAATGTATGAAACTAAGATACTTCAACCTTCCCAACCATATTTTATAATATGAAAATGATTTTTTTCCCCCACTGATAACTGATATTAGACAGAAAGACAGAATCTCAGAAACATTGGCCTTGGGGCACCTGGGTGGCTCAGTTGGTTAAGTGTCAGCTCTTGATTTCTGTTCAGGTCATGATCTCACTGTTCATGGGATCGAGCCCTGTGTCAGGTTCTGCACTGACAGCTCAGAGCCTGCTTGGGATTCTCTCTCTTCCTCTCTCCCTGCCCCTCCTCGCCCCACCCTTCATGCTGTCTCTCTCTCACTCTCTCTGTCTCTCAAAAACAAACAAACAAACAAACAAACAAACAAACAAACATTGGCCTAAAGAATTCGTTTAGCAAACAAACATTGCTGTGATTGATTCATGAAATAGCAAGTGAGCATGTTTATTTGAGAATTGACTTTCTTATTCAGAAAACAAGATACTATTTTTTTTCTGTGGTGACTTATAGACAAGATATTTTATGACCTGATACAGAGCACAGTCTCTATATTATACACGGAAGGAAGATTTGATTTCTAAACTTCCTGCTGGATTTTAAAAATAATGACATTTTTTACTAATAAAAAATGTAAACCACATTGTTGCAGAAAAACCAGAAAGAATCTATGAGTGCATAAATTGGTTAATATCTCCACAGCCTGAGATAATGTTCTGGTACATGTCCTTCCAGACATATACACACATATTTCCAAAGCTGGGATTAAATTTACATATTCTTTTGTAACAATTTTAAAAACCATATACCACAAGTGCTTCCCCATGTCTTTAAACTAAGCAGTCATAGTTTTGAATGGCTGCATTGCATTCTGCCATACGGCTGCCTCATGATCCATATGATGTGCTTCCTACTATTGGACAATTGTTTTCCCCTTCAATTTCCTCACTGTTATCAAATTATGTTGCAAAGAACAGCCTTGAACATAATTTTTTTTCTGTCTGTGTTTCCTCAGGGAAACTTCCCAAGAGAAGAAACTTCTGGGGTTGAATATAAGCATTTTTAAGGCTTTTAATAAATATTTGCTACCAGCTCCTCTGACATCATTTTGTTTTGCCTTTGTCAGTCAACAATGTCGGAATGCTTCCAAACCTTCTCCCGAGCCACTTCCTTGATACACCAGATGAAATCCAGGTAGGCCTGGTCTCTTTCTGTGGATGGTTTCCTCTCACTGGGGACCGGGCCTCCTGGCTGGGTAGTCACTAGGGCCTGGGAAAGGGTACAAGGGAGGCTGTCTGGCCAAAATGCTGTATTCCAGGTGGATGTCTGTAGCTCTCCCTTTCTCTTCACCTAAGTACTTGCCACACAGGCAAGGGCACCACTTTTCATGACCATCTCTAGGATATAGACATCTTCCTCCTTCTCTGCACACCAAAACTTACCTGCCGACTGTCCCATTCTCTTGGGGTTCTGTGTTCTGCTTTATAATCTTTGAGGGCTTTGTGTTGGCTAACACATTTACAGCTGTGGTTATAAGTGGGAGAAGGCCAGCTCTTTGGCTTTCATTGTCTTTCCAGGCAATAAGATTTTTTTCAACTTTCAGCGTGAGGAAAGTCTGTGACACAAAACTCTGTGGTTGGGGGTGTTGTACATCTGGCAACCTTGACCCAGACCCATGGCTGCCATTGCATGTCATCAGTGAATTTGTTACGCATTTAATAGTCCTTGAAGACATGATTTGCTGACTCTTCTCCGGGTCCTGACTTTCAAAATCATGTAGTTATACCCGTTCTGAACAGGCTGTCATTGTGTGCCTGTGGTCCTATTTAATCCCCAAGTCTACTGCATGGAAAAATAGTGCCAGATTGCTTGGACTTTGCTGCATGTCCTTGCAAAATTCCCCTCTTAGCCACATATCTAACCCCATCTAAATCCCTATTTTTGGCACAAGTCTGTGTCTCTCTATTAACCATGATCCATTTTTGTTTTTGTTTTTCTATTTATGTCTGCATTTGTGCTTGCTTCTGTATGTCCCTCCTTTCCTTTCTGTCTGTCTTGTGTGATTCTAGTAGTTTCTTTATCCAGCATCTGTAGCCCAGAACCTCTACCTTATATTATCATTTACCTTTCTATTTGCTATGCTGTTGTCTTCTAAACCCACATATGCTAACTCTCTTCCTTCAGCTGGAAAATAACCACCTTCCTTTGAAAAACTGTATTTTGAAGGAAAATCTCTACATTTTGAAGGAAATTCTTAATTAACTTTTACTCAAGATCAATTCTTATAGAACCGTAGTGGATGTCAGGTGCTCCCCAGTTCTAGAGCATACTTGGTGACCATCAATCAAGAACCTCATTTCCAGGCCGAGTGAGTGAGGGGCAGTGCTCAGACCCACCCTTTTGCCCATTTTATGGTTCTTTAGCACTGACTGCCTCTCAAGAGATTTTCTCAAATCATCCAGCTAATTCATGGTTGTGATTATTTATTACAGAGTCTCATCCACTGTAACATCACCTCAGTAGTGAAGGTATGTAGTCAATATCTGTGCTAAATGCTTAAAATGTAGTAGCTGTTGGAATCTGGCAACTCAGGAGAATTGCTTTTTTCTGTAGAAGCAGAATTCTGTGAAGCTGAACTGCACTTGACTGAGAGACCAGGCAGTGTTTTTTTTAATTGTCTGATTCTCTTTTCATCAGGAAAATACAGTAATGAATTTATTCTCCAGAGTGTCTGAATCTCATTTTTCATCAAGTTTTGTCACATGTCAGGAAATATTAGGCTTCAACATATTAGACATTGAAAGTTTCTCAGGATTCCAGAGTAACTTGAAAAAAAATGGTGCCTTCCTTTAATTTTTGTCTTTGTTAATGGAGGAAAGCTCACTTGGTTTGAAAAATGACAGCAGGCCTGGCTTGGATTTTTCTGGACTTTTGACATTCAACAAATATTTGTTGAATTGAAATTCAAGATTTCTTGTATTCTGATCCTATCTCAGCTACTAGTTAGTTGGACAGTGTTGGCCATGTGGTTTAACTCCCTTGAACTTCAGATTCTTCATCTGTTCTTGAAAGAATGTTGGACTAAGGGATGTGTCAGGTGCCATTCAGCACTCATTTTCTTTGATTAGAGTCAACTGCATAAGCATTTGCAGGCATGACTATCACAAAGCTGTCCTATATTGTGCCTTTGTGTGAATAAGGAAAAGGCACCCCCTCAGAGCAGATGATTTGGGAAAAGGTGCTGCTTAAGCATGGATAGATGATGCTTTTGTGTGAACACAATTTTTCCCTTTCCTCTGAATGGGGAGAGCCCTCCTAATGGCTTGTGAGTGAACCCTGGGCTTTCAGCTGACAGTCACCCCCACAGTTGGGCACCTTGCCCAGTGCACAACATTCACAACTGCACGTTACAGTCCTTCTGACTGCTCTGGAAGGTCCAGTAGAACTGTAGCAGTGAATCAGTATGATCCATGGTTTCATGGCATGGGGAGCCCCATTAGGGACAGGAGGGCCCAGTCTCATTTTTATAGCATGGCCTGGCAGAGAAGGGTTGCTTTCCCAAAGAAAAATAAGTTGCTATCAATATAAGGAGGGAGATGGAGGCTGAGCAAACCAATGTAAAATGGACAAAAGTTATGTTCACCATTGGTGGTTCTTCTGTAAAAAGTTTTGTAGTTGTGCTCAGTTTTTATTGGTACATACATTCTTTGTAAGCTGAGCAATCAATAGTTGTTTTAAAACCCCAGCTGATGTAATTGTAAGTTTTATAATGTCCAACTGTTGTCTGCAGCCTTACCACTAAAATCTTTCATGTTATTTTACACGTTGATCTTGCAGTCTTGGTCCATTTGGTCACAGGGTTTCCCAAATATATCTGACAACCTTCTGGCTCCTTTAGCAGACAAATGCTTTGATTTGCTAAAACATTTTTTTATATATTGGTAGACACTAACTACCTTAAATAGCAAAGAAAGCAAATTGCAGATTAGCTTTCTGAGAACACCATGCCTCAGTTGGTCACACTGGTTGGAAGCATGACTAGCATCACTTAGTTATCCCAAAGGAGACACCTGGAAATAGTAGCATTCTCTGTCAAGGGAAGGGATGTGGGAATGAGTCTGAAGGCAAAGGGAAGGTGGGGTAAGAGAGTAAATATCAGGAGCTTTGAGACAGAGAGAGACGCAGAAAGTCTAATGTTATCTCTCTGTTGGGATCATTCATCGAATAAGGCTAGTGATTTCAGTAGGGAGGCTTTGAAGAAATGCTGGTGCTGTCCAACACGCTCCCATAGTGCCCTTTAGGGGGAGGGGAGAGAGAGCCAAGGGGAAGATGAGGGCTTCATCTAGTCCTCATGCTTCTCCTGTCTCGCTCAAAACCCAGTCTTTCAGGAAGTAGTCTACTGCCACTCCACCCCCACTGCTGCCCCAGAGCAGTGAAAACATTATCTGGAGGCCCTCAGGGTTGGGATTAAAGTCCTGACCTATGATATAGGGATGATGGCAGGCACAGAGCCTACTGAGAAGCTCCTGTAGGGCCCCAGACAACACGGAAAAATAGGCAAAATTTGTCTTCTGGTCTTCAGTCTCCTTTATTTCTCTGCCCCTCCCCTTCTGTTTGGATCCTCTCTTTTCAAGCCTCTTCTAGAGACATGCTTGATTCCACTCAGTTGTACTTTTGAGAACATTTCAGTCTGTGGGTTTGCCCCTCCCTCCCTCCCCTTCCTTCCTTCCTTCCTTCCTTCCTTCCTTCTTCTTTCTTTCTTTCTTTCTTTCTTTCTTTCTTTCTTTCTTTCTTTCTTTCTTTCTTTCTTTCTTTCTTTCTTTCTTTCTTTCCTGAGAGAGAGAGAGAGAGAAGGAGAGGGAGAGAATCTTAAGTAGGCTCCATGACCAGTGGAAAGCTGGACACAGGGCTTGCTTTCACAATGACGAGATTATGACCTGAACTGAAATAAAGAGTTAGATACCTACTCAACTGAGCCACCCAGGTGCCTCTGCCTCTTCCTTAACTCTTAAAATGAGTGCCTTATAATTATGACGTGAAAAGCTCTTTTATTGGGGCATTTAAGCTGCAGAACTGGTAGGAAAAACCCCTTCCAGGGCCAGGCAAGTTGGGACAGGGAACAGATTCCTTCACACTGCTGTAATTCCAATGGACAGATAGACATGATCTGTATATGGAGCTATTTCACAGTCCGCCTGTGAGCTGCTTACTTGGCTGCTGTGGGATTGAAGAGATGTACTTCTCTATCTCATTCCTTTTATGTGAGATGTTCACGGACACTTGTTAGATTTCCTGACGTCCTTCCTACTTCTAACTCATGGGTGAAGTTTGTGATGGCCCACCTACTTATGCCTGTCTCCCAGAATGAAAAGTATCTGGGGAACTTCAGTGTTGATTCCATGGCTGGAAGCCAATTTCCATAATTTTTCACTGCCCTCATTTTTCAGGAAGACTAGCTTCATGGGGAAGAAACCAGAAGCCTCTAACAGTTTGCCATTAGTCTAGGTTGCTTCTTGTGGGTTTTATTCATACTCTAGTGTTGCCAGAATCATCTCCAACGAGTGTCAGCAGATTTTCAAGGCCACCTGAGAGATAAAGCTCTTTTTTCCTACTTCCTCTGGCACCTGCTTCCCTAAGCCCCCACCCACTGGCTACTAACTTCCTTTGTTAGAGGGCTTAATTCTACCCTTCCTCTTACAGATGACACAGCTAATTCTGAAACGCATGGAATCAAGGTAAAGTCTTTTTTTGAAAAAGTGCAGAACAACATGGCCTCCCTGGCCTGACAGTTAACTGGCCTGGGGACTAGGAATGGGGTAGGGAGGGTGGGGGGATAGGGTTCATCTGGCTGCAGCTTTAACCAACGGAAAAACTGTGATGAAAGGACATGGTGATTGCAGCAGGAAATGTAGCATTCTGCGCCAAGCCAGCTTTGCAAACAGATAAGCCTATTTGAAGGTCAAATGTGGCATCTACTGGAGGGAGGAAGAGAACAGTGGTTTCACCACACATTGTATTAAAAAGATTAACTCGGGGTGCCTGGGTGGCTCAGTCAGTTGAGCTTCCAACTTCGGCTCAGGTCATGATCTCATGGTTTGTGAGTTCAAGCCCCACGATGGGCTCTGTGCTGACAGCCTGATTTGAATTCTGTGTTCTCCCTTTCTCTCTGCCCCTCCCCTGCTCACATTCTGTCTCTCAAAAATAAATAAATGTTGAAAAAAATTTTTAAAAAGATTAACTCATGTTGAACATAAAAGAAACTTCAGAGGTTGGCCTGAGATCAAAGCTATCTTTTGTTATTTCTCAAATTTTGTAGTAAAAATCACCACCTGTCGGTGTCTCTACTTAGTCCATAGTTTTATTACCCTATTACAACACCCCTTTGGGAACTGGCTTTTCTCAGGTGGTATTCATTAGACACAAATGGTTGATAGTTTTATCTTCCCTAGAAGAAGGGGCTTAGCCTTGTATTCTAATTTGCAGTTTCTTGTTATTTTCTGAATTGAATCCATCTAACTGGGAAGGATTAAAGTTACTGAATTTCAAAAGGATTAAGTAAGGACCCTGGAGACTTGTGCATGGGTTCCTGTGTGAACAGATGATGGACTGTCAAATTCCACCCAAGAAAGGATTCTGCATTTGACATCTGTCCTATCCTGGGTCATCTCTGTGAATCAGAAGGGGCCTTGAACTTATGTGGTCACATTTGAGAAAGAAGGACCCCTTTCTCCTGAGTCTTGTCTGAGTGGAGTTGGTTCTCTGCATTTTGATGGGGGATGTTTGTCATAGCAGAGCCACTGTTTTGAGTCACAAGCCCTTGATGTCACGACTGTTGGGTAACATCACTGTATGGTGTTGGGGTCTACACCATAGGAAAGGGCCACTTACGGTTCTGGGGAGAACACTTAGTGCACACAGCAGCCTAGAGAGGGTGGACTTTTCTAGTGGTCACAGGAGCCCCTTTGTTTTCTTTCTTCTCAAGCTGTGTGTGACCAGGCAGCAAAACATTCAGAACTTTACTTCTTTGATTTTTAGGCAGAAAGGTCTCATCTTGAACATTTCTTCCGGGGTGGCCCTCTTTCCCTGGCCACTCTACTCCACGTATTCGGCTTCCAAGGTGAGCAGCAGCATGCAGTCCAAGTTTCCTTCTCCTTCTGCTCTTGTTTCTCCTAGCTGGCATTTTCCTTTGGACTTTGGATCATCTGGCAAGCTGATGGACAGATTTGCCTGGAGAGCAAATGTACAGGGGGCTTCTGTGTACAGGGCTCATCAGCAGACATCTGGGAACCATGTCAGCAGATGCCCATGGGTTGATGAAGCCCTGAGGCAGCACAGCTGGACAAGCGCAGTCCCCATGGGACTCCAGGCCCCACTCAGCCTCTTGCTTCATAGCCCTGCTCCTTTGCTTCCAGCAAGTAGCACTGTGTCTTTCTTCTGTCCTGGAGGCCTAGCCAGGTGGCCCATGCCCTAGTCATAAAACCAAACCCTCAGAGGAGGGGGTGTTCCCTGGCACTGAGACAAGGGAGAGCCTTCTCTGGGTAAGGCCATCTATATGCAGTGGCCCTAGGCATGTATTAATCCCAAAATATATGTTCCTGCTCATTGAGGGAGTTCTTCCCAGGCCAAGAAGTCCTAACTCCCATTAGACAAACTGCTGCATTTTAAGGTAAAGCAGGTCAGCTCCCTGCAGTCCCTTTAAGGTCTGACTAAGTTGGCTCTGAGGACAAAGCAAGCTCTCCCCTTGAGTGTTTTCTCCTTTTTGCTCCAGGCTTTTGTGTGTACGTTTTCCAAAGCCCTGCAAGCGGAATATAAAAGGAAAGGAATCATTATCCAGGTGAGGTCAACAGCTCTGAGTCTGTGGGACTGGGGCTAGGAAGTGTGGATTCCCATGGAGCTGGGGTACTGCTTCCTGCAGGGCAGGTGGCACATGCATGGCCAGGTGGGAGGGTCTGGATGACACCACGTGAGTTCCTGTGACCCTCGCAGTGGCAGCTGCCACCATAGTTGCCCTAGGTGCTGGAGGAGGAAATGGGGCAGGGTGAGTGAGCACTGCATCATGATAGTGTCTTGGTCTTGTCTGACCAGCCTTTACTCTCTGACTCAGGTGCAGGAGATAGGTTTAGGCAGGAGGAATTGTGGAGAAGAAGCAAAAGAAAACCGGGCAAGAGATCTGTATTGAAAAGAGGCGGTGGTTGGGGGGTAGCAGCGGTTGGGCGGTGAGTAGCATTTGTGAAGGGGGTAGTATTTGTTGGGGGTAGTGGCCGTCGAGGGGTGTAGTGGCGGTCGGAGAGTAGGTAGTGGCAGTGGGGGGGGGGTAGCAACGGTTGGGGTGAGCAGTGGCGGTAAGGGAGTAGCAGCGGTGGCGGGTACTCTGGGAGCTGTTCATCTGTGATGGGCCACAAAGATCCCCACCCTGGTTCTTGAGCGGTTAGAGTAGAAGTGCTTGGCTTCCTCTTTCACCTACAACAGCAGAACCATCGTGGAGATGACCTTGTGCCAACCTTAAACAGAGGAGGGTTGTCACAGCCATCAGCAGAGTGTGCAGTATGATTCTTGAGGTGTCAGTGACATATATGTGCTTGCAGCAAAATAGAGTTAACTGCTTTCTGGAACTTGGAATAAACAGTTTACAGAGGTTTTTTGTTATTGTTTGGGAAGAAGCTTTAAGACATACTATTAGAAATGAAAAGGTACACTCACAGTTAAATCTGTAAAATCATTGCTGTACGTACTGATTTTCAATTAAAATACTCAGTTGAGAACATCTCAGATGGCTGTTCCTATAAATTAATCACTTATAAGATAAAGGCATATCAATATGCCATATTCAATAGGCAGATATGAGTTAATGGTAGGAACTTTGCAAAAAGCACTGTCTTTCATGGTGAATGATTATAACAACCCTGTCACTAGACCACAGTTCTGTTCTCTGCCCTGATGGTCTCAATTGTCACCTATGAGATAATTCCCCGTCCTATCCATTCTCCAACTCCCAGCTGAAGACAGATTCTTTTTGCAACAGTGCTGCCCCATATAGGCTAAGTTTCCTGCAGTAAAAAATAACTCGTAAAATCTCATTGGCCTCAAACTGCAAAGATTTATTTCTCATTCACTATAAGCTGGCAGAGAGGATTAACTCATTGTAGCCATGCAGGGACCCAGGCAGATGGAGCAGCTGCCATCTTGGATATTGTCAGTTGACATGCCAGAGAAAAAGTGGGAGGAGTTCTTGAAGATCTTGCTTTGATAATTAAGGGCTCTGGGTCAAAAAATATAAGAAGCATGCGTTCTCAAACCCAGTTATTTCTCTATCTGGAAACTGGGTTTAAGAATGCATGCTTCTTATATTTCTCTAAGAGTAACACTTTGAGATCTTTAGAAGAAAACTGTTATACAAATTAATGACTGTTAATTTCCATGAGAACCAATTCAATTGGATTGATCGACTTATAATTAGATTCAGTTATGAAACAACACAATTTCAAGTGTGATATTGATTAAGTTTTGGGGTGGGGGGCGTTTTGGAGCCGATGGCCAAGTAAAAATTCTTGAAGACATCTTTGGTGCAAAAAGGTGATTTTATTAAAGCATGGGGACAGGACCCATGGGCAGGAAGAGCTGCACTGAGGTTGTGAAGAGTGGCTGGTTATATACTATGGAGTTGAGGGAGGTAAAGTCAAAAAGGAGGCCTCCAGAGGGACTTTGATATGCTAAAGAGGACTCAAAGATACTGGAGGCCTGGCTATTGTCAAATTAAGGTTGTTTTCCTGTAGTAAGGCATTAGCATAGGACAGTTGGGAGTTTCTGGAGAATTGTTATACTCTGTATTTGTCTCAAGTATTTGTCAATTGGCTGCAGGTTATAAGGAAATTTAATTTTACCTGCCATTTCCTTCTTGCTTTGTTCCCCACATCACTATGGAGGCATGATGTTGGGGCTCCAGGAAAGTGAGTCTATAGGTTTCTGGAGATTAGGCTATTGATAAGATTGCCTTTTTCTTGTACTTTACTAAGATATTTATAAACTGATGGAGACCCATGCCCTGTACAACTGTGATCTCTACAGTTAACCATTTCTTTTCTTTCCTTTCCTTTGTTCTTGGGCAGCCTGGCATCCCTGAGGAATATCACACATATCCCACAGGGTGTGTGTGTGTGTGTGTGTGCGTGCGCGCATGCATACACTAGCTTGTATTTTGCCCTCAACATGCCTTATGCTCCCTCATCAATGTGAAGAAAATGTGATGTGAGAAAAAATAAAACCAAGAAAACAAGCATGGATCTTTTTTTTCTTTCTAAAGATGCCGAGGTCTCTGTCTGGGAATAAAGTTAAGAAACCCCATTATGAAATCTCATGCTAGGACACAGTGTGGTGAGATCACAGGTGGAAACATGCTGTTGAATTTGCAAGGCACAATGTGTGATTGTTTATTTTTCTTACCACAGTAGGAAAGATCATCAGGTATGTGCCACTCCTGGCTCCTAACTGAAGTGTGAAAGTGTGAATCCAGATAGCTTTGCATTGCTCCAGCTTTGGCTGTATGTGTTAGAAATAAACTTCTCAGATAATGTTGCCAGATAAAATATAGGACATCCAGTTTAGTGTGAATTTCAGATAATAGTAATTTCTTTTTTGGTATAGGTGTAGGTCATGTAATATTTGGGACATATTATACTTTAATCTTTTTCCTTGTTTGTCTGGATTTCAAATTTTACTGAGTGTCCTACATTTTTATTGTCGAAATCTGGCCACCGTGTCTAAGAGATAATTCATGTCCTCAGTCACCCCATGTACATTTGAACCACCTGACATGGTTGTGGCTAAGGCCTCAGCTTGAGTTAGTGATAAAGTTAAACCAGAAACCAGCCTTTCTGATTCACAGCTCTGTGCCAGTTTATGCCTTGTCAGTGCTCCATTATCAGTTAAGATCCCGAGACTTTTTACAGGAAGAACAGAATTGGAAAATGAAGAGGTGGTTAAAATAAGTGTTAATTGCTCAGGTGTAGGCAGATTGCTCCTGTGTTATGGCCTTTATTTCCCATTGTAGGTGCTGACTCCCTATGCTGTTTCGACCCCAATGACAAAGTATCTAAACACCAACATGGTAACCAAGACTGCTGATGAGTTTGTTAAAGAATCACTGAATTATGTCATGATTGGAGACGAAACCTGTGGCTGCCTCATCCACGAAATCTTGGTAACTGATAAATTCTTTCTCAAAGCAAGAGAGGCAGGTGTGCAGGCAACCCCAGCAGAGTTCTTCCTTGCTATTGGAACAGTCAACCGTTTCCTCTAGTGCTGCCAGAGGGTATGCTACTAAGTAGTAATATAGCCAGTTAAAGAGCATATGTGGCAAAGAGGAGAAGATGGAGGCCTGGGTGCTCAGACCATAGATAATCCCAAAATTGGCAAATATCACCCTTGGCTGCCTCACTTCTTTCCTCAAAAAGTAAGGTGGCTTCCTGAGTGCTTGGGAAGGGCAGACCAAGACACAGGGAGCTTCTCTGGGTGGGGGTGAAAGGGGCTGCTAATGTCTTCTCTGGCCCCCTGTGTTAGGAAATGTTTAGCTAACTGGCTTTCCAGGAAAAAAAACCCAAAACCTTTGATTTATAGCATTTGCTGATTTCCATGGTTTAAGAACTCCCCCATGGCTGAGTTTATAGCTACCATTGTGTTGTCATGGCACTTGAATTTAGGAGTGTGCATGATTGGCTCTTTTGGGCAAGTACAAGCTGGCTCTTGCACAGCATGGACTCCACCAAATGTGGGAATAAAATTCAGTGGCATACGGTATGAGGAGTTCCTACTGTCCCTAGGCTGCTTTTAGAAGCAACCACAAACATGAAACACAGGTAGATTTGACTGTTGCATGCTGATACTGAAAACAAACACACACAGTGTCAGGGAAGTTCTGTTGCCGGTATCACCAACACATTTTAGACAGATCTTTACTTTCCCTTCATATTTCAACGGTCTCATGTTGAAATGAGACATATTTCTCATATTTCTCCTCTGCCTCATGTGCTTTTCTACCATGGGAATTCGGTTTCTCCCCACTGTCTCTTTCTCTCTCAGGTGCTAGAAGGATTCATGGGTGAATACACTAAATCTTCCCAAAGCATTCAATTACCTCTTGGGACCTACAGAGACTCTACAAGAGATACTGAATTGACTTAGAGAACTACTTGCTACTTTTACTGTAGAACCCCAACAGTGTGCAGAATCACCAATTTAACATACACTTTTACAAAGTGGACATGCAGAAAGACCGTTAGATATTTATTTTGCCTATTGCTGATCTGGTCTTTCTCCAGATTACCACTTGCTGTGTGGTGGATAAACAAATGTACAATGAGTTTAAATTTAGTTTGATCTGGTAATCTAAACTACATATTTAGAAAATGTGCTGTTGTCTATTATTTAAAGTTTTCAGTCTTTCTGGGAGCATCCCTTTCTCCTGACTCTCTCACTGAGATGATATTGGGAAGAAAAATCTCCACTATTTCCTGCTGGTCCTTAAGTGTGTGTGGCTGATGTCCCACATCTACCTGGTGCTTGATGACCCTTTCTGTCCATTTGGCTTGGCCAGTGAACTGCCAGCTGGTAACTGCAGACCTCTGAATCTCTGCTACTTCCCTCATCCAGCCATAGCCCTGCAGTCCTTCTGCAGCTTTGGTTCATAAACATGCTCTGGCTCTCACTTCCACATCACCATCAACATGGACTTGACTCATGCTGGATAAACGAATGTCAGCACCTCCCTCACCATGCTGAGATAATGTTCCATATCTCCCCCTTTGCCTTCAGTGCCACCCTTACTTATTTAACACAGTTTCATATTCTTTATCTGAATCCCCTGGTTCCCCAGCCCTCTACCCAGCCTAAGCCCAGAGGACACACATATCAAAGGACACACACCCTCTGGGATGTTGATGTCTTTAATGGAATCCATCAGCATTTAGAAAATGTTTTCTTGAGCCAATAGCCTATCTTGCAGGGATGTTGTTTTGCTATATAATGCAATTCTAGATGTCAAAAGTTGAAAAAAATGTTTGGCTTTTCTTTTTTGATTTCTTTTTTTGGTAATGTTTGCTTGTTTGTTTGTTTTGAGATAGAGAGAGAGAGAGAGAGAGAGAGAGAGAGAGAGAGGTAGAGAGAGAATCTCAAGCAGGCTCTGCACTCTCAGCATAGAGCTCAATGAAGGGCTTGATCTCACAAACTGAGATCATGACCTGAGCTGACATCAAGAGTTGGATGTTTACCTGACTAAGCCACACAGGAGCTCCTCTCTTTTGATTTCTTATGTAACAGATCAGATCTCTTCTGGCAAACAGATGCCAAGTACAGACTAGGCAAAAGAGTACTTGTGCCTGTCAAAGCAAAAGAGAAAGCAAAGGAGAACACACAAATCATTAAAGCCAATTTAGTGTTTGCCGGGACTTAGAAAGATTGTTGAATCTAAAGTTATGAGTAATCAAGTAGAATCGACTGGTAAACAAAAAACCATTCCATTACAAAAAGGCAAGGCAAAGACAACATGCTCTTTACTCCCAAGGAGTTTTAGGGCAGGAACTGACATTAGAATGGAATCTCTAAGGTAGAGTCTGTGTGGTACTTGAGGTTACCTCACTTAATCCTCCTAATCATTTAGTAAGGTAGGTCATTTGGATCTTGTTTTACAGTTGAAGAAACTGAAGTTCAGAGCTAGATCAGATGCCCAAGGCCACTTGACTGGTAATGGTGAAGCTAGGGTTTAAGTCCACTTTAGCTCAATGTCATGCTTTTCCTGGTTTCATCTATACCATCCTTCTAGGTTGGTATGGGGTAGACAGCAATGGAGATGGAAGAAGGGACATTTTAGAACATTTTCTAGGGACCTGGAATCATTTATTTTCTTTATGGATGACTTCACTAAGCCAAAATATTTAGTTTAAGGCAGAGCTAATGAAAGGGCTTGATTTTGCTGTAAGATTAAAAAGCTCTAAAAGGGAGAAAATGAAGTCCTTGAGGAAGAAGTTGCATTCACTCATTGACTTGGTTGGTGGAAGAAGAGTTCTACTTTGGTTCCCAGAAGCTGTCTTTGGTCCCCTACTTAGAAATATCTCAATTAATGCAATGGTCTGAGAATCTGAGCTGTCTGAAGAATATGAACACTCCCTGAAAAGCTCACATCTTCCTCTGGTTGAAAGCCTGTTGTTTAGTGGGGAGCAGGAATGTTGGATGCCCAAGATTACAATGTAGACAAAATGATTTCTTCTGGGGGTCTGGACCAGTTTTATAGGACATGGGTATGATTTGAGGGCAAGAAGCCTTCCAATGCTTGTGCCTATGCCTGACATGCAGCCAACTAAGCATTCATGCCTTGGCTTGAAGCACCCTCCTCCTTTTCCAAGAAAATGCTCTGTGTTAGTAATTTATACCTTGCTGTGTCAGACTTTTGTTCGTGAATTCATCTATGCATTTGTGTATTTGCTTAGCACCTATTATGCCTCAGGCATTGTGTAAGGTAATAAGAGCATTTCTGACTGTTTTCTGGAATCTCATTTTAGTAGAACCTTGGTAAAAAGAACCTGAAGACACTGGGGAGATTGGGCACCAGGAAGAGGAAGTGCTTACTAAGAGAAGGAGAAAGGGGTGTGGGGTGAGTTCTGAACAGAGTTCTCTTAATTTAGAATTTCTTCTGGGCTGATTGTACAAGTGACTGTTTTGGTTTCTGAGAAAATCTTGCTTGCTGAGAAAGTGCTACAAAATTTTTAAATTTTAGCAAATGCTTAAAAGATTTTGAGACTTAAGTTCAGTAGTCAGAAAGATATTTTTAGGGGCGCCTGGGTGGCCCAATCGGTTAAGTGTCTGACTCTTCATTTTGGCTCAGATCATGATCTCATGATTTGTGAGTTTGAGTGCTGTGTTGGGCTCCATGCTGATTGCTTGGGTCCTGCTTGGGATCCTCTCTCTCCCTCTCTCTACCCCTTCCCTGCTCATGCTTTCTGTCTGTCTCTCAAAATAAATAAACTTAAAAAAAAGAAAAATATTTTTAAAGATAATGACTATAAATTGAGATGTTTAGTTGTAACTTGTTTGTTCTTCTTTTTTCCCCCCAAACACTCGTGTTTTTGTCTATTTAAGCGGAGTTTCCTGAACCTGATCCCATCCTGGGTTTTGTACAGCAGCACATTCCAGAAGAAATACATGGACTACCTCAAGCACAATACCAACACCATATAGTCCAAGTGGGCTGATGCTCCATCCAGCATTGTTCTCCAAGTTCCGTGTTGGCTGCAGAAAACTTATGAGCAGACCAACACCTGCCACTCCTCTGAAGCTGGAGATGCTGTGTCACAAATACAGTACTGAAAATACAACTTTTTTTTTCCATTTTACTTGAGTCTGGAGATCTTTGGGAAAGCTGTAGTGTAAAAATGTGTTGTGCAATGGGGTTTTGTGGCTTTCTGTGTGAGAAGATGGGAGTGTCTATAGGAGAAACTAGAGGAATTTCTACATGGGATTATAACATAAATGTGGTGAGAAGAAAGCCTTTGATACTTGGCATATTCAGAACAATTATACCTATAAGCTACTTTATAGCTATGTTAAAGAAAGTCTGAAGGGGACACCTTGGTGGCTCAGGCAGTTAAACGTCCCACTCTTGATTTCTGCTCAGGTCATGATCTCTTAGTTTTATGAGTTTGAGCCCCAAGTCAGCTTCTGTGCACTGACCATGTGGAGTCTGCTTGGATTCTCTCCCTCTCTCTCTGTCCCTCCTCTGCTCATACTCTCTCTGTTTCTCTCAAATTAAATAAACTTAGGGAAAAAAAAAGAATGTCTGAAGTTACTAAACTTTACCAAGACTGCTCTAGTCCTAGAGCACTCAACCTGAGCTCTTTAGAGACCCAGAAAACTCTAGGAGAAGGTTGTGCAGGCAACAACTGCATCAGGCCAGTTTCTGGGACCCTCCCATTTCAACTAATGCATAACCAGCTTTATCTATTTTATTTATATTTGGGGTTCTATGTCAGGCTGTGCTCACAAAAATAAAACAGAAAAGCATATATTGATAAAAATAGTTTAAAAACCATTACTCTAATGCAGGAGTTGATACCTGCAGAAATGAAATTTTTGTGTCTCCAGCTTTAAGGGTGCTGGGCTGAGGGCTTTACTTGTCAACACATGGGGATGGTGTTTTGGGCAACTATTAGCCGTCAGCTCTTGAGGGAGTTGGAGGAGGAGCACAGCAGCAGGCAACCCTGTTTTGGCTGGCTTTGGTCAAGAGTGTTTCCCCCATGACATCACCGTGCTCTAGGTGCTGCTGACGCTTGGTGGCACTCATCTTTTCTGAGACCATCATTGGCATTAGTAGTGTGAAAAAAGAATTTATGTACTGCTGCTCTATTTATAAAAGGAGTCTGGGAGATTTGGTTGGAATTTATGGGACATTTTGATATTCTGGGGGAAGAACAGGGTAGATAGAACATTTAAAACCTTGGTAAGGTTGGAAATCATGGGCTGTAATATCATAGCTTTTATTAAGCCTGCTCTGGGGAAAAGACTGGGAAAATTATTCATTCTGAGGTGTGGATATCTACTTAAATTTTCTCAATTATGGGTAACAATAACTACAGTACAGAATGTTTTTACAGTGCCCATATGTATTGGTTATTTACTTGTTGTCTTCCGTCCTAAGCCCCACCTTTCATACTCTGATCTATGATGCTGGGCTAGGAAGTTTCAGACTCTGGTCTTAAGACACTTATGCCAGCTGGTTTTGCATTAGATTCTGCCCATGGGAGGCCAATTTGGGAGAGAAAAGGAGGTAGGAGGGCCAGGGAAACTCCATTCTATTCACACTCTTATTACCATCCTTCTGCAGAGGGGACAGTGTTAGCCACACTCAGCACCAACCAGGAAGCAGCCTGCAAGGATGTACTACCACCCTTCACAATGCCCCCTTTGGGCATTGACTAGGCAACGGTTCCCCCTTGGAGCACTCAGTTCCTAGAAACACCACCTCCTCCACTGGTTCTACCAGTCCTGCAGCCACTAATAGCTGAGTTACCTAGTATCCTCTTTTTGCCCTTTCAGCATTCTGAATTTAGTGTTACCAATTCCTTCTACTCAATCCCTTCTGTTTGAAATGCTCAGTGTGCTTTCTCTTTTTGTTTTTGGCCCTGGCTGAGACTTTCAGTTGATTATCTTGACTGATCTAGGAAGCTGAGTGGGTTGAATCTTTTTTTGACAATGAAGAATCAGAAACTCAGAGTTCTGAAACTGAAGGCATGATTGATCAATTTGAGGAATTATTTGTAAATGTGTGGGGAGGGCATAGAGAAGTCATCGGAGTTAGTAGAGTGGTGCTTTTATTACCCCAAAGCCTGAAGGGGCTGGGAAGGGAGCAATTACAGACCCAATGAGAGAGACAGAGAGAGGAGGCTGGTGGTCAGAGGAAGGGAGAGGAAGAAGGAGAGGGCTGGAGAAAGAACAGTGTAAGGATCGCTGTCTCAGAGGAGCTGTGACCCTCGGCTGAGAGAAGCTGCCAAGTTGTGGCCACCCCATAGAGAGGGAGAGAGGATTGTGATATTGTGATTTCTAATAATAAATATATGTTATCTTCATCTCCATTCCTTGGAATTTCCCAAGTGATAAGAGCAATAAGTGTGCCATTTTTATTCGTAACAAGCCGCTTTTCAAACATGCTTGAGTTTATATTAATGAGGTGACTTTTGGAAAGCCCCTAAGGATGGAGCTCGTTGCCAGAGGAACTGACCATGTGATTAGAAGGTTGGAACTTTCATTCCTACTCCACAATCTTTGGGGAGGGGAAAGAGGGTGGAGGTTGAGTTCAATCACTAATGACCAATGATTTAATCAATCGTGCCTACATAATGAAGGCTCTATAAACTATGGGTTTTGGAGAGCTTCTAAGGTTGGTGAACATGTGGAGGTGCTAAGAAGGTGGCATGCTTGGAGAGGGCAGGGAAGCTCCATGCCTTTTCCCATATACCTTGCCCTCTGTATCTCTTATATCCAGCTGTTCCTGAGTTGTATTCTTTTATAATAAACTGGCAATCTAGTAAGTAAACTACTTTCCTCAGTTCTGTGAGCCGTTCCAGCAAATGAATGAACCTGAGGAGGGGTCATGGGCACTTTCATTTTATAGCCACTAAATTGGTCAGAAGCTTAGGTGATAACCTGGATTTGCAATTGACATCTAAAATGGGGGCAATAGGACAGCCTTTAACCCGTGGGATCTGATGCTCCCTTCAGGTAAAGAGTGTCAGAATTGAGTTAAATTACAGGACACCGAGTGGGTGTCTGAGAATTGCTTGGGGTGGGAACCTCTCCACATATTTGGTGACCAGAATTACTGGGAGTAGAGTGTTGAGAGGAGAAACAGGAGTGTTTTTCCTTTGCAAGAATAAGTACCTCAACTTCACTTCCCTGCTGTTCTCTGGGTCTCCTGCTGGTGCCTGCTATTGGTCACATCTAACTGGAAGCTAGTTCACTGATGTATTTTGTGAGGTTAATCTCCTGGGACACCAGATCAGGGGTTGGGGGAAGAACAGAGATTAGATTTGGAGGAAAGAGATGCAACATAAGACCCACATATTAAGTGATTTTCTCAAAGTCATACCATTAATAGTTGGTGGCTCCTGAATTGGGGCTACTGCCTATACTCTATGTTTCAAAAGGGGTAATACTTTAAGCTCAAAGAATAAATATCTCATTGTGGAATTCAAGATTTCAGCAAAGTAGGTGATATCTTACAGACATTAAAGTCTCACTTGCTTAAATGTGAGACAACCATGCTTGTTAGCTATTCTAGGTATTATTGCCATATAACAAGTGATCCCCCAACCTAGTGGCATAAGATGACCACCATTTTCTTGTGCCACAGATTTCGTGGGTCAGAAAGGGCACAATGGGATAGTTTGGTTTGCTCCATGATATCTAGGAGCTCAGTTGGGAAGACTCAAAGGCTGGAAATGAGTCAGCCTCCGAAGCTGGAAACATCTGAATGATTGCTTAGTTATTTGTCTGGCAATTGATGGGAGTTATTATCTGGGACCACAGCTGGGCTGCTAGATGGAAACCTACACATGTCTTCTCTATGTTCTGCTTGGTTTTACTCACAGCACGGTGACTGGTCTCCAAGAATGAGCATTCAAAAGAAAACTAAGAGAAAGCCATACTGTCTTATATGACTTAGCCTTGAAGTCACATGACATTATTCCAACCCTTTCCAGATTCAGTGGGAGGGAACACAAACCTACCTCCTGATGGGAGAAGTACCATGTGTAACAGGAACTATTGTTGTCACCATTTTAGAAAATACAATGAGCCTTACTAATTAATCTTACAGTAAGTGTTTGTCCTAGCATGTATCAATGATGGGGAGTTACTTGGCATTTCAACTACTGATGCAGCAACTTCTAAAAGTGTAGACATTGTTTCTAAGCCTTCACATCAAATCCTAGCAAATTTGCCTTTGGGGAGGAACTTCCACAACTGGCAGCTTAGGAGAGAAAAGAAATGCACTTCAGTATATACAACCTGAGGTAGATTTTAGATATAGTTTTTAGCTTTATAATATGTGGGTTTATCCAATGTATTAGTGCTGAGTTGGTTTGAATGACTGATTGTCTCACAAGCTTTTTGTGGGCCTTTAAGAGAAGATTTCTTCATAGCAGAGGCCTCAGTATGTTGGATTGAAATGGGAGTGAAAAAGCTCTATATTTTATCCCTGTAACCACTAACACTAGAAACTAGCTGTCATTTGTTGAGTACTAATAATGAGTCAAGGACTATGTAAATCCTCTTTATACTTAGGAAGTAGGAACTATTAATATAATCTTCTATCAATATTACTTTCCTTTTACACGTGGGGAAATGAAGAAACAAAAAAGTTGAGAAATGCCCACAGGTTTATCTGACCAGTGAGTGGCAGGGCTGGGATTTGAATGTGGGTCATCTTCCAGACTATAGTAGAGTCCTACCTGCCTGGGATAAGGTTCTTTAATTGAGCTTAAGAGCAAGGGGTGGACACTATTCCCTCCAACAATGTGTTTTTCACTTTCACACGTTGTGGAGAGAGAGGAGCCTTTGCACCCAAGCCCATGTGCCTCAATTTCAACACTGACCACTTTCCAAATTTACCATTGCCTGGGAATCATTTGGGAAGAGGGAGGCTTGCCAAATTTTCTGAACTTTTGTTTCTGCTGAGCAGTACCAGGCTCTTGTCTCTTGCCCGATTCTCTTCTTTTTGTTTGGAGGGCTTGGAACTCCAAAGAACAGCATCGGCAGCTGGTCATTTAGATGGAAGGATTCACTCTGTGTTCTTCCAGCCTTCCATCTGTGCTACCTCCCAGGATGCCAAAGCCTGGAGAATCCCTCTGACAACACTTGGAGTAGGAAAATGAGGTGATTATGGGCTGCTGCTCTGAAAAAACTTGGGAGCTGTGACTGGGGCAGTTCCCTGGGGCATCATCCATTTCTTGCTCATGTGGGATAGGAACCAGAATGCCCCACTTCAAAAAGACTCCTTAAGCTAACGCTTGCCAAAGAAAGTTGAAGACGGTCATCCCAGGGTCAGCATGATTTTAATCAAGTTTGTCTGCTTCTGATGCCAAGAAATGATGTTTATTCTCTCTGTCATTTATCCACTGTGCTGAGGTCTTAGCCTGGCCTGACTTGCTACTGCCCTCTAATGGGCTGGGAGGGAGACTGGTGGGTCTTTCTATCTAATCCTGTAGGAATTTTAGAACAGGATCCAGTTTGAGAAAAGAAATCCCTCAAATCTTTTTGTTGTTGTTGTTAGTTTTTTAAAAAATTGAAATATAATTAACATGTAACATTGTATTAGTTTCAGGTGTACAGCATAACGGTTGGATATATGTATACATTACAAAATGATCACAATAAATCTAGTTAACATCCATCATCACACATATTTACAATTTTTTTTTCTTGTAGTAAGATCTACTCTCTTAGCAACTTTCAAATGTGTGATATGGTATCATTAACTACAGTTACCATGCTGTATATTACATCCTCAGGACTTATTTATTTTCTAACTGGAAATTTGTAGTTTTGACCACCTTCACACATATTGCCCACTCCCTGTTCTCTGTATCTATGAGCACAGGTGTTTTTCTCTTTCTTTCTTTCTTTCTTTCTTTCTTTCTTTCTTTCTTTCTTTTCTTTCTCTCTTTTTTTTTTTAGATCTTATGTATGAGTGAGATCATATAGTATTTTTCTTTCTCTGTGTGACTTATTTGTCTTAACATAATGCCCTTAAGGTTTATTTCTCAATTTTTTTTGTGCTGTCTTTGTGTGTGTGTGTGTGTGTGTGTGTGTGTGTGTGTGTGTGTGTGTTTAGGTGAGTAGGGGGTTCATGAAGAGAGAAAGAAAAGGACCAGAGAAGAGAAAAGGACTATTTCAGGTTCATACACAGACAAATAGCTGACAATGAGCCTCTTGGGGCTCTGGTTATGTCATCAGTAAAATTAGAAGGCTTGGCCACATGTTCTATAATTCAGCTCTTATAGTTTATACATTTTAAGTCAGTTTTGGAAATAATTTTTCTTTCTCAATCTTTAAAAAACAAATTCCTGATTATAAACATTTTTGTAGTGTAGGAAATATAGAAACTATAGAAGAAAGAGAAGAAAACAAAAATCACCATTTACCCCACCACCCAATATTAACCATTGTTCACTGATTGTGGATTTTTAAAATAAATTTTCTGTATGTGTGTGTGTATGTGTGTGCACGTGCACATGTATATGTCTAAATGCAGATTTTCTATTCCTCTTTCTCAAGATTAGAACATGAGATTTCCTTGTGTTAATAAGTATTCAAAAGGTGATTTACAGTTGTTACTTAATACTTATTCATTATGCCCAAACATAATTTATTTTATGACCCCTTTTGCTTTGTATTTAGGTATTTTTGACTTTTAAAATCTTATAAATAACTTATAAAAATGTATATCCTTGTATGTGCATCTTTTTGTTTTGCTGATATTGATATGTTTTTATAATGGCTTGTTAATTCACATACTGTACAATTCTCCTGTTTGAAGTTTACATTCAGATTGTTTTTAGTGTACTCACAGAGTTGTGCAACCATTGCCATCATAAATTTTAAGAATAATTTTAGAACATTTCATCACCCCCTAGGGGGAGTCCTGTACCCATCAGCAGTCACTCCTCATTTCACATCCCCCAGGCAGCCACTAATTTACTTTCTGTCTCCATGGATTTGCCTGTTCTGGACTTTTAATATAACTGGAATCATATAATACGTGACTTTTTGTTATTTCTCACCTAGCATAATGT
This sequence comes from Acinonyx jubatus, assembly GCF_027475565.1. NCBI lineage: Eukaryota > Metazoa > Chordata > Mammalia > Carnivora > Felidae > Acinonyx > Acinonyx jubatus. The sequence goes on from NC_069391.1 coordinate 63,176,653, forward strand.
TTTCAAGGTTCATCCATGTTGTAGCACTTGTTTCCTTTTTATTGTTGAATAGTATTCTAGTGTGTGGATAGATCGCATTTTAATTATCAGTTCATCAGTTGATGAACACTTGGGTTGTTTCAACTTTTTGGCTACTATGAATAATGGTGCTATGAACATTTGTGTACAAGTTTATATATGCGCATACGTTTTCAATTTTCTTGGGTATATACCTAGTGGAATTGTGGGTTACATGGTAACTATTTATTTATTTATTTATATCCAAGTTAGTTAGCAGGAGTAGATTCTAGTGATTCATCCGTATGTATAACGTTCAGTGCTCCTCCCAACAAGTGTCTTTCTTACCCGTTTAGCCCCTTACCCGTTTAGCCCATCCCCCACACACAACGCCTCCAGCAACCCTCAGTTCTCTATATTTAAGAGTCTCTTATGTTTTGTCCTCCTCCCTGTTTTTATATTATTTTTGTTTCCCTTCCCTTATGTTCATCTGTTTTGTCTCTTAAAGTCCTCATATGAGTGAAGTCATACTATATTTGTCTTTCTCTGACTAATTTCCCTTAGCATAATACCCTCTGGTTCCATCCACGTTGTTGCAAATGGAAAGATTTCATTCTTTTTTATTGCTGAATAATACCCCATTATATATATATATATATATATATATATATATATATATATATATATATACATACACACACACCATATCTTCTTTATCCCTTCATCTGTCAATGGACATTTGGGCTCTGTCCATACTTTGGCCATTGTTGATAGTATTGCTATAAACATTGGGGTGCACATGCCTCTTCAGCATACCTGTATCCTTTGGATAAATCCTAGTAGTGCAATTGCTAGGTTTAAGGTAGTTCTATTTTGAAGTTTTTGAGGAACATCCAAACTGTTTTCCAGGGTGGCTGCACCAGTTTGCATTCCCACAAGCAGTGCAAAAGAGATCTTCTTTTCTCCACATCCTCACCAATATCTGTTGTTGCCTGAGTTGTTAATTTTGGCCATTCTGACTGGTGTGAGGTGATATCTCATTGTGGTTTTGAGTTGTATTTCCCTGATGATGAGTGATGTTTGGCATATTTTCATGTGTCTGTTATCCATCTGGATGCCTTCTTTGGAGAAGTGTCTATTCATGTCTTTTGCCCGTTTCTTCACTGGATTATTTGTTTGTTGGGTGTTGAGTTTGGTAAGTTCTTTATAGATTTTGGATACTAATCCTTTATCGGATATGTCATTTGCAAATATCTTCTCCCATTCCGTTGGTTGCCTTTTAGTTTTGCTGATTGTTTCCTTCACTGTACAGAAGCTTTTTATCTTGATGAGATCCCAATAGTTCATTTTTGCTTTTGTTTCCCTTGCCCCCAGAGACATGTTGAGCAAGAAGTTACTGTGGCCAAAGTCAAAGAGGTTTTTGCCTTCTTTCTCCTCGAGGATTTTGATGGCTTCCTGTCTTGTGTTTAGGTCTTTCATCCATTTTGAGTTTATTTTTGTGTATGGTGAAAGAAAGTGGTCCAGGTTCATTCTTCTGCATGTCACTGTCCACCCAACACCATTTGCTGAAGAGAATGTCTTTATTCCATTGGATATTCTTTCCTGCCTTGTCGAAGACTAGTTGGCCATATGTTGGTGGGTCCATTTCTGGGTTCTCTTTTCTGTAGCATTGACCTAAGTGTCTGTTTTTGTGCCAGTACTATACTGTCTTGATGATTACAGCTTTGTAATACATCTTGAAGTCCAGGATCGTGATGCCTCCAGCTTTGGTTTTCTTTTAGGATTGCTCTGGCTATACAGTGTCTTTTCTGGTTCCATACAAATTTTAGGATTGTTTGTTCTAGCTCTTTGAAGAATGTTGGTGTTATTTTGATAGGAATTGCATTGAATATGTAGATTGCTTTGGGTAGTATTGACATTTTAACAATACTTGTTCTTCCAATCCCATGAGCATGGAATATTTTTCCTTTTTTTGTGTGTGTCTTCTTCAATTTCTTTCATAAAGCCTTCTATAGTTTTCACTGTATAGATTTTTCACCTTTTTGGTTACTTTTATTCTTAGGTATTTTATGGGTTTTGGTGCTATTTTAAATGGGATAGATTCCTTGATTTCTCTTTCTGTTGCTTCATTATTGGTATAGAAATGCAACCGATTTCTGTGCATTGATTTTATATCCTGTGACCGCTGAATTCATGGATCACTTGTAGCAGTTTTTTGGTGGAATCTTTTGGGTTTTCCATATAGAGTATCATGTCTGTGAAGAGTGAACGTTTGACTTCCTCCTTGTCTACTTGGATGCCTTTTACTCCTTTGTGTTGTCTGATTGCTGAGGCTAGAACTTCCAATACTATGATGAATAACAGTGGTGAGAGTGAGCATCCCTGTCATATTGCTGATCTTAGGGGGAAAACTCTGAGTTTTTCCCCACTGAGGATGATATTAGTGGTTCGTCTTTCATATATGGCTTTTATGATCTATCTTTACTTTCTTGAGGGTTTATATCAAGAAAGGAGGCTGTATTTTGTCTAATGCTTTCTCTGCATCTATTGAGAAGATCATGTGGTTCTTGTCCTTTCTTTTATTGATGTGATGTATTACATTGTTTTTTTTACAGATATTGAACCAGCCCTGCATCCCATGTGGTCGTGGTGAATAATTTTTTTAATGTATTGTTGGATCCGGTTTGTGATATCTTGCTGAGAATTTTTGTATCCATGTTCATCAGGGGAATTGGTTTGTATTTCTCCTTTTTAGTGGGTTTTGGAATCAAGGTAATGCTAGCCTCATAGAATGAGTTTGGAAGTTTTCCTTCCATTTCTACTTTTTGGAACACCTTCAAAAGAATAGGTGTTAACTCTTCTTTATGTGTTTAGTAGAATTCCCCTGGTAAGCCTTTTGGCCCTGGACTCTTGTTTTTTGGGAAGATCTTTGATTACTAATTCGATTTCTTTACTGGTTATGGGTCTGCTCAAATTTTCTATTTCTTTCTGTTTCAGTTTTGATAGTGTATATGTTTCTAGCAATTTGTCCATTTCTTCCAGATTGCCCATTTTATTGGTGTATAATTGCTCATAATATTCTCTTATTATTGTTTGTATTTCTGCTATGTTGATTGTGATCTCTCCTCTTTGATTCTTGATTTTATTTATGTGGGTCCTTTCCTTTTTCTTTTTGATCAAACTGGCTAGGGGCTTATCAATTTTGTTAATTCTTTCAAAGAACCAGCTTCTGGTTTCATTGATCTGTTCTGCTGTTTTTTTGTTTGTTTATTTTGTTTTGTTTTTTCAATCGCATTGATTTCTGCTCTACTCTATTATTTGCTGTCTTCTGCTGTTTTTGGGTTTTATTTGCTGTTCTTTTTCCATCTCTTTAAGGTGTAAGGTTAGGTTGTGTATCTGAGACCTTTCTTCCTTCTATAGGAAGTGCTGGATTGCTATATACTTCTTCTTATGACAGCCCTTGCTGCGTCCCAGAGGTTTTGGGTTGTGGTGTTATCATTTTCATTGGCTTCCATGTACTTTTTAATTTCCTCTTTAATTTCTTGGTTAACCCATTCATGCTTTAGTAAGATGTTCTTTAGTCTCCAAGTATTTGTTGTCTTTCCAAATTTTTTCTTGTGGTTGATTTCGAGTTTCATAGCATTGTGGTCTGAAAATATGCATGGTATGGTCTCATTCTTTTTGTAGTTGTTAAGGGCTGATTTGTGTACCAGTATGTGATCTATTCTGGAGAATGTTCCATGTGCACTGAAGAAGAATGTGTATTCCACTGCTGTAGGATGAAATGTTCTGAATATGTCTGTTAAGTCCATCTGGTCCAGTGTGTCATTCAAAGCCATTGTTTCCTTGTTAATTTTCTGCTTAGATGATCTGTCCATTGTTGTAAGTGGGTGTTGAAGTCCCCTACTATTATGGTATTATAATCAATGAGTTTCTTTAGGTTTGTGATTAATTGATTTATATATTTGGGTGTTTCACACTGGGGGCATAAATGTTTAAAATTGTTGAGTCTTCCTCATAGATAGACCCCTTATTTATGATATAATGCCCTTCTTCATCTCTTGTTACAGACTTTATTTTAAAGTCTAGATTGTCTGATGTAAGTATGGCTACTCCAGCTTTCTTTTGGTGACCATTAGCATGATAGCTTATTCTCCATCTCCTTTCTTTCCATCTGAAGGTTGCTTTAGGTCTAAAATGGGTCTCTTGTAAACAGGATATTGATGGATCTTGTTTTCTTATTCATTCTGCTACCCTATGTCTTTTGACTGGTGTGTTTAGTCCATTGACATTTAGAGCAAGTACTGAAAGATATGAATTTATTGCTATTGTGTTGCCTGCAGAGTTGGAGTTTCTGGTGATGTTCTCTGGTTCTTTCTAATCTTTGTTGCTCTTGGTCTTTTTTTCTTTTGTTTCATTGTTTCTCACCTCAGAGAATCCCCCTTAAAATTTTTTGCAAGGCTGGTTTAGTGGTCATGAACTCCTTTAGTTTTTGTTTGTCTGGAAACTCTTTATCTCTCCTTCTATTTTGAATGACAGTTTTGCTGGATAAAGAATTTTTGGCCACATATTTTTCCGATTTAGCACATTGAATATATCCTGCCACTCCTTTCTGGCCTGTTAAGTTTCTGTGGATAAGTCTGCTGTGAACCTGATCTGTCTTCCCTTGTAGGTTAAGGTCTTTTTTTTCCCCTTGCTGCTTTCATGATTCTTTCCTTGTCTGTGTATTTGTGAGTTTGACTATGATATGCCTTGTTGATGTTTGGTTTTTGTTCAATGTAATGGGAGTTCTCTGTGCTTCCTGGATTTTGATGTTTGTGTCTTTCCCCAGGTTAGGAAAGTTTTCCACTATGATTTGCTCACTAAACCTTCTCCCCCTTTCTCTCTCTTCATCTTCTGGGACCCCTATGATTCTGATCTTTCTTTTTAATGAGTCACTGATTTCTCTATTTCTTAAATTGTGCTCTTTTGCCTTAGTTTCCCTCTTTTTTTTCCTGCTTCATTATTCTCCCTAAGTTTGTCCTATGTATCACTGATTTGCTGCTCTGCTTCATCCATCCTTGATGCTGTGGCATGTATTAGAATTTGCATCTCAGGATAGCATTTTTAATTTCATCTTGATTAGGTTTTACTTCTTTTATCTCTGCATAAAGGTATTCTATGCTTTTCTCAACCCCAGCTAATATTGTTATTACTGTGATTCTACATTCCGGTTCAGACATCTTGCTTATATCTGTGTTGATGAAGTCCCTGGATGTCATTTCTTCCTGTTCTTTCTTTTGGGACTAAATCCTTTGTTTTGTCATTTTGGAGGAAGAATCATTAATGAAATACAAAATTAAAATTAAAAAATTAAAAACAACACAAAAAAATAAACTAAAGGAAACTAGATCCTAGGTGTGTTTTGGTATGGTTGTTGAAAGAAGCTTGATAGAATAGCAAAAAAAAAAAAAAGAAAGAAAATTTAAAAAAAAAAGAAAAGAAAAGTTAGGAAAATGTTTGAAAATTAAAAATAATCAATACAAAAAATAGAATATATGAAATTAAGAAATTAAAATAGAATAAAAAAATTAAAATGTAGTATAAAAATTTTTTTAAAATCTTTTATAAAAATGGAAAATAAAAATAAATTTTTTCTCTTTCTGTATTCAAGAATAAGAAAAGAAAAGAAAAAGAAAAAAATTGAATAGATTGACCAGTGAACAGAATGAGATATGAATGAAATTACATCCAGTTTCCCATAGAAGTCAAACTATGAAGCACTCTATAGTCTGTAAACTAAGCCAGCAGAGACACTTGTGGTGGCCCTCTAAAGCTTGGTTGGTGCAGTTGGATGGAGCTTGGTGTAATGGCTTTGTTCTCCACTAGATGGAACTGCTTAGCTTACTGAGGTGGATTGTTGTGGTACGTGTCCACGTGTATATGTATGTGTGGAGGATGTGAAAATGGTGTCCGTCTGCCACCTTCCCAGTCTCTAGCATCAAACTCTGTGCTCTCACAACCAGCAATCAAGCCCCCTCCTTCGTCTGGCTTCCATCCACTCCCTGTTTCTACACTGTCTGTGACCGAGCTGTCAGCCTGCCAGGCAGCACCTCCCTCCCGAATTTTATCTCAGATGGGGCTATGTTTCCAAACCCCTCACTTCTGAGAGCCCTGCAGCTCTGACCCACTCTGACCTTGGGGGAGGGTCTTGCTGAGCAATGGCCCAGTTCCAGCCCACCCCTGGGAATTCTAGGGTGACTGTCCCACTGCAGAGGTCCAGAGACTGTGGTTGGGTGCCAGCCCACTCCAGAAAAATTTCATGTGATTGTGTTGCAGCAGTGTTTCAGGGATTATGGTAAATTACAACACACATCTGGTGCCAGGCTTCACCGCCCCCTGATATCATTGTTCCAACATCAGCAAGTGTGGCTGTTCTCCGGGGTCCACTGGGACCTTTACCTGTGCAGAGGCTACACGTCCTCTACCAAATATCCTCTCAACAGGGGAACCATGTCTCCTCGTGTGACCTGAGGACCACTTGGATTTGCCCTTCCCACCAGTGTTCTGCCAGGTATTGAGCTTGGAGTTTCTGACTCTGCACTCCCCTGTTTATAGAGCCCTAATGGTATTGAAATCCTCTCCTTTCTCCTTTTGCCCTTTCTTGTTCAGTCCCTTAAGGGTGTTTCCACTCTTCCTCTCCAGCTGCTTTTGGGGTGTGCTTTTCCCATACTTTCCGCATCCCCCCATCTCCATCCTCTCTCTGCAAGCAAAAACATCTCCCTACCCTTCATGGCTTCTCTCTCCCTCAGTTCACCTCTCTGCATGGCATACCTGCTGAGGTCTGTGGCTCAAGTTATGCAGATTGTTGTGTTAATCCTCAGATCAATTTTATAGGTGTGCAAAATGCTTTGGTGCTGATCTAACTGCATTTCAGGGATGAGAGAAGCAGAAAATTTCCATGCTACTTCACCATCTTGGCCCCTCTGACTACATGGTAACCTTTTAAGGAACTGCTAGACTGTTTTCCAAAGTGCCTGTACCATTTTTACATTCCCACCAGCAGTGTATAAGGGTTCCAATTTCTCCACATCCTCACCAACACTTATTATTAACTTTTTTTTTATTATAGCCATCCTAGCACATATAAAGTGATATTTCATTGTGGTTTTGGTTTTTATTTCTCTGTTGGCTAAAGATGTTGAGCTCCTTTTCATGTGCTTCTTGGTCATTTGTATATCTTCTTTGGAAGGATGTATACTCAGATCATTCACCCATTTTTAAACGAGGTTGTTTTTTTAAACTGACATGTGTGTATCTTTACTTACTGATGACTTCCTGGAAGTAGGATTTCTGGATGAAAATATCTAAACACTTCTATTTTTACTTTACTTTACTTTTATTTTATTTTTATTTTATTTTATTTTACTATTTTGAGAGAGAGAGAGAGTGCACAAGTGGGGTAGAAGGGCAGAGGGAGAGAGAGAAAGAGAATCTTAAGCGGGTTCCATGCTCAGCCCAGAGCCTGAGGTGTGGCTCAATCACATGACTCTGGGATCATGACCTGAGCCAAAATCAAGAGTTCAACACTCAACTGACTGAGACACCCAGTTGCCCCATCATTATTAAAGTTCCTAATACTTATTATCAAGTTTTTAATAGAAAAGTTGTATAAATTTATACTTCCATCTTTAGTAGTGGTTCTTAACCAAGGGTGTGATTTTGTCCCCTCGAGCACATTTAGCAATGTCTGGAGACATTTTTGGCTGTCCCAACTCAGGGAAGAAGGATACTACTGGTATCTCCTATGGGTAGAGGACATAGAGGCTTCTAAACATTTTAAAATGCTCTCCTCCCTCCTCCCAACACAGAATTATTTGGCTCCAAATGTCAATAGCACTGATGATGAGAAACTTTGATCTTTGGTATGAGGGTGTCTGTTTCAATATATGATTTCACCCATCAGTTCTTGGTTTTAGAATTAGGTTAATCATGCCTGGCCAAGTGATAGACCATTGTACTTTTTAAGTATTCCCCTTTAGATCAGTATGTCTTCCTTCAGTAGAAACTGAAGTGTGATATATTCAATTTACTCTCACAATTATTTGTTACTCAATGCTAGATCCAGAGTAGTTTACAGAAAACCAATGAGACTTTAACTCAAAGGTTGCAATAACTATTATTTAGTATTATTTTTGATACCTGATATATGTTGTGGACATATGCATTTCCACTTACCACAGCACACTATGAAGCAGTTATTCATATTAGGTGTAAGTTTACCTGTGAACTTATAATTGTGTAATAGTGATTCCAACAGTGGCTTGAAAAAGGAAGACATTAATTCCTTTTTTCACTATAAAAGTTTGTAGATAGGCAGTCCAGGGCAGGAATGGCAGCTCTGCTGAATGAAAGCTTTGGAGTGCCCAGGTTCCTGCTTGCTTGCCACTATTCTACTCCTAGTGTCCAGCGGCCACATTCATATTCAGGCAGAAAGATAGAAGAAAGGGATAATACAAAGGGAGCATATAGTGTATGCCAGTTTCATTTTAAGGAAGATTCCATGATGCATTTTCTCATAGGCAGAATTTAGTCATCCTGCCATACCTAGCTTCAGGGAGGGCTGGCTTTCAGACACCATACCCACATCGCAAGACTTCTATTACTATGAAAAAAAGGGCAACAGAGACAATAGCAATCTGTGCACAATTTTTGTCCCTCTTTTATAGATAAGGACATGGACATTAAGTTGTCATAAGCCACATAGATTAAAAATGCCAGAACCGAGATTTGCCCCTACTCTGATGACGAAATTCATGTTTTTTTTTCTTCCTTGTATATCACATCACGTTTCACTTAAGATTTTAATTAGGTACCAAGACATGAATCAATTATAAACAAAGCAGATATTTGTTAGGAGTTAGAATATGTGGCAGAGAGCAGTCATGCCCCTCCAGCAGTAGGTTGTGGTTTTAAAAGCTCACATGTGCCGACCTCACACCAGAGCTGTGACTTAGCCCTCTGAAGAAAGCACACAGGGATCTGTATGGCAGAGGCCCCTGACTCTGGCAGGAATTGGGCAGCTCATCAAAAAGTTTTGTTAAATCTGGGAATCATAGGGGATAATACATACCTTAACCATTTTAACTTAAAAAATTATTATGGAAAATTTCAAACATACACAAAGCAGTTAGAATAATATAACATACCTTCATTATTCTATTCAACAATCATCAACATTTTGCTATTTTTTTTTAGAGAGAGAGAGCTTGTGCACACATGCAGGTGGGGGAGGGGCAGAGGGAGAAGGAAAGAGGGAATCTCAAGCAGGCTCCACGCCCAGGTGGAGCCCACCTCACGACCATGAGACCATGACCTGAACCTAAATCAAGAGTCAGTTGCTTAACCAGCTGAGTCACCCACATGCCCCAACATTTTGCTATTCTTGCTTAATAATTTAATTTCTCCCCATGTCCCACTTAATTTTTAAAATTTCATTTTCTTTAGATAAAATTTACTTACATTAAAATACACAGATCTTAGCTATACAATTTTGACAGATGGATACAGGTGTGTGAGACACAATTTTATCAAGATATTGAGGATTTCCATTACTCCAGAAAGTTTCCTGAGTTCTGTCACTATAGACTAGTTTTGCCTGTGCTAGAATTTTATATGAATGAAATCATACAGTACGGATTCTTTTGTATTTAGTTTCTTTTACTTGGTATCATGTCTGAGAGATTCACCCATGTTGTTGCATTCATTCGTTTTACTATTGAGTATTATTTCATGTAGGAATATATCACAATTTGTTTATTCATTCTCTTCTTAATGGACATTTGGTTTTCCAGTTTGGATTATCATGACAAATACTGCTATGAACATTTTTGCCTACGTGGTTTTTTTTTGACATATGTTTCCATTTCTCTTAGGTTTATACCCAGGAATGAATTTCCTGGGTCAAAGGGTTAGTGTATTAAACATTTTATTTTAACTTAAAACATATAAAAATATATTCTTTTGCCAACCTTTTGATGTAGGGCCAAGTCCTTTCTTTTAAGTATGGGTCCACTGATTAGAATTGCAACTAGTCTTTCTCACATAAATCACATGCATACAATGCATCAACTACAATACATAAGTTATGTTTTATGCCAAGATTTTATTGGTTTATACAATTTTAAAAAAATGTTTATTTATTTTTTTGGTGGTGGGAGGGACAGAGAGAAGAGGGAGAGAGAGAATCCCAAACAGGTTCTGTGCTGTCAGCTCAGAGCCCAATATGAATTTCATGGGTCTCATGAACCATGAGATTATGACGGGAGCCAAAATCAAGAGTTGGTTGCTTATCCAACTACACCCAGGCACCCCGGTTTATATAATTTTAAATTCAATTGAGTAGTTATAATAATAAATACAACTGACATAAACAGGTTTGGGAACAACATGGTGCCTCTTCATAAGCACATAATTCAATGGGTAGGAAGAAATGAAAGGGTGCATAGTAGAGAGGAGCTTTATTTTATTTATTTATTTTTTAATATATGAAATTTATTGTCAAATTGGTTTCCATACAACACCCAGTGCTCATCCCAAAAGATGCCCTCTTCAATGCCCATCACCTACCTCCCCTCCCTCCCACCCCCCATCAACCCTCAGTTCTCAGTTTTTAAGAGTCTCTTATGCTTTGGCTCTCTCCCACTCTAACTTCTTTTTTTTTTTTTTCCTTCCCCTCCCCCATAGGTTCCTGTTAAGTTTCTCAGGATCCACATAAGAGTGAACATATATGGTATCTGTCTTTCTCTGTATGGCTTATTTCACTTAGCATCACACTCTCCAGTTCCATCCACGTTGCTACAAAGGGCCACCTTTTATTCTTTCTCATTGCCACGTAGTACTCCATTGTGTGTATAAACCACAATTTCTTTATCCATTCATCAGTTGATGGGCATTTAGGCTTTTTCCACAATTTGGCTATTGTTGAGAGTGCTGCTATAAACAATGGGGTACAAGTGCCGAGAGGAGCTTTATACTTGATGGTAGATGGTCAGTAAGCATACTCACTGACTTGCAGTTAGGTTTTATAGGGGGAACAAAGAGGGCCAGTTTGCTCTGGTTACTATTGCTGGGTAATGACTACTCCAAAACTTAGCAGCTTAGAGCAACTCTTTTATTATGCTCATGGATTCTGCAGGTTATGAATTCATATAGGGCATGGTGGAACAGACTTATATCTGCTTCAGGGTTCAGGGAGTCTCAGCTGGGAAGGTTTGACAGATGGATGTGACAATGGCTGGGTACTGGAATCATATGGAGATCTCTTTATTTACACATCTAGCAATTGACGTGAGCTATTGGCAGGGACCTCAGCTAGGGCTGTCTGTTGAAACGTCTCTGCTTGGGCTTCCTGATAGCATAGAGATCTTCTTACTTGGCAACTCAGCTTCAACAGAGAGTGTTCCAGTGAAATTGTAGAATATGCATTTTTCAACCAGTGTAGAGTTATTTTTGTTTATTTCAAATAGATTATACTGGAACATTTTTTATGGGCTTATTTTGCCATCCATATATCTTCCTTGGTAAAGTGTCTGTTCCAGTCTTTTACCCATTTTTGAAACAGGTTTTTTTGTTTCTTACTGTAGAGTCCAGAGAGTTTTCTATGTATTCTGCATGCAAGTCCTTTCATTTTTGCAGGTGTGATTTGGAATCCTCTGCTCCCCACCACCCCCAATCTGTGGACTTGTCTTTTTATACTCTAAATAGGGTCTTCCACAGAGAAAACATTTTTAATTTGGAGGAATTCTAATTGATCAAAGTCTTTTATGGATTGTGCCTTTGATGTCATATACACAAATTCTGTTTGTAATCCTAGGTCACAACATTTTCTCCTGTTTTCTTCTAAAAGTTTTATAGTTTTACATTTAGATCTGTGATCCATTTTAAGTTGTTATATAATGTATGAAGTTTCAGTTGAAATTCATGTTTTTGCTTACAAATGTCTAATTGTTCAAGTACCATTTTTTGAAAAGACCACCCCTTTTCCATTGATTTCCTATTGCATCTTTGTCTGAATTCAGTTTGTCATCCTTGTGTTGTCCTATTTCTGAAACTTCTATTCTATTTCATTGATTCATGTGTATTACCTTAAAATCAGGTAATACTTAAAAAACTAATTTTAGCTACTTTACCTTTGTGTATAAAGTTTAAATTTAGCTTGTCAATATCTACCAAAAATCATGCCAGGATTTTTGATAGAACTTTTGTTAAATCTATAGATCACTTTGAGAAAAATGAATATCTTCACTATGTTGAGTTTTCACAATCCATTAACATTGTATGTCTCTCCATTTATTTAGATCTTCACTTCCTTTCGTTGAAGTTTTGTACTTTTAAGCACACAGATCCTGTACATATTGTTTTAGATTTATACCTAACTCTTTCATTCTTTCTCTCCCTTCAGCAGCAATTATAAGTGGTATTGTGCTTTACATTTCACTTTCCATTACTGGTATATAGAAATTAATTTTTTGCATGCTGACCTAAAATCCGGTAGCTTTGCTAAGGTCACTTATTAGTAATAAGAACCTTTTTGTGCATTCTTTTGGATTTTCTACATAGCCATGTCATCTGCAAATAAGGACATTTTTATTTCTTCTTTTCCAATCTGTAGCTTTTATTTCCTTTTCTTGCTTTATTGCAGTGGCTACAACTTCCAATACTACATTGAATAGGAGTAATGAAAGAAGAAATCTTTACTTTGTTCCTGAAATTAAGTGGAACATTTCAGTCTTTACCATTAAATAAAATGTTAGCTATAATTATATTACATTGCTTTTAATATTTTGGTATATTTAGCCAATGCCCCTACTGGGCCTTTGGTTTATTTACTTATTTATTTTTATTATAAACAATGTTTCAATAAATGTTCTTATAGCAAAAGCTTTATGCACATTATAATTGCACACCCCTAAATGTCCACATTCTTTACTTTCCTCCTTTTACTATGAATGAAGGATACCTGCTCACATCCAAGGCCACTGTCATTTGGTTTCCATCCCACCTTGCTTATAATTGTCTCTTTTCCTTTCTTCACTGTCAGTTTCTCTCCAACTTCTTGACCACTCTTCTCAGCATACAAATAAGCTGTAGTATGTACCATTAAAAATACTCCTTACTTATCTCTCTGTCATCCTTCAGCTGCTCTCTCCTTCCTCTGTGCCCTTTCATGGGCTTCTTAAAAGAGTTTCCCTTTGTCACTGTCACTTCACATTCTGTGTTCAGCTGATCCAATTCAGCTTCTCTCCATTGAGACTATGCTTGTCAAAGTCAACAATGACCCTTATGTTGCTAATCCAGTGGTCAGTTTTTGGTTCTTATTTTGATTGTCATCTATGTGGCTTCATGACATCACACTTTAGTTTCCTCCTAGCTCACTGGATGTTCCAGAACAAGCCTGTTAATTTATCCTTCCACAGGCCATGGCATCAGGATTGTATTAGTTTAGTAAATTAAACTTGGAAGTTTTTAATGTGTTTCCATTCTACAGAACAGTTTAAATAGCAAAGACATTTTCAATTCCCTAAAGGTTTGGAAGAACTGGCTTCAAAAACTGCCTGGGTCAGCATGTTTTCAGGAGACGATTCTTAACACAGTCAGCTTGTTCCATAACTATTGACTCATTGACATTTTTTTCTTTATCTTTTGCCTAATTCTCCCTGTTTGTTGGATAGTGATGTAAAGTATAGACAACTAGCTTAGAAGATTTTTAGGTATTTATTTATTTATAGTAATGTATCCTACTCTTTTCATTCTAATTTATTCCAGTTAGGTCTAGAGGATGTTGTTCTATAAGGAGAATAAGGATGTTTGCAATGTTTAAGCAGTGTATCAGCCCCTCCCTGACTGTAGGATTAAGGGAAATAAAAGAAAGTTGAAACATCTTCATGGTCTTCCACTCTCGTCTTCCACTTTGCACACATTGCATGATTTTTGAAATGACTCTGGAACTCTGCTACTTTGCCTGGACATTGAGCTCTCTGGGATCTCAACTCTCCCAACAGGGGATGCTGCATCAGGTTCAGTCCCACAGGATCCTTGGCTTCTTCCCCTCCACTAGTTAGATGAGCTATGACTTCCCAAGATCCATAGGTTTTGGGTTGGTTTTCCCAGATAGCTCTTTTGAATTGCTGGCACCCAAATCCAGATTGGTGCCCAAGTAGTTTGTACATCCCATCACTAACTTGGTTCCTCTTCTACTTTCCCTATAACATAGGGCAATGAGGGTTGGAGACATTCCCCTAGGATGCAAATCTGTACTATGTCTCCAGCAGACAGCCTTGGCCATGGAACCTGCCTCATGGGGATAATGCTGAGCTTTCCTATTGAGTTTCCCCAGTGGTATGACCTTTAATTGTGTCTCACCACATTTTATATATGGAAGTCCTACTCCTTAGGACCTCAGAATGTGGCCATGTTTGGAGATAAGACCTTTAAAGAGGTCACTAAATTAAAATGATATTGTTAGGGTAGAGGTCTTAATCCACTAGACTAGTGTCTTTATAAGGAGAGCAAATTAATTTGGACACAGAGAGAGATACCAGGGATGATCACAGAGGAAAAACCATGTGATGACACAGGGAGGTGACCATCTGCAAGCTAGAGAGGCCTCATAAGAAACCAAACATGCTGACACCTCGATCTTGGACTTCTAGCCTCCAGAACTATGAGAAATACATTTCTGCTGTTTAAGCCACCCAGTCTATGGTATTTTGTTATGGCAGCTGAACAGACTAAGACATCAATAAAGCCTGTTCCTTGGCCCATGATATGAGGTGTGTGGCATTTATTTTAAACCTAGTGCCTGATGGGTAGGTGGTATCTGGAATGGGCCTGATTTGCCTACTCCCACAGTAATAAAACAAAACTGCTAATGCATATCAAGAGATGTCAATAGAAGATGTCAAGAGTGTGAAGGTAGAAGGAGTAGCTGAGGGAGAGGGAACTGCTACACTAACAGTCTTAGCACTTTAGGGAAGCCAGCCCCACAGGTCACTTTATAGTAAATTTATAGACAAGAAAACTGAAGTGCAGAGAAGTTAAGCAGACTGCCTAAGTTCCATGCTAAGTGTTAGAACCAAGGCCAGAACCATTACAACATAGTCTTGAATATGAAGATGACTTACTGACCACCCTCAAAAAGATAACACATGCATGCTGGGAAGTGTTTGGTAGCTGGATGGGATATGTAGAGATTCTGGTGGCCCATGGGTGCTTGTTCCACAAGACTAAGAGATAATTTAGGTAGGGTCCCAACATGAACTAGATGAGGAAGGATGTTTTATTTTCCAGAAGACTACAGTCATGAGCCACTGTGTAGTGAGTAGTGGTGGGAGTGTCAGTCACTGACCAAGGCATGAATTGATTCCATAAGAGGAGAAAGAACTTGATGGCTAAGAATTTCTATTTAAGGGAGTTTTAGGGATAGTTATCTGGACGAGACAGTAGGCCAAATATACCATTTTACTTAGAGTGTGTGTTACTGGGGTCACTTAGAATGTGGGGACATATATTTTTGAAAGGCTCACTTTCCCAAACTGCCTCCTGGTGTCTCCTGTACTTGATGATGCTTGTCGGGGCGTGTGGCAGTTGACTGTCCCCAAATATTTCTGAGAATGTCTTGGTGTGCAGGATGGTGCTGGGTGTGGACTTTGGGCTGCTGCCCTCACTGATTTGTGCCACCTAAACTGTTGGCTTCCAACAGTTGTTGTGCACTTGATGACTTGTGCACTGAAGTCATTAAGACAGGTTGGAAAATGGAGATTTTCAGGCTCTATTCCTGACCACCTGAATTAGCCTGTCTCAAAGGGCATAACCCAGGGATCTGATGTTTGTTGTTTTTTTAAAAAACTGTTCTATTGGGGTGCCTATGTGGCTCAGTGAGTTAAGAGTCTGACTCTTGATTTCGGCTCAGATCATGATCTGACAGTTGTGAGGTCAGGCCCCATGTTGGACTCCATGATGAGTGTGGAGACTGCTTAAGATTCTCTTTCTCTCTCTCTCTCTCTCTCTCTCTCTCTCTCTCTCCCCTCCCCCCGCTTTTCTCTCTGACCCTCTCTTTGTTCATGTGCGCACTATCTCTCTCCAAAAAAATAAATAAATAAATAATAAAAATAATTTTATTGAGTAAGATTGACATACAATAACCTTGTACATATTGAAAGTGTATACTTTAATAAGTGTTGAAACTATGACCACAATCCATCACAATCACAGCAATATTGATCGCTACCTGTTAAACTGTTGTTTAGGCCACCCAGTCTGTGGTATTTCATTATGGCTGCTCTAGCAAACTAGGCCCTCCAAACTTCCTTGTGCCCTTTATAGTCCCTCCCTCTTGCCCCATCCCAACCTCAGGAAACCAGTGATTCGCCTTCTGTCACTATAGACTAATTGGTGTTTCCTAGAAATTTATGTAAAAGGAAGACTTTAAAACATTTTTTTAAATGTTTATTTTTGGGAGAGAGAGAGAGAGAGACAGAGTATGAGCAGGGGAGGGGCAGAGAAAGAAAGGAAGACACAGAATCCGAAGCATGCTCCAGGCTCTGAGCTGTCAGTGCAGAGCTCAAAGCGGGGCTCAGACTCACGAACCGTGAGATCATGACCTGAGCCAAAGTCAGAGACTTAACCTACTGAATGATAAGGCGCCCCTGGAAGACTTTTTTTTTTTCTTTTAAGTAATCTCTGTGCCCAACGTGGGGCTTGAACTTGCTGCCCTTAGATCAAGAGTCACATGCTCTACTGACTGAGACAGCCAGGCATCCTAAAATTTACATAAATGGAATCATACAGTATGTACTCTTTTTTTGGTCTGGCTTCTTCCACTCAGCATAATTATTTTGAAATTCATTCATGTTGTTGTGTGTATAGATCGTTCCTCTTTACCGCTGAGTAGTATTCCATGGATCGGCTGTACAACAATTTATTTATCTGCTCACCTGTTGATGGACATTTGGGTTATTTTCAGTTTGGAGCTGTTACAGATGAAGTTGTTACTAACATTCTTGTTCAAGTCTCTGTGTGGACATGTATTTGCAATTCTCCTGGGTAAATACCTAGGAATAGAGGGGCAATGTCCTATGACAGGTATATGTTTCATTTTTAAAGAAACTACCAAATTACTTCCCAAAGTGGTTATACCATTTTACATTCTACCCCAACAGTGTGTCAGCCCCAGCTGCTTCACATTCTTGAAGGATGAGTTTTTAACTAATTCCCTGACTGAAGTTACAGGCCCTGTACCAGGCTGAGACTGTTCTCTGGCCACTACGCATCCAGGCAATGCTTCCAAGGACCTGATCAGCTGGGTGGAGGGAGCGGACAGGCAGGTTTGGCATGGAATGAAACTCTTCTGGCTGAGGCGTACTGAGACATCACATATACATGAGCTGTGAGCTACTCCAAGATCCTGCTATTTTCTCCTAAAACAACCCTACATGCCAGCTGAAATCTTGCTGTTAAAAAACATCAAAGCTTAGCTGAAATTTGATCTTTCTTCTTTCTCACAATCTACTTATCACTTGGCAGTTCTTATATATGTTGGAGCCAGAAGAATATGGTGTTTGGAGTTAAGTACATGTGGGTTTTAAATATTATGTAATATCTTACATTTATTTTCTTATCTTTAAAACAAGATAAAGAATGCAGCCCTTGGGGTGTTGTGAAATAACACAGGCAGGTGAAGGCTCCAGGACCTGGCTCATGACAAGCACCCAACAAATGCCATCTCTCTCCCCTTAGCATTCTGCTCTGTAGTCATTTGTGCCCTTGGCTTCTCTCCCCTCAAGGGCAAGAAACAAGCCTACCCAACTTTATAACCCACAGGGGACTTTGTGTTCCCACAGCACGTGCTTGGACAAACATGCACTGGGTCGTGGACTATATCTCAGGAAACCGTGTGGGATCCTTCTCTCTGCGCTAGGACACTTTGGGTTATATCCCTTTAGGGGCCATTACAGTGATTGAGTGGTGGCTCTGCCCTCCCGGGATCGCCAGTCTGGTGACTCTGACCCTACTTCAAAGGCTTTGCAGAGTTTTTCTTTTCCTTTTATTCTCCATTCGATCAACAAGTATTTATTGTTTGTCTAATATATGCCTGGTGGTGTGCAAGGCTCTGGAGATCTGGTGTAAGCTGTCCTGGAGCTGTGGTTCAGTGGAGATGACAGACAACCAAACCCCACAGAAGCAGAGGTAGAATTACAGCTGTGACAAGCAGTGCCTAGAAGGGGCGTCCAGCGCTATGAAAGCCTACTGGAGATTCGAGCCAGCCAGCCTTGAGAAACAGGGCTGGGACTAGAACAAGGCGAGGGAGGCACCGAGGGGGCAGAATTTAGGGAGTGCTCACTCTCAAGTTCGTGGCCTTAGCGACCCCAGCTCCAGGTGCTTCTTTTACATCTAGTTGGAAATACAGGGCAGCCAGTGTTTGAGCACAGAAAAGCTTTTTTTTCTGTGAGCAAAAAAGTTATGGAAATGGTTCTAGGAAAACAGTTCTTGATGAATTAGAATCTTTTATCTGGGGTGAGGATGTACAAACTGTGGGGCCGAGGGTTCTCTTCTGTCTGGGTCCGGGAGGCTGAGGAGTGGTCCGTCCTCTGGCAGGTTTGAGAACACGCTCATCCCTCTCCTCAGAGCCGCTGCTCGCTAGGGGGCGCTGGAAGGCAGGCTGGCCCTGCTCCCCAGCCACTGAAGCTAAGCCCATGTGCCCCTAGGAAAGCACCTGTCCTCCCAGAAGCTCACAGAACCAGGGCGAAGTGCAGTGGAGCCCTACCTTTAATAGTCATGTAGCGCTTTTTTTTTTTGAGTGTAAATTTAAAAGTCATTTATTTAAAAAATATTTTTTTTTAGCAAATAAAAAGATGCAAGCTTATTTTGATCACAAAGTTGGCTTCACATTTCTCAATCTACCAAGTTTAGAAACTAGAAGTCTCTGTTTTGAATATGAATTAGGTGTGATGATTTACTGTGTTGATTCCCACTTCTGAGTAGTTCTTGGTAATTGGAAAAGCCTTTCATAGGAACCATTTGTCTGTAGTGCGAGGTTGAACCTTATGTTGGAAGGGGCCAGTTTTTTCTTTTTTTTTTTTTTTTTAATTTTTTTTCAACGTTTTTTATTTATTTTTGCGACAGAGAGAGACAGAGCATGAACGGGGGAGGGGCAGAGAGAGAGGGAGACACAGAATCGGAAACAGGCTCCAGGCTCCGAGCCATCAGCCCAGAACCCGACGCGGGGCTCGAACTCACGGACCGCGAGATCGTGACCTGGCTGAAGTTGGACGCTTAACCGACTGCGCCACCCAGGCGCCCCTAAAGGGGCCAGTTTTTTGAGAATAAGAACTAATAGTCATGAATCTTTGCTCCCTATTTCAGGGTGTCTTTGTAGCCCATGAACTCAAGAAATATAAAAGAAAAAAGCTTATACATCAGCATCCAAGAAGGGGCTGTGGTCTTCACCCTCCCCACCTGGGTGTTTGGCCCACATTACCTCACTATTTGGCTCATGGCCTTGCTTCAGGGCACAAGCATATTTTATGCAAAAATCACTATTTCCCTGGGTCTGGGTGTGATCCATGCATAGGCAGGTGAGTGCCCTCAGTGGCCTGGCTCTACAAGGGCTAATCAGATTTCGCTTTCAGGAGTCTGGGGATGGGAAAAGTAGAGACTCAGGCAACTGACAAGGGAGATGTCTGTTTCTCAAAACCAAAAGATCCTAGGTGAGCCAGAGAGCTGGGCGGGCTGTGTTGGAGAGTGTTATAAGGTGCAGTATTTCTTTAAAATCCTTTTAAAACTGGATAGTGACTATCTTGGCCTGCATGTGTGTGTATGTATGTGGAGTAGTACAGTCTATATGACATACATTACCTCATATAATCTTTACAATGACTCTGTGATGTAAGCAACGCAGCTTTAAATTGTTTTTCTTTCTTTGTAGAAGAGAACAGAGAATTCCAGCACCTTGATCAGAGTTCCAGAGCCAGACCTTAAACCTGCGGCTTTAACGCCCTGTTTGGAATGTTCTCCTTCTCGGCATCCATCAACCAGATGCTCCATATAGCAAGCTTTAGTTGTAGTATAGGCAAGCCGTACTTACGAGTTTAACTTTCACACCTTCAAGGAGGCAGAGGCGGTGAGGGGCCACACGGGTTGTGCCCAGAGCCACCACACGAGGGCAGTGTGCCTCCGTGCTAGCGCTCCAGCGCGGGGCGCCCCTCAGAGAGGCTACCTTGTTCTCCCTATGGTTGGCAAGTATTGGAATGGAATGGATTCAACGGTACACCTTCCAGAAGTTAGAAAAAACGGGCGGTTGGATAATGAGAACTCCCCCATAAATGGGAGAGAGCTGCGTCTTACGTCTTGTGATCATGGCCTCTATTTGCTCTTACTGATCCAGCTGTGGCCAGTCTGTCCAGGATCCCACAGAGCCCCCTGGCCCCCGTCTCTGCTTAAAGGGGGATGCAGCTCAGACCCTGTCGGGACGATGTTTCAAAGTAACACTTCCCTGGGACAACTAGTCAGTGTGGTCAGCCTTGTGGGGGAGAAATCTTTCATGGTTGTTATGGAGAATCTGGTCCTTTGCCCTACAAGAAGCAGCGTCAGAGGTCGGCAGCCACTGAATAGAATCCTGTGTCCGCTGGCCCGGCGGACATTGCCCAAGGGCTGGCAAAGGACACATCTTCCCAGGTCCGCTCAGCACTGGGCTTGAGGAGACAGATGCAGGCTTAGGCCACTGGCTGGTTTTTGTCGCTTATCTTTTTACTAAGAGTGATGTTGGGATTTCCTTCCGTTTCCTGAACCCCATGCAAACAGAACACCATCCCTATAAATCTGAAGGAGACTTTGGCAGTGACCTCCTGGCCTCTCTGGCAAGGGGTGCCAGCAGTGTCCCCACTCTGGCGGCCACCCGCCGAGGGGCTGCTCATATGCACCAGGGAGAACCAGCCACAGCTTTTGACTTAAAAGAAACTCGTTCTACTCTGGCTTATGTCGGCTGGAGCTCTGGCAGGGCTGGCCTCCTCTCAGCTAGCTGGGGGGCCTGCGGCTGATGAAGATGGCCTGCAGGCCTTATCAGTGCTTATCTTTCAGTGAAGCCCTCAGAGGCCAAGCTCTGTGTGTGTCTGGCACTCTGACAGCCCGGGAGGGCAGGGCTGGGCTTTTGTTACTTGTTCTTCCCCGGCTGTCGGGAACTTTGCCGTCAGCAAAAATCTGTGCCACGGGTTCCTAGCATAGGCTTTGAATATGGACACATTTTCTTTCTGAAGAGTTTTTAGTATTAGAGTTACTACACGTCTTATTTTTTAACTTATTATTTTTGGAATAATTTGGGGCTTATAAAAAAAGTGGAAAAATCCTACAAAGAGTTCCCATTTACCTTTTGCCCAAATCCCCTCGATAATAGCATCTGAGGATGAGTTGCAGACATGATGCCCCTTTGGCTCTCAGTGCTTCAGTCTGTATTTCCTAAAAGCATGGCCACAGTCTAATAATCAAATCAGGAAATGCCCACTGATACACTACGAGTATCTCATCTACAGACCCCATTCGTATTTCCTCCATTGCCCCATTCATGTCCTTTTCTGGATCACACTTTGGGTTAGGTTTTGCACCTCTAATCTGGAACAGTTCCTCAGTCTGGCTTTGTCTTTTATGACCTAGACATTTTTGAAGAGTATAGGCCAGTTGTTTTGTAGGAAGTCCCTGAATTTGGGCTTGTCTGAGGTTCTCTCATGACCAGACAGGACAGAATCCCACAGAGGCGGCACTGGGCTCTTCCCAGGACATCCTGTCAGGAGGCAGATGATGTCCTTTTGTACCATTACTGGGGAAATTACTTTTATCACTTGATTATGTGGTGCCTGCCAGGTTTATCCAATGTAAACTTATAGTTTCCCCCTTCACAATCAGTGTCTTGTGACTATCCCATTTCTTACATGCATTGTACATTTTGGATAATTTAAAAAGTACAGTCAAGGAGAAGGGAAAAACTCATGCATTTCTCCCCACCCAGAGATCACCACTGTTTTCATGTAGAGTAGTTACTCTTCTTACTTTCACTGAAGTCTCTCTTTTCTTTTGCCGCTGATCCTCAAACCCAGCTGGAAATGGTGTGTTCCTATGGCTGATTTGCTCGCGTCCTCCGTCGACATTCCTCTGGGGGCACCGTGGACAGAAGTGCTGATTCTGACTGAACTTTTAGGTCTCGCACAGGGAGAAGGGAGATGTTTTAAGTAGGTGGAGTCTTTTAGCCCCTCTAAAACTAGGCACCCTGTGACTTCTCTCCAGGTAAGGAAGAGGAGAATGAAGGCAGCCACTCAGAAACCTGGGTCCTCATCACTTGAGGGTGACAGAAGGGCATTGGACCCTGGAATGCTACCAGGGAGCTCGGTACTTCCTGTCTATGCACCAGGGGGGACCTGAGAGGTAAGAGGAAGAGGTGGCCAATAACAGGTGAGCACTAAGCCAGCCAGCCAGCCAGCCAGCTGGGCAGTCCCGTGGGCAAATTCAGGGAAACTCACATCTCAGAATTAGCCAATCCGAGGCACAGAGAGTCAGGGGATTGACACACCAAACTTGAGAGGAACCAACTCAGGGCTATTAGTGGGGGCAGCAGGAATGTGTTAACTAACTCTTCAAGCCTTCCTGCCTGTTGCAGGCGCATGGCAGAGTGACTTTTCAGGTTCTGGGGGAAAAGTCTACAGCCAGAAATGCAGATACTGTCAATGGGAAGCCAGAGAGTTGGGAGATGTGGGACACCAGGATATACATTGGCAAGTCCAGTGAGCTCTACATCCAATGTATATCCCATCCATTCACTTCTCTCTAGTTCAATTGCTACTAAGGCCACTATCCTAGCCCAGCCACTGCCCCTGCCCACCTTCTTATGGCAGGAGTCTCTTACTCCCTTACAATCCATTCTCCACACAGTAACCAAAATGATCTTCAAAAATTATGATTCAGACCAGCCATTCCCTTGCTTGACACCCTCCACCAGCTTTCCATGGGTTTGGGGTGAATTCCAAGGCTTTGCCCTACTCTTTTGCCCTTGCTTGACTTGGCGGCATATGACTGTAGTTTCAGCGCAAGAAGCTTGGGAATGTTTGGATGTCATTTGTCCGAGAAGGAAAGGAAATACAGTTTTACTGAGCTATCCCTGAGTGGCAATCCCTGAACTATATTTTCACACACATGCGTTTATTTAATATTTCATCTTGCTGTCTTGCCACACCTCTGTCATTTGCCCCCATCCAGGGTATTCATGTTTCTGGGACCTACTAAGCTTATCCCCACCTCAAGGCCTTTATATCTGCTTGCCAGTCTGCCTGGAGCGTTCCTGTTCAGATTGGGCCCCACTGCTGCTGCTTCGCATTCAGGTCTCAGCTCAGAGTTTAGCAAACCCAGTGGAGCTTCCCCCCGGAGGGGTCAGAGTCACAGTGATGGGTCAGGAACTCAGGCCAGGTAGAGAAATAGTATAAAGAGAGGTGAAGGAGTAGGGTCAGGAAGCTCAAACCTGTGTGGAGGACGTAGTCAGCTCGGTGGTGGGGAGGTGGAAGGGTGCTTGCTAGTCTGCAGTGGGATGGCTGGAGGAGAGGCCGGGGAGCCCTGCTTGGTTCTGGGAGGTCGTGTGAGGTGGTGCTGTGAGTGCTTGGTCCAAGTGCTTGTGAAAGTTGTAGGAGAGAAGAAAATGGAGGCACTAAGGGCCCCATGGGGGCCTCATGGGGTCATGGACACTGATACTGAATGGAAGATGGTTATTCAGAAAAGAGTGCAAAGATCTTGAGGCAGATAAAAATGGTTTTTGATTAGCATAAGTCAGACTGGTCAGATTAGCCGAAAGCTCATTAGTCTCCATGGAGTGAATTTTGGCCAGATTAATGTTTGTAGAGGCAGTTTTTAGGCAAACAGACTCAGCAATGAGATGTACAAAGGGACCATAGCGACCACTGGGCTGAATGCAGGCAGACCCGTCAGGTGACCACCTCAAAATATCCACAGGCCCTGATTGACCAATGGGCTACTTACAACCAGGCCCAGGTATGAAAAAAGGGAGAAGTCCATGTCTCCATACCACCTCATCTTCCCTCTATAAAATCAGGCCCCACACAGTGCCTCCTTGCAGACAGCCTCCCCTCTGCTGTCCTGCCTGCCACTCCCTTGGGGTGTATTCAGCTTTGCCCTGGGTGAATTCTTTCACCTCCTGTGCACCACCAGCTACCATTCATCCAATGGTCATTCCACATTTGAGGACGCCCTTCTGATCAAGAGACACCCCATTTAGGCACCACAATTTTGAATGTCTCTTGAATTAGGGGAGTCATCCAGGTCTCGGGGCACTAAAAGCAGGCCCCAGTGGGTTCCTTAATGAAGGTAGCTGGGCCGATTATTCAGGGAGCAGCAGAGGCCCAGCAGTTGGATGTAAGAGTGGGCAGCTTCTCATGATTTAGGTGGTCGTGAAAACAGTGGTGGTGGGGGGTGGGGGGAGGTGGGGCAGTGATGCAAGAGAAGGAGTAGGGGAGCCACCCAAAGAACATCTTTAATTTTCCAGCGACTTTAAATTTCAGTGAACTAAACTACCAGTCAGCCAGTGTGCACCTGTGTGCTGTGGACAATCCCCTGATCTAATGCTCTGTTGTCTTTTTGGCTAAAGTCTTCTCAGGTCTCAGTGTGGTCAGATCTGGTCTGTGGAATAGGCATTAAATAAAAGCCTAGCTCCTGGACTTTGTTTCTGCTGCTTTTCACTCATGATGCCTTTTTCCTAGCGTGCTTATCTTTCACTGCCACTTGATGCCCTTAGAAAGTTATTTGTGGGAATTCTTTGAGGCTTGGAATGAGGGAGTGTCTTCAGAGAGCATCTGTGCTTTCCTCTGCCACCTGAGGCCACTGTCCATCTGGAACACTTTTAACTAAATTCACAGCTTGAGGTTTTGTACACTTGGCTGCAAACACCCGGGAGGGCGGGTTTGTCAGTACAAAGTTTCAGGGATGGCTTCCCCTCCCCCTGCTCTGCTCAGTACCAGGCAATTTTTCTTTGCGGTTCCCTGGGGGAAGGGCGGGGCAAGCTCAGTGGTCACACTTTTATATTAGACTTCCCACCTTGGGTGGTCCCTAAGTGTCATCCTCCTCCACAGTGCTCCATGAGGCTGTAAAAGTTAGGGCTCAAATGTGCCAAGTGCAGCAAACACCCCAGAGCAAAACAACTTCAAATCACAGCTATCTCTTTGCGTTTCTGGTTTCATTTAGATTTAGTTTGATAATGATCAATTATTTGATGCTTTAAGGAAGAAAAAAAAAATCAGTATTTTTGGTTGATTTCAGTGGGAGGATTAGTTTAAAAACTATCCAGGCATCGCATCAGAAGTCTAAAGAATTCTACATTGAGACCTTTATGTTGGTCACCTTTTACCCCCGGGGTCTTGCACCCTGTCAGTCATGTTGGGTGTACAGTATTCAGCAAAATTATGTCACCTCCAAATGGATTTTGCTTCCTACCTTCCATGTCTTGCTGCCTGCCACGGTGACCTACGGGGAGGGGGGTGATTCCTAAGTGCTCCGTAGTTTAGGGCAAGCAGTGAGCTATTGGTATCCAGAGTGCTGGCAATGGTGGGAAAACAGCTTTCTTTTCCTTCCACGCCCCACCCTGAGGTGTTTCAAGTGGCTTATTTTGGGAGCAGAGGGGCTTCTATTCTAGGGATTTGAGACAAAGCTCAAGAAAGAAAATGTTCTTTTCCTGGGGCATGAAACAGACTCTGAACAAAGGACTTTATATGCCAAGGCTTTAAACAAAGATCCCATAAAGCATGTTTCCCTCAATCTAGCTTTAAACCAGATTTAAAGAACTTGCCCAGCCCATGCCCAGGAGGGAGGATTTCATTTTATTATTACTGTTTTGTGCCTCCTACAATTATTCTTAGAGCCATTGGATTGCAAATGGGTCCTTTATAGTGTGTGTGTGTGTGTGTGTGTGTGTGTGTGTGTGTGTGTGTGTATGTGTTTCTTTGGACTTCAAGAGTAAAACTCATACCTCACTGGGTTGTTGTGGGCATCTCATGAATATGTGGAAGAGCTCTGAAGCCACCCACCCCACCTCATTGCCATTTTGACTGCATTTCTGCCTGTACTGAGTGTCTGCTGTTTGAGGTTCACTGTCCTCAGCTCTAGGCATTCAGATCTGAGTGGGGGATGGCTTTGTATTTCAGGATTACAGGTCAGCCCAACATCTTGTAAGCCTTTGTAGTGTATGCATAATTATACAATTACACATTGCCTTTGTACAACATTTAAAATTTTTTTCAGTGTTTGGATAGTAACTCAGTTGGTTCTCATATTGGTTCCAAGAGGCAGGCAGGATAACTCCATTTTATCAGAGGGAAAGTGAAATTCAGAGAAAGCCAGGTATTTGTGTGAAAAGTGATTGCCTGGGCCTGTAACTCAAGTCTTAAGCACTTGCCAAGAGATACTGCTGGTGTTCCAGTAAAAATGCCATCATGGTTTAGCCTGATGGTCCAGTGCCTTGTTTCTAACAAGGGTATCAAGTATTCTTTGATGAAAGAATGTGGTAGTTTCCTTCTGCCATATTAGCTATAGGAGCTTAATGACACTTCTACAACAGTCCTGTGGGGACCCTCTTCGTATATTCTAAGATGGCATAGCTGAGGTAGCTGTTCATTGCACGTCCTTCACGAAAACTCAGCGTATGAACAATCTATATTCTCCTGAGCAGCAGGCAGAGGCTGGATAATCTAGCTTTTCCAAGGTGGAGTCTATTATGTTGAGTGTTCAGTTTTGAATAAATGATCACATTTCCCTGTTCATATTATTGCTAGAACACTGGAAGCTGATTTAAGGGGTACCTATTGAGAGCGTAGAACTCGATACACTCTTATATTGGTCCCATTTTACATCTATACTCTGGCTTTTCCCTTTTTTCCCCACATTCTAATGTGTGTTCATTATAGTATTATATTTTATGCTCTCTAATAACCCACTTAAAAGACTTAGAAACAAGTTCCCAATTAATAAGTAAAAGAATGAATGCATGAAGAAATACACAAAAAAGGCTAAAATATATAATGCAAGCTGTAGATGTTAAAAAGTTTGAGAAAAAACATGTTATTATGGGTTGAACCAGTCATTGAATGCTTAATGGAGGCAGTGATATTTGAGGTCAAATTCATTCATACTAAATATGGAAGTGATACTAAATGAAGAAAGCAATGTGAACAAAAGAATAAAGTTAGGAATGGGCATGGCATTTTCTTAGAGTTAAAGGCCTACATGAATTCATAGTGGGGGACAAGAGTAAATATGTAAGTGGGGCCTGTTGATGGATAAAGCTGTGTAGAAAATTTGAATTTGATTAAAAAAAAAAAAGAAGGCTTCCTATTAGATATGGTGGATTGGCCACATGTGTTTATCTCCTATGCCCTGCAAAGAACTAAGATGACAGTAAAAGAAATACAGGGGTAAAACCCACAAAAGCCAATATATCAGTAGAAGAGAGATTTCAGGAAGTCTTGGAAAGATATCTGCGGGTGAAGTATTAATGGACAGAGCAAGGCCCACAGTGTCCATTGCAAGTGTTGGCAGAAGGGAGACAGGTGACAAGAGGGTTTACTTGTCACCCAGAAGCTGTCATGTCGCAAAGGCATCAGGTACCATGGAAGGTGGAGCCAAAAGCCAAGGGTTGATAAAGGTCTGGATGAAGCGGCCCATTTGGCCAGCAACCACGGCCCCCTCCCCCAAGGAGGCTGGAGGTTATCTTGTGAAATATTGAGCCAGATCAGCTCTGGGCTAGGGGACAGCAGGCACAGCAAAGTAGAGGTTCAGATGCAGGGTGGAAAAGGGGAGATATGGTGAAAGTCTTAATATTGCATGGCGGAAGCTCCTGCCTTATTGATGAACCTTCTTTGCTCTCAGAACATCAGAAGGCAGACACACCGCTGGCCCTGCTCCAGCCCCATCACAGGTGAGAAACTGAAGGAGCCTTGCCTTAAGAAACCAAATGGCCCCAGAGAAAAGACCTCCTGACACAGGCATGAGGGACCTCCATCAAAAAGGAGGGCTTGTTGGTGAGCCTGGATGGCTCAGTTGGTTAAACGTCCAATTTTGGCTCAGGTCATGATCTCACTGCTTGTGAGTTCAAGCCCCACACCAGGCTCTGTGCTGACAGCTCAGAGCCTGGAGCCTGTTTCAGATTCTGCGTCTCCCTCTCTCTCTGCCCCTCCCCTGCTCGCACTCTCTCTCTCAAAAATAAACACTTAAAAAAAAAAAAGGAGGGCTTGTCACCTAATGGCTTAAAGGATTCCCACAAATTGAGAAGCTCTGGTCATCACACTAAGCTTTCAGTCAGACTTTAGCACCTACATCTTAAATATAATAGTCCTGGATCATCAGACATTTAAGGAACATCACTAATGTACAGACAGAGTCAAAATAAAAGAATCCGGAGGGAAGAGAAAAAAACTGCCCAGAGCACAAGAAAAGTAAAAACAAACAAAACTCATGAAAACTGAGAAATAAATTAATATGATACACCCTTTATAAATAAATAGCAAAAAACTAATCACACAAAAAGATCTTCTTCAACTTGAATAAAAAAGCAAAAAATATCAATAGCAAAGTTGAAATGGGGGGTGCCTGGGTGGCTCAGTTGGTTAAGCATCCAACTCTTGAATTCAGTTCAGGTCATGATCTCACGGTTTGAGACTGAACACCATGTCGGTTGGACTCCATGTTGAGTGTGGGGCCTGCTTGGGATTCTCTCTTTCCTCTTCTCTCTGACCCTCCCCCACTCTCTCACATGCTCTCTCTCCCTCAAAATAAATAAATAAACATTAAAAAAAAAGAAAAATTGAAATGTAAAATAAATGCCCCAAAAGGAAGAATGAAAAGGCAGATGTGGTATATATATATATATATATATATATATATATATATATAACATGAGAGAATCAATCAAGGGTGTCCGCATATGAAGAAGCCAAAAATGGAACCAGAAAAAGGGGAAGGAATAAAAAACAAAAAGACATTTTATCAGAATTCATGGATGAATCTCTAGAGCTGTTCTCTAATATGGTAGTCATTGGCCACAAATGCTAACTAAATTAAAAAGAAAATTAGTTGAAATGAAATAAAATTAATATTTCAGTTCCTCTGTTATAGTAGCTTGATGGCCACATGTGGCTAGTGACCACCATGCTGGGCCATGCAGACAGAGAACATTTTCATTACTATAGCCAGTTCTATGGGACAGTGCTGCTCTGGACAGAGAGCACCCACTAAGCACCCACTTAGGAATGAGAAAACACTCTAGGACATTATATTGTGAACTTTCCTCTCAGCTGCTGGTCCACCTAGCCCCATCTAACCATACCAGCTGTAGGAGAAGGAAATGTGGAGGCTCCCTCCCCTGGCTTGTTTACTTCCCCCACTAAGAGCTCCACACCTAAGAATAAAAAAATTCACAACACCCTTTCTGGGGCCCAGGCACTGGTAATGAGCATGTGACATCCTTTATATTGTTTCTCTGTCACACCAAACTCAAGAGGTGGGTTCTCCTGTGCCCATTTTACAGAAAAGAGAAGGAAAAGCTAAGTAGCTTGCCCAAGATCACAGAGCTAGGCCTTCTGTTTCCAAGACCCTCTGCCCTAACTATTGGGCTCTGTTGCTGCCTGTAGGCTATGTGTGTGTGTCAGCAGTGGTGGTGGTAGTTGGAGGGCGGGGAATGATTCCTTTGATTTGACTTTTGACTCAAGTTTTCCTATTCTAAGGACTAAGTGCACAGTAAAATCCAGAAGCCCCAAAGGAATGACCCTTCCCAGGATGAAATGTCAGACTAGCAGTTCTAGACAATTTTACGTGAAGATTTCCCTGGCATGGGCTCAAGACACAACCCACAGGTTGTACTTAATCCAAGTGACTCCTCAAAGCAGGTCCCATTATAGAGGTGCCTTCTGCCAGACCCCACTCATGCTTCTGTCCCTTGGCAGAGCAACTGAGGGCCCTGAGGGAGGAGAGGGGATATAGGGGTAGAAACAGTGATTCCCAGCTTTAAACTCATGAAGCCCCATTGCTTTAGCTCCCAAGGGTGCTTTCCTCTTTGCACGAGGAAAGAATTAAGGCCAAGACCCCTTTCAATAAAAAGTACAAAGGAGGCCCCAGCTGCAGGATCTTAATGGGAGATACAGCAAGCCTTAGGAGAGGCTATAACTTTTTAAAACCTGTCTGCAGGCTGGTACCGCGCATGCTCTAAGTATTTGCGAGGTCACTTTCTTCTCTTCTCTTCCTTTATTTGTGCTTCATTCTAAGCTATTTCAAAGTGTGGTGATAGAGCACACTTCTCTTTATGCTCCTTTTTATATTGCTATTAACTACTTTCAAAGCATTAGATTTTAAAACAAGTGCTTTTTTTCTGCTAGGAAGTTGAGGCTTATTTATGGGCAGAAATAACAAAACCATGGGTTCTAACAGTTCCAAGTTGAGGCAGGAGGGTGTGTGTGGGTACATGTCTAGGATAAGGATGGGTGGCACACAATGGCCTCACACGCTGATACTGGAAGGAAGGAAAAGAAAGAAGGAAGGAAGGAAGGAAGGAAGGAAGGAAAGAAGGGAGGAAGGAAGGCAGGGAGGAAGGAAGGATGGAAGGGAGGAAGGAAGGAAAGAAGGGAGGAAGGAAGGGAGGAAGGAAGGAAAGAAGGGAGGAAGGAAGGCAGGGAGGAAGGAAGGATGGAAGGGAGGAAGGAAGGGAGGAAAGAAAGGAGGGAGGGAGGGAAGGAAACAAGGGAGGAAGGAAGGAAGGAGAAAGTGAAAATTAAAAAAATTGTAGTGCCGGATGATAGTTTTGTGGCAAGGCAAACATCTTATTCCCGAGCCACTTGCCACTCATGTGGGCCATCCTTTGCCACAGAATGTTGTCATTCTGGGGTGGAGAGACATCCCATGTATAGTGGGCTGGCGCCTGAAACACACTGGAACAACCCTCTCCTGTGGCAGAAGGAGTGTTGCCTTTTGACACGTGTAGCCATGTGTGTTCGTGTAAACAGCACGTGTGCCCCCAATTCATATGACTTCAACCTGTTTGGAGTGCCGAGTTGTTAGCTGCACACTAAATCAGATGCAGGTTTCTCAGAGCCTCTTTTCAAAGGGGGTAAAGCCCACTCTTCTGGTAACTGACAACACAATGGAAAATGTGAAGTTCAGTTCCGAGAGCCAACTTGAACATCTCAGGGGAACAGCTTTCGAGAAAGATGCTGGGCTTTTAGCTGAGGAGCTGGAAATGTCCTGGTAAGCACATGGGCACCCTCCTGGCTGCAGGCATTTCCCAGTGTTCTCAGCGAGGGCTCTGAGACGTGCAGGTAATTGTCACACCTGAGACACTCATTGAGAAACTTGGAATTTATTCAAAGGAGTGGAATTCTTTTTTTTTTTCCATTAACCAAGATAGGCACTGTTGCTAAAGCTTGATTTTTACCAATCCACCTCCCAAGAGATTAGATCAGACACCAAGATGAAAGCGTCAGAGATAGTCTGATCAGAAAAAGGAGCCCACACATGTGTAAAGCAGAGAGAGAGGCTTAAATAACTCACCAGTACATTTTGCCCACCTGTTCACCTGGCCCTAAATCATCACCTCTTATATTCTTATGCCATGGCATCACTGGTGGGGAGGTTTGAGGCTGTTTTTCTTTTGTCTGAGTCTCCAGTTTTTATTAATTACTGTCACAAACCTATTGCTTCTTTAAAAAAAGTTTTTTTCTTTGTTTTTAAATTTTTTTATATGTTTATTAGTTTTGAGAGAGAGAGAGAAAAAGGGCAGGGGAGGGGCAGAGAGAGAGGAAGACACAGAATCAGAAGCAGGCTCCAGGCTCTGAGCTGTCAGCACAGAGCTGGACATGGGGCTCGAACTCACAGAGTGTGAGATGGTAACCAGAGCTGAAGTCAACCACTTAACTGACTGAGCCACACAGGCGGCCCTGAGCCCAATTCCCCTAAGCAGCCTTCTTGTGGCTCCAAGCCCGGTGCTGTTCTTCGTTGTGAACACCTAATGAGCAATAGGTTTTAATTAAATCTCCTCTGCCAGTTTGTCCTGTCAATTTTGTTGCTGCAAACCAGCGGCAACTTCCGGCACCTCACAGGGTGTGTGAAGGGCCTGGTGATGCTGTGGGTTGGAGAGCGAGCAGAGCAGTCAAGGTAATCCCAAATCTCAGTGGTTTACAAAGAAGGGCTTACTTCTCACAGAATCACATCATTCTGGTTGGCCATCGCTCCACTCCATGTTGGCTATGCTTCAGGATCCAGGGTTGAAGAGTACCTCTGTCTGGAACTTGCCGGTGTGACATGGAAGGGGGTATGGCCAATCACGTGACTGCATGGAATGCTTCTGCCTAGAGCCAGCACACTTCACTTCTGCCTGCTTTTCATTGACCAGAGAGGTCACTTGGCCATTCCTGTGTTCCATGTGGAGGGAATACCTAATCCTTCCTGGCAGAGGGTCACTGTCCGCAGGGCAACTGGGATATTTTATAGAGCCAGCCGGGTTAGCACTCTTTCTGACAAAGAGGCTTTCTGACAATTCTGGGATTGAAATTAAGAGTCAAGACTTACCTATATGTACAGGTTTTCAGAGAAGGCCTAGAGTTGTTTATTCCACCGGGGGGGCGGGGGGCACCCCGCAAGCCTGGCATTACTCTTTCCCGAAGGATCATATGGAGCAGGAGTAGTGTGTGAAGAACATTTTCTCTCAGTTCCACCCTTGCCTTTGAAGCCCAGCCACACAGAAAAGTCCCCGTTCAGGCCCAGGCCTGCCCAGAGTGGGGCCAAGCCACACTCTCCTCCCAGGCTCTGGAGAGCCCGCCTGCATACCCTGGGTGGCCCAGCCCTGCGGAGGCATCTCCCTCAGGAGAGCGGAGGCCCCTCCATCCCATCTGGACCCCAGAGCCCAACTGTCTTGGCTGAGGCTGCGCAGGGTGTCAGTCAAACTCAAGAATATTCTTTTAATTCTGAATAACCATGTAGGGCTGGCAGGGCTCCCTCCGCCTGACAGATGGCGAACACATGCCTCGGGCAGCCCAGCGCTGTACATCAATCTCTCTCTGCTGGCTTTCAGCACATCCTTTAAGCCAAGGCCTCTTTCTAGCTTTAGCTTGTGATTGCAATGCAGAGTCTCTTCGGAGGGCTGGGGGTGTGGAGAGATTTTTCGGAGGAGGGGCGGGAAGTTCGGGTGCTGCTATCAGATGCTGTTAGATAGATGATCACATTTTCCCCTGGCAGGGCTGGTCCTTTGCTGATTAGCTGCCCCAGCAGCTCCTGTGTGGGCACAAGGGCCTGGAAATTCTTGCCAGCAACTGGGAACCATTTTGGGTTTGTAAGATTGGACCCTTCCCATTATCACTAGGCTTTTCTTGTACTTCGTATTTCACAATCAATCTTTTTTCACATCCCCTTAAGAAGCTTAGAGCATGTTGGAAAAGACAGCTTGTACAACTTGTCAGTGTTTGGTAAGACAGAGAGGGATTTTTGTGAGCCCATGGACACCGGGGGTGGAAAAACCAGGGAGTGCAGCTGCAGGCCGGGCATCTGGTGGAGGTCCGAGTGTCCTGGCATGCCAGCTGCTCTTGCTCCGTGCCACGGCCCGAAAGACCATCCGCACCCTGACATCTCCCGGGTACCTGCCCAGGCCTTCCCCTGAGCTCCAGCTCAGCTCTGCTGTCACACAGCCAACTGCTTCTAGGCGTCTCCGTTTGGCGGTCCCACGAGCATCTCAGACTTCCCACATCCAGAACCAAACTTGAGTTCTTTTCTGAAGCTCGTTTTTGCAGAAGTTTTCACACAGTCTCTGGAGGCTGCCACCCTGTCCCCCTGCTCAGGGCAGAAACCTGGGAGCCAACCTTGGTCTCCTCCTCTCTCCTCAGTCCACCCTTCCCTTCACACATCTGCTCCACCAGCAGATCCCTTCGTATCTGCCCCCCACGTATGTCTTGACTCCGTTGGCTTCTCTGTGCCGTCATGGTCACCAGTCCTACTCACGCTTCTGTCACTTCACCCCAGACTGTCCCAGTAGCCCTCATTTCTGCTGTCCTATCCTCACCCTGTCCTAATCTGTTCTCCAGGCAGAAGCCACTGGGATCTTCCAACATAAACTAGGCCATTTTGGCATTAGGTTGGGAGCCCTGCAATGACTAAAGAGGCAAACTCTTCTCTGTGATTATCACAAGCTGTCCCTGGCTTTCATTCGTGCCCTGGCCTATATTGGCTGCCATGCCCCTTTCTTTTACTATCTTCCAGCAACATTGGCCTCTCGCAGTTCTTCCATCTTGCCCCAAATCTGTCTAGCCTCAAGAGCTTGGCACATGATTTCCCCACTGCCTGGAATGCACTTGCTAGCTCTCCACTTGATTGACCTTTTTTTGGTCATTTAGGTCTTAGCCCCGAAGTGTGTACCTTGAGGGAGATGTAGAGGTGTCTCTGGCCAAGGGCCAGGCAAGGATTTAGGAAAAGGGTGCATGCATATTGGGGATGGATTGGCTGAAGCTGCCATGAAAGGCATTAATGGGCATGCAAGCATGCTGAAGGCAAGCAGACAAGTTAGAAAGATGAGGAGTTAGAAAGCCAGGAGAGTCCAGGGAGGTGACCTAACTCCCGCAGAGTACCAGGGGACTGGTAGCAGGTAGGTGGTGGGCGTTGGTCCACCTATGCTTGCTGACACTATCATCTGAGAACTTGTGTCTGAGGCGGGGGAAAATTCTTGTACCGATTGCTTTTCCTTTCTGAACCCCCAGGGGCTAGCATTTCCAGTTTCAATGATTCTAAAGGATCATTTTACGTCTGTGGTTCCTGTTGGCTGTGCAGCTTGCCCAGCCTGGGATTTGGGATAAATTACCATCGCTTAACTTAAGCAACTCTGGTGTCTTGCACATGTGCTTGAAGGAAAGGAATCTTCAAGGACGGAAAGTGGCCAAGTTCCTTCAGAGGAAGAGCTATAAGATTCCCACGAATGCTGTTTGGGGCACCCCACTGAGGGAGCACCGGGTAACTCAAGGATCTTTGCTCCCAGGGCACCCTCAGTGGAAACATCCTGGGGCCATCTGTCCAACACCACAGCCAAATAAAAATCTTCCAGAAAACGGTGTGAATCACTGCTTACCCAAAATAGTAATGGTGTGTGTGTGTGTGGGGGGGGGACCCAAAGCAGTCTTCCATGCACTTTCCCACACCATGTATTTAAAGTTTGTTTTCACATTGTGTATTGAATTTTACATTTAGTGATTTTCCTCACTTAAAGGCTTGTCTTGACTCAATATATCACCCTACTTTTGTGTCCTTGGCTTGTCTACAGTCTGGATGAGTAAAAAGCTACTTCAGGTTAGTGCAGAGGCAAAGGCCTTATTTATTTTCTCCCTTAGCTTGAATCTATCTATTGAAAAGACAGTTTCACTATTTTATAATTCTTCATTCACTATTGAACATGCAAAGCCATGTTTGTGGAGAATGAAAAGAAAATGCTGATTTTGAGGAATAGCCCTGGGGCCTCTAGCAAGAAAGAGTCATAGGGTGGACAAGTAGTCACTGGTTACTGTTTAGATCACAGTCCACATGGTTATAGAAACATAAGACTTAGGGGGTGCCTGGGTGGCTCAGTGGGTTAAGCATCCGACTCTTGATTTTGTCTCAGATCATGATCTCACAGTCGTGAAATGGAGCCCCATGTCAGGTTCCATGCTGGGCTTGGAGCCTGCTTAAAATTCTCTGTCTCCCTCTCCCTCTGCCATCCCCCCCGCCAAATAAATAAATAAATAAATAAATAAATAAAATCTTTAAATAATAAAAAAATGAAATGCAGGACTTAGCGTTTTAACTTTTATGATGTCTGAGACATGAAGAAACCACAATTAGATACTTTGAAAAAAATAGGCACAGTGGTGCTCTGTTCTACAGATACTTTTTGTAGACAGTGAATGATTTATTATTCCATGTGACATGCCCAAACCCCGAGTAAATTCACGTTTGAGCAGCATTTGAGCAGATCATTTTATTTTATATTATACATCTATAAGCCAAAATGTGCCCCCAAGACAATCAAAGGGAGGAAGCTGGAATTGACCCATTTGTGGCATTGTACTCTCTTATCTTGTGGCTCATTCTGTTGAGATTTGAGAGTAATATGGGGGATGTAGGGTTTTGAGTGAAATTTGCTTTGTAGATTCCAATCCCCACCCACCTCACCACTGCCAGTGTTTAGCCTTGTATAAAGCTCAGAAAATATCCATGAGTATTTTCAGGGGCTGAAAATATTTTATCTATGTTTTTCCTCCATCTCACTTTTTAACAGGTAATATGTAAAATAATTGAAAAGCATATACAAAGAGCTCCTGGGTGGCTCAGTCGGTTGGGTGTCCAACTTCGGCTCAGGTCATGATCTCACCCTCCGCATCCAGCTCTCTGCTGACAGCTCGGAACCTGGAGCCTGCTTTGGATTCTGTGTCTCCTGCTCTTTCTGCCCTTCCCCCCACTCACACTCTGTCTCCCTCTCAAATAAAATAAAAACATTTAAAAAATTAAAAAAAAGAAAAGCATATACAATATTTAAAAGGGTCTTTAATTTAAAAGGGTCTTTAATGAACAGTAAGTTATGCTGTCCTCCAACCAACCTCTGATATCAGTTGCTTTTCTCTTTTTTATTTTTTAATTTTTTGAATTTGTTTTTGAGAGTGAGACAGAGAGGTAGAGCATGGGCTGGAAAGGGGCAGAGAGGAGGGAGAAACAGAATCCAAAGCAGGCTCCAGGCTCTGAGCCGTCAGCACAGAGCCTGATGCGGGGCTGGAACTCACGAACTGTGAAATCACGACCTGAACTGAAGTCAGACGTTTAAACCAACTGAGCCACCCAGGCTCCCCCGACTGCTTTTCTCTCTTATTAGAGTTTATCCACCCCCCACCCCACACCCACAAATATGTGTGTGTGTGTGTGTGTGTGAGTGTGTGTCTATATATATGCTAAAGAATGTAACTGGTAGCAAGCTGCACCTTTCATTGTTTACCTAGACATATTTCTTTGGGATTGAAACTGAACTGTTAAATACACGATCCCAAGTAGGAAAGTCTCCTCTGGGAATGAGGGTTCTCATAGCAGCTGGTAAGAGCCTGCTTTGTGCTGCATTGCACATACCTCAATTGCTGAAGGAAAATAACCATGATGTATTTATAACACAATCTTATTTTTCTCTTCAGCGTCCTTCTGTTATTAACTTCCATTTTCTCATGTTTATTCAGTGTCCCTCATCTTTCCCTCTTTTGTCTCCCATTACTATTTTGCCTCTCCCTCTTTTCTCTCTTGCACACTGTCTCTATTTCAACTTGTCCCCCTAAGAGCTGTTCTTTCTGCCTCTGACATGTTCTCATTTCTTTCTGGCAGTTTTTCTTCTCCCTAAAGATTTAGTCCAGCTTTGCAGGGGGCAGCCCCTTCATGTCCGCGATTGACACAAGATGCTCTTTTTGGCAACCGAAGGTCTAGCTTTTTGGTAAAATACATTAAAATTATGTTATTTCTGGTCTGCAGGGAAGTGATGCTCTTCATTCCGGCTTTCCAGGAGGATAGAACACAAGGAGGTCGAAGAGACTTGTCCAGCAGGTCAGAACGGGTTCTGGGATTAGGTGAAGTCAGGATTTGTCATTGGCTGTCCCCCTGTGCCCAACCGCAAACAGTTGTCTATGAGAGACAGAGACAGAGAGAAGGGAGATGCAAGTAGTCACAGGAGCAAAAGGAAGGGCAGATGAGGGACAGTGAATAAGCATGGAAAATATCTGTTAGTAACAGAAGGAAGCTTCTGTAGGAAGGTCCAGCAGCCAGAGGGGTGTCGCTGCAAATGGAGATAACTCCGCGCACATTTAAGTCTTAAGGAGGAAGGATTTCCTCTCTCTCTGTGCTTGCACCGACCCTGCATTCAGACATCAGTTCCAAGTGGGCCCAGGGGACAAGAGCAGTGTGGATAAGTGGAGAAGGGGCTGGCTGGTAGAGAGGGGAGGAGGTGGGAGAAACAGGACCTTGGGGCAGGGAGAGGAGTCTGAGGCAGTAAACTGTAATACAGACAACAG
The DNA here is from genome assembly GCF_027475565.1 of Acinonyx jubatus. Classification (NCBI taxonomy): domain Eukaryota; kingdom Metazoa; phylum Chordata; class Mammalia; order Carnivora; family Felidae; genus Acinonyx; species Acinonyx jubatus. The sequence goes on from NC_069391.1 coordinate 63,214,767, forward strand.
GGCACTATATTTACTGCTCCAGCCAGGACGTGGTCCAGAAGGCACAAGGTGTTGAGATGAACACTTCTTCTTCCCCTCAGGCTGTAGCCGGGAGGGAAACTGAGGGGTTCCTCGGAAGTGGTTTGGGCAGGATGGAGCATGTCCTTCGGGCTTTGCTTAGAGAACTCCTTCTCACGGAAACGTCCCCAGCCACCCTGACCTCCACACCAACTCCTCACACCTTCCCAGCATTGCTTTCCCCTTAGCACTTGTGCCCTGCCTACAGTAGGCCCCTTCCCTTGCTGTTTTCTTTTCTTTTTAACATTTATTTATTTTTTGAGAGAGAGAGTGTGTGAGTGCAGGAGGGGCAGAGAGAGGAGACAGGGGATCCAAAGCAGGCTCTGTGCTGTGAGCACAGAGCCCCATGCGGGGCTTGAACTCATGAACCATGAGATCATGACCTGAGCCAAAATCAAGAGTTGGCTGCTCAACCGACTGAGCCACCCAGTGGCTGCTATTTTCTTTTCAATTGTCTTATTTTGTAATGCCCTCTATCTTCCCCATTAGAATATAGACTCCAGGGCAGAGATTTCAGTCTGTTTTTTTTTTCTTCTCATTTTATTCATTTCAGTAACCCCAGCACTCAGGACAGGGCCCATCACAAAGTAGGTGCTCAGTAAGCACGTGTGGAATGAATGAATGAATGAATGGGCAGCTAATATGAGGACATTTGTGATACAAGCAGGGCAGGGAGGGCATAGATGTTTCCTTAGCAAAATGAAGCTAAGCTTATTATTCCCTAAGACATATGGCCAACATCACATTAGTTGAAGGAAGATGAATCTCTAGTACAGGTAAGAAATGAGCATCTTTAGACCGAAACCAATCCTCATGGAAGCACAGTGTGTTGGCTTCTGGATGTTTTCAGAGCAAACCAGCTGCAGTGGAAGCTGCTGATCATTCCCTTGTGCTTTCTCCTCCACCTCCCACCAGAGCTCAGCCCCCAGGGACATCAAGGCCTGGGCTTTCCTCATCTGAAGGGAGAGACGGCTCTTCTCAGGGAAGAACAGCAAAAGGGGCAGGGAGTGGGGACTTCTGCTTTCCTTGCAGGCCTGAAGCCTCAGGGGTGGCCCTCACCCATCACACCCACTGTGCCCTCTGCTCCTGTGCAGCCTTGGGATAAAGCCTTCCTCAAAGCAGAATTCCTTAGAGGAAGGCATTTGGTGCTTCCTTCTGAACTCATTATGGGCCTCATATTCCTGTTTACCTTGGGCACCTCAGTCATCCTTAAAGCTCCATGGCTCCTGGCCTTTTCTCTCCCCCACCTTCCCCCATGCTCCGGGAGCTTGTGGTCTGGGATGATCTAATTCCTCACATCCTCAGTCCCCTCAGACATCATCATGGCGTCCAGCTTTTGTGGCGGCCGGCTTGCCTCTGAGCACAGAGCACTCCACTTGCTGTGGTGGAGGCGGCTTGTTCTCTTACACTCTGGCCCCTCGGGGGGAGGTGCAGCTCAATGGCCTCCTTACTCCCCATTTCTGCTTCCGGAAGGTCTCTTTCCCTTTTCCTTCCTTGGTCTTTCCTGGCTAAGTTAATGGTTTCACCATCTACCCAGCTGCTTTGATGAGAAACACTTGGTTCCTCACTTCCTCTCACACTCCATATCCATTCCAACAGCAGTCTTTCTGGCTCTGCCATAAAAATGTGACTCACATCTGATCCTTTCCCACTGTTTCCGTCACCCTTGTTCAAGCCACCCGCGTCTGTGACCTGATTATTGCTCTTGCTGATCTTCTGCCCCTTTCTCCAAATCCATTATCCACAGTGCTCTAAAGGGAGAGAAATTTAAAATCCATAAATCAAACTTAACAAACCCCACTTAAAACCCTCCAGTGGTTTCCATCATACTTAAAATAAAACCCCAAGCCCACGGACATCAATAGGCATTGGTTTTGGATTTGGTAAATGTTGGATTTGGTAAATGTTGGATTTGGTAAATGGATGACTCAGCTGGAGAAATTGGGAGCTGAGGCCCTGACAATCGCCTCCCCAAAGTGGACACATCCTAAAGCCTAGGTTACAATTGGAATTATTTTTGCAGTTGTGGGGTATGTTTGGGGCTGTTCCAGCCACATGAGTGAGGTCTTCTCACACAGAAACATCATCCTGTGCCCTGGTAAGTACATCACCTGCTCTCTTTCATCATCAGACCTGTGTGCTCATCACAGGATAAACCATATTTACATTTCAAAATTTAAGCTCCCCATTAGACTTCAATTGATACCACTCTGGTTGGGATGGGGGAAGGTTGCCATATTACTGCTCCCCATGTGGCCTCTACTAACCATGGGTGACATGGCCTTGTTACTGCTGAGTGGTAGTGAAAGCCTTGACTCTCCTCTGGGCCTCCTGACACCACCCTGGCAAGGAGGGGGAGGGATGCCTTGTTACTGCAGGTTGGGATGGAAGTCTAAGCTCTCCACGTGGTCTCCAATGACACTGAAGGGATGGGGTGTGTTGGGAGGAGCTTGTCACTGCCCAATGGGTTGAAAGTTCTGGCCCCCACTCAAACATCTCTGACACCACCCTGGTGAGAGATTGGTTGCCTTGTTACAGGCTGGTGAAGATGGAAGTCTAAGCTGTCTAGTCTTTGCTGGAAGAAGAGTTTGGGCATCTTGTTTTTTTCTGCAGCATTTAGCTGGACTAGAGTTGCTGTCATCTAAAAATTTCTGCCTTGATGGACTGCCTCTTTCCTTGTTCTTTGGCTAAAGAGAGAAGGCTTTTCTTACAGATTGTTTTTGTCTGTGCCTGTAGGTATTTTGGGATTGGCAAAAGGAACAGGTGTCCATTATGGAGTTAGAAGCTTGCTTATCATGGAGGCTGTGGCACAGATGCTACAAGTCACCTTCAAAATGGGTTTCATCCTTACCTAAAGATATTGAAAAAGAAGCATAGTCTAGGCCCCAAGAGATAACTTAAGTACAAGAGCAGAAGACTGTCTGGGGCACCCGGGTGGCTCTGTTGGTTACGCATCCAGCTTCAGTTCAGGTCATGATGTCTTGTTTCCTGAGTTTGAGCCCCGCGTTGGGCTCTGGCTGACAGCTTGGAGGCTGGAGCCTGCCTCAGATTCTGTGTCTCCCTCTCTCTTTGCCCCTCCCCCCGCTTGCACTCTGTGTCTCTCTGTTTCTCAAAAATAAATAAACATTAAAAAAAAAGTGTTTAAAAAAGAAGACTGTCCTAATCAGCCATGGGTATTCAGAAAGATTTGAGGCTGTAGGGTGTCTATACAACAAGGCTCCTGGCTTGTGATCATGGCCACATAGTAAGATTTTGACCACAGAAAATTAATTTTGAGAAGAGCAAGACCATAAAGGCAAATCTCTAAGGAATTTCCAGGGGTTTCTTAGGAATAAGCTGTTGTGATTCTGGGCGATGCACAAAGGAAAATGGCACTGAGTTTAAGTACAGTTCTGAAATTTTAAAAGCAGTTTTGAATAAAACCCCAAATAAAACCAGTTATATGCTGAGGCAGTTGCCCTAGTTCTACCAGCCACATTTGTTCAGAACAGCCCAACCACACTCCTGTTAGCTATTAAACCTCTTTGTCTTGAGAGAGGGCTATTCCCTCAGCAGAGCAGCCTGTGCACGGCTGTGACTCCCCATTGACTATGCCTCCCCCACCCCCACTGCACCGAGTGATGCTTCTTTCCTGAGCTGTCAGCCATCAGTCCTTCTATTGAATTGAATCCTCCACTTGGGGATCATCAGGATTTCTTTTTATTGGATCAGACTGTTGGGTGGTATGATATCTTTGCTTTACCCAGTCAATGAACCTCTTTACCTTTAATTTTCAAAATTAGAAAAGTGCAAGTCCCCAGTCAAGCAATAGAGTGGGAATGTAATAGATATTTTTCCTCTCGACTCTGAAGATGAATTCTGTGAGTCTGGTTGTTGAAAGATAGATTGTTGGGGTCTTTGGGGCTGCCAACAGGGAACTGTTATTTAAAAATAATCTCTTCTGATTGGCCTTCAAGGTTTTAATGGACCTTAAATTTTACTAAGGCTCTTTATCCAGATATGTCTAAAACACTGGGCAAATCCCAGGTTGCCATTATGGCAATTCCAGAGTGATGACCCAAGTGCCCACTCTGTGGAAGGCCCGCTTGTGATATTCTCAAGGAGATTCAGTCCAGTTGAAGAGATAGAGCCTTAACACATAAAATTCTGAAGTGGCAATAAAAGATTTAAGTGATTTGAAACCAATGGTGCCACATGAATTGATAATTTGTACATATTATGCAAAGGAGAGAACTCTTTCCAGTCTGGAGAGGTTGGAGTTTGAACTGGTTCAAGGAGGAAAGGGAGGTGGGATTTAAAAATGCAGCATGGCCAAAAGAGTCAGCCAACATATTGAGGAGGCATGTTCCCAGAAGAGAAAAAACATGGGTGTTGGAACCCACATGGGACCTTCTTAGGCAGAGAGAAGACCAGTCTAGCTTGGGCAGAGGGTCAGCTAAACTGAGTGGAGAGATTTTTTTCCATGTAAGGAGGGGCTAGTTTGTGGGAGGCTTTGAAAATCAGATTAATAATCAATTGGTACTTATTGATCATTGACTAGGTGCCATACAATGTTCTAAGCATTTAACATGTGTTTTAGTTCTTGTATTATTGTTGTTATTATTCTCAGCATCATTTTGTAGCGTGGAAATGGAGAATGAGGGAAGCTAAATTGGAGTGGGTGTGAGGAGCAGGGTATGAGCCCCAGCCAGCTCCACTCTATTGACCTTTTTAGAATTAAGTCGTGTAAGTGGCCCTCTGGGTGATAGGGATCCACTGACAAATATGGTGGATGGGTTCTCAGTGAAGGACAGGGAATAAAAAAGACTCCCTTCCTTAATGTGTTTCATTCATGTGTTTGTCAAACCACTCTACTGAAGAAGAGCCTGTACAAGTCATTGGTGACATATACCTATAGGTAGTGGTTGGGTGGGAGGTGAGGGCTCTCCCATGAGGAACCCTTTAAGATGGACAGAGGGTCAGTAGCCTCCAGTCACTCTTCTGTCATTGAGAAGACCAGAGGAATCAGGATTCTGAGGGAACAGTTCTTGGGAATGGTAGATGAGGCCTTTTGTAGTTTTTGGCACACCTCACTGGGGAGGTGGAATCCATGTCCCCAGCCCTTGAATCTGCACAGACTGGTGACTGGCCCCCAGGGTGTGGTGCAGTGACACTAGGAGAATCCTGTGGCAGGGTCATAACAAGCAATGTGGCCAGAGCAGGCACTCCTGGAGGCAGCCAGACCACAGAGCCTGCAGGTGTGATAGACCCAGGGAAAGACATCACAGTAAAGCCATCTGTTAGCTGAATGCCTTCCAGTGACCTTCATGACTGCCTCATGTGGCAGCAGAATCACTCTGCTGAGCCCTGCCTGAATTCCTACCAATAAAACCGTATCCATAAACCATACCCTCAAACAGTAAATGGGTTGTTGTGTTAAGCCACTAAGTTTTGGGGTAGCTAGTTAAAAAGTGATAGTAACCAGAATGGGTTCTGTTGCTATGGGCCTGATCCCTCTTCTCACCCCTTGCTTGAGGGAGAAGACCTCCTTGAGAATGTAAGCCTTTGTTAGACTAGAAACAGAATCTCCCACCAGTTACCTAGAAACACAGTGTGGTGGGGGCAGGGGAGGGCTAGCCAACAAGACCTAAAAATGGTAGTTTTACCCTGTGATTCTCACCTTGCAAGTAAATCTAAGGTGGGGAGGGGGTTGCGTTTTAGATAGGACCAGGTGGGATCTATCTTTGGGTCCCATAGTGTCCCAAATAAACAGTGTGGATAGGGACAGAGTGGCAAGTTAAGGGGTGAGGAGACCTCTGTGGCCTCCATTTCCCCTCAGGTTGCATCTGATAAGGGCGCCATGAGGAATAGAAAGGATGGCTACGTGGGGACACAATGGTTTTCATGCTGTAGACTCCAGTACTACAGAGTTTGGGGTCCCAGGCATCTATCCACAGAAGGGCAGGTCCTTCAAACATGGCTGACCTGAGGGTCATGACCAGCATCCCAGAGGAGGAAAGAGGCATGCCCTGTGGCCAGTGGTGAGTTGGGAAGGCTCTCATACAAATATTTCTTAGGATTATTTCCTCAGGGACTTCCTATGAAAACAGCAGAATACTAACTCTAGAGCCGCAATGAGATCCCAATTGGTTCTGGCTTCTGGGTCATCTTGATTTTGAGAACTGATTCCATTCTGAGACAAATATATGGGCTGTGCCCCCAGATTTAAAAAAAAAGTCAAAATTCATAGCCTTTCTTCATAATTAAAGTCTGTGAAAAGAAAAAGCTGTGTTGGTCCCAGGCCTCTGGGTTGGCAGGGTGACCTCTGGTTTGGCCTCTTTTCTTCATGTCACAAAATGAGTTTATAAATGAGTGCTTAAGGAAACTCCAAAACAAAAGAGAAAAGCCTCTTTGGCAAAATGATAGCGGGAGCGGAGCTATCTTGCTCCGGTACAAACCTCTTGTGAGGACTCTACGCGGCCACTCCTAGTGGAATTACGCTCCCTTGATTGCATTTATGTTTTACAAGTGGTTCTTAAATTGGCCACGGGCTCTTATCCTCATTTGGCTGAGGACAAAGGCAGGACAGTCAACTAAAAGTCAGAGGTGAGCTGTGTCCACAAGCTTCTTCCGCCTGGTAATTCGTTAAGAACCACGGGAAACACTTCCACCCTGAATCCCATAGTCACAATAGGTCACTCTGTTGTGTCCCTGACGAGCATAAGGTACTGCCAGCAGCTAGAGACTAATAAAGGGAGAGCATGATTTCCATTTTCCAGATTGATTGGCTACACTTTGGTCCTTTTGCTTTTAATCTCCCTCATACTTTATTATTTATTTTTACATACTTTGGGGAGAGTATTTCAGATATGCTTATTAAACTATCTTTTCAATAATATTCACATATATATATATACATCTGGGCATGTATTTCTATTAGTTTCATCTCCGTTTCCTGTTGTTCCCTGATTCCAAGTTGGAGTCATTTATGTACATATTTTTTCCAATTTTATTGGGATCTAATCCACACACCTCACTGTTTAAGGTGTGCAGCATAATGGTCTGACTGACATTTATTGTGACATGATGACCACATTAAATTTAGTTGACACTCATCAATCTCATGCGGGCACAATAAAAAAGTGAAATCAGAAGAAAAATAATTTTTTTTCTTGTGATGAGAACTTTAAGCATTTACTCTCTTACCAGCTTTGCTATGTATCATACAGCAGTGTTACCTGCAGTCATCCCTCTGTGTGTTATATCCCTGGTACTTTCTTGTAACTGGAAGTTTCTGCCTTTTGACCACCTTTCTCCAGTCCCCTCCTCTACCCTTTGCCTCTGGTAACCACAAATCTGATCCCTTTTCCTATGGTTTTTTGTTTTGTTTCGTTTTGTTTTGTTTTTTAGTGCATCATTTATTTAATAGTAAAGTCAATACTATAAGGATTTCATGGAATTAAAAGAAAAATCAAAATAGGGGCACCTGGGTGGCTCAGTTGGTTAAGCATCTGCCTCTGGCTCAGGTCATGATCTCATGGATTGTGAGCTTGAGTTCCACATTGTGCTCTCTGCTGTCTGTGTAAGGCCAGCTTCGGATCCTCTGCCTCCTCTTTCTCTGCCCCTCCTCTGCTCGTGCTCTCTCTCTCTCTCTCTAAAATAAATAAATAAAACTTAAAAAAAATAGAAACCAATAACACAGTTTCCTATTTTAGTCTATACTTATCACACCCCCAATGAGATCACACATTGTTATTACTGTTACGTGGATGTAAAGAGTGTTGATATAAGCAGAACATCTTAAGATAAATAGTTCTGGGGGTGCCTGGGTGGTTCAATTGGTTAAGTGTGCGCCTTTGGCTCAGGTCATGATCTTACCATTCATGAGTTCGAGCCCCACGTGAGGCTCTGTGCTGACAGCTCAGAGCCTGGAGCCTGCTTCAGATTCTGTGTCTTCCTCTCTCTCTCTCTCTGCCCCTCCCCTGCTCATGCTCTGTCTCTCTGTCTCTCAAAAGTAAATAAAAATTGAAAAAAAAAAGTTCTGATACCTGAAAAACAGAAACATCAACAAATTGCTAACTGTTCTTGTGTCCTGAGACCTTAAATTGTTATTAATCTTTTTTTTTTTGATTCATATAATTCCACAAATCAGGAAACCAAAACCCAGAGCTGGAAATCTAATTTACAAAGTACTCTTCTCAAAGGATCTTCTATGAGAAGATAAAGGATCTTTTCTCTTACCTGTAAAAACTTAGTGAAACAGATTCTTAAACTGAAATATACTGGTAACTAAGAATTTGATGATAATGCATTTAGAATGGTTGTACTATGAGTTAACATACATCCCAAGCAATTTATGTTCATTTTCATCCATCTTAATATTCTGGTTCACCAGGTCATGATTTGAGAATCCACCCCTTTCTCATTTGCTTTCCCATTTCTGATGCTTGATGGCCATGCCACTAACTTGTGCACAGTTTCACAGGAACGCAGCATTTGATGTATTTTTTTTTTAATGAAGCCACCTGGAAGCCATGCCTGGAGGAGCCCTGGCTTCCCTTCCTTGGTCTGGGAAGTTGCTGTGTAGAAGGGTTAAGTGCCTTGTGCAGATTCAGCCCGGCTGCTGTTTCATTTATTATATCTCTTTATTGCCTCTATGCCGGCAATAAAGTCGGGGTCATAAAATTAGAGTGTGGTCGCCACGTCCGGCTTCCCAGATTTCCATGTCATGTTGGGAAGCCCCAAAGTTCGTGATTCATGCCACTGTGCATTTTCAACCTTCTTTGTTAAGGGTTTCAGAGATTGACAGAGCATTGTTTTTTAATAAAAAGAGGTGGTGGAGGCAGGGAAGCAAAGCAGAGCAATGGTCGACATTTTAGAGCAAGCATATGCCTCATATGGAAGAAGGGCGTAGTTATTTAAGGCAAAGTCGCCATCTTGGCAGCCCTTCTCTTGCATGGGGACCATGCAGGCGGCAGGCAGCCTCAGTCAGCCCCAGGAACCTGCAGCAGGGACCACACAGGGAGAGCCCACCGAGCAGGAGGGCCTGTGGCCGCTGCCCCCAGAGCACACTTCAGGGCCTGTGTCTCCCAGAGCCTTCAGCTAGCCAGCAGGTTGTCTGACTTTTGTCTCCTCTAAGAGACAAAGAATGGCTCTCTTTGAAGAGGGGAGACACAAGGAGGCCTAACCACAAACACAGTGGGCAGAGAAGTTTTCTTTGTTGTTCTTCCATAGCAGGGCTCCAATTTTTTTTCTTTTTTTTTCAATATATGAAATTTATTGTCAAATTGGTTTCCATACAACACCCAGTGCTCATCCCAAAAGGTGAGCAGGGCTCCAATTTTTTTTTTTCAACGTTTATTTATTTTTGGGACAGAGAGAGACAGAGCATGAACGGGGGAGGGGCAGAGAGAGAGGGAGACACAGAATCGGAAACAGGCTCCAGGCTCTGAGCCATCAGCCCAGAGCCCGACGCGGGGCTCGAACTCCCGGACCGCGAGATCGTGACCTGGCTGAAGTCGGACGCTTAACCGACTGCGCCACCCAGGCGCCCCATCAGGGCTCCAATTTAAAAAGAAAAAAACAAACAAGCAAACATCCCCCTTGTCCCCTGCAAATATTCTCCAGAAACACACAATCTAAAAAACGCATGTTTTCACTGCAGTGCCAGGAAAATAGCTACTGGTATTGGTAACTACCTTTGGATGAGAGCTACATATACATGATCCCTTGTGATGTTCACAACCACACTGTGAGGCAGGAGCCGCGGTACCCCCTTGCTACAGAGGAGAGGACAGGACTGACCCCTGAGCTCATGTCCCTGATCCCCTATAGTATTTTGTTTGTGAACTTGATTCTCTTGGCTGGGTGTCATGGCTGCCCCCAGAGAGGAACTTTCACAGAGCACTGGCTCTTAACCCAGAGCAGTTTTGCCCCCTTGGGAACATTTGGCAATGCCTGGAGATATTTTTGATTGTCACGATTTGCAGCTGGCCAGGGATGCTACAAAACATCCTACACTTCAATGATCTGGCTGAACTTGTCAATAGCATTGAGGTGGAGACACCCTCCTGTAGATGCTTCTATTTTGTGACATGAATATTTAAAGTGGTTTGCTTTGTTGTGAATAATTAGAAAGGGAGAAAACTGGAGGATGAAAGAGCTCCCTGAAATCATCACTCACAGCAACATCGGCCTGAGTCCTTTTGCACAAAGATGCTTCGGGAAACATACCAAACCCGCAACACTTTATCCTTAAAACCTGGACAAGATGGGGCACCTGGGTGGCTCAGTTGGTTGAGTGTCCAACTCTTGATTTCGGCTCAGGACATGATCTCAGGTTCCATCCACATAGGGATCTGTGCCGAGCATGGAGCCTGCTTATGGTTTTTTCTCTCTCCCTCTGCTCCTCTCCCCTGCTCACTCCCTCTCTCTAAAAATCAAAACAAAACAAAAGAAAAGAAACAACAACAAGAAAACCAGAAAATAAACCGGGACAAGATATGCACACCTAAGAGACTCAGTGTCATGGAAGACTGATGGTTGCCTTTCCATTATCCTTGCTTGTATCATTCTCTCCTCCCTCTTTGTAACAGCTGCATCCAGATCTCCAGGGGATTCTGAGTGAGCCGACATCAGCTGACATCCCTGACATCAGCGGACAGCCCTGGGCGGAGCTCGTCACTGAGGAGTGGGCGGGTGACCTAAGCAAAAGGAATGTCTGGATATTTTCTGTGAATACTGGGACAGAAGCTCTCCTCCTAAGGGTGGGTGGGAGTAAGGGTCAGAGATCAGAAACACTTTCCTTTCTACTGGGAGGGAAGCCCCAGCACTGGTGACACCTTCCAGCTGGCCGGCACCTGGCAGGCAGGCTTGTGCTCTAGTTTCTCTGTATTCTGTGCAGTACATACAGATATATGTGGTCTGAACAAGCCACAGGGTCACAGGAACAGAGCCGTGTGACTGGGGGTTCTGCTTTGCGTGCCTCTGGGAGAAAAGGACAGTTGTGGGGACATAGACTATGTGATGCTACACTTGCAAGTCCCTCTCTGTCAGCCAAGGCACCTACACGTTCGGGTGATATTCCTGTCCACAAATGGCTCCAGCCAGCTCAGCCTGTCTGCCCCTGTCTTCCTTTTTGCTGCTTCCTTGTGATCCTTTTTGAGTGCTTCATCCAGCGCTCCCACTTCTTAGCTAGAGAACCTCTGGCAAGTTTCTCCCTTCTGTGCCCCCCTTCCTCACCAGTATTGGCCTGAAGGTGACCGGGCTTAACATGGCCATTCCGTGCCCTGTGGGTGCTCACTGAGTGTGAACTGTTATGAAGAGCAACAGGACAGGTGAATGCAGAGGAAGAAGGGAAACAGGCAGTTTTACCACCTACTTACTATGCAGTGTTTCAGAGTTGAGGGTCTCACGCACACAGTCATTCATTTGACTTCTGCTGTCCAATGTGTGGCCACTGGTCACAGGTAGCTATGAGCACCCGAAACTTGGCTGATACAAACTGACGTGAGCTGCCAGTGTAAAACACACAGGGGATTTGGGAGACTTAGTATGAAAAAGGGAATGTACAATATATTATTAATATTTCTTTTTATATTGATTACCTCTTGAACTAATATTTTGGATATATTTGGCTTAAAAAATATATTATTAAAATGAATTTCAGTTGTTTCATTTTTTTAAGGTGGCTACTAGAAAATTTTAAATTACATCTGTGTAATTTTATTTCTCCTATTTTATTTCTTTCGGACAGTGCTGGTTTTGGTGGAACCTTCAGTGGGGTGACTTCTGGGTGTTGAATGGAGCTTCCAGCCCACAAAACGTCTCTTATATGGGACAGTGATGGCTGAGATCCCATCATAGGAGCCTCAATCCTTAAAGGCCTTGAGCCCTGGGAAAATTTTTAATCTCCCTGGGGGGTTTTAAGCTATCAGTCATTTGCACCCTAGTATGAATGAGCACCAAGGTTTGTTTTTTTGTTTTTTTTTTTTTTTTTTTTTTGTGGAGAGCAGGTTTTGATACCAGGAAGTAGGGTTGGAGGGAAGCAGAGGGGAGCAAAGACAATGAGAACAGTGAGCAGGTAAGAGTGGGCGAAGGGTTCCCACCCAAGTGGGTGAAGAGGGTGCTGAGCGGGGCAATGGTGAAATAGACCTGCTGAGCGGGGCAATGGTGAAACAATGCCATCACAGCTTTGTGTCTTTCTTCCTTTTGTACTTCTTACAGCACTATCATGGTGGTCTGCATGTCACATGGGGAGTCCACTATAACTGTACAGACTGGGTGACCAATAATAAGATTTGAAAGAAGGATTTCCTTACACAGGACAATTTCTCACCTGGCATGATTTGACCTTGAGTCTGCAAACCATACCCCCCATTTCTTTCTTGGGTAAGGAGTTTTACTAAGACATTTTCCTTCTTCTCTACTAAGACATTTTCCCTTTCTCCTTCCTTCTTCTTCTCCTGTTTCCATAGCAAAATGAGATGGAGTCAGAACCATGACCTCATTTGTTTTTTGTTTTTTGGTTTTTTTACTGGCATATTTGTTTTTTGGGTGTTGAGTTTGATAAGTTCTTTACAGATTTTGGATACTATCCCTTTATCAGGTATGTCATCTTTTCCCATTCCATAAACTGACTCTTAGTTTTGTTGATTGTTCCCGTAAGCAGAATTATTTTTTTATATGAATTTATTGTCAGATTGGTTTCCATACAACCCAGTGCTCATCCCAACAAGTGCCCTCATCAATGCCTATCACCCACTTTCCTTTCTCCCCCACCCCCATCAACCCTCAGTTTGTTCTCAGTGTTTAAGAGTCTCTTATGGTGTGCCTCCTTCCCTCTCTGTAACTTTTTTCCCCCTTTCCCTCCCCCCTGGTCTTCTGTTGAGTTTCTCAGGATCCACATAAGAGTGAAAACATATGGTATCTGTCTTTCTCTGCCTAACCTATTTCATTTAACATAACACTCTCCAGTTCCATCCACATTGCTACAAATGGCCAGATTTCACTCTTTTTCATTACCAAGTAGTATTCCATTGTATATATAAACCACATCTTCTTTATCCATTCATCAGTTGATGGACGTTTAGGCTCTTTCCATAATTTGGCTATTGTTGAAAATGCTGCTATAAACATTGGGGGACAAGTGCCCCTATGCATCAGTACTCCTGTATCCCTTGGGTAAATTCCTAGCAGTGCTATTGCTGGGTCATAGGGTAGGTCTATTTTTAATTTTTTGAGGAACCTCCACACTGTTTTCTACAGCGATGGCACCAGTTTGCATTCCCATCAGCAGTGCAAGAGGGTTCCCATTTCTCCACATCCTCACTAGCATCTAGAGTCTCCTGATTTGTTCATTTTAGCCACTCCGACTGGCATGAGGTGGTTATCTCAGTGTGGTTTTGATTTGTATTTCCCTGGTGAGGAGTGACATTGAGCATCTTTTCATATGCCTGTGGGCCATCTGGAAGTCTTCTTTGGAAAAGTGTCTATTCGTGTCTTCTGCCCATTTGTTCACTGGATTATTTGTTTTTCGGGTATGGAGTTAGGTAAGTTCTTTATAGATTTTGGATACTAGCCCTTTATCTGATATGTCATTTGCAAATATCTTTTCCCCTTCTGTCAGTTGCCTTTTAGTTTTGTTGATTGTTTCCTTTTCAGTGCAGAAGCTTTTTATCTTGATGAGGTCCCAATAGTTCATTTTTGCTTTTAATTCCCTTGCCTTTGGAGATGTGTTGAGTAAGAAATTGCTGCAGCTGAGGTCAAAAAGGTTGTTGCCTGCTTTCTCCTCTAGGGTTTTGATTGTTTCCCATCTCACATTCAGGTCCTTCATCCATTTTGAGTTTATCTTTGTGAATGGTGTAAGAAAGTGGTCTCGTTTCATTCTTCTGCATGCTGCTGTCCAGTTCTCCCAGCACCATTTGTTAAAGAGACTGCCTTTTTTCCATTGGATATTCTTTCGTGCTGTGTCAAAGATTAGTTGGCCATACGTTTGTGGGTCTAGTTCTGGGGTTTCTATTCTATTCCATTGGTCTATGTGTCTGTTTTTGTGCCAATACCATGCTGTCTTGATGATTACAGCTTTGTAGTAGAGGCTAAAGTCTGGGATTGTGATGCCTCCTGCTCTGGTCTTCTTCTTCAGTATTACTTTGCCTATCCGGGGTCTTTTGTGGTTCCATACAAATTTTAGGATTGCTTATTCTAGCTTCAAGAAGAATGCTGGTGCAATTTTGACTGGGATTGCATTGAATGTGTAGATTACTTTGGTAGTATTGACATTTTAACAATATTTATTCTTCCAATCCATGAGCATGGAATGTTTTTCCATTTCTTTGTATCTTCTTCAATTTCCTTCATAGGCTTTCTATACTTTTCAGCATACAGATATTTTACATCTTTGGTTAGGTTTATTCCTAGGTATTTTATGATTCTTGGTGCAGTTGTGAATGGGATCAGTTTCTTTATTTGTCTTTCTGTTGCTTCATGATTAGTGTATAAGAATGCAACTGCTTTCTGTACATTAATTTTGTATCCTGTGACTGCTGAATTCATGTATCAGTTCTAGCAGACTTTTGGTGGAGTCTTTCAGGTTTTCCATGTATAGTATCATGTCATCTGCAAAGAGTGAAAACTTGACTTCATCTTTGCCAGTTTTGATGCCTTTGATTTCATTTTGTTGTCTGATTGCCGATGCTAGAACTTCCAACACTATGTTAAACAACAGCGGTGAGAGTGGACATCCCTGTCCTGTCCTGATCTCAGGGGGAAAGCTCTCATTCCCCATTGAGGATGATATTAGCTGTGGGCTTTTCATAAATGGCTTTTATGATGTTTAAGTATGTTCCTTCTATCCCGACTTTCTCGAGGGTTTTTATTAAGAAACGATGCTGAATTTTGTCAAATGCTTTTTCTGCATCGGTTGACAGGATAATATGGTTCTTTTCTTTTATTAATGTGATGTGTCACATTGGTTGATATGTGAATATTGAACCATCCCTGCAGCCCAGGAATGAATCTCACTTGATTATGGTGAATAATTCTTTTCATAAGTTGTTGAATTCAATTTGCTAGTATGTTGTTGAGAATTTTTGCATCCATATTCATCAGGGATATTGGCCTGTAGTTCACTCTTTTTGCTGGGTCTCTGTCTGGTTTGGGAATCAAAGTAATGCTGGCTTCATAAAATGAGTCTGGACGTTTTCCTTCCCTTTCTCTGTTTTGGAACAGCTTGAGACGGATAGGTATTATTTCTGCTTTAAATGTGTGGTAGAATTCCCCAAGGAAGCCATCTGGTCCTGGACTCTTATTTGTTGGGAGATTTTTGATAACTGATTCAATTTCTTCACTGGTTATGGGTCTGTTCAAATTTTCTATTTCTTCCTGTTTGAGTTTTGGAAGTGTGTGGGCAATTAAGAATTTATCCATTTCTTCCAGGTTGTCCAGTTTGTTGGCATATAATTTTTCATAGTATTCCCTGATAATTGCTTATATTTCTGAGGGATTGGTTGTAATAATTCCATTTTCATTCATGATTTTATCTATTTGGGTCCTCTCCCTTTTCTTTTTGAGAAGCCTGGCTAGAGATTTATCAATTTTATTTATTTTTTCAAAAGACCAACTCTTGGTTTCATTGATCTGCTCTATTGATTTTTTAGATTGTATATTGTTTATTTCTGCTCTGATCTTTATCATTTCTCTCCTTCTGCTGGGCTTGGGGTGTCTTTGCTGTCCTGCTTCTAGTTCCTTTAGGTGTGCATTAGATTTTGTATCTGGGATTTTTCTTGTTTCTTGAGATAGGCCTGGATTGCAATGTATTTTCCTCTCAGGACTGCCTTCACTGCATCCCCAAGCGATTGGATTTTTGTAATTTCATTTTCATTTGTTTCCATATATTTTTTAATTTCTTCTCTAATTTCCTGGTTGACCCATTCATTCTTTAGTAGGGTATTCTTTAATCTCCTTGCTTTTGGAGGTTTTCCAGACTTTTCCCTGTGGTTGATTTCAAGTTTCATAGCATTGTGGTCTGAAAGTGTGCATTATATGATCTCAATTCTTTTATACTTATTAAGGGCTGTTTTGTGGCCCAGTATGTGATCTATCTTGGAGAATGTTCCATGTGCACTCTAGAATAAAGTATATTCTGTCACTTTGGGATGCAGAGTTCTAAATATATCTGTCAAGTCCATCTGATCCAATATATCATTCAGGGCCCTTGTTTCTTTATTTATTCTCTGTCTAGATGTTCTATCCATTGTTGTAAGTGGAGTATTAAAGTCCTCTGCAATTACCACATTCTTAGCAATAAGGTTGCTTATGTTTGTGATTAATTGTTTTATATGTTTGGGTTCCTCCAAATTTGGTGCATAGACATTTATAATTGTTAGCTCTTCCTGATGGATAGACCCTGCAATTATCATATAATGCCCTTCTTCATCTCTTGTTACAGCCTTTAATTTAAAGTCTAGTTTTTCTGATATAAGTATGACTACTCCAGCTTTCTTTTGACTTCCAGTAGCATGATAGATAGTTCTCCATGCCCTCACTTTCAATCTGAAGGTGTCCTCAGGTCTAAAATGAGTCTCTTGTAGGCAGCAAATAGATGGGTCTTGTTTTTTTTTTTTTTTATCCATTCTGATACCCTATAGAACCATGACCTCATTTGTAAGTGAAGAACCTGAGGCTAAGAGATAAAGTAGTGGCTTGGTTTTGATCATGTAGAAACTATAGATCCAAGATAAAAAATATGGCTTTTATCATTGGACCAGCCAACAGATGGGCCATTTGTTTCTTACAGATTCTCAAGTGAGGTGAATGCTAAGAGATGGTCTCCAATTCAGAATTTCAGAAAAGCACCAAGTCAGAAGGGCCAGTCATTTCCAGAATGGTCACACCTGACATGACAGTGCTTCATTGAGCCTGATTTTTTGTGTGGTGACATCAACGTGACTTCAATTTCCTGATATAAGAGTTGGAGTTCCTTTAATTCTAAGACAAAACTACTGGTTTTCAAATAACTTCCCAGAAAGAACTTCAATGAGAGAAAATAATAATTAGTTCCCACAACAAGAGATGTGGAAAAGCTGAGATGCCTGTCATGGACTGTGAGGTGTTACAGGATCTTAGTCCTGGGAAGACCAACCTCAGGGAAGATTCCTGGCCTCAGAAGTAATTTCTCTCTCTCTCCATCTCTTCCTCTCTTTAAAATTGTTCTCTAGGAAACTGACTCAACTGTTTTTGCTCTTACTCTTTTTTCTTTTAAATATATGAAAGATGACAAGAAAACATCTTAGAGGAGAAATAGTGAACTCACTTGCTCACTTCATAAAGAAACTTTGAAGGAAACTTCCTTGGTAAAGTTCCTCTTGTTAAAAAGCTGTGAGGTCATAAAATGCTGTTGAACAATAACTTTTCAACACAAACGGGCACTTCCATCAGAGCATCAGTGCTCTCTCAAGACCAGTCAGGGCCAATGGGAGCTCTGCTGTCCCCTCTGTGTCACCAGCTTTTATGGTTTTCTTTCCATTTGATCAATGCCATCTTCTCTTGCTCTGTCTTTTCCTTCAGGAAGGCTGGGGGAAACATGATTTTTGTAACCGCTGATCAAGACATTTCTTTTGAGCCAAACATTTGTCAGTGTAGTGATTGAAGCTGTGTTTAAAGTCTAGCACATTATTTGAGAATATTGTCTGTGATCCACATCCAAAATATGTATGTGCAGATGATTTGCAATCTAATCAAATGGTTTGACTTCATTTCATTTATTTATTTTCAGAACACTGCTATGAACTGAAAGGTTTGAAGTGACATGAAATGAAAGTTTTCAGTAATGAGAACTTGAAAAGAATAAGTCCCTTTTGGCAGGAAGTTTCTGGTGGCTTTGGTTTGTGTCATCCTTCCTTTCTTCCTGTGGTGACCCATGACCTCCCGCAAGGGTGAAAATATGCCTGCTTGGACAATATGGAAACCACAGGTACAGTGGTCTCACTTAGCTGGGAGGTCAAAGATGTAAAAGATTCAGCTCTTGCCCTCAAGAAGCATTCAACAGCGATTTTTTGCTGGCTATGTGCCAACGTATGGATTTGCTAGTATCCTGTGTACTAGACACTCTCCCTCTGAAACTCATTTCCCTTGTCCCCTAGTTACATCAAGCCACGCAACCTGCCTGTGGCCCACAAAAAGTCCCGAAGAATGATTACACCCTGGGACCAGCCCTCAGCAGTGACTCTAGGGAGTAGTGCAGAAATACCACAAATACCTGCTCCTCCAAGGATGACTCTAAGGCATGGGCTGCTCTGTCTTAGGGCTGCCTGCCGGCTTAACCTTCAGTCACCCACTCTAGCAGCTGGCCTGATGGCACACCTTTTACTGGCTTCCCTTGTCCTTGCTGTACCTATCAGAGTTCCAGTGCCTCTGCTTGAGTATTGTCTCTGGGTCTGCTTCTAGGGAAATCAAGAAGTCACCTGGATATAGCTGGTCACAACAGTGAGGGATATTGGGCATCAAGGAAGGACATCTATCCAAGTGTGTATAGAATGTAAATCTTAAAAAAAAAGGCTTTATTTAAATTCCAGATAGTTAACACACAGTGTATTAGTTTCAGATGTACAGTACAGTGATTCAACACTTCTGTACATCACCCAGGGCTCATCACATGAGAGCACTCCTTAATCCCCATCACCTATTTCACCCATCCCTCACCCCCTGCCCTCTGGTAACCATCAGTTTGTCCTCTATAGTTAAGAGTCTGTTTCTTGGTTTGCCTCTCTCTTTCTCTTTGTTTCTCTCTTTGCTTGTTTGTTTTGTTTCTTAAGTTCCACATATGAGTGAAATTATATGGTATTTGTCTTTCTCTGAAAGACTTATTTTGCTTAGCATTATACTCTCTAGCTCCATCCATGTCGCTGCAAATGGCAAGATTTCATTCTTCTTTAAGGCTGAGTAATATACATATAGGGGAAGAAGGATAAGACATGTATACCTATATTCATACCACATCTCCTTTATTCACTCGTCAGTCAGACACTTGGGCTGTTTCTGTAATTTGGCTATTGTTTATAATGCTGCTGCTATAAACATTAGGGTGTGTGTATCCCTTTGAATTAATATTTTTGTATTCTTTGGGTGGATACCTAGTAGTGCAATTGCTGGGTCGTATAGGGTCGTTCTATTTTTAACTTTCTGAGGAAACCCCACACTGTTTTCCAGAGTGGCTGCACCAGTTTGCATTCCCACCAACAGTGCAAGGGGGTTCCCCTTTCTCCACACCCTCGCCAACACCCGCTGGTTCTTGTGTTCTTGATTTTAGCCATAGAATATAAATCTTGCTTTGTATGTGTTTTAAGTTCCAAAAATAAAATTTCCATCAAGTTCTGGGATATTCCTTGATGGGCACTGAGTAATGTATGGAATTGTTGAATCACTGTACTGTATGCTTGAACTAGTTTAACACTGTATGTTAATTACAGTGGAATTTAAAATAAAAGAATGAAGTGCTTTGCATACTGATAAGAAATCAACACCACCAACAACAAATTCTTGGGATGCTGTTTAGGTGGCTAGGATTTCCCATGTGCAGTCAGATCTTGGATGCTCAGGATGCTGGAAGGAATGTGGGTCGACCACAAATTCTGATGGCAGCATTTTCTGGACAGTCAGCCCTGGGGAGGTTGTGTAATAAAACGCAGTTATCCACACAACTGTCTCTAAGATTAAAAAGTAGGCTGGGGCGCCTGGGTGGCTCAACTGGTTAAGCGTCCAACTCTTGGTTTCGGCTTAGGTCATGATCTCATGGTTCATGAGTTCAAACCCTGACAGTATGGGATTGTGAGACTGACAGCCTCCTTGGGATTCTCTCTCCCCCTCTCTCTCTGCCCCTCCCCTGCTTGTGCTATCTCTCTCTCTCTCAGATAAATAAGTTAACTAAAAAAAGATTTATAAAATGAAAGAGTAGGACTCTCCTAGCCTTGTTTTCATGACTCCTTTCCCTCTTCCAACTGCCCCTGCCTCCAGCAGGTCCTGAATTTTTTAGTATAATCTTAGAATACCATATTTTATCATTGTTCCCCCATAAACCACTGAGATAGCCAGAAGTCTTGGAAAAGCAGTGCTCAAACTATGTCTCTTATGTTGCCTTTTGAGTCTGGAAGCTGCTCCACGGGTCTTCGCTGGCCTTATTTGGGACTTGGAAAGCATGTTTATCATATCCACTGGGCCCTGTGCTCACTCCCAGTGACTGTGGGAAGCAAGCGAATGGAGGAGGTGACGTGACCAGTGGGTGCAAAGAGAGGCCTGAGCCTGGCTGTGGTGGGTCCGTAGCCATCTCCACTACCAGGGTGGCAAATGGTACAACTTCTTTTTTTTTTTTTTTTAATGTGTGGAGTAGTGATTACTACTCCAGTACCACATACATTTATTTTTTTTTACCACTTACTGTTAACAATTATTTCTTTTTTTTCAATATATGAAGTTTATTGTCAAATTGGTTTCCATACAACACCCAGTGCTCATCCCAAAAGGTGCCCTCCTCAATACTCATCACCCACCCTCCCCTCCCTCCCACCCCCCATCAACCCTCAGTTTGTTCTCAGTTTTTAAGAGTCTCTTATGCTTTGGCTCTCTTCCAGTCTAACCTCTTTTTTTTTTTCCTTCCCCTCCCCATGGGTTTCTGTTAAGTTTCTCAGGATCCACATAAGAGTGAAACCATATGGTATCTGTCTTTCTCTGTATGGCTTATTTCACTTAGCATCACACTCTCCAGTTCCATCCACGTTGCTACAAAGGGCCATATTTCATTCTTTCTCATTGCCACGTAGTACTCCATTGTGTATATAAACCACAAACTCTTTATCTATTCATCAGTTGATGGACATTTAGGTTCTTTCTTTGGCTATTGTTGAGAGTGCTGCTATAAACATTGGGGTACAAGTGCCCCTATGCATCAGTACTCCTGTATCCTTTGGTTACATTCCTAGCAGTGCTATTGCTGGGTCATAGGGTAGGTCTATTTTTAATTTTTTGAGGAACCTCTACACTGTTTTCCAGAGTGGCTGCACCAATTTGCCTTCCCACCAACAGTGCAAGAGGGTTCCTGTTTCTCCACATCCTCTCCAGCATCTATAGTCTCCTGATTTGTTCATTTTGGCCACTCTGACTGGTGTGAGGTGATATCTGAGTGTGGTTTTGATTTGTATTTCCCTGATGAGGAGCGACGTTGAGCATCTTTTCATGTGCCTGTTGGCCATCTGGATGTCTTCTTTACAACTTCTGTTCTCCTTTCCTACAAACCCCTTGTGGTGCTCCCATCTTAGTTTCCCAAGAAGGCTTTTTATAACCTCTTGAACCTGATTGTGCCTGCATAACAATGTGTGTGTGAGAGAGAGAGAGAGAGAGAGAGAGAGTGTGTGTGTGTGTCTGTGTGTATCTGTGTGTCTCTGTATATGTGTGCCATTCTCTATGTGTGTTTATCTATCTCTGTGTGTGTGTCTGCGTTTATGTGTGTGTATTTGTGTGCATGTCTGCATGGGTGTAGGTGTACATATGATGGGCTCACCTCTGGCTTTGGGAGGATGATGCCACCATCATGGAGTCCAGGACTTACAGGTCAGAAGGATACCTCTGGGTGGAGATTCGGGGATCCTGTGTTCTACCTGGTTCCTCCTTTGCCACAGCCCTGCTTTGTGCTAATCATGATTGTTGGCTCCAATTTCCTCTTCAGTAAAGTTCAGAAACCGGTCAAAATGATTCTCATGGCTCTTTCCAGCTTGAAACACTTAAAAGGGACTCTTTACAAAGATGTGGGCACCTTGTAGGGAAACCACAAGGGACTGTGCAGGACCTGAGCCTAGCAACAGAGAGCTGAATGGATGAAGTTGGGACCACAAGCTGCAGAGGGCTAACGAGAGGGCCTGCTTGACAGGAGGCTCCAGTTGTGGGGTACAGACAGACTGAATGACTTTATGGGGAGAAGGAGTGAATAAATGCCAAGGCTCACTGTCCTTCCTCCCTCTAGATACTGCTGGGGCTCCTTGCTACCCAAACCCACCAGGAACCATAAGGGTAGGTAATCTGAGGGTGTTGCAGCAGGTCAGCCTGCAGGGCACACAACAGGTTGGAAAAGGGTGGAGGATAGATCTAGAGAGGCCAATGGAAGGGCTCCTACCTGGTGGGCCTGCCCCTTAAGCTAAGTCCACAGTGAGCACAAGGTGCCATTAGCTTCCTCACCAGCCTCCTGTTTTCATCTATTGATTGGACTTTAGCCAAAATATGATTAAACAAATCCTCAATGTCCTCCCTCTTGTGTGCTCCTACATGTACGTGCTCCTGATAACGGTCCACAGCTAAGTCAGGCTTCAGAACGTACTGATCCTACATCTCCTACATCTCGTCCCTCATTTTCATCCCATACCTAGCCTCCCACTCAGATTCCCATGGCCCCTTCCTTTCACTGTGGCAAGACACTCCTAATTAATCTTCTTGGTTCTGCTTCCAGAATTGAATTCTAAAAGCAGGACTCTCATCTTCTCCGTTCAAAATTCTTCGCTGTGCTCTCTTGTCTGAGGCTATAGTCTGGATTCATAGTTCAGACACAGGCCATGCTATAGTCTGATCCTGGCCTCCCTCAACTCTCAGGATCTGGATGAAACCCGCTTTTCAGTCTCATCCTTGGGACCTTTCTTCACGGCCCTGTGTTCCCACAGCTAGACGCTGCTGGAGACTTTCCTGTCTCCGCGGAGGGTAATCGCCATTTGTGGAGCACCTAGTGTGTGCCAGGAGCTGTCCTAGGTACTTACTCAGCTTGCACTATCTCCTTCAGTCTTCAAAATATACATATATTTTTAATGTTTATTCACTTTTTGAGAGACAGAGACAGAGTGCGATCAGAGCATGGGCAGAAAGAGGGAGACACAGAATCCGAAGCAGGCTCGAGGCTCTGAGCTGTCAGCATAGAGACCGACACGGGGCTCAAACTCATGAACTATGACCTGACCTGAAGTCAGACACTTAACCAACTGAGCCACCCAGGTGCCCCTCTCTTTTACTCTTCAAAGACAGGTAGTTAACAGGCCCTTCCTGCTACCCAAGTATAACAAATTTAACACAAAAATTCAAAGTAAAGTCAAAATTCAGAAAGGGAAATCCTGGGTGCCAGAAGCAAAGCCAGAGTGGTGAGCAGGAGCTAAATCCAGGGTCAGAAAGGATTGGAACCGAGAACACCATGTACGGGTGAAGGCCTTCAGTCCAGGCATGTGAGGAGCTGGAAGTGAGCCCTCTGCACATAGCCAGGGATCTCTAAGGTTAGAGATGCACCACGGGAGAAAAATTCTACTCCCCAGTTCAGTGCTGTTGCAAGGAAGGGTTGTCCATTCAAGGTTGAGGAAGAAAGAGAATCTTCTGCTAAAATTCAACCCCCAGGCTGTCCATGTAGGGTTGGGGGTCCCATTTACTCATGCACTTTGGGGCCCCAAGCTCATAAATTAATATCAAATGTTCGCTAGACCCACATTGCTGCATCATGTGGTAGCCAAGGTGACAGTTCTTCCGCAAACTCCTCCTGAAGATGATCCCTCATGAGAAACTTCCAAATGCAGAGAAAACAAGCCCTCAGTGGAACAGAGTGTGCAGAGGTAGCACTGAGAGATCTCCTACCTGAACAGGACAAACAACAGGCCACCTGGAGCATCTTGCTCAAGGAGGTGACAGAAGTAATGACCTCACATAAGGCAAAAACAAGATATGGTTTTACAATAATAGAATTTTAGAAAAAGAACAAAATATGAATTCCAGAAATAAAAGATCCAGTGTGACATAAACAACTCAGGACTGGGATTGCACATGCAGCTGGCCACACTGTGAGCTGCCGAATTGGTAGACAGGCCTGGGGAGCTATTTAAACCTCACAATAGTCCTGCGAGCCAGGCAACTGTTGCTTGGAGAGGTAAGAAACTTCCCCGGGACACCCTGACTTTGAACTCAGGTCTGTGTGACACTGCAAAATGCTGGGGCTGGTTTTTACTGGCTTGTGAGTGCTCACTGGGTACATCTCTTCCCAGTTCCACATTCAGTGACAAAACGTGGGTAGCTTGAAATTGGCCATGGTGAGAGTATACCACAGAAGATGGCAAATGCTATACTCAGGGCTTTTTTTTTCCTTAGAAAGTCTTGTTAAAACACTCACCAGCATACCACTGGTCTGACCACACTCCTACTTTAAATCAGGAGTCACAGGCAATCTCCCATGGGGAGCTCACAGGACTGAGTGGGGCTCATGGTGCACAGACGAACTGTGACAGAGCTTGAGTTGACTCTTGTTAGTATGTGAACCCAATGTTAACATCTTCCAATTTTTTCAAGAGAAGCTGCAAAATCCAGATTTTTATGTGGAATCTCAATTTTAAAATGTTGGCAACTGGTTCAGTTAAAAAAAAAAACACACAACAAAAAAAACCTTGCTCAAGCCAAAGAAAACACATCTGTTGGCTGGATTTGGCCATGGGCTGCAGATCTGTGATTTTCACTTTTAACCAATAAACTCCATTACTTTGTGTCATTGCTCCTTTCTGTTAATCCTTTCTATTAATGCCCTCCAATGTGTCAAGATCCAGCTTAAATGATAGCTTCTTCATGTTTCATCCCTCACTCTTGTCAAAGCCATCTTCTGAACACTGAGAAGATGGTTTTGAGCACCTGCATATTTCCCCTTAAAGAAAATACTTGTGTGTTTGATATTATTTGTGCAGACTTGTTTTTCTTCTCTGGTAGTTTGTAACTTCCCTGAAAATCAAGATCTATGTCTTGGTCATCTTTGTTTCCCTGCAAATGTTCAGCAGGTCCCTTGTATATAATAAACATTCAACAAATATTAGGTAAATTTTAAAACTGGAAACTCAGTAGATGTTTATTTGAATCCTATTTTATGCTTGCCTTGAGAATTGTGGCTTGTCTACTTAGCCAAGAAGACTAAAAATTTAGATGGGAAATTTCAAAGCCATGTTGACAGCACTTGAGACATTTCTCATCATTCCTGGTTTTATGAAACACGCTCAAGGGAAACCTTTATTTTCCTGTGCGTGTTGATGCCTATGAATAGGGGTTCCTATGCTAAGCTCTGTGGTCCAAAGAGGGGGCTTCCCATAGTAGTGGCTGACTGAAGTGATAGAATATAGAGCATTTTCCCATTTAATTTTTTTCTTAACCGAAATTTATTTGCTTGCTAACATTAAAAGCATAATGTTTACTCATATTGGCATGTAAAAGAATATTTGAATTCCTTCTAAAGTACAATGTAGAGCAGGATTTAAAAGAATACATGCACTTGGATGCAAATCTCAAATTAAAAATACTGTTTTTCTCCCTCATTTTCTTACAGTGTTTTAAACAAAGAATCTTTAGACTTTCAGTACTATAGATTTGTAAAGCTTGCAATTCTTCAGCTCTTAAATTTCCTTTGGGATATTCAAATGTCCTGGGGTAATGTTTCTCAAACAGTTGTTTGCTAATTCCAGAAAACAATTGGTTAGTTGTCTCTAAATTCTAAGAATTATCAGGGTTCCTTTTCTTTCATAGGCAGGGCAAAAATATCTTCTGCAGTATTTTTTCTAAGCAGGACAAGTTTAGAGCCTTCTGTCCTCAGCTGGTTTCTATTTTTGGTCAAAGATCTTAGAATTAGAAAAGCCCCAAACTTATCAGTACTTGGTGTTAAAAATAGGTTCAAAACAAACACTAAAAGGATATTCAATACAGATACTACATGTTTTCTTCTCACATTAATCATTAATTTTATTATTTGCATACTTTGGGACAAGGCAGTAAAAAATGAATATGGGCTAGTCATTTTTTTTCAAATTTTCTCACAAGCATATTTTAAACATAGGATCTAGTTTGAACCATTGCACATTTTTTTAAATTGTAAACCTTTAGTCTGAAAATGGCATAGAAACAATCTATAAATGCCATGTAAGTTGAATTTTCTTGTCATAGTTCAGAAAGACTTCAACTCTGCTAGCCCCTCAAGTTATCTTATTTCTAAAGTTTTGGAGATTCATGTGTTTTGTGTACAATCTTGTACATTTATTCAACAAATGTATGTTGAGGGCAGTAGATATACAGTGGTGAACACAACAGGGAGGCCCAGACCCCACCTTGTGCCATCAACAGTGTGTGGTCATATAGGGACTGAGTCTACAACTTTGACATTGTTGCTATCACATTCTGACCTCAATTTCTAAACAGCTTTGAAGTGTAATGTATTTGCTTTCCATTGCCAATAAGAGATGATTTCCATCATATCCAAGACCTAAGTTATTAAAGCTTGAAAGGAAAAGTTTTCATAATGTATAAGTTTATCCTTTGTATCAGTTCATTCCATCAGCTAAAGCCCCTGATCTCTGCTCTTTATTATGTTCTGCTGTACCAAGTTAGACCGACTATCCTTAAAACAAACTGACAGGCAAACATTGGATATATGTGGTGGACATATGTCAACCTAATGGGGATGATTGCCTTTTGTCTTTGTTCTTCTTAAATAAGTCCTGCATCTCAAACTGGAAGTTTACAAGTTTCCTTCATTGAAGTTGGAATTAATTATTTTGAATGATATGAATTAAATGGGGAGCTTTGTGGTCATTTACACCTTTCTTGTCCACCCCTACATGCACCTGCTCATTATTTACTATTGTCTTTCAGGACAGTCATGGTGTAGCTCCAAGAGGTCATAGACTATAACGGCCGGGTGTGGGGGGAAAGGGATTAAGGGGTAGCATTAGATTATCTGAATCCAGTCTTCTCCTTTGACTTGATGAGGGAGGGATCTGAGGCTCAGGGAAGTGAAATGAATTTCAAAGGGCACAAAGCTGGTCATGGAGTAGGATCCTAACTCCTGATCTCCATAAGAAGAATAATGCTGTAAATATTCCCGTCCCACCTTTTACGTCTCTTTACCTTGTTACGCTATTACGGTTGTAGAATATTAACTTCACTGATGCAATGTACTTATTTACTGAATATGAAAGTTTTAGGTTTTCTTCCATGAAGGACACTTTTTCTCATGCAACTCATGACTGGTTTTGAGTTGGTTCATCTCAGAAAATGCCATTTGCTGCTTGAGCTTAACCCAAAGAGGTATTTACAACAGTTCATTTTTTCAGAGACCAAAGGAGAAACCAAATGGTGCTTAGAGTTAACACATGTTGCCCCTTCCTTTTGCCCTGAGTTAGTTGATCCAGGGCCTTTACACCTTCTGTTTCTGCTCCCCTGAGGCAGTAGTTGCATTGCTGTAAGGAAGCAGCTGGAGGTGGAACTGGCCAGGCTCTGGGAAGGGAAATTGTATGTGCTGGATGGGAAATAGGAGAGCACGTCTCTTATCCATTTGGCTGAGCCACATGAAATTGTCAATATTGCACCACTTTTTACCCACAAATATGGTAATTTTATACGGCATACTCCAATAAGGCATTTCTTTTTCTCCTTCCTTCCCTCTTATCTCCCTAAGCCCCTGCAAGTATTTTCCCCTGGCCTGGTTGTAGGATCAATTCTCTGACTTACTATCAAACTTACACTTATTTCTCCTTATCATTAAAGGCTTTCAGGCTCTGTTTAGAATGTCAAAGATTTGCTCCTTGAAAGCCACCACAGGATTGAACCCAGGTTCAAAGGAGACGTTTAAACATAGCAATCAACCAAAAAAACACTCCTGTATTCAGCATCTGCCTGGTGTCCTTTGCTGCTTGTAAGAGCTTGGAAAATCAATAGTTCCATGCTGTTTCCTCACTGAAGCGGTCTGGCTCAGTGACTGGGGGCAATATGCTTCATATTAACATATCTTGAGAGATGAAACAGCTTTCTTCTTGCCTGGTCAGGTTGATACATGGTGGCTCTATCTTATCACCAGAGGAATATTATGGTTGGATTTCTATCACTCGTAGACCTAAAAGGGGTGCCCTGTGTTTCATCAGAAAAGGAGGGGGCCTACTTGGACTCATCAGGTAGCCAGACTTGTGTGTAATCGATGGGCAGCAGGACACTGCGGGGCAGTCGACTGTCTATCCAGGGGAAGATAATCCCATCACAGGCTGTGAGCCACTAGTTCTTAGTGTAGCTTTTGGGTGAGTCTGAAAAGCTCAGGTGACTGCCTCAGTCTCTTCATCCTTAGAAAACTTGGGAACTTGCCTAAGACCCAAATTGAATGCAAAGTTGGCCATGAAGATCCATAAGACCTTCTTGTGGAACTAGGCCTTGGTAGTAGAAACAGAACAATAGGCTGACAATTCTGGGTAAGTACACAGGGCCGGCTAACACTGTGGGAGGGGAAAACAGGAGGAATTGAAAGTCATTGGCTACTATTGTTCTTCTTTTAGTCATTCAGAAATGTTGCACTGCAACCCAAAACATGAAGCCTTCTTCACCCTTCACTAGGAGAAACGCAGTCTGAGACACTGCCTTTTCATGCAGACAGCACATATCGAGGACCTGGTTTGTACCGAGTGTTCCTTTCGGCCAGTGGATGTCAGATGTAGCCTCCAGATGAACAGCATCAACATCCCCAGGGAAACCTGTGAGAAACACAAACTCTCAGGTCCTGCCCTCCCTCCCCCCCTCCCCCGCCCCCAAGATCTGCAGGAGCAGAGAGGCTTTGGGAGTGGGGCCCGGTGTCTGTGTCCTCATAAGCCCTCCAGGTGACTCTGGAGCAACCCTAAAGATGGAGAACGATGGTTCTAGGCATGGGACGTGGACAGGTGAACAATACAGCTGGGCATGGTTTTGGTGGCTTTGTTCTTGTGTGGTAAGGTTCATAAAATGTGCCTGACAAACTGTTGCTTGGAAAAAATTCTTTGTTTGTCAACCAATGAAAAGAGGCCACATTGAGGAAATGATGAATTCATGTTTTGATGAAGTGTCACCATGTCCTTTGAAGCGAGGCCACATATTAGGAAATTCTGGAATTGCTAAGCCATGATATAATGTTGTAATTCTGCTGTGAACAAGTTTATGAGCCTTGATGAAGATTTTTTCTTTTTATTCTACTTCTTAACTATAGCCTGTAGTGGAGTTTTGATACTAGAAAATAATGCTCCTTGGGATTGCCTCAACCTAAAAACTGAGGGAATAGTTGAAAACCCATCAGTGCTGTCAAAAACACATGACCACTTTTGCTTTGGGTCTTATTTCCTACTTCCCTCCTTTCTTCCCCCCTTTCCTTTCTTCATTTCTTTCTTCCTTCCCTTCTCCCTCCCTCTCTTCTTCCCTCTCTTCTTTCTTTCCTTATTTTATTTCCTTCCTTTCTTATTTTATATCAAAAAATTAAAATCTGATGTCTCTGTCCTAAGGTGCTTATCTACATTTATCTCACACACCTGGAAATAGGGTTGCCTTAGTAACATTCATTAAAAGAAAACACATATCATGGTGAAAGGATCTTTATAGACACTGGTTTGTACATTTCCACAACAAGCTATGGCCTTCTGACTATTCCTTTTTGCAGTTAAGGTACCAAGGCTTGGAGAAGTAGAGCAGCCTGCTCAAAATCTAGTCGGTAAATGGCAGTGGAATTAGAGCCAATATATGAGCTCAAACTTTCTGCCTTCCAATGTCACGTATGCCCACTAGGTAATACATTGTGATCTGCCATTGCCATACCTTCTACTTGGCCTATTTTCACCTGTGCCCAAGGAGGATTGAATCTGGACACTGCTCCAAGGTGTACTGGGTGTGTTACTGGCCCCCATCCCTTTGCCCCCTCAGGTGCTGCCTCCTCTTCCATCTCTTCAGAGCCACCAGTCAAATGTGCTGCCAGAGAAGCTTCTGAAGGTGGGGCCTGGGACACCCATTGTTTGGAAGGAAGCTCCAGTGGTAGAATTTCAAGTGTCAGGTGTCAGGTGGGGCACTGAGGGCTCCAGGCCATTCTTAGAATTGGGCAGATCTGGTAGACCAGCAGGACCTTGGTGCCTGAGCTTCCACTAATGACTGGCACCTAGATTTCCACCCCTGGTGATGTTGGCAACATACTTCAGACTTCTGTTTGGGGGTATCTCACCAGCACTTATTCTAGCAACTAGGGTAGCTAATGCCCTTCTTCAAACCTTTCAAAGTTAAAGATTTGACAAAAAAGAAATTTCCTAATAGATGAGTGGCATATAAACATCAAATAGGAGATACTTCATACTTTGATTTTTTTTTTTTTGAAAAATAGAATTGATCTGTGTGGAACATGGAAAGGATAATTTTAGGGCATGGAAACTACTCTGTGTGATACTATGATGATGGATACATGCCATTGTGTGTTTGTCCAAACCTATAGAATGCAACACACCCAGAGTGAACCTAGTGTAAACTATGGACTTTGGGTGATAATGATGTGTCAGTGTAAGCTCATTGATTGTAACAAACATACCACTCTGGTGTAGCTAGTGGGGAGGACCATGCACGGAGGGGACAAGAGTTACATCGGAAATCTGTACCAACTCAATTTTGCTATAAACCTAAAATTGCTCTAAAAGGAAAGTCTATTTTAAAAAATTAGAATTTATCCTTAGAGAATGGAAAAATGGTTTTTAAGACAAATGTTTTCCCCTTCAGTCTGTGTGGCATACATCACCCTGCTGTTGGGAATTATTAGAAGAATTTGGGTATCAGTTAGATACCGTTTTTAAAACCATAGTTGGTTTAGAGGATAAAGGACCAATTAAATAGATAAGGAGAAAGGGCCCCGTGAAACTGACCCATCTAACTACTCGCATGGCCACTTAGCTAAGTCTGGGAAAGCTTCAGAAAAATGAAAACAAAAACAAACACCCAACCCTCCCTCAACTTTGGAATAAGAAAGAATCTGGTCAGCAATTCCTTATTCTAGACGTTGGTGAGCTGTCAGAAAGAAAGTAATGATACAGGACATGCTAGAAAAAAATCGAAGATAATATAGGGCTTGTTTTATTTCATTTCAGTGAGGTTTGAGGTTTCCAGCATCGCCTCCATTTTTTCGGGTTGACATGCAGGACTCAGAATCCTGATGTCAATTACCAGCCTGTCCACCCCACCAACACCCAGCGGCAGCCCCAGGGCAGCCCTGTGGGCCATTGGGAAGTCCGTCTGGTTCTTCCAGAAAGAGTCTTGTTTGTTTGTCTTTTCAGTGACATTCTGTTTATTCAGCTCTGTTTTCCTTTCTGAAGGAGAAAGCTTACAATTTTTTTTTCTTCTTGTCCCGCCCCCCGTGCCTCCCCCCCCCCCCCCCCCCCCCGCTTTTTATCTGCATTTCTGTATCACCACTGCAGATGAGAAGAATACAAACTCTGAAGGCAAAGTTGGGAGCCAGACCAGGAAAAGGAAGGAGCTGCTCGGAGGAGGGGTCCCCCTGGGGTGGGCGGGCGGCTGTCACCCACATTCCCGGGCGCCCTGCGCACAGCCTGTCATTTCCTCGCTCGAGGCAGGGCCGCCGGGCCGGGCGACGTGGGTGGGCTTCTGTGAAGACACAGTGTCTCGTCCCATTCAGGAACTGCCCTGGGCCTGGCCCCTAGGAAGGCGGGATGTTTGCTGTTTGAGTAAATAAACCAGCGGAGGCGCAGGCTGGCTGTGCCTGCCCCGCGCCCTCACCCCTGCGAGGCCCGGCCCAAACCGGGAAGAGGCCCCGCTGCCACCCACCGCGACACTGGCCGGGCGGAGGCGTGTGTCCCTAAGGGGGCTGTGACCGAGTCTTTTCCTGGACATTCCAGGAACCGGAGGGGAAAAGAGAAGCTCGCAGCTCTTTGTCTACTGTCATAGTGAGGAAT
Organism: Acinonyx jubatus; assembly: GCF_027475565.1. Lineage (NCBI taxonomy): Eukaryota > Metazoa > Chordata > Mammalia > Carnivora > Felidae > Acinonyx > Acinonyx jubatus. The sequence continues at coordinate 63,246,560 of NC_069391.1, forward strand.
GTGGGCCTGTCCATCTGGTTTTTTCTCGTTCCCTTGGGAGCTCTTGCTGGCCCACCTCTGCCCCAAACACTCCCCGAGGCCAGTCCCCGTCTTTGCAGTCAACTGCAGTCCCCGCCACTCAAAGGGGTGGGGGGGGGGGGTGGGGGTCCGCGGGCGGCACAGATTGGTTCTGGAGGCACTGGGCAGGTGTTTGATGCACATTTTACACACCAACAAATGATGGACATAAAAGGACAGGCTACGGGTTTGGATTATTGTCTCCTCTTTTCCTTCCCAGAAATTCATCTCTGCCCCTGCCGGGCGCAGCTTGTCTCTCCCAGCCAGGAGCCCAGGGTTTGTCGCTAGATTTTGCCCTCCACTTGCCTTTTTGAGAGGATCAAAAGCAAGCCGGGCCAGTGATGGAGGGACAGGATGGCTCTCTTCTGGGGCTGCCTTGGAAATCTTCCTTCCCCACAGATTTCCTTCACATTGTTGAGCTCTGTCTCTCTCTCCCTCTCTCCCACACACACATCGGTCTCTGTCTCTATCTCTCCATGCACACTCTGTCTCAAAGCCAGGAGATATATATTGTTTGAAATTAAAAGTGCTTCAAAAGCCCCTGACCAGGTACAGTCAAGCATGTCAAGCATTCAGATTGCACCCCCCCTCCCCAGTCACGGTTTAGTGCTTGAAGCCACCTGGACAGGATCTCCTTCAATGCCCAGTGCAAGGCTGTCCCTTGACAAATACCGACCACTGACCACCTACTAGGTGTCAGACACTGGAGGGGGCTGACTGTGGTCAACAAAAAAAGATTCAGAAAGTGCTCATGGCATTTCCATATATTAAGGAAGGCAGATAATTAAATAATTTCAATAAAATATAATGTAACAAGTGTTAGGAAAGTGTTATTTAAGATGGTATTAATTACATGGCACCTCATGATATCTTTTGTTATCTTAAAAAATGTTTTTTAATGTTTATTTATTTTTGAGAGAGAGAGAGAGAGAGAGAGAGTGGGGAGGGGCAGAGAGAGAGAGGGAGACATAGAATCCGAAGCAGGTTCCAGCCTCTGAGCTGTCAGCACAGAGCCCAACACCAGACTCGAATTCACAAACTGTGAGATCACCACCTGAGTGGAAGTCAAACGCTTAACTGACCGAGCTACCCAGGAGCCCCATCTTTTGTTATCTTGACCTGTTGTTATTGAAATATCTCATTGTGTGATTTACTTGGCCTTCCAGCTAACCGTTAAGCTTCTGGAGGATAAGAACAATGTCTTACACGCTTTCTATCTTCCACAGTTCTAAGTCCACTGTGCTCCAGATACACCCGTAGTTCTAGCTGGGAGTACTCCTGCCCCCAGGGAACATGTGGCAATGTCTGGAGGTGGAAGCATTTTTGATCGTCACAACTTGCACGACTCAGGGGAGGGCGCATCTAGAGGGCGAGGCCAAGAACGCTGCTACACCCTGCAGAGTACAGGACGGCCCCCGCCCCGAAAGGGAATTACCCAGCCCCAAATGTCAGCAGTGCCAAGTCGAGCCCCTGATCTGGGGAAACCCTTTGGGCTCCTCCTCACAGCATCCTTCTTCTAGCAAGGTCCGAGGTCATCATTGTTTTGATTCTACTTCAGGTCATCAGTCCTGAAGTCATGTCCAGGCCCAGTCTGCGTCAGCTGGCACAGCTCCACCCAAGGCCTCAGCCAGACATGTGCGATGAGAGGGCGGTCTCGCTGGGGGAAGTCTGAACACCAACACTGGCAATTCTCCAGCTCTCACTTGGTTCTTCGAAAGTGGCAGGGTAGGGATGTTCCTGGAATGGTAACTAGTAACTACTACTCATACGATTCCACTCAGATGTTTCCATGGTACAAAAATCAAAACTGGAAATCTGGCTTCTTGGCCCCACAGCATTGAAGTAACTAAAATCGAAGTCATGTTTTAAAGTGGTGTCAACTTTGTGGTAGCCGATGTGACGCTAAGAAGAAACAGGGTCCTGAATGACCGAGTAGGGTGCGGTGGCTTTGTAACCCCTGCTTCGTGCAGCTTCTGAGGCTGGGTGAGGACCGAGATCAGGAAACTGCACAGCAAATACCTGCTCACTGTCAAGGAGATGTCCAGCTTCCTCACACATCAGGATAGAACATTCTGTACCCTTTTAATGAAGGGCAATTGCTGGTCTTTGCTGAGGCAGAGTGCATCTCTGCAGAGATTACTGACCATCCTGGGGACAGGGAGGGGCAGGAGCAAGGAAGAATGACACTCAAGTGACAATGGGCTGGGCTAGTGGTTGAGGAGAGAATCAGAAGGAGGTTCTCCCATGAGGAGGCATGCCCACTGGTGCTTAGGGGCCATGAGGTCTAATATCTATGCTTCTTTTCTCTCTTTGCCTTGTAATTCCTCAAGGCTGCTAGTTAAGATCACTAAGCGTGACCATCTCCTTCCAGGATGGCTTAGGAAATACCCCAACCCCGTGGTTAGGCTGAATGGTAATGTAGACAGAATGGCACGGCTGTGATGACAGGGCTCAGGTAGAGTGGGAAAGCTGCTGTTTGCAGAAATGCCCAGGAAAGGATATTCTTGCAATCCACAGAAAGGACACTCAGACCATAGCTGTTTGAGTATTAGTGGGGAAGCATGAACTCAAAGAGCTAGAAAACTCAGGGGCACCTGCATTATAGGTGTCTACAAACATGCCAGAGCTTTAGTATCTGAAGGTAACGTTGAGAGGCCCTAGTGGGCTGGGATGTGCCTGGGGACTCAGAGAAAAGCAGCTTGAGGCCTTCAGAACCTCAGTGCCAGAGGATGGCACTCAACTGTCTTGACCAGCAGGTCTCCAATGGTGATTTTGCTTCCCAGGGGACATTTGGCAATGTCTGGAGACACTATTGGTTTTCACACGTGGCAGGGTGCTACTGGCATCTAGTGGGTGGAAACCAGGGATATTGCTAGATATCCAAAATACACAGGATGGCCTGACAACAAAGAATTATCGGGACTAAAATGTTGATAGTACTGCTGTTGAATGACCCTGGGCTAGAACAAAGAGAGAGAGAAACTTCTTGAGAAAGACTTTAAGATAAGGCCCATGTGGCCAGGGCTGTGAAGATCTATGAGAGATTCCATGCCACTGAGGAGCACGTTGCAGACACAAGCCACCCACGTCTACTTGGGATGTGCTGGCCTGTGTCCTATCCTGCAATTTTAGCCTCAAGGGAGGGTTAAATCCTAGAATATTTTCATGCATGTGTGATTCTGAGTCAGCCTCTCCCAGCCAGGTTCTTTGAAGGGGGTTGGACGGTTTTCTGTAGTGAGGCAAAGTGAAAATCCTTGAGGGGTCTGGAAGAATGTGTCAGCTGAGCTGCTTCCAGACTCCTGCTGAGTATGACTGGACCGAGCCTGGGGTATCCGGGCCTGGAGGATTGGTCCTTGCCGAAAGCATCGAATTCAAAGTACAAAGTAGCTTTGTCAGTTCTCCCAGTGTTGTAACGATAGCAGGGAGAAAAGGAGTTGGCCTTCACTCCGGCTGTGCCAGAGCCCAGACTCAGGCGGCAAGAACAGCGTTCAGGAGTGGGGGAGGCAGGCGGGGGAATGCCTCACCGAGGGAGGGACAGTCTAGATGTTCAGGTGGGCAAGCAGTGGGGCCTCCTCTGAGGGACCTGCCTCCATTTTTGTGTGATCTGGGTCAGCATCTTGACATCGCCTTGTCCCACCCTGGCCAGGCTCTCACGAGAAGAGCAGCCACCTTTGGTGGCACTCGGGGTCTCCTGAGATTCCTAGTCACTGAGGGAGCCTTTCTGTGCTCATTGGTAGGGCATCTGTAGATGTATGATTTGTTGTCCCTTTAATTATGCCAGGAGATGTGCATACAAATACCCAGTGACACAAATTGGTGCCATCTTATAAACAGCTGGATTAGGACTCCACACCAAACACACATGAAGAAGAGTGACAACTATTAAGTTGATTTCTCTGTATTTGAAAAAGCAAAGGCCTTTGGAAATACACGCTTCTTGGATTTGAATCCAGGTCAGAAGGACTTTTAATGATCTCTTCTCTGAGCCTTGTTTTTTTTATCTATAGAACTGTCCAAGGATTGGAAAGATCCAGGTGATGCAGTAGGTACAGTATCTGTCCCAGAGAAGGTACAAGCAAGAAGCTGCTGTCCTTATTGTTAGTATTGTTCTTTCCTACGCTTCATTCAAGACCCGGCAAGTCAGACCTGATTCAATATTTTGCAACTGGCACATAGGGCACGTGGAGCTACTGTTCCTTAACTGTAGCTACCTTGAAACGTCTCAAAAACGTTTGGTAGCACATCCCGTATCTGGTGTGTGTGGAGATGAATTAATCAACACATAAAGGCAAATACTGCCTACATGACAAGTATGTAAGAGAAATAATAAAATAAATAGTTGAAAATAAATTCTCTTTGAAAAAGAAGGTAAAATAAAACAATAGAGTAACATCACCTGGATGGACACATTGCCAAAGTTCTTATCACCTGGTAAAGTGCTCAGTAAATCATCTAAGATGCTATCACCACAGATGGCTACGTGGGAGGGTCACTTTATCATTATGTTTTTATGTTTTAAACTTCAGCTTTCTAAACCTTTCATTGCTTTTGTATTACCTGTCTTAGGAAAGAGGTATGTGTATAAATGAAGCTGTTTCTCAGATTCTATATTTGAATAAATTGGAGGGGTGTGTGTGTGTGTGTGTGTGTGTGTGGAGAGCGCAGGAGGAAGGCAGTTCAAAAAAGTCTTACCCATTCAGATATTTTCTTAGGGTAACTTTTCTAAAAGCAAGTTTGTAAAACCATTTTAGATTTAGGACCCAGTAGCTGGACACTTTAAATTTAGCACTGATATAAAGAAATTCAACATTATCTTTGGTTTCCAAAAATGTCCATGTATTTGTTTTCTCATTCACTAATACTTATACCTATCTATTCATTCTTTAATATTTATTGAGTACATTGAAGGCATATAGAAAGACACCAAGGTTACACAGGCATGTGGGGGATACAATGTGTGGGACAGAGACCCTTTATTCCAGGAGTTTATAAGGGAGGTGAGAGAAAATGCCCCTCCTCCTTTTCCTTGAAATGGCTCAATGTGGAAGAGATTGCTAGTTTTCTAAACACCCATTCTCATCTCACCAGTGGGATACAATTCGAAGTAGAGGCTGATGCCCTTAAAAAGAAGGATGTGTCCTCCTCTCCCCTTCCCCTTTCTGGTGGAACTCAGATGTTGTGGTGGTGAGCCATGGCTGCCACAGAGAGCCTGGCAGAGCAACAACATGGAAGAAGCATGGGAACCCCCCCCCCCCCCAACAACTCCACAGTGGGGCTGCCGTACCAGCCCAGGGTGCACATGCTCAGATAATTCTTGCAAGAGAAAGACACTTGTATCTTGTTTAAGTCATTGTTGTTCTGGTCTCTGTTGTGGCAGCGGAACCTGTCTGTTAATTATTACAGGAAGTGTCAGGGCCTGAGTGAGCATAAGCAGGACTAGAGTAGTCAGGCTTTATGGAGAAACTGCACTCCACTCATTTTCTGCTGTTAGAATTTCCAGAAGCAGAGGATAAAGTAGAGGTCACTTCAGATGGTTCAAAGAAGGATACCTGTTTGAGGATGGCAAGGAGGCCAGACCAGCTGGATGGGATGGGAGTGTGCAAGGAAAGCCTGGTGCATGGTGGACAGGATTTGGAAAACTTGGAATTCCCAGTGCAGAATTTCAAAACTTATCCTGAAAGCATCAGGAAACACTGGAGTTTTGGAAGCAAGTTGGAAAGAAATTCTGGAGCTGGCAATTTACCAGCAGAAGGAGACTAGATAAGAGACTGGTCCAGGGGTTTTCCAACTGTGTTCCCCAGAAGCCTTGGGGAACATTCTAGGGCACCAGCGAGGGGCTGATTGGAGGTGGGAAAGGGCAAGAATCCTTGCTTCTCCTCATTTGACCCAGGAACCTCCATTTTATCTGTTTAGTGTAAATTTGTGGCTTCTGTGCAAGATTTTACTTGAAGAAAGGAGCTCACGGGGTTAAACATTTTGAAAGCTACGGGACTGTGGGTGGTCTGGGAAAACAGCAAACCCAGCCTGAAGTCTGTATTGGATGGAGGATGCTTAGTGTTTAGATGTTCTGTGTTTACGAGTTTAAGAGCTCTGCAATCACTGTCTGCAAGCACGTAGGGCTCTCCTGCCAACTAGTTAAGATTTTAAGCCTCAGTTTCCTTATCTGTAAAGTGGTAATAAGAGTGGTCTCTTCCTAAGAGATGTGGTGAGGCATGAGTTCTTATACTCAGAGCACATAAAGCAGTGCTTCATATGTATTAAATGCTCAATAAATGTTGGCCAATGTTTATTATTATTATTATTATTGTTTTATAAGGATGAAACTTGCAGTAGATTATTAAGCCAATGTTGACAGGTGGGGAACAACAGACACACAACTGGGTGAGAAATCTGCAGCTTTCATTGAAAATTCTCACTGGGAATTAATTCTGGCTCTGGGGAAAGAAGGTTTTAAATGATGTTAACTTCAGTGAACTGTTAGTAATCAGAAGACTGAAGTTTCAAGGGGAACTGCTCTGCCTAACCTCAACACCTGCTAAGCACTCAACAACAGCTATCAGGAAGTTTCTAGGACTGGATGTCAGAAAGTGACTTTCATGGAGGTAGATTCCCCAAAGCCAGTTCTTCAAAAGCGAATCCTCCTTTCCTCTATTTATTGTTCTCCCAGAGGACCTTAAGCCATTGCCTTTCTTTCCAATTTGCCTTCCTCTTGCTTTTCTACCAGAATTCTCTCTCCTAGTTACACAGAGGGCAATGAGGTACAATGTATCTCTCTTGCCCTCCAAAATAAATCCCAGAAACCTTCTGCCATTTTTGCTTCAGTTTCAATTTTTTTTCACTGCTTGTAACCATCAGAAATACAGTTACAGGGAGCAACACATATAATAAATGATGAGGGTGGGGTCGGTGGAGTGCAACTCTTGATCTGGGGGTTGTGAATTCAAGCCCCACACTGGGTGTAGAGATTACTTAAAATCTTAAAAAAATAAAAATAAATAAAAATAAGTGATGAGGGCATTATAAGCTCCCAGGAAATCTACAGAAATTCTGCTCCGTCTTTCTGCCCTCCATTTATGTGCAATAAAAACTGTATGTCTTCTGTGACTTCTTTCTTAGAGACGTTCCTGGATTTCATCTAATTCCTGTCTTGGAAACAAAGTTACACAACTCTGTGTAGGTGGGGCCTTAGAGCAAACAATGTAGACTTTGGATGAAGAACCACAAAAAAAGGTGTATTGTAAAATCCCCATTAAGAGCAAGAAGAAGAAAAAAAGAGAGAAATCACTTTTTGGGGTACAGGGTTGTGTAAGGATGACATGAGACAGAGAAAGTAGAATCACGTGCCTTCTGTTTCATGTTTCTTGTTTGTCCCTCCCTCCCTCCCTCCCTTCCTTCCCTGTCTTTCTCACTAGTGGCCAGAGGTCCTGAGGGGTAGAAATTCCCACCTGAGAAGCCTGCCTGCTTGCATCCTGTTCTCCCTCTATCCTGGACATGTCAGTAAGTTCCTTCTCTGCCTACAAGCATGCCTGAGCTCTGTGGATATAAACCGTTCGTGGCCCTCCCCCTTCTCCAATGCCCCCTGATGAAGATTCTCATGTCTAGAGGTGTTTGCCCATTTACAACACAGTCACCAGCCCAGTGGTGTTCTGGGAGAGTCCTGCGCCAAAAGACATACCAGAATCTTTTATCCAGAGCTCCCCAGGTGACTCACTGGTGAGAATAACTTGCCCTGTTGTGAACAACAGAGGGGCAGGTGGGGTTAGGGAGAAATTAGACAATGTATCAAGAGACGATTATTGAAATAACCATTTTTTTACCTAAAAATGTAAATTAACATAGCACTTGAAGCCTGAAACATGCTGTGAAAATATGGCTTAGTTCCCAAGGGAAGAAAAGACCTGTTGCTTCTCTACTCGCGACGATGTTAGGGTGGCCCCCAACTTTATATAACCTTGAAGTGATGAGTCGGATTTCATTCAATACGGCTTAAACTTCAAAGCTTTCATAAGCAGTGGGCTCATGGGTTCAATATGGCGCAGGTACCAATGTCTGTATTTGTCTCCTCGGACTTGTTCTGGTTGGAAAAACCACATTTACTGATGTGGTTTCTATCAACACCTTAATTAGAGAAGTGGCTCTAAGCAGAAGAGAAACTGACTCGCTGTGGCCAATAAATGTCTCTGTATTTTAGTCTCTTCATATCTGAGTTGCATTCTCCCCCACCTCCCCCTGGCCCAGAGGAAACCACAAACAAATACCGACTACAATTGCACCGAAGACTGTACAGATGCTGTGGGTGGTGGGGGAGGCAGGGCTCTTGTGGAGTTGTGGTTGAATCACCTCCAGGACCAGTGGGAGGTCACCAGACTTCTTGCCTTAGAGACATTTACTTCTCTTCGACTCAATCTTAAGAAGTCTTGCCAGGGTGAAATGAACTTGAATTGCTCCTGGCCTGCTGCTTTAATTTAATTTTTTTCCTGCTGGTTGGGAGTGTGGATGGTCTGGGTTGTGCTAACTGTGTGAAGTGAAAACCTCATCTGTTGTTATTTGTGGATTTTCGTGAAAACCAGGATGCGTGTCAGAAAGCCATCCCTGCGTGAAATCTTCTGAAACAAAGGGGTCAATGAATCCAGCAGGGGAAAGCTTGCCTGAGGAAAATGTTCACATTCTCTGAGCATGCTGAGTTAGCAAGTCCGTTTAGCCAATTCCGAACGTCTATTGAGCACTTTTTGTATACCAGAGCTCCACTGAGTGTGAGACTGGATACCAGCAATGGATAGAAGACAGAGAGAAAGCCAGGTGGACTCTGATTCCTGACACAGGGAAGTGAAGAAGACCACCGCTGTGGTTGGCCAGTTTTCCAGTTTGGGGAATTCCTTGAAATGTACCAGTAGGACCATGCCTCCCTGGTAGCATCCCAAGATGATGGAAAAGCCCTATTTTCTCCCTTCCTTAGCCTCACCTTCAAATCTGTGGGCTCTGCTGTGCCCACTTATTCAATTTCAGCGCCACATGAAGGTCCCCACTACCGGGCAGGGGCCAGACTTCTACCTGCTCTGTTCCCCAAGCTGTACACTCTGGTGAAGGGCCGTGTCCACCCATAGGGGGTGCTTTCTCTCGTTCTTGCAGAGGCACCCCACACGTTTGTGGCTGTGAATTTGGTGCACTGAAGTTCCTTGCTAGACCAGCCTAGCACTGGACTAAAGACACTGGACAAGGATATAAAGAAGCAAATGACATCCTCCTTGTGTTACCTGATGCAGGAAACCCTAAGTGGAGACCCAAAGACATTCCTGGACTTTTTCAAAAGCCATGTCAAGAACACCTGTGCACACCCCACCCCCCACTTTCATCTTTCTGACTTCTAGCTCTATTCTTTCTTTGGGGGAAACTAATAAATGCCAGAGTGTTTAATATCTTATGATAAAAATTGGAGCTATCAGTTACCAAGTGTTTCTTCTTCTTTTCTTAAATGTTTTTTTAATTACTATTTATTTTTGAGAGAGAGACAGAGTACTAGCAGGTGAGGGGCAAAGAGAGGAAGACACAGAATCCAAAGCAGGCTCCAGGCTCTGAGTTGTCAGCACAGAGCATGACGCGGGGCTCAAACTCACGAACCACGAGATCATAACCTGAGCCGAAGTCGGACGCTTAACCGACTGAGTCACCCGGGCGCCCCTGAGTGTTTCTTCTTTGGGCATGAGGCCTGATGCTCAGTTCTTGGCATGGACCTTTCTCTGTAGCCCTTGCAGCTGGTAGTGCCTGATATTACTGCCCCACACATGGCCTTAGAGGTCTACCTGCTCAACAATTCATGCAGCTCCCTTCAAGAATCACTGCATTTCTGAATAGGTGGGGGCTCCAGAGAGAATCAGGGTTGAGCGGCAGGCAATTAGTGAGGGATGATACCCTCCCTGTCTTGCAGAGCTGGGCACACCTGCACCGGTGAAGAGAAGTATCAGCTTTTAGAAAAGTGAAAGGCGGTAGCTTCTGTATTGGTGAGACCGACATTGCAGGTGTCTAGGGAAAGAAGAAGGAAACAATATTACTTAAACTTCCATCTATTTCTTGAAAAAAATAAAATCCTGCATTGAACACTGCAAGCAAAAAAAGAAACAGGGCTTTCCTATAGGACGTGATCTCCAAATGCAGGACAAAAGTGAGTTTCTCTTTCAGCGTAGTTCACGTCGGCACTAATTTCAAATGCATTTCTGTTTGTAGGGCTGACGCTTGGTGCCCTCAGTACAGGCTTTGGCATTTGACTCCTGCCATTGTTTGGGGAAGCGAAGGAAGCAAAGACCCAGAGAACCTACCTTTGCCTTCCCGTCTGCTTCTGTGTGTCTGCCCCTCAGACACACACAGAGCCCTTAGTGTTCAGAGGCACCTAGGAAGGAGGGAGCCATCAACACCTGGCATTTCCAGGGCCCAAAATTTCAGCAGATGCTGCCTAGCTGGACTGTCAACAATGTCATGATTTGGCCATTTTTGGAAAAGCAAGTGGACTATTCTTGAGCACTGCTTTCAGTGATTAATAAGCATACTGTATACATTGGTCTGCACACACACGTATGGCGCTCAAGCCCACCTGGGCGCTCAAGCCCACACTCACTGCTGACTCAAAACCCTCGTCAGCTGCACTTTCTCTAGTAACAGAAGTGATTACTCTGACGGGAAATGCAAAATTAAGCTCTGAAGTGATTTCTTTAGAAATCAGTAAGAAGGGTTTACTGGAACTTTTTTTTTTAAGATGAAAAGTTTGTTTTCCCTTAAGGATTTGCTCCAAAAAAAGCAGCTCTCACCATATGTTTTCCTGGAGGGGGGAAGGAGGGGACAGAATGTACAAGCTGAATGCTGCTGACTAAATATTGCAGTTCTGGATTCCACTGGTGGTTCGTCACCAGCATCCTGGAAATGCCTTGGCCAGCCTGCCAAGTTGAAGGCAATTTAGAAAAGTCCGGGACAGACTTGGTGCTTCAGGTGTATTAGAGTGTCCAGTAGCTGAATCTATTATCAGTAAATGCATTTTTCCCCCCCAGGATAAGTGAGAAAAGGATCAGTCTATAACAAGATTTTAAGATTTTCTTAGCCCAAGTTTTATAGATTTTATTTTTTAATTAAATAATTAATTAATTATTTTTTTAACGTTTATTTAATTTTGAGAGAGAGAGAGAGAGAGAGAGAGTGGGGGAGGGGCAGAGAGAGCTGGAGAGAGAATCCAAAGCAGGCTCCAGGCTCTGAGCTGTCAGCACAGAGCCCGAGGTGGGGCTTGAACCCACGGACCATATGACCTGAGCTGAACCTTAACCAACTGAGCCACCCAGGTGCCCCTTATAGATTTTAAAGGAATGTGGTGATCAGTCTTTGAATCCTGACCTGAACATGGAAGGTGGCCTGGTCCAGCGGAACCAATAATGATAGAGAGCTATAAAACCATAGAATCAGGATTAAAAGTAACCGTCAGAGTTTCCTGGTTCCACTCTTGTCCTGAAGGTAGTATTATCACTAAACTCATTTGGATAGGGCTCTGCCTACCCTTCTTTTAACGTCTTTCAGGGAATAAAGTTTTATGGGCTACTTTGGTAATTCTCCAGAGGGATTATCATCAATTCATTCATCCATTCATTCAACAAACATTTATAAAGTGCTGACTCTATGCCTGGCCTTCTTCTGATCTCTGGGGATATATAATAATCAGAAAGTGCCCACATCCCTGCCTTCATGGGACTTACGTTACACTTACATTGGGGGTGAAGGGAGTTTGGAAAATGTGAGGATAAAAAAGAAATGAAGTGAATAAGTCAAACATATAGTAGGTTAGATGGTGAAAGTGTTATTTGAGTAATACTAATCTGTAGCTTATGTTTGTGTGAGGCTTCAAGATTTCCATGGACCAGGACATGTGTATTCTACGGGATCTTCACAAGAATAAAGGGTCTAGAATGTTAAGGCCATTCCTCCAGGTCACACGATTAAAAATGTCTCTTCCAGAATTGGAACGCAAATCATCAGGCACTTGATGTCCTTCCCCCATATCTAACTTAAGAAATGAGCACAGCAACTCAAGCACCTGTCTCTTTTTGGTACTCAGTGGGGACTGGACAGGAACTGCTCATTCTCCTACCCCTGGAAGACTGAGAATTCTGTTGTAGAGCTGGCGAGGTAGCCTGTTTTGCAGGTTGAATACCATGGTTGTTCAATAATAGTGACTCTAGTTGCAAGGGCCCGTGAGGGCTAGACAGAAATAATCACAGAAGGATGGCCTCGGAGGGACACCATTCCAGGATGCCAGGGAGAGTCCTGCTGGGGAGGAAGCAAATGATTTCACCCTTTCGAACATCTTCCAGTGGGAACATGAAAATATAGCCTGGGCAGGCTCTGCTCACATCATGTCGCTGTGACACCAAGTTGAAAACCAGAGGGGGTTGAGAGACAAACAAATGAACAAGTGTTTACTTCTGTGATATGCTGTGATTCCTCATACTGGGCAACTTAATTCCCCTTTTATTCTGTTACAACCCCACCTGTTCTTCCCTGCCATCAAACAGAGGAGGAAAGGAGAACCGGATGGTTTATAATAGTCATCAAAATAATTAATTAATTTCAGCAGCTTTCTTTGAACTCAAATTGGAGAGAACCACGGGCTGTTCATTCTCAAGGGAAGGTGGGAATCATGAGGAAACGTGAACATTTGAGGCTGATAGTGGTATAACATATGGGAAATAAAAGAGTAGAAGTTTTTGACTCAGACACCACTGGATGTGAATTCCAGATTGGCCCCTCACTAGCCTCAGACCTGAGACCAGGTTTTTAAAGCTCAGGTTCCTTATTTACAACACACAGAGAGATGTTGCCTACCTGGAAGATTGTTTCAAAGAGTGAGTGGGATCTCACGACATATGACACAGGGCAGCGACTCAGTAAGTATTATAGTGTCACAGCCATGTCCAATGTGAGTTCATGTTTTGCAAATCCAACTATCCGTGTTTGGCAAGGAGAGAGTGGGGGACAGATAAAGTTAAAAATGTGTCCCAGCGTGTTTAAATATCTTGTTCAGGGGCGCCTGGGTGGCGCAGTCGGTTAAGCGTCCGACTTCAGCCAGGTCACGATCTCGCGGTCCGTGGGTTCGAGCCCCGCGTCGGGCTCTGGGCTGATGGCTCAGAGCCTGGAGCCTGTTTCCGATTCTGTGTCTCCCTCTCTCTCTGGCCCTCCCCCATTCATGCTGTGTCTCTCTCTGTCCCAAAAATAAATAAATGTTGAAAAAAAAAATTTTAATATCTTGTTCAAAGAAGGCAGCCTGAAAATCTCTTGAGTGTGTTCACTCTTCCATTCAGTGAACCTGTATTTGGGGGACAAGCACGTGCTTCTCCCCCACAGATCTCAGTTCCTTCATGCCCCCGGGGTGCGAACATCTCAGCAGCCCATGTGTGACTCTCAGGCTTAAGGCTGCATATATTTCATACCTCATGCACCTTAACTGCAATCCAACTGTCTCATCAGAGGCTCAACTAAAGGAATGGTGATCAATGGTTGTTTTGGCACCATGTAATAGTTGCCGTTTGTTCTGAAACCAGAGAAATGTGAAATAATAAAAAGAAGATACAGTGTTTTCCTGTTATATTAGTAAAGGTCTTTGAAAAAATGATAGTACCCGGGGTCTCCCAAGACACTCATTGTCAATGGTGTAAATGAGGTTTTTGGAGGACACAATAATAGGTATCAAAAAGCATAAAAGTGTTTGGGTCTCTTGATGTCATAATTCTACTTCTGGAAACTTTTTTGAAGACGATAATGAAATAGGATCTCACTGCTTTCTAATTTAAAAAGTTTGTCACAAAGTAACCCGTAAGACCAAATTACTGCAAACAACGTCAATGCCCCACAATATAGGATTGGGTAAGCAAAGCATTTATTCAGCAGACACTACTGAGCACCTTGCCATGGTGCCCGCTGTGGCCCTGGCCCCAGTGCTACCTCAGGATGGTTCTCCTCAGACATGTGCTCTGAACACATAGTTTGACCCAGTGTTGAATGCACATGTTTGTAAATTGATATCCCATGAGAGCCACGTATTGCCATCTTAGCACTTCAGGGCTTCATGGATACATCTGAAATCTTATTTAAAAATTTAGCTAATGTTTCAGTGTTCACTAAAGAACTCCAGTAGTGAACTTTTTGAAGTTTGATAGTACAGTGTGGTAACAGTGACATCTCAGTACCATCAACCAACAGAGTGCTCCTGTGATCCTGTGTTCACGTGTGTGAGCTAAACGGAAGCCTGTTTGCAACTGAAATCAGTGCAGGAAGGGAGGTGAATTGTGGCAACTTTGTCAGTGCTGGGTATCATAGAAGATGCTAGTGCCTGAGGGGCCGGTGGGGGGGTGTTGATGGCAGGATCTTTATGGAGATTTATCATATAAGAAATGTCTCTAGGGGGCGCCTGGGTGGCGCAGTCGGTTAAGCGTCCGACTTCAGCCAGGTCACGATCTCGCGGTCCGTGAGTTCGAGCCCCGCGTCAGGCTCTGGGCTGATGGCTCGGAGCCTGGAGCCTGTTTCCGATTCTGTGTCTCCCTCTCTCTCTGCCCCTCCCCCGTTCATGCTCTGTCTCTCTCTGTCCCAAAAAAAAAAAAAAAAAAAAAAAAAAGTTGGAAAAAAAATTAAAAAAAAATGCTTTAAAAAAAGAAGTGTCTCTACCAATGATTAATATGTCCTTCCTCTAAACCAGTGGTTCTTGGGGTGGTTTTGTCCCCAAGCAGACATTAGGCCATGTCTGGAGACATTTTTGATGGTCATAACTGGGGGAGAGGTATTACTGACACCTGTTGGGTAGAGTCTAGGGATGTTACTCAACATCCTTCAGGGCCCAAGACAGCCAGCTCCTCACAACAAAGAATTATTAATTGGAAATGCCAGTAGGGCAAACCTTGAAAAACCCTGCTGTAAACACACCCAGCTAAAGTCAAGTCTCCTGCCATCTTCATCTCCGGGGCCTGAAGGTTTGGTCTGTGGAGCTGGAACACCCCCAAACTCACAATGAATGCACTGCTTGAAGAGGCTTTCTGAATATAACCTCGGATTGCTGCCTTCACTTGGTCATCTTTCTTTTTCTTTTTCTTTTCAAATAAGTCTCAATTTTAATAAGATCCTCTACACACACACACACACACACACACACATTTATTTGCTACTGCACATTGAAAGAGCACACCAAAAAACTTTTGTTACCATTCAAATTTTTGAAAACCAGAAAATCTAGTTTATGCACACTGCCCTGATTATACTGTAGCCAAACCACCCAATGTTTCTATGTCTTCCCTCTGTACAAGCTACTCGACTTCCAATGTTTGATGTTAGGTTTTATCTGAATGACTTCAGGCTTCTAAAACACACTGGCAACACTCAAAACCTATTAGTACTTCTTTGGGTCAAATCAAAAAGTGGAGGTAAAGTATACTGAAGTCACTCAAACACAAAATCCATGGATTCCTCACACATTACTGGTATCAAAGTAGAAAAGACACAAAAAAGGCAGAGCTTGTATCAGAGATTATCAAAATATTATACAGTCTGTCCTAATGTAGGGCAGCTTTCCCAAGCTGCTGCATAATGATCCTCACACTACTAGCAGGGAAAAACAGTACAAGAATAGGGTTTTTGTTTACATCGACCCTGTATCGTAATTATTCTCCATGCCCGTATCTTCAGAAAGATCTCTATGATACAACCAATAATGACAGCTACATCAAGATCTTTCCACTCTTGATGCAGTCAACATCAATTTCCTTCTGCCATAGTTCTTTCTGAAGCACGGAACGCTGGTTGAGGTAGTGCTGGTACTTAATAAATCGCGCCACCATTTCCATCCTTTCTTTCCGAGCAGTTAACGATGCCCTTACTCCACCCCTCTTCCTGCTGAATGTGCAGTCAATAAGCCCCTGTGGGTTCTTCTCTCTGTCCTCCTGTTGTGGTGGATATTTGGATAGAGGGGAGGAGGGGAGTTTGATAATAGGGTTGAGGGTCAATTTGCCACAAGTCTTTATTAATACTTCTGAGATAGGTTGAGAGGCAGTTGAGCCATCCTGGGAATTCTCTTCACTGGGCGTCTAAGAAGACTCCGGGGCGCAGGTTGGGTAAAGTTGCTTTGCTTTGGTGAGTCCATTGAAAGCCCAGTCACAGACCAGGCTTAGAGTCAGATTCCAGTGGAAGGTGATGCTCAAGACTCAACCTGCTACGAAGTAGCCTGGAGAGAACTCTACAGGCCCTTTAGAGCAAGAAAAACCCAAACTCCAACAAACCTTGGTGAGAGAAAGAACAAACCTCCATCATCTTTATTTCTTTTTGTTTGTTTTATAAATTTTTAAAAATGTTTATTTATTTTTGAGAGACAGAGAGAGAGACAGAGAGCAAGTGGGAGAGGGGGAGAGAGAGAGGGAGACACTGAATCTGAAGCAGGCTCCAGGCTCTGAGCTGTCAGCACAGAGCCCAATGTGGAGCTTGAACTCAGAACTGTGAGATCACGACCTGAGCTGAAGTTGGATGCTTAACCGACTGAGCCACCCAGGTGCCCCAGTCATCTTTATTTCTAATATTTTTGCATGCACTCGAGGAAAAATTTGTCCTTAAGCGTTCACTCTAAAAATAGAGCAGAGGAGCAACATAATTGGCTTGTGAGATAACACTATCATCTGGATTTCCACCTACCCCTCAGCTTTCCCTGGTGTTCGTGCCAAGTGCAATACCTTTCTGGCAGTGGGAATGTAGGAGGACCTTCCAGCAGGATGGAGAATGAGATGCTTGCCTTCTCAAAGCCCATCATGTGGTGCCCTTCCTCAGCACAGTCCACCAATGAGCTACTTGCTCTGCAAGCAAACTTTGGTCGTTTGTACTCATGCTAGATTGGCATTCTCTGCATGGCACAGTTTTAAGGCTTTTTTTTTTGCCCAAGCAGCCTTTGAAAACATAATAGTGGCTATTCCAGTTTGTTGGAACATGTTGTAAAATTCACGATAAGGCAGTTCCAAAATCTCTTCTATGTCATGTAGTTTATTCTTGGGTGGAAAAGAACGATGGAAGGCCCACTCCCTGGCAGTTACAAGCAGCAGTTTTGTGCCATAATAGCTTTCTTAGTACGCAGCTGCAGAATGCAAACAACCGTGGGATGCTGGAGACTCCTAAATCACTTGTAGCCTTCACTGTGTTTGTTCTTGTCAGAGGCAATTGCCCAATACTTTTCTTGGTGGGCTTTTCATTTTATAAATATTTTTTTCAATAAAATTCACTTTGCTGGGAAGGATCAGAGCCTGTTGGCATCAAAATAGATGAAGTGCACTGGACTTCAAACTGATGTAAAAAGTACTAAAGTAGCACATTTAATAACACCACTAGACCTTCTGCACACAGCAGAATATGATTCAGGAAAAAAAGCTTCTTAATAATATGTTTTCTGGAAGGAATTTGGTACCTAATCACTCTAGTAATTCACAAAAGTTTTTTTCTTCATCTACTGAGAACAGTCTTCACCAGAACACATTTTGACAAGTTTTTGTTCAAGATTTTAGTTTCCATAGACATCAAACCATAAAAATTATCTGTTGAAAGAATTAATACAAACTCTGTTGTTTTGAAATTTGGCTACTGAAAACATACACTTTGGGCATCTCATTTATCTGTGCTACTTTCTTCTGTTGTTAATTAATTTTCATTCTTTATTGTGTCTGGATTAATAGTTATTTATCAAGCCATGTAGGTTGTAGTGCATGCCTTTGGATTTATTTTCCTCCTTAAGAAATTTCGGGGTGACAAATATGAAATTCTGCCTAGAATTCATCCTCATAGATAAGAATTCCTAAATAGGAACTTTCCTGAAAAGACTCATGGTCTATGTGGAATTAAGTAACCAAAAATTCAACATAGTTCTTCAAGTTTGCTTTGCTCCCCTGCCAAATAATTCTATAAATATTAGAATTCTAGTACAAATGAATGGTTATTTTTCCCCTTGTATTATTTAAATTTTTATTGCTGTGTATTGGCTTTAAAAAGATACACTATTCTTTTTTTTTAAGTTTATTTATTTATTTATTTATTTATTTATTTATTTATTTAGAGAGTTGGGTAGGGGCAGAGAGAGAGGGAGAGAAAGAATCCCAAGCAGGCTCTGCACTGTCAGCACAGATCCCAATGTGGGGCTGGATCTCGTGAACTGTGAGATCATGACCTGAGTGAAAATCAAAAGTCAGATGCTTACCCGACTGAGCCACCCAGATGCCCCAATAAACTACTCTTTTTAAAGTTATTTAGCTAACATGCTCTTCAAACACTTGTATTAATCATTTATCTATGCCCCCATTTAATCATTAGAAAGTTGTTGGTAATTGTTTTTCACATGAAGTTAACATTTTCCACAATCTATATTGTTTATTTCATCATTTTACTTATTTATGTACCAACTGACTGACAGAATTTTAACATATAAAATAAATAAGGAGATTTTGCCCCATGTTATACCCAGAATGCTAACCTAGACCTTAAAGTAAATAATAAGATATCGACTCTCAATTCAAATGACATCTTGCTCTGTTCATATTACTACTGTTGTTCTCCTGATTAGAAATGATGAGAATCTATGGGCTCTCACGATCATTGGTCACACCCAAGTTTGGGGCTACCGGAAATGATGCTGAAGTCAGCATTCAGCTCCTTGGCCTTCCAAAGGCTGATGCCAAAGGTGAAGAAGGTTTTGGCAAAAATCCAAGGTTGAATCCAAACATAGGTACATTCTTACATTTAATGGAAACTGTTATATATGTATAGTTACATATGCATACACACAAATATAATACATATATGTACTTATTAATGTAATTAAAGGTTATTTAAGAATATGGAAGCATGCCCAAATGCTATTCATTCAGTAACAGTAGGTTGCAAAAACAGTGTTAGAGAATCATCTCAAATGGAAAATCAACCAGTATCTTTTAAATTTTACTTTGTATTTGTGGATGTACCAAGGAAAAATGGAAGTATCTCTTTTCCTCCTCTTGAGGATGCCCCACTAGTGTGTGTGTGTGGGGGGATTAACATGTAACAGCCCTTAAAAAATGTTTCAGGGCCCACCTGGGTCTCTGTTGAAAAGGGTTGAGTCCTCTGAAGAAAAGCACAACTTCTGTGCTTCCAAGGTGGAGAGGGGCAGGGTGCCCAACTGAGAAGGTGGGTTGGGTTGGCAGATACCTCAAGACCTTGTGAAAGCATGGAAGCTTTGCTCTCGGGCACAATCCCAGGTGGCTGCCTGATGTGGTTCACTAAGCCATGGCTTTGGAATGGCAGCAAACATCTTTGGGGCTGAGCAAGTAGTCTGCAGGGAAGACCACTGTGGAGGGCGTCCCGGTGCCCTCTGGGGTGGCAGTGCCTACCAACTATGAAGAATTGCTGGCTGGTGGCAGCAGCATCGTTGTCTGATGCTGCATAATGTCAGTGGCGACCACCCGCAGCAGGGACTGTGCCTGTCCTTGCCTTCAAGCACAGCAGTGCACATCCTTAACTGGCCTACTATAAGCACAGGATGGAGCCCCCAAATGACTGACAGTTGCCTTGTCACTAAGCTCAGCCAGGCAGACAGAAATTTGATTTAGAAAACGAGACGTGATGTCTCTGGGACCCAAACCTCATGGGACAGTACGATTCCACCTGACACACGGACACACGCATATGTACCAGCAGAAAACCATGCTAGATACACATCAACATAGCAACACCGGTTTCTTTGGGTAGGGGAGTCAGACGAGATTTTAATTTTTAAAACTTTCCTGCTTGATTTCTCTCCCCTAATCTCTGGAATGAATTTGCATTAATTTTACAGTCAGGAAAAGAATTCTAATAAGCCAGTTGATGACTTAAAGAAAATCTACAGTAATCAGGAAATTCAGAATGGTGAGAATTTTGCCTTATTGTCTATTGCACGTCTTTGTGCCAGGGTAAAACAATGGCTGCTATCTTTTTTTTTTTTTTGAGAGTTTTTTAATGAGCCAGGCATCGTGCTAGGTGTTTCATGTTAATTAACTGAATTAATCTGCACAACAATAAGATGGGTACTGTCATTAGCCTCCTTCTAAAAATGATGAAAAATTATAAAACATTACTGAAAGAAATAAAATAGGATTTGAACAAATGGAGAGACATACAGAGATTCAAAGAAAGAAATGAAATAGCATCTGAAGAAATGGACAGACATTCAGAGATCCTACAATGCCAAGGTTGGCAGGCTTTTTCTGTCAAGAGCCAGATAATAAATATTTTAGGGTATTGGGCCATACAACTGTCACAACTACATAATTCTGCCATTGTAGTGCAAAAGCAGCTACAGACCATATGCAAATTAATAAGCGTGTTTGGAGCCAACAAAATGTTATTTAGGAAAACTGGTGATGGGCTGGTGTTGGCCCCCGGGCCATCGATTCCTTGGAGGAAGACAAGAACATAAACACAAAACTTTCTAACTTGATACCTAATTTAACGCCATTCTAATCAGGAACTTAGGATAATGTTTTTCCATGTCTAGGGTGGGCAGGCCTTTTAAAGCAAGATAGGAAACCAGAATGTCTGAAAGAAAAAGTCATACAAATTTGACTACATAAAACTTAAGTATTTTTGCAGGGCCAAATACAATACAAAAATAATAACATAGAGATGAGGGGACTAGAAAAATATTTGACACACATATGATAGAGCATTAGTACTTCTACTATTGAGAGTACAAATTATTGAGCAAAAAAAGAAAGAAATTAGGACAGTGGGCAACTCACTGAAGTTAAAATGAAAATGAATGTCAAACATTTGAATTTCCACTAGTATTATCACTAGTATTTGGGGGAGTGTTATATAACAATAAAGAGATCCAGTGGTTTGTCAATCAGCTTGGCAAAAAATAAAAATAGTGATAATATCCAATGCTGGTCAAGATGTGGGAAGACTTCTCTCTCATGCCTTATGATGCTGGGAGGGTCTAAACTGGCATACACTCTGGGAAAATAATCTAGTGGTAGCTACTAAAAGGAAAAAAAGACAAATTCAAAATGATAAATTACCTTGAACTTAAGGAAAGAAAAAAACTTCTTATCAAAAGGTAAGAACTATGGTCAGATCATTACGCCGAGGAAAATTTATGGCCTTTAAATGATGTTAGCATTTTTCAAGAGAATGTCATTCAATGTCTAGTTTGTATGTGTCACAATTAAGATTGCTTGTCTTAGGGCTCCTGGGTGGCTCAGCCGGTTAAATATCCAGCTCTTGGTTTTGGCTCAGATCATGATCTCATGGTTCATGAGTTAGAGCCCTGCATCTGGCTCTGTGTTGACAGTGGAGCCTGCTTGGGATTCTCTGCCCCTCCCTCACTGTCTCTCTGTCTCTCTTTCAAAATAAATAAGTGTTCCTTCACTTGTCTCTCATGCCCATTCTGGGGCTTACTTTATTTGGTGGCACGTGGTTCTAGTCTTACGTAGCTATGTTGGTGGTGTTGGCTCATGGCGTTACCTCTCTACTAGGATACCCAGGGGTTAATGGCCAATCACTTCTGGTCTAGTGAACAGCACTCATTTACGTGAATGATGCTAGACACATTGGGACACATTAGGACATTTTATCAAATCAGGGGTCCTGTAAAAGTCCCAACTGAAAGTCAGTACTCAAAGGACCAGAGGCAAACGTGCAATGACTTCTTAAGGTCCCTAGAGCCTTTTCTCTAATAATCATACAACTTCAAGGCATGATTTATTATAATAAAGAAGTGTACTTCCTAGCTTTCCAAATCAAAGAACTTCCAAATCATGATAGTGACAGCCTCTCTGTGAACCCAGGCTAGAATCTACAAAAAAATAAATGTGATGAGTTTGTATTATGTCTTCCCCTGTCTTCAAAGATGAACACACATCTGTTGGCCCCTTAGCCCACCCAGATATCCACAGCCAAGAGGCGCCTATGAATCCTGCTAAATAATCTCCCACAACCAACTCAATGTGTTATAGGGCCCGAATCAAACAGAATCCCAGTGTGAACTGGATGGAGCTGAGTGAGAAATAAGAATGGAATTTTCTCCATGTGGCTCTGTCTGTAGAAGTCACTAGGCAAAGTAAGAGGGATGGTGGGAAAAGGTGATGAGCTCCAGGCTTGGAAGTCCCATTTGGATGTGCAAATCACACTCCAACTGCACACTCTGGGCTTCCTGAGTAGGACAGGCATTCCCTTATATCTGTTTGTCTCCCCTGATCATCACACACGTGCAGTGCTTTCAGCCTCCGGATTGGGGTGAGGATGTGTGAGACCTGGTACAGGATGTTTTCATTTCATTTCTGATGACAACTTACTATAATACCGTCAACATGAGAAGTTAGGGGTCTAGTTCCATCCCCAAGTGAGAAGTGGGCAAGACTTTGTTCTAGATGGTCCTGGTTTACCCATCATTCCTGTCTTGTACCTTTCCCTCCAATGCTGGCCAGTTTTTCACCCCATGCCTGGCAAGGCCTCACACTTCAAGCTTCTGGGTCACCAGTATCACAGTAGGAGGCCAAGTGGGGGATAACATAGAAAATCACTTTTTTTTGGCTTGAGTTATGGGGGGAAGTATTCATCACTGAAACATCAAAATGGGAGCTTGGTTTGATCATACGTGTCACAGGGCTCTGTTGCAAATGTTCATTTGAGGGTGCCGGGAGGTTCCTTCCTCCTGGAGATGGTCTGCAGCAGGCTCTGTGTGGCGTGGTGTTTTAGATTCCATCAGAAATCTAAAACCTGTAAACACACTGACAGCAGTCAGACGAAGGATGTGAGAAACTCGCAAATGAACAACAAATGCAGGCAGAGAAAGGCCAGACCAAATGGACTGATGTTTTTCACAACCGTGGAGGGGTTTAATCCACTGGTCTCAAACCATATGGCACGCTGAACACGAGCCGGGAGAGGCTGGGAGGTACTTGGCAGCAGACCATGGAAACATAAACGCAAGGCATCTTGTTTCCTTGTGTGTGCCTTTTTCCCTTTAAATATTTACTTTTTGTGTTTTGCCAGGACACAGTTTCCATCCCATATGCAGAGCAGTCTGTTTTTGCAAATGGGGGCAAGGGTAGGCAGGGGACAGATTGGCTCAGGGGACCTGTAACAGGATATTGATTCTGTCATGTCCATGTTGCTGGTTGCCCTCCCCTGGACGACGGTGAGTGAAAAACCTGCCACAACCTTCTCACCCAGGATTGGGGGCTCCTGGAAGAAGGTCCTCCCTTTGAAAGCTCAGACCCGCACCCACACGCCGAGATGTGCACCCAGAGGGAGAAAGCTGGCTAGCTCGTGGGAAAGGCATGCCTTTGCTGAGCCGCTGGTAGGTGGTCTGAGGCCCTGGGTGGGCGGCCGAACGTGCGAGCAAACCACACTGGCAGGGAACAGAATCACTGGCTTGGAGGCTGCTGATGGGGCATCTTTTACAAACTTTCCACCCCACAAGAGAGTCAGACTGGGAAAGAAGGGTGGCAAGGGGAGTGGACGGGCGAAGGGAGAGCAGCTGGAAGAGAGAATGGGGGTGGCAAATCCCCAAGTGAAATAGAAATGTACCATATAAAAATAAATAAATTAGTCCTGGGCCTTGAGCCATGTTTGAACCAAAATAATGTAAGCAATCAAATGCTTACTGTCTCTAATTCACCCAGGCTTCCAAACACATTACTTAACAGAAAATGGAAGGGTTTGTAATAAAGGAGTGTAGTGGTTGCACAATGCGGGCCACGTGATTAGGAGGCGGGCTCAGGGCTGGCAAATACAGATGTCCTGAACTAAAAATACACATCCCTGTCATTTTTTCATTGGTTATGAGGGATGAGGGCTGGAAGAAACATCCTGACATTCTCAGGAGGTCTCTGAGGGATTCCATTTGTTCCACACGCAATCAGGGGAGTGCACATGAGAGGCGCCTTGCTAAATACTGAGACCCAAGGTGGGTGGGGAGTCCAGGCGCTTCTCCACCGATGCGCAAAGTAAGACCCCTGCCAGGGAGAGGGACATTAGTCCACATTTGTAGAGCATATTTTAGTTTATGACATCTTCTCACAGTCACCACCCAGAGACACTGGTGCTGTTGTCCTTATTTTCTAGCATAGCGCTACTCGAGCTGGAACATGTATAAGCATCAGGACAGACTTGTGGGCCCCATTCCCAGGGAGCCCAGTCCAGTGACTCTGGGTAGGGCCCAAGAATTTACATCTCTAACAAGCTCCCAGGTGCCGCTGCTGCTGCTGTCATGGGCCACACCTTCAAGTTGTACTGTTCTTGGTGAACTCAAGTGAGGAGAGCCTTTGTATCCAACAGAGTAGCTGGATTCCAAGTCCAGGGTTCCCACCCAAATCATGATGCTTCTTATTCTCCATGTGTCCTCCTCTGCCAGCCATGGTATCCATACCACCCGAGCCTGGAGTTGTCCTCAGATCCCTTCTGGACACAGTCCCTTTGGTAGCCACTGGCAATCAACCAGAGTTGACATGCACATACTTACTTGTCATCTTAGAGGCTGCAGAATGGGCCCTGGTCTAAAAGTCAGAGAACCTGGACTCAATCATGAGCAAGCCATTCACTAGGCATGGGGACACCAAATGAGGTTTCTAATTTCACTGTGCTCAGGTCTCCTCACTTGTTAAATGAGGCGGCTGGATTGGGTCAATGGTTCTCAATCGGCATAATTCTAAGAATCATATTGAATGAGGCTGTTCAGGCTGCCATAACACAATACTGTAGACTGAGTAGCTTCAACAACAGGAATTTTTCTCATACTTCTGAGGGCTGGAAGTCCAAGATCAAGGTGCTGGCTGATTCATTTCCTGGTAAGGGCCCTCTTCATGGCTTGCAGATGGCCATTTTCTTGCTGTGTCCCCACATGGTCATTTATCTGTGTATGCACGTGTCTGGTGTTTCTTTTCATAACAGCACTAATCCCATCATGAGGGCCCCACCCTCATGACCTCATCTAAACTTAATTACCTCCCAAAGGCCCCATCTCCGAATACCATCACATCAGGGTTTAAGACTTCAACAAATGAATTTCGCGAGGGGGGCACACAGTTTAGTCCATAGCACATATGGACAGCTTGTTTTAAAACACAGCTTCCTGGGTTCTTCCTCCAGAGGTTCTTATCCAGTCCATCTGGAGGGGGATCCAGGAATTTATATTTTTAGCAGGCCCCCCACATGGTTCTTAGCCTCATTCAGGCTTGAGAAGAATTGGGTGAGTTGATCAATGAGCTCCCCAATTCCTGGCAATGAACTGTGGGGTTATTCTGACTCCCAGCAGCCACTTGTTCGTCTCTGCTTCAACACGTCACCTGCTTCAATCATGTCTGCTGACAGGAGATGAAGAGTCTAGCCAATTCATATGCAGGGCTCCAGCGCGGTGCCCCTCGTAGAGCCTGGCACACAGTAGGCACATAAGTGATGTTTATTGAGGGTCTTGCCCAGGACCCCTTCTAGCTTCAAAAATCTTTGAAACGTGTACATCATCTTTGAAGAGCTCTCTTAAGAGGTTAGCTGACATTATTTAGGAAAAAGGCAGTAGAGCTGCCTCTGTTTTCACTGTCCAGAAGGCTCACATGACAGCAAGTACATTTACATTTCCCTCTCTCTCCAAGCAGCAGAAAGCAAAACAACCTGCTCTGTGACTAGAAAACTAATCTCCACATCCACAAAGGATGGGCTCACTCCTCTAGCCAGCTGCATCTTTCCTTCCTTCCCTGCAGATTGCAGGGCCAGTGGTGAAAGCAAAGGAAAGGCCGGAACTGCGGCTTTGTTAGGGCAATACGACCCAAGAGAAAATGGGGACACTTCCTACATTCCTTTAGTTCCAAGAGGAATAATGAAGTGAGGAAAGGGAAGGGGATGTGGAATGAGTTTTCTCTCATGAGTTTTCTAGAAGTGGGACTCAGAGGAAGAACAGGAATGCAAAGTAGTTGAACCGATACGCAGCAAATTATAAACCATTTCTGAAAAGTCACGATGAGATATCACTACACACCTGTTAGAATAGCTAAGATAAAAAATAGTCACAATACAAATGCTAGTGATGATGCAGAGAAAAAACCGGATCTCCTCAGACATTTTGGGTGGGAATGTGAAATGGCATAGCCATTCTAGAAAATCATTTAGCAATTTCTTATAAAACTAAACATACTGTATGATCCAATCATAGTACTCCTGGACATTTGTCCTAGAGAAATTGAAATTTATGTCCACACAAAAGCATATACGGCATATACATATTAGCTTTATTCGAAATAACCTCAAATTGTAAACAACCCAAATGTCCTTTGATGGACAGATAGTGAAACACACTGGAATATCTATACTGTGGAATTCTACTCAGCAATAAAAATGCACTATTGATACATTCAACAGTTGGGAGGGATCTCAAGGGAATAAGGCTGAAAGAAAGAAGGCAATCTCAAAATATTTCATAGTGTATGATTCCATTTATGTAACATTTTTGAAATGACAGAATCATAGAGCTGGAGAGGACATTTAGTGATTGCTAGGGGTTAGGGTGGGGGGAGAAAAGGGAGGGAGATGGATATGGCTATAAAGAGGAAGCATGAAGGAACCTTGTGGTGGGATTCTTCTGTGTCTTGATTATGGTGGTGGTTACACGAATCTACATGTGTGGTAAGAAATGCAGAGGACTACACACACATACACATAAACATACACACACACACACATGAATACATGCAAAACGAATGAAATATGAATAAGATCTGGGATTGTACTAATGTCAATTTCTTGGTTTTGATATTTCACCATAGATAGGTAAGAAGTACCGTTGGGGGAAGTTGGGTGAAGGGTGCATGGGACTTCAGTACTACTTTTGCAACTTCCTGTGAATGTATAATTATTTAAAAATAAAAAGTAAAAAAAATTCTAAAAAGAAAAGTAAGTAACTAAAGAATGCATTTTCTCATGCTAGAAGGTGATTGTAATTATCAGGAAAAAAATTTCTTTCTCTTTTGGAGTAGAGGGCACCATTTTGGTGCATCATATTCTTAATGAATTACCTTAAAAGGCAAACATTGTATAGAATAGAGAGCCCAGAAATAAACCTTCCCATATATGCTCATATGATTTTCACTGAGAGAGAAAAGATCATTCAATGGGGGAAAAGACAGTTTATCCAACAAACGGTGCTGGGAAAATTGGAGATCCA
Source organism: Acinonyx jubatus (assembly GCF_027475565.1). Taxonomy (NCBI): domain Eukaryota; kingdom Metazoa; phylum Chordata; class Mammalia; order Carnivora; family Felidae; genus Acinonyx; species Acinonyx jubatus. The sequence goes on from NC_069391.1 coordinate 63,273,831, forward strand.
GATGCAAAAGAATGAAGTTGGACCCTTACCTTAAACCATATGCAAAGATTAGCTCAAAATGGATCAAAGATCTAAATATCAGAGTTAAAAGTATAAAACTCTTAGAAGAAAACCAGGAAATCTTCATGATGTTAGATTTTGCAATGATTTCTTGGATATGACACCAAAACCAGAGGCAATAAAAGACACATAAATTGGCCATCAAAATTAGAAGTTTTTGTGTATCAAAGGACATCATCCACAGAGTGAAAAGACATCCCACAGAATGGGAGAAAATCTTTACAAACCATCTATCTGATAGGGATTAATATCCAGAATCTATAAAGAAGTTCTACAACTCAACTACAAAAACCCACACAACCCAGTTTTTTAAAAAAATGGATGAAGGTCTTGAATAGACATTTCTGTAAAGATATACAAATGGACAAAAACAAAAACCATGAAAAGATGCTTAATATCAGTAATCATGGGGGAAATGCAAATAAAAAACCACAATGAGATACCATGCCACACCCATTAGGATGGTTATGAAGGAAAACAAAATGAAACAGGAAATAACAGGTGTTGATAAGGATGTGAAGAAATTGGAACACTTGTACATTGCTGGTAGGAATGTAAAGTAATGCAGTCGCTAGAGAAAATGGTATAGCAATGTCTCAAAAAGTTAAACATAGAATTATTATATGATCCACCAGTTTCACTTGTGGGGATATACCCCAAAGAACTGAAAGCAAGAACCCGAAAAGGCGTTTGTATACCTGTGTTCATAGTGGCATTATTCCCAATGGCCAAAAGATGGAATCAACCCAAATGTCCCTCAATGGGTAAGTGAATAAACAAAATGTGGTCAATATATACAATGAAATTTTATCCATCCTTAAAAACAAATGAAATTCTGATACATGTTATCACATGAAAAAACCGTGAAGATATTATACTAATAAGCTGACACCAAGGACAAATATTGAATGATTCCACTTACATGAGGTACCTAGAGCAGTCACTCATAAAGTGGAAGAGTGGTTACCAGAGGCCTGGGTGGAGGAAATAGGAATTATTGTTTAATGGGTATCGAGTTTCAGCTTGGCATGATAAAAAATAAATGAATGTACTTAATACCACCGAACTGTACATTTAAAGATGGTTAAATGGCAAATTTTATTTTATTTTGTTTTATTTTATTTTTTGAGAGAGCATGAGTGTGTGTGTGTGAGTGGAGGAGGGGCAGAGGGAGAGGGAGAGAGAGAGAGATAGGGAGAGGGAGAACCTGAAGCAGGATCCATCCTCAGCACTGAGCCTTAGGCGGGGCTCAATCTCACAAGCATGAGATCATGACCTGAGCTAAAATCAAGAGCTGGATGCTCAACCGACTGAACCACCCAGGTGCTCTAAAATGGTAAATTGTATGGTGTGTATATGATAGTACAATTTTTTAAAGTTTCTTTATTTTGAGAGAGAGAGAGAGGCAGAAGGGACACAGACAGAGAATGCCAAGCAGGTTTTGCACTGTTCGCTCGTGGGGCTTGAACCCACAAACCATGAGATCACAACCTGAGCTGAAATCAAGAGCAGGATTTTAACTGATTGAGCCACCAGGTGCCCCTGATAGCACAATTTTATCTTAAACAGCATTGCTAGAGGTAAATAGGGTGACGCACATACACATAAAAGGCAAACATTGCCAAATTCTTTCCCTCGTTTTCTATATTATTTCTTTCGATCCCTAAAAAGAAGCCTGTTTTACCACAGTTTCAACTAAAATAATAATAAGATTTGAGTTAGGAGGAACCGAAATGGTGCCAAGCAATACTCAAAAGAGTTAAAGCTTTCACCTTGGTCTTTGCAGTCCGGTGCATTTTGACTTAAAGTACTATTTGTGTGCTATTTACCTCTGCTGTCTCAGAGAACTCAGTCTGACGAGGCTACTTGGGGTATTCTGAATGCAAATTATTCGTTCCTGATTAATACCATTTGTCCTTCCTGGAAAGACCCCCATTCTCCCCTTTTCTTCTCCACCTGTTCAAATACTACCTCCCTCCAGACCCAGCTCAAATTCCACCTTCTCCATGACTAAGTCATTTGGTGATTTCTCTGCCTCTTGTGCTCACCTGCTACACTTCTTGTTCACACCCGTTTCTCTTTTTTTTGACATCTGTGTTTTTTTTAAGTAGATTTATAAAGTCAAACTTCATATTCCTCCAATTAGTGTGTAAGATCCTGAAGGCACAAACCAAATCGTTAATCTCTTTTCACTACCAAATCATTCGGTGCTGTGGTTTTCAGAGTGGGCCCTTAGTAAAAATTTTAAAACCGATTGAAAAGAAGTTCTTATCCATTTCCCCATACAATTCTGAAACATTTGGGAAACAATTTTATTTTTATTTATTGATTTATTTATTTTTGAAAGAGAGCGAACTTGAGCAGGGGAGGGACTGAACATGTCCGCACTGAACATGGAGCCTGACAAGAGGCTCTATCCCATGACCATGAGATCATGACCTGAACCAAAATCAAGACTTGGATGTTTAACCAACTGAACTACCCAGGCACCCCTGAAAAGAATTTTTAAGTGAGAAAATTCAATGAGTAAAGACCTAGTCTGTGAAAGATAGAAACACCTAAAAATTCAGGTGTTTAAGGACTTTCTGAATTTTGAAAGTAGTGCATTAAAATATGCTGTAATGAGAGATATAGCTCTTTATAAATACATGGGTTGCTGAAACTACAAGAAGCTTGAGACATCATCTATTACTAATTTCTGTGTCTCACATAACAGGAAACGAATGCCCAGAGAGTTGAACACATTGACTTAAGAACACGTAGATGGTACAGGGCTGAGACTAGAACGCATGACTTCTAAGTTCCTAGTTTTTCTTTTTACTTGCCACAGCTGCCTGATGGAAGTATTTTATTTATTGAGATATAATGTGTGAGATACAAAGTATGCATAAATGATAAATGTCAATGATAAATTTACACCTGTGGCTGAAGCATATTGAATTCATGGGAAAAATAATCTTGCATGTTCAAATTGGCAGGCCTGTGGGCGTAAATGGTTTCATGCTGGAAGAGCAGAGATGTAGAGGACTGTGGTGTGGAAATAAACAAAGACCTCCCAAAGAGAACAAGCAGAAGCTATTTGGAGCGTGCTCTAGAAGGGAGTCAGTCACCATCACTTGCATTTGGCAGAGACTCAAGGCAGGCAGAGGAGTGGGAAATCTTTATAGCAGAGAGAAGGGAAGGCTTCAGGTGTGCACTGATTAGAGGCTATTTGGTCTGGGGAAGCTGGGGGAGGGATAATTGGAAGGGGGGCATCCTATATGATTGTCTAGGGTGCACCTTTGGCTCTCTCTGGTTGTTCTTAAACTGGAATCATGGACAAAACTAGGGTGGTTGTCTATAATTAGCCAAGTCCTGGCTATTTGGGGCCAGTAGTTACAGAGGTTATTGTTTGACTTCCTGGAACAGCTGCTAGAGATAGTGGTCAGACTTCCTGTAAAAGCGTTATCGACAGCAGGTTGGTTTCCTGGGCTGGTTACTGTAGATCATGGGTTGGTTTCCTGGGTGGCTGATGCAGACTGTGGGTCAGGGTTCTATTTTTGTATATGGTCTGGCCACTGCCTGCTTGTATATTCAGTCTCTCAGTGATTATACCTAGGGAAATTGACTACTTCTTGCTCTCTGAATATGCATTGCCTCCTTTCCCGGACTGAAATGAAGCAGCACATTCAGGAAACATGCCTCTGTCTCATTGGAAAACAAAGCCTATGCTGTATACTATGCTCCCATGAGCCTTCCTGAAACACTGCTTTTCTTATATTAATTCCCTGCTGAAAAATATGTGCATTAACTCAGGACTGAGTCTGACCCTCTGCGTTGCCCACTCATCCAATCCACTCTTCCTTCCTCCTCAACGCTTCACTCAAGCAGGAATCCTTGCCTTCCCAGGCATTCCCGCATTTAGCCTTACTTCTACCCTCTCCCCCACAGCTGCCCACTTCCCGGAATGCCTTCTGCTCTCTTTCCCAAATCCTGTCCACAATTCAAGTTTCAATTTTAACCCATGAACCATCTGCCCACCACCACTCTGATGTGTATGTGTGCATCAGAAACTCACCTGGGGCAGCTGGTAAAAAGGCAGAGTCTTGGGTCTCCCTGGGATTCTGATTTATTAGGTCAAGGCAGGTCTGGCAAGTCATATTTGGACTGGCAGAGAGCAAGGAGGAAGAGTACTTTAAAAAGTAAACAACATTTGCATGAACATAGAGGTATTAAAAACACACCCGTGTGTGTGTGTGTGTGTACATTTATATATTAGGGACAAATTATGAAAGGTTTTGAAATGAACCAAAAAGATAGCTGGGTGTCTTAAATGGGAAACTAGGCATCGTCTGGCATGTCTTCCAGATCTATTTGATTTTATGTCCAGTTTTCCAGATTATTTGATTTTATGCGGTGTCTGCCCCTTTTACTGTCAGTGAGCTTTTTAGAGGTTTGTGAATTGTGGATAACTGACATCAGTGCAAATAAATTTTGCATGTAGTGGAGGCCCCACTGATTTATCTCCCCTGCTGTGGGAGCAGTCACTTCTGCATCTACTAAGCAAATTCATTTCAGTATTCTTAATGGCCTATGAATGTGTCTGTCCCTTGGGTTCCCCTTTGAGCCAGCAATAACATCTTACTGGCTCTCTCATTAATTAATAAGTTAAATAAAATCACTGGCATATGTCCATTTGATATTTCTAAATTTTTTTGAATGTTTATTTATTTTTGAGACAGAGAAAGAGCATGAACGGGGGAGGGTCAGAGAGAGGGAGACACAGAATCTGATGCAGGCTCCAGGCTCCGAGCTGTCAGCACAGAGCCGACGTGCGGCTCGAACTCGTGGCCTGTGAGATCATGACCTGAGCTGAAGTCGGGTGCTTAACTGACTGAGCCACCCAGGCTCCCACATTTGATATTTCTATGAGAGCCATGGTTTTACCTTTTAAAAATTCTCTCTCTGACACACAGGCACATACCCACACACACATAGGCCCTACTCGACTCAGTCATCTTACCCTAAGTAGAGAGAGAGATCAGGGACTGATGAAAGCCAAACCATCTAACTGGAATGGGATTAGGTAATGTGCTTCTGAAATGCTGGCATCACCATTGTGTAATTATTTATCCCTCCCAGATGCCTTCAAGTAAGAATGAATACGTAATCTCACTCTCAGCTTTTCCATACATCTCTGGACACTTTCCTCTGGAAATCCCAAAGTGCCACACGAGGTGGAGGTGAGTAAATATCAGATCTTCTGACTGCCAGCCAGCACCGAATGCCGCTGGTTGCTAGAGTGTAGTCACAAAACATCTTGACTCTTTCATCTGTAGGAAGCCAGGGAGATTCTGCCTCGGGACCCTCCTGGAATGTTCTCATGTGGCCAGGCAGCTGGAGCCACTTAGCCATCCAGAAGCCAGCAGCACCAGACGAGCCATGTGCACACCAAAGAACACCCACCTTCTGGCTCAGGGCTGCTTCGTTCCCTTTCTGGTCCTTGTTTTCAAACCACTAGGCAAAAGGTCCAGGTGCTACCACACCTTTTGCCTTTCAGCCTTCCATGGACAAAGACTCTTCTTGACTAAACTTTAGACTCCTCTGAATCTTCTTCTTAATGAGGCCTCAACCTTGGGCCCTGTCTTCAGCCTGCCTCATGACGTTGCAGCAAGAACCCTGCCAAGTCAGGTTAGAGAGAATCCCATTGCGCTCGATATCTGATCATCTTCCATATCTGATCATATTCCTCATCCCTCATCCTCCATATCTGATCTCCTTGGCCCTCCTTCAGCAAGAATCTTAGGTTAGTTTAGCAAGAATCCCCCTATCTTGATGTTTCCTCTTAGTACTTTTTTACCCACCGACCCCTCACTCTGCTCCTTGGCTATAAATCCCCAGCTGCCTTGGCTATATTCAAACTGGACTCCTGTCTCTCTTCCACAGTCATGACACCTGTCACCACAGTCCTGAAGAAAGTCTTCTTTGTGTTTTAACAAGTGTCAGAATGATTCTTTTTTCTCTAACACCACTAGGGTGTGAGCTCAGAGGGATGACTCACCCTGGCCATTCTGACCCATCAGCCAGGCTGACCCAAGCTGACTTAGGCTTCCCTCTGCTTTCTGAGACTTGCCCAAACCAAATACCCATGCCTTCATCTTCCAAGGCATCCTGTTCTGCATTTGCCCTTGAACACTTGTAGTCTGCACCCCTGGAAGAGAATCGCCAATTCCCCTTCCACCCTTGAACACCTCCCAGTGTGCAGACCCTTGTTTCAATTGCTAGAGTGTCCTGGAGTTCAAGGCCAAGGGAGAGCATTTTGCCCAGCCAGGTGCAGCTGAGAGCTGCCGGGCCAGAACCACACACGCCATCTTCCGATGCACTTCTTCATGTGTGGAAGGGGCTGGATGATTTTTTAACCCACCCCCCAGCACTCCTTGGGGAGATGTCTGATTTTTGAGCAGGAGAGTATTCTACATGCTTGGAACATTAAAAACATTTAGTCAGCCTCACAGAACCCAAACAGAAGTCAACCCCCAAATTGTGCAAGGACGAAAGGGGGCTAGGCAATGTGCCTAATGGGCTGACACAACAAACCATTTTCCTAAAGGGCAAAGACTGATTTCCTATGTTGGAAAGAATTTACGACCTCAGTTGCTTTCCTTTCTTTTTTCCAGCTTCCTCCTCCTCATGCAATAAAGATCAGTTTGTCTGGGAGCCACTTCTTTTTGATGAGAGCTCGTCTCTGGGAGAGGGATTGGGCTTCAAGGAGCACATAAAAGTAAGTAGTAAAAAACAAAACACAACACACAGTGCAGTGCCACCCCCAGTCTCCTCTGACTCTGGCGAAGCCCAGCAGCCAGCCTGGCCTCAGTGTCCAGGCCGCCATGTGCACTGCGATAAGAGCCGTTTGCAGTGAGGTCAGCCTAATTAGCCAGGCTAATGTCTGGTTTCCTGGGGAGAGCTTTTGTGAAGTAATTGCCTGCCTTAGGGTCAAAATGTAGTAATTATAGGTCTTTTTTTTTTTTTTTTTTTTTTTTTTTTTTACCAAATGAGATAAACAGCCTTTGAATTCTTCCAGCAAGTCAGCCAATCACACTGAGAGACTTTTCTTTGTGCCTCGGAACAGCAGAGGATATTTTGACAGGTGATTTCAATACCATGTAGCTATTTATTTATTCTGGGCTTGGGACATAAACACAAACATCTTGGCCTACAATTCCACACGTTAAAAGACTAACAAGACTCTGTCAGAACCAAATGTGGGGATTGCATGGCAGAGGGTCTGCTCAAAATGCTGACGTTGGAGAATAAGGTCGGCAGATATTTTAGGCTAAAGCAAAAATTCCATTACAGTTTTAAAGTTAACAGAACAGCAGAATTATCCGTGTTAACCAGCTCTCTTTCTCCCAGTTGTTTGCTTATTTTCTCTGTAAAAATCAACAACAGAACAGTCCCGGCAGACCATGGAAAGCTAATAAAGGAGGCAACGTCATTTCCATCTCCGGAGATAGACAATAGAGCATGGAGACCGGATTAATTCCGAGCACGACATGAACATATTTTTACCAGTCCTGGTTGGGATGAAGGTGCCTGACCCCACAGAGGGTGAATAAACTGGTGTGGGGACTGGGAGATAGGAAATGGGGAAATGTTTTATAACTGGAATGAACACTGTTTCAAGGATTTTGTTGCCTCTCCGGGACCCCCCACTGACCCTGCAACCCTGCAGGCAGCTAGCTAGCTAACCCTCGCCACCCAACCCCCACATGTTGCCTATGGACCAACAGCATTAATATCACTGGGGAGTTTGTTTGAAATGCAGAATCTTGGGCCCCACTTCAGTCCTCCTGAGTCATAATCTGCAGTTTAACATGATCCCCAGGGGATGTTTATGCTTATTCAAGATTAAGAAGCCCTGGTTTAAATGATTGTGTGATAGGGTTTGTTCCAGATAGGTGTGGCTCATTTGAGGAAAGACACTTAAGAAGGCCAAAGTATGGGGACAAAATGTAAGAAGTTAAGTACTAGAATGGTGCCCTACACCATTTTGGTCTTTTTAGAAGAAAAGTGATTTGTAGATGATTATAACCCACTTTTTTAAATGTCAAAACTCGATTGCATGTGGGAATTACAGCCCACCCCTCTGTGCCCCCTAACCCCCACCTAGGAAATGTGAAGGAAATAGTCTCCCTCCCTCCCCGAATCTATAGATGCAGCTTGATACTATAGATCGATTACTCTTTGAGCATGTGGCTGGTGCATGTCTGTTCTCACTTCTCCAGGTACATCTTTTAGGATAGGCCACACATAGGGAAGTCTGGTAATTAATGACACAGGTAACCTCTTTAGCATTGCCACAAACCTTAATGATTAGAAGGAAACTGCCTGCTGGGGTGGGGTCCAGAAGTTCATCCTATTTCCAAATCCCACATCAAATGCACCGAGGGGTGGTTGTGAGCTCTGCAGAGTTTGCCTGTAGGATACCCCTGATATTTTTCTAGCACACAGGTGGGTTTCAAAGACTCTGCCTTAAGGCAGTGTTGGTGAAGGTAAGAAACTCCTCATGATGCAGAGCATGGAGTTTTTAGCCACTTAAAGGTATTTATTGGACCCAAGTCACTATATTGTATAGCTTTCTATACACTAAAAACTAGACCTTAACCATCAGGCAGCAATCCCTAGGGAAAAGGGAAGGAATTAGGAACATTTCCATTATTTTAATTGCATTTCAGAACTTGGAAGCCAAAGTATTCTGTGTAGAAGTTACTCCAAAATCATCGCCTACGCAGAAAATTCTGGCTGGTGACACATTCGTGGAATCAGAATCTCTTCTCCAAATCATCCTATAGGAACTCCATTCTTGATCCTGCACAAAATACATGAGTTATCTACCCGGGACTCTGCCGAGCTATGGGATAGAAGCATCACTAAATGGTAGCTATTGGGCATATGCAAGCCACAATACTAAGTAGGATAAAGAATATTCTTCATTCAACAAATATTTATTGGGTATATAATGTCTAAATACAGGTCTAGAGTGAGTAAATATAATAGCAGTTAAAATTTAGTAAATGTCTGCGGTCTATCAAACAGTGTTCTATGCAGTTCTCACGTATTATCTAATTTAATGATAAAATAGCCCCATAGGTTGGCAGCTTTGGAGGCTGAAGCCCAGAAAGTCCAAATAATTTGGCGGACATCACACAACTAGTAAAAGGTGGAGTTGATTTGAAACTAGGAAGTTGTTTCATGAACTGGTGTTCTTAATCCTGATACGATTCATGTCTCTAAGAAGACAGACCCTACCCTTGCTCTCACAGCACTTACTATTTCACAGGGAAAACTGACATTAAACAACTGATTGCAAGTCTGCTGAGTGTTATGCTACAGAAGCATATCAGAGGGGGACCAAAGCCTTCCAGATTCAGTCCTAAATTTAAGTTGCGAATGAGAATTCCTGATGTAGGGTTTCCATGGCAAGGCCAGAGTGTGGAGCTGGAGCCAGATTAGGGTGAGACTGGGTGAACTATGGTAATGATGTTGTTCTGTTTGGAGAGTAGAACGCTGTTAAGCTAAGTGAGAGAGTGCTCCCATCTGATTACAACAGCAGCAGGGCTGAGGCTGGAGAACAGGTGGTTTGGAGGTGCTAACAGAGGGCCTTGGTGGGAGGCTGTTGCAGTAGGGAAGACGGCTTGGCCAGAGTGCAGGCCATGGGGATAGGACACATGGTTTGAGGTGGGACCAGTTGGACTTAGTTTCACTTGAGGGGCAAGGGTAAAGGAGCCTAATTTCCAAAATGTAAAATATAAATAGTGGAGGTTAATATAGATTCATTGACCTGATAAAACGTAACCAAGTGTTACAAATCATGCTACGGAGAGCCTCTTCTCTAGGGGCTTTTATACCCCACACTCTGGGCCAGGTACCCTGCAAAGTGGTTTATGTGCATTTTACCATTGATCTTTAAAACAACCCTGTCAGGCTAGCACTGTTTGGATTCCCATTTAACAGGTGAGGAAGATGAGGCTTGGGAGGGTTAAGTAGAGGGCCCAAGGCCATCAGAAAAGTGACAGGAGCAGCGCTAAAGCTCTAGTGTCTGATGCCACAAACCAGGCCCCTCATGTGTCTATTTCCTGAGCTCGTCTGATGAGCAGACTCAGCTGGGACACTTGTTGAACAAACATATCTCTGGGCTCTATCCCTAGGTGTGCTGATTCAGTCAGTTGGGGCCCCAGGATCTGTGTGTTCACAAGCTTCCTCATTCCTACTGTAACACGCCTCACTCTGCTTAGTTTTATTCACAGAATTTACCACAACTGGAAACTTTGTTGTATTATGTATTGATTTATTATCTATCAGTTCCTCTAGAACATAAGCCCCAAGAAGGCTGGCTTTGGCCAGCCCTTGGATCATGCCCGGATGGATGCCACCCTCTTTTATGCCCCTCTTCTCTCCCTGGAGGACCGTGAGAGGTCCTGGCCCTGTCTCCTGGCTTCTGTCCTTGCTCGTCCTATGGCCAGCCTCCATTCTGAAACCGGAGTGATCTTTGAGAGATGTAAATTTAATCTGCCATCAATCCTGTGCTCACAGCCCTTAGAGCAAGAGCGCTGTGATCTGGCCCTGGCCTCCCCTTCCTTCTTTCTTTCTTCCACCCCTCAGTGCAGCCAGCCACACAGGCCTCCAGTCACTCCAAGCGCTCTGATCCATCAAAGGTTCCATGGGAGGCTCCCAAACACCCCTTTCTTTAAAAAAAAAAAAAATTATTTTTGAGAGAGACCGAGTGTGAGAGGGGGAGGGGCAGAGAGAGAGGGAGACACAGAATCTGAAGCAGACTCCAGGCTCTGAGCTGTTAGCACAGAGCCCAACGCGGGGCTCCAACTCACAGACCTGAGATTATGACCTGAGCCAGAGTCGGATGCTCAACCGAGCCACCCAGGCACCCCCCAAACACCCCTTTCTTGAAGGTACCACAGCTGCCCTTGCTGGTACAGTGTGGAGGCAGTGAGGCTGGAGGCCACATTCTCCGTTCCTCGGCCCACTTCCCCTCCTGGGCTATTATTCATGAGGCTTCAAGAGAGAGCCGTTTGCTGGCTGGCTCTAAGAAAACTCAGCAGGACAGGCACTATGGCTGTGCTGCTGACCTGGGTGGAAGGCACTAGAAGGTGTCCTGAGTGGGAGGTCAGGGAGGGCTGCTCAGCCATCCTGGTGGTCAGGGGCAGAGTGGAGAATGCAGGGAGGTCTCCCGCAGAAGAACTCTGCGGTGCCTGCTCCCTGGGTGGCCCGGCCGGCACAGCCTGCTGTGTTCTGTGCAGTTAAAAGAAAGCTGCGGGTGGAGGGACCTTGCTGCTCAGGGCCTCGACCACGGCTTACGCCACACATGGTTAAAGTACACAGACGATTAGCAATCAAGGGAAGGACCTCCCTGCTAGGGAAAATGACACAGGGGTTACTTCTCTGTAAACAGCCCCAGAAAAAGCACCGGTTCCTTTTACGGGCTGTCTTTCCTTCCTTTGAAAAGTTGCAAATGCACCCATTGAGTACTTTGGCTCTCAACTCACATACACACACACTCCCTCACAACCTCCAGTCTCCCAAACACCAGAAACCCCCAAAGACCATAAGGACTTCTCCCAAGTTGGGGCCCTGAGATAGCCAGCGGTGTCTGAAACAGAAAACAGGTTGCCCCTGGGAACATGTGGCCTCCCAGCTCCGGGGAAGTATTCCTGTACTGCATTGTTCCAGCACCTTCCTTTCACAGGTCACTCTAAGAACAAAATAGAGCATTTGCACATTGCCCCTGTTTTTTATTCCACATTAAAATCTCATGAATAATATATCAGGCGCTCCTGGGAAAAGGTGGAACAGAGACTGAAGGAATTGTTCCTACTCCTATCTGTGAAGCCAGAGCCTTTTGGGGTCTTTGCAGTGGAGTGATTACGAGTTGTCTCTCTACCTGAGAAGCCCCAAACGTTCTTTGGGAACAAAGTTTTCTGATAGTATTAATGGCCATTAAACTTGTGAATGATGGAAGTCCCCATGCAGGCCTAAGCAGCAAAGGAAATTTCTGGGCTTCTGCAGGTGGGAAGTCCAGATGGGCTCAGGCATCCCGGTGGTAGCAGGTGAAAACAGATATGTCCGGAGCACTGAGCACAGATGGCACCAGCCCAAGCTTTGAACCCTCAAACCATGCAACAAGCCCTGTCCCCATCCCATTTTGCAGATAGACAGGTTGAGGAGCAGGAGCCCAGATTTGATCATGAATGGCTGGAATGGCCGAAATGGCTGAGGCTCTGTGTGCTACTCAGTCTTGCTTCCAGTGTCCTTAGGTGCATTCTCTCTGCTTCTTGGATCTGCCACCCTCTGAAATTGGCCCATTCTCCCCTACCAGGCACAGGCTTCTTTCCTTCATGCAGAAGCCTTTTTGCCCAGGGGCAAAAGAGAGAGGGCAGTCTCTTACAGCAGCTCTACAGAGCATGCAGCAGGGACAGGCAGGAAATATAAATGTATGACAAGGGCCATGTGCTGGGCACTGTGACAAACCATGACCAGCCATAGCCACTCCAGGGATGTGGCCAAGGGTCACCAGATCTTCCAGTTTTTAAGAAAAGCCAGAAATCTGGATTTTTCTTGTAAAAGTTTCTGCTTTTGAAAATGCCATACAAGCCTAACAAAATACATTTCAGAGTTACTGGTGTTTAACTTCTGCTCTCTAAAAGAGCCCTAGAGAAACAGCCTCAGGTGCTCACCTGCTGCTTTGGCCAGGGGCACTCCAGCCATCTGGGTCCTGGTGGGTCCTGGTCCACTGCTGGGGGGTGAGGGGGTGTGATTGACAGCCCACACTGAGATCACTCTGTCTTTGGTTGGGGTCTCCAAAGAAGAAGTGATTCAGTAAACTCTGGAACTTCCGTACAGCTTGTAAAGTTGTAAGAGACAAAAATACTCCATTTAAAAGTTAAAGTTCGTTATGTTTTTGGAATAGCTTCAAAGCAGAGACGAACATAATGGGCTAAGAGGCGGCTGATGTAAGCAGTAGTGACATTTCTCCAGCCTCTAATGAATGTGCCTTAGTCAGAAATTAGGGGACCCTCTGAGGTTGAGTTGGAAGCTTGGAAGCTTGGTTTGTATTTCCTATTTCAAATATTGGCCTGTTTGATGAGATAAATACAAAGGAGCCAGATGTGGTTCCTTTGTAACATTTGCTGATTATATTGGATACTGTGCCTGCAAGGCATTTTCACCTGAGACTGGACTGTGATTAGCAACTTTGTAGGCCTTTCTAACTTGGGTTCTAACTGCACAGAGCCCTGCTGTGTGCACAAGCTTCACGACAGACTTCAAATTCCTAATTGAATAATTCTGCAGGCATAAATTTGAATATTCTCTTGCCCTTGGTACGGATCATTTCAAGAGGTGCTCCCCTGTGTGATACAAAGATCTGAGCACCAGCAGGGGTCCCTCAATCCTCTTGTCCCCGTCTCATCACAGAGATGACTGTAAGCACTAACTTTCTTCAGGCTTAACACATTGTGTGTCTTTGTTAAGCTCACATGGCCCTACACTAACCTGGAAGGACAGCGTATTAGTGCATGTAACACAATCTGCTCTGTATTGTCTGCCCTGTTTCAGCTGCTCTACACAACTCTTCCTCTTATGAAGTTATCTAATAATAAGCACTGTTAGCCCATTTTCAGAGGAGGAAACTGAGCCTCCAGGAGTCGTTGTGAAGCCACACATGCAAGTTATATTTGTCATATAGATAGTGTCAGGGGCAAGATGCCAGGAGTATCACATAGGACTCTTTTGGCTTCAAGTGATAGAAAATTCCAATACAAATGACTTAATGAGGAAACTTAGTATCTCACATAACCCTAAGTCTGGATGTCAGACTTAACCAGCTCTAGGGCTGGTTACTTAATGTTATTTCTGCCTCCGTTTCTGTATCTGTAAAATGGGGATCATATTAGAACTTGCCTCATATGGTTGCTCTAATGATTAAATAAATCAGTACCTAGGAAATCTTTAGAACTGGGTCTGGTCTATTACAAGAGCTCAACAGGCCACAGTTGTTAATGTTATTCTCCAAGGCTCTTCCTCCTGGAGGGCACATGTAGGAGGCAGCTTTGATGTCACATCTGTGCAGCTTGTGTTTCAAATGAAGAGCATGGGCTATCCCACCACCTCAGATTCGAGAGAGGACAGTGTGGGTTGATATGGCCTCCTTTAAGCCCAGGCTGGAGCATGGGCCAATGCCCTGTGGCAGGGTGCCATGACTGGAGACTCACCCAAACCTCCCCAGGGCTTGAGAGGAGGGAGCAGTTTCCTAAAGGAAGTCTGGGAGTGCTGTGACCAGAGGAAGAATGGTAGGCATGCTGAGCAGATGATACTACAGATGACCTTTGTCATTTGTTTTCCCTTTGACATCAGGAGTTGGGATTTTGACTGAATGTGTTGAATATATTAGATACTGCGTTAGCAGCTGTGGTTGTAAGAAATTTTTCGGTCACAATATAATCCTTTATTCTGACCTCCAGACTGCAGTCTCATCTCTAACAGTTCTCTCAGTATTTGATCATATTTAGTTTACTGAATTTTTAATACTAAAAATTTGGAGGGGCAAGTGACACCGTCAGAGGTTAACTCAGCGTTGATAGACATAAGTTTTTTTTTATTGCACTTCTTTGATCATATAAGCATGAAAAAAGTTCGTATAAACCAAAAAGAAAGCAGACAACAGAAGTGTCTCTCTCACTAGGGTAGCCTCAGCAACGTGCATTGGCTCAAGAAACACACGAAGTGCCGAAGCAACATGGCTGCCTGGGAATGTCGTGCCTCTTCTCCCACAATGCACTGCAAGCACCACAGGGCGGGACTTCCACCTGACGGAGAGGTCTTCCTTCAAGTGTGAAGACAGAGCTTTATCACCTCCGTACCCTCAGTCCCCACTGCAATGACACTCTGTAATGGTTTTTTCAGCGAAACATAATGTCTATAAATTTTTTTTTCTAAAGAGCAGTGCATTATAAATCATTTTTCTGAAGCCTAAAACTTGCTATGATTGAACAAATACTTAGCAAGGAGTTTTTTATACTAACAGATTTTTTTTTTAAGTGTAAAAGCCACAGACATTCAATGAACATCTTACATTTAATCTTCATTTTTGTCAATACACATACATAGTTTAAGAAGTGAAACAGTTAAGAAGTGAAACAGTGAAACACCTGGGTGGCTCAGTCAGCTAAGCATCCGACTTCCACTCGGGACATGATCTCCAGGTTCAAGGGTTCACCTGAGTCAGGCTCTGTGCTGACAGCCCAGAGCCTGGAGCTTGCTTCAGATTCTGTGTTTCCCTCTCTTTCTGCCCCTTCCCTGCTCGCACTCTGTCTCTCTGTCTCTGAAAAATAAATAAAAACATTAAAAAAATTTTAAAGAAGTGAATCAAGTTTTGTGATAATAGTAACAACAAAAACCAAAGGAGTCTTTGCACATCCCATCTCACCCATCCCCCTTTTCCACTCCTTTTGCAAACATTTTAACTCTTCCAGATCTTTCTTCTGATGTTCATCTCCAGGTTGTAAAATAACGAGCTTGCATTGCTATTCTTTGATTTTAGTTTTTTATATGTCCTCGTCTATTTGAGCTGCTATAACAAAGTGCCATAGACTGGGTAGTTTATAAACAACAGAAATTTATTTCTCCCAGTTCTGGAGGCTGGAAGTTTGAGATCAGGGTGGCAGTATGGTTGGTGTCCGGTGATGGTCCTTTTCTGCATTGCAGACTGCTGACTTCTTGTTGCGTCTTTCCGTGGTGGGGAGCAGAGGAAGCAAACTCACTTGTGACTTTTATGAGGGCACTAATCCCATGTATGAGGGCTCCATCCTTATGACCTCATCTAATCCTAACCACCTCCCAAAGGCCTCATCTCCTAATACCATCACATTGTGGGGTAAGGTTTCAACATATGATCTTTGTAGGGAAACGAACATTCAATGCACAGCTGATATCATTTATTAACTTCTAACTATGGAATATAAAGTTTGGCTCCTTTCATACATGCCTCCCCACATGCTCCCAATGCAGTTTATTTCTATGATTTTTGATTAAACCAAAATTATGCTTTTGCAAATATCATGATTATTATATAAACAGCTGAGCTGTGTAGTGTACTATGATTATCTCCTTTCATAGTCACCGTTTTGTCTCCCTGGCAGTTAGTATTTGCCCCATATTTTCATTTCCTAATTTTTTAATGCACCTATCATTTATTCATCCGCAAATTCTTTGCCAGGGTATACATTTCTCAAAACATTCTAATGCATCAGGTAATCTATGTGATTCATATTTTTCTTGGTGATTATCCTTCTAGAGATTTCTATTCCTCATCTATGAGTTATTTTACTCAGTCTTTTCCATAGACTTTTTTTTTCCCCAGACTGTTCCTCTTTCCACTTCCGTTTATGAACTGGTTCTTTCTTAGGCCAGCTGTAGAGCCGCTGTCAACAACCCAGCAATCTCATCCTTTACCCTAGGAATTCTAATTTGCGTTGGAATGTTTGTTTCTTGGATTCCATATTTTCCTCATTCTTGGTGTATTTCTTTGCTCTGGTGAATCACACCCTCCAAGAGCTTCACATTTTTATTTTGTTTTGTATTTTGAGGCTTGCATGTCTGTAAATGAAAATGTGTTTATTTTTTACTTTCACTTTTTGATAGATGACTTGGGTGAGGGTGGTAAAATTTGAGGTTGGAAATCATTTTGAAGGCATTACTCTGCTGGCTTCAGTCTTGCAGAAAAGTCTAACACCATTCTGATTCCTGATCTTTTGTGGGTGCCCTGTTTTTCTCTCAAGAACTTAGTGGAGTCTTCTCACTTTCTCAAATGTTCTGAAATTTTAAGGCTGTCTGCTCTGATGTGTTTTGTTTGCTTTCTGTTTAATTTTTTGTGCCGCATAGTTGGTAGGATTTTTCAGTCAGGAGGCTTATGTCCTTTGGTTTTGGGAAATTATTTTATTTTTCTGATAATTTTCCTAATTCAGAGTGAAGAAAATCTAATGCTCACATTTGGTGGACTAATCATCTAATTTTTTTTTTTTGTATTTTCTCTCTTATTTTCCAATCCCTTGTTTATATGTCTTCCATTTGAAAAATGTATTTCTTCAATTCTGTCTTTCAACTTTCATAATGAAGTTTTAAAAATTCATGTGGCACCTTGATCTTGTTTTATGGATGCAATATCTCCTTTTTTTCTTCACTTAAAAACTGAATTACAGATTTTAAAAACATATCTTGATCTCTGCAGTGTCTCTCTTTTTTTCTTTTGGTTCTTTTTTGTCTTTGTTCACAAAGACTTTCCTCAATTTGTTACATATTTAAGAGTGACTATGACAACAACACAGGAAACTCTGTATTGTATGCAAGGGTTTTTGTTTTGTTGGAATTTCCCAAAGGGTAAATTGGCTGTTTTGCTAGAAACCCTCAAATGTCATTATTGGTAGTCAAGTATCTGGAGTCAGTCTCCCCAGAGAGGGACTTTTTAATTTTCCGGTGTGGGATGGGGTGGAGTGGAAGGTCCAAGCCTGACTTTTAGAGTGCAGAGCCAAGTGAGGAAAGGGTCCTAACTTTGACCTTACCTGCTATTTACACGTGGACCTAGGTTCCTGGGTCTGGACTCTGCTTTATCATCTCTAGAGTGACTCCCTGTCTGGATGAGGGAGAGGTGGTCCCACAGCCTGTGAGGTTAGTAAGTCACTGACTGTGACTTCACTCTCAGCCCACCTACCAGGACCCTCCCCAAGAGAAACACCTGATGCTTCTGCTTCCTGAGACTTCCTCTGGGCATGAACCCACCCACAGCCTCTGGCCCAGCATTGGCTTTCTGCCTCCTTTGGTCTGCTCAGTTATTCACTAGTAGATATGACTGCTGTTTTTTGACCTTACTCTGTTCTGACTCCTTTCCTGTTCTCTTTGCCTTTGTGGATCAATGTCTTTTTATCTTTTATTCTGTCACTTTAATGGGATTTGGGGAGGGAGTGGAGAGGAATGTGTGTGTGCAATTCATCATATTTGCATAAATTTCCATAACACCTGAAGTCATTAACTGACCCACCTGTGTATCTCTCATCGGAATTTGGGACAATTCCATTGTCTCCTAGCTGCCCACCACATATTTCCAGTGAAACAGCCTCACTTCTTATTTGGAGTCCTGGGAGGTGTGGGGTGGGCATGGCAAGAGCCCCTGCTTCCTTTTTTTTTTTTAAATTAAAAAATTAAAAAAAAATTTATTAAAAAATGTTTTAATGTTTATTTTTTGAGAGACTGCAAATGGGGGAGGGGCAGAGAGAGAGGGAGCCCCAGAATCTGAAGCAGACTCTAGGTTTGGAGCTGTCAGCACAGAGCCCTGTGTGGGGCTTGAACTCACAAACCTCCAGATCATGACCGGAGCTGAAGTTGGACACTTAACTGACTGAGCCACCTGGACGCCCCAAGAGCCCCCATTTTCAATGCAGAATCAGTTCACTTCTTAACTTCTTCTGCCAGTTTCCAGGGTATTAGACACTGGTCTCAGGTCTAGGTAACTCTGGATATGCCAGACTTTTCTGAAGGAGTTAAACAGTAACCTAAGCCTTTGTTAAAGCTCCCAAATTTAAAATGATACTGTATGAGGGAAAAGTCCCACAACAAAACATTCTGGTGTCTATCTGAAAGAATAGCCATTGTTCTTTTTAGCCGTTGCTTCAAAAACGTGTTCTGTGGCTACAATGGAGGAAAAGTAGCATTCATTGGGAGGTGGGAAGACTTGATAGCCCACCCTCAGGTGTTTATAGAAAAGGCAGTTCTTGCCTTTTCTATAAGTGGTGGTGTTGGGACTGAGAGTGGCCTTTCTAGTCTGAGGCCAGTTCTCGGCTGAGTAACTTGGGGAGCTGTGCCTGCTTCTTCCCCCAGGCTGAGGATGTTGTAATTCACAGGCTGCCTCCTGGGATTCTGCTAGTGAAGACAGTGATCAAGGACTCATTGACAATGCACTGCAGGAACAGACATCCCCTTGACTATGGGGCAGAGTTTGAATCCTGGAGCTGGATCCTTGGCGGACCCTGAGGATTCGGTGCTGAGAGGCTGCCAAGAAGCTGGCAGGACATTGGGAATTGTACCAGCTGGGGACTGGCTCACTTTTGGGTACAGAATGTTTTATTCAGTGGGGAAAGTAGTGCTGGGGCGTATGAATAAAGCCTTCAAATGCCATGTAGGGGGCTATTTAACTTTCCCCCTCTTCCTCATGCTCTGAATACAGCCAAAGGCATATGGAACTTGGCCCACATCGATCATATCGTAGGTGACAATGGAATCTGGGCCACCCAAAATCAACAAATCCCTAACAAGACACAATTGGCTGTTAGGACTTGCCTATGGAATTGTGACATTGCCAGTTGCGTAAATATTCTCTGAATAAACACACTCATATTAATGTGTAAACTATTTCCTTCCCAGTGAAGAGGCTCTTTTTATAAGACTGTTCCCCTGTTCCCACTTGGGGGCTGAAAAATGTGTGTTCTCTAGGTATTGAGGGTCCTGGTGTGGGGACAAGATGCCATGTCTAATCCAGTGGTGTGTGGCTCTGATCCAGCCCAAGGTTCTGTGATCAAGGCCTGGGACAGCAAGGAGGACAGCATGGATATGGGTGGGTAGATGAGCTATGGTGGGGAGGAATGTGGGCACAGTGAGCAAAAAAGTGCCCCCCCCCACCAAAGATATGCCCAAGTCCTAACCTAGGGAACCTGTGAATGTGACTTTATTTGGAAAGAGAGTCTTTGCCAGTGTAATTACCTGAAAGATCTCTAGATGAGATCATCCTGGATTTAGGGTGGGCCAAAATCCAATGACTTGTAGGTGTCCTTGTAAGAGAAAGGTGGGGAGATCTGAGACAGGGAGACACAAGATGGTCATGTGACAAAGGAGGCAGTGACTGGGGTGATGCTGTCACAGCCAAGGAGCCACTAGAAACTGGAAGAGGCAGGAAGGAGTCTCTTTTAGAACCTCTGGAGAGAGCATGGCCCTGACAGCACCTTGATTTCAGACATCTGGCCTCCAGAACCTTCAGAGAATAAATTTCTGTCATTTTAAGCTACCAAATTTGTGGTAATTTGTTACAGCAGCCATAGTAAACAAATCAAATGGGAAAGATCTGGACAGGAAGAAGCAGGAAGACAGGAAGACAAAGAGGTCAGGGTGGGAACAGCTAGGGAGACTCAGGCAGGGAGGGGCACAGGGCTGGTGTGATAGCTCCTCCCACCTGTCTTAGTCTGCTTAGGTGGCCATCACCAAAAGCCACAGACAGGGTGACAGAAATTACAGGAATTCATTTTTTTCACAGTTCTGGCGGCTGGGAGTTAAAAATCAGGGTGCCAGCATGTGCCAGCTTTTAGTGAGGACTTTTCCTGGCTTGCAGACAGCCACTTTCTCACTGGCTGCTCACATGGCAGAGAGAGAGCAAGAGCAGCCTGGCTGGTATCTCTCCTTATAAGGGTGCTGATCCCCTCATGAGGGGCCCACCGTCATGACCTGATCTAAACCTAGTGATTTTCTAGAGTCCCCATCTCCAAATACCAATGGGGATTAGGGCTTCCACATATTACTTTTGGGGAGACATAATTCAATCCATAGCACTCTTACTGTAGAGACCTCCCAGCATAGATCTGGCAATTTAGTAGCTAGAACTTGACAGAACTTTGCTGCACAAAACAGGCAAAAACGCTGTTGGTTGAAGAAGGATAATTAACCTGGAAGGGAGAATACACTTGCCTTCAGTTTAACTAAGCTCTGAATAAAGACTGACCCAACAGTTTGGATGTCAGTGAAGGCAGATGGGCAGTCATTCATCAGATCTGTGAAATGGGGACCTAAGGGGTTATCTGTTTTGTCCGTCCCACTATCTTCTTCTTCTGTCATTATTCTGCCAGGAGGGGTTACTGACTGGCCACTCTCCTGTTATGGGCTGAATTGTGGCCCTTTTCCTCATCCTCAATTCTTGTATTGAAGTCCCAACCCCAAGTACCTCAGGATATGACTGTATTTGGAGACAGGATCTTTAAAGAGGTAATTAAATTAAATGGGTCATTAGGGTGGGCCTTAACCCAATCTGAATACACCAGTCAGAGGATGTCGGACATGGACACACACAGAGGGAAGACATTGTGAAGACACAGGGAGAAGATGACTACAAGCCAAAGAGAGAGGCCTGAGAAGAAACCAACCAACTCTGTGGACACTTTGATCTTAAACTTCCAGACTCCAGAACTATGGCAATCAATTTCTGTTGTTTAAACCACCTAGTCTGTGGTACTTTGTTTGGCAGCCCAAGTGAACTAACGCACCTTCTCCAAGCCCAGTCCTTCAGGTAGAACCCTTCTTGCTCCTGATGCCCAGACCACCTCAACCCCATTGTTCCTCCCCATCCTCTCAGCCTGTTGGAGTCAGGGACACATTGGAATCCCTGGTCACTCCCTTCCAACTTTAGCAAGTTACTCAATCTCTTTGAATCTTGGCTGCTTCATTCATAAAACTGGATGTAATAAACTCTCCCCGGGCATGAATATTAAATGAACTAACATATGTAAACAGATTTAATGCGGCTGAGGTCCAACCACTCTAGCATCTTCTCCATTAGAGGACATTTACCGTGTTTTGTAGCCCAGCACTGAGCAGCCTGCCTGTTTGGAGAAAATGCCAAGATCTGTGGGAAGCTGGGCCTTGTCTCTCACTGTGCACAGATGAATCTTGTAGCGATTTATCTTTGGCAGGGGGGCAGGCAATGTGACTTGTTCAGCCAGACTCTCCCATCGGGCCCTGAACTCTTGAAGGAGTGACATAAAGAACTCATGGAGGTGACAGTAGAGACAAGAGACCAGGGATGTGGCAATGAGGGCCCAGTGACCTGATGTTGCTATCCATTGGGCTGCACCACTGGTGGTCTCCCAAGCAGCAAGTCTTTTGGGGTGACTTTCCTATATTCTTGTCTAGTATCCTTTCTTTGTTTTTGTCTATACCTAGAACTTGATCTTCCAGATTTCACATTTATTTCATACATTGCTTCCCAATGATTTTTATCTTTAAATCCTTCCAATAAAATCCTTTTCTGCTCAAGTTAGAATTGGTTCTGTTGTTTACTACTAAGTGCCCTCACTGGTATATCAATATTGCGTCCCTGTTTGCAGTCAGTTTCCTTGTGCTCTGTTTTCTTGGGGCCTGTCTCAGCTGGCAATCAGATTGGAAAGTTATTTAACAGATTATTTCACACTAAGGTGAGAAAGATTTGTATAAAGTAGTAATTTTCCAAAGACATTTGCATTTTGAAAAGGGCAAGGAAATCGATGATGTGAAGAAGTTAGGATTTTATTTAACCATTAGTGGAAGAGTTGATCTTTTGGACTAGATCTATATGTATAGCAGACCTGTCATGTCTCCAGAATCCTGTTGTTCAAGGCATTGTCTAGTCTGCTTTGGCTGATACTGATTCATTTGAGTGAGTACCTCTCATGTTGGCCCTTCTGTGGGCACAGGTAGAGAGCATGGCTGTCTTTCAGGTTTGTGTTTTGTTTACATTTTACTGTTTTAATCAGAAGGTTATTAGTTTCTTACTTGAAAACCCACTCAGATGCTTAATTGACCAACATTGGCAGGTGAAGGTTACATTTTGTCCAAATGAGCAGAGGGGGTGGGGGAGAGGACAAGGGAGTATTTGTCCAAATGTCTTAACCTGTTGTTCAATATTGATGACATGCGGCATGACTAAGACAAGGACTTCCAGGCAGATCCAATGGAACAGGGTGAGTGTGGAGGTGGAGAACCCAGTACAGGTTGAAAATCCCAAAGAGAGATTGGGCCAAATTGCAAATTCAGGTCAATTCCTTTAGCCAGTCTACTGTTCCTGGCTCCTACCACCACCATGTTGTTTTCACTGAGACTTTAATCAGCTCTTGATGGCCTTGCATCTTGAGAAGGAAGAGGAATCAAGGGCAGAAGATGGGGGAAAGGACAGGAGCAGAAGTGGGGTCAAGAAAGGGGTATTCTCCATGAATTAGTAACTTTTAAGTAGAACTTAGTCAGGTACAGCAAGAAGGACAGATTGTTAAACGAAGCAAAGAAACAGGAAGACAATCTGGGAAATGACACAGCTCTCATCATTAGGCTCTTTATTTATGAAAATACTATGATGATCCATTTGATTGTGAAATGTAGGAGTCCTGCCTGCCTGCCTGCCCAAGTCATAGTCTGGAAGAAGAGATGAATGTCTTGTTCTGCACTGAATAGTCAGGATACTGAATTTCTGAGATTTTTCAGGACAAGAGCCTCATGAGCAGCAGGAGTAATGAGAAAAGCTCTCCCCCCGCCCCCCCCACCCCCAAATAAGGTGGTGAGCCAAAGCCTAGAGAGAGTATCAGCTGTGAAATAAATAAAGAAACAGCCATCTTTTCACATTCTTGAAGGACTAACTTTAAGGTCAATTCACTGCATATGGAAAATCTCACCAGGGCTTTGAAATGGACTCTTACCTCCTATGACACTTAGTCATGTCAAAAGGGAATTTTGGCTTCTGAGGGTAGGTAGTTTCTGGGGGTGCTTTTCAAATGCCAAACCATGCTGCCTCCAGGAATATTTTCCAAGTCACTGTTCTGCCAGCCAAGATCCCATCTCCAGGTCATTGCCTACTCCTCCCTCTTTGTGCCTCTTCAAGTCCATCAGCCAACAGAACTGACCCCCCCTCCCACTCTCCACTCCTACCACCCCTACTTTGTCTATGCCTGCCATATTTCTGGCTCTGGATCTGTCCACAGGATACTCAGGGATATTTTAGCTTCTAGTTTCTTCTCCCCAGTTCAAATTGTCCTGTCTACCACTGCCATATTGATAAATACCCAAACTTCCACATTATCTACAAAATAATAAGCCCAAGAGTGAAGATATTACTCAATCCAGGCCTTTCTTTGTTTTTCAGAAATGAGGGAAGAATTTTAATTACTTGTGGTTTTAGCTTCCAAGATTCTAACAGATGTTGAAAAAGAGGGGTGTCCTGGAGGAACAATGGTTGGGTGTCCAGCTTCTAGATAAGTGTCCAATGAAACACAAGTGATAGTTTTTATAATGAAAGAATGTCTTTCATATGAGATCTAGCCTCACTTTGGGCTCCATGCTGGGCATGGAGTCTGCTTAAGCTTCTCTCTCTCAGTTGGCTGGGTGGCTCACTCAGGTCATGATCTCACAATCGTGAGATCAAGCCCCACATCAGGGATTGGGATTGGGATATTCTCTCTCTCTCTCTCTCTCTCTCTGCCCTTCTCCCCTGCTCTCTCTCTCTCTCTCTCTCTCTCTCTCTCAAAAAATACTTTCTCTGCCACTCCCCTATTCATGCTCACACTCTCTCTAAAAAAAAAAAAAAAAAAAAAAAAAGAAGAATGCAAACCCTATGCAGACATATTCTAATGTTTCTTCCTCAGATTTTAAGCCACATGACCACAGTTATGTAGCTGGATGGCATATGAGGGGCTAACCAAAGGATTGTAAGCCAACACTGAGGAGGTGGAAAAGGAAAGGGTGGAGAAAGCCAGGGTGGTCATCTGTATTTGGAAGCCAGATGAGAAGACTCTCTCCCTTCCAGCCCATGCTCAAGTGGTAGCAACAAACCCACACAGACAACACACACTCAAATATATATGCATGTGCGTGCGCGCGCACACACACACACACACACACAGAGTTCCTTTACACACAAACACATCAGTGTTCTTAGATTTCTAGAGCATTTCTGAAGCAATCATTTCACTATTGTGTTGCCTTGTTCTTTAGGCTTTGGTTTTTCTCACTTGGACATTGCCCATTCCTTTAAAAAGTATGGTAGACATGGAGGTAGCAATGCTAATGATCTTCTAAATAGTCACTCTTTAGGTCTCTTTCTCTTTTCTCTTCTCCCTTTTTTTCCTCATACATTTTTTATAGTCCAACATCCTTAGTAATGTGAGATGATCCAAAGGTTCTCAAAACCTCTGAGTACACAGCATCACATAGTGATCACTTTCAAGCATGATCCAGAGAGGTCTTTGTCCAGAGACACAAAAGTTACCATCGGTTATTTAAAATACTCCATTACTAGCTTGGATTTGAAAATTTCCTTCACTATTATATGTATCTTAAATTTCACTGTTTTGGAATCAGCCACATTGTAGGAATACACAAAGATGTAGAAATAAATTTTAAAAAGGTCTGTAGAAACAGATTTTTCATCATAAAAGAGGTGTTATTAGGTGTTAGAAAAATATAAATGTTGCAAACTGTGTTTTATACACTGCTTCCAAGAATAAAACTATGCCAAATCTGGGGAAAAGAGATATTGATTAGTCAGGTTTCTGGATGGCCCCTTCCTTTTGCTTTTAGCACTGCTGTGCTGTTTTATAGGCAGTAACCCAGTCACCAAAGAACAAAGAATCTGAACAGAGGCCCTGGAGGATATGCCAACTTGAGAACTAATTATTGTCTTGTTAAACAGTGAGATGGAGTTATTGTAGATTTTTTGGGTGTGGCAGTTAAAATGTACTTTATAAAACAAGTTTCTAGAAAATAAGAATTTCTCAAATTTAAGAAGTAACTGAAAGAGTAATTTACAGAAATGTAGTCTCCCCATGGAACCATTTCATGAAACAAAAACTAAAATGGATGATGTTAAATGGAAACAGAATAGAAGTAACGCTTCCACATGGATTTTGAAACTCCTTTCAAAACAGCTATCTACCAGATAACATTACCAAATGTCCTGTATTGCTATTGTTCTGGAGCTAGAATTCTGAATCAAGATCAAGGCCCTGGTCTCTCTGAAGGCCCTAAGAGAGGGATACTTCCCTGCCTCTTCCAACTTCTGGTGGTTTCCAGCAATCCTTGGTATTCCTTGGCTTGTCATCACATCACTCCAGTCTCTGCTTCTGTGATCACAGGGCAGTCTTCCTGTGTGTCTATCTGTGTCCACATTTCCCTCCTCTTACAAGGATATCAATCATTGGACTAGGCCTACTCTAATCCAGTGTGCTGTCATCTGAACTTGATTACATCTACAAATATCCAATTTCCAAATAAGGTCGCATTTATAGTACTGGGGGTTTGGACTTCAACACTTCATTCCTAGTCCATGATGTCACCATAAAGAGAATATGCCAGAAGTTCTTTGTTATGTATATGCAATTACATTAGTAATAACTACATACTCAGAATAAAACTACCCAGAGTAAGATCAATTTCTGCATGATAGCATGAGGAGCCCTACAGACCCACTATAGTGAAACTGGGGAAAAACCAAATAAAACCCAACCATATAAAGCTTTTGGAAATGGTCCTAAGGAAAGGCAGCAAATGAAGAAACTTCTATTCAAGAAAATTTACAAAAATTTGATGAGACAGATGAGCATCTATGACACTTGAACCAACTCCTCCCCATTTCCAGTTGAGCAGGGTGGAGACTCCACTGCAAACTTCTGCAGCCAAGGACACAGGGTTCCCTCTCCCCGAAGCATGCAGAAAGGTTTCTTTCCCAGAGGAGCAGTATGGCAGTGTTTTTCATCCTGTCTACAGCTACCTATTTCTGAGACTAAGTTCCAGATGAGTGTGGTTGAGAGGTAGGATTCCCACTTCTGCTACCCAGCTACCACTTGTAGAATGGAAGGTCTACCTTGGGAATGCATGCTGAGAAGAATGTGGCCCTGGATACCCTTTCCCCAGCTTGTGAGGTGGTAGAAGATGTAACCTTAGAGAATTTCTGGATGTCCCTACTACTCCACCAAGTGCTTAGCATCTAGAGTGGAGGTGTCACTCAGAAAGAAGCTTGCCATTGTCCCTACCCCAGCTCCAGAGCCCTGGCTCAAATATTTTGCTAGAGAATGGGGTTGGTAAGAGCAGTAGAAGCAGGCCATAAAAAAGATAGTTCCTAATATTTCCTCAAAGGAATTTAATTCTATTGCAACAATGCTTGGAGAAAGTCAAACTAAGTGTACACTCAAAAACCATGGAGGTTGTGGTGAACGGCAACTGGAAAAATATTAAAGATACAGGCTGAACTGTAAGCCTGCTAGTTTGCAGGAGAAAACTCAGAATAAGTCACTAGAGAGAAAAAAGTACACCAACATACAAATAATGGAAGACCAGAAGGAAAGGAGAGAAAGGAGCAGAAAAAAAATATTTGAGGAAATAATGGTTGAAAAATTTCCAAATTTATGGAGAGATATTGGTCTATAGTTTTATCTTCCTGTAATATCTTTGTCTGGTATTGGTACTAGGGTATTGCTGATCCTGGGTCAGTTTGTGGGTAAGGAGTTAGGAAGGGTTCCCTTTCCTTCTATCTTCTGAAAGAGCTTGTAGAGAATTGGTATAATTTATTCCTTAAATATTTCTAGAATTCACTAGTGAATCTATGTGGGCCTGATGCTTTCTGTTTTAGAAGGTTATTAATTCATTTAATACATTCAGTTCAAGTCCTTTAATAATATAGGTCCATTCACATTGTTTGTTTCTTCCTATGTGACTTTTGACAGATTGTGTCTTTCAAGGAATTGGTCCATTAGGCTATGAAAGTTAAGCTTAGGCTACAAAATTTGTGGACATAGTGTTGCTTATAGTATCTCCAAATTTATTGAAAACTATCAACCTACACATCTAAGAAGCTCAACAAACTCCATATAGGATAGATCCAAAGCAAGCTACAAAGAGACACATCGAGTAAAAATGTTGAAAGCTAAAAACAAGGAGAAAATCTTGAAAGAAGCAAGAGAAAAATGACTAACAAGGAAACCTCAATAATATTAGCAGTCAACATCTCAGCAGAAATAATCGAGGTCAGAAAACTGTGGGGTACATATTCAAAATGCTCAATGAGGAAATGTAAACTAAGAATTCTGTATCAGGTACAACTATCTTTTAAAAAATAAAGGTGAAATAAAGATTTTCCAAGATAAAGAAAATCTAAGAGAATTTAGATGCTAATCTGCCTAAAAGAAATATTCAAAGAACTTCTTCAAAGTGAAAGCAAGTGACCCTCAATGGTAATTCAAATTCACATGAAGAAACAGACCACAGGAAATTATGTAACTACAAATGATAGGTTAAATACACATTTTCTCCCTTCTCTTAACTTATTTTAAACACTGGTATAAAATAATATGTATATGTATTGGGGGCCTATAAACACATAAGAATGGAGAATATGTATAATATATTTGTCAGTAATAGCACAAAGAATGTGAGTGGAAGCAAAGGCTAAGTGAGTGGAAGCTTAGCCTATTAGGCTAAGGAAATGACTATAGACTACAAAGTAATAATTATAGTCATGTATTAAGCTTATAACATTGATAGATTTAATATGTGTAAAAATAATATGCCAAAAAAGGAGGAAGAGAAATATTATTACATAAGAATAATGTTTCTATACATCAATGACATCAAGCTAGGATAAACCAGAAGCCAATTCTGATAAGGTAAGATGTATATGGTAAACCCTAGAGTAACTACTAAAAATACTAAAAACTATATAGTAAAAAACAAAATCAGTAACAAATTTGAAATGCTACATTAGAAAATATTGTACTAATATTTACTTAATGTAAAAGAACTGTAAGGTAGGAATAGAGAGAAAAAAGACATGAGACATATAGAAAACAAAAAGCAAAATGGCAGGCATGAATTGAACTATATCAATAATAACATTAAATGTGAATGGATTAAACAATCCAATCAAAAGACTGACATTGTCAGACTAGATTTTTAAAAATGTTTCAACTATATGCTGCCTATAGGAGAGACACTTCAGATTCAAAGATTCAAATAGATTGAAAGTAAAATGATGAAAAAAGGTACATCATGCAAACAACAATCATATGAAAACTGGAATGGCTAAATGAATGTCTGATAAATAAATTTTAAAACAAACACATGTTATAAAAAGAGACATTTTATAATGCTAACATGAAGATATAACAATTATAAACATATATTCACTTAATAACATGGCACCAAAATATATAAAGCAAAAAGTGACAGAAATAAAGGGAGAACTAGACAATTCAAAAATAATAGTTGGAGGTATCAATACTTCACTTTCAATAATGTGCAGAACAACAAGACAGAGAGTAACAAGGAAATAGAAGACTTGAACAACAGTATAAACCAGTTAGATCTAGCAGACTTTTATAAAATACTCCACTCAACAACAGCAGAATATGCACCTCTCTCAAGTGCACATGGAACATTCTCCATGATACACCATATGTTAGGCTATAAAACACACCTCAGTGAATTAAAAAGACAGAAATAATTCAAAACATGTTATTCAACCACAGTGAAATTAAGGTAGAAATTAATGGGTGCCTGGGTGGCTCAGTCGGTTAGCGTCCAACTTCGGTCCAGGTTATGATCTCGCAGTTCGTGGGTTCACACCCCACGTCGGGCTCTGTGCTAACAGCTCAGAGCTTGGAACCTGCTTCGGATTCTGTGTCTCCCTCTCTCTCTGCCTCTCCCCCACTCATGCTCACTCTCTCTCTCTCTC
This sequence comes from Acinonyx jubatus, assembly GCF_027475565.1. Classification (NCBI taxonomy): domain Eukaryota; kingdom Metazoa; phylum Chordata; class Mammalia; order Carnivora; family Felidae; genus Acinonyx; species Acinonyx jubatus. The sequence goes on from NC_069391.1 coordinate 63,303,439, forward strand.
TCAAAAATAAAATAAACAGAAAGAAAGAAAGAAAGAAAGAAAGGGAAAGAAAAAAATTAATAACAGGAAAGAACTTGGGAAACTTATGAATAAGTGGAAACTAAACAACATATACATAAATAGCGAAGGAGTTAAAGAAGAAATCAAAAAGAAAATTATAAAAGGCTATGAAATGAAAGAAAATGAAGATGCAACATATGAAAACTCATGGGATTCAGCTAAAGCAGTACTCAGAGGGAACTCTAAAGGTGTAAATGGCCATATTAAGAAAGAAGAAAGATTTTAAGTCAATAATCTAACCTTTTACTTTAAGACCCTGGAAAAGGGAAAGCAAACTAAACCTGAAGCAAGCAAAAGAAAAGAAATAACAAAGATTAGAGCAGAAATTAATGACAGACAATAGAGAAAATCATTTAAATCTGATTCTTTGGAAAGGTCAACAAAATTGACAAACTCTTAGTTAAGGGTCAATAAAAATAAAGATTGTCAATAAAAATAAAAAGAGAGAAAACTCGAACTGCCAAAATCAGAAAAAAGAAAAGGGACATTACTACTGATTTTAAGAAATAAAAGCATTACAAAGGAATACTATAAACAATTGTACTCCAACAAATTAAATACCTTAGATGAAATGGACAATTCCTAGAAAGACAGAAACTAATGAAACTGACTGAAGGAAAAACAGACAATGTGAATAGAACTATGCCAAGTGAAGAAATTGAATTAGTAATAATAATAATAAAACTAACCAAAAAAAGCTGATACCCAGATGACTCCACTGAATGCTACCAAACATTTATAAAGAAGAATTAATACCAATTCCTCACAAACTCTTTCAAAAAATAGAAGAGAAAGAAACTTCTTAGCTAATTTCATGAGGCCAGTATTACTCTGATACCCAAACCAGGCAAAGGCATCATAAGAAAACATAATTGCATACTAGTATCTCTTATGAACATGGACATAAAATTCCTCAACAAGATACTAACAAACAATCCAGCAACATCTAAAAAGAATTATGCATCCTGACCATGTGGGATTTATCCCAGGGATGCAAGGTTGGTTAAACACCCAATAATCAGTTAATGAAAAATAAAATATTAATAGAATAAAAAAGAAATATCACATGATTGTCTTAAGGATGCAGAACAAGAATTTGACAAAATCCAACATTTTTCGTGATAAAAAGACTGAATAAACTAGGGATAAAGGGGACTTTCTCAAACTGATGAAGGGCATCTATGAAAAATCCACAGCTAACATCATAATTAATGGTGAAAGACTGGATGCTTTCCCACCATGGTCACGAACAAGACAAGGATTTTTGCTTTGTCATTTCTACTAGACATTGTACTTGAAGTTCTAGCCAGGGTAATTAGGCAAGAGAAAGTAATAAAAGGCATACAGATTAGAAAAGAAGAAATTAAATTATCCTATTCTCAGATGACATGATCTTCTATACAAAAACACCTAAGAAATCCATTAAAAAACTGTTAAAACTAATGAACAATTTTATTGAGTTTGTAGGATACAAGATCAATACATAGCAATAAATTATATTTCTATACATTTGCAATGAACAATCCAAAAATAAAATTAAGAAAATAATTCTATTTACAATAGCACCAAAAATGCTCAGAAATAAATCTAACAAAAGAAGTACATAACTTACCCTTTGAAAACTGTAAAGATAATTCAAATAATTGGAAAAACATTTCATGTTTATGGATCAGAAGGTTTAACAATGTTAAGGTGACAATACTTCTAAAACTGATCAACAGATTCCGTGAAATTTCATCAAAATTTCAGCTGGCTTCTTTGTAGAAGTTTACAAGCTGATTCTAAAATTCATATGGAATTTTTAGGGTACTAGAATAGCCAAAATAATCTTAAGAAGGAATAACAAAGCAGAGGGTTCATACTTCTTTATTTCAAAACTTAACTATAAAGCAATGCTAACACAGTATAGTACTGTCACAGGATAGACAAGTTGATAAATGGAAGAGAATTGAGATTCTAGAAATAAACCCATACATCTATGGTGAGTTGGTTTTTCAAAAGGGTGCCAAAACTATCCTATAGGTCAAGAATAGTCTTTACGATAAATGGTGCTGGGTCAATTGGATTGCCACATATGAAAGCTGGAGTTTGGATCTTTACCTGACACCATTTATAAAAATTAACTCAACATGGATCAAAGACCTAACTGTAAGGCTAAAACTATAAAACCGTTAGAAAAAAACCACAGCAGTACGACAGATTTGGCAAAAGATATAAACACCAAAAGCACTAGCAACAAAGAAAAGTGAGGTTAGACTTCATCAAAATTGTAAATTTTTGTGCTTCCAAAGACACTATAAAGAGAATGAAAAGATAACGGAGAGAATGACAAAAAATATTTTAAAATCATATATCAGGTAAGAGACTTAGACCCACAGCATATAAAGAACTCTTACAACTCAATAATAAAAAGCCAAATAATACAATTAAGAAATAACGAAAGGATCTGAAGAAGCATTTCTTTAAAGAAGACATATAAATGGTCAATAGCACATAAAAAATGGTTGATATCATTAATCATCAGAGAAATGCAAGTCAAAACAACAAGATACCACTTCACACCTATTAGGATGGTTGTAATCAAAATGACAGAAAATTACAAGTGTTGATGAGGATGTAGAAAGGTTGAAACCCTCATACACTACTGGTAGGAATGTAAATTTGTGCAGCCATTTTGGAAAACAGTTCCTAAAATGATTAAAGATGGAATTACCATGTAACCCAGCAATGCTACTCTTAGGAATATATCCAAGAGAACTAAAAACATATATGCACACAAAATCTTGTACATTAATATTTATAGCAATATTATCCATAATAGCCAAAAGAAGGAAACAGTCTAAGTGTCCATCAATGACAAATAGATAAATGAAATGTGTTGTAACAATGCAATGGAATATTATTCAGCTATAAAAAAGGAATGAAAAACTGATATATGCTACAACATGGATAAATCTTGAAAACACTGTGCTAAGTGAAAGAAGCCAGCCACAAAAGATCACATGTTATATTGTTGCATTCATATGAAATGGGAAGAAGAGGGAAATCTATGGAAGAGGGAAATCTATAAAGACAGAAGGTGTTTGTGGTTGCCTAGAATTGGGGAAGCTGGGGATGGCAAATAGAAGGTGATAGCTAGAGTACCAGGTTTCTTTTTGAGGTGATGAAAATATTTTAAAATGGACTGGTGGTGATGGCACATATCTGTGAATACATTTTAAAAACGATTGAATTTTATACTTTAGGTAGTATTGTATATGAGCCATATCTTAATTAAACTATTAAAAACAAAACAAAACAAACCCTACCCAGAATGAAAATATAGCCTAACACCAGAATTCCAGCAATGTAATACACCCTCCTACAATAAGGGCAGACCCACGCAGGGCAACCACCTGTGAAATCTCTATAAATTGGAGTATTGCTTGAGATGGGGGTGGGGAGGGTGCCTTCTTAATGCTACTTCTCTTCATTGAGTGTATGCAAATGCTTCGACGGAGTTCCATCTACCTTCTTCTCTTTGTTTTCCTGCTGTTCTATTATTCTTCCTCCACTTAGCTCCATAGTCATAATTCTGAGGACTGGGTAAAGAAGAACCATTTCATTTCCCATTTGTCTGGCTAAAGCTGGTTGTTGTGACGGAGGCTCTGGTCAGGCAAAAACAGAAGAGCCATTTTGGATCTTTTCTGAGATCTTACCCTCAACTCTCCCATCATTTGTGAGCTCCACAGTTTATTTGTACCTTTAAAGCCCTTTTTTGCCTTTTCTTTTTGCTTTATATAATGCACATTTATGTCACAATAGAGCCTGATTTTCTACAATAGGCTTTTATGTGTGCTTTGATTCAAACACAAAAGCTCCACTTCAATGTAATAAATAAATACCCAGTCATTATGGTACTAAATAGTTCACAAGCCTCAAACACACTTGGACTCAGACACACTTCCTGTCCTCCTTGCTGAAGTCCACTAGCATGTCCCCTCCCCCAACCTCATTACGGAGCTTGAGAACAAATTACTGTGCTTTTCAGACAATGAGTCTATATTTCATCATTGAGGATAAGTAAATTTGCAGTTTGCTGGTCACTGTCACTGCTATGCCTGCTGGAAGTCATGCAGGCAGGACTTGGATTCTGGGTCTGGATATGCCACTGATTTACTCTTGGGCTGATTCTGTTTGGAGCATTTTCTATGCTCTAATCAATATTACACACTTACACCCTCATGTGCTGCTGGAGACTTGGAAAGGAAGGTCCACCTGTCGTCCATCATGTGAGTTACTCAGCTCCAGACACACCTTGCTGCTTCTTATCTCTGACACTAAACTCAGTTTGGCTTACTCACTTTGGCATATATTGTGCTCCTTATCTTAATGGATGGGGCCACAAACCAGTGCACACCACTAATTTTCCTACTTTTTACGTGAGAGGGATTTTAATCTGGTTTAAGCTGCCATATTTTACTTGGTGTACCAGTTATCCTAACTGTCAAATGTATCTCTACATGTATAATGCTTGGACTCAAGCTGGTATCCACAAGGAAGGACATCCACCCAACTAAATTTCAGAGGTTCTGTCATTGAAGAAAGAAGGGGGCATTAGGATATTAGGAAACATTGCACTTCATATAAAACAACCCCAAGCCCCACTGACCAAACTAACAGGAGATCCAGAGCCTCCCAAGACGGCTTCCTTGATTTGTCAGAGGTCCTTCGAGGTGCTTCAGTGTTGGGTCCTCATTGCTCACTTGCGTAGATTCCTACAGCAGCTACGGAGCTTCCTCGGCACCAGGCTAAATACGGATTCTGTAGCAGATGTGCCTCTGTGCTGTCTCAGCCATTGCTGCTGCCAATGACCCTCAGAATACTGAACACTGGGCAGAGCTGTCCCCAGTGAGGACCAGAGTGAGGGATGTTTTCCTCTGTACCACCAACCAGCCTTTCCCCTTAATTCTCCATACACAGCAGAGACCAGATAGTACCCTCACGAGAATTTTCTGAACTTTGAAGACAGTGAGATGGAAATAAAACAAGGAGAAGGGCTTACAGTGACCACACAGGCCCAGACATTCCAGGTTTCTTTATCAGACTGCTCCCTCCTACCATCTTTGGAGGTACTCTGAACATCTCCTCACTTCAAACTCTAGAAAATGACCCTAAGAATGTGGGGAGGAGGAAATAAAAAATCTCATCTCTAAGATCCGTGTCTAGAGCCCCTATTCCTTAGACGAGAACATCCACTCCCCAGGGTGGTAACATCTGTTCCTTAGACAACCACCTACAGCGTGCGGCCCCCACAAGAATTACATAATCACCAGAATGTTTTCAGGGTCTGGACTACTGACTGTAAGTATCCTCAGCCCAGCCGAGCAGGGCTGAAGGAAGATCAGCCCTGCTCCTCTGCAGTCTCGTCTCTCAACTGCTCAACCCAGTTACTCAATCTCAGCCGTGCTCATAAACAAGCACCTTCCTTTCCACAGAACTCTGATTCAGTCCACATAGCTTGGCAGGCAAAACAGCCTCCCTTGTTTTTCCCTGAATTTGTCCATCTCTGTTGATGCAGGAGCTTTCTCAATGAGGATGTGCCCAATAGCAAGTCAAGCCTCTCGTGAGGCGAGGAGTCTGAGTCTGGCACTGTTCCTGGGAGGAGAGGGAGTTAGGACGTCAGATGTGACAGGAAGCCATGCAGCAGCCCTGTTTTACACATTTATGTTCTGGGATCAGCCTTCTGGCAGTTCTGTTTACTTAATTCATGGTGACAGTTTCTCCTACAAGGGAACTAGGGGACAGATACAAGGGCATTTAAGGAGGGAAGTGTATCCTTCTGGATCCAGCACCCCCTGGAAACTGTTTCTGCTGACTAAAGTAATAACCTCTTGACTTGCAAAGTCACCTCTGAGAATCCTAGAAATAGAAAGCATGGTCTAGCTGCAAAAGGGCAGCTCTGGGTTGCGCCTACTTTCATGTGGATTTTTGTCCTTGTTTTCATGACACTAGCGCAATGAAACGGTTCATCCATTACAGGGGTAAAAATACGAGATATAAATATTCATCTTCTGCTCATGTGATGAAATCTTCGCGTATCTGAAATTTTATGGTCTCCTGTCATTGGAGACTCATGTTTATTTTATGTGAAAGGTGACCCCACACTGAACTTTGTAAACCCTTTACATAGCTGAAACTGTGTCTCTCTTCTATATTCACTGGTGCACATTTATATTTCTTTCTCCTTGCGCCTTTACCGTCTGTTATTCATGGGAATTATCTTGCTATTGGGATGAAATTGTCTTTAGCTGGAATCTCCTCTGTGGGAAAGCAGTGCAAGAATGTGCTTACCTTTGGTGGTGGTGATGCTTTGGCATACGAGAAATGGAAAAAGAAATGGTGGAAGGGAAGAGACTGTGGGACCTAGGAATGGGGTGATTTCTATGTTTAGCAGGAAATGTCTCTGCCACATGTAATAGAACAGGAGGCCTCAGAGGTGCCTAGGGAGTGACACCCCGCAGGGAGCTCTCTGTTTCCAGGCCCTGACGAAGCAGGTTAGAGTTTTCTCTCCATGGATATAATTTTATTGTTGAAACACCAATCAGAAAACAAGCAGAAAAGCACAGAGGATAATAAATAGGCATCCAAGAATCAGCTGCCCCAAATGATCAAATGTGAATCTTCGAACACATTTACTTCTAACCTTTTTTTCTAAAAAAGAAAATATTATAGACATTTTGGAGCCTACAAAGTTCCTCTCTCAGTTATCCCTGCTTCATCCCCACTCACCATCCCTATGGTATCATTCCAGCCAGGTTATCAAATGTTTATGCATTTATGTGTCTACACATGCTAAAGAGATTTACTTTGCTGTTTTTTTTTAAAGACCACATAAATGGCATCAAACTGTATCAACATTCTGCAGCTAGCTTTGTTCACTCTAGATTGTTTTCTAGATCTATCTATGTTGAGACGTATAGAACTAGTTATTTGTACTGTTGTATAGTGTTCCTTTATATGACTATGTTAAATTTATCCATTTCACTACTAACAGACAATTGGGGAGAGCTTTCTTTCTTTTTCTATTGTAAATAGTGCCCTTGTGCTATTATTTCTAGAATTGGAATTATAGACATGCCTCGGAGATATTGCAGGTTTGGCTCCAGACTATGCAATAAAGTGAATATTGCAATAAAGCAAGTCAAATGAATTTTTTCTTGTTTATATGTTTACTCTATACTGTAGTCTATGAAGTGTGTGATAACATTATGTCTAAACAATGTATTTACCTTTCATATCACACTACCCCCAGAAAACCAGTACGTCATGGAGGTAAGGGTGTGAGCACCAGAGATCTGGGGCCTCTGTCTTCTCATCTGGGAAGGGAGACTGCTGCCAGTACCTACCTCACAGGTGACGTAGGACTAAGTGAGACAACACATGAAAAATGCCTTAAAACGGTGGCCACCAGGAGCGCTCTTCAGCTGTTTCCTGACTGCACCTCAAGCAAATCCAAAGCCACAAGGCTATAGCAAGCAGCAGAGAGTTATTTACAATTTCATGGGGACACAAGTTTGTACATAAGTCCTATGCCACAGGCAAAATTCTCGTTGGTCACTTCTGTCCTCTGCCCAAAATTTCCCTAAGGTTGTCATCCTTGGGCACTGCCTTTCAATCACATCCGCCTGTCTTCAATATGACTGTTATCATGAAAGTTTTCGTTTGTGATGATAGTGGAAAGTCTTAGCAAGACCATTTTATAGTGAGGCAAGGGCTGTTTAAGGCAGTCTGATAGCACTTAAATGAAGTTCACCTAAGATCCACACCCAGCAATTCTGTGTCTATGCACCCAAGAAACTCGCCCATGTGTTGTGGGGTCATATACCTCAATGGCTGTGAGGTTCATCACAGCACGGCCTGGAAGTGAGAGAAAAAGCATGAGGGGTGCTGGCTTTGGAGCAACAGACTAGGTACACAGCCATGCAGGAGAAAGGCTCTTCAAGTGGCTCTCAGTGAAAAGGTAGAAGCAAAATATCTAGAGGCTTCCAGTGCTCAAAGTGACAGTGGGGACTGGCGCATGGATGCAGGCCTCACCTGGTGGTCTGTTAAAAAGGCAGCCTCTGTGGCCACCAGACTGCCCCATTCCAGACCTGCACGTTAACAAGATGCCCAGGTGAGCACATTAAGGTTGGAGAAGAGTCATCTGCTGCAAATAAGGCAACAGCATACTCTTCCCTCGGAAAATAGAGGGACTCACATACACCTTAAATATTTGCCTTTGGGAGAAGAGGGATGGGACAGTAGAATGGAGATAAAGTTTACTACAGAAAGTAAATGAAAACTAAGCGGTGAAATGTGTCTCCTGGGGATGGGGATGTGGGCACTTTCTGCCAGCAAGATTATTGAAGATGCAGATATATTTTTGCCTCTTCCCTCCTGGTCCACAAGCCCCTAAAGGAATCTCTGACCTGAGGACAAGCTTGGGGTCAAGGTCTCAGCATTGTAGACACACTTGCTTTGCCGAGGCTGGGCAGGGGCATCAGGCTTGGACTCTTGTGGTCCATTTGCTGGGGCTGCTCGTAAGTTCCAAGTACTTGCACATGGAGCCGCGTGGAAAAACAGGCGGGGCACTTAAGACACAGCATTTGCAAGACACACACAGAAGAAGAGAGGCCTTTTCATCTAGCGCTGATTCCCAGTCAAAGCAAAATTCCAGAGATTGTGAAGAGCAAAATAGTATTAAGCAGAAAATCATTTTGTGTTGAGACTCCGTACTCTGCCATTTGCTTGCAGTCTGTCCATTGCTTTATATAGTTACTTCAGAAGGTGGGTTCAGAAGGAACTATTAGTAACAGAAGCATGGTTTAAAAAAGAAAGCGTGGGGAAGGAGGGTTGGGGGAGGACGGGATGGACCCAGACCACTTCAATAATGCCCAGAATATCCACAATGAAGCTGGAGGTGGAACTCCTCGTTTATGGAGCTAGAATAACAAGAAGCTGGCTTTTTGGCATCCTTATTTGGCTCTGTGTGGTGTGTGTGTGTGTGTGTGTGTGTGTGTGTCTTTTCGAATCTTGGAAAACTGAGGATAATTCAAACACAGGCTCTGAACTCTCCAGCTCAGAGTCAAGAAAACCCTGGATGAGATTACCATGGACAATTACTCTTCCAAAATAGTTAATGTAGGAAGTGTCACTAAGTAACTTTTCAAAACCTAGGCCCATGCCTGCCATGCTTCATTTGCATGGCCCTGGTGGGGATGAGCGAGACAGGGTTATTGCAGAGGAGAGAAGCTGCCTTTTAGGAAGGAAATGGAGACTGAGCCCTGGGGCAGGGCCAAGGAGCCTTGGCCCTGTTTGCAGCAGAGAAATGATTGGGGGCCTGCCTACCACTGAGAAGAAAACCTAAGGCCTTGGAGACACCATAAGGATCTTTCCACTTTGCTTTTCCTTTCATCAGAGAAGCTCAGAAACCCTTTTACAGAAATTAATGAGGCCCTCATTGTCATTGAGTATTATCATTTCCGTTCTACAGATGGGGTAACATCTAAGGTTATAAAATGAATGAGTGATGGAGTCATCCTTATTTTTCAGGAATCCCAGTTTTCCAAACCCATTCTGTGGATATTGAACATGGGCTGTAGTAAAAAGTTTCCAAAAAAGAAAAAAAAAAAGTTTTGGAGTAGTCTTTGGAATTCTGTATGTGGTACTGTTTAGTCTGTAAGATGCATGGTGCATCTTTTCTGCTTAACTTGAAGAGTTTCGGAGCAAATCAAAAGAGGTTAAAGGGATGTGTAAATACCTTGTAAAGTCTACCACGAGACCCAAACATAAGGTACTAGCACCAATAAAGGATATGTTTTCTGTTGTGTAATTCTGCTTACCCAAGACCCTTTGGGGAGGAGAGTCACCTAAGGGCTGTGCTGCCAGGCCTCTCCCTCTGGTTTCTGTTCAGACCTTTCATTACCCTGTGCAACTGTCCTGAGCCATTTTATTCACCTGGACTCCCGAGAACCTGTGAGAACCTGTGCCCCTGGAGGCAGAGTTTTTAAGGTCCTTGACAAAATGTTCAAAATAAAGGCCATGCAGTGGGATTTTTTTTCTACAAAGCCAAATTTATTCAACTGAAAAAAACCTGTCCTTAAATCTGAGGCCCCCATTTCTTTACTTGGCGTTACAATGCCATTCTAACATTTGGTTCTAAAATGATGGTGTCAGTGGATGGTAACTTTTTCCCCCCTTAATGTGTTTACTTGGAAAAATTACAAGTTGGCCGCTTTATATAAGTCCTCTAGTTTTGTTTTGTGTTTGAAATTTTATGGGTCCATTAAATTCCACAGTCTGGGAATCACTGCTAAATGCTCTATTGCTTGCTTTCTGAAGGCCTGAACTTGTGCCTATGGGAAGCAATGAAGTGCATATACTAGACCCTTTATAGGACACTGATGAGGAGGGGAATTTGGGCTGGGCAGTCTCTGACTTAGGAACACAGGCTTCCCAGAATTTGGGTAAGCAAATGGGCGTCAGAGCTCTCATCAACAAGAGGCAACTGCTTGGACCATGATTCAGATCTCAGAGGGTGGCCTTGCCGCAAAAGTGTGGCGGGGGTGGTGGGGAGGACACCTGCTTCGACCTGCTGCCTGGGTCAGAGTTTATTCACAGCATCCTTAGAGCTAGCAGAAAATAACATTTTGGGTGATCATTGGGGGTAATTCAAGCCACACTGTGTTTGACAGGTCTATTGCCCATTAATTAAGGCTTTGTGGGCAGGCCCAATACTTTAATGGCCATTTATAGTGTTGTTTCTAAGGAAAATTGCCTTCTGATTCCAAATCGCTATATTAAAATTAAACTCTTGAAATGGTTCATACAAGGTAGGATCTGGGCCCCATCCAAGAGACCCAAATGAATGAAAACCAATAATTAGCTTTTCTATCGTGTATTCTTACGTGTCAGCATTAAGGTCTGGTGAGTCTTCTGAGGTAGACAGAAAGGCTGGGTTCTAGACCTGGGGGTTCTCTATGCAGCCACCAGCCACATGTGGTCCCAGCTGTGATGGGCTCTATTAAGTACACACTGGATTTCAAATATGTAAAAAAAAAAAAAATATATATATATATATATAATATCTCATTAATAATTTTTAAAATATTGATAGCACATTGAAATAATATTTTGGATTTATTGTGTTTAAAATATAATATTAAAATTAGTTTCACCTGTCTCTTTGAAATTTTTAAAATATGACTAGAAAATACAAATTACATAAAATTTTAAATTACATATGTAATATGTGTAATTTATGGCTTGCTTTATTTCTATTGGAAAGCACTTCTCTAGACCAGGGAGGTTGGCAAAGTACAGCCCATAGCCAAATATAGGTCATTGCCTGTTTTTGCAATAAAGTTTTGTTGGAACATAGCCACACCCATTTGTTTACATATTGTCCCTAGCTGTTTTTGAGCTATAACAGCACAGTCAGTAGTTGTACAGAGACTGTGTGGCTTGCAAAACCTAAAATATCTACTATTTGCCCTTTGACAAAGTTTGTCAACATTTGGTCTAGACTATCAGGGTTCAAATCCTGTTTTCTAGATTTACTAGCTGTGTGACTTGGGCAACTTTATCTATGTGTGCTTCTGTGCTTTCTTTCTTTCTCTCTTTCTTTTGTTAGAACAACTCAGCAAAATAGAATTCCGGAATTATTTTTGGACAACACTGTTTCACACATAAATCAAACAGGCCAAAAAAATAAAAATAAAAAGCAACTTCATAGACAAAAAAGCTAAAAACAAAAGAAAACTTTCATCTTTCGCCTTTTTAACCATCTTCTATAAGCCAACTACTTATTTTTTAAAATTTTTTTTTGAGTTATTTATTTATTTTTGAGAGCGAGGGAGAGAGACAGGGAGAGAGAGAGCATGAGCAGGGGAGGGGCAGAGAGAGGGAGTAAGAGAGAACCCCAAGCAGTCTCCACACTCCTAGCACAGAGACAGTTTTGAGCTCGAACTCACAAACCGTGAGATCGTGACCCAAGCCGAAATCAGAAGTTAGATGCTTAACCAACCGAGCCACCCAGAACTACTTATAGTACAACTAAGTATATACACACAAAAAGCTACTGGAATGCTGGGAATAAGATTGTTTTGTTGTTGTCGTTTTCACTTTTCTTATAAGGTTTGTCTTCTTGAAATTATAATGGACATAGTCACAGCACAAGTAAGGTCAGAAGTAGGACAGAGAATGCTGGGAAGTCTGGTTAGGTCATCAGAGATGACCCTAACAATATGTACAAAAATATAAAATGTAAATAAAAAATAAAATTTTCCTATTTATTTATTTATTTAAATTTTTTTTAAACTTTTTTTTAACGTTTATTTATTTTTGAGACAGAGAGAGAGAGACAGAGCATGAACAGGGAAGGGGCAGAGAGAGAGGGAGACACAGAATCGGAAGCAGGCTCCAGGCTCTGAGCCATCAGCCCAGAGCCCGACGCGGGGCTCGAACTCATGGACCACGAGATCGTGACCTGAGCTGAAGTCGGACGCTTAACCGACTGAGCCACCCAGGCACCCCAAAATTTTCCTTTTTAAAATACTTAAAAAAAAAATAAAGCAGGGCCTTGGAAGTTTTGGTTCTTTTTTCCTCCCCTGACGTAGATTTCCAGTGTGGTTTGGATGGGTGGCCAGGTGCACGTGTCACTTGTGGTGGCACCACTGGGTGGGACTGTCCACTGGAGGGTGACCAAGTTTAGCGTCTGAGACGGGAAGTGGAGGGTGAATAGGTCACAATGGCCTTTTGTTGTTGTTGTTAAGTTTAACTTTTCCTTTCTTGCTGTCTAGTCACCCTCGTTGGTCTTCTGCTTCTCGGTATGGACATCAACATCCTCATCATCTTCAGCTGCTGTGTGCCCACAGCTGCCTCAGCTTCCTCATCTTCCTCTCCACCCCCTTCCTCGCCATTGCTTTCCTCGTCTTCCTCCTCCCCCTGCCCTTCTCCTTCTTCTTCATCTACCTCATTGTCGGCCTCCTGCTCCCCATTTTCCTCACAAGCTTCCCATCACCAGGTGTGGCTCTTCCAGTCCTCACCTCCTGCACAATTTTCTTCTCTTGCAAGTCCTTGCTGGTCATCCTGAAGCTGGTGCCTGGGGAGTCTGACAGGAGGAGAGCCCCAGTAATCCCATGCAGAGGGTCAAAAGGAAAGGAAGAGGAAGAGAGGCACCTGGGTGGCTCAGTGGGTTAAATGTCAGACTCTTCATTTCAGCTCAAGCCATGGTCTCAGGGTTTGGGAGATCCAGCTCCACTTTGGGTTCTGCGCTAACAGAGCCTACTTGGGATTCTCTCTCTCCCTCTCTCTGTCCCCGTGCTCGGTCTCTCTCTCTCTCTCTCTCGCTCTCTATCACAAAATAAATAAATAAACTTTTTTTTTTTTTTTTTTTTTTTTAAGGAAAGCATGAGTTGGAGGACTCTGGCCACAAAACTGCAGGAGTCCAAGGTGGCAGAGGTGGTTGTTGTCAACTGAGAGCAATGTAAACATGGCTTTTCAGAGCAGCCGTTCAGGGGGTGATCCATGTTTTCATCTGTAAAATGGGGGTAATGATGAAGCTGACCTTATTCCAAGAGGTTGTGGTGAGGATCAAGAGAAATAGTACGTTGGGGCGCCTGGGTGGCTCAGTCGGTTGGGTGTCCGACTTCGGCTCAGGTCATGACCTCGTGGTCCATGAGTTTGAGCCCCACATGGGGCTCTGGGCTGATGGCTCAGAGCCTGGAGCCTGTTGTGGATTCTGTGTCTCCCTCTCTCTCTGACCCTGCCCTGCTCGTGCTCTGTCTCTGTCTCAAAAATAAATAAATGTTAAAAAAAAATTAAAAAAAAAAAGAGAAATAGTACGTATCAACCATAGAGTCAATGTTGGATAAATGCATCATCGTCATTTTTCAGATGACATGACTGGAAATCAGAGAAAACAAAAGAGGCATGCCTGGGTGGCTCAGCCAATTGAGCCTCTGACTCTAGATTTCGACTGGGGTCATGATTCCAGGGTTGTGAGATCAAGCCCAGGGTGGGGCTCCACACTGAGCATGAAGCCTGCTTAAGATTCTCTCTCTCCCATGGGGCACCTAGGTGGCTTAGTCGGTTGAGCATCCGATTTCGGCTTAGGTCATGATCTCACAGTTTGTGGGTTCGCATCAAGCTCTGTGCTGACAGCTTGTTCAGAGCCCACAGCCTGCTTCAGATTCTGTGTCTCCTTCTCTCTCTGCCCCTCCCCTGCTCACGCTTTGTCTCACTCCGTTTCTCAAAAATAAATACATGTAAAAAAAAAAAAAGATTCTCTCTCTCCCTCTGCTCCTCTCCTCACCACCCCTGCTCACACTCTTTCTTAAAAAAAAATTAAAAATTAAAAAATATATTAAAAACAAAAGAAAAAGTCCTTTAAAAAAAGGATTATTAGTGCCAAGAGGGTAAATTCACAGCCTGCATGAATATCGTCTCCCTGCTCAGATGTGTCCTCAGAATCGTTCTCAACACAGTTTTCCAGGCAGTAAGCACAACTGGGCCTGGCATGTGGGCAGAAACCTCTTTGTCATTTCTGCTCCAAAGACATGGAATTTGAGGTCAGTTGTAGACCTGTAGATTCTGTAGACAGAATCCAATGTAAGTCGCTCTCGGCATATCAAATAAAAACATATTGTACTTTTGATGTCCCCTAAGAGTTACAGAGTTTTTTTTTTTTAAATTTTTTTTTTAATGTTTATTTATTTTTGAGACAGAGAGAGACAGAGCATGAACGGGGGAGGGTCAGAGAGAGAGGGAGACACAGACTCTGAAACAGGCTCCAGGCTCTGAGCTGTCAGCACAGAGCCCGACGCGGGGCTCGAACTCACAGACCGCGAGATCGTGACCTGAGCCAAAGTCGGACGCTTAACCGACTGAGCCACCCAGGCGCCCCCCTAGAGTTTTTTTTTAATTAGGGGCATAAAATACAAATAATATTTTGCATTTACAAAGTTCTTTGCAATTTGTAAAACATTCAGATAAAGTTAGTAGAGCAGACACTGTTATTCTACTTTCGAAGATGGGAAGATTGAAGGTCAGAGAATTGATGATTTCTAACCAGTAGAAAGCTAGTGAGAAAGAAGCAGGACTTAGGCCCTGGTCTGCAGGTCCATGATCTTGTATCTCTGGTCACCCTTAGAGCCAGAACCCTCAACAGAAATGCTTTAGAGAACTGGCAGTATAAAATTTTGAAGCAAGCTGGGTACAAATTTTGGGCAAGCTGGTGTACAAATTCTGTAGGAATTTGTCTTCAGTTCCAAAAATGTTTACTTTCTTCAAATTTTCCAGAGATATGTCTCCTTCTTACATACCTTTCTTTTCTCCCTAAATTTGATAATGATAGGGTGTTTAAAATTTTTTTTTAACATTTATTTATTTTTGAGACAGAGAGAGACAGAGCATGAACGGGGGAGGGTCAGAGAGAGAGGGAGACACAGAATCTGACGCAGGCTCCAGTCTCTGGGCTGTCAGCACAGAGCCTGACGCAGGGCTCGAACTCATGGACCGCAAGATCATGACCTGAGCCGAAGTCGGACGCCCAACCGACTGAGCCACCCAGGCACCCCAATGATAGGGTGTTTTGATTAGCTATTGCTACAGAAGAAACCACCCCCAAACTTAGTGACATAAAATAACCACCAGCCACTTACTACATCTCACAATTTTGTGGGTGGGCTGGGCTCTGCTGGGTGTTTCTTTCACATCATGGTGTATTAGCTTGAGTGGTGGTCAACGGAAGGCTCAACCAGGCCAGAATGTCCAGGATTGCTCATTTATATAGCTGAGAATTAGGTTGGCTGTTGGCTGGGAGCTCAACTGGGGTTCTGGAATGGAATGTTCTAGTCCTTTCTAGATGGCCTCAATAAGTGGAGTGGGCAGGATGGCTGAGTTCCAAGATGGAGTGTCCCAAGTATGTGGAAGCAGAAACTGCTAGTGTCTTATGACCCCATTTAAGATTAAGATTAAAGAAGTTATGCAGCATCACTTCTACTACATTCTGTTGGAAAGAGCAAGTCACTGGCCAGTCCTGATTCAAAAGGGGAAATTGATTTCACTTTTCGATGGGAAGAATGACAATGTATTTGCAGCCATCTTCAATTCATAACGTATGGGCAGAGAAAAAATATGTCTCTGCTGTAAGGAAAACAACAGAGCAAATAAAATGATAAATTACATCTGACGTTCAGCTGTGGTCTGAAGAGATAAGAGAAAGTGTGAGACCATGGCACTGAGGGACAGGCAGGCCTAGGCAACTACTGCCGTGTAGGAATGTGGGCTCACCATTTCCAAAGGACCTCTCAATTTCCAAGAGAAGGCCAGAATATGAATTTTCATGTGAAGCCTCTACTTTTTCCATGTGAGCTCAACTTTTAACATCATACTGCATGGGGCGAATTGACCTGTGAGCTTCCAGTTTTCAACATCTGCCTTATACCCTCATGGGATAGCTCGTCCTTTATGTGAAACACCTGTTGGCAAGACAGTTGTGAGCAACCCATTTACCAGAGAATATAATGTCACTGCTTTGTGGTTGGTAATAAAGGGAGGAGAAAAGAACAAGTTAATTATCATGAAGCAGGGTAGTCGCCAGGGGGAAAAGGCATTTCTGTCATTTATTTACTAGTATTTACTTATAGGACAATAAATCAAAGTCTCATGTCTACCAGAGGAAGCAGCAGTGGCCACAGTTGTGTCAGACACAGGTTTTTATATGATGGACACCTGGGGAAGATGGTTTCCAATTATTTCATGCAACTCTTATCAGATTCCAGGCTGGAGAAGACTAGGGAAGGGACAAGAAGGGCAGACTGAGTGGGGGGAGCCTAAGAGGAGATGCCCCAGCTCCCGGAGAGATGCGCTGCTGTCTGCAACAGAATGGAAGAAATGGGCAGAAGAGGGACACCCTGGCTCGAGTGGTGTTCAGACCTATGGCCACCCGAAGTGATCCACCTGCCTGGGCAGGAGGTCCTCACACCCTCCCCAGCCCCACGCTCAATGTCTGGGCCTTTTCTCCCCATGGAAACCAAAGAGCATTCAGTTCAGCAATGGAAAAAAATCTTTCCTGCAGGATAGGGAAGAGACACCCATGTTGAAGAGCTCCCTAAACAGACACTGGCTGTGGCGGGTAGTGGAGAGAACGCTTTGAAATCTGACTCCTGGGATACTGCACACACCAAACAATTCACAACATGTAAGGCCACCGGCGACTGGTGCCTTCTGATGGGAACTCTAGGGGGGACAGAAGCCACACTGGGGATAACATCCTCCTCCAGGGGGCTGCTTGAAGGGTTTCCCAGGGTGGGAATAGGAGCCAGGGATCTCTCCTTGCCTGCCGCCCATCCACACAGTATGTATGGGTACACATGCCAGGGCCTGGTGGGGCGTTTGTGCCTCCATTTGCTCCAGTCGTTCATTCAAGAGGGTTTATGAGCCAGGTGATTCTCCGGGCTCTGGGAACCCAGTCTTGACCTTGAGATGAGTGCAGGCTTTCCCTGCAGGACCTGCACTGCACAGCCCAGGAGGATGGGGTTATAGGTCAGGCGTCACCCCCGCTGCTCCCTGACCGCCAGGTGGATTAGGAATGGGGCTGCTGTCCCCATGACCTCAGTGAGCCAGAGGGCCAAAAGGATGTAGGTCATATTTTCCAAATGTAAACAGGAGTTAAAGTTGAAATTAAAAATATATGTATTTTAGTCTCCGCTTTGGGGTGAAAGAGGCAGTCTGGGAGATGTAGTTTGGGTGAGGAAAATATTTTGTTTCTAAATGTTTATGAGGACTGTTGGTCAGGATATTTGAAATTAGGGCCCTCTAGCGAATTCCTGACTACGTGGGATAAAATACTTCTGGGAAGAGCAGTAGAAACATGGAAAACAAAAGAAGAATTGTAATTCTGGGGACAGAATTCTTATTTGTAATATTTATATAGCATATTCATTGCTGGATGGGAAAACTGCCCTTATTTTGTATACGAGCATGAGAAGTAATTAATAACTAATAATAGCTGACATTTGTTGGACTCTTATTCTGTGCCAGATATTATCTTAGTAACTTTGCCTATATTGTCTTATTTAATTCTTGCATCAACCATCTGGGATGGGTACTCTCATCACTCCCAGAGGTAAGACACTCCCCCAAAGTTTCCCAGTTCATAACTGGCAGAACCTAAAATCAAACTCAGGAAATCTGAAAGAGAGAGAGAGAGAGGTAGAGGGAGAAGGAGTGGGAGATGGAGAGAGAATCCCAAGTAGGCTCCATACTCAGCATGGATTCAGACGTGGGGCTCGATCCCTAGGATCACGAACTGAGCTGAAATTAAGAGTCAGATGCTTAACTGACTGAGATACCTAGGCACCTCTTTTGTATTTCTTTTTTAAAAAGTAATTGCCTTTAAGGAAACATACATACAAATGACTTGGGAAGTGCTTAACACATTCAAAGGAACAAACTATTTTTGAGCAATCCAATTTCTTAGGTGAAACAACATAGAAGTACAGGACTTTCCCTGTTTATTACAGCAGCTTTGTCCAGGGTGTCTCCAGCAAAGTACTCCACCAGCACTTCCATGAATAAGTACTGCTAGGTTTGGAAACCACGAGGCCATGTGGCTACGTCTTCTAACGTATTTTGTATGACATAATCATTTCCCTAAATCTCTGTGTGCCCCCCTCCCAGCCCATATCAGCACAATTTCATTATAATCTCCAGCCAATTCCATTTTAGCACAATAAAAACTAGCGAGTTAATGGCCAGCAATTGAGGGTTCTGTTGAAAGTTTCATCTGGGAAAAGATATAGAAGATAAAGCTTTTGATCATCTTTGAGAACGCTCTTGACTGCAGGCTGACGTGGTGGTCTGGACTTCCTCTGTGTTTATAGAACAGCCCTCCCGTGCTGGTCTTCTAGCGCAAAGCCACAGCCACATCTGCAGTGCCTCTGGTTTTAGAGCCTGCAACTGAAGCACTAGAAATGTTACATTTGTCCCCTGTTGCCCACCTCTCATTTTAGGTTTTTTTTTCCCTTCCTATTCCCAAAGGGGGACCATCTATTTTTGGTTAGATAAATGGTTCATCATCTATTGCTGTGGACTTCCTTTTATGATCAATTAGTTTGAGGCTGTCAGCGCTGCTTCAAAGCTACCATGTATCTTTCACACCCCTCTACCCTGTAATTTATAAGCCCTATGGGTTTCAAGAAAAAGAAAAAAAAAAAGAAAGAAAAGAAACCCTCCAGTACTTTTATTAGCTGCTGAAATGCATCAGGGTACGTACACTTTGAACTGCACAGAAGAAGATAACCATGCCTGTAATTGGAATAACTCACATCGGTCCCCTCTTGGCTCCCTTTAATAACCTCTGCATTGTTTTATCCCCAGGATTTATTGATGACCTGCAGTACCCTCTCCCAGGCCCCAGCCCACTGGGGTGTTTGTGGGGGAAAGGGCAATGCGCGTGGCCCACTCCCTGACCTGAGCCGCCCCATAAATCAGGGCCTGCATTCGTCTGTGATGGTGAGCCAGATGGCAGCTGTTGTTGGAGGAGCTCAACAGGAATCAAGGCCTGTGATCTTTCCTGTTGCTAACAGGCCTGATTTTTTATGGCTGTCAGCATCCTTGGAATGGCTGAGGGAGGCATGCAGGGAGGCAGGGGGCGGGGGCCCAGTGGCTCTAGATCTCCGCTTTCTTCTCCCAAGGGGGCAAGGCACAAAGGTCTTTCTCTCTTCCTCACTGGCCAGGGGGCTTGGCCTTATACTGTGTTTCTGAAGAAGTTTCCTAGAGTGTGCGAGTGGAAAGCTAAATATAACCAAATACCTTGTTACAAAGGAAAATGGCGGTCAGCTTCCCTTTGCTGTTGGTACATAGGCCCTGAGCATCAACCTACCTGAAAGATGAGTGGCCCTTTCTGTTGGAATATTGTCTAAAACTCAGTAGCTTCTTAAAACATAGTCTTGTTTCCCAAATATCTTATATATGGAAATAAAAGCAATAAAGCTAGTTGGTGGGTCCAACATTTGGATTTTTTGCTTTTCCAGAGTGAATGGACAGAAAATTCAGGAAGGATAAGGTAAAGGATGAAAAGCAAAGAGCTGGCCAGACTAAAGAAAGAAACCCCAGCTAGTTCTGAGGTACCTGATTAGGGGGTGTTAGCTGCAGAGATCCGGTCATTAAGGTGGAGTTGGACCACAGTGGGTATACCGGCCTGAACACCAGTGTGGAGTAAACAGTTTATTAACAGTCCTTGTGTGGTCCAACAGCCTGCCTCTAACAGATGCAACCTCCCAGCAAGAACAGAGCCGGCCACAGGGCAGGGCCGTGTGGCCAACACCAAACAGAGCCTACAGAAGCCCAGAGGAGATAGTAATAGAATCCCAGATGCAGCCAAGTAGTTTATAGCACAGGAGAGTGAATCTATTTATTTATTTATGTAGGGCTTGAAGCTAGCCTCAGACCATAGCGACACTAAGCTTACAGATAAAGCAGGCATACCCAAGAAATCACATGCAGAAAGTTCTGGGGGTGGGGAGGAGGTGGACATCCAAGTTCTTAGAAACATTGTGGGTCCACTGAGACTCTTGGCTGTGACAATATTTGCTGCAGTGGGATTTAGCCTGCAGCCAAGTGTCCACTTTTCAAGTGTTGAGTCCAATGGACCACAGGTCCACTCCCATTTGGGACTGTCTGTAGGCCAGTGTCATGGCTCTTATAATCTCTAGAGGTCTTGCTTGTTTAAGAAAGAAAATTACTGAAACAGCCTCAGGGACATTTTACCAGTATAAGGCATGTTCAAGACAGGCTGGCCAGAAGAAAACCATTCAGACATTTCCCCCAAAGGGCAGGTGGTCTGCTTTCCTCCAGACCAATCGGGGAAGGGCCCAGGTGCTGTTGTCAAGGGGATCAGGCCACAGGTTAGACCTTCCTGACTAATATCAGGGCAGGTAGGCAGGGGTGAAGGTAGGCGTGAAGAATTCTTTTCCCAGAGCCAGGCATTTTGGCTTTCTGAGACACCTGTGAGATGCGCCATTGACTCATAACGTAAAAATGGTGGTCAGACTCTGCCTTCATCTGGGCCCACCTAAGCAGAAGCTGCAGAGGGTACAAACATAGGGAGACATTTTTTACTCCTCCTTGATTCAAGTGCTCTGACCAGGACTATGTTTGAACCCCTCCCATTGTAAAGCTTTCAGGAAGGATTTCCCATGTATGACCCACTTATATTGGGCTTTCTGGGGGAGTGCAGAAAGGCATCCACAGAGTGGCCATAGTGAGAGCCCGGGAACCTGAAGAGATAGAAGAGCCGTTGTGGTGGGCAGGATAATGGCCTCTAAGGGTGTCCATGTTCTAATCCTTGGAACCTGTGAATATGTTACCTTACATGACAAAATGGGCTTTGCAGGTGCGATGACGTTAGGGGTCTCAAGATGGGACATCATCCTGGTGGGCCCAGTGGAATTGCTAGAGTCCTTAAAAAGGGCAGAGGAGGGAGGAGAGTCAGGGGAGAGGTGACAATGGAAGCAGGGGTTGGCATGATGTGACGGATGGCCAAAGGGGCCAAGAGCCAAGGAATGGGGCAGCCTCTAGAAGCTGGAGAAACAAGGAAATGGATTCTGTCTTAGAGCAGAACAGACCTACTGACACCTTGATTTTAGCCCAGTGAGATCCATTTTGTATTTCTGATGTCCTAAACTGGAAAGGTAAAAAATTTGTGTTGTTTCAAGCTTCTAAGTTTGCAGTAACAAACTTGTGACAGCAGAAACAGGAAGCAAGTACACTCATCACTTATGAAATGGTCTTTCCATGTGTTCACCTCCCTTGTAAAAAGGCTTTGTTGCCCCTCCTATGATTGGACACCCATGATGTTCTGAACAACTCTGAACAGGTGAGAAATGAAGATATGAGGGCTAAGAGTAAAGAATTTGTTGTCTGAGAACAGATTCAGTGGCTATTTTAACAATCAGAACAAATAAGCCTTGCACGTGAGACCCAAGGTCAAGAACTAGCAAAGACAGACAAGGGGGCTAGTCAGAGACTCAGCTGGGAGTTCACTTTCATTCTGGAATAAATATGCTGGCACAGAAGTATTTTCCCCTTGGGCATCTCTGTCCAAGAAAAAAATACTTATTTTTTCCCCTAATTGTTAAATCTGACTTAAGCAAACATACACATGCAAATACATACACAATTTGGTCCTTGTTGAATTTCATTTTACATCTGACATAATGACCTTGGCTTTGTAAAAGCTGTTGAATAGGAAGGCAGTATCTTATAGTGGTTTAAGCGTGGGCTATGGAGTCAGAGAGCTGGGTATGGATAAATGGCCTCTTTTCACATTAATGATTGACCATGGGTAGTTCATCACCATCCCCAAATCCCCATTGCCCCCATGTAAAAGGGGGCTAAATCCTGGTCCCTACATCACAGCATCATTGAAAATATTAAATGACATTGATGTCCTGGGCCCTTATCAGAGTTCTCAGCCCATAGGCACATAGCTGGTGCTCTACAAATATAAACTGGTTATCTTAATAATTATATTTGGTATAACTAAATGTGCAGTTTAGTTAATTATTCATTTAACTAAGTTCATAATCTGACCCAAAGGTGATGAAGATGGCTATGACCAAAAGAGCAAGCATTTGGGGTGCTGGGTGGCTCAGTTGGTGAAGCGTCCCACTCTTGATTTCAGTTGAGGTCATGATCTCACAGTTTATGAGGTTTAATCCCTAGGCGGGCTCTGTACTAACAGTGTGGAGCCTGCTTGGCATTCTCTGTCTCCCTCTCTTTCTGCTCCTCCCCCCACTTGCTATAAATAAACATTAAAAAAAAGCAAGCATTTATTGATCACTTGCTGTGTGCCAGACATTCTTTGAAATACTTTACCATGCAATAATGGAAGCTCAGGGAATTTGAGTAACTTGCCCAGTCACCTGGCTAGTCAGCAGCGGAACTCGGATTTGAACCCAAGCAGTCTCAGCTTAGAGCCTAACTAACCACTCTGCCATGCTGACTTTCAAGGGATACCCTCTCAAGGCTTATGCCACGATTCCTATAACCACGGGATAACCAGCAGATTCACTTCAGCTCCTGGTTTTCTTATGTTCTATAGGGTCAGTGTGGTGCCCTGGGCATTTTCCTTAAGATTAAATGATGCCAATTAATATCTTGGAGATGCCATGCAATTAAAATCTTGGCTTCCCAGTGGAATACAGGTGGAGATGTGGAAGAGGGTAAATGATTGTTTGGCCAGGTGAGCTTGAAGCAAGTCTTCCAGGCGTCTCTCCAGCATTGTGGTCAGGGCAATCCCCAGGACTGCTAGTGATAGTTTAGGAATGATTCACTTGGCATTGTATTCTGGACACAGGGTGAGTACTAGGGCACTCACCTTTCGTGGGTAGTCCTTTCCATGATTACAGACAAGCATGTGCTTTCCAGGATTCTGGAACATGTGGGTGTAAGGAGCTATAAGTGTGATTTAATACCACTCTCATACTCAACTGGTGGCAGTTTACAGAGAAGCATGGGAAAGACAAGAATCTTCTACTGAAGGAGGCGATATTTAAGAATGATTTCTTTTTCTTTGCTGTCATACTTTGAGTTTAAAACTAACAGTTTATATTCATACAGTAAAGTGAAATGAAATGAAATGAAATGAATAATGAGTTCCTGGTGTATTGCAGTGTAATTAGGCTGTCCTTGGGGGTGGAGAATCACCCAGTGCACTAAGTTCAGAGTTCGCACTTTGCTTCAGTAGTAGGGAGGCTGCAGATTCCATTGCATGACAGTAACATTTCAGACTCAGCTTGTGAACCCTGATGGGTTCTGTTGCTATGAATATTATTGCCGTTGGATTATTTTATGTTGAGGCTTGTGTTCTGTTAGTATTTTCAGAATCTTATTTCAGTTTGCACACGTTTTAAATACCAGGAAGAATTTAATGGGGAAGCCGGGCTTATGTAGGCTTCATAAACTGCAGGAAAACGAGCTGTCCTAGAGTCTTGGTCAGTTTTGTTGCCAATTTGGAGAGCCAGGGACTCTTGTCTCAGAAACAACCAGACAGAACAGCTCAATGCCAGCAGGGGCCTTGGGGAAGAAGTGGGAAAACCTAATGAAACAATGGGTACCCAGGAGGAGCCAAACTAATAGAAACTAAGGACAGAGAAAACTGAATGATAGAATTAATAGGGCAAAGGTGATTTTATACCCTCTCAAGCTCTTCTTGCACACCCACATATGCTACTCAGTACATCATTCATTCATTCATTCATCAGATTCACTTCCATCTGATCATCACTTTCAGGAAAGATTCAGAAATAATGGATCATCAAAAATAAAAGCCACAGCATGAATGCAATGAGTGAGGGGAACATACAGAAGGCAAACTAAGGCATGAAACTTAACAGAGAAGTTAGGCAAAGGAACATTGTTCTCTCCAGTTCAATACAATCAAATCTCAGAGTGGATCTGGTGGTTGGCCTATGAGCATTTTTTACTTGCTAAAAAAAAAAATAGGATAAAAGCAACCACTTTGTTTATTTTCATATTCCTCACTTCCATGTAAATAATGGAAGGATTGGGAAATAAGAGCGGTAAACTCCAGTAGATGAGAAAAAGAAGGGAATTAGCAAGACGTGGGAATCAAATGGGAAGTCACCAGAGGGTGGCTCAGAGAGAGGGGACAAGGAGGAGAGGAAGTCACAGAGAAAGGCTCCAAAGAGTATAGCATCACAGAGTGGAAGGAGCCCTGTCTGTACTCTCTAGCATCTCAACGTTCATCAGAAGGATCCATATTCAGTGAAATACTCTTTTAGCTTCTGTCTCCCCATTAGTCTATCAATTTCTCCCTAGGGAAGTTTCTAACCCATAGTACCTCCATAAATGCTTGTTGGGCTCGGGTCTAAAAACGATAAGTGGAAAAACAAGTACAAGGAAAACATGTGTGAGATAGAGATGATGGAAAATAATAGTAAGGGACAAAAGGAAAGAGACATCTTTCAGGTATTGGTTTGGATCTTTCCTGACCGTTCTAGAATCAAGTGCCCCTCCTGTAGGTTTCCCCAGCACTGTGCACTTCCTTCACCGCAGTCTATGGTGGCCTGGTCTGTGTCCACCCGACTCTCTTCCCCAATGGACTTCAAGCTTTGAGCAGATGGCAAGTGTGCCCATCTGGCTCATTAGGGTGTTCTAGAAGCTAGCGTGGTGACTGGCTTCTTATAGTTGTTCAATCTCTATTATTTTGAATGAATAAGAAAATGAGGCAAAAGTTTTAACTCATCATGAAGAATCTCATGATGAAATAAGGAAATTTGTTTTCAAAACACCTGAGGGCATGAAAAGGTGTTTAGGCACCTCTGAATGAAGAGATTTATTTTGAAAATTAAAAAAAAAAATTAAGGCTCTTTGGTGAAAAAGCAGGGAAAGCTGCTATAATAATAAAGATGTGTAGTATGATCTGGAATTTTGTTTTCTTTATCTTTAAAATAAATTAAGTCATCACCATATCCTTTTTGGGAGGGTTCAATGACACTGTGTGTAGAGTGTTGAGCGTTTACAATTTATTGGCCTTTACAATGAAGACTGGTAAGTTGAGTGAGATAGAAGCCCAATTTGAAGTGATTTATGAGAAAGAAAGGGGGGGTTGCTTTCCTGGCTTGTGGCATCCCCAGGCCAAGAGGATGGCAGGAGGGGGCAGAATGGGTGAACCCCAGATTCTCTTGGTGTCTCCACAACTCTGGCTGTCTCCACAAACCTGTCACTGTGGCCACCAGCAGCTCCAGACTCATGTCAACAGTTTCACAGACAGAGAGGGAAATGGGGCTTCTCTCTATGGGCCCCAAATTCAACAAAGCCCGAGAAGGTCTGTGATGAGCCCCACCCAGTTATGTCCTCACCTCCTATGCTCCACACCATGCTCAGGAACCTGATGTACCATGGATGCCCTACTCTGGGGCACATGCTCACCTTTCAAAAGAGGGCCAAAGCATTACAGAAATCATTATAGGCCAGGAACTCATCCCAATTTCTGTCTCTGATATTCAGTAAATGGAAGCTATTAATGATAGAAGCAGTAACAACAAAATGCAGTGAAGGAAGTGAAGGAGAGGAAATGACCAACTTTTCCCTCAATTTTTCCACTTTATTCTTAGTTTAATAGCATGGACCTGCCCCTGGCTTTATATCTCAATCCCTACTCTGTATCTGAAAGCTTAAAAAATTGGAGGTCACATACTGCACTTTGTAAATAACAATGTTCCAATTTGATCAATCTGCCAGCCACACTCAAGGTAACTGGCATCTTGTAGCCACTTCCCTTTTCCCTCCTCCTCTTGTTTGAATAAGTAAGTGTCAAGTTCCACAGAAGGAGGCAACATGCCTCCGGTTTTCTTTTGTGTACCTTGCCTTACCCACAGAGTACTGTGTTCCCAGGAAGTGTTTATTGAGTGCTTTTTAATAATTGAATGAACAAGCAAATGGATGAACAAGCATGAATGGTGTTGCAAGATGAAACTCATGTGTCAAAACGTTTTCTCTAAAAGTAACTTGAGGTGCCTGGCTGGCTCAGTCAGAAGAGCAGGGGACTCTTGAGTTTTAGCCCAATGTCGGGTGTAGAGATTACTTAAGAAAATAAAAAACTTAAAAAAATAAAAGATAAAATAGAAATAACTCACTGAAAATAATTAAAAATTCTGCCTTAGAAAATATGTCTCCTAAGCCAGTTAAACATATTTGTTGGATGACTAAGATGTACAGATCCGTGAGTTTGGCACACTTCCTGAAGATTTGGCCTCTGAAAAGTTTCCAATTAATGACTTCTTATTGTTTGTAAAGTAAGCTATTTTAATATTTCTCAGTGAAAGATTAATTTATCCCCTCGTATTTCAATTCTGAGCTGTTTTTGCTAATCCTACAAGTAAAACGTAGTCTGAAAAGACTACATTTACAAAAGAGCTCATCAACAAGGGAACATTAACACAGTGCCCTTGAATAGCTAAGTTCCGGGGGGCAACCAGCAAAGGAATGAATCAATGCATGTGCAATCAGTCCTGAAATGTTTCCTGAACGAGGTGAGTTTGGAGTCATATTTTAAGGGAAGTTAGAACTGTGCATTGAAATTAGGAGTGGGGACAGGAAACTGGAAAAGGGAATCATCTAGTCACAAACATGAACTTTAAAACAAGACCGATAGATCTCTTTCTCCCTGTCCTTAGGAAAATACATTACCTCTGAGATTAATGAGGGGAAGTGGGGGTGCGAGAGCAGATGGAGGAAACTCGTGGGCAGTTGCTCAGTGAGCCCCCTCCTCCCTCTGGGCTGTTTCTAGAAGCAGGATCGCTGTGAGACGTCGGATATGAGACATTGGACTAGAGTAGCTGGAGTTTGAACACTGTCAGGATGCTGACAGGCTGTGAAACTCGGCATCTCTCAAAGCAGCAGAGGTAATCACTGGGGTCTTTGGGCAGAGACATCCAGGTAACTAGGAGAGGCAACAAAGTATGTCGGAGGCACACTAAAACCCCAGTCCAAGCGTCAGTCTGGATTTACAGAGGTGATTAGGCTGCATGAAACAAACAAACAAACATGACAGAGAATGAGAGACAACTGACTCGTTACAAGAGCCTAGGCTATGCTTCGTAACAAACAATGCCCACGTATCTGTGGTTCAAACAAAAGTTTGCTTCTTGCTGACACTTCTTGTCCATTGCACGTCAGCATCACAGTCGCTTGTGAGGAGACCCAGGCTGATGGGAGCTCCATCCCGACACATGCGACCACCATTGACAGGATAGGACAAAGGGAGCCTGTGGATTCCCCCGCAGCGGTTCTTCAAGCTTGCGCCCAGAAATGACGCGCATCTCTTCCTCTCGCATCTCATTGGCCAGAACAAGTCACGTGGCCATGACGAACTTCAAAGTTCTCCATCATCTCCTTTCAGTTTAATTTGCTAATAAAACTCGCTTCAGATTCTCAAGCTTCACACACTGTATTTTTTCTTTAAAGCCAGTCTTCATCTGGATTTATGTTAATATCTGTGAATAAATAAGTTATAATAAATGAAGAAAGCTTGGATTGTGTTCTGTGAGGAGTCGTCTTCTATGCCGAGTGAAGGGCATTGCTACAATAGAATATTCTTCGGGAGGCAGAAGTTTCAGGTTGAGAGGCTGTTATGGTTGGTTAAGGACTGGCCAAGGGGAATTCCCTAAGTGGAAGGCCCTTTGCTTTGCCTTATGCAAGAGCAGGTCCACAGCCAACGGTGCCTCAGTGCTGGGGGGAGAGCCTGCATGCGTGTAGTGGCCGGTGAAGGCAAACAGTCCACCCCTGGGTGAGTGGGGTCAAGGAGTGTCTGATAAATGTGTGTTTCTGTCAGTCTCTCTGTTTTGGCCTAAGACACTTGGGACAGTGAGGATAAGATCTGTCTCCTGTCCACTTATCTGCTCCAAGATTAATGAAGTAATGTCCTTTAGGGATTGAAATTTAAGATTAAACATAATAGCTTGGAGTGGAAATACAATGGTTATTCAAAGGGCACAGCCTGAATCTCAATCCACTAAGATTCATCTGCCAAAAACTTACTGAATTCCTTCCTGTGGACCAGGTACTGTTGTAGGCACCTGAGGCGTGGTGATGAGCAAGACAGATGTGGTGGATGCTGT
The DNA here is from genome assembly GCF_027475565.1 of Acinonyx jubatus. Taxonomy (NCBI): domain Eukaryota; kingdom Metazoa; phylum Chordata; class Mammalia; order Carnivora; family Felidae; genus Acinonyx; species Acinonyx jubatus. The sequence continues at coordinate 63,332,172 of NC_069391.1, forward strand.
GAAGTGCCACCCAGGTCCCCCTTTAGGAATGCAACTACTGGGAGTTCTAATGGCAGATGGCCCTCAGGTGTCTGCCCTCTGGGGACTGCCTCAGCCACAGGAAGCTGCCTCCCTCAAGGTCATGTCCACTTTAGACAGCAGCCCACATCCAGTGACTGATCAATGAGGGGCAACCTCAGGCGGAGAGGACAAGTGTAAGGGTCCTGAGGTGGAAATAGACTTCAGGAATCCGAGGAAGCGCACTATGGCTAGAGTGGCATGAGCAGAGGGAAGTCGCCACGAGTTTAGTGAGGTAGGTGGGGACAGTCCATAGAGGCCAGGGCCATGGCAAGCACTTTAGATTTTAAGGGCAGTTAGAGACAGGGCACCACTAGTCCATAAGGGGCTGTCCTTGATTTAGAAAAGGGTACTCATGTCTCAAGTTTAAAAAGAAAAAGAAGGAAAAGTTCTGTTAATGACCAGGTTAGTGCACAGTTTGAACAACCATTCCTAGGATCCCTGCTGGGAATATCAGGAATGAAGCTGACCGTGGCAGCTGAGACATGGAAATGGGAGGGGACAGGAGTAAGAGGGTAGGAAGAATATCAACCCTGGAGTTTAATCAGCAGCATCCAGCCTAGGTTGACCCAAACAGTGATTCCATAATTCAAACTGCATTTTAAATCGATGGCCAAACATATGTATCCTATTAGGACTCAGGCAAAGCTGCTGCTGTGTGGATGCACCGTTGACTCAGCCTGGCTCTCCCCACATGCACACTCTTAACCCCTTGACATGGGGGTGCACATGCAGTCAATAGTGTGCATACCCTTCCCACATACCCCCTCCACCTGTGCATGTCCCAGCTTATTTAACACAGCTGGAGAAGGCTGTGTTTCTTTGGATGGTTAGTTCCATATCTCTAAGTAAAATGGTGTATTTCTTGTATCAGATAGGAATTGTGTCCATCTGCCAGGACAGAGATCCAGCAAAAGCTGCTTAAACAAGATAAAGGTTTGTTTATCTCTCACATAAGAGAAACCAGACACAGGGAGCAGAAAGATAGAAGGAAGCCGGATCCTGAATGATTATAGAGCTACCATAGAAACCCTGGACTCTACATCTGGCAAGAAAAGAGATGAGAGAAAGGAAAAGGGGAATGCCCACATGCTTTTTTGACCTTTTAAGGAGCTTTTCCATAAGTCCTACCAACAACTTGGTAGGATTCAGATTTCATTGGCCCTTAGTTACATCTTCTCTCTACCTCTGTCCTGACACAGATATGTCACTATTTATAGTTAAATTAATAATCAAAATTTCTATTTCTATTTTTATGACTATGTAAATATTGTTTCAGCTCCAAGAAATGAACCATTTCTTTTCTTACAAAGAAAAATCCTTGTAAAGTTGTTGGGTTTTCCTAGAGTTTTGACTAGCCTCTCCTTTTTTGTACTGCCATTATTATAGCCCCAGCTTCCCTCCACCCCCACCTTGACCCAGGGTCTCCATCACATTAAGTATTCTCTCTTTCTTCTTCCTCACAAAGTCCATTCTCCCAGGACCTCTTGTTCTTTAGTCTCACCCTCTACTGGTTGATCTCAGTCTGCTGCAAAACCGTCATCCTTGGACTTGTCATTACCGCTCTAATGGGTCACAGGCAGTGTGTATTGGGTTCCATATCTTCTTTCTTTGTTTACTCTAACATTTTGTTGGAACTTAGGAACTTGATCATCATAGATCAGCAACCAAAGAGGTGCTGGACTAGGCACCAGACATATGAACATCAGTGAAACATAATATAATCCCTGTCCTGAAGGGTTTCACAGTCTAGTGATGGAGACAGGTGGAAAGATAAGTAATATTACTTAAGTGCACTTACATGTGCTAGTAGCTAAAGCACAAGGCAGCACATGAGCAGGAGCAATGAAATCTATTTGTGAAATCAAGAAAAGCTTCCATAGTAAAGGTGACACCAGGTCCTGAAAGAAGACTGTTTGCCAAATAGAGAAGTGGAGGAAGGGAATTCCAGGCAGAGGTAACAACATGTGCAAATTCACGGAGGCACAGAAGCCAAAGCCAGTTAGAGGAATACAAATTCAGAGATACTGAAGGATAAAACACATAAGATAAGGGTGCCTATGTGGCTCAGTTGGCTGAGCATCCAACTCTTGCTTTTGGTTCAGGTCATGGTCCCAGGATTGTGGGATCGAGCGCCATGTTGGGCTCCGTGCTGATGTGGAGCCTACTTGGGATTCTGTCTGTCTGTCTGTCTGTTTCTCTCTCTCTCTCTTTCTCTCCCTCTGCCCTTCTCCCCCACTCAAATGCTCTCTTTCTCTAAAATTAAAAAACTGAACCTGGGTGGTTCAGTTGGTTGGGTGTCTGACTTCGGCTTAGGTCATGATCTCATGGTTTGTGAGTTTGAGCCCCGCCTCGGGCTCTGTGCTGACAGCTCAGAGCCTGAAGCCTGCTTCGGATTCTGTGTCTCCCTCTCTCACTGTTCCTCCCCTGCCTGTTCTCTGTCTCTCAAAAATTAATAGACATTAAAAAAGAAGTTTTTTGAAATTAAAAACAGCAGCAGCAGCAGCAACAACAACAACATATAAGGTAGTCAGTTAGGCTGGTGAAGTAGGTTATGGCCAGAGGATATAGGACATAATATGCTTTCCAAGTTCCAAAAACCCCTTTGTAAACTTACGAGTATGTCTTATTTGCAAATTGTGGGTGGCCTAAGCAGATCTATAAATGTAGGCAGGGCATTAGAAACCCCAAACATTTCTGTAAAAGAAATAAAGTCTCTTCAATTCTGGTTGTTGATTGTTGGTTTCTCAGTCCCGATTCAGACAGAGGAGGCCAAGATGCTTCCATCGGGTTTACACACCCCTCACTAACAGACTGCTTGAAGTTTTTCAAGAGATAGAGTTTTATTAGAATGTAAAAACAAATAATTGGTTTAGTTAATCTAGTATGCAAAATCTTTGGTGTTCCTATGACACTATAAAATGTTAGGATTCGAAATAATTACAGATCTCTCTAGCGCTCTAAATTTTCCCTGCTTTAAAATGCTAAAACGATTTTTACCTAGATGCATACTTTGCTTTCCCTTCGAAAGACAGAGTTAAACCAAGTCACAGAGGGTAAGGCCTTCCCCTTTCCACCTTTGCAGATTATTGGGTTTGTTCTATATTTGCAACATTTCTAAGTGCTTCAAAGGGGCTGTGGCAGACATAACCTCACCTCATAGACTCCTTCTGGCTCCACATCACAAGTCTCCTGGGTATTTTTACAATATTATTAGTTGAAAACCATTTAAAATATCTTTCCTGCATAAATGCATGCGTATATAGCTTCCCTGTTTCCCTGCAATCCCCACATTATTGGTAGGAAGTAGCCAATCGGACAACTGTTTTATGAAGAGGCTCATACCTGGAGAAAAAACTCCCTCACATTCCTTAAGGGTAGACCCCAGAATAAGGTACTTCATGGTTACTCCCTTTTCAAATTAGGTTTTGCCCTCATGGATCAAAGTGTTCCATGGATTCTGCCATAATAGCTCTTTAGAGAAGAAAATAGTCAATTATTAGCTGAGGGAATGGTGGAAAGGTATATGCGTAGAGGGGAGGATTATACTAACAATATTTTGAAATCTACTCCTAAACTAAAACCTAATTCATAAGTTTTGTTAGGTACATTTGAAAGTATTGGGTTCATTCATTTACTTTTCCAACTATTACTGAATGTGTATCTAGTTTAACGCTAGGCACTTGCTGGACAATGAACAATGTCCTGCCCTCAAGGACCTTAGTCGTCCCCTGGGTGGTAGATGAGGGAGACTTTCTGCCACACAGTGTTGTCAGTGCATGGCGGAGGAGTTAGAGCCCCCCACCCCTCACTGTTGCGCTCAGATTTTCAGATTTAATTTCCACTCCTAAAATGACATCCTCTGTCCAATTCAACAAATTGCACTATAATAAAATGTCTTCAAAAATTTTTTTAAGGCTTTCTGGTCATTGCTCAACTGCAGATGATTTTCTTTGGGTTCAACCTACTTTAATATGGCTTTTCTTGGCCTGAAAATCTCGGCATTGCCACTGAGGACTCTCCTTCCTTCTGGAAAAGAATGTCAACTGCTTCAGGCTTCCATTCCAAAATTCTAAGCCAATCCAATATCATTCTGGAATCGTTTCTAGGCATGTGTGCATGTATATTTATCCATATATATTAAAGTATATGTATTCATGTACATATATGTAATATGTACACATATGCAAGTGTATATTTACACTTCTGGTTTTGCCCCTTTTTTCTTCATACTAGAAAAAATGCAATATAGGTAAAGAAACTAAAACATGAACTGGTTTAAGGCTCCAGATTTCACAACTCAGTGAATGGAAGGAATTTCGTAATGACCGAAAGAGGAGTATCCCCACGGTGTCCCACCTCTAAGCTTGCGGGGGAGACACCCTTTGGAAGTGAGTGTTATTATACAATTGTAGTTAATGAGACCATTTGGAGTTATCTTGACCCAAATCCTCATGTGGCAGACAGGAAACATCTGCGAGGGGAGAAGCTTATCTTGACAGCCAAATCCCTACAGGGCTTATCAGTTTTATGGGAACAATCGTCGACAAACACCCGTTCCATTTTGTGCCCCAATCGGATACCCTGCTGTGGGGCAGCCGTTCTCAACTTTTCTGGCACTCTGGAGTCACCTGCAGAGATTCTAAAGGCATTCCTGTTGGCGTGCTGCCTGCAAGGAGTCTTCCCGGAGTGGGATGGGTGGGGCTGGGCACTGGACGCTTGAATAGTGATTCTGAAAATCAGCCTAGTTTGGGAACAACTGTGATGGAGTCATTGACCTAGCAGCTCCTGATATTTAGGGGCTGAGACTACCAAGGTGGCCTGTGTTCCATCTCCCTCTCTTTTTCCAGAGTGGAAGGTCCTGGAAGCAGGACAGGGATATGTGGAGCTGCCTGGACACCAAGGGTCTGGGCGTCCCTGCTGCTGTGGCCGTGTGGATGCCGCCACACACCTGGCCCGGAGCCCCACGTGGACTGTTGTAATGGGGAAAGATAAGCTTCTTGGAATAAAAAGAAGGCAGCCTGCCTTTTCTAGATTCTTGTGCCAAAGCAAGAGGTCTCAGAACCACAGGGTGGGGGGAAACTGGTTTGTGGACACAAAAAAGCCAAAGGACAAGAGGGCTCTGTGTTAGCAGATTCATTTATAAGGAAAATATCAGAAGCAAAAGGCACACATGGGAATATTGTTATTGGAAAGAGTATTTTGCTAAAGAATTTTTATAAATGGAAACTGCTTCAAGTTCAAGCCATATTTAAAAACACAACCACATGGGTGGCAGGAAGGAGGGTAACAGCTGCGTTCAAATATTTTTCTGAAGGGATGAACACCCGACCTCTTTCAGCTGTCCCTCCAGCAGGCCTGAAGTGGCTCTGTGGGTCTTGCTTGTGCTTGGACTGGCCCCCTCACCCCCTCTGAGGCCTCTGTGACCTGGTGAGGATGATAAAACATGGTGGTTGGTAAAAAAGATGCCCATTTTTTTTCACCTGGGGTGATTCAAGAACAGTTCATTTTGGAGGTGCCTGGGTGGCTCAGTTGGTTAAGTGTCCGACTCTTGGTTTCAGCTCAGGTCATGAATGATCTCATGGTTCGTGAGTTCAAGCCCCACGTTGGGCTCCACACTGACAACGCGGAGCCTGCTTGGGATTCTCTGTCTCCATTTCACTCTGTCCCTCCCCTCCTTGCTCTTTCTCTCTCAAAATAAATAAACATAAAAAAAAAGAAAGAATGGCTCATTTTGGTACTAGAGGGGAGAAATGGACAGAAACTATGTACAAGTTAGTGGAAAAGTCAAGGAGTCAGATTGCCTATGAAATTCACACCCGAGGAAGATCAAAGTCTGCTCAGGAATGTTTTTTTTCTCTCTCTTCTTTTGACCCATGGTAGAATGGACTGGGTTAATTTTGGGTGTTTCCGGGTGGCTTTTGAGGATGGGGGTTGAGGGGATTTGGGGAACTTGAAGCAAATAACTGTTTGTGAATAGAGCAAAAGTGAAGGTTTGCTGTGGCGTGCAGTCCAAAGCATAGTGTAGGCCTTCCTTGGTGGTATTTTTGGAAATTGCTCTGATTTGATACAACCTTTTTTGGCCTACTGGAACTTTGCTTATCTAGAAAAATACATTTCTGTGTGAAACAAGGTATACGGCCCACCGTTAGACATGAGCTTCATGAGGGCAGGCGTTCTGGTCGGCTGCTCCCATGCAGTGTGCTCTGTGCCCAGACCAGTGCCTGACACCAGGGGCAGGTACTCCAAATATATTTGTTGAACAAATGAAAGAGTAAGTGCCTGCCCTATGAACTCCCAGGAAGCATTTCTGAAGTAGACAGAAAACTCTTAATACCCATTTTCTCCAAAATTAATAATTTCATTTCCCAGGAAACAAAAATTTTTCTGACCTTCTATGTATTGTCTTATAGCATATAAATGTAATTAATGTAAATAAAATCTGTTCCATCCTATTTATAATAATTAACATTTTGTGAGCACATACTGCAGAATCAGGCATTGTTGAAGGAGCTTTGCATATATTAACCCATTTTCATCCTATACGACTGTATAGATGAAATAGCTCTTCCCATTTCACAGATGAGGCAATGGAGGTACAGAGGATTTAGTACCTTACTTAGGGATAGTCTGCTAATGAGTGGCAGAATTGGGACTCCAGCCCAGGCAGTCTAACTCTGGACTTTGTTCTCCTGACCACTGCCCGGCCCTGTATCCAGGGCTCATCAAGGGGACCCCTCATGGGTTTGTCTGCCCACATCCCACTCCTTCCTTCTGGACCAGCCATATCTGCCACCCTAAGGAGAAAGCTGTCTGCAACCAGAGAGTGAGCAGAAGGAAGCCAGATGCTCAGAGAAACAGGCAGGAGAGACCAAGAGTACTGGAGCATCGAACCTCTGCTTCCCAATGTCCTGGAGACCCGCCATGTTCCTGCCATGGGATCCATGATCTCTGCAATGTTTCCCCTTTTGGCCAAAGCTAGTTTAAATGGGGTTTCTGTCACTAATGACCTAAAGTGTTCGAACTGGCAGAGGCAGAAGCTCAACTCTGAGCTCTACACCCAAGATTTCAGAGCCCTTTGCCTTTTTGTAAAGAAACAGGCCTTTGTCTAGAGAGGGATGTGAGCCCCTCTCACATGGCCTTCCCCACAAGGTGGGACTGTTCAGGAGTTGCTACCCCAGATGCTTTCAAAGATGCTGCAGCACTTTGTCTTGTGATCTCTTGTGAAGGGACTTTAAGATTCCTTTCAACAAGAGGGGGAGTCTGTTTCTCTCTCTCTTAAATTTGGGCCTGACACATGACTTGCTTTGACCAACTGACAGTTATCAGAGGTAGGTTATGTGACCTTCAAGACTAGGCCTTAAAAGTCCTTGCAGCTTTTGCTCTTGCTCTCTTGGGGCCCTGCCCTGAGGCCCCCATATAAGGAAGGCACCAGCCCCTGAAGGATCAGGGGCCTCATGGAAGAAAACTGAAATGTCCCAGCTCAGAGACAGTGGCGTCTGCCAGCAAGTGCGAGTTGAGCGTGAGTCCCTGTTGGACCTTCCGACCCAGCTAACCCTCCAGCTGAATGCAGCACGAGAGTGAGCTCAGGTGAGCCAGCAGAGAAACCAACTTTCAGAATCAAAAGAAATAACAAGTCATGTCATTTTAAGCCATTAACTCTTCGATTGGTTTCTTTCACAGCAACAGATAAGTGATACAGCCAGGTTCCATGTTGTAATTTTTCAAGTTCTTTAGCTAATATTCCTAATGGGAACAAATACAGGTGGTAGGGAGCAGGAAGCTTCCAAATGGCCTCTCCCTAGGTGCCTGGGTTTTGTTATTTGGTGAAGAGGTATGGGGATAGAAGGCATGACAGGAAAGGAATAATAACTTACAAAGCAGAGAGGCAATCGTTTTTTGGGTTTTTTTTTTTTCTACGTTCAATTCCAGGAATTTTATTTTTTTATTTTTTTATATTTGTTAATATGAAATTTATTGTCAAATTTGTTTCCATATAACACCCAGTGCTCATCCCAACAGGTGTCCTCCTCAATGCCCATCACCCACCCTCCCCTCCCTCCCACGCCCCCATTAACCATCAGATTTTTCTCAGTTTTTAAGAGTCCCTTATGGTTTGGCTCCCTGCCTCTCTAACTTGTTTTTTTTCCCTTCCCCTCCCCCATGGTCTTCTGTTAAGTTTCTCAGGATCCACATAAGAGTGAAAACATATGGTATCTGTCTTTCTCTGTATGACTTATTTCATTTAGCATAACACTCTCCAGTTCCATCCACATTGGTACAAAAGGCCATGTTTCATTCTTTCTCATTGCCAAGTAGTATTCCATTGTATATATAAACCACAATTTCTTTATCCATTCATCAGTTGATGGACATGTAGGCTCTTTCCATAATTTGGCTATTGTTGAAAGTGCTGCTATAAACATTGGGGTACCTGTGCCCGTATGCATTAGTACTCCTGTATCCTTTGGATAAATACTAGCAGTGTTATTGCTGGGTCATAGGGTAGATCTATTTTGAATTTTTTGAGGAACCTCCACACTGTTTTCCAGAGTGGCTGTGCCAGTTTGCATTCCCACCAACAGTGCAAGAGGGTTCCCGTTTCTCCACATCCTTGCCAGCATCTGTAGTCTCCTGATTTGTTCATTTTAGCCACTCTGACCAGTGTGAGGTGGTATCTCAGTGTAGCTTTGATTTATATTTTCCTGATGTTGAATGACGTTGAGCATCGTTTCATGTGTCTGTTGGCCATCTGGAAGTCTTCTTTTTGAGTTTATCTTTGTGAATGGTGTAAGAAAGTGGTCTCGTTTCATTCTTCTGCATGTTGCTGTCCAGTTCTCCCAGCACCATTTGTTAAGGAGACTGTCTTTTTTCCATTGGATATTCTTTCCTGATTTGTCAAAGATTAGTTGGCCATACATTAGTGGGTACAGTTCTGGAGTCTCTATTCTATTCCATTGGTCTATGTGTCTGTTTTTGTGCCAATACCATGCTGTCTTGATGATTACAGCTTTGTAGTAGAGGCTAAAGTCTGGGATTGTGATGCCTCCTGCTCTGGTCTTCTTCTTCAGTATTACTTTGCCTATCCGGGGTCTTTTGTGGTTCCATACAAATTTTAGGATTGCTTGTTCTAGCTTCAAGAAGAATGCTGGTGCAATTTTGACTGGGATTGCATTGAATGTGTAGATTACTTTGGTAGTATTGACATTTTAACAATATTTATTCTTCCAATCCATGAGCATGGAATGTTTTTCCATTTCTTTGTATCTTCTTCAATTTCCTTCATAGGCTTTCTATACTTTTCAGCATACAGATATTTTACATCTTTGGTTAGATTTATTCCTAGGTATTTTATGCTTCTTGGTGCAGTTGTGAATGGGATCAGTTTCTTTATTTGTCTTTCTGTTGCTTCATGATTAGTGTATAAGAATGCAACTGCTTTCTGTACATTAATTTTGTATCCTGTGACTGCTGAATTCATGTATCAGTTCTAGCAGACTTTTGGTGGAGTCTTTCAGGTTTTCCATGTATAGTATCATGTCATCTGCAAAAAGTGAAAGCTTGACTTCATCTGAGAAGCAATAGTTTGACTGTACAGGTATTTACTTTGTGGCCTAAAAAATGCCTTGGCACATGAGACACCTGGCTGACTCACTTGGTTAAGCATCCAACTCTTGATCTCAGCTCACGTCATGATCTTATGGTTTGTGAGTTTGAGCCCTGCATCAGGCTGACAACACAGAGCCTGCTTGGGATTCTCTCTCTCCCTCTTTCTCTGCCCATCCCTCCTGCTTGCACTCTCTCTCCCACAAAGTAAATAAACTAAAAAAAAAAAAAAAAAAAAAAAAAGGTAACAAAGGGTTCTTGTTCCCTGGCATTAAGTCTGAACTAAATGTCAGATGCCTTACCAGGTGCATAAGGAGAAACAGTGCCTGCCTGGGAGAATGGGTATGTTAGCTGTGCAGTGTGAATCTATGTGGATAAAGCCCTGGGTGTCATTCAAGTGCTGGTCTGATGAAGTGCCCTTGCTAGAAAAGAATGTGCTGGGTGAGCCCTGAAAATATTTGCACTTAGAGTCCCAGGATCACATGGCCATGCATCCACTCTATCAGACCCTGTAATACTTGTGCTTCAGGAGAACCTGATACAGAACTAAGGTGGTCAAAACTTGGGATATGTTAAGCTTCCAAATCTGGAGTTCTTGACTCAGCCAGAATACTTATAAATTTAATGTGTTTTATACATCTCTTCTGATTGTACCAGTTCGTTCAGGAAAAGGCTTTCCAATGCTTTGCTGTTTTTCCTCCTGGTTTGCTAGAATGCCATGGAATATAGAGCCACGGAGCCTTGAGATATAAGGGAGGAAAGGTCCTTGTTTTCTGTGAGGTTGGGGGTGTCTCCAATGGCTAGAGACAGACTTGAGGGGTTTTGGAGTTGGATGTTGGCTCCTAAGGAATCTCTGTGTGCTCAGGGCCGAGAAAAATGCCTTACTTAATTGTGATCAAATTCTCACGGCCACATAAACTGGTGTCCAGCCAGATCTCTTGCGTTTCCTGGGATCTCACTAAAAAGAACGTAGGCCACAGGTGTGATTCAAGTGTCTGAAGGACTCGGGAGAAGGAGATTGCACGGAAATCTCTGGGAACGAGACTGTAGACAAATCTATAAGGGGACAGTTTCCTTGCATGGGGAAGGTATTCAGCATGTTGCAGGCTGCATGTTGGGTGTGGTGTGAGGAACGATTGGGGTCCAGGCAGGAATGTTCCCCCTCTGTCCCCAATGACACCAAAGCCTCTTTTTAAAAAAAGAATTTTTTTAACATTTACTTATTTTTGAGAGACAGAGAGAGACAGAGAATGAGCAGGGAGGGACAGAGAGAGAGGGAGACACAGAATCTGAAGCAGGCTCCAGGCTCTGAGTTGGAGCTGTCAGCACAGAGCCCGACGGGGGGCTAGAACCCATGAACTGTGAGATCATGATGTGAGCCAAAGTCAGTTGCTTAACTGACTGAGCCACCCAGACGCCCCTTCTTTTTAAAAAAAATTTTTTTAAACATTTATTTATTTTTGAGAGACAGAGCATGAGCAGGGGAGGGACAGAGAGAATGGGAGACACAGAATCTGAAGATACCAAGGCCTCTTTGCCAGGAATCTCCACCCTACGGGGATAAAACTATAGCTTCAAGGACAAAGAAACAGTGCTGCGGGAGGGATGTTTTCATGCCTGCTGGGGAGATGGACTCTCCTGGGGGTGAGGCCGGCAGAGATTAAGAGCAGGTGGCCTGGGGTGTGGAGGGCACTATGGTTGGCATGTGTGTTGAGAAGTTTGGCCATGGAGTCCACAGATCCCTGTGTAGAGCTTTAGCAGCAGGGCCATACCCTTAGTGCAGGCTGGTGAGATGAGCACAGACAGCCTGGTGGATGGATGTGGGGGCCACACACAGAAGAGGGATTACAGGGTTATTTATGTCTAAATCGTATAGCTATAGATATAGATGTAGATACAGATGTAGATGTAGATATATAGATATAGATATAGACATATAGATATATACTGTATATATGTACATGTACATACACACACATCCACTGTTGGATTCTAAGGCACACAATAAGAGAGGGCTGATGTCCCATCCCAGAGCAAGTGGGGATTCCAGTCAAATTGTTCCAATGATTCTACCAGGGACCCACAAGCTGAAAGGTCACAACGTCCTCTGGACAATTTCTAGATGAAGACCTTAGGGCTCAGAGAGTAAAGTGATGTGTCAACAAAGGACAATACTGTAGACCTCACAGGCTAAATGTGGTCCAGGCCTGTTTTTGTGGATAAAGCTGTATGGGCACCCAGCCACAGCCAGTCAGTATTCAGAGGAGGGAAGGTTGGCATGTGGCTCCATCAAGGGCTTCGTTCCAGAGGAGAAGGTATCCCCACGCTCACCGTCATGATCACAGAGTAACGACCAGGGTGAAACCCAATGGCAATTCTGAATAGATGTCATCAAAACAAGGGCATCTTGGAGCAAAAGATTTTATAGCTCATGTCGCTTGCGGCGTTGAAGGCTGAGAGTGGCCTTGGCAGCTATGCTGAGACAATGGCTTGGGATGGAGTCAGCACAAACAGCACAGGCACTGCGGGTCCCCAGACAAGCTTCCTTTAAATTAGCTCATTCCAACCAGTAACCTGTAGCAGCTTGAACGTCAGTTGATGTGTGCTTTTCTTGCCAAGGGAGAGAGAAAGGGCATAAGAAACTTGTGAAAAGCTGCTAGAGAAGACATGATCCAATCTTTGGCAACTGTGTTTGGACTCAGAGCTTTGTGCCAGAGGTATCTCTACCTTTATTATGCACCATAGATATGCCAGAGAGCCCGGCAAGAAGGACTCAGCGGGGGAGAAGTGAGGAGGAGGGAAATTACGGAAAGAAACCGATGAACTTTATAGTCTTCAAGTGGCTGCTTCACAACATCTGGAGACTGACAATCCCCAGACACCCAGCCATCGATCCTCTCAGACAGGCCTGGATGCAGAGGCGACCCAGGCCATAGGGCCAGAAGTGCAGCCAGCGCTGGGCTGTGCGGGGCGGGAGGGTGAGGAGGATGGCCTCTGCACCTGGGAGGCCACACGGGGCTGTCTGGTCCCCGAGACTGCAGCAGAATGGGTCACGGCTGTCCCTGCTGATGTTCAGAGCCAACACAGCTCAGGTCCTTCTGCAGGAGCCGTGACGCAGCCTGACAGTGGCTCCAGTCCAGCTCCCCACTCTTCTTCCCTCGTTTTCTCCTTCAACCTCCAAGACAGCAAAATGTGCCACAAGAAAGGGCCTTGAGACTGCAAAGAAACCATTTCTGTGGGCACTGGCACTGTCACATGTGAAATGAGACAGGTGTGGAAGAGAACAATGAATTTCCACACTATTTATTTATTTATTTATTTATTTATTTAGAATGTGCTAATCTCTAACTTTTTAAAAATGTTTTTATATTTTTGAGAGAGAGAAAGCACACGTGAGCGTTCAAGCGGGGGAAAGGTAGAGAGAGTGGGGAACAGAAGACCCCAAGCAGGCTCTGTGCTGACAGCAGAGAGCTTCACGCGTGGCTTGAACCCACGAACTATGAAATCATGACCACAGCCAAAGTCGGATGCTTAAGCTTAACTGACAGAGCCACCGAAACGCCCGGCTAAACTTTTATTTTAAACCAATAGATCCATGTTTTTCAAACGAGATGTTAAAGCAAAGGGGAAACTTCGGGTTGGGGGATGGCCCAGGGGTGGCACACAGCCTGGTAAAGCTGCTATAACAAAGTACCCCAAACAGCAGGGACGAATTATCTCCCAGTTCTGGAGGCCAGACATCCCGAAACCAGTGTCCACTCGGCTGGTTCCTGCGGGGGCTGTGGGACCGATCTGCCCCAGGCTTCTCTCTAGCTTGTAGATGGCGCCTTCTCTCTTCACGGTGTCCCTTCCTGTGAACATTTCCCCTTTTTATAAGGACATCGTTTGGGTGGGTTAGGGCCCGCCACCCTAACACCTCACCTTGACTTGATTGCCTCTGTAAATACCCTGTCTCCAAATAGTTCATATTCTAAAGTACTGGGGTCAGGGCTTATCTGAATTTGGAGGGGACACAATTCAACCCAGAACAGAGTCTTTCCTGCTTTGGCCCACCACCTTCTGAAAATGGAAACACAGAGCTCCAGACACATTGCAAAGCCACATGGAGAACCTTATCAGCCCCTTCCCTGAGCTGGAACAGTCTACTTTGGCACAGACCTGTGCTAAATGAAACCCTTTGAGAATATGGGTGGTTACTTGGTGGCCTGATGTTGGTTTCTAAATGCCATTTGTATGGAGTAATGCCCGGGGAAAGGTCAGGTTCCACGGCTGGCATAGGGAAATTAAAAGACAAGTCTGACATAAATGTTTGTGCTAGTAAGTAATGATGGGAGCATGTCAAAAGGACATGGCATGGGGCATGGAGGTAGAAAGTAGAGAGAGAGAAAAGAAAAAAGGACACAGAAGCCTGCTTGAAAGGGGCGTCATTAGTGAATCTAGAATCATATGAACAGCAAAAGAAACAGTGCTTGTAACTGATTATAGCCTTTTGAATAAAACAGTGATCTAGGAGTTTATATTGATAGAAATGAAGGAATTGAAGAAACAAATGTGGAGAAAGGCATGTGCTTTCTTATAGCCATGTTAACTAATGCCAACTAATAATAGTTTAATAATTAGTTAGATTTAGAAAATCACCATTTGTAGCTGTCACAGTAATAATTAACTCAGGCGCAAATGACCATTACATGTTAACACCAGTGGGGGAGAATGTGATGGCAAAGAGGGTATTTAGATAGTCTCAAAGTCTCTTCCCACAGGTTATTTATTCCTTTCCAAGGGAAAAATAGTAACTTTATAGTACAGAAACCTGAGGGACATCACCTCAACTGAGTGATCATTGTTAACAAAATGACGAATGAAACAAAGTATCATCTTGTGCCTCCTCATATGATGCAGTAAAGACACAACAGCATGTCTGTGCTATTCCACCTATTTGTTTTTTATGGCTGCTGTAAAAAAAAAAAAAATTACAGCAAACTTGGTGGCTTATAATAACAGAAACTTATTCTCTCACAGCTCTGGAGGCCAGACGTCTGAAATGGGCGTCAGTGATCCAACATCACTAGTTATCAGGGAAATACAAATCAAAACCGTAAGATATCACCTCACTCCAGTCAGAATAGCTACTATCAGAATGACAAGAAATAAGAAGTGTTGGTGAGGATGTGAAGAAAAGGGAGCCCTTGTGCACTGTTAGTGGGAATGCAAATTGGTACAGCTGCTGTGGAAAACAGTCTAGAGGTTCCTCAAAAAAACTAAAAAATAGGGGTGCCTGGGTGGCTCAGTCAGTTAAGGATCTGACTTTGGCTCAGGTCATGATCTCACAGTTTGTGTTTTTGAGCCCTGCATCGGGCTCTGTGCTGATAGGTCGAAGTATGGAGCCTGCTTTGGATTCTGTGTCTCCCTCTCTCTGCCCTTCCCCTGCTCATGCTCTGTCTCTCAAAAATAAATAAATGTTAAAAAAAAATAAAACAACTAAAAATTAGAATAGAATAGAAACATCATATGAACACTTCTGGTTATTTCTCTGAAGAAAACGAGAATGCTAGTTCGAAAAGAGCCTTTAAAAAAAAAGTGTTCTTTTGGGAACACTGTATTGAGATATAAGACACATACGTACAATTCGTGCGTTTAAAGTGTACAATTCAAAGGTTTTTCGTATATTCACAGACTTGTGCAACCATTGCCACTACAACTTTGGAACATTTTTATTGCCCCCAACCCCCTCCCCTCCCCCAACCCCCAGCCCAGCCCAAGGCAACCACTAATCTACATTCTGTCTCTAGAGATTTGTCTGTCCTGTGCATCTCATGAGGAATCCTATATGTGCTCTTTTGTGTTTGGCTTCTTTCACTTCACATCATGTTTTCAAGGTTCATCTGTGTCGGAACGTGTATCAGCACTTCATTCCTATTACACGCACAGGCTTATTTGTGTAAAATTGTGTAAAATGGCCCGAGGTTACTTATTTCCTCACAGCAGGCTGAGACCCCTTAGTTCAAAAGCCACTGGTGCCACACTCAAGTTGTGCACATCCAGTTGTTTTAAGAAGAGCTTAAACTAGCAAATTTTTAGCCAGTTGGGGCCTGCCTGCTTTTCATGCTGTGGGAATCTGCTAGAGCCTTGTGATCTTAAGGCCCAAGGGTGCTAAGGTCCTTCTGAGCTCTCTGACCTGAAGGCTGCCCGCCATGCTGCTGAATGGCAACACCTAGATATATCCATCCCCTTTCTGGCCCCTCCCCTGGGGTTGCCTTTGCCCTCTTCCGCTTCAGGCTGGTGGGCGCCTTGCCATCAGCCTCTTCAGGGCTCATGTTGTGAGCAACTTCTCCTTGCACGCAACCCTGTCCAAGTGCTCCCCAGGAGAGTCTGCTGTGTGTTACTGTCACTCATGGCAATTTCCTTTTTTTTTTTTTATTTAAACATTTTTTTAATGTTTATTTTTGAGAGACAGACACATGGCATGAGTGGGGGAGGGGTAGAGAGAGGGAGATACAGAATCTGAAGCAGGTTCCAGGCTCTGAGCTGTCAGCACAGAGCCCGACGCAGGGCTCGAACTCACAAGCTGTGAGATCATGACTTGAACCGAAGTCGTTGGACACTCAGCCAACTGAGCCACCCAGGCGCCCCAACTCATGGCTATTTTTCCTTGATCACTTCCTCAAATCACTCAGAACTCTTACAATTCCTTTTTATTGCTGAATAACATTCTGTTGTATGGATATACCACTTTCTGCTTATCCTTTCATCCCTTGATGGACACTTGGGTTGTTCCTAGCTTTTGGCTGTTGTCAATACTGCTGCTATGAACATTCCTGAGCAAGCTTGTTTGAATGCTTGTTTTCACTTCTCTTGGGCAGAGGTGTACAATTGCTGGGTCATATGGTAACTCTATGTTTAATTCTTTGAGGAAGTGCCAGACTGTTTTCCAAAGTGGCTGCACCCATTTTGCATCCTTACCAGCAATGTATGAGGGTTCCAAATTTTCCATGTCGTTGCTAACACTGGTTATGATCTGACTTTCTAGTTATAGGCATCCTAGGGGAAGTGAAGTAGTATGTGATTGTGCTTTTGATTTTCATTTTCCTGATGGCTAATGAGGTCAAGCATCTCTTCATGTGCTGTTGGCCATTTGCATATCTTCCTTAGAAAAATGTCTATTCAGATCCTTTGCTCATTTTTAAATTGGGTTATTTGGATTTTATTATTGAGTTGTAAGAATTCTTGATACATTCTAGGAACAAATCCCTCATTTATATATATGATTTTCAAATATTTTCTCCCATTCTGAGGGTTGTCTTTTCACTTTCTTGATGATGTCCTTTGAAGCACAAAAGTTTATAATTTTGATGGTGTCCCATTCATGTACTTTTTTCTTGGGTTGCTTTTGCTAAGAATCATTTTAGTTCTTCCATTTTGAGTTAATTTTTTTTAATATAGTGTATGTTCTTTTGCATGTGACTATCCACTTGTCTCAATGCCATTTATTTAAAATACAACCATTGAATTGTTTCAGCGTCTTTGTTCAAACTCAATTGAGTGTAGACACATGGGTTTGTTCCTGGACTCTTCATTCTGTTCCATGCATCTATAAGTTTGTCCCTTTTTTTTTCAAACAATTTTTTTTTTATTTGAGAGAGAGTGAGAGAGAGAGAGAGCATGAGTGGGGAAGAGGGGTACTGGGAGTGAGAGACAGAATCCTAAGCAGGCTCCATGCTCAACATGGGGCTCAATCCCATGGCCCTGGGATCATGACCTGAGTTGAAATCAATAGTTGAAATGACTGAGCCACCCAGGTGCCCCTATAAGTTTATCCTTATGCCAGGACTGCAATGCCTTAATGCTTGGAGATGAAGTCTCTTGTGTGACTCATTCCCCCACCTAATGAACTGCTCAGGTCAGGATTCACCTCAAGCCCAGTGCCCTGCACCTGAAGGTGTGGTGTCTTTTTAGGGTGCTACTGCTCTAGGTATTAGGATTTGGCTATACTCTGTCAATGTCCTTTGATTTTTCTTCTTTCCACCCTTCTGTGATCTTTGTTGCCAACAGCCATTCCATTCCTCAGGAGTGTTCCCCTTAGACTGGGGCAGTGACTCCTGCTTCCTTGAAGCAGTAAGAGATCTGGTAGAGGGTAGTGGTCAAACCCACTGTCTACAAAGGGTGGGGGGTTTCCTCTGTGCTCCCCAACTCCCATGGACACATCTGCACCTCATTTTTGTAGCTCTGGTTTAAGAATACTAACATCAAGGGGTGCCTGGGTCGCTCTGTCGGTTAAGCATCAGACTTCAGGTCAGGTCATGATCTGATCGTGAGTTGAAGCCCCACATTGGGGTCTCTGCTGTCAGTGCAGAGCTCACTTCAGATCCTGTCTTTCTCTCTCTCTGCTTCTTCACCACGTGCATTCTCTCTCTTCCTCTCTCTCAAAAATAAATAAACATTAAAAAAATTAGAAAAAAAATAATGCCAAAGTTGAACCCAAGGTATGAAATGGCCTAATTAGAGAACTGGCAAAGATGTTCAAGAAGTAGGGGAATAATCCTTGGAAGGAAAGAAAAAGGGCCCAATTCCTCAATATTTAGGCTTTTAGCTATCAAATGTTCTCCAGGCTTCTATCCCTTTGAAAGGAGGTTAAAAAAATGCTGAGAATTGAATTCATTCGTCATCAGGAATACTGTGCCTTTAAAAACCTTCCCCAACCTGAAACATTTCCAAAAAGGATAACTTTACAGACTCACAAAATAGAATCTAGAACTAGAAGGGCAACTGAAAAGAGGCAAACATCACTGCTTCAGGAGCAAAATACTGGGGAAAGGAGACTTCCCCAAAGAATGTTTTCATGGGAAAGAGGGATGTGCAGAAAGCTGAGATTGTACATCTCCAGAACAAGGTCACTTTAGGTGCTTTGCTAGAAACTGAGAAGATCTTATATGATCTGGGAATGTCTTCAGTGAAAGCATCACCTGCAGTGATTTTAGACAGAGGAAGTGTTGTTAATGTTTCTCATCTGGAGCCCAGCTGGAAGGGAATGGGGTGCGGGAGGGAGTCCAGGGACACCTAGAAGAGCTTCTTTGTTTCTTGGATGAAAAAACAGCATCATCATTTTGCAAATAGGAAGTGAAACATAAAGGGGTAAGAGACCAATACAAGATTTAAGTTGTGCGATCAGAATTTCAGAGTCTATGCCCAAACTATAATCACTAGACCCTGACCCCAGAGGGCAAAGGAAGGAAAAATGGAAAAGGCATAGACTGGCTAGACTGGCCCGTTGTATCCAGGATGGCTCATCTTGGGTCCCCCACCCTCCTCTGCTGGGACACGGGGGTTGGTCTTTTCCCCTTGTCTATAACAAGGTGTAATTTTTTTTTGGTTTAAAGAGGTTTATTTATTTATTTAAGTATAATTTATTGTCAAATTGGCTTACATACAACACCCAGTGCACATCCCAGCAAGTGCCCTCTTCAATGCCCATCACCCATTTTCCCCTCTCCCCCCCCCCACCCCGATCCACCCTCAGTTTGTTCTATTTAAGAGTCTCTTGTGGTTTGTCTCCCTCCCTCTCTGTTTGTAACTTTCTCTCCCCTTTCCTTCCCCCATGGACTTCTAAATTTCTCAAGATCCACATATGAGTGAAAACATATGGTATCTGTCCTTCTCTGACTGACTTATTTCACTCAGCATAATACCTTCCAGCTCCATTCACGTTGCTGCAAATGGCAGGATTTCATTCTTTCTCATTGCCAGGTAGTATTCCATTGACTATATAAACTACATCTTCTTTATCCATTTGTCAGTTGATGGACATTTAGACTCTTTCCATAATTTGGCTATTGTTGAAAGTGCTGCTATGAACATTGGGGAACATGTGCCCGTATGCATCAGCACTCCCGTATCCTTGGGTATTTTTAATAAGTACCAGGATAGACAAAGGGGTGGATTGAAATCTTTAAGGGGTCCCCTTTGCCCAAGATTAAGAGAATACCATATGATCAGAGCTCTATGGGATCTCTGGGGTTTTGGTCTGTTTCAAGGTGTTCTAAGCAGGGATTATCAACTTTTTTACATGATGAATACATGTTGATTTAAAAAGTGCAAGTAAGCAAAAGGATAATAATTACCTGGAACTCCACCTGATAAGATAACCATTGATGATATTTTCATCTCTACTCTTCACAACTTAAAAATACACACATACAGAGACACACATGTGAACACATATTTGATTTCTTCAAATATTGAGTCTCACTGTACGATAGTCTTTTGTAGTTTTTTTTCCCACTCAGCTGTGTATGATGACTATCTTCCTTTGTCAACTGAAAGTTTTCACATCATTTTTTAGTGGTTTCTACCTATGAATGTATCACAGCCTTCTAGTGATACATTCTAGTATTTTTTAAAGTTTATTTATTTATTTTTAGAGAGAGAGAGAGAACACGAGCAGGGAAGGGGCAGAGAGAATGGGAGAGAGAGAGAATCCCAAACAGCATAGAGGTAGATGAGGGGCTCAAACCCATGAACCATGCGATCATGACCTGAGCTGAGATCAAGAGTCGAATGCTTAACCGACTGAGCCACCCAGGCACCCCTAGTGGATTGTATTTTAGATCAATTATCACGATCATAGCAGCATGTTTTTGCCTCTCCTGAGCACAGCCAGAACAGGGCTCTCTGTTGTATGTCCCTCTTGCTTTTCTTAATGTCTTAACTTTTCTTAATGAAACAAGGGTCTATAAGAGGGAGAACCAGTGACCTCATCCCAGGCAGACATGGAAATCCTGTTTAAGGATTCTTTATTTCTGGTGGTTCCCTTCCTTAAGCTCCAATGAAATTAATAGCTTTCTTTGAACAGATAATACTCAAATGGGATAATACATTTGGGATGATATGTAAGATACAAAATTGCTATATAATTGTTACAATAATAATAACAATATTGTTATTATAGATTAAGCTCTCGATTTTGGAATCCCATAGAACTTTTAGAATTACACAAAACAATATCTTGCCTCACTTTAGCCATAGATGTGCTCCTGAAATTTTGGGACAAACTAAACATTTAATGAATCAAATCATACATTCAAACCTAAATTTTAAAATGGTTTTTTTTCTTCCTTTCTGATGGGTGTTCAGTTTTCCCTTCAGACTTCTAGTTCTCCCTTCAACTTTAGTTTCCTTTCAAACTTTAGTTTTAAGCCCCCACCCCCTTCCCACCAGAGGTGAAGGGTGGGCAAACACTGAAACCTTCTAGAGGGACCTGTTAAAGGGCTGGTCTACGAGCAGGGCAACCTGTTTGCTGCCCCCAGCCCTCCCCACTCTCTCCTCCCCAGGGAGTCTGGCCTGTGCGGACTGCACCCTACAGCCCCTGGGTTCTTTGCCTTATGGGTGGATTTGGCCAGTGGCAGCAGGAGATCAGAAGGAGGGGAGAGTGAGGCCAGGGCGTTCATTGCTCTCACTTTGTCTCTGCAAAGTCATTTCTCAAGGAGATATCCTCCTCATGACTTCTCTCTCCTTCTAGGTTCCCATAACCTCTCCCTCCCTCACCCCATTGGGTTTGGTGGTGGCAAAAGTTTCACTGCCTTAGCCCACACTTTGTAAGTAGCCCCTCTGTAAAGAAACCCTCTTCTATCTTCCTAATTTGAGCGTGCCTCTGTTTCCTATTGGGACTCTACTCAATAAAGTCTAGAGAGTTTAGAAACCCTTTGCTAGCAGATTGAATCCTTCCTTAATTTGGTGGCCAGAACTCAGGGGAGGCTTTGCTATTTCTCACAAGGGCTCTGTGAGTAAAGATAAGGGCATGCAGAAGAGGGATAGGCACAGGGTCAGGCATCAAGGATCTGGGTGCTGAACAAATGGCAAAACCATCAGTGGAAAGAAGAGCATAGAGTTTAGGTATGTAAGCATTGGTGCCATGCTGCCTGGGTTCAAATACAGCACACTGCTTACTATGGCAGCCAACTTGAAGATGGCCGCCAATAATCCTGCCTCCTGTATTTTGTCCTTGTGTAATCCCTCCCTTTGAGTGGGGGTGGGAACTTGTGACTTTCTAACCAACAGAATACCACAAAGGTGATGAGATATCATTTCCATGATTATGTTGCATAAGATTATAACTTCCATGCAAGCAGACCCTCTCCCCAGCTGGCTTTGATGATGCCAACTGCCATACTGTGAATTATCATTTAAAAAGGCCCATCAATCAACAGTCAGTAGGGAACTGAGGTCCTCTCCCGAACATCCCTCAAGGAATGGCCACTGGCCAACAACCCTATGAACTTGGAAGCAGGTCCTTCCCCAGTCGAGTCTCCAGATGAAACCCAGCTGATAGCCTCTTGAAAGACCCTGAGCTGGATCACTCAGCAATGCTGTGCCTGGGGTCCTGGCTCACAGAAGCTGTGAGATCATAAATGTGCTTTGTTTTAAGCCATTAAGTATGTGGTGATTTGGGGCACCTGGGTGGATCAGTCAGTTAAGCATCCGACTTTGGCTCAGGTCATGATCTCGCTGTTCCCAAGTTCAAGCTCTGCATTGAGCTCTGTGCTGACATCTGGAACATGGAGACTGTTTCTGATTCTGTTTTTCTTTCTCTCTCTCTGCCCCTCCTCCACTCACACTCTGTCTCTCACTCTCAAAAATAAACATTAAAAAAAATTTTTTTTTTAAGTACGGTGATATGTTGGCAACAAAAGATAACTACTATGGGGCACCTGGGTGGCTCAGTCAGTTAAACGTCTGACTTCGGCTCAGGTCATGATCTCACAGTTCGTGGGTTTGAGCCCCGTGTTGGGCTCTGTGCTGACAGCTCAGAGCCTGGAGTCTGTTTCAGATTCTGTGTCTCCCTTTCTCTCTGTCCCTCCCCTGTTCATGCTCTCTGTCTCGAAAATAAATAAACATTAAAAAATTTTTTTTAATAAAAAAATAACTAATATACTTATCTGTGTAATTGCAAGGAAGCCACTAAACCAATTTATGTCTTAGTTTCCTTACCTCTAAGACCAGAACTAATAATCAAACGCTTCTGCTTTGCAGAGCAGACACAAGAACAAATTAAGCTAACTAATATGCTTAAAGTAGCACCTGTCACAGAAGTGGCTCATCACATATCAATGTTGGTTAAGATTTTCAGAGCAGACTCTAGCCTCTTCAGGACTACAGCACCTTACCTGATCATAAGACTTGGTTGGCCCTTCTTCCTTTGCTCCTGTCCCCCAAGTTCACCTCAACTTTTTGCCCATTTGTCTCTTTGGTTAGCGTGGTATTCAATGACAAATTTCCACAGAGCAGAAAGCACTTTGCAGAGCCCTAAAGCATGAGAGTACTTCCCCAAACCTTTTCCAAGACTTGGCCACCCCTTCTGTCATTTTCTCTGCGGGCTCTCCTCCACTGCCATCTCTGAATTCCTTAGAAAACCAACTAAAACACAGCTTGGTTAATGCGTGGACAGCCCAGGAGCAGAGCACAAATCTGGATGTCTGTTCAACGGCATTTATTATAATGCATCCCTCTAGGGGCCAGCAGAGCATCAGAGAACCATAGCATGCATGAAGCTGGAGAGGAGTGTTTTCCAGCCTTGTGTCCCTCAAAACATAGTGTTCAGCTCAAATGTCACTTCCCTGTTCTGCCCAGATCTTGGATCCGTCTCTCTTCCTAGAGTCTGAGAGATTTCTAGATCTCAAGGATCCTTTCCTGTCAGTCCTCTTTTCCTATACCTCCCCCACCACCCATACGCTCCAAACTTTCAGATCCATCTTTTCAACACAATGAGGTTAAGGTCTCTGAGCAACTTCTTTTCTTCTTGTACCCACCCTTGTACCTTTTCTCTCACAGCACTTACATGCAAAACGATTTCTCCTTTCCCATTCAGCAACCCACTCTATTCACTTCTGCCTCCCGTTCCTACCTACCTTGGTAGATTTGGTAGACATGGCTTTTTCTCATTGTCCCAAAAGTCAACCTCCCAAAATAAACGCACACCTGTTTACCCATGCAAATAAGCCAGAAAGAGGATTAATGGTTGTCTCATCTCCATGCACAATATTTTTTCTGAGTATACGCTGCCCCACAGGCTGTGGTGGCGGGGGTGGGGTGGGGGCAGACCAAAAGAGGAAAAGGGACCTGTCCTAAATTAGCCACTTACCTAAATTAGCTCATTACCACTTCAGGAGTAAAACTCAGGGGTCCTGACCCAGAGCAGATTCTGTTAGACAACAGGATTGGCCTGTTGTCTGGGTCCAATCAGCTGGGCAATAGTTATGGTTCTTTCTGAGATGTTAGGTAGGACAAGCCCACAGTGAATTGGAAATCCCAAAGGTCAAGGGTTACCTCCTATTTACATTCACCACAGAGAGTTGGATGTAAGAAGTACTCAGGAAACATGAGTGGATGTGACTCTGTTGTTTCTTTCAGAGAAGAAGGCAGGGAACCTACAAGAGGTTGGAGCTGGTTTGGAAAAAACAGAAGACCGAACTTGAACTTCCGGATGGAGTCTTTCCAGAAGTTGTTTCATTGTAGCTATTTTGCCTTTTAGTGCACCGATCGCTTCAGGGGGCTCTACTGTACCCATTCTGTGTGATCACCAGGAAAATGATTCTTGGTTTTTTAACATGTGAGTAAGCGGATCTTCTGCATCTTTTAAATCTCCTCCAGCTGAGCAAGGAACCCTGGCACTGAGGGGAGAAGGGGGGTAACGCAGAGTGGGTTTGTCCACAGATTTATTCACTTAGCAACATCTTTGCTTTTTTCTGCTCCCCATTTTTTGGGTGGCGGGGGGGAGGACACTACAATACTGGGATGGGTGAGCCGACAAGTGGGTGGATAGACAGAAGAAGGAGTTTCCTCCTTGAGATTCTCATAATTGGTGTGTGGTTTACATCCCATTCATCTGGAGGGTGCTGATAGGAATTGGAAACAGTTTGAGCTGAATTTGCCTCTGGTGACACAAAGGTGCCAATCTCAGCTTGTCAGTGGTCTCTTGTCTCCTTCACACCCATCAGCTCCTGCTTTATTTTAAACAAAACACCCTCCAGTGTCCTTAACCTCAAGTAACCAGCACATGAAGCTCTTTGCATTTAAACTGAAAGCACGATGACGTACATAGAGTTTTAAAAAAATAGCAGGAGAAAGGTGCAATGAAGTCCCAGGTGTCCCTCTCCAAAAGAAGCTTTTAATGGCTGAAAACTTGCAGAAAAATGTTAACCTCCCAAACCAGGAAACAGTACGTACTTTCCATTTACATGAAAGGAATTTCTCTATATCCACAACTCTGGCCCTTGCTGAGTTTGCTTACTACCTATGAGAGAGCATTCAAATCCACTCTGGTTCATTCTTTTCAATGCAATATATTCCATCGTATAGTTATATTTAATTGATCTATTTTTATTGATGGTAGTTTTGGTGGCTTGCAGTTTCTCACGGGGTGGCTTTGGGGACAGAAGTCTCCTGGCTGGAACATGGGGCCTCGTGGTCATTTGTGTGTTTGTCTTGTTGAAGGCATCTGTCAGCCAACGGCCAAGCACACAGACTCTTCGAGATACTCCATCTGGCAGTGCGGGCCCACCATGGGAGAGGTCAAGGCCCAGAAACTGAAAGCCAAAGAGGTACAGATAAAGGCACTTGGGCCCCTGGGTCCCATATGGAGATGCCACCACACAGGGGCCTCTGTGGGGAGTGGGGGAACACCGTCTGGGAGTCTGAGACATGCACTCTAGTCCTACATCTGCAGAAGAGTAAAAAACACAAGGAGCCTTTGTTGTGCTCCGACTTAGAGCCAGCCACCTTGACATGCCATGGCTTTCCTCCCCGTCCCAGGGACAGGTGTTACCAGCCCCTTGCAAGTAGAGGTGGAGTCACCTGTCCCAGGCCAACACTACTGTGGTCCTGTGGTGCATGCTGGGGTCCCTTCTCAGATAATTCTGAGTCTGAAATTCTTTCCCTCCCACCCCTGCCCTGGCCTCCTTTGTAACTTTTCTTGCCCTCTCCTTTCAGGATAAACTAAATGAAGTCAACCCGTGTGTATTAGCTCCTACTCTTTGCAGGACACTTTTTCTCCCTCTCCTGTGGGTTTCCAAATGGGAGGCACCGTTGCCTAAGGGGCTCCAAGGTTTCAGATCACCCTCATGGGCCATAGATTCAAGAAGTCCCCCTTCTGGCAGCCTCCTTGGGAAGTTGTCACAGGATGCCCTCCTGACATATGGGACAACCGGTGTGAGGGCGGGGTGGGTAGGGAAGTGGGTCCTCCCTGCCTTCAGCCTCTCCTGCCAACCCGAGGAGCCCACGGCTCCTCCAGGCCACGCTGTGAGCTCCAGCTCTGAGTGTGCTGAAGGCTGGGCCTCAGAGGCTGCACCAGGGCTCAGGCTTGGACTTGGAAGGGAGGGATCTTAGAGGTTCCTAGAGCCCAAGGTGGGGGATGGGTTGGTGAGGACAGACAGCACGCTTCCCAAGGTCTGGAGACTGAAGGAAGAGGTGCCTGCTGTCAGGAAATGTCAGACACCTGCCCTCTCCGCACCGCCCACCCCGCCAGCGCCCACCCGGCCAGTGCCCGTGGGAAACCGACGGGGAGAAGTGGATTGACAGCCAGTAGCCCTGGCCTCAGGCCTCCCGCTGCCATCCAGCCCCTGTGCTGTCAGCAAGGCTGTGGGACCTCCCCAGACTGCTTCAAGGTTTGAATAATAACAAGGGCAGCCTTTCACGGAGAAGTTACCAAGGCGGGAGCTCTCTAAGCCGAGGCCTTTTCTAAACCCCAGGACAGCAGGCAGGCCAGGTACCAACACCTACATTTTACAGATAGGAAAACGGAAGCTAGAGCGGGGTCCAGCTCTGCGTCTCAGTGCGCAGCGCACTTGGGAGCTAGGCGGACAAAGCGCGAGGCTGAGGAGGGAGGAAACCTGGGTGGCAGGCCGGGGTGGCTGAGAGGTGGCTCTGGCTGGGGCACGGGGAAGCAGTTGCATTATAAAAGCCCTTTGGGCCTTGTCTTTCTTGAATGGGGCTATTTAGTGGTGAATCCATAATGTTGGAGCAGATTGGACTCCTTGGCAAATCCCTTGGCAAAGCCCTTGGCAGGCTCCCTCTAATGGAACATCCAGAGAGAAAAAGTCCCCTGTCCTCCTCCGCGGCCCTCGTAACCTCCGGCCCCACCCACGAGGATCTTGTTTGCTCTGGCAGACAGGGAGCCCATTCAGAGCCCTCGGGTGGCACAGGCAGAGTCTGGCCCGGGAGCCTGGCCAGGCCGCGTCTGGGTGGGGGGGCCGGGGGCCCTCTAGAAGGCCGCGCTGGCTGGGGAGGGGGCGGGGTGCTGACTTTACTCTGGCCCGTGAGAATGACTGACTACAGTAAACCAGAAAGCCACGTCCAGCTGGTGGTACGAGGTCTGGTGGGCGGGTGTCCGGTGCCATCCTGCCGCGGGCGGGGCTGCGGTCTGTGCCAGCCGCAGGGAAGACTGTTCCAGGGCCAGCAGCAGCCCCGGGCGGGTGCCGGGCTGCGCACACAGGGAGGATGTTCACTGTACCTGCCCCCCCCCCCCCCCCCCCCCCCCGCCCCGGCTTTGGACACCCACAGCTTCCCAGCTTAGCACTTTAATTACGCTGCCATCAGAGGGCTTTGTTTTTATACAAGGAGGGGCTGCCCAGGCCTTTGTATTTTTCCACGGATGGGAAATACTACCTTACCTTAGGCTTAAACCCCATCTGATTATGACGGGGCTGTGAGCGAAAGTCACAGGCTGGCGCCCAAACTGCCCCCAGGGGTCTCCCAGCCTTGGGAGTCAGGTCCTCATTTCCAGCCTCTTGCTGGGGCAGCCCAGCCCCCACGCGGTAAGAAACCTGGCTGCCCAGGGGTGTCCCCTCACAGGAGAGCAGACGCAGCGTAAGGAATATTGGCGGCTTCTGCCTCCTGCCTTTCTTGTTTGCCACAAGTGTCATGACTAGCTGAACGTTATTATGTTTAAATATTAAAAAATGCTTAGCTAAATACATCGGCTTGTTTGCTTTTGCTGATAGTAACAGTCTACCCACAGAACCCTTTCAAACCTCTTCAGTGTTTTGGAAAGTGGATAAGGGACTCATTCAGTGACGTGCAAGTTTGACCAGAGCCAGGAATGAAGCATGGATTTCATGAAATGAGGAATAGCCTCAGACCACACACAGAGACATTTCTGAACTCAGGGCTTCCCTCTCTCCCTCCCTCTCTCTCTCTGTGTGTGTGTGTGTGTGTGTGTGTGTCTCTGTCTCTCTCTGTCTCTCTGTCTCTCTCTGTCTCTCTGTCTCTCTGTCTCTCTCTCTCTCACACACACACACACACACACACACACGCTCCCCTCTTCTGACCCTGGCAAACTAAACTGGCTGGGACTGACAGCGGGAAAGCCCTTAGTGGCATCCATAGCCAAAGGCCGAGGGGGCTTCCAGGGCTTAGGTGGCCCTTTGTTGGCAACAAGCTGATGAAAAAATGGATTAGTACAGTGTGCACCCCACCCTAAAGAGAGCTCTCACACACACACAAAGCCAGCACCACCTGAACACAGCTGTTTCAGAAGGAAAAGTTGGAGCTGAATGGAAGGTTGAAATCGCCTTTGTGTGGGGAGGCAGGAAACACACACACGTTTTCCCCAAGAATGAGGCTGATTTTTTGGCGACTTCTCCCGAGTTCAGTGATCCGGGGAGTGCCCTTGGCAGCCCTACTGCCCAGGCAACAGTCACAGGAATCAGGTGGCCCTACTGGACATAGCATTTCTTCGTATCATACGCGGTACTGTAGGTCACGAGGAACACAGGGCTGCACAAAAATGAGATTATCAGATCTTCTGGGAGACACTGGGGCAAAACTATGTATCCACCCCTTCGTTGCAAACTTCAAATGGAGTGAACTGAACCTGACTGGAGCCCTGTTTGAAGTTTGGAAGATCTTAAGTTTTCTTTTTCCCTTTTGAACTTTTATGTGAATGGAGGTTCCAATGTATCCAGAGAGAAAATGAGGCAGTTCATTCCAGAAAGATTTATGGTGCTTTCCCAGGCACAATGAGTGGGGGTGACTATGTGGGATGAGGGCAGGGTGAAGGAGCACAGCCCCCTGTCCCTACAGCCCCAGAGTCCTAGTCACATGCCATAGGGCAGCTCATTATTAAAGCGATGAGCTCCCCCAAAGCCTCGGCCCAGGCAGACATCACCATCATATTTGGCTTGGCAAAGCCTGCAGGCTTTTTGTGGCTCTTGTTTTTCCCCCTCACCATCCATTGCCTCACACTGTGATTGTCCTTGGTGAGGTGGGAGAGGGGAATTGCCAGCACCTTCTCAGGCTGTCCCCACTTGCCTCTCATCAGGGAGCTTCAAGGACAGTGACCTGGAAAGAAGACTTGCGTGCCTTCTTTCTTCTTACACTCACGCTTTTGAAATAAGAAGATGATTTTGCCAAGAATAAATACAAAGTTGGAAGCTCCGAAGTTCTGGTTTCGTTTGGAATGAAGAACCCACATAGTTCCAGGATGTCTCAATAGGTCACACGAGTTCTTCACCTCAAGCAGCACAGACCATCAGGGGAAGGAGTTCTCTCTCCTGAGCTTTCTCCAGGTTTTCCTGAAGCTTCCTCACATTCTGTGACTGTGCGGGTGAGATCGTTGATCCTGGCTTCTCCTGTCTACAGCATGAACCATGGAGATGGAACAAGAGCCAAACTCAGAGGTTCCTGGCTGAGCGGCCACTAAGCATTCAGGAAGGTTTCCTCCCTCCATTCTCTTCCTGGGTTGACGCCAGCTCTGACGATGATGTTACCTCCCGCGATAAACTCACTCATATTGTAACCCAAGACCTGCCCTTCAATCCCTTTGTCCTCTACCCTTACGAACTTGTGTCCACAATTCATGTCCCAAACCTCTGCCTCCAAGGCAGCTCTGCTCCTGTACCTCTACCCATCCCATGCACGTCGCTGCCACCTCTCGGGCACCCGGTGAACAGAGAGCTGGCTCAGTAGCAGCCACATGTCCTCCTGGGAACCAGCTTCTCATCTGTGGCTCCACTGGGTCACTCTCAGGTCAACCCGACTCCACAGGCCTCCCAGAAAGGGCAGAAGAACACCTTGTCCTCCAGCAGTGAAACAGAGACCATAATTTTGACCTTGTAGGACAGTGTGAAGACCAGGTGAGATTTCCCCCTTTTCTTTATGTCAGCAAATATTTATCAAATATCTATTATGTTCCAGGCCCAGAAAAATTGCTAATTCCCAGGTATTTAATAAACATTCTGGAACACATTAGCAGAAAAAGGAGTAAGAGAGAGGGAAGGACTTTTTTCCACACAGCCATTCAAGGATCCAGACCCCCCACCCCCACCCCTCCCTCTTATGGTCCTGGAAGTGTCTCCATCCATCTGGTGCAAGGGGGAAAGGGCCAAGATCGTGTGCAGGAGGGGTATTGGGAGTGGTAATCAAACTTTTGAGACAGTTGTAGAGTTACACAAAATTATAAGAAATACAGAAAGATCCTGTGGACCCTTTACATCCAGGGTGCTGCCATGGGCCAGGGTGGGGGTCCTGGAGGGCTGTCTGTGTCCTGGCTGAGAATCGTGAGATGTGAGTGGTGCCCGTGACAGGTGCTTATCACCCCACTCAAATCAGCTCCCTGATGGGTACTCATGCTGGGTTGAGGACTGGAGCCCAGGTTGTGAGCAATCATGGGACACCTACAGGAGGCAAGCTGGTGTGATGTGACAGACCATCCTTAGCTCATAGGTGAGATGAGGGCGATGTGCAAATAAAGCAGGTGGAGAAAGAGGGATGCAAATATTCACTTACTTATCTGAAGCTGAAGGGGTTCCATGGATGGAATTAGAGGGCTGTGTGGTCTTTGACAAATCATTCAACCTCTCTGAGCCTGTTTCCACATCATCAATAAAATAAAAAGCACAACACCTTCCTCCAGGGCCTTATGAGGCTAAATGAGAGCCTTCATGAGAAGAACATGTGTGGTCCATGCACATATACTCTCTTTTAAATAGACAAATACCAGTTGTAACCTTACCTTGCCTCGTGAAGAATATACTCCACATTTTCAGAGTTAAAAATTACATTAATCTTTAATACAGTCTGCTTCTTGGGTTTTGCCATTGACATTGTTTTTAGAGAAACAAGTTAAACCAGAAGCAACTTTAAAATGGCTTCTAAACCTGCATTTCAGTTTCAGGATGTTGATAGACAAATTCACTCAAAAGATGGGATAAAATCCAGCCATTGACAGATTAATTTAGTTCAAAAGTTGTCTGTTTATACTTTGAAAATGTCTAATGGTCTGTTAATCCCATGAGTAAGGATTTACCTGCCGGTAAGACCTTTTAAATATCAGCAGATAACTTAAAAGATGAGAAAGAAAGAAAAGAAGAAAAAGAGAAAGAAGAAGAAAGTTCTGGCTCTGGTTGATTGGTCTGAAAAATCATATAAATTGCTTTTTTATAGGCAGTAAAATTAATACATAGATATTGATGGATATATAAAGAAATATAAAAGGAAAAAGTAATAGTCACTCTTATTTCCACTGCCCAGAAGTAAACACCACTATTTTTTAAAAATGTTTATTTTTGAGAGAGAGAGGATAGACTATGAGAGGGGGAGGGGCAGAGAGAGAGGGAGACATAGAATCTGAAGCAGGCCCCAGGCTCTGAGCCTGATGTGGGGCTTGAACCCACAAATCACGAGATCATGACCTGAGCCGAAGTCGGATGCTTAACCGATTGAACCATCCTGGTGCCCCAACACCACTATTTTTTTTAATTCCCTCCTACTGTTTCATTTTTAGCCAGCAAGAATAAAGTGATTTTCATACTGTGCTGACATACCACAAAGTACTACCAAAGTAGACAACTCACTTTAGTTAACATCAGAAGACTTTTTGGGGTTTTTTAACCATTAAATATATATATATGTACCCTCCAATATCTCTAGTTGTCTAGCAATATCTGCTTTTAATTTCACCCACATTTTCCATTTTTTTTTTGTTTCTCTTAAACTTTCCTAAAAACTTCTAGTACTCTCTATCTCACTGGTGTAAAAGAACACAGCTTTTAGAACCACACTGGGATTCCTCCATGACCACAGATGCTGAGGAGCCCAGTGACAACAAATATAGGGAGAGAAGGGGACACATGAGTCCTGCCTCACACGACTCTGTCCTCACGGATGTATTTCATGACCACCATGGTAGGATGGTGGTTGGGGCTCGGTCCTTCCTTTCATTCACCCTCCTCAACAGTAGGGGTTGTAATGCTACACAACTTTACCAAACTCTCTTGCAGCTGAGCTTCCGCACATGACTTTAAGTCAGCCACTCAGATCTACTTGTGATAGGTTTAGAAGATGTGAGTGAAGTGGGGACAGCATCTGTGGAATCTGGGCAAGCCTGTGGACATCAGGAGGCACAGGGGCCTTCCACTTAGCCGGGCTGGGTGGTAGTGAGCAGGTGTGTTTTCTGGAGCCTGCAGTGGTAGTGGCTGTTTCTTGATTACTGAAGAGGCAGCAGCTCCTTGGCGGCTCAGTTCTGCAGAGTGGTTTGGGGATCATCCCTGAAAGCTCAGCCTACGGGTGTTTTTTTTTTGTTTTTTTTTTTTTAGCCCTTTCACCGATTCTGTAGGCCATTTTGCTTAATTAAGCCCAACTCAGTCACACTAGCTAGAGTGGATTCTGTTCTCTGCAACTGAGCCTCCCACTGATACTGCTGTTGTATTGGATCTATTTTGATCATCTGCGATGAATCCATGTCCTATGAAGCAAGAAGGGGTCTGTCAGAGAAGTGCTATGATGGCTTGCAATGTGCCAAACTAATGTTAAGTTAATCCTCTCAATAGCCATATGAGCTTTGTACCATTATCCCTCCTATCATCCAGAAGACGAAACTGAGTCACAGACGGATTATTTTATTTTCCTGGGGTAAAGAGACAAAAGCCAGCTTTGTCCCTGTGCAGTCTGGCTGCAGGAGGTATGCCACCCTACACCACCCGGCCTATGGTGCCTACAGGCTAGACAGTCTGATGGTTGGTCTAATGTGTCTGTTCTTTTGCAAGGACTAAAACCAAACACCATAAAGTACACAGTTACGAAGTGGGCTGTGTTTTGACTCTTTGATTTTGTTCATCTTAATAAAAGGTTTATAAATCAGGTTTATAAATCAGACCTGAGAGATTTTCAGATATGAACTTAAACAAGAGACCACAAAGATCTCACTCCTACTATGTTTTCCCACGTGGAGAATTCACACTCTCTTTCCCACCCTCCCCTAACACCATGCCTCAGCAGAAGGACTTACCATAAGAAGACTTTTAGCTCTTAAAAACTGATTTCTTACGTCTTGCATTTGAAGTCTGGACTATTAACCAAGTTAATAACATATTTTTAGTCTGTTCCCAAAGAGGGCTGGGAGTATGAATCACACATACTGTATGGTCTTGCTTTCTTTGTAGGGAAAATTAGCGGGGAAAATGCTTTTCTCACCACTCCTCCACAGAGATAATTTATCACTACTTGAGGAGTTGTGTGTTTCTGTGGCGGCTTGGTTTGGAATTGCAACAAACTCTCGGACTTCTGCAAAATTCCATTTATTTTCTGCATGGAATGCAGCTCAATGCACCGATGTCTTCCATACAGCAGTCATAGCCCTATTAATAACAGTCTTCAGACCCCACTTACACTGAGAGCCTCGCCACTGCTGGCATCAAGTAGCTTGAGCTCGTAAGTTCACTGTACACATCTAAGATCTTCCCCTCACCCCCTGTCCTACTCCAACCAGCACAAAAAGGGGCAATGCTAACTTGATGGAATTAAAAACTGCCAAAAACACATAAAAGAATTCAGGCCTGGGTGTAGCACTCAACTGCTAAGTCTGAAATCTTCCCCCGAGTGAATCCTCCACAAACCAGGTCAGTCCCCAAAGCTGACACTACCTTAGCCAGAGAGGGGCCCATGGCGCCATTAAAAACTCTTGCCAGTGGTTACTCCAGACAATGTAAATACAAAACTGGTTCTTGTGTTTACTTAAAGTTATTGGCATCAGACTCATTCCTGGTAGACAAAGATTATCTTGTTTACAGCAGCATCCAGATGATGGACAAGACTCTGTATAATATAAATTGAACTATGCAGGGTTGGGGGGGCACCCGTTAGCGTAAACAACTTTCCTCAAGCGAAACAAATCCTGCCAAGGCTCAAGCTGGAATTCATTTATTCTACTGCTTCAAGTTGACTTGCTCCAACATTAAACAACCACAAAAGCAGAGGGATAAGAACTGATGTCCGAGGCATGTGAGCCTGTCCCTTGAACTTCTGCATTTTTTTTGCAGAAGGTGTTTCTGGCCTTGCCATTCTGCAGTGTTCACTTCTCTGCAAATGTTGTCACCCCTGTCGCTTCCCAGGATGCTGTGGCTGTGAGCTGGGCATCAATACAGAGGCAGGAAGGGGCAGAGGCCCCCCTGAAGAGCTGCTATTGTCCACTAGAAAGCATTTGGCCTGGTGGCTAAACCCAGACTTGGGAACCTTAGTGAACTGAGTGATATAGAGACAGATTTTAGGATTTCAGGGTAAATGTGAAGAGCTTGGTGATGAGCTCCACCCAGTCTGGGATTCAGACTTGCTTGGCATTGGTGACACGGCCTTGCCGAGATTTATTCACATGAACAGCCGCAGGGCCTGCTAGGAAAGACTCATCTACGTGAAGACAGAATCCAGCAAAAGAGCCAGTCCCATAGAGAGGCGTGACTCCAGGGCCCACCTGCTGACATGGCAGCAAAGACCCCTGAGCAGGAGAAGTCCTGCTGGGGAACACAGTGACCTCCCAGAAGGCGGTGGGGACAGGAAGGAAGAGCAGCAGTGGCAGAGGTCACATCTGGGAGCCACCCAAGGAAAAGGAGACTCTGTGTGGGGGTGGGGCGAGTGGGGGAGGAACAGGACAGAGGGAGATCAGGATCCTGCCTCAGAACAGGAGAGGAATAAATGAATGAATGAATGAATGAACGTGTCCCTTGCTCCAGCACAACGAAGGTGATCCAAGAACTGAAAGGAGACAGGCTGGGAGGGGCTGGCGGGACTTTGTTTCTCTGAAAGTCCTCTCCCTCTTAGGTTTTCTCCCTCTGCTGCCTGTATCTTCTGTAGATTAGGCCCACGTCTTTATTTTGGTGCCTTTGGTGTCTTGCAGATGGTGGGATCTGGCATGGTGAAATGCCTCCGGGCCAGCTCTATCATCCGATCACCGCCCTGCCCTGCTTTCTTCTGGCTGCCCCCTCAGGGCGACCGGAGTTTGGAGTGCTCCTCTTGGCCATGTACAGGCCAGTATGCCTACACTCTTTGGAAAAACCTCCCTGAGGCCCCAAGCCACAAAGAAGAGCCACATTTACCCCCATCATCTCTTGGCTTGAACCACTCCCCACAAGTGTTGAGACCTTTGGCATCTGAAGGTAGGTCTTTCTCTGCAGCCTGAGCCCCACCCTTGTCTTGGCTGGTTCCATTGTCCATGAGACTTGACTCCACTGATCCTCTCCTATCCTTAGCCTCGTCCACCCATACACGTTCCCCCGGACTGGAAAGCCCACTCTGACTTTACTATGGCTTGCCCACCCACCTCTATTCCCATGCATGTGTGCTTTGATTTCACAGACAGCTCTAGGCGTGTGGCTTCTCCATGTCCTTCTCATCTACAAGACAGGAGTCTTCTGGACCCATTTGATTCTCTGATTCTCATGCCACCAACCCCTCTATCTTCGTGCCCCTCAGACCTCTGCCAGGGCTCGCATGCCAAAGCTGGACTCTGGATCAGGCCCCTTGTCTGCCCTCTCTGCGCTCACACTTGGCCAGTATATGGTTTATCCGTTGCTCATAGAGATTACCCCAAAGCTTAACAGCTTACTACAACAAACACGTATTACCTCACACAGTTTCTATGGGCTTGGCTGGTGGCTGTGGTTTAGGGTCTCTCATGAAGTTGCAGAGGAGGGTGTTGGCCAGGGCCATGGTACCTGAAGGCTCGACTTGAGGCTGCTCCACACAGGGCTGCTGGCAGGGGGCCTCAGCTCCTGGCCACGAGGGCGACCCTGTACGACTCCTTGAGCATCCTTATGACATGGCAGCTGTCTTCCTCAAAGTAAGTGATCCAAGCAGGAAAAAGGGCAAAAGGGAAGCCACATGGGCTTTTGTGACCTGGCATTGGAAGTCTCACACTTCACTGTCACTTCTGCTACATTTTGTTCCTTAGAAGCAAGTCCCCAAGGCCAGCCCACATTCACGGGAGTGGCATACTTTAAAACCACCACAGTTCACCTTATTCTCTTCCTCTCATGAGAGCAATCAAACCGTTTTCCTGCCCCCTTGACTGCAGCCAGAGCCAACTTAGGAAATCTTAACACTGGGTAGAAATTGCATCCACCTTCCAGAGACGGTGCACAGGCAGATGAACCCTGATGGATTCCACAAACAAGCCACGGGGGCAATGCTGATGCGTTTGCTCCAGCCTAGCTGGACCCTTCTGCTTCTGGTACATCCTCTCCGTGACCCCAGGGGACTATCACTGCTGTTCCTTGGTGGCACATCCAAGTCCGTCTCTCTCCTCACTACCAGACACCACTACTCCCAGCAGGCAGTTTGCCTCTGACTTCATTGCCTCCTCTCCTCTTGCACAAATGAACCTATATCATAAACTTACTTTTCCTCCCATCTTAGTGGAAGAGGGGCTTCTCTCCTTTTATTCAAGTTGGATCATTCTGGATCTAATTCCATCCTTCCAGCAATTGGCACAGATTCCTCTCAATCTTTCATCTTTATGCTGGATTCCCTGCCCAACTATGAACAAACTCATGTTTGTTCCAGACTTTTCTTTTTTAAAGACAAAACAAAATAGCAATCCATTCTTGGCCCACTCCCTCTTCTACCACAACAACACACCCACAGCATCCTTCAGGACTGTCTTCTGTCTTCTCCACTTCACAGTTGGGCTTCTAGAAAGAGTGATCTGCACTTTGGTTACTTCTCCCATTCTTTTTCACCACTCCCCACCTCTCAATCCCCTGAAGTCTAGCCTCTACATCCCCAGCCTCCATGATATTGATAGGGCCATCATTGAGCCAGCTCCACAGAATATTCTGCTTTGTGTGGCTTCCACATAGCCCTGGGCTCCTTGTTGATACTTCCTTTCTGTTGACACACTCTCTCCCCATCCCTTTTGGCTCCTCACTCCCCTCTGGCTCCCTGATTCCTCCTAGAATGCTCTTGATGTCTCTGAGGGATCTCACCAAACTCATGCTCTATCCCCTCCCTGGCCTTTCTCGACTGAACAGTCTTTGCTCGGGAGCTCAGAACTTACTGCCCAGATGCCCTTGGCACCATTCCACCTGGATGTCACTTGTGAACATTAACCTTAACACGTCCCAAACCAGACCAGTTGTGTTCCCTCCCAAACATAGCACCCTTGTCCAACTCAAGCCAGAGCCTGGGAGCCTTCCATCTTTCCCCCACATATGGCCAATCAATTAAGCAATCTTGGGAAACAAAGCAAAACAACAACAACAACAACAACAACAACGATAAAGGCTGAGGCCATATTGTTGGGGTTCCCAGCTCCCTCTGCCACCTCTCAAGCTGCTGACATAGATCAGACAAGGTCCTTAATCTCTGGGCCTCTGTTCTCTCATTGGTAAACTGGGCATAATAACAGTATCTACTCTGTAGGCATGTTGTGCTGGTAACAGGGAATAAGAGCCGAGAAAGGGTGGCTCTGACCATTCGGTCCTCTTCCCCCCGGTGGCAGGCATTGGCCAAGCAGTGCTACTCAGGGTCTGAGTCACAGACCAGAGCCAATTTGGGAAATGCTTCTTAATTGGTCTGTAATGGGGTAAGTGCAGAAGTTGAGTGTCAGTGTTTTAACATTATAACCCTAAAGTGTTTTAAACAGTTACAGGGCCCAATGGATAATTTTATACATGTTAAATCTCATAATAAAAAGCTGGGGCTTCACTTCACACCCGTTAGGTTGTCAACTATCAAAAAACCAGAAGGTAGCAAAAAGGTAGCAAGTGTTGGTGAGGATGTGGAGACATTGCAACCCTTGTGCATCGTTAGTGGGATTGTAAAATCCCAGTGCAGTCACTGTAGAAAAGAGTATGGAGGTTCCTCAAAAAACTTTTAAAAATGTATTTCTTTGTTCTTGAAAGAGAGAGAGAGAGGAAGCAGGGGAGGGGCAGAGAGAGAGAATCCCAAACAGGCTCTGAGCTAACAGTGTGGATGCAGGGCTTGATCCCATGAACCATGAGATCACGACCTGAGCCAAAATCAAGAGTTGTATGCTTAACTGACTGAGCACCACCCAGGCGTCCCTCCAAAAAAATTTTTTTTAATTACCATGTGATCTAGCGATTGTACTTCAGGGTATATTCCCCAAAGAATTGAAAGCAGGAAAGTGAAGAGATATTTGCACCCTCATGTTCGTAGCAGCATTATTCATAACAGCCAAAAGGTAGAAGAAACCCAAGTATCCATTATAGGATGAAAGGATAAACAAAATGTGGAATAATATTCAGCCTTAAAAAGGAAGGAAAACTGGTCACGTGCTACAACATGAGTGAATTTGAGGACACTATACTAAGTAAAACAAGCTGTATGCAAAAGGACAAATACTGTATCATTCTGCTTATAGGAGGTCCTCATCTAGGATAGTCAAAGTCACAGAGGCAGAGGGGAGAGTGGCTGTCAGGGGCTGGTGGAGGGGTGGGGAGCTGCTGTTTAATGGGTAGTTTCAGTTTGGCCAGATGGAAAATTTCCAGAGATTGTCTGCCCAGCAATGTGGCTATACTGAACTCTACTGAACTGTATACTTTTAAATATTGTTTTAAGTTTATTTCTTAGGGACAGCACGCGTGAGCGGGGGGTGGGGGGGGCAGAGAGAGAGAGAGAGAGAGAGAGAGAATCC
The DNA here is from genome assembly GCF_027475565.1 of Acinonyx jubatus. Taxonomy (NCBI): domain Eukaryota; kingdom Metazoa; phylum Chordata; class Mammalia; order Carnivora; family Felidae; genus Acinonyx; species Acinonyx jubatus. The sequence continues at coordinate 63,370,747 of NC_069391.1, forward strand.
TAAGCATGCTCCATGCATCAGCGCAGAGCCCTATGCTGGGCTCGAACTCACAAGCTGTGAGATCATGACCTGAGCTGAGATTAAGAGCTGGATGCTCAACCGACTGAGCCACCCAGGTGCCCCTACTGAAATGGATACTTAAAAACGATTACAATGGTAAATTTTATGTGTGTTTTATCTCAATTAAAAAATTTTTTTGATAAAATATTAGGGCTTATATTTTGTATGTATTTTAAAATCACATTTTTCAGATAATTCATTTTATAAAAGTATCTATCCAAGAATTGGGACCAAAACACTGCACACTACAGATGCCTCCAGAAGCACTGGCCTAGGTCAGGTTCACCTCCATTCCTTACTGGTTTGCCTGCTTGCACTCTGACCCCTCTTCCACACATTCTCAACGTTGACCAGAGTGCACTTTACTAAACAGCAAGGCTAACCTTGTGTCTGTCTGTCTTGGGCAAAGATTTTCAGTTGTTTCATACTTGCTTTAAGGGAAATCTCAACCCCCTTAGCTGGGCACACGGAGCCCCCTGGGCTCCAGCGATGCCCCTGCCCGGCCTCACGGATCCTCATCCTGTGATGGATCTGCCATCCCATCCAGCGCCCTGGCACCTTCTCTTGATTGCAGTGCCTTTGCCCCCGTGTCCCACCCACCTAATTCTTGTTTGTGTGTTAAAGGCCAAGGAAGCCTCTGAAAGTCTAGGCCTCACCATTGCCACATGTGTGATTAATCATGGGGAAATGAGCCTCCTTGGCATTGACAAAAATGTAAGACGCTGTAAAGTAAGAGGTCAGGCACTGTGATGGGCCACATGAGGGAAGCTTCAGGCAAGTGGGCACTCCTCAAATGTGGCTGGAAGATCCTCTGGCCTCTAGCATGTGTTTCTGGGTCTCCCCTGGTTCCTTCTCCAGATACATTAGCAAGCTGGAATGATCTGGGGGTCCTTCAAAGCTGGCAGGTGGTGGCATCAGACAACAGGACCTGTTGGCATGAACCGGTCGTCATGAAGTGCTCGGAAGATTTTGTCTTTCCTTTCAACCTGGGAGGATAGAGAGAGGCTTTGGGCCAGCTTTCTGATGTGCTTTCCAATGTGCAGGTTGCTGACTGGGCCGAGCCGGTCACCACAACCCGTGTGACCGCTGGCTCCTTCTTGGCTTCTTCCTGGGCCTCCCTCCCCATCCTGTGGGAGAAACCCACTCGCTGCCAGCCGGTGCTGGCCAAGATCCTGCTCTGGGAGCCTGGATTCGAACTGTGTGCCCAACTCAGAATAGGTTTTTGAGTGACTACTGAACGACCATAGACAGAAAGGGCCTCTCTTACTTCATGATGCCTACAAGAAGGGGCATTGTCATTCTGAGGCCAGCTGTCCTTCCTGGAGGCCTAGTTCCCAGCCTCCTGGTGACAGTGTTTTTTGTTTTTTTGCTTTTTTTAAACAGCAAAAAATCTTTATATTATACATAGATCTAATGGAGGAATTAGGAATTATTTATGGTTTCCTGCAATCCTCCCAGGTATAATATGTCAGATTCAAACTGGAAACTATGCCTGGAATGAAATCCTACTTGAAACAGTTTCTTGTGGTTCATATTAATGACTGGCGACTGGCGGGTTTACACAAACAAAATGAATATTATAATTTGGTGGATAAGCAAATAAATTACTTTTATAGGGTTTAGACACTTTCCATGGAAGCTTTGATTTATCCAAAGAAGCGTCTACGCATACAGGTTACTAAATTGCCAACATGAAACCCTTGAGTCCTGGTTCTTAGATTAAACGGGAGCTTGGGCCCTCTTCTCTGCAGACTTCTTGCTTAAATGGGGAAATAAAATACTTGATAAGTAGAAAGATTCTTTGTTGACATTTTTAAGCCAGCTGGGAGCCTTGAGAATTTGAGAATGGACCTTTTCACAGGCCATCAAGGGTCTGATGGAGTCTGTGGAAGACAAAGGCATTTTAGAGATGGCCAGCATTGTCTCTTGCCCACTCTGGAGCTGTCTTTGGCTCTGCCATCCCCAGGCTTTTGGTGAGATTTCAGCTGGTTTTAACTGCCCCAAGGTAAGACAGGGTCTTTTTGGGTTTTCATTGCCCTGGAGCATGACGTTACTGACAGATAAAAAGGCTCCCCCAGGACAGCTATTAAAGCTGAAGGGCTGCATTTGTATAAATACCCAAACAAACCCATCAGGGAGATATATGGCAAGAGACAAACTCTCAGAATCTCAGAGACAAAGATAAACAAAGCCGGTTGAAATGACAGAGCCAGACCAGACTGGGGTTCACAAGAAATGTCCCCTGAAGGAGCTGTCGCAGGCACACCTATGCGGAGAGACCAGGCTGAGAAAAAAAGGCTGAGCGAGGTGCTCAGTGTAACTTCTGTTTTAACAAAGCAGGACTCGCTCAGCTCAAGTTGTACCAAATGAGATGAATTTGCTCTTTCCTGGAGGATCTGGTGGGAGACATGGGGCGGGGGGGGGGGGGAGTGACTTTTCAGATCTGGGGTCCCTGGTCTTTTCTTGATGAAGGAATGCTGGCCTCGGAGCTCAAGGTGTGTGTAGAAGGTTCCCAGTGGCGGGGTAGCTGGGTCCAGCCCAGGAGCTCTGAGGAAGGGGCGTGTGCAAGCTGCCACCATTGTCCCCCACCCCCCGCCTCCAGGCACATACAGAGCTCAGGGGCAGGCCTCCAGACAAATCCATGCTACCCCAGTGACCCATGATGTGCCACTGCTCAGCCGGGGGCCTGTGATTTAGTTTTTCTACCCTAATATGATTCTAATCTTGTCCACAGTAAGCTGGATCTAATAAAAAAAAATGGTGGAATGCCTGTGTGCAGTTAATGTGGATGGAGGATGACCAACCAGCCGCTCCCGGAATAGGCCCAGATAAAGAGCTCCCAGACCAGGTCTTGGGACAGCAGGCAGGGGGGCAGGTCTGCAGTGAGCAGGGAAGGCTTATGTTACTGCAAAACTGAACTAGGCGGTGGGTCCTCAGGGATGCGGAGCGAAGAGGGCTCAGGAATCTGTACGCTTACTTTTTCTTTGCAACCAGTTATATAAATACATACGCAAGCTGGTTGCTGCCCGAAGGGTTCTGGCATGCAGCCAAACCATCCCCTGGGTCCCGGCACTTGGACACCTCAGCTTTCTAGCATTTAGAAGGCAACTTGATTGGAGTAGGCTGTGGATTTTGCTGATGCCGGGAAATTATTTTCTCTTGGATTCAAACCCTGCTTTGCTTGTTGAGAAAGGGAGATGGTGTGTTCTGGATAGGCATTGGCGAGAGATACCTCATTCTGGTTATTTTGGATGCCTCCAAACACCCAGCACGGATCTCTGGGTGCCCTTGGTATACAAGCAACAATTGAGGCCTTGACTTGAGTGTCATCTCCTTGGGGACATCTTCCCTGACCAGTCTTGCTCAAAAAGCAACAAAAAAACAAAACAAACAAAACAGACAGAACAACATAAAATGACCCACCCTGGCATCTTTCATTTACACCACTTAACGCTATCTGGAAATATTTATTTCTTTGCTTGTTTATTATGTCTGTCCCTCTGGACATGAGGTCCAGGAGAGCAGGGACCTTATTTGCATGGTCATGGTTCTATCCCTAGCATCTAAAACAGTACAGAAACACTGTGGAATGAATGGATATACTTTAAAACATACCCAGGGTTTGTATTTATCAGGTTGGTAAGATACGCAGAAATGACTGTCATGAAGGATGAAGCCTATACTCACAGGTTCCTAGAAACAGGAGGCACAGCACAACACCATGCAGGGAGACCTAGGGGAATAGCAGTTATCCAACAGGAGGCAGAAGGAGAGAGGAGGAAGCATGGGCATGAGTCTTTACTGTGGTTTTCAAGGGGAAGGAGTCAGTGAGCAGGCTAAGCAGCTGAGCAGATTTAGGATTGGCTAGTGTGCATAATTTCTGCAGACTCTGAGTCATGAGGGTGGTCCCTCATTGTCTAGCACCAGGAATATTGCCTGTAGTGCCTCCCAGACTGTAAAAGCCAGAAAGAAGAGGTGGTTTGGAGTCTAGGTTCCGGAGGGGGTAGTTTGCATATTTAGACATGCAGGCAAGTTGTTTGCTATCTGCAGAAAATAGCTAATTCTGGGAAGGGCAGTCCCTTGCTTGGTTGGTCCCCAGGTTCCCAAGATGTCAAAGTATCATAAAGCACAGGCAGTAGAAAACATGATCAAGACAGAATGACGCTTTGACATGCATAGAAATGTAGAAGTTTACACAAATGTGAGAGAACCTTACATACTTGGAATGAGCTAAGACAACTAGGGCATCGTTCTATTTCTACAGGTCCCGAAACTGCCATGTTTCCTTTGGGTGGTTTTGCCAATGGAATACTCAGTGGGGAAAGATCTTTTCTGACATCACCTCTCCCCAACTTTTATTGAAGTATAACGTGTTTTCAGGGAATTGCATAAGGTACAGCTCATGAATGTTCATAAGCTGAATAGACCCAGGAAACCAGCACCCAGATAAAAAAAAGAGAACATTACCAGCAGTTGGAAGTCCTTCTTGTGTCCCTTCCATTTCCTACGGCAACATCGTGATGGTGCACAGGTTAGTTTTGTCTGTTTTTTAACTTCACATATATGGATTCATCATTTTTTTCTAATTATATTTGCAAAATTCATGCATATCATTGCATATGGTAGAAAACAGTTGCTTCTTACTGCTATACAGTATCCCATTGCGTGTACACACCCCAACTTATTTATCCATTCAAATGTTAAGGGCCATTTGGGAAATTTCCAGTTTGGTACTAGGACCCCTCCACTGACTTTTCCCCACTTGTGTGTCAGCCAGTCTTGCAGCTGAGAGCAACAGACCTTTCCCTGGGCAATTTGACTCAGAAAGATGTATTTATTGGAACTGTTCAACGTAGCTCATAGAAGAAAAGGAGGGAGCAGCCGGGCTTTGAAAAGGGATGGACAAAGGGCAGGCATTTGGTGGAGCTGTGGAGTTATATGGACACAGCTGGGATGTCTACACCATTGCAGGCAAGGCCCTTCTCCGTGAGTCATGAGCGGGGAGAGGAGGAGGGCAGGCTGCAGGCTGGGGCCGCCATGTGCAATCTGACTCAGGGCTCACAAATGTTAGGAATGGAAGGTGACTAGGAAGGAAGGAAGGAAGGAAGGAGAAGGAAGGAAGGAAGGAAGGAAGGAAGGAAGGAAGGAAGGAAGGAAGGAAAGACCTTCTATTCGTGGCAACTCGGAATGACCACCCATCCTAACCTGGTATGGAACTGCAGGACTGGCCACTGGTTAGCAGTTACCAGGCCAGGAGGATGGCGGCGCACATGTGGCATTTCCGGAGCTCCCGGACACTTGTGACTGACTCCCAGGAGCAAGATCTGAAATCCAGTCTCCCAGGCATCAGATTGGGATGACTCTGGGCACAACTGACCCTCCAGAGTCCCCAGCAGAATCAGGCTGAGCCTACTCTTAGGAGATGTAGCCTGAAATCATGCCCTTGTTTGGCTTCCCCTTCTTTCCTCCGGGCTTCTCTCCCTCCATGACCCATCTACTCTGGTGCACTTCTTTAATATGTCACGTGCGGAACGCATCTAGTCCTGGAACTGCTGCTAGAGAACTGGACCTGAGCTAAAGAATCTCATGAGCAAAAGTATGGTATGCATGTGTCTGTGGTGGATGGTATATGTAGGTATGGTGTGTGTGTGTGTGTGTGTGTGTGTGTGTGTGGTGTGGTGTGGTATATGTGTGTGTGCTGTATGTGTATGTGGTGTGTGTGCATGGTGTGTTCATGTGTGTGGCGTGTGTCACTAAGTCCGGGCTGTGAGGTGGAAGGAGAAGGGCTTTGATGCTGCCCTATGTCTTGAGGGTTTCTCTTCTGTGCCTTCTGCAGCCCAGAAGAGGTGACTGAGGTGGGGGAACTCTCCCACCCGCTCCCACAGCTCTGTCTCTTCCCCTCCTCATGATCCTGCTCCCAATCTCCTCCCTCTACCCTCTTCTCCCCTGTGCCAGGTATTAAGCTCCCAATCCACCCCATCCGCTCTCCTCCACAGGACTCCCAACCCTCCATTATGCGGGTCGCCCTTTGGGCTCTGCCAATAGGGGGCACCAGAGGGAGGCTGCAGGACCTGTCCCCTTCTGTTTGTTCCTGTTCCTGTCAGCATCACCCCACAACAGTCGACTGTGACCCCAACAGTGGTTGGGGGTTCCAGTTTTCCAGTTTGCTCTCCTCACTCCTGGGGTCTGCCTTATCCCCTCCCTCAGGGAGGCCAGCACCTGCTGGCAGGGAGGTCCACTTCAGAGACGTGAGCCCAGTCCTGGGGAAGTCTACCTCCGAGCTTCCAAAGCTCCAGTGCCAGCTGGCACTGAGGTCTGGTTCCAACTCCTCAGGGCCCCTTCTCCAGGCTTCTAGGACCTGGGTTCTAAGATGCTGCCTTCTTCCCTTTGTTCCTCGGGAATGCCAGCTGCTTTCTTCAGTGATTCTCTGTGTGTCTCTTTTTAGAGTCTTTCAGCCCTCCAACACCTGTTCAACCAATTCACTATATTTAGCTGTCTCTATTAAAGTATGGGGCGGGGTCTGTCTTCCTGACAGGCTCCTAACTGGAAGTCCACTCTCCCTCTCCCCAGGGCTCCCAGAGGCATGGTCTCATGCATTGCTCAGGGTTCCCTTGCAAGTCAAGAGAGAAATCCAAATGATCAGTTTTAAAATTCAAATCTTGGGGCATCTGGTTGGCTTAGTTGGTAGAGCATATGACTCTTGATCTCAGTGTTGTAAGTTTGAGCCCCATGTTGGGTGGAGAGATGACTTAAAAATAAAATCTTAAAAAAAATTCAACTCTTATTCAAGATTACTGATGAAACTATCAATGCAAACAAAGTGAAAAAGCTCCACAATGACTAAAATTGTGTATCGACAGAAGTCAAATCACCTCGACAAGGTTTTGATTGTTAAAGTCTGACTCAGAGAGTTGTTGGAAAATTCTATGTAGAGGAATAATAGGGTCAGATGTGTGGTGGGCTTCTGATGTGTTTTGGTTGCTTACTGTCGGTTCACACTACTCCCACCAACTGGCTCCATTCCATGCCGCCACCACGTTCAGTCCATGAGGTCAGGAGCTACTCTCCCAGACCAGAGGGAACACATGACTTAGGCCTGGCTCCTTCCTACAGGACTTGGAGTTGGCAGCACGCAAGCTGGAGTTTCTGTTGCCACTTTGCCACTGCATGCAGTCTGAGGATGAAGCCAGCTTTGGAAGAAGGGTAGACCTGAGTGGTGAGAAGGAGGCCCTGGGCCTCAGTGATGGCCATTGAGTTTCCATATCAAGCCAGTCCTGAAACCAGCCTCACATCAATAATTCTTCTTTTTGGTTAAGTCAGTTTGTGCCACTGCAATCAAAAGAGTTCTACCAGACGGATCTATAGATTTTTCTAGAAGACTTAAGAAGTGAAAGACGTGGAGGCACTGCAATGGTTGAAGCATTAGGACAGTGGTAGGAAATTCGAAAGGAGGAGGTAGAGTCAAGAAATGTTAAGACTTGGTTTCTGAGTAAACACAGTAATTGAGAGAAATGGAGACAACCAGTGAAAAAGATGGCACTCAGATTTGGGAAATAAGGTTGAAGATTGATGGTGAAATCACTGAGTTGGGAGTTAAACACAGGAGCAAGATGAGTACAGAGCTGGAGATGAAGAAGTCCACTTTGGACACGAGTTGCCCGTGGATCGCTCAAGGCACTATGGTCACACCAGAGCAGCTGGGTGTGCGTGTGAAACTCAGGAGAGAGTCGGGGGTGGCACTGAAGGTTGGCAATCACCCCCACATAGACTGGTCACAAGCATGGCAATGAATGGAGATCGTCTGGTATGAGACTAACCCCAGGTTCAAGGCAGCCTGGCAGGACATGGAAAGGACAAGCTGAAAAACAGGAGCCTACCAGGGCAAGACTGACAGAGGTATAACGACAGATAGATGTGCAAGGACAGCCAGGAGAACAGCCTGCAAGGAAGGGAGCAAAACATTCAAGAAGGAGGTAGCGATCTGCTGTGTGAGGTCATGGGCCACCCCATCCCATCTAGAAAGCCAAGAGAGTTCTCTCCTGAATGACCAGACTGATGAGGCAGATTTCAAATAATGTTCGTCTCTCACTTCCCTTCATACCCTCTGCTTATATCTTCTCCTCTTCCCAGTCACCAGTGCCTCCACCAAGGTGCTGGAAGGAAGGAAGGGGGAAAAAAAAGAATGGAAGGGAAAAAGGTACTGATATAGGGACTCTGGCCAGTGAAAGGAAAGCTTTGGTTGCATGGTGTATGCAGCTCTGCCTCTGTTTATGATGTGACCAGACTATGGCACAGGAGTTGAATCATTTGGCTACTGGAGCAATAAGTTAGTAGCATTTCATAGGGGGTGCTTTGGTTCACTTTTGGTAAGCAATTAGTGTTTAAAAGAGGTAAAGTTAGGAAGGACCCAACTTTAGACCATCTTTGTAGATAAATGCCAATATGAAAACACCCCTCACCAGAAAAATAGTAAAATTCGTCTTGAGAAAAGAGAAAGCCACCCTTGTTTGGTTAGGATCTCTGGTTACTCTTTCATTTGATGGACATCCAGGGGTTCTTAGATTCCAGCACCTAGCAAACCCTCCTATCATGATTAAGTCTTTCCAAACCTTGTATGTTGCACATCCTGCTGTATTTTTTGTTCTGGCCCCAGAGGAGACTGGGAAAACCTTTCAGCCTCTATTGGAGGTGGACGCCTCCTCATTCCTGCTGCAGCCCCATTTGAGAATAGAGCTTAGGCCACAGGATACAAGCTCCAAGCTGAGAATCTCAGGGCTCCATGCTGAAACTGTGCTGATTTTTTTCCCAAAGCATCAATTAGTATACTTTTTAGGTGTTAATACAAAAAGACATCAAAAATGCAGTTAAAAGAAATGACACGTGTTTACACATGTGTGGACTATTTCTGAAAAAGACATACAGGAAGCTGCTAACAGTTAGGGATGGAAAAGCTTGCTCCTGGTTGAGAAGGAGGGAAACTGTATGCTTTTTTGTACCGTTTGAATTTCATTTTATGGATGTATACCCCCAAATTAATTAAAAACTCTGTAAAAAAAAAAGCAATAAAGCTGCTGATAGGGTATGTATTCCAGGAAGGAAAAGACAGCATAAGCATTACACAACAGATAAGGTCACAGAATTAAAACACAGGGATTCACTAGGGCAAATGCTAATCACATAGTCCCTGTTCACTGTTGACCTGGAGCCTCTGCCCATCTTACCCAGGTCATGGAAGGATGGGTGGGGAGGAATCACCCTAATTCCCAGGCAGGAAATGGGGGCAGGGTGGGTCCTGGAAAGGGGACTACTGCTGACTCCTGATTTCCCAGCCACTAATTAGTGATGAAAATCCAACCCCCACCCAGGACAAAGGCAGCCCAGACATGGCCTCATTTATATGCAAAGGAAGTGGCCACAGGCTGATGCTTGGCAGGGGCTGGGGATGAGAGGACACTAGTGATGCCTGTGTTTGTGGGAGAATGAGGAATATGTTGCTAGTCCTCCCTGTGGGTGGGACACCTGTGGTGTCTCCAGGATGCTCCCAAGCAAGAGGAGCTGACTGAGGATAATAGAGAAAGCTGTCAGGTGAGCACAGGAGGGGGAGATAAATGTGGAGATGGTTCTAACTTGTCCAGGTCCAGAAATTCAGACCACTAATCCACTAAAGGCTGGTGGAAGAGCAATGGGGCCTCTGAGGCATTCCAGATCAAACCTTACCTGACATCCACCTGCCCCATCCATTTAGTACTGCTGTTAACAGATGGTTTGCTGCCACCTGGCCCCCAGGATACAGCTGGTACTGTGGGTCATTCCATCACCGTTGGGAAGGTCAAGGTTTCTGCAGAAGAGCACTGCGGTGGTAGAGAAACAGACTCAAGGGCAGACTGCCTGGTTCCATATTGCCTCTGCTGCTCTGTGTCTCAATTTCTTATTCTACAAAGCAGAGATAGAATAATACCTGATAATACCTACCCGGAAGGATTGTTGGCAGTTGAATGAGAATATCCATCTGAAGTGTTTAACAATGACGTGTATAGGAAGTCTTGCTCAATAAACGTGAGCCCAAGCCCTCAGTTTTTATTCCCCAGCCCAAGCATGCTTAACCTGAGTAACAGGGGAAATATGAGGTTTACAATCACCGAGGTCCCTGTGTGCTTTAACACGCTTTGGGGGGAAATTGGTGTTGAAAATAGATTAGGAAGGGGAAGAGGCTAAAGACTAGAAATCCAGGGAGAAGTCTGCAGGCATCCAGACGGAAGATGGAGGGGCGGGAACTCGGGCCCTTGGCCGCAGGATTCGGGAAATATTTTGGAGAAATTCTCTCTAGGACTTGATAACAGGCTGCGAACGGGTACTTGGCCGAGGGCACCGGCTTTGCTGGCGGGAGGAAGGTTGGAAGGTAGGGAGGCGGCTGCGGGGCAGATCTTAAAGGTGTGGGAAGGAGACCTGCGGCTTGGGACTGGAAGCTGAAACAGCAGGCCCGGAGGCGGCGGTGAGTGCCGAGGTGGGGTTCGGGCTGGAGTCGGGGGACGGGGTGCCGGTTCCCGAGTGCAGCTGGCGCTCGTCTAGGTGCAGTGTGCGTAGGCGCTAAGCCCGATTTCCAACTCCGACAGTCAGCTGCGCGGCAGTCGGGCGGGCGTGGCGGAGCCGCAGGGGGCACTCGGCGACCCCGCGCTGGGGACCGGCTGGGAGTTCCCCGCTTCCCGCTCCCTCCCTCCCTTCCTCCGCCCCTCGCCGGGCTCAGGGCTCCCATTCTGCCCAGCCCCCGGCGCCTCCGCCCTCCCGCTTCCCATGACCTCAGTTAGACGCGCTCGGGATCAAGTTCAGGCTGGTTTTCCAGCGGGCCGCGGGCCAGACCGCAGAAACCGCCGCCGTTCACACCCGGCGGCCGCGCGCCTCCCGCGGCCAGGGCGGGTCCGACGCGGGCGGCGGGGGACGGACCTCTCGGCTCGGCCCCCAGCCCTGGCGGCGGCTGGCCGAGGGGCTTGCCTTTCACTACCCGCTCAGTTCTAACCCGGCGGGGCCCGAGGGGTCTGCGCGCGGGGGAGATACGCCTCTGTGCGCCGCTAACTGGGGTGGGTGGGCCTGCAGGAACTCGCGCTCACCTCCTGTCCGGGCTCCCCCCGCCCCCGTCCAGTGCTAGTCACGGCCCACCCCTACCCCCACCCCCAGCCACCGCGAGCCCGAGATTTCCGCACCCCCACCCGCCGCAGCTCCCCGCCCACCTCCAACCAGCGATCCTTCCTCCCTCCCCAACACTAGCCGGGATTCTCCGCTCCGCTCCCCGAAAGCCCAGGATCCCTTTCCACCTCAAGCCCCTCGCGAGCCGGGATTCCCGCCCCCACGCCACACAGCCTACCGCAAGCCCAGGAGTTCCCCCTTCCACAGCCCACTGCAAACTAAGGGTCACTTCCCCTCCACCCCAGGCTCCACGCAGGTCCAGGATCTCTCCCCGCAATCCCCGAGCCATCGCAAGTCTGAGATCTCCCTCCAAGCTCTCGCTCACCACAAACTTGGGAACCCTTGCCCCGCCCCCCCGCCAGTTTTGGATCTCTTCCCATCCGTAGCCCTTTACAAGCCCCGTATACCCCTGACCCCGCTTGCCCCCCCTCCCGCCCCCCCCCCCCGCGGGATTCCAAGCCCGGTCCAGTGCCCCAGACCTGGGGAGGGGGTTGGGTATTATCACGCGCGGCACACTCTCCCAAGCTCAAGGGGGAGGCAGGACCCCACAAAGGGCTGCCCCTCCTCCCAGCCTCACGTTTCGCGGTGCACAAGCCTCCAGGCGCGACTGGGAACGGCAGCCGGCCACCCAGGGCTTCCTACGAACCCTAGAACTTAGGACTTTCCCGAGGTTTTCGGCTAACGGCAGATAACGCGCCCTGGAGGCGCAAGCCCCTGGAGTCTGCTTTCATGTTTTCTATCACTACAGCCAGAGCGTAACTTAATTAGCTTCTCCTTTCCCCAAAGGGAGAAAATGAACCTGATTCGGAGGAGCAGATTGTCTCCTCGGCCTGGGTGCGATGAATCCCGGGCTCGGGTGTTGCGGCCCCGCAGCCCGGGTTTCCAGCGAAGATTCTCAGCGGCGGTGGGTGGCCTTCTGGAAACTTCAAACGGCTTTATTTGACACAATTTCTACACATAGGCACCCTCTAATATTTGCCTGCGGGGCGGCGGGGTTGGAGGGAGGCGGGGCCCGGGGCGAGGCGGACCCTCCCGGGAAAGGAACGCAGGCCGAGGGGGCAGAGCGCGGCGCACCCTCCGCGCCCAGTGCGGGGTCCGGCCCCGCAGAGCGGCAGCTGCGCGGCTCCCGGGGCCGACCCCGCCCTGCAGTCAGTCACACGCGCGAGAGGAAAGGCCAAAGAGCTCCCCTTGCCCGGACTCTGGAGGTGCTCCAGGGCCGGACTCCCGCGGGAAGCGCTGTCCCAGACATTCAGAGCACTTCCAGTTAAACTCCCTCCCTCTCCTCCCGCCGCCTGTTTCTCGCTCTCCTTTGGCACTTGTGTCTCCCGCTCCTTTGCGTAAGTTGGAGGTTAGGTTAATCAGAAGCGTTTTTATGTTTGGCCAATCCCAAACTCAAACTTCTCTACAAGGCGCACATTCCTTGTCATTTGGCCTTTTAAAGTCCAGGGGAGACTGGAGGAAGTGATGCTCTGGCCTTCTCATTCTTTCAGGCTTGGCCCCCAGCCTATCCCCAGAATTTGGGGTGACCTTTTCTGATCACTCTAGCCCAAGCAGGTTTCTTCTTCCTCTTTTGGACTCTGGAAGCCACCTTGTTTCCACCAGTCAGAAAGCACACATCATTTTGTACTTGGGTTCCTTGGTGGCTCTTTCCTTTTACCCACAGATCTGCTCCTCCACTCCAACATGCCCTAGCACACTGCCATGCCCTAAGGTGTCTTTTAGGAGCTGTTGTACCTTTCAGGGCAATGTGGCAGCTCCGGGCCATTTCAGGAGGTCCCTGGCACCCTTGCAGGGCTGTTTTCGACTTCTCCGGGCAGGTTAGTGAACTAAGGCAAGTCCTGGAAAGGACTTGCCTGGTGATCTGACTTCTGGAGGGTCGTGGGTTTGACATTAAGTGTTCCTCCCACCTCACTCAACCTGCTCAACTTTGCTGCTGGCATTTCCCTTGGTGTGTGGGGGGTGAGGGGAATGAGGGAGTGAAGAGGTTTGAGTAGGATGAGGTGTTTGGGGGAGAGCAGGGAAAGCTGATTTAGTGGGGGAAGCTATGAAGTGGCTGGACAGGGGACTGAGGCTCCACAACACTGGTGAGTGGGATGCTGGGGAGAGGGGGTGGACTTGGGAGTCAGGGACTGACCTGAAAGGATGGGGGGGGGGGCTTTGCCAGGCAGCACTAAAGGGAGACTACTTAAGGCGTTGGCAATGGGGAGAGAGGACAGTGAGTACTGGCTGCAGAGAAAGAGTCAACCATTGGAAGAATAGGGAAGGCGCTGGCAAGTGGGTGGGTGGCAGGATGGGGCCAGTGGGCATCCTCTGATCATGTGAAATCAGTTCTCAAGGAGCATGTGTTGGCATTTATGTTTTGAAAAATTACAACCTCTTGTTCTTATCAATGCTTTTATAGTTTTAGGAAAGAAAGAAATTATGAATTAGCTGTTATGAACCTTCTTTTGGAAGTCTTTCAGTCCAGAAGCATGTATCACTTTACAAAAAAATAAAAAAAAAAGAAGATATATTGGGGGGGGGACTAATTCATATTTTGATAGGATGACTCACTAGAATTTTCTTAGAAACATATAAGACATTTAGAGATGCATACTTTCCCCCTTGTTTACATGAGTGAAAACATTATACAGTGAGTTAGTTATTTCTTTCAACAAGGGGCCCATTTAGTTAACTGAAAAGATGTCTGTAGAAAGAGGCATTCTTGATTTTTAACCATGAGAGACAGCAGTACAAAACCAAGAATGTCAGTTGGGCATTATCTGTGTCAGTGACAGAAAGGCATCAAACTCCCATAATTAAGACTAAATTTTCAAATTCAGGGGATAAATATAACCACTGCAATTGGTTAACCTACAGCAAAGCAAATAAAGTACATATTAGAAAGCTGAAAAACAATGCCAACGATAACTTTGGGTCTTGAAAAAGAACAGTGTGGCTCCATGATGATCTCTGTTGTATGTCCATGGGTGAGGGGGCTCACTGAGAATGTCAGGTAGGTGAGTCCTGCCCAGTGACAGACTCAGACATCATATCATAGTGTGAAACTTAAAAAAAAAAAACCAAATAGGTGCTTGTGTTGACCCCTAAACCTCCTGCACTAGAATCTCTTGGGGATGCACTTGGGCACCTATGTATGGAAAAGCCTCTGCAGGTGGCTCTGACTTGCCACTTTGCGCTGGGAACCACACAGCCTCTGACTTCCTTGAGAGGGAGGGTCAGTCTGAGTCTTTCCCCTGAAGGGCAGACAAAACACCCAAAGGGCTGTTTTTATATTTAAAACTCTGTAAGACCTTGTGAGGCAAGACAGCCCTCCTGTGGTTGCCCATTAACAGAGAAAAAGTGTGTTCTTCCAACCTGCCATAAACACCACATGAAGCCAGCACTGAGTATGTGTATGTGTGTGTGTTTTGGGGGGGGGGGGGTTGGGTAGTGCACAAGGCTGTCACCCTGAGCAAATGCATGTCACTAGTGACAAGATGTGTTTCTGAACTTATGAGTCTTCTCTTTAAGGCTCCCAGAGGCACTGGGTAGAGGATGCTTTGCAAAAGCAGGTGGGGATGGAACTGGGGAATGAGATTACATCAATGATAACCCAGTGAGAATTAGGTGAGGGCTTAACAGGTGCCCTGCATGCTGGGCTCTTTGAAGGCAGATCCATCGTACAGGATCTTATAGATTCACTGGCATCCTTGGTGGGTCCTAGACCTACTGTTACCTGGATTTATGACATTGGTAGTAGCCATGGAGGTCTATTCATGAACTTTGAAGCAGACAGTTATTATATTCTTAACGATTTTATAGACTAGTAAATGTCGAATAAAGCTTTTGGGTACTGACATATGGTTATCAACTTTTATATCAAGTAAGGACAATGAAAAAGACTGAAAATTACGATCTACCATCATTTCATACAAAGAAGACAATTTTAATATCATAAAGGAAGGATAACTTCAGAATTTAAAAACTGCACACACTGAATTTTTAAACTATACTGCTCTTGGCTTTCTCATTTTGTGTGGACTGGGGAAAAGTTTATCACCAAACTCCGCTCTGCAAAGTGAGGCTCCATTGTCTTGAACACTTAGGGGCAGCCACACTGCTTGCAGATGATGTTAATTTACTCTGAGAAGTGGTTTCAGGGCTTTAAGGGAAACCTAAGGAATTCAAGTGCAAAAGTCTCTCAGTATTTTGCCTCAGTTTCCAATAGAGTGCTTTAAAAAGAAGTAAACAAAACAGACTATGGCAAATAAAATCTTGGAAACCTGAAGTTGGAAGGTTTTTTAGTAGTGATATGGTCCATGTGGGGTTTTTGTTGGTAAGTTTATTTTGAGAGAGGGAGAGAGAGAGGGAGAGAGCACAAACAGGGGAGGGGCAGAGAGAGGGGGAGAGAGAGAATATACCAAGCTGGCTCTGAGCTGGCAGCCCAGAGCCCAATCAGGGCTTGAACTTACAAAACCATGAGATCATGACCTGAGCCAAAACCAGGAGTCAGAAACCGAAGTGCCTGAACCACCCAGGTGCCCCTGGGCAGGATTCTTATTGTCAGCCCTTCATAGTGTCTGTTGCCAGATTCATCAATGGTTTCTCCAACTCCTCCTACTGTTCCAGTGCAGGGAAAGTCAACCCTTACAGTTTCTCTCCTGGAACTCTGACTGGCTCCTCTTCATACCGGACCCTGTACTCTGCTTGACACACTGTGCCTGCATGAAAATAATGACATATTTCACTGATAACTGCTGAAAACTAATTTTTAAACTCCAGGTCTGTATTTTTGCTTCCATTTTGACTTTTACTTATAAAAAATATCTTTAATTGTATTTCATTATATTGTGTGAATATCATTTTATGACTTGAAAGTCATTATATTAAATTTTTTTTTTGAAGTTTATTTTTGAGACAGAGACAGCGTGAGCGGGGCAGGGGCAGAAAGAGAGAGAGAGAGAAAGTGAGAAAGAGAGAGGGAGAGGGAGAGGGAGGGGGGGAGAGAGAGAGAGAGAGAAAGAGAGAGAGAGAGAGAGAGAGAGAATCTCAAGCAGGCTCTGCACCATCAGCACAGAGCCGATGCGGGGCTCGAACTCATGAAACCGTGAGATCATGCCCTGAGCCGAAACCAAGAGTTGGATGCTTAACCAACTGAGCCACCCAGGCACCCCTATATTAAAAAATGTAAAAGCATTTTATTTTATGAAAGGTCTACTTTCATTAAAAGTGGTATCAAAGCTGAGATGAAGGGGCATCTACTTGCTTATCCAACCTCCTCCCAACAGCTAGTCCCACAGCAGGCTGACAGCATTTCTATGTCAAGTCTACCACAGACTACACAACACATTCATTTTGTAGCAAGCACCTCAGTGGTGAAACTCAGCATCTGATAAATTTGAACACAACTCAGCTGCAAGTAGGAAAAAAAAAAGATTAATCTAAAACAATGATTTGCAAGCTGTGATTTTCAATCATTAATGGGTTGTAAAATCAATTCAGTGGGTTATGAGAGCATTAAAAACCACACATACACAAGAGCCAAAAGAGCAAATTCCTATGCATCTTTTCTAGATCAAAGTACAACTGCATGCCTTACAGGTAAATACTCTTTCATAAACATTTTATTTCATCACATATATACTAGGTCATGACATAAAATATACTTCACAGCCCTCAACCACATCACATTGAAAAACATATTTGGTTATTCAGTCTCTTAAAAGATTTCTTTGTTTCTTTGTTTTCGTTTTGTTTTGTTTTTTCCATTTCTGAGCCATGGCTCCCCACTGCAATGGCTGGGTACTCTGAAGCTCTCCCCACTCAACACAGCAACAATTTACGGTGCTCTTAGTACCACCATTTCCTGGTTCACTGCTATTTTCTATTTTTCCTCCTCTATTTTTCCACAGCTCCAGGAGCTCAACTTAAGGGAATTACCACTGGGCATCTGAATGTGGATCAGGTCCCTGCTGCCATGTGCCAGGCATGACACCAGGGGCTCTACACACATGACTCTTTACAGATATGGTTCCTTATCTTTCACCCGTAGCAGTATCTCACCTATCCCTCTCTAGGCACTGGCACAGGACACATAGGGACTGAGTGAATGTTTCCACGTAAATGAACTCAACAATAAGCACATTCTGTTGATTGTAAACCACATAAATTCAATTCAGCAAAAGAGAATAGTTTCAAATAAAATGTTTCCTCATTTTGCCATACTTAATACAAAAGTACTATACAAAGCTTAATTTATATTGATTAAATCCTAGTTGTTGTATAAAAAGTTGAGGCATTGGTGTTCTGTGGCTACTGGTAGTAGTTATATTACTTCGGTGTCATATCTCATATAGTACAGTTATACAACATTAACCCTTTGATTTTGAGCAGTTATAAACTTATTTTAACACAACATCATATATTCATTACTAGTTATTACCCTCACCTAAAATAATTTAGCAATAGTACATGATACTGAGGGAAAAGGAAAACAGTTAACTTAATACTTTTCTAAATGCTAGTAAGAAAGAAACACATCAATGCACACCTGATTTGGGGGATGACCATAACTCGGCCTATGACTTCAAATGGAATCTGGGAAAGTAAACCAAAGGTGTTTTTAAGCTGAAAGGACACAAATGTTGAGTTCAAACTCTTCATCTTTCATATTAGGCAGTATCTACACACGAAGGTAAATGACTTATCTACAGGCACATAATTACACAGTAAGAGAGATGTCCAAGGTCTCCTGATAACAAATCTAGACTTTTTCTATTTCATAACAGAGGTTCATACTATAATACAATCATATTTTTAAAAGATCAAATCAGATATCAAGGAAAACAAATCCATCATAACCTTTTAGGCTAAAAAAAACCCTAGAGCAAGAGTTTAATAAAAATGCATGACAGCTGTGTTCAAGATAACATAGTGTGGAATACAGTGTTGTAAACATGGATGGCAGAAGTTCATGGTTACAGTAATTCATTGTGTGTTTACGCATTAGTTTTGTGCACTAGTTGTGTTTTCATCTGTATCACTTAAGCTAAATTTTTTCCACAAAAATTTCTCATTTGATTTCCAAAGCGAAGTTTCCAGCTCCTCTTTCCTTTTGGAGGATGCGGCAAGGGGCACTTTTTCACATAGAGTCTCTATCACTGCCAAGTCAGTGAGTTTACTAAGGCTGTCGTCATTCTGTTCATTCAAGATGTCCCAGAAATCTTTTGGTCTCTGTTTTGCTTTTTCCATGGGCCCTGAAAGAACTTTCTTTGGCAGCTGTGTGGGACTGTTCCCATAACTATTAAAGAGGTCATCAAGAATAGATGTGTCACCAAGTAAGCCTACCACAGAAGTGTTTCCTAACACTGGATTTTCTACCTTCTTGTTTTCCACTTTGAAAAGGGGTCCGTTTCTTGAAATGCCTGTTCTTGTTGGGTTTTGTTGCTCTTTCATTGTATTTTCTAATTTTTCTAACTCATATGCTTCAGACTTACTGTTCAGGGAACAGGATACTACAGTATCTTTGGATGCTTGGCTGTTTTTTCCATTGTCAGTCTCTTGGGTAGAGCTCATACGTGATTTGGTAGTCTCTCCGTCATTAGAAAGTACCTGTTCCCTATGGGAACCGTGATTTTGAAACTCAATGGATTTTTCTTTATATATTTTTGGGCTGCAAATTTGAGAAACTCTTTTGGGAGAATCTTTAAGTGCCAAAGTTGCAGAATCTGACAGCCCTTCTTTTATAAGAGATTCTGTTTTTTCAGATTTATTCCTGACTCTCTCTCTTTTCTGACAGGAAGTTTTAATGCATTCTGAAGCAAAATCCACAAAAAATTCTTTTACCTCCGGATACTGAGAAGCATAAAAGTCTTTTAGCATTTTCTGTCGTTCTTCTGATGTAGCATTAGTTATATTTTTAGCAAATTCCTTTACAGAAGGCAAGTTAAAATAAGAAGCCATTTCTTCAAATTGTTTTCTGAAGATTTAATGAACAAAACCAGTAGTTATTTTTATTATTTTATTTTTAAAGAACTCACCATCAGTGATATTAAAAAAAGACACAAAGCAATGTTCAGTTGATCCCTGAACAACACAGGTGTTAGGTTTCCCTGTGTAGTCAAAAATCTGAATATAACTTTTGACTTTCCCCCAAATTAGCCTACTGTTGACCAGAAGCCTTATTGATAATGTAGAGAGTCAATTAATACATATTTTGCATGTTACATATATTATATATACTGTATCCTTACAATAAAGTAAGCTAGAGAAAAGAAAATGCTGTTGAGAAAATCACAAGGAAGAAAAAATATATTTGCAGTACTGTATTTACTGGAAAAAAATCTGCCAGTAAGTGGACCCACATAGTTCAAACCTGTGTTGTCCAAGGGTCAACTGTAATCTTATTGATTTAGTATATATTAACTTAATTCCATAATGAAAATGCATTTTACACTAGCAGAATGTGACCTCTTTCCTTATGCTAGTGAAAAAAAATTCTAGTTCATGAAATCACCAGCTTTTGAAGTTATTTTGATTTATACTATTAGGCATTTCCTGGGAATGATGGGATCCCAGCATGCTGCTCCTCCAGTCAGCCAACTTACGGCTGACATGAGAATCATAATTTATATAATCTGTCTGAAAATCTATATTGCATTCAAGTCCTATGAAATAAAATTGTCAAAAAAAGGTCCTAATGAAAAGAGAAAATTCTGAAAAATAAAGGGATTTTTTCTTCTTTCCTTTTTTCCCTTCTTCCACAAATACAACAAAGAAATTTCATACAACTTTTTGATGGTCCTAAAGGAAAATTCTAAACTGATAAACCTAGATTCTTTCTTTCCCCAACTGGCCTGCCTTGCGTATAGACAGCTAAACTAAGAAATGAGATGTCATTTAAAGGAGTGAGTTTTACTCTTAGTATAAGATACTAACAAAAGCTGTTGTATGCATGTGTGAGAAAATGGACCTTCCAGAACCCTGGTAAGACAGAGGCAGAAAGATTGTTTCACAACCCTGGACACCAGACTGTGCTCCTTTCCCCAGGTGAGGGTGCTATGGACTGAACTGCAACACCCTCAAATTCATTATGGGCTTCAAAGCCCTAAACCGCAGAGTATATGGAGATAGGGCCTTTAGAAGGTAATTAAGGTTAAATGAGGTCATAAGAAGCCATCAGAAATATCTTTCTCGGCCAAGAGAGGACACGATGAGGTCACCATCTGCAAGTCAGGAGAGCCCTCACCAGGAGCCAAATCAGCTGGCACCCTGATCTTCAACTTCCCAGGCTCTAGAACTGTGAGAAATAACTTTCTATTGTTTAAGCCCCAGTCTATAGTATTTTGCTATGGCAGATGGAGCAGACAAAGACAGAGGGTATTGCTTTGCTGATGCTGAGTTGGGCCATGAATCAGGAGAGCTCAGTGTTTGTAAACATTCTTTTAAAAAAAGCCAGATGGTGTTGTAACACATGATTAAAAGTCCCAAAGTTTTAGAATTATGTTTATATTTGATATAGTTCCTTAAAACATTCATTTATACATTCAACAAACATTTATAGACCCTCTATGTGCTAGGCACCATAGAGCTATACAGCAGTGAACAGCCGATCACCATATTCTTCAAGGAGTTTATAGTCAAGCTGGAGGAGACAGACACATGAAAACCAAACCAGAAGAGAGTGATAAATCCCACTACAGATGTAAATACAGGGCCCTGTGGGTTCCCACAGAAGGGGTACCTGAGCCAGTGATGGATCATGGGTAAGGTAGCAGGGAAGGCTTCTCTGGTGTCACCAGTCAGGCAAGGGTAAGTGAGGAAACCGTCCAGGGAACAGGGAACATGCACAGGCCCACTTCAGAGAGAACCTGGTACACAGAGGGGCAGGAGAAATTGCCAAGGAAGAGGCTGACTATCATGAAGGGTCCGTATGTCAATTTCAAAAGTTTGAATTTTATCCTGCACACACAACAGAGAATCCTGAGGGTAAAATAATGATTTATTTGTAATGTATGTAATTTGGAGCTTTAAAGCCACTATTATTTTGCTGCTCAGGCCAGGTTATGTCAAGTTTGTGTTTCCTGTGATTTTAGTGGCATCCATCGTGCATGCTCATGACTTTTGTGCCTTCAGATGAGCACCCTGCCTTCTAGTCCTCTTCACTGCACTGGTCCTCTTCACTGTTCCAAGTCCAGATATTATCTATGCCTGAGCAACAGCCACTCTTGCTGCCAAGAGAATATTTAATAACACAAATACAAGCTTCCAAATTTCTGTCCTGGAAATTGCCAATGTTCTTGTTGGAAAGCAACAAGCACGTTCTTAAAAGGTTCCAGTTTTTACTTCATATGAAGTAATGAGGTATTATTTTGTTTATTAATCATCTCCAAATCCATTTTCATGGCCTTTCTAATAAATATTTGTGCTGCGAAGATTAAGTTATTGGCAAAGTTACAGGCTGATGTCTTATTTATCCAAGACTTGGTGGTGTCTCAGAAGCTGCCAGAATACTTCACCTTTGCTGTGCTGACCTCACTCAGAATCTTACAATTCTGTCCCTTTTGGGAGGAGAGCTTCTGACCCCATGTTATACCAGTAGTATGCAAGTAAATTAGGCTGGGAGGTTGTCCTTTACAGGAAGAATATGATTGATTATAATTCATTTTATTTTTGCCTTCTAACTTGCTTTCATAATTCTTGGTCTTTAAAAGAATTTTCTCTAAGTATTTAAGGAAGGTACACTCAGGAGGTATAAACTAGCCACTTTGTAAGGAAAATTTAATAAACTAAAGTAGACACTCATAAGTCACTAGAAGAAAGAAAAAAAAAAGGAAATCAGAGACAGGTCTATTTTAGCAAATATATCCAGAGTAGTTGTGTGTCATGTATATAATTCAAGTTCTCTCCCCTTTTCATGAGAACTGAGGGAAAATGGTGGGACACAGCTAAGTCATCTTCTCTTTGCCTGAGCTTTCTTGAGTGAAGGGAGAACTGAAACTTCATTCCGATGACCTGATGGCCACAGCTGGTACGGATTCGTGACTCTCATAAAAGAGGATGATTAGTGGGAAAGATGTGTCAGCAGTTCTGACATCGATCCCTAGGTCAGAGGTTGGCATTCTAGCATTAGTCTTTCACTTAGCCTAAGGCATTTATTCCCTGGGATGGGCAGAGAAGAAAGTGAGAGAAGGAAAATCTAATCATTTGTTAATAGTTTTATTTTTATATACAGTGCTAACGGAGATAAAGACACTTGTGCTCTTTAAAAACTGGTAAAATCCATTATGGTCTGCCTCTGAACAAAATAATTGCCCAAAGCAAATTACCCCCAATTTGCCCAGAATCATCATTGTAAGTCTATTTATGAGGAGAGATGCTACTGTAGCATGTAGGGTGTTTGCCTTTCTGGGCAATGGTGGGGAGCTGAGAGCCACACTCTAGCCTACCACACCAGCACCCAAGGGCTGAGGAGCTACCAAACCGGTGAGGAAAGAATTTGGAACAGGGAGAACCATCACCATTTGCCCATTGTCTGCAGAGGCCTTCAGGGTCAATTCAACCATGCCTTTCATCCCTGCTTAGCTCAGTCACTACTCCTCTGTCACCTGTAACCCCAGGCCTTTTCCTGGTCCTAGTCTCTTCCTCCCCAATCTAATGGAATCCCTCAGCCTTCCAGACCATTCCTCAGCCCCTGGAATGAGGCTATGCTCTACCAACTCCCTTGTTCTTCTCCCCAGATGGTCCCTCTATCCCCTCATGATGCCACCTCTTCCCATACGGCCCTCACAAGATAAGGCTCTTATACCTCACATCTTAAACCTCAGGGTTCATGCTTCACATGCTGCTTCCAGACCATTTTTTTTTCTTAAAGATTCCTTTCCCTTTTGCAGGTTTATGCTATCCTGCTAATCCATTCTTTCCCTCAATTTGTCTACTGACCTCTTAGTCGCTTCCTCCTAGTGACTGAACTCATGATCAATCCTGTTTCCTTTCCCATCTCCTGCCATCACTCTTGACAACACCAACATCCATGTGGATGGCCCATGTAACTCCAACTCCTAGCCCACCAATTTCTTTACCACCATCCCCCACTCCCCAAGACTCAACAGAATGTCAGGTCCCTATTCCTAAGGACATATACTGCCATTGTCATTACCATTAATTGCACAACCTGCAAATCCCTGAATTTAGTCACCTCATAATCCAGCTCAACTGTTTAATTCCCCCATGACAACAATGCTGGAAGATACTTCTGACCTCATCAAGCCTCCCCTTGTTTAGCTTAGGTTCGACTTTATAATTACTCCTTTGCAAACATCTTTCAGCTTCTTTGCTTCTCTCTCCCTCCATTCTAACCCCTGATAAAACCCAGCCATCTCCCTATTCTGTGTCTGCAACTGAGCAATTGAAGCCTGGCTGAACAAAGTCTGCACAACTGCATGGATGCTTTTACTGGAATTACTCTCCAACAGGGACTTAACATGACCCATGAATTCTAGTCTCACCAAGCTTGCTGTTCTAATTGATAAATGATTTATTTCATGACTTTTCTCTCCTGAAATTTCTCTCCCTCTGATTTGATACTTTAATTCTCAGTTAATTGACAAAATATCGCATCTATGCCCATCTTCCATCCCTCCTCTTCTGATGCCTCTCAAAGGCTAGACCTTCTTCAGTAGTCTGGATCCCACCCTCTCCTGCTCTGCAGGACTTCTGTTACCACTTCTCCAGCATGATCTCTTTTTTTCCATATTGGTTTTTTCCCTCAACACACAAATAGGTTTATTGTCTTCCCAACTTAAAAAAATTTACCTTTGACTGCACAATGCCCTCCAACTACCGCAACTTTTCACACTCACAGAGCAGTCTCAAGATCTGCCCATCCCCTGCTTCCCACCTCACCCTGAGTCTGCCTAGGGATTTGTAGACTGCTCACATCAAGGCAGCCAGTGAGTTCTCCTGCCAGTTCTGGAAGGCACTTTTCCACTTCATCTGATTCTGGTTCTCAGCAGCATTTAATAAAATGAAGTGCTTCCTCCATTTTGAAATTTTCATTCCTCTTGGACTTCAGGACCTTATAGTGTGCCTCCTACCCAGCAGGCCACTGTCCCCTTAAGGCTCAGTCCTATCTTCTCTTCTGTCTGTGCTGGGTTCCTAGGCTGTTCACATAACTTGTGGCTCTAAAACCATTTAAAATCTCAATGCTGATGACTTCCACATTTAGATCTTTAGTCCCCAAATCCTATTTCCATAGAACCTCAAATTTAATACAAGCAAAAGAGAACTCTTGATTTTTTTCAGTCCAAACTCCTAGTTTTCCCCATTTTAGTAAATCCAGTCTGTTGCTCCATGGAAAAGTTAAGAGTAGTCTTGTTTTCTCTCTTTCCCAACAACCAGTCCATACCAAACTGAATTCATCCACCAAACTCTATCTCCATGGGAACCACTCTACCGTAAACCACCATTGGCTAGTTCCTTATGGTCTTCCCTAGTCTGCTCTCTTCCACAAAGAAACTAGAACAATCTTTGAGAAACATACATCAGATCATGTTCATGCCTCAATAGCTTTGACACACCTGGGACAAAATCCAAACTCTTATCCACAACCTACAGGGCTTTGCATGCTCCAGCCCCATCTATGTCTTGGCCTTCAGCTCATGTCTTTCTGCTTGGTTTATTATGCACTAAGTACACTAGTCTTCTCTCAGTTCCTTGAGCACATCAAACCTCTTTGCTCCCTAGGGATGTCCTTAACCTAGTTCTTTGCCTGGTTATCCCTCAGGTCTCAGATGCCAACTCTGTTGCGAGGTCTTACTCTCTACCCAGTAGAAAGCCATTGGCCCCCCTCCAGGTCACCTTATTCTCTACCAACCAGGCCTGTCCACTTCTTTCCTATAATACACCATTTTATAATTATTTATAATTTTTTTTTTAACTTTTGAAAGTTTTATGGTTTAACTCTCACTGCACTATAAACTCTGTCCTTTTTTATCCTGTCTGTGTAAAACCTAGCACAATGCCTGAGTGCATATTAGGTGCTCAATATTCAAAGAGTAAATAAAATGCAATTAAGTGTTTCATTTATCCATATAAAATGATTTCATTTTTTTATCAATTGAGGGATTAGCTCTCTAAAAACATCTAAAACATTTTGAATTTATTTTTTGAAGTATACAAATTCAGCTGCCAAGTATGGTTAAGATTCAAATTATTTGTGTATTTTATTAAGTAGCTATATTTCTTTTGAGAATAATTTTTAAAGTCCAGTGTTGCTATACACATACCTGCGGATCCCTTTTGGCGTTTCTCCAATTATAAAGGTGGTCTGGTCTGTGCGGTAGACTTTTTTCTTCTTTTGGCTTACAGGGTGTGAAATGTAAAGGGGAAATGAAATGTTTCCTTCACTTAGTTGTTGGTCTTTCTTTGAAAGTGTCAATATATCTGTCTTCATTTTTTCTTTATGTGTCTGGAAAGAGAAGGAATGCAAAACCTAAGTCTGAAAAAATAGTCATTTTTGGTCAAATGAGGAGATGGCCTTATTTTTTCCAAAACCTCTTTATAATCAAGTATATCATATTCTCTAGTTGATAACAATATGAGAGATGTTAGTTAACTTAGATTTTTAAAAAGATGATACAGGAATAAGTTACTTTTATATATTTCATAAATATATATTTATATTTTATATATTTTATAGAAATATAAACATTTATATTTATAAAATAAATATTTCATATAAATATATATTTATATATTTCATAAATATATTTTATAAATATATATTTATATAAATATATTTATATAAATATATATATTTGTATTTTATATATTTATGAAATATATAAAAGTAATGCCAATACTATGATGTTTCCATGGTGTCCATCATTTAAAATATATGTTACAGAATATATCTTTCTTAAAGATATAATAAAAGTAATAGCAATAATATGATGCCTTCATTGTCAAGTTTGTTGGGATATTATATACATGCTGATATCCACAATCCTAAATGAGAATAAAAATTAATGATTATAAAAATAATGGCATAAAAACAAGATATTTAAAATTCTTAAATCAGTAATTTCCCTCAATATTACTAATCAGATTTTTATTTAATTTTACATAAGTAGCCAAACTTTAAAATAATAACAATCTTTATGTGATAATTAAGTAAGAAACCATTTTCATAAATCCTACCTTTTAATCTCTACTAGATTGCCAGAATATTTAGTGATTTTAAGATGCTAACTACAGTTGGTTGACACTATATATAGAATTATATTTATTTTACAGACTATACTTGTTGCTTGTCTAACATAAATTGTTAAAAACACTGAGTCAAGAAAAAAATAATTTTAATTATTGGTTCCAATTTCCCTGAGAAGATGGTACAGTGAATACATGGAAAGCCCTACCCCACTCCAAAATGAGAAGACTAGATACAATTTGGTAACAACAACAAAATTACATTTGAGCTCAGAAGTGAGAAAGGTAAATCTCTAGGTGCCAAAAACAAAGAAGTGGTGAATAGGAGCTGATGCTCAGCAGTCCAGAGTTAGGGCCTTAAGTTATAGTTTACTAGACCCCATGTATAGAGGGGAGATGGAAATGACTGAACTCCCTGCATTAAAAAACAAACAAACCAAAAACACAGTAGGAATTAAGAGGCTATCCAGTTTGCAAATTAAAGCTAGTAAAGTCCAAACTGGGAACACAGAAGAGAAGCAGGCTACCTTCCTATTCTAGATAGGAAGAATCACTGGAATGCCCAGCCTGTGCCATTTGTGGAATCTGATTTTGTAGCACCTGGGTGGAATGGAAAATCTAAGCTAAAAACCAACATAAAAAACTGGTCCAGAATCAGTGAAAACCATAGATCTCAATGAGGAGTGAATATAAAAACATACCATGGGAAGATTTCTATAATCCAGAGAATGCTTTTGATTCTGATGGGTGGTGGTGGCAGGGGTGGGGGAGGGGGTGGGGGGTGGGTTTGGGCAAAAATTATGAAGAATATATAAAACCCACCACCATGAAAATGGGCAGAAGCAACAAGTGTGAGAATATGTATCTGAGGAATTATAGATAACAAAGCAATCTGCAAGAGACTTTAAATCATTAGCAAGTCCAGAAAGATAAA
This sequence comes from Acinonyx jubatus, assembly GCF_027475565.1. Classification (NCBI taxonomy): domain Eukaryota; kingdom Metazoa; phylum Chordata; class Mammalia; order Carnivora; family Felidae; genus Acinonyx; species Acinonyx jubatus. The sequence goes on from NC_069391.1 coordinate 63,398,111, forward strand.
GGAAAGAATAGAATATACTAGGGCTGGTATTATATAGACAGATCTGAAAGAGCCAAACACAAACTCTAAAAAGGAAATGTGGTTTTGAAATAAAAAATAGAGATAGGAACAAACTCAAAACATGGGTTAAGCAGCAGACTAAACAGTCTTACAATGATAGTTGATAAAGTGATAGAGAAAGAAGACATGGCAGAAGACATACCAAAGTTTGTAAAATATTAGAAGGTAAAAACAGAGAAAACAAAAGAGATAATATAAAGACATAATGGCAGGTAACTGAAGAAGGCATGAATCCTCAAACTAAAAAGGGAAAGCAAATCTCTCGTGGGAAAAATAAAAATAAATCTGTACTTTGTTATATCACAGAGAATATCTTAAAAACTGCCAGAAAGAAAAAATAAGATATCCCACAAAGAAATGACAATCAACCTGAAGACAGACTTCTCATGAACACCACCACCACCAGAAGACAATACCTTCTACATGCAGACAGGAAAAAAATATATAAACTTAGAATTCTATACCCAGTTAAACTATCTTTAAAGAATTCTTTTTTTCAGACATACATACAGGAGTTTGCTAGACACAGATTCTTGCTGATGACATAATTATTTTTCTTTTGCAGGAGTTCAATGGGATTGAAATGGCACATATAAATGAATGTGTATAGGGAAGAGTTTTTCATTCCACAAATATTTACTGAGCACTTGTTATCTTCCTGTCACCATGCTATGCATTTGAGAACAAAAATATTTACATATACAAAGAGGCCTTTCCCTTAAGGGACTTAAAAATGACAAGCCAATTTTTAAATTTTAAGATGGAACATTTAGTTTTTTTAAAAATAAATCACTTATCTCTTCAACTTATTATATTTAAATTCATTTTATTGAAATAAACTGAACATTGGATAACATGTAAGATATAACTGTATGCATTTTATTTTATTTTATTTTATTTTATTTTATTTTATTTTAAAGTGATCTCTATCTAACATGGGTACCGAACTTATGACCCGAGATCAAGATTCACGTGCTCTACACAGCCAGCCAGGCACCCTGTAACTGTATGTTTTTTTAGTAGCAAACCATTTCTAATGAAAATAAATTGACTTCTTAAATATCTATTGTGACTCAGATGAACAAACATAAAATGCTGAAAGTACTTTCCTTAAAGACATCGTTTTTTGAATCTTAAAGCATCAACAAAGAGAGGAAAATGCTGACCTTTGAAGATAAATCTGTAAGAGATTTAAAAAAAAATTTTTTTTTAACATTTATTTATTTTTGAGACAGAGAGAGACAGAGCATGAACAGGGGAGGGGCAGAGAGAGAGGGAGACACAGAATCTGAAACAGGCTCCAGGCTCTGAGCTGTCAGCACAGAGCCCGACGCGGGGCTCGAACTCACGGACAGTGAGATCATGACCTGAGCCGAAGTCGGCCGCTTAACCAACTGAGCCACCCAGGCGCCCCAAATCTGTAAGAGATTTGACACACTTATTTTACCTCACAAGAAAACAGATGACTGTTATAAGTTTCTAATAAAAAGGCTCATCATCTTAAGATGATTCCCAAGAAATGATCTATTATTGTAAGGAGAGATGGTATGTTTACGTGAGGATAAGTGAAATAAACAGAAAAAGAAGGAACTGGGCCAACCAAGAACACTCCCTCCTCATATACTGCAATTTCTGAAGCCATGGAGAAATCATGCCAGACAATTGTAATTTTCAATAATTTACATGATTACTCTTGGTCTTTCTGACTCTGGCAAAGCATTACAAAGCTCACATTTTGTATGGATACATTTTTTTTTTTTAAGTCAGTTTTATAAATTCTTCAGGAAAATTCAGCTTTTCAACACAGGTATCAAACAGGTGGATCTTTAATTTTGCCAAGAATTCTATATTTAAAAACTTGATTGTGTTAGATAATCATTCTTTTCACACATGGGCTTAATACCTTATCCTTCATTAAAAACAAACAAAATCTATCTAGGTTCAGATAGGTTCATTTTAGTAGAGTACTTTGTACTGAAACAAGATTGTAAACAAAATTTTGTTTGTTAATTAACTTAATAAACATTTTAGTGGCCTTGTTACAAAGCTGGTTTCACTACTTTATAGTAAAATGGTATCCTTTACAATAGTGGATACAAGGAAAAAAGTTCCAAAGTTTAGTTCCAATTGCAGTGATAGTTATGCCATAAAGCAAAATTCAAGGCCTATGGCCAAGATGAAAAGTTTCCAGATTATGTGAATTGGACTCAAACTCATTCATTACCACTTATGTCAAAGCTGTGAAGTCATATGACACTGAGGCAACACAATGAAGTAGCAACAGTTATAAAGGCTCGAGTAATGAAAAGTTCAGTAAAAAAGACTGGATTAGGAATTTAAAAGACAATACTGTCCTTCCTTAACACTAGGAGAGAGGGTGAGGTTGCTTGCTAAAGAAAGCAAAATAAATCCACTCCTCTTTCTGCTAAAGAGTAGAATGGCCAACAACTGGAATACTATGCCTGTATTTAAAAGGAAATTTTGCAATCATGACCTGAATAAGAAAGAAATGCCAGTTTCTGCAAAAGCCCCTAAGTGTTCCTAATGTTTTCTTAAAGTTTCTTCAAAACTATCCATCAAGATTTGCCTTGAGGAAGTACTTCTATATTCTGTGATTCTGATGAGTTTTCCGTCATATTACAATTTATGATTATAATAATAAGGAAATATAAAGATAAGAACTTTGTACATTGTATTGTATAAATATTTCTGCTAAGTATTTTAGAAAGCTTGACACTATTAGAGTATAATTTATAACTTAGTAATTGCTACATTCATGATTATTTGCCTAAGTTATTGGGTATTGTTAGGTGTTTCTACTATAGTGTTTTTATGAAAAAAATCAAATTCAATTTGTGGAATCTTTATTAAAAATAAAATCTAGTAAGTGGTTTACCCCTAGGAAATGTAAAAATACAGTTAAAAATTCATTTGATGATGAGATTAGTTGAATGGAAATGGGGGGATACTTAAGTAGAAGCTGGGTTTATCGGAGAATTCTGAAATAATCATTCTAATCTATGGGTGGTAATATGTCTTCCTCCTTTGGACATACACATACTATATGCAGCCATCAGTTGAGAACTGAAAAAGTAAAGGAAAAACTGTCCGCCTTCAGACCACAGTTAACCAGGGCTAAAAAGGTAAAAGATAGGCTATGTCTGATTATGGTAAATCCTAATCTCATTCATATAATTAAGAATTTAAACACATGATATGCTGTTTTTACAAAAATAATGATTTATTATTAAAACTAAAGTTCATAAATATAAAAATTGTTTAATTCAGTTAAAACATTAAGTATATATCATTTCTGTAAAGGATAATTGTTCTAATATATTTTGGCCAAAATAGTCTCCTCATCTATTCACAGTTAAATGCTTAACTTGGAAATGGCTCACTTCAAAGACTTTATGAATATCACCTTTGATTTAATTTTCATAAAGTTATAAAATCATTATTGATTTTTCTGATTTGTCTGTAAATTGTGTTTGAAAATATATCATAAAAATTACTACTTAAAAATGTACAGGGGTGCTTGGGTGGCTGAAGCATCCAACTCTTGATTTCGGTTCAGGTCATTATCTTACAGTTTGTGGGGTCATGCCCCTGTGTAGGGCTCTGCACTGACAGCACGGAACCTGCTTAGGACTCTCTCTCTCTCTCTCTCTCTCTCTCACTCTCTCTCTCTCTCTCTCTCTCTGCCCTTCCTTTGCTCATGTGCAAATATGCACGTGTGGGTGCACTCTCTCTCAAAAAAAACAAAAACAAAAATATAAAAAATGTATTTTGTATACATGTATACATGTATGTATATTTTGTAAAAAATATAAAAAAATGTACAATGTATACATTCTAAAAAATAAAACCTATAATTATTTTAAATTATAAAAGATCTACATTAGGATTATAGTGAATAAGAGAGCACTTTTGTAGGGAAAAATTCCTTCTTCTAGAGTAGCCCAAATGAATCCACAGTAGACCTAAGCAACTGTATATAATTCTGTATAATTTATTTCTTACTGAGAAGTTTTAGGTTTATGTTGGTTCTATGAGGAAAGTTCCTTATCTTACTCATTGCTCTAAAGATCAATAGTAAGAAAGATTCAAATAACTTTTGATAATACTCTTTTGCCTTTGAACCAAAATTCTGTGTTTCAAGGCATTAGATCTAAGCCAAGTTACGTTACTTTCAATAAGTTATTTTTTGAAAGGCAAAACTAAAAAGGAGATAAAGTATATATAGATTTTCAATATGAAAGTAAGAAAAAATAAAACTGACTCTTAAAAAGTTTAAAGATAGCAATCTTTACTGTCAATGTGCTGAGAAAAGAAAAAAAGAATATTCCTCTTACCTCACAGCCATATGATTACATTAGCATGTTTCTATTTGCTATGTAGGAAATCTATCTTTATGTACTAGGAAGCTTCACTGGGAATAGTGCAGAGAATGTTTAAGTTAAAAAAACAACAACAAAATTTTCTACTAACAGCCTTTGAGGTAAAAAAAAAAAAAACAACTTTGGAGGTAAATTACTGAAGAACTTCAGAGAGCACCTAGATAGGAATAGCAAGGAAATGAGCAGAGCTGATGGGGATCAATCTGTCCTATAGCCACCTACCTGTAACAAGTGGGGGCAAGAAACAGAACAATCCAGGAGAGTGAGTTTCAAAAGGAATCATGAACAGCCTCCAATTCCCATTTTAGCAAGAGAAATATTATTGTAATTTCTGCCATCTTTTTTTTAAAGTATTTATTTATTGATTTATTTTAATATGAAATTTATTGTCAAATTGGTTTCCATACAACATCCAGTGCTCATCCCAACAGGTGCCCTCCTCAATGCCCATCACCCACTTTCCCCTGCCTCCCACCCCACATCAACCCTTAGTTTATTCTGTTTTTAAGAGTGTCTTATGGTTTGCCTCCCTCCCTCTCTTTTTTTTTTTTCCTTCCCCTCCCCCATGGTCTTCTGTTAAGTTTCTCAGGATCCACATAAGAGTTTTCCTCCCCTGCTCATCTATCCATACCCTCCACGGAGGAAGCCTGGACAGGGATAAGGTACAATGCAGAACAGCCTCATAGGATGGGTAGCCTTATCATAGTGGGCCACTGGGAATTACGGAAAAGTTTTATTAAGCAATTTTAGAATGGCTCTGTCTGCTAAGTTGGTCTCTCCAAAAAACACCCTGTAGAACATATACCAGAACAAGGAGCAATAGACATGTAACAGACACATTCACTGTATTGTTTTGTTTTCTTTTTTCCCCCATAACCAGATGTTTAGGTTTGATTAGTCATTGACAAAACTGGAAAGAGAGAGACTTTCAAAGGGATTGGAAGGTCCTGATGGCTTGGACCCACTGAGAAGCCTGAGTTTGGATTCTAAGATCACCAGAGTATCTGCCCATTATAGGAAAGCTCTTGGTCTACACCTTGTTCCTGAGAATGGCACAGAGCCTCACAAGCCACTCTACAGTCACTGCCATGTGTGGGTGTGGGTGCACCATGTAGCCACAGGTCCTCACAGTGTCCTGATCACACCAACTTTGCCATAAAGACTAGAAAAAAAAAATCAGTGTTCTTTTTTTTCTTCATTAAATCTTAAATAGTGAAGTCTGAGAGGCAGCAATACTTTTGTTTACACATCTGTTCAAACAAAAGATTAAAAAAGAAATCTCCCTTTGGGTAAGGGCCAAACTCTATAAACACATAAGAAGTCATAAACTTCTTTGTCTTTGCAAAGCAGGGAATCAGGAGTACTATAAAAATATATAGCACATGTAAATACATTCATTCAAATGGCATCTGAGTGTCTAAAAGGACAAAAACTTTTAAGGGTCTTTGCACAGGTGTGAAAAAGCTCCTATCCTGAAAGTAATCATTCAAGATTTTTGCCTGGAGGTAGGAAATATTCCTGTAAATGCAGTTTTCCAATATTCAGGAAAGCCTAAGGCAACTATGAGCTACTCCTGAATTGTCTTTACTCATCCTCTGGTTGAAAGCCAGGTGGTTAGAGGACCCACCACAAATACATATTAAAGTCAAATTTTCTGCATGTTTAAAAATGACATTCAAATATGGAAAAAAAAAACCCACTTAGATTCAAATCCAAAATCTTTTTGGGGGGGTTGTTATTGCCATTCTGCTTTACTCCTGGAAGAAGTAATAGTTACAATCCAGCTATATCTATGTATCTCTACCTGTATCTATATCTCTCTATATTTTTAATAGTATTTTGCTTTCTAAGTGAGTCACAACAGAACAACTTTATAATGGCTGTCCTGAGCCTAGGTTCCTTTTTTATCCACAACAGTCCATTTCTCATTATCTGATAGACGTATATATCTAACCCTGGGAGAGCAGGTGAGTATTATGGGGCATGCAGCACACACTGCAAACAGAAATAGAAAAGCCCCATCTCCTTGGGATCTGTGACCCTGAAGACACTGCCAGAACAGTCATCTGTGAGAACAGGCCAGGTGAGACAGTGGCAGTCAGAGCACTGGACTCAGCACCTTGGGCCCTAGGGTCCAGAGGAAACTGGGGAAGTTTTGTTAACTTTTTGAGCCTCATTACCCTGGGGGATAATGAGTGATTTGGGGATCAGGACCTAAGGGGGTAGGAATTTGGATCAGGGACTCCCATTGGTCTCTTTCATATTTAAAATTCACAATTCTGGGGCGCCTGGGTGGTTCAGTTGGTTGAGCATCCGACTTCGACTCAGGTCATGACCTCACTGCTCATGAGTTGGAGTCCTATGCTGCGCTCTATGGTGACAGCTCAGAGCCTGGAGGCTGCTTTGGATTCTGTGTCTCCCTCTCTCCCTCTGCCCCTCCCCTGCTTGTGTTCTCTCTTTCAAAAATAAACATTAAAAAAAACAAAATAAAATTCACAGTTCTAGCAGTCCTTATAAGATCTTGAGAAAGTAGTAATCAGTAGGTCCTTAGCATCTTGTAGCCCTGACAATTTCAAATCTTTATATGTATTACTTGCATTATGGTAAAACTTTATCTAAAGACCATTTGAAGGTCCTGTACTTAATAATACCTGGTATGTGAAAAGATCACAGAAGGTGGTGCTGATGGAAAAATATTTAAAGAAAGCCTTCCTTGGCAGGCATCTGTCCCTACCTGCCTTTTCAGCAGCTGGCATTTCCCACAGGGAGCTTAGGCTCCTCCCTTGCTTCCTTCAGGCCTCTGGCTGGAGTTAAGGCTTCTAAATGTAGGCTGACAAAGCCACCAATGGTTCTCTAGCATCTTGGGAAGATCATTTCAAGCATGTCCCAAATGAGAGACATTGCAATTAGCTGTGATGTTTGATGCAGATTATTATTTGATGCAGATTATTATTAATAATAAAGTACTGAAATTTGATTATTATTAATAATAAAGTACTGAAATTAGCAAATTAGAGTGGATTCTGTATGGCCACACCATTCTGATGTGCCTTCTTGAATCCTGTAGAAAAGGAAGTAAAGCTTTTACACAGAGAAAGGCCAATTAAAAGTATATCCCACTAGAAGTGAATTTAATGATCAGGATCCTCTCTTCATATGGTCCAAGATGGCAGTTCTGAAACTATGGGTCTTAAAACCTCTTTACACTTTAAAAATTATTAAGGACCCCAAAGAGCTTTTGTTTGTGTGTGTTTTACCTATTAAACATTCAAAAATATTAGTTAATCCATTAAAAATAACAATAAGCTGGGGCACCTGGGTGGCTCAGTTGAGCGTCTGACTTCAGCTCAGGTCATGATTTCGCAGTTTGTGAGTTCGAGCCCCACATTGGGTGCTGCACTGTCAGCGCAGAGCCGGCTTCGGATCCTCTGTCCCCCTCTCTCTGCCCCTCCCCCACTTGTACTCTCCCCAAAATAAATTATTAAAAAAAATAACAATAAGCCAATTACATGTTAACCTGAAAAACTTTTTATTTTTATTTATTTTTAAATATTTATTTTGCAAGAGTGAGCATGTGCACATGCACTTTCATGACACAAGCAGGGGAGGGGCAGAGAGAGAGGGAGAGAGAGAATCTGCACCATCAGTGTGGGGCCTGAATCAGGGTTTGATATCACGAACTGTGAGATTGTGACCTTAACCAAAATCAAGAGTTGGATGCTTAGTTGACTGAGCCACCCAGGCTGCCCCTGAATAACTTTTTTAACAACAATAACAACAAAACATTTTACATTTTCCAAGCAAACAAAAAATTAACATGAATAGTGGCTATTGTTTTTATATTTTTGTAACTATCTTTAACATCTGGATTAATAAAAGACAGCTAGAGTCTCATATCTGGCTTCTGCATTCAATCTGTTGCAACAAGGTTGTTTTGGTTGGAGTATATGAAGAAAATCAGCATCATGTAGACATGTCGTTAGAAAAGGGAAGAATATTTTAATGGCCTTTTCAGATAACTGTAAATATTTTTGATACTATATCAAAACTCAGTTAAGGTTAGTTTCATGTAAAATCTGAAACCATACCAGTAAATTTTTACATTATTAAAATTCATTGGCATATGTTGTACTTTGGCTGGATTTTTTTCCCCAAGCATGACAGTGATATTCACTTGGTCATTTGGAAATACCAATGAACTGAGTTATGTAGATCTTTAAAATGTGACACATTCAATTACACAGCATTGGTAAGTCATATTTGTTGTTATCACCACCTATTGCATCAGGAAAAAATATGTAAGTATGGGGAATGTGTCATGGTCATGGTGGAAGATACAAGATTTTCAACATTTTAATTAAAAGCTTGAATTTATCCCTGGCAACACGTCCATGCCCACTGGTTTCCTTGAAGTACCAAACTCACTAGGTTCATTTTTAAGAAATTACCTACCAAATCCAAATAACCAGTCTGTCTGTCAGCCATTCTTTCAAGTACAAACGATGTTTTATTAAAAAAAAAAAGGTGGCTAGTTCACTTTGCAGCTCAGGTGTACAAGTGCTTATGTACACTCCCTATTTTAGCAAACAGAATAGAATGAAAGATGAGTATAAAAGGTTGAGATTTGATAAAACGAGCCATTTTTATCAAGGATAAAAATCAATCAAAGATATTCATCAGACATTTGGTTAAGCGGCCAACTTCAGCTCGGGTCATGATCTCGCAGTCCGTGAGTTCGAGCCCCGCGTCGGGCTCTGTGCTGACAGCTCAGAGCCTGGAGCCTGTTTGAGATTCTGTGTCTCCCTCTCTCTGACCCTCCCCCGTTCATGCTCTGTCTCTCTCTGTCTCAAAAATAAATGTTAAAAAAAAAAAAAGATATTCATCAGAGAAACTAGCTTCCTTGTCCTGCAAGTATGTACAGAATCCAGAGACTACTAGGTATGATTTGGGGCCACTGAATGATTCATGATAAGCTGCCAGCAGTTTTCTCACCATTACTTTTACACCATTTGCGCAATGTCAGCAAGTGAAAAGGGCACTTCAAGTTATTCTGAGAATAGTTCGGACCTTGCAGACCCCTGAAGGAGTCTCAGATATCTTAGGGGTCCATGGACCACATTTTGGGAACTGCTCATCTACAATAAGCTGACATGCCTTCAATCAGCACATACATGATACCTCCATGCTGGAAACTGACCAGAATGATCGAGAGTGGATTTTGGTTTTACCCAGCTTTATGCCTACACACAGGAAAAGGCTTCCCCCCTTCTTGAGTGAAAACAGAAGGGTCTTTCTGTCTAGAATAATGATTACCAGCTCCAGGCCTGGCTCTTAGCCTTCTTCACCAGGGAATGGTTAGATATTATGCACATGTTGAAAGTTACTTGTCGGAGTATAAACTCTAACATTTCAGTCTGTTCAGGTCAGTTTAACATCTTTTGATTATTTCTCTACATGCAAGGCCTTTCATGATGTGTTCCCTCAATGCAGTCTTACTCTTCCTGATGTCCAATAGATGCTGGCTTGGTTAGGCTAATCTTCTCACTACTGCCAAACACATCATGGATATTCATTTCTGGAGCCAAATTTCCTCAGCCTTGCCTTCTGCCCAACATAGTTCTACCCATGCTTGAAGGTCCAGATTCATGAGACTTTCCTTGCGTACTTTTTTTTTCTTGCATTGTTATTTCAATTTCTCATTTGATAGCTTTATTATATAAATGGAATCTACCTTTATTTAAAATGCTATATAATCACATACAACATACCAAGCCAAGCAGCAACAATGTTGCATGTAGGCCAAAAATCCTAATTTCACCCACCAAAGGAATACAAGACCAGGGGGCTGTCTTTGTTTTTTTTTGTTTTTTTTTTTATTTTATTTTTTTTAATATATGAAATTTATTGTCAAATTGGTTTCCATACAACACCCAGTGCTCATCCCAAAAGGTGCCCTCCTCAATACTCATCACCCACCCTCCCCTCCCTCCCACCCCCCATCAACCCTCAGTTTGTTCTCAGTTTTTAACAGTCTCTTATGCTTTGGCTCTCTCCCACTCTAACCTCTTTTTTTTTTTTTTTTTCCTTCCCCTCCGCCATGGGTTTCTGTTAAGTTTCTCAGGATCCACATAAGAGTGAAACCATATGGTATCTGTCTTTCTCTGTATGGCTTATTTCACTTAGCATCACACTCTCCAGTTCCATCCACGTTGCTACAAAAGGCCATATTTCATTTTTTCTCATTACCACGTAGTATTCCATTGTGTATATAAACCACAATTTCTTTATCCATTCATCAGTTGATGGACATTTAGGCTCTTTCCATAATTTGGCTATTGTTGAGAGTGCTGCTATGAACATTGGGGTACAAGTGCCCCTATGCATCAGTACTCCTGTATCCCTTGGATAAATTCCTAGCAGTGCTATTGCTGGGTCATAGGGTAGGTCTATTTTTAATTTTCTGAGGAACCTCCACAATGCTTTCCAGAGCGGCTGCACCAATTTGCATTCCCACCAACAGTGCAAGAGGGTTCCCGTTTCTCCACATCCTCTCCAGCATCTATAGTCTCCTGATTTGTTCATTTTGGCCACTCTGACTGGCATGAGGTGATACCTGAGTGTGGTTTTGATTTGTATTTCAGGGGGCTCTCTTTGAATAGGTAGGGCCCCTATTCTATTGCAAACTATTTTGATTGCTTAGACCTTACCTATGTAACTGGAGCTATACATGCCTCTAACACAGAGAGCAACCATATATATATTTTTTCATATTGAGTCCTGAGTCATTTAGCTGACAGCCTTTCAATAAATGAATGTTGGATGAAAAAACATAACGCAAGTAAGAAAAGTTTTTGGAAGACAATTTACCAAAAGCAAAAAGTTCTTCCTCTTAAGGTATTCATTACTTCACCTGGCAACAGTAAGAGATAGCCTTATATGCTGAATAAAAAGCAGGTTATGGCTTTCCAATTCCATTTTTTAAGCAGTTGCTGCTACAGTCATGAAAACTGTTTACAGATTAATTGAAAGTTGATTCTGATAGTAACTTGGCTACGAGATGAGAGTACCTTTTTTTATTTAAAAAAAATTTTTTTTAATTTTTTAATGTTTTATTTGTTTTTGACACAGAGAGAGAGACAGAGCATGAGCAGGGGAGGGGCAGAGAGAGAGGGAGACACAGAATCCAAAGCAGGCTCCAGGCTCTGAACTGTCAGCACAGAGCCTGACACGGGGCTCGAACTCACAGACCATGAGGTCATGACCGGGGCCGAAGTTGGACGCTCAACCGACTGAGCCACCCAGGCGCCTCAAGAGTACCTTTAAAATAAAACATCAGCTTACCAACAATCTTAACATAAAAGTGGTGAGAGCTGACTCTGGTCATGTTAAAGGGGATATTATCCTCATCAGGAAAATTGCAAAAATATCACAAATTCCAATGTTAGATTAGGGACCACAGTTCAAACATATTTATCCTGCCTAAAGCCACTCCACTGCACAAGAATTCATGTTCATATTAAAAATTAGAGTAATTCCTCACATTTTTTATTTGTAGACTCTCTTTGAGAAGGCTGTATTTAATAGCTACTAGAAATTCAATTAAAATCATTAAGCTCTGATTGAATATCTATGTACCAGGTACTGTTCTAGCTCCAGGGAATAAGAGAATAAGCTTCCATTCCTAACACAAATGAGTTTCACAGTCTAACCAGGAATATAATGGCAGACATTGTTGATGGCCTATCAACAGCCACCGTTACTTTCTTTGTTGTCTGAACAAAATTGGAGTTCTCTTAGAGATGTGCTCCGGGATGGTGGATTGCTCTCTCAGTTCTCAGGGTGGGGGGGCTGGGGGGTGGGGAATAAATGGAGATTAGGCAAGCTAGTCATGTTTTGCAACAAAGATTGTTCTCCTCAACAAAAGGAGACATGTATGAGAGAACCATACCTTTTTGTCTTTGGATGATGCATTTGTATAAGAGAATGAGTTCTTGAGATGCAGTGGTCATCCTGCAACATGAGTCAAAAGGCCCAGGCACTAAATGTTGACTTACCAAGGCCAATGACGCAGAAAATGAGAAAGCCTGAATCCTTATGATGTCATTGGGCTATAGCACTAAACCTAGAAATACCCCTCAACAGGCTTGCCATTATGTGAACTAGTTAATGGCCTACTGTATAGGTCACTTTTATTAATTAATCAATTATCTTTATTGAAATATAACTGACATACAATGTCACATTAGTTTCATAGTGATTTGATATGTCTATACATTGTACTAGGCTCACCACAAGTGTAGCTACCATCTGTCACCACTATTATAATACCATTGACTGTATTCCCTATGCTGTACCTTTCAGCCCTGGGACTATTCATTCCAGAACTGGAAGCCTGTATCTCCCACTTTCCTTCACCCATTTTGCTCATCCCCCCACCCTCTCTCCTCTGGCAACTATCAGTTTGTTCTCTGTATTTATGGGTCTGTTTCTGCTTTTTGTTTATTCGTTTGTTTTGTTTTTTAGATTCCACATGTAAGTGAAGTCATATGGTGTTTGTCTTTCTCTGACTTATTTTACTTGGCATAGTGTCCTCTAGGTCCATTCATGTTGTTTGCAAATGGCAAGATCTCATTCTTTTTTGTGGCTGAGTAAAATTCCATTGTGTGCATACACCACATCTTCTTTATCCATTCATCTATTGATAGACACTTGTGTTGCTTCCCTATCTCTGCCACTGTAAGTAATGCTACAATAAACATAAGGGTGCATCTATCTTTTTGAACTAGTGTTTTCATTTTTTGCGGGGGGGGGGGGACAAATACCCAGTAGTGGAATTACTGGATCTATTTTTTTTTAATTTTTTGAGGAACCTCCCTACTGTTTTCTGTAGTGGCTGTACCAGTTTGCATTCCCATCAACAGTGCACGAGGGTTCCTTTTTCTCCATGTCCTCACCAACACTTGTTGTTTCTTCTGTTTCTGATTTTAGCCATTCTGACAGGTGTGAGGTGATATCTCATTGTATTTTTTATTTGCGTTTCCCTGATGATTAGTGATGTTGAGCATCTTTTCACGTGCCTGTTTGTATAGGCTAATTGTAGATGGTCATCCTATTCCTTGAAGCTGAAAGTATCCTGTAGACATATATACAGTATCACATAATACAATGGTAAGTACTATAGCAGATACACACACGTAAAAATGAAGATGAGGAAGACATTTACACTGCTTTGGAGAGGCCTTAGGGGACAGCTGTCTTTGATGATACAAGGGGGAGGAGTTCAATAAGCAGACACAGGTGAAATGGAATTTTAAGCAAAAGCAGCACAGGAGCAAAGGCATGGCAGGGTAAAAGTCCACGGTGTGCCCGTAGACTGGTTCACAGTCTGAAAGCTGACCAGAAGAGTCTGTTCATCTTTACATCCCCAGTGTCTAGCACAGTGCCTGGTACAGAGTATCAATAATTTTGAATGAGTGTCTCAGAATGAGAATGAAAAAGCAGGCTAGGGCCAAATTGAGATCGGCCTTACGTGCCATGGAAAAGAAGCATGATAAGACATTTCACATAACTTTGGAAGGCAGAAACTTGAGGTCCTAAGTGATTGTTTAGATGTATTACTGCTAGATGAGGAAAGCTCACAAAGTCATAAATGGGTAGGGATATCTTTTCTGGCACTGTTACCCATGTTCTCCCTTCTTGAGTGGGTTTCCTATACCAGCACTGCAGCCAACAAATGGCACGTATGGAGTGCAAATGAAGAATACCAGAGTTTATGCTGCTCTGAAATGACTAAGATCTTTACATGATCTGCCAGTGTACTCTATTTAACGTCAACTTGTGGAGCTAAGACTTGAGAAGCCTTGACTTCATGGTGAAGATGGTTGTGCCTTATGTAATACTTTCACGCAGGAATTCAAGTGACCATCATTTTCTGCACTCCCACTCTGTGCTGCCTGTTGCTAGGCTGTGGTGTTTATGAAAGTGTACACAATGGTCCTAATCCTTAAGCAGCCTGTAACCTACCCAAGGAGAGAACAAACACATTTGAGGTAAGCAACACTAATATGGTGTCCACCGTGTCTACAATGATGACTGGCGCAGAGTATGGGTGTGAAGGGAACTTGGAACAGAGTGATCTCTGAAGACTGAGGCTTTATGAAGGGAAGTGGAACTTGAATTGGGTCCACCTGGAGTGGAGGATCAGACAGTAGATGATATGGATATAGAGGTGTAGACCGAGTAAATTTATTGAAGAGCATGGGTGCCGGGCAACCTGAGAATACTTCTCATTCAATAAGGAGGGACCATTTTCCCTGGCTCAATTAATTGTCCAGTGGTAGCTCTGACAATGTTTAAGTCATCTGCAGAGGATTTCCAGGAAAACCAGGAAAGTTGTTCATGGAGTAGTGTAAACACTTAAAATTCTCAAAACATAGTGATGGGTTCACTGTAACCTTACTGCAACTGAAAACATAAATTTATTCATAAGGTATCAATTTTATATTTATATATATATATATATATATATATATATATATATATATATATGACACTATTTTAAATCTCTGTGGTTATCAAAAATGAGTCAGGGATATATCCTGCTATTTAGAAGTCCAGAGTTTCATTAGAAAAGAAGAAGAAGATGTGTACTTATAAAACAAATTTGGAAGTCATATTTTAGAATAACAGGCCATAGAAAGTACTATTGGGTGAAGCAGAAACAGTGTAAGAAGGACATCTTAGTTCCAACTTAGGGAGAAGCTAGGTCAGGCTTTGTGGAAGAGACAACAGGATCTGAGGTAGGTTCTGAAAGGTAAAGAGATATGGAGATTTGGGGGGATGAAAAAATTAAGGCTCAAGGTTATTCCTGGTGGAGAAAAAGCATAAGAGAAAAAAGCAAAAAATTATGCCTTTGCCAAAACATCTTTGGCACAGTAGATAGTGCCAACAGTGTGACTGTTATTTCTTGAGTCCAGACAGAGCTTTAACTATCTAACAAAATATTTTTTAAAGTGAAGGATACATTCAGTCCACTTAAATTTTTTTGTTTAACTGCTAAAGTGAGGGTGATTCTTCACAAGCAAGTTATTTTGAAAAATCAGACTGATTTGTCATATTTGAAAAGAAAATGGAGGAAAAAAAAAAAAGTAAAACCACCAGAACAAAATAGAAGCCAAAGAAACTGAGGAAAAAGGCACAAGAGAAGATAGATGGATTGAAAAACTAGGGATTTAAATTGACTGACACTATTGAGCCTGAGGGAAGTCACTTACCCGCTCATTTTTAAAAATCAGTAAAATGATACTTTTGCATTAAATAGTCTCCAAGAATCCTCCAAATTCTGAAATACTATGTTTTGCTAGTCTTATAATTTTGCCTCATTCATCCTATAAAAATTCAGAATTCATATGTTTAGAAACAAGATTCTCAGATGAAAAGGCAACAGGTATTTCCATTAAGTGGCCATTCCAATTGCTAACTGGTTTTCATAGAAGGATAAAATATACGTTGAAAAGGGCTATTAAGTGCTTAAATTTCTTTAAGTCATGAGGTAAAGTCAATCAGAGTTCATGAGGTCTTATATCTCTAAGCTTTTATATTGTTAATGAGAAGCCATTATTTGAAGAAATAGTATTTTTTAACTATTTAGAATTAATATTCCAGCTATTTAAACAGAGAAATTGTTCCAAGAAGCGACATCTATCTACTGTGCAATTGGAACAATGGCCAGCTGGGAGAGTTAGAATACAACTATTTCCTGATAGGCAAAGATTATTTTTTCTCAGTTCAGTTCATTGTGAAATTAGTTAATAATTCTTTTCAAATATAATTTTTTTCTATAGAATTCTTCATGAAAAATGAGTCCTAGCTCAAGGTAGGTCCTTTGTCTATACAATTAGAGAATGCTAGATATCTTTTATGGTATTCTAACATATGCTATTATTGGTATTATTGGTACTATCAGCAACAGAAATTGTATTGGGTCATTGCAGAGAATAAGAGAGGGAGTTTCACTCATCACCCTTACTGATCAGCTATAATAATAATTACAAAAAATAAAAATTTATATTTTGAGTAGTTTTAATGCCTTTATCACAAGGAGCTGAATGTGTTTTGTACACATCAGGTCAGTAGTCCCATTTCTCTGTTAATCCTGGTAATACCACTGTGAGGAAGAACACCACATCTACTTGTAGCCATCAGCTAGGAGGGAAGTAGGTGTGCATGTTTAAAGGTAACAGCAGATTCTCCTTGCTCTGACTAGGTAACAGGTGTTCTTCACAAATGATACACTATCTTTCTGAATCAATCCTAGTTCCAAAGAATCAAACTTGTCATGCCAACACTAGTTACATAATTTCATACATATACACACAAAATTTAAACACTCTTCATCTCTCCTAAGATTATGTGAAGGAATAACTTTCTAATATAAATACCATAAAATTAACATCTAGCTACAGAAAGAAAAATGATGAAACCATGAAAAATCCCACCCAGTAAGAGTTAATTCCATTACATGCTGAAACCATAAACCTTCCTTACTCAACTACTTCATAAACCAGTCATTTGTGAACGATTACTTTAAACCATCATGCCATTCAGTATCCTGAAAAATAGGATAATGGAATGCTATATCTCCCCAAAGTCTGCTTCATTGTAAACAGTCCATCCCTCCTTGCTGACTCCAAAAGCTGTATAAACATACTGCAATCAAATCCACCATAGCTCATAGAGAGCCTTTCTTTAAGTAATCTACAAAATGCCAACCTAATACAAATACAAGAAAGAGGAGTTCTTACTAACACGACATTTTGTATTTACAGTATTCTGAACAGTGCTTAAACCTGCACGGGTTATAAAAGGCACCCTTCCCCACGCTCCCCCCCTCCGGCCTGGGCCGACAGCATGCGTAGGCCTCTCGTTTACACCACACTGCAATAACATAAAGAAGGGTTTACTATTAATCCAGGTTTTACTACAAAGCGACCCGTTATTTCTCTGTCAAACACTGGCAAGAGTGCCAAGTGTCTGTCATCCAATTCAGGGGATTAAGTCTTCTTTTATAGTCTGATACTTGTACCAATTTATAAAAATACAGATATAGTTTCTTAGAGTTGGTCACAGTCTATATTTTGGCTTGGATTCAGGCAGCAGAGGTTGACCATGACAGCTGGCAGGAAACTGAGTGAGAATACATCCTCCCCCTCTCAGTCACCAGGTCTCAGTTGCCATAGTGATTAATCCTTAATTGAATGCTGTCTTTGTACATTTCTTTTCAGAAAACTTTAAGTATACTTAAGTTGAAAACATGAAGTTGACTGAAAAAATGAGGCAGCACATCACAAACAGGTATAGCTAAATTCTGTGACATACTTCCATATATTAAAGGAACAAATTAGCTCTAATAAAGGTATTATCAGTTCTTTCAAATGCTTAAAGCGTTTCTTTCTGGTCTGAGGTTAGACCTAAATCATACAGGTTTTCCCTCTTGTTACCAGACATTTCATCTTTTAAAATAAGCTGTCTTCAGACATGGTTCTAAAATATCTAAGTACAATTTAAGGCAAAACGAGTTCTTATCTTACATAGTTTGCATTACTCAATAACAAAGGTATGATCAGAAATTTATTATAGGGGAGACAGGTTTTCATTCAAGACATCTATAAAATATGTTACATAAATAGAAATTAATTTATAAAAGTATAAACTATAAGAAAGCAAAGGCAACATGGAAAAGACTGTGTATTTTAGGCCTCTTCTTAATATATGGTTGAATTTGAAAAGCAGGTTCAGAGCTCTTGTCATTTTGGCTATCAATAATTATATCAAAAGGACTGAGAAACTCTGAAGACCACAGGAGTTTATCAAGGATTGTGGTATACACTACTTCTCTTTTGTAACTTTTCCATTTAGTATATTTCTTTGCAATTTAGTTAAAAGCCCTTACTTGGATTCAACTACAGTATTCCTTGGAAAGTGAAACATCTGCATATTGTGACCACTTGCTAATCGCGTATTACCTTCATACAAAGAAATAGGATTTGTTTTCTTTTTCTTAGGAAACGAGACAACATATCTGCCTCTGGCTGCAGACACACACACAGACACACACAGACCACACACACGCACACGCACGCGCGCGCGCACACACACACACACACACACACAGTCTTTTCAAACACAAACAAAGGTCTCTAATAAAACTTTGGTGACAGACAAGAAGCACTCAGAAGAATTCTCAGTAATAAAGGTTCTGGATGTGAGCTCTAAGATGAAAGATACTGTACTGTAGGTGGGAGGTCTGGGGATTTCTGGAGACTTTAGAAGCAAGAGGTTTGCAGATAATTTCTGACACTATTGCTTTTACCTTGCTTTGTTTCCCTTTACCTTATTCTCTTTTCCTTCCTTAACCATTTTTAATTTTTTTTCAAAACTGCAAATTCACTGTTGCCACCCACCACACACTACAAGCTGCAAAACCTCTCCGGGAGTGACACCCAAATCTCTAATCGAAGATGATGGTATGTTTCACTGACTTACTCATTAAAGGCGCTGAAGTAATTTTCACCAGATACGATGAAATCAGTGAATGTGAACATTTTTTTTTTGTAAAAATTCTGAGATGGCTTTGAAATGTTGTCAATATCTCATATATGTAAAATAATGTATTTTTTAAAAAGTATCTTCAGAAATCCTTAATTTAACCATCTTTATAAGTAGTTTTAGTAAAGAGAAAAATGATACTATCATTGTTCCATTTCCCTGACATTACTGAGGTAGTCTTTAGTTTCCAGAAGACTTATAATGAGGAGAACCAAGAATATTATGTACAGAGATTAATGCAAAAAGATTAGTCTGATGGCAGAGTGATGTCTCACTCATTTGAATGTCTGTCAGCAGCTATGGCAATATCTTGAATTAAAAGCAGTCACTTCAATTGAAGAATCAAAACAGAAAATAATCTATCAGCTTTAAATGGAAAAGTTACTATTATCTTCAATTCTAACACAGAATATCTAAAATAAACTAATATAAAGTAATGAGTGGCTTTCTATTTTCATAAGCAAAAACTCAGTAGTCACATACAAAATTATGAAAGATATTCTACCAGGAATATTCTTGTTTTTCTTTTTTTTATTTAAAAAACTTTTTTAATGTTTATTTATTTTTGAGACAGAGAGAGAGAGAGGAGGTGGGGAGGGAGGGAGAGAGAAGGGCAGAGAGAGAGGGAGACACAGAGTCCAAAGCAGGCTCAGGCTCTGAGCTGCCAGCACAGGGCCCAATGAGGGGCTCAAACTCATGAGCTGTGAGATCATGACCTGAATCAAAGTCAGATGCTTACCCAACTGAGCCACCCAGGTGCCCTTCTTGTTTTCCTTTTAAAGGGAGTCCAAAGCCCCAGATCTGCTAATATCACCCATTTTTAAAATTTATAATTAAATATGGCTGCATACAACTATTTATGGATTATTTTTCCTCATTAAGCCCCACCTTCCAGGAGAATTAGAGACCTGACATTAGTCTTATCCAGTGGTAATAATAACAATACTTATTATTCATTGAGTGCTTACTTTGTGTCAGGTACTGTTCAGAGCATTTTTACCTCAGTCTTTGCAACTTTTTGAGGTAATAAGTATAATTATTTGTATTTTAAACACAAAGAAAATGAAGCACAGAGAAAGTAAGTCCCTTTCTCATGGTCACACAGGAAGTATGCGAGAGAGCTAGAATTTAAACTCTGACATTCTGAGTAGAGTGCATGCCATAGGCTAATTGTAGCTATCAAAATTCCTCCTGCCCCCAGAAGAGTACAGAGTTCAACAAACTGAAAAGGAAACTCATTATGTGAGATCTTTATTACAAATTAAACTAAATGAGGAAAGTATGAGATATATCTCAGGGGTTGTAGTTTTATGTAAAAAATACAGTAGGTTTAGTTTTTGAGGTTGGTGAAAAACTAAGAACATCATAAATATGTATGAGCACTATTTTGAAAACTCTGATTTTCTTATAATAAGTAAGATTTTTCTTTTTGAATGCTAAGTTTACATACTGTCCCCAGGTGATTTTTGCATATAGGTAATACATTACAACTTTCAAGAAAGTACAGCCATATTATTAACCTGATGTATTAAACAGTAGAGGTAAAATCTGAGGGACTCAATCTGATTCTGTTGGAATTTTACTGTATCAAGTATTGATTTAAAGAAGTTGGCCACTGTAATCAGTGTGTTTGTACAGACTGTTCTTGGCCTGCTAGCATTGGTGGCATGGGATTGGACCTCCTGCTTAGTGGCTTTAAAACTTCCCTGAATATTTTACACCCACTATGATTTAGTCACTAAACAACACATTTCTTCATACTCCCTTCTTCAGGTTTACTAAGTTGGTCTGTGTGTGATGGGGAGACATACAGCCTCAAAGGGCATATTAGAAATCCTAGAGGATGAATATTACAACTTGTTTCTCAGTAAGAAATGTGCCTCACTCTGCAAATCACTGTGAAGAGACAAAGTTCCTGATGAGATTGTGCTGTCGCCCTCCAGAATTTGGGGGCTAAAAAAGATTCAGAACTACTGGTATTAAAGGCAAAGCATATTTCTAGCATTTTCATTTTTATAACTTTCCTGAAGAAGTTTCCAAAGGGATATTTTATTTTATATGTAGGGGGTTGCTTCTCAGGTCCATTGTGGGAAGAATCATATGAGGCTGCAAATTTCTTCTCTGAGAAATATGTAAATAAACTAGCAACCAATATCCAATTAAATTATTTCATTGACATCTACTATAGGGGTTTGCCAAATTATGTGACATTTTCACATTAAAATTTGTTTGGATAAGGACATGATTTAAAAAAAAAAAAGGTATGGTTGGAAAAAAAAGCCCTAATAAAAAATCAGTTGTCTATTTAAGAAATTCTGCTGGCTCTAATACAGCCAATTTCTGGCAAACACAGCATATTGCTGATTAGTTTTTTCAGATAGTTCCTACAAGATAGGCAAAGTAGAGAAATGTTCCCTACAGTGTTGGTTGAGAAATGGTATCTAGATGAAACGAGAATATAAAAAAGCAGCACACTTGGGTCATGAAACTATACCTTCATGCATTGCATTGTCCCTTTGGATTACAATAAAAAATGCTAAAAGCACGGTCTTCCAAAATCTGTTATTTACATTTACTCCAAGCATATTATAAGACAACTGGCTGTTCACTAGATCATTCAATGTCCTCATTTAAAATTCCAGGTGACAAATTTCCTCAAATTAAGTGCTTGGAAGAGAGTTTTCCTCCTCCCTAGAAGAGCTAGCTTCCCCCCCCCCCCCCCACCTTTTTCTTAAGGACAACCATTTAGCTCAGTGTTTCTCAGCAGGGTGCTATGGCATTTTGAGCAGAACAATTCTTGGCATGTGGGATGGCCCTTCCCACTCCCCCACCCACAACAGCCATTTAGTATCCCTGGCCTTCAGATATTAATGCCAGTCGGGCACTCAGTCACTGTGACCACCCAAAGTGCCCACACACATTTCCAAATGCAGTAGTTGAGAAAACACTAAATGGTTTACTTCCTTTGTTTTGTCTACCAAGAAACTCGATCAAATTTGTCATTAAAAAAAAAAAAATATCTAGGTAAGAACACTATGTCTTATATATCTGCATTCTAACTTTCTTTCAGTCCTGAACTTCCAGTTTAATTTGTATTTTCCTTGGTTCTGAATTTCATTTTGTATTCTGATTTTATTGTTAAGACAATCCAAATTCTTTGTGGAACCAGAGGAGGAACAAATAAATAAAGACAGCTTGACAGTTCAGAGGCATTCTCCCCTACCCCTTCATTCTTCAAAGTAGAACTAACTAGAAACAAAGTATGTATCCTTGTTACATACAGTACCCACTTTTAACTCCTACAGGTAAAGTGGTAGAAAAACTAATCCTCAGATACTCAGCTTAGAAATAAAGAACAGCAAGCCAAAGAGAAAAAAATATTTTTCAGACATTTGATGAAAGTGACTATGTGTAAATGAAATACATTTACGTAAAGCCTTATTTTTATATAACAGCAATTTTAAATGAGAAAATCATATAGAAAGTATTTATTACTTTTAACATTATATGAATCCTTTTGCTAAAAATATAAATTCTGTATGCAGCTAGTTCTTCCATGTGTGTCTTTATGTAGGGTGAAACACTTTGAAGGGCATCTAATTATACACTTCTCTTTTTCTGTATGAGCAGAAGTGGTTTTGGTTCTGATTTAACTGCATGATCCCCTCAGATTTCTCAGTTTTTAGCAATCTTTTATTGGGGGGATAATTCAACATTATTAGGCATTTAGATATAGATTTGCCTTTTATTATTTATTTAAAAACATTTTTTAAATGTTTATTTATTTTGAGGCAGAGTGCAAGCAGGGGAGGGGCAGAGAGAGAGGAAGACACAGAATCCAACGGAGGCTCCAGGCTCTGAGCTGTCAGCACAGCACTCAACGTGGGACTTGAACCCACGAACTGCAAGATCATGACCTGAGCCAAAGTTGGATGTTTGACCAACTGAGCCACCCAGGCACCCCTAGATTTGCCTTTTAATATAAAACATAATTTAGTGACTACAGTGCTCCAAATGGTGTTCTGTTTTTCATACTTATTTGTATGTCACTTATAGTCTAAGTAGCTACTTTCGAGGGAGTATTTAGAGAAGATCCTATGAAGTAACTTCTATGAAGATGAGATTAAATACTAAAGATGTCTGTACCCTATGTTCTCTTACCTTAGAAGTGCAAACGGCTATGTTAGCAGGAAGCTGGGAAAACTGCTTCAATTCAAAGACATCACGTGCTGCCCATCGGCTCATGTGATTTTCAGCTTTGCTTGATCCAATCACATTCTGGTTTGAGTGAATATAAGCCACTTCCTGAACGCCATCTAGGAGGTAATTGATGTTTATTAAGTGATGTCTCGTTGTGAAGCAATATGGTTGCGCATATATTTTAAAAATTATCAGCAATACCACTAAAAAGAGGTTATGCTTTATTTTTTATCCTCAAGAAAAACGCTGAATCAGTATGTTAACATCACAATATTCTTTAAAAAAAAAATTGAAAAGAGAAAGAGTCCTAATATATTGGTCTAGGTTATCTTAGAAATGACTTTTCATTCTCATCTATATGAGAACTTCTGAGATTAGGTAAAAATCTTTTGATTTAAACCTGAAATAAGGGGTTTTGGTGAAGAGAAAAGTCATGGTGAAGGGTCATCTCTATGGATTTGTTGTTTCTGTTGATTTAAAAATTCTTTTACTAATTTAAACAGCAGTCTAGCCTCATCTATCTAGCAATGGAGTGGAAGAGTGAGGTTTGTGACCAGGAGTTTCATTTGGTTGGCTTTGTTCAGTTTTACTCTTTGTATTCTGTCTTTTTTGTACATATGCCCAGAGAATGTCAAGATTGGGAGCTTTTTAGGGAATGAAAAAAATTAACTGACAGCTTTTATCTGAAAGAAGTTTAAAAAATGGCTACAGTTTTTATTGCTTTGCTTCTAGGTACCTATAACTTACTTTTAAATTGTGGTCCTAAAAAAGAAGGCTAGAACTGAGGTCTGTAAAGGCTCCTACAAACATCCCTGGCAATGAACCTCAGTTTTGACCTTCAACACTTGTGCTGTTTCAGTCTTGAACCTCTCTCAACCCAAATTGGCAATCACAAGAAAACAAGATGTTGTTAAATAAGGTAGCTAAAAGGGCAACTAAGATAAAATTCTCCCTAAATTTCAAAACATCAGGTAGCGTGTATGGCAACAATTAAAAAACTCCAGAAGGAGTCAAGGATTCTTCTGGTAGAACATTTACTCCGATTTCTTAATTTTGATGACATGTTTTATGCATTATTCAAAATAGCATTAGTTCCACACTACTGACATCTTTTACACAGTAAAAAACAAAAACAAAACTCAGTTGATCTTTTACAGAACGGTTTCTGCAATAATTCCTCAAACCTAAATATAATTGTAGCACACACACCAAAGGACAGTCCAGTACTTAGTTACAAGGGTACCAAAAAATATATCAAATCGAACTTTTGAATAACCACAAAAGAAAGCTTGCTTTGTAAATAAGTCAAATACCTATGATTAAAGTTTTTACATCAAACTATCCTTGCTTATATATCAGCTTCTTTCACATAGTGTTTTTGGGAATGAGTCAGATACTTTTAAAAGCAGCGTTAACTCTTAAAATGACTAAACAGGTTCTCAGCAGATGGTGGTGGCAGGGGACACAGTTTTTCAATCTCCCTGAATCCCTACATAGAATGGACAGCAATGAGTCAGCAAAACAAAAGGCCATGCACAACACATACAACGAACTAAGATGACAAGATAACCCCCCATAGTTTGCCCTAAAATACAAATAGATGGGGACAATCCACCAATAGTACACCGTGCACAGCATCAGGGTGTGTGTGAAGGAAGCAACAGGGTGGCGTGTGATGAATTTGAAAATAGGAGAGCCTAGAACACCCAGCAGGTGTTCCCCGGAAAGCACAGTGAGCCACTTACTGTGAGTAGCTGAATCTGGGTTTTCCATTCTTTAAAGCTGAGTGGGTACAGGGGGCTTATGAAAAGAAGGCCTGAGAGAATGAAGCAAACTCGCTCTGAGGAACCCCCAAACTGACCCACCAGGGCTCCCAGGTCAGGCCCACACAATGAAGAAAACTGCTGGGAGGGAGTCAAAATGTGCAGGGCAGGAAGATCAGGAAGGGGGGAAAGAGAAGGCCTAGAGTGGAGCAGTGGGCAGGGATAGAGGCAGGAAATCCCACCACGGTTTTGAGCACTGCACAAAAAAC
Source organism: Acinonyx jubatus (assembly GCF_027475565.1). Lineage (NCBI taxonomy): Eukaryota > Metazoa > Chordata > Mammalia > Carnivora > Felidae > Acinonyx > Acinonyx jubatus. Next base: position 63,423,410 of record NC_069391.1, read on the forward strand.
CAGTTATGGATCTTTGTGAAACTGGAAAAGATTTCCTAAATTCTGCCTCACTTAAAAAACTCAGGGAAAATACTGTCTATGAAAATGAGCAAGAGGGTCAAATATCATAAAAATTATTACAAGAGAAAAAAGAATAAGCAGCAGAATGAAAACATGCCAGAAACATGTGCTCACAAAGCAGATTAAAATTGTAATTTCAAAACAGGTAACAGACATTAAGAAAATGGTAAGACACAGGAACCAACAACATTAAGTCATAATTAGAATAACTCAGAAATGGGTGACAGGACTCAGGAAAAATTTAGAAGTTAAAAAAAATTCAGAAATGAAGACAACTAGAAGGAACACAGAGGGAATTAACACAACTACTGCTTTCAGAGAATGGAAGGGTATTTTTAAAAAGCAGAAGGAAACAAAAAAAAAAGAAAAGAAAAAGGGCTTGAGATAATGTGACAAATACTGAAAACAGGTAAAGAAAGTTGAATATTTGAATACCAGGTGTCTCTGAAGCAAAAGGCCAAAGCAAAGGAATAGAAAAAGTAAGTAAAAATACTAGTACTAGAAAGCTTTCCTGATATAAAACCCGAGTTGAAACTACATTATGACAATCTTGACCCAAGAATAACCAACAGTGCCAGGGTCTGAATGTCTTTAGGAGATAATTAGGTCATGAAGGTGGAGCCCTGATGAATGGGACTAGTGCCCTTGCAAATAGAGACATAAGAGAGGTGAGTTCTGTCTCCACTAGGTGAGGACACAGCAGCCTTCTTTAGACCAGGATGAGGGCCCTCACCAAGAACCTGACCATGCTGGCATCCAGATCTTGGACTTCCAGCCTTCAGAACTATGAGAAATAAATGCTTAAGCCCCCCAGCCTGTAGTAGTTTGTTATAGCAACTTGAACAAAGACAAACATTCAAACACAATCTGGTAAATTTACTAGGCAAGAATGAAAAGAAAAAAATTCCTTGGGTATCAAGGGGGAAGAAAAATGACGTGATAGGAAACTTCATGGCAAAAGAAAATGAAGCCTCATGTTAAAATACTTCAGAAAAAGAAAGTGTGAGTCAATGATTTCATATCTGGCAAAAATGACTTTTAAGTATAAAAGGGCATAAATAGTTATCAACAGGAATCTCAGGGAATATTATTCTCATGAGCACTTCCTGAGGGAGCTACTAGAAAATAAGCTTCTGACGAAATTGACAGGAGAGACACTGACAGAAGGACTGAAGAGGAGCACTAAATTTATAGTTACCTACAGGTCAAAACTAAATGAAGTCTGGTGGGGGGACGGGGACGGTGATTCAGATGGGGCACATGGAGGGAGTCCTGGGGTGGATGACAAAGTTCTCCATCTTGACCTAGGTGGTCTTCCCTTTATCCTGCCACCCCCCATGTCCTCATTTGCACCTCAGTGTAGCATCTTGATTATAGAGCTGTTTTACAAGCTAATTTAAGAAACTTTCCCAGAACTATTTGATTGCACAAAACAAATATGTAACATAAAGTTTTCAAAATGTCTATAGTTACCTAAAAATTTATCCATTGATTCATACATTTGGTCTTGATTGACAACTCTCTCATTTGAAAATTGCATTGATTGTTTTGGCATAAAAGTGCTATTTTTCTTATGGCTAGGTAATTTTGAAGAGAAACCGACCCTATCTTTTAGAGTTTTTCGTGTATGGCTCTGTTTAGAGAAACTGATGTGGCGAACAGTTAAATCATCATCTGAGGATGAAAAATCATCGATAGCCTGAGAGCTACAATCCCCATCTGCTGCATACAGTTGATTTGTTTTCTTCATGGTTTTAGGACAAGTGTGAAGCTCCTTTTTATCTTCCTTTTTTCTCTTAAACCTCAAAGAACTAGTAGGTCTTTGCTTTCTTGCTCTTGACTCAGAGAAAATTTCAATGTCATCAGACTCGTCACTAATATCACTACTGCCTTTTCTCCTCATAATAGATTTCAGGGTCACATTCTCAGGGTTTAATTGTTTTGAAATTAGGCTATTTCCTTTGACATCAGTCTTTCTATCATCCCCATTATTTCTTATTTCAACAGGATGTTCTGTTTCAGAACCTTCAGATCCATCCACGAGTGGCTTAAACTTTACACCATTCTTGGGGCATCTCTGAGTTTTATACTGTGTGGGAAAGATGACATCACTATCTTCTGATTCTGTGACGTTCTGTAAAATGTGATGGTGGTCAGCTGTATTTTTTAAATTGTTGCCATCATCAGACTCAGAAGAAATATTTTGTTCTAAAATGTTCTGACTTTTATCAAAGACATATTTTTCATTTGGATTTAGGACGTTAGCTAACCTCTGATATTTTGAAGTACCAAGAGAGTCACGACTTTTCTGATAACTAACGTCTTTGGCTTCTGTTGAAAGACGTATGGGCTGTTCATCAGGACTTTCATCATCAGAGGCAATATTTCCATCACTTTCCTCAACTGTATTACATTTTGTTTCAAACAATTTAGAGAAACCACACTGGAGTAAGGTAAGCTGTCCAGGAGGACCTGAAGCTTTGCTTGAGTCAGAGGCTTTCTTTTTAGCAGTCTTTATTCTTGAGCTTCCCACTGATTCATCATCACTAAAATCACTGCAGAGATTACATGCTTCTTCTGTCGGCAACTCTGCAGGCTGCTCCAGACCTCTGTGTTCTTGACAGTCAGGGTCTCTAGGCTATAAAAGAAGCAGTCACAGAAACGTTAGAAAATGTCCAGATAATATCAAATCTATCATACTGCAAGGGAATGAAATTTGGATGGAAGATAACTTATGTACTAATATACCACTTGGTATTTTTTAAAAGCACAACATTTAATAAATAAATGTAAAGGATTTAATATTACAGTCTGGTACACTCTTTTTTCAAGTTGAATAACTTTCCAAAATAAAAGTTTAGAATATGACATAATCAAGTTATCTATAAGGAAAAAACAGAACAGAGCAGTCAGCTTCTAAGATGCAGGGACTGATTCTGGTCTCAAAAGTAAGAAGTACACAACTCATTGTTTTCCATGGTCCAGCACATACTTCCAACCATATTTTAAGAAAAAAATAAATTTTCAGGCATTAACAAAGTAAAGGATTCACAACTGGAAAATGGTTCTAATAGATTAAAAATAAGATCTGATAGGATCCTGCCCATCAGAAATAAAGAAAATATTTTAGATATTTTGAAGTAAAATTTGCTACAAATTTAAATCCAGTATTTATTATTTTTACATCAATTGGAGCTAAATACATCCTTCACTTTCCTAAAGCTGAGGCTTTATTAGTAAACAATTTGGAGAAACTATTATGCAGTAATTACTCCTTTTTAGAAATCCAGTAATACATTTGATGTTTGTATATTTCTATAAAGTTAGAAAAACATTCACCGATATTCCAAATCACTAAGCTGGTATGAATTTACACTTAAATTCCTAAATGCAAGAAAAACCCAGCAAGAACATAAACAAAATAAGAAAAAACCTTCTACATGTACATTCTTTACTTCTGAAGAGGGCTTATGATGATAATATAGAGTTTGTAGTATGTGAGATGATAAACTACCAGAAAGATCACAAGATCAAGGATGCAAATAAAATAAAATATCTGTCAGAGAGTAATTCTGATGTTTGGATTTAATAATCTTAAACACACAATGATTACTATTTTTCTATTTAATTTGTTGTTTAATTAATAATTAGTTAGGTTTGATTGGCATATTTAATTTTGGATTTACAGTTTGGTATAGTTAAAATTCTAGTATGGATGCAAATGACTGGTGATTGTTCCCGAATGTGTTCTTATGATACGAAATGTTAAATTAGCCTAAATTATTTTTTAAAGATTTTTAAGTTTATTTTTAAAACAGAGAGAGAGAGAGAGAGAGAGAGGGCATGTGAACGCACAGGGGAGGGGCAGAGAGAGAGGGGGACAGAGGATCTGCAGTGGGCTCCGTACTGAAAGTAGAGAGCCCAACGGGCTGGGCTCAAAATCACAAACCGCGAGATCATAACCTAGCTGAAGTCAGATGCTTAACTGACTGAGCCACCCAGACGCCCCAAATTCACCTAAACTATTAATTTTACTGATCGTCTGCTTTGTATCCTCAACTTTTTTTTCAAAGACTTTTTTCTTTACACGTTGAAAAATAAAGAAAAAGGAAAAATAGCTTAAAATTATTCCAGTACATGTTTTATAGCAGTTGTAGGCTACAGATTAAAAAATTGCTTACCGTTTCTTGTTTGTGTACTGGAGGCTCCTCTTTCAACCATGTTGTGGCTGTCATGATCCCTGCTTCCACTTTGCCTTCTCTCTAAAAGAATGCAAGAGAATTGTAAAATATGGGGTAAAAACAACCAAATAAACAATAGCGATGGCAGCTAAAGCTTAGGATTAACTGAGAGCAGCTTGCTTTAGCTCTGTCTCTAACACGAAATGCTTCAGAAATTGGTGTGCCATCCTTGTGCAGGTCTATGCTAATCTTCTCTGTATTGTTCTAATTTTAGTATATGTGCTGTCCAAGTGAGCACTGCTTTAACTTTCTCTCTTAAGTTTTTTTTTTTAATTTATTTTTTGAGAGAGAGAGAGAGAGAGAGAGAGAGAGAGAGAGAGAGAGAGAGAGAGAAATGTGAGCAGGGGAGGGACCGGGAGAGGTGGACAGAGGATCCCAAGTGGGTTCTGCACTGACAGCCTGACAGCAGTGATCCTGAAGCTGGGCTCAAACTCACAAACCATGAGATCATTACCTGAGCCAAAGTTGGATGCTCAACTGACTGAGCCACCCAGGCGCCCCTATTTCAGCTTTCTTAATGTTATTTTTCCATTTTGTTAATTAGTATAAACTCATATATAGTTTATAAAACATTTTAAAATGCTCATAATTTTAGGTAGTACAGAGGTACAGTGGAAGTGTGCTGGGCTCATAAAGTACACTTATTTCTTGTATTAAAGCTTCTTTTTAAGTTAGAAAATAATACCTTCCAGCCAACTCCACTAAAAGTTCTGGTACAGGAGGGAGAATGAAAACAATGTTACATATTTACCCAGTAACAATATCCATAGTAACTATGTCTACACAATAGCTAAGGTAAGGACATATTAACAACATTTCAAACACTACAGATAATGTTGAATATTGGGAATTTGATATTCTAGCCTATATTGCTAATGTATTTATTTAGTTCATATTCATTAAAATTTATTTTATTCATTTAGTTCATATTCATTAAAATGTTTATTGATTCCTTCAGTGTAACAGACATCAAATGAAAAGGACCATCTAATATGAAACTAAAAAAAAAAAAGATCTTAATTGTGTAACAGGCTTGCTACATCCTTTGGGAAAGTATTTATGCTTTTAAAGCTTTTGGTGTATCATTCAGCAAAGATATTTAATGGAATAGATTCTAGAATATTAAATTCTCCTTCAAAAGGAAATCAATTTATTTTTCTATTTAAGGCTCTGTTTACTGAACAAGGGGAAATAACCACTACCATCACCTGAGTTACAAATGCCCAACTTACAGATACGCATATGTACCGGTGGCATGATTCCAGCCACCTGGTATCCAGGGCAACAAGTGAGAATCTCCCCTACAGAACTCTGGAGAAGATAAATAGTTTGTTGAGATATTTTCTCTCAATGCCTAGAGGCTGTTACTGCAAGGGAGGTGGGCGGGCGGGGGAGGGGGTCTGCTTCCCAGTACTGCCTTTATTCTTTCAACAGAAGCCAAATGGCTATAACACATGGAACAGGGAGCACCAGAAATCCTCAATCCTGTTGCAACCCTCTTGTGAAAGGTAAATGGCAACTCTGGTCTTTTGTTTCTCAGGCCAACCATGTTGGTATCATCCTTAACTCCTCTTTTTTTCTCAGACCCTATACCTAATCCATCAGCAAATCCTGTCAGCGACACCTGAGTAATATATTCAGACTCCAATCACTTCTCACACCATCTACCATGATCCCTCTAGTCCAAATCACCATCATCCCTTGGCTAGATTATTGCAGTATCCTCCTACCTGGCATTTTGCTTCTGCTTTTGTACTTTGATAGCCTAATTTGTAATATTTAATCTAGATGTATAGGTCAGACTATGTTTCTCTTCTGTTCAGAACCCTCTAATTGCTTTTTGTCTCACTCAAACTCAAAGTTCTCACGTGGTCTGGCTTCCTCTCATCTCTCCGGCCCCATCTCTTGCTCTCTTGTTCACTCCACTCCAGCCACTAGGGCCTTCCTGCCGTTTTGAAATTATGCTGGACATGTTTGTCCTGCGGGGCTTTTGCATTTGTTCCTCTACGTAGAATACATCTTCCTCCTGCCATCTCCTCAAAGAATCAGTTGCAACCTCACAGTGAGCGCTTCCTTGGCTACTCCATCTAAAACCACAATGCTCTTTCCTTGACAGTCTCCCAATTTCCCTTCCCTGCTCTATTTTTAAAAATTAGGATACAATTTACATATAACACTGTGTACGTTTAAGGTGTATAACGTGTTTTGATACTTTTATATATTGCCATATGATTACCACCATAGTTTTAGCTAACACCTCTATTATGCCATAGAATTAGCATTTCTTTTTTGTGGGGAGAACATTTAAGATCTAGTCCATTAGCAATTTTGAAACGTATAATACAGTGTTATTGACTATAATCACAATGCTGGGCATTCGATCTCCAGAAGTCATTCATCTTCTACCTGCTCTATTTTTACCTTCAGAGCCTGTCATCATAATAAACTCTATGCATCATGATTTTTTCTGCTTATTTGTTTCCCCAAAATAGAAGGTAAGTTTTTTCAGTGAGTAGAGCTTTTTGTCTAGTTCATTCATTTCTGTATGCCTAGCTCTATGATATATAGTACTTGACACTTGGCATACACTCAGTAAATATTTGTGAAATTAGCTCTCAATATCTGTCTCTAAAGCGGGACCATGACAAAGATAACAAAGTTAGTGCAAAGTAGAACTAAGCTGCCTGGACACTTGGTGGGATGAGCACTGGGTGTTGTATGTAAGTGATGAATCACTGGGTTCTTCTCCAGAAACCAATACCACACTGTATGTTAACTAAATAACTTGAAGTTAAGTGAATAAATGAAAAAGAAAAAAACGAAAAAACCAAAACTAACCAACCAAATGAAAAAAAAAAAAAAAGAACTGTCTGGAAATCATCAGGTTAAAAGTGTTCTATAAATTAAAATTTCTACATCTTAAAACATTTTAAAAGGGATTTTCTACAGCCTTTAAAAATTAAAAATGTCCCACAGGAAGTAAAATAATTATTTTACTTTGTGATATATGCTTCCATTATACAGGGCTTAGAATATTTTAAAACACTGTTTGGCCAAAAGCAGCATGAATCTAATGAGGCCTGAATAATTTTGCTATTTATTGTTTATTTATTTATTTTACTTTATTTTTTTAGAGCAAAAGACTTCCCTGTAAGCACCTGGCCTGAATAATTTTAAATTCTTACTCAACAAATATCGCGGTGCTGATAATGTGCCTGGCAAGAAGTTAAGCACATTTTGCCACAAGAAAAATGTAAGACATGGACAGTCCTGTCATTAGTCAACAATCCTGGAGGAGAAACAAGATATACTTAGGACAACCAGAAAACAAGCGAACATCCCATTTAATAACTTGACATACTGAATGTCTTACTTAACATTTGCTTGAGGAATAGGCTGCTATTCTGTTAAAATAGAGGACTCAACTATTTGATAAATAAGAGAAAACAGGAGAAGTAATATAATGCTAACATATTTTATAGATAATAATTTCAAATGGAAAACACAAATACAAGTTGGTATGTTGGGTAGTACTCTGAGATGGAAGTAGGATCTGAGGGGTGGCCTGGAATACTGGAATACTAACAAGGCTACTGATTATAAAAGAGAAATGGGAAAGAAGAAGTCCATGAAATAGACAGCATACTCAAAACAAGAAAAAGACAGGGGGACTTTATTTTTATTTATTTATTTATAAGTAATCTCTACACCCAACGTGGGCCTTGAACTCATGACTCTTAAGATCAAGAGTCGCATGCACTTCTGACTGAGCCAGACAGGCAACTCAAGACAGGAGGACTTTAAATGGGCCACTCAATTCAAATCAAATAGTTACTATAAAATAAAAATTCAGCAGTATACACCAGACACTGTGTAATAGTTGCAATATTCACAGAATACATACACGTCTTCCTCTTAGCCATCTTGCTTACCATGCTTATTGATGTTACATGTTCATTATGTAAGTGTTCTCTTTCACCTCTCATCAAGATGGTCTACGTTCTTTAAGGACAGGGACCAATAACTGTTTTATGAAACTCACTAAATCAAGCAAGTACGTGAAGCTTTTGAAAAGCTAAGGGAAACATCCTTGAGTTTTCTGAGGCTCATTTTCCTCATCTATATGAAAAGGAAGATGATACATATGATATTCTAGGATTTTATGATACTCATATCAACATCAACTGGAAAATAGGTTAATATCTATAGTATTCTGGTATATCAAAGAATTTAAGCAATTAAAAAAAAGATATAAATTTCTGTTTGAAGAATAAGAAACATCTGTATGCTAAGGATGAACACAACTGGGAGAGTTTGAAATATTGGTGTGGAATTTTTATTGGGAACAGAAAACAAAAATCTCCATGAGACATGAGAGTGCATCTCAGGGAGTATTTGGTAACTTTTAATCAAAACACATTTTATAATTTTGTTTATTTAGGAAAGTCTCTCTCTCTCTCTCTCTCTTTTTTAAGTTCCTGACTTAGCAGCTGTTTTCAAAACACTACATTTCTCTCTGCCAGTCTGAAAATGGTCTTGGGAGGTCATACTATGTACTATATGTATCTGTATTTGTGTGCAGACATTACTTATAACTATGCATGGGGAAATCTTAGTTTTGAGGTACAATAATTCATTTCCTATTTCTAAAAGTAGAAATTCTAAACACAAGGCATTTTTTACAAGAAAACCCCAAAGTTCTTTGAAAAGATACCAGCAGTTATATTTCAAGGTTCCTGTTGGAGAAAATTGTATTTAAAATAGTACTGAAAATGTCAGGCAACAATTTCACACCTCCAGGATGTCCCTTGTAAGACAAGACGCTTGGGACCTTAGTTTGAACAGATTATAAACCCCAAAAAGCTCTCCTCGATGTTCTTTTGATCCTTGAACTGCTTCAAAATATCGCTTGGCATTTTCACTTCCAACCACCACACAGTGAAGTTGCTAAAACAGAAAAAAAACACAAGATATTTTTGAAGTGTTTGCTCCAACAATATGTCAGAATTTCCTGGCATTCTCTGTATATACACAGCTTTAGCTGGAGCAGGCAGAATCTCCTTAGGGAGGAAATTTTATTTTAATTTCGCTGGCAGATGTTGCCATTATGGCGAAATAAATAATAATAAACTGGCCAGTCTTATTGAAGAAGAGATCTTACATTTCCTATTTTATCTGTGTTCTACCAACCGAGTCAAGATCCCATTGCTATGCAATATTCACTTGATGTAAAATGTTTAATGATAAAGGCATGTAATACATCTGAATACACTTTTCTCCTTTCTAGACTCATTACAATAGGAACTACTAAAACTGACAAAAATCATCACTATTTCACCAAAGTTAAATTATAACTTGGTAACTACATGATAACCACATTAGTATCAAACCCTAATTGTAGCCATTGTTATACTGTCAACTAACAGCAAAACCCAATCACTGTTTAGAAACATTTAGGCATCTTTGAAACAATTTGAAATACAGAAGGAATCCTGAAGGACATCTATCACTTTAGTAACATTAGTGTATTTCTTTATTTGCTAGATATTTTGCTAAATATAATCTGATTAACCCCATGTACACTTTAAAATTTCTTGAAAGAAACAAAGAATGCACAGAGTGGAAAATAACTGTAGTCTGTTGTTAATGTAAGGATTAGTAAGAAGTTGCTTTGCACTATACTAAATTACTATAGGCAACTGAAATAATTCTTTTTTTAATTTGAGGGAGTGTGTGTAAGCACGTATGAGTGGGGGAGAGGGGCAGAGGAAGCAGGAAGGGGGGAGAGGGAGAGGGAGAGGGAAGGAGGGGGGGTGAAGCAAAGAGGGAGGGAGGAGGGAGAGAGAGAGAGAAAGAGAAAGAGAGAGAGAGAGAGAGAGAGATTGAGGGAGAGAAAATCTCAAGCAGGCTCCACACTCAGCATGGAGCCCAATGCAACATGGGGCTCAATCCCACAACCCTGGTATTATGACCCTAGCCAATATCAAGAGTCAGATGCTCAACCCACTGAGGTGCCCATAAAATAATTCTTATTAATAATATTTATTTTTTGAATACTTACTACCTGTGTAGCATTTGTACATTCTCTCATTTAATGCCTACAACCCTATAAGACATTGCTATTTTCTTTTTGGAAATAAAGACTAAAGTTTGGAGAAATTAAGTGCCTTCTCACAGCTGTCTAGCCAAGAAGTGTCATTTCTAGGGGCGCCTGGGTGGCGCAGTCGGTTGAGCGTCCGACTTCAGCCAGGTCACAATCTCGCGGTCCGTGAGTTCGAGCCCCGCGTCGGGCTCTGGGCTGATGGCTCAGAGCCTGGAGCCTGTTTCCGATTCTGTGTCTCCCTCTCTCTCTGCCCCTCCCCCGTTCATACTCTGTCTCTCTCTGTCCCAAAAATAAATAAACGTTGAAAAAAAAAAAAAAAGAAGTGTCATTTCTAGAATTTATACCTGGATTTGGCTGAATTCAAAATTTATACTTGTAACAAGTTCTCATCTCCAGGAGTTCCCTTTTATTTTTTACTAAAGAAATTTTTTAACGTTTATTTTTGAGAGAGAGAGAGAGAGAGAGCGCGCGCGCGCACATGCAAGCGAATGGGGGAGGGGCAGAGAGCGAGGGAGACACAGAATCTGAAGCAGGCTCCAGGCTCTGAGCTGTCAGCACAGAGCCCATCGCGGGGCTTGAACCCACAAGCCATGAGATCATGATCTGAGCCAAAGTCGGATGTTCAACCGACTGAGCCACCCAGGTGCCTCCAAGATGTCCTTTTTAAAACAAGACCCTTGAGGGGCACCTGGGTAGCTCAGTCAGTTGAGTATCTGGCTTTGGCTCAAGTCATGATCTCACAGTTTTATGGGTTCAAACCCCGCATCAGATTCTCTGCTGTCAGCACATAGCCCACTTCAGATCCTCTGTCCTCTCTGTGCCTCCCCTGCTCACATGCATGCACACATGTGTTCTCTCTCTCTCACAAAAATAAACATTAAAAAATAATAAAAATAAAACAAGATCCTTGGGACCTTAGTTTGAGGAAGCTTTGAATCAACATCCAAGTTGATCAGTTGGTTTCAATGCCCCAGAAACATGGACTATAGTCCAGGAAATATGGAATCACAACAATAGCAACTGATGTACCTGATAGTCCAGATGATTTCACTCTTTGGTCCTGACTCTTTCTTAAACACTGTATTGTCACACTGCAACTACTTAATGTAATCACCAATTTGTAAGCATTAATCTGAATCTTTAGAAGTTCCCTACTTTATTGCAAAATTTATAAAAGGCACATTGTTTTATACTTAAAAGAAGTTTTTCAAAGTGGCTCCCCTAAAAGTGAAGGTCAGATACATCCATCTGTAGGCTGTTATAAAAAATAGGGTTGGAATTAAAGAAGGGAAGGGGAAAAAGTCAGTAATTGGAAAATGTAGCTTAGTTTCTGGCTTAAGAAAAACCCATTCAAGGATACAAAATGTTTGGATTTCTTCCTAACAACATTCAGGATACGCAAGAGGTAGAAAGAAAAGTAGTGTTCCCCATGTTAAAAAGTCATGGCCCCTTCTTCCATCTTCAAGGCAGTAGCATGGCATCTTCATATAATCCTCTATGACCCCTTGCTTCTGCTGTCACATCTCCTTCTCTCCTTTCTCTGATCCTCCTGCATACTCCCACTCCCTTTAGTGATTACATTGGCCCACCCAGAGAATCCAGGTGGATTTGATGTAGATATCTTTGGGAGAACATTACTCAGCCTACCACCATAAGGACATGCATAATGAATGATGGAGGCTTGACAAATGACACAGAGGCCAGCTTGAAGGGGTTCTCACTGGACAAAACTGAGACAGTTTGAACACCAAAATACACAGTGATATTCAATAGGTTGTAATGTAATCCATTACTAATATCCCCTGAGTCCAAATATATTAAATAAATAGAAAAGAAGGGCAAGCTCTTTTTTATGGTAGAATAGCAACAAATAAAGAAGGAATCCTGGAAATTAAAAAATCACCATCTGGCAATCATCACAGTGGTGTCGGATTCAGGTGGGTTTCATCAGTGAATGCTAGGGCTGATGGGTACGGGCTTGACAAGGAACAGGATATTGGCATAGTCTCAGAGGATGTCCCCATAAAATACTTACTAAGGGAAAAAATGGTGACTCTGCAGTGAAGAAAGCTGGCAGGCACAAAACTGGTGATCAAGGTTAGCATCACCAATGGTGGGACAGGTCATCACCAGGTGCCTTCTGACCAACGCAATGAGAAGAACATAGAGTCATTTCTGTACTATTCTTGCCAGGGGTTCCTGGCTTGAATCTGGACATGAGGAAACATCAAATGGACCTATTTTAAAAGAGAGCTAACACAAGGAAAGGCCTTACTCTTTTTTTTTTTTTTCAACGTTTATTTATTTTTGGGACAGAGAGAGACAGAGCATGAACGGGGGAGGGGCAGAGAGAGAAGGAGACACAGAATCAGAAAAAAGGCTCCAGGCTCTGAGCCATCAGCCCAGAGCCTGACGCGGGGCTCGAACTCACGGACCGCGAGATCGTGACCTGGCTGAAGTCGGACGCCTAACCGACTGCGCCACCCAGGCGCCCCAAGGCCTTACTCTTTAACACTGTGAAGGTCATGAAAGACAAAGGGGGTTTGGGTAACTAACTACTCCAGTTGAAGAAAACTAAACAGACATGAAAAGAAAAAGTTGGTAACCATGATCCTGGATTGGATCCTGAACCAGAAAGGAAAAAGGAGACAAGAAATTGCCAGGAAAGTTAGTGAAATCTGAATGAGTTTTGTGGTTTACAAGGTAATGTTGTATCAATGTTAATTTCTTGATTTGGATAACTGCATTCTGGAGAGGGTAATAGGGGGACAAAGCAAGTGCAAAACAACACACAAAATTGAATGTTTAGAATGCATAAAACTATTTTTATATGTACATCTAAACAGGAGAGTGTCCTTTGGAGGAAATACACACTAGAGAACTTAGAGGTGATAAATCTGCAACTTTCTCTCAAATGGTTCAGAAAAATAAATAAAGATCATGGCTGAGGGAAAGAGAAAAGCAAACGTGATAAATGTTAACAACTGGGAAATTTGGGTGAAGTTAATTGGGTGTTCTTTGTGGTATTCTTGGACTTCTTCTGCCAATACAAATATATTTCTAAATTACATATATATATATATACACACATATACATATATATATACACACACACACATATATATTCACCTTTCATATATACATGTACACATGTAAAAATGAAAGGTGAATTTCTGAATGCCAAACTTTAGATTATGCTCCAAACATGAAGACAGTTGCTATGTAAGTGATGTTTTTATTTTTTAAAAGTATAAAATGTCTGAATGCATTACCACAACAAATACGAACAAAAACATCAAAGTGAAATTTCCCTTTGAATAATACAGATCATCCTTTATCAGTCTTAGCAACACTGTAATATTTAGGTATATCCTTCTAGATCTTTTTCAGTGCAGTTAGAGCTATTTATATACATATACAGAGATAACTTTATGCATCAACATAACTGATATACTTGTTCTGCAAGTTGTGTTGTGTTGTTTTGTTTTAATCTCACTTAGAAATGTCTTGGAGATCTTGCCAGATCAGTATGTCTGCTCTATAGTTTTTTTTTCTGCTATTGGGTGTATCAGAATTTATGTTACCACTGTTATTATTGGACATTAAGGCTGTTTCTTTTTTCATTTTTTAAACAAATACTAACAATACCAAATATAAATCCTTGTCATCTTTCACTGTGCATATGTGAGAATATTTCTGTAAGGTAGATAGGGAGAACGTACTATGTGTTTTAATATGTTGTGATATTAGCCTGTAAAATCAGTGTACCAAGTTATATTCTTGAAAGTAGTATATGAGTATCTCTGTACAAATACCCTCACCAATAATGAATATCACCGATCTCCCTGCCTCCCTAAACACATACACACACTCACACACAACCTCACTAAGTCTTTGCAGAATATGTGTAACACATTATTATTTTATATTTCTAAATTACAACTGTGGTTAAGCATCTTTTCATATATGGGTTAACCATTTGTGTTTTTTCTTCAATAAAATGCAAAATTATAGTCTTTTTATTGATTTGTGGAAGTTCTTTATGTATTATAGATGCTAATCCTTTGTTTATCATATGTGGAAACTTTCTTCCTAGACACTTTTTAAATTTGGCTTGTTGTTCCTCTCTCATACATAAGTTTCACATCAAAAATGTAGTTAAATTTACAATATCTGCCTTTAAGACTGTATTGGTTTCCTAAGACTGCTTTAACAAAATGTCACAAACTGGGTGGCTTAAAACAATAGAAATTTATTCTTTCACAGTTGTGGAGGCTAAAGGTCTGTAATCAAGATGCTGGCAGGACCACACTCTCTCTGAAGGTTCCAAGTGAAGACCCTTCCAAATGTCTAGTGGTTGCTGCCAATCTTTGGCATTCTTGGTTTGTGGCTGCACCACTCCAATCCTTGCCTCCTTCATCATGTGGCATTCTCCCTCTGTCAGTCTGTATCCAGATTTCCCTCTTATAATGGTATCAGTCACTGGATTAGGCTCCACCCTAATCCAGTATGACCTTATTTTAACTTGATTACATCTGCAAAGACAGACCCTACTTGGTTCAAACGCCAATCTTTCAATCACATCTATTGCCTTTTCCACACACAACTGCCATATTATCTTTATTTGTGCCTACCAAGTTGTATGGCTGAACCTTCCCTAAATGGCTCACACTTAAAAAAATATTTTAATAAGCACCTAAAGCATACAAAGTTCTGAAAACTGACATTATCCTCATCTTCTGAAGCCTTTTTGTTATTAGTAACATATAATAGGCCATCTTATTTCAATAAATGAGTGAGATAAATAGGCAAATGTATATAAAGTAATGGGACTGAGAAAAATTACTACATGATTGAAGAAAGACTCTTACCTGTGACAAGTCCAAGACAGTATTCTAAAGAACTACTCCTAAGATGAAAAGAATAATACCCTACTTTTTCCCAAGATTGGTTAAATATACCTGAACAAAATAATGTTCAAGTAGTTGTGCTATACCCAAGAACAAAAAGATGAAATGTTTCTTATAGAGCTAAGTGCTTTAAGAAAAAACAAAAACTGCTGTGTACAATTCCATTTTTAGAATTAAGAAAATAGCATAAATTTAAGATTGGATCATTCTTAGGTTAACTACCACCACATGTGGCAGATGTTTGCTCTTAAATAGATGCCAACAGAATATATAGGGAGTAATTCAAATTTAACATTTATAATTAAACTTGAGCCTCATTCCAGATCTTCTCAAGTGAGCAATTATAAACTAAATAAATTTTATTTAGAGATATACATGGTGAAGTAATTAATACCGTAAGGATATTAAAGAGTTAATGCAATTTCAGATGAACACTAAAAGCACCAGCACAGTAGTTAATACACTTGTGTTGTATTCCTATAATTCCATTTACTGGGGTATCCCTGGGTCCCAGTTTCATTATGTACAACATGAGATGATTGCATTAGATATCTTTAAGGCATTTTCCCCCAGTTTTCTTCATGTCATGGTACACACGGAAAAGGGTAACATATGAACACCTACCTGGAAAGGTTTCTTAAAGTTGGAAGTCAGTTTAGGTAATCTTGCCGCCCAGAGAGCTGTGTGATCATTGTGTCGGTGCACCTGTGTCCCGCCTGTAGTATATCATTATGTCTTGGCCCACAGGCTGGGAAGCTGTGACCTTGCTACTCAAATTATAGTCTGCAGTAGTGTTGGCACTCCTGGGAGCTTGTTAAAAATTTGAATCTTGGGCTCCACCCAGAGCTACTAAATTAGAATCTGTAGTTTGAACATCCCTAAGTAATTCATGTACACATTAAAGCTCAAGAAGCACTACTCAAAGAAAATTTCAGCTCTAAAATTCAATGAAATTAAGAATCTGTTTTACAGGATTTATTCTACAGTATATTTCATAATCTTATTAAATTCCATATTACAGTTAAAACGAAATTAAAAACATTTTTACACAAATTTCTGGAAGTTTTGATATAGACAAATGTTTACTTCTTAATCTGGAAAAGGGAAATATATTTACCTGCTTGTATACCTGTCGTAAGTACATGATCTCCTCCACAGTTCCCAAAGATATCAGCCTAAACACTTTCACATCCCTGCATTGCCCAATCCTATATGCTCTGTAAAAAGATTTTTAAAAAAGCCAACAAAAAACAAGTGAAGCAAGGTTCAGGAGGTAGCTTTAGGACAAAAAAAAAAAAAATGGAACATTACTAAAATTTTAACTTAAAAAGAAACATATGTGCATATGTTCTATGTTAATTATACCTCAATGACACTGTTTAAAATGGGGGAGGGGAACAGTTAATCAACTGGCAAGCCTACAGAAGTGCAGATTTGCAGCCCTAATTTCACAGAGATTTCTGTCTGAATTCACTCAGTTGACTACCAGCAGCCCAGGTATTTTGACAGGGACTATAGTGCTAATTAAGACAATAATTAGCACTGATTCACCCCACTGGTGAACCATAGATCTAGTCCTGGCAGCTTTTCTCAAGTGAAGGCTTTACTGGATGCTCTGAATGAGGTCACCTGTTTCTAAATACCTGTTACAGTCACAATTTGGGGAATGGGGGTACTGATGTTTGAAACTTAAAATTTGGTGAAAATTTTTGACCTTATAAAGTCTCTCTATGTTGTTGTATCTGATGCTCTCTCTGCCTCCTTCACCCAGGACAGTACTCCCAATAGAAAAGGACTTTACTACTAGAGGGTATCTTGGGGCCCTGCACATCTTGTACCCGAAGAGGGGGATGGGGCCTCCTGTGGCACAGAACAGCCAGGGTAAATTACTGCATTCTCACTTTCATCCTGCAGGCTAGATATAGAGGGGCTCATATAATTCCTTTCTTTCTCACAGTGGATTTGAGTCTTAAAAATTTTTTTAAATGGATCTAAGGAAATGTCTTTTGGGTGTGTGCTCAATTGTTTCGTAAATAGGATAGATTCTGTTAGAATACATATTCTTTACAGACAAAAACCTTACAACATGTTACTTTAGA
The DNA here is from genome assembly GCF_027475565.1 of Acinonyx jubatus. Lineage (NCBI taxonomy): Eukaryota > Metazoa > Chordata > Mammalia > Carnivora > Felidae > Acinonyx > Acinonyx jubatus. Next base: position 63,440,823 of record NC_069391.1, read on the forward strand.
CCTACGCTTCATCAATTTCTGGGTCCATTAAGTAGGGATATGTCAAGTGATGGTCTTTTTACCATGAAAATAAATACTGAGGAACTGTTATACAGTATGGAGGTCAAAATCTTCCTTTCTCTTCTTGGTTCCTCCTGCCAGAGTCAATTGAAGGGCAGGGAGGAAAAGAGAAATGTTGTTCATTTAGTTTTATTGTCAACTAATTTAAACTGAATACCAAAACACAGTACCCTGGGATAAATATTATTAGGTCTTGATATGTTGTTAAGACAAAAGAAAAAAAAGTGAAAATTTTTCTGTGGCTTTCATTAGATTATTTTCCTTGATAGCTGTCAGTGGTGTGAAGCTGGTTAAAAGTGTGGGCTCTGTAAGAGCACATGAATTCAGATCCTGAAATCATTGGCTGTAAACTTCAGGAAGTTACTTCAGTTTGTTGTGCCTCAGCTTCCCCACATGTAAAATGGGTAGGATAACACTGCCTATCCCATAAAAGCTTTGATATCAGGGTAATGCTGGCCTCACAGAATGAACTAGAAAGTGTTCAAGTTTTTGTAAGAGCCTGGGGAAGAATGGTATTAATTCTTTTTTAAATGCTTGGTAGCATTCATCAGTGAAGCCATCTGGTCATGGGTTTCTGTTTGTTGGCATTTTTAATTACTGACTCAATCTTCTAGTTGTTGGTCTATTTATATTTTCTATTCATGTTTCAGTCTTGGTAAGTTATATGATTCTTCAAATTTGTTCATTTCATCTGGATCATCCAATTTGCTGATGTACAACCATTTATAGTACTTATAATCCTTTCTATTACATCAATAGTAACATCTCCTTTTCCACTTCTGATTTCAGTTATTTCAGTCTTCTCTTAGTCAATCTAGCTAAAGGTTTGTCAAGTTTGTTGATCATTTTGAAAAAGAGCTCATGGTTTTGTTGTTTTCTATTGTTTTTAGTCTATTTCATTTATCTCTGTTTTATTCATTCATTCATTCATTCATTTATCTCTGTTTTAATCTTTATTACTTCTTTTTGGTAGCCTTAGGTTTAATTTGTTCTTTTTCTAGCTCCTTAAGGTATAAGGTTGGAGAGTTGATTTCAGACCTTTCTTCTTTTTTAATGTGTTTACAGCTATAAAATTAGCACTGCTTTCACTGCATTGAATAAGTCTGAATATGTTGTGTTTTCCTTTTCCTTTTTCTCAATTTTCTAATTTCTTTTGTGATTTCTTTTTAAAACCATTGGATGTTTAAGAGCATGTTGTTTAATTTCAACATATCTGTGGATTTTCCAGTGTTTCTTCTGCTGTTGATTTCTAATTTCATTCTATTGTGTTTGGAAAAGAAACTATAAGATTTCAATCTTTTAAAATTTATTAACATGTTTTGTAACCTAACATATGCCCTATCATGAAGAATGTTCCCTGTGCACTTGAGAAAAATGTGTAATTTCAACAATCTAAAATTGTTGGAAGGAGAATTCTGTATATGTCTGTTAGGTCCAACTTGTCTATAATGTCATTTGAGTCTTTCTTCCCTTATTGATCTTCTGACCAGATGTTCTATCCATTATTGAGAGTGGAGTACTGAAGTCTCCTACTACTATTGTAGAGTTGTGTACTGCTCCTTTCAATTCTGTCAATGTTTGCTTTATATATTTTACAGCTTGTTTATTTGGTATATTTATGTTTCTAATTGTCATAGCTTCTGGGTGAGTTAAATCAAGAATTATCATTGTATCCTTTGTCTCTTATAACAGTTTTCAATTTAAAGTTTATTTTGTCTGATATTAGAATAACTACCCCTCCTGTCTTTTGGTTACTATTTGGATGAAATATCTTTTTTCATCCTTTCACTTTTAACTCATGCATGTCCTTAAACCTAAAGTGAATGTCTTACAGACAGTGTAAGTTGGCATGCCGTGTGTTGTTGTTTTTAATTTATCCTGCCAATCTGTATCTTTTGATTGGAAAGTTTAGTCCATTTACATTTAAATGTATTAATGACAGGGTAGGATTTACTTTTGCTATTTTGTTTTCTGTATGTCTCATGGCTATTTTGTCCCTCATTTCCTCCATTACTGCCTTCCTTTGTGTTATGTGATTTTTTTAGTGACACATTTTGATTCCTTTCTCATTTCCGTTTGTGTATATTTTATAGATATTTTCTTTATGAAGATTACATATAACATCCAAAAGTTATAACAATCTACCTTAAACTGATACCAACTTAACTTCAATTGCATTAAAAAACTCTCCTTTGCAGCTTTGTCCCCACTTTTGTGCTTGATATCAAAAATTAAATCTTTATATTCATTATTCATTAACACAGACTTATATTTATTTTCATGCATTTGTATTTTATGTTTTTAAAAGATTTTATTTTTAGGTCATCTCAACACCCAGCGTGGGGCTTGAACCCACAACCTCGATATCAAGATTGCATGCTCTAGCAACTAAGCCAGCCAGATGCCCCTGCATTTGTCTTTTAAATTAAAAAAAAAAAAAAATAGGGGTGCCTTGGTGGCTCTCGGTCAGTTAAGTGTCCAACTTTTGATTTTGGCTCAGGTAATAATCTCATGGTTCATGAGTTTGAGTGCTATGTTGGGCTCTGTGCTGACAGTGTGGAGCCTGCTTGGGACTCTCTCTGCCCCTACTCGCCTCTCAAATAAATAAATAAACTTAAAAACAAACTGTGAAAGTTTCATTAAATACAAAATAAAAAGATTTATAAACCAAAATAATAGTAAGACTGGTTTTTTATATTTGTCCCTGTACTTACTAGCACTGGAGAATTTTATATTTTTATATGGTTTTGAGTCACTGTTAGAGTCCTTTAATTTGAACTTGAAAGTCTCTCAGCATTTCTTTTAGGGAAGGTCGAGTGGTAATAAACTAAGCTTCTGTTTGGGAATGTTTTAGTTTCTCCCTCAGTTTTGAAGGACAGTTTTGGCTGATATAGAATTCTTTGTTGATGTTCTTTTCTTTTGGCACTTTAAACATATCATTCTACTGCCTCCTGGCTTGTAAGGTTTCTATTGAGAATCTGCTAATAATCTTACTGGGGAATCTCTTGTACACTACAGGTCATTTTTCTCTTGCTGCTTTCAAGATCTGTCTTAGACTTTCTCCAGTTTGATAACCTGTCTCAGTGTGAGTTTCTTTGGGTTTACCCTACCTGGTGTTTGTTAAGCTTCCTGTATTTGCATATTAATGTCTTTCCTTTGAATTTGGGACATTATTATTTCAGTCATTATTTCTTCAAATAGCTTTGTCCTTTTCTCTCTCTTCTTTTGTATTCCTACAATGTGTATATTGGTCTATTTAATATGTTCCATGAGTTCCTTAAGCTATGTTCATTTTCCTTTGTTTCAGTCTTTTGGTTTGTTGCTCCTCAGATCTGTCTTCAAGTTTGCTGCCCAAATATGATGACTCTTTCTAGTGACTTTTTTTTTTCATTTCAGTTATTATATTTTTCAGGTTCAGAGTTTCTACTTTGTTCTTTTTATATATACATAATTTCAATCTCTTTGCTAATATTTTAATTTTGTTTGTATGTTGTTTTCCTGATTTCCTTTAGATCTTTGTCCATGTTTCCATTTAGCTCTTTAAGATAGTTGTTTTAAACTCTTTGTCTAGTAAGTCCTATGCTTGTGTTTCTTTAGAAGATTTAATTTGTTCCTCTGAATGAGCTAGTTTTCCTCTTTCTTTATAAATGCCTTGTACTTTTTTGTTAAAAATTGGCCATTGATAAAACAGCCACTTCTAGTCTTTGCAAACTATTATTGAAACATTCATTAATTAGCAGGCTGTGTCTTGAGTCTTAGGAGGAGCTCAGGGTAAGGATTAAAAAATTGTCTTTGGGGGGCGCCTCGGTGGCTCAGTCCGTTAAGCGGCCGACTTCAGCTCGGGTCATGATTTCGCGGTCTGCGAGTTCGAGCCCTGCGTCAGGCTCTGTGCTGACAGCTCAGAGCCTGGAGCCTGTTTCAGATTCTGTGTCTCCCTCTCTCTGACCCTCCCTCATTCGTGCTCTGTCTCTCTCTGTCTCAAAAATAAATAAATGTTAAAAAAAATTTTTTTTTTAAAAATGTCTGGTCATTTTTGGTTATGTGTGACCAGGGCCTGTGTGTTTGGGTGTGTATGTTTTCCGAGATCTCCTGTATACACAACTACTTTTAAATGTCTTACTTTCTCAAAAAGTCTCATCTCAGCCTCTTCTCAGGGCTTTAGATATATTCTACTGTATTCCTCTACTGTAATATACAGTCCCACTACTGCTTTCATGCACAATGGGGCCTATAACTGTCTTCAACAGCTTCTGCCAGTCTGAGCTCCAAGCTATGCCACCGTTTCTTACCTAAGCACTGTCAGGTGAAAAAGAAACCATTCCCTCTGGCAGCTTACAGATAGGTTAGAAAGTTGCAAAGGAGTTCCACACTGCTCTTTCCAACCTGAGAGGGAGGGAACAGGGAACTAACTGTTACTTCCTCTTCCTGGCTGTGCTGTGCTGTGCCAGGAAATGGGGTGAGGCAAGAATGGGTAAAAATGCCATGAAATTTCCTACAGTTTTGAATATAGCTTCTTCTTGATTGGGAATTTGCTTGATAACTGTAGATCTTTGATTTAAATAGCTTCCATAAAGTTATTTTAATCAGTGTCTAGTTTTTTAAATCCACCCATGGGGAAACATATACCTAGAGCTTCCAGTCTGCCATCTTGCTGGCATCACTCTTTGATTTCCTCTTTAATACAAGAGTTATTTAAAAATATATTTTATATTTTAAAATGTCCATATGGAGAGATTTTTATTAGCTACAAGCTCATTGTTACTTTCTAGGGTCTTGTCTTTTGTATTAATTAGAGGCATGTAATCTAGTCCTTGTGGTTTCTATTAAAATATATTGTTATTTAAAAGTATGCTCTAAAACGTTTTTTGAAAGACTGGGTATTTTCAGTTATTATATGGTTAAATACATTTATTAAGTTAAAGGCTAAATAACTGTTAATCAAATAATTTATATACTTCCTTTTTTTGCCTAGTTGATCTATTAATCTTTGAGAGAAGGGTATTAAGTTTCCCATCATGATTGTAGATTTGCCCATTTCTCATCATAAAAGATTGTCTTTGTTATGTAGTGACTATTATACTTTCCTCATCGATTGTTCCATTTTGTTTTCCTCAATGCATTTGCCTTGAAGTCTATTAATATTTTGCCGTTCTTACTTTTTGTTATCATCTCCCTGATGAGATTTTAAATATATTTTATTTTTAACCTTCTATGTATTTTTGAATTTTATAAATATATAAAATTATATCTATAGCAATAAGCATAAATCTGAATCTAACATTTCATTTTTACCTTCTTTTTTTGTTTAAAAGGAAGTTTTACGTTTGGCTTTATTTCTCACAGTTTACGTTAGGTTTTATATTTGCCATGCTTAGTTTCTTTTACCTCTTGCTATACACTCATATTTCCAATCATTTTACTGAAATAATCACATTTTCTCAGTGATTTTTTAAAAATTTCTTTTAGTTGTGCCCTTAAATTTTTGGCTAAAATTTTAAGAACACTTTTTTTTGGCATAAATTTGAAATCTGACCAGGATATCCAAATTCTTTTTTGATGAAATATAACTTCTAACACAATTACCCCCACCCTCCCAATGTTTTATTGAAATTATATGAAATTTTAGTGTTTGATTCTTATTAATTTTCTTATACCATCCCTTTATATTTCTCAGAATCCTTTCTTTATAACTGCATTAAGTCTCTCAACTAAACCATCAATAATTATTTAGACTTAAATATAAATTTTTCAGTTCCTAGATGTCAACAGATGATTTATTTCCCCTCACATATTGATATATTAGTCATTGATTACAACTATAAGTCAAAATTATTTTCTTGCAGATACATCATATGAATTTTGTCACTTTGACAACTTCTGTTGTCTTCTAGAATTCTATAATGCAGATGAAAAGTCAGTTTTTCAAAGTCTATTTTGCAGGAACAGTGGGATTTGCAGAAATGAGTGGGATTCTCATTTGTTGGTAATCTGTTTTGTTCTTTTTTCTTTTCTTTTTTTTTTTTTTTTTATAAATAATTTCCTCTCCCTCTTTCTCATTCAGGCATTGTTTAGTCCCCTTATCTTTGGAACTTAGAAATATCAGCAAAATGTGTTTCTGTTTTTTCTCCTGCTCTGTCACTGTGTTTTCAAATATTCATTCCTTTTATTTTCCATATCAATTTTCACTTTCAGTCTCCTCCATTTTATTACTCAGACCTTGTAATGAGTTATTTGGTAACACTTTTAAATTCTAAGCATTTCTAGTTTTCTTTTCCATGCACTTTTTTTCAGGGTGCCCTATTCTTATTTTATTTCCTTCAGGGTCAGTTTTTCATCTTGGCCCTTTTCTTTCATACTGCTGGTTTTATTAAACTGTCTCACAATTATTTTTTTTTTAAATTTTTTTAATGCTTATTTGAGAGAAAGAGAAGAGTGTGAGTGGGGTAGGGGCAGAGAGAGAGGATGACACAGAATCCAAAGCAGGCTCCAGGCTCCAAGCCATCAGCACAGAACCCAACTCAGGGTTTGAACTCATGAACCATGAGCCAAAGTCGGAAGCTTAACTGACTGAGCCACCTAGGCGCTCCATAAAAGGTCTCATAACTCTTAGTTTTTCATTCATAATTACAAATGAAGAACTGGGTGGACTGCACAGGAAAGCTGGTCTGGATTTCCATGAAGGTACATAAGTCTATTTAATCATTTCCCCATTTTGTGTTCCACAGAGACCTGGGAAGCAATCCTTCAGGTTCAGTTCTGCTTTATGATCTGATCCTAATGCCCACTGTAAAAACCTTTTGTCAGTCAGATTCCCCACTTATTTATAAAATTTATGAAACAATTCTTCCAGTTTTGATCAAGGGGCATCTGTTGTAGGCCAACCTCTCTTTATATTGGGTATGGGAGAGGAAATTGTTTTAGAGTTAGCACATTAATTAATTTCTAACAAGAATTCACTCTGGTCTGTTTCTACATCCTATAGTTACTGACCCCAAGCTTGAAATTTCTCTGTGCTCTCCTGCTGACTTTGGATTGTGGCTTTTCTCTGCTGGTTTCTTGATTACACAGATGCTGTTGTAAGACAGATTCTGCCTTCTACCTTCTGAGAGTTTCTCCAAACTTCTGATCAACTAGTAGTGACCTTTCCTATCTTCCTGCAGTATGATGCGTTTGTTCCCTTTTTTTTTAAGTTTTTACTTATTTATTTTGAGAGAGCGAGCAAGTGCAAATGGGAGAGGGGCAGAGAGAGAGAGAGAATCCCAAGCAGGCACCATGCTGTCAGTGCAGAGCCCGAGATGGGGCTCGAACCCACAGAGCCGTGAGATCATTACCTGAGCCCAGACCAAGAGTTGGACACTTAACTGACTGAGTCACCTGTCCTTCTTAAATCAATCCTGTCAAAATGGGATTCTGAGATAGAAAGAAAATAAATTGCCGTTATCAGCCTGCCATTTGGGTTCAGATCTGAATACAATTTTTAATTACTTTTTTTTTTTTTAAGTAGGCTCCATGCCCAGCAGGGCCCAACTCATGACCCTGAGATCAAGAACTGAGCTGAGATCAAGAGTTGGATACTTAGGGGCACCTGGGTGGCTCAGTCAGTTAAGCATCTGACTTCAGCTTAGGTCATGATCTCACAGCTTGTGAGTTCGGGCCTTGCATTGGGCTCTGTGTTGACAGCTCAGAGCCTGGAGCCTGCTTTGGATTCTGTGTCTCCCTCTCTCTCTGCCCCTCACCAACTCATGCTCGGTCTCTCTCTCAAAAATAAATAAACATTAAAAAAAAAAAAAAGAGTTGGACACTTAACTGAGTCACCCAGATGCCCCTTAAATGCAATTTTTTTAAATAAGGTTTTCTCTGTCTTCTAATCATAGTCATATTATAAAAGCAACTTAAGAGAATCACAAGGGGGTATTTTCAGATTCAAAGTATTTGCAAATCACTTTAAATTTTGTCAGTATTATACCTGTCAATTGCTTGAAGATCATTGGCTGGATTCCAAGTAGGATCAAACAATACAACAACATTGGCACCAACAAAATTGAGGCCTAGTCCACCAGCCCTGAGGAAACAGAATTGGGCACATTAAAATAGCAAAAGCATAGTCATTGCCTTCTAATTCAATTTGCCAGGTTTCTGTAACCAAATCAACACAATACTGCATTAACATCATAAAAGATGATTAAAACACAAACATGCCACAAACAAAACAGCTACAGAATAGTTTTTCTACCATTCTAGAATAATCCTAAAAGAAATTGACCATTAAAGCCCACGTAAATAGGTTGTACTGTTTTTTTTCATTGTTTTGGATATTCAAATACGATGCTGTAAGGTCTTCCTAACATAATTTTTAAAAATTGTAAGTATGGTCCAACTAAATAAAGTAATATACACATTTTTAAAAACCAAGGCAGGAGTAGATGCACTTCTTACTCCTCTCAGTAAGTGCAGCTTAAAATGCTGGGCATCATATATAAAATAAATGTAAGACCTGAAAGGTAGAGAGAACAAAGCATGGCTAGAGACTATAAGAACTAAGGAAGGACATGGCAGTGAGTTCTCCAGCTTTGTTTTTGCTTAAAAATCCCAGACTGGGTTCTGGAGAAACCAGCAAACTGGAAATGCCAACAGTCAAGACCAAAAAAAAAAAAAAAGGCCCAAGAAAAGCCCTTTTCCTTTAGCTAAAGAACCAGGAAAGGTATAGACTTTTAACACAGAAAATGTTAGATAATAACCCGCCTATTTTTGGAAACACCATGGAAAAAAAATCTATGACCTGAATCCCAACCTGGTCAGTAAAGGCTGAGTGAGGAGATTAGATTTCCACTCTTGCTTGACTAAAATGGGGTGCCTCTCACCTCCACTCAGAGGATATCACAGAAGACTGAGGAGCTGGGACATTCATTTCTGCCCAGCTATAACCCAGTCGCCTCTGTAATGTCAGTGGAGGACGTACAGAAACAGTAATCAAGTGCCTCACTCTTGGGATGTCAATAAAAGCCAAGCAAGAAACATGGATTCCCATCCCTATGTGGCTGGCATGATGTCTGGCTAAAATAGAGGGGGAAAGCCCCTCTATAGATAGATAAGCTCAAAATAAAAAATTACAAAATGTGTGAAGAAACCATGTACCATGAGCAAGAACAAGAGGGAACAACAGAAGGATTAGCAGCCCCAATTCAGGAGTTAACAGAGCAAAAAGAGCCATTTAAAAAGGGATTTTAAAAAATAATGATTGAAATTACTAAAGAAACAAAAGAAAAGCTAGAAAACATAAAGAACAAAATATAAGTAAAAATGATTAGGCAGATTTGAAAAATACCAATAGGGCTTTAAACATGAAAAATACAGTCTTTAAAAACTCACTAAATGGGTTAAATAGAAATTTCTAACATAGAGATAATTAGGAGCATTATGGCAGATCTCATCAAATTAGATGGGGGTGAACAGACAAGGAATGGCAGATGACAGCTTGTCTAGAAGTTCGGTACTATTTGAAGTATTGTTGAAGGCATTTGTTACTTTGGAGACATTATTTAAGAAATTAAGCATGTTTATGTACTTTATAAAACTTCACAGAAGACAATATCCTATGTCATTTAATGCTCGTAGGTAAGGGCTCATATGAGAAATTACTTCTTGAATCCATTCACAGGAAAATGGGAATCCAGAGTGCCTCTCAATGCAAGAGTTCAAGGAGAATTTCGGTGTTCAAGTAGCGCATTCATCATATATATAATTTTATGCCTCATTTTAAGTAATTTTTTGTTGACTTTTTACATTTTACATGTTTGCTTTTAACTTTTTTTTTTAAAAACAATTATTATCCTTGAGAGAGACAGCACAAACAGGGGAGGGGCAGAGAGAGGGGACAAAGGATCCAAAGCAGACTCTATGCCAAAGCACCCAGCCTGATGTGGGGCTCAAACTCACAAACTGTGAGATCATGACCTGAGCCAAAGTTGGACGCTCAATGACTGAGCCACCCAGGCACCCTGCTACATTTGTTTTTAAAGTCCTCTGAAATTGTTTTTGCAAGATAGTGGGGGTAAATCTATAAAGTACTTATTACATTAGATGTCAAAAGTTAGGGATTTGTTGCCCCCCAAAAGGGATTAATCTTCTTAGGTGTTTATACTGGCATAAATCTTGCTCTAAAGTGTATATATTCTTTAAAAGGTTTTAATGAGAGATTCATAAATAGGTGTTAGAACTGACTTAACTTTTATAAAACCTATTAATGTAGAGCTGCTATGGTTGAGACCAGGTAGACAGAGGGAGGAAATACCTGGCCCACTAACCCTAGTGAGCTCTCTAGGGCTGCTTGAGCATACTTTAAAAGCCACTGCTACAAATGATTCTTAGTTATTTGATTAATAACTCAATTACTCAATTAAGTCTGACTGTTCTGACCACAGACATGAATAAAAACACTACCACAGAAAATTCCTAGGAGGAAACATCCATTTCTTTTGATTGTTATCTTTATAAACCCAGACATATAAAGAGAATCCAGTGATGATAAGGAAATTGAGAAAAAAGGTTAGGTAAAACTCAAGATATTGTTATTTCAGTCATAATTAATATAATAGCATTTTTGCTGCTTCTCCTCAAAGCCAAATAAAACAAGGCAATATAATCATAACCACTGAAAATTAATCCAGTAATAATTTTTAAATTACCCTAAATCTTAAAAGCAATTACATAAAAATCAAGTTATCAAATTTTATTTTCTTACATTGTGGAGACAAGGCAAATGTTAACATCTTGTGTACTGTTGAACTCTTTCACGATCTTGATTCTTTCCTCTGATTTCGTACTTCCATCCAGTCGTCGGTAATCAAGGCCAGCTGCCATACAGTATTGCTGCAGAACATCAAGTAACTAGAGAAAAGGTATGGAAATGGGCAAAGACAAATGTATGGTTTAATAAATTTCGTACCACTATAGAGAGAAGATTTACTAAGTATTAATAATTGCTGCTCACAAGTTCTTTCTTATAATTACAAGAGCAACAAATATTTTCCTGACTTCTGGCTTATGTATTTCTCCCCACTATCCTGAAACTGACTATAATATTCACCAATGGTTGTTTTTTAAATCAATCTTTCAGGGAAAAAAAAATCAAACTTTATTTTTTTTTGAAACTAAAACCAAATAAAAAGTATTGGCCAAATAATTTATGTAAGTGAATTTCATTATTTGTGCTATTTTCCAAGTTCTAAAATCTCTTACATGCCTTAAAGAACACTTTAATTATTAATAAAAACATCAACAGAGAATTAAAAATCTTTGAGTTTGCTCTTTGACAGTAATTTTGATATCATTGAGATTTAAGTGTCTGTTTTAAAAGTTGCTTATGTCACTACTATTTTCTACAGTATGTATAAGATAAAACTGTGGCTGGACACTGTTATGTCTCTTAGGATTTATGCCTCAAGAGTTAGGGCTGGGCCAATTAAGAGTATATACTTCAGAAGGAACTTACCTTGGTGGAAAAGGAGAAAAGAAGTATTTTATCTTTGTTTTTCCTACAATGATTTAAAAGCTGCTGAAGGACCTAGAAATGAACCACAGAAATCAACCACCAATGAACCAGTTCCAACTAAAAGCACACTTTATACATATAAACATCACTAGAGAATTTCTTAAAAATTATTTTTATACAACATAACCTCAGTCCTCTTTCCTAATTCCCTTCATTTTTGCCAAGTTAGAGAAATAAAGTATTAGATATTACATGAAATGTTATTCATCATCATACTGTCAATAATGAGGTAAGGTTCCCAAAGACTTTTGTTTCATCTCATCTGGTTTTAATAAAAAAGAAACATTTTAGATTATGGGATGCATTTAAATGAATTAATTTAATTTCCAAAAAACACTTTCTTTATACCTACAATATGTTCAGAAACTAAATTACAGAACAGTATTCCTTTTAGGAAGTATTTAAATTTTTTCTAGATAGACGTAATGAAATGTGTTTAATTACATCTAGGTCTTGATATTTGTTTTCTTAAAATAATCAGTCACATATACACCTCTTCTTATTTTATCCTCTCTGCTTCTCTATTTACAGTAAGTCCTGACTTCCAGATTTGATTCTGACCTCAAAATGTCAATAATTTGCCCCAAATATAGTGCTTTTAGGGAGGAAGCAAATAATCCAAACCTGTGTATAACAGTATCACTGTTATTTTTAAAATAGGCATTTCCACATCTGGCAGTGACAGTTCCAGAACACTGTGGAAAAGTAATCCACAAAGGAAAGAAAAGGAATTTTCTGTACTAAGCCTAAAGTTTTTCTGAATTATGCAATAAACACTTCAATTTTGTTTATTCACTGATAAGCATTTAAACTTAAACAAAAAATCATATTCAATATAACACTCTTTTAATAATTGACTAAGAGAAGATATTGTGCTAACTCTGACCCCCATGGTCCAATCCCTCAGAAAAAGCTATAGAAAAAAAAAAAGCTACTCAAATAACCAAACGGTGATAAAAATGTCATAGATCAAGTCAACATAATTTTAATACTTGCAAAACTTATAAAGTAAGTTTGGCATTAACTTTATTTTTTAATAAAATAACTGATTCTGTATAAAGGATGTGCATTTGAACTTCACATAATACAATAACTTTTTAAAATTAAAGACTTTTTTTAGAGCAATTTTGGATTTTCAGAAGAACAGAGTAAAATATACAGAGAATTTGCCCAGAATCCCTCTCCCGCATCTTATATCCCTGCCCCTCCCTGCACAAAGTTTTCCCTATTATTAACATCTTGCATTAGGGTGGTACATTTGTAACAACTGATGGATGAATAAATTGTTAATAAATTATTATTATAAACTATTATTAAATTATTAACTATTATTATTAACTAAAGTCTGTTAACATTATTTATAATAGGGCTCATTCCTTGTGGTGTACATTCCATGAGTTTTGACAAATATATAATGACATGTATTCACCATTAAAGTATTATATGGAATTGTTTCACTGCCCTAAAAATTCCCTGTGCTCCATCTATGTATCCCTCCTTGCAAACTCCTGACAACCATTTATTATTTTATTTTCTCTACAGTTTTGCATTTTCCAGAATATCATAGAGTTAGAATTATACAGTAAGTAGTCTTTCAGACTAGCTTCTTTCACTTAGTAATATGCATTTAAGGTGACCATGTCTTTTCGTAGCTTGATAGTTCATTTCTTTCTATTGTTGAATAATAGTCTATTGCCTGAATGTATCACAACTTATCTATTCATCTACTGAAGGACATCTTGGTTGCTTCCAAGTTTTGGCAATTATAAATAAAATTGCTAAAAGTATCTGTGTACAGGTTCTTGTGTGAACTAAGTTTTTAATTTACTTGGGTAAATATCAAGGAGCGCTGTAAATAACAATGTTCACACTAAGAAATCTTAAACGTAACTTTTCTCAAATTAGTCAAGCCTAGAGAAGAACATGACCCCTATATGATCCCAACAGCACTAAACTCGGTTTTCTAAGCCTTTTCCCCCACCCCTCACAGTAAGTGGCTCTGTGGTATTTCCCAAGGGAAGGGAAAATGAGGATTCTTATCAGGGGAATAAGTGCAATTTTTGACCATCTGCTTGAATAGTAGTTGAGGTCAAAAAAAGACCTTCACATTTAACAGAAAGAGCTGGAGTTCATGAGTATAGTTCTGAGGGTATGAAGGGTACAGTGAGCATTATATCAACAAATAAATTGCAGCTGTAGGCTGACCTATAATAAGAGAAGCAGAACTAGTATCTATCATCACTTGAATTCAAGAAGTACATGCAACTTGGATTTCTTAACCCCAGAGACAACAGATTATAAGCCTATACATTTTGTATCACGAAATTACCAGGTGATGTTGATAATCAAATGATGAAACACAATTTTAAAAATATAACCTTAGGTTATTAATATCAGTCTCTTTCTTGTTGGTGTTCTCTCACAAAGTAAATTATAGGCGCCTTTCACATATAAAGACATCAACCCAGACTCCATCAATAATTCATGCTTGCTTTTTCCCTTCTAAAACTCATAACAAAAAAAATGTAATAATTATTTTAATCAGACATTATTTCTAAATATACATTAATGAGTAGTTATAAAATTCCATTTAATATCAAGAGTAACTTTTTAGTGAAGAGTCACAATAAATGATATTTAAATATATAAGAATAGATAATACAGTTTTCATAAGGAGGCCATGATTTTTGAAAATATTCTATTGGCTTGAATTATGGGATAATAAGTGCTCAGTTCCAAATTAATTGAGCTTTTTATATAGTTTTATTTAAAATAAATAAAGTCGGGGCACCTGGGTGGCTCAGTCAGTTGAACTTTCCACTCTTGATTTCAGCTCAGGTCCTGATCTCACAGTTTGTGAGATCAAGCCATCAGGCTCTGTGCTGACAGCATGGAGCCTGCTTGGAATTCTCTTTCTCCATCTCTCTCTGTCCCTCCACCATTCATTCTCTCTCTTTCTCTCCCAAAATAAGTAAACATTAAATAAATAAATACATAAATAAATAAAAGTCAATAAAATGGATGACAAAAATAGATTTATTATTGTTAGGAAATATTGGTAGGAAAATTACTACTATTAGTTTGAATTATTTATTGTCATAATAAAAGAGAATATTCTCACTAATACAAACTTATTTATTTAAAAATACACAACTCTCAACAAAGTGGGTACAGAGAGAACATACCTCAACATAATAAAGGCCATATGTGACAAGCTTACAGCTAATGTAATATCCACTGGTAAAAACAAAGCTTTTCCTCCAACATCAGGAATAAGACAAGGATGCCTACTCTTGTCACTGTTATTCAGCACTGTACTGGAAGTCCTAGCTAGAGCAATAAGGCAAGACAAGGAAATAAAAGGCATCCAAATGGCAAAGGAAAAAGTAAAAGTGTCTCTGTTTACATATGGCATGATCTTATATATCAAAAACCTAGACTCCACAAAAAACTGTTAAAACTAACAAATTCAGTAAAATTACAGGATACAAAATCAATCTACAAAAATTCATTGCATTTCTGTACATTAATAAGGAACCATAAGAAGAAGAAATTAAGAAAACAATCCCATTTACAAATGCATAAAAAAGAACCAAGTAAAAATAAATTTAACCAAGGAGATGAAAGGCCTATACATTGAGAATGATAAGACACTGAAGAAGACACAAATAAATAGAAAGGTATTCAGTGTTCGTAGGCTGGGAATGTTGGAAAATGTCCATACTACTCAAAGCAATCTATAGATTCAATGCAATCCCCATCAAAATTCCACGGCATTTTCCACAGAAATAAGAACAAACAATACTAAAATTTGCATGGACTCACAAAAAAACCTGAATAGTCAAAGCAATCTTGAGAAAGAGCAACAAAACTGGAGGCCTTGTTGGAAATCACACTTCCTGATTTCAAACCATACTACAAAGTTATGGTACTATATGGTACTATATGGTACTGACATTAAAACAGACAGGTCAATGGAACAAAACAGAGAGTCCAGGAATAAAGCCAAACATATATAGTCACTTAATTTATGACAAAGAAGCCAAGAATATACAAAGGGGAAAGGATACTCTCTTTAATAAATGGTGCTGGGAAAACTGGACAGCCACATGCAAAAGAGTGAAATTGATCTCGGTAAGACATCTGCACCCCCATGTTTACTGCAGCATTGTTTATAACAGCCAAGACTTGGAAAAAATGTTAGGTGTCTATCGACAGATAAATGGATAAAGAAAACATGAAATACACATATACAATGGAATATTCGGTCATAAAAAAGAAAGAAATCCTGGCATTGCAACAACATGAATGACATTATGCTTCATGAAATAAGAGAGACCAAGAAATATAGATACTGTATGATCTCACTTATATGTGGAAACTAAAAAAAAAAAAAAAGTTTGAGGGGTGCCTGCATGGCTCAGTCGTTTGAGCGTCCGACTTTGGCTCAGGTCATGATCTCACCATTCATGAGTTCAAGCCCCGCATTGGGCTCTGTGCTGACAGTTCAGAGCCTGGAGCCTGCTTCAGATTCTGTGTCACCCTCTCTCTCTGCTCCTCCCCCACTCACACTTTGTCTCTCTCTCTCTCTAAAAAATAAATAAAAAATTTAAAAAAAATTTTTTAAAAGTTTGAATTTATAGGTGCAGCGAACAGATAGGTGGTTGCCAGAAGCTAGGGGTGGAGGCAGGCAAAATCGATGAAGGTGGTCAAAAGGTACTTTTCAATTGTAAGATAAACAGGTGTTATGGATTTAATGTACAGCATGGTGACTATAGGTAACAATGCTGTATTATATATCCGAATGTTGCTAAGAGAGTTGATCTTAATAGGCCTCATCATAAGAAAAAATAACTATGTGTGGTGATTGACATTAAATAAACTTATTGTGATAATTATTTAGCCATATACATATGTATCAAATCATTATTTTGCACCCCTAAAACCAAAACAATGTTATATGCCAATTATATCTCAATTAAAAAAATACATACCCAAGTATTTAAGGTAATCTTCTTGGCTTTTATTCAATTTTATTGAATTTAGAGGTCCAAGTAAACTACACTATGATGAATTTATGTAGATTAACTGCTAAAAATATTTCCAGGGTTTTAGAAACAACAACAACCTACCTCGAATTACTTATTTTATTTATTTAGCCAAAAGAAATAACTTACTCTTTAAAAAATTAAACCATAAAGTTGAGAATTGTTCTGTAATAGTCTCTGAATCCATAAAGATTCTTGACAGTTATTAAAGAGTTAAACAAGCAAAGTCTGCTGCAAAAAGGCTGGAAGCTGTCAGCAATCATGCAGCTGTCACAGGCCTACGTCATGGGTGGAGAACCTAGCCATACTTTTCACACCTTCCCTTAGTAATATATCACCAAGGGCAGCACCTACAGGTCAGTTTCCTAGTGTACAACAAATGCTCCCTTGCCACAAATGAGATTAGCAACCTTCCAATACAGATTGGCAAGTGAAACCAAGAGGCAGAAAATTCAGTATAGACAGAAAGGTCTTGTCCACCTTGAACTCTTTAAGAAGTTCCTTTCTCTAAGTCCAAGCTATTGTATAGCCTCCTCCTCGTATTTGGCACTAGCGTTTGTGTTTCTGGTAGATTATCTCCTTAAACATTTGAAGACAAGCTATTATATATGCAGCACAACAGCGCACATTTTTAAGCAGGCATAAGTCTAATACATTGATAAGGAGAGTCTAAAGTGTATTTGATGTAACCACTAAGTGAGACCCTACTGCATGTATGGTTCATTGTGAGCTAGTAAATGCTGACACAGCTACGCCAGTCATCTTTGGCCAGTCTCTTCTGAATGATTGGGTATCTGTTCTGATTAGTTGGTGTCCCTGTCACACTACTGATAAATATTTTGAATATCATCCTTGTGTGTATGCAGCCTGAGAGAAGAGCACTTACCTTCATCTTACCACTGTATTTTGGGTCAGAGAGTGTTTCAAAGGCTGCATCTTTGCTTTTCTGCACAAAATCTGGGAATTTGGAAAATACCTGATCACATATCCTTTTGATAAGTGTTTCCTTAAGGAGAAAAGGTAGAAGAAAAGAAATTTCAACTTAACACATTTAAACCTATATAAATTGAGATTGTTTATGAAAAAAATTCTATTTAGAAGGAACATATTACTTTGAAGATATTATCTTCTCTAAGTCAGACTAATAATTCAGAAAACCTTAAAGTGATAATGTTAATTACATATGGTTTTGATGAGTTCTGAGATAATGATAGGACTAATAATGTTATCATTATTCTTTTATGATTTCCAAAACAAGAAATCAAATACTTCCTAAAGAGCAAACAGTACTATCAAAGAACAATATTAAATTCTTATTAAATTTTAAAATTACATTTAAACAGCATTAAGATTATAACACAAAAAGAAAATAGAAAATCATTATGTAAAAAGCTTTAAAGAAGTTTTTTAAATTTATGTTGTGCTCTAGAATAAGATACAATCGAAATGACCAAAGTAAATGATTGCATTTGTCTAAACTTTGAAATTACTCATTTATGCCAGCTTGGGAAATACTCCTAATGTTTAATATACAGGTTATTACAAATACATTTTAATCCAATAGATTGAACAGATGGAATTAGACACATGATTAGTGGAAGAGGACTGACTCATCAAATATCTTACTTAGTAATTACATCAAATATGTTAGGAAAACGAATATATGAACGTTATCACAGGTATAAAAAAAGAACTGTTATTTTAACTTAGGCTTTAATTTTCTCACTTCAATTAAAAACATATGAGCATATATTTCTTTGACACCTAAATTTAAAAATGAGCAAGTTCAGTTTCCTCTTTAATTGCATGCAAAAATAAAGATATCTTTATTGGCTAAGACATTTTATACCAAATATAAAATCTTTATACCAGTAGCATCATGAAGAAGTACAAAAAGCCAACTCAAACCTGTTGTTTGGAGGTGCTAGCAGTCTGCAGTAGTGCAACATGGTTAGCTACCTTTTGAAGGACTGCAAGGTAACTGAAATACAAGGTTTTCACTGTTTCGCCATGTGAATTGGTCTGTAACCAGAAAGACAGAAAATAAAAACAGCAAGGAACTAACATGGCTATGTAACTACTTACTTCATGAAATCTATCACTTACACTAGTATTTATCATTTGGTTACTACTAGCACAATACATTTTGAGAAAATAATGGTCAACTGTTACACAAAATATCCATGCATCACTAATGTGGAATCATACTTTTGGTGAACCATAATACAGTGATGTTTAAAAAATAAAAAAAAAAAAGAGGGAGAAAGTCCTCATTTCAGAAAGTATTTATCCTCATGACACACAGTGATAGAAATGCTGCCAGAAGAGGTCCCTGGTAATAAAACTATGGCATGGAGGCAGGGCTGTAACAGAGCCCTTCACTATTCTCATTTATATTCCAAGGCTTCCTAGGAAACTGTGCATTTACAAAAGAGTGAGGTGGCTAAAAACAGCAAAATAAATGAGAGGTGGAACAAATATCAATCTAGAGAAATATTTATTTAGGGTCCCTCTATGTACATGGATATTTGATAGATAACTTGATAATAAAATAGGTGAAAACGGGCAGGAAATATAGATAGGTTAAAAAAATACAAAGTATATTTGTTTCTAAATAAAAATAAAATACTCTATTATACCAAAACACAGTTCTTATTAATATTCTATCAGAATATTTTAAGCCTGCTATCAAAGAGTAAGTTTACTAGTAAGGGATAATGAGAAAGTTTTAAAAATTAGATGAAATTTCAAGATGAAAGTAGGCTACTTTCTAATAAAAGTTGAAAGGGAGGATATCAAATTGAAGCTACTAGTTTCTGAGAGATACTGAAAAAGTGGTTTATTGAAAAGATATATGAATACTGTATTTTGCTATGATTACTATTTGATATTGTAAAATATTTTTGAAAACTATTCCTTTTTATTAATTTATGGTTTCTAAATTTAGGGAACTGAGGAAAAGTTATTTTATCTGCTCCTTACTCTTACAGTAGAATAGACAACTGTGTAATCAAAACCAAGATCGTGAATATACCACACAGAAATGCTTGCCTTGAAACAACAATTTCTCTTTTTCCGGCCACTGTTACAGCTACAAGGCTCAGAAGACTGAAGTATCAAAGTCACATCTTTTGTTTCTAATACTGTTTGATAGACAGCTTTCTGAAAATCTGTCAGAGAACAATACACCATCTGCCAAGATAAAACACAAGGTGATTATCGGTACTTTTTAATAGTAGTAATAGTCACAATGCACATCAGATTTTATAAATTTTAAGAGTGAAACTGCTGATAAACTATTTTTCTTTTAGATACATTATTATGACAAATTCTCCTGATTTTCCTATACTCTTTGCTACCATCTTACCCTAAACTACATAAATAGAACTTTATTTTCAAATAAATCTCACAGAACTTTTTTTTCAACTGAAAGGAATCAAAATATGAAAAAATAAGTTAAGTGTTTTCCTTATATATTTCTATATAGAATGTACTCTATATTTCAGGGTTTCATACTATTAGCCCATCATGCAAATATATGACTACAGTTTAGGTCAGATAAAAAAGTAGATGAGAAAAGGGAAAACTTTAGAACAATCGTATGAATAGTATTTAATGAATTACTTGAAAATTTATACTAAAAACAGCATAAAGTATTTGTATTTTATATCCTGGTGTAAATTTCTAATATTAGTAAAGGTAAGAATTAAAAAATACACATAAAACAACTACAAGTTTCTATTTTGTGTCCAATTCCAAGAAAAGAAGAAAATATGATAAAATAATGCCACTAAGTTATGTGGGATATAATTTACCTTAGATTTCTAGTAGGACTGGAAACTGGTAAATGTCTTCTAGATGTAGCTCTATATAATCAAGGTCATAAAACTCATAATAAGATTTTGAAAAATGTGAACAAAAAGGAAAAACCATCTATCTATAAATATTTATGTATTTATATCACTACAACAGAATAGTATTGCTAAAAAATGACAAATTCTGTTGTTTCTTTTGCTATAAAGAAGCTTCTTAGTTTGATTAACCTCACTTTTTAAATTTTTGCTTTTGTTGCTTATGCTTTTGATGCCATATTCAAAAAAATCATCAGCAATCATCACAAGATCAACGTCAAGGAGCTTTTTCCCTGTTTTTCTAGGAGTTTTACAAGATCACATCTTGTGTTTTAATCTTTAACCCATTTAGTTACTTTTTGTGAGTAGTAGAAGATAGGAGTCCATATAAATATACAATTTTCCCACTACCACTTATTGAAAAGAGTATCTTACTGAGTATTCTTGGCTCCCTTGTCAAATATTAGTTGACTGTATATACATGGGTTTATTTCTGGGCTCTTTATTCCACTCTACTGGTCTATGTGTCTGTTTTTATGCCAGTACCATACTGTTTTGTTTACTATAGCCTTGTAATATAGTTTGAAATCAGGAAATGTGACACCTGACAACTTAGCTGTTCCTGCTCAAGATTGCTTTGGCTATTTTGGGGTATATGGTGGTTCCATACAAATTTTAGGACTGTCTGTTCTATTCCTGAAAAAAACTGCCATAGGAATTTTTTTTTTTCAACATTTATTTATTTTTGGGACAGAGAGAGACAGAGCATGAACGGGGGAGGGGCAGAGAGAGAGGGAGACACAGAATCGGAAACAGGCTCCAGGCTCTGAGCCATCAACCCAGAGCCTGACGCGGGGCTCGAACTCACGGACCGCGAGATCATGACCTGGCTGAAGTCGGACGCTTAACCGACTGCGCCACCCAGGCGCCCCACTGCCATAGGAATTTTTATAGGGATTGCATGGACATTTTAACAATACTAATTCTTCCAATCCATGAACATGAGTATCCTTCCATTCATGTGTGTCTTCTTCAATCTCTTTCATCAGTTTCTTATAGTTTTCAGTGTATAGGTCTTTCACCTCCTTGGTTAAATTTATTCCCAAGTATTTTAAAACAGGTAGTAACATTTACTAAACACTTCTTACATGCCACACACTTCAGAGCAACCATGTGAGGCAAAAACTATCACCATTCCCACTTAACAGATGGGAGCCAAGGTTTGAGAGACTTAGCAAATTGCTCAAGGTCATAAAACTCGTAACTAGGGAGCCAGGATTCAAGCCTATAATATTTGACTCTAGAGCCCAAGCTCTAGACACTCTGTGCACAACTCTTTATTCATATTTTAGTTGTTGTTCCTACTGGAAAGACAAGTAATATACATAAAATTGCACAAAATATTTTCAAAAGTGAGGGTTCATTAAGTATTCCAATTAAATGACAATATCTGCTTTAGATCAAAAAGTCAAATGTTGGGGCACCTGGGTGGCTCAGCTGGTTAAGCATTCAACTCTTGATTTCAGCTTAGGTCATGATCTCACAGTTCATGAGACTGAGTCCTGTGTCAGGCTCCGCAATGTGTGGAGCCTCCTTGGGATTCTCTCTCTGCCCTCCCCTGCTCGCACTCTCTCTCAAAAATAAAGAAATGAACTTAAAAAAAAGTCAAACATTTTATCATTTTCCCCAACTTGCATATCAGTAACATATTTTCCTTTCAAGTCTATCTTTTTAAAGTAATAATCAACAGGACATCCTAAGACTAGAGAGTTTTTGATAGCATTGCCCTTATTTGGGACAAAATTAATTAAACTTAGTTCATGGTAATTTATAAAACCTTTTTTCCATTACCTGAGCAAGAAGAACTACCAGATTAAAAACTATACAAGAGGACCACAACATTAAAAAAAAAAAATCTCTTAAGGTTTACTCTTCAAATGTTCTTAAATAATTAACAGAATTTAATTATAACTTTCCTAAAGTTCTTCAAACTAAGTTAGTTGTATAACTGCAAATGGCATTCTAAAAAAAACAAAGCTTTTAATCACTGTGGTCCTATAGCTGTAATTAAGGTCTCATGGAATATACTGGGCTGTGGATAGTAGGCAATATATGAAGGATAAAATATGAATGGATAACAAATTAGGGACAGAGCTCTTCTTTTCCAACTGAGGAAGAACTGCAGCAAAAGCCTTCTTATAAGAGAAATGAATTTAATGCATACTAACAATAAACCCGCTAGCTAACCTGCTAGATTGGGTTCAGTTAACATTTTCTGAAATTTTGCACATAATATTTTTTTCCATACTACTCAGGCAAAAAAATCCCCATATTCATAAAATACCATAGGAGACAGATTTTCTTTTAAAAAGAATTTGTTCAGGAAAAAAATAAAACATGAGAAATTAATAATTTAAACAAATGCAGTTCTCACCCGGTCTTCCTTCTTAGGCAACTGATCCTTGATCAGAGTCTTGGTACGCCGGAGAAACCAGCCAGACATCTTCTTTGCAAGCCTTTGCATGGCCTTTCGGCCAGTAGCTAGTTCTCTTTTTGTTGCTGTGTGTCTCTGACCATGTTCTACTGGGTCAGAAAACTGCTTCTTGAAGTAGATCCTACTACCTAAAAGTCCTGGCACAGCCCTATATAAAGGCAATAACAAAAATATTAGGGCTTTGGTCAATTATCTAAAAAGAAACACATTGACTTCTTTCTGAGTCTAAGAAATAGTACTAAGTCGCTTGTTCATGAATGGTAACAATAACAAAATAAAAGAAAACAGAGTGTTCTTTCTTTATGACAGTTTCAGTAAATAACTATAAGATGACAGAATTGGTAAATACGTTCAGATATTTACTTCAAGGACCGAGACTAACATATAAAGAAAGGTTTTCATGGGACTCTACTCTGTATATCATGTTTGGGACAAATACATCTGTAAACATAGCTGTATTTGGGTCCCCCCTCCCCACCCCAGAAACTATTAATTAGCAAACAAGGTAACACTAAGTTAAAGAAATATTAAAAATTTTCCAAAACATAAAAAGTGTTTTTACTCACCAGTCCATAACACACCACAGTTCTTTCATGTTGTTCTGAAGAATGGTTCCAGTGAGGCCAATGCGGACATTACATTTTAAAGCTTTCATAACTTCTGTTACTCTAGCCTTTGGATTCTTAATTCTATGAGCTTCATCCACAATGACAGCTGACCATTCCAAACTACAAAGTGAGAAAAAAGGGGGAAAAAGTTTAGAAAACTTATCATACATGGTGAATGAATACCTTATTACATTTATGTAAGTGCAGAACATCTTTTGGGGTCATATAATATGTTAAATAAAAGCTCAAGTTCTGGAATTAGATGGTCAAAGTTTAAATTTAATGTCTACCACTGACAGCTGTTGTAGGCTTAGGTGAGTTACTTCTCCGTGCCTCAGATTACCCCTGTCTTTCTGACAGCTTTCTTGAAACAGGAGCATACTATTATTAGCTTCTAAGTGAAGTAAAGTCAAATCCTAGATCTGACAAAAATGGTAAATCTAAATCAACTTTAATAAATATATCAAATGTAAATGGATTAAACACTCCAAATAAAAGGCAGGTTATCAGAATGGATACAAAAGCAAGATCGAACTATACATTAACCACTAAAGGCTCACTTTAAATATATAAAAATATATTCAAATAAAAAGATAGCAAATGATAAATATTCAGTAAGTACAAGAAGACTATATTGTCCATATTGATATCAGATAAAACTTCACAATTATTAGATATAAAATGGAGCATGTTTTTTAAAGATAAAAGGATTAATTCATAAGAAAAAATACTAACCATATATGTGTGTGTACCTAATAAGAGTTTCAAAACACTGTATGTAAATTGAAAGCTGACAGAACTGAAAGGAGAAATTTAACAATACTCAAGTACAATTGAAGATTCCAACATTCCTGTCTCAGAAATTGTAAAACAACTAGAAAATCAGTACGAGAACACTTAAGTGTTAACAGCTCCTAACTTGACTTTATTGATATTTATAGAATACTACACCTAACAACTGTAGAATAAACATTTTTTTTCATGAATACATAGGCCAGAAAAATGCAAATTATACAACAGAATACCAGAATACCACCACAGACACACTAAAATATCTAAAAACAAAAAGACCGACAATGCTAAATGTTAGTGAATATACAAAGTAACTGAAGTCTTGTAGATCACTAGTTGGAATAGAATGATACAACCACTCAATAAAATGGTTTGGGAGTTTCTTCTAAAGTTAAACCTATGCTTAACCATAAAACCCCAAAATTCCACTCCCAGGAAATGAGAATATGTCTACCCAGGATAAATGAAAATGTATGTTTAAAAAAAGGCTTATACATAACTAACTATTCCTTACAGTTTTACTTATAATAATGAACTGGAAAACCCAAATATAAATATCCATCCTCAAATAAATGGGTAACAAAATATCGTATACTCATAAACTGCAATACAACTCAACATTAAAAAAGAACAAATACATTCAATAGCACGGATGAATCTCAAAAATATTATGGTGAGCAAAAGATGCCAGATACAACAGTTCTAGAATCTAGAAATCCAAGATCAAGGTGTTGGCAGGCTTGGTTTCTTCTGAAGCCTCTCTCCTTGGCTTAAAGATGACTGCCTTCCTGCTGTGTCCCCATGTATTCTTTCCTCTGTGCACTTAAATTCCTGGTATCTCTTTCTCTTCTAAGGACACAAGGCAGATTGGACAAGGGCCTCACCTTAACAGCCTCATTTTGACTTTATTGCTTCTTTAAGAATATTTTCTCCAAATACAGTTACATTTTGGGGTCCCTGAGGTTGGGACTTGAACCTACAAATTTGGAGGGGACATGAGTTAGCTCAAAATAAGCCTCCTAATTGGTCTTTCTCCATTTAGTTTGGCTCTCCTTGGTCTGTATACACAACAACTAGATTACTTATAAAATGCAAATCTAGGGGCGTCTGGGTGGCTCAGTTAGGTGAGTGTCTTGGTTTCAGCTCAGTCATGATCTCATGGTTCATGAAATTGAGGGAACTTTCTCTCTTTCAAAATAGATAAATAAGGGGCACCTGAGTGGCTCAGTTCGTTAAGTGTCTGACTTTTGGTTTTGGCTCAGGTCATGATCTCACAGTTTTGTGAGTTTAAGCCCCACACTGAGCTGACAGTGCAGAGCCTGCTTGGGACTTTCGGTCTCCCTCTCTCTCTGCCCCTTGCCCACTCACGCTGTCTCTGTCTCTCTCAGGATGAATAAATAACTTAAATAGATAAATAAACCTTAAAAAATAAAATAAAATGCAAATCTGACCATTTTTATCATATTAGTAATCTACTGAAAACATTTCAAGGGTACTCTATCATTCTAAGAATAAAGACCCCTAGGGGTGCCTGGGTGTTCTGTCAGTTAAGAGTCCAACTCTTGAATTTGGCTCAGGTCATGATCTCACAGTTCATGGGGTTCAAGCCCCACATGGGGCTCTGTGCTGGCAGCATGAAGCCTGCTTGGTATTCTCTCTCTCCCTCTCTCTTTCTCTGCCCTTCCCTCTCTCTCTCTCTCTCTCTCTCTCTCTCAAATAAATATTTAAAAAAAAGAATAGGGGCGCCTGGGTGGCTCAGTCGGTTAAGCGTCCGACTTCGGCTCAGGTCATGATATCACAGCTCAGGAGTTCAAGCTCCGTGTTGGGCTCTGTGCTGACAGCTAAGAGCCTGGAGCCTGCTTTGGATTCTATGTCTCCCCGTCTCTCTCTGCCCCTCCCCCATTCACTCTGTCTCCCTCTCTCAAAAATAAATAAAAACATTAAATTTTTAAAAAAAAAACTAAAAAAAAGAATAAAGATCCTTAGCTCTCCAGACAGCTTTCAATACCCTTTATGACGTTCCTTGCTTACCACACTGTTGTCTCCCAGCCACTTCCCTCTTACACGTATGCTGCAGCCATGAGATACAGAAAGTATCAAAACTGCTTTCATTTATTCAAAAGTAATGTGATCTTTATTGTTTGAAGGCCTCTGCAAATGCTGCTTGTTCCCTCTTCCTGCATTACTCCCCTACTCTTCAACTCTCACTTATCCTTCAATTCTTTTTTTTTTTTTTTAAGTTTATTTATCTTGAAAGAGAGAGAACATGCACAAACAGGGGAAGGGGAGAGAGAGAGAGGCAGAGAAAGAGACAATCCCTGCCGGCTCTGCACTGGCAGTGTGGAGCCCAACACAGGGCCTCAAACTCACAAACCGTGAGATGATGAGCCAAAATCAAGAGTCACACATTTAACCTGACTAAGCCACCCAGGCACCCTTCGTCATTCAATTCTTAACCAGCTCATAGGTCATCTTCTCTGGGAAGCTCCCTGACAACTCTCCTCACTCTGCAGCAAAGTTAGGTTCCTTATGTTCTTTCTTACAAAGGATGTTCCCACGGCATCCTTTCTTACATACTTCAACACTCATATGCCTTTATAATTATGTCTCTAGATGCCTCATTAAAATCTTAAGATGCACATAGGCATTAAGTCAGTTCATTTCTTTTGGGTACTTATAGTCCTGGAATACTGATTCTCAATATGTATATGTATTTTTTGCCAATCTACATTCACAACAAACTCCCATAATTAAAATCATTCATGAAAATCACCATCTTAGTCTAGAAGTGCCATATGCATAAAAGGTTGTACTTGAGATTTAGGACAGTCTTATCCTTCTGTAACAGGCATTGTTTGGAGAGGGAATAAAGGAAATACAATGGACTGTATAAAATCTGAAGGTTTTTCTTTCTTAGAAAATAAGTTATTATAAATTAGTTCAATAATTCTTAAATGAAATTAAATTATGCTATGGATATTTGGAGCTTTTTTGAAAATCACAATATAAAGGGATGTAAACAGAATATTAATGTAATCATTCTCATTATTCCCATTACCTGTTCAGTTCATCCAGACATAAGCGCAGTGTTTCATAAGTTGTTAGAGCAATTTCACATTTCCTCTGCTTTACACGAATCAGTTCATAGTCTTTTTTGTTACCATGTAAAACAGTGACTCTGAAATATCCCCAGGTGTCCAATTCATCTCTCCAGTTGTAGAGTACAGAAAGAGGAGCAACTATTAAGAACATCTAAAAGAAGAAGAAAAAAATTATGATATATTTTTTAAATTAAAAAAAAAAATAAAGAAATCCAGAATACCAATAGTCCTATTCTTTAGTTTCTGGCACTGCAGTTAATAAGAATAAATACAACTTAGTGATTGGATATATCTGGATATAGAAGACTGTCAAAAATACTTTGTCATCCACTTCTCTTTTATTAGGATAAAACAGATATCTAACTCTGTCCAAAGGAAGAGTTGTTTTTTATTTCCCCCCTCTCCCCGCCAAAAAAAAAAAAAAAAAAAAAAAGGAGCTGAGAGATAAGAGAGAAGCAATTTTCCAAAAGAGAAGAGTATAATCAGGACCCAAATAATAACTTCAAGAGCCAAGGGGGTAATATATAAAGCAGGACAGGTTTTTTTCTTGAAATACATGGTTTTCTGAAGCTCTTTCCTTTGCATTGCCCTAGTCCATTTCCTCTTTCCCTCTTTCAGATACTGTCAGTTGGAGACCTGGAAAATTCATTAGAAAATTGAAGCAATTAGAAGAAAACCTCTACCTCTCTTACCATTAGGTCAATAATCTACCTGTATTTATTTTCATGTATTCTGCCCTCCCACACATTACCATGGATGAACTGTCCATGTTCTTATCTGAAAATAAACCTTAAACTTACACCGTGGCTGCCATCATTTCTTGCCAACATAAAATCAATGCTGGAGAAACTGCCTCCAACTGCCCTATGAGACTAACTTTCCCTTTTTAGTGTACCACATCCATCCACAAGCAAGTAAGTTCTAATTTTTCCCAGAGTTAAAAAACAAAACAATACCCCAAATCCTCTTCCTTAAACGTACAACTCTCTTCAGCTATCCCCTATTAGTTTACCATCTTTATAGCAACGATCCCTACGAGTTATCAATACTTACTGTTTTTACTTAATCTCCTCCAGTTCTCCCTTGAATTCATATAAATGGGATGTATGTCCTAACCCTCCAACCAAAGCAGTCCTTGTGAAGATTAACAATGTATCTGTGTTTAGTTTTCACATGAATATTTTGGGGTTCCACTGACCTTCCCTGTACTAACCCCAAATCCTGCTGTCATCACCCATTTTAATTTTTTAATGTTTTTATTTCTCACTATTATCACTCTTTCTAAGCTATTATATTTAATAGTGTTACAAGTTTCTTTCCTAAAGTTTTATATTTGTCCTACTCGATAAAGATCAGCAAATTAAACATACTGAAAATTTTCAGTTTAGCAAAAATTAACTAATACAATACTAGTCTAAATCTTGCTCTCTCTTCTATGAAATATTTCAGCTAGGCCATTTGTCAGGTATAAGAATTCAAAGCTGTGATTGTATTTTGGAAAGAGAAAGAAGAAAGAACAGAAGATTAACCTACTAAATGGCAGAGCTCCTTTTTCCCACCCCAACATCAAACACACATAAATACTTTCTTGTCATACTTGATTCATCTCAAATACTTTTGCCTTTTGGCTTGGAGTTTATCCTATGAATTCTATTATTCTCTTACCTTCAAAACAAAATCTGGGATACAAATACTAAGTCCAAGTATAGTTTCATCCCATCCCCCTCCATTTCTGTTATTACAAAATGAAAATGATGGGTCCAAACTCCATCTGAGCACTTTGAGCAGTTTTCCACTTCAGATATCATTCATCAAAGTTGCCAATGAATCTAAAGATTCCTAGAATCAGCCACCAGATTCAACAAGTTTTAAAACGAAGACATTTCTTATTATTGGTCTTTGAAATTACAAAAGGTAAATAAAATAGTTCAGTAACCCGTTTTAGTACTGAGAGGTCAGAGAACTGAGTTATGCCATTTGCAAAGTCCAGAGAATGTATATAAGAAGAATGTAAAGTCTTTACTACCATGCTATGAATAATATTTCATTTAGCAAGCCTTACTTAAGCACAAGATGTCAAAACAATAAAATGGAAAGCAGTGTCCAGCTAAGTCACTGCACATAAAACAACATTATTTGTTATTCTGAAGCTAAGAAACAATTTTATAAAACTAGATCTAAAATGTAATATACATAGAATTAAAAGTTGCTTACTTAAATATTACTAACATCAATAGAGGCCACATTTAATCTTTCAACTAGAGAATACTGAATTACTTTTATCTCTTTCAACAAATCTAGTTCAATAACTGAAACACATGCTTTTAAATCTTGAATCTTCTTGTACTATGGCTTTAGGAAAATGATGTGATGTGGGCTGTGACAAAATACCCAAAGATGTTTTTCATGTGATGATTTCTGTGGTAGGAGGTACAGTATTAACGATAATCACCATACCATTATTGAGCACTTGCTGTATGCCAAGGACTGTGCAAAGTAGTTGACAAATATTAACACAAGGACTTTACATAGAAATGCTACAAAGTAGGAGTATTTAGTATTTTCCTAATAAAGGATGAGATGAGATAACTAAGGTGTAGAGATGTTAAATAACACACCCAAGGTCCTACTCCTATTAGATGGCAAAATAAGTATTTGAACCCATGTCTGTCTAATTCTAAAACTCAGCCACTACTATTTATCATATTAGTATTGTAATTTGCAAAGTCCATGACCATGAGATACAGAGCTCTCTTATTTACCACTATAACTCCAGAACTTTGTATAGTGTTTAAAAACAAAGGTGTTCAAATGATAAATGAAATAATAAATGCAACAATGCATGTCAGTGCCAGAATAGAAACAGCAATGTATATTTAGAGAACAACAATAGACAAACAGAACCAAAGCAAAGGTCTCACATGGGAGGAAGTGAAGATATCAAAGTGAAAAATAATATGTACCTTTACAGAGAGAAACTATAGACCATAAAATTGAAATTTTTGCCATACATAACTCAAATTTCTAAAAAATGTTCCCTGTAATTACCTCTACAATGTTAATTCCTTAAAAAAATGCCAAACCTTAAGAAAGAAAGAAAGAAAGAAAGAAAGAAAGAAAGAAAGAAAGAAAGAGAAAATGCCAAACCTGGAGTGCCTCAGTGGCTTAGTCAGTTACACATCCAACTACTGATTTTAGCTCAGGTCATGATCTCATGGTTCATGGGATTGAGACCCATGTCAGGTTCTGTGCTAACAGTGCGGAACCTGCTTCAGATCCTCTGTCCCCCACTCTCTCTGCCCCTCCCCACTCATGTGTGTTCGTTCTCTCTCACACACACACAAAATAAACAAACTTTAAAAAACTTTTATTAAAAAATGCCAAAACTAATTAATTTAAACCCTATAATACGTAATTGATAACTTTTCCTTTGGAATACTGTGGCTGCCCAGAGTTGGGCTCTGTGCTGATAGCTTGCAGCCTGGAGCCTGTTTCAGATTCTGTGTCTCCCTCGCTCTCTCTCTCTTCCCTATTCCTCTCATGCAGCCCCTCTCTCTCTCAAAAATAAACATTAAAAAAATTAATATGTATAGTAAATATATATGGGAATTTAAGTTTAGAATCCATTCTAGTCATGAGCCTCTCCAAATCTTTTTTTTTTAAGTTTATTTATTTTGAGAGAGAGCACACGGGGGAGGGGCAGAGAGAGAGAATCCCAAGCAGGCTCCACACTGTCAGCACAGAGCCTGTTGTGGGGCTCAATCTCACGAACTGTAAGATCATGACCCAAGCTGAAATCAAGATTCAGATGTTTAACCAACTGAGTCACCCAGATGCCCCCAAATCTTTTTTTTAAAGTAGCAGAAGAATTTTACCAAAACTTGACATTCCTTAAAAATATAAAATTACAGACCAACAGCACTTAAATTAATGGACACAAAACCAATAGATCTCAAATCTTGCAATTAAATAAATAAGGTCTGAAAATGGAAATGACAAGTAAAAGTATAAATATTCATAGAAAACATATGTAAAGCAATAAAATGAACAGTAAATCAATTATTAAGAACAGTAAAATAATTAAGAAAGTGGAATTTATAAAATATATGTCTCACCTTAAATGACATATTAGACCTGTTGGATTTAATATATACAGAATATTCTATCCCAAAGGAGCAGAATATACATTCTCTTCAAGTGCACGTTACAGTTTTTGGTATAGACCATATGTTAGGCCACAGAACAAATCTTAATAAACTTAAGGAGACTGAAATCATATCAAGCATCTTTTCCTACCACCATGCTATGAAACTAAAAAGGAAAAGGGGAGAATTCACAAATATGTAGAGATTAAACAACATGCTACTCATGATAAAAACCCTCAACAAGGTAGGTTTAGAGGGAACATACCTCAACATCATAAAGGCCATAGATGAAAAGCCCATAGTCAACATCATCCTCAATGGGGAAAAACAGAGCTTTTCCTCTATGGTCAGGAACAAGGCAGGGATGTCCACTCTCACCACTGTTATTTAACATAGTACAGGAAGTCCTAGCCATAGCAATCAGACAACAAAAAGAAATAAAAGGTATCCAAATCAGAAAGGAAGAAGTAAAACTTTCACTATTTGCAGATGACATGGCATACTATATGGAAAACCCGAAAGACTCCACCAAAAATACTGCTAAAACTGATATGTGCAGTCAGTAAATTTCTGTGAGTTGATTTCAGGACACAAAGTCAATGCACAGAAATCTGTTGCAATTCTATATACCAATAATAAAGCAGCAGAAAGAGAAATTAAGGAATCAACCCCATTTACAATTGCACCAAAAATAATAAGATACCTAGGAATAAACCTAACCAAAAAGATAAAGGACCTGTACCCTGAAAACTATAAAACACTGGTAAAAGAAACTGAAGATGTAGAGAGCCCAGAAATAACCAACATTTATATGGCTAATTAATTTATAACATAGGAGGCTAAAATATCCAATAAGAAAGGACAGTCATGGGGCACCTGTGTGGCTCAGTCAGTTAGGTGTCCAACTCTTGATTTTGGCTCAGGTCATAATCTCAAGGTTAGTGAGATTGAGCCCAGAGTTAAGGTGCATGTTGACAGCATGGAGCCTGCTTGGGATTCTCTCCCTCTCTCTCTGTCCCTCCCCTGCTCATGTGTGCTCTCTCTCTCTCTCTCTCTCTCTCTCTCTGGCTCTCAAAATAAATAAATAAACTTAAAAAATAGAGAAAGGACAGTCAAGTCAATGAATGGTGTTGGGGAAACTATACAGCCACAAACAAAAGAATGGAACTACTATCTCCTACGGCACACAAAAGTTAACTCAAAATGGATTAAAGACTTGAATGTAAGACCTGAAACCATAAAACTCCTAGAAGAAAACATTGGCAGTAAGCTCTTTGATATTGGTCTTGGTGATGATTTTTTTATATGTGACTCCAAAAGCAAAGGCAACAAAAACAAAAATAAACAAGCAGTACTACATCAAACTAAAAAGCTTCTGCACAGAAAAGGATATCATCGACAAAATGAAAAGACCACCAACTGAATGGGAGAAAGTATTTGCCAATCCTATATCTGATAAGGGGTTAATAACCAAAATATTAAAGAACACATACAAGTCAATAACCAAAAAAATCTAATTTAAAAATGGGCAGAGAGAATCTGTATAGATGTTTTTCCAAAGAAAAGGAAATGGCCAACAGGCACATAAAAAATATAACTGATCATCAGGGAAATGCAAATCAAAACCACAATGAGATATCACCTCACATCTGTTAGACTGCCTATTTTCAAAAAGACAAGAAATAACAAGTGGTAACAATGATTTTGAGGCAAGGAAATCCTTACGCACTACTGGTAGGAATTAAAATTGGTGCAGCTACTATGAAAAACAAAAAATTAAAAACAGAACTACCATATGATCTAGCACTTTCACTTCTGGGTAGTTATCTGAAGAAAACAAAAACATTAACTTGAAAAGATATATGTACTCCCATGCTCATTTCAGCATTATTTACAACAGCCAAGATATGGAAACATCTAAGTATCCAGTGATGGATGATAAAGAAGATGTGATACATACGTATCACATATATATAAAACATGTCACATATGTACATATACATGTATACACACACACACACACACACACACACACACACACACACACACAAATGTGGAATACTATTCAGCTTGGACCTTAAGGGCATTATGCTAAGTGAAACAAGTCAGACCAAGAAAGAGAAATACCATTTGACTTACTTATATGTGAAATCTACAAAATAAAACAAACCAAAAATCAAGCTCATATATCACATATATATACCACACATCACATATATATGTATGTATGTATGTGTGTGTGTGTGTGTATATATATATATATATATATATATATATATATATATATATCTCACATATCACACACACACACACACATATACATACATATATACATGTAGAATACTATTTCACCATTAAAAAGAATGGAATTCTGTCATTTGTGATAACCTGGATGGACCTTGAGGGCATTACGCTAAGTGAAACAAGTCAGACCTCGAAAGAGAAATAGCATTTGATTTCACTTATATGTGGAGCCTACAAAATAAAACAAACCAAAAAATCAAGCTCATAGATACAGAGAACAAATTGGTGGTCCCTGGGGTGAGGGGGTGGTATGCAAAACAGGTGAATGGGGTCAAAAGTAAGTCATGAAGATGTAATATATGCCATGATGACTGTAGTTAATAATACTGTATTACATGTTTTAAAGTTGCTAATACAGATTTTAAAAGTCCTCCTCACAAGAAAAAAAATTAAAAAAAATTTCTAACTATGTATGGTGACAAATGTTAACTAAACTAGACTTATTTACTGTGGTGATCATTTTGCAATCATTATGCTGCATACCTGGAACTAATACGTCAATAATACTTCAAAAAAAAAAAAAGCCTGATAAAGCATGTGGCTTTAACACACACACACACACACACACACACATATATATATGTATATATACACATATATATGTGTGTGTATATATATAAACATGACCAATTAGAATATAAAATTTTAAAAATTCCATTTGAAATAGCAACCAAAAGGAAAGAATACCCAGTTAAACTTAATGAACAATAAACAAGGTCATACAAAGAAAGCTAGAAACTCTGAGGGGCATAAAATAAAAGTTAAGCAAACGATACAACTACTCTAGGATATGCAGTATTTACACTGTAAAGATGTTCACTCTCCCTACATCAATCAATAAATTCAGAAATACTACCTAAAATATCAATAGGTTTTTAAGAGAAAGTTGAGAAAATTTGAAGATAAACTAGTCTTACCAAACATTAAAACATATTATAAACCCAAAAAAGTCAAAACTGTTTAGCACTGAAAGAGAAAGGAGCAAATAAATCAATAGGACAGAACAATATATCTAGAAATATACCCACAAATATGGTGTTGTTTTACTCAAAAGTGACCCTTCAAATCATTGTGAAAAAGAGGGCTTATGCAATAAATGAGTTAAAATAATTGGCTAGCCATCTGAAAAAAAAATAAAGCTGAATTAATAGATTAGTCATTATAGCAACATAAATTCAAGCTTACACAAAGATGTAAAGGTATAAAATAAAATCATATACATTACAAAAGAATCGTGGGTGAACTTACAATCTTAGGTACAAAAGACTTCTAGGCAGGCATAAAACCCAGAAGCTATAAAGATAAATATATTTAACTACCCAATTTTTTTTTAAATGCAACCAACAAGTCAAAAGCTGACTCTGAAAAAGCAAGAAAGAAATATTTACAGAATATATAATGGACAAAAGATTAGTTTGTAGAACATATGATTAAGGACTATTAAGAAATATGATTAAAACTAGAACTTGATTTTTTAAAAAACTATTAAAAATGTCTTTTAAGATTCTGAAAAGATACTCGACTTCACTCATAATTAAAAGAATAGAAATCAAAGCAAGATATAATTTTTCTAAATCTCTGACATAATTTATGTAACAAACATAAATCCCTTGGATAAATAAAAAGGTGGGAAATAGACCCTATTCTGTTTTCCAAAGTGATTTTCCAAAGTGATTCTGTTTTCCAAAATGATACACTATCGGTAAGAATACAAACTAGAACAAGCTTTTGAAAGGCTATTTGACTCTAGCTATCAAAATATAATATGTAAATACTTAATTTCAGTATCACAGATTGTGTGATTCCAGTACCAAGAATTTATACGGGTATGATGGCAAGACATGTGCATGAAGATTTTCACAGTAGCATGTATCTTTATTTTCTCATGAATACCAAGAGGATTATCTTGGTATACATTAGAAACTAAAGAAATAGTGTGTAGCAAATGCTGGAAACTTATTTTTTGTTCAGTCACTATTGAAACTGCTTCTCATACTGTGATTATTAGAAAAATTCTCTGCGTTAATACTGATTATGAATTTTCATAGATTCTCTGAAGTTTTATCATATAATAATATTTTAAAATTAATTTACCTTGATTCATTTTCTTAAAGACTGAATTCCAATCCTAATAGCCTAAATCTAAAGAATCATTCCAAGAATTAATATTTGAAATGCATACTTTGTGTCTTTTCATTTAGGAATTTGTTCTTGGCACAAAGCATTTATTTCATGCATTCCTAGATGACTTATTCACACTTGAAAAGTTTCAAAATGTATATGAGATGTATCATATCACACACACATACCTCAAATCTACCACTCCTTAATTTGTTGCATTTAATTCATTAAAGGATTTTTTGCAAGGAGTTCCAACATTAATTTTTCAAGATTCCATTGCAATTCTTGCATTAGCATAATAAATATAAAGTAATTTATTTTTTCTCTAGCTATTTCATAGACCATCTTTTAAAAATGCACAAGATTTTATTTTTTTTAAGTTTATTTATTTATATTTGAGAGAGAGAGACAGAGCACATGACTGGGGGAGGGA
Organism: Acinonyx jubatus; assembly: GCF_027475565.1. Classification (NCBI taxonomy): domain Eukaryota; kingdom Metazoa; phylum Chordata; class Mammalia; order Carnivora; family Felidae; genus Acinonyx; species Acinonyx jubatus. Next base: position 63,477,331 of record NC_069391.1, read on the forward strand.
CAGGGAGAAAGAATCCCAAGAAGGCTCTGCACTATAAGGGGCTCGAACTCACAAACAGTGAGATCATGACCTGAGCCGAAACCAAGAGTCAAATACTTAAGCAACTCAGCTACCCAGGCGCCCCTAAAAATGCACAAAATTTTAAGTGGACCAATACAAATTTATCTTTTAAGAATTTCATCACACAAAATTATAGTATTTGAATTCACTTCTGGGGAATACTTTAGGATGTCATTGGCAATCCCATTAAAAGCTTTATGAAATTCCAGTTCACATGATCAACTAAACACATGTATTTATTGATGCCACTTGAAACAAAAGAACAAATATAAAAATAAATCCATAATAGTGTAAAATGCTTTGAAGGGGCACTGCCAGAGGACCAGAAGTGTGTAAGAGTATATGAAAACTGCCATACTTAAAGAACTGAGGAATCCATCCTATACTTATGTAAAAGAAAACTTCCCCAAAAAACACAAAGTGAATTTTCCTAAAAAATAGACTTCAAGCCAAACACTGTAACAAGAGACAAAGACCATCAGATTATAATAAAGGGGTCAATTCATTAACAGAATATAACAACTATAAATATTATATGCAACATCAGAACATCTAACTATATAAAGCAAATAACAGATAGGAAGAGAGAAAATGACAGAAATATAATAATAATATGGGACTTCAACACCCTACTTTCAACAATGGATAGATCATCCAGAGAGAAAATCAGTAAGGTAACATCAGACTTAAACTATACATTACACCAGATTGGACCTAAGAGGCATATACACAACATTTCACCTAAGAGCAGCAGAATATATATTCTTCTCAAGCACATATGGGACTTTCTCCAGGATAGATAATATGTTAGGCCACAAAAGAAGTCTTAAATCATATCAAACGTATTTTCAGACCACAATGGTATGAAAGTAGAAATCAATGACAAGAGGAAAACTAAAAAATCCACAAATGTGGAGATTAAACAGTATGCTCCTGAATAATGAATGGACCAAAGAAATCAAAAGGGAAATAAAAAAATATCAAGACAAATAAAAATTGAAACACATATCAAAACTTTTGGGATGCAGCAAAAGGAGTTCTAAAAAGAAAAACTGTCTACATTAAGAAAAAAGAAAATTCTCAACTAAACAACCTAACTTTACACCTCAAGAAACTATAAAGAGAAAAGAAAATTGAGCCCAAAGTTAGTAGAAGGCAACCACAAAGGTCAGAGTGGAAATGAATGAAATAGAGACTAAAAAAACACTAGAGAAGATCAGTGAAACTAAGAGCTGGTTCTTTGAAAAAAAAAAAACAAAATTAGCAAACCTTTAGCTAGAATAAGAAAAAAGAGAACACTCAAAATTAGAAATGAAAGAAGAGACCTTATTACTGATAACAAAGAAATACAAAGGATCATATAAAATTACACAGGTATATACCACAAAATAGGTAACCCAGAGGAAATGAATACATTCCTTGGAAATACATAACCCAACAAGACTGAATCATGAAGAAAGACAATCTGAACAGATCAATTACTAGTAAAGAAACTGAATCAATAACCAAAAACCTACCAGCATAGAAAAGTCCAGGACCAGATGGCATCACTAGCAAATTCTACCAAATATTTGAATAAGTAATGTCAATCCTTCTCAACAATCCTAAACTCATTTTTCAAGACTAATGTTATCCTGCTATCAAAGACAAGGATAGCACAAGAAAAGAAAATTATAGATGTAAAAATCCTCAACAAAACATTAAACGAACAGATTTGTCAGTCCATTAAAAGGACCATACACCATGATCAAAGTGGGATTTGTTTCTGAAATGCATTGATAGTTCAAACATAAGAAAATCAATAAATGTGATACATCACATCAACAAAATGAAGGATAAAAATCATATTTCAATAATTGCAAAAAAAAAAAGCATTTGACAAAATTCAACATCCTTTAATGATAAAAACTCTCAACAAATTGGACACAGAGAATACATACCTTAACAAAATAAAGACCATGTGGGTACCTCGGTGGCTCAGTCATTAAGCATCTAACTTCGGCTCAGGTCATGATCTCACAGTTTGTGATTTCGAATCCTATATCGAGTGAGCCCCAGCCCTGCTTCAGATGAGCTCGAGCCCCACTTTGGGTGAACTCAAGTCCCACTTTGGGTATGAGCTCCAGGTGAGCCCCACTTCCCTCTCTCTCTCTCCCCATCTCTCTCTTCCCCTCACTCACTTCTCTCAAAACAAAACAAAACAAAAAAAAGCCCATATATGACAAGCCCACAGTTATCATCATGCTCAACAGTGAAAAGCTGAATACTTTTCCTCTTAAGATCAGTAACAAGACAAAGATGCTTCTTCTTTTTTTTTTTTTTACGTAATTTATTGTCAAGTTGGCTAACATAAAGTGTATACAGTATAAAGTATATTCATAAAGTGTATACAGTATAAAGTGTATTCAGTTCTTGGTTTTGGGGGTAGATTCCTGTAATTCATCGCTTACAGATGACACGCAATGCCTATTCTTGCCCAGTTTATTCAACATATTTCTAGAAGTCCTAGCCAGAGCAATTAGGCAAGAAAAATAAACAAAAGGCATTCAAATTGTAAAGAAAGAAGTAAAATGTGTGTTTGCAGATGACATTACACGTAGTAAATCCTAAGATGACAAAAACAAACAACAACAACAACAACAAACAACCACTTAGAACGCAGTAAAATAAGTTCAGTAAATATGCAGGACACAAAATCAATACACAAAAATCACTTGTGTTTCTATACATTAGTAATAAATTACTGAAAAAAGAAATTAAGAAAACAATGTAAAGAAATAGCAGAGTAATTTATTAAAGGAGAAACAATTATGCCAATCATCTGCTCCAGAGAAGCAGCACTCTGCTTCCCCTACATAAAGTACTGTCTATATTTTTCTAAAGCAGGAGAACATCTTCAAAATTCATAGTGAGTGTTCGGGCTCACTAAGGAAATATCTGAATTTCAAGGCTGAATAAAAAGTCCTATATACTTTAAAACAAAAAGAAAATTTCCTTTCCAAGGAAAAAGTCAATTCAGTATTGAATCCTCATCTATGACAAGGAGTGACAAAAGAAAATAAAATTATTTTGGTCAAGTTTTAAGAGAAAATCCTTAATTTAGAATTCTACACACAGATAAACTATCAATCCAGTATGACAGCAATATAAAAGTACACAAAATTTTTGAAACAAATAATAAAGTTGTTAAACAAGCAAAAAACTGATACAAATGCAAGAAAAAATGAGAAAGCTAAAAGATATAGTGGAAATTTAATCCATTTCTCTCAGGATCTAATTGCTCAAATAGATTTAAAAAAGAAAAGCATTAATTTTAACAATACAATTAACAAGCCTGATCGAAATATTTATAACTATGTGGCCATAATAACAAAGAATGCACAAAATACTAGCAAACATTTAAAATTAAAAAAAATTAATGTTTATTTATTTTTGAAAGAGACAGGGCTTGAGTAGGGGAAGGGCAGAGAGAGAGAGGGAGACACAGAATCTGAAGCAGGCTCCAGGCTCTGAGCTGTCAGCACAAAGCCCAACACAGGGCTCGAACTCACAGACTGCAAAATCACGATCTGAGCCAAAGTTGGGCACTTAACTGACTGAGCCACCCAGGCACCCCAGCAAATATTTTAAAATAAGTGAAACTACATAATATTCACAGCATTAAAAACACTTGACCATGGATTTAGCCACACACACACACACACACAAAATACCAACCCTATTATCCCAAAAACAAAAGTAGAAAGTAGAAATCAACAACAGAGGCTAAATACTCCCATCATTCTCCATTCCCCAATGATATCTATTTACTTGGAAATTTTACACTTTGCTTTATTTTTTTTAAGTTTATTTATTTATTTTGGGAGAGAGAGAAACAGAGTCACACAGCTGCCCCTAAACTTTGCATTAAATAGTACTTGACTAAAAGCTATAACTGGAGTCACAGATAATTTAGAAAAGAATACTGAAAGACTACATAGTAAAAACTATGGAATGCAGCCAAAGTAGTACTCAAAAAAACATTTACAGCTTTAATGAAATTTATTAGAATATAAGAAAGATGAAAAGTAAATAATTAAGAATTGAACTGAAGGAGATAGAAAAATACCAGTGTATATATATGTGCCTATATAAATATATAAATTTAAATAAATATATATTACAAATACACATTACATATAAATATCTTTAAATACTTAAAGTATTACTTTTCCCTGCTGTTTACTCTGTCTGCTAATTATCACAACTGACATAAGATATTCATAAACTCTGCACTGATATTTAGAATCAAATGACAACTAAAAACAGGACTTGAACTCTATAAGATTTAAAACACATCAAGAATATGTTTTAAAAAAAGAAATTAAATTTGACATAGGATGTATTTATAATATTAAAAATAATAAAAAATTTAAAGTAATAATAATACCATAAGCCATTACTTCTCAAAATTTTGCACAAAATTGCCCCACTGATAGACAAGAGTAAATTGGTCTTCTCAACAATCTTATGTATATATAAGACGTATGGATGAGACTGTTTTAAAACTTGTGGAAAGTGATTCATTACCATAATATAACAAAGACTTCATACAATCACTTCATCTTTATTTCTATCCAGTTTCCTGGTGCTGAGAACATAAAAGTCAGACACAAAAGTACACCTTTTTTTTTCATTATTTTATTAGAAATATATTATTTTTATGAGTCATATATGAGATATCTATAAACATATATTTATAGAGGAGAAAGCTGATGTACAGCTATGAAGAGCATTTATAGTCACATGGGCAAAGATAAGTTAAGACCTTAATTGTTCTGACTCCAACTTCAATGGTCCTGATACAGGAAGAACTTGTCACATATTTTCAGGATGTAATTACTCTGCTAACAACTTTACCAGTTAACATACCTTTGTTAGCAACATCTACAACTGTCTTCCTTTCATTCTCCCATAAATAAAAAACAGGATAATAGACTTCAATGAACTTTACATACACAACAATGGAAATTTAACAAATTAATGAAAGTAAGTCCTGTAAATCCAGCCAAGGAAAAGACTGAAACCCTCTAAAACAATTTAAGCTAAAATTGTACTTTCCCATTTTGAGAGTCAATCATACTTAATTTGAGGATGAAATTGATAATCGTTCAAGAATTAGGCCTATAGAACAAGTATTTTAACAATGTCTTTAGATTTTATGTTTTAAATTTATATTATAATGTGTGATGTTTATAAGTTTCTATATACTTTTCTAATACCAGCTTCAATAGATGTATCCTTCTAAACATCTTACCTTTTTTGCTATAGAAGGGGTTTCCTTTTTCATACTTCTTAGTAAAAACTCTGGCATGTTGTTTTCAATATCCTCACGAGTTCCCTTTTTATGCAAAACTGCAGCCAAAAATGAAATAACCTGGGAGGAAAAAAAAAAACAAACCAACGTTTCAATTACTGGGTAAATGTTTCAAGATGGACAAATTTCATGGCTTACATGATTAACTACCCAATTAGTGACAATTTGAGTATGTACAAATAGATTTGTTACAGGGAAAAACAACATGAAATACTAGTATTGGTTTTCTTTATATATATCAACAACTAAATGTACAGTACACATTACCCTTCAATATAGTATAAAAGAATTTTCATGTTGCTGTCTCTTCCACCATAAGTTCTACCTACTTAATGAATTCTTCCTTGATCTCATCAGTCGGGACATTACCTTATTTGTTTCTCTCCATGGAAACTATCTCTTCATATATTCTATTAGAATGAACTATATACAGAAGATGGCGACGTAGGAGGACGCTGGGCTCACCACGCGTCCTGCTGATCACTTAGATTCCACCTACACCTGCCTAACTAACCCAGAAAACCGCCAGAGGATTAGCAGAACGGAGTCTCCAGAGCCAAGCGCAGACGAGAGGCCCACGGAAGAGGGTAGGAAGGGCGGTGAGGCGGTGCGTGCTCCACGGACTGGCGGGAGGGAGCCGGGGCGGAGGGGCGGTTCGCCGGCCAAGCAGAGCCCCCGAGTCTGGCTGGCAAAAGCGGAGGGGCCTGACAGACTGAGTTCCGACAGCAAGCGCGACTTAGCATCTAGGAGGTCATAAGTTAACAGCTCTGCTCGGAAAGCGGGAAGGCTGGAGGACAAAGGGAGGGAGAGCTGCTGAGCCCCTGGACGACAGAGCTCAGTTTGGTGGGGAACAAAGGCGCTCGCCAGCGCCATCTCCCCCGCCCATCCCCAGCCAATATCCCAAAGAGAACCAGTTCCTGCCAGGGAACTTGCTCCCTCCGCGCAAACACCCAACTCTGTGCTTCTGCGGAGCCAAACCTCCGGCAGCGGATCTGACTCCCTCCCGCTGCCACAGGGCCCCTCCTGAAGTGGATCACCTAAGGAGAAGCGAGCTGAGCCTGCCCCTCCTGCCCCGGTGCACCTTGCCTACCCACCCCAGCTAATACGCCAGATCCCCAGCATCACAAGCCTGGCAGTGTGCAAGTAGCCCAGACGGGCCACGCCACCCCACAGTGAATCCCGCCCCTAGGAGAGGGGAAGAGAAGGCACACACCAGTCTGACTGTGGCCCCAGAGGTGGGCTGGGGGCAGACATCAGGTCGGACTGCGGCCCCGCCCACCAACTCCAGTTATACACCACAGCACAGGGGAAGTGCCCTGCAGGTCCTCACCACGCCAGGGACTATCCAAAATGACCAAGCAGAAGAATTCCCCTCAGAAGAATCTCCAGGAAATAACAACAGCTAATGAGCTGATCAAAAAGGATTTAAATAATATAACAGAAAGTGAATTTAGAATAATAGTCATAAAATTAATCGCTGGGCTTGAAAACAGTATAGAGGACAGCAGAGAATCTCTTGCTACAGAGATCAAGGGACTAAGGAACAGTCACTAGGAGCTGAAAAACGCTTTAAACGAATGCAAAACAAAATGGAAACCACCACGGCTCGGATTGAAGAGGCAGAGGAGAGAATAGGTGAACTAGAAGATACAGTTATGGAAAAAGAGGAAGCTGAGAAAAAGAGAAAAAAAATCCAGGAGTATGAGGGGAAAATTAGAGAACTAAGTGATACACTAAAAAGAAATAATATACGCATAATTGGTATCCCAGAGGAGGACGAGAGAGGGAAAGGTGCTGAAGGGGTACTTGAAGAAATAATAGCTGAGAACTTCCCTGAACTGGGGAAGGAAAAAGGCATTGAAATCCAAAAGGCACAGAGAACTCCCTTCAGACGTAACTTGAATCGATCTTCTGCACGACATATCATAGTGAAACTGGCAAAATACAAGGATAAAGAGAAAATTCTGAAAGCAGCAAGGGGTAAACGTGCCCTCACATATAAAGGGAGACCTATAAGACTCGTGACTGATCTCTCTTTTGAAACTTGGGAGGCCAGAAAGAATTGGCACGAGATTTTCAGTGTGCTAGACAGAAAAAATATGCAGCCGAGAATCCTTTATCCAGCAAGTCTGTCATTTAGAATAGAAGGAGAGATAAAGGTCTTCCCAAACAAACAAAAACTGAAGGAATTTGTCACCACTAAACCAGCCCTACAAGAGATCCTAAGGAGGACCCTGTGAGACAAAGTACCAGAGACATCACTACAAGCATAAAACATACAGACATCACAATGACTCTAAACCCATATCTTTCAATAATAACACTGAACGTAAATGGACTAAATGCGCCAACCAAAAGACATAGGGTATCAGAATGGATAAAAAAACAAGACCCATCTATTTGCTGTCTACAAGAGACTCATTTTAGACCTGAGGACACCTTTAGATTGAGAGTGAGGGGATGGAGAACTATTTATCATGCTACTGGAAGCCAAAAGAAAGCTGGAGTAGCCATACTTATATCAGACAAACTAGACTTTAAATTAAAGGCTGTAACAAGAGATGAAGAAGGGCATTATATAATAGTTACAGGGTCTATCCATCAGGAAGAGCTAACAATTATAAATGTCTATGCACCGAATACAGGAGCCCCCAAATATATAAAACAATTACTCATAAACATAAGCAACCTTATTGAGAAGAATGTGGTAATTGCAGGGGACTTTAACACCCCACTTACAGAAATGGATAGATCATCTAGACACATGGTCAATAAAGAAACAAGGGCCCTGAATGAGACATTGGATCAGATGGACTTGACAGATATATTTAGAACTCTGCATCCCAAAGCAACAGAATATACTTTCTTCTCGAGTACACATGGAACATTCTCCAAGATAGATCATATACTGGGTCACAAAACAGCCCTTCATAAGTTTACAAGAATTGAAATTATACCATGCATACTTTCAGACCACAATGCTATGAAGCTTGAAATCAACCACAGAAAAAAGTCTGGAAAACCTCCAAAAGCATGGAGGTTAAAGAACACCCTCCTAACGAATGAGTGGGTCAACCAGGCAATTAGAGAAGAAATTAAAAAATATATGGAAACAAACGAAAATGAAAATACAACAATCCAAACGCTTTGGGGTGCAGCGAAGGCAGTCCTGAGAGGAAAATACATTGCAATCCAGGCCTATCTCAAGAAACAAGAAAAATCCCAAATACAAAATCTAACAGCACACCTAAAGGAAATAGAAGCAGAACAGCAAAGGCAGCCTAAACCCAGCAGAAGAAGAGAAATAATAAAGATCAGAGCAGAAATAAACAACATAGAATCTAAAAAAACTGTAGAGCAGACCAACGAAACCAAGAGTTGGTTTTTTGAAAAAATAAACAAAATTGACAAACCTCTAGCCAGGCTTCTCAAAAAGAAAAGGGAGATGACCCAAATAGATAAAATCATGAATGAAAATGGAATTATTACAATCAATCTCTCAGAGATACAAGCAATTATCAGGGAATACTATGAAAAATTATATGCCAACAAATTGGACAACCTGGAAGAAATGGACAAATTCCTAAACACCCACACACTTCCAAAACTCAATCAGGAGGAAACAGAAAGCTTGAACAGACCCATAACCAGTGAAGAAATTGAATCGGTTATCAAAAATCTCCCAACAAATAAGAGTCCAGGACCAGATGGCTTCCCAGGGGAGTTCTACCAGACGTTTAAAGCAAAGATAATACCTATCCTTGTCAAGCTATTCCAAGAAATAGAAAGGGAAGGAAAACTTCCAGACTCATTCTATGAAGCCAGTATTACTTTGATTCCTAAACCAGACAGAGACCCAGTAAAAAAAAGAGAACTACAGGCCAATATCCCTGATGAATATGGATGCAAAAATTCTCAATAAGATACTAGCAAATCGAATTCAACAGCATATAAAAAGAATTATTCACCATGATCAAGTGGGATTCATTCCTGGGATGCAGGGCTGGTTCAACATTTGCAAATCAATCAACGTGATACATCACATTAATAAAAAAAAAAAAGAGAAGAACCATATGATCCTGTCAATCGATGCAGAAAAGGCCTTTGACAAAATCCAGCACCCTTAATAAAAACCCTTGAGAAAGTCGGGATAGAAGGAACATACTTACACATCATAAAAGCCATTTATGAAAAGCCCACAGCTAACATCATCCTCAACGGGGAAAAACTGAGAGCTTTTTCCCTGAGATCAGGAACACAACAGGGATGCCCACTCTCACTGCTGTTGTTTAACATAGTGCTGGAAGTTTTAGCATCAGCAATCAGACAACAAAAGGAAATCAAAGGCATCAAAATTGGCAAAGATGAAGTCAAGGTTTTGCTTTTTGCAGATGACATGATATTATACATAGAAAATCTGATAGACTCCACCAAAAGTCTGCTAGAACTGATACATGAATTCAGCAAAGTTGCAGGATACAAAATCAATGTACAGAAATCAGTTGCATTCTTATACACTAACAATGAAGCAACAGAAAGACAAATAAAGAAACTGATCCCATTCACAATTGCACCAAGAAGCATAAAATACCTAGAATAAACCTAACCAAAGATGTAAAGGATCTGTATGCTGAAAACTATAGAAAGCTTATGAAGGTAACTGAAGAAGATATAAAGAAATGGAAAGACATTCCCTGCTCATGGATTGGAAGAATAAATATTGTCAAAATGTCAATACTACCCAAAGCTATCTACACATTCAATGCAATCCCAATCAAAATTGCACCAGCATTCTTCTCGAAACTAGAACAAGCAATCCTAAAATTCATATGGAACCACAAAAGGCCCCAAATAGCCAAAGTAATTTTGAAGAAGAAGACCAAAGCAGGAGGCATCACAATCCCAGACTTTAGCCTCTACTACAAAGCTGTCATCATCAAGACAGCATGGTATTGGCACAAAAACAGACACATAGACCAATGGAATAGAATAGAAACCCCAGAACTGGACCCACAAACGTATGGCCAACTCATCTTTGACAAAGCAGGAAAGAACATCCAATGGAAAAAAGACAGTCTCTTTAACAAATGGTGCTGGGAGAACTGGACAGCATCATGCAGAAGGTTGAAACTAGACCACTTTCTCACACCATTCACAAAAATAAACTCAAAATGGATAAAGGACCTGAATATGAGACAGGAAACCATCAAAACCTTAGAGGAGAAAGCAGGAAAAGACCTCTCTGGCCTCAGCCGTAGCAATCTCTTACTCGACACATCCCCAAAGGCAAGGGAATTAAAAGCAAAAGTGAATTACTGGGACCTTATGAAGATAAAACGCTTCTGCACAGCAAAGGAAACAACCAACAAAACTAAAAGGCAACCAACGGAATGGGAAAAGATATTTGCAAATGACACATTGGACAAAGGGCTAGTATCCAAAATCTATAAAGAGCTCACCAAACTCCACACCCGAAAAACAAATAACCTAGTGAAGAAATGGGCAGAAAACATGAATAGACACTTCTCTAAAGAAGACATCTGGATGGCCAACAGGCACATGAAAAGACGTTCAGCGTCGCTCCTTATCAGGGAAATACAAATCAAAACCACACTCAGGTATCACCTCACGCCAGTCAGAGTGGCCAAAATGAACAAATCAGGAGACTATAGATGCTGGAGAGGATGTGGAGAAACGGGAACCCTCTTGCACTGTTGGTGGGAATGCAAATTGGTGCAGCCGCTCTGGAAAGCAGTGTGGAGGTTCCTCAGAAAATTAAAAATAGACCTACCCTATGACCCAGCAATAGTACTGCTAGGAATTTATCCAAGGGATACAGGAGTACTGATGCATAGGGGCACTTGTACCCCAATGTTCATAGCAGCACTCTCAACAATAGCCAAATTATGGAAAGAGCCTAAATGTCCATCAACTGATGAATGGATAAAGAAATTGTGGTTTATATACACAATGGAATACTACGTGGCAATGAGAAAAAATAAAATATGGCCTTTTGTAGCAACGTGGATGGAACTGGAGAGTGTGATGCTAAGTGAAATAAGCCATACAGAGAAAGACAGATACCATATGGTTTCACTCTTATGTGGATCCTGAGAAACTTAACAGGAACCCATGGCGGAAGGGAAGAAAAAAAAAAAAAAGAGGTTAGAGTGGGAGAGAGCCAAAGCATAAGAGACTGTTAAAAACTGAGAACAAACTGAGGGTTGATGGGGGGTGGGAGGGAGGAGAGGGTGGGTGATGGGTATTGAGGAGGGCACCTTTTGGGATGAGCACTGGGTGTTGTATGGAAACCAATTTGACAATAAATTTCATATATTAAAAAAAAATAAAAAATAAAAATAAAAAGGCTTGAAATCAAAAAAAAAAAAAAAAAGAATGAACTATATACATTCTTTTTTCCCTGTAGAAAACAAAGCCCTTAAGGGAGTAATATTTGGCTCATAAAGTTGTGCACTTCTGTTTATCTAATAAGTATAGATGGAATGATAGAATGTTATTTCAGGATAGACTAAGACACACCACTTAAATAACAGCTGTTCTCCAAATATCAAGTAAGAAAGACAAAGAGACATTATAAAGGAAACATAATCCCCATAATGAAGAGCAAGAAACATTTAATCAACTGGACGTTGGTTCAGATTTTAGCATTAGTTGCCTGGCAGCTGTGTAAACTTGGGCAAGATGGTTAACCTCTTAGAATAACTGTAAAAATACTTGAAAATAGCAAAAATAAATATTTGCAGAGTTGTAGTAAAGATTGGGGGGGAGGGGCACCTGGATGGCTCAGTCAGTTGAGTGTAGGACTTTGTCAGGTCATGATCTCATGATCTCATGGTTCATGAGTTCGAGCCCCACATTGGGCTTGCTGCTGTCAGCCCAGAGCCCGCTTCAGGTCCTCTGTTCCCCCCCTCTCTGTCCCTCCCCTGCTGACATGCTCTCTCGCAAAAATAAAATAAACATTAAAAAAATAAATAAATAAAAATAAAAAATAAAATAAACATTAAAAAAAAAGTTGGGGGAAAGTATTTGAGGTATCCATATGGGAGAAAAGAATTAATCATTACTTTAGAAAGATAAATTATATAAATATTAAAACCTAAAGAAAAAAATTTCAGAAAATTAGGAAAAAACCCAGAAAGGTGTTTTTAACATGAGTATGATTACCTATAATCTCAATCCCAAATGACAGAAGAAAAAAATGGTGTAAGTGAAGTAGTTGAAGAGATAAAGGCTGAAAACTTCTAAAAACTGATTTAGAAAACATTAAGCCATATATTCTAGATCCACGAAAAACATTAAACCAATAAACAAGTAATAAATAAATAAACAAACAAGCAATCCACAAGTAGGTGTTTCATAGAAAACCTGGCCAAAACTTGAGACAAAAAAAAAAAAACAAAACAAAACAAGAGAGGGGGACAGGAGTTAAGCTGGCAGAGGCGCAGAGAAACCCTACGCTTGTCCTGTCCCTCCAACATAGCTAGACAGTTATTATATATCATTCTGAATACCCAAGAAGTCAATCAGAGGTCTGAGAGAACAAAAACTGCAAGTCTACAAGTACAAAAGTGACCACCTTCTGGAAGGTAGGTGTGGAGAGTTGATATGGAGGAGACAGCTTCAGGTACAGCAGCAGGGAGGGAGGCCACTTACGGAGGCTACCACAAAGTATTGTAAGCAGCAGAGCACAAAATCTGAAATTTTAGAAGTACGTTATAATGGGGGATGTGCCTGGCTTAAAGGTGCTCAGGTGGTGAAGCTGGGCAGAATCCCAGATGTGACAGTGTGGTCTTAGGATCCCCTGGGTCGCAGGAAGAATGGGTGGCACCAATGTACTGCACTTTTTCTAGGCATAGGAGTGGGGACTCAGGCTGAGGGCAGCAAGCAGGGGTGACAGCTTTTGGCTCTGTTTTGTCATAAACGTTGAAGTACTATAGGGTCATACAACCACTTTCCTCACATAGGCCAGCTCGCTGAGACTCTCCCCCAGAGGAACAGTGTGGGTCTGCACCATGGGATTCCCTAAAATTTGGAGTTTTGAAACTCCTCAGATAAAAACAAAAACAAAACAAAAAAACAACAACCCTCAGACATGGGTGGCAGGGTGAACGCAGGGTTCTGCTGGAAACCAGGTACACAAGGGGGGTGAATGACTGCTCTTCTGTGAGCATTCCCTGAAGGAGGGGGCATGATTTTCAGCTCCAGGGCTAGAGACTGGGGCACCACCATATACATCCCGCCCCTCAGCACTGAAAGCCTTCAGTGAACAAAACAGTGCCACCTGGTGAAGGTCAGAGCCACTTCACCAAGTGCTGTCCCCTTGCGCCCTGAGGCACATTTGTATTGAAACAAGTCAGCCTGAGAATCAGCACAGCTGGCTCCTCCCCCAGAAGACCCGCACTTGTTTGCACCAAGTCTACTGATCATAGAGTGCTACAAAGCTTCAGTTCTAGGGGAAATAGGATCTAGCTTCCTGTTTACTTTTATCCTTTATTTTTTATTATTATTTATTCATTTATTCTCAGTTTTTTCTATTCCTTTTACTTATTTTTATTTTTACTTTTTTTTTAAGTTTATTCATTTATTTTGAGGGAGGAGAGCATGTATGAGCAAGGAAGGAACCAAGGTGGGGGAAGAGAGAAAGAGAATATCCCAAGCAGGCTCTGGGCAGAGCCCAATGTGGGGCTCAATCTCACCAACTGTGAGATCATGACCTGACTGCTTAACTGACTGAGCCACCCCAGGCACCCTGCAGACAAGAATTCTTTACCCAACAAGGCTCTCATGCATAATAAAAGGAGAGATAAAGAGTTTCCCAAACAAACAAAAACTAAAGGAGTTCATGACCACTAAACCAGCCCTGTAAGAAATTTCATGGGGGACTCTGAGTGGAGGGGAAAAAAAAAAGACAAAAAGCAACAACAAAGGCTAGAAAGAACCAGAGGGCATCACCAGAAACACCAACTTAACAGGTAACACAATGGCACTAAGTTCATATCTTTCAATAATCACTCTGAATATAAATGGACTAAATGCTCCGATCAAAAGACACAGGGTATGGATAAAAAATAAAGATCTGACTATATGCTGCCTACAAGAGACTCACTAAAGACCTAAAGACACCTGCAGATAAAAAATGAGGGGAACCATCTACCATGCATGGATGTCAAAAGAAAGCTGGAGTAGCCATACTTACATGAGAAACCAGATTTTAAAATAAAGACTGTAACAAGAGATGAAGAGCATTATATCATAATTAAGGGGTCTATCCACCAAGAAGATCTAACAATTGTAAATATTTATGCCCCCCAAATATTTATGCACCCAAATATATAAATCAATTAATAACACATAAACAAACTCATTGAAAATAATACACTGATAGTAGGAGACTTTAACACACTACTTAACAGCAATGGACAGATCATCTAAGCAGAAAACCAACAAGGAAACAACAGCTTTGAATGACACACTGGACCAAATGGAGTTAGCAGATATATTCAGAAGATTTCATCCTAAAGCAGCAGAATACACATCCTTTTTGAGTGCACAAGGAACATTCTCCAGAGCAGACCACATACTGGGTCACAAATCAGCCCTGAAAAAGTACAAGAAGACCAAGATCTTACCATGCATATTTTCAGATCACAATGCTATCAAACTTAGTCAACCACAAATGTGGAAAGCTCTAAAATACATGGAAGTTAAAGAACATCTGACCCAAGAATGAATGAGTTAACCAGTATATTAAAAAAGAAAAAAATATATACAGAAGCAAATGAAAATGAAAACATGATAGTCCAAACCCTTTTTGATGCAGCAAAGGCATATTGCAATTAAGGCCTATCTCAAGAAGCCATAAAGGTTTCAAATACACGACCTAACCTTGCACGTAAGAGAGCTAGAAAAGGAACAGCAAATAAAGCCTAAAGCCAGCAGAAGAAGGGAAATAATAAAGATTAGAGCAAAAATAAATGATATAGAAACAAACAAAAAACAGAACAGAGCAACAAAACTAAGAGCTGGTTCTTTGAAAGAATAAACTTGATAACCCCAGATCCAGACTTATCAAAAAGAAAAGAGAAAGGACCCAAACAGATAAAATAATGAATGAAAGAGGAGAGATCACAACATCACAGAAATACAAGCAATTATAAGAGAATACTATGAAAAATTATATGTCAACAGACTGGGCAATCTGGAAGAAATGGAAAAATCCCTAGAAACTCACAACTACCAAAACTAAAACAGGAAGAAAACCAGCAAAGAAATTGAATCAGTAATCAAAAACCTCCCAACAAACAAGAGTCCTGGGCTAGATGGCTTCTCAGGGGAATTCTATCATACACTTAAAGAACAGTTAATACCTATTCTTTTCTAACTGTTCCAAAAAATAGAAATGGAAGGAAAACTTCCAAACTCCTTCTATGAAGCCAACATTACCTTAATTCCAAAACCAAAGATCCCTCTGAAAAGGAAAATTACAAGTCAATATCTCTGATGAACATGGATGCAAAAATTCTCAATTACTGCTAGCAAATCAAGGGGCACCTGGATGGCTCAGTCAGTTCAGTGTCTGACTCCTGATTTTGGCTCAGGTCATGATCTCTCGGTTCATGGGATTGAGCTCCATGTCAGGCTCTGCACTGACAGAGCCCCCACATCAGGCTTTGTGCTGACAGTGCAGATCCTGCTTTAGATTCTCTCTCTCCTCTCTGCCCCTGCCCTGCTCACGCTCTCTCGCTCTCTCTGTCTCTCTCAAAATAAATAAACATAAAACATTTTTTAACTTAAAAAATTAAAAAAAATACTAGCAAATTGAATTCAACAGTATATTAGAAGAATTATTCACCACGATCAAGTGGGATTTATTACCAGGCTTCAGGGCTGGTTCAATATTCACAAATCAATCAACATGATATACCACATTAATAAAAAAAAGAATAAAAACTATATGATCCTGTCAACAGATACAGAAAAATCATTTGACGAAATACAGCATCCATTCTTGATGAAAACCCTCATCATACAAAGGATAGATGGAACACACATCAACATCATAAAGACCACAGATGAAAACCCCACAGTCAACATCATCCTCAGTGGGGAAAACTGAGAGTCTTCCCTTCTATGGTCAGGAACAAGACAAGGATGTCTATTCTCACCATTACTATTTAAGGTAGTACTGGAAGTCTTAGCCTCAGCAATCTGACAAAAAGAAAGAAAAGCCATCCATATTGACAAGAAAAAGTCAAACTTTCACTGTTTGCAGATGACATGATATTTTATGTAGAAAACCCCAAAGACTCCAAAAACAAACTGCTAGAACTAATACATGAGTTCAGCAAAGTTGCAGTATATAAAATCAACATGCAGAAATCTGCCGCATATCTATACACAAATAACGAAGCAGCAAAAAAAAAGAATTCAAGAAATCAATCCCATTTGCAATTGTACCAAAATCAATCAGATATCTAGGAATAAAACTAAAGAGGTAAAAGACCCAAAAACTATAGAACACTTATGAAAGAAATTGAAGAATACACCAGTAAATGAAAAAACATTCCATGCTCATGGATTGGACAAACAAACTTTGTTAAAATTTCTATAGTACTGAAAGCAATCTATACATTTAATGCAATCCCTATCAAAATACCACCAGCATTTTTCACAGAGCTAGAACAAACAATCTTAAAATTTGTATGGAACCACAAAAGACCCAAATTAGCCAAAGCAACCTTGAAAAAAGAAAAACAAAACTGGAGACATCACAATTGAGGATTTCAAGCTATATTACAAAGCTGCAGTCATCAAGACAGAATGGTACTGGCACAAAACACACAGATCAAAAGAACAGAATAGAAAACCTAGAAATGGACCCACAACTATATGGTCAACTAATCTTCAACAGGAAAGCAGGAAAGAATATCCAATGGAAAAAAGACAGTCTCTTCAAAAAATGGCTTTGGGAAAACTGGATGGCAAACATGTAGAAGAAAGAAACTGGACCACTTTCTTATACCATACACACAAAAAAATCAGAATGGATGAAAGATCCAAACGTGAGACAGGAAACCATGAAACTTCTAGACGACAACACAGGCAACCACCACTTTGACCTTGGCTGCAGCAACTCCTTACTAGACACATCACCAAAGGCAAGGGAAACAAAAGCAAACATGAACTATCAGGAATTCATCAAGATAAAAGGCTTCTGCACAGCAAAGGAAACAATCTATAAAACTAAAAGGCAGCCTATGGAATGGGAGACGATATTTGCAAACGAGATATCTAATAAACAGTTAGCATCCAAAATCTATAAAGAACTTATCAAACTCAACACCCAAAATACAAACAACCCCATTAAGAAACGGGCAGAAGAAATGAATAGACATTTTTCCAAAGAAGACATACGGGTGGCTAACAGACAGATGAAAAGATGCTCAACATCACTCATCATCAGGAAAATACAAATCAAAACCACAACAAGATACCACCTCACACCTGTCATAATGACTAAAACTAACAACACAAGAAACAACAGGTGTTGGCAAGGATGCAGAGAAAGGGGAACCTTCTTGCATTGTTGGTGGGAATGCAAACTTGTGCAACTACTCCAGATAACACTATGGAAACTCCTCAAAAAACTAAAAATAGAACTACCCCATGATCCAGGAAGTACACTATTAGGTATTTATCCAAACAACACAAAGATACAGATTTGAAGGGGTATGAGCACCCCGATGTTTATAGCAGCACTATGAACAAGAGCAAAAGTATAGAGAGAGCCCAAATGTCCATTGACTGATGAATGGATAAAGATATGGTATAAATATGCAATGGAATATTACTCAGCCATCAAAAAGAATGAAATCTTCCCAGTTGCAATGACGTGGATGGAGCTAGAACGTATTATACTAAGCAAAATAAGTCAATAAGAGAAAGACAAATACCATTTGATTTCACTCATATGTGGAATTTAAGAAACAAAACAGATGAACATATGGGAAGGGGGGGTAACAGGAGACAGGGAAACAAACACAAGAGTCACTTAAGAATACAGAACAAACAGGGTTGATGGAGGGAGGAGGGTGGAAGATGGCCTAGATGGGTGATGGGTATTAAGGAGGGCACTGAATGTGATGAGCACTGGGCGTTGTACATAAGTGATAAATCACTGAATTCTACTCCTGAAACCAATATTGCACTGTATGTTACCTAAAATTTAAATTTAAAAAAAGGTAGCAAGAGGAAAAACACAATAGATTATCTACCAAAAAAGCAAAAATTGGACAAAGCAGCTGACCTTCCAGAAAAAAAAATGAAAGGCACTGTATGATAGATATTTTCAAAATAGTAAAGAAAATAAAACAACCTATTTTTATACCCAGTGAAGATATCATTCAAGAATAAAGATGAAGATATTTTCAGACAACAAAACCTGAACAAATTTCTAATCAAAAGAGTCACACTAAGGAAAATAACTAAAGGATGTTTTCAGGCACAAGGAAAATTATCCTATGTAGACATTCAGTGATGCAAGAAAAAATTAAGAGCAACAAAAATGGTAAATACATAGAAAATATAAATATATTTTGATATTATTAAACAAAACTAAAATGTCTTCTTGAAATAAAAGTATTGAAACATATGACAACAAATGTATATGAGTCAGAAAGGGTCCGATGAAGTTATAATATTCTGAGGTACTTATGCTGTCCAGGAGGAAATAATAAATACTAATTTATATTAGATTTTGATTAGTGAAACATGTCTTATAATCTCTAGAAGGAAAACATCAATGTATAAGTACTAACCTATTAAGCGAGAAATAACAGAATAATATGAAATAATCTATTCAAGGGGCACCTGGGTGGCTCAGTTGGTTAGGCATTGACTCTTGATCTTGGTTCAGGTCATGATCTCATGGTTCATGAGCATGGTCATGCTTGGGAGTTTTTCTCTCCCTCCCTCTCTGTCCCACCCATGCTCATGCTCTCTGCCTGTCTTCTAAAATAAATAAATAAACTTAAAAAAAATCTACCCATAAAGGGGCAAAAAAGAGGATGCAAATAAACAGGTAGAATGCAACAAATAAAAAGCAATAGTAAAATAGTAGGCTTAAATCCAAATATATTGAAAGCACATTACATGGAAGGACTAAGTGTTCCAATTAAAAGACAAAGATTGTCAGATCCATAAAATATACATGCCATTTACACAAAAACATTTAAAACAAGGGATGAAGTTATAAGTATAAAAATTAAAAAGGACCATGTGAATAAAAACCAAACGCAAGCTGATACAGCTGTATTAATAGACTCTAAGGCAAAAACATCACTAAATTAAAAGGACACACTTCAAGCCTTGATATTGATTTAAAATTTTAATTCACTTGGAAGATCTAAGAAGTGTATGTAAATTGTTAAAAGAAAAATTTACTGAAACGAGTAGACAAATCCACAAGCACAATGGTAGATTTTGAAATAACTCCATAAGAACAAACAAAGTAATCAGTAAAGATACAGAATATTTGAGAAAGATAGTTAGCAAATTTGACCTAATGAACATCTGATCAAATACTGTACACAATTGCAAAACACAGTTTCATTTAAAGTACACATTATTCTGTCTAAAAAAAAATAAATGAATAAAAATAAAAAGAAATGCCTGGGTGGTTCAGTCAGTTAAGCATCTGACTCTTGATTTAGGCTCATGTCATGATTCCAGGGTTATGGGATCAAGCCCCGCATCAAGCTCTGTACTGAGTGTGGAGCCTGCTTAAGATTCTCTCCGTCTCTCTCTCTCTCTCCCTCTCTCTCTCTCTCCCTCTGTGCCTCTCCCCTGCTTAAGCTCTCTCTCTCTAAAAAAAAAAAAATTAAAAGGGACACCTGGGTGGCTCAGTTGGTTGAGCATCTTACTCTTAATCAGCTCAGATCATGATCCCAGGGTTGTGAGATCAAGTCCTGCATCAGGCCCTGCACTGAGCATGGAGCATGCTTAAAATTCTCTCTCTCCCTCTGCTCCTCTACCCCACTTATGCATGCTCTCTCTCTCCCTAAAATTAAAAAAAAAATTAGAAAAAATTTAAATTAACCTAAAAAAGCAAAAAACTAAAGTATAAATGAAATATTTACCAAAATATCATACAAGATCATAGAGCAAATATGAATACTCTAACACATTTCAACAGAAATCATATAGAATATGTTATTTGATGCAAGAAACTAGAAATAACAAAGGTATAAGAAGTAAATCCACAAATATTTGTGAAGAAATATACTTCAAAGAAGAAATAAAATTTAAAGTAGAATTTACTTCTAATCTCACAATTGAGATTACATATTAAATTACATATTAATTACATAATAAACTTGCTGAATACACCTAAAATCATGTTTTAGGGACATAAATGTCTATAATAGGAAAAAAAAGAAGCTGTTAATAAGGTATCTAAGAATCTACTTCAAAAATCTATAAAAATGCAGAAAACATAACACACACACACACACACACACACACACAAAACAATTATGAACACAATAAGTGAAAAAGCATATATTATAAAAAGGATCAACACAGCCAAATGATCATTCCATGAAAGAATTTATTTAAAAAGACCTAGAAAATTAATAAAGAAGTAAAAACTAAGAGAAGAAGCAAACACACAACACCACACACACACACACACACACACACACACACACACACACAGGATATAGTAAATAATGTCATGCCAACAACTGAAAATTTAGAAAAAATGGAGGAACGGAACTTATCAACACTGACACAAGAAAAAAGAGAAAATTTACATATTCATAAAACTATTAAAGAAACATAAATACATAATTATAAAACTTACACAAAGAAAACTAAAGATCAAATGGTTTCACCAATAAAGTCTACCAATCCTTAAGAAAGATGTAATGCCAGTCTTAAACTCTTCCAGGTGTTAGAAAGGAAGAAGTGGTCTCAACTCGTTTTATGAATTGAACATGATTTTGATAAGAAAATATGACAAGAATATTATATGCAGGAGATTTACATGCCAATTTTTCTTACACAGAAGCAAAACTCTTAAAATATTAACAAATGTAACCCAGAAATATAAAAAAGAAATACAGACCAAAACCAAGTTGGACTGATTCTGGGAATGTAAATTTGGTTTAATCTTCAAAATTTAGATATTGGATAGTTATTAGTTAGGTATCTTAGATATTACACTTAGCTTTCCTAACATTAATTTCCTTAAAATAAGAATAGGACAATCTATTTCATTACAAGATAATTACATTTTAAATGAAGTGCTACATTATTAACTTTAAGCACATTGTGAAAAGTTGGGAATGGATATTTTTATCACTAGTTCAACCACCAAAAAAATGTAGAAGGTATAGTTAAAAAGCCAATAGAAGAACTGAAATCAAAAATTTTTAATGTCTTATCAAACCAAAAGAAAGCATGAATGGAGGAAGAGTAAAACAGAAAACAGAGTTCAAATAAATAACAAATGATAAAATGGTATGTACAAATACAAACATAATAGAAATTAAATTAAATGTAAATGGACTAAATACTCCAATTAAATATCAAAGATTGCCAGAATGGATAAAGATTGATCTATAAGAAACATGCTTTATTTTTTTTTAATTTTAATTCCAGTATAGTTAGCATACAGTGTTATATTATTTTCACATGTATAATATACTAATTCAACAAATCTATGTATTATTCAGTGCTCATAATCAAGATGAGTGTATTCATACTCTCCTTCACCTATCCACCCACCCTCCTCCCCTCTGGTAACCCACCTGTTTGTTCTTTATAGTTAAAAGTCTGTTTTTTGGCTTGTCTTTTTTTCCCTTTGGTTGTTTTCTTAAATTCCACATGAGTGAAATTATATGGTATTTGTCTTTCTCTGACTGACTACTTCACTTAGCATTATACTCTCTATCTCTGTTTGTGTTGTTGCAAATGGCAAGATTTCATTCTTTATGGCTGAACAATATTCCATTGTGTGTGTGTGTGTGTGTGTGTGCGCACACATGCACACGTGTGTGTACACATCTTCATCCATTCATCTTTTGATGGATACTTGGGCTGCTTCCATAATTTGGCTATTGTAAATAATGCTGCAATAAACATGAGTGTATATATCCTTTTTTTTAATTTTATTTTTTTAATTTACATCAAAATTAGTATATAGTGCAATAATGATTTCAGGAGTAGATTCCTGAATGCCCCTTACCCATTTAGCCCATCCCTCCCCCACAACCCCTCCAGTGACCCTCTGTTCTCCATATTTAAGAGTCTCTTATGTTTTGTCCCCCTCCGTTTTATAGTATTTTGCTTCCCTTCCCTTATGTTCATCTGTTGTGTCTTAAAGTCCTCACATGAGTGAAGTCATATGATATTTGTCTTTCTCTGACTAATTTCGCTTAGCATAATATCCTCCAGTTCCATCCACATAGTTGCAAATGGCAAGATTTCATTATTTTTGATTGCTGAGTAATACTCCATTGTATGTATATAGCACCTTTTCTTTATCCATTCATCCATGGATGGACATTTGGGCTCTTTCCATACTTTGGCTATTGTTGATAGGGCTTCTATAAACATTGGGGTGCATGTGTCCCTTTGAAACAGCATACCTGTATTCCTTGGATAAATACTTAGTAGTGCAATTGCTGGGTCATAGGGTAGTTCTAGTTTTAATTTTTTGAGGAACCTCCACACTGTTTTCCAGAGTGGCTGCACCAGTTTGCATTCCCACAAGCAGTGCAAAAGAGATCTTCTTTCTCCACATCCTCACCAACATCTGTTGTTGCTTGAGTTGTTAACGTTAGCCATTCTGACAGGTGTGAGGTGATATCTCATTGTGGTTTTGACTTGTATTTCCCTGATGATGAGTGATGTTGAGCATTTTTTTCATGTGTCTGTTGGCCATCTGGATATCTTCTTTGAAGAAGTGTCTATTCATGTCTTTTACCCATTTCTTCACCAGATTATTTGTTTTTTGGGGTGTTGAGTTTGATAAGTTCTTTATAGATTTTGGATACTAACTCTTTATCTGATATGTCATTTGCAACTATCGTCTCCCATTCCTTCGGTTGCCTTTTAGTTTTGCTGATAGTTTCCTTAACTGTGTAGAACCTTTTTATTTTGAGGAAGTCCCAATAGTTCATTTTTACTTTTGTTTCCCTTGTCTCTGGAGACGTGTTGAGTAAGAAGTGGCTACAGGCAAAGTCAAAGAGGTTTTTGCCTGCTTTCTCCTCAAGGATTTTGATGGCTTCCTGTCTTATGTTTAGGTCTTTCATCCATTTTGAGTTTATTTTTGTGTATGGTGTAACAAAGTGGTCCAGGTTCACTCTTCTGCATGTTGCTGTCCAGTTTTCCCAGTACCACTTGCTGAAGAGATTGTCTTTACTCCATTGGATATTCTTTCCTGCTTTGTCAAAGATTAGTTGGCCATACACTTGTGGGTCCATTTCTGAGTTCTCTATTCTGTTCCATTGATCTGAGTGTCTGTTTTGGTGCCAAGGAGTATATATATCCTTTTGAATTACTGCTTTTGTATTCTTTGGGTAAATACCCAGTAGTACAATAAGTGGATCATAGGGTAGTTCCATTTTTAATTTTTTGAGGAACCTCCATACTGTTTTCCACAGTGGCTGTACCAGTTTGCATTCCCACCAACAGTGCAAGAGGGTTCCTTTTTCTCCATGTCCTCTCCAACACTTGTTGCTTCTTGTGTTTTTGGTTTTAGCCATTCTGATGGGGTAAGGTGTATTTTTCATTTGCATTTCCCTAATGATGAATGAGGATGAGAATATTTCATATGTCTGTTGGCCATTTGTAGGTCTTCCTTGGGGAAATGTCTGTTCATGTCTTCTGCCCACTTTAAATGGATTACTCATTTTTTTGGTGTTGTGTTTTAAAGGTTCTTGACAGATTTTGGATACAAATCCTTTCTTTCTGTCATTTGCAAGTATCTTTTGCCATTAAGCAGGTTGACTTTTAGTTTTGTTGACTGTTTCCTTTCTTGTGCAGAAGCTTATTTTGATTTAGTCCCAATAGTTTATTTTTGCTTGTTTCCCTTGCCACAGGAGACACATCTAGAAAAATATTGTTACAACCAATGTCAGAGAAATTACAGTACTGCCTGTACTGTCTTCTAGAATTTTTATGGTTTCAGGTCTCACATTTAGGTCCTTAATTCATTTTGAGTTTATTTTTGTGTCTGGTGTGGATAGTAGTCCAGTTTCATTCTTTTGCATGTACCTGTCAAGATTTCCCAACACTATTTGTTAAAGAGACTTTTTCCCACTGCATATTCTTGCCATCTTTGTTGAAGATTATTTGGCCATATAATTGTGAGTTTGTTTCTGGGTTTTCTATCCTGTTCCGTTGATCTATGTGTCTGTTTTTGTACCAGCACCATACTGTTTTGCTTAGTACAGCTTTGGAGTATAACTTGAAGTCTGGAATTGTGATACCTCCAGATTTTTTTCTTTTTCAAGGTTGCTTTGGCTATTCAGGGTCTCCTTTGGTTCTGCACAAATTTTAGGTCTGTTTTAGTTCTATGAAAAAATGCTGGTGGTATTTAGATAGGGATTGCATTACATCTGTACATTGCTTTGGGTAGTAAGAACATTCTAACAATATTTGTTCTTCCAATCCATGAGCATGGAATGTCTTTCCATTTGTTTGTGTCATCTTCAATTTCTTTCATCAATATTTTATAGTTTTTAGACTATAGGTCTTTCATCCCCTTGGTTAAGTTTATTCCTAGGTATTTTATGATTTTTGATGCAATTGTAAATGGAATAGTTTAAATTTCTCTTTCTGCTGCTTCATTTGTGGTGTACAGAAATGTGACAGGGGCACCTGGGTGACTTACTCAGTTGTGTCCGACTTCGGCTCAGGTCATGATCTCACAATTTGTGAGTTCAAGCCCTATGTCAGGCTCTGTGCTGACAGCTCAGAGCCTGGAGCCTGCTTCAAATTCTGTGTCTCCCTCTCTCTCTGCCCCTCCCCTGCTCACGCTGTGTCTCAAAAATAAATATTTTTTAAAAATGTGACAGACTTCAATATATTTATTTTTGTATCCTGTGGCCTTATTGAATTCCTTTACCAGTTCTAGTTTTTTTGGTGGAATCTTTAGGGTATTTTATATATAGTATCATGTCATCTGCAAATAGGGAACATTTTACTTCCTCCTTACCAACTGGATGACTTTTAGTCCCTTTTCTTACCTCATTGTTGTGGCTAGAATTTTCAGGACTATGTTAAATAAAAGTGGTAAGAGTGAACCTCTTTGTCTTGTTCCTAACCTTAAGGGAAAAGCTCTCGGTTTTTTCCCATTGAGTATGATGCTCACTGTGGGTTTTTCATATATGGCCTTTATTATGCTGAGGTATGTTCCCTCTAGATCTACTTTGTTGAGGGTTTTTGTCATAAATGGATATTGTACTTTGTCAAATGCTTTTATGTTTTACTGCATCTATTAAAGTGATATGGTTTTTATACTTTCTCTTATTGATGTGATGTATCACATTAATCGATTTGTGAATATTGGACCACTCTTGCATCCTGGGAATAAAATCAACTTGATTGTAGTGAATGATCTTTTTAATGTATTGTTGAATTTGGTTAATATTTTGTTGAGGAATTTTGCATCTATATTCATCAGAAATATTGGCCTGTAGTTCTCATTTCTGCAGTGTTTTTATCTTGTTTTGGTATCAGGATAATGCTGACCTCATGGAATGGATTTGGAAGTTTCCCTTGCTCTTCTATTTTTTGGAATAGTTTGAGAAGAATAGGTATTAACTCTTCTTTAAATGTTTGGTAGAGTTCACCTATGAAGACATTTGGTCCTGGATTTTTGTTTGTTGGGAGCTTTTTGGGTTTTTTTTACTGATTCAATTTTATTGCTGGTAATAGGTCTGTTCAAATTTTTGCATCCTTCCTGATTCAGTTTTGGGAGGTTACATGTTTCTAGAAATGTATCCATTTCTTCTAGGTTGTCCAATTTGTTGGCATATAATTTTTATAATATTCTCTTACAATCCTTTGTATTTCTGTTGTGTCAATTATTTATCCTCTTTCATTTATGATGCTGTTTATTTGAGTCCTCTTTTTTTGTTGTTGTTTTCTGTTTGCTTTTGATAAGTCCAGATAAGGTTTATCAATTTCTTTTATCTTTTAAAAAAACCAGCTTCTGGTTTCATTGATCTGTTCTATTGTGTGTGTGTGTGTGTCTGTGTGTGTCTGTTTTAAGTTTCTATTTTGTTTATTTCTGCTACATGAGACACACTTTAAAAACACAAATACACAGAAAGCTTGAAGTAAAGGACTGTAAAAAAGCATACTTTGCAAACAGCAAGCATAAGAATACTGGAGTGGTTATCTTTATATCAGATAAAGTAAATTTCAAATAGCATTACCAGAAATAGACATTTCATAATAATAGCAGACTCAATTCCTGATTGAAGATACAATGATTATAAATATTTATAACCCTAGTAACATAATTTCAAAATACATGAAAATGAAATTGACAAAATTAAAGGGAGAAATAGACAAACCCACAATCATAGATTTTAACCTCCCCCTCTCAGTAATACTAAAAACATAGAAAATCTGAACATTATCAATTACCTTGATTTGCTAATTTATAGAACACTATAACTGAAAAATGCATTTTCTCTTCAAATGTACATACTATATTCAATAAAATGGACCATTAAAAAAACCCTCAATAAAATTTTCAAAATGCTGACAACTTGGAGAATGTATTCTGTAAACACTATGGAATTAGAAATCAATGATGAAATATCTTAAAAAAGAATAAATACTGGCAAATCAAACACTTGTAAATAATTCAAGGACCAAAGGAAAAAATCACAAGAAAAATTAGAAAATAATTTGAATTATATGAAAATGAAAATATAACATCAAAATGTATGAAATATAGATAAAGCAAAGTTTGGACATAAATTTAGGGAATAAGAAGATAGGTATGAAATTAATGACCCAAGGTTCTACTTTAATAAGCTAGAAATTCAAGAGCAAAATACATCCAAAGTAAGTAATAGGAAAATAAAAGAAATAATTGCAAAAATTCATGAAATACCAAAAAAAAAAAAAAAATAGAAAGAAAGAAAGAAAGAAAGAAAGAAAGAAAGAAAGAAAAGAAAAACAAAGAAAAAGCTTAAAGTTAGTTCCTTGAAAAGATCAACAAAATCAATAAACCTCATTGGGCTATCAAGAATAAAACAGATAGGGGCGCCTGGGTGGCTCAGTCGGTTGAGCGTCCGACTTCAGCTCAGGTCATGATTTTGTGCTTTGTGAGTTCGAGGCCCATGTCAGGCTCTGTGTTGACAGCTTGGAGCCTGGAGCCTGCTTCCAATTCTGTGTCTCCCTCTCTCTCTGCCCCTACCCACTCACATTCTGCCTCTGTCTCTCTCAAAGATAAACAAACATTAAAAATAAATAAATAAAACAGATAGAGGAGGAGGGGCTGAGATGGTGGAACAGCATGGAAGTTTTTTTTTCCACCTCTCCTCCCCAAAATGTAGCCAAATCAACACTAAATCATCTTGCACACCTACAAACCTGATTTGAGGATTAACACAACAATCTGCACAACCTGAACCACAGAACTCAGCAGGTAGAAGTGAACTGGGGGAGAGAGAAGACACAGAGGGCAGGGATCTATTTTTGCTTGCAGAGAGAGGACAAACACAGGGGGAGAGTATGGGAAAAGCAACCCCTCCCCCCCAAAGCAACTGGAGAGAAAAAGAGTGAAAACAGCTACAGGAACTGAACAAAAAAAGAAAGGATAAAGGAGAGGGTTTAAATTCCACTAAGACTCTATAAACAGAGGGAGTGCAAAGTCTGAAACTCTGCAGCTTGATACCTGGCAGTGCTCTGGTGGGAAGGGTGAATCCCTGGGAGAACAATCCGAGGGGTCCTTGGGCCACACAGGGAGAGGCGGTTCCCCTGCTGGGAGAACATTAGGTAGAGGTGGTGCAGCCTCCCCACAGGCAAAGGTCCCAGCAGACCCTGGAGAATGGCCACATTCACTGGTGTTGGAATGAGGACGTTAAGGATGAAAACTGGTGCCACATGTGTGTTGTGATTTGCCATAATCCCTGAAACGCTGCTGCTACACAATCCCATGAACTTTTTCTGGGGTGGGTGGGCTTATGCCCAGTCAGTCTCTGGGCATGGCAATGGCCTGGTCTCACCAACATTCCTGAGGGTGGGCTAGCACCCAGCCATTACTCAGTGAGACACTCCTCCAGAGAGTTAGAACGGGTCAAAGCTGTAATCCTTCAGAAGTGAGGTTTGGAAAAAACAGTTCCATCTGAGATAAAACTCAGGACGGAGGTGCCACCTGGAAGCCTAATAGCTTGGTCATGGACAGTGTGGAAGCGGGACAGTGTAGAAGCAGGGAGTGGACGGAAGCCAGAGAAGAGAGGGGTGCTTGATTGCCGAATGGGGAGAGCACAGAGTTCTGATTCTAGATACTGGGTAGCTGGGTGACGCCATTTTCATCCCTCCTGTGCATGCACATAGCATACACGCCTACATGCACCACAACAATCCACCGCAGTAAGCTAAGCAGCGCCACCTAGTGGAGAATGGAGCTATTACACTAAGTGCTGCCCAAGTGGGCCAACCACACCCTTAAGGAACACAAATCTCTCTGCCTGCTTAGTTTATGTACTATAAAGTGCTTCACAGTTGGACTTCTAGGGGAAACCAAATGTAATTTCAATCATATTTGATTCTGTTTGCTGGTCCATCTATTCAATTTTTTTTCTTTTCTTATTGTTGAATACAGAAAGGGAAAATATTTATTTTTATTTTCCATTTTTATTAAGATTTTTCTTTAATTTTTTCTACTATATTTCTTACTTTTTTGTAAACTTTTATACCATATTTTACTTCCATTATCTAATTTTATTGTTTTACTGTATTCATTTTTCCAAATTTTCAAACTTTTTTTCCCTTTTTTTAATCTTTTCCTCTTTTTCTCTAATCTATCAAGTTTCCTTCAACAACCAGACCCATCCTTTATTTGATTTCCTTATTGTTTTTAATGGTTTAATTTTTATTATTTTTTTACTTTATTAATTCCTTTTCTTCCTTCAAAATGATGAAATGAAGGAATTCACCCCGAAAGAAAAAACAAGAAGAAATGACAGCTAAGCACTTAACCAACAAAGATACAAGCAAGATGTCTGAGCCAGAATTTAGAATCACAACAGTAAGAATACTAGCTGGGGGTGAAAATAGATTAGAATCCCTTTCTGTGGAGATAGTAAAAGCTAGCCAGGATAAAAATAAAAAATGCTACAACTCAGATGCAATCTCGAATGGATGCCACGGTACAAGGATGGATGAAGCAGAGAAGCAATTCAGCAATATAGAGAACAAACATATGGAGCATAATGAAGCAAAAAAAAAAGAGGGAGACTAAGGCAAAAGAGCACAATACAAGAATTAGAGAATTCAGTGACTCATTACAAAGGAATAACATTAGAATCATAGGGGCCCCAAAGATGAAGAGAGAGAAAAAGGGGTAGTATGTTTAAGTGAGCAAATCATAATGGAACACTTTCCTAACACAGGGAAAGACACAAACATCAAAATCCTGGAAGCACAGAGGACACCCGTTAGATTCAACAAAAACAGACCATGAACAAGGCATATCACAGTCAAATTCACAAAATACTCAGGCACGGAAAGAATCATGAAAGCAGCAAGGGAAAAAAAGTCCTTAACCTACAAGGGAAGACAGATCAGGTTCGTACCAGACCTATCCACAGAAACTTGGCAGGCCAGAAAGGAGTGGCAGGTTATATTCAATGTGCTGATCGGAAAAATATGCAGCCAAGAATTCTTTATCCAGCAAGGCTGTCATTCAAAATAGGAGAGATAAAAGAGTTTCCCAGACAAACAAAAATTAAAGGAGTTTGTGACCACCAAACTAGCCCTGCAAGAAATTTTAAGGGGGACTTTCTGAAGGGGGAAAAGATAGGAAAAAAAAAAAAAGACCAAAAACAACAAAGACTAGAAAGGACCAGAGAACACCACCATAATCTCCAACTCTTCAGGCAACATAATGGCAATAAATTCATATCTTTCAGTACTCACTCTAAACATCAATGGACTAAACACTCCAATCAGAAGGCTAAGAAAAGAAGATCCATCTATATGCTGTTTACAAGAGACCCATTTTAGACCTAAACACACCTTCAGATTGAAACTAAGGGGATGGAGAACCATCTATCATACAAATGATCGCCAAAAGAAGGTGGATTAGCCATACATATATCAGACAATCTATATTTTAAAATAAAGACTCTAACAAGGGATGAAGAAGGACATTATATCATTTTAAGGGGCCTATCCACCAAGAAGATCTAACAATTATAAACATTTATGCTCCAAGTGTGGCGCACCCAAATGTATAAATCAATTAATGACAAACATAAAGAAACTCATTGATAATAATACCGTAATAGTAGGAGACCTCAACATCCCACTTATAGCAACGGGCAGATCATCTAAGCAGAAAATCAACAAGGAAACAATGGCTTTGAATGACATGCTGTACCAAATGGACTTAACAGATATATACAGAACATTCTCATCCTAAAGCAGTGCACATTCTTCTCGAGTGCACATGGAACATTCTCCAGAATAGATCACATACTGGGACACAAATCAGCCGTCAACAAATACAAAAAGATGGAGATCATACCATGCATATTTTTAGACCACAATGCTATGAAACTTGAAATCCACCACAAGAAAAAATGTGGAAAGACAATAAATACTTGGGGCCTAAAGAATATCCTACTGAAGAATGAATGGGCTAACCCAAGAAGTTAAAGAGGAAATTACAAAGTTCACGGAAGCCAATGAAGATGCTAACATCACAGACCAAAACCTCTGGGACGCAGCAATGGGTGGTCATAAGAGGGAAGTATATAGCTATCCAGGTCTTCCTAAAGAAGGAAGAAAGGTCTCAGATACACAACCTAACCTTACACCTTACATCTTAAAGAGCTGGAAAAAGAACAGCAAATAAAACTCAAAACCAGGAGAAGGCAGTAAGCAATAAAGATTAGAGCAGAAATCAATGCTATTGAAACAAAAAAAAAAAGAAAAGAAAAGAAAAGAAAAGAAAAGAAAACAGTAGAACAGATCAATGAAACCAGAAGCTGGTTCTGTGAAAGAATTAACAAAATTGATAAAACCCTAGCCAATTTGATCATAAAGAAAAAGGAAAGGACCCACATAAATAAAATCAAGAATGAAAGAGGAAAGATCAAAACCAACACAGCAGATATAACAACAATAATTAAAGAATATTACGAGATGGGGCGCCTGGGTCGCTCAGTCAGTTAAGCGTCCGACTTCAGCTCAGGTCATGATCTTGCGGTTCGTGAGTTCAAGCCCCGCGTCAGGCTCTGTGCTGACAGCTCAGAGCCTGGAGCCTGTTTCCGATTCTGTGTCTCCCTCTCTCTCTGACCCTCCCCCATTCATGCTCTGTCTCAAAAATAAATAAACGTTAAAAAAAAAAAGAATATTACGAGCAATTATACGCCAATAAAATGGGAAATCTGGAAGAAATTGAAAATTCCTAGAAACACATAAACTACCAAAACTGAAACATGAAGAAATAGAAAATTTGAACAGGCCCAGAACCAGTAAGGAAATCAAATTAGTAATAAAAAATCTCCCAAAAAACAAGAGTCCAGGGCCAGATGGCTTTCCAGGGAATTCTACCAAACATTTAAAAAAGAGTTAACATCTATTCTTTCAAAGCTGTTCCAAAAAACACAAATGGAAGGGAAACTTTCAAACTCATTCTATGAACCCAGCATTACCTTGATTCCAAAACCAGACAAAGACCCCACTAGAAAGGAGAACTACAGACCAATTTCCCTGATGAACATGGATGCTAAAATCGTCAACAAGATACTAGCCAACCGGATCCAACAATACCTTAAAAGAATTATTCACCATGACCAAGTGGGATTTATACCTGGGATGCAGGTCTGGTTCAATATATGCAAAACAATCAATGTGATACATCACATCCATAAAAGAAAGGGTAAGAGCCAACGATACTCTCAATAGATGCAAAGAAAGCATTTGACAAAATACAGCATCCTTTCTTGATAAAAACCCTCAGGAAAGTAGAGATAGAAGGATTATACCTCAAGATCATACGAAAGACCCACTGCTAATATCATCCTTAATTGGGAAAAACTGAGAGCTTTTCCCCCAAGGTCAGGAACACAACAGGGATGTCCACTCTTGCCACTGCTATTTAACACAGTATTGGAAGACTTAGCCTTAGCAATCAGACAACACAAAGGAATAAAAGGCATCCAAATTGGCCAGGAGGAAGTCAAACTTTCACACTTCACAGATGATACAATACTCTATATGGAAAACCCAAAAGATTCCACCAAAAAACTGCTAGAACTGATCCATGAACTCAGCAAAGTTGCAGCATATAAAAATCAATGCACAGAAATCAGTTGCATCCCTATACACCAATAATGAAGGAAAAGAAAGAGAAATCAAGGAATCTATCCCATTTACAACTGCACCAAACCCCACAAAATACCTAGGAATAAATCTAACCAAAGAGGTGAAAAATCTATACACTGAAAACTATAGAAAGCTTATGAAAGAAATTGAAGAAGACACACACAAAAAAGGAAAAATATTCCATGTTCCTGGATTGGAACAACAAACATTGTTAAAATGTCAATACTACCCAAAGCAATCTACATACTCAATGCAATCCCTATCAAAATAACAGCAGCATCTTCACAGAGCTAGAACAAACAATCCTAAAATTTGTATGGAAACAGAAAAGACCCCGAATAGCCAGAGCAATCTTGAAGAAGAAAACCAATGCTGGAGGCATCACAATCCCAGACTTCAAGACATATTACAAAGCTGTAATCATCAAGACAGTATGGTACTGGCACAAGAACAGACACTCAGAATAGAATAGAGAACCCAGAAATGGGACTCACAAACGTATGGCCAACTAATCTTTGACAAAGGAGGAAAGAATATCTAATGGAATAAATACAGACTCTTCAGCAAATTGTGCTGGGAAAACTGGACAGTGATATGTACAAAAATGAACCTGGACCACTTTGTTACACCATACACAAAAATAAACTCAAAATGGATGAAAGACCTCAATGTAAGACAGGAAGCCATCAAATTCCTGGAGGAGAAAGCAGGCAAAACCTCTTTGACTTCGGCTGCAGCAACTTCTTACTCAACATGTCTCCAGAGGCAAGAGAAACAAAAGCAAAAACAAACTATTGGTACCTCATCAAAATTAAAAGCTCTGCACAGGAAAGGAAACAATCAGCAAAACTAAAAGACAACCGAAGGAATGGGAGATGATATTTGCAAATGATATATCAGATAAAGGGTTAGTATCCAAAATCTATAAAGAACTTACCAAACTCAATACCCAAAAAACAAATAATCTGGTGAAGAAATGGGCAGGAGATATGAATAGACACTTCTCCAAAGAAGACACCCAGATAGCCAACAGACACATGAAAAAATGCTCAACATCACTCATCATCAGGGAAATACAAATCAAAACCACAATGAGATATCACCTCACACCCGTCAGAATGGCTAACATTAACAACTCAGGCAACAACAGATGTTGGTGAGGATGTGGAGAAAGAGGATCTCTTTTGCACTGCTTGTGGGAATGCAAACTGGTGCAGCCACTCTGGAAAACAGTGTGGAGGTTCCTCAAAAATTAAAACTAGAACTACCCTATGACCCAGCAATTGCACTACTAAGTATTTATCCAAGAGATACAGGTGTGCTGTTTCAAAGGGGCACATGCACCCCAATGTTTGTAGCAGCACAATTGACAATAGTCACAGTATGGAAAGAGCCCAAACGTCCATCAACAGATGAATGGATAAAGAAGAGGTGGTATGTATATACAATGGAGTATTACTCGGCAATCAAAAAGAATGAAATCTTGCCATTTGCAACTCTGTGGATGGAACTACTGGGTATTATGCTAAGTGAAATTAGAGAAAGACAAACATCATATGACGTCATTCACATGAGACATTTAAGATACAAAACAGATGAACATAGGGAAGGGAAGCAAAAATACTATAAAACAGAGAGTGGGACAAAACATAAGAGACTCTTAAATATGGAGAACAAACAGAGAGTTGCTGGAGGGGTTGTGGGAGGAAGAATGGGCTAAATGGGTAAGGGACATTAAGGAATCTACTCCTGAAATCACTGTTGCACTATATGCTAACTAACTTGGAGGTAAATTAAAAAACTAATTAAATAAATATATATATGTTAAATTAATTAAATAAATATATATATACATATATATACACACACACACATATATATATTTATTGCTGGAAAAAAGAATAAAAGAGATAGAATATAAAATATTCACATAAAAAACACAGAGGTATCATTCAGATCCTACAAACACTAAAAAAGTAAAGAAGGAGTATCAGGAAAACTTTGTCAATTTGACAACTTAGATGAAATAGATAAATTCCTTGAAAAATAAATTTGCAAAAAACGATATAGCGAGAAGTAGAAAATCTGAATAGCTTCATATCTCTTAACGTAATTGAATTCATTATCTAAAACCTTCCCTTGAAGAAAACTCCAAGTCCAAAAGATGTCACTAGTAAATTCCTTGAAGAAAACTCCAAGTCCAAAAGATGTCACTAGTAAATTCCATCAAATAAGTATAAAATAACACAAACTTTACTCAATTCTTTTTAAAAAAAGAGAAGAAACACTTACCAATTTATTGTATGAGGTCTGCATAACTTCAATACCAAAACCAGACAAACATATTATGAGAAAATTATAGACCGATATCCATAGTAAAGGCAAAAATTCTGAAAATATTAGCCAATCAAATCCAGCAACTATAAAAACCATACTTCATGATCAAATTGGGCTTATCTTAAAAATACAAAACTGGTTTAACATTAAAAAAACAATCAATATAAATCATATTGACTCATATAATATGTTAACAGAGAAAAGGAGAAAAAATGATTATCTCAACGGACGCAGAAAAAGTATTTAATAAAATTCAGTACACATTAACTACAAAAAAAAAATCTCAGCAATCAGGACTAGAAGAAAGCATCAAGCAACTTATAAAAGATGGTATGAAAATCCTACAGCTAATGTTAATGTTAAAATACTGAATGTTTTCTAAGACAGGAGTGAGATAAGGATGTCACTGATTGTATTCAAATTGTCCTAGAATCCTACCTAGGCAGTGAAATAAGGCAAGAATAGAAATAAAAGACGTAAAAATTAAAGAAGTAAAACTGTCTATTTGTGAATGACATATACCATTTACATAGAACATCCTAAGGTATGGAGCCTGGGTGGCTCAGTTAGTTAAGCCTCCAACTTTGGCTCAGGTCATGATGTCCTAGCTCATGGGTTCGAACTCTGCTCAGGCTCTGTGCTGACAGCTCAGAGCCTGGCACCTGCTTCAGAATCTGTGTGTCTCTCTCTCTCTCTGCCTCTCCTCTGCTCTCTCTCTCTCTCTCAAAAATAAACATTAAGAAAAAAAAAAGAAAATCCTAAGGCATCTACCAAACAACTACTAGAACTAATTAAGTGATGAATTTAGCAAGGTAGCAGGATACGAGCTCAATATATAAAAATAAATTTGACTTTTATACTACCGGCAGAAAATCAGGATATTAAAATTTTAAATTCCACAAAAAACAGCATCGAAAATATACAATTACTTATGACAAAATATGTGTAAGACCCACATATAAAACTATAAAGCCCTGCTGAGAAAAATTAAATAGCTAAATGAATGGAGCTATCATTCCATGTTAATTCTCCTCAAACTGTTCTATAAATTCAATATAATTGAACTCCACAATCCTAATAACACCCTAAAAGATATGTTCTTGGAACTTGACAAACTGATTAAAATTTTACATCAAAATACAAAGGGGGAAGATAGACTATGTATAGCAAGAAAGTAATTAACACAAAATTGAGCATAAGGATAGTCAAACTGAAATTGTATAGAAGAAAAAGACCAGAAAAAAACTCATACGTATATGGACAAGCAACTCAGTTTAAAAATGGGCAAAGGACTTGTATCTTAGTCACTTTGGGGCACTGTAACAAATTACCATAGACTGCGTAGTTTAAAAAACACTCTTACTTCTCACAGTTCTGCAGTCAAAGTGCTGGCAGATCTGGTGTCTGGTGAGGGCCCACTTCCTGGTTTGCAGACAGCATGCAGTCTTCTTATTGTATCCTCAGATGATAGCAGAAAGGGGAAGCAAACTTTCTCCTGTCTCTTCTTACAATACCACTAATCATCCCTAATTACTCCTCAAAGGCCCCACCTCCAATACTGTCACATGGGGGATTAGAGTCTCAACACATGAATTTTGCAGGGACACATTCAGTCTATACATCAACTTGAATACACATTTCCCCAGGAAGTCATACAAATGACCAAAAAGCACATGAAAAGTTGTTCAACACCCTTGGTCATTATACAAATACAGATAAAAACCACAATGAGATACCACTTCACATGCATTAGGGTGGCCATAATGAAGAAAACAAAATAATAAGTACTGACAAGGATATGCAGAAATAGGAAACGTCACACATTGCTGTAGGGAATGTAGAGTGGTACAAACACTGTGGAAAATGGTATAGAAGTTCCTCAAAAAAAATAAACATAGAAATACCATATTACCTAGTAATTCCACTACTAGGTATATATGCAAAAGAAATGAAAGCATATGTCCACACAGAATCTTGTACATGATAGTAGCCTTTTTCATAATAACCCAAAGGTAGAAATAATCCAAATGTCTGCCAAAAGATGAATAGACGAGCAAATTGTGGTATTTACATACAATAGAATATTTCTCAGCCATAAAAGGAATGAAGTACTGATGCATCCTACAACTTGGATAAGCCTCAAAACATTACACTAAGTGAAAGAAACCAGGCACAAATGGTCACAATTGAATGATGCCTTTTACATGAAATATTCAAGAAAGGCAAATCCATTCGGATAAAAGGCCAATTAGTTGTCACCAGGGAAATGAAGATGATTACTTCTGGGGTGTTCTGTGCTGACAAAAAATTTTGAAACAGAGAGAGATGGAGTTGCATAATATTGTGAAGGCATTAAGTGACTTGTACACTTTAAAATGGTTGTTTATGTTATGTGAATTTCACCTCAATTAAAAAATTTTTAATTTTATTTTACATTTTTATAAGATGCATTTGTGCATTCGAGGTATAATCAGCATTATTTTAGTTCCTGAAAAAAGTTAAAACATGTAAAATGTCAAGCTAATACATATCAATGATTCATAAGCAGGAGCTATTTTTGTTAGCATCATTCCACTGTGATAAGGAGACCTGTATACTATCTTGTATACCACAATAAATAGATTTTTCGGTAAATTATGTTATCTAAAAGATTATAAAATAATGATATACAAGAATGGTCAAAACTTGTGTTGAGTTTTAAAATATGCTAATGAAATTTGCATTTCTAACACATATTATATAAAGCAGTATAATGCAGGAGTTATGGCAAAGATTTTGTAGTGTGACCAACCAGCTTTATACCAGCTATGTGACCTTGTGCAATTTTCATAATGTCTCCATAAATTTCAATTTTTTCATCAATAAAATGGGAGCAATAATGCCTAATTAACATGTATGTTTAACAGAAAATGCCTGTCATAGAGCCTAAGGGATTATTAAACATAAGCTATAACACATGATTACCTAATTCAACTTAAAATTCATTAATGCATTCAATAAAAATATATTTATTACCTACTACATGCTGGGTACTAGGCTAGGCGCTGGAAAAGTTTAGATGAAAGGCTTATTTCTATCTGCCAGCAGTTTGAAATCAGTTGATTTGGGGGTGGGGAACCATGGAAAAGGAGATGAGTTGAGGAAGCATGACTAAGAAAAAAACTGATGAGCAGAAAAAATTGATGAGCAGAAAACAGGTATTAAATTCAGCAAGAGACTGATGTGAGCAAAATGGCTGATGCAGAAGTTAGGAGATAGAAAGGATATTTCACAAATGATGGAGCTTAAGCATTGGACAACATGAAAAGTTTGGTACTAACTGGAAAGGGACATGAAGAAACTCTATGATGAGGGAAATGTTCTGTATCTTATTACAGTACTGGTTATATATATGAGTTAAATATGTATAACTGTATACTTTATATCCATGCATTTTACTGTTTGTAATTAAAGACATAATGACATAATTAAAGACAGAATGACAGACACACATGCACACATACAGATATATATATTCTTTTGAATTACAGGCAAACTGGTCCTCAAAGACTACTGAAAAGGCAGACACAATACCTACTGGATACCATGTGACCATTTAAATGAGGCAATATAAAACCTAATCCATTGTTTTGCTCTTAAGTCACCTGCAGATTGTTTCATTATAAGAAAACTATATTATGGGACGCCTGGGTGGCTCAGTCAGTTAAATGTCTGACTTTAGCTCAGATCATGATCTCACAGCTCATGAATTCAGGCCCCAGGTCAGGCTCTGTGCTGACAGCTCAGAGCCTGGAGCCTGCTTCAAATTCCATGTCTCCCTCTCTCTCTCTGCCCCTCCCCCACTCATACTCTGTCTCTCAAAAATGAATAAATGTTAAAAAAAAAAAACCTTTTTTTAAATAAGGAAACTCTATTCCCAATTATAATTCATAATTCAATCTATTTATATATCCAAGATGATACAAATCTTAATTTTAACTTGTCAAATTCCATGAATTTGAGAATTGTGTAAAATATTGGGAAATTTTAATAAAAATCTAGGATTTTGCATCCATTCTCAATTTTAATTTCTTAGTCAAGTTAAAAACCAAAAGTGAAAACAGTAGATGATGAATTACTGATGTTGAACACATTATAGGCACAATGTATACAAGGAAACTTCTGGGGTGATAGATATGTTCATTATCTTGACGGTGGTATTGTGATCATTTCTTGGGTGCATATATTTGTAAAACATGCCAAACTACATACTGTAAATTTATCCACTTTACTGTGTATCAATTATACCTTTAAAAAGTACATAAACAACATCCAAACATAAATATACACACACCCCCAACAAGTATGCTAAAACTAATAAAGCCTGACAGAACCAAATTTTGTGAGGCTATGGAGCAACCATGATGTCATAGATTGTTGGCAGGAATGCAGAATGGTACAAACACTTTGCAAAGGCTTGGCAATTTCTTACAAAACTAAGCACACATCAGTTTTTGACCAAGTAATTCCATCCATAATTATTTACTCAAGAGAAATGAATACACAAAAGATTGTTCAAGAAAGTTCTTAACAGTTTTCTTCATAACAACTAAAAACCAGAAATAGCTCAGATGTCCGTCAGCCAGCGGGAGGATGGATAAACAAAATGCAGTATCTATACAATGGAATACCACTCAGCAATAAAAAGGAACAAACTATTTATGCACTCAATAACATGGATGGGTCTCAAATACTATGTTATGTAAAAGAAGCCTTACACAAGAGTGCACATGTATGATCCTATTTATATGAAAAAGCAAAACTAATCTATGACAAAAAAGCAGGACAGTGATTGCCTCTTAGGAGTGTTGGGAAGACCAGCAAGAAACAGAATAACCTTTTCTGGAGTGATGATAAAATTCTATATCTTGAAAGGGTTTATTTGGCTTATGCAGAAATACATATTGGCCAAAACTCATGGAAGGGTGGGTACACTAAAATTTGTGCATTTCATTATAAATTGTACTTCAAAATGAAAAAAAAGAATTGTAAATAAATACTGACTAGCTAATGACATGTATGCTCAAGTGTTTGGGGCTAGGATATGCTAATGTCTGCTGCTTTAAAATGCAACAAAACATGGCTTGATGGATGGACAGATAAGTGATAAGCCATGTATAATGACACGTTAACAGAATCTAGGTAGTGGGTACTCCTTGTACAATTCTTCTAACTCTTCTATAAATTTGAAAAATCAGTTTGTAAGATCGTAGTGATACCATTTTTTTGCACATTTATGTATCTGTGTTTCATGGACATGTATATATGAAGTATATGCATGTGTATGTTTATGTGTGGTATATTCAACTGCTCCCTCTCAAATCAGATCCTTCCAATTCACTTAAAAAATACTCAAGTTGCTCCTATTCCCAAATAATACAAAACAAACAAAAAGAAACTTCCTCAAAATCTTATCCTCCTTCAGCTACTACTAGATCACTCTTGTTCCTTTCAAAGCCACATTTCTTAGAGAGGTAAACACACTTCCTATATCTATGCCTTCACCCTATCTCATCTGGCTTGTGATTCCCCCACCTCCCAAATCCCAGAAAAATAGCTCTTGTTCAAGATACCAATACTTTCCAATGTCACTAAATCAAATGGGCATTTTAAAATCCTCATCCCTTGAAGAATGTAAAATAACAAATTTACTTTTTAAAACTTTCAAATGAGGGAAGCAAACTTTATATGGTTTGTAAACCAAGCTTTTTTGAGAGGGGGGAGGAAGGAGAGAGGGAGGGAGAGAGAGGGAGGGAGAGGCAGAGAGAAAGAGAGGGGGAGAGAGAGGCAGAGAGAAAGAGAGGGGGAGAGAGAGCACATGCATGTGCATGAACAGGGGAGGGGCAGAAAGAGGGGCAGACTCCTTGCTCATCACAGCGTCCAATGCAGGGTTCGATCTCACGACCATGAGATCATGACCTGAGCTGAAAGCAAGACTCAGATGCTTAACCAACTGAGCCACACAAGTGCCCCTGTAAACCAAGCTTTTTTAAAAATAAAAGCTCAATTTCATATTATAGCCAAGTCAGAATGTGAGAAGGGGAAAGCTTAAAGGATGATATCAAAAAAGGGGGAAAAAATGAAGATTATACTATAGTCCAAATGGTAAATGCCACTAGGAAAATTTCATAGACCATTTTCACCTAATTCTACTGTATTTTTGAAATTCTACTAAACTTATGAACTACTGTTAACATTTCTTCAACTGGTTTACTCACTGTATCTATAGAAACTCCATCTTAAATGAATCTCCCAAATCACCTATTTATGCAGAAATTTTTTCTTAACTTTTTTCAATGTTTATTTACTTTTGAGAGACAGAGCAAAAGCAGGGAAGGGGCAGAGAGAGAGAGAAGGAGACACAGAATCCGAAGCAGGCTCCAGGCTCTAAGTTGTCAGCACAGAGGCTGAGATGGGGCTCAAACCCATGAACCGTGAGATCATGACCTTAACCGACTGAGCCACCCAGGCACCCCTATTTATGCAGAAATTATTACCTGAGTGACAAGAATAATAACCAGAGATGTTATTCTCCAAGGATGAAAAAAATCCAGCGAAGTATCAAAACTAGTATAGAAACTATGTCCTAATCTTCAGAAGATAAGCCCTCAAGCTTTTCACAGCACATTTGTAACACAATT
The DNA here is from genome assembly GCF_027475565.1 of Acinonyx jubatus. Classification (NCBI taxonomy): domain Eukaryota; kingdom Metazoa; phylum Chordata; class Mammalia; order Carnivora; family Felidae; genus Acinonyx; species Acinonyx jubatus. The sequence goes on from NC_069391.1 coordinate 63,519,370, forward strand.
CAAAGCCTTTCAATGATTTTGGTGTATCGGGTAACAGAAAACTGTACAGTAAAATCACTTTTAAAATATATATCATAAAATAAGGGGAATTTCTTTATAACATGGACTTCAGAGATGAAAGCCAAATTTGAGCCTAAAACATGCAAAAGAACTTGAATTGTATTTAGTAGTTTTAGTGGGAAGACATTCCCAGATACTCCCCAAAACAGTCACTTTTTGTAGCACACTCGTGTTTCTGATTTTGCAGATACTCGGGCAATGGGTAGTCAAAGAAATGCTGGGAAGGACTTTCCACCGTGGGCAAAAACAATAAAGTATATGTAAAGATAGTCACAGAGGGACTTTATCATCTATTTTCCTCTGGTATTCATCTATATACCCTGGTCACAGATGATAGTTTCCTAAAGGCTCCTTTCTTTATTCTTACCACCTATTCTCCTGAGAAAGTAAATTTGCTTATTCCACAAGCAATTATTTAGCACCTTCAACGTGCAAGCCTAGAACTGTATGCATTGCCTGGGCTGAAAGGGACAAACAGTATGGCTAATGGTAATACACTACAATTATTGAAGGACTTAGTTTTACTCTTTTTACATCAGAGCTTTATACATAATTGTATTAGACTATTTTTAAATGTTAAAATTAATTGTTCACTTACCTTTGAGTTCCACTAACAATGGAAGTGTCATGAAGAATAAAATAGCTTAAATTCAATTATAAGGAAGGAAACATGGAAGGATTTAATCACAAACGAGACAAACAACCCTGAAAATCCAGAGTGATTGTATAGTATAAAGTCTAGCTTCAGAACTCTAATCTTTTTGGATCACAAACCTTTGTGAAAAGCAGCTTCTGACAGGGCTCCCAATAATCCCCAACTGTTGGTATCCACAGCCTTGTTAATCTCCCCCCTTGAGTAAGAGCTGAACTTAGCACTTGCTTCCAAAGAAGCAAATATGGCAGGGTTCCTGGGTAGCTCAGTAGGTTAAGTGCCTGACTCTTGATTTCAGCTCAGGTCATGATCTCATGGTTCTTGAGATCTAGCCCCAAGTTGGGGCTGCTTGGGATGCTCTTCCCTGCCTCTCCCCTACTTACATGTGCACCCGCTCTTGCACTCTCTCAAAAATAAATAAACATAAAAAAATAAAGCAGGGGCGCCTGGGTGGCTCAGTGGGTTGAGCGACCGACTTCAACTCAGGTCATGATCTCACAGCTTGTGAGTTCGAGCCCTGTGTCGGGTTCTGTGCTGACAGCTCAGAGCCTGGGGCCTGCTTCGGATTCTGTGTCTCCCTCTCTCTCTGCCCCTAACCCACTCACATTCTGTCTCTCTCAAAAATAAATAAACATTAAAAAAATAAAATAAAAAATAAAAAAGTAAATTTGGCAAAAGTGAAGGGCTATCTCTTGTGTGATTAGGTTACAAAAGACCACAAAAGAGGGTAAGTGCTCTCTCTTACCCTCTAGCTCTCCCTGATGAAGCATGCTGCCATGTTATAAGAAACTCTATAAAGAGGCCCATGTAGTAAGGAACCAAGGGAAGCCTTCACCAATAAATAGCTCACAGTGAACCGAATCCTGCCAACAACCATGTGGCCAGGAAGGGAATCCTCCCTAATCCAACCTTGAGGTGACTGCTCCCTTCTGAGAGGTGGAGCCAGAGGACCCAGCTAACCTATACCTGAATTCCTGACCCACAGAAAGTAATGATCAATGTGTACTGCTGTACGCTGCTAAATTTTGGAGTAACTTGTTACACAGCAATAGATAACTAGCATATATCCCCTCTGAAGAAAAGTACATCTGTAGGGGCGCCTGGGGGGCTCAGTCAGTTGAGCGTCTGACTCTTGGTTTCGGCTCAGGTCATGTCATGGCTTGTTGAGTTTGAGCCCCGTGTGGGGCTCCACGCTGGCAGCACGGAGCCTGCTTGAGATCCTCTCTCTGCCCTTTCCCTGCTCACACTCTCTCTCAAAAAAAATAAATGAACTTAAAAAAAATAATAAAAGAGGGGTGCCTGGGTGGCTCAGTCAGTTGGGCATCCAACTTCAGCTCAGGTCATGATCTCATGGCTCGTGAGTTCAGGCCCCAGGTCAGACTCTGTGCTGACAGCTCAGAGCCTGGAGCTGCTTCAGATTCTGTGTCTCCCTCTCTCTCTGCCCCTCCCCTGCTCCTGCTCTGTCTCTCTGTCTCTCAAAAATGAATAAACACTAAAAAAAAACAAAAAAAATTTTTTTAATTAAAAAAAAGAAAAGTATAGAAGTTTACAAATTCTGGCACATATTATGGGGAAATAGGAAGCCTCTCTGAAGTCCACCAATAGAACTCCTAGTGATCCAGGGATCCCAGATCAAGAAACTTCTGATATGATAAACTCTAAACAATATACATAAAAGTCCTGCAGAAAATCAACTTAATTATGCTAGTAACTTAACAAATGTCAGAATACCTTCTTTCCATACAGTATTGCTAAGAAAGTTCAATTATTTTAAATATAAGCTGATATCTTAGTACCACTATTACCAAAGGTAAAATCAAGTCAAGTTATACCAAATCATTATTTTCAATAATGTATTTCATAGATACTAAATAAGTACTGAGGATAAAATAATGACTAAACACCATCCTAACTTTGAGAATTTTCCTGTTCAGTGTGTGAGAAACATAGGCACACACAAAATAGCCATTATAAGATTTGGGAGTACAAATAAAGAATTGTATATGGTATCTACTCATGGACATAATAAAATGACTTTAATGAATTTTAATTATAACGTAATTTTAAAAAATACCTGTACTGTTTTCCCAAGTCCCATGTCATCACCAAGAATACATCCTTTTCCTTGGATGAAGTGTGCATAGAGAAACTGGGCTCCTTCCCTTTGGTAGTCTCTCAAATACCTGTTAATAGTATAAGGAATAGAGTCTCCGTCTTCAGATAATGGAAAAGCAACGGCAGATGATGGAAATTTTCGGTCTGGGAAATAAGGTTTTTCCAAATCTTCATCATCAAATATAAAATTCCTGGAGCAATCTTTAACAGATTTAACTTCATGAATTCTTTTAAGAGGTACTTTCCTTTCTTGAAAATCTGAATATAAGATGATTGCAAATGATTTCCCATTTTCATCCACTGTGACAGATTTTATGCTTGCTTCACAAAGTGTCTCATTATCTGGAGAAGGGGCAAGACATCTTTCTCCTGGATGCCATATGTCTGTAATAATACAGAAGAAAATAAAATTTCCAAATATAACTTATAAAGTAACCCCCCATTTAACCACTGCTATGAGAAAAAAAAAATATAACTCACACAAATACCCTTTCCAAATTACTGAAACAAGATAAGTTATAACACATATAGATATCTTCCTAAAATATATTATCAGATATTCTCCTATAATAATCAGAATAAAGGGTATATAATTTATTTCCAGTTGTTCTCATCCTGGCTGTCTGTCATAATCTCCTCAAACATGCTTGAACACTAAACCACAGTGGTTTAGCGGATATGGGCCATGGGCATCTGCTTTTATTACTTTGGCAGATATTGTTGAATTCAAAGGGTGATTCTGATTCACAGCCATGGGTGAGAACCACTGACTGAGATATTCATGATGATTCATGAACATTATATATATTATTCATGATATGATAGACTAATAGTAAACGGGACTTGATAATGAGTAAGCTAAAACCCTCTAGACAGCAACACTTTTGTGATTCTTGTGTCTGCTTTTTTAGTTATCCCATCGCCTTTCTCTGGAGACAGCTGTTTCTTCTTATCGTCAATGTTGCTGCTTCTAAACCATTGCTTGAAATTGTATACAACTAACCAAGGCAATCTCCAGTTCAACTACAAAGTTATGTGTGCCAGCTTTGTCACAGCTTTCTTCCCTTCTAGGTTTTGAAGGGTTCCAGTTCTTAAAAAAGAGATGAATTCTAAGATCTCTTTCTGCTAAGATTCTATTACTGTTTGAAAATTATGACCCCTTTCTATATGTGTATTTATCCCATCCTTAATTGTACAGCTGTTTTATTTTCTATTCAGAAAATACAGCACTATGACTAGGGAGGGGAATATCTTTAGAGCATACAGCTAGTATAATTAAAAGACATGAATAGAGGAAATAAAGTAAAAATAATTTTCTAAATGGAATTTCTAATAACAAGAACTCCAGAGGAATTATATGGCTACAAGTGTATGAATAATAGGAATTTTTTTTTTTTAAGTATGCCTCACACCCAGTGTGGAGCCTAATGCCAGGCTTGAATTTACCATCTTAATTGCAGAATTAAGATCTGAGCTGAGATCAAGGAGTTGGATGCTTAACTGACTGAGCCACCCAAGTACCCCTCTCAAATATTTCTTACTGAAATCAGACGATTATTGGTAGTTTCTTAGGGTCTTTCCAATGATTTCTTGTTAGGTTTTTATGACATTCATGATTATAATATGACTCGTATATCTATACTGTCTTAAGCATGAATAGCTCACTAAGCTATTCCTCATCGATTGTTCCTCAAAAGTAAAGTCATTATTCCTACCAACTTTAGTAAGGTTGTTTTACATAACAATCAGAAGTACACCAAGGAAAATCTGTTCTCCTACTCTGATCTCTGGATCCACACAATTTGAGAATTGTCACACAATTCTAAAAACATAGTTTAACGTGAAACTAAAACCTGGATCCACCGTAGAGGGCTAACAGATAGATCTGTGGGCTCTATTTTCATAACAGTACTGTTTGAGCCTTCAAACCTCTATTAACCCCTATAGCAATTCTTAACACATTTCTATTTCACATGATTTGTTTGCCTATCCAGAAAATGCTTTCTAATTTTTAGGCTTAAGTCATTAATGTGTGTACTATTCAATGTATGTTTTAACATCAATTATCTGCCAAATACTGTACCACACAATAGGTATAAAATGAAAAAAACCAATGTCAAAAATAATGATTAAACCTTACTCAGAACTAGTCTTTCCTAATCTCGTTAAATGGCATCATCACCTAGCCAACTTGTCATGGTAGAAAACATTCAGCCAGTCCTTATTCCTCTTTTTATATTACTCCCTACATTCACCACCTCAGAAAGTCCTGCTGGTTCTACCTCAAAATATATCACTTTCCTTCATCATGCTACCACCTCTCTAAAACAACTGTTGGCAAACTTTTTCTGTAGAGTCAGATTTTAGCTATTTGTTATTTTAGTTTTGCAGACTATACTGTCTCCTACCCTTGTAACACAAAAGCAGGGACAGAAAACACATAAACAAATGTGCCTGGTTAGTTTGAGGGAAGGCTGGAATCTCTCTATATCAAACTCTAAAACAAATAGTTTAAACTGGGAGGATTTCCTGTTGGATTGGAGAGTCATCTTTAACTTCGTTTTCTCCTGTCCTTCATTCCAAACTGGCCTCCTCGCTGTTCCTCAACCATGGCAAGCATGCTCCCACCTCAGGGCCCCAGAGCATTCCTTCTGTTCCTTCCACCTGCACTCTCCCAAAATACCCAAATGACTGACTCATTCACTTCATTCAGGTCTCTGCTCAAATGACATCTCCTAAGAGGTGCTTTTTCTGACCACTGCACCTAACACTCGCCACCACTCTTACTTTACCCTGCTTAATTCCATTTTCAGAGAAAAATATGAAATGTTTGTTGTTTATCTCAACTTCGTTCCCTACAGCAAGGACTTAACTTTGTTCACTGCTATATCCTGGGCACCTAGAACAATGTTTGAATCTCAAATACTTATAGAATTAACAAATACATATAGCTAACATGTGAAGACTGATGTGTGCCAGGCATGTGCTTTAGATGCAGTAGTTCATTTAAGCCTCACCACCACCCTTTCATTAGTTCATGTAAGTAATATTGTTAGTTTCATCTTACAAATGGTGAAACAGATAAAGGCTAACCAGCTTGCCAATGGTTACACAGCTAAAAGCTGGCAGATCCTGGATTTGAACCAAGCAATCTAACCCTGTAGCTACCACCAGTACCATTCACACATGGACGAACAAGTCCCTGGAACTGAATGGTCCCTGCCCCTTTGAACTGAGAGATGAGCATCCCAGTCCCTACAAGCTCCATTCAGCAGCTTCATTACTTAGTTCATCTGCCAGGCTTCTATGAGCGCTTATATTTGTGATCCCTGAGTTATAGCGTCATCAATTCCCAGCATTCAGAGTTGAGGCTTGTTGTATAGACCTCTAAACTTCTGCTCTGAATTCTTCATCTATTTAATAAGATCGATATCTTCCTCAAAGGAAAGCATGTAGATAAACAATCAGCATATTGCTGGGCACAGCATTCAGTATCTGATAGCTTTTACTGTATCACTTTTAATAATGAAAGCTATTAATTTGGGGGGCAAGAAGGCATCCCTTTTGACCTGTAGCAGATAACCACACCCTCTTTAAACTCTCTCTTGATGGCCCATTAAAGGTTGACCGTAAGGCTCTTACTCAGTACATCATATATTAAGCTCTTTGTGAAATAAAGTGAACTGAGTATCTCAACCTTTAGTCACCTACGTCACAAATTTCTACCATTCGCTAAGAACTGGGGCATATAAGGATAAAGAATAAACATACCATATATTTATTGAGTGCTTACTATGGGCCAGAGCTGGGTCACGTTAAGTGCTTTGCATACACCATCTTATTTAGTAATCACAAGAACTCAGCAATGATATCAATTTTACAGATGAGGAAACTGCCCAAAGTTTCTCAGCAACTGTCAGAGCCAGCACTAGATCCAGTCTGACTCCAGAGTCCAGGTTCTCAACACCAAGTCCCAAAGAACTGGTCCCAGACTCCAGGAGCCACTCAGAAGAGCCACGGGTAAAACCCCAACCCCAAGAGAACTGGCAGGAATGGGTCCAACCCGGCGCAATAAAGACAGGTGTCTGGGCGGAGAGGTGAGCTCGGAGCTTGTTGTACCTTTGCCGGCGGCTTCCGCGCGAGGCTTGGGGGCAGAGGCATCCATCTGGCCAAGGGGAGGGGCTGGGCGGCCTGGTTGCGTAGAACACCCAACAGGAGGCCGAGGACCCCGAGGAGGCGGCAGGCGGGAAGACCACTTCCTGCAGCCCTCCGTACATCGCCCCCCTGAAGTGCGACGCCGCGGGACAAAAGGGAGCACAGGTGGGGCCCTAGAGAGAAGGGATGGCGGCGTCCGAGGCAGCGGCAGAGCCGGAGGGCGCTGTGTTGGCTGGCAAGGCGGCGCTCACCTAGTCGTCTCGAATTCGGCCAGTGGGGGAGGGGGGAACAGCAAGCCAGCAAGTGGACCCCTCACCCTCTCACAGTTGGCCCTCCCTGTCTCTATTTTCCCCAGCAATTTCCAACCCTAAATCGGAAAATCCCGCGAGATCAGGCTCCTGAACTGTCATTGGGATCTCGCGATAACAAAATCTTGGTTCACAAGGGCGGAGCAATCTGCCTGCCATCTTTGCTCCGGGAAGCCGGTGAAAGGTTCGCGACAGTTGCAATTGTCGCGAAGTTTAATATGGCTTTCCTTCCCCGCGCGGAGCTTGCGGGATACAAGGAAGCCGGAAGACAGATGTGGGCTAACACCTACCGTGGTCTTTTAAGGGCAGACCTATAGCGGGAGACCAGCTCCGCGATCGTGGCCCGCTGGTTTATGTTTGGTGCTTCCCCGTGTATGCACACGCCTTGGAACCTGAGGTGGCGACTGATTCCCTCCTGGAGTGCTGTCTCAGCCGGGTGGATCACCCACGGGAGGCTGAGTACATTCAGCGCGTTTTCTTGGGTCACACAGTAAATAAAATACAGTCCTAAGTAACCTGAGTGCAAAACCAGCAACACATGCCAGAAGTAGAAGACAAAGGTTAAAAAATACTATGGAAAGGTAAAGTGTTTTTACGTGTACCGTCTAGTTATAGTGGTTTGTGTGACACATTATGGAAAAACACTAGGCCGACTTTCGGGCTCTGTTTGTAAAAGCATCATCAGAGCAGCACGCTACTCATAAGTTAAGGGATACGGCTTATTTATACCACAAATTTTAGTGGCTTAAAACAGCCCAGAAGGATTAGGGACAAGACAAATTTATTAAGGTACACTTCTGTAAGTCAGAAGTCTAACTGGGGTGTCTTGAGGCTAAAATCGAGGAATCAGCTGGATTGCATCTTTCCTGGAGGCTCTCCAGCAGAATCCCTTTCTTTGCCTTTCTACACATTCCTGCCACCTGCCTTCTATCTTCAAAGCCAGAGCTGTTGCATCTCTGATCCTTCCATAGTCACATCCTGGGTAAAATACTTAGATCCTAAGAGCTCTTACAAGATTGGGGCTACCGGAATAATCCAGGATAATCTTCCCATTTGAAGGACTGTACCCTCAATTACATCAGCAAATTCCTTTGCCAGGTAAAGTAATATATTCATGGGTTCCAAGATTAGGATGTGAACATTTTGGGGGGCTCATTATTCTGCCTACCAAAGGGTTTAAATGAGGAAAGCTATATGGCTGTTTGCTTTGCAATAGATAACTATTCTTTGAGAGATACAAATAATTAGCAGTATGTTTTCATAAAACCTTTCATCTAGAATAGCACTTGTTTCTGTTTACCAACAGGCAGAAACCTTATATCTAAGAAAAACATCTAATTCATCCACTGTGTGTGAGATGTTGGCCCTCACACATCTGGAGAGGTTATGTCATTTAACCTCATTGCTTCAGTGTCCTCACCTATGATAGCAAGTACTTGGTCATAGGAAGGAATGTGTGGATTGCTATTAATGTTATTGATGGAATGCATCCTCTTGAACGTTGCATGATTCTGCATAAGCATTGCTTCATTTTAGTATTTTGGCTAATTTTAATATTTTGGTAGTATAGCTATTAGATTTATTCTTATCTATTAGATTAGAATTTTAGACTACATTCTAATTTCAAACACCATGGACTGTAAGGCATATTATTTAGGTACAGCCAAAAAAAAGAAAAACTGCTCTTTATATAAATTGTAACTCTTAATTTTTAACATGCATCCTGATACTGGAAATCTTTTTTTTTTTTTTTTTTAATGTTTATTTTTGAGGGAGAGAGAGACAGAGTGTGAGCAGGGGAGGGGCAGAGACAGAGGGAGACACAGAATCCAAAGCAGGTTCCAGGCTCTGAGCTGTCAGCACAGAGCCCAATGCAGGGTTCGAACCCACAGGCTGTGAGATCATGACCTAAACTGAAGTCGGACGCTCAACCAACGGAGCCACCCAGGTGCTCCCTAGAAATTTTTAAACATAGGAAAAAAATTTGCTTCTTGGAACTGATGAAATACATCTGTTATACTTAAACTCTTTTCAAAATTGTTTCTAAAATCAATGGCGATTGGAAATTTCAACCAAGCTTACTTTTTCTTTTTACAACTACCAGAGAAGTTGGATGTATTCCCCAACTGAAATAACTAGTTGTGTAATACTTACTCTTCCAGAAGTCTACTAATTTAAGATCTTGATCTTTAAAAATCAAGTGGTAAGACAAAACCAGAAGTAAATTTTTTATTTATTTATTTTTTTAAGTAGGCTCCACACGCAGCATGGAGCCCAGTGCAGGGCCTAAACTCACTACTCTGAGGTCAAGACCTAAGCTGAGATCAAGAGTCAGATGCTTAACTGACTGAGCCATCCAGGTGCCCCAGAATTTTTATTTTATTTATTATTTTTTAAAAATATTTAATATTTATTTATTTTTGATAGAGACAGAGAGAGTGTGAGTGGGGTAGGGGCAGAGAGAGAGGGAGATATAGAATCCAAAGCAGGCTCCAGGCTCTGAGTCAGCTCAGAGCTTAATACGAAGCTCAAACTCATGAACGGTGAGATCATGACCTGAGCCAAAGTCAGATGCTCAACCCACTGAGCCACTCAGGCACCCCTAAATTTTTATTTTAATGAAAGAGATCATCTGGTTGAAGGAATACTCTTGTGACTAACAAAGGAAGAGGGGTCTTCAGTTTCTGAGTATTTATTTTTTAACCTCACCACCATGTTTGTAATGCATAGTGAAGCAGAAAAAATCATGACATAAAAATATGTTTTAATGGGGCGCCTGGGTGGCTCAGTCGGTTGAGCGTCCGACTTCAGCTCAGGTCATGATCTCACAGCTCATGAGTTCGAGCCCCGCGTCAGGCTCTGTGCTGACAGCTTGGAGCCTGCAGCCTGCTTCAGATTCTGTGCCTCCCTCTCTCTCTGCCCCAACCCACTCACATTCTGTCTCTGTCTCTCTCAAAAATAAATAAACATCAAAAAAAATTTTTTTTTAAAATATGTTTTAGTGAATTAAATGCTTCACAAAATTAGATATCCTTAAACATCCCTTCTCCCAGGTAACAATAGCTGTTGTCTGAGGCCATTGCAATGACGTCCTTGTCTAGGTGCTGGTGTTATAAACATCTAACACTGTAATACTAATCACTGCAAAGTGAAATTCAAAGTCTTGGGAAATACTTGGGAATTCCTGAAGCTAATATAAAAAATAAAAAAGGATCTAGCAAAATTAAGCCTATTAAAACAAAAAGAGGGGGCGCCTGGGTGGCTCAGTCGGTTGAGCGTCCAACTTCAGCTCAGGTCATGATCTCGCGGTCTGTGAGTTCGAGCCCTGCGTTGGGCTCTGTGCTGACAGCTCAGAGCCTGGAGCCTGCTTCTGATTCTGTGTCTCCCTTTTCTCTCTGCCCCTTCCCCACTCATGCTCAGTCTCTCTCTGTCTCAGAAATAAATAAATATTAAAAAACAAAAACAACAAAAAGAGAAGAAGCACAGATGACGATAACAAAGACATTTCAAAAGAATATTACTTCGATATCAAAGAGGCCCTTGAGAAAGATGATTAAACCTTCTAATATTTTACCAAAAAGTCTTTCTTTATGCTTACACTGCAAAATTCGAACCTATATCTATATGTGGTTCATAAACCTCCAAAATTGTGAGTTAATTAATCAGAAGGGCTCAAGAAAAAAATAGGTGTTTCAGTCCATTTGTGCTGCTGTAACAATACCACAGTCTGGATATCTGATAAACAACAGGAATTTATTTCTCACAGTTCTGGAGGCTGGGAAATCCAAGATGAAGGCATGAGTGAGCATGGTTGTGTTCTGGTGAGGCCCCTTTTCCTGGTTTATAGCTGGCAACTTCTTGATATATCTTCATATGGTGGAAGGGGCCAGAGAACTCTGTGGTATCTCTTTTTTTAAGGGCACTAATCCTATTCATGAATACTCCACATATGTGTGCGACATCACATTGGGCATTAGGATTTCAGCATATGAATTTTGAGGGGACACCAACATTCAGGCCATAGCAATATGAAAACTTTGAATAAGAAATTCTTAGATGATTTTAAGTTGTAGCATTTCTCCCTTGATATAATGTTCCAGCCACTGTATCAAGGGAAAGAAAGGGAGAAGAGATGAGTAATTTCTTGTTCTTACTCATCTAGGCATGGTAGAAATAGATATGTTCTTTACCAATAAATGATCTACACCCTGAAGTTTCAAAGTCAACATTATTCAACAGTATTAATATACCTAAAATTACTGAACTGTAAAGTTAAAAATGATTAAGAAGGTAAACTTTGTGCGTGTGTGTGGCAGGGGTGGGGGGTGGTAACTGCAATTGAAAAAACAAACAAACAAACAACTAAAGACCTGGGTCAACAGAAGGACAATTTAAGACTTGACCAAGTGTAGTGAAAGATCCATAGTAAATGGCAGTACTAGGAATATAATGAGTATTGTTACATCTTGAGTCTTCACCAATGCCATTTTTACTTCATAGACTCATTTAACATTAAAACTTGAGGAAATCTCCGAGATCCCTTGATCCAATGTTCTAATTTGAAGATAATAAGGTAATTTGAAGGGCACCTGGCTGGCTCAGTTGGAAAAGCATGCTACTCTAGATCTTGGGGTCATGAGTTTGAGCCCCATGTTGTGCGTAGAGATTATTTTAAAAAAAAATCTTAAAAAAAATGTTTAAAGATAATAAGATAGTTTGAGAAACATTAGCATATTTTCCCCAAGGTTGCAAATAGCAAAGTCAGGACTAGAACATGATTCCTCATTCTCATTCCAATATGATAGGTGTATATAACTTATTTCACAGGAGATATTTTTAGATTTGAAAAGTTAAAACTTTTGAGTTTGTTTCCTGTAATATTTCATATCTCATGTCATATAATAAGCCTAAAAATCCTGTAACAAAACACCAAGACCTGCAGATTGAAATACTTTTATAAAAATACTCAAAATGCATTGCTGGCTGAGCAGAAAAAAAATGTAGAATACTCAGAGGCCAAAAACAAGGAGGAAACTGAAAACCAGCTTTTTTTTTTTAATTTTTAATGTTTATTCATTTTTGAGAGACAGAGCATGAGCGGGGAAGGGGCAGAGAGAGGGAGACACAGAATCTGAAACAGGCTCCAGGCTCTGAGCTGTCAGCACAGAGCCCAACGTGGGGCTCAAACTCATGAACTGTGAGATCCTGACCTGAGCTAAAGTCTGACGCTCAACCCACCAAGCCACCCAGGCACCCCTGGAAACCAGCTTTTTAAGCTGACACTTATGCCACTGCTGTCCTGGAGGCATTTGCCCATCTCAGTTACAGAAAAGGTCTGAGTTTTATCTGTGCTATGGGGACAGAAGACATGATCTTAACCTCTTACAAGGTTGCAAATTGTAACTGAGACCCTCATTTGAAATCAGACGCCCTGAAAGGCCACTCTGTCAGTGAAATACTGGGTAGAAGAAAATCTGGACAGCAGAAATGGGGGAAGATGAAGAAAAGTGACTTATCTGTCTTGGCATCAGCTCTTCCAACAGGGTGTGCGTGTGTGTGAATTTCCTTTGATATTTTGACACCACCGCCGTGCCCTCAAATGGATTTAGGATTTGAATTCATATAACCTGTATGATCTAGGAAACTCCAAGCCAAGATAATAATGTAGTGCCAGGTTAATTGCATCCAGGCTGGTAAAAAGAAGCAAGCTCATGCTCTCTAAAGGAAAACAAAGATTTGTTAAAACAAAGATTTCTCAGGGCGCCTGGGTGGCTCAGTCAGTTGAGCATCTGACTCTTGATCTTGACTCAGGTCAAGATTTCACCATTCACGAGATCAAGCCCCGTGTCCAGCTCTGTGCTGACAGCATGGAGCCTGCTTGGGACTCTCCCTGTTTATCTTCCTATCCCCTACTTGCTCACTCTCTCTTAAAATAAATGAATAAGCTTAAATAAATAAATAAATAAATAAATAAATGTCCCTCAAAGTTCTCAGAGATAAATCCCAAACAATTTACAATCCCCAAACTGCAAAACATGCACAAAACAAGCCACCATGAACAAAAGCCAGGAAGGAAAACATGCAACAGAAATAGACTCTTAGTAAGTTCAGTTAACAGAAGTATTAGATACAAGTGTTTTTGTGTATGTGTGATTAAAATATTTACTGATATTTTTGGAAGTGGAACTGAAAACATGAGAAAGAAAAAAAAGACACTGTCAGAAAACAGCAAATAGATTTGTTAAAAGAGCCAGAGCTTCTGGAAATGAAAAGTTCATTATTGATATTTCAAACTCTATGGTAAATTAAACAGCAGATTAAACACACCCTAATAGAGAATTCATGAACTGAAATATCTAAAGAAGTGACTTCAAATGCAGAGTAGAAAGTCACGTCAATGGAAAATACAAAAGAAAAGTTAAAAGAAATGCAGGCTAGAATTGAATTTTCACAAGTAATGAATAGAAAGGCTGAGAGGAAAAAATATTGAAAGAAATGATAGTTGAAAATTCAGAATCAGGAATCATAATAATTAAGTGCAATACAAAGAAAAAGATCAGTAGTTAGAACATTATAGTAAAATTACAGAAGCAACAAAGAATCTTGGAAGCAGCCATTAGAAAAGAGAGATTACCTATCTAAAATAGAATGACAGTTTGATAACAGTTAACTGATAGCAGTTAATAGTAACAAGAAAGCCAGAAGACACTGGGATAGTAACTTCAAAGTGCAAAGAAAATAACTATCAACCTAGAATTTTATAGTCAGCCTAACCATAATGAGCAAAACAAGAATATTTTCAGACAAAACAAAACACCTATGGACTCTCACTACAGGCCTTTTTTAAGGATTTTGAACTAAAAAAAAATCTGAAATGTAAGAATGATTAAGCCTAACAAAATGAACAAATAACCGTTGACTGTATAAAACTATAACTGATGATGTAATTTGGATATATAAAAAATAAAGGAAAATTAAAACACTGGACAGATATAACTTAAAAATATGATAACAGTGGAAGACTTTAAGATGTTGAGATAAAGAGAAGAGATATCGATCAATTTTACTGACCGGAGAATTCACGTTGTCAGAGTATATGTAATGGAATAGTAAAGGAATACATAAGTTCTTAATAAAAATGTGGGTAATAAAGTTCAATTAATCCAATACAAGGCAGGAAAGGAGGGAAAAAAGCAAAAGCACAATTAATAGCACAAAATAGGAAAAATTCTTGTATTTCAGTAAAAGTAATAATGTCTTAAACAGATTAAAATTTTTGGTAAAAGTGCCACTCAGATTGGATAAAAACTAAATCCAGCTACATGTCACTTATAAGATATAAACTACATCTATCTACATGTCACTTATAAGATATACACTTAACAAAATAAAGGCAAGGTTGGGACTTTGCCTATATTAAACCAGATATAATAGAGAAATAGTAGAGAAAAAGAGTTAAAGTAGCTAAGAATATTAATATCAGACAAAGCAAGCTTTAATGTAAAATGCATTAAATGTAAAGAAATTAACCACATAAATGATAAAAATCTTAGTTTGCCAAAGAGGTAAAAAGTTTTCAATGTATCATCACCTCTTAACAGTCCCAAATATATGAAGTTGTCAGAATTTCAAGGGGTAATTGATAAATCCACAAACATGATAGGAATTTTTAATATTATTCACAATAATTGAAAACTAAGAAGAAAAGTAGAATCAAGCCACACAATTAACAGTCTTCATCTAATAGACATATATAGAAATTCCATTCTACTGTTAGAGAATAAACATCTTCACAAGCACATAGGGAACACACATAAAAATTGACCATGAATGTGTCATCAAGCAAGTCTCAACAGCTTTCCAGCAATCTGCTTCACACAGATCACATTCTCTGATCCCATGAATTGTTATGAGTCAACATTTAAAAAATACTTTTTTAAGGTTATATATTTGGAAATTTAAAAACACTTCTAAATAACTTAGAGGTCAAAGAAAAAAATCATCGTGGAAATTAGAAAATAATTGTACAGCAGAATTTAAAACATGTTTTTAGGCTCTTTCAGCTGAAGCCATACTAAGACAAACCCCACATATTAATGTAAGATAGTCTTCCATATAGTACTTCCAAAGAAATTCACCAACATAGATTTTATGATCCTAACTCTTCATCTACATTGACGATACAAAAGGGTTGGATGAGAAGAATTAGAAGAAGGGAATGGGAGATTAGAGAAAGAGATTGATAAGGCTATTGCAGTACTAAGTCCCACACTTCAAGAAAAACAAAAGTGATTCAGAGGAATCACTTGCAAAGTTTAATATGCATCCCCTGGAATATGTGGGACATGGGGGGGGGGGGCATTTGCCTCAAACCTTAGAAATCTGAAGGACAAGTACTGTGGTTGGCTAACTGCCCTGAAGTTGAATAAGAAAAGTTGAGGCATTGGGGGGCCACCTTACAAAAGATGACAAAAAGATACACATTTCCCCTGGAGCAGTGGTAGGTCTTGGGTGAGAGGAAGCCAGCAGAGACTTCAAGATGACCCTATTTGGGGCCCTGGATAGCCTGTGCCTAGGGGTAAAGCAGTGACTGAAGAACAGAGAAAAGCATCCTGTGAGAGGAAGATGTTTAAGGAGAGCCTATGCAATTTCATGGCAGTTAAGTAAGACCTTTGCTGTTCCTTACTTTATCTCCTTTTCCCAGGATCAATCCTGAAAAAGTCAGAAGCAGCTTAGTAAGTAGGGGCAGAAGGCAGAGGCATAATTCTTATGAAACAAGCAGTCATCCCCACTTTTTTCACGGCACACAACTCATCTGAGGCAGATATGAGCTCTGGTAGAGGAAGACATTTAGGTTTGAATGAGTGTAGAAATCTTAATTTTAATATCGACTTAACTGCTAAACTGAGGCTTTCTGTTTGTCTAGTGGCTGAAACTAACCACACGATTTTTTATTGAGAGATACCAAGAAGACTCTGTGGTTTTTCCTAATTTTCTTTCAAGGGTATGGAGAAAAACTAGCTCTCAAAGTGGGTTTGAATGAACAGCAAATAAACGAATTTCTATTCTAATTTCGTCTCATGGGCCCTGCTGTTTCAACATCCATTAGGACTGAATAAATAATAGAAATACCACACATCAAAGCTAGTAGGAAATTAGTACTTAGGAAGTAAGAAAATGCTTATACTGAGAAAGAAGAAAAGCTGAATGATCTATACCTAAAACATAAGTTACAAAAGAACAACTAGTCCTAAAGAAAATAGAAGAAAAATAAAGAAAAGAGATTAATGAAAGAATAATAAAAAATACAATAGTGATAATAAAGCCAAAGGTTAACTTCTAAAAGAATAAAAAACTAGGCAAACCACTGGTGAAATGCATCAGGAAAAAGAAAAAATACAAATAAACATTACGAATGAAAAATAGGGCAAAACTAAAGACAATTCAAAGATTAGAAAAATATGGGAGTATACTACAAATAATTTCATGCCAAAATTTTAAGTGTATATTTCCTTAAAAATATATCAAAAAATAAAAAGAGGCCCTGAATGAAACTATAACTGTTAAATAACTTGAGTCAGCAATTGAAAATGCCCCTCTAAGGAAAGACCAAATCCACATGGCTACATAGGCAAATTCTTCTACTAAATATTCAAGGAAATAGATAAATTCAGTATTATTAAACTCTTCCGGAGAATAGATGAAAAGCTTCCCAACTTATTTTATTAACTTAGTGAAATCTTGACAGCAAAATCTAATAAGGACTGTATGACAAATGAAAATTACAAGGCCAACTGTAGTTATGATTACTGATGTAAAAATTCTTTTAAAAAATTTTTTTAATGTTTATTTTTGAGAGAGAGCGCAAGAAGGGGCAGAGAGAGAGAGAGAGAGGGAGATACAGATACGGAATCTGAAGCAGCCTTCAGGCTCTGAGCTGTCAGCACAGAGCACAAACGCAGGGCTCGAACCCGTGAACTGTGAGATCATGACCTGAACTGAAATCGGTGGCTTAACCAACTAAGCTACCCAGGCGCTCCTCAAAAATTCTAAGCGAAATATTAGTGAATCAAATCTAACGCTGAATAACAACAACAATAATAATAATGCATCATGACCAAGTTAAGTTTATCTGAGGATTTCAAGTATAGTTTCAAATTGGAAAATCTAATAGTGTAATTGATTAGCAGATTAAAGGAGAAAAATTCTAAGATCATCTCAGTAAGATGGGAAAATCATTTTATAATATTCAAACAAATATTAGCAAGATAGCAATAGAAGTAAACTTCTTTAACTTAATAAAGGTGTCTATTCCAAATCTGTAGGAAACACTATGCTTAATGGTATACACGATCCTTTTAAAACCATGAACACACGATTATCAGTTATTTCCACATCTGTTTAACATTGGTCCAAGTCATTTCAATAATAAAAGAAAGCTAAATATAAATTATAGATATTAGAAAGGAAAAATCGAAACTGCTGTTATTCAGGAGAGGGTTCTGGGTAGATGGTGGAGTAGGAAGCACCAGGAATCTGTCTCTCCACTTGGGCAGTAATTGAGCTGGAAGAATCTGCCTGATGTAACTATTTTGGAACTCCAGAGTTTGTTGAAGGCTTGCAACTTCCAGGGGAAGACTTGGAGAGGTAACTGTGGTTAATTTTCGACAATTTCAGATCTTAGCACAGTAGCGGCAATCTATCCACCTCCCCCAGCCGCTAACAGGTAGCTGTGCATGTGTTCCTCGCACAGTTTGCACAAAGCTGTGAGAACTAGGGTGGACTTAAAGGACTCTGTCCTCTGACTATTGGATATCTCGGATCTGATTGCTGATTGTCCCTTCCAATCACAGAAGTACAAAGAGGAAGCAACCATCATTGCACCTACCCCCATTTTTGCAAGCCCCTCCTTCTCTGGCTGAAGTGATAGGATTTAAAGGGCTAGCCACCCTTTTTTCCCTACTTCATTTTTTGGCCATTTTCTCTTTCAGAAGCCAGACATTAAAGAGTAAAACATCCAAAAACAACTGTATACATTAGAGACTGACCACACATGCCCAGGGAAAGGCTCAGAAGAGACCTGAGAATACATTATTTACACCTCAGGTTGATTCTCAGCACAGAGACAGCCCACAAAAAAACAAAAACAAAAGCAATAAAAGGTAGCAAATCTTGGAGAAGGTAAGAATCTGGTTTCCAGAGTTACTACATTATTAGATTTAAATGTCCAACATTCAACCAAAAAGATCACAAGACAGAAAGAGAAACTGGAAAATATGGCCCCTTCAAAAGAAAAAAAAATAAATGTGCAGTGACTGTCCTCAAAAAAGCACTAATGGGAGATATATAAGATAAAAACTTTTTAAACACCATCTTAAAGATGCTAAAAGAACTATAGGAAGGTTTGGAGAAAGTCAAGAAGATGATGTGGGAAGAGATTAGAAATCAAAGAGATAGAAAACCTAAACAAAATAAAAAAAGAAATTCTGGAGCTGAAAAGTACAATAACTAAAATGAGAAACTCACTAGAAGAATTCAAAAGCAGATTTGAGCAGCCAGAAGAATAAGTAGACTTGAAGATAGGACAATGGAAATTACTGAGGCTGAGGAACAAAAACTTCAATACTCCATTCACAATAATGGACAGAACAACCAGACAAAAGGTAAGTAAGGACTTAACACAATAAATCAACTAGGTAGACACAAAGAATATTCTGCCCCAAAACAGCAGCATATACATTCTTCTCAGGTGCACATGGAACATTTTCCAGGATAGACAATATGTTAGGCCACAAATTCTCAATAGATTAAAAAGATAGATATCATACAAAATATAATATAAAGTATCTTCTTTGACTAAAATGGAATGAAGTTAGAATTGATAACAAAAATAAAACTGGAAAATTCACGAAATGATGGAAATTAAATAATACACTTTTGAACAACTAATGGATCAAAGAAGAAATAGTAAGGGAAATTAGAAAATCCTTAGAGAATAATAAAAACAAAAACACAATGTACCAAAATTTATGGAATGCAGCAAAACCAGTGCTATAGGAAATTTATAACTATAAATTCTTACATTAAAAAAGAAGAAATCTCAAATCAACAACTTTAACTTTACAACTTAAAGAACTAGAAATAGAGCAAAAAAATCCAAAGCTAACAAAGGAAGGAAATAAAAATTAGAGTGGAGGTAAATGAAATAGAAAATAGATAAACAGTAGAGAAAATCAATGAAAACAAAAAAATGGGTTCTTCAAAAAGACCAATAAAATTGACAAACTATTAGCTAGATGAACTAAAAAAAAGAAAACTCAATTTAGTAAAATCAGAAATGAAAGTGGGGAAAGATTATAAGAGAGTACTATGTATGATATGTATGGCAAAAAATTGGATAACCTACGTGAAATGAACAACTTCCTAGAAACAAAAAACTTACGAAGACAATCATGAAGAGAGGCTCCTGGGTGGGTCAGTCAGTTAAACATCTGACTCTTGATGTCAGCTCAGGTCATGATCTCATGGTTCCTGGGATCGAGCCCTGTGTTGGGCTCTGTGGGCTCTGTGCTGACAGTACTGAGCCTACTTGGGATTTTCTCTCTCCCTCTCTCTCTGCCCCCCCTCCTTTTCTCTCAAAATAAATAAATTAATTTCTTTAAAAAAAGGATAGGGGCTCCTGGGTGGCTCAGCCAGTTAAGTGCCAACTTTGACTCAGGTCATGATCTTCTGGGTTTGGGGGTTTGAGTCCCACATCAGGTTCTGTGCTGACAACTGAGAGCCTGGAGGCTGCTTTGGATTCTGTATCTCCCTCTCTCTCTTCCCCTCCCCCACTCATGCGCGCGCTCTCTCTCTCTCTCTCAAATGTAAATAAAAAACATAAAAAAATAAAAAATTACATAGACTAAATCATGAAGAAATAGAAAATCTGAATAGACCTATACCCAGTAAGAAGATTGAATCAGTAATTGAAATCTCCCAGCAGAGGAAAGTTGTGGACTTTATGGCTTCATTGGTGAATTCTACCAAACATTTAAAGAACTAATGCCAATTTGTCTCAAATTTTTCTAAAAAATTGAAGAGGAAGGAACATGTCCTAACTTTATGGACCCAGCATAACTGTAATATCAAAGCCAGAAAAACTCACTATGAGAAAAGAAAACTAAAGGCCAAATCCCTATGAACATTGGTGCAGAAATCCTCAACAAAATACTAGCAAACAGGATTCAGGAGCATATTAAAAGGATTATACACCATGACTAAGTGGAATTTACTCCTGGAATGCAAGGATGATTCAACACATAATATTTGATCAATGTAATACTCCATATGAACAACATGAAGGAAAAACCACATGATCATCTCAATTGATGCAGAAAAAGCATTTGACAAAATTCAACAGCCTTTCATGATTAAAAAGAACACTCAACAAACTAGGGATAGAAGGAAACTACTTCAACATACTAAAACCCATTGATGGAAAATCCTGACATAACATTGTACTCAATGGTGAAAGACTGAATGTTTTTCCTCTATCAGGAACAAGGCAAGTATGCTGACTCACCATTTCCATTCAACATAGTACTGGAAGTTTTAACCAGAGCAATTGGGCAAGAAAAAGAAATAAAAGAAATCCAAATGGGAAAGGAAGAAGTAAAATTATGTTTGCAGATGACATTCTCCTAAACACACCGCAGAAAACAGCTGTTAAGACTAATAAATGAATTCAGCAAAGTAGCAGGATGCAAAGTAATACACAAAAATCAGTTGCGTTCTATACACATGAACAATCTAGAAAGTAAATTACAAAAGATTTCTATTTATAATACCATCAGAAAGAATAAATACTTAAGAATTAACAAAGGAGATGAAAGACTGTACACTGAAAACTACAAAACATTTCTGAAAGAAATTAAAGAAGACAAATAAATGGAAACACTGCCTATGTTCATGGATTAGAAGACTTAATACTGTTAAGATGTCAGTAGTACCCAAGGCAATATACAGATTCAATGTAATCCTTATCAAAATATCAATTTTTTTGTTTGTAGAAATAGAAAATCCATCCCAAAATTCATATGGAATTTCAGGGTACCCATAACACCAAAAAAAAAAAAAAATCTTGAAAGAGAAGAACAAAGCCAGAGAGGCTCACACTTCCTGATATCAAAACTTACTACAAAGCTACAATAATCAAAACAGTGTTACTGGCAAAATGAGAGATCAGTGGAGTAGAACAGAAAGCTCATAAAGGAACCCTCACATATATGGCCAAATGATTTTAAACAAGGATGCCAAAACTATTCAATGGAAAAAGGACAGTCTTTTCAACAAGTGGTACTGGGAAAACTATGCAAAAAATGAAATTGAACCCTTACCTAACACCATATACAAAAATCCACTCAAAATGGACCCAGGACCTAACTATAAGTCTTAATACTTAATAAGACTCTTAGAAGAAAATAGAATAAAATCTTCACAACATTGGATTTCTTCCTGATTTCTTGGATATAACACTAAAAGCACAAGTAACAGAAGAAAAAACAGACAAATTGGACTTCATAAAAATTTTGTGCATCAAAAAACTATTCACAGGGTAAAAATACAACCCAAAGAATGTAAGAAAATGTGTGCAAACCATATATCTGACAAGAGATTAATATCCAGAATGTTAATATCCCGAAGTTCTTTATGAACTTCTAAAAGTCATAAACAAAAACCAACCTTATTAAAATTTTTTTTAACATTTATTCATTTTTGAGAGTGAGAGAGACAGAGCATGAGCAGAGGGCAGAGAGAGACACAGAATCCAAAGCAGGCTCCAGGCTCTGAGCTGTATAGCACAGAGCCCAACGTGGGGCTTGAACTCACAGAGTGTGAGATCGTGACCTGAGCTGAAGTCAGACCCTTAACTGACTGAGCCACCCAGGCGCCCAAAAACCAACCTGATTTAAAAAGGACAAAAGGTTGAATAGTTATTTCTCCAAAGAAGATATACAAATGGCCAATAAGCACATGAAAAGATGCTTAAAATCTTTAATCATTAGGGAAATACAAATCAAAACTACAAAAAATTAAATTAATTAGTTAATTTTTTAAAAATTAAAAATAGAATTGCCATGTGATCCAGCAATTATATTCTGGGAATATACCCCAAAGAATTGACAACAGAGTCTCAAAGAGACATTTTTACACCCATGTTTGTAGGTGTTATGGACAATAGCTAAATGTGGAAGCAACCCAAGTGTCCATTGATCAACAAATGGATAAGCAAACTGTGTTATATGCATACAATGGAATATTACTCCACTTTAAAAAAGAAGGAAATTATGCGACATGCTACAGCACTGATGAAACTTGAGGACATTGTGCTGAGTGATATAAGCCAGTTACAAGAAATCAAATATTGTATGATTCCACTAATATGAGGTATTTAGTGTAGTCAAAATCATAAAGACAGAAAGTGGAATAGTGGTTTCCATGGACTGGGGGGAGGGAAGGGTGTGGAGTTATAGTTTATTAAGTACAGAGTTTCAGTATTGTAAGATGACAAGCGTTATGGGGATGCATGGTGATTATGGATGCACAACAATATGCATGTATTGAATACCACTGAATGGTACACTTAGAAATGTTTAAGACGGTAAATTTTATGTTACGTGTATTTCACCACAATAAGAAAAAGAAAAACTATTATTTACAAACAATATGCACATTTACACGAAAAACAAGAGAATATACAGATACATTTTTAGAATAAGAGAATTCAACAAGGTTTGTGGGTGCAAGTGCAGTTTATGAAAATCAACTGCATTCCTACACCAGCAATACAAATTAAAACATAAAATATTTAAAAGATACTATTTATGGTAGCAACCACAAATATATGAGAATAGCTAATAATTATCTTTAAGACTGCATGCGACATATTTGTAGAGGGAATAATAAAATTTTATTGGAAGTCTCCAAAAGGAGAGATATACTATGGTATGAAACTTTAATATGATAAAAATTTTAGCTTTCTTCTAATGCAATTCCTTTTGAATTACTGCAAAGTTTTTCCCCTTGTCAAGGGGACTGTAAAGGGGAAGTGTAACATGCCAAGAATAATCAAGATGATTTTGATAAAATATCAAAGGAAGGGAGGAAATGTTCAATAAATGACTTCAATACTGGAACAATTGATTTTTCACAGGGAAGAGAAATGGAGTTGAATTTTTATCTAATGCCACACACAAAGTTAAACTGCAAGTAAATGAAAAACCAAATGTAATATGCAAAACTTGAAAATTTTTAGAAAGGTTTAAATTTAGAGAGAAAGAAAAGGAACAAACACTGACCCAAGATTCTTTTTCACATGCTCAAAATTTCTAGTAAGCCCAGCACAGCTATCAAATACCAAATGAGTGGTAAAGGAATAGAATGATGAAGGAAGTGATATAATAATACCATTTGTAGGACTACATAAAAAGCAGTTACCTTACTAGACATGCGTATATGTTTATGTGACTGTTTTCTTGTTTATAGGTCAAATATTGCATGTTAATGACACATATATGGTTGTGTTTGAAGTATTTCTTTTAGCATATTTTTATTTCAGTAAATATTTTAGTATATTTTAATTTAAGCAAGTCAAATAAAAGAGGAGCATAGAAGTGTTTATAAAAGGTCTGTATCATATATAATTAACTTATGAAAACAATCAGCATAAAACCCTACTTGTAACTATGCAAGAACATGCTACTCAAATTTAAATTAGCATTATAGGAATGAGATAGATTGCTTAAAATTAAAATGTAAATCAATAGTTAATATTGCTTTAACTAAATACATCAAATACAGGCTTAATCACATGACATTTTAAAATGCCAAAACTAACTTTTAAAAACTAAATTAAAAATTGAATGTAATTTCAGATAAAATATTGAAAAATAATACTTGGACTATCTCCCTTCACTCATTTACCTAGAAGTGTGGCAGCATAGAAAATTAGCTGATATAAGTACCATAGAAAGACTTTTTGCCCAACTAGGAAAATACTAATGAAGATGTATTTTCCCAAGGAATTAAGTAAACTCCAAAAATCCATTACATATTTATAATAGAATCTTTTTTCCCAAAAGATTCCAGTTAAAATAGTGAGGACTACATTTGAATAACATCTAGATAATGCAAAACATGTAGATTTATTTTCATTAAACAGGATAGAAACATTAAATACTGGGGTACATTAAAAATTATAAAGTTTTTACAATTGAAAAAGATTTCAGATTACATGATTTGTAAGGTCCATTTCACGTCTAAAATTTTATGTGATTTCTGGGGTGCCTGGGTGGCTCGGTTGGTTAAGCATCTGACTTTGGCTCAAGTCATGATTTCGCAGTTCATGAGTTTGAGTCCGGTGTCGGGCTCTGTGCTGACAGCTTGGAGCCTGGAGCCTGTTTCAGTTTCTGTGTCTCCCTCTGTCTGCCCCTCTCCTGTTCATGCTGTCTCTTTGTGTCTTTCTCAAAAATAAATAAAACATTAAAAGTATTTAAAAAATAAAATTCTATGTGATTTCTGTAAAAGATAACCTTTTCCCAAGTTATTTTAGACCACATTACCTCATCATTGATGACTTTACCTGGACATTCATTGCTTAAGTTCTTTCAACAAGGCAACTGTTTGAAAAGAGAATCTGTACATGGTTTAAAATGTTAACACTCACATTTTTAACAGTATGCCTGTGTACTGTATAAAGATGGTTGCCAAAGTTTTACTTTTCAAATATGTTTCTAAAGGGAGTGATACCTTAGGAACCATGAAACAATGGTAAAAGGGAATTCTGTGGTCATTAAAGGATGTACAGACTTGAATAGGAGTTTATTTTGAAAGCAAATATAATATTGTGCTTCCTTAGTATCATTTTATCACATTGCCCTATATTTATCAATATATTTGAATGAGATGGCATAAGCTGGGAAATGACAGTGTTTGGTTAATAAGAAGTTAACTCAAGGAACTAATTAAAACAGGGAAATATGAAAAGCATGTAAAAGTTAAATGAGTTTATTTTTAAACTGGACACTATTTTTGTTAATATAAAGCAACTCTTTCAGGCGAACTACTCTTTCCAATTTATGCATAGATTATTTGACAGACTGGTTGAAATACTCCATACCACTTTTGCACAGTAGAAATGCAAAACCCAAAGAATTCATATTTTCAAGACTGTTAGCACTTTCTTAAATTTCAATAATTTATTCAATTTCTGCAGAAAAACATGGGCTTTCTTTTTCTTTTTCTTCTGTTAGTTATTTATATAGTTTATTTTTACAGATTCTCAATGTCTAACAGCCTGCAATAATACCATCATTTAAAGCATTTTCTTAAGATCTTCTTGCATTTAACATTGTTGTCACAATAATGCCTCTTGTGGCTGTGAATTGTCCTGAGTCTTTCCACATTCACAATCATGATAGGCTCTACCTTTTCTTTTCCTATCAACCTTTTTATTACTTTTCTTCAGGAAAGATTATATCAGTTCCTAAGTCTGTGACAATTTGCATATCTGTTAAAGTTGGACATTATTGCCATTATTTTAGACGGTAATTAAAAGAAGCAGAGAATATGATGCTGGGGCTAATACGTAGTTGTTTATTATTAGAAAAAAAATTATATGTTGAAGCAGAATAAGCCTAGAGCCAAAACAAAGTGATTTAAGCAAAGAAAGTCCCCATTCTCTCTTCCATTTCCTAAAAAACTTAGCATTCATTCATATATATGGATATTATTTTTTTATTTATTGAGATATAATTGATATATACCATTCCAATAATTTCAGGTGTAACACATAATGATTCAATATTTGTATATATCGTGGGGTGCCTGGGAGGCTCTGTCATTAAGCGTCTGACTCTTGGTTTCTGCTCAGATTATGATCTCATGGTTCCTGAGTTTAAGCCTCTGCATAGGGCTTTGCACTGGCATGGCAGAGCCTGCTTGGGATTCTCTCCCTCCCTCTCTCTCTGCCCTTTTCCAACTTGCTGCACATGTGCTCTCTCTCTCAAAATAAATAAACTTAAAAAACATTGTATATATTGTGAAATGATCACCATAGTATAGTTAACATCTGTCATCATACGTAGCTATACATTTTTTTTCTTGGATGAAAATTTTTAAGATTTATCCTTTTAGCATCTTTCAAATATGAAAAATACAGTATTATTAACTGTAGTCACCATGGTGTATGTTACATTCTAAGTGGATATTCTTGAAGTAAAAAAAGAAAACCACCACTTCTTTCTAAAGAGTTTTAATTATTATATAGTGATACATATTACTAAAGGAGTAAAGTACAAATTTTGTCATCTATATTATTCAAAACAGGTCGTCCCTCCAAGCTGATCATAGTTTAGTAGAGGAGAAAAGGCTATAGACCAATGTGATAAATGACATGTACAAAGGGTGGCTGCATGTTTTACTGAAACTAGTATCTTTCAGACTCTGGATACAACTGTACAAACCAATGATAATTTGGATGGTTCTTTTCTCAACTATGTAATTTTTTATATTATATATAACCTAACCAATAGACCATTTTAATACAGTAACCCAGTTTAATGTTAAATTCTATGAAATGTCAATTTCTTTTCTGCCATAAAAATTCTCTAGCTATTGGGGCTCCTGGGTGTCTCAGTCGGGTGAGTGTCCAACTTCGGCTCAGGTCATGATCTCACAGTTTCTGAGTTCAGGCCCCGTGTCAGGCTCTATGCTGACAGCTCAGAGCCTACAGCCTGCTTCGGATTCTGTGTCTCTTCCTCTCTCTGCCCCTCCCGTGCTCATGCTCTGTCTGTTTCTATCTCTCAAAAATAAATAAATGTTAAAAAAAATTAAAAAAATTCTCTAGCTATTGAGAAAAATTACAAAAGAAATATTAATAAATGTTACAGAATCTTAGAAAAGTTGGCAGTCCCCTTAGTGTCTAATTCATTCAACAAATATTTATTTTGTACATCTAGCATAAGTCAGAAAACTTGCTAGGCACTGAAGATACAGCCATGAACCAGAAAGACATGGTCCCTGCCCTATTAAAACTCCAAATCAATAACTTGTCCAAAATTGTTAAAGCATAAAGATTTCATATACTTCCAAACAGTTAATTAACACAGATTGCTATTATTGGAATAATTTTTATACTTAGCCCCATTATAGTAGAACTTAAGAATATCAAGGTGCACTTGGGTGGCTCAGTCAGTTGAGCATCCTACTCTGGATTTAGGCTCAGATCATGATCCCAGGGTTATTATCAAGCCCCACGTTGGGCTCCCTACTGAGCATGGGGCCTGCTTAAGATTCTCTCTCTCTCTCTCTCTCTCTCTCTTTCTCTCCTACTGCCCCTCTCCCCCATTCATGCTCATTTGTGTACTCTCTCTCTCTCTCTAAAAAAAAAAAAGAAAAAACATTTAAAGATCATTAAAATGAAGAAAACCTTCCAGAAAGAAATAGAAGATTACTTGCAGATGAATAGATAATATTCATTTTAGACACTTTGAAAACTTCTGCAAGAGGACCACTGAGATACACACACACACAAACACACACACGCACACTGAAGGAGAGAAAAATTTCCAAAACCAGTATTTTGGACACTTATCCAGAGTGTCATTTAAATATGAGAGTGCAGTAAATCTGCTACTTAAGGCCTCAGAAACTTTGCCACACAAACACCTTATTTATGAAAAACGATTCTTGAGCACAATAATAGTAGGCAAGTTTAGTACACCATTTTTAATAGTGGATAGAATAACTAGACAGAAGATCAATAAGGAATGACTACACTTGAATGACATTGTGGACAAATTGGACCTAACAGACATAAACAGAATTCTCCTTCCGGCAACCATGTATTACACGTTTTTCTCAAGTGCATAAGTAATATTCTCCATGATAGATAGATAGGCCACCAAATAAGTCTTAATAAATTTTAAAAGACTGAAACCACACAAAGTGTCTTTTCTAATCATAATGAAATGAAACAGGAAATCAACAGCAGAAGGGGAACTAGAAAATTCATAAATATACAGACATAAAACAAAGTCTTAAATAACCCATAGGTCATAGAACAAATCACAGGGAAATTAAAAATATCTTGAGAAAAATGAAAAAAAGACAACAACTTATGGGATGCAGCAAAAGTCGTGCCAAGTACGAAGTTTATAGCTGTAAACATATTAAAGAGGAAAAGTCTCAGATCAACAGCCTAACTTTACAACTTAAGGAACTAAAAAAAGAAAAATGAATTAAATGCAAGGCCAGCAAAAGGAAGGAAATAACAAAGATTAGAGCAGATATAAATAGAGAGTAGAAAAACAATAGAGAAAATGAAACCAAGAGTTCATTTTTTGAAAAAGATCAACAAAATTGACACTCAGCTTATATTAACTAAAGAAGAGAGAAGACTGAAATAGCTAATCAGAAATGAGAAGGAATATATTATTTCTGATGTTACAGAAATAGAGAGAATTATAAGAGAGTAATAAACAACTGCACACCAACAAATTCAATAACCTAAATGAAATGGACAAATTCCTAGAAACATACAACCTACCAAGACTGAATCATGAAGAAGTAGAAAATCTGAATAGACTTTTTACTGGTAAGGAGATTGAAGCACAAATGTCAACAAACAAAAGCCCAGGACCAGATGGCTTCACTCGTAATTTCTACCAAACATTTAAATAAGAATTAGTACCAATCCTTCACAAACAGTTCCAAAAATTTAAAGAGGAGGAACACTTCTTAACTCACTTTATGAGGCCATTATTATGCTGAACTAAAATAAACTAAGAAAATTATCAATCAATATTTCTTATGAATGAAGTCCTCAACAAAGTACTAGCAAACCAAATTCGACAGCATATTAAAAGGATTGATTATACACTATAACTGAATGGGATTTATTCCTGAGTGCAAGGGTGGTTCAACATCCAAAAATCAATGTAGTACACCGTATTAACAGAATGAAAATCAAAACAAAACATGATTGATTGATGTAGAAAAAGCATTTGACAAAATTCAATACCCTTTTACACTCAACAAACTGGGGACAGACACTAATTTAACGTAATAGAGCCCATTTATGGAAAGCCTACAGCAAAAATCATACTTAATCAAAGATTGAGTGCTTTTCTTCTAAGATCAGGAACAAGGCAAGTATGTCCACTTTCACCATTTCTATTTAACATAGTACTGGAAGTCCTAGCCAGAGGAATTAGGCATGAAAAAAATAAATAAATAAAAGGAATCCAAACTGGAAAGGAAGAAGTAAGATTATTTCTGCTTGCAGATGATATAATCTTATATAAAGAAAACCCAAAAGACTACATACACACTCAAAAAAAGCTGTTACAACTAATATACGAATTCAACAAAGTAGCAAGACACGAAGTCAAAATGCAAAAATCAGTTCCATATACATTCACAAGCAATGAACAATCTGAAAACAACCCCATTTAAAAATGGGCAAAGGACTTTAATAGACATTTCTCCAAAGACAATATGCAAATGGCCAGTAAATACATGAAAAGATGCTCAATATCACTAATCATTAGGGAAGTCAAGTCAAAACCACGATGAGCTACCTCACTTCACGCCATTAAGATGGGTATTAAAAAAGACAACAACAACCTACAAAACATCAAGTGTTAGGATGTGGACAAATCGGAACCCCTGTGCTTTGGTGATACGAATGTTGATGTAAAACTGTGCAGATGCTATGCAAAACAGTCAGTTCCTCAAAAACTTAAACATAGAATAATCATAAGATGCTAGAATTCTAAATTCTAGACTCCTAAATTCTAGGATTGCCATAGATCCAGCAATTACACTTCTGTATATATATCCAAAAGAATTAAAAGTACAGACTCAAATAGGTATTTGTATACTGGTGTTCAAGTCAACATCATTCTCAATAGCCAGAAGGTTGAAGCAATCTACGTGCCCATCAATGCATGAATGAATAAATAAAATGTGATACAATAGAATATTATTTGGCCTTAAAAAAGAAGGAAATTCTGACACATGCTGTAGCATGGATAAACTTTGAAGACATTATGCTAAATGAAATAAGCCAGACCCAGAAGAATAAATGGTATATGATTCCACTCAGATGAGGTACATAGAGTAGCCAAATCTATACAGATAGGAAGTAGAATAGGGTTTGACAGGGGCTGAAGGGAGGAAGGAATGGGAACTTACTGTTTAACGGGTACAGAGTTTCAGCTTGAGAAGATGAAAAAAGTTCCTGAGTAGAAGAGTGGAGATGGTTGCCCAAAAATGTGAATGTACTTAACACTACTGAAGTGTACACCTAAAAATGGTTAAGATGGTAAATTTTATGTTATGTGTACTTTACCACAACTAAAAATTTTAAAATGATTAAAATGGTAAATTTTATGTCACATATATTTTACCACAATTGAAATATATATAAAAACTTCTCAAAGAACTCCAACAAGGGAAGTAAATTCTGTATGATGTTATACAGATAGGGGAAAAAAAGGGTGAGCAAGTAACTTCTTAAATTTATTATTGTCTAAAAATGTAAGGACAAAACAATAAAGAACAAAAAGGGAAAAAAGAGGATAAAAATGAGAAAAACCACATTCATAACAACCCAAAGCAGATGTGAACTAAAACATTTCAGAGAGGAGCTAGAAAGAGAGGAGAGAATACTAAATGATTTGTATTGTTTGAGGCAAGGTATAGATATTGATAAACTTGGGAAATAGAAAAATAAGACAAAGTGTAACAATAGGGTTACACTTAAGGGTTACCTTAATAGAGGTAATCTTTTAGAAGAATAAAATTAGAATGTAAACCTCAAACCAGCAGAAGAAATTTTTATCTGGAAGAAGGAAAGACTAGGAAGACGAAATATGAAACACAGAAATAAATCCTGTTATAACACTAATTACAGTAAATGTAGAAAGTACTCCTATTGGATCACAATACAAAATGTTAAGAACAAAAATAAGAGACATTTAAAACAAAAAATTACAGAAAGGTGGAATTTAAAAGCATTGAAAAAATATAGTACTCAGGAAATATAAACAATGATCATAAAAAGGATTAACGTAATAATCTTAATATCTATCAGAAGAGAATTCGAGGCAAAATATCATAAAGGGCAAAGAGCAATATTATATATGATCTTACACAGGTCAAGAAGGTAAAGCAAATCATGAAGTTTAGCAAAGATCAATTTTAAGTCAGTAACATTTCTCTATACCATCAATGAGCATCTAGAAAACATAATAGAAAATAAGCTACTATGCAGAGCAGTAGAAAAACAGTGAAGTGTCTAGTAATAAACTTTTAAAATAATATGCAAGATCTCTATGGAGAAAGTTTTCAAAGCCCAATTATGGGATATAAAGATCTAAATAAATGGAGAAATTGTTTATCCTCATAGAAAAGATCACTTGCCATTCTAAAATGCATCGATTATTTTGAATACATGTATTCATGGACTCATTTTAAGGAACATTCGACTTGTAGCAAGTGAGGACATAGGCAGTCTAGTGTACTTATGACCATTTTCTTCTAGTGTAGACTTTTTAATAAGCATTGACAAAGAAATTTGTCTTTAGGTTCTTTGCATTTGCTGTTCCTTCAGCCTGACTACTCTTCCCTCAGATATCTTCATGGCTCACATTCCAAGTTTATTCTGATTTCTGTTGAAATGCCATGTTTTCAGATGCTTCACTGAATCCATCTATTTAAAATAGCACCCCCGTCACTCATCTAGGGTAAGGACCATGGATCCATATGTAACTTTAGCAGTGTCACTTTCTTGACTTTCTCAGCTGCTTGTCAGGGGATGGATACCTGATCCAGACCACTGACATCTAGTCAGGAAAGAAAGGAACAGGAGGTATGGGTGGGACTTTTTAGCACTTATCACTACCTGATATTACTTTTTATATATTTTATGTATTCATTGTCCATGTCCCTTAGGCACCATGAGGGTAGAAGACTTCTTGTTATTGATGCTTCCTGTTACAGGCACAACACATAGAACATTGCTGGATATAGTAGGCACTCAATAAATATTTGTTGAATGAATCAATATATACAATAATAATTTATTCCTAGTGGGAAAATTATATGCAAGAAGAATATCAGCTAAAATTAATTTTTGGCAAATTAGTAAATTGACTTTTAATAAACTGATTTTTAGAATGTTGGCCTCTCAACCACCAGATAATGCACCCCAAGGAGTTACCAGCTCTATTTAATTCTCAATTTAAATGACTAATTGAATGGATAAAAAGATATCCTTTTCTGGCTTTAATTCTTTTCTATACTATGTATAATGATTCTCAGATCCAAGATACTGTGTAGTGATTCATATTGTACATTTTACTATGTCTTTTTATAATTGAGTTTATGCCCCCTAGACCAGCAACATGTATATTTATCTATAAAAGGCTAATTACCCCTCAATATCTAGTTAAGAGGCAAATTTTGAAAAGACTGAAATGTTGGCCTAAAACATATATTACATAGTCACATCAGTCATAAATACACATTCAGCTTTCATCTTACCTTGAGAAGAGCTTAAAGAACGAACTTATCAATTGTAATAGATTTGTAATTAATGTGCAGTCACTCTGAAACCTTTCAGACATAAGTTTTCCAGATACTCATAGCTTAGATGAACTTACAATGTCACAATTATTTAGAGACTTCATGTTACTTCATGTTACATTATAGAGCAACATACGGATTCCCCTCACACTTAGTTGGTGCACTAAAGAATTTAGTTATTTTTGTATATTGTTTTCATTTTTATATATTCACAATATATATTATTACTCTAGAGGCAAATACCTTGCTGTCTAGATAGTTCTAAGACCTACTACCTATCAGTACAAAAAAGTATATTTAATTAAAAGTCACAAACAGATTACAAAGGGGGAAAACAAAGATTGTATGCTGACAGGAAAAGACTAATTTTTAGTATAATATACCACATTCTAGATGAAAATGTTTGGATGACTTACAGGAATGCAAAGAGGTTAAATATGAATGGCATGATTCAACTGGTAAATGTGTGGTATATATTTTGCTAAGAAATTATAAAGCAGAGGAGAGAGGTCTTACTTAATGCCACTTATAGCTATATCTTATGAAATCAGAAAGACTTTAGTTTGTTGAATAAGGCCAAGTCTTATGTCCATGCAATGCTAAAAAAGCCAACCTAAGTGGCTATAACTCAGGTAAAATGTTTAAGATGAATCTAAAGGACTCACAGTTCACAAGAAATACATAGGGGAGGTAAACAAGTTAACACTCTGAAGAAGTAATCAAACAGATCTGGAATGTAGAACATTACATAAAACAACTGGCTTGGACCCTTTAAAAGTTAAATGCCAAAGAAAAGAAAACGTGTATTGAGGAGTGGGGAATACTGGGGAGAACTCTGTTCTAAATTAAAAGAGATTAAAGAGGGGCACCTGGGTGCCTCCATCAGTTGAGCATCTGACTTGTTTCAGCTCAGGTCATGGTCTCAGGATTCATGGGTTTGAGCCCCATGTTGGGCTCTGCACTGAGAGCAGGAAGCCTGCTTGGGATTCTGTCTCATTTTCTCTCTGCCCCTTCCCCACTCATGCTCTCTCTGCCTCTCAAAATAAAAAAAAATAAACATCAAAAAAGAGAGAGAGATTAAAGACACACACAACAAAAAAACCCAACTATACAATATATTGGGGAACAAATGAAGAAATTTGTATGTGGTCTGGGTATTGGATAATATGATATTATTACTGTTAACTTTCTTGAGTTGTATTAATGCTATGATTATGTAGTAGAATAATGTTTTTAGGAGATGAGGCTGAAATATTTAGGGAAGAGTATCATAAAGTCTGCAGTTTATTTTGAAATGGATTCAGCAAACATACGCATAACACGCACACAAGCAAAATGTTAACAACTGTTGAATCTAGATGGTAGGTATGTGAGTGATATGAGTGTTCATTGTATTTTTCTTCCAAACTTTCTATACGCTTAAAAATATTCACAATTCACAATAAAAAGTTGAAAGGGGCTCCTGGCTGGCTCAGTCAGAAGAGCATGTGACTCTTGATGTTAGGGTTATAAGTTTGATGCCCAAGTTGGGTGTAGAGATTACTTACATAAATACTTTTTTTAAAAAGTTGAAAAAAACAAAAATTATTTAAGAATTCATAATAAAATTTTCTTTAGAATTAAAAAAATATTAAAGATAAAGAGCTAAGCTCAAATATGAACGAGCACTCTTTACAAAGGATGCCATTGGCCTATTACTAAACAAAATGCCAAGAAAATAATGATAGTTTCCTTAAGATACAGGTAATTGGCCTTACAATATCAATTATCTGTGTTTCTAAGTATTATATATGCTTTCTGGATAAACAAGGATGCCAGTGGCTTACACAGCACGAGGATGTGTGGCTACACAACTTTAAGCTCACAGAGGTCAGTATATTAATTATTTCCACTATGATAGATACCCAACCTTTACATAAATTTTATACAGGAGTCACATGAAATTCTTAGTATAAAATCTAAAAATCTTTGTAAGCAGAATGAGTAAATATTTTACCATTTAGCTAACATAGCACATGAATTAGTGGGTTTACCTGAGTAACTCTGGATCTCACTGAAATGGTGTCTTGGCATCTCTGTAATACTGTATTAAGTGCAAAATGCTTCCTAGAGGATGCTGGTTTCTTTACAGCCCAGGCTGGAGAAACAAACTGAGAAGCAAATTGGTCTACCTGTTAAATATAAAAGCAAAACATTTAGCTAAAGAAATACATTAGTGTTGTACATTGGTGATAAAAATTACTCCCTGAATATCTGGCATTTACATTTATTAATGTCAGGGGTAAGTTATTTATTAATTCAGGGGCTTTTGAGAAAATGTAATAATAATTATATAATTTAAAATAAGGTTTATGGGGGTGCCTGAGTGGCTCAGTCAGTTAAGCATCAGACTTTGGCTTAGGTTATGCTCTCATGTTTTGTGAGCTCAAGCCCCCCATCGGGCTCTCTGCTGTCCACTCAGAGCCTACTTCAGATTCTCTGTGCCCCTCTCTCTCTGCCCCTCCCCCACCTCAAAAATAAATTAAAAAATAAACTAAATTAAGGCTGATGCACAAACTATGTCATATGCTATGATCTTAGTAAGCATGAAAGATCTATAATTAAATAACTGATGCTAAATAATTCTAATTATCCTTGCAATTTACTCTGAAATTAATACTCAATTACTCTTTCATGTTTTTCTATTTATCTTGCTTTTATTCTACCACCCTGTATACCTTTCTGTTTTCTTTTTCCCTTCACTTTAAGCATGTGTGGAAAATATGTCATGACATCCCATTGTTTCCAACAAGCCCTGAGAGCGTTGAAAGTATTGAGTCATCGTCCCTCCATCATCTTCTCAAACCCACTCTATCACAGCAGCTTCATTTTACACCTGAGCGTCCCTGTCATCCCCTTCTTAAGTGCCTTGATGATCCATCCAGGTCTGCTTTGAAACCCACCATGAATAGTACACAAGGTTTCTCAGGGTGGTTAGGAAGAGAGGACCTGGCTCTTATGGCATCCTAGTAATAAACATTAGCTTTCTAGTTACCTTAAACTGATTGTAGATTTCCACCTTGCATGCAAAAGCCTGCTTTCCAGTCAGCTGCATTCAGAGAC
The DNA here is from genome assembly GCF_027475565.1 of Acinonyx jubatus. Lineage (NCBI taxonomy): Eukaryota > Metazoa > Chordata > Mammalia > Carnivora > Felidae > Acinonyx > Acinonyx jubatus. The sequence goes on from NC_069391.1 coordinate 63,555,394, forward strand.
CTTATGCTGGTGAGCTCTTCTTAGGAAGAATGTTCTTATTTTTCTGAAAATCTGAAGCACGAGGAAAAAATATTATTGTCGGGTGCCAAGTAAAGAACTCTTTAAAAAAGATCTCTACAGGAACAGAAAGTCAGTGTCTTCTGCCATTTTGCAAGGTAGAATTTGGCAGCAATAAGTACTTTGCATTAATATAGCATTCTGATCTCTTGAAAAGAAAGTCTCCTATTATAGAATTGGTTATTTGTTAAAATTGAGGTAAAGGCCACCTGAAGGGAAATTTCTACACAGCAACTCATTTCTTCTACTGGAAGATGTCAAAAGTAGAAGCTGGTTAGTCATAGTGAGATTGCTTATCACCAATGAACATGTCAACTGAGTCATTTAAGAAACATCTAAAATGGACTTTTAAGAAGTTGAAAAGTTTGCTTCTCTTGATCAGTAGAGCAGGGAGGGGATAAATAGGTATTTAATGACTAATTGGTAAATGTCCTTTCCCACACTCAGGACACCTGAGGAAGTCCAGGAATGCCAGTAGTGCTAGTATAAAAGAGAATCCTTTCTTTTCTTGTGTCTACGAAGACTGTCTTTTTGTCTATAGATTCTTACTACTGCAATAATCCAGAGAATAGGGGATATTATGCCAAAGGTTAAAATAAAACTTGAAGAATCACCTTAAGTATCTAATTATGGTTTTAGAAATTCCCCATCTTGATTTGCCAGAAGTTTAGACCCAAGGCTTTTGCAAAATTTTGACATAGAGGCAGCTTCTAACAACTTTGCCTCCATCTTTCCTTGTGGTTGCACTTGTAGTTCCTGCCTCTCCCTCACTGGTGTCCCTTCTGGTCATGTCCCCCGTCTGCACCTCCAGAATCTTCTCTGATTCCTTCACCACAACTTCTCTGCTCTCTCAAGGATGGGTTAAATGACTGGCTTGATAATCTGCCCAGCAGAAGATTTGAATTCCTCTATTTTTCTTTCATGGCACGGTTGATTATGGGGTACTGGAGTTGTGTTAAAAAAAAATTAAAGCATATCTTTCCAGTGAATTCTATTTTGTGATGTGGTTGTTGACTTTCATTATAAAATTAGACATACATTATCCTGAAAGTAATCTGATAAGGTTTAATGCAGCAGCTGTTAAAATCACATATTTAAATGAACTATTGTGGGTAGAAATATGAATGATTCTCAGAAATATTAATAATTTCCAACACGTTAAAAAAATTCTAGACAGTAATAACTGAAAATAAGATGCCCCAGGTCCAATTTTTGTAAAGTATCTGAAATTTAGTATTTTCCACACATTGTTCACATAATTGTGGCAATTTGGTACTTTTCACACATTGTTCACATAATTGTGACAATTCTGTATCTTTACCTTTAAAACTTTACAGCAATTCAGTTCATCTTCCCCCAGCTTGAAATGACCTTAAACTTAAGTTTATTTTCTGTATCGAAATATGTAACTTTCTAAGCACACTGAGATTTTCCCCTGCTTATAACTCCAGCCCTGCCCCAGAAGTCTGAACAGCTTTCTGCTCCTATTTTAGAAGAGACAGAGAAGTTGGATTTGACCTGTTCATGGCTGTCCAGATGACAGACCCCTGAAAATAGATCTCCTCCCCCTCCACAGGCCCACCTGTGAAGAAGTAATACTCCTTTTCCAGTCACCTTGGGGCAAGAGGCATCTGGTATTGTGACAATTGCGTTCTGACTCAAATCTAAGGCTGCCTTTTTTTTTTTTTATTCCTCACAAACAGACAAAAAATATCATCTTTCTCCTGTTGCCTCCTGATACCCTCTCAGGCCCCTGATGTAAGATGATGACAGCCAGATGTCATCGCAAAATATCCTAAATTCAGGGTGTGCCATTCCTTTGCAACATAATTCCAAGGTCACACCATCGTCTGACTAAAAATAGACCATAGTGATGACAGCTCTAGGAGAACTCAAAATTCTCATATTCCTGCCAGATACGTGGGGCAGTTGCTGGAAGGCACTCATTCTCCATTGCTGAGGTTTCCAGGTAGAGATCATCTGTTCATGAGGCACGGTGCTACCTCGCTTTCTCCTTCTTTGAGTAGGGAGCTTGAGATAATGAACTGGACTCTTACAGCTTAGGTCCTTCCTCCTTTGTTATGGGGTCTGCTTGCTTGCAGAGGAATGTGCTTTAGGCTGCTCTAGATCATGAGGTAAATAAGAAAGGCTTTGTGACTGCAGGGGAGAAAGGGCTGTGGTTTTCCAGCACTGCCTTTAACAGGTGGGTCAACCTGTCTAATCCTGAGGTTAGGTATTGGGAATCTCCTTCTCGTGTTTGTGCACCTTCTTCTCCCAGTGCTCTATCAAAAATGATAGAGCCATCTGTCTGGTTCCATCTGTCTGGTTCCACTTTCTATCTTGAATGACTCAGAACTCTAGTGGAAGATAAACGTGTAAATGCATGGACCTCCTTGTGTGTCACCAGTCTCCAGAAGATGTGGACTCCACAAACTGGTTCTCTTGGCCCCCATAAGGTAGCCTCCATTTTCCCCTTCCGCCTCAGTGCTAAAATCTCCACTCCCTGAGAATATCAAAAACAGCTGAGATGCCCCCAATGCCACAACAGCTGTAATGAAAGGTACTGTTCCTGCTGTTGATGTGGGAACAAAAGCTGTAAATGCTTGACAATGAGGACATTACTGTCCATGTAAAGGATCCTCTCTATTGCTGCTGATGGTACCACTCCTTGTTATTACCAAAGCTGCTGACACCTTCAGCTCTCAATGTCCCACATGATTTCAACTGATGAGCTCCAAACATCCTTTACCCTGGGGTCCAGGCATGAGGATATGGGGACCAGTGTGAAGAACAATCTGAGGGAAAGAGTGCTTGCTGTTCAGCAAAGTGCACAAATATGTACAGCTAGATGAATTTTATATATAAATGCAATGGTGTAACCACCACCCAGATCTAAAATACAGAATATTTTCAGCACTCCAGAAGATTCTCTCATGCTTCCTCGTAGCTCAAGAGTCCCCCTACTCAAAGGTAATCATGAACCTAATTTCTATCACTATAGATTAGTTAAGCCTATTCTTCAACTTGATGTCAATGGAACAATAAAATGTGTATCTTCTTTTGTCTTTTATATGGGACCTAAAATGTGAATCATCTACCCTGTTTTATGCAGCTGTAGCTTTTTCTTTTTCATTGCCCTATATAATATTCCATTATGAAAATGCCACCATTTATGTTTCCATTCTGCTGCTTTGATTGTTGTAAAATATGTCTTTTGATGGGCAAAGCACTCTTTTTGTTTTAGTGGACTTTATGTTATAGAGCAGTTTTAGGTTCACAGCAATATTGAGCAGAAGGTATAGAGATTTCCCATCCCCTTCCCCCACACATGTACAGCCATCCCACTAACAACATCCCCCACGACAGTGGTACATTTGTTATAATCAATGAACCTACGTTGACACACCATTACCTAAAGTCCAGAGTCTACATTAGGTTTTACTCTTGGTGTTTTGTACACTTAGTGGGTTTTAACAAACGTATGATGATGTGTATCCACCATTATAACATCACACAAAATAGTTCCCCTGCTCTGAAAACCTTCTGTGCTCTGCTTATTCATTTCTTCCTTCTCCCTAATCCCTGGCAACCACTGATTCTTTTATTGTCTCCTTACTTTTACCTTTTCCAGAATGTTGTATGGTTGGAATCCTGTAGTGTGTAGCCTTTTCAGATTAGCTTCTTCTACTTAGTGAAATGCATTTAAGTTTCTTCCATATTTTCTTATGGATTGATAACTTAGTACTTTTTAGAACTGAATATTATCCCATTGTCTGGATGTTCCATAGTTTATTTATCCAGTCACCTACTGAAGGACATTTTGGTTCCTTTTTTTTTTTTTTTAATGCTTATTTAATCTTGAGAGAGAGACCAACAGAGCGTGAGTGGGGGAGGGACAGAGAGAGAGGGAGACACAGAATCCAAAGCAGGCTCCAGGCTCTGAGCTGTTAGCACAGAGCCAGATGTGGGGCTCAAACTCATAAACCACAAGATCATGATCTGAGCCAAAGTCAGACGCCCAACCGGACTAAGCCACCCAAGCACCCCTTGGTTACTTCTAACTTTTGGCATTTATGAATAAGGCTGCTGTAAACATCTATGTGCAGGTTTTTGTGTGAACATAGTTTTCAACTTCTTTGGATACATTCTAAGAAGTACAGTAGCTGGATTGTATGGTAAGAATACATTTAGTTTTGTAAGAAACTGCCAATCATCTTCCACAATGGCTGTACATTTTGCATTCCCACCAGCAATGGATACAAGTTGCTGCTGCTCCTTATCGACATTTGGTATTTGTTGGTATTCCAGATTTTGGCCGTTCTAACAGGTTTGTAGTGGTAACTTGTTATTTTTAATTTTCATTTTCCTAATGATATATGGTGTAGAGAATCTTTATATGTGCTTACATACTATCTGTATGTCTTCTTCTGTTAAAGTCTGTGACCCATTTTTTTAATTAGGTAGTTGTTTTCTTATCGTTGGTTTTTGAGAATTCTTTGTACATTAAAAATAATTTTTTTAACATTTATTCATTTTTGAGAGAGAGAGAGAGAGAGAGAGAGAGAGAAGGAGCGGGGAAGGGGCATAGAGAGAGGGAGACACAGACTCCAAAGCAGGCTCCAGGATCTGAGCTGTCAGCACAGAGCCTGATGCAGGGCTCAAACTCACGAACCACAAGATCATGACCTGAGCCGAAGTCGGATGCTTAGCTGACTGAGCCACCCAGGCACCTGGAATTTTGAATAACAGTCCTTTATCAGATGTGTGTTTTACAAACACCTTCTCCAATCTGTTGCTTATCTCTTCATTCTCTTAAGAGTGTCTTTTGCAGAACGGAAGTTTTTAATTTTAATAAAGTTTTTCAGCAGATACTCTTAAAATGATTTTTACCAAGCTTCATCTCAAATTTGTTTCTGGTAAGCAATGTTCAGCCCAAGTTTTGCTGGTAGGGAGTTATGTTTCTTATATAGATTATGCCTCTGGTATTGCATCTAAAAAGTCATCACCATACCTAAGGTCACCTAGATTTTCTCATATGTTATCTTCTAGGGATTATATAGTTTTTCATTTTAAATTTAGTTCTATGATTCATTTTGAGTTAATTTTTTGAAGGCTAAAGTCTGTCTAGATTTTTTTCATGTGGGTGTCCAGTTGTTCTAGGATGTCTAGTTGTCTAGACATTCCATTTGTTGAAAAGACTATCTTTTCTCCATTGTATTGCTTTTGCTCCTTTGTCAAAGGTCAGCTTTTTATATTTATGTGGGACTATTCTGGGGTTTCTGTTCTGTTCTATTTATCTATTTGTCAATTCTATCTGTCTATTCACCAATACCACACTTGATTACTACAGCTTTATAGTAGGTCTTGATGTCTAGTATTATCAGTTCTGTGACCTTGTTCTCCTTCAATATTATGTTCGCTATTCTGCATGTTTTGACTCTCATAAAAACTTTAGATTCAGTTTGTTGATATCCACAAAATAATTTGCTGGAAACTTGATTGGGATTGTGTTGATCTATTAGACTGTATTGGGAAGAACTGGCATCTTGATGCTATTGAATTTTCCTATCCATGAACATGGAAAATATCTATTTAGTTCTTGCTTGATTTCTTTCATCAGAGTTTTATAGTTCTCATATAGATCTTATACATATATATTAGATTTATACTTAAGTATTTCATTTTGAGGGTGCTAATGTTCATGGTATTATTTTTAATTTCAAATTCTATTCATTCATGCTGGCATATAGGAAAGTGACTGACTTTTGTATATTAATATTATATCCTGCCATCTTACTATAATTACTTATTAGTTTCAGGAATGTTTCTGTCAATTCTTTCAGATTTTCTTCAGAGACAATCATGTTGTCTACAAACAAAAGACAGTTTTATTTCTTCCTTCCCAATCTTTATAACTTATATTCCCTTTTCTTTTATCAATTAGTTGATACTTCCAGTACAATGTGAAACAGCAATGCTGAGAGGGGTCATCCTTGCCTTGGTCTTGTTCTTAGCAGGAGTTTCTAGTGTTTCACCATTAAGTATGTATTAGCAGTATGTTTTTTGTAGGTACACCTTATCAAGTTGGGGAAGTTCCACTCTATTAGTTTGATGAGAGTTTTTATCACAAATGGGTGTTCAATTTTGGCAAATACTTCTTCTGCATCTACTGATATGATCATGTAATTTTTCTTTTTAGCCTGTTGATGTGATGAATTACATTAATTGAATTTTGAATGTTGAAACAGCCTTGCATATGTGGCATAAATCCCACTTAGTTGTGGTATGTAATTCATTTTATATAGTGTTGAATTCAATTTTTTAATAATTTGTTGAGGATGTTTGCATCTATGTTTATGAGGGGTATTGTTCTATAGTTTTATTATAATATCTTTTCTGCCTTTGGTGTTAGTGTAATTCTAGCCTCAGAATAAGTTAGGAAGTATTCCCACTGCTTTTACACTATGGAAAAGATTAAGGAGAATTGGTATAATTCCTCTTTACATGTTTGGTAGAATTCACCAGCGAACCCATCTAGGCCCAATGCTTTCTGTTTTGGAAGGTGATTAATTATTGATTTAATTTAGTTAATATACATAGGCCCATTTAGAGAGTCTATTTTCTGTTGTGTATGTTTTGACAAATTGTGTCTTTCAAGGACCTGGTTCATTAAATCTAGTTTATCAAATTTGTGTGCATGATTATTCGTAATATTTCTTTATTATTCTTTTAATTTCCATGTGATCAGTAGTGATGTCCCCTATTTCTGATAGTTAATGATTTGTATCTCCTCTCTTGTTTTCTTAGCACAACCAGAGACTTATCAATTTCATTAATCTTTTCAAAGAATGAGTTTTTGGTTTCATTGATTTCCTCTATTGATTTCCTGTTTAAATTTCATTGGTTTCTACTGTAATTTTTATTATTTATTATCTTCTAACTTATTTTAGATTTAATTAGTTCTTTTTTTAAAAACTTTCCTAAGGTGGAAGCTTAGATTATTGATTATTGATTTTAGATCCTTCTTCTTTTCTAATACATGCAATTCAATGCTATAAATTTCCCTCTAAGCACTTCTTTTGCTGAATCCCACAAATCTGGTAAGTTGTATTTTAGTTTTCATTTAGTTAAAATTATTTTTTAAATTTGTCTTGAGATTTCTTCTTTGACCTGTGTTTTATTTAAAGGTGTGTTGCTTAATCTCCAAGTATTTTGGGATTTTCTAGCTATCTTTCTATTACTGATTTCTGGTTTAATTTTATTGTGCCCTGACAGTAGACATTAAATGATCTCTCTTCTCTTAACTTCATTTAGGTGATTTTTATAGCCCATAATGTGGTCTGTCTTAGTGGATGTTTCATGTGAGTTTAAGAATATGTGTTTTTTTGTTGTTGGACAAAGTAAGCCAAAGATGTTAATTATATACATTTGATCGATGATTCTATTGAATTCAGCTATGTCTTTACTGTTTTCTGTCTGCTAGATCTGTCCACTTTTGACAGAGTGCTGAAATCTCCAATCATAATAATGGAATAACCTATTTCTCCTTGTATGTCTACCAGTTTTTGCCCCATGTATTTTTCAGCTCTGTTGTTAGGTGCATATACATTAAGGATCGTATGTTCTCTTGGAGAATTGACCCCTTTATCATTATGGAATACCCTTCTTTATTCCTAATACCTATTCTTGCTCTGAAATAGCTAGCTATTCCTGCTTTCTTTTGATTAATGTTAGCATAGTATATCTTTCTCCATCCATTTACTTTTTATCTATGAATGTCTGTTTTTAAGGTGGTTTTCTTATAGACAATATATAGTTAAGTTTTGTTCCTTGATCTGCTCTGACAGTTTCTCTTCTAATAATATATGAATCACTATATCGTATCCCTGAAATTAACATAATACTTTAAAAAATAAAAATAAAGTTACACTTACATAAAAATAGTATGCTTGACCATTGGCTTTAAAGTTACTGCTATAGTGGATTAATAGCTACCATTTTTGTTACTGTTCTCAATTTGTTGCCTTTGTTCTTTGTTCCTATATGTTACTGAGGTATAGTTGACATATGACATTATATTAACTTCATGTATACAAGATAATGATTGGATATTTATATATGGTGCAAAATGATCACCACAAGTCTAGTTGACATCTATCCCCATACATAGTTATATTCCTTTTCTTGTGATGAGGACTTTTAAGATCTACTCTTAGCCACTTTCACTTTGTTCCTATCTTTACATCCCATTATTTTCCATATTTTGTGATTGTAATTAAGCATTTTACATGGTTATATTTTCTCTCCTTTCTTAGTGTATTGATTATACTTCTTTTTTTTTAACTTTTTTTGTTTGCCCTAGAGATTGAAATATATACTGACAATTATTCCAAGTCTGCTTTTGAATAACAGTATACCACTCAATGTGTAAAGCAAATACCTTTCAATATCAAAATAGTCCCCCAATTATATATATATATATATGTGTGTGTGTGTGTGTGTGTGTGTGTGTGTGTGTGTGTATGTATTTGCTATTATTATTTTGAACAAACTATTATCTGGTAGATAATATCTTCTTACTTTTACTTACTTTATGTAGATCCTAGTTTCTGACATATATCATTTTCCTTTCTCTAAAGAATTTGTTTTAGCATTTCCTGTATGCTTGTTTGCCTGAAGAAGTCTATTTCTCTCTCACTTCTGAAGGATAATTTGGCAGGATACAGAATTATGAGTTGGTGGAGTTTTCTCTCAACACAGGCGATATTTCACTGCACTTTCTTCTTGTTTGTGTGATTTCTGATAGGAATCTGATATCATTCTTATCTTTGTTCCTTTATAGATAAGGTGTATTTTTCTTCCAGCTTTTTTCAGAATGTTTTCTTTATCTTTGATTTTCTGAAGTTTGAATATGATAGGCCTAAGTGTGTTTTTTTTTTAAGTTTATTTGTTTATTTTGAGAGATAGAGAGCAGGAGAGAGTAGAGAGAGAGAGGTAGAGACAGAATTCCAAGCAGGCTCTACACTATCAGCACAAAGTGTGACATGGGGCTCCAAGTCATGAACCACATCATGACCTGAGCTGAAATCAAGAGTTGAATGCTTTACCAACTGAGCCACCCAAGTGCCCCATAGTATGGGGGTTTTTGTTTGTTTTTGTGTGTTTGTTTGCTTTGGCATTTATCCTACTTGGTGTTCTCTGAACTCCCTGATTCTGTATCTGTGGTTTGGTGTCTGACTAATCTGGGGAAATTCTCAGTCATTATTGCTTCCAATATTGTTTCTGTTCCTTTCACTCTTTCTTCTTCTTGTACTCCCATTGTGTGCATCTTTTTTTTAGTTGTCCCACAGTTCTTGGGACACAGAATAAAATTCTATATATTTTTTCAGTCTCTCTTCTCTTTGCTTTTTTAAGCAAAAAGCAGTTTTTAAAAAAATTTTTTTAATGTTTATTTATTTTTGAGACAGAGTGCAAGTGGGGGAGGGGCATAGAGAGAGGGAGACACAGAATCTGAAACAGGCTCCAGGCTCTGAGCTGTCAGCACAGAGCTCGATGCAGGGCTCGAACCCACAAACCGTGAGATGATGACCTGAGCCGAAGTCGGGCACTTAACCGACTGAGCCACCCAGGTGCCCCTCTCTGCTTCTCAGTTTTGAAAGTTCCTATCAACATATCCTCAAGCTCAGAGATGCTTTCCTCAGTCATGTCCAGTTTACTGAGTCCATCAAAGGCACTCTACAGTTCTGTTACAGTGTTTTGTTTTATCTTTAGCATTGCTTTTTGGTTTTTAGAATTTTCATCTGTCTGTTTACATTACCCATCTGTTTTCTATGTTGTATCCTTTTTCCATCAGAACCCTGTCATACTGTGATAGAATAAGAAGTATGTATTTCATCTTCATCTCTTCCTGGTAGACCTTCTAAAACTTGTAAATTCTAGAGTGATAGGGATAATAGCAGTGTCTTTTGTTATTCATAATAAGCCCCTTTCAACCATACAAGAATTTATGCAAATAAGTTGATACTTGGAGCACTGGAACTTTCAGCTCCACCCCCTGAACTCCAGGGATGGGAGGCAGGAAGGAAACTGAGTTAATCACCACTGGCCAATGACTTCGTCAGTCATGCCTACCTAATGGAAACTCCATAAAACCCTAAATGATGGGATTTGAAGAGCTTCCAGATCAGTAAATGCATCCACATGCTGGGAGTGTGGCACACCCCAAACTCTATGGTGACAGAAGCTCCTGTGCTTGGAACTCTTCTGGACCTCACCCTATGTATTGCTTCATTTGGCTATTAATTTGTATCCTTTAAAATAAACCGGTAAATGTATGTAAAGTGTTTCCCTGAGTTCTATGAGCTGTTATAGCAAATTATCAAACTCAAGGAGAGGTTGTGGGAACTCCTGATTTGTATCCAAGTCAGACGACCTGGGAGCCACTACTTCCAATTAGCATCTGAGATGGAGAACAGTCTTGTGGGACTGGGCCCTTAACCTATGAGGTCTGTGCTAACTCTGGGTAGTTAGCGTCAGGCTCGAATTAAATTGCAGGGCACCCAGTTGGTGTCCACAGAGAATTGGAGAATTGCTCAGTGTGGAAAAACCACACATTCGGTGTCAGAAGTATTGTGAATAGAGACATAATCTTCCTTTCATCCTTTAGCATATTAATCACAATTGTTTTAAATTTGTAGTCTGATGTGTCCAACATCCCTGCCATAGCTGATTGTGATTTCAGATACTTGCCATATTTCTTCAAAGTGTGTTTCTTTTTCCTTTTGGTATGCCTTGTGACTTTGTCTTGATAGCTGGGCATGATGTACTAGGTAAAAGGAACCTCAGCATATAGGGCACTAGTGGTGTGGTGCTAGAGGAAGGGAAGCATTCTACCTACCATCTTGTGATTAGCTCTCAGTGTCTTTTTGTGAGCAGTGTCCCTGGGCTGTGAACTTCACAAGTGCTTCTCAGTTCTCCCCCGGCCCAAGGCTAGAGTGAGCTGGGGTTGCATGTTTCTTTTCTCCCAAGTCAGTCTCTGACAAAACTCAACAGGCTAGGCTCTGGTAAGTTTCTCTTGAGGTCAGTCCTTGCTAAGAAGAATGGAATGCTCTGGTTTATTTCAAAATGGTTTCTTTTCCCCTCTCCTTTGCTGAAAGCACGAGGGGATTTTTCTCTGACATTCACTATGAGAATCTGTTAATGCTCCTAGAGCCCAAACTCACAACAGCATGCCTCCTTCCAGGGGTGCCTGGGTGGCTCAGTAGGTTGGGCGTCTGACTTGGGCTCATGTCAGGATCTCACGAGCCCCATATCAGGCTCTGTGCTGACAGCTCAGAAGCTGAAGCCTGCTTCAGATTGTGTGTCTCCCTCTCTCTCTGTCCCTCCCATGCTCAATCTTTCTCTCTCAAAAATAGATGAAAACATTTAAAAAAATTTTTTAAAGTATGCCTCCTTCCAGACTAGACCCCTTCCCCTGAGGTTTTAAGCCTCAGAGATGTCCACACCAAGCTTCCAGCTATTTGTGGGTTACAGTTCAGGTTTTCCTACCTCATTACTGGTTCCCGTGGAAGTTTTTGCTCATGGGTTTCAGCTCCAGTAAAAATTGTGATTCTCTGTATTTGCCCCCTCCAATATGGGGGGCAGCTCTTTGCCCTATGACTTCACTTCTCTGACAGATCAAAGAAGAAGAGTTGTTGATTATTCTGTTTGTTTACCTTGTTAGGATGGAGTGGTGACTTTCAATCTCCTTATATTCCAGACTGGAAACTGGGCTATGCACTTATTTTTGTCACCTAAGAATGGAATTTCTGGGTCACGAAACATTTGCACTTATGTTTATATTGATGGGGAGTTTTCCAAAGTGGCCATACCAGTATACCCTATCTTGAGCAGTGTGTAAGACTTCTAGTTGATCCACAATGTCACCAGCTCTTGGAATTGGCCATGTTTTTATTTTAACCATTCCGCTGTGTGTGTAGTGGTATTGTATTGTGAGAGATGATGATCACGATGCTGAGCACGTTTTTATTCCATGCTGTGTTTAGCTTCTATTTAAGTCCCTTCACTTTGGATTTATTTACCTAAACTTCTTCTTGCTTTCTGAAGGTATTTGACTTATATTTCCCCTTCACTTCATACTTACTGCTATGTGCTGGCTCTGCACAGTAAATTCTCCTTCAGCTTCCAGGGTATTTCAGCCTGCCTTCTGCTCCAACTACCTGGAAGGGTAGTTAAGAAAGAACTAAATGCCAACACTCTCTTCCTCCAATAACCTTCACCCTACAACTTCTCACCAAAGTTCCCTGGATTCTTCTGTGAACAGACCCCTGGGAGACCAGCAAGTTTCTTTGACATATTTAATTATGCCCAAGTTGCACAGTGAGTACGGTCCCATCTCAAGCTGGGGTTCTGCTACCCTTAAGTAAGTCAGAGGCACAATTAAAGAGTTTTGAAATTTGATTCTGTGGATTTTTATTGAACAGAAAGTACCAGAGATAGAATTAACTCCTCTTGGACATGGCTAAGTGTTTCCCCAAAAAGCCAGTTGGATTTTGCAGTTCACAAAGACCCTCAAACCCAAAGTTTAACTATTGAAGTGACTGTCATCAACTTCTGCGATTGTAACTGGTTATTGTGATGCCACAGGCTTGATGAAGTCCTTTTGCTAATAGAGATTGTCTTGTACCTTTGTACTAATAAAAATATATTTTTGCCTGGGGATGATTTTAGTTTGGAGAAGGTAGTAAAAGTCAATTATAGAGAGAATTGGCTTAATTTGGAATGAAGTTGTTTCCAGTTGCAGTACTCATGCATACTACTGGTCACTATATTGAACTGAGATCCCCATTCTTTGGACAAACTAAAAGTGATACATTTTCCACAGTGAATTATGAAAAACTATAAACCTTACCAAGAATACACAGAGTATATAAAAATAGCTGAAGGGAACAGAGAATATCATGAGTTTTAAAATTAAGTAAGCAAAATCTTTTTTTTAAGCTTTATTCATTATTTGAAGATTGGTTTCAGTAGTAAGTTGCTCAATTTTTCTCTGTGTAGCATTGAACTAGCTCCAAAATAAAAATTAAAGACTTGGTCTCAAACCCATAATAGTGAATCTTCTGTATTTTAATAGCCTGGAACAAACTCCACAACATCAATCATTATGCATCTTTGAAATATAGAAAATTATTGGTATGAAAGTTGAAATGAAATTTTAAGGGTTTCAGTGGGTCTTTTTTAACATGTGAATTGTAGCATTCATTCCCCAAAGTGAATTCTAAAATAATAAAATGCACCCAGGGATATTGTAAAAATGTAGATTCTGATTCATTAGAACCTGGGAGGGGCCTCAGATTCCTCATGTCCACAAACTCTCAAGAAATGCCATATTGCTGGTCCACAGATCACACTTACAGTAGAAAGGGTAGGTGACCCCTAATGAGCCCTCATTATTTATGAAAGCACAGTGGGGAAGGTAATGTGTTGCAACAGGAAGAGCAATGACTCAGTATCAAATGACATTAGTTCAAGTTTAAGTTCTGCTACTTGCTTGCCGTGCATTCTGGAATAAAATCATGCACTGATAGTGAACTTCTGTTTTCTCATCTACTTTGTGTGTGCAATTTCTGCCCCTACCCAGCTCAAAATAGGGAGGGGTTCTTCCAACTTGAAGTTTACATTCTAAGTAAACATGTAAGGCAGAAATGTATATATGCATATACTCTGTGTGTGTGTGTGTGTGTGTGTGTGTGTGTGTATGATCTGTATGTATATATGTGGAAGGACATTTAAATCTCCCACTGTGTATATTATTTCAATAAATCCAACACAAGTACATAGAAGCTTTGTGTACTCATCTAGACAATCATCTCTTCCTGGACAATTGGCATCATGGTTTGTTGTGACATCTTTTAGTTCCAGTGAGGTTCACATTACCTTCTATCACCGGGAAAGGGTGGAGAATACAGTAATAGTACAAATCCCCTAGGGATTGCCCTCTGATCCCCAAAGACACAAGAGTAATTTCAAATTAACTTTCAAATACATTTGTATAAATGGTTGTTTCCTTTTTCAGAAAGAATAATCCACAACATTCACTTATAAACAGAAACTTAAATTGCAACAGATGTTTCCCTTTTTTAAAAGGTTCTTGAATTCATTGACAGACCTTTGGGTAAACTGATGAATTAATTTGTCCAGGCCAGAATTCATAAATCCTCTAATAATTCTTCCCTTTACACATGTTGACTTGATTTTTGAGAACTACAGCATGTGGTTTCAAAGTTTGAACCTTTACTACTTTAATCAACTAACATTTATTGTGGGGCTGGATGATGACCGAGTTAACTCAGACATAAAGTCCAATTCGTCAATTAAACAAGCCTGGGTATCTAAATAATAAGCGGAAATCAATCGGTGTCACTGAATTTTGAAATGTTTGGCCATTTTGATATAACTCTTTTTCTTCCAACTATATTGAAGATAAATTTCTAGGTATTGCTGCAAAGCTTGGAAATGTATATCATTGCTACATTTAGATGTGGTTGGTTTAGCCTAGCTGTATACAAGCCAGCTATTAACTATACAAAAAATTTTTAACTAAACTGTAAATACATTTATTTATAATTCGTCAGTTTCTTTTTTTTCATTAATACATGAAAGATAAATAGCAATTTAGCAGGGTTCAAGCCAGGCTTCAATAAAACATTTAGCAAAGCTTTAAAAATTTTAGTCTTGTTAACTCCCTACACTAAAACCAGAGGTAAACATTGCTTACCATAAACAAGTTTAAGATCATGTTGGGTAAAAATCTTTTTAAGATTATCCGTTAGAAAACTTCATTTCTACAACCAAGTTAACCAGTTATCATGGGTCTTTTCTTGTGGTTAATTCTAACAGGTCAATGGGGAAAATATACTGGATCACTTACTAGTTATAACAAATATGGATTTAAATTGGTAACACTTTCCTTTTTGATATGAATCAAATGTCTTGGAATCCTGTTAGATAATTGTAGTGAGACTAGTCATAATTTCAAGATTAAATGCCTTCTATGCATTGGGAAGTCCAGATTATGACTGTCCCATTCTTAAGTTGGTTAAGTATAAGATAAAGGATAAAACCCACTTAGAATAGTGGTTCTTAAATTTGGGGATACATTAGAGCCACCTGGAGGTCTAGTTAAAACACAGATTGTTACCAGGGTGCCTAGATCGGTCAATGGGAAAAGGACAATCTTTTCAATAAATGATACTGGCAAAATAGAACATCCACATACAAAAGAATGAAGCTGAATCCTTGTACCACATACAAAATTTAACTCAAAATGGATCAAGGACCTAAGAGCTAAAACTAAAACAAATTCAGTCTATACATACAATGGAATATTATTCTGCTGTAAAAAACAAACAAACAAACAAACAAACAATGAAACTCAGATAGATGCTACAACATATATGAGCCTTGGAAACATTATGCTAAGTGAAATGATCCAGATACAGAAAAAAAAAAGTGTTGTATGATTGCATTTATATGAGGTATATAGAAAAGGCAAATTTATAGAGATAGAAAAGTAGAAGTAAACAGAGAGACTCAGGAGTGGGGTGGGAGGAATGCGGAGTTATTATGTTTAGGATGATGTTATGTTTAGAGCTTATGTTTAGGATGATGAAAACGTTCTGGAAATGGATAGTGGTGATGGCTGTACTACAATAGCTGTGCATTTAATGCTACTGAACTGTATACTATACAAATGGTTAAAGGGTATATTTATATTACGTTTATTTTGTAACAATAAAAAAGATAAAACTCATGGACTCCTAGGCTCTGTCCCCAGGGTATGTAATTAGGTCTGGGTTAGAGCCGGAGAACTTACATTTCCTTTTTTTTCTTTTCTTTTTTAATGTTCTATTTATTTTAGAGAGAGAGAGAGAGAGAAACAGAGTATGAGCAGGGGAGGGGCAGAGGGAGAGGGAGACATAGAACCTAATGCAGGCTCCAGGCTCTGAGTTGTCAGCACAGAGCCTGACACGGGGCTCAAACTCACAAACCACAAGATCATGACCTGAGCCAAAGTCAGACGCTTAACCGACTGAGCCACCCAGGCGCCCCCATGAGAACTCACATTTCTAACAAATTCCCTGGTGATGCTTATGCTACTGGCTTAGAAACCACACTTGAAGAAACCTTTCGTTTAAAGACTAGTTCTTCCCACCCAATAAAAGAAGGCATTCGAAAAAGGATTTAAAAATATATGTACTCCAAATTGTGGACCAATTCTGGTTGAAAGTGGTAGATACGGTGTTCAGAAGAATTTTTTTTTAATGTTTATTTATTTTTGAGAGAGACAGAGACAGAATGTGAGTGGGTTAGGGGCAGAGAGAGAGGGAGACACAGAATCCAAAGCAGGCTCCAGGATCTAAGCTGTCAGCACAGAGCCCGATGTGGGGCTCTAACTCACGAGCTGTGAGATCATGACCTGAACCAAAGTTGGTCACTCGACCCACTGAGCCATCCAGGTGCCCCCAGATGGATTCTTGAACAATGTCCAGGCTCAGTGGGAAAGAGCTTTAGGACAGAGTAGCAGTGCACATGATATACAGGAGGAGCAGTGGACAGAACAAATGCCACATATTTATTATCCACAAGGTTGGTTGGTTTTGATCTTGTTCTTATTGTATCCATTTTATAATACAGAGTCATTCTTGCACTTGAATTTAATTCATATCACAGAACTATAGCTCTTTGGTGCTGGCTTCAGCCAAAGTTAAGTCGATGCTGCCCAGCCAGGTCAGGGTGTAGGTTTGTCTTGTGTAGGGGTTGGGGAAGATGGTGAGGCGGGGGAATGGAGGAGGAGAGAAGAGAATCGGACTAAAGACAGTGAAAGCTGATAGGATCAAGTTGGAGAAAAGAGTAGCAAGTAGAAAAGCATGTGCAAAGATTTCTTGTGAATTCTCAAGCACTCAACTAAAAGCAGGCCAAAGCTTGAGAACTGGGTTGAAGGCTAAAGACTGTGTGTGGGAGGCAGAGGTGGGTTAAGGGTATGCAATGCATTTTTCAGGGACAGGCCCCAATACTGGCTCAGAATCTCTTAGGCATGGCTTTTTTAAGGCAAGTCGTACCCAAAGCCTGGTTTACATCTGGAATTCAAGAACACTCCGTGTTTTGAATATGGCCTAGAGAACACATGTGGTCCACAGGCTGCATTTTTGCCACCCACAACTTTGGGCCACATTTGTAGGAGCCAGCAAAAGAATCAATCTGCTGAGTCAGGATAAAATCTCACACTTTAGAAAATATTATCCAAATAGGCATTCATACATGTTGCCATATTAAGCACTCAAGTGGCCCCGTTAATAATAAACTCTTTAGACACAGAAGCACTTACATCACAAATTATGTTATGAATTATAAATAGAGGATAAAACAGCTGAGAATGTGAAGCCAGGAGTTCTAAGTTCTGTTGCTAGCTCAAGCATAGGGCTAAAAAAAAGGCACACACCTCTCAGTTCAGTTTAAGAATTTTCCTTGAGTATTTTTTTACAAGGCACTTAGGCAAATGGTATATAAATGAGACCAAGTGTCTGTCTTGAAAGTGCTTAAAATCTAGGAAGGGGGTAAAATAAATACACAAATTAATACGTGCAAGACACGGAAATAAAATGTTATGAGAGAGACACAAGCAAAACACTGACTAAGGTTCAACAAAGGAACAAACAAAAACAGTGCATTATTAACTTCTCTGTATCCATTAGATTCTGTCAGCATGTCTGGTTCCCAGGACAGAGTAAGCATTTGATAAATGGTTTTTTGAATGACCTAAATGATCATGTCTCTTCCAGTCCTAAACAGTCTGCTAGTGGCCCGGTCGGCAATTTATTTACTCTTAATTTGCATTATTAGACCCAGTATCTATTTCTGTGCCACAAAGTCACACATAGGTCAGTGCATTAATAATCGTGAACTGGTTTATAGTCCTGTGCTCCTCCGGTGGAAGATAAGCAACTTTGGTACAATCTATTAAATAGAATATAATCAAAGAGGGATTTAAATAAAAGAAGATATTGATAGACCCATAAATACAAATACAGGAAAGAGAAGTTAAGAATTGCATGTAGGGTCAGTAGAGTTGGAGGAAATGATTATGTATGGTTTACCTCCAAAACTCACATCTCTTTCTACCAGAGGAGCTTGGAACAATTCTTACAACTGTGAAATACTAAGAGCCATGTATGAATCAGTCATGCAAGTTCCTCTTAGCATCCGATTCATATCACATATCATATTTGGCACACTGACCCATTTTTGCAGGAGGCCAAGCTGGAATGTGCCTGATAGTTGAAATCCTTTCATTTTGCAGACTGGAGATTCCTGCAGATGAGGTTTCATGTGCTTGGCAATATGGAGACCATGTTGCAAAGGAAAAGCAAAAGGAGTTCGGTTGCTTGGAATTTCTTGGCTGTGGAAAACATCTTTTAAAGAGAAGTGACTTCAAGGCAGTGTTCTCAAAAGTTATGAAGTTCTAAATGTGTTTTAGCAACTTTTTTTTAAAGGCAAAGCTCAAAACTGATTAATTTATTTCTGTTCCACTGAAGAGTACAATAAATATGTTATGGTTCTTAATCTTACTAGGCAAAATTAATCTTTCCATAAGCAAACATGAATCCAGAGCTAGTAAAACTGCAACCACAAAGGATAACAAATGGAGAGAATCAAGACTTTTGGCAGAATATTATGATACAGTGTTGCAATACAAGAATTTTATTATCTGCTCCACAGTTTTTATGATAACAAAATTACAATTCCTTTCACTTTTTTGTCTATTTAATGCATTACTATTTGACAAATAATTCAAAGTCTAAATCACTAACATAACAATATCACATCTTACCATATAAATTTTTAGGTGAATAAGGCATCCCTTCGGCCACTGACCAAGCATCTACACCTAGGGAAATTACCTGGCTTCTCCAAACTTTATTTTCTGTTTTTATGTTCCCCAAGAAGCAGACCCTGAAACAAAGATCTGAGTGCAAGCAGTTCTTTAGGAGCGGGGAGAGAAGGGGTGGGTGTGGAAAGCTGGAGGCAGCTCCTACTGGCTGGTGAGAACTGACTGTACACATTTCTTCTCAGGTCCATGGTCAGTGATGTCACACTGAGAGCTTGAAATAGGCCACAGCGGGAGCGTTTACACCATGGAAAGCAGCAAGTGCTAAACATCAAGGCTGTTTTTGTTTTTGTTTTTGTTTTTTGTTTCCTTTATGCTTTGAGCACCATTAGTACAGGATACACAGTAACAGAGTGGAGCCGTGAGTAAGACAGGAAAAAGACACACTATTAAGGACACGCTAATAAGCCTGTTGTCCGTGGACTTAAGCTGCAGTTTAATTCTGCGGAGAAACTGTGGGCATTGATAGAGGACACACTGCAAAACTGTAGCACTGCTGAAGGTAGAATGAGCTGGGCATTTATATACCCACTCAGTCATTGGAAAGGTGTCTGGGCATGGGTGGTTGATTCCCCGTGACATATCTGCCTCTAGTGAGTGGGGAAAAGAGGCCTTGCCTATCCTCACCCAAGAGACACAGGTCCCAGCAGCTGGAAAGTGGCCCAGCGGCCACTGAAACAATAGGACCCAGGAATATGGGTGGGGCCCCAACAGCATCTGCTATAGTTTCTTTATAAAATAAAAATAAAAGCATCTACCATCTCATTTCACTTTTTTAAAAACATTTTTAAACGTTTATTTATTCTTGAGAAAGATAGAGACAGAGTACAAGCAGGGGAGGGGCAGAGAGAGAGGGAGACACAGAATCTGAAGGAGTTCCAGGCTCTGAGCTGTCAGCACAGAGCCCGATGTGGGACTTGAACCCACAAACCATGAGATCATGACTCAAGGCAAAGTCAGATGCTTAACCAACTGAACCACCCAGGTGCCCCTTTTTCACTTTAAATTAATGGAAATATTCTAATGTAAATATATATATGCTTACATATGGGTATTTATTAATTACATACTTTTTTTCTAATTTTTTAGTCGATGCACAATATTACATTAGTTTTTTATAGAAATACTTGGCATTCCTAAGAGAAAGGCAGGATGTTCTCTCATTGTATTACTGTTATCATCATAAACATGATAATGAATAATAGCAACCCATCAATTTAGAGAGCCAGAGAAATGAAAGAAAAAAAAACAATTCCTTAATGGAAAGACTAGTTTACTTTTTTATAAGTAGAATGTCACCACTGGAGACCAACAGTTTGTGGAGGTGACATTGACAGGTAGGCACGTTAGGGACACAGACAAGACCTCTACTTAAAATTACCTCCTCTAGACTATTTTGACCCCCAAAATCTCCCCCATTGGTTTTCTGTCTGGGTTTGGAGCCTGACAGACCCTGATGATGATTAAGTAGGATATTTGAAAATAATACATGAACCCACAAACTTCACTGATATTGGTGCCCTGATGATTTGTCAGGATACTGGATGCTAAGGAATCAGACTGTAAAAGGAAGTTTTATAGGAGAAGAAGGTTGGGAAAGTTCAGAGCCTGGAATTCTGGGTGAGGACAAGGCAAGTGCAGAATGCAGAGGTCAGAAGAATGCCACTCTGGTCCCAGCTTTTTCCAGAGCTGTCCCTGCATCCCCTTGGCCCTCCCAATAATTGCCTACCACTGTCGCGGGCTGGTCTTAACATATTGGATAAAGTAGTTGGGTGGCAACAGACACTAAATTACCTCCCTTACTCTTTTTCTGATGCCTGAAGTTCTATTGTCAAAATTTCTTTCTTGGACTTAAAAGAGAATTCTCTGAAACTGTAAGCAACTAAGTCTTAACAATACGTTAATAGTTTGCTCCCAGGTGTGTGGGTGAGGGGAGAAGGCAGAGAGGAGAGGAGAGGACCAAGAGGTAGGAGAGCACAAGAGTGCAGGATCCCTGCAAAGTCCATAGGGTTTGAAGAAGATACTCAGAAAGGATAGAAGGAAGCACACTAGGAAGAGAAGAAACAGACATGTTCCAAAATGACTCAAGCCAATCTGGCCATGTACCACTCGTAGGTTCCCTTTGGTCCTAGGTGAGAGCTGCTGAGGATGAAGTTTTCCATGGTAAGGGTTAGTGGCATCCCTCCAAACTCACTGTCAGGTTATAACAAAAGCAATTCTCAGCAAATTCTGCTACCTTACAAACATTTATCAAACACACATTTGCAGGCAAGAAGGTCCCAAACATTTCTTACCACCTGTTTCATTGGCCCCACAAGGTCCCAGCCTCCTGCCCTTCTAGGTGCTCTGACCACTACGTTTCATGAAAGGCTCATCTGAGAAAAATGCGACAATATTCCACAGGCAGGATTCTATTCATCTTATTAGTTCTCTCATCAGAACATAAACCAAAGACTGGACATAGGACTGTTTAGGGATTAAGGACCATTTAGGGATCAAGCATGAACATTATGGCAAAAGGCACAGGCTATAGACTCATTAGATTCTTACATCCCTTACATTCAGGGGGCGAGGGGGGGGAGAATGTTTAAATTAAAAACAAACTTTTGATTAATCTTTAAAAATTCAACATTTAGAGCTCATGTATAGCGTTTGTCATGACAGTCAACAGGCCATTATTTTAATCAATAAAAACTCATTTTCAACATTCACTAGCTAATTAGAAAAGCCCCATGTGTGGGCAAGGAATGGCCTCTGAGTGTGTCCTCTCTGTTAGGATTCAAGCTCACCATCTTAGATGGGAATTCCTGGTTAGAGCAACTCATAGTGCCGGACTCAAGGCTGAGTATTTTGTGGCCAAGTGCAGACATTCTAATCATCAGCTTTCGGAGTGGAGAGGGGAGTGGGGGCGCACCAAAGACAAAATCCACGAACTTAACAATTTTGAGTAAAACTAACCTACCGATTGGAGTTTCCCATCCAAGTATTTTTCTGTTTAACTCTATTAAAAACATCCTATCAATTTGATTTCTCAGGCTTTGTGTTTTTGAACAAATAAAACTGTTGGCTCTTCTCCAACAAAGAAAAATGTATACTCTTTTCTAATCACTCCTGGAGACGTGCACTTTTCTCACTTCACTCCTTCAGTTAAGCCTAAAAGATAAAAAGTTGAAATCCTAACAGACTTTAAAGAATATACTTTAATCTTATCCACTGCCTGGAGTGCAACTGCAGGTTACCTAGCTGATTTTTATAAAGTTATCTTTCAATAACAATTTGGGACGAATGACTACTTTTCATTGTTGTGTCTTCTTGGAGTTAAGACATCAAAACTGCAGAGATATTATGCTCACATCAGGTTGGAGGCATTCTGGGCAAGTAATCTAAATTTTACTAATCTGGGCAATGGTTCTGCTAATCTACCAACAAATAATCTAAACTGAAAAACTAAGTGAAGAGTCAGGAAAGGAGGAGTCAGAGAAGAAAACACTTGTCCAAATCCATGTGCACAAGTAATACTGTTTATTGGCAGAAAAGTACAAGGGAACTTCTACTGTCATTTCCCATCAAGAGAACAGATGTAGGGATTATTTATAATTAACCCATGAACTAGGCAGCAAGATCGTTAATTCCTACTTAACATATCCATGAACATTCAGGTTCGGAAGGGTAACTAATCATGTGTCGAATAACTACAAGGGTTAATGAAACTGAAACAAAGTGAAGGTGTCCTGAAGTTCATAAAACTTACTTGGTGGAGCCAAGAATTCATGAGCCTTGACTTGGCTCTTTTGTTGGAGCAGCTTCCTCACTAGCCATGGTAATGGGCAGTCTAATAGACAAGCTGTGACTACGCCACGCCTGGCAGCCCTGGCCTTGATTTAGTAGACACTTCTGGAACAAATAGTCTGGCTAAGTAAGAAAGCTTCATAACTAGAATTCTCAAAAACAAACAAGTCCACTTAATTTTGAAAGTAAATTCATCTTTTAAAATATAGAAGTCAATCAAATCTCAGTGGAAGACAGCCACCCAGGCTACAAGTGAGTGAGGATGTAGGGCCACGATGCTGCATGATGGGGAGCTGGTGTGAGATTCAGGGTTTCATAGTTAGAGTCTGGTAACTTTCGGTTCTACCCATCCTCAGTACAATACAAATGGTTATTAGTAATCATTTGGAAAATGGCATTCAATGAAGATCTTTATGCCTTCAGAACTGTTTAAATCCTGCTATGGGTTTGAATCTTCCATAACTATTTATTGCAATGAAACAACAGGTATCACTCGTTCAAGGTGGACTCACAGGTACCCCATCTGATTTTCAGAAGAGTCACTCTCCACCTTGCTCAATCACATGGCTGACTCAGCATGTCCACATCCCCAGGCTGGAGGTGTCTTCATCTGATGTTTTTCAGGAGGGTCAAGCAGCCTTTTTTTTAGTGGCAATGAGTTTCCGTAGATCTTTTCCATACTCAGCTTTTTCTTATTGAAAAAGTGCTTGAAATGTCTCTCAGTATTTACTAATCTGACATGGTAGGCTAAGCTGTATGATCTCAGAAGATTCCAGAACACAAATATTCTGTCAAAGACTGCGTGGTTAAACCCTAGTAGAAGCATGTATATCAGAAAAATAAAAATCAGATTCCATTCTTAAGTGGTATAAAATTAAGATACTGTCCTAGCTCTCCTTCCTGTTAAACTTAAATCTGTATACTAATACAACATGCCAATGTCATGGTTTTTAATAATGTAATCCAGTAGGTATGATGAGAAACAATGACTGTTGGTTCAGTGTTATTGGGAAAAATGCCAAAGAGGTTACTGCCTGTGTTCTCTTCTAGGATTTTTTATGTTGCAGGTCTCACACTTAGATCTTTAATCCATTTTGAATTTATTTTTGTGGATGGTGTAAGAAAGTGGCCCAGTTTTCCTAACACCATTAATTGAAGAAATTATCCTTTCCCCATTGTAGATTCTTGGCTCCCTGGTTGTAAATCAGTAGGGCATATATACCTGGGTTTATTTCTGGGCTCTCTATTCTGTTCCATTGATCTATGTGCCTGTTTTTATGCCAATACCATACTGTTTTGATTACTATAACTTTGTAATACGGTATGAAATCAGGGAGCATGATGCCTCCAGCTTTGTTATTCTTTCTCAAAATTGCTTGGGCCATATGGAATCTTTTGCGGTTCTATACACATTTTAGGATTGTTTCTTTTATTTCTGTGGAAAATGCCACTGGAATTTGGGTAGGGATTGCATTGAATCTGGAGATTGCTTTGGGTAGTATGAACATTTTAACAATATTAATTCTTCCAATCCATGGGCACAGAATATCTTTTCACTTATTTATGACGTTTTCAATTTCTTTCATCAATGTCTCTAAGTTTTCAGTATATAGATCTTTAACTTCCTTGGTTAAATTTATTCCTAGGTATTCCATCTTTCTACCTCTTGTCTCTCATTGTTCGAAGTTTGCCAGGCAGCTTCTTTTTGGTGCTGGAGAGACCAAAGGTGAGAATGCATGGGGCTTTCTATCTAGCAAGAGTGAGGAGCAGAGGGAGTCAAGTGAAGCTAGGGAAGCTGGGGTCAGTGACAGTGATGATCCCAAGTGTAGAATTTAGCGTCTGTCTTCACAATTTTCCTCTGATCAGTTCCCCTGGGCTCAGGCCTGAGTAATAATAATCAGGTGCTGCACCAGAAGAGAGTATGAAAACAAGAAGCTGTACCACTAAAGCCGTTATAAGCGTCAGCAGCTTTGGCCCCAGTGGCACCACAACATCAAGAGATAGTTACAGGTGCCATGGCAGAGATGCCTGGTTTCTGGCTTCTGTGGCCACTGAAGATAGTAACAGCAGTTTTAGCAGCAGTAACAGAGAGCTGCCTGGGTATTGACCACGCTAACTTTGACAAGAGACGTGAATGAGCCACCCCACTGTGGAAGGTCTGGGTGTCAGTGGCAGTGGCTGTGGCTGTTTCAGTGACATTAACTGTGGCTCTGACATGGACAGCAGGAGGAGACCTAGCTGCTGGGAGTCTGGGTGAGAGAGGGGGCAGTGGTGATGTCAGTGGCTCCAGTACACAGACCACCCTGCCAGGGTGACTGACTGGTATAATCACCATATTTTACCCTTAAGTGGGGCGGTTCTACCTGGCATAAGAAATATTTTGCTTCTTGCTATCAAGGAATGGATCTATTAGGGTGAATCAGAAAGAGGTCTCTTCATCTCAGCAACCCAGAAACCTTCTTCTCATCAGAAATTAGCTTTTGAACTGTACAAAAGTCACGTTTTCAGCATCAACCAGAAGAAATATGAACTTAAACTTTAACATGCCAGGGGTGCCTGGGTGGCTCGGTAGGTTAAGCGTCCAACTTTGGCTCGGGTCATGATCTCATAGCTTATGAGTTCGAGCCCTGCGTTGGGCTCTGTGCTGACAGGTCAGAGCCTGGAGCCTGCATCAGAATCTGTGTCTCCCTCTCCCTGTACCCTTCCCCCACTTGCACTCTGTCTCTTTCTCTCTCTCAAAGATAAATAAACATTAAAACATTTTTTAAAAAACTTTAACGTGCCAAATCCCTGTTCCTCTTCTTGGATCCTCTTGTACTGCAGCTTCTGGGTGGCTTGGCCTTATCTTAGTATTCACCTTATTGGTTAAAGACATTGAAGAATCATACAGTTTCATTACATTTTTTGGGTAATTCTCAGCTCCTTGAAAGGGGTAGAGACCACACTTCCATGGAGAAGCAATTTTTTAAAAGGAATTTCATAGTCAAGAAGGAGAGGAACACTTGGAGTAACTGACTGAATTTATTCAAAGTCACATCCAAGAAGGACAAGTACCACTCAGGGGAGGAAGCAGACTATTCTGTAACATTTCATCTACTCATTGCAGATCTGGATCAAGAGGTGGGACATCTGGGCAGAGGTACAAGTGCAAACTGCCAAGTGATGAAGGCTCTGACATGTCTTCGGAAATGTTGCAGGATGTAGACCAGTGTCCTTATCAGGACTCCTCAAGGAGAGTGTGTCATGTGGCCAGGAGGTGGGGTGGGCTGGGGGAGACCCAGCCAAGCATAAGCTTAAGGAGAAAAAGATGGCCAGTAGTTTATCTTCAAAAGCGTACAGCATTGCCTTGAAGAACTTCGGCTCTGCCGCCACAGCACCTTCCCTGGTCTTCACACAACACTTTGATCCTCCTTTAGGTAGATATTGACGAGCAACTATTAAAAAGCAGACACATCTGGGGCTGACAAATGACAAGCCTGCCCTAGGCTCTGCCCACTTTTACCCCATCCCAGGTGCTACCAGGTAGAGCTGGTTCTGGCCCCTCCGGCCTCTCCTCCAGACTGCATTTCCTGAGGCCCCAGCCATCTCACTTCCATGTTCCCAAGCCCCCAGTGATTTCCCATCCACAACTCAAAGAGGCCCAGCACCTCATTCTACAGTGTCCAGAACCTGCTCCTGCCACCATTTTAACTTTATTTTCAGTTCCTCCCTCTCCGTATCCCTATGCTGGTCAAATTAAATTCTTGCTGCTTTGTTGCACACCATGTGCATCAGCTTTTTGTGGCTGTGCTCATGAAACTCCTTTAGGTGACATTGCTCTTGGTGGCTTTCCTCCCTCACCGCACCCCTGCTCCTCCACATCCGAATCCATCCTGGCCTTCGCAGCCTGACTCTGTGCCATCCCACCCCCACCCCACATGGAATCTTCCATGATCTACGAAGTCTAACAGCTGGACTTCAGGTGCACTTCATCTACACGACTCCCAAGAGATGGACTGTCGTGTAGATTGTGTCATGGCTGACTAATGTTTGTCTTATTCCCCCGTGATAAGCCTGTCAATTCTTGGAAGCTCCCCCAGGAGTCAGTGTGACTTCTTGGTGGCCATCTAATCCAGGACCAAGCATCTTGCTCCTCCTATTGGAGGAATGTTGGCAATTAAAAGATGTTTAAAACGAAATGACTATGTGTAATTCTCCCTCGCCTACCACCAAAATAAGCTTATCATAGTGAATAATGATATAACCTGCCTTAATAATATGTGAGTATCATTTAAAAAAGAAAATATAGTCATAGGTATAATCAAGGGATGCAGAATGTCTGAGAGATCAATGAGAAAATTACCTTTTTACATTTAATATTTATCACTCTTGCTCAGGTCTAAAACTATACACACAAAAGGAGTAGGGAAACAGTTCAAAATGTTCAAGAAAGAACTATCTAGTTGATTGGAAAATTGACATTAAAGGAAAACACTCAGTGTGTCAAAAGGAATATTTCCATCCTGAATTGGGACAATCAGAAGTATGATTCTGATTTGCAGCTATGTGAATGCCTGTTAAGTAAAGCAAAGTGAGAAACCCCCAATGAATAGAGAAAACCATTAAAGCAGTACTTTGTGTTAGTGTAGGAATTTAGTAGATCTCTGCTGTCTTATTCTAGCCCATTCATTCACTACACACATAGTTATTAAGCTCCTATGAAGTGTCATTTACTTCTCTAAGCACTGGGGATATAACAGTGAACAAGGCCCTGCTTTCATGTGCTTCTATTTACAGAAGAGAAATGAGCCATAACCAGCAAACACATAAATGAGCAAGTTAATTTCGGGCAGTAAAAAGTGTTATGAAGAAAATAAAATAAGGTGATACGAGGGCAAGTGAGAGAGAGACTATACATAGTCTGGATGGGTAGTCAGAGAAAACCTCGACAAGGAGGTGATTTTTATTCTGAGACTTGAGTGACACGGAACCAGCCGTGGAAGGGCATACAGCAGGGTAACTCAACCATGACACCAGTGACATTTGGACAGGATGACTCCTTTGGGTGACTGTCCTGTCATTGTAGGGTGCTTATTAGTAGCATCCCTGGGTGCTGTTCTCCAGTAGCAGCAACCTCACCCTCCCCACACTTATGACAATCAAAATGCCTCCAGATTTTGCCAAATGACCCCTGGGGGCTAAAACTGTGGTTGGGAGCCACAGAACCGGAGTGAAGGCTCACAGTAATAATCAAGCTTAAGGTGTCCAATGTACAGAAACAAGGTCAAGAGACATTTTTAGCACTTGCTCCCTCTATATGACAAAATTATTTTCTATAATAATTATGTAACAATCCATAGCAATCATTTTATTCATTCTTCAGTTATAAAATAACCAGCAATTAAAGAAGACGAAATTTTGATTTTACATTTTGAATACAAATAAAAACTTCAAATAGATACATACAAAACAGAATAGAAACAAGTCAACTCCTGTTTTTCATCTTTACAAGCATTTCTGTCTCATTGGGTTGGCTACATACTGTGTCTAAAGAGAGCTTGAATGATCCTGAACTGTTACAAATTCACTCTTGGAACTAGCATGCATAGTAGAGTCCTCCCTAACTGCTGTATCTGGGAGTACTCCAAATTAACCTACACGTAAAATACAAAGTGCATTAAAGGATAAGGGATAAAAAATATGCTCCCTTAAAGCCTACCTATATATCATTAAAACTCTACATACTTTAAATAATTGTTCAGAACTCAGACCAACACATGCTTTTTGCAAGGAAGGAGTATTTTTACCACTTACATAGCTTAGAATTACTGGCTCATGGTGATAATAAAAAGCAGACTAAGTGGGTTTTACCACAGTTTTTAAATTTTCTGTAGCAAATGCATCCCCTTATTGTCCACACCCAGAGCTGACCGTTCCCCTCACTCTGCCCTTGGGGCAGGCAAGGCCACAGTGTGTACGACTCTGGAAGCCCAGGGTAAGGGTTTGGGATTTTATTTTTACTTGAATGTTAAGTGCAGAAGAAAGCCCCTGGGCGGGGGGGTTAGGGGGGCAAGGCGAGGGGGGATTATGGATCAGAAGAGTAACTTCACTTTCATTGTGGTTTCTAATGCAATCATGTTGGCAGGAGCAGACACAGGAAAATGAGTCAGAGACTGACACAGGAGTCCAGGTGAGCCCTAGCAGTGGCCAAGACGAGGAGGACAGTCAGGCAGAGCCATGTGAGCCAAGTCAGTAAAGGTAAAATCCAAAAGAGTGAAGTGCAGGTCCAGAGCCCAGGGAAGAGATCAGTACCCGGGATTTCCATTTGGGAGTCACTGGCATGCATATTGTATTTAATGCCTCAGGCGTCCAGGGAAAGTGTAGCTAAAGGATTGTGGCCTCCTTGCAGACAAAGAGGAGCTAGCAAAGGAGGCAGGAAGGAGAAGTGACTGGATGAGGTGCCCTGGTTTAAGGAGGAGGGAGTGGCTCTATGTCATCCTGGTGAGATGCTAACAATGACAGATTACAACCTGGCTTTGCATGCTGGAGATTATCAGAGGACATGGGTGAACTTGGGGATGCCCATCTGTGCAGTAATGGAACAGAAGCCCACCAGGTGGATGATAAGAGCCCAAGGTTGTGACAATAGGCAATTCTTTTAAGACATTTTGCTGAATATGAACAAAGAAATAGAACAGAAGCTGGAGGAAGACATGGGAACATTTATTTTCCTTTCTTCTAGTCATGCCATTGACTTTTTTCCAAGGAACCTCTCCTCTCCCATGCTCAGCACATGTGGTTCAAGAAAGGCTCAACCCCTACTCCAGGGACAAAGCATGTGACCCAGCTTGACCAACTACAACATCATATTCCATGGCCACAGTGATTGGTTAAGAAACGGGTACATGACTTGAGTTGGTACAACCCAGAACTTCTTTGGAAGCTACGGAGAAGTCACCTTCCTAATTCACCTGAATTTGATCTGGGAAGATGTGTGTCTGGATCTGCAAGCAGCTGCTACAGGAATTCTTAGAACACAATGAAATATTCTGAGCTGAGAGATAGAGTCCTTTGCCTGGATTCATCTACCCTTTGAGTCAGTGAATTTCCTTTGTTTTACTTTTCAGTTTGAATTTTCTGTTTTCTTGAAAGAGAAAGTGTCCTGACCAGTAAGTTCTAAAATTTACAAAGGGCACCCCTACACAATTTGCATTAAGATGGTCAGGATGGGGGGTGCCTGGGTGACTCAATCTGTTAAGCATCTGACTCTTGACTCAGGTTAAGGTCATGGTCTCATGGCTATTTGAGTTTAAGGCCCACATGGGCTCTGTGCTGACAGCACCAAGCCTGCTTGAGATTCTCCCTCTTTCTCTGAACTTCCCCTGCCTTCACTGTTTCTGTCTGCCTCAAAATAAATATTTTTTAAAATTTTTTCCAAGTTTTTCTATAAAGTCCTTATTAATTTCCAAGAGAAATATAACTTACTTTTTTTCTTTTTCATTTATTTATTTATTTATTTATTTAATATGATTTATTGTCAAATTGGCTTACATACAATACCCAGTGCTCATCCCAACAAGTGCACTTCTCAATGCCCATCATCCACTTTCCCCTCTCCCGAACCCCCATCAACCCTTAGTTTGTTCTCCATATTTAAGAGTCTCTTAACAGTTTGCCTCCCTCCCCCTCTGTTGGTAACTATTTTTTTCCCCTTCCCTTCCCCCATGGTCATCTGTTAAGTTTCTCAAGATTCACATTTGAGTGAAAACATATGATATCTGGCTTTCTCTGACTGACTTATTTCACTTAGCATAATGCCCTCCAGTTCCATCCACGTTGCTGCAAATGGCATGATTTTATTCTTTCTCATTGCCAAATAGTATTCCATTGTATATATAAATCACATTTTCTTTATCCATTTGTCAGTTGATGGACATTTAAGCTCTTTCCATAATTTGGCTATTGTTGAAAGTGCTGCTATAAACATGGGGGTACCTGTGCCCCTATGCATTAGCACTCCTGTATCCTTTGCATAAATACTAGTAGTACTATTGCTGGGTCATAGGGTAGATCTATTTTTATTTTTTGAGGAACCTCCACACTGCTTTCCAGAGTGGCTGCAACAGTTCGCATTCCCACCAACAGTGCAAGAGGGTTCCCGTTTCTCCACATCCTCGTCAGCATCTATAATCTCCTGATTTGTTCATTTTAGCCACTCTGAACAGTGTGAAGTGGTATCTCAGTGTGGCTTTGGTTTATATTTTCCTGATGGTGAATGACTTTGAGCATCATTTCATGTGTCTGTTGGCCATCTGAAAGCCTTCTTTGGAAAAATGTCTATTTATGTCTTATCTCTTCACTGGATTATTTGTTTTTCAGGTGTAGAGTTTGGTGAGTTCTTTATAGATTTTGGATACTAACCCTTTATCCAATATGTCATTTGCAAATATCTTTTCCCATCCCATCAGTTGCCTTTTAGTTTTGTTGATTGTTTCCTTTGCAGTGCAGAAGCTTTTTATCTTCATGAGGTCCCAATAGTTCCCAATAGTTTTTGTTTTTAATTCCCTTGCTTTTGGAGATGTGTTGAGTAAGAAATTGTTGCAGCTGAGGCCAAAAAGGTTGTTGCCTGCTTTCTCCTCTAGGGTTTTGATTGTTTCCTGTCTCACATTTAGGTGTTTCATCCATTTTAAGTTTATGTTTGTGTAGGGTGTAATAAAGTGGTCTAGTTTCATTCTTCTGCATGTTGCTGTCCAATTCTCCCAGAACCATTTGTTAAAGAGACTGTCTTTTTTCCATTGGAAACTCTTTCTTGCTTTGTCAAAGATTAGTTGGCCATACATTTGTGGGTACAGTTCTGGGTTCTCTATTCTATTCCATTGGTCTATGTCTGTTTTTTGTGCCAATACTATACTGTCTTGATGATTATAGCTTTGTATAGTAGAGGCTAAAGTCTGGGATTGTGATGCCTTCTGCTTTGGTTTCTTTTTCAATATTACTTTGGCTATTGGTGATCTTTTACGGTTTCATAGAAATTTTAGGATTCTTGTTCTAGCTTTGAGAAGAATGCCGATGCAATTTTAATTGGGGTTGCATTGAATGTGTAGATTGCTTTGGGTAGTATTGACATTTTAACAATATTTATTCTACCAATCCATGAGCATGGGATGTTTTTCCATTTCTTTGTGTCTCTTTCAATTTCTTTCATAAGCTTTCTATAGTTTTCAGCATACAGATCTTTTACATCTTTGGTTAGGTTTATTCCTAGATATTTTATGGTTCTTGGTGCAATTGTAAATGGGATCCATTTCTTTATTTCTGTTTCTGTTGTTTCATTTTTGGTGTAAGGAAATGCAACCGATTTCTGTACGTTGATTTTTGTACCCTGTGACTTTGCTGAATTCACATATCAATTCTAGCAGTCTTTTGATGGAGTCTTTAGAGTTTTCCATGTAGAGTATCACATTATCTGCAAAAAGTGAAAGTTTGACTTCTTCTTTGCCAATTTTGATGACTTTTAGTTCATTTTGTTGTCTGATTGCTGATTGCTGACTTCCAACACTGTGTTAAAAAACAGTGGTGAGAGTGGACATCCCTGTCGTGCTCCTGATCTCAGGGAGAAAGCTCTGTTTTTCCCCCATTGAGGATGATATTAGCTGTGGGCTTTTCATATATGGCTTTTATGATGTTTAAGAATGTTCCTTCTATCCGGACTTTCTTGAGGGTTTTTATTAAGAAAGGATGCTGTATTTTGTCAAATGCTTTTTCTGCATTTATTGACAGGATCATATGGTTTTTATCCTTTCTTTTATTAATGTGATGTGTCACATTGATTGATTTGTGAATATTGAACCAACCCTGCAGCCCTGCAGGAATGACTCCCACTTGATCATGGTGAATAATTCTTTTTATATGCTGTTGAATTCGATTCGCTAGTATCTTGTTGAGAATTTTTGCATCCATGTTCATCAGGGATATTGGCCTATAGTTCTCCTTTTTTGTGGGGTCTGTGTCTGGTTTGGGAATCAAAGTAATTCTGGCTTTATAGAATGAGTGGAAGTTTTCCTTCCCTTTCTATTTTTTTGGAACATATCGAGAAGGACAGGTATGAACTCTGCTTTAAATGTCTGGTAGAATTTCCCAAGGAAGCCATCTGGTCCAGGACTCTTTTTGGTTGGGAGATTTTTGATAACTGATTCAATTTCTTTACTAGTTATGGGTATGTTCAAATTTTCTATTTCTTCCTGTTTGAGTTTTGGTAGTGTGTGGGTGTTTAGGAATTTGTCCATTTCTTCCAGGTTGTCCAGTTTGTTGGCATATAATTTTTCATTGTATTCTCTGATAATTGCTTGTATTTCTGAGGAATTGGTTGTAATAATTCCATTTTCATTCATGATTTTATCTATTTGGGTCATCTCCTTTTTCTTTCTGAGAAGCCTGGCTAGAGGTTTATCAATTTTGTTTATTTTTTTCAAAAAACCAACTCTTGGTTTCATTGATCTGTTCTACAGTTTTTTTGGATGCTATATTGTTTATTTCTGCTCTGATATTTATTATTTCTCTCCTTCTGCTGGGTTTGGAGTTTCTTTGCTGTTCTGCTTCTAGTTGCTTTAGGTGTGCTGTTAGATTTTATGTTTGGTGGTTTTTCTTGTTTTTTGAAATAGGCCTGGATTGCAATGTATTTTCCTCTTAGGACTGCGTTTGCTGCATCCCAAAGGGTTTGGACTGTTGTGTCTTCATTTTCATTTGTTTCCATATATTTTTAAATTTCTTCTCTAATTGCCTGGTTGACACATTCATTCTTTAGTTAGGTGTTCTTTAACCTCCATGCTTTTGGATGTTTTCCAGACTTTTCCTGTGGTTGATCTCAAGTTTCATAGCATTGTGGTCTTAAAAGTGTGCATGGTATGATCTCAATTCTTTTATATTTATTGAGGGATGTTTTGTGACCCAGTATGTGATCTATGTTGGAGAAATTTCCATGTGCACTCAAGAAGAATGTGTATTCTGCTGCTTTAGGATGAAAAGTTCTGAATATATCTGTCAAGTCCATCTGGTCCAGTGTATCATTCAGGGCCATTGTTTCTTTATTGATTTTTTGTCTGGATGATCTCCCCATTGTTGTAAGTGGAGTATTAAAGTCCTCTGCAATTACTACATTCTTACCAACAAGGTTGCTTATGTTTGTGATTAATTGTTTTATATGTTTGGGTGCCTCTGAATTCAGTGCATAGACATTTATAATTGATAGCTCTTCTTGATGGATAGACCCTGTAATTATGACATAATGCCCTTCTTCATCTCTTGTTACAGCCTTTAGTTTAAAGTCCAGTTTGTCTGATATAAGTATGGCTATTCCAGCTTTCTTTTGACTTCCGGTAGCATGATAGATGGTTCTCCATCCCCTCACTTTCAATCTGAAGGTGTCCTCAGGTATAAAATGGATCTTTTGTAAACAGCAAATATATGGGTCTTGTTTTTTATACATTCTGATACCTTATGTCTTTTGATTGAAACATTTAGTCCATTTACATTCAGTGTTATTGTTGAAAGATATGGGCTTAGAGTCATTGTGTTATCTGTAAGTTTCATGCTTGTAGTGATATCTCTAGTCCTTTGTGGTCCTTGCAACATTTCACTAACAGAGTCACACTTGTAGGTCTGGTTTAGTGGTGATGAATTCCTTCAGTTTTTGTTTGTTTGGGGAAACCTTTATCTCTCCTTCTATTCTAAATGACAGGTTTGCTGGATAAAGGATTCTTGGATGCATATTTTTCCTGTTTATCACATTGAAAATTTCCTGCCATTCCTTTCTGGCCTGCCTAGTTTCAGTAGATAGGTCTGCTACTACCCTTATCTGTCTATCCTTGTATGTTAAGGCCCACTTATCCCTAGCTTTCAGAATTCTCTCTTTATCTTTGTATTTTGCCAGTTTCACTGATATGTCCTGCAGAAGATCAATTTAAGTTATGTCTGAAGGGAGTTCTCTGTGCCTCCTGTATTTTGATGTTTGTTTCTTTCCCCACATTGGGGAAGTTTTCAGGTATGATTTCAGGCAGAAGTACACCTTCTGCCCCTTTGTCTCTCTTATTCTTCTTCTTCTGGAACTCCTATGATACAGATATTGTTCCATTTCATTGAATCACCTAGTTTTCTAATTCTCCTTGTGATCCAGATTTTTTTTATCGCTCTTTTTCTCAGCTTCCTCTTATTCTGTAATTTTATCTTCTATTTCACCTATTCTTCCCCCTGCCTCTTCAATTCTCACTGTCACCACCTCTAGTTTATTTTGTACCTTGTTTACAACATTTTTAAATTCATCATAACTATTTTTAAGTTCCTTGATCTCTGCAGCAATAGATTCTCTGCTGTCTTCTGTGCTTTTTTTCAAGCCCAGTGATTAATCTTATGACTATTATTCTAAATTCTCATTCATTTTTGATCAATTCTCTGTCATTTCTTCTTGGAATTTCTTTTGAGGAGAATTCTTCTGTTTCATCATTTTGGCCAGTTTTCTGTCCCTTATGTGTTTTAAAAGCTCGTTATGTGTCTTCACCTGCGAGCACTACTATATTAAAGAGGGATCATACGCTGTCCAAGGCCTGGCCCTTCAGGAGGTGTTTTTTGGAGAGTTGCTTGCTCTCTGTTGTTGTTACTGTGGTTGCTTTATCTCCCTACTTGTAGTGATGTTTTGGACCCTCCACCAGGTGTGCTTTGATTTGTTCATTGAAGTAGCCCTGGAAAGGAAACAAACAGACAAACAAAAAACAAACAGAAAACAAAAACACGCAAACACACACACAAACAAACAAAACCCCAAAAACAAAAAACCAGAAACACCAGCTACAAATAAACAACAGGGTGGAGGCGCTGCTGACGGAAGAGACCTTATCCCATACAAAGAGAGAAATGACAGGTGTGGAGAAAAAGAAAGAATAAAAATTGACCAGAGAAACTATAGGGCTTAATCCAGAGAGAGAGAAAGGAAAATAAAGAAGAAGGCAGGGATAAAGAAAAACAAAATAAAGTTATCTGGACAGAGAAACTATATGGCTTAATCCAGAGAGAGAGAGAGAGAATGGAGAATAAAGAAAGAGGTGTGGAACATGTATCAAGAGAATGGATTAAATATGTCTGCTTAAACAAACCAACAACCAGAGTAACGAGACTAGAGGGGGGAAGAGATAAGAAGAAAAGGAAGGAAGAATATATTTATATAATAAGAATTGTCTGAGAATTAAACCAGGCAATGAAGCAGCACAGGTCTGGAGGAGAGGCTGTCTGGTTCATCAGCGTCAATCCCTCCCCAGTAGATACCAGGCTGGAGGGGCGTGGTTTGGTGTAGGCGTGCCGCCTCCACTGTGGGCTGGCTGTCCAATCCTTGAGGCCCCATCTTGGGGGGTTGTGGGGAGAAAGATGGTGACACCCCAGTCTCTTCTCCACAGAGTACTTTGTTTGAGCTGGCATCATTATGCTGTGGAGGTGGTTTGTCCCACTCCACCAACTCCAGTGCCTGACTTGGCTGGGATTCAAACTCTTGTGCTTCTTGTCCCAGTACTAGGGAAGTGTCTCTTTGTGATGCCCATATGTGGTCCCTGGCTGACAGGCACAGGCAGGCTTTGTCTTGTCTCACAGAAATCCAGGGAGGAATCGCTTTCTCCTACTGCAGACTGCGCCCCTGACCTAGCCACCCAGCCCAGGGGTGGCTCCCCTCCTCCCTAGGTGCACAATCCAGGCAGCTGGCCCCTGTTCCAGAGCAAGCCCTGCAGTTAGAGATTGGATTTTTCTCTGTCCAAGTCCAAGGTTTTTCTCTTGTCCAGATACAGTCCTATGCTTTCCCAGCAGCAATTTCTCTTCTCTTTGTCTCTCCACAGAAGGAAATCCCTCCCCACCATTCGTTTTATCTCTCCCAGTTCACAATCATGCACCTATGGCCCATCAGTTTGTCCCATTGGGTCCCTGGAAGCACAACTGTCTCTTTTCCTCCTGAACTGTTGGGATTCAAGGTCCTTTGGCTTCAACTCTTCTTTATTTGAGGGACAAGGGAAGTTTGGATTCCCCCTACTTCTCCACCATGTTGGCCCTTCCTCCCCTCTCTCAAAATTAATAAATACATGGAAAGAAAAAAGAAAGAAAGAAAGAAAGAAAGAAAGAAAGAAAGAAAGAAAGAAAGAAAGAAGAAATGAAAGAAGGAAAGGAAGAAGGAAAGAAAGAAAGAAAGAAAGAAAGAAAGAAAGAAAGAAAGAAAGAAAGGAAGGAGGTGGGAGGCACTTGGGTGGCTCAGTCAGTTGGGCATTTGACTCTTGATGTCTGCTCAGGTCATGATCCCGCAGTCATGGGATTGAGCCCTACATCAGGCTCCACACTGGGCATGGATCCTGCTTAGGATTCTCTCTCTCTCTCTCTCTCTCTCTCTCTCTCTCTCTCTCTCTCTCTTCCCCTCTACTACCCAAGTGCCTCCCCACCTCCTTTCTTTCTTTCTTTCTTTCTTTCTTTCTTTCTTTCTTTCAGGAGGAGGACAGCCTTGTCCCAGTTTTAGGTTTGTGTGAGGAGCAGTGGGAAGTTGTGTCAAATTCCAAGAGTTGCAGATTACTATCACATTGACAGAGGCTTTTATTCCCCATCTCCTTTAATGCTCTTGCATTCAATATTTGGATGATATGATTTTGTGTCACTGCATGGCCCCAGGGGCTCCTCCTCCAGGCCACATCAGTCGGTTAAGCATCCGACTTCGGCTCAGGTCATGATCTCATGGTTTGTGAATTCAAGCCCCCGTCAGGCTCTGGGCTGACTGCTCAGAGCCTGGAGCCCACTTCAGATTCTGTGTCTCCCTCTGTCTGCCCCTCCGCTGATTGCACTCTGTCTCTCGCATTGTCTCAAAAATAAACATAAAAAAAAATTTTTTTTAAGTTTACCTAATTATGTTAGAAGAGGAAGAAGATTTCTAAAATATTGCTGATTTTTTAAAAATAACCTACTTTCTGACTATTTTATGTGTCACATACCCAGATGCTGAAAGAATTCAGGAAAAGGCCAAGAAAAGCAGGCAATAAATGTAAAAGAACATAATCATTTATACTCTGTAAAACCCATGCCCTTGAGTGGTAGTTTACATGTAAATCTTGATCTGGAGCTGAAGGGGGAGGTGTCTTGATATGTTTGCATCCAGTGGTCTCTGGCTCTCCCAGAAGAGGGTCAAGGAAAAATTAGAAAGCTGATAATATTTTTTAACGCAGATGGGCCCCAGGAAATATGGCCAATAAAAATTCATTGCATTTAGCATAGCTTTCAGAAAGCTCCCCAATATAGCTTACCTTTCCAGTTTCATGTCTTCCTGTGTCCTTTCTAGGCTTTGTTCCAAGGACGTTGACCCATTTACAGATATATATTTTGTTGCTTTGTATCTCCAAAACTTAGCACAAGTCCTGGACCATAGAAGCCACACAACAGATGTTTGTTGAACTGATGGCTGAACAAATGGAAACCTAGCCATTCAATATAGATTGGATCTCATCACGTTCTTTCTGATTCCCTTGTACCATGGAGGGCAGGATTAATATGGTGGAAAGCATCAATAATAACTAGAAATGTGAGGAGCATTATTGTCTGGATAAACGAGGACACGTTGAACCATCTCAGTCCCGTCTCATAGAGAATTCCTCAATTTCAGCTGAGGAGAGAGGGCCTTGGGCATTTGGAACCATTAATTCCATAACAGGAACTGAGAAGCTCACACATTCACTGTCTTAAAACATATATACGGCAACTGATGACAAATGGACTCACAAATCCTTCTCTAAATCTTCAATCTCACCCACATTATGTTCATACTAGGGAATTTTTATTGGTCTTACTTCCTAGGGGCTCTAGGCTTGGTGAATAGAAAGGCCCAGCTCCTTTGCAGCCAGTTGAGACAAACTACCATGTACCATACACTATAGAGTCCCCTATAGGATTAGGCTGATGCCACCACCACCCCCACCCCAGGCCTCAGCCTGAAATAGCTCCCCTGTTTGGCTTCCACCCCTTACTGCCTCCTGACTGGGCTTCCCACAAGTACTTCCTTAATAAATCCCTCAAAATCCCTCACACGGAAATCCTCATCTCAGAGAGTGAGTTCTGGAGAACCTAACCTTACAAGGGTGTTTACTATGTGGGTGTATGAACATGTATAAAATGTTGCAACAATTCTTGAGGCCTTTTCAACCAAGTTGAACTTGATTTGAAGTTGTATACTTATTTCTCATTGGAAAGTAACCCCCCTCAAGCCTAGGAACAGCACGATTGTATAGGTATTCTTGGAGTCCCGAGGACAGTCCTTCTGTTTTTACAAAGAGCTGCCTGCCTCATATATGGCAGTAGGTTTGACAATTTGGCCTTGCCTCACTAAATTAAACAAAAACAAGCATTATCAAATGTTTAGATTTCCTGGAGTCTTGGCTTCAAGTAGCTTGATGAGTCATTCCTGACAAGTTCATATGCAGACCTCTAGTTCTATTAAGGCCTTAAGCTTTGTGGTGGTGAGGTGAGTTTCCTTTGTTTTATTTTTAAATCTAACAACACAAGCAATGCTAGCCACACCAATTAAAACAAGGAAAGAGTAAACCTTCGAGATGACCACAGTCCAGATGGCAGCATAAAAGTCACCAGAGCCATTTCATCTTCCAGAAGATTTATCACTGCAGAAATCCAAGTCTTTCATGTGGATTTCTGCCACAATCCATATTGCACACTCACACAAGGAATCTGGAGTTCATGAGTCTGAAACAGCACTGCGAACACGGATTTGTGCTATAAACAGGACCCTGGAGGCGCAAGGTTGGCCAGGAAAACGATGCAGCTTTCACAAAATCAGGATATGTGAAGACAGGCGCACTGATGACAAGAATATCTGAAGCCCTTGGTGTCACTTTGCAGGCACCCACTGCTTTGCTCTCCTGCTTTTGCCTCTGGTCCTCATTCTCAATCTTGCCAAATGCCTCTTTTTTTTTTTTTTTCAGCTACAACACATTCTCTTTTCTCTCAGTCCCACCCCAGATGTTTGCCCATGCTCTGTTCCAAAAGCCTCAGTTTCCCCTTCAAAAGCTGTTCCTTAAGAAGTATTTTCCTTCAGGAATCCCAAGCTGTGGTGTCCCACACTGGTAGTCTGGAACCCAGGGGAAGAAAAGAATTTAAAGTGCTGCCTGGCTTCTGAGCATTGGGGTAGCACACTAATGTCCTCATACCCAAGTCTTGTTTCAGACACCCTGAAATCAAGTTTAAGAGCTCATTCTCAATGGTCATGAAATTTTACAAAATGCTACAGAGAATCAAATTTAAATGATGCAACCACTTTATTTTCAGTACAATGTATTTTTAGCTGAAAGAGGTTTTCAGAGGAAAGCCATATCTTTTATGGGATATCATGCTTGTCAAAAGCAATTAAATAATACACAGAGGCCTCAGAGTGGGCTCCAGCATAATCTGGATATAGTTTGGGTACATGAATAAATATAAATTTGATGAAACCTCCTCGTATATGAAATGTAGCCTAAAACATACTACTTTTGAAAAGTAATGAAGTTATTCAAATACTTTGATTTCAAATTGCTTCCACCAGTCATTGATTTATAAATGTCATTTGCCATGTGATTCCAAATGACTTTACAGACTACAGAGCATGGAACTATAGGGATAAAGGAGACTTTAATGATCTTACATAAACCAGAAAGACTTTATTTAAACTTTATATAGAACAATGTATTGATTGTTTGGTCTAAGAACCTCTTGTTTCAGACACCTGTCATTTGAAAGACAGGATTTAAGAGAATACATGGCATTCCTAGAAAACTGGACCACAGTTTATAACAAATAAAGAATGAATTTGTTGTTTCTATAGTCCAATATATTTCAAACCCATGGCACCCATTGCTCATTCCTTTTAGACACATGATCTTAGGTCCGTTTACACCATCCAGACAGCCCAAAGCAAAATTATTAGTCTTGTATTTTGCTGCATAACCAACTCTCCCAAACTTAGTAGCATAAAACAACTACCATTAGATTATGCTTATGAATTCTGTAGGTCAAAAATTTGGAAAGGACACAGAAAAGCATGGGCATACAAGGACTCCATGATGTCTGTGGCACCAGCAGGGAAGACTGGAACAGACCGGCCTGAAGGATTCACTTCTGAGATGGCTTCTTTACCCATAAGTCTGGCTTCTGGCTGGGCTGCTTGGAGCTGGGTCCCTGGAGCTGGTGACCCAGGTACTGTTATGTGCCTCCTCTCTGTGCCATGACTTCTCACAGCATGAGAGATAGGATCCAAGTGGGAACATTCCAAAAGCAAGCATTCCAAGAGCAAGGGTTCCAAGAGAACCAGATGGAAGCTGTCTTTCTGATCTAGTCTTGAAAGTTACATAGCATCATTTCTGCCATACTTATTGTTTAAAGTACTCACATTCGGTTTTGAATCCTGATGCCTCCACTTCTAAATGGGTGACCTTAGGCAAGTGGCTTCATCTCTTCCTCACTCTACAAACACAGATGCTGATCGATCACAGGGTTGCTATGGATAAACACAAATCCATGTTAGAGTGCATCACTAATTTATAAACAGTTGGCTAATTCTAATCCTCTTTCTTGTTTTCTTAGCTACCTTTATTTCCCACATTTCTCAGGCAGGAGTATGTACAATCTCCCTGCAATAATTCCATCAAAATCTGCCCTCAAATCCGTTGTTCAGAAGGTGGAATCTCAGGGGCGTTCCTCAATGGCTCAGGGAAGAAATGGTAGATGCCCACTGATGTTGCACCTTGCAGAGACCCCCTACTCCACCACGCCTAAGAGCCTGCCCCTCCTTCTGGCTGTGTTAGAATTCCACATCTCCTCTCTTGTGACACCTGAAGGAGCCATTGACAGACATTCTTTAAGCCCTCAGGAATTTACTTTTTCTTTTAAAGAAAGTGAAATGGAATTCCAGAACAGGGACCCATGGGAT
Organism: Acinonyx jubatus; assembly: GCF_027475565.1. NCBI lineage: Eukaryota > Metazoa > Chordata > Mammalia > Carnivora > Felidae > Acinonyx > Acinonyx jubatus. Next base: position 63,597,147 of record NC_069391.1, read on the forward strand.
GGAGTTTTTCTGAAGTACATGTTTCTGTTCTTTTTACTTCCCATCCCCACCTGGTGTCAAATCAATTGAGGAAAGGGCACGTTCAACCTGGCTTTCCTCTCTGCCTAATTTCTTTGAGCACGTTACCCAAATCTTCTCCAGTCACTGGAGCAGTTGCACTTCACTGGTCTCTTTACTGTCACTACTGGTCTCCTCAGATTCACCTTCATACAAGAGTCAGAGATCCTTCTAGAAGCAGCCAGGCCACACTGCTCCCCTACTCAGAACCTGCAGTGGTTTCCTATTGCACTTGGAGTAAAATCTAAGGTCCTTGCAGTGGCTTACAAGGCCATCTACAGTCAGCTCAGATATTTCTCAGACTTCATATCCCTCCTGAGACAGGGCCAGCCAGGCTGACGTGTGCAGGTGCCCAGGCCCTCAGCTTAGAAGGGCCGCACACTCATTTCATTTTCATTAATCTCTTCAGTGCTCTGCTATTGCTATTTTGAAGGTTTTAATAATTTTCAAACAAGGGCCCTACATTTTCATTTCATTTTCATTTGGCACCGAGTCCTGCAAATCATATAGGGGCTCTCTCTGTAGCCACACAAGACTCCTCCACTCTGCAAATGGGCCAGGCCGTAAGCCATTCGTGCACCAGGAATCAGCCTGGTGCTGCTCCTTCCCGCTTCTGGGAAAGCTCTCCGTGATATGTTCACTCGGCTGCCTCTCTCCTTCGTGCAGGTCTCACATGTCCCCACCGCAGAAGCCTTCTGTGACCACCACGTCCACACTGTCGCTGCCTCCCCACATGCAGAAGTATTTCTTCTTCAAAGCACCATCACTGCCCACATTATGGAGTAGATTTACTTGGATGCAGTTGTTTCTTCTGGGTCCCATAGAAGTTCCTCCAGGGCGTGGACTTAGCAGCTTGATCATTTCTTTGATGTTGGGGACTAACACACTTGTTGGCACATAGCTATTTCCCAGTATGCTTTTGTTGAGTTAACTTATTCTTCACTAATACCACACATGCTGCCCTTCACAGCAGGAGCACATTTTAATTCTATGAATTTGGTTGTGAGAAAAGTTCAGAGGACACATTTGGAAATACACTGTTTTGCTTTCACTGTGGTCACCTGGCTTTTCTCAGGCTGCCACTCATCCCCATTCAGCTTAATCTTTCTGCCTTCTTTTCTCTCTTTCTCTCTCTGCTTTGCAATGACTCTAACTCTGTGCTTCGAACATTCGAAGTATGGAGACATTGAGATTCGTTTTCTGATTTTGGAGAGAGAAACAAGAGAAGTCATAGGAAGTATCAGAATGATGCCTACTTCAACCTGAATTGGACCATCTCAGCTGGAGGAAATGGCAGCTGCCCAGTGTCCTGACTACTGACCCCAGTGCCTTGCCACAACCCACGCAGCAGCAGGGATGTCAGAGCCAGAGGCACCTTTGATATCATCTAAGGCAAACTCATGACATCTTGTGTTCTTTCAGGAAGGAAAGGATATTTCAGGTTAGAAATAGAGAGGAGGGGAGGGGCGGGCAGGGAAAGGGAGGTGAAAGGGGGAAAGGAGTGATAAAAGGTGTGCTTGAATCATTCTAACCCCTGACAAGGAACTTCATCTCTGGAGGTCGCAAAACTGATTGGTTGTAAGCCAGGTGCAAAAATTCAAATTTTCTGACTTTCTCTTTGATATTAAATGTCCTTTAATTGAAGAAATAATTGTTGGCTTCAAATTTCCAATATGGTCTGGTATTATTACTGTCCTCCATGTTCATTTTCTACCACTGCTTACTTCACAGTCTTTTAATCAGGAACTGGTCTTCCTGCGAGTAGGTGTCAGGTGGCCCTGCCTGCCAGGCAGGCAGCAGACTGCACATGGGGCCTGCATCAAGGTCAAAAGGGAGCCAGGTTCCTTGGCAGAGTCCCCATGATGTCACATCTCTTGTCCTCTTGTTCTCTCTGCACCTCGGGTAGACAGAAATCTTAGGTTCTTGACATACTCTCATCAATGGTCCATACATGCCCTTCTATGGTTTATGTGTACATTTGTGTGTTTTTAATAATTGTATCAACTCACATGATCTCACCATCCAGCTCAGGAACTGGCCACACTGCTATCATCCACGTGGTTCTGCCCATCCAAGCCCCAGAGAGAGGTGGTCACTATCCCGAGTCTTATGTTGCTGATTCCCTTTGTTCCAAACCACTGTCTTTCATGAAATATATGACATTTTTGCACATGTTCTCAAAAGGCACATTTAGTTTGCGTTGTTTGTATCCACGTATAAAAGTCTCAAGTTGTAGGTAATTTTTCAGGACTGGCCCAGGAAGGGGAACTGACTGAGTGTCGAGACCAAATCCTTCTGTGTCAGGTCGGGTGGAGAGGCCCCAGCCGTTAGCTGGATCTGGCCCTGAAATGACCCACCAACGTGGAGAGGCCTGCCGGACCGCTCCTGCCTCTGCGGAGGGAAGCCCACAACACCAGAACACACAAGCCTCTTCCTGGGTTTGCTTTTCTTCCAATAGCCCACCTGTGCTCTGGGGCAGGGCTCCCAGCCACCCACTTTGTGAGGCTGCTCGCTCCCCACCTGTGCAAACACAGGGCTTCCTGTCACCACGTGGCCCAAGCAGAGCAGGCCTGCGGACGCCCAGCTTCGCATTTTTAATTTCCTAATGAGAATGATTGCAGACCTGGAAAACAGCTGTTATCCCAGGGGCCACGACACAATGTAATTCAATTGCACCTTTTTGATTTCTGTCTTGTCTTTCACAATTTCCCACAAACCTGAAACGTGTTTCGCTACTCACTTTCTGCCTCAGAGCGATCACAGCACTTGGCCCTCAGGGAGACTCTTGCATCGTGAAATGGCTTTTACTCTGCAAATCCCAAGTGGAAATGAGAGGATATTGAGTTATGAAATCATGGTGCAACACAAAGACGCCAAGGCTGTGAGGATAACCCAGTCCTAGGTTAGGGTCCCCTTCCGTGTCCTCTGTCACCACCTATAATTAACTACTATTAAAAACAAGAGGCTGGGGGCACCTGGCTGGCTCAGTTGGTAGAGTGTGTGACTCTTGGTCTTGGGGTTGTGACTTTGAGTTGGGTGTGGAAGTTACTTAAAAATAAAATCTTTAAAAAACAAACAACAGAAATAACAAGAGGCTGATGTGTCACGATGAGTAGAAAGAACAAAGATTTTGATGCCAGAAAAACAAAACAAAAAAACAAAACATGAGTTCAGGAGTGCGTGGGTGGCTCAGTTGGTTGAGTGTCTGACTCCTGGTTTCGGTTCAGGTCATGATCTCACAGTTTATGGGTTCAAGTCCTGTGTCGGGCTCTGTCCTGACAGTGTGGAGCCTGCTTGGGATTCTCTCTCTCTCTCCCTCTGTCTCTGCCCCTCCCCTCCTCACGCACACATTCTCTCTCTCTCTCTCTCAAAATAAATAAATAAGCTTAAAAAAAATGAGTTCATATCCCACCTGCATCCTTTGCTCCTTATGTGACCTTGGACCTCTCAGAGTTACTCTCCTGCTTTGAAAAATACCTACTCTGTAGAATATTGGGGAGTTACCTGAGGAAGGTGCAGAATGGTGAGCTCACTTGGCCTGTAGCATGGTTACAGACTAGGTGCTTCATCACTGGGGGCCTTTCTCATTTCCTCACACCAAGTCTACTGGTCCCTGACCCTCCAGCCTCTCCGTTCTGATCAATCACACGTCACAGACAGATGAATCATCCTGAAGCAGCATTGGTGTATATCACATTTCCCCACCTCCCTCACCAGATCCAGACCCCCAGACAACAGCAGAAAACTTCTGTGGTTTCCCAGTGCCATTAAGATGTCCAAATCCCTTAAATTGACCTTTTATCTCCAGCACAATTTAGAATCAATGTACCCTTCACAGTGGCCTTTTCTTGCTCCTATATCTGAATCCTGTGTTCTAGGGAAACTTCGTCTCTGAACATGCCAGATACATGTCAGGCCCATCTCTACCTCCGCATTCATACTGTCCCCTTGCACACACTGCTTGCCTCCCCCTTTTCACTGATATGCATTCCATCCTTTCTTGGAGGTTCAAGTAAAGTCCCCACCTCTCTTCTTTCCTGCCTTTCCTTCCTGCTGGCTAGTTAGTGTGTCTTACCTTGTTTTGTCATTAGTCATCTGTGTATGCAGCCGCTGACACCTAGCTTGGGTTCTATGGAAGATGTGCAGAAGCATGTGGTGATGATTGCAAATACAGAAGCACAAATTTCAAAGACACTTCTGTTTAGAAATGCCTTTGTAAATTCACCTGGAATTTGACTTATCACAATTTCCTTCCATTAAAGTTTTTTCAAAATTGTTAGCAGTAGCCAGATCGAAATAATCAAGCATTGAGTTTGTGTTGCTGTTAGGGTGGGGTGTGTGTATGTGTGTGCATGTGTGTGCATCAGGGAGCTGCACTGACTGGGTTAGCTTCACATCAATCCCAGTGGGAAACAGTTACCTGCACTCTGCTTTCCTTTGCCACTTTCAGGTGACAGGTTTCATCAGCTCACATCGGTTGTCCAAACATCCAAGATTGTACTGGAATTTAAGAAAGATAACTGAAGCAAGTATGAGCCTGATGGTTGATCAGTATCCACCATTTTTTGAGCAGATCACCTCCCTGCAATGGTTTAATCTTGTAATATGCCAAGGTAAGTTGACTTCGCAGAGTTCCCTGGCAGGACCTCAGGCAAATGAGTGGCTGTATTGGCAGTAAAAGGACATGAGGAAGGGGGTTCTGTTGAAGCTCTAAACTTGGCTGTTTAGATTCCAGGTATTCTTGGAAAGAGTTATACCTAAACCTGAACTTGGGCAAAGGCCAAAAAATTATGCATTAGTACCATACCCAGAATATCTGGGGATGCCGTCAAGTTGAAAGTTGGTCAGAATCCCTGTGCAATGGTGTAGCCTGAGCGGTACTGAATTTGAAACAATTAAGCCTTGAGTGAGAGGCTGTTTAGGAGGCTGTTAATTGGTGTCCATTTTTTTTTCTTTTTCTTTCTTTCTTTCTTTCTTTCTTTCTTTCTTTCTTTCTTTCTTTCTTTCTTTCTTTTTGCCTAATAATGGAAGCGTTTTAAGTCTCAACTCCAAAAAGGAAGACATTGATCCAGCTCAGAGATTTGCAATACCTTCATCATACAGAAGGTTGCTAATGCTCTCAGAAGAAAGCCTCTACCAAGGAGAATATTTGCATATGGAGCCCTCCCAGGTTAGCCTGAGAGAAGCATGCTATGTCACATAGCGAGAGCAGCCCTGGTAGCCAATAGAAGGGATTAAGACTTGCAGAGCACTCCAAAGTTGTAGAACTGATACTGATGTCCAGTCAAAGATGGCTGGTCAAGCACACACCTCAGGCTTAGTGAACAGCTAGTCCAGATGGAGCCAGTCAGAAAGCTCTGGGAATATTTCTTCAAACAGATAAAACTGATTGCATCCCAAGTGCATTTGAACATATTCAGAGGACATCATACAACTTTTGAATTAATGATAAGTCAATGGGAAGCTAAGAAAATGAAAAAAATAGATAGCTCAATATCACCTCTGGGACAAACAAAATTTTATTCAAGAAAGGAAAAGCATCCATAGTATACTGCAGAGATCAGTTTTATCTACTATTTCCATTTGTCCTAATTATATAAACACTAAATATTTATCTATTTAAACTTACAACATAACTATTTTTTGGAGGTTTGGAAGGGATGGGTAGCTGGTGTGCAGCAGTATGGAGAGGGTGGGAGAGAAGGAGAAAGAGAGTGGAATATTCAAATTCCAAATTGGAAACTCAATAGAGAATGTCTATATGAAATATCAGATAGAAGTATGTTATTTAAACATATTATGGTTGGTTCTGGGAAAAAGAAAAGAGGATTTAAAACAAAGATATATGGATGAAAGACAGGTTATGCTGCTTTAACAACAACAACAACAACAAACACTTCAAAATACAAATGCTCAAATGACATAGGTATATCCTTTCTTGTTTGATATGGTCCAGAGAGAAGCGTTTGGGGGTGGAAGGTTGATGTTATGACCCTCAATGTGGCTTCCATGTCTGGGACCACAGCAGCAATTCTGGTTCTTGTCATTCCAGCCAGGGTGGGGGTGGGGAGAGGTGGGGGGTGGAGAAGAGGGCAATAGGTCAGGGAAACACATGTGCATACTTTGACAGAAACACTCCCCAGAAGTAGCACAGATCTATTGGCCAGACTGTGGGCATATGGCCTCACTGAGCTGCAAGGGAGCCTGGGAAATGCAGTAACTAGCTGTTGGCTATGTGCTCCACTAAAACATGGAAAAAGACAGGAACTAATGTCAGGGCTCAACCAGCAGCCTCTGTCAAATAAACTTTGTAGAATTATTTGACTCTTTTAACCAAGTGCCTATGTAACTTCAATACAAACTAAAATGGAATTTAAGACAGGGTGCCTCAAGATCATCTTTTGAACAATGAAATAAATGAACAAAATGTAGAAACAGGGTCCTGAAGCAGAATGCAGGCACCACCAGAATAGACAGTACAGATGGCACAGAACCAAGAGGATCCAGTCCTGTTTGTCACTATGCTTTATGTCCTCCCATTTCAGGATGCTTATAGCTCCTTTTCTGGTATGAATATGCTATACATTCTGCAAGAACACATGGGCACCCCTGCAAACCTATGATTTTATAGTAAATCATTCCAAAACAACTAGAGTCTGAGATGGAGATTAGTGTGTAGGACGTAGGCAAAGGGAAGGAAGCAGGATTGGGCAGGGGGAGAGGCTGGGAGTTCTGGAGCTGGGAAGGACCAGAGGTATCAAGGCAAGGAAACCAGACTTTTATATCCCAGTATCGATCAGTCTGGATGCTCATTGTCCCAGGAACTTGCAACATTAGGGATTAACCTTGTACAAAGTAGCTGTCTTTAGCTTGGGCAGTTCACAGAAGGTCTGAGAAGTTTGTCCTGCCTCTAGCAGAACTACTACCAGCTCAGGGAACAAGTTCTTCATTACTGAAGAAGCATCTGAGCAATGTATCACAGCATCTACTGTATGTGGATCCTAGTAGCTGTCTCCAGGTCTCTGTGAAATCAATCATTTAGATTTGGGTTCCAGCAGGAGTGGCTCTTCCATTCCTCTAGAGGAGAAGTTCAATGGTGGTGATCTCATGAGGACAACAGAGGGGTTGGGAGATGCCAGAGGACTTGGATGTATGTAGCAAGTATGCTCTTTGGCTTAGGTTATACTTTTGCTGGAGGTAGCTTTAAGACTGCTGTTGGAGATTAAAGGGAAGGGTCAAACCAGATACAGGCAAACCAGATAATATCTATGATTATACTTTGCTTTCATCTATGCTTTAGGATGATTAGTCAACAGTTGTTGGTTAACATATAAAGAACTCTTATGAGGAGTTTACGCTCCAGAAGAAACAAAAGAAAGGGCTTCAAATAAGCCTATCTCCATCTGCCTCAAAGGGTATATTTGTTACCAGAGGGAGTATTAGAAGTAAGTTTGTTCCAGAGAAATGAGTGGTGTGAAAGCCTGTGGTTGGCTAAGAAGATTTCCAGGGGCACCTCCTCTTTTCATCTGGCAGACCCAGCAGTCAACACCTTTGGAATGATGCCCTAGGGATAGAATTCTGCACTGTAGTCCCCAACTAATGGAGGGCAGGCAGTCTGTCACCTCTGTCACCTAATCCTGATGTCAAAATTTCATCGTGACCACATCAAACTGAATATTTCCTGCAAGGGGTTTGTCAGCGTTCCTAAAAAGACAAGAGAATGGGGACAAAAGGCTGAATGGTTTTCTGTGGGTACCTGCTAGTACACGTTTGAGTGTAGGTGGCAGGATTTGGTCTGAGGCTTGTTTTCATTTAAACATATGTCTTGTTGGTGAGGTTGTCTGGGGAGGGGACACAGACCTTTAATGGCCAGAGGCTATCAATATTTTTCAAAAGAATCTCATAATTGTGAATAGTCAAATTAGCCTAGGGGCTGACAAAGTGAATGATGGCTCATGTTATTGCTGGTTAACTGTCCCAATAATTAACCGGTAAAGTAATGACACCTGAAACAAATGTGATTATTAACACATTGGTTTAGTGCAATGATTGATTATAAAAATTAACTGCCCTGTCTTAGAAATTCAGTGCATGATATATGATAATAACAAAGTAAACCTAACTTGATCATTCTAGTTACTCGTTTGACACTTACGTGGTCTCTGTTATCAGACTTGGTCTTGGGCAGGTTCAGTATCTGGCTCAGGCTCTAGAATAAAGTCTCTCATGTACCTGATGATCTGTGGCATGGCTGTGGAAAACGGTTTCATTCCTACGTGTGAAAATCAAGAGGATTCTAATGGGAGAACATCACAGAAAAGTGAATTCACAGGCCTGCTTTTGTTGATGTGGCCTGGAGGAAGGGCCCCTGGGGCCGTGCAGTGACGCAAAATCATACCATCCAAATATTGAATGCAAGAGCATTAAAGGAGATGGGGAATAAAAGCCTCTGTCAATGTGATAGTAATCTGCAACTCTTGGAATTTGACACAACTTCCCACTGCTCCTCACACAAACCTAAAACTGGGACCAGGCTGTCCTCCTCCTGCCCCCAAGGGCTTACCCATAGATTCACATCTTGGCTCAGAAATCTGATTGCTCTTCCGTCTTCACAAACCCTCCCCACCCTTCAATAATCTTGTCTTCATAAACAAAGACAAAGATGTCTCCCCCAGCTCCATTGGTCAACATTAATCCCTTTATGTGAACTCCCTTCATTTTACCACTTACGTATCTCATGCTTTTTCTTTTTGAGATCCTCAGTCCCAGGAAACTGAGGAAGAGCTTGTATCTGGCCAAGGCATCTTCATAGTGCCTTAACATATGCTAGGAGATCAGGAGGTCCTCAATGTGTGCTTGCTGAGTCTCAGAGGTTGGAAACTCAGAAGACCTAGGGGAGCTGAGCAGGAGCAGCTGGGCTAAGGCAAACTAGAGAAGGAATTCAAATTCAAATGATTTTTTTAAAAAAGCAGTTATAGCAAAACAGGACTGCTGTTGATCTGCAAGCATCAGGTTTGCAATTCCTGGTCTTTAAGAAATTAGCAAACAATGTCTCGTCCCCTACACTGGGTAAACCAATGGAACAGCAGAGAAACATTACTTGCTTCACTCTGGACTTCTCCCTTAACCCAGGTTTGCTTCTGGGCAAAGAGGCACCCCAGGAAGTCACGTTCAGATGATGTAAATGCATCCCTCTGTAAAGGGGCCATTATGCTCGAGGTACTAGTGTCCTCCAGATCTCACCCTGACCCTGAGTCCAGCTCTTTTGTCTTCTAGAATCTGCGCTGGGTCTCTGCTCCAATATAGTGTGCCATGCAGCTATGAGGGTAGTGTCAGAGGGCAGGTGGACAAAGGATGGAAACCAGCAGACTTTTCCTGTCCATGCAGTGCTGCCTGAAGGCAGAAACCAGCTTGTGCTTCTTTCCTAAGGGTTTGGGATGGTGATGTTGGCATTTGGGAAAACAGAGAGATGTAGGTTAGTTGAGGAAGAAGGTAGAACTATCTTCTGAAAGAAGGCTAAATGTGGAAACATACCCCCAAAATGTGGGAAAATGGGAGTCTTTATATTTCATGTAAACAAAGAATATAAGACAATCGAAAGATGAATGCAAGTATCTTTCGATTTGCTTTTTTAAAGATACTCGTGTGAAAATAAGATCATGTGGAGATGAGATGACATGTCTGACTGTTGCTAACAACAGCTTTTTTGGGGCCAGGAGATGTGGAGCAAAATGTCTTCAGAAAGAGAGTTCTCTCTGAAAACCATTACTCACTGCCCTGCTGCCAAGGTCACTGAGAGCTGCAGTTTTGCTGCTGTGAAACTGTTTACATCCAAGGATACACAGGGACACAAGGTCATGGGAGGTAAGCAAGCCTGGAGACCTCAAAGTAAAAAGACAATAAACACACTAACTTCCAGGGCTTTTAAAGAAGCTCAGGCGAGCCAGACAAATTTCTACTTCAGATGTAGATTCACAACATCTTGTAGCAGATGGAAATAGAAGCAGGGCAAGAGTTGGTTCAAACTGAAGTACTATTAAGTTTTATCAGAACCAAAACAGGCACCAGAGGGTTAAGGTCTGGAATGGTTCTTCAAACATGTCTGGAATAGAATGAAAACTCAATTGGCCTGGAGCACAGGGATTAAATTCAGGAGCAAGTTTCCAAGGAGACCTATAAGAACCCAGGGAGAGGAAAACCTCTTTCAGAAAATTCATAAAATGTAATGAGTCGCCACTGAAGCAATGGAAAGAACATTCAGTGAAATGGCCAAGAGTGGATGGAGGCTTAGTGCAGAGACTCAACTATGACCTGAATAGGTGTCTCATCAGCAAATTATTTAGGTATATTTAATTGAAATGCATTTGTAGCAAGTCACCTCCTACAAAAAAAATGTGAAAATATCCTTCCTGGAAATAATATGGAGTTTTGTCCTAAATTTGACCACTCACATTAAGCAGTCTGAATAAATATGGCAGGACTTGGCACCCTTCTGAAGCATCATCTGCTAAGAAGAGAATGCTTTTAAATCTCCTAGAACTCCAAGAAAAGGTGCAGAATGCTGGGTTTCATGGGAGCCCAATGTCCCTGTCCACAGCATATCCTGCTTGCTTCTTCTCTCTTGCCATCCCGTGCTAAAGTTCTTCCTAAGGCATAAAAACAAATCTGACTCACTTCTTTCTTACTGAGAATCACAGCAACTTTTCTTTGAAATTCAACTTTAAGGAAAACAGAGAGGCTATTTTAATCAGAGAAAAACCTCAAGCTGAGTGAAAATTACTGCGCTGGTCCTGTTGAATGTAGACTAGAACCACTTTTGAAGTGATCATTAATTTTATGGAAGTGATATACACCAGAATGAACTTCCATCCTACTTTATAATCAATCAGTTAATCAACTAGTCCCAGAGGAGTAGGAATACTTTGCATTCTCTGTAATGCTGCGTGAGGTTATGGAGAACAGAGTGTCACTGTGTAGTAATTGAATGTTCAGGGCTGGATTCAAGTAATTTTAACCACAGAATTGAAATTATCAGGTAGAGAGAAGGAAATGCAGAATGACTTAACCAACTACTTCATGAAAAGGAAACATCCAGGACCTGTTTCTATGTCGTCATTTGGTGGGATTTCTTTAAAAATGTGGCAAATTATGATACCTTTGAAAAAATCTTTAAACTTAAGCATTTCTAAAAATATGTGTGCAACCATAGGAAACACCAGAAAATGCATTTTGTTTATGGTTTATGCACATTCATTTTATGTATTTTTTCCTGAAATCACCATGCATTAGTATTTTTCAAAATTTTTTCTGTAATATTCTTTTAAAAAGTCCTAATTCTAGTTTATCACACTTTGAAACAACTTTTTCTACGCAGATTTGACTAGATTCCACAGTATATTTCACATGCCAGAGCAAAAGTTTTCTTGTACAAGGTCATTTCTATTAGACTAAAAGTGTTTGGGTTTATCATTTATAAGTTATTTTAAAGAAACAATTAAACTTCGAAAGTTAACCACCTTAGTTGTTGTTGTCAAGACTGTATTCCCATAAATGTGGCCCTGAAAAAGAACATTTGCTAGTGTTTCTTTAATGCATAAAATTGTAAAGGACACACTAATGTTCTGAATTCATGTAGATAATGAAAAATTTAAGCTGTACAGAAAGTAATACAATGAAAGTAATATTCTACTTCCTTTTCTGGTTATTCTCATCCCAGTTATTAGCGATTTCTTACAGTTCTTCTAGAAAACATTTTTCCTGATACATCAAAATAAGCATTGCACTTACACATACATGAACACACAGACGGACATATTTTAAAATTTTTATAGGGGGATCATACAATCAATACCTAGAGTGCCTCATCTGGTTTGTTTTCACATAATAAGATGTTTTGAAGAACTTCCACGTTAGCACAAACAGACCGGATTCATTCCATTTAGCAGCTACATAGCATCCAGTTCTGTTGGATGTTGTATATATCCAATATATTCTACAACATATTTCAGTATCCCTTTGTTAATTGACATTTAAACAGTTTCCAGGTTTTTCTGATTAAAAAAATGCTGACTGAAGATCCCTTTATAGCTTGGCTTAAAAAAAGGAGCGTATTAGTAGGTTAAATTCCTAGAAGCGGAATTTTCTTCAAAAAGAAGTTTTCTTTTTCAGTCTATTCTAACCTTTAATGTTGCCTACAATTTAGAAGGGGAAAGCTTTCTAATTTTGCTTAGGTTAGGGGAAAAAATGGAAAATACCGATGACACCCAGTGTAGAAGTCCAGCGGCATTGATTGGTTTCAAATTTAAGTGGGGAGGCGCTTATCTTGAAGAGGTGCTTAAAGTGAGGTCCTTAACAACGTTGTTCTCACTCTAGAAGAACACAAAATGAGCTATCAAGTGAATAGCATTTCCTGCTTAGCAGGCTGTGGAGAAAGTTCCATAATATGGCCATCTAAAAATTATTGGTACCTGATCAGATCTTTGTGATTAAGTCACACTGAAGGCATTAGCTATCTGGTCTCTCTCAGATAAGATTTATGTGAAGCTTTTAGACCTGGTCCTCAAGTGGAGTCACCAAGGAGATTTCTTTGGATAAAATAACTCCCCTGTGTATATCATCTAAGTGGTCCCCGGGCCATGTGTAATTTTACGAGACCTAGATGTTGTAGGGTAGAAGCCAATTTTAGAATCTTGCTTTCATTAAATGCAGAATGTTCATCCTATTGGGAAAAACTCAACTCCTTTTGCCAGTATTAGCAGCCAGACCAAACCTTCTGTATATCAGCACCATATGACAGATTCAAATTATGCCTAAGTCACTGGGGTTGGCAGAGATCGAAGGGGACTGTGTCCTTAAAAAAACAAAATTGCTGATGTAAGTCTGAATATAGAAGTTTCATTTTAGGAAAAAGAGAAACTTTTCTGGGCGAGGCTAGATTTGCTCCATAAATCAGGTCAGGCAAATTCCCACAAGGCCAGGCCTTTGGGTGTTTCTAAGAAGAGCAGACCACTGATACCCCTTTACTCAATCCTGGCCTGTTTGTGAGCCCAACTGGGCTCCCCTAGGTGATAGTCTTTCGGACATTTCTGGGAGTTCGAGAAAACTAACGCTCCATGATTTCCTTTCACTTAGTTGTGACTAGGAACCATTCTTCCATAGGTTTTCTGTACTCTTAGTACATGAACAGTCAGAATTTGGATGGATAAAAAAGCAGGCAAGATATGGTCAATGATATATTTCTGTCCCTGAGAAATTCCCACTGAAAATTAGATATGGATCTCACATAACAAACAGGAATAAAAAATATGACAAATGGGAAATTGCAGAAATAGATGGAGGTACCTATGGAGCAAAGCAGACTTGAACTGCTTTGATTAGACGTCCTGGTCCATTTTATTCATTAAACCTTTGACTAGAGGCACCTGGGTGGTTCAGTCGGTTGAGCTACCGACTTCGGCTCAGGTCATGATCTCACAGTTTGTGAGTTCGAGCCCTGCATTGAGCTCTGTGCTGACACTCAGAGCGTGGAGCCTGCTTCGGATTCTGTCTCCCTCTCTCTCTGCCCCTCCCCCACTCATGCTCTGTCTCTCTCTGTCTCAGAAGTAAATAAACATAAACAAAAATTTTTTTTAAATCCTTTGAACAAATATTTTTGAGCATCTTTTCATCAGACTCTTCCAGGTATATGTATTCAGATTTTTACACCATAAATAAAGTAATGCTTTGAGTTTAAAATGATTTCTGTCACAACTACCACAGTACAACAGTAGGCTGGACAAATAGAAGATCTACAGGAGCAAAAACATACCAGACAAATAATAGAAAAAATAAAGAAAGCTGGGTTTTAAAAATATAATATAAAATGAATATTTATAGAATCTGAAAAAATAACTTCTTTTTAATGATAAAGGAATATATTTTGAGGGGTGCCTGGGTGGCTCAGTTGGTTAAGCTTCCGACTTTGGCTCAGGCCATGATCTTGAGGTTCGTGAGTTTGAGCCCCGCATTGAGCTCTTGGCTGTTAGCACAGAGCCCACTTCAGATCTTCTGTCTCCCTCTCTCTGCCTCTCTCATTTTCTCTCTCTCTGTCAAAAATGAATAAACATTTTTTAAAAAAGAATATTTTTCCCCAAAATCCAAGGAACTTATATAAAATTAACCATATATTAAGCCCGTGTATCCCAATAAATATTTTTAAAATGCAGATCACATTCCCTGATCATAATACAGGGGGAGGAGGAAGGGAAATTACTTAAAAAAGAAAGAAAGAAAAGAAGAAAGAAAGAAAGAAGAAAGAAAGAAAGAAAGAAGAAAGAGACAAAGAAAAGAAAAGAAAAGAAAAGAAAAGAAAAAAGAAAAGAAAGAAAAGAAAAGAAAAAGGAGCGCCTGGGTGGTGCAGTCGGTTAAGCATCCAACTCTTGATCTCGACTCAGGTCATGATCTCACAGTTCATGAGTTTGAGCACCACATCAGGCTCTGTGCTGATGGTGCAGAGCCTGCATGGGATTCTGTCTTTCCTCTCTGCCCCTCCCCTGTTTGTGCTCTGTCTCTCAAAATAAATAAACTTAAAAAAAAAAAGAAAAAAGAAAAGAAGCCAGAGGCCATAAATCCTGTCAACCTCTGGATCAAACCATACCTGAAAATAATTTAACTTTGGACTTGTGGGTTATTTTCACCAGAACCTCCTACTTCTCCTTTTAAAATCAAACTTTCCGATGCTTGCAATAAAAATATTCTAATATTATCATCTGGAAATTCTATATTCCATCTAATTATAAATCAAATGTGACTAAATAATAAAGATATTTTCAGACCAAGTTTAGCTCTCATATGGCTTTTCTCAGGATGAATAATACCGGAATCTGAGACACAGAGAATTGAACCCAGGAGAATGACAGAGGGAAGTTCCAGAATGCAGCTGTGCGGCAAACCTTGAAGAACAGTCAGTGTGGGGGAGCTAGGTGTCCAGGAAGGAGGTGTCTTGGAAAAGAAGATTTCGTACATTTGATAGTATTCTTTGGAGAATGGGGGGAAAAATTAAAGATGAAGTAAAGCCAGCAACGGCAGAATAAATAAGCAATTAGAAGCTCCAGGAGGAACAAGAAAAAGAAATATAAACGTAGAGCATTCTTTGGATCTGCAGTGAACAATATTTACATGGTCATAATAACATAAGCACTTTATTGAGTTTCAGCTTTTAGAATCAAAGCCTTGGCACAGTCCAATGGATTTAACCATTTCAGAGCAGAGTCTAAATAATAAATAACATCAACCTTGATGATGTGGAATTTTCAAGGACAGACCACAGAACATGGGAAGCAGAAAGGGACAAGTGACAGAAGAGGAAAATACCAGGAGCCTCAAGTCCTTACCTTAGGAACTAACCAAAAAAAAAAAAAATGTGTAAGAATATTATTCAAAGTTACAAAAACAACCACCAGAGATAAAAATAGTGATGCGACTGTATACAAGATGGGACAGGAGATGAGCTAAATCCTTACTGTGGCAGGAAGTCAAGAAAAGTTCACTTCTTAAAGGGATAAATCAAGAAATAAAGGTTTATATAGTTTATTTAGAGGTAATGAAAAAATTTAAAGACATTGAGAATCACATCAAGAACTAAAATCAGAAAATATTACAAGAATAACATGGTTGATTGGGACTGAGATTAGGATCTTGACTGAGATGGGGCTAGGGACTGATATTTTCATTTTAAATTCTTATGATCCAAATAAGTATTTAAACCATGTGTAGATTGCTTTGATAAAAATAAAATTTCAATGCTTAAAAAAAGAAATCAGACTCAACCCCACTCATAATTAAAGGAATTCAACCTAATCACTTTCAATTGATCAATTTTACAAACATATGCAAAAGGCCAGGGTATGAGGAGCAAGGAGGGAAATTACAAATATTTTAGCAACCAGAATAGAACAGACACCAGCCACTCAGAACTGATGCCGGCCATAAAATACCACATATCCATCCTGGTGCATGGCAATTTCATAGCAGTCTAAGGGAAGGCAACTTGGTTGCTATTGGTAGGGGTGTATGTTGAATGCAAGCCTTCTGAAGGACATCACTGTCTATTGTGTATTCTTTTCAAAGCTATTAAGAAAGATTTACTGTTTGAATTAGCATATTTATCTTTGTAAAACATAAAAAGGATATGATTTTTGTAAAAGTCTTATTGAAATGTAATTCATAAACTACATATTTCACCAATTGAAAGTGTACAATTCAAGGGATTTTAGGTTATTCTATTCCCAGAGTTGTGCATCTTTGCATAATTGATTTTAGAACATTTTCATCATCTCAAAAACAAACTCTTTTAGCTATCATTTGCCAATGCCCCCATTTCTCCCAGTCATAGGTAATCACTAATTGACTCTGTCTATAGTCCCCCACCTTTTTGTGGACATTTCATATAAATAGAATTATATAATATGTGGTCCTTTGTGACTGGCTTCTTTCACTTAACATAATATTTTCAAGCTTCCTCCATGTTATACCATGTATCAGTAGTTCATTTCTTTTTTTTTTTTTTTTAGTTTTTTTTTTTAATGTTTATTTATTTTTTAGAGAGAGAGACAGAGTGCAATCGGGGGAGGGGCAGAGAGAGAGGGAGTCACAGAATCTGAAGCAGGCTCCACGCTCTGAGTGTCAGCACAGAGCCCAACATGGGGTTTGAACTTGCAAGCCGTGAGATCATGACCTGAGCCAAAGTCGGACACTCAACCTACTGAGTCATCCAGGCGCCCCAGTAGCTCATTTCTTTTTGTTGCCAAATAACAGTCCATTGTATAGATATGCTGCATTTTATTTATACAGTCATCAGTTGATGGACACTTGAGTTGTTTCCACCCTTGGCTATTATGAATAATGATGCTATAAACATTCATGTAAAAGTTTTTGTGTGGGCATACGTTTTCAATTTTCCAAGCAATAGAGCAAGGAGTGGATTTGCTGGGTCAAGTAATGCAGTATTTAACTTTTTGAGGACTGTCAAACTATTTTCCAAAGTGGCTACACTATTTTACATTTATTCCCACCAGCAGTGTATGGGGGTCCCAATTTCTCCACATCTTCTCCAACATGTGTTATTGTCTGACTTCATGCTTTTAGCCTCCTAGTTTATCGGCCATTTGTAGTATCTTCTTTGGAAAGCTATTCAGATATTTTGCCCATTTTTAAATTGAGTTGTCTTTATCACTGACCTGTAACTGTTCTTTATATATTCTGCATATGAGTACTTTTTCCAATATATGATTTGCAAATATTTTCTCCCATTCTGTGGGTTGTACTTTTACTTTATTGATTATATCCTTCTAAACACAGAATTTTTGAAGTCCAGTATATCTATTTTTAATTTGTTGCTTATGCTTTCTGTCATATCTAAAAATTTATTACCAAATCCAGATTCACAAAGGTTTGTCTCTATGTCTTCTTCTAAGATTTTTACAGTTTGGGCTCTTCCATTTAAGTTTTTCATCCATTTTGAATTAATTTTGTCTATGGTGTGATGTAAGGGTCTGACTTCATTCTTTTTCATGTGCCTTTCCAGTTGTCCTATCACCATTTTTTGAAGAGACTATTCTTTCCCTCATTGAATGGTCTGGACACTCTTGTAGAAATCAATTAGCCATAATTGTATAAGATTACTTTTGGACCTAAATTCAATTCTATTCACATCTATGTCTAGCCTTGTGCTAGTTCTACACTCCCTTAGTTATTATAACTTTGTAATAATCTTTGAAATCAGGAAGTGTGAATCCTCCACCTTTTTGTTTTTTTATTGTTTTGGCTATTCTGGGGCCCTTCCGTTTCCACATGAATTTTAGGATCAGCTTCTCAATTTCTACAAAGGGATTCTAATAGGGATTGTGTGGAATCTGTGCAGAGTTTGGAGAGTTTTTGACATCATGCAGAGGCCCACCTATGGTGTTGGATCAAACTGAATGTTCCAAACTTTGAGAAACATACCATTATTGCCCATGTCTGCTTGTCTGGTTCACAGACTAGCGAGAGCTTAGATGGGAAGAAAAAGTCTTTGGCCTCTGGGATTGGAGGCATAAGTCTGTACCCCAGGTCATAAGGAATTGGTCATGAGCATGCCTTTTGACTAGAGGTAAGTTGGTTCCTGCAACCTGCTTAATCTTATTTATGTTTATGATTTTATGCTTAGCCTTTAAATGTCTTTAAGTGTCTTTTCTATTTTGCCCACCCCAAGGATTCTTTATAAGGGTGAAGCCAAGAAACCAGTGTAAAAAAAAAAAAAAAAGTAATTATCCCTTCTTTTCTCACACCTTTTTTTTTTTTTCAGTCTCTCCCTATCCATAATCAAGGCCGGCAAAGACAGAACTTCCAAGAGTACTGGGGCGGAGGCAAAGCAGAGCAAAGGGTTGGGTCTGGGACACAGAAGAGGATGGGAACACCTCACCTTAATGAATCTCGTCTCCATGATATTAGCATATCATTCAGGACATTTCCTACCAGAGCTCTTGATAAGTACAAGCATTTTCTTGCCTCTTCTGCCTCTGGACTATAAGTTCCTCAAGGCCAAGCATTTGTTCAGAGCTATTTCTCCAGTACTTAGCAGAGTTCATGGCAGGCAAACTGGTGCTCAAACATTTGTTGCATAACTATTGTCATGTTTCAGATGAGAGTACCTCGTGTAGTTGTAATGGCCATCAAATCAGATGATGCATTGGGAAATGATAATAATTGTAAGGACCCACAAATATAACACATTTGTTTTCAAAAAGACATTTTTTAAAGAAGCAAAATGTGAGTAAGATATCACCTGAATATGGTGTTGGAAACACCTCCTCTGAACAAGAAATGAGAACGCTGGTTCAAATGAAATATGATGATTATAAACACATCATCAGATCTGAAATTTTTGTGATTCCTGTGATGTCTCATGCAGATTCCCAATTTCAACATATGTTGGTTAAATAAATGAAGAAAGGTCAGATCTTTTATGACTAAATGTTTATAACAATGTATATTTTAAACCTTATCTTTTCTTGACTGTCTTTTCATACAAGTTTGTTTTTATTGGACCACCGGCAGCAAATTCCTGCAATTTTATAGCCATGTGACATTGTTGTCATTGCTTTTAGCACAGGCATCTGTTAGTAAAGAGACTAAAAGTATTCTCTTATGAGTCACTAAAATACACTTGCCAAGACCAATTAAACTAGTGCCAAATATGACAAGTCACCAGAAGACTTTTAACAATTTATACTGTTTTTGCTGGGGAAGGGAAATAAAGAAGAGAAAGAGGTAAATTTGCATAACACTTTTTTTTTTCTGGTGAGCCTCAAAAGCTATAATCACTGAAATTCAGTAATGCTAAGTGCATTACTATTTCTTCTGGTATTTTCTACACCGTAAACCAGAGATAATAATTAAGATTCTTGGTGGTTGGTCCTTTCCACCTCCACAGTACAAAATATGCCTTGTTTTTCCTGAGCAGGAAGTGCTAACCAAACATAAATGAACAAAGTATAGAAGAAGCAATGCTGAATTTTAGGTTTCTGAATAATTAGGGGTTGGCCATATACTTAACAGGCAATGAGGTAAAATTCTGCAAATGAAACAGCCTGAAGGTAGGAAATTTAGCTCAAATAAAGGTTTGGAATATAGTTAAGAGGACTTACAGGGTTAGTATGTTGCCGCACCAGGTTCAAAAGTAGTAACTAGTTGGCAGGACTTTCAGGAAATGGGACATCTCATTAAATGTAAGTCTTAAGAAACAGTATAAATTTGTCACATGTAAAATATAAAGAACAAGAAGACATTTGATTTACCTTGTATCTTACCACTGAAACCTCACTCCTCAAGTGGAAAACTGAGGCAATTATGTCGACAAAATTGGGACTCTGGTATTATTTTTTCAAAAATATTCTAAAAATAGAGGAAAATATATACCTTTGGAATTCTGTGACCTGGAGGCATCCTGGCTGCTTTGGCAATGCCTGATTATCCTTGGAATCCTGTGGTCTGAGACACTTCACATCAAATGGGCACCCACAGGAAACATTGCCCCTGAAGACCCCTGTGGTAAATTCTTCAGGTCGGTCAAGTGCTATGAAACAGTTCCCCAAAGTATAGCTTGGCTGAGATTGAATTTAAAGACATGAAAATTGCTGCAAAAAAATACTTTAGGTTGGCTTTTTTTATTTTAACCAACTTCATTCTGGAATAATTTTAGACATGTATAAAATTTGCAAAGATAGTAGAGATAGCCCCTGAAGTTCACTTAGCTTCCTGAATAGTAACATCTTACATCACCATCGTAAATTTGTCAAAACCAAGAAATTGACAATGGTTAATCCATAGCCTTTGAGGGTAGGTTAAGTTAGGATAATTATCAAACTTTTTAGAGGACATGAAGAAAAATTTGTCATATGGACAAAATAAGCACTATTTTCTTATGGGATGAGCCCAGGAAAAAGTAAAAGTTTAACACCTTTCAAAGTCCAAATTTCAAGTCTTTAGCAGGGTGTAATCGGGTGAACCAGAGCAATGCTTCTCAAATTTCAATGTCCACATGAATCACCTGAGCATCCTCTTAAAATACAGATTTTGTGGGGCACATGGGTGGCTCAGTTGGTTAAGCAACTGACTCTTGATTTTGATTCAGGTCATGATCTCACTGTTTGTGCATTTGAGCTCTGTGACACACAGAGCCTGCTTGGCATTCTCTCTCTCTCCCTCTTTCTCTGCCCCTCCCCTGCTCGCTCTCTCTTTCTCTTTAAAAATAAATAAACTTCATTTTTTTTTAATATCTAAAAAATACAGATTTTGATTCAATACGTCTAGTCTGGAACTGCTCCTCAAGCTTTCCATTGAAGCTGATCCTGTTGACCCTAGAACACACTTGAAATAGCAAGAATATAGAGAAGTGCTTCCAATAGAACTTTCTGTGATGATGGAAATGTCCAATGTGACAGCCACTAGCTGCATGTGGCTATGGAGCACTCGAAATGTGGCTACTGCCACTGAGGAACTGGATATTTCATTTTAGTTAGTTCAAATTTAAATAGGCAGGGTGGCTAGTGACTACCACATTAGACAACACAGAATTAGTGTGTTTCATAATCAAAAATATTCTCCCTCATTCTGAAAGATCTAGGTTTTTAAATACTTCCGAGAAAGGAAAAAAGAGAGGAGGACACAGAAGGAGAGATGGAAATATGTTTGTATACATTGCACATGATAATAAGCAACAAACTTCAAAACAAAGTTACCCATTAAGATTAATCTGGATGGGTGGGGGCCTGGGTGGCTCAGTTGGTTGAGTGTCTGACTGTTGATCTTGGCTCAGGTCGTGATCTCATGGTTCATGAGATCGAGTTCCATGTTGGGCTCTGAGCTGACAGCACAGAACCTACTTGGAATTCTCTCTCTCCTTCTTTCTCTCTGCTCCTCTCCCATGCTCTCTCTCTCTCAAAATAAATAAATAAACATTAAAAAAAAAGCTTAAGTGTGCCTGGGTGGCTTGGTTAAGCATCCAACTTTGCCTCAGGACATGATCTCACAGCTTGTGAGTTCGAGACCCATATCAGGTTCTGTGCTGACAGCTCAAAGCCTGGAACCTGCTTCAGATTCTGTGTCTCCCTCTCTCTCTGCCCGTCCTCTGCTCGTGCTGTCTCTCTCTCTCTCTCTCTCTCTCTCTCTCTCAAAAATAAATAAACATTAAAAATAAAATAAAATAATTTTTTTTTAATTTGAAAAAAGATTAATCTGGATGGGCAGTGACAGGGGCTTGACATTACCACATGTGCCAGTGAATCAAAGATGCCTCATCCCACTGAGCAGACAGCCAGTGACAAAATTATCTTTCTTTTCAAATGAAGATGCTGCAAAGTGCTGACCTAAACTGGGGCTCTCCCCTTTGTCCTGTGGTGGAATGGGAACCATTAAAGATGCATTTCCAGGTGAATGGAGTCTTGTTACATGGTGACCTTGCAGAGGGACATTCTGTTCAACAGCAGGTAGCCCACCTATCTCTCTGTGAAAGTCTTCTGAGTCCTTTTTGGCTCCAGCTAAACCATGGCAGCAGTTGGAGCTTGGCAGAAGTCTATCCACTGAATGAAGATTCAGCCCCAGAATCTAGCCTCAGATGTACCATTCTACATTTATTTTGCACACACTGAAAACTGAAAGCTACCCTCAGTCAGTCCCATTTCTACTTTTGGACCCCTCTGGTTCTCTATTGAATCAATTCTCCAAGAATAATACACACAACATGTTGTTCCTGAGCACTTTGTGATCTGAAAATGTACACCGTTGCATGGAGGACCCCCTGGTATCACTAACACGAGGACCTGGAGCCTGCCTTTCATGTATATCCTTAGAGTAGGTCATGGCAAACTAGACTCTCCTAGTGATTCTGCCATTCTTTGCCAAGAGCAAAGGAAGGTGTCAGCATATAAAGATCTTGAGTGCTCAGTGGACACTGAAGGTTTGGGTAAGTTCTGATTGAGAATACCCAGGACGCTCCACAGGTGACAATGCCCCCTGGAAGTGTAATCCAGGACTCAAAGTTTCACTTTAAGTATTCTCCTCAATGTCAAGACCAACTTTACTCAAGAATATGCCTTCTATAAGTTGAACCTTAATTGCGTGCCACCTATTATTTCTAAGTGTGGGGGATACAACAATGAACTCAGTAGATAAAGCTTCATGCTTCTACAGGCCTATGGTTAATACCTTTTAAAACTTAGAAGAACCATAAAATATAATTCATATATATTCACTAATAAATTATCATTTCAACTTGGATCCAGTTAGGAACATCATCTTTCTCAAAAACAATTTAATAATGCTAATGTTTCTTTTTGCCAGAGGAAAAAGTTTTGACATTTCCTGTAAGAACTGAAAAAAAAAACAACAACTAACATTGAATACATTGAATATTTCTGTGTGCCAGGAGCTATACTAGGTAAATTTACATAAATTATCTCTTTGTATGCTCATAACAATCCCATGAACTAGGCACCACATTATCCCCAGTTTACAGATGAAGAGCATTAGGGGAATAATAAATCAATGAATTTATGGTTTCAAAAGCAGAAGCCAAGCCCAGCAGATTTGGAGCACAGAGACTCTTCCAAGGTGTAGGTAAGGCAACTCTTCATTGCCCTGGGGAAGTAAAGTACAGTGTAGGAAGATTTCTGTCCAGCCAAGAAGAAAAAGAAGGCCAACCAGAATGAAGGACTGGAACTCACCATCTTTGCTTGGGGAGAGGTTTTGACTGTCTCTTGGCTGTTAGCAAACCACACCGACTTCCTCTGACAGCTATGTGACAGGGTTTGAGGGTTTCATGATAAAGAGTGGAGGGAAGGGAAGAATATATTACGTCTTGAGTACAATATGACTTCAGCCTGCCTTTGGACTGGTCAATATAAGATAATACATTTCGTCAGTGCTTCAGGCTGTATGACTTAAAGGTCCAAAATCCCGATTGATATGGTCACACCACTTCAGAGACTGCAAGCCATGCATCCAAGCCAGGGGCCAGTTGGGAGACAGGCAGAAGTTTAGAAGTGTCTGGGGCATCAGTGAGAGTGGAGAAGAAGGTCAGTCATTGAGGACACTGGAGTCTACACCAAGCCAGGAGAACAAACTGTCAGTTATCTCTCAGAACTCCAGGACAGCAGCTCAAGGAGCTGTGGAACCAGACGACAGCCTGATGGAGATAGCACCAAATCAGAATCCCAGAGCAGTTCCCATGCTGCGGCTCCTCCCTTCAGCCACCAGGTTCCAATCATGCCTTCCCCCATTGTCATATATCCAGGTACCCTCTTGGGAAAAGCAAGATGAGGAAGAAAAAATAGGAAAGGCCAAATTACCCACATCCTCCCCCAAAAGACTATTTAAATGAAAAGAAAACTGAAAAAAACCAAAACCTGGCAAATTAAAGTGGTTCCCAACACCTCCCTCTTCTCCCTGCCTCCTATCTTTTCCAGCTATTCAGCAAGGTGAGTATTTGCAGGATCCCTTTAGAAAAGAAAGAGCCTTTGTCTTTTTTTGTTGTTGTTGATATGAGATAGTGTGTGTAAATGTGAGCCACACAATATAAGACCTACAGAAGTCACAAAAGTGCAGCAGGGTTTGAAAACAAGCAATATGACTCAACCCTTGCTGGTTACCACTGTTCTAATCTATAGGGGATGCAAATAGTTGGACTATGTGCTACCTCTTTCCCCTGTGGGGACCCATGGCAGGTACCGATGATTTATCCTTTATCCTTTGAGTCCAGACACTGCCTCAGAAGCCTTCTCAACACAGTGTTCCACGAAGCCACTACTGATCGATCAGAGTCGGAAAATAAGTGGAAAAGTATTTGCAAGCAGCTCTTTGGTAAACATCATGAATCAACATTCTTACCCTCATTTCTTTTTAGAAGGAAGTACTTCTGGGAGAGAAAGTCCAAAACTCATTCTGAAGGACATCACTGCTCTCCAGGGCAGGGAGAAACGTCTGCGGAATTCACAGCTTTGCTTAAAGAACCTGGATTTTCATACTGACTCCTTCTATCCAAGCAATGAGCAGGCCTTTTATTCTTCCTTCCTCTCGCTTGTCCCTAGGCACCATAAAACACACAGCGTAAACTCTTCTTCAAGGCTTTTCAACTGGTTCCAGAACCATACGTAACACCGCTGTTTTTAAGACACCTCACTGCAGCCAAAAGTTTAACCTTCTGGTGTGGGCTTCCCTTGACTTTCAGTGTGGTTGAACATCTGACAACCATTTGGTGGAATAAGTGAAGGGATTAGAACAAGAAACACAACCTTTTGTTGACTTTTCTGCTGAACCATTGGAAATTCATTTAGGCCCACACAAGCTTGCCGAGTCTTCCTTTAATGCTAAAAATGCAATTTTGCAGGAGCCAGTTCCCATCTTGGAGGTCATAGATGGCTGTCAACACAGGATTCCTAAAGAGGAGTCCTCTCTCACCCTTGTCTTTGCCCTGCCACCTTTTAAAATTGTGCCAGCATTCTTGAGAAGGCTCCAGGTGGATGGCCTCAGCCAATGATGTCATTTGTTCACTACCAGACTGGAGCGCCTCACCAGGCTGCCGTGTCACAGCGTGGAAAGCTGCCTCGCCCAGGGAAGCAGTTCCAGGACTGCCTCTAGGCAGCCTCACTTCCAAGGGGGGCCGATTCTACCAGGCCTACAGCCCTGAACTGACTACATCCTGGTCATTCCACAATTGGTTTCTGACCCCTCCAGATCCCCTCCTTATCCTCTCTAATGAAATGTGCAGTACTTCTGTAACCCAGATTGTCAGAGTTGCTGAGCACATTAAATCTGAAAAATCTTATAATTCTCTTGGCCCTTCTAGAACTCTGAAAGCTACCCACGAACCTACAGCAGGCTCTGGGAGAATTTCCCAGGAAAAGTGGTCTGTCCTCCGAGAGAGGTGGTTCAAGGTAGAGTCAAGAGTACAGCTATGTGCCCTTAGACAGGTTGCTTAATCTCTCTGAGCCTCAGTTTCTGCATTTCTAAGAAGCATTGTAGTAAAACCTGCTCCTTCGGCTTTTGGGATAATGGAGAGAAATTAGGGGAACAAATCTCTTTTCATGGTTCTTTGCTTCTCTCCTCTACCACCCTCCGCACATGCAGAGGGGAGGAAATCTTCCGGAAAAAAAATCCACTCGTATCATTTCACTGTCGTTACTTTCTGGCTGGGAAGAAGGGGTTGCTGTCGGGGTGAAGGGGATCTGTTTGCAGCAAAGCAAGAAAACAGAGCCTCAACCTCTTGCGCCTGCTTGGGGCATAGCTTCTTAAGTCTGGGAGCCCATGCAGAGCCTGAACATGGAGCTTTTGGGGTAACTGCCTCAGAGGGGGTCCTCCCATCTCACCGCTCGGCCCCCGGAGCCCAGCCTGGCAGTGCGGCAGCCAAGGAAACCTGAAACCAGCTATTGAGTTCTGCTGGGGGATTTTCACACAGGCCTGGGAACCACCAACCTGGGAGCCCGCTGACCCGACGACCTGGCAGAGAGGCCAGCTTGGGTCGCATTACCACCCACAGGCCCTCCAGGCCTCAATGCCGGCCGGGCCGGTCCCTGTAAGTCAGCCCTGTCCTGTGCCGTCCAGTGGCCCCACCCGGCTCCCAAGGAAGGTTCATGGGGAGATCAGGAAAGCCAATTTTCAAAATGTAAAGTAAAGTAATGAGTGGGCCCCTGGGTAGATTTTCAGTGCTGCTTTCATCTGGTTTAAGCGGTAGGTACGTTTCAAGGGGAGATCTGATGATGTGGCAGGAGGCGAATGGCAACAGCTGTAGTGCCCAGGCCCTGGGTCCATGGATGTTAGGCGCTGGGAGCTGGCAAAGGAGAGTGGTGGTGCAGCCCCTCACTTTCCAGATGATAAAACTAAGGCACAAAGAGCTGAATTAGTAGGAGAATGGAGGCATGGGGCTGGCACCCAGCTGTCCAGCTTCTCCCCTGCTGCCTTCCCACCAGCATCTCCTGAGGTATGTTCCATCTGGTATGAACCCTAGTGAGGGATGGCGATAGCTGTTCTAGAAAATAGCTGTGGTCAGATGGCTGCACATTAATGCTGCCTCTTGAGATAAACAGTGCAAGAAAAGGAAGCATGGCCATTCAGGAACTGCTAATGATCGGCCACCTATTGGGAAACGCTGGAGCAAACAAAAGGAAAGGGGGGCTTCTTTAGGCTGCATTCCATTCCCAGCTACCAGAGGCTCAAACCATAAGGACATTTGTTGACATTCACAAGAAGCATGGTGGTGGCAGCTCCACAGTATCAGGCACTAGACTGACACCTGTCTCAGTTCTCATGGTCACAAGATGGCAGCCACAGCTCCAGGTATCCTGTTCTCTCACACAACCTCGTATAAAAGCAGAAAGCAAGGAGGTGTCAAAAAGGAAGCACTATCCCTGCATTTCTCGTTTTATTCCCAGAAGCCTCCCAAACCCCCATCCCCTTAGTAGGTCTCATTGTCCAGAAGAACTGAGTCACATGCTCATCCCATACTCATCCTTGGCAAAGGAGACCACAAGTCCTGTGACTGCCACAAAAATATTGTGATTCATTCCCTGAGACTGGGCCCATTATCTCTCAATTCTTCTTCTTTTTTTTCTTGTATAGTTTGTTTTCTCTCTGATGGCAAAAAAGGAGGAATGGCTTTTTGGAAGCTACTAATGGGGTCTACCATGATAGAGTTCTGTACTCCACAACTTCTGAAAGCTTTTATATGTGAATGTGTACTGTTTGTGGTAAGAGGCAGAACTAATGTACAGTTTCCCAAACTTAGCTGGCCACAGAACCCTTCTGCCACTAAGCATCTCATGAGACTTGGTTCTACGGAACACACTTTGAGAAACATTGCCCAATGTGTCCCCTCAGCATTTCCCTTCGTAATTTACGTGACATCACTTTTAGGCTAGACAGAAACCTCTTCAACCTTGAACAAATACAATTTTCATAAATTTCTGTATTCTTGATGTTTTCTTAAGTCTTTCCCTTTCCAAGTCAAACTTAGATTCAGAATGACAATTTTTCTGTCTCTGCCAAAAACCTCTCATTTAGACATTTATCCTGAAATATCTTCAGTACCCACAAAATTCTTCAAAGGTTTAAAAATAAAAAAGGCAAGAGGAAGTCCTGAAACCTACATTTCAGCAGCTGTTCTAGAATGTTCTAACAATTCCATCCAACCATGGATGCCATGCTCACCCTGGCATATGTTCCATGTGTCTCTGTCTTTTCTCTCTAACTAGCTGTTTAAATTTCTTTTCTTCCAGGAGCCTGACTGTGGTGTACACTCAGAGTGACTAGAAACTCCGTAGTTCAGACCGAGAGAAAAACTTCAGCTTGTATTGACTGAGGTTCCAGAAAGCCTCTCACCTTCTGCACAATGATCGTGAACTATTACAGCTATCACTTACCAAGCAGCACCCAAGGATAGTGCTAAGCATTTCATCTGCATGACTTCCATTCTCCACCAAGCTGTGAGCCAGCTAGTATAATCATCTCCAGTTTTACAGATGAGAACACCAAGCCCAGGGCTGCCTGACTCCAGAATCTGTGTGCAAGGTAAAGACTGCTGGCTCGCTGGAAAAATTATCTATCTGCCCATTGTTGGGAGACACGTGGGGTAAAACTTTTTCTATTTTAATTTTTTTTAATGTTTATTTATTTTTGAGACAGAGAGAGACAGACCGTGAGCGGAGGAGGGGCAGAGAGAGAAGGGAGACACAGAATCTGAAGCAGGCTCCAGGCTCTGAGCTGTCAGCACAGAGCCCGATGTGGGACTCGAACTCATGGACCGTGAGATCATGACCTGAGCCAAAGTCATCGGACACTTAAAAAACTGAGCCACCCAGGTGCTCCGGGGTAAAACCTTCTCTATTTGAAAGTCAACCTGGGCTCACGAGCTCCCTTCATGAAGGGGTAACTGCAGGCCTAGTAAAATTTGCTGATTGCTTCATAGAACTTTTTTTATTTTAAGGCCAGACTTGGCACAAATTGCAAAATGTGTAACCAAGCCCTCCTTGGGGAATATTTGATGTCTGTATGTGTATGAACTAGGGGAGTGGAGTTATAATCACATTTTCCCCCTAGTAGGTAAAGTCAGTTCAGAACTTCCATTAAGGGAAACCTTGAAAGAAAGCATTTCTAAAAGGGGAGCTTGTGATATTTGCAAAGCAGCAGAGTACCAATCCCACTTATTAACAAAATAAAAATATGTAAAGCCAACATTTTTCGAACATCTCCTATATGAAAGACACAGTGCTACCGACATTAAATACTTTCCTTCAGGTTCTTACAACCATCATTATTGCTCTAACTTAACATCAGGAAACCAGAGTTTCAAGAGGTGAATTGGCGAGGTGATATCACAAAGCTAGATTTTTCATCAAATTCAGAGTTGAGAAATACATGATGATTATGGGGTGAGGAGTCTAGGCTCTAGAAGCCAAGGCTACCACCTTCTGTCAGGCCATGGTGGCCCTCCTGAGGCACTAGCCCAAAGCTGGAGAGTTGCCAAGACAAGAGGTTTGGGCAGTGATACAATGGCCCCCTCAGATTGGGAGCGAGACTGAGCAGGATCGGGCTGGCCTGTACCATTTCCGTATACTCAGGCTGAGATGCCAGGAGTTTGAGGGCATGTAGTAGGTCCTTGGTTCCCCATTTGCACAGAAGGATAAGTCATTACTACTTGCTTAACCAGCTGACAAGGTACTCACTTGCCTTGCAAATTAACAATGCTTATAAATCACCAGGAGCAACTTAACTTGGAGGAAGGCGCTGTTCCACCCAAAGCATTATTTGACTATGACACTTCTCGCTTTTACCATGCAGCCTATATTATTAAAATAGACTCTGAAATGTCTACTTGAATTGGAACATCCTTTTCAATGGATCACTGAAAATGCCCATTGTCTTGATTTCTGGAGATATTTCATGTGCGCCACACAATCTCTTAACAAAAAGGAAAAGCCAGAAAGTAAATTCACCTCGACATAGTGAAACAAAAGAGCACGTCTGTTTCATAAGATCATGCTTAGGCTTGGCTGCTTTTAAGATGTTTCAAGGGATTTTCTTTCTTTTTTTTTTTTCTCCTTCCAAACTACCTTCTTTATTTAAGGATCCCTATTTGCCCTCCTGCCTTTTCTACGGTGTCACTTATTGCTTTGCCAGAAACTAAATGAATGTGAGGACACAAAGGGACAATGAGATTCGTTACCCGAGGCAAGAAGCCACCTGCATGCATTTAGAGAGGCTCCTTCTCATATATCTTGCCAGTTTGTACCAAAGGCATTAAGAGGAGGGCCACCACTCAGCTTTCTTACCCAGGGCGGATGAGGGAGGGATTATCCCAAACTGAGGAGTTCTGAAGAAGCCAGGGCAAAATGCACCCAAATTATTATTGTTGTTGTTGTTGTTGTTGTTGTTGTTGTTGAGATTATTCACTCCAGTCCTTTCCTGCTACGAAGAAATTACAGAGAGGTAGTGGTAATTGATCCATCCTGATTGACATTAAATGCATCTAATTATAAGTTATTTTTAGGCATAAAGAGGCCAATGCCATGTAGGCCAGACTGAAAGGGCAGAGATGTTAAGTGACCTGCCCAGTTCATTCCTCACCACCTTTACCCACTACCATATGGCAAGTCACAATAATATGAACAACTCAAGATGTCTTGCTCTCAATAGTCAATGGTAGTTCAGAGATTGCAGACCCCTTTGTCTTTCAGCTGAACAACTGGCTTTGTTTCTCCCTTTTATTCCTTATTCTCTCTTCTCTCCACTCCTTGCCAAATTCTACAGAAATGAAGTTTGGAAATATTAGGCAGAAAGCGTCACACAAAGCCCACACACTAAACACATTCATAACCGCTGCCTTGAAAGACAAAATATAAAGGAAAAGCTAGCAGGGGAAGTCTCAGTGTAATGAAAGACCCATCTGGGCAGTGACAAGTTATCTAGCTGAGAGTAGGAAGTCAATGACCGTTGTTTACATGGAATAAATGAAGGCACTATTTATGCAAGAAGCCCCATTGTACCCAGCTGAGACGAAAGACACAGAGAGAGAAAGTCTGTGTGGTTTGCACACTTCAGATTTCGCCAAGCATGAAGAACACCTGCGAGATCAACTCATGAGGCATTTGTGTGGTGGGCAGAGCAGGTGATGGAGGAAGGTCTCACTGTCAGGACATGCTGCTGTCAGCATAAGTCACTGCAGGGTGAACACTTCCAGCACAGGGCCTCCTGGCCCCCGTCCAAGGTGCCTCCTTACTGAATTACCGAAAGGACTCCTGATCAGGCGACCCTTCTAAAAGGTCAGCCATCGTGCAGCCCCAGGGATGACATGACGGCAAGGCCCTATTACAGCTCTCATCTGGAAGCTAACCTGCTTCCCAAATGATTGGTGTTCGGGAAGAACCAATGACTGGAACCATTATGGAGTCTGGCTCATAGCAGGCATTTAATATTTGTCGAATGAGTAAATGACCACAATTTTAACTGTCACCTATGGAAGATTTAGTCTCACGTTCTAAGTTTGCTGATTATTCGAGAAAGTAGATATCTGAGAAATTGCAGTGTTTTCCTTCTCATTCTATAAGCTACAATATAGGTGCTATATGCTAAGTGGCACAAAATAAAGAAGGAAGGAAGGAAGGAAGGAAGGAAGGAAGGAAGGAAGGAAGGGTGGGAGGCAGGGAGGGAAGGAAGAAATATCCTCCCAAGTTATTAAACAAAACACTGTGTTCAATTCCCCGAGCCAAGGAAAGGTGAGAGGGGCCTGCACCAGCAGTCAATCTAGAAAGCTGGTCCGTGAGGGCCAGAATTATCTTTTATTCATAATCCAATCAGGGCAGAGCCTATGGGGAGAGGCCCAAGCAGGCAATTAGAGCCTGAGACATCTGAGGCCATGTATTAAGACCCTAGCATAACCTGAACAGATATTTTTCCAAAGAGGACATACAGATGGTCAACAGACACATGAAAAGATGCTCAACATCGCGCATCATCAGGTAAATACACATCAAAACCACCATGGGACATCACCTCACAGCAATCAGAATGGCAAGTAGCAAAAAGACAAAAAAATAATAGGTGTTGGGGAGGATGTGGAGAAAAGGGAATCCCTATGCACTGTTGGGAATGTAAATTGGTGCAGCCGCTGTGGAAAACAGTATAGAATTTCCTCAAAAAGTTAAAAATAGAACTGCCATATGATCCAGGAATTCCACTTCTGGGTATTTACCTGAAGAAAACAAAAACACAAACTTGAAAAGATGTATACACCCATATGTTTATTGCAGAATTATTCACAATAGCCAAGGTATGGAAGCAACCTAAGTGTCCATCAACAGATGGATGTGATGTGGTATATATACATGATGGAATATTACTCAGCCATAAAAAGGATAAGATCTTGCCATTCATGATACCATGGATGGACCTGAAGGGTATTATGCTAAGTGAAGCAAGTCAGACAGAGAAGACAAATTCTATATGATTTCACTTACATATGGAATCTAAAAAACAAAACAAATAAATGGAGAAACAAACAGAAAACAGAATCAGAGTCATTATTACAGAGAACAACAGGTGGTTGCTAGAGGAGAGATGGGGAGGGAAATAGGTGAAATGGGTAAAGGAGATTAAGATGTACAAACATCCAGTTATAAGTAAGTCACAGGGGTGAGAAGTACAGTACAGGAAATGTAGTCCATAATATTGTAATAACTTCGTATGGGGACAGATGGTAACTACTCTTACCATGATGAGCATTTCGTGATGTACATAATTGTTGAATCACTATGTTGTACACCTGAAACGACTGTACTATTGTATGTCAACTATACTTCAGTTAAAAATAAAGCCAAATTTAAAATTTAAAAAATTAAAAAACATAGATCCAGACAGAGCCAGAAAGTAGGTGAGTGAGAAATGACAGAGGGGGAAGGGGAGGAAGAAGGGTTGAGTGTAGGGAGAAGTAAGTCAGAATATGAAGAATTAGAGGAGTTCCGTATGAAACCTGAGGAGTTGAGCTGAGGAATGGGCGAAACCAAGCTCTCAGGTTAGGCATGTAGTGAATTTTAAAAGTAGTTTGGGGTGCCTGGGTGGCTTGGTCAGTCAAGTGTCCAACTCAGCTCAGGTTTTGATCTCCTGGTTTGTGAGTTCAAGCCTCGCGTTGGGCTCTGTGCTGACAACTGAGAGCCTAGAGCCTGCTTCAGATTCTGTGCTCTTCTGCCCCTCTCCGACTTGTGCTCTTTCTCTGTCTCTCAAAAATAAATAAATGTTAAAAAAAATTTTTTTAATTCAAAAATAGTTTTAAAAATAATGGATTTTATTTTGTATTCCCTAACCATATTTTCTCTCAACATTTTATTATAAACATTTTCAAATATAACAGAGAGGCAGAAAATTATACAGTGAATACACCACCTCATAGTTGCTCTACCACAAATTGATTCATCCATCCATTCCTCTTTCCTATTATTCACCCATTCTATTTTTGCTACTTTGTTTCCAGCATTTTCCTATGAAAACATAAGTCTATTGTTAAATGCTCATTGTTTTTGTTATTCTATCCAGGTGACAGTAGATGGGACAGCAAATTGTCTCACAATATATATTTTCCTCTATTTCCATAGTAACAATTGTAAAATATGTATATGGAAATTTAGTATAAAAACTACATTCCCCAGCCTCCTTTGCAGCTAGGTATAGCCATGTGACTAAATCATGACCTGTAAAATAGGAAGTGTCATGTGACAGCTTCCAGGATGTTTCCCTTAGAGGCAGCATGCCTGGTTTCCCGTCTTCAATTCTGCTGCCTGGAACATGGATGTCACGATGTGGACAAGGAACACAGCCTAAAGATGGCATTGTGCAGCTGTGAGCTGGGTGAAGTTTGCAGTTTCGAAGACTGCGTGGGGCAGAGCCATCATAACAGTCCTGGACTGCCTACCTTGGACTAAATTTATATGAAAGGGAAGTCAACATCATTCTTATTTATGCTACTGTTATTTTCAGTGTTCTGTCACTTGCAACTAAACCTAATTCTAACAAATACAACAAGACAAAAATCAAACAATACAGAATGTCACTTGCTTAGAGTGAAAAACAAGTGACATTTCCCAGGACCTCCCTAGCCCCAGTTGAGCTCCCTACAGGTACACTTTTAACTCTTTTAACTACTTACTTCCACATCTCTAAATACTGTTTCTATTTTTATGTCTCCGTTTTTCCATTGTAGATGCCATCTCTTGACTTCAGCTCACTGAGCCTCTCTTCCATTCCTTTATGCTTCCTGTCAATAAAAGTTCATTGCCATTTTGATTTCTCTATTATTTGTCCTGGTAAATGGAGTATTATTTATACTGTTATTTCTTTTTCCATCAACTAAAGATGAAATACCTTGTTTCTCTGCTTTGTAGATGAGGTCATGAGCCTGCCTACCTCCTAAGTCTCTCCACTTCTCTGCTGTCATCTCAATCTCCATTGTTTTCATGTTTCCACTGTCTACACTGGTGCCATTTGCATGCTTTGACTGACAGCTTCACTTTAGAGTGAGGGGTGCCTTCCTTTCTTTATTCTTTTCGATTCTGAAATGCCAGAATGTAGGGGAGTTTGCTCTAGGGTGTCAACTCCTACCTTTGGTGGCCTAATTTGGCTGTGGTCCTCTAGCTTTCAATCTAGAACTCACACAGTATACTGTAATTATGTGTTTACATGTCTATACAACCAGGCCCTTTATCCTTAGGCACACCAAGTGTGTGGCACATGGAGCTATAATGGATGACCAAGTTTTTGATTGACAAAACTGAACCAGAACCCTGGTAATTTACTTCATATCGATTGCTCCTGGAGATTTCTTGAAAAGTCAGTGCTTGAGGACCAATTTAGCAAGCCCACGTTTTCCTGCAATACAATCAGCTCTATTACTTCTTGGCAGATAAAAGTGAAGTTTGCATAGACCCATTAAGCATGTTTCTCTTTCTTCAAGTCTCAGGGGCTCTAGAAACCTTAGTGGACACCCTGGAAACACCATGTTTGAGATGAAGAACCACATCTCTGTAAAGTTAAGATCAAGCTGAGAGTACAAATGCCTGTTTGGTGGCCACAGACAGAGGCTTTTGAAATCATAAGACACAGCTCCAAACATGCTGCTGGTTCAGCGCATGTTTTCTCCACAAAGAGACATGAGAATGCAGGAACTTATGTTCAGATGCATTTAAATGGGAAGAATGGCAGGCCTCTCATGTGTATTTTTGGCACAAAAATTCAAACCATAATAAACATAAGAAGCACATGTTTCTGAAGACCACTTTTAATTTGGTGCTATTAGGTTGTCGAATGAAGATGGAGATAGGCACTCTAAAATTAAAAATATGTGTACTGAGGGGCGCCTGGGTGGCTCAGTCGGTTAAGCGTCTGACTTCAGCTTGGGTCATGATCTCACGGTCTGTGAGTTCGAGCCCTGCTTTGGGCTCTGTGCTGACAGCTCAGAGCCTGGAGCCTGCTTCGGATTCTGTGTCTCCCTCTCTCTGGCTCTCCCCAACTCATGCTCTCTCAAAACTAAATAAAATTTTAAAAAAATATGTGTACTGATATGTCTTCCCTACTTTGTTTCATGCAAGTTCAAGCCTGTCTGACTTCTCAGACCAAGTTGTCAACAGCTCAGTGGAGATCTCAGGGCTGTAAATTTGGAGAAGACAGTGAAAGGTAATGGCACCCATCCTTCTCATCCCAGGTGAGACAGACTCGAAACCACTCTGGAAGTCTTTTGCCCAATCCTACCTCCTTCCTTGCTGATATCATTACATCCAGACCATAGGCAGGAGTGATCAGTGGGTAGAGCTCATATAAAAAAGTGGAAACATGAGTGGAAAGACAATGAAGTGACCCCAAAATGAATGACCAAATGATTCAAGTAGCAGAGAAAAATCCCAGACAGGATCAGGCTGTCCCAGAAAAGGCACTGTGGTGATGTGCCAGTCCTCAAATAACACTTTCTCCCACAATCCCATATGGCAGTGTGCCTACCATAGTGCAGCTACATGCATGAACACTCCACCTCCTACTACACTGCCCTCTTTACAATGCCCCGGCCCACAGGGTTCTCAGGGGTCAGTGGCTCAGATCCCCTCAGCCAGTCAGCCATTGTTACCACCCTCTTGCTACCCAGTGTCCCTTATTTGGCAAAACTGTGCTCATCTGCTGTGTCATCTACTATATCGCTATCCCTCTCAACCTACTCTCT
Source organism: Acinonyx jubatus (assembly GCF_027475565.1). NCBI lineage: Eukaryota > Metazoa > Chordata > Mammalia > Carnivora > Felidae > Acinonyx > Acinonyx jubatus. The sequence continues at coordinate 63,632,968 of NC_069391.1, forward strand.
AGACTGCTAGCTATTCCTCGAAGATCCACTCCTTCTTCCTGTGGTAAAAGAGTAACCAAATTTCAACTGGCCAGATGGCAACCTAGCAGTAAGACTACATTTCCCAGTCTCCCTTGCTAACTGGTGTCATGTGACTAAATTATTGTAGGAATATGTGTAATTTCCAGGTCTTGTCCTTAAAGGGAATGGTTGTGCTTTCCCTTTTCTCCTTCCTGCTGGCTGGAATGCAAAGCTGTCATAGGTGTCTGGGAGCTAAATGGACCAGAAGAAGGCACAGTGCCCAGGCAGAGAGAGCCTGGTGCCATCAGGCCACCATTGCAGCCCTGGATTGCCTACCCAACCCTGGATTAAGTAAGAAATAAGCTTCTGTCTTGTTTCAGCCACTATATTTCCGAGTCTTTTTGCTCTGCACAAGCAGCACCACTCCAGGTCATTTTTACCATGTTCACGACCTACTCCAAATGCCACAACTCTGTTCCCACATCCCTAGCACCTCACTGCACCCTTCCATTACCCTCAACCAAGTCCTAACTTTCCCCACGTTCATCTTCCTTTTGTGCACTGCGCTTGGAGTGCTCAGTATTAGAGTAGTGGGGAGTGCTTGTTTAGGGTGGTAGTTCTTCATTAAAGGGAACCAAAAAGTACATTTGAGTTCATAGAAGGTAACCAGTAAGTGCTTGTCAAATGAATGTATGACCAGTACAAAGTCCTACCTCCTACCATTAAATGCAAAGGAACCAGCTAATAGAAATTTCCCCCTCAAATTCTTTAAAACAATTATCAGCATCGTTATCTTACATTATTTAATTAATGTGCTAAATTCTGTGCTAGTAAGCAATTTGCATGCATTGTTTTTTAATCTCAAAAGAATTTGATAAGCTATGTATTATTTTTTTAGTTTAATTTTTATTATTATACCCATTTTACAGAGGAGGAAACTGGGCTGGGAGAAGCTAAGTAAACTTGCCTTAGGCAAGCTCAGGGGCAGAGCCAGATTCAAAGCTACGTCAGCCTTGTTCCAGTCTGCATTTTTAAAAAAATTTTTATTTTGTTTTTATTAATTTTTTTTAATGTTTATTTATTTTTGGGACAGAGAGAGACAGAGCATGAGCAGGGGAGGGGCAGAGAGAGGGAGACACAAGATCCGAAACAGGCTCCAGGCTCTGAGCTGTCAGCACAGAGCCCAAAGCAGGGCTCGAACTCACGGACCATGAGATCATGACCTGAGCCGAAGTCGGACACTTCACCGACTGAGCCACCCAGGAGCCCCATCCAGTCTGCATTCTTAATCACGGTGCTAACGGCGGTGGTTGAAGACCAAGAAACAGGTAACTGCAGAATGAGTTTCTGGAGCTCTTTCTCTTCATATTTGCTGCACTGGGAAGTCCCCCCCCAAACCCTTGAGACAGTCACTGTGGCAGATCATGCAGAGACCACTGTTTGCCACCTAAGAGCAAATGGCCCAGATATCCCGGGTTCTGGATACACAGATTTCCAGAAACACCTAATACTTATTTCAAGTTATTTTTTAAAGCAAAATAACTCACATTTGTTGTACTTTCTGGTAAATAAATGTTTTACAAACCCTAGCTCACTTAATTCGTAAAACTATCTTATAACACAGTCGGGCCTATGATCTTATTCTTCCCATTCCCCAGAGGAGGAAACCAAGACCCAGAAAGATTATTGACTGTGCCAGTAAGTGGCTGAATAGGGATTTGAACCCAGGATTTTTGCTTCCTTCATGTCTCACGCTCTTCCTATTTAGCCCACTAACGCTCATCTGTCCCTCACCCACCCCCTTCCCTGAAGCAAGCTACAGAGAAATTGTTTTCCAGAAGGAAAAACAAATAATACTAAGTTTTAAAATACTTCGAAATAGTTTTTTGGAGGTATCCAGTCCCGATAGCTAGGAAAGCTGTTGAAAGCACAAAGTTGAGTGGTGTGAATTCAGCCAAGACTGGGGGAAAAATGCCATCCATAGTTTTCACTTAGGTGGCCAAAGCTACCTACGTTTTTCTAGTAGTTTCTGGCCAAAGCCCACATCTGACAAACCATCTTGAACCCTGAGAAGTCTCCTGCTCGCCCACCTCCACAGAGAACAGGATGGGTGAGGTCCAGGTAACGGGATGCCAGCAGGGCAGGGGCCGCACTCTGACGCCAGCGCGGACGGGCGCCGGGCACCCACAGGATGCCGGTTTCCTCCGTTGCCAAACACCAATGAAACGCCCAGTCTTTTATTTCTCCATATTCAGGTCGGATGCAGAGCCTGTTCACCTGGACACTGAACTTTTTGGTTGAAAGCTTACCCGAAGCGAACAGGGAGTTTCTGTGCTGGGTATGTTCCCGGGGCCATGGGTCCACGGGGGTGAGGGGAGGATGACTCAGCGGCGAACAAAGGCCTGCCCCAGTCACGAGTCACGCTGGGCCGCTGCTGAGGACAGCAGAGACAGCGGAGAAGAACGGCCGCAGGCCCGGGGAGGGCAGCCGCCAGAGCTGTGGGTTGTTTTCGGGAGACACCGCTGGGCTCGGCCGGTCTGCTCCCGGGGCTGCAGGGCCGGCGACCGCCGACTCGGGGAACGTGGGGACGTAGGGACGTGAGGTCTAGCCCAGGCCGCGCGGCCTCCTGAGGCCAAAGCACTGTTAACAAGAAAGAGAAGGGGCCAGGCCAGGGCAACAGCCTAAGTCAGGACAAGGGGTGAAGGTGTGAGAGAAGAGAGAGCAGGGGGAGAGCGGGATCCTGGGTGTGTGTGTGTGTGTGTGTGTAAGAGAGAAATCCTTTGGGGGTGGGGGACAACCAGGTGAACTGGTGGCCCCTGGGAAGTGGTGGACATCACTTCCTCTCTCACCTCAGGCCAGTCCCTGCCCTGGCCACTGCATATCACCACCTCCACCCTGCCACCCCCTACCCCCACCCCTGCAGCCTTCCTGGTCCCAAATGCCCCAGGAATCGCTCAGCCCTTCATCCCTCCTAGCAAGCACCTCTTCTGTTTTCTCAGCACTGTTGAAGAAGGTTGGGACACTCTAAACAGTCCTTGGGCACCTTCCAAAACTATACGTCTAAAAAGAAAGGGGGGTTGTAAAAGAGGCCTTTTAAAATGAGGGCTCCCTCCCTCACCTTCCTTGACTAGGAACAGACTCAAATCTCCGCAGCTCACTGCTGTTTCTCTCTTAGGAAAGATGTTCCCCCTGCCCGCCCCCCTCCCTCAGGCTGTCTGTCGGCAGGGAGGGAGGTTTGGAAAGCCTTCAGGATAAGCAACAGTGGGAACGCTGAGCTTTCACCCAGAGAAGGCCACACACGGAGACAGTGCACGAAGAAACACACACACACACACACACACACACACACACACAAATACGTGCAAACAAAAAGAAATCTCCATTCAGTCCATCTTTCAACACGAAGCAAACGCATGGCAAACATTGCAAAATCTGGGCTTGGCTGGAGGTGGCCACAGGGTCTTTAGATGGGTATTAAAGCAATTGGCAGACATTAACCCTTTGTGTGCTGTCTGTCATTTTATTCTTCACACGAGAATGGAGGGAGATACTGGGTTTTAAGACAGCCTCAAAAACAATCAAAAGTGATGGTGTCAGAGAATGCAGTTAAGGAAGAGAAGCAGGACACTAAACTGAACATTTGAATGATATTAAAATAAAATTAAAATGTTTTAAAAGTCGACGACTGCCGTATTAATTATTGCGTATTTATCCCAACTTCAGTAAACATATAAACTACCAGGAGGTGAACTCAAGTGTGGTTGTGGGATTATCTAGCTCAGGGCTTCTTAAACTTGAATATGCACACAACCCCGCTGGGGGTCTGGGGAAAATGCAGAATCTGATCCAGGAGGTTGGGAGTGGGGCCTTGCTGACAAGCACCTGTGGGACAGCAGCGGCTAGCCAAGGGTACATGGGTTTTTCTCTTCTTTCCATCCTATGGTATTTTCGAATCTTCTCTAATGAACCCAGTACTTACTTTAACAATCGTGAGGCTATTTTCCTTCTGGAGATAAGGTATTTGTAGATGGAGCCCAGCGCCTCATCTGACCAGATCCTGGGAGATGAGACTTCGCAACAGGAAGGGCAGTTCAGAAGCTTTGATCCTCAGCCTAGAGTAGGGGTCGCTGGGGAATCCCTGGGAAGCTTGACAAAGCGTTTGCCCCCTGGGGACTTGTCAGAATGGGGTGGGGGGAGGCTGTGTAATTGGAGCACTCCTGGACCACACACCACGCTGGTTCCCCAGGGCAGAGAGCCACCACTGCAGACACTCTGGCTCAGACTTTCCACTTAACTCTCATTCAGATCTAAGCCTGCATGTGGCTCTGGCTGCAGTGGCCTGGAGTGGCAGAATAGAAACATACCATATTTTATGTTCTTAACCAGTAAAACCCAATGTTTATATAAGGAGGGCCATTCACCCCTCACACTTTGTGTTTGTGCTAAAGAAGCCATCCCACAACTCACTTTTATATAGAATTGGGAAACATAAAGAAGTGGCAGTGGCCGAGGGGTGAAGGGGTGTGGGAGGTACAGACTTTCAGTTATGGAGTGAGTCAGGAGGACCACAGGTCCAGCACAGAGAATATAGTCAAGGGGGGAAATTTGGTGTGAGCTTGTTGCTATCATAGTTGCAGACTGAGGCAAGTAACCAGACAGGACCCTGGGTTTTAGAGGTTTACAAAGTGGCACCAAGAATCTGACAGTTACAAAATACCAGATAAATGGGCATCTTGGTGAGTCTTTCCATCAGTAGGATAATGTGAGAATAAGCCCACTGACCCAATCAAAGGAGGGACACAGAGACTCAGAGCACAGTGAAGAGAGGCTTTAATCAAGGCATTTGCAAGAGCAGGTGTCTGATGGACAGGCACACTTGGGGCAGTTACAGCAGGTAATGATCTCCTAGCAGGCGAGTCCTCTCCTGGTTCCTCATTGGCTGAGTACTACAGAGTCACAGCCTTACCCGGAGGTCACCTATGCCCCCGAGAGGCAAAAAGTAGTCTGATTGGAATAAACATACATTCCTTGAGGTGATGCAGAGGCTTTCAGTCCCTCCTCCCTTTATCCTATGGCGCATGCTCATTGCAAAGCCCATGAAAATAAGCCCATGAAACTAAGCCTGTGAAATGGAAAGAAGGAGAAGAACCAGGAAGTGAAGTGTGTACAGGTTTGGGATTCCATTGTAGGGGGTGGGGAGAGTTCGTACATATTTCCAGTAGGTTGTAAACCTACTGTTAACTGGCCAGCTTTTATTTAGTATTTCTGAAAATGAATCATCTTTCTTACTTCTCACAGATAAGTCAGAAGCATCACTGCCCAAAATGTTCCTCTTCTATGGAAATACAGAGAAATTGGGTTCATTCAAAATGCTGTCATAGCAGATGATAGTTACACATGGGGTGAGCATATCATAAGTATAAACTTGTGGAATCACTATGTTGTAACCCAAAACTAACATAAAATTGCATGTCAACTATACTTAATTTTTTAAAAAATATAATAAATCCAACTGCTCTGCAGTGAAATGTAACTGATGTTAAAAACAAGACAACGGGTTCAAAATGGAGTCACTTATGCCAAGCCTCACATCACCCAACCAAGACTTAATTACAGTCTTAGCTCTCCCAAAAATGAAATTTTAAACCCGTCAGTCAGGAATCACCTGATCAGCACTAGTTAGTTAAACTGCCTAACAGATCCCTGCTATCCCCTGAAGAAAAGGGAAAGGAAAGAAAAAAACTTTGCAATAACCAACCCACTTTTTTGCCTACTATAACTTCTTGTATCTGTTCCCTTCTGTCTATTAAAGTCTTTAATTTTGCACAACAACTTGGGCCTCCTATTTACTATATTGAATTCATTCTGCGCAGTTTGAATCATTTTTGCTCAAATGAGCTCTTAAATGAAAAAATGCTGTCACAAATACCGCAATATTAGTTTAATCATCAGTAATGTGCACATTTACATTTTTTTTGTTGTCATGCTTCAAGGATAAGGAAAATGAGATAGGTTGGTTTGTGTGCTATATTCTCCGTGTTTTATTTGATTAGTCAGGTCTCCTACAATTCAAACCAGTGTAAGAAAATGAGAATATATTGAATTATGTAACTGAAATGTCCACCTTCAGACATAGCCAGATCCAGAAACTCCAGTGAGGCCATCAGAACTTAGCCTCATTCTTTCCCTCTCAGTTCAGCTTCCCTCCATGTTGGCTGTTTTATCAGGCAGACTGGAGACAGATGCCAGGAGGTTCAGGCTTATTCTTTATCCTCTGAAACTCTAGAAAAAGAAGAATCTCTGTCGTAACAGTTCAAACATCCCCTCATTGAGTCTTATTAGGTAGGCTTGGATTACATACAGGAATCTAGACCAATCACTCCGACATGGGAAATGCATTCCTCAGGCCTGGGGCAGGTGTCCACCTCAGATCCAGACATAAATATAGTCAGGGATTTAAGAGTGGAGAAGCATTCTGGAAAAATATGGATTCTATGATTAAAAGGAAAATATTTCTAGGCAAGAAAAAGAATGTGTCCAGTTCGGTATATAATTATCAATATACTAATATTCATAAATAGTCTTTTTTGAACTTTACAATTCAGGTTGATTAGCTGGAGCAGTGGTTCCCAAACTTCTGTATGTCTTGGTTCACATGGAAGAATTAGAATGTGTGTAGGCAGCCTGGGGTGGGGAGGAGTTGGGCTTTGGGATCCCCACGGTGGCTGCTGATCCCCTGGCCAAAAGTTCCAAGCATCCCAAGTTCTGAGAGGAACAATAACTTGTTTTGCAGTCAACTCTTGGGAACCTCTAAGTTTGGGCACAATATGGTGCTTCAGGCCAAACGTGGCCATTAAAAAAAGAAAGAAAGAAAGAAAGAACTATTGCAACACAGTTCCAGGTTTATTGCTACCTACCCTAATAACTTCCCCTCCTCACCACACCCCGCCTTGCCTCCAAACAATCATTTTCTGAGAGCAATTATTTATTGAGCAATTATTTATTGAGCAATTATTTATTGAGCACATGCTGTGTGCCAGACAGTTTTAGGACCCTGGAGTATATTAGTGAATAAAACAAAGATCCTCATCTGGCAGAAATTCTTTCGAGTATATGTAGGTGGGTGGAGACAGACCATGAGTAATAAACATAATACATGAGTAAATTAAAAAGCATATTAGAAGGCTGTGTTAGGGAAAGAAAAAGTAGAGTAAAAGAAAAAGACTATTTCAAAAACAATTCAAGAAATGGCTCTGCCTCCAGTAGTTTCAGAGCTTTCCTTGTCTGTAAATTTCAGGAGACTTCGGGACAACGGATTGCAGTGCCCACATTTGGGCATCAGAGCATACCTGGAAGTTCTAGCCCAGGTCTACAGAGGAAAGGAAGGGCAAGACTTTTGCTCAGGAGAAATATAGCTAGTATCAAATACCAATATGGGCAAGCCATCACAGTCTCAAGCTTCAGACCTGCAAGGGATCTTCTAGGTTAGAATCACTTGCTTGTGCTGTAGATGAGAGTAGCACCAGGCTGGTCTCTGACTCAGGGTCTTGTGTGAGGGGACACAAGTCGCAGCTGGGGACTGTATTTATTATCTCTTGTTGCATAATAGATTATCCCCAAATTCAGTGTCTTATATAAGAATGACTTGTTAAAATCACAAAGTTTCTGTGGGTCAGGCACCTGGGCATGGTGGTAACAGGGTCCTGTTCTTCAGGGTTGACAAGGTGTTGGCTCCAACGTCACCATGAACTTTAAACAGAGATTCTCAACTGGGGCAGGATCTACTTCCAATCTTGCTGGGTGGTTGTCTGCGGGATTCGGGTCATCTGAGGCTGCTGGGCTGAGGACCTCAGTTCCTGCCACATGGGCAGTTTCATCAAAGCCAGCAAGAGAGAGAGGGTGCTAGCTAGATGGAAGGCAGTCTTTCGTAACCTAATCATAGAGCAAGTCAGTAGGCCCAGCCTGTGCCCAGGGCGAGAATTGCATCAGGTTATGACTACCAGGAGGTAGGAATTGTTGTGAACCATGTTCAAAGTCATCTACTCCAAGGACCCTGGGCTCTGCCTTCAGGATTTCTCTGTTAGGTTTCCTTGGCCCCTCACATTCTGTTTCTACTAAATGACAGCACTGCCAGTCCCACCACATAATTTCTTTAGTCTTGAGTGCTAGGGCGTGCTTTCATTCCCTCCCTGCATCTGCTTTTCCAGGTTTCTCTTAGTGAAGTTCACCCAAGGAGGTCGCCTCACTCAGAAGCTGACCGAAACTCAGCCAGGTCCGCATGGCCAGACAACTCTCACTTACTCAGCTGGTTTTAACTCCATTTCAAACTCCTAGCCCCAGTCAGACCCCACACCCGCCAAACCCACTGAGACACTTAGGAAGAAGGGGTTTTCCCCACAGGGAATTTGGAACAGGAAGCTTTTGTCAAACTGAGGAGTGAGGCCCCGACAGGGAGGATCGGTGGAAACATTTGGTCGGTGTTCATTGCTCTTGGGCATTTCCTGAGAGGATGGTTTCTCACGAACTGGCAGATAAATGATAGTAATGGATGGTTCTAAATAAAGAGAATTCTAACAGCCCTGCTCCAGCCTTGTCCATACAGGCCAGATTGCATTGTAAAGAAGACACAATTGAGCTTTCCTTCTGAGATCCAAATAAGGCAATTCCACAATTGATAGGGCACAGATTTGGGGGATGGCTGTAATCTCTCATGGTCCTTTCATAATGGGACATAGAGAAACACTGCACAGTACTGTGTCTGTGGCCCACAATCTAACACTATTCTAAACACATGCAAATGAAAACTTTGATGTGCTGACACACACTTCCTTTGTCCCTCCTCTTTAGTCCATTTCTTTTTTTAAATTTTTTTAATGTTTATTTATTTTTGAGAGACACAGAGTTTGAGTGGGGGAGGGGCAGAGAGAGAGGGAGACACAGAATCCCAAGCAGGATCCAGGCCCTAAGCTGTCAGCACAGAGCCCGACGCAGGGCTCGAATCCACAGTGAGCCCAAGTCAGATCCCCAAATGACTGAACCACCCAGGCTTCCCTAGTCAATTTCCCATATTTTATTATATATTTTCTTTAAATTTTTTTTTAATGTTTATTTATTTTTGACAGAGAGAGAGAGAGAGACAGAGCATGAGCAGGGGAGGGGCAGAGAGAGAGGGAGACACAGAGTCGGAAGCAGGTTCCAGGCTCTGAGCTGTCAGCACAGAGCCCAACATGGGGCTCGAACTCACAGACCGTGAGATCATGACCCGAGCCAAAGTCGGACGCTCAACCGACTGAGACACCCTGGCGCCCCTATATATTTTCTTTAAAACCCCTTTTCTATTATGGCATCTACCCATAGTGGCCATTTTGAAACTCCATCTGCTAAAACATTTGGGTCACTTATGTCTTGTCTCCCTTCCTTCATCCTTTTTTTTTCCTTCCTTCCCTCCCTCCCTCTCTGTCTCTCCTTCCCTCCTTCCCTCTTCCCTTTCTTCCTTCTTTCCTTCCTTCCTTCCTTTCCTTCTTTCCTTCTTTCTTGCTATGATGCCCATGCCTTTCATAACCTTGAATGGCTTTCATAAACTAAACTGACTTTTCCAAAGCAGTTTTTAAAAACTCATCTGAAGCAGAGAGGTAGTGGTTATAATGTATTCCCCACAGCCCAGTGTGGTCACCAAATGCAATCCCTTGAGGGCTGGGTTCCCTTTGATTGTACAGCCTTCACCTCAAGATCACTGTCTGACCTTCCCGGGCAGGATGCCACTGACACATCCTCTTCTATTCTTCTTGGGGTACCCACATCTCTCCTCTTATCCTTACAGCCAGTTTTTAAAGAAGGCTTTCATTTCCACTTGGAGTCTCAAGCATGTTGACAATGTCTACTTTGGTTATTCTTTTTAAAAGATTTTTCTGTTTCTTTTTCTTTAATTACTCGTTTGTGTACATACTTTTCTTTCACTGGAAAATCGTCATTGTGTTAGCGTGCCAGAGCTGTCAAAACATAGTACCACAGACAGGGTGGCTTAAACAGGAATTTATTCCTCACAGTTCTGAAGGCTGGAAGTCTGAAATCAAGGTGTAAGCAGGATTGGTTTCCTCCGAGGCCTCTCTTCTTGGCTTGTAGATGGCTGTCTGCTCCCTCTGTCTTCACACAGTCTTCTCTTCCCTCGTGTGTGTCTGTGTCCTAATCTCCTCTTCTTGTGAGAACACCAGTCAGATTGGATTAGGGCCCACCCTAATGGCCTCATTTTAACTTAATCACCTTTTAAACGCCGCGTCTCCAGATGCAGGTACATTCTGTGGTACTGGAATTAGGATTTCAACAAGTGAGTTTTGTGGGTGGACATGATTCAGCCCATAATAGCCATAAAATACAAATAAACAAAAAGAATATAAAAAATCACATAGAATCACAATTTTTGGGCTTCCAGTGGCTTCTGATTGTGCTTCGCATAAATTTTACCTCCTTATTTCAGCTACAGCTCCCTACCTGATTTGACCTTATCCCTCTCACACACCTCCTTGGTCACTCACACCCGTCACACTGGCTTGCTTGCACGCGCCCAATGCCCATTCTCCTCAGGGTCTTTGCACTTGCTCTTCCCAAATATGTGCATGTCTGATGCCTTCTGATGTCTTCTGATCATAGACTCAGTTCACATATAGAAGATATGAGAGCCTTCTGTGACCCTCATCTGATGTTGCCCTCTCCTCAGGGATTCTAGAACAGAGCTTCTCCACCTCAGCACTGCTGACATCTTGGGCCAGTTAACTCTTTCTTGTGGAGGCTGTTCTGTGTACAGTAGGATGTTAGCACCATCCCTGGCTTCTACACACTAGGCAAGTTGCGACAATAGAAAATGTCCCCGGACATTTCCAAATTCTCCCTGGGGGGCAAAATTGGCCCCAGCTGAGAAGCCCTATTCTAGAGAAACAGTGTAGTGTGGTGGTGAAGTGTAGGCATGGGAGCACCAATCCTCACTCTCATCTCTGCCTCAGTCTTCTCATTTATAAAATGAGAATACCAATCATTAATGATATACTAACTCATTTTATATGAATTGGGTTAGTTAGTTTAATATGAGGTAGATTATTGTGAAGATTCAATGAGATAATATACATCAAGCGCTTGGAGCAACACCAGACCCAGAGCAGGCATTCAGTAAACTTTAGATGTGATTGTTCCCTCTCACTATCTGGATATTTTCCTATATATGTGTTTATTTATTAGTCTGTAAATGCCTCAAGGTGCCTAGAACACTGCACAGCACATAGTGAGTGCTCAATGACTATGTGATGAGTGAGGAAACAGAGGTCTGTCCGCACCAGAACAGAAAGCCATTGTCTATTGTGTTCCAGGACACACCTCAAGTGCAGATGGCACACAGCACATGGCACATAGTAGGTATTCAGTAATTATATGCGCTGATTTATAGAACATATTGAATGAATGGAGAGATTTATTGTAAACTCAGGTACATATTTCCTCAACTTGCCTTTTGTTATTGATTGCTCTTCCCATCATCCTTTTCTTTCCCCAGGAGCTTTGGAGGAAATCAGAGAACAGATCTGGCCCCTTTTCCTTCCCTGAAGGGACTCCTATGCTGAGGGGATCTTTAAGGTTCCTGACTAGCTCAACGGTCTAAATCTCTGCTTGACTTCCCCTTCTCTGAGCCCTGACAACCCCCACTTACCCTGGGCTCCTCCCCATCCATCCCCATCCATGCCCAGAGCAGTGACCATCTTACCTGCTTCCTGCAATGAGCCATGGCCTCTCCCTCCAATAGCTCACAGTGAGTCTGTGGTTACACCATCCTACCAGGAGGTGAATTCACAGTCATCCACAGAAGCACAGGAGGTATCCAAGCCCCCAATGTCACTGCATGGAAGTTACCAAATACCTGTTTCACAAGCATCTCACATAGTGAAGGAAGGTTCCAGTGGACTCTTCATGATGTCCATAAGTGATGTCTGCATTCTGGTCATTAAACTGCATTAGCTCTCTGAAGCCCATCTGTAGCATAAGCAGGCCATTGTTTAGTATAAAAGTGACACCAAGCACATTCGTGTTTGCTGTATGTCAGGCATGGTTCCAGTGCTGATTGTCTCCTGTACTCCTCCAACCACACTGTAGGTTGGTTACTGTAGTAATGCCCTCACTTTATGGACAAGACACTGTCTATAAACTTCCTCCAGTTTAGGATGGCCAGCTTGTTCCCGTTTGCCCAGGATTTCCTCGTTTCAATGCTATAAATCCCATAACCCAGGAAACCTCTCAGTCTCTGGCAAACCAGAACAGTTGGTCATCCAATTCATGTCACCCAGCCTGTGAGCAGCAGAGCTGGGATTTAAACATCTGCCCTCGTCAGTCAGGGGCCTGCAGAATCCATACTCTTAACTCCTATGGAATGTGGCCTCCAAGGATTTGTGATGTACAGTAACCTAAGAAAACTCAATCCATCAGTTAATCAAATTCAGGAAGACCCTCTGAAATAAATCTTATTTTCATAATGACAAAAAGAAAAAAAAAGATGGATCTGCTTCACCAAAACCATCAAGAGTACAGAGGAAATGAAGTTGACATTCCCCCTTGGCTAAAATTATCCAGTGTTTGCCTCAATTTTCTCCCTTGTCCTTGGCCACGAAGACCTAGTCATTCATTTTATGATCTTGATCCAGAAGCTATCCCCATGGCTAAGAGGATGAGTCAATGATCTCACATGTTGATACTAGATGAACATAAAACATACCTAATTTGTTTCTTCACTGCATTGCTTACCTGGCAAAAACTACTGCTGGGGCACTTGGGTGGCTCAGTCGGTTAACCATCCAACTGCAGCTCAGGTCATGATCTCACGGTTCGTGGGTTCAAGCCCTGTGTCGTGCTCTGTGCTGACAGAGCCTGCAGCCTGCTTCAGATTCTGTATCTCCCTCTCTCTCTGCCCCTCCCCCACTCAAGCTCACTCTCTCTCTCTCAAAAATAAACATTAAAAAAATTAAAAAAAAAAATTACTGCTTAAGTATTTCCTCCAACCAACAGGATTGTTTCCTGAAGCTAATGGTACAGCTTAGAATAATAAAATAGGGATAAATAAAATAATAAAACAGTGTCAGCTGTTGGACTGAGTTTAAATCTGTCTTTAAAAAGGACAACACACACATACACAATTGGTTTCTCTTGATTATTATTATTTGTCTTTTGCTCAGCGCATATTAAACTCATTGCAAATATGCAGCCACATACCCTGGCTTCCAGGCTTGTTCTTAAAGTAAGAATGGCATTCTTGACCTCTCTCTGATCTAAAAAATTGAACCTAAAATCTACTCAGGGGTCCTGGGCTGCTTGGCACTCTCTCTTTGGCGAACTGTTCTTCATAAATCTGATTCTTGAATAGCCCGGGAAACGGGGCAGGCATGGGTCCTTCCCAATTCTGAATGATACTGAGCTCAGCTCTTGCCTTCAACTGTCAAGGGTATTCCTGGTGTTTGAGACAATAAGAAAGCTAGGAGATTAATGAAGAACCACCCTCTTTAGGAGTTAAACTTTATAACAAGTTTCTGCAGTAGCTATGCTAAAGAACCAGCTGGGGACTTGAATACAATCCTGCCTGTCCCACCTGGAGGTTCTGATGCAGGGGTACCAGGGTGAGCCCAGGCATCTTCATCTTTAGCAAGCTCCCCAGATGACTCTGATGGGTTTTGCAGTCTCAGTGGGAGAAACTCTGCCCTGAGATGCCAATTAAAGTTTGTCTCAGAAGGTGTTTTCTTAAAATCTCCCATTTAGGAAGAAATGGAAATCTAAAATGTAAAGTGTTTCCCAGATTTTCTCTTTGTTGTGAGTTTTGTGGGACACCCTCATCATGGGTGTCTGGGCAGGCAGACCATCACAGCACACATTTCACATGTGCAGGTGTAGCCATCCATTGTCATTGTGGTATAATACTCCAGAATATGGCCACACCATAGTGTACATCTGAGTTGGTTCCATCTTTGAGAAATTATGTACACTGCTACTATGAATATTTGTCTACAGTGTGAGCTTTCTTTAAAAAGGCTAAAGGTGGGGGTGCCTGGGTGGCTCAGTCACGTAAGCGTCCGACTTTGGTTCAGGTCATGATCTTGCAGTTTGTGAGTTCAAGCTCCGCATCGGGCTCTGTGCTGACAGCTTGAAGCCTGGAGCTTCGGATTCTGTGTCTCCCTCTCTCTCTGCCCCTTCCCCACTTGTGCTCTCTCTCTCTCTCTATCAAAAATAAATAAAATGTAAAAAAAAAATTTTTTTTAAAGGCTAAAGGTGGTCAAAGGATGGAAAGAGCCAAATGTCCATTGGCTGATGAATGGATAAAGAAGATGTGGTATATATATTCAATGGAATATTACTCGACAATCAAAAAGAATGAAATCTTGCCAGTTGCAACAACATGGATGGAACTAGAGAGTATTATGCCAAGCAAAATAAGTCAGTTAGAGAAAGACAAATACAATATGATTTCACTCATATGTGTAATTTAAGATACAAAACAGATGAACATAAAGGAAGGGAAGCAAAAATAATATAAAAACAGAGAGAGGGAGACAAACCATTAGAGACTCTTAAATACAGAGAACAAACTGAGGATTGCTGGTAGGATGTTGGGTGGAGGGAAGAGCTAATGGGGTGAGAGACATTAAGGAGGACACTGGTTGGGATGAGCACCACTGGGTGTTATATGTAAGTGATGAATCACTAAATTCTATTCCTGAAAAAATATATATATATGTGTGTATATATATATATACATATATATATATATACACACACACATATATATGTGTGTGTATATATATATATACACACATTATACATATATATTATACACACATATATATGTGTGTATATATACATACACACATTATACATATATATATATGTATTTGATTTTTAAAAATCTTAAGAAAAAACGAAGTTATAGTAATCAAAGCAGTTCGGTACTGGCACAAAAATAGACCATAGATCAATGGAATAGAATAGAAACCCCAGAAATAAACCCACAACCATATGGCCAATTAATTTTAGCAAAGCAGTAAAGAATATCCAATGGGAAAAAAGAGTTTCTTCAACAAATGGTGTTTGGGAAAACTGGACAGCTACATGCAAAAGAATGAAACTGGACCACTTTCTTACACAAAAAAATTCAAAATGGATTAAAGATTTAAATGTGAGGTCTGAAACCATAAAAATGGTAGAAAAGAGCACAGGCAGTAACTTCTTTGACATTAGCCTTAGCAACTTCTTTCAAGATATGTCTCCTGAGGCAGGGAAACAAAAGCAAAAAGAAACCATTGAGAGTACATCAAAATAAAAAAGTTTCTGCACAGTGAAGGAAACAATCAACAAAAATAAAAGACAACAGACTGAATGGAAGAAGATATTTGCAAATGGAATATCTAATAAAGGGTTAGTATCGAAAATATATAAAGAACTTATACAACCTAGCACTCAAAAACCAAATAATTCAATTAAAAAATGGACAGAAGACATGAACAGACATTTCTCCAAAGAAGACATCCAGATGGCTACAGACACACAAAAATATGCTCATTATCACTCATCATCAAAGAAATGTAAATCAAAACTCCAATGAGCTATCACTTCATACTTGTCAGTATGGCTAAAATCAACAACACAAGAAACAAAAGGTGTTGGCGAGGATGTGGAGAAAAAGGAACCCTCTTGCACTGTTAGTGGGAATGCAAACTGGTGCAGCCACTGTGGAAAATAGTATGGGGGCTTCCTCAAAAAAGTTAAAAATAGGGGTACCTGGCTGGCTCAGTTGGTAGAGCATGGGATTCTTGATCTCGGGGTTGTTCGGCGTAGAGATTATTTAAAACTAAAACCTTTTTAAAAAATGATTAAAAAATAAAAAGGCTAAAAGTGGAAGCCCATCTTTACAAAGGCCATCTCCAGTAAAGGCAAGGGTCAAAGACTGGTTAGAGACCAGAGACTGGGGACAAAAGACCAATAAGGCAGAGCAGGGGTCTCTGCAGAGAGGTGGACATGTCTATATCATCACCTTTTTAAAAAATGTTTATAAGGAATTAAAATAAAATGAAAAATAATTTATAAGAGACTAGCTTTAGTGTTGAGGAATGTCTGAGCTGGAAAGTTCTAGGTAATCAGTGCTCTAATTTCACAGATGTGGCCCTGTGAAGTGATTTGCCCATGGGCAAGAAGAGGTGTGAGAGAAAGAAGAACAGGACTAAATTATTTCACCAGGAAGCACTCCTTCGGAGAGGTTGGTGCAACTGTGCGCAGGTGGTGGAGATCAAGCTATCTGCTGTTATTTCCTTTCTACTTTTGATGTTCAATATCCCTGCATTTGAAATGTGTAGAGAAAACTGGTGTTTCAAATGTTTTTTTCAAATGCTGTGTCTGATTCCTGCTGGCTCCATCATCTCAGCCACATCTGTGATGGAGAGAGACGTCAACAACATCGCCGGGCCACAGCATCTGGGACTGAATCTAGACTGGGCCCCACTATGCAGGTGCCCACTCAGTTCCCTTATTTTGGAGGCAGTGGGGACAACCATTCAGCCATGCTCTACTTTTTTTTTTTTTAAGATTTTATTTTTAACTAATATGCACTCCAGCCACACTCTACCTTAATGAAGCATCTCTTTCTTCACACATCTGACACAAATTCAGTAGGCATTGGGCATCTATTAAGTGTGGGCACTGGGTACACAAAATGAAGATGACATGATCCTGTCCCCAAGTACTAGTAGGCCAGTGGGGAGGTGGACAGAAAATGCCCGAAAACCAGGTCATGTAATAAAGGCAAGGTGCCCACAGAGATACAATTGTAAAGTATTTGCAGTGACCTCCTTTGCGGCCATCAGACTGATGCCCCTGGCAGCTCCCAGCTGCCTGACCTTTAGTATCAATGCAAAACGCCAAGAGGTGGGCCACCACCAGAGGGCAGTGTGGGGATGTTGGCCTGCACATGCTCAGTTTTTTAGTTTCCCCCTCATTCTGGGATTGAGGATTGCAAAATGGATTTCAGCAACAGTATCAATTATAATTTTTTCTTTTTCTCTAAGAAACAGTGCATATGACTTGCACAGCAGGCTGCTATGGTTTAATTTATAGTCTGAGGGGTGCCTGGATGGCTCGGTTGGTTGAGTTTCCAACTTCCGCTCAGGTCATGATCTCACAGTTCAGGGGTTCAAGCCCCGTGTGGGGCTATGTGCTGACAGCTCAGAGCCTGGAACCTGTTTCAGATTCTATGTCTCCCTCTCTCCCTGCCTCTGCCCTGCTTGCTCTCTCTCTCTCTCTCTCAAAAATAAATAAACATTAAGGAAAAAAAAAAAAAAATATATATATATATATATATATATATATATATATATATACTGAAAAAAATGAAGTCCCATAACTTTCTCGTTTGGATTGCAAAATTTGTATTATCCAAACCAACATTTTCCATTGTTTTTCTCTTGCTTTTTTTTTTTTTTTTCCTTCCTGGCCCCTGAGGCATAAAGTCCTGTCTGTAACAACCATATTTAAAAGTTTTATCATCTTCATTTAAAAATGAAATAAAGCAAAATGAAAAAGTAATGTCTTTCCATTTCTTTACAGCTTAACTTAATTTGCTTTAGACCTCTGTGGACATATTGATTTTTATGACAGAAACAATGGCTTCATCAAACCACCTATGAGCAACTTGATCTAGGATTTCTCTGGTGAAGAGAAATTCCTTGGGTAAAAGAGCAACATTACTTAACAGAAAATGCTAATTCCCAAGCAAATTAATGAAAACTGTCCCTTCCATGCCTGCCAGTTGGTTATGGAGGAAGGAACAAAGATATATGTCAGTAGCAGAGATATGTTGTGATGGGCTCATATACTATTTTCTCTATCAATATGAGATCATTATTCCGTGATTTAAATTACAGAAGAGGGCAGGAAGGGTTGAGGCCAACGGATTATACAATAGAGGATCCCAGCTAAGTGCTCCAGGTGAAAATTGAAAAAAAATGCACAGTTCCTGCCAAAATGCCCTAGAGAGAAATTCCTTCCAGAACCCAAATTTGGCAAAAACTTCAACGCAGTAAAAATCACCATAGCTCGGTTTCTGATTTCATTTTCCCCTGAAACTATATGGGAGGTAGAGTGGCTCTGGCATGCCTGTTAGAGCAGAAGTGGTAAATACTAATCTTAAATTCTAACTCCTAGTTACTGTGAGGCCTTGCACAACCCATGTACTTTCCTTCCCCAAATATGTAAATGATATTTTAACAAGCGCATGGATGAAACTGGCCTGAGAGTGACTTGGAAGACAGGGGTATAGGTTTCACTTTTAGAAAATTATGGAAATTTGTCAAAGAATTCAGTTAACAAAAATTTACAGAGAAATACTTTGTAGTAATGGCAAAGAATAAATGTATATTGTCTCTTTTTCCTTTCAGAAATTCCCTTTGCAAAAAAAAAAAAAAAAATAGGGTATATTTTTTAACTTAGCAAATAAGTATAATTAACCTGGATGCTTTTGCGAAAAAAAGACCAAGATTTTTTCTTGCTTTTGTTTTACTTTTCGAAGTAGTGAACCAATAAAATTTTGGTATTTGTGAGAAATTTGGTAGCAGAAAGAAAGATTAATATTTAACATGTATCAGAAAACTTTCATGCACGGGTACTGTATTAGCTGTAGAAAAAAGCAAAAGCCTCACGTAAAAGAATTCCTACATTAAGATGTCGAGAAAGGATATGAGAAAGAATGGGGAAGGCGTGGTGGCCTTTTATACCAACCAGACCTAAGTTTGAATCCTAATTCAGCTATTCACAAGTTGTATGACTTTGGATAAATTGCTTAACTTCTCTGAACCTAGTTTTTGACAGCTGGGCAAAAACGATCATGAATTCCTAATCCCACTTTGGCAAGGCTGTGGCCTGACAAGAGTGTGTCTTCAGAAAGCAATAGCTAATGATCCATTACATAATTGTTGCTCACAATGTCCACCCTGCCCTGCTGCCCTTGACACGATAACAGCCTAGTTAGGGATGTAGGGAAGCAAATGCACACCTTCCAACTCCAGTTCTGTATTACCAACTACTTGCTAGGTATTTCCATTTGGGTGCTTTGCCCCTAAATTCAAAGTGCTGTCCTTTGCTTCATTTTTCGGGATTGCTGGTTTCTGTCTAAGGTATTTTCCCCTTACCTGTCAGTCAGATTCAGGCCTCGCCTCCAGCCTGGTCTTGCTGACTGTCCTCACAGAGCCCAGCGGACTCCACGCTCTCTCCCATCCCCCTCTCCAGCTGCCTCTCAGCTGCCCACTCCTTATGCTTGGACTCCCTCAGGCATCTTCTCTTTTCAAGGTATCTGACCTTTTTGCCTGACCCACCTTTTCCAGCCTTTCCTGCTCAGGCGTTACAAGGGAAGGACTGACCTCTTCAAAGAGGATTCAAGCTCTTCACAATTTGGCCAGAACTTGCTTCCCTAATGATAACTTTGACCATCTTTGGAAGCCAAATCAAGTCAAATTTTCTTGAAGCCTTCCTGCTCTTTGGCTCCTTATGCCTCCCTTGACAACTCTAGTGACATTTATTCTCTGGGCCATTGCTTTGCCAATTCTCTATGGCCTTGAACGGTTGATGATCTTGTCCATGAAAGGTCTTCTGTCCAGCCCAATTATGGGTTTCCTGAGGATGGTTTCTAGCCAGACTTCCATAGCGTCCACAGTACCTTGAGCCTTAAGCTTTCTTGTGGCAAATAAGAACGTTGATGTAGAGAAGTTAAGATATGTGCTAAAGGTCCCATGGCCTAGTAAGCGTGGAAGGGTCTGGATCCTAGCTCTGTGGGTACCTGCCTGGCACCCTTCCTGCACCATACCATGGCCTAAAAATTAGCCATCCCTAGGCACCACACGGGTGGCTCAGAGCCTCTGAAAACTCTGGTCATACCCAGTTCCCAACTTTGGCTTCCCTGGAAGATAAAGGGAGAAATCAGAAATCTCAGGCTGGGTCAGCTGGCTCTGCCCACTCCCTCACTTCCCCGGTGAAAGGACAGGTGTCATTTTTGTTATTTAAATGTCCAGGGCCCTTCTTCCCCATTCCTCACACCATTTGCATTTCCAAAACTGCCCCGTCAGACTTTTAATCCAATAACTGCCAACCTGGGGCAAGACAGTGGTTTAGCTGCAACCGTAGTGCATTTACTGAAATGCTTCTCTGCACCAGCCCCTACAAGCACAAGTCTGGATCTGCAATTGTCTCAGACTGTCAGCATCTAAATGCAGCATCCCTATCCTCGCTTTCTTTCAGTGGCGGGGGAGAAAAAAACCCAAACTAAGTGTGTGCGTGAAAGCTCACTTTTTAGACAACTCTGTCCATGCATTTGAGTCCCAAACTGAGATTTGAGATCTCAACACACATGAGATATTTTAGGGAGTTCTAGCTTTGGAATTTCCTTTTCACCACCAAACAGCTAAGGGAAAAGATCTGATGCCCAGGGAGTCTGAAAGTATCCAGGGCTGCTGTCATTATCCACAGACACAGCACCTCCGTAGGGCACCCCTCCCTGCAGACAGCCATTTGGACATCCTGTAACCTGAAACACATACTTTCAAGCAGTTGAGAGGGGGCTGCAAATGACAGTCAGCTACACAAATAATTTGCCCCCCAAATGTTTGTCAGCTCCCTGCCATGGCCACTTCCATTTATAGCTTATAAATGGTTATTAGCTGGCTCCTTCACATCTGATAACCCAGCCCCAGAGCAGGTGGCGAGAACGGTGGGTGATTACAGGGCCTCCCAGGGAGGTGCTGTGTGCTTGCCTGTGGGTGGTCTTCCTGCCTGAGTGCAGTGCCCACATGAGAAGACATTGTAGAAAGCCTCCAATTTGGAAGATAACAGTCTGTGTTGTCTGTTTGTGTAAAGTGCTGTCCAAGTACAGCTGGCTTTGCTTTCTGGCCAGCAAACATTGCTAAGAAGGGTTGAAAGTTCAGCATCAGCCCCCCGAACCCAAGCCCTTCCCCCTCCCGGTTTGGCCAAACAGCCTCAGTGTTCATGTTCCATGGATTCCTTAGGAGGTTTGATTGAAACTGAAAATGTTGCCCCAGCTGAGAAAAGGCCCATACCCCGGCCAAGAACACGGACGCCAGAGCGGAATACCCAGTCAGGAGGAGGGACTGCTCAAAATGCTCTGGCTGTCTGTGATTTTGTTCTTTGTTTTAACAAAGCTTTACAAGTCCTCACGACTCACTTTTCCCAAAAACACTGCCTGGTGCGAGAGACCAGTCATCAGGCCTGCTCTCTTGGTGGTTCTCAAGCAGAAAGGGCAGGAAGAAGGGAGGTTAGACCAAGAGTTTTCTCAGCATCAGTACTACTGTTTGGGGGTAGATCCGTCTTGGTTGTACGGGGCTGGCTCATGCATTTCAGGATATTTCACAGCACCTCTGACTTTCGGCCAGGAGATGCCAGTAGCAAATCCCACTCCAATTTTGACAAACAAAAATGCCTCTAGATATTGCCTAGGAGCTTGGCAAATTCATCCCCAGGGAAGACCCACTGGGTTAAATCCATGAGAAATAGAAGTTAGCCTGAACTACCCTGATAAGATAGGAGAAATTCACCATACTAGAGCAGTGTGTTAGAGCAGTGTAGAATAGACTGTCAGTAAATATTTATTAATTAGCCAATAAAATTCTGATTATGTTGTCTCTTGACAAAAAATGGTGGTCAGTTAGTGAATCAAAAACTAGACAATTCTTGGTAATAAAATTGAAAACAAAATACAAACAAAACAAAACAAAACAAAACAAAACAAAACAAAAAAACTAACATCCTCCAAAATTTAAGAAGTGACTATGGTGATGGTAATGTGATTAGTTAAAACAGTAAAGATAATTGCTAACATATTCGAGGATTTTCTATGGAACAAGAACTGTGCTAAAATATGCAGTATTTTCTTTAACCCCAGCCACTGTAAAGGAGGTAGGTCCCGTTATCATGGCAACTTTATAGATGGAGGATCTGAGCCTGATCCAAGAGCACTGTTCCCAGAGTGCTTTTCAGAATGTTCTCTAACTCCAAACCATTTCCTATTCTCTGAATCCAAACATGAGCTGAAGAGTTTGAATGTATGTGGATAATGGGCACTAGAAAATAGGATTTTAGAAAATCCTAAACTCAAAGTAATAATAAAAATAATATGAGCAGTTACCTTTAGTGATTGCTTCCTAGGAGGCAAACCACCTGCTAAGTGTGTTGCAAACATTCTTTCTTGAACCCTTGCAATCATCTTGAAGGAGGAAGAACCCCTTTCATAGGCAAGGAAAACAAGAGGTTAAGAGACTTGTTGGAGGTCCCGCATGAGAGATATATTTCAACCCAGCCCTTTAGGTTCCAGAGCCTGAGATCTGGATGCTTCTGTTCCACTAACGTCTCTCACCTGAGCCCAGCTGAGGTGACAGGCTGGTAGGACTGCCCATCTCAGCCCAAGATGCCCTGTGGTCTCTCTCTGATTCCTCCTTAGCCTAATTTAGGGCTGAAGGTCTTTATGGTGGGATCCTATGTCCCTGGCCCCCATTCTCATGGCAGTCTTCTTCCTGGTCCCCATTACCTTCTATTTTTCTGCTCCCTATTCTGTTTCAAGACTTGCTTCACTGGTAAAGGCAGTAAGGAGTCACCATCCTTTGGTGGGTGTCATTGGGCCTGATATTCATTGGGACCCCTTAGTATGTGACCAAAATCTCCTTTAGGGGCAGCTGAAGTAGCCCATGTGCACAGGTCTTCCCTGAAAGGGCATGGGAAGAGGGTCCCCTTGCTAGTGCCCTGACCAACCTCTGTAGGCCTGGCTCTTTAGCATCACGACTGTCCATCCAGAGGCTAGCTGACAGGACTAGTCACCTTCTAAGTTCTTTCTTGGAGGACAAACTGCTCCTGCAGGATCCCATGCTTCTGCTTGAATTCTCTGACCTTGAGGATCTTGCATGCATTTTTGCTGGTCCATGCCACCCTTGGAGAGCTATGTTTGTTGGGATGGGGCATTCTTACTCTTAGGTTGGGTATAGATCTGCCTCCCTGAAGCTCCACCACTGGTTCAAGTTTTGGCATTCAAGACACCACTACTTTCCCACTCTCCACACCCTCCTTCACATAGGTGTGAGGGAGCAGATGTGGAGGGAAAGGCATGGCTTTGGAAACTTACCTAAACTCAATACGATTCCTACTTACCTACAGCGTGAACTGGGGTGGGCTCTTAAACCCATGACAGTTGGTGTTCTTATCTGTAAGATAGGCATATACTTAGGCATATACTTATACATATCCATAGGTTTGTGGATTCAAGCCCTGCACTGGGCTCTCTGCTGTCAACAAGGAACCTGTTTTGGATCCCCTGTCTCTCTCTCTCTCTCTCTCTGCCCCTCCCTTGCTTGTGCTCTCTCTCTCAAAAATAAATAAA
Organism: Acinonyx jubatus; assembly: GCF_027475565.1. Classification (NCBI taxonomy): domain Eukaryota; kingdom Metazoa; phylum Chordata; class Mammalia; order Carnivora; family Felidae; genus Acinonyx; species Acinonyx jubatus. Next base: position 63,656,405 of record NC_069391.1, read on the forward strand.
ACATTTAAATAAATAAATAAATAAATAAATAAATAAATACAAACAATAGCAACAGGGGTGCCTGGGTGGCTCAGTTGGTTAAGTGTCCAACTTCGGCTCAGGTCGTGATCGCACGGTTCATGAGTTCAAGCACCAAGTGGGGCTCTGTGCTGACAGCTCAGAGCCTGGAGCCTGCTTTGGATTCTGTATCTCCTTCTCTCTCTGAACAATCCCTCTCGCTCTCACTCTCTCTCAAAAAATAAATAAACATTAAAAAAAATTAAAACAACAACAAAAATGAAACATTGTAAGAATCACAAATAATATGTGAAAGGCCCAACATGGTCCTTCTCGAATAGCAACACATTTTTTTTTTTTTGGCACACCCAAAAGGATCAACAGGTTAGCATTTTTTAAAAGGATATAATTTGAAAAGTTGGAAAAATGACTTGTATTCCTAACTAATATAGTCTTCCCTTGGCTTCCTACCATGTCACGTTGGCATCACAGTAGAGCTAGTCACTGCCCTGACAACACTGTTTTACATCCTCACTCTCTTGCTGTGCCCTAATGAACATGACACCTTTCCCTGGCTAGGCTTAACCCTACGGTCTGTCCAGTAACTCACTCAGCAGGGTGCCCTTTAACCTCCCCTTCTTCGCCCAACCAGTATAACTTAACACCCTGACCTCCAGATGGTATCATAATAGTGCACACACATAGCCTTGATTGTAGGTAGAATACATTTGTATATATTGATCAAAACTTGGTAGGGTTTTCTCTGGCATGATGGTGGAGAAAGTGCCTGTACATAGAAGGTACTTAAGGGGCGCCTGGGTGGTTCAGTTGATTAAGCGTCTGACTTTGGCTCAGGTCATGATCTCACCATTTGTGAGTTTGAGCCCTGCATCGGGCTATTTGTTGTCAGCATAGAGCCTGCTTTAGAAACTCTGTTCCCATCTATCTCTGCCCCTCACCCACTCATGGTCTCTCTTTTGAAAACAAACATTTAAAAAATTATATAAAAAATGAAAGTACTCAAAATGGTAATTATTATCATCATGGAAAACTTTAGGGACTGTTTTCAGGTTTTTCTTCTTTAAAAGCACACAGGACTTGGGGTGCCTAACTGACTCAGTCAGAAAAGCATGCAATTCTTGATCTCTAGGGCTGTGAGTTCAAGCCCACATTGTGTATAGAGATTATTTTAAACATAAATAAACTTAAAAAAATAAAAATTAGTAATAAAAGCACTCAGATCTTTATACCGCTTCTTGTGGAAATGGTCTTTGAGTCATTGCATTATGCCTACCAACTCAGCACCAACCTCTCAAGATTCCAAGTGCCCCTGTGTGCCCTGGAAACACAAGGTTGAATCAAACTTGGCTCCTTCCTACAAGAAATGGCTGTTTCCTCAGTTACTCTGTGGATTTTGAAATTGTAGCTCAGAGTTCCCTAAAGTAATGGTGTCTGAGCCTAGGTGTGTAAACAAAGGCCTTGAGTTCTAAATAATTGTAAAAAGCAAATATAGGCCTTACATGCCCTTGAGTCTTCAAGACTAGACTTTGAGATGTACTAGGTGGTATAACCTTGGACATGTGGGATAACTAGCAAAGTTGCACTTATGTCTTCTAAATAGGCAATAATGCTTACCCTGACCACTTGAAAGGCTTGTCTGAGAAACATAGAAAATAATGCTAGTGAAAGCATTTGCAAAATTTAAAATTACAAATAAATTTTTTCTTCGTAAAATGAAATGTATTAAACAGACTCTCTTAGGTCCTTTCCCCTGTAATCTACTAGATTTGCAGGATGGATCGACAACGCAGTTTGAAGCTGAGGCATGTGGGAACACGCTGTGCGCACTGGCAGCTGCTTTCTACTACCAGGGATTCAAGATTTTCCTGAATGGGAGACAAATGATAAGTGGTGGTGTATCAAGGGTGGGGCAACGGGAACGGTCCAGCCAAGTGCACAATGGGATGGAGTGTTCGAGGGAAATTTAAAAACGATCATAAAGCCCACCCAAGCAAGGTGTGGCCGGCTTTTCATTTTCTCCACGTACAATCATCCTAAACAGCACCAGTGATAAAGTACTCCTGGGGGGTGGGGGGGGGGGGTAGGGGGGTAGGAATTTGTTGGTCTTTGTAAACAATTGCTGTGATTACGGTGGAGTGTTAATGGTGTAGATGCTTCACATCAGCATGTTTTTGGACTTATCCTTTAATAACATTGCACTGTATATGAGGTTACTTTGGAGTGCTTCCACTGACTGATACAGGTGACCTCCAACACATGAGGGCCCAGCTCTACTACGGTTTCATCTTAAGACTGAGTTCAGAAGGCTTTGGAATACTTCAGGTAGGAATCCTTCCCAGAGCAGCCCCCGTGGCACCATATTCCTGGAGTAAGCGGCAGCTTTGCGATCCACAGGGATAGCCCAGTGCGTGTAAAGATGAGAAGCTCGGTCTAAGGTGTTCAGTTCAGGTACTCCAGGTGATCACTTGGAGTGTTTGTGTTTAAAATTTAAAACTCTGGTGTGAATTGCAAGGGGTAGTATCTTTTCATTAAGTGTAGATTTTGCTTCATCCGCGAACCATTTTAATGAATGTGAATCGTATCTTTAAATTGCAACTTACTGTTCTTTTTAAGTTGTTTTAGAACTAATAGACAAATTAGGATAACCATGATTATGAATGATTAGTATTGAAAATAATATTACTATGCAGAGGGGGTATTAAAAAAAACTAACCCAACTGGAGTCAAATACACCACCAAAGATGAGAATGATGTTTATTTCTCTCCATCACCATGACTAATCAATCTGGAATTGGAGCTAGTAGGACACGGCCAATCTCCTTCCTTAGGTCTCAGATGGGTCTGCACCCCAGTGGAGAGTTGATTGGCTGACTTGAACATTTCTATGATGTTTCTCCTGAGACATACAGTAAGTAGTGCAGGTACCCATTTTCTACCAAAGAATAGCAGAAGAATGGGAACTATTCATTCATTCACTCACTCACTCACTCACTCACTGATTTAACAAATCTTCATGGACTGCCTACTACTGCATATCCGACACTCTTCTGGAAGTTTGGGGGCATAACGTCTTTAGCCTCGAGGAACTTCCATTCTAGTTTTTGGAAGAGGGGTGCAGGGAATCGAACAATCACAACCAAAATATACAGTAGGTCATAGGTGGTGAATGATGTGGGGAACCGTAAAGCAGGGAAGGGGGACAAGGAGCGGCATGTGTGTGTGTGTGTGTGTGTGTGTAGGTAGGCTTGTTTAAATACAGTGGCTGGGGAAGGACTCACTCTAAAAGGGTGACACATAAGCAGAGGCTCAAAGGAGGGGAGGGAAAAGTACTTTAAAGAGCCTGAAATTTAGGGAAAGGGAATTCAGATATCTGGCCTGCTAGTGCCATGGCTCTGAGGCACATTAGAACAGAGGAGGCCCACGTGGGTGGAGAGAAGGGACAGCAGGGGAAGAGGCAGGGAAGAGTGCCGGAGAAAGTAGGGTCAGGTGTGCAGGGCCACATGCACTGAGGGCCCTTCCTGTTAAGCTCCGGGAGAAGAGCTGAGAAAGGACATGATGCGGCAGGTTTTACAGAGATCAGGCTGTAGCTACATGATTAGATCAAGGGAGGTACGCAAACCTGGGAGCCACATCTGGTCTTCCACCTGTTTTTTTGTACAGTATGAGAGATAAGAAGAGCTTTTACATTTTTAGGTAGTTCAAAAATGTCCCCCGAAAGCACTATTTTGTGACATGTGAAAATTTGTGAAATTTGAGTTTCAGCATCCATTTACTTGTGTCCATTTTCTGTGACTGTTTATGTGCTCCAAGAGCAAACATGAGTAATTGTAACAGGACCATAAGACCAGAGAAACCTAAACTATTTACTGTTTGGCCCTTTATAAGAAAGAGAAGGTTTGCCAACACGTGCACTAGACCATAGAGGGCGGATGATGATGGCTTGGGCCAGAGTCCAGCAGAGGTGATGATGAGAACTGGCAGGACTGGGGATGTATTTTGACAATAGAGGCAACAGAATTCAGTGACAAATCCAATAGAGCATATGAGGGAAAGAAGGAGTCAAGGGTGACCTCCCGAGGGAGGAGCTTGTGCATTGAGCATTGGGGTTGCTTTTGACTAAAATAGGGAAGCTCCAGGGAGAACAGGGATTTTTGTGGGGGAGGAGACAAGAGTTCTGTGCATCACGGTCCTGCCTTGGTAGTGACCTTTGTGTATTCTTTTTCATATTCACTTAATTCAGCTCTCTTAGCTGCAGCGATCTAACATAAATGACTGGCTATAATTATCAGGTCCTCCTACTCACTGACATGCAATTTAAAGTCACCTGTATGTTAGATAGACCAAGAGACTCCAGTTAACCCAAGAGACATTGCACGGAAAACAACTATTACACATTGCATTAGGATCGGTTTCCCTGGAAGCTGATTTTGAGACACATTGATGTGCCCCACTTCATTTAGAAGACAATCTCAGAAACCAAGGAGGGGCACCTGGGTGGTTCAGTCGGGTAAGCCTCCTACTCTTGATTTCGGTTCAGGTCATGACCTGAGTTGGAGCCCTGTGTCGCGCTCTGTGGCAACAGTGCAGAGCCTGCTTGGGATTCTCTCTCTCCGTCCCTCCCCTGCTCACTCTCTCTCTCTCTCTCAAAAAAAAAAATAAACATTTAAAAAATCACTTTTAATAAAACAAAAAGAAACCAAGAGGGGTAGAGGGGGAGTGAGGTAGAGAGGAAAGGAATGTCCTTACAGGCAGCAGGTCACCGTTTCTGACAAGGGTCCAACCTGCTGGGAACCTCTAGGAGACAGAGGGTGGGGGGGTGCAAAATGTGCCTCTGAGTTGTCATTTTCCAGCTCCTCTCCGTTGTTGGGTTGTCGGCCGAGAGTGACTCCAGGGGCTGTTAGCTCCCTGACACTTCCAACCTGTCTCACATGTGGATTCAGCATGATCCTGCAGCTGAGAAAGCCTCTTGGAGAATTGGAGAAGCAGAATACTGAGGAGATGCAAGTTACAGGTGAGACACCGAAAGGCTCCTGCATTATAGTCATTGTAATGCAAAAGCCCTCTGGAGCTGATCCCAGGGATACCGATAGACTCTGGGGAAATTTGGTTTATCCAGGAACCTGTTTCTACCTACAGCCAAGGAACTTTCTCAAGACCAGCAGGAGTTTTTGAAGATCCAAGGAATTGCTGCTGTTTTTGGCCCTCGTGGACTCAAATTAAGGTCTCTTTGTGACCAGAGCTAAAATGTCTTTATGCAATGTGCTTCCTAAACTGCCCAAGCATTTTCAGTTATATAGCTTCAACATCTATTTACCTGGAAACAACTCATATTTTCTTTTTGTCTCTTGAAAACAGAAAACATCACTTCATTTACTGCGGACGGTGGCAAAGTTTTCTAGGATGCTGACCAGAGGCTAGAATGACTCCCATTTGTGCTAATCAGCAAAGAAGCATTAAATGTAGGCTAGTGGATAGAGCTGAATTGCCATGAAGTGATAAGAGGATTTTGTAGGCAAAAAGCACTTTTAGGGGTAGAAGCACATTTCACGGACCTCTAACTTAATTTATAAATATCTGAAAGACTGAACACATTCCACAAACTCATACTTCCTGATGTTTCTAGAAATTATTCAGATCCACCTCTAGTTAGATGTAAGGAAAATAACAATTAAGCTGTCCACATAGAAGGGTGAACAAATAAATGGGAACCCCAGAATTAGGTTGGTTAACTACTAGGAAACACACACTCATAGACACATACACTCACGGGGACACACACACAGAAGCTCATTTGCACAACTGTGATACCATGGTTTATACTAAGAAATATATATTTGGTCTTTACCCTGTTTCTGACACAGAGCTCCTAAAACTCTTGGAATTTCCTAATTAAGTGCAACGGGAGCATCGTCTGGTCTTAGTTGTCCTTAGACATCTGTTGTCCTTAGTTCCTAAAATAGTTTTAAAACATAAAGGTGAAAGCAGCATCCTGTTATTCAAAATGAGCCCCTTTCAACCAAACCTGAGTTTACATTGACTTTTGGAAAGCCTCCTGGTAACTTAAGGATGGGGGCTGGTTGCCAGGAGAACCAACAGTGCTTGGAGGGCTGGAAATTTCAGTTTTCCCACTGACTCCCACTGTGACCTCCAGGGAGGGGGGAGGGGCTGGAGATTAGTTCAATCACCAATGGTCCATGAGTTCATGATTGATGAACTTTTATGTCATGAAGCCTCCATGAAAATCCAAAAGGGGGATGAGGTTTGGAGAGCTTCCAGGTTGGTGAGCACATGGAAATCTGGGGAGAGTGGCATATCTGAAAAGGGCATGGAAACTCCCAGCACTTTCCCACATAGCTTGCCCAATGGATCTCTTCCATCTGGCTGTTTTGAGTTCTATCCTTTTACAACAAACCTGCAATCTAGTAAATAAGTGTTTTCCTGGGTTCCGTGAGCAGCTCTAACAAATTAATTGAATCCGAGGAGGGCCTTGTGGAATTCATAGGTAGTCAGAAGCACAGGTGACAACCTGGACAGGGGATTGGCATCTGAAGTGTGAGTGGTGGGGGGAGGCGGAACCAATCTGCTTGTCTCCAGGTAGATAGTGTCAGAATTCAATTAAATCGTAGGACACCCAGCTGGTATTGCCGAATTGGTTGGTGTGGGGAGGAAAACCACATATTTAGAGGACAGAAGTGTTCAGAGTAATGTGTATCACTATAGAGTTCTTCCCTTACAACAACCCAATGGCTCTAAATGCCAAATAAGTCACTGAAAGCCTGCCAAGTTCTGAGTCTTGGAACTAAAAATTGCTTAAACATTTTTTGTTGAATCATCCAGATCTTTTAAAGATTTCCATTTTTCCTACCAGTTAGGAGTATATAAAATATGCAGTGATTTAAGGAAAACGAAACTCCTCGGTCCATAAAATTATGAGGGTTGTCATGAAAAGGATGTCAGTAGAGAAAGCCGTGAATAGGAAACATGGTAGGAGCACATTTCAATTGTGCATGCTTAAATGCTTCACTCAGTCCTCAGTATGAAGTTAATGGAGAACTAGAGGAAAAGCAGAGTTCCCCAAACACAGTATTATTTTTAGTTTAGTGATGAGCCACCATCGTTTGTTAGAGAAACCAACCAAGCTTTGCCATTTCTGAATCCTGACTAGATCATTAGTGTACTAGATCAAAATACACGCATTTTGATCAAAAAAAGATTTCAGCTCAAAGAATGTACAATTAATTAAAAACATATTTCCATGAAAAGATTACTTAAAAAAAAACTGTTAGTTAAGGGGTGCCTGGCTGACTTAGTCAGTAGAGCATGCAACTTTTAATCTTGGGGTTGTTTGAGCCCATGTTGAGGGTAGAGTTTACTTAAATTTAAAAAACAAAAAACTTCTAGTCAAAACAGCTCATATGTGAAAGGATTTCAGCTCCTCATTAATTTAGACCAGATAATATTTTGTGGAAGCAGGTCTTTAGAGTGGGTTCAACAAATGTCATCCACTCACCTTGAAAGTGTGAAAGCTAGAGCATTCCACCTGCTGGTAGTGACTGGAGATCCAAAACTACCCCCATTCTCAAGATTCTTCCACTGTCAAGAGTCAGAGATGGTGTGGGAAAGGGAGGTCAGTGCAGGGAAAGGTACTGGATAGGCAAAGCCAGCTCAAGAAGCCTGTTCAGCGAGCTAATGCCAGTCAGAGCCCAGAAAAACATCTGGGCTTTGTTCCCATCAATAGCAGTTCTTTGGGGTGGACTGCCATTAATCTAGCACAATGAAGAGACACCAGCTAAACTCGGAGGCCTGCAGAGGTGGGCGGCTGCTGGCTGAGGGGCAGGCCAGGAATTCTGTATGCCAGTGCCTTCTGGAAAGGACACAAAGAAATGGGACATATGGCCACAGTAGACTCTATCCAGCAGAAGCTGTGGGATACAGGAAGTGGGAGAGACACCTGTGCTGGTAAGGTGGTTCTTAAAGGCTGAGGCCAGAAAACCTTGGAGGAGCCACTCAGAGTGCTTTGAGCAGAGGTATTTTGCAGTGGCTGTAATGGACAAGGGGATTATTCTGCTGCATACTCGGCCTCCAGGGCTTCACAAGAAAAAAGCCTGTAAGGATACACCTCTAGGAACCTGCTCTCACATCTTCCTAGGTCCAAGCCAACATCTAATGCCCTGAGGCAGGACCATTGTTTCTATCACCCAACTGTAAGCCATGAGCCACTCTTTCCCTTGCAACCTCAGGCCACCCTTTCTAGCAGAGCTAGGACCACCTTTCACAGGGATGTTAGTTACCTTCATGAAGCCTGGACATTTTGTTTTCAATATCTAATGGCTTTCCAGACTTATATAAATTGTTTACAGCTTTTGCCCATTTTCCTGGTGAAGTGCTTGTCTTTTTCATATTGATTTGTAAGAGCTTCTTTATGTTAGCAAAAAGAAATGTCAACTTGTCTTAACTGTTGCAAATCTTCCTTTAGCTTTTCATTTCTAAAAATTTCTGTGGCTTTTTATGACATGCAGAATTTTATATTTTTATGAAGTGATAGCCAAGGTCTTTAGTTTTATGATTCCTTTCTTCACTCTTATGTGACTAGGTAAATATCCACCTGTATTTTTGTAGTTCATCGATGTTTTTATTTTACACATTTAACTCTTCAGACCATCTGGAGTGCATTTTTGTGTGAGGTAGGAAATTTAACATTTTCCCCCAAATAGTGAATCAGTAGTATCAGCCATGAGCTACTGACTTGTTAGCAAGGTGAAGAATTTTATTCCTCAAAATGCTTCTTGAGTTCTTTATTGAAGTGAGAAAACAGCTCTATCTCCAAGGACTTGCCAGATGCTTTTGTCCACAAGAACCAAGGGATGGTCAGGACAATTCTAGATTCTCTGGCCATCCTAGAGAGATCTAGGAGAAGAGGCAAGTGGACACAGAAGTCCTAGTGGCCAGTGAGGTACTACACTGTGATACAGTGTGGAAGAGAGAAGAGAGAAGAGAGAAGAGCTTTTAAAGGAGAGAGTGGGGGAGCAATGAACATGCTGCATCCATCCATGCTGCATGGATGAGAGGAAGGAGGGAGATTTGGTAGCTATTGGGAGTATTGAGCTTTGGGAGGAGAAAATATTTCTAGAGAACTTTGAGAAGTTTTTTAGAGATGAATTTTGTTAAGAAAACATATAGTAAAATTTCCATCATTCTTCAAAGCATATTCATTTGAAAATGTTTTCTTTGAATGGGACTACAAAAACTGGCCCACGCGGGACATATATTTGGGTTACCTTTGGAATGGTGCCTCATTTGCAAATGCATTGTTTATGTATTCTTTTACTTCGGTTGTACTACTAAATTCTTAAATATACTAGAATCTCCTCTGAGATGTATATTCTGCTCCTTCCTTGTACTAGTGCCTACTTGAAATAGTACATGAATTCTCATCATTTTTAACTTTCTGTAGTCCAACTCATGAGGGGGAATCAGTCAATCATGAAGAGACATCCAGATGATAGTAGAATTGAACCCTCAGCAAAATACTGTATGAGAAACACAGCTGGAAATGGTACCTGGTTTGCCAGGTAAGAACAGAGGGGCACTCTTTCTTGCTTTTTATCATGCTGGTCTGAGTAGAAGAATAGATGCTGGTGGTGACAGGAGTGCCTGGCTGCCAGAACCAGTTAGGCTTACAGTAGGCATAACAGATCGGGGTGAGAAGGAGGTTTATAAGAGCAGGGGTCACAATACTGAGTACTGAAGGGCAAAAAACTATGACAACAGGATAGCAATATAGATACAAGATCCCAGGAATATCACCAGGAACTGAAATTTAAGAAATGCAAGGGGGGTGCCTGGGTGGCTCAGTCGGTTGAGCGACTGACTTTGGCTCAGGTCATGATTCCACGGTTTGTGGGTTCAAGCCCCGCGTCAGGCTCCGTGCTGACAGCTCAGAGCCTGGAGCCTGCTTCTGATTCTGTGTCTCCCTCTCTCTCTGCCCCTCCCCCACTCATGCTCTGTCTCTGTCTCAGAAATAAAAATAAAAAAACATTAAAAAAAAAAAGAAATGCAAGGAAAAAGTGTGTCTTTCTGTTACCATCACCATAAGGCTCCAAGAACGTCCCTAAGTATATCGTGGACTTGGAAAACATTCTGAGCCTTCTGTTGATCTGGAGTTACTTTTTATTCCTTTTATTTTAGACTCTTTTCTTTTGCACAGGATTTTACTGGGAAATCTTTAAAAATATTCAGACTTAAAGTCAGAATTTGCAATGAGGTTAAGAGAAAGTATTGCGATAGTAAAAGTAAAAAAATTTTCAATAAAATTCCATCAACCATTCTTTTTGTGCTAATGTATAGCAAATATGTCTTTTTTTCCTGGCCCTATGTTATCTTATTGTATAGACATTCATTGATGTCCTATCATTATGGACAGTAACTTGTTTCTAACTTTTTGCTATTGCAAACAAATCTGGATTGAACAATTTGTTCATAAGATGAATCAAATCAATTAATTGCTTTAAAACCATTATTGGCTATGACCCTGTTGCCCTTTGGAAAACCCATCCTCTTAAATCTGGCACTTGAAGCTCTTTATAATCCAGCCCCAGTTCACCTTAGAGCCTCCTCTCCAGCCAGGCTTTACACCCCCAGTGCCTCCAGACTCAGCTCAGATGTCTCTTCCTTTGTAAAAAGCTCTCCCACCTTTTCCCAGGTCAAGTGTTATTTCCTTTCTCTGAAGAACCACAGATCTTTATTCCCACATCGATAAAAACTGGCATCATAATTATTTTTCAGGATATTTCTCTTGCCCCAGAGTCAGAGTTTAAGGCTAGTAAGTGGATTTACTTTCCTGTTGTATAGCCAGTCTTGTGCACAGGGCCTGACACAGAAAAATAGTTGCTCAGTAAATGCTTGTTGAGAAAATGTATGACTATTTGATGGAGTTTTGTTAAATCACTGAGACTTTTGGCTGAAGTTTAAATTTTCTCTTGGGTTTACCCCTTTTTAAAAGTCAGTAGACTATCATCCAAGAGTAAACAGAAAAAATGAGACTGTAACATCAGTAACAGTCCTCTTATAGCTGCCTAGAGTGTTATAAAACCATCTCAAAGATCCCCTAGTCATGGTTTGGTGGGTTGGGCTAGACAAATGAGAGAGTGTGCTGGAAGGAAAAGAAAAAAAAAGCCCGAAGTTTTTCTATGAGATCAGTCCCAGAACCATGTCTGCAACAGTTTCCCAGACAGAAGAATCCAAAGTCTACTGTAGGATGTACCACAGCATGTATCTAGGTAATATATTTTCTGAGGCCTGTCATCTTAGCAGGAAGTAGGAGTGTGGTGTTAGTTGGGGGACAGCAGCACTTTGGGACATGGAATTAGGAGTGGAAATGTTTTTGAGAAACTGGAAACATGGGGACAGATAGGACCCTGAAATCTAGCAGGGCACCTGACACCAGCCCATGAGGCCAAGTCTTCATGGCAAAAACTTGCTTGTGAGTTTAAGACTCTGCTTTTCAATAATTTAGTTCAGTGGCTTCAGAACTTTGCAGTGATCCACAATAAGAAATACATTTTATGCCGCAAGCCAAAACAAGCATACAGAAATAGGCATAACTAAAACAAAGTTCTCATATTTATTTTCATATATGCAACATAGTCTGACCTATTCTATTCTATTCTATTCTATTCTATTTTAATTTTTAATGCTGGTCATGGCACATTGCATTGATTTCAGGACCTGAAGTGTGAAAATCAGTGCCCAAGGATAACGGAAAAAAGAACAATATCTTAATTTCATGACATTAGGAGTGGTTAGCTGCCGAATGGGAGGTTATTACACAAGGACGACTGTCATGTGTCCCATGACCATTAACCTTAAGTAAGTGATGAAGGCTCAGAATCCTCAGTTGTTAAGAAAACACTGGCCATAACTTGTAAAGTTTTAATTGCGTGTTGGGAAGAGACAAAGAGATTGAGAAGGAGAGAGGAGGCGCACGCTTGGAGAGAAGAAAGACCCTTTCAGAAAGTCCATGTCTTTCACGAGTGGAGTGGCTGATGCAGTAGGAGGAAGACATAAAAGACAGAGCAGAAGGTCAAAAGAGTCTTTCTGAAGAAGAAATTACTCATACTCATCTTTTTGCTAAGCACACAAAATCACAATCTGCTAGTTGAGTTAATCTGGACATCGAAGCTCATTCCTGGTCCAGAGAAAGGAGGAGATTATAGGTAGGAGCTAAGCAGACAGCATGAACTTTTTAATAACAGAAAGTTCACAAATATTTTTTTTCCCACTCCTGGGAAAGTAGAAGGAAATAAATTAGAGGCACATGCCAGGACCTTCAACCTCCCTGCCTCCCACTAACATCTAGAACAACTAAACATCAAGCATCCCTTAGTGGTTTCCTCTTTGTGTGAACATGCATGAGCGATGGGAAAGAGATATACTTGAGGCCAGTACATTTTTAACTCCCTGGGAGGTATTTTTTTTAAACTAAACAAGCCTTCATTTGGACCTTCAAAGGTGAAATAATGAAGCAACTTTCCTTGAGTGCCGTATCTTATTCTATCAGCAACTTTTTGTAGACTTGAACACTACATCAATTAACACCTTTTAACTCAGGATAAACTCCTCCTCTGGGAATAGTTCTATCCTAAAGGAATGCAGATATAGGAAGGGCCAAAGGTGTACTGTAGTTGTGGATTTAGGCATTATCCTCTATTCCAAGCAGCAACAGTAGAGTTTGCTGTGTTTAGAATATCCCACTGCCAAAGGCAAGTGTGCCAAAAACAAAAACAAAAGCAAAAACAAAAAAACAAGAAACAAAACAAAAAAAAACCCATACACAATTTATTTTTTTAATGTTTATCTATTTATTTGGGGGGGAAGGGGCAGAAAGAGAGGGAGAGAGAATCCAGGCAGACTCTACCCTGTCATTGCAGAGCGCGACGCGTGGCTCGAACTCATGAACCATGGGATCATGACCTGAGCCAAAACCAAGAGTTGGACACTTAACCCACTGAGCTACCCAGGGGCCCCTTATTATTATTATTTTTTACATAAAACTTTATTTCTATTTGAAACCCTCATTCTACCACCTGGCAGAAGCATAAAGTGCAAAATTCTTTTCAGCATTTTCCAGTTTCCCGTTTCTCTCTTGGGTTGTACCTTACATTCTGGAGGCCCTATGTTGGATTCCTGGCTGTCAGGGATGACAGCCTGCCATTCCCTGAGGCGCCACAGGCCCACCCGCCTCCAGCTGGGCCGGCCACACGCTCCTGCTCCCTGCTGCACACCCTCAGCTGAACAGCCAGTCCTTAGCAGGTCCGTGTGTCCCACTTTCTCCAACATCCTTTTGGTGTTTCAGGAATATCCACCTCTCCACTGAGGTGGAAATTCTCATAAGGTCCCAGAAAAACATACTTGAAGCTCCAGGATGCGAACTCCAAGTCTGATTTCCTTTCACTTGAAAATATGTGAAATGTAATAAGCAGGGAATATGCTACTTCCTTGGGACCAAGTCAGTGTGGTTGCTTCTGGCCAACAGGCACTTCAGGGTGAGGAAAGTGAGGGTGCTGAGTGTGATCTGCTCTGCCCTCCTGCGTCCCACCGTTCTCTGTACTCTGCCATATCTTCCCTCGGGGCTCTGCCCCTGGCTCCAGCAGCTTCAAGCAGACAGGCACTGGCAATAGATCAAAGGGCAGGAGGAGGGGGAGAGGGAGGTACTGATCTCCCCGGCTCCTTTCTTTCTGAGTCACAGGTGGGCAGACACTGTATTCCTCTCCTGAAAGCGTGTGGTTGTTGTGTGGCCGTCTCCTGCAGACACAGCCACCGTGATGGCTACAGCTCTCTCCAGGCCCCGGTGACCTAAAGATGGCCGTGGGTCTCCAACGTGTCACCACTTTATCCTGCCCACCCACAGCTTTGTAAACAGTTCCTTCACTGAACTCCCTCTAGTCACCCTGCTCGCCTGTTTCTGTTTCATCTGTTTTCTGCTGGAACCTGACAGAATGAGTTCATTTTACAGATATTCAGCAGTGGGAGGACCCTGCTTTCTGTAGTTCTAGAGCAACCCTTCTTGGATCTGGGGTGGGACAGGTGTTGGGTGACACAGAACAGAGAGACTGTTCACACCCCATGGTACTATACCCAACACATCCATCCTGGTGACTGCCATACTTATAACCCCTTCAAAGGGACCACCCTGTCCTCAGCCCCTGATGCAGAGACAGCCCTGGGTGGCCATTTCTTTCCCCATGTGTCTCTGTGCTTTTTTTTTTCTTGTCCCCATCTGTGTCCCTAAAGCTGGCTCAAGACCTCATACCTGGACCAAAGACAGTAAGGTCTTAGGCTCGTGGAAAGCTATGCCATACTCAGCTTGAAAAGTCAAAGCAGACCTATCAATATCTTCCTTCCAAAAACTGAATCCGAAAAAATATAAAGTGACTGGCAGCTGCACCTGAAGTGGAGAGGTGGACAGAGAGTCATTGGGCAAAACAAAGTCCACATGTTAGGGAGGCCAGCCTGGTCCTGCCAACCTGAGCCTCTGAGGAAGGTAGGAGGTGGTGGAGGGGAGTGGGGGGAAGCTGTGTATAGTAGAGGGAGACAGAGTGCAGGTAGGGGGTGTTGGAGGCCACAGAGTGACTCTGCTGAGCAGGGTAAGAGCAGAGCCCTTGAGAAGAGAGTCTTCTGAGCCTTTCAGAATGTTTGTCTAGAAGAAGCAGGGGTGGCCTTCCCGACTGCTCCTCATGAGGCCTGTGTTTACATGGGAACAACGCTGTTCTTACCTGGAACGTTGTGTCTATTTAGAGTGACTTCAGAGGACCTGATAGTGGAGGACCTCAGTGGGCCCAGGTATGGCCCCTGAGACCCCAAATTCCTCATGCTCCTACAGCTCCGGATCTTCTCGGAACAGCTGTCCTGGTTCCCCGGGGACGAGTTTCCTGGGAGATTGCCGAGCAAGGTCATTAAGAGCGTGGCCTCTGGAGCCAGTCTGTCTGGGTTTCTAGCCCAGGTTTGCCACTTAACTATGTGGCCTCTGGGCAAACTGCTAACTTCTCTGTCTCTGTTTTCTCATCTGTAAAATGAGGATAATAATTGTATCCCTCTCATGGAGTCAGTGTCAGGATTAAATAAGTTAATACATACAATAGTGATTAAGACACGATGTTTCCTAAAATTGTTATTAGTATTACTTGCACAACCCCGATTCCCCTCATTCATTAGATGGTAGTGAAGGTGGGGGGCGAGGGGGTTGGGGGAGGGGTGGTCAGTGGTGATCAGCGGCGGGGGGCTGGTTGGCAGCAATGGTGCGGTGGTTAGCACTGGTGAGATGTAGAGGCTTCAACATTAGCCTGCCAGTTCACCATCTGTATTACTAGCTGCATGACTTTGCAATTTACCTCATTTTCCATTTCCCCACCTACAAAATCGGAATAATAATACCACCTTGAAAGGTTGTTGGACGGGCCCAGTGAACAATGTACAGGGAAGGAAATGCATTGCCAGAGAAGGGCCCAACACACAATAAATGTGGAGGAAAACTGAAGTGTTCTTATTGCTCCAGAGAGAGTATGTGAACCTCTCTCCATTAAAGCGGTCTGTCTAAAACAGGACTATTCCACTTACATGGTGCTTTTTAGCCTAAGGTGTATCTTTGCTTTGTGGTAGTTCTAAAAGTGAGCTTACATTAATACTTCCCTTCCAAAATATAGAAAACGTATGTAAGTTATTAGTGATGTCAATGTCTAGATGCCTTCAAAATCTAAAATAATGAAATCTACTTATCAGACCCTAGAGTTGAATACATGCCTTCCTGTCCTATTTATTGAGCACCCATTGGCCTTGACCCAGAATAAAGATGAATAAGATCTTACCCCTGACCGTGAGGAGTTCATAGTTTAGGGAAGGAGATGGGCATGTGAGCACATAGTTCCCGTATGACATGATACTTCCTCTGAAAGAGAAATTCACAAAGGGGCAATGACAGCTCAAAGGAAGGAGTAATTGACTCTGTCTGCAGGTAGGGTTGGGAGCAACCTCTAGGAAACCTTAATATATCACATTTCAATTGGGTCATGAAGGCTGCACAGGAGTTCACCGGAAAGCCAAGGAAGTGAAAGGAACGCATTGCTAGAGAAGGAACAATGTGTCCGCAGACCTGAAGCTGTCTAGGAAGAGGTAGAGAGAGAGGAGGGGAGGGAAAGAGAAGAAGATGGAATGAGGTCAGAGCTAACTCAAGAAGGGCCTCCTAAGAGTGCAAAGGAATTTGGAGCCCATCTGCAGACAGTGGAGAGGAGGTCAGATGTTTTTAAAAACAGTGTGACCACTTTCTTGTTTCACTCTGGCAGTAAATATGGTGGACAAGAGACTAGAGCAGAAGAAGGTAAGAGAAGGAGGCATGGTGTGCAAAAATGACCTGATCCCAGCACACATGAAATGCATATGTGGAAAAGTTTAAAAGCATAGATCTTTTCCATGGGATGTTTGGGAGCCAGTCCAATGTGAAATGTCTCACTGTCTCTCATGAACAAGAATCCACTTTGGGGTGATGGAGTTCAGTGATGCATTCTAAGGAGGAGGAGAGAGAAGGATGGGTGAGGTCCCCATTCCATGGCCTTAATTTGGTCAGGAGCTCTGTTATCACACTGCCATCAGGTGGTGATTAACTCAACCCAAGTTCAAAGACACCCACCACAATCCCAATAAGACAAACCCTTGGACCTTCTTTCTCAGGTGTAGTGGATGCAAATCTTCTCCACTGTTCCCAATAGACATGTTTAAGAGTTTCTGGGTCAGCCGAGGGCTGGGCAGCCATGGAGAAGGGAGGAAAAGCTTTGGGGCCACAGGGAGAGTCATGAGAAGGGCAGCTCTCCTGGGATTCACCAAAGTCAGAAGAAGCAAGGAGAGCACTTTGTTAGAAGGCAGCCTCAACTCTGTTCACTAGAAAACCAGCCAACGTAACTACAGTCAGCATTAAATGATTTTGGCAGGTGAACACAATGAAATCACAGAGGAAAAGGCAAAACCCCAGAGACCTCTGGCCCAGGTGCAGAGTTTAACCAGGTCTTCACCACACGAGGGGTCCCCAGATGCTGCCCAGAGGAACTTGAACATGCCCACTCCTTTCCTTCTTCATTCTTCAAATACACCACAGGAAACATGATACTAATTTTTCAGAGGAAAATTGCACCATACTTTACTGATCAAAATGGTACAAAATTGTGATAAGCTCTGTGTACAGTCAGATTCTAGTAGCTGTTGTTCTCATAGCAATCTAACTGCTAGAGATCAGGGGCCCCTAGGCTTATTTGCGTGTTTGTTTTTTTAGTGCACCTACATACAGGTAATCAATTTAAGACCTACCAGGTCATTTCCAATTCCTGAACTGCAAACAACCATTTCAAATTGGAAACAGCCCACAACCAGCAAAATGGACCCCACATTTAGCTTTGGACCTCTCACCAAAGGCCCCGCCTGGGCACCACACACATACATCTGTGTCCCCATATTACAGCTGCATCAACAGAGGCACGCGGTTAAGGGACAGCCCCAGGATCGCCCAGAAAGTCCCTGTCTGAGCCAAGAATAAGATCTGGGCCTCCTGACTCCTGCTCAATTCCCTTAATGCTCTCTGCCCTTATAAGGTGATTAAATGGTCCTTTTTCTCCTTAAAAGGGGGGGAGTGGTGGGAAGTGGGGAGGGGGAAGAAGAAGGGGGCAAAATTAATTTGAATGCAACTATTTTGCACAAGCCTCAGAACACTGTAGTTCTTTTATTCGTTTGGAAGGAGTGGGTATACAGAACAGCTTTGTTTTTCAATTCATTCACTTCCACAGAAAAAGGCCACCCTTTCTGTTTATACTAAAGGGACTGGATGTCGGAGCCATCGCCATGTGTGTGGTGTAAATAAGAAAGGCCACCGATGGAGATCCGTCCCTTTCAGGATGGGAAAATAAAAGTTAGTGACTTGGGATCCAGGGGAAGTTTCTTCCTTACCAGATGTCAGCTTTTATTTTGTGTTTTCCAGTAGGTAAAAAAGCTGTGGTTTTAAATTCATTCCCTTTAATTTTTAGAGCCCTGGTGACTTCTAAAGCACTTCTACAGACATAAATGCTTTCATGGAAAAGGAAGGCATCCAGAAAATGCGCCCTAGATGAGAGACATCCAGAGAACAAAGTACTCAGGGTTATCATGGGATAATTACATCCCTGCAGCCTTGAGCTCAGAGCTGGGTGTTAGTAATTCCTCAACCAAGATAACCAGGCCCCCAAGGAGCTCGGTTATTACTGCTGTAACATCTCGGTGGGAAAGGGATGCAAGATTTGTGTACATCTGTTGCAAGAAGATAAATCTAGTTGTGCACATGGGCCAGAGGTGACATGGGGATATCAATAACAGATCTGGACTTTTCAAATGCTCCGTCTGTACAATTTGCTCCAGTCCAGTTCTTTAGAGCCCTTGCCCCAAACAGCAATTCTTGACAAGGTTTGCAACGAACACGATGGGGTCACTCATTTCATCGTCCAGCCCTCTCTCCAAACAAAACTCTTAACTACAGCATGTTTATTATTCATCTCCAGTTATACTCGCATAATTAAAATATATAGCAAAGAAAACATTTTGGTAATGTCAGTGTTGACCTTTGAACTTGTGCTTTGCTCCATCAGTGTTGTTTGATTTACAAGGAAGTGACAGTTTGTTTCTGTCTTAAGCTTGTAATTTTCACTCGAGTTCAGCAGTGACCTCCAAGGCACAGGCCAACTCTTGTGATCAGGGTGGGTCAGTGACTCAGAAAACAGGCTTCATGTCCAAGTAGTAACGCAGGGAGTTTTGAGGAGGCTAAACTTCACAAACTTCCAGGCTGGAGGTTCGAAGGCTGAGGTGGTTAATTATGTTTGAATAAGTTTGGAATAAGTTCCCAGTCCCTTGAGTCCCAGGATCGCACACCACTTAAGACAGGTGTGGACTTGAGAAACGAATCTCCTCCCTCACCTTCATAATGCCATTCTTTTCACCCTATCATTTCCTGTCTCGCCCTGGTGGCTCTGAGCCGGCAGGATGGCTGATAAACTGGTATATGCCCTTGTTAGCTTGGTTAAGGAGCAAATGCTGGAAGAACCTGGTCTGAGAAACCCATCTTAATTGTTCTGTGACTCTTCACTTTGATCCTACACAGGAAGATTGAAGCCTCATTAGCATTCAGAACCCCTTGTCCGCTATGGGTTGAGGCTCCCACAGCTAGTCCCCAGAAACAGGGTCTCCTGGTCAGTGTGCTCAGTGTTAATCATTCTACCCAGAATTCTCCCCTCTGCCTGATGCCCCTACATCCAGCTCTTATCCAAGATGCCTCAGTTCTACCTCCACTGTCTGTCCTCGACCATCTGTCCCCTGCGCTGAGAACTGCCTCTCGCCGCATCGCCTCAGGCCCTACAGCGCTCTCTACGCAGCAGGCAGCTGGGGGTGATCTTTCGGAAACATAAATCAGATGGAGCCAACCCCCCACTTAGAATCTTTTAATGGCTTTCTGTTGCACCAAGAATAAAGCACAATTTTCAACATGACTCCTAAAACTTCCGGTGATCTTGTTCCTTCCTGCCTTCCCAGCCTAGCTGTGGGCCTCTTTCCCCTGCCCACACTCCAGGCCAACAAGGCCGGCCTGTATTCGGCTGCTGGACCATGGCAGAGCCAAACTCTCCTGGACCCCTGGGATTTGCCAGTGCTGCACTCTCTGCTGGGAATGCCCTTCCTCCTGCTTCTGTGCCTGGATGATGCCTACCCACCAGTCACACTCACGATCAGAGTCGCTCTGCAAGAGCAGGGCTTCCTAAACACTCCTACCCTCCAAACATGGGCTTTGACTCACTCCGGTGGTTCTTTTCTTGTGCTTCTCACAGCAAATCATTATATTTATCACTGTTAGATTAATAGCCGTCTCTCCCTGTGGATGGGTGGATGAGCCTTTTCATTAAGGATGAAAAGTCTGCATTTCACACTCTTCCCTGTGGCTGGCTGTGGCCAGTTAACTAGGTTCTGGATAATGACCTGTTCCCTTCCCCTTCCATCTTCTTTTTTGTGGCTGGAATGTGGTGGTAGAAGTTTGGGTGGCCATCTTGGACCTTGAGGTGAAAGTCAGAGGCTTACAATGCTGTCACAAAAGGAAAGAGCCTGGATCCCTGGTGATACCAAAATAGCCTCCGTACCAGCCTTGGATTGTCAGATTTCATTACCCCCTTCATCTGAGAGAAGCAAACTTCCATCTTGTTTAAGCTGTTTTTGTTGTTGATCTGATTGAATGAATATCTACAGAAAAGTGAATGCTCTATAGTGTGAAGGATAGGCTAATAATTGAGCCCATCTCATATCTTCTCTGGGGAAAGAAAGGGGAGCATGAGCAAGGTTCTAGATCTTTAGAACTTTGGGGGTCTTTCATGTGCCATGGGTTTTAGATCTGTTCAACATCTTTTTTACAGTCTCACACATCTTTGGCAAAGGTTTCTTTTCTCTCTTTGAAAAGCTGAAATTTCACTTTGTTTCTTACCATAATCTGCTTGTAAATTAGGTCACAATATTTATTGAGCCAGCTTTTTAGAATGTATGTGAGTTAAGATTCTCAGATCTATGTTATATAGGAATATGTTCTAAATATAGCTTCATTATAATGAATAAGAGAATTTGTAAAGAGAACACCTGCAGATCATATGTCTCAATAAGGTCCTGACATCCCTGAAAAGGAAACTGGCGTCCAGAGAGGCAACAGGCTTTGTCCAAGGTAAGGCTCATGTTGGCTCAAACACAAATGCTCAAGGTCAGTCTGAAGTCGACATAACATAGTGCCTATAGAGTTGTCATCCACAAGCTTCTTAAGTTAATTTCTAACACCAATAAAAAAAAGGACTAGTGATTTAGAAGATTGTATCAGGGCTTGGCAAACTATGACACATGAACCAAATCCAGCCAACTCCCTTTATTTGTAAATAAAATTTTATTGGAACACAGCCACACCCACTTGTTTATGTATTATCTGTGTCTACGCTGGGACTTTAATGTAAGTAGTTGAAACACAGACAGTGTAGCCCACGAAGCCAAAAATATTTACTATCTGGCACTTTATGGAAAAAAAATTGCCAACCTCTGGTTTATGTGATAGGGACATGTCTTTCTCAGCTACGTTTTTATTGCTCTAATTAATGAGAATTAGAATGTTCTCCAAGAAGTACACCTCACATGCCCAAGTGAGACCCTATCCATGCCTGCTGTATGTACTTTGGATGTTTGAACTCCATCCTGTGGGGGGTCTCTCAGTTTGTTGTGTGTGGCACATCTCTAGCCCCTTCTGTAGAGACAGAAGGAAGGTGACCTTAGTCCTTCTCAGGAGGGGTCCTCCCTGCCCTCCCTATTTGGGGGCTGCTGATGTCCAGGGAGGAAGAACTTCTCCCTACCTATCCTAGGAACGGCCCCACCCCTTCCCTAGACCAAATCCACGTGGTGGAAGGTGGAAATCATTCTTTGCTGAAGAGTAAGACTGTGTGGATGCCCTTTAAAGGTGCCACCAAGGACAGAGTCCCTCTCCAGCTGTGGTCTTTCCTGCAGGGGTGAGGCCTCTCCCCTTGGTCCCCAGGAGGTCTCCAAAAGCCAGAACTCCAGCCGGGGGGATGGCTCATGTGGAAGTGCTCCTCTTGTCTTTGGTCTCCCCTCTCCTCAATCTCAGGGTGCATTTCCTCTGAGCTCTCCTACCTCTGCTACCCCTACCTCCTACCTCTCCTACCTCCTCTTTCTGGTAAAGCATGAGTTTGTCACTCCCACAGAAACTCCTCTCCTTGTCTCTTGGCGTGTTTTATCTTCAGAGGCTGCTGGTATGAGGTAAAAGGTTAGCACTGGCACCCCTGAAAGCTTCTATTTGGTTCAGTTGTTTTTGAGACTCTATTTCTGGGAAAGGTTTGCAATGAGCCTTTCCAGGTCAGTGGGTAGAACAGTCTTTTTTATACCTCCCTCTCAAACAAGTCCTGTCCATACAAGTTTTTCCCAGCCATTGCCAGTCTCTCTGACCTCAGCAGATGGCCCTGGAAGAAATGTAGAAGCCAGGTTTATGAATCATTTGGCATTTAAAGACCCTGGGATTAGTGCTGAGCATGAAGGAAAAATATAATAACAATAATAATAATAGTATTAATAGCTGACATTTGTTAATTATTTACCATTTCAGGCTTTACATATATCCTGTTACTTGATAAACAATTTCATGTGGTAGGAACTAGTATTATCCCATGTTACAGAGGCACCAAGATTAATCTTCCAGGGTTGACTCAAGCACAGGAAATCTCCCTGCGAATTCCACCTGCACCCTGTGCTGCTGCTGCTGCTGCTGGCCCATAGGCATGCAACTTTCCCAGGAGATTCATTACTGCCATGTTTCAAAGCCTTGGACCTGGCTTTTCTACATTCTGGAACTTTTCCAAACCAAACCAAAGATGTGGGCAAATATGTCTGTATAAGAATGCTCATAAAAATGTTTGTCATTCATGTAAACAATTAATAATAACCTGAATATCCAACAATAGGGCATTAATTAAGGAAATTGAAGAATATACTTATGATAGATTATCACAAAACTATTAGCAATTATGGTGTACAAAGATACTTATGGAAATGAAATACCTTTTATTCTATGTTGGGAAGGGAAAACATCAGATTATAAAACAGTATCCCATAATCCTAAGAAAATGAGCACATAAGGACAAACAAACTGGAAGATCTCCAAAAATTAACAGTGTTTAACTCTGGGTGGGGTATTTTGATGTTGTTTCTTTTTTTTTTTTTTTAATGACGGTCAGTAAAAAAAGTTAACAGCAAAATCTTGACACCTATATAGAGGTCTATTCTCAAATCTCACACACTAAAAAAAATTTGCTCTATCTCTCACTTTTATTTCCATTAAGCTACTACACTGTCTGGAAAATGAAATCCTCTGGATTCTGCATGGGCAATTATCTTTTCATCTCAACTCTGAAAAAAAAACCAAAATAGATTTTTCACTGGTGAAATTCCTTCATAACTGGAATCGAAAAATAATACCAAATAGAGTCTATCAGCAAAGACATATAATATAGCCATCTATTCTAGCCTACCTCAGCCAGAACCAGTTACTCAAGACTGCCTTAATCTATTTATACAAAATTTAATTTATGCAAAAAAATAGGGGAAAGACATTGTAGAAAAAATATGCATTTAACTGTTTGCAATGCCTCTGGCTCTCTAAGTTTTATTTGATAAATAAATATTAGTGCCACCAACCTAGATTTCATGAGGAAAAGCTATAATAACAAATCTTTGGGAAGATATCCTTTGAGATGATTGAACTCAAAATACAGCTGGCAGATGGGAGGAGGAGGGAAGAAGGAGAAGGAAAGACAAGCAGAGGAGGGAGAGAGGAGCAATGGGAGAAGGAGGAAGAGGAGGATAGGATAAAAAGAAATATGGACCCAGCTAGGATGAGATGTAAGCTCTATTTTCTATAAGGAAGCTGAATTGAGGCAATGTTCCATCTGGAGATCTTGAGCTCTTCCTGAACAGCCAGTACTGTAGCACCAACAGCATCATCATCATCACCTGGGAGTCTGATGGAAATGCAGAATCTCAGACCCCACCCTAAAACTACTAGATCAGAATCTGCACAAAATTCCCAGGTTATTCATACGCACATTAAAGTTGAAGAAGCACTAATCTGCATGTTGTCCAAAGCCCATGGCTATTCTGGAATACTTAGAAAAAATTGAGACTGTCTCCCATCTCTCTTTAGTGACCCCTAGTGGTAAACCCAAAAGATCTGTATAACAGAATGGCTGAATTTTGATCTCCAGCATAAACCGAAAGGTGTCCAACTTTCTGCCAGTTGATCTACCCAAGGTCTCAAGAATGTGGAAGATTAGAATCCTGGCCATCCTGGTGGAACATCGGATGTAGTCCAATGCAAGCTGTGACAGTAATACTTTTCTGTATATCGCTGCTGTTGGAATTTAAAAACAACATTCCTGAATGAGATTATTCTCTAGGAGTATCTGTAAAACACTGATAACTAACTTTGGGTCTCTTGACTGCAGACGCATCCATATAATCCATATTTTTATACTATCGAGTGCATCTTATATACTGCCTCTTGAATTGACCCAGTGAAGTCTTTATTTAAGAATAAAAACATGGGCAAGGCCTGGGTGGTTCAGTCAGTTGAACATCTGACCCTTGATTTGGGCTCAGGTTGTGATCCCAGGGTTATGGAATCAAGCCCCGAGTTGGGCTCTGTGCTGAACGTGGAGCCTGCTTAGGATTCTCTCCCTCCCTCTCTCTCTCTGTCTCTGTCTCTAAAATTAAAGAAAAAATTTTAGAAATTAAAAAAAATAATAAAAGAACAGTCTCCTTTGTGGCTCAGTCGGTTAAGTGTCCAACTGTTGATATCAGCTGATATCAATCTTGAGAGTGAGCCCTGTGTCAGGCTCTATGCTGAGCACGGAGCCTACTTGGGATTCTCTCTCTCTCTCTCTCTCTCTCTCTGCCCCTCCCCCACTTGCACACACATGTGCTCTTGCTTTCTCTCTCTCAAAATAAACTTAAAAAAACTAAAAGTATAAATTTCCAGGTTGATCAATGTTCAACTAGCCATAGAATTTATGTTATGGTTTCAGTTTTATGAGAAAAGTAGGTAAGTTCAAGGTCTTATAGAGGTGAAAGAACTACCTAGACATCATCTGAAGCATTTCTCAAAGTGTATTTCATCTGCAGAATATTAATAGACATTACAAAAAAGGGGTTCAGGGTCAAATTAGTTTGGGACACATTGGGGTGAATAAGAGTGTAAAGGTTTCTTTACTGTAGGAGTTCTCAGAGCTTTTATTAAATTAAGATGCCTTGTAGTTCTCCAAAGCAATTTTTTCATAGAGCACACACACCTCTGTTTGTTTGTTTCTTTCTTTGCTTGTTTTGTTTTGTTTTGTTTACTCTTGGGGAAATTTGGATATCTGGAGCCTCTGAGCTGTTGACTAGTTCACTGTCAGTCATCATACTGATAACAGTGCCCACACCTTCTGATTCACAGTCATTGCTCTTTGCACTGTATTATGTATGCTGCACCCTAAAATTGTTTCCCATTATTATCAGTTCTGATCTTATCCATCAACCTATCCACCATTTTGTGTTCTATGGTTAAATGCAGAAGTGTGGAGGAGAAAAAAAGTAGCAGGGATAAAAGAAAGGAAAGAAAAAGAAAAGAGAGGAAAAAGAGGAAAAGGTAAAATGAGAAGTTTGCATCAATTTGGAAGTGAGGACTTGGAAGCAAATCAACCAAATGGAGACTGACTTTCTTTGATGTTTTCCTCTCAAGCAATGAGCTGCTGTGAACTGGTCACAAAAATTCACATGAGACCACTAGTGCACGGTTCAAGTAGTCCAAACTGCTACCCCATGTTGATGGACACAAAATACCTTTTCTTCAGTTCACAAGGAGCCTGTAGACATCGCTCCCATACATGTCACTGCTGGATCCTTCAGTACTCTTGTGGCATGTCTTACTGGTAGCTTCTGCTTCTTCAGAGGAAGTCTGTGTACCATAAGTATGCTCCAAAAGGATTCTTAGAAGTTATCTGGCATTTATGCCTTTTATTTGACTTGATTCCCACCAGATGATTTCAGATCTGCCCACTGTGTACTGGATTGTTCTATTGTTAACTGTGTGTCCTTGAATTCTCTTCTCTTTATGGTTCCAAGTTAGAGTTGACCAAAAATGTCTCTGCACAAGACTTGGGGTACAGTAGTGAAATAGTACTTTTGTTTCCTGAAGGTCATTGCTCAATGTGGAGCAAGCAGTGCCAGTGGGTTCCAGTTTCTCCTCACCCCTCCCCAACTCCATATCTATCTGTCCTTCCCAACTGCTGCCCTGATATCCAATGGCAATGTCAGGTCCTCCACCAAATGCGCTGCCATGAACTCACATTTCCATTAGCCTCAAGGGACCAGGGACTCCCCTTCTCAGTCCCAGTGCAGGACCTGAATGTGCTTCGTTTCAAGATTTCCTGAAAACTCTGACTCATTCACCAGCATCAGGGCTTTTCACCAAACCTTCAACTCCCATTTTCAGATTCTTGCTTCTTCATCTCTGCCCACAATTGCATAAAGTCCAATCTCTACACTAAATTCTTCATTCCATGATATTCATCATAGTTCAGCTTCTCTAAGCCCTGGCTGATAAAACCCTGAACCCTGGCTCTTGTGTTCTTCTGCTCAGATTTTGATATTTCCTATTGGCCTGCCCTAATATTAGAGTCCAGTTCACTCTGGTTTTCTTTCACAGACCATTGGGCTTCTTCCCAGCCTTCATTTTGCTTTGAACATCCTGCCCTGAAAATGGCATCTTTAGATACTGCCTCCTGCCACAAGTCCAAGATTTTTTCTATTTCTCACCCTCTCACCAGTGTCTGACAAAGGTCTCTAGTCAAAAAGAAAGCGAGTAACTTAACACTACATGCATACTACTAAAGAATCTAAAGACAATATAAAGGTTTACTTTCTGTGACTGAAAACTTCAAGTCAAAGATTTGTAGTAGAAATAAAGATAATAAATGTGGTTCAATGAGCAGAGATCCTTCTAGTTGGTGCTGTGAGAATAATTCATTATAGGTTATAGCCTAACTGCTTCAAGTACTAATTTCTAGTCCTTATTAATATGTGATATCTGAACACTTCTCTTCAATCTTGGTGCAATAGCAGAATGCTAGTTTTTAACATCAGACTTGAGGTGATCATCTGATCATCAAATCCTTGGGAATAAATGAGTGCTCTGACTTCATCAGAGTTAATACCCTAGAATACAATGTTTAAAAAAGCAGGGGGATTATAGGCTGTTCTATCAGTGCAGTGCTACTGGGCATGTCCCTTTGGCTTCCCATTGACTAGACTATTTTACAGCTCTGTAGGAAAAGAGATTAACTTGTAGAACACTGATAGCAATGAGAAATGATTCTTGTTTGAGGGCAATGCAAATGATTCCTACGTATTACAACACAAAAGAATTGTGCTCAGTAGAGATGCATCCAGTTTCCATCTAATGGAAAGGATAGCCCCAATCAAACCCCAGACATTACAGTTTATTACTTTGTAGAATACTAGTTTCACTCTGTTAGCAAGTTTATTTCAGCATTTTTTAGTCTGAATATATAAAGCTGTTCTTCACAATCTCCTTTGAACAAGTCTTAATATTCTACTGGTTCCCTCACCAATTAATGAGTTATATACAATTTTTAATGTATATAATTTATATTTGAATAAAAGAGTCATCATGTTTTTAACTTTTTGAAAAGTACATTGTATCAATAGCCCAAGTTCTAGTCATTATTTCATTTATAGTTGCTTGTGGTATTTATATCATGTTAATATAAACCAAGCTTGATGTTCTGACATCTGGGTGGCTGGTTTCAGGGACATCTGGGTGGCTCAGTTAGTGAAGCATCCGACTCTTGATTTTGGTTCAGGTCATGATCTCATGTTTTGTGGGTGGATCATACTCTGCACTGTCAGTGTGGAGCCTGCTTTGGATCATCGAGCTTATAAGAGGGAGCTCTCTCTCTCTCTCTCTCTCTCTCGCTCAAAAATAAATAAATAAACATTAAAAAAAATAATTTCAAAGGGAAGGGCAGCTCTTCTGATCTTAACTTCTCTTCCCATACATTGTAAAATACTTGGATGCCTTATAGCCTAGTCTATCTCAATATTCCAGGTATTCCAACAATATGAAGTTTCCTCAAAAAAATTTTAAATTTAAATATCATACAATCCAGTAATTCCACTACTGGGCATTTACCCAAAGAAAACAAAAGCACTAATTCACAAAGATCTATGCACCTGTATGTTTATTGCTGCATTATTTACAACAGCCAAGAATGGAAGCAACTTACATATCCATCAATAGACGAATGGATAAAGAAGATGTGCTGTATATATACAATAGAATATTACTCAGTCTATGAAAGAATGAAATCTGGGGTGCCTGGGTGGCTCAGTCGGTTGAGCGTCCGACTTTGGCTCAGGTCATGATCTTGCTGTTCATGGGTTTGAGCCCCGCGTGGGGCTCTGTGCTGAGAGCTCGGAGCCTGGAGCCTGCTTCAGATTCTGTGTCTTCCTCTCTCTCTCTCTGCCCCTCCCCTGCTCACGCTGTGTCAATCTCTCTCTCAAAAAATAAATAAACATTAAAAAAAAATTTTATAAAAAGAATGAAATCTTGCCATTTGTGACACATGGATGGACCTAGATGGTATTATGTTAAGTGAAATAACTCAGAGAAAGACACATACCATTTGATTTCACTTATTGTAGAATCTAAAAAAAAAAAAAAAAAAAAAAAAGAACAAACAGAAAACAGACTCATAAATACAGAAAACAAACTGATGATCACCTGAGGGGAGGGTGTTGGGGGGAGGGAGTGAAATTGGAAGAAAAAAAATGTCAAAGGGCAGCTCTCCTGGTCTTAACTACTATATTCTAAAATACTTGGGTGCCTTACCACCTACCTAGCCTGTCTCAATATTCCAAGCACCATAACATACCTGGAGAGGTTAGAGACCCACCCAAGGTAGATTGGGCCATCCATCTTGACTCAGTTATCAATTACACTGATGAGAACATGTAGAAACCACTGGAGTTTGAAATGTCCAAATCTCTTAGTTCTTTTAGGATAAGATGATAAGAAGAGGATTCCAGGCAACCACAACTGAGTAGACTCAAGAGTTAAGAAGTATCACAGTATTTATTTTACCAAAACAAATAAGTGAAATAAACAAATCAAGCACACAAATTGTACAAGGCAACTAAAACCATAGGAATTCACTTAAGTTCCTCTTGTACTTTACCTCTGTAATGGCTCTTACCATTCAATTCTTTACTAGATTCATTTACAGTTGGATGTTACCCAATCCTTTCTGTATCAAGCCCCTTGATGTTGGGGAATGTGTCCCACAAGACCTTTCCTCCTGGCTTTCTTGCATTCTTTGCTCCTCCCTTCTTCCACATTCTACCCTGCTTCTGCAGGATACATGCTCTTTCTCTACTATCTGGAAAGTCCTGTGTGTATACACACACACACACACACACACACACTCCATGACTCCTCCTCATCCTTCTGCTCAGCATTTCTCAAGGAAGTTTTTGTAGCCATTGCTGACCAGAGCAGACTGTCCCATTTTACACCCTCACAGACTGTGCTTTTCCTTCCAAGCTCTTGTATGTGATTATTTGTCTCTCTCCCTCATTGTCAATAAAATCCGGGATCATTGTATCACCACTGTATCCCCAGGCCTGGCAGAATGCCTGGTACATAGAAGGTGTTCTTGAATGAATTAATAAGGACTCAATGCCTATTTGTTACACGGATGAATAGATGGCTGTTTGGTCTGTTATAGTCCCTAAAAGCAAAAGAAGCTGTTAAAATAGTGTGACTCTGACTTACTGTTAATGTCTGAATAAAAGAGACCATTCAAATTTTAGACTGAGTTTGACAATGTACTCTGTTGGTGAATTGTGAGGAGTCATGCCCCTGCATTTCTAGGGGGAACTGGTAAACTTTTTTGGAGGACAGTTTGGCAAAAGCTTTAATGCTGACAAAATTCTTTTGACCCAATAATTCCACTTTCAGAAATATATTTTCTTTATGTGCTTCACATTCATGAAATACTCTTTCAGTGGTATTTATAAGTGACATCTTATATGATTGAAACAATCTAAATATCCAAGGATAGGAGATTAAAATATCTCATAAGAAATTACATATTATTATGCAATGAAAGTTCCAAGCAACAGAATACTCTGCAGCCATTAAAAAGAATGAGGTAGGTTTGTACATATTGATATGAAATAGTCTCAAGGATTATTATATCTTTAAGCAAAAGAGCAACTCTTATGTATGTGTGCATTTGTGTATGCATGCGATGTTTCTGAAAGTATCTCTAACGGATTGGTCCCAGGAGTTGTTTTGGGGAGGGGAGATGTGTGGCTGAAGGGCAGCAATAGGAAGATTTATGTTTCAGTGTATACACATTTTTAACTTTTAGTGATGTACCATTATCATGCATGATTTACTCCAGCAACTAACAAATACAAGTCTAAAAAATATTTTAAAAATAATATAATTATTGATGTAGTAATTTAAAAATGTTAATGAGAGTTAGAGCTAGATTAGGTTTTATTGATGTTTCTTTGACTTTCTCAATCCCAAACTTTCATACATGGACTCTTAACGCATTACTGATGTAAGCGGTTTTTTCAGTCATTTCTTCTCTCCCTATCTCCCCCAAACCTTTCAGACTTCCCAGCAACCTCAAAGTCTTATCTAATTTGGAAACAGGGGATCCCTTATTTGGGAGGCCCCAAAACAGGACCATGCCTGGATGAACACCAAGGCTCTTGACATAAAATCTCACCACCGTTGTGAAACCTGCCCAGCACATCCTGGCCTACCGTATTGACTTTGGCAATACTTGTTGGCCAGGTCTTGCCAATAATGTTATTGAAACTAAATTGAATGAGCATGTAGCTATGTCCTCCAAATGTTTTCTGATACAGTTAAATGGAAAACTGTAGATTACATTTATTTATTTTGTGATAAACCCTTTGTTTATGTTGCTGGTGATCCAGAAAAAGTGGTCTCTTACAACAGGCTATGACCCAAACAATGACAAGTTGAATTACTATTTCATTTACCATAGGAGACATTCCACCGTGTATTTCACAGAAACGAATTTTGACACAATTTTAGCAATGATAAATTACACCCAACAGAAACAAAAGAGAAACTTGGAGTTTTATAGCAGATGATTGTAAAGAAAACAGTTATTTGCTTCTCTGTCTCCCGCATTTTCAAAAAATACCATACTTGAAACAAAAAAGACCCAAGAATAGTAAAAACAATTTCATTTTCCTCTTATAATTGGAAACATTTGGAAATGGCACTTTGTCTACTCAGGCTGCATATTAAGGGCTTAATTGTACATAGGGAGTATTACTAAACCTTTTCCCCTCAATTCATTAGTATTCTAATTTTTACAAATGACAAGTATTATGCCATTGAAACAAATGAAACAAATACATCAGCATTCCCATACATGCACATACCAGCATAGCTGTCTTTTGCATTCCAAGGCATTCTGTTGAAGTATTTACCTAGTCTGCAAGTTCATACAAAAGAAGGAGGCAGGACTAGAAATGCTTTCCACACCCCTATCAGTAATAATAACAATTGTGTGGTCAAGTTGCATGAAAACAACATGAACTTCTGGTCATTGATGCACACACAAAGCTATCATAAAAATCAAGAATGGCATGAAAACACTCACAGGACATCAGGACATCAAAGAATAACTCTGATTTTAAACAGGCTTATGATGTTCTGTATCCTCCCTTTCCTTTAAATTATCTTTTAATTATTTGAAACTGCTTTGGAAGGAACTACATGCATGTTACCTGATTGTCAATTAGACAAATACTTTTATTGTTAAGAACCATTTTATTGTTAAGGAATAGAACTGAGTGCTATTTTTCAGAAATAATGACATTAGAAGTGCATTAACTTTTTGGAAGCTAAAACCATTATATTTAAAAAAATTTTTTAAGTTTGTTTATGTATTTTGAGAGAGAGAGAGAGCAGGAGAGGGGTAGAAAGAGACGGGGACAGAGGATCTGAAGCAGGCTCCACTCTGACAGCAAAAAGCCCAATGCAGGGCTCGAACTTACAATCCCTGAGATCATGACCTGAACTGAAGTCAAGAGTCAGACGCTTAATTGACTGAGCCACTCAAGTGCCTCTAAAAGCATTTTCTTTAACAGTGTCCACAATCAAATCTATTTGTATTTATTAACCTCAAGCTGGAGATGAATCGATTCAGTAATCCAGGGATATATTCTCCAGCTCAATTATCCCAGTAAGTTCACTGAGAAGCCATGTTTTTGTTTTTTTGTTTTTTCCAAATCAATTGGTTCAAGATAGATATATTGAGGACTTACATGGCTCTAATGGGTGACTAATTATTCCTGTTTTAAAATTTTAGTGATCAAAACCTCTTTAGCCAGGTTTTAGGCCATCATATATTGAGAACTCAATTAAGCAATGATTCCCATACTGTAGTTGGCACAAAATTATTTCCTGAGGAAAATTCTGACTCTACGAATGTCCCATCTCTGTTTGCTTACGAGTTGGCAATCCCTGATTGGACTTTTTATTTTCATAACAGGATACTAACCTCATCAACTGCCTGGTTTTTTTTTTAAGTCCACAGATTATCTCCTCGATTATCTCCTCACAAAGGTTAAAGGTAGAACTGCTTTCAATAGCAAGAAATAGGTAACGCCTCACTGCCAGAAGGATAGACCATATTTATGATTTCTTATTATATTGCTATTACTTTATTGTTTACTTAAGAATCTACTAGTGGGCTGTCTCAAGATTGGACTGACAGCTCAGTGTCAGCTCTCTCTCTTTTCTCAAGGACTTGCTCCACTAGTTGGCTTTTCAGTCTCACACTTTTTGCCCCATGATAGCTACCACTGTGCCAGGCATCACATCCATGTTCAAAACATGAAGAAGAGAAAAGAGGCTTTTATAGAAAAAGACAGGCAAGAGAAATGAGGTTTGGAATAGAGGTTGTGTTAGCCAAGCGATGAGTGGCTGCCTCAATAGGCAGAGAACCAGGACTTCCAGGCTCCATCAGTACTAATCTCTCATCGAGCTTACAAGAGAGTCAGGCATTCTCTCCACTCCTCCAGAAACTCTGAGATCTATCCTTGAGTCACTAAGGATTACACGTTTGTCCTTTGCAGAATCACTGTCACTTAACTGATGTTAGTGGTATATCTTAAATGCTCATGGAATCTCTTATACTATAGGACCCAAGCCCATGAAATCCATTATTGAGATTTGCTGTAAAATTGTTCTTGAGGACAATTTCCACGCATTGTTCCTTATTCCCAAAATTAAGCCCTGAGAGATTTCTTTTAGAGCTCAGTGCTGGGAAAGAGTCTCTTGCTGTAGGGAAATTGGCATGCTGTCTTCTTTCAAACACAAATAATGTAAAGCATGGTCCCATCCACATAGCCTTGGGTACCAGGGAGTACAGATCCAATGTTGGACCACAGCTGTAACAGTGCATGGCCCCAGGAGAAGCTTATTTGTCTTCCTGTTCTTCCTGACATGGTTTTCATTTTGTTATTGTTTTATTGACTATATCCTGTTATAACCCACATCAAGTTTTCTGTAAAAAGGAACAATCGGTAGCTGGGGAAGAGAGAGAATTAATGTGTTCTTATTTCAACACATTTTATCAAAGCCAACTCAAAAAGCTGCAGTCACCACAATGGTAAATCAAAGGGGCCATCCTCAAAGAATAATTTGACTGAAACACAGCACATTTTCTTACTATGTAAAATACTCCCAGCTTAAATGATTCCTTAATGACCAAGGACTGGGTTCTAAAATCCCTATTTTGAGGATGTGTTAAATAGGTGATGAGGATTAAGGAGGGCACTGGTGATGAGCCCCAGGTGTTGTATGTAAGTGTTGAATCACTAAATTGTACACCTGAAACTGTATGCTAATTATGATTTAAAAACTTTTTTTTTCATTTTTTTTTAATATATGAAATTTATTGTCAAATTGGTTTCCATACAACACCCAGTGCTCATCCCAAAAGGTGCCCTCCTCAATACCCATCACCCACCCTCTCCTCCCTCCCACCCCCCATCAACCCTCAGTTTGTTCTCAGTTTTTAACAGTCTCTTATGCTTTGGCTCTCTCCCACTCTAACCTCTTTTTTTTTTTTTTCTCCTTCCCCTCCCCCATGGGTTCCTGTTAAGTTTCTCAGGATCCACATAAGAGTGAAACCATATGGTATCTGTATTTCTCTGTATGGCTTATTTCACTTAGCATCACACTCTCCAGTTCCATCCACGTTGCTACAAAAGGCCATATTTCATTTTTTCTCATTGCCACATAGTATTCCATTGTGTATATAAACCACAATTTCTTTATCCATTCATCAGTTGATGGACATTTAGGCTCTTTCCATAATTTGGCTATTGTTGAGAGTGCTGCTATGAACATTGGGGTACACGTGCCCCTATGCATCAGTACTCCTGTATCCCTTGGATAAATTCCTAGCAGTGCTATTGCTGGGTCATAGGGTAGGTCTATTTTTAATTTTCTGAGGAACCTCCACACTGCTTTCCAGAGCGGCTGCACCAATCTGCATTCCCACCAACAGTGCAAGAGGGTTCCCGTTTCTCCACATCCTCTCCAGCATCTATAGTCTCCTGATTTGTTCATTTTGGCCACTCTGACTGGCGTGAGGTGATACCTGAGTGTGGTTTTGATTTGTATTTCCCTGATAAGGAGCGACGCTGAACATCTTTTCATGTGCCTGTTGGCCATCCGGATGTCTTCTTTAGAGAAGTGTCTATTCATGTTTTCTGCCCATTTCTTCACTGGGTTATTTGTTTTTCGGGTGTGGAGTTTGGTGAGCTCTTTATAGATTTTGGATACTAGCCCTTTGTCCGATATGTCATTTGCAAATATCTTTTCCCATTCCGTTGGTTGCCTTTTAGTTTTGTTGGTTGTTTCCTTTGCTGTGCAGAAGCTTTTTATCTTCATAAGGTCCCAGTAATTCACTTTTGCTTTTAATTCCCTTGCCTTTGGGGATGTGTCGAGTAAGAGATTGCTATGGCTGAGGTCAGAGAGGTCTTTTCCTGCTTTCTCCTCTAAGGTTTTGATGGTTTCCTGTCTCACATTCAGGTCCTTTATCCATTTTGAGTTTATTTTTGTGAATGGTGTGAGAAAGTGGTCTAGTTTCCACCTTCTGCATGTTGCTGTCCAGTTCTCCCAGCACCATTTGTTAAAGAGACTGTCTTTTTTCCATTGGATGTTCTTTCCTGCTTTGTCAAAGATGAGTTGGCCATACGTTTGTGGGTCTAGTTCTGGGGTTTCTATTCTATTCCATTGGTCTATGTGTCTGTTAAAAACTTTTTTAAAAATCCTATTTTTGTATTGCTTATACTTTTTATACTTTTATATATTTCATTTCCCTAATTTTTTTCACTAATTTAATGCTTAAAAATCACCAAAAGATTGCTATTAACATCTCTTATCTTTACTTTTACAGGTGTCTGTGTCTGTGAAGGACTACCTAGTTATCTGTCAAAATGCAGCTTCTTCTTCCATAGAAACAGAACCTCGATTTAGTTGGAAGTGCCAAAGTGCCCACCTAAGAAACTGTATTATTTCCCAATTTCCCTTGAAGCTCAGAATGACCACACATCCCGATTCTGACCAATGAATGAGCTGGAGCTTATTAGAAAGGGTTCCTAGGAAAGCCCCTTAAATGGGGTGGACTCAATTGGTATCCTAGTTTGGGTTCTCCCAAAAGATCCTGAGATAAGGACTTAGGTGCAGGTGGTTTACTCAGATAGTGATCACAGGAAACAGAAATGGAAGGTAGAGTAGGAAGGGGAATGCAGAAGGGCAAAGGAAGGAAGCATTAGGGAGCCAGTTGCCAGTGGTGGCCTCAGTCCAACTAGGGACCCTAAAAGCTGTGTAGAACATGCCTCATGACCATCTCACTGGAGGACAAGTGAGTTGGCACCCTTTGTACTCCATTGATTGAGATCTACACTAACAAGTTGTTCTTGCTTGTGGTTGAGTAGTCTTCTGTGACCCCAACAAAGCAAAGAGATGCTGCAGTGTGGCTGGTATGTAATGCTTATAATGTGTTGGCTGGCTGAAATAAAGGGGGCCAAGGGAATGTGGTCAGAGCATCACAGCATCTACCAGAACCAGCACACATCCATGTGCATTCCACTTTTTCTTTTTCCTTCTGCCCAGATTGTAAACATGACAGCTGGAACTCTAGTCACCATGAGCATGAGACGAGGCCATACCCTTAGAAGGGCTGAGTGGAAAGTTATTAGAAATCTAGGCTCCTGAGTCACCATGGAGCTAATAAAGGCTTGGACCATATAACACTAAGTGTGTTACATGACAGAAAAATAAACTTTGATGCTATTTAAGCTTCAGTTACAGGTTTTCTTGTAAATATTGCTGAACTGAACCCTAAGTGATACACATCCCTAGTACCATCCACACTCACCAAGATCACCTACATGGGTACCATTAATAAACCACTGATTTCTCATTGTGACAAACACCCTCTGATTCAGTTCAACCTGGGTTCCTTCTCAGTGAAAGCTACCCAGAGGAATCTTTCCCACTTTAATTTTCCTAAGCTGCCTGGAAATCAAGCAGCATCCTCCCCTCCATGTATAATATTAAAAACATTAAACATCTGAGTTCATGGAGTTTCTTCTTTTCAACAGATTTTAGCATAGGCTAATTACTGCAACAAAAAATGCTAAACTCTCAGGGGCATAGCAAATAAAGGTTATTTCTTGATCACATTACAGTTCAAAGCAGGTTGGAGGAGGCTTCCCTCTCCCCAGGCATTTGGGGACCAAGCACCATTTTTGTGGTGGCTCTGCCGTGCCCTCAGGCCTTGCAGGCCTCCACTGGATCATCCACGCCTGAGCAGGAGGAGAGAGAAGAACAAGAGGGCAGGGGATTCCACAGGTGGTTTCATGGTCTGTACTTACATGTGGTATACACCACACTATGAAGTGAAGGATGTTCCTTCAGCCACATCCTCTGCTCAGAGCTTGGGCCCATGGTCCCACATGTCTGCAGGCGAAATCTGGGAAACGAAGTCTATCTGGGTGCCCAGGAGGAAAAGAAAGCAGAGCTTAATGGACATTTAACATGCCTCTGCCACAGATGTCAATGTTTACAAAAGGTTCCAAAAGAAGCTTTCCAACAGTGATCAGGGTGAGGACAATCTTGCTGCCATGACTCCAGAGATTTGCGTTCATATCCCCCTAAAACTGTGCTCACAAATTGTGTACCCTTTTGCATTTTAAAGTTTGCACCTGAAATTTTTCACCATAAGTATAAAATAGTTGTGAAAGTATATAATCCTAGCATATTATAAATAGGATGTTTGTGATGGTTGCAGTGAGCTGCCACCCAGATCCCCCTTCAAGGAAAGACCTGCTGCCCCCAAACCCCCTGATGCTGTGCTACAGCCCAGCCAGGGTCTGTCTCAGCTGCAGAGCTGCCTCATCCAAGGTCACATCCTTTCCCAGCAACCTACCACTTCTGGATGATTGTGATAGGCATAGGGCAGGGGCAGGCAATGCTGACAGACCTTTTTAGTGGCAGAGCTCCCTTAGGATTGGCCAAGGCTGCACCAGGACTGTGCAGCAGGTTGACTTTTTCTGCCACTCCTGCTTTCCCCCTCTTCTTTCAATTGAGGTTCCTCTCAAGGGACCCCCAGAGGACATTCTTTCTGCACACAAAACTCAATGTCACAATCCCCTTCCCAGAGTTTCAATCACAATGCCACTTCAAAATAAAATGGTCATCCTGGGGAGCCTGGGTGGTTCAGTCGGTTGAGCATCTGACGTTTGATTTTGGCTCAGGCCATGATCTCATGGTTCCTGGGATTTTCTTTCTCCCTCTCTCTCTGCCCCTCCCCTGCTTGTACTCTCTCTCTCTGTCAAAATAAATAAACGAATAAACATTTAAAAAATAAAAATAAAATGGTCATCCTATTCCTCTGTGGCAAAAATACATAAATCCAAATTCATTTTTTAAAACATTCCTTAGGACCATAAGGTTTCAAGTAATTAAAAATGTAGTCTGGATTGAGTTGTCATTTCATTGTTATTACAATTGATTGAAAGAAATGTTGATATTAATTTTGATGATCTTTAAAAAGAAAAAAGTAACTTTTTGGAAATGAATCTCTTACTGTGATGGAGGGAGATTTTGTTTTTTGGTCCCTAGAATGGAGGATCCACATTAGGAGACACTAATATTTTAACTGTGACCTTGGTAGTCACTCTGAAAGTTTTCAGACCTTGAAGCAATTCACTTGAGAATATTCAGGAAGAATAAGGATATGTTTTGCTTTTGTAAAATGGGAGAAGGCTGATTTTAAAAGTAAAGATGAGCAAAGAAAAGCAGTAGAATATCTCCTGATCAGTTTTAGGAAGAGAACAATACAAGTTGACTCTCTGGAAACTATCCAGATCTGGATCACAGATCACACTGCTAGTGTACCTTTTGAAAAATGTGTGAACCCTACTTGAAAACTGCTGTCCACTGCACAGAATTCTACCTCCATTTGTTCTTCCTTTCATCTCTGTTCTAGACATGTTGATCATATCAATCAATTCCAAAGCATGTTCCCAGCACAACATCCTTTCCCATGGCCTTCTGAAATGGTATACCCTGCAATTGTGGTCCCAGGGACACCTGCCACAGCTATAGCACGGATGGCATCTGATGGGACAAAAGCTAATCTATAGGTGGGCCAGCAATCAAGGGCCTGGCACAAGATGATAAGCTGAGCCCATCAGAGGCTCTCTTTCAAGGGGATTTGAAGAGGAGACATGGGACATGAAGAAAGCCATGCATTTAGAAGACAGAACAGAAGGTAAGGGGGCTCAGAAAGAGAGGACCCCAAGGGCAGACTCATGGCCACAAGGGCCAAAAGGCACAGAGCCTGTGTGGGGCAACTGTAATGCCCTGGATTCTCAGAGCTCTGAGTTCCTGGCCATCCATAGTCATAAGAACTATTCTGGCTCTCTGTTGCTGAGCAACAAACCACCCCAAAATTTAGTGGCTTAAAACAAGTCATTTATTTGGCTTATGAATCTGCAGTTGGGCAGAGCTTGGCAGGAGCTACTGGTCTCTGCTCCATGATGCCTGGGGCGTCAGCTGAGATGACTGGGGGCCCAGGTCACAGAGCCAGTGATCCCAGTTCAGATCTCTGAGTTCTAACTTTGACACTCGTGCCATCTTCAGGCTGCTTTCTGGGTGAAAGGTGGACGTCACTAGGATGTACAAGTTGCTGGAGTTCTATCACTCCTTCCTTGTTCTTCCAGGAGCCATTTCCCCTCACACTTCACCTCCACAGCCAGCACAGAGTTGTCCACAGTTTCAAGGATGTAGAATAATAGCTGCAGTTAAAGTCAAATTGTCTGCAGTTTGGACTGAACATTGCTGATTCAGGGCACAGACAGAGATCATGTCCAGTGGGTGGCCTGAGGCACAACCTGGCCAAAAGAGTTCCTACTTCACCTTGGAAGACTTATTAATGGAAGTGCTGGGAGAACCAAGGAAAGAATACAGAAAGAGCACAGTGCTGTACAGAGGGTCCCAGCCAGCCTTTCATCCAGAGGCCTCAGAATAGCTGGTGGCCTAAACAGCCCACAGACATATTTGTTTGGTCCATACTGTACTTAAAAAAAAACCAAAAAGTAATTGCCAACTTTTATTGGGAGAAAATGTAAAACCTTAATATTTTATTGAGAGAATTTGCATTTAAAAATAACTTTCTAGGGGCGCCTGGGTGGCTCAGTCGGTTGAGTGTCTGACTTCGGCTCAGGTCATGATCTCACGGTCTGTGTGTTCAAGCCCTGCATGGGGCTCTGTGCTGACAGCTTGAAGCCTGGAGCCTGCTTCAGATTTGGTGTCTCTCTCTCTCTGCCCCTCCCCTGCTCGCTTCTCCCTCCCTCTCAAAAATAAATAAACATTTAAAAAAAATTAAAAATAACTTTCTAACTTCTCTTTAAAAAACTCAAAGTTGTAGAAACATGGCCTACTTTCTCATACATTGTGTGTCCTCTGGTGCCGAGTGTCCCTGAGTCTCCAAGTGGCCTGGTTTCTCCTCACTAGACCTCCTGCATGGCTCCTTTGAGCTTCCAAGTTTGAGATTCCTGTGTTTTGTAAGGAAACATGAGTTTAGAGACAAGCACCTCTGTATGGTGAAGTACAAGCTCTCCCTTTTAAATGATGCCTGATGAACTTGTAGCCTGGCAGGTTAATTATGGCAAATCAGGGTCATAGGTCATAGTTTAGCTTAAAGATTATTGTCCAAAGGTTGGGTATGAGGACCCTGCAAGCATGAAAGTGGCACATTTGTCATGAGGCATTAGCTTCTCCTGGCCACATATTTGGACTATTTTTACTGCATTCCTCATAATCATTTTATTACCTATTAAATGCAAATTCCCAGGTCCTAATCTTTTACGCTATGACAACATTTTTGGCACAGCAGGCCATTTAGATCAGTCCCACTGCCGGCTGGAGGGGAGGCCTTTCTTTGTCAAGAACCCTGGAGGCTGTAAGTCTTGCCCTCACTCTGGGCTCCAGCAAAGCCAGGGGGCTTTAGAACTGAGGCTTAAAGCAGAGTGCTCTTGCCGAGTTTGGTCTTGTTTCCTCAGAACATACAAACCTGTGGGGTTTCTCCTACATACTGAACATGTAGCCTTTCAGTAAATTTGCCATCTTCTTCTTAGGATGCTGTTGCTCTCTTGTGGCACCTGCAGTTGAAGCCACTCAAGCTCCCTGGGGGCTATCATGTCCATATGTCCATGCAGTGGCACATCTGGCATGCTGGCTACATGTGGCTCCAACAGAGACCCCCCAGAGAAAGGACTGTCATCACCCCCAGCCTCACAGCTGCTCTGTCACACAGGGCAGTGAGGCCTGCGCCCCACACTGTGTAGCTCTGAGCTTGGAGGACTATTGCAGCCTCCTTTCCCAGGACTCAGCAATGGTCCCTGGGGCTGGGCTGAGGACAGTGTGAGTAGTTGACATCATGATACATATTCAGAGCCACCCTCCCATCCACCGGTCCATTGTTCTTGAGCCAAAGCTGGGCCCTCAACTGTTTCTGCCACAGCATTTCCTCAAGTTCCCTCAGCCCCCACAACTGGTCTGGATACCAGGCCCAAACACAGATCAGGTTTCTACTGGGATCCTGCACATGGAACCACCTGCCTGGGGCTTTCCAGAATACCAACTACATGGGCTGTTTTCCTGACTCCCTCCAGATAAATGTCCCCCCACTTCTCCAGTACCCCCTTTCAGTGTCCTTCTTCTGTTTATGCTTTTCTCCTCATTGCTTCCTGTCATACAATATCTTTCTTTTTGGTTATCTGTTTCCTATCAACTAGAAGATAAGCATCATGAGCAAGGACACTGATTTTGCTGAATGTTGTATTCCTAGCACCTAAACCAGTGCCTAGCACACAGTAGTTGCATAATAAGTACATTGAGTGAAGAATAGAGGGGGATTTCTTTTCCATTCCAAAAACATGATTTTTTTTTTAATTTATTAGCCACAGTTAAGAAATGGAAGGAATAGAGAGTAGAATATAGGATAGGAGATACTCCTTTTGTCTACTTTTTACATTCAGCATTGGCCATAACAATGCCCAACAAGGAAAGGTAAAGACGTTAAGATTCTTCCCAAACTGATGCAGACTTAATCACTTTGGATGATGATGGTGACCCTTTGTGGATGAGCCTCTGTGGGATGAGGAAAGATTTAGGTCTCCAAACCTGAATGTAGGGGATTGTCTGTACCCAGTTTGCCTCCTGTGAACATGGACACACCCATATTATTTGCTATTATATTGTGTTGTACGATTTCAATCAATATCTGTGGTAGAATGATAATGTAACCAGCACTGTGCTAGGCCCTGGGTGCAGCACCTGGTGGGAATAGTTGCCTATTTGTGGCAATCTGACTCTGTTCTCAGAAGACTGATCTGATTTGGACTATGGAAGTAAACACTTTAAATTACTTTCTAAAATATCTAAATCCAACCAGGAAACCAAGAAAGCTTGACCTGGAAGCCTTCATAGTACTTACAAATTCACTGAAAATTCACTGGCATATATTATTTTCTTGTTAAAGATGATTTATAGGTCAAATCTGAGTTCATGATTCTATCTCACTTAGCTTACTCATTTCCAATTTTTTAAGAGGCTCTATTCTAATAGGTATTAGAATACTTATTTATTTCCAATTTTTTAAGAGGCTCTATTCTAATAGGTATTAGAATACTTATTTATTGAGGGTCTGCTCTGTGTCAGATATAGGAGAAAGAGATTCAGAAAGGAGATACATCACGGGAATGAGAGATTCTTCTTGGCGTAGGAGATTGTGCAGGGGCTTTGGAATTGAGCAGATCTGGTTTGGGAACCTGTCTCTTCCTCTTCCTTACTGGTTGCCAAATCTTGCCTCTGAGCCACGTTCTTCTTTTATAAAATAATCATACCCAACTTGTAGAGTTGTTAGCATATTTAAACAAGATAAATCATGTAAAGTACCAACCCCGATGGCATTACATAAAGGATGTTCCATCAAAGGACTCCCTGAAACGCTCTGAAACACTCTGGTTGCTAGGGGCCAACAGAAGTCTGGAGCAATTCAATGGCATTTTATACCGAAAACGGACCTAACATTTTAGGAATTGGTACAACTAGAGACTGTCAAATGTCATCCAGTTTCCCAGAATGGTGGGCAAAGGAAGCCATGGTATTGACTGGTGGTGGTCCATTTTCTGTTCATGGGACATAGACCACTCACCTGGAGGCAGTCAGCTTCTATGAGGGCTTTGCTCCCTTTGGGCACAATTATCATACTTCATGACAATATGGAATATCTAATAATAGTCTTCTTCCTCCCAAAAAGCAGGGGGCTGTTTTGCATAGTTTGAATCCTTTGTAGAGCCCTAAATCACTTTGTAATGTGAAACATGTCTGTGGAGAGCCTTTGTGTTGTTTGTTCTTATGGTTTCATGCAAGGATTGAGCAAGAAGAATTTGTTATAAACAGCTTGCAATTATTTAGTGAAAAAATATAAAAATAAAGTTGGGAGGGCATCAAGCAAACTTCTGGACAAATCCAAGCTCCCTCAACAAGAATGATCAAGTGCGGTGGCACACAGGGTTCTGACCACAGACCTACATTCATCCTACTTTAAAACTGAGGACTGTCTGCTTCTAGAGCCTCTGGTCTATACATGAGTGGCTTGGAACCATGGATGACTGAAAACACTTCCCCAGACCCCATACACCAGGACACATTCACCAACATGGAAAGTCAACCTCAGAAAGATTTGGAAGAGTGATTCTCAGCTTTAGGAGGCCAGAAGTGGGGAAATGAAGAAATTCTGTAAAAAGGATAGTGTGGGACTTCTCATCTACTTTTTTTTCTATATAATTTCTAGTTCAAATTTTCATGTTTATGAGTTGCAAACTCAATGTGGCTTTAGACAAGCCATCTGCTCCTTCTGCCACTTACTTCATCACCAGGAATCTCCTGGTGGAAAAAGACAAGCAGGGTGTGTGTGTGTGTGTGTGTGTGTGTGTGTGTGTGTGATGGAGAGAGTCTCTTATGGTTCTACTGCTGT
This sequence comes from Acinonyx jubatus, assembly GCF_027475565.1. Classification (NCBI taxonomy): domain Eukaryota; kingdom Metazoa; phylum Chordata; class Mammalia; order Carnivora; family Felidae; genus Acinonyx; species Acinonyx jubatus. The sequence continues at coordinate 63,699,748 of NC_069391.1, forward strand.
GATATTTTTGAGAGTAACTGCAGTAGCAGCAAAAGTCTTGATATATGTGTTCAGTAAGCCATTGTGACAGAAGAATCGCTCAGGGAACTGATCTTTTGAGATGACGGTCAGATTGCCAAGTGCAAAGATATTTTGCTAATTGTGTCCATACAATTTTTGATAAACAGACTCTAGTCTTTGCTCTATCCTGACATAGTTACTGCAATTTGCACATGACATTTCCATGCTTCTGCTGAATTCATTAACTGTGATCATTATCCTTATAAACTTCATAAACTACTTTGTAAATAACTGTATTAACTAAGAGTGAGCTCTATTTCCACTCTTGCTATATCATTTTTCTGATTTCTGCCGAGAATGCTTTATGAACTTTTGATGTCTCCATAGTTCGTACTTAAGAAGAATAGCATGTTCTGCTGTAGATGAAGTTTAACATTTTTCTTTCCACAAATGGAACCTGAGAGGAGCTATTTCCCCTACATTCTTTCTCAAATGGAGCCACTAATGCAGACGATCTAAATGACATAATTGTATGTATGCTGTGTGTGTATGTATATTTTGACTAACCATGGGAATACTGTTCTGGTATTCCTGAGATTGATTACTTCTACTCCAAGATTTTTCCATCAGCTCTGGGCCTTTTGTCAGAGGCCTTTCTGGTCGAGTGAGAAAAGTAAGACAGCGATGCACTCTGCGGAGACAACACGTGCTTTATGTTCACGGGCGGGGAAAGGGTTTGCCACCCCAAGATGACAACGCGAAGAAGAAGCAAACAGTCTCCACTTTCCGGATGTAGACAGTAGCTTTGGAAAATGTGTCTTCTGGAATTCCACCTCCCCCACCCCTGCCATCCAAACAAGGGCTCTTTCCAAGAGAAACATCAGCAACTCCAACTCGGCTTCCATTGTCTTGCAAATGAAGCCTCTCCGATTAATAAAGGTACCTCTGGGTGTGTTTCAAGGTTTCCAAGAATGGAATAAGTCAGTGTGCTGCCTATTAGCCTTATTAGTAGTTGATGACAGCTATTTGTGACCCACAGAGAAAAACACAAGTGTGGAAGAGACCAAAGTTCTTGTGATATTTTAACAAAATCCTGCCACCCCACACCAGTCACACACAGACTTGGTCACCTCTGCATCTGCTCCCAGAGTTCTTCGTTCACACTGCAACTGGGGAATACACATTTAACACTTCTGCCTGGGCCACTTAGCCATGACCTCCTCAAGCTTAAAGATGTGCTTGCTGACTTTTGATCCTCAGTGCTGAGGGCAACATCTAGGACATAAAATAGATGCCTGCTGATTGAGTGGCCATATAGAATTTCAACCCTTTTAACACTTACAAGGACTTCTACATACATGAATATATCTGAAGACTCTAGAAGCTCTGTCCTTCCAGAGGCAGACAGCCTCTTCTGGCTTTGGCTGTAGTAGCTTTTTGGGTCAGCCTCAGCCTCGCATTGACCCAAACCAGTAGCTCAGCATGGTGAACACCAAACAACTAATCAGTTAACTGATCTTCCACTATTCAGTTGACTTGATGCTTTGCCTGAACTTTAAAATCAATTAATTTATAAGTACAAAGCAGCTCTAGAATTGCTTTGGTATCTTGGGTTTTATCTCATACATTAACAAGAAAAATAGAATTATCTTTTAAGAAAAGTTACAGAAAAATATTTTTACATGTTTTATATGAACTGAATTTTTCTAGTAAGTGCTTTTTCACCTATGTTGACAGAAATAAACTAAATAAATAAAGCAAATAAATAAATAATAAATTAATTAAATAAATAAAATAAAATAAAATAAAATAAAATAAAGTGGTTCTCAAACTTTAGTGAACATCAGAACCACCTGAAGGCTCTGTTAAAACACAAGTGGCTGGGTAGGTTGTGAGAATTTCCAGTTCTGGCAAGTTCCCAGGTGATGGTGATGCTGCTAGTCTGGACTCCACACTTTGAGGACCACTTGATGTGGAAATGTTGGGGTTCAGAGCCAATGGCCAAGAAAGAATTCTTGAGACGTCTTTGGTGCAAATGGGTGGTTTTCTTAAGGCATGGGAATAGGACCTGTGGGCAGAAAGAGCTGCACTGGGGTTGTGAGCGGTGACTGATTATATACTTTCAAGTTGGGAGGGAGTTAAGGACAGCATAAGTCTCTAAGGAATTTTGGAAGCAAGGTTTCCAGGACCTTGAGGGGGCTAGCTGCTGTTAGGAAAAGGTCATTTTTTATTATCTAATAAAACTTCAGTCATGAGACCCTTCAGATGTGTATCAGTGGGCCATATGCTTGGACAATGATTGCTAACATATATTTTGGGAAGTAGAGATAAAGGAAGTTTCCAAAGGAATTTTGTATGTTAAAGTAGACTTACAGGATCCTGGAGGTTGGGATAATGTTAAGCTATGATTCCCTTTTGCCCCTAGCAAACTGTCAACATGGAGGCAGCTGAACTCTTAGAAGAATGTCACTCTGCCTGTCTCAAGGACTTGTCAATGTGCTATAAGTTGTAAGGAATTTAATTGTTTCTTTTTTGCCTTTGTTTCCCACATCACACTGACCTAGATAAAGAATTCAATCAGGCAGTGATTTTTTTGAGCATTTATTTATTTGAGAGAGAGAGAGCACAAGCAGGGGAGGGACAGAGAGAGGAGAGAGAGAATCCCAGCAGCCTCCGCACTGCCAGCACAGAACCCAACGTGGGGCTCCAACCGATGACACTTAACCGACTGAGCTGTCCAGGCGCCCCTAATCAGGCAGTGATCTTAATGGTTCAGAATTAAGTTTATCAGCTGTTTGACTTGATATAATTTGGTTGATGTCCCATCATTGAATAGATAAAGGCCTCATTTTTATTTGTCTTATTTCCTTTCTTCAATGAGGAAAGGAAGGCATGTGTTGGATGGACACATGCAATTAGTAGGATGGCAGAATAGTGCAGTGGTGAACAGAAGGCTCTCAGCAACAAGAGAAGCCCTGAATTGTAGCATCTGCCTCCTGTGACGTAAATCCCCCTGTGGTGGACAAGCTACCAGCACAAACCCTGGGGTCTGGGGCTCGAAAGGGAACCACACACAGGGCTGGCAGTAGGTACTCTGAATTGGAGAGGCTCAGCCCTGTTACCTACTAGTCATTGACTCTGGGCATGTTGCTTAATCTCTTTAAGCCTCAATGTTCTTATCTGTAAAACAGGTAAGAAGAGCTCCTGGTACTGATGGGAGGGGTAGCAGAGCCTGCCAGGGGCACCTGGCACATGGCACTCCATGGGCAGCAGCCGTGGCATTAAAGGAACTGGCAGTCTGACCCGGTTCTCAGATAGTTATGCTTTAGCTGTCTGGAGTGTGGTCTTGTGTAAGAAGGCTGCTGAGAACCCGAACATCTCCAAGGTGTCTCTCATGTATGAAACTGCCTGTGGGTGTGCCCTAGTCAGGGCTTACCTGTGATTTACTTCATTTGCTCTAAGAGTTTGTTCAGCGACTCTCTCAGCTCTGCAGGCACGGCATTCGTCACAGTAAAAATTTGAGCTGAATGTCCTGTTAATGCTTCTCATTTCCACCTGCATCGTTGATTCGGTTCTTTGTTCATCACCTGGAAGATCTCATCTTCTGGGTCAGCCACAGAAGGATCATTGGGCTCTCTTTTAGCTACTTATCCCCTGCCTTTCTCGGGCAAATTTATAATCTGAACATTGGTCTAGTGCTTGGATTGTAAATTATCCTGCATTCTTTCCACACAACAGCATGCTAAGGGGTTGGCAACCTGTAAGCAGTTAAAAGTAGGCATGGGATTTATAATTGTGAAAAAAAAAACCCAAAACTGGAAACAGCTCAAAGGGCCAACAATCGGGGATTGGTTAAGTAAAGTCTGTATAGCCACAGGATGCCCACTATGCAACAATTAAAAATGACATTTGTGATGTGTTTCTAAGAATATAGGAAAATGCCATGGCTTATACTGTAACAAAAACAGTACAACACACACATACTGTGATCTCAACTCTGTACCAGAGACAACAATGCACAGAGAAAAGACTAAAAGAAAATATGTTAACATATTAAAGTTGGCTGTGACTGGGTAGAAAGATGAAGCATAATCCTTGCTCCCCCCATCTTCCTCCTATAATTTCCAGATTTCATGTAATAATATCTCCTGTTTATTGGGCACATGTGTGCCAGGCCCAATGGTAAACCATTTGTGGATATGGTCTCTCATCCCCAGGACAGAAGTCAAGGTCAGTTTGATCCCTCTTGTACAGGTAGGCAGACTTAGGTACAGAGAGATTGGCCACCTCGTCCAAGACGACAGAGCAGTTAATGAGAGAACCAAGATGCGAAGTAACATCTGTTCGACTCCAAACGCCACACTCTTTCCATCACACCACACTTTGAAGATTATGCGTTGCTTTTATGATGTTAAAGCCATGTAACAAACATTGTTTTTAAAAAGCATAGTATGAAATTTTTGTTTAAATAGCTATGAAAGCCAAGGCTAGCACTCATTTAAAGGCAGAAACATATGGGTGGAGAGGGTTGTACTCAAGGCCACTGCTTAATAAATCTTCTGTATAATTTAGAAAACTGCCTTTCCTTCCCACCAGTAGAGTCAGCCCCACATGGAGGCACATGGCTCAGGGTGCAGGCTCTGGTTCAGCCGCTTTTCCCTTTTGGCTGAGTGCACTGGTGCAATAAGCAACCTGTGCTACTGCACCAGGCCACCACCCTGGCTGAGCATCACAAGCAACACACCCCTGAGAGATAAAGCCAGCATCTCTTTCATCTGTGTCCTCACTGTTACCTCTCAACATCCCTTTCTCTGAGCTTCCTGTCACCTGGGTTTCTTCCTGGCGGCTCTCCCTCCCTGTTCCTCTCTTTTTCCCTCTCCTTTTTTAGACAACACAAGCTTTATTGCCCTCTCTTTTTTAATGCCTTTTGTGCTGAGAAAGGTGTGTGCTGCTGTATCCTGCTCTTCAATGCTCTTCCTCAGATGGTAGCATCTTCAGCTTGTGTCTCAGACAACAGGTTTACGGGAAGAGGCTTGCAGTGTTTAAGATGATAGTTATTTGCCCTGAGGAGAATGGACTTGTATTACTTGTAAAGCGCGCCTGGGTGGCTCATTCGATTAAGCATCAGACCGGCTCACGTCATGAGCTCATGGTTCATGAGTTCAAGCCTTGCATAGGGCTCTGTGTGGACAGCTGAGACCCTGGAGACTATTTCAGATTCTGGGTCTCCCCCTCTCTGCCCCTCCCCTGCTTGTACTCCCTCTCTCTCTCTCTCTCTCTCTCTCTCTGTCTCAAAAGTAAATAAACATTAACAAAAATTTTTTAAGAGTATACTGTTAAAACCAATGCACTTAGACCCTAAGCTTAAACCCTCTCCACTTATCACAGAGCCTTTCTTTTCTTCTTTCTTTTTTTTTTTTTTTTTGAGTGTACTCAACATGTTACATTAGTTTTAGGTATACAACATAGTGATTTAATTTCCCTGTACATTATGCTAGGCTCGCCGCAAATGTAGCCACCATCTGTCACCATATGATGCGATTTTACAAGGTCATTGACTATATTCCCTATGTTGTACTTGATATTCCTGTGACTTACTCATTCCATAACTGGAAGCCTATATCTCCCCCTCCTCTTCACCCATTTTGCCCATCCCTCCACCCTCCCTCCCTCTGGCACCCATCAGTTTGTTCTTTGTATTTACGGGTCTATTTCTGTTTTTTGTTTGTTTATCCACTTGTTTTATTTTTTTAGATTCTACATATGAGTGAAATCACATAGTATTTGTCTTTCTCTGTCTGACTTATGCCACTTAGCATTATGCCCTCTAGGTCCATCCATGTCACAAATGCAAGATCTCATTTTTTTATAACTGTGTAATATTCTAGCGTGTGTGTGTGTGTGTGTGTGTGTGTGTGTATCATGTCTTTCTTATATCATCCTTTTAGCATCCTCTGGGATCCCATAATTCTTTGCCCATCTCTATTATTGTATACATCACACTTTATTGTGATGATCTGTTTTATGTATGTTTCTGCTGTTTGACCATGAGCTCTTTGAAGGCAGGACTGTGTCTTCCTATCTGTACCCCTGGCACATGGATTTGGTCAGAAAGGATATGAATGACTTCATCTCAAAAAACTAAGAAGCCACACATGACCTTGAGCATGTGTGTCCTAGACAAGAATCACGAATAATTGGGGACAACACAAATCATTGTTCTTAAGGTTGCTCATGAATTTATCTCTTAAAGAGCACAGACCTCTCCATGTCCCACCAAATCCTCCCAGCTTGGATCTCAATCCCTTCCCTTTTTTTCAGTCCTGAAGGCCACAAAGAATATTGATTGGTACTTATTTTGTAAAAACACTCACATATGTATATCTATTTTCACTTGCCTTGTTCCAAGAAAGATTTCATTTGGCTTATAAGAATATAAAACCTCTGAGGCACCTGGGTGGCTCAGTCAGTTGAGCGTCCAACTTCAGTTCAGGTCATGATCTCATTGTTTGTGAGTTTGAGCCCCGCGTCAGGCTCTGGGCTGACAGCTCAGAGCCCGGAGACTGCTTTGGATTCTGTATCTCCCTCTCTCTCTGTCTCTGCTCACACTCTGTGTCTCTCTCTCAAAAACAAATAAACATTAAAAAAAATTTAAAGAACATAGAACCTCCAACATAAGAGCATGAAAGTAGGAAAAAAATAGAAACTAAATAAAGAGAGAAAAACAAAAGTGGGGATATAATCATTCTCATATTGAAAGGAAAACGTTCTTATGAATATAGTCAGCAGCTTCTTAGCCAAATGAACACTTGTACAGTGTCAACTTTGACCTTACATTGAATTGAGCTGCCCCCACCTGCAGTTAACTATGTCATCTTCCAAAAAATTCAGGCATGGTGGTTCTGTGACACAAACTGAATTTCACCCCATTACCAATTCCTACCAAAACCTGCCCAAAGGACAAGATGACCAGATTTCTCTCAGTCCTGCTGCTGATTGGTTTGAAGCCTAATCTGAGTCATTGTATGCCTTGCTCAGGCCAATGAGTATGATGGTAAGACAAGAGTGAGGCCATAGTCTCAGTCCTCTGGCAGGTTCACATCAGGAAAGGAGGGATGCACAGGTATCGAGTAAGAACTTTCTAAAAATCCACAAGAGGTAGAGACTTCTTAGTTGTTTGATAAGCAGACAGACACCAAGAGGTGACCACAAAGTGTACAGCATTATCCTAAGAACTATGGATGTTTCCATTTTTAAAAGTTCTTTAACATAAAAAGAGTTGTATACCAAAGGATGGTAGCAAAATATCCCCAAATCCTTGGGCACCAGACATGCACACATTTTAAGTATATAGATATAGTGGAGTCATAAGTTGGCCTGAGAAACTTTCCTCCCATTTAGGAGAAGACAAATTGTCCTAAGTAACTCTGCATTACTTGGGCAACAGGAGGAGAGAGGGAGGAAACAGTGACCCATTCATCATGAACCTGAGGGACTTTCCACAATGGTTTTGTTCATTATTCCCTTATAATATCACATGGGCGAGAACTTTTATTTCAAAACTTAGAAATTCTCAGATATTCTTGATCACATGTCCTGAGAAAGGGAGTTGATGGGGATGGGGAAGTCAAAGGAAACCACTGGATTGGTCAGATCCTTTGGTCATAAGTCACAGGAACCAGTTTAGCTCAGGAAGAATGCGGGATTTATCTCACAGACTCTGCAGGAGAGTTGAACAACCCAGTCATCAGACAGAGAAAGAGCTGGGGCTCAAAAAAACTAGATTATGGGGTGAACCCTGACAAGATTCTTGCACTCTCCCTCTCTTTTCTGCTTCTTTCTGCATTTCAGCTTAAATCATTCAGGTTGGCCTTCTCTACTTGGTAATATATATGTCTTCCAGGCTCTGCTATACCTTTTATCCCTCAGCATCACCATCAGAGAGTGGTCCAACCCTTTTCCACAGCTGCACTTAAAAAGCTGCCAGGGAAGGGCACTGATTGGTCAAAACTAGATCAGGTAGTCAATCAGCTATGGCCAGGTGTGTGAGAGCGGAGCACTAGGATTGATGAAAAGTTGGTCAGGGGACTTCTTTAGCCCAAGAAATGGCATTGAGTAAAAACTTGGAAGCCCTCACTTGAACCGACAAGCTGGAGAAGTGAAAGCAGCACTTCTCTGAAGAAAGGGAAAAAGAGTTGGACTGACAAAGACATTAGGTGTCCATCACAGCCACCAACCACCAACCCATAAGGCTCACATAAGGTGCCAGGCACAACAGAGTGGACGAGCTTGGCAGATGGAGTAAATATTATAATTTGTTATTAAAGCCATCTATTTGCTGATAGGATCCTCCCTCCCTTTACCTCCAGCAGGATAGACAGAAACACCTTGGGACAGAGAGGGTATGGGACCCTGTAGGTCAAAGACCAGAGTATCTTTATTCACATATGGAGTTCAGGGCATGGACCCAGAAGGGTATAGGAAGTTCTTCTTTCTCAACATTTTTCAGGAAATAAGTACTGGGTAGAAGATCAAAATAAGAAAATAAATTTATGTCCATATTACTTCCTAAATGCTACAGAAATGGTCTGAATGCAAATGACCAAATAATGTAAATGTAGTAATGAAAACATTTTTAAAGATTGCTCTACAGTAAATGGTTTTTTAAGTATTTAACAACAACAAAATACTTAATTGTCTGTAATAACTCTCAGTCTTTGGTTGGGTGTTGTCTCTGTGACCTATGACAGCTCTGCCAGGTATCATAAGACCTTGCTGCTAAAAAGATGGTGGCTTCAGTCATTCATTTGACGACAGTGTCCATGTTCTGGGCCAGTACTATACTCAGTGCTATGAGACAGAAAGAGCCCTGCCCTCACAGAGTTTGCATTCTGATAGGGAGTACAACTGTAAATGAGCGTAGCAGATGTGATCCTAAGGAGAAAAGGTTCCAGGAACCATGAAAATTTCAAATGGGTGAACCTGCTGTCACACATGAAAAATGTTCATTATCATGGAAGAAAATCACAGGCCTGTCCTGGTCCAGGTTACATATTAGTAGACCTGTCCTCAGAGGACAGGACACCTCCAGGCACACATAGACCATTAAAATAGGGAAATACGGGTTGAAAGTGCCAGGTGAGGACTTGTTCTCAGTGGTTCTCTGTATTCTCTCAGTTCCCAAAACTAAAATTAAACCATGGATTGGGGAGTTTTCATCCACTTGCAGCAAAAATGCTTTCCAGGTGGTAGCTGTGTGTTCAATTCATTGACAAATTGCAGGAGAAACAGAAGAAAGTTCTTCTGTCTTGGATATGGGACAGTGAGCTATTTGTTCCCCTTCAAATTCAAGATAAAAAAGCCTATGCTTGTTATAAACAAACAACTGAACTCTCTAGACAACTACTTAAGAGAACATGGACATGAGATGTGAGATGTTTTCAAAAATGTCAGACTCAGAGCTTCAAGAAGATAGGTGTTTTTGACAGATTGTGATTCTGAAGAATAACGATGTATCAGTCAGGATCAGTCTAGGTCGCACTGCAGTGACAATGACCCTCGTGGTCTCAGGGGCTTCAGCAACAGTGGATTGTTTCTTGCTAATGCTACATATACATCCTAAATTGGTGGGTGACCTGGCCCATCGTAATCCCTCAGGGACCCAGGTTGGTGATGCCGCCATCCCATACACATTTCCACAGTCTCTGGGGGTAGGAAAAAAGGAAATGAAAAATCATGTATTGGTTCTTAAAGCTTTTGCCTGGAAATGACATGTCACATTTACGTTTTATTTTATTTTGTTTTATTTTATTTTATTTTATTTATTTTTTATTTTTTGGCCAAAGAAAGTCCCATGGATATACCTAATTTTTTTTCTTTTTTGAAAGGTGGGGGAGGGAGAGGGAGAGAGAGAATCTCAAGCAGGTTCTGCACTGTCAGTGCAGAGCCCAACACTGGGCTTGAACCCACAAACCATGAGATCATGACCTGAGCCAAAATCAAGAGTCGGATTCTTAACTGACTGAGCCACGAAGGCACCCCTATATCTAATTTAAGTGGAACAATAGAGTGCCTTACTTACTAGTGGCTGACTTTATAGAAAATGATAATAATTCAGAATGATACTTCTTAAGGATTGGAAATCTAATTCAGCTATATTTAATGTTCCATATGTTTTAATTTTTAGAAGCCATTTTCCAAGGCTTTAATCATTTTAAGTAGGCACTTGATTAATACATGGAGGGTTGGAGTCTAATTATCCCCTCTTTGAATCTGGGCTGGTTTCAGTAAACTTCTGGACTGACAGAATGCAGCAGCAGTGATGTTATGGGACTTCTGAGGTTATGGCATAAGAAGCTTTGCAGCTCCTACCCAGACAGAGCCTCTGCCAGCTTAGGATGTACACGTAGCATGAGGCATTTGCTCTTGGAGCCCTGAGCTGCCATGTAAACAGCCCAACTACCCCAAAGTCACCATGCTGGGGAGGCCACTGGAGAGACCACATGGAAAGCCCAGAGATTACGTGAGGAAAGAAATGCTCCCAGCTGGACACCAGCTTATTTCTTCAGTTTGAATCTTTTGGATTAATGTATTTCCGCCTTCTAGATGTTTAAAGTATAGGCATCCCCGGGCATAATCATCCATCTAATTGACTTCTTTGGACTCTAATTCCTAAGTATGAATAAATGGATCAAATTTTTTTCTTAGGAGTTTTGGAAGGAATAGAAGTCTTAGTTCTTGAACGGAAGGGAGAAGAAAGAAATAGTTTTGAGGCTTGAACTATTGCCTGTGGCAGGGCATATTTATGTGGTGAGCTACCAGTAATCAGTTAAAAATGAAGCACACCCAAGAGTGAGATCCTCAGAGGACTTCCCACCCTCACCTCCACCCACGTTATGCTTGGACTGCCCAGAGCTGGCAGCAGGGTGGGCTCTGAGCAGATCTGAGGTGGATCATGGATTCAGTCTTGTCTCCTGGAAACCCCTGTCACGCCATGGAAGCTGTTTGGGTCTTTTGAGGAGAAACAATAAATAGCAGCCCTCTCCCCGACCTGAGCTTAAACCAATAGAGAAAAAATAATCCCCCCACCCCACCACTCAATGTGTGTGAGCCGGGGACTGGAACTTCACATTCCTTCCGCTAAAGCTGATGAGGGGGGATGCAGCTTCGGGACTTATATGCTCATGGGCTTATGCTGTGAACCCCAGAATTAGGTAGGCATCATCATCCAGCCAAAGAAAGCACTGGATGACAGGGGGCTCCCAACGTGGTGAAACTTATGACATGGAGGAGCACAGGAAAACACATACTTCTGTGCGTATCTAAAAGAAAAGAGAGGGGCTGAAATGAGCAATCCCAATGTATTCCTCTCAGCTTTATCAAAAAGGTAAGTCCTTGGAGTGCCTGGGTGTCTCAATCGGTTAAGTGTCCAGCTCTTGACTTCAGCTCAGGTCATAATCTCATGGTCTGTGAGTTCGAGCCCTGCATCAGGCTCTGTGCTGACAGATTGGAGTCTGCTTGGGATTCTCTCTCCCTCTCTCTCTGTCTCTCACCCGCTTGCTCTCTCCATTTCTCTCTCAAAATAAATTAAAAAATAAATTTTAAAAAAAAGTAAGTCCCTGTATGTCCCTGGACGGAGTAAATAAAGTGGCAGAAAGAGACCAGGAGCCTACACTAACTGTGCACCCTCCATATGGAAAAAAACAGTAAAAGTGGGAAGGAGCATCTCCCCCACTGGTAGAGTTGACGGTCACCTTGAAACTTGGGCACAGGCTTCATCGCAGCAACAGAGATCTGGAGCGATCACATTGGTCCTGAGATCTGAAATATAGGTTCACTGGATCTTATGCTTGCTTCTCATTTCATGTCAGCAAGCATTCATTAGATGTCTGTATAACCATTAGTCTTTGGTTGTATGATTCTAACTAAGACCTGTGTGAATGAGGGTATACTGCTATAACCAACAAATCCTAAATACAAAGGGTTTATGCCAGACACTTTAACTAGGTTCTGGTAAAATGAAATAAATAGGACAATATCCTACTGTTCAGGTGTTGTATATTCAGTAAGTGAGACGGGCAGGTATAGAACAATAACACATCCTGGGGACATGTTCATGGCATCACAGAAATAAAGAAACGATCACTTTTGCTTGCTGGGTTGAAGGAGGTGCACAAGGGAGGTGATGGCTGAGCCAAGCCTTGAAAGAAGGGTGGGGATTTTGCCAAGTTACGGAACAGCTTGAGGGAAGCCATGGTAGTAGGAAAGAGCAAGTCATATGCCCAGACTACAGCAGGGTCCCTCACCCAACAGGTGTTTATTAAGTCCTCCTGTGGTTGGTTTTAGGGATTTGATGCTAAATGAAATAGGCACAATCTCTACCCACGGGACATTTATTATTCTACTCTGGAAAAGAGAGAACAGTGGGAGGCAAGACTGGGAAAGTAGGGAGGGGTCAGATTATGTAAGGCCTTGTATATCATGCCATGGAGGTTGGTATTTACCCACAGCCTGTTCCCAGTCCATTATTGCCCACATCATGCTACAGAACAAACTTGTGATGGGGATGCACCACATCCTCCTTGGGTCCAAAGGAGGATGGTGATGAGAAACAGGATTTTCAACAAAGCAACGGCCTTTCATGTTTGAGAAATTCTAGTACGCGGGATCTTTTCATCTTTTTTCTCAAGCCAAACCATAATGACAATGAGTGAAAACACTAGTGAAAATAAATCGAAATTAAAATAAGTACTTGCACCATTATTACATTTAACACTGAAAATCAGGATGTAAAAAATTTAGCAAATCTTTTTAAAGTACTAAAAGGATTAAATTAACTCTCCATAGTCTCAGAATGTCTTTCTGGCCAACAGAGAAAGAAACAAAGAAAGGAGAGAGTTTTCTCCAAGTTAAAAGTTAAAGAGGGAAAAACCAACTCAACACCAAATTTTTATTGGACACCCATATGCTCTAGGTTTGGTGTTGCAGCATGGGAGAAAAGAACACTGGCTCTTTAATGAATATTTAATATTTAGTGTTCAGAATTTAATGAATAAAATGTCATTATGCTCAGTATAAATATGTTTTAAAAGTAAAGTTCCAGGGGTGGCTGGGTGGCCCAGTTGGTTAAGCATCCAACTCCTGATTTTGGCCTAGGTCATGATCTCATGGTTTGTGAGTTCAAGCCCTTATCAGGCTCTGCACTGACAGTGCAGAGCCTGCCTGGGATTCTCTCTCTCCTTCTCTCTCTGCCCTCCCCTACTTATGCTCTCTCTCCCAAAATAAATACATAAACTTAAAAAAAACCTTAAAAAAATAATAAATAAATAAGTAGGTTTGGATTTCTATAAGAAGAAAAGAGATATTCTTCACTGAAATTAGTTCATCTGAAACAATTGTGGGAGATACACTGCTGAAGTGTTTTAAGAATACGTGTAATCCCTTCTGAAAATTTCAAGTTTTTTCTGATGCTCCTTTTTAAAAAGAAAATATATTCCTTTCTGATTGGGGACACAAAGATAATGATGGGAATTCATATTGCTGACATGTAGCTGTACTGTTTGGTGTAACTGTCTCTCTGTTCTGGCTTTTTTCAAGCTGTAGGGAGGGAAAAGTGTGGTCTCCGAGGTTCTCATCCCAGTTGTTAAGCAAAAGCCAGACATGACTGCATTCATTTCCAACAACTTCCTGGATACGTGGTAGTCGTTAGGATTTTTCACAAATATCTTATTTCGCATCTCTCTTCTACCTCACTGTAAGTTGGAAGCCTCTTTGAAGGGAGGAGTGGTCATGTGACTTGCTTTGACCAATGAAATGTGAAAGCTCCAACTGCTAGTGTGTGACTCCCCACGTTCCCTTCTCCACACATCCACAACCATGGAGGCAGAGGGCAAGTTGGCACCTCCATGCCCCAGTTCATTTGATGAGAATCTTTCATTAAGAGCGAGATCTGGGAGTTTGCTATTCCGGTGTAATGGGACCTCTGTTGACAGTTGTCCACTCTGTACCCAGGCTCCAAGGACACCACAGTGGTCACACAGTATCCTTCTTCTGCAGAAACTCCTAGCCCAGGAAGAGAGAAGAGAGAGAGAGAGACAGGAAAACAATTATGAGTATTAGATAGCCACAGGTGAATGGTAAACCCAGCCTCAGGGGAATTAAAAAGTGAAGAAAAGTGGTGAGAGATGTTTCTTCCCTTTAAATGTGAAGGGAAAAGATAAGGAAAATCTTTTATGTATTTAGTTACCACCTGATCTATACCTAAAATAGTCTCTACTATTTATAGTAAAATGACAGAATTGTTCATGGAGAAAACTTGATGTTCTACTTGATAAGGTTAACTATTTCTATGAAAATTCTAGTTCCAGGATGGCAAACAAGAGCCATATTTTGAATCAATTGCAATAGAAAAGTAGCGGCTGCTGGCATTTTATTTGAGAAAGATTATGATGCTGTATCTCAACTCAGGAGCAGAGTAATGGGATCAATTAGCAATGTCTGTCTTGTGTTTAGAAGACGGGAGTAGCAACCCATATGTTACTATTTGCAAACTTACACCTAGCTGAAACAGAAGAATTTTCTGACAGCTTATCATATTTCCCACCTCCATAAAAGAATGCAATAGCCTGGAACACTCACATCCATAAGCTATGGAATATGCCCCTGGAAAATAATAAGGAATATATGATGCAATTTTAGCTCCCTCCCCCCAAGCAACATATCTATATAAACAAGGCTAACATATGAAGAAAAAATACACCTATCCTCTTGGCTATGCTCTCTTAACTCTATGTACCTGTGATGGAGAATAGGCTAGCTGCTGTGACAGAAAAGACCTCAAATACAGTGGTATTATTTCTTTGATGAAACAGTCCCAGAGCAGCTCTGCCATCCTTGTCCTGTGGTTTAGTCAGGGACAGAGGTGGCAGCTCTAGTCTGCATGGGTGGTGATGGCTCCCAGAGGAAGTCTAGGGGAAAAAGCCCTTATCTCTAATGAGCAGGAGTCATCTCTACTCACATTCCATTGGCCTCACTTTGGTCTAAAGTCACACCTAGTTTCATGGGGATCAGAAAACGTAATCCCCGGCTGGACAGCCACATACTCAGCTGCACTTTGGGGTAGTCTATTACTAAGAGGAAGAAAAGAAGGGTTCTACTGGGAAGTCAGCAGTAACATGACTGCTGTTTGAGAACAGAAAGACCACTTTATTTTTTTACTTTTTTTAAACTTTATTATTTTTGTAAGTTTATTTATTTTGAGATAGAGAGAGCACAAGCAGGTGAGGGGCAGAGAGAAAGAGAGAGCTAATCCCATGCAGGCTCTGTGCCATCAGCACAGAGCCCAATGTGTGGCTCAAACCATTGAACTGCGAGATCATGACCTGAGCTGAGGTCAAGGTCCAGATGCTTAACCAACTAAGCCATCCGGGTGCCTCCAGAGAGACCAATTTATACCAAAGAATTCACGGAACGTTTTTATGAAGGGATGAATAAAAGCAATAAAGGATCTAAACTGGTAGAGAAGACAGGAGAGAGGCTCAAAACCAAGATTTTCTAAAATGTTCACCAATGATATTCACCAATTGTTCATCAGTCATCACCAATAATAAGACATATCAGTATCATGTACTTCCTGATACTATGCACTGAGAAAGGCACAACATCCTTCTGTATTCCTGCCAAAAACATATAACAGCAAACTAATAATGAGGAAATATTACATAAACCCAAACTGAGAGAGTTTTTTCAAAACAACTGGCCAATTGTCTTCTGAAGTGTCAAGATCATGAAACATAAGGAAAGATGAGGAACTGGCCCAGATTGGAAGAGATAAGGAGACGTGAAAGTTAAATACAGTGTGGGATCCTGGAACACAAAAAGAACATTAATGGGGAAAAAACAAAATCGAATGAGGTGTGTAGATCAGTTACTGGTATTTTGTCAACATTAATTTCCTGGTTTTAGAGCTGTACTATGGATTTGTAAGATGTTTACTTTAAGAAAAACTGGGTGAATACTCTATAGGACCATACCTACTAGTTTTATAACTTTTCTGTAAGTCTAAAATTATTTCAAGATGAAAAGTTTGAAAATGTCTCTGTCATGTCATATCAACACATTTCACATAAAAGGCTGAGGAAGGCCATGGAGTCAGAGACCCAGGCCATATGAAGGACATCCGCCTCCTTTCCTTTCTCGGCTATTCGAAAAGTCATTTAACTGATCTGCATGCCTTTATTCACTCCCCAACCCCACAGCCTGAGCACTCTATTTCCAACACAGGTCTGATTATTCCACTGCCCTGCTTGGAATCCTCTATTGGCTCCCCTTGTCTGATGGATTAAACCCACACTCTTCACAACAGTCAAAGGCTGTTAATGTTCAAGCCCAAACCTGCCTCTCCATTCTCAACTCCTACCATTTCCAGACATCCACTGCCCTCTCAACTCCTCAGAACTTCTCATATATTTTCAAATATTCCACTTCTATCCATACCTGCTGAAATTCACACTTACTGTTTTGATTACCTACAATGCCTCCCCCAAGCTCCTCT
This sequence comes from Acinonyx jubatus, assembly GCF_027475565.1. Classification (NCBI taxonomy): domain Eukaryota; kingdom Metazoa; phylum Chordata; class Mammalia; order Carnivora; family Felidae; genus Acinonyx; species Acinonyx jubatus. The sequence continues at coordinate 63,716,300 of NC_069391.1, forward strand.
TCCCCTTTGCTTTCTTATGAATTCCTATGTTTCCTATACCCTCTATAATTTTTCTTAGCAATATTGTTTCTTATCAGTACTTTTCTCTCCCAACTCTTATAGCTTTTATTATTAATGTTGTGATTTATCTATTCTTTCATGGTTAAGTGTTGTTCTTGGTTCTTGAATAACAAAGACAAAAAGCTCCTGATGGAGTGGGTGAGGCTAGTGTATGAGCCAGCAGTCATAGAACAGTGTGATCAATAGTGCGATAGAGGTCAACACGGAATAGTTCCTCCTAGTAACAGTGAGTCAGGAAGCTTCTCAGGGAAGATTATCTATGAGCTGGGTTTTCAAGGATGAATGTGGATTTCCAATCTTTCCATTGAAAGGCTAGTTCATCCTATATCTTATTGCTTTACTTCTTACTACTTTCCTTATCCAGCTACTCAAATTCTTTTGGACCCATCTAGTTTAGTTGCCAGTTCAATTCAATTCAACAACTTTCCTATATATCCTTTTATGAAAAGCATGAACAATTATGACAAAAATTGATCCATACATGCTTAAATATGGTGGTATTCTCAAAACTATAGGAGACAGACAACTACTTGTCTTGACCCTCCTTACCAATGAGGAAATTCTTTGCTAGACAAGTATTACAGATGATCAAAACATTTAAACTTCAAACAAAATCACAATGAAACACATTATACAGTTTTCAAAATAACTGCTGAAGTATAATAAAAGTTGTCACTGTTAATGATGAACCAAGGGTGTTTATTATTATTGATTGTATCCATGGTTCTCACATTATGTATCAAGGCTACCGTGAACACCAAAGGACATAACAGAATATGTTAGATTTTTGAAGAAAATGTGGAGCCACTTGACATCCTTTCGATGGTGCCATATCTTTGCAAAACTGGGGTTTTTGTGGTTTCTATGATTAAAAGCCAGTATTGCATGAAAACCAATGTGGAGGAGGAAATGAGAGGGTGATGGCCAATCTAATTCCAAAGTCTGAGAAGTTATGCAGTATCAATAGCCACACACACCCCAGTAGTAACTGCGGTTATTAAAGAATGAAATAAAATATTTTTTTAATGTATGTGTTTTATTTTTTCAAACAGTTACTAAGTTGTTAGGACATAAATATCTTAAGGTGTTTGGACTCCATAAATGGAATTATTTGTTATTTCTTTTGGCCTAGAGTGCCATGAAAAAGTTACTGTGACATTAAAGGAGCCTTGAACTAAAAAAGTTTGGGTATCTCTGGCCTATTCTGTTATTGAATTGACTGCTATATTGCTCTTTTAGTAACTATTTCATCTGTAGGCCACTGGGTGGATACTTTTGGATTCCAAGGACTTTGTTGGTTTTCTAGTGCAAAGACAAATGTAAAGGCCTAACAGAATGAACTCTTTGCATAAAGGAAATTCAAAGGACCTGTTTTGTTACCTTGGGTTTCACCAGTGGCTTCTTGCAACATAAAATGTCCCCATTCTGCAGATTCAGATGCCATTCACAAGCCTTATCAAGGAGACACAACAATGCGCTTGGACTATCTTGCCCTGTCTACTTGTGACAAAAACCAAACCAAACCAAACCAAACAAAACAAAAACCCACTAGACTTGCCAGGTTTGAGGTCGCTTTCTGTGACTGATTAGGATATAGTGAAATTTTTCTTGTTTTGCTTTGCATAAAACTACTTGCCTTGTTCAGGTTTTACCTCACTACCTTGACCTCAACAGCACTCTGATCACTGTGATTACTGTGATTTAATAGATAAAGCCACCAGCTCTCTTTTAAAGCTAACTCTGCTATGCAATTAAATCAGCTGATTGAGTCATTAAGTGAGCATAATTAGTCACAGGAGAGAGTCCAGATTGGGATTCGGGAGAGAAGGGGAAATGCTAAGTGCATTTATTTCAGCAACAATGAGTTAAGAACCTCACCTTTTTCCTGTAACAAGAGAAATAGGCAAAATTACAACTGCAGGGAAATAGTTGACTAATAAATGTACTAATAAAAGTATCAAAAACCTTTTTTTCAATATGTGAATAAAATTTTCAATTAAAGAAAAAGCCTGTGTTCTAACAGATCTTTATTCTTTTAAAGCTGAAACAAATATTTACTAATATTTCAGAATGTACCTAAGTAGGTGGACTAATATAAACAAGTTATTTTTCTATCCTGCATGCCTCGCAGTACCAGATGATTTACTTGTTTATTAGGGTCATTGTTGGCCATCCATTCAGCACACTTACTGAGAACCTGCCCTGTTCCAGGTACTGTACAAGGCCACACCACATGCTGACAAATCTGAGATTTGGGAAAGGCATGAATCCAAGTGGATTAGCCTCATCTTTCTTGCCCAATAAGGAGAATGTAGGGAATTACACTGTGGTTACACTAACACAGTGTCCTCTGTAGATCAAAGAAGGGCGTTTTCCCCATGAGGCTGAATGACACACGAATTTGGGCAATGGCAGAAAGACTATGTTCTTCCTTGGCTTAGAGGGATCTGTTCAAATATCATAAGAGTGTTTGTCATGAGTGTCCACCACTGATGAATTATAGAATTGTGCAAATGTTCTTTTTTTCCTGGAACTACATCCTGTTTCTAAAGATTGAGGCAGCAAATTAAATGAAGAGTTCTTGATTTGAGATTCTCCAGACTCTTTTTATTTGTGTTCAAATTAGGAGCAATAGATGTTTATGAATAAATGATACTATCTAAGAAATGCCTTTAGCCCCTTATAAAATGGGTAAAGTATACTATGTCATTCCAGGTTATGGAGACCTAGAAGTGATTTCCTTAGGCTAGCAGCAGGGTTAATACAATACTTCTTACGATATCAGGAAGAAATTACTTGGCAGATTCGTCATGATGCCAATGAATGTTGTTTGGATTGTAGCAATAGAAAACCAAACCCTGAAAAACTTAAATAAAAAGAAAATATATTGGCTCCACATGGAGCCAAACATTCACTACAGAATGAAATTCCCCTTTTCCAAGAAGGACCAGTCATAGAAGGTATCTTCATGGATTGTGAAGTCCATGAAGTAAGTTTTAAAACACAACTCTGTTTCAATTGCTCAAACACTGAAAGAGTAGTGATTCGAGGCAGAGTGTTGGGAAGTGTCGGACAACCAGCATTCTGGAGAGATGATTGGTAGCATCTGCTGATGTCCATGGTGTAAACACTCCTACCATGGCCCATTTCAAGTTACCAACATGGTGCCACTGAGTGTGTTGCCAGCCCTCATGAGCTGGTACAAACCAGTATAAGCTGGTGCCAGCACACCACTGACAATGAGTAATGTTCATAAGAGTTTTGCAAACTGAATACCTTACTCATGCCACCAAAGTGATAGCAAAATACCTCAAAACATACTAAATTAAGTCAGACATGAAGGTTGGGGTAGGGTTGGGTAGAGGAACAGTTACAAGAGGTATCTTTGTCACTTTGTCAAAAATATACATATTTTTAGCTACTTTTGATGGAAACCATGCAGATCCATCATTTGGTTGGTGTTATAGCCACATTAAAATAGCCTTCCTAAGTCTAAATAAAATGTTGGAGAAAAACAGCAATTATGTGGCCACAATCCCCTCTGTCCCTATGAACTGCTGCACAGTCAAGCATTTCTGCACACCATGTCCCCCGAGATGTCACTTACTCCTCAGGGTGGTCTGCTAGGCTCAAAATTTTCTGGCCACAGAAGACACATCTGTTTGTTGATATTTTTCTAGACTGCTAATTACATGAACCCTATGATTTTCCACTCTGGTGAATGAACAAAAACAAGGTTCGCAGTCAACGCTGCAACTCAGAACACTGGTGACTTGTTATGAACGAAGAAATAACCACAATGGCTGAGACTAAGGTAAAACTCTCACTAAGAAAAACCATCTTAAAGGTTTAGGCTTGTTCTTTGCAGTCAGCTCCTCAGACAGCACACTGAGTGGACATGTCCTCAGGTTTGTTTGGGGAATACAAATAAATTCCTCTCTCAAGTTTTTCAGGAAAACCAACTCTCCATGACATGCTGTGTGTCCAGATCTTACCCATCTGAAGCTGAGGGTAGGAGTGACCTCTGGAAAGAAGCAACCACCCTCAGATTGCTTCTTCTTCCATCCTGTTGGGCCCTGCTGTGGGGACATCTGAGTCATAAATACAACCAGTCAGGAGTGATTGGCAGAAGGGATGTATAGTTGGGGGAAAAAAAACTTCTCAAGATTTCTTCTTTCCCCCGTCTTTCAACAGGGTTGCATACAATCTGGGGTGTTATCCAAATGTAATAAAATAACACAGTTCCAAATATGTGCTTTTGCATTTCAAATCCCAGAGCACCAAAATAGTGGAAAATCACCTAGTTCTTCCCCAAATGTCCATGTGGTCACACAATTTGCAGTAGCTAAAGTGAAGATTTACAGAAACAAAAACACAAACAAAAACAAAAAACCAAATTATTTAGTGTGTATCAGAATGCCATCTAGGGTGGGGCACCTGAGTGGCTTAGTCAGGTAAGCATCTGACTTCAGCTCACGTCATGATCTTCCAGTTTGTGAGTTCAAGCCCTGCGTCAGGCTGTCTGCTGGCAGCACAGAGCCTGCTTCAGATCCTCTGTTCCCCTCTCTCTCTGCCCCCCCCCCCACATTCTCTCTCTCTCTAAAATAAATAAACATTTTTAAAAAATGTCATTTTGGGGCGCCTGGGTGGCTCAGTTGGTTAAGCGCCAGACTTCAGCTCAGGTCATGATCTCACGGTTTGTGGGTTCAAGCCCTGTGTCAGGCTCTGTGCTGGCAGCTCAGACCCTGGAGCCTGCTTCAGATTCTGTGTCTCCATCTCTCTTGACCCTCCCTGCTTGTGCTCTCTCTCTCAAAAAAATAGATAAACATTTTTAAAAATTTAAAAAATAATAATAAATTTTAAAATGTCATTTCAGGGAAGAACTTGAATTGAAATCCTTTTCACCTACTAACAGCAGGATAGTAACAAGCTTCTCAGTGAGTCAAACTGCTTCATAAATCCAACCCAGCTCTTCCAAAGAATTCAGAGTCGATCTCTAAACGTAGTATTATTAATAATAGTAATAATAGCTAACACTTATTTTGGGCTTCTTTTGTGCCAGACACCAAGATATGCTTTTTATGTGTATACTTTAAATGTTTATTTATTTATTTTTTTTGTGAGAGAGAGAGAAAACAGGGAAAGGGGAGAGAGAGTGGTGGACAGAGAATCCCAAGTAGGTTCTTCACTGTCAGTGCAGAGCTGGATGTGGGGCTTGAGTTGAAATCAAGAATCTGACACTTAACCCACTGAGTCACCCAGATACCCCATGAGTAAACTTTAAAGAGTGGTTGAAGTAGGTTTACCCCCACAACAGCCCATGGGATAATGTTCTATTATCCTTATTGCATAAAGAAACTGAGGTTTGGGGCACCTGGTGGGTTAAACATCTGACTTTGGCTTAGGTCATAATCTCACGGTTCATGAGTTCAAGCCCCACGTCAGGCTCTGTGCTGACAGCTCAGAGCCTGGAGCCTGCTTTGGATTCTGTGTCCCCTTCTCTCTCTGCCCCTCCCCTGCTCATGCAGTCTCTCTCCCTTTCTTTCTCTCTCTCTCCTTTTCTCTCTCTCTCAAAAATATACAAACATTAAAAAAATTAAGAAAAAAAGAAACTGAGTCTGAAAATATTCAGTGTTTAGATGAAAGGTCATAAAATTAGTACAGCCAGAACCAAAGATTAAAATGAGTTCTGGGGCGCCTGGGTTGGCTCAGTTGGTTAACCTTCCAACTCTTGATTTCGGCTCAGGTCATGATTTCACCATGGTGAGATCTAGCCTGGCAATGGGCTCCGTGTATACTCTCTCTCTCTTTCTCTGCCCCTCCCCCATTGTGTGTGTGCGTTTGCGCTGTCTGTCTAAAATAAAAACATTCAAAAAAATTCAAACTGAGTTCTTAATCATAGTGGATTTCCAAGTCAATTAGACAAAAACCTGCAAAGTACATAAAAGAGAAAGGATGAGGAAAAGATATTTGAAGGCAATGCAGCTATAAATACACAGACAAGTTCAACCTTTGGGTTAGAATGATAATAATTAACATTTGCACAGCGTGCTTTAATTTGCAAAACATTTCCATTACATTTGATCTTCATAGCAATTCTGAAACACAGAAAAAGAAGTCTGTGATTTTCATTTTGCAGAGGTGAGGTTGAAGTTCAGGAAATGACTTATGACAACAGATCACTGCTCTGCTACTCTAGGTCAGCAGAAAAGTTCCTCCGTTCATTTTGAAGTCTAAGACCGCCATAATACCAAAATCTGATAAAGACGGACAAATACTACAGACTAATTTCACTCATGAATATAAGTTCTAAATAAAATATTTTCAAATTAGTATAAACACAGAAATTTTAAATAAAATATTTGCAAATAGAATCCAGCAGCATATAAAATAATTACAGTTGACCCTTGAACAATGTGGGGCTTACAGATGCCAACCTTCCACTCAGTTGATAATCCACCTATAATTTTGGATTCCCCCAAAACTGAACTGCTAATAGCCTACTGTTGACTGAAAGCCTTACTGATAATATAGTCAACACATCGTTTGTATGTTACATGTATTATATACTGCATTCTTACAGTAAAGTAAGCTAGAGAAAAGAAAATGTTAGGAAAACTGTAAGGAAAAGAACATACATTTGCAGTACTACATTAAAAAAAATCCGTCTCTAAGTGGACCTGCAGAGTTCAAATCCATGTTGTTCAAGGGTCACTGTATATACTATGACTCCCTTGGTATACACCATTCTGGAATGACTCAACATAAAAAAGCTCTCAATATAGCATATCATACCAAGAAATTAGGGAAAGCATAATACAGTGTCAGCCTCCTAAAGACACATTTGAGGGGCGCCTGGGTGGCTCAGTCGGTTGGGCGGCCGGCTTCGGCTCAGATCATGATCTCGCGGTCCGTGAGTTCGAGCCCCGCGTCAGGCTCTGTGCTGACAGCTCAGAGCCTGGAGCCTGTTTCAGATTCTGTGTCTCCCTCTCTCTGACCCTCCCCCGTTCATGCTCTGTCTCTCTCTGTCTCAAAAATAAATAAACGTTAAAAAAAATTTTTTTAATAAAAACATTTAAAAAAGACCCATTTGATAAAACTCAATAACCATTTCTAATTAGTTGTGTGTGGGGGGACCATGATGCTTCTACTCAGTGCTTAGCACTCCATCTCATACTACACAGCAAGGTCTCAAGCATTTGGTAAATCAAGAACACACGCTCTAATATAAGAGAAGAAATGAGACATTTAGACCCCCTATCAACTGAACATGAAGGATCAAATACACTATATATCTGACATATATGCTTAACTTATCTGTACAGGAAACGTGCAAACAAAGCCACTAAATTAACAGGCAGCAACCTTGCTCAGCCCTTCCTGGCACAACCACCTGTCTATAGGAAGGTTTGGGGATGCATGCAGCTTTATCACTAAGCAGCTCGTGGTTGGATGAGGCGAAAGTCTATCAGCCATGATCAGTGGGTGCTCTCCCCCTCTATCATGGGATGATAAAGCCCTAATCAGCCCATGGGGAGATGACCCAGGGACATCTTTATTGGAGGGCACGCCAGCAGTCTCCACAGTCACTAGTCCCTAAAATCTAAGGTTGCAGGCAGTAGAAAGAATGGCAGTGACAACCTTCTTTCTCTTTGATGGGGAGTGGCAACAGCCCCAGCCAGATCATGCCTCACCCAGCCACGGAACTAGTACAAGCACTCCCCCACCATAGCAATCTCCGCTGTGCCACAGATCAACCAACCAGCCGCAGGGGTCAATGCACAGAGCCAGTTTTGAGCACAGTGGTGTCCATGCACACGTAGATGTGGCTGCTTGGTTCACGTGAGAGAGAGCATGGTTTGTGCACTTATGGTTTGCAATGAAGCTATAGGTGGAACACATCACTGTGCCATCTGTCTTAGGGGTGCAGAGAGTGGACTGAATGGGGGGTCGTGAGTGGTCTTGAGCCAAAGCCCAAGCTTCTTTTGGGAATCTTGTTAGCTCATCAGAGTGTTCAAGGAATGGGAAGAGCAATTAGTGTAAAATAAGCACTATTTTCTCACCTCCTTCTTCTCCTTCTCTAAGTCACAGAAGGAATACAGTGACCCAGAAAGTTCTACCTGACCTGCAATTTTTATTTCAAAAATGCTGAACAAGAAAACTGTTCATTTCTTCTGAGACCCTCAGAAAGAGAACTGATTATTAGCAGCTGCCTAATTGTTATACTAATGATCAAACTTCAACAAAAGTAAATTATTTTTTAAACACAGGGTTTTTCAAAAATTAAAACTAAACAAAGCAGCATTAGCCTCATAGCCAGAGAATATTATTTCTTTGGACTCCAGCTAAAATACAAGCCTCACATTGCCTTATGCTTTATTTGTTTATAATAATTTTATATAGAAACATCAGGTTCTTTAGCAGGTTTTGAACACTATGTAGAATTTTGTACCTGACCTGCGTGGCAGTATGCCTGTGCCAGTTGAAGTGTTCTAGTTCACTAACTCTTGTGTATCCCCAGATATTTGGTTAGCTGGGTCAAAATTGCAGAGGCCGTTTTAAAATGCATGACCCAAGTGTTTTTGCTCAGCAATATTATAAATCTAAAAAGGCAATACTGACAATTAGACTAAAATGGATGCATAAAAACAAATCCTTTAACTTCTACATGCTTTTATTTAACCAATTTAAAACGTGCTTACATGTTTGAAATGTCCTCAGTAGCAAAATCTTTCTTCCTAATTTTGCAACTTGGATATTCCAAAACAAAATAAATATTCTAAGAACTACTGGTCAATTAATTATAGTCCAATATGAAGAGATACCATTCTACTTTTCTCAGTTAGAAAACCAATTAATTTACCTTAAATATTTCCACTTGCTAATTTTCTCCCTAAAAGATTTGATGTATAAGAAATATACTCTTGTATTTTTTTTTGGTTATCACAAAGACCCAAAGTTTCAACAAAATTCCATTCCTTTGTAGAGGGCCAGTATGTATGCTGAAGGGGAAGCAGTGTTTGTTGTGGAATTTGAAATCCACAAATTCTTTTCTTGGTTCATCTTTTTCATATCATGAGAGCTCCTCTTATATACACACTATCCACGGGCACATTTATAAAATACTGTATATTTACAGAGTTTAAAAAGCAAGAGGAGTGCAGAGACACAATAGAAAGACTAGGAGATAACCAAGTGGAATAAATCCAGTTAAGTGTTCCCATCAATTCTCATGAATTTGAGAGCAGAATGGTCCAGTTTGGGATGCTTCCATGGTGGCAAATAAGCCAAAGTTCTATGGATAAAAAAGTCTTATAAAAGTTCAAGAGCCTATGAGTAAAAGGCTAAAAACCTAGTGAAACCTTTCCATTTGCTCTTAATACATTGGAAAGTTACAAGCCATCTGAAAGAAAAAAAAAGCTTCTGTTCACCATACACACAATAGTCTTCAATACGGTCTATTCCCCTCTAAATATCCCATGAGTTATATACAAGTAGGCAGCTAGGAAAGCTTAGCACTCATTCATACTTTTAATCAATATTTGGGCACCTCGTGTTACACACACTCTGGCAAGTTCTGGGAAGACAGAGGGAATATCAGGTTAAATAGGTAGTCTCTAATGAGGAATGCATGGCAGGTAAACTAATAATCATCACATAACATAATTTACTATCCAATGAGAAAGGAGAGTATGAGAGAGAGAGAATAGTTAACTGTTTCAGAAGAAGAGATGACATCCTAGAAGAAATACACTGAGTTGCACAAGAATGAGGATGCATTAAGGTAGGGAGTAAAAAATGATCACCCTGGGGTCACTCCTTGAATGAAGAGCAGAGAGATCTTAATGGCCACAGGAAATGAGGAGCTCTGTCTTTAACTTCTGGTCCAACAAATGCAGAGCTGAGAAATGGTGGTGACAAATAGATTTATAGACATGAGAGAAGAGTGGTGGCTTAGGATTTGGATGACAGGGCTATAGACTGCAGGGTCAGACAATACAAGTCCAGGCAAATTTGAGGTCGACAGTCTTCTCTGGCTTTCAGTAAAGCACGTGACCACTGTGACACACTGATTAAACTGGTGGTTTTAGCTTGGCGAGGATACAGAGCCCCTCCTCAAGTCCTCACTCACTGTGCCCCATTTGGCACCAATAAAATGGTGGGGATGAACATTCCACATGCAGATCTTTGTAATGATTTTATAAACTACAAAAAAGAAGAAATGAAGGGAGACTTCACCCAATTGTTCATCCAAAACAATAATGAAATCTCTTTTAAGATCGTAAAATCTTCATAAATTTGATTTTGAAATTTTGCCTTCATCTTACAAGCTTTTGTCAGATTGCAAAACACCATAATATGACCCAATAATAATAACACTTCTACTGGAGTGTTCAGTGTTTATGGCAACATAATTTGTGATGATAAAACATTCAAAACAGCCAATATATAGGACAAATCAGAAATGTTAAATTATAACTAACCGCTGTCATTTAAAAATTATCTTACATTTAATGATATGGGAAACTGTCCATAATATGAAAAGAATTAAAGTTTACATGCTATATATCTCTTTTGGTCCCACTTTGGTAATACGAAAAGAAAAAAAAAATTGGAAAGCAATTGCCTCGGGATCAACAGTGATTCTCTGTAATCAGTGCAATCAAAGGTCAATTTATTTTTTCTTTACACTTTTCATCATTTTCTAATTTTTCTGCAATTAACACCTATTCACTTTATAATCAGAGAAATACTTTGCATTTTTAATCAACTGGATAATAATCAGAGAAATACTTTATATTTTTAATTAGCTAGATAAGAATAATTAACTGGATAATAATTAAGGAAAACATAGATGCTCAAAACTCTACTTGCAAAAGATGTCCTGGAATTGTAGCGACAGAAGTTCACTTTCTACACTGCTGAAGCATTTATGCCAGGTTTTGACAATAGTAGTGATTAGGGCATGTTATGTGCTATTAGGGGAAGATCCTCCTGTTGACCCATATGATGAGGAAACTCAGTAATCTATGGCTGACAATGATGTTGAGAAAGCAGAGATAGATGACCGTCCAACTAATGTCCCTAGAGTCATGGGGAACCATAATACTTGGACCAAGCAACATGAATTCCATGTACAAACCAAACTTAAATGCTTTAAAATGTTCCAATTTAATGAATTAGAAACCATCTCACAAAATTCAAGCAGTAGCCTCGGACCACCTAAAGGTCCCTAACCACAATAGCAAAACTGCTTCAGCAGCCTTTTTGGAACGCCACAAAGGTATTCTAAGACTAATTTGACAAAAAAGCCTTAACTATGAGGCTAAATACCAATGAAGCACCACAGGGGGAATTATGTCTAAGTTGGGAATTGTTCAGGAAAGGGTATTAGAAAAATGAAGATACTATATTGCAAGAAGGGAGAAGAGGAGGAAGAGAGGAGAAAAGAGTAGACTATTCAAAATAGTGATTACTTGCATGGTGAAAAAAAATCAACATGGGGAAAGAAATTTGAGTCAGACCCAGAAATGGGACCAGCAGAAACAGACACCAAGAGTGGGGAATCTAGATAGCTAGATGTTAAGTATGAGCAAAGAGTGGAATTTTTTTTCAGAAATCTACAAAAAGAGAGAGAACAAAATTCTATGCATTCAATTTCATTCATTAGCCTTTAAAATGCTCTGTCCAAAATAAAATTTATAGCACTTTCCAACTTCTAATGGTGTTCTGTAAGCCAAGCATGATCAAAGTTGGCTTTCTCCTAGTAGCTGGAAGCCAAGACCAGGTTCACAGAACGACACAAAAGCTGAAAGCCTCCAGGCAGAAGAGGTGACCCCAGCTCTCTCCCTGAGAGGAGGTCAGACATCTGGCAGCCACAGCTGGCCCCGAGCGAGGCAGCAGAGAACGGTAGAGCCATGTGCAGATGGTTACGAATGAACCTCCCAAGGAGAAGGGCAGTGAAATGGAGCAGAGAGGAGTATCTGGACAGACTGGTTTACAACTCTACAACTCCGAGAGGTCCGAGGTGGCTGCAGCAGCTCCCAAAGAGGAAAAAAGGCCACAGCTTGAGAGTGGAAAAGGGCTCCTCGATCCTAAGAAATCTCATTTAGGAACTAAAATCTGACTCAACTGGTGGTCTTGTTTTAAACAAAACATGTATTTATCTTCCTCCACACACTTTTTAATGGTTTTTTCTTTCAAATACCAAAAAAGGACAATAAAAGACATTTGAATCTTTTTTTTTTTTGAAGTATTTTCCTGTGGTTTTAAACCAACCTTTTGAGTGAGTTTACTGTCATTGTAGATGACGCTCCTGGTTCCCTCGCATCCAGTGTTCCGCACTCACCGGCACCAGCTCGGAAACCTGTGGTCTCCATTTCCGGCGCTTGGAACCCCTTAGGTCCAGTGCTGGCAGGTGTAGTGTTGTTGCTCCAGGACTCCACCAGGGCTTACAGTCCACTGGTCTGCCTTCACCGTCCCTTTCTCACACCTCTCTTTAGAACCTAGAATCTAGGATTTGTCATTATGCACACCCCCTTGAATCCCTCCTCGCCTCTCTTGCCCCTGCTTCACCTTATACTCACCAGCTGCAGCGGGCGCTGTGGCCCGCTACCCTTTAGAATGGAGACCATGGTCCCATAGCTGCCACAATCACTGCTGCCTGAAGACTCACAGCTCACCTGCTCTCTGGGAATGGCTTTTGGCAATAGGGATTTGTCCTGTTCAATCGTCCAAAGCATCACTACCACCCCCCCCCCCCGCCGCCCCTCTCCAAGGGCAGCTTGCATCCATGACAGGGGTGCAGAAGCCTGGCTCCCTAGCCTTGACCTCAGACAACACTGAACAAGCCCAGCTCCAGAGTCTGGTAGGACTGGCTGAGACCTTGGTTGCACCTGTGTCACAGTACCTTCACCCTCTGCCCCATCCTGCTTCCCTTGCTTCTTTGTCAAAGGATTTCCCAATAAACCTTCTGCTCGCAAATGTTCTCTCAGAGTCTCCTTCCAGGGAACCAGACAGGGAACCTAGCAAAGCCCAAGTCTGCCTCATCAGTCAGGGTTCTAAAAACAAAAAATGCCCTCACATCCAAGAGGGGTGAAAAGTGAAAGTCAGTTTTACAAAGTCATGAGCAAGGTTGAATGGAACAAGGAGTGTTGTTGAAATGGGGGTTGATATAGAAGAAAGAAAAGGATCTTCTTTAGTTCTTTAGCTATTGATTCTAAGTCTAAGTCAATCCCACTAAATAAAAATGAACATTCATGACAGCCCATTCCAGTTGTATGAAAAATCAATTAAACCCAAGAATATGTACTGAGCATCTACTATGTATCAGATAATATGCTAGGCACAGTGCAACACCAGAATAACCAGTTATTAGCAGAAAGAGTCAAACATTCAGCAAATATGGGTACATGATACTCATTGATTTGAAAATTAAATGTACTGAATCAACACATTCTTTTGGAATCTGGTAAACAAAACCATAAAAATATAATTGGCACACCATTCTCCATACAAGATTAAATTTAATCACAAGGATAAAATTGTCTTGCAGACATTTCTTTAATCCACCAACAAATGTAAATATACCAGCCAGCCTATAAGAGAGAAAACTACCTCTCTCCACTGCCTTCACCTGTCATCAACTCTGCCTTTTGTTATATTATACTGTGATGCTATATTCAACCCTTTACTTCTTAATTGATAAATAAAGCTCCTCACTATGTTCATGTTAAAGTTTGGGGGCTTGATTTTAGAGTCCAATAGTTGTGATTTTTAATGAAGACTTTATACTTTCATAGAAGCTGCAGTATTACTTAACAACGACTTGAGTGTTTTGGCAACATCCAATTCATTAATTTCATTAAAGATTTCAGTCCAGTGTCTAATGGGGATGTCCATTTTCATAAATTTGTTTTCTCAGTGTCACCATTTCACTGCTAGAGGATGCTCCTTACCTATTCATCATTCAATGAAGTAGAATTTCTTTTTTTTTTTAATTTTTTTTTAACGTTTATTTATTTTTGAGACAGAGAGAGACAGAGCATGAACAGGGGAGGGTCAGAGAGAGGGAGACACAGAATCTGAAACAGGCTCCAGGCTCTGAGCTGTCAGCACAGAGCCTGACGCGGGGCTCGAACTCATGGACCGTGAGATCATGACCTGAGCCGAAGTCAGCCGCTTAACCGACTGAGCCACCCAGGCGCCCCTGAAGTAGAATTTCTTGAGTATCTGCCATACTCAAGACTGTGAGGGCACTGTGGGATGTCAATGAACTAGAAACCATGATGGGACAATGACATGGACACTTAAATACTGAATGATAGTGACAAATCCTACACTTTGTACTAGGCTGCAACCCACTGGATGTCTCTTGCTTGTCAAAGGTAACTCACTGGAAACCACAGAAATGACCACATTTTTCTTGTATTCATTACTTGATTTCAGGAGAGATATTTGAAATCTGTGCCCTGGAGTCAACATTTTAAGGGGAAGCCCACCAATCTTTGTTAATTGCAAAATAAACATCTTTCCAACAGAAATAGAGCCCACATTGGCATTATCTGTTGGGCATACATGTTCACTCTAGCTAGCCTCCATGCTAAGTTTAAAGAGGAGAGAGAAATTTGAAGTGAGATTTGAAAACAAAAAGTGCTCTGGAGGCTCATTAAAGATGTATATGTCATGCTAAAGCAAGTATCCATAAATGGCATCGGACTGAAATCTGACCACAATGGAATTAAATCAGAGATCAATAATATGATGCTTTTAGCAAAGATTGCTAGAAAACATCCAAGTATTTAGAGATTAATGACACATTTCTAAATAACAAATAGTTTTTTTAAAGGAAAGAGTCATCAGAGACCTAGAAAGTATTCGCACTGAATGATAATAAAAACTCAGCATGTCAAAATTTGTATGTAGATGCAGCAAAAACAATCCTTAGAGAGAAATGTGTTCTTTTAAATGCCTATATTAGAAAAGAAAAATGTTTAAAATCAGTGATTTAAGCGTCTACCTTAAGAAGCTACAATAGGAAGGACAAAGGAAAAGAAAGGAAAAGAAAGGAAAGAATATAGATAAAAATGGAAATCAAAGTAATAGAAAAAAAAAACAATACAGAAAATCAACAAAGCCAGATGCTGGTTTGTGGAAAGACTTACTTTAAAAAAAATGCTTCATCACACATATAGCACATGTCCACTCTTATGTTTTGTTCAGAGGGGAAAATTGCTCCAGAAAGATTAGCCATTAATATTTATTCCATTAAAAAAGCAGGAAAAAAATCATATTTATGCATGCAATAAATAGTTTGGTTTCATATGTCTGGTCAAATTGAGTAGCCCACAGAAAAAGACCTAAACCACATTTTAAATTGAAACACATACACATACACACCACATGTGGGAATTTGCCCAAAATATTGCTATTTTTATTAGAAAAAAAAAAATAAGATCCAAGGTTGCTTTTAAAAATAGAGGATTATTTCATTTCTATATTTTTTCATCTCATATATGAAATAGAGCTGTTTGAAATCATTTATAACTACAGTGTAGACACTTTTCTCTCCGCCCTTCTGGTAGTTTTCATGCTGCATTATTTTTTAGTATAAAACTCTCTACATAACTAAGAAAACTTTCAGGGTTCCATTAATGGCACACTTGTCAGAAATAATGCACTAAATATATAATTTTTAAAAGCTATAGTTTAAGCTGCTTAGAATTCATCTTGATGAATTACTGCCTATATTCAGTAGGAACAGGAGATCTTGGTACACTAGGGAGCTTTCCAAAAATCCAGCCTAATTGTAGACGAGTGGCAATTGCTCAGCAACATGGGAGGTGTTTGTCGTCACAGTGACTGGATGGGCGCCCCAGGTGGTAAAGCCTCCTAGGTTGTGGGCAGACAGACCAAGAAGGGGAAGATGGGAGTGCCAGGAAGGCCAGCCGTGGCATAGATGAACAAAGAAACAACAGGTCACTGTGAAGACCAGGCTTCCCTGTGCCCTTCTGTCAACGCTGAGGCCAGGAGAAGGCAACAGAAAGAGAAAACACCCAGGGGCCAGAGGAATTCAGGACCAAGTTTCAAGGCAAAGGTAGACTGGACCTGTCTTTACATGGACATGATGTGGGCAGGAACATCCAGGTTTTGACCAGTAACTCCAAATAAAGGACTGAGAAATGATTAGCTAGAAGGTTCTGTCGTGTTGCCAGTTTGCATGAGCTAGGAGAAACAGCAAGTTTACTTAAAACTATGCACAATAAATTCCCTTTTACATTTATTTATTCAATCAACAAATATTTATTGAAGGTCTTACATGTGCCAGCTCCCACACTAGGCATGGAGATAATTAGGACAAGCTTTTGTAAAGTTTACATTCTCGTGGTGGAGGCAGACAACAAAAAGAGAAAACAGATTAAAGGGATACTTTTGGAACATAATATTGCTATAAGAGACATAAAATAGGGTGATACGATATGGTGTGCCTTGCACAGTGTGTATGGAATGGGGCTATTTTAGATCCGGGATCTGAGCAGGTCCCTGAGACAATGCAGTCACATAGGACCCTATGTTCAAAGGGGCCCCCCCACTCTGAGATTAATACCCTGCAGTTGCCATATTAAAATTCTTGGTAATTCTATCTTTAGCTCTGTGTTTTGTAAGTGGCGTCTGATGGGTAATGGAGCATATGCTCGAGGATGGTTTCTCAGGGTCTGTGCCCAGCAAGGGCTGTGGCACCAGCGCAAGGAGGCGCGAGGTTAAGCGTGACCCCCAGGAGCCTGTGAGGGTCTGCACTTGGCCTACAACTTTCTTCATGCCCAAGGAAGCATGACATTAAATAGCAAATAAAAACCCCATGACGGTCAAAGAAGAGACCATAAGAAGAAAGGTACAAGCTTGTTTCCTGCTTTTAAAACCAAGGGACCCACATTTTCATTTTGCACTGAACCCCACAAATTACATCCTTGGTCCTGCTCTGAGAAGGGGCATTTGGAGTAGAGGTTGGATTATTCCAAAGAGGGAGAGCTGCAAGTGCAGAGGTCCTGAGGTGGGCATAAGCTCAGTGTGTTCACAGAACAGAAAGCTGACAATGGCAGGAAACTCTGATCAAGGCAGAGGCGGGAATGAGGGACAAGAAGAAGAGGCACAACCAGGGGCTGAGGGAGGACTCCGTGGGGTGGTCCAGGAGGAGTTTTCAGCTCTGGAGAGAGGGGACAGTGATGGGGGAGGGGAGTAGGGGAGGAGCTCAGGTGCAAAGACTGTCCACTTCCCTTCCTGAATTGGCCCAAAAAGTCCCAGGGGGCCTCAACCTTCTGAGATCTGTCACCTTCCTGGGAAGCTGGGAATCCCATATTCTACACCCAAGCTGGCTTTGAGCTATGGGCTGCTTCAGTCGTCCACATTTGTCTCTCCATAACACACACTAAATGATGTGCCCCACCTCTGTGTCACAGCCTATGTTCCGTGTGCTGCTCTCCCCTGCCCCTGCCACTGGATCTTCATCCCAGGCTCCCAGGCCTTCTTTCCGTTTTCAGAAGGGCCACGCTTAACATTGTCCTGGGCTTGCCTCCACTCAATGACTTCTCCTGTCTGCCACACCCAGCCAATTCTGTTCCCCTCCTAAGACTCTGCATAAATGTCCCTTCGGAGTCCTTGTGCAAACCCCAGCCTGGCTTGGGTCTCTGCATTGTTGGTCCACTTCTTCTGTAGCAGTTGTACATTTATTCATGTGGTCATTTGATTAGTATCTGTCTCTCCAAATGAACTGTGAGGTCTTTAATGGCAGGGAACAGGTCCCTTTTGCCTACACTGGAGTGCTTAGCACCCTGCCCAGGAGAGGCATATGCAGGCTGTCAGTCATGAAGGTCTAGAGGAGCATGGGGTGGGGAATGAGCCCTGCTGCAGAGCTGGTACTTTGAGTTGGGCTTTCAGAAATGCAAAGAAGGGAGTAAGGGATCTTAAAAAGATCTGCCTAGTTTAGAATGTACTCAACTATGAAGGCAGAGAGGAGGGAAGAAATGGACAGGAGAAGACCTTTTCCCTATTGCATGCAAGGTCCTGGAATGTGAGAGGTGGCCAGCAGAGCAGCAGAGGCCTGCCAGCCAGGACAGTCGCCCATGCCTTCCTTCCTAGCCCTTTCAGATCTCCTCAGCAGGCTTTCTGGTCCTGTCTTATTCACCGGCAAAAAGCAGTAAACCAGGTCTCTCCTTGGAACATTTGGGGTGAAAACCCAACACCCTGGGCTGCTCAGAAAAAAAGATTCATGGAGTGCCTTAGGTGGCTCAGTCAGTTGAGTGCTTGACACTTG
This sequence comes from Acinonyx jubatus, assembly GCF_027475565.1. Classification (NCBI taxonomy): domain Eukaryota; kingdom Metazoa; phylum Chordata; class Mammalia; order Carnivora; family Felidae; genus Acinonyx; species Acinonyx jubatus. The sequence goes on from NC_069391.1 coordinate 63,734,670, forward strand.
TCAGCTCAGGTCATGATCTCACAGTTCATGGGTTCAAGCCCCATGTTGGGCTCTGTGCTAACAGATGGGAGCACATCCCATCTGTTAAAAAGATCCCTCTCAAAAATGAATAAACATTTTTTTAAAAAAGAAAAAATGATTCATTGGAAAAGAAGCTTTAAGTATCATATCACTCTGATAAGAATATAAATTAAGGAGAAAATAGCTCTGTGTGGTAGGCAGCCTCTAACAGGTCCCTCGGAACGCCCACCTTCACATAGCGACACCCTGTGCAGCCCCCCTCCCCCTGAGTGTGGGCTAGACTTAATGAGTTGTTTCTAAAGACAGAATGACAGCAATGATCAGGTGACCAGGCTGGGATTCGGTTATAAAAAGATTTTGCCTTCTGCCTTACCTACCTTCTTTTTCATGCATGGCTTGCCCTGGGGAAATGAGGCAGCAGCCTCATGGAAAGGCCCACATGGCAAGGGACTGAGGGCTGCCAGCAAACACCTGGGTGGGCTTCAGAGAAGGTGGCCCCCACAGACCTGACCTCAGCCCCAGCCAACAGATTCACAGCAACCTCATGAGAGATTTGCGCCAGAGGCACCTAGTGAAGTCCAACTCAGATTACTAATCCACAGAAGCTATGAGACTAGAAATGTTTGTTGTGTTAAGCCATTAAGTTTTGCAGTAATTTGTCACACAACACTAGATGCCATACACTGCTATGCATCATTTCTGAACTCTACACCTGTGCTGATGTTTGAGACTTAAGCACCAATAATGTGCTCGGCACACTGGCACGTGGCACAGTGCGAGCTGGAATTTCTGCCCAGTGGGGTTTAGCAAATAGCAAACACAAAAGGAATTATCTTGCTGAGGAGTTTTTATAGTGCTGGTTATGTGAGCAATGTTTAGAAATCCACAATCATTACCGATATCCTTTCCTTAAAAAGAAACTCATGAAAGAAAAATGAATTTGGGAGTTTTGATTCCCTTTTTAAGAATATATTGAAGCATGTGTCCACAATATGTAATGCTCAGTGGACTGGGCCAGTTCTTTCTTATCCCAAATTCACATTGTGAACAATCCATTGCATACGTGGCCTTTGCAGGTCTTGCCTGTTCCCTCTCTCTCCTTCTCTCTCTCTCTTTTCCCTTCCTTCCTTGCCTCTTTGCCTTCCCTCCTTCCTTCCTTAATATTACAGGTAAAGCATTAGGAGCCCTTTGTCCATTAAATAAAGTATCCCTAAATGATGGCAGCCCTCAACCTAACTTTTTTAACTTGGGCATCTCTCCTAACCCACGTAGACAGAAAAAGTTTAATACAAACAAGAAAAGTTATTACAAATCATATGTTTAGTTTAGTACTAATCTGCCTCTGCAATGTAGTGAGCTCCTTAGAGTAGTGCTTCTCAAATCTTATTTATACAGATCACTTGGGGAATCCTGTTAAAAGATAGTTCAGTAATTCTGGGAGGGCCTGAGATTTTGCATTTCCAACAAACTTCCAGTCAAAGCCCATGCTGCTGGTCCCTGGCTCACACTTGAAGGAGAAAGGCCACCCCAGATGGAGACATTTTCTTATTTCTGGGCCTGAGTAACTGCCACTGTCAGATGAAGGGTTGCGTTTACTGACCTCTTAAATCCTACGAACTCATGAGCCTCCCCTCGAGTCTACCTTTCCTTCTCTTCCCCCCGTGACCCCCGTTGCAGTACTTGGTGCCACCACCTACAGTGCCACTTGTCCCTCTCATGTTCCCCTCACCCCCCGGCACACCCACATCTGATCCACGTGCAAGCCCTGTCACTTTTATGTCCTGTATCCTTCCTTACATCTCCACCTACCTGTCTTTACCTCCAGTTCCAGCCTCCACTCCACCTGAGCCATTTGCCCTCTTACCTAAGCCAGTGTCACCAACCCCCAGGGTCTTTGGATAAGGCTCATCTAACTACATCATCTCTCTGCTTAAACCCTTCAATAATTCCTTAAGGTGGCCTATGTGAAGTTCTTTTAATAACTCAAGATCTTCTCAGCTCAGAGGCCTCTGCACAGGCAATCCATTTGCCCTGAAAACACCGTTCCCCAAGTTTGTCATCCTGTGGGTGGGGCTCTTTTGGAAGGCCTGCCAGACCTTCAGAGTAACTTAGGTATCTTTATTATGCAGTCTTTCAACAAGCTGCATTTTTCCTTCATAGCATGTATTACAATTAATTTATTAAATCTCACGTGAGTGTCTGGTCTATGACTAGGCTGACATCCACACTCACTCTGGGTCGCTGATCTTTCCTCAGTGTTCAGCACAGGAGTGGCACATGTGGGCACATGATGGAAATTCTTTGAATGAATAATTATTTCCCACCCAATTCAGAATTCCAGATAGATATCTCTATAGCGTATCTATTACGTTCTAATGGGAATTAAAGCGTTAGTTAAAGATTTAATCTTGGCCTCGCAACATGGGGATGTTAGACATGCTGCCTTATAATTATTGTACAGTTTCCTTTCTAGGAAGGCTGTGCATGCTGTGGCTAAGTGTGATAATAATTAGTGGATAGATGCAAGGGGCGTATGGCTCATATACTGAAGTTCCAAATAATTGACACAGGAATTCTAAATATTGACACGAACAACGCATAGAGAACACGTGGTTTCCAGGCCTCCTCGTTTAGAACTTTAGTTTGCCTCTGCTTTTTTTTTTTTTTAACAGTGAATTAAAGAAGTAAATCCCTTGTCTATCAAAACCCCGGACCAGTCGCAGACACAGACAAAATTCATGGCCAAGGGGTATCTATCTGGGAGGTCTGAGTAGAGGGCTGGGGAGCCCCCCCCCCCCACAACGTGTCCACAGTACCTTCCTAGTCACCTCAGTTCCACCAGAATAAATGTGTTTCTTTAGAATTTGAAGAGCCCTGTTAAAATGCAAATACCCTTTGGATAGCTGAGCCATCCAAGGTTAGAGAAACAGTTTCTCCTCAAGCCAGAGTTATGTGTACACAGACAAAATAGGTGCATTTTCCTAGAGTGTTTGTTTTTTCTACCCTAACAAACTCTAACGTAATTTATATTTTAAACCAAATACAGAAATATTATAGAATAATACCAAAATTTGCATGAATCTTCAAATGAAAGGAGAGATTCAAGGAAATGTTATAAGGAACACTAATTCAGGCCTGAGGTATTAAGGACCTGTCTTTGTCATACTTACAAAGCACAGACGAGAGTGTTCTCTAACCAAACCAGTCAGCCCGTGGGGTTGGTGGAGGGCGGCATGGGTTTGCAGGGAGGGTGTGTGCTGGGGACTGCTGTTATGTACTGTCCTTTCAGAGTAATAGATTCCTTATTTTATTTTATTTTATTTTATTTTATTTTATGTTTTATTTTAGAGAGAGAGAGAGAGCATGCAAGCAGGGGAGAGGGGCAGAGGGAAAAAGAGAGAGAATCTTAAGCAGGCTCCACACTCAGTGTAGAGCTTGACATGGGGCTCGATCCCATGACCCTGGGATCATAACCTGAGCCAAAATCAGAAGTCGGACGCTCAACTAACTGGGCCACCCAGGTGCCCCTACATCCCTCATTTTAACCTTGATCCGTCACCAGCCATGCCCAATTCTGGATTTCCCAGCCTCCTTTGCAGCTAAGCACGCTTCTGTGACTAAATTCTGGCCAAGGTAACAAAAGATGAATTGTGATGAGACAATTTCTGAAATTTTCCGTAAAGACAACTGGCAAATGGCCCATCTTTCTTTTCCCTCTGCCTTCCTTCTGGCTGACTGCCGATTTCCTGTGGGGCTGAGGCTGGAACAGCCAGACCTGGCAGTGGGAACTCTTTACATTGGATGAGTCAGACAGAAGGGGCAAGACTTGCATGCAGGCCCTGGACAGTCAGCCCCAGACTTTACAAAAAAGAGAAACAGAAGCCAATCCCTTGCTGAGACCGCTGCTGTTGGGAAAAACAACAAAACCTGGAAACCTAAGCCTAACTAGTACAAAAAGTAAAAAGAATTACAAAGCAATTTATTACCCCACCTGGGACACTTTTGGAGGGAAATGGGCATTGAAACAATTAAAGTTATGTCATTTTGAACTATTTTTTATTGAGTAGCATTGGTGTTACTATTTTGATGGATCTACAAAATAGTTCAAGAACTGTTTTCAAAAATAAACTTTTTAAAATAATAATTAATACATACCTGTGGAGTCAAACTTGAAAACTTCTTCATATTGATTATCTGAGTGCTGGAAAGTAACATAAGTAGGATTATTCTTGGTGCCTAGCCCCTTGCTCTAATTAGTTTCTTAGCTAGCTCTCTCTTGAATGTCATGCCACTAATATTTTTGTCTGAAAAATATACTTTCTTCAATTTGCTTTTGGTATTACCTTATATCTTTTTTATAAAACTGCCAGTAGTCTTCTTCAAAGTCACTTTTTGTGGTTAATAAGTCTTAAAGCATTAGCATCTTCAAGGCATCTCAATAGACCATAATATTTTTAATTGAGAAAACTTTTCTCTACACGTAAGTAGTATATAAATTCTGCTAGCCAGAGAATATTCTCAATTCTAATTTCTGTAATGGAAATGTGTAAATATTTCCACCCAAGCTTTTATAGTCTCTTTTTAACCTCTACTCAAAATAAAGTTTTACTGATTTCCACTTCCAAGGGGCAAGGAGCAATTGGAGAGCTAGTGGAGTGAATTTCACTGTTGCACATGGGAACATAAAGGAAACTTTTTTTCTAGAAGCACATCTTAATCCACAACTCCTACGTTGAAAGAATAAACCACTTAAGGTTTTCAAGGTGCTTTAACGGATAAGTCTTCCTCCAAAGGACCAGGTTGGCCTAACTGTCCTCTTATTTTTGTATCACATGGGCCATCTATTATTTGCAATAAATAACATACATGCAGGTAATTCTAAACCACAAATTGGCCCACATCATGTTTGTGCTTAAACTTTTTAGTCACTCTGCAGTGCCTGCAGAAGAAAATGTTAAAACTCCTTAAGCTGACTTCATATGGAAGCCCCCCTAGCTTCAACCTTTTCTCTCTTCAACCCACTGCTCTTCTCTTACCCAGTTGTGTTTTCTGCACTCTCCCTGCCTCAACATGCCCATCCTTAATCGTGCCCATGAGGCTAACTCCTCCCTGACCTTCAAGATTCAGGCCATGCCTTATTTCATCTTGAAAACAGCTTCCAACACCTCTTTCCCATCTCCAACCCCTCCCCAGTCTTTCTCCAGGCCCCCACCTGTTTGTTGTACATATGTTCACAGTCCTCAGGAGGCAGATCTGTGTTAGGTGACTGTCGTGCTTGTCACCCCAGGGCCAGGAACCCCTTGAGGGCTGGCTATCAGGACTGTGTCCCTGGAAACAAACACAGCATCTGGCCAAAGGTGGAGACATTCATGGAGGGTTTGGTGGAGGAGAAAATCTCAATCATGGCTCTCAGCTGGCTTTGGATGCATTAAAGTTCAAAAACTGAATTTATTCATCACAAGAATCACTTCTTATTTAACTTCGAGATCAAATTTCATTCAAGCTTGAAGCTGTATTCGCTGACATATTTCTTAGTTTAAACTATGGTTTTATAAATAGTCTTCAGGTCTCTAATCAATCAGTATTGTCCAGCAACTAGAGGATCACCACACCAAATGCCTTCTATTCTCGTGCCTTTGAATGTGTCTAAAATAGAGCAACTTGGGAAACAGGGATGAGGGACCGTTTCTTCCCTTTCCAGCAGAACTTTCTGAGTTTCTGTGTGTTATTGAAATGAGAGACACTGAGAGATGAGACCACAAACCAAAAGTTACACCCTTTTGGTCTGAAAGGTTTGGACAGACACTAGTGTTTCTGGAAGACAAAGAGAATCCGCAAACATGAGAATGTGGGAATGGATGTTTGCACACAAAGGAGGGCACGTTCTGGAAGCATATTTGTAGACCATGGTGTAAAAACACTTAAAAGTCACCAGTAAGAATACATGTGAGACAAAGGGCTTTGACTCTAGGGAAGGGGCTCGAGCGCACTCAGAAGAAGGCTAGCAGATTCATACTTCCACGGATGAGCAAAACAAAGCATAAAAACAAAACTCCAATAGTCATTTCCCCTATACATTACATCCTGGTAGAATTCCCATCTCTTAAGAGGAAACCTCTGTGACCACATAAGAAAAAAACGTTTTTAATTTCATTCCAGTTTTTAAACGAGTCCAAACTAAAACAAAGATTTTATGACTCTCTCAGTCTGCCATGCGGATTTCCGCCTCTGACAAATGCCAGGAATCCTTGTGGCTACTTTAGATGTTCAAACCATTTATTAAGAGTAAAAGAGTGCCATGTCGGAAATCGGGCTCCAGAAAGGTAGCTGAGGCCACCACTTTGGACACCAGCCAGAAGAAGATTTCTTGGCAACCAAATGGGCAGTTTTAGGAATTTCACAATTGTTTAAACTCTCCTGTGCAGTTTAAGAACAGTGTTTTCAGTGGCAAGGAGGTGCCATAGAGCTGCGAATACAGATGGAAGTATTTTCTCCAGATCATTGTATTAAGCTGAAAATGAAAACTAAAACACAATAAAATGCTGCCATTATCCACCAGAGGCTTCAAGAGGAGCCAATTCTGTTCTAAGAATTATTGGGCTATTGGATAAGCAGAAGAAGAAACTGAACACGAATTTTGAAAAACACAGACTTTGATTTTCAGTCGAATCGACACCAGAATTTTGGTGGGAGGGAAAGGTGTATACTGTACATTGGACACAGCTGTCTTTAAACCATGCAGTAACTGGACATTGAGAAAATTATCTCCTTCGGATCTATGTGAGTCCAGGATTGAATACCACTGGAATGCATTTGGATGTAGATATAAGGAGGCAGGAAAAGAAGTGAGATCATATGGTTAGCTGCCGGCTAGATGGAAGAAACACTTGGCAGTGATGGAGGCCATTCAGTTATCCAGACAGCCCCTGGAAGCAAGTCTACCACAGTGTCTGAAACGCACACACACGTTCACACACACGCACGCACAATAATGTCTCATTTGGTGAGAAGTAAGGCATATTTTCAAAAATGCAGGTGCAATCTGGTGAAAGCCAAATTAGGTCCGCACCTGACTTAATAGTATTGTATCAATGTCAGTTTCTTCGTTTTGCTAATGTACTCTGTTTCTGTAAGATATAATCACTAAGGGAAGTGCAGGAACTCTTTGTACTGTTTTTTGCCACTTCCTCTGAGTTTGAAACTATTTCAAAATAAAAAAAAGCTGTATATATAAAAAAGTAAGGTGTAAGATACATTCTTGACATGCCACACGTTGAAGATGACAGTCTCCGTCAGCTTAGGCCCAGGGTGGCTCTGCTCAGGAGGACTGTCCCACTGCCTCACTGACCAGCCTAGTACCATCATGTGAGTGAGAAATAACTTCCATATTGCTGTCATTACATATTTAGGTATCTTTGTTACCACAGCCTAGCCTACCCAGATTGATATGGTCCCTCCTTCTCCCACTAGTCCATGACTGAGCTCCATCTATCAGAGTTCTAAAAGAAGAGAAGGAAGAAGGACAAACTTTCAAATGAACTAAGCTTGTGAAAAAACATTGAAGGCAATTTAAATGTCTTCCTTTAGTTATGTTCATGCAGCAAGAGCTGACTAGGCAGAGCTTTAGCTAGAGGAACTGCAGTTCAAAAGTTGTCTTCTAGGCAGAGGGGCGCCTGGGAGGCTGTCAGTTAAGTGTGCAACTCTTGATTTCGGCTCAGGTCACAATCTCATGGTTTGTGAGACTGAGCGCCACATCAGGCTCTGCACTGGGCATGGAAACTGCTTGAGATTTTCTTTCTCTCTCTCTCTCTCTCTCTCTCTCTCTCTCTCTCTCTCTCTCTCCATCCCTCTCCCTAGATCAAAGCTCTTGTTTTCTCTTTGTCTCTCCCTCTTTCTCAAAAAAACAAAACCAAAAACAGTTGTCTTTTAGGTAAGGACAGGAAGACCCCTCCGAGCAGGACAGAATAATGTGGTCATGGCTGTCTTGGTCATTCAAATTTAGGGAGTCCCAGCCCCCTTTGCCCTGGGAGGGAGCGTGATGGGGCTTTTGTGGCATGGCAGAGACTGCCTCTTCTCCTGTGGTTTGGAGGCCTGAAAAACTGGTAAACTTGTACTGGATACCAGGACAAAGAACTCAACCCCCACCTTATTGGATTTGGGATGTTCTCACTGATGTCTGCAAGAAAAGCATGAAGGGCCTTGCAAAAGAATATATCATGAGGGAGGGGAATGTGGCTGGAGATCTGGGCTCACACCAAAGTCTGGGCGATCTTGAGAAGAGAACTCTTTCTGGGCCAAAGTATGGCTGAGCTCAGATGGACCTTCTGACCCAGCCACCCTGGTATTCAGACCACTTTGGACAGTGAATGGCTTAGGAGGATAAATCCAAAGATTCTTACCTTGGAAGACCAAGAATGGAGTATAATGCTTCAGGAGCCAGGATTGTCCATCTCAGAGGCACTGAACTAGCAGAAGCACCATCCCAGCAGTGCACAAGGCTAACAAACTGGTGTGGGGACAAGTGGAGCTAGTGAGTAAATCAGATTCTCCAACAGTGTGTACACCAAACAAAATAGCACCCTGAACTGGCTAAAACCCTGGAAATCTTGAAAAACTGTCACAGGAAGATGGGTTAAGCAAGTATTCCAGAGGAACTGAGTATCCTGCTAATTTAATACATATTTGACTCTGAAAAATAGCCATAAACTTTTTTTTTTTTTTGCAGTTCTAAGCTATGATGGATCATATCAACTTCGCTTGAAAAACATGTATAGAAGAAGTAGATCTTCCATGGAAACCTATATTGTAATGTTGATGGATGGCAAAAAGCAAGTATGAGTTTGTATTCTCTTTCAAAAACATTACTTTAGCAAAAAGAGTATTGGTTAAAGGGAATTGAACTCTGTAGCACTCTAAGATGAATTCTAGTCTTCTGATCCAGATAAATCATACCTGAGGCTAATGGTAGAATCAATGCCTAGCCATGACCTTGGAAAATAATGAAGACCAGGAGAGGGGCCAAAAGACAAGAAATGGGCAAATGCTATTTCAATTTCCAGAAAGAAGAAAAAGGCATATTCTGAATACCATATGATTTCAATCTCAGGCAAGCAACATGAACAGATTATTTAAAGACCAGTGTGATTGTTATGAGCTTTGATAGGCTCACTGAGAACAAGCCATTTTAGATTAACCTCATTTCCTTTTTTGAAATGGTTGTTAGACTAGTAGCTTAGAGAAATGTGGTTGATGCAGAAAATGTTGATATCAGAAAAAACATTTGACAAAATCATGATAAAATGTGGGCAATGTGGATGAAAGGGGATAGTGATGAGTGGGTTGATGTATGACTGAATCAATTAATTCATTCATTTCATTAGTGATGCGTCACAAGATTCAGACCTGGGAATTGTCTTGTTCAACGGCTTTTATTTATTTTTAATTTTTTAAGTTTATTTATTTATCTTGAGAAAGAGAGAGAGAGAAAATGACAAAGAAAAAGGGAGAGAGAGAGAGAGAGAGAGAGAGAGAGAATTCCAAGCAGGCTCCACACTGTCAACACAGTGCCTGATGCAAGGCTCAAACTCACAAACCTCAAGGTCATGACCTGAGCCAAAATCCAAAGTCAGACACTTTAACCAACTGAGCCACCCAGGTGTTCCTAACATTTTTTAATGATGTAAAAGAAAACATAGACTATGTATTTATTAAAATCTCAGATGATGGGCAGACTATCAGAGTCCAAAATTGTATCAAGTTGAATCAAAGGACCAACTAACAAGATAAGGATTTTAAAAATTATTCAATTTTCTTAATAATCAAGTTTTGATTCATTTTTTCCCCTAAAAATAGTGAAAGCCAAAGCTAAAAATTTAAAACTGTTTTGTAAACTTAGTAAATCATTTCCAAATTATTCAGGTAAGGATATATTGCCCAGTGTACAACAGAACATAATAGGAAACGACATTCTTTTGAAAAGGCTAATTTCTTCTTAAATCTCTTCTAAATCAGTGCATTTCATTTCTTGGTAATTCATAAAAGCCAGAAGAACCCTGTATTTTCTTTTTCTTAATCCTCTCAGAAAAGATTCTTTAAATGAAAATTTTTGTGCTAAACCAGATGGATAATTTGTTTCCCAAATGAGTAATTTAGAGAACGCTTTTCCATGGAGCTTAATATGGATGGCAAGAAGAAAGTGTTCCACAGGCCAATAGATTGGGAAACCTTGGGTCAAACTTGGCTGATACATTTCACTTCTGCAGAGTTTTGCAGTCTTGGAATGTGGTTAACTATGCTAATATAAAAAGGAAAGCCCCACCAGAGGCTACAGCAGGATTCCAACCAATCCCATGGTTGGTCTTTCTAGTGACCAGTCCCATCCTGAAACCATCTAGGAGTAACCAGGATTTCCTCATTAGCATAACAAAACACTTCTGAGCTGGGTGAATTCCAAGAGTTTTTGAAGCTCTGAGACAGGAAACGGGAAAAACACTAGAAATATTTGTTTATTATACTACACTCTGTATCCTATAAATTGATATATCAAATCTAGACTTGACAAAATTTCAGGTTTGAATTTTTGGCAAAAATACTGCATAGGTGGTGTTTCATGCTTCTGTCAGGAGGCACACATAATGTCTGGTGGCTGGAATGGGACATTTTAAAAACCAAAACTAGTAGTCCTATTAGCTACAGAGGAAAGCTTTCTTTCAGCCAAGGTACCAGAGGTTTGTCATCATATTCTCCATCCATGGTGCAGTACCTGCTAAGTACCTCTTACCACCAGTAACTCATTTCCTTTTCTTAGTTACATTTTGCTGTTACCATGTTCAGTTCCAAATTGTGTAGCAGGGGTGTGAGAAATAAGTCCATTGCCACAATCAAAGGGGGGACATGGAGATTCGGACACAGTGCAGCAAGGTTTTAATCAACGTTCCTGCAAGAGCAGGTGTCTCATGGACAGGCATACTCCAGGCCATTACAGCAGGCAATTTATCTCCTAGCATGAAGTCCCTCCCCTGGTTCCTCATTGGCTGAGTACTACAGAGGTTACAGCCTCATCCAGAAGTCACCTATGCCCACATAAGGCCAAAAAGTAGTTTGATTGGAACAAGTGTACATTCCTCAAGGTGATGCAGACACTTCAGTTCTTTGGTGCCTACTCATTGCAAAGCCCGTGAAAAATAAGCCCAAGAAATGGAGAGGGGAAGAACCAGGAAGTGAAGTGTCTAAGGGTTTGGGACTCCATTGTGGAGGGGGGGGGATGGGTTCATACATCTTTCCAATAGGTTGTTTCCAATAGGTTGTTTCCAATAGGTTGTAAACCTACTATTAACTAGACAGACAGCACAGCTTTTATCCAGTATTTCTGAAAATGAATCATCTCACTTACATCTCACAAGGAATAAGTCTCTTTTAGCCCCTGCAGGAGAAACAGCTTATAATGAGAGAGGTGATCTACAGCTTTTCCACTCAGAATGTGTCTTCTTATTTCTTGGGATTTCTGTAGCCAGTCAGTCAGAAAAAGAAATGGATGCTTACATCTTGATAAACACCTCCTACCCATAAGTTGGTATCTTAGAGAAGATCTACACAAACGGTCTTTCAGACTAAGTGGAAATACAGGACAGTGCTGTTGAGGTGTCACTGAATGTGGGTCAGCATCAGCAGCAGGGTGGCAGCCTGATGGCACAGAAGACATCAGGAACTCAAGTCCTCTTGAGAAACATAACCAATCACTTGTTTTGAAAGAAGGAAATCAACCTCATCCTTCAATAGATGGTTGATCATTGGGCACTTAGAACCCCTTTGATTTCAGAGATTAGAGGAAATACAGTCTAAGACTGTGCTATTGAGGATAAAGAGTGTCTGCATTCCAGGTGCCTGGGTCACCGACGATGCTCAGTCAGTTAAGCATCCAACTTGGGCTCAGGTCATGATCTCACCATTAGTGAGTTTGAGCCCCACATCGGGCCCTATGCTGATGGCTCAGAGCCTGGAACCTGCTTCGGATTCTGTGTCTCCTGCTCTCTCTGCTCCTTCCCTACTCATGCTCTGTCTCTCTAAATAAATAAATAAATAAATAAATAAATAAATATTAAAAAAAAAAAAAAAAGAATGCCTGCATTTCAAACCAAGACGCCATTCAGGGAATTTAAGCAACAGTAAGTGGAGTAAATGAGAGGGAAGTAAAATTCTTTTTCATTTTCCTCTAATGCAGGTGAGCCATATGTCCACCTGCATGATAAATAATAACCCCTTTTCCCAGACAAGGAAGCCAGAATGCAGGTGAAGTCAGCAACAAACACCATGGGAAGTAGGAGGAAGCCAGTAAGGCAGGAGCCCTGTGCAGAAACAGGGAGTTGAAATGCCATCTTGAGGACAGCTGCCACAGCCAGGGAAAGGGAATCCATGGATAAGCACAAGGCTGCAAAAAGCAGAGTTTGCCCCTGCATGTCTAATACTATTTTAGGGGCTGAGGGGTTCTTTCCCCCAAATACCCCTCTTAACACATTTAGTATCACCTGAAACTCCTTTCAAGAGGAATCATCCCAGAAGAAGACTTTTGAAAGTTACTGCTACACACATATTACATGGCAGAGGTGTTACTACCACAGGTCTGACTAGAGCCATGGTGACCAGGCACTAACCTTGTGGACGTGTAAAGAGGAGAGTTCTTGGGACCAGTGCCTCCAGATCTCCTGACCGGCCCTCAAATTTTCCTCTTCTTTTTTTGTTCCCTCCCTTCTCAGCAGCAGAGGTGGTTTGGGAGGGAGAGAACCAGAGCTGAACTCATCTTCATACCCCCCTTCTCCCATAGCGGCATCTGGGAGGCTGGGGTAACCCAGTGTCACTTCCTAGCCTGGGACTGGGGTGACAGGAATTGCTGCAGTGAGCTGGTGCCATCTAGATCACAGGGCTCAGATGTTTATCCCTGACATTCAAACAGATTCCTCACACTGGTGTTGTGACTGCAGTATGAATAGGAGAAGATCACTTATAAACCATCTGTAGGACTTTGGAGAGTCAGCACAAGAATAAAGGCTGTGGCGTTCCCAGCCTCAATGGAACAATTGTTTTCATCAGAGAATACTACCCTCTGCTATAAGGCTAGTCTTTAGGAGCAATCTAGACTTTTCCAGTCTCATGGCTCATCCCCAGTGTGTCCCCTACAATGCTTGGTCAAGTCTCCTTCCTACACATCCATGTGCATAAGCACACACACGCACACACTCCCACACACGTGCGTGCTTGCATACACACTGCTAAAATACTCAGCCTCTCAGACTCCCAGGATGTCAAGTGAGCCATGAGATGTGGAGGTCCCTGGGATGGTCTTACCTTCCTGAATAAAATGTCAGTAGGAAACAACTCTTACTGGTCAGTCTGCCCCACCTTGTTCCAGCCTAGTGTTGCAGTAACAATCCCGTGACCCTGAGGATAAAAACCACACACTAAAGACAGTGAAGCAGCAGACAGAAGGAAACCAGCTCCTGGGGCACATTTGATCACATTTGTCATCAGCCAATCAGCTGCCTACCTACAGACTTCTGCTTATAAAAGAAAAAAGAATCCCTTTGTTGAACATATTCTTAACTGACAGTCCCCTGACACCCTGGATTTCACTGACGTGCACATTGGCATCATGTCCTTGGCTGTCATTGAGAGATGCACTAAGGAACTCTGCTGTAACTGTTGCTATTGATTCTATTGCACAATATAACTTGTCTCTGTGTCTGGTCTTGACCCCTCCAATCCACTCTCCATTCTGCGGTCAGGATGGCCTTTGTAAAATTCAAACTTGAGCATACCACAACCCTGTTAACAACTCTCCAGGGGCTTCCTGCAGCAGAAACAGCTGACAGTCCTCCAAATCCCACGCCCCCTTCCAGAGTGGGGAGATACTGCTGCCAAGTGGCTGCCCAGCCAGGGATTATCTTTCCACTCCCCCCTCCTCCGGCATGTAGGGGAGACTCTGGGTCAACTTCTTACCACTTACCAGCGAATTATGTGGAAGCAACAGGAGTCATTTTCAAGGCCAAGGTGATTAAGACATACCTATGTTCTCACGACTTCCCTTTCACCCCCACTATCAGCAGAAGATGGAGGAAACACCCAACAGAGCCACCACCTGAGGTAAAACTGCCCATCTACCAGAAATACGGTGTCAGAGCACTATGAGGGTTCTAAGTACACTAGAGTGTGCACTGAGCCACCAACATCTTGGGTGTTATTCACTACAGCAGCTGACAGTACACTAATACACTCTACATAAACCGTAAGGCAAAGTCCAAAATCCTTAACATGGGCACAAGCCTTATCTCCACCTTACCTGGAAACTTCCTTACCTGCTCTTAGACCCCTGTGCCTCGCTGTTCTTCCACTTCTTTGGTACTCACTGCATATGTCAATACTTGCACCCAGTGCCAGACTGTGAGCACCAAAAGCACAGAGGCATTTCTCTCTGGCTTACAACTCTCTTCCTAATTGACTAGTACAGAGCCGGATAGGTAGCAGGCATCAGTGAATACCTGTTGAATGCATGAGTAAGTGACCTGATATTGTTAGAACAACTTTAGTCTCCCTGTTTAGGGAGGTTCCTGGGAAACATCACTCATGTTGCAGGCATTGCTAGCAATTTTTAAAATTCTATTAACAATGTTATTCTTACATGATCATCTTTCCCTCTTTGCTCTTGCCACTAGCAAACTCAGAGACAGAATTACAGCCTACCTTTAAGAATTGCACAAGCCCTAAGCGTATGGCTTTACATATTTTCCCTTGATCTAGTTCCACATAGTAATTCAATCTTATCTCTCTCACTATCCTGAGTTTATTATTCTTTACCTACAAGTTCTTAAAGTACTTTTGTGGAGTCTCTGAATGCTTTTCTGTGCAGAGTGGCATGTAAAAATTTTTGTTTCATTCTTAACGAGAGGGTTGGCTTATAATCCCTCTATGCTTATGTTAACTTGGGAATAGTTAAAATTTATCTCTTCCTTTATTTTGCTGATAAATATTGAATCTTCCCTGATACAACTTAGCACAAAGATGCCTAGAATGGATTTATATTACTTACCATAAAGGTCACTGTGACATAAGGCAGATGTTTAAAAGATATTCTTTATCAAAATCATAAAATGTAAAGATGACAGAGCTCAAAAAGCATGTAGGGACCATATAGTCTAATTCCTTCGCATCATAAATGAGAAAAGCTAAAAACCAGAGAGGTAAAATGACCCTCCAAAGGCCATACATACGGTTCTGGATCTGGGGCCCAACTCAAGTGAGCTAGATCCTAAATTGGTCTTCTTTTTACAGCAGCCCCCAAGCCTCCAGTTACTTTGAACAGGGCAGTGGGAGAATGAACAATGGTCCCAAGATAGCCACATCCTAATCCTTGGAACCTGTAAATGTACTTACATAGCAAAAGAGACTTTGCATAAATGATTAAGTTAAGCACCTTGAAATGGGGAGAGTATCCTCAGTTACCCAGGTGGACACTAAGTGCAATCACGGTGTCCTTGTAAGAGGAAGGCAGAGGGAGATGTACCTACAGAAGAGGAGAAGGCAATGTGACAACAGAAGCAGGGACTGATGTGGCCACCAGCCAAGCCTGCTGCCATAGAATCCAGAAGAGAAGGGAACCCGAATCTCCCCTGGAGCTTTCAGGGTGAGTGCAGCCCTGCTGATATCTGACTCTAGCCTAGTGGTAGTGATTTCCTGCAGTGGGAGAGAAGAAAACTGTGTTGTTTATGTGCCACTAATCTGCAGTAATCCGCTACAATGTTAAGAAGAGACTAATACACGAGAGTTGGCAAATGATGGCCAATGGACCAAATCTGGTCTGTTGCTTGTTTTTTGTAAATAAAGTTTTATTGGAACAGAGCCTTGCCTATTCCTTTTTGAAATGTTGCTGATTGTTTTTTGCTACCCTAGCAGAGTCAAGTGGTGTGACAGAGACCACATGGCCTGCAAATCTGAAGCTATTTACAACCTGGCCGTTTACAGAAAAAATTTACTGACCCTGCTTTCAGCTACAAATTATTTCCATCTTTTCTCATATTTTCATTGTCCTCTTGCACTGGAAATAATGCATGTTCATTATACAAAATTAAAACACTACAGAGTAATGTTTTAACTGGAAAGTAAATTTCCCCTGACAACTCTCATCAAAAGTGTGGGGCATGTTCCCCATTGGTTCACTTTCTCTACACATATGATAACCTTTACCATTACATTTGTGTTATCAGCGTTTGTTACATTGATATATATTCATAAATTACAAAGGACTAAAAACTTCAGAAAGATGATACAGTCGTGACATGTTTTAATACGTGAGCCAGCGGCAAAAAGAATAGCATAAATTTGACAGGTGCCAAAGGTCCGTGCTGGAGATCCACGTGTGATGTCCAACTGGGAGCAAGTGGAGTGAGTGGTTAATGGCTGAGACTTTTCATCTGCCAGACCCAGTCCAGATACCCTCTCCTCCTGTGGGGCTGCCCCTTTGCCTCTCTGTGTATCAACTGCCTCATGGATAAAATGGAGAGAGTGAGATACATGGAGCAAGGTCATTAAGTAACAACTGTAAGAGATAATAATGTGAAGCACTCCACACAGTGCCTGGCACACAGTCAGACTAGATACAAAATGTTGCCATAATGTGATAAATATTGCAATGTTTTGGTTTAAAATAGCTAAGGAAAATGATCTTTTAAAAATAACTGCACAGAAGCACCTGGCTGGCTCAGTCAGTACAGCATGCAACTCTTGATGTCAGGGCTCTGGGTTCAAGCCCTATGTTGGATTTGAAGATTACTTAAAAATATAAGTTTAAAGGGGCGCCTGGGTGGCTCAGTCAGTTGGACAACCGACTCTTGATTCAGGCTCAGGTCATGATCTCACCATCGTGAGATCAAGCCCTGCGGTGGGCTGGGCGTGAAGCTTGTTTGGGATTCTCCCTCTGCCTCTCCCCCCAGCCCACCCAAATAAAAAATTTTTTTAAAAACTGTCTTTTTAAATCACTCACTCAATCAATCAATAAAATCTTTAAAAATAGATAAAATCTTAAATAAAGAAATAAAATTCAAAAAAATAAAAATAACTGTGCAAAACTTTTCAAGTTTAGTTTTTTCTAACTATAAAATTATTATTGTAGATAATTTGAACATAAGTGAAATCACAGAAGCGTTAAAATTAATCTCATCACCCTAAAATTACTATGCTTACTATTTTATCGTATTTCCTTCCAGTCTTTCTCCTGTGTCTACATATTTATGCCCATTTACAAAAAAAGTGAAATACCGTTATAGGTAAAGTTTGTGCCTGGCTTTTTTCATTAAAACCATTTTTCTCCATGCCATTAGATGTTTTGGGAAAAAAGATTTTAAGACCCAAATACTGACTGAAGTGTTTTCCATGGGTGTATTTCAAGTATTTTAACCATAAGTATGTCCTAGGCACCTACCTATTCCATGTTAGCCTTTCTGGCTGATGTTGAAACATGAAAGAGGAATTAAATGTTTTGCCTGCCTTCAAAGAGCTTATAATTTTGCATATGCAAAAAATTTTTTAGAGAAGCAAGGACATTTGTAGCTCATAATACAAGATAGAATAAGGTAGATAAGCATGAATTTTAAAAATAACAGCACAATGGGCTCAGGGATGAGTACAAAGTAAAGTTTTTCTCCCCCTTTGAATTTTTGGCTACCTAGTTCCTCAGTCAGATTTAAAAAAAAAAATAAGTTACCATCATTTGAGGGGTCACAGAGCTAGCAAGAACATTTTTTGCCAAGAAAGGAGAATGCTACCCCCCAGTGAGCACTCTCTGGGAGATATTTTGGAAAATGCTACAAGTTCTTTTAAAGAAAAGGAAATGAGGAGATTGTCATGTCTGTCTCACCTTAAATAATAAAAGCTGGGTCGGCATCAGAAATTAGAAACAAATTCTAGGAAACGTCTCTGAAGTTTCCACAAGGTGATCCAATTAAGATATGACTGGCAGCCATGAAAAGCTATGATATTGCCAAACCACAGCGAAATTGTAGATGTAGAAACACAAGAAATATCTTGCTGGATAACCAAATAGTTTTTAGAAGAGCCATATAGTATAGACTTAAACTTCCAAGACATCACTGACTATTTTTCTTGCCCTCCAGCCAAAGATAACCTAAGACAAGGGAAAACACTGGCTATCCCACGAAAGCCAGACAAGTAAACAGAAATTTGCAATGAATCTTTCTTAGCCTCAGCAAAGGCCAGGCCTAAAATCCATCTTCAGCACATTAGAATGGAATCTCTTAGGTCAACTAACAAGACCCCCCTCCTTGCAGGGGTGCTGACATCGAACCACTCTGGAATCCCCTGCTCCACACACCTCCATCTGCTGTCATAAAGCGCTTTGTAAACTGGGCACCAGACATTCCGGGCATCTCAGAGAGCTACCAGCTCCCCCTGACTCCAGAGAAAAACCAGCTCCCAGATCAAATAACATCTGGTCCCATATATAGTGAACGCATCAAGGCGGTATCCTTCGAATTGGATCATTCTAGATGACAGGTGATAGCACTAATGAAGGCCGGAAGAAGTAGACATCAAACCCACTCCACAAGCAGGGACATCAATTTTTAAAAAGTCAAAGTTCTGATTCTTTCGTATTCTTGAATGGTCACACTGAAGACCAAGATAAGCAGGATAACCTGGAAACTTAGGAAAATCCCCCCAAAACAGGATACTCTAGTTGGTTGTATAATAAAATCCCATTTTTCTTAAAAATACATCATTTTTATATGATTTCAGCTGTACTCTTATTAAACTTGTCCCATCAGTTAGAACATTTTGAGATCATGAAACATTTTGAGATTATTTGTTGAGTGCCTTTTGAGAAGAATTAGATTCTTTCTGGAATGTGATCAATCAAGCAATACTATGAAGGGCTGGCCTGCTGTGAGTACACAGTAAGCTATTCATTGTGTATATAGGGAAATGGGGCAAAGAGTCTCTATCCTCAAGTTTAAGTTTCTCAGGAAAACAGAACAAACACAAATGTCACTGTAGCAGATATTTTTAATTGCCAACCCAATATCCATCAAGACTGCCATTTCCAGTCTTCTAACAGACATTAATTATGGACAGGTATAAACCCTACAGTATATGCCCATGACTTCAAGGAGAATGGCCCAAGTACCACCTTCAGGGGAAGGGCCTGGTGAGTCTAACTCAACAATGACAGTCCCATTTCCCTTTGCATGTCAGGCCAATGAGATGGCCAAGTGAGGTTTATTGAGTGGCTTCTGAGAAAGATCCTCTTGCTTAAAAAAAGAAAAAAAGACAATAAGAAATGGATCTTCATCCTCTAGATTTTTCTTTCTTGATGTGATGCCTAGAGCAGCAGCAGCTGTCTTGAAACCATGAGGTACAACCATGAATAGGAATACTTACTACCTCAGGACAAAGCTGGTTGTGTTGAGAATGGCAGAAAAGGAAGACTTTGATGAATTATTGAGCTGGAAGTGTAACCCATTCTGGACCTGTCTTCTCTGCAAACATGAGATAATACATTTTCCTTAAAGAATATGCCATTCCAGGATGAATTTTTTAATACATACAGCTGAAAGCCTCCTGGGTGATACAGATACATAAATAAAGATGCTTTGTCAAAGCGTACTGTCAGCTGATGCAATGGAATAAGAATTCTGAAAAGAGCAACTTGGCCATAAAGGAGAGCATATGCAGAGATGTGTAACTCAGCTGTTAACAATCCAAGTGTTTTGGGGGACATTGTAAGAAATTCCTTTTCCTGTTTTTAGTTCCAGGTTACCAGTTAGGCAGGCCAAGCATCTTATCTAGACAGATATATCTTTGGAGAAAGAAATTTCATAACAAATAAACTAAGAAATATTTCAATTTACACCAGTTAGAAGAATGTGTAAATTAAGGAAGTAGGTGAAGTAAGATGAGTAACTTCTTTAGGTTCTTCTGATAAAATGGAACCCAGTAGGTGAATTTTAAGAGCATTTTATATTTTAATTATTTTCCTTTTTTATTTTTATTTTTTTTTTAACATTTATTTATTTTTGAGACAGAGAGAGAGAGAGAGCATGAACAGGGGAGGGTCAGAGAAAGAGGGAGACACAGAATCCGAAGCAGGCTTCAGGCTCTGAGCTGTCAGCACAGAGCCTGACGCGGGGCTTGAACCTACAATCTGCAAGATCATGACCTGAGCCGAAGTCAGACGCTTAACCGACTGAGCCACCCAGGCGCCCCTATTTTCCTTTTTTAAAGCATGACTTATACAGTGTAGATGTGCTGATCTTACATGTACCATTCAGTTTTGAAAAATGCTTATCAAGACACAGAACATTTCTGTTGCCCCCAAAATATATCCTCATGCTCCTTCTAACTTACATTATTTTTATGATCTGTGCTTTCTGTATCCTTTGCAATGCATTTTTGCTTAGCCTGAAGTCATGAAGATATCCCTCTAGGTTTTCTTCTAGTAGATTTATTGTTTTAAACATTACATTGAGATATTACATCTATGTCAAATTGATTGTTCTGCATAAAGTAGGACACACATAATAGGATACACACATAATAGGATATTCATATACGTATGAGTCTCATTGTTCCAGTACCATTCCTTGGAGAGATTTTCCTTTCCCCATTAAATCACTTTAACATTCATATCAAAAACCATTTAGTCATATATTTGTGGATTTATCTCTGGATGCTCTATTCTGCCCCATGGATCTACATGTCCAGCCTGTCATCAATACCACTCTAATCTAATTAATAGTGTGGAAGTCAAGTAGCATGAGTCTACCAACTTGGTTCTTTTTCAAGATTTTTTGGGCTGTCCTTTGTCCTTTGCTTGTCCAAATAAATTTTATAATTGTCTTATCAATTTCTGGATAAAAGTCTTCCAGCAATATATTAAAGGTGATGGAACAAGGCTTTGCTATGAGAAAGATGAAACAAACTTTGAGGTGAATATCCTGGTGGCAAGCATGTGCCTGGGGATAAAGGGAGCAAACAACATGTGCGTCAAGGGTAATTAGAAGCTTTTCTTGATTAAAATCTTGCACCATGAGCCAGAATGAGGACTGCTTAGACTGAATCATGTCCCTTCAAAAATCTGTATGTTGAAGCCCTTAACCCTCAGTGTGATGGTATTTGGAAATAAGGCTTTTTTTTTTAATGTTTTTATTTATTTTTGAGACAGAGAGAGACAGAGCATGAGCAGGGGAGGGTCAGAGAGAGAGGGAGACACAGAATCTGAAGCAGGATCCAGGCTCTGAGCTGTCAGCACTGAGACCGACACGGGGCTTGAACCACAAACTGGGAGATCATGACCTGAGCCGAAGTCTGACACTTAACCGACTGAGCCACCCAGGCGCCCCGGAAATAAGGCTTTTGAGAGCTAATTAGGTTTACATGAGGTCATGGAGGTAGGTCCCTTATGATGGGATCGGTGCCCTCATAAGAAAAGATACCAGAGAGTTGCTTCCTCTCTCTCTTTCTGCCATGTGAGGACCCAGTGAGAAAACAACTGTTTACAAGCCATGAAGGGATTCCTTCCCAGGGACCCAAATCACCTAACACCTTGATCTGGGACTTCCAGCCTGCAGAACCATGAGAAATAAATTCATTGTTTAAGCCCCCACCCAGTCTATGATATTTCATTATTGCAGTCTGGGCTGGCTGGCACAGAGATCTTAGGGGAAATTATCATGGTCCTTAATGTTGCTGGTTTATTTTAAGTCAAGGGGCCATTAGAACTTACAAATGGCAGATTGATTGTATGTATTTATTGCCATTCCCTTCCAAACCCTACTAAAATGACAGGAAAGACAAATATCCAACCCATAAATGCTAGAAGAATGGGAGAGGAGATATGTCAATCAACTTTTTTAAGGTGGAAAGCCGATGGGGAATAACTGACCTAAACAGAGCAGAGGAAGCAGAAGCCGTTGAAACCAAGAGCCTACACTGGGGAGAAGCAAGTGATTTGTTGTGCATAGCCCAGAAAGGACTGGGAACTGGAAGCAATGGCTCCCATTAACACGTGGGGCTGAAACAGTAACAGTGTAGCCATGGGTCCCATCCCCGCAACCACAGAAGAACAGCTCTGTGAAATAGGAATATAATGCAAGCCACGGATGTGATTTCAAATTTTCCAGCAGCCACATTAAGAGAGGTAGAGCTAATCTTAATAATACATTTTACTTAACCCAATATGTTATTATTTCAATATGTAGTCAGTATTTTTAAATGTGTAATGAGATATTTTAGTTTTTTTCATAAAGTCTTTCATGTTTGTGTTTTACTCTCACAGCACATGTCACTTCTGACCAGCCATTTTTCTGTGGCTCCATGGCCACATGTAGCAGGGGATGATGGTATTAGACAGCATGGGTCTAGAGCAATGGAACCAAAAACCCCTGAACTCAAAGACACAGGCACAGGGCAGTCTCAGTTCCCGAACTGAACTGAACTGAACAGGAGTTCTAAATAAAAGTCTGCATTCCAGCTTCCTCTTGCCCCAAAACCAGAATATAAGCACCTGTCTCTTGGGGTGCCTGGGTGGCTCAGTTGGTTAAGCAGCCAACTTTGGCTGAGGTCATGATCTCACGGTTTGTGGGTTTGAGTCCTACATCAGGCTCTGTGCTGACAGCCTGGATCCTGCTTCAGATTCTGTGTCTCTGTCTCTCCCTGCCCCTCCCTCACTCATGCTCGGGCTCTTTCTCAAAAATAAATAAACATTAAAAACTATTTTTCAATAAAAATAAAAAATAAGCGTTGGTCTCTTCTTTGGCCCCAATTCAAGAGATTGGGTCCTTCTTAGGGCCTTGGAAGAAACAAAAGCAATTTAAAGGGCTAAATAAAAACTTCAGAAATCACAAACCTCAGAGAACTAATAGAATATATTGCATCCATAAAGCAATACCAGGATACTGTAAATATTAATAAGAAAAGTATTTTGAAAATTAGAAAATATGGTAGCTAAGTAAAAATGTCCATGGAGAATTGGATAACAAAGACAAAGGAATCCCTTAAATGAGGGTAAAAATAAAGAGATGAACACGAGAAAAGATAAAGAATTTAGAGGATCAACCCAGGGGATTCAACATGCAAGAGAGTTCAAGAACAAGACAGGAAATTCACAAAGAAAATGAGGAAAAATTTCCCAGGAGATATTACTCTTTTTGTTATAAGCCTTATGGTGCTATTTAACTTTCAGAAGTATGTACATATATAACTTTGATAAAAATTTAAAATCATTTTTAAAAAAACAAAAACTGTTATAAAAAGGAAAAAGGACTTTGCTTAGGATGAGTCTGACAGAATAATGAACTGTTCATGATGGACACGTGCCTGTTACTAGTACCTGATAAATATTACATGACCAGAGGCAACAAAACCATCAGAGAGGTGGCCTCCTCCCCACCCCATGCCTGGTTTTATAGCACTGTTTTAATGCAATAGCAACAACAAAGGTCTCTAGGCTTCAAACTGATGAAAATTTCAGGTGCCTGGCTGGCTCATTCAGCACAGCATGTGACTTTTGATCTCAGGGTTGTGAGTTCAAGCCCCACATTGGGCATAGAGCCTACTTAAAAAAATAAAAATAAAAATAAAAATAAAAAACTCTAAAAAAATAATTTAAAAAATTGCAGAAAATCTCATTTGAGCTTCAAGACATTTTCGTTTCGATTCAGAACTTGTGGTCTACACATTTCTGTGGCACTTGTCATCATCCTATCAGAGAAAACTCAAATGAAACAAAGGACAGAATATGCCTTGGCATCCCCTGGAAGGGTCTCTGCAGGAAGCGTCCACACCTTGACAGGCAGGGCCTGTCCCCAATGCTGACTGTGCCAAGGCTGCCAAGAATGAGGAAGGCGAAGTGGCAGCCAAGTTCCCATGTTCAGGGGGCCTCAAGGGGCGGGATTCAGGGGTTCAGGGGCGGGAGCATCCACGAGTGTCCTCAAAGGGTCTCCATCTTTGAGAACCAGCCATAACAGAATATGGGGAGCAGGCTGTCAAAGCACAGATTCCTGGCCCCATCCTGGACCTGCTGGATTGATATGTCTGGAGATGAGGCTCAGGAACTGGGTTTAAAAGGACCCCGTACCTCCAACGCTGCCCCCATTAATTTCCATGCATGCCAACCAAAATTAGAGAAACAGCATGCAACTGTGGGAACTCAGCATGGAAAAACCTAGCTTCAGGCTCTGAAGCTTACATTAACCTCAAACTGTGTCTCCATGAGGTCCTTCTGGTGGGCCTCTTGAAGAAAACATTTCAGATGAGATCTACGGGCCAGAGCAACCATCTACTTCATGGGCTAGAAGAACTTGACATGGTAATCTGGGTCCAAATACCCAGATATATCCCAAGCGAACACTCATCCATTGTATCTACACTCATGAGTTTAAAAAAAAGCAAAAAGAAAAAAAGACATGTTGCGAATAGGGCTTGCCTTGGACTTAACTATCAAGTCAGGAACTTTTATCCCATTTCCTTCTTGTTGGGTGACCTTGAGCACGTACTGCTGGGAGAGGAAGTATTTATTCTATCCATTTATTTAAACCATCTCTGCTGAAAAAATAGGCTCATCATATGCTTGGGATCTTCATGTTATGACGGTGGGTGGTACGGCCACATGTGTGAGGGTATGTGCGTGTTTATGCAAATGCCTCTCACACACAGCACTCGGGAATTGGAGCTAAGCCAAGGGCAGATATTAATGAGACACTTGATTAAGATCAAGCCCTGCCCACTCATTTGAAGTGTGTGTTAACAAAGCATCAAGAAAAGGGGCCTGAGTGCCAGTTCTCCAAGAACATGTGGGGGGCAGCCCCAGTCTGTGTGTGTGCTGGCCGGGAGGCAAACATTCACATTTCCAGCTGCTGGGAACCAGATGAGAGAGTGGCCCGTGTCACACCGCTGCTGCGGGTGAGGGAATGGGCCTCTTGAAGAAAACATTTCAGATAAGATCTACAGGCCAGAGCAATGCTCCCGGGAAGTTCAAAGGCCTGTGGAGAGAATGCAGCTCTCTCCAAAGGCAAGTGTTGGCCTTTGCCTCCCTGGGGCACTCTGGTTGAGGCTGTCAGCTCTGCATGGAGAACAGAGACTGAGAGGAATTATAAAAATGACCAGAATGAGGGTGCCCGTTGGTCTCCAAACAAGACAAAGCTGCCTGTGTCTAGGAGCTCTGGCTGCCCTCTTGCCTCCAGGAAGCAGGATGCACCACAGGCTCTCAAACTTGGGCCTTAATTAATCCTTCTGTGTCTCTAGGGCTCTGAGTGTGAGCATCAGGCAAGACTGCGTGCAGAAAATCTTACACCTAGAACATGTGAGGACTCGGATCGTACTCAGGGATGTCTTGGGCGCTAAACATGATCCAAGCCCATCTTTGGCAAGGTTTGTTAATGAGCTCTCACATTCTTCTGGAGAGAAAGTCTATCTGGGAAAGGTAGGTCAGATGATGAGAGATATACGTGGCATTTGGAGGGAGGGGACAGGTAAAAGTTTGCAAGACAGAAAGAGGGAGTGCAGTCTGACTATGATTAGAATTTTGCACCAAGGATATTCTCAATGTATCAAAATTAGAATTTTGCACCAAGGTGATGATGGTGACAATGACACTATTTTCTGAGCACTTCCAGTGAACCAAGCCCTAAGTACTTTACCTATATTTACTTTGTTTATTGTTACAAAAGTCCTGGTACCACCTCCCTTTTTTTTTTTTTTTTTTTTTTTTGGATGAGGAAGCTGAGGCCCAGAGAGGTTTAATTACTCATCTAAGGCCACACAACTATTAGAACTGAAGTCGACCTCACACCAGTACCCCTGAGAGATACTATCACCACAGTTCTATCTACATGAAAGATAGCTTATTGTTTTTCAGTTTTGCTCTGTCTTGGAGAGAAGAATAAAAATGAAAAAACTTAGAATGGTTTTGAGAGAAATCTGGGAGGAGTTTAAATGCAATGAAAGAGTTCTGGATATGCTAAGGAGTGAGAATGATGCAGCGAATCTTACAGGCACTACCTTCCTGGTAAAGGAAAATATTGAGTCAGATTGCTCCAGGGCCTAAACCTCACTCTTGGGAGTAACATAAACCCTTTTGGAGTACTCAGATTAGCCAGAAGAACATCTTTTGCCTATGAGCCTAAGTGCCCTGAGACATCACCGCAGACTTCCAGGAGGGGTGTTCCATGCAGAGGCCTCAGCAGGACGAGCACAGTGGGCACCTTTCAGCCCAGTGATACATGACTGGAGGGTGTAAATGCTACTTTTCTCAAGGTTGTTTTGTGACACCGACTGACTGTCTTCACTGCAGACTCCCACGCCCCTTATTTTTTTTAAAAATTCTGCATGGATTTCTTTGTTATAGAATATCCATTTAAATATTATAGAAGTGCCCCATGGACCATATGCTGGTCTGGGTGCTGTAGGTGGTAACAAACATGAGACAGGCTCTTCCTTCAAGGATCTCACACCCATTTCTGAGACAGGATTGACTCACATCATGCGACCAGAGAACGAAATAAAGAGAGTTCTTCTAGCCCATCAGATGCTCTGTGCAAACTGGAAAACAGAGTTGCTCCCTACTCCAAGGGGATTTACTCCTGCTCCCACTGCTTGTGAGCAGAGAGCATGGACTGAATTTTTGTCTCACTTCATCCTCTTAGCCAGGTGCCCTATGTGCAGTGAACAACTTACACAACCTTATATGAAGATAAGACCCAATAAATTAAATTTAATCAAATTTCACTATGATTATCAATAGCTGAAAAGAAGATGACTAGGCTGTAATTATCAAAGAGCATTCCACACTTTAACGTCTAAATCTACCAACGTCACTGCGCCTGCCTCTTATGCTCCACCTTCTTTCTGACTTTAATGTATGGATCATCTGGGCTTCTAACTTAAGGTGCAACTTCATTCTCTGTCACTGACTCAGAGACCACACACCTATACTCGAACAAGGGCCTAGCTCAACAGTTTCCTTTTTCTATTAAATAATTCCAATCAATAAACAAATACTGGGCTCGCTTTCAGCTTAAAAAACAAAGGCTGACCTCATCTTTTTCAACTGTTGCCCCAATTCACTCTGCTCCACTTCTGAGCAAAACTCCTCAAAAAGTTGTCTAAACTCCATCTCCATCCCCCCCACCCCCATTTGATTGTTTTTCCCCTTTGCAAGCCTGGAACAGACCATGTCCAACCCCTCACTTACAACAGGGTGGTACCTGGCACTTACTGTATCCTCTATCCTTGGCCTTTGGGCTTTAGTCACAGCTGAGATAGAAAGAGTCCCAGTTTATCATCCTAATACAGGACTATCAAGGAGCTCTAAATCTGGGAAGCAATGAGACTCCCTGAGTTTTTCTTACAGACTTCAAGGTTTTTATTCCTCTTTTCTTCTTTTGTATTTAAATATCTGTTAGATCAGTCTTTCCTTGTCTTAAATGCCTTTCAGCAACTTTGAGTTTGAGGCATAGAAGCCCCTTAGGGCATGACATGCGAATATCCACAGTGTCCAGGCAGGGGGCGTGAATGAATGAGACTTGCTAGGAAGAAGCAGGTAGTAGATAAAGAAGATAGACACTGGGCTTAGAGTTGGGGGTGCAATAAGGAGTAGTGAGACCACACTCAACTGCAAGGGGACAGCCACTGTCCTATCCAAACGGGATAACCACTCACTAGTTCAAACCAATTATTGCTCTGCTGCTCTGCTAATGTTGCTTCAAATTTTGATTTTTCAAAAGAAGTCGTAAATCTGCCTTTTTACGTGAAATCTCCAAGTATTTAGATACTGGCTACTAATTCAGATTGTCTACCCAATGCTGTGTGGACTAACCAACCAGAAGCCCATCAAAATACGTATGGGGACTGGAGCTGGCCTCCAGGTCTTCCGTTTGTAACCTCGATCTGATATTTTCATACTGAATTCAGCCTCTCGTTGATTATGTCTCTCAAGTTTCCCCACGGTTTTATTATTTCTTCCTCATTCTCTCAAGCTCTTTTCTTGGTTCTTGGAAATTAGAACCAGGAAATAGATGGACAGAAAACAATGTTTTATCCCACACACCAAACGTAGAGCTTTGTTACTGATTCACATTATACTTGTGAGTCAAGATTTGTTGCCCTGTTTCTTTCTTTAGCTTATTTCTGTTCTCAATCAGAGCACAAAGAATAAAGTTCCAGAGTGACCTACCAGATGACAGAACCACCCAATGGAAATCACTCCCATTGTTTGTGAGCTGAAAAGCCCCAAGCATAAGTCTGACTAGAAAATTAAAAGGCCAATGAGACAAGCTCTGGACCCAAAAGAATGAGTGCCTAGCAGTTTTTTCTCATTCAACGTATCACCAGTGAAACTTCCTTCTGTGTTGATTTCTTCTAAGAGTGATGGCTCTTCGAGCAAGGGTTGAGTACAGTGCAACAAGCCATCCTTACATGCATTCGCCTAAATTTCAGGGGCCTGGAAATGAAGAAAACTCCAATGTCAACCAGTAAAGCTAGAAAAAGACCTCTCCCTAATCCCTTCAGGTTAAGAAGTTTAGCCTTCCCTAAAATACAAAATTTCTGAGGCACCTGGTGGCTCACTCAATTGAACGTCTGACTCTTGATTTCAGCTCAGGTCATGATCCCAGGGTCTTAGGATCAAGCCCCATGTCAAGCACTGCGCTGGGCATGGAGGCTGCTTAAGATTCTCTCTCTCACCCTCTTCCCCTCCCCTACTCATGCTCTCTCTCTCTAAAATAGTTTTTTTTAATTTTTAAAAAATATTATAAAATTCCTTAGGAAGAGGCCATGTTACTTTTGTACCTTAGTATCGAGTAGGTTTCAAACCGTTCCTGAAAGACTTATTGCAGAGGAGAAGTTTCACCAGGAGTTGAGAGGGACATTTACTGCAGACCTTTCAGAGTGCATTAGTGCTCACTGATATCCACATGCGCCTTCCTATTTCCCCTATTCCTTCATAGTTAAGTTGATTACATGACTAGTTTGGCCAATGAGCTAGCACTTCTGGTTGAAGTGATCAAGTATCTGGTATTCCTTTTATCTTCTCTCTTCTGCTCACATGACTAGAAGCATTCAGCCCAGACAGCAAAGTCACGCGATGATTTCGGAGTCACTGCTTTGGAGGACAGCTGCCATGGACTTCACAGAGTGAATAAGAAACAAACTAGTATTAAGTCACTGGAATCTGGGGATATTTGTTACAGCAGCTATCATTACTCTAACTAACACAAAGAGAAAACAGAAAGAATAGTGAAAATTTGCTGCTAACCATTCCAGTAGCCACTATGCTACTGGAGTTCTGAGAAAGAGAAGCTATTTACTATTCCACACATACAGGAAAAAGTGCAACTTATAACTCATTACCCAAGTTCTCAGACCAAGTTATGAGACAAGGTCCATCTTTTCTCTGGGATTGTGTTGTCCAGACTTGCAGGTCCTTGAGACCCATCTCAAATGTGGCTCTCTCCACTGAAAAGCTCATATGGTTACCACAGTTTTTCATTGTTGGAACTTTAACATTGTTTGTAAGCCCCATGCTTACATGTGAGGTAAGTACAGCTCACATCAAGGTTGCCAGTGAGCTCAGGCAATGAAAAGTTGTTTTGAAAGAAAAGTGTCTCTCCAAAGCCCAGGTGGAACAAAGGAAGATTCACGCCTGACTGCAAGAAAACTATGCCGTCTGCCATAGGTGATGGAAGAAAGAGAGAGACGCCATGACTTAGGTCCTTCAGCTTGTTTTGTTCAACTGGTTTGACATACTTTCAGCACTGGCTTCAATTCCAGAGAACCTGCTTCAGAATGACGAATTTGGTTTTCAGACTCCAGTTATGGAAGCTGAACCCCTCAAACTCTGATCATCCAGAGATAAACAGAGACCCTTCCCTCAGCTAAATAGATACACTAAGACAAAGAACTGTAGCCTCAAACAAAAAAGGTCCATCTTTGTCCATTAAAAGAAAGAAACAAAAAAGAAAAAGAGGAAAAGGAAGAATAGGAAGAAGAGATTCATGCCCTGTCTTCCTTATTTGACACAAATGCAGAAAGGCGTGTCTATTTGGCCATGCCAGAATCCAGTATCCCATTATTTGTTGAGAGTTCTCCCAGTATTTCTGACTCATATTCTCCCTCAGTCCACCACTATTTGAGGATTAACTTGCTCCCCCCAGCTCACCGATTCAGATAGGTAAGAAGAACTCTACTTCCTGCTAATTTAGCACCAGGCCAATAGGAAACATTAACTTTAGTCTTTCTCAGAGCCAAAATGAACAGGAACCATGGCTGCTGGGTGAGGGAGTGCATGTATCAGCTCCAACACATGTCCTCACTCGTGACACTGCTCCAGATTTGACACCTAACAGGGAGAATCCAGCCATCCCAACTTGAACAACAAGCCCACCTCCTGGCTGGGGAGAGTGGGGCACTGTGATTGACAGTCTACCAACTCGGGTGAGCTAATTCCCTGGAATGCACAGAATGGGGATGAGGTAATTTCCTGGAAAGGAAATGGGGTGCTATTAGTATGAATGGGGAACAGCAAAAATAACAAATGTCCACCGCACCTCCTCCCTAAGTTAATATATTTGATTTTAACCCAAGGCTCCTGGAGACAGATTGACATCCGCGGAAAAGCAGGAAAGCGTCCCTTGGCTTCATCATAAAGGAGAGAGCACCATCCCATAAAACATCCCAACACTGGAAACTTACAAGGTGCCTGTATGTATATTTCCTCCTGGGAAATTATTAGTCTCCTATTTCACAAATGAGGAAAGGCAGACAGGGAAAAGAGAAACCCTGCCCAAGATCATCAGCTAAGCAGAAAGCCTGCCTGCCATGCACCAAAGAACTCAGGCATCTCTCCCTATCGAAGGGAGAATTCATGGGTATCTCTGCAGAGCCCCTCACTACCATTGGAAAAATTTCCCAAGATACACATCCTTTTGGGGGTGGGGTGTACAGCTGTAAGACAGGCCTCTATGTTGACTGTTACTGCAAGGGTTTGAGGGCTTAGGCAGTGGGTGGGGAGGGGAAGGGACCCAACATGAAAATTTTCAAAGGTGAAAATATTTTCCTGAAATACAGTGTCTGTGTGCAGTAGGTGTCAATATAACTGACCTTCTGTCTTGAGCTGGAGCTGGGAATGGATTTTTTTACAGGAAAAAGGAAATGCATGGGTGTGGAGCTGCCAGCAGCAAAGGAAGTTTCCAGGCGACCTGTCATGGCGCAATTTATAGACATAAGTCTCTGAAGGGCTGTAGCGAGGCTGTGGAGAGGGTGTGATTTGTTGGTTGTGGAGCCTGGCACCTGGCATCCGTCCATGCTGACTTAACTCAGCATGCACATGTATCGCCCCTATGCACAGGAGTATCTGGGCAGTTAGAATGAAAGGAGCAGAAAGAAAACGCACTCATCCAGAGGGAAAATTTAAAATGGAACCCAGAAAGGAGCAAAAATCGTGATTGTGGGGACGGGTTGCTGGAGGAAATGGCTGGAGGGTAATGAGCCTCCCATGGCCTGAGACTTGACTTAAAGCAGCAAATTCAACTTGCCTTTCCATCCCAAAAGACACATAGGACAGATGCTTCAAAGGTCTTCTGAAGAGAAGGCAAGTCCCTCTTAGCTGTTAAGTTGGGTCCACTGGGAAGTGAACAAATGAACAAAGGGACAGAACCAAATAACTTGACGCCCATCACCACCCCCAAAGCTTCCCCACAGAACAAGGGAGTCCAGAAAGAAGCAGCCCGTAGCTCTTCAGCAAGAACCAATTAGGCAGTAAGGCATGACAGTCAACACACGTCCTGGGGGAGAGGCCATGCAGTGTTTACAGAGCCTGGCAGCTGGTGCCAGAGCTAACAACCCACATGCACGGCCCATCTGGGCAAGTTTGAAAAAGTAAACTCGTTTCCTCTGGGTCTCGATGGCTGCGGCTCAAAACATTCTGCACAGCCACATTTGCTTCCCGCCTCTCAGATTCCTTCCAGAAAACCCACACATCTGTATACACACTTTAAAATAAATATGCATAAAAGCAGAATCCAAGCTGAGGGGAGTTGGGGGGGTGAGAAGGGCCTCTGAGGTTCTTCTCCGGGTGGACCCTGACCCAAAGCTGCTTTCCTCCCCAAGGAGAGCCACCCTGGACAGGCTCTAATTGTAGCATTTTCGGGAAGTGTGAGAACTCGTTAGAATATCATACCTGCTTTGTGGTTCCCCATTCAACACAAATACAATTTTGAGGTCTGCAGCACAAATTCCCCCCCCCCAAAGACATCTACAAACTTCTGAACTCAACTCAGAGGGTAAAAAAAGCCTGAGTTTCTCTTCAAGTTCATTGGAAACTCTCCAACCCAAGACCCATCCCCACCCCATCCCCCCCACTTTACCAAAGTTTTTCTTCCCACTAAGACAGGAGAAGCCAAAGCTCTGCTCCTGCTCTTTGAGAGCTTATTCTTGTCCATTGTCCAAATCCAGTCTCAGATTGACCCCACAGATCACAGGGATGGAAAATGCCGCCCCAAGTTGTGGAAGGCTGAGGATGAGTAGCTGCTCTTTTGATATACTGTGGACCCTAAGATTGCACTTGAGGGCAAGAGAAAGAATGAGGTTGGAGCCAAGCTAATTCAGGGCACAGCTGAACAATGAAAAGGTGCTACAGTTTGGCCAACGGGCAGAGAAAGTGGAGAATAATACTTAGCGCATCTGCCAGCATATGGCAGTGTCTCCTGGAGGCTAAATTGTGGACCCATCACTTAACTTCTTCTTTCACTCAGGTCCCTATAAAAGGGCCAAGGCATTAGTTCTCACATTCATGAGGCTCAAAGTTATGGTAATGGGCATACTGGTGAAAATGTCAGGAGCTGGCTTCATGCCCATAAAACATCAGCCTCCCTAGGCTGGCAGCTGCCGAGGGCCCTCCTCCGCCTGGCAGACACCTTCCGCCATCTGTCTAGGTCCATCTCACACATCACTCCCTCTTAAAGCTCCACCCATCTGAGCAGATCTAGTTGCCCCTTGTCTGGCCCCCAAGAGCTGTGGCCTCCTAAGTTTTTGGTTTGCGTGCTCCCCAGAAGCGGTTTGAATATCCATACACCCTCTCACACAGTTTTAAGATGACATAAAAAACTTTTACTGGAAGTTTAAATAGTTCCAGAGGATGTCATTTCCTTAGTATTGTAAATATTAGCATTTTAAAATAAAATTATTACATTGCTCTTTAAATGTTGCCAAAGGGATCTAGGTATCCGAGCAATTCTATACTCCAAAACTTTATCAATTTTAAAAATACGTGAAAAGTCTTCTTTTTTATTATTTATTTATTTTCTTTATTTATTTTTAACCAATCTCTATCCCCAATGTGGAGTTGGGCAAGATCAAAAATCTCACACTCTTCTGACTGAGCCAGTCAGGTGCGCTCATGAAAAGTCTTCTTTATCAACTTATTGGTCCATTTTCTACTTGAACTCACATTTCCATTCTATTTACTCTTTGTACATTTTAGCAATTGTTGTATACTTTCATGTTGGAATGTTTTTTTTCACAAGTGATCATTGTACCATTCTTTTCTGGAACAGAAAATGTAAATACGTTGAAATTTTAATTTCATTATCACTGTAAATAAGTCTGTGAGTTTTAAGCAGCTTTTTCTACACCAACTTATAACTTCAATAATTATTTATAAATAACCATTAAGCACAAAGTAAATTTTATTAAAAATTCACATCTTAAAGAATTTAAATGGCACTTTTTTTAAATCCAATTAGATGTATCCATGGATGAAAAACATTTATTACTAGGATGAGATAGGGTTCAGAGTCACTTCTATTCGTATTTAATATTTCTTGAGGCACTTCTGGGCTGGCTCAGTCAGTTGAGCATCCGACTCTTGATTTCAGTTCAGGTCATCTCAGGGTCATAGGATAGAGCCCTGCATCAAGCTCCACACTAAAAAATAATAAATAATAAAATAATAAAATTTAAAAAGTAACATTGGAAAAAAACATTTCTAGAGAGGAAACTCTGAGAAACATTGTTCTCCCCAAAATAAGATATGAATGAGAAGTTTTATGATGCCAAAAATTCCATGACAATCTCTAAAGTTAGTAGTGACCTATCACCTGACAAACCAGTCTGATCCTTAAATTTTGTTGAAAGAAAAGAATTAGAAACCATAAGAGCTGAAAATACATTTGTTACGCAGTCATTAGTCATTTGCTTTCCTGATTCTGGGAAATACACCAAAAAGACTGTACCCAAACTTCTCAGATGACTGCTAATTATACCTGCTACTCATTTACTTAGAGCCTTCTTGTTTAAACTGAAAAGGTTGGGAAAATTAAAATGCTTGTTATTTCAATACAACTTTGCCAATACAATATTTTTTTTTTACTTTTGAAATTGAAATATAATTCACATATTATAAAACTCATCCCTTTAAAGTGCACAACTTAGTGGGTTTTAGTGTCTTCACAAAGTTATGCAATCATTATCAGTATCTAATTCCAGAACATTTTCATCAACCCAATTAAGAACTCCTACACTTTATGAGTACTATTCCTCATTGCCCATCCCCCAACTCCAGCCAAAACAATTTTTAATAAAATCGCATGCTTTAAATATATTTGCTTCAAAAGCTTGGGTTTTCAGATTTAGCTGATTCTGTTCAGGGAAACGTCTCCTATGCAACCTGTCTGGCAAAGTAGTCCACACTGTCAAGCCAAGCAGCCAAACCAGATTTAGTTTCAGTTAGAAAAATGCTGATTTCAATTTCAAATATATATGTTAATATGCATCCCTAGCCAACAACCTTACTTCTGAATTTGAATTCTGAAACAAGAGATCAATACATAGGCAAATAAATGATAGACCAGTTGTCCAATCAAGAAGGCACGGCACCATGTCATGAATTATCTTGATGAAATAGGCCTTTGTTATTGCTTATTGGTGCCCCCTTTACTTCATGTTTGAGACTCTTTCTTTAGGAGGTATATATCCTTTGATGTTATTTTGAGGATGGAAGAGGAGAAGTTGTTGAGCAGAAATCCTCATCACTCCCACTGCCTCACTCTACAAAACATCTAAATTCACAGGCCCAAATACTTCCTTTCTGAGCACCACATTTCACCCTTAGCAGAACTGCATACAACACAGCAAAAGTGTGGTAGACATAACGATGCACCATGAAGATCCCCTCCAAAGAAACCCTGGCTGCCCAAGTGTGGGAAGTGAGCCAGCAGATGGCCTGCAACTGTCAGCTCCTTCAGGGCTGGCCTCAGCCTCAAGAAAGCCAGCCTTGTGTGCCTTTCCTGCCCAGTGAGGACCCATCTGGTAGTGCTTGCTCCAGAGCTCCCCAAGAGTTGCCAAGCCTTTGTCAGGCCTGCATCTCAGTTTGACTTCTTCTGCCCAATCTTGTTTCTTCCCCTCTCCTATGGCAGGTGTTGATTCCTATAAATAGCTGGCATCCCAAACTCTGTTTCAGCTTCTGCTTCTGGAGAACTCAGCTTATAACACAAAGACACTAGGTTCTCTGCAGGTCAGTGGTGTCCAGTTACAGAAGGTTTGCCAACACCAATATGTTGAATCATAATTTTACTGCCCCAAAGACTTTTACACCCCTGTGCAAGACCCCATGGAGAGACTCATAATGAGTAAGAGCCCATACCTCTCTCTGGCCAGGTGAATTGGGAGTTGAGGAAGGTGATACGCAGCCATTTTTTCAGCCAATGTGGAATTTGAGCATCTGAATTTGATTCCCTTAAAACCAGCTCAGCCCACATGCACCCTGGAAGGCCTTTGGATTTACAGTTCAAAACTCCTTCCTATACACGTTGTTTGCCCTAATAATCACACACTATATTTTAATTGATCTATGTGAACACCTTTCTTTTCCACTCACACTATTCTCTCACAGAGAGCTTAATGGAAAGCACTGAGCTTCATTCATGCA
This sequence comes from Acinonyx jubatus, assembly GCF_027475565.1. NCBI lineage: Eukaryota > Metazoa > Chordata > Mammalia > Carnivora > Felidae > Acinonyx > Acinonyx jubatus. Next base: position 63,770,671 of record NC_069391.1, read on the forward strand.
TTCATTCATTCATCCAGTCAATCAGTTACTCAATCAGTCACCAATAACTTTTTTTTCAAACAAACATGTCCTGAGTACTCTCTATGAACTGAGGGTCCATGGGTGAGTGACACCTGACATCTACCTGGTGTAGATGACCATGCTCCCAAGAAGCTCACAGTTTTGTAAGAGAAGGGGGGAAGAATGAGGGGAGTGTAAAGAAACCAATGACCCAGAGGCAGTGAGAATGAAGGCAGACTCTAGACTCAGTCACACTGAAAAAGGGAAATGATGATTTTTATTACTTAACTCTTGAAATCTCAGTGTCTCCTTAGATAAAGTAAACATTGTCAGCTGCTTATCAAATAGAATTTTATTTAACTGAAGTAAATACTGGAGAAATATTGGAGCACCTAGATTTTCCCCCTTTAGTTTACACAGATTTGATTTGATTTGATGTGATTTGATTTGATTTGATTTTTAGATAGAGAGAGAGAGCATACATGCCCATGAGAGGGGGTAGAGGAAAGATTAGAGGGAGAGAGAGATTCAGCACAAAGCCCAACATGGGGATGGATCTCACAACACTGAAATCATCACCCAAGCCAAAACCAAGAGTCAGATGTTTAACTGACTGAGCCATCCAGGTTTCCCAAACATAGATTTTAGTAAATAGTTAATTTACATGAATATTCAAGAGCTTTAGTCTTTAAGAGTTAGTAAAATATGGTCCAATTTACATTTAAATTTATCTCAAACTCCTGATTGTCAATGGTACTTTTCTCCTTTTTGCCAATTTTCACTTCAAATCTCAAAGTACTCTTAAAGAAAGGTAATATTACATAAAAACAATAGTAGCTAATGCTTATTGAAGCTTACTATGTTCAGACACTCAACTAAGTGGTTTTAACCTTCATCGTTATTTACTCCTTGAAATAATCCTATGACTCACATACCATTATTGTCTCTACTTTACCAATGAGGAACCCAGGCTTGGAAAGTTCAAGATGCTGCTGGAGGGAGGTGCTCTGCAGCAGGTTAAGGGGAGAAGAGAGTCACACCCCCACCTGGCTGCGTGCCTCACCTGCCCCTGCCTGAGATGCTCTGTGCAGGTCTCAGGTGTCCAGAGTCCTTCTCTGGCTCTTCAAAGCATCAGGTCCATGCCGCCCCAACAGAATGAAAAGGCACAGGCAAATGTCACCCACAAAGACCCAGGCTAAAAGGAACCTCATCTACACGCAGGTGATTAGAAGTAAAGTTGTCAGTAGCTACTTCACTATAGCTCTGTCTTGACAAACTCATTTCCAAAATAGCAGAAAATGTTCCCCAAGGTCCCCCTCTTCTCTGTGACTTCTCAATGCTGGAGGTGCACAGCTCTTCTCTCGATGACATCCATATGCTACAGGCTGGCCCTGGTACATCTCCAGCCTGAGCCTTGCCCCCAGTCTCCAATCATGTATATCCACTGGCCCTTTTGGACATTCCTACTTGGGTGTTTAAAAGGCTTCTCACACTTACCATGTCCAAAGGGCGTTCAGAGAGTCTCCCAAAATAACCTGTCCTTCCACAGACTTAGTTCATGGCAACCATCTTATATTCTCTGGGGAGATTTTAGGTTCATCTTGACTTCTGCTTTCCCTCACACCCGACAGAAAACCCATCAAGTCTATCAGAACCCAGTCACTGTGATCTCTCCTTTGATTAGTGCCCTGGCTCCCAGACTGTCTTCCTGTTTCTGCCCTTGCCTCTCTTGTGTCTCTTCTCAACACCAGCCAGTGATTATAGAGCACAGGACTCCACTGGTCAAATGCTTAACAGGTTCCCATTTCACTGAAAGGAAAAGCCAGACTCCTCTCAGATGGCCCTTGGGCCCTGAACAATGGGCATCACTGCCCCACTCTGCCTCCATAGCCCTCCCCCCTCGATCCCAGCAATGTGACCTCCTTGCTGTTCCCTCTGCTGGAATATTCTACCCCAGGTACTTTCCCGGTTCATCCCTTGCAGTCTCCGTGACTTTACCACATGGCATCCCCTTGGCAGCACCTCTCTGGCCACTCTGTTCCAAAATGCAACTCCTGCTCTTCCTGTCCCTCCTCCCACTTTCCTGCTCTTATTCCTCTTCGCAGCACCTACCACCATGTGATACTCCACACTTTTACTTAAAAATCCTGCACCCTTGGGGTGCCTGGATGGCTCAGTCAGTTAAGCGGTCAAACATCTGACTTTCGCTCAGGTCATGATCTCACGGGTTCATGAGTTGGATCCCTACCTCGGACTCTCTGCTGCCAGCACAGGACCTGCTTCAGATTCTTTGTACCCCCCCTCTCTCTGCCCCTCCTCCACTCACTTTCTCTTGAAAATAAATAAACATTTTTTTAAAAAATCCTGCATCCTTTGCCATTCGGACAGAGAGCTCTTGTCTGCTTTGGGCTCTACTCTTTCCAGATCCCAAGATATCAGGGCTGAGTAAGGAGTCACATGGCAGGAGAGCTGAAAAGGGCTGCCTGACCCCAGTGAGAGTTATAGGTGTGGAGTTTGTTCCCTTAAAGCCAGCACACCTTAACCCAACGCTTTGTGTTTGTTGAGCTTGCCCTTCCCTGAGTGGTGGCAAGTCAGTTACATACCTTCAGGCCACGGAATCACAACTGCTAATCGAGATGCTACCTTTCAAGTAGCTCCAATTCCCCAGCAAAGCTGTTTCATGAGCTCATAAGCTATAAAGGAGGTGAGAACAGGATTCTGCCAAGGGGTACACATACCCTTGGCTGGAGACCCAAACTGCCTGCACCTTGGTGCCATAGATGGGGAGAATGCCTACCTTGTCCACCCCAGGAAGTATTGTGGAATCAGATGGAATGAGGTCTAGGAAAGGATCTGAACTGTTCTCCACACTGTTAATACAGTGATAAGTTCACTTTGCCCCACAAGGTGTAAGTTCTTGCCTTTGAATCCAGAGTACAGTTTACCCCAGGAGCTCACCAAGGACTTTAGTAAGCTGCCTGACACTTCATGACCTTAGTGTGTGCCCCCATGAGCAAGGCAGGGAAAAACCATCACAGTTCTTCACTAGCTGAAGAGGAATCCATGCATCTCTCTCTCTCTCTCTCTCTCTCTCTCTCTCTCTGTCACACACACACACACACACACACACACACACAGAAAGCAAAAATAAAAGGAAAACTGGCATCCTGTATTCTTGATTTCCTTCTTGATAATCTTTCCTTCTAACAACTCTTGCAGAAATTTCCTAGTGGATCAAATGGAACCTCTCCCAGGGAAGACCCTCTACTCACAGGTGGCCACTGACAAAGCAGCCAAGAGCAATCTGCGGTGATTTTCCTTCCTCACACAGCCCAGCTCGCTCACCCCACTCCCAAACTCTGCCAACAGGAGATATAAAGAACCACCAAGCAAAGCTATTTATTTCAGACTCCCCACTAGGCTAAGACTCCTCCAATCACAGACTTCCTCTTTACCTTTGACAGTTCTCCCACCCAAGCTGTGGGTACAGATATTTTTCTCTTCCTGGTGTAATCCTGTCACCCTGGCACCTTATTGTGGCTACAGCTTTTGGGGGCCAACACCCACTGAGCATACCGCTTTCACTTCTCTCTTTTTAAACATCTCCAAATATCAGGAGGTCTCTAATCCTTCTTATTTAGGTTGGTGGCTTTCACGGGTAGAATGTTTTGGGTTTCTATATGAAAGGTGTTTAGGTTGGCACAGTCACAAATGGCACGCCAACAATGTCAATTCTAAAACCAGTTCTCCCCCTTTTGGGTGGCAATGGGGTCTATGAATTCAGACACTCCCTGAGATGCCAGACAGCCTCCACTGCTCCCTTCCAGTTAAATCTAGATAGCGAGAGATAAACACCTCCCCTGTCCCATGAGTATCTCCCCCTCATGTTAATACTGCCAAGGGAAATGCCTCTTAGAGACAAAGCCTGGCCAGTGAAGGAAAGAAGAGACGATACTTGCTAACGACCAATGTCAAGACATGATCCCCAGGGAAGACTCTCATGGGCCCTGAATCACCCACTGACCTGGCGGGGATTTTTTTTTTTCTCTTCTGGAACTCATCTTTGTACCATCCAAGAGATGTGAACCAAACTCAGTGTCTTTGAAAGAGGAAACTGAGAGCAAGAAAGTTTCCCTGTTCTGTAAGTGAGTTTGTTTCCAGAATAGGAGCTCTTTTCAGGAATGGAGAGGTGGCCACCAAAAAAGCAAAAGTAAGCTGAGCAAAGCCAGAAACAGGCAGCCATGCTGTGGTATAAATTAAAATCCAGCAGCCCAGAACCCTGGTTCCAATCTTAGACCTTCAAAACAGCCTGCTCTCTGGCCTGCCTTTCAGCTAAATTATAACACAGAACAGAAGCCAAGTAAAATTCAAAAAAAAAAAAGTGTTTTAATCTTTAAAAGGCTTTCCAGAGCATAAATTAACAGGCCATGATAAAAATATGGGGTGAAGGAAGCAATTTAAGTGGCTGTTGAAAATTCCTGTCTGTATGATTCTGAGAGAGTCATCTCTCAGATAGAGCCTTGCTGGACACTGGGTTCCCATCTGCTTGGAGAAGGAGAGAGTTTAGTCTTTTCTGCCTTTCCTAATGAATTCTAATCCATTCACATATAATGTCGATGTGCTAGCAGTGCTGAGATTCTGAAACTTGCAGTGGTGAGATCTGACTCCCAGATCAAGCTGCAAAGCCTCTACATAGAGCTCAAGGAAAGGTTGGAGAGCAGGAAGGCCAGTTTTAGGGGCAGAGAAATGAATTCATTATAAGGCAGGTCACACCTCTGAACCACAACCCTAGATCCAAAGCAAGCAGTTAGAGAGAGTGTGTCTACTGGTTGGGAGACCTTGCTCTTAGATTCATAGAAAATGCTTGTGAGGGCATTTTGTGAGCTCAACAGCACTCTTTGAAATCCAGTTGTTCTTATTTGGGGCTGTGAAAGAAGAACTCCTCTGGAGGCTTGAACCCTTGGAGTGTAAGCAGCTGACATTAAGATTTGATTGCCAAGGCACCCATTTTAAAGACCACATCTCAAATAAAGGTATTGCCAGCTGTGTGACACAGCTACTAGTGAAACAAACAGATAAGGAGCCAGGCTGCCCCCACCTGTGAGGTTCCCTGTTTAGAAAGCCTTGGATGAACTAAATAGGAGATCACTTAAGGGACCCCACTCTTCCCTTCCCATGGCTTAATTCCACTCTTATGTTTTAAATTTACCAATGAACGTGCAAAACCCTAGACACCAACCCCTCAGCCCCAATAATGGCATAACCCCAGGTCTGCTTGCCCTCTTTCTCTCTCCCTCCCTCACTCCACCCCACACCTCACTGCCCCACAGGCATGCTATGTACCCTCCAGCACTCCCAGGCATTCCTAATTGATAGCATCTGTATTTATAGGCAGAGACCAACAGGAAACAACCCTTCATGACATCTGCTCAGGTTCCTTCTGCCAAGAAGAGCTTCCGCCAAACATGACCACTCCCTTCAAAGTCCATCTCAATTTCCTATCCTTCATGAAGTGGTTTTAAGCTCCCAAAACATTTATCCTTTTCTGAATCCCCCAGAGCCTTTTATATATTTTCAGTAGCATTCGTATTCTGTCTTGCATCAGTCGTTTGTGTACTTATTGTGCCCTTCAGTAAGGGTTTGTGTCTCTATGTCATTGAGTTATGCTATTCAATCATTGTGGAAGTGGAGCAAATCAAACCCAGTGTTCTGTGATGGCAGGAGAACCTTCTAGCATGATAGGAACCTCCACTTTCAAAGGTGCTCAATTATACAGAAGGAATGGTATATGTCCTGGGGCAATATGCCTAAAGCAGGTTGGGGGCCTGGGGTGTCCAGGTTCCCTCCACATTGATTGTAAGAACTGAAAAACATTTTCTAGAAGTCCATTCCAATTGCTTTTAAAACTCCAGCATGGAGGCACCTGACTGACTTAGTTGGTAGCACATACAACTCTTGATCTTGGGGTCATGAGTTCAAGTCCTTTGTTGGGCATAGAGCTTACTTAAAAACAAAACAAAACTGCAACATGATTATTCACATGGAAATTTAGGATGTTGTCCACTTTCAAATTATAATCCTACATATCCGTTAAGAAGTACTTGTTAATTTGCTCACTCATTTGCATTTCTGAAAAACTAGAGAATCAGAAAACTTACAAACAGCGATTAATGGCAACGCTCTGTGGAACAGTAATTTTCCAAGGCTGTCAATCATGCAATTAGAGAATCCACTGACACCATGCCCTTGTAATAGGAGTCTTTTGTTTGTGCCTGCCCAATATCTATTATCCCGTCTTCTGATAATGACACCCAACCCAGTTCTCCTTAGGATTATCCCCCCAAGCCTCCTTCTGGTTCATGTGAGTTTACCAGTCCCTGGATGCAAGGTCAGACACACGACCACAGCATGACAAACATAGTCAAATATTCTGGACACAATAATTGGAGTAGAGGTAGGAAGATAATATACCTAAATCATTCACATTAGAATAATATGTGAGGTGCCTGGGTGGCTCAGTCAGTTAAGCATCTGACCTCGGCCTAGATCATGAAATAGTGATTTTTGAGTTCACGCTCCTTGTCGGGCTCTGTGCTGACAGCTCGGAGCCTGAAGCCTACCTCGGATTCTGTGTCTCCCTCTCTCTCTGCCCCTCCCCTGCTTACGCTCTGTCTCAAAAATAAATAAATGTTAACAAAATATTTTTTAAAAGAATAATATGCGAATATGCTAAGCAATTGGAAAACATGTCCTTTTTCTCCCAAGGTTGCTCAACTGTTAGAATATAAATGTGGATCTATTGATGTCTATCTTTGCTCTCACTTGAACGAAGCCAGCTCAAAGGGAAGCAGCCTAAGAGGTGGAGAAAAAGAAAGACTGAGTTCTCATGAAAATCAGTTTGAGCATTTAGATTAAGTCATGCTTGAAATTCTAGACTTTACAGTTAGATAAACCAGTGAAGTCCCTTTTGCTTATGTCTTATTGTGAAAAGGTTGACGTCACTGTGACTATGAATCCTGACTAATGCAGCACAAATGATGATATGTTAATAGTAGCTACCATTTATTGAGGACGTAGTATGTGCCAGGCAGATTAAACATATATTCTCTCTAAGCTTTAGAGCCATGTAAGATGGCCATTATAAGATTGGTTTTCCTGGTGAGGAAACTGAGGCTCAGAGAGATGAATGTTTTGTCCAAGATCACACCATTAGTTAGTAGGAGAAGTGGGATTCGAACTCAGGTTTTCCTGCCTCCAGAATCCATATTCTTTTCCCTACACCAGGCTATCTCATCAAGGAAAGGATAATTTTTCACCAAATCTTTTGCTGTGTTGTGTGACTTCAATGCCCAACAAGGAACTCTGGCTGGTCTTACCATTCAGAAGGAAGGAAGGAAGGAAGGAAGGAAGGAAGGAAGGAAGGAAGGAAGGAAAGGTACGTGAGATCCAGACTCCAACACCCTCTGTTAGGCTGTGTGGTTTGGACTCTTGGATTATGAAGACTGGAGCTCTATTACACAGCCAAGGGAGAGGTGAAAATTTTACTCTGACACCAGATCAACTTGCCAACTCCAGGGTCCCATCCATTCACTGAGTCAGCACCAGAGGGAGACAGCTTGTACTTCAGCAGGCATCTGGCTGCCCAAACCTTGATGATGTATGAGTCAACCCCATTGAGGACTGTCATCTTCAGTAGGGAGATTATCTGGGATTATCAGAGATTAAGGGGAAGGGAAAAAAGAGTACCTGTTTAATCCCATGGCTAATGAGTTGAGAAGGAATTCTCTGTTAAAACGAATCTGCCTGTTTTACAGACCACAAGTCTCTTTTCTCCCTGTGGCCTGAGGCAAAGCCAGATTCGAATGCCAGCTATGGGATCACTTGCATAAAACTGGGTTGCCAGTGTCCCAGACTCATCCTTTCCTCCAGAATGCCTTCTTTACTCCTTAGTGAAATCTAGATGTGTATGGAAAGGAAGATTCTTTAAGCCTTTACTATTTATTCTTCCTGTAGCAAAACTGATCAAAGACACTTAAAAATGAGAGAGTAGAAGGAGTAAAAAGCCTGTGAGAAAGCAAGGGGCCACCAACTCTGGGGAAGGACTTCCCTACTTTACTAAGGCTGCTGCTGGCCCAAACCATAAGAGCAATGGGAACTTGGCAGAGCCTCCACCTGTTTTGCTTCAGAGTCAAAGACTGAAGTTACAGAACTGCAGCAAGAATCCTCTGCTCCTCAGTTATTCAGGGGATGGTCAATGCAGAGTTGTCAAAATGGCACCCCTCAACCAGTGATCATAGAATGAGCTGCTTTCTCTCTTTTAACCATCATTTTTAATTTAGTGTTTAATTGCAAAAATAACACACAAACCCACTCTACTTTTAACAATTAAAGTATTTGGATATTTCTCCAGTCCACCACTCCAATCCCACCCCCTGAGGTAGCCAGAGTTAGAGAGCAACTCCTTCTAGATACTTGTGTGCACACACGTATACATGCACATGTGTGCACATATATGCTCTCAGAAACCTTATAGCATTTTTGTGTGAATTTTATGTCTTTACATAAATGGTATGTTACCCTTCTATGATTTGTCTTTTTCACTCAGAGAAGCATCCTGGGGGTCCATCCATGTTGAAAGCCACTGTACCCTCTACCTGGACTTCTTGAAGCAGAGCCAAGTACCGTGACGTTGCATGGCATTAGCTCATCCACTCACCATGTTCCTGCTCTTTCTTTCTCGCTCAGGCCGGGTCAACACTGCTTCAACAGCATTACTTAATCCACATTGGGTCTCAGTTAAGTCCAGATAAAAGGACATGCCCACTGTGGCTCAGGAGTGTCCTCCAGCACCTTTCCACACCTGTGAATACCCACCAGTCTCTCTGCCAAGTGGCCTGAGGAGGTGGGCTTAGGGACACCATAGCCACTCCACAAGAGTCCTCTCTCACCGGCCCATTCCTACTATAGAAGATTCCCAGGGGCTGGGCCTTCCATGAAAGCCAGCATAGAACAGCGAAAAGGACATGTATTTCAGAATTGGCAGATTTAGGTGTAGGTGCTTTCACCCAGCCCATTTACTTACCAGCTGTGTGTTCTTGGGCATCTTATTTAACTTCCATAAGCCCCAGTTTCCATGTCTGGAAAATGCAGTTAATTCTAGCTACCTTGCAGGGTGTCTCCTTACACCAGTATCTGAGAAGAGTAAGCTGTTCTTTTGATGACATCATGAGCTGATGCATCTGCAGGGGGGCTCAAGTTATCCAGTTTAGGGGTCAACCCAGGAACTTTCCAGACCTTGACAGAGGTAACTTTGCAGGCAGGGTTGCAGATGCTTCACGGTTACATCAGGCCTGAGAATTCACCTAATAGGCACCAGGACCCCAATGAACCCCAACCTACCACCAGAGAAGCCTATTGGCCATGCAGCACCCACCACCCATGGCCTTCCAACCAGCCACACTATGGGGACATATGGCCTTGGGTGCCACAGGCCTTCTCTGAAGCATCAGTAGCTCAGGCTTTCTGCCTTTAGCCTCTCTCTGCCCCTTGCCCCTCGCTCATACATTGGTGTCTCGAGGCAAGAAACTCAAGATGAAATGAATCACGCCCTTGGACTTGCCAGTTCAGAAAACAGCCTGAGCTGTGATAGAAAGAAGGCAAAAGTTTTCTTCCCAAATTTAAATTTTTTAATAAATCAGGGGTAGATTTTGGGTTTGGTTTGACAGGCATGGCAATATAGCAGAGTGGTTAAGAAGCCAGCTTTGGAGACTGAGCCGTGTGAGCTCCAACGCAAGCTTGAGCACAGTATCCTCTGATCTGAGCCTCGATTTCCTCCTCCCTCACACCTCTACACACCAGCCCTGGGATTGGTGCATGGTCAGTGCTTGATAACTGGAATCTATTCTTCTTTTTCTCTAACACCCCTGACTCTTCGGTAACATGTGTGTCCATGAGCCGGCTGAACAACCAATTTCTTAAACCCTTTGCAAATGCTTTAATGTGAGTCAAAGGAAGAAAAGAAACAAAATGAACTCCAACCACAGGTTGTCATATTCCAAAATGAGGAGGACCACCTCGGAACCAAGATTTAATTCCACCAAAAAATAATGTTCTGCAAATTGTATGAGCACTTCAGAGTTAAACAGAAATCACAAGAGTGTGTCTTTGCCTGTGAAATTTCTAAAATCAATGTGAGAAGTGACCTCACTATCCTCATACTGCTAGTATCTTCTCTTATTTATTGGGAATTCTAGTAACACCTTACTCGGGGACAAACCCACCATACACGTTTAATCTTTGGCACAACTTCTGAGATAGAAGTACTATTACCCCTGTTTAATGGATGGAGAATTGGGTGCCAACTCAGTGATGGGACCTCAAGCTCTCAGCCTCTATTTGGGGACTCCTTTCTTCACCAAGGTTCCTTCTCTGTCTCCTTAAGGTGTGTGTGTCCCACTGCCTCACAGCATTGGGACAACTTCATGACAGGAAATGGAGTCGGGGTGAACAGGCTGGGACTCCGCACCCAAAGGTCTTGCTTGTAGTCTATATCCAGCCTTTTGAGCATGAGTAATCTCCCATCTCAGCCTCCATTTATTAATGTGTAAAATGGACAAAACCATTCCCCACTGGGCCAGATAACATAATGCATGTAAATTATAGATCACTCCACAAATATAACGCAAGGCATGTAAATTATCAACAATCCACAAATGTAAAGCTGCCAAGGCCTTGGCAAGAAGTGAGATGAAAACTGGACATCACGAAGTATCTCATCAAACATTTACTGGACCCACAAGACCTGAATCAGAATCTCTGAGGGTGAGGATCAGCATGTGAACAAGACCCGCAAGTGATTCTCATGCACGTTCAGGTTTGAGAGTTGCTAGTTCACAGGTGTCATGGCCTAGCATACTTTCTGTCAGTCACAAACAAGTAGATTATTAACACACCTCACCAAGATGCAGAAGAGTCTTTAGGTTAAAGTGGACTTAGGGCAAGGATGCGCCTGTGACCCGGGCAGCTGGAGATCACTCACCATGAGGAGCTGGGGTCTGAATTTAGCTTGAGAGAACAAAGGTAGGGAGAAGTTAGTGGTGGGAGACAGCAGTGGGGGAAGCATGGGCCAAGGATGGAGCTACTGATTTGAGGGGTGGTCTCCCTTGATAAGACAGCTGTGACTGGCCTCCCAGCAGATTACATGAGGCTGAGTGTCATTGCAAGAATCATGCAAGGTACTATATGTAAAGCACATGGCAGGTGTTCATTTAGCTCCTGTGACCTTCATTGTGATTTCCACAACAGCCTCCACTATCCAGCACAGGCTGTGTCCATGCACATCTGTATGAGTCAACTTCTCCCCTTCGTGTGTACCCGTGTTGAGAAAGAGGTCAGGAAAGGGCATTTGCATGTTTTAAAACAGGCCCTTTGATCATTTGTAGAAACGCCTATCATCAATAGGAACCTCAGAGGGAAATTGGGGTCCTGTTTTGTGCCCTCCAGGCCTCTGCTAAGAGTGACCCCATCATCAAAGGGATCGTGGTAAACCAACTGCAAACCAAACGAAACTGGTTTCTATGAGGAGAAGTGATTCAGAGTGTGTAGCAGCTCATTAAAAAAAAAAAAAAAAGCATTTGCTAATGAGTGCAGAAAATGCCAGTAAATGAGAAGGACCCCCTCCATTATGATGGTCCCAGAGTTGCTCAAACCTAATTTTGCAACAGCAAGGACAAAATAAAAGCACCGAGAGCCGGTTGTCCTCGGCTCAGAGACAGGATAATCTTGGAGAAACATTTTACGGTGTATCGCTTGAAGAAAAGTGCATTAGTCTTTCCTGAAAAAACATTTGGTTGACCTTGAAAATAAAAGCATTCATGAGAAGTATGAGCAGAAGTTTTCATTCTTCCTTAAGCCCTCACTTCAGAGGGACAAAAAATTCCACCCTCCATTGCAACGCCACAATGCCAAGTTGCCAAGCAACTGATCTTTTATGGTGGATCGCCACGGAGACCGATGTAAACAAAATCATAAATCCCATTACCCTGCTAAATACTGGGTCTGGGTTAGAAAGGGAGCAAAAAAAAGCTGCTTTTCAGGTTAAAAGAGATCATATGAAACGGTGAGCAGCGAGATTTTAGTCAGAGTAAATTGTCATGGGTGAGACTGTAATTAATGTAGCTCCTTTTTTTCTTTCAATGGACAACAGCCCTTGATTCTCCTGTATCAAAGAAAGCAGTCATAGTTGGAAGAGTCATTTCCACCTGAAAAATTAACTCCACCACCCCCGGGGCCCAGGCCCAGCCATGGAAGAACCAGTCCATTGTGGCTCTTCTCAGATGGCCTCCAAGTGGACCTTCTCCAATACCCACTCAGATCAGCGGTCAGCCATGACACAGCTCCTTGAAGAAGGCTCTAGAAACTACACTGTGTACTTTGTACCTTTTCAGACAAAGGGAGAGACAAATGGCATTTATGGAGTGTGACTCTGGTAGACACTGTGGTGATGACCGGTTTGTGGGATTTCATTCATTCTTACGACCCTCCTGAGAGGTAGACAGTGCTATTCCTACTGAATCTACAGGAAGCCAGAGGCCCAGAGGTTGAGGACATCTTATCCCAGGTCACACAGTTAATGATCAGAAGAACGGAAATTCTAACTCTCAAGTTGAATTAAAGATTCCATGAGGCCCCCACCAGCTTGGACCTAAGGCCCTCTGTGTGTAGAGTTTTCTGCCTCAAACTGGGCAACAAATCTCACATTGGGAATATTAATCCCTCTGAAGGCCACAGCTCGTGTCACGTTTCCCATTAGAATGACATGGGGCTCTTTAGGGGTGTGCTGGTTAATGTCTAACAACAGGCTCCCTGGAGACACAGAGTGAGCTCTGGTCACTGCGGTGTAAATACTTCTACCACAGTCCATTTCAACAAAAGACACACCATGGGCTCTCCTGAGCTGTACAAGCCTACTCTGGCATGCACCAGCTGTCTTAAAAAATATCAGTACCCTGGGCCAACCCCAGACAAGTCAAACCAAAATCCCTGGGGATAAGGCCCAAATCTTGGTATTTTTAAAATGTTTATTTATTTGTTTTTGAGAGAAAGAGAGAGAAAGAGAGAGAGAGAGAGAGAGAGAGAGAGAATCCAAAGCAAGCTCCACTCTGTTAGCACAGAGCCCCATGTGGGGCTCAAACTCACAGTGAGATCATGACCTGAGCCAAAGTTGGAGGCTTAACTGAATGAGCCACCCAGATGCCCTGAAATATCTTGGTATTTTTAACAAGTAAGGCCAGGGTTTCAGAACCACTGGACTAGAACCTTCATACTCAAGGGCCTGTTGGCCTTTTTGGCTTTGTTCAGTTAAGAAGGTACCAGGCTCCTGAAATAATCATAGTCCATGCATCACCTAATAGCAAGCCCAGAGCTCAGCAGCCCCAACATCACCATTCTGTCAGTGTGATTTAGCACAGGGCCATATGCCTTTGCCCCAAGTCTAGGACCCCGGCCATCTCTAGACAGGATCTCCTCAAGCCAAGGAAACCAACCAAACCGGGTCAGTGGAGATGTAGAAACCTGGAACACACAAGCCCCATCTGAAGGGGGTGGCAGCTGCTCAGTTAGGGCGGCTTGTTGGCATGATGAGAAAGTGCTGGCATCATCAGCTGCATCTTCCAACTTTTCCAGACGAGACACAAATGTGGACTTTTATGTGAACTCTTTTGGGTTTGGCAACTAAATCAAGTTCAAAAAATTATAGGCCAAACAAAATCATCCCATGGGCCAAGTCCAATCCAAGGGTCCTCTTCTGCAACCCCTGCATCTGGATCCTTAGGCTGTGCTTCCTGTCCCTTTGGCCTCCAAGAGAGGGGGTTTGCTCTTCTGTGTTCTCAGCAATGACGCTGCAGGCCTGCAGGACAGCACAGGTCCTCATGTGCCTCTCTCACCCCTGCTCCTCAGGGTTTTCACTCAGCCAAAGATCTAACCCAGAGCAGCAGTGACCAAGAGGAGATAGCATGCTCTGCTGTCCTGAAACAGACCTCAAGAGAACGATTCCAGTACTACTGTTTTACTTGGGAGGTAATTCCAAGAGATGCTGGTCGGAAAATGGGGAATCAGTAGAGGAGGCAGTAAAAGGTTTGCTTAAGCCAGCTATTCCAGAAGGCAATCCCTGGGGGAACCTTGGAGGCAGTGTGGAGCATCCTCAGAATTATCCCAACCAAGAGGCAAGAAGCTAGGGCATTTATCCGATGCCTTGTCTGTCTTCTGGAACATCAACTTCACAGCACTTCTGGCCAGTCTTGAGCATGTCCCATGACCAGAAAAAGCTTTCACAGGTGCCTACTATGTGCAGCCTTGGTGCATGGAGGTGAATGTCAAGGGGAAGTGGGTGGGGCATGGGCAGCCTCTACTCTAAAAGGAAACCAAAACGTCAGTGTCAAAATCAGAAAGCTGGGTGAGGAGCTCACTCTGGGGTACAGAGAATAAGAAAGTGACCTTGACATCAAGTTTTAACTTACAAGATGGAGAATGAGGACCCCAGGCATGATAGAAGAGGTAAGATCAGCTGGGACAGGGTCAAGACCTGCTATACCTCCCCAGTCTGGTTGTGGGGTACAGCCTCTGTTTTCTGGCCCTGAACTTCCTTAGCCTCTTGGGTGGGCTTCCAAGGGAGGCCAGGACGCAGCACCTGAGAGAGAAATCCTAAAAAAAAGAAGGACCCCAGAAAGTTGTCAAGCAGCCGGATGAACCCTTGGGGCCTCTTTCTCTGCTTTCTTCTCTCCCTTTGGACACTCCAGCCCCTGCCTGCAGAATGCTCCAGCTGGGGCCAAAGCCAAGATGGCCAGAGACAACCACAAATTGTGGAGGAAGCGGCAGTTACCCCCTAAGAGGACGTAAGTACCTGTGTTGGTGCAGGTCTGAGAAGCAGATGCCGAGACAGGATGAAACATGCAAGGATTTTGTTAGGGAAACGCCCAGAGAGAAAATTGAGCTGGAGGCGGCTGGGAGAACCAGCAGACGCAAGGCAAGGCAGACTGGTTAGAGAGGAAAGAGGGAAGAAGAGCTGGGTGGGAGCAGCCCCAGGGAGGCAAGGCCCTCGGGGAGTCTTCAAGCCAGTCAGCTGTCGGGCTCTCTCCAGACAGGTCTGCCCTGCAGAGTCCTGGAAGCCGCCTCAGCACAACCACTGTGATGGATTTCAGAGCCCAGAGGAGGAGGGTGGCCTTTGGCCAGTTAGCTCCCCCTTCTCCACTGCACACGCAGAATACTGAGAAGGGCACTGGATTCCCCCAATTCGAACTGATGAGGACCCAAGTAACTTTCACTCAGAGTTAAAGGAAAGAGGAAAAGATAATTAGGTATATAAAAAGGAACAATTATTATCTCTAAGTTGTGGGATAAATAATTATTTTTCCTTAACCTTCCCTATATTTGTCAATTCCCCTATAGTAAGAATTACTCCTGTAACTGGTGGTAGAAGGTATAGTAACTCGGATCCCATTCGTCAAGCCAGCACACCCACCCATCCCAGCCGTGTCCGCTAACAGCTTACAGCCTTCTCAGCCTGGACGCCAGCCTCTGGCCCTGGGTGTTCGCCCATCTTCCATCTATCTCCCCAGCAACTGACACAGGAGTGGGAAAGGGCGCCCCCTGCCTCAGTGGACCAGTGCTGCTGTGCAAGTCCAGCTCCAGAGTCCCCTGGGGCCGGGATCCTTCCCTGGGCCCTGCTTCCCTAGCCCCCCTCTCCTGAGACCGCCAGGAAACAGATCCCTTGCACAAGAATCTTTGGCTTGGGCTCTGCTTCTAGGAAACCCAAGCTAAGACAGGGAATTATTTGTTTCCATCCCCGCATAGACTCCAGTGAGGCGTTACTCTCAGGTTTACAGCCTTCGGTCTGCTGTACAATTTATTTGTGCTATGAAGCAATTGCTTTAATTTTCAAATTCCCATGCTTGCTTCTTGAAATGAAAGATGACTTTATCTCAAGAGTGGCAAAATCCAAAATCCAGAAGGCAGCGAATGGCAATACAGAAGGCCCCCCTGGTGGGGACTGAGATTGGCTGGAGAGTGATGGCCTCATCTCAAAGGGGCGCCCCTGGCTGCTGCCACACTGGAGTGTGGACTGGAATGCCTAGGCCTCCTGAATTGTTAGGACATTCCAAAATGCAGATATTTATGTGAAATCACCCGATTTTTAAATGTTGGCTCAGAATTTTCTAAAAACCCAGTATGGGCCAAGCAAAACACGTCTGCGACTGAGTTTGGCCTGAGAGCTGTCATTTCAAGTCCTTTGTTTTCTTGAACAAGTTGGGAAAAAGAAAAAAAATCCCCTCTGCCATGTACCCCCACATGCTTACTGAAAAGGGGATATTTCTTTGCCATTGTCCCTTGTCCTTTCCCCAAACCCGACCAGAAACCTCTCAGGGGAACCCCAGGAGACTCTGATCCATGTAAGAGGAATTCCAAACACACACTCCATCTGCATTTCTGAGCTGACTTGGGGGGTCCAGAGGCTTGCTGTCTCCCCATCTGCACTGAGATGTTTCTAGGGTGTTCACAGAGGCAAGAAATGAACTCATTCCTATTTCCTGATCATAAACTCAGGAAATCCTAAAGGTTTCCCACACAATCTCCTCAAAATGCTTTTTCAGGTCAAACTTCCCTACCCTGGCCCTAAACTAGGGTTCTTTAGTGCAGAAGGCCCTGCTGCCTTCTAGAGGCTCTATGGGTCGGAGGAAGCCACACACACCCCCCCCCAAGGGTAGCCCCCACCTCCGCTCTGTGCCTGATGAATACTTTCCCCGAAGTAGTCAAAATTGACTTCAGTGAAGGGATTTTACCACTTCCTTGGGACCCAGCGGCACCATATAATCAGCTTTCCTGTGAGAGCATTTTCCTTTGCTCAATTTCACCCCATTACATGTAGTTATATCCCTCTGAGTTCAGAGACCACCCAGGACCCTCCAGTTGTTTGGGCTAGTTTTTAAAGTACTCCAACTTTAACCAAATATTGTTCCCGTAAAATCAATCTAATTCTATTCATCCCTTTGACTCATTTTCTGCTGTCCCATGCCGAGGCGGCTCCCAGGAGGCCGGGAGGGGAGGTTCTTCACTGATTCAGTCAGCAAACACAGAGCCAGGCACTGAGCTAGGCTCCTGTGACCTCTTGGGTGTCACTTCCAGTCCTGGGCCCTTGTTCTCCCAGGTGCCCCGGGACTTCAAATTGCCCAGGACCCTTGAAGGGTCAGATTGGACAACATTCCAGCCCTCTATAAGCTGAGGTTACAGTGTCAGGGAAGGACTCTCTAAGCCTAGAAGAACTCAGGAAGTGGCCTTGGGAGACCCCAGGACTCGGCCTAGGGGCACCCCCAGCGTTGGGGGTGACAGCATCTGACTCCTGAGGAGGTTTGAAAATCAGATAAGACAGAGGAGAGGAAGCGCTTGGCACAGGTAAGTAGAGTGTCAACATCAGACTTGATGCTGACAGAGGCTGTGTGGGACAAGCTGGATCCATCCCCAGGGCAGAGTGTGACAAACAGGGTGGCGTTCACCAGAATACACTTTCCCTGAGCGTCTAGCTCATTCATTCATTTTACAGGTATTTATTGTGTCCCTTCTGCCCTGAGAATATGATTTTTGAGTGAAGACCTGCAAGAAGAAGTGAGGGAGCCACACTGAGTCCTGGGGAAGGAAAGGTATTCCCAGCAGCAGGAACAGCAAGCACAAAGACAAGGCATAGTCCATGAGAAGCAAGGAGCCCAGCCAACTAAATGAAGTGAGCAAGGAGACGTGGGGATTTGCATATGTCAGAGCAGGAACTTTGTCTTTTGCTGTGAGTGAATAGGAAGCCGAGGCACGACATATCTGACTTACATCCGAACGGACTCATTCTGTCCACTGTGTTGAGAATAGACTAACAGTGTCCAGGGTTTAAGCAGAGAGATAGTTAGTGGTTCATGGTGGCCTGAGCCAGTGATGTGACCTTGCTTGCAGTGAGAAGTGGTTGCATTCTGGGGCGCCTGGGTGGCTCAGACGATTAAGAGTCCGACTTCAACTCAGGTCATTTTCTCGCGGTTTGTGAGTTCAAGCCCCACGTCGGGCTCTGTGCTGACAGCTCAGAGCCTGGAGCCTGCTGCGGATTCTGTGTGTGTGTGTCTCTCTCTCTCTCTCTCTGCCCCTCCCCCAGTCGAACTCTGTCTCTCAAAAATAAATAAACAAAAAAAAGCTATTTAAAAAAAAAAAGAAGTGGTTGCATTCTGGTTACGTGTTGAACAGAGTCCACATGATTTGTTAACAGATTGAACATAAAGGAGTGAAAGAATGGGAGAAATCAAAGTGGCTCTTTGGTTTTGGACTGAGCAATCAGAAGGATAAAATTTATTTTGAGACAGAGTGAGAAAGAGTGCACACACACAAGTGGGGCAGAGAGAGAGAGAGAGAGGGAGTGAGAGAGAGAAAGAATCCCAAACAGACTCTGTGCCATCAGCACAGAGCCTGACGTGGGGCTCAAACTCATTAAACTGTGAGATCATGACCTAAGCCAATATCAAGAGTCAAACACTTAACCAACTGAACCACCCAGGCGCCCCAAGGATGAAATTTCTATTCACGAGGATGGAAGAGGAAGCAAGGATTCTTTTGGAAAATTAACATCAGTTCAATGTTGGGCATGCTTAGTGAGTGAGAACTATTATACTTATCAGTAAAGTCCTCAACTTAACAGTTGTATAGGACTGGAGTTCTGAGGACAGCCCTGACTGAAAACTGATATATTTCAATTTATCAGGTGCAAGATGGGATCTATAGACATGGAATTGAGTGGGATCACCCAGAGGGTGAATATGGAAAGAGAAATAGAGGCCCAGGCACAGAGGCCAAACATGTCATCACAGGGTGGCTTTAAGAGGTTATTCAAATACCAGTTTACAAGAGAAGTAATCCTTTCTAACAAATTCACAGCCAGAGAGTGAAGAAAAGAAATCAACAAAAACAGCCCACATACACACACACAAACCATTCGCTCCTCTCCCAGAAGGTAGTCTTGAGGAATTTAGTCCTGGAGAATATACATAAAATGTTCCTTTTTTTCTCTCAGTATTTATTTCATGATTTTAGCTCAGCCGTGAACTTCACAGCCCCGTTCATGACTGCTACATTTCATTCCCTCTGGTCCTTGCCAGGCCAGCTTTCTTAGATGGCCATTGCTGAGCCTTAAAAGTTATCCATAAATTCTGTATTATCAGATCTCATCGTTTGCGTTTCTGCACAAACAGTTCTACTGCAGGCCTGCTTGGGTCAACTGGAGACTCCTCCAAGCTACATGGTGAAGCTGTGGCATGGGCATTCATGCTTTCTTGAGTTGTGTTAATGAAATAAAGGGCACAAATCTCATCTCTAACGACTCTGTGATATTTAACATTATGTGTCAGCTTGTCTGAGTTAAAGGATGCCCAGATAGCTGGTGAAACATCATATCTGGGTATGTCTGCTAGGATGTTTCTAGAAGAGATTAGTATTTGAATTCATAGCCTGAGTGAAGAAGATGGCGCTTGCCAATACAGGTGGGCATCTTGCAATCCACTGAGGAAGGGGTGGAACAAAAAGGCTGTGGAAGGGTAAGTTCGCTGTCTGCCTGAGCTGAGCTATCACTCTTCTGCCTGTGGACATTGGTGCCCAGTTCTCAGTTCTTCAGTTTCAGACTGGAACCACAGTATCACGGACTTTCCAGAGCCTTCAGCTTGCAGACAGCCATGGTAGCAGGTCTCAGCCTTTATAATCACCCAAACCAATCTATCATAACAAACCATCTTCTATATATCGATATCTATATTGATATTGATATATAGATATAGATACAGATATAGATATACCTTATTGGTTCTGTTTCTCTCAAGAACCCTGATAGACTGTATCTGTTAGCTTTCTCAGTATCGCTGCAAAACAAAACGCCTCCAGCTGGTAGCTACAACAATAAGCATTTATTGTGCCTTCCAGCTCACATTTCTGTGGTCAGCCAGGCTTTGTGCTGAGCCTGAGTCCAGGCTGCAGATTTGCTTTGGTTCTGCTTCTCACATTTCCTTGTCTTTGGGGATGAACAAGATTTCCAGAGCACATTATCATGGTGACAAAAGAAGCACCAGAGGACAGATCTAATCTCATAAGCGCATTTCAAGTTTTTGGTTTGTTTGTATTATATCTGCTAAATAGCCCACTAGCCAAGCAAGTCACGGGGCCAAACCCTACATCATTTGAGCAGGAGAGCAGTCACCATGTCCAGTCAAAAGGAAAAGGACATACACAGAAGGAGAGGTTAAAAAAAAAATGGGAACAATTCTGCAATCGGTCATATCAGCTTTTCTTTGACTCTATAGCAATGCCACATGGTGTCAGACATTTCACAGTTGAGAATACACATGCGTTCATAGTCTTTGCAAGTCAGTAACAACAAGATCGAATATGGCCGGGGAACTCTGTTCTTTGGAAGCAGAGCTGCCGCCTTGAACCTGACTTGCTAATGCACCCAGAACGTTTGTGAAGTTGAATAAAGAATTACATCTCCAGGGGCGTCAGGGTGGCTCAGTCCATTGAGTATCTGACTTCAGCTCAGGTCATGATCTCACGGTTCATGGATTCAAGCCCTGCATCAGGTTTGCTGCTGTCAGCAGAGCCTGCTTTGGATTCTCTGTCTCCATCTCTCTCTGCCCCTACTCGACTCGTGCTCTCTCTCAAAAATAAATAAAACAATAATAATAAAAAAAAAGAATTACATTTCCAGATGAGAAAGCTGGGTCACAGAGGTAGACGAGTTTCTTACAGGATGGTTGGATTTCTGCAGTGTGCCGTAGAGGAGGCTGGGATAAGTGAAATAGGGAAACCACTCAAGGTATCCTGTTATGGTTATTAATATAACTTTTCTCACCCGGGTTTTACAAATAGAGGCCATAAGGAAATTGGCCCTGGACATTTCACACCCAAGTGTTTGCTGATTTGACCTTCTAACCACAGGATTAGCAAGACCCATTTACTCTGGCTAGTTCTGCAAATTCTTCCGGTTTCATAATTCAATCAAAGATAGTAGTAAAAGGGATGAAAGGCTGCTCATGGGAAAGCCAAATGCAGAGGGGGAACAAAAATAAGGGGAATCAAAGACTTAAATTTTATGGATGTCTTGAATTGGTTTGGCAACAAACCAAACAGAAAAAATTCCTTCCCCTCCTTAGCTGGCATATTTCCACATCACAAAAGCATTGTGCGGTCAGGTTCAGCTCTGAAGCTTCTTCTCACGGAAGCCCCAGCCTAAGGGAAAGCCCAGATGTGAAACACAACTTTCAGACTGCGGTGTGCAGGAAAACGGGTTGGTGGCTCGCTTCCTGCATCCAGGGATATCCCGTCCCCAGATGAAGAGGCTCCCAGGAACCCACTAGTTAACAATTCAAAGAAAAACAATGTTGTTTTATGTAAGATCTCCTCAAGTGTAATGGTCAAAACCATGGCTTTAGAATTAAGGAAACCTGGGTTCAAACCCTGAAACTGTGATGTTGGGCACGTTACTTAAGCTCTCTGATCCCCAATTTTCTCATCTGTACATTGGGGGAAATACTGGAACCTGCCTCGTAGGGTTGTGGTAAAGATGAAAGGAAATGGTGCATGGACAGCATTCACACAGTGCCTGGGTACCTGGCAGTTATTATACCTAGGAAGTTCTGGAGGAAATTTTGTGCAATCACAGGTACTGCTGTCCAAGAATCCTTCCAATTTCCTATCTCCCCTGCTTTTATTGGAACTGAAAACAAAATACAGATCATCTTCATAAACGCCAAAGACATACAAGGGCAATATTCCACCTACCTGTGGAAATCTATCCAAATCAACCCAAAGAAAGCACCTTCGAGGCTGGCAGAAGAGGCAGGCCTACAGCCAGTTGGGATAGACACCAAGCTGGACACCAGTGGGCCCTGTGCCTCTCACAGTTCAAAGGACTCGTTTGGCCCTTCTCTGACCACCCTGCGCCTCCCCGTCCTCCACATGGAGTGAGGAGGCTACAAGCTCAGGACAGGCCCACCTGAAGCCCAGATATTCTTTTTCTAAACTACACTGTTGGTAACTGGGACCCAGGTTTCTCTGCCCAAAGAGTTTTCATGCCTGCTTCCGGGGCCTGTGGGTCTCTTTCCCTGATTTATCTCCCATGATGACTTTTGCTTCCTGTGCATACATGTTAAGCCCAAGAAATGACCACGAGGTGGCTGTTTGCAGGAGGCACAGATAGGGCTTGAATATGCCAACTGGCATGTTCACCCTCACACATTCAAAGCCCGTGTGGTGGGAACAGCTGGGCTGTGAAGCAAGCAGGGTTTGGGCTGAGGGCTGAGGACTGACTGGTTCTCCCCACTCAGGAACTCCCAGGAATCCCAAGAAATCCCAATTCAAATGTAACCTTCCAGGTTGTTATGAAGAGTATTTGACAAAAGGGCAAGGTAAGATATTTATTTAAGAATTAGTTCATAAATTTTATAAATACAATGTATGTATTTGTAAATTGTAAATGTTCAGACATCTGGTAGGTAGGCCACCATGTGTACATTTGCTTTGAGCCCTATAAATGTTAGGAGCGGGTCTATCACCTAATAAACCCCAGAAATTTGATGAATATTGACTGGAATCTGACGTTTCTTCCGTTTATTCACTTAGAGATCTCTGAAGCAGAACTCTCTGGTAGCTCACCCAAACCCCAAACACCTCCACACCACCCGGGAGCATATGGAGCAGTCATAAATGGTGGTCTCATTTTGGCTGGCTAATTCCAGTGACAAATAATGCCAAGAGGCTCATGAGAGTTCCAGAGTTTGCAGAATCCCTGGAGTTGCACCCCACCCCATAGACCAGGGCCCAGTTAGGAGACCGTGGCACGTTACGTTTTCCAAAAATGGCTGTAACATTTTTTCCTTTCTCATGCCTTTCTAGGACCTTGCAACTAACCCACCAAGAGATGGACAAGCCTTGAACCTGCTCACACTGGTAGAGTCTGTGGAAGTGATGCCCCTTGATTTCTAAAGTTAGATCATAAATGGTGACAGAGCATCTCTGGGGTCTCTCCTTCTGGGGATTTGCCTCTTAGGAGCCCTGAGCCTCTCTCTAAAAAGTCCCACCGCTCTGACATGGACATGCTAGAGAGTCCCCATGGAAAGACCTTGTAGAGATAGAGATGCTTAAGGAAAACACCCACCCTTAGAGTACTGACATGCAACCCAAGATAGGGCCGCACAGATAGAGGCCAGTGCCAAAACCACAGGAACCTACAATCAGATTTTCTATATTTGCAGAGACTAAACAATTGTTCTGATGATCTTTGATGGTAGCCTGTCCTGCATTCAAGGTGGGAAGGTGAAGTCTATACAAGTGACTGTTGTCACTGGTTTCCATGGCAACTGAGTACTGTGATGCTACTAATAGGTATCCTCGAATCTGTACAAGACCCCCAGCTTGGCCCCCTCTCTGCACTTGTAGGCCCCAGGTCACGCAGTGTCAGCAGATTTCTCCAGCAGACAGCACCACCAAGCCTTGGCCCCAGGCCAGGCCCAGACCAGAGACTTCACACAAGGGCTGGCCTGTTGAGTCCTCAAGTGTCTCGGGCTTGGCCATGCAAGTCCGAGGGTCAGTCATGTGAGAAGGGGCCCCAGATCAAAGTCCTGGCCCCTCATAGGTTTGAGGGAGGATAGAAGGAACTACATATATGAAAATAATGGCAAGAGTTTTCAATACTCTCACAAGCCAAGCATGTGCAGGTCATAGCTCTCTGGGGAGAAGTGGGGAAAAAAAATCCATTTATATCTTATTTTTCTTTATGCCATTTTTCATGGGTACATCAGGTCAGCCATTACTTATGCACCCTGGGCTGGGAGTTGTGTGGTCTCAGGCAAGAATCACAAATGTAAGCACCCACCAGGGCCATGGCAGAAATGTGACAAAGTGCAGGAGACTGGAAAGAGCTAGTGAAGAACTGGAATATAATCCACTTCCAACAAGTGGAAATGTCAGCCTACTTTTGCCAGCTGTTCACATTTCTTCTTCAAGAAACCAGAAATTTGGGGCCCCTGGGTGGCTCAATTGGTTAAGTGTCCGATTTCGGCTCAGGTCATGATCTCACAGCTTGTGAGTTCAAGCCCAGCACCGGGCTCTGTGCTGACAGTGCGAAGCCTGCTTCAGATCCTCTGTCTCTCTGTCTCTCTGACCTTCACCCACTCTCTCTCTCTCCCTTAAATAAACATTTAATGGGGAGCCTGGGTGGCTCAATCGGTTAAGCATCCAACTTCAGCTCAGGTCATGGTCTCTTGGTCCGTGGGTTTGGGCCCCGAGTCAGACTCTGTGCTGACAGCTCGGAGCCTGGAGCCTGCTTCGGATTCTGTGTCGTCCTCTCTCTCTGCCCCTTCCCCTGTTCATGCTCTGTCTATCTCTGTCTCAAAAATAAACAAAAAAAATTTTTTTTAAATAAATAAACATTTAAAAAAAGAAACAAAAGAAACCAGAAATTCATATTTTGCATAAAAGCTCTCATTTTTAAAATTTTGGCAACCAAAAAGAAACAATGGGTGCTATGCTCAAATCCTAGGGCCTCCTATTTCAGTGTGTGCAAGCTGACTTCCCAGCTGCCAGTAACAGCATCTCTGGGCCTGGGAGTTTCTCTGAAGCACTGGAAGCCCTGTTGTCTGTGTGCAGAGGCTGGAATTATCAGGGAGTTAATGTCCCAGGAGCAGGCCTCACCAGCTGATAGGACTTGGTGTATACATGCCCCAGCTCCCTCTCTCTAGGCTGGGATAATTCCGAGGCCTGTATCCTACAGTGCTTCCCAGACTTTCCACCAGGAGAAAGGACCATTACTAAAAAGTTTGATCATGGACCTTAATTGTCTTCTCAACTTTCTCTCTCTTGTGTCCATAATCCTCTGCTGGCGTTTTCTGGAATCACCTCCCATATAAGCTTTATGCACTTGAATCTTGAAACCTACTAATGATTTTTTTAATGCCCAGAGCCACTGTATAAGGTTGTACATCACGTCCATTTTTCAAGGACATCCATGAAGGGATAGAATGTGTGGAGGGTAAAATCCAGCCTAGCTTCTCCCACCAAGCCCACTTTAACAGCACTTGAGTGAGAGTGGTGTCAGCCAGAGACCAAAGCACCTTTCTGGAATTCACACATAGATGTCAAATGTACTGCCAGGAGCCAGAGAAACATGTCAGAGGCCAGAATGGCTCCTGGGTGACCAGTCTATACCTTCTGACATAGAGGATGCCTGAGTCTGCCTTTGCCGTGGAACAGAGCCCAGTCCTCGTTGCCATAACCCATCCTGCCTCCTCTCCCATGGATGACAGTTACCTTCCAGAGTTTTCTTATTTTCTCCACTATTTCTCATCAAAATTCCATCTGAAGGAGGTGGTAAATTAATTCCTTTACAGGTAGGTTTATATGATGAGCCAAGGTAGCACTATTGCCCAATGCAGAGGTATTTATGTTTTTTGGAAATGAAAAAGTCAACACAAAACATTCCTGTATTCGTTCATATAGTAAATATTTACTGAGCACCAGGCATTGTTCTATGTGCTTGGAAATAAGTGAGTGAAGAACATAGATGAGGGGGCGTCTGAGTGGTTCAGTTGGTTGAGCATCCAGACTCTTGATTTTGGCTCGGGTCATGATCTCACAGTTCATGAGATCAAGCCCCACACTGAGCTCTGCACTGATGGTGTGGAGCCTGCTTGGAATTCTCTTCCTCCCCCTCTCTCTGTCCCTCCCCTGCACTCTCTCTCTCTCTCTCAAAATAAAGAAATAAGCCTAAAAAAAAAAAAGAAAACAGGTAAGGGTCCCTGTCCTCATGTCACTTAAATTCTTATTAGAGGAGACAGTCAATAAACAAGCATACTTTATTTTACAGAGCTTTATTGAGATATAATGCACATACCAGAAAAATCCATTTAAAGTATACAGTTCAATGGTTTTTATTATACTGAGGTTTGTGCAGCCATCATTTTCTTCACCGCAGAAAGAAACCACATTCACATAAGCAGTCAGTCCCCATTCCACGACCCTCCCCCTCACCTCAGCCTCTGGCAACCACTAATCTGCTTTCTGTCCCTATGGATTTGCCTATTCTGAATATTTTGATATAAATGGAATCATGTGACATGGGACTTCCTGTAACTGACTTCTTTCAACACTAGCCTAATGTTTTTAAGGTTTATCCGTGTTGGGGTATATATCATTCATTCCTTTTTATAGCCAGATAATATTCCAATGTATGGATATACCACATTTGATTTATTCGTTCACAAATTAATGTTTATTTGGATTGTTTACACCTTTGGGTTGTCATGAAGAGTGCTGCTGTAAACACTCATATACATGTATTTGTTTGGGGACATATTTTCAATCCTTTTAGGTATATTCCTAGGGTGTAGGATTGGTAACCCTGTGTTTCACTTTTTGAGGAACGACCAAACTATTTTCCATAGTCACTGCACCAGTTTGCATTTCCACCAGCAATACACGAGCACTCCTATTTCTCCATACCCTCGCCAACACTTACCTTCTTTTCTTTTCTGTTATTGCCATCTCGGTGGGTCAGAAGTAGTATCTCACTGGGATTTTAATTCCTATCTCTGCAATGACTAATGACATTGAGCATCTTTGTTACATGCTTGTTGGCCATTTGTACATCTTCTTTGGAGAAATGGCTCAAGTCCTTTCAGTGTTTTTGAATTGGGTCGTTCATCTTTTTGCTGCTGAGTTAAAAGAGTTCTGCATATAATCTGGATACTTCTCAGTTGTAAGATTTGATAAATATTTTCTTCAACTGTGTGGGTTGTCTTCTCACTTTCTAGATGGCATCTTTTGCAGTACAAACTTTTTTCAATTTTGATGAAATGCAATTCATCTACTTTTCTTTTGCCACCTGTGCTTTTGGTATCATAAATAAGAAAGCTTTGTTAGCCTGAGGTCACAAAGATTCACTGCTCTGCTTTCTTCCAAGAGTTTTATAGCTTTAGCGGTTACATGTAGGTAGAGGTTTAAGATGCATTTTGAGTTAATGTTTTGCATACTGTATAAGGTAAGTGTCCAACTTCAGTCTTTTGCCTGTGGATATTCAGTTGTCTGAATTTTTCTTTCATCATTTAATTGCTTTGGTACCCTTGTTGCAATCAATGGAGCATAAATAGAGGGGTTTATTTGTGGACTGTCAATTCTATCCCATGGATCTATACAGCAAAAAAAAAGGGGGGGCAGTTAAAATTCAGATAGAGATTGTATTGTCTATAAATCAATTTGAGGACTATTTTCATCTTAACAGTATGATGTTCTCCAGACAGAAACAAGAGATGCCTCTCCATTTAATTCTTTGAGTTCTATTTTCTGACTTTCAGTGTACAAGTCTTGCACTTCTTTGTTAAATTCATTAAGTATTCTATTTGTTTTGACACTATGTAAGTGGAATTGTTTTTTTAATTTCATTTTTGGATTGTCCAGTACAATTTTTTTACTTTTTAAATTTAAATTCAAGTTAGTTAACAATAATTTTTTATATTGATCTTGTATCCCACAACCTCACTGAACTCATTTATTAGTTTTCATAGTTTTTTAGTGGATTTCTTAGGATTTTCTGTATATCATGTCATCCTCAAATAGAGATAGTTTTACAACTTCCTTTACTATCTGGCTGCCTTTTGTTTTTTCCTTGTTTAATTGTCCTGGCAGACATAATTTTTATTTTTTTTTATTTATTTTTTTATTCTTTACTTATTTTTGAGAGAGAGAGAGAGAGATACAGAGTGCAAGTAGGGGAGGAACAAAGAAAGAGGGAGACACAGAATCTGAACAAGGCTCTAGGCTCTGAGCTGTCAGCATAGAGCCCAGCACGGAGCTCAAAGTCACAAACTGCAAATTTATGACCTGAGCTGAAGTCAGACGCTTAACCGACTGAGCCACCCCAAGCAGACATAATTTTTAAAAAGTAAACAACACAGTATGTTAGAAAGTGACATGTACAATGGAGAAAAGAAAAAGTGGGGGTGCCTGGGTGGCTCAGTCGGTTCAGCGTCCGGCTCTTGGTTTCAACTCAGGTCATAATCTCACAGTTCATGAGTTGGAGCCCCATGTCCGGCTCTGGGCTAAGAGTGCAGAGCCTGCTTGAAATTCTTTCTCTCCTTCTCTCTCTGCTCCTCTCTGTCTCTCTGTCTCTCTGTCTCTCTGTCTCTCTCTCAAAATAAATAAATAAACTTAAAACAAAAGAAAAAGCATATCCAGGTAAGGAGTATGGGGTTCCTGGGGGTTAGAGTTGTGATTTTAATTACTCCTCAGTGAGGAGGTGACATTTGAAGAAAGACCTGAAGGAGGTGATGGAGTTGCAAGGGTTTAACATCCCAGCAGTGGGAACAGCCAGGGAAAGAGCAGAGGCAAGAATGTGACAGGCAGGTTCTCGAGGAACAGCCAGAGCCACTCTGTGGCTGCAGCAGAATAGCAAGGACGTCCCACGTACAGTCTTGTGATCAGAGGGGCTGGAGCAGAAGAGTGGCCTCACCTGACTTATGGTTTGGAAAAGATTGCTGAGGTTGTTGTGCAGAGAACCTTCCAAAGGGGTAAAGAAAGAATCAGGGAGGTTAGCTGGGGGCTAATGCAGTAATCCAGAGAAAGGTGACAGTGGACCAGGGCAGTATCCAGGGTGATAGTGATATTGAATTCTACATATATTTTAAAAACAGAGTTGACAAGATTCATTGACAGTGTGAAAAAGAGGAACCAAGATGAGCCCAAAGTCTTTGGCCTAAGCAACTGAAAGGTTAGGGTTGCCATCAGCTCCCTGGTGACAGCTGCAGAAGGAACAAGTTGGGGAAAGACCAAGAGTCACTTGACACGTTGAATTTGAAATGTCTATCCGACTTCCAAGTAGAGCTCTCAGGTAAAGAATTAGATAAACAAGTCTAGATTCCAGAGAAAAGCCTGAGTTTGAAATATAAATCGAGAATCTTTACCAACTAGATGGCATTTGAAGCCATGCAATGGAACATGAGCCCCAAGGGAGTGTGTCCATAGAGGAGACAGGAGGCCCAAGGTCTTAGGTGTGGAGTCTTCTGGTGTCAACAGGTTGGGAAGAAGAGACTGAACCTGGAAATGAGGCTGAGACGGAGCTGCCAGTGAGGTAGGAGGGAAACCAGGACTGTGCAATGACCTGAAGACAGGCGAAGAAAGTGTGTGGAGGAAGACCAAGTGATCAATTTTATCAATCACTTCTAAAGGTCAAGAAAGATGAAGGCCAAGGTCTGACCGCTGGCAAACTGCCCAAGGAGGGAACTTATTATTTTAGATATCACAACATGGAAAAAGAAGGCTTTTTTTCTCTATATTCCTTATTGTTGCAGAGGGGCACAGGTGGGCAGGGCTATGGGACAAGGGTAAGGGCCATAACGAAGCATGCAGCCAGAGATAGTACCTGGTTCTCTGGGGTCTGTTTAGCTTCCTACTGCTGCATAACAAATTACACCCAGCTTAGTGGTTTGAAACAACCTTCTCATCTCAAAGTTTCTAAAAGTCACAAATCTGGGCATGGCTCAGTTGGGTCCAAGATGTAAGAACTGTGGTCTTATCTGAAGGCTCACCTGGACGAAGGAGCTTGATTGCATGGTTGTCAGCAGGACTCAGTTCCCGCTGGCTGTTGGCCAGAAACAGAGAGCCGACAAGATGGAAGTCAGGCTTTTTGTTGCTTACTCACAAAAGTAACATCCCAGCACTTTTTTGTTTGTATGTCATTTTGTTTTTATGGGTTTTTTTTTTTTTTGACATTCCAGCATTTTTGCTGTATTCTCTTTGTTAGAAGCAAGTCACTAGGTTGAGCCCACACTCAAGGGTAGGGATTACACTGGACCATAAGTACCAGGAGGCAGGGGTCATTACAGGTCATGACAGAAACTGCCCACCACAAGCAGGTCCAGTGCTTCCAAATGGAATTGGGGGGGGAGGGGAGCCCACACCACATTGACTGGCATTTCTTTAGTGCATATAAATAATGAAAAACAAGGAAGTTATTTCTACTCAGGAAATGAACTTATCAGTGAAGCTCTTTGTCAATACTTGTCATGTAAATCCAGGTCTTAATATGCCAAAAAAACTTACCAGAAGGAAATGTCTATCCTATTGATGGTTTTATTCAACTTAAAGCAATGATGCTCATCACGAGCACCACAACTAAATGGAAAGTTCTTTGAGCACAAAGATAATCTTCTTACAACTCAACACCAGCATGCCACCTTGCATACAATTTGCATACGTGAATGACACATTTTGCAATGTGGTAATTCTCAAAAACAAGAGTGGCAAATTATAGAAGAGGTAGGTTGGGTCATTCCTGTGAGTCCAGTTCCATGAGGTCAAATTTGGGCTCTGTGACTTATCACCTGTGTGATGTGGAGCAAGTCATTCCACTTCTCTGTGCTACAGGAGCTGCATATATAGAATGCAGGTACTAATCCCCATCCCCCAGACCACTATGTTGGTTAAATGTGATACTGCATGCAAAGATACTAAACACAGTCTTGGACATCTGGTCTACCACAAGTGCTTGATCAAAGAAGGTCATCATTATTACTGCTATTTTAATGAACATAAACTGTATTTTTTGTATTTTTTTAATGTTTATTGTTTATTTTTGAGACAGAGAGAGACAGGGGAGGGGCAGAGAGAGAAGGAGACAAAGCAGTTTCCAGGCTCTGAGCTGTCAGCACAGAGCCCAATGTGGGACTCGAACCCACAAACCGTGAGATCATGACTTCAGCCAAAGTCCGATGCCTAACTGATTGAGCCACCCAGGTGCCCCTAATGAACATAAACTATAATAACTGAAGGCATTTGTATGGAATGAGATGACTAAATAAATTAAAGCATAAAAGTTCCTTTACAGTTATACAGTGTATACCTGGCTCATAGCAAGTGTTTAATAAGTGGACATTAATATTATGACTATTAGCTTTAGGCTGAAAATGATAATTACTGAAGAAATTTGCATGCATGCATACTCATTTACTCTTAACTATATCCATTCTTCAAGAACAGTCCTCAGCACACCTCTTCCTGGTATCCTTCCTGATTGGTCATATCTAGTTTCAGTGCCTTTAATAAAACTTTACCTATCATTTATCTGTAAGGAAAATTTGTCATGCTCTGTGCCTATGTGCCCCCAGATGCTGAATGCTATTCTCAGGCCTGTTCTGGGCATGCCCTATTTCCCTCATTTGGTTGTGACACCTCAAGAGCTGGACCATGTTTTCCTCCCTCCACACAACCCCAGGACCTGGCCCTCTGTTGTATGCCCAGTCCTGAGCCACCCAATCCACGTGCCATACCGCCCCAGACACGGTCGTTCAGGGGCACAGCCAGATACTACTGCTGGGAGATCATTCGAGCAGGCTGCCCAGAGGGTGAACAGCAAGGCTGATGGAGGGCTTTAGAGAGGGCAGGAGATAGACGAAGAAACAGAAGCATGCCGCCAAAAGGGCAAAGGCAAGCTTCATGGTCACATTCATCCTTACAGAGAGTGGTGGCCATGGGTAACAGCTGCTCCTGCACCAAAGCCTCCCACATGGCCATGAAGTTGAATGATGGGGATTCAAACACGGCTCTGTCTCAGCCTGCTTCATGAGGTACAGTCATTCCATGGTGAGGGGAGCCTTTGAAAGTGAATTTGGTCAAAAGGAGAGGGAAGGTTCTTGAATCAGCCAGCACAGCTCTGTCAGAACCTGTGTGGCTTTAAGCAGCTAACTTAACCTCTCTGAGCCTCTCAGTTGTCATAATAGCTAATACTTACTAAGAAATTCCCATGTACAAGGCACTGTTCTCAGCGTTTAATATCATGATAAGCCAAGTAGGTAAGTATCTATTTTAATGATGAGGAAACTGAGGCAAGGGGAGGTGAAAAACTTACCCTGGCTCATGTAGCTCAGAAGTGATACAGGCAGGATTTGAATCCACATTCCCATTATGGTTCTAACTTCATGCACTAGTGAGGGCTTTCCAGAGAAACAGAACAAATGGGATATGCAAAAAGAGATTTATTATAAAGAATTGAGGCACACAATTAGGGAGACTGACAAGTCCCAAGATCTGCAGAGTGAGGTGGCAAGTTGGAGACTCAGAAGAGCTGTTAGTGTAGTTCTAGTTTGAAGGCCAACAAGCTCAAGACGCAGGAAGAACCAATGTTTCAGTTTAAGTCTGAAGGCTATAAAAAGCTGATGTCCCAGTTTGAAGGCTGTCAGGAAGAAAGAATTCTCTCTTAGGGGAAGGTCAGCCTTTTTGTTCTGTTCAGGTCTTCATGATTGGATGAGGCCCACCCACATTAAGGAGAGCGATCTACTTTATTCAGTTTTAATTTAAATGTTAAACTCATTCAAAACCACCTTCACAGATACACCTAGAATGTTTGATTATATATATCTGGACAGCCCATGAGCGAGGCAAGTTGACCGTAAAGTTAACCATCAGGTCTCACACGTGTTACTTAAGAATTAAATGAGACACTATTTGCAAACATTTAAAAAAAGGGGGGGAGGGGGCTGGCAAACAGTGATCAGTAAATGGTAGCTTAAAAAGAAAAGATGGGAATGCAAGCTGGTGCAGCCACTCTGGAAAACAGTATGGAGGTTCCTCAAAAAACTAAAAATAGAACTACCCTACAACTCAGCAATTGCACTACTAGGCATTTATCCAAGGGATACAGGTGTGTTGTTTCAAAGGGACACATCAGCCCCATGTTTATAGCAGCACTATCAACAATAGCCTAAGTATGGAAAGAGCCCAAATGTCCATCGATGGATGAATGGATAAAGAAGATGTGATATATATATATACACACACACAAATATATATATATACACACACACACACACACACACACACACACACACACAATGGAGTACTACTCGGCAATCAAAAAGAATGAAATCTTGCCATTTGCAACTACGTGGATGGAACTGGAGGGTGTTATGCTAAGTGAAATTAGTCAATCAGAGAAAGACAAAAATCATATGACTTCACTCATATGAGGACTTTAAGAGACAAAACAGATGAACATAAGGGAAGGGAAACAAAAATAATATAAAAACAGGGAGGGGGACAAAACAGAAGAGACTCATAAATATGGAGAACAAACTGAGGGTTGCTGGAGGGGTTGTGGGAGGGGGGATGGCTAAATGGGTAAGGGGCATTAAGGAGTCTACTCCTGAAATCATTGCTTCACTATATGCTAACTAATTTGGATGTAAATTTTAAAAAATAAAAAAGAAAGTTAAAAGAAAGTTAAAAAAAAAAAGAAATGTAATGACTCTTAGGTACATCAAAAATATATGCATTCATGAGACTGTATGCACACACAACTTTGAATTGTCCAATTATAAAATTTAAAAATATATATTATATATTAATGTATATGTATTATTAATTATGTATTATATAACTACAGATTTTACTCAACTTATAATGGGGATGCCTCACAATAAATAAGTGCATCATAAGTTGAAAATAAAAAATAAAAGGAAAGAAAAGAAGTTTAAAAGGAGGTGAGTGACTCAGCCTCATTATTAATAAGTAGGTTTGAGGTTCAGGGTTTGGCATGGGTTTTACTCATTTGTTATTAAATGTGCAGCCTGGGACACCCTCCTAGACCAGAAAAATCCATACAGGGGACATTAGACTTCCAATATTTGGTACGAGAAGGCCATGAGAGAAGGGTCACCCATTCATCCAAACTAAGTTTCAGCAGGCATTTATTAAGTGCTTGCTGCTTGCCAGGCAATGTGCTGGAATCTCATCTGCTCACTTCCTGCAATCTTCACAGTGCCCCATGCACAAGTCGCCATCATTCCCACATGACAGACAGAGACAGAAGCACAGAGAGCTGGAGTGCCTTACTCAGGATCTCTGAGCTGATGAGTGATAGAGTCAACACTTGAGTTCAGATCCGCAAAATATGTCCCTTCATTTCTATGCCAAAGATGTCTACCTGGTTTCCAAGGATCTGGCAAATGCACCCCAAATCAGGGCTAAGATCTTGCCCTAAGACCTTCCACAAACTCACTTTGGTCAAGATGAAATAAATATGCATGGGCTCAGGTTTTAGTAATCGCCACTTTGGAACCTACTCAGTCGAGCAGAGGAAAAACATCAGTTATTTCAGTAAAAAACGTTTTTCTTATTCTAGTCCATCAGTGTATCGTCCAAAGTTACAGAGGGAAAAAAACAACCTGAGGGAAGTTCTGTCCCCTTCCTGTATGCTTACTCTACTCCAGAATCAGATGGACGTGCTAGAGAGGTTGACTGTCATACCAGCTGTTTTTAATGGTAACTGCACTGCCTTGCTCCCCACCTAAGAGCTCTCTGTGGGAGAGAAGAAAGCCTGAACTCAGAGCTTCTCTGCGAGGCAGCCCACAGCAGGAGTCAGGATTCTGCTCTGCAGAGGAGGACCCAAGGATAGAGAGGAAGAGACCTGTTCCAGGGCAGAAGGTGGACACAGGGGATCTCTAGAGGTGAGCCTTAGACCACAAGTCTTTTAAAGAGATGGACCTTTCAAGGGAAGGGAGTGCAGATGGCCTGACCTATAATGGTGGCTTCCCACTATTCCCTGTGCTGTGAAGCAGCCTCACTGCTGGGTCTGTGTAGCCCTCAGAAGCACATCAAAAGTGCCTGGGTGAGTTTAAACATTTGGAAACTAAGATAAGAATCAGAGGCAAGCAGCCGATGCTTTTCTCTTCCTCTGGGGTCAGTTCCATTTTCAGAGCCCTCCTGAGTCTAGTGAATGACCTTTGACTGCCTCCAGAGAGGCCAAGACCAGGAGGGCAAGTGGTCTGGCAAAGGGCATGAACCGTCTCCAGAAGTCCTGGGCGTCTTTTGTTACTTTCACACAGCACATGGGGTTAACATTCCCACTGACTCAGGGAAGATTCTCCAAGGATAATGAGTGCAATATGAAACAGGGCTTCCCCCCCCCCCCCCCGCCGGCAACTGGGCTTGAAGGGGGGAAACAGCAATCAGGACTCACTCAAGTTCCAGGCTTCTCCAAGGAGGGAAGAGCCCCCAGGAGTTTCATTTCTTTTGCTCAGTTTGGAGACATTTTCCCCCAAATCATTCTGTTCAGCCCATCTTCAGCCACAACTGGCAGAACCTACAACATGGTTCTCATGAGCTTTAGGAATCCAGCTTCCTAATTTTTTTCCAATTCCAAATATAAAACAAACCAAAAAAGCATTAAAATAATTGTACTTCAAAGACTCTTTCTAATTCCTAGTGGCCACAATGAAATTAAATAAGAATCAGTCTCTCTCTCTCTCTTTCTCTCTCTCTCTCTCACTCCCTGTCTCAATCTCTCCCACTCTCTCTCTACTTTTTCTCCCATCTTTAAGGAAAGGAAAATAAAAGCTAAAGGACACAGGGCCCATGCAAGCCCAGGAAATACTTGCATGAAGCTTCTTTAGCTTCTAACTAGCATTTGTAACTGGGGATTAGCAGAGCAGCCTCTTGTAATTACTGTTGTTGCCCCATTTGTGGCTATCTCCGTGAGGCCAGTAAATCTTGAAATTACAGGCTGACCACCCTGGAGAACTGAGACAGAGTCAGCCACATCTCTCAAAGGCACTGCCCTGGGCGATTCCCACCCCCCTCAGCTGACTTGCTTGCCAAGGAGAGGGCCCCGCCTGGGAGTGACTCCCCAGACCTCACAGTGGCTTGGAAGTAAATAAAACCAGGGTGGGTGGCCCAGGAGGCCCTGCACCCCTTGTGAGTAGAACATGGGGCAGCTGGCTCCTAAGGTCCCCATCACTTCCATCACCCTGCCCCAGCTTGGACTCCTGGTTAGGGCCCCAGAGATGAACCAGGAGGACAGACACATAGAACTGAGAAGGGGAATGTAGAAATGCCTTGAAAAGGAGACTTTGTCTCTTGAAATACTGTTCCTCTCTATTGAGGAACATGGTACCTGCAGAGGACAATTAGGTTAACATTACCTGTCATTTTGTATAAATGGAGCTCAACATATGACTTGAGATTTAACCACAATTGTGACCATGACTTTTTTAAAGCATTTATTTATTTATTTTGAGAGAGAGAGAACGTGCCTGTGCGTGGGGGATGAGCGGAGAGACCAGGAGAGAGCATTCTAAGCCGACCCTATACTGTCAGCCCAGAGCTGGACATGGGGCTTGAACCCATGAACCGTGAGCCAAAACCAAGAGTTGGACACTTAACCACCTGAGCCACCCAGGCACCCCTTGACCATGAATTTAAATGAGAAGTTATAATGGATCTTCATAACATGTGACTATTCTAAACCTCTAAAAAAATGTCAAAGTATTCAAAATCAAATAGCCAACACCTACTGACTGTTGCTCAGGATGCTGTCTGGGCTATTTTTGAAATGACACTCTTAGTTCACCTTACACCTTCACGAGGACAAAGATCAGGAATGACATTTACATTTTCTCTCTGCAGGTCCTTTAAAAGGAAACATTTTTTGTTTTTTCCCCCTATAGTCTGAGGCCTTAAACACCACATTTAAATACATTAAGACAGGACCAGGATTAGGAGATGTTAAAGGCCCTCCCAATGCCAAGAGCCTATGATAATGAAAGGCAATCTCAGTGTTCTGCGCCTGGTGATTTTGCCCCCTTACATGACGCATTTCATTCAGCTTTTTCAGTTCGGTTACAGATACCTACGAAATCTGCTTTACGACTGCCTCTTTCAATTCTGCCACTTACAAAAGCACAGTAGCATATTATTTTGTGTGAATTCGTATAAATAACACATGGAGGTATACATTAAAATAATATTTCCCAAGCCATTTAGCACTTAGTAGTGGCTGGCTGTGCAAATAATCTGTCTTATCTACTCTCAGCTGAGGTCTGCCAGACCCTGCACTCAACGTCCTAATTCCCCACCTACACTCCCTTCAGCATCTCAGAACAGGTGCCACCGGGGGCTCTGAGGAACCCTGCCTGACAAGGCGTCCCGTAGGGCTTGAGTCTTTGCCTTCTTGCGAAGAGAATGACCCAGAGGTCAGGAGACTTGTCCAAAGCCACAGAACAAAAAAGCCTAAATAAATAAATAAATAAATAAATAAATAAATAAAATGCTTTCTTCCTACTGTCCCTTCTGCTGTCCTCAGAACACTGGAGGTCTGAGAAGCGCCCATTCAGATCTGGATACTGCTGGCTTTTCACTTCAGAGGGGAGATCCATCCACCACACTGATTGCTGCACTACACAAAAGGCTTTCTGTACACAGACAACAGGAAGTTCTGAATTATGATTCTTACACAACGTTGCATTTTAAAAACTGACCGAAAACGAAAAAGAGAAAGAGACGAAACAGGGCAAGAGGGTGGAGAGAGATGTAGGAAGGGAGGAAGAAGCGCAGGGGAAGTCCCAGGAAGCTGTTTTGCAAAAGAGGTCACAGGGCAGTCGCTCCAGGAGCTGCTGGGAGGGAAAGGGTGGAAGCCCAAGAATTCCCTGCCGGCCGGGGATCACTTTGGAACTGTTTACCGCGAGAGCCCCCAGGGCGGGAGCAGTGCCCCCTGCGGCGCAGACTTCAAAGTGCCGGTCGGACATTAACATACTGATCCTTCCGCCCCTGCCACCCCCAGCCTCTGGGAGCCTCTGGGGGTGGCCATCTGCCGCGGGGAAACTGAGGAAGAAAAAGGAGCCAGTGGAGAAAGTGGGGATAGCTCCGCGACTCTGCCAAGACCCATTACTAACACCAGCCATCAAAGGTTACTGCCCTTTGTCATCAGCCGCCGGCCTGCACGCCCCAGGGCTTGAAAGAGACAGTTCTCTCTGCGGCCAGAGATACAGGAAGTCCCAAGTGAATAATAAAAATCCAGTAGTTTCCAGGCCCCTTCCATTCAAGGCGGGCTGTCTCGGTGGCCCACTTTGATACCGACCCTTACTGAATTCCTAAGGACTGGCAACATCCCGGCATGCCCTCCCGCAGCCCCCCAAATATTTGCATCCATTCAATGCTTGGATTCCCTCTCGGCCTCCTACAGAGAAAAGGCTGCTGGAAACCCAGACGCCCCGTGGAGGGGACTGGTGCCAAGTCGTCTGGGGCCCCCTCCCCCGGGGAAGCAGGAAGCACAGCCAGCCTTGTCACCATGCCCTAAAGTAGGATGGATGGCCCCGGTAAGCCGATCCTCGCTAATGTAACCATAGGTGCTATTTCATATAAATACATCCACCCAGACATTTCCCATCAGCACAGCGCCTTTCCCCGAGGCCGGCTCTCCCGCCTCTGCCCCCTCCACAGCCTCCAACCACCCGGGTTAATGACATGCTCCGGGTGGGGACCCGAGTGTGTGAAGTGTCTTTGCAATGGCAAATAAGGGGCCCCCAAAGCCTTCCTTTTCTTCATTTATCATTTTCTATAATGTACCTATCACATCCCCTGCTCCTCTCGTCTTTGCCAAACTAAACAGCCTTAGTCGGGCTAATCTCTCCTCAGATGGAGACCAGGGCCATAAATCTAATCACTGTGCAAAGAAGGCCTTCCCTGACCATGCCTTGGGCGCTCGGCACAGCACATATTCTAACACACACAGCAGATAATGGTAGAGCGCTGTCACAGGGCACGTTATAAAATACAGATGTTGCAATAATGCCCCTGTTGTGAAGTTTCAGCTGTAAATTGGCCAGCCCGCTAAAGAGATAAAGGCCATTTAATTTGCTCATCAACCCCACCCTCTCTCTCCTTTGTCCTTTGTCTCCTTTGGCACATTATGTTTGAATGAAATTTGGGGTGGAAACTGGAAAAAGAGGACTAGGCTCTGGCTGTGTGAGGATAACACGGTATTAAATCCTATTAGCTTCTTGAATTAATTTTAAAAGGTAATGACTTCAGTTAAACATGCTGTCTGGGTGCATTTTTTAAGAAACAGGATACCTTCTCAAGTCCCCAGATCTGATTTAACACTTCCCACACTCCCGTGACGTGCGGAGGCATACTTCCCATTCACCTTTTTCTCCCAGTCATCCAGGCATTGACAAGGGATGTCGTGAACTTATTAATGTCTTTTTCAACAAATACTAAATTTTCCTGGTGTTCTGCTTTCAGAAAGTGAGAGGAAGG
Organism: Acinonyx jubatus; assembly: GCF_027475565.1. Lineage (NCBI taxonomy): Eukaryota > Metazoa > Chordata > Mammalia > Carnivora > Felidae > Acinonyx > Acinonyx jubatus. The sequence continues at coordinate 63,809,812 of NC_069391.1, forward strand.
GAGACTTTTATACATCTTTAGAGAAGAGCAGCAGTGGGCTAAATCTCACAGAACATATCTCAGAGATGCTAATGTAAGATCTTCAAGGAAGGCAGGTTTACTGAGAACTTCCCTGAGTCACCGAGGAAACCACATTCTCCTTTCATCTTTCTCCTCTCCCAATCCTCCTCAAAAGAGGCGAGTAGTTCCAAGAGATAGAAAGTACTGGAAAGAGGAAATATGAACACTTTGTTACTTTTCATGCTTTAAATGTCTGCCTGGAGCAAAGAGCTGAGTTTGAGACTTGGGAGGAATGAGTTATGGGCCACCACCAGCGCCCAAGAAACAAATCACCTGGCTCGGCTTTCCCCACACAGGGCCATGGAACTGAAAAACCCCACTGTTTTGTCTGGCTCTCATCTTGAACAGTAAATAGCCTGGAAAAGACCTAGGTCCCAAGTTACCTGATGACCCAGGATTCCCCAACAGGTCAAGGTGAGAAGCTGGGAACTACCAGAAAACCCTCAATTCTAAGAGTAAGGGTGGACCATCTTATCGAGCCATCAATTTATCTGATGGTAAGCACTTGAAAATATTAACGCATACCTTAATTTTCTGTAAACGTACACACCTAATGTACGTACCTAAAATATTATGCATATATTTATTTTGTATTAAATGTAAAATTCACATAAACCTTTATAGAGAGATGGAACAATGCAACAAATTTTGAACGTATCCCTTTAGAAGTCTCACAGCTGGCAGGTGCATCCCTTCCTCCAGAAGTCAAGTTTGAGAAGCATCTTAGTGGGCCATAGCCCATCCCCTAGAAACACAGAGCCAGGAAGGAGTTGGGGCCTAAAGAAGAAAATTAATGTTAATATTGCAGAGGCCTGGGTGGGGAGTAGCTGAGCAGCACAGGAAGCTGCTCAGAGGAACACAGGGTCCAGGATTGGAGTCCAGGTGTTCCAAGAATTATCCCGATGAGGTACAGGAGCCATAACAAGATAAATAGCAAGAGTCAGGACCTTTCTTGTAGTAGATCAAGAGAGATCTTGAGAGAGCTTCCTCTCTCTTAGTTTGAGCTCCCCCTCCCCCACTGCCCCAAGCACACCCTGAGATAAGAATTCAAACGCAAGCAGTTTACTTAGTAGGGGATCCTAGGAAACACCAATTGGGAGTGGAGAAGTGAGATGGAGTAAGAGAGGCCATCCATTAGGGATGCATAGTCAAGCAAGCTACCACAGTGAACAACTGGAGCTTGATGTCTCTGGGGAATTCTGGAAGATACCATAGAACACATGATTCCACAGCATCTCACTTGATGTGCAAGGGCACTGGGGTACTTTACACGCCAACTTCCAACAATCACTGGTTGGAGGCTGTTGGGGGTGAAGAGTGGTCATGAATTCCCTGCATTTGGGCCTGCTTGAGTAGAGCTCACTCCAGAAGACCAAAAAAAGCCCTCAGGCAAAGAGAGGCCAGGGCTGGCAGTTTGAGATGAACATGCCCTTAAAAGGGTAAGGGTGAGGGGGTATGGGCAAGGTGGACACAGCAACTGCTGTAGCCTCTGCATGGAGGGCTCTGGTCCTCCTAATGATTGAGCATCATACACGGTGGTTGATCTTTAGATAAAATGATGTACCATCACCACCAAAAGCTTTTGTATCAGGCAATGTAGATGCTTTCTATTTGGTTCTCCCAACAAACCTATGGGAAGATGCTGTGATTATAGACAAGCTAATTGGCCATTACAGTTGAGTAGCTTCTGCAGAGTCCTGCCACGGGTAAAGCTGGGATCTCAACCTCAACTCTGTGGTTATAACCTCTGCATATGTGGCCAATATAGAATGCCTGCCCAGTCACACCCTCTTTTGCAGGTTACTGCCTTACCCATGGCCCTGCCAGGAGGCACAGTTAGGTTTTTTGTAACATGTGCCTGAGCTTTCCCACCTTACCTGTCACTTGAGGTCCCTCATACAGTTGTAGCCAGCCTATAGCTGAAGCTGAGTTCGTCTGAAATCTTCTCCACTCACCCGCACGGTGCCTGGTCTGAGATGTCTGAAAACGCTTGAGACTGGCTGGGCATCTCTCATTCTCTCTCTCTATGGCCTCTTCATATAGCTAGCTTGGGCTTCCTCACAGCATGGTGATCTTGGAGAAGTTAGAATTCTTCCATGGCTGCTGGTTTCTCCCAGAGTGAGTGTGCCAAAGCATTGCTTTCACTGTATTCTATTTCTCAAAAGTCACCAGCCTGCTCAGACTCAAAGGATAGAATACCTTCCATCTCTCCATGAGGGAATGTATGCATACAGGGAAAGAGCAAATTGAGGGAGGGTAGCCATCTTGGAGACAAACCATCCCATAGCCACTGGCTTTTTACTTCAAGCACTGGCAACTATTTGAGACATTATCTGCCCATGGCAGATGGCATTCCAGAGAGTTCACACTCCCAGGAGCAGTTCTTAACTGCAAGTCAAAGGGAGTCTAAATGTTCCAACTTCCTCACACTTGACTGAGCTAAATCAGAGGTAGAATCTGCATAGTCCCCAGAGTGATTGAGCCACAATCACCCAGAGTAGATACCTGCTTCTTGCCATACCCACAGTGGTTGCCTTACCCTCTCCAACTCAATTCTCCACTGTTCTACCTGCACCTCCTGAGATCTCCTCTCCAAAAAAAACAACTTCACCAAAAAGACTATTAGAACTAGTACACAAATCCAATAAAGTTGCAGGATACAAAACTAATATACAGAAATCTGTTGCATTTCTATACACTAATAACGAAGTAGCAGAAGAAAAAATTAAGAAAACAATCCCATTTACAATTGCAGCGAAGGGGCGCCTGAGTGGCTCAGTTGGTTGAGCGTCCGACTTTGGCTCAGGTCATGATCTCAGGGTTTGTGGGTTAGACCCCCATGTCAGGCTCTGTGCTGACAGCTCAGAGCCTGGGGCCTGCTTCAGATTCTGTGCCTCCCTCTCTCTGCCCCTCCCCCACTCACACTGTGTCTCTGTCTCTCAAAAATGAATAAAAAAATTACAAAAAATAAAAAAAAATTACAATTGCAGCAAAAATAATACAATAGGAATAAATTTAACCAAGGAGGTAAGAGACGTGTACTCTGAAAACTATAACACTGATGAAAGAAATTAAGAATGAGACAAATGGAAAGATATTTCCACCCTTACACATTGGAAGGACCAATATTGTTAAAATATACATACTACTAACGCAACCTACAGATTTAATGCAATCTCTATCAAAATACCAATAATACTTTTCACATGACTAAAAAAAATAATCTGAAAATTTTTATGGAATCACAAAAGACCTGAATAGTCAAAGAAATCCTGAGAAAGAAGAACAAAGACAGAGATATCACAATCCCAATTTCAACATATACTACAAAGGTATTGTACTCAAAGCAATAAGGTATTGACACAAATATAGACACATAAATCAATGAAACTGGTTATAAAGTCTAGAAGTAAACCCATGCTTATATTGTCAATTAATCTTTGACAAAGGGGGCAAGAATATACGATGGAGAAAAGACAGTCTCTTCAATAAGTGGTGCTGGGAAAACTGTACAGCTACATGCACAAGAATAAAACTAGACCACTTCCTCACACCATATATAAAAATAAATTCAAAATGGATTAAAACCCTAAATGTAAGACCTGAAACTATTAAATTCCTAAAAGGAAATACAAGCAGTAATCTCTTAGCAACTTTTTTCTGGATACCTCTTCCAAGGCAAGAGAAACAAAACCAAAAATAAACAAATGGGACCACACCAAAATAAAAACCTTTTGCACAGCAAAGGAAACCATCAACAAAACAAAAAGGCAACCTGATGAATGGGAAAATATTTGCAAATGATATATACAATAAAGGGTTAGTATACAAAATATATAAAGAGCTTATACTACTCAACACCAAAAAAAAAAAAAAAAAAAAACCAATGAAAACAAGCAGATGACATTTTAATAAATATACATTTTCCCCAAAGGAAACATTCAGATGGCCAACAGACACGTGAAAAGATGTTCAAAACCACAACGAGACATCACCTCACACCGGTCAGAAAGTCTAGTATCAAAATGACAAGAAATAAGAAGTGTTGGCAAGAATGGGGAGAAAAGAGAACCCTCATGCACTATTGGCAGAAATCTAGACTGTGGTACAGCCACTGTGGGAAACAATATTTGACTATTCGGGGTCTTTTGTGATTCTATAAAAATTTCAGATTATTTTTTCTAGTTCTATTAAAAATACTATTGGTATTTTGATAGGGATTGCATTAAAACTGTAGGTTGCATTGGTAGTATGTATATTTTAACAATATTGGTCCTTTCAATCCATGAGGGTTGAATACCTTTCCATTTGCTTGTCTCATCCTTAATTTCCTTCATCAAAAAATTACTAGAAAATACCATATAATCCAGTGATTCCACTACTGGGTATGTACCTAAAGAAAACTGAGAAAACACTAATTTGAAGAGATATATGCATCCCTTCATCTATTGCAGTATTATTTGCAATAGGCAAGATATGGAAGCAACTTAAATGTCCATTGGTAGATAAATGGATAAAGAGGATGTAGTTTATATACACAATGGAATATTACACAGCCATAAAAAAGAACAAGATCTTGCCATTTGCAACAACATGTATGGACCTAGAGGGTATTATGCTAAGTAAAATACATCAGGCAGAGAAAGACAAATACTATATAAGTTTAAAAACAATTGAACGAACACACAAACAAAAAAAAACCAAAATAGACTCATAAATACAGAGAACACACTGGTGGTTTCCAGAGGGAAGGGGACTGGGGGGATGGGCAAAACAGGTGAAGGGGATTAAGAGGTACAAACTTTCAACTGTAACATAAATAAGTAATAAGGATGAAAAGTACAGCAGAGAGACTATAGTCAATAATATTGTCATAAGGTTGTACAGTGACAGAGGGTAACTACACGTATCATGACAAGCATTAAGTAATGTATAGAATAGTCGAATCACTATATTGTACACCTGAAACATTGCATGTCAGCTATACTTCAATAATAAAAATTGAAAAAAAAAATTGCACCCAAATCTTTTTCTCAAAGTCTGCTTCTGAGAGAACCTACCAAACACATACCCCATATTCTCCCAAAATCTTCCTTTCTTGGGTAAATTAACTATAGTTGCTTTCTTTTGCTTTCAAGCAAAGAACCATAAGTGATAGAGTCTAGAAAGGAGACAGAGAGAGAGTATGAGAGCCACAATTGTCTGAGTGCCAGCCGGCATCGTTGAGGGACATAACAGTGAAGCCACAGAGGAGGCTGCTCTGTGGAAGAGATTGGGGCAAGCCCATACAAAAAGAAATGACTCTTCAAGGAGGCCATACTGCAGTTTTGTTCCACTTGTCACTTGTGACTCTCAGTCTCTATGGACTGTCTTGCCCTTGGAATAAGAATATGATTGGGTCGCCTGGGTAGCCCAGTTCGTTGGGCGTCTGACTCTTGATATCAGCTCAGGTCGTGATCGGAGCCCGCTTGGGATTCTCTTTCTCTCTCTCTCTGCTCCTCCCCCTCAAAATAGATAAATAAACATTAAAAAAAAAAAAAAGAATGTGACTCTGTCTCTTCTCTCCTGTCCCATCCCCTATAGGGATTGGCCTTATGTGTGAGCTCTGTGACTTAAATAACAAATGGAATGTCCTCTTGTCCCAAACATCTCCACTAACAGAGACGTAGGAGGATTAACAGAAATAAGGACATTTTGTCGCTTTCCTAAGGTATGTCTGGGGACAATAAAGTTGATAAAATTTGACCTTTCATGGGATATACTGAGAGATTTAGTGAGGGCTGATGGAAGAGGTTATAGAAGCCCAGAGGACAATCTGGAGGACATTTTGGCACGATTTGTAGGATTTCTGGTCAGAATTAGATGGTAAAGGATTGTGTGGGTATCTAACCAAGGCTTCTATTCTACATTAGGTATTTATATCTGGGGACCCCAAAACTCTAAAAACACAGACATTCCTCTTCCATAGAGGAAAACATTGATTTGAAAAACACAGGAAGCACCTGATATAGAAAGGTTCAGTGACTTATCCAAATAAAACCTATGAGACTGGGTTCATAGTAGAGTATCCAGATAATTTATCATCTAAACTGGAACACTTTTGAAAGTGAAACAGGGAACTATGAATAATTAAGCCAGGACAACTGGCACAAACCAGGATGTTCCAGGCAAATTGTGACATGAGTTTAGGAGCCCAGGGCACATTCTGCTTCCCCAACTGGAAGACATGTTTGGCTGCAAGTGAAAGTCTAGGATCTGCAGTTAAATAAAACTGGTAAGTCCCATATTCCTGCTTGGTAGGTATGGAATCGTGGAAAATGTGGGAAATGCGCTGGTCTTAGAACTAAAAAGACCAGCATCCAAGCCCAACTCTACACCTCCTTAACTGACAGGACTTGGGCAGATCTCTTTACCTCAATTAACCCAATTTCCTCTTCTGTAAAATTGGGGTGATTCCCCACCATTCACAGGGGGTGTTGTGGAGATCAAAGACTGATGTAAGAGAAAGCACTTTGTAGGCTCTCATCCAACAAACGGGCGGTGGTGTTGTTATTTGTCCATTCCGCAGCAAATCTGGGCAACCTCATTGCATGAAAAAGGTCAGATCTGATACGTGATTTGTAGCAAAGTTATGGGAAAAATTGCCCCCGCATTTCCATTCTGTTGACTTCATCTTGAGGCATGTCCTTTTTCAGACCACAAGGCCCCTCCTTTCACTCAATGTGAAGGCAGTTTTGACCCTTGAACTTTTAGCACCTTCCTCATTGGGGAGAAAGAACAGCTCCACATTTAAGTGAAAACGCATGTATATTCCTTGACTCTCTGCCTGACACCACTCACTTTCACCAAGAACAGGCAACAGGAGTAGCTTGTGTTCAGCACTTGGACGTCTGCGTGGCCAGCTTGAAGGGTAACATGGAAAAACTTATAGGGGCATGAGGAGAATAATATGGAGGTTTTCAGCTGTAAAAGAAGACCACACACATGGTCCCATGTGGATTGCGCCCTGGACCCTCTTCAAAAACATGGAAGTTGCACGCTCTGCAGCCATGCGTAGGCCTGGTTTAATTAACAGTAGGCCACAAACGGGCTGGCAAACATGATGTCGAAAGGCTGTCCATTTCTGTGGTAGAAATTTCCCATTGCTCTGTGTTCCCTGATAAGATACTATGTGTGGAGAGTACAACCTGAATGTTTGGCAGATGGTTCCATCTGTTTTTCCATCATTTTGAATTTAGCAGGAAAACCCCAAGATGTGTTTTGACACAAGCATGCTTTTTTCCTTCTCCGAATTTTGAAATGGCTGTGTTTGGAGGCTAATTAAATCCATATGCTTCTGATTCATTTACACTTAACTCATCAAAATGTTGTTTTGTAATAGTCATTTGAAGTCCAAGTCGCCTCTCTTGAGCCTTTTTTTCTAAAAACCAGGAAGCTATGGTTTGCCAGCCAACAGCAGGGTTCTCATACCAAAAGGTTCAAATATGGTTCAAGACAAGACCCTACACCCTGGAGATTCTAGCGGTTAGGAATTGTCCTAAAACATCACCGTCAAGTGTAGGGTGTGACTGAATCTGCTGTTACTCTCCAAAGACACTGTTCAGAATGGTAGAACACAATTTGTGAGAGAGAAAAATTGTGCTAGAATCACTGGGCCCCATAGGGAAATTTAGTTTAAGTGGCAATTGGGTGGTTCTTCCATTTTTGAAGAAGAGTTTTCATTAAGCATCACTAAGATTTATAACTGCAGGTTTCATGCCAACCCGTTAATAGCCTCCCCACCATTGATTTTTGCTATCAAATGTCACTTATGCTTCTTAAAAAAGTATCCATAATGCGGACTTAAAGCAAAATCATAACTCCTATTCTTTCAATGTCATAGCAGAGCATTATCTAACCAGCCCACCTGATTTCTGAAGTTGGTAATCTATGTTTGACTCAATATTTACTACAGTTTGGGGCCTAGACTCTGTAAAGTAAGATATTAAGTTGTAGAGTTGAAAATTAGTGTTGTCCACTAAAAAAGCAAATATCTCTATCCAGGAGAAAAGACATCTGCAAAGCTTGCCATTTTGCTGGGCTGTAGGACATTAACCAGTTTCGTAGCTAACTTGGCAATATGATTTCAGCACTATTTTCTTTGACTGACTGTATACACCAGTCTTTCCTATCCTCCCTCAAACCTGCTTTACTATCTGCTTGGTTTTCTCATTAACACAAAGATTTATTTAATCACACTCAATGTGTGTAGGAGGGTCCTTTAACTTTTTGAAAATGATACTTTGAAATTTCCTAGGGCTCGATCCTGGCTCATCTCATAGACCCTTCCTTCTGCTGCTGCTAGTCGGAAACCTATGTAAAGCAAATAAGCACTCAAAGAGTTGAAAATTGAACAGATGCAGCACTAGAAAAGGCCCAGAAACTCAGTCTAGAAGGAGGGAAAGGAGAGGGTTTTGAACACTGAATGAGTTAACCTATGTGGTCTCCTTTCAGCCATGTAACAGCTCTGATGCAAAGGCATCAGCCCACTTTCTAGGTGAGAAAATTGAGGCAGGGAGTGGTTAAGTAACTTGCCCAGAATCACACAGCTTTTGGAAATGGCAACACCCAGGTTTGAACAGGGAGCTGTCAATTCCAAACCCACGTGTGCTCGTCCCTCCACATTCCCCTCTGCCATATTGTTAAAGACTTCAAGGGGTGAGGCTGTAAAAGAATCACTGAAGTGGAGAGAAGAAGCAGGCCCCACCAGGCCAGGATGGAGAGCAAGACAAGCGGGGCTTGTTCCACAGAGAAGTAAGTCACGCATGTTCACACTGACAGGAAGTATGCCCAAATCTCCCTGTGATTGGACAGTGGCTCAGAATAAAATATTTTTTTTAATGTTTATTTATTTTTGAGAGACAGAGCAAGACAGAGCATGAGTAGGGGAGGGGCAGAGAGAGGGGGAGACACAGAATCCAAAGCAGGCTCCAGGCTCCCAGCTGTCCTCACAGAGCCCGATACGCAGCTAGATCTCAACTGCGAGATCATGACGGGAGCCAAAGTCCAAAGCCTAACGGACCGAGCCACCCAGGTGCCCCAGAATAAATGCTTTAAAAACAAAAACAGGGGCGCCTGGGTGGCTCAGTCGGTTAAGCGGCCAACTTCGGCTCAGGTCATGATCTCGCTGTCCGTGAGTTCGAGCCCTGCGTCAGGCTCTGTGCTTGTGGTGACAGCTCAGAGCCTGGAGCCTGTTTCAGATTCTGTGTCTCCCTCTCTCTCTGACCCTCCCCCGTTCATGCTCTGTCTCTCTCTGTCACAAATATAAATAAACGTTAAAAAAATTTTTTTAAATAAAATAAATAAAAACAAAAACAAACAAAAAAAAGTCTTACAAACCTAAATGACAACCTGAGTTGTCCCTGTTGGAGTCCCTGGCTCCGGTCTGCAAAGGGTTGGGGTGGGGAGGGGAAGGGGTTGGTTGGTTGGGAAGAACTGGGCATGCTCGGTGCTGCCCCCCCATCTGCTGGAATTGAAGGTGTCTGCAGGGGCTGGGTTGATGCTCTGCGGCATCTGTGATGTTATCCAGCTCAGTCTAAGGCCAGGTGGCCAAGTTCCATTCTGGGGTGACGTGTAACACATCCAGGCCACAACCTCCCATCTACCTTGTATCAGTTACAGAGCTGACATTTTGATCATCTGTCTGACTCCTGCTTTATCTATACTTGTTAGGTTTTACTGGTGTGAATCACACCTCTCTTCCTTCACTGAGTTTGGAGTACTTGATGCTATAGGAATATGCTACACAAATTAACAAATTATACATAAAAATCTATAGAATTCAAGGTAGCAACACTAATTAACATGATGTGAGAGATGGATTCTGTTGTCTCCTAGACATTAAACCACTGGCGCTCTTGTTGGCATGGTCCCCTAGGGAGCCCCACCCACTCCATCATTCACTTTCCTACCAATTTGACACTTTCCTTGAAAGGTACACCTTGGTATCATTTTGCCTTCATTGAGTACAAATTCATCATTAATAAGACTACCTCAATTCTTGCCCTATTAACTCAAGGCAATGAAAATATTTCTATTTGGCACTAATATGTCCCCAAACATAAATGCAGACACAGGCCTATACATACACAGTAGTTCTTGGGTTGGGTTATAAGGTGTTGACCTAGATCATTCTTTCTCGAGTTTTTCATTATTATCCACTCAATGAGCTTCTTGAGACATATTTTTCTCCTAATCCCATCCATGAAATTTTAATACCATAGACATACGGTATATTCGTTATATGCCATTTGTATAGTTAAAGATTTTAAAAGATTACAAATTTTTCATCACACTCCTCTAAGAATCAATTCTTACCCCCTAAGGAATAATATCATGCCCTTTGATAATGCATAATCTAAATCAGTGCTGCCCAACAGAAATCTAATACAAGCCGCATACTGCATATAATTTTTAAATTTTCTATTAGCCATATTAAGCAAATAAAAAGAGACAGGTAGAATTAATTTCATAATATATTTTATTTAATTCAGTATATCCAAAATGTTATCTTCCATCAGATAACAAGTACGAAAACTTCCTAATGAGATATTTTATGTACTTATTTCTTACTCAGACTTTAAAATGTGTTCTACACTTCAATTACAACTCAATCTCTATTAACCACATTTCAAGTTCTCTATAGCCATATGCAGACAATGGCTACAGGTATTCACTTAACTCGAAATGATCAACTCATCCAAAAGCCAGGCTTACTTTCAGAAAGCTTGCAAACTGAAGAAGATATGTGTGTGGACCTCCAGAGACCCATAGATTGCAGTTTGGAGAAGCACTGACTTGGACAGTAAGAGTTTATAAGAACCCATCTAGTCAAACTTCAGTGAGCAAAGGAACCCTGCTCCTGCTGGTCAGCAATTGCAGCAAATCAAATGGTCAAGGGAGACTCTCAAAACCACTTGTCTCCTTACTCAGCTCCTGAGTCCCCACCTCTACTCTCTACTCTCTGTTCCTCGCGTCATACCCCATGCTCCTCTGCCTCATGGCTTCTCATTCTTGTCTTCCTTCCAAGTGTACCCTCCCCATACCCCCCGCCCTTCCACTGGCTGCCTCCAATTCCAGCTCTGATCTGACAGGAGCTGATTGGGTGGGGAGGTGGGCATCTTTCCAGGTTATGGCACCTCTTCGAAGTGGAGCGCTCCCTCCACCACCTTGATGGAGGTCCCCTCATCAGAACAGGCTCCAGGCAGGAGGACAAAGTGAGGGAAGAGCCTGCCTACGTTGCCCACTCTAGACCCCCTTTTCTTGGAGCCCCAGCCAGCCTTCCTGGCTTTCCAGAGCTGAAGGTGTCTCCAGAGTCTTACTTCGCCAGCCACACTGAGAGGAAAGAGAGAAGGGCGAGTAAGAGAACAAAGAGACAGCCACTATCCTCCTAAAGTTGCAACTCAAAACTTGCCACACACACACACACACACACACACACACACACACAGTGGTCCCATTTTTTATGATCTTCAGGACTCTACTTTGTCCTTGACCTGTTTTCAGAATGCCACTTGCTTGAACATGGGGTTGGGTGGAAGAAAGGAAGAGAATGGAAATAAGAGAACTTCCAACCATCTGGTTTTGGATTGCATCAGAGAGCGATTTTTGTGGCACAACCCCCTACACACACACACACACACACACACACACACATATGTACATATAGCTACCAGTCTTTGTGTTTAGGAGAACATTAAATGCAGTTTGCATTCCTTTAGGACAGTGATTGGACTCTCCCCTGCCCAAGAGGATATTTGCAATATCTGGAGACATTTTTGGCTGTCACGATTAGGGCTAAGCATGCTGGTAGCATGTAGTGGGGAGAGGTCAGGCATGCTAAGTATCCTGGAGTACAGAGGACAGCTCCCCGTAGCAAAGAATTATCTGACCCAAATGTCAGTAGTGCCAAGGTTGAGAAACACTGAGCTTTAGGGAAAGAAAATTTGTTTCACTGGTGAGGGGTTAGGGGGACCTAAACGCAGAAGAGGGGGAGTAAAAAAATGAAGGGATCTCAAAGCATGTTGGACAACTGAGAGAGAGCAGCCTGCCATTGAAAACACAACCCCCATTTGTATGCTGGAGAGATGTTTTTGCTACGTTATTGCAATAGGGGGAAGACACGGGTCGCTAGGATGACCCAGAAATGGGATGGAATGTAAGCCTCTGAAAGTCTGGGTGCCACGCTTGGGCCAGTATCCAGAACTTGTTGAAAGATGAGAGCTTGTCTACTGCCCCTGATACTCCACAGAAGAAATGTAAAAAATACTGGTGTGAGTGGGGTGTCTGGGTGGGTCAGTCCGTTAAGCATCTAACTCTTGGTTTCAGCTCTGGTCATGATCTCATGATTCTTGAGATCAGACCCTGCGTCAGCCTCTGTGCTGGCAGTGTGGAACCTGCTTGGGATTCTCTCTCTCTCTCTCTCTGTCTCTCTCAAGAGTGACCTCTCATCACACTCTCTCTCTGCCCCTCTCTCAAGATAGATAAACATTAAAACAAAACAAAACAAAACAAAATAAAATGATTAAAAAAAAATACCAGGGTGAGAGATGGCCAGCCCATAAAAGAACACAATAGCTTGTGTTAAACTTCTGAACCAGTCATGGGTAAATCCGAGGGGCTCTCCACCCTCTCTTCTCAGGGCACATCGCACATTGTGTACACACACGGAGCCTTGTGGAGATGGGACTTCACGATTCCTGGTAGTTCCCCCATTTGTTCTTCTATGAGTCCAGCCTTCTTCTAAACTCTTTTCAACATGCTGGGGAAGGCCCTACTGCCATCTTCATCTTGCAGGTGGGAAATCTAAGGCACAGAGAAGTTAGGTCAGTGGCCCACGGCCATACAGCTGGTGAGACATAGAGGCAGGATTCAAACTAGGTCTGTCTGATTTGATCTGTCCTGGCTTGACACTTGACCACCAGGCCATGATGCCGTTCGGCATGGAGATCTCAGTTAATGGAGGCTGACACCTTCAGATTATTAAAGCCAAGACAAGCAGATGTTTGAATCCACCGAGCATCTCCCCTAAACCATAGCACCGACAGTTCACTGGGCCCAGGGAGAGCACAAGAGGCCAAGCTCTCACAGACTGCCGTGTTCTTCCCCTTCCCCTCTCCCCTTGTGCCTACTAATTGGAAAGTCCAGGCACCACACTTTATCTGCACGATAGAAAGCAAATTTCAAGGCACAAGAAGGCAAGCTTGTTCCCAAGGACTCTCTCAGTAGTTTTAAGGAGTAATTGAAACTCGTAGTTGACCCCAAGCCTGTGGAGTTGGCACCAGGAGGAACACAAGCATTTTATAAATGCTCTTCCAGGAGGGGAGGTGAGCTCACTTCCTGAGGGAATTACTGCAGGGGGTGTCTGCGGGGGCCAGCCAGGCCCGGCTTTCAAACATCTGAAACGGCCCACGGTGTAATCAGGCATGAATATTGATTCAAATAAATTATGCATGTTTATACACTCGTTTATTATTTTATTCACACGCTCGCTCCATGTAGTTAGCCTGGGCAAGTGCCATGGGGCTAGTCAGCTCTTGGATGCTGTAAAAATCAGTTGCTTTGAAATATTTGGTGGCCAAAAGGAAATCCAAGTCGTTAGTGAAAATTATAAGCAAAATGACAGCAAATTTCTATCATCTGGAAGGACCTTGGCAAGTCCAAGTCATCGGGGTCAGACATTGCCCTATTCCTCGGGCTTTCATGAGACCATGGAAGAGTGAATATGGACGGCTCCAGAGCATTCTAGCAATTATCATTTTAACAAATAGGGCTCTTTTCTAATATTCACATTCCTTTCGCATGGCCTCATGAAAACACAAACATTCACTCCATCCTCAAAAAATGCAGGCGCTCTGGGAGGAAAGAGCTACCCGCTCAGCCTTGAAGCCAAGCTGGAGGAACCAGAGATTGGTGTCAGGCCTTGGGTTATGAAGCTGATGGTTTCCGACTCAGTTGATAAACTAAACCATACCTCTGGGGGCATTGTCATGCCCTGCTCCAGGGGCCCTTCAAGAAAGAAGACATCTCTTCCAGAAGAGACCCTTGGAGGCACCCTTCCAGAAGCTTTGGCTTACCTGTTGGGTGACAGTAGCCGAGAGTGGGCAGACAGGCCTGTCTGCTCCCAGATGGGAAGTAAGGTCACCAGGGAGAGCCAAGGCCCTGACAGTTCTGTGAGTCTAGATGTGCAGACTAAGACCCGAAGGAGACCCTCCACATGGGAAGCTGGGCTCTGATGGTCAGGGTCTGCCCTACAGATGGAGCTTTCCCCCAAGAAGATGCATTTAAAGCTATTCCCGAAGCCTTGTGTTTTGAGGGCTAAAGCTGATATTGCCCTTTTCACCCTCATCTGATTTCTGGTGTTTTGTCATTCAGTTACCAGCCCAAAAGGGAAATAGAACAAAGAATTCCGCTTTCCTCAATACGTGATACAAGGAAACTTATATGCTTCTACTTACTGAAAAGTCCCTGAAATTAACCTCAGTACACTATTTTTTCTCTTGATAATTATTTCAGAAAGTACTCACGCCCCAGAAACTTGCATTATGGGTTATGAATGTTTAAATTAATACATGAATTTACGTCTGTACTTTTTATGGATTATTTTCAAATTTCATGGTCTGAGAGAATTGAAAGTAAAGTAGATAAAACCCAAGAACAACAAACTCATCTCTGAAAGAGATAAAAGTTTTCACTTTCTATGTTATGTGTTTCTACAGTTTTTTAAAACAATGATGTGAATTATTTATGTAATAGGAAAAAAATTGTTTTTAAAGAGATGAAAAAGCAGAAACACTTAATTGTAAACACTTAGACTCTTGGAGAAAAGAAACAGTATCCCAAAGTTGGGAGGGAGAGAAGGAAGGAAGTTTAAAAATTGTGTCACTATAATCCCAAAGTACAATTCTCAATAGTTTTTCACTGAAAAGATTGATCGCTCTAGTGTCATAATGGACCCAACCTCAGAGTTAGAATCCTAAGAGCCTGAGATGGAAAGTGGTCCTTAAGTAAGTGCCCTCAGCGGCACGTGGACTCAGCTGTGGCTTCCAGGCACTAAATATTAATGGAATGGGCATCTGGACATCTCCGGACACCAGCGGAAAGGAAATTTTCTAATGGAAAATTCTAGGTGCTAATGGAAGAGAAAATGGTAAATGTGAACCAAATTAAGAAAAAAGATCAGCATCGGGCTAGTTACATCAGTAGAGTGTATCTCTCTAATCACAGAAAACAGTGTGGCCAACAGGCCTTTGAAGCCAAATGTCCAAGTGACAGATTTGAGTGAAATTAATCCCCAAAACTCATTGCCAAGCTGCATGCTGCATAGTGTTGCCTCTGTAGCCATACCTCCTAGGGAGACATTTTTCTCAAGCTTTTCTCACAAGGAGATCCTATATTGGCAGATTTATTAGTCGGTGTTATTATCCTTACAGAACGTTCTATACAGAAAGGGAAATACTTGTTCGTTAACTTCTTTGTACATTCTTGACTTGGAAATAGTTGTTAAGAGTGATGAAATGGAGTGAGTCCTAGAGCAACGTCCCTCTATTGCGTCACTCCTTGTGAGCCCTCCTTCCCCTGGAACCCCCCCCCCCCACACAGGTAGGCCAACACAGAGGAGGGGCCGGCATCCACACCCACACACACAGTGCGTGCATAGGCAGACCACACGTGTACACGCACCACACACACATACCACATACACATCACACAAACTACACACACCACACACACACTACACACATACACACACACACACACACACCACATACACACCACGTATACCCACACCACACAAACTACACACACCACACGTACGCAGCCACACACACTACACTCACACACCACAAACACATACACACCACGTATACCCACACCACACAAACTACACACACCACACGTACGCAGCCACACACACTACACTCACACACCACAAACACATATACATCACACACACACTACATGCCACACATACACACACACACACACCACACACTACATACACTACATATACCACACACATACACACCACACACACCACATACACAGAAATACACAACATGCACTACACACACCACACATATAAACCACACACATACATACATAACACACACGTACCACATACACACATACACATCACACACACGCTACACATACCACACATACACATATACACCATAACACATACCACACAACACCGCACATATACACACCACACAAACTTCACACACCACATAGATGCAACCACACACACTCCACATAGCACACATACACAACCACGCACACAATCCATGCACATACGCGTCACACACACACACTCCACACACCACACAGACACACCATCCACACATATACACCACACACTAAACACACAGCACATATACACACACTGAACACATACCACATATACACACCACACACACAGATACACCACTTACATACACCACACACATATATATACCACACACACCACACACACACCCCACGTATACACATATACAACAACTCATATACACATAAACACACACATTCACACACCACACACACATTCACACACCACACACACACTACATGCCACATATACATGCCACACCACACCTACACACACACCGCACACACACACACACAGGTACACACCACACATACCACGTGTCCACATATACCACAGACCACGCACACATACCACACATACACACATGTGCCTGTAAGCCCTGATTGCACAGGTAGCAACCCCACTGTGCCAGTCTGTGGTCAGTATCTGAAGAGTGAACAAGGGCTTAGCTAGTGCAGGGCCTAATTTCGGAGACCTTTGTGCCACTGGGTAGCCAAGTGTAACAACATCCTGTGCTACTTCCAAGAGCACAATAGGCTGGGCCTCTTTCAGCTGGGAGGGGTAAAGGGAAGGGGGAAGACATTGTGAGTCACGAATTTTACCAAAACAAAGTGGACTGCATTCCACATTCTAGAAAGTGTGAGCAGCACCGATTGTATGAGTGTGTGAAAAGGAGCAGGAAAGCCCAAAACAAGCTGAGCATTCTTCTCAAGCATTTTTAAAGCAAAATGAACACTTTTTTAGAGAGGCAAGCTGTGATTTGCCATTTTTCTGGGAAGTCCCTACGTTTTCATCATTAAAGGAAGAGTTAAAAGATGGTAAATACTATGAGCCCTTAAATAAAGTGAGATTCATCTCCAAAATCTAGTGTCCAGCAGGGAAAAAAAATCAAGTGACAAAACCATGCACAGATTATCATCCCACTTCTGAGGAAAGAGAACTTTATTCCATGGTCACATCTATGTGTGTGAATGCACAGAAAAATGACTTGAAGGATCCACCCCAAACTGCTAACAACTGTTGTCTCTGAAAAAGGAAATGGAATCCCCAGTGAGGAGAAGCCAGTGATGAAGAGGCTTTTCACAGTATTCCTAATTCATTTGACTCTCCAAGAAAGAAAAATTCACTCTGGTATTACCTGCAAAATGACAAAGGCAAGAAAAAATAATAGAGGAGGGAAAAAATAAATTGGATTTACACACATAAATAAGAATTACAACTTGTTTTTTAAACATCATGCCTCAGTCGGCAGGATGCCCTGGTATTTTGTGTGTTTTTAAGCCGAAGGCACTTTCAAGGTCACTAGTGGAAAGCAAAAGACTTATAAGACACCGAGAGCTTCATTGTAAGTCTCTTGTGGGTCCCTAAGCTCTGAGCTGAGTCTAGGAGCTCCAGGGGCTTGATGGCAGCAGACATCACTGTAGGCGGAAAGGTTCCAACTCCACCTCGGCCTCTTACCTGCTGGGTGGTCTGAGCTATTCCCTTCCCCTCTCTAAGCCTCGATTTCCCAGTCTGCAGAATGGAGTTAAAAATAGTATTTACCTCACCGGTTGAAAAGAATGACAGAGATAAAATTCTATGATTCAGAGAGGCACTTAATGGGGCACTGAGGATATACAATAGTTGTTCTAGAAATATTGACTACCGTTATTAAAGAAGCACCATGAGGCATTCCCACCAGAATGCATGATATCATCCCAAATCCAGAATGAACAAGAAGACTCCACTCACACACTTAGCCGTCTACGAGGAGTTATTGAGCACTTTCCATGCACCAAACGCTCCTGGTACTGCACTCCAGGAGTACTCACTCCAGGAAATGAGCGGCAGTTCCAGCAGAAGGAAAGGTGCTAGGTGCCTCAGGAGCACATGGGTGTGGGTGGCGGAGAATTCAGGCCAGTCTTAAGAGAGGGGAATCAGGTCAGGATTCTCAGAGGAAGCAACATCTAAGACTGAAAAAAGTCAGGTAGAATGAGAATATGTCCCAGACAGAACTCAGGAGCAAAGCTTAGCCGTGCAAGCAACTCAGCAGGCAGCCAGTAACACAGATAGTTCAGGTGGAGCAGGCGATGCGAATGCAGGGGAGAAGCTCGGGAGGTAAGCAGAAATAAAAGATAGTGTATATCTAATAAATTCTCCTCCCCGGCACATTACACACCCAGTTATAGGTTTCCCCTGCTGGGCTGAACACTGCAGACTGGCTCATTGCTCTGTCAATGGAAAAACTATGTGTCAGGTCAGGGGAGGAGCCTTTACAGCAACAAAAAGGCAGGACCAGGTTGGGAGATATTGGGGGAAACTAATGCCCACAGGTAAGAAGAGACATCGTCGAGTGTTTGTGAGTGTCAGGTATGAGCCACAGACAGATGAGGGTAACTAAAACCTAAATGATATGAAACTCCCACCTTAGTCTCCCTTTGCAGACACTTGCAGGTCAAGATCTCCCAAGCCTCATCTCAGGGAGTTTCTAACGCAGTGTACTCAGCTGGGCCAACACAGTAGGAAAGTGCCAAGGTGACATGTAGTGGGGAACAGGTTCTGGCTCCTTCCAACAGAGCACTTGTGGTGCCCAAGAGAAAATCAACAGACCTCCACTTTGAGTTTGAGCAGATGAGCACGGGGAAGGGTGAATTCTTGGAACTAGAATGAAGCCCAGGAAAATGAAGAGGTTGATCTGATCCCAGATTCTCTAGGTATCAAGAATAAGGTCATCAGTATTCCTACCTTACCTTTTGCTCCCTTTTCGGTTAGGTTAGAAAACTATGGCCCGCTGTCTAGTTTTCCTTTCTGTCACCAACACTGGTCTATAGATTGTTATGGACTCAGCTTCAAAGCAATAACAGGTTGAGGAATCCCAATGTCCAGTGCTCACACAGGCCCCACTGTCTCCAAAGACCTAGGAGCCATATGTTGTATCACAGGTTCCCACCCCCACCACCCACATGATCGGACCTGGGTGTAGCCACTCCTTGGACTAGCCAAGTGAGAAGGAGCTGGGCCAGTGAGATTCTCTCACTCTTGCAAACATTACTTGAGAGACAAGAGAATCCAAGCTGAGAACCTGAGCCGAAGGGATGCAGAGAGAGGAGACACATGAAGTACAGTAGAAGCCACAAGAGGCCATAAGCAAACTGAAGTTATAAGGAAGCCACGTTTTGAGGAAGAAGACAACATGAGCCGAATGGAGAGGAGCTGGTTGGTAAACAAAAGAGAAGCAAGAAGACACCATTAGAAGGAAAGGCTGAGAGAAAGGCCACGAAGGAGAATGTAAAACACTCACGAAGAGATGCTGGTGCTCTCAGGAACAATGCTGCATCAGGGAAGGAGCCCCAAGTGTTTCCCAGATCACCATCTTTCACCTCCAGAGAGGCTGGCTCCTTCACTAACATGGTGGGCTCAATACTTCTCACCTACCTCAGCCAGCCTGAATGCACTTCCTGTCCTGGGGTCCAAAGAACCTGGGAACACAGATGAGAGACTCCGAGAGGCCTGGAGGAAGACATACACCCTAAGGACTAGGAGAACATGGGTATTTTTCACCAAGTCTCTGCTACCAATTTCTGAGGAACTGTGAAACATAGGAGTAGTGCCAAAAATACAGACATAGAAAATCTTTGTCTGGGTTTTATGAGGGTGGGCAGGTCGTGGATTCTACCACCTTGTGAACTTTGACTCTATTTTGTGCAAGATTCTAGGGCAGAAAAATCAGACCAAAGGAGGTGGTCATAGGAGCCAGCAATGGCTTATGAAGAATTGTTTGTAGCAGATTTAACACATCTGCTTTTCTAAAACTGGAATGGAAATTCAAAGAGTTTCTGCTAGACTATGCTTTTAGAGGAATTGACTTTTTCCACCTTTGCCCCCGTGTGGAAGCCATTCTTTAAAATACAGACTTTAAAATCAAACACATCCCAAAATGTGGTGAATTAGGCACTATGACTCCTCAGTCCTTGAACATTGTGTCCTTCAAGTTTGACTTTCTACATCCAATAACATGTGATTTGTCAGCCTTCCTAAATTCTCCCTAATTACCACTATTTTTGTTAATAAGAGAACATACCAAATATGTACCAGATAGCCAGATAGCCAAATTTATTAGTTCGCTAAGACTCTTCCTCCTGCAAGTCCTCTTTTTTTGAATAGTAAGCAGCTTTTATCAGTAATTTATTTCCAGAAGCCAAAAAGGCTGTGTATCAACTTTCAACTACCTCCTGTCCCCAGAATCCCCCACTCTCACAAGCATGGAAAAACTAGTTTGTCTTACTGTTTTCAAGGGGCCCA
Organism: Acinonyx jubatus; assembly: GCF_027475565.1. Classification (NCBI taxonomy): domain Eukaryota; kingdom Metazoa; phylum Chordata; class Mammalia; order Carnivora; family Felidae; genus Acinonyx; species Acinonyx jubatus. The sequence goes on from NC_069391.1 coordinate 63,830,522, forward strand.
GCCCTGTCTGCCTTCTCCTTGGGCATCCCAACTATGAAACCTGGCAGCAATTCTGGTTTTTGCATCAGTGCCTAATGCAACTCTTCAGTGAAACTGGGTTAGGGTGGGAGGAGATATGTCAGAGCTCAGGTCTTATTGGAAGCTGAACCATGACTAAGACATAGGAAATCAGGACTGAGGCTACCAAAGATCTCTCTCTTCTGTCTCAATAGCTTGGATCTTCACTGGTCTTATCGTTCTTTATGTTTCTAAATCCGATCCAGGATTTCCACTGCTGGCCATGGACCCAGCTCATGAGATGAGCCAATAAACTTGAGCACATTCCTGGTTCAAAAGCTTGAAGTGATCAATAAGACATTTGCTACTGTCCCATCTATCTCATGGAATGAAATTTATGGAGCCATATTGGGATATATGGTGATATTCTCAAACCAGACATCAGACTCATCCTTGAGGAGATCATGGAGGTATTAATATTTTGAGCCATCAAGATCTTTCTTGGTTGAACTCCAGTTGAAATCAATCATTGTCCACATAGTCTTGTTCTCTTCCTATCAGATGAGGAAATGCTAGTACTGCTTGAACCACTGCATCACAGCCTCAGCACTGGGGGCTCTGACACAATGGGATACAAGATTTTTTTATTTCTGTCACTGTATTTTTGGTCTCTGACTTATTTTTGTTGTTGTTGCTGTTTCTAAGGATTTCCATCTTTCCACTTCCACCTGTTCTTGCATACTGTCTACTTTATCCATTAGAGCCCTTAGCATAATTTTTTGAAATTCCCAGCTGGATAATTCCAACATCCCTTCCATATGTGGATGCTTGTGGATAAGCATATGTGGATGCTTGCACTATCTCTTCATATTGTGTTTTTTGTCTTTTGCTATGCCTTGTAATTTGTTCTTGATAGCCTGACATGGTGTACTGGATGAAAGGAACTGCCATAAATAGGCCTTTAGTAACATGGTGGTGAGGCACAGGGGGTGGGGTTGGGGGTGGGAGGGAAGCATTCTATAATTTTGTGCTTAGGTCTAAGCCTTTTAGTGACACTATGACCCTGGACTGTGAACTTCACAAGTGTTTCTCAGTTTTTTCTCCTTAGATGGGACAGGATGGCTATAGTGGGCTGGAGTTGGGTATTTTCTTCCCAGGGTCAGGCTCTGGTAAAATAGTTTCCACTGAGTGCAGGCCCTGTTAAGAAGAGCTAAGTGCTCTAGCCTATTTCAGAATGGCTCCTTTTCTTGTCCCCTGCTGGGCAAGGGAATTTTTCCCAGATATTTGATGTTTACTGTGAGGACCTGGTCAAGCTCTGGAGGTAAATCTCACAAAATTGTGGAGAGTTCTCCCCCTGGAGAGTTTTTAACTCTTAGACTTGTCTACTCTGAGCCCCCCACCATTTACCAATTCCAGTTCCTACTCTCCCAGGTGGCACTGGTTCCCATACAGCTTCTACTTGGCTCTGCTCTAGTAAGCCATGATCTCCTATGTCCCCAGCCCTGGGGACAGAGGTTTGCCCTGTGTCCTCACTTCTCTTACAGATCCAAGAAGAGTTGTTGATTTTCCAGTCTGTTCAGGTTTTCACTTGTTTTTAGGATGGAGTGGTGGCCTCAAGCTCCTTCCACGAAGAGCTGGAAGCGGAAAGCCCCAAGAATTTTTTTAAATCCCCTTTGTCTCCACCATTATACCATGAAACAAGACAGGGAGCATGACAACCACCATCCACATTTTATGTTATCTTTGTTTTTAAGATGTACTTATTTGAAATGTATTGGGGAAGTTGCAGCGAGTGGGGAAAGCATGACTTTTAAAATTATAACAGCTTCATTACAAATAATTATCTCCATTACACTCAACATTTTTTTGAGTTTTTTATTTATTTTGAGAGAGAAAGAGACAGCCCAAGTGGGAGAGGAACCGAGACCGAGAGAGAGAGAGAGAGAGAGAAAGAATCCCAAGCAGGTTCCATACTGCCAGCACAAAGCCCAAAGCAGAGCTTGAACTCTCAAAACCATGAGATCATGACCTGAGTTGAAACAAAGAGTTGGATGCTTAACTGACTGAGCCACCCAGGCGCCCCTCCATTACACCCAACATTTTATGTTATCTTGGAGTACATTCTAGAAATATGCTTGAGAAATAAAAAATACCCTCTGATCCATGATCTGACCTAAACCAAAAAACCTAACAGAAATCAGGGAAAATAAAGGCCACTGAGCTAAAAGTAAGTGCTTGACCCTTTGGTGTCCAAGGGCCTTTCATGGAAAGTAGGGATCGTCAAAGTCTACTGGCTTTACATGGATGCTTAACTGTTGTGCTCTGTGCATAGTGACGCGACTGGTTCTGGCAGAGGGAATGCCTGAAAGGACAATGTTTGGGAAATGCAGGCAAGACCCAGGTAAACATTTCTTCTGAATGGAATTAGTGCTGGGAGGAGGAGAACAGTGATCCGAGAAGACCGTTTCTTTTGGTGATTTTGTTAGTTGTCTGCGGCAGATACTGCATATTATTTCAAGCATCATCTCCTACTCTGTCTAGTACAGGTCCCTGCTCTATAGAGTCTTAAAAGGGGGAAATCCATCCTTCCCAGACTCCCTGAAGAAGCACTTGTTGCTCTCCAATTGGATCCGATTATTGTCTGCATTTTTATGGGAGTAAGCAAGCATTCTAGATTATACCAAACAGATGCATCCATGAGAGACTTGGAAAGCGTCAGTGAGTGATGGAAAGCAGCACTCATGAGGGAAGAGGGATCTGTGGCAGCCATGGCCAAGGTCTCTTCTATGGTCCCAGCAGCATGTGGTCTGGTTAGTTGGCAGTGGGGGCAGTGAGGTTTCTGCTGGAAAAGTCTCATTGTGTGGTTGGTGTTTCTTCTGGTTGCTTATTCTTGACTATGTAGTGTCCAAGCTTAGCTCCCTGGTCCTACCAGAAATTCTGTATTAACTCTGTTTGAACTAGCTGGGTGGATTCTGTTGTTTGCTTTTGAGAATACTTGGCCTCCTCATGGTTTCCAGGCAATGAGGTGGCAGGGAATGGCCACACAATCCATTCATATCTTTCTCTCTTTTCCAGTGCTTCCACATGACCAGATAAGGCTCTGAAAGATGAATCGTCTGAAAGATGATTCTGATGGGCCAGCTAAGAGACCTGAACCTAATCTTTAAAAGACACTAGAAAGACCAATGTGAAAAGTTCAGAATTTCCTCACAAACTCTATCCTGAAAACACTGCTGATATCTTTATGTTTGAAGGAACCTATCTTGAAGAAATTAATCATATCCTATATTTTATACAGGAAGCCCACTTCAATGAGCTTCATAATAGTTAAAATTTTTTTAAGAAAAAGAACACTTAAAGGAAAATATGCAGTCCAATTCATTAGTGAAGAGTTTGATAAGTTGTTTTTCTTTCCCCTGTCACTTCTTTTACATCTCTGAATTCAGAACTTTTTATTAGGCTTTAACATAGGGTTTCCATGTTTCATTGAGGTTCTCCTCAAAAGATTTTTTTTAAGCAACTGCATTTATTCTGAGAACATATCTATCTCTGCTACCTTCCCTATTAGGGCAGCTTACCCTTATTTAAAATCTGGAAGTTGACCTAGGGCTATAGGTTTACATAATAAAAAGAACTCATGGGGCATCTGGGTGGCTCGGTCAGTTAAACATCCAACTCTGGATTTTTGGCTCATATCATGATCTCATGGTTCGTGAGATCGAGCCTGTATCAGGCTCTACACTGGCAGTGTGGAGCCTGCTTGGGATTCTCTCTCTCTCCCACTCTCTCTGTCCCTTCCCTGCTTGTTCTCTATATCAAAGTAAATAAATAAACTTAAAAAAAAAATTCATTCACTGAGTCACACGTGAAAACCATGACCCAGAAGCTCTGGGCACAGAGCATATAAATACTCAGGAAATAAATAATAATTATGGAAGAGGGTATGAGTTTGTAAACAAAAACTAGATGCCTCTTATTTTGAGCCTGAGTATAGAATGATGTCAGGAGGATAGGGACGAGAAGGTTTTAAGCACTAGAAAAGGAATTTGATGTCCATAAAAAAGATTTCACCATCTTAGGAAAGGATAGCTCCTCTTGCTCAGTTACCGATGGCAGAAACCTGGTAGTTATTCTCCACTCCCGTCCCTTTCTCACTTCTCATAGATGATCCATCACCCAACTTCTCCGTTCCAGCTCCAACATGTTTCTTGAATTCATCCATGTCTTTCCAAGTCTTCTGGCAATGTCAAAGTCCAGCTGAATATCATCTCTGGCCTGGACAACCGAAGCAGCCTCCTGACCAGCCTGTCTGCTTCCTTGCCAGGCCTTCTACCAGCCATTGTCTTCATAGTAGCCAGAGCCAACGTTAGCCACTGGGCAGCAGGCCACACCTGCCTCCACACCATGCTTGGGTCCTGCCCACCTTGCCAGGTTCATCTGAGTACCATCCACCATGCTTCATCACGTTCCCCTTCCCATTAATTAGAGGCCAACCTCCTTTTTTTCTCAGAGCCCACACAGGAGAACATCTTATCTGCCTGGAATGTCCTTCCCTGACTTTTTGTGGCATTCACTCAGCTCTGAGCTAACTGCCACTTTTCAAGCCAGGCTCTCTCCCACCCCCTCCCCCACACCCCCATACCTCATGGTATGTCCCACCCCACTGCCCCTTATACTCTCCCAGCACCTGTTCTTTTCCCACAAATTGTCTCAGAGTTTGTAATCATATATTTACTCGTATCTTATCCTGCTTATGTCACTTCCCCACTAGACTTTAAGCTTCTCAAAGACTGACCCTTCCCTATTTTATTCACCATTGTGTTCCTAGAACGTAACATTGTTCCTGGCACATAGCAGGTTTTTATGTGTATCCATTTTAACTTCTGGACAGATCAAAAAGCTGCTTAGGATATTAATTCAGAAGGATTTAGCAATAAGCAACAAAGGGGGAATTAAACTTAAATGAAGAAAACTCTGGTTGAAAAATGGATCTGGCCAGTACCTCCAGAAGCTGGGGGGAAGAAATGACAACTAATTACATATACTGCTCACTCTGTGTTGTTTCCACCTGCCAGTCTTCAAAAATATAGATAACGGTCCTTGAAATTGGAGTTGCAATAACCAGTTTGTAAAGCAGCTCACATTATCTACTAATGTTACAGATAAGTGTACCCAGAAATCCACTCTTACTGTATAAGCAACAGACGCATGTGCAGGAATGCAGGAATAATACTTAATTATTCGTAACAGTCCTACACTGGAAACCACCTAGTGACCACCAACAGTAGGCTAGATACATAAATTATGGTTTAGTCATGCAGTATAACACAACTACCACCATAGACGGCAACAAGGATGAATTTCACAAACTCAATGATGAGGAGACAAAAAAAAAAAAAAAAAAGTCAGATGCTCAAGCCACAAACTGTATGATTCCATTTATACAGAACTCAAAAAAACAGACAAAATTAAACTATGGTGTTTAGGGATACAAGCTTAAATGTAAATGTATTGATCCTATTGATCCTAAGAGAGCAAGAAAGTGATTGTCATAAAATTGGGGTACTAGTTACCTTTGGGGAGCAGTGGGGCCATGAGGGGTTCTCTAATTACTGATAAATTTCTATTTCTTGACCAGGGTGGTAGCTAAATAAGTGTTTGCTTTTGGGTAAACATTGAACGGTGTTTTTAAAAACTAAATATGCATAAGAATCACTTATTTTTGTTTTGGAATAGAGAGAATGAGAGAGACAGTGGGGAAGCGGCAGAGAGAGAGGAAGAGAGAGAGAGAGAATCCCAAGCAGCATGGAGCCCGATGCAGGGCTCAAACCCACGAACCCACAAACCGTGACCTGAGCCGAAGTCAGACACTTAACTGAGCCACCCAGGCGCCCCTAAAAATAACAATTCTCAAGCCCGAGACCCAGAGAGTCTGATTCAAAGAGTATACCTCAGGCCCAGGAAGTTACACTTTTTTTTTTAAATTTTTATTTATTTTTGAGAGACAGAGTATGAGCAGGGGAGAAGCAGAGAGAGAGGGAGACACAGAACGCAAAGCAGGCTCTAGGCTCCGAGCTGTCAGCACAGAGCCAGACGCGGGGATCACTCACGAACTATGAGATCATGACCTGAGCCGAAGTCGGACACTCAACCGACTGAGCCACCCAGGTGCCCCCAGGAAGCTATACTTTTAACAAAGGACTTGAGAGATTCTAAGGCAGGTGGTTCTCAGGCCAGACTTGGGAAAATAAAGATTGACAACCTCAAAGTTGGAAAGGACTTTAAGGGACAGTCAGAAAGCTTACCCAGATTCCCAATTTATCGCTTGGCATGAAGGGCTTGGGGGCTTCAAGGTCCTTCCTTCAAGCCCTCCTTTGATCCAGGCATGGAGCCCATTGGTAGGGGACAGAGATACAAAGACCACTTGCAACCCAGCAACGGTTTAAGTAAACTTAGAAACAAAGTGAGGGAGAAGCTCAGAATTGTACTGCAGTGTCTCTAAGGTCACAGCTGTGTGTCTCATGAGAAAATTAACCATTGCAGAGTTTCTTCACTACATTTGATCACTTTTGTAGCTTTTAAAAGAGTGGCCTTATAATCATCACTGGGCTCAGCGTTGCTTATTTGTCAGGTGCGAAGGGCCATGATCTTGCGATGTGCGATATAGAAAACCAGGCCCGTCTTGGTGGAGGTGTTAAATCTGCAAGCACCCATGTCCAGTACAGCTGTGCCCTGCTGGAAAGACTGGTTTCCTAGGGAAATGCAGGCAGATGGAATGCGCAGACCCATTGTTTCCTTGCCTCTCTAACAGAGAACTTCCCAGAGTTTTCTCTCTGGGCAGCAAGCTCCTGGGCCCCAGGCCTCTCCCAGGTGCCCTCCCCACCCCCACCTGCACCCGCAGGGCTCTGTGCCTCACAGAATGGTATGCAAGCAGTGATGATAACAGGGAGGCTGCCGATCAACTCTGCTGGGCTGAAGTCACCATTGAAAACCACTCAGCCAGAACTAGCCAAATATACCCTTCATCAGAACCACTTGCCTCTTAAAGTTAGGTCCTAATCCCTAATGCTACTCACCAAAGAAGCCTGTGTTGTGTTGTGTTGTGCTTCAGTTCCCTGGAGACTTGTGATATCTGCACGCGGTGGGGTCTTCCCTTTATTTTTTGCCTGCTCCTCAACCCCTCTTGGGTTCTATGATTTTTCAAGGACCTGTGCTCAGGATTCCTCCAATGTTGACTGGAGCCAGACATGTCTGGGCACATCTGGAATCCCTATCTTTCCTTTCCTTGGCCGAGCGGACAGCTTTCTCTGAAAACCCTTCTACTCTGATGATCCCACCTGCCACCTGGAGTCCTCTCACAGCCAGTCCCCAACCCCAAGCTTCCCAAGCCTTATTGTTGCCCAGATTGTTTTCCACCAGCCAGAGGAGTGTGTTTTGTGTTTCAACCTCACCCTCCCATCTATAACCCCATAAGCAAAGGGAAGCTGCCGGAAAGGGTGTATTCCTAAGCTGGAGAGTTACAATCAGGGTAAGCTTTGAGGAAAATGATCAGGGGGCAGTAAGCTTCCGTTGCTTTATTGAATTTGGAAAGTCTGTGAAGGAAAAAGTATTATGCATATGCAAGCATAACCTCTTAACGCATTTTCCAAGGATCTCAAATGAAAAAATTTAATACACAAAATGGGAAGAACTGCAACTTTGTGGGTGGTATCCTGGAAAAAGCTTTGGGCCAGGACGAGAGAGAGAAGGATTCTCTTCTCATTTCTGCCAATAAATAGTTTGAGGCCTTACGCAAATTGCTTGGTCTTCGGTTTCCTTATTTCTACAAGGAAGCATTTGGATTTACCAACAATTTCTTCCAGCTCAGAAATTCTATAAATTTATGGGTACACATTATTCGTATTCTATTACATGTAAGGACTATGTGAGCAAAAACTTGACCTCAAGACTTAACTGTGCTACTTGTCTCCACCCATCTTTTCCCTCCCCGTCCCAGGCAATATTAAATTTCCAACAATGCCTGCTGGGCCAGCGTCCCACTTGCACACCACGCATGTATAGTCATTTGTGTCCTCAGTAATTAGCTTATTTCTCTCCCACCTCATCCCTGGATTGCAAAAAAGAACAAGCTATACAGTATAACATAACATAATAGGAGCAATTAGGGTTGGGGCAATGTCAATAAGCCTGGAAACTCCCAACGAGAGAATAAGATATTCAAGTCCCATAAAGTTGTTATCGTTCCATCTCAGATTTGGCCCCAAACTTCCTGGAAGCCAAGGAGAAAAAGGAAGCCCCACAGATAGACAATTAGCACCTTAGAACAGAAAGTTCACAAACATATGAACCAGCGCTTTCAGGGATGTGCGGCTTCCCTATATCCTATTTCCAAAAGATCTCTGGGGCTTTTCATATGGGAACAAAAATCAACAAAGTGGATCCTGCACTCAGCAGCCGGCCCTCAGTGAAATCGGTGGGAGAGAGCATCTGGCTTATTTTTGTAGCATTTCTCATAAAACCTGCAGTAGTCTGACTATAGCTACAAAGTCAGGTGATAACCAGTGCTACACACGAAAAGGAAGAGGCTTAAGGGGGACAATGAGTGATGAAGTTGACCAGAACTGTTTTCATAGAATAGTTAGGCAAGTCCTTTCTGATTTGGTGGCATCTGAGCAGAGATCTGGAGGAAGTAAGGGAGAGAGTCTCCAGAATCCCTGAAAAGAGCATTGCACACACAGAGAGAGCAGCAAGTGTAAAGGCCCTGAGGAAAATACTAGGAGGAGGCCAGGGTGACTAGAGTTGGGTAGGTGCTGGGACTAATGATGGGGAGATGGCATCAGAAAGGAATAAGGTCAGAGGCGGCGTGGAGGACAGATTGTGTGTGGCCAGCAGGGCTTTGGCTTTCACTGTAGGTGAAATGAGAAGACATTGGAGGCTTTCAAGCCCAGTGTGGTTGATGTATGTAGCCAGAAATAACTGCAGCAGGGGCATCTGGGTGGCTCAGTTGCTTAAGCCTCCGACTTGATTTCGGCTCAGGTCATGATCTCCGGGTTCATAGAATCGAGCCCTGTATCAGGCTCTGTGCTGACAGCATGGAGCCCCTGAGGGATTCTATCCCTCTCTCTCTGCCTCTCCCTTGCTCGCACTCTTTCTTTCTCTCTCAAAATAAATAAGTAAACATTTTTTTAAAAGAAATAACTGCTGCAGCTTCTTCCTCCTTCTGAAACCCCAGAAGCTACAGAGAGAGCCAGGACCCCTCCTCTGCCATTGATGGGATCTTCACAATCCAACCGGAAGATTCAAGGTATGCATAGCCCTGAGAGTGAGCAGCTCCTTAAATTTTGCCTCACCCTGGTCCAGAACTTGGCTCCCAAGACCAGAACCCCAAGAGGGCTAAGACAGTAGTTTCCAATTGGTCTTTGTTCCTTGTATCCTGTGGGTTCTTCAGAGAGATAAACACCCACCCCTGCTTGCTTGAACAAGTATGTTCTGTTTCCATCTGTGTCAGAGCTTCTGTTTTTTTGTTTTGTTTCGTTTTTAAGATTTTATTTTTAAGTAGTCTCTACACCCAATGTGGGACTTGAACTCACAGCCCTGAGATCAAGAGTTGCAAACTCTGGGGCGCCTGGGTGGCTTAGTCGGTTAAGCCTCCGACTTCAGCTCAGGTCATAATCTCGCGGTCTGTGAATTCGAGCCCCACGTCGGTCTCTGTGCTGACCGCTCAGAGCCTTGAGCCTGTTTCCGATTCTGTGTCTCCCTCTCTCTGACCCTCTCCCATTCATGCTCTGTCTCTCTCTGTCTCAAAAATAAATAAACGTTAAAAAAAATTAAAAAAAAAAAAGAGTTGCGAGATCTACCAACTGAACCAGCCAGGTGTCCCAGAGCTTACGTTCCCTGTCAGTCAGTTATTGCTTGCAAAAAAATCTGTCTGGGGAAAAAGGATTGCAGGATATTCACCAGACTGTCCTTGGTTATCTGTGGTCATCATAGGTGGGTATGGGAGGGAGGATAGAGGAAGCCAGCAGGCAAAGGTAGAAGTTATTCTAAATTGTTGCAACTATGTACTATAACCAGGCATAAATTTTGTTCCTTTTAAGGGAACATGAGGGGCACCTGGGTAGTTCAGTCAGTTAAGTGTCTGACTCTTGATTTCTGCTCAGGTCATAATCTCACAGTTCATGAGGTCGAGCTCCCGAATAGGGCTCTGCACTGACAGTGGGGAGCGTGCTTGGGATTCTCTCTTCCTCTCTCTCTCTGTGCCCCTCCACTGCTCATGTTCTTTCTCTCTTGCTCTCTCCTCTCTCTCAAAATAAATAAATAAAAATTTAAAAAAAATAAAGGAAACATGGTATGAAAAAACTAAAACCTGTAAAATTATTGGAAGATGCTGGGATATGACCATTCTGAGGTGGTCCTTCGTGGGTGCTGTTCAGCCTGGATAAGGAAGAGAAAACTGGAAGGGAGAGAGGACGGGGAGTGCTTTGTCCTGGTGGACACCCCAAAACTTTCCGGATTTAATAGTAATAAAAGGTTGAACTTGATGATTCCACAGGAAGCGTGTTGAATTGGATGGTTGTCTGCCACAGACAGAACCAAACAAGAAGCAGGGTATTGAGAAAGCAAGCCTCTTTATTGGTATCCTCAGGCTACCTTAACAAACGCTGCAAACTAAGTGGATTAAAATAAGCAAGTTGTATCCTCTCATCTTTTGGAGGCTGGAGGTCTGAAATCAAGGTATTACTAGGGCTGTGTTCCCTCCAAAGACTCATGGGGAAAAGCCTTCCTTGCCTCTTCCAGCTTCCCACAGCTCTGGACATTCCTTGGTTTGTGGTTCCAGTTTCAGCCTCTGGTTTCACATGGCCTCTTCCTCCTTTTTCTCTAAGGTGTCTCTGATAAGGATCTTGTGTTGGACTTAGGGCCCACCCTAAACCTAGGATGATCTCCTCTGGACAGCCTTCATTTAGATATGACATTCCAAGATATGACATATCTTTTTGGGAGCCACAATTCATCCCATCCAAGGGACACTTCTAGAGACAACAGCCCACGATAAATGGTAGATGTTACGGCCTCCACCACCTGGGAGAATCAGGAGTGCAGCCCGAGGGTGTTGCCGAGATAAAGTGAGATGTCGAGCACAAAGTAACTGCACATAGTAAGAATTCAACCCCACACGTGTAAGAAGCAAGGGAGAAGCAGGGGAGAAGCAGGGGAGAAACAGGAAGGGGCACGAAGCCAGAAAGCAAGCAGCTAGATGAAGGCTCTGAAGTCAGGGGAGCAGGTGTGACGGGATCAGCAGGTCAATGAGGTAGCTGGCACAGGGGACAACGTGATGAGTGGGTGTGGCACAGCAGTTTGGGCCCTGGCTGCACTTTAGAATCACCTGGGAACTTCTTTAAAAAAAAAAAATAAAACTCAGTCCCCTCCCTCAAAGATTCTGATTTAATGGGGTTGAATTGGTGCCAGGGCATTCATACTTTTTAATGGTCCCCAGGGGATTCTAACATGTGGCTCAAGTGGAGGAACACTGGTAGCTGAAAGAGCAGTTGAGGGAAGTTGTCCAAGACCTGGGTTCTTCTCCAGGCTCTGATGCTCTCATTGGACCAGTAAATTCACTTCTCCCTGGTGATGTGGTGTCGCTCAGAGAAAATAACCGAGGTTGCTTTTTTTGTGCTTGTTAAACACTCCCTCCACACGATCATCTTAGCTTTGCTCCTGCTGCAGGGCCAGTTTTGAGACCTTTCGTGAATGCATACTGCTCTGATTCTGCTTTCCATAGGCTTCTGCACAACTGGAGTGATTGCACTATGCTTCGGGACTCCAGCATGGCCAGCTGTTCAAATTGTTACAAGATTTTAATGTCCATGTGATGTGCCTATCTAAGGAGACCCGTATTCTTTCAGAGCGTTACCCAAGTGTCAGCCATGGTTATTTAAAGATCCCCTCCCCATCGACGGCACGGCACCATGGCTCACTCCTTTGTCCCTCTATTCTGAGTACTCTTTCCTCTGGGGTCTGAGGAAACGTCTTTTTTTTTTTTTTTTTTTTTTTTTTTTAATGTTTAAAAGAGAGACAGTGTGATCAGGGGAGGGGTAGTGAGAATCCAAAGCAGGTCTATGCTCTGAGATGTTAGCACAGAGCCCATTATGGGGCTCAAACCCACGGACCTTGAGATCATGACCTGAGATGAAGTCAGACACTCAACTGACTGAGCCACCCAGGTGCCCCTAAAAAAAAATCTTTTATTCTCATATCTAGTTTCAGCAAGAAAGAAGACACAAACTCACCAGAGCTCTTTGTATTGCAATACTTACTCATCTCTAGGCCTTAGTGTTTTATTACCTATGTAAAAGTGTTACGGGTGACCATACAATATCTTGAGATACTAAATTAAGTGTATTTTTTTTAACCCTCTCCCCCATGCAAGCAAGTAGCCAGGCCTGTGTTGATCCTCACAATCATGCCCTGGATCCTCAGAGGGCAGCTCAAACAGAGCACAGTCTTGGGTGTGCCCTCTTGGGTGTGTTCCCCACGAGAAGCAAGCCCAATGAGCAACATCCAGCATCCTGGGCTCTGAGATAACCCACTGAGTGTGGCCAAGGAGCTCTTCTATTCAGAAGGGGCCCTGCCATCCTGTTTAGACATTCTAAACACCACACCTGAACTGCAAAACTAAGCTACATTGGGAACAGGATAAATAATCTGTCAGGGATTGAGAACTAACATAAGGCTGAAAATAAAGATTAAATGAGCCCCTCCTGGGACAGAGAAGAGGTAGAGATAGGAGTTTCCTGGGATTGGTATCAGCATAAGATTTGAATGACTTTTTATTTTTTTTTAATGTTCTGAAATTCCACAGTGAAATATCCAGGTTTAAAAATAATGCTAAGCCCTCCTAAGAATGCAAGTAACAGAGACAGGAAACAAACAAATCTCCTAAGTTACTGTGCTGTGGTAGAAGAGCACTGAATTGGGAATTGATATAGTTGGGCCAGCCTTCAGTGCTACCTTGTCATTAACTACTTATGCGACCTTAGGTAAGATTCATAACCTTTCCAGGGCACATGTTTTCTCACCTACAAATGAGGAAGTTGAATTACGAATTATTAAAATGGCCTCCTAGGGCACCTGGGTTGCTCAGTCAGTTGAGCGTCCAACTCTTGGTGTCAACTCAGATCATGAGCTCATGGTTCATGAGTTCAAGCACTGTCAGTGCAGAGCTGGCGTGGAATTCTGTCTCTCCCTCCCTCTCTTTCTGCCCTCCCCCACTCACTCTCTCTTTCAAAACTAAATAAACATTGAAAAAAAACTTTTAAAAAATAAAATAAAATGACTTTATACTGGCGCCTGGCTGGCTCAGTTGAGTACCCAACTCTTGATTTCAGTTCAGGTTATGATCTCATGGTTCATGAGATCAAGCCCCACATTGGGCTATGTGCTGACAGTTTGATGCCAGCTTAAGATTCTCTCTCCCCCTCTCTCTCTGCCCCTCCCCTACTTGCACACATGCACTCTCTCTCAAAATAAATAAATAAACTTTGAAATAAAAAATAAAGTAAAATAGGGGCACCTGGGTACTGAGTCGGTTAAGCGTCCAACTTTGGCTCAGGTCATGGTTTCACAGTTCATGAATTCAAGCCCTCCATTGGGCTCTTTGCTGTCAGCATGGAACCTGGAGCCTGCTTGAGATCCTCTGTCTCCCTCTCTCTCTCTCTCTGCCCCTACCCCACTTGCTCTTGCACACTGTCTCTAAAAAATAAACATTAATAATAATAATAATAGATAAAATAAAATGGGTTTATACATTTAGAGGTACAAACTTACTTTATTTACAAGGTAAATAAGTCATGGGGATGAAAAGTACAGTATAAAGATTATAGTCAGTAAGATGGGAGTGGTGTTGTTTAATGACAGAAGATGACTACACTTATGGTGAGCACTGAGTAATGTATAGAATTGTTGAGTCATTATGTTGTATACCTGAAACTAATATAATAATGTATGTTAATTATACTTCAATAAAAATGAATAAATAAGTAAAAGAATTATGTTAGACTCTTAACAATGATAGGTAGATACACACATACATAGAAAGATACATAGATACATAAATACATAAGTAAATAGATAAAATGGCTTTCTACATACACCATAATCCAAATCCATGGGAGTAAGCTAAAAATTAAAAGGGAATTATTATTTGTTTATAGTGAGGACCAGCATTGAGCTGGGTGTTCAGTGAGATCTGTTACCTCAATAAAATTTTACAAGCTATAATGACACAGGTGGTTGCCCCACTCTATATCCCTTCTACAGCCGAGAAAACTGAGGTTTCTTGGCTTAAGTAATTTTTCCCAAAGTCACACAACTTGTAAGAGGTGAAGTTTGGGATTGCCTAGCTAGGTTTATTTGATTCCACAACTCATTAAAACATGATTCGCTATACTTGCGATTTTGTTTGTGAGTTTTCATTGTTAGTTGGAGCCTAGCACAATCCATGAAACACAATCCAACCAAAAACATGGTTTTTGGGGAACGAATGTTGACTCTATAATCCGTGATCAAACTGGTTCACCAGAAACCCACAGCAGCTAGAATAGTGCCTAGCACACAGTAAATGGTCCATAAATATCTGTTGTTAGTAGACTACTCCCCCAACATATTAGCCCAACATGCTGCTACAGCTAAAAGGACCAACAGGTTCAAATGTTTGGTCTAGAAGGATACCGGAAACCATGAATAAAGCAGAAATAGCATATCCTTAACACAACAGGCTATGTGCTCTTCACCATGCATTGTGGCTGGCCCTGTGAGGCTTTATTTCCGTCCACTCTCTGTACCTGCATAGAGAAGTGAAGGAACTGGAGAAAATTCAGAGTTGAAAGTGCTTTTGTGAGTGAACAACCTTAGACTATGGACTCTTCAGGGATCCTGGGTGGCTCAGGCAGTTAAGCGTCCGACTCCTGATTTCAGCTCAGGTCATGATCTCACGATGATGGAATCAAGCCCTACATCAGGCTCCACGCTGGGCATGGAGCCTGCTTAAGAAACTCTACCTCTCCCTCTGCCCCTCTCCTCATTCACACTCTCCTTCTCTCCCCCCCCCCCAAAAAAAAAGACTATGGACTCTTCAGTCTCCAATGCTCTCTTCTCAGTCATCATTGTCTCAGCCAATCAACAGAGTTGCTACTTTTTCAATCCGTGGTTTGTCTCTAGTCAGAAAGCTACCAGATGATCTCCAAGGCAATGTTTGTGTTCAAACATTCCAAAAAGCTAAGCTGAAAAAAGGCAATTGTGCTTGACATGACACTTACACTGATTCAAAGATACACTGAATTAGATCACCACAATCTAATTTTAGAAAATTTCCAATGTCCCTCAACGAAACCCTATACACATTTGGAGTCTTCCTGGTCCCTGTTTAGCCATCCCCTTCTCCAGGCATGGATTTGTATAGATGATAGATAGCTAGCAAGCTAGATAGAGATTCATTTATTACATATATGTGTTATGTATGTAATGTACTACATGTATATTTTGTTATGTATACACTACCTATATATTATATATTATATATATACACAGTTGACAAACAACATGGGGGTTAGGGGTACTCACCACCCACTCAATAAAAAAATCTGTGTATAACTTTTGACTCCCTCAAAACTTAACCACTGATAGCCTGTTGACCAAAAGCCTTACTGATAACATAAATAACTGATTAACACATATTTTATATATTATATATTATATACTGAATTCTTACACTAAAGTAAGCTAGAGAAAATAAAATGTTATTAGGAAAAGCATAAAGAAGAGAAAGTACATTTAGAGTACTATACTGTATTTATCGGAAAAAAATCCATGTGTGAGTGGATCTGCCCAATTCAATCTTGTGTTCTTCAAGGGTCAACTGTATATTTTCCAGAGAAACAAAGTCAATAGTATATATGGAATGATGTAGAATATATGATATTTACATATATAAGGATATATATTATATGGCATATACAAGGATATATATCCAACATATACATTATATGAAACATATATTAAGATGTAGATGTTTCTCCAACTGATAATATTTCTCTGAAGAACTCTGGCTAATATACCAATCTTTCCCCTGAACTGATTCATTGTCTGATTCCTGTGTCTTAGGCTGGATTTCTCAGGAAAGACTTCTGGGACTCAGATATATGTGGGCAAGTCAAGGAAGCAGCATACCTTGCTCAGGCAGCTTTCTTGGGCTGACATCAATTCCCAGAGAGCGACTTCCCTGTGAGTTATCAGCAACATTCCTGGCAGCTTGGAGAATGAGTGCCCTGTCTTGAAGGGGGAAATTAGGCAGCATACGACAGCATCCACTCTACCTTAAATGTTCCCATGTTCGCCAAATCAATGTGAAATTTGAAGATGTTTTGACTAAATCAATCGAGAGATAAAAGTCATCCTTTGTAGTCTGTGAAGAGGTCTTCCTTAGCTGTCTAAGAGCTTAGCAAGCAAAGCTGAACAAGAAACAAAGAAAATTCATCCTTGCTAAGGGACAAAAGAATTGTACAGCAACTGGCAAGGGCACGGAGAAGCTAGTGTTTAGATATTAAAAGAAAATCTTTACTTACACAAAACACTGGCAGTCAAAATGGAGTCTCACACACAAACACAGGCAGGCTGACAGACTGACAGAAAGACCAGTCGTTCTCAAGGCAAACATCTTAAGTTACAACAGCTCTTGGCTTATTTATTTTCCCCATTAGGTAGTGCATTCAAAGGACCTTCATGTGATACACTGAAGATCAAAGTACATTTTTTCAGAGTAGAGAAAAAAAAAAAACCCAGAAAGGACCAACTATTCCAAATATACATATGTTCTGAGTTGTGAATATTTTCCATCCTTTGTTGTAGGAAAATAAGTTGAAGACAGGAAAGAACTAGGTGATAGAATCAATTGTGTACATATCTTTGTCAAGAGAGGACGACGCCAGATTCATCACAATGTGAGCCTGTCTGGAAGCCGAAGCTTTCAGAATGTAAAATAATCAGTGACTCCCTTGCTGGCTATATTGTCTGCTGCTATTACATTTGAGACATTTGTAAAAGTCAATTTTCTTTTAAAGAAAAACAATAGCGTATTGTGACTTCTAGATACCAAAGCATTTTCATGGTCTCAACCTTTTTTTTTTAGCCACAGACAAGAGCTTTTTCTTGCAGAAAGTCCTATTTCCCCTTCTATTTCAAATATAGTTTAGATTAAAGGGCCTCTTCTACATTACACTCATGCTCCCACGAAAAGAAAAATCACACATTACATTCTTGAAAATTCCCCAATAGAAAAGTATTCTAACGTACATTTAGCAGCACAGTTCAACACATATTGATTATTGGCCTTCTGTGTGTCAGATATTACGGTAGGCACTGAGGCTATACTCATTGGCTAAGACACAGTTCTTTTACATATATATATATATACACACACATACATTTATTTATTTATTTATTTATTTATTTAGAGGGTGGGGAGGGGCAGAGGAAGAGGGAGAAAATCCCAAGAAGTCTCCAAGCTGTCAGCGCAAAGCTCGACGCTGGGCTCAAACTGGTGAACTGTGAGATCATGACCTAAGTCAAAATCAAGAGTCAGGCACTCAACGGACTGAGCCACCCAGGTGCCCCAAGATACAGTTCTTACTTTCAAAACATGAGGAAGACAGCCAGCCCCAATGCTTGGTGGGAAGTTTCAAGATAGCGCATAAAGGACCGCTCTCATGACGCCGTGGAAGCCGCCTGCCCGGTCCTGGGGAGGGAGTTAGAGGACAAGGTAAGGTTTCATGGAAGAAATGACACATGAGCCTAGTCTTAGAGGCTGAGCAGCAGTGATGCATGGGATGCATGAAGCAGGGATGCATGAAGAATCCCGGGAGGGACCTTCTAGGTTTGGGGAATTGTAACTACAGGCCCCTCCTTGTTATTGTCGTTCAAAGAAAGGACAGGGTGTGAGGAGGTGAACTGGAGATGTGGGCAGAAGACAATTGTGGAGGGCTTTGAATGCCACATTAAGGAGCTTAGAGTCATTAAAGAGGATCACAGCCAGATCTGCTTTTAAACCAGTCCTTCAGGCAGCCGCACGGAGGAAGAATTTAAAGGATACAATACAGAATCAGAGAGACCAGCAAGGTAGTTCTTACAGTCCAGGCAAGAGATGGTGAGAGCCAACCAACTTCATTAGGCAGGGGCACTTGGGAGCCAGACAAAAGGGCAAATGTGACAACAATTTTCGAAGCATTAGGAGGACTGGATTACTGACAGGTTTCAGGAGTGAGGGACAGGGAGAAATTAAGGGTGGTTCCCAGGTCTCCGGATTGGGCAACTGGGTGGAAGGATGGATGCACAGGCTGTTGGACAGTCAGAATTCAAGGGAGTAGATAACAGAACAAAAGGATAAGGAGTTTGATTCGAGGTATCTTGAATTTGTGGAATAGTTAGATGTAGATGTGTCTAAATCTTTAAAGAGAAGTCTGAGCTGAGCATGAACTTGGGACTCATTCTCATTTTCAAGCATTTTAAGGGTATGGATTTTTGTCTATTGTTATGTGTTTTATTCACTGCTCTATATCCAGCCCCTGGACCAGTGCACACCATAAGTAACTATCAGGTGAACAGCAGTAAGTTTATGGGAGTGAGGGAATTGTTTAGGTAGAAATGCAGAATAAGAAGTCGCCAGAGGACACACGGTCACATTGAAACAGATACTCATTGGGCATCTCCACTTCTCACACTGCCAACACCAACTTTATATTTCAAGTTTAGTAGAAACTACAAAGGAATTGCCAGTTAAAATTACACATCATAATTTCAGTACTTACTGGGGCACCTGGGTGGCTCAGTCAGTTGGGCATCTGACTCTTGATTTCAGCTCAGGTCATGATCCCAGGGTCATGGGATTCAGCCCCACATTGGGCTCATGGAGCCTGATTAAGATTCTCTCTCTCCCTCTCCTCTGCCCCTCCCCACATGCTCTCCCCTGCCCGCACACGCACACACACTCTCTCTCAAAAGTAAAATTAATAAAAATTTTAAAAAATAATTTCAGTACTTCCCGTCATGCAATTACCTCCAGAGTAATAAAGCACAAGAAAAGCATTTTCTTCATCTACAGTGGGGAGACAAATCCATTTTATGTATTTCAACTGATTTTTATGAGCTAACGTGGATATTACAAATGGATGAGAAACGCACACAAGCCCTTGCAAACACAAACTCCTAGTGTTTCATCTAATTTTTAAAAACTTGGAAAGATCAAATTACATAATAATAAAAATGAACAGTTTGGTCTCCAGATCTATGTATTCGTGCCAGCTCAAGAAATCCACTTAGGTGGCACCTGGGTGGCTCAGTCGGTTAAGCGTCTGATTCTTGGTTTTGATCTCCATTTCGTGAGTTTGAGCCCCGCGTCAGGCTCTGTGCTGGCAGCGTAGGGCCTACTTGGGATTCTCTCTCTCCCTCTCTCTCAGCCCCTCCCCAACTTGTGTGCACACTCTCTCTCTCTCTCTCAAAATAAATAAATAAACTTAAAAAAAAAACCCTCCATTTAGAAGACTCAAATACACTTCAAAATTATTATGTTGGAGAGAGAATTTATGATCTTGCCCCCAACTCCTGGTGAATGGCAACATCGTGCATGCAGAAACACAAGTCAGAAAACTGGGAGCCATCTCCCACACCTCCCTCCCTCCTGCTTGTCATAGCTACACTATCCCCAAGTCCTGTCAGCTTCACATCTTACCTACCTCTAGAACCAAGTCACTTTCTCCCCCTCACTCCACGCTACTCCAAGGAACTGCCATCTGCCCCCTGGACTTCCCCCACAGCCTAGTAATTCTCCATCCCTCCCTGTATTGTCTCTGACCTTCCCTCCCTCCACCCCAATGTATTTGGTGCCAATCTGAGTATTTCTGTTTTTTCAAAACACAAACCTGTCACATTTCCCTCCTATATGAAGCCCTTCATTGGCTTCCCAAGGCTCACCCAATAAGGACAGATCTCCTTAAATGACCTAGAAAGCCTTCAAAACACAGCCTCAGCCTCTCTCTCCAATTTCAACTAGCCCACTGCCCACACTTGCTCTGGGCTCAGACTTTCCTTCAGAATCTAATTACACCATCCCCCTCCTACCCCAGGGTTTTTGCACTTGCTATTCTCTCCATTTGGAACATTCTCAGCCCCCACTCTGTAACCTAACCCATTTGGGCCTTGGTAACCCTACTATCCTTCATGTCTCAGCACAAACATTCCTTCCTCAGCCTAGGTCAGATTCCACTATTAGGGGATTTCACGGAACTCTACTGCTATTCGTCAGAACACGTGTCACTTTGTAACTATACACCTTCTTCACAATATAATTATACATTCATTTGTTTAATTAAATAATATCTGTTTGTTGGACCATAAGTCTTATGTCTGTTTCTATTTTTTTTAATTTTTTTAAATGTTTATTTATTTTTGAGAGAGAGCGAGCACGTGAGCAGGGGAAGGGCAGAGAGAGAGGGAGACACAGAATCTGAAGCAGTCTCCAAGCTCTGAGCTGTCAGCACAGAGCCCCATGCGGGGCTTGAACCCACGGATCATGAGATCATGACCTGAGCCGAAGTCGGACATTTAACCAACTGAGCCACCCAGAAGCCTTCATATCACTTTCTTGAACCCTATTATATACCCAGCTCCTAGATCAGTGCTTGGTACATAGTAGCTGCTAATAAATATCCACTGAAGTAATAAATGCATGAATGAGTAGGTCTGTGCATTTTTCTCTACAATGTCTACTTTGGATATTTGGGAGGATTGGGAATTATTTACCAAAAAATATCTCCCAAAACATAAGTACCACATGTTTTTGCACCTACCTCAGTTATTATACAAGCTATGCCCACACCTACTCCTTGACAAAAACATTTATTTATTGGTGATTCATCTGATTTAACCTTTCAAGTTGAAGTGAAAAACTAGATCAATACTCATGTAAGAATGTCAGAGTCCCTCCCCTTAAACATTCTGTCACTAAAAAGACGGAATCAACGAGAAATGAATGGCAAATCAAAAGCTAATTCATTCCCTCCTTTACCATAATACATAATATGGACACTTTTTAAAGTCAAAATAAAACAAAAATATTTTTTAATGTTGCTTTGAACAATCCATATAACTTTATGGAAAGTTAATCAGGATATTGCTGGTTAAATATAGAATTTTAAAAGTGTTAGGCAAGCTTTGTAAATATGTTTTAAAGAACCCATACCTATATACCTTAGTCAGTGTTTCACATGGTTGTTTTTTCAGCCATAGCGGGAGCAGGACTCACTGATCTTTTTATTGCCAAAGGCTCAGGCCCACATGCTCACCACCCACTAGCAATACATGCTCCTGGAATAAATAACTGCCAGTTTCAAAACTTTCATTAAATGCTTCCTCTTTTTTCAAAAATAAGTAAAAGGCATTCAGTTCAAAATAGTGTCCAGAGATTGAATCTTCAGTGTTTATATTTATTATTTTTCCTATCTTCCTCAAAAAAAAAAAAAAAAGATACTCTGTTTAATCAGAGAGAGAGTTGTGATGTTTTTCGCACCACCTTCATCAAAGCTGCCGGACAACAGATAACTCTGTCGCAAGGTAAGAAGGATGGCAAATCGAACATCAAGAATTACTATGTCAAGAGAACAAATCTGGAAGAGATGGGTAGTCTTTTCACTGCAGCAGCCCCTGGAGAGTTGCCCTTTAGATCAGTTGTGCTAATTAAGAAGAAGAAAAAAAAAACAATTTATGACTCAATTGGTTAAAAGGCCTCAAATCCTGCTGGCAAGAAGGTTTCTTGTAGAAATTTTGGGACCTGGACCTGTATAAATAGGCATGACTGAGTCCAACCTTGACAACGAAAGTCTTTCCTCATGTTCCAGGTGAATGTCTTAATGTATGTTTCCCCAGAAGCAAGTTTGAGGAAGGATTTGGGTACAAATAGCTTATTCAGGAGTGGCAAGTAGAGAAGTGCAGTAGAGAGAAACAGAAGGGAAGACAGCCAGCAAAGGGTCCATTATCAAGAAAGTCATCCCTGTGTATTACTGGAACTCAGTCCCACTCGGGAATTCCAGAGCCAGGCAGAAGCATGGGATTCTAATTTATTCCAGTCACAAGGCAGGAGATCTGGGGTATGTAGACACCAGTCTGACCTTACTAGAAGGCTACCTCCAGAGTTGTTCATTCCTCAGCTTCTCCAGCCTGCTGTGAGGGCAACAGAGCAGGTTTGGTGGCCAGAGAAAGCCCGCTGGCAGAGATAATGCAGCTACCAACAGTTGGATTGGGCTAGCATGTGCTACTGGAGTAGGGGCAGAGGATAGAGCAGGGGCACCCGTTCACAGCATCTGCCACGCTGTTGAATGGTACAGAAATAATTCTTATGCCTTGAGTGCTTGCTCTGGGCAGAGTCCTTTACATTGATGATTTCGTTTTCCAAAGCACAGCAGCCCTGGGAGGTAGATATTATTATGATAATTTTAGAACTAAAGGGAGAGGGTAGGAACGTCTCCAAGGTCATGCACTAATGTACCGCTCCAAAGTCTGAGTTCCGAACCACTACCCTATGCTGGAAGGATTATCCCTGCACCTCAATAAATATACACATACCACCCATTCCTACACCGTGGAATTCACGCAAGACCAGAGTATCCTTCCTAACCGTCGGGCCATTGCACTCTTTGCCTTTACTGGTTCTTTCACGTTGGCATCGAGAGCTGTGCCAATTATTCAACAGTCAGTTGACCAAATACAGGACAACTTTGTGCAGGGTAGCGGAGCTCTATGGGCCTTTCACTGAAACTTCCAAATGAACATTCCGTGTGGCCAAGTGCTCAGTGAGAAAGAAGGTCTAATGAATCTGCATGGCGTATGACTAAAAGCAGCGCCTGAACCACCCGAGCTTGAATACAATTATAAGGGGGTCGTCCCAGTGCTCAGGGCACAAAGTAACTGTTATCTGAAGTTGGAAAGGAATTTCCTGAAATAGCTGGTAATTGTACAATGAATCACATCATAAATGCTTCCTATCCCCCAGTCCCTGATCATGACGACAAAATTGGACCAGTTAGGGCATTGATCTAGACCATGAAATTATTTTCAGAGGCTTTCCCTCCAACAGAGAAAAATCCATGTACCTAAAATAGCTTCCCTTTAATAGACTGTTACAGTAATAAAGGGGTTTATTTGATGGAACTTGCTGTGTATACTCAAAGTGAATTTGAACCAACCAAATTTCCATCCTCCCGAGAAAGTATGATAATAACTTGCTATGCATTTATGCATTAAAGTCATAGCATTTTTATTTTGTTTTGGGAAAAAAGTTGAATTATTCAGAAGTTATACTTCTAACTTCTCAGAATCCTCACTTTTTCTTTTATAATTGCTTAAAGAATCTCCCTAAATTCTTTGACTCTATGGAAAGCCCACTACTAAGAAAAAAATAATAATCTGTCCCATAATCCTTTTTAAAACTACAAAACTATTAAAAAACAACTAAAAAGGTAATCGCATCCAATACAAGATCAAATGTTTAGGAGAAGCAGGAGCTAGGAGCTCAGCTGACACAAGGAATCTTCCAGGTTCTGCCTGATGCTGTTAACTTTCTCTGTCATGCAAAGTTTCTACCACGGTTTGCATTCTCCAGAGGCCAAAAAAAAAAAAAAAAAAAAAAAAGTGTGAACGGACCCCACTGTCTGCAACAATTAATTACTAGAAGTGTTACTGCAGAAAGGCATCTAGAACAACTTGAAAATCAAATTAGATCATGAAACATTAGGGTCTTCTGAATTCCAGCTGATAAGGAGTCCCCTGAGATCACCTCTTCTAGAGGGAATTTGGTTTGTTCTTTTAACATAGACGTTGTAAAAAGGCTAGTGTGTAGTAGCATGAAAGAACATTTTAGCTACCCTTGGGAGGAAACCACCAAAACGTGGCCTTAGGAATGACTGTTTCATAAATGCAGTGGTGGGGACTCCTGAGGTCTCTGTGATGTCCTCTCCCATTTAACCAACGACCATCTCCTTTTCTCCCAGCCACAGCAGGCTTCCTTTAGAGACACACTCTTCTGAATACTAATTCAAACACACTGTGGTTCATGCTCATATGTAAAGGATGCCCTTTCTCTACTAAAATGTTCTCCTCCATAAAGCAGTGGAATAGCTCTAACTTTGAGACGAACTGGCTAGGCTTCACATGAAATAATAACTCCTAACTCATAAAAACTCAATCAGAAAAATAAATGTGGATGAAGAGTTTGTGGTATGGGGAAAATCACGAGGTATTGGCATCGCCATCATCAATGTTGTCGTCTTGATTGTGACTTGTGCCAGCCAAATACATCACCTGTGCATATCAGCACAGATGTGGCCGTAAAAGCACTAGGCTGTGCTAAAAAAGATGCTAAGAAATAAGAGACTCATTTTTTAAAAAATGAGTGAGGGTAAAGCTGCAGTTTATTTCATACCTAAAGAAAAGCAACTCCCTATCTTCAAGCTCAGCAGATAAAAGATAACGCAAAAAATTAGAAACTATGTACATTGATATGGAAAGGAATATTTAAAGTTTTTTTAATGTACAAGATAGAGCAGCAGTTTGATACATTACCTTTTGTATAAAAAAAAAGGGCATATATGTATACAGGCTTAATTATATTTAAAAAAATCCAGAGCCCCTGGGTGGCTCAGTCAGTCACCTGACTTCAGCTCAGGTCGTGATCTCACAGTTCATGGGTTCAAGCCCCACATTGGGCTCTGTGCTGACAGCTCAGAGACTGAAGCCTGCTTCAGATTCTGTGCCTCCCTTTCTCTATGCCCCTCCCCCGCTTGCGCTCTGTCTCTCTCTCTCTCTCTCTAAAAAGTAAGCATTAATAATAATAAAAATAAAAATAAAAAATTTTTAAGAGATAAAATCCTAAAATGACGTCTGCCTCTGCAGGTAATTTGGAGAATTTGAAGTCAAGAGTAGAACAAGGACACTTTTCATTCTCTCTATATACCCTTTCATGCTGCTTGGCTTTTTATCGTGTCCATATATCTCTTCTTTTTAAATACTGAATATTTGGAAATGCACAGCCTGTTTAGAAAGCAAGAGCAGAGGGGTGTCTGGGAGCATCAGTTGGTTAAGCATCCAACTCTTGATGTTGGCTCAGGTCATGATCTCATGGTTCGGTTCTTGAGCTCGAGCACCGAGTCGGGCTCTCTGATGACATCATGGAGACTGCTTGGGAATCTCTCTGCCCCTCCTCCTCCCCCCCAAAATAGATAAACTTAAAAAAAAAGAAATTCCTTATTATAAAAAAAAAAAAGAAAGCAGGAGCAGAGAAGCAGAAAATCCAACCTCACACATGTTAGAGTTCCAAAAATTACACAGATTAGAAAGAATAAGTGGCATGGAATTAGTATTCATCTTAGGGAAAATTAAGACCTTGATAAGACACTAATTTGGGGGGTTTGGTGAGAGGCAGAATACTGGTTCCCCACATCCTAATCCTGAGATTAATAATTGATTAATATGTTACGTTACCTGGAAAAAAGAGACACTGCCAATGTAATTAAGTTAAGGGTCTGGAGATGGCGAGTTTATCTCTTGGGTGGGTGAGTGATGGGAGAATGAAGCTTAACCCTGCAGGGAAACTCTGGGCACAAAACACAAGCCTCGGAATTATCCAACCCAAGCTGAAATAGCGGGGTGTTGATGCACCATCCTCCGGCATTCTGTCTGAAACAGACGCCGCTTTGATCTGCTACGTGGGTGGGGGTGAGGGTGGGGTTTGATTCCTGGGCGCTGTGGGGCAGTGTGGGTTTGGTTCTTGGGAGGGAGAAGAATCTTCAGGCACAGTACTATAATCTGTTTCTATTCACAACACTTCTGACACAAAATGTGTGCGGTTTCCCCGCCAAGCAAGTCTGTCATTCTCCATGGACACTACCTGGGTGTCCTACAAGTTGATTCAATTTTGACCCTAACTACCCAGAATTAGCACAGATCCCACAGGTTAAGGGCTCAGCCCCACAGGATTGCCCCCCACTTCAGAAGCCAACCACAAGTAGTGGGTCCCCAGGTCATGCACACCTTTGTGAGGGGTTCCTACAGCCCTATCCTCAATTTGTTATAATGACTCTCAGGACCCAGGAAACTGTTTTACTTACTGTTTCCAATTTATTATAAAGAATAAAAATGAACAGCCAGGTGAAGAGGTACATATGGAAAGGTCCAGAAGGATCTGGAGTACAGGCATTTCTATTCCCATGGAGTTGGCACATGGATATGTTCACCAACTCAGAAGCTCCCCAAACCCCCACACTTAGGGGTTTTGTAGAGCTTCCATCACATAGGCACATTTGATTACATCACTGACCGTTGGTGAGTGAACTCAGTCCCCAGTCCCTCTCCTCTCCTCGCAGGCTGTAAAAAGCTACTGATACAAATGAAGGCAGGGAGGCGGGTGGTCCAAAACTTCCAGGCTTCTGATCACAGGGTTGGTTCCTCTGGCAACCAGTCCCCTCCCTAATGCCCTCCTGGGGCCCACGGAGAGTCAGCTCATTAGCATAAACTCAGGTGTGACTGAAAGGGGCTTATTATAAGACATTCTTCTCACCACTGTCACTCAGAAAATTCCAAGCGTTCTAAAAGCTCTTGTGCAAAGTCCAAATATGCTCCAGTACAATATCACATGCAGAGATGCAGATTCTAGCAGCTGGAAACTGAAGAACACGCTGATGAGTCATGGAGGTACGACAGAGCACTGCTGGCAACCACTCTTTAAAAAAATTTTTTTTAATGTTTATTTATTTTTGAGAGAGAGAGCGCACATGTGCACTTTTGCGCACGAGCAGGGAGCAACAGAGAGAAAGGGAGACAGAGAATTCGAAGCAGGCTCCATATTGTCAGTACAAAGCTGGATGCGGGCTCGAAACCACAAACCGTGAGATAGTGACCTGAGTGGAAAGCAAGAGTTGAGCACTTAACGGACTGAGCCACCCAGCCTCCCCTCCTGGCATCCATTTCTGAGGTCAATGTAGTGACCTACCAACCATCACTGGGTGTCTCTGGCAGATACCTGTGGATGGTTCCTAACATTTCTGGGGCTGCATCTGACCAGGAGCTTTGTTTATGCTTTTACAAGTTGTGACAGCGGGATCCGTGGAAAGCAACACAGGAAATAAAAGAGTTTAAAAAAAGGGTGAATGTTGAGGCCAGAACAGCAGTGGCAAACACGAGGTCCCTGTGCTGTCATCCCACTCATAGAAAACACTACTGATCAGTTATGTCACTCTCCTCTTTGACCTGAACTGACTCCAAGTACTCTTCAACATCAGATGATTGGAAGCCACTCACAGACTATCAAATTTGGCTCTTAAATTTTTAGCTACAAACTTACCTAAAACAACACACATGTATTATTTTATTGTCTGTAGAAGTCTAACTCAAGTCTCACGGGGCTAAAATTTAGTGTCAGCAGGGTTATGTTTCTTTCTCTAGACTCTGGAGAAAATCTGTTTACCTGCCTTTTCCAGCTCTTGGAAGCTGCCCATAATCCTTGACTTGTGGCCCCTTCCTCCAAAGCCAGCAATGGCAGGTGAGGTCCTTCCCAAATGGCATTTGACCTCTTCTGTCCCCCTCTTCTGCTTTTAAAGACTCCAGTTTGGACCCACACATCCAAAAAATCCAGGATAAACTCCCCATCTCAAGGCCCTAACTTAATTACATTAGCAATGTCTCTTTTTTCCAGGGAATGTAACATATTCACAAGTTCACAGAATTAGTATATGGACCTCTTCGGGGAACCAATATTCTCCCACAAAATCCTCCTCCCCAGTGGTGTTTTATCAGTGTCTTAAGTTTTCTTAAAATGAATCCAGATTCTATGCCATCTCACTTATTCTTTCTAATCTTCATAATTTTTGGAACTCTAACATTCACAAAGTGGCATAAAATTTTTACCAAAGCTGTTCTGGGTGAGTAGGCAGAAATACTCTAAAGGTTTGTTAGCTATACATTGTGAAGACTAATTCAAATCGTAAAGTCATCTAAGTGTTTGAAGTAGACAGAACTCCCTCAAATAATGCAGATTGGATCAGAATCTATCTTCTAAAATCAGCTTTATTATGGGGCGCCTGGGTGGCTCAGTTGGTTAAGCATCCGACTTCAGCTCAGGTCACGATCTTGCGTTTTGCGAGTTCGAGCCCCGTGCTGGGCTCTGGCTGACAGCTAGGAGACTGCAGCTGCTTCAGATTCTGTATCTCCCTGTGTCTCTGCCCCTCCCCTGCTCATGCTCTGTCTCTCTCTACCTCTCAAAAATAGATAAATGTTAAAAAAAAATTTTAAAGAAAATAAAATAAATAAAAAACAAAATTAGCTTTATTATGGAGGAACTGACACCAGCAAACACTGGCTCGACCAAAACTCATATTGATGAACATGTAAATATCTTTGAGCATACAAAGAGATATTCGCACACCCATGTTCATGTAAGTGTGATCAGTAATAGCCCAAAGGTAGAAGCACCCCAAGTGTCCATCAACGGATGCATGGATAAACAAAATGTGGTAAATCCATACAACGGAATACCATTCAACCTTAAAAAGGTATGAAATTATCACAGGTTACAACACAGATGAACCTTGAGGATATTACATTCAGTGAGATAAGCCAGTCACAAAAGAACAAATACCGTTTGATTCCACTTAGATAAGATACCTAGAAGAGCCAAATTCGCAGAGACAAGAAGTCAAATGGTGGTACCCAGGGACTTGGAGGAGAGGGGATAAGGAGTTAGTGTTTCATGGGCACAGAGTTTCTGTTTCACAAGATGAAAAGAGCTCTGGGGATGGATGGTGTGATGGTCGCACGTCAGTGTGAATGTACTTCATGCCACTGAACCAAACACTTAAAAACGGCTAAAATGGCACGTTTTAGGTTATGTGTACTTTACCACACTTTTAACAATGAAGATCTTTAAAAAGTGTTTAAATATCTGTAAGCCTAATTGTTTTAAAAATTGTTTACAAAACGGTTGCAAGGTTTCCCATGATAATATGAGAATACAGAAAAGTTCTTTCCTATGAGCAGATGCTTTTCAGCAACGCAGAAACTGGAGTGAGATTTACATACACTTCCAATGCTTAACAGTCTGGAGAAAAGCTATTACCGCATTGCCTCCACCAACTCCTTTGTCCTTTGCACAGGAAGTTACAAAGCCCCAGAAAGTCCTAGAGTTTTGTTTTATTTTGTTTTGTTTTAACCTACAGGCTCTGTGGTGCAATACCCAGGCAGTGATTATTGGTGTCTGGGCATGAGCACAGGTGAGAAAGTAGGTCACCCAGGGGAAGCACCTGGGGTTAGGGCTTCCAGTCAGTGAGCAGGCACTGAGTGAGACAAGGCTGTGGATGGACATTGATAGGAAGGTGCTGGCAGCTAGGCTGGGCATTCGCCTTCCTTCAGAAAGTGATGGGACCGATTGAAGGTTTTTGGCATAGGGCTTGCTTGAAAAACCTGTGCCTGGGGAATGGGATTTTGTCATCATACATGAGAACCAGCTGGAAGACTATTATAATAGTCTTTGGAGAAGTCCTGAGTGCCGGGGGGCCAAGAAGCACCTATGAGGGAAGAGAATGAGCATGAGCTAAAGGACAGCGGGAGGGGTGGTGGGGTGGAGGGAGCCATGCGACTGCTTGAATGGGGGTAGGGAGTAAGCCGGCCAAGAGAAAAGAATAAAAACAGGAGTGTACATAGAGTGCCAGGCATGGAAGGACATTGATGCCTTTTGGGTGGGGGATGGGAGGAAGAGGAGTGATATTTTGGCTAGAGCATGACAACTGAGATAGAGATTATAAAAGTCCTGAGTTATAAAGGAATTGAAGGACCAGAACGTGTGGCCATACAGCACCCACACCCCTGCGTGACCAAACTCTGTCTGCTGGAGCTCAGTAGCTGCCGGTCCTTCTGGACGGGACGCAGCAGTTTGCAAAACTATCACTCCCTAGTGTTTCCCCTAGAGAAGCTTGTGTTTCTCTGGCCACTTAATTTATTATATTTTTTACCACTCAAAAATATTTAATTTTTTGGGTTAAAATACATCTTTTTTCCCCCCTCTTATTGACTGAATTTCCTACTTCTCTTAAAAGAGCTTCCTTGGGGCGCCTGGGTGGCCCAGTCAGTTAAGCACTGGACTTGAGCTCAGGTCATGATCTCATGGCTCAGGAGTTGAAGCCCGGTGTTTGGCTCTGTGCTACTGTCCCTAGCCACCAGCTCCTGGTAACCACTGTTCTGCTCTGTTTCTAGGAGTTCCACTTTTATTTATTTATTTTTTTAGATTCCACATATAAGTGGTACTATGCAGTTTTTGTCTTTCTTTGTCTATTTTACTTAGCATAATGCCTTCAAGATCTGCCCATGTCCCGCATAGCAAGATTTCTTTCTTCTTAATTTTTTTTCTTTTTCTTTTTTTTTTTTTTTTAGAGAGAGAGCATGAGTGGGGCTGGGGGTAGAAGGATAGAGAGACAGACAGACAGACAGATAGAATCTCAAGCAGGCTCCATGCTCCATGCAGCCCCAGATGCAGGGCTCAATCCCACGACCTTGGGATCATGCATGACCTGAGCAGAAATCAAGAGTAGGACACTCAACGGACTGAAACACCCAGGCACCACTTTTATTTTATTATTTTATTTTATTTTATTTTATGTAGAGAGAGATTTCCTTCTTTTTAAAAGCTGAATAATAATACTCCATTGCTTATATATACACCACATTTTCCTGATACATTCATCCATTAACAGATATTTAGGCTGTTTCCATACTTTGGCTATTGTGAATTATGCTGTAACAAACATGGGGGTAGCACAGATGTCTCTTCAAGATAGTGATTTCATTTCCTTTGGACATATACCTAGAAGTAGGATTGCTGGATTATATGGTAGTTCTACCTTTAATTCCTTGAGGAATCCCCACACTGCTTTCCACAGTGGCTAAACTAGCTTGCATTCCCACCAACAGTGCCCGAAGGTTCCATTTTCTCCCCATCCTCTTCAGCATTTGTTATGTCTTGCCTTTTTGAAAATAGCCATTCCAACCCCTCACACATAGGTGATATCTCATTGTGGTTCTGATTTTCATTTCAACAGGTACAAATTTTACATGCTTAAACAAATTTTTAATGTTTATTTTATTTATTTTGAGAGAGAAAGAGAGTGCACATACACAGGTGAGCGGGGGGGGGGGGGCAGAGAGAGAAGGAGAGAGGACCCCAAGCATGCACAGCACTGTCTGCCATGCACGGCACTGTCTGCCGAGCCCGATGTAGGGCTTAAACTCAAGAACTGTGAGATCGTGACTTGAGTCCAAATCAAGAGTCGGACACTTAACCGACTGAGCTACCTAGGTGCCCCTAAATTTTGCATGCTTAAAAAAATGTTTTTAGGGGTGCCTGGGTGGCTCAGTCGGTTGAACATTCGACTTCGGCTCAGGTCATGATCTTGCGGATCGTGAGTTTGAGCCCCACATCAGGCTCTGTGCTAACAGCTCAGGGTCTGGAACCTGCTTCACATTCTGTGTCTCCCTCTCTGCCTCTCCCCCACTTGCACTCTGTCTCTCTCTTTCTCCAAAATAAATAAACATTAACAAAAAAAATTTTTTAACGGTTTTAAATTTCTGCCACTTGCTCATGCAAAGTTTTAAAACATGGTAACTAGGAAGAATTTTAAGAAATCATCATTTAATCATCTTGAAGAGACCATTATTTAAACCTTACTCAGAGTCATTTTAGGCATAAAAGCTGACATTAAAAGTGGTATTCATGGAAGGCAGTCCAGGTTTCTCAGTCAAACACTTGAAAAGGTTTCATTTGGAAGTTTTATACAAATTTCATATATAATGTTTTCCCTAAATTTTTATTTATTTATCTAGTTACTTATATTTGTTATAATTGCATAACATAAAAAGATGTAAAAATTCCAAGCCCCCCACAGATAGGTGCCTTCACATCTCCGCCAGTTTATTCCATTGTGTTGTACCAATTCTTTCTATGTGCATCATGGCATAAAAACGTTGGAAAGCACTAGAAACACCAGAAGAGAGAGTATCAAGAAGTGATTGGTGGGGCCAGATAGAATTGTATGTCTGCAGAAGAGGTGGGGGGCAGGGATATGACTGGAACACTCAGTGGTGGGTGGGCTGGTAGCCTGTTTCAAATCATGAAGGTTAAACAGAAGTGTTCACCTGTATAAGCAAATAATGAACTGCAATCCATAAGCTGCTTTCTCCTTGGCTTCCTCCAGGCCAATGCTTGTTTGTAACTGAATATTTCTTAAGCAGTCTGTCTGTCATTTTACCCATAGCTAAGTCACTTCTTAATAAAACATCCTATCAACATGCAAATTCACAAGGGAAGAGAGTTGAGGTCGCCATTTTACGGATTTTTACTATTACTCACATTTAGAACCCCTCATAGTGTTTATAGTAAATTAATAACATTGCCTTACATACAAAGAATAACTGAAATGTCATTGTAAGATGATCACATCAAAGAGTTGGTTGACTTATATAATGCAGCGTGTTTTTTTTTAATCCAGGTTTGAGCCCATAAAGTGCCATCAACTACACACATTTCCTGACTTTCAGCTTGTATAGCCTCATTCCCCTGGAAAAGATTGCTCGGGTTTCTAGTCTTTACCTAGGGTATCATGTTGATACAGGAAAAGCATGAAGGTGGTAGCTCAGAGCTTAGCCAAGTCAGGTCCAGAAATAAGGACTTCTAAGAATAGGGTTTTCTTTCAGGTGCCTCTGGCTCTCCCTCTCCCCCACCCCCCAAGAATGCCCTTTTTCTCTTCCTTTGACCCGGTCAATAACCCTCTTCCTTTTCTCAGCATCCCCCTCCCTAGACCCTGCCCTCTCAGGAGACAGGGCTCAGACTCACATTCCCTGTGCTCCTGGGTCCTACACCAGTCATGTTATTCTACAGTTAATTGTTCTTCTTCATACCCTGTTCTGCTATGAGTTTGTCTAGGACCAGGATAATGTCTTTTTTTAATGTTTTTATTATGAAATAGATCATGCATTCGAAAGTATATTTGTCACCTGTATGTACATTTTAAAGAACAATAATAAAATGAATTTTTTTTACAATTTCTTTCAGTAGGCTCCATGCCCAAGGTGGGACTTGAACTCACGACCCTGAGATCAAGAGTCGTGTGCTCTACTGACTGAGGCAGGTAAGCACCCCAAAGTGAATCATTTTTGAAGCTTCCCAATCCCTTTGCCTCCTGCACCCCTAGAGGTAACCACTTCTCTGAGAGGGTTTGTCAAGCTCTTGCTTTTCTAGGTACTACCTGGTTTTGACCTTTGTATAAATGGAATTTATGTATGCATTTTTATGAGAATTGCATCTGACCTAGGTATTTCACCCAAGATAACGTTTGTAAGATTCATCCTTGTTGCTCTAAGGTAGCTAGGTCTCGTTTATTTTCACCTCTTGGTAGAATTCCATTGTGTGATTTCTCCATAGTTTACCTTTTCTACTTTGATGGACATTTTAGTCATGTCCATTTTATGCTATTACAAACGATGATGCTATGAATGTTCTTGAATGCACCTCCAGGGCCTCATCTTTCTCGTAGAGATATATCTAGGAATGGGATTCAACCTTTCTAGGGGATGCCAAATTATTTTCCAAAAGCAATTTTCCAGCCTGCACTCCAACCAGTGGTGCCCCAAAGTTCCCACTACTCACAGTCTTGGTTAAACTTGATATGGTCAGACTTTTAATTTTTTGGCCAATCTGATGGATATGAGATAGTATTTCATGGCGTTTTTAAGGAAGATGGCTTTTTCATTCCCCAATTCCCAGCACCCAACAGAAGACTCTGCAGCAGGAGCTCACAAATCTGTTATCTGATGAATCAACAGCAACAATGCAAGGTGACAAGTGCCAGTAGAAACGAGAATGTTAAGAACATATTTGTAAATCTTTCTGCGTATCAGGATCACCCAGGTATCCTTTTATTTTCTCATTGACATTTTATATGAAAAACTTCAAACGTACAGCAAAATTGGAAGGATTTTACAGTGAATACCCAACCTGGATCCTACCATTAGCATTTTACCACACTTTCTCTAAGGAGTTTCTTTTGAAGAATGTCAGTTCCCCAGGGCTGAGACTCTGATTCTATAGCTCTGGGATGGGAGCAAAGAATCTCATTTTGTTTCTTCGTTTCTGTTTTTAAACTCCCCAGGTGATTCTGATGAGCAGCCAGCCTTAGAAACCACTGCCTGAAGGAACTTGCAGCAATAAATAAAGAAGACAGATTTATAATTAGCCTAACAGGGCTCATTCTTTGTGGGGGGATTAGAGTTCTGCTGCGTGCCTAAAGCCATTTTCCTAGACCACCAGCATTCCTCGGAAATGTGTCACCCCATGTCAGATTGGCGGAGGTGTGCGCAGGTTCCTGGGAAGTGGTGGGTCAGGTCCTCCTCGCCCCAGAAGCCAAGAAGCACCCAGGTCCTGTCCACCCTGTTCCCCACTCTGATAGTTGCAGGAACTTGCCCTTCAGATCCTTTCAACGTTTGGGTGTTTTTAGGGGCTGAACTATATACCCCCCAAATTCCTGTGTTGAAGCTCTAACCAGTACGCCAGAATGCGACTGTGTTTGGAGTTAAGGTCTTTAAAGAGGTAATTAAATTAAAATGAGGTCCCATATGATGGGTCCCAATCCAATATGACTGATGTCTTCACAAGAAGAGGAAATTTGGGCACAGACACGCACAGAGGGAAGACTACGTGATGACCTAAGAAGATGCCAAAGAGAAAGGCCCCAAAGAAACCAACCTGGACAAGACCTTGATATTGGACTTCCAGCCTCTGGGACTGCGAGAAGATAAATCTGTTGTTTAAGCCACCCAGTCTGTGGTGCTTGGTTATGGCAGCCCTAGCAATCTGATACAGGTGTAGATGGGAAGGCTCCAAGTGTGGGGTCAGATGGCAGGGCAGGCAGACCCAGGCTCCCACTCCCTTCTCCCACAAAACAGGCCTCCATCAACAACTGGCCATGGTTGCAGGAGAAGGTGCCACTGGCCCCAGGGCCCTCCCCACGGGGCTGCTGGGAAACAGAACGTACCTTCACTCCAGGCCCTTGTTCCTCAGAGGGGTCTACCCCACAAACACAAGGAGGAGAACTGTCTATACGTAGGAGGGGTCTTCAGAGCTACCAACAGTCCCGCCTGCAGCTGACTGGCCCCCCAGAGAACAGCACCATGACAGGGCTCAAGAACGTTTCACCCCTTACACCTCAACCCTTTCCCCTAAAAGCTCACCCACACGGAGCCTTGATTCACACAAACTCTCTCACTCACAGCGTGAAAAATGAACTGTGGCTCATGCCCCCAGATTTTGAAGCACGTAGCTTAGGTAAATGCATTTCGGTTCTGTGCCTCTTCCCACCGGTCTCAATCATGACAAATGATGAATTCTGAGTAGTAATAATGCCAATTGTGTAAAACAGCCCTTTGTGTCAGACAGAGGCTGTTTGTTTGTTTGTTTGTTTGTTTTGTATATACCACATTTAATATCTCTTTTAGTCTTCCTAGGTACAATTAGAACCTCATGGTAACTTTTCGGACCTGCTTGATTGCAATCACCTGTTTCTCCTGGCCCTGACCCACCAGCCACCACCGTCACCCTCCCCACCAGCCAGCCTGGCCACACCTGCCTCCCACAGTTTAAAAATCTCCTTTGGCAGTTCATTTCTTACCACATTCTCCCTTGGCAAGGCTTGTCCCCTGCAGGTCTTGTACATAAGGGATTGTCATCAGGAGTCCTAAGTGGACTCTCTACATGAGCCCTACATGAGCCTCTCCGCTCAGTAATGGGGTCCCCTGGAGCCTTTGGTTTCACACTTTGCAGATCTCACCCCACCCCTTTTGTTTCTAAACTGTTTGTTTGGATTCTTCTATTCTGCAATCCTGTTTTACTTCTTGTTGCTGTTTAAACAATTCTGCTTTTACTATTTCAGCATACTCAGCACTGCTATTCAATTGCTCACTCGGTCTCCTAATTCTAACCAACCACCTTGAAATATTCCTTACCCCTGCAGGCTTCAAAGCCCCCGCTCTTCAAGTTGGCTTGGCTGTGGGTATCTTCCTGACAGGAAGGAGGCAGAAGGTGGGGGTGGCTCATTTCAGAATTGGGATCCCTACACTGAACAAAATTGCTTTTTATGAGAGCTTGATCTGTCTATCCAGGATCAAAGAATGGCTGCACCTGAGGTGACTGTGTGCAAGAGTGGTGGATAGCTTCTTAGATGTGGACAAATGTTTCTTCTGAACCCTCAATCAATCATCTGAAGCATTCCAGTCGCTGGAGGTTGCTCTGAGGGAGGGATTGAGTGAACATGTTTGGCACCCACTTTTAGCGGGAGCCAGGAAAGAGGGGAACACACAGTGAAGAATGTGTCTGGGAGCACCTGGGTGGCTCAGTCAGTTAAATGTCCGACTCTTGATTTGGGCTCAGGTCATGATCTCAGTTTGTGTGATCGAGCCCTGTGTTGGGCTCTGCGCTGACAGCGTGGAGCCTGCTTGAGATTCTCTCTCTCCCTCTCACCCTGCCCCTCTCCTTCTCTCTCTCTCTCAAAATAAATAAATTTTTAAAAAGTTACAATGCAAGCATTAAAAACTAAAGAATATGTCTGTGTGCATACATATGTGTGTGTGTGTGTGTGTGTGTGTGTGTGTGTGTGTGTGTGTGTAAGTAACAAGGTTAACAACTTAATCTCAAGTAGCGACAGATAGTCACAAAGGCAGAGCCAGGGATGACCTTGCCCATCAACAGATTTGATTACGCCCATGTGATTTGTTTCAGACCTGTTTCAAGAAGTCCCTCTGTTATCTCCTCTTTTGATGTGTCCTTAATGTTCCCTCTGGTCCTGCCTTAATGCCCTCAAATCTCCAACTTTAGAATTACTTCTCTGGATATAGGACCACAAGTCCAAGTTGACTTGCAAAAATATTGCCTAGTAGCCTTGTCAGCCATTAACACTTTGATGCCAATTGGCTTATCAGACTCACAGGCTAGAGCTGAACTCTGTTGCCTGGAAGCCTTGTCAGTCATTGACACCTCCATACCAAGTGGGTTATCAGACTGGACAGTGCTAGAGCTGGTTTTGCAGGAAGGGATGGGGCACAAACAACTTTAGAAGGGTGGAGGCAGCTGTTTGGTGACAAAGAGCCTGCCCTGGTGGGGAGTCTCAGAGAAATGCCAGAAGGTAACAACATATGGGGCTCTGGGCCCTGCAGAACACACATATTTCAGACTTGATGATTTAACATTTTTAGCATCTAGGAGTAGAGGGAAGAGGGGGACAGCACCGAGATTATTTTCAAAGGCTGATTTCAGAGGAAGGAAAAGACGGGCAGGGAGTTCTCCTGCTCTTGGGAGAAAGGATTTCCAGTGAGTTCCCTCCTTGCTGACCTTTTAGGTTCCAACACCACAGGCTTTCTCTCCCTGTTTCTTTACATCACCACTGGCCAATTCGAACTATTTACACTCAAACTGTCTTTGCTCCAATTATAAAGCATTTGACTGAAATAGAACATAATATGAACACATTCAGTATGAACTAATGGATGTAAGACCACAAAATCTGGGTAGCTCTGTAATCTCCCTGTTCTGCACTATAAAGGGGGACAGGAGGCTCACGCAGCTTCAGGGCTCTTCCCTGCACAGACCCCGTCCAAAGCCAAGGACTGTTATTTTGTGTTTGTAATTTTGAGTCCCTAAAGAAGCACCCCCATCCCAAACTGCATAAGCTCAGGCCCCACCAAACGTGGACCCACCCCTGATTATCAGCCTTGGCCACATGCTCAAGGATCATGTGGCCAAGTGTGCTTGCTGAGGGTGGGGAGAGGGGCTCATTTTAATGAGGAAAGGCAAACTTCACAAGGTCTGCTGGAATTTCTCTGCAAAATTAGCATACCTAGTGACTTGATATTGTGGACCTTTTAAATATCCTTTGCTAAGCTGTTTCTCTTTTTTCTTATTCCCCACCCCCCTTTCTCTTTCAAATTCTAGACTACTCTATTTGGAGGCGTATTTATATCTTCCTCTTCCTCACCCCACCCAAGTTTATAGGAGGTTCTGAATAGAGTCTTTTGATATGACACCAAAATGTAGTGTTTCCGAGTGAAACGTTGGTGGGTTTGTTTTTCCAATTATTATGACTCTTAGGATTCCTGCTCAGCTTGGATAAATGGATAATATCTATTTAAGACCATTTTTTACTTAAGTCAATTGGTATGAAGTGACTTTCTGGACCAACCTAATTCACAGGGCTGCCCAGCATTCCAATGCTTAATTACCTAGTGCGTCTCAAACATAAGCACTCTGGAAACTCAAATAACCCTGTTAAAGAATGGAATATCATCTTTGGGACAAGGAGACTTGTCCTAGGGACCTAGGGACCTAGGAGACAACTGTGACTCCTAGGTTGGTTGTATGCTTTTTTTTTTTTAATAACACCACACACACACACACACACACACACACACACACCCCTCCCTAATCACACTGTCGGCCCAGAATGAGGTGAGAAAAGGCTGGTTTTACCTAAAGGGCAGCTAGTTAACTCTTTATATTTTCAAGAAATTATCTTACCGTCCCCCTCATCTGTAATTCATCTATATTCATAATGTGGACCATTTAAAATAGCACCTTTCATCTGTGTGTGAAACACAAGTGTAGCCTGCAGGTTTGAGCAGATGAAATGTTAAACACTGTAGCAGGGTATCTCCGGAATAGGACTTTCCATTTAGGGCAAGAGGCTGAGAGCCCTTCCGCATGGAGGCACTTCCGTCTAACCCCATCACCCAAGCTTGCCTCGTTTGGGAAAGCAGCGTGGGTGGGAGCATTTGGGTGGCATACCCCAAAAACCACAGTAATTGGAAGGGAAAAAAAGCAAATATCAATTAGTAATTCTTCAGCCAGCTACCAATCTTGGTTTCCAAGGGACTCCACCTTGGGCTCTTCAGAAGCAGCAGCTTCCCAGGGACCTCGGACAGAAACGACGCGAATCTACAAACATCTTGGTGCGCTGAACATTTCCCCAAGGGAGGCTCTTGTTATCTGCCCGGCTTCCCTGGCTCTCTGCCTCCCTGTCAGCCTGTGGGCCTGTCAACCAGAATGATCCCAGCTTCTCAGGGCTTCCGTGGGAATGCGAGCAGGAAAGGGCTTTGAGAATTGAGGACAGGCAAGGTGGTGGTGTTCGGCCGCGCTCTGGGCACCCCGCATTTCCCGGAGCGCTGGGGATGCTGCAGTGAGCTTCCCCGCTCCCCTAGCAACCCCCGCCCCCGGGTTCGGGCAAGTGGCTAAAAGTTAGCAAATAAGGTGGGGGTGGGGGCAGAGCACAAGGTGGGGAAGGCGAGGTGGCGAGCCGAGACCCCCCGCCCAGCGGCCCCCCGCAGACAGGGCCGCGGGGGGCGGGGAGGGGGCGGCCGGGGCTCGCAGGAGCTCGCGCGGCTGGGCGCCTCCCAGGAAGGCGGGGAGGGGAGCGCCTGTTTACCCAGGAGGGCTGTGCTGATAGCACGTTCCTCGAGTTTACTTTGCTTTCCTTGAGTTTATTGTAAAGGGGTAAAGTTTTCGGATCTGTCACGTGACCCTGACAGGTCCTGCCTATGGCGCGGCAGACCACCCACGCCGAGGGCCATGGAACTGCTTAATAGAAACAGGCTTGTAATTGTGAGTCCGCGCTGCACTCCGCCGAAAGCCTCCGGCGGCCCAGCGCGCCGGGGTTTTTACACTTTCCGTTCCTTTTGTAAAGACGGAGGAGGAGGAGAAGACGAAGACGAAGACGAAGAAAAAGACGACAGGGAAGACAAAGAGACCCGCAGCGACAAGGCTAGGGGGAGACGAGGGAAGACGGGGAGAAGACGGAGGAGCGGAGGACCAGGAAAGGGGGGCGAGGGGAAAAAAGGAATTGATGTGAAATCCAAGCCCAGCGTCCGCGCCATCGGCACCCGCGCTCCGGGCAGGGCTTGACGGCCGGCTATGGTGAGTGCAGCCGGCGCGGCCGCCGCCGCCGCCACCGCCGCCTTGCCCTCGCGCCGCGTGCGCCCCCGGGGCCGCGGGGTTGCGGGGCCGGGCGCCCAGCGCGGCGGACAGAGGGCCGGGCGCCGGGCGGCCGGGTGGGGGGCGGCGCGCCGGGGCCGCGGGGCTGGGTGGGCTGCGCCGCCGGGGCGCGGGAGCGCCGGTCCGCGTCTCCACGCTCGCTCGCTCGCTCCGGGCCCCCGCCCCCCGAGGCCGGCCCCGCGGAGCGGGGCGGGGGCCGACGGCGGCGGCGGGCCCGGCCGGGGAACGGCTCCGGGGGGAGTTCTCACGGAGGGGGTCGCCTGGGATCCCATTTTCACGCTTGAAAGGGTCGCCACCTTGGCTTCCGCTCCGCAGCCTGCTGGTGGCTCCCGACTCGCCAGCGGAGGCAGAGCTGGGTCGGAAGGGCTGGTGCGGAGAGTGACAGCGCCGGGGGGAGGGTGCGGGCCGGGAGCGCGCGCGCAGCGGACCTAGTCCTCTCGTCTCGGAGGCGCTGGTGGAGACCTGCTGGAGGGCACGGGCGCACGCTCCCGCACCCACACCCGGACGCCTGGAGTGCGACACCCTGGGCTAGGAGAGAAACACCTTAAAATCCCGGAGCTCACACATTCCCCCCTCCTTCCGCCGTAGGTGGGAAAAAGGGCCAGAGGTGCTTTTCTGAGTTCAGGAAGGGGGCACGGGTGGGAGAGAGGTACGTGTTGACTCTTGCGCCCACGGAATCGGGCGTTCTGGTGCCTGCCACCCATTAGAGAGGTCGCCGGCTAGCCGGGTGCTGAGTGTGGCCTCAGGGGAGTCCTGAAGTGGGGTGGGCTGATTCAAACCTCTTTAGACCCGATGCCACACTGGGCCCACAGGACCTCCAGAGACTGTACCTCTGGGATGACATGTGCTATGCCTCCAGGTATTTAAGTTCATGCTAAAAACGACTCCTAGTGTGTGGATGAGCAATCAGTCCAAAGTTTTCAGATGTCAATTTACAACACCTAAGAAGAACCATATGGATTGTTGTCTATGGAAGACACCCAGAGACCAATCTTTTCCTAGACCTGGGAGAGAAGACTACTTTCTTCCGCTTTTATCCTCCCCGGGGAGGGGAAATCTAAAAGGACTAGACAGAAATAAAGACCCACAATGGGTGGCTCTAAATTTTAATAATTGTGTAACTGAGGTGTTGAACTACAATAGTGCTTTTTCAGGACTATTGCATTCTGTGTGTGTTCCGTTTTTGTTTTGTTTTTCCTCCAGTAGTTCAACATGCAATTAATTGCCTCCACAAAGAAAGACAATGCTTTTTGGTGTCATCCTTTGTTACTGTAACTTATTATTTCTGGGTGGTACCTCAGGATAAATTGTTGCCCCAGGTGCATTGTGCACCCATGTTGTAAAACAAGGGGCTTTCAATTGAGAGTTTGTGTGTGTTCAGTTGTCACCCAGCTTCCTTCCACAAGGCTGTAAAATGCCTTTGAGTCCAAGACCTT
The DNA here is from genome assembly GCF_027475565.1 of Acinonyx jubatus. Taxonomy (NCBI): domain Eukaryota; kingdom Metazoa; phylum Chordata; class Mammalia; order Carnivora; family Felidae; genus Acinonyx; species Acinonyx jubatus. Next base: position 63,872,123 of record NC_069391.1, read on the forward strand.
TTTATATTAAAATGTTGAATCAAGGTGGACACCAATAGACCCATTCTCAATTTGGGGTATTAGCTTCATTTCAAACTCACTGTAAGAAGTGTATCTAATTTCTGGTTATAATCTAGTCCTAATCTAACAAGCTATTTGAATAGGAGTTCACACCATTTGGAATGATTTTGTGGGGGGGGGGGGCTGTTTTTACAAATTGTCTTCAACTTTCTACAGATAGCAAAACAATATGGATTAAAATATCTGTCTTCCCTGTTTTTATCCTCATTCCTCTCTCTCTCTCTCTCTCTCTCTCTCTCCCTCTCTCTCTCTCTCCCTCTCTCTCTCACACACACACACACACACACACCTTTTATTTTCTCCCGCCTCTGCCACAGTGTATAAAGCCCTATTGAGACATGTAGGCGTGATGTGTAAACCGGATTAGCAGTATGAAAGAAAGACACACAATAAGCTGGAATTGTTTTACTTCCCTTTCATTTCTCATGCCTATATCTCTAATAAATTTGTTGCTCCAGCAGTGGGTCAAAGGGATCATGTTGCTCAGCTTCTTTTTCATGCAAGACCCAATGGCAGAGATCACTGAAATGAATGGTGTGCCTTCTGCCAAATGCAAAGCTTGATACAGATATATTAGATGGGGAGATAGAGATGAGGCAAGAGAGAGATGGAGAAAAAAATGTTCAAAGTCTGGGTCTTTCCAGAATACATCTCTATCCACTGGAGCAATGTGGGTAAGAAGATACTTGAGAAGGGGGGAATCAATACAAGGATCAATGCTGTGTTTTCTTTCAAGTTCATTGTAGGCTCTGGACATTTTCTCTGCTGCATAAAGTCTAATTCCCCTTTTCAAACTAGTATTTGAACCTGGAGTAATAAATGTGGATATTTCTGGGATCTTCTCAGGACATCTCCCCTCTGCCACCCCACCCCAGGCTCACTACAGACTCAAAAAATGCCAGTGTTCCTGGGTTTGTGCTGTAGACCCCTCATTTACTCCTTTGTGGAATTGGGAGCAGCTTCCCATTAAAGGAGATCAGGGGTAATTAGCAGCATTATTTTGACAAGTTGGCTAGAGCTGTTCCCTTTCCTCCAGTCCTGGGGAGGGGGGAATAGGGGAGGAAACAGAAGGTAGAAGGGGAAGGGGAGGGGAGTCATACTTAGGGGTTTCACATTCTGTGGCTGCTGAGTCTTTTTTTTCACTCCCACCCCTGAAACCTTTTAGACTCATTTTCTACCATCACCTTTTAAATAAATACAAAAACTGCCAATGAGAAAATAATAAGGCATTCTTAGGGAGCCAAGAAAATGTGGTGGATGGTGGCATACTTGCTCAAATAGAATAGACTAGTTATCCAAGGTACCTGCTTTGAACTGTTCAGGCTCTGGCCCATCACTCACATCTTGCACCCTGGGCTCCCCACCCAGAAACAGACATTACATCAAATCCCCAGTTCCTCTCCCCATCCCAGCCTCTCAACAGGCATACTGTGGGACTTAATATAATACTTGCACTTCTTTGCATTTGAAAAGAATATTAAACTCAGGCAAAATTATAACATGGCCCAGAGATCAATTGACTGGAATACATTTACCCCTTTATTCATTTCTACTCTGCAAAAACTAGCTAAATCACACTAGATTTTAAAGACCCATTTAGTTGCATCTGAGTAACCAGTGAAAAGTCAAATCTCACTATGGTTTCTCATTACTCAGCCAAGTCCACAATTGCTTATCATTGCAATGTCCAGATACAAAGGGCAGATATTTCATTTCCCAGTGTTATCACTTGGATAACTGGATGTCAATTTTGAGATGTGTGTGGTGTGGCCATGGATATTTGAAGTATTGGAATGGAGAAGGGAAAATATATGAAGGATTCAGATTTTAAAAGTTTAAGAATATCTGTTGGAAAACTACAGACTCCTATGAAGTCTTGGATAATGATGGGGAGACCCAAATGACAATTGATAGATTGAGACGACACATTCCCCTTTACTTGGAAAGGGGAAAGACAGCACTCAACTGTTGCTCCAAAGAGGGCCAGCAACTCCTGCTGGTTGAAAAGGCCCCAAGCTCTCACTTATCTGGTAACTCTCAGGAGGGGAGCCACCCTGCAGAAAGGCCAAAAGGGACTGTCTTCCTCGCAGACACCTTCCTAGACCTGGCTGCTTCAGCCAGCCTCATTTCAGGTCTGGAGAATCCTTATGGCTAGTTGAAGTTAACAAACCCGGTGTGGCACAGCAGTCCCCTGCACAGGGCATGCATATTAAAGCCGACAACGCTTACAAATGTAAATAAGGGCAGATTGATTAGGAACAACATTATCGCTGGGAATGTCGCACTCGCATGCATCAGCAATGAGGCAAATTGGGGGCAGCCTCAGCCCTGACCACCCAAGTCGAGCAGGCTTTTACACTGGCTCCTCTTCCCTTTCTTAAAACGTTACAGAAACAAGGCCAATTAGATCCTCAAAGTAATTCATCTCTGTGTATGAAAAAAGCAGACCACAGGGGAAGCGGCGGGTGGGGGTGGGGAGATTAAGATAGCGCTTGTTAGAGCCCAGGCTGGGGACTGCGTCCTAGAACCGATGGGTAGAATTTACAGGCCTGGACTATTGTCTGAGATGCTGAAAAGTTAACCTATCAAACAGCGGGTGAGGAGGCTGAGGGCGCTGAAAACCCGGGAGATCAATGTTCAAAACGTTTAGGAATTAAGTCAAACTGAGGGAAATGAGCCCGAGTGGAAGAGGCTTTACCATTGAAATGGTGCACATGTAGAAGCAGTCAGAACGAGAGGATATGCAGCTGCGTGCAGAGAGTAATAAGTAACCATGATGTGTACATAGCCTATAATTTCAGTTTAGAATTCCATAATCCAAGTGGCTATACTAAAATTGCTATAAATAAAAGATTAGGAGGCACAACTAATGTTCTGGTCTCAAACGCTGTAAAGGAATTTGAAAAGACAAACATAGCAATAGCAACCTATGGCTACATGATTACCTTGCTACATACATACAGCACGACTCAAATATCAAAAGACTGACATGTAAAACTAGGGGCACAACCCCCAACTCTCTGAAAAATAATTTCCAGCAGCAAGCACTTAAGAGTTTGACTTGAAACGTCTGCAGAACCAGTCAGTAAAAAAAGTTAGAATGAATCACCTTTCCTGCTTTATGTTCTTTATCAAACAAAGATCAGGATATCGCTTCAAGATTAAACTTGATATGTGTCGAGCCCAATCTTCCTGCGATATTATATTTTAAGGTAGTGTCATTTTAATTGCACGGTGCTTGCCTTCCCTTCTGGATTTTAGCAGCCCTCCCAGAGCTGCGCACAAAATCACGTGCTCCTTCAGAGTTTTGAGTTTTGAATTTCCGCGCTAGCCGAGTGCTCCGGTCCTCCTGTTGATCTCGAAAACATCCTCAAGACACTTTTACTGTCTTTGTCTCTATTCTACGAGCCACCCTATTCCGCCCAGGGTCCCCCACACGTTCCGCCGGTTTGGGATTCAGGAGACAGGGCCTCCCACTGACACCGGGACGGAGAAAAAGCTAGAAGGAAGGTGGTGAGGCTGGGTAGGGAGGAGAAAGGGTTCACGTGAAAGAGGAAAAAGAAAGGAAAAGGGAAAGGAGGGAGGGGGAAACCGCCAAAGAGGAAGGAAGAGAGCGGGGAGGGCTGCCGACAAGCCCCCCGCAGGAACCGCGTGGGCCGCCCGGGTGGCCGGCGCGCCCCGCTGCAGTCCCCTTCGGGCAGGGGCCGTGGACGCCCGGCAGCTGAATGGGAAGGGAACCCGTGCGCTCGGCCATTGGCCGGCTACAGGGAGGCCGCGCGGACATTGGGCAACGTAAGGGGGCCGGACCGCCTTCAGGAATGTACTACGGCGCGTTCGGCACGTCCGTCCGCGCCGGCGGGGTGCGAGCCTCGTCTGGGCTCCCGGGAGGCCGCGCTGGAGACTTGGAGTCCGCCCGGCTCGAGCCAAGCGCACCGACTTCCCTACCTGCTCCGCCTGGGCCGGGCGGGGAGTCCCGGAGCTCGGGTGCGCGCGCAGGCGGAGGCACGCGCGCGCCTAGGCCTCCCGGCAGCCGAGTGCGCGCCGTGGTGGCCCGGCCCTGAGTCACGTGGCCGCATGGGCTCCGCCTTCTCCCTGCTCCTCCCCCTTTCCCTCCATCTGGGTTTCTTTCTTTCCTTTCCTCTCCTTTCTTTCTTCTTTTTTTTCAATGAACACACACCGTGTGCATCTTAAAGCCACATTGCTCCAATTCACTGCTGCGGTCGGCTTCTAGCTGCCGCGGGGTCCCCCTCTGCAGTTCAACCACGTTTTTAAAAAAGAAAAATACTAAAAGGAAGCAGAATCGAATTTGCGGGGTCTGGTCCCTATCTCAGGGAGGAATTTAATAACTTGCAAACTTAAGAAAAGCAAATTACACTCTTCAAAAATTATATTTTTCAATAAAAAGCGGAACTGTGTAGATAGTTTAATTTGTCCATGTCCCCAGGATCTACTTCAGAGGGTCGCGTGTTTTCCTCCCCAACGGGAAGCGAATCCCCGGGATGTCTCGGTGACACTGGCCGCAGTGTCCTGACAAGTCCTCGCAATCAGCGCACAATTTGTTTCGAATGAATCCAACATCAAAGCCTTTATTCTCCCCAACGTCACGCTATTATTAAATATAACAGGATGCGTACTAATTTTTGAAAAAAATAATAAAACTTTAAAAACAGACTTTAAGTAAACAAAGGCACATGAGTAATAAAAGGGGGGCGTCCAAACGAACCCCAAATAGTCATGAAAACTTTTTTCTCTTAAGGAAACAGTTCCGTTGCTCCGGATTGTTAAAAAGATTCTGTTGTTTCTCTTTTGCATATGTCATATTAAAGATTCAAATAAAAACGCCTCTGCCTCCACAAGACTACTTCGGTGTCTGGATTCCACGTTTTTAAAACACTGACTCCTTCAAACGGCGACTGTGCTGCCGTGGGTTTTGGTGTGGGGTGGGGGGAGGATTTTAAGAAAGGGTGGCTTTCCCCAACGTCCTTACTTTCCTCTTTAACTTTCCATTTTGTTTATCTTAATGCGAGGCGTTGTTCCCTGCGAGAGCCTAAGTCTTCTCTTTAGTTAGAAAAGAAAAGAGAGGAGAAAAAAAAAATCTGGCACACACTGGCGCACTATCCACCACCCTGTCATTATTGGTGCAGGCCTGGGAATTCAAGCCGGACCTCCCAGTATTTGCTGCAGCTTGAGGCCAAGGTGCCTCTGAAAGGGTTTTCTTTGAGGAATTTCAGAAATTGTTTAAGCGCTTAAAAAAATATTACATTTCCCCCCGTGTCTATCGCGAGGCAAATGCTCGTGGATGTGTGTGTGTGAGAGAGTGTGTGTGCGCGCGCAAAAGGCGTCTTACAAAAAGAGGACACTGTTGAAAAGAAAAGAAATAAGAAAGAAAAGGGAGGGGGGAGCATTCCTTAATGGAAGTATTGCATGCGAGAAGGTTGGCGCTCTCGGAGGCTCCCCCCGAAGCCGGGGATGCACACACTGGGGTTGCCTACCTGGGTGGTCTCTCTACTTTGGTGAGCTGTTGCTAAGCAGCTAATAATAGTCATGTTTGCTGAGTAATTTCTGCCCTCCGCGAGCCAATCGCGTCGCAGAAACCCAAGCCATCTGACAGCCCCGGGGGCGGGAGCTCCAGCCTTTTTCTCTTTCGCTCGGTCTCTCCCCCTCCACCCCCTCCCCTCCTCCTCCTCTTTCTCCAAATGGAGAGAGTTCTTTTTTTTCTTCTTCCATCTCATCTATTGAATCAAGGAGCTGCTGCGGCCGCTGCCCGCTGCACACACACAGAGCGGAGTCCCCAGGTCCCGGGAGCGAGAGAGGCGCGCTGCACTGGGGCAGAATGGTCCAGCGGGTCGGCGAGGAGCACAAGAAAGCAGAGTCCGGGACCGAACAGCCACCTCGAACCCAGCAGCCAGAGCCCGAGCAGCCCGAGCAGCAGCTTCAGGAGCCGCCACCGCCAGCAGCAGCCGCCGCGGGAGCAGCGGCGACGGCGGCTGCCCGGGCCCGGCAGCGCTGAGACCCGCCGGGCACCTACGGACCCTGCGGCAGTGGCTCTGCGCTTACCCTCCGCGGCCGCTCGGGCGACCCGGGAGGCGCCGAGGGAGACTGCGAGGCCGGCGGGAGCGGCGGGGATTTGCTGGCGCTTTCTGCAGTGAAGGGGTCGCGGCGCGGGGCGGGGGGCGGGTAGGGGGAGTTGGGGACCGCGAGGAGCTCCGCGCGAGCGCCCGAAGGACAGGCTGGCTCCGCGCGCCGGCTCTCGCCTTCCCGAGAACTGGATGTGGGCAGCGGCGGCCGCAGGGACCTCGGGACCCCCGCGCAATGTGGCAATGGATGGCGCAGGGTCTGACTCCCCGGCAGCGGCTGCGGCCGCAGCGGCAGCAGCGCCCGCCGTGTGAGCAGCAGCGGCAACAGCAGCAGCAGCAGCAGGTCTGTCAACCCCAGCCCGAACAGCCGGCGGCCAGCAGCGTCCTCGCCAGCCGAGCGCCCGGGCGCGCCGGGAGCCCGCAGCGGCGGCGGCAGCAGCGCGCCGGGCCGCCCGGGAAGCCTCGGTTCCCGCGGCGGCGGCGGCGGCGGCGGCGGCGGCGGCAACATGGCCTCGGCTGGTAACGCCGCGGAGCCCCAGGACCGCGGCGGCGGCGGCAGCTGCAGCGGGGCTCCGGGCCGGCCGGCCGGCGGCGGGAGGCGCAGACGGACCGGGGGGCTGCGCCGCAACGCCGCGCTGGACCGGGACTATCTGCACCGGCCCAGCTACTGCGACGCCGCCTTCGCTCTGGAGCAGATTTCCAAGGTGCATTTCAGACTCTCTCCTCTCCTCCCACTCTCTCTTCCCTCCTCTTCCTCTTTGGGATCGCCCCCGACACACACACACACACACACACACACACACACACACACCTCTCCAGGAAAAGAAGCAGACAAGTGGGGATTGAAAAATTCAAACCCTCCCTCCGGTCCTAGGAGGAAAGGGCTGTCTGAGGTCCGCAGGGGGTGGAGGGTGTGTGTGTGTGTGTGTGTGTGTGTGTGTGTGTGTGTGTGTACACGCGCCCTCCCCGGCAAGCCTTTTCCGGAGCACTGGAAAGCGGTCCACAGAGGACCACCTCGAGGGCGGCCTCAGCGCGGCACAGCCCAGTGCCCCCAGCCCCGTAGCCCCCTGCTCCCGCGCCCCTGCCCCTATTTGCAACCTAAACCCCTGTAATGCTGCCACATTTCTTAACATCTTGGAGGGGGAGGCGGAGTGGAGAGAGGCGGAGAGAGGAAGGGGGGGGGAGGGAGCCGAAATAAAGGTGGTTTCCTCTTTTGGCAGCCGGTTTTGCTTTTGTTGAACATGAGATCTCTACCCCCTTAAAAATTATCCTTGGAAGAGGGCATCTCCCCTCTTCCTTTTTAGTTTTTGAGCCACCTCTTCTCAGAGCCTGAGGGGAAAGGGAAAGTTGTAAACAAATTGCCACCTTAAATCCGCGGTAGTTGTCTGCCAAGCGGCCGGGTTCATTGTGTTTACGAGGCTCGCTGAAATGTGTGGAATCCAGGGAAGGCGAGCACCCAGACGGGGGCCCGCCGGGGCAGCGGCCAGCGCCGGGGAAACGCCGCCGCCGGGAGCAGCCAGCGCCCAGCCAGGACCCCCGCCTGCGCCGGCCTGGGCCCTTACCCTGTGCACTTGGCTACTTTTTACGTTTAACCAGATGGGAAGGGAGAGGAGGGAAAGATCCATGTGGCTGCCCTCTTCCGATCACAAATGTTGTCGTAAGTTGCAGATGGCTGCCCCACTTCCTAATTCAGCTCACACAGCGTCTCCCAACGCTATGGAAATGCGTCGCGAGTGAGCTCCGGCGGCCGCGCTCACCACGTGGATCCCCACTTACTACCACGCGGGGCGGGGGTCAGGCTCGGGGAGCCCGCAATACATTGTTCCCAGAGCGCGCTAGTCCCCCAGCCCCCATCCCTGCCGGGGCACCCCGAGAGGGGTAAAAGATGGGGCTTGACTTGCGGGGAAGGGACCCTTGGTTTGCTGGTTCTTAAATGGTGGGCTCCATCGCAGACATTGAGCAGCCCCTCCCTTCCCGGCTCCGGGGTGAATATTGCCTGTGATGAGTGATTTCTCTCCTCTCTGCCTCGGCTTCCCTTCCCCCTGTTCTTGCAGCCTTTCTCCCCAACGCCCCCAAGACACCTTCGGGGATGTTGCGCGGGTCGAGCGGGGGGTTGCCCCTGCTGTCGCCAAGGTGCAGCTCCCACGCTGCAGCCCCACTTTGATTTATGTCCAGGCGCCCCCCACGCCGCTCGCCTTACCCGGGGCCAGCCTGGGTTCCAGTCCCGAGGGCACCCCCCACCCACGGATGTCGCGGGATCCGCGGGCGGGTGCGCGCAAGCGGGCGTGGGCGCGGGCGCGCGGGCCGCGACTCCCCGGCGCTCACTCCTCCCTTCTGCTTCATCCTCAGGGGAAAGCTACTGGCCGGAAAGCGCCGCTGTGGCTGAGAGCGAAGTTTCAGAGACTCTTGTTTAAACTGGGTTGTTACATTCAAAAAAACTGCGGCAAGTTCTTGGTTGTGGGCCTCCTCATATTTGGGGCCTTCGCTGTGGGATTAAAGGCAGCTAATCTCGAGACCAACGTGGAAGAGCTGTGGGTGGAAGGTAAGAGACCTAGCGCCCGCCGCAGCGCCCTCTCGTCCCCCAGCCCAGGACCCCTTCCCGTCCTCCTTCCAACTGATAAAGATATTTGCCAGCGTACACCTAGAGCCTTTCTGTGGCGAGCGAGAACCCCCTGCCCGCACCAGGGGGAATTGTTTATTGTTTGGGCGCCTGGCTGGGAGCCAGGCCCGCCCGACAAAGGCCGCGCTGTAATCTACTCGGGGCGCTGCGCTTTGCTAGGTGTTGTGGGAGAGAGTGGCGAGGGCGGGCCGGCGGGGGCGCCAGGCCCCTCCGCGGGACGGACCACTCCGCGCGGCCGGGGACCCCTGGGGCCTGCCGCCGCCGCTGCTCGCCTCCGCCGCGCCGGAGACGCGGTCGGAGGAAGGCCTCTCGGCTCCTGGCTCTCTTCCTCGGCGTCCTTCCCTCCCCCACCCCCACCCACCACGTCCAAAGAGAAAGAAGGGGGGGGCAGAGAGAGGCCACCCCTCCGGCTGGAGGGAGTGCGCGCGCCCCCGGCGGCCGTGGCCGCCGCGCCGCGGAGGGCGGGGGGCGGGCGCATCGCCGGCCTGCGGAGGCGGCGGCGTGTGTGGTCCTGTTTTTGGACAGCTTTCAACTCTGGGGGAAAAAAACATTTGTCTCAAGGTACAAAAAAAAAGTGGGGGTGGGGAGGAAAGGAGTTGAAAAAAAAACAGTAAAGCATAGACTGGAACGCATGTTTGCAAAGTAGATTACTGTTTCCTCGCGAGTGGGGGCTTTTTAAATGGTATGATTTGGGGGCAAGGCTGCGTTTTGCAGGCTGAAAGAAATGAGTTTTAAGAACGCGGGTTTGGAGGGCGGGGCCACGCGGGAGCTCTCCAAGGCTTTCTGCCAGTGTTTTATACACATTCCTCAATTTGGGGGTTCTCGAAGTGTTTTTTTTTAAGCAGTTGTAAATTTAAAATAGATCTTCTCCCCCCCCCCCCCCCGAAACATTTTACATTCTTTTGGTCGCAGGGCTTTTTTGTTTGGGGTGGGGGGGGATGTTATTGGTGGTTGTTTTTTAATTATTTTCTCGAAAGTAACAGATTTGCTATTTGGAAACATTTAATCCCTAAACACTGCCTTGGATATCTCTGACAATAGGATGGGAAGGAACGATTGAGGTAATTATGCAGATTTTTCAAAACAATATCTTGAGCATTCCTAGGGAAAGCTACCTAACCCAAAATTTGGAAGCCTAAGAGTTATATGTGTAATTACGTGAATGATTCCTTTTAGGATGCTGAGAACTAACCTTGGAGAATATTTTGTTAACTATGCCTTGTTTATGAAGATTCAGCTCTCTGTGTTGCAAGCATATGGTGGAGTCTTTAATTGAGAAGTGACAATTAAAATAATAGTCCAAATAATTAAGGAAAGAAAACATTCTTGCTTTAAGTAGCTTGATAATTAATACAAAAGTATTCTTTGGATTGAATCCATGGGGTAATTTACCTCAGTTGAGCACTTCAGCATCATTGGTAGATAAAAGAAGGGTTTTATTGAACACCTATGATATCTTAACACCAAGCTTACTGAGCACCAATAATGTCCCCAGCACGTGTTAGGTACTGTAAGGGTCACTGAAGTCTGTGAGACACTCTCTGTGCACAAATCCACTCACTTACAAAATACTAGAGTTGAATGGGCTTGCAGTAAATTTGAGCTCACGGTTGAAGTGGGCCATGAAAGTCAAATGGGGAAAAAAAGCTTCTGCGGAAGTGAGGCAAATTAGGGTGACCTGGAGAGAGAGAGAAGGAGAGAGGGAGTTCTGCACAAGAGCTCAGAAAGGGGGTCAAGCAAAGCCCAAGTGAGTGGAGGCCCCTAGTGTAGTGGGAATAGGGTGCCATGGCTCATGTGTGCCCTGGAGCGCAGGGCTGTAGTTCAGAAATGATGTGATTGGCTAGGCTGTGGGGAGCTGGATGAAACAAGGGATGAGCAGAGGGGCCTCCCAGCTCTGTCCATATGTTCACACTGCACCACTAAGACCAATGAATTTGCTAAGTATCAGTGATGATGACAAAAGATAATTTTTTGCTGTTTTGAGCAAGACTTTTAGGTAGACCTTTAATACATGTAAAGAGAAGTGATGCGATTTATTTTCTTAACATTGTATATTTCTGGAAGCAACTGTGTTTCTGCATTACATACTTCATTTCAAGTCCTGAAAGAAGGAGGAACATGATTAGGGGCAGTCTCCCTGAGCTGCCGCTTAGTGAGAGAGTATTAAGGCGTGACACCTCAGACACTCAGGACTCAGTTTGCCAACTTTGGGCCTCTGAGTTTTGGTATTTTCAGCGTGGCTCACAAGTTCTTTAAGCAAATGTTATTTTACTTAATGCTATCACTTGTTGAGCAACTGCCATTACTGTTTATTATCTATTATCACATGCCTTACAACTCAATAAAGTAGCCATCTATTATATTTATTTTTATAACATGATAGTGTATGTGGTATTTCTGCATGTAATAGCTGAATTCTTGTTCCATTTTACAATGGCAAAATGTCCACTTTGCCTACTAATGATTTAAGTCAATTTGGCCTCTTGATTTCTTGATTTGTCATCACTCATTCATTCATTCATTCATTGGGCATTAGATTCTTCCCGGTAGAAGAAGCAATAGTTTCATAAATGCGAGTAAACCCTACCAGGGATCCCATGAGGCCACCATACCATCTTATAATTTTAACATAAATTCAAAGAAGAGGTAACAGTGAGGACGTCTTGTTTATGATGTAGTGAGCTTGGTGTTCATATCAGCAATAAATAGTGTAAGCATTTGTTTTCAGGAGTTGGAATTTCCTGCTGTCCTACACTGTAGCAGATTAAAATGAGCAGCAACTCAGAATTTAGGTTAATTTGTACTTTAATCTCTTTGATAAATTCTTCATCACTATCAGCACAAGAAGTCTGTTAGATGGTTGTTTTCTTAATGGAGACTGTAAATGTTCTGAACATAAACATGGGTGCTTACTACTCTAAATAAACCAAGTGAATAGAGATTGCGTATTTCCCTAGTTAAAAAGCAACAGACTGAGAAAGCATAAGAGATTTTAAGGGGAGGGGAATGCTGAGGGACAGCTTGGAAAAATGCTATTTCCCTTGTGATATTTAAAAATATGACCTACCACACACACTACATAGATAAATATACAAAGGCAACTAGAGATACATATATCTACATACCTACACACGAATACATATTATATACCAGGTGATTCCTGCACAATATGTGGGGTTAGATGCGCCAACCCCTCCACAATTAAAAATCCGTGTATAACTTTGACTCTTCAAAAACTTAACTACTAATAGCCTGTGTTGACTGGAAGCCTTACTAATAACATAAATAGTCAATCAACACATATTTTGAATGTTACACACATCATTTGCTGTATTCTTACAATAAAATAAGTTAGAGAAAAGAAAATGTTATTACAAAAATCAAGAGGAAGAAAATATATAGATACGGTAGAGTATTTATATCCCCAAAAAATCTGCATATAAGTAGACCTGCACAGTTCAAACCTGTGTTGTTCATATATCTCCACTTATATTTGTATTTGTGTGTACACATAGACTTACTACATCTATCTTTGTATCTGCCAAGATAATTGTTATCTTTTTAATATTGCCGGCAAATTAAAGGGATCCACTTGATAGGCTACTTCACTGATTTGACTTTCATGCTTTTAACATGCTGGGGAAATGTGGCTTTATAAGGACAGTTTGAATACATTGGCCACAATGTGCAGACCAATATAAGCTAGATAAGTAAGATTCTGTCCTATTTTTATCTCATTGGTGATAAGAATTTTTTGATTCTCTTGTTAAAATGTTCGTACAACGATTGCTGTCATCATTGTAACAGCAACCAGTTTCTTTTAAGAAACTCAACATACATTAGATGTTAGCTTAGGTCTCAGGGTTAGAGTATTTGCAAGTCAGAAATACCAAATTTAGCTCACTTGTGAATAGAGTCATGAGGTTTAGTAAAAGAATATGTGGAATGATGTTGTGGACATCTGCTGTTACTGAAGCACATGCCAGTGGTGGCAAGGTCCGGGAGAGACTAATTGTTATTTAAAAATAAAAATATTCGGGGCACCTGGGTGGCTCAGACAGTTGAGAGTCTAACTTTGGCTCAGGTCATGATCTCACCGCTTGTGAGTTTGAGCCCTGCATTGGACTCTGTGCTGACAGCTCAGAGCCTGGAGCCTGCCTCAGATTTTGTGTCTCCGTCTTTCTCTCGCTCCTCTCCTCCCCCCCAAATAAACAAACATTTAAAAAAAATTTTTTTAGGGGTGCCTGGGTGGCTCAGTCGGTTGAGTGCCCAACTTCGGCTCAGGTCATGATCTCACAGTCTGTGAGTTCGAGCTCCAAATCAGGCTTTGTGCTGACAACTCAGAGCCTGGAGCCTGTTTCGGATTCTGTGTCTCCCTCTCTCTCTGCCTCTCCCCCGCACATGCTCTGTCTCTCTCTGTCAATATTTATTTTAAAAAAAATTTTTTTAACTTTTTAAATAAATAAAAATATTCAGCACATGTTCTCCATGCCTGCTCTGTGCCACGCATTGCATGAAGCTCCAGAGAGATGTTAGTGAAAGGCCACAGCCCCTGCCCTCAGGACCTCCACCCAGCAGGCACATAGACCACTGGCACTAGGGCAGGGACGCCTCCCAGGACAGCCCTGACAGGGGTCTGAGCCAGGCACAGGGGCTGGAGAGGTGGGGGTGCTACTGGGGCATTCCAGAACAGAGGAACAGCTCCTGCAAAGGCTCAGAGGCTGGGGGTGTGGCCTCCAGGAGAACTCCCAGTGCTTGACTCCAGTTGGGACATCCTGTCTGAGGCGGGGAGCCTTGGGGCCTGGAAGGCCCAGCTGCATGGCAGAATGGTTTCTGCTGTGTGCGGGGCATTCGGCTGAGGGGCTACCAGCTCTTCCTTTTAGTCATTCTTTGCCTGTCTCATTATCTGTACTAGCATATTTGGCCTCTAGTGCCCTCCCCGGGACTGGAGTGCTTCAGCTGGATTTCTCTCTGGGCACAGAAGGGAAATACTTTATTTTTAATCTTGCCCATTTCTCTGTTGGCTTTTCCTTTTTTGCTTAGCACCCATATCTTCCTGTCTCCCTTAATAGCTACTACCCCCCACTCCAACCCTCTCTCAGATGCAAGTTTGTTGTCACAACTCTCCAGTGGCAGAACATTCATTTATCTCTTTGAGATTTGTTTTTCCCCTCAAGCTTTGCCCAGCCCCTGGCATCCTTTACTGCAAAGGGTTATAACAGCCTTGAAATGAATCCATATTGCGTTGTGTTTGGTTATTAACATCAAAGGAAGAAGGCACAAGTTGTGACTCTGATTTTTTTTTGTTGTTAAGGAAAATTTAAAAGATGTTCTTAATGCCTGCTTGATGTTTATAAGTGCTCTCAAGTTTGTTTCTTGCTGGTATGATGGCTTCATTGTTCTTGGCTTGAACTCAGGCAATTGTAGGAGATAAATGAGCTTCACCATCCTTTCTTTAAGTTTAGAGCAAGTTTTCTCTTGACATTTTTCTGGATAATTCTGTGTTATGGGGGCTGCCCTAAGCACCCCAGGATGTTTAGCAGCATCTCTGAACTCTACCCACTAGATGCCAGTAGCAGCCTCCCAGTTGTGACAACCAAAGATGTTTCCAGTCATTGCCAAATGTGGCGGGGGGGGGGGGGGGGGGGGGGGGGAGCTGCACAAAATCACCCCAATTGAGAAGCACTGGTTTAGATAATAGATTCCAATTGGAAGACTCATGCTGTGCAAATGGAGGGCTTTTATTATGATGACATTGTGGCTGCAAATACATTGCCTTACATGCAAAGGAATTTTTTTTTCTTTAAGATAATGTCCCCTCCCCATCTCCATATTTACTGATCTAGGTAACTTTTTTTATGCTAATAATTTAAGTTTTTTGTTTTTCTTAGAATTACATTAAATATCAAATAAAATGCATGACAAGTTGACAGAGGGAGGGAGGCGGGGAAGACGCTGTATGGGTGGGGGCCAGCTATGCAAGGAAGAGAAAGCTTTATATTAGAATAGATTTTCTTCAGGTAACTTAATTTTGAAGACAGACCTTGTTGCATTTCAAGAAGCGTAGGATGAAGGTTTTATTTAGCATGAAGGTGACTTTGTAAAAAGCAGGAAAAGACACCACTAAACTTAGTTCATATTGAAATAAGAGCTCCTTTTGGAAGCCCGCTCAGTACATTAGCTCTTCGGTGGTCTAGCTCTCCTCCAGATGTTCCTATGACAAACCGCTTTTCCCCGGGTGCCCTTTTGCAGCAGAACCAAAGGGATAGTGAGGGGCTGAGACCTTGAGCCCATATGGGCAATATGAGCTCTGATTTTACTGCCAGTTTCTGCTCTGCAGGGCTGTCAGTTTGGGTGCATTTCACAAGGAACAAGGGACACAAGACCTAATGAAATGCAGCGTATTCTCCTTGGTCCCCTAAGCACTTTGAAAAATTAAAGAATATGTTTATTAGCTAGGTATTGATTAGATTGCAATAGCAGGCGCACAAATACAGGTGCAAGGAATTGTGGTTTTTCTTTTACATCAGGAGAGAAATAGCTGAAAAATTTACATCCAACAATAATTGCTTTAAAATACCAAATAGCCTCAGGTGCCTTCTCCCCAGGGCAGCTGACCCTGGGAATCTTCCGTGTCTCTTTACTGCCTGCCACTCTTGACCCTGCCAAGGAGTGTAGAAGCCAGGTTGGGCAATGGGGTGTTTCAGATCCACGGACCGCCGCTTGGAGGCTCCAGAAGATGACAGCTTCCAGATGTACGAACCGCCGGATCCGTTTGTTTGGATTATGCACCACAGCTGATGGCGAGATTAACGCTGGCTGGACAAGCTATGGGAGATTTGTCTGGTTTCCACAATGCTGTGTTTATATTTCATTGGGATTTCTCCTTCAAAGCTGACCTCCCCATGACCCCCAGAGCTCTGTCCACTCAGGCCAAGCTGTAACTTGTCTGCCCTTCTTGTCGTGTTGGGGGGTCACAATTGTGCAGCGGAAGGGGCTGCTTTCATAGTTTACCACCCCCCACCCAGCTCCATGCCAGCTGTTCACCCAGATTTAGCCCCAGAAAAGTACTCTTATTTTATGAGGGTGGGAGGTGGGGAGGTGGAGGGGGGTTTGATTTTAAAAGTCTTTGGCTTTTAAAACAAATATGGAAATGTTTTTAAAATACTTAAAAAAATTTTTAAATGTTTTATTTATTTTTGAGAGACAGAGAGAGAGAGACCGACCAAGTGCAAGTGGGGGAGGGGCAGAGAGAGGGAGGGAGACAATCCTTAGCGATCTCCAAGCTGTCAGCAAAGAGCCTGACATGGGGCTCGAACTCACAAACTGTGACATCATGACCTGAGCTGAAGTTGGCCACTTAACTGACTGAGCCACCCAGGTGCCCCTAAACTTACTTTAAAGGACACCATATCTAATAGGGGCCGTTTTGCAGAAGTATAATATTTGACTCAGCACTAGTGTGATACTATGTTGAAAAAAAGACATCCCTAAATAATCGCCATGCCTGTGTGATTCTGTTATTATAACACTATTTCCTTTGCCCCTCACTGGCTCCCAGAACCTCTTCTCCCAACCCCCCTTTGCTCCCTCCCACCCTTCTTTCCCCCACAGACTCCTAAACTGCCCTAATCATTTCTTCCCAGTAGATCTCTGGAGTTACTAGTGTGAAATCTGAAATGGTAGTAAATCTGGTTAATCACAAACTGACAGGAGGGAATTAGAACATGTATTATTTCAAACCAGCTGTGGGAGATACCAAATCCCAAGCTGCCATTTGCATCCTTGAGGTTCTTGTCTTGGTAACGGGTGGTACCCGGACCTCACTCTCTGATTGGGTCTTGTCAGCAGAAGATGTACTTCCCCTGTTGAAGAGTCATGGCATCCTATGGACTTTTGAAGTGCCTTAGAATTCATTGACAAATGGAGTGTTAAATAAGTCTTGGTCCCATGTGTTTAATGTGTTGTATGGAGTATGAAGAATTGGGCCCCTTAGCATTTCTTGAGATGGTAAGTGAAATGTAAGCCAATACATTCCAACCCAGGCACCATACTTCAGGCTTTGCATGGATGGAACTCTCACCAAAGGCAAAAGGAACATGGTGCTTGGGCATAGATGGAAGAGGACAGATTTCCTTATCCAAACTTTGGCCGACTCTGCAGCATTAGATGGTCCATCCCACATGAGAGGTCCCAGAGAGCAGAGGGTTTTGCTCATGAAGGCACTTCCAGCAGTTCATACAGAGAAAGCTCCCTGGGATTTTCTTAGTGGGAGCTTCCCTGACTACACAGGTACCATCAGGGTCATCAGGATATAAGCACTTTTATTACTTGTTCTTTGCTTTAGAACTTTGAGTTTGGGCCCTTCATCATAAGACCTATTTATTGCATTTGTTTCTCTTAAATTGGATTTAGGATTGTGTTTTTCTTTAAATGGCAGTTTGTTTCCCTACATGTATGCATCTTTAGGTTTGACACAAATAATTTCATCTTCCAAAACAGTAGAATGCTGCATTGGGAAACTGCTTGACTGTCATAGAGATTTTTAGGAAAGATGCATCCTGTCCACAACCTTTCAAGACTCTGAGTATTTTGTTGTATTTGGGTTCAGAGCATAGCTGGAAAAACAACTGTCATGTGTTAGGGAAACTGTGTCGTTTGTGGGCAGTCAGGCACCTGCTCATGAGTGACAAGTTAGTTGTTGGGGAGATTTATAATGTGGATGTAGGGCCCTATTTCTAGAAACCCAGTTATGAGTTGACCCAGATAGTCCACACTGCATGTGGGTCCCAGAACACCACTGGCTATGAAGGTGAGGCTAGTGAGAAGCAAGTCTCCATACCACAGCACAAGCTTGATTTATTCTCGTTAGGATAAATGAAAAGAAGCAGTAGGTTTCCCCAATTTATCAGCCAACATAGTTTTCAGTTATTGATGAAACACGTACAAAAGCAAGCAAAAGGAACTGGAAGTAGGCTTTGTTAAGTCAGTGTGCATGATTTTTTTCCCCTTAAATCATTGCTTAAGGGCTTCTGGCCCCTAGCTCAGGAATCCTGCCCAAAAATGCCAGATGTATTACACAGTCAAGTACTGCAATGTAAACAGTGCTCTGTGCCATGAGGCAGGGTGGTCCATCTCCTATTAAAGAAGAGCGAGAGATTGAGAGGGAAAGAGAGGTAAGCCCTCTGCAGTGGCACAGTTGTGGTCGTGTTGTTTGTGTTTTTGGCTGCAGAGTCAAGATTTGGAAGTACAAAAACCTAGATGAATTAATACTTTTTACTGGCAAAGAAAAGCAGCTTGAATTGGGATGCCAAAGAGAGCACGATGTGGCTTGGATAATGTTGCTTCATTGGGTCAGATAAGTTTATAAAATGTTGAACCGAATGGGGAGGGGCTGATAGGAACGAAGCTGTTGTTTTCATAGCAGCATCTGTGAGCATCACCCTTTTCATCTGCTGTGAGCTCAGTTGAAAGGTGAGTGAAGTAAGGCAGGGAGAGACCAGCTTCTTTCACCCCCCTCTCCCGTGTATAAGAAAGCCTCCTGGCTTGGTGCACCTTCTGTGTGTAAACCTAAGAGGTATCACAAAGTTTCTCTGGTGTTTTGTAGCACTCGGGGGGGGGGGGGGGGGGGGAGAGGGGTAGCCCAAGATCTATGTTGCAGAATAAATGGCCTTCCAGTTTGCTCCCAGTTCCTAGATTTCAGTAAAGCAGCTACTAATGATGTTCATTTGGAGGTAAGAAAGTAACTGGACGCTTTGAGCCACCCCTCCAAGTAGAACTTGTTTTACAGTGCTGCGGGCAACCCAAGGAAATTGGAACGCCTAGGCATTAGCTGTACATCCAAATAATCTAATACTAAGCAGTCCTTAGACTTACTAACTTTGGGATGTTTAAACATTAATATGAAGGTATTTTGGGAGTTAGGAGGAAATGGCGTTTCAGTTTGAATTTGGGGAGTTGTTAAAACAACTTGCAACCTGCGATAATATTATCCTGATTTTAGAAATCCATTCTGTAGAGTGATCTGAGAAAATTGCTTTTAGAAACAGGGATGGGAAACAGGCGTTTTGAGATTCAGGAAAATGTAGGCTTCTTGACTCTGGCTCTCCCCCCACCTCCCTCCAGCACTTTTTTTTTTCTGTTTTGAACTCTCCCATCTCCCCACCCCCATTCCCTGATTTCCTTTGCTCCTTTAGTGGGGAAACCAGGAAATTTCACAAAATAGACATAAATATCACACAATGTCTTTTGAAATAAAAGCATTCTAAGAGAATAACAAAAGAATTTTCCCTAGCTGCCTAAGAAATTATTTCTTCTCTTACCTGACTTTTCTCCATGAGGTTCATACATTGTTGCACTAAGTTTAAAAATGATAAATATGGTGCCATCATTTTAGGCTACACATGATCCAGAAAAAAAAAATTGCACGTTTAATATGTTGCTTAATTGCAAACAAAGCTTGCAATTTGAGAGAATTGGGATTAGGGCTAAATATCTATTAACTGCTCTTTCTAGAGATTTGGGGAATAGGATGACCCTTTTTTTTTCTTTTTTTTTTTTTTTAAATAGGCTACAGTTTCACATGGCTCCCAAAAGAAATCTCTCTCCCTTTTTGTTTCCCACACCAATTGATTTATCATTTTGCTTGCAAGCAGATCCAGAATGTTAGGGCAAGAACACACTCACTTTTTTCTCGTAACTTTTTTGTTGCGGACCGAAACCAGTTGACTTGAATAAATTTTTCTGAGGCCTGAATGTAGCCAGCAACGTGGAAAAATCTTGCCATTCAGGGCCGTCTGAATGTACATTTCAGCCACACAGTAAGCTGCATTGGTAGGCACTGGACTGCTAAATACAACCATTTTTCGCAGCAGCGAGTTAGACAGGTGATTAGCATAATTAGCACCGAGCAGCTATACATATGGTAATGCTGAGTGTGTAAATGCCAGCTGCGGTGTAAAATTTATGTCAGGGGTCGGCAGGGCTGTGCGAAAGTATTGTGTTCCAGCTGCAGGTCAGGGCCGCCAAAGCTTACCTCCTTTTCTCTTGTTGGTGAATACGCCAAACAGAAGAGAAAGACAGAAATATAACAGATACGGCTTTGATGGAACAGCCCAGTTCTGTGCAAGAAGGACTGTTCTATAAAACACACACATACACACACCCTTGCACACACTTGCAGAAATCCCGTTGCTTTCTCTACAAATCGTGTTTACTTCATGCAGGGTGCACGTAAGCGGCAGCCAGGATGCGGGTTTGGGGAGGTACAAGGACCAAGTGATTTTTCTGGGAGGAAAAGTTTCAGTTACTGAATTTTTACAAGGCGTTAAGAGTTGTTCTGTTTCTTTCCATCCTCCTGCTGACCGCCCCCCCCCCACTCCTGCCCACATTGTTTTCCTTCAAATTAAATGGGAACACCCCTACCTCCCCCACCCCCACCCCATGGGATAGGACTGTAATATAAGGTTCCAACAGCAAGACTCTCTTCCCAAATTGCTTGACTGGTTTTAGCAAAGGACTAGAAGTTCCTTTGTGTTGTTTTTCTGAGGCAGCTCTGCTCACCACTTCACTGCCACTATCAGACCCATGACATCCTTTATAGATAAGAAAAGAATCAGTAGGGCTCTTGCTGGAAAGGAGGACAGTCTTGAATGGTTCACACCCTTGGGAATGCATGATGGGGGAATTTATGGCTGTGACGAGTTCATGCATTTTCTCTGCTGTCCCCTCCCCTTTTTTTCAGTTGGTGGCTATAAGGAGCAGTGGTGGTGACAGAATATAGTTCACACCATGCTGACCTGGTGATGAAACTTCCTCGAGGCACCAGGGGGTCCTTATGCATCAGTCCCTAATCCAGCTAATCCTGATGGCAACAAAATCATGAAAGTGGCCCCCAGGGAGGGTGTGGGAGATAAAGCAGGCCAGCGTGATGTTCCTCAGGGCCCTGGGAGCCTGCCTGTGGAGGTGGGGACTCACATTGTCTTCTCCCCTGTGCGTGCTCAAGTAGGAGGCCGGTGCCAAGAGGCCCAGGCCGGATAATGGCAAGAAGACTGTTGAGAGCAGAGAGGTGATGTCAGCCCCACAGAAGCTGAGAGAAGGGAGCTGGGGTTAATGTTATGCAGCAGCCCGAATGCTGGGGTAGAGAGCCCGCAGCCCGGGCAGGCACTTGGCTTTTGTCGTGGTTGTGTTGTGTTCTGTTTTTATTTTTTGAGTGAAGAATTTAGGAGGCCTTAACTAAGGACTTAAAACTTGATAGCAACACTGTCTTTGGTCCCTGGGTTCTGCTTCTTGGTCCAGCTTTGCCTCTGAGCATGCTGCTCTGTGTCGAACCCTCCCAGGCTTGCTCAGCTCCTGCAAAAGGACAGGACTTGAGTTTGCATCTACTTGCTTATAGACTGGAGCACTCAGGTGAATCTTGGTAGCGCCTGGGACAGTTCCCAGTGGGGCAAGTGTGCAGTTAGGGATAGAGCAGATCTCCATCCCGTTCCAGCCTGCCGGAAGCCAGGAACATTCTTGAGTCCACAGGCTGTGGCTTCACTCGGCCTGTCTTTGAGGGGGCGGGGTCGGGGGGGGGGGGTTGACCGCAGCCCTCATTTGCCACAGCAGCAAGTGACCAAAGAAGAATGGGTCTCCTAACAGATGCAGTGTGATCTTGGGAGTGCTGGCCCTGGAGAGAATACCAGGTGGGGGGAGCTGTGGCAGGCAGCAGGTCCGGTGTGGGCACAGTGCTGGGCTGACCTGATCGTGTCCGACAGGGTGAGCGGGCAGCTCCAGGGAAAGCCATTCAGAGAAGCAGCCTGGGCGGTAACAGATGGCACCACAAACAGCTGGTGTGGGGGCTTGTGGTGGGCACATGCTCAGGCCTGCTACCCCTTCTACCACGTTCCACCCTCCTCACCACCACCACCCCCCTCAAGCTGTCTGTCCCCAGGGAGGTGTGGGGATGTGTCCTGCTCTTGTCTTGTTTTTGTGGTTTTCACTCACTGGGCTCACTTCATGAAGGCAAATTCTCTTTGGGCTATCTGATTCTAGCATTTTCCCATGGCAACACCCAAGGGCACAATCCCACGAGGAGAAAAACAGCCCTGAAGCTTAAGCAGCAGTTGGCTAGTCATGAATAAAAGAGATGGCTGGAAGACTGACTAAAACTCACAGCTCAGGAGTTTTCAGCCAATTGCCCAAATTACGGAATCTTCATTTTTTTCAATTTAGAAAACGAGCTGGTGCTAATAATTTTGCAGTTACACCCTTTGGAGATTTGTAGTTTTTCACCCTCACAATAACTAATCGCAACATTGAAAGAAGGACCTGAAGTAACTAAAGGGGAAGAAAAAAAAATCTCTCTAGAGGCTGTTAGATAATTCATGGGATTAATCAAATGCAAATGCTCCGCTTGCATATACACAGACCCCATTTTCCTAATTGGACTCTGAGTGGGTACTTTTCAGGCTGAAAGGGTCATTTGTTTTGACTGATTGACTTTTTGAGGCTTTGGGGAGAATTAATATCTTATACAGATGACTGCCTGTTCCCAAGGCTCTGTATTGAGGCTGTTCATTCATTTATTCCTCTGACACACTGAGTGTGCGCATGCGCCTGATGTGCCGAGATAAGTGGGCAGCGGGCGGTGCCTCCCTGAAAGGACTTGGAATTTACTGGGGAAAATACTTCGTTTGGTCCCTCAGATCACCTTTATGTAGATCACAATAAGCTTTTGCTAAAAAGTTTTGTGCATGAATGCTGCAGCCGTTTATTAAGCTCTGTGCAAGGGCCATGCTGAAGAATTGTACAAGGTGGGAGAGCATCATGAGGGGAACATCTCTTGTCTACCATGGAATGGAACAGCACTGGCCCAGAGGTATGGACCCCTGGGTGGAATGGTTTCTCACCTGTGCTGGCCCTTCTTCACCTTGGAAAACCATAATGGTTTGATTTAGGGAGGAAAGGATCAGCAGAGCTTGAGCAAGAACTTCTTTGGGGAAGTGATGCTTTTTACCCCAGCTGTTTCAAAGAATTGGTTTAAGCCTCAGATTTCTGGAGAATTTGCAGGCAAAGAGGCCTAAAGCTGTGTACCCTAGTCTCTCTAACCCCCTCCTCCAAATCAGGCCCCTCTAGGGACCCCAAGGAAAATGGGGGGGCTGTTACTGCCACCCATGAGGTTCTACTGAAAAAACTGTCTCCTCACAGTGGCAGTAAACACTGTGGGAAGCAATGTTGTCCTTTAAGCAAAAATGCCAATCGTTGTCCTGTGTAATACTCTGGTGCAGGTGCATTCTAAAAGCTCTAGCTATGAGCTTGACACAGTCTGGTATATGGAATTCAGGACTTCTAAACTCATATCCTCAACTAGTGCTCAGAAGCCACAAGGCTCTCTCCAGGCAGTTGGACTAGGGTTGAGGGTCGGTTCCACCTCCTCTCAGCTGGGGGACCTTGGGCAATTGCAGCTACTTTTCCTCTTCTGTAAAATAAGAGTGATGATACATGCCCTGTGATGAATAAGCAACAGAATGAGTGGATGAGTTCAGGGTTTGGGAAATTTCATAACACATTGTTAACACTCACACCAATTTATGAGGTTAGTAGTATCATTTTCATCCCATTTCATAGAGAAGGTTACTGAAGCCCAGTTATGCCACAGGGACTTGTCCCAAATCTCAGTGCTGCCTTTCTGGTCCTGGTTCCCACCACCTGACTGTCCAGTCAGCTTGCCCCAGCTTGATGAGGGAACAGCACCGCACTGAGCAAAATATTTATAAATAGGTAAAGAATGAGTGGGAAATGGGTTTGCAGATGAAAAACATACACAAATGTAAAAGGCTATTTCGTGTCCCAGGATCCTGAGACAACATTTTTCATGAGTCTTGTTCAAAGAGTTTGATTGTTATTTTATTGTTAAAAGTTATTGCATTTGGAAGAAGGAAAAGAATATAAGAGGACTTTAGAATTTAATGAATATGCATGTTTTGTTTTGTTTGCGTTGAGCTTTTTAATTCAGATCCCTACCAAGTACCTTTCTTATTTTTCTCTTTTTGTCACATGGACGTCTTTAATTATATGGGTTCTTTGCAGAAAAATTAAGAAGTAGTGATAACCCTCAAAAAGGGAAATGGGTAAATATTATCCATAAACCACCACACAGCAGTAGTGGCTGTTCACATGGCTGTCAGCATTCATACATCTACATCACAAATACTGGATCGTATGGTTCATTCTGCTCAGTAGTCGGAAGTAATTATGCAGTATTTCATGAACAGATTGTTTTTTAAATAGAAAGGACCTTGACCTTGAACATGGGACAGAGAAGGGAGAAAAACCATCTCCCCCAGACTGCACCTGTAACTTCAGTCGCTTGAAATGGGGTCTGTGGGGCTTCCTGCTGATGGAACATCACGCTGATGTGTAATGAGGAAGACTCACAAGAAAAGGAACAGCTTTGGGCTGTCACCCCGTTGTGATTTAGGATAGGCATTTGCTAGGGTAGCAAAAATCAGAGGAGTCCATAAAGCTGCTCTGTCCAGAGAGGTTTCTGTTTCTGGTAGCTTGTTCCAGAGCACCTTGGGTGAATACTGATGTAAGACCATACGAACGCTGAGCAGCTTATGACACAGGTACACCCGAGAAGGAGCTAAGTCTACCAGTGCAACCAAATGAATGACATAATTATGGTCTCACCAAGCTCCAGCCACACTGGCCTCCTTTCTCTTCCTGCAGCAAGCCAGACATGAGGGCTTAACAGTTGCTGGTTCCTCTGCCCAGACACTGTCCCCCCCAGCTCATCAAAGTCAGCTTAAATGTTACTTCCATTTAGGTCTCCCCGGGCTACTCCATTTGAAGGGGGCTTCCTCCTTCCCCACCACCCAGTAACTATCCTGGCATTACCATCTGTGTTTCCTCCAAGGCACTTGTCATCCCATGAGATTATCCTATTGATTTGTTTGTCTACTGCTTGTGTGCTTCACTGGCCAGCAAGCCTTTTGGAGCAGAGAACGCACCGGTCTCACCCCGCATAGCACCCCGCTGTGTAGCACACAGCAGGCACCTTCATATGCTCGCTGGGTGAGTGTTAGGACTCTTTGTCAAGTAAAGCGGATGTCAATGAAACTTTTTAAAAAGTTACCAAATAGTTTTGCAAAAATAATAGATGGAATGTGAAATAAAATATGGCCATGTCGTATGTAAAACCGAATTGAACGCTGCTGAAAAGTAGGATACAGCATAGGTGCTGGAGGCCATTCAGGATTTTTGAACTCCAGTTGCTCAGTCTACCTATGATGAGAGTCTTGTCTTGGTTGAAAATGATTGTCACATTAGCAAAATATTACATTTATCACTAGAGCAAAGAAATGAAGGAAGAAAAAAATATTTTCAGTTCCAGAGACATGATAGACACCTTTATTAAAAAATATACATCTTTAAATATACATTTCAAAACATCTAAAAAGTGACACTATAAAGCCCTTGAGGTACGTTTTATATCTTGTAGGAAATAGCATCATTTTTGAAAACCCCTGTAATAAAATAATTGCTCGAATGTGAGGTTGGTCTGGAAGATGTAGACAGTTCTTTTCAGGAGCATGAACCTTGCATTTGATCTCTATTTTTGTGTGCACTCGTCTCTTGGATCCTCACCTTATCGGTTATAGTTAGAGGCAGCTGCTATAAAGCAGGAGAGGTGGGAGGGAGTGTCTGTGGTCCCACTCTGTTGATGTTTGTTTTTACCTTATGGTTGAATTCACCTGAAGCTCTAAGCGTCAGGAAAAATAAAGGAAGTAGGACTTTGTAAGCAGAATGAGGGATCGTGTGCTGTGCCAATGCTTCAGGAGCTGGTAGAAATATAAATGATTTATAGGTGTGGGGTATTGATGTCATATAGCCAGGAAAAAGGAAGGAGTTGAGCTTTTTTTCAAAAAGGCTATTTGGAGATCTTGGCATAGCAGTCTGTAGCTTTTCAGAAGTGACCTCTGGACTAATAATTGGCTTTTTAGCCTCAAACAGCCTTTTTATCTCCAGAGAATGTGGATTGAGTCTAATTCAGTTCTCTAGTTAATTGCTTGCAATAATACATTGTGATTCCTGCCAGAAGGAGCCAGACCCTGCCTGCAGGCAGCTTTAGAAGAGCATCCTGAAAAGGCCTAGGACTTCATGTAAATTTATCCTTTGTTGCAAGTTTCCTATGTTTTCCTGTGGTCTTTCTTTAACTTCAAATTGATTGCAGTAGCCTGGGCAATTCCCCAGGGCATTTGTCAAAGTTTTCTGCACGAGGAATCTTAATACTTTCTGTAACTGACTGATAATATCCTTCCCTCTGCCCCTCCCCATTTCTCCTTGCCCCTCCCCGCTCCTTCTTCCTCATCCTCCCCCTCCTCTCTCCTCTTGGACACACCCAACAGTATGTTGGGCCTCACCTCACAGTATTCCGCAGTGGCCTTGGCCATCTGCGTGGACCCACACACATGATCCTGCCAGTCTGTGAATCTGGACTAGCTTTCCTAATGAGGGCATTATTTGCTTTTTAGCCTGCCCCCTTGTTTATAAAATATGCCAAGAGAACTAAACAGCCCGCTGTTCCCAGTACTTTCTTACTTGCCCAAACCAAATGTTTATGTCCTTGAATGCTAAACTTGAAGAAAAAGGATTCCTCCTCGTGGGAAAGCTTACCATGATTGCTGAAGGCTCTTTCTACACTGTAGCTGAAGGCCTGTTTCCCAGTAAACATGCAACTTACCAGTGACTTTAGGAACTCTTCAGACTCACTGTTCAGACTCATCAGCTGGCCTTGGAGTGTGTGTGTGTGTGTGTGTAGGGAGGGGGAGAAGGGTAGGGGGTGCTGCTTGCTCTAGGATTGTCTCTCTCCTGCCCTCCCAGGCCCTTCTGGAACAGCCCCTTCCCTGTGACCATATTGGATCAAAGCATGCTCTCCAGAGCACTCCCAACTGCATCCCCCCACACCTACCCTGTTGGGAAGTGACACTCCCTCCCAACCCCCCCCTCCCCCCATACCTCCCAGCCAGGTCCAGCATTCTGAGCTTGGCTTATTCTAAAGCCATAGTTGAAATATAACCTAAGACCTGAGAAAGAAAACAAAAAGCGTACCTTGTTGCCCTCACCTGTAGCATGCCCCACCGTGGCCAGCCTCCTGGAGAGCCCGGTGCTACTGGGGCAAGGCTTCTGGGCTTGCAGCAGGTTCAGGATCCCTGGGGAGCTTCTGGAACACAGGCTGCCTGCTCACAGGCAACTCAGAACCTGGTACCTTTGTTTCCGGATGCTGACCAGGTGAGTCTGATAGAGCCAGGATCCAGAGACTGGCTGTCCTGGCCACAGCTGAGACATTTGGTTCCTCTCAAGTACATCTGATGTAAATCACATTATTTATCTTCTCCTGGCAAGTTTTCTGCCGAGCACACATTTGCCACCTTTCTTTGTTTCTTTTTCAACAGGGAGAAACATTTCCTTGTTACCTTTACTAGATTATTTAGGAGAAGAGTGTAAATTGAAGCCATTTATCTTGAAATGTGCTGCCGGGGCACATTGTTTACACAAGTGAAAGAAATTGTAACAGGGGTATTTGGTCTGGTCTGCAAGGAAAAGGTGTCTCAAGTTTTCCTTCCCCTTCCCCCTTTATACATATGGCACATTAGTTAGAAGGTGCACAAAGCACGTATGCATTAGGTTTGCATATGCAACAGACAGGACAGTTGTTCATGGCCTTAGTATTTTTTCCGTGTTTTTTTTTTTTAATTGGTGAAATGAACATTGCCAGTAATAATAAAGTGAATGTTATCCCCCAAACATCAGCCCTGCATTTTCATGACCAGAGATAATTTATCCTGTATCCTGTACCTCTTAGTGAGATAACAGAACATGAATTCATGGGGATATTTCTGTTCTAATTGAAACCTGTACATGTTTGTCAGTTGGTGGACGAGTAAGTCGCGAATTAAACTATACTCGCCAGAAGATTGGAGAGGAGGCTATGTTTAATCCTCAGCTCATGATTCAGACCCCGAAAGAAGAAGGTGCTAACGTCCTGACCACGGAAGCTCTCCGACAACACCTGGACTCCGCCCTCCAGGCCAGCAGAGTCCATGTATATATGTACAACAGGTAAGGTGGCGGGAAGAAGCGGCTGGTTTTACTAAATAAGGTTGTGCTGGAAATAAGCTTCCAGTGTTCAAGTAGTTTTCTGATAAGTGGGATTTTCTTAAATCTTGAATTTCATTTCTAGAGTTTGGTAACAGATCAAATATGTTATAATGTATTTTCACTAAGTATCTTGGCACTATATACCCAAATGAGTATGAATTTTCAAGCAGCCATTTGGGTGGCTATACAGCCATTCTGGGGATCTTTCCTGCTTAAGATATTTTTAGAGCAGTTACATTTTGAATTGCCTTTAGTCAAAAAGACTGAGAAAAGAGGGGCATCTGAGTGGGGCTCAGTTGGTTAAGCATCCGACTTCGGCTGAGGTCATGATCTTGTGGTTCGTGGGTTCAAGCCCTGCATCAGGCTCTATGCTGACAGCTCAGAGCCTGGAGCCTGCTTCGGATTCTGTCTCCCTCTCTCTCTGCCCCTATTCCACTCACGCTCTGTCTCTCAAAAATAAATAAACATGAAAAAAAATTGAAAAGAATGAGAAAAATGAAAGACTTTACGTATGGTTACTTTGTATTCACTACAGATATTGACAGCATGTGTCACAAAGCATATAGCGGTTGAGTCACTATGGTGAATTCTTACTGACGGGTAGGCAGATATGGTGGAATTATAATACAGCCTCACAAAATATTTCCCTTTAGCTTCAAAACTAACTTAACAGGGCTGTGGGTATAATAAAAGCATATGAAGAGTTCGGGAACAAAATTGACAGTCCTTCTTCTCTATTTAAACAGTGCGTTATTCAGGGCAGGGACCACATCGTGTCCATTCTTCCACCCCCAGCATTTAGATCAGAATTTGTTGATTGACTAACTGCCTAGATTGTTACATTTGAACTGGATCTTCTCCCTGAACTATTGGGATGACTGTCACTAAACCCTGTTTTCAGGGGACTGCTTACTCAGTTGGCATTTGCCTAACCCCAACCTGTCCCTCACCTCTTAACTGACTGGTTGATGATACAGTTTTTCACAGGAGAGGTGAGGAAGTGCCACTGTATACCTATTCAGAGGCCAGGGAGAATGAGGGGAGAAAATAAAAGGAAAATCTGTACTTGTCCCTGCTACGGTAACCTCCACTCCCCATGGTCTTCACTGGATTGTCCCTAAGACCCATCTAGCTGGAGACAGCACCCTAAGGTCCAGCATGAGTCACATATCTTTGACATGCTCTTGTTTCCTCATCTGTAAAGTCAGTTACTGATCAAGTGTGGTCTGTTATCCTCAGGAGGTTCTGAGAACGAGATATATAATGTATGAAAAGGAAAACATAAGGAGGTATTCTAGCACTCTTGTCAAGCAAACTTGGCTGGTGAACACATCCCCGATCTTATCAGCACATCCCTCCCATTCTGCAGTGGAAGCAACTCCCCAGGGCAGTTTTGCAGAACTTTCAAGTAGAGGCCCTGCTGGGAATTTGGAAATAAATAAGTTCCAGGGCCACTGAAAGCATGCTGTGACCCATTCTTAACACAATGGGACCCTACCTTGAAGGACTTGTCACTTAGACACTTAAGGAGAAGATGTGAGTGTCTGTACAATGAAATTATATTCTTAATCTGAGATGGAACCAGAGAACTTTTATGTGTTGGAATGAGCTTTAAAGAACACCTAGTTAAACCCATCTCATTTTTTAGACGAGAAAACCAGGAATTAGATTAACTGGACCATTTGTCCAAGTTCATACAATTTTTAAACACTAGAGCCAGTTTTCAAACCCTTTCTTCTGGCTCCAAGCCCAGGGGCTTTTTTAAGGCACAGCCATGACCTCTCAAGCAAGGGTAAATGAGTTCACTGATCAAGTGATATTGACAACCTACTCAGGCTAGATGGTCTGTGTTGATGCTATGTGGAGTTCAGTATAAACATACACATAGATACATGAGTAGGCGGGTGGGTGGATGGGTGGGTGAGTGGATGGAAGGATGGATGGATAACTTGGGCCCTGCATTAGGAGCCGATGGTCTAGTTAGAAAGAGGAAAGTATCACACCATAGATGGGCATGTACGAAGCCAAACACAGATACTCCCAAGTCCAGGTGCTCCACGTATCAAACAGATCAGACCAGCAGTGTTCTGTGGTTCATGAGAAAGGAGTCATTTTCAATAGCTCTGGGCAAAAAAAAAAAAGCCTAGTGGGAAGGTGTGGCATTTCAGTGAGGACCCTGAGGGATAGATGCGAAGGTTCCACAGGGAAGAGGGCTAAGTCCAGAACATTCCTTTGGGTGACCAATAAAAAAAAAAGAAAAAGGAGATGAATAAATAAATAAACTAGAGCAATTTAGAGAGACTCAAAAAAATTTTTTTCTCTTGGATTTCCCATCCCTATACTTTCCAAATTTCTTCTTTTTTCAAGTTAAACTCCCTGATACACTTGCAAAGGCATGTGCTTATAGAGCATTTTTCTAGAGATGTCAGAGTTCTTTAGTATTCTATAGATAGATGATAGATAATAGAGATAATTGGTGATCAGTATATTTAATAACATTTCTATAGAACAAGAATAAAAAAACTGTAAAGTAGGAAATCTGTCTACCTGGCAATGCTGTTTACAGCATTCATGGTTCAGAGCAGAATTCGTTTGGAACACTGTCTGTTAATAAGGACGTTAACTGCCAGTAAAAATAAGTCAGTTACGTTTTCCCACCTAAATATATGTTAATACATTATAAACCTTACTAATTAGTCTCCACGTATTTTGAATTTGTGATAATTCAACTGAATTATCTGCCCTGAAGTTGTTCAGTGTATGTAGAAAAGCAGATAATGGCGTAAACAAGATTATTGGGAGAACACTTAAGAAAACAGGACTTTTCAAGTACTTTGGTAGCATTCATTTACATAAACACCCACATGTTAATTACAATTGAGTATTATCTATTCATTAAATTAAGCTTGTTGAGTCTTTACTTGCCAAAAGTTGTGTTCATTTTGACAGATACCTAAAAGTGATCAAAATTGCAGTTCTTTCTATATGTTCTGTTGTCCTGATTTTGCATGGATTTCCATACTTTATTACAGTGAGAAATGTTTGTCTCTCCTTTCTATTTTAATAGGCAGTGGAAATTGGAACATTTGTGTTACAAATCTGGAGAACTTATCACAGAAACAGGTTACATGGATCAGGTATATTTTCTTTTTTTGCATACAATTCTCAAAAATTCCTCAATGCTATGCATTAGCCTAATGTGTGGCCTATTTTTTTTTTTAACTTTGACAGATAATAGAATATCTTTACCCTTGTTTAATTATTACACCTTTGGATTGCTTCTGGGAAGGGGCAAAGTTACAATCTGGGACAGCGTACCTACTGTAAGTGTGTGATATCATTTTCTGATGTCTGATTTCTGAACTTTAGAAGGTTTCTGTGATGTTACTTCATCATTGTTTATTCTGTTTCAGTTTTGAACAAGAAATAAAAACATTGAGATTCCATGGGCATGTTTTGAGTGAATAGTTGGGGGAGAGGGGACTTTAGCAGAATGTTTTTCCTCTTTTCAAAAAAAAAAAGTTCTGAAGGCATCATTAAATTTCATTCACTTTTACCAACCTATTTATATGCAAATAAAATGCAAATTATTTCAGAGTATGTATGATTTTTAACTCTTTAATAAGATATTTGCAGTTTTGCTGACCAAGCCCTTCCATAGGTTTAGTTTATTTTTTAAGCAGAGAATTTATTAGTGCGTGCATGTCAGAATTAAACATATTGAGTTAAAGTTCAAGATCTTCCTGTGAAGTAAAATACTAACCTTTCTTTGGATCACATTAATGGCATTTAAGGGGGAAATCCGCTATCTTTGAAGGCCGTGGCAGGGGATGCTTCACAGTTTAGCAGTTGGATATTATACATACCACGTCATTTAAGGAATAATTGTTAATCAGTGTAGACATTTTCAGTTAATTATGCAAGAGTTCGTGCTTGGGTTATTGTTTCTGTCCTAGCTTGCACGTATCTGCAAAAGCAATTTGCAGTGGCCATACCCTGACCTTCAGTGTACAGTTTTAGATGGGAAATAAGGGGTTTTGTGTTTTCTGGTTGGGAGATTCTGAATAATGACTTCAGCCTGGTTAAGCAGCTACAGTGTGGTTTGAACCACATAACAGGCAGCCAAAAGCCTTTCTGGTCTGTCAACAGCACAAATTCAAAAGTGAGTGTGGGGGGAAGTGGCCTTGATGGTGGTGATGGCAGAGGCAGCGGGGGGCTTTCGGGGTCGACTGCCAGGCTGTCAGAGAGAGCTCATAAGTATGGGATTATTAAAGGTAATGGAGATCAAATATTTTGATTGATGACATTTACAAAGCATTTATTAGGCTGGCAAGTGCTAATTTGACATTGTGATTCCTTCTCCCACCCACCCCCCACCCCCCCTAATTTTGGATCTCAGTCTTTTGCTAGGAAGTGCCCTTTGGCTAATTCTGTAGTAGGTATTAAATATGACATATCAGCCAGTAAAGATTCTTTGATCGCTTCATTAATTTACAAGCTCTCTGCTTGGCATTTTTGTTCATGAATTACTTTCCTGACTCAGGTTTGCATACAGATACACTGGAAAGGAACATTTATTTTGTATGCCAGGGTCCCAGAATTGCAGCACAACCAGAAAGCCTCATGCAATCCAGACACAATATATACAATATACGCCGTCTTGGAGGCTTGGAAAAGAGGCTTGGAAGCCTCCTTTCATGGTCTCGCCTCCTAATTTCTTTCACAGAGGTAAGCCTCCTTTGCAGTGGACAAACTTTGACCCTTTGGAATTCCTAGAAGAGTTAAAGAAAATAAACTATCAAGTGGACAGCTGGGAGGAAATGCTGAATAAGGCCCAAGTTGGTCATGGTTACATGGACCGGCCCTGCCTCAACCCGGCTGATCCAGACTGCCCTGCCACAGCTCCCAACAAAAATGCAACCAAAGTGAGTACAGTCCTCGATTCTTTCCTGAGAGAGAAAAACTTGATGTCTTTCCCCCATTTGGAGTTCTATTATTTTCATTTTTAAGATTTGATTCTTAATGACTTTTTTTGTCTATGGAGCTAAGTTTGTTTATAGAGCTAAATTTTGCTGTAAGATTTGCCATACGCCTCTCATTAGCCTTGTTATTAATGTTCTCTCTGAAACAAACAAGCCCTTAAAGCACTGGATTTTAACAAGGCATGTGACCTGCCTACTGATTCCCGTAATTATGTGGCTGTCTTTTTATTTTAGCCTCTTGATGTGGCCCTTGTTTTGAACGGTGGATGTCATGGATTATCCAGAAAGTATATGCACTGGCAGGAGGAACTGATTGTGGGTGGCACAGTCAAGAATAGCACTGGGAAGCTTGTCAGGTAATCCAACATATGGAGGAAAAATCCAAGCCGTCTATTTTTTGTCCTTTCCTCAGAAACCACTTCCCTTCTGACATCTGCAAGTGTATTTGCATTAATACCTAACTGTTATCCTAGCTAGCCGCCTGGTGTAATAGAATCTTAGGAAATATTACTGGACCAGACCAGCTTGAAAGAACACCTTGTGGGGAATTTTTCAAGAGGAGATTTGTTGTTTTCATTGAGACTCTAGTTAGTGACTACAGGTTTTTAGAAGACCTGTCAGGTAGAAGATCAGGACAAGTGTAAAGTGGGCAGAAAACATTGGTCATAGCCAGTGGGGTGAAATGCTGTGACAGCTAAACAAGAATGATCCTCTATGCACTCGCGGACTCTGCTCCGGCAAGCGTCAGGCTCTCCGTCTGAGATCTGTCCCTTGGGAGAGCCGTCGTCTGGGATTTCTGCACAGGCAAGCACGCAGCGCTGAGCCCAGCATATCTGGTCAAGCTATCTACTCCCCGACCCTTCCTGTTTCACTGAATAGAAACTGAGAAAGGAAATTGCCTATTAATTTAATTTCGGGGTATATCTGTAAAAGGTTTGTAAGGTTACACCTTTAATATGGTACATCAATCTATTAAATAAAATAACCATCAGGTCCTGTTTAATGGAAACATGTGCTCACATAGAAGGAGAGAATGGCCACAAGTGAGTTGGGGGTGCTTGTTTGTGATTGTAAGCTGTGAGAACTACTTCCTGGAAATGCTGATGTTGTGTCTTTACCACCCATCACAGTGCCCATGCCCTGCAGACCATGTTTCAGTTAATGACTCCCAAGCAAATGTACGAACACTTCAAGGGGTATGAGTATGTGTCACACATCAACTGGAACGAGGACAAGGCAGCAGCCATCCTGGAGGCTTGGCAGAGGACGTACGTGGAGGTAAATCGCCAGCATTCCGACGCCTACCTTTGAATCTGGGTACAAACCCCTTAGTTACTAAATACTTCATTGTAGCAATGTTTTAAAAGATTTTTTTTTCATTAGAATTTATTTTCAAAGCAAATTGTCATTTTGGGTACTTGGTGGGTTGGAAACTTTTCTTCCTTTCCTAGATAGACATTGAAAATCTTAATGTCTGGGTGATGCTAATTCTAATTGGGATGCCTGAAATATTCTGAGTAACCAGTTGTGAACTCCAGAACTAGGCATAACAGTGTTTAAAACAACAACAACAACACTTGGTTAGCAAGAAAAGGTGTCTGGAAAACATTAGCAAGGCATAGAATCTATTCACAGCTGCAGTCCCCTTGGTTAGGTCATATGACAGGAGCTGGCCTTTGTTTCCCAAGCAGTGACCTCTGCTGAGTTGCATGTGACCTTTTAAAAATGGCCAGCAAACAAAGTGGGGAGGAGTCACCACAGGAATGAGTTATTTTAGATTAGTGGGGAGCCGAGGGGACCCACAGATCAGTTGTACAGTGGCAGAGAGGTGAATGGGTGGAGTAAATAAAGCTTGGAGTGGGCTTCAAGGATTCTGGCTCACCGCAGCACCAGATTCTCACCTGATTAGCAATGGCCTTCATTGTTCCAGGCCCAGGGTCATTTCATGTTAGTCCAAGTTCAAACCTGGATCATGTAGAACTCTTTAATGCATCAGAAAAAAGTGAGGGTTGAGTGGAGGGGGCATGTCCCCCAAGATCTGTGCTGTCAAAGCCCATTGAAGCTTTAATTCCATGTCGGACTTTATCCTTATGTTGTGACCACAGGTAGTTCATCAAAGTGTCGCCCCGAACTCCACACAGAAGGTGCTTTCCTTTACCACAACGACCCTGGACGACATCCTCAAGTCCTTCTCTGATGTCAGTGTCATCCGAGTGGCCAGTGGCTACTTACTGATGGTAACAGTCAATTCAGTTCTCCTGGGGGATGGGGCGGTTGGTTTGGTTTTTAGTTTTTATCTTTCCATGACCGCTCCTGCTTTTTAACTGCTCTTAACACACACGTGCATCCAAGACAGAGAGAGCTCTGCTTCATAACGGTTTCAAAAGTGGTCGTGTAAAGCGTTTTCTCCTATTTGTAGTTTGCCCATCTCTGACTCATATCATTTCACGTGATGTCTGTAATGTAAATTTTTTGTTGTTGTTGGATTCAATAAGTTCTACTTTTTGATTTGGGGTGATGGGTGGGGGAAAACATTAGAATCCTTACACATTCTAATGTTTGGCTTTTGTTTTGTGTCTCCCCCCACCGCCCCCCATCCCCCCTTGTTCCTTCACCTGCCCCCCACCCTGTGGTTCTGCTCGCAGCTTGCCTATGCCTGTTTAACCATGCTGCGCTGGGACTGCTCCAAGTCCCAGGGTGCCGTGGGGCTGGCTGGCGTCCTGTTGGTTGCACTGTCAGTGGCTGCAGGATTGGGCCTGTGCTCATTGATCGGGATTTCCTTTAATGCTGCAACAACTCAGGTACTAAAGGAGACATCCATCCACTATTTATTGACAAACACCCCTCCCCAGGCTTAGCCCTGCGGCCTCCTATGTGTCCCTGTCACCTAAAGAGTCTTCCGTCCTTTGCCACCAAGATGCCACACTTCGGGGGAGGGGGCTGCTGCCTCAAAGTGGAGCTCTTGGCAGTGGGGGGGGGGGTGGGTCTGAGTGGGCTTGTTGCTTGGTTGAGACACTTCACTTATCAGTGAAATTAAGACCATTTATTAGAGCCGTGGTTCCCAAACTTAGGTGTTTGCTAGAGTCACCTGGAGGGCTTGGACAACTCAGACTGCCCGGCTCCACCCCCAGAGTTTCCAGTCATCACTTCTCAGTGATGCCGGTCCAGGGCTCATGCTCTGAGATCTGCTGCTTTCCATGAGTCAGATTCTTTCTCATTTATTAATTTTAAAAAATATAACGGAGCTTAGAAATAGAAATGCACAAGATCTCCTGTGCGCTAAAACAGCTCGATCTGGGGGATTTAAGCCTCAGAGAAAACTAGATTCAATGGTGTGAGCTGTCCTTTGGGGAGCTTGGTGGGGGGGGCCTCTGGGGGTAATGTTTTCAAGGGCTCGGGAGTGGTCAGAATTGGGCTTCACACATCTAATCTGCTGCCCTTTGTTTTTGCCGCAGGTTTTGCCATTTCTTGCTCTTGGTGTTGGTGTGGATGATGTTTTCCTTCTGGCACATGCATTTAGTGAAACAGGACAGAATAAAAGAATCCCTTTTGAGGTAATAGAAAAGAAAAAGAAGAAAGCTTTGGGGACAGCCAAACTCCCCTCTGTTCTTGAGTTTTTGTCCTCTAATTTTCTGTAATCTGGCCCAATAAATATTTCAGTCCCAAGTCAGTGACGTGGTACTGGCTCTAAATAAGTAAAAGAAGTTAGAAGAATCTCAGAACACTTATTCTAAGGCCCAAATTTGCTTTTCTGTTTTGTGTGTGTGTGTGTGTGTGTGTGTGTGTGTGTGTGTGTGTCACTTTGTCCCCATCACACCCTCCCCCACACCTTTTTTTTTTCAAGTGTATTTATTTTGAGAGAGAGCAATCGAGGGAGGGGCAGAGGGAGAGAAAGAGAGAAAGAATCCCAAGCAGGCTCCACACCTTCAGCACACGGCCCAGTGTGGGGCTCGAACTCATTAACCTTGAGATCATGACCTGAGCTGAAATCAAGTGAGGACATTTAACTGACTGACCCACCCAGGTGCCCCTCCCCCACACCTTTTAAATCTGAAAATTTTACTTAAATCATTATCTTGCAGCTCTGTGCTTTGGATGTCAGAGCCGTGAACAACACATAACCATGTAGATAATCCTGAGAACTTTCTCAATGCCAGTGTTAGGGGGTAAGGCAGAGATCGCCCTTTCTTTCTTACACCCCAATGTCAGCATTATCGACTCTCTGCTGTCTTACTTTGTCATGTATGTGAATTGTTCACACGGTCTGTGCTCTGAGGGCACCCTGTCCTGTGCAGTTTTCAGCACTGTGGTTTCTCGTGCTCAGGACAGGACTGGGGAGTGCCTCAAGCGCACGGGAGCCAGTGTGGCCCTCACATCCATCAGCAACGTCACTGCCTTCTTCATGGCCGCATTGATCCCGATTCCCGCTCTGCGGGCGTTCTCTCTACAGGTGAGTCTCCAGTGATGAAACCTATGGTGAGCACCCCACATTGACTTTTCTCCATTAACACGCTTCCAGTACTACTGTAGCATGTACCATATGGAGCTCGTGTGGGTGGGTGCTTCTTTAAGCCATAACCCTCACAGTCCCCCTGAAATACAGCCCAGGGTTCTTCCCTTCCTTTTAGTCCTGTAGCCCAGATGCCTGTGGCCTGGGTGTCCTCAAGACCTGGTGCCTTAGGACGCGGCTCTTTCCTTTACAGTTAAACTAAAATGACACCAGAGCTGCTCCATATAGGATGCCGGGAAGCCCCTGCTCCAGATATCCAGAAGTCCTCTGGTCTCATCCACAGTGCGGCCAGCTTCTGGCCATCCCTGCTTCGAAATCCCACTCGGTTTCTGTGCTTACCCCAACATGCCACCCTCTGTCTATTTCCCTAAAGCAGCCTCAACACAAGGCAGTTGTACAGAACACAGTTCATTGACTATGAAGACGAGCTTGCAGTATAGACCAGGCTAGGCGATCACTTAGAATTGAACACATGGGGGTTATAATGAGTGCAGATCCTCCCCCACTCCTGCAGTCCAATCTACATATAACATTTTTTTTTTTTCTGAGAGAGAGAGAGAGAGGCAGAAGGAGAGGGGGAGAGAATCTTAAGCAAGCTGCACGTCCAGCGCAGAACCCTTCATGGGGCTCAATCTCACAACCATGCAATCATGACCTGAGTCAAAATCAAGAGTCTGATGCTTAACCTGCTGAGCCACCCAGGCGCCCCTGCATATAATTTTTGACTCTCCCCAAACTTAACTAATAGCGGCTGTTGACTGGAAGCCTTACTGATAACATAAACAGTCAATTAACACATATTTTATGTTCCGTGTGTTATATAGCGTATTCTTACAGTAAAGTAAACTAGGGAAGGAAATGTTATTAAAATCCTAAGGAAGAGAAAGTACTTTTACAGTGCTGTAGTCTATTTATTGAAAATAGCCTCCAAGTGGACCTGTGTAGTTCCAACTTTAGTTGTTCAAGGGCCGGCTGTATTAGCTTCCACTGTGCAGATGTATTGGCCACCCTCTGCCTGCAGGGGGTTCATTGGTGGGCCCTTGCTTGCCACCTCTCTCCTAGTTCCCCCACAGTCTCTTCTGTCCTCTCCTCTGCCTTCTTTTGGTCTCCTCGTCCCCTCTCAGGCTGCACAAAAAGACTCAGAATTCCTTTCCCTTCCTTATGCAGAGCAGTTTGGCTCCTGCATTGTTCTCCTTCCAAACTAGGCCCTTTCAAAGCACCAAGATATTTTTTGAACAAAGAGCCAGCTTATGTGAACGGTAGGAATGGAGAGCTCCCTGGGCTGGGGCCACAGCAATGGTCCATTCTGTGCTTGGCCTGCAGTGCCAGTATCGCCTTTCAGCTGCTTGAAGCCCCCAGGGATCCGGAAATCGATCAGCACAGCAGGTGAAAGCTCACCGCCCAGTTTGAGATGTGGCCTTCCGGAGCCCGAGATGGTTTTGGGTTTTGATGTCTCAAAGACGTTATTGCAGTTTTGTGAATTAAATTCAAATTTTATCTTTCTTTTTCTCTTACAGTGTGATACGTAATTTATGAGATGGCCAGGTTTTTAAAGGAAACTACCTTTGGTGTCACTTTTTAAGCCTTATTACGTCCGTCGTCTTCATGTTGCTTTACTCTTGTAAATCACCAAAAGGTGATTGTGACCAGGAAGAGAAACGGACAGATGATAAATTATGTTTCTCTTTATACTTTGTCAACACGCTTCGCTCTTCTGTAGTCTTCATATTTGAATTTCACTTCACTAATGGCTAATAAAGACCTAAGCAAGTAATGATGCTACTGCATTTGGGATGCTAGACTTACTTAATATTTAGTGTAAGACAAGACATGAAAAAAGATTTTTATACCAGTCACTATGACCACCACCCCCAAAAGAAAAAGGGTTTATTACAAAAATATATATAAAAATAGAAGCAGTAAGTGAATTAATGAATAAAGGTAAGCCTTTAATGACCAAAGCACAGGAAAATGAAAATATAAGTGCTCAGTAATGTGGAAGATGAGTGAACATTGCCACTAAATTATGGGTGCAACCAAAGTTCTAGAATGCCTTTTTGCATGGGCATCTGCACCCCCACATTTTGTCTCCCGTTCTTATTACATATAGAGCAGATTCTAGTATTGAAAAATTGTTATACTCCTTGGGCAGTGGGACACTGTCTCCAACCTCTCTCCTTTTCTGCTTGCCTTTTTCTCACTGTTCTTTATTTCCGCTCTGCCTCACACTCCTTCTTTTCTTCTTGTGTGTGTCTCTCATTTTCTCCTCTCCTCTCTCAGTATGCACTGATGATTCATCAAGACATACTCTCCTTTAATGATATCCTATGGTGTGGTGCTGAAAAGCTACATGAGTTGTCCTTACGTCTTTTAGAAAATCCAGTGCGCTAAATTCTCCCAAGGTAAGCACCTTACCAAGAAGAGAGGAGTACTGTGAATTTTGTATTTCTATTCTGAGCCACTGAGGTACCACTTTAGAAAATTGAAGACTTCAGGAGTCTTCATTTATTAAAGACTGGCTCCGCCATAGCACTGGCTCATGCTCTGTCAAAAAACTAACAAAAGCAAAGAAAAGGAAAGAAAAAAGAAGATAATGTAAAAGGAAAAGAGACAGAATGTGTTTTGCAGTAGCCATCAGAAATTTACATTGGTTTCCTTTTAAATACACTGACATTCAAAATCGACCATTAGGTAGCTTCTTCTCTTTCTTTTAGTGAATAACATTAAGTTGTGCCTCTGGGTATTCATTTGTGTTTATATTTTCAGGATACTACAGATTAAGCCTCAAAAGAGAGAGCTCTACAGTGGTTCGGTCTAATAATAAGTCCATGTTAATTTAGGATTTTTCCCTATGGAAATTTTCCAATTGTCTAACTTTACAAAAATAAATAGAAAAATTTTCCCCAAAGAAACCATCTTAGACTTCCTTGTCAATGTCCATCCATCTGTCCAAATACCACCTCTGTGCCAGAAAGCAGTGGCTTTGGTAACCAGTGCCCCGCACTGGGCTTTGCTGGTAACTGAGTGGTGTTTGTTCTTCAGTGAAAACTCCCAGAACAGAATGTCTTATTGTTCCAGACAGTATGAGGGTTTCAATGAGGGCCCCCCTAGGCAGGGCCCAGTTGTCTCTGTGTCGCAGCAGGGCCACCATGGGTGCGTTGTGGGGGGCAGGGTGGAACACGGAGGATGGGGACATTTCCCTTAAGCACCGGAATTAGAATTGATTGACAGTGCAAATCATCCCCATCATCTTTTCAGATTTTCTACAATTTCTTAAACTCCCCTTTGCTCCAGCGATGACACGTGTCCCTTGCTGAGAGACCTTGCAGTTATTTATTTATTTGTTTGTTTGTTTATTTATTTATTTATTTATTTATTTATTTTTACTATTTTAGTGCACTTGAACAGGGCACTGAAACTGTGTCGTTTTCTTGTCAGAATATGTGCTACCTGTGTATGTAATATGCCACTTGACAGTAAGCATGGGCAAGATGCTACACTTTGGAGTTCTGGGGTTCTTCATTTCCCCCACAGACTCCTCCAGTGGATATGGCTGTTACCAGATGTGTTCCACAGTCACTGTGGAAGCATCGGTGTCATTCGGCCCAGATCACCTGGGCCACTTGCGTTCCTCATCCTCAGGAACTTCTGTCCAGAGTGAGGCCCAGAGTGTTCAATCCGCGTTCCAGCCCTGAATTCTGAACATGCCTATCGTAGAAAGAAAAGCTGAAGGGATTCCACCTCTGGGACTGAATTTTCCTGAAAAATCTCCTTGAGAATCAAATCCGTTCTTCCCAGCACCCCTGTGGTCAGATTGGTCAGGAGTCCTAACCCCGCCTGCATCCATCCCCTCAGGAGGTGACCAGGTGACAAGAACTCCCAGGTCTCAGGCTGAGGGCTTTGACATCAAGCCTGTATTTAAATTCTGTTTACTCCATAACCTGAGGCAGGTGACCATCCTCTGCACCTCGGACTCTCTGTTAGGTAATAGTGTCAACAGCAGTAATAATGGCTGACCTGGTTGCTGTGAAGACCAGATGAATCATGTGTTAATTCCCTGGTCTCTCATTACTCCCCCTTTTACTCCTTTCTCTTTCCCTCCACAGAATTTTACGTGTCCCCCTCAGACACCGCTTGTCAGTTTCCTCCACGTGGTACATCCTTCCTCCTTGCCCCCCAGAGTCCTATTTTTGTCTTCTACACCTCCCAAGTACCTGCCTTGACCACCCTCTGCCTGCCATCCCCACACGCACCCGCACCTGCACGTTCTTTCCTCCTCTGAGCTGCTCTGAAACCCTGTGCAAGCTTTTACTACTGTATATATCAGCCTGAATCATAATTTGTTTAAGGGTCTGGCTGTGTCGGTCCTTGGAGAGCACCAGGATTTTGTTTTATTTCTCTTTTTGTCTTTAGTACCCAGCTCAGTACCTTGCCTTTTCTTTTTAAAGTATTTGCCTCTTGGATGAATCCTCCAGGCAAAATAGTGATTTGCTTATTAAAACAAGTCTGACCTTCCATACATTAGAGTGGTTAAGTCCACAGGTTTCATATGTTTTGAGTTGATGAGGAATCTCAAAGCAGACTAAGAAGAGAGAAGTTATGTAATTTTTAGCAGAAGACTTGATAATTTTTTGGTTTTGTAGACTTGACAGGGAATAAATTATTGAAGGTCCCTTTCCAGAACTTACACTTGCTCTCTCGCCTTGAGCATAAATTCACAATTACTATGAAAAGTTTTTTGCAAAGTTCTCTTCTAATTCTGTTAGGTATCAGTTATAATCAGTCAGGTTTTCTTTTCTCACCTGGAGATTTACCCAGTTGGAGAACGTTTTAGAACTAAGTAGTTCTTCAGAAAGCTTCCTAAGAATTTTTAATTTGCAAAAAATTTTCTGATGATTTCTTGGTTACTTAGCATTCCAGTTGCTTTTTTTCTTTACTGTGCCTCTTCTTTCCACGCTTTTCTGAAGGGGAGAGCCCTTTCAACTGTCCTCTGTTGACTTTCCCCTATTAACAGCCCAATTGTGTAATTTTTACTAGGTCAGCAGGAGATTTGCCAAAGCACTACAGAATCTAGCCCCATGTTTATTCTAGGTTATGGAGTGACTTTTGAATCTGTACTTATTTATTCTGCATACTATAATCACACGCAGGAATTTCTTTCTGCCTTACTCTCCTTGACCTTTTATGTTACTGTGCTCACATACCCCACAGGCTGCTCCAGAGGCTATTTGGAATGTGCCTATTAAAAACCTCAGGGGATGTGTTTGAAATTTTATTTCATGTTTTAAAGGTGACATTTTGATATACCCAATCCACTTTACATATAAATATTCTAAGTATAAAATCAGAGTTGCGTGAAACTCTTAGAAATGTTCTGAAAGGGGAATGTTTGTTTTAAATTAAAACATCTCAAGTATATTCTGTATTCTGCCTTTGTAAATTTGGTTTGGTTAGGTTGCTACCAAGACACTCATTTCATTCCTGTGTTTGTACATCATGGGTTCGTGAAATTCTAAGAGATGGAAAGGATCAGAACGATGGGGCCTGTTCTAGTCAGATGGTCTCTTAATGATGGAAAAGAAGCAAAATGATGAGAAACTCCAACATCTATTTCAACTTTCTTTCATTTCCTTACTGAAGTGTTTATAAAGATGATGTTTAATTTTTTTTAATTTTTTTAATGTTTGTTTTTTTTGGGAGAGAGAGAGACAGAGCATGAGCGGGGGAGGGGCAGAGAGCAAGGGAGACACAGAATCCGAAGCAGGCTCCAGGCTTTGAGCTGTCAGCACAGAGCCCAATGTGGGGCTCGAACTCACAAACCGTGAGATCATGACCTCAGCCGAGGTCGAATGCTTAACTGACTGAGCCACACAGGTCGCCCAGAAAGATGTTGTTTAAAACATCTTTATTTTCAGAGCAGTCCTCTGGCATATTGGTGACCTCTGCTTTTTTTTTTTTTTTTTTTTTCCCTGCTTCTAGGCGGCTGTAGTAGTGGTATTCAATTTTGCTATGGTTCTGCTAATTTTTCCTGCAATTCTCAGCATGGATTTGTATCGACGGGAAGACAGGAGATTGGATATTTTCTGCTGTTTTACAAGGTACAATTTCTGGCTGCTGTGACTTTTATTTGTTGGGTACAAAGTGG
Source organism: Acinonyx jubatus (assembly GCF_027475565.1). Lineage (NCBI taxonomy): Eukaryota > Metazoa > Chordata > Mammalia > Carnivora > Felidae > Acinonyx > Acinonyx jubatus. The sequence goes on from NC_069391.1 coordinate 63,915,660, forward strand.
TAGGGTTTAGAGAGGTCTTTAGTCTGTGGACTTGGAAGAAAATGTAATCAACAGGGCTTGTACCAGCGTGATGGAGGCAGAGGAGATAATGGACGGAGGATGCTTTTTTAGGTATATCGAAAGACTGGGGCTCTCCCCGCCCCCTCTGCCCCGCCCCTGCCAACAGAAGACACAATCACAGCCCCAGGGTTGTGATGTGCATGGCCATTATTTCTCCTGTGGATCAGTTTTGCTGATTATCAGGAGTGTGTCATATCTGTATGGATTCAGGCAGAACAAAGGTTTGAAAACCAACCATCCAGAAAAAATACACCCCTTTGGGTGTTGTGGGATTGGGGGGGGGTGTTTTGGGGCAGTTTTTAGGAATTATGCTTTGAAGGGGTTCATCAGCGTGTAACTTGATTTTGTCAGCCAAATTCAGGTTCAGCCATCCATTTGGCTTCCTTTGACTTACTAGTGTCTATGTCCAGATGGTTAAATCAGGTGACATGTGTGAAGTTGAGCAGTACGGTATTTTCCTCCTAAATCAGAGCTATGTAAAATGGATCTTGTCAGTCATTGGCAAAAATGAAAGCACTTTGTTTCCCTGTTTCAGTTATACCACTGCAACATATTTTTCCCTCTCAGCCCCTGCGTCAGCAGAGTGATTCAGGTTGAACCTCAGGCCTACACGGAGACTCACGATAACACCCGCTACAGCCCCCCGCCCCCCTACAGCAGCCACAGCTTCACCCACGAAACCCAGATCACCATGCAGTCCACAGTACAGCTTCGCACAGAGTACGACCCCCACACGCATGTGTACTATACCACTGCTGAACCACGCTCTGAGATCTCCGTGCAGCCCGTCACCATGACCCAGGATACCCTCAGTTGCCAGAGCCCCGAGAGCACCAGCTCCACGAGGGATCTGCTTTCCCAGTTCTCGGACTCCAGCCTTCACTGCCTTGAGCCCCCCTGCACCAAGTGGACACTTTCATCTTTTGCCGAGAAACACTATGCTCCTTTTCTCTTGAAACCAAAAGCCAAGGTAATCTACCAAAACAGAAGATTCTTGTCTTCAAGAAATGGCAATACAGTCTCCTTTGGAATTCATCAGGTTGCTTCTTTGGGTGTCGCTTCTTTCAGGCCTTCTAAAGAGTCCATCTATTTAGCATGTGAGGCCATTTTAATGAGCTCATCTTCTACAGCAGTGAATCTCTATGCAGCAAATGCTTCTGTGAATTTAGTTCAACTTCTTACATTATAAACATTTCATTCTTCATGAGCTTATTTTTAAAATGTGCTTACTATGATTACTTGTTTTTCCCTGCGGGAGAATGACCCCTACATGCTGCATCCAGGCCATTGTGGTGATAAAAGTGAGGTCTAAACCAAACAGCTTGCTTTTGTTGAGGGAGAGTCTATCCCATCCTCTGACTCTGATCTTGTGCCTTTTACTGTGTTACAGGTTGTGGTGATCTTCCTTTTCCTGGGCTTGCTGGGGGTCAGCCTTTATGGGACCACCCGAGTGCGCGATGGGCTGGACCTTACAGACATTGTGCCTCGGGAAACCAGAGAATATGACTTTATTGCTGCACAGTTCAAATACTTTTCTTTCTACAACATGTATATAGTCACCCAGAAAGCAGACTACCCAAATATCCAGCACTTACTCTACGACCTTCACAAGAGTTTCAGCAGCGTGAAGTATGTCATGTTGGAAGAAAATAAACAGCTTCCCAAAATGTGGCTGCACTACTTCAGAGACTGGCTTCAAGGTAAAGTACTGCTAGAGGGCGTTCGCCCTTTGTAAACTCACCCTTTGGCCCTTGGTGTGTTCAGCGTCCACAAGTTCCCTTTGTTCGCTTAATTAAAGTGTTAGATTATAATGTAACACTGACGTGTTTCATTGACTCCTAAGTGTTGCTTAAAATTCTTATATAGACTGTTTCTGGGGCAGCCTCCCAAATCTGGCTTTCACCTATTAAATGATGCAAACAGTTCACATGGGTGACTCAGGAACTTCCGTAGGAATTTATGGGTGCACATTAGAAAATGGGAAAGTATGTTATAAAATAGGGAGCTGGGTGCTTCTAGTGCTCTTTTTTGGATGGTGGTCAGTTGGATGACCAAGTGAAATCAGAGTGATGGAATTTCTAGACTGACTTCTTGTCCGATTATGGCTTACTATACCAGCGGATTTTGCATCATTGGTGAATATAATGTAAAATTCCATATTTTGACCGTCTTTTGATTTGGCGTATGAAATAAACTTATCAGTGCTTAACCACATCTCACAATACTTCATACTGTAATAATGAGTCAAATTCTGCTGTAAAATGCCTTTCTTACTTCTTACCTTGTTCTTAGAAACATTTCTAGGAAACGGTAGTCAGCTGAAGAAAAAAAAATGGCTTAAATATGCTCCTAACTGCTGACTGAATATGAATGTATTCAGTGATTCGAAGAACATCTGTTCATTTATTCCGTGTTGACACATGCAAAGTGAAGTGGGGAATCAAGATAATTATCCACACAATTCAAGCAAAAATGCTTTTACTGAAATACCCAAATAATTATGGCCCCCAACATTTTTTGGCTTAAGTTATCCAAATGACTGTCTTAATTTCCCACTTAATTAGGCTTGTTTAAACACAGATTTGAGTGCCTTTTTTGGTCTTAAGTCAATACACTTGTATGTAAAGATTAAGCAGCCAATTTCCCTGTGAGTTTGCATGGAATGGTAAACAACTTGAGTTTGATTGAAAATTCTTCAGTACAGTTTTTCTGGCCTTGACTTCTGTTCTTACAGTTTTGTTCATACGTGTATACCAGATTTGACCTCTTTTTTTGAGGAAGGCAAAGAGAACCACATGATCTTAATACTATTTTTTAACATGCTCTGAGATTAACTCAAATTTGTTCCAAGTCTTATTTTTGACAGTAGTTTGGGAGGTAGTGTTTTTCAGATAATGGGTCAAAACAGGACCAGACAGTTGAGAGATTCCCTGCTTTTCATTTTTCCTCCGTTGGCCAAAGACATGCAAATAGCTTGCCACGAATGACAAAAGAGTGCACTGCCAGTATCTGAGCAAAGGAGGCTTGTTGTAGAATTGATTTCAGTGTCTTCAGCCATTCCTTTGGAAGCTCAATATGGCATGTTAGGCGGAGCTTGGGAAGAGGGCAGAGGGGTATTGTCTGCAGGCAGTGCTGAGGGCTAACCTTTTTATAGCGTATTGTAAATTATCCCTATGCTTTCATCCATTTAAAGACCTAAAGCAGTTGGACTTGATAATCACACTTTTTTAAAGGTGCCATTGAATCATGTTCTGATTGCTAAGTGAACAGCACCCACCTAAACCAAGTGAGACCTGTTCATGTTCCCAAGTCAGGGTCCCAGCCAGCTCTAGAACTCTGCTTGTGACTCTTAGGAGGTCCCGCAGAGAGCACTGGACACAGAATGGCCAGATAATGGGACACTTGGGTTGCCTAGATACTTTTCAGGCCTGTCAAGTGGTTGATTGGGTCTTTGGACACTTCCTGCAAGGAATCAGCTCTCCTTGAATCATTCAGAACCTTGTTGGGAACCTTGTTGGTTTTTAGTGGACTTATCACTAAAAACCATGTCGTGCTGTTAATCTTTATCGACATTCCAGTAGTTTGGGAGGAGTAGTTAACTCATACAAAATACATAATGGTAATACCACATGTTATCTTTAAATGCACGTGCAAGGAAGGCTAAGTTGCAGGTAAAAACCACACTGTACATCATGTCCAAGTGGTGTTCGTTTATATTTCACACTGAATTATGCAGATAAAATTTAAATTAATGTTTTCTTTTTAAGGTTCCATATCAAGGAGAAATTGACAATTGGGATAATTAGCTCAAAACTCTCACTAGAAAATGAAATTTAGTATAAAATTTAAAATGAGACAGGTTCTAGCTGAAACTTTTACGTTTTGCTATAAGATGGCAGTGGAGGCAAAATCCGTGTGCCTCGTTTTGTGTATAGAATCGTATGTTATACGTGCATCTTAGGCCAACTCATTGTTACTCAAGCTTTTTAGTAATTAGTCAGAAAATAAAATAATCTGAGTATACGGACTTAACTTTTCTATGAGGTCAGTGACTAGTTCTCATTGGTGTTTGTACTCCCAAATAGAGTGAATGGCGTAGGGAGGCCGGCAGCATGGATGATGAGTTGAGCTGAGTTGCCGACAGGGTTGACCTCCCCAAATCCAATCTCTCTTACTTTGGTTCACTGTAGGGTGTCCCCAGATCCTTAGTGCATAAGTATCTTAAACTTACACTCAGATTTTTGGAACGCCCTGTTTGCCACTAGACATCATCGGTGCCCACGAGAACTCTGCTGATCTTATTCCTGCCTTCAGCAAATAACTTCCTGAGCACATTACTGTGTTCAGGGCAATTTAGAGCATCCACGGTTCAAGCCAACCCTGGAACTCTGGATCCTGCTGCCTGGATCCAAAGCTTAGCTCCAGCCCTGGCCTGCTAGGTAGCCTTCATCAAGTTGCTTTCCAAGCCTCAGATGAGGAAACTGAGTGGAACCATAATGCTAACAGGGCTGTCTCATGAGGTGGTTGTAAGAATTACATGAGCAGTGATCAGTGTAAAATGTGAGACAGCTCAGTGCTCACTGAGCACGAGTGGCTCCCTAGGATTAAAGGATCAAGAGGGAAAGGGTTAAAGTACCACACAGGCCATGAAGTGATGAAGTTTCTATTAAGGCGAGGAAAACAGACCAGGTCTCTTTTCTGGGGAGAGGAGGGGTTGTTTTTCCTCTCCTGTTTATTTTTTTTCAAAAACAAAAAAAGGCTTTAGGTAATAAAATAACATCTGTTCCATACGGCTTGTTGTGTGCATGCCTCACTGTGAAAAACAGTCTGTGTGAGGGTTGGGAGCGCGGCTGCTCCGGTGGTCCCCCCCCCCCCCCGCCCACCGCTCCTCCACACTGGGCCTTCTTTCACCACCGAGCCCACGGGCCTCATCCCCACATTGTTCATGTAAAAACAATGCCCACAGCAATGTCAGCAGGAAGGTTTAAAGAGAGAGACAGGGAGACAGGGTCCTGTGCCGCCCTCTCACCCTACTTCATACCCCAAGAGCTTAATTATTTTGAGCACTAAGGGAGCCGGTATTTTGGAGGGTGGTGTCTTTGAAGTCACTCGAGGCATGTCATGAAATGAAAGGAACCCTTCTCCCTTCTTACTGGCCATGTCTAACCCGTGCATACGCAGCTTGTTCAAAAGATGTGGTTTCCTGAGCTGCCGGGGCTGGGGAGTTCTACTTGGGAGGGGATTTGGGGGAAGCAGGGCAGTGGGAAGGGGGTGGGGTGTCAGGGGGGTGTGGTGGGGGGAGAGTGTGTGCACACGGGATCACTCAGCCCCTAAGGCCAGGTCACCAGGGCCCTGTTTTCTCTTCCAGCACGCTTATCTCTTTACAGCTGTAGCCAAACCATCAGGTCTGTAATGATGGTTTTGATTACAGAGGCCAAGCACAGCTGTGTGTGGTGGGCTGGTGGGCTCGCCCATCCCCCACCCCCAGAAAGCCCTTTCCTTCCCCTCCCTGTGCTTGCGGTTTGTCATCTGTTCTCACAGAGCCCCCTTGTATTGGCCTGTGGCTTCCTGTTCTCAATCTGATCCAAATTTACCCCGTGAGGCATTTCCCTGCGCACACAGGCGCACCCGAGATCCCTCCCCTCCCCCTCCTCCACACCCCCCCTTCTGAGGAAGGGTGGCAAAGAGGAACAGTCGAGAGTGAATAGGTGTTGGCTGTGATCTTTACACAACCTGGCAGCCGATCCCACAGCTTGTATTAGCTCCACAAGTCGAACAGATGGAACAAATTGACAGAATCGTGTTCACTCACCCTGGGCTCGAGAAGCAGCTGAGTTGCTGTTTGAAGTTGGGAGTTTGAATGCGTTTTTCCTTCTCTGAGTGTACTGAAGAACCCACGGCTTCAGCACCTGACCGTGGCATGAAGTGGCCAATGAGCCCATGTGTCGTCCTCACCCAGCCAGCTGGCTCTCCCAAGCTCTCTCTCTCGCTTTCTTTCCAAATAGCCATGGGGGAGAAGCAGGGGTTTCTTTTTTTATGTAAAGGTAAAACACGTATATTTGATTCCCAGAAATGACTATTCCCCTCTTCCGCCTTTGAAGCAGGGATTGTTAGCAACCTGAAGTTCACTCATGAAAAGTCTAATAGTGTCACTTGAACTTGATATAGGAAAACAAGTAGAACAGAGAGTCTTTGAGGTTGACGTCAAGTACTTCCTTGTCCTGCTCAGCGTCCTCAGCCCATCCCATGGATCGTTTTTGTTAAGAAGTGTAATGTGTTATACACGTTTGCCTTTTCTAGGACTTCAGGATGCATTTGACAGTGACTGGGAAACTGGGAAAATCATGCCAAACAATTACAAAAATGGATCCGATGATGGAGTCCTTGCCTACAAACTCCTGGTGCAAACCGGCAGCCGTGATAAACCCATCGACATCAGTCAGGTACTCTCATGGCCTGACACCCTGGGGGTTTCAGAGGGCATCGTTGAGCAGAGCTTTGGGGAAGCTGCTATACTGAAAACTGTTCGACAGCCTACCATCCCAGCCTGCGCTGTCTGGAGACCCGAGGCATCAGGGGCTGAGAGAATACTGAATTGGCTCTAATTCACTTCATCCCATCAGCTAACTGTGTGACCGCAGGCAGAGTGCCTCGCTCTGCTCCTCTGTCAAGTGGGGACAAGTGTGTTACCCTCCCTCGGGGGCAGTTGTTCTAACCAAGGACCCTCAAGGTAGTGCAGGCTCTTTCGGATCCTAGAAAAGCTGTGTTGTACTGTTCTCTTTTGAAAATAGTACTTGTTACCATGTTGGTCTTTATATTCCCACTTGGAGGGCTGGTAGCAGTCATTTGAATGAGCAGGATTTGGGGCGGATGTGTAAGTTAGGAGACCAGAGAGGTTACTAGAGGGGAGGATTGGTTGCATTCAACTCCTGGGGTCACCCTGGCCCAGCAGGTAGAGGAGGAGGCTAGGCATGTGGCTCTATGGTGAGGCAAACAGAAATGACGGCTGTTGGACCCTGAGCGCACCCACTGCTCTGATCACCCCGCTAGCTAATAGGAGCTGTTTCAATTTGGCGATCGTATTCTGCAACTGCATCTGCACCTTCGGTGATGCCTGCATCCCTGCATATCCCTTTTGATTCCTCGGGCGTGTTGGGAGTGTGTTCGGACCCTTCAGATTTCACATGAGTCCAGCATTACTACCGGCTCTCCCCGGATCCCATTCCCTCTGCTCCTTGCAGCTTACTTGCTTCCCTGAGGCAGAAAACCGTCATGCTAATGATCTTCCCAGCAGCTCTGTTTATTGTCTCCCCTTTTTTGCTGGCATTAAAGGTGACAGATTTACAAAGTACATTGTTCAGAGTTATTATGGAGTGTGAACTTGGTGCTTTATGGCCACATGCAGCAGGCTGTCAGGTTTGACAAGGATGTGGGCAGAGGAGCCTGTCGGAGAGATAGCAGGGGGATGCCCAGGGGCTGGGCCAGGCTTTAGGGACCAGGGACAGGGAGGAGCAAACTTGCTTGGGCCAGGCCCCCGGATATCACTTCCTCTGCCTGGGAGGGAGAAAAGCGTGCTGCGTGCACGGAGGCCACGAGCTGTGCTATGTAATTCCAGAGACGGCTTGAAGACATGCAGTTGTTACATATCCCGGGGATTAATTGAATCCAGACCCCTGAAATTTCGTTTTCTCGCTCTACTCTTTCTTCCTTCACTCTTTCTCTATTAACTGCTGTCACTGGTGTTTTTCATTTTGTTAAGAAGGCCCAAAGCATTGGAATCAGGCCTGCACCTAAAGTAAACAGGAACAATATATTTGTGTGTTTGTGTATGTGTGTCTCTCTCACAGTGTTTTCACCTAAGCAAAGCCCACAGGACCTAGTATTTGCCATGCCCGGGATGGGGCATGCTAAGCGTGACCACATCCCTCAGAAATCAGGTTACCCAGAAAGAGCGGAGCCATGCACAACCCCTTCCACTCTCTGGCGATGGGCATTTTGTGAATACACAGGTCATAGGAGGCTAGTGTTAGCAAAATTTATACAGATGTTGTTTTATTTTTATAGCTCTCCTCCATTTACTGGGTGGCATTTCCTTCAGTGTTAACAGCAGAGGTTAACTGCACACAGACGTGTATGGGGATTCTTGCCAGGTTTTTTTTCCCCTTCCCCTCCTATAAATATGTTTCTCCAGATTGTTCATTCTCTGCCTTGGCTGCAGACAGTCTTTTAGCATTCAGATTTAATTGGTTCAGTCAATTCCTGGACCATCTGCAGAACTGTGTGTGTGTTATAAACACACCGATTACTGCACCCTCTGATAAGTGCGTTTTGAAAGAAAGCAAAGGTGCTCTGATGGGATTTTCTACATGTTCAAAGAAGGGGCATTCTAGTCATTATTGCAAATGCTGGGGCAGGGTTCTGCTCCCCCCACCCCTCCAGGGAGGAGTATGTTTACCTCCAGCCCCATTCTGAAGGACCCCTGTTCTTCCCGTTTCGCAGTTGACCAAACGGCGCCTGGTGGATGCAGACGGCATCATCAACCCCAGTGCTTTCTACATCTATCTGACCGCCTGGGTCAGCAATGACCCCGTGGCTTATGCCGCCTCCCAGGCCAACATCCGGCCTCACCGTCCTGAGTGGGTGCACGACAAAGCTGACTACATGCCGGAAACCAGGCTCAGAAGTAAGTAGTCCTCCAGTGGGGCCCGCCGGCAAAGGGCCTTACCCTGCTCTCCCAAGCTCTGTCATGGCCCTCATCTGCTGACGCTACCCAGGGTTCAAAAGTGTAAACAGAACAATATATTTCTTTGAGTTTAAAACTCTGGGAGACACATGAGGATGTGTAATGGGATACAACCCGTGCTCTGTCACGTTGGGAAGTGAGAGCCCCTAACCTCCGTTTGTAACTTGCACTCTAGGATGTCCACCAGGCAGCTCTCTTTAATGCCAGCTGTTCCATGTGAAAGCTGGGGACGCCTCCAGGTTGAGTGGTATTTTACTATTGCAGAGTTTTATCGCTGGGGATTATATGTTTATCTTTACTTTGTCAACTCTGGCGTTGAAGGGATTTTTGGCAAGTTGGGTCATTCCTATAAGCCACCAAGCACCTGTATTCTGTCAAATCTGTTGAAACTGGAGCAGAATAGTTCTGTACACAGCAGCATCCTCTTCCTTTCCTCTCTCAGCCGCGACCTGGAGAGGTGGTCCCATACGGATTTAATTTGCATTTATGTTTAGAGGCGTTAGTAGCTTATACCTTGGATATGAGGCCAAGGGAGGATGTGACAAAGAAGACCGGTCCCTTTGCAGACATGGCTGGAGAGGAAGCGGGTTGTGCTTCTCTGTATCTAAACCCCAGAGCCTTGTGGCAAGCAGCCAAGGCTTGTGTTAATGAAAATTTATAGTTGAGATTATAATAGGGCAAATCATGTTTAGCAAGTCAACTGAATGACCCCAAAGGGTCTGGAACACACAACGGCAGTAACTAAATGCTTGTTGTGTGAGGATTTCTTCCCCTGCTGCTGAAGACTTAGCATTGCATTAAAAAAGAAGCATGGAAGGTTTAAGTGTGTTAGATCACTAAAAGGATAAGAAAGTTAAGCGTTTTTCTCAGTAAAGCATGACTTTCGAGTTATTTTGTTCTCATAAGTGATTGAGTAAAACAGTTTGAACTTCGTATTTTCTCTTGTGTCAGTTGAACAAAAAAAATGCTCCCGCCATTGAATTCTTACAAAAGTGACTGCTTCTAGAAGATTAAAATCAAAGGTTAAATAAATACACAGATCCTGGGCTCCTCCTCTCCCCAAGCAAATTAAAAAAAAAAAAAAAATCAAATGTTGACTATTAAAACCTTTTTGAACCAAAGATTAAAACTGTAAAGGCCCGAAGACTGCCCTCAGTAGCTCGTTAGGAGAGAAGTGCAGGGAGGGACTCTGTTGCACAGTTCCCTGTCTGTTCGTTGTCGCGGCGGAGAATGCGGGATACAGATCTGGGGATGGCCGCCAGCAGGGTTTGCCACGTCTCTTCCATGCCTGGGGCGTGCCTGTTGACAGAGCCTTCAGCCACAGCCCCTTCCCCCTGTCTTGTCTGTCCAGTCCCAGCAGCGGAGCCCATTGAATACGCTCAGTTCCCTTTCTACCTCAACGGCTTGCGGGACACCTCAGACTTCGTGGAAGCAATCGAAAAGGTCAGAACCATCTGCAACAACTACACGAGCCTGGGGCTCTCCAGCTACCCCAACGGCTACCCCTTCCTCTTCTGGGAGCAGTACATCGGCCTCCGCCACTGGCTCCTGCTATCCATCAGCGTGGTGCTGGCCTGCACGTTCCTCGTGTGCGCCGTCTTCCTCCTGAACCCCTGGACGGCCGGGATCATTGTGAGTTCATTCGGAGGGTTTTTGGGGAAGTCGGATTCCTTTCAGCCTAGCTCTTGCTGCAGCCGGGAAGTTGTGTTTATGTCTGGGCCTCTGGAGGAGGGTATAGATTGCATCATTCTTACTATATTTATTCTGCTGGAGGTGGCAAGGTTCGTGGTTAGGTAGTAGAGCCTTTAATGGCCTTCATCTTGTGTCCCTTCTCCTACAACTTTAAACTTTCCATGTAAAGATAGGGGAGTTTTTAAACACATATTCTATAACAGCTCCTAGCATTTATTAAACACAAACACTCTGAGCATTTATTAAATACAAATGTAATTAAATTTTTTTAATTTTTTTTTTTTTTTTTACTTAAAGGGCCTTTTTGTGACTATATCCCAGACCTAACATAGAGAAGATTCTTCTAAAACAGGGGAGGGGGAGTAATTAGAGAAATTAGGACCAGGGGTACAGAGGTAAAATGGGTTTTGAGATGGTTTTGTGGGTGGTATGTGTTTCAAACATTGAAGGATAATGATGAACTAGTATTGCCGGCCGATTTTTTGGCATCCTTCTTCCAAGTATAATACTCTCAGATTTGAAGTAAGTTTCATAGAGAGTCTAATAAAATCATGGCAGTGTTTAAATTCCATGAACTGTGGTATAGACTTCAAAATGCCAAAATTATAAAAACAGAGACCAGGACTGTTTTCTGTACCATAAGTCTGTGCAGCAGGTATGTTAAAAGGTAAATGTTTAGTCTGCAGGGGTTTTCATGGTACTTAAGCAATTGATGTTGTCCATCTTTCATTAGCTTACTAAAAGAAAGCAAAGGAAACTTTTATCGTACTTGCTCCCCACCCCCACCACCACTGTCCACTGCCCCACCCCCAACAAGGAAAGACCATTCACTCCTTGTCTTCCGCCCGGGGAAAGTTTACCATTTTATTTGGATTTTCTCCCCTTTGACTCAAGAAACTCCAGTGTCTACCTCACAGATTTTCTTTCCATCTCTGCGCAAATTTTTACAAGGCAGATGGAAGGCAAATAAAAGCTTTTCCTTGGATTTAACTGTCTGCTGTGTCCACCCGCCTCTCTCCTCATTTCTTCAAAGTGAAGGCGCCTGTAACCTGACCCATGTCAGCTGACCAAAAGGTCCTCTTTTTCCCTAGCCATCCTCTCTTAACCCATGGGCTCTCCAAACAAAAGCAAGGCTGCCTTTGCGTAAAAGAACTTTTATTCACCCATCCTGTCTGCTTTCTTTAGGATGCAGGGTACAGAAACCCAAAACACTAACGTTTCAACTCTGTTGTAAGTTTGGAAGGACACTTTCTGATGATTAAGATCAAAACAGAAGGAAATACCTTGTTTTAAACTGTATTAGCTTTGTAGCTAGTGACGAGTCCATGTTTGTGTAATTCTTATATGCCTCAAATGGAATAATTGTCCTTTTTTTTTCGTTTTCTAGAGCAGGTGTGTTGGAAAAACAATTCATGGTAGAATACTAAGCGTTGCCTCTATGTACTCCTTGTACAAACTGATGTCCCAAAGCAGCTGTCCCAAAACTGTCCCAAAATCTCCCTTGTCAGCAGGGACACGGTGAATTAGAAAGTAAAGGCAGGTGTCCAAGTTAAAGCAAGTCAGCACCTGCCTTCTGTCTGGGTCCCGGGTGTTTGTCCATGCCCCACCTGCAGCAAGCCCCTCCCTCCTTTGTCTTCAGCACCTCCAGTGTGTGTGTGTGCCCATCCACTCATGCTGTGCATCTTCCTGAAGGTGACGGTCCTGGCTTTAATGACGGTCGAGCTCTTTGGAATGATGGGCCTCATTGGAATCAAGCTGAGTGCTGTGCCTGTGGTCATCCTGATCGCTTCTGTGGGCATCGGAGTGGAGTTCACCGTTCACGTTGCTCTGGTATGGTGGACCTCTTCACTGAGAACTTTATGAAGAGGCAGCGTGTTTCCTCTCGCTCTCGTAGTCTCCCAAGTTGGAAACCTTTCCATTTTCTCCAGTGTCAAGGAACACACATAATGACATGTCCTAGTGAAGAGGCTTCAGAGCACAGGCAGTCCTGTGCCGGGACAGGCTGAAATCTAGGCGGTGTCCTTCCCCACTGGGAAGGGGGGAGGCCCACTAAGGAGAAGGGCACGGAAGGTGAAAGAATACTGGGCCGGGTCAGCGTGGGCCAGGAAGGATTCTGCTTATTTGGTGCCCTTAGTGTCAGGTCCATAAGTTGTCACCTTGGTTCCTAAGTTCCATGCTGAGAGTGTGTGTGTGTGTGCGCGTGCGCACACACGCACACACACACGAATATACATGGGTAAAGTGAGACCACACTCATAGGCCTGGCAGGGATGGCATGACTGAGGGTGAGGCAGGTCAGCAGCCAAGGAGATACCCTGGGGCCGATAAGGCAGAGGAACTCCTTCTCCCAGGTAAGCCCACCCAGTTCCTTCAACATCCCGGCCTCCAAATTCATGAAAGCAGAAAGTAAGAGAACTGGGGTTGTTCTCAATGGCATTTCTCCCCACTCTCTCATTCTGTGCCTAGTCCCGTGAATGGTTTGTTGGAGGAAGTTAAACGTCAGGGTCTTTAATCCAAGAGGCAAACCAATAGTGTATATTTCTCAGAAAATGATTCAAAGGCCTCCTAGCAGTGTGTGAGTTCTGTGCACACTCGCACTTATTACACCCTCATCCTTGGGGTTATTGATAGGTGCTCAATAAATAGTTGCTGACTGAGTAAATACTCATGTTTGGAATGCCCTACCTAGGAAACCTAGCATTGAGCTTGGATCAAAGTCCTTTTGGCCTTGCTTTCTCAGTCACTAGCATTGATTTTCTTTGGGCTCAACACGTGGCGTATGCATGTGTATATGTGTGCACATCTGCACATATGCTGTGTCTTGTACCTTCTTAGTTTCTCCACAGGAGTCTTTCAGGGCCATTTTTATGCACTTTGGAGACTGTAAACTTTTGTGTTTCAAAAAAAATGTTTTGTTGAGGTTGTCCTGTTTTTCCTCAGTGTATAAGGAACAGCTGATAATACAGAAGCAATATTCTCTAAATTTGGAGCCTACCCCAATTTTTTTCCTCCATTGATCTGAGAGGAGGGAGAGGGTATTTTTTTTTATGTAATGTTTATTTATTTATTTTTGAGAGAGAGAGAGAGAGAGAGAGACAGTGACAGAGAATGAACAGGGAAGGGGCAGAGAGAGAGAGGGAGACACAGAATCGGAAGCAGGCTCCAGGCTCTGAGCTGTTAGCACAGAGCCTGACACAGGGCTCGAACCCACAAACCATGAGATCATGACCTGAGCTGAAGTCCGATGCTTAACAGACTGAGCCACCCAGGCACCCCTGAGAGGGGATTTTTTTTAAAAAGAAGAGCCCACTAACCTAGAGCTTAGAATGTAAATAATTCTTAGTATCATTTCTTCAAAAAGGAGAAAACCTTGAGAGTTAAGAATCCACCAGTCATTTTATTCTGTGAATGAAAATTACCTTTTTAAAAAAACTTTGGTAGCTAGCAATGCAAATAAGAGCATTCTAGAACAGGTTGTTACAGTAAAAATGAAAACTGCAGCCTTCAAACTGTTGTGGCGCCCTGGGCCTCACACGTGAGGTAGTGTGAACATAAATGTCCATACCGGTGCTGGGTAAACAATTGAGGAATGCTTCTACCAGTTGTATAGATTTAATTCCAAGAATTTAAGGACTCTCAAGAGCCAACTCAGCTTTGCGAGCAGTAACCCCCCGCTCAGTGCTGGTAGCCCACACTTTCATTGAGACACTCTCTACACTCAGGATATGGTGTTCCTACCTGATCCTGTATGTGAAGATCTATTTAAAGCAGGCAGTTACTGCTTTTCCAAGATGTGTAAAATGATGGAATAAGGTTGGTGAGGAGCACTCGTCAGGGAATCAGTGGTTCCTGTCAGTTAGTTATTCCCACAGCCTAAGTTGTACATGAGATGATAAAACCCTGCTTGACCCCTGTGGCCTCATGGCCCAAGTATGGCACAAAATAACATGGTTCCAAACCATCTTGTTGCTTTTCTCCCAAAAGAAGAAAGGTAATTGTGTTGACCCTAAAGTCAGCCCCACTCTGAAAGAGCAGATACACTTTAGAGAAAGTATGGACACACATAGCACATTTTTGTAAACGTTTCTTTCTCCATCTGCTCAGAAGAACAACCTTAGTGTTCTTCCACAGGCTACCCAAGGGATGGGAATGCCCCCAGTGTGTTATAGACTTTGATTTATTTTTTTTATTTTTTTTTAATTTTTTTTAATGTGCATTTATTTTTGAGACAGAGAGAGACAGAGCGTGAACGGGGGAGAGGCAGAGAGAGAGGGAGACACAGAATCGGAAGCAGGCTCCAGGCTCTGAGCTGTCAGCACAGAGCCCGACATGGGGCTCGAACTCACGGACTGAGCTGAAGTTGGACGCTTAACCAACCGAGCCACCCAGGCGCCCCTAGACCTTGATTTTTAAGGGGCTGTGACCTGCAGTGTGCCCGAGCTGTCTCATCTCAGCATGTCCCAGGGCAGCCCTTAAGTTTCAGGCAAAGAAAGGACTTGTGCCAGCCTCAGTCCTCTCTGTTGGGGCCCCACTGAAAGGCCAGGCAGGGTATAACAGTAACTGACTCACGTTAAAATGGTCCTGGGTCACACTGTCAAGCCAATAGTCTGATTGGTGTCAACAGCATTCTTGACTTAGCAGAGCTTTAGGAAGGTAAAGGAGGTGGGGATATAACCACATGGAGTTAAAATAAGCTTGAATTTCTTTTTTATTTTTTTATTTTTTTAATGTTTATTCATTTTTGAGAGAGAGAGAGAGTATGAGTGGGTGAGGGGCAGAGAGAGAGAGGGAGACACAGAACTTGAAGAAGGCTCCAGGCTCTGAGCTGTCAGCACAGAGCCCGACACAGGGCTCAAACCCACGAACCGCGAGATCATGACCTGAGTTGAAGTCAGATGCTCAACCGACTGAGCCACACAGGCGCCCCAAAATTGGCTTGAATTTCAAGTCCTGTATTTTTCTTGTGATACTTCCAAGGTGTTTAGAGAACACAGCAACAGAAATGCCACGTCATCCACGAGGAAATACGTACTTAGCACCCAGTTGCATGCAACCCTCAACTAAGCCTACTCGGAAGTAAGATCTTGACCTGCCACAAAATCAGAAAGAATGCTGTCATTCTCACACCACAGCTCTCCCATGTGAATGCTGTGTGCTCATTCAGGTTGGGGGGGAGGGGGGAAACAAGGGGAGTAGCAGTGAATAAAGGGACATTTTGCTCCTTTTTGTATAGTTTTGGTTTGGTTTTTAATTTAAAGTAAATATGCTTGGGGCGCCTGGGTGGCGCAGTCGGTTAAGCGTCCGACTTCAGCCAGGTCACGATCTCGCGGTCCATGAGTTTGAGCCCCGCGTCAGGCTCTGGGCTGATGGCTCAGAGCCTGGAGCCTGTTTCCGATTCTGTGTCTCCCTCTCTCTCTGCCCCTCCCCCGTTCATGCTCTGTCTCTCTCTGTCCCAAAAATAAATAAACGTTGAAAAAAAAATTTTTTTAAATAAATAAATAAGGTAAATATGCTTTCTGTCTTTTTTTGTCGTTGTTCAAGATTTGCGTCAATATCAAATATGCAATATCATGAACAGGTCATTTTAGTGTAAGCCTAGATTTAGGTACCTGAGCAGCCCGGATTAAATAGCCCAGGAGCTAAATGGGAAGCTGTGAGGAGGTCCGTACAGGTCCATACAGACCAATTAAAACAGCTTGTATGTAGCATGTTGGACCAAGCTGACCATGGACCAGGCCCCGTCCGGACATCTGCTCACCCCACGTCTTCTCCTTGCACAGGCCTTCCTAACAGCCATTGGTGATAAGAACCGCAGGGCCGTGCTTGCCCTGGAGCACATGTTTGCACCTGTCCTGGACGGCGCTGTCTCCACGCTGCTGGGAGTGCTCATGCTGGCAGGATCTGAGTTTGATTTCATTGTCAGGTAAGCAGAAGGGGAGAGAATCCTTATTTTTAAGAATTGTTACCACTGTTAGGATCTCTGTTGCTTACTTCCTTGTGTGTCTGGTAGACAGCAGCATGTCTTCATTGTGACTCTACTCTCCTTCCCCTAGACTGATGGAGGTATAACTGACAAATCAGAATCATAGTGTGTAAGGTATACAGCATGATGTTTTGACATGCCAACCAGTACATTGTGAAATGATTACCACAGTCTGTGACTCCACTTTCTCTTGCATTTATTAACTCAGAGATATGCTGAGAGGTATAAGGAAAAGGTCTTTTTTAGAGGCCTTTTAGGGAACATCTTGGGGAGAAGAGACGGAGAGTCTGTGGCCAGCAGCAAAGACAGCTCCACAGCTTGAAACCAGAGGGCCACCCAGCACCCCGGTGTTGACCTGGGTTCCCCTCAACTGCCCAGTTTTGACCTTGACTTCTCTTCCGAAACTATAGAAAACTTAAAAATACCTGAAATTGTCACCTACATTTTATTCTTTCAGGAAGCAAAGGTGGCATGCCCAGATTTCACATTCAAGTTCTCACTAAGATTTAGGGAGTCTTAGGTATGTGACTCTGGTGCCATGTGTTTGAAATCCAGGCCTAGTTTGGATACTTCTCCTTGGAACCCAAGGCAGGCAGTTTCTGGTTGATTTATGAAGAATGCGAGTTTGTGAGGTAGAAAAGGAGGGCCAAGGTTTCCTTCTGAAAAAAACTTGACAACTGCAGGGAAAGACCATTTTCTTGTCTGAAGAGCCTCCACAGCATCGTAAAGTAGCTACTCTTGGATGTGACAGTGCTGCTCTGTGGAGGGACAAGGCCAGAATCATCAATAAATGAAAGGCCAGAATTAGAACCGTGGTAAAGCAGAACCAAATGTGAGACATGACTGCATTGTTTGGGATGCTTCAAATAATCTGGAGAGAGAATAGAAAAAGGCTTTCTTGGTGTGCATGCCTGTAATAGGTCTTTGATTTTCAAGTAAAAAGAAGAGGGTTTAAAGTTTCAGCCCAGGTTCCCTTATTACAGAAAAAAGATCTATCCATTGGTCTGTGGCATACCCCATAACCCGTTGGGCAGTTCGGCAACAGAGAGTTAGTCTTCCTTGAAGGAGTGCCGGAGTTTACTGTGTGTAGTTTAGTACAGGGTAAATGAAGAGGTAAAATAGCTCTTGCATCGTGGATCAGTACTTCTCACACCACAGAGTGCTTATGAATCATCCAAGGCTCTCTGCAAATGCAGGTCGGATTGCACTGGGTGCAGGGAGCATGTAGAGTGGGATTGGCATTTCCAGCCAGCTCCCAGGTGATAACCCAGGCTGCCAGTCTTCTCTGCACACACTGTTAATCACCTAACAAGCCAATTAGTACATTCTTGTTTGCCAATACCAGGTAGATAGATGTATGCCTAAATTAGATCAAGGTTTTGGCCTGAGTTTTATTTTCAGCTCTTAACTTCACTTTGGCTTTTCCTTTATTTCCTTAGCACACACATATTCAGGCATTAGTCGATGTTTCTTTATGGTATAAAACCCCTGTGTCAAGCAGAGTTTCTTCTGTGTTTTTCCTCACTCGACACAATGCAGTTACAAGCACCTCAGTGCCATTTTACACAACGAATAATGTGGACCCCAACGGCCTCCATGTAGCTTACAGTCTCTGGGGGGAGAGAGAGTTCATGGCACTTCAGAACCATGGGAAACACTGAGTGTGATGGGGTCTCAGAGGATCTAACTCAGCCCTGTGGGGACACTAAGTGAGACACAGAGGGGAAACGTAGCCAGAATTAGAGCAACCAGCTGGGAACCACGATGGAGGGCAGAATCCCAGCTCTCATCCAACCCATAGCTTCCTGTTCTCTCCCAGAGATATCAGGGTTCTTGTTTCAAGCACTTAAAAGGGCTTCCCATTTTCTAGAACTGGATGGATTAACCTGATAAAGCCCTCATTGAGGTCAACTAAATGAGCAGACATTGTATACGCTAAGCCGTCAGAAATCTAATTGGTCTGTTTATTCTACAGTTAGATGGATGGGATGCAAATGTCTTAATGCCTGCTGCTGATATATGCTTCAGCCTAAAGTTCCAGCAGTTTACATTAGAGCAAGACATTGGCGGCTTGGTTTTTACTAATGCAGTTCAGAAGTTTCTAGTGTTTACAATAGCTGCAAGGTATTTGTGTTTTTATAGGGAATCTCTCTCCTTTCATCTAATGTCGAAACATATATAGTCATGGCAAAGTTTGGTGCCTGTTCTGTTTTATGATCAAGAGGACCCTTAACAGATAGATATCTTGCCCTCCCTCTTCCCAGAACATCCTGAGCTCTCCGCCCCTCACCGCAGCCCCTCCTTGCAGCAAAATCGCCCTACACTCAGTTCCAGAAATGCACGTTTGCGTGGAGCCCACTCCCTCCAGCTGTGTGGAGTGTCCTCCAGCAGCTCTCCCGGGCTGACAGGTTTACCTTGGTATTCATGAAGGATCCCAGACCTTAGCCCTCAATGGTGGGAAAGCAGGGCCACTTGCGCACTCTCCCCTTCTTCATGGTGCTGCGGCCTTTATGTTTGAATTGGCTGACGCAAAACAAGAGTATTCAGAGATGCTAAATTGTTCAACAAAAGCTTGGCCCGCAGAGCAGCCCCCTCATTGTGGACCGCCCTCCCCCACACAGAATGGGCAGCGTTTTCTCTGCAGAAAGCTGGTTCTTGTGTTCTAAAAAGGTTGCAATTGGAGCTGTTTGGTAAAACTGGAACTCACAGAATTCTAGGCAGAAAGTTGTGATTAATGAAAGCCCAGGGAAAGCCTTACCTGATACGCTAGAGACTTAATTAGAGATTCTGCTCTAAGATGCTGAAGCATTTCACAGTGGATTAGCTGCCTGCAGAAGTGGGCTGCTTTTCCTCCTGAGCTAAATTGTTTAAATTCTACACCCTTCACTTCATTTGTTTGCTTCTGCTGGGTTTTCACGGACGGGGCCCCTCTGCATTGTATTTGTGCTTCCAATCTGCTCAGCCATTCAGCTCACATTCCATATTTTTGTGTTTGTGTAACACATTCATAAATAACATTACATGCCAGGAGATTTCAGCAAATTAACAAACTAATTTTTCTCTCTTCCCTTCACGAACTAACACTTTGGGTTGTGGAATGTAGTCCTCGAGAGTCACAAGGTAAAAAGAGAAAAAAAACTAATGTCGTGCTGAACCACAGTCTTTTAAACTGTGTGGGTTTTGTTAATTTGGGGTTTTGATGCGCTGTGTAATATTTGGGCACGTGAAGGCTTGCTGCTCTTACTTTTGCCACAGTGAATGTTCCTGTGTCCCTTTTATCTTCAAGGTATTTCTTTGCTGTCCTGGCAATCCTAACAATCCTGGGTGTTCTCAATGGACTGGTTTTGCTTCCAGTCCTGCTGTCCTTCTTTGGACCGTATCCTGAGGTCAGTAATTATGCCGGGCTGTAATGGACAGTCCCCAGGCCACCTGAATGCTGTTTTTCCTTGTGTCACTGTTCGTTTAGATCTTTAGGCAGACCCACATTGCCGATTGTTTACTTTTTCAAAATATTTCAGTAAATATGAAGTTTTTCATAGAAAAACTATGGCTTTTTTCCTCTTCAATTTAATAGTTTGGGAGATGCAGGACTAGTTTTGTTTGGGTTTTTTAAACCAACTGATTGGCGGCCTGAGTCGTGTAGTTCGGTATCAGTGAAGCATTTTCCACTCAAGATGAATATCTGGGCTTGAATCAAAGGAAGAGGGGCACAGCCTGCCTTTCCAAAGTGTAAAAGCAGAGGGCAGCTCTTTTGCTCCAGCTGTCAGGCCTGATGGTCCTTGAGGTGGCAGAGTGGGGGAGGGGATAGCGGGAGAGGCTGGGGCAGTCGGGGGATGGGTGCAGAGACCCCTGAACAAATACTGTGCTTTGCACTTTAACTATGACCAGCAGGTAAATGGATGATCACACTTTTAACATGGAATCTCCTTCAATAGGTGTCTCCAGCCAATGGGCTGAACCGACTGCCCACCCCTTCCCCTGAGCCGCCCCCCAGCGTGGTCCGGTTTGCCGTGCCCCCTGGTCATGCAAACAATGGGTCCGATTCCTCTGACTCAGAGTACAGTTCTCAGACGACAGTGTCGGGCATCAGCGAAGAGCTTCGGCACTACGAGGCCCAGCAGGGCACCAGGGGCCCTGCCCACCAAGTGATCGTGGAAGCCACAGAAAACCCTGTGTTTGCCCGCTCTACAGTAAGTCACCCTAGAGGCCAGCCCCTGCCTCCTCTATGCAGCAAATCCCAGACAGATAGGATTTAAAAATAAAGTATAGGTTAGGTAGAACCCTATGAAATTGCCAATCTTTGACTCCAACTATAAAAACATGAGTTGCGTGTGGTTCTATCTCACATAGATTGAAAAGGGCAGGGGCCAGTAACAGTAGCTACAAAAAGCATTGGTATGTGTCTTGTTTGGGCTAAGTATAATTTGAGTTTAAGGGCCAGAGGTAAAGCATGCTTTGCTTTTTTTTTTTTTTTTTAAGCCGTATATCATTTTAGAATAATACTTTTTGTTTTTAATGTAGTGGTATTTTTATTGCCAACAGAATGATTTTTTTTTTTCCTCTCACTTCTGTCACTTTTAATTGCCCTTGGTACAAAATTATTTCAAGTATTAATGTCCAAGATTTTACCAGAAGGAGCTGGAGGGAGCAGAGAAGCTTAGCCTTCAGTAATTCAGGACAGCCATAAGCAGCCTCGGAGCCCCTTCTTGGAGGCTCTGAGAGCCGCAGCCATGCTCCCTAGGATGTCCTTAGCCCCCCAGGCCTAGAGCACAGCACACAAAACCCGAGGAAGGTTCTAAGGCGTGTGCTGCTCCAACTCAGGGCCTCCTGCTGTCCCTCCAGGAAATGGGTATTCCAGTCCCAGGCCAGAGCAGCCCTTCCATGAAAGAGAGAGAGGCCAACCAAATAACCTAAATTTTCCTCCTCTTACCCCCCGTGACGATGCCTGCTGAGCTGCAGTGTGAATCTGGTTTTGTTCAGCGGGAGCCTAAAAATAGGTACAAGCTGAACGACTTTGAAGTTGGTCACGGTCCTTTTGATTGATGTGGCCACTGTGTTGCTCCATGCTTTGTATAGAGACCCAGAAACCAGATTCCTAACAACCGGACAGAGCAGCACTGCCCCATGGAACTTTCTGCGATGATGGAAACGCTCCCTCTGTGCTTGCCAGTATAGTAGCCACTCACCACATGTGGCTGTTGAGCACTTGAGATGTGGCTAGTGCCACGAAGGGACTGAATTTGGAATTGTTGTTAATTTAAATGCAAATAGGCATATGCTCCTAATGGCTACCGCCCTCAACAGCATAGGTATAGACAGTCCTGCCGACGTGCTGCATTTGTGCGAGCCGGAGCCAGATGCTCAGCAGTTCACAAAGAGGACGAGCTTGGGATCTGACTGTGCGGCACAGGGTGGAGTGGCAAACCGAGAGGGGGGCAGCCCGGGTGCTCTCCGACCACAGCCCTGCATTTATGGGCAGCAGCTGTATGTGGCCAGCTGTGCTACAGAAAGCCTAGACATAGGGTCCAAATAAGGCCTCTGCCACGTCGTGGAGGTTCTAAAAGAACAAGTTTTTCTTTTGTGGGTGGAAGGCCCAGTTGGCTCCCGGGGGCCTCTCCCAGCCGTTTGTGGGGCTGACTGAGCACTTGGTGAAGAGCTGTGTGTGGGTGGCCGGCGGGAACCGGAGCCAAGAAGGGAAGGCTGGGAGCGGCAGGGGGCGATGCCCCGCCTGGGGTTAGCACCCCGCCTGTTTTAACCTGCCCTCGCCCTCTGCAGGTGGTCCATCCCGAAGCGAGACATCACCCACCCTCAAACCCTCGACAGCAGCCCCACCTGGACTCAGAGTCCCTGCCTCCAGGACGGTCAGGCCAGCAGCCCCGGAGAGAACCCCCCAGAGAAGGCTCACGGCCACCCCCCTACAGACCGCGCAGAGACGCTTTTGAAATTTCTACTGACGGGCATTCTGGCCCTAGCAATAGGGACCGTGCGGGCCCCCGGGGAGCCCGTTCTAACAACCCTCGGCACCCAGCATTCACTGCCATGGGCAGCTCTGCGCCCAGCTACTGCCAGCCCATCACCACTGTGACGGCCTCGGCGTCCGTGACTGTTGCCGTGCACCCGCCGCCTGCCCCCGGGCCCGGGTCCGGTCGGAACCCCCGAGGGGGTCTCTGCCCGGGCTACGGGGACTACTCTGAGACTGACCACGGGCTGTTTGAGGACCCCCATGTGCCTTTTAACGTCCGGTGCGAGAGGAGGGATTCCAAGGTGGAAGTCATAGAGCTGCAGGACGTGGAATGTGAGGAGAGGCCCCGGGGCAGGAGCTCCAACTGAGGTATGTGCGGCTGGTGGGTGGGCCTCGGCAGCAATGGAGGGGCACCCAGGGGCACGGAGGGCAGAGCTCCCTGGGAGTTCTTTAGGCTGCATCCTTGGGGAGCCCCTGGGCATTGGTATGTCCCACACTGAGCCCCAGTGACCTCTCATCTCCCTGGCAAGGATGCCATGTCCAAGCTTTGCCATCCTCAGGGAACCCATGGAGCCCCAAACTGGGTGTCTCACCTCGCTGCTCACCTGTTGAGGGTTAGTGCAAGTTAACAAAGACGCTAACAGCTGCACCTTTCACCTGGTTTTCAGGCTTTATAAAGCCCCACCACAGGTATGTATGCCACACATACAGCTCGATGTGTCGGTTACACAGTGAACACATCCGTGTCGCCAGGCCCCAGATCAGCCTCTCATGCCCTCCACCCAGCACCCCCAGCCTGAGTTCTAATACCACTGAGCAGTTTGCCTACTTCTGTGCTTTCTGAATATACAGACTCGTATACCCATTGCTTAGTTTGACTTCCTTTTTTTTCTTTCAAAGGGTGAGTAAAATCTGAAGCAAAGAGGCCAAAGATTGGAAGCCCCCCCCAACCCCCCCCCGAACTGCTTGAAGAAAACTGCTAAGAGTTATACAGATGTGCGCACCAGGAGAGCAGTTCAGTGTTACTGTAACCGACTGTATTATTTTGTGAAATAGTTCTATAAATATTTAAGAGGTGTACACATATGTAATATACGAAGGAACCGATGTAAAGTAGTGCGATCTGGGCTCTCTCCACTCCTACCCCCCGAGTGGGCGGTGGGGAGGCCACAGCGGGGCCCCTCCTGATTTGTACATTGGTCTCTGTGCCACAACCAAGCTTAACTTAGTCTTAAATTTCAGCATATGTTGCTGCTGCTTAAATATTGTATAATTTACCTGTATAATTCTATGCAAATATTGCTTATGAAATAGGATTATTTTGTAAAGGTTTCTGTTTAAAATATTTTAAATTTGCATATCACAACCCTGTGGTAGTATGAAATGTTACTGTTAACTTTCAAACACGCTATGCGTGATAATTTTGTTGTTTAATGAGCAGATATGAAGAAAGTACGTTAACCCCGGTGGCTTCTCCAGGTGTAGTTGGATGCGATTCTGTTTGGCTGTGCGTGTGAACACGTGTGTGGTTTCCCGATGTACTGTACTGTGATTTTTTTTTTCTTTTTTTGTTTCTTTTTACTGTCTGTAACCCATCGTGGGCTCCGCCCTAGTTAGGCTGGAAGAGTCAGGATATCTTTATTGCTTGGTGCTGGTGGAAAGCTAGCGCTGAATGTCGTCTTATCCCTCTGCCTGACTTGCTTCAGGTACAGGGCGTCTCTTACGATCATTGGCTGCTATCCAGACACTCCTAGTTCATGCCTCAGAGGAGATGGGCTCCGCTGTGTGGGTCATTGTAGTGGACGTTGGAACCTCAGGGTTTAGAGCTAACATCTGTTCATCTTCATTGGTGTTAAAGAGTTCTAGAACGTGCTTAGTGGTGAGCCTCACCTGAGCCATGAATGTTACTCTAGAGTAGGCAGCATCATTGTACCTCTCGTGACACACACACACACACACACACACACACACACACGCCCACACACCCTCAAACGTTCAAGAGCAGATTGGAAATCTTTTGGAGACAATGATCCTGCTATGAGTGGAAAAACCTGTTGATTCTGGGTCCACAATAAACCTGAGGTGATGTTTTGAGTTCCTACAATTTAAACTCCCCTCTTCCTAAATTGCACAGTTGGTGGGGCTTTCTAGATCTCTTTGTATCTTCTTTAAAAATAAGTAGTGAGCATCCAGTGTGGTGGTATGGAGTCGGAAGTTCTACAGGATGAGAGCTTCAGAAGGATCCTTCTCAGTGCGTTAATGTTAACATTATGAGTACACGCTTCCTAAATAAACTGTGTCCCTCCTCTCAACCTTATTAGTGTTCTTTCAATGTGACATTGATCAAAGAGCAGGGAGATGTTAATTGCATACACCCCACTGAAGAATGTATACGGAGGCAGATCTGTCAACCAGGCATTATTTTTAAAGATTTGCTTCTGTATCGATTCTGTTGTCTTGCTTTGAGGTTTGGTCTTCCTCAGCTCTTAGCCAGAGACCAGCAACTGTCGGGGAAGCAGTGGATACCCGGACTAAGCTACTGTAGGAGCACAAAAATGGCAGCTTCCATTGTGCCCTCCTGTTTTACACGGAAAATCTCAGTCAAAAGTCAATGGGCTCCCAGTAGTACCGAGCAGTATAGTGACCTCAGACCCTAAAACTTGCCACAAAACTGTAAGATACTAATTGTAAGCCACCTGTGGCCGCCAGGTGTGTGTGTTAATGTGCCAGGGGCCCCGACGGGCCCACATCTACTGTTTGGTGCCTCTGTCAGCCACACTGTCTGTCCACCTAATAGCCAGCTCTGCTCAGAAAACTTACGTCCTACGTTCAGGAGAGAGATGATGCAAAATTCTGAGGTCTGCTTCCCTCTGGCTCGTGGCATGCCCTCCTCGCTCCTTTCCTGAGCCCAGCTTGTGTGGCGCATGACAGTTTGCACAGCCCTGCTTTCTGCACAGTGTAGAACTTTCTCCCGTAGTCACATTGGCAAAGGGAGAACTCGGGGGCTGGCAGGCAACTAGAATTTCTCTCTCTCTCTCTCTCTCTCTCTCTCTCTCTCTTTCTTTAAAATAGTTTTATTTTGTCTGTCTTGTTTGTTCATTTGGATGTTTTAATTTTTTTTAAATCTTTGCTGATATTTATAATTTTGTATCATAAGAATGTTTTCCTACAGTATTTGTCATGCCAGTTTATAACAAAAAATGCAGGGATTTTATTTCTATTGGAAACACTATTACAGCTATGTTTTACTTTTGAACAGAATTTTTATTTGTATAGAGTGCTTACTAATGTTAAATAGTTCAGAGTATATAACATCTTCATTAAAGACTCATGGTAGGTTTTAGTGTAAGGAGTTTAAAGGAAATAAATATTCAAACTGGGTCTCATTGTCTGCCAATTTTGGCAGAAATGGGTTTGTGTCATTTCAATTACAAAGATAAAAGTATGCCATATAATTTATTTATATGAAAATTTATTTTTGTAGTGTACATAGTAGTCATCAAGTCTTTTGACAGAAGTATATTTTTAAAGAATTTATATGTGATGAATCCATGATGTCTGGAACTTTGCTGAGACATGAGTGGGGCACACTTTTCATTGTAAAGTACAGCAAGGAAAAGAAAATGCTTAACAGTGTTAAGAGAGTGAGATGGAGTAAATATTCATGCAATTGTGAAATGTGTATTAGTTACCATTTGTGACCTAGTGTGGTTCTCATTTTAAACCTTGGAAGGCAAAAATGTACAAACTCTCTAAATATTAATGTTCAAACACTGATAGAAATTCTAACATGAATAAAAAATAATATAACTTGTTGGTTATGTCTTTGTTCATGGAATGTTTTTTATTACAGTGTTTTATGTAGGCAGCACGTCAGGCCATCATAAACTTTGTTGATTTGTCTTAGTAACATTGCTAAAGAATCCTTTCTTGTTCTACCTCATGGAGGCATTGTTGATATATGAAAAGTTCTAGGTTTTTATTTTCTGACACCGAGAAAGTTCCTCAATTACCATTCAAAGGGATCCCCTCCTCATCACTTAACATCTTTGTATGTGATGCCTAATAATTAGAGGGAACATTTATAAAGATAAATTTGATGACTATTAAAATAAATGGAGGTGCCATACTTAAATAGGAGGGCTGATGATACGGGGCTAATTGAACCTGATCTAGAATGTTTTCTTCTGAATGTTTATATGATTACATCCCATCTTTACTAGAGCCATGGAGAAAAATAAGACCAGGAATATCATAGCAATCTGAAAGCAAAGAGCGGTGGGGAAGAACTCAAGACCCAAACTGTTACAAACACATGGTGAGAGGTCGGCAAACTGCAGTCCATGGGCCTCCTCCTGTTTTTGTAAAAATTTATTAGAAGACAGACACACCCATTGACGTACAGATTGTCTGCCTATGGCCTCTTTCCAGCTACAGTAGCAGAGTTGAGTAGTTGTGACACAGTGTACAGCCTACAAAGCCTAAAATAATTTACCGAGTGGCCCTTGGGAAAGAGTTTGCCGATCCATTTTAAGATAGGGTCATCCTAGGCTGATGATACTCAAGAGGGGCTCATGGATCGGCAGCACTGGAGTGTCTTGGAAGTTTTCTAGAAAAGCAGAACTTTCACTGCCACCCCAGACCTACTGAGTCCTGGGAGTGAGGCCAGGAATTGTGCTTTAACCAGCTGTCCATAGTTCTGATGAACGAGCAGAGGCAATCCCTAAATTCCTTCCAGCTGAATGTGACCATGGTTCTATTATTCGACTCAGGCTACACAACCAATGCAGGCCAGATCTGAAAACAGCATAGACATCCCAACTCCTCTGGGTGGTCTTTCCACAAAAACGCATGTTCATCCCCGGGAAACAGTGGAGGAGACCTGTCAACTGCATTTGTGTCTGGGAGGCCAGAGAGAGGAATTCCTTTTTGGTGCTCTACTACTGCTGTGGGCCAGGACGGACCTCAGTGGAGGGTGTAGGCCTCAAACCCTCATCCACCCTTCCTGCTGAGAGGGTTACGGGTGACCAACTCTGACTTGGGCAATTCTCTTGAAACCCTGGAACTTCTTTTTCCTCATCCGTATATAAACTAAAGATAACGCATATCCTTTACAGACATCTGAAGGTCAAAAGCTGTGATGGTTGTGATGAGGTCTGGCCCAGAGGGGACAGTAAGAGTCAACTGAAAGAATTGGAACCTCTGTGGACCCTACACTGAATAAGATGCTTGGGTAATACAATGTCTTCCTTGATAGGTGCTTTATCTTAAAAAAAAAAAAAAAAAAAAAAAGTCAAAGTGTTAAGCAGGATTTTCTATCTTATAACCTCATCTTCCTACCATGGGTCTAATCAGCAATCTGTTCCTAAAGCCCTTCAGTGGTAAATTTCATACATAATGCTCATTTGGTTCATTCAAAAGTCATGAGGAGTTGGTACTCCCTAAAACTGGCATGGAAAATATTAATTGCATTAATTGGAATTCAAATTGAGAGACGCTTTCTTTTAGACATGTTTTATACCACCAAATGCCCATTCATTACCATCCAATTTTATATTCTTTTAAAATTACATATACCTAACTAAGTAAGCTAATTTAGTTTTTCATGTTGGCCTAGGGAGAAGTTTTTAATCAGATTTGTGTCCCAAAATCCACCATATTTATTCAGGACTTAGGTAAACATAAGGCCCCATTATTTTTGGCACGATGGGCATATTTAACAGCTTTGGGAATGCTGCATGCTGCTAAATTTCGGGCAGCAGCCACGTTGATGTAAAGGCAGGTGTTTCATTTTTGGTAACTGGCATCTGACCTCCCAAAAGGAGAAGAGGAGATGGCCTATTAATCATCCAAAAAGAATATTTGCCAAGTTTTAATTACTTTTAATGAAGGTTGCACCTAATGAGAACACGCCTAGAACATGAATCTGTTTAATCGTTCACATTAGAGCCTGTTGGACGCCATTTTCTGCCTCAGTTCCCTGCCGGGAAATTACAACAACTGCCATTACAGGGGTCTTGAAGGGACATTCCAGTGTGTTAGGAACTCGGTAGACCTCAGGAAAACAGAAGGACCCAGGGGTCTCTGTTCCATGAAGAAGTGATCAGTAGAGATGACCCAAATTAAGTTTGGCCTGGCCAAAGCATGGGCGTTCTACATGGCAGGGTGTTTTTTATCATTGATTCCCACCAACTCTTTAGGAATTTCTTTTCTTGGGGCAAAGAGAACAAGCCTTTCAACTGAGAGGGAGCCTGTGCCCTGACAATGAGACCCCCCCCCCCCGCCCCAACCGCATAGGAAGCAGTGTAATCTAGAAGAGGCAACCACAGCCATATCTTTCTCAAAGTCGACCAACCCCTTTACATTCCTTTTTCCTGGAGTGTGTTCTCTTCATTCATCTGCTTCTTATTTACAGGACTCAAGACTGAGGACATAGGAGTGTGATGTAAGTTATCGATGAGGCAAAAAGGAAAAAAAAAAGGCAAAATAAGAGTTCACACTAAAGCAAGCCCAGAAAATACCTCTGTCAATAGTACCATCTTTGTACACAGTGGACAACAGCTTGTGTTCTCATGGAAAAGGGGGTGGGGGTAAGAACCGGTTTTATTTTTATAAAGAGAAAAATCACGTAGATGGAGGAGAAATTGATGAGCAAGTTCTGACTGGTGAGTTATTATAGGAGGATTGCAGCCTGAAGCCCACACTAAGATGCCAAAAGAATAATCTTTGTAATTACAAATTTCAATCAGCAGCAGCAGTGGGTAGACTCCTGGTGAGAGCCTCTTTTGCAGCAAGAGGAGAAGCAAGATGAGGCAGGAATGGAGAAAGGCAGGAGGCCCTCTGCTTCGCAGTGGGAGAGAAAACAGCTATCTATCAGAGGGCACACAGCCAGATGTCCAGAGTGAGGCCAATACCGTGGAAAAGCCCAAAGTGCCACCCAAACTAGGAAAAGACCGTCAAAATGAGGAAGAGGCATGACAAAAGAGAGGAATAGAACACCGAGATACGAAGATCTTCTTCAAAACTTCCACGGGCTGCAAGGGCACTTGCCATCCCATAATACTTCCATTGTGACCAAAGCGTCAATGAACACACCTGGCCCTTCCATCCGATGGATGCTTTTTCTTTTTTTATTCAGCTCCCACCTTACGTGGAATCATGGAAGGTTATCATGAATCATGAGAATTTGTCATGGATCATGGGAGGCTAAAGCCATAGGAGTCCTTACCCTCTGGGACTGGAAAAATCTGGAGAAGTGATATGACATTCTTAACATTAGCCAATGCCTTCAGTAGTCAAGTCAGGCTTCGGCCCTAGATCTGGTGCGGTCTGATGTTCTTATTCTCTCCTATTGCCTTCATTTCCCAGCCATTTGTTTTACGTGTTATTTTCAAAGGTATGGGTGACTGCTACACAACTACACAACTACTACAGCAGAAGAGCTTCTGGACACCTCGGCTCCCATGTGTGTGCCTGATCCTGTGCACAGAGAGTATATGTCTGCACTGAAGGCAAACAGCTGCAATGGACGAAGCAATTAGCAAATCTCTGAATTATCCTTCTGATTACACTTAAATTCCAAAAGCTAATTGGCTAAAATGTTCCTCCTTAATTAGAAGCAATTAATATGTGAAGCTAGGTTTGCATTTCACAAGAGAGTTTGCATTTCATGATTGAAATCTCATAGTTCATTTACTAATGGTCTCTAATGGCTCGTAATCATAAGGCACACACAATTAGGGTGGGATTTTCAAAGTGTAAGTAAGGGAGGATGGCTGGATTTATGACCTATTCTTCCACTGCTCAGGACATAGCCCGCATCCACCTGGGACTACAAAACACACATCATGCCTGCACACGCTAGCCCAAACACACCCACACATGTAACAAGTCCCGACCTGCCAACTTTGACCCCTTCCGAATTTCCTCCCCTCTCTCTTGTCCTCTCTCCCCTGAGAAGGCTTGTCTTGTCTCCCTTACTTGGTCAAGTCAGACTCTCAACAGCAATGCCAAGAGAAGTCTGGATAGAGTACAGATAGATGCTACTGGTGGAGGCCCAGCCTGGGGAGCAGTAATACTGGTATTCTTGCTCGGCATGTGTCAGGCCATTGGTTATTTCACCGAACAAACCCGATACATATGACATTGACAGAGACTCCGAGTGCACAGCGAAATAGGGGAAAGAGAGAAGGAAGAGATAAAGCAGGGAGCTGAGGAGGGAATGAAGCCACAGAGACATGAGGAATGACTGTGGTGAGTTAAGAAAGAGAAGACAGAGGGGCGCCTGGGTGGTTCAGTCATCATCTCACGGTTCCTGAGTTTGAGCCCTGCATCAGGCTCCGTGCTGACAGAGCCTGGAGCCTGCTTCGGATTCCGTGTCTCCCTCTCTCTCCGCCCCTCCCTAGCTTGTACTCTCTCTCTCTCTCTCTCTCTCTCAAAAATAAATAAACATTTAAAAAAAAGAGAGAGAGAGAAAGAGAAGACAGAGGCAAAGCCTGAGTCAGAAGCATCATCTGAGGAGTCAAGGCCATGATAGGAGTCCCTCACCCACACCCAAGTAATTTCCTGAGAATAGTGGTGAATCTGAAACCAAGAGAGAAGACAGAGAATAAAAGAACAGTTCCTTTGTTGTATGTGTTCGTTGTTTCCTCTTCCTTTCACTTTCCAAAATCTTAGAGTGAGAGATGTAGTGTAGGCCAACTACAGCCTATAGGCCAAATGCAGACTGTCACTTGTCTTTGTAAGTAAAGTTTTATTGGAACACAGACATGTTCATTCACTTTTCTATTGTCTATGGCTACTTTCATGCCACAGTGGCAGAGCTAAGCAGTTGTCACGGAGACCACGGAGCCTATGAAGCCTAAAATATTTCCTATGTGGCCATTTAGAAAAAGCTTGCCACTCCTGATTTATAATATAACGCCTCCATATCAAATCAGGTGTCCACTCTGACCACTGGACAGACAACGATGTCAATCCTTGCTATTCCTCAAACAGGCCAGGCACTATTTTGCTTCAGGACATTTGCACTTACTCTTCACCCCACCAGGACTGGACATTTTGTCTCCCAGACAGACACAGGCTCAGTCCCTCATCTAATTCAGTCTTTGTGGAAACGTCACCTTCTCAGGGGGTCCCTGCCATCCACTTTAAAACTGCAAATACACTCCGCACCTCTCCCCCAGCACACCTCTCTCCCTCTTGTGCCTAATTTTCTCCACACCATTTAGTATTTCCTAATATCCTCTATATTTTGCCGACTTATCTGTTTATTGTCTTTCTTACCCTAATAGAATGTTAGCTCTTTGAGGACAGGGATGTTTGGCTCTGGTGTTTCCTACTGTATCCCTGAAGACTAGAACAATGTAAGTACAGTATTTGTTAAGAGAATGAACCCTACAAAGTACCTACTGTAATTACTCCCATTTTATGGATGAGAAAACTAAGTCCCTATGGGGTTACGAGACTTGCTAGAAATTGTAATGCAGGTAATGGATTTCTGAGCCTCCAGGCTTAAGTATGACCAGTGGGAACTCTTTCCATTGCTACTTTTTGCCTCTACTGTGCATTCTTTCCACGACTAGTGACTGAGTCTAGTACCCTATCTAGATCCAGGCGCCATTCCAGATTCTGGGTAGGATAAAAAGAGTAACAGGGCCACAGTCCCTGATACAAAGAACCTTAGACTCTATTTCTATTTCCCTACGAATATATATAAATATAATGACACATATACGTGCATTTTTGTTTTGTTTTACTGTACTTTTTATTACAGAAAATGTCAAGTACACAAATCTATCATAGGATAATGAACCCCCATGTATCCAGTTCCAACAACTGGTAACATCTCCCCAGTTCCGTTTTGTCTGTCCTCCTCCAATTTCTCATTGTTTACTGGAGTACTTTAACACAAATCCCAGACATCATTCCATTTCACCTACAGATACTTCATTACGTATCTCTAACCAAGAAGGATTTGTTTATTATTGAAGTATAGTTGACACGCAAGGTTACATCAATTTCAGGTGTACAAAACAGTGATTTGACAACTGTATATATTATGCTATGCTCACTACTTGCTAGCTACCGTCTGTCACCATACAACTATATTACAATACCATTGACTCTATTCCCTATGGTGTACCTTTCATCCATGTGACTTATTCATTTCATAACTGAAAGCCCATACCTCCCACCCCACCAGTTTTACCCAACCCCCTCCCTCTCTCCTTCTCTGGCAAACTAACCACCCTGCTATTATTACACCAAACAGAATTGCCAATAATTCCTTTAAGTCACAGAATACCCAATTCATACTAGAACCCCCTGATTGTCCCAAAGTTGACTTGTGCATCTGTGTGTGTGTGTATTTATTTTCTCGTATGTTTTCATGCAAACCTTCCCATAATTATTCAAAATAAAACAAAAAAAGGTGGAGTGCCTGGCTGGCTCAGTCAGTAGAGCATGCATATGGCTCTTGATCTTGGGGTCACAAGTTTGAGCTCCATGCTGGGTGTAGAGATTACTTAAATAAATAAACTTTAAAAAAAACAAAAAAAAGGAAACAAATGGTTTTTTTCAATTTTAGAATGAAATATGTTAGATAAATGAAGATAGATATACAACCAAATATAATATATAATATGATACATCATTTTTAAAAAAGGAATAAATCAAGCAAAATGGGACCCAAGGGATGAATAGATCAGGAAAGATGTCATGAAGGAGATGGCATTCAAATTTGCCCTTGAGAGATAGGATTTCAGTAGGTAGAGATTGCGGGAATGACATTATCAATAAAAGAAACAGGCTGAGCTAAGTCCCAGAAGATAAGAAATTGAGGGTGTGTCTGAAAAATGAGAGGTCCATTTTGTTGGAGCAGATGTCATCCATGAGCTATGGTTCTCAGAGTGTTGTCCTAGGACTAGTGGCTTCAACATAACCTGGGAAATTGCTGGAAATGTAAACTCACGGCAAACCCCCACCCCCACCCCAAGCTCCACTAAATCATAATCTTTGGGTTGGAGACCCAGGAATCTGTTTTAAGAAGCTGTCCAGGTGATCCTTTTCTTTCTTTCTTTTTCTTTCTTTTTTTCTTTTTCTTTCTTTCTTCTTTCTTTCTTTCTTTTTTATTTTAAAGTTGTATTTGTTTAAGTAATCTCTATACCCAACCTGGGGCTTGAACTCACAACTCTGAGATCAATGGTTGTGCTCTTTCAACTAAGCCAGACAGGCACCCCTTTCCAGGTGATTCTTAAACTCCCAAAAGTTTAGGAAGGGCACATGTAGGACACATGGGAAGAAAGTGACCTTAAAAGCTAGCCTACAGATAATGGCCTTATCTGTTTGCCCTCTGGAAAAGTGTTAAACAGTTACCTGATTGTGCCTGTGTTTCAAAGCTCTGAAGGATGGGTGAGAGGTACAGAAATAGAACCTTGAAGCAGGAAAAGCAGAGGAAGCTATTGCAGTGGCTGTAAAATGGAATTATAGCAGCAATCCATTGTTTGTGTCTCCCAACATCCATTTACTTGTTGGGTTCCCATAACCCAATTTTCATCTGGAGGAACCATCCCTTTCCTGACCCTCAGCCTACTCACTGCAGGTACAGTTGTCCAGGGTCCAGGGTTTATCATTGACTCAGACTATCCAATAAGTGCATAATTACTTGGCCACAGTGGTTGGTTCAAGGACGGGAGCAGGAACCAATTAGGATCTGTTAGATGTTGTGAGACTTCATCTGAAACTTGTAAGAGTAGATGTGCTTTGAGAAGATGTGCTACCCAATGGGAAACATGCACCCATCTTGTGAGTGGTGTGGAAGACTGCGTTTCTGAGAAAGGAGCCAGTACAGTGGAAGAAGGCACAGTCAAGGAAATAAGACGATGAAGTCAAAACTGCTTCCATCATTTGAACCCTGGATCAAGCTCTACCTAAAGCTCAACATTTTCAGTTCTGAAAGGCTTTGTGGTCTGGCCAACTGGAGGCAGGGTTTTTTGTCCTGAATGACCTAAACTTAGCATGGCATTGGGCTTGATGAAG
This sequence comes from Acinonyx jubatus, assembly GCF_027475565.1. Classification (NCBI taxonomy): domain Eukaryota; kingdom Metazoa; phylum Chordata; class Mammalia; order Carnivora; family Felidae; genus Acinonyx; species Acinonyx jubatus. The sequence continues at coordinate 63,950,139 of NC_069391.1, forward strand.
GGAGCCACAGATTCACAGGACACTGACTTGGGATTGTCACTAAGAGAAGAGATTGAGGAAGCCAAGCGTGATTGACATTGTTGCAGGTTGGATTCCATGAGAAGCAGACTCTGAGAAGGACATGTGTGGGGGGCGGGGGGTGGGGGGGAATGTTCACTGGAGACAGTGAAAGAAGCAAACACTGAGCAGAGGGAGAAGTTGAACTGCCACACAGCTGGTCCTATGGGGACTGAGATGGCCCTTCAGAGTTGGATCAAATTATAGCAAGGAGGCCAGAGCTCTACACTCTCACATTGACCAGTCACTGGATATAGGATGCCTCCAGAAAAGGGGCATAATATTGGGCCAGGTGTCTTTCTTCCACCAAGTGCAACTCCCAAAGAGAGACTGAGCTGAGCCATCAGCCACCAACAACCCCACAGCTGGGGAAGAGTGCTGAATCTGGGTGCGGAAAGAGCAGCCCAGCATTCATGACATCCAGGTTTCCTGCCCTAGTGTGCAGCTGCCCTAGTGTGCAGGACAGGAATGCCTGCAGTTGAAATGAGGGAGGGAGGAGGAGTTGATGCATCTGGGAGAGGGTGGAGGCAGTTTTGAACTGGTTTAAACCTCTGTTTAAACATTTAAGGAGATGTTCCCAGAGGTCCAGACTGACATCCATCTGGGGAGCACTGGAATAGAAAGCAGAGTTGACAAGCACCTGCCAAGAGAGATTGGAGGTTGAAAGGGAGGAGGATGGAGACTGAGGAGTTCCCCATTTAGGGAGAAAGGAGAAGAAAAGGAAACTATGAAGGGAGAAATGAGGAGCAGTTAAAGAGGTAGCAGATTCAGGCAGTGCTGCAAATTCCAAGATAGTCATACTAATAGCAAATACAAATATTCCCTCCGTGCCAGGCTGTGATCATTTGTGGGCAAGGAACTTAAGGTGGTGGCAGACGAGTTGGGTGGGGGTTAATCAGTTGATGAGCGGTTAAATTAAGGAAAGAAACTGGAATCTGGGCATAGGACAAGTGTACTTGAAGCATGTGTATTGGCTGACTAAAACATAAAAGTCATCAGAAACAAGAGTATGTTTTCTGCATAAATTTTCTCTCTACTCTGTTTTCATTTAATAGCTTTATTGGGATAGAATTCACATACCATACAATTCGCTCATTTAAAGTGTACAAGTCAATGGTTTTTAGTGTATTCACAGAGTTGCACAACCATCACCATGGCCAACTTTAGCACATTTTTGCCTCCTTTTAGCTGTGACTCCTCTAGAGCCTTCCCATCCCCCTCAGCCCTGAGTAACCATTAATGTATTGTCTGCTCTGTTTTGAACATTTCGTATGAATGGAATCATATAGCATGTGGTCTTTTGTGGCTGGCTTCTTTCACTTAGCGTAGTGTTTTCAAGGTTCCTCTGGGTATTAGTAATCTTCACTCCTTTTTATGGTCAAATAAGATTCCACTGCATGGCTATACCATGTTTGTTTGTTTGTTTGTTTGTTTGTTTGTTTTTATCATCAGCCAGCTGATGGACATTTGCGTCCTGTTCATTATCTCCTAAAAATATTCATGTACCAATTTTTGTATGGACATCTTTTTTCATTTCTCCTGGGTACTGCTGGGTCATGTGGGATATCTGTTTAATCATTTGAGGAGACATTTATAGGAAGATTGGGAGTGTTTCCCATCCAAAAATGCATGATAATAATAAAACCAAACAAATGACCATCCTAAGGAATGACAACCTCTGAGATTCCAAATCTTCAGTCCTAAAGAGATAACCCCATTTGGTCACAGGGTAGCCATGAATTTAGCTGTTTCCCCACCCTTTCCTGTCACCACCTGTTCTTGGGGGTGGGACGAGTAAAAGAAGAATAGAACAAGTCCTTTGATCCTAATAATGTACATATTTTACTTGCAAAGAGTATTATGCTGCTTATGATAGAGTCTGGAGTTGGAGTCAATCTATCCAGTAGATGCCCTAATCTTTTTAAGTTCCTCTGTGGGAGCTGGGAGGGAGTAAATGATGCATGATACTGTGTATCAGATGAGAAAGGATACTAAATGGCAGGTCAGGTTAAACTTCGGGAAGTAAGCAGAACCTAGAAATTCAGAAGCATGAAGGGTCATTGTGAACTGGCAGGGTCATTTTGGTATTTCTGTGGGAGGCAGGACTGGTTTTTGAGGTCACCGATCTGGCAGAGCTATTGGCACCCTATGAATAAATGTTCGGATCAGATGGGAGTAGAGAGAGTGTCCAAAATAGAGCTGACATATTTGCCAGGTGCTGGGCTTTACATTCCCTCTCTTAGGTAACCCTTAGAGCCAGCCTAGTGTGAAACCGTAAGTCCAATCACGCAATTAATTATACTAAGGCTCAGAGAGTCTGTCAGTTAGGGTCCAACAAGAGAGGCAGAGCCAATAAAAGACATGACAGATAGATGATAGATAGATGGGTAGTTAGATAGGTAGAGACACAGGCGGATTTATTACAAGAAATTGGCTTATGCAGTTGTGGGGACTGGCTAAGCAAGTCCAAGGTCCTCCTTAGGGAGGACAGGAAGGGAAGATAGTGATCAGGCTGGAACCCCAGAGGCACAAGCTGAAGAGAATCTCTAAACTCAAGGAAAGCCTGTACCCTCTGTGGAAGGCCTTACAACTGATGGGTCAGGCCCAGTCATGATAATCTTCTTTTTAATCAACTTAAAGGTGATCAATAAGGCATTGTAATCACAGCTGTAATATTCCTTCACAGCCGCACCCACGTTAGTGTTTCATTAAATACTAAGAGAAGGTGTGTGCATGTTACAAAAAGGCCACTGCTTCCTTTCCAACCCCCCAATTCTCAAAGGAGAATAACCCAAGCAGAAACTAATGAAAGAGAATGCTGGGGACTGTAGTTGAGCCTTTACAAGGAGACACATCAGAAGTCACCACAGAAAGGTTAAGGAACTCTGTTGTCTCCATTATGAAGAACAGAATCCATTCTTACTGGTTTAAGCCAAAAGAGATTTCCTACAAGGTAACAAATGATTGAAAATAGTAACAATTACTTAAAAGGCTGGAGAAAAAAACTGGGAGCTGTGTTTTGAGAAGCACTGCCAAAGCCACAGAGGCAGACTACCAAGAGGGTTTCTGCCTCTTTTAGGATCAAGAAGCTGGGGCACCTGGGTGGCTCAGTAGGTAAGCATCCAATTCTTGATTTCTGCTCAGGTCATGTTCTCACAGGTTCATGAGTTTGAGCCCGCATCTGACTCCTCCCCACGTATGACTGTGCAGAGCCTGCTTGGAATTCTCTCACCCCCTCTCTCTGCCCCTCCTGCACATGATCTCTCTCACAAAATAAACATGTTATGCCCAGAATTCGTGATCCCCAAAGACCACTAGGGAGCCGAGTCCGATGCAAAAGCAAAGAGCCTTTATTCGAGCTAGCTCGAGCTCAATCCCCTACCTGCACCGACGCAGCGGTGAGATACCAGGGAAAGAGAGCGAGTTTCAAAAGGACAAAGGTTTTATTGGGGCCTGGGGGCAGTTGGTGAGGTAATGGCTATGGCCTCAGCCGATTGGCTGGGTAAGGGTCCTGGGGAAGGGTCGAGTCCTGTTAGGCAGGTGAGGGGGGGGGGTTACTCAAGGGGAGGAGGTGTGGTCAAGGTGAAGGACACAGAACAAGATGGAGTCGGCTGGCGTAGGCCCGCCCTTTCATTCCCCCCTTGTCATGTAGCTTAGGGACCCAATCATGGGACCGGCTGCATTTATGGTGACAAGGGGAACAGAGTTTGGAGGTTTACGCAAAGTTCTGGGAACCAAGTGTCCCTGGGGTGGCTCTGGGACGTCTGATTAAGTATTGTCCCCGAGCTGGTGTCCATGATCTGCCAGGTGATGTTTTGGGGGGTGTGGGGACTCCCGGCAGCATGAGCAATGACAAGCAGAGTTAACAGAGTTACCAATATTAGGTAGGTCAAATGCGCTGTAGCTTGAGCTTGAGCGGGTTGTGTTGGTCCCGAATGATGGCCCATCGCGTGACAACGTCCTTCCGGATCGAGGAGGGGTCCGCTGGCTGAGCGTGGGTGTGATGGACCCAGGTCGCGATGCCGTCTACCTTGAGAGCGGTGGGGGTTGTCAACACCACGATGTAGGGTCCCTTCCAGCGCGGCTCGAGAGTCTCTCGGTGGTGCCTCTTGACGTAGACCCAGTCTCCCGGCCTGTACTGATGAGGTGTCGGGATCGGGCCAGCCTTGTAGATGGCACGGAGGCGCGGCCAAATGTCCTCGTGCGCCCTCTGGAGCCCGCTCAAGGAAAGAAAAAGTTCTTGATCTTTAAACTCAGCAATAAGTTCAGCTCGAAGGCTGGGAATAACAGGGGGTGGCCTGCCAAACATGATCTCGTAGGGAGTAAAACCCAGAGTGTAAGGAGTGTTTCTAACCCGGTAAAGGGCGTATGGTAGGAGAGTCACCCAGTCCCCGCCAGTCTCCATGGTTAATTTGGTAAGGGTCTCTTTTAGGGTTCTATTCATTCTTTCTACCTGTCCTGAGCTCTGGGGCCTATAAGCACAATGTAATTTCCAGTTTGCCCCCACCGCCTTGGCTACTGCCTGTGTTACCTGCGAGATAAAAGCTGGTCCCTTGTCTGATCCTACCATGGCAGGAAAACCATACCTGAGTAAGATGTCTTCTAGTAGCTTCTTAGCCACCGTCTGAGCCGTTTCATGCTTGGTTGGGTAGGCCTCCACCCAGCCAGAGAAGGTGTCTGTAAATACCAGGTCCTCGTGTAGAGCCTCGTCGAAGATGGTGGGTGAATTTTTGAATCCCTGAGGTAGCCGTGTCCAGGTGAGTTGCCCACTGGAGCCCTCCTCCGGATCATGCCACTCGAAGGAGAACAAGGGTTGGCTCTGGGGTGCCAGTGGCAGACTGAAGAAGGCGTCCTTTAAATCTAGTACAGTATACCAGACCCTGGAGGGCGCTAAGGAGCTCAAGAGAGTATATGGGTTGGGAACAGTTGGGTGTATGTCCGCGACCCTCTTATTTACTTCCCGGAGGTCTTGTACCGGTCGGTAGTCATTTGTGTGAGGCTTTTTGACCGGCAGTAAGGGGGTGTTCCAGGCAGACTGGCAAGGAACTAGTACCCCTAGGCTTCGTAGTCTCCGGATGTGTGGCTGGATCCCCTTCCAGGCCTCTTGAGACATGGGGTATTGTTTGATCCTTACCGGACTCTCTCCTGGCTTGAGCTCTACCAGGACTGGGGTCCTGTGAGCGGCTAGTCCCATCCCCCCTGTCTCTGCCCAAACCGAGGGGAATTCTCGTAGCCATCTGTCTATATTATCCTCTCTCGGGAGCGCCTCCTGGTGGAGGAGGTATTCATCCTCCAGTTTCATGGTCAGGACCTGGATGGGGTGGCCCTTGCCATCGGTGACCTGAGGCCCCCCTTGTCTGAAAGTTATCTGAGCTCCAATCTTGGTCAGTAAGTCCCGTCCTAACAGTGGGTAGGGGCATTCTGGTATTACCATAAAGGAGTGGGATACCCGGCCCGTTCCCAAATCTACTGTTCTTCGGGTAGTCCATGAATACTGGCTCATACCAGTTGCCCCTTGTACCCAGGACTTCTTGCTGGCTAGTTTTCCTTGTGGGGTGCGGAGGACCGAATGTTGTGCTCCGGTGTCGACAAGGAAGTCAATAGGGGTCCCCTCCACTTTAAGAGTTACCCTGGGTTCGGGGAGAGGGTCCAAACTCTGACTCCCCTAATCACTTAGTTCATCCAGCTCTAGGACTTTTACTCGATCAGTCTTGCTTCCCTTCCCGCCAGCTCTTTTTGGACAATCTCGGGCCCAATGCCCTATCTCCTTGCAGTATGCGCACTGATCCTTCTGCAGCCTCTGCTTCCCCCCCCCTTGGTGCTTTTACCTTTTCTTGTGTCGTCTGCCAGCTGCCGGAGACGGCGGTCTCGTTCCTCGGGGAAGTCAGCAGTGGTAGCTAGTAGTATTCTGGCCAGGTCTCGAGTCTGCTTACTGCTGGCAGCCGCCATGGCGCGAGCCTGCTTGTCCTCAGGAGGCTCCCGGTTATTATATACCTTTTCGGCTACCACCAGTAAGTCCTGCAGACTTTTTTCTCCTAGTCTATCTATTTTCTGTAATTTTTTCCTAATGTCTATGGCCGATTGGTTTACAAAGGCCATGAGAACAGCTGCCTTGCTTTCTTGGAGCCTCTGGATCCATGGGGGTGTAGGTACGGAATGCCTCCATGATCCGTTCTAAAAAGGCAGCCGGAGATTCATCTTTTCCCTGTTGTACATTTCCTACCTTGGCCAAATTGGTTGGCTTTCTAGCAGCCATTCGGAGACCCCCCCATTAGAGTCTGGCGGTAGACCCGGAGCCTCTCCTTACCTTCTGACGTGTTGAAGTCCCACTGGGGCCGAGTTAAGGGGAAGGAGGCATCTATCTGAGCCTGGTTGGTGGTGGGATTCCCATCTGCGCCTGGAACTAGTTTTCGGGCCCCACTGAGGATTCTTTCTCTTTCTTCAGTCGTGAACAGGACCTGCAAAAGCTGCTGGCAATCATCCCACGTGGGCTGATGGGTAAAAAGAACAGAGTCTAATAAATCAATAAGCCCTGCCGGTTTCTCGGAAAACTTAGGATTCTGAGCTTTCCAATTGTAGAGGTCACTAGTGGCGAAAGGCCAATAGTGATGGGGCTGATTCCCCTCCGCGTCTGGGGGTCCGGTGGCTCGCAGGGGCAGAATAGTGGAGTCAGCGGCGGAGGCGGATTGCCCCCTCTGAGCCCTTTTTCTGGTAAAGGGCGGGCTTCCCCCTGGAGCGTTTCCGCCTCCCGCTCTCGGAACAGCGTCTGCCTCCCCCGGAGGGGGAGGATGGTGTTCTTCCGGCATCCTAGAGGGGTTATACGGGGGAGGAAAAATTAATTCTTCTTCAGTACCCCCCTGTAGGACAGGGTAGAGGGGTGCTGAAGGCTGGGTAAAGTGATCAATCATAATACTTAGAGGAGTAGTCTGAGTCTGTCCCATAACGTCCGTCCAGCAAGTCCACAGAACAAAACAGAGAAACACAAAAACAGACAAACAGAGGGCCCCTAGAAAGTCTTCCAACTCCATGGAAGCAAAACTGCAAGCTAGCTTAGACCTTTGAGGGGATTCCACGTCCCTCCAAAACTGATGAGGGGATTCCACGTCCCTCCAAAACCAATGAGGGGATTCCACGTCCCTCCAAAGACGACGGCCTCACGCCGACCAGCGGGAGCGACCCACCTCGTCTCAGACCTTTGAGGGGATTCCACGTCCCTCCAGAAGGGAGAATCGGAACGTCTTCCGAAACTCCCGGCCCGTGGTCCTCCCGTGCGTCCACTTAGACCGCGTCGGGCACTACCAGAATTCCAGAAATGAGCTCACACAGAAAAGACAGAACAAACAGACACTAACTGTGGCCAGTCAGGCTCTCCGGGTCGGGGGTCCCTCAGGGTCTTGGGGATCCCGGGCCGAGCCCCCAAATGTTATGCCCAGAATTCGTGATCCCCAAAGACCACTAGGGAGCCGAGTCCGATGCAAAGGCAAAGAGCCTTTATTCGAGCTAGCTCAAGCTCAATCCCCTACCTGCACCGACGCAGCACGCAGCGGTGAGATACCAGGGAAAGAGAGCGAGTTTCAAAAGGACAAAGGTTTTATTGGGGCCTGGGGGCAGTTGGTGAGGTAATGGCTATGGCCTCAGCTGATTGGCTGGGTAAGGGTCCTGGGGAAGGGTCGAGTCCTGTTAGGCAGGTGAGGGGGGGGGTTACTCAAGGGGAGGAGGTGTGGTCAAGGTGAAGGACACAGAACAAGATGGAGTCGGCTGGCGTAGGCCCGCCCTTTCAAAACACATAAACTTAAAAAAAAAAAAAAAAGATTTTAAATAAGATCAAGAAGCCACCAGTGAAACCGGCCAGTTCTTGACAGCTCTTGACTGAAGCCACCACAACCATGCTGCCCAGGAAAAACACCAGAAGCAACACAAATATGTCCCCAGACTCACTTCTGCTTTCTGTCTTCTTTGCACCAGATGGGTGAGACTAAATCAGATCCTAACTCCTGGCTGCGAGGGGGCCTGGGAAATGCTTTCCGTTCCTCACCTCTGAGATGTAAGATGGATGTTAGGCATCAATCCACCACAATAATATACAAGGTCCTCCAGCCATTAGAGAACAAGGCCAGTATCCATGACAGGCTCTTAACCCCCACAGTACACTTCCCATGATCCAGAATGGTCTTTCCTCCCTTTTCAGATTTGGGACTTTTTTTCTGGGCCTTGTCTAGAGATATTCCTGGTCTTTACTATCTAAATTTGCATTCACCTATTATAAACAGTTTTCATTGTCATTGGCTGCAGACTTCTCTGAAACCACCTATCCAGGAGCAAATAAAAACAACCCACTGTGTTTCTACCTGCTCACATGGCCTCAGTCACTGGGTGAGGCTGCGATTATGTGGAACCCTCTCTTCCTGAGCCAGTCACTCCAAAATCTTCTGTTTATGGAAGCTAGCAAAGGGGTCACTGGGCAATTAAACCTAGTGGTCTTAGTGATACTTGGAATGAGAAGAAGCATTTGGGAAACAAACAAACAAACAAAAACCCTTCTGGCAACTGTGTAAGGAGAATCAGGTCTTCTTGGATCTTCTATTTGTGTCCTTTTTGTGTCCTGGTCATATCACCCCAAAACTCCTGAATAAATCCCAGTGAACACACCTAGGCTAGCTAGGTGGGCAGTTCATGAATGAGGAAAGATTTACACATGGGTCAGTATGAAATTTAGTTCCTTTGTAGCCATGAGGAATTCAAAAATAGACATTTTAAGGTCTCTAGAGAGAACCAAATCAGCATTCCTGGCAAATATCCCCAATATCAAAGTTCTAGGTAAATGATACATAACTCCATAAATCTAAGCAAAGAGATTTTTCTGGCACAATTGTACAACTTCTTTCTGGGGAGGAATCTCCACAGTCTTTGTTTAAGGGAAATAACCTTGCTTCATGTGGCTTGTTCAGTAAATACCACACGTATATAATTTGGCTGTATACATATGAGGACTGATAAGTCACACAGCAAGACCTATGTACATATTTATTTGGAACAAGTTGATTTTCTGTAAGATCAGAAAAATCTTTGTGGGTCTGAAGAGATTATATGTTTACTGACACTGAAAAAAGTTCGTGGTCAGTTAAAAAGCAGATTACTGGGGCGCCTGAGTGACTCGGTTGGTTAAGATCTGACTTTGGCTCAGGTCATGATCCTGAGTTTGAGCCCCTCATTGGACTCCGTGCTGACAGTGTGGAGTCTGCTTGGGATTCTCTCTCTCTCCCTTTCTCCCTGTCCCTGCCACCTGCCCCCCACCCCCCTCCGCTCTCTCAAAATAAACAACAAATAAACTTAAAAAAAAAAAAGGAGATTAAAGGGGCGCCTGGGTGACTCAGTCGGTTGAGCGCCGGACTTCAGCTCAGGTCATGATCTCACCATTCCTGAGTTCAAGCCTTGCGTCGGGCTCTGTGCTGACAGCTCAGAGCCTGGAGCCTGTTCAGATTCTGGGTGTCCCTCTTGCACTTTGCCCCTCCCCCACGCGCTCTCTCTCTCTCTCTCTCAAAAATAATAAAATAAACATTTAAAAAAATTTTAATGAAAAAGATTACAAAAAGTATATACATTATAATCCTTTTTCTGAAAAAAAGTATCTTGACAGTAGAGGCAAAGTCAGAGAGAGAGTACGTTTTCATGATGTGATTCTTACAAATAGTTTTCAATATTATTTGTTGATATTAATGTAATATTATTTAATAATTATTATGTCATTACTTAATGTGTTGCCTTATTCATTGTTTCTTCTGTTATGTCACTTCAGTGTATCATTGTTTCAGGTGATTTTATGTTTTGTGTGAATCTGTATGTCTTAATTACTCTGCAAAAAACAGCTTTCATGTTATGAAGAGAGACTTTATTATTTTCCTTCCTCCCTTGCTTTCCCTCTTCTGTCCCTCTCCCCCACCCACCCATCTTTCCTCTTTTCCCCTTTCAAACTAGCATTTTGAAAACTAGCTTTCTTCAGGGATTGCTCACAAGAACCCATGGATCATCATGGAAGCAAGGAGCCTCCTAGAACTTCGTGATGACCACAGACATGCTCTGGGAGAAACGAAGGCAGCCTGGCCCCTGGGAGATGCTGTGAGGCAGGGCCGGGCTGGGGTCTGCCATCAGACAAAGGGACCGCAGCACATGGGAGGCGAGCAGATGCCAACAGACAGCTTTTGTGAGTCCCTTCATGTTAATTAACTTTTGTGAGAACTTTCATGTTAATTAACTTTGCTTGAGCTTTCCCTGGACTTGAAAGCTTTGGAGTGGTTTGTTTTTGCAAAATGCTTTGACTCCAGGGAGAGCCGCTTCAAGAGAGAAAAAAGGAAAAACAAAAAGAAAGAAAGGGAAAATTTTTAAGTGGGGTTTTACTTACCAGGAAATTTCTACCCTTGGCTCCGTCTCTCCCCTCCCCCTGCAAGGACTGACTCAACCATCAGAGAGAATTTTAATGGCCTTTTTTCTTTCCCTAAAAAATAAACCAGAACCAGACTTCCATGCAGTAAGAACTAGCTTTGCCTCACCCAGGCGAAGACAGGTGTGTGTGTGTGTGTGTGTGTGTGTGTGCACGTGTGTGTGTGTGTCAAAGGAAGCAATTTCAAAGTATGAAGAACTTTGGCCTAATTTATTTCAAGCTAGAGAAAAAGGAAAACAGAGCTAGATTTGTGAAGGCCAGTTCTGTAGGTGAATAACTTGCCCATCCACAAAGTGGCAGGACCCAGGTGAGAGACAGGTGGTAGTTTCATTCTTAGTGTTTCCAAGATTTTATGTGACAGAATGGGACGGTAGAAGCTAACAGGGGCCAAGTAAAAAGAGAAAGTGCTGGAAAGTGGAAGATCTAGTCAGCCGTCTAGTTATTAATAAAGTCTACACAACATCAAACTACTGACTTACTTTTCTTCCTTCCTTTTATTATGAACATGTTCAAACATATAGAAAAACAAAGTTGAAAGAATCAGATACGATCTATATTCTATAATGAAAATTTTGCTCTATTTGCTTTTTTTTTTTTAAGAGAGAGAGGGAGAGGAAAAGAGAATCTCAAGGAGGCTCCAAGCCCAGTGCGGAGTCAGACGTGGGGCTCCACACAGGGCTCGATCTCACAACCCACAGTGACATGGTGAGATCATGACCTGAGCCAAAATCAAGAAGCAGACACTTAATCAACTGAGCCACCCAAATGCCTCTGTTCCATCTGCTTTTATCATGTATGAAATCACCCATCCATCCCTCTCACATGTCCATCAGGCCATCTTATTCTATAAGATTCTGAAGTTGCTGACATTGGTATTCTTTACCTGTAAGCACTTCAGTGTGCACCTATTAATTAGAATTCAATATTTGTTTATGGTTTGTGGAATTTTTTAGATAAAATTTACATACGGAGGAATGAATATATCTTAAGTGGACCTTTTGATGAATTTTAACCAAAGCATACAATTTGTCTTTTTTAAAAAAGTGATTTCAAATTTTTAAAAAAAGTTGCAAGAATAATACAAAGACCTCTCATTTGCCCTTTTCCCAAATTCGCTACTTTATTTTTAACTAGTGACGAGTAAGTTGCATATGTCATGTACCCTTACTTAATAATTTTGTGTACATTTCCTAAGAGCAAGTCTATTCTTTTATTTAGGAAGTTTGACTTTGATATTACACTTTTAATCTAAACTACAGTCCATATTCCAATTTTGACAGTGATCCCAATTCTTCCTAGCATTTTCCCCTCTAATACAGGTTCCATTCCTCTGTGAATTATGGTTTTAAATTTATTGTGCCTTTCTTTATCTTGCTTAATGTTTTTTGGCTTAAATTCTACTTTGTTTTAAATCCTAGTGATGATGCTTGAATTCTTATTGTTTCCATTAGCCTGGTAAATCTTTGTCCATCTTTGTATTTTTACTCTTTTTGATTCACTGTGTTTTAGGTGTGTCTTTTGTTTTTTAAATAATTTTTTAAGTTTATTTGCTTATTTTGAGAGAAAGAGAGAACAACCAGGAGAGGGGCAGAGAGAGAGGGAGAGAAAGAGAATCCCATATAGGCTCCCCTCTGTCAGGGCAGAGCCCTGTGTGGGGCTCAAACCCATGAACCACAAGATCGTGACCTGAGCCAAAATCAAGAGTCAGACACCCAACTGAGCCACCCAGGCGCCCCTAGGTGTGTCTTTTGATCACAGCATGGAGTTGGGTTTTGTTATATAAGCCAATTTGAAGATATTTTCATATATAGACAAGTTAAACCTATTCACATTTAACAAGATGACCTATGTTTGGTCTCAACTTTGTCATATTTTTAAAGTTGTATTTTTAAAGTTGTATTTGCTATGCTTCTTTCTCTATTAAGTCTATGATCTATATTAATTTTAAAGGTTTTTTGGTATTTAAGAATTTTTGTTCTAACCTTTTTTTTTAAGTCAGCTCTATGCGCAATGTGGGGCTTGAACTCACGACTGAGAGTTCCATGCTCTACTGACAGATCCAGACAGGTGCCCCAAAGAATTTTTTATTCTAGTTATTACCTTTGTAGTTATACATTTTATAGTTTCCCTAACTCCATTTTTTTTTTTTTTTGCTTATTCTCTTATTATCTGACTCCTCAGTGGTATCTTCTTACTCCCACTCACCACCATACATAACGATTTTATGCTGCTTTCCCCCTCTTTGACCTGTCTCCTTGCATTTTTAGTTGTTTTCTTTCTACTTTGTCAGAACATATAATATTTATGCTTTCCACCCATATTTGCTCTCTAATTTACTCCCAGATCTGCAATTAACTATATTAAGTGTTCATCATTGGTTACTAGGCTTAAGTTTTCTCTGTTACCACTTAGTTGGATGAAGTTCATTCTCTGCTATATTCTTCAGGAAGGGCATATGCAACAGTATTTATTCCACAGTTTGGATAGTCTAGGTGAGTATAAAATCTTTGTCTAGCATTTTCTGTCCTTGAGCATCATGAAATTGCTGTTTCACTATTGCCTTACTTCGTATGTGGCTCATGAGAAGCCAATACCCTGCCTGATTTTCTAACCTGTAAGTAATTGGATCTTTTTGCCCGGAGGCTCTGAGGATGTCTTCTGTTTTTGTTTTTGTTTGTTTCTTTCTTTTGTTGTTTTAAGTCTAATGGTTTTACTAGGATATGTTTTGGAGATAATTATCTCATATCAGTTTTCAAAGTTACACTGTGGTTGTATATGTAGACTGAAATGTTCTTTTATTTCCAGAAAATTGTCTTGGATGATAAATTTAAATACTAGTTCCATTACAATGTTTTGTTTGTTTCTTCAGAGATCACATTATCCATGCATTGGACCTTTGTTATTTGCCTTCCATTTTAGCCACTTTGTCTCAGGTCTTTTTAACCTCTTTATCTCATTTTAATTCTCTTGATTGTTTATTCCTTTTTGATATTCCTTAATAAGTTTCCACTGAAATTTATTTTCCACTGGGATTGTAATTTATTCTCTTTTTTTTGTAATTTGTTCTTAATTTCTTAATAATTGCATTTTTTTCTTCAGTATCTTTCAATTAATTCATGTTGCCCTTCTTGTTTTACAACCATTTCTATTCTTAGGGGTTTAATTTCTTTAATTTTATGATTCGAGGATTTAAAAAAATCTATCTCTGGGGCACCTGGGTGGTTCAGTCGGTTAAGCTTCTGACTCTTGACTTTAGCTCAGGTCATGATCTCACAGTTGTGAGACTGAGCCTCATGTTGGGCTCTGCTCTGGGTGTGGAGCCTGCTTGGGATTCTCTCTCTCTCCCTCTTCCCTCTGCCCCTCCCCTGTTCACATTCTCTCTTTCTCTGCCTCAAATAAATAGATAAATAAATAAATAAATAAATAAATAAAATTTAAAAATCTATCTCCATGTACGTGTATTTGCTTTAGGATGCTTAATTCAGTTTAGAGAGTAGCGTTAAGTTTTCTTCTGCTTTGTGAATAGTTTTTGTGAGGAGAATTTTCATTAGCTCAAATGTCATGATTAACATGCTCTGTTTTCTTTTTATAACTAACTGTCTCATAGGAAGTCTGCTTGATTTTTTTCAATTTCTAACTACTTGGGGGCAGTTATTTTATTCCAGTTTACTAAAGTGTATCTTCTTTAACAGATGATATTGACAGTTGTGGTGGTGGCGGGGTGGGGTGGAGAACTGACTGGTGCAATAGTGTAGTGATAAATGTTTAACAACCAGATCTCCGTGGAAGAAATAGTCTGAATTCTAACAGTTGCCAGTTTCCGTGGTGCATGTCCTCCCTCCATGGTGGATTTCAAACTACCAAAGGGATGTTGCTGAACACAGACTTGGGAAGAGATGCTGTCACTCTTTGTGAGCCATTATATCTCCTGAACGTCTCGTTTCTCTTTTATTTTTGCGTGATCTTTAACTTCCCCTCTCATTTCCTTCTTGTCCGTCTTGGCAACATCTTCAGGCACAATTCTCATCTTTCTGTTTGATTTTTTCCATGGAAGCAGCGATGTTTCTTCAATGATGCCACTTCTGGTGCTGCTTATCTTAAGTTTCTCTGCTATAGCTGGTGCTTTGAGTTATGAAGTCCCAGACATGTGTTCAGTATTTTGACACTTATTGTTGGACTCCTCGGGAGTGATTTTGCCTATGCTTCAACTGCATTTTTTCCCTCTCTTATTTTTTATGGGTCATTTAAGTCTTCTTTCTAACCACCACAGCAGTGGTGGGAGTATCCCGGAACTTGGTATTTATTTCTTTGTTTACATGTAATTTGAAGGTCAAGGAATTCTCTGTGTGTTAGTAATGCTGAGAGAGTGGGTCATGCATGGTTTTATTTGCACTTCTTAGTAATTTTATGTTTTGGGAAATAGATGTATAAGGATAGAAACAGAGATTTGGATTCAGGCAGCCATCATTACCTCTCAGACATGAAGACTCTCTGGGCTTGACTTTTCATTACCAAATTCATTGACTCTTTCAAAGTCATGTTGATATAAAATGTGGGTTTTTCACTTTACCTCACTTCAGATGAGTTTAGCCCCTTAGACTAAGTCTGTGTGTCCCAGTAAGTAAACCATGATTTTAATAATCAGGCAGAATGTGAGTGGTGGAATCATCCCTACAATTCTGGGTCAGTGGGACTTGAAAATTGATCCAACCAAAACTTCAGATCAAGTCTCATCCAGCTGTTCATGTCAGCCTGACCCCAGTGTGTACCAAGTAGGCAGAAATGCTTGACCTTTGATGGCACTAATAGAGGGGGAGAGAGTGAAATATGTCAAAATAATAGTAATTTAAAGCTATTTTGGGGGCGCCTGGTTGGTTCACTCAGTTGAGCGTCAGACTCTTGATTTCGGCTCAGGTCATGATCTCAAGGTTCATGGGTTCAAGCTCCACATGGGGCTCTGCACTGACAGTACAGAGCCTGCTTCAAATTCTCTCTCTCCTCCTCCCCCTGCATGTACGTGCACATGCATGCACTCTCTCTCTCTCACACACAAAAATAAACATTTTTTAAAAAGCGCTATTTTTAATTTCGGTGTACAATGGAGTAAGGTAAGTCTTCAGTTACAAGCTGTTCAATGTTCCCATGGCTCTCAGTATTCACAAATGCATTTAATGTTCATTTGTTATTTAATCTCATCGCAACGTGTTCCACACATGAAGATTTATCCATCTTTGTGTTTACAATCTCTGTAAAAAAAAAAAAAAAAAAAGTCTGTGTGCACGGATCCATGAGTAAATTTGTTGATTTGTTGACTTTATATTTTAAAAAGTTTTTTTGTTTTTGAGTGAGTGCCACACAGTCATAAAATCAGTGACTCAGCAAAACACATAGGCTACACCAAACAATCTATAGCACAGCCTACAACTCAATGTGCTTGCACACTAATTCACTCATTCATTCATTCAGTCCACCAACAAACATATTCGGAGCACAAGCTCAGGAACGGTTCTAAGGACTATAGGAAGAGGAAGTGACTCTGACATAGGCTCTAACCCGAAATAGCTGGACACTCAGTTCCTTGCTGCCTTTCTGCCTCCAATTTCGATTTCAACTGTGGGTACTTACTGTGTCTATATAGCATTCAAGGACTTGAATAAAAAGATGGAAATTCTGAAACTGAAAGAGGGCAACACAAATCAGATGTCCATCCAAGGGATTTTTAAATGTATATATACATCTCCTTTGGATCTTCAACAATGTGATTTTCTTTGCAGAGATTGTCTTGCACATGATATAGGCCACTCTCAGTAAGCAGCTTGCTCTGAAGCAATCCATCATGCTCAACTCCTTCAATCTTGTAATTTTTCTTGCTCATGATACATTTACCAACAGAGCCCCTTAATTATACATGCCACTGCAGGGTCTTATTATGCAGCTCCAGCTTCCTTCACTGACTGGGTGAGGGAGACCCCATTCGATTTCCTAGTTTCATTGAAGTGGAGAAATGCTTCACTACCCCTCATCTTAAATGTACAGCTACAAAGCTCCCTTGCTTGAGTTGTATTAAAAAGTTTATAAAGAAGCAAAATGATTAAAGCTGGAAGGGGTCCACTGGCTTTTGAGATTACGGATGATTTTTTTATACTTCTCCACATTTTCTAATTTTTTTTTAGTGCATGTGTATTGCTTTGTTCAAAACTGCACAAATTTATTTTAAATGCACACACACTAAAAATTGCAAGGAAATATACCAAAATTATACAGTTGGAGAAATTTTTATATTCTGCATGCTTTTAGTATTTTTTAAATATTATTTTTAAAAATAGAACAATTATATACAAAAAGGAGCCCATGAACTACTTTAAAAATTTTTCTTTATGGAAGTCAATGAGCATTATAAAGCATACAATCTAGCATTTAGATTCCCATTGTTTACATACTCTATTTCAGATAACCCTTCTTGATGAATCTAAAGATTTAATTTAAGACCTTCCCAGCCTTATTGACAGTTTTAATATTTTCAATACACCAGACTATTCACTGCATCCCTGAGGCTTTTGAAAAGCAAGCCTATCTTCCCTTCCCTCCAACACACACAAGCACATGCACACACACACACACACACACACACACACACACAGGCCACAGTGGTGATCTCTAGGTAGTAGAAATAAGATTTTGGTTTGTTTTTGGTTTTTGTTTATCTCTATTTTCTATTTTCTTCAGTGTTGCTTCCATATTAATAAACAGTTAAGAAAATAAATTGATCATGTAAATAACTGCCTCCCAGGCAATTAAATAAAACATTGTTCCATTTTCTTACCAACATTTAATATTATCAGAAGTTTCCATTTCTAGAAATCTGGTGGGTAAGTAGTATTACCCAGAGTGATATTAATTTGCATTTCCTGATTATTAATAAAACAACCATAGGTATATTTGTCTAGCTCTGCACAAAGTTTACACTGTCATAATTACACCACTAAAAAAATAAACTTATGATATATGGTAGAGTAGCGTATCTAACCTTGATCTAAATCTGCACTTAAATACAGTAGCCCTTGGGGCACCTTGGTGGTTTAGTGGGTTAGGCCACCTACTACAGCTCAGGTCATGATCTCGTGGTCTGTGAGTTCAGCCCGCGTCGGGCTTTGTGCTGACAGCTCAGAGCCTGGAGCCTGCTTCGGATTCTGTGTCTCCCTCTCTCTCTGCCCCTTCCCTGCTTGCTCTCTGTCTCTCTCTCTCTGTCTCTCTCTCTCTCTCAAAAATAATAAACATTAAAAAAAAGAACGGTAGCCTTTGAAACGTGGCTGGTTCAAATTGAGATGTGCTTTAAGTCTAAAATACACTTAAGTACAAAAGACTTGGTACCAAAGAAGAATGAAAAACATTTGTTAATAATTGTTATATTGATTACATGTTGAAATGGTAATATTTTGAATATATGGATTAAATAAATTACATTACTAAAATTAATCATACCTGTTTCTTTTTACCTTTTTAAGTGTGACTACTAGAAAATTTCAAATTACACAGATGGCTCACATTCTCTGGCTCATGTTATATTTCTCTTGGACAGCACTATTCTAGAACAGTCAATTTTTTTCTATTTTTTTAATATCAAAATTAATGTTACACATTTTCTAGAAACATTACTACCTTGTAGTTTTCAAATGTATTAATGTAGAGTTGTTCATAATATTCTTTTATAATCTTATTTATTTATTTATTTATTATTTATTTGTTTTTGAGAATGAGAGAGAGAGAGAGCACCTACAGAAGGCACAAATAACAAAAATCAGGAATTTTATGAAGAAACATCTCTACAGATGCTGTAGACATGAAAAAGATTATGAGGGTGCCGGGGGAGGGGCAGAGGGAGAGGGAGAGAGAGAATCTTAAGCAGGCTTCCAACACAGAGCCTGACACGGGGCTCCACACGAGGCTCGATCACATCACTGTGAGATCACAATCTGAGCTGAAGTCAAGAGTTGATGCTTAACCGCCTGGGCCCCCTGGCACCCCTATAATCTTTTTCATGTCTACAGCATCTGTAGAGATGTTTCTTCATAAAATTCCTGATTTTTGTTATTTGTGCCTTCTGTCTTTTTTTCTTGAGCAGTCATGCCAGGGATTTGTAAATTATCAATCTTTTAAAAAAACCAACTTTTGATCTTATTGATCCTCATTTTATTTTTTTTTGATTGATCCTCATTTTATATGTCTGTTTTGCATTTCACTAACTTCTGCTCCTATATTTATGTCTTTCTTCATGCAAGCCTCTTCATGTTTACTTCACTGTTCTTTTTCAACTTCTTGAGAACGTATACTTCAGTTGTTTATTTTTAGACTTTTTTCTATTTTAATGTTTTACATTCCCTATGTTTTAATATGTATTATTTTGTTCAGCTTACATATTTCCTAATTTCCACTGTTGTTTCTTATTTGACTCAATACATTTAGGAGTCTTTATCATCATTTCCAACCAAAGAGAAATTCTTTCTTTTTTTAAAAATTTTTTTAATGTTTATTTATTTTTGACAGAGTGAGACAGAGCATGAGTGGGGGAGGGGCAGAGAGAGAGGGAGACACAGAATCCCAAGCAGGCTCCAGGCTCTGAGTTGTCAGCACAGAGCCCAACTCGGGGCTCGAACTCACAGACTGCAAGATCATGACCTGAGCCGAAGTCGGACATTCAACCAACTGAGCCACCCAGGCACCCCTAGAAATTATTTCTTTTAATTATTGATTTAACTTTTAGTGACAAATCTCCAACATAATTTCATTGTGGTCAAAGAATATTCCTCTGTAAAATTTATTGAGACTTGTTTTTATGCCTTACTAGATTGTCAATTTTTGTATGTCTCCAATTTGCTTGAAAAAGACTGTGTACTCTGCAGTTGCTGGGGACAGATTCCATATATAATTTAGGTTGAGTTTGTTGATCATGCTCAAATCTTATTTTTTTAAGATTTTACTTTTAAGTAATATTTACACCCATCTTGGGGCTCAAACTTACAACCCTGGAATCAAGAGTTGCATGTTCTACTGACTGAGACAGCCCTTTGCTCAAATATTCTATAGCGTGATTTTTTTTCATCTGCTGAGAGATATGTTTTTAAATTTCCTCCCATGATTATGAGTGTGTACATTTCTTATTTCAGTTGCTAAATTTTAGTTAAATATATTGAGTCTATACTATTAAGCATTTATAAATATAAAAGTATTCTTGTAAGTCTAGTCTGTATCATTAGGAACTGGCTCCTCATCTCTCAGAGTGCCCTTTGCCTCAAAGTCCATTTTATCTAATATTCATAAAGCTACACCAGCTTTCTTTGGTTAATACTTGTATGGTATATGTTTTTCCATCCTTTATATGTGTCTCTCTTAAACAGCATATAGTTGAGTGTTTGTTTTAATATATGACAGACTGATAATTTTTTTCTCTTATCTGAAGAATTTAGTTCATTTATATTTATTATAATTATTGGCATATTTTCACTTAAATATACAACCTTATCATGTGTGTTCTGTTTATCCCACTTTTTCCTGCATATTTTACTGAAATTTCTTCCATGTTTTTCTCATGGACTATTTTTACATCCCTCTCATTTTTCTTCTTTTGCTAGCTTAGATGTTATAGATGTTTCTATTTTATAGTTATATAAAAAATTACAATGAGCGTATTTAATTGATGAAAGATAAAGTTAATAAATACTATTCCAAGCTTTCTCCAGTGTTCCTGGTCTCAGTTAATGATAACTTCCATTTTCCAATTGTTCAGGCCTAAAACCTTGATCAGGGTTGGCTTCACAGGCTTGTGACCTATGCAGTCACACAGGGCCCCACAATAAAAGAGCAGTTAGATTGGTTTAGTGCCTGCTGTGGCTGTCTTCAAATTCTTTATAAATTTTGAAGAAGGAGCCCTGAATTTTTATTTTTCCCTGAGCCCTGAAGATTGTGTAACTAGTCATGACTTTAATATGTACTTGACTCTTCTTTTTCTTCATGCTTTACATCTATTCCATTATCAATTCCTATTGGCTTCACCACCTAAATATATCCACAACTTGACAGTTTCTCTCCACCCTCCTTCCCACTACCACCATCCTAGTCCAAGTCACAATCATCTTTTGACTGAACTAAGTAATCCTAAGCAACTAAGTAGTCCTCCTCAAACTCAAGTCAGATCACGTCAAACTCTCTGAAGCCTCCTTCTTACTCAGGGTAAACCTTACCAAGTCTTTATCATGACATAAAAGGCCCTACAGGATCTGATTTCCTATTTCTTTTCTCACTTCATTTCCTACTACTCTCCCTCTCTATTCAGATCCAGCCATGCTAGCATCCTTCTTGATCTTTCAGCACTCTAGGCATGTTCCCAATTCAGAGCTTTTGCAGCTTTTCTTCTTTCTACATGGAATGCTCTATTCCTCTATCCACCATCCTCACGTACTCACCCCACCCCACACCCCAGATATCCACATAGCTTGCTTCTCAATTCTTTCAGATTGACTCAGCAGTCACCTCCTTTGTGCAAATTTACCTAGCTATCCCATCTGTAATTTAAAAGCCAAGACCCAATATTTTACATTCCTCTGTTCTGCTTTAGTTTCTCCTATGCATATCACTTTACAAGATGAATTTTTTGCTTTTATTTCTTTTTCATTTTCTTTGTTCTAACTAGAGTGTAAGTAAGCTCTATAAAGGTAAGGGATTTGTCTGTTGATCATTACATTCCCAGTGCCGAGAACACTGCCAGATACATAAAAGAAGCTCAAAAACTTTTGTTGAACAAATGAATGAATGAATGAATGATAAGACCAAATTTGAACACTCTGACTTCATGAATTACTCCAATATATTATTGTTGCCTTATATTTTATTCTATTTATTCTTTTTAAAAAGTAAACATTATTGTTGTTTCTTTACCATCAGAATCCATTTAAATTTGCCTATATTTTTACCACTTTCTTTGCTCTTCATTCTCTCTTGCATTTTACACCTACCATCTATGATCAATTTCCTTATGCCTGAAATATATCCCTTAGAATTAAAGTTAATAAGTGTGTGCTTGTTATAAGATTTCTCAATTCTTTTCTCTAAAATTGTTTTTTTTCCCTAGGTAATAGTTACCTTCTTTCAGCACATCAAAAGTGTCATTTCTCTGACTTCTGACTTTCATTATTGCAGATGAGCTCTCAGTCTAACTATTAATCCATTGAAAGAAATTGTCTTGATTATTTAGTATGTGTGGTAGGTGGAAAATCACCCCCAAAAACATGTCCATGTCTTAATCTCTGGAATATGCCCTGTTACTTTATTTGGAAAAAGAATATTTGCATATGTAGTTAAATGAAGGATCTTGAGATGAGAAGATTGTCCTGAATTATTGGGTGGGCCCTAAATGCCACCACAAATTTTCTCATAAGAGAATGGCAAAGGGAGACTTGACATACACACAGGAGAGGAGTCAATCTGACTATGGAGACAGAGATTGAACTGATTTGTCTATCAGCCAAAGAACAACGAGTGGTGGTAGCCATCAAAAGCTAGAAAACTCAAGAAATAGCTTCTCCCCCATAGCCTCAAGAGGGAGCAGCCCCACTGACATCTTCATTTCAAACTTTTGGTCTCCAGAATTGTGAGATAATAAATTTTTGTTGTTTTATTATTTTTTAATTATAATTTATTGTCAAATTGACTAATATACAGTGTGTAAAGTGTGCTCTTGGTTTTTGGGGTCGATTCCCATGGTTCATCGCTTACGATACCCAGTGCTCATCCCAACAAGTGCCCTCCTCAATGCCCATCACCCATTTTCCCCTCTCCACCATCCCGCATCAACCCTCAGTTTATTCTGTTTTTAAGAGTTTTTATACTTTGCCTCCCTCCCTCTCTGTTTGTAGCTATTTTTCCCCCTTCTCTTCCCCCATGGTCTTCTGTTAAGTTTCTCAAGATCCACATATGAATGAAAATATAGATCTATCTTTCTCTAACTTATTTCACTCAGCATAATACCTTCCAGTTCCATCCATGTTGCTGCAAATGGCATGATTTTATTCTTTCTCATTGCCAAGTAGTATTCCATTGTATATATAAACCACATCTTCTTTATGCATTCATCAGTTGATGGAGATTTAGGCTCTTTCATTAATTTGGCTATTGTTGAAAGTGCTGCTATAAACATTGGGGTACCTGTGGCCCTATACTTCAGTAATCTTGTATCCTTTGGATAAATTCTTAATAGTTCTACTGCCAGGTCATAGAGTAGTTCTATTTTTAATTTTTTGAGGAACCTCCACACTGCTTTCCAGAGCGGTTGCACCATTTGCATTCCCACCAACAATGCAAAAATTTCCCGTTTCTCCACATCCTCGCCAGCACCTGTTGCTTCCTGATTTGTTCATTTTAGCCACTCTGATCAATGTGAGGTGGTATCTCAGTGTGGTTTTGATTTGTATTTCCATGATGATGAGTGACATTGAGCATCTTTTCATGTGCCTGTTGGCCATCTGGATGTCTTCCTTGGAAAAGTGTCTATTCATGTCTTCTGCTCATCTTCACTGGATTATTTGTTTTTCAGGTATTGAGTTCAGTAAGTTCTTTAGGGATTTTGGATACTAACCCTTTATCCAATATGTCATTTGCAAATATCTCTTCCCAACCCGTCAGTTGCCTTTTAGTTTTGTTGATTGCAGTGAAGAAGCTTTTTATCTTGATAGGTCCCAATAGTTCATTTTTGCTTTTAATTCCCTTGCCTTTGGAGATGTGTCAAGCAAGAAATTGCCTGCTTTCTCCTCTAGGGTTTTGATGGTTTCCTGTCTCACATTTAGGTCTTTCATCCACTTTGAGTTTATTTTGTGTATGGTGTAAGAAAGTGGTCTAGTTTCATTCTTCTGCATGTTGCTGTCCAGTTCTCCCAGAACCATTTGCTAAAGAGGCTGTCTTCTTCCATTGAACACTCTTTTCTGCTTTGTAAAAGATTAGTTGGCCATACTTTTGTGGGTTTAATTCTGGGGTTTCTATTCTATTCCATTGGTCTATGTGTCTGTTTTTTGTGCCAATACCATGCTGTCTTGATGATTACAGCTTTGTAGTAGAGGCTAAAGTCTGGGATTGTGATGCCTCCCACTGTGATTTTCTTCTTCAATATTACTTTGGCTATTTAAGTTCTTTTGTGGTTCCATACAAATTTTAGGATTGTTTGTTCTAGCTTTGAGAAGAATGCCGGTGCAATTTTGATTGGGATTGCATTGAATGTGTAGATTGCTTTGGGTAGTATTGACATTTTAACAATATTTATTCTCCCAATCCATGAGCATGGGGTGTTTTTCCATTTCTTTGTGACTTCTTCAATTTCCTTCATAAGTTTTCTATAGTTTTTAGCATACAGATATTTTATATCTATTCCTAGGTATTTTATGGTTCTTGGTGCAATTATAAGTGGGATCTGTTTATTTTTTTTCTGTTGTTTCATTATTGGTATATAAAAATGAAACCAATTTCTGAACATTGATTTTGTACCCTGTGACTTTGCTGAATTCATTTATCAGTTCTAGCAGCCCTTCAGTGGAGTCTTTATGGTTTTCCATGTAGAGTATCATGTCATCTGCCAAAAATGAAAGTTTGACTTCTTCTTTGACATTTTTTATGTCTTTTACTTCATTTTGTTGTCTGATTGCTGATTCTAGGACTTCCAACACTATGTTAAACAACAGTGGTGAGACTGGACATCCCTGTCATGTTCGTGATCTCGGGGGAAAGCTCTGTTTTTCCCCATTGAGGATAATATTAGCTGTGGGCTCTTTATATATGGTTTTTGTGATGTTTAAGTATGTTCCTTCTACCCCAGCTTTCTTGAGGGTTTTTATTAAGAAAGGATGTTGTACTTTGTCAAATGATTTTTCTGCATCTATTGACAGTTCATACAGTTCTTATCCTTTCTTTTACTCATGTGTTGTATCACATTGATTGATTTGTGAATATTGAACCAGCCTTGCAGCCCAGGAATGAATCCTGCTTGATCATGGGGAATAATTCTTTTTATATGCTGTTGAATTTGATTTGCTAGTATCTTGTTCAGAATATTTGCATCCATGTTCATCAGAGTTTTTGGCCTGTAGTTCTCCTTTTTTGTGGGTCTCTGTCTGGTTTGGGAATCAAGGTAATGCTGGCTTCATAGAATGAGTCCAGAAGTTTCCCTTCCATTTCTATTTTTTGGGGACAGCTTGAGAAGGATAGGTATGAA
The DNA here is from genome assembly GCF_027475565.1 of Acinonyx jubatus. Taxonomy (NCBI): domain Eukaryota; kingdom Metazoa; phylum Chordata; class Mammalia; order Carnivora; family Felidae; genus Acinonyx; species Acinonyx jubatus. Next base: position 63,974,885 of record NC_069391.1, read on the forward strand.
CTCTGCTTTAAATGTCTGATAGAATTCCCCAAGGAAGCCATCTGGTCCAGGACTCTTATTTGTTGGGAGATTTTTGATAACTGATTCAATTTCTTTACTAGTTATGGGTATGTTCAAATTTTCCATTCCTTCTCATCTGAGTTTTGGTAGTGTGTGGATGTTTAGGAATTTGTCCATTTCTTCCAGGTTGTCCAGTTTGTTGGCATATAATTTTTCATAGTATTCCCTGATAATTGCTTGTATTTCTGAGGGCTTGGTTGTATTAAATACAGTTTCATTCATGATTTTATCTATTTGGGTCCTCTCTTTCTTTTTGAGAAGCCTGGCTAGAGGTTTATCAATTTTGTTTATTTTTTCAAAAAACCAACTCTGAGTTTCATTGATCTGCTCTACTGTTTTGTTTTCTTTTTCTTCTTTTTTTTTTTTTTGGATGCTATATTGTTTATTTCTGCTCTGATCTTTATTATTTCTCTTTATTATTCCTTCTGCTGGGTTTGGAGTTTCTTTGCTGTTCTGCTTCTAGTTGCTTTAGGTATGCTGTTAGATTTTATATTTGGGATTTTTCTTATTCTTTGAAATAGGCCTGGATTGCAATGTATTTTCCTCTTAGGACTGCATTTGCTGCATCCCAAAGGGTTTAGACTGTTGTGTTTTCATTTTCATTTGTTTCCATATATTTTTAATTTCTTTAATTGCCTGGTTGACCCATTCGTTCTTTAGTAAGATGTTCTTTAAACCTCCATGAATTTGGAGGTTTTCCAAACTTTTTATTGTGGTTGATTTTAAGTTTCATGGCATTGTGATCTGAAAGTGTGCATGGTATGCTCTCAATTCTTTTATATTTATTGAGGGATGTTTTGTGACCCAGTATGTGATCTATCTTGTAGAATGTTCCATGTGCTCTTGAGAAGAATGTGTATTCTGCTGCTTTAGGATGAAAAGTTCTAAATACATCTGTCAAGTCCATCTGGTCCAGTATATCATTCAGGGCCATTGTTCTTTATTGATTCTCTGTCTAGATGATCTGTTGATTGTTGTAAGTGGAGTATTAAAGTCCCCTGCAGTTACCACATTCTTACCAATAAATTGCTTATGTCTATGATTCCTTGCTTTATATATTTAGGTACTCCTGAATTCGGTGCATAAACATTATAATTGTTAGCTCTTCTTGATGGATAGACCCAATAATTATGATATAATGCCCTTCTTCATCTCTTGCTACAGCCTTTAGTTTAAAATCTAGTTTGTCTGATGTAAGTATGGCTACTCCAGCTTTCTTTTGACTTCCAGTAGCATGATAGTTCTCCATCCCCTCAATTTCAATCTGAAGGTGTCCTCAGGTCTAAAATGGGTCTCTTGTAGAGAGCAAATAGATGGGTCTTTTTTTTATATATATATCCATTTTGATACCCTATGTCTTTTGATTGGAGCATTTAGTCTATTTATATTCAGTGTTATTATTGAAAGATATGGATTTAGAGTCATTGTGTTATCTGTAGGCTTCATGCTTGTAGTGATGTCTCTGGTCCTTTGTGGTCTTTTTGCAACATTCCACTCACAGAGTCTCTTTTAGGATCTCTTGTAGGTCTGCTTTAGTGGTGATGAACTTCTTCAGATTTTGTTTGGGAAAACCTTTATCTCTTCTCCTATTCTGAATGATAGTCTTGCTGGATAAAGGATTCTTGGCTGCATGTTTTTCTTATTCAGCACACTGAAACTTTCCTGCCACTCCTTTCCGGCCTGCCAAGAGAGTCAGTAGATAGGTCTGCTACTACCCTTATGTGTCTACACTTGTAGGTTAAGGCCCCGTTTGCCCCTAGCTACTTTCATAATACACTCATTCTGCCAGTTTCACTATGATATGTCATGTAGATCAATTCAAGTTATGTCTGAAGGGAGTTCTCTGTGCCTCCTAGATTTCAATGTCTGTTTCCTTGCCCAGATTGGGGAAGTTCTCAGCTATGATTTGTTCAAGCACACCTTCAGCCCCTTTCCCTCTCTCTTCTTCTTCTGGAACTCCTATGATACAGATATTATTTCATTTCATTGAGTCAGTTCTCTAATTCTCCCCTTGTGGTCCAGAATTTTTTTATCTCTCTTTTTCTCAGTGTTATCTTTTTCCATAATTTTATCTTCTATTTCACTTATTCTCCTCTCTGCCTCTTCAATCCTCACTGTCACTGCCTCTAGTTTATTCTGAACCTTATTTACAACATTTTAAAATTCATATGACTATTTTTTAGTTCCTTGATCTCTGCAGCAATTGATTCTTTTCTGTCTTCTATGCTTTTTTCAAGCCCAGCGATTAATCTTATGACTATTATTCTAAATTCTTTTTCAGTTATATATTTTTTTATCTGTTTTGATCAATTCTCTAGCTGTCATTTATTCCTGGAATTTCTTTTAAGGAGAATTCTTCTATTTCATCACTTTGGCTAGTTTTCTGTCCCTTAGTGTTTTAAAAGCTTGTTATGTGTCCTGCAACTGTGAGCACTACCATATAAAGGGGGGTCATACACTGTCCAGGGCCTGGCCCTTCAGGATGTGTTTTTTGCAGTGTGTTACTTGCTCTCTGTTGTTGTGTCTTTGGTTGGTTGCTTTATCTCCCTACTTGTAGTGATGTTTTGGACCCTCCACCAGATGTGCTTTGATTTGTTCATTGAAGTAACCCTGGAAAGGAAAACAAACAAGCAAACAAAAACAAAAGCAAACACACAAACAAAAAAACCCAAAAACAAAAAACCAGAAACACCAGCTGCAGCAAAACAACAGGGTGGAGGTGTTGTTGATGGAAGAGGCCTTATATGATACAAAAAGAGAAATGACAGGGGCAGGGAAAAAGAAAAGAAAAGAAAATTGAGCAGGCAAAGAAACTCTATCCAGAGAGTTAATGGCTTAATCCAGAGAAAGAGAGAGAGGAAAATAAAGAAGGAGATATAGAACAGGTATAAAGGGAATAGATTAAATATGTCTGCTTAAACAAACCAACAACCAGAATAACCAGACTAGAGGAGGAAAGAAATATGAAAGAGAAAAGGAAGGGGGAAAAAAAAAAAAAATATATATATATATATATATATATATACACATATATATATATACATATATACACACACATATATATATATATGTATACACATAATATAATAAGAATTGTCCAGGAATTAAATCCAGAAAATGCAAAACCACTGGGTGCCTTGGAACCAGTGACAAAGCTGTTTGGGAGGAGAGGCTGTCTGGTTCATTAGCATCAATTCCTCTCCAGTAGATACCAGGCACAGAGGGGCATGGTTTGGTGTAGGCAAGTCCTGCCTTCCCTGTGGGCCTGCTGTCCATCCCCTGAGGCCCCACCTGGCGACATCCCAGTCTCTCCTCCACTAACCAGGTGTCCCAAACCACTCTGTTCAGGCTGTCCTCACTGTGCCGCAGGCTCGAATGAGTTTTTCCCCGCTCCACTGACTCCCACACCTCCCTAGTGTTTGGCTGGGATTTAAACCCCGATGTCTTTAAGGGTCCTGCTCCATGTGCCCTGGTTGGGGGAAGTGCCACTCCTCGTCCATAAATGGTCTCCAGCTGGTGGGCACAGCAGTCTTTGTCTTTTGAACAGTTACATACCTCTTCCCACAGCACTCCAGTGAGGGGATCGCTTTCTCCCACTGTGGACTGTGTCTCTGAACTACTGAGCCCAGAGCTGGATCCCCTACTCCCCAGATGTGCGAACTGGGCAGCTGGCCCCAGTCCAGAGGAAACCCCACAGAGATTGGATCTTTCTCCATCCTGGTCCGTGGCTTTTCTCTTGTCCAAATACAGTCCTACACTTCCCCAGCCTCTCTTTCTCTTCCTTTTGTCTCTCCGCAGAAGAGGATCCCTCCCCTCCATTCTTACCTGGCCCATTTTATCTCTCCCAGTTCGCACTCACCCAAGGCCTGCCAGCTTGTCCCGGTGAGTCCCTGGAGGCATCTCTGTCACTCTTGGAATTCAAAGTCCTTTGGCCTCAACACTGCTATGTTTGAGAGACAAGGGAACTTTGGGTCCCCCTACTACTCTGCCATGTTGGATCCCCCTCCTTTGTTATTGTTTTAAGCCACTATATTAGTGATAATTTCTTACAGCAGCCACAGAAAATGAATACAGCATGTTTGAGGTTCAGTGTGCCTCTTAAATATGTGAATACATGTCTTTAGTCAGTTCTAGAAAATTATCCGTTATCTTTTCAAATATTGCCTTTGCTATTTCTTTCTTTCTTCCTCTTTTGGAAATTAAATATATGTCAGATTTTTCTCAGTACATTAAGCTCTTACCTTCTTTTCTATATGTTCCATTTTCATATTTTTTCTTTATGCTACATTTTGTTTTTGTTTTTTAATTTTTTTTAACGTTTATTTATTTTTGAGACAGAGACAGAGCACGAACGGGGGAGGGTCAGAGAGAGGGAGACACAGAATCTGAAACAGGCTCCAGGCTCCGAGCTGTCAGCACAGAGACTGACGCGGGGCTCGAACTCACAGACCGCGAGATCGTGACCTTAGCCGAAGTCGGCCGCTCAACCAACTGAGCCACCCAGGCGCCCCTCTTTATGCTACATTTTGGATAATTTGTTCTGTTCTGTACTGCAGTTCATGGATTCTGTCTTCTAAAGCTAGTATTTTATTTACTGATTTTATTAAAGCATTTTTTACTTCAACGAGTTTTGTTAGACTCATTTTTTACCTCAATATTTATTTATTTTTGACAGAGAGAGAGAGAGAGAGAGAGAGAGAAGGAGGGGCAGAGAGAGAGGGAGACAGAGGATTTGAAGCAGGCTCCATGCTGACAGCAGAGAGCCTGATCTGTGGCTTGAACTCACCAACCATGAGATCATGACCTGAGCCAAAGTTGGGCAGTTTAACCAATAGAGCCACCCAGGTGCCCCAACTCATTTTTGTATGTGTAACATGTTTCCCATGTTTTATAACTTCCTGTTCCATGCAGACAAATAAGTTGGCATCTAGAAGACCCTTTAAGCTAGATAACAGAGTTCCTAGGAGCCCAAAGGGTGCATGGTTCCACAACAGTTTGATGTGCCTAATTAACAATAACTCCAGAGAGAAAGATGTACCTCAAAAAGAACTGTGTTGTGACTTTTGCCACGGAGTGGAATGAAATACATAGAAATCTATAGTGCTTTTAAATTCATATTGGTTAAAGTGATGCCAGCTCAGACTAAAAGAGGAGATTGATGTTATGATCCTCATTTTCATAATAGGTTGTAAGATTTTAACTGGTACTGATGGTCCTCTCCCCACACCAATTCCACTATTCAGTCTATGTTTCCTTTTAATGGAGAGCTAACTTTCCAGGGTTATTTATCCAATGGACTGACCCAAATCTTTATTAACAGAAATGTAAGCCTTTTGTCGCACTGCACAGGGTTTCTGTGGTCTTCCGCTAATTTTTTACCATTGAACATGGTCAAACCAGTAGATGGGTCTTCTGACTTCCACTCACACTCTTCCCTATTCCTGTTGTGTGACATAAACCCTATTCCCCTGGAAAATCAGAATAAATCAACCCATCCAATGCTTAATCTAACTTTTTCTTGATTACTTAGTGGTTATAGAAGCCTCAAATGATCAAGATGAAAGTCGTAGCTAACAATTAAGTGGTTGTGTACCCATTGGAAGCATTCCTTTCTTCAATATTAAGATTCTAAATCAAGAGACCCTAAAGTAGCAGAGCCAATAAACAAACTTTGCAAGTGACAATAAGGGAAAAAAATTGAAGTGGGTGATAAATATAATAGTGAGAGGTGTCATGCCTTCTTCAACTCATTAATTCTGGCAATGGGAGAAACCACACTATCGGTCATTGATTCCGAGTATATAATGTATCCCTTAAGATAACATGTCAACCTCATAAGATGTTGGCCACACACTCAATCTTTAATTGGCTATTTTGTTGTAAAGTGAAATGCTTTTGAATATGTGGGAAGTGAAACCTATTTCATTTTTCCATTGCCTTACTCCTTTATGGAGTGAGCTTCTTTGTCAAAAGCACAAAGATCATAAGGAATTCAGTAAGATCATGAATGCAATTGCTAGAAGAAACATGGTAGTTGGGAAGCAAATCCAAACCCAAAGTATGTATCTATTTAGACTCATCAATTGTAACAAATGTACTCCTGTGATGGGGAATGCTATTTATGGGGGAGCTATGCTTCTGTGGAGGCAAGGAATACCTGAGAAATAGCTGTATCTTCTGCTCAATTTTGCTGTGATCCTGAAACTGAGCTAAAAAATAAAGTCTATTTAAAAAAAAAAAGGTATCTACTTCATGATCATGCCCCCTTCTCTGAACCAACTTGCCATGGGTCAGGCTGGCTTGTCCTCCCAGGCATAATTGACTGTTTGTTATTGGGAAGGCTTCTAGTCATCAGCAGGCTATTAGTAGTTACATTTTCTGGAAATCAAAAGGAATGCAACATGGATGAATCTTAAAAAATATTATGCTCAGTGAAAGAAGCCAGATTTCCAAAAACACTTTTTATATAAAATTCTAGAACTGGCAAAACATACTCAATTTATTGTGATTGAAATTAAATCAGTGGTTACTTTGAGAGTGTGGGGTGGGCTAAACTAGGTAGCAGAACAAGGGAGCTTTCTGGTGGATAGAAATTTATTTATTTATTTATATTTATTTTAAGTTTATTTATTTTGAGAGAGAGAAAGCACAAGTGAGGCAGGGGAAGAGAGAGAGGGAGAGAGAATCCCAAGCAGGCCCCCCATTGTCAGTGTGGATCCTGATGTGGGGCTCGAACTCACAAATGTGAGATCATGACCTGAGCCGAATTTAGACACTTAACTGACTGAGCCACCCAGGCGCCCCGGGGATAGATACTTTCTATATCTTACTCAGAGATATTAATTTGTTAAGTCCTGTGGAGAAATAAAGTTAAGATCTGTGCTTTTTACTGGATGTAAGTGACATCTCAATAAACTTAACACATGATATATGTATGTGTATGTATACAAATATATGTGTATACGTATATCTGTTCTTTGTCCCACTCCTTTCCATTCCTCCTTTGAGAAGATATAAGATCTAGGATCTAGATAATACAATCCCAGAGAAAGGAAATTCCAAGGCCCAGATGGAGAATAGAGGTCTGCAGGAGGGAATTCTCTAAATAATGGAACAGATAGATCCCTTCACAAGGAAGCCTTAGGACTTCTTGTGGAAAGTTGTACTGAGAGGCAGGTGTGGGAAAGAAAACTAAGGAAAAGAAAATGAAAGGCAATCATTAACTTCAAAAAGGAAAAGGAAACTACCATGATCAGAGTACTCTATAATACTCAGCTGAGGGTATGGGGCACCTGGGTGACTCAGTCGGTTAAGCGTCCGACTTTGGCTCAGGTCATGATCTTGCGGTTTGTGAGTTCAAGCCCCGCATTGGGCTCTGTGCTGACAGCTTGGAGCCTGGAGCCCGCTTTGGAATCTGTGACTCCCTCTCTCTCTGCCCCTCCCCTGCTAATGCTCTGTCTCTGTCTCTCAAAAAATAAACATTAAAAAAATTTTTTAAAAATACTCAGCTGAGGATAATATTTACATAATCATAATAATGTAAATACAACATATTAACCAATCCTAAAATTTGTAACATAATTATATTGGGGGACAGAGGAGGGAAGGCTGAAGGGATGGATCCGCTACAGTAATGTGAGGTGAGTAGATAAAATGGATGAATGAAAAGTAGGGTATACACATTAGAATTACATACATGTAAATGCCAGGAAAAAGTAGCTTAAAAAGTTGAAAGTAGTTGCTCAGAGGAAAGGAATGGAGCATGAAGAAAGCAGGAAACACTGTGCTTTGGCACAAACTATTGACTATCATTTCTCTTTATGAATATTATACACATGCCACATTGATAAAATAATAATTACCTAAAAACTGTTGTGGACTTTAAATTGTATTTACAAGGTAACATTAGCCTTTTCCAACTATAGAGTTCAACCTCCTAGGGATGTTTCTAGAGCAACTTGAAAACAAATCTGAAGCCATTTACTAAGTAAGGTAGTTTATTAATTCAAGAGGCTCTGGAGACACACACAACAGACACTGCAATTTATCTTCACTCATTTATTTGTTTACTTGTTTCAGAGATTCAAGCTGAAACCATATACACAAACAAACAAACAAAAACATTGAAAGCAGCTCAGCAGGAAGGAAGAAATGGGAACACTTAACCTCCCTGCTGTGAGTGGGAGTAAGGACGCTCTCTCCTTAGGCAATTTGCAGACTGGAAAATCCCTTTACCACCATCAACCAGTCAATTAAATAGGGTACTTCCTCAATTCTAAGATCATGCATTCTGATACCCAATATTAATTTAATAACAACTTTGAGTCAGGCAGGGGAGGGGTGACTGGCAAGCCTACTTTGGCATGAATTGCAAGATGCATGCCAGGTTCAGAAATACTAATATATGAAGACTGTGCATCTTTCAACTGAAGGAAACTTTAAATACCTTGTTTCTTGATTTTCCACATGTCCCATCTGGGGCCTATTGGTTTCAATATATACATATTTTTCAAATTTTATTTGAGAGAGAGAGAGCGAGAGAGAGAGAGCATGTATGAGCAGGGAAGAGGGGCAGGGGGAGAGAGAGAGTCCCAAGCAGCCACCATGCTCAGCATGGAGCTGAATGCAAGGATCCATCCCACGACCTTGGGATCATGACCTGAGCCAAAATCAAAAGTCAGACGTTCAACCAACTGAGCCAGCCAGGCGCCCCTGGTTTCAGTATTTTTATACAGCTGTTTTACTGGAAGCAGTCTCCAGGGTCTAACTGAGGACCTTGCTCCCTCAGCTGTATTGTCAGCTGCCAACAGCTCTTGACAGAGTCCTTTCCTATGATTTGCCTTTGGCTCAGAAGAGACATTTTCCCCAAGCTCATGCCCCCTCCCCAGAACAGCTTGCATTGCAGAATTGTGGGGGAGGGGTGTGAAAGGCCTTTGAGCCCCAGAGCTGCCTGGGAGTTGGCTGAGGCCTTTGTTGAGACTGCCGGGCACCTCAGCTTCTCCCTCTGCCCAATCCTGCCTGGAGGATCCCCTCCATGCATGTAAATCCCGAGAACACTCCCCAACAGAGCACCAGTATGCAAATCCCTCAGAAACAGCTTCCTGGGAAGCCAACCTGGAACAAAGTCGAAGTCTAATTTCAGATTTTGGCCTCCTTTCATGCCGAAGGTAAGATTCTCTTGGCATGTAAGGTTTTTAGGCCTGAGGACATCATCTGTCTCAGTGTGAAAATGAAAGCATCATACCTGAAGCCTTGATTTACTTCCTAAGGCCCAGGGCTGGTGCTTTTCTGGGCCAAAGCCATTCTCTTAAGTTCCTGAAGATGTGACTCAGAGGCAGGCTACCATCCTGCTGTACCACTGAAGTGACAGAATCTGACTTCTGAAAATTACTGTCCCTGAGCCTTCATGTCCTTTTGTGTAAACTGAGGGTAAAAGAAAGAATTGCTGGAAAGCATTTAGCACAGGCCTAGTGTGTGGCAAGGGCTCACAGAGCATTCTTTCCCATTCCCAGTCATCCGCCCTCACCCATGAGGGCGATTTGCTCTCAACATCCTACATAAGGTCAGGGAAATGGGCTCAGCCTGGCTCAGAGAGGTTGCCACTTGGGGCCTTCAGTTAGGGATAGAATCAACCGGACAAGACTTCCAAGGTGCAGCAGGCCACGGAGGGTGCTGCCTGGGGTCTCACCCCAGCCCCAGGGAAAAGGCCACTGCATTCAATGACCCAAGAGGCATTGAGGAGAGAGCTTAGGCTGCCTCTGGTTCCCTTGGGAACTGGAGGGGGTGTCCGGATGTGTCCCCTTTCTGCGTTCAGCTGGGAATGAGCTGGTGGAGTATTTTCCCCTCCAAGCAGAGAATTATCTGTTCCTCCCCCGCCCCTCCCCCACCTCCTGCCCCATCCACTCGTAGCTCACTGGTTCTCTGGGCAACCCCAGTTAGCAGTTTGGGCCTTTCTTCCTGCACACAATTGACATGGAGATCCCGAATCTGGTCCATTCAAACATCACATGGAACACTCCGTTTTTGTCACTGAGCTTCTAGAAACGTGATCTTATCCAACCCAGACAAAATGGAACTGGCTTGTCTTCTCCCAGTGACAGTGTGTTTCCTCCCATGGCATGGCATTTTCTGTAACTTTTAGATTTAACATTTCAAATTATTTTTAATGGGGGCTCCTATAGATGCTAGCTTCTGGTTATTTTTTTTTCCCCAAATGCTGAAAGGTTTGATTCTTCCATCTATCCATCAACAAATCTCATTGAATGACGGTGCTCAGTGACCCAGGATGCCACTGGAGACAAAACAGACCATACATATTTTCTGGTCTCCCTGGAAAATTAGTGCAAACACTTTCATCACTGCAGAGAAGGAAAATATGCACAGGGAGGTGAAGATTTGCTTTTGTTTTGTCTTGTTTTGTTTTCCTAAGAAGAGACTTCCCCCTCATCCAAACAGTGAAATTCATATTGTTCTTATTTGTCTGCAAATTAACCAGTTAACTAGAATCCCTACATTCACTCATTTTTGCAAGCCAAGGCCCTTTTTTCTCTCCACCTCCTAGTCACCCTTATTCTAGGATCACCATCTTTCTCCCCTCCAGGACTGTTTGGAATTCATTCTGGTTTTGCCCTGCCGTGTTAAAAGTAACATTTAAAATATTTTAATTTGATTTCTTATCCCATCTGTCTTCCTTTTTTAACCCCATTTTAAAGAATCCCCTTTACTCTACGAACAGCCTGCTTTTAATTCGGTGGAAAACTGGTTGGATTGCACAGTCCCTTTTCTCTCTCCTGTTAGATTTTCCCTTTTATGAAAGATACAATCTAACCCTCTGGAAATGAAGCAGGAGGAGAAGCAGGGGCTCCTGGCCTTACTGCAGCCCTCACGTTGTGCTGTCTGGGAAGTCGTCCCCTCTGTTGGGTGGAGAGGACAATTAATCTCTTCCTACATGGAAGTGGTGCCTGAATGCTTTAAGATGAAAATGTTTGTGTACAGGGTGGTCTATTTAAAACAGTTCCCATATGATGCAATGCAACTTGAAAAGGAAACCCTTTCAGATGACTCACCCATTTAACAATAATAATTAGCATTGGAGAATCTCGTTTAGAACACTCAGAAGAAGAATAGTTTATGATTTCTTAAGAGTTCACACACTCCCTGGAGCTTCAATCAAGGCAGCGTATTAAAGCCTGACATTCATTTTCATTTGTAAAAATTTGGAGAAGAGGAGACCAGGTTTACTGACAATTCAAGAGAAAAGGACTTAGGGAATTTAGGAGACTTCAAATCCAGCTAAGCCATTAGGGCAACCTAGTTATTCAAACAGCCAATAAGATGTTGGGATGCATTAATAAAAGCATAACGAATGTCTCAAACAACAGAGGTGATGATCCCATTGTACTCTTTAATGGTCAGGCCATATTTGGGGTATCTTTTCAGTTATAGGTGATGAATTTTAAAATAGATATCAATAAACCAGAAAGCAGCCAAAGAGGGCAGCCTGAAAAATGAAAGATCTAGAAACCATACAAAATAATCATTCCTAGATTAGCTAGGAGAACAAGGTTCAGAGTTAAACAGAATTGGGTTACAGGCCCAGCTCTATAAATTACTAGTTGTGACCTTGGACAACTCACTTAACCTTGCCTCTGTATTATCATCTATAAAAATGGGTATAATAATACCCAGGAATAAGATCATTCATGTATACCTGATGCCCAGTGCCTGGCATATAACATGTGCTCAATAAGTATTAGTATTATTGTTAACACTGACAACAAAAATCATCATTATGCTATTACTTTCTAGTTGTGTAACAATTTATATGTAACACATAAATTGACTTTGTATTATCATGTTTTCTAACATACACATGTAATATGAGTTGGGCACTGCTGTTCTCATTTTCAGAAGTAGAGAACCTCCTTGGCCCCAAGGATCCTTTCTTTTATGCTCAGCTGCCAAGCACCAATCTCCTATGCCGCTGCCATAAAGTCCTCACAGCCGGCACCAGCAGCTGACAAAGTGAAGCCACCGTAAGTCTGAGGAGGGGCTGTGGACAGCCCCAGATGGAGAGTCACTGTGATCACAGAGCCTCTAGTCAACCTGGTCCTAAATGTCCACTGATGGATGAGTGGACAAAACAAATGTGGTATATACGTACAGTGGAATATTATTCAGCCTTAAAATTTAAGGAAATCCTGTAATATGTGACAACATTGGATGAACCTAGAACATAATGCTAAGAGAAATAAGCCAGTCACAGACAAATATGCATGATTACCTAAATTAATCAAACTCATGGAAGCAAAGAATAGAACTGTGGTTGCCAGGTGCTGAGGGGGGTGAAAATGGAGTTGCCAATCAATAGGTATAAAATTTCAGTTATGCAAGATGAATGAGTTCTAGAGATGTACCATACAATAATTGTGCCTATAGGTAACAATGCTGTATGGTACACTTAAAAAAAAAACAGGTTAAGAGGGTCCATCTCATCTTAAATATTCTTACCACAAAAAATAGAGAGAGAGGGAGAGGTCTAGCCAGCAAGAAAAGGCAACTTCTTAAAGTGATATGTGTGTGTATGTGTGTGTGCACCCATGCACATATGACAGAAAGAGAAAGAGATGAACTGATGTATCAGTTCAAATTATACCAGCATCCTTTTAGGTTGACCGAGGTCATATCAACACTCTGCCTTAAAATAGAACAAATAGGAGCACTGGGGTGGCTCAGTTGGTTAAACGTCCGACTCTTGATTTTGGCTCAGGTCATGATCTCACGGTTTGTGAGTTCTAGCCCTGAGTCAGGCTCACACTGACAGTGTGAAGCCTGCTTAGGATTCTCTCTCTCTCCCTCTCTCTCTCTTTCTCTTTGCTCCTCCCCTGCTTGCTCTCTCTCTCTCTCTCTCTCTCTCTCTCAAAATAAATAAATAAACTTAAAAAAATAAAGCAAACAGTATGGCAATGCCAGGAATAAAAATAGAGGCATTGAGAGTTAACCAACTGTTTTTTAAAAAAGTATTGTGTATGTGAGTGTGTGTGTTCATGTTTGAAAGGAAAAATATTTTAGGGTTAATATTGGTTCTCTCTACTTAATAGATTAAAGGTGTTTTTTCTGTTTGATCTCAACTGCACTTTCCAATTTTTAATTTTTTTACAACGAATTTGTCTTACTGAATGATAAAGGACAAGTAAGACTTTCATGACGGTCTTGGCTATACTGATTCACAGAAACTAGAAATGCCCCAATTTCCAAAAGATGGCGAGTTGACAGAGCCTACGAGTGTCCATCCAATATCCATTTTCTCCTTGTCCCTTACCATCAGCCTGAGACTTTACATGGGTCAGCACTGGGCCCAGAAATCACTCACTTTCCTTTGCATCCTGGGCTGGTCACACAACCCACTTCTAATAGATAAGATGTGAGCAGAAGTCACTGGGTGGGTTTTAACTTTATTCGCCTGTAGCAATAGGAAGAGTTTGTATGAAACATGAATTCATGCATTTTTCCTACCTAAGAAAACTAAGACAGAACTAAAGATCGTGAAAGCCAGGTGGGCAAACACCTGGAAATAGCATATTGGACAGAATCCTTAATAAGGTACAACCCCCCTTTGCCTTCATTGCAAAAATGTAGAACTGCAGTTAGACTCCACCATTTTGGGGGTCTTTTCAATTGATCTAGACAAAGCAGTGGTAGAAACCAAGGTAAAGGAGGCAGGTGAGGTGTGAGTCTTTTCCTCTCCTAAATTTGGTAATTCTGAATGTCACAAAGGTCCTTTGTTTCAGAACACTGTGTGTTCCAAGCAATTCCCGGAATTTTTTAAATGGCTTCCATTTTCCTGGAGGAGTAGCTTGTAATGATCTGCTTGGCTCTCTGCCTTTAACAGCCCTCTACTGGAGTCACTTAACCCCCAATTTGTAGATTCAGCCCTGCTCCCAACCCTGTCCTCAGGCGGAGGGAAGGTATGTCCACCCAGCCTCTCCTGCCTGTTTTTACTGGTCACCAGCTCATCTATGAAGAGCAAGGATCCCTGTTAGTCTCTGGCAGAGACGGGCATTTACTCCTGGCTAGGAATGAAAAACAAAAGATGTATTTATTTTTAAATGTCTGTTTGTAAATGTAAAACAAAGGTGAAATCTTAGAAAAATAAGTACTCCCAAACACTTGGCAAGTATCAGCCTTCCTAGGTGGTCAAGGCGTTTAGTGCATGGGGACCTTCTGCTTCCAATTGGTCACAGGAGGCTTAGGGGATCCTTTAGGATTTATTCTAATTTTCCAGGAAATATCCCACTTAAAGGGAGAAAAAAATACTAAAAAAATAATCCCATGAAGCCTCCATTATACAAGACTTAACATACAGCCTCTTCCTTTAAAAACTTGCACATTTCCATACTATCCTATTTTTATTCAGCACAGTCAAAACTGTGCTGCTTTTTTTTTTATAATTTAAAGAAAGTAATTTGATGAAATTTAACAGCCCTAATGAATTAAGCTGAGGAAAATGCAGAAGGCTTTAATAACAGCAAACCTATTGAAATGAAAGAGCCTATACATTGTTCTACTGACAGACTTACTAGCAGAGCAAACCAGATGTAGGTTGCCAAGGGAAGTTCAGCTTGTAAATTGTAAGAAAAGAATATATTGCCAGGCTCTGCTGAGCTCTGTTATTTCTTCATTAAAATGCACTGTCAATCAGGTTGAAAAGAAATGTCTAATTAACACCATAGGGCACCAAAAAATTTAGTGTCAGAAACTCAGCTGCTATCCCCCTTTACAACTGTATCTCTCTAAGCAACTCTATTCCTCTCTTTCAACCCTCCCCCAACAACAGAACCCCTCCCCCATATCCTACTTGCTTATGATCAAAAGCGTCAGAGAAATTGCAAAATGCATTGCATTACACAATTCCCTCTTTATAGCTGTGAACCAGCTAGAACTAAAGTTTCCAGCAACTTCTCTTCTTTGTATGCCTGGTATCCATGCAAAGACTCAAATACAATGGAACATAACGAAAACCAATGGTCCATCTTGAGATCTCTCCTTCCAAGATACGGAAGAATTAAAAGAGTTCTAGCCTGGCAGAGTCTAGTCCTGGCTTTACTACGAAGCCACTTGTGGGTCTTGGGGGATGTTCCTTCATAGTACTGAGCCTCAGTTTCACCATTCATAAAACAGAGGTAAGTAATAAAAGGTCTTGTCAGTCCATGTCAAGGATTGCTTCAAGGATCAAATGAGACAAGGTGTATACAAGGGCTTTGTAACATTTAACGCACGATTATTGTTACCCCAGTGTCAGCAGAGTTGTCTGAAGTCCATATGTGTTTGGTTAGTAGGAGGCTTACTGCCTCCAGAAGGGTCATGGTCCCTCAGCTCTCCTCTGCTCACACATTGCTCATGCCCAGTGATGGGCACTCTTAGGGACTGAGTGGAAGCTGAGTTTGGAGGAAGTTCTAGAAAAAGGAAATACAAGATGTTAATTAGAGACTCTGAAGTTTAGACTAGAATCCTCTCCACTCCTTCAACATCCAGGCACCAAATACTGTTGGTTTCTCCATCATAATGCCTCTCTCCCTTCCACACATTCTTTCCATTTTCATCTTTCTTCGGATCACACACTGGCATTCCTGCCATGGACTTGCTGATTGATTTTTGTGCCACCTTCTCCCTCTAGTCTTTTCTGCACATAGCTATCAGATTAGTCCTAGTTAAACCCCACTCAGCATACATCAGTCTCACTTCTGCAGATTTCAGCGATTCAGTTGGGTCTCTATACAAAGGACCATATTCTTCACCTGGCATTTGAAGCTCCCACATATGCCAGTATGTGCATCACAGGCTCACCTCCCATCACTTCCTTTCTAAGTCTGTCTGGTCATTTTTAAGCCTTTTGTTCCTTACTCATACTTTTAATAGCCCTTTTTATTTCTTCAAATATAATCCAACATAGTTATTGTATATTCTGTGTGTGATCATTCTAATGTTTGATGTCTTCTCTGGTCTGGTTCTACTGTTTGCTGTTTTGCAGACTCTCATTCATGGTACCTTGTTTACTTACATGTTTTCTGATTTAAAAAAAAATGAAGCATTATCAATAATAACCAAACTATGGAAAGAGCCCAAATGTCCATTGACTGATGAGTGGGTAAAGAAGATGTGATACACAGACACACACACACTGGAATATTACTTAACCATCAAAAAGACTGAAATCTTGCCATTTGCAACAATGTGGATGGAGCTAGATGTATTATGCTAAGTGAAATAAGTCAGTCAGAGAAAGACAAATACCATATGATTTCACCCATATGTGGAATTTAAGAAACACAACAAATGAACATATGGGAAGGGGACAAAAAGAGAAAGAGAGAGAGAAGAAAACAAACATAAGAGACTCAACAATAGAGAACAAACAGCATTGATGGAGGGAGGGAGGTGGAGGATGGGCTAGATGGGTGATGGGTATTAAAATGGGTACATTTTATGATGAGAACTGGGTGTTATATGTAAGGGATGAATCACTATATTCTGCTCCTGAAACTAATACTGTACTCTATGTTAACTAACTGGAATTAATATAAAAATCTGAAAATAAATTGATTCACATTCTCTATAATTTTATCTAAAAAATTATTTGAGGACTGAATTTAAGGTACATTCTTCCAGAGAGAATTTTAGTTTGCATCTGCCATGCATCTGTGCATTTGGTTCACTTTGAACGAAATTCTTGGCTTCAGGTTTAACTTTCAGCAACTTAGGAATGCTTGGCTGGCTCAGTCAGTAGATCATGTAACTCTTGGTCTCAGGGTTGTGAGTTTAAACCCCACATTGGGCATGGAGTTTAAAGGAAAAAAAAAAGTAATAACGAACCTGCAGCATGTTAGGAATACAGGGAACTTCAATGATTTGGTAAAAATATCTACAAAAAAAGCAACAAATAACATCATATTCTATAGTGAAGTTCATAACAGTTTCCCTCTAAGGTCACAAACAAGACAAAGATGACAGTTCATACCCATCTTATTCAGCATAGTACCATAAGTGCTAGCCACTGCAGTAAGACAAGAAAATGAAATAAAAGGTGTACAGAATGGAAAGGAAGAAATAAACTGTTTCTGTTTGCAGATGATATAACTGGCTATGTATCCCAAGGTATCTATACAAATTTCCTAAAACTGATAAGTGAGTTCAGCAAAGTTGTAAAATGCAAGAGCAATGTATAAATATCAATCATAGGTTAACAATGAACCTATGAAAAATGATATTATGCAGTATCAATTATAATCACTGCAAATAAAGCACAGTATCATTTATAATCATTGAAAATAAAACAAAATACTTAGGTATATGCTTCATAAAGCATGTGCAGAATTTGTATGTTGGAAATTACAAAATGCTGATGAAAGAAATCAAAACAAACCTAAATATATGTAGATACATACTATATTCATGAATTGTTCCCAATTGAAAAATATAGTAAAGATGTCATTTCTCCTTGAATTAATCTATAGGCTTAATGAAATACTATTAAAATCTTCATGAGACTTTTTGTAGACACAGACAAGTTTGTCATAAAAATTAAATGGAAAGGCACAAGCCCTAGAATAACTAAAACAGTCTTGACAAAAGAATAAAGTGGGTAGATTTACTCTATTTGAGGCTTACCATAGTAACTATGGTAAGACCATGTGATATTGGCAGAGGCATAAACACAGAGATGAATAGAACAGAATAGAGAGCTAGACCCACACAAATATGCTCAACTGATTTTTGACAAAGGTACAGAAGCAATTCAATGGAGGGAGGATAGCTTTATCAACAAGGTGCTGAAGCCCTTGCGCATAGACATAAACTTTATAACTGATGCAAAAACCAACCCAAAATGGATCATGGAATTAAATGAAAAATGTAAAACAATAAAACTTTGGGGAAAAATATAGAAAATCTTTAGGATCTAAAGGTAGACATAGAACTCTTAGATTTGATTGTAAAAGCACACTACACTAAAGGTGTACTAAAGTGTACTAAAAAGTACACTAAAGGACAATTTGATCATTTGGACATTATCAAAATCAAAACCTTTTTTTCTGTGAAAGTCCTTGTGAAGAACATGAAAAGACAAGTTACAGACTGGGCGAAAATATTTGCAAATCACCTATCTGACAAAGGACAAGTACCTAGAGTATATAGAAGTCTCAAAACTCAACAATAAAATAAATAAATGAAAAAATAAACAAATAAATAAATCCAATTGAAAATAAGCAAAAGATACAGATATTTTGCCCAAAAAGGATATACAGGGAGCACATGAAATAAGCATATGAAAAGATGCTCAACATCTTTAGTCATCAAGGAAATGCAAACATTTTAAATACAATGAAATATTATTATACACCTATGAGATTTGCTAAAATAAAAAATAATGAGAATACCAAATACTAGTAAGGATGTGGAGAAACTGAATCACCCATACATTTCTGGTAGGAAGGTAAAATTTTACAGCTGCTTTAGAAAACAAATTGGTAGTTTCTTACAAAATTGAACATGCTATCACTGTATGACCCAACAATTGCACTGTTGGACATTTATCACAGAGAAATGAAAACTTATATTTACACACAACTTATACATAAATGTAGGTAACCCCTATATTTGTAAGAGCCAGGGTGTGGATGGTTAAACAAACTTTGCTGCATCTATATCATGAAAAACTGCTCAGCAACAGGAAGGAACTATTGATACAGGCAACATGCAACAAGTTGGATGAATGCCCAGGGAATTGTGCTGAGTGAAAAAAAAACCCACAACAATCCCCAATGGTCAAGGAGGGTGGAGAGGTCACGTGGTGTGCTATGAAAAGGCAACAGAGGAGATCCTTGTGGTGGTAGAACTGTTCTGTATCTTGACTGTATCAACATCAGTATCTTGGCTGTGACACTATACATAGTTTCTAAAGATGTTACCATTGAGGGAAACTGGATAAACACTATACAGATCTCCCTGTATTATTTCTTATAAGTATATGCAAATCTATAATTATCTCAAAATTTAAAAGCTTAATTAAATTTAAAAATAGTTGTGCACACATGGTAATAAGAGACAGAAATGTACGTAGAGGAAGGAATGTAATTCTTCCAGTGTTAAGCAGGGAATTAGGAAAGTTTTCATGGATAATATGGCCTTTGGCTTGATTCTGGCAAGGTGAGTGAATGTTCTCCAGATGGACAAAGAAAGAGAGAAAGAGCATTGAATCAGAGGAAGTATTCCTCCCAGATGGGTAGACAAATTTGTCCACTGTGGGGGAAAAAATATTTCATGATGTATTCCCCCTTTTTTTTTTAGTTTATTTATTTATTTTGAGAAAGAGGCAAAGAATGGAGAGAGAGAATTCTAAGCAGGCTCCACACTGTTAGCACAGAGCCCACTGTGGATCTCAAACTCACAAAACTGAAATCATGACCTGAGCTGAAGTCAAGAGTAGGATGCTTAACCAACTGAGCCACCCAGGTACCTTTGTATTATTTTTTTTAATTGGTATTTCCAGGGATGCGTAAAATCCTCCAAAAGAAATCGTCCAAGAACAGAAGTAATCAGGTCAATTTAGCTTAAATGAAACTGTGTCTCTTCTAATCCATTTTAGTAAAATAAATTAACTTGCTGATAAAGAATTCGAAATTTGGAGGTAACTTCTGAGTTATGATCAATGTAATTATTGTGTTGATTAAATTATTTTTTTAAGTTTATTTATTTTGAAAGAGAGAGAGAGAATGAGTGCACAAGCTTGCACAAGCAAGGGAGGGACAGAGAAAAAGGGAGAAAGACAGAATCCCAAGCACGCTCCACACTGTCAGAGCAGTGCCCAATGCAGGGCTCCAACTCAAAACTGTGAGATCATGACCTGAACCGAAACCAAGAGTCAGACGCTTAACTGACTGAGCCACCCAGGCGCCCCGAAATCATTTTTCCTCAAATATAATTAGGAGAAATAAATGGGTCAATGCTTTCATTTGAGACTCTGTGACATAAGAGATTTCTATAATAATGTATTTGTTATAGAGGTACTTTATTTGTTTTTAGCAAGGTAGCAATGCCTTTGAGGGCGTCTTGCCCCTCTGTTCTGCCTGAACTCTCCATAGGGAGGTCTGAGATTCCAAAACACATCATCATTTTGAAACACAGGTTAATACAAAGATGGGATTAAGATAAACAAATTACCTTAATATCCACTTTGGAATGCAAGTCTTCCAAACAGTGGAATATTTCTCTGCTTACTGTGATCTCATCATCTCATGAATTAATCGGCCTAGAGAAGAGCCTCCCTGACTACCACGTAACTGGAGATAGATTTTAAACCACAAAATCTGATGACACTCCAAAACTAGTTCATGAGACTCCTCTGAGCATATCCGATTATCTACGAATAAAGGAAATATTTGCATTGTTAGGTGGAAAATCTGCAAGTTATTTCATCAGCTCTTAATACATCCATGAGCAAAGCAATGCCAGCAATCCGAAGCTGGCAAGGATGCAGACCTCAGCAGACCGGCAACTGCAATACTTTACCCAGGGCTGGGGTCACCTTTTAAATGTTATTCAGTTATTTTTTTGGTTTTCGGTCATCTAGAATGCTTCATTTATTATCAGACCCCAGACTGAAACTAACTTGTTGAGGTTTATCAGGGCTGACCGGCCCTAGGAAAATGGAGAGAGAGACACAAGCCTCGTGTTTGGCCTCCATCCCCTCTTCCAACTGGTTATTTTTTTCCCTTCACCTTTCTTTAAACTCCCCACGCTCTGGGACACCCCTCCCAATCCACCTGCCTTCTCCTAGAGATCTCCTGGAAATATGGATTTGGAGTGTCACCAGCCTGACCAAGGCAGAGCATCTGCAATACAGTTGAGTTGTAGATGGCCTTTTGTTTTATTCTTAATTTTTTCGTATTTATTTACTTCAAGTAGGCTTCACGCCCCCTAACCTCTGAACTCAAGACCCTGAGAACAAGACCTGCGCTGAGATCAAGAGTCAGGACACTTAACTGATTGAGCCACCCAGGCACCCCAGTGAGCTTTTGTTTTAAATCAGCTTTGAGAAAAGGCACAAAGCAACATGTGTGGGGCCTGGAGAGATCATTGATTTGGTGGCTATATGATGATCCAATGTGGCTGATTCCCAATTGTCAAACAGCGTGGTGGTGTTCTTCCAACACACAAGAAGTCTTTAATAGGCATCTGCCCTGTTCCGGAGGCTCTGCTAGGTACTGGGGACAACAAGAAGATGTAATCCATGCCCTCAGGTGGCTCAAGTTCTACAAAGAACACAGGGACTAACGGAAACAATTAGAACACACAATTAGTTGCTCCACCTTCTAGTTTCCACTGCACTAGGCACAAACGTCTGTTGGCACTTACCTCACACCATGGCTTCTCCAGCTTCTAACAGTGTCAGCCACATAGGCTCTCAGAAGTACCTGATGAAATAATGAATGAATAAACAAATGAACAAGCAAAACATTATTCATGTTACCAACACAGAATGTGGTAGAAGCAATTAACTGGCTGGAGGAAAAGGGAAGTTTTATAAAAGATGGTGATTTGAATTGAGACTTAAAGCACATACACAGTGCCTGACTTTGAATGAGCTTATAAGCAAAGATAGTTTGATCAAGTGGAAGTTCAAGTGGAGAACAGGCATTTGGAGGCAAGTGGAGAAGGTTTCAGGCAGAAGTACCTTCAGTAACTAGCTTAGGACCTGGCACATGGTAGGAACACAAGAAGTATTTACAGAAAGAACGCATGAGTGAATGAATGAATTGATGAACATAACAAATAGCATAGACAAAGTCACCAGTATTGTAAAAAAGTCAGCATATTTAGGGAATGGTATATTTGGAAAATTATATAATCACAGAAGAGAGAAAGAAGACAGGTGGTTAGAACAAAAATAATGGTGGATACAAGAAAAGCATAATGCAAAGAGCTTCTTGGAAAGAGAGGAATTGGACAGGGAGAAAAGAAATTTTTTAAATGAGAGCATGGGAATAGTTCAGGTACTACAGAACCAGAGGTCTGGTTGTTGTGAGAAATGAACTTAACGATTGTATATCACTAGTCAAAAGAGCTTTCAGGCAACAGAACTCTGAAAAGGAATAGAAGTACATAATTAAGAAAAGGCAAAACCTAACAATCATGGTCCAGAAGGAGCTGACCCATAGGAAAATAAAAATAAGAAGAGTCAGGAGAAAATTGATTGTCTTTAAGCCAAGGCAAACCTGAGCGCGCTTTCTTAGACTGTGTATTAGTTATCTGCTGCTGCATAACAAATTAACTCAAAAGTTAGTGGATTTAAACAGAAATAAACATTTACTACCTCACACAGCTTCTGTTCATCAAGAAGTTTAGTTGGTGGTTCTGGCCCAAAGTCTCCCATGAGGTCGCAGTGAAGGTGTTGGCTGGGGCTGATGTCATCTGAAGGCTCTACTGAGGCCAGAGAGTAATCTGCCATGTATTTGTGGGAGTCCTCAGTTTTGCCCTTCAGGGGAGTCTCCACAAAGCTACTGATGTCCTTAGGGCATGAAGCTGGCTTCTCCCCAAGCAAGTATCCCAAGCAAGAGGGCAAAGTGGAAGCTGCAATATCTTTGATGACTGAGTTTTGGAATTCGAATTCCCATTATTTCTGTAATATCTTATTCATTACACAGATCAGCTCTATTCAAAGTAGAGCCTCCACAAGGGTGAATAATCATCCAGGGACTATCTAAGAGACTTTCTTGGAGGCTGGATTGGAGGCTGGTTATCACAAAGTACACTCTATACCTAATCTGATGTTCTCTAGATTTCTCAGACAGGTAGGCTCGATGGCAGGTGACAAAAGTGGCCTTCTACAGATCTGAGATTATGACATCTTTCTCATGGCTGGTAATCCTCTAAAAGCAAAATATTGGTTCCTAATGGTTCTAGCCAGGCTTTCAAAGATGGGACTCATTGGCCTGGCTTGGATCCAATAAGCAACTATGAATCAAATCACCATGATGGGGTGGAGGTGAGGTGTACACACAGGAAATTCCATCTGTACTGCATGTATTGAGCATGAGGGATCTACCAGCAGTGTGGCAGGAGCTAACTCTGGTCAGTTCTGGTTCTGGCCTGGTTCCCCCAAAAAGAAAAGATGCAGAGCAATTAATGAAAAAGGTGGCAGATTCTCTCTATAACCTCAATGTTAAAAAAGACTCACTCTGCTAGGTCTAAGGTCTTCATTGGCTGGCATAACATCACACATGTATCTCCTTGTCTCTTTTTCATCATCATATTTTTACCATCTAAGCATATTGAAAATATAGGTATATCATTTAGCAAAGTTGTGCAAGACTTATACACTGAGAACTATGAAACATGGTTAAGAGAATTAAAGAAAAACTTTAAAAAATACAGAGATATACTATGTTCATAGATTGGAAGACAGAAGATGGTTAAAATGACAGTTATTCCCAAATTGATCTGTAGAGTCAATACAATACAAATCAAAATCCCAGAACATACATTTTGTTGTTCAGATTGATAAGGGGATTATAAAATTCATATGGAAATGCTAAGGACCTAGAATAGCCAAAACAACAGTAAAAAAGAACAAAATAGAGAACTTATATTACCTAACTTCATAAAGCTACAGTAATTTACACAATGTCTTATTAACATTAAGATAGACAAATATATTAATGGAAGAAAATAGAGTCCAGACATAGATAGATAGATAGATAGATAGATATAATCAGATGACTTTCAACAAAAGTACAAAGGTGATTCCATGGATAAGGATTGTCTTGTCAATAAATGGTGCTGTAACAGTTGGCTATGGATATGTTAAAGAAGGAAATTCCATCTATATCTTACACAATATATAAAAATAAACTCAAAATGGATCACACACTGAAATTTAAATCCTAAAACTATAAACGTTCTAGAATAAAATCTTTGAAACTTTGGGTTGATCAAAGCTTTTATAAAACAGCAAAAGAATAACACATTTTTTATTTTATTTTGTTATTTATTTATTTTTACATTTTCAAGATAATTTTTATTAGTTCCTACAAAAAATAGAGAGCACAAGGCAGGGAGGGACAGAGAGAGAGGGAGACACAGAATCCAAAGCAGGCTCCAGGCCCTGAGCTGTCAGCACAGAGCCCGATGCCAGGCTTGAACTCACAAACCATGAGATCATGACCTGAGCCAAAGGCTGACACTCAACCAACTGAGTCACCCAAGAGCATAATACATTTTTTTTTAAATGATGCTAGACTTCATCAAATTAAGATCTTCTACTCTTCAAAAGACAGGTTAAGAAAGTGAAAAGATATGCCACAAAATGGGACAAAGCATTTGCAAATTATATATTGATAAAGGATTTGTATCCAGAATATGAAAAAAAAAACCTCTCAAAACTAAGAAAACAATCCATTCTTCAAAAGTCATCAAAAGATTTGAACAGACTAATGAAAATATTCAGATGGCAAATAAGCCCATGAAAAGATGGTCAACATATTAGTCATTAGGAAAATGCAAATTAAAATCACAACAAGATACTAATACATACCTAATTAGAATGACTAAAATTAAAAGGACTAACTATACCAAGTGTTGGTGAGGAGCAACTGGAATCTCCTACCTTTCTGGTGGGCATATAAAATGCACAGCCAACTTTGGAAGACAGTTTGGCAGTTTCTCACAGAGTTAAGCACATACCTACTGTAAGACCCAGCCATTTGATTTCTAGGGATTAAGATCCAAATTTCTTGGAATTTATTCAGAGGACATAAAAGCATAAAAGGAGTTGTACATGAATATGCATAGCAGCTTTATTTATAATAGTCCCAAACTGAAAACAATGGAAATAAAAATCAATAGATGAATGAATTAAAAAATTGTGATGTTATTTCATGGAATATTTTATATATATATATATATATATATATATATATATATATATAATGCCATGGAATATTATTCAGGGATAAAAAAAAGGCATGAACTATTGATATAATACAACATGGATGAAGTTCAAAATAATTACATTGAGTGTACACCCTCTATGATTCCATTTTTATAAAATTCTAGGAAATTCAAACTAACCTATAGTGTTAAAAATACCATTGGTTACTTGGGAATGGGGGAGAGGCATAGGGAGGACCAGGAGGGAGGAATGACCAAAGGGCAGGAAGACTCTTTTGGGGTGATGTATATGTTCATTGTCTTGATTGTAGTGATGGTTTCACAAGTATATATATGTGTAATTTAAGTCAGTTATAACTCAAGCTGTAAAAAAAATTATGAGATCTTAATTTACCTCCCACTTTTCCCACTTCCACCCTCTGCTTTTGACAACCACTATTCTGTTCTCTGTATCTATGAGGTTGTTTCTTTTCTTTTATTTCTTTTCTTTTCTTTTCTTTTCTTTTCCGCATTGACTTTGTTCATTGTTTATTTAATTTACATTTTTCAAACACATGGTATGCTGCTCTATACTAGAGGACTACAAAGATAGCTGTTAGGGGAAGAAGATAGCAATAGAAACCATCAGAGCTCAGAGGAAAAGTATTGGAGAGCTCGGAAAAAGGTGTTATTAACATTTTCAGGGAAGAAATACCTGAAGAAGGTTGGAAAGACAGTCTTGAACTGATGCTTGAGGAATGAATATGAAGCTTTTTAATGTTATAATCTTTTATCATCTATTAAATTATAAGCAATTCAAGACAAGCACCATGCCTTATATTTCTCAGCTCCCCTTATACCTGCCAGCCTTGCATGGAGTGTGTAATGAATATGTATTTGTGAATTAATAAATTCATATGGATGGACAGATACCCAGACTTCTCAACTTAGAATTTCATTTATACTGAGCAATTCCCACAGTTATCACTAAGCTTTGCAAATTTGTGTTCTTTAACACACACTGAGATAATCTAATTTTTTGAGAATGTGATGGTGACGTTGCCAAAATAAAAATGGGAGCATCTTAGACAATATGGAGATAACAGCTGCCCTTCTGTTATATTAAAATGTTAATCTTGTTTCCTTTAAACATTTTCAATCTGAGGGCAGAAAACATTCATTAAAATGTGAATGGAGTCATATGCCACTAAGGTGTGAAATATTTCAGGTTCACCTTTCAAAACCAAAGTCCACAGTGACCGTGTGGGGCAGGTCATTACTGTTAAAAAATAACTTATGGGTGTCCACCTGCTGTATTCCAGCAGCTACACCTCAACCGGGAACACCATGAGTCTACTAATTACATGCTTGTGATAGCATCAAGTACCAAGTCAATGAAAGAAAAAAGTGTTAGCAAATCTGTTAACAAATCTGTAAGACACAAATCATAAATTCTGCTTTCTTGTGTGGGTGACTGCCTCACATACCTACTTGTTATTTTTACCTCTGGGTGTTTCCTGAATCAAGAGAAAGAGAAAGAAATATAGGGATTGAGGGTGTTGCATGTTTAAATGGTAACACCACACCCCTAAGTGACCCCAGGTGGTGAGTAGGAAAGAAGTTTCTGGCCTGTGGAATAAAAACCAGGTTGATACTGGTTATATAACTCTATTTCAACATGGAGAGACAGTAAATCATATATAAACTATTAGCAATGGTTTGCCCCAGACCATGTGGGTTCTGGGAAGCTAAAACAACGTAAATAACATCTGAAATTTGGAACTGGCATAAAGTGCTCCATGTCATTCAATTCTTTTAAAATTGATACCAATTTTATTTACAAATTGAAGCAGACAAATTCCCTCCCTTGATGTTTAAGAACTTACTGGATTTCAATTTTAAATAACCAATTCTATCTGGCTCCTAGCTACTTGAACCTGTTCCAAGTAAGAATTTTTTCCTTGCTGCTGTCAATGTATGCAAATATATTAAGTACAAAATAATTCTCCAGGCTCATTCTGCCCACACATATTTTGAATTCTCACTCTTCACACAATGAGATGCCAGAAGTACCATAAACAAAATTGGCATGCTGTCAAAACATGGTTATTCAGAAAGGACAAGTGCACTTGTCAGATGGAGACACTGTAAATGTAGTTGGGAAAGATGATTACAAAGTGTTTCCCAGCATTTGTGCCTGGTCATCGAGAAGAGATTCACTCTCAGGCCCTCCGACTCCACTAGCACAACTTTTGCCCCGGTGATTTTCTAGCCGGGTCTCAAAGTGGTGGTGCGCAGGGGGTGGAGTACATGACCTCCAGAGTAGATCTCCACATCTCATGCTGAGTTTCCACAATCAGGAAAGTGACAGAGTGCATCTTGTTGACATAGGATGTGGGCATATTTATGTAGGGCTCCATTAGACCCACAGCTTGCCAGCCTGGCTAACTGCCCAGGCATTTCCTCTCAGAGGAAAATTTCCAGAGGAAGTGGGCAGGGTTGGGCACACTGGGATATAGGTATGGAGAGATTCATGTGGCTCCAGGTGTGAGGAAAGGGATGCCAGAAAACATTATCAAGCCCTGAACTTCTGGAAACACTGGAGTCTGCAGAAGGTGAGGAAAGTAGGTTTTTATTTCATTACTTGTAGAAATATCAAGATATAGCCTCCAAAAGTGTTTTCATAATGAATTCAGGAAACACTTATTGAGTCCAATTGAACCAGAAGCTGTGTGAGGTGCTGGGATCACGAAGATGTTTCTCTTTGGCAAAAGTTAAGCAGATACAAAATTACTCAGGAAACATTGATGGATATACTAGTAACTGATGCAGGTTTATGTATCAGCTAGGATGCTTCTGGCTGGAAATAACAGAAAGCCTGATTCACTGTCAATGATCAGTGAAATATCCTGGCTCAAAGAACTGAAAAGTCTATAAGCAGGGCTATCTTAAGGCTTGATCCAGAAGCTAAGTCATGTTACCAAGGCCTCAGCTTCTTTCTCATTCTCAAAGCTGACCACCCTTCACTGCTTTCCCCTGAGATTTGGTCCTCTCATGGTTCCAAGATGGCTGCCGCCAGATTCTAGGGCTACAGTTTGTCTACATCCAGCAGGAAAAAAAGAGTGGTGTTGTTACACCTTTCCCCTCAATGTCCTGAGCACAATGCTGACTGAACCAACACGGATCGTAAGACCTCCTGCCGCCATGCAACAATTACTGTGGCTAGGAGATGAAATGTATTATCTGAATTAACCTCTAGATCACATGTCAACCACAAGGGTAGGAAAATAGTTCAATTTATCAAACACTTGGTTGGAGATGCTGGTGCAAAGGATGGGGCGGGTGGTGGGGGGGAGAGACGGACTTCTGATTCTGCCTGAGGAAGGGTAGGTGTGAGTGGGAAAGACGAGGTTGGGGAATGCTTCTCCAAAGAGGAGATGACAGATGGGACCAGAATGTGAAGAACCTTGAATGTCAAGCTAAGAAATTTGGACCTTCAAACTATGAGCAAAGAAGTTGGTAAAGCAAATCCATAGCATAAGTCAGATGGACTTACCAGTGTCAAAGCATAATTTTCAGTAAGTTAAAACATGACTCTCACATAGATATAGGATAAGAACATGTCAAAAAGTCTATTCAGTTCATTAATTAATGAGGAATCCACTAATAGTGTAAAGAGTATCAAACTGGTTTAAGAGCATCTGAGGGACAAGGGTTTATATAGCTCATCAGGAGAGGCATTTAAAAAAATAAAAAGGATATTAAAAGAACAGTACTTGATTAGAAATGAAACTTGTTAATGTGTTTTGGGACAATGAAATCATAACCCTTGGGGTTATCTTCTCCACCTGAGAGAAATGACTTGCCTTTCTACTGGACAGGACACAAGTTAATACTTAAGTCTGCATAGAGTCTGAGTCTTTAAAAAAAAAAAAGTAGCAAGCAGGGGCAGCTGGGTGGCTCAGTCAGCTGAGCATCTGATTCTTGATCTCAGCAGAGGTCGTGATCTCAGGGTTGTGAGTTCAAGCCCCGCATTGGGCTCTGTGCTGGGTGTGAAGCCTACTTAAAAAATAAAACAAAACAAAACAGTAGCAAGAAAAGTAAAATAATAGTACAACCTCCTAGACCTAGAGAATTAAATAATCCTTAGGTGGGCCTGTTAAAGAATGCTTTAGTATAATATTAAAAAGATGGCTATCTTCTTGGCTTTCTTTCTAAGTTTTCAATAATGTTTTTCTTAACAATCTATTTAAGACAGTTTGAGATTTCTCTAGGTGGACTTGAACCTTATAGAACTTGCATACCAGTGAATACTGCTAATTACAACCAGTTTTAATTAGTCATTAAAAGAGGTTTGAGGAAATCTATTCAAAGAAAGACATTTTGACTGATTTCTGGAGGGGAAGGTAAATCAATTCAGCCACCCTTCACTGGAAGGGGAGGTCCCCTGCTACTATCAGACAAGAGAAGGAACAAGAGAAGCCAGTAGAAAGCAGAAGTCCTGGGCCTCCAGCACCCACAGAGATGACTTTTCCAGGGGGTTATTCAGAAAGCAGCTGGAGTGGAAATCAGGGCCTATTTCAACACTGCCAGTCAAAGAAACATCACTTCTGAACCCATGTTAGCCTGCAATAATCCCACCTCCTGGTCCCTTTCTCACCCATAATGTGTTTTGGTTAAAAAGGAAAGACATTCTATACATTCAGTAATTAAGTACGGCCAAGCTAAGCCATGTTTAGACCCACATTTTTGAATAACAGATTTATTAATGATCTGGTTGAGAGAATGGAACCATTTGGTGTTTGGAAAAACTGGAAATGTTTAAAATAAATATCTGACATCCTTATTCTCTGACTGCTACAATATGTCCAGTTATTTTTAGGGGTAAAATGTCCATACTGAAGATGAATTTAATAGAAATTACATAGCAGTTTTCCACTAAAAATATGGCACATAGTATTAAAAGGCTAATATCCATTTTTATAAAATGGAAACCATTTATTTCAAAAGCAGTTCACCAGTGCAAAAATAATTTTTTTTTTATTGCTAGAGTCTTTGGTGTAATATTTATCATGCCATAGAAGATACACTCTATCGATATTCCCTAAAAAGAGGGTCGCTACATTTAGCAAATAAAAATACCATATGCCCAGTGAATTTGAATGTCAGAAAAATACTGAATCATTTTTTAGTATAAGTATGTCCCATGAATATTTGGGACATACTTGTGATTGAAAAATGGTCCATGAAGATGTCCACATTCTAATCTCTGGAACCTGTGTGTTACCTTACATAGCAAAAGGGATTTTGCAAATGTGATCAAGATAAGACTCTTCAAATGGGGAGATTATCCTGGATTGTCCTGGAGGGCCCAAGGCAATCATAAAGGTCTTTGTAAGAGAGAGGCAGGAGGGTCAGAGACAGAAAGAGATTGGAAGATGCTACAATGTCAGTTGTGAAGATAGAAGGATTCCCAAGCTGAAGATTGCAAGTGGATGCTAGAAGTTGGAATAGGCAAGGAAACAGTATCTCCTTTAGAGCCTTCAGAAGGAACACAGCTCTGCCAACAGCTTGACCTTAGCCCAGTAAGACCCAGTGGAATCTCTGATGTACAGAATTGTCAGGTAATAAATTTGCTGGGGTGCCTGCGTGGCTCAGTTCGTTAAGTGTCCAACTTCAGCTCAGGTCATGGTCTCACAGCCCAGGAGTTCCAGCCCCGCGTCGGGCTCTGTGCTAACAGCTCAGGGCCTGGAGCTTGCTTTGGACTCTGTTTCCCTCTCTCTCTGCCCCTCCCCCACTCATGCTCTTGTCTCTCAAAAATAAAGGTTAAAAAATTTTAAATAAATATGTTGTGCTTTTAGTCACTGAGTTTGTGGTAATTTGTTACAGGAACAATAGGGAAAGTCATACAAAACTTATACTAGAAAATTATTTGTCATTAATTTGACATTCAAATTTTATTTGAGTGTTCTGTGTTGTATCTGGCAATTTAACTAGACATTGAAGCAGTGGGGTGTGGCAGAAAGCACTCTCAGAGGAGACAGGTGACTACAGGGATAAAATTCTGAACTTTGGGCCTGATTCCTCAGGTATAAAATGAGGGGTTTGACCTAGCTGATCACTGTGGTTCCCTTATAGTCCATGATTCCACTGAAGAAATATTCTATTGCCAATACAAAATAAAACGAACAAATTTTTAAATGTTCATAGTTCAACACCAATAATGAAGAAGCAGAAAGAGAAATCAAGGAATCAATCCCATTTAAAATTGCACCAAAAACCATAAAATAGAATGAATGTAACTGAAGAAGTAAAAGATCTATATGCTGGAAACTATAGAAAACTTATGAAAGAAATTGAAGAAGACACAAAGAAATGAAAAAACATTCCATGTTCATGAATTGGAAGAATATATATTGTTAAAATGTCTACACTATCCAAAGCAATCTACACAATCAACGCAATCCCTATCAAAATAACACTAGCATTCTTCACAGAGCTAGAACAAACAATTCCAAAATTTGTATGCAACAGAAAAGACCCCAAATAGCCATAGCCATGTTGAAAAAGAAAACCAAAGTTGGAGGCATCACAATCCCGGACTTCAAGCTGTATTATAAAGCAGCTTGTAATCATCAAGACAGTATGGTACTGGTCCAAAAACAGACACATACATCAATGGAACAGAATAGAGAACCCAGAAATGGACCCACAAGTGTATGGTCAACTAATCTTTGACAAAGCAGGAGAGAGTATCTAATGGAAAAAAGACAGTCTCTTCAGCAAATGGTGTTGGGAAAACTGGACAGCAACATGCAGAGGAATGAACTTGGGCCACTTTCTTACACCACATACAAAAATAAACTCAAAATGGATGAAAGACCTAAATTTAAGACAGGAAACCATCAAAAAAAAAATCCTAAAGGAAAAAACAGGCAACAACCTCTTTGACCTTGGACATCTTTGACCACAGCAACATCTTACTTGACATGTCTCCAGAGACAAGGGAAACAAAAGCAAAAATGAACTATTGGGACCGCATCAAGATAAACAGCTTCTGCACAGCAAAGGAAACAATCAACAAAACTAAAAGCAGCCCACAGAACAAGAGAAGATATTTGCAAACAACATATTGGATAAAGGGTTAGTATCCAAAATCTATAAAGAACCTATCAAACTCAGAACCCAGAAAAACAAATAATCCTGTGAATAAATGGGCAAAAGAAATGAACAGACATTTCCAAAGAATACATTCTGATGGCTCACAGACACATGGTTCAACATCACTCATCACCAGGAAAATACAAATCAAAACCACAATGAGATACCAACTCACACTTGTCAGAATGGCTAAAATTAACAACTCAGGAAACAACAGATGTTGGCGAAGATGTAGAGAAAGGGAATCCCTTTTGAATTGTTGGTGAGAATGCAAACTGGTGCAGCCACTCTGGAGAACAGTATTGACTTTCCTATACCCCATACCCTATACCCCAGAATTGCACTACTAAGTATTTATCCAAAGGATACAGAAATGTGGATTCGAAGGGGCACATAAACCCCAGTGTTTATAGCAGTACTATCAATAATAGCCGAATTATGAAAAAAGCCCAAATGTTCATCCACTGATGAATGGATAAAGAAGATGTGGCATATATACACAATGAAATATTACTTGGTGATCAAAAAGAATGAAATCTTGCCATTTGCAACAACATGGATGGAACTAGAATGTATTATGCTAACTGCAGTAAGTCAGAGAAAGATAAATACCATATGATTTCACTCATATATGGAATTTAAGAAACAAAACAGATGAACACAGGGGAAGGGAAGGAAAAATAAGATAAAAACAGAGGGAGGCAAACCATAAGAGACTCTTAAATTCAGAGAACAAACAGGGTGGCTAGGGGAAATCAGTGGGGGGGGATGTGCTAAATGGGTGGAGGGCATTAAGGACAGCACTTGTTGGGATGAGCACTGGGTGTTATATGTGAGTGATGAATCACTGAATTTTATTCCTGAAACCATTATTACACTATACATTAACTAACCTGCATTTAAATAAAAAAGTTTTTTTTAATTAAAAGAAATGTTCATAGTTCAGGACGATTGTCTTCAGTTGCTGAATGCATTTGTGTTCTGTCTTCTTGATCTTTAGCCACTCACCCTAAAATGACCTACCCTTTGAGCTGTCTGTGTGTGTTACATGACCAGAGCATGGTCCTTCCACGGCACTATGTTCTCATACATCTTTCTGTCTCCTCACTGCAGCCCTCTTCACCCCTTCTCCTTCTGAGCTCTGTGGCAGACAATACTATTAGATACTGTATTAGTATTCTATGACTGCTATAGCAAATGACTCCAAATTTAGTGGCTTCAAACACCACAAGTTTATGTTATAGTTTTGAAAGTCAGAATTTCAAAGTATGTTTCACTGGGCTGCAATCAAAGTGTCACAAAGCTGCATTCATTCTGGAGACTCTAGAAAATCCATTTCCTTGCCCTTTTCTACTTCCAATAGCTGTCCACTTTCCTTGGCTTGTGGCCCCACCTCACTTGGACTTGTTTCATCCTCACATCTCCTTCTCTGACTCTGACCTTCCTGCCTCCCTCTTCTAAGCACCCCTGTGACTATATTGGGTTCACCCAGATAAACCAGGAAAATTTCCCCATCTGAAAAGCCTCAACTTAATCACATATGCAGAGTTCCTTTAATCATGTAAGGTAACATAATCACAGATTCCAAAAATTAGGACACAGACATCTTTAGGGAGCCATTATTCTGCATACCACATCTACCCAACCTCTATTCTCTCCTAATTCCTTTCTGACAGGTATATATTTGTTCATGGAGATGGTAAGATTGGCTTCAAAATTTATTTCAATCTCTTGAAGCTACATATGTGACATAGTCTGGCCAATGAGATGTTAACAGTCTACTGGCCAATGAGAAGTAACATTCTGGCTTCCAAGAAAGCTGTTATTTTCTTGATTAAAAGAAGGAGATTCAGCTGGTGTGTACCTTTTGCCCTCTGCCATTAACTCTTCATTCCGCTTGGAAAATCAACATGATACCCAGAAGGACAGCCACTATATTTTGAACATGGGAATGAAAATCACACATGAAAGATAGTGAAGCCCAAACAGTCAAAGGATCTGAGATTCCTGATGGCATCGTGGAAATGCTACATTAGCCTGAGCTTGCCAATCTATAGGCTTGTTACCTGAGAAAAAGGCACGCTTAATTGTTGGTGCCAGAATAATCAGTTTATGCAACTGAATCTGGTTCTAATAGACACAAGTTCTATCCAAATAATCACTAATCAAAATGTGCTCCATGGGCCAGCAGCGAGGATATCAACTGCCAGGGTTGGAATGTAGAATCTATGGCCCTTTTGCAGATCAGCTCAACCAGAATCTGCATTTTAACAAGAAAGTTAGGCACTTTCATTTTCTAGGAGTGATATGTATGCACTTTAAAGTTGGAGAAGCACTGCCCTGAAACTCACAGAGGTCAGAGAGGGAAATGGCCCTGAGTTCTTCTGCCCTAGGCTGGAAGATACGGTCTGTCTGGAAACAATGCTACCTTTGGGATTTACTGGGATAAATTTCAAACACTGGAAGGTTGGTGCAAAATTGTATATATACAGTCATTAAGTATGTTTCTCACACACCACCCCCCCCGCCAGTTACCTTGATTACTTTCTTTCCTTGTTTCTACTATAAAGTTGTATTTCATTACTAGTCAACCTAAGACCCTACATGTATTTTATTTAATCAAGACCAAGTTGATAAGGAATTGAAGGCAGGCTGAAATCAGGAAAAGGAGGAAGATTACCTCGTCATTTAAATTTTAATTAGTTTAAATTTTAATTAATATTTAAATTAATCTTTAAATTTTTATTAATTTAACTTTCTTTTAAATTTTAATTAATCTTTAAATTTTAATTAATATTTTAAATAGGTAAATCCAAAAGATACAAACGAGTATACAGTAAAAAATCCCTCCCTTCTTCAATCCTTCTGTCCAGCTGCAAAATTTTTCTCCCTTAAGGCAACCACTATGACCAGTTTCTTGGGAATTCTACCACATGGGACCTTTGCACGTTAGAAGAGGCAAAGAAACGCAGCTAAAAATCAAAAGTGAAGGTAGACTGCTCTGAATTGTACTTGCAAGCATACATTAAGATTAATCTTCCTCATTATCCAACTGCTTTCTGTTAAGATCTTTGCTGGCATTTTAGTTTTCTCTGTCATAAATAAAATATCTGTCAAGGAAAGATCAAGGATCTTAGCACCCACTCATCCCAGAGGATTAAGGAGATAGCATTTATAAAAGCTTTGAGAGTCTCAGAGGAAAGCTGAGTGGTTGTTAAAGCTGTAGCCCCTTTTATCTGATTTGCATTTTATAATTGTCCCCTCATCCCCAAGCCTACCACACACTCCCCTCCACCCTGTCCCCAACACCTTCTAAGGGTGAGAGGTTCATAAGAAAGGATGATTGACATAGGGCAAGGTTACATAGAATGTTTATGTAGAATGAGGACTTTTGTTTTGTTTCCCTAAAGCTTCCCAACTCACTTGTTCTCTAAGAAACCTGGAATTTCTTCCAAAAGAGAGACACCTAATTGCAAACTTCATAGTTTTCTGGCTTTATTTAATAATTCAAATAATTTAAGACTATTTTCTATTCTTTTTAAAAATAGTTTAATAATTCATATTCTTTCTTCTTTCACTTAGTAATATATTATGGGCCTCACTGTTCTGAACAGCTGCATTGCATGGCATTTGAAACTAAGAATGCCTCCTGTGTTCAAAGACACATACAAGGAGACTTGGTTCACGTTTACACAGTCCAATCAATATGTTTTTGAGGGCCTACTGTGTGCTGAAAATAAAGTGTATACTGAAGAGACCCAGGGTGTTTTCCTGTCCCGGTACAATGCCTGTAGTGACAAGTGTGAAATTGAAAGATTCAGGGGGAGTTCTCTGGGACCTGAGAAATGAGAAATGCTTAAATTGCAGTGGTTTGGGAAGACTTCTTGACTTTGTCCCAGATCATTTTGAGTACCCAAGTAGACTTACAGACAGATGGCTAGACTTTTCTAATCATAAACAACTAAAGTAGACAGAAATTAATAGACCTATGTCCTTTTAAAACACAAGACCTTTAATTATAGCACTGTTGGGCAGAATGCTGAATGATGGTTTAAACCATCTGATGGGCCAATGTACAAAACAATAATTGCCATGTACATTCCAAATTAAAGGGCATAGCCCATAAAGATAGTATTAAGAGTTTATATTTCCTTCTCCTTAATCTTGTACTATAGTTAACCTCTTAGACCCAAGACATTTCTAGCAATTAATGATTGGTTGAGGTTAATAGTTCTGACAAAGCTTTGGTTCATTGATCCTCCTCAGATGGTCATTAACCTCTAGAATCTGGTCATTAACCTCTAGAAACAGCTAAGTAGGATGCAAAAAAGCATTTTACCTGTATTCTTTAAAAGGTTGTATAATTGTTTCATACACATAGTTCGAATGCAAGAAAATGTCTCTCTTTTATTGTGTAAGTATATACATGATGGATTGAAGTTTTTCTACATTTTTATTTCTAGGATTTTCTTCCAACACAAAACAATAATTTGACATAAATATACTACCTTATGTAGAGAAAATTATTACCAAGATCTGGCATCCTAAATTGTTTATATTGGCCCAAAGAAAAAAGGGTGTAAAATTCACTTTAAAAAATGGAAGTGATTGTTTTTGTCTTTAATACTGGGAATGATTTTATTAAAAGTTACAGTGAGATGAAAATTGGATTGTATGTGGGTGTCCCTTGAAAATGGTGCCATATGTGTCCCATGTTCTTAAAAGAACAGAGTATAAAGTGTAGTTGAAACATTACAAACATAGGACAGTATATTATTGTAACCACAAATTATATTTTTACAATAATTTGTTCTGATACAGGAATTTTCATAAGGAAAGATACAAAGTCTCAGTGGATCACAATGTTGCTCACTCCCGATTCAACATTTAATAGGCTTTCTGCTGATTTTTACATCCTGAGTCCATAAAGCTTATTAAATGACACTTCAAAATTTCTTTCGATGGTGGAAGCTCTGGTTAAGTGAAAAAGCCTGTTGGGGTTTTCCCCCTGTAGTTTCCTAATTAGGGCTTCCTTATTACATCACGAACATTAATCACCACATTATCCAGTAACAGATCAGACTTACCCTATCTTTCAGATCCTCATTAATCTACCAGTAAAGTTATGAGCTCCATTAATATGGTTACATTTAGAATGTCTCCCTGAAGCACAGTCTATTCATTACTGGGCTGAATAACTCAAAAGCCATACGTATCCTCCAGGCTGAAGATGTTTCTAAAACGTCAGCTCTGGGCAGACCAGCCTTCCCCACACCCTCCACATTAAGATTCCTACAGAATGTTTATTTACTGCTTTGCTTCCTATCTTAGTAGGAGGAAAATTCTCTGAGCAGGGTAAGTGTGCATCTTGCAAAGACCAAACCATGTGTTGCTGTCCAGAGTTTGACTGTTTTCCACTTGGAATGCAGAGCTAGCCCCACTTGAGAAAAAAACGTGAGATCTTCCTACAGTGGGATCACCCCATCAAGCAGAGGGAGCACTGCCAGTTCCTCACAATCCTAAACCGGCCAGAGCTTCCTTAATACAAATTTCCTTGGATGAATGACAGTGCAAATGGCAGAGCATGGAGTTCACCTGGCCACAGTCACATTGCTGAATGTGGCCAGTTCAGATGCAGAGCCTAATGTGGTCCTACAAGAGTGCCAGTCATAGAAATGAAAGACTCTCCAACCATTCACAGTCTGTGGGGCTCCCATAAATGCCTATCATTTTATTGGGAGTGTGGGATTTTCTTTAGGAACATGACAGGAAGAAGTCTCTGAGTCTCTCAGGTTGCCTTAGAGTTCAACTCACTGCATCCATGGCTGGATTCAGCAGTTACTTTTTGCATTTTTATTTTCTGTAGAGCAGTGTATGGATTAAAGCATGCCTTTGCCAACTAGGGGATGTAAAAATGAATAAGTAGTTAAGATATATCCTATATGCGTATGGTGTTTAACATAAGACTCATCCCAGAGAGCTTAAATAAATATAAAGATACTCTCAAGCAATTTTAGAATATTAGAAAATATTTTTCTGAAAAGAAAATAGTGAGGTCAATAAATATTTTGTCCAAAACATCACATGGATAAGACAAAACTCAAAGACAGACAAGGTGAAAGAAGGAAAATATCAGTAAAGGCAGAAGTCTATTAAAACAACTCAGCGATCACTTTTTTAAAGACTACATGTCAGGGGTGCCTGCGTGGCTCAGTCTGTTAAGCATCTGACTTCAGCTCAGGCCATGATATGCTTTGTGGGTTTGAGCCCTGCATCAGGCTCTCTGTTGTCAGCACAGAGCCCGCTTTGGATCCTCTGTCTCCCTCTTTCTCTGCCCCTCCTCTGCTTGTTCTCTCTCTCTCTCTCTCTCTCTCTCTCTCTCTCTCTCTCTCTCTCTCTCACACACACACACACACACACACACACACATTCTCTCAAAAATAAATAAGTAAACTTAAAAAAATCTTTGAGGACTAAATTTCAAAGACCAGAAATTATAGTTTTGTGAGCAGAATAATGTGAATATCAAAAATATCAGCAAAATAATCTAGTCCTGAAATTTGGGGGGCTCATTTCATCCTGGAGATCAAGGAAACTCCTGTATTATTTAGTGAGGTATAATGAAAGGTGAGGAAAAATTAAACAGGTCTGGAAATAAATGAACAGTTTCCGGCTTTCAGACAGGCATTTCTCAAAGTCTGTCACAATTTTCTTGTGGAATATGGGGAAAACTGAGGCCTGGATAATGGTACAGTTTGGCGGACTCATAGCTGATCACACCATAAAGGTCAAAGGAGCAACGTATTAATATTACATGGAAAGGAAGGTCTGTAAAGGAGAGGTCTAGGGTTCTGTATTTGACCTTGCACCAGAGAAGTGTGCCTCTCAGATTTGTAAAGTATGTAAAACTCAGGATTCAAAAAGATCTCTCAAGATTATACAGCTGGTCAGAAATCAACAAAATGAAACGTAATGCAAACAATGAAACTAAACACCTGCATTTAGGCTGAAAAATGCCACTGTAAAGTACACAAACTAGCATAAGAATTTTATATGAAAAAATGTACATGCACATGTGCAAACACACTCTAGATGTTTTAGTTGATTTCAAGGAGAAAATGAGCCAAAAGTGTGAGCTGGCAAATGAACTACCTAATGAGATCTTAATCTATACTAACAGAAGGATGGCGTCCAGATCAAGGGAAATAATCATCCCAATAGGCGGGTCTCTGGTCAGTCCACATCTGGAGTTGCAATTCTGTGTGTCACCCTGGGGAGGCCAGGCTGGGCCGAAGGGTAATGGAGAACAGGCAGAGGTCAGCTATGAGGGAGGTCGAGGGGATGATTAGGGGGGATGCTGAGAGAAGCAGGCTAATGAGAATCTAAGTCTTTGAAAACTTGGGAATTTCCCATAACAGGAGACCAGACTTATTTTTTCCAGAATGAAAGTGGAATGTTAAAGGGGCTAAGAGAAAATTTAAAA
Organism: Acinonyx jubatus; assembly: GCF_027475565.1. NCBI lineage: Eukaryota > Metazoa > Chordata > Mammalia > Carnivora > Felidae > Acinonyx > Acinonyx jubatus. Next base: position 64,014,513 of record NC_069391.1, read on the forward strand.
TAAAGGAAATTCACTATTATATAGTTCTACCACTCCAATGCAAGTTCAACAGCACCCTGATGTAGTAATTAAGAGGCTCCTTCAACAAATAAGTGACCTAAGAAAGAGAAGAGAAATGGATGTTTTAAAAGAGCCTTAAGATGGGGCACCTGGGTGGCTCAGTCCATTAAGCATCTGACTTCGGTTCAGGTTTATGATCTCAAGGTTTGTGGGTTTGAGCCCCGTGTTGGGCTCTGTGCTAACAGCTCAGAGCCTGCTTCAGATTCTGTGTCTCCCTGTCTCTCTGCCCCTCCCCCACGCTCTCTCTTTCTCAAAAATAAAATACTAAAAATAATAATTATTAAATAAATAAATAAATAAATGAGGTTGAAGAGATTTATCAGCCAACCAAATCATGTGGATCTTGTTAGATCTTGATTCCAACAACTACCTGGTAAATCAAAGAATTTTGAGATATTTAGGGAAATTATTATTGTGTTTTAATTTATTTTTTAAGGTTTTTTAAAATTTTGTTTTTTGAGACAGAGAGAGAGAGTATGAGGGTGGTGGGCAGAGAGAGAGGGAGACACAGAATCTGAAGCAGGCTCCAGGCTCAGAGCTGTCAGCCAGAGACTGATGTGGGGCTGGAACTCGTGAATGGGAGATCATGACCTGAGCCAAATTTAGTCACTCAACCGACTGAGCCACCCAGGCACTCCTAGGGAAATTATTTTTCAATAATAGCTCTACTGAGATATAACTCACATGCCAGAAAATTTACACTTTAAAAGTGTAAAATTCAGTGATTTTCAGTATAGTCAGTATATTGTATACCACTCACCACTATTTAATTCCAGAACTTTTTATCACCCCACAAAAAACATCCCATAGTCATTAAGAGTCACTGGGCATTTCCCCATTATCCCAACCCATACTAAGAATTAATCTATTTTCTCTCTCTATGGATTTGCCTTTTCTGGACACTTCATATAAATGGAATCATACAATACGTGGTCTTTTGTGTCTGGCTTCTTTCATTTAACATAGTGCTTTCAAGGTTCATTTATGTAACATGGTATCGGTACTTTATTTGTTTTTTATGGTTGAATAATATTCCTTTGTATGGATTATACCACCTTTGTTCATCCATTCAGCAGTTGACAGACATTTGGGTTGTTTCCACTTTTTGACTATTATGAATAACACTACCATGAACATTCATGTCTAAGTTTTTATATGGCCATATGTTATCAGTTCTTTAAGGTATATACCTAAAAGTGGAATTGCTGGGTCATATGGCACGTTCATTTTAACATTTTGAGGAACTACCAAACTGTCTTTCCAAAGTGGCTGTACATTATACATCCCATCAATAATGTGAAAAGATTCAAATTTCTCCACATACTCACCAACATTTGATGTTATACCTTTTTATTACAGACATCCTAGTAACTATGAAGTGGTATCTTATTGTGGTTTGGATTTGCATTTCCCTAATAATCAATGATATTGAGAATTTTTTCATGCACTCATTGGATGTTTGTATATCTTCTTTAGAGAAATGCCTATTCAAATAATTTGTTGATTTTTATATTACTTTATCTGTTTTTGAGTTGTAACAATTCTTTGTACATTCGAGATACAAGTCCCTTGCAGCTATATCATGTGAAAAGATTTTCTCCCATTCTGTCAGAGTTGATTTTTCTCTTTCTTGATGATATCACTTGGCATAGAGTTTTAATTCTTGATAAAGTCTCATTTATATAATTTTTCTTTCCTCAGTTGTATGTTTCTCTGTGTTTCCATAATTGGATTTTAAAAATAACTTTTCCAGGGGTGCCTGGGTAGCTCAGCAAGTTGAGCATGGGACCCTTGATTTCAGCTCATGTCACGATCCCAGGGTTGTAGGATTGAGCCCCATGTCCAACTCCACACAGAGTGTGGAGCCTGATTAAGATTCTCTCTCTCTCTCTTCCTCTCCACCACTCATGCTGTCTCTCTAAAAACAAGAAAATTTCCCACCAATTAATTTCATGTAGTGAATTAAATAAGTTATTAAAAACATGAAACAACAATTGTGTTGTAGTTGTGGAGATGTTAAATGCAACACATTTGATTTTATAATGGTAACTTATGAGACTGCTTTTCATGATAAAGGCGTATACCTAGTCAACTTCAGTTTTTAAATCCACATTATGTCAGCAGTTCAATTATCACAATGATTTAGTCAAATCTGAAAGGGAACGGACTCCTCTGAAAATCACCATAAATAGAAACACACTCATATCATTTGACAATTGTTTCCCTTGCCCCAAATTTCACAGAACAGTTGTTCATGAATAAGGAGGGGAGGGAACATCACTTCTAAAATTATCCTGAACCTAGTAATATCAACCTGGGAAGGTCACCTGTCCTTCCTCCCGCCCCCAGAAGGGGGAACTAATTAGAATCAGGAAAAGTGAGAAAATGTGATTTGAAGTACTTTATATTCAATACTTTATATTTGAAAATAAAAATAAAATCTTAGTTTTATAATTCAAAATATAAAAGATGCAGTTTAACAAATATCTTCTAGGCTCTTAAGAGAAACATTGCAGAGGGGGATGGATGAAGTAGGAGAAGGGGATTAAGAATGCACAAGGTGATGAGTTCTGAGTAAGGTGTAACATTGGTGAATCATATTGCACATCTGAAACTAATATAACACTGTATGTTAATTATACTCGAATAATAAAAAAGAAAAAGAAATTCATCAGAAATGGCAAGGATGGGGGGAAATGGTGAGTTTTATATTTGTCCAAAAGAGATGTGAGTTTTATAATGTTGGGAAACAGGGGTACCTGGGTGGCTCAGTTGGTTAAGCTTCCGATTTGGACTCAGGTCATGATCTTACAGTTCTGTGAGTTCGAACCCCACAGCAGGCTCTGTGCTGACAGCTCGAAGCCTGGAGCCAGCTTCAGATTCTGTGTCTCCCTCTTTCTCTGCCCCTCCCCTGCCTGTGTTCTGTCTGTCTCTCAAAAATAAAATAAAACATTTTTAAAAAATGTTGGGAAATAGTGACCCAGTGGAATAAAGGATTGTTGTAAAGGGTCAAATCACAATGCTTCCACCCATCATTTAACCATGTTTAAATGTCTTTAAAGAGTAGATACTTAAGATAAACTAAAAGATAGTGTTGTATAAAAAATATATATGGAGTAAAACGGTTCCATTCAATAATCAGTGTCCTCACATTAACTCAATTCCATAATCCCTGGGTCATTATATATAACTATGTGCTAAAAATTACATACCTTAAATACAGATATTAATTTTAATTAAGTCAGTGATTCATCTTCATAAAACGAGCAGTTTTTTTTCCGAGCAGTTTTTTATAATTACTGCAACCAACTGCTCTAGTTTAACCTTGCCCTATGGCTGATTCTTATTTTCACCAAAAACTGAAATTCACATGGGTCATAATCTTATGATTATGTCTGGTGTCCAAACTATACCTATTTTCTAGAAGTCGTGTCAACTGTAAATTTTAATTAGTTTTCAAAGAGATGGGAAATCTGAAAAATGACCCTTCAAAGAAAAATGGAAGTTTTTTTTTACATAAATATTATTTATATGGGACATAATTAAATATGGTGATTAATACATTTTCATTTTTGCCTCCTCTCAAAACCCCACTAAAACAGGGCAAAATAAATTAAGCAGGCATGAACCCCGAAGAATAAAAAAAGCAGCAATAGGTAACAAAGGCGAGATCTCCACAAAACTTCGGAAGCCCGAAAGCAAATCGGTGCATGGCACCTGTCATAGTAAACCAGAAAGTAAAATCTCCGCCTGCTGGGAAGATCAGCAATGAACAAGTTTGCACTGCTAAACCCTGGGATGGCTCGGGAATCGGAGGTGCTAGGTACTTCAGAAGCATGAATGCAGAGCAGTGCATTCCCATAAAAGTGGGAAGAAAGTTGGTGGTGTTTGTGAGAAATAGACCCTCAAGCGGCGCTCCATCCCCTGCCCCCCACGCAGGCAGAGAATCACCCCCGCTCCTTCGCTGGCAAAAGACAAGGAGGGGGTTCACCACATGGACTCTGATATTGGGGACACACCATCCAACCTAGAGCAGGGATAAAGTTTGTCCTGAAAAACGCAAGTGTAAATGTACACACGGAACCGAGAGGCCCCCAGCCCCCTGCCCCTGCTCACGTCCCCTAAAACTGGCAGCCAGGGGTATGCTCCCAGGCAAGAGCTCAGCTTATTACAGTCTGCTGGGAAAATAGCCAGCCCCCTTTTCCCAATTCTGTAGATACTGATATTTGAGGTTCCCCTATGGAAAGGACAGGTTGACACCTATCAGGACCCACTGGGGTCCATTCACTGATAGGTTCCACCCAGGTATGTGGAGTTTCCTATAAGCCCTAGTGCCTCAGTCTTAAATATGAATAGACAAAGTTTGTCATAAATTTGAAACAATCTTTTGGTATGGAAAATAAAAACAAAAACAGAAATGCAGAGAAAACAGCTAATTCAAGAAAACTTCAAAATAAGAAGGTATTACATCCATGATATGAACAGATTATAAACATGGGATGTTTGGAAAACAAGAAAGCATTTGACAGTAATATATGATGGCAGAAATGTAAATTTTAACATAATATTCAAAACTAAAGTTGACGAAGTATCCCAGTAATCAAAAGGAAAAAAGACAATTAGAAAATTAAAAGAAAAATTATAAGACAAGTAGAGCATCACTCATTCATTCAGTCAGTCAGTCAACCAATACTCATTGAATGTCTGCTTTGTGCCAGACACTGGTCCAGATATTCAGGCTACAGCAGTAAACAAACCAGTGGGAAGATCTCTGCCCTCTAAGATTTCACATGTTAGTTGGAGGAGTCATAAAATAAACAATAAACATAATAAATAATTAAATTATATTTTGGGAGCCGGGTAGGGTATTGGGAGCATGGAAGGGTTTTTTGCTGTTTCTTGTTTTCATTTTAAATAAGACAATCAGTGCGTATATAAGAAGGAACATTTGAGCAAAGACAGGAAAGGGGCGAGAGGAACAAGAAGCAACAGCTAGTACAAAGGTTCTATGGTGGGACCTTCCATGGCATGTTGAAGGAAGAGAAAAAGACCAGTGTGCTGGAGTACAGCAAGCTAAGAGGGGTTTAAAAGGGGCTAGTGGCAGAGCAAGAGCAAGAATTCACACCCTAAGGGCCCTTGTGGGCCAAGCTTTGACTCTTTCATTTGAGTCAATATAGGGTACCACTGGAGGAGGTCCGGTAGAGGAATGCCCACTTTGGCTTTTAACATGACTATGTGGGGCACCTGGGTGGCTCAACTGGTTAAATGACAACTTTGGCTCAGGTCATGATCTCAAGGTTTTTGAGTTTGAGCCCCGCAATCAGGCTCTGTGCTGACAGCTCAGAGACTGGAGCCTGCTTCAGATTCTGTGTGTATGTCTCTCTCTCTGCCCTCTTCTGCTGACTCTCTGTTTCTCTCTCTCTCAAAAATAAACATTTAAAAGCTTTTATTAAAATAAATAAATAAATAAATAAATAAATAAATAAATAAATAAAATGACCATGTGGCTGCAGGGCATTTGGGTGGCTCAGTTGGTTAAGCGTCTGACTTCAGCTCAGGTCATGATCACATGGCTCAGCTTGTGAGTTCGAGCCCCGCGTTGGGCTCTGTGCTGACAGCTCAGAGCCTGGAGCCTGCTTTGGATTCTGTGTCTCCCTCTCTTTCCACCCCTCCCGACCCATGCTCTGCCTCTGTCTCTGTCTCTGTCTCTCTCAAAAATAAATAAACATTAAAATTTTTTTTAAATAAAATGACTGTGTAAAAAAATAAAAATAAAATAAAATAAAATAAAATGACTATGTGGCACAGAAATCCAAGAGCAAGGCATCACAGTGATCCAGGTGAGAGACAGTGCTAGCTGGAACCAGACCACTAGCAGTGGAGTGGGCCTCTTAGGGGACAATGCAGATGTCGATAAATTTAAGAAATTAGTAGTGGTAAATAAATACAAGTACAACGGCTGCTGAGAAAAAATATTGTATAACTGAAATAGCAGAAGAAATCTCAGAGCATCCAATGGAAAGCAGGAACAGAGAACAGAGTTCATGGATTCAGGCATATAGAACAGAGCTTTGGGGCATCTGGGTGGCTCAGTCACTTAGGCGTCCGACTTCAGTTCAGGTCACGATCTCACGGTTCATGAGTTCGAGCCCCAGGTCAGGCTCTGTGCTGACAGCTCCGAGCCTGGAGCCTGTTTCAGATTCTGTGTCTCCCTCTCTCTCTGTCCTTTCCCTGCTCATACTGTCTCTCTCCACCTCTCAAAAAATGAAGAAATGCTAAAAAAAAAAAAAAAAAAAAGAACAGAGCTTTGAATTTGTTGAATTTATTTTTATTTATTTCTGACTAGTCTATATTTCCTCAAATAAACCCATATTACTTTTTAAATGTTAAAGAGCTTGCTTTTGCTCTTAGGGTCAGGTCCTGTTGCGAGTCACTTTGGAAAACTGGATGTGAACCTGAGAACTACCTCACCTGCCCAGAGTTCGGCATATAGTAGCAGAACTGGGGTTGAGGGGAGGGAGTGGTTAAAGCGAGAAGGAAGGAGGAGGAGGCCCACCTCTGTGATCTTGCTCATTAACTGGTTCTGCAGACCTTACTCAAAGTTTCCCTCCCCGAGGTGCTCCCAGCACAGAGCTGGCTCAGTGCTTCCCGAAAACAAGGCGGAACGCCCAGAACAGGGGCCACAGACTCAAATACTTTTGGGGTCAGCCAAGTAACAGATGTGGCAAGGTTGAAACTGTTCAGTCATATTATAACTCGGGAGGGTGGAGAAAATGCATGTCTTAGGTTGGTTATCCAGCAACAGGCCTGGTGTGTAAGTGATTTACTAAGGAGGCCCCTCAAGAAACCAGGGAGGGGATGGAGGATGGACAGGAGAGGGGAAGAAACCAAGCAAAGGTTCAACGTCAGAGTCTGCACCTGCAGGTGAGGTAGCTCCTGGAGCCCACGTCCAGTTTCCAAAGCAAATCACTGCAGGGCCTGACCTTTAACACAAAAGCAGGGACGCGAAAAGAGGTAACGGGAGCTCCTGCAATTTCTTTGAGTCTACTTAAAAAGATCTCCTTCATGATTCCCTACCCATTGGTTTGTGGTGGGGGTACAGAGCAGAGAAAGAGTTAAAAAAAAAAAAAAAGGAACTGTTAGTTCTATCTGGCTTAAAGGTTCTCATCTGTTCACTTGGTGTAGTCAGTCTTTTTAGGTGGGCTTGGCCTTCTCAGATAGAAATATTTACTTGTTCACTTGCCCCACCCCTCCCCCCTTGCTTCTCTTCTTAAGGTGGTATCTTGAACTGTAGGGGGTCGAGTATGCTTTCTATAACTCCTATGACAGAGAAGGGCTGGGGGCTCCAGTTGAGGAGTCCTTTGACTTCTCTGGCCTCTGGGATGACGGCTCTTAGTCCCTCTGTAATTCCCCCAGATGTCATTCACCCCTGGTTTGGTCTCTGTCAGTTTGATCACAGTCTGGGGTGATTCCCTCCTGACTTGGTGTCAATCACACTGGCCTCCACCAGCTGTAGATCCTGGGGTCTGTGCCATGTTGTCCTTCCATCCTTCAGGCTCAGCAGCCACAGGCTTATTTACTGCTTACTTACTACCCACTCATTCAAGTCTTAACTCACCCCACACTGGTGTGGGGAGCGCCAGAGGCAAAAAACGTGTTGTGGCAAAAAACAATTTTTATTGTGGTAAAATTATATATAACTTGAAATTTGTTGTTTTAACCATTTTAAGTGTCAAATTCAGTAGCATTAATTCAATTCACTGTATTATACAACCATGACCACTATTTCCAACACTTTTTCAACGTCCCTAATAGAAATTCTGATTACCCCTTTCCCCCAGCCCCTCGTCATCTCCCACCTACTTTCTATCTCTCTGAATAGAGATATTCTAGATATTTCTTGTTAGTAGAGTCATACAATATTTGTTCTTTTGTGTGTCTGGCTTATTTCACTTAGCACAACGTCCTCAAGTTTCATCCATGTTGCAGCATGTGTTGGAACTTTATTCCTTTTTATGATTGGATTATGTTCTGTTATATGTATATACCTCATGTGGTTTATGTATTCATCTCTTGGTGGACACTTGGGTTGTTTCCAAGTGTCTTTGGCTATTGAGAATAATTCTGCAGTGAACACTAGTGTACATGTATCTGATTGAGTCCCCGTTTTCAATTCTCTGGGGTAAGAATTCTTTGGGGTAGTAGCAGATTTTTGGGTCACATGGTCATTCTCTGTTTGAGGAACTAACTGCTAAACTGTTTTCCACAGCAGCTGCATCATTTTATATTCTTTTGTTGTTTTTTTTTTTTTAATTTGAGAGAGAGACCACACACACACATACATGCAGGCAGGGGAGGGGCAGAGAGAGAAGAAGAGGGAGTCCTAAGCAGGCTCAATGCTCAGGGCTAATCCTGATGCGGGACACCATCCCACGACCCTAGGATCATCATTAAAGCTGAAATCAAGAGGTGGACGCTTGAACGACTGAGCCACCCAGGAACCCCAATTCATATTCTTACCAACAATTTATGAGAATTCCAATTTCTCCACATCATCAACACTTGTTATTTTGCTTGTTTGTTTTTGTAATTTTTTTTTAAATAAGAGCCATCTTAGTAGGTATGAAGAGGTTTTGATTTGTATTTCCCTACTGACTGATGAAGTTGAACACCTTCTCAAGTGCTTACTGGCCATTTGTGGATCTTCTTTGGAGAAATGTCTATTCAAGTTCTTTGCCCATTTTTAAATCATGTTGCTTGTCCTTTTGTTACAGGCAGATTTTAAGAGAAGTATGAGGACAAGAGACCCTTGTGCCTTCAGTGAGGGCCTTACAGAGTCCAGACGGCTCACATCCCGGACTGAGTGTCTCTCATGTCTCTGTATTCTTTCCTCAGTTCTTGGTGCTAAAAAAGGTTGTGCTTTTCTATTCCTTTTCCTATAATATACTCTCTTTCTGACATTAAGAGTGATAGGTAAATTCCATAGGTAAATTGGGTTTTCCTGGCCTAAGCCAAGACAAGTTACCGCATTTTTTTCGTTTGGATATTCTTTGCTATTTTAAAACTCTTTCTATCCATGTAGAAGAATGCCTCTGATTCTGCACTTAGACAGGCAAAAGAGAATGACATGTTAATAATGTTCAAAGTATTATTTCCATGATACATAAATGAGTTAGGCCTGGCCTTAGTGGTGTGTGTGTGTGTGTGTGTGTGTGTGTGTGTGTGTGTGTGTGCGCGCGCGTGCGTGCACACGTGTGATGGGAGCTATAAACTCCACCTAAAGCAGTACTTCTCAAATTTTAATATATATTCAAATCACCTGGGTATGATCCTTGGTTCACAAGACCTTTTAACAAGCTTCCAGTTGACAGTAATGCTGCAGGTCTGTGGTTTATCCATTGATTAGCAAGGTTTTAGAGGACAACTTACACATTAGAAACTTTTTGTGAATATGCCCTCAAGTAGTTCATGGGCCAAATATGGGTTTAACAAACAGTTTCCATGCTTGAAAAATGAAGGGATATGCTAGATCACTAAAGATTTCCACAAGGTACCTAGTGCAGGAATCTCAAACTCAAGTGCTTATAGGCATCAGTCTGGGTTCAATGGAGACCATTAGGCTGGAGAATTTCTGCGTGTGGACAGTGCACTCTGCTCTTGAACTCTAGCTGATGGTTCCCAGGCAGAAATGCTGGCACAGAGTGTCCACACTGTCCAATTTCTTAAAGAGAATTGGGATATAGAAATTTTTGTGTGTGAAATCCTCTAACTTCTATATTTTCCATTAATTTTTTTCGAAGCATCCTTCAAGCTAAAATAAGTCTGTTGGCCAGATGCGAACTTCGGGGTGCTTGCTTACTCTCTCTGGTCCAGTATTTTGCCAGACCCTGGAGAGATGTTTTAAAAAAGGACCTGGTTTCAGCTACTAAGATAAGTGTGGCCTTGTTGAGAGCTAAGACGGATGCATATGAGATAGCCAGGAAGCAATGCAAAGATGTGTGTCTGCAAGTGTGAGGAAAAAAAGATGTAAGCCGCTTAAGGAGGCTATGAAACCAAGCCCCAGTCAGAACGCAGAAACTATCCCAGAGCTGAATCTTATGATTTGTAGAAATGTCCTATGGATGGAAAATAGCTATTTATTTGTCTTAATGGGTTAATTAGTGCTGATGGATAGACAGTGGAGCTATTACTGTTCAGTACCAACTTTGATAGTTAAGTAGGTAACAGTGACTTGAGGCAATTCTGGTTTAAGAAATAAGGGGGGCTGCAGGGCAGCTGGGTGGCTCACTCGGTTGGGCATCTGACTTAGGCCTAGGTCATGATCTCGCTGGTCCTGAGTTCTAGCCCCAGGTTGGGTTCTGTGCTGACAGTGTGGAGCCTGGAACCTGTTTCAGATTCTGTGTCTCCCCCTCTCTCTCTGCTCCTCCCTCACTCACACTGTCTCTCTCTCTCTCTCAAAAATAAATAAATATTAAAAAAAGAAAGAAAGAAAGAAAGAAAGAAAGAAAGAAAGAAAGAAAGAAAGAAAGAAAGGGGGCTGGGTGGCTTATTTGGTTAAGTGTCCAACTCTTGGTTTTAGCTCAGGTCATGATCTCATGGGTTTGTGAGTTTGACGCCCACGGTGGGCTCTGTGCTGACAGCTGTGGAGCCTGCTTGGGATTCTCTGTCTGTCTGCCTCTCTCTCTCTGCCCCTTCCCCTCTGACACTCTGTTTCTCTCTCAAAATAAACAAATAAATGTTAAAAAAAATAGATTCATCTGCAAATATTAGTGGAATCTGTCATGAATACTACAAGAAACAGAGTCCTTGCAGAAAGAAAAAGATTTTTTAAATATTGTATGGTTTGCAACTGTCTTCAGTATTATGGAAACATACAAATGGTATTATGATCATTATCTGAAAAATGGAGTCACAAAACTTCATTTGAATAAACAGATGGGGTGTGGTAGGCTGAAAAATGCACCCCCCCCAAAGGTGTCCATGTCCCAGTTCCTGGAAACTGTGAATGTGTTAACTTATATGGTAAGTAGGACTTTGCCGGCATGATTAAGTTAAGGATTTTGAGGTGGGAAGATTATCCTGCATTATCTAGGTGGTACAATGTAGTCATAAAGGTCTTTATAAGAGGGAGGCAGGAGGATCAGAGTCAGAAAGGGAGAACTGGAGGACGAGGCCATGAGCCAAGCAGTGCAGCCAGTCTCCAGAAGCTAGAAAAGACAAGGAAACAGATTTTCCTCTAGGACCCCAAGAAAGGACATACCCTGCTGACACCTTGTTTTTAGTCCATTGAGATTACTTGGGACTTCTGACCTCCAGAAGCCCAACATAATAAATTTGTATTGTTTTGAACCATTAAATTTGTGGTAATTTATTATAGCAGCAGTAGCAAATTAATACAGATGACAAAGAGATACAGAAGACATGAAGTATGAAAGTTTCTGAAATTTTTTAAGTCTCAAACATAAACAGAGGAAAGTGTTTTTCTATTTATGATACTCTTGTCACTTGCTGTCTAGAATATTTTTTATAGTTAAAATGATTTCTTGTGATATACCAAATCTCTATTGACTTGCATGCAAAATAGGAGTGACATTTTTAATACACTGCCATGTGATGAAATTATGTCAGAGAAACTAAATCAAAAGAGACAATAAACGTTAATGTGGTTAGCAAAATGCCTTATAGCAAGTGCTCATTAAATGTTAGTTCCCTTCTATTTGTCCTTACAGAGCTTAGATCTTGAGTAATAAAAGCATAATATTTATACATGTTGTTGTCATGCTTGAAGTTTGTTTTTTTTTAATCATACAGCAGTTTTTTTAGCTTGATTGACATAAAATACTTAAAACATTGTATAAGTTTAAAGTGACAACGTGATGATGTGATACATGTGTATATTGCAAAATGATTACTACACACAATAGGGTTAGTTAACACCTCCATCACCTCACATAATTACCTTTCTCTTTTTTTTTATTTCTTTGGTGAGAATATTTCAGATTTATCCTAGCAGTTTTCAAGTATATAAAACAGTATTGTTAAATATCATCACCAAGCTGTACATTAGATCTCTAGAACTTATTCATCTTACAAGTGGAAGTTTGTACCCTTTGACTAACATCTTCTCATTACCTCTACTCCATGCAATTGTTTTATTGTATGGCATGAATGTACCGAAATCTTAATTTACTACATCAATAAATAGAAAGATGAAGTTAGCTAGACTTGTTGGAAAACACTAGGCAATTAAAGGTTCAGTCTGAAACAGACAAAAGAATGGGATGAAACTTACTTATTTTTGACTTAATAGTTGCCAGAATTAATCGAATCATAAATGTGCATAATTTCTTTTCATTTGGAATTTTAAAGCACCTATTCTTAGCAGTTCTTTAATATTAATTTCATGTTAAATGAATCATTATGAAATATGAGGAAAAATATTTTCAAGCCATGTGCTCATTTAAAAATATAATTTATTACTTTCTGCAGGCAATAAAAATATGCTATATTAGTTACAACATACCATGATGGGTGGGAATGCACATTCCATATAGGAATGCATTTTTACTGAACTAAAGAAAATCAGATTAACACTGCCTTAATATGTGTATACTTTTTGAAACACAATGTATCATTGCTCAATGAAAAAAAGACAGATTTTTGTTTTCTGGGAATTCTGTGTCAGAGATTGTACAATGATAACGTCATTTCCCCATTCTACAATGTTGACAGAATTTAAGCAAGTGGTTATGAGAGTCCCTTGCCTTCCTCTCTCTTGGTGTGGTTTAGGTCCCCTCCCCTACTTTTATTTGAAATGTGTTATTCTCTTGAGTTAATCTCATTTTAACAAACATATGTCTATTGACCTATGCTGCTGGAAAACAAGGTGTTGATTAATTAAAGGCAGACTCCCTTCCCTAGAATGAACTTCACAAGACCAGAGAATATATATATTTTTTCACCATGTTAATCCCAGACCCTGCTATAGTGCCTCAGCTGAGTTCAGCTACAAGCAACAGAGATCTAAAATAATGCTAGTGGAAACAGATTTATTTTTCTTTATTGTAAAAGAGCTCAGTTTTAGGCAAACTAGGTGACTCCCATGATTACTGGGGACCCAGAATACTTCTACTTTTGCTCTGTCATCCCTACTCCATGACTATCACCCTTGAGGATACCTTATGTTCCAACACTGCTGGAACTCCAGCCATCTTGCCTGACATTAGTTAGGAAACAGCTGAAAGGGGGAAAGGGCTAAAATAATAAAGCTCTTTGCCCTTTTCTTTCTACCTTTCAAGAAGCCTTTCTGAACGTCTCCTCCAACAGTTTCCCTGTATCTTTCACTGGCTACAATGTAGTTACATGGCCTCCTAATAGCAAGGGCGTCTGGGAAATGTAGTTTTGTTTTGTTTTTAAACTGGGCACATTGCCTTGCTAAGTAGTGTTCTCATACCAACAAGGGGAGGAAGTGGTAAAATGAGATCAATAAGGACAATGTAATAATTTTTCTGTGAAGCAAATTTATTGAATTAACAAGAATATTCCTTGATACTTGTACCCCCCTTTTCTTAAATTTAAAAATGTTTTTTTTAAAACTGAAATGATGGTAATTTTCTTTTTCCCTCCTAAAGTCTTTACTTGACCAGATAAAAAGTTGTTAACTGTTAGTCTTCTAATATTATTGACATTTTACTGGTCCAAGAAATTAAAAATCTACGGAATTCCTGGGACTGTATAGGTGACCTAGATTTCTGGGTTCCAAGATACTCAGATGGATCTGTCTTCAACATAGCCTATGTGCTTCATGCCTTCTGCTTAGAAGTTCTCACTAGTGCTTAATTTATGAAGTAGCCTCAGCCAGTGCTAATGCTTAGAGACAAAGGAGCTGCCACCTCCAGGTCCTTAGGGATTTCTTTTGTGAAACTGAATAAATGTCATTTAAAATGGAGTCGGGGGTGCCTGGGTGGCTCAGTTGGTTAGACGTCATGATCTTGCCATCCATGAGTTCAAGCCCCATGTAGGACTCTGTGCTGACAGCTCAGAGCCTGGAACCTACTTCAAATTGTGTCTCCCTCTCTCTCTGCCCCTTCCCTGCTTGCACTTTGTCTCCCTCTCAAAAATAAACATTAAAAAAAAAAAGGACTTAAAATGGAATCAGTAGGTTAGAAGGGGGAGCTCTCACCCTACCATTTGTCCTCTATTGCAGACCCCAACAGAACTAAGCCTATAGTTTCTTACCTCAACAGGAGGAAGATTTTCTCCTGTCCCAGCAACAGTCCAGCCAATGAGAGACTGTCGCAACTCAACCAATGAAAACTGACTACACTTGGAACTCTCACTTTGGACTTTTTATTCATAACAGCACCTCCTAACTCCCCCTGCCTCCTTTCTTCTATGAAAGAGTCTTTCTCTCCTTTGTTCTTCAGATTTGCCTATAGTTTTGCAGAAGCTTGCATGTTTCAAATTGCAGTTCTCTGCTGTTTCCAAATAAACTTTTTTTTTCTGGTCAAATAACTGACAGTTTTATTTTTAACGTTAACACTTTGCAGCAAGTGAGAGAAACTCTTTGAAAAATTAAAGGTGTAATTGTTGTGAGGATATGGGGGAATCTCGTGGAGAGCTATGAACAGAAAAATAGTTCGCCTTACAATTGGGCTTTAAAAAAGCTAGGAATGGAAGCTACCTGTATTTCTCATGGCATGACGTGGCCTTTCAACTTTTTTTGCTTTTCTTGGTGAACCAACTTTCTTTACTCCTTACATATTTTTTCTTCCCCCAGTAAGTTTGGTTGGCATGGGGGTTTGGCTCCTGTGGTATAGAAGAGGTGCAGTCTCTCAGTTCTGCCATTCCAAATTCCCCAGCAATAGCTTCATTGAATCAGTGTGGGTCAGGTTAGCATTCCATTGCAAGGAGTGAGGCAATTAGTACCAATGTGTCCTCCTAAGGTGCAGTCTTTCAGCAGCCCCTAGAGAGTGAGCATGTGAGGGGAGGGAGATGTACCTGCAACAGTTAAAATACATTTCCATTTTTCCATTAATTTCCACCTCTGGCTGCCCTCTGTTTCCTGATCTCAGGTGTTTTCCCCTATCAGGGTGGGAGATCAAAGACCTTCACTATTACTTGCACCATTTCTTAAAGCATTTTGTGCACATTCTTATTGTTTTCTTCTAATTCCATGTACATTTCCGAAGACAGAATGCTTTAAGAGGAAAGCAATGTGGTGATTACCATATATAAGCCTCCAGGGTCACATCATCTCCTCCCCCACTTCTGCTCCACCAAGAACTTAGAAAGTGCTCTAGTTCTCAGCCTGGGGCATGAGCAAGAACACAGCAAGTGGTAATAAGCAAAGCACCAGAGTAAATCTATCTGGATTTGAAGGTGCAACACCTGCTAGTAGAGTAGCAGGAAGTAGAGCTCTGCATCAGGGAAATTGGAATACTACCTACCGCATAAGATCACGGTAATAAGAAAATAATCACCCTAAGGAATCAGCCCAGTGCCTGGGACTTAATAAACACTCATTAAATATTCACAGTTGAAATACCAGAGGCAAGTATCAGAGCAGGGGACAATACAGTGTTGAGGCATCAAATGAAAGTTGAAAACTAGGTGCGTGTCTGGACTAACCCTGGAAATAGGAGTCTTACTACAATAGCTAGAATCCAAGACAGTTGATTCTATTTGTTGTTGAATTTTAAAGATTTGATATCAAGAACTTTATTTCTTTAAAGTTTATTTATTTTGAGAGAGAGAGAGCGCGAACACACGTGGGGGAGGGGGACAGAGGGGGAGAGGATCCCAAGCAGGCTCTATGCTGTCAGCAGGGCTCACTCACAAACCATGAGAGTATGAACTGAGCAGAAATCAAGAGTCGGGTGTTTAACCAACTGAGCCACCAGGTGCCTCTGATATAAGGAACTTTGCAGCACTCAGCTGTGATGTTTTCCCCTCCAGAATATAAAGATTCTAATGGATAGATCCCATTAGAATAAATTCTAATTATTTCTAGGAATGAAGTAATTTTCACCTACACATGATATTTTTCATTTTTGCCACATTATTTATGATTAGACTCTGTACTAATTGTTTCTAGACCCAAACAATTGGGTCTAAACCCAAAATTGTTTCTAGAGGTACGCACACTCAATTTTGTGTGCCAATTAAAACTAGGACTTCTATTTAGGTATTTGTTTCTCAGGAAACTTTTCAGGCATTTTACAAAAAGTTCATTTCATTACTGCTTAAAGTATTTGGATAGTTCTATGCATACGGATGCCAAATAAAATGAGTATTTATAAGTCTCCATAAATTTACATTTATGTATTTATACATGTTACTAATTTAGGTCGTTTTAAACTAGGCCTAAACATGACATCTTTTCATCTACTGTAAAGTTGAATTAGTCTAGCAACGCTTTATTAACCACTGAATCAAAACCACATATAACTGCAATATGGCAAGACTTCAATTATTAATACTACAAATACTAGAAAAGGACCTGAATACCACAATAGATATTTTCTCTAAAGAAATAAATGGCTTGTTTCCTTTGCCAGTAGAAGCAAGTCTTTAAACATTAACTTGCTCACATTTGTCCCTACAAACACAATGACTTTCTTCTTATCGTCAAGGTACCATGATTAGTGTCATTCAAGCATGTATCTAACACAGGCTCTGCTTTGGATTTACCCACAAAGAACTATGCACATTAGTATAGCACAGACCTCTTTAGCGGGAAGGGTATATTTTCAAGAATGAATTCCTTAATACAGTTGCAGATCCTGCCAATTTTGTCTCAAATTCCCAATTGGGCTCCTTTTGGATCTCCCTTTATGGGAGGGAAAAAAAAAGATTGTTGCTACTGATGAGGCTTTTGGGGTGATAGTGGGGTTCATGGGGTCTGGAGCTGATGGCCAAGAAGGAATTCTTGAGACGTCTTTGGTGCAAAAATGGTGATTTTACTAAAGTACAGGGACAGGACCCATGGGCAGGAAGAGCTGCCCTGGACCCTGCAAAGAGACAGGTTATATTTAGGAGTTGGGGAGGTAAAGTCAAGGGGAACTTTCCAATGAGATTTTCATATGCTAAAGAGGACTCACAGGATACTGGAGGCCTAGCTTATTGCCAAGCCAAGGTTGTTCTTCCCTCTAGCAAAGCATTAAGAGAGTAGGGAGTTCCTGGAGAAACACTTCGCTCTGCCTGCCTCAAGTATTTGTCAGAGCTGCAGGTTATAAATAAATTTAATTTTATCTACCATTTCCTTCTGCTTTTGTTTCCCACATCACTACCACTAACCTACAGGCTAACTTTGTCACTTACAATTTGTGTAAACTTGATAAATTACCTAATCCCTGTATTCAATTTATTCTTAGGTAAAATGGGTATTCCTTCATCATAGAAGGCTAGAAGTGCTTGAGTATTTTCATTACATGCATACACTGCTTTGCAGTAAGTTATTTTGAAAGCAACTATTAAATTGTAGTTTTAAGATTAGAAAGCACTGATTTAAAAAAAATATATAAAGCTTAAGGTTAGATCCCTGATTATTTTTTACAATTTAAACACCTATGAGAAACCTCCATACACTGCTAAGTTAAAGAATAAAAAGAAAAAAATTCACCAAGACGAGGTAACATTAAGAGGAATGGAAGTTTACCGAAAATGTTTTTATTTAAGTGGTTTCGTTGAACTGATCTGAAACCGAAACACACTGTATGGAATTGATTGGGAGGGGATGGGTAAGATTATTAACGCCCCCCAGAGATTCCTTAGTTCTGTATGACCACAGCTAGCAAACCATATTCTAGTCCGTGTTTAGAGGTTTTATCCCTGGACAAAGACTCAGTTTTTCTTTTAAAAAAACGATTCCCATTTTACGTCTTCCGCATTTTGGGCTGAGTCTTGCAATACCTGGGCAGCAACCTGATTAATAACACCAAGATTTTCCTCCCCGGGTCCTTCCTGCCGTCTGGTTCTCGGCCGTGAACCCAGCAGCGACCCCGCAAAAACTAAGACATCCGCTGCTTCCCCCACAGGTCCTGCAGAGCGCCCGGCTAACTTCCGGCCGAGCCGGGGCTGCCCCCGCCCCGCCCCCACAAGCGCGAGATTCGTTGCAATTTTCCCGCGATGCCGCGGGGGCGCGCGGCACCGCTCGCCAGGCCCCAGAGTGCACTGCGGTGAAGGGCGCGTGCGCGCGGCTCCACTGCCGAGCGACCGCGGGAAAATTCCAAAAAAGTCAAACAAAACAAAAAACCAGTACGGGGCAAAGCCAAACTTGCAAGCCACAGAACCCGGGCGGAGGCGTCCTTTCTGCCACTGCCCAAACTGCTGAAGCAGCTCTGGCTGGCGCAGACCACCCGGTAAGCGAGAGGCCGCAGAACGAGAGCAAAGACGGCTGATTCCCTCGGGGGTCTGGCCGACACGTCAGCCGAAGGGTGGAGGTAGGGTAGGGGGAGGGTAGGGAGGGAAGACTCGCGAGAACGTTCGCCGCGCTTTGCGCATCTAGTTAGGTAAGCTGCGCCCCGGCCGTGTACAGGGGCTGAGGGGAGGAGGTGGGTAGGGGCTTGATGTGGCGCGAGCCCGCGGAGGGGCGGAGCGGCGGGCGAGGGGCGTGGCCAAAGAGTGGGCAGGCCTGGGGGTGGGCCCGGCGTAGGGGTCACGCGGAAGAGAGCCCCCCGGAACGGTGAGAGCTGGGAATTGGCGCTTTGGTTCTTTTGGTTCATTGAGTGCTGGCAGCTATGTCTACTTAAAAGGAGAGGAGCAAAGGCGAATTTCTTCGCCCTGGATCCGTGGGAGCTGTGAAAAGCTCTCGTCTTCTACCCCATCACCCTCTATAGCTGGCCGCTTGCTCTCCGTCGCCCTGCCTCTAGGGCGTTGGGAGGGGGCGAGCCTGTTACCCCTCTTGCCTTCCAGGTCTTTTGTCGCTGAAGGGCAGAAAGGTTCTCATGGGTGATTGTCTCCTTGCAACTTTCTTTCTTTGACCGCCAGGCCAAATCACGTCCAAAGCCCTGATATTTTGGGGGGTTGTTGTTTGTTGGCTTGCTTTTTTGCATTAACGTGGGCGCTTTTACAACCGTGAACCCTCTGTGGTCATCGTGTATGGGCTAAAGGTTTGGATGGCAAAAGATTAGGAGTTTTTGAAACATGACAAATTTGGGACCAGAATTTTGAAAGAGGCCGAGGAATTTTCCAGCAGAGACCTCCATGTGCCAGTGATTTTGTCCTAATCTGAAACTCTCGTGCTCCAGCTTTCACTTGTAACTTCTGTCCCATTTAGTGCATCTTAACTGTGATATGATTGACTTACCATTTATCACATGAGCAGGGCACTTTTGGGCCACCCAACTTCAGCTATTTATGGATGTCACTCACCCTCAGTGATGTGCAGCTCAGAACCTTTTCTCACTATCCTCTTCAGGAGGGGAGGAAAGGTTGTTACAAATGGTAGAATTCATACCATGTGTTGGGATCATTTATTACATAAACATATAGAAAACATGTTCATTGTGACTTTATCCATTAAACTTAAATTGATGTTTCAAAATAATGGGCTGTGCCAGATTCACATGGAAATAAGCATTCATATGCGTATACAAGAAAGACCACTTCAAAACAATTTGCTTTTCCTAGTTTTATCAGAGGCCTTTTCCTGTAAAAGTTAGGTCCTGCTTCTTTAGAATTGGACTAATTATACTTTAGTATATATTACACTTTAATTCATTTTTTCATTATTCAGTCCTATTCTTGTTTTCTTGAAAAACATTTACCAGAAGTCCAGAAAAGAAAGGCAAACTCTATATTGGAATTTTTTGTTCTCTAATAAAAAGCATTAACTTGATTGATTGGCTGGGTGTGGAAGATGTGTTGCTGCATGTATGTGAAACTGTGCATGTACATTTTAAAATAAATGGTATTTTAAACCAGTTCCATATTTCAGCAAGTAGTTCCAGTAACAATTATACAAATTTTGTATTTATGAAAACCAGCTACAAGGAGGCCAGCCTGGCCAGTAGAAAGTTGGATTGATTACCTAGGCCACAGAGAGCGCCAGAGAAATCTCACATGGCGTGGCAGTTCCAAGTTGGTAGTGGTGGAGCTTCAAATCAGGCTGGAAATCAGTACCAAATGGATTTGTAAAATTTTAGTCTGGGGTATGAATATTCTCTGTTCTTGTTTATGGATCCTGACTGACTGACTTTTTCTTTTTCAATTTTATTTATTTTGAGAGAAAGAGAGTGCAAATAAGGAAGGGACTGAGAGAGAGGGAGATAGAATGCCAAGCACTGGCAGCATGGAGCTGGATGTGGGCTTGAACTCACAAACCCTGATATCATGTGAGCCGAAACTTAGAGTGGGACACTTAACCAACTGAACCACCCAGGCGCCCCTGAATGACTGATTTTAATATGAAAGAACACCTATGGGAGAAGTACATTGAGTTTGCAGTGTTTTAATAAAAATGTAGTAGAAATTGAGAAGAAAAAAACTTAAAAATTCATCAGAAAAGTTAGATAACTCTACAAGTCTTGAGCATTTTATTTTCTAAATATCAATTATTATTATTTTTTTGTGCTCTGGAAGAGACCTTGCAAGTTTTCTGGTCCATTCTCTTAGACTCTTCATAAGTCCTGCTGAGCGTGTAGAAATTTCTCTGTTAAGATCAGTGATACAGGAACATCTATAATCTTGGTACCTTTCTCTAGTTATAGGAAGGCAGAGTTTTAAAGGACATTACCTTTTTTGAAACTGTATACTATGTATACTCTGTTTTCTAAAGAATTCAGTGGTTTTTGGTAAATTTAGTAGATTTTTAGAATTGTGCAGTAATTAGTACAGTTCATTTTTAGAACATTTGCATCACCCTAACAGCTTTGCATGTGCAAATTCATAGTCAATCCTAACTCTGGCTTTCAGCCTCAGGCAACCATTGATTTGCTTTCTTGTCTCTATAGATTAGCCTTTTGGGGGCATTTCATATAAATAGATTCATAAAAGTGCTGTCTTTTGGTTTCTTTCACTTAGCATGATGTTTTTGAGATTCATTCATTTTGTAGCATGTATCGATAGTTTGCTCCTGTTTATTGCTGAATAATATCCCATTGTATGTCTCTACCACATTTTGTTTATCTGTTCATCAGTTGATGGACACTTGAGTTGCTTCTACTTTTTGGTTATGAATAATGCGCTGTCAGTATTCATATGTAAGTCTTTGGACGTATGCTTTTATTATTTTTGGGGGGTGTTTATGAGTGGAATTGCTGAGTTGTATAATAAGTTCATGTTTAACTTTTTAAGAAAGTGTCAGACTTTTCCAATGTGGCTATACCATATTATATTCCCACCAGCAGTGTATGGGGGTTTTAATTTTTCCACGACTTCATTTGTTAATTGTGTCTCTTTAAATAGCCATCCCAGTGGGTGTGAAAGTAGTATCATTGTGGTTTTAATTTGCACTTCCCTATTGGCAAACGATGTTGACTATATTTTCATGTACTTATTAGCAATTTCTAGGTCACTTTTGAAATGTCGAAACATTTTGTCCATTTTTTAATTGGGTATGTCAGCCTTTTAAAAGTAAAAGGTTTAAGAAGTAAAAGGTGATTCAGGCAGCAAAATCAGGTTTACTCAGGAACAGCAGAGGAATTGCAATTCTGGACAAGCAAACTATGGTGAACCTTAGGTGAGTCCTGAGAACAAAGCAGGAGAGTGTCCTTTTATAAAGGAAAGGAGTTTGAGAGGGTCTGTTTTGAACAAAAGTTCATTGGAAGAAAATGAGAATTTGAAGTGGTGGTGGCTTCTAATTGGTTGTAGGTGAGGGCAGCTTGCTGTTGCTGGGCAGAAAGGAAACCTTCCTTCTTCCTGCTGGGAGTATGCAAGTTGGGATGAATGATATGTGTATTAGTCATCTCTTCATGGTTTCCAAACTCCAGTTTTCAGTTAGGGTTCCTTATCATATTTTCACACTTTTCTTCCAATCAACTCTTCACCAATCAAGAGTTGGGTCATCTGTTCCTCGTTAGAATTGTTTTTGTCTTTCAGTGTCAGGAAGGACACTTCCTGAATGTCATGTCCCACATCAGAGGGAAGTGCACAGATTGGAAATCATGGAAGCCACGTTTGAGTAACAAACAGTGGGAGGGGGAACTCTCAGGTATTTTACATCCGAAATCTGTAACCATTCAAGGTTATAAGCTAAAAGGAGCAAAGGACCCTACCTAGATCTTCAGGTGGAATTTATTGTAGTCAGTGTGCTTGTTCCCTAATTTTATGTGATTGGGTTTCTACTTTGGAGGGTTTGTCCATGTGCAACAGGTGGTGTTTGCTATTGTATAAATGCTTCGTTTGGCAAGTAGGTAATCAAAGGCTATATGCATATCTTGAAGATATTGTGGGTTCAGTTCCAGAACACTGCAATAAAGTGAATATTACAGTAAAATAAATATTGCAATAAGGTGAGTCAGATGGATGTTTTGGTTTCCCAGTGCATATAAATATGTTTATATTGTACTGTAGTCTATTACGTGTACGATAGCATTATGTCTAAAAAAATATATATCTTAATTAAAAAGTACTTTATTGCTAAAAAACAGCTAACCATCTGAACTTTCAGCAAGTTGTAATAACTGATCACAGATCATTGTAACAAATATAATAATGAAAGAGCATGAAGTAGCATATTACTAGAATGTGACACAGAGACGCAAAATGAGCAAATGCTGTTGAAAAAAATGGCACTGATTGACTTGTTTGACAAAGGGTTGCCACAGACCTTCAGTTTGTAATAAAAGAATATAATATTTGTGAAGCACATTAATAGTGAAGCACAATTAAATGAGGTATACTTGTACTTTAGCCAGTGAGTTAAGTGTTGTTGGGCTGCTATTGCCTTAGGGCTGGGGTTGGCAAGTTTTCCCAATTCCAGAGGGAGATTTCTAATCATTTGTTCGTTGTGGTGAAAGTCCACAAAACGGGTAACAGCCGTTCTG
Organism: Acinonyx jubatus; assembly: GCF_027475565.1. Classification (NCBI taxonomy): domain Eukaryota; kingdom Metazoa; phylum Chordata; class Mammalia; order Carnivora; family Felidae; genus Acinonyx; species Acinonyx jubatus. The sequence continues at coordinate 64,037,561 of NC_069391.1, forward strand.
ATGGAGGCAAATCCAGAGTCACATATGCCTCCTGGGAATTATCTTTTAATGTGGTGATGAAGTTTTAATGGGGAAAACCTGAAAGACTTTAGATTTATTGTGGATGTCGCTGGGGACAGTTAGAACCACCCCCCCCCCCCCCCCAGTATGCATTGTCTTACAATCCCCCAGTGGTCTAAACATTCACAGGCCCAGTGATTCACCACAGAGAAAGATAAAACCAGGTAGTGCATACGTAATGTATGTACACACATACATACATGATAATCCTGCTAGGGTTTGATCACTAATAATGATGTTAATTGGGATTATTTAATTGGCCCTTTTGAACCAAGGGTCAGAGGTGTTTAGGGAATAATTAGGGAGAAACCATCTTGTTCTGTGGACTTGGTTCTTGAAGGCTGTACAAAGGGGGGTTATTTTGCTGCAGCAGGTAGACCTAAGGTAGTAGTAAGAATGAGGAACTGTGTAGATGGAATGGGTATGATTAGTTGCATTGAGAGTTAGGACAGGTCAAAAGCAAGGTACAGGAAAACCTGGTTGTAGAAGTTTGACTCAGAAATCTCCCAAGGGGTGGTGGCATTGGAGATGAGGGAGAAGTTTGCTACAGGGAAGACTAAAGGTTCACAGCTGTCAGGGACAGATCAGGGTTTCTGAGGACAGATCTAACAGAAATGTTTCTTCCTTTGGCCAAGGATTGGGAAATTTGTGGTGTGTCTCACATGATCGGATGGGGCCCCTAAAATGTGGGGCCACCCGATGGGGTGGAAGCTGGCTGTGTAGGCAATGGAAAGATTCACCTGAGGCATAACAAAGGAGACATTTATTGAATACATTGCAAGGGAGCATCGGGCAGGCAGGATAGCAAAGGAGAGATTGTCTGCTATGAGGTAGTGGATGCAGGCTGTTTTTAAAGGGGGGTGGTGAGGAGGTATGAGCAGATGGAATTTTCCCAAATTTATTACCTGTGCCTTATTGTAAGTATCCCATTGGTCAGTAAGGGCTTATGGGTATTATGGATATTATGTTGGCCTAAAGGGCCTGTCTGTATTTAGCCAGGTGGTTGCTGTGGGCCCTTGTGCCTTGATTAAGTTTCCATTGTTCAAGTCTGTTGTCTAAAAGTGACCTCTACAAAATGCAAACAAGGTCATTGTCTCTCCAGCATAGAGAAGAAGAAAATAAATTGAGAAAAAAGCAGAAAGGGGAGAATATACAGGTCTAACCTCATCATCTTGGGAAAACTGTTTCAGCTGTTGTTTGATTCAGTTCCTGGAAATCTTTAATTTTAGGTCACTGTTGGTGTGCAGGTTTAGTCAGCATTTGGGCCTTCCTTTAGATGAGACACATGGGTCCAGGAGTCAACTCTGGAGTTTTGATGGCACAAGAATTGGTCAGGAATATGCCTTTCCAGTGTGGTCGAAGAGAGTCTTTTTGAAGACGTCCTTTCCAATGGATGAAATCTTCAGGTTACAGGGTGTGGTGCTTGGAGTCTTCATTTCCTGGGAATGTGCCATGAAAACATTGCCCTATAAGCGCATGATTACTTTCAAGGGATGTAATGAGACCTTTGCAATACTGAAATATACCTTTTTTTTTTTTTAAGTTTATTTATTTATTTTGAGAGAAAGAGAGAGAGAGCATGAGCAGGACAGGGGCAGAGAGAAAGGGAGAGAAAGAGAATACCAAGCAGGCTCTGCACTGTCTGCACGGAGCCCGATGCTGGGCTCCAGCCCACGAACTGCAAGATCATGACCTGAGCCAAAACCAAGAGTCAGATGCTGAACTGACTGAGCCACCCAGGCGCCCCTGAAATATACCTTCTTTTATTAGCTGTAGGTCAAAAAAGAATGAAGTTGGATGCATGGGGTACTCAATAATTATATCAAAGGTGCAAACTTGTGGGTTCCAAAGGGGGTGGATCTGAGATTAGGATGGACCAAGGCAGTTCTTTTGGCCAGGGTGTTTGGAGGTTTTCAACAAATTTTGCCAATTGAGTTTTGATAGTGCTGTTGATTTGTTCAGCTAGTCTTGAAGACCGAGGATGAGTGAAGGATGATAAGTGACAGTGAAAATGCTACAGAACTGGTCATACAGCAAAGACTCACCATAATAATCCGCCAATAAAATGAATTTCTTGGTCACTATGGAGCTAAGAAGGGTTTCTCCAGTAGGTATGATTTTTTTTTTCCCCAAGCAGGATTTTAGCTACTGAAGAGGCAAGTAGCTTGTCTACAAGGAAAGGCTTTGACCCAGTGGGAAGAAGTGAATCACTGCCAGGACATATTTGTATCCATGAGATGGGGGTAGCTGAATAAAGCCAATTTTCCAAATCTCGAATGGTCCATTAGGCAATTTAAAGTACCCAGTAGCGGTGAGGATAGGTTTCCTTGGATTGTATTTTGGGCAGGTGGGATGATCAGAGTAGACATTTTTTGTGGTTTTCTTACTATTTTGCCCACTAGTATTCAGAAACCTTATCGTTTTATCCATAGACCAGTTGTTTAATGCATGTACAGTGGTCAATAATGGGAACTTTAAAAATAAACTAAAAAAATTGAGGGCACCTGGGTAGCTCATTTGGTTAAATATCTGACTGTTGATTTTGGCTCAGGTCATGGTCACAGGGTTGTGGGATTGGAGCCTCACATTTGTGTTGTCATCGCAGAGCCTGCTTGGGATTCTCTTGCTGTCTCTGCCCCTCTCCTGCTTGTGTGTGCCCATGCACATGCACTCTCTCAAAATAAATAAACATTAAAAAAGTCAAACTCAAAATGGATTAAAGACCTAAATGTGAGACCTGAAACCATAAAATTCCTAGAAGAAAACAGGCAGTAATTTCTTTGACATTGGCCATAGAAACATTTTTCTAGGTATGTCTCCTGAGGCAAGGGAAACAAAAAAGTAAACTATTGGGACTACGCCAAAATAAACAGCTTTTGTACAGCGAAGGAAAGCATCAACAAAACAAAAGGTACCCTACTGAATGGGAGAACATATTTGCAAATGGCATATCCAGTAAGGGGTTAATATCCAAAATATATACAGAACTTACACAACTCGACACCAAAAATAATCCAATAAAAAATGAGCAGAGGACTTGAATAGACATTCCTCCAAAGAAGACCTACAGATGGACAACAGATACATGAAAAGATGCTCAACCATCAAGGAAATGCAAGTCAAAACCACCATGTGATAGCACCTCAAACCTGTCAGAATGGCTGAAATCAAAAAGACGAGAAATAACGAGTGTTGATGAGGATGTGGAGAAAAAGGAACCCTTATGCACTGTTGATGGGAATGTAAATTGGTGTAACCATTGTGGAAAACAGTATGGAGTTTCCTCAAAGTATTAAAAATAGAATTATCACTTGATCCAGTAATCCCACCACTGTTATTTACCTAAAGAAAATGAGAATACTAATTTGAAAAGATATATGCACCCTATGTTTATTGCAGCATTATTTACAATAGTCAAGATATGGAAGCAGCCCTGTGTCCACTGATAGATGAATGGATGAAGACGATGTATTTGTGTGCATACATACACACAGAGAATGGAATATTACTCAGCCATAAAAAAGAAGAGATCTTGCCATTTGCAACAACATGGACGTACCTAGAGGGTACCTAGAGGGTATAATGCTAAGTGAAATAAGTCAGGCAGAGAAAAGACATACCATATAATTTTACTCTTATGTGGAGTTTAAGAAGCAAAAACAAATGAACAAAGAAAAAAAGACAAACAGACTCCTAAGTACAGAGAACAAACTGGTGGTTTCCAGAGGGAGGTGGATGGAGGGTGGGTGAAATAAAGAGCGAGATTAAGAGTATGTTTTAAACTTGTGGTGCTTGGGTGACTCTGTTGAGTGTCATACTTCAGCTCAGGTTATGATCTTGCAATTCATGAGTTTGAGCCCCGCATTGGGCTCACTGCTGTCAGTGATCCTTGGTCCCTCCCTCTCTCTCTCTCCACCTTCCCCACTTGTGCTCTGTCTCAAAAATAAACATTTAAAAAGGAGTAAACTTCTCTTGATGAATACTTAATAATGTCTAGAAGTGTTGAAGTATTATATTGTACCTGAAACTAATAAAACACTGTATGTTAATTGTACTTTAAAAAGGGGAATAAAAAATGAGAGTTAAAGAATTTCTGGTGGAACTGGGTTTTTATTTGGTCCTGAACATGTTTCTCTTTTTATCATATCAACAACCATTTGTTTGTCAATATTGTTTTTCCTTTTCTGGTGGAGATTGTTGTGTGTCTCTAGTTAGTTTCTCCAGACTACTATCTGGAGGTGAGTTCCTGTGGACTGTAACAGAGGTTTGACTTTTGGACCTTTTGAAGGCAGCATTTTTTTTGTGGAAATGTCAGTGAAGCAATTTCCTTTACCTTCCAATGAATGAAGCTTAGAATGCTCCTGGACTTTAATAATAGCCAAAGCAGCAGGTAAGAATATGGCATCCAATAATTACTGAAAGTAAGGGCTGTTTTTAATGTTATTTCTGCTGGAAGTAAAAAAAAGCCAGGTTGTTTATGTAACATTCCAAAATCATGAGCCACTCCAAAGGCATGGCAGTGCAAATGTTGCAATTTTGCCCTTGGCTAGGATATAGGCCGGTAAGAGTGCATATAATTTGGTCTGTTGGGCTGAAGTAACCAAAAGCAAAGGTGCTGCTTCAATTATTTCAGAGGTCAATATTGCATATCCAGCACAATATTTACTATTTTCATCTTTCCAATATGAACCATCAGTGAACTATGAAAAATCAACATCTGAAGTTTTATGTAAATAAATAATCACATGGATCAGAAGGTGATCTGTCAGTATTTAGCAGTTGTGGGGGCTTTCATAAGTAGAGGAGGGGAGAAGAGTAGCAAGTTAAGGTTATTACAACAAGCAAGAGTGACATAAGGGGCATTTAACAGGGCAATGTCCTAGGAAGTGAAATGGCTTAATGAAAGATACTGAGTATGATGAGAGTTAAGAAGGGCTTTGGCAGCATGTGGCACAGAGATGGTTAAAGGGGATCCCATGATCATTCTTTCAGTGGCTTTACAGGAAGGACAGTAGCAGGTATAGCTATAAGGGGAGGGGGAGATATCTCTGGGCTATGGGATTTAGTTGTTGTCTCTAATATCCTGCGGGTCGGTGGTGATCTCCATGCTCTTGGGTGAGTACCTCAAGGGCATTCCCTTTTCCATATACAAAAAAGAAAGGGCGTTGATAATTGGGGTGTCTAAGGGTGGGGGGGTTGTTATTAAACCAGATCTTTTAAGATTTGAAAAGCCATGTCATTTCAATCTTCATTGATTAATACATTTTTAACAAGGTCTATTAAGGTTAGGCCATAAGGGGAAAGTTTGGGATCCAGCTGCAACAATATCCTGCCACTGTGAGAAAACCTCAGGGGACATTGGTTTTGTTTGGGCTTTGAGAAGTTTAGGATGCCATGAAGCCTGTCTGGATCTAGATGCAGTCTTTGTTGTAAGATTAGATACCCTAAGTATCAAACTTGAGTTTGAACAAATTGTAATTTTTTTTTGTTTTTATTCATTTTGGAGAGAGAAAGCGAGCACACGTAAGTGGGGAAGGGGCAGAGAGCAAGGGGGACAGAGGATCCAAAGTGGGATCTGTATGGACAGCAGAGAGCCCAATGTGGGGCTCAGACCCACAAACCATGAGATCATGACATGAGCTGAAGGCAGACTCTTAACCGATTGAGTCACCCAGGTGCCCCTGAACAAACTAATTTTTTAAAGAGATTTCATATCCCTTTTTGGCTTGGAATTATAGCAAATGGATGCTATCTTGTGAGGAGGCTTGGGAAGTGGAGCAGAGAAGTCATCTGCATATTATATTAAAGTGGAGCATCCAGGGAACTTGATATCATCTGGATCAGCCTTTAAAGTTTGTGAGGAAATAAGGGCTTTCTGTTAGGATGTCCTTGGAACACAGTTGCCAGTGTAACCCAATGAAAAGCCCCTAGCGGCGCAACAGAATGAATTGAAGGTCAACCAATCACCCAGCGCCAGCGCAACCCAACGGGAAAGCCCCGAATAGTGCGCCAGAATGAATTGGAGGTCAACCAATCACCCAGCGACAGCACGACCTGACGCGAAAAAGGCCCACCCGGACCTAAACCCGGAACCGCTGCAGCTTAAAAACCCCACCCCACCACACGGGGCGCGACTCCCCCTCTGAGTCAGGGAACCTCGCCCCAGACCTTAGTTCCCAATAAAGCCTTTGACTGCTAAAATTTTAGTTCTTGACTCTTACATTTACCCTAGCCTACGCCTGACCCTAACACTTTCCATGAAACCCTGGGGCATTACTGTCCAGGTTAATTGCTGTTCTTTCCAAGTAAAGGCAAAAAGATACTAGTTTTAATCTACTGGGATACTGAAGAAAACACTACATGAATCAGTCATGAAAGAAAATTTGTTCTCAGTACGGATGAAGGTTACTAAGGTGAATTGGGGACAACAGAGTGGCAAAGCAATGACAATATTGTTTATGACTGAGAGGTCTGATGAGCCTCCATCTGTGGCCATTTGGTTTCTTCACAGGTAAAATGGTGTTGCAGGGGATAATGAGGCCCTGGGTCTTAAAATCTACTATTGACTTAATGACATGAAGGGCCTCTTTATTTACAGGGTACTGGTTAATTCTGGGGAGAATTTTTGAGGAATCTGTTTGGATCTTTAACAGGTGGGGCACTGTGGATTCTGCAAGTTATCAGTTGAGGGTTTTGCCCACAGGGACGGTGATAGCTGATCCATCAGGGACAAATGATTAGTGTCCTTGGAATTAGCTATATTGGTGTCAGAGACAGAGCAAATAAGATGTTGAAGCATCATTTGACTTATCTAGTTGGCTATTTTGGTTGCTGTTATCAAATTCTAGAATTATTTCCCCCTTTTGGGAGAGAACTCCCAGCATGATATTTTTCTAAGAAATGTTGGCCCAATAAATGAATAGGGTCAGAGAAACTTCAAGGAGAAAAGGGTGGGTATCTTGAAATGCCTAAGCAAAAAGGGATAGGGTTAGAGATAGGAACCCATTGAGATTTATTAGAGACTCCCACTATTTGAACTGTTTTAGTACTCTGAGGTAGAGGATGTTTAATGGTAGTGGAGTTGAGCACTGGGAATGTAGCTCTAGAATCAGTAAGGACAGAGAGAGATCGGTTCCTAATCTGGAGAGTGGTTTCACCAGGTCAACTAAAGGAAAGGACTGGGTAAAGTCTTGAAGTTCATTGGAGTTCCTTCACTGGGGTTAGGAGGACATTGGAAAGGCTCGTTAGAGGGCTGAATGAAGGTGCCTGGAGCACTTGAGCTTATAGCAGTCTTTCTTCCAATGTTTTGGCTTTTTGCAATAATGGCAGAGACCAGGAGGATTTTAGTTTTGTTTAGGAGACTTCATTTGTTGGGGTTCAAATGAAAGGTTTTTGTGCTTTTCCTTTTATTTGAATCATCTAGGATGTAGGTGACCTTGTTTACTAAATTAATTCAATCTGGAGTAGACATACTTTTTCATTCCATCCTGATCCTTTTAATTAGAATAAAAAGATCCCAGTTCAGCCTGTTAACGAACATAGCGTTAAAGGCTATCCAGGTGAACTCAACATCCAAAGGAAGACCAGAATTTTCTTTAAAGATAATTTGGAGCTGGCATAATATATAATAGTCATGCATGGGCTCATTGGGCTTCTGGGTACAAGCCTGAGTCTTACTCCAGTCAGCTCACTTTGGGAAAGTTCCTGAGAATTACCAAAAGGAGTCACTTGGCAGTTCCTCAAGTCTGATTATATAATAAGGCAGCAAGGATTTCTTTGTCCCCATGTTGTAATTGTAGACTTCTTGGAATCATTCCATTTGGTAGTTTTCATCCAGTGTTGGGCCTTGCCTTCGCTAACAAGCATATGGACTAGCTGATACAAACCAGAGAAACCAGGTTGATAAGTTTGAAAAACTGCACTAAATTCCTCAGCAAATCTATGGGGATCCTCAGTTACTTTGGGAAAATCTTTGACTATGGCTTGTAGTTCAACTTTAGCCCAGGCAACATAAGAAATTAAGGGTTTAGCATTTGGATTGGCACAAGATCTGATTTTAAAGGGGCAGGTTTTAATAGGTTCAGGGCAGAAGGTTGTGGGGAGAGGTTTGGAGAAAAAGGAAAGTTCAGTGAGGGGATCAGAATGAGAAAGCCGAGGATATAAAGGAGGTGGGGATAGTGCAGAAGGGAAAGAAGCTGTCACCAGAGACAAAGAGCACAAGGGAGGGGGAAAAAGAGGCCTTAGAAACTTTTTTGACTTTTCTTTCAGTTGTGTGCTTACCTTAGTTAATTTGGAAATGGTATTTTGTAAAAAGGTGATTTTAGAATCTTGGATACATTTGGAAGCCTCCAGGTATCAATTAAAATAGGCACCCCATTCAGTCTGTTTAATTTCAAAGCTATGGTCTTCTAATTTGGTTCTGAAAAATACAAGTTTGGGTGGTTGAAGATTCCCCATGATGACGTTTGGAGTTCTAAGTTATCTTTGGGCAAGTTGTTACACTTAGTTAAGGATGCACAAGAGGAGGGACTGTAGTTTTTTTTAACATAAAACTGGCCAGGGTCCCAGAAGGAGGACCGTCTTGAGAGAATTTAGAGGATTGAATCTCAGAGAAGACTTATCAAACTGAAAGGGAGAAGACAACTCACAGAAGCACAAATTGGTGCCACACATAGTACTAGGGGTTGTTAGTTCCTTGCGGGTTCATTGCCTTTGAATCCCACTTCTGACACCATGAAATGTCAGTTTTTTAAAAGGAAAAATATAAACGATAACCAGCAAAATCAAGTTTATTTGGTAATGGCAGAGGAATTGAAACTCAAGAAAACTATGTTCATGAACCATAGGCAAATCTTGAGAACAAAGGAGGAGAGCATCCTTTTATAGAGGGAAAGAGGTTGGAGGGGTTGTTTTGAACAATGTCCATTGGAAGAAAATGAGAGTTCAAAATGTTGATGGCCTCTAATTGGCTATAGGTGAGTGAAGTGGTGACAGCCTCTCATTGGCCACAGGGGAGAATGGTTGCTGTTGGGTGCCTGCAGCTTATTGCTATGCAGAGAGGAAATCTTCATTTTTCTTGCTGGACTAAGCAAGCTGTAATGAATGATATGTATGTGAGAGCCCTCCCTTCATGACTTCCCAGTTCCGATTTTGACTTGCGTTTCCTTAACACATTTTCACAGTAGTTTGCCTTATTATTGGATTGTAAACATTCTTTGTATATTTTGAATAGAAGCCCATTATCAGACATGTGTTTTGCAAATAATTCTTTCCGCTTGTCTTCATTTTCTTCATGGTATTTTTTGAAGTACATAAATTTTAATTTTGAGAAAGTCCAATGTATCAATTTTTTTTCCTTTTTTTTGATCTTAGGTTTATGATCAGTTTCCATGAACTTTTGTGTGCGGTATGAGATACGGATCCAAATTCATCTTCTTTCTTGTATGTGTATATGCAGTTGTGCCAGCTTTGTTGGGAAAAAAAAATACTGACTTTTCCCTGCTTTTGTCAAAACTCAATTGGCCATAAATTATTCCTAGACTCATTTTTGTTTCAGTGATCTGAACACCTATTCTTATACCAGCACCACACTGTCTTAATTATGGTAGCTTTATAGTAAAGTTTGAAATTGAGTAGAAGCTGTCTAGTATTCTTATTCTTTTTCAAATTGTTTTGGCTATTCCGATTTCCTTACATTTCCATGCAAGTTTTAGTATCATCTTGTCATTTTTTTTTTTTGAAAAAAGCCTGCCGTGATGGATTTTAGTAGAAATTGCATTGACTCAGTAGGTCTCTTTTGAGGGAGAAATAAAATTGTAATGTGAACATGGAATGTCTTTTCATTTGTTTAGATCTTTAATTTATTTGAGCATTGTTTTGTAATTTTCATTGTACAAGTCTTGTCCTTTTGTTATCTTTATTTTATAGTGTTTCCTTTTTGATGCTTTTGTGTATAAAATTTTTTTCATATCCCATTTTTAGGTTTCTCATTGCCAGTATATGAAAATAAAATTGTTTTTTATATATTGGTCTTGTACCATGCAACTTTGATTATTACTTCAATCAGGGTTTTTTGTGAATTGCTTAGAATTTTCTACATATACTGTCATGTTATCTGTCAATATAAGCAATTCTATTTTTTCCTTTACGTTTGGATGCTTTTTTTGCCCCTTAAAACTTACAGTACATTGCTGAATGGAAGTGGGGAGAGTAGACATTCTTGACTTGTTTCTGATCTTAAAGGGGAAAGCATCTAATCTTTTACCAATAGGTCTGATGTTAGATGTAAATTTTTCATTAATGGTCTTTATCAAGTTGAAGAACTTTCCTTCCTATACTGTTGAGAGTTCTTATTATGATTAAATGTTGGATACACAAAATAAAGAGACGTAAAAAAGGATATCAAAATATAAAATGTTGGAAGAGGTAGTAAAAATGAGAGTTTTAAAAAGCATTTACACTTAAGTTGCTACCAACATAAAATATACTATCAATATATGTACATAGAGAGGCTGTTAATGTGAACTTCATGGTAACCAGAAAGCAAAAACTTGTAGTATATGTACAAAAGATAATGAGAAATGAATGTAAATATGATACTATGAATAAAGTCATCAAACCACAAGGGAAGAGAGCAAGAGAAGAAGGAAGGAAGAGAGAGGAATTACAAAACAGCCAGAAAGCAGTTAACAAAATGGCAATAAGTGCATACTTATTGATAGTTACCTTAAATATAGGTGGATTAAATTCTCCAATCAAAAGGCATAGAGTGGCTGAATGGATTAAAAAAACCAACAAGACTCATCTATGTATATTGCTTACAAAAGACTCCACATCTAAACAAATGTACAGACTGAAAGTAGAGGGATGGACAAAGATATTCCATGTAAATGCAAACAAAAAGAAACTATTTTACCTAAACTCCTATCACACAAAGTAGATTTTAAAAACAAACTGTAATAAAAACAGAGAGGGGCATTGCATAGTGATGAAGGAGTCAATTTAAGAAGAAGATTTGGGGTGCCTGGTGGTGGCTCAGTTGGTGAAGCATCTGACTTCCACTCAGGTCATGATCTCATGAGTTTGTGAGTTTGAGCCCCACATCTGCCTCACTGCTGTCAGCACAGAGCCTGCTTGTGATCCTCAGTCCCCCTCCCTCTCTGCCCCTCCCTTGCCCTCAAAAATAAATAAATAAAACATTAAGAAAGAAAAGAAGATATAACATTTATAAATATTTGTGTACTCAACATAGGAGTTGAGCTGAGCAAATATTAATAGACTTCAGGGGAGAAATGGACAGCAATGCATTAATAGTAGGGAACTTTAATGGCCTACTTATATCCATGCATAGATTATCCAGCTCCCCTAAAAAAACCAGGAAGAAAACATTGGGCTTAAATGACCCATTAGATCAGATGAACATAATACATATATACAGAACATTCTATCCAAAGCAACAGAAAACACATTTTTCTCCAGTGCACATGGAACATTCTCAAGATAGGTCACATTTTAGGCCACAAAACAAATCTCAAAATTTAGGAAGATTGGAATCCTGTCAAGCATCTTTTCTGACCACGGTAGTATAAAACTAGAAATAAGTTACAAGAAAAAAATTGGAAACCATACCAAAATGTGAAGATTAAACAGTCTGCTACTGAACAACCATTAGCTCAACAAAGAAATCTAAAGGGAAATTAGAAAATACCTTGGAACAAATAAAAACAGAAATAGAACATTGCAAAATCTATGGGATGCAGCAAAAGCAGTTTTATTTATTTTTTAACTTTTATTTATTTTTGAGAGCGAGCGAGCAAACACATACAAGCAGGGAGGGGCAGAAAGAGAGGGAGAGAGAGGATCTGAAGCAGGCTCCATGCTGTCAGCAGAGAACCCAATGTGTGGCTCGAACCCACGAACCATGAGATCATGACCTAAGCTGAAGGTGGATGCTTAACTGACTGAGCCACCCAGGTGCCCCACAAAAGTGGTTTAAAAAGGGAAACTTATTTACAGGCCTACCTCAAGAAACAGAAAAATATCAAACAATCTAACTTTTCACTTAAAGGAATTTGAGAAAGAAGAGTAAAAGTTAAGCCCTAACAACACCCAAAGTTAGTTGAAAGGATGAAATAATAAAGATCAGAGCAGAGATAAATGAAATAGAGACTAAAGAAAAAAATAGAAAATATCAGTGAGACTAAGAACTAGTTCTTTTTTTTTTTAAAGACGAGTTAAACCACTTGAGTTCATTTTTTAAAAGTTTATTTATATTGAGAGAAAGAGTGAGGAGGGGAGGGACAGAGAGACAGAAAAAGAGAGAATCCCAAGCAGGCTTTGTGTTGTCAGCACAGAGCCTGATGAGGGGCTTGATCGCATGAACCATGAGTTCATGACCTAAGCTAAGATCAAGAGTCAGATGCTTAATCAACTGAGCCACCCAGGCGCTCCTAGGTTGTTTGTTTTTTTTTTTAAGTTTATTTGAGAGAGAGTGTGCACACACATGCAAATGAGGGAGGGGCAGAGAGAGAGAGAGGGAGAGAGAGAATCCCAAGCAGGCTTTGTGTTGTCAGCACAGATCCTGATGAGGGGCTTGATCGCATGAACCATGAGTTCATGACCTAAGCTAAGATCAAGAGTCAGATGCTTAATCAACTGAGCCACCCAGGTGCTCCTAGGTTGTTTTTTTTTTTTTTTTTTTAAGTTTGAGAGAGTGTGCACACACATGCAAATGGGGGAGGGGCAGAGAAAGAGAGGGAGAGAGAGAATCCCAAGCAGGCTTCACACTGTCAGCCTGGAACCTGACAACGTGGAGCTTGATCCCATGACCATGAGTTCATAACCTGAGCTGATATTAAGAGTCGGACACTTGACTGAGCTACCCAGGTGCCCCAAGAACTAGTTCTTTGAAAAGATAAACCAAATCGCCAAACCCTAGCTAGACTCACCAAGAAAAAATGGAGGGCTCAAATAGATAAAATCAGAAATGAAAGAGAAGTTACAGTTAATACCACAGAAATACAAAGGATCATAAAAGACTGCTGTGAACAATTATGTACCAATAACCTGGACAACCTAGAAGAAATGGATAAATTCCTAGCAACATAATTTTCCAAGACTGAATCATGAAAAAATTAAAAATCTGAATAAATTTATTATTAGTAAGGAGATTGAATCTCTAAACAAAGCACTCCCAACAAAGGCCCAGGACCAGATAGCTTCACTGGTGAATTACCAAATATTCAGAGTAGATTTAATACCTGTCCTTCTCAGACTCAAAAAATTGAAGATTTGGAAAAATGTTTCCAATCTCATGAGGGGAGGAGTTAGATGGTGGAGTAATAGGGCGACCCTGGGCTTGCCTCATCCATTGAAAATAGCTAGATCAACATCAAATCATTTTGAACATCTAGGAAGTTGGTTGAAGGATTAAGAGAACAATCTGCATGTTTTGAGGGAGAAAACTTGGCAGGTACAGGTATGGAGACTTGAATTGGGAGAAAGAAAAGCCTCAGTACTGCAGAAGGGAGGGAGCCTTTTTTCTGGAGAGGAAAAGGAAGAGGGGAGAAGAGAGCAGGATGTTGGGTTCACACAAGAGAAGCACTCCCCCAAAACCATTGACTGGGGAATCAGAAGGAACTATCACAAGTTTTTGCAAATGGTGGAGCTCAAATTTGGAGGTTTTGAAAGTCTGTACCATTAGCTGAAGTCAATCTGGGTGGAGAGCTGTGCTTCTCGGGAGAAGGGCAGAGCCCTGGGAGTGGACAGCAGATAGCATGGTGTTGGGGTCCCCTGGGTTGCACTGGGAGAGAATGTTCCCCTTCCCAGAGTGCATTTGGAAGAGGATGTATTTCCTCTCCAATGATTACAGACCCAGCTGGTGCCTTTGAGCAGCCGTTCAACAGCAAGGGACAGAGGCACATGTAGAGGGCAGATAATCTGGTTGCAGCTTTCTGTTGTCATTCACCGTAAACTCCAGGCAGCTCTGTGGCTGTGTGACTACTTTTCTGGGACAGAATGGTGCTAAGCACAGTGCTGCAAGGCTCTCTTCTGGAGGGGGGCAGCAGTCTGCCTTTAACTCCTTTAAGATTTGGAGTTTTGAATCCTGGCTGCACACCAGAGATAAAACACAGGAGAGCTGTGGCTGTGTGTGTGTCAGTGGCTCAGGCACAGAAGGGTTGAGGGCAGGGTTCTGATGGAAGTCTGGGACACAGAAGGAGAGATCATTTGCTTGTCTGGACTCCCTGAACAGTGGCAGGTGCAAGCTACCCTCCCTAAGGATAAGAGAGTGGGGTGATGCCATCTTCCCTTCCTGCACCAGCGCAGCTGGACTTCAGTGAGCAACATAGTGCCCCCAGTGGAGGCTGCAGCCTCTTACACCAAACCCCACCCTCCTGCACCCTGCTAGGGCAAGTCTGACTGTGTGAGCCAGTGCAGCTGGCCTCTGCCCCAGAGGACCAACACAGCCCCCACTGCTGACATGCACCAAGTCTACTGATCATAGAGTGCTTAGTTCTGGTGGAAATAAGACCAAACTCATTTTATAAGGCCATCACTACGTTGATATTAAAACCAGACAAAAACAAGATAAAAAGAAAATCCTAGGTTAATATTTGTGATGAACTTACATTAAAAATTCTCAACAAATGTTAGCAAACCAAATTGAAAAAGGATCATACACCATGATCAAAGGAGCTTTATTCCAGGGGTGCAAGGGTGGTTCAGTGGCCATAAGTCAATCAATTTGATACACCGTGTTAACAAAATGAAGGATAAAAATCAGATGATCATTTCAATACATGCAGAAAAAGGACTTGACAAAATTCAACGTCCATTTATGATAAACTCTCAACAAAGTGGGAATAGAAGGTGGTATGTACCTCAACATAAATAATGCCATATATGACAAACTCACAGCTAACGTCATACTCAACAGTGAAAAGCTGAAAGTTTTTCCTCTAAGATCAGGAGCAAAGACAAAGATTCCCACTCTTGCCACTTTTATTCAACATAGAATAGAAGTCATAGCCACAGCAATTAGGCAAGAAAAAGAACTAAAAGACATCTAAGTTGGAAAGAAGTTAAGTAAAATGTCACTGTTTGCAGGTGCTGTGACACTGTATAGAAAACCCTAAAGGTTCACCAAAAAAACCTGTTAGAACCAGTAAATGAATTCAGTAAAATTTCACAGTACAAAATTAAAATGCAGAAATCTGTTGTTTTTATACACTAATAATGAAGTAGCAGAAAGAAGAAATCCCATTTACAATTGCAAATAAAAGAAATACCTGTGAAAAAATTCAATAAGGTGAAATATCTGTACAATGTAGACTATAAGATATCAATGAAAGAAATTGAAGAACATACAAATAATGGGAAGATATTCCATGATCATGCATTGGAAGAATTAATATTGTTAAAAGTGTTCATACAACCCAAAGTAATCTACAGATTTAGTGCAGTCCCTATCAAAATTTCCATGGCATTTTTCACAGAAATAGAACAAATAATTTAAAGATGTGTATGGGCCTCAAAAGACCCTGAATAGCTAAATCAATCTTAGAAGAACAAAGTTAGAGGTATCATGCTTTCTGATTTCAAACTATACTACAAAGCTATAGTAATTAAAACAGTATGTTATTAGCATAAAATCAGTCATTGATGGGATAGAATATAAATTTACACATATATGGTGAATTAATTTCTGAAAAGGAGCCAAGAGTTGCAACTGGGTAAGTCTTTTCAGTAAATTGTTTTGGAAATGGACAGCCACATGCAAAAGAATGAAACTAGACCCCTATCCTGTACCATACATAAAAATGAACTCAAAATAGTTTAAAGACTTGAATGTAAGATCTGAAACCATAAAACTCCTAGAAGAAAACATAGGTGGTAAGATCCTTGACATTGGTCTTAACATTTAATTTTTAGATTTGATTTCAAAAACAAAAATAAACAAATGGGACTACATCAAACTAAAAGAGCTTCTGCACAGCAAAGAAAACCATCAACAAAATGAAAAGACAGTCTACTGAATGGGAGAAAATATTTGCAAATCATCCATCTGATAAGGGGATAACATTTAAAATAAATAACTCAAGCAAGTCAATAGCAAAAAAGCCATACATTCTGATTAAAAAATGCGTAGAGTATCTGAATAGACATATTTCCAAAGAAGACCAGCAGGCACGTGAAAAGATGTTCTACATCACTAATCAGTGAAATGCAGATCAAAACCACAGTGATATATTACTTCACACTTGTTAGAATGGCTACTATCAAAAAAAGTTTTTGAGGATGTGGAGAAAGAGAACCCTTATGCACTGCTGTTGGGAATATACATTGGTGCATCCACTAAGGAAAATAGTATGGAAGTTCCTTACAAAATTGGAAATAGAACTGCCATATGATCTATTATCTGAAGAAAATGAAAACACTATCAGAAATATATTGTACCCCTGTGTTCATTGTAGTTCTTATTTACAGTAGTCAAAATATGGAAACAACTAAAATATTCATCAATAGGTAAATGAATAAAGAATATGTGGTATATATACAATGGAATACTACTTGGCCATAAAAAAGAATGAAATTGTGCCATTTGCAGCAACATCGATGGATCTGAGGGTATTATGCTAAGTGAAATAAGTCAGAGAAAGACAAGTACATGATTCCATTTATATATGGAATCCAAAAAAATGAAACAAAAACCTCATAGATATGGAAAATTGGTGGTTATTAGAGGGGAAGACGGTGGTGGGGTGGATGAAATGGGTGAACAGGGCAATTTTATGGTGGTGGATGGTAGCTAGATTTACTGTGGTGATCACTTTGTAGTGTATACAAATAGCAAATCATGTTGTATAACTGAAGCTAATATAACATTACATACCAATTTTACTTCAAGGAAAAAAAAAAGCGAACCTTGTGGAATATATTAACATAAGTCATAGTATGATTGAAGCATTAAAAAAAAAGTCACCAGGGGTGCCTGGGTGGCTCTGTCAGTTTAGCATCTGACTCTTGATTTCATCTCAGGTCATGATCCAGGTGGTGGGATCGAGCACCGTGTCAAGTCCTGTGCTGAGCATGGAGCCTGCTTGAGATTTTCTCTCTCTCCCTCTGCCTCTCTTGCACATGCTGCTCATAAAAATAATAATAATAAAAAAAAAAGTCACCAAAGTTCGTGTCTACCTTGTAATGGTATTTTAAGTAAATCCATATAAAACATGGTGGAGATGATAAGGCAGAGAGCGTATCTGCTTTGCATTTAAGTTTTATGTGGCTTGCTTGATGTTTAAGATTTTTTGAGTCATTTACAAACACTTAAACACTAAGCAATTTCACCTTTAAAATCCGTATTTTCTGGGTTTCTATTAAGGCAGTCTGGCAACTACATCTGACTTCTCTTGGCAGCAGCTGGTAGGAGCTAAGTTCTGGCTATCTTCTTTGGATGGTGCTCTTGTCTTCCAGTAGCCTCAAGCCCATCTGATTGCTATACTCATTTAACTTACCCATTCTGGTTATTTTAATTTATGACCTTTGTCTGAAGTAATTTAGTAACACTTGAATCATTTTGAAATGCATTCAGTTGTCAAAGTAATACCTAGGGGGGGAAATGGGTAATTCTGAACAAATTTATCATACTTACTGTGGAAATTGCTACAATAATCTTTGTTCTCTGGTAAGTTCAAAGTTCATACTGTAGAAACTTTATTATTCCTGAACAATAATATGCTATATATCCTTCAGAAATCAGAGCTTTTGCCCTATTGGTTTTTAAAAAAATTAATTGATTTTATAAGCATGGATTTTTTTTTAAAATTTCTTTTGGTTTCTTGGTTCATTTGTAGTAGTACTTTGGTCATAAGCCCTGTTCAATGTGTTTTGCACTTTCCAAATTATTCTCATACAGATTGTATTTGATTCTGATAGTAACCACATGTGCCAAGGTAAGAGAAGCATTAAAAAAAGAAGAAAATAGAGTGGAGGCTTTTCAAAAAAATTAATTTGGACCAGGATTAGAAGTTCCTGAGAGAAGGCCCAAAAAGAGGATAGTGCTGAAGAACTTCTGGGGTTACTTCTGTTTTTGTAATTTTTGAATATGTCTTAGTTATTACAGCATGATAACCTTTTCAGTTTCTAAAGGAGCCGAGCATTTCTGGTTACCCATACTCAACTTATTTTAGCAGAAAACATTCACCTTCAATAATAACTTCTCTTTGAAATGTTTACAGAGAAGGAAACTGAGGTTAGTGGTAAAGCTGTTGATCATTACCCCCAGAAACTGACTCTGGTCTGGTGCTCTTCTCATTGCATCAGCAGCCCCATGGCCAAGGATTGCTGATGCACCCTATTGGAATATTCTTGAGCCAAGTCTTTGGCAGACTTTTTTTGTTGCATCTTTCTACTGTGTAAATAAAGGTATTAGAAGAAATGTAGTTTTTTGAATACTGCCCAACCAGTTTCTGCTTGGTAACTTGCCCTGAGACCCTGTGAATACCAGCAAGTAAATTAGATCCACAGTGTGTTTGATATGCATATTTTCTCCCCAAACAAAATTTGAATTCCACAAACACAAATTGAATCATTTTCTAAATGTTTGTATATGAATGGAAGTTTCTGTCCTATCCTTCTGTAACCAATACCATAAAACTTCTTAAGGTCTATGATGCATTTGTTGTACAATGTTAATCCAAAACAAAACTTTATTCTGACTAAATTTGTAGCTATAGAGAGATACCAAACTCATTTCCATTGATCAGTACAACATGTTTGTACCAACCAGATCTAAAAAATGTGTAAAGGAGTGCCATGCTGTAAAGATCTTATTATAGTTGTAAACACAAGTGCAGCTGTTACAAATCTAGCAAAACCTCAGATTAAACAATTTAAAATTTACTGAAGATGACATTCCAGAGCCATTTTTCATAATATAAACACTCTGGGACATGCCTTTGAAATGAGTGGGATTGTCATTAATATTAATGCCACTGAATTCAAGGCTGGGAAGTCATTTCTTTTTTAGCTTTATTTTCACTCCTAATTTTGGAATAGAATATGTTTTTAACCTGAAGTGTGGCATGTTTATTCACACCCTGAAAAAACTTGATCCTATTGCTTTTGAATTGTAGGAATGCATAAATACGGTATAAGTATTTTATTCTTTATTTAAGGTCTCTTAAATTAGTTTGTTAGAATTAAGTTTGGCAAAAATTAGCTGTTAATGGAATCCAATTGCCTTAGTCAATTAAAAAAAGTAGAAGGAGTTGATATTTTAGAATTATATCAGTTTGACAATTTAGAATGCTGTATTTAAGGGAAGAATTTTATTCTAAATGATTTTGAGCATGTTTCTTGTGGTCTTGTCTTTCAGCTAGACTGCGGTAGGACAAGTTTTCAAAATCTGCACTGCTCTAATTTGTTTTTCTCCTTATTTTCCACTTAAGTGCGGTTACTGGTGGGGTATCAGTTGAGCAATATAGT
This sequence comes from Acinonyx jubatus, assembly GCF_027475565.1. Taxonomy (NCBI): domain Eukaryota; kingdom Metazoa; phylum Chordata; class Mammalia; order Carnivora; family Felidae; genus Acinonyx; species Acinonyx jubatus. The sequence continues at coordinate 64,057,106 of NC_069391.1, forward strand.
ATTTTCTAGAGCTACGTTCTGTGCTTTGATTTCTTATGAAATCTGGTATGATTTTTTTGTGTCAAATTTAAGAGTATACAAGAGTCCACTGGAAGCTCTTTGAATGAACTGGGTCAAATAGTTCTGGGAGTGTGTGTGATTGTTTTGCTTTTGTTTGCTTATTTATTGATGACTGCGTTTTAAAATGCCATTTGCCTTTACTGAATTACTCTACTGGACTGTTGAGGAAGCCTCTAATTTGGGTAATAGAAGAGTTAAATGATTATTACTAAACTATCCTTAGTCCTTGATTAAAAAGAGGCAACATTTTTATCAAGAGGAGGCAGTTGACTCTCCCTTATTTACACTAGTTCTTCAATTTTTGTTAAACATTTTCTGATCTGAAGAATTGAAGCCAACCATTGTCAAATACCATGTTGTAACCTAAAGTTGGTAACTGTGGAAGCTCAGAGCTGGTCAGAAGAACTGGCTTTTTCTATCAGTATAGAAGACTGGTGTATACCTCAATGATTGCTGTTGCTTTTGTCTCCTCCTTTCTTTTTTCTTTCCTTTTTTTTTTCTTTTTAATTTAAGAGTTTGTGGAGGTTTCTTTGAATTCTTTCAGCGTTTACATAAAATTCTGCATTTTGGGAAGGAAATCTGGGCAGATACAAAAGCTTCTTTTCCTGTTTTAAAACTTTTCTCAGTAATTCTAGGATTTTCCTTTATTATCATCTATTCTTCTATCCTTTCTCTGATACCACATCTTCTTGTTTCTCTTTCTAGGCTTATTCCCTGCTTTTGGTGATGGATATCCTCTAGTATCTTCTTAAAGGGTGTGTGAAAGGTGAGTTATTTACTGGTCACTGCCTATTGAATGTATCATTATTCTAGTCACGATTGATAGTTTGATGAATATAGAATTCCATGTTGGAAACGATTTTCCTTCAAAATTGTGAAGGCATTGTTGCATTTCCATTTACCTTCCAATGTTTTTACAATTTTATGTGGTGTGCTATGGTGTGCTATGATGTTCTTTTCATCCAATGTATTGGGTACTTGGTTTGCCCTTTAAATCTGGAGACTCTTGTCTTTTAGTTCTGAGAAAATTTGTTTTCACTGTATCCTCTCCTCCATTTTCTTTGGAGCTCCTTTGTTTGGAATTTGACCTCCAGGGCTGATCCTCTGATTTTCTTATCTTTCTCCTGTTTTCTCTCACATTGTCTTTTTGCTCTACTTATGAGAAATTTTTTCAAATTTAAATTCTTTCTTTTCTTTTAACAAAATTTTTTTAATGTGTATTCCTTTTTTTTAAAGAGAGAGTGCGCATATGCATGTGTGCCAGTTGGGGGGTGGGGGGTGGGGCAGAGAGAGAGGGAGACATAGAATCTGAAGCTGGCTCCAGGCTCTGAGCTGTTAGCACAGAGCCTGACGCAGGGCTCGAACTCATGAACCATGAGATCATGACTTGGCCGAAGCCAGACACTTAACCGCCTGAGCCACCCAGGCTCCCCTAAATTCTTTTTTTTTATTGAGTTTTTCATTTCTACTATGGTATGTTTAATTTCCAGAATCATTCTCTGAATGTTCTTTTGTTAATATTCTGTCCTTATGTCATGGGTATAGTGTTATTTCTTCTGTATTCTGAAAATGTTAACGTTAAGACTTTTGGAAAAAGATTTTAAAGTCTCTTTCCTTCCCCCCACCCCCGCTTGTGACTTCCATGTTGCTTTTTATGTGTATATTTTGGTTTCCTCTTTTATGTTAGAGGTTTCTTCAGATGTCTGGTAATCAGTCCTTGGTTGTATGCTTATATTTGCAACAGGGAGCTAAAAATCTCATTCTGAGTGCATGGGAGACGCTTAACTGACTTAGATTCCCATTGAGATGGTCAGGTTTGGCCAAGTTTTGGGGAACTCTCACATATCAGTAGGCATATCAGAGTTGTTTGTCAACTGTAAGTCAGATTGAGTGGGGTAGGAAATTTGGGGAGGGGGCAGATTTCAGCATTCAGTATCCCAGTTTACATGTTTTTATGTAACTCCTAACCCTGTACCTCTACCCCACCCCATTCACTGCCCCCATTTGTTGAATTGTAGCTCTGCTCTCAACTGTGGCTATTGACTCCTGGTCCAGAGACCATGCATTTTATAATCTCCAGAAAATAAATCACCTCTTTTTGGTCAGGTTGGGGCTGGACTGCCAAGAGTTGGAATGATGTGGAAATGTGGATATCTAACTGCCTCTTAGATAGACTTTAAACCAGTTGACTTTATTTTTGGTCTCCTTCATCCCTATTTCCAGATGTCCCAGATTTCTTTATTTCCTGATCTTGTTAGTGGTCCAGCAGTATAAAATGGGATGTACAATGAGCTGGTTTTAGCTTTCTTGTTGTCCCTCTGGGATTCTGTTTTTCCAGTCTAATAAGTCAGTCACCACTTGTCTATCTGCTTTCTAGCTTGTGAAATTCTATTACTGTTTTCTCCTTTTCTATTTTCCTCATCCATGTAAGTTCATGCCTTAAAAAAAAAAAAGAAAGAAAGAAAAAGAAAAGTAAATTTCTTTATTGTCATCTTTATAGGGTTTCAGGAAGGATTGAAACCTGTGTTTATTAGTCTGGCCATCTATATCTGGACGTTCCTCCAGCAAACACCTCTCTTTTTTCTTAAATATATGTTTTCTATATATATTTTCTCCCTAAAATGGCTTGCTTGTTATTCCAAACTGTGTTTTGAAAATTCTAATTCATATATAACTAATAAATTGGGATTACTGGTAGTGACATTTCTATATGCAGCCATGCTACCATTCTGTTTGCTGCAGGTCTGATAGATGGATGATGATATTAATTTATTGAATGAATATTTATTAAATATCTGGTCTGTGCATAGCTTTGCACCAGGCTCTACTATAATAGTGAACTACTAAATAAGAACAGGGTAGGCTGTAATACCAAAAAGACATGTTAAAGAAAGAATTCAGAGTCTTCTAGAACTTAGGATTGCTGTGATATAGTAGCTGTAGACATATCAATTGAACTGTAAAGCAAACAGACCTAGATGATCTTTTTGAACACACATGTTAAGAAGAATATCAGTCTGAGTGATTGGTAGGCTCCATAGATATATTTGTCCTCTAAGTGGTTGGAAGTAAGATTCTGGGGCTTAGGACAGGTGATAGAGCTGAACTTAAAGGTGGATGGATCATCAGTAGAAGCTCATGTTATGAAAGTAAATGGAGGGGCGCCTGGGTGGCGCAGTCGGTTAAGCGTCCGACTTCAGCCAGGTCACGATCTCGCGGTCCGTGAGTTCGAGCCCCGCGTCAGGCTCTGGGCTGATGGCTCGGAGCCTGGAGCCTGTTTCCGATTCTGTGTCTCCCTCTCTCTCTGCCCCTCCCCCGTTCATGCTCTGTCTCTCTCTGTCCCAAAAATAAATAAAAAACGTTGGAAAAAAAAAAAAAAGTAAATGGAATGGTTTGTGGAAAGTGAGATGAAAGAGGCCAGAAGATGGAACCCCCTGGATCACTAACATTTATGGGTATTTGGAGGAAGAAGAAGTTTACAGGCAGATAGAGTGCTCTGTAGCTTCTTCCCTTGTAGAAAGATCAAGTAAAATGAGGCTGAACATGGAGAAGTGCTTGGGAACACTATTTTTACTAAAAGATTTAGGAAACAAACAGTTTTATATTAAAAAAACCCCACCCCTATCTCTTAGAGAATATTCACCCCAGTTATAGAAGCCCTGATATATAGAGAGGTGATGGTCATCTTAGCCTGATTGTGATAATTGTAGAAAATGGACTGGATAAGGCCAGGGCTGAAAGAATTATGGGTTGGAGTGGAACCTGGGAAGATTAAAATATAGGTATATGGAGTTCTTTTAGTAGGGATAGATGTTTGGTGATGTGAGTTAAGAAAGTGCATTGATTGAAGTGTTAGAGGTCTTCCAGACTACTCCAGCTTTGATGATTCACTAGGAAGACTTCACAGAATTCAGCATGTAGTTGTCCTCATGATTATGATTGATTACAGGGAAAGGACACCAAGCAAGATCAGTGATGGGAAAAGATGCATGGGATGAAGTCCGGAGGAAACCAAGCACAAGCTTCTAAAGAGTCTTTTCCCTTTGTAGTCACACAGGACATATTTCCTCCAGCAGAATTGTGACAATGTGTATAATGTCATCCCTCAGGGAAGCTCATTAGAGAGAATCAGTGCCCAAGGTTCTTACTGGGGGCTGATCACATAGTCATCCTCTGCCTAGCAGGTACCAAATTCCAGACCCTTAGTAGGAAAGTAGATGTTCAGCATAAATCACATTGTCTGTACAGCTTAGGCACTGTGAGTCCCTCTTAATAGGGAGGTGGGAACTCTTCCAGTATCCAAGTTCCCAGAGTCTAGCCGAGTACCAGTGTTACAAACACCCCTTTCTGAGGAGATGAGTTTTAGGCCTGCTGTGTTAATTCTTTTTTGCATAGTCATTTTAGGAGTTAAGCCATTTTGAGGGTCCAAGTTAAGTTTTAACCTTGGTAAATTGCAAAGGTGTCTGATGGCAGGGTTAGAGTCCTGCACAGTGTAAACTGGTGGTGTGGTAAGTGCAGGCAAACGACTAATAACTTTCTAGAAGATTATGAATTCAGGGTGAGAAATATATTCCATGGAATATTAGAACTCATGATAAAAAAGGTAATTATGGGTGAGTGGAAGGTTATGCTACAGACTGAATTTTGCGTCCATCTATTCCCTGCTGATTCATATGTTGAAGCCCTGATGTGACTGTGTTTGGAGATCAGGCCTTTAGAAGCAGTAATTAAGCTTAAATGAGGTCATAAGGGTGGGGTCAGAATCTGGATTAGTGCTTTAAAGGAAGGGGAAGGGAGATCTCTTTCTCTGCATGTGCACAAACTAGAGGTCATGTGAGCATACAGAGACGGTGGCCATCCACAAGCCAGGAAGGGAACCTCACCAGGAGCCGAGTCATCCAGAACCTTGATCATGGGCTTGCCAGCTTCTAAAACTAAGAAAATAAACGGTGTTGCCACGCTGTTTTTGTTATGGTAGCCTGAGCAGCGTAAGGCAGATTGGGATCAGATGAGGACCTCAGCTTTATCAAGGTGAACTCTGTGTGGAGCAGGAGAATATTAACATGGCACTGGGTTTCTGTTTCTGTTGATTTTTGGTGATTTGCTGGATACTTTTTTTGTCTGTTTGCTTTTTACTTAGCTAACTCATCCCCATACCACCCTTTTTGAATTAGCATAAGTTATTAAACCAGGGTTCTGGATCTGTGCCTTCCATTATCCTAGTCAGTAGCCACATTTGCTTCTGTAAATTTAAATTCATTGGAATAAAATAAAATAAAAAATTCATTCCTTCACTTGTACCTGCCACATTTCATGTGTTCAGTAGCCACATGTGGCTAGTGGCTATCTCAGTGGATAACATAGATATGGATAGAATATTACCATCATTGCATACAGTCTTGCTGGGCAGCACTTTTCTAGATTGTTGCTTCACAACAATTCTCTCTTCTTTATTTTCTGTCTTGGTGGTTCTGAGCTTTTCCAGGTTCAAGGCATACTTCTGACTACTAAGATTTTTGATGGGCTTCTGAAAGATTTTAAAACAACACTAAGAAATGAACAATAGTTGCAGTGCAAATTCGGCTAAAGCACAGTATGTCAAGCAGAGTCTGTAACAGTATCTGTGATTATCATGCTATTCATTTGGTCACTTTTCTGCAGTATGTGCCTTTAAAAGAGATGTTTTCTATCCTTAATGGGTTTGCTTATATATCCATAGGACAAAGAACTTGGATAAGCACACATTTGTTCTCTGATACCTGTTTTCCTGTTTTATTCTCCTGGAAGTGATAAACAGGAAGCATCAGTAACCAGGCTGTGAGCACCGGTTAGTCTGAGGAATCCTAGGCCAAGGGTAGGTCAGTGAAAGCTACAAATGATCTGGCATTGTTTGGAACAGATTGTTTCATGAGACAGTAAGTAAAATAATGGTCAGAAGCCTCTTAATTCTCCATGGTACCCCATTCTACCAGTCCATGTCGTATGTGGGAGCTGTTCTTGAGAATCCTCAGAACAACCCTGTGAGGTAGGTATTATTTCATTTCTGAAGCCAAGTGAAGGCAGCATTCAGAAATTTCATATAATTTGCCCTGGGTCACCAAGCTAGTAAACAGAGATGCTGGATTCAAACCTTTCCGTTGGTCTTCACAGCTTGTGTTTTTTCCACCATAATGCAGCTGGACTTGGCCAGGGGCCCCATCTCCCCACTGGGTGGGAAATAGCTCTCTCAAAGCTGTGTTCTTTATAAAAGGGGTTCTTTGTAAATTCCAAACGCATTTAACTCCAGGTAAAGACTGAATGACCTAGAAAGGGATATTTATCCTTTTATTTTAAGGGATCATTGTTTCTATTTTAATTACATTGAAAACAGAGAAACTTTTTTTTTTTTAAAGGAGAAGAATCACTCATTATACCAGCACTTATTTTGGAATCATTTTCCCCTGCTTATACAGACACATATCATGTATTATACATATTTGTCTGCAGCTTCCTTATTTGACTTAGGAAGTTAGGATGAACATCTCTAAGTCAGTCGGGAATAGTCATTTTGTAGTTAACTGCTCTGTTACTTGAAAAATGTATTTTGTTTTTTAAATGGTTATTGTTATACCCACTTTAACTTCTCTTCTTCATTTTAGCCTCTAGGTCTGTTTTTTCTTTGTATGGGGTTAGTGAGAAACAATTGCAAGACAGGAACAAAGTCTTAAATTTGGTGGCACTCAGCACCAAATAATTCCAGATGTTTGCTTTTCCCTGCATATAGAAAGAACTCAGTCTGATGCCGTGTTTGTTCTTCTCATCCTCCCTTGTCTTTATTTCTCTTCCATTTCATTTAATTTTAACCTCAATACCAGACTTGTTTTGTGCAGTCCTTGGCCTGCTGCTGTGCTGTCTTTGCCACTGGCTCTCCCTCCAGCCCCCAGTCACTGATGTGTTTCTTGGCAGGGAACGGAAATGATGGTGGTCCTCTCGGTTGACTCCAGAGCACCCCAAGTCAGCAGTAATACTTGGCATAACAAGTACCAGGGTGGGATAACCACACATCCCTGGCCTGGGATTTAAAAGTTGTTAGTCGTCCTGTGAGCTGTGGTTTAGCGATCTACTTAAGGGAGAGATTGAATTTATTTCTTACAGGCTTCTTTTTCTTGGTCATCGTCTGATATTATTGCCTTATTATTATTTTATTCCTTTTTATTATCTTTGGCTCAAATTTTCCTTTTAGCCATTTTTCTTTGATCATTTTTTCTTATCTTCCCCTTTGTGACTCTTTAGACTTCTCTATTTTATTTATTTTATTAAAAAAATTTTTTTTAATGTTTATTTATTTTTGAGACAGAGACAGAGCATGAGCTGGGGAGGGGCAGAGAGAGAGGGAGACACAGAATTCAAAGCAGGCTCCAGGCTCTGAGCTGTCAGCACAGAGCCCAATGCAGGGGTCAAACTCATGAACGGCGAGATCATGACCTGAGCCCAACTTGGATATTTAGTTGATGGAACCACCCAGGCGCCCCTGGACTTCTCTTTTTTAAATCAGCCTTATGCTAATCTGATTTTCCTTCTGCTTGAATCTAACCTGATTTTTCATTGGCTCGGGACAGGGAGGGTAAGGTGAAGAAGGTGGAGGTAAATACTCCACATGAGAATTATTTAATACAACACAAAGTATTTGATTCCTTGTGTTTGAGAGACCATAGAATAAGCTAGCCACTAATATCAAATGGTTTTTGAATGCAGTCTTACAAAAAGAAGACTGATAAGTCCCTACCTCCTAGGAGTTCAGGATGCATTGTGGGAGAGAGGAGCAGGCCACGTAGGAAGTGTAAGAAAAATATGTCAGCAAAGGTAAACCAACATGTGAGGGAGAAACTGTACTAGGAGATGCATTGTGAATGGCTGATAGAGAAAAATGGAAAGGCTTTCAGAAGCAGATAAGTTTTCAGCATATAGAGATGTTTTATGTTGGTGATAAATAGAGCTATACTGTTAACTTTTATTTGAAGAAAGGTTAAATATTGACTACGGGAAAGAACCTATTCTGGGGCTTGGAAAACAAGGTTTTGTACTCAGAAGACAATTAAATATAGCTAACAACTTTAGTACTGAACTGCATAAATTTTTACTTTTTTTTATTTTTAAAATGTGGCTGGAATATTGTTATTTATTATATGTAACATATCTAGCAATAGAATAATTGTTAGTGAAGCATTTAAAGAGATATGCAGATGAATCAGAATTTCTTAAAATAACATATTTTTCTTCTTTGGGGAAATCCTAGTTAAAACTGGAAAAACTTCAAGCTTTATTATACCTCATTACAAATTTTGGGAATTTTGATATTGTCCAGCAAAAACTTCAGTAGATTTTAGAAACTAGTTATTAATTGACCTCAGTTCTGCACATTTTTGTTGTTTTGCAAGAGTACCCTTAAGGTTTAAATCAAGTTAAAAGTAGGGTAAATGGTGTGTGCCTGTAAGGTCAGACTAAAACTATATTTTTTCCTGTCAGCACCTGAGTAGAAAAAAACTAGTTTAAGAACTTGACTATAGTTTAGAATCTTACACAAAACCACATATACTATAGTACTTTTAAAACCTGGATCCAAAATGTAGAATCATTTTGTTTTATAGAACTTAAAACTACATCTGATATTACTATGTCTGTGCTGTCCTGATACAGTTTTGGATTGCATTAGTGGTACAAGAATGATTCCTGTATTTAAGTAACATACACTGCACAGATGGTATCAGTTTTGAATCTACTAAGTAAAAGAAAACTAGAACAACAATGATTTGCCAGTTCATTTTTACTGATTTTTATTTATTTTGGATGACTGTAGTCACTGTAAAGGTGGCAGACTGAACCTGGAAACTAGAGCCAAGAACAGAGTGGGTGGGCGCCCCTCCTGTTCTCTACCACATGTCTGCTAATTTTTCCCGGGAGAACTAGCGTGAGTTCTCTCGGGGTCTAAGACTTTGCTCCTTAACATAATACTGCCATGATTAACCCCCTCTCCCCTCCTTGTTTCTTCAATTAAGTGTCTACAGGTCAATTAAACCCTCCGTAGTTCTTACATCCCTATTGTCCTTTGCCTAGTCTTTTTTTCTTATCATCCCTGGATTATGTCATCCATTTCCATGGCTTTCATTACTTTCTATGTGTGGATGGTTCCCACATCTATGTCTTTAGCTCAGATCTGTCTCCTATAGCCCATTGCTTGTTGGACATTTTCGTTTGGAGGTCCCAAGTATCTTGTACTCAATATGTCCTAAACTGAACTCATCTTTCTATCCAAGCAAATCCTTACTCCTCTGTTCCCTCCTTCAGTACATGATGGTACTGTACACCTAGTTCTCTAATCAGAAACCTGAGCACCATCCTTAACTCCTCCCTATACTTTTTTTGCTGTGTTCAGTCAGACACTAAATATCGCGTTACCCTACATCTTAAGTGTTTCTTGGGGTGCCTGGGTGGCTCAGTCGGTTAAGTGTCTGACTTCAACTCAGGTCATGATCTCGTGGTCCGTGAGTTCAAGCCCCACATTGGGCTCTGTGCGGACAGCTCAGAGTCTGGAGCCCGCTTCGGATTCTGGGTCTCCCTCTCTCTCTGCCCCTCTCCCGCTTGCACTCTGTCTCTCCCTCTCAAAAATAAATAAACATTTAAAAAATGTTTTTATAAGTGTCTCTCATATCTAGGCACTTTTCTCCATTTTTTCATGCCATTCAACTAGGCCTTGGGTAACTAGAAGATAGGTCTTTCTGTTTCCCCTTCTAGCCCATTTTCTATACTGCTTCTGTGTGATCTTTCTAAAACACAAATCTGATTATATCACTTTGGTGCTAAACATTCTTCAGTTGCTCTTACAGGAGCATTCCTATTGCGCTTACAGGAAAATCCAAGGTCCTTACCACATCTTATAAGGTCCTTTCAAATTCATCTGCTTACCTGAGCAAGGTGACAACCTTGGTTAGATTTGCTTTTCAGACACTTGGGTGGCTCTGTTGAATGTCAAACTCTTGATTTCAGCCCAGGTCATGATCCCAGGGTCGTGGGATGGAGTCCCTCATCAGGTTCCATGCTGAGGTTAGGGTCTGCTTCGGATTCTCTCTCTCTCTTTCTCTTTCTCTCTCTGCTCCTCTCTCTTGCTTGCAATCTCTCTCTCCCTCTCTCTCTCTCAAGTTAAAAAAAAATTGCTTTTATAGTCCGAAGTCCCCCTAACACCATTCATGAAATTTTATTGTGATCTATTGTCCCTTAGTAAGCCCCTGTCAGATCTGTGCACCCTTCTTCCTAAAGATAAATCATGCATATTGCAGCAGGTAGTTGTAATGGTTGGCAGATTCCTCTGAGAAGTCTCCATCTAGAAGTTATGCTTGATATGCTGTTTTTATTACAAACTATAGAGAATCTATCTGCTGATCATGACAGATAAAGTAATGGAGGTGATTAGATGTCACCACAGCCTGTCATTTTTCCCCAGAAGTAATAAAAGAGTTAACCATCTGCTACTTGTGAAGCAGGTTTTCAAACAGGCCAACAGAGGTTGACTGTAGGAAAGGTACATTATTTCTCGCCCAAGAGAATGGGATTCCTGAAAGTCTTGGGAAGAAAAGAAGGAAGGAACAAAGGAATGAATGTCACCAGTAGAGGGATAAAAATGGTGAGGTCATAGTACAAAAGCATTAATAGAGTAGTCCTTCTGCTGGTCTCTATCTTGAGATGCCCTAAAATGTTTGTTTTCATTATTAAAAAAGAAGTCAGTGTAGGCATCTCCCAGAGAAGGGGGCAATCTCTGATTTTGGCAAGACTGTAAAACAACTGCATTATGTCTTATTAATCTATGCTTTGTCTGAAGACAGGTCCTCTTACCTCAGTCTTTTACAAATGCTCTTCCCTCTGCTTGGAACATTCTACCTACTGTTTGAACACCTGTATATGGTTAAGGTCTCTTTCCCTGTAAACCTTGCTTCACACCCCAAGTTTAGGTTAAGTGCTCTGCTGAGTGTCCTGTGCCATAGAATGCTTCTTATACTGCAGCTTTAGTTTATGGTTTAAGTTCACTGATATGACTGATTTTATTATTTGAAATGAAAGGGGTTTCAGGAATGTTTTCCAGAGGATTGACTAGAGTCATGAGACATTTTTCCACTCCACCACTAAAGCCATGAATTTTCTTTAAACTTAATTACAATTTTGAAATATTTGTGATATACCATACTATAAGATATTCTGTGAATGAGAGCCAGCCAATCTGAGTCCAGTTGTGAATGTCTTGAATGTGAATGCCAGTATTCACATTTGATATTCTTTTTTTCTTACGTTTATGTATTTATTTTTGAGATGGGGGGAGGAGCAGAGAGAGAGGGAGAGAGAATCCCAACAGGCTTCGTGCTGTCAAAGCAGAGCCTGTCACTGGGTCAAACCCATGAACGGTGAGATTGTGACCTGAGCCGAAATCAAGAGTTGAATGCTTAACCACCTGAGCCACCCAGGAGCCCAAATAGTTCTTTCAAATGTGATTTTCTTTTCCACTTACTTTACCAAAGCCATCTTTGTCATCCAAAGGACATCTGGCTCTTTGTTATTTTCCTAGAAATGAAGCCTCCTCATACATTAAATCAGTATATTTTTATTGTTGTATCATTTTAAATAGGAATTAATATAGAGAGGTTTTAATATACAGCAGACTCTTGATATTTTCAGATTTACCTCGTGCGGTTTTGACGGTTTGCAATTGATCTAAAACATTGATGACATACACTAAGTTGTGATTTTGCTAAGTCTCATATTTGAGTAGTAGGTATGATAAGACAGATTTGGGGGCGTGGGACATTGAGATAGTCAGTAAGCCTACCATACCCCTCAGAGTCTGCCTCTCGGGGTACCTTTGCTATATACACATAATCAGAGCTTATACATTACTTCTTATGAAACAATAAAGCATTTTTTCATGGTTTCATAAAGCCAACTGCTAGTCCTTTGATGAAAGAGAAGAAATAATATTAAGATCTAAGGAAATGTTGGTTCTTGGTGTGAACAGTAAAGTTTTGGGTAAATTGAAGACTAGGATGTCTAATTAAGTTGTGGTTGTGAACTAAAATGAGAGTGAGTCCATGATAGTCATCAAGTTGGTGAAGCTGTTTCAGTGAGTACCCTAACCAGTGTGAAAATTGCTCAAGTGAGTGGGAGAATGTGGAAGTTGGGTAGGTGATTCATTTGTGCTCTGAGGATATGAAAAATTTCATTATTCTTTATGGAAATATGTTTCTGTAGAAAGTCAGGTCTGGATAACAGATATAAAATATCCAGTATTGAAGGTACTTGTCAGTTCCTGAAATAAATTTTAATGTGAGTACAGTTTGATTTCATTATTTTAACATGATTTGATTTTCTTTTTGTAACACAGATTTAATGTGAAGCATCAACCCATCATAGTGCTAGGGACAATTTTCCTTTTGCATTCTAGAAGATGAAGATGTTATAGTCTGGAAATGTGCTCCACACAGATGACAAAGGTGGAGACAAAGACAGTGATGAAGAATATGAAGCTATGTGTGATGTCCATAACTCTAGTGAAGTAGTCTAATATTAGAAGTTGCTAACTGACATGTTCATCACTTGTGATATATTAATGAAGTGGAGTTTTAAGAATGCCTGAGTGGGGGTGCCTGGGTGGCTCAGTTGGTTAAGCATCCGATTGTTGATTTCAGTTGAACAGTTTGTGAGTTCCAGCCCCATGCACTGACAGTATGGAGCTGCTTGAGATTCCTTCTCTCTCCCTCTCTGTCTGCCCCTTCCCTGCTCACTTGATCTCTCTCTCTCAAAGTAAATAAACTTAGGTTTAGAACATGCATCAATAAAAGAAAGGACAAGAACCATATGATCCTCTCAATAGATGCAGAGAAAGCATTTGACAAAATACAGCATCCTTTCTTGATAAAAACCCTCAAGAAGGTAGGGATAGAAGGATCATACCTCGGGATCATAAAAGCCATATATGAATGACCCAATGCTAATATCATCCTCAATGGGGAAAAACTGAGAGCTTTCCCCCTAAGGTCAGGAACAAGACAGGGGTGTCCACTCTCGCCACTGTTATTCAACATAGTATTGGAAATCTTAGCCTCTGTAATCAGACAACACAAAGAAATAAAAGGCATCCGTATTGACCAGGAGGAGGTCAAACTTTCACTCTTCGCAGATGACATGATACTCTATATGGAAAACCTAAAAGATTCCACCAGAAAACTGCTAGAACTTAACGATTGCACCAAAAACCATAATATAACCTAGGAATATAACCAAATCTAACCAAAGAGGTGAAAAATCTATACACTGAAAGCTACAGAAAGCTTATGAAAGAAATTGAAGAAGACACAAAAAATTGGAAAAAAGATTCCATGCTCCTGGATAGGAAGAACGAATATTGTTAAAATGTTGATACTACCCAAAGCAATCTACATATTCAGTGCAATCCCTATCAAAATAACACCAGCATTCTTCACAGAGCTAGAACAAATAATCCTAAAATTGATATGGAGTCAGGAAAGGCCCCAAATAGCCAAAGCAATCTTGACAAAGAAAACCAAAGCAGGAGGCATCACAATCCCAGACTTCAAGCTATACTGCAAAGCTGTAATCATCAAAACAGTATGGTACTGGCACAAGAACAGACACTCAGATCAATGGAACAGAATAGAGAACCCAGAAATGGACCCAAAACTTATGGCCAACTAATCTTTGACAAAGCAGGAAAGAATATCCAATGGAATAATATCCAATGGAATATCCAGTGGTGCTGGAAAAACTGGACAGCAACATGCAGAAGAATGATCCTGGACCTCTTTCTTACACCATACACAAAAATAAACTCAAAATGGATGAAAGACCTAAGTGTACAACAAGAAGCCATTAAAATCCTTGAGGAGAAAGCAGGCAAAAACCTCTTTGATCTTGGCCGCAGCAACTTCTTACTCAACACCTCTCCGGAGGCAAGGGAAACAAAAGCAAAAATAAACTACTGGGACCTCATCAAAATAAAACGCTTCTGCACAGCGAAGGAAACAATCAGCAAAACTAAAAGGCAACCGACAGAATGGGAGAAGATATTTGCAAATGACATATCAGATAAAGGGTTAGTAACCAAAATCTGCCAAGAACTTATCAAGCTCAACACCCAAAAAACAAATAATCCAGTGAAGAAATGGGCAAAAGACATGAGCAGACACTTCTCCACATGAGAAAATGCTCCACATCAGTCATCATCAAGGAAGTACAAATCAAAACCACAATGAGACACCACCTTATACCTGTCAAAATGGCTAACATGAACAACTCAGGCAACAACAGATGTTGGCGAGGATGCGGAGAAAGAGGATCTCTTTTGCATTGTTGGTGGGAATGCAAGCTGGTGCAGCCACTCTGGAAAACAGTATGGAGGTTCCTTAAAAAAACTAAAAATAGAAGTACCCTAGGACCCAGCAATTGCACTACTAGGCATTTATTCAAGGGATACAGGTGTGCTGTTTTGAAGGGACACATGCACCACCATGTTTATAGCAGCACTATCAACAATAGCCAAAGTATGGAAAGAGCCCAAATGTCCATCGATGGATGAATGGACAAAGAAAATGTGGTGTGTATATATATATATATATATATATATATATATATATATATATATATATATATATACATACAATGGAGTATTACTGGGCAATCAAAAAGAATGAAATCTTGCCATTTGCAACTACATGGATGGAACTGGAGGGTATTATGCTAAATGAAATTAGTCAGAGAAAGACAAAAATCCTATGACTTCACTCATATGAGGACTTTAAGAGACAAAACAGATGAAGGGAAGGGAAACAAAATAATATAAAAACAGGGAAGGGGACAAAACAGAAGAGACTCATAAATATGGAGAACAAACTGAAGGTTACGGGAGGGGTTGGGAGGGGGGGATGGGCTAAATGCGTGAGGGGCACTAAGGAATCTACTCCTGAAATCATTGTTGCACTAGATGCTAACTAATTTGGATATAAATTTAAAAAAATAAAAAATAAAACAAGTTAAAATATAAATAAATAAATAAATAAATAAATAATAAAATTACATTGCCATCAACTTAAAATAGACTGTTATTTACACAGGCTATTTTAAGTGAATCTCAGAGTAACCACAGGAAAAAAATTTAAAGTAAATACAAAAAGAAAAATGAGAAAGGAATCTAAACATAACATCAAAGCCATCAAAACACAAAGAAAAGAAGAAAGGGAACAGAGAGGAATTTTTTTAAAAAAGGCCAGAAAACAATTAACAAAATAGTAATAAGTACATGCTTACTAATAAAAGTAAATGGACTAAATTCACCAATCAAAAGACATTAGAAAGGCTGAATGGATTAAAAAAAAGATCCACCATATGCCACCTGTAAGAGACTCACATCAGAAGTAGGAACAAACATAGACTGAAAGTGAAGGGATAGGAAAAAATATTCTGTGCAAGTAAAACTGAAAGAGAGCTATAATCACATCAGACAAAATAGACTATTTTTTTTAAGTTTATTTATTTATTTTGAAAAAGAGAATCCCAAGGAGTCTCCACACCATCAGCAAGGAGCCCAGTGTGGAGCTCAAACTCCTCGAACTGCAAGATCACGACCTGAGCCAAAACCAAGAGTCAGCTGCTTAACCAACTGAGCTACCCAGGTGGCCCCACAAAATAGACTTTAAAACAAATATTGTAGTAAAAGAAAAAGGAGGGCATTACTTAGTGATAAAGAGATCAATCCAGCAAGAAGACACAATACTTACACATGTACCCAGCAGGGATGCACCTAAAAATAGGAAGTGTATATTAACAGACCTAACAGGAGGAACTGAAAGCAACAGAGAAGACCTTAATACCCTGCGTTTATTGATGGATAGATCATTCAGACAAAAAAAAAAAAATCAATATGGAAAAGTGGGCCTTAAACAACATATTAGACCAGACGGACTTATGAGATATATTTAGAACAATCCATCCAAAGCAACAAAATACACATTCTTCTCAAATGAATGTGAAACATTCTGCAAGACAGATCACATTATGGGCCACAAAACAAGTCTCAATAAATTCAAGAAAACTGAAATCATATCAAGTATCTTTCCTGATCACAATGGTATGAAACTGGAATTACAAGCAAAAAATGGGAAAAACCAAAAAACATGGATATTAACACACTACTCAACAACCAATGGGTCACTGAAGAAATCAAAGGAAAAGTAAAAAATGCCTAGAGACAAATGAAAATAGAAATATGACATAACAAATATGACAAAAATGAAAACAAATATGATATCTATGGAATACAACAAATGTGATTCTAAGAGGGAAGTTAGCAGCAATAACAGGCCTACCTCAAGAAACAAGAAAAATCTCATGGTACCTGGGTGGCTCAGTCAGTTAAATATCCGACTTTGGCTCAGGTCATGATCTCACAGTTTTTTAGCTCAAGCCACACATGGGGCTCTGAGCTGATAGTGCAGATCCTCTGTCTCCCTCTCTCTCTGCCCCTCTCCAGTTTGCGTGTTCTCTCTCTCTCTCTCTCTCTCTCTCTCTCTCCCCCCCCTCCCCCCCTCTCCCCCCCCTCCCTCTCCCTCTCCCTCTCCCTCTCTCTCAAAACTAAATAAACATTAAAAAAATTTTTTAAACAAGAAAAATCTCAACTTTATGCCAAAGAGAAGAACAAAACCCAAAATTACTAGAAGAAAGGAAATTAAATAAAGATCAGAGTGAAAAATGAAATAGAGACAAAAAAAAAAAAAAACCCAGAAAAGTTCAATGAAACTAACAGTTTGTTTTCTGAGAAGATAAACAAAATTGCCAAACTCTATGCTAGAGTTACCAAGAAAAATAGAACTCAAATAAGGAAAATCATAGAATGAAAGAGAAATTACAACTGATACCACAAAAATACAAAGGATCATAAAAGACTACTATGAACAATTACATGCCAACAAGCTCGACAATCTATAAGGAATGGATAAATTCCTAGAAACATATAATCTTCCATGACTAATCATGAAGGAATAGAAAATCTGAATAGACTGTAAGGAGACTGAAACAATATCAAAGAATTCCCAACAAACAAAACTCCAGAACCTGTTTCACTCAGGTGAAACATTTTAACAAACATTCAAGGCAGATTTAATACCTGTCCTTCTCAAACTCTTCCAAAAACCTGAAGAGGAGAGAAAATTTCTGAACACATTTTAGGCCAGAATTACCCTGATACTAAAACCACAGTCAGACACCACAGAAAAAGAAAATTATAGCCAATATCCTTAATGAATACAGATGCAAAAACCCTCAACAAAATATTAGCAAACCCAGTGCAACAATATATTTGAAGGATCATCATCACAATCATGTTGGAATTTATGCCAGGAATGAAAGGATGGCACAACAGTCACAAATCAATCAACATGATACATCACATTACAAAATTAAAGATGAAAATTATATGATCATTTAATAGGTGAAAAAAACCCACTTGACAAAATTCAACATCCATTTGTGATAAAAACTCTCTACAAAGTGGGGATAGAGGGAACACACCTCAACATAATATAGGCCACATATGACAAACCCACAGCTAACATCATACTCAATAATGAAAAGTTGAAAATGTCTCCTCTAAGAATAAGAGCAAAACAAGGATGCCCTTACTCTTACCACTTTTATTAAGCATAGTATTCAAAGTCCAAGCCACAGTAATTAGGCAAGGAAAAGAAATAAAAAGCATCCAAATTGGAAAGGACTAAGTAAAATGTCACTGTTTGCAGATGAGATGAGATGATATATACAGAAAACCTTGAATATTCCACCAAAAAAACTGTTAGAACAAATAAATGAATTCAGTAAAGTTGCAGGATGAAAAATCAATATACATGGGCACCTGGGTGGTTCAGTTGGTTAAGTGTCTGACTTTGGCGCAGGTCATGATCTTGCAATTTGTGAGTTCAGGTCCCGCATCAGGCTCTGTGCTGACAACTCAGAGACTGCAGCCTGCTTCAGATTCTGTGTGTCCCTCTCTCCCTGCCCCTCCCCTACTCGAGATCTGTCTCTCTCTGTCTCTCAAAAACAAATAAAAACATTTTAAAAAGTTAAAAATGAGTCAATATACAGACATCAATCCCATTTACAGTTGCATCAACAAAATGAAATATCTATGAATAAATTAAACAAAAAGCCAAATGACCTATATACTAGAAGACCTAAAACTATACAAACTACACAAAAGACCTAAAACTATAAGACAATGAAGAAAGAAACTGAAAAAGATACAAATAAACAAATATATTTCATGCTCATGGGTTAGAATACTATTAAAATGTCCACAACCACCCAAAACAATCTATAGATTCAATGCAATCCCTATCACAATTCAAATGGCATACTTCACAGAACTAGCACAAATAATTCTAAAATTCGTATAGAATAAGAGATTCTGAATAATCAAGTAATCTTGAAAAAGAACAAAGTTGGAGGTACCATGCTCCCTGATTTCAAACTATACTACAGAGCTCCAGTAATCAAAATTGTATGGTATTGAAACAAAAACAAACATAGAAATCAATGAAACAGAATTGAGAATCCAGAAATAAACACACACATATATCGACAATTAATCAATGACAAAGAAGCCAAGAACATATGATGGAGAAAGGACAGTCTCTTCAATAACTGGTTCAGGGAAAACTGGAGAGAATGTGCAAAATAATGAAACTCAACCACTGTCTTATACTATACATAAAAGTTAACTCAAAATTTATTAAAAACGTGAATGTAAGAGCTGAAACTATAAAATTCCTAGAAGAAAATGTAGGCAATAAGCTCTTTGACATCAGTCTGAGTGATATATCTGACTCCAAAGGCAAGGGAAACAAAAGCAAAAATAAACAGATGAGACTACATCAAACTAAAAAGCTTCTGCACAGCCAAGGAAACCATCACCAAGACAAAAAGGCAACCTACTGAATGGGAGAAAATATTTGCAAACCATATAACCAATAAGGAGTTAATATGCAAAATATGTAAATAACTCATATAATTCAACGAGAAAAAAACCTGATTTTAAAAATGGGCAGAGGATCTGAATAGACATTTCCCCAAAGACAACATACAGATGGGCAATGGGCACATGAAAATATGCTCAACATGACTAATTGTTAAGAAAATGCAAATCAGGGGCACCTGGGTGGCTTAGTTGGTTAGGCATCCGACTTCGGCTCAGGTCATGACCTCACGGTTCATGGGTTCCAGCCCCGCATTGGGCTCTGTGGTAACAGCTCAGAGCCTGGAGCCTGTTTCAGATTCTGTATCTCCCTCTCTCTCTGCCCCTCCCCTGCTCGTGTTCTGTCTCCCTCTGTCTCAAAAATAAACATTAAAAAAAATTTTTTTTAAGGAAAATGCAAATCAAAACCATAGTGAGATATCACTAACATCTGTTAAAATGACTATGATCAAAAACAAAACAACAACAACAACAAAAAAACCAATAACCAGTGGTGACAAGGATTTGGAGAAAAGGGAAGCCTGATACACTATTGGTGTGACTGTAAATTGGTGCAGCCACTATGTAAAACATTCCTACAAAAATTTAGAACTGCCATATGACCCAGGTATTCTACTTCTGCATACTTTTCCAAAGAATAAAAAACACTAATTCAAAAAGTTATACTCTCTCCTATGTTCATTGTAGCATTATTTATAATAGCCAAGATATGAAAGCAACGTTAAGTGTCCACTGATACATGAATGGATAAGGAAGATGGGGCATATTTATACAATGGAATACTACTCAGCCATAAAAAAAAATGAAATCTTGCCATATGTGACAATTTGACCCCAAGGGTATTATTACACTAAGCCAAGTAAGTCAGACGAAGAAAGATAAATACCATATGATTTCACTCATATGTGAAATCTAAAACATCTAAGAAACAAAACAAGACAAAAACTCATAGATACAGAGAATAGACTAATGGTTACCAGAAGGGAAGACAGTAGGCAAAATGGGTGAAGGGGGTCAACTGTATGGTGATGGATGGTACTAGACTTTCAGTGATCATTTTGTAGTGTACACAATGTTGAATTATATAGCTGTGTATCTGAAACCTATTTAAATTTTTTAAAAATGATTTCTCTCCAGAATGTTTGGTTACTGAGTAAATACCTATCACTCATTCTCACATTTTTTTTTATCTTTGGCCAACAAGTCTTTCCATTTATTTCGCTTTCTCCTAGATATCAAAATATTTTTTTCCTCTCTGTAAGAGTTATTCTATTTTTTTGCTTTTTGCTCCCCCCACCCTGCCTTGCTCCTTGGCTTAGACTCTTTAGTTTCTTTCATTGTACTTGTAGATGGGAGAGAAGAGGGAGTCTTAAAACTCAGAGAAATGACCATCACTGTGACATCAAATTGGACACTGGTCTGTGAACCTGGGTTATCATTAATTGCAAACATTAGTTCCCTAACAAAATGTCATCCACAATCACCAGCTAAATATGTGGCATACCAAGAGCAAATGGAAAAAAAAGAGAATCTGTCAGCATTTCTTATATATAAGGAATATAACTTTTAATATCTTGAGAGATGACCTTTTTACCAATATATTTTAAGAACAGACTCCAGAGTTCAAACAATCAAATAATAATTTTCAACATATCATCGTATAGAAGGCAAAAACTAACCAGATATACATTTCATTAAAAAAAGGAACCTGGGTGGCTCAGTTGGTTAAGCGGCCGACTTGGGCTCAGGTCATGATCTCATGGTTTGCGAGCTCAAGCCCTGCATCGGGCTCTGTGCTGACAGCTCAGAGCCTGGAGCCTGCTTTAGATTCTGTCTCCTTCTCTCTCTGCCCCTCCTTATGTGTGCTCTGTTTCTCGGTCTCTCAAAAATAAATAAAAGTAAAAAAAAAAAAGAAAAAGAAAGGAGGGGTGCCTGGGGGCTCAGTCGATTAAGTGGCCGACTTCAGCTCAGGTCATGATCTCCCAGTTTGTGAGTTTGAACCCATGTTGGGCTCTGTGCTGACAGCTCAGAGCCTGGACCCTGCTTTAGACTCCATGTCTCCTCCTCTCTCTGCCCTCCCATGTCATGCTCTCTCTCTCAGTCTCTCAATAAATAAACATTAAAAAAAATAATAAAAAAATTTAAAAAAGGAAAGAAGATGAAACTGTCTCAATCTTTATGTATTACCAAATTCAAGGGTGGCCTATACAAATAATTAGGTCATAAAATCATAGTTTTTGAACTGGAAGCAACTTTAGGGATTGACTAAACTCAAATTCCCAGGTTCACAAATGAGAAGACTCGGACCCTGTATCAACTAAACCTAAGAATGATCAACTAAACCTAGAATGATTTAAGGACAGTCAAAAGCCAGGTATTATAGGGGCACCTGGGTGGCTCAGTAAGTTGTGTTTAACTTCGGCTCAGGTCATGATCTTGTGGTTCATGAGTTTGAGCCCCGCATCAGGCTCTGTGCTGACAGCTCAGAGCCTGAAGCCTGCTTCGGATTCTGTATCTCCCTCGCTCTCTGCCCCTCCCCCACTTGTGTTCTGTCTCTTTTCTCTCTAAGATAAATAAACGTTAAGAAAAAAAATTTTTTTTAATGCCACGTATTATAGAGCAATAAAAACACACTGAAGAGAGGGAGATGACCTTGACCCAGCCCTGTCATTGCCACACTTCCAGTCTTTATTCTATGCTACTGCCTTAAATTTGAGGTACACCTCCACTGGGATCTACAGAGATTTTCTAAGGAATACACAGGCACAATTAGTTTTAAGATCAACTTCTAGTTTTTCACCTTTCTTATGTACTGTTACTCTGTTCAGGTGACTGTTAAAAAAAATACTGCAAATGGGGTGGCTTATAAATAACAGAAATGTATTTCTTACAGTTCTGAAGGCTGAGAAGTCCAAGTTCAAGACACCATAGATTCAGTGTCTAGTATGGGCTTACTTCCTAGTTCACAGACAGCCATCTTTTTGCTGTGGACTCACACATTAGAAGGGATTATGTGGCTCTCTGGGTCCTCTTTTATAAGGGAGTAATTCTACTCATAAATGCTCCATCTTCATGACCTAATCACCTCTCAAAACCTTACCTCCAGATACCATCACTTTGGGGATAAAGTTTCATAATATGAATTTGGCATCATTCTCTTTCCTAAAAACTCTGCAAGAACAAGTGAAGTCTAAGCCCCTGTTTTCCTCCCTCTCCTGTCATAATCATTTCTCTCCCACTTTGCAGAAGAAAGTTGTGATGCTATACTGTGAAGTAAGAAATATGTTTTTTGGTCTTTATCCAATGTTCCTGGCTCACAACTCCCAAACCCTTGGAATTTCCTAAGTGATAAGAGTAATGGGAACATCTTCTGTTCTATTTGGTCTCTAGTTCTTGGTTACTGAAATAGCTTCACAGACATAAAGGTGAAATGGGCGTCTTGTTATTTATAATAAGCCACACTCAACCATACTTGAGTTTATGTTAATGCTTTTGGAAAGCTCCTGAGGATAGAGGCTGGTTGCCAGGGGAACCAATCATGATTCACGGGTTGGAACTTTCAGCCTCACCCCTCCACACATACCTCCAAGGAGGAGAGAGGGGCTGGAGGATGAATCAATCACCAATGGCCAATGATTTCATCAATCATGCCTCCATAACAAAGCCTCCATAAAAATCCCTGAACTTTGGGGTTTAGGAGAGCTTCCGTGTTGGTAAAAAAGAATGCATCCACGTGCCGGAGGGTGGTATACACCAAACTCCACAGAGACTGAAGCTCCTGTACTAGGCACCCTCTGGACCCTGCTTGTCTCTTCATCTGGCTATTCATCTGTTTCTTGTTATATACTTTGTAATAAACTAGTAATATGGCAAGTAAACTTGTTTTCCTGAGTCCTATGATCTGCTCTAGCAAATGAATCAAACCCAAGGAGGGGGTGATGGGAACCTTCAATTTACAGCTGGTAGGTCAGAAGTGTAGGTGACAACCTGGACTTGTAATCTGTCCGAAGGGTGAGGAGGAAGGGCAATCTTGTAGGAGCCAGCTCTTAACCTGTGCAATCTAACACTGTCTCCAGCTGGTGTCTGAGAATTGCTTGGTGTGGGGAAACCCCTACACCTTTGGTGCCCAGAGTGTGAGAAGTGAAATAAAGTATTATGTGAGTACAGTATTAACAGCAGAGGAGAGGCAAAGGAAGGGAAATGTGTTTTCCCTTTACAGAAGCCATTCCTGACTATTACTCCACCTGACTCTCCCTGAGGTACATAATAGTGCTAAGATGTCAAAACCAGGGCTCCAAACAGGGACCACTCAAAAGATTAGCACTGACACATTGCTCAAGGAAAATATCACCACCATCCCATCCATCAAGAGCTGCCGTTCACATAAAATCTACTTTTACGTTTAACAGATTATTTTCAAAATTTGTAAAATGTTTACATCATTTTAATCAACTGTGTATTAGGAATAATTAAAAAGATAATTCAGAAGAAACTTTAAATGTATAATCTTAAATTCCATGCATTTTTATTGCAGAATCTTTTGAAACCCTATTATGTGTATTTTTTTTTTAACGTTTATTTATTTTTGAGACAGAGACGGAGCATGAACGGGGGAGGGTCAGAGAGAGAGGAAGACACAGAATGTGAAACAAGCTCCAGGCTCTGAGCTGTCAGCACAGAGCCTGACATGGGGCTCGAACTCCTGGATCGCGAGATCATGACCTGAGCTGAAGTCGGACGCTTAACCGACTGAGCCACCCAGGCTCCCCAGTTACGTGTATTTTTGTATTCACTGTATTCTACTCAGTCAGAGGCAGTTTCTCCACCCTTTGAACTGTCTAGAATGTCAACTTCCCCACACTTGCCTCATTGTCAGCTGAAATTGCACCCTTCCCTGAGGGCTCTGAGACCCCTGTCTTTTCCCACCCATGTTCTACTACCCCTATCTTTTCCTTCCCATCTCTTTTAAGACTTTTCTCCCTATCCATCATCTCCTTTTCTCTTGGCCTATTATAAACTTTTCTTTCCCCATCCTAAAAAGAATAAAGCGAAAACCTTTTCTTTGATCATGTCATCCTACTTCCTACTTCCTTCTTTTCCTTCACAGTCAAGCTTCTTGAAAGAACAGTCTACACTCACTCACTGCTGTCTCCATTTCCTCAGTAATTGTTCCTCAGTTTCCAGAAATGACTTCTGCTCCCACCATCATGTTGAAGATTTGTGAACAAAGATCAACAGCAACTCTGTGTTACTAAACCTCCTGGGACAAGTCCGGTAGTAACTGTTCAGGCCTTACCTTGTTTGCCTTCTCTGCAGCAACAAAGAGCTTAGTACTTGCCCTACACGGGCCCTCCTCCCTCGGTTTCATGAACACCACTCTTCCTTTCTCCAACAGCTCCTTCTAAGTCAGTCCTTCTGAGGGCTCTTCTTCCTCTGGCCATCACACAAAACATGTTTGTCAGGACTGATTCTCTGTCCTTGCAGATCTTCAACTGTGTAAAACATCCCACCTCTACACACACAACATACCACAAAAGCCTATCCCCATGCCATTTTAAAAACTTAGGCTGACATTCTCTCCATGTCCTTGCCCTGGAAGAATGACCTTAACCATTACCAAAGCAAAAGCTCTAATTCTAAGACCAAAAGGGATATTAAGAGAGGCCTCTGCAAAAGACAAAGAATAGGGAGAGATTTATGTCTCTGGATCCCTCTACCCTCTATGTGTTACTTATGATCCTAACTCCATATTCTCCCCCAGGCCTGCTAGTGACACCTGATTGCACCACACACTACTGCCTTGGGAACAAATGGAGAATCAATTGTACCACACCCAAACTGACCAATTATTATCTGACCAAGGACCACTTTAAGCAACAGACTGGCAAACTGGCAAAACTGCACAATCTGCTATTTTCAAAAACTGGGTTGGAATTTTCAGTTTAATCTAACTCATTTACCTCAGTAGTTTTGATGACAATGAGGAGGACTGGTACAGGACACAGGGTAATATTAAATGCCCAAAGATGATAAACTACCCACTAGATTTCAACCATGGGAAGAAGGGGAAAGTGAGATCAAAACAGTGGTCTATAATGAATCACTTCCAATCATTCACCATTATCATTATTAGCATGTCACTGGTGGTAAGTTGGGCCAAGATTCCTCTTTCTTGGAACTAGACTTGGCAAGAGAACAAGACAGACTGATGACAGACAGACAAGGATGAGAAGGAAAAATCTCCTGAGCTTCAGGAAGGAGTGAAGAAGCAAATCTCAAAAGTAACCCTATAGCCTGGCCTTTGATTTTTTTTGTTAAATGTAAATGCCCTAAGAAAGGGCATCCCATACTTTTAAACATTAATGTGAATGTCTTAGAAGGGACTTACTGACAGTGAGTAAAGATGGCGGGGTACCCTACCCAGTAATGGGAAAGGCAGAACAGACCAACGTGCCAGTGGTGGGTGAAATGAGAAGGTGTCAAAGACAAATTCTGCCTATAGCCAGCCTGGGCAATTTCAAAATATTCAGCCTGCCATTTCTGAAATACTCAGTGATAAGGATGGAGTGCAAGACCAATAAGGCATGGTCTACACTACTTGATCATTCTGTGACTATTACTATGATTCTGAATCCACTTTTCAAAATTTTGTTTTAAACACTATCTTTCTAGAAAGTCATTTTGTTTACTGGAAATGCAAGCTTACCTAAATTTATATAAACACAAAAAATATGATTTACTCATTATGTTCCACCGTAAGATTAGATACAAGACAACTCATCCTATATGAGTTAAGAATTTAATGAATGGTAATTACTTAACTATTTTGAGCTGCTACTAGGCATAAAGTCAAACCTTTCCAAAAACATGAACAGCTATTTATGAGTCACCTATGCCTCCTTCTTTCCATCTAATAAATGCCAGTATAACAGAATGATGAAGGAGGCTGACTCTGGAGGTAGACGGCCAAGGTCTGAATCCCCACTCTGCCATATACTAGCCCTGTGACCTTGAGAAGTTATTTAACCTGTCTGTTCTTTAGTTTTGGGATCTGAAAGATAGGAAAAAACCTAATATGACTACTGTGAATTTTTTTTAATGTTTATTTATTTTTGAGACAGAGACAGAGTGCAAACAGGGGAAGGGCACAGAGAGAAGGAGACACAGACTCTGAAGCAGGGTCCAGGGTCCGAGCTGTCAGTGCAGAGCCCAACATGGGGCTCATGCTCACAAACCGTGAGATCATGACCTGAGCCAAAGTCAGATGCTTAACCAACTAAGCCACCCAGGCTCCCCAGGGCTACTGTGAATTTTAAAATGGGTCAATATAGAGAAGGACTTGGATCTGTGCCTGGCACACTGTAAACATTCAAGCAATGTTAGATATTATCATTTCTAATAAAAAGCAGCTGATGGTTTCTCCAAAATTTCTCCACTAGGTAGAAATAATATCTCGTCAAGCCTAAATGTCAGCGAAACTGCTCATGAAAGCAAGGGAGTCAACAATGAACATAAGTGTCAATATCCTGGACAGGCTGTGCGCCATACAAACCTGAATGCCCCAAAATTGTTTATTTTATTGTACCACAAATATTAGAGTCAGAGGTTTCAAGACTTTGCTAAGCCAGTTCCTGCTGCATTCAAAATATGGAAATATAAGATGGTTTGGTCAGCTGTCAAGTCATGGGTTGTATAAACATTAGTTTACAACAAAAATTACTACAAAAGTGCTATGGTTCTTACTGGTTTATTAAATTATATTTGAGGTCTTTTATTTTTCTAGCTGCAAATAATAGGGAGAAGAGTCTACTTGAGAACAAGAACCAAATTTAAATAAATTATAAATTTCAACATAACTTGGAAACCTCAGCTCACCTTCTTTCTACATGCAAGACCAAACACAGTACAGTTTATAATGTGAAATCCAAACACATCACTAACAAACTAGGTTCCAATCTCAACTCAACCACTATTAGCTTGTGGCCCAAAATATTTCATCTCTGTATGAAAGAAAGGGGTATTGATACTAATCTCATAGAACCAAAAGAGATTAAATGAGAAAAATGTTAACAGTAAATAGTAATTATTACCATTAATAAACAGGAAAATGTCATTTAGTCAATCACACACACACACACACACACGATTACAGTAAAAAAGAAAAAAATCTAAGCCAAGAAGTAAAAAAATAGTTTTAAATTCTTTCTATATAGATTTTGATACCTGGAAGAATGTGAAGATCAATAAAATGTTATGTTGCCAAAGCAAAGAAGTATGGGTAGGAGTCACATACGTGAACTAAAGAAGATGAAGGAATCTGGAAAGAATTTATTTCTCATTCAATATCAAAGGTGAAATCTATAGCCAGTAGGATGTTATGATGGAATAACTTGTCACAAAAAGAAATGAAGGTTCAACATGAAGAGTAACTTTTGTTTGTTTTTATTTGTGTCAAAAGCAGAATTCTTCAGAATATTTGGCTTCTTTTCTTGCTTGAGAAGGAACTATCATTTTATTATGAGCATTTGCATTCCTCACTTGTGTCCACATTGCTTAATTCCTCCCTTAAGTCTCTCTAACAGCCCCATCCCACCCCATCCCACCCCATCCCATCCCCCCTCCTCAGTGCAGTCTCCTGCTAAGATCTCATTGGGACCTTCCAACAGTCAGAGGCTATCTCTCTGTCTTCTGTTTCTGTTTACACATCCCAAGTTTACCCACCCAAACTTCAATAGGGAAACCACAACGTCTGCCTCTGCCAAAGGATAAAGGGAGCAAAGTGTTTTCCACACAGTTTAAAAGAATTCCATTTGTCAAATCAATCCAATGATGCTAGATGAACAGAACACTTCCATCTCACTACCTTACCATTGCATAATTTCCAAAATGGAAATCATTCAAATTTTCAAGGAGTTAAACTAGACTTTTTTTTCTTTTTTGTTGACAACAAAAAACCAGGCGATTGTAAATAAGAGACACATATCTACAATATGCTTTTTTTTTCCCTGAATAAGAATTTGTTTCTATTCCCCTTGTATAAAAATTCAAGACAGATATCCAAAATAAGGGTTTGGCATAGATTTTTTTCTACCATTGCCATATAGTAGTAAAATCAGTTTTTCCAGCTGATTAAGTTTCCCTCATTCACCCAAGTTCAATTCAAAATTTCAAGACCTCTGAAATTTTAATTCTCAGCTGAAAAGATTCATGTTCCAAATTCTTAATAATCTATATATTAGAAAAGGGATATCAAACAATATCAATGCTTAGCATTTAATATTAATAGATGGGATAAAGGGGCGCCTGGTGGCTCAGTCGGTTGAGCGTCCAACTCTGGCTCAGGACATGATCTCATGGTCTGTGGGTTCAAGCTCCACATCGGGCCCTGTGCTGACAGCTTGGAACCTGGCGCCTGCTTCTGATTATGTGTCTCCCTCTCTCTCTGCCCCTCTACCACTCGTGCTTTGTCTCTCTCTCTCAAAAACTAAATAAACATAAAAAATAAATGGGATAAGAAATTATTTTTTTGAGAGAGATAAAGAGTGTACATAAGCATGCACGCAAGCAGGGGGAGGGGAGGGGCAGAGAGAGAATCCTAAGTAGGCTCACACCCAGCACGGAGCCCAGCATGGGGCTTGAACCCATGACCATGGCAAATTCAAGAGTCAGAGGCTTAACCGACTGAGCCACCCAGGCACCCCATTTCTTTTTCTCTAAAAACATTCTTGCTTTCTCTAAAACACAGACTAATGCTCCAGCAAAAAAGTACAATTTGTAAAGTAGTGTTTTGTTTACAATTTCATTGTCCATGCTGATCATGTCTTCTTTACATAAGATAATCTGTCTTTACTAAGACCATATATAGAAGAAAATTCAACTTACTATGGCTAGGGTAATTTTGTTCCAGAAGTATTTTATCTGCCCACGTACTTGAAAACCACTGGACCATTTCAAGGTGGTGACTTAATCTTAGCATGCAGTGATCCAAACTCCACTGGCAAGTTGTACTTTCATGCAGGCATTTACGGTTTTGTGTTTTCCATAAATTTCCTTTTGCATGTTCTCATAATAGGTAATAGTTACAGTATTTAGCACATGGATTCAACGTGTTTAAGTCTGGTCCCTGATAGCTTGAATTACCAAGCTCTTGCCATGACATACATTTCTATGCTCTTCCACCCTGAGTACAGTTTGTTGAGTATTTACATCTCCTGCCTCCATCTGATTAGTCCTATAACTTTTCATTCTTTTTCTTATTTCCTGTTGTACTTCTCTTCACTGTTCTCTGTTCATCTAAAAGTTTTATTTCAATCTATGGTTTCTCCTTTTATATGTTATCAGTGTGTCTCCTAAAGTTTCTCGCAGGTACTTCAGCTCTTCTTTTTTTAAATTTCCTGAACCTTTAAAATATCTGGCGAGGTATATGCTCAGAAGCGTATGTAATTCTTACATATAGCATTATCTGTCTACTGACGGTGAAGTATACATAAATTAACAAGTAAGGTTTTCACATCATCACTATATATCTGCATATCCACTGGGTTAGGAGTGGGAACTGAAAAACTACCCAATGGAACCTTGAAGAAATACTCATGAGTATACTATAAAAACAGCACTCTACAGAAAGGCAGTTGTTTTTCAGAGGGGAATAATAATTTCATGCATTAACACCGATAAGTTAACTTAAAGCTTATGATCATGCTAAAATTCATAAATCATTCCTCTCTACAAAACTCATATAAACCCCCAATATTCATAAATTCTCTGTTCTTTCAAATTAAAAATTTTTTTTTTCATTTTAACCTTAACTGTAGGATAATCCATATTTCAGAATGGAGCCTGAACATGCCTGAAAGTTAGGCCTGCTAAGACACTGCTCCCAGAAAACTAGTCTTCATGTGTATCCAGTCTTACAGTAAACTCCGAAGAATGTCTGGGGATTGCTGTTCATCAGTTACTCCAACCGCCTGGGTGGGCAGGCATATTACTGGGTTCCAGAGCACTAACACTCAAGCAAGGGGTGGGGAGGATGGCCAAAAATGTGTAAAACCTCATGAGAACAGCTGGGGATGGGGGCAGCGCTTCTCATGCATGGTAGATCCACCATTTGGGAAACTCTGGGGGAACTGAGAAACCTACATATCTGTCTGGGATCAAGTATGCTCTGTCTTGATCCACAGGTTTCCAAATCTTTCACCATTAAGGAAACTGAACATCTCCCAAGTATATCTTTGTGTCACCTAATACACACACTAATGCACAGATCCTGGAAGCTTAATTAATCCCTAGAAAGATAAATGACTTATTTTGGGTTCCCTCGAAGCAGATGTTGAGAAAAAGATTTCAGTAGAGGTCATTTATTTGGAAGGTGACAACTGTTAGGGAAGTAGAGAAGTGATGGAAGAAAAAGGGAGCTAATAAAGAGTTATTAAGCCAACACCAGGGTGGGTAACTTGGTCTCAGTCTAAGAGCATTCTGTGGGAAATGGTACCAAACACACTCCTTAGAAACAAAATATATAGTAAAACTGCAGAAAACTAAAGGCAAAGAGGAAATCCTAAAAGCAGGAAGTTTCAATATTCTGGATGAAACTGGTGACCTACAATTCTATACACAGCAAAAATATTTTTTAAGGATAAAGATGCAATGAAGACATTATCAGGTAGATTTTTAAAGTGGGAAAGTTCATTCCTGCAAAGAAAATTCTGAGGAATGTTCTTTAGGTAGAAGGAAAATTACCCCAGGAGGAAGGCAGAAGGCAGAAGATGTAACAAAGAAGAAAGCGATCATGTATACAATGTAGAAAACTGACAACAGCAATAGCACATAAGCTAGCAGGTGAATTGCTATAAAGTGTTTATATGGTCTGAGAGAAAAGGAAAGGTAAACTTCGGTAAATTACACATGCATGCTGCAATTTCTAGGATAACCATGAAGGCGAACATAGCATAGGGGTGCCTGGGTGGCTCAGTTGATTGAGCACCCACTTTGGCTCAGGTCATGATCTCACAGTTCGTGGGTTCAAGCTCCATGTGGGGCTCTGTGCTGACAGCCCAGAGCCTGGAGCCTGCTTCAGATGCTGTGTTTTCCTCTCTCTATGCCCCTACCCTGCTCTCACTCTTGTCTCTCAAAAATAAACTTTTAAAAAATTAAAAATAAAAAAGAGTATATAATTTTGAAACTAAGAAATACACTATGGAATGGCTTTTTAAAATCATCAAAAGATACAAGAAAGGAAAGAAAATGAAATGTAGAATAGTGGGAGTTAAAGAAAAAAGGAAATAAAAAGCACGGTTAAATCCAATGGTATCACCAGTCATATTAAATACAAATAGACTAATGGAGAGGTGCTTGGGTGGCTCAGTCGGTTGGGCTCCCTCTTCAGCTCAGGTCATGATCTCACAGTTTGTGGGGTCATGCCCCATGTTGGGCTCTGTGCTGACAGCTCAGAGCCTGAAGCCTGCTTCAGATTCTGTGACTTCTCCTTTCTCTGCCCCTCCCCTGCTCACACTCTGTCTCAATCTCTCTCAAAAATAAACATTTAAAACTATTAATAAAAAAATTAATTCAAAATGGATCAAAACCTTAATATAAGGACAAAAACTATAAAACTCTTAGAAGAAAACATAGGGGAAAAGCTGCATGACACTGGATTTGGCAAACAATTTTCTTAGCTCTAACATCAAATATACAGGTAACAAAACAAAAAGAAACTGGGCTTCATAGAAATTAAAAACGTTTGTGCATCAAAGGACACTATGTAGTGAAAAAACAAACAGAATGAGAAAAATATTTGGAAATAATGTATCTGATGAGTTAATAACCAGAATATATTTTTAAAAACTCCTATGACTCAAGCAACAACAATAAACAATTTAAAAATGGGTAAAAGTCTTGAATAGATATAACCCCAACAAGATATACAAGTGGCAAATAAGCACATGAAAAATGCTCAGCAACACTAATTAGAGAAATGAAAATCAAAACACAACGAGATACTACTGCACACCCATTAGGATGGCTACCATCAAAACAAATAAAACAAAAAATAACAAGTGCTGGCAGTTTTACAGAAATTGGAACCTGTAGGCACCGCTGGAGGTAATGTAAAATGGTGCAGCCACTGTGGAAACTGGAAATACCTCTGAATGTATATCCAAAAGAACTGACAGCAGGGACTGAAACATGTACACCCATGCTCACAGCAGCATTATTCACAAAACCCAAAAGGTGGAAACAATACAAATGTCCATCAACGAATGAACTGACACACATAGTGAACACACACACACACGAAAATTATTCAGTTTTAAAAAGAAAGGAAATTCTGATTCATGCTACCACAGGGATGGACCTTGAAGATAAGATATGCTAAGTGAAATAAACCAGACACAAAAGGACAAGTATATTTTGATTCCACTTCTTAGAGGTAGCTAGAATAGTCAAATTCATACAGTAGAATGGTGGTTGCCAGGGGCTGGGCAGGGGGATGAGGTAAAGAAGAGCTGTTATTTAATGCGTTCAGTTTCACTAGGGGAAGATGAAAGTTTCTGAAAATGGATGGTAGTGATGGTTATATAGCAATGCGAATGTACCTAATACCAATGAAAGGTACACTTAAAAATGATTAAAATGGTAACTTCTGTGTTTATGTATATTTTATAATAATATCTTAAAATTAATCAGTTAGGTATCCATCTCAAGAAGGTTTTTTTTTTGATTGTTTTTTCAGGGGCACCTGGGTGACTCAGTTGGTTAGCCTACGACTTCAGTTCAGGTCATGGTCTCAAGGTTCGTTTGTTTGGGGCCCGCCTCGGGCTCGAACTGAACCAGAGCCTAGAGCTTGCTTCAGATTCTGTGTCTCCCTCTCTCTCTGACCCTCTCCTGCTCACACTCTCTCCCTCTCTCAAAATTAAATAAACATTAAAAAAAAAGCCAAGTCATATAAAATTCTGCCATTAAAATCAACTGAATGTTACATAACATCATTACTACAGAAGCATGGAGCATCCATTTACTGAACTAAGAGGTATCAAAGTGATTCTAAATGATGAATGACAGTGCTTTATATTACTATTCATGCTTTATGGCTGCACCCAAGATGAAACATCCAAAAGAGCATGTTATAAACTCTTAATTTTATTTTTTTAAATTTACATCCAAATTAGTTAGCATCTAGTGCAACAATGATTTCAGGAGTAGATTCCTTAATGCTCCTCACCCATTTACCCACCCCCCCCAAAACCCCTCCATTAACCCTCAGTTTGTTCTCCATATTTATGAGTCTCTTCTGTTTTGTCCCCTTCCCTGTTTTTATATTATTTTGTTTCCCTTCCTTAGGTTCATCTGTTTTGTCTCTTAAAGTCCTCATATGAGTGAAGTCATATGATTTTTGTCTTTCTCTGACTACTTTCCTTAGCATAATACCCTCCAGTTCCATCCACACAGTTGCAAATGGCAAGATTTCATTCTTTTTGATTGCCCAGTAATACTCCATTGTATATATATATACCACATTTTCTTTGTCCATTCATCC
The DNA here is from genome assembly GCF_027475565.1 of Acinonyx jubatus. NCBI lineage: Eukaryota > Metazoa > Chordata > Mammalia > Carnivora > Felidae > Acinonyx > Acinonyx jubatus. The sequence continues at coordinate 64,090,762 of NC_069391.1, forward strand.
ATCGATGGACATTTGGGCTCTTTCCATACTTTGGCTATTGTTGATAGTGCTGCTATAAACATGGTGGTGCATGTGTCCCTTCAAAACAGCACACCTGTATCCCTTGAATAAGTGCCTAGTAGTGCAATTGCTGGGTCCTAGGGTATTTTTAGTTTTTTTAAGGAACCTCCATACTGTTTTCCAGAGTGGCTGCACCAGCTTGCATTCCCACCAACAATGCAAAAGAGATCCTCTTTCTCCGCATCCTCGCCAACATCTGTTGTTGCCTGAGTTGTTCATGTTAGCCATTTTGACAGGTATAAGGTGGTGTCTCATTGTGGTTTTGATTTGTACTTCCTTGATGATGACTGATGTGGAGCATTTTCTCATGTGGAGAAGTGTCTGCTCATGTCTTTTGCCCATTTCTTCACTGGATTATTTGTTTTTTGGGTGTTGAGCTTGATAAGTTCTTGGCAGATTTTGGTTACTAACCCTTTATCTGATATGTCATTTGCAAATATCTTCTCCCATTCTGTCGGTTGCCTTTTAGTTTTGCTGATTGTTTCCTTCGCTGTGCAGAAGCGTTTTATTTTGATGAGGTCCCAGTAGTTTATTTTTGCTTTTGTTTCCCTTGCCTCCGGAGAGGTGTTGAGTAAGAAGTTGCTGCGGCCAAGATCAAAGAGGTTTTTGCCTGCTTTCTCCTCAAGGATTTTAATGGCTTCTTGTTGTACACTTAGGTCTTTCATCCATTTTGAGTTTATTTTTGTGTATGGTGTAAGAAAGAGGTCCAGGATCATTCTTCTGCATGTTGCTGTCCAGTTTTTCCAGCACCACTGGATATTCCATTGGATATTATTCCATTGGATATTCTTTCCTGCTTTGTCAAAGATTAGTTGGCCATAAGTTTTGGGTCCATTTCTGGGTTCTCTATTCTGTTCCATTGATCTGAGTGTCTGTTCTTGTGCCAGTACCATACTGTTTTGATGATTACAGCTTTGCAGTATAGCTTGAAGTCTGGGATTGTGATGCCTCCTGCTTTGGTTTTCTTTGTCAAGATTGCTTTGGCTATTTGGGGCCTTTCCTGACTCCATATCAATTTTAGGATTATTTGTTCTAGCTCTGTGAAGAATGCTGGTGTTATTTTGATAGGGATTGCACTGAATATGTAGATTGCTTTGGGTAGTATCAACATTTTAACAATATTCGTTCTTCCTATCCAGGAGCATGGAATCTTTTTTCCAATTTTTTGTGTCTCTTCAATTTCTTTCATAAGCTTTTTTTTTTTTGTTAAAATTTTTTTTTAACGTTTATTTATTTTTGAGACAGAGACAGAGCATGAATGGGGGAGGGGCAGAGAGAGAGGGAGACACAGAATCGGAAGCAGGCTCCAGGCTCTGAGCCATCAGCCCAGAGCCCGACGTGGGGCTCAAACTCACGGACGGCGAGATCGTGACCTGAGCTGAAGTCGGACGCTTAACTGACTGAGCCACCCAGGCGCCCCTTTCATAAGCTTTCTGTAGCTTTCAGTGTATAGATTTTTCACCTCTTTGGTTAGATTTGGTTATATTCCTAGGTTATATTATGGTTTTTGGTGCAATTGTAAGTGGGATCGATTCTTTGATTTCTCTTTCTGTGGCTTCATTCCTGGTGTATAGGAATGCAAGTGATTTCTGTGCATTGATTTTATATCCTGCAACTTTGCTGAATTCATGAATCAGTTCTAGCAGTTTTTTGGTGGAATCTTTTAGGTTTTCCATATAGAGTATCATGTCATCTGCGAAGAGTGAAAGTTTGACCTCCTCCTGGCCAGTATGGATGCCTTTTATTTCTTTGTGTTGTCTGATTGCAGAGGCTAAGACTTCCAATACTATGTTGAATAACAGTGGTGAGAGTGGACATCCCTGTCTTGTTCCTGACCTTAGGGGGAAAGCTCTCAGTTTTTCCCCATTGAGGATGATATTAGCATTGGGTCGTTCATATATGGCTTTTATGATCCCGAGGTATGATCCTTCTATCCCTACCTTCTTGAGGGTTTTTATCAAGAAAGGATGCTGTATTTTGTCAAATGCTTTCTCTGCATCTATTGAGAGGATCATATGGTTCTTGTCCTTTCTTTTATTGATGTGATGAATCACATTAAGTGTTTTGCAGATATTGAATGAGCCCTGCATCTCAGGTATAAATCCCACTTGGTTGTGGTGAATAATTTTTTTTAATGTGTTGTTGGATCCAGTTGTCTAGTATCCTGTTGAGGATTTTTGCGTCCATGTTCATCAGGGAAATTGGTCTATAGATCTCCTTTTTAGTGGGATCTCCGTTTGGTTTTGGAGTCAAGGTAATGCTGGCTTCATAGAAAGAGTTTGGAAGTTTTCCTTCCATTTCTATTTTTTGGAACAGTTTCAAGAGGATAGGTGTTAACTCTTCCTTAAATATTTAGTAGAATTCCCCTGGAAAGCCATCTGGCCCTCGACTCTTGTTTTATGGCAGATTTTTGATTACTAATTCGATTTTCTTACTGGTTATGGGTATGTTCAAATTTTCTATTTCTTCCTGTTTCAGTTTTGGTAATGTATATGTTGCTAGGAATTTGTCCATTTCTTCCAGATTGCCCATTTTATTGGCATATAATTGCTCATAATATTCTCTTACTGTTTTTATTTCTGCTGTGTTGGTTGTGATCTCTCCTCTTTCATTCTTGATTTTATTTATTTGGGTCCTTTCCTTTTTCGTTTTGATCAAACTGGCTAGTGGTTTATCAATTTTGTTAATTCTTTCAAAGAACCAGCTTCTGGTTTCATTGATCTGTTCTACTGTTTTTTTTTTGTTTTTGTTTTTGTTTTTTTGGTTTTGATAGCATTAATTTCTGCTCTAATCTTTATCATTTCCTGTCTTCTGCTGGTTTTGGGTTGTATTTGCTATTCTTTTTCCAGCTCCTTAAGGCGTAAGGTTAGGTTGTGTATCTGAGGTCTTTCTTCCTTTAGGAAGGCCTGGATTGCTATATACTTTCCTCTTATGACCGCCTTTGCTGCATCCCAGAGGTTTTGTGTTGTGGTGTTATCATTTTCATTGGCTTCCATATATTTTTTAATTTCCTCTTTAACTTCTTGGTTAGCCCATTCATTCTTTAGTAGGATGTTCTCCAGTCTCCAAGTATTTGTTACCTTTCCAAATTTTTTCTTGTGGGTGAATTTGAGTTTCATAGCATTGTGGTCTGAAAATATGCACGGTATGATCTCAATCTTTTTGTACTTAGGGCTGATTTGTGTCCCAGTATATGGTCTATTCTAGAGAACGTTCCGTGTGCACTGGAGAAGAATGTATATTCTGGTGCTTTAGGATGAAATGTTCTGAATATATCTGTTAAGTCCATTTGGTCCAGTGTCATTCAAAGCCATTGTTTCCTTGTTGATTTTTTTATTAGATGATCTGTCCATTGCTGAGTGGGGTGTTGAAGTCTCCTACTATTATGGTATTACTGTCGATGAGTTTCTTTATGTTTGTGATTAATTGATTTATATATTTTGGTGCCTCCACATAAGTGTTTACAATTGTTAGGTCTTCTTGGTGGATAGACCCCTTGATAATGATATAATTCCCTTCTCCATCTCTTGATACAGTCTTTATTTTAAAGTCTAGATTGTCTGATATAAGTATGGCTACTCTGGCTTTCTTTTGTTGACCATTGGCATGATACATGGTTCTCCATCCCCTTATTTTCAATCTGAAGGTGTCTTAGGTCTAAAATGGGTCTCTTATAAACAGCTTATAGATGGATCTTTTTTTCTTATCTATTCTGTTACCCTATGTCTTTTGATTGGAGCATTGAGTCCATTGACATTTAGAGTGAGTACTGAGAGATATGAATTTATTGCCATTATGATGCTTGTAGAGTTGGAGTTTCTGGTGGTGTTCTCTGGTCCTTTCTAATCTTTGTTGCTTTTGGTGTGTGTGTATATATATGTGTATATACATATATAGGGCTGGTTTAGTGGTCACAAACTCCTTTAATTTTTGTTTGGAAAACTTTTTCTCTCTCCTTCTATTTTGAATGACAGCCTTGCTGGATAAATAATTCTTGGCTGCATATTTTTCTGATTCAGCACATTGAACATATCCTGCCACTCCTTCCTGGCCTGCCAAGTTTCTGTGGATAGGTCTGCTGTAAACCTGATATGTCTTCCCTTGGAGGTTAGGAACTTATTTTCCCTTGCTGCTTTCATGATTCTCTCCTTGCCTGAGTATTTTGTGCATTTGACTATGATGTGCCTTGTTGATCGTCGGTTTTTGTTGAATCTTACGGAGTCCTCTGTGCTTCCCGGATTTTGATGTCTGTGTCTTTCCACAAGTGAGGAAAGTTTTCCGCTATGATTTGCTTACATAACTCTTCTACACCTATTTCTCTCTCTTCCTCTCCTGGGACCCCTATAATTCTGATGTTGTTCCTTTTTAATGAGTCACTGATTTCTCTCATTCTTAAATCGTGCTCTTTTGCCTTAATCTCCCTCTTTTTTTATGCTTTATTATTCTCCATAAGTTTGTCCTCAATATCACTGATTCTCTGTTCTGCGTCATCCATCCTTACTGCTGCAGCATCCATTGGAAATTGCAGCTCAGTTACAGCATTTTTTATTTCATCCTGACTAGCTTTTACTTCTTTTATCTCTGCAGAAAGGGGTTCTAATCTATTTTGGGGGCGCCTGGGTGGCTCAGTCGGTTAAGCAGCCGACTTCGGCTCAGGTCATGATCTCTCGGTCCGTGAGTTCTAGCCCTGTGTTGGGCTCTGTGCTGACAGCTCAGAGCCTGGAGCCTGTTTCAGATTCTGTGTCTCCCTCTCTCTGACCCTCCCCTGTTCATGCTCTGTCTCTCCCTGTCTCAAAAATAAATAAAATGTTAAAAAAAAATCTTTTTGGACTCCAGCTAGTATTTTTTTTTAATTTTTTTAATGTTTATTTATTTCTGAGACAGAGAGAGACAGAGCATGAGTGGGGTAGAGGCAGAGAGAGAGGGAGACACAGAATCAGAAGCAGGCTTCAGGCTCTGAGCTGTCAGCACAGAGCCCGATGCGGGGCTCGAACTCAAACCGTGAGATCATGACCTGAGCTGAAGTTGGTTGCTCAACTGACTGAGCCACCCAGGTGCCCCCTTTGTTTTTTTTAATTTTTTTAATGTTTATTTCTGAGACAGAGACAGCACGAGTGGGGGAGGGGCAGAGAGAGAGGGAGACACAGAATAAGTAGCAGGCTAGACTCTACCTAGTATTCTTATCATGGTTCTAAATTCTGGTTCAGACATCTTGCTTGTATCTGTGTTGGTTAAGTCCTTGGCTGTCGTTTCTTCCTGCTCTTTCTTTTGGGATGAATTCCTTCATTTTGTCATTTTGAAGGGAGAAAGGAATTAATGAGGTAGAAAAATTAAAATTAAAAAAATATTAAAATTAAAAAATTAAAAACAAACACACACACACAAAATTGAATAAATGATGCTAGATCCTAGGTGTGTTTTTGTCTGGGTGTTGAAGGTTGCTTGATAGATTAGAGGAAAAAGGGGGGGGGAAGAAAAAGGGAAATTGTTTGAAAATTTGAAAAAAAATACTGAAGTAGACTAAAATGAAATGATGGAAGTAAAATAGAATTTGAAAAAAGTTACACAAAAGTAAAAAGTATAGTAGAAAAGATAAAGAAAATATTTTTAATAAAAATTGAAAATAAAAATGAATTTTTCTTTCTTTATTTAAGAAAAAAGAAACAAAAAAGAGAGAAAGAAAGAAAGAAAGAAAGAAAGAAAGAAAGAAAGAAAGAAAAAATAGAATAGTTGGACCAGCTAACATTCTGAAATACGACTGAAATTACTTCGATTTCCCCTAGAAGTCAAACTATTAAGTGCTTTATAGTCTATAAACTAAGCAGGCAGTGAGACTTGTGTTCTTGAAGAGCGAGGTTGACACACTTGGGCAGGTTTTAGTGTAACGGCTCTGTTCTCCACCAGATGGCGCTGCTACCCTACTGGGGTGGATTGTTGTGGCACTTGTAGGTGCCTATGTGCATGCGCAGGAACAGTGAAAATGGCGTCACCCAGCTACCCAGTCTGTAGTAATGGAACTCTGTTGTCCCCTATCAGCAATTGCACACCCGTCCTTCATCTTTGGCTTCTGCCCACTCCCCACTTCCACACTGTCTGTGACCATGCCCCAGGCAGCACCCCCCTCCCAAGTTTTGTCTCAGATGCAGCTGCCTTCCCTTGCCCCCCACTTCTGAGGGACTGTGGCTTTGACCCACTCTGCCCCTCACTGAGCAATGGACAGGTACCAGCTGCACCCAAAAATGCTTGTGGGACCGCACTGCTGTGGGTGCCCAGAGACTGCGGCCAGGTGCCAGCCCGCCCCAGAAAAAGTTCATGAGATAGTGTAGCAGCAGCCCTCAGGGATTATGGAAAATCACAGCACACATCTGGCACCAGGCTTCACCCCCAACGACCTTGTTCCAGCACCAGTGACTGTGGCTGTTCTTTGGGGTCTGCTGGGCCCAGGTGGCCTCAAAGCCTCTACCAAATGTCCTTACAACAGTGGAACCACTTCTCCCTGTGTGGCCCGAGAACCTCCCGGACCCCACTCTGCTCCTGGGGATTCGCCCTTCCCACCAGAGCACCAGGAGGTATAGAGCTGAGGAGATTCCAGACTCTGTGCTCCCCCTGTTTACAGTCTTTATGGAATTTAAACCCTCTGCTTTCTCCTTTCTCCCTTTTTAGTTTAGTCCCTGTGGCTGCTTCCACTTTTCCACTTTCTTTGCAGCTGCTTTTGGCAGGGGGGTGCTTTTCCTGAACTCTCTCCCCATCTCTGTCGTCTGTCCACAAGCAAAACATCTCCCTGTCCTCAGTGACTTCTCTTTCCCCAAGTTCACCTCTCCAAGCTGTGTACCTGCTGAATTCTGTGGTTCAGGTTGTGCAGATTGTTGTGTTAATCCTCAGATCAGTTTTCTAGGTGTTCAGAATGGTTTAGTGTTGGTCTGGTTGTATATCATGGACGCGCGACACACAAAATACTTCCATGTTGTTCCACCATCTTAGCTCCTCCTCCCCTCATTGTTTTTAATATAGGCATTTACAGCTATAAATATTCCTCTGAATTCTGCTTTAGCTGCATCCCATAGATTTTGGTATATTGTGTCTTCATTTTCATTATCTCAAATCATTTTCTAATTTCCCTTTTGATTTTTTTGACCCATTGGTTATTTACCATTGTGTTAATTTCCACGTATTTTTGATTACTCCAAATTTTTCCTGCTACTGATTTCTTATTTCTTTGTGGTCACAGAACATTCTTTATATTATCTATCCATTTATAAATATATTAAGGTGTGTGTGTGTGTGTGTGTGTGTGTGTGTGTGTGTGTGTGTCTTTTGTTAGCGAGGTATATTCCCTAGCATGTGGTCTGTCCTGGAGAATGTTCCATGTGACCTTCAGAAGTATATATCCTTTGGGTGGGTGAAGTGCTCTATAATTGGCTCTTAGTCTAGTTGGTTTATAGTGTTATTTTAGTGTTTCCTTAATGATCTTCTGTCTAGTTATTCTATGTATTACTGAATGTGAAGCTTTGAAGTCTTCAACTATTAACATTAAAGTATCTATTTCTCCCTTCATATCTGTCAGTTTTTGCTTTATGAGCTTTGGTGCTCTGTTAGCTGCACATGTTTATACTTGTTATATATTTCTCATGAATTGATACATTAATCATTATAAATATCTTTTTTTATCTCTATTAACATTTTTAAATTTTAAAGTCTGTTTTGTAGGGTGCCTGTCTGGCTTAGTTGTTAGCACATGCAACTCTTGATCTCAGGATTGTACGTTTGAGCCCCACAGTGGATGCATAGATTACTTAAAAAATAGAATCTTAAAAAAAAAAGTCTATTTTCTTTAATATCAGTGTGGTCATGCCACCTTTCTTGTTTTTGCATGTTTTCATGATACATCTTTTCCATTTTTTTTTTTTACTCCCAATCTACTTGTATTTTGAATCTATAAATTATGTCTTCTGTAGGCTGCATATAGATTTTTTATGTGTTTTTGTACAGTCTGATAATCTCAGACTTTTGGTTGGATTGTTTATTCCATCACATTCAGTGATGTTACCCATATATAGTTGACCTTGAATTACAATGGGTCCACTTATAGGTGTGTTTTTTATAAATACAGTACAATACTGTAAATGTATTCTCTCTTATGATTTTTAATAACCTTTTTTCTTGCTTTATTATAAGAATACAGTACATAACACATATAGCGTATAAAATATGTGTTAATCAACTGTTTATGCTATCTATCTGGTCAATGGTAGTTTTTGGGGAGTCAGAAGTTATATGCAGATTTTCAACTGCATGTGTTATCCCTTCTCCCCCTATGTTGTTCATGGGTCAACCATAGTTGGATTTATTTTTGACACGTTTACTTTGTATTCTCTGTATGTCTCTTGTCCTTTTTATTTGTCCTTTATTGCATTTTTTTTTACCTTAAGTGAATATTTTTAAATATAGCCTTTTAACTTTTTTAAATGGTGTTTTCACTATACTTTTTGAGTATTTTTATTAGTGGTTTTCTAGGGCTTACCATATATATCTTATCAAAATCAGCTTCCAATTTATACCAGATTAATTCCTATTCAGCAGTATATAGACGCATTATTCCTATATAGCGCTGTTCCCTTCTCCTCCAACACAAAAAGTTATACACATTGCATCTTTTAATGTTATAAACCCAAAAATGTATTGTTATAGATACTACTTTACCATATGTAGTAATTTCTTTGGCCTCATACAACTGTGTTCCTATATACCTCATTTGCACTGGTATTGGCAAATATATCACATATATCTTATTTTTGTATGTTACTGGCCTAATGACATGTACATAGTGTTTCATACAGTTGATACTTATGTCAGTTATGATATCCAGGAAGAATATGCATTTATAATGAATTTTACTGGTGTTCTTGTTTTATTATGTGGATTCATATTACCTTCTGTGGTTACTTGCTTTCAGTCTTAAGAACTTACTTTCGTATTTTTTGTAAGGTACGTCTTTTAGGAGCAAGTTATCTCAGTTTTTGTTTATCTAGGAAAGTCTTTTTTTCATATAAAGTTTTGAAAGATAATTTGGCTGGATATGAAATTTTTGGTTGACAGATTTTCCTTCGAATATTTTAAATGTGTTATCCCATTCTCTTTTGACTTGTATCATTTCTGCTGAGAAGTCTGTTGTTAATCTTACTGGGGTTCCCTTGTAAGTAATGGGTTATATTTCTCTTGCTCCTTTTAAGATTTTTTTTTTGCCCTTGACTTTCAGAGTTTTTATTATGACATGTCCATTTGTAGATCTCTTTGCATTTATAATGCTTGGAGTTTGTTGATCTTCTTGGATTTTTTTATTCAGTACATTTGATAAGGTTTAACCATTTCTTTGAATGATTTTTTTTTCCTCTTCTTTCTATCCGCTCCTTGTGGTACTCATTACAAGTATGTTGGTGCACTTAATGATGTCATACATTCTTCTGAGGCTTTCTTCATCTTTCTTCATTCTTTTTACTCTGTTATCTCTCTCTTGATTTCTATATCTTGAAATTTGCTTATTCTTCTGTCAATTCAAATCTGTTGAAGCACTCTAATGAGATTTTTTTTGTTTTTTTCTGTTACTGTATTTTTCAACCCCACAATTTCCATTTGGCGCTTTTTTGTAACTTCTATCTGTTTATTGATATAATTTATTTGATGCAATATTGTCATCATACCTTCCTTCTTTAACTATTGTTTTCTGTAGTTTTGAGAATATGTTCATAATCATTGTTTTGAAATCTTTTTCTGATAAATCAACATCTTATTATTCTCACAAGCTGTTTCTGTTGCTTGCTTTTTTTCCCCTGGGTATGGGTCATGCTTTCTTGTTTGTTTGCATGCCTCATAATTTTTTGGTGGGAAATTGGACATTTCATGTAATATACTGTACCAGTCCTGGGCACTGGTTGTCCTTTACTGCTCCCTTTCAGGACTTGTTATGTTATTTGTTTGTTTATTTATTTATTAACTGGCTAGTCTATTTCACTTCCTACAGTGTTAAGTCTCTTATGTTGCTCCTCAGCCGCTTTGGATATGTCCATAGTTGCCCTGGGATGATAGTGATAATGGTAGGGCTTTCCTAAACTCTTTCTCTGACTTCACCCACCTGTTGCGCTCCACTGATAGCTGGATAATTACCCTATTGTTTTTAATAATGCTTGGAGATATAAATTGCTCTATAAATGAATCCTGTCAAATTGTGTCTTCTTTGAAGGAATCATTTCTAAGGTCAGTGTTTGATATTTGTTCCAACCCCAGGAGGGCTTCTCAACTTATTTCCAGTTCTTTCCTGCAAACTAGCTGGCCTGCAGTTTAGCGTGTATCTTGAATCTCCTCCCAGTTGCCTTTCACCACAGTCTTTATGTTTTGCAAACACACTTAGGCTTGAACTTCTCTACACTTTGTTGCAAATGAAATAAGTTCCTTTGGTTAGGGATTAGAAGCTATCTGTTATGGCCTGCTTCCCCCTTCTGGCAAAGTCTCTGAGCCAGGGCTCTGGAGCTGGGGTGGTGATAATGAAAAGCTTCTCTCTGAGTGAACTTCTTGCTCCAGGAGGTGAATGCTTAGTGTAGGTGCAGCAGCCTGAGGTCTAGTCAGCTGCCAGTCCTGGTGTGGAACCACGGGGGCAGGAGTGTTTAGGGCCTCATTATTTTCAGTGTGACACACTCAAGTTAGAGCTGTCATTTCACAAGTGGGGTCTGGGTGGAAGAAGGGAGCCTCCACCTAATAGTCATTCTCCTTTGGGACTTAGCCTCAGTAACAGGTGGCTGGCAGTAGTTCCCCTGAAAGAAAGCCCTTCTGGCTAGTAGCTGGAGGGAGAGGGAGCTGTTCTGGCTGTTGTAGTGTGGAGTGTCTTCTTGCTGAACTGAGAGGAGAGAGGAAGTGTTCTTGGTTCAAATATCACAGACTCTTTCTTACCAAATTTTCATTGATTTTCTTGAATACATTTTTTTCATTTGCTGTTTGTCCTTGGACCATTTCCAGAAACTTTAAATAGTTGTTGTTTTAACAGTTTTCATCAGTTTCGGGGGGAGCAGATCAGCAGAACTCCTCACACTGTCATGCTGGAAGTAGATCCTTTTTTCCATAGGTTTTTAACAAGTGTGAAGTGATAATGGGTTTAGGCTCAAAAAAGTTTGGGGAATGTTCTTTGATGTTCCCATAGTATCCTCTACTTACTCTTTTATAAAATACATTATATTATCATTTCTTGTGTAATATAGTTCTTCTGCTAGAGCAGAGTTTTTAAAAATTTTTCAATTATGTTCCATAAGAAATATACATATATCCTATCTTGAACACATACATATATGTATTATTTTTTTTTTACAAAAGTTTCACCAAGCACACTTGCTGTTTCTATGGATGATATACTGTAGTATTTTCTATTCTGTCTTTTACTTCATTAAAAAAAATTGCTTGGTTGCTATTAATTGATCTCACAACTTGCAATTTAAAAAACACTCTCTAGACTAAGACTCCTTGAGGCAAAGGACTATGCTTGGGATTGAGATTTTATCACTAATTTCTGGCACAGTGCCTGGCACATGGTATGCACTTAACAAATGTTTCTTGAATGACCGTGTGAATGCTGGACTTCTCAGAGTTAAGTTATGGTGTACTGAGATGCCCTAAGAGAGGTTACAGCATAGAATTAGAACCCTCGCGTGACCCCTGAACCTCTTGACTAAGGAGTCCCTATAAATATCTCTCAGAAATGGTGCTTGGGAATTGTTTTAGCTGACTGAGAGTATGGTTTGGTAAATTTCTTTTTCCAATGCAAATAAAGGGTAAAACCCAGGAAAATACCATGTAAACATTTTGTACTTTCATTGGATCTTTTCTTCCCAGATACTTAAAGGAGGAAATCTGTACTATATGGAAGGAAGCATAGAAACAAGAAAATGTAGACAAAATTATGTGTGGACTAGTTTATTCTCAAAACTTAACTTTAGTTAACCAAATGTTACAATTATGCTTTTTTAGCTAGTGGACATTTGTCAAGATCTTTCCTCACAGTTGGTAGGCAAAGTAACTCATACTGTTTCTTGACTTAGTTATTTTTTTGAAATCCCCCCCAAGTGGATATAGTTAAACCTTTTGAAGATTGCCAGACCAAGTATAGTTCTTGGGGTATAACAAGGAATGAGCAGTAGAACTTTATTAAGACTTAGGCTATGTACATACATACATACATAATCAAGCTGTTACTTAAGATTACCTTGCCCCTAAATGAGTGGTCTTGAAGATGATGCAGGGTAGGGTAAGAGAAAGACCAGGTTCCCTGTGACAGAAAGAGAAGCATCTATTAGAGGAAAAGTTTAAAGAAAAGTCAGCTTGTGGAATTAATAATGCCGGAGGCCATATGGTACTGTTAGATTATCTCATAGTCTAAGTCAAGATGAGAACTTCTTTAAGAACAAACAAAGCAACAAAAAAAACTTCATATGTTAGATGTGAGAGGAGATCTCCGCTCTGAAATTCTTAGTTGACATTGAAAATGCATATTACCTTGGGGGTAGAGTTAGGGGGAGAACCAATAAAAACTTTTGTATTTAATTTCCTGGTGGTTGAAGAGTTCACATTCTAGACTTGGAAGCAGATAATACCTCACAGTGCAACCTCTGTGAATTATCCTGTCTAGAGAAACCAAGCATCTGGCTGTATGAAATTGGAACTCAGAGAACTGATTAATTTTATTATATAGGGTGTGAGGGCTGTGGCTCCTGCCAGATGTAGTTGAGATCTTTCTCAGTCTCCTCTGATATTTCTGTTCTTTATGCCCACAGAGTTTAGAGTAGTTTTGAATTTTGTTGGTCCAGAGTATCCCTGCCACCATGGCCTTTTTAAGTACCCTTTTCTTACAGATGGGAGTGAGTGTGGTGGGTTTAGGTTTACAACCAAATTAAGCAGGAAGTACAGAGTTCCTATATATCCTGTCCCCCTCACATGTATAACTTCCCCCACTATTGACATCCTGTACCAGAGTAGTACATTTGTTGCAATTGATGAATCTACATTGACACATCATAATTATCCAAAGTGCATCGTTTGCCTTAAGGTTCACTCTTGAGGTGGTAACTCTATAGGTTTAGATAAATGAATAATGACATGTACCTATCATTATAGAATACAGATTGGTTTCACTGTCCTAAATATCCTCTGTACTCTTCCTGTTCATCCTCCCTTCCCCTTCACCTCTGTGAGCCTTTTGCTTTTATTTTTAAAATTACTTATGGAACCAGTTCTGTTATAATTTCACTCCTGTGTTGAACTGTTGAACTATATGTACTTTGACCATAATGTAGTTCAAAGAGTTTCTCCTTAACTAAAGTTTCTCCTTAACTAACTGCTGATATCTTCCTTTTATTCCTTTCTCTCCATTCTTTCTCCAAATGGTAGCATGTCAGCATATATTGTATGAAAGAGATATGCTTTTATTTCCTGAGATTTCCTTGATGGTCTGCTAGTTAGAGGTACTTCTGGACAAGTGATAAAGTCTGATAATACAGCCCTAAGTAGCAAGGTTTTGCTCTAGGCCCATAGAGCTAGAAGAAAATTTAAAAATGGTTCCTGTTCTCTGTTTACAGGTTGCAGTCACTTCTTGTACAGATCTCAAATACAGAAATGGTATGTTCTTCCTACATAGCCTTACCTAAAAGAGCTATATATTTCTTGGGTACCTTAATGTACATGCTTATCATTTCCTTCCTGCTGCACCCTTTTTTGAAGAATCTGCCCAGACTTTACTACCCATTGATCACCAATCTTTGCCAGATGAGCAAGTGATCTGGTGGAAACCAATCTAGAGATTCCATTGGCTGAATTGAGCCCACTAGATTCTCTTCCCTGAAAATGGGGACCTTGAGATACTGAGTTAATGAAATGATGATGAATCTTTGTGCTGAAAGATCACCTAGAGCTGTGACCAGGCTCCAAACTATACCATAAACTTACATAACTTAACAACATGTGCAAGCCAGGCGGATCAAAAGTCATGAGTCAGTAGAGGAAGGTGGTCTACACAGAGGAGCTGACAGTGGAGGACACATATGGAGACCCATGAGCAATGGTGACAAGAGTTTCTAGTCCCAGTTTTCATTTGGTCCAGCTTAACTTTGTTTTCTTTCCTTGAGTATCCTTGAGATCTTTTGTTGTAGCATTTTCATAACATTTCCCTTCCCCATTTGACTCAATCTAGTTGTGTGGGTTTTTGTTTTACAACTGAGATGTAGTGCCAGTAGTAAAACAGATTCTTATAGAATTAAAATCTTGAAGACTCTGGATTGTAAGACACAAAGAGAGATAGAAAACCAAGGTTTGATTATCAGTGCAAAGTAAGTGTATATGGAGTAGCCTTTTGTCAATGTTTTCTTTACTTGCTGGCATTTATTAGCTCATTCACTACTCTTCCATTTTCTAGGCTAAAGAATGCCTATATCATTTCATCTTTTCTCAAAACAGTAAACATTTCTGTCCTTTTCTGCCTCTTTAGTTATCACAGTTTACTTCAGTTTCTTTATATAACCTCAGGGAGATTGCTGAAGTAGGTGCTAGGAGACCTGGATTCTGTTCTTGCTGGGACTCCAACCAAATGGAGATAGTCTTAAGAAAGTACTTCAACTCTCTGCACCCTATTACCTCTTCTATGAAATGAAAGGGTTGGGCTGGATCACTGATTTCTACCTGTAGCTCCCGGACTTCTTAAGGGTAATATTCATAGGCTGTGGGGCTTAGGACAGGGACATAAATTTTGGGCATCACTATTTAGCCTACTACAAATGAGATGGCATAGTTAAAACCAGTTTTTAAACCTTTCTGTTCCATAGGACCACAAGAATACTTCCATTCTTTATCTGAAACATAATGTGGAAATACTATCTTATAGTGATTTAGTGTGCTGTAGCATGAATCACTGCTTTAACCCAATCAGAACCCATTTTTGTCTCCCCAAAATCTGCTGGCTAGAAAATTACAAGTCTTGTTAGGAAGCAAGAAGGTAGATAATGGGTGCTAGACAGGTAACCACAAATGTCTACTACACCTAAAATTCTAATAAGGACCAAAAATGGGTCAAATCTGGAAGGCTTGCTAAATTTTGCTAGATCTCTGTTAGTGTATTCTAATATTATGGTCTTTTACCCAATATTATGCTTTAAAAAAAAAAATCCTATGGGGCCATGAATCCCAAGTTGTTGGTTTTGTTGTTGTTGTTTGCTATATTAATGCCAACTTACCAGTTGCTCCTTATCTTAGAATTTTTGTCCCTGCATAACTTCATTCTTTTTCAATAGGTCTCTTCCCTGAGATTTTCACATTCAGTAGATTTATCCTCCTTGCAACGCTCTTGGTTGCCCCTTGCCATGGGGCATTAGCAAACACACAGAGCAGTACAAACTGCATTTAGCATCGCTGTTTATGCACTAGAGAACTGTGACTGGAGTTTTTATAAGTGTTTTTACCCCCTTGTGAGGTAATTGAAATAGAATACAGACATTTATTTTGTTTCGAAGTTTCTGTGATTTACATATGAACAAATCTATACTTCTGTAGGTATCAGATGACTGGTATTTTGGGGGGTATATGTTTTTTTTCGTTGACTGTGCTGTGTAGAGATCTTTTCCCTATTTTCATGAGAGTGCTCTGGATCTAGGACTGGATGAGAGGGTGTGCAACATGATTGGGAATAAACACAAGCTGCTGCTTTTTTATTACAGCTAAGGCATAGTAGAGGTCATGCATATAATGGCTCATAAATAGAGTGCCCTCCAGCAGATCGATAAAGTATAACAAAGCGAATGACATACAGGCTAGAATTTATACTAATTGTTCAAGTCAGGCTATGTCAGCGTTTTTGTAATTGGCAATACCTTGGTGTTTCACACAAGCCATAAAGGGCTCTAGAAGGAACTCTTGTTTTTGTTTGTTTGTTTGTTTGTTTGCCATGGTTTTAGTTGTATTCTATATGTGTACAGCATAGCAGAAATAATCCACTCTACCCTGAGTGTTACTTATCCCATAAATCATCTTCCCTACATACTATTTCCTGTTTACTAATAGATTATTTGGCTTCCAGCTTTGCTGGTGTAGAATCTTTATGTTCATCTTAAACTCCTTCAGGGTGGGTGGGGGGTACTATATTATAACCATCTTTGAGTGAATTGAAAAAGCACAATTCCCCATTTGGGCTTAAAATGAAAGACTTAACTGAGGGACTTGACTTTACATATATCCTTCCCAGATCTGTTAGAACTACTGCAGCTTCTCCCCTTGAGTTTTTCTCAGCTTCTTGGAAAACTAGTAGGGGATGAGATCTAGAAGTAGCAGTATTCACTAAGATAACTGAAGATGCATAGGAGGGAAAAGAGGAAAGATTTGTTTTACTATGGTTATTAAAGCAAAAATGGGAGGAGCAAGGAGAAGGCATACTGTTTCTTTCTGAGGAGGTTAAAGTTTTAAGAGAAAGAGACAGCCAGTTGTGTTGAAATAATTTGACATCCATCCCTCCATGGTCATATTTTTTTGAAGCCAGGGTAGACAGTTGGGTAGAGATAGGTATATATAACCCTTTTTTTAAACAAATGGACTAACCCTTTTAACCCTTGGAACTATTTCAGTAGGTGGTGCTCTTGTGCCATAACGTAACATAGGTTTTAGAGAGGTTCTGAGACCACGGTGGGTAGTTCTAGGGCCCTTGTCCCTGTTGATCCTGTGGGTCACTGTCAAGTGCATCACTTGGATAGCAGCGTATGGGTGCTTTTTTGTGAGAGATTTTTTCCTTTGTCTGGAAATGAGGTGAATTCAGGTCTGTACCTTCTCTAAAGCTACCTGAGCTCTGCTTTCCAGGAGAACCTAACTGAGGGGTTTACTAAACTTTCAAAAATGTTGTGGCTCTAGTTTTTATTCAAACAGCCATGATATGTGTTGTGTTACCAGTTTCCTATGACCATTTTTTTTTTAATTGTAAATCATTGGTGACCTCCACATCAAGTTCCTTTCCAGATAACTCAGGCATTCTTGTTTCTTTGTTTTCCTTTCCTTTAGCTTCAGTAAAGGAAGTTTATTAAATTTAAATAGTTAAATTTAAATGTAAAATTAAATGCAATAAAATTAAATATGTGGTAGAGAGATTTGTAAATGATGAAGAAATATGGATGAAAAACTTTGAGTTCAAATAGCAGCCAGTGATAACTATAGCTGACAGTGAACCTGGTTGGCATCAGTCCTTTGCCTCACTTCTTTTGCTATATATTGAGATCTTTTGTTCGGAGTTGGTTGCAATATCATGATGGTGAGCAAGGTATCCAGTGAAGTCCACATTTGGTGCTGCTGGCAGAAGTGTAGTGGGCAAGGAAGAGAAATTTAAATCCAGCTATCCAAGCAGGACAAATCTCTTATTGCCAGTAGTTGCCAAAAATATTTAGGGTTCTGCTTTTTCAGGAAGTTTCTTGGGGTTGTCTCTAAAAGTGAAAAACAGTTGCTTCACCTTGTGTTTACCAGCCATTAAGTAAGAGGCAAATGCTTGCTGGGTGTGCTCACCTGAGCTGCCGATTCCTGTTGTCTCCCCATTGAACTTGGCTGGCCCTGACTGCAGTGCTGGCAGCCAGCCTGTTGAGATTCATGACCCAGCAGATCCAATGGTTGTTCAGGACACTCTCTTGTAGCTTTTGAGATTTTCTTTTTATAATTAATACTTTAACTTGTGTAGATTTGTTATTGACTTATTTAGTTATCTGCTTGTTTTTTAAAATTATCTTAGTATTCAGAATGTGCTTTTAATCTGAGAACTCAGGTATTTCTTGAACATTCTTAGCTTTTATCTCTAAATATTGCTTCTCTTCTGAACTCTCTTCACTTTCTTTTTCTGTGACACCTCTTAGGTGTTTGTGGAGCTATCACTCAGGTTTCTTAACTGCTTTTCATTTTTTCTCTTTTTTTTTTCTGGGCTGCATTCTGAGTGAATTCCTTAATATTATCTTCAGATTGACCAAGTCTTTCTTCAATTCTGTTCAGTCTGAGGTATCTTGTTTACTGAGTTTTTAAACTTTTATGACTATATCCTTCACATAATTTCTAATTGATTCTTTTTAACCATCTCTTATTTTAATTCTGCCTTTTTGTTTTATAATTTTTAATTATTTTTCAATTAGCTTTCTAAAAGCATCTTAAATATACTTATTTTATTGGACTGTTTTGTAATATGAATTTCATCTGAAGTGAATTAGTGCCCTGATGACTGATTTTGTTAGTTGCCTTTATTAGCATTAGATTTCTTCATGTACTTTAGAACTTTGGTTGAAGGGCATGATTTGTTTGAGATCTATTTTGTATTGTTTTTATTCATTTACTCATTTTCCACTTCTTTCCTCTTTGCTCACTCTTTGTAGCTATTTTGGAGTTGTCTTGGGTGGCTTCCACAGAGCCCCACTCTAGACCTGCAGTGGTGGTTTATACTTGGGCAATCACAGGCTGTTTCATTGGGCTCCTGATCGCTGGTTGGCCTGTGTCCTCCTTCCTCCTTATGTCACTGCTCCATATGAAACAAGGAGCTGCCAACCTTCTTTCAGGAATGGAGGGGTCTCCTCCTCCAGTTATCACCTTGACTGTGCTGTCACACAGCTTTGCTAGGTCTGACTCTTTGTGGATTATGTTTAGCCCCAGAACCGTGTAGGATTCATATTTCCAGTTTTAGTGCCTGAATCGTGATCTTAGAAGGCTCAAGGCTTTCAGTTCGAGGACTTTCCTCTTTGAGCTTCTGCCCCATGTCTATTTTACAGCAATAGTTATATTGTTTGTTAGTTTGCCTGCATCCTTTTGGTTTTCTCTTCTTATGTTTCCCCTCTCTGTGCTGTATGTTTGGAGTAGAGAGGATCCATCAGAGTAAATTTACTGTGCCATCTTAACTGGAAGTCATGTGGGCTGAGGGATTAAAGGAAATAAAGTGAGATATTTGGTTTTACATAGCACTAAAAGCTAACCACAAAAATGCTTTTTTGTGTGAGTTCAGTGACCCATAGCATACGGTTATTTAAACTTCTCCTTCAGAGCCTTGTAGACCCCAAAAGATGAGTAGGATTAAGCAGGTGGGATTTATTAGGATTCTATGGTTCTCTGCAAGGATTTCACCTTTTATTTTTCATTTGGATGGTAATTTAAAAATCCACTTGTTCCCAAACACCTAAATGCCCACAATTCTAACTAAATAGTGTCTTAAGATGTCAGTGCCTGCAGCTGTGTTTGTAGTGGCACTAAATAGCACTACTTTTAGATATTGAAAACAAACAGAGGTAAAAAGGTAAATAATACGTTTGAGCTGGGTGAGAGATTGCTGTTTCACAGTAGTTCAAAAAGAGAAAAGGATGAATTTAGGCATCCCCACATATGGTAGGACCAGCAAATAACAGAAGCTGCTGGTAGCTTTTGGTAGCCAGTACCAAGTTTACATGACCAGTCCAAGTGAGATTCAGTAACCTGAATCATTGATCACATTGGATTCATTTTGTTGATTGAAATTTTATTCATTTTGTAGATTTGTTGGTATTTGTGCATGTAAAGATTTTGTAGATGTATAAGAGCTATATAAGCATAATGGTTTTACTAGTTTTGTACTTATTAGTACAGGATAAAAATTCTTTTTCAGTTAGCTTTTTAAAAGTATCTTTAAATTAGCTTTTAAAAAGCATCTTTTAAAAGCCGTCTAAAACAGCTCTGAGAGCCCCCAGCAGTTTTTTTCTTCAAGTTTGAGAAACAGGGATCAGGGGTAACTTAACTCTTCCTATGCAGTGTAGGAACATCCTGTTTGGTTTTTATGTTTTTGCCTGGCTCACCCCTGCTCATACTTCATGGTTTTACTTAGCTTAGGCATCCTTTCTACCTGGAAGCGTCTGACACCCCCGTGCGAGGTGAAATGCCCCTACTCAATGTTCCTTGTAGCACCCTGTTTCCTTTTTCCCAGCCCTTCCCGTAAGGGATTATGTTTTTTTCTGTTTATAGATCCTGATTTTCTCATTAGCAACAGGTTGCTTGAGAGCAAGGAATTATACTGCCATCTCTTTTTACTTTCAACGTTTTTGAGAGTTTCTGTCATAAAGTTGTCTCCCAATAAATTTGTGGGATTTTTTGTTTTTGTTTATTTAGTAATAAATTATGAGTACAACCAAGGGTGGGAAGAGGCAGAGTAACTTAGAGCTGAGTCACCAGTGACAAAGGTAAGAAGATTTCTAATATTTTAATATCTAATGTGCCCCTCAGCCCATTTGTTAAACTTGTGGTCTCATTGAACACCACAGTCTTGCTGTAAGATAAGACAGTTGAGGACAAGAATGCAAGGAAAGGAAGTAACCACTATTTATTCCTAACAGAATGTATGTGGGAAGACTGGCATTTAAAAAAAATTTTTTTTAATGTTTTTTGTTTTATTTTTGAGAGAGCGAGACAGAGCACAAGTGGGAAGGGGCACAGAGAGAGGGAGACATAGAAGCAGGCTCCAGGCTCTGAGCTGTCAGAACAGAGACCGACATGAGGCTTGAACTCATGAACTGCGTGATCATGACCTAAGCTGAAGTTGGACGCTTAACTGACTGAGCCCCTCAGGTGCCCCAAGACTGGTATTTTTTTGAGTCCCATTCGTTGCTCTTTGGTGCTCTGATGGAGAACAAAGTCAGGGGTCTCTGTCTTAGTAGATCCAAAAAACACACACTATCATGAAGGGCTGTTTCTCCTTGGAAGCTAGGTCTGGAGAGCAAGCTCTTTTCTTCACATGACTGGGGACATGGGCTGGAGAATGGACCTCCATAAATCCCTAGACAGTTATCTGCTAGATTAAATTTCCTTAATTCTTTGCAAAGTCATCTGAGGAGTGTGTACACTCTGCACCTGGATTGCAGTTGACTCCTCTGATTCCTTAGACCTAGATTTTGTTCATGATTGAGGTTTGTTTGAAATTATCTGCAAATTTCACATCTGTGTTTTTGATTAGACCATCTCGAGGAGAAACACAGCTGACTCAACAGAGAAAAAGCCAGCTCCTCCTAGTGGAACTTTTCTTAAAACTTCATCGTTTTTAGAGAGAAAATATCATTTCTTAAGCCCTTCATGTGGAAACAAGAATATATTATTGTGATTTTTTAAAAATTACAAACAAACGGGCAAATTGATCACTCTTACTTAGTGAAGCAAAGAAACATTACTTTTTAGTAAATTAAAAATACTGGTATCAGGCTTTCAGTAAGGCAGAGGAAGAATGTTGTCAACCTTAAGCATAGTTGAACATAAATTTCTTAATTTTAGATTTGATTATATTCCTGGAGGTTTTAAATATTTCCTGATAAGGGCACTGTGCCCCTAGTTGATGACATTAATTGAAGGCTAGGTATTTAATTTGTCTTTTTCTTCTTTCATAAAGTGTATTTTGTAGCATTCTGTCCTTAAATCTGTTTGGTGCTTACTTCATGGGAGAAGTGACTTCAGTTGATTCATGCTCAGAGGAAATGGAAAAAAAAGTAGTGTTTTTTTTTTGTTTTTATCAGTTTGCCACTTTGGTTATGGGCCATATTTGGCATGTATAGACTTAACCTCTCATACCTCTGGCTTGGAGATGGGACAGACCATAGGAAAGCAATTTCTAACTTTTTTGGCCTCTGACAGGTACACATCCATTTTGATACCACGAGGTTTTAAATGAGCTTTGTTTGAAATGTTGACAATCTGGGAGCTACACGGGCTTCCATCAACACAAAATCAGTTCAAATTTTATCTTTGTCTCTCCTCTGCAGTAGCCTTAGTGGGTTTATATTCACACATTTGTTCAAATATTTATTGAGTTTCTGTGTGCCAGGTACTGTGTACAGCAGTGCTTTTCAGAACTCCTAGGTTCTGAGGAGATGTACCAGTTAAGATGTGTTTGACCGCAAGTAACAGAAAACCCAACAAAATGTGGCTTAAACCAAAAGGAAAATAACATTCCAAGGTTGACTACTTTATTGCCTCAGCTGTGCTCTCAGGCTTACTTACTGCTGGGTCCTAAGGCGACTACTGCCATTCTAAGTGTCACATGGAGACCACAGTGTCTAATACAAAAAAAATGTGAATTTATTCTAGGTTGAGAAAGACTCTGTCAGAAACCTTCCAGCCCGAAGCTCAGTTCTCATTGTTCTATGTAGACTAACATTGGCTGTTCCTGCATTGGTAGGAGGGCAAATGGAAATGCCATGACTGGTCTGCATACACCAGCCATTCTCAAAATGTGACTCAGGAAACCTTGGGTATCCCTGATTCCCTTTCACGAGGATCATAGGACGAAACTATTTTCATAATAATGCTAAGACATTTTTTGCATTATCCACTCTCATTTTCTCACTAATCGACCGTGGAGTCAAAGGTTACATGACGTATGATGATCTCATTGCTCTAGCAGCTAATGGAATGTATGTGTGTATAGTTTTGGGTCTTAAATTTTTTTTTCAGGTTTAATTTCTAATGTGGTAAATATTGATAAATATAACCCACATTAACAAAAGCCTCTCAGTAATGTCCTTAGTAATGTTTAAGGATATAAAAGGATCCTGAAAATGTTTTTGATTTACTGGTCTACATTAATCAAGATGTTCACCCACGGCATTGGGGCACATCCCAGCTTCCCCAAGACTCATGCTGTGAGATTCCTCGATAAACTGATTCTGTTAACAAAGAAGCAGTTGGAAGGGTTAGGGCTGTCAGGTAGACAACCAGCATTGTGTGCAGGACTATTCTGAGGAGGGGCTTGGAGAAGAGGACATGGCAGGGACATAGGATATACTCCAGGCCCTGCTTTGACCAGAGCCACTCCTCCAAGTCTGTGTTTATTTTTGTAATTGTAGCACAATATACATGACATAAAATTTACCCTTTAACTGTTTTTTAAATATATAGCTTAGCGGCATTAATTATATTCATAGTGTTCTGAAACTATCACCACCATCCATCTCCAGAACCTTTTCATCTTCCCAAACAGAAACTCTGTATCCATTAAATAATAATTCCCCACCCAGCGCCTGACAGCCACCATTCTGTTTTCTGCTTCTGTGAGTTTGACTACTCTGGGTATCTCCTATAAGTGAAATGATATAATACTTGTCCTTTCATGTCTGGGTTATTTCTCTTAGCATAATGTTTTCAAGGCTCATGCATGTATGTATCAGAATTTTCTTCCTTTTAAGGCTGAATAATATTCCATTGTATTTATTTTGTGTATTTATTCATCTCTTAATGGACATTTGTGTTGTTTCCACCTTTTGGCTGTTGTGAATAATGCCAATATGAACATGGGTATACAAATACCCATTTGAGTTCCTATTTTCAAATCTTTTGTGTGTGTGTGTGTGTGTGTGTGTGTGTGTATAAAGAGAAAGAGAGAGATGGAATTGCTGAGTCATTTGGTAATTCAATGTTTAACTGTTTAGGATCCGCCATACTGTTTTCCACAGCAGCTACACTATTTAGTATTCCCACCAGCAATGTGCAGGGGTTTGGTTTTTCTATACTCTCACCATTACTTGCTATTTTTTGTATTTTCTAAGTAAGTCACCCTAATGGGTGTAAAATAGTATCTCATTGTGGTTTCGATTTGCATTTCTATAATGATTAATGATTTGAACATCTTTTCATATGTTTCCTGGCCATTTTATCTTCGAGAGATACCTATTTAAGTCCTTAGTCCAGTTTTTTAAAACTGGGGGTTTCTTTTTTCCTTTGTTTCTTTCTGTCTTTGAATTGTGGGAGTTCTTCATATATTCTGGATATTGATCTCTTCTTTCATATATGATTTCCAGAGGTCTGTCCATTTTATATGTTGACCTTTTATGGAAGGTTTCATTTTAGGGGTGCCTGGGTGGCTCAGTTGGTTAGGCATCTGACTGTTGATCTCAGCTTAGGTCTTCATAGCAGGGTCATGAGTTCAACCCCTGCATTGGGCTCCACACTGGGTATGGAGCATACTTAAAACAAAAAGAAAACAAAAAAAACCCAAGGTTTCATTTTACTAAAGATTTTTTAAAAAGCTTTAAAGCTCTGTGCCATTGTTGCCATTTTCACTTTTGTGACCTCATCCTAGATGTTTACCTGCTATACTGGTTTAGAAGACATGGATGGTAGGACCTGGGTAATTACCTCATATTATAAATTACTTGGTAATTTATAAGAACTACTTTTGAATTTCTCACACTATTCAAAATGTAGCCCTGGCTACTCTTATTTGTGTACATGGCTTTATAGGTTACCAACTATTTGCCATGGAAGAAAACAATGATGATTCAGACTAAATGATTTTTAAAATATTTTTCCTTTACATCTGTGGCAATCGTAGCCGTTGACAGGACTTCACAGGCACCAGATTCCTCACCATATCAGCTGATTAAGGAGTCTTTTTAGACTCTTCATAAAATCTAAAAACAGTTGAATTCTAAGTTGTCTCTAGATGGGACAGCCCTTTGAGACACAGAAGTGCCTTCAATAGCAGTGCTAATGGAGGATCAGAAAATTGCAGGTTAAATTGTGGAAGGGATTTTTCCATCCTGAAACTTCGTAAGTTAGGAGAGGATAATAATGTCACATAATGTTAAATGAGAGGCTGGAGTTGCTGGCTCATGTATTACTGGTCACTTCCAGTGCTGTGGTAGACTGGACATCTTGCATGGGCCTGCCTGGGCCTGCAGGGTTTACTCTTTGAAGTCAGGGCTGCTTAAATGCTCTGTGTCAACATGGAACTTTGGGAACCCACCTTGCTTTCTGAAAGTTAATTTGAGAACCACTGGTCTAGGGGCTGTCCCTTGCTAGGGGCTGTTGTCTTAACAGTTGATTTCTAAAGTAAGGGAAATGGGGGGCTCATGGGTGGCTCAGTCAGTTAAGCGTCCGACTTCAGCTCGGGTCATGATCTCACAGCTTGTGAGTTTGAGCCGCGCATCGGGCTCTGTGCTGACAGCTCAGGCCCTGGAGCCTGCTTTGGATTCTGTGTCTCCTTCTCTTTCTCCCCCTCCCCTGCTCGCTCTCTCTCTCTCTCTCTCAAAAGTAAATAAACATTAAAAAAATTTAAAAAAAAATTAAGAGAAATGGTGTTGTTTTGTTTTTCAGTGAATTCGGATACTTTGCCCCAGTTTGTAATGACAGGCTTGTTTCTTTCTTCTTAATTATTTTCTTCAGACACTGCTCAAGTATTGTTGTGATACTTTTATTTCCTTTATCACCTCTCAGGAATTGTGCTTGGTAAACTCCATGTTCTTTGTGAAGCACATTTCCATGAAGTTTTTGAATATCCTTTTCCCAAAGAATGTAAATCACCAAAATGGGGAACCTTTTAGCACTGAAGCATTACCTTTTTCACTTGCTGTACTATGAATCCAAGCCATGCTATCCTAGCAACTCAGACTGTGAACTCTCATGGGCAGTGGTGTATCTTTGTGCCATGGTGATTTGAGTTCATAAAACAGTACTTGCAAGCAGTAGAGTAACTTTCAAGCAATTTAAAAATGAGAGAAGAGGGGAGAGACAGTGATTCTAAGCAGACACCATTTTGAACCAGCCCTGTTTCAGTGTCTCTGATTGCTGGCTCTCCTTGCCACTTCATCCCCCTTCCTTCTGCCTCCTTCTGTAGGATCTCCTCTAATAGCGGGAAACAAGGATGTGAACAAGCACATGGGCATCCTTCACTGGATAGTGGTTTGCACGCAGGTTTAGGACATTTTTTATCTTTTCTCTATGGCAATTTCTGAAGCCCATTTTATTTTCTCCTGGAAATATACAGTGAGGGGACTAAGACCTTTTGTTATTTTTAGTCTGTATATGTGGAGAAGGTGAAATCCTGGTTTTGATTCCTTGGGACTGGGTAAATGTGCCAAAAGAGAAATAACTCAAGAAATGGAAAATGGGGATTTCCTTCCAACTTTCCATGCCATTTGCTTTTGCTACATTAATATATACAGTTTGTGTACAAAAAATGCTTGTTAAAATCCCAAGTTTTAAGGAAATAATGTGATTGACATCCACCTTTTTTTAAATGCTCTTAAAAGATGCTTAAACAGTATTTCTCTAGTTGCTCCTCTGAAATGGATATGGGCATAGACATCCATGTGAGGGCATGCACACTAAGCAGAGTCCTAAGAAAGTCAAGGATTTACATTGGGGCTAGATGAAGGATTTGGTATCAATCAAAAAATGTATAGTCAGATCTCAGTTGTCTAATAAGTGTGCAGATGAACTAGGATAAAAAAATTAATGCATTTGTGAAAAAAGTTAAAATCGCCATCAATCTGAAGAATCCTGTCTTTTTTATGAGGCATGCTTTTTTTTTTTTTTTTAAGCTGCCTGGACACCGCCTTATTTTATCTGCTTGAGTACAGACCTCTCACTAGTTATCCTTCCCTGAGTGATGAATTGGATGTCTCTTCCTCCTTCTGACAATAGCCCTCTCAGGGCAAAGCAGTAGCCACATAGCTTGGGGAAAGTGGGAGCAGATAGAGAAGCCTGTGGATTTACTTCTCCTAGGAGTGGGGCTAGGAAGATGGAGCTGTTATTTGAGGATGGGAAGGAAGAAGAGAAAACAAACCCTAGGTTTGTATCGCTGGCCAGTTCTGATAGTTGTAATATTTTCAGAGACTCAGCTAGAAAATAGAAAATACTTACAGAATCTTTTGGTAATTAAAATTTTTAATTGTATTCGTCAAGTATTTTATGTATTGATTAGCATTTATACGCTATGACAGCTTTTATTTTTTCTTTTGAGGTAATATGTGTGTGGTAAATGTATATCTAGAAGTTAGAGAATTTGTGTGTGTGTGTGTGTAATGGAAAATAATACATACAGGAAAGCACATAAACATGACTTACAGTTTTTTAATTATTGAAATGTTAACACACACGTTAGTGGCATCCAGGTCAAGAAATAGAATATTGCCAGCATCTTGAGAGCCCTTCATGTATACCTTCCCCATAGTACTTCTTCTCTTCTTCTAAAGGTAATACATTTCCTGACTTTTCAGAGTAATCACTACAGTTTAGTTTTACCTGATTTTGAACTTTATGTAAATGAATCACATCTTATATATTCTTATGGGTTGGTTTCTTTTTCTCAACATTATGATTGAAAATTCATCTCTATGCCTGTGGTAGGTCCTGCATTGTCATTGCTGCATAGAGTTCCCTTATATGAATATATCACATTTAGTTTATTCATTCTACTCTTGACTGGCCTATGGGTTCTTTTCAATTTGGGTCTGTTATGAATAATGCCGCAGTGAACATTCTGCTAGTGTTCATAAACACTTAACAAGCTTGGAGTGTTCTTTGAGGGAGAGTTTGTAATTTGTGGATTTTTGTATGATTATGATTTACTGAGAGAGATGTGTGAAAATTCCCAGTATGAATGTAATACTTTATTTTTATAGTTACATCACTTTCTGTGTTATATTTTGATTTTTATAGTTTGTTTTGTATTTCCATATTACTGGAGCATATAAATTTACAATTGTTTAATCTTCCTGGTGAATTGAACACTTTATCATTATGAAGTGACCCTCTTTACCTCTGGTAATTCTTTTTGCCCCAAAGTGTATTTGAATTGATACTGTTTTTTTATTTGATTCCTTTGGTTAGGTTTGTATGTTGTTGTTGTTGTTGTTGTTTTCCTATTTTCCTTTTAGCTTCTCTGAATCACTATATTCTTATGTTTTAGATGTGTGTTTTATAACATGTAGTTGTTTCTTTTTTTAATTCAAAACTGATATTGTTGTCTATAATGGCCCAGTTATGGAAACAGCCCAAGTGTCCATCAATTGATGAATGGATAAAGAAGATGTGATACACACACACACACACACACACGCGCGCGCGCGTGCGTGTGCGCACACACTGGAATATTACTCAGCCATGAAAAAGAATGAACTCTTGCCATTTGCAGGCTAGAGAGTGTTATGCTAAGCAAAATAAGTCAGAGAAAGATAAATACCATATGATTTCACTCATATGTGGAATCTCAAAAACAAAACAAATGAGCAAAGGGGAAAAAAACAGAGACACAAACTGAGAAACATACTCTTAACTACAGGGAACAAACGGATGGTTACTAGAGGGGAGGTGGGTTGGGGATGGGTTAAATAGGTGACGGTGATTAAGGAGTACACTTATGCTGAGCACCAGCTGATGTACAGAAGTGTTGAATCACTGTATTGGACACCTGAAACTAATTATTACCCTGTATGTTAACTGACTAGAATTTAAATAAAAGCTTAAATAAAATAAAAAATAAATAAAAAATAAATTTAAAAAGTGAAAAACCTGATAATCTTTGGGATGTACTTGGGAGTTTAAGTCATTGGCATATTGTATAATTACTGATGTATTTTAGTTTAAATCAACCATCTTACTGTGCGCTTTTTTAAAATTCTTTCTAAAGTTTATTTACTTATTTTTTCAGAGAACACGCGAGTGGGGAGGGGCAGAGACAAAGTGAGAGAGAGAATCCCAAGCAGGCTCTGCACAGACAGCCCCAGTGTGGGTCTCTAACCCACCAACTGTGAGATCATGACATGAGCCAAAATCAGGAGTCAGATGCTTAACCAACTGAGCCACCCAGGCACCCTTGTGGTTTTTTAAATCTTGTCCATTCTGTATTCCTTTTTCTCTCCAATCTTGCCATTTTTTTATTATAAATTTTTCTCCTTTGATAATTTGGAAATTATATACTACCTGTTGATATTCTATTAGTGGATATCCTAGAAATTACGGTATGCATACTTGAATTATTTAACACTTTTATCTTCCTTTTCCTGGAAAATGCAGGGACTTTAGAACTCTGACTCTATTTTTCTCCAGGTATGCTATTGTTTTTATATATTTTAATTTCTATATATATTTAAAAACCCCAATGACACTATTCTTATTTTATATCATAAATGTTAATTTAAATTTTTTCATGTATCTACCATTTTTGTTGTTTTCATTTGTTCTTATGCCTGCAGAATTCTGTCTGGGATCATTTTCCAATTTTCTGAAGAGCATCCTTTAGTTAGATTAGGCTTACTGGCATCAGACTCTCTCAATGTGTCAAAAGATTTTATTTCACTTTATCTTGAAGAATATTTTAGTTAGGTATAGTATTCTAGGTTGGCCATTTTTTTTTTCCCCTTTGACTGTATTGAAGGTATGTTTTCTGGTCATCTTGCTGTATTTTTATGTATCTTACCCATTCTTCTGTGTTTTCCATTGTTTTTACTTTCCATGTGAATTCTGGGTAGTTTCTTCTGATGTATGTTCCCAGTTCACTAATTCTATTTCCAATTGGGTCTGATCAGCTGTTAAACCCATGTGTTGAATTCTTTTTTTAAAGTTTATTCATCTATTTTTAAGAGAAAGAGTGAGCGGGAGAGGGGCAGAGAGAGAGGGAAAGAGAGAATCCCAAGCAGGCTCCATGCTGTCAGTGTGGAAACTGATGTGGAGCTCAAACCCATGAACCATGAGATCATGACCTGAGCTGAAATCAAGAGTCAGTCGCTTAACTGACCAAGCCACCCAGGCGCCTCTTCATCTGTTGAATTCTTAATTTCAGTTCCTTTTTTCTTTTCTTCCGGTTTTAGAATTTCTACTGTATTCTTTGTTTTGTTTTGTTATCCTCCATTGGGGTTCTTTCTTGTGTGTTCTTTTCTTCCTGTGTGCCTGACTGTCTTTCATTATATAATTTTTGTTGTATTTGAAACATTATTTTTGGGGAGCACCTGGGTGGCTCAGTGGGTTATGCATCTGACTCTTGGTTTCAGCTCAGGTCATGATCTCAAGGTTTTGTGGGTTTGAGCCCCGCATAGGACTCTGTGCTGGCAGCATGGAGCCTGCTTGAGATTCTCTGTCTCCTCTCTCTGACGCTCCCCCACATCTGCCGTTTCTGTCTCTCTCAAAACAAGTAAATAAAACTTGAAAAATTATTTTTAGAAATAGTTAGAAACCTTGAAGTTATTTTCCTTCAGAGAGGATTTTTGTTTGCATCTTACAGGCACCTGGCAGCAGACCTAGAAACCAGGGACCACCTTAGTTTAGCTTTAGTTTCATAGTTAGACTGTAGTATACGCAGGTTGGTTCATTTCTGGTTTCACCTATCCTTCCAGGGTGTACCCTCATAGGCACCAACTCTAAGTGTGGGGTGGTTTACCAGGACCTCACTTTGGTAGGCCTGGGCTCCTACTTTTACTTTCTGGCAAGGCTGCAAAAAAAGCTTTTTAACTTTTGCCTTTAACCACCTCTTCAGGATCAGAAATGCCTTCCTAGGCCTGTATAACCCCATGTGTCAAGATCTTTCTCAAATAATTTAACACTGTCTTTCTGATTCTTTGTTGATCTTTTAAAATTTTTTTAAATGTTTATTAATTTTTGAGAGAGAGAGAGAGAGATGC
This sequence comes from Acinonyx jubatus, assembly GCF_027475565.1. Lineage (NCBI taxonomy): Eukaryota > Metazoa > Chordata > Mammalia > Carnivora > Felidae > Acinonyx > Acinonyx jubatus. The sequence continues at coordinate 64,121,253 of NC_069391.1, forward strand.
AGAATCTGAAGCAGGCTCCAGGCTGTGAGTTGTCAGCATAGAGCCCGACGTGGAATTTGAACTCATGAATTGTGAGATTATGACCTGAGCCGAAGTCAGATGCTTAACTGACTGAGCCACCTAGGTGCCTCTTGATGATTTTTTTATTGCACTTCCATACTTTATGTAACCATATAAAATAGTGTTCATCAGGAAGGTTGGTTTCAATTACAGAGTCTACTGTTGTCTGAAGTAGAACTGAAATTGGATGCAATTTTACTAAGTGTGTTTACATTTAAATATATTCTGTACTTTTGTTTACCTCATCCATCCTGGTTAATCAAGAAAACTTACATAGACTTTTACTTCCAGCTTTTTAGAGTGGCTAGAAGAACCAGATAAAACATCTTTTGAAGCCATGGGAAAACTGCAGAGATGCCCAGTACTCAAGGGGTTAAGACCCTGGCAGTGAAGGGAAGTGCAGAGCACTGAGTAGACATTCTTTAGCAGCTTTTCACCCTTAGGGCAGTTTGCCGTTTCTGGAGAAGCTAGGGGAGACCCAAGAACCTGCAAGAGGGCCTATGCTACTGAGTCAGTGAAGTTAGCAACTCTTTTGGCAGTTTCACGGGGTTGGACAGACATACATTGGATTGTCCAATGTAGGAAGATTGTTATTCTTACTACCTACAACTGTAAGGGTTCTATACATCTAGAAATATCATAAAAATAAGCCAATGGATAAAATTAGAAAATCACTATTTTTCAACCCCTAATGGATCTAAAATGATCATCAGTGGATCCTAAGACCATTCAGGAAAGAGTTGATAGTGAAAGGAAAGTATAATGGATGGATTGGGTTGACAGTACCTGAAACAGCTGATCTGTTTAATTCAAAGGACACACCACTACAAATGAAGTATTCTTGGAAAAAGATTGACCCTGAATCTAAAAAAAACCTCTAAATTGTGCTCTCAGTTTGTATGCAGTACAGGGGAGAGCAAAACAAGCTACCACCACAGGAATGCAATCAGCCAAATACACAAGTATGAAACGTTCTATTAGTCAATACATTGGATTCTATTAGCCTTTTCGATTGGTTGTTTTTTTTTTTTCAGGGGATAAATAATATGAAAAGATTAAAAAATAAAAGAGGGGCAATTGTTACAGATTAAGGGAGACTTTACATTATTTTGTTACAGATTAAAGGAGAAATATCAATATTGGCCATATGTAATGTGTGGATCTTGTTTGGATTGTAATATAAACAACCCATTATGAAGGAAAATTTTAAAGAAATTTGAACATAGATGGGCCATTAGATGATACTTATTGTGTTTATTTGGCTGGATTTATTAGGTGTGAAAGAGTGTACTCAGGTTTCTTTTTTTTTTTTTAAATCCTTAGAAAAAAAGAGAAATCAAAGTATTTTGGATAAAGTGGTGTGATGTCTGTGATGTGCTTTAAAATGGAAATTTTTGATAATTGTTTGGACTAGTTAATGGATACATAGGAGTTCATTTGGCTGTTTTGTCTACTTTTTTGGTAAATTTAAAAATACTCATTAAATAGTTATGAGAAAGAAACATCATAAACAAAATTCACTTATAGCCTGTGCTTTAAGTGAGACCATCATAAGCTGTTCTCTCTATTGGGTAAAAGTCTGTTGTGTATGAGTGGTGTCAGAAAAAGAGACAAACTTCATTTTATTTGCACAGCATTCTTTCCTGTTAGTCTTATCTGTTAGACCTGTGTGGACACCTTGATCCATAGTCTCAGACTATATGGAAAGGAAGAAGGAAAAGGAAGAAGCAAAAGTAGGGTGAGCTCATATTGAAGGAACAGGAAAAGGGTGCTAGGTGGGCAAAAACCACAGAACTCCACTACCTTTCACTTGTTGGTTACTCAGTACACTCAGACCTACTGCTTTCTACGCAAAGAATTTTTAAAACACTTCCAACTAACATAATTCAGCTTTTCCTTCGAAAAGGGAGATAATCTGAAGTAATGCCTGGTTGATGCTTCTGACTTCAGGTCCAGGAATTCTGGATAATGTCAGTTCCTCTTCCTATCTCTGTTATAGTCTGTCAATTATAGACTTTGGAAAATTTATCTACTAATGATATACTCTCTAGGTTCACTAGTAGCAGAGGGAAAAATGAAAGGGAAGGGAATTTTAAAAAAAGTATATGACACAGAAAGCAAGACATACACACAGATAGCATCCAAAAACCTCACTTGTGCATTTTGCCCAAGCAGGCATAATTTGCACATTATGATGGAGTGCTGCTGGGCACACCTGGCTTTGTGGCTTGAGCGATCAGTCCAAGTCACTGAGGCCTGCTCTAGGCTCTTCACAGAATCCAGATCTTCACACACACTTGAAGCAGCATTGGATCTGCTGGGTCATATGTGCTTAGTGGCAGAGTGCTTCAGCATGGACAGTGATTCTTGCTCTGGGCCCTTCCCATATTTTCTCATTGCCTGACAAGTAGGTAAAAGCAGATAAACAGTCTAAAGCCCAGACAGTTTATGTTCAGAATCCCAAATATATCAGCCAAATGTTTTGCCTCTTAGCGGGTGTGAGGTATAGCAATTATTCACTTTCTTTGTTGTTTGCTCATTGTTACAATTTTGAGTCAGTAATTAGTATACATAGAATTAAACTGAAAAGGTGCAAAAAGGTGTATGGTAAAACCCAAGTTTCTTTTCTGCACCTGTCTTTCAGCTACCCAGGTCTCCACATCGGAGGCAACCACTGGCACTAGTCAGGGCATATCCTGACTTGGCACGGACCATTGGATCACAGGAGACTTCCTGAAATGGCAGGCCCTGTATGTTTATGGGATTTATATCCCACCATCTGGAATACATGCAAGGTACCTATGTCTCCTTAGTTTCCAGGTTCTGTTAGCAGCTAACTTCACTGTGGTAGACCAGTGTAGTAACACCATGTCCTGAGTTGATACCTCCAAGGGAGGTAAAAGTGAACTGCTTTCTCATATCTTCTGGTTATCTTTATGGAGAAATACATTTACTGCCAGCTTCATAACTGCATTCTAGGTGACTAGGGTGGTTTTAATTTGATCCAGTTGGGATCCATATCTGAAAGTGCAGTTTGAGCTGGAGTCACCATTTGAGTATGTTTATGATAGCCTAATATGGTTGACTAAGACTCACTGGTCCCTTGGTTGGAGAAGTGGGGTTTTCTGCAAACCACCAGACATTGTTTTTTGATAATCCAGTGGCTTTCGCTTGGCTTCACTTTATACTAGAAGAGTATAATGAGGTAGTGGCCCTGATCATAGGCAATACCTCATTGATCTACATTACCTTCTTGTTCCATGGACTTCTGGTTTCCAATACCCTAATATGAACAGAAGTTTTCCTGCCATTTTCCATGATTTGGGCCAGTAACCAGTTCTAAATTCTCCTTCTTTCTTCAAAGTTTTGCTGCCTGCAGCCTGCTATCTGGTTTGTATTAGATATTGTATCAGTATGTATTTGACGATATTAGTTTGTGAGTTTTTTTTTTTAAATCACAGAAGTCAATGGTGGTTAATTTAAGAAAAAATAAAAAAAGGATTTTGTGGCAAGCCCCTGGGTAGTGGACAGAATTAAAGAGAGGGCTGAAGGGTGCCTGGCTGGTTCAGTTGGTGGAGCAGGTGACTCTTGATCTCGGGGTCATGAGTTGGAGCCCCCTGTTGGGTGTAGAGATTACTTAAAAATAAAATCTCAAAAAAAAAAAAAGAGAGCTTAAAACTATACCTTGTTAAGGACGTGATGTAGGGTAGCCTTAGGGATCTAGACTAAGAGAGTCTTTGGAATGACTTAGTTCCATCCTTATGTCCATATATTCAAGACTCAGATTCCCAGCACAGAGTCTGGTTTGCCTAACTTGAATCACTGCCTCACCTCTTAGCTGATGCCACAACGTGCCTTGATTAATAGACTCACCAAGACTTGTAGAAGGGAGGAGAGGTTCTTTCCTCAAGGGAAAGAAGGAGGAGGAATACGCAACCAGCCAATCAACAGATGCCCCATTCCAGAGTGTTCAGATTAGGTCAGCAGCAGTAGGGTTGTCATTGGCCTTTGGGGGAAGACCATTTCTCTTCGCGAGCTGCTGTCCCAGAGTATTGCAAGTATGTTCAGCATCCCTGGCTTCTGGGCACTAAATGTCAGCAGCACCCCCACTGCTAGCCTTCACAATCAGGGCACCACTTGTTTCCCAGCTATCACCATCTCCCCCCTAGACATGCTGTGGAACAGCCCATCAGGACCACTGCACTACATGATCCCTAAAACTGTTTGCATTTAAAACAACCAGATGCATCCCCATTGCTAGGCAAAATGGTGTTTGTAATTTGGCTATAATAAAATAATGTTTCCTGTCACCTCTACCAAAAAGGTCTTCAGTTTAGTGTCCCCAAATATCTAAACAGACCTGCATCTAGAACTGTATGAAATATATAAGAAATTCATTAATTTGTTTCTTCAGTTTATTTCTTTGATTAAGGGCACAGACTTTAGAGCCAGATTCTCTGAATTCAAATCCCACAACCTGTAGCTCTGCTATTTACTAGCAGTTACTTCCTTTGGGCTTTTACATAATCTTACTTTGAGCAATTACATAATCTCTCTGTGCCTCTGTAAAATGAGGACAATAATAGTACCCATTTCATAGGGTTGCTATGAGGATTAACATAGCTAATGTGCATAAAGCATTTAATATATTGTCAAGAGCATAGTAAGTATATGTATGTATAAGCTATTACTATATTTATAAAATGGGATATTAGTAATTAAGTTTCCCATAGATATGCCTTTAAATTTTTTTTCTGGGGAAGTTATCTTTTAAAAAGTTAATTGCTCTATCTGGAAAAGCATTTTGTTATTTTGTTACAGCAGTTTAGAACTATACTTTGAAAAATATCCGTGAATTATTCATTTCTTTACTCAGTATTTATTGTTTGCCAGGCATGTGTTAAATCTTTTTTTTTTTGTAAGTTTTTTTATTTTGAGGTGGTCGGGGGGGGGGGTGAGGGAGAGAAGGGAGAGAAGAGGGAGAAGGGAGAGAAGATCCCAATCAAGCTCCTAGCTGGATGCGAGGCTTGAACTCATGAACTGTGAGATCATGACTAGAGCTGAAACTAAGAGTTGGACGCTTAATTGACTGAGCCACCCAGGTGCCCCAGGCCCGTGTTAAATTCTAAGAGACAGGGAATTTATATACTGGTGGAAGAAGCAGTAACTAAATGAGCAAATAAATGTCCAGGATAATTACTGATGTGATAAGAGCTGTGGAGGAATCAACAGAAAGCCCCGGAAACAGGGAAGGATTCCCTGTGTTGGTGGAACAGAGGAGAGGCCTGGACTGGACAGTGAGCAGCAGAGGAGAGGCAGCATGGGAAATGGGAGGGTGTGGGCCATGTTTTTGCAGGACTTTAGAGACTCCAACAAGGAGCTGGGGTGTTTTCTACAGGGAGTTGGGATTTCTTTCAAAGAGCTATTGAAGTTGGGGTGGGAAGGTTTTAAGCAGGAGCGTGCTGGGTCTGATTTCCTTTTGGGAAAGTTGGTTTTGTTGACTGTAGACAATAAATTACAGAGGGCCAGGTGGGACCAGGTAGAAGCCTCTAGGGAAGAAATGAATGGGGATGGAGATGGGGATGGGATGGGATAGGATAGGATGGCAGCAGTGGAGCTGGAAAGAAGTGGATGAAGCTGAGTGAGATCATGTATTTATTTTGGAGGTAGAATTGACAGGTGTTGATGGCTTAGATCAGGAAGTCAGTGAGAGAAAGGGAGGAATCAGGGAGAAGGCCTAGATTCATGGCTATTATGTGCCGTTTGTCACTATTGCTAAACCTTTTTTTTTTTTTTTTTTTTTTACCTCATGGTCCTTTATAAAACTAAATTTTTAGTACCATTTAGTACAATTTTTAGTACCTGGTCTCAAATTTTTTGCACTGCAACCAAATTTTATGATCTCTTTAAATTTTTTTGCTTTCTTATTTAATAATGAAACTCCCTTTGTTGATGTTTTTGGCACTTAATTGGGACCATTTTATCTGTTAATTACTGCTGCTGAGAATTTGAACTCACTCACCATTTGCAGAGCTGTCTTTTGAAATCAGATAACTGAGTATCACCCCTGCCCCTAGAAAGTAGGAGAACTTGCAAAAGCCTGCACCTGATGAGAAGCAGCCCTCCCTTCTCTGCCGGGTGTGGTTCTTCTAGGTGAGGACGGTGAGGAGCTGGGATGGTGGTGGGGCACCTGCGGTTTATTTACCTAGCTCTGCCTGAGGTGCCTGCTTACTTCACAACTCCACTCTTCTTTTTAACATGTACTTCCCATGTGGTAGGTCAAGTTTATGAGCTATTTTCTGTCATGTAGGACTAGTACACCTCCTCAATAATTGCAATTTTTCATATTTCACTAAAGTATTTCTTCTCGTGAAAGAATTGAGATCAAGCATAAACACTAGTCTTTAATGAAATAGATTGTTCAAATTGATCCATATGGAATGAATTATTTTACTCTTTTCTAAAAAATGAAGAGAAACTGGAAGAAATGTCAGTAATGCATAGAGATTTTCTTTAACACGTAAATGAGAAGCCAGAAATGCATATAAAACATGGGAACTTCAAAAACATTTTTTAGACATAGACTATTAACACACATGGATGTTTTTGATTTCCCATTATATTAAAATATCCAAATGAACTTCATGTTCAGAACATTTAAAAATAGCTCTATCTTGAAAAGAAGATATAAAGTATTATCAGCTGTGCTTTTTGTGCATAATTAGCATGTGTCTGTGAAAGTATAATGACTTCTAGTGTAATATTACTCTGATAAAAAATTCAGATGGTAAAAATTGGAGCTACAGCTGGGTGACACATTTTAAAATAATTCAAAGGTGACTCCATAAAATCACGCTACTTTAGTCCCTTGTACTCCCGCTTTCACTTGTCAGTAGAATATGAAGTCACCAATAAAAATCCCTTAAATAATGTTTCATTTTTCCCCTCTCTTATAGATTTGATGTGTGCCCACTGTTTCCTTCAGTGCTTGGTGGGCTGCTGTGAAGATACATCACCTTTTCCCTTTTTCCAAGATGGCTCAAGATTCAGTAGGCTTTTCTTCTGATTACCAATTTTGGATGCAGAAACTTTCATTGTGGGACCAGGCCTCCACTTTGGAAACCCAGAAAGACACCTGCCTTCATCTGCCTCGATTTCAGGAATTCCTGAGGCAGATGTATGAAGTCTTGAAAGAGATGGTAGGTAGTAGACCAAAATAATGAATCTCTACTACATTTCACCAAGCTTGAATGTTATCTAGGGTCAGGAACTTGTGGTATTGACCTGATGGATTAGAAAGACAAATTACCTGTAAGTGATATGGACGGGATGGTTTCCTTATCTCTGATTTCTTATGATTTCAGTCTTTTCTTCTTGATTAATTACATTGTCACATGAGACTTCCTGACCAGTAAAGTTTTTTGTTTTTTTTTTTAAAACAAGACTGTGACAATCGTTGTCAGGTAAGAATTGGGATTCTTTTAAAGACCTTTGCATCTATTAAATATTGAAAAGTTTTCTGAAATGCTTCTTTATTGTTGTTCTTTAATGCTGTCCTAGATAAAGTTCTACTAAGAGGTAATAGGTATTAAGATCTCTTCTTATGAATATTTTAAGTGGTCTTTTCTGGTGAATATTAAGATTTTGAGTATCTTCACTATTGTTGTATAATGTATTGTTCAAAATTTGATATATTTTCATTTTGACATGATTTCTTATTTTTACTTCAGTGGATATTTTTATGAATTAACCTGCTTTCATATTATGAAAATATTATTTGTTTTACACCTACTTTGTAATTTCAAAATGAGAAGCAAAATTGTCATTTAATGTAAGTGTTCTTGTGTTACGTTTTTCTTCTCTTAATCTAAGAAGTAAGTCAGAAATTTGAAGAATTATTCATGTTGATGATATGAGTTCATATGTCTTTAGCAACTAGAAGGAAAGATATGGTCTGTGTGATCAACCAAAGCTAACTTTTAAAATTGTTTCTCTATAATTCGACTTCTGCAGCTTGGCTTTAAATTGGTCCCAGAAAGTCTAGGGCTGGCCTTGATGCTAAGACAAATGTGAAGAATTTATTGGTACAGCAGCTTACATTTCAGCTTATGTACATGTTACCTCATTTAGGTCTTATTTTTGAACTTTCTTGAGAGGTAAAGAAGTGGGGAGAGGGCCAGTTGTGTAACAGCATGTACATTTTTTAATCTTAAGCTGTTTTCTATTTGGTTGATCTTTTTCATCTCAGGTTTTAGGTTGTTGTAGATTAAGTATGATGTCATTAAGCATGTAGCAACTGAAATAGTAATGAACAGAGATATATATCTTTATGCTTGGGCTGCTTTTATTTCTTTTTACAAGTTCCAGAGTTCTTGTCCTCCCAAACCTTCTTTGAAATAGCCCTAGTGAAGCTGAGTTAGGAATCTCTCTTATGTTAGAGTGAAAAACCAGGTTGAAAACATGGGATCATAGAACTATTAATTGCTCACAATATTTTGTTCACTGTTATGCAATCTTTGTTATTTTTAAACAAATTGACCTTTCCTAAGTATGAGTAAAATAAAGTTAATTTGTTTCAAGATTTTACATAAATGTGCTGTACATTTTAGTTTTGGTGATGTGGTTTAAGGATGAAATAAGATGGTTACTTGTTAAATTTTATTTGAATCTCCTACTTTTCCGAAATACATACTAAACATTCAAACTCCCTCAACCTGTAGTGTCAGTTCAACCTTTCTAAGTTGCATATTGTCTTTTTATTGACCAAAACGTAACTTTCTTTTACAGGATTCAAATATGATCATTGAAAGATTTCCCACAATAGGTCAACTGTTGGCAAAAACTTGTTGGAATCCTTTTATTTTAGCATTTGGTAAGAATCCAAAGCCTGTTCTCTCAAAATATAAACTTCTAATGATAATTTTAATCTTTGCATTGTTTAACAAAATACAGAGTTTCAAATTATAAATTTTCTCCTATTTTTTATGAAACAGCTATTCAAATGTATTCATTGTTCCATTAGAAAGATAGCATCCTTTTCTTGTCCATATATGTTTGGATAGATAATCACACACACACACACACACACACACACACACACACACACAGATCTGTAAGAAAATAGGACTCCTTATATTATAGACTCTTCGAGATGATTATCATAACTTCATTTTTAATTCAGTATAAAATGATTATAATAATGAAATAATTTCTTGTTTCACAATTTCACATTAACTTGCACACTACTGTTTTCCATGTGTAAAGTCATTCTTTAGTATCTGAATCCTCCTATGGCCCTGACATTATTTAGGGGTAACATTTTGGTTTTACCTATGGTGAAGAGGAACCTGGGGACACATTGGGGGAGGTGTTCTTTCCCTGACCTCCTGTCTACCTGTCCAGCCTCATTTCCTATATAATCCTCTGCAACCACACCACACACATGGTAGCCAGGTCAAGTTACTAACAGTGCCTTGAAAGCACATGATATCAGGGCCTGCAACATGTGATTCCTTTGTTTGGAGCTCTGTTCTCATCTCCTGTCCTCTTAAACTTTCCTTGAAATAGTTTTGCTTGGGGCTGCTTTAGGAGCTTCTTTAAGTCTCTTCGTAGCTGATAGCATCCCCCTTAACCATAAAACTTACTATACTGTTTTGTAATTATTGGTTTGCCTGTCTGATGTCCTGGAAGACTGAATGCCTCTCAAGAGCAGGAACTGTGGTTTTAGTTCTTTTTGTCATCCTAGGGCCTAGAATAGGGTGGAGGAGGCACATCTGAAGGTGTACAGTTGAGGTTTATTGCCTTGACTTGGCTAGTTTAATATTTACTTTTCATATTGTTTAAAGTCAAAGACTAATTGCATAATATAATGAGATGAGAATAAAAAAACAAAGTCAGTATTACCCTATGATATTTTAAAGAATTGTACAATTTCTCTTTCCTAGCCTATCATAAATAATTACAAGAAGCATGAACTCAGGGGGGAAGAGACAGGGCTGCATTAGGTCCCGGGAGCATACATACATGGATGCCCTACACAGACAAACTCACTCACTCTGTCCCAACCCTCATCTGTCCCTCTTCCTCTCCACTTAGTCCTCTTGCTTCCCTTCCCCTTTGAGTGGACTCTTCCTCCCCTACCCTTCCCCAGCTTGTTGAAGTTCTTGATCTAATATGGCCAAGTCATCACTGTATTTGCCCACCAGGGCCATACCTACCTGCCCTAAGTTCATATATTTTAACTAGGCCAGTGTTTCTCAAATATCCTTGACCAGAAATACATTTTCTGTACATGTATACATGTATATACGCATACATACATACACACAGACGTGTATACACACACACATTTCATGAAAGGATGCTTGTTTTGATTTTGTGTAGCCACATTCACTATACTATTTTAAAAATAGTTTTCATGACCCCAAATTATTTTTACAACCCCCCGGATGGGTCATGACCAAAAATGTGAAAAACACTGAGCTAGACCAATGATACTAATGGCAGGAGAAAGGAAAAGAAGTTGTTGACTTTCCTCCATTTAAAGGCACCATCCATTGTGAGATACTTCACACATTGAATAGTCACTTTTTAGAAAAATAAATACTACATCCTTTAAGTGTATATGGTGAATGTAGAATACAACTCTAATTCAGAAATGTTAAGATGTGGGAAAGTTTGTGCTATATAATAAAGAAGTGGAATGAGAGGCATTGCTGATGTTGTGCTAGGCACTGTTCTCTGTGGATTGCAGAGTGGATCTGAGTCCTTGATAGTTTTGTGTATTTATTTTGAGACAGAGTGTGAGGTGGGGAGGGGCAGAGAGAGACAGACAGACAGACAGACAGACACAGAGAATTTCAAGCAGGCTCTGCAGAGTCAGCGCAGAGCTGAATGTGGCTCTCGAACTCAGGAAACCATGGGATCATGACCTGAACCGAAATCAAGAGTCAGATGCTTAACCGACTGAGCCACCCAGGTGCCCCGAGTCCTTGATAGTTTTGCAGGATAGGCAATTATGGGTTAGAGTAAGTAAATCACTTTCCCCATAATGTAAAACTGATAAAAGCCAGGATCCCACCCCTCTAAAGCCTGCATTGTTGTGATGATCTGGCCTGTGGATCACACCATTGTGGTTGAAGTAGTCTAGTTCTGGCTTTAACACTAGCCAGCCTCACATGAAGTATATATTCACTGGGCAGATATTTGCTAAGCTTTTTTTTTTTGTTCCCCAATATGCCAGGCCTAGGAAAACATGGCTCATAATTTCTGCCCACTGGAAGCATCCAGTCAGAAAAGAGACCTCAGCGAATCAGCCTGACTCAGGCATGGCTTGTGTTGTGGAGCCATGAACAAAGAGCTAAAAGAAAAAGGAGTTTGAGTTGGGGCCAACTCTTAGGGGACAGTAAATGAGATGGGATTTTTCTGAGACAAGCTGCCAGACTTGCTAGGTTTCAGATTCCTTATTTGTAAAAGTGGGAGGCTAGACTGATTTATCCCTATGGCCTTAAACTTGTAAGTGTCTGTGGTCTTTCCTTAGCACCTATCCTCATTACATTGGGCCCCTCTGACAACCAGAAACAAATTCTCCATCTCTTTTTGTTTCAAAGCTTGTGTTACGTTTTGAACTTTGAGCTTCCTGTTTGAGGTGTGCCTTTGGTTCTGAGCTTAGTGGAGACTGACAGGCAACAGAACTCCATGATGAATCAAGTCTTGCCTATGTTGCTACTTTTGTTTTGCTAGTTGGACATTGTCCAGGAAAGGATCTTTTCTTATGGTTTTAAATTTTATCAAAATCACTTTTTAAATACAGGAAATGTGACAGTTTCTATCAAAGAAAGAAGTAAACCTCTGGTAATGTTAAATGAGAATTGGATCAGAGATAAAGACAATAAGGAAGGAGGAAATTTGGAAATATAAAGACACCACAAAGAGACCAGAAAAAACATAATAGAAAGGGAGGGTACACCTTTTATTCAGGGTTGTTCTCTGCATAAAATTACAGATTTCACCTTCTTGGAATTCTGGCCGGTTGTTTCTAGTCCTGCCCTCATGATTAAGCATGTAACAGTTATAACCTCACTATTTGCTATTTATTGCTATATAACAATTTGCACCCAAGCTTGGCAGCTTAAAATAATAAATATTTGTCTTAAAAATGCTACCTTCACACTTTTAAATTACAGATATAAAGTTTACAGAATTAATTTAGCTTTTCATTTGGAATTTTAATTCAAGATATCAAAAAATAGGGGCGCCTGGGTGGCTCAGTCGGGATAAGCATCCAACTCTCTGTTTTGGCTCAGGTCATGATCAGGTCACGGTTTTGTGAGGTCAAGCCCTGCATGGGCTCTGTGCTGAGAGCATGGAGCCTACTTGGGATTCTCTCTCTGCCCCTCCCCCACTCATGCTGTCTCTGTGTCTCTCAAAATAAATAAACTTAAGTAAAATAAAATATTAGGTGGCAAATGTATGTTGGTATATTGTTTTCCCTTCCACTCTTTTAGAATCCAAATTTGCACGAAGATCTGCTGTCAGTGACTGCTTGCGTGATGAATCCCAGGCATTTTCCCATCTCATTTAACTGCCCTGCAGGATGTCCACTCTGGATCTAGGGGAGGAGCCTGACAGATGCCTTCTCCCCTGTAGTGAGTGTTGGAGGCGCTCAGGAATAGCAAGTGATGGCTTGCACCTACCTGTAAATACCTAAAGCAAAGTAAACTCATTAGCAGTACATTTCAGTGAATTTCAGTACTTTGAGCAAAGTAAGACACCTCCTAAAGATTGGGTGAACATTTCTCTGGCTGCTCTCTCTCTTTCTTTTTTGTTTTTGTGTTTTTTTGAGAGAAAAATTAAAAAATGATACATTTGTTGAACTAAATGTGCAGACTCACTCAACACCTAGGGAAAACTTCCATTTTTAGATTCTATTAGATTTAAGGTCCATAAAATAACATTTTCTTTCTTTGTCTTCTCCTTCTCCTCTCTCTCCTCCTCCTCTCTTAGAGGTGAGTGTCTGCTTTTTGGAAATGCTCCCCACTGGGTTGCATTTTTTCTAACAGGGGAAGCCTTATGTAGTAAGCATATCATGGGATCTGCCCAATACCCTGTGACATGAATATAATTAGAATTTATTCTGATATTTAAAGCATTGGAAGTACAACAGTCACAGTTTTAATCAGTGACATTGGTTCAACCTCAAGAATCCTAGGACCTTCAAAAGTTAAATTACATGATTTGTGAGATAAACTTAAAATAGGCAAGCCAGTGATGTATTTGAGCTAATAAAAACTAGGAAAAAGAAAAATGTCCCTCAGAATAATGCCTGATAAAGTTTGTTCAGAGGTATTACCAGGAGAGCACAAACTTATGATGTTCATGGCGAAAAAAATGGGTTTAAAAATTACTTTTAGTGTCCTTTGGTGTGTGGTTGAAAGTACAGAGGTAGCTTGCTGTAGTTTGTATTTTCCTTATTTCTTGTTAATGTAACCCTTACAAATGCTGTGTTTATGAGATTGCAGAAGGTAAGAAGGTCAAGGGCAGCAGGTGATTCTGCAGCGGATTGAGTCCAGGTGCTTGGTTTCCTCAGCTTCTTCTACTCAATGGCTGTCCTATAAAGGCCATAGTTTCTTGGCTCTAGTTTAGGTACTGACATCTTCCATTTGAGGCATCATTCTTGCTTCCCAGTTGTGTTGTGAAATCTCCAATTGGAATGGACTCAGTTACCAAAAGAGGAAAAAGAAAATGGCTCACTGAGTAGATATTCTTGCCAAGTATAAGATTTCCAAGTTCAGTGTTTTCAATACATATTTGGTAAATTTTCAATTTTAGAGTAAAGAATGAGGAACATGTAAGAGGCTTCTATTTTATCCAAGCCATTTAGTGCTAAACAGAATATATTTTAAAATGATCATTTTGTTAAATTTTTTTCTAACAAGTGAGGGTATTTTGGGAAATTAGAAAATTAAAAGAGTAAGACAGAAATGTAGACTACTATCTGTAACAGTTGTATTGCCTTAAAAAGGTTGAAATTACTAATGGTTTGAAATATGCTTTGAAAGAAATGATCTTGAGAAAAGCCCAGTTCTTTTAGTTGTTTCCATCATTCTTTTCTGACTTTATCAGAAAGGGATTGACCACACAAGGGCTAAGCATAAGTGATCCCAAAACCACAAGAATAAAAAACCCCTGCAAAGTAAAGTTTCACACATGGTCCTGGATGCTTGTTCAGTAACTTTAGTAGTTTGATATTTTCATAAAATATGATAAATATATTTCCTTTAGTATAATGTTTAAAAATTTTTTATACTGATTATCTTTTTGTATTTGCTAAAACCTAATTTTAGTTTTTCTTTTTGCAGATGAAAGCCAAAAAATTCTATTATGGTGCTTATGTTGTCTGATTAATAAAGAACCACAGAATTCTGAAGAACTGAAACTGAACTCCTGGACACGGGTAAGAGTAACTCTTGTCCTGCACTGCTTTGCATTAAATTGATTGTTTAAATGTGCTGCTTTAGGGGCGCCTGGGTGACGCAGTCGGTTAAGCGTCCGACTTCAGCCAGGTCACGATCTCGCGGTCCGTGAGTTCGAGCCCCGCGTTGGGCTCTGGGCTGATGGCTCAGAGCCTGGAGCCTGTTTCCGATTCTGTGTCTCCCTCTCTCTCTGCCCCTCCCCCGTTCATGCTCTGTCTCTCTCTGTCCCAAAAATAAATAAAAAACGTTGAAAAAAAAAATTAAAAAAAAAATGTGCTGCTTTAGTAGTGCAGTTCTGTGACATTTTAGAAAATTTTTCAAATACAGGCTTCACTGTCCCATTATCTTGCTGGGTGTAAAGTTATTCAAGAGATTTCATTTTTGCTTGATTGTTAATTCCAGAAGATAGTGGACTTTAAGGTGAACTTTCCCTTGCCTGGAAGACCTAACTAATGTGTGATTTTGTAAAGTTACTTTCAGGTAATTAAAAGAATGTTCTCTCTTTCCTTTAAGCAACTGGTATACTTCAAAAATTGTTTTTCCCTACTAACCTAGTTGATTTATTTATTTATTTTTTCTACTAACCTAGTTTAAATACTTACATAATTTCTAAGTACTTCTCTGCGTCTCTTGGAATCTAATCTGTAGTAAAACAAAAATTCAGAAAATTCAGTTGCTGCCTTTATTTTATGTCCCGAAGTTGGTATCCAGGCTAGGGTGCTCAGACTAGCACCTGGTGCTTGTTGGCTACCGCTCCTTACACCTTCAAATCGGTCAGTCAAATGTGCTAGTGCATGTAGCTGACAGCTTCCTGCACCCCCCTGTCTGTTTCCGCTGTCTCTTGAAGGGCAGGCACAAGTTGGCGAATGTTGTAGGGCTGGGCTGTGGCTGCCCTCACCACTAGCAAGTTGCCTGATTTTTTTCTCATGCCCCCCACTGTCCTGCTGTAACAACCCTAAGGACTTGCTGATGCCTGTCAGACTCCACTTAGTATGCATATGGTTCAGATTAGCTGCTTAGTATTATGAAATCACCCACCCAGGTGCATATGGTTTTGTCTATCAGTCTGACTGGTGATATCATTCCATTCACTGCTTTTTACTCTTCCTTTGTTTTATACAAAATTGCCGACTCAGCTGACAAAGACAGTGTTTGTATTTTACTGTTAGATTGAAAGAAGAATTGAAGGGACAGAAGTGAAAAGGTTTGGATCAGGGAAGGAAAGGGTGCAGACTTTAACTGGAAGGTAAGTTACTGTAAAGAACTGAAGAAAGGTGATTTAAGTAGAATTAGGGAAGAAAAGCTATGGAAAACAAGGCTGTATCAACAGAATAACGTATTTAGTCTTTAATCTTTTTAATTGTTGCTTTTATAGTTGATGTTTCAATGATTATTTAGAATATATGTTTGTATTCGCTAGCTTATGAAGTTCTGAAATAGGCCATCTAATAAAGTGTTTTTAGGGTGATCGGACTAACTTTCTTCATTTAAACTCATGACTTTATTAGCCTATTTTAAAATTTTTACCTTATATTTTATTCTGTGGATTTCCTTTAATACTGCATCCATTTATCAATAGGTACATATCAAAGTATAGCAGAGGAAGGTTAAATGAGACTTAATTCCTGCTGCATCAGGGAATTCATAGACTGGTAACCAGAGTTATATATAGGTGTGATGGTGACACAGAGGACACTTGCTCAGACTTGGGGGTTTGGAGATGTGTCCTGCAGGAGGTAATATATCAACTGAATTTTGAAGGATGACTAGGAGAGCAGGAATAGAGCTTTAGGAAAGGATATTCTTGTCAGCAGAAAGAGCATGCACAAAGATGGTGGCAAGAAAGCCAAAGTCATATTCAGGGAACTACAGGTACTTAGATGTGCTTGAGCTTGGGATTTTGTAAGGCTGGTGATGAAGCATGAAACCTTATGTATAATAATAAGTTTTTCTTTTATTTTGAGTCAGTGGGGAAACCAAAGTATTTTAAACAGAGAAATCATCTGGCCAGGTGTGAATTTTAGAAGCTTAACAGCAAAGGCAAGTTGATTTGGAAGGAGCAGGGATAGCATTTTGGAAGCTATAGTAGTGATCAAGTGAGAAATCATGCAGCCCTGAATGAAATGGAGAAGAGGGGCCAGATTTATAATATGAATGAGGTAAATATTCAAAAGGTGTAATGGCAGGCTAAGTGCAGATTGCTTAAGTGTAGGTGGAGTCGAGCATACCCTTCTTAGGAGAAGAGCTGATTTATACTTAGAGGGTTGACAGTCTTCAGGGTATGGGAACAGTGGAGCCTTGGGTGAGGGTGAGGTTGCCCAGGGCAGTTGGAAAGGGAAAAGGCCTGGGACAACCCTGGGAGACACTGGCATTCAGGGAGTGAGTGGAAGAATAAGCTACCCTGTAGGTTAAAAACAGGGAGTCAAAGAAGTAGAGGAGAGAAGCAGCAGTGTTTTGAGAAGGAATGAGTGGTCATTCATATCTGATGCTATGGTGCAGCAATGTCCAATGCAAATAAAATACATACTACATGGATAATTTAAATTTTCCAGTAGCTGCTTTAAGAAACAAAAAGAAATAAATGAAATTAATTTTAATAATATTTTATGCAACTCAGTATTTCCAAAATACTATCATTTCAACATATAATCTATAAAAATTATTAACGAGATTATTTTATAATCTTTTTGCACTAAGTCATGGAAATCCAGTGTGTGCGTTACACTTATATTTTACATCTACATGTTACATCCTAATTTTCACTGGAAGTTTTTTTAATGTTTATTTATTTTGCAAGAGACAGTGTACCAGTATGAGTACTGGTACTCATGAGGGAGAGGCAGAGAGAGAGAGAGGGAGAGAGAGAGAATCCCATGTAGGCTCTGAGCTCTCAGCACAGAGCCCAACACGGGGCTTGATCCCACCACTGTGAGATCATGACCTGAGCTGAAATCAAGAGTTGGACACTTAACCTACTGAGCCACCAGGTGCCCCTCCCTGGAAATTCTTGATCTGTATTTCAGTTTCACAAAATTTACAGTTGAAAGAGTAGGTTCATATACCTAAATTGTTACAGAGAAACTTATGACTGAACCAAGTGTCAGTTTTTAAAGTTAAATTTAATTAAAATTTTAAAAATTAAAAACCTCCTTCCTTCCTTGTACTTACTACATTTGAAGTGTTCAGTAGCTACGTATGGCTAGTGGTCACTGTATTGGACAGGGCAGCTTAGAGCATAAAGCAAGGTAAGGATTGAAAAGCAGTGCTTGGATTTAGCCTCTAGGAGGAATGACCTGGGTGGGAATGGGTTGAGTGGGAGGTGCAAGGAAGTTGCCAGATTGCTATAGTTTGAGGAATGAAGGTAGTAAGGTAAGGAAGTGGAGATGATAAACTTTGGTTACTTTTTGAAGAAACTTAGCCCTGAAGGAGGGAGATAGGAGGTGGTAGCCAGACCAGATCATACAGTTGACTTTATTGAAATTGAGAAGTCCTGAATATGCTTTACCCTGAAGAGAAAATGCTAGTAGGGAGGGGTCGAGGGCATATGAAACTGGGAAAACAGTTTCCCTCCTCAATGTATTAGGCATGCCTGTAATATTACCTGATAAAAACATGTATAAGAATAATACTGTTTAACTTTTAACAGTCTAAAGCTAATTGCATATACCTATCACAAATCAGTACCCACACAGTTGTATATTTTTTGGCCATAATTGCAGTAAGACAGAAGATGTTTGTTGGTTTATGAATCAGTTGTACTTGTCTTGGATATACATTTATCTTAGAAGTGACATTTTCTTCCTAAAAGTTTTAGAAGGACATATTATACATTAAGTATATGTAACTTGTCATCCAATATCCTTCTGAAAATTATACAAGTCATATATATTTTTTTGATTTTCTATACCTTTATTTGCTTTCTTTTTTTAATATGAAATTTATTGTCAAATTGGTTTCCATACAACATCCAGTGCAGGAGCACCCAACAGGTGCCCTCCTCAATGCCCATCACCCACCCCCCCACTCCCCATCAACCCTCAGTTAATTCTCAGTTTTTAAGTCATATTTTAATAATATTTGTTAGTTCACTCAGTGAGCATTTATCTCATGCCCGCTACATGTGCTAAGCAGTTCTAATTGTGGTAATAAAATCTTGGGTCATTCTGTATTCCTGGAGCATCACAAGTGTGATTGAAACAGCCTAAGTCAAAAAGTAAGAATTTCTTCCGTAAACTCTAAACTTTAGTAAAATTCAGATTATTAAATTTGAAAATGTTAGATTGAGTTGTATAAGTTGTATTTTTAGAGCAGAGATGAAATAAGGGGTGCCTGGCTGGCTTAGCTGGTAGAGCGTGTGACTCTTATCTTGGGGTTGTCCTTTCAAGCCCCATATTGTACTTACAACAATAAAATCTTAAAAAAAAAAAAAAGAACAGATGAAATTAAAATTACTTGCTGGCCATATGCTAGCATATGTTAACATGTTATGTTGGAAATACATTAATACAATGTGGGGTGTTTTTTTTTTGAAGTTTTACTGGTAACCTCAAATGTACCATCAAATAACTACCTCAGTGGCTATTCTTAAAATTTAGAGATTTGTTGAAGTCACAGGACTCTTTTACATCTTTTCAGAATACTTGATTCTTGTAAAACTTAGTTTTACTGGTGAATCAATTGAACAGATATTTTTTGAGCACCTACTGTTTGTCAGGCACTATAACAGAAGCTGAGGATACAGTAGTGGATTTAAAGATAGTCTGTTCTGAGAGTTTATAACCCAAGGGGCAGATCTCCAGGCCTGCCACATTTAGGAGATACCTGTCCTTTCTGGGCAAGACCATACCTCTGTAATTTTTATTTTGAAGAGAAGAAAACAACAATACCAGGGGTAAGGTCAGTTAAAAGGGTTTTACTTTGTCTTTTTTCCCTTTCAAAATGTAATGCTAAGCAGTATCCAGATGCTACATGTATTGCTTTAGTCTTCTACTTCATCCCTTTTAAAACAAACAAACAAACAAACAAAAAAAACAACCCACATAACTTTTAATTTTTTTTTTAACATTTATTTATTTTTGAGAGACAGAGAGGGACAGAGCATGAGCAGGGGAGGGGCATAAAGAGGGAGACACAGAATCTGAAGTAGGCTCCAGGCTCCAAGCTGTCAGCACAGAGCCCAGCGTGGGGCTCGAACTGATGAATGGGGAGATCATGACCCAGGCCGAAGTCGGACACTCAACCAACTGAGCCACCCAGGTGCCCCCACATAACTTTTGAATTTTGAAATCTAACACATGTGCAGAAAAGTGCATCAAGCATAAATGCCAAGCTTAAAAATCATTGCAGAATAAATACCTTTATAACTACCGCCTAGGTCAGGAAATAGAGCATTACCTGCCTTTTATAAGCTCCCTGCTCCCAGGTGCTCCTTCCTGCTTCTGTGCTCCTCTCTCCCCCTCTGGTGGTAACCACTAGTCTAGCTTTTATTTACATTGCTTTATGGTTTTACCACTTAATTATGGAGTTTGGCTTAAGATTTTAACTTGATATAAATGAAATAATATGTAATATATTGTTCTGTGCTTAACTTACTTTGTTCAGTATGATGTTTGTAGGGTTCACCCATGATCTTGGATGTATTTGTCACTTGTTCATTTTCACTACTGTAGAGTATTCCATTTTATTAATGTACTATAGTGTGTTTATCCATTCTGCCTTTGATGGGAATTTGTTTCTGGTTGGGGAGAATTAGGAACAGAGTTGCTGTAATATTCTCTCCTGTATATCCAAGTTTCAAAGCATGTATTTTTTTTAAATGTTTATTTATTTTTGAGAGAGAGACACACACACAGAGAGCACAAGCCTGGGGTGGGCGGGGGGGAAGCAGAGAGAGAAGGAGACACAGAATCTGAAGCAGGCTCCAGGCTCTGAGCTCTCAGCACAGAGCCTGATGCAGTGCTCAAACCCATGAACCATGAGATCATGATCTGAGCCAAAGTCGGCGCTTACCCAAGTGAGCCACCCAGGTGCCCCTGTTTTTTGTTTTGTTTTGTTTTTTAGAGAGAGAGAGAGAGAGAGAGAGAGAGCATGCACAAGCAGGGGGAGGGGCAGAGGGACAGGCAGAGAGAGAGAATCTTAAGCAGACTCCACACTCAACATGGAGCCCAATGTGGACTTTGATCTCACAACTGTGAGATTATGATCATGAGATCATGACCTGAGCTGAAATCAAGAGCCAGATGTTTAACCGACTGAGCCTCCTAGGCACCCCACAAAGCATGTATTTTATAAAAAACTACAGAGGAAAAGAAGAGCAGCTGGAGAAGGAAAGGATGTGTTTTGTACATAACTTCAAACAAATACTGGTGAACATGCCTTGCACATGCCCTGTTGTGTCAAAATAAAGAGCATGCAAAAAAAAAATGGAATTGTAGGTTATTTAATATGTATATCTTTAATTGTATTAGCTCATACTAAGTTGTTTTCCACAGTGGTGATACCAGTTTAAATTCCTATGATGAATGTGTAAGAGTTCCGTAGCTTCCTGGTCACTTGGCATTGTCAGACTGTTAAAGTTCAGTTATTCTAGTAGATGCATGTGGTAGTGTCTGTTATGGTTTTAATATTTCCCTGAAGTATTTCCCTGAAGTTGAGCACATGTTTGTGGAATTCCTGTTCCGATTTCTTAATAACTTTTCTACTTGGTTGTCTTTCTTACTGATTTGTAGAAATTCCTGTAGGTGTACTGAATCTAAGCACTTTTTTAATTTATATATATTGTGGCTATTTTTTTCCACCTTGTGGTTTGTGTTTACATTTCTTTATTTTCTTTTAAGGAAGACATTTTAAATTTTATTGTAGTCAAATTTATCAATCTTTCCCTTTGTGGTTAATAATTTTGTATTTTGCTTAAGAAAATTTTCCCCACTGCAAGGTCATGAAGACCTTCCATATTATTTTCTAAAAGTGTATTGATTTGCCTTTCCCATTTAGGTCTGTGGTCCACCTGTAACTGTTCCTTTGTATGGTCTAAATAGGCATCCATTTTCACTTTGCTTCCACACAGATACCCACTGTCCCAACACCATTATTGAGTTCTTTCCTTGCCGGTCGATGGTGCTACCTTTGTCATAAGTCAAGCATCTTTGTATTTGCACATATTCTAAATCTCTCCATTGGTCTCATTGATCTGTGATGATTAATTTTGTGTCAACGTGACTGGGCCATGGGGTACCCAGATATTTCATCAGACATTATTCTGGGTTTTTCTGTGATGTATTTTTGAATGTGATTAACATTTAAATAGATTGAGTAAAGTAGATCATTCTCCCTAATGTGTGTGGGTATCTCATCCAATTAGCCAAAAAGGCTAAACCCTCCTCTGAGGGTTTTCTCTGTATTGGAATCTAATAAACAGTGGTTTTTGAGTGAACCCCAAATTGTATGTTTTGTTATTTTTGGTGTAACACATCATTGTCAAGGCATTCTACAGTCCTGACTTTTTAGAAAACTAGTGGTTTCAGAGATGTTGGTATTGTATATAGCAAGTTGCAAGACAGGTAAGGGGCTTAGAGGAGAAAGTAGGTTTGGAACAAGTGCACTTGGGACTGGCCAGCCAGGGGACAGACACTGGTACTTGGGAAACGTGATTGTGTCTACACTGTAGATAATTTCTATTATTATTCATTTTCGTGTTGTTTGGGATTTGAAAATGCTAGCCTGGCTCAGTTCAGATGTTGAAACCTAGGGAAAGAATTATTGCCCAAGTTTTAAATGGTAATTTAAAAGGGAAAATATCGTATTTCTTGAGGGCAGTTAGTAAGACAATAGAGGCAAGGTAAAATTCAGGGACAAGGCTGGAGATGCTGGAGATTTCTCTTCCACACCTCTACTCTGGAAAAACATTGGCAATCTGTATGACTGTGATCTCTTTTGTTTTGGTTTTACTTTCAAAGTAACAAACACAGAACTAGTATCTTTTTCTTTGAATTTTTGTATTCACACATACAGTGGACAGTAATTAATTGCTTTCCCAGTATCTATCTCTGTCCTTTCTTACCTTCTTTTTTTTTTTAATGTTTTTATTTATTTTTTTTTTAATTTTTTTTTCAACGTTTATTTATTTTTGGGACAGAGAGAGATAGAGCATGAACGGGGGAGGGGCAGAGAGAGAGGGAGACACAGAATCGGAAACAGGCTCCAGGCTCTGAGCCATCAGCCCAGAGCCCGACGCGGGGCTCGAACTCACGGACCGCGAGATCGTGACCTGACCGCGAGATCGTGACCTGGCTGCAGTCGGACGCTTAACCGACTGCGCCACCCAGGCGCCCCTGTTTTTATTTATTTTTGAGACAGAGAGAGACAGAGCATGAGCAGGGGAGGGGCAGAGAGAGAGGGAGACACAAAATCTGAAACAGGCTCCAGGCTCCGAGCTGTCAGCACAGAGCCTGACGCAGGGCTTGAACTCACGGACTGTGAGATCATGACCTGAGCTAAAGTCAGACGCCCAACCAACTGAGCCACCCAGGCGCCCCTCCTTTCTTACCTTCTTATAGTACCCTGCATTTCTCAGCTGTGCACTGTGCATCTGAGGTGAGACTTACTGCACCAAGGTCTTAAGGTTAGTCTTACCTTGCTTAACCAAGACCACCCTTCCCCTTTCCCTGGCCACAGTGATTGATCAAGATGGACTTATAGCCCACATTGGAAAGTCAGTCCTACACCTTTTGTTTCAGTGGTTGGGGAAGTAGATTTTATCTTTCCTGTTGAACATGAATTAGGTAGCACATAGTCCCTGAAGTTGCTGTCAGTCATTGTGGGACCATGAGGACAGAGCCTGCCTAGGAAAAGAGTTAGTCCTGAGGAAACACAGCTGAAAAAAGGAGAAAGAGGGTCACGTTCGGGTTGGTTTTGTTTGGGCCCAGGACCAAGCCACTCCTGGACTTCAGTGCTCTAATACATTCCCTTTCCTGTCGAAGCCAGTTTGGTTTAGAGGTTTGTTTTGTTTTGTTTTTCTCTAGCAGCCAACAACATCCTAATGTAGAAAACAGACTTGTTTGGGGTCTTCATAAACTATTTTTTTGAAGGGTTTCGAAACTCAGGTATATGTGTACGCAGTTGTAAAAGAAAAAAAAATCTTATTTCCTCAAAGGATACTATGAATAAATAGTGAATTTGACAAAATATTTACAGTTGCTTAAAAGTTGCTTTAATTCATACTTGGCTCAGAGTTGTTTTCCACCACCACTGATTATGAAGATGTGTGTTAAAGAAGTCATCCTGGGAGAAGATGGCAGCATCATGGCAGCATAAGATGTTCTCATTTTTGTTCCTGCTAATCATTTAAAATTCGACATTTTTCCGTGAACAGAAATGCCTGTGTGGGAGCTGTGAGATCCAGTAGCATATGCCAAGGGACCCAAGTGGACTCTCATCCACTTTTGTATCAGATAATAGGACAGACAGACCCCAGTTTGGGCTGTGGAACACCTGGCTGGAGCCTGTGAACTGGCTTCAGCCCCACAGCAGAGGCACCTGGAAAACGCTGACTTAAGCAGATACCCACAGATGCCAGAGCCTTGTACAAGTCCAGGTTTCTCTCCCAACTAGGTTACAAGGCCCATGTGAGTAGAGACTTTGTTCTAAAATTGTAGAACAGTATCTGCCACATAGTAAATATTCAGTGATTATTTGCTGAATAAGTGAATAAATGAGTATGATTTTAGATGGTAAATGCTAGTGGTGGTGGGGTTCCACTTGGAAAGAAGATAGTGAACAGACAGAAGGTTGGGTATAGTAAAAAAAGAATGATTATTCCATTTAAGCTTGGGAAGAAAAAAAAGCTTAGGGAGAAAAGCAGAAATTAAGGTTAGAAAAAAAACAGTTTGGGAAAAATTTTGGAAGGCCATGAATGCCAGTTTGTGAGCTCGTTCATAAATTAGCATAGGGCAATGGAAGGAGCTACTGAAAGTATTTTAACTGTGGCATTGGGAGAGGGGCATTTGTTGTGATTCATATGCTTCCCTGTTTTCTCCCTTGCTCTCCTCTAGTCTTTGCAATCCTTCATTCATTTATTCCATAAATATATCCTGAGTGCCTACTGTGTACAAGCAGATATTGGGGGATATGAAGGCCTTGCCTTGAAAGATCATGTGGTTTTGTTGTAATGTAACAAGTGAAGGAGTAGACGAACAGCATATAGAAGGTACTGTGGTAGCCCAGAGCAAAGGGGAAAAAGCCTTGTTGGGAGTTAGGGAGGTTTATAGGGCTGGCCAGGAAGGCTTTCAGAAGAAGACAGTTGAGGCCAGGGGCATACACGGAACTGGAAGAACTGAAAGTGATATGAGATGCATGTAGGAGAGGCGGCAAAGAAAAAGCTAGAAAAGGTCTTCCTGGTAATGATAAGAACGGGCTATCCCATGTGTCATATACTGACTAGGCATGAGAGGGCTAGATCCTGAGGGCTCAAGTGGCCCACAGTAAAGAATGTCTGTCCTTAATCTGGGAAGCAAGGATTTTAATTGGAGGGGTTTAAATTGGGAGTGAGGGACACTTATATGAATATGAATT
This sequence comes from Acinonyx jubatus, assembly GCF_027475565.1. Classification (NCBI taxonomy): domain Eukaryota; kingdom Metazoa; phylum Chordata; class Mammalia; order Carnivora; family Felidae; genus Acinonyx; species Acinonyx jubatus. Next base: position 64,146,356 of record NC_069391.1, read on the forward strand.
AGATAGTGACTTAAATGCTGAAAATACATTTGAGAGTATAGGAGGGCAGGACTTGGTACTGATTGGTTGTTAAGGAATGGATAGAGGAGCAATTAAGGATAATGTTGAGATTTTAGGGGAGTAATAAATAACACTTCCATCTTCTGAGTTAGGAACTAGTTGAGATACATCAGAGTTAGGTAGTTGGTTATGAAACATTAGTCCCTTAACTCTTAAAACAGATTTAAGAATGTAGCTTATGTCTATGGTTCAGTCGGGCCCATCTACCTATGGTAGCCAAGTCAGCTAGTCACAGCTAAGATGGACCACAATAGGGCAGCAGTAGACCAGAACACATACTTTTTGCAGGTAAGGCAAGTTGGAAGGACAGAGTCGGGAGAGGAATGTGTGGTGCTGGGCATTTTTAGTTTCTTCTCCCAAATTGACCAACTAGTTCAGTTCTTTTGGGGAGAAGAGAGTGACAGGACTGAGAGATGATGTCATAGGTTGGGCTTTCTGGAAATCTGGCCTTGAGATGGAGAGTGCAGGGGGTAATAGCTGTGGAGGGGAAAGGAGGGATGCAGGATTGTGCAGAGGAAAAAAATTCAGCTATAGTGCAGTCTCAGTGGAGACCTCTCCTGTGCCTACAGGGACAGAGATAGGAGACCCTTCAGAGCTTGCCTGCTTTTGGGACAGGAGGGCTGGGCCTTAATGCCTCTGCTTCCATCAATCATTCGAATATGGCCATTGTGGGAAGGAGGTGTGACCTTGGGCAAGGCAGAGATGGCTAAGAATGATATGGATGTGATATCACAACATCCTTCGCAGATACCCAAACTGTTCCTAAAGCTTTTTGCACCTAAGGAGTGAGGTGGACATTCTTTCTTCTCTGGAAACATGAGGATGGGCAATTTGTTTCCCTCTAATCTAACAGAGAACTCCTAGGTTTTTGACTTGAACATCATGGTGGATGGTATGACCATTCACTGAGAAATATAAGGGAAAGATGTGGCAGAATCCCTAAAATAAGCCAACTAAGAATGTACAAGGGGAGGAGGAGGAGATCTGGTAGCCCAGCAGCTGTTGCATATTCCTGTCCTGCACCATCTTCCAGGACCATGGCATGCAGAGACCCTGTTTTCTCTCTTGCCTTCCTCACTGTCATTTGGTTTCCCTTTACCTCTTGGGACTTACATAGTGCAGAGACTGTAATACAAATTGAGTCCTCTTCCTTTTCCTGTCTGTTATTCAATAGAACTGGCTGGGAACATGCAACTGAAAAAGGGAAAGCGTGGAAAATTTCTTTACAGCTTTGTAAGTGTGTTTTCCCCAAGGCTTTTGGAAACCACTGAAGCTGTCTGCCATACTGTGTTAGGGCAGTGATATCTAGTAGTAGGTACTAGCAGCAGGTACTTCAGTAACTCCATGAAATAGCATCTGCCTTATTAAATATCATGTTCTTATTTAGTCTGATAAAGTTTCCTCAGCATTCCATGGTTTTGCAATATAAATATGGTATTTAGCATCTTGCAGCATTCTGGAAAATGTGCAAACCCTGCTATTGTTATTCCCAAGTATTTTACATCCATTCGATGTGATCAGCTGTTCATTCCACACACACACGAAGTTGAATTGTCAATGTTTATCTTTGTGTGTTTTAGGGAGTGGTAACTGTCTCCTGAATCATTAATGTGAAGACACTGAACTTCCTGGAATAAAAATTTGCTTCCTCTGAGAGGGCAAAATGAGATACCATTTGTGTTCTTGGCTAGGTTTTTCTTTCTCATTTCATTTAGGTGGATTTCTAATTCTAAATTGTAGCAGATTGTTTTTTAGTAAGTTGCTGCTGCTCAAATAGGCCAGATCAAGACATTTATTGCCAATTAGGAACAGGATGTTTGAGATGTTTGGTGATGTTCTCCGGATGACCTGTTTTATGTTTTCTGTTTATTTTGTTTTATTTTTGTTTTATGATCATGTTGGCTTTTCCATTAAACTATAACTTTAATTGACTGGCTTGGTTAATAGAACATTGACCAGATCCCCTTCTGTAACTCCCAGCCTTCTCCCTATTACAACCCCCTCACCCAGTTCTCCTGTTGTGCCCCAACCTCAGTCTGGAGGAAAAGGGGAATTTTTAGGTCTGTGTGTTACAGGTGTAATATATGTTTCTAAGACATAGGCTCACTGTGTTTCAATCTAAATTTTCTGGATAGTGCTCCTTGGACTGTTTTGGGATAAATCCCTATGAAAAGTAAATTTAAACAGTAATGTCTATAGTAGAGTTATTTCTTAGTGAATAGCCACCATTGAGGGCCATGTGGATGTCTGTACTACATGTGGCGACATGATCTGTACATCTGTTTTGAAGTTCAGTTGTTTCCCAGACCACATGTGCATTTCTTTAGGAGGCTGACATCTATCCCTCCCAAGATCCAGGCATTGTAAGCTGGTAACTATAACTGGCTTACTCTCTTTGACCTAGAGATTGTTACACTTTATCTTAGTTTGACTGTTGTTCCTATCAGATCTGGTTCTGTTTAATATTGACAACATTGGAGTTTCTATAAATTAGCAGCATAGCAAAAGAACCAGGCATATTTAAATCCATAAATCTTGATTTCCAGGTATTTTAAAGGCTTTGTGGTTTAAGTAGTCCTTCACTCAATGGTAGACATAAGCAGGACTTATAAAAATGCTGGCTATCAGGCAGCTTTTGTAGCTCAACTGGAACTAAAAAATAACCTCACATGAGTCACTCTTTTAAGAATCAGGAAATCCAGATCTCTTCTGGCTCTGCTAGTGAAATATTACATAAATTATATACCTTGTTTCCATATCTTAAAAAAGGAGAATACTACATGATTCTACTTACATGGGGGTATATCTAAAGTAGTCAAATGGATGGAAACAGAGTAGAACATGGGAGTTTCTAACGTAGTCAAATTCATGGAAACGGGATGGAGGAAAAGGGAAAAGGGATTTGCTTAATGGGTATAGAATTTAGTTTTGCAAGAAGAAAAGTTCTGGAGATCTGTTGCACAATAATGTGAATATACTTAACACTGTTGAACTACATATTTGAAAATGGTTAAGATGGTAAATTTCATGTTACGTGTTTTTTATCACAATTTAAAATTTTTTTAAGAAACTTTAATGGATAGTGTTACTGTTAATTGAGTGTTTAGTATGTGTTTTAGATGCATTATGTTACTAAATGTTCACAACTCCATGAAGACCGGTATCATTACCCTTTGTTATAGACAAGACAGTTTAGATTTAGAGAAGTAACTTACTGGCTAATGAGTGGCAGACCATTTTGGAGCTAGGTCTGACTCTAAAGCCACTCAAAAAATATATTGCCGCCACCTAAACTTAAGCCAGCCTATCTCTAAGGCTTTTTAGCTCTGGAATCTATGATTCTATGATTCTGAGATGTCTTAGGGACCCTGCAGAGATCCTTCAAGTGAGAAAAAAGAAAGTTCAAATGTTTAGGTGTTCAAAAATCACCCGTTTACCATTTATAGTGAACTAAAATTTCATGCTGGGGGGTGCCTGGGTGGCTCAGTCAGTTAAGTGTCTGACTTCAGCTCAGGTCATGATCTCACAGTTTGTGAGTTCAAGCCCCATGTCGGGCTCTGTGCTGATAGCTTGGAGCCTGAAGCCAGCTTCTGATTCTGTGTCTCTCTCTCTCCCTCTCTCCCCATCCATCATTCGTGCTCTGTCTCTCTTAGAAATAAGTAAACATTAAAAAAAAATATAAAAAAAAATTCATGCTGGATTTAGTCTTTGGTACATCAGTAACACCAAATGCTGTTTATGAGAGGCCAAGTTGGTCTTCAAATGTTTGAATAGTTAAGGGGTTAATAGCGATTACTCATGTGGAAAGTAGAGACTGAGAAGAGCCTTTACTGTTTTGTTATATTTTTTTCTGCTTTTTGAGTTTTTAGTAACAAGTATAACTTCTGTTTTGGGTTGAATTGTGTTCCCCCAAAATTCATGTACATTCAAGTCTTAAATCTCAGAACCTTAGAATGTGATCTTTGTAAATAAGATCTTTGCAGGTGAATTGATTAGTTAAGATGAAGTCAGCTGAAGTAGGGTGGGCCCCTAATCCAGTGTGACTGGTGTCCTTATAAGAAGGGAAAATTTGGACACAGACATGCACAAAGGCAGAATGCCATGTGATATGAAAACAGAGATTGGGGTGCCAGCCAAGGAATGCCAAAAATTGTCAGGAAACTACCAACATTGATGTCACCTTGATCTCAGAACTCTAGCATCCAGAACTGTGAGACAATAAATTTCTGTGGTTTAAGCCACTCAGTTTGTGGTATTTTGTTACAGCAGCCCTAGCCAAGTAATACAAAATTTGACAAGTGAAAAAGAAAAAAAAGTTAGCCATGACTCCTGGGAGTTTATCCCAAACAGTATGCAAATTAAGAAAAGAAGTTTATACATGATGTTCATTTTAATAATTTTTATATTTGGAAAAAAATGAGAAGCAATGTACATGTCTAAAGATTAGTGGATAACTAAATTATAGCATATCTTTTGAAGAAATACTATGTTGTCATTTTGTATAGCCTAAGAAATAATGTGAAAAATGTGTATTGTAAAATTAAATGTTGGATGTCAAATTATTTATACAAAACAATAATAGCTGTGCAAAATATATATGCATTGACTAAGATTACAAGCAGAAATGAAAAAGCTTTGTAAGGATAGTGGGATATGGGTGGATTTTTCCTTTTAATATTTCTTTTAATTTGTTGCTTTTATTTCATTGAATTATGATAATGTATTATTGTGGTTATAATATTATCTTAAAAATTGACATTGTGGCAAACTTTACATACAATAAAATGTATCCTTTTAAAATATACAGTTTGGTAGTTTTTATAAATGTATATACATCCCTCTGACCACCACCACAATCAAGAAATAAAACATTTCTGTCATCACAAAAAATTCTCTATTGCCCATTTACAATCAAACACTCTTCAACCCTGGCCTTAGTCAATTACTGATCTTTTTTCTATCACCACAGATTTGCTTTTTTCCTATTATTTCATATAAACAGAGTAATACAGTATTTATTCTTTTGTCTGGCTTCTTTCATTCAGCATAATGTTTTTCAGATTTTTTCCATGTTGTAGTTTATCTGAGTAGTTGATTCCTTTTTATTGTCTAGTATTCCCTCGTATCAGTACACCATTTTGTTTATCCATTTATGTGTTGATAGCAGTTTGGATTGTTTCTAATTTTTGGCTATTATGAATAAGGTGCTATGAACATACTTGTATAAGTGTTGCATAGTCATGTTTTAATTTCTCATGGATAAATGCTTAGGATTGGAATTGCTGGATTGTGTGTGATACACATATATATAATGGCATAAGAAACTGCCACATGGTTCACATTCTTTTTCCAGCACTGCATGAGAGTTCCAATAGCTCCACATATTCAACATACACTTAGTATATGTATACTTAATATACTCAGCAACACAGTATACTCCGTTTGTGTTTGTTTTAGTCATTGTCATGGTTGTATAGTGGTCTCCTTTTGTGCTTGTAATATGCATTTCCCTGATGACTTGATGTTAAAACATCTTTTCATGTGCACATGATTCTTTTGTGAAGCGTCTATTCAAATATTTTGCCTAAGAAAAAATTGCCTTAAGTGTAAGCATGCTTTAAAAAAATGTTTGTTTGTTTTGTTTGTTCAGAGAAAATGAAACTCAAGCAGGCTCTACATTCAGTGTGGAGCCCAATGCGAGGCTCATCTCACAACCGCAAGATCATGACCTGAGCCTAAAAGAGTTGGTTGTTTAACTGACTGAGCCACCCAGGCACCTCAGCGTGCTTTTATTTATTTATTTTTTTAATGTTTATTTTAATTTATTTTGAGAGAGAGAGAAAGAGTGAGAGAGAGAGAGTGCACCAGCATGGGGAGAGGCAGAGAAAGAGAGGGGGGAGAGAGAGAGAGAAAATCCCAAGCAGGCTGTGCACCATCAGCATGAAGACCGACTCAGGGCTTGATCCCACGAACCTGTAAGATCATGATCTGAACCGAAATCAAAGAGCTGGGGGCCCAAATGACTGAGCTTTTGAAAAAATATTTTAGATACTGTTTCTTTGTCAGATATATATATAGGCATATCTATGTGTGTATATATATGTATAGACATATCTATGTGTATAAACATATACATATGTATATATATGTATAGACATATATGTCTCATATATATATAGATATATACACGAGAGAAAAAGAATATTCACTTCATCTGTGGCTTGCCTTTTCATTTTCTTATTAATACACTACAAAGTCCATAAGTTTTAAATCTTGGTGAAATCTATATTTGTCTATTTTTTTTATGAATCTTAACTTTTTGTGTCCTCAGAAATTTTAGCCTGTACTAAGTTTATAAAGATTTTTCTCTTGTTTTCTTCCAAAAGTTTTATAGTGTTAGCTTTTATTTATATTTAGATATATAATCTACTTTGAGTTAACTTAAAAAATTTTTTTTAATGTTTTATTTATTTTTTTGAGAGAAACAGAGCATGAGCAAGGGAAAGGCAGAGAGAGAGTGAAACAGGATCTGAAGCAGGGTCCAGACTCTGAGCTGTCAGCATAGAGCCCAATGTGGGGCTCAAACTCATGAACTGTGAGATCATGACCTGAACTGAAGTTGTATGCTTAACCAACTGAGCCACCCAGGTGCCCCAAGTTAACTTTTTCATATGGATGTGAGGTAGGGGTAGAGATTTGTTTTCTAAATTGATATCTAGTTATTTCAGATATATTTATTAACAATTTTTTCAAAAATGCTTCAGAAGATTCTGATTGGAATCTATAAATCAATTTGAGGAGAATTGACATCTTAATATTAAGTGTTTCAACAGAGGAGCATACTATAGCTGTCTATTTGTCTTTCTTTAATTTCTCTCATCAGTATTTTGTAGCTTATAGTATGTCTTTTTTAATTAAAAAAATGTATTATTATTTTCTAATTTCAGTGTAGTTAACATACAGTGTTCTATTAGTGTCAAGTGTACAATATAGTGATTCAACAATTATATGCATTACTCAGTGCTCATCATAAGTATATTCTTTTTTTTTTTTAAGTGTTTATTTTGAGGGAAAAGGAGAGCCACCAGCATGGGGAGAGAGAGGGGAGAGAGAATCCCAAGCAGGCCCATTGTCAGCATGGAGCGCAATGCAGGCTCGATCCCATGAACCTGTGAGATCGTGACCTGAGCCCAAATCAAGAGTCGGACACTTAACTCACTGAGCCACCTAGGTGGCTATATATATTTTCTGTCTCTGTCTCTGTCTCTATCTCTCTATCTCTATCTCTATCTCTATCTCTATCTCTATCTCTATCTCTAATCTTGTCTATCCCCTTGCTTTCAATCTGTATGTGTCTTTAAGTCTGAAAGGAGTCTCTTATAAAGACAGTGTAGAGGTGCCTGGGTAGCTCAGTTGATTAAGCGTCCAACTTCAGCTCAGATCATGATCTTGCAGTTTGTGAGTTCGAGCCCGTGTTGGGCTCTGTGCTGACGCTCAGCTGGAGCCTGCTTCGGATTCTTTGTCTCCCGCTCTCTCTGCCCTTCCCCCACTATACTCTCTCTGTCTCTATCAAAAATAAACATTAAATTTTTTTTTAAGTATTAGAAAAAAATAAAGGGAGTATATAGACATGTCTTGATTTTTATCCATTCTGTCAGTCTGTGTCTTTTGATTGGAGCATTTAATCCATTTACATTCAAGTAATTATTGATAGGTATGTAGCTATTGACATTTTGTTACTTGTTTAGGGGTTTTTTTGTTTTTGTTTTTGTTTTGTAGTTCTTCTCTGTACCTTTCTTCTCTTGCTCTCTTCTCTCATGGTTTGCTGGCTATTACCAGTGTTTGATTTGTGGTTACCATTAAGTTTTTATATCAAAACCTCTTATGCAAATAACAGTTTATATTAAGTTGATGGTAGCTTAAGTTTGAATCTATTCTTTGCTCCTCCCACACTCCACGTTTTAGGTATATGGTGTCATATTTTACATCTTTTTATTATGTGAATCCTTTCACTGATTTTTATATACATACTTGATTTTACTGGTTTTGTGCTTTCTATTCTTCTTACTCCTACTTATGGTCTTTTTTCCCCACTCAAAGAGTCCCTTTTAACATTTCTGTAGGGCTAGTTTAATGGTCATGAATTTCTTTAACAATTTTTGTCCGGTGAACTCTTTATCACTCCTTTTCTGAATGACAGGCTTGCCGGATAGAGTATTCTTAGTTGCAGGGGTTTTTTTTCAGGATTTTGAATAAATCATGTCACTTTGTTCTGTCTTGCAACATTTCTGCTGAAGAACCAGCTGATGGTCTTATGGAGTTTCTCTTGTATGTAACTTTCTTTATGCTTCTTTTAAAATTCTCTTTGTCACTACTTTTTGCCATTTTAATTACTGTGTGTCTTGATATGGACCTTCTTTGGTTGATTTTGTTAGGGGTTCTCTGTGTATCCAGATCTAGATTTCTTTTTCTTTCCCCAGATTTGAGAAGTCTTTAGCTATTATTTCTTGAAATATATTTTATGCACCCTTTCTCTCTTTTCTCCTTTAAGGATCCCTGTAATTGAAATGTTAATACATTTGGTGGTATCTCTGAATTCTCCTTGTCTGTTGTTATTTATTATTATTTTTTTCTAGCTCCTATTCAGCTTGATTGCTTTCCAGTTTTCCGTCCTCCATGTGACAGATTTGTTCCTCTGCTTCATTTAGTCTACTATTTATTCTATCCAGTCTATGTTTAATTTCAGTTATTTAGTTCTTCATCTATGATTGGTTCTTTTTCATGTTTTTAGTCTCTTTGTTAAAGGTCTTCCTTAGGTCCTCCACTCTTTTGTCAAATCCAGTGAGTATCTTTATGACTATTTGTTTAAATTCTCTATCAGGCATTTTTCCATCTCAGGCACTTATTTCCATTTCATTTAGGTTTCTTACGATTTTTGTCTTTTTTTTTTCATTTGTGACATATTCCTCTGTCTCCTCTTTCTGTTTAACTCTCTGTTTCTATGTCTTCTGTTCTTGAAAGTAGCAACCTTATGATGAAGAAGAGGTCCTGTAATGCCCTGCAATGCATTGTTCCCTGTTTACCAGAACCTGGCGTTTCAGGGGTATATGCTATGTGTGTTGCATGCACCCTATTGTTTTGGCTGAGCTGCATTTATTTGCCTTCATTCCAGTCATCTGCAGCAGCTCTCTTTGCCTGTTGTGGGCAGGGTTTGATCCTTGTGTTAATGGCCAGTCTGGGGTTGCCTTGGGCTTGAGTTTAATCATACTATGTATTTGTCAGAGATGCAAACTGCAGGGTGCTCTCCCTGTGTTGTCCTTATTTTCTTTTTTCAAATGTTTATTTATTTATTTTTGAGAAAGAGAGTGCAAGCAGGGGAGGGCAGAGAGAGGGGTGGGGGGGAGACAGAGAAACCGAAGCAGACTCCAGGCTCTGATCTGTCAGCACAGAGCCCGATGCAGGGCTGGAACCCACGAACTGTCAGATCATGACGTGAGCTGGAGTCTGATGCTTAACTGAATGAACCACACAGGTGCCCCCCTGTGTTGTCCTTTGAAAAGCTTTCATTGGCAGGCAGAGCCTACAGTCAGATCTGATACCTGCCTCCAGCCCACTCCTGGACTGCAGTTGGACTGGTGTGTGTTATTATTTTCCCCTCTTCTTGGAACAGGAGTCACTTTGTGGTGGTGCTGGCCACTGCTTGATCACTGCCAGGCTTGTGTCACTGCCTTGGATAGGCTCTGGCCAAGGGTATATTGGTGCAGGTTCATAGGAAAACACAGGGACAGAATATTAGGTGCCAGCAAGGTCAGTCTGGTTTATTGCGGGAGGGGACCTACAGCTGCCTGGGAAAGATCCTGCCAAGGCCTGGCAGGTTGGAGTGAGTGGGTTCATAGGAGAATGTGGTGGTGGGGGTGGGGGAGGGGGGTGGTATCAACAAGGTCGTGATGGTCCACTGTGGGGGTAGGGGACCTGCAGTCACTAAGAAAAACTCTTGCTATGGCCACAATGGAAAAAGTCCAAAGAGGAGTATGGGGACTGGGCTCACTGTTAGCAAGCTAGGTAGAGAGTGTTGGTGCTGTGCTGGTTCTCACAGGTTTCCATATATCTAGACTGGGGGCAGGCCAGGGAAATGGTACCCACTAGCTCTTTTATTCTTGCACAGGTCTTTCAAAGATCCCTGCCCTCCAGTACACACTTCAAGATTGGTAAATAAATCTCCTTCCTGTATACTCCATGTATTTTTCAAACTGCTGCTTCTATGCCGTATTTCAGTGGGGATGTTTGTTGTACTATCTCTTTAAGCAAGAACTCTGCCCTCCTGGATCTCCCAGAGTCAAACCTAGTGAATTTTAAAGTTCAGCTGTTAAGTCCCACTGCTTGTTAAGCCCCTCTGGTTTTCAAAGCCAAATGATACAGGGATTCGTCTTTCCCGTGTGGGACCCCTTTGCCTGCTATTCTTGGCATGGGGATCTGCTCCTCTCCCCACTCTGTGCCCATTGTGTCCCTCCTGCAGACATCCCATGTGTATCTTTGTCTCCTAACCTAACTGCTTCTCTGCTCTTCCTACCCTCTTCAATATGGCTTCTTCACTACATTTAGCTGTGGAGAGTGTTCTGCCAGTCTTTGGGTTGCCTTCTGGGTTAATTACACAGACATGGGTGTTATCTAGGTGCCATCTTTCCTGGAAGTCTATACTGTACATTTCTTGCACATATTTTGTTAAATTTATATCTAAGTGTTTTATATTTTTGGATGCTTATTTATTTTATTTTACAGTTTTCTGTGGCCAGTACATAGAAATATACTTTTGTTTATTGATTTAGTATCCTGGGGCCTGGCTAAACTTACCAGCTTTTCATAGACTTTTCAAGATTTTGTACATAGATAGTCATATTTTAATTTTTACTTCCCCGTCTATATGCCCTTAATTTTTTTCTTAAGTAATTGAACTTGAAAAATCCTTCGGTATGATGTTGAATACATACTTTGAGAGTAGACACCTGGCCTGTTTCCTGATCTTAGGGGGAAGCATTCAGCCTTTTAGCATTAACATGACCTTAACAGTGAGTTTTTCATAGATGTTCTTCATCAACTTGAGAGAATTCCCTTGTATTTATAACTTATTGAAAGTTTTATGATAAATGAATGTTGAATGTTTTTTATTTTTTCTTTTACTTAATTTGCAAAAATTGTAGTAAAATACACATAACAAAGTTTACCATTTTAACAAGTGTACATTTCAGTTGCATAAATATGCTTACAGTGTGCAACCATCACTACCATTCCTCTTCAGAAAATTTTTTATCTTGCAAAACTGAAACTTTATATCCGTTGAATAATAACAGCACGTTCCCCACCCACCCAGCTCCAGGTAACCACCATTCTACTTTCTGTCTTTATGAATTTGACTACTCTAGGTTTCTCATAGAAGTGGAATCATACAGTGTTTTTTTGTGACTGGTTTATTTCATTCAGCATGATGTCTTTAAGGTTGTGTCATATGTTAGAATTTCCTTCCTTTTTAAGGGTGAATAATATTCCTTTGTATGTATATATCACATTTTGTTTATCCTCTGATCTGTCAAGAGGAATTTGGGTTGCTTTTACCTTTGTATTTTGTGAATAACGCTGCTGTGAACATGGGTGTAGAAATATTTGTGAATCTGATTTCAACTCTTTTGTATATATACCCAGAAATGGAACTGTTGGATCATGTAGTAACACTCTAATATTTTTGAGGAACTGCCATACTGCTTTTTATATTGACTGGAATAATTTATATTTGCATTGTATGAGGATTCCACTTTCTCTAGAGCCTCCCCAACACTTATTTTCTGTTTGCTTCTTTTTAATAATAACCATCCTAGTAGGTAAAATGTCATTTCTCATTGTGGTTTTGATTTTCAGTTCCCTAATAATTAGTGATGTTGAAGACCTTTTCATGTGCTTATTGGCCATCTATAAATCTTTAAACAAATGTCTGTTCAAATTCTTTGCCCACTTTTTTAACTTGGTTGTTTGTATTGTTGTTACTGAGTTGTAAGAATTTTTTATATATTCTGAATGTTAACCCTTTTTCAGATATATGATTTCCAGATATTTTCTCCTATTATGTGGTTGCATTTTACTATATTGATAGTGTCATTTGACACACATAAGCTTTAAATTTTTTAGTGAGGTACACGTCATGTATTTTGTTGTTGTCTGTGTTTTTAGTGTCATACTAAGAAATCATTGCCAAATGCAATGTCATGAAACTTTTCCTCAGCGTTTTCTTCTAATAGTTTTGTAGTTTTGGTTCTTAAATTTAGAATTTTGATCATTTTCAGTAAACTTATGTTATGGTATAAGGGTCTAGCTTCAGTTTTTGTGGGTTTGGTTTTGTTTTGTTTTGTTTTGTTTTGTTTTGTTGTTTTTGCATGTGGATATCCAATTTTCCCAGCACCATTTGTGGAAAAGATTGCCCTTTCCCCATCGAATGTACTTCACACTCCTCTTGAAAATCATTTGAACATATATGTGAGAGTTTATTTCTGGGCTTTCTAGTCTGTGCCATTAGTCTGTTCCATAGCACCATAGTTTGATTAATGCACAGTTGTAGTAGCTTTTGTAATCAGGAAGCAGGAGACCTCTACTTTGTTCTTCATTTTCAAGATTATGTTGGATATTTAGAGACCTTTGAGAGTCCATTTGAACTGTGAGTAGATTTTCTAGTTTTGTGAAAACTAGATTGGGATTTTGATAGAGATTACATTGAATTTGTAGATTGCTCTGGGTAGTATTGACAATAATATTAAATCTTCCAACTCATGAATAAAGGATGCCTTTTCATTTATTGGAAGCTTTAATTTCTTCCAGCACTGTCTTGTAGTTTTCAGTTTAGAAGTCTTTCTTCTTTTTGGCTAAGGTTATTCCTAAATATTTTATTCTTTTTGATGCTATTGTAAATGGCATTGTTTTCTTAATTCCTTTTTGGGTGATTATTGTTCATGTCATGAGAAACACAATTGATTTTGTGTGTTGACTTTGTATCCTGCAACTTTGCTGAATTCATTTATTCTAACAGGGTTTGTTTTTTTTTCTTTTTTTCTTTTTCTTTCTTTCTATCTTTTTTTTTGTGGAATCTTTAGGGTTTTCTATATATTACATCATGTCATCTGTGAACAGAAATAACTTTACTACTCCAAGTTTGGATTGCTTTTATTTCTCTCTATTGCCTAATTGCCCTGGCTACAGCTTTCAGTTCTATGTTGAATAGAGGTGGCAAAAGAGGACATTTTTGCTTTTTTCCTGAGGTTAGAGGGAAAGCTTTCAGTTTTTCATCTTTGAGTATGATGCTAGTTGTGGACTTTTCACATATGGTCTTTATTATGAGATAGTATTCTTGTATTTCTAGTTTGTTGAGTGTTTTTATCATTCAGAGATACTGAATTTTATCATATAGGTTTCCTCTATAAATTCACATGATCATGGGTTTTTTTTTCCCCCTTCATTCTGTTAATATGGTTTATTTCATTAATTGATTTTTGTATGATGAATCATCTTTGCATTTGAGGAGTAAATTCTACTTGGTCTTGGTGTGTAATCTTTTAATGTGTTGCAGTTTGGTTTGCTAGTATTTTGTTGAAGATCATTGCATCAGTGTTCATCAGAGATGTTGATCTGTAGTTTTCAAATTTCTACTTTTTTTTTTTTTTTGCTTATTTAAAAAATGTTTTTTTTTTTTTTTTTTAACATTTATTGTTGAGAGACAGAGAGAGACAGAGCACGAGCAGGGGAGGGGCAGAGAAAGAGGGAGACAGAATCAGAAGCAGACTCCAGGCTCTGAGCTGTGAACACAGATCCTGGCGAGGGGCTTGAATCCACGAACTGCAAGATCATGACCTGAGCTAAAGTTGGACACTTAACTGACTGAGCCACCCAGTCGCCCCATTTGTTTGCTTGTTTTTAAGTAGGCTTCATGGTTAGCACAGAGTGTAAGGTGGGGTTTAAACTCCTGACCCTGAGATCAAGACCTGAGCTGAGATCAAGAGTCAGACACGCAACTGACTAAGCCACCCAGGTGCCCCAAAGATTTTATTTATTTATTTTTTAAGCAATTGCTACACCCAGCATGAGGCTAAGCTCACAACCCTAAGATCAAGAGTCACATGCTCTACTGACAGAGCCAGCCAGGCACCCCTATAGTTTGTTGTTGTTGTTGTTGTTGTTGTTTTATAGTGTCTTTATCTGGATTTGGTGTCAAGATAATACTGGTCCTCATAGAATGAAGTTGATAGGTTTTGTTGTTGTAGGGATTTGTTTATATTATCAAAATGATCCAATTTGTTGGTATACAGTTGTTTAGAGCACTCTTTTATAATCCTATTTATATAAAATGTCTTCTGTTTCATATCTGATTGTGTGGAGTCTTCTCTCCGTCTCTGTATCTGTCTCTTTCTTATTCAAGCAGGGTAAACATTTGTCAGATTTTGTTCTTTTTGTGTTCTTTTCATAGAGCAAACTCTAGATTTCATTGATTTTTGTCTGTTGTTTTTCTATTTTTTGTTTATCTCTACTCTAATGTTTATTGTTTACTTCCTTCTGGCAACTTTGAGTTAATTCCTCTTTTTCTGGTTTCTTAAAGTTTAAAGTTAGGTTGTTAATATCCTTCCCTTTTTAAAATATAAACACATCTATAAATTTCCCTCTTACCACTTATTTTGCTATATCCTGTACGTTTTCATATGTTTTGTTTTTATTTTCATCTGTCTCAAAATGTTTTCTAATTTCCTTGTGATTTCTTCTTTGAACTAATGATTGTATGAGAGTGTTGTTAAAAAAAAAGAGTATGTTGTTTAATTTCCACATTATTTGTGGATTTTCTAGTTTTTCTTCTACCATTATCATCTAATTTTGTCTCATTGTGATTGGAAAAAATAGTATGATCTCAGTCTTTTAAAACTTACTAAGATTTGTTTTGTAGTCTAACAGGTGGTCTATCCTGGAAAATATTGTATGAACATTTGAGAAAAAGTGTATTCTATTACTGGGAAGAATGTTTTGTATATGTCTCTTAGGTCCAATTAGTCTATAGTGTTTTTTTAAGTCCTGTGTTTCCTTATTGCTTTTCTGTTTGGTTATTCTGTACATTATTGGAAGTAGGATATTGGGGTCTCCTACTCTTATTTTAAGCTATTTTTCCCTTAAATTCTGTCAGTGTTTGCTTGCTTTATAATTTTAGGAGCTTTGATGTTTGGTGCATCAAACATCATATTTATAGTTGTTATATGTTTTTGGTGAATTGGCACATTCATCATTATATCATGTCTTTTGACTCTTGTATTAGTTTTTGACTTAAAGTCTTTATTGTCTAATGTGGTATTTCTACTTTTCCTTATTGTTTGCATGAAATTATTTTTTTCATTCTTTTGCTTTCAATCTATGCCTGTCCTTAGGTCTAAAGTGAGTCCCTTTTAGACAGCATATAGTTGGATCCCATTGTTTTTGTTTCTGTTTTTTAACCCATTCTGCCAATCTATGTCTTTAGACATAGTTTAACCCATTTACATTTATAGTAATTACAGGAAGGACTTACTGTTGTCATTATGTTTTTGTTGTATGTCATAAGTTTTTGTTCCTTATTTCCTTCCTTACTTCCTCTTTTGTGTTTACTTGATTTTTTATAGTGATGTGTTTTGATTCCCCTCTTATCTCTTTGGTTCAGATTCTATATGTATTTTCTTTGTTGAGTCTTTTGTAAACTGATACCAGCTTAACTTCAGTCACATACAAAAATTCCTTTATAACTCTGCCTCTTCACTTTATGATATAGATATCACAAATTACATTTTTATACATTGTGTGCCCATTAACTTTGATTTATTTTCTATGCTTCTTTCAAATTTTCTGAAAGAATTAAAGTGGATATACATATCTAAATTTCAATAATACATGATTTCATGCTTGTCAATGTATTTAACTTTATTGTAGAACTTTGTATTTTCATATGGTTTTCAGTTTCTGTCTAGCATCTTTTCGTTTTAACTTGTAGTACTCTCTGTAGCATTTCTTGTATGGTAGGTCTCGAAACGAATTCCCCTCACTTGTTTATCTGGAAAGGTCTTAATTTCTCCTTTGTTTTTGAAGGATATTTGTGCCAGATATAGTAATCTTTGTTAGCAGCTTTTTCTTCAGCACTTTGAATATATCACCCACTCCCTTCTGGCATATAATATTTCTGCTGAGTATCCCATTGATAATTTTATGGGAGCTTCCTTATTTGTGGTTAGTTCCTTTTTCCCCTGCTGCTGTCAAGATTCTCTGTGTTTAACTTTCAACAAGTTGATTATATGTCTCACTATGGACCTCTTTTGGTTCATCCTAGCTGGAGTCCTTTATGTTTCTTGAATTTGGATCCAATTCCTTCCGCTGGGAAATTTTTGACCTTTATATATATTATCTGTGCCTGTTTCTCTCTCTCATCTCCTTCTGGGACTCCCCTAACACATATATTGGTTTACTTGATGGTATTCCATAGGCTTTCTTTACTTTCTTCATTCTTTTGTTGTTATTGTTCCTCGGACTCAATAATTTCAAATGACCTCTCCTTAAATTCATGATTTTTTATTCTGCTTGTTTCATCTGCTATTGAATCCCTTCAGCAAATTTTTCAATTCTGTTCTGTTTTTCATGTCTAGAGCTTCTACTTTGTGGTTTTTAATGAGATATTTATCTCTATAGTGATATTCTCATTTTGTTCATTTGCAATTTTTCTGATTTTCTTTAGTTTTCTTGTTTTTCCTTAACTTCTTGAGCACAGTTTTTATGTCTTCTTTTAGGAAGTCCAAAGTCTGTGTTTTCTTAGGATCAGTCTGGAGATTTATATTGTTCCTTTAAATAGGCCATATTTCCCTTTTTCTTTGCATGCATGGTTATATTTGTTGGAGCTTTGTCATTTCAAAAAGCCAATTTTCTTAATCTTAACAGATTTGCTGTATGTGAGAGAAAACCTTCACTAGTTAGCCTGGCATGAAGGCTTAAGGTTTTCTTAGGCCTTTTCTGGATGCATTTTTTCTGGGCCTGTACATTTCCTTTTTCCAAGTTTTCTGTATACATGGCTTCTTTAAAATGTCTTAGTATGTTTATGAGTCTCATTCCTGCTTCAGTATAGGATGTTGGGCATTCTACTGTTTTTCTTTTCCTACAATCTTACCTCTAGGTGTCTGTAGGTCTCCCATCTTATGTAGTTTTTACAGGTTGTAGTAAAAACTGCCTTCTATGATTTTAAACCTGAAATCAAACTGTACCACCATTTGCATCTGAGCTCTGAGTGAGGCAATAGAGAAAGCAGTCCCTTGGACAGGCCACAGGCAGGCCTTAATATTACGAACAAGTTTCACTCTTTTTCTGTTGTTGTGAAGGAGGAAACTAGAAATTGGATCACTTCCTTGTCAGCTGCATCAGGGAGAGGGTGGGACAAGGGCAAGCAAAAACACCATGGAATTTCCTACTGTTTTGAGTGTGGCTTTTCCTTGATTGTGTATTTGTTTGGTGCTGCAAATCCTTGACTGCTTTTCAAGAGTTCCCACAAAGTTGTTTTAGTCAGTCGGTAACTATTTTCTTGATATTAACATTGGGGGAGATGAGGGCCTGGAACTTTCTAGTCTGCTGTTTTGATGACATTACTCCATCAAATCTTGAATATTATAAAAAATGCTTTTTATGTATCAATTGAGATAATCATATGACTTTTCTTCTTTATACTATCAATGCTAATATAGCAAATATTGCATTATTGCAATTTATTTTTTTCTTGTTTTTTAAAGTTTATTTATTTTGAGAGTGAGTAAGTGGGGGAGGGGCAGAGAGAGAGGGAGACAAAATCCCAAGGAGGGTCCCTGCCATTAGCACAGAGCCCGAGGTAGGGCTTGAACCCAGGAGCCACAAGATCATGACCTGAGCCAAAACCAAGAGTTGGATGTTCAACTGACTGAACCACCCAGGCACCTCGCATCATTGCAGTTTAGATTAACTTCACCTCTCATTACTGGGATAAACCCCATTTAGTGATGTAATGTTTTCCTTTTTATATATTGTTGCTTTCTACTGCTAAAATTTTGCTAAAGATTTTTGCATCTATGTTCACATGCATTATTTGTCTCTCATTTTCCAATAATGTGTTTATTGGCTTTGATATCACAGAAATTCACCTTTATTTTCTAAGTGAATGTAGAATTTTTTCTTAAATGTTTGCTTAATATCAGTATTGAAATTATCTGGTCCTGAGATATTTTTTTCTGGGAAGTTTTTATTTATCTTTTTAAAGTTTATTTATTTTGAGAGAGAGTGAGCGAGTGGGGGAGGGACAGAGAGAGAGGGAGAAAGATAATTCCAAGCAGGATCTATGCTGTCAGCACAGAGCCCAGCATGGAACTTGAACTTATGAACCATGACATCATGACCTGAGCCAAAATCAAGAGTTGGAGACTTAACCAACTGAGCCACCCAGGCACCCCTTTTCTGGGTGGGAAGTTTTTAAATTTTGAGTTCAGTTTCTTTACTAGGTAAATTCTGTTAAGGTTTTCAATTTCATCTTGAGTCAGTAACTTTTGTCTTTTAAAGAATTTATCCATTGCACCTTTCCTGACATGATGTTTTTTTTATATATAATGTTTTTTCAATATCTATAGGATATGCAGTGGTCTTCTCTCACTTTCACTTCTGACATTAGAACTTGCATCATCTTTTTTTGTTTGTATTGTTTTACAACTTGCAACCTCTCCCTTTTTTTTCCCATGACTAGAGTTTAACAAATTTACTAAGTTTTTAAAAAGAACCAGTCTTAGGCCTCACTGATTTCTATCTCTTGTTTGTACATTTCTTAAATTTCTTCATTTGAAACCTAAATCTTAAAGCTATAAATTACCCTGTAATCACTGCTTTACATCTCTTGAGTTTGGGGGCATTGTTTTCATTTTAATTTTCCTCAAAATATGTACTAATTTTCTCTCATAACTTTCCTTGACTCTGGTTATTTTGAAATGTTTTGTTTAATTTGCAAATATATGAGCATATTTCAGATTTCTTTCTTTTTAAAAAAGTTTCTTAAACTTTATTTAAGAGAAAGATAGAGTGTGTGTGAGTAGAGCAGGGGCAGGGAGGAAGGGCGACACAGAATCCGAAGCAGGCTTCAGGCTCTGAGCTGTCAGCACAGAACCCATTGCGGGGCTCAAAGCCGTGAACCATGAGATCATGACCTGAGCTGAAGTTGAATGCTTAACTAACTGAGCCACGCAGGCGCCCCCAGATTTCTTTCTTTTAGTAATATATAATTTAATTCTGTTGTGTCTGAGAAGATATTGGTATTATTTTAGTTATTTTTAATGCTCTGGGATGTGTTTTATGGTTCTGAATTTGGTGTGTTGTGGTTACTTCTATGTAAAGTTCATAGTAACATTGGATGGAGTATTCTGTAGATGTCAGTTGGGTCAAGGTGGTTGACAGTTGTTGAAGACTGAAGGTCTGAGATTTTTTTTCCTCCTTGAATCCTAAGAAGTTAGTCTGTCACTTTTTAAAAAAAAAATTTTTTTAATGTCTGTTTATTCTTGAGAGATAGAGACAGCATGAGCAGAGGAGGACAGAGAGAGAGGGAGGAGACACAGAATCAGAAGCAGGCTCCAGGCTCTGAGCTGTCAGCACAGAGCCTCGACACGGGGCTCAAACCCACAAACTGCGAGATCATGTCCTGAGCTGAAGTCAGATGCTCAATCGACTGAGCCACCCAGGCGCCCCAGTCTGTCACTTTTTAATGACTGTTGGTGGAAACAAAGGGCTATATTACTCCTAACAAAGAGTATGACTTTGATGTATGTGTCTTTTCTCTTTGTCCCCTGTGTTCTCTGATGGGGGGGATGCAGAGTTCCAGGTACATACTGTTCATATATATGGATATGAGTCACAGATGAGAAACCTTCAGCTTGGAGTAGTGAAATCTTCTGTAATAGGCTGCACATAAACTTCCTTTTACCCTGGAGGGAGATATTATTTTAGAAGTAAACAAACCTGCCCTTTGCTTCTGATTAAGACCCTACCTCTTTTCTTGCAAAGCTGTTTGCTTTCTTGAAAGGATTGTATAGCACAAAGGCAGTCACTGCTTTGGCTTACAAAATGTGCAGAGATGCAAGAGACTTAAGGAGCATTGTCTCCCAATGACACTGTTATTCAAATCTTTTGTAGCCTTACTGATTTTCTGTTTTCTGCCAGTTACTAAGAGATGATGTTGAAGTCTCCAGTTACAGTTGTGAGTTATTTCTATTTTCAGGTTTGTCATTTTTTTGGTTTCATTTATTTTGAAGCTTTGTGATTGGGTGTAAGCACATTTAGAATTGTGACATCTTTGATGAATCAACCCTTTTATTATAATGAAATGTCTTTTTTCTGGTAATAATTTTTGTTCTGAAGTATACTTTGATTTTAGAGAGAAAAACAGAAAACACACTTTGTTTCTTTTGATTGGTGTTTGCATGGTATATCCTTTTCCATCATATTATTTTTAGCCTATTTGTGCCTTTATAAAGTGGGGTTTTTGTAGGTAACATATAGTTGGTTCTTGGTTTTTATCCAGTCTGACAATTGGTGCCTTTTCATGGAATGTTTAAATATTTCTCCTGATTATTGGTGTGCTGGGCTTAAATCTTTTGTATTTGTTGTTGTTGTTAAGTCCCAAACCATCCCAAAATTAATAGCAAAAAATAGTAATCATTTTAATTCCTTTTTGTTTTCTATCAGTCAGGAACTCAGGACACAGTGGGGGTGGCTTTCTCCACTTCTCAATGTCAGGGGCCTCAGGTGGGGAGATTTGAATGCTGCTAGTAACTGAGTTGAATGACTTGGGGTGGAATCATCTCAAAGCTTACCCTGTTAATTAATGGTGGTTGATGATGGCTGTTAGCTAGTACTCAACTGGGGCTATTGGCTGGAAACCATCTACACACAGCCACTGTGTAGGGCATCTTGGCTTCCGCACAGCATGGTGACTGGGTTTCAAGAAAATATCTCCAAAAGAACCATGTAGAAGCTGCCTGTTCTCTGTAACTTCCTCTCAAAAATCACAGAATGGCACTTTCACTTCAATCTCTTAGTAGCAGGTACAAGCCCCTACCAGATTCGAGGGAAGAAGACAGAAACCCCACTTCTCAACGTGAAGAGTATCAAAGATGTTTAGGGCTGTGTTTGAAGACTGCCATGTCTAGTATCTAGCTTCTTGTTTTCTCTTTTTCTCATTTGATCTTCATCACTTTTTCCTATACTCCTAACTTTAAAAAATATTATTTTTGCTATTCCATTTTATCTCTACTATTAGCTTAATGGCTATACCTTTTTATTTTATCTTGTAGTGGTTGCTCTAACACAGCACTGTTTATTAGAAATATAATGTGAATCACAATTATGTACTCTCTATGTAAATTTAATTTTTCAATAGCCACATTAAAAATTAGAGACAAAATTAATTATAAAAATATTATATTTAACATAATACAACCAGATTATTATTTCAACATGTAATCAATATTTACAAACAAGATATTTCATTTTTTTCTCTATACTAATTCATGAAAATTCAGAATGTAACTTATTTGTAACAAATCTCAATTCAGACAAGTCATGTTTTAAGTTTCAATTTGCTACAGGTGGCTAGTAGCTACTGTATTGGGCAGCACAGCTCCAGGATTTATAATATTTTGTATCATATAAGTATTTATTTTATTTGAAAGTATAATATATACATATAGTATATATGTGTATATTAGAACCTTACAGCAATTTACATCCATTTCTTCTAGATTTTGTTGATTGTTATGGTAGATTTTACTTATGAAAATTTTATGAACCCAGAATACATTGTCATTAATTTTGCTTTAAGCAGTCAATTATTTTTTTAACAAAAGTGAAAAGTAAAGAAAAAATCTTTTAGGAGTGCCTGGGTGGTTCAGTTGGTTAAGCAACCTGACTCTTGATTTCCGCTTAGGTCATGATCTCACAGTTAGTGAGTTTGAGCCCCACATCGGGCTCTACACTGACAGTGAGGAGCCTGCTTGGGATTCTCTCTCTCCCTCTCTCTCTGCCCCTCCTGTGTGTGTGCTCTGTCTCTCTCTCTCAAAATAAGTAAATAAACTTAAAAAAAATCTTTTCTATTAATACACATATTTGCCGTTTTCAGCACTCTGTTTCTTTGTGTAGATGCTCATTTTCATTTGATAACATTTTTTTTTTTTTTTAAAACTTAATGTTGCTTGGAGCATATGTCTGCTATTGAGAATTCTCTCCATTTTTGTTTGTCTGAAAAAGATGTCATTTCATCTTCATTCTTGAATGACATTTTCACTGAATATACAATTCTGTTTTGGTAGGTTGTTTGTCCTTTTATTTTAAAGATGTAATTTGATTGACTTCTGTCTTGCATAGTTTCTGAGAAAGCTATTGACATTCTTATCTTTTTGTTTATCTATGTCTTTTTCTCTCCTGGCTGCTTTTAAGATTTTTTTTTTATCACAGGTTTTCAGAAAGTTTGTGATGTATCATGGTGTGGTTTTCTTTGTGTTTATCCTAGTTGGGATGTTTTGAGCTTCCTGTATTTGTGCATTTATAGTTTTTATCAAATTTGAAAGAAGTTCAGCCATCATTTCTTTAAATGCTTACTGTATCTTTTCCTTCTTTTCTAGGACTCTAGATACATTATACATTAATGTACTTGATATTTTCCCAAAGGTCATTGAGATTCTTGTCATGAGTTATCCTATCTTCTCTCTGTGTCTACTTCATTTTGGATAGTTCCAGTTGCTGTGTCTTTTAGTTTAGTGATCTCCCTTTTGCAATATTTAATCTGCTTTAATTCAATTCAGTGTATTTTTCAGTTCAGGTATTGAAGCTCTAGAAGTTCAGTTTGGTTACAAGAATACCTCATTTTGCTGCATTTTACTTTGTTATGCTTCACAGATACTGCATTTAAAAAAAAACAAACAAATTAAAGGTTTGTGGCAACTCTGCATCAAACAAGTCTATCAGCACCATTTTTTCAGTAATATTTGCTTACTTTGTGGGTTTTTTGGGCCACATTTGGTAATTCTTGCAAGATTGTATACATTTTCATTGTTACTGTATTTGTTATGGAGATCTGTGATCATTAACCTTTGAACCATGCCCATATAATATACTGAACTTCCACTGGTGCTGGTGCTCCGCTAACCAGCCGTTCCTCATCTTTCCTCCTCACCTTAGACCTCCCAACAACACAACAATATTGAAATTAGGCCAGTTGATAACCCTACTTACAGGCTTGTAAGTGCGCAAGTGAAGAGTCACAGGTCTTTCACTTTAAGTCAAAACCCAGAAATAATTAAGCTTAGTGAGGAAAACATGTCAAAACCTGAGATAAACCAAGAGCTATGCCTTTTGCACCTGACAGTTAGCCAAGTTGTGAATGCAAGGTAAAAATTGTTGAAGGAAATTAAAAGTGCCAGTCCAGTGACCAACACACAAATGATAAGAAAGTGAAACAGCCTTATTGTTGATATGGAGAAAGTTTTACTGGTCTGGATAGAAGATCAAACTAGCCACAACATTTCCTTAAGCCAAAGCCCAATACCGAGCAAGGAAGGCCCTAACTCTCTTTAATTCTATGAAGGCTGAGAGAGGTGAGGAAGCAAAAGGAGGAAAGTTTGAAACTAACAGAGGTTGGTTGGTTCGTGAGGTTTAAAGAAAGATGCCATAGCCATAACTTAAAAGTATAAGCTAAAGCAGCAAGGGCTGATATAGAAGCTGCAGCAAGTTATCTAGAAGATCCAGCAAAGATAAAATATCAAAGGTAGCTACATTTAACGGATTTTCAGTGTAGACAGAACGGCTTTCTATTGGATGCAAATGTTATCTAGGACTTTCATAACTAGAGAGAAGTCCTGGCTTCAAAGGACAGGCTTGAAACTCTTGTTAAGGGCAGCTGGTGACTTGAAGTTGAAGCCAATGCTCATTTAGCATTCCAAAAAAGTCATAAGCCCTTAAGAATTATGCTAAATCTACTCTGTGCTCTAAATGGAACAACAAAGCCTGGTGATAGCACATCTGTTTATAGTATGGTTTACTAAATATTTTAAGCCCACTGTTGAGAACTACTCCTTAGGAAAAAAAATCCTTTCAAAATATTACTGATCATTAAAAATGCACCTGTTCACCCAAGAGCCCTGATGGAGATGTACAGTGAGATTAATGTTTTTTCTTAATGCCTGCTAACATAATATCCATTCTGTAGCCATGGATCAAGGAGTAATTCCAATTTTCAAGTCTTCCTCAGATGGATCTGGACAAAGTCCATTGAAAACCTTCTGGAAAGAATTCACCATTCTAGATGTCATTACGAATATTCATGATTTATGAGAAGAGATCAAAATATCAACATTAACAGGAATTTGGAAGAAGTTGATTCCAACCCTCATGGATGATTTTGAGGGGTTCAGGCCTTCAGTGGAGGAATTAACAACAGATGTGATAGAAGTAGCAAGAGAACTAGAATTAGAAGTGGAGGATGAAGGGGGGCCTGGGTGGCTCAGTTGGTTACGTGTGTGACTTTGGCTCAGGTCATGATCTCGCAGTTTGTGAGTTCAAGCCCTGCGTCAGGCTCTGTGCTGACAGCTCAGAGCCTGGAGCCTGCTTCAGATTCTGTGTCTCCCTCTCTCTCTGCCCCTCCCTCCCCACTTGGCTCTGTCTCTCTCTCTCAAAAACAAATAAACATCAAAAAAAAATTTTTTTTAAGTGGAGTCTGAAGATGTGACTGAATGGCTGCAATTTCATGATAAAATTTGAAGGGAAGAGGGGGTGCACCTTACAGAGGGGGAGCAAAGAAAGTCGTTTCTTGAGATCTAATCTGCTCCTGGTGAACATGCTGTGAAGATTGTTGAAGTGACCACAAAGGATTTTGAATATTATATAAACTTGCTTGATAAAGCAGAGGATTGACTCCAATTTTGAAAATTCTTCTGTGGGCAAAATGCTATCAAGCAGCATCACATGCTACAGAGAAATTGTTCATGAAATCAATAGTCCATTGATGCGACAAACTTTATTGCTGTCTCTTTTAAGAAATTGGAATAGCCACCCCTGCCTTCCGCATCTGCCACCCTGATCAGTCAGCAGCCGTCAACATCATCAAGGCAAAACCTTACACTAGCAAAAAGATTCCAGCTTGGTGAAAACTCAGATGGTGGTTAGCATTTTTTGGCAATAAGGTGTTTTAAAATTAAGGTATGTACATTATTTTTTTAGACATAATGGTATTGCACATTTAATAGACTACAGCATAGTATAAACATAATTTTTATAGGCACTTGGAAATCAGAAAATTAATTTGACACACTATATTGTGGTATTTTCTTTATTGCACTGGTCTGGAACCAAACCCACAATATCTCCAAGATATGTCTGTGGTTTTGTTGTTGTTGTTTTTAAAGTAAGCTCTGTGCCCAATGTGGGGCTCAAACTCACTACCCCAACATCAAGAGTTGCATGCTCTACTTGACTGAGCCAGTCAGGCGTCCTGGTATGCCTGTGTTTTTTAACCACCCATTTCTCCCTTTATGATGTTCATAATTTTCTTTAACATCTATAATTGTAATATATGCAAATACCTGCTAAGGTCTTTGCTTGCTAATTGCATCATCTCTGCATTTTCAACCTCTTTATTTAGACTGATTTTCTTCTTGGTTATGTGTCATACTTTGTTGCTTCTAGGCATATCTAGTAACCTCTTATTTGATGCCAGATATTGTGAATGTTACATTGTTGCATGTTTTGATTATGTTGTCTTCTTTATAGTTTAGTTTTGTTTTGTTTTGACAGACATTTATGTTCCTTGAAGATTAGGTCAGTCCTTCCCAGGCTTCATTTTATTTAAACTGTATTGAGGCGGATCTGTAGTAGCCTTCCTCCAGGGCTAATTTTAGCCTACTATTAAGATGTGACCCTTTCTGAGTGTCTAATGATTGCCTGAACACAGAATTCCAATGTCTCCCAGTCTTGTGTGATATCTGGGAATTGTTTATCTTTTTGTTATGGAACCTGGTTTGGATCACCTGGTGGAAGAACCCAGGGGCACTCAGAGATCTTGGAAGGCAGGAGGTTTATTTCACACTGGCGGTCTCATAGGAGATCACTCTCCAAAGGTCTGAGTTCCGAACTCGAGCATGGGGGACAATTTATAGTCTGTGACTTCCATATTAGTAGTAGTTTGGCGTGCGCTGGGCAAGCCGGGTAGGAAGAGGAACCTGGAAGGGGGAGTCTTTGGGCGGGGACTGGAATCCCCTGATCAGTCCTGTCAGCCACCTTATAACATAATTTTTCCCTATCATTATCACTCCCTGGCAGTTTTTTGTTTGCCCTTATGGATTTTCACCTGTATATACATGAATTATTGTTCAACCAAAGGTACAACTTCCATGTTGATTTCTGGAGGTTTTTCTCTGTCTGGCTCCCTTCTTTGGAAACACAAAGGCAGCTGGAATTTTAGGGCAAAGTCCATTATCAGTCTCCTTAACTTAGTGAGGCTTCTGTGCTCTGCTTGAAATGGCTCTCCCTGCTCCATGCTTCAGAAAGTGCATCCAGGCAGAAAGCCAGCCAATCATAGGACTTACCTCATTGGTTTTTCTACTTTCAGGGATCAGGCAGCCTGGTGCTTCCTCTTGTCAAATGTCTGAAAACATTTTGTCCAGTTTCCTGTCCAGGAAGAGAATAAATGCAATAGCTGCCTAGGATTAGAAGTACGGAAGATAACTGGAGTACTTTAAAAACCTTGAACAAATTTGTAAGAGTTTAGGAAATTGACAAGTCAGTTTTACAGATTAGCGTATGTATTAATATGCTACTTGCTGTCTGTGTAGTTAACATTTTCAGGTTACAAAGCTCTATTGTAACCTGTTCATTAGCATATGAATTGTAAGAGTTTACAGAATGTCCAGGAAATACTTTAAGAGTCTTTGTTTTTGTTCTGTAATCATTGTCCTTCCTTAAGGTTGTAAAATTAAAAAAAAAAAATTGTTGGGCCTCTAGATCAGATCAAACAGGAATTACAACGTTTTGCGACTGTGTAATGCGGAATGATTATGCACAGGCACTCTGCAACAGACTCCCTGGGTTTAAATCCTGGATCTACCACTTAATAGTTTGGTATTACCTGAGACAAGTCACAGAACTTCTCAGAAATACAATTTCCCATCTGCATGCAAAAACAATTTTGCTACCTTATAATATTGTTAGGAGGATTAAATTATTATATATGGTGAGTGTATGTGTGTAAAGTTTTAAGAGCAATGCTTGACTTTAAGTGCTCAACAAATGTGAGTTATTATTTCATTGTTGTAATTGTCGTACTAAGTTTCTGATTAGATTAAGATTTATTCCTTTAAAGCTCAGAATTTTTTTCACCATTTCAATTGGAACATCCCTTGTTTTTTTTTAACATGTACATTGTAGAATTTAAAGAATAATGAATACTTGTCTCTGCCATTCAGCATTAGCAAAAGAATATTATTATGTTCAGAGTCATCCATACAATTCAACTCCCATTATCTCTTACCTTGAATTTTCTTTTTATGATTGCCTTGCTTTATAAAACATAATTTGACTACATATTGAGTCATAAAGAACATATAATTTTTCATGCTTTTTTAATTTTATGTAAATATAATGACATGTATTCTTCCACTAGTTTCGCTCAGTGTTTTTTCATTTTTGTTTTTTGAGAGTCATCTGTACTGGTGTACATCAAGCTATAGTGCCTTCATTTTCACTGCTGTATAGTATTTTCCTTATTTCTAGGTTTTTGCTGTAACCCGCAGTTAGCTCTGAGTATGTCTGTACAGGCCTCCTGAGTTAGAGTTTCTTTAAGTACATGTCTAGAAACAGAAATTTCAGGTTGTAATCTTCAGCTGGCTGCCTGTGGGAGCAGATCAGAGTGGAAGTAAGTTGTTGCAGTATTCTAGGCAAAGGATTATAGGGGCTTGAACCAGAATGGTTGTTAAGTGATGGAGGAAAGCAGGTGTATTTCAGATTCATTTTGGAAATATAATCAACAGGTGTTGACATTTCATTTCACAAAAGTGGGAGCAGGGTGAAGAAGAGGGAACATCAAGGATGACTCCCAGAATTTTTTAAAAAGTTTTATTTATTTGAGAGAGAGAGAGAGATAGTGGGAGTGGGGGGAGGGGCAGAGAGCAGAAGAGAGAGAATCCCAAGCAGAGGTTGGGAGAGAGAGTATCCCAAGCAGGCTCTGCACTGCCAGCACAGAGCCAGACTTGGGGCTCAAACTCACAAGACTGTGAGATCATGACCTGAGCCAAAACCAAGAGCTGGATGCTTAACTCACTGAGCCACCCAGGTGCCCCGACTCCCAAAATTTTAAGTGGAGGTGCATTTACTGAAATGGGTACTGCTCCCAACAGATAAGGCATTTTATTTTGTTTTAATTCATACATGGGTATTTCTTTTTTCCTTTTTTTATGGTTATCTCATTAGCTGCCATTCCTAACGTCATGGTGCTTGCCTGTAGAATGCATTATTCTGTTTCCAATATGCTGCTTTAGATCTGATCTAAACATAGTAAGAACTAAGTAGTTTGCAGTTATATGTAATGACACTGAATAAAGACTCAAAAGGCTCTCAGGAATATCCTAACATTTGGACTTGTTATCTCTTGAATACATCTAGTACTGAGCTGTGTTGGTGGAAGTTGTTAATAGTTAGCTAAGTTTCAGATAGGTGAAGTATGATCCCATTAAGGTCTTTTATTCATACTTAAGTAATTTTAAATGCATTGACACTTAGCGGTACCTGGGTGGCTCAGTAAGTCAAGTGTCTGACTTTGGCTCAGGTCATAATCTCATGGTTTGTGGGTTCGAGCCCCGTGTCCAGCTCTGCACTGACAGGTCAGAGCCTGGAGCCTGTCTCCTCTCTCTCTCTCTGCCCCTCCCCGTCTCATACTCTGTCTCTCAAAAATAAATAAACATAAATTTTTTTTTTAAGTTTTAAATGCATTGACATTTAGAGGTAGAAAACAGTAATTTATATGCCAAGGGACATGGTAAGTACCAAGTCTGAAGCTGTGGACTTGAATCTTGGTCCTGGTGCAAATGAGCTACATAGTAGTTTCCTATTGCTTCTTTAGCAAATTACTGCAAATTTAGTGGCTTAAATGATACATTTTCATCTTGCAGTTCAGAAATCCAGGTAAGTCTCGCTGGACTAAATTCAGGTGTGGGCAGAGCTATGTTTCTTTTGCAGGCTCTAGGAAAGACTCCATTTCCTTGCCTTTTCTACCTTCTAAAGGCTACCCCACTTTCTTTGGCTTATGGCCCCTTCTTCCACCTTCATAGCCAACAAGTCCTTCTCAGACTGCCGTCTCTCTGATTCTCCCGCTTCTGCCTCCTATTTCTACTTTTAAGGACCCTTATGATTATACAGAGCCCATCTGGTAATTCAGGATAATCTTATCATTAGCACCTTAAATTCCATCTGCAACCTCAGTTCCCTTTTGCCTTGTACAGAAACGTGTTATAGGGGCGCCTGGGTGGCTCAGTCGGTTGAGCGTCCGACTTCAGCTCAGGTCACTATCTTGCGGTCTGTGAGTTCGAGCCCCGCGTCAGGCTCTGGGCTGATGGCTCGGAGCCTGGAGCCTGCTTCCGATTCTGTGTCTCCCTCTCTCTCTGCCCCTCCCCCGTTCATGCTCTGTCTCTCTCTGTCTCAAGAATAAATAAACATTAAAAAAAAAAAAAAAAAGAAACGTATTATAGACTCCAAGGAATAGGACACATGTGTGCATGTACACACATACCTGCCACAAACTTGGTGCTCACAGGTCAGACACAGGCAACTTGAGTAGCTTTCTTATCTATGAAACAACAACAACAGTAATGATGATGAGATGATGATGATAATGATGATAATGCCACCAGTATCACCTCCAGAATTAAGTGTACAGGTGGGGTTTTTTTGGGGGGCAGTACTTGTTTAAAAAGTAAACAATTTGCAAATGTAGCAGGTATTATTTATGTTGTAGTTTATACTGAAGCCAGTATATAATTCAAGAAAACACTTAAAGGCTCATAATACACTTTAATCTTTTATCTCTGTGTCCATAAATCAGGCACTTTAAAATTCAGGAGATATGTATGGATTTTAGTGTGTTCTGTACAATGTGTATAAATGACATATTTAAAGTATGCATAAGCTCTAATCCCCATTTTATTTATTTAAAAAAATTTTTTTTAAGTTTATTTATTTTGAGAGACAGAGTGCAAGTGGGGGAGGGGCAGAGAAAGAGGGAGAATCTCAAGCAGGCTCCACACTGTCAGCACAGAGTCCATGCAGGGCTTGAACTCCTGAAACTATAAGATCATGTCCTGAGCTGAAATCAAGAGTCAGATGCTTAACAGACAGAGCCATCCAGGTGCCCCCCCCATTTTATTTTTGTTTTTTAAGCTAAGTAGGTGGGAACAATAACTTTATGAGCCCAGGACCAATGGCTCTATTGCAAACTTCTTAAATTTGAAATTGTATCAGATTTATCAAAAGGAAAGAAAACAGCTTCCATATTAGAAGGCATGTAGTAAAGAATATATATGGATG
Source organism: Acinonyx jubatus (assembly GCF_027475565.1). Taxonomy (NCBI): domain Eukaryota; kingdom Metazoa; phylum Chordata; class Mammalia; order Carnivora; family Felidae; genus Acinonyx; species Acinonyx jubatus. The sequence continues at coordinate 64,177,067 of NC_069391.1, forward strand.
ATTTTTATCTTAAAATGCTTGTGGGTTAGCACGAGTCATTTAAAGAGTTTAATGCTTTACTCCTCTCTGAATCCCTTCCCTCTTCCCTGAAAAGTTTAGTAGAAGGTGGAGACGAAGAGCCTGACTGCAATCAGAGCTGTTTGTGTCCTACTTATAAATGTAGTCTAATCTATTAGTAAAGTTCTAAAATAACATTGAAAAGGAACTGTGAATCAGCCTGAGGCATTTAACTCAAGTGCATAATTTTATGAACATATATATGTATATTTTTTTCTCCATTCATTGGAACAGGGTAAATTTTGTTACATTAAGCCTCTAAGCATAAACTGCTTTATGGTTGTTAAGGTCAATGCATAGCTCACACAGCTTTGTGTCATTTTTTACTTTGTAGCATTTTGCCAAAGATAAAGCATGTAATGAAGTAAGTAGGGGAAGGTTGTAACACTGTGAAAGAGATACTTGGGACCATCCCTTCTTGTCCCTGCCCCAGCACTGAGTAATGGAGCCATCTGCAATCCACAGGAGCATACGTCCAGGAGAGAGATGGAAATGTTAAGGCTCCTGGAGGCCAGCACAGTTCAAAGTTGGTTTTCTCAGTCTCGGGCTTGTGGTTTTGGGAGATTTTATGGCTTTCTGAGGTATGTTTGGGAAAGAAGGATCCTCATTCCTTGCTTAACCTATGCAAATAATCTTCAAGGACTTTGATCACTAGGAAGAGGGAGACTGTCATCTGTCTTCCAGATGAAAGGCTTGTCTTGGCAGGAACGTTACAGAGATGGGTCACAATTTTTTGGTTGTTTTGATTTTATGCTTCTAGAAAGGATCTTTAAAAAAATTCTTATGGTTGTTTTGTTTTCTTTAATTCTTCTTGGTTTCTTTCCTATTTAGTGATGGAAGCCACTGCTAGCTCTCTTTGTGAGCTCACTCACACACCCCTTCCTTCCAAGGGCCAGGGCCCTGACGTAGATGAGTTTAGGTGGAGGTTTGGAGGTCTTACCCGCCTTTGGGGCAGGCCTACCTGCCAGTTTCTGGTGGAGCCGACTTGTCCTTTTTAAAAAAAGACTTTTAGGAAAAACTTTGTATTGCCTTACTCCTACAGAGAAGACCTGCCATTCCTAGGTGACAGCTCCTTCAGTGAGGGTGGGAGGGTGGGGTCAGGTAGGTTGGTGAGCCAGGATTTGGGTGTGCTCCCATCCTTTTCTGAATGCCTGTTCTTGGGTGTCCTGACTGATTTAAGCACCACCTGGGAATAACACTCCTCGAAAAGCATGTGTTTAAAGCCATATTACTGTCGTAAACACAGTTACACAGAAAGGAAAGCAAATTTTTGATAGAAAACAAAAGTTTGGGGTAAATAGAGTTTTATACCTGTATCCCTTAGTATTCTTTTGTGTGTTTAATCATTGGACAGAAGTAAGGATAAGTTGTTCCTTAGTATATGTTTAACCTACATCTTAGCTACTTATTAAGGAATTTAACTTGGGCTGTTTATCTTCTTTAAGAGGATTGAAAGGGAATTTGGCGTGGCATATCTGTTTTCATGGTAGTGTTAGATGTATGGTTAGTTGAACCATTTTTGTGAAAGTTGAAATTGTAATATTAAAAGTATCCAGTTTTCTAGCCGTTTGTGCACATTAAAAATAGCTTGCTATTCATGTTCAGTGGTTTTCTTGTTAGACAATGTAGGGGACTTGCCACAACACATGCAACAGATTATAAAAAGACTGCAAATTTAATAATTACAACATGGCGCAGACTGTTCTGGCAGATACTGGAGTACAGCACTCTCTTTAATCACAGTGCTTCCCATAGTGTGGGTGGTCACGGTCCGCAGACCTTTCAGGCAGCGCAGTCCCCTTTGGAGAGGGATTGTGAGGCAGAGCTCAAGTAAACAGCATTCCACAGGCTTTTCAGGATTTTCTTTTTGAGAGAGGATAGCATTTCTTTTTAGCTTGCTTTTTCCTCTCTCTTCTCCTTTTCTAGACTCCTCCTCTAAATGTTTGTTGCTTAAATTGTTTGCTTTTATCAGAGGAAGCAGATGCTATTGCTTTCCTTGTCCAGTGACTTAAATATTTTTTTTCAAAATTATGTTTTACACTTCAAAATTTTCTTTCAGCACAAAAGCTGAAAATGACCTGTAGGATATGGTGATCATTACAAGTTAGCAACTTCTACTAGAAAGCCTTGGTAAATGAATTTAATCAGTTTATTTCCTTATTTTATTTTTAAAACATTCAGTATCTTTCCCTTGTTTCCTTTGATGTTTGTTTGAATGAAAATCGGAATCATTTGCAAAGTTTTTTCTTCCTTATTAAAACATGTTGTCCTTGCTGGCCTGTTTTGATATTTAGTAATCCATTTTCCCCTTTTATAAGCTTTTATTACCCTAGCCTTTAGTGTTTATGAATTATTAACAAAAGAAGCAAGTGATGGAAATGCAAAGTCATTAGTTTTTGTCCATGAGAATTAGGAGTTTATTAAAGCTTTGGTCAGTTTTCCTGGGGAAGAGTTATTTTTAATGATAAAGTGTATAAATGGTAATGTATTATATGAAGCTTTAACATTTTCTTCCTAAAAGAGTGATTTTTAAAAGAAAGCCTTGGAAAAATAGATATGTTAATAGGAGACCAGTTAATATTACAAATGTATACCCTTACCTCCTCACCCCTATTGATTTCCTTAAGGGGATAATGTCTTATGGCTTAAAATTATAAACAGCTGTTCCTAGTCTTCAATTTGTTTTTTATAAAACAATACTTTATACTATTTTATATTAGCATACATAATTAAGTAATATAAAGGAGATTTTTAAAAAACCAGAAAATAGTTTGCAATTGTATTTCATAAGATACAGTCCCTAATAAAGTCATATTATACTGTACTTTTTTCCATAAACTGATTATAAATAAATTGCCTACAATTACAATTGTTAATGACATTGTCAAAACCAGCTTAAAGAGAAAGCAGAATGATTATATACTTTAGAAGGAATATCTTCCTTTTAAAGTCTTACCTGTAAAAAATCCATTGCTATAGTAGTTTTTTGGAGAATTTAATTGTTTTTCATGAAAGCACTTACAAAATACTTCAGTCATTTTCATTTATGATAAAGCTAATCTAATTCTCTGTTCTGATGCTACTAGCCAAGCTTTAGATCACCACGGCTTAATTTAAGAAAAAAATTGCTGGCTAATCCCCTTTGGTATTTTGAAGCTATTTTGGGCACCCTTTGTTCTGTGGTAGTTACTGTCTGTATATGGGGAGCCATCCTGTGTTTGATGTGGGACCCTCTGGCAGAGGGGATTGGAACTTGAGAGTCTGGGTGCAACTGGGACAAGTTAACGATGCTGAATTTAACTTTCTTTTGGAATTGTCTTTCATCTATAAATTGAAGGATTACATTTAATTTTAAATGGAGTACGGGTGAGGCAGGTTGGTTTTGGTTTGAGAAATTACCATTTGGAGCTTAGTAACCATATCAAAAGCAGGGATGTTGACATTTTTTATTTTAATAGTACTGGTTAACATATACTTAAGACTGAGTGTTCAGTCTCCCTTTCCCTGAGCTTCCTGATGGGTCTCAGAATTTGCCTTAGGACACCAGGGTAAACCCTCCTCCACAGAAAATGTGCTGTAGAGTTCTTAATGCCTCATTTCAGGCACATGTTGTGGTTCCCATGGAGTGGCCTGTTTGAGACCCAATGAAGGTTCAGCAGGTTTCTATTCATAGATGTGCTTTCAGAACATTTCCCTAGTTACCAGTATGTAATTAAGCTGATAATGTCCTCATAGCAGAGATTCATGGGTATATATAGATGTACCCCTTGAATGCCTTTCATAAAAAAGATGCTTAGCAATATGAGAGACAGAAGTAATATGAAGACTAAAAGACTGGATGTACTATATACTTTTTGGGGTTTCTTGAATGAAATTAAAGTGAATATATTACATGAATTTAGATTACTATTCTTGAAATTAATTTCCTTTCCTGGTCTTTGGTCTATAAAGAACATACTGACATAGTACAACATGGTGTTTAATATGTTCCCAGTGATGTTTGCAGTTCTGTATTACCCTTACTCCACCATAAGTGTTAAGTATTCATCATTGTGTTTTGTGTTATTGATTAGTGTCTCTCAAAGTGTGGTCCAATGATGCTTTGGTCTCTAAGAGATCTGCCATATCAGTCCTTTTCTAGCTATGTATCTTTGTGATGCTGAATTTTTTTCAAATATTGAGCCAAAGGAACGTATCACAACAGATTGAATGCGGCAGCAGATATGAGAATACAGGTGTTGTCTTTAAGCTAGACATTAAAAAGATTTGCAAAAAATGTGAAACTGTGTCACTCTACTCAGAATTATTTTGTTTTGGAAAATATAGTATTTTCATAAACAATATTGTTACATGTAAAGGGTTTTATTATCTCTAATGAATAGATAACATTGTAAATATTTCTGAGATTTATTTTCCAATAGGGTAAATATTAATAGATAAAACCTATGTAAACAAAATCTCTTTGGGGATCATAGGACCAAAAAATTTAAGAGCTGCTATTATAGATATTGGGACTATTGGTGTGGTTCTCAAATTAATACTCTGTTGGTTTTTCTGAGAGTCTGATCCAAGTGAGCCTGTAAAGCATATGAAATTAGCCCATAGCCATGAGGTATTAACTGTCCACTGTACACTTTTAGGACATTTTCATGATGTGTCTTTTTATAAATGAAATATCTATCAAGTAAAACTTCCAGCGTCCTCTTATAAATTTAAGAAGGAGCTATAGGTAACATAGTTATGATCCCTTTCACTTATTTAATGGATAATTCATTCTAGTTTGACGTCATCTGTACCCATTTGTATTTTAATACATGGCTTTTATTTTAACAAACATAGATTGCCATCTTTCATGACAATTCTTTGGCAATCATAGAATCTATAGCAATTGAAATAAGTGTAGACTACATCAGTCTTAGATGTAGTTGGGATATTTCTAACCACATTTGTCTCAGTTACCTAAATTTTTAAAAATTTTTCTATTGATTTCCAGTTTAGGGATGTAAAAGAAAAAGAAAGTAACTGGCAAAATAGCCATTATTTTTGCTTTTATTCTTACTTTAAACCTTCTATTTTTAGTTTATCTTGCTTTGTAAATGAATCCTTTAGAATGTGATTACTTTTGACTTGGGAGGGGCTAACTGCCCCATGGAGCAAACTTCTGTATTGAAAATGGAGATAGATAAGATTTCGAATGGTTCCATTGCCTCTATTTAGAATTGCCATAAATCTTTAGAACAAGTGATTGCTTATCTTCCAAGTATCTTCCAGAAACAGACTATGCCTTGGAAAATTATGGCAGTGTGGATTCACTATTTGTGTAGGAAGTTGTGAAACTTCTGACCCATACCGGGAGAGCTGGCTCTTTCTTCAGACCAGCCTTTCTCCAATTAACCCCCTGTCCTCTGTGCTTAGAAATCCCCACTTCTGCTGGGTAGATTTCCCCAATTCTCCTCATAGCCAGCAGCACCCCTGAAGTCTTCCACTGAGTCTCCAGTCACATGGTTGGGGAGGAAGTTTTCCTCTTTCTCTGAGCTTAATACAGCAATTTTGTATATGTGGCATTTTAGGTGATTTGCATGATAATGAGCTTACTATGCTGTATATTGAGTTCTGCCAAATATCTAATTAATTTTTTCAGTTTTCTTCCAAGATTATAGTAGTCAAGAGCCATCTGTCTTCTGTATTACATAGTGCAGCTGCAAATGCTTCTTTAAGCAGAATGTAGGTGTGTATCTTATAGAAAGCAGTGCAACATCGCTAATCTGAGGTTTGGAGTATATTAAGGGACTTGGTTTCTGGAAATCTTTTTAAGCTTGGAAACCTTTAAACCTGCTATTACCTATCATTTAAAAAGGAATCTACAACTGTCTAAGCAGGTGGCCTTCTGTGTCTTGACTGGTATTAGAGTGTGGTGTTTCTTAGGCAAAGGGAACAAATTTAAATCACTAGGTGCTAAACCAACAGATTTCAGTGTGGATTAGTTAAGAACTATTGTAGTTCTTGTTATGTGGTGGCATAAATGTGGTTTTGTTCCACATTTAATTTATATAGAATCTGTCTTTGTTCCTTCTTCCTTCCTCCTTTCCTTTCCTTTCCTTTCCTCCTTTTTTTTTTTTTTAACTGAAAACAGAAATAGCAATTTTGTTAGTGGATTGCTTTGAAGGAAAATGCAGAAGGAAGGACAGAACTGACTGGGCCTGTGATTACATTTTGTGAGTGTGGATAAGCACAGGCTTTAGGGCTTGCCAGGCCTCCAGTTATTTGGCTTGGTTTTTTTTTTTTTTTTTCCCTAACATTTCCAAAGGTTTTGTTAGTGACTTTCAAATGGAACTTCAGGCCTTGGAACAGTTCCATTAAAAAGTTGTGTGGTCTCAGCCACAGTAGCAGCACAGTTTATTTTTCCTGTACTAGTTTCACAGAGGTTAACTGAGCTGGAATTGATGAGAGACTAGCAGCGCAGGGGGGACGAATGTGTTATATGTAGCTTTTTCCCTCTTGACTTATTTAAAAAAATGCATTAGCAGAGTTAACATTTGCCTCTTTCTGAAAAAGGAAACAAATCAAACAATTCTAAAATGCTTAATACTATACTTATGCTACTAAAGTTTAAAGCTTTCAAAAATGACCTCTCTTTTGCTAATTGTATTTAAAAATTTTTTTAACCTTTATTTATTTTTGAGACAGAGAGAGACAGAGCTGAATGGGGGAGGGTCAGAGAGAGAGGGAGACACAGAATCTGAAACAGGTTCCAGGCTCTGAGCTGTCAGCACACAGGGCTTGAACTCATGGACTGTGAGATCATGACCTGAGCCGAAGTTGGACACTTAACCGACTGAGCCACCCAGGCGCCCCAACTAATTTTATTTTTATATTACAGAGTACTAGATTGCATTATATGGATTTGCTTTCTTGTTGGGAGAAGTACTATGCTTTACAATTTGGCATCATCTCAGGTACTTGTTCTAGAGAGTACATTTTGATTGTCTAAATCCAGAAGAACACTTGACTATTACATTCATGATTGAAGCAGGCTTATTCTTCAGGTGCCTTTTATTCCTTAGATTGTTATATGTTTTAAGAAAAAGTTATCTTGGGGCACCTGGGTGGCTCACTTAAGCATCTGACTCTTGATTTCGGCTCAGGTCATGATCTCACGGTTTGTGGGATTGAGCCCTGAATTGGGTTCTGTGCTGACAGCATGGAGCCTGCTTGGGATTCTCTCACTCCATCTCTCTGCACCTTCCCCACTTGTGCACTTGCTCTATTTCTCAAAATAAATAAGTAAAAACTTATAAAAATGACACAATAATCTGCTATTTATATGTGATCTGCTTATTATACATGTATGTTACTTGAGAAATCACTAGATTCTAATAAAAATAACAATTATATTAATACTTTAGATTTTGATGCTGTTTTGTAGATTTCAAAGCAAATCCACATCTCATTTAATTCTCAGGACGACCCTATGATACCTGCAGGACATGTAAAATTATCTCCATATTTTAGATGAGATGAGACATGTAAGGAATTTGCCTGAACTCCTCCCCTTCCCCCCATTTGGTATGTGAAAGTACTCCACTAAACATCTTACTGTGCTTCTATGAAAGTGAAACAGCCAGTCTGGCTTCTGGGTACACCTCCTTTGTATTTTATAAGATGTCATGTGGATGAACAACAGGGCTATTTTTTATAATGCACATTTTTTGACTGTTTACAAAGTGACACACACTTTGAGATAATGTCTAAGATTCAGGATTCCTAACCGCTGTACTACATTAGCTCTCAATAGTGACTCATTTGCACAGGTATTCAAATACCAAATATTCACTGATATTTCTGATAGCATCTGTTTGCATTTGTCTGTAATTTTGAAGATTTGACAATGAAAATTTAGAAATAAGAGATTTTATCCTTTAGATTTATACCAAAATAAAGAAAAACAGTTTTAAATGCTATTATCAGTAGCTATACTACATGGAGTAGATAGATGGCAACTAGTATAAACCATCCTAAAAATAAAACAGGTGTTTCCTAAGGAAAAAAGAAAGCTGATATGAGCTGTGAGAACTTTTCACCTAATAGATGACCATTTTCTTGTATAGAAGGTTCTTATAATATAAAACTTTGCAGGGAAAGTAAAATATGGAAAGATCTCATCTAAACAAGAGTCATTGTACCAAGGTGGATGTGCACCTTTCAAAACCTGGAAGTAAATGCTCATTCTTTTTTTCTTTTTCTTTTTTCTTTAAGTAGGCTACATGCCCAATGTGGGGCTCAAACTCATGACCCTGAGATCAAAAGTCAGACGCTCTACCCACTGAACCATAGCAAGGCACCCCTATAAATGCCCATTCTTAGAATGGAAACCAAGGACCAGTGTTTTTCCCCTCCTTCATTCTCCAAATGGTATGCCTATGGACACTAGGCCCTACCTGTGCTATGCTGAACACACAGTGGCACTCAAACTGACCCAGGCACTGCCCTGTGGAGCATATTGTCCAGGGCACAGATTGCCATCAGTTAGTGCTGACTCAGACCCAGCAACCCTGTAATCTAGCATAGTAGCAAGCAAAGGAAGGGGTGGCGCCCGGCTGGCCCAGTAGATGAAGTATGTGACTCTTGATCTCAGGGTTGTAGGTTCAAGCCCCATGTTGGGTGTAGAGATTACTTAAAAAATAAAATCTTTTGGAGAGCCTGGGTGGCTCAGTCAGTTGAGCGTCCAACTTTGGGTCAGGTCATGATCTCACACTTTATGAGTTCAAGCCCTGCATTGGCCTCTGTGCTGACAGCTTAGAGCCTGGAGCCTGCTTCAGATTCTGTGTCTCCCTCCCTCTCTGCCCCTCCCCTGCTCACATTCTGTGTCTCTCTCTCTCTCTCTCTCTTTCTCTCTCTCTCTCTCTTTCTCAAAAATAAGCATTAAAAAACATAAAATAAAATATTTTAAGAAAAAACAAGGAAAAATCATATTATCATATGGTAAATCATTATTATGTCCATTAACACAGCAAAAAGCAGTTGATTAAATCTAACACCCATTCATTACAAAAATTTCTCGATGAGTTAAAAATAGAGGGAAATTACCTTAACTTGATAAAGAGCATCTACCAGATATCTATACTAAGAGCGTCATATTTAATGGTGGAAAGTTGAATGTTTTCCCCCTTTTTTCTCATAGCACTGGAAGTTCTAGCCACTGTTATCAGGCAAGAAAAAGAAATAAAAACCCTACATACTGGAAAGGATGTATTTTTTTTAATGTTTATTTTATTTTTGAGAGAGGGAGAGAGCACGTGCTAGCGGGGGAGGGGTAGAGAGAGAGGGAGACAGATGATCCGAAGCTGCTCTGCTCTGACAGCAGAGAGCCTGATGCCAGGCTCGAACCCATGAACTGTGAGATCATGATCAGAGAGGAAGTCAGACGCTTAATTTACTAAGCCAACCAGGCACCCCACTGGAAAGGGATCTTAAGGACTGTGGGGACTTTGAAAGTGTGGCCTGAATGAAGTATTGTTTTAAGGACGGTGGTACATAGCAGAATTCTCAACACTTTTAGACTCAATGCCAGTTTTTTAGAAGACATTTTATAATGTCTCCTTAGCTATCCTGAAGTGAAATTCATACTCTTCCAAAACAAAGCAAAACAAAACAAAAACAAAAAAAAACCCACACAGTATGTCACCTTTACTATAAAATGCATGAAATAATATACATTTCAAAATGTAAGTGCTTTGACATGACCTTAGAAGACATAATAAATAATCTGAGGTATGTATCTACACACACACATATGAGAATGTAACCACCACAAACGTAGACTGATATAAGAGAGTGATGTGGCAGTGGGGAAAATACAACGAGTAGTCTTGCCTTCTGCAGGGTGACTTTCCAAAATGACAGACAACTCCTGACAAAGCTCTGACTAAAATGCACTAAAACCTCCCCTGATAGACATTGGAAGTTACATTTTTTGAGAAGTAAGAGGATGTCAAAACATGCAAAAAATGATTTGTGTTTATATGTAAAATAAATTCAGGCTCTAAGGGTAGGTATTACATACCTGAAAGTACAGTGGGACATATGAAAGTTGTGTCTGACAGTTCACTGTTACAAAACATATTTCTAATCCTCCTTGACTAGTAAATACCAGTAGAGCCACAAATTTGGGAGGGGAAAAAAGGTGGGTTTTGATTGGCCCCATTGAGAACCACTGTTCTGGTCTACAGCCCTTTTCTGCCTAATATCTACAGTATTTAATGCCAGTCAAGTGTGGTAGCGTTTTAGAAATTCCATCATCCCTAGCTCCTGCTGGGTCATGAAGCATGTCTTACTGCTGTGAGTGCCGGCTTTGGGTGCCTTTAGTCCATCTCTAGACCTACAAAGCTATGGCTATTGCATCTGGCCTGAAGCCTTGTGCCCATTCTAGGGGTCTGAGTCTCAAACCTCTGATTATATTTTTGCTTGTAGGCCATCTACCTTCCTGAGGTTGGCCTCTCCTTTAGGGACTCCGGAAATTGGTCATTGTTGCCCACTTCACTATAGTTTTGGGGTCCTATGGCAACCTGTGCTGTTTTGTTCCACCTACCAGGAAGGTCTCTTTGGATGGCTCCAATCAGTTTATTTATTTATTTTTTTTAATGTTTATTTTTGAGAGAGAGAGTCAGAGAGCAAGTGGGAGAAGGAACAGAAAGAGAGGGAGGCACAGAACCTGAAGCAGGTTCCAGGTTCTGAGCTGTTAGTACAGAGCACAACGAGGGGCTTGAATTCATGAACCGTGAGATCATGACCTGAGCTGAAGTCGGACACTTAACCGACTGAGCCACCCAGGCGCCCCATGGATGGCTCCATCAGTTTAAAATGTGCCCAGATTTACACATTGTTTTCTGGCCTCTGCATAGTAGCTCCTTTATGTTGACTCAGGGTTCAGCGTTACAGCAGCAGTGGTAGCAGTAGAAAGTTCTCCTGTCCATGCACCACTGGTTTTCCTAAGGAGCCAGCCCAGCACTTTCAGTACCAACAAGCCATGCTTCCTGCAGAGACTATGAGTGTGTGCAAAAATAAGCACGATTGTAGGGCTGTTAGCATAATGCCTAACACAAAATGGTCAGTACCTGTGGACTCTGATTAGCATGCAGTTCCTTTTTCTTTTTACTATATTTGGCTTTTTAACTTGAGAACTTTGAACCTGGGAGTTCATAGATGGGCTTCAGAGGGTCAGCAAATTCCATGAAATTGTATTAAAAGGTTATTGGTATGGATAGCTTTCCTGGAAGTGTGTTCACAACTTTCATCAGATATTCAGAATAGGTCATATGGAACTTCTGTTTCTAGCTATTGCAAACTCAAAAACTCTCCTCCTGAGAATGAGAAAGCCTGGACAATATATTAAAAACATGCCTGAAGGCATGGAAAAGCCCATAAAATAGTAAAGGCTTACCATATCAGGATCCAAGTAAGGACAGAGGCCAAGGGAGGTGAACCCATTGTTTGGGGCTGAAGGTGTCCACAAATTCCGGAGGAATCAACTTAATAAGGAGCAAGGTGCTTTTAACAGCATTGTGGGGCGAGGAGGATACGAATTAGAGTCCATGGGCTACCAGTGAGGAAGCCCTGTGGAGCCCTTCACTTTAGGTTGGGACCTTGAGAGTAAATATGAACTGAAGTAGACGGGTCCTCACAAGGAATGCAGCTTTGCTTCAGATCATCTTAGTTTGCTGAAATTGGATTAAGATGGTCCTGAATTGCTCGTGCTTCAGGTCTAATAGAAGCCTCCTTGGAAGAAGCTCATATCATCTTGGTACCTCACATTATTTCTACCAAGATTTAGTAAATGTAATATTGGCACAAAATAAAAATAACTAGGCACACAAAGAGTCACAACAGCAAAATTGAATCCATAGATACAACAAGACAGCAACACGGACACATAGGAATTTTAGATACTGGCATTATAAGTCTCAGACTTTAAAATACCTATACTAGGGGTACCTGGGTGGCTCAGTTGGTTGAGCATCCGACTTCAGCTCAGATCATGATCTCACTTATGTGTTTGAGCCCCACATCAGGCCCTGTGCTGACAGCTCAGAGCTTGGAGCCTGCTTTGGATTCTGTGTCTCCCTCTCTCTCTGCCCCTCCCCTACTCACACTCTGTCTCTCTCTCAAAAATAAATAAACATTAAAAAATTTTTTTAAATGCTTATACTAAATCAATGTGCTATACCATTTTAATAAGCAAAAGAAGACAAATCATGTTTTCATATCAATTGATGCAAGTTAAAAACACTTGAGGAGATCTAGTACCCTTTTATGACAGAAATCTCTCAGTGGGTTAGGAATAGAGGGGAATTAACTTAATACAGAGCATCTACCAGACACCTACAACTAATAACATCATACTTGATGGTGAAAAATTGAATGCTTTCCCCCTCTGATCAGTGACAAAGCAAGGGTGTTTATTTTCATAGCACTGGAAGTTTTAACCACTATTATAAGGCAAGAGAAAGAAATAAAAGGCCTATATTGAAAAGGAGAAATAAAACTATCCCTATTTGCAAATGATATTACTGTCAATATAGAAAATCCCAAGGAACCTACCAAAACAAAAAAAAAAGGAAAAGAAAAAAGGAAACAACTCTTAGAACTGATAAGTAAGTTCAGCAGAATTGCCAAATAAAAGATCAACACACAAAAGTCAACTACCTATCCATATACTAACAATGAACATGTGGGAACTGAAATTAAAAACAATATCACTTATAGTCACCCCTAAAGAAAATGAAATGCTTAGTTATATACTTAACAAAAACAGGGCTGTATAATCTAAAAATGATAAAAATAATACAATGCTGATTAAATTAATTTAAAAAGACCTAAATCCACAGAAAGACATATAGTATTCATGCAGTGAAAGACTCAACATAAGAAAGATGTCAGTTTTCTTCAAATTGTTCTGTAAGTTTAAAGCACTTCCCAGCAAGGTTTTTTGTACACATAGACTTATCCTAAAACTTATATGGAAAGGCCCAGGCCCTAGAATAGGTATAACCATCTTGACAAAGAAGAATAAAGTGGGAGTAATCACTCTTTTCAATCACAAGGCTTCCTATAATAGCTACAGTAATTATATCAGGTGTTATTGGCAGAGGCATAAACACATAGATGATTGAAACAGGATAGACTCCAGAAATACAGCCGCGCAAATAGGCTCAACTGATTTTTGACAAATACAGAAGCAACTCAGTGGAGGAATTTCAACAAGTGGTGCTGGTGTACTTGGACATCAGCCTAAACATGACAACTTATACAAAAATTAATTCAAAATGGATCAGGAACCTAAACACAAAATGTAAAATTATAAAACTTTTGGGAAAAAATAGAAGATCCTTAGAAACTGGAGCTAGGCAAGGAGTTCTTAGACTTACTACCAAAAGTACAGTACATGAAGGGAACAAAAGTCTCAAAACTCAACAGTAAAACCACAAGCAATTCAATTAGAAAATGGGCGGAAGACATGAACAGACATTTTACAAAAAGGAAGTACAGATGGTAAATTAAACACATGAAAAGATGTTCAAATCATTAGCCATCAGAGAAATGCAAAAAATAAAATCACAATGAGATATCACCACACACCTGTCAAAATGACTCCAAAATAGAGCAGTTAATGCTCGTGAGGATGACGAGGAAGTGGATCACTCATATGTTGCTGGGTAGGAACATGGCAGTGGATCCAGTTTCACACTAAAAGCAAGTGCCTTACCTCTGTCACTGTGGTACCGGCTTTGACAATTAGACTGACTACTGACTTCTCAGAGAAGTCATGAAGGCTAGAAGACGGTGTAATGAGATTTTCATATGCTGAGGGGTGGGGGTGAAAAGGCTGTCATTCTTTTCAGAATTAGATATTTTCAGACAAAAAGCAAGAGAATTTATCATCAGCTGACCCACAGTAAAGGAAATGCTAGTGTTGTTCTTCCAGAAGGAACATGACCAAAATAATCTTCCACCCAAAAAACAAACAGAATCAATTCTGGTTTTATACTCTGTTTGGGCCAGTGAGTTTCAGCCTTGGCTGCACATCAGAATCACTGGTGGGATTTTTAAAAAATAACTTCCGTGTCCTTCTTCAGGGGGTTTGATGTGTGGCCTGGGGTCTGATGATACTGATGCCCAGCCTTGGGTAAGAAACAACTAGAGTGTTGTTGGGCTGGAATAATACAGTGAGGTAGCAGAGTGGTAACTGTAGCATGAGAAGCAAGTGGTATCATGGCTAAAATTGAATCTTTCCTTTGCCTGGGCCTCTGCCTTTATACTTCGCGTGTCTTGGTTGAAAACTTCCCCACAGTTCCTCCTCTTCTCTTTCATTCAAACCAAGTCCTGTGCATCCCACCTGTGTGGTATGTCTCCCTTTCATCCTTTCTTTTCAGTCCTTTGTTATCAGGGCACTTCAGGCACTTGCTGCCTTTTGACTTTACGTGATAGTTGGCTGTTAATGGCAACCTCCAATGTCTTCTTCCTCTTCTAGTATGCCTTGCACAGTGTTGCCAACCCAGTCTTCGTAAAGCATTGCTTATGCCAATACCCTCCTCAGAAACATTTTCATTGCTCTTCATTAGCTGCAAAATAAAGCTTAAATTTAATAGTTTTAAAAATATAAATCAGATCATTTTCATTCTAAATACCCTTTAGTTTCATCCTGTTATGCTTGAAATGACATCCCCAGTTCCTGTTACCACAGCCTTCAGGATCCTATGTGATTGGAACCCTGTTTTACCTCCATCCTGTAGCATCCCATTCTACTCCCTGCTCACACGGCCTAGCAACACTGGCCTTCTTGGGGGTTCTGCAGTGTACTTTCTTATTTGCCGTTGCTCTGAACTTGCTGATTACTGGCCTGAAATGCTATTTCTTCCTTTTCTTTAAGGCCTTGGTCTCATGCTCAGCCTTCAGAGTTGCCTCCCTTCCTTATATACAGTAAGCCTACTCTTTCTTCCCTTTTTTCTAGTCACAGCATCCTGATCATCATCTCTTATCATTGTGTATTTTATTTATCCATTCCTTCCTACTTCTTTCCTCACTGGAAGGTAAACTCCATGAGTGCAGCAACTTAAACTGGCTTGTTGACTGTTACATCTCCAAAGTGAGGTACATATTAGGTGCTCAGTGCCCTCTAACTTATTTTGAATATGGATACATTATGGTAGAGTTTTAATAGTAAAGCAACTCTCTCACAAGAGACTCTTGTTTTTCCACTGGTGTTAACAATATATGAATTTATGGTTACTGACTGAAATCCATTCTCACATGTAACCTTTGGATGAAGAGAGGCCAGGGAGTGTGGTGGAAAATGAAACTGTGTAGGAAAAGACTGACAATCTGGGGGGAAACAAGCTGGGAATAGAATTCTGTATTTAGGCCAGTTCCAAGAATCTTCACTTTGTGTGCATAGTTGTGTATCTCTGAAATTTCCATAATGATCTTTACTCTGTCGCTTCTATAATTGTTAGTAATAAAAAGTTCAGTTGCATCAAAAGTATTTTTTGCTTAAAGGGCATGTCAAAGGGGGTTATGTTAAAAACTCAAATTTGTGTGGTGTTCTACAGTTTGTTCATACATAAATGCATTTAACAATCCCTTGTGAAAAATATATATTCATTTTGAAAATGAGAAAGCAAGGCTCTAAATGTTAAGAAACATTTAGAAAGCTGACTGGGTTGGAAACCAGGACTTGGGTCTTTGGACGTGTAGTCCACTTTCTGTTTTATTACTGGGTTTCCCATTATTGGATGTCAAGTTTCAACTGAAAATATCTATGGCAGGAACTAGAGAGTGAACAGACTTTCTTGTCCTTGAATCCTGGAGTAAGTGAAGGTGACTACTGCCAGGTCAATGCTCTGAACCACGTGATGGCTACCTAGTGATTTCCTCCTGTTGTTAGCTCCAGGAAACGAACTGTTTACCTAGGTTTAGCTGAACCACAGTGGTAACTGAGCTTCTGATTTTCACATTCTGGGGGCTGATCTCATTGTTCCCTGGATCTCCATTCCATTAGGAAATCAGTCTCATCAAAACTGTTACTGCACTCAAAACTCACAGAATTTCTCGCTATAATATTGTTTTGCCCCTGAGAAGACTATATCCTGACACCCCTTCTTGTTGCCTTATGGAAAATGGATCTGGGTGGAGGAGGCAAGAATAAAAAGAGGGAAAGCAGGTAGCAGGCTATGACAGCATCTAGATGAGAGATCATAGTGGAAGGGATCAGAGTGAAAGCAGTGGTACTAGATGGGGCGCCTGGGTGGCTCAGTCAGTTGAGGTCCGACTCTGGGTTTCAGCTCAGGTCGTGATTCTACGGTTTTTGTGAGTCTGAGCCCCACATCAGGCTCCATGCTGACAGTGTGGAGTCTGCTTGGGATTCTCTCTTTCTTCCTCTGTGTCTCACTGTCCCTCCCTGGCTTGTGTTCTCTCTCTCTCTCTCTCTCTCTCTCTCTCTCTCTCTCTGTCTCTTGAAAAATAAATAAACATTAAAAGAAAGGAAGGAAGGAAGGAAGGAAGGAAGGAAGGAAGGAAGGAAGGAATGGTACTAGAGAGAAGGACACCAGGATAGCTGATAGATCAGATATGGAGGATGAGGGAAAGGGTATGAAGGATGAATCAAAGGTAACAGCTAAAATTTTGACTTGAACAACCATGTGGATGGTGACATTTACTCAGATGACAAAGACGAAAAAGTGGTTTGGGGAAGGTTGGAATAATAGTAGTCTTAGACTTGTTAAATTTGAGAGATCTGTTCCACATTCAAAGACATCAAGTAAGCCAGTTGCATATATGAATCTGGAGCATAGGAGAGGGAGCAGGGCTGGAGCTAGAATTTTGGAATGTGTTGCAGTCACCCAACAAGAATGAGATGGACCTCCTGACGCCCTCCCTAAATTTGGTTCTGATGTAGAGATCAGTGGCTCACACTTAAACCAAGAGGGCACTGCACACATACTAAGAGGGTATGAAAAGATTTAGTACTCATATAATGGGGCTTTCTAAGGAGATGAGAGCTGGCTCCCCAGCTGTTCCAGAAATGACTTGAGAGAGGAAGAAAGGAGACTGGTTTGACTTTTATGGTGGTTAGAGGATGGACTTGGGCAGGAGTTGCCATGTGTAAGCCACAGGAAAGAGCACCGAGGCTTTCTTATCAGCTTCCTTGTTAGCTGTTGAGATATAGAGCAGAAGGGGAAAGGGAGCAGTGGGACTTGAAAGCTCATAGCAATCTGATATCAAAAGTGGATTTAAACTCTTTATAACAGAAGACTTCAGTAGTAAACGGTGTCTAAAATGATAGAACTAGAAAAGATCTCCTGGAGGTTCACAATGAGCTCTGAGGGCTCCAAAACTTAAAAATCAGGTTGAGGAAAAAGTACCAGCATATTAGACTGGATGAAGAGAGAAACGTGTATAGTGTAGTATGCCACCAGCTAAAACAAAAATGTTTCAAGCGAATGGAAGCCGGGGACACAGTGTGCCCCACCCCACTGTGGCATGTGCTGAGTGTGTGTAGAAGGTGGTGGCTCTGGGAGAAGAGCCAACACCTAGGATGCTGCTGAGGAGGTGAGCAGTCTAAGGATAGAGGCGGGTCCGTTGGTTTGCATCATGGAGTTTAGATAAGTGAAATGGTGGAAGCCAGATTGGAGAAGACCGGGGAATGAATGTGAGGTGGGGAAATAGAGAAGGCAAGTTTAGACAGCTTCCTCAGGAGACTGCTAAACAAGGAGCAAGAAATAGGCAGTAATTAGGAGGGAGATGTTGGATTAAGGAGAACTTTTTTTTTTAAGTTAGATCTTAGAGCATGTTATGAACTGATGTGAACAGTCCAGTGATGATTCCAGAGAGCATGAGGATCACTGCTATAGAGAGTCCTGGCGAAGAAGGTAGTAGGGGGTCAGAGTCCACTTGGACACCTGTACTTTGTAGGAGCAGAGACACACTTCTCCCCTTCAGAATAGGGGGAAAGACAGAAAACGGGGCTGTTCGTATAGGTAAGTTTATGAACTGGTTGGTGACGATATGAGAGAGTTCCAGGCTAATTGCTGTTTTCTCAACTATGAGACGAGGTCCTTAGCCAGGAGTTGTGGGAAGGGGGCAGTGGTGTGATGAGAGAGGAGGAGATATGAAATAATTGCTCAGAAAGTTGTGGAGCAAATTGACCACAAGCATAGGAGGGTTGTGAGGCAATGCTGAGCCCATTCATGGGGTGTGGTGATGAAATCAGAGCCAGAGCAGGCGGCTCAGGTGTCTGATGTTCTCACCAGTGTCAGGTGTGTGGGGTCTGGTGGAGACAAGGTAGAGATGGGTTCACAGGGTTGGGATTTTACAAGGCAAGTACTTCAGCACGTCAGGGTGAGGGTGGCAAGCAGGGAACTGAGGGTGCTTGCAAAGGAGTGATCATTTAAGCTTGGCAACATGGTTATTAAACACGTGACCTGCTTACAGTAAGTATAAAGCGTACGTTTCTATGTCTCCCTACCTATGTCTTTCTATAGTATGTGATTATAGATATATTTCAATGCCATTGTTTGAATCATTCATACCGCTATTTTAGTTCAGGCTTTTTGATTTAGTTCAGGCCTTTTGATTTTGGTTTTTGGAAAACCAACTGTATTTCTCCCCCTGCCTCCCCTCCCCCCGCAGTGAGCAAGCAAGAGGTTCTGTAAGCAAAAGTAAAAGTTGAAGACTTTGTTATGATTGGACCTGTGTTTGGAAATTCTGTGAATTGTGTTATGTCAGCATCCTGCTCATGGAATAGGCTATGTAAACAATGGGTGTTGGGCGGTTCTATGAATGAGCAGCCTTCCTTCTCACTTAACACACTTAACCACTGCAATTCTCCAGATTTCTGAGTGTTTATTTCATAGTAAAAAGGGCTCTAAAAATACCAGGCCAGTTAGGTTTTTATTGTAGATCATTTCATTGAAACTGCAGTGGGACGTATAAATTTTAAAAAGAAAAAAAAAAAACCCTGAAAGCAGGATTTTGAAGGAAAAGCTACAGAAATCTGTCTGTAGTAATTTGTTTTGGCTATGGATGTGAAAGTGTAAAAGAGATGTGAGTAACTTTGCTTCATCTTATTGAGATCAATTAGTACGTTTAATTGATCTACAAAGGATTTGAATAATAGCACACCAGAATGTCCAAATACTATGCAATCATGACAGTATTGCATATACCAAGTTTTAAATTAAAAGAAATTCTCTTTTAGAAGTTGATTTTCAATTTATTTATAACATTATTTTTTTAATTGTAGAGGCATGTCAGACCATAATTTGAGTGTTCAGAATGAAATGAGAAAAGGATTAGGGTGGATTAAGCATTAGGAAAGGGACCAGGACCACAAGTCATACCAGGAAAGATTATTAGTTGGGGTATGCAAGCTAGACATGAGACCCGGGAGCACCGCAGGGAGTAGAAGTTAGTGGGAAACAAAGAGATAACCTTAGAGAAAACAGACTCAAACATTTCATTGTTTCAGACTGCCAGATAACAACAGGGATAATAAGTTGTATTGATTATGAAGATTAAAAGTATGGACAGGAATACAAAATACAAAGAAAACTAACATTTTCCTTTCACTGGGCAGGAATTTTTGCCTTCCAGGAACCCTGACCTTCTTCACTGGCCCTGTGGACTCTCTGACAATGTCCTCTCCCCAGAAGCAAGGACAGATGAGGTGGGAGGGAGGGTATTTTGAAAATGAAGTCATGATAGGAGGGAGGTGGGACAAGAGCCAATGAGAATTTTTTATGGAGAGGCCTGCATGAAAAATACCAGCTTGCGTGTATCCTGAAGCTGTGGCCACAGTGACACCACACTTGCTTTCCTGGGAACCCCAGAAGACAGAACTTAGGGAGAGAGAGTGCAAATCATGTCTCTAATTTGGAGACATTGAAAATATTTAAGTTCGATAGAAGCAATTGTTAATGTTTGATTTGTGGGCAGATTATGAAACAGAATGCATCAAAGACTCTTCTCTCTCTCAGTCTCTGTCTCTGTCTCTTCCTAAAATGGGCAACTTGTAGATATTTGGCCTGTCTCAAAGAAATTGGGTCAGCCCTGGCACTGAACCATGAGAATTAACATTTATTTAGCACCTACTATGAGCCAGATCTCTAGCCGGGTGATTTTCCTACCTGATTTCTTTCAGTCCTCCTAACCTTGAGAGGTATTATTTTCTCCATTTCAAAGATATCTTAGAAACTGAAGCTTAGTGACAGTAAATGATTTTCTCCATTGAGCAACAGAGCTGCTAGGTGAACCTAAGTGTGTCTGATTCCAAGTTCCGCTCTGGGATATTTCCACTCTGAACGTATTCTCATTCAGCTGCTTGAGTAATCTTACTACATGGGATGGTGTAAGGCTTATTTGGATCATTGTTAGAATAGATTTTGGATCAGAGAAGGATTAACTCCAGCAAAGGTAGGGAGGTGATAGGAAGATGTGGGCTTCTCTCTATTGTCTCAATTTTCCCGCCAGTGCATAAAAGATAAATACACAGGTGTTCAGGTTGTGGTCAGCTGCTAGAGTGGTGATCCTTAAACTTCACAGTGCAGTGAGGTGGGTAGTGGTCCTCTTGGAGAAGCTCTATACCCAGAGGTTTTGATTCAGTGGAATGTCTGCATGGTATTGAGAACCAGATGATTCTGATTGAAGTGTCTCCACATCACACCAGGAGAAACACTGAGGTAGGCGACTTCATTTTCACTGGTTCTTCCTCGGTCTCTTCATCTGTTTCTTACTTGATTATGAGATGATAAACCTGAAGATGATAGCCCCACTGTCAGATGAATATATGCAAGACCCAGCATTGTGATGATTCAGAGGGCAAAAGGTAGACCTTGACCATGATAATGAAGACAGAGAAGGTTAAAGATACCCCAAACCCAAGAACTGAGTTACTTGGCTGTCTGTTATATTCCATCCTAACTCAAACTGAGATTTACAACAGAGCAGCTACCAATGATCAGGGACGTGCTATGAGCCAACACTCTGTGCTGGCTACTTCCCATGCATGTACCTATCTTAATTTTGTAACAAATGTATACAATCAACTTTATCATCTGCATTTAATAGAAATGGGAACTGGGGAGGCTATTTAAAAAAAAAAATTACCCCAAGATCATATAGCTAGAATCAAAATCAAAGTCTTCCTTTTTCCTTCCTTTCCTTTTTAAATTATACAAATAATACATCAATATAAATGTCTCACAGACCAAAAAAAAACAAAAAACAAAAAAACAGAAAACAATTCAAACATAGGAGCCTTCATATCCCTCCACAGAAGAAATATCTGGTATCAACTGACTGTACAGATAGTCCCCAACTTACAAGGGTTCAACTGACAATTTTTTGACTTTACGATGGTATAAAAATGACCGCATTCAGGAGAGATCATACTTTGAATTTTGAACTTTAATCTTTTCCCAGGGTATCAGTGGGTGATCAATCCTCGTGATGCTGGGCAGTGGCAGCTCCCAGTCAGCCAGCGATTGTGAGGGTGAACAACCCCGTACACTGACCAACATTCTCTACCCACATGGACAACCATTCTGTTTTTTTCCTTTCAGTACAGCACTCCATAAATTATATAAGATAGTCAACTTTGTATTATAAAATAGGTTTTGGGTTAGGTGATTTACCCCAACTGGGGGCTAATGTAAGTGTTCTGAACACATTTAAGGTAGCTCTGGCTAAGCTGTGATGTTGGGTAGGTTAGGGATATTACATGCGCTTTCCGTCTTATGATATACTTAATGGGACATAATGCTATTGTAAGTCATGGAAGATCTATAGATCCTTCTAGTCTTTACATTTATATATGAAAATACATTATTTTTTTATGTTTCTTTTCATATAAATGGAAGTATGCTGCATGTGTTACTCTGCAACTTACTTTCTTCACATAATACTAACTTCTGTAATTCTTCCATATCAATTACAAAGTCTTCTTTATATTGCCAATACTCATCTTTATACCAGAAACAACAGGAATATGCAAAACCCCTAATCCAAACTAATTTTAAAAAGCAGGTGTATGTTTAAACCAGAGCTTCTTAGCTGGGACTGTTTTGCTCTTGAGGGGATTCAGCAGTATCTGGAGACAGTTTGGGTTGTCACAACTTGGAGCGGGCATGGCTACTGGTGTTTAGTGGGTAGAAGCTAGGAATACACAGGACAGCTCCCAACAACAAAGAATTAGGCCCAAAACGTCAATAGTGCAGAGACTGAGAAAAATCTAATCATCTTAAGGGTATTTCAATAGCCCCATGAAGGGGCTAGATCAGTACATAGTTTCTCAGCACTAACCTTTACTTAAAAGAGTGCTGAGTAATAAATCCATTTGTTTTAAATGGTAGGATTTCAAGTTTTCTCAGGAAAAAAGCAATTGTACTCTGTCCTCTTCCCTGATTTGGAGTCATATTTGAACTTTAATACCTCACAGTGTATGGTTTATGAGAATGGCAAAATAATCAATGACTACTTATTGAATCTTGCTTCCTAGTTTCTTGAACCATACTTCCCCATGTAATAGGGAAAGGTGTTTCTCAGTACATGTTTTGTATGATTAATTTTCTTTCATAGTAAATTGCTCACTAAATTAGACTTTGTCCACTTTGGCTTAAGTAGATACTCATTCTAGAAAATTAAAAATCATTTAATAGTTTCAATATTGAATTGAAATAAAAGGAACTATGGTAATTGCAGATCTATTAGATTGAACCTATCATACCCAAATGAGACTAATAAGACTGTTAACTGTTGGAAACAAATTGTCGTGTTCCAAGTTGGATACTGGCATTGTTTAGGTTAATTTATTCAGACTAGTGTTTTGGGTTGAAAGAAATAATGTAGTAAGTTCTTTATTTTTAAAACTTTACTTTTATTCTAAAGGAATAGTTTTGTGTGTGTGTGTGTGTGTGTGCGTGTGTGTGTTGAAGTTTATTTATTTATTTTGAGAGAGAGAGAGTGCACATGTGGAGGAGAGGCAGAAAGAAAGGAGTGAGAGAGAATCCCAAGCAGGCTCCACACTGTCAGCTGGGAGCCTGATATGGGGCTCAATCCCACGAACTGTGAGATCAGACCTCAGCCAAAACCAAGTCACGAGCCTAACCAACTGAAGCACCCAGGTGCCCCTCAAAATTATGTTAAATTAAACATCTGATTTTTAGAAAGAACATACTAGAAATAAATCCATATCTTTAACTTAGGACTCATTTCTTCTTGATTTGGATTATAAATTATGCTAGTATCTGATGGTATGCCAGTTACATGTGCCAGTTGCATTTTGAAATATTTTTTAATTCTTAATTTATAGAAATAACAAAAAAATACTGTGGAAGCTTGGAAAGTGTTTTTAATTTACAGGATTCTAAATAACTTCAAGCATTTGTATCTTATTTCTTTCTAGTTTTATCAACAACAGTGGGTATTGCATTATATCATAATATGAAAACAGTCTGCCTTATAATTTTAGATAAGGATTTCAGATTTTAGAAGAGTTAGCAGTGAAACTACATCACCACAATGATATTTTTTCCTTGAGAAATCTCAGTATTATGGGTGCTTCAGACAAACAGGCACAGAATCATTGCGATGGTGTAAAATATTTAATTCGCTTTATCTCACTCTGTCTCTTAGAACCTTTATCCAGAAGTAATTTGCAGAATTTGTAGTTCTGCCCCTTGTGTATGTGTCCCTGAATAGCACCTTGTTTAGTGTACCTGCTTTTAAACTTCATGGAAATGGAGTCATGCTGTGTGTTTCTGTAATTTTATTCTTTTCCTTAGCATATGTTTGAGTACTTGCTTTTCTCTGTGAGTTTTAGACAAGCTTCAGAAGTCCCACCAAACAAAAACCTATTTAGGATTGTTAATGGCACTCCATTGAGTTTGTATGAGAATTTACTTCTTCATGACATTGAATTTTTCTTGCTGAGGCTATAGTATATCTTTCCATTTAGGCAGGTCTTTAATATATGCTTTTTAAAGTTTTGTAACATTTATCTTCTTTGTTGTTTTGTTGCGTAGTACTATGCACAGAGCACTGCTGGTCCATTTTACTTTATAGAGGATTTTTCTTCTTTTTCAGTAAAGTAATATATTTAGGTGGTGCTTAGATGTTAGTCTAGATTCTAGACTGTGTTTCTTGTCAGGGGGCAATGATAATTTAAGATTGTGTTATTAAGAAAATTAGCCAATTTTCACTATGGTATCTAATTTAGGAAACTAAATCACTTGCAATGATATAATTAATTGGGTATTTTAATATTACTTAAGTATAACAAAAAGGATAATAACATAAATGTTTTACTAGATATTTACATAAAATGCCATGGGAATATAAAACAAAGTGACTAATTCAGTATTTGGGCACATGTATTTTTATACAATAAAGGAACCTGCCAAGTATTCAAAATGGTAGCAGTTCTATTGGCCGACAACTGATAGACCAGATGCTTTGGTAAAGGCTTGAGAGAAGATAAGATTAAACATGTTGTGTTATACCTTGAGGATTAAATTTTTTGGTCAAAATTTATTATTTTATCCTGTAATGAGGTCACAGAGGAATCCTGCAGTGATTATATTGTTCAGTAACTGTAAATGAGCAATTCATTCTATTTATTTTTATTAAGCTAGTGTTTATTTTTATTTTTTTTCTTAATTTTTTTTATGTCTTTATTTTATTTTGAGAGAGAGACAAAGTGCAAGCAGAGAAGGGGCAGAAGGAGAGGGAGACAGAATCTGAAGCAGGCTCCAGGCTCTGAGCTGTCAGCACAGAGCCCAAGGTGGTGAACCCACAGAAGTCTGGCGCTTAACCTACTGAGCCACCCAGGCGCCCCAGGCTAGTGTTTATTGACTGCCTATTATGTGCAGTGTAGTGGGCTAGCTTTTGCTCTAAGGAATATAAAGATAGTAAGACTGTCCCTTTCTTGGGGAGCCAGTGGGCTAATGAGTAGAAGAGGAAACAGGTAACTACAGTGCAAGGCAGAACTTGGTAGGCACTGTCAGAGAACTACAGATAGGGTACCATGGAGATTTCAGGAGAGTACAATTTCATCCTGTCAGGCACTGGAACAGGAGTTTGGAGAAAGATGGATTTTTGAAAAATATTTGTAATTTTGGCAGCTAGAAATGTGTGGAGGTTGTTGGATTTCTCAGGATAAGGAAATGGTATGGAGGTGGGAAAGGGGAGGATGAATGTGGTGACCAGCAGGGAGCCTGCTGTCACCAGATTGCAGAGATCAAAGAGAAAGACCAGGAGAAGTAAGTTTGACCAGGTGGGCTGAAGCCCTGTGTGGTGCAGGGGTGGGAGAGGTAGTGGGTGAGCTGTGCTGAGGCATCCAGCAAGGGCTGGGAGCAGGAGGATTGACAGGAGTATTTGCCATGTATCTTTGCTCTGCCTACTATGGCCTTTCCCATAGTTCTTTCCCACCAGTTCTCTCTCTCCTTCCCTAGTTGTTTTCTCTGTCCGTCCCATTACACAGCCTATCTTCTCTCTTTCCCTGCCTCCTTCCCCTCACTCTTGCTGTCCTTACCCAGCTATCAGAATCAGCTCAGAAGTCATCATCTCTGGGAGCACTCTGAAACCCTACAGTTGGAATTAATCATTACTTCCTCTGTTCCCACAGTGATTGTCTTACCCCCTCGTTGTAGCACTTACTGCATTCTGTCTTCTATTACGGCTGTTTCCATCTCCATCTCCCTTCCATGGGCTGCAGGGGCTTCATATCCCAATACCGTAGGAGAGTGGCTTGAATACAGATCACACTCAAAATGTTTGTTGAATGAATAAGGGATCTTTGTTTAAACAGTTTTTTATTTATAGTATGTATAAAGAGCTAGATGCAATAGAGACCAAAGTGATGGAAATTCTAAAAGACTTTAATGATCAGATGAAGAAATTGTTTGGAGAAGCATGAAATATGTGCTCTGTCTCAGTTCAAGAAGATTGACCACAGTTTGGCTTTCCTAACCCTCTGCCTGAGCAGAAACCACAGCCCTTCTTCCACAACCCAACAGTGAGCCAAACCACAGCCTCATTGGTCCAACTTTCCTAACCCGCTTGTGA
Source organism: Acinonyx jubatus (assembly GCF_027475565.1). Taxonomy (NCBI): domain Eukaryota; kingdom Metazoa; phylum Chordata; class Mammalia; order Carnivora; family Felidae; genus Acinonyx; species Acinonyx jubatus. The sequence goes on from NC_069391.1 coordinate 64,203,239, forward strand.
ATGTGCTGCCTGTTCAAGATAGAGCAGATACAGTGAGGTGAGGACAAAAAGAGCACCTGAAAACAAGGGCAGTGGATTTTCCTCTGGTTTATTTAAAATGTCTCTCCTTAATGAAAGTTCATCATAAATGGTATAAGCATTTTTAAAATGGCTTTTTAAATACTAGCAGAGTTCCTAAAACTCCTGCATGAATCAAAATTGGACTTCAGATGTTTTGCCCACAGCTGTGTTCATTACTGCACCTTCCACCCTTGAAGGATCTTAGACCACAGCCAGGATGATTGAATGATTTGCACTTTTTCTTTAAGCCCTTCAAGTCAGAGCCTGTTTGTTTACATTCATGTCCTTTTTGTTGATATTGATTCCTGTATTCAGAAAACTAGTTCTTCATCAGTTCATTAGTAAAATGAGAAGATTGAAATAGAGAATCTCCAAGACTGCTCTGTTGGCATTTACAAAAGAATCAATTATCATACGACTGTAGGAATGAATTTTTGTCCAGGTGTTAGATGCCTACAGAATCTTGAATGGTTTTGTGTTTAATGGTTTTCTGGTAGCCACTAGGTGGCAGTAAAAAAAAATTCTTAACAATGAGAACTGCTTGTCAGTTTTTAAGTTTACTTTAAAAAAGAGATTTGAAGGTCTAAAGTTTGAGATGTCTGGAAGTTATGTAACCATAGCCAGACCTCAATATGCTGTTTCTCAGGACCTATGCTTATTTTATCCAGGAATAAAACTCTCTTGGCCCTCATAGCAGTTTGTATTAGGGAATTATGGGAAAAACAGACATAAGTTAAAGCATGTAATTTTATTTTATTTTTAAAATTTTTTTTACATTTATTTATTTTTGAGAGACAGAGTGAGACAAAGTGAGAGTGGGGGAGAGGCAGAGAGAGAGGGAGACACAGAATCTGAAACAGGCTCCAGGCTCTGAGCTGTCAGCACAGAGCCCGACGCTGGCCTTGAACCCACAGACCGTGAGATCATGACCTGAGTCGAAGTTGGATGCTCAACAGACTGAGCCACCCAGGCGCCCCGCATGTAATTTTATTTTACAAAACATTTTTTTTTTAATGGTTATTTATTTCTGAGACAGAGAGAGAGCATGAGTGGGGAGGGGCAGAGAGAGAGGGAGACACAGAATGTGAAGCAGGCTCCAGGCTCTGAGCTGTCAGCACAGAGCCTGATGCGGGGCTTGAACCCACAAACCATGAGATCATGACCTGAGCCGAAGTCAGTTGCTCAACTGACTGAGCCACCCAGGCACCCCTACAAAACATTTTTTATGATAAAAAGTAAGCCGTAGAGGATCTTAAGCTGAAGACCAATCAGATTTGCATTGTTATGATAAAAAAAAATTATTCAAGCTGCCTCATGTAGAGTGGATATAGGGAGGTTCCTTATAAGTTTTGGCCATAGAGTAAGTAACCCCAGCTTTGGTAATAGTAGAAACTTTGGAAATGCAGATAGTTTAAAGAAGAAATTTTAAATCACTACTAGAAAAAAATCCGTTTTAACTATTGGTTACATTTCTCCCTAGCATTTTTTTTCCATACAAAATTAAAATCACATCAAACACAGTTTGACACCTTGCTTTTTAAATTGTTGCATTGTCATTAAATATCTTTTTACAACATAATTCACACTGTTGGATAAACCATGATGAATTCAGCCAGTTCAGTGTTGTGTGGAGTACTTTTGTTGCTTGCAGTTTTTCACTGTTATAAGTAATGCTGCTTATGAGCCTAAAACATTCATTAAGATATATTCTTGGAAATTAAATAACTGGGTAAAAGGATATGAATTTTAAGGTTTCGGCTACATAACATCAAGTGACTTCCCAGAAAGGCTTTATAAATTTGTGCTCCCAACAACAGCAGAGTACCCCTCTCACCACATCCTTGCCAACACTGAATATTACAGTGTGGGGTTTTTTGTTTGTTTGTTTTTGTTTTTTAAACAGGTCAAGAGGTGGGGTGGGGAACTAATATTTATAGCATTTGATTTTTTAAAAATCAGTTTATACCCATATCATTTTGGGAATTTAGGCCAGGACAGGTCTGACAATTAGGTTGTTTTCATTTTTCCAAGACCTTAGGTGTTATAGTCAGCTTGCATAATACAGGCATTGTGAATACTGTCTAGGGAACTGTTTATGGCTACTTTAAATATTTCTCAGGAATTAGTTACAATTCCTGGTCACCCCCTCTGAATCTATTGAATGTCCTAGATTTTTTTTTTTTTAACTTTCATTGGCTCAGCTACCAAAGTAACTCCTGCACTTTTGGGAAGCCAGCCTCCACTCACTGGTCCAAGGCCCAGGATGTGAGTGCTTCTGGGAGGCACTGGATTTATAGGGGAAAGCCTTGGCACGGTTTTCCTTAGGATCTACAGTCGTAACTGATTCTTAACTGTTGCAGCCTTGAAATCAGTTTCCTTCTATTGTACATACACTGCATTACTTTTTATACCAACTAGGTCTGTAGTACTTTGTGCTTTAACTTTTTAAGGGTCAATCGTGTGAATTATAATGATAGTAGCCACCTGTTTATAGGTGGCTTAATTGAAACTTGCTTAATTGAATTTTTATTAAAAATTTGATTTATGGGATTTTAACTGAGATGCCATACTTAGAGAACTTAGCACAACATTTCACACATGGAAAGCAGTCAGTAAATTTTAGTTGTCTTAACTGTTAGAATTCCCTCAAGAAGTGACATTTAAACAGGTCTGGAAGAACCTTCATGGCAGAGAGAGTAGGACATCGTAAAGTCCTGAGGGGCCAAAGAGCCTACAGCCCTATGTAGCTTCAAACAAGCCAGTGAGGGAGAGTCAGCCTTTGGTGTTTTTAATGCTTATTAAGTGTGATGGTAGGTGAAATTTATTATATTATTTTATTTCCCTAGGTTTAGTCCTATCTAAGTATATGTGTATGGACTCACAAATTTAGATGCACATACACAAGTTTATTTTATCTTGTAATGTGTACTTACAGAATGCAGTGCAGGAGTTAAAAAAATAAAGTGGCTTATTTCCCTGTGAATATATGAAAAACCACTGAGTTGCATACTTTAAAGAGTAGACTTAATAGTATATGAATTATATCTCAATAAAGCTACTACTAAAAAACAAAATGTTTCCAAGTATAACACTTTTTCAAAAAGTAAATTTTTTTTTCCTGAGTATAAAAATAGTACACATACATGCATAGGAAACTGGAAAATATACCAAAGTAGAAAGAAGGAAAAATATAGGGGCGCCTGGGTGGCTCAGTCGGTTGAGCGTCAGACTCTTGGTTTTGGCTCAGACTGTGATCCCAGGGTTGTGGGATCAAGCCCTGTGTCGGGCTCTGTGCTGACCGTGAAGCCTGCTTGAGATATTCTCTCTCTTTCTCTCTCTCTCTCTGTCTCTGTCTCTGTGTCTCTCTGTTTCCCTCCATCCCTCTGTCCCTCTTCCTGCTTGCACTCTCTCCCTCTCTTAAAGGAACAAAAAAAAAAAAAAAAAAAAAAGAAAGAAAAAATATATATCCATAATAGCACCATCACAGAGACTATTAATATTTGGTGATAGTTTCTTCATTATTTTTTCATTTCCATGTATGGTGTGGATTATTTTTAAATTGATGAGATTGTTTCTGTGTATTAAAATTTGCATCTTCCTTTCTTCATTTAAAATTGTAATATAACCATTTAAAATGCTCTCATAAATTCTTTATAAACATTTTATGGTTTACAATGAGCCACTGAATGAGGGTATGATAAATTAGTCTCTGCTGTTAGACATTTTTCACTGAGAAAGAACATTGTAGTGAACACCTTTTGAGTATAATCCCCATCATCATATTTAGGTTTATTTCCTTAAATGTGTGCCAGGTACATTAAAACTTCTGAATGCTTTTAAAAAACCTTTAATATATATTTTCAAGTTGATCTCTATAAGGCAGGCCTCTAATCTATAAGGTGCCTTTGTTCAGGTTATAAACCTCTGGGCAGACATAGCCCTGGCAGTCCAAGCTTGGGGTGGGTTATAGGCTGTGTTATACCCACTCACACTCTCTGGGGGTGCCTCAGTGTGGTTCACAGCAGCAGGATATATGGATACCCATTTATATTTTAATAGCTCACACAGAGTACCTGTTTCAGAGAACCCAGATGAGCATTTGGTATTTAGGTCTGTAAAAATCTTTAATTCATTAAGTGAAAAATGGTATGTTGATGCTTAAATTTACCCTTTGAGTTTATGAGGGTGAAGAATTTATCCATGTGTTTCTTGCACGTTTGTATTTTGTCTTATGAATTATCTGTTCATACTCATTTTTTATGTATGTTCTTAGTTTTTGTCATATGATATTTTGCACAAGAATTTGACTACTTATGGTTATATGTTATTGTTAAAATTCTTCCTAGGTTTTGCTTATATTATTTTCTGAAGACACAAGATTTTATTTCTATTTAGAACAGCCAATGATTTGCTCTCTTAATTTTCAGTTTACAAAGTTCTTCCCCATTCATTTAAAAAAATTTTTTTTTGATGTTTATTTATTTTTGAGACAGTGGGACACAGCATGAGCAGGGGAGGGGCAGAGAGAGAGGGAGACACAGAATCTGAAGCAGGCTCCAGGCTCTGAGCTGTCAGCACAGAGCCTGACGCGGGGCTCAAACTCACAAACCATGAGATCATGACCTGAGCCAAAGTCAGACCCTTACTGACTGAAGGCTGAACCACCCAGGCACCCCTTACTTAATTTTTACATTGATCCCTTTAATTTACATTAAGTTCAGGTATATTTTAATGAATGACATAAGGTACAAATCTAATTTTTTAAAATATTTTTCCCAGAGCACCATTTATTAATTCATAACCTTTCCCTAGTAATTTGTGGTGTGTTCCTTGTCATGTGTTAAATTATTGTATCTACTTTGATAAAAATATTTTGCTGAGTTAAAAACAATAAAGATCACATTCTTAATATGGGTAAGCATTGTTCATTCATTATTTTTGCTTCACTGTTAACATTTGTTTAAAATGATCTATTTTGGGGACACCTGAGTGGCTCAGTTGGTTGATCATCCAACTCTTGATCTCTTGATCTTGAGCCCGTGTTGGGCTCTGCCCTGAGCATGGAGCCTGCTTGAGGTTCTCCCTCTCCCTCTCTGGCTCTCCCTCTCTCTGGCTGTCTCTCTCTCTCCTTCCATCCCCCCCTCTCCTTCTCTCTTTCTCTCCCTCTTTCCCCACCCCCCCAGATGTTCTCCCCCACCTGTGTGCTCTCTCTTGCTCTCTATAAAAATAAAGAGAAAAAATAGAATAGTAAAATAAATGACCTATTTTAATATGATAATTGTAAGGCCAACTTATTTCTTTATATCTTGAATCCACATGAACTGGGTATTTGGACAAACTAAGGTTACTCCTTTCATAGAGATCACCGCATTTACAGAGGACATGGGTTCTAGGCATTATATGTAATAGGCACATGCCACTTGCACTCACTTTTAATAACTTTTTCTGTTCATTTTTTTAAGGGCTTGCTATCTCATGTACTGTCAGCATTCAAATTTGATACAAAAGAAGTTGGTCTTTTTATTCAAGGTCTTGGATATGCACCTGCAGATTACTATCCTGGTTTGCTTAAAAATGTGAGTATTTTTAATGTATTGAAATTTTTGTTGTTTAATGTACCATCAGCAAAAAGGGTAAATGGAAATATTTCACTCTTCCAGGAGAGATGTTTAACTTTTCTCTGTTTATCTCTTCTTACCTTGGGCAGACTTATAGCCATATAAGGAAGAAACCTGAGGCGGGAGATTCTGAGAAAAAAGAGGGAAACCAGGAGAGGTTATTCTAAATCACCCAACCCCTTTCTTCTCTTAACAGATCTCATTTATTCTCTCAAAGATTTTTGGAAGAAGAGATTTCCTTAAACAATGTAAACACACCCTTTTACTGTTGGACACATTTTGTATTTAAAATTCCTGATAGGAATTTATGTTAAAGCAAAAAATTCAATAAATGACAGTGTTGTAAATAGTGTTATATATTCTCATCTTGTTATTAAAGCTATGTTTTCTTCTGCCTTGAATTTTAGCCAAATTCAAGAAATTTTAATTTATGATCTTAACATAACTCTTCTAAATAATGTTTGTTAACTTTTCTGGTCTTTTGGAAACTTTATACATAAATAGAATTTTTAAAAGATAAAGTACTAAATTAGGCAAGAAAAAATAAGCTAACTTTAATGTGGTTTTTTTTTAACAGGTTTGGTTTTCTTAGGAAATTAATGATCTATTGTTCATTTGCTTACATTGGAATGCAGAATAACAGAAATTAAAAATAAAATCCAAGTTATTTGTAAATGTGACTTGGCACTGCTTTCTTTTCATTTTGACAAAGTAAAACAAGGAGAGGACGGGTAGGGGAGAGTAGGGAATCTCAACGGAAATATCACTCACACCAAGAAAAATAGAACTGATGTAATCCTGTTTTGCAGTGTGAGTTAACCTGCAACTGATTTTGTTTTACAGATGGTTTTATCGTTAGTGTCTGAACTCCGAGAGAATCATCTTAATGGATTTAACACTCAAAGGCGGTAGGTGTTAAACTAAACATCCCCCTTCTCAAGTTTCAAAATGTATCAGTTTGGTTATGAGAGAAAAATTTTATAATTCTTAGGAAATTCATGTTCATAGTTACAGTTATATTCTGTGTGAAGAGATTATTTATACATGGCAAATTTGTGAATTTTATGAAACTTTCTTTTTAAATCACTATTCTTTCAGCTTTTTAGGGCAGTAAATCATGCAACGTCCCTTGTGACCCTGAGTAAAAATCCCTACACATACAGTAAGGGATACACAAACAAAGGAAGGACTCAGTTCAGAGAGTGTGTATGTGTTTGTGTTATACATACAGTATACATACACATACAAACAGTATTTCCAAGGCCACAGATAGTTGATGTGCATATATGACTTAATACAGCATCCTTTCTTAATAAAAACCCTCAAGAAAGTTGGGATAGAAGGAACATACTTAAGCATCATAAAAGCCATTTATGAAAAGCTGACAGCTAATATCATCCTCAATGGGGAAAAACTGAGAGCTTTGCCCCTGAGATCAGGAACAGGACAGGGATATCCTCTCTCATCACTGTTGTTTACCAGAGTGTTGGAAGTCCTAACATCAGCAATCAGCCAACAAAATGAAATAAAAGGCATCAAAATTGGCAAAGAAGAAGTCAAACTTTCACTTTTCACAGATGACATGATACTCTATATAGAAAACCCGACAGACTCCACCAAAAGTCTGCTAGAACTGATACATGAATTCAGCAAAGTCACAGGGTACAAATTCAATGTACAGAAATCAATTGCATTTTTATACACCAATAATGAAGCAACAGAGAAATAAAGAAACTGATCCCATTTACAATTACACCAAGAACCATAAAATACCTAGGAATAAACCTAACCAAAGATGTAAAAGATCTGTATTCTGAAAACTACAGAAAGCTTATGAAGGAAACTGAAGAAGACACAAATGGAAAAACATTCAATTCTCATGGATTGGAAGAATAAATATTGTTAAAATGTCAATACTACCCAAAGCAATCTACACATTCAATGCAATCCCAATCAAAATTGCACCAGCATTTTTCTCAAAGCTAGAACAAACAACCCTAAAATTTGTATGGAACCACAAAAGATCCTGAAAAGCCAAAGTAATATTGAAAAAGAAAACCAAAGTGGGAGGCATCACAATCCCAGACGTTAGCCTCTACTACAAAGCTGTAATCCTCAAGACAGTATGGTATTGGCACAAAAACAGACACATAGACCAATGGAATAGAATAGAGAACCCAGAATTGAGCCCACAAATGTATGGCCAACTAATCTTTGACAAAACAGGAAAGAATATCCAGTGAAAAGAAGACAGTCTCTTTAACAAATGGTGCTAGGAGAACTGGACAGCAACATGCAGAAGAATGAAACTAGACCAGTTTCTTATAGCGTACACAAAAATAAACTCAAAATGGATGAAGGACCTGAATGTGAGATAGAAAATCATGAAAACCCTAGAGGAGAAAGGCAACAACCTCTTTCACCTCAGCCGTAGCAATTTCTTTACTCGACACATCTCCAAAGGCAAGGGAATTAAAAGCAAAAATGAACTGTTGGGACCTCATCAAGATAAAAACCTTCTGCACTGCAAAGGAAACAATCAACAAAACTAAAAGGCAACCGATGGAGTGGGAAAAGATATTTGCAAATGACATACTGGATAAAGGGCCAATATCCAAAATCTATAAAGAACTCACCAAACTCCACACCCGAAAAACAAATAATCCAGTGAAGAAATGGGCAGAAGGCATGAATAGACACTTTTCCAGAGACGATATCCAGATGGCCAACAGGCACATGAAATGATGCGCAATGTCACTCATCAGCCAGGAAACAGAAATCAAAGCCACGCTGAGATATCACCTCACGCCTGCCAGAGTGGCTACAATGAACAAATCAGGAGACTATAGATGCTGGTGATGATGCGGAGAAATGGGAACCCTCTTGCATTGTTGGTGGGAATGCAAACTGGTGCAGCTGCTCTGGAAAACAGTGTGGAGGTTCTTCAGAAAATTAAAAATAGAACTACCCTGTGACCCAGCAATAGCACTGCTAGGAATTTACCCAAGGGATACAGGAGTGCTGATGCATAGGGGCACATGTACCCCAATGTTTATAGCAGCACTTTCAACAATAGCCAAATTATGGAAAGATCCTAAATGTCCATCAACTGACAAATGGATAAAGAAGATGTGGTTTATATATACAATGGAATACTACTTGGCAATGAGAAAGAATGAAATCTGGCCATTTACAGCAATGTGGATGGAACTAGAGGGTATTACGCTAAGTGAAATAAGCCAGGCAGAGAAAGACAGACACCATATGTTTTCATTCATATGTGGATCTTGAGAAACTTAACAGAAGACCATGGGGGGAGGGGAAGGGAAAAAAAGTTACAAACAGGGAAGAAGGCAAGCCATAAGAGAATCATAAAACTGAGAACAAACTGAGGGTTGATAAGCGGTGGGGGAGAGGGGAAAGTGGGTGATGGGCATTGAGGAGGGCACTTGTTGGGATGAGCACTGGGTGTTGTATGGAAGCCAATTTGACAATAAATTATATTTAAAAAAAAGAAACATAATATTCCAAAATCTAGACTAAACAAATCAAATAGATTCAAACAAATTAAAAGGCAACTAATCACATTACAAAATGTTCTTCACTGTGTAAGAGAATTCAAAGTTGTCTTCATTGGTGAGCATTTCATTTTTAACGAATTATTAACTAACAGAAGCTGGGAACAAGGGACTTTTGTCCCTTTTTGTTTTTGTAAAGCTATTGCCAATTAAAGCTATATCACAAATTGTCTTTGCCTTCAGCTTATAGGATCCTTTGGATCTGAACTTTAAAGTAAACTATAAAACTCTTAAACAAAAACACTGGAGAAAATCTTAATGACATTAGGTTTGGCAGTGATTTTTTTTTTTTTTTTTTTTTTTGGATAATGACCCCATAAGCATAAGCAACCAAGAAAAAGTAGATAAATTGGACTTCATTAAAATTAAGAATTTTTATGAATTTACAGGATACTATCAAGAATGCAAAAAGGCAACCTAGTGAATGAGTGAAAACTTTTGTCATGTATCCAATAAAGGATTAAAATCTAGAGTATATCGAACTGAAACTCAACAATAACAAAAAGCTCAATTCAAAAATGGGCAATAATTTGACAATAAAATATATTATAAAAAGCAAAACAAAACAAAAACCCCAAATGGTCAGTAGAGTTGTTTAAACATGTCTCAAAAGATGATATAGAGCTGGCCAATAAGCACATGAAATAATGTTCAACATAACTAGTTATTAGGGAAATGCAAATCAAAGGCACAATGGGTACCACATCACATGTACCAGCGTGGTCTGTCATTTAAAAAACAAACAAACAAAAAAGAAAAATAATAAATGTTGGCAAGTAAGTTAAAAATGTAGAGCCCTGTGCATTGTTGGTGAGAATGTAACAAACTATAAAGATGATTCCTGAAAGAATAGTCTTGCTGATGGGAATGTAAAATGGTACAGCCACTGTGGAAAAGCTTGGCAGTTCCTCAAAAAATTAAACATAGACTTAAAATAGGACCCAACAATTCCACTCTTAGGCATATATTCAAAAGAAATGGAAGAAGGGACTTGAACAGATATCTCTCCATACACCAGTGTTCATGGCACCATTATTCACAATAGCCAAAAGGTGGGAACACTTCAAGTTCCCATCAATGAAACATGAAGTGGAGAAACAAAACAAGGTATATAAGTACAATAGAAAATACTGTTCAGCTATAAAAGGGAATAAAATTTTTATATATATAAGAATATGGATGGACATTGAAAACACCATGCTTAGTGAAATAAGCCAGACACAGAGGGGCAAATATTGTGTAATTCTATTTATATGAAGTACCTAGAAGAGGCAAACTCAATAGAGACAGAAAGCAGAACAGAGGTTATCAGGGGCTGGAAGGAACGGAGTTACTGTTTAATGGCTCTATAGTTTATGTTAAGGATACTGAAAAGCTTTGGGTATGGATTGTGGTGACAGGTACACAGCATGTGAGTGTATTTAATGGCACTGAATGGTTACCAAATACAAATGATTAAAATGATAACAATTATGTATGTTTTACTACAATCAAATAATTAAGCAAGAAAAAAACCCAAAAATGATACCAAGTGTATCTCCCTCAAATGACTAAAATTGGGAACACTTACATCAATATGTGTTGGAGAAGATCTAGAACCACTGGATCTCTCATCTGCTGTCTGTGAGAATGTGAAGTGGTATGACCACTTGGTAAACAGTGTAGCAGTTTATTATAAAGTTAAATATACACTTGTCCTATGACCCACCAACTCTATTCTTGAGTATTTACTCACTACAAATGAAAACATAGGTGGTCACAAATATTGCTATACAAATATTTCTTTAAAAAAAATTTTTTTAACGTTTATTTATTTTTGAGGGAGCGAGAGAGAGTGCGAGCAGGGAAGGGGCAGAGAGAGAGGGAGACACAGAATCCCAAGCAGGCTTCAGGCTCTGAGCTGTCAGCACAGAGCCTGACACAGGGCTTGAACTCATGAACGGTGAGATCATGACCTGAGCCGAAGTCAGGCACTTAACCACCTTAAGCACCCCTCTATACAAATGTTTGTATACAAATGTTCATACAAATATTAATTTTGTAATAGTTCAAAACCAGAAATGATCCAAAGGTCCACCTTAACTGGATGGATTAAACAAATAAGTATTGTCTGTTACCACCATTTAAAAAATGAAAAGGCAAGTCATAAACTGTGAGAAAATAATTTCAAATTATGCATCTGATAAAGGGTTCCTATCCGGAATATATGAAGAACTCAGTAATAAGACAACCCAGTTAAAACAATAGGAAGGGGCACCTGGGTGTCTCAGTCAGTTGAGCATCTGACTTTGGCTCAGGTCATGATCTCCCTGTTTGTGAGTTCAAGCCCCGCACTGGGCTCTGTGCTGACAACTCAGAGCCTGGAGCCTGCTTTAGATTCTGTGTCTCCCTCTTTCTCTGCCCCTCCCCGGCTCTCACTCTGCCTCTCTCTCTCTCTCTCTCAAAAATAAGTAAACATTAAAAATTTTTTTTAAATAGGCAAAAGATTGGAATACATGTCATCAGAAAATATGTACAAATGGCTAATAAGCATGTGAACACTTGTATACAGATATTCATATCATTATTCATAATAAACAAAAAGTGGAAGCAACCCAAATACCCATCAACTCATGAATGGATAAACAAAATATGTTATGTCCACACAGTAGAATACCATTCCTAAGTAAGAAAGGAACAATCTACTGATTCACACTGCAACATGTGTGAACCTCAAAACATTATGCTTAGTGAAAGAAGCCGGTCACAGAAGACCATATATTATATGATTTCATTTTTACCAAGTGTCCAGAATAGGTAAATCTATAGAGACAGAGTAGATTAGTTGTTGCCTGGGGCTAAAGATAGGAACAGAGATTTACTGCAGATGAGCCCAAAAGATCTTGAAGTGATGGAAAAGTCCTAAAAGTGGATCATTAGTGGTAATAGTTGTCCATATATAAATTATACCTAAAAAGTAATAAGAAGAATTCCAAGGGGGACATAGAAAACATTTACAGTCATTTGTTTACATGTCGGGTGCAGACTTTGTTTTTACCTTGAGATGAATGTTGAATAATAGAAATTTATTAAGAGGGGTACCTAGGTGGCTCAATCAGTTAAGCGTCTGACTTCGGCTTAGATCATGGTCTCACAAGTGGGTTTGAGCCCCATGTCAGGCTCTGCACTGACAGCTCAGAGCCTGGAGCCTGCTTTAGATTCTGTGTCTCCCTCTCTCTCTGTCCCTCCCCTGCTTGTGCTCTCTCTCTCTCTCTCAAAAATAAAATAAAATAAACATTGAAAAAAATAATTAAAAAATTGAAAAATTTTCTTTAAAAACAAATTTAGTAAGAGACTTAAAACATCAGTAAGAGGCAATGTGTATGTACTCTACACCATCCTCCCAAAATATGTCAAGTTGACAATTTTTTAAAAAACTCAACTAAGAACAAACAAACAATAAAACAAAAACACTGTTAAGTGGAAAACATCAGCCACAGAATTGGGAGATAATTTGCAACCTGTAAAACAGATAAAGGATTAGTATACAAAGTATAATAATCCTCCTGCAAATCAGTCATAAAGAGGCAAACACTCCAGTATAGAGATAGACGAGAAGGATGCCTGAGTGGCTCAGTGAGTTAAGCATCTGACATGGTCATGATGTCACAGTTCGTGAGTTCGAGCCCTTCATCTCTGTGCTGACAGCTCAGAGCTTGGAGCCTGCTTTTAAAATTGTTTTTTAATGTTTATTTTTGACAGAGAGAGAGAGACAGAGCATGAGGGGGGAGGGGAAGACAGAGGGGGAGACACAGAATCCAAAGCAGGCTCCAGGCTCTAAGCTGTCAGCACAGAGCCCCACACGGGGCCCAAACTCATGGACCGCGAGATCATGACCTGAGCCAAAGTCGGACGCTTAACCGACTGAGCCACCCAGGTGCCCCAATAAAAAAAATGTTTTTAAAGGAATGGACAAGAAATATAAGCAAGTTATTACCAAAAGAGGAAAACTAAACAAATAAACATTTAAAAAATTCAAGAGTGAGGTCAGCAAGACAGAATAGGAAGCTCCAGTCCTTGTTTCCCTATAGAAACACTGACTCAACAATAGTATATGACCCAAAGAGCCTTTATTTGAAAACTCCAGAAACCAATTAAGAAGTTAACAATACTCCAGGCAAGCTCAAAGTCAAAAATGGCCATATTGAAATGGGTAAGAAAGCCATTTTATACCAACCACTGTAGCCCTTCCCCTAAGCTGACTCAGCTTGGTGGGACTGGGAGGAAAATTCTAGCTTTCAGCTTGTCCCTTGAGGGAGAAAGAAAAGAATGGAATATGTTCAATGTTCTTGCTTTTGGGGGGGCTGCCTGAGGGACTGCCTCAGGTAGCTTACCTGACTCTGACAACTGATGGGGAATGAGCAGACTTTCAATACCTGGAGAGCATGAATGTTAGAGAGCCCTACACTGCTTTTTGTAGCCCCAGGGAGCTGGCAGTGCTGCAGATGGAGGTTGGTGTAAGGAGAAAACACCCAACTCACAGCTTCTGTCTGGGTGGGTTGGGGGGTGGGAAAGAAGAGTAGAATGTGTATCTAATGTTCCAGCTTCTGAAGGGGCTACCCTAGGGATTGGTTTTTGTCTCCCCTGACTTGAAGCAGCCCACTTTGAAGGTCAGAGGCACTGCAGAGAACAAAAACTTAGTGGCTTGTTGTAGCACCAGAGAACCTGCAGTACCACAGACAAACACCAGAGGGAGGAAGAGATTGCAAACTCCTGAAAAACTGGCAAGCTCTCTGGGAAATTACATAAGCCCAGAGAAGACACATCCCCAGAAAAGATTCAAAGAACCCCCAGATTCTCTCACCAGGTTGATTAGTGAAAGTTCCCCTGTACAAAGCCAGTGCATAAAGACTAGAAGAAGTGGCTTTCTTCAATTGCATAAAACACAACAAAAAATAAGGCACACAAAGAAACAGGTAAACATGGCCCAAAGGAACAAAATTAATTTGCACAAACCTACCCTAAAGAAATGGAGAGCTATGAATGAACCACCTGACAATTAAAAATAATCGTCCTAAAGGAACTCAATGCACTACAGTAGAATACAGATAAACAACTAAATGAAATCAGAAAAATGTGTAAACAAAATGAGAATATCAACAGATACAAATTATTAAAAACAACCAAACAGATATTCTGGAGCTGAAGAAAAAAATAACTGAATTGAAAAATTCACTAGAGAGGTTCAACAATAGACTGATCAAGCAGTTAACTTGAAGACATGTCACTTGAAATTATCAAATCAAGGAATAAAAAGAAAAAAGAATGAAACGTTAATTAAACCATAGAGCTTATGAAACATCATCAAGTGAACCAATTGTATGTTTTGTGGGAGTCACAGAGGAAGTGAGAGAGAAAAAGACAGAGAACTATCAAATCTGAAGAAGGAATTAGACATCCAAATTCAAGAAGCTCAAACTCCCAACTAAAATAAACCCAAAAAGACCCATGGCAAGTTATGTTGTAATTAAACTGTCAAGAGACAGAGAATGTTGACAGTAGCAAGAATACAAGGAATGTAACACATATAAGGAAACTCCAGATTGTCAGTGGATTACTCAGCAGAAACATTAAGGCCAGAAGGGAGTGAGATGACATAGCAAAGTGCTAAAACAAAAACCTGCCAATCAAGATTATTATATGCTGCAAAGTATCCTTCACAAATGAAGGAGAGGGGTGCCTGGGTGGCTAAGTCGGTTGGGTGTCTGACTTCAGCCCAGGTCATGATCTCACAGTTTGTGGGTTTGAGCCCCGCATCAGGCTCTGTGCTGACAGCTAAGAGCCAGGAGCCTACTTCAAATTCTGTCTCTCCCTCTCTGCCCCTCCCGCTCTCACTCTGTCTCTCTCTCTGTGTCTCAAAAATGAATAAACATTAAAAAACTTGAAAAAAAATAAAAGGAAAGTGGAAAATTCACAAATATGTGCAAATTATACAACACATTTTTGAACAATGAGTCAAAGAAGAAATCACAAGGGAAATTAGAAAATATGTTCAGACAAATGAAAACACAGTATACCAAAATGTATAAGATGAGGGAAAAGCAGTACTAAGAGGAAAGTACATAGCAGTAAACATCTTGTTTAAAAAAGATGATCTTGGGGCATCTGGGTGGCTCAGTTGGTTAAGCGCCTGACTTTGGCTCAGGTCATGATCTCAGGGTTTGTGAATTTGAGCCCCGCATAGGGCGGCTTCAGTTCCTCTGTCTTCCTCTCTCTCTGTCCCTCCCCCGCTTGTGCGTGTGTCCTCTCTCTCTCTTTCTCTCTCTCTCTCTCTCTCTCTCTCTCAAAAATAAACGTTTAAAAAAATAAAAATAAAAGATCTCAAATCAGCAACCTAACTTTATACTTCAAGGAAGTAGAAAAAGGAGAATAAACTAAACCCACAGATAGCAAAAACAATGAAATAGTAAAGGTTACAGGAGAAATAAACTAAAGAGAGAATGGGAAAAAAACAAAGAATTCGATTTTTTAAAAGATCGAGAAAACTGTCAAACCCTTAACTAGACTAAGAAAATCAGCAAGAAGACTAAAGTAACAAATATCAAATGAAAGAGAAGACATTACAACTCATTGCAGAAAAATAAAAAGAGACTACTATGAACAATTATATTGCAACAAATTGGATAATCTAGAAGAAATGGATAAATTTTTTATAAACATACAGCCTCCAAGAGTGACTCATAAATTTAAAAATCTGAACAGATCTACAACAGGAAGGAGAAAGCCCAGAAAAGCCCAGAACTGGATGGTTTCACTAGAGAATTCTACCAAATATTTAAAGAATTAATACCAGTCCTTCTCAAACTCTTTCAAGAAATTGAAGAGGAGGGAACACTTCAAAACTCATTTTATGAGGCCAGCATTACCCTTGATACCAAAATCAGATAAATACACTACAAGAAAAAAAAAACTGCAGCAATATTCCTGATGAATATTCATGTGTAAAAATCCTCAGCAATATACAAGTCAACCAAAGTCAGCAATTAGAAAGATTCTGCATCATGGTCAAGTGGGATTTATTCCTAGCATGCAAAGTTGGTTCAACATTCAAAAACCAATTGGTGTAATACACCATATTAACAGAATGATGGACAAAACCAAGTGATAATTTCAATTAAAGCAGAAAAAACTATTTGATAAAATTCAACATCCTTTGATGATAAGAACATTCAGTAGAGTAGGAATACAGGGAACATACTTCGACAAAATAAAGACAATGTGTGAAAAGCCCACAGCTAACATCACACTTCATGGTGAAAGACTGAAATTTTTTCCTTCTAAAATCATGAACAAAGCAAGGATACCCTCTCTCACCACTTCTTTTTAACACAGTACTAGAAGCACTGGAGCCATTAGGCAAGACAAAGAAACAAAAGGCATCCAAATTTTAAAGGACCGCTTATTCTGCTTATACATGACATGATGTTATATGCAGAAGACCCTAAAGATTCCACAGAAAAACTATTAAAACTAGTACATTAATTCAGTAAAGTTACAGGATACAAAATAAATACTCAAATATCAATTGTGTTTTATACACTAGCAGTGAGCAGTTTTACAAAGAGATTTTTTTTTATATAAAAAACCCATTTACAGTAGCATCAGAAAGAATAAAATGTTGAGGAATAAACTTAAGGAAATGAAAGACTTATATACCGGAAGCTACAAAATGTTGCTGAAAGAAATTAAACATGACACAAATACATAAGAGGCATTCCGTGTTGAGGGACTGGAAGACTTAATATTGTTAAAATGTCCATACTACCCCAAGCTGCCCATAGATACAATGCAGTCCTATTAAAATCCAAATGGCATTTTTCTTTTGCAGAAATAGATTTTTTAAAAAGTCCTAAAATTCATATAGAATCTCAGAAGACCCCAAATAGTCAACAACCTTGAAAAGAGAAACAAAACTAGAGGCCTCACCCTTCCTGATTTCAAAACATATTACAAAGCTAGTCATTAAGCCACTTTGGTACTTATATAAAGCCAGACACAAAGACCCACAGAACAGAATAGCAAGGAAGTAGCAAAAAGATACCTGTAATGTCATCATTACATAAAGTTTTAAAACACTCAAAACAATACACACATATAAAGTAAAAGTGTTAAAACTAGACAGAAAGAGGGCGCCTGGGTGGCTAAGTCTGTTGAGTGACTCTTGATTTAAGCTCAGGTCATGATCTCATAGTTCCTGAGATCAAGCTCCACATCACGCTCTGAACTGACAGCTCAGAACCTGCTGGAGATTCATTCTCTCTCTCTCTCTCTCTCTCTCTCTCTCAAAAATAAATAAACATTAAAAAAAAAAAAAAACTAGACAGAGAGGACTCCCATCGTTAGGGGAGTGCTAACTCCTGGGAAGGGGAAGAGAAAATGAGACAGGAGAGGGTGTTCCAACTGTAACTGAAACATTTTTATTTCTTTAAAACGTCAACTAGAAATATCACTAAAATGTTAGCATTGTGAAATCATGGCAATGAGTGCATAGTTGATGTTATAGTAATTCCCTATGTTCTTCTAAACATCATAATTTTATAATTAGACTTTTTAAAAATGAAAATACAGTGCTAGCTGGCAAAATACCAAAAATTAAAAGATAACATTCATAATAAAGGAATAATTTCCTGCCACAGGGTCTTATTTCCAAAATGGCAGTTGTAGTTCATGAAAAAAAAATCATTTTTAATCAGCCTTAGATTGCTTAATATTGATTCCTCTCTGCACTCTGCAGTATTTTTTCTCCTTTACAGTGTCTTTCTGCACTGTACCCATTATTTGACTATACTGGTCTTTCAGATTCTTTCTTCAGAATGTGTACTTTTCATTTTCTCACCCTCAGGACAGAAGAGGACAGCAGTTCAGAAAGGCATCTAAACTCCATTGACCACAATTAGGAAAGCCTGCTGGAAACTATTAGCTAATATACTCTTTACATCTGAGAAATTTCCATTTGTGCCAGATTGGGTCATTTTGTGGGGCAGGTTAATTCCCGAGTTTATGATTGCTTCTTCAGTAAGGATGTATGTTTTTAAAAAAAATAATATGCACATTCCCTGGCACAGAGCAGTTTTCTGAAGGATGCCCATGCTGGCACCCCAGCTGGCAGTAGCATCAAGGATAACATGGTGATTAATTTGGTAATAGTTTAAAAACATTTTTAGTCAAAGCAAATCATTGATGTAATTAGTAGAACTCTTAGCTGAATTTACCAAGAATATGAGATGCATATGCTAGTAGAATGTCCTTTGGACACTGATACATCTGATACATTCCTAATTTGCTCTTTTGAATGGTGTTTACTATGGAGTCTTAATTTTTAGAATTCAACAAGAAATTTTTACAGGTATTTTTTTGAATGTGTTGGATTTTTAGAGAAATTCAATTAAGTTCATTTATAATTATCAGAAGATTGAATTTAAAAAAGCAATTTGATGCTCAGCATTCTTTTTGAGTCTCTTTATGAGCGTTTAAAGTTCTACTTTTAAGACCTCAAGCCAGGAAGTTCTGTTCTCCATCCATAAAAGAACCTGGATCCTTTAAAGCTTATGTGAGACTCAGAACTCCACATCTACAGCTCTCTAGTGAATTATAAATCCAACCAAGTGTGTTCTCTTGTCTCAGTTAGAAACTGGTTTCATGAAATCAGGTAGTGAAATGCCATCATGATAACATTTGAAAGAGCTGCCAAACATGCTGGAGCCATTATATTTGATGCTGTCATAAGTTATAATAATAACTAAAATATGCATCATAACAATATAAATTTGCTATATATATATGAAGTTATCTGTGCATTTCTAAGATTTAAAAATCAAAAAAGTTGAATAAGAATATAGCATAGTGGGCAAACTACTTTCCAGTACACTTGAATGCAGATATTCCCATTATTTATGAAACTTGAATTTTATCATTACTTACCTTCTGCTTGGAAGACTTGAAATGTTCAAGTCGCCAAGGGCCTCTCAAACTTAAACACCATACAAACAATGCTATTCTGTTTTTCTCTGTTGTTTTTTTTTTTTTAAAGAGGGCATCTGTACATTTTTTTCACTTTTTGCTACTTGAATGTTTCAAGTTCATTTCAAAAGACTCAAAAGTCTCTTAGAAAATATAAAAGTTAATCTCATAACTTTGATGCATAAAATGTCAGAGGAACAAAAAAAATAGGAAAATCTGTTTGGTTTCCTTTTGCATTCTTTTTAGACGCCTGATAAATGGCCTTGTCATAGCATTTTAAATAGAATTTCACTTGCCACCAACTAAAATCAACAATTCGATGACAGAATGTTTAAATTCTCTCCTGTTCTTTGCTATAAACCGTCTAGAAGGAATGACATTCTGGACTTTCTGAGCATCATCAGTTTATCTTGTAGTTAGTTCTGTGGTTTGCTGCAGATGGTTTGGAAACTTCAACATAGCCACATGAGAATGATGTTTCTAGCAGTATATGGTTACTGTTGAACCTTCTGCAGTTGAATTCTTGTGCAAAAATCATTTGGAAGTGTTGCTCTGGCAATTAATCAAGACATAATGCTTAGTGTACTCCAGTCTGGAAAGTGTTGCCTAACTCTAGTTGAAGTTGGATCTCCACACTCTGGCAAGCTCAAGACCAAAAGAGGGAGCCATGAAGGCTGTGAGCACCTTGAAGCCCTTCAGAACATTATCAGTTGACCTGCATTTAGGTAGGTCAACTGAAAAGCTACTGAAATTTATATGAAACTTTAGGGTTTTTTTTTAAAGTAGGCTCATGCCCAGCATGGAGCCTAATGCAGGGCTTGAACTCACGACCCTGAGATCAAAACCTGAGCGAGATCAAGAGTCAGATGCTTAACCAACTAAGCCACCGAAGCACCCCAAAAGACTTTAGAAATTTTCACAAAATTCTCTTGGACCTTTTCAGCCTGATTGGGAGATACAGTCTGCATCCCATAAATTTCAGTGCTTGATAAATGCCCTTGTTGCCAGGATTGTCTTTTCCATACACCTAGTAGCCAGTGATAGTCTCTGAGCCCTCTCTTCTAAGGTAATGAGAGAATGGTAAAAATTTTAAGATAATGAGGGAAAAGTTGGACTTAACAGGTTCTTCCAGAGAGGATTGCTGAAGGGCAAGATCACCACCTCCCTGCTTCATTCAGAGTTCTAGATTTATTGAGTACATGTAACTATTTTTCCATTTCTCAGATACACATCAGGCCCTTAATACTCTCTGCAAAATATTCTGCTAGATTCTGTGCAAAATATACCTGAAAAACAGTCCACATTACAGACATACACACAACAACTCTTCCCTTCTCCAATCCCACCCAGTAAGTTCATATATTCCAAAACTTTATGGTATTTACAACTCAAGCTAAATATGTCTTTTCATTAAACTTAGATAATGGACTCAAAAACATAATTATTTTTGAATCTAAAACCACCTTGGTGGTTAGAGAAAGACAGTAAAGCATAGTGGAAGATACCTGTGGTTGAAGAGACCTCAGTCATTTAGGAAAGTGGTAAAGAACAAGAAGTGGATTTTGCAAAAGGTAATTATTTGAGGAGAAAAGACAAACTGTTTGCACATAAGAAATCATTAGTATAGTTTGACAAAAAATTTATCTCTGAGAATTTTATTGTTGATTATCAAGAAAATATAGCTAAACTAAAACAAAAAAGACAAAACAAAAAATCTTAAACATAGTTCTATCATGTCTATTAAAGTATTCAGATTGTTACTAGAGATTGATAATCATCTAGTTCTCGGGACTGCTACTGAAGAAGTAGTGTGGAGCAATGTTTCTCAAATTACAGTAGGCATAAGAATCACCTGATGTTAAGATGTTAAGGAACAGATTTCTTGGCCCCATTCATAGGGGTGCTGTTGCTGGTGATTCTGAGGACCATATTTTGAGTAGCTCTAATGTAGAGAACTTAGCCAGATCCTAAAGATTAAAGTGCAAGAGAGTAAGATGAAAATGTAATATGAGACAAAATCAAGTGGTGAACTAAACTCATGCATGGCCTAGCATTCACTTTATCCTCCCAACTCTTAGCGTTGATGGAGAAATTTTAACAAATATATAATACTAATAAATAAGGGAGCATTTGATGACCCACAAGTTACAAGAAAGACTTCAAGTGGCAGGTTATGGGATATTTTTGAAGGAAAATATCACAGCCCAAAAAGCTTGCAAGAGAAAACTACTGCAAAAGGTAAAAGTAACATTGGAGTGGATTCATGGAGCAGGAGGTACCTGGCAGCCGACAAGACCGCCTGTTGCACTGCCTCAATTTACAGAAGCCAGCTAAGGGCTAGGCCCTCATGCAGTCCTTATCTGCTGCCTTCAAACAAGAGACAACAGAAGTGTCCTGTTTCCAGCAGGAAGGAGGGAGAAGATTTGGAGGAGGAATGAGCATCAAATGGCTATTAATTCCCAGCCATTCTGGGGGTGCTCCAATGCCCAGAGTGCAATTTATTGGCAACCCCAACCAGGAATACATCCTGACCCTCTCCACAAGTACCAGAGGAGGCTGTGGTAAAAAGCAGTCATGGAGAGGCTAGTGGGAAATCCCAAATTCCAGAGAGGGGAAACAAAAATCCTTAGATATTGATGGAAAACCAACACCATAAGGAAAGATGAACTAAATGCCACAAAACGGAAGATACATTACCTAAGACAAGCAAGTGGTTTAAAGAAACGGGGGGATGATAATTAATGTCTTAAAAATAATAAGAGAAACTGTCAAATCCTTGAAATAGAAATAAATTGGTTATGTTTTTAAAAGAGGGGACTCATAAACGAAAAAAAAAAAGTAAAAGACTGAATAGGGGGGCGCCTGGGTGGCTCAGTCGGTTAAGTGTCCGACTTCAACTCAGGTCATGATCTCGCGGTCTGTGAGTTCGAGCCCCGCGTCGGGCTCTGGGCTGATGGCTCAGAGCCTGGAGCCTGCTTCCGATTCTGTGTCTCCCTCTCTCTCTGCCCCTCCCCCGTTCATGCTCTGTCTCTGTCTCAAAAATAAATAAACGTTAAAAAAAAAAAAGAGTGAATAGGAAATACAGCTGAATAGTAAGTAATGACTTCAAAGATTGAGCCAAATAGTTCTCCTAGGATAAAGTATAAAAGGGCAGAGTAGTAAAAAGTAAGAAGGTGAGGGGTTGTTTTTGTTTTTCTTTTTCTTAATACAAGAGATCAGAAGGGGATGTCAGGGAAGATGATGGAGGAGGAAGTACCAGGAATCCATCCTTTACTTAGACAAAAATTTTACTGACAGACTGTGTCTGATGTAACTGTTCTGGAACTCTGAAGTCTGTTTGAAGGCTTACAGCTTTTGGGGGAAGGCTTGGCCAGTAAATTGTTCATTTCAGCTATTACCATGGTAGAGACTACCCATAACCAATCCCCTAGACCCGTGGTGGACAGTTGTACCTGCATTTCTAGACAGCCTTTAGCAGCCGGGGTGGACAGTGCTTGAGTTTTGATCTTGTATCAAAAGATAATACACACATATGAAGCAGCCATTATAACACTCCTGCCTTGTGGGGCAACTGTGTGGTTCAGTCAGTTAAGTGTCTGATTCTTGATTTCGTCTCAGGTCATGATCTCATGGTTTGTGAGTTTGAGCCATGTTGGGCTCCATGTTGACAGTGTGGAGACTGCTTGGGATTCTCTGTCTCTCCCTCTCTCCCTGCCCCTTCTGAACTCACTCTCGTATGCTCTCACTCAAAAAAAATAAACTTAAAAAAAATTTTTTTAATGTTCTTGTAAATTAATCATGAGAGATTGGTCATGAAAAACTTAATAAAAGGATTGGAAGATAAAATAAAAGGATTGGAAGATAAATTTGAAAAGTTCTTTTAAATCTAGAGTAAAAAGACCAAGAGATGAAAAATAAGAAAGAAAAGACAGCAAAGTGTCCAGGAAATTCAATATCCAGAATCATTGGAGTTCTCATAGAAAACAGATTGAAAAATGGATAGGAAATTGTCAAAGAAACAATCTAATAGAACTTTCCTTATTTAAGATCCACTGAGTGCTGACCACAATGAATAAAAATAAATCCATACCAAAACATATCAGTGTAAAATTTCAAAGAGGATTTCCAAAAGCCTCCAGGGAGTGAAAACAGGACTTATATAAAGGATGAAAATTCATAATAGCATGGAGCTTCTCAGAAACAACACTGGAGGAAGCTAGAAGGCATTAGAACCACACCCTCACAATTTTGTTGGAAAATTACAAGATTTCTATACTCAGCCAAAGTGTTAATCAAGTGTGAGAGTAAAATAAAGATATTTCCAGACATGCAAGGTCTCAAGTACTTTATCACTCATGTACCTTTTTCCACATAAGAAGAATGAACCAAGAAAGAAAAAGATATGGGGTTCAGGAGAGAAGTGAAGGAAATCCCCATGACAGAGACCAAGATGTTAACTGTACAGAGGGAATAAAAAGCAATCTGCCTGGATTGGAACAGGTCAGAGGGTTCTAGGAAAAATTTCTTTAATATGATGAAAATGGTAGTAGGTCAGATGTATTTGAATGTATTGCAAGGAGATGATGCACTTGGGTTGGAGTTTGGGGAAAAGTAAACTGGTAGTCTCTTGGAATGCAGTTAATATGCAAATACTCACACAGGGTCACTGATAGACATATGCATAGACACCACTGCAGCAGTGTTTTTAGTAATAAACTATAGCAGTAATAGTAACAGTAATTCTCAGCAGTAATATTGAAAAATTAGAAATAACGTAAATGCCTATAAATAGAGGCTTTGTTAAATCATAGAACACACATTTAAAAAAAATTTTTTTTAATTTTTTTTTAACGTTTATTTATTTTTGAGACAGAGAGAGACAGAGCATGAATGGGGGAGGGGCAGAGAGAGAGGGAGGCACAGAATCCAAAGCAGGCTCCAGGCTCTGAGCTGTCAGCACAGAGCCTGATGCGGGCTCGAACTCAGGAATCATGAGATCATGACCTGAGCTAAGTTGGACATTTAACCTGAGCCATCCAGGCGCCCCTAGAACATACATTTTTTAATATGAGGCAGCAAGTAAAAAAAAAAAGTGAGGAACAGCTTTATGTTCTCTGCTATGGTTCCATTTGTGTTTCGAAAAGCACATGCTAAATTTCTAGATTTATATATGAATATAGCTAGGAAAAGCTCTAATAGTGTACATCTCAAACTTTCATTTTATTGATCTCTAGTTGATTTATTCATGTAACATCTATTTCTTGAGCATATATGTGTATGCGTAAGGAATCATTTCCTGTATGCTAGAAATGGAGCAGAGATCAAAATAGAAAACGTATCTGTCCTTATAAAGCTGATATCCTAACAGGAAGAAACAGATGATGAACAATAAATAAATAAATACATTATAGGTCAGGTGATGAAAAGTACTCTGAAGAAAAGTAAAACAGGGTAAGTGAGATCAGAGATACACAGTGGGGTGAGATGGCATTTTCTCTATTAAGCTCTGCTGTCCACTGGGGCTTCCTGGAGTTATGGGCAAGTTCTGGAAATTTGCAGTGTTCAGTACTGTAAGCCACTAGCCTCATGTACCTGTTGAACATTTGTTATGTGGCTGGTGCAACTGAGAACAGGAATTTTGAATTTTCTTTCATTTAAATTAAATTGCCACATGTAGCTGATTGCTACCATATTGGTAAGTACATTTAAATGGGATGGTCAGGGATGCCGTCACATAAAGCAGCATTTGAGCTGAGATTGATATGGAATGAAGGAGCTAGCTAGCCATGAGTTCTGGGCAGAATGAACAACAGGACCCACCTGGAGTAGTTAGAGGCCTAGAGGACTGGAGTAGGATGAGCAAGGGAAAAAGTGGAAGGAGATGAAGCCAGAGAAACAGAAGGGGCCCTGTCATGGAAGGCCTCAGCAGCCAGTATAAGACTTTGCTAGTTCTCTGAGGTGGGAAGCCATTGCAAAGCTTTGAGCAGACAAGTGAAGTGATCTGAATTTTTAAAGAGTTGCTGGAATTGTTTTAATGATAAACAGTGGGAGTGAAGACAGAAGCAGGGAGACCTTAGAAGGCTCCTACGGTAACCTAGGCTGGAGGTGATGGTGAATTAGGGGGTAGTGAAGCGCATGTAGGGAAGTTGTCAGATAAATTGATGGTATTTACTGTTGGATTAGGTAAGGGGCATGAGAAAGGGGGGAGTCAAGGATGGCCTTCAAAGCCTGAGGAAATGAGATTGTCAGGACTGGGGAAAGAATGTTTGGGGAAGGAATTCAAGAGTTCTGTTTTGGGCATGGTAAATTGGAGGTGCCTCTAGATAGTTATGCCAAAGTCTTGAGAATAAGTGGTGTTAAAATGGGACTAAAGGATTTCTTCTAGAGAATGGAGTAAGAGAAGAATTCATAGATGGTGTTAGGGTAGCCCCCTTTATGTGAGGGACAAAGCAAGTAACTTGTCAATCTTAGCATGAAGATTTTCTAAGATTTGGATAATTATTTGTTATTCATTCCATAGAATGGCTCCTGAAAAGATAAGGTTCCTGTCGCGAGTTTGTGTACCACTTGTAACTCTGCCAGATATCCAACCACTGGTGGAGGCTCTGCTCACCTACCATGGACATGAACCTCAGGAAGTGCTCTGGCCTGAATTCTTTGATGCTGTGAATGAGGCCTTCTTGCTGTAAGTGATACCATTTACTCTCTCATCCAGCATTGTTTTTCCTTTTCTTAGAATACTTCAGCATAGGGGCGCCTGGGTGGCGCAGTCGGTTAAGCGTCCGACTTCAGCCGGGTCACGATCTCGCGGTCTGTGAGTTCGAGCCCCGCGTCAGGCTCTGGGCTGATGGCTCAGAGCCTGGAGCCTGTTTCCGATTCTGAGTCTCCCTCTCTCTCTGCCCCTCCCCCGTTCATGCTCTGTCTCTCTCTGTCCCAAAAATAAATAAACGTTGAAAAAAAAAAACTTAAAAAAAAAAAAAAAGAATACGTCAGCATATTGGAAATGCGGTTTTCAAACTTTGGTTCCAGTACCACTCTATGATCGTAGAGATTATTGAGGATTCCAGTGAGTTCTTTTTTTAAAAAGTGTGCATTGTATTTATCAATATTTTATCATATTTGAAAATAAAACGATATTCTAAAAGTATTCATTTTCAAATAATAAATTGATTACATGTTCACATAAATAGCTTATTTTTATTAAAAAGTGATCTTTTCCAAGAAAATATGTATACCAGAAGCAGCATTATTTTACATTTTTGCAAATCTCTTTATTGTCTGATGGAAGACAGCTGGGCTCTCATACATGTTTCTGTGTGCAGCCTGGTACAGCCTGGTATGTTGTTTCCATTGAAGTGTAGAAAATTCAGCCTCATAGAGATATATTGGAACAGACAGGAATACTGCAGTAGCCATCTCAGATAATTGTAGATTTTCAAAATGTTTTGAAAATGGTAGTGTTGTAAGGTTAGTTGCTATGCTGAATCTGAAATTATAACAATGAGCTTTTCATACTGTTACATTGAAACCCATTGGATGTCTGTGGTATACTTTTAAAAGCTCTTTTGCCCAAGCAGGATCTTGTAGCCTTATGCATGGTTCATTTGGAAAATACTGGTTTATTAAGTTATGTAGACCTTTTCAACCTTGACATATTTCATTTTATAGTATCAAAACTTACATTCATTCTTGTCAGCACCAAGCCCATCAGAAATGTCTTCAGGTGTTGGGGAGCTGTCAAGCTCCCACTGACAGGAGTGAATTTTCCAGGATTCAAAGTCTGCTTAAACACTCACATTTATCATTGGCTACAAAATACTGTCATTTGTTTTCCTTGAAGTACAAGGGTCATTTCACTAATTTTTGAGAAAATGTGTGCCAAATACTCAACTCTGAGCAGCCACTGTTTGCCATTCTTCCATGTAAATTTCCATGACAAAAAGGTGGCCAGTTGATCTTGCAGCTCTTACACTTGCAAGTGCTTTTCCTCGGGACAACCACCCGGATTTGTCATGCAGCAGAAGGGCATTATGCATGCTTTCCTTTTCACCACACACAATGTTTTTTTTAATCAAAAGTATTCGCCAGTGTAAAATTCAGTAAGATTAATATTTTACGCTGCTTCATCAAACACATTTTTGTGTGAAACCGGCAGTGTTACTACTGTACACAGAGTGAAGAACACGGTGACCGTTTCCCTGCTTGACTCGTGCTGGGCACAGTGGTTTTGCTCACTAGTGCTGCTGCACTTCGAGTGCAAATGTCAACACGGCTGTCCCAGGAAAAACCTTGAGCTTCGGAATAGTTATTCAACACGTTGATATTTCTCTACGACATGTGCATACTGCCCAGTTCTCTTAACAGAACTCCT
This sequence comes from Acinonyx jubatus, assembly GCF_027475565.1. Taxonomy (NCBI): domain Eukaryota; kingdom Metazoa; phylum Chordata; class Mammalia; order Carnivora; family Felidae; genus Acinonyx; species Acinonyx jubatus. The sequence goes on from NC_069391.1 coordinate 64,230,865, forward strand.
GTTGACACCTGTTGTTGTTGATACCAGATGAATACGAGCAACACAGCAAGTTCATCCACCTCTAGAGATTCAGTTTTAAGGCAGCAGTGTAATCCTCTTGATGAAATATTAATGTATTACATCTATGTTTGAATTATTTAATTCCTTTTTGTTTAGACTCTGAATGATTGGTCTCAAGTTGGTGCCACAGTTAACTAGTACTACAACAGTAATTTGGAAACATTCTGTTGAATATGGCACAATGAGGTAAATTATTAACATCTCTGAAGCCAGGGGAAAAATCGCTTTCCTCATATTTGCTTTCATTTATAGTTTAGTCCAGTTCCTTTGGAGTAGTTTTCTCCCTGTCATGAGTCAAAAGAAATACCTGATGTATTGGTTTCATCTTTTCACAAACAGCTGGAGATGAGAAAGCAAACACTTTAATTCTCCTTCATAAAGTCAATGATCCATTCTTAAGTGTAAGAAAATATATTATAGGGGTGCCTGGATGGCTCAGTCGGTTAAGCATCCGACTTCAACTCAGGTCATGATCTCACAGTTTTCTGAGTTCGAGCCCCGCATCAGGTTCTGTGCTGACAGCTTAGAGCCTGGGGCCTGCCTCAGATTCTGTGTCTCCCTCTCCCCCACTCATGCTCTGTCTCTCTCTCTCTCTCAAGAATAAATAAATGTTTAAAAATAAAAAGAAAATATATTATAAATGAATTTTATTTTTGAATAAGATAACAAATTATGAGAAAATCTATAAATGTCATATTTATATATTTCTGAAGAATATCTAAGTATATGTACACCTAAAATAATTTAGATAAAATTTAGAAGAGTTAAACTTAAAAATGTTTAAGTATTATTGCAAAACTAGACAATAAAGTGTACTTGCTTCCTGTTATGTTTCCATGTAGGTACAAGAGGAAATATCAGTTTGTTTAGTTATTTATCTACTTAATTATTTACCTACTTACATCCCCTCCACCTCCCCCCCCCCCGCTTTATTGAAATATAATTGACATATAACATTGTGTAAACTTAAGATGTACAAGTTAATTTGATACACTTTTTATGTTATAAAATCATTACCACCATAGCTGAGCTAACACGTTCATCATGTCACATAATCACCATTTCTTTTTGGTGGCAAGAACATTTAAGATCTTCTCTCTTAGCAACTTTAAATATTGTTTCAACTAAAATTATATCAACTATAATCACTATAATGTACATTAGATCCCCAGAATTTATTCATCTTCTAACTGGAAGTTTATACTCTTTGACCAACATGTCCCCATTTCACCACACCCTAGTTCCTGGTAACCATCTTTCTAGTCTCTGTTTCTGTGAGTTCAGCTCTTTTAGATTCTGCATAAAGTGATATCATACAGTATTTGTGTTTCTCTGTCTTATTTCACTTTACTTAATACCTTCAGGTCCATCCGTGTCACAAATTGCAGGATTTCTGTCTTTCTCATGGCCGAATAATATTCCACTACATAAATATACCACATCTTCTTTATTAATTCATCTACTGATAGACACAGGTTGTTTCCATATCTTGACTAATGTGAATGCTGCAGTACACATGGGAGTACAGATATCTTTTTGAGATACATTTTCATTTCCTTTGGATATATTCCCACTAATGGGATTGCTGGATCATAGAGTCATTTTAATTTTAATTTTTTGAGGTATATCTGTTCTGTTTTCCATAGTAGCTGCACCAATATACATTCCCACCAATTGTGCACAAGGGCTCCCTTTTCTTCACATTCTAACCAACACATTGTTATTTGTTGTCTTTCTGATTCTAGCCGTTTGGACAGGTGTGATGTGATGTTTCGTTGTGGTTTGATTTGTATTTCCCTGATGATTAGTGATGTTGAGCATCTTTTCATGTGTCTGTTGGCCATCTATATGTCTTTTTTGGAAAAATGTTTATTCAGGTCATCTGCCTATTTTTTAATTAGACCATTTGTGGGTTGTTTGTTGTTTTTTTGTGATGAGTTGTAGAAATTCTTTATATATTTTGAATATTAGCCCCTTCTCAGATATATCATTTGCAAGTATCTTCTATTCAGCAGGTTGTGTTTTCATTTTGCTGTGCAAAAGCTTTTTATTTTGGTATAGTCTCAATAGCTTATTTTTGCTTTTGTTTCCCTTGCCCAATGGAACATACCCATAAAAATGTGCCTAAGGCTAATGTCCAAGAAATGACTGCCTATGTTTTCTTTTAGGAGTTTTGTGGTTTTTGGTCTCACAGTTAGATCTTTAGTTCATTTTGAGTTTATTTTCGTGTATGGTATAATAAAGTGATCCAGTTTCATTCTTTTGCATGCAGCTGTTCAGTTTTCCCAGCACCATTTGTTGAAGGGGGACTGTCTTTTCTTATTGTATATTCTTGTCTCCTTTGTCAGATTAAAGGACCATATAAGCATAGGTTTATTTCTGGTCTCTCTATTCTATTCCATTGATCTATGTCTCTGTTTATGTGCCAGTACTGTAGTGTTTTGATTACTACAGCTTTATAGTATATCTTGAAATCTGGGATTGTGATACCTCTAGCTTTGGTGTTCTTTCTCATGATTGCTTTGGCTGTTCAGGTTCTTTTGTGGTTCCATACAAATTTTAGTATTATTTTTCGTGTTCTTTCCCAGCTTCATTTATTGATGAGACTGTCCTTTCTCCATTTTATATTTTTGGCTCCTTTGTCATAAAATGCATATATGCATAGACTTATTTTTCAGTTCTCTGTTCTATCACATTAATCTGTATGCCTGTTTTTATGCTAATACCATACTGTTTTAATCACTATAGCTTTGTAAAATAGTTTGAAATCAGGGAGCATGATGTCTCCAGCTTTGCTCTTTCTCGAGATTGCTATGGCTATTTGGGGACTTTCAGAGATACATATAAATTTTAGGATTGTTTGTTCTGTTTCTAGAAACTACCATTGGAATTTTGATAGTTGATGCATTGAATTTGTAGATTGCTTTGGGTATATGGACATTTTAACAGTATTAATTCTTGTTAGGTTTTTATAGATATTCTTTATCAGTTTGTGAAAATTGTCCTCTGTTCCTAGTTTACTGAGTTTTTGTATTGAATGGGTTTGGATTTTAGCAAATACTTTTTCTGCATCTATTGATATGATCACATGATTTGTCTTTTTTAGCCTGTTGATGTGATTGATTACATTAATTCATTCTCAAAAGTTAAAACAGCCATGCATACCTGTGACAAATTCCACTTGGTTGTGATGCAGAATTCTTTTTGCACTGTTAGATTAAGTTTGCTAATATTTAGTTGAGGATTTTTGTTTCTATGTTAAGGAGAGATATTGGTCTCTAAGTTTATCAAATTTATCCCCATAGAGTTGCTCATAGAGTTCCTTTATTATTCTCTTAATGCCCATAGTGATGTAGTGATGTCTTCTCTTTCATGTCTGACATTAGCAATTTATGTTCTCTTTTTCTTTTTTTTTTTTTTTCAGCTTAGCCTGGATGGAGACTTAAATTGATTGTATTGATCTATTCCAAAAACCAAGAAAATCATTGATTTTCTCTATTGATTTCCTGTTTTCCGTGTTGTTATTATTTCTTCTGTTTACTTTGCTCTTCTTTATCTTAATTAAGAGCTTAATTTGCTCTTCTTTATCTATATAGCTCCCTGAGGTAGAAACTTAGGTTGTTGATCTTAGATATTGCTTATTTTCTGAATATGCATTTAGTGCTATAAATTTTCCTCTAACCACTACTTTTGTTGGATACCACAAATTTTGATGAATTGTGTTTTCATTTTCACTTAGTTCAAGATAATTTTAAATTTCTCTTGAGGTTTCTTGAGCCATGGGTTACTTAGAAGTGTGTTGTTGAATCTCTACATAATTTGGGATTTTCAAGTTGTTTCTGTTACTGATTTCTGGTTTATAATTCCTTTTTGGTCTTAGAGCAGATACTGTATGATTTCTATTAATTTAAATTTGGAAGGGGGTGTTTTATAGCCAGAATGTGGTGTATCTTGGTGAACGTTCCTTGTGAACTTAAGAAGGATGTGTGTTCTGCTCTGGTTGGATGAAGTAGACTACAAATGGCAATATATATAGTTGATTGATGGTTTTTTTAGTTCAACTATGTCCTTACAGATTTTCTGTCAACTGGATCAGTCCATTTCTGATAGAGTGATGTTGACATGTCTTCAGCTATGATAGTAGATTCATCTCCTTGCAATTCTGTTATTTTTTACTCATATAATTTTATACTCCATTATTAGGCACACACCAGTTAAAGATTGTTATATCTTCTTGGAGAATTTATGCCTTTATCTATATGTAATGAACTTCTATATTCTAGAGCTTGCTTTGAAGCCAGCTCTAAAATTAGTATACCTACTCCTGCTTTCTTTTGACTAGTGTTAGTTATATTTTTCTCCATCCATTAGTTTTAATCTGTCTGTTTCTTTATATTTAAAGCTGGTTTCTTGTAGACAAGGTATATATAGTTGAGTCTTGTTTTTTGATCCACTCTGTCAGTCTGTATCTTTAAATTGGTGCAGTTAGACCACTGAGGTTCAACGTGATTATTGACATAGTTGGATTAATATCAATTATATTCCTTACTGCTTTATATTTGTTGCTTTTGTTATTTGTTCCTCTTTTTGTCTTCCACTCTTTTACTGCCTTTTGTGTTTGAAATATACATTTATAGCTAATCTAAATCCACTTTCACATAACACTACACCACTTCACAGATAGTGTGAGTACTATTCAATAATAAAATAATCCTAATTCCCCCTTTTTGTTTCTTGTATCATTATCATACATTTCACTTATACATAGCATACATAAGTGCACACACACACACATAATTGAGTATCTTGTTCCTATTTAATATTATTTGAACAATTTGTTTTCTGTTACATCAGCTAAGAATAGGAAAAATAGGGTTACCCATGTGGCTCAGTTAAGCGTCTGACCCTGGATTGCGGCTCAGGTCATGATCACACGGCTGTGAGATCAAGCCCTGCATCATGCTCTGTGCTGGGTGTGAAGTGTGCTTGGGATTCTCTCTCTCCCTCTTTCTCTGTCCCTACCCTGCTCACGATCTCTCTAACTAGATAGATAGATAGATAGATAAAATAAATTCAATAAATAAATAAATAAATAAATAAAATATTGAAAATAGGAAAATAAGTTTTTATTTTGCCTTTATTATTTTTTCTTTGATGCTCTTTATGTAGATCTGAATATCTGATCTATATTATTTTTCTTCTCTCTTTTTTATGTCTTTATTTATTTAATTTTTTTTTAATTTACATCCAAGTTAGTTAGCATATGGTGCAACAATGATTTCAGGAGTAGATTCCTTAATGCCCCTTACCCATTTAGCCCATCCCCCCTCCCACAACCCCTCCAGTAACCCTCTGTTTGTTCTCCATATTTAAGAGTCTCTTATGTTTTGACCCCCTCCCTGTTTTTATATTATTTTTGCTTCCCTTCCCTATGTTCATCTGTTTTGTATCTTACAAAACATATGTCTTCATATGAGTGAAATCATATGGTATTTGTCTTTCTCTGACTAATTTCGCTTAGCATGATACCTTCTAGTTCCATCCACATAGTTGCAAATGGCAAGATTTCATTCTCTTTGATTTCTGGGTAATACTCCATTGTGTGTGTGTGTGTGTGTGTGTGTGTGTATGTGTGTGTATATATATATATATATATATATATACACACACACACATACACACACACACACTATATACACACCACATCTTCTTTATCCATTCATCCATGGATGGACATTTGGGCTCTTTCCACACTTTGGCTATTGTTGATAGTGCTGCTATAAACATTGGGATGCATGTGTCCCTTCGAAGCAGCATACCTGTATCCCTTGGATAAATACTTAGTAGTGCAATTGCTGGGTCTTAGGGTAGTTCTATTTTTAATTTTTTGAGGAACCTCCATAGTGTTTTCCAGAGTGGCTGCACCAGTTTGCATTCCCACCAGCAGTGCAAAAGAGATCCTCTTTCTCCACATCCTCGTCAAGATCTCTTGTTGCCTGAGTTGTTAATGTTAGCCATTCTGACAGGTGTGAGGTGGTATCTCATTGTGGTTTTGATTTGTATTTCCCTGATGATACGTAATGTTGAGCATTTTTTCATGTATCTGTTGGCCATCTGGATGTCTTCTTTGGAGAAGAGTCTGTTCATGTCTTTTGCCCATTTCTTCACTGGATTATTTGTTTCATTGGATTATTATGTGTTGAGTTTGATAAGTCCTTTGTAGATTTTGGATACTGACCCTTTATCTGATACATCGTTTGCAAATATCTTCTCCCATTCTGTCGGTTGCCTTTTAGTTTTGCTGGTTGTTTCCTTCGCTGTGCAAAACTTTTTATTTTGATGAGGTCCCAGTAGTTCATTTTTGCTTTTGGTTCCCTTGCCTCTGGAGATGTGTTGAGTAAGAAGTTGCTGCGGGCAAGATCAAAGAGTTTTTGCCTGTTTTTTCCTCAAGGATTTTGATGGCTTCCTGTCTTACATTGAGGTCTTTCATCCATTTTGAATTTATTTTTGTGTATGGTTTAAGAAAGTGGTCCAGGTTCATTCTTCTTCATGTCTCTGTCCAGTTTTCCCAGTACCACTTGCTGAAGAGACTGTCTTTATTCCATTGATAGTCTTTCTGCTTTGTCAAAAATTAGTTGGCCATATGTTTGTGGGTCCATTTCTGGATTTTCTATTCTGTTCCATTGATCTGAGCATCTGTTTTTGTGTCATGTCATTCATTCACTCATTCATTCATTTATTATTTTGAGAGAGACAGAGGGAGAGGGTGGGAGCAGGGGAGGGGTGGAGAGGGAGAGGGAGACAGAGAGAGAGAATGAATCCCAAGCAGGCTCTACACTGTCAGTACAGAGCCCGATGTGAGGTTTGAACTCACAAACCACAAGATCATGACCTGAGCCAAAATCAACAGTTGGTCACTCAACCAACTGAGCCACCCAGGTGCCCCTCTCCTTCACTTTTAAAGAATAATTTCACAGGGTACAGAATTTTAGATTGTGTATTTTTTTTTTCTCACAACCCTTTTAATATTTCAGTCTACTCTTCTTGCTTGCATGGTTTCTGAGAAGTTGGATATAATCCTATCTGTTTTCCCTATAGTTAAGATGTATTTTCCCTATGGCTTCTTTCAGGACGTTTTATCTTTGATTTTTTTTTTCTTTTTTTCTTTTTTTTTTTTTTTTTTTGTAGTTTCAAAGTGATATGCTTAGGAGCAGTTTTTGGCATTTATCCCACTTGGTATTCTCTGGGCTTCCTGGAATGGTGATTTGGTATCTGACATTAATTTGGGAAATTTCTCCGTCATTTTTCAAAATTTTTTTGTTTTTCTCTCTCCCTCTTTTCCTTCTAGTACATCAATTACACATATATTTTTTGTAGTTGTCCCACATTCCTTGAATATTCTGTTCTGTTTTTTTCAATCTTTGTTTCTTGTTTTTTTGGGTATTTTTGTTGTTGTTTTTTGTTTTTTTGGGTTTTTTTGTTTTTAAGATTCCCATGGATATATCCTCTAGCTCAGACATTTTTTCCTCAGCCAGTCCACTATTTAGCCCACCAAAAGCATTCTTCATCTCTGTTAGTGTTTTCATTTCTGTTAGTGATCTCTAATACTACTTTTTTTTAAAGATTCCCTTCTCTCTGCTTACATTGCCCATCTGTTCTTACATGCTGTCTATACATTAGTGCTCTTAGCATATTAATCATAGTTGCTTTTAATTCCCAGTCTAATAATTCTAACATCTCTGCATGTCTGGTTATAATTATTGCCTTGTCTCTTAAACTGTGTTGTTGTTGTTGTTGTTGTTTTCCTTTTGCTATGCCTTGTAATTGTTTTCTTGATAGCTAGATATGCTGTACTAGATAACAGCAACTGCTGTGAATAGGCTTTTGTATTTTGGTGGTGAGATATGAGAGGAGGGGAAGTGTTCTATAGTCTTTTAATTAGGTCTCAGTCTTTTAGTGAGCTTATGCCTCTGGACTGTGAACTTCATGAGATTCCTCAGGTTTTTTCCTCCGCCTAACTTAGTTGTCCAGAGCTGACTGGAATTGGTTATTTGCCTTCCCCTAGGTCTGTTAGGTTCTGATAATACCATATGAGGTTAGGCTCTGATTAACTAGTTTCCCTTGAAGGCAGGCCTTGTTAAGAACGGAGTGCTCTAGGGGTGCCCGGGTTGCTCAGTCAGTTGAGCGTCCGACTTCAGCTCAGGTCATGATCTCACAGTTCGTGGGTTCAAGCCCCACATTGGGCTCTGTGCTAACACTCAGAGCCTGGAACCTGCTTCAGATTATGTGTCTCCCTCTCTCTGCCCCTTCCCCACTCATGCTCTGTCTCTCTCTGTCTCTCAAAAATGAATAAACGTTAAAAGAAAACAATTTAAGAATGGAGTGCTCTATTGTATTCAAAACCTAAAGTAGAAGTGGAATTACTCCCACTGTTTACTCTGAGGACCTGGTTAAGCTCCTAAGTTTCATAATTTTGTGGGACCCTTCCATAACTGGATCCCACTGGAATTTTTAACTCTCAAGAGTTATCCACACTGGGCCTCCAACCACTCACTAATTACAACTCAGGTTTTCCTACCTGGGCACTGGTTCCCATGGCAGTTACCACTTGTGGATCTCTACTCCAGTAAGTCACAATTTCCTGTATTTGCTTGTCTGTCTTTCCAGTCTTGGGGGCCAAGATTTGTCCTGTGTCCTGACCCTCTCTTAAGGATGCAAGAAGAGTTGTTGATTTTTCAGTCTGTTTTGCTTTGTACTTGTTGTTAAGACAGAGCGGTCACTTCCAAGGTCCTTTCATGCACAACAGGAGACTGGAAGTCTCCATATGCCATATATGAAAATCTATATAACTACAATACCATTATTATATTTAAAAATTGATACTAATTCCATAGCACCGTTATGTATTTATTTAAAATTTTTTTTAACATTTATTCATTTTTTGAGAGAGGGAGGGAGGGAGACAGAAAGAGAGAGAGAGAGAGAGAATGTGAGTGGGGGAGGGACAGAGAGAGGAGACACAGAATCTGAAGCAGGCTCCAGGCTCTGAGCTGTCAGCACAGAGTCCGACTCAGGGCTCCAACTCACAAACCATGAGATCATGACCTGAATTAAGTCGGGTGCTTAACTGGCTGAGCCAACCAGGCGCCCCTAGCACCATCATGTATTTAGTCAGACAGTAAATTCTCTTGATTGTCCCCCATTTTTTTTTTACAGTTGATTCTTTTGGAATCAGAGGTCAAAGCTGAATTTGGCTGATAGGTTCAAAAATCTCTTTCAATCTGTAGGTTCCCAATTTCTCTTTGTTTTTGTTTTGTAAAGTATTTGTTGAAATAATATGGTTACTTTTCCCCACCATCAGATTATAGAGCATTCTGCCATCTCCAGTGTAATAAAAGATGCAAACTCCTCTCTCCCTTAATCATACATTCAATTTCTGTGTGCATTTGGGCCTATTTTGTTATTTTCTATCCTCTCCCTCTTTTTTTTTTTTTTTTGACCTGTTGTATATTCACACACCAGTACCACTTTGTTTTAATGGTGGAGCCTTTCTAATATACCTAATATAAAATAGGGCTAGTTCTCCATTTCTTTTACTTTTCAGGATTTTTCTGACAATTCTTGCTTGTTTTATATTTTAAATAAACTTTGAAACCAGTGTGCCTAGCTTTAGGAGAGATAGCTATTGTTATTTGGGGGAGGCTTATGTTAAATATATAGGTTAACTGAGGGACAACTGACATCTTTCTGACATTAAGGCTTTCGTCTACCTATCCAGGAACACTTATGTCTTTTGGTTTGTTCAGATTTACTTTTTGATCTTAAAAGAGTGTTTTAAATATTTTCCACATATATAGGTGTTAGGCATTTTTTACTCCCAAGGTTTTATTGAGTTTTGGGGCTTGGGGGGATTTTTTTGCTCTATATAAGTGTATCTTCTTTCCAACTTTAAATTGATTTTTATTATATCATCGTATTTGGAAAATAACACCTCAAAACCATCATCATTCTTTCAGTTAACCCAAAGGAAGTAGTTACCAGTGGAGTATATGCTGCTTTTCATGTATCACTCTTAAAAATTAATGTAAGAATATAAGTTTTAATTTCATTTTACATGAAATGTTATAGTACAGGAATTTTTTAAGGTAATATCTTAGAAAAAGAGATAGAAGGTTAAATTATTTGATGTTGAAAAAGAAGTCAAAACATAATTCTCATGGTTAAAATATGCAGTCTTTTTTTCTATCTACTCTAAACTTCTGTCAAAATGTACCCAAAAAGTGAGTTTCCTTAAGGAGTCTGATCAGTTATCTTTGTTATTTATGTAAAAGACTGAGTAATAATCAGTTTAAAAGCTTGTATAATGTGATAAATGTGCTCCACATGTGTGTGCCCTTCATACCATTTCATACTTCAGTCTCCAATGGCTTACCCCACCAGCTTTCATTTTCCAAAGCAGTTTTTCAAAGTATTTATTTTTAAGTAAAATGCTCTTTGTCTTTCACCATGGCAGCTCTATTTGTGATTTATTTAGTAATACATTTCATCAAATTATAGGGTCTTAGCAACCTATACTTTCAGCCTTTTTCAGCAAGAATTTAATTAAAGGGAAATGGGAGGAGAATGCCCCTAGGTATTCCCTGTGAAATCTCTCAAAGCTGTTTCAGAAATTACTGGTGAGGAAGAGACGTGCTCAGAAAATAGCTACTTTTGCTCCACCCACAGTGCTCAGATGGAAAGCTGAGGGCAGTGGCTTCATGAGTGGGCCTGAACTCCTTTGCTGTTTATTTTACTTCTGATAGCATGTTCTCCCTCAGCAACTAATAAAATTTATTTGGTTTGGAAAATTGTGTCTGCTAATCCAAAGGGGACAGACAGTCCAGAAATGCTGGGTGGCCTTCAACTTGTCCAATTCCTATGGCTTCAGCTCAGCAAGTTCCCCAAGCAGTGGCGTAAGGGCTGGAGCCTTTCCATGGACACTTTCCCATGGACTGAGCATCCCAGCCACATGTTGACATGGGGAGGCTGATTCAATCAGTCAGTGCAGATTACCACCCCCACACCCAACTCTTCTCCGCACCCCCCCCCCCCCCGCCCCTTGAACAGTTCCTCACATGTGCTGTGTGGTCATTTAGAAACTACATACTTTCTTTGACCAGTGCACCCTGCCCTATGTTTAGACTTCCAACTATTTGCCTACCACAGTACACCAGTGGAATTTCATGTTTTACCATTGGCCGGGTGTCTTTGGCCTTGGCTTCCAAATACAGTCATGTATTTTCAGAAATGGGCTGCCTGTGTTCTTTTAAACAGCAGATGGTTGTCCCTCTCTGTGGTTTAGATAACCTAGAAGAAATTTTTTATTCTTGGCCTAAAAATCAAACCTAACTTCTCAAGTCTATCCCTGGTGTTGCTATCACAGCCCCCTGCAGGCTGCAGGTTGCAAAAAACCTTTCTGGGATTGCTGCTGAAATCCTTCCATAAGTCTGTGGAGTGTAAGTAATTCAGCATGACCTGACGTCTCAGGTAAATCTAAATCCATTGCTTCAAAAATATTGAGAAGTTTGATGACTGGATGGAGAGCTTTTTCCTACATACTAGAATGAATGAATCAATTGAACAAATCAAAGGAAGAATGGATGCAGGACTGACGAACCAACTGGCCTCACAGTGCGACTGTGAATGTGCTTTTTTAGCTCAGATAAGAAAACTCAGGCTTTCAGTGTTGTTGAATAATATAGGCGAATGTATATAAATGAAAGGCTAGTGTAATACCATGGACAGAAAGGTAGCAAACAAGTATAGTAGTAACTAAAACTCCCATTTCTATTTATTTATTTGAGACTCCCTGAGAGCCTCTTTTTTTTTTTTACATTAATAGGATAACAAAATTAGTCATTGAAAAAGTTGACTTTTCAACTAAAAACCTGCTGATACTGATTTGTAATAGACATTACAGTGTGTTTGGGTTTGTGTTTGCTTGGTGTTGCTGCTGTTTGCTTTGAAAAGTAATCTCTCTGCACATGTAAGTGGTGATAATGGCACAGTCCTCAAATTTGGCATGCTTCTTAGATCAAGTTTTCATGGAAATACACCTTTGGGAAAGAATACATTCTAGTGCCTTGGAATTAAGTAGTTATCCAGAAAAGCTGACCCCAATTTTTGTGGGCTTCTCTGGCAACCCAAATGGCCCTGATCTCTTTCTGGTTTGGAAAGGTGAATACTGCCTGTGTTTGTCTTGAGTGAGGAAGCTTCTTCCTTCCCTTTGCCTCTCTGGCATTCCCTACCAACAGGCACTGCCCTCATTAGGAACTGTTCTTGCAGAGAATTGAATTCCGCGTTCTATTTTTATTACAGCTATTAAAAAACATTTGGAGCCAAAATTATTTAATAAGCACCTGAACTAATTTCTTTATTATACTGCCTCTTTTTGGAAAAGATGGGGCAAACAACAGTCTCAGTATTTTGGAGAGACAAAGTACAGTTTTCTAAATGCCAAGGAGCCATCTATCTAGAAGACTCTAATAGCAGAAGATGTTGGACACAGCAGAGTGCCCTGTCAGGCTTCCCTGCTTTGTGTCAGAAGTTGTTACTAAGGCTCAGATGTTCTACATGAAAGCACTGACTGGGAGCGTCTTCCTCGTATTTTAAATGAGAAAATTATAATGTACCACACATAAGTCCCAAACACCCAATCTCATTTTCCTAAAACATAGCTATAATGCAGAAAACCTCCCCTGATTAGCTAGAAGTCTGAGAGAGCCAAGTTTTTAGCTTATCATGTTTTTCTTGAATCCATTATTTTGATCAGTATCCAGGCTAGATACTGATAATTGGCTTTTTAAATTTCCATAGAAATGTATATTCATTTTATCTGGTCAGACAATACAGTACAGATGTGTATGCAGAAAACTTTAGTTATCCCCTCATTATCACCCTCTAGTACTTCTGATAACCATACCTTATACTCTTGGAGACATAGACATCTGTATAAAACAATTTTTCTCTTTTTTTAAGTAGTTATATAAACAAAAAACAAAAACAGCATCACACCCTACACATGACTCTGGAACCTGTTTTTTAACCAATATATCTTGGATAACCTTCAAGGGATATAGATCCAGCTCATTTTTATAAAATAGGAACATATTCCCTGATATGAATGGACCTTAATTTATTCAGCTGCTTGTCAACGGATGCATTCAAACTGTTTTTAATTTTGTTTTTATAGTACTGCTGCAGTGAATATCCTCCCAGTGATGCTTTTATTTCTGGCAGGCAGAGTCACAAAAGTATGGTTATGAAGGCCAGGAAGATGTCTGTTTCACAGTTCATTATGTGGTATGACACAACCAAATGAACAAAACCGTTCCCTGTCTCACCTCTGAGAACATATGTCCCCTGTACCTACTTCAGCATGGATGTCATTCTTTGAAACTTTACTGATGTGTGAGGATGAAAATGATAGCTATGTTAGTTTACCTTGCTTTACTATTAACAAGGTTGAAATCTCCATATTTTTATTGGCCTTTTGCATTTCTTCTTTGGTAATTTGCCTTCCCCCCCTGGTTTTATTGAGATACAATTGACATATAATGTAATTTGCCTTTTTTATTTCAAAACCAACCTGGTACACTTTTAGAACATTTTATATAATCTGAATATGTTGGTCCAGTCAAATTCTGTTATGCAAATATATTAAGATCATATTGACTTGGTGATTTCTGCAACCAGTATTGATTATAAAAAGTTATTTTCTGGTGTTTGGGGGGCAAAATAGATTGTTTTCATTCAAATATTAAACATGGGTCCATAAATTTAATAATTCACAGCAAATAATCGAGTGTAGTCTGAATCAGAGGCAATAAAAGATAATTGTTAACATACACATTTTTTAAACTGTGAGAATAGAACAAAAGCATTATGTATTTGCTGACTTGAATGTGTAATTTTGCAGATCTTATATAAATTTTTAAGCAATATCTTTTATTTCAGATATTTGGTGGAACTACCATTTTACCCTAGTTTCCTTGTTACATGTGTTCATGTTTATCTACTGCTCATTCCCAACAGCTCCTACCTTTGTGCTGCCAGGCATCACTTAGCCACTGTGACCTGATGGTAAAAATCACATTTAATGCACACAGCTGCTCTGAGAGCCTAGGAATGGTGCTGCCTGAAAACTGTCACTGAAGTGAGAAACTTCTCTAATGATGTACATAATTATTTCATATGGATCCTGAAAAAAGATAACATGTGGTGAATGCAGGTCAAAAGACATCCCTGCTGTTTGGGAAGGGAGGAGCCACTGAGCAGCCATGTTCCCTCTGCACCTCAGAGTTTCCTGCCTCTTGGGGGCTTCCTGGCTCCATGACAGAGGCTACAGATCCCCTTAGCCCCTGCCCAGTAGTGTTCTACTTTAGAAAGCTGGATGGAAACCGCTCCCAAGGGTCTACTAATGTGACTAAAACTGGCTGACAGCCTAGACTTTGGAAAGACTTCCCTAAATACTGGAGGGAGTGAACACAGGGTCCAGGCATCTGGGCATCTGGCTTACATGGGAAGTCCATCTGCTTGCTCCCCCGGGGCCCGGGCCCCTGTTCCAAGCAGCACCTCCACTCTTCAGTCTGCAGAGTGGAGAGGCTCGTGTATAACCTTAGGTAGATAACCAGCTCCAGCATCAGACCTCCTGGGTTCAGATTGTAGCTGTGAGTCCTTGGTCTCTCTCCAACTTCAGTAGCCTTTTCTGTAAAATAAGGATAATAATGGTACCTGTTTTGTAGGATTAAACTACAGTTAACATGCTTAGCATGGTTTCAGGTGAATGCTTAATAAATGGTGGCTACCAGTCTTTAAGCCTCTCCTGTCCCTCTGCATTTGGCTTACCAGTCAGCTCTGCTGTCCCACACACTACACCTCTGTGCAGCCTCCTGGTGTTGCTTCTGTCACAGCTGTCCCTCTGAAGACCTGTCACCAGTAATGGCTGCACTTCCATCCTCTCTCATTGACTGCTCTTGGCTTCTATCAAAACCATGACCTTGGGGAAGTCAGAGGGGGCCTGTCCAGTGCAATGCATGTGGTTCCCTCCCCTCCCATGTCCTCAGTCTCAGCAGTGCTGATCAGAGTCAGACCTTCCTTCTCTTCCTGGATGACATTATTCTCTGCTTGTGTATGTCCTACCTCCTCCGTCTGCAACTCCTCCTTATCTACCTGTTGTCACTGCTCAGGGCACAGACCTGGGCCCTCTTCTTCCCTGATGGAGTTCCCCACTCTTGTGTCACTCCATGCTGGCTGACGGTTCCTTAATATGTATCTTCAGCCCAGATGGCTCCCCAGAACTTTGAACTTGGATATTCAAGGGCCTACTTTATCCCTCTTTTTTGAGCGCTCCTCAGATATTCTAAATTCTATTAAAAAATAAATTAAAAAAAATGGGGCACCTGGGTGGCTCAGTCAGTTAAGCATCCGACTTTAGCTCAGGTCATGATCTCCCAGTTGGTGAGTTCAAGCCCCATGTCGGGTTCTGTGCTGACAGCTTGGACCCTGGAGCCTGCCTCAGATTCTGTGTCTCCCTCTCTTTCAGCCCCTCCCCTGCTCATGCTCTCTCTCTCTCTCTCTCCCTCAAAAATAAACATTTAAAAAACAAGCAAATTCGTACACCCCAAACTGAGCTCTTAGTAAATCTTCACAAATCTTCTCTTTCCTTCTTTCCATTGGAGTAATGCTAGATCATCCAGCTCGTTGCTCAAGAAACCTGGGACAACTTTGATTCCTACCTCACCTTCACCACCTCTCATCAAATTCATTGCCAGTTCCTCTTGATGTTACTGCTAAAATACATTCCAGATACTCTTAACTTCTCCACTGCCACCTGGGTCACGCCAGCTACCAGCTCCCCCTGGGCTCCCTGCACCCATTCTAGTCCCGCACTCTGTTCTCTGTGCTGCAGCTGGAGTGATCTTTGACTGTAACTCACATCCTGGCACTCCTCTGTGTAAAGTCCTTCAGGCCAGAATAATCACTGAATAGAATCCCAGAGCCTTCCTTCCTTTGGTACCGCCTCATCACAGGCCACCTCACCTTTGCACTCTGGGGTTTCTCTCTTCTTCTGACCTTGCTCTTCCCTGTCTCGGGACCATCACAGCTGCCATTCCCCCAGCTGGAATGCCCTTCTGGCTACTCTTCACCTAGCTAATCTCAGCTCAGCTGGAGAGGCGGTCCCTGACCACCCAATCTAAATTGGGACACTTCTCTTATTCTGTTTTACCTCAGCCTGTCCTTTTCTTTAATGCCTTTTTCTCAGTTTTGGTGTGTGTATGTGATGTGTACCTCCCACCGGGCCCCAAAACAGACCTAGTCTGTTTTGTTCCCAGTTTTCTGGCCTGTACCTGGCACACAGAAGTGTTCCGTCATCTTCCTTGAGTGAATGACCACCAGCTCCTTGCCATTGATTATAACAGGGGAGGTGGCATGGGAATTGCAGCCTAGAGCACCGGTGGCATCCATGGTGTGGCCCCCAGATGTGCCAGGTGATGCAGGGGTGGGGGCACCATGGCAGTTGTTCTTTGCCAGGCGTGGGGAGATGGGGGAAAGGGGTCCAGCAGGACTTCCCAGAAGAGTTGAAGCTCAGGGTGAGAATGTGAGATCAGAGAGTCAGAGGGGGGCCTTTATCCTGCCCTCTGTTTGCTTCTGTGAGACTCATTCCAACTCATCAGCTTTGTCTAGCCTTGCCCCAGAGTTAATCCAGGACAGAGGTCTGCAGGAGTTATGCTGAGGGAGAAGAAAAAAGAGAAATCACGAGAAATTGCACCGTGACTCCGCCTATTCATTTCCTGCTCCTGCACCCATTCCCTGGGCTTCACGCCAGCTCCTGCAGAGAAATGGCCCAGAAGCCATGGTGAAGGGAAAGCCCTGAAGGGGTTTTTGGGTAATAGGGAGGCTTTGTGCCCTCAGCTTTTGTTTTTCTTACTAAAGGCAGTAAACATTTTTGGCAGAACCTGGAAAGCACTCTGCTGTCTGTGGTGCTGCAGGTGAAGAGGCAGGAGGCCTTCCTTGGGAAAGTAGGGCTGAAAGAAGAAAGAGAAGTCTCACCAGGCCAGAACAGGCCACTGTTCACAGGGTGGGCCCTGTGGGGACGGCCACCAGTGGCTCAGAGTTAGACAGGTGTCTCCTCACTCTACCTCCCAGGAGGTAGAACCCCTGATTCACCGACCTGACACAGGAGGAACCTCCACATACCTTCTTCTATGGGAACACAGCTCCACAAAATGTTTGGGGCCCAGAGTACCATGGTAGGGATCAACTCTGGATCTACCAGGTCATAACCACCATATATGAAATTGTTACTAAAGGAAAAAAAAATTTTTTAACTTTCAAGCAACGGATTTGCAAATACAGTTACTGAACGTTTACTAGATGTCAAGCATTTTGCTAATCTTTGTACATGTATAATTACTGCATTTGATACTTCTGAGAACACTATGAGGGAGATAGGCCCATTTTACAGATGAGTAAGCTGAGGTTTGGAGGTTAAATAATTTTCTCAAAAGCCATCCAGTTAGTCGGTGGTAGCTCTGGGACTCAAACCCAGGTCTGATTACACATATTAAATCTTTATGATGTACTTTAAAACATAATTTTTTTTTTAATTTACATCCAAGTTCATTGGCATATAGTGCAATAATGATTTCAGGAGTAGAATCCAGTGATTCATCCCCTATGTATAACACCCAGTGCTCATCCCAATAAATGTCTTCCAAACATAACTTTTTTTTAAATTAGGGATGTATACCTCAAGGCCTTTTTCCATCTTATTTTTTATCACTTTCTTCCTTCACTGATATTTGTTTATCCTTTTTGAAAGCATTTTTTTTCCTTTGAGCATTTCTCTGATTTCTTGAGTTGAATTGGAAGCAAATTCACATTATTTTGCAAATGGACACTTGGTGAATTTCATGGATACTATAAATATTAACTGCTGCTGACCATGATGAAAAGATTCACAAGCTGGATTCGTGACTGCATTTTGATCTCTCTCAGTCTTGTTTTCTCAGTAACCCTCTTCTGTTTAAAATTTTGTTTGTTTTTTGCTGAAAGGAAGAAGATTTCTCTCCCCACATCAGCTGTCATCTGCCTCTGGCTTCGGCACCTTCCCAGCCTTGAAAAAGCAACACTGCATCTTTTTGAAAAGCTAATCTCCAGTGAGAGAAATTTCCTGAGAAGGATCGAATGCTTTTTGAAAGATTCATTGCTGGTACGTGCTGGGCTTTGATTAGGAGAAAACTCCTTAAAGAGGATGCTGGGTATCATCTCTTTTTCTCAAAGCAAGGGGAAATGTAAACAGAGAATTTTAATGTATCTGCATTTTGTTGTAGAAATACCAGTGGCCGGGCTTTTCTGCATACTTGGAGCGTGTATTGAAAATGGGGGCTTCTAGATTTACTTGACTGATGCACCTTCTATTGCATATTCACAAGAATTGATATTAGAGCACACCGTTTTCAAACAATATTTCTTATTTCCATATGAAAAGTTAGTTTTAAAAAATGAAGATCTTATGAATGAGAGGAGGAATAAAACAAAACCCTAGAAGAAATATTAAAGCAACAAAAACAAGGAAGAATTCTGTAAGTTTTCTTTTGGTATAAGCCTTCCAGCCTTGAACCCTCCTCCCCCGATGTGGCTCGCCTATCCTCCCTTGTACTTGGGACTTCTTGGGCCTGGGAATTTGGGGGCTCAGTGGGCCAAATGGAATGGCCTCATTGCCTAATCCAGTGTTAGGTGGCAGGGTTCACAGGCAGCCCCCAGAACCTGAGGGGTGGGGCTGTTTTCCTTTTGTAGGAGGCAACTCTGTGGAATTTATGTGCATTTTTGTAAGAGCAGGAATAAAGACCAATGCTGCCTGAAAAAACCAGTCAAAAACTAAGGGAGGTGCCTTGCTCCCTGTGCCTCTGTTTTACCAGAACCCCTGTGGTTTCTAACATGCTTTCTCATTAGCTGTCATAACCTGGGGAAGATAGGGCGCACAGATTTTCTTCCTGCTGTGCAGACGGAGAAAATTAGTTCAGAGATGGGGAAGTCAGATCTTCAGTTGGGGGCAAGGAAACTGGCAGGAGAGTGTATTCACCTCCCCACTTGAGCTGAGACTTTGGAAGGGGGAAGCTCTGAGGTTGGCTCAGTTTCCACAATGCCCACCTCCCAGACACCTTCTATTTTTTATAATTCAGTTGGAACATCCTGTTTTCTTTCTCTTTCAAATTGGAGGCTGTGTTAGGGAATCCTAATTGAAACAGTTGCCTTCTTCCTATGTCCATTGTTCCTTGTAGGTACCCCCCAGCTCTCATATGTAACTGTCCAGGCTTTCTCTCTTACTCCATAGGCTTCTTTCTGCCTTCACGGTCTGGGGTCTCCCAGGTGACTGTGGATGGTGCTATAGTCACCGTTGGCCATGGACCTGTAAGTTAAGTGGCACAAACTGAACCCAGCTGATTTGAAGTTTGCAATGTTTGACAGGAAAAAAAAAGTAAGGAAGGGAGGAAGGAAGGAAGATAGGGACAGAAGACTGAGAGAGCAGCAGAGAGGTTTTTTGTTTTTAGGAAAATGACTGCTTGACCTCACCATTCAAAAGAGTTGCATAGTACCTTACTAGGTGAGAAATAAGAATGCACCTTACATAATAATAATTATAGTAAAATTCAAAATGAACAAAGGTGTTTGTTTACATAGCCCATTTCAAACATTACTTTTATTATCAGGTAAATCTCTATTTCTATTTTTAACGTAAATGTGATGGTATAATTTAATTTTCTCTAGTCCTTTTTCCGTGGCAAAATATAGTACCTGAGTTATTTCCTTGCTGTCAGGGTCCTTATTAAATTGTCTTTAGATCCTCTCCCTGTAGATAAATTCCAGTTCTATCGACATTCTGAGTTGGTTTGATTCTGCGGCCCTTCATTGGTCCTGTGGTTCTTCTCTGAACCTCCCCCATGTCCTTTTTACCTGGGCCCTCGGGCTTGAGAGCCAGGAAGCAGGCACCCCCACGGAACAGTGCCCTTACACAGCCTTCAAGTCTCCAGCTTTTATAGTTTGATCTCCCCTAGGCAGACAGCTTCGAAGGCCGTTGATCTACAAAAGTATTTATCAGGATCATGTGTGTAGATTTCAGAGCTTCCATTATGGTCAGAGGAGGATTCCAGAGGGTGTTATTTGGTTTAATTTATTGTGGCATTGGCAGGATGTGACCTCTCTATGCCTTATCGTTCAAGGAGGTAATTACAGTGCAGAGTTGCGAGTCCCTGGTTGGCGTGGGCTGTTCTCCTCAGGCATCCTGGGGCTGCAGTGCTAGAAAACCAGGCAGGCTGGAAGATGGCTATGACGTGACTGAGTGATTAGAAGGGTAACCTGAAGAACCTGCTTCCTAATTGCATCATCTCATTCGTTTATCACAGCATGTATCTCCGTGCAGTGACAAGGCCATGCAGAAGTATCAGAGAGATCTCCTAGACTCTGCTAGCAGGGTCCTGCTGTGTTTGCCTCCAGAAGAAACTTGATGCCTATTACATTAGGGTTGGATTCTGAGAGTAATTAAAGTGTGATGGTCTACATAACTTGTATTTTATATGGAGCACTGTTAATTATGTTTCCATCTTTTGGGACTGTCCAGAAATAGCCCTGGAAATTCTATAGTTACAAGATGTTGCAAAAACAAAAGATAAAAGTGTGGTACAGGTTGTACAAAGGGAAATGATCTCCCCAAATGTTCTTTGGCCTCTCGGTGACTTGAAAGCTTGGTATTTTCTTTTCTCCTTTTTTTTTTTTTTTTTGGTAGTTCATTTTTTATTATTTTAAGTTTTTATTAAAACATTTTTTTTTAATGTTTGTTTATTTCCGAGAGAGAGAGAGAGACAGAGCACAAGTGAGGGAGGGGCAGAGAGAGGGGAAGACACAGAATCCAAAGCAGGCTCCAGGCCCAGAGCTGTCAGCCCAGAGCCCGATGTGGAGCTCAAACCCACGAACTGCGAGATCACGACCTGTGCCAAAGCTGGAGGCTTAACCAACTGAGCCACCCAGGTGCTCCTTAAGTTTCTATTTTAATTCCAGGTAGTTAACAGACAGTATTAATATTAGTTTCAGGTGTACAATATAATGATTCAACACTTCCATATATCACCCTGTGCTTATCACAAGTATACTCCTTAATCCCCATCACCTCTTTAACTCATCCCCCACCCACCTCCCCTCTGGTAATCATCAGTTCTCTAGAATTAAGAGTCTGTTTTTTAATTTTTTTTCTCATTCTCTCATTTTTTTCCCTCTTTGCTTGTTTGGTTTCTGAAATCCACATATGAGTGCAATTATATGTTATTTGTCTTTCTCTGACATTATACATTAAGCATTATTCTATCTCCATCCATGCCATTGCAAATGGCAAGATTTCATTCTTTTTTATGGCTGAATAATATTCCATTGTGTGTGTGTGTGTGTGTGTGTGTGTGTGTGTGTGTGTGTAATTGTGTGTATATATGTATATACATATATTTTTTTTTCTTTTTTTTTTAATTGGTGTTCTTGTATTCTTTGGGTAAATACCCAGTAGTGTGATTGCTGGATCATAAGGTAGTTCTATTTTTAACTTTTTGAGGAATCTCTATACTGTTTTCCATAGTGGCTGTACCAGTTTGCATACCCCCCAACAATGCCCAAGGCTTCCTTTTTCTCTGCATTCTTACCAACACCTGTTGTTTCTTATGTTGCTGAGTTTAGCCATTCTGACAGGTGTGAGGTGTTTGATTTGTTTTTCTCTGATGAGTACCTTTTCATGTGTCTGTTGGCCATCTGTATTTCTTTAGAGAAATGTCAGTTCATGTCGTCAGCCCATTTTTTAATTGGATTATTCATTTTGGAGTATTGACTTTTATATGTTCTTTATAAATTGGATACTAACTCTTTATCAGTTATGTCATTTGCAAATATCTTCTCCCATTCCATAGGCTGCCTTTTAGTTTTGTTGATTGTTTCCTTTGCTGTTCAAAAGCCTTTTATTTTGATGTAGTCCAAGTAGTTTATTTTTGCTTTTATTTCCCTTGCCTCAGGAGACATCTAGAAAGAAGTTGCATGTCTAGAAGTTGCTGTAGTCAATGTCAAAGAAGTTACTGCCTGTACTCTCTCCTAGAATTTTTATTTTTCAGGTTTCAGATTTGATTATTTAATCCATTTTGAATTTATTTTTGTGTGTGGTGTAAGAAAGCGGTCCAGTTTCATTCTTCTGCATGTAGCTGTCCAGTTTTCCCAACACCATTTATAGAAGAGACCATCTTTTTCCCATTGGTTTTATTCTTTACTTCTTTGTCAAAGATTAATTGACCATATAATTGTGGGTTTGTTTCTGAATTTTCTGTTCTGTTCCATTGACCTATGTGTCTATTTTTGTGCCAGTACCATACTGTTTTGATCACTACAGCTTTGTAATATAATGTGAAGTCCAGAATTGTGATACCTCTAGCTTTGCTTTGCTGCTTTGCTTTGCTTTTTCAAGATTGCTTTGACTATTCAGGATCTTTTGTGGATCTATACACGTTTTAGAATTGTTTGTTCTAGTACTGTGAAAAATGCTATTGGTATTTTGATAGGGATTGCATTAAGTTTGTATATTGGAAAGCCTGCTATTTTCCGTTAAGACAGGCACCAACCTAATAGTACCTGAATTCTAAATGCATATATATCTTTTTGACTTCCAAAACAAAAACAAGTTTTCAAAACCTGCTTACTTTTGAGACTCACCCTTTGGCTTCCATGGGCTGGGCTGGCCCCAAGTTCATGGCTACCTGCTGCATGTGGTGGCTCCTAAATAAATTGCAGTATTAACCTCAGTTTGTCATTTACTGTGCAGACTGACACCTTTCAAAGCAGATGGTCTTGTGTTTTCCTTGACAGAATACACACTTCAAGACCATAATCTGTAGCTTCAGACCTACCTTAAAAACTAATGTCACCAAAAGCAGTGAAAACTACTTGCTAATTATACAGGGGGTTTTTTTGACACTGGTTTCCCAAGGCTGACCCAAATCAGAAGGATGTTATGTTTTCTAGTTACAGTTCTGTCTGTGGAGCCCAGAAAGCTATTGTTTATATTCCACATTTGAATGAAAAGTGCTGGCTGGGTGGCACAGTGGTGCTGTGCTTGGCTGCCCTGCTGCATGCCAGGGCCGGGATGTACCCTCGTTCCCATGCCCTTTCATTCTACTCCTCTGTTGGCTGACCCCACATGCCGCCTGCCCCTCCAGCTGGGTCCAGAGGAGCTGGTCCCTCATCTTCACAGATAGATTTGCCCATGAAAGAAAGGGAGGAGAGGGGGAAGGGAGACTGGGTTCATTTTGTTTTTGTTTATTCGGATTTTAAATCTAAAAATACTCCTCATATTCTCTCCTACCCAAAAGTCTTCACAGCTCAGTTAAAATTCTTTATCTTGTCAAGTATGCCTCAATAAAGCTGGGGGGGAAATTAATTCTTAATCTAATAACAACTTAAGAATAAAAAACATGAAGGTATCTCAGTGTCCTTGTTAACCTCCCTGATGTGAGATAGAATGTGTTCTTGTCTTCGTCCTCCAAAGAGCAGTTGTGGCCACTTCAAAAAGAAAAACTTCCTTTACACAAAATTCCAAGCACAGTTCCCCATTAATAAAAGATTATACTAAAGAATTAACTCCAGATCCCAGATGATGTCAGTTTTCTGTACTTGAATAACTTCTTACCAATGTTCTAGGGTTTTCTTTTCCATATTTTTCATTAGCAGTTTTTTAAGCATTTCTTTTTTGAGTGCTTTAATGTGGCTCATGAATTTAGCAGTGATCGAATTGAAAGTGTGGTGGCTTATGCTTGTAACAGAAATGTAAAGAATCTGCATCTCGTACAGTAGTTGCACTTCCCATCATTGACCTCTGGGGGGCACCAGACCCCGCTCCCACCCACCCCCACCCCCCGCCCCAGCATTGTCTCTGCAAAGGAGGCCCAGATTGCAAGTGCTGCTTTACTGTTGCGGGGTTCAGGACTTTACAATGGACCAGTCAAATGAAGGGAGAGAAAAAACAAAAAAAGCACAGTGTTCGACCTGGGGTTTTAGTGCCACTTAGTCACTGAGCCAAGAAGCAGCTCTCAGGTTGAGGGGACCATCTTCCTGCTCAAGCTGCACAAGCTAACTATATAGAGTCCACTGGGCGAGGCTAGAAAGAACTTTAGGTTTTAGGGATCTTGTTCAACATCCAGAGCTGGCATCCCTTTGTCTTAACGCCCTTGGAGAGCATGGGTAAATTTAAAATTTTAAAAACTTAAGTTTTTCTTTAAGCCCAGAAATGATACATTTATCACTAACTAAACAATAATTACATTATGGAATATGGAAAAAAATTGCTTGTAGTATAAACAACATCTGGTAAAGATTTAAAAGAAAGAAAAATTTTTCCAAGCTCAAATTTATTGAAAGAAACTTGAGTGTTTTGAAACAAAATGGGTCCTGAAATGTAAAAGGGATATTTACAGTCTTCTTTTTTAGCATTTTGGAAGTAGAAAAGAAGAAAATGGCATCATAAAACATACATATTTATAAAGGTGCCTTATTTTACACAATAGATATGAAGATTTTATATAAGTAGATATTTTAAAAACCAAATTGTTTTTCAACTCAATAAAGGAGCTTACTATTGAAATGAATCTTATGAAGAATCCCCTTTTTAAAAGAGCAAAGCTATTTTTTGATAAATACAGTCACCCTTTAATTATATTACAAGACAATATATTATATATTATTATAATATATAATATTATATATTATATATAATATATAATTATATATAATATATAATTATATATAATATATAATTATATATAATATATAATTATATATAATATATAATATATTAATATATAATATATAATTATATATAATATATTAATATGTTATATAATTATATATAATATATTATATTATATATTATAATATATTAATATATGTATATAATATATTATATATAATATATTATAATATATTAATATATTATATTAAATTAATTATATACATATATTAACACAAGGGTTCCCACCTGTCAGGGTTTGGAGGCTGCTGGGTCAGCTCAAGGGGGAGCTTCTAATCAGCCACTTCTTTTTAAAAGAATGACCATTCCTAACTAAAAATAGTTAACTATATTAAAATAGACCATGAAAGAGAATCTGTTCCAGGCTTCCTGTACCTCATTTTACCTCTCACCTCTCAAATCATATTATAATATCCCTTTTTGGTTTATATTCTCTTTTTCCCCTCCTCCCCATACTCTATCTTACACACACAAGGAATCAGAAAATGATAGAAAAGAGGAAAGATTTCTTCCATGAGAGTTATGTTCTTCCATGTTCTCAGGCCTCTCTTAAGTGACAAGTGGCTTGTAATAATCCTTGATAAATTGGGATGGAAATAACAGATTGGACGTCAAGGACAGTTGGCCTCTCCCTCACCTTCCCCCCGCAACACAGGACTAGAGCACACCGCCGCCACACATTTCTTCTGTGTGGACTTTGTCATCCCTTGTTTTGTTGAGGGATGGGAATGGGCTGTCCTAGGCAGAGAGGAGATACACAGGGCGTTTTGGAATCGCTGTGGGAGATCGGAAGGGGATACACTCCCAACAGAACAATCTGGTCCGTAGGAAGAGGAAGTCAGAGTCTGGAGCCCTCCATCATCATCCTCTGTTAGTCCTCTGACATTCACTGAAAGGATTGGGGTGGTATGAGGGGAAGAGAGAAGGGCAAAACACGTGTTATTGATGGCCTCTTGGTGACATAGTTTCCCTAGATTTGAAATAATCTGAACATGGAAATCATTAGGCCAGTTGGAGAAGAGCAAGCAGAGCTTGAGAAGGAACAGATTTTGGCAGGATGGAGAAAAACAGATAAACAGATGGAACCCAAGAAAGTTTTTCTTGCCCTCATTTTTACAGGAAAGATAATCCCCTGGATTGTAGGGCTTCAGAGCTAGGGTTCGAGGTAGGTTGCAGAGTGGCCTATGGTGTGTTTACTGTAGGGTCCCCTTCCACAAATAAGCCAGGACACAGAGGGGTTAAATGTTCGCCTCTTCCCTCACAAGGATGCTGTAAAGATTCAGAAGGGAAATTTATGGCTTCCAAAGAAGCATAAATTAAGACTTTAATTCTATTTGGAGGATTCTCTTGATAGGAAAAGCAGCTTAAGTTTGCTTTTGTGATTTGATGTCACTGGGACACATGCCTGGCCTGTGAGCACTCCAGGCCTCATGAGGGGACTCACTGACCCTGAAATTATGTGCTCGGGAAGTGTAAAGAGTCTTGTTTTAAAAACCATCCGTAAGGGCTGAGGATGAGAAAGAGCTGTTCACGGCTCTGGAACAGCAAGGAAGACTGCTTTTTAAATCAAAATCTCTGCCACTGCTGTTTCAGCAAGGCTTCCCTGCCTCCTGGCATCTTACCTGTTGTAAAAGCTGAAATGGGTTGTAGAAGCAGGTTGAGAGCAACCAAAATCTGACATATTTAGACAGAAGGAACTCTAAGAGAGTCCATTGGCATGGAGAGAGCAGGCAGCTCCACACATTCTGGAGACATTTAAAACATTGGATTGAGCGGTTTTGATAGAAAACACTGCATAAAATAGAAGTATGTCCAAACTCGAATTCTCTTTTAATAAATTGAGTTACAGCGTCCTTTCTTCTCCCCCTTGAGTTTCATAGTAGCCCTGTTCTACACAGTGGATCATCCTCTCCTTTGCCATTTAGAAATCTGTGATCAGTGTTGAATGATTTTCTAGCATCAAATGTATAGAGTGGCTCTAGATTCGTTAGACCATTCTCAAAAGGAATGGTTCTGTTTACCATTTCTAGTTTTGGTTTTCTATCAGTGCATTTTCAGGCTCTGTGTATCTGTCTGCCTGTGGGCATTTGACAGTATTTGGTCTTAAACACTTAAGAGGCATACTGTCCATCTACGAAAGCTTGAAAAATTTTTGGCGAATTTGATGAATCACTTTAAGACATACAGTGTGCTGGGGTGCCTGGGTGGTTCAGTTGGTTAAGCATCCGACTTCAGCCCAGGTCATGATCTCATGGTTCGTGAGTTTGAGCCCCACATCAGGCTCTGTGCTGAGAGCTCAGAGCATGGAGCCTGCTTCAGATTCTGTGTCTCCCTCTCTCTCTGCACCTCCCCCACTCTCTCTCTCTCTCTCTCTCTCTCTCTCTCAAAAATAAATAAACATTTAAAAAAAAAGACATACAGTGTGCTTTTCCCTTCTTGTTTGATTTTTCCATTATGAATACGTAGAAACTTTTATGGTATTTTCTGGGCATTTATCCAGTGACCTGTTCATAACTGTTATTATTTACAGTGGGTCTGAGACTCCAGGAGATTAACAGACTTGCCTGAGATCAAAGCCAAGAAATAACTTGCATCTCTTCTGTTGAACTGTGGCCCTGCCAGATTATTTCTTGAGTACATAATGATTTTACCTATGAGAATTTTTAGTTGGTCTCTTTTAGATAAAAATTCACATCAGTGAAGGATGAGGGAGCATGGGTTACTCTACCTAGAGAGTAGAGATTTGTAACTTACAAATCACAAATCTCTCTCTTCCAATAATTAAAAGGAAGTTATCCCATCATTTTAATAAGTGGTGGTGCTCTTGCCTGGAGCCTTCTGTGGCAGGCTGTAGTGACGGTGTATGAACACTAGATGGCAAACGTTCAATGTTACAACTCAAAATGCCCAGCTCAAACCAGAGAGTAGAAAAGAAAATCTGTGGAGATAGGTTCCTTCTTTCTTCAGCGTGGTCCGGACAACTTGAGAGGCAAAGCATATCCTTTCTTCTTTTTTTGTTGAGGGGCTTTGAAAAAATGTTTGCCAAAGCTGGTCATATCAAGTACGGTATGACTCAAAGAAATTCCTTAACCCACTCACATTTGGATGCTACTGTAAAATATGTGTTTGTTTCACAAATGGCATTTTCATCTGGCTAACTCTCATGCTTTGAGCTCTGGCTGAAAAGACAGGGAACCTGAGTCAGACCCATTAAAGCCCTACCTAAGCTATGGTGGGTCAACTTCTGCAGGCTTGAACCATCAGAACCATCACAAAAATATTCATAGAATAAATTAGATCACTTCCCTTGTTCAAGATGATGGTATCTATATTTTGTGTTCGTTAACCCCTTTTCCATTGTAAATAATAGAAGCTGCTAAATTCTTTTCTTTTTAATTTTTTTTTTTGTTTTATTTATTTTTGAGAGACAGAATGTGAGCAGGGCAGGGGCAGAGAGAGAGGGAGACACAGAATGTGAAGCAGGCTCCAGGCTCTGAGCTGTCAGCACAGAGCCCAACGCATGGCTCGAACCCATGGACTGTGAGATCGTGACCTGAACTGAAGTTAGACGCTCAACTGACTGAGCCACCCAGGCACCCCACTAAATTCATATATAGTTCCAGATGGTGGTAGTCCCTGCTTTCCTTACTAATAATCGTCAATTACTATGTTGCCACTGCTCAGTAAGGAGGAATGAAAAGATAGCAGGCCCAGACCTGACCTTGAGGCACTTCTAGGCCATGGGAGATGGTCAGGTCCATGGGCACTTTGTGTAAAACTGGCAACGCACACAAGCTCTGCCTTCACTACAACATGCTGGTGAAAGGCATTTTTAAATTTCCCATGATACTTATTGACCATGATACTTACTTTCCCATGATACTTATTGACTCTTTTTTTGGATCGTATGGGCTTATTGTGGAAAATGTGGAACATACAGGAGTATAACGAGGAAATAAAGTTTGTCCATGATCTCTTTGCCTCAAGAGAACCCATTTGCTCCATGCACTTGGATTTTTTTTTCTAACCCAAAGAAATATGCCCATTTTCTAGACACTAGCAGTTCTAGACAACTCATCTCCCCGATAATAACCAGTCATTATGTTATCAGTGAAATGCTTTTTTTTTTTTTTTTTTTTTTAACGCTTTATCTATTTTTGAGACAGAGAGAGACAGAGCATGAACGGGGGAGGGGCAGAGAGAGAGGGAGACACAGAATTGAAAACAGGCTCCAGGCTCCGAGCCATCAGCCCAGAGCCTGACGCGGGGCTGGAACTCACGGACCGCGAGATCGTGACCTGGCTGAAGTCGGCCACTTAACCGACTGAGCCACCCAGGCGCCCCTCAGTGAAATGCTTCTGATATTTTACTTTTGGTCTCTTTTACAGCCTGAAGCAGCCTGCTACCCTGCCATATTCAGAATTGTTGATGAAATGTTCAGGTAAATGGTGTGCTATTTCTGCTAATAATTGGCCTAGAAATGCTCAGTTTCCAAATATGAATAAAAGAATTTGTGGTAGTCTCTGGCTATACCATGGGGAAGTTAGTTTCTGATTCTGTCTTACCCATCCAAGCTATTTGGTAAAACCCAAATGCCTAGTGTATATTTAAAAGCCAATGCCTAAGAATTAAGATAACTTTCTTTTTTTTAACAATTTAAAATTCTAGTAATGGTAGAAAGGCAGAATTGAATTCAATATTAAATCATTAAATATTCATGTAGGATTTTTCTCAGCTCAAAATAAAGTGTAGCAGTGTACTCCCTTCACCACATGAGGGCTGACCAATCTTTTTAAAAGATTTTAAAGCTAAGAAAAACCAAGAAAAATAAGTAAGGCAATTCTTAAGAGAGCTCTTCTGAAAGGCAAAATCAACTATGCGTGCTATCCTCTGACACATTAATTTTGCAAATGTGAATACTTCTTGGGAAGTACGTTGGATTTATAGATGATGAGAGGTGAGAGCCCAGTGGATACCAGGCAGTGGATACCATGGCTGGCAGTTAGTGGGAGCTTGTTACCCAGAGAGGGTTTCTGTCCTCTTTTGTGGGTACTGGTGCAGCCCTGGTACTCACCCTCCCCCACCCGTCCCCCTTGGCATTCACCAGTAGAGCCTCCAGGGCAGACAGTAGCCCTGGGGAAAGGAATTTTTACAGCAGCCCTTAAGTTGGTCTTGAAACGTACCAGCTTCAAGCTAAATGAGCATAGGAATAAGTCACAATGCGGTTTTTAGTTTAAAGCGGGCAAGGTTTGAGTTGATTTCTTTTGTTTCAATATAAAGTTAGTTGTGTGAAAATGCGCAGAAACCAATCCAGGTACACACAGATTCTTCCACCGTTTACTGGGTAGATTTGACCCTGACAGTTTACCCCCTTGGAACTCTTTCTCCACTTGAAAAAGAAAACGGTCTGTTGATTTTGCATGCCTGGGCATACAGTGTACAAATACTTCTAGAGAGCACTCAGGCCTATATGGAAGGGATATGCAGTGCTTCATAATTTAAAAACCAAGCAAGGAAGCTTTGCAGATTGCTACTTTAAAGAAAGTATTTCGGAAAGGAGTGACGCACAAGGACCGAAATCTAATGAGCTAGGATACTGCTGAAGTTTATGGCACACACAAAAAATGTTTCCACTCTTCCCTTTTACAGTTCAGAGTCACATGTTTGCCAGATTAATCATTAAACGTGTGTAATCTGGCTTTGTATTGCTCAGGTATGCACTCCTGGAAACCGATGGAGCCCCAGAAGTACTAGCCGCTATTCAAGTGTTTACATGGTGCTTTGTGGAAGCTCTGGAAAAACAAAACAAGCAGGTTTGTTATATTGCACATATTAGTCATTTCCCCCAAGCGGGCGTGGGGGGGGAAGGCTGTTAAGAGTATCTGGCTAATCACCAGAAAGGAGCACTTAATTTTTAGTGATTTTGATAGACTGTTTTGCTTATGAAGAAAGCTTCCAAATGAATGCCCCAGCAAAGGTAAAACCATTTTAATTGAAAATAAATCCAGATAGTTCTTGTCTGCCCTGCGCCCTGGTACCCGGAAGCATTTATCTACTGTTGTGTAAGAAAACTGGCATGCCAGCATGTGCCACCCTGGAGGACACATTTTCCAGGCCCTGTGTTGTATGCTCTCTGCTGAGCGGGACTCTGCCCTTATCAGGCCAGCAGTAGTGTATGTAGTATGTGCTAAGAAGGAAATGCCACAGAGTACAGAGCAGTGCTGGACATTCTTAATCATCAGAGTTTCCCTGCCTGGGAGGAACCCAAATGTGAACTGGGTTCCAGGAGAGAAAGGAGCCAGTGAGAATGATGAGGAGAGATTTGAATGATTATAGAGAAGCAGCTAGGAATGACAATGACCAAGAGGTGTGAGGTGGTCACAGTCAGTAAGAAACCACGCGTGGGGGGCTGCAGGAAGGCTTGTACTGTAGGGCCCCCTCAGCAGACACCAGGCAGCTGCTGCCAAGGGCCAGTGACCGACTAGAGGGACCTTGTGAAACAGGAAGCATTTCTACCAGAGCTTTCGCTTTGGGATATTTTAACTGACCTTTACTGTGTGTGGGGTCCACTGCAGCTCCCCAGGAGGTGGGCCATGGTCCCCTCGTGGTGGCTTTCTACAGCCTCACATAGGAGAGCAGTGCTGTGCGATGCTTGGCCCTGCTGCAATCCCACACATCCCTACACCAAAGAAATCTCTCAGGTTTTAGCAGATGTTCTGCTTTTTAAGACAATCATAAATATTTATGATTTTCTCTCATCCTTTTTCCCTAGAGAAGTTAACTAGACTGTAGCAAACCGCATTTCAATACCCAGCCTAGAATTTGGGAGGAGAGCTCTGCTGAAAAGCACTTGTTGGCCCTCACACCTATTTTGAGGCATAACTATAAACATCTTTTATCCTCCCTATACATTCTCTGTATTCCCAGTTAGGAACCAACCTCTAAAAAACCTGCCCCTTTGAGTCCTGAAGACACCTAGGTTAGGGCAGATGACACTGGTTAAAGCATTAGCTTAAGGGTGTTTTTCTTATCAGCCTTGCTCCTGACTGTTGGCCTTGGGCACTGTGGATTTGGACTAGAGTTACAGTTGCTTTTAATTAATTTGTTAAAATTATTATTTTTTTAATGCTTACTTATTTATTTTGAGGGAGAGAGTGCACGGGTAAGCAGAGAGAGGAGTAGGGGCAGAGAGAGAGGGAGAGAGAGAATCCTAAGCAGGCTCTACACTGTAAACACAGAACCTGATGCAGGACTCCATCTCATGACCACAAGATCATGAGTCATATGCTTACCTGACTGACCCATCCAGGCACCCCTTAATTGATTTGTTTGTTCTTGTTTTTTTTAGTCTTTTTTTTTATTGAGGTATGATTAACAAACACTAGTTTCAGGTGTACAACATAATGATTTGATATTTATATATATTGTGAAATGATCACAAGAAGTCCAGTTAACATCTGTAACTAGAGTTACAAAACTTCTTGTGATGAGAACTATTAAGATACAATCTCTTAGCAGCATTTCAATATGCAATACAGTATTATTAACTGTATACCATACCATACATTACAGCCCCAAGACTTACTTATTTGTTAACTAGAGGTTTATACCTTTTGATCACCTTCATCCATTTCACCCACTCCCCAGCCTGCCTCTGGCAACCACCAATCTGTTCTCTGTATCTGTGAGCTCAAGTGGTGTATTGCTCTGTTTTGTTTTTTTGATTCTACATGTAAGTGAGATTATATGGTATTTATCTTTCTCCGTCTGACTTATTTCATTTAGTAATGAAATAAGTTCTCAAGTTCTATCCATGTTACAAATGGCAAGATAGCACTTTTTTTTTTTTAAGGCTGAATGTGTAGAACACATTTTCTTTATCCATTCATCCGTCCGTGGACACTTAGGTTGTTTTCATGTCTTTGCTGTTGTAAACAATGCTACAGTGAATGTGGGGGATGCAGATACCTTTTTGAATTAATGTTTTCATTTTTCCTGGGTAGATACCTAGTAGTGGGATTATTGGATCATATGGTATTTCTGATTTTTTTGAGGAACCTCCATACTGTTTTCCACAGTGGCTACACCAGTTTACATTTTCACTAACAGTGCACAAGCGTTCCATTTTCTCCACATCCTTCCCAGCTTGTCTTTTTGAAAATAGCCACTCTAACAGGTGTGAGGTGATATCTCATGGTGGTTTTGATTTGCATTTCCCTGATGATTAGTGACGCTGAACACCCTTTCATGTACTTGTTGGCCACCTGTATGCCTTCTTTGGAAGAATGTCTATTCATATCTTCTGCCCATTTTTTGATCAGATTGGGGTGTTTTTTTTTTTTGCTATTGAATTTTATGAATTCTTTATATATTTTGGATATTAACCTCTGATCAGATATATGATTTGCAAATATTTTCTCCCATTTAATAGGTTGCCTTTTCATTCTGTTGGTGATTTCCTTTGCTGCACAGAAGTTTGGTTTTTCTTTAAGTTTATTTATTTATTTAGAGAGAATGCACATGTGTGAGTAGGAGAAGGGACAGAGAGAGAGGAAGAGAGAGAATCCCAAACAGGCTCAGCACTGTTAACACAGAGCCCTACACGGAGCTCAATTCCACAAACCGTGAGATTATAACCTGAGCCAAAGTCAAGAGTCGAACGCTCAAGTGACTGAGCCACCCAGGCTCCCCTGTGCAGAAGTTTTTTTAGTTTGATATAGTTCACTTACTTAGTTTTTCTTTTGTTCCCTTTGTTTTTGTGGAGTCAGAACCAAAAGTCATCGCCAAGACCATTGTTGAGGAACTTACCACCTGTGTTTTCTTCTAGGAGCTTTATGGTTCCAGGTCCTAACATTCCAGTTTCTAATCCATTTTGAGTTTAGTTTTTGTATATGTTGTTAAGATAGTGGCCCAGTTTCATTCTTTTGCATGTGGCAATCCAGTGTTCCCAGCACCATTTATTAAAGAGACTGTCCTTTCCCCTTTGTATATTCTTGGCTCCTTGACCATATATGTGTGGGTTTATTTCTGGGCTCTATTCTGTTCTATTGATCTGTGGGTCTGTTTTTATGCCAGTACTATACTGTTTTGATTACTGTAGGTTTGTAATAAAGTTTGAAATCAGACAGTATGCTGACTCCAGCTTTGTTCTTTCTCAAGATTGCTTTGGCTATTCAAGGTCTTTTGTGGTTCCATACAAATTCTAAGATTATTTCCTCTGTTTCTGTTGCTTTTCTGTTTCCCTTTCCTTTCCTTTCCTTTCCTTTCCTTTCCTTTCCTTTCCTTTCCTCTCCTCTCCTCTCCTCTCCTCTCCTCTCCTCTCCTCTCCTCTCCTCTCCTCTCCTCTCCTCTCCTCTCCTCTCCTCTTTTGCTTTTTCTCTTCTATGTTGCTTTTCATTTAGAATATTACCCTGCTCAGGGTACATGGGTTTAGTGGTGTGGAGGGGCACATACTGAGTCCCAGTGGAAAGCAGGGCAGAGATCAAAAAAAAGAATTCATTGCCCTGACTTTGGACTCAGAATAAGAGGGCAATAACCTCTTACCTTTGCACAGGGCTTCATATACGTATATTATATCACTTCCCTTTCTAGGGCTGTTCCTAATTGTCTGCGTTTTTAATTGATGGCCATTTCTCATCACTGATCCCCTGCCTTCTCAAGTGCCCATTTTAGATTAGTCATAATCCTTGATGCATAACACCCTGTGTCCTGTGTGATCCATGCATAACGCTCTTTCCTTTCTGTGTTTTATTCATTCATTCATGTATTTATTCTTAATAAAATGAATATGAATCCAATATCCAAACAAGACCTGGACTGGTAATAACAACTTAATATGTATCCATGTAGCCCATCTCTGTTTTATAGCCCTGCCTTTCTCCTCCACTTTAGCCATAAATGTTTTGAATTTATGTCTGTCATTCCTTTGCTTTTTCTGAAAATAGTATGATCACATATATATGATTTCCCAAACCATGCTTTCTTTGCTTTTTTGCACTTGAGAAAACAAACAACAAACAAGAGTAGTATACTGTATGCAGTCTTTTGAATCTTGCTTATTCCACTCCTTGTGATCACTCTGTGTTGTGTGTGGCCATGGTGGGGTGGTGCCATGTAATAATTTGTTGGGAAAGTGGTGGTAAGCATCCAGATTTTGTTTTCCTTTAGAAATGGTGTCGTTCTGGACATTCTGGAATATGTTTAGGAGTGGAAGTGCTGGTTATTAGGTATGCGAAGATTCAGCTTCTGTAGATGGTGCCAAATTGTTTTCAGATGTGGTTGTGTCAGTTTATAATCCCCCCAGCAGTTCGTGAGAAATCCCCTTCATCCACGTTCTTTCCCATTGTCAGAAATGTTTATCTTCAGTCCTTCTCATTCTCTTTTTGTCCCTTCCTCGTGCCTGTCGTATTTGATGAGTGCGGTGCAGCTCCGTCAATGTGCCCAGTTGAACTAGTGTTGCCACGACAAACCACTTTTTTGTAAACTTGCAAAATGGCTCAGTACAAACAGCAAATCACTTCAGGTTCTGGTTCCAGCAGTGGCCGAGTCTGATAATGTATTAGACTAAATTTCCAAAAAAAAATTGTAGAGTCTGATCAAGATATATTTAAAAACTATTTGAAGGTACTAGAGAACAACCAAAAAAGCAGATGGAAACTACAGGAGATTTAAGCTTTGAAAAAGGAAACCACATTGGGGTCTCTATTAACTGTCTCCTTAGGTTGCTTGTGTGAGGAGTGGGAGGGGGTTGTGTGGGGCCAGGGGTGCCCGGAACTGAAGGCACAATCTGATTGACTTGAGGTGTCAACAGACAGGGCCGTGAGCTGCCAGAGGAACAAAAACAAAAACAAAACAAAACAAAAAGGACTAACATCAAAAAAAGAAAACTAACGTCAAAAGATAGACTTAAACGCAAACATACTAACAGTATGTTAATGGCAAAAATTAAATAAAAATTAGCTAAATGTGCTAGTACAAAGGTGCAGATGTCAGAGTAGATAAAAATCAAGATCCAACTGTATGTTATTTTCAAGAGACTCATTCTAATGGTAAAATCGTAGATTGAAGTAAAAGAAAGGAGAGCTAGGTTGTGCAAATAATAAGCTGGATGGCACTACTAGCAGCCAATGGCATAGACTTCACAACAAGGGGTATGACCAGAGACAGAGAGGGACGTTTTCTAATGCCACAGAATGGTCAGGTCATCAGGAGAAATACCAATTAACGATGGATATGTGCTTAATAACAGTTTCAAAATACATGAAGCAAAAACTGACAGAAGTAAGAAGAGAAAGACAAATGCACAGTGACCTGTAAAATACTAAGAAGTAAATTTAACGACAGATGCATAAGACCTCTACATTGCGAACTATAAAACATTGCTTAAAGAAACTTGAATATGTAAGGAGAGAACCCATATAATTCCAGAACAACGGAACAACTTTGAAAAACAAATGCAATAAAAAAAAAAAGAAAGAAAAGAGCAAAATCAGAGGACTCACACTACCTGATTTCAAGACTTTAAGCTACAAGACAGTGAGGTATTGGCAAAAGGATAGATTGGTGGAACTGAAAAGTCCAGAGAGATATATCCATAAAAAGTTTATACGTGTGTGTGTGTGTGTGTGTGTGTGTGTGTGTGTGTAGTAAATTGATCTTTGAGAGTGACACCAAGGCAATTCAATAGGGAAAGTTTTGAATAGTTGTGCTGAAACAGCCAATTATCTAAATGAGAAAAAAATGAACCTCTTAACTCACCAACACAAAAATTAATTTGAGGTGGATCATGGACTTCAGCGTAATGCTAAAACTATAAAGCTCCTAGAAGAAAACATAGGAGAGTATCTTTTTTATATTGGAACAATCTAGGATTTCTTAGGAGGGATGCAAAAAGAGCACAAACCATCCAAAAAAAAACGGGTAAATTATAGATTTCATCAGAATTAAAATCTTCTGTTCTCTGATAGACATTGTTAAGAAAGTGAAGAGGCAAGCCACTAACTGAGAGAAATTCTTTTCTTTTTTTTTTTTTAATGTTTATTTTTGAGAGAGAGAGAGCGCACATGAGCACGTGAGTGGGGGAGGGGTAGTGAGAGAGGGACAGAGGATCTGAAGCCAGCTCTGCACTGACAGGCTGACAGCAGTGAGTTTGACCTGGGGCTCAAACTCACAAACTCTGAGATCATGACCCGAGCTGAAGTTGGACACTCAACCGACTGAGCCATCCAGGCTCCCCAAGAAATTATTTTTAATACATATATTTGACAGAGAATTTGTGTCCAGAATAAAAATCTCTTAGTCCCTAAGAAACAACTCAGTTTTGTGAAATGGACAAAAGAGATGAATACACACTTCAAAAAACATATATAAGTTGGCAATAAACACATGAAAATTGTTCTACATCATTTGCCATCAAGTAAATGCATAGTAAACCCATAAAGTGGTGACAGTTCATACCCACTGGAATAGCTGAAGTTAGTAAGATTGAAAATATCAAATGTTTGCAGTGTGTGGAGCAACTGGAATTCTCATAAATTGCTGGTAGGGGTGTGAGATGGTACAAGCCGTTCTAGAAAACTGCATGGCAGTTTCTTATAAAGTTAAACAGCGTGTGCTCCATGATCCAGTAATTCCATTCCTGTGGTATTTACCCAAGAAAAAGCACATGTCCACAAAAAGACATAAATATGAATGTTAATTTGCAGCTTTATTCATAATAACCCCGTACTGGAAACAACCCAGGTACCCATCAATAGGAGAATGAATAAACATTATGGTATATTCATACAATGATTATGTCAACAATAAAAAAAGAATGAACTACTTATGCACATTAACATGGATGAATCTTAAAAAAAAAAAAAAAGTTTGAGCCAAACCAGACACAAAAGAATACATACTCTATGATTCTATTCATATGAAATCCAAGAATAAGCAAAACAAATCTCTTTTGTGGAAATCACAGTATTGGTTGCCAGGGAGTGGTGGGACCACAAAGGAACTTTTTGGGGTGATAGAAATGTTCTCTATTTTGACTGGGGTGATGGTCACATGGATTTACAGATTTACCAAAACTCAGCAAAGCCTATGCACTTCACTGTTTCTAGATTTTCCCTCAATTTCATACAAAGTACTTCAAAGCCTCTGTGCCTTCTGAAGGCGTAAATAACTATAGCACTTTGGCCCTCAAAGTATAGCGAGCACCATTGTTGTTTCATGCTTATTTTTGTTGTTAAAAAATCATGCTGGAATATCTAATATCACAACTGCCTTGGAAACTCTCACTTAAATGGATTTATGTGCATAATCTGGTTCATTTGAGGTAAAGACCTGCTGTGAAGACATCAGGAGGATAACTCTATTTTTCTTAAGCTCCAGAAGGTGATTTCAAAAAGGTTCATTTTTCTAGAACATATTTACAAGTTTATTGGAAAAAAAATTTTTTTTAAATAAATGTTTAAGAAAACATTCTGACCATGTTAGTACTAAGCAGTCATTTTGGGGCAGATGATGCAAGATTTTGTTCTTTCTTAATACCCCTTTCAACCCTAACATTCATTTGGTTTTGAATTATTGTAGCTGAAGTTTACACTCAAGACCTACTTTCCTTATGCTTCTCCATCTCTTGTTATGGTACTGCTTCAACACCCAAAAGGTATGTGAAAGTTGATTCTGCCTATATTAAAATAATTTCTGAGAAAGAGGGCTGACAAATCATAACCCTTCCCTACCAGTTCCTTCTCTGTAAAACAAGGGAGATGGAATCAGTCATCTCTAACATCCTTTTAAGCTCCCAGGGTCTCACATCTGTGGGATTTTGATATGAGAATTTGCTGGACTTCCCAGTTACCATTACTTACAAAAAGAAAGAAAAAAAAATGTCCTCTTGTTAGGTTTTGATAGCCTGCTCAGGATAACCCAGGCTTATGCTGGTGCCAGCTAGATCCACCTGAATGCCAAGAACAGGCTAAGACTTGGCTGAGGTAGGTTAGAACAGTACATTTATTTGTATTTCATTCTTTCCGCTCTGTGCCCCTTGTTACAGAAGAAAAGATAAAACGATGAACAAAGCCAAGGAAATTTAGGGGAAATTTCTCCTAACCAAGCCAAGGGAAAAAGACTTTTGAAAGAATTCAGTAAGTGTATTAAATCATGGCCTTCTCTGGTCTCATTTGCCAGCCTTCCATTGGCCACATCCAGTTGGGAAATTGATGATCCCATCTTTAATCCAACTGGCATTGGTCTGTTAACATGTCTGAGAACTTGTGTTTAGGAAACATTTCAGGCATAGAGAATAAAGGTGTCCTTCCCCTTCCACTAAAGCCTAGAATCTGAAGGAAAGGCAGCACTGACACAGCACTGGCTCTGTGCCAGAGAAGAAGGCATTTTAACTGTCTGTGGAAGGAAAGAGGGAAAGAGCCAGTGATATTTCCTTTTTCATGCCATTTTTACTTGCCTTTTTCCTGAGTAGATTGATTCATTTGAGAAAAGTTTCAAGAGTATTTTACAAGAGTATTTCAAGTTTCAGAGTATTCTACAAAATTCAAATTCCTCTTCATTTTCCTTTAAATATTTATTTTATTTTATTTTATTTTATTTTATTTTATTTTATTTTAGAGAGAGAGCAAGCAGGGAGAGGGGCAGAGAGAGAGAGAATCTTAAGCAGGCTTTAGTCTTCAGCTTGGAGCCCGATGTGGGGCTCGATCCCACAACCCCAGGATCATGACTTGACCTGAAATCAAGAGTTGGACGCTCAACTGACTGAGCCACTCAGGCACCCCTTCTCTTTGTTTTTCTGAAAGATGTAGGTTTTTACCCAGAATGACCCATCTGACACTGTCCTCTCAGATGCTAGTGGTGGAGGTGGTAGTGAGGCTGCTGGGACCTCTGATCAACAGTTTGGTGAAATTTAACCTGTGGAACACAGTGGGAAAACTTGGATAACAAATTTCTCTTTCTAGAAGTACACTTTACAGCTTAGGTCAGATTAGAGAAGCCTGAGGTCAGCCTATGAGCTCCAGAAGAAATATTGGAGTTATTATTTTGTAAGTTGGGAAACCTATAAACACAAGACTAAGGGGGTACCTTGGGCATGGAACTCACCTATTTACCTTTTCCTTTGTGTGATGGTCTTAGATTTGTGTCCAAAAATAAATAAGTAAATTTAAGCAGAAGTTGCTCCTATGCTACTTTTCAGCCTATTCTTTTTGGAAAAAATGAATGTTTAATTCACAAATTGAAGTATTTTTTAATAGTAGAATCTTCTATTCATCAGAAATTGATTTGGGGCCCTGTGGGACATAAAAGTAAAGTCCTGTGGGGCGTAAAAGATAGATCACTTACAAGTCCTGACTATCCAAGAGCTACAAGTGGGGGGACATGAAATAAGTATCTAAATAATTAATACAAAGAAGAAAATGAAAAATGCTTTCAAAGGCTACAAATCAAGAGTAATGGGCATTCAGAGGAGGGAAAGATGATCTTTTCATCTGTTACACTTACGGGGTAGTTACAGTGGCTGCCTTATCACTTACATTATCGTGTATTTAATTATAGAACCTATCACTGTATGGATATGTGGTAACTTTTTCAGATATTACTTAGAACTGCAGATACGTGCGTATCTAAAACCTTGGGATAATTATGAAACCAGAAAAACTAAGAAAAGACATTTGTTCACATGATACCCATGTATTATTTTTCTGGCCCATTCTTCCCTATAAACCTGTAATCATATTCTGAATTCAGCACAGTCATAGAAAAACAATTGAGCAGCCTATCCTTAGTTCCTTGTTGACTTTTATTACCATCTCCATGTACTTTGAAATCACAAATTGTCAGTGATAAGGAGTGAGGGGTTGGGTAGAAAAGAAAAAACGTGAGGTATCTGCAACGTAACATTTTCAGCCCTAGGGTGGGCTGCTTATGGAGTTTGTCTACTTCTGTGTACCTGAGTTAAAGAGCCTTTGAAGTTTAGTTCTGTGTAACACTGAGGATCTTCCCAGGCCTAAGGGATGGATGCTGGCTGGGAACAGCAGGAGACCAGTGGTATGGGTCCCATGGGCCAGGAAAAATATAGCCTTTTTCCAAAGCTCTTTTGGTCTTAGCTGCAGACAATCCTAATAGGTTTGACTTTTCTTCAGCTCCCTCTGGTTTGTCTTTCCACCCACAGATATCCCACAAAAACTGTGGCACCAGCCACTGAAACATATTTCTGAAATGCTCAGAGAAATAGTTGAAGACCAGACTCATGGGTAAGCAAATCCTAATGACGCGTAGGTCCATCTTACAGTGGTTTCTCTTGATCCTTATCATCTGTTTGAGGAGGGCCAAGGGGAAGGCATTACTGGTCTGTGACCACGCCCAAACAGGTAAGCACCTTGCTGAGTGAGAAGTGGAAGAAGCACATAGCTGCACGTGTGTCACTCTGAGCAGCTCAGCAGCAGTGCATATGTAAATACCTTGTATAGAAACTGTCCTGAGTAGTATTGGTATTGGATCTTGAGATGTACAAGCATAACGAGAAGAGCAGACCCTAGGAAAACAGCAGAGTCCGCATGCTGCCGCCACCTCCAGCCATGCAGAGGACCGTGCTCTCTGGGCCCCTTGGTCTTCTCCCTTTCTCTGTGATCTCTAGGGAAGGAAATTCTAAACTTCTCCTGTACAATAGGGTAAAATGTCCCTTTTTCCTCCTCTTTTTAATAAATATTTGTTTAGGGGCGCCTGGGTGGCTCAGTGGGTTGAGCGTCTGACTTTGGCTCAGGTCATGATCTCGTGGTCCGTGAGTTGGAGCCCTGCATCGTGCGCTGTGCTGAGAGCCTGGAGCCTGCTTTGGATTCTGTGTCTCCCTCTCTCTGCCTCTCCCCGACTGATGTTCTGTCTCTCTCTCCCTGTCAAAAATAAACTTTAAAAAAAATTTTTAAATAGATATTTGTCTAAAATTAGAATTATATTCTAACATAAATTAGTTTCTAACATGATATTAAGTACTCTCATGCGTTAATTTTCCTAAAAGCAATCCCATTTAGGCTTTACTAACTTCTTTGTGACATAACACCCTGCACCTTCCTCTTGATTTACTTTTTTTTTTAGAGTACAAATATTTTATTTGTTGTCTGTACTAACTTACTAAGACCGTCTCTATTTGTTCCTTTTGCCACTATTCCCTCTTGAAATTCTCTGTAATCTGCTCGCTGAGCCATCACATATTACGGTTGGTGCTCCTTATGTTTATGATCACTGATGCACATTTGGTGCCGGTTACTCACCACCCCGCACTCAAGATTCTTACCAATAAAGGAGACAAAAAGAACTGGCAGACAAGTGGGGTTCAGAGTATCAGCATGGTAATGGCCTGTAACACCTGTCAGTCCCATGTGCATGCTTTCAGGTTGTCTCTGGTGAAGAGCAGGACCTCAACGCAAAGCCTCATGGGACTCTTACCTAACTTAGATCTGCCTTAA
Source organism: Acinonyx jubatus (assembly GCF_027475565.1). Lineage (NCBI taxonomy): Eukaryota > Metazoa > Chordata > Mammalia > Carnivora > Felidae > Acinonyx > Acinonyx jubatus. The sequence goes on from NC_069391.1 coordinate 64,273,255, forward strand.
CTAGATTTCTGGGTCCACCTGCAGGGAGGGGCAGTGAACAGGTTCCGGTGCTTTCTTAGCCAGCCACTAGGACTGCCTCACATGCTCAGTTACTGGTAGAAAAGAGGAAAAAGAACCCGGCCCATTTCTGCAAGGCAGGCCCTGTAGCCCCTGTCCAGGGAGTGTGAGAGAGTCCTGCTGCTCAGCTTATAGTGAGGTCTGTAGGGAAGATCCTCTGTGGAACCCATTCCTGGCTTTTCAGCCATCATAACCCAGCAGACCGCTAATGTGGCCCACAGAGCACCAGTTCTTCCTCTTGTGGGACAAGTAAGATTAATACTCACTCCCCTTTCTTCTTCTCTCCACTGTTCCACAAGCTAGGTGTTAAAACATTTAGTCACTTGCTCTCAGAACAGACATAGCAGACCCAGATCCAACCAAGAGGGGCCCAGAGCTCTCCTGTTCCAGGAACCTCCCCGGTTCAGAAGAGAAGTTCTGATCTTAGGCCAGTCCCACTCCATTTTCCCCAGGGGAGATGTTAAGCTGCTGACACTGTCACTGTGCATATTAATAGGTCCTTTCCTTGAACAGAGTCTATCTTTTAAATAGCCAGTGTGCCTGTCCATTCCCAGCATGGCAAAAGGATAGCTTCATAAAAGCTTCTAACTTTTCAGCTTCCCATACATGACAGGAAAGAATATACAGTATGCAGCCCGTTCAAAGTTCATCATTGCCAAAATACTGGCCAGAACCTTGTGTTTTGTCAGAAAGGAAATAACATATGTTTTTGTCTGCATCCCTTCCTCGTCTCCATCTGGACCCCAGGGAGCCCTCTCATTTCTTGCTCTGGAGCTACCTGGGTGGCTGCCTCAGGGCTGGGAGGCCCCCTCTTCACAGCAGCCCAGCTGTACAGGCCTTGCAGAAAGCAGAGGGGGCCTTAAAGCTCTCATCTTGTAGCATTCCTGTTGGTCATGGCCCAGAACCTTTCTTTGTCGAAGCCTGTAGCCACTCATGGTCCTTGGATATAAAGATTTAAGTGTCTAAAGTCCTCGGGACACATGGGATTTTGAAAGACCTGCCTTTGAAGGTCCTGTGATGGGTTCAGAATGGCATTGTGAGCTATTTTTTAAATCTAACTTGTATTCCTTGCAAGATGTACCTCAGTGGATAAGAACAATTTAAGCCAACCATTCGCAGACATTACAGCTGCTCTAAGAACCAAAAAGAGAAAGAAGTCAAGTTGCCCAGCTGCCATGTGTTTTGGTTCTGTTCCAGGTCCTACGGAGGCCCCTTTGAGTGCTGGTTTTTGTTCATTCACTTTGGAGGATGGGCTGACATCGCGGCTGAGCAGTTAGTGATGTCAGAAGCTGAACCCCCGGAAGCCCTGCTGTGGCTCTTGGCCTTCAGCCACAGTCCACGTGACAGGAGTCAGCAGCGAGCACAGACCATGGTGGGTGGCAGGACGTGCTGTGTGTGGTGCTCTGGGTTCGTCTCTTGGGATCAGAAAAGATGCTGCAGGAAGGGGCCTGTGGTGGGTTTGGCCTCCAGTAACCCCCAGGCACCTAAGCACTGGCTGTTCACTGTGCTCACGTGTGGTAGCATGTACACATCCACCCAGATGGGTAAGTGCACGCATGCTAGGTTTGTGGTTGGAGACATCTTCTTGCCTCACAGAGTTGACTAGACATGGGAAACTGCCACTCTGCTTTCCTGGGAAGCACCACGGAGATGAGGCATAGCCCTTCTGTCCCCTACATTGTTTTATCTGTTCTTGCTCAGCTGCCACCAATGCCCTTGTTTACAGTCAGCCCTGGCCCAGGGGCCAAGTCCTCTAGCATTTGCCGTGCAGAATCTGACCGCTCCTCTAAGGAGCACTGTCCTCTCTCTGATCAGCAGCCTGTCCCTGTCTGCTTCCGTCTTGACTTACTGCTTTCTTGGATCAGACAACAAATCCTCACATTACAGGCTTTGTTTAGCACTCTTACTAAAGTAATCTGATATTAACCCCTTAGCTTCTGAAAAAAGACATGGGCATTCCCTAAATAACAGAGCAGCTAATACAGGACTGGCTGTCTATGGCAAATCGAGTTTTTATTTTATGCAGAGTATAATGACTACAGGAAGCAGTGCTTTGATTAAAGGCATTGGCACCTCCCTTGCAAATGTTTATTTGCTGGTTTTTAAAACTTTAGCTGCTAACACTTTTTGCTAATTTTAATAATTAAAGGGAGCAAGTTTCTTTATGTAGAGAGTAAGTTTCCTATTTGCTTCATGTTTTCTGTTTGAAAAAAGCAGAGACTAGTACAGATATGTCTGTATATTTTTTTTATTTAAAGACTCGCATGGCATGGGGTGCCTGGGTGGCTCGGTTGGTTAAGTGTCCGACTCTTGATTTCGGCTCAGGTCTTGATCTCACAGTTTGTGGTTTCGAGCCCCATGTCATGCTTGAAATTCTCTGTCTCCATCTCTCTCTCTGGCCCTCCCCTGCATACACTGTCTGTCTCTCTCTGTCTCTGTCTCTGTCTCTCTCTCTCTCTCTCCCAGAAATGGATAAACATTTAAAAAAATGAACGAATACTTGCATGGCAAAGGAAAGAAAGAGTTTTAGATTTTAAAAAGTTGAAATTTGGTGATAATTTATTTTGGATCAAAAATACGTTTTTAAGAAATTATCATAATCCACATATGTGTTTGAGGGTTGCTTTATGACTAAGAAGAAAGCTTTCTATCTCCCTTTTAAAATATCACATTAAACTTAAACTTATTAAGAGAAATCCTAATTATGTTTTCATTATCTTATTTTTAGTGATAATAGTTAAAATATATATAGCACTAATGATTTTCAAAGCCCTGTTATATATACTTTATATTTGATTCCTTATAAGCTAAGTTGGTAAGTTATATGTTAAATTCCTGATCAATCATTGAAACGGACAGAGATTCACTTTTGAAAGGTAGAGAAATAAATTGTCCAAAAGAAAGGTAATTTCTAGAAAGTTCTGCATTGGCATGTCTAATACTTACCTTGGCTTTTTTTTTTTTTTTTTTTAATCTGTACATAGTTCTTACTGCAGGGATGCTGTAGCATACTGGATAAAAATAGATTAGTTCACTTAGAGTAGTTTAGCACCAGCATGTTCGCTTCCTTCTTAGCTATCCTGTGAGAGGGGCTATCTGTCTTGTGACTGAAGACACGTTTCATGTTTGTGAGCCTAAAGCCTCTTCGTCCTTGGTGCCCAACCTGAGGCACTGGTGTGTGTGACATCCTGGGGAGCAAGTGAGCCCAGTTTTCCTAGTTTAGTAATACATACCTCTTTCTCTCCTGGGTTTTGTGAACTTTAAATCCCTTTGATGGTCTGTTGGGTGACTTGAGAAACAAACTGTGAGCTGCCTTTGAATGCATGTTTATTGTGAGATTTGAATGAGCCTGACAACACCTGTGCCCTTTCCTCAAAAGGTGTCATTAAATCCTAGTTAATCGCTCAGCCCTGACAGCGTATTGTGGGCCAGCCTCCACTGGCCATCCTTGAGGTTCAGTAACGGGGAAGCAAGGGCAACTGCCGCACAAAGACGCGCCCTTCTCTCTGCAGACCCTGTTTGCTGCCAGCCAGTGTTCATCTTCTTTTGCTAACTTTGAATTTAATCATGATAAAAACACAAAATGCCAGGGGAGGGTGGGTGATGGGTATTAAGGAGGGTACCTTTTGGGATGAGCACTGGGTGTTGTATGGAAACCAATTTGACAATAAGTTTCATATATTGAAAAAAAAAAGAAAAGCACACAAAATGCCTGTGTTTGAATACCCATAAGAATTAAGCCAGGGTTCATACTCTGACTTTGTTATTCCACCTCTAGGAATTATCCTAGGGAAGGAATTAGAGATCCATACAAAGATTTATGTATAAGAATATCATTACAGCATTGTTGTAATTGCAGATGTTAGAAATGGCCTAAACTTTCAATAGTATGGAACTGACTAAATAAGTTGTGACATATTCTAACCATGGACTAACATTCTGCCATGAAAAATCATGTTCTCAAAGACTTTATGTCATAGATACGTGAAATTACTTACAGTGCATTGTGAGAAGTGTAAGCAAACATGCCACATAGTGAGCTCTGGGTTCACAAGTCCTGGGGAAAGATGAGAAGGTTGTGAACCTGGTTTCCTCCATCTCCCCTGGAGAAAATGGAGCAAGACCAGCCTGAGATTAAGTTAGATCAGATCTTTCATTTGGATGGTGGAGGTACATCATACCTTGTTGTTCAGACTTTCTAGTGAACATATGTAAATTTTCATAATGCAGGATAAAAAGTAATCCTTAGAAAAGAAAGCTTATCTCTTTTACTAAAAACAAATTAAAAAGCATTTAAAGTTTTGGCATGTCAGGTGAAAGCTTATGGATGTGGAAGGCATTTGAAGGGAAAGATGGTCTGGGATGAAGACAACCAGTACTGAACAAGGGTAGAAAATCAAATGCCAGTCAAGAAGAAAATGGATATGAAGGCATAGCTTCCTTAAGCCCTGACATTTTTGCAGACCTTTTAGATGGTAAGATGGTCTTGGGCTCCCATAGACGCCATCAGATGAGGGCAGGCTGGGCCCAGCTGACAGAGGAGGTGGTGAGAGAGTAGCCCTCTCCTGTTGGAATGCTGCCATTCTCCGTGGAAGAGCCCCATGGTACAGTTTCTCACGGTCTTGGATTGTGGTCAGAATAGCTCACACAGCACTCCTAGTGTATTGGAGTTTATGACAGACTTCATTGAATGAGGCTTTAACTTCCAGGGGAAAAAAAAGACGACTCACACAAAATCCATAAAATTGGTCATGGGAATTCTCAGAATAGGCCTAAGTACTCTTTCGAAAATGATGGAACATAGCTGTTCATGAGTTCCATGTGGCATTTTGGATCTATGGCTTTCAGTTTTTCTTTGTTTTCCACGTCACATCTTGATGTACTATTCTTATAGCAAGCAGAAGTCTCAGCATGAAATAAGTATTTTTTATGCAAAAACAACCCACAGACCTATAACGATCACATTATGTGAATTCTACAGACTTGTGACCTCTGCTTATGCTTTCAACATGTATGAACACTGTCCCAGTGTCTAAAACAAAACAAATGTGGTGTGTGTGTGTATGTGTGTGTTTCCTCCCCTTAGAGATAACAAAAGGCAAAAGGCAAACCTCATTCTTATCAGAACATTGGCTCAGTGGAGGTCCAGTTGCATGGGGCTTTAATTGATTTGTGGCTATGATAGAGAGCAAGTCTTCAAGGAGCCTTTTGTTCCTTTTCCCACAATATAAAAATCTGACTACATTCTGCTGAGGATTTTTCTTCGTCTCTTTTCTTACAAAAAAAAAAAAAAAAAAGGTCAATTCCTGGCGTGGTGCCTTGGCTGCTTAGCAAGACGAAAGAAAGTCAAGAAATTTCCATTACGCCCATTTGGGTTTGTGTGGAACAGAGTATAAGCTCAGACATGAGTCGCCTCTGTCTGTCTTCCCTAGGTCACCAGTCCTCTCCTCTTTCTAGGGCTTACTTCAAAGTCCCAAATAAATCCTAGAACCATACAGGTCCTGACTCTTCCCTAATCTCTCACCTTTGAAATTATACTTCCCAGGTAGAGGTAAAGGCAGTGCTCAGCCACCTCAAGAAGCTGCTCAGAAGTCCAACTCTCTCAGCCAGGGATCTACAGGCAGCAGCTGCAGAGAGCCAAGACAGAGACCCCAGACCACCTTCATGTCAACAGCTGATCAGGCACCTCCTCCTGAACTTCCTGCTCTGGGCTCCTGGAGGCCATGCGATTGCTCGAGAAGTCATCACCCTTGTAAGTCTCCCCTTTAATAGTGTGCTAATTCTCATTTGCATTCCAGGTATGAGGATTGCCTGGCCTTTGACAAGTATGTGTACCAGGGTGCTGTCCAAACATGGATGGACAGGCAATGAAGTTGAAAGTTGGGATGGACACCAGAGCCTGCCCCTTGTGCCACCTTCATAATAAGGAAGACAATGGAGGCTCTGAAAAAAGAGGTCACAATTACTGTCAGAGTCCATAGTAAAGCCAGGTCTTCTGTCTTCCCATGTACTTACTCTTTCAGTTACATTCGTCATGAAGACAGACAAGACTTCAGTGAGAAGTGTTCACTATAGCAATCCAAAAAAATTTGTTAATTAAAAAAACAGTGTTTGCTAATTACAAAGAATTCTTTCTGAAACCCAGCTGACATGAGGGATAAAGAATGGTCCAAGTCAAAAGTGAGTATCATTCATGGCACTGGGTTAGGCAATGACTTCTTGGATAATGTCCCCAAAGGCACAGGCACCACCAACAAAAAATAGATAAACTGAAATTCATCAAAATTAAAACATGTTGTTCATCAAAGATACAAGCAAGACAGTGAAAAGACAAACTCAGGAATGGGAAGAAAATATTTGGAAATCACGTATCTGACAAAGGGGTTAGTATCCAGAATATATTGGGAATTCTTACAACTCAACAACAGCAAAAACCCAATTCAAAAATGGACAACAGATCATAAATAGCTAATAACCACCTGAAAAAATGCTCAACATTATTAGCCATTAGGGAGGTGCAAATTAAAACCCATGATAAGGTAACATTCCACACCCTCTAGGATGGCTATTACAAACAAAATGGAAAAAACAAGTGTTGGTGAGGATGTAGAGAAATTGGAACACTCCTATATTTCCAGTTGGGAATGCTAAAATGGTACAGCCACTGTGGAAGAGTTTGATAGTTCCTGAAAAAGTTAAACATAGAATTACTATATGATCTGGCAATTCTACTTCTGTGTAAAAGAATTAATAGAATTAAACACTTGGCCACCCTGTTCATAAAAGCATTGTTCACAATAGCCAAAAGGTAGAAACAACCCAAGTGTCCATCAACAGATAAATGGATAAATAAAATATGGTCTGTATATACAATGGGGTATTTTTGAGCCTTAAAAAAGAATGAAATTCTGATATATGCTACCACATGGATGAACCTTGAGGACATTATTCTAAGTAAACTAAGCCAGACACAAAAGGACACATGCTATATGATTCACTTTTATGAGGTACCTAGAATATGCAAATTTATAGAGACAAAATGTAGAATAGAGGTTACCAGGAGCTGGGCAGGGGAGAGGAATGGAGAGTTGTTTTGGATAATGAAAAAAAGTTCTAGAAATGGATAGTAGTGATGGTTGTACAATATTGTGAATTTACTTCATGCCAATGAACTGTCCACTTCAAAAGGGTTAAAAGACCAAATTTAAAAAGCGTCCACATGCTAGCTTTTGGAATTTTTATTTGCTTTTGTTTTTATTTTTTACTGACATATAATATACATACAGAAAACATACAGCTTGATTAATGTTCATAAACCAAAAATAACCATGCAGCCAGCAACCAAATCAGGAATGTTCTCAGCATCCAGAGAGCCCCTTCTTGCCCCTTTCCCTGGGCAGGTTCTGTTTGAATGTGAATATGAAGAGAGTCCCAGTGATAAGTAGGACTGCCAAGAACCTCAGAAACCAGCACCCAGGAGGTTCTCAGTCCTGGTAAAACAGTCAGCATGGAGCAGGCAGGCCACAGCAGCCAGCCTGTTAGTTCTGCCTCTCATGTTCAGACAGAAGGCTAAGAGCTAAAAAAATGTCCATGTGTCCATTGGTTGATATCAACCAACATTACCTCTGGCCAGCTATAAGTAATAATAGTCACTTTTCAGCCACTATCTCAGCCAAGTGATCAAGGTCAACATGACAGTCATAAGACATGTTGACTATAAGTACCCTTAATATAATGTGATGAAAATGGCACTTCTGTGATCTTCCTCCCCTAAACTTTTATAATCCCAGTCTAATAATGAGAAAAACAAATGAAAAAAATACCTATGTAGCACACTTCAAAACTGTCCAGGCCATCATCAAAAGGAAAGTGTTAGAAACTGTCAAAGCCAAGAGGAGCATAAGGAGACATGAAAACTAAATATAATGTAGTATTTTAGATATTATCCTGGAACAGAAAAAGGACATTATGGAAAAACTAGGGAGATGAGAAAAAGTCTGTCCTTTGGTTAATAAAATGTATCCATATCAGTTTATTAATTGTGATAAATGTACTATACTAATTTAAAATGTTAATGGAAAACCAGATGTCGGAGATATGGGATCTTTCTGTATTATCTTTTCAGTAAACTAGAAGTCTAAAACTGTTCTAAAATTAAAAGCTATTTCAAAAAGTCAACAGCAGGTGCTTTTGAATCATGAAGGTATTAGAGCCATTTTTGTCACCTGAAACAAATGAAATACGATGAGACAAATGAAAATGGAAATAACTTTCCAGAATTTATGACACACAGCAAAAGCAGTTGTAATAGGGAAGTTCGTAGCAATACAGCTCCTAAGATCCAGGAACAAGGCAAGGATGCCTACTCTCACCACTTTTATTCAGCGTAGCACTAGAGGCCCTGCCCACAGCAATCAGACAAGATAAAGAAAAGACATCGAAATTGGTAAGGAAGAAATAAAACTGTCACTATTTGCAGATGACATGATACTATATTTAAGAAACCATAAAGACTCCACCAAAAAACTATTAAGACTAATAAATGAATTCAGTAAAGTCACAGGATACAAAATTACCCTACAGAAATGAAACATCAAAAAGTGAACAGTCCCATTTACAATTGCATCAAAAAGACTAAAATACATAGGAATAAATTTAACCAAAGAGATGAAAGGCCTGTACTCTGAAAACTATAACATACTGATGAAAGAAATTGAAGACAGTACAAATAAATGGAAAGATATTCCATGTTCATTGATTGGAAGAATTAATATTGTTACAGTTTTTACCCAAAGCAATCTGCGGATTCATTGCAATCCCCATTAAAATACCAATGGCATTTTTCACAGAACTAGAACAAACAATCCTAAATTTTGTATGGAACCACAAAAGATCCCAAATAGCCAAAGTAGTTTTGAGAAAGAACAAAACTAGAGGTATCACATGTCCTGATTTCAAACTATACTACAAAGCTTTAGTAATTAAAATAGTATGGAACTGGCACAAACAGACATATAGATCAATGGAATAGAGAGTTCAGAAATAAATCCACATATATACAGTTAATCTACAAAAATGGAGGCAAGAATATACAATGGGGAAAAGACAATAAATGGTGTTGGGAATACTGGACCACTATCTTATACCATATGTAAAAATAAATTCAAAATGGATTAAAGACTTGAATGTAAGACCTGAAACCATATAACTCCTAGAAGAAAAAACATAGGCAGTAAGCTCTTTGACATCATTCTTAGTGGTGTTTTTTTGGACCAGTTTCCTCAGGCAAGGGCAACAAAAGCTAAAATAAAACAAATGGGATTATGTCAAACTAAAAAAGCCTTTTCGTGGTGAGGGAAACCATCAACAAAATGAAAAAGTAACCTACTGAATGGGAGAAGATATTTGCAAATCATACATCTGCTAAGGGGTTAATATCCAAAATATATAAAGAACTTTCACAACTTTAAAAAAATTGATTAAAGTTGGGCAGAGGACTTAAAAAGGCATTTTTCCAAAGAAATACAGATGGCCAAGAGACACTTGAAAAGATGCTCATCATCACTAGCCCTCAGGGAAATGCAAATCAAAACTACAATGGGATATCACCTCACACCTATCAGATAGGCTGTCATCAAAAGGACAAAAAGGAAGAGTTGACAGGGATATGGAGAAAAGAGAACCTTATATACCCTGTAGGTAAGAATGTAAATTGGTGCAGCCACTATAGAAAACAATATGGAAGTCACTCAGAAATTTAAAAATACAACTACCGTACCATCAAGGAATTCTACTTCCAGGTATTTATCTGAAGAAAATGAAAACATCTATTCGAAGAGATAACACGTTGCACCCCTATGTTCATTGTAGCGTTATTTACAATAGCCCAGATATGGAAGCAACCTAAGTTGATAGATGTCAATAGATGAATGTATAAAAAGGTTATATATGGTATGTATATGGACTGTTATTACTCAGCCATAAAAAAATGAAAAAAAATGAAATCTTGCCATTTGCAAACACATGGGTAGACCTTGAGGGTATTGTGCTAAGTGAAATAATAAAGAGAAAGACTAAAAAATAATAATAAAAGAGAAAGATAAATACCAGATGATTTCACTTATATGTGGAGCCTAAAAAACAAAACGGGCGCCTGGATGGCTCAGCTGATAGAGCATGTAACTCTTGATCTCAGGGTCATGAGTTCAAGCCCTACAAGATAGGGCTTACCTTAGATAGATAGATAGATAGATAGATCAATAGATAGATAGATAAAATGTCTTTAACTATTTAAGAAAAAAGTAAAAATTAAAAACAAAACAAATGAATAAGAAAAAGTGGAAACAGACTCATAGATACAAAGAACAAACTGATAGTTACCAGAATGGTGGTTAGGGAGTGCGGGGGGGGGGGGGGGGGGAGGGGGGCAAAGTAGATGAAGGGGATTAAGAAGTACAAATTTACAGTTATAAAATAAGTAAGTCATAAATTCTGGTTCAAGATGGCAATGTAGGAAGACACCTATTCCACAGACATACCAAACCTATGCCTATTTATAGAGCAATTCCTCCTGAAAAACTGAAGGCTGACTGAAAAGCTTCTGCACAACAAAAGATAGGCCATAGAGAATGGCAAGAGAGATGGAGACATGGTAATATTAAGGGAACACACACTGCAAACTACAGTGGAGAGGGTCCCTCAGTACCATAAGTAGATTCATCTGCCCTGGGGCACAGAAAAAAAAAGTCATGGTTTAAAAGGCTAACTAAAATATAGAGGAATTAGCCCTAGACCCCTGCCAAATGGTGGGGGAGCTGCTGGAATTCTTTGGGTTTGAGAGGCTGGTGAGCACCATGATTTACGTTCTCCCTTCATCTTCATAGCATAGACTGGCCAGTATTTAGGCACCACAGCCAACCTGCCACCTCAGCAAGCCCCATGCCTCTAGCCCACACAGCACCAGACACCTGTGAAATAGGAAAAAACAAAAACAAAAAACAAAAACCTGTGGTTTAAAAGAACAATTAGAACATAAAGGCTCCAGCTCTAGAACCCTGCCAGTGTGTGTGTTTTGGGGGGTAAGGGGTGAGGGGTGGTCTGGTGGAACTCTCTGGATTAAAGGGCCTGTCAAGTGCCATGGTTTACAATCCCCCTCCACCTCGGTAGCATGGATGGGAGCAGGGTCCAGGTGCCCCAGCCAGCCTATCACCACAGTGAGCCTGGGTCCCTAGCCCATACTAACCCAAGCCTTCCCACCAAGGTGGCCTCAGCACAGTGCCGACAAGGGTACCCCTGGTCAGCATTCACTGTAGCTCTAGCCATCTCACCAAGGTGACACAGATGCAGGACAGCACTACTTTGGTTCCAGACAATTTGCTAAGATACCCCCAGTGCAGGACATCCTGGGCCCTCCCAGCCTATTCCCACCTTGGCCTCTGCTGCCCCATCAGGAGCCCCTTGTACTGAGCATCTTGGGACTGCAACCTACCTAGACACAGATCTAAGCAGCCAGCCAAAGTCACCAGGCCTACATTGTCTACACAGAAGATGGCCATTCTTTCAGGTTGAGGAGAATTAACTGTTTAACTGAATTCATCAAAATACAGGCCAGGCAAAATGAAGAGATGGAAAAATATGCTCCAAACAAAATAACAAGCACAAAACTCAGGAAAAATCTAAATGAAATGGAGATTACCATTCTTCCTTATAAGGAGTTCAAAGTAATGATCCTAGAGATACTCACCAGAATGGAGAGAAAATTCAGTTAATTTACTGAGAACTTTAACAAAGACATAGATAATATAAAAAAGAATGAATCAGAGGCACCTGAGTGACTTAGTTGTTTAAGTGTCCAACTCTTGGTTTTAGGTCAGGTCACAATCTCACAGTTCATGGGTTAGGGCTCCATGCTGACATTGCAGAGCCTGCTTGGGATTCTCTCTCTGTCTCTCAAAAATAAATAAATAAACTTAAAGAATGAATCAATGAAAAATAAATAAATGAAAAATACATTAGAGGAAATCAACAGTAGATTAGAAGAATGGATCAGTGATCTGGAAGACAGGGTAATAGAACAACACCCAAGATGAACAGAAGACTTTTTTTAAATGAGGTTAAGGGCTGTCTTGGACAACATCAAGTGAACAAACAGAAGAAGAGAGAAAGGGGCAGAAAATTTATCTGAAGAAATGATAGCTGAAAACTTCCCTAAAGTGGGGAAAGAAACAGACATCCAGGTTAAGGAAGCACAAAGAATTTCAAACAAGATGAACCAAAGGAAGTCCACACCATGACCATACTAATTTAAAATGTTAAAGATTAAAGATGAAGAGAGAATTTTAAAAGAAGAGAGAGACAACTAGTAACATAAAGGGAAACTCCATAAGGCTTTCAACTGACTTTTCAGCAGAGACTTTGCCAGGTCAGAAGGGAGTGGCAGCATGATAGATTCAAAAGGATGAAAGGGTAAAAAAAACATACAAGCAAGAATACTCTCTTGGAAGATTATCATTCAGAATTGAAAGAGAGTTTCCCAGAGAAAAGTCAAAGTAGTTCATCATCACTAAACCAGCCTTACAAAAAAAACGTTAAAGGGAATTCTTTAAGTGGAAAATAAAAGGCCATAATCAGAAATAAGAAAATTATAAAAGGAAAAAATTTCATGAGTAAAAGGAAACACATAGTAAAGATAGTAGAACAATAACTTATAACTTGAAGGTTATGAGACAAAAGTAGCAAAAAGTAGTAGTACATATATAACCTTGGATGGGATGGTAAAAAGGAAGTTCTTTTAGAATGTGTGCAAACTAAATGACTATCAATTTAATATAGATTGCTATATAACTAGAATGTTATGCATGAACCTCATCGTAGTCATTAACTAAAAACCTATAGTAGATACACAAAAAATAAAGAGAAAGAAAGCCAAGCATAACACTAAAGAAAGCTGTCAATCATAAGGAAAGAGAAGGAGAGATGAAAGAATAGAGAAGAACTACAAAAACAACAGAAAACAATGAACAAAATGGCAATATATACATACCTATCAATAATTACTTTAAATGTAAATGGTCTAAATGCTCCAATTAAAAGACAATAGGTGATGAAGTGGATTTAAAAATACTCAAGACCCTCATCTACATGCTGCCTACAAGAGACTCATTTCAGACCTAAAGACACAGACTGAAAGTGAAGGAATGGAAAAATATATTTCATGCAAATGGAAACAAAAAAAAGAAGAAAAGTGAGGTAATAATACTCATATGAGACAAAATAGGTTTTAAAACAAAGACTGTAACAAGAGACAACGGCATTATGTAATGGTAAAGGGATTAATGTACCAAGAGGGTATAATAATTATAAATATCTATGTACCCAACACTGAAGCATCTAAATACATAAAGCAAATATTAACAGACATAAAGGGAGAAATTGCTAATAATAGTAGGGGACTTTAATATCCCACTTATTCCAATAACTAGATCATCCAGGCAGAAAGTCAATAAGGAAACAGTGTCTTTGAATGACCCTCTAGACCAGATGGACTTACATATATACAGAACATCACACCCCAAAATACCAGAATACACAGTCTTTTCAAGTGCACACAGAACATTATCCAAGATAAATCACTCGTTAGGCCACAAAACGGGTCTCAGTAAATTTAAGATTGAAATCATACCATGCATCTTTCCCAACAACCATGGTATGAAACTAGAAATCAATAACAAGAAAAAATGAAAAGAAAAATAAGAAACAAACATGTGGAGGCTAAACAACCGGCTGTTAAACAACCAATGGGTCAATGAAGAAAATCAGAGAGGCTATCAGAAAAATACACAGAGACAAAATGCAAACACAATGGTCCAAAATCTTTCAGATGCCGTGAAAGTAGTTCTAACAGGGAAGTTTATATCAATACAGATCTACTGTAGGAAACAAAAAAAAAAAAATCTCAAACCATCTAAACTTACACCTAAAGGAACTTGAAAGAGAACAAAGCCCAAAGTTAGTGTAAGGAAAAAAAAAAACAAAAAAGGAAAGGAAAGGAAAAAAAAAGATCAGTGAACCCAAGAGCTAGTTCTTTGAAAAGTTAGACAAAATTGGTAAACCTTTAGGCAGAAAAAGAAAAAACTGAAATAAAAAAAAAATCAGAAATGAAAGAGGACAGGGCAACTGGGTGGCTCAGTTGGTTAAGCACCCAACTTTGGCCCAGGTCATGATCTCGGGTTTGTGAGTTTGAGCCCCTGTCAGGCTCTATGCTGACAGAACCTGCTTTTGATTCTGTGTCTCCCTCTCTCAATGCCCCTGCCCCGCTCATGCTCTGTCTCTCTCTCAGAAATAAAAAAATAAACATTAGAAATGAAAGAGGAGAAGTAACAATCAGAACCACCAAAATACAAAGGATTATAAGAGACTATTATGAAAAATTACATGCCAACAAATTGAACAATCTAGAATAAATAAATTCCCAGAAACATAATCTTCCCAAATTGAATCAGGAAGAAATAGAAAATATGAACATACTAATTACTATAATGAAATTGAATCAGTTTTCAGAAAACTTTCAGCAAACAAAAATCTATGACCAAATGGATTCACTGGTGAATTCTTCCAAACATTTAAAGAAAAGTTAATACCTATTCTCTTCAAACCATTCCAAAAATATGGAAGAGGAAGGAAAACTTCCAAATACATTCTATGAGGCCATTACCCTCATACCAAAACCAAAGGCACAAAAAAAAGAAAATTACAGGCCAATATTATTGATGAACATAGATTCAAAATTCCTCAGCAAAATATTAGCAAATTGAATTGAATTTTCAGTTTCACATGGAACATTGTCCAGATCACACATTAGGCCATAAAACAGAATTAAAAGTACAGTTTCCCATGGGGTGCCTGGGTGGGTCAGTCATGGCAAACGCAGTCAAAGCCATGACTTTGGCTCAGGTCATGATCTTGAGTGGTTTGTGAGTTTGAGCCCCGCGTCAGGCTCTGTGCTGACAGCTTGGAGCCTGGAGCCTGCTCCAGATTCTTTATCTCTCTCTTTGCCCCTCTCCCCCTCATTCTCTCTCTCTCTCCCTCTCTCTCTCTCTCTCTCTCTCTCTCCCCCTCTCCCCCTCTCCCCCTCTCCCTCTCTCCCTCTCTCCCTCTCTCCCTCTCCCTCTCTCCCTCTCCCTCTCTCCCTCTCCCTCTCTCCCTCCCTCCCTCTCCCTCTCCCTCTCCCTCCCCCTTCCCCTCCCTCTCCCTCTCTCAAAAATAAAAACAAATTTTTTAAAGTACAATCCCCATGATCAAGTGGGATATATGCCACGGATGCAAGCATAGTTCAATACTTGTAAATCAATCGATGTGATATACCACATTAACAGAATAAAGCATAATAATCATAGTCATTTTAATGTTTGCAGAAAAAGCACCTGACAAAATTAAGCACCCATTTATGATAAAAACTCTCAACAGAATAGGTTTAAATGGAAGGTATCTCAATAAATGACAAACCCACAACTAACATCATACTCAATAGAGAAAGTTAAACTGAGAGCTTTTCCTCTAAGATTGGGAACAAAACAAGGACATCTACTGTTGGCCAGTTTTATTCAAAATAGTACTGGAAGTCCTATCTACAGCAGTCAGACAAGAAAAAGAAATAAAATTTATCCAAATTGATAAGGAAGAAGTAAACTGTCACAGTTTGCACATATGACATGATGCCATACATAGAAAACCATGGACTCTACCAGCAAAACTATTAGAATTAATAAATGAGGGGTGCCTGGGTGGTGCAGTCTGTTAAGTATCAGGTCAGATCATGATCTCATGGTTTGTGAGTTTGAGCCCTCCATCAATCAGGCTGTCTGCTGTCAGCACAGAGCCCATTTTGGATCCTCTGTCCTCCTCTCTCTCTGCCACTCCACTGCTCGTGCTCTCTGTCTCAAAAATAAATAAACATTTTTTAAAAAGTAAAATTAAAGAATAAATGAATTCCATAAAGTTTCAGGATACAAAATTAATATGCAGAAATCTGTTGCATTTCTATATACTAACAAGAAAGTAGCAGAAAGAAAAAGAAGACAACTCCATTTACAGTTGCACAAAAAAGATTAAATACCCAGGAATAAACTTAACCAAGAAGTTGAAAGACCTATACTCTGAAAACTACTTTCATCAATGAAAGATCTCAAACAATCTAACAGTACTACTTTGATGAAAGAAATTGAAGATGACACAAACTGAAAAATACACCATGCTCATAGCTTGGAAGAATTAATGTCCATATTACCCAAAGAAGTCTGTAGATTCAGTGCTATTCCTATCAAAATACCAATAGTATTTTTCACAGAACTACAACAAATAAACTGAACGTTTGTATGGAACCACAAAAGACACTGAATAACCAAAGTAATCTTGCGAAAGAACAAAGCCCAGTCCCAGATTTCAAGATATACTACAAAGCTATAATAATCAAAACACTATGGTACTGGCTCAAAAATAGACACACAGATAATTGGAACAGAGCAGAGATCCCAGAAATAAACCCATACTTATATGGTCAACTAATCTATGACAAAGGCAAGAATCTACAATGGGGAAAAGTCTCTTCACTAAATAGTGCTGGAAAAACTGGACAACTACATGCAAAAGAATGAAACTGTACCACTGTCTTACACCATACACACAAAAAAAAGACCCAAAATGGATCAAAAACAAATATGAGGCCTACAACCATAAAACTCCCAGAAGAAAACATAGGTAGTAATTCCTTTGACATTGATCTCAGCAACATTTTTCTAGATATGTCTCCTCAGGCAAGGGAAACAAAAGCAAAAATAGACAATTGGGATTATACCAAAGTAAAAAGCTTTCAGAGTGAAGGAAACCATTAACAAAATGAAAAGGTAATCTACTAAATGGAAGAAGATATTTGCAAATGATATCTGATAAAAAGCTAATATCCACAATATATAAAGAACTTACACAAGTCAACACCAAAAATGCAAATTATCCAATTAAAATGGGTAGAGGACCTGAATAGACATTTTTCCTAAGAAGGACATACAGATGGCCAACAGACATGAGGAGATGCTCAGTATCCCTAATCATCAGGGAAGTGTGAATCCAAATCACGGTGAGATGCCACCTTAGACCTTGTATGAATGGCTAAAATTAAGACAACACCAAGTGTTAGTGAGGATGTGGAGAAAAAGGAAACCTCGTGCACTGTTTGTGGGAATATAGATTGGTGCAGCCACTGTGGAAAACAGTATGAAGGTTCCTCAAAAATTTCAAAATAGAATTATTTTACAATCCAGTAATTCCATTACTGGTTGTTTGCCTAAAGAAAACAAAAACACTAATTTGAAAAGATACATGCACCCGTATGTTTTTTGCAGCATTATGTACAATAGCCAAGATATGGAAATACCCTAAGAATCCATCAGTAGATAAATGGATAAAGAAGTGATATATGTACACAATGGAATATTATTCAGTCATAGAAAAGAATGAGATCTTGCCATTTGTGGCAACATGTGTAGACCTAGAGGGTATAACGCTAAGTGAAATATGTCACACAGAGAAAGACAAATATCATACAACTTCACTTATATGTGGAATCTAAAAAATAAAACAAATGAATAAAGTCCATGAGGCTGTCATGTACAGCATGGGAAATATAGTCAATATTATTGTATTAACTTTGTGTGATGACAGATGATAACTAGATATCACATCATTTCATAATGTATAAAAATATTAAATCACTATGATGTAAACCTGAAACTGATAGGATATTAGTTTTTCAACTAATTATTTTTCAACATTATAAGTCAACAGCAGGCACTTTTGAATCATGAAAGCATTGGTGGCATTTTTTGTCCCCTGATCTCTGACCTTCTGTCCTTGTCCTCAGTACCTGTGGATGGAACCACAGCCCTGAGGGGAGCCTTCTCAAGCCTGGCAGCTGGGACTCAAACCCTTCCTCCTGGAGCCTGTGCCCTCCTTCTCCCTGGGGAACTCCTGTTCTGCTGGTCTCCAATTCTGTCACCTTGGGAATGGAGAAGCAGACCCTTGCTGGAGTTTGCCTTGCTTTACAGGCCAGAGAGATGATGGTGGGCCTGGCCTTGCTCATGGGGTGTGAAAGGAAGAAAGTGGCCCAGAGAATGCTCCTCAGAGACACCCAGTTATTCCAGTCACATATTCACCCATTCTGGGGAAACAGTCACATTCAGAATGGACCACCTTTAAGTCTCTCCCACAGAGAAGCTGCCGTGAATAAGGAGCTAGAGTATTCCACAAATTCAGGTTGTGCCGTGCATTCTCACAAAATAGTCCAGCTGCGGACCTGTTCGTGAGGCTGAGGGAAGTTTGAAAACCCGGTGAATCTTCATAAAGTATCGTTAAGTCCGCTCAGCTGCAAAAAAAAAAAAAAAAAATCATTGAAGGAAAAGCACCAATGTTCTTCTTTACACATTGGCCTCTTAGCAGGTGCTAGCTGTCTGGGCACCTTGGAGCCCATCATGGCCGAGAGAGCCTCCTAGACACTGTCCTTGCAGGTGTTTTGAAACTATTTTTAGTAACATACCACACTTCTTAACTGGAAGGCTTCCTGCAGTGGCCCCATGACAGGTTGAAGACAGCCTGGCTAATGCAGCTACAAACAGAACAGAGGGCAGGAGTCCTCCACATGGTGCCAGCTTCTCATGGGTTTCTCCTCGTCCCCCCATCTCATCAGTTCCTCTCTCTGGAAGCACCCTGGCAGGAGCGCTGGGCCAGGCTGCTTGGCCGGGAGCAGGCAGTGGCCAGATGGTAGAAGTGTTGGCTTTGGTAGGATGGCCTTTCTCTTCCAGCTGCCCTGAGGACCCCAGCCCTGACCCAGCTTTGATGTGAACTCAGGCCCGAGCAGAGCAGTTCCTGGGCCTGTGCCCTATCTTATCCCTCTTCTCCCAGCACCAGCTTTGGGGAGCACTCTATGCTGTGGACAGAGGGGGCTGCGTGTCTGAACCCTGTCTCTTGAGGCCTCCCTATGTTCCTGTGCCCCAGCCTTTGCCGTAGGACACTCCCTACGAACCACTTCCTTTGGCTCCTGCACAGGCCCCAGCGATCAGCTTCTGCCTGTCCTGGGCTTCTGAGAATTTCCACTGAACTCATTCTTCAGAAGCCCTGTCTCTTCTAGTGCAGTCTTCTCCTCCTCTGGCTCCTACGTTTCTTGCCCCACTCACTTGTTTGCCATCTTCACGTGCTCCCTTCCTCTGCACCTCTTTGACCCGGATGAGGCACAAGCAGCTCAGGCGGTGTTCGGTTTCCTCCTGCCCCTGAGGCTTGCTCTCTCTGCCTTCTGTCCTGCTCTGAGCTCATGTTTCTCCCTCCTTCTCCTTCTGTCTTTGTTGCTGGACCACAGCAGTCACAGGTAAAAAGTTAGCTAGCATCTGAAACGCAGAGTTAAGTTCTGTTGTTGTTGAACTCAAATGAACTTAAATTCAGCCAACAATGCAGATTGCCTACTTCAGCTGCAGGGAGGTGGACACGTGTGACTAGAGACCGTGAGTGGAACAGTGTGGAGGTTGAGCTGTCTCATAAAGATGACACGAGGTCCAAGTGGCCAGCCTCCACAGTCAGCTGTCATGGCTGTGCCACTGCGGTGCTTCCAGCCCAATGGAGGCCCTGGGATCAATGGCAGTCTCTCTGCACTTGGGGTCTAGGAAGTATGTTAACTCTTTTAAGGTGTCTCAGGTAGGCTTATGCAGTTTCATCCACAGAGACAGACTGTGTCTGACAGAGGTTACCCACAGCATCTGTGATTCTGAGTAAAAACCATGCAGTGGTGATATGGACACCAAGAGCCACAGTGAACCCCACCTAGGCTGGTGGCCTGCCCCCCACCCCCCAGCAGAGCCCCTCCCAGCTGAGGTTGAAGAGAGCTAATGCCATCAAAGTATGCCCCACGGTATCCTGTGCTGCCTGAGCATGTGCCTTGACTGCCGGTCAGAGGTGGTGGCCCTGGATTGAAGGGTATCCAGGGCCACGCGATAGTCCGAGGGCGGTCGGTCACCCTACCAGAAGGCCCTCTGTGGCGATGGAGAGGAAGCTGACCTTTGGCTGCTGTGGCTAATCAAATATTTGAGTGGTCTATAGAAACTGCCACACACAAAATGAATATGTAGATTACTGTCAAAATCAGGGCTTCTTAATGTGCTTGTGTCTAAAAAAAATCACAGCAAACTCAACACAATTCAGTTGTGAGATTCCCACCCTTCCCTTTTTGCTGAGCTGAAATTCTTAGGAAAATACACCTAAGAATGCCTTGAGGCTGTATTTAGCAGAACTAACAATTCCTGTGTTTCCTGCTTCCCTTGAGAATCAGGTGTTAAAACCTTAGATGTCTATTAAAAAGCAAGTGGGCCCAGGTTGCTAGCCCAAGAATGCCATTTATAAAGCTGTTTGTGTGAAAACAGGTGGCATTTTCCTTTCAGCACTTTCCAGTTCTCATATTTGTGTGAGCCTTTTGCAGACAGGCTGCAGCACGGCTTGCCTCTGCTTCCCCACAGCAAATACTCGCACAGCCTGTGACTGGCATTCCAGGAAATGTGGGGCTTATTTGTAGCCTTTGTGAGTCTGGGGCCATTCTGTCAGAAGAGGGTGATCATTAGGAAATGACTCTGCTCCCTGGATGGCCAACCTCTGAGAACAGACTGTCTTTGCTCATCACCTTGAAAACAAAACGAGAGTCATTGAAAGCTAACAGGAATGCAGCTGCTTTTCGGGGAAGGACGGGTCCGGTTGGTCCACTGGACAAAGAGATGAATCTGTCTAGTTAGTGTTTTAGTTTTCTTTCTCCTCTGTACTCATTGCAGATGGCTCCAACCGATGAGCTAAGCCACGAGATTGCTGGCTTTCTTGACCAGACCTTGTACAGATGGGATCGCCTCTGCCTGGAAGCACCTAGGTCAAGAAAACTGGCCCGAGAGCTCCTGGCTGAGCTGCACGCTCACATCCAGCATCGGCCGGCTGCACATGGAGCTGCCGTGCATGCAACAGGCTCCCCGAGATCTCGTGACGAAACAATGAGACTGATTCATCGTGGAACGAGTAGTGAGGATGAGCCATAGACATCTTGGTGAGAGCTGCTAGAACATATTTTATGAAGTCAGAAGACAAATTCCTTAGCCCAAACTCAGTCTGGCTTATTAGTTCATGACTAGATTGTGCCTTGAGCATTCCCTACCTGCTCAGCCCAGCTGCCAGAGAATCACTGAAGACAAGCCTTGAATAGGAGAACACTTTCATTTCCCTTTTTCCTTATATCAAATGAAGATACACAACTATTACTTGAGTGGTTCAAAGTCTTTGGACCGAGAAATTGGTCATGAACCACTGATCAGTTTAGAAGTAACTTAGTCCTTTTCCACAGATCTCTTTTTTCAGAAATCAGACTACTGTTATTGGTGTTTCTTTTAATCCACAGGGCTTTGAGATAAAGCCACACTCTTGCTTCCCTAAGAAATTCTTCACTAAGGAGTCTCTTGGGCACCTCCGAGGGGAAGCAGAGGCCATCAGGCCCAGTAGCAAGTGGTAGTGACTGGGGCCACTGCTGTGGTGGGCAGTCAAGCCAGCTCGGCTGTGGAGAACAGTACTGCTTAGCAATGAAATAAAGCCGGTTCCAATGCTAACTCTTTTTGCTTTCTGTTTGCTAAACACTCCCACCAAGGGAGCTCACATTGCCTCAGAGAGGACTGATGTGAGAATATAGGATATGTTCTGGAAGGAGACATTATATTTCAGTTGTCTAATTAACTGAGGTGGGAATTAGAAATTCCTAATAAAGAATAGGTAACCCCAGGGGCGCCTGGGTGGCTCATTTGGTTGAGCATCCGACTTCAGCTTGGGTCATGATCTCACGGTTTGTGGGTTCGAGCCCCACGTTGGGCTCTGTGCTGACAGCTTGGAGCCTGGAGCCTGCTTCTGATTCTGTGACTCCCTCTCTCTCTGCCCCTCCCCTGCACATGCTCTGTCTTTCTCTGTCTCTCAAAAATAAATAAATATTTAAAAAAATTTTAAAAAAAATAAGTAACCCTAATATTTATTTCACATCAGTTGAAAATTTTTTCCCTTCCAAGTTTGTTTTTTTTCTTACATGAGCTAAAATCCTCCCAGGACCTCACTTTTTTCTTTTTTTTTTTAAGTTTAATCTTCGAGTGAGCAAGCAGGAGAGGGGCAGAGGGAGAGGGAGAGAATCCCAAGCAGGCACTATCAGTGCAGAGTCCGATGTGGGGCTCAAACTCAACAAACCATGAGATCATGACCTGAGCTGAGATCAAGACACCCAGGTGCTCTTCAAGTTTATTCTTCATATGCATTGATTGTGTACTCTTTTGTGTGTACACACTCTTGTGTGTGGGTCGAATCAGTCAGGACTTTTATGGCTACTTTGTTAGTGTTAATCTCTGAGTCTCCTGCAATTTGAGCTCCTATTTGAGATGTGAGTAGCGTTTTGTTGTATTAGAGGTCGTGGTTTTAGGGGAGTTTCCGTTTCGGTATATGGATCTACCTAAAGATCTGAAAAATTCAAGAACTTTTAGCTTTTGAGAAATACTGCAGTTTGAACAGTGCACTGATAAAATACTTTAGTCATGACTACCAGCATTCTTACTTTCATAGAAAAAGTCTTCCTCAAAATGTGTAGTAGTTTTGATAAAGGAGTTTTAGGCTTCATTTAGAGTCAAGGATATCTCTCCTATGTTGTTTGCCATGGAAGCTGTGACCAGCCTCTGTGGGCATGAAGAAGGGAATCTGCTTAGTGGCTGTGAATAGTCCCTAAAGCTTGATTCCCACCAGGAATCAAATTCCCTTGTGGGTGTGCTCCCACTAGAAATCCAGTCATGCTGTATTCCACAGCAAACAATATAAACAAGACTGTTACCCACCTCAGACTGTTGAAACTGCATTTCTGGAAGGTTCCTTCCTGTCCTGACCTTACCTCAGCCTGTTTGTAGTATCTTCAGTTCCTTTACAAAGCCTCTAAGTTCTCTCAAGCCTTGGACATGTGAGTCAGCACCTGACCAGACTATCTGATCTGGCAGCCAAGCGGTTCTTGGGTCTCAAGTGAACCTTCATTGTCTGTGAAGGCTTTCATGAAGGGAATAGGAGGCACTGGTTTGTGTACTGATTTTGTTTTCTCTCCTTGCCCTTTCCCACTAACGAGGGAGAATGCTCCACGGGGGAAACCAAGGAAAATAGGACTGCTCCGCAAACTGGAGGGGCAGCTGCAAAGCCTCACAGGCAGTCAGGCCCTGGTCATCACTTTAGAAGGGGTTACCCCATCATTCCATTCACTTCTCTGAGGGGCAGGGAACCTCCCAAAGGGCAGATGGAGGGGGGCACAGGGCAGAAAGGTGGGAAGCGACACCCTCCACTTGACAACCCCAGAAGACAGACACCTTGTGCACCCTCCACTCCCGAGCAAGCCCATACCCAGCTACCAGTAAGGAAACCCAGTCAGGGCAGAGAAAGCCAGGGGCAGGCTGGAAACTCCACCTCCTCATTCAGTTGCCTTGGATTTGGGGGGGAAAGTCTGGAGACATGGGTGTTTTTCAGTTTCTTGAAAGAAGATCTCGCTAGAAAAGGGCTCTGGTGAGAATACACATCAAGGCAGGTGGCATGAGCAAAGCGAAGGCCCTGTAGGCCACTGAGCCTTGTCCCCCCTCCCCCCGTTGGAGAGCCAGGAGCACGGAGGCCTACAGCGTGCATTAAGCAGCAGGGCTGAGGCCCAGAGGCTGTATGTGGGGTTGACCAGACTGGGTTTCTTTCCAGCACAGGGTCTGTGCCAGGCACGTGCCTTTGGCTTCCGCCAGCAGAATATCCAGTGAAGAGTGGCTTAAACAGGCAAGACACCTGATGGTGTCAGACACACAAAACCCAGAGAGGTGGCTAATTCAGCCACTCAACAATGTCATGGCTGCAGATCAGCTTCACTGGAGTTCTGGCTTTTCTCTCCAAGTTCAAGAAAGCTGCCAAGCCCAGGCCTGACAGCCTCCAAGAAGGCTCTCGTGTCTCTGCTTGCAAGCCCACACCAGACCCTCATGTCATTGGCAGACCCAGCCGCCTCAGAATGGGGCTTGCTGCCACCCTGTTGCTAAGATTTATTGGGACACTAATGAGGCTTGAGCTTCAGGGCCTTGCACCACCTGGCCCCTCCCCAGGCCCCGGGAGAGGCCCCGGCATTGTGCTCCCATGGTCGTCTGTTGTGTAAAATCTGTAAAGAAACGTTAACTGCAACTGGCAAAAATGCCTCCGTGTGCTCCTACTGTCCCCCCTGCCCCTGGGCAGTGTGCACCTTCTGCGATCCAGCTGAGAGAAGCCAAGTTGGTTCAGCACCACTTCGAGGCACAGTGAAGTTACTGTGGAGGACCAGCTTCCAAGAATGCCGGCACCAGCCCGACCAGTTCAGCTGGTGCTGGCCCAGGGGCTATGGCACAG
Source organism: Acinonyx jubatus (assembly GCF_027475565.1). Taxonomy (NCBI): domain Eukaryota; kingdom Metazoa; phylum Chordata; class Mammalia; order Carnivora; family Felidae; genus Acinonyx; species Acinonyx jubatus. The sequence goes on from NC_069391.1 coordinate 64,297,789, forward strand.
CAGAAGGGTGGCCTGTGCCACCACAGGCCCGCAGGTGCACAGGAGCAACAATGAGGAAGTGTGAAGAGTCCTTCCAAGACCTCTGGCTTGGGTCTGGGGTGAACTTGATAGAGGTTTTTGGAGACCTGACAACAGCTCTACAATTCTGTGTTCCCCACAGCAAGCCGGGAAGCTGAGTAGAGCTTTCTAAAGTCTTAGTAATGAAGTTTTAGGTAAGCGTGCTGGAGAGACTGTGGGAATGTATAAAATCACTGTGCCAACAAGAGGTGATCAGAGGACAGAGCTGCCAAAAACTGGAGAGGAAAGGCATGACTGGCCACATATTAATGCAAAGAGCACCCACTGGTACTTCATGGCGTGTGGCATGTTAGCTCTTTTAAATCTGGAATTTATTTTTTCATTATAAATAAGTCACAATACATGTGAGTTTGTATTCACTAAAGAGTACAGTCTTTCTCAGAAAAAAACTTCCCTTCTCTCCTCAATTATGGGAGCTCAGGCCACACAAAACCTGTATAGACCTGCCCCTAGAAAAGACCAATTTGGCGTAGCCTTTGGGCCTGAGAATCTTGCTGTCAGATACCTACAAACTGGGGTCCCACAGCCAGGGAAGAAGGGAGGGGGCTGCAGGGAGGCGGTTGGCAGGGGCTGCTGGAACAAAACGACGTGCATCGTACAGGTCTTTCTCTTCTGTAAGCCAGCCTCCCATACTACCACCCAGTGTAAATGGAACTGGCCTGTATACATTGTTCTTCCCGATTCTAAAGATGGAGCTCGTCTGACAAAGCACAGCCCACACCCGCTGTGCACACCACTGTTCCCCAGACTTGTGACCCTCATGCTGCAGCCTCCACAGGGTCCCCTAGGAGTCATGGGATGGAATCCCCCCGCCCCTCCCCCCCCCCATTCAGTGGCATCTGCCGGACCCAGCCCACCCTGGTTCTGCAGTCAGACAGCTGGCATGGGTTTCCTGGATGGTCGCTCTGCTTCCTGATGTGCCACCCCACACCTCTCCGTTGGCCAGAGGCACCTGAGCAAGCAGGGGGCAGGTGGCCAAGATGTGTCTCTGAAGAAGCCCCTTGCTGAACTGTCCTGGGCTGTTCATGTCATTGTGCATTTTTAGCACTTCTTGGCCCCGTTGCTCACTGGTGGGACAAGGATGCTGGGACAAAAATGGAAACATGTCTACAGGGCAGGAGGAAACCATACCTTCTGTCACGGTGGAGAAGTCACGAGCAGAGGCTTGAAAGGGGGGACCACCGCGGTGGCCAGAGATGTGAAGGAGATCAGAACGGAGCCTGTCCTGTTACCCAGAGGGGCAGGGGGCGAATGTGAGGAACGCTGGTCCTTGTTTGACAAGGAATGCGAATTGATTTTGCTTCCAGGGAAGCAGAGACATGAATTTTCTGTGCTTCTCTCCCTTCTTTTACTCTCTTCCCTCCTGTCCCCCTCCCTCCCGCCCCGCCCCGTCAGCAGTGCTGGCAATAGCCTTTTCCTTGCCTGACACTGGTTTTCACATGGATTCCACAGACTGTCAAAACACTTGTCACTTATTACTCCACACCAAGCCACTTTACTCCTAAAGAACCAAAAGCAAGGCAAAATAAGTATGTGTGTGGTAAGGCCTTCTTCTTAAATCCAATTCCACAATTTTATACCATGAGTCCAAATCCTATCCCTCATACACAGACTGGTAATGAAGTCTACAATGTCAGCCTTTCTTTTCCCCAGTCGCAACATAATCATGATGATAACTTCCTGTATTTGGGGTTTTGGGTAGGGCACTCGGATTCTTTTATGCGGAAAGTTTCACATTTAACTTTTCTGTAGAAAAGCAGAGTTAAATCAGTGTTGAACATCTCACTGGCCTCTGGTGTTTCCCTCACTATGACGAATCCACGGATATCAGCTGGGATTCTTGGTGGCAAGCCACAGGATTGGACACAATGTTAAAAGTAAAAGGGAACTGATCAAAAGTATCTAAAAGCCTACAGAATTGTCAGGCAGACAGGACTTGGTGCCAGGCAGCTAACAACAGTGCCCAGACCTGGCTTCAGAATGACCTGTGAGGAACCTGCTGTCGCCACCAAATCCTGCCACATAGAACCTTTGTGGCTTGTTTGTGCGAGGCCCACCACCCCCACAGGGACACAGTCCCTGTCCCCACTGTGGGGCACCAGTGCATCTGACAACCTGTACGTTGGCTGGAAGGGCACCTGGAAAAGCACGTGTCTGGCTTATTTTGCTTCCATGACATTACTGGACACCTTGGATACCAGTGGTCTCCTACTTACAGGAAGGGGTCAGGGCCTAGGCAGCTAGAGAGAATAAAAACTCCACAATATGTATCACCTACTCTTTAGCATTCGAGAAGGTTGAGTACCATGAAACAGCCCGACTACTAATCCAGAAGAGGTAGAGAAGGGCCCTTGGCAGAGAGCCAGTGCGCAGACACCTGAGGCCGAGTTTCTCCAGTGTGGCGCGATTGACAGTGTAGAGCAGGTGCATCCATGTGGGGGTGTCATGTGCGCTGGAGGGTGTTAGCAGCATCCCTGGCCTCTCCCCACTACGTGCCAGCCCAGCGGCGACAAGACTCTCTCCAGAATGTCTGGGGGGAGCCCCCCTCACCCTCCGGTGGAGAACCATTGCTCTAGCTGGGGGTTTGTTGTTTCCGGAAAGACATCCTGGAGAGAAACACAAACAGTTTCAGACATGTAAATTAGACTTAATCGGATCCTAATAGAACTAGATAATCTGAATCCAAAATTCTTAGGGAAAAAATAAGCAATCAGGAACAGGCAGGAAAAATCTGACAGTAAAGTGTAATGCGGTATAAAGAGATGGAACAAGCACTGGCATGCGCTTTAAGGCTGCAGTGTGACCACAGTGTGGTAGCACCAAGGGAGCTGCACACAGAGACCCCCACCTGGGTGGCGAGCCCCTCCTCATGGACCCAGCCAGAAGTCCTCAGGTCCCGCACCTTAGAGGCCTGGGCAGCCTCTAATCCCGTCAGTCCCTGTTTCCTCCCTGCCAGTTTTCCCTTGGCTGGCAGAACATTCTAGGGCTTCCCCTCAGCTGGAGAGCTGGTCCCTGCTTGTCCCCTGACCTTTTCCCGGGGAGCGCTCCCAGGCTTCATCTTTGCACCTCTGCCCTGTGTACTTTCCCTGCACTGGGCCTTCACGTAGTATCTTTGTGCAGAGGGGCCACACCCTCTCCTGGACCACAGGCCTGGACGTCCCACTACCCACTGGACATCCCCTGGAGGTCGGTTGACCATCTCAAATTAACACGTGCAAAGCCGATGCCACCAGTTCCATGCCACCCCACTAAACCCACGATCTTCCCACGTCAGTGGATGGTAACTCCATCTTTCCAGTGACTGAGACCCAATTCTGTAGTTACTCTTGATTCTTCTCTCTCTCACTCCCACATCCAAGCCATTAGAATATTCTGACCATTTCTTGCCCTCCACTCTTAGACACCGTCATCTGCCTGGCCTCCCTGCTCCTGCCCACCTTGCTGCAAGCAGCCTTAGGGCTCTCTCTCCAGTGCAACGTGGCATGCCGCTGTTCCAGGCATTCCAAGTGCTCCGCACTTCACGCTGGGTAAAACCCAACATTCTTAAAATGGCTTTAAGGCCCCACACAACCTGGACCCCTTTTACTCTCTGACTTCTCCTAATTTTCTCTGCAACTCCTTCACCCACCTACCACCACCACCACATGGGCCCCCAACAGTGACTGCACACATGGCATACTCCAACACCGGGGCCTTTGAACGGGCTGTCCTGAACCTCCTAGACATGCAGGCCAGTTCCCTTGTCTGCTCACAGGTCACCGTCTCCATGAGGCCTCCCTGACATTGACAACTGCACTCCACTCTCCTCCACTTCTCACCCTGCACTACCTTGGCTCTTGTCCCCGACACACCACTCCTAGACACCAGGTAATCTACTTACACCTTTTGTCTATTCTTGTCTCCACTACAGGTGCCTGAGATAGTTGCAGGCATATCAAAGATGCCCAATAATTATTGTTTGAATTGATCTGTAAAGGGATTTAGTATATGATAAAAGCATTTTGATCAACAGGGAAAAGATGATGACGGGAAATCCAGTTGGATCTCCACTTCTTTGATGAAAAGACACATTCCAAAATAAAACGTCCAACCCTCTTTCTTTACCAAATGTCAGCATCTTGAAGTCTGGGCTGGGGTTCTCTCCACAGAAGGCTCTGGCAGTTCTGCTTGGAACTGGGTGGTAGGAAGGCTGCGGTTACTCTGGGAAGAGAGCCTATTACTAAGATAAATAAAAAGCCGTTTATAGAAGCAGAACCTCCCTGATGTAGAAAGAATGTTTTTCTATCTCATTTAGAATTCCTTGCTTCCCCCTCCCCCACACCCACGTCCCTGCCTGGGTCTGCAAGTCGAAGTCCCAGGGCCACAGCTTCCAAGAAGGCCTCTTAGTCCTTTGTGGGGAGGCCAGGGAGGAGGGAAGGGGGTCTTTCCCTGCCCGAGGTGGGGAGGGCCTGAGGTCCCACCCATATCACATGGAAACTTCCACAAATTCTCCATTTGGGGCCCTTCAGCCAAATGGGAGCACTTTCTATGTAAGATAGAAAACCCACGGGCACCTGGGTAGCTCAGTCAGTTAAGTGTCCAATTCTTGATTTCACCTAGGGTCATGACCTTACAGTTTATGAGATTGAGCCGAGCTGGGCTCTGTGCTCACAGCATAGAGCCTGCTTAGGATTCTCTCTCTCTCTCTCTCTCTCTCTCTCTCTGTCTCTGCTCCTCCCCTGCTCACATTCTCTCTCCCTCAAAATAAATAAACATTAAAAAAGAAAACCCAGAAACCAGGACACCTGGGTGGCTCAGTCAGTCTTGGTTTCAGCTCAGGGCATGATCTCACAGTTTGTGGGTTTGAGCCCTGCATCGGATTCTGTGCTGTAAGTGCAGCCTTGCTTGCAATTCTTTCTCTCCCTCTCTCTCTGCTCCTCCCCTGCTGGCTCTGTCTCTCTCTCAAAAATAAACATTTTTTTTTTTTAAAAGAAACCCCAGAAACCACAGAAGACAAATAAAATTGACCATACAGAAACTTTAGCCAAAAATCCAGGGCACCTGCATGGCTTAGTTGGTTGTCTGACTCTTGATCTTGGTTTTGGCTCAGATCATGATCTCATGGTTTGTGAGATAGAGCCACATGTCAGGTTCCACACCTAGCATGGGATTCTCTCTCTCCCTCTTTCTCTGCACCCCCCAAATAAATAAAAAAATAAAAATTTAAAAACAAAATAACCAAGTTTCTAACTGTAAAAGCTCTTCTACATCAATAGAAGGCCTCCCAACCCAGAGACTGATGGGCCAGTGATACAAACACTGCACACAATTAACAGGAGAAATACAAAGGACTCTGGCAAGACTTTTAAAAAATATTTAACACGGCTATGAGAAACTCAATTTTTTGTCCCATATCGATATGGTTGGAAAAGCCAAAAGGACTGACACAGCCAGATGGGTGAGGGGTGGGACACAGGCAGTGTCCCACATACAGAGAGAAGGACAAGTGGTCATGTTGTAATATTTAAAATGTATACATCCCTGGGGCACCTGGGTGGCTCAGTCAGTTAAGCATCTGACTTCAGCTCAGGTTGTGATCTTGTGGTTCGTGAGTTCAAGCCCCACATCAGGCTCTGTGCTGACAGCCTGGAGCCTGCTTCAGATTCTGTGTCTCCCTCTCTCTCTGCCCCTCCCCAACTCGACCTCTGCCTCTCTCTCTCAAAAATAAAATTAAAAAAAAATTTTTAAGTAAAATTTAAAAAATAAAATGTATACATCCCCAAAACAGTGTGGTAACAGAATCGCCATATGATCCAGCAATTCCACTTTTAGGTGTATCCCTGAAAGAACTGAAAGCAGGAACCCAGGGGAGTATTTGTCCACCATGTTCCCTGTGGCTCTACACAGCAGCCAAAGATGGAAACGATCCAAGGGTCCATCGACAGATCAGTGGATCAACACAGGGGTCTATCCGGACAGAGGAATATTACCAGGAATGAGGCTCTGACACCTGCTATAGCATGGACAAAACTTGAGAATATTTTGTTAAGTGAACAAAGCCAGACACAAAAAGACAAATACTGTGTGATTACACACAATATTTATAAGAGGTGCCCAGAGTAGACAAATTTATAGAGACAGAATGGAGGTTGCCAGGGGCAGGGAGGGGGCGGTCTGGGGATGGAAGTTAGTGTTTATTGGGGACAGAGTTTCACCCTGGGGAGATGAAAAAGTTCTGTGGACAGGCGGTGGTGATGGTCGCACAACACTGGGAAGGTACTTAATGCCACTGCACTGTATGCTTGAAAATGGTTAAGACAGTAAATTTTCTTATGTAAATTTTCCAAAATTAAAATATTAAATAAAAAAATTTTACATATCCTGTTCTCCATTAACCAATATCCAGTTCTTCAGAGCCACCGTTTTCCATTTCGGGTTGCACGGACCCCGCCGGAACCCACCCACAGACACACTGGTGCCGTGAATACCCAGAATGCCCAGGGAGACTTCCTGCAGCACTGTTTCAAATAGGCGCTCACTGAAACAGCTCGAAGGCCCCGCGGTAAAGGGACGGTTAAACAGACCAACAAATGAACAAAGAGGAACACACACCCTAACAGTTGATGCTAGGCCCTGTTATCAGGGTTTTACATCAATTCATTCATCAAATTCTCACAACCACCTAACAGAGTTATCCAGTTTACAGATGAGGAAACAAACCCAGGGAGATGCACAGACGACGTCTGGCAGGCCGGGCTCTGAGCAAAGGAGCCCACCAGCTATGTGCCACTACTGCCTCCTGAAGGGTGTGATGTTCAGACCACAGGAACGTCCAAACAGAAGTCAAGCTCCTCCTGCGAGCCAATCTTGAAAGTCTGTCACGTGGAAAGATCGGTGTGCGCTCTGCTCCCATGTGGGCACAGAGCCGGGGCCGTGGACGTGCGCTTACCAGAGTGCATCTGTGGAGTCAGTCTGTGCGGGGCCAGGCCCGTCAAGCTCCTAATGGTGAAGGTTTTGGAGAAGGGACCAGGTGAACATGTGGCGGGAAACCTACTTTTTGCTCTGCATATTGTTTCTATTTGTTTGCATCTTTGATGTATACCAAGAAAAAAAAAATTGTATTCAGCAACACATACAGGTGGATTCAGGTTTGCCTGTTGCAAGACAGGCTTATGTCAACCGGTGCTAGGAGGGAACGGGGGTTCAGGGCCACCTGGAGCTGCACAAGGGGACACCCTCCCTGGTATTTCCCGCACTTTGCTCAGCACCATGCCATTTTACAGCTTATTTAAGGGACTTATGTTCTAGCCTTGAACATTGAGTCTTCTACTAAAAGACAACCTGGTTGCATCCAGATGCCAGACTTACAGGGAAGATGGCCTGAGGACTGGGGTTTCCCGAGCATCCCCGGTGGGAGCAGGGTGTGGGCCATGACCCAACATCCCAATTATCCTCTCATTTATCCCCATGACACACACTTACTTTGAGAGCCTCTCCTTACCGTACCTGATGTTCAAGTCCTGGGAGACTGAAATCAGGCGGTCGGGTGGTGGAGCCTGAAGCATCAGGCTGAGGAGCGCTGAGGTCTTAGCCCAGAGGGCTTCCTTTCCTTCTGCCTTTCCCATCTCCGGGAGTATCCTCTCCAGTCCTAGGACACTTCCTGCCCCCGAGGCCTGTTCTGCCAGACCCGGTGCAACAAGGGAAGACTGTTAGAACGGAAAAGAACTTTCTGGAACACGGGGCTCTTGGCAGTACTGCCAGGGCCCAACCACATGCGGTTCCGGCAACCTCCCGCACCGCCCACAGACAGGAACGCTTTCTGGGCTGGGCTCTGGCAGAGGAGCCACCGCCATAGGCCGGCAGAAGAAGCACAAGGAGGCTTAAGAAAAGAGAAACCGCGGCATCCTGCACCCCCTCAGTGTGACAGCGGAGTAAAGTGGCAGAGCCATCGGAAGTGACTCAGGGAGCTGGAGCAGGTGGCGGGACGAGCCTTTTGAGAGTTCTCCGTCCCTTCCCAGTCCTGGGGGCTGAGGAGCCAAAGCCCTGGGCTCATTTTATCTCCACCAGGGCAGTTTCACGTGCGCTGTGTGGGACAGATGGAAACCTGCGGCCGGAGAGGCTTTTACCTGCATTTCTGCGTTCTGCTTTGCATCACGCATGCGCGCGCGCGCGCGCACACGCACACGCACACACACGCCGGTCTTGTTGCTATCACCAGCCCTTCCCAGGCCCGGCTCCCAAGCGTGGGCTGCTCCGGCAGGTCCTCTGCACCCGTGCTCCGACACCAGGGTGCCCGATCCCCACCCGCCATCCTGGCAGGAGGCTCTCAGCTACCAGTGCTGGTCCTGGGAACGTCTAGTTTTACAGGAGTTTCCTTCCGCCCCCGGGCTCGGCTGATGGCCGCCTCCTTCTTTTTTCACACCCTCTGGACTGGAACAGAAATGCCTTATTAGCCGATCAATCTCCCAGACAGCACCAAAGGGTGGGAAAAGATCTATAAAACCCCCGCCTATGAATAGCCCGGATCCGCCTCTCCTCCCATTCCACCCTGTAAACCCCCAGGGCCCAGCCAGGGAAGGCCCAGGTCATTGTCCTCAGGACAGTGGCCTGGGGCGGGGGCCATGAGTTCATGCCCTCCCCGCTGAGCTTGGCCTCGGGCACCACCCTGGGAGGTCCAGACAGCCCTTTAAACCCACACCTCCCTCAGGCTTCTCTCTACCCCCCCAGCCCCGACCTTGGGCTGAAGGGGCTCCAGAAGTCTAGGGTCCCTTAGGTACCATAGCTGGGCACCCCGCCCCCACCCCGCACTGAAGCCCCCCCACCTCCCCTCTGTAGCAGGAGCCGGTTCAGCCCAAGGTGTCCTGAGGAGAGGGCACTCCAATGGACCATCTAACCCCAAAGCAGCTGCACTTTGTCACCTGCCTGTGACAGCTGCAGCAGCCCCTCTCTTACTTCTCAGGAATGGGGTGCGGTGGGCCCTGTCACCCCAGGCAGGCTGGCTAGCAGAGGCCACAGGCCTGGGGTGCCCAGAGATCTGTCAAGCAGGAGGCCCGTTGGGACAGACTACTCACTCACCAGTGTAGGTCTGCCCTGCTGAAGGGGTGGGCAGACCCCCTTCATGCCCCTCCTTCTCCTACCCGGCCGCTCATCTACTGAATGAGCAAGTGGTTGGCCCAGAACATAGAGCTCTAAAAGCACTGGCCCTTGATCACAGCTCACTCAGCTTTTGCTTTCCAGCTGCCCGGTGGGTTTCAGGTGTCTTCGGTGAGGCCGACTGAGGCCGAGGCAGGCACTGTGAGATGGGCGGCCCCACGCGGCTCCCCACAGCTCCAACCCAGGCCGAGGCACAGCCTGCACTCACCCTTTGCCAAGTGTCCACACTGAACCAGGCAGGCCAGGGAAGAAAACCAGAACGCACTGGAAACATCTGTCTGAAGCCTCTCTTTTGGAGCTCTGCTCTTCATTTTAAAGGGATGGTGGAAGGTTAGGGATGCAGTTTACTGTTTCTGGTTCCTATACTTGGGGTACCGGGTTCTTCTTGCTATTGTGACATGTCTGTACCTCATTTGGGATGGAGACTATTACTTCGATGTTTTGATTTGAAATTCCAATGAAAATAAATGCTCTGAAACCCTGTAATCCTAAAATAGAGGCCAAGAGGGAGAACTGAAACATCTTCCCTTGTATTTCTTCCCTGCCTCCTCCCCCACCTCCATTTCCAGTCCTGGTACAGACAGAGCTCCCAGCACTTGGGCCCTGGCTGAGGCCCAAAAGCCGGGTGGTGGGAGCCGGACAGGCAGCGGGGGCTCCTGGGGTGGGGTGGGGGCTCCCACACCTCCTCCTTCTGAAGCTCGGCCCCTCAGCCTAACTGCAGAAGAGGGGGCACAGGACCACCTCAGGCTGGCCAGGGGGTGGCAGCCAGGGCCCAGCCAGGCCAAGCACAGGGTGGAGGACCCAGGGGACACCAGAGGCCTGGCCGCTGCCAAATATGCTGGAAGCCAAGGTGAACCGGGGAGATGGGCTCCTGTCCCCAGCCTGACTTGCTCTTGGAAGACACAGCGTCTGCTCACTGAGGGGTGGAGGCCCCTGGTTCTAGAGAGGTGGACGGTGTTTGGCAGTGCACCAGTCAACTCAGAGGACAAGACTGCTTCTTGGATAATTTCTGGTAGAACACCACCCGTCCTGTGCTTGACCGCCTGGCTGGGGTGGTGGCAGGCTCCCGCAGTGTCCCCCACATCCCTTGCAAGGGCTCGGCGGGCCTGGGCTCCTCCCAAGAAGGGAGACTGCTTACAGACTCCACTCCTGGTGGGGATCCCCCGACAGCCCCCGTGAAGCGACTGGTTCCTGACAGCCAGTAAAGGCTGAGTGTTTCGGGGTCAGAGTTACCACTTAAGGAAGCCGTAAGGGGCAGGCACCACGGTTGCTAGGTGTTTCTTTGCTTTGCTAGACCAGGGAACCCACGGGGATTTGTGGGACCCTCTGTTGGGGACGTGCGATCTTGCTGGTAAGAGGCTTGTTCCTCTTGGTTTACTTCCCACGCTCATTCTGGGGATGGTTCATCCCGTCACATCTGCTTCACATGGGAATCGTGGCAGGGGTCAGGGGAACCACCAAGGCCAGAAACGGGGTCCGGGGGAGCAGACAGCAGAAACTGTGGCACCGAGAAAGTGTGCCAGACTGCCATGCAGACAGGTTTTTTGTGACTCCTCCATGGTGACTTGAGTGCATCTGACTCAAGTTGCCATTTTCCCAAAGCAGGTCACCTGGGGTCACCTGACCCCACCCTGGCCCAGGCCCATTCTGACAGCGAATGGGATGAAGAGTGAGGCCTGTCAACCTTCAGCCCGTTGGTGAAGAGGTGGGCCGTCCCTGACAAGTACAGCACTGAGTGCACAGGCCACAGCATGTGGTGCAGTCCCAGGGAGGAAAATCCTGAGACATGTGGACCCATATTCATACGCTGCCTGTCACTTAGTAGGACACCTCGGGGATCTGGCCTGTTAAACCCATCGAGGCGAGATCCACAGTGGGAACCAGGATAGGGCAGGCTCACACCCAGATCCTGGTCTCCACCACAGCCCATCTTCTGTCCCCAGGGCTCCTGGGTCTTCTGCGAATTCTCCGGCCTAGACCGAGGCCACTCTTGGGAGGTGCCACGTGGTCATGTGAAGAAAAGCAGCCCAGGGAGGGCAGGGTGCTTTCTAACTCAAATCCTACTACACGCCCTAGGTGACCCGCCACGGTTACCAGCGTGAAGCTTTTTTCTGCAAGCAGATGAAACATTTAAAAAAGTAGCATGCCGGCCTTAGAGACCTGCCTCCTGGCTGACGGCGGCCACTCTGCAATCCAGCAGCCCCGCCAGGCTCTGGCCGCGGGCTCCTCCTCCGCACCCTCGCTGCTGTCCTCTTAGGAGATGCTGAGGTGCAAGCTAGGAAAACCTGTTCGAGATTCTGAAGAAACTCGGAAGGGGTGGATAACAGGGTGTGGTCGGAGCACCAACAGGAGGTCTCCGTGCAGGCCCACTCACTCTTCCTCCCTCACCTTCCCTGTGGTCCCTGTGGGGACCACATCCGACACAGGTAAGGATGCCCACGTCTGCAAGCCGAGAAGGCAAACAACCCACGGGACTCAGCTGAAGCCGTGACCGGGGGCGTCAGTTCAGATGACCCCAGAGGACTTGGGATCACGGGAGCAAGGCAATTAGCTGTCTTGGTGCAAAATCCCGTGCGTGCGGTAGCTCAGCTCTGCCTCAGTGGTTTCTAAGGACAAAGGAGGCTTTCACAAGAAGAGGCTAAGCACTGGGCCGGCTGGTTGCCCACAGCCCATGAGGAGGTAGTGAGTGGCTGTTGTGCACACAGCCAGGTGGGCAAGCGCTGTTGGTGCCTCTGGGTCCCTTCCCGCTCCACCTGAGACAGCCGAACACTCACACAGACCAGAGGGAGACAGTGTCATTTATCCCAGTGCTTCCCAGGAAGCAGCATTCTTGCATTTATTCAAATTCACAAATAAAAATCTTTTTTGAGGGAGAGAACATGCAAGCCAGGGGGGGAGAGAGAGAATCTTAAGCAGGCTCCACCCTCAGCGTGAAGCCCAACAAGGGGCTCGATCCTATGGCCCCGGGATCCTGAGCTAAACTCAAGAGCCAGGTGCTCAATTGAGTGAGCCACCCAGAGGGCCCCCAAAATTTGAGTCTTGTACCACTATGGCTAACAAAGCACATACAATCATATGCAACGCATGTAACAGAGAAGAGCAAACGCCTAGGAAACCTTCTAGAGTAACAGTCACCGTTAAAAGAATTCTGGAGACCAAGAGCTTTTAATGAAGGAATGTGTTAAAACCACGCTTCCTCCCACAAGCCCGATGCAGAGCCGGGTGAACACAGCCTGGAGCCGCACTTGAGGCTGCTCTCGTCCAGCTCGGGCTCTGGCACAATCTCGGGATGGTACCAACCACTAGGGCTTCCCGCGGTTTCACACCACCCTCCCTCCAGAACAGCGCCTGGAAGCTTGGTTTCCGTGTGCGTGTGCGCACGTGTGCGCCATCAGAGCAGGAGTATACCCTTCACGCTCCCATGGCCACCTGGGAGGGTGACAGACCAACCGGTGGACAGGAGGGACGGTATCAGGTTGCAGAGAATACCCCTGGGGTAACGTCATTTTTCTTTTTAAACAGTATTAAAAAATAATAAAAAGTATGAAATTCAGAAGCACGCAGGAATACAAAAATAGCAATCATGTTTTATTATGAACACATCTTGGATTCTTACCCTGCCCTTTCAGAAATAGCTAAAGAACAAGACCTAGCAATCAAGACAATCCTGTAGGATCTTTCTGAAATGACCCAGAGAAGAATACCAAATGGTGTTCACTGATCCCAGTATACAGAATCTCTGACTTCCTGGAATTCTAAAAAACATCCAGTGCAGCCATATGCTGAGAGGATCCATGCAACAAGTTCAGCAGTTTTTCTGATTTTTTTCTCAGACAGCGTTCATTGTTTGTGTGAAAGAACTGCCTTGACCTCACAGAAGAGATCCAATTCAGATTCCGTGTCTTGGGGTGGCAAGTTCAGGGCGGGGGACAAAGGCACCACGCGGTCCGTGAACTCCAGGGACAGCAGCCTCTGGAAAGAGAAGCACCAAGGCCTGGACGCTGCTGGCTGATGGCTTTAGCAGCCCCAATACCCTTCCTTTGATGTCCAGGGTCAATGCGATCCTGGTCCCACCAGGGCTAGGAGTAGATGCATGAAAAAGACTCTCGCTGTGATCTTTCCTGCAAAGGAAACAGCAATAAAATTTACAGCCTGGTAACAACGGAGAAATTCTTGTAAACCAGTACCGCTGCGTGCCTTTGCTCTCCACTTTGGAGACAAGACTGAGAGGATGGGATGAGACCCGCCGCACCTCACGACCCCACAGTGGGGTTCACAGCCGCACTGCTCACACACGGCTGTGAAAGCCAGCGACCGTAACCCGGGCCCCATTCTTTGCACCTGCTTCCGCAGCCTGAACCCAGCGCACAAAGAGGCAGCGTGGCCTGGGTCCCGTGAAGCGCTAACCGCGTTCTGCCTTTAGGAGCGGAAGCCCGTCCCCTCGTCCCCTGCGTGTCAACATATCACTACGATGCCACCAACATCCACACCCCAGGGCCACATACAGACGGTCGCCGCCGCTGCCGGGGGTCCAGGCGCGCGGTCTTCGGTGAGCGCAGTCCCAGCTCCGGAGCCTCCGGGCACTTACACACAGGAAGGCTTTTTGCTCTAGGGCTCGACTCCTGTTCCTGCTGAACTGAGCCAGTGTGTAAAATGAGAACTGATATCAGCTCAGTAGGCACCGGAGGGCGGGTCCAATCGACAGCCCGGAAGCAGTGCCTCAGCTGGGAGCTCCTGCGCCGGCCCGCGGGGCTGCGAACACAAAAGAGAGGTTACCATGCTCGGGAGGAGGGGGAGACCACAACCAGGGGTCTCCTCTGAAAGCAACAGCCCTACTCACATGCAACCAACTGCTGACAGTTTTGTCTGGACTTTTTGCCGGCGCATTTAGCTTTAGTTTGTATGTAAGAAGAATTTTTGCAGCTTTCAATACATTTGACCGTTCAGACAGGTGTCTAATCAGTGGACTGATATTTCCGCAGACTTTCGGTACACTCGTGCATTCACGACAGGAGAAAGTGCATCCTCGGAGCCACGCGGGTGTCGCCTCGTCCGGAGCGGCGCCCGGCGCCTGAGCGGACCACCCGGCGGCGGCCTCTGCCCCAGCAGCTCCAACTTAACTGTCCCCATCTCACCTTCTCTTCAGGTGCAGAACTTAGCCACTGTGAACAAAGCGGAAACCAGTCACTGTTCACCAATCAGCTAAGCTCTGCACCTCGTCAGAGAGGTCGTCGGCTGGGCACACTGGGGGGGGGGGGCCGGCGAGCATCTTCCACAGCCGTCGGCTTCTTCCGTTTCTGGAGAAGAGCTACAAGATGAGCGTGTTCTCCGAACTGCAGAGAGAGAGAACTATGGCTTCCGGAGGAGCAGCCAAGGTCGTGGTTGCGTGGTAATCCCTGGCAATGTGATTTTAATCTGAAGTCACAAATCAGCATGCCAGGAACCCAAGCAGCCAGAGCACTCGGAGCAGCGCCGCGCCTGCTCACCGCCCGCACCGCACGCGCTGGCTTCCTCACGCACCAGGCGCCGACACCGCTCCGCCCGCTACCGCGTGGCCTTGACTTCGCCTTGTTGCGCGTTTACCTGGCGTCCCAGAGGCCCAGTGTCTTAAATCGAAAGGGCTCTGTACAGCCTTGGAGCACAAAATTAAAAAGGCAACGAGCGGGTGCCCCTGCGGGGTTTGCCGTCTGCACCCGCTGGGCCGGCAGGTGCCGTCGTCGCTGAGGGACGGCCGAGGGGCGGGGCACGCACGGGGCCCCCACATTCACCCACAAGGGGCAGGAACGGGAAGAGTTCCCAGGAAGGAGCAGACTCGTGACCACCTCCCGGAAAACTCACGACGAGGAACGGAGAGCCATGGTGCCCGCTGTGGTTCTCCACAAGCTGGAACATGGGACAGTGGGCCGAACAGCCCACCCCACTGTGTTTCAGTCTTCAAGAACCCCAAACTCTCCATGAAACCAAAAATCTAAAGAGAAATATGATCTATACTCTTACTAGAGGGGGCCCACCACAAGGGAACCGGTCCCTCTCAACTGGCCCGGCCCTGAAGGACCCGAAGCCACCAAGGAAAAGGTCTGGGTCCCGCTATACAGGACGCACAGCCATGGCAATCATTTCCACTACTCTGTTTCCTGGGAAATGTGGTTCCTGCACTCTTATGGAAAAAGAGGATCCTACTTAAAAATCCCTTTTCTCCCCTTCATATCACAGTTCTTTCAAATAACTAAGACACTAACACATGTTAGAAATGGTCTTAATATACAGCAAAACATCAGAAGCAAACAAAATCTGACACTGGGTTAAGAATACCAACATAAAATATTAAATAACCATTAAGAATTCTACCTGTCGATAAGCTGTAGAACATGAAAAATGCTTGAGATCTGATGTGAAATTAAAAAAAAAGACAGAATTAGACGGGCCCCATTACATCATGTGAAACCGTGAAGAAACACTGAGAAGGTAACAAATGACAATACACCCACAGCCCCACAGCTGTACTTAACAAAGCTGCACATACCCCTGCTACGTGACTTGTGAAATGCAGAAACCCACAGTTAAACACTCCTAGAATGTACATCTAATAGGTCAATTCCAAGACAATTAACAGGAAGCAGCTTAAATAACTTAGGACTTGCACTGCAGCGTAGACCAGGAGGAGATTCCACTCCAACGTGAGGTGAGAAATAAACCAGGCACAGCGGGGTCGAGGAGCACATGGCACACCTTGGCAGGAGGCCCTCAAGTTGGTCAGACCCCTCATGTTCTCATACAGATGGTGGGCTGGGGATGGACCCAGACGCCTGCACGGAGCTCAGGGTTCGAGGTAACCCAGCAACGTGCTCCCGTGTGAGCCCTCACCAGAAGACTGGATCAGTGCTTCCACCGTCCAAACCTATTCCAAATGCTCTCCTGTGTTTTTGTCCCTACAAGTAACAAAACCTAAAGTGGCCAAAGCAGTGCCCAGGGAAGTGATTCCGCCGGGGTGGGCAGCCTCTGCTCCTGGGGCCAACCTGGCCAGCCTGGCGTGAGTTCTGCCTGCACTCCCAGGCCACCAGCCACTGAGGAGTGGAGGACCGTGGCTCAGTGCCTCCTTATCGACTCACGTGGCTCCTACCAGGAATCTCTGGTTAGAACCGAACAGTGGAGAAACGGAAGAGAGAGAATCACCTCTTCAGAATAACATCTCGGCCACCACCTGGGCTGAGGATCTGTCCATCTGCTCCTTGGTCAGCTCGAAACAGCGGCGGGCGACCTGCTGCTGCCGGGAGTCCTCGCTCACCATCAGCTCCCCGTAGAGGTAGATGCCCATGGCCTGTGGGGCACAGAGCACAGAAGGGAAAGAAATGACACGTCCACACGCACACGGTCTGCGCTGCTGGAACACACACTTGCCCGTGTGGAAACTACAAAGACCCTAGAGAAGACGGCCGAGTGGCTGTCCTCCTGAAGCCAACAGTTTTCGATCCCTTCACTTTCTTGTTCACACTGAAGCCCCCTGGAATTCTTAACAATCAATTCCATCAACAGGACTGTGGTGGCAATCTAATCGGTGACAGAATGACGCAAGAGCATTTCTCCAGGGATGACTGTGTCGGGATCACCAGGGAGAGTCAGGGAGGTCCCCACAATGCCCACCACGGAAACGTGCGTGGCTGAAAGTGGCCTCCGAGGCGTGGTGTGCGTGTCACAGGGTTGCAGGACCTCTCTCAGGAAGTACGCCCTGAGGTGCGGCTGGAGAATGAAGACCAGCACATCACATGGCACCACCACGGCAGGGAAAACGTCACCCCACCCAGGGAAATATGTCCGCTGCGTCAGCCCAGCCCGACAGAGCCCCTCAACCATCCCTGCCGTGGCAGCAAACACCGCCTCTTCAGTTCCCAAAACAATGTTCTCCACACATACTTTAAATTAGAGCCACTGAAGACATGGACACATACTGTGACAGCTAAGCCACGGCCTGCCCCAAGATTTGGGGATGCTGTGAGTCATTTGGTACTGACAATGGTCCACAGACATGCACATCTGCATTTTTCCTACAGTTTTACAAACAGACAGTTAGGTTCTGGAAGACCAAAAGAACCCTTTGGTTCTGCCTTTTCTCTGATTCCAAGCTTACTTATGCCACAGGTTACATTCTGTTGGAGCAAATTAGAGGGCGGATCTCAAAAGATCCTTTTAGCACAAGATAAAAATTTGGTAGTATGGGGCTCAAAAATCCTTTCCTTAAAAAGCTGAGTTATGGTCATCCTTATTTGGCAACGGTCTTGGCTCTAAAAAGGAGTTACTTCTGGTTTTCAGAACAGACCTTAAGTTGCTCTTATATTTTGTCTTTGTTGTCTATGTTTCCAAACACCTCTGCCTCCAACTGTGCAAATGTGACATTTCTCCTAGTACAAAGTCATGTACTTTTCTTTGTGGGAAGAACGAGCCCTTACTTGCCGGCTGCCCCCCATACTCAGGCCCTATGAAAAGTCCCTTTGTTTGCCCCACCCCCACTGAAGCATGGCTCCATTCCCTCAGCCCACAGTACCCAGCAGAAAGCTCGCTCACAATGGTCACGCTAACAGCAACCAGCTGCGGTCTGCCTTCCAGCAGCTGACAGGACCCACAGAACACACATCACCATGCACGGCCGTGTGGGGCAGACGTGGGTGGTGCAGAGGACGCAAGGCAGACACCCCCCAACACGTTCATGCGCATACATGTTTCCTGCAGGCTCCTTGGAAGGTGACTGCCTTCCCCTGGTGAACAGTGAGGTGTGGCAGGGTGTGGCTGGTGCAGGTATAGACCAGACTGTCCTAGCCAGGCCGGCTCTCCCTGACTAGTCTCATGTCCACGCATACTTTAAATTAGAGCCGCTAAAGACACGAACACACACCATGACAGCTAAGCCACAGCCTGACCTGAGATTTGGGGATGCTGTGAGGTCTGCGTGTGTGTCATTTAGTAATGACAGTGGTCCACAGCTGGGTCAAACCACCAAAGCTTTTAAGAGGTGTAATTCATGCTTTAGAGGGACAAAGTGGGGGGAGACGGGGAATCAGCTCCAAAATGTGTTAGGTAAGCTCCTACCTACTTCTTAAAAATCTTTGGAAAATGCTTAAGTATTTGTGATGAAGAAGATGTTAACGACCTGGGTCCCTGTGTTAGTAAATGCACTGGACAGTCAGGAGACAGCATTAAAAGAATTCCCATCTGCTGAAAAATGAAACTTACCTGATCCTCCTGGAGGAATCTCTCCACATCTTTGTACGCTTTTGTGTATTTATGCTTTATGATGAGTTCACACCACCGATGGCGAACCTTAAGGAAGGAGAGAAAATCCAGTAAGCAACAAGCTGGTGGGTTTCCTTAGCCCATCTTCATGACAGAATTTGTATTAGCAAAAGTTACACTCTCAAGAATATTAATGATACTTCGTTCCAAATCTCATTTTAATTTCTTCTGCAAAGAAAGGAACCATGTCCCTCACTGGAAGGCTGTCAATTTTAGGAGAGCAAAATACACGTTTTAGTTAGGTGTTTTGATGTTTTTAAGTGCAATTCTGCAAGACAAAACAGATAAATGCAAAACATAAGTGGGAAATGAAGTGTACATCCCAGCCAGGTGACTGCTCTGTCCTCCAGCGTGCAGCCAGTGAAGGTTCCCTTTAAAACCGCAACTGCTTAATTTCCTGCAATAACCAATCTGGTTCAATGCTGCTGACTGTTAACAATAAACACGGTAAATTCAGGAAGACACTGCTCTCCACATTCCCGAGAAGATGCACAGCTCACCACTGCAGCATTTGGGGAGGGCGCCCGGGGACAGGAAGGAGAACAGGGCACTGTGCCGCAGGTCTGTGCAGCCTGCCGCCAATGAACAAGCTAAATGTGGGCGTCGTTCAGTCCAGATCCACTTGACTAAAGGTTTACCAGAACGCACTTGCCAGGAGCTCCAGCCCCTACAGACAATATGGGGGTCTAGTCCCAACACTAGCTAGCTCTGCTGATGCAGGCAGAGCCCCAGCCAGCTCTTGGCACTTCTGGCACATTCTTTAGCTGGAGAGTCTACCCGAATTTGGTTTTCAGAATCTAGTTGCAGGCCAATGCCTCAAAGCCCTCTCAATTATCCCCAGTGAGGAGTTCACCACTTTCTATTCCATTCCTGGCTCAACATCAGCCATACATGGAAGTGATTACAAACACCTAACTTCCTTCCTTCCCTCTGTTTTTCGTTGTCTTTGAAAAAAGGAGACCCTGCATAGTAATCCATTTGTGGCAATGGGATAATGTAAGCAATTTCAACATTCTGACTGGGGGCCCTGTAAATTATATCATTACCCACTGCTGGCCGGATCTCTCCTTTAATCTACTATAAATAGATTTGTACACAAACAAGTAAGTATGAAGAAACAAATCTTCTGGGAAGAATCCTTCCCCTGGGCTACAATCCTCTCCAAGACTGGGTGTTAACTCCGGGGATCTGGTGGTGCTGCTTTTTGCTTGTGGGCAGCCGAGCCCTTTGAACTTCTAAGGACAGGATGCCAATGAATTTACATCTACGAAGGAATTTCAGAGGCGAATGGAAATGAGCTAATAGCCTCAGAGCATCACAAGAAATGGGAAGAGGTTGGACTGCACTGGTCTTGGCAATCTTTCCATCTTCCACAGAATGTTCTTTCCTATACAGCCAATAGAAATGAACAGACCATGAAGGGCAGCCCCTAAAACGGTCTCACAAAAAAGACAACTGAACAGAGCTCCAAGCCAGCTCGTCCCATTACACTAATCAGAAGCCACCAGAACCACCAGACCCCTGCTCCTACACTCTGGTTCGAGTACCACAGGCTGAGCCCTGGAGAGCACCTGACCAGCACACTTAGACACCACCCCCTCCCCCCCCAACCCCGTTTTCTCCCTATCATGGTAACCTAAACACCTCAGATACCGCTGGCCATATCTTGAGAGCTTGGTGAAAGTGGGGGCCAGCTCCCCAAGGTCAGGAGAAGGACCGGCAAGTCGGTGTGGCCTGGTGGGATGCCCCCTGGGGAAGAGCAATCCCCTCTCACACCTGCACACTGGAAGGCTTGCACCAGCTTTTGGTGGGGTGATGGAGAGCTCCGTCGGCTTTCCAAGTGCTCTGACCTGACCGCCTAGGTGTGTGTGACGTGCCCACACTGTACCTCTCTGCACTCTAATACCTGGGGAGGCTATATTTTTTAGACCTGATTTTGAAATGGAGGGTTCAGCCTCTCATTTCCTCTTCCCGTGCTCTCCTCTCCCAATCTACACAGAGATAACAAGGCCTAAACAAGGGCCTATTTCCTGGTAAAGACAGACCCCCCAGGCTGGCGGAAGGTGGGGTGGTCCCACCACACCGGGTGAAGGTCCAGGAGCCCCAAGTGAAGGCTCCTTCACACCAACATGAAGTCAGTATTGCCACTTCTCTTACTGTTAAAAAGGGTTTATTGTCACGATTAATAAGAGATCTAGTCTTCTGACCCCTGAGGGCCAACATGGCATCCAGGAAGCACAGCCCAGGCTCCCCTCCCCTCCCCTCTAAGAGCAGAAAAAACAACAAGCCTTTTCTTTACAAAAGAACTCAGTGCATCTCAGTATTTCAGTGACAGGATGTTTAAAAGACATCACAGACACGCTGTGTGAGGCTAAGGGCCTGACACATTTCTTGCTTGCGCACAGGGTTTTTACCTCTCTTCATATTTCGCTGACAAAGAAAACTCTCACTTTTTATCCCCTAAACTTGAGGACCCAATTCGCATGGCCACTTGCCACCACACGTAATGGGGGTCTTGCTGAAAAGCTGGCAGCAAAGTCACACCTATCTTAATTTTTCCTAGCAATTATTTCCGTAGTGGGCACTGCCAGAATAGTCCTTCTCCAGATCACTGAGAAACTTGAACAGTCCTTGACAGAGGCTGTCACATACTCGTACTGAGTTCCTGCCCCCTCTGGAAATGGGGAAAGTGAGGTTCTCCATGCTGTGGAGCCAGAGCCAGAGAATTTCAAACAGGTCTCTGAGGAGAGAGCTGTCCATCCTGTACATTTGCTCTTATTTCTAATTAATTAATTAGTTAATGGGGGTAGTGGTCACTTGGGACTTTTAACTTCCTCCATGAGATGAAAAATAAACATCGTGCATGTACATGACAGTGCGGGCCCAGCAGCCCTCCCACAGCACCTGTGGCTTCTCGACTCTGCTCATTTAGTTCCAATGTTGCAGGTGCACACACACGCCAACTCTGACCAAATTACACTTCAAAGAGTCACGTTTTATTACACCGCAGTTATGCTGATAGAAATGAAAACTTTTAATGACCTTTTGAACTAGACTCAAATTCACATCACTCCCAGTCCTGCCCCATAGGAATCACCCGAAAACCCGGAGTCAGCCAACAGGTTAGCCCCGAACACCGTCAATGTGATCAGGCTGGAGGGAGAAGTAGGGGTGAGGACCACGTGGGGAGGGAAGGAAAGGCCAAGAACCTGAAGAGAATGAGAAAAGGGACAGAGCTGCCCACGGCAGCAAAGAGGGGAGTCCCAGGGACCTTGAGTGCCCGTGCCCTCTCTCTGGCTGCCTGGGACCGAGTGTGTGTGGGAGGGTACCGGAGGCCTTGTTTCCAAGGACGTGTCCACCTCCCCACCATTGCGTTTTCAGGATGGGTCCTGGCCCACCTCCCCTAGCAGTGCCGGGACAAGCAGGCACACCCCACAATGGCCACGCAGAGGGTTCCCAGCACACACACGGAGCACTTAGCAGAGCATGTGGCACGGGACTGATGAAGGATATGGAAAAAGAGAACTTAGGTTCCTGGTTCTTCCTGAAATGTCGCAATGAAGTTGTGGTAGACAGACATGCATATACGGTTGTGTGCCCACAAATACTTTGGTCCGATAAAAATTAGTCTGAAAATCTGCTTTCTAGAGTTCTGCTCAAAGGACACTCTGAACAGAAAAATGATGTGGATGTTTCAGTGCACAGGTGGGTTTTAAAACACATGCTAATCTGCACCAATGGAAATGGATTCCAGAAGTTTCCAGGTTTCCAAAGCCCCCACGAACAATGATGAGTGCACAGACATCATTGTTCTCCCCAGAGTGCCAAACAACGTGACTGGTCCTGTGGGGTTGGGTCCAGATGGGCAGGTCTTAGAATCGGGAGTTGGGGGGGGGGGGGGGACAATGAAGGGTAGGTGTGCAGAAGCAGATTCATCAGACCCACTTTTGGTGACAGAGAATGAAAACCTTCCAATAATCCACATAACTGCTCCAGGATGGTGGATCCCTGAACCTCAGCAGGGACTTCCCCAAGAGGATGGGCTGTGTCTGTGACAACAGGCCTGAGCCTTGGGGGACGTGGTAGACATGTGGCCTAGGTGTCCAAACAGTCCCCTGCATGTGATGTGTATACATGTGGATATACATGCACATAGACAGAAACATGGTTCTTTGCTTAATCCTTTCCCCTACTCAGGTATTTTGTTCTTCTTTATGCTAGTTGGTACTCAATTGATTTCATGACCCACTGGGCCCTGAGTCACAGAGCCTGAGGCCCCAGGCTGAAGACCCAGGTAAGCCACTCAGCAGCTCCGTCAGCTTGGCCCTGCTCCCCGGGGTGGGGGGTGGGGGTGGGTGGGTTGTAAGTGTGCGTCTCCTCTGGGCTATTGTGAAAATGAGGTCACCCACTGTGAGTAGCGAAGAGTCCCATATACTGTCTGTCACTTTAGCTGGAGTGCCAGTTTCTGGCTTTTTCTACTTCAGAAGTTCTGTTACTTATTGAAATTATGAAATCTTGGGAGTATTATCTCCAAGGAAGTGTTTGTTAACTGGTGAAATGACAGAGCAAGGCGCCTGTGCTGAAGGTAGAGAGGGCAGCCTGGATGGTGTGTGAGGGAAGGCAGGTGTGTGAGAGGGCTGGGCTCTCTCCGGTGGACTGGGCAGGGGATTCAGGAGTCTGAGATTCCCCCTGGGAGAAGCAGCTGGGGCACCACCAGGGAGCGGCCGAGAGGCCCAGGGAAGCTGGCTCTTCAGTCCTGCCAGAAGTACACCCAAGGGCCAGGCACCTGGGAGTTTCCCAAACCACCTGTGAAAACAAAACCCTTAGCTGTGCCCCAGCCCCCTGGCATTTCTGCCATTTCAAGAAAGTTATTACTACCCAAAGGGCTTGGCCAAGCTGAACTGCTTCTGGCCTGCTCCCCTGATTTCCAGCAGTGCCCAAAAATTGGCACCTGCCTCACAGAGTCATTTGTATTCCCAATCCATGTCTCAGACTCAAGGGGACAAGTCCCATGACCCAGTGGGGCCTCCCTGTGATATGACCATGACCTTTGTTAGGACGTGCTAGTGCTCCCTCTCATGTAATTATTCTCTCCTGGAAACAGCAAAGAGAGATTGCTGGAGAAGAAGCCCACCCCCCAAAACCCCAATCTCTTTTCAACCTGACAATTTTCATGCATCCAGAACCAGTTTTGTATCAAACTCTGAACAAGAGTTGGCAAATTTTTCCTGTCAAGGGCCAGAGGGTGAGCGTTTCCTGGCTTTTCAAAGCCCATCTGCTATTGTACTGCCAAAGCAGCCTGGACAGTATGTAAATACATGGTGTGAGATCTGCTATCTTCAGATAAAGCTTTATTTACAAAAACAGGGTGGGCTGAGTTGGCATGGCTACATGCTACAGACTGGTCACCTGCTCTAGGACGGAAGGAAGCCCAAACCCCAGCCCCTGGAGTGAGGAAAGGTCTAAGTGTGCTGGTAAAATGTTCAACCTCCAAATCTACCTGCACCATGTCACAGAACACAGAGCTGGGAGGTCCCCGTGAGCTGGCTCAGGCCTGCTTCAGCCCGGTCCTGCCCGGAAATCTAGGATGTTCCTGGATGTGGGGCTTCTGAGTCCCATTTTGCCTGAGTTAAACTCCTTCTGAAATAGAGCGTCTCTTGAGCCGGTGGGCCCAGCACAAACGCGGATGGTTAGGCATCACGCATGGGTGAGTGACAGGACACTGAGGAAATGAGGTCTTTAGGAAGAGTGACCCCCTCAACCAGCTCGCTCGTCTCCCCACACTGCCGGGGCTCCCCTCTGTGAATCACCACACACCCCAGATCCCATGCTTGCTAACGCTTCACAATTCCCAAGGCTCTTTTACAGCTTTTACCTAATTTTCTTTCTTTTCTTACTTCAATTTGAGTGTTTTCCATGAAGCTAATTTCAAAGAACAAAAAACTCTTCTATGGGAATGCTCCCTGACAGCCTGCTTACTATCTAACAGACTAATTTTCTGAAGTGATTTTTAAACTTTTCTTAAACGTAGTTTTTCTAACTTTTATTAAAAGTGTACTCTGGGGCACCTGGGTGACTCAGTTGAGGGTCTGACTTGATTTCAGCTCAGCTCATGATCTCACGGTTCTTGGGATTGAGCCCTGTGTCGGGCTCTGTGCTGACAGTAGGAGCCTGCTTGGGATTCTCGCTCTCTGCCCTCTCTGCGCCTCTTGCACGTGCATGTTCTTCTCTCGCCCTCTCTCAAAAAAAAAAAAAAAAAAAAAAGTGTACTCTGGAACCTCCTAAAGACCAGTTTGAGAAAAGAATTTAAGTGGTTCTTCAAGCAGTCTGAACCTCTGTGTCAGGTAGGAAACACCTTTAAATTAAACAGTAAACTCTGTGCGGCCTTGCAGGCAGAGTTTGAAAAACAGAGTCTCACAGAGGAGTTACTGTGCCTGAAAAATAAATGGAATCACACAGAATGAGCAGAGACTGCTGTATATGTAAGACAAGAGATTAGTTCCAGTAACTTGGCTAATACCTTAGACTTGGCTCTGATAGCCACTGTGTCACCAACACCATACATCAGTCAAGGTCAGAGAGAGAGTCAACCATGTTGCTTCTGTCGCTGTGGTTTGGGAGCCAGGGTTTGGTTTGATGCACGTCAACATCCAAGCCTGAGCAGGCACCTATGGCTCCTGTAGGAAGCTGCTTCCCTTGCTTTACCTTTAAATGTTTAAAAATTACAAACACATTAAGGTTGCACAAATGGAGAACCCAATGAACATGAAATTCTAGCCATTCAGCCAAATTCATTTCTGATCTTAACAGCAGCATTCAACATGGACATATTATTTTGCATTTCTCCTTTTCCCTACCTGCCGCTGTTGGGTTTGCTCGCTGAGTGCAGCCTGCACACCATCACTTAAAAACAACGGCAGGGAATGCTCCCCTGCTAATGTAAAGTCTCAGTGTGTCCCAGAAAGTCCCAAAGTATGTTAAGAGACTATGGCTTTTTAACAAGCAGGCTGTGAGGGGCCAGCACACAGGAGGGGAGGGGACAAGGACTTCTGCTGTGACACTAGACGGCCCTGCTGTGGTCCCACTCTTCCCAGCACACCTGTTTGCTCTTTGGATCTTGTACATGTGCATCCCTGACCTTGCCTCTGTGGCCCAAGTTCATCAGCACTCCACCACCACTGGCCACGCGGTGTTGTGCCTCATGGAACAGGTTGCAGCTCAGTGAGAGCAGGGGCCTGGGTGCCTTCAGGTCATCTTTAGATGACCTGAAGGCCTCATCTCAGTGCCTGGCACACAGTACACACTTGATAAACGGTTCTGAATGAATGAATCACTATTAAAGACTCAAATGCTTCCCAGCGACTCTGGAATTATAAGGCGCAGTTGGAAGCTGTAAAACGCTGTGAAGAATACCACCCATCCTATTTATGACAGGAAGTACTCCCCTTTCTTCTCAGTCCTTTTGATTTCAAAATTGACTGTTAAAGGGGAAAAAGTCTGTCTGGGGAACATGATCTGGGAAGCCCATTAAACCTCATTTAGAGTTCCATTTTATATCTGTAAACAGAAAGACCAAGGCCCATGGCTTTTGGGAGTTAATAAGTCTAACACTGCAATAAATGAACCTGCTTTTTCCATTTGTGTCTGAAATTAGATTTAACTTTGCTTTAAAGTGGCTTTACGGCTGGTGACGGAGGCCTGCCCAGCAGCGCAACGGCAGGAAAGCCTCTGCAGCGACTCCGGGACAGACGGCATCTCCGACCAGCGTTCTGTTTGGGGCTGGGCACGCCTCGTCCGCTCTCCCTCACGAGGAAACATGGAAGATCCTTCAGCCGTGTGGCCCTCACATCAAGACCCCTAGCACTTCTCCTCTTCTCTTGAAGAGCAGAAGTCTTTACGCGATTTTTTGAAACAAAAAGAAATGAAAAGTTTCTGCACTTGATGTCACGAAGCCAGGTGGGCAGATCCCTCTGCCCAGGGTAAAGGCAACACGGGAGGCCTCAGAGGCTCTCAGCAATTTCTCGGGGCTCCTACCAACCATCCGTCACGCTCTGGTTATGTAAAACCGGTCATAACTGGTTACAGCCAAATACAACTCATGCTGAGGCAACTTGCAAAACAGAGATCCTTCAGACGGCTGTGGGGACCCCCACACTGGACACGTCCACAGAGAGTGACAGGGAGGATAAATGTATGACAGACATCAAGGATTATAAAGGAGGCAGCCCTATTCAGAGTTCTCTCGGGCAAGTTCTAACCCTTCTTGCTTCTCCTGTGGATATACTATTTACCTTAATGAGCAAATTATTATATTATTTATATAACATATAAATAATAAACATACACATAAATAATATATAAATAATAAATATTTTATATTTATGTATTATAAATTATATTATTTCTCAGAGCTGTTATTAAAAACAACTCAAGAGCCCAACTGGGGAAGGCTGTTTCAGCAAAGGGCACTACTATGGGGTCTCTTTTTAAAAAAAATTTTTTTCACATTTATTTGTTTTTGAGAAACAGAGTGAGACAAAGCGTGAGTGGGGGAGGGGCAGAGAGAGAAGAAGACACAGAATCCAAAGCAAGGCTCCAGGCTCTGAGCAAGCAGTCAGCACAGAGCCTGATGTGGGGCTCGAACCCACCAACTGTGAGATCATGACCTGAGCCGAAGTCAGAAGCTCAACTGACTGAGCCACCCAGGTGCCCCCAGGGTCTCTTCTTGAGGGAACTACCTGGTGTCCTGACAGCAGGGCTGGGGCAGGGCCGGCTCTGGCCTACTGCTTCCCGGATGGCAGGCTCTGCCTGTGCTCAGCACGGTGGGCTTGCTTCTCCCTACAGAGGGGTGAGACGGTTGGTCTACCGAACATGGGTCCACGTGGTTCAAGGCTGCAGTGCAGCAACATGCAGACAAAGCAGCTTAGAAGAACCAGTTACAATGCCACCCCATAAGGTTTAGCTGATCTTTAAATTTCACACACACACACACACACACACACAACACATGCCATCATTTGCATATAAACAAGGACTCTTAAATTTTTAAACAATTTAAATCCAATATCATCTTCTTTGCCATCAGGTACGGGCACAAACATTCGCACGTGAGAGGCACACGCTGCCAGGAAACTGTGTGGGGTCCACAGAACACTGCCCCCTGCCTGCAGCAGCTGTCCTGGGGAAGGCTCCCTGCACACACACCCCCAGGAGAGGCTGTGTTCTGTGTGTGGTGCATAGGTACTGACAGCTCAAAGGCTACTAACCCAACCTCAACTCCTGATGTTCCATGGAACTAGAGAGCAAGGAAAGTGTCCAGACAAGGCACTGGAGGGAAGAAAAGCGATCTGGAAAGTGGCAAAAGTGAGTCCTCTATTTTAGGGCACTTATGGGACACTTTATGTGTGAACATGGCTCATTTTATTGTTGTGGGGGAAAAAAAGGGCAGTGTTCACAGACAATACAGTGCTTTTTTGGTGTGTATTTCAGCACAGAAATACAAAAATATGTAAACTACTGGAGGTATAAAGAGCCCAGAAGAACGAACAAAACCCCCCAGTGATTTCACTCATGAGCCCTTTAAAGACAAAATCGACATGAGCTGTAGCTGGGTTTTGGGCTCTACCAAAAGAGCATTAGGGCAATGTTATCTGTAACCCCAGAAAATGTGTTCATCTCTGCATCTTGCTGAGAAAATCTGTACAGATTGGGGGTGGAGAGGTATATAGCAAGATTAGATGATGCCCCTTAAAGTTTCCATACCACAAGACCTGCTGCTGAGCACCAAATGGCCAAAAACAAAGAACAGGAAGAGACCAGGAACTTTTCTAATCAAGTCTGGCTGAGCCTATGGCTAACCACCCCTCTATTAAATGTTCCTTTCCTTTTTGTTGTATTTACAGATAAATTATAAACAGTATGAACTGATGTTAAGTGTTTATTTAAATGGTCCTTAGAAGAAAAACTGAGACTATGCCATTAAGTGGCTCACTTTTTCCTTTATCTTCATCATTTAATACATATTTCAGCAGCCCCAACATACTGTAACAATTCAAGGTAAATAAAACACAATCCCTGCCTTCAGAAACAAAAAGGAATATTCATCTAAAAAATAAAAGTCTTTCAACTCTGTCACTTTAGATCACTTTTTGAAAAGTTCCTTTATCACACTATAGCAGGGGAAACTAGTCATTGCAAGATTTCCCCAGGAAAATTCTAGAGGCACTGAACTGAATAATCAAGAAAACTCCAAGAAAGAAAGACCTAGAGAGATCTTCCTGACTTGGAAGGAAATATTCTAAAACATTGTTTCATAAACCAAATACAACAAAGAAAAAAATATAACTAAAGAATTATATAAGAGCTCTGTTCTTTCCCACATCATAAAAGGCACAAAGTTTAAAGACAGGTATATATCTAAAGCAACTAAAGAAAATTACCCTGATCTCTTTTTTCAACTTGTACCCCACCCAGCTCTGAAAACTAGAAAAGGAAATATGATGCTGTGTCAAAGGGGCAGCTGAGTGCCCCCCACAAGCACGGTCTTGGCTTTTTAAAAAGTGGGTATTATTTCCCACTATTTACAGCTCACATCCTAAAGTTTGGGTTCATTAGCAGTTGACCTCTTGATTTGCAACCTGAGCTTAACCACATCAAGGGGCCACCAAGCCAGACCCCTTGTCCCTGCAAAAAAACTGTGACAAAAAGCCCAATGCTGGATATGGCAGATGCCAACCTGCCTTTCTGGAAGCTCCCGCCCCATATCTTACCCTGGTAAACCATCTCACTAATTATTACCACACCATTCTCACTCTCCATAATGGTCTCTTCTTTCACGTTTAATCCCAAAACTGCCTCGTGGGGCTCTGGGCCAGGATGGTGCCTCTTGACAATGCTGGTTGAGGACCTGGAGACGTCCTGGGGTATGTGTACAGCAGAGCAGCCTCTGGGAGGGAGGGAGGGAGGGAGGGAGGGAGGGAAGGAAGGGTGTCACTGCAGGCGTGTCTGGGGCATGCTGAGCCCCGGCACTGGTCCTGCCCAGTGTCCCTGCACCATGCAGCTCTCACACGGCACCAGGACTACGGGGCCAGATGTCAGCAAGGCCACAGCATCTGCCTTCGTGCTGCTTAGATTGTGCGTGGAGCCAGAGCAGGAGGAGGCATGGAGTTCAGTGGACTGCATTTTAACAAATGCAACCGACAGAGCAGCCTGAGGCGGCAACAAGACCTAAGTGATCACATCTAATCTCTCCTCTAAACTGTTCTGTGTGGAAAACAAAATAGAAGTGCTTTATTTATTTTGTAGCTGGAATACTGTGGGAAAGCAAGCAGCCTAGGAAAGGGGTACTGGGAGCTCTGCATGACAGGGAACAGACCGGAACACCCTGCAGAAGAAGATGGTAACCTTGAATGGAAGGAATGTTAGCATTAAAAGGAATGGGCAGAGTCACAACTATGGATCAATTTCAGAATTCAGAGATATAACACCTTACACTAAAGTTTTATTCTCTGCCCTTTTATAACATGTCAAGGTCTCCGAACCATGAAATTCTCTCAATTCATAGAAACTATGTTTTGGGCCTAAACGAAATCAGAAATGGGCACCAGAGCTGTCAGACCCTTGCATTCCTGGAATTATCCTGTCTACCTCTGGACTTCAAAGAGAGCCTGTCGTGTTTTCTGTTCAAGCAAATGAAAAATTCTCTTAGTAACGATGTATGCAAATACGTGCCCTCCCTGCATAGGCAAAGCCCACCGTGGGAGAGGGTTCAAGGGCTCTTCATCAGGAAAGAGAGGAAAGGCAGCGGTGTGGGAAAGGCCTGCAAGGTTGGATGTTTTTCCATTTGCAATCAACCTTGAACGTGTCCTTTTCAGAGCAGAGCCCACGGATGCTGGCAGGGCTTTTTCTGCACACTAGTGGTAAAACAGGTTTGCCCTTCTTTGCTAATCTGTTTCCTCGGCTTTATTTGCTACTACTACTTTAGTCATAAGTTCCTTCTTTTTCTTCCCTGTAAGAGATTTTGTTTTCACCTCTCCCAAGGTTACACTGTTTGGAGCCTCATGAGTACGATGACTCAGGATGGCCCTTACATGTTGTTAACGATCTTTCTAGCTCCTCCATGTTGTGTTGTAACCACTCATCAGACGCTTTATTAGATGAGAGGAAAAAATTGCCTTTTGTCAATCAGTTGGGGCTATAGAGATGGGGTTCTTAAATGGGGTGACTCTGCCCCCCAGGAGACACTTGGGTATGTCTGGAGACATTTCTGACTGCCAGATCAGGGATGGGTGGGCAGCACACCTGGTAGCATGTGAAGGCCAAGGATGCTAAAGTTCCTGCAATGCCCCGGCCACCCCACCACAGTCCAGAAGGTTGGCAAACTGTGATTCAGAGCCAGTTCTCCCCGGCATCGTACCCCACAAGCCCACCACACCCCCAGATCAAGAATTCTGTGACCAGATGCTTAGGGGCTCCCAGCAGTTAGGTAGCCTATGCTTCTTTTCTCTCTTTCTCCCTGACAGATTAAAGGAAGGAGAGAATACAAAGGTTGTCCAAGCTAAATAACATAACTTGACCATTTCACAACAAATGAGAGACTGTGAGTCTTACATGAACACACATTACGTTAAAGCCATGGATGCTCACAGACGTTTTCTCACAGCATGTTGCTGACGGTCCAATGAAGAAGGGGTCATGGCTCTACTTTAATCCTGAGAAGGTGGAGGCACAGGATCGTCGTCCACAGTCCACAGGGCGGAAGCAGGGGAGCTGGTGAGGACCCCGACATCACCTCATCCGGCATTTTTCAAACTGTGGCTGGCACCCATTTGGTGGGTCATAAACTAAGTTTACGGCATCACAATGCACGTTTTAAAAGAAAACAAAATAGGAAATTATAATAGACAATGTAAGAGTAAAACTGGTTTTGTGAAACTCTTTTTGCCAGTTGGCTGTGGTCATTCAAGCTGGAACACCTGATGTCTGGTCCCGGCAACAACTGTGCGGACACGAAGACGGAACCCAGCAGGGGGACGACTTGGCTGTGGTCAGTAGCCTCTTGGGGGCCTGGCACTTGAGTGTAGCTCGTTCCTAAGTCGGTGTCTTGGCCAGTACCAGACGCTCTGCGGGGGTGTTAAGAGGAGATCATGGCATGGAGAGTGGCTCCTGAGGTCAGGAACAGGCGCCATCCTTCCCTTCGTGTGGCCAGTCATGGGAGCACATCCAGGGAGACTGAGGGCTAGCGCCCAGCTGTCCCATTCCAACCTAACCCAGGAGACCTCTCTTTTCAGCCTTCAGTACTTCCCCAAACGCAATGATGGGGGGAGCTGATGCTGGTCATGGCCTCTCCCAAGAATTAATTTTCTGGCTCAATCTACCAACTGAAGCACCAGGGCAGGGCATGACACCTTGGGGACCTTTCTAACGTCCCCCACTCTTACCTAAGACAGATAAGACACTGAGTTGCTGATTCTGAATTTCCTGAAAGTTCATCGGAGGTGTGCCCCTAATTTTGAAGTGCTTGGCTGTAGTCTGTAGGAAGAAGTTAACTTTGTGGCGCCTGGGTGGCTCAGTCGGTTGGGTGTCCAACTTCGGTTCAGGTCATGACCTCACAGCTCGTGGGTTCGAGCCCCGCGTCAGGCTCTGTGCTGACAGCTCAGAGCCTGGAGCTTGCTTCAGATTCTGTGCCTCCCTCTGTCTCTGCCCCTAACCCACTTACATTCTGTCTCTGTCTCTCTCAAAAATAAACATTAAAAAAATTTTTTTAAAAAACCAAAACACTTGTTTAGAAAGAAATTAACTTCCAGGTCAGTTGTGGGGCTCTTGGGGAGAAAGGTCCCAGAGCCACCTTGCGTGGACCCTCACCTCACTACCACAGCAGCTATTTTTACACTTTTGAAGGACCTGCTGAAGAGGGCAGGAAAGTCTTCACTTAGAAAGGAACTTAGAAAAGATCTTTTGTTTCAAGAATCAGTTAAAACTTGTATTTGTAAACTTCCATAGCTCTTTATTTGGGCCAATATGGTCAAAAAGTGTAGACATCATATTTCTGTGAACTAAATTTTCCCTCAGCTCATTTTCCATCTTCGTTAAAGCAGCCCCACAATAAGGTTAGTAGTTTCGGTAGCTAAGGATGTAAAAGATGGGTGACCCTTGTACTCAACGATACTTTCCAGGCTAAGGAAGGCAAACATTCCCCCACCACCAGTGCCCGTTTCAGATGGTGGCAACGAGAGCGGGCAGGCAAGGCACAAAGTGGCCTAGGAGGACACCCATGACTGCCCAGCTTCCAATTGCATTTGTACGCCGGCGCTCTTCTTGTAAGACTGGGAGCAGACCCGTGTATTCACGCCACAGGTGACACGGGCACAGGGAAGTCAGAAGGCCGACACCCACCAATCTGACACACAACACCCTGGTGAGCAGACGGCACCATGCTCGGAAACCCTGACACACAGAGCAGACGCTCTACCACAGCTGACACACAGAAGCTGCACAACAGGCACCGACACTGAGCTACCTGGAGAGAACAATGAGACACAGACTTCCTCGTGGGCCTGCACTAGGCTGTCCACACACAGGGAAGGAAGGAGGGAGGGGCCGAGGAGGGTGACAGCGAAGAAGCTGAAGCAGCTACTGAACAGAGGGGCCCCATTCACGGCAAGACAGGCGCCTTAAATAGGTGAGAATCTTCTGGTGTGATGCATCAAGGACGTGCTGTTCTGCCAAAAAAGGAGGGTTGCAGTGATCAGGGGCATGAACAGCTGAAGACCCCACTGCCGCAAGCTGTGGAAACACTGTAGCAGCAAAGCCCGGGGAAGTGGGCTCCCCTGTCCAAGACGACTTTACACATACGCTTTCAGGAAATAGGCCTGTTCAAGAATAAGGGGAGACACCTTGGAAGCATGGGGGATGACACTCCCTGCTGTGAGCCATAGAGCCCGGCAGTTCCTGGGGCTCAAGTCTTGATCCCAAGGTCACAGCACCCTGAACAAGGATCACGGGGCTTTAGCCTACACTGCTCCCGGGGAAGCCCATCCAGAACCCTTTCCCACAGGTGTGCTCCACACACAGCCTGCCACACGCAAGTTCTGCCAGCTTTCCACCAACTGCTATTTACTACATGTTTAAAAGCCCCGATAACAACCAAAGAGGACTATCCTTATTGATCTAGGTCAAGGAGAAACACTGAGAATAAAGTCAGAATCCTCAAGCCCTTCCAACCAAATAACAATTCTTTCTCCCATGAAATGTTCTGTCAT
Source organism: Acinonyx jubatus (assembly GCF_027475565.1). NCBI lineage: Eukaryota > Metazoa > Chordata > Mammalia > Carnivora > Felidae > Acinonyx > Acinonyx jubatus. Next base: position 64,331,544 of record NC_069391.1, read on the forward strand.
TTAAAATAAAGGCAGATGGTTATTCAACTAAATTCCTGCTAATCAATGTCACAAGAAATCACACTTAACTAATGAAGTTTCTAGAAAACACCCTGGTTGGCCAAAATCCTGTTGCTTTTCTGGTTCTGAGTGACATTTCAAGGAAACTTCACAGTGAGACAAGCTGTCAGCATAACCAACTACATGCCAGGACCTCAGAGAACCTGGGGAGGGGGCGAGGCGAGGGCACATTGTTAGAAAAAAATCCCAACCGTGCACCACGGCCCCAAGGCCCTCCTTGATCTGGCCCCTGCCCACCCCTGACCTCAGCCCTGCAGGCCTCAGCACAGGGGTCAACAAACCCCGGATAAGGCAGGCCAGATCAGCCTGCAGCTAGGAGCAGTGTGTATGCTTTTAAATAGTTTTTAAAAAGAACAACAACAAAAAGAGTATCTTGGGACATGTGATAATTATATGAAATTCAAGCTTCAGGGTCCACAAAAAGTTTTACCCGTGCACGGCACATGTTTGTTTACATGCCATCTACGGCAGCTTTTGGACTACAACAGCAAGTTGAACAGCTGCAAAAGAAAGCGTATGGCCTGAAATATTAAATATCTCCTTTACAGAAAAAGTTTGCTGACCCCTATCCTAGCACATGCCGAGTTCACACCTTTGTACTTGTGGTCACCCCTGAATGGAAATCACCCCTGGCCCTTGGGCTTGATATGGCCAGTTCCTTCTTGTCCTTAGGTCCTGGCTCAAATGTCACTTTCTCTGCGTGGCCTTTCTGGAGTAGTCTATCTAGAGACACCTAGCCCGGCTTCATCCTGTGTATCTCTTGCATAGTTCTTACCTGAAATGGTCTTATTCATTTACTTATGAGCTGTCTTTCCAGAAGACTATAAACTTCATAACGGTGACCCTCGCTGCTCATGACCACTGCTGTCACCCTAGTGCCTGGCAGAGCTAAGTATCTGCAAAGAGCAACAGGGACTGCACTAGTTATACAAACGGACTAAAGTAGGCCTCAGGCCCCAGGCTCTCGCCAACAGAGACCCAAGCTGGAAAGCCTGCCCTGGCTTCAGGTATCCTGGTTTATAAGTTTTGTGAGATATTGTAAGTAACCAAATTAAACCTGCCCTACTTCTCATAGGTTTAAGAGGTTACAGGTAACAACTTCGTTGAGCTGTAAGTGAAGAACACGATGTGTTTTATGCCAAAAGGAAGGGGGAAAACAGGGTCTCCCACCTCCTGGCTTCCGGGCAGAGAGTGACAGGTGCCCGGCGCCTGCTGTGATCCGCCTGCCCTTGCCTTGGCTGCTGCCGGTCACAGGGGCCTGGCATTTCAGCAGCATTCAGCTCTGATTAAAACATAACCTCATGCCTATAAATAAAAACGTCTTTTAAATACTAATTAAAAATAACACGCTGGCATTTGGAAACTCCCATAAACAAAAATATAAGAGTTGAAATAAACAGCAACCGTTGCACGTTTGATCTGTGCTCAGGTGGGTAAAAAGCTACATGGGTCTTCTCTGGAGTTTTCCATTAATTCCCGAATTTATGGGGCTTTAAAATGCATAACAATGTCCATCTTACCTTTTAATCTAATAATGAGGGGGCTTTTCTCAATTTACTCCAATTTAATGACTGTAATTAGTTTTAATAATATTTTATTTAACCCAACGTACCAAAATATCATTTTGACATTGTATAAAACAAGAAGAAATTATTAATGAGATAATTTGCTTTTTTACACACTACGTCTTCAATATCCAGGGTGCATCTCACGCTCTCAGCACGTCTCAGTTCACGACAGCCATGTATCCATTACTCAAGAGCCACACGTGCCTGAAGGCTGCCACGCTGGACTGGACGGTTTTTAAATGTTCAGTTATTTCAACCAGACACAAACCAGACTTACTTGCATTTTAAGGGTTTTACATAAAAGAGCTTTTCTCTTTTTGATTGGGTGCTTGTTTTTTTCTTCAGATGACTTACTACAATAACTATTTACTATTTTATATATAAAAACTCCTGGAATTCACCTTAGGATTCACACTGCATTGTTCACAATAAACTAGAAGATATTATGAACCACATCATATTGCTTTCCACAAGCATCCGATTTTGCTTTTCAAACCACGGCTGTTAGATTTAGTTTTCATTTCCTTCACACATGGCTCCTTTCCTGTCCTAACTGAACACGACCGAGAAGCTGTGGCACATCTGAGCCAAGTTTCCTTAAACGTGCTGCGGGATGGTGCACATCGTGCACAAAATGACCACCTGAGTTATAATTCAGAAACACCGCACCCTGTCTGCTCATTCCTTTAGGAGACTTATTCTATCCTCATGATTTGAGAAGTAAAAAGGGAAAACTTAGGACGGCAAGATACTCTGGTGAAATGAGGAGCAGAGGCCCCCTGCTGGAGCAAACACAACCGGGGGAACAGCTTACGCTCGGCTCCAAGTACCTGCTCTTCATCATAACCACACAGCAAGGATGTTGCTGATGGAAACAGAAGCTTTAGCAGCATGGGGGTGATGGGACCACCTCTCTTCCCCAACAGCGAGGGCCCAGCGTCTAAGCTCCAAGAGCGCTCCTGGTTACCTCTGCATCCTGCTGGGTAAGGCGATATGCCCTTTCAAGGCTTTGAAGAGTCCGGGGGTTCAAAGTCTTCTGCTCCAAGAGATGCTCCAGAAGTAAGACAAGCTGGTCTGGAAGGAGCTAAAGGCAAAACCAAAAAGCTTGTGAAAAGACTACAAACTTGACCTTGGTAAAACCTCAGGGCTTACACTGTGTTCCCAAAGACACTGCATTCCGGGGCCTGATTAAGCCCTATTCTCCATGGCTTTTCATGTCAGTTCTAAATTTAGAGCAGATCAAAAGATCTGGTGTTTATCTTTTTATTTTTAGGTTGTACAATGTGATTTTTTTAAAGGTGGGCAACATGACAATATACATATACACTCTGAAATGACAAAAACTGTACTTATCTTAATAAAACAATATCATGGTTTATTAAACCTCTTTCTTTTTGGCATATGCCAAAAAATGCCATTTAACCTAGGTAAAGATTCAAGAAGCCATCTGATATTAAAAAGCAGCTTTCAGATTTCCTTTGTTATCCCCTAAACATTGCAAATGTACACCAAGAAATAAAAAGCACATAATGGAGAACCATATCTCACAATCCTCCATTATAAAAGTTGTAAGTTTATTATTCCATCAAAATTTTAAAATGATTGTACACGTGATTTTACACATGGATGTACGTATGTATATATAATCACACACACATACACACACACAACACACACAAGGTCACCCTTATTCCTGAGTTTTTCATAAGGATGGGTCAAAAGAATGGTGTTTAATACTTAAAGGCAAGGAGAGAATGTTTTTATGCAACATAAAAGCAACAAAAACTAATTTGTGAGCAAACGATATTTGTGAAATCCAAGGAAAAATGTCTTTATTCAAAAGTGAACCGCACGCAATGCCTAGATCAGCCTCTATCAAAGAGCAGCACTCAAACAAAGGAGGAAAAAATTAATCTCAGATACGTCTTATAGGAACTGAAAAATATCCATTCTAAAGTCAAGGTTTTAAAACTATTATGAATTCCATTATTCTCCACATTAAGCTGCCCTCCCTCCTTGCTTGCACCCAGATAATCCCTGTCAGCAAACTCGATCTTGTCAGTGTGCAAGTCAATGCTAGATCAACAGCATGTTCATACCACCACCTGGATGTTAATCCCCACTTTCTGTTACTTTAGAAGAAAATTTAAAAATCATTGGCTTCTCTAGCTACCTTTCTGCCTTTCTGTCCCCAAGTGGCACTCCGCCCTACCCTCACTCCCAAACACCACATACAGTTGCCCAAAATGTACGTGGAGGAACATCAAGCAGCCTTGCAAGCATAACATTCACCAGGCAATTCCACAAGGGAAGCATTTCTTGTATTTTCTCACTATGCCCATCTAACTGATAATAAAACTCCCACTTTTCCTACAGATAGACACAGAAGCACATCACTTGATTCCTTGGCCTTTGTATTTTACAGCAGCACTTCATCTACCTTAGAGTCATGCTGTGGATCCCCTCTCAGGCTGACAGGATCAGAACAAGGTGCCTTCAGCAAGGATAGAGGGTTACAACCAGCACTGACCTGTGAGGTCCTGTAGGAAGACTCAAAGAATAGCTAACACTTCATTTTCTTTCATTATTAAGTCATGTGCCTTTAAGATGTTCCAAGGGATCAAATCACTACATAACAACAAGAAGTAAAAACGCCAGTTTTTCATTTTTTATAGTTTCAGACACGAGACTTTTATATTTTCAAAAAATTTGTTTCTAAAACAGCCCAAATCCAGGACCACCAGCCTCTAGGGAGCCTCCTCATCCACCAGTTCACACCATGAGCAATTTCCTTAGGCCCTGCATGTACCCAGGCTCTGTCAGCCCTCCTTCCCACCCACAGCATGCTGCAGCTCCCTCTCTGGATCCTTCCTTCTCCCATTCTAAGAAGGGCTCTTCTCTAGTGGAGGCTAATCCTTCAGCACTGGCCTTGAGTACAACCCCTCAAGTCGCCTTAGGTCAACTCCTCAATTGTCCTCCTGCATTTGAACCCTCTTCAGAGAGCTGGCCTTTCTGCCCCATCAGGGTTCCCACCCCCTCACTACTTTCCTTTACAAAGTGTGCCCCAGTGGCCCCCACCTGGCGGTGACCTAGCCTGGCATCTGACTCTGTGGGGGCTGTGGAGGGGAGAGCCCCAGACTGACTCAGGGGCCCATCCAGCCCTACACTCCCTCCCCCCAAAAGGCACTCTCAAAACTGGTCCACAGCACTTCCACAGCTAGCCAACACCAGGAGCAATGGCTTCATGTCGAGGCCACTCTGGATACAGGAAGAGGGCTGCTGGGGTGGGGCCCACCTGATACAGCATAGAACACTACTCATCAGCTGGGGGTGTGGGACTTGTTAGCTAACTAAATACAGCAGAAACTAGCCTGCCAATATGCAGAGTTACAGGGAAGGAAAGAGAAAGAAGGAAAGCATCTCCTTATTATGTGCACACACGTACAAAGAGGCCTATTGTTACAACTCAAGTCTGGGATTTGGTTTAAAGTACAGAGACCCACGGAGGAAAAAACCCTTGAGTAAGACGAGTCGCTTGGTCCTTAACTTACCCCCAACTGGGTTTAACCAACAAACACAACTCCAATTTACAAATGAAGAATTACTAACGTGAATCTATCAAGATACCTGGATTCACACTTTTATATCTCTCGCAGTTTTCTTCTGAGCAGAAAGGTCACACATCCACACAGAAACAAAACCACAAGGATCACTGAAAGCTTTTGTCCTCTCCAAATTTTCCTCAATGGAAAAATATTTAAAGCCAAGCCCCCTGCTTTAAGACAGACGGCGGAGATGGATTAGGGAGAGGTGTGTGTGTGAAACCTTCAGGGCTCTCTAACACGTTTCATTTCCTCTAACTGGGGAGAGGCACAGAGCAAGCTGCACACCCCGCCAGGGAGCACCCCCTGCCTCCGGCCCCTACTGATGAGAGAGCCGGCAACGAGGGCCCACACAGAGACTTGAGACCATTCCTAACACAGGGAGATCTGCGAGTCCTACGCTTCGGGATGGACTCTTCTAGATGACTCTCCCTTAGTAAACAACCTGTTTACTAAGCCAAGTCTGGCTTTCAGCTGCAGCTCTTCTAATTCACCAGGAAAACTGTAGTTTCTAAACAATGGGAAAACTAGAGAAAAATGAGTAATCAAATGCTACTTTAGTACACAGACAATAAAACTGATCAAAGGTCCTTCATTCACAAGTAAACGTGACATAATTTTTTTACATGACATTACAGACCCTGAAGCGACGATATTAAAGCAAAGATGTGGTAAGTTGTTCACTTTAATACAGTACATTTCCCATTGTAAAATCAACATTTACTCCCCGTAAAGCCACCCTACAATGAGAAAGAAGTACTACGTAATAAAGCGAAATGTTTTGCACAGCAGTTCAGAGCTCACACACCAGCCAGTGCAGTACTGGGCACCACCGGCCCGGCAACTGGCACGGGAGCACTGGGAAACGTGGCGTGGGTCACTCCACTTCCACCCACGTACAAATCAAATCAGATTTCACGTGATTTCTAGGCCAACTGTGCTTTAACGCAGCAGTGCTGAGAGCTTCCATTGCACTACGAAGTAATTAAGAAAAATAAAGTACGTGTTTCAGGGCGTTATCTCCTGAGGAAGCAGCTCCTTTAAACATTCTGAAAAGAACTTGCCTTTACTTCTGAGGGTCTAATGGTGCTTACACCCACAGTTCAACAGTGACAAGAATAGAAGGTCCTTTCCTTTTGCACAAACAAGGAATTCATGACGGGGTAATTATTTTTTCCATAGGGAGACTGGCTCGGTATTTTAAAAATTCATCTGCCACAGAAACTCCGACAAAATAAGACTATGGGGTGCCCGAGTCATGTGCGTACTTTGTATGCGAAAGAGAACTTCACAGCACTGTCAAACTTACTCAAATACAAAAAATAAAACGGTAAAGGGGGGTCAGTCAACACAAATGCTGTTTGTTAAGGATTTAAAAGTCTGTGTTCTTATTTTAAAGAGAAAGGATTCCATAGTTGCTAATTACCCAGAAACGTACAAAGAAAAAAGGAGTCTACCTGGTATTTTCCCAGTCAACTTAAGAACTGAGGCAAGCCACACAACTCGGAATGGTTTTAAAGAGTTTCCACACAGGCTCTTGGAAAGAAAATATGAATTTTCCTAACCCACCCTCCTAGTCTACAAGCAGCACAAAGCAAACAAACCCTGACTCTTCCAGAAGCCCCTTACTGCTGTCACAGGGACATCACTCACTCCTGGCTCCCAGAGGACCACCCACGCAACTGAGCCCCTCCACCATTTCTTCCATTAGCAGAATGCAGAAAAGGCCAGCTTGCCTCCTAGATCAGAAAATGTCACCAATGCATCTCACTACTGACCTTCCAGAGGCAGGAACCGACACAAGGAACCCAGTGCCACCAACGTCCAAGTCCCACCGCCTGCACCCCTTCAAAAGGAAGGGACCTCCCCTCCCGGCCCAGCTGGCCAGGCTGCAGCCGCACACGAAGGAAGTCTCTGAGAGGCTCCCAGGCAGGGAATGAGCCTGGGACTAAGGCAGCCACCGACTGACAGTGGCGTGAGTTCTATTATTACCCCATTATCACTCTGGATCTGTGCCTAAATGAAGCATGCTTCCTCCCTGCTGCCATTTCCTTTTATCCTGGCTGGAGACTAAAAGCGGATCAATGGGGGCAATACATATGATGTCACTTCAATTTACAGCAACAACCTCCCTCCTTCAGTGTGTCTGAAATACACAGAAAGATCAATTCTTCCCAAAAATGGTTAAAAAATGCTTAGGGAGCATTCTTCTTCCAGAAAAGCATTCTCTGCTATATTTGTCTATGTTACTACGGCAGGAACTGTTTACACTGAACAAAAACAGAAGAAATGGGGGAGGGAGAAAAATCTCAAATTCTCCTGTATGCTGGAGACTTGCTGGCTGAAATTCAACAGAAGCAGGGTCCAACCAGAATTGAAGCTGTTGACCTTTCAAAGTCACAGGCTCTGGGGTGTAGGGGCACAAAAGAGACAGCAGTTCTCTGGCCTTTGGATTAAAAAGGTAACTCATAGATATAAAAAGGCATTTTTGTAAGATTTCTCCACAAGTCCACCAAATTCCTTTCCATTCTTCCCAGAAAACTCACACCATACTACATAGCCTCAGGTGTCCTCACAGTCCAGAGCGAGAACAACAGCGCCCCTTCATGCACTTTTCTCACTAAGGGCAACAAGGGACTGACTACAGGACACAAAGATGGAGACTTAAGTCAGCTTTCAGACGGTGCTCTGACCCCAAATGAAACAAAATAAATAAAAATCTCTAAGTTGTATAAATTTTCGTAAGATGATTTTTAGAAATGGGTAAAATTAAGATATACTAAAAAAAAAAAAATCCTCAAACCATAAATGCTTCTTCTCTACAACCCCAAAAGACACACAAAATCGTACGAGTATCAGAACCTTGGTGAAGTTGACCTTATAGACTCCAGACACTGGGCAGGACTATGGTCTTCACATCATCAGTATATAATCTTCCTTCATCTGTCACCTTTTATTTTTTTTCCAGTTTATTTATTTGAGAGAGAGAAAGGGCACGCACGTGTGTGTGTGTGTGTGTGTGTGTGTGTGTGCGCGCGTGTGCGAGCAGGGGAGGGGCAGAGAGACAGAGAGAATTCCAAGTAAGTTCCATACTGTCAAGGCAGAGCCTGACACAGGTCTTGATCCCATGAACTGTAAGATCATAACCTGAGCCGAGATCAACAGCAGATACCCAAATGACTGAGCCACTCAGGCGCCCCTCTGTCACCTTCTTAATGATAAACGTTGTTAGCTGACAAAAATGAATTATGTAATAACATTTACACAGGAAAGTCTCTGCCTAAGAGCTTTTATCAACTAAAGTATCATGATAGAATTAAAATATTTCTAGTTTAAACTGGTAACTTCTGTAGAGGAAAAACAATTGGCTTGAATTTCTGCTGAAAAACTAAAAACAAAGCCTACAAAAGAAAAACCATCCCCTGCATGCTAAAGCAAAAACTGAATACATTTTAAAGAACTGCCAAATTTAAGAAAAGAAGTCATAGTTCATATAATATTGGGGACATGAACTTGATTTACCAACAAATGAAAATCACCAAATAATTAAAAGCAAAAATAATTTCCTTCAAAATAAGAAAGCAATCTATCTATAAATAAAAATTCATATAGCACAGTTTTGATTGTCAAACATCTTTAGGGAGTAGGTCTGTGGTCAAATTTTAATAAGAAAATTTAAGCAGAAGCAACTGTTCATATAATTCATTTCACACCAAAAAAAAAAGCGTATTTACTACAAAACAAAAATACAGTAACTCCCCTCATACACACTTCTTGCCATCTTACCACATTACGGGAACAGTTCCATCTTATTCTTTTTAACAGCTGCATAGTACTCCATTATGTGGTTATATACCATGGCCACAATCTGATGTACAAAACCAGCTGACAGTTCTCATGATAAAGGTACTTGCATGCTGGACTTTAGGGGGTCATAAAATCATATGCAACTAGAATTTTGAGTTAGAAGCTATTACTATGTACAAGTTAGGAACTCTAGCTCATAAAACACACGCACTTATTCAAGACAAAGACATCAGTTATTCAATACAATATTATTAATTTAAGTGAGACAATTAATTCCAAGGAAACAAAAAGATTTCTGTTAAAAAAAAAAACTGCAAATGCAAGAAAAGTTAGAAGTATTCTCTGATACTTTCAAGTGTTCCAAATTCTTTAGAAAGCTTTATGAAGCCCTATACTGAGCATGCCACTGTTGTCATGGCAGAGTGAATAGACTGCATCACTTAGGAATTTATAGTTTCTTCTTCACGAGTGAGGATTTTTTTGAGAAGCCTAAAATTCAGATCAGGAATGGTCACCCTGTGGCCCCTTTGGTTACTGATTTGGTAGGTTCCTGGGTAGGGGAAACAGACATAAAAATTCCTAAGCACTCTGGTAAAATTCTGGTAATTTTCAACACTGAGTGTTTACAAAGATTTCTTTTCCAAAATATATAATGCCATAAATGATTAACGTACATGTTTATAAAAGCTGTGAGAGGATTGCATTTTATGTAGTTTAAATAACAGGCTTTATGTCAGCATATAGCCTGGATAATACTTTGATAAAAGTTGGTGACATTAAGTTAGCACATGAAAATGTGACTCTTATATAATGTGTACACATGAGACTGACTTACGCCAGTAAATTATATCAGATACTATTTATTTGCTAATGATGGTGTCTGTTTTAGTCTCTGTGGGGTCACTTTTGGAGGTACTGACCCCACCCATGACTCAAAAGTACAGTACATGAACTGCCTGGTCTTGGTCTTTTCCCTTTTTTCTGCCTCCAGCTGAAGCGAACCATTTTTCTTAAGTCAAAAAACATTTCCCAATTTACTTAATAAAAAGAAGATCTACTTTATGAAGAAATTCAATACCACAATCTAAACTAAGCACTGAAATGCATAAACGATTGAAGCACGTGCTCTAACAAAGCCTGCACCTGGAAACTGGGGGCTTCTGTGAAGAGGTTCAGTCAGTACAGGCAGAATCTCTAGCACTAGTGTCACAAGAAACCTGTTGGCAACCCTCTACTCTTAGTCATAACAACAATATTTGAAAATAACCCAGATCTCAAAAGTTCTGATTTCAATGTTACTATATAAAGATGAATGCTAGCACCGTTAAATATAAGACGTTAGTTCTGTGCAAGCAAACGGCTAGAATTCTACAACCTTGAAATGCTTTCTGTATATAAGGCATTGCATCAAACAGCTGCACGCTCAGATTTTTATGTTGTCATTTACAACACAGATGAACTATCAAATACGTTCAGTTTTTTCCAAGAGAAAAAAGCAAACAGTAATTTCATTCAAACCGAGAATTTTCTTCCCATCTTTCTCTAACTTCCTGCATTACCCCTCAAATGTCAAAATCAGATAGTCTGTGGAACATTATTTATTACAAATTAAATACTTTAGTAAATAATAACTATCAACTTTAATGCCTCTTTGTAACATTTGGTTGAATATATTTCAGCCCTATGTTCCTGGTAAAGAGTGATCGATCTATGTAACATGCACAAAAGGTGTTCATAAGTACAAATATGTAACCCTTAGGAACATTCAGTCTAAAAACATACTCTTTTCTCTAAACAAGTAGTTAGCAAATGGGGGGGGGGGGAGAAACTTAAGTTACTGAAAATATTCTCTTCAGTATTTTATGGACAAAAATAAGATCCTTATAAGTTTAATCAAAGAATAGCCGAGTTCAAACAAAACTATATTTTAATTTCCGTAAAAAGTCTAATAAGGCAACTCCTTTCAGACTGGAACCGACAGTGCTCATTTATTGCGCCATCTACCCCAGGCCTGACATGCACATGTTTATCAAATTTAAACAAAGGACTTAATGTACAATGTAGTAGGTGGAGTAATACAGTAAAAATGATGGCAAGAATGGTTGTCAGTCAACGATTTGGTGATTTAAATCTATTACAAAAAAACTTACAGCTACAAATGAAAATTCTAGCCAGGAGTGATTCTCATGTCTAACCTAAAACAAATCCAAAAAATACAAACATTCAAATACATCAATTTAAAGAGTTTTTTTTTTAAGCATTCTGTATAATAATAGACGTGGTAGAGGATTCTTAAACGGTAGAAATGCCTCTTCAACTGTAATCGACTGTATTCAGTGAAATGATGGCTCTGTAATGTTCTTAAAGAGCTAAAAAGTAAGTTACGCTGTATGAGGAATTGCAATAACCCGTTCTGCTCTACGTGCAAAAACTTGATAGCATCTCTAAGAGAAACCTGCCTTTTGCTTTCCAGTCTCCTTGTTAAAACTTGCTATTCAAGATTTTTTTCAAATTAGAAAATTACCTGCCAAAAAGAAAGTAAGCCACAAAATCATTTTAGAGACAATGACACATATGAACAAGACTTTAAGGTGAGAAAGAAAACAAGAAACAGGAGGAGGGAGAAACCAAGTCAACCACTGGCCTCAGCTTACAAACCAACTCAGGCACAGAGGGACACACACATTGGTGTTTTTAAAGTGCAGAACGTAATTTATAAACCAATTTCATCTTTGGGTGTTTATTCTGGTCTAGAATGCTCACATTCCATTACTGCTAGTTCCTGCCCTTTCTTCTTCCCAGGCATGTAGTCAAAACAACAGAAATATCTTTTATTTTAAATAGACTTTATTTTCTAATAGTCTTTCTATATTTTCTACCAAATTCAAACTAAGCATGAGTTTAGCCACATGCCTACAATGTGTTGCGGTTTCTGTCATGAAGTTGACATGACACATATCCCTAAATATATGTATAGCCAACCACAAGTAAGGAGGCATTGTGGGAGTGGGAGGCAGACAAGGGTGGGGAGCCAGACTGCGTGAATGACTCTGGGGCAATAAAACAAAAAGTTATTTTTACCTAATAAAAATGCGTTGAGAGTACAGTTCAATGGACTGTCCAATGTCTCAGGGTTATTTCACAGAATGTATATAAAGCACACGAATCAGATTTCACTCAAATTCTGTATACTTCTGGATTCAAGTCCAGACATTTTATATCCACGACTAACTGAAAAGTTTTATGAAGAATAAAGGATGAACTGGTTAAGGGTCACTTGGACACTTAGAGCAATTCGTATTCTTGAAAAAGATGTGGACTTAAGAACTTCAAGAGAAAGAAAGGTAGAGAACAAGTTTCACATACTTTCAAGAAATGTTTACTTCATTTTTAACTTCTTTTCCCCCTCCTCCATATTAACACCTGAGGGAAGCGACACCCCTAGAGGTCAGAGCTCTGTATAAAGAGAAGGGGATGTCTTGTGGTTGCACATCATGTAAGAAGGTGAAACAGTGAATGGGAAACAACAATAAAACCACACGGACACCATCGATGCCAGATTTGTTCACACCAAGTTGCATGCTCTGTACAAATGGTCAAGTAATTCACAAATTAATGTACTTCTCATCACAGCAGAAACTATTCCCAACTGAACAAGTAGATTAAAATAGTAAGCTTAATAAAAATGTTCTTTTGGAGCAAAATATCCACTTTATCACTAGGAGAGTTCACACACTATAATCTTAAATCTACTGTGAGCTCCAGCTGGGACTTGAGGCTCGCCGCCCCCGGGGGGGGGGGGGGGACAGCCTGAAGCTGATATGGGAACAGGAAATCTGAAATGCGGCCCTGTTTCCTGCCATGGAAATATTTTCTCATCTGAATTCAAGTACTGGAAAGTCAATCCAACAGAAGTAAGTCTTCAAAGATGCAAACAGATACTAACCATGGATCTAAAATCCTGGTAGGTCAGAGACCTTTCTAATGCGTGTTGGCACGAACATGATTAAACCCCACAACATGCTTTCTAGTGGCAATCTAAAATCTCAAGGATGTGCGAGTTATCCCTAATAGATTCCTAAAGAAATTTCATAAAAATTGTTTTAGATTTTCCTTTATTTATGTATAATGTGCTCATGTAAAAAAAATCAGTATTATTTTACTGGAGTAATACATTTTAATAGCACAGAACAACTCTTGGAAGTTACAGAACATGTTAAGACATTTCTAAGTTTTCTGTTTATTTAATTTCAGTGGAAAATAGTCCATTGGAAAAGCAAACTTTCCCTTCCCCCTAGTATCCTAAATTATCTGTATAAGTTAACTTGGAATTTATCTTTACAAAAAAAAAAAAAAGATTTTCAAAAATTTTTTCTTACAGAATTAAAACTAAAAAGAACTTAAAAAAATATGTACTCTCAACATTTTAACACAATTTTTGCTGTCATTATATCAAAGTTACAACACACCAATCATAATCTACACGTTCTATATCAAAGTGAAGCTTGACTTATTTAAAATAAATTAATTTGAAAAAACAGTCCTCACAGATTCCCCCAAAAATGAAAAAGAAAAATGGATACACATACTTTTTTTTAATGACTAAATGCAACCTTACAGGTTGAGAACCATTTCTCCGCTGATTTCACAATGTAGGGTCTCATCTCAGAACTTTGTTAAGGAATAGTTGAGACACAAATAAAAAACAGGTTGCTCCTTCCTGGGCAACCCAAACAAACTTCTCTTTAGAGTCAATATTTAAAATGCAGGTTTTTAAAAATTGTTTGTGGTCAGCTGCCCAGCATTAAGTCTACATTTCCATCCAAGAATGCCTCCTAGGAATTCAAAGACCAGAACCCCTCTTGATCCGCACACACCCTTGACAGAAGAAGAAAAAGGAGAACAGTTCTCTAGAAACTAAAGTTACCCTATAGAACATTTCTAAAGAAGGCTCCCGCCAGAAGCAGTAATTTTTGTTACTCCTTTCCTGATGGATTTGTCCTTTAAATGAGTTTTCTTGTGTGCATCCGAACACACTTGTTTACCTGGTCTTTTTTCCTTGAAGGCTTGGTGAATATAACACACCAAAAATTACAACACCGACGCAGAGGCCATGGAACACACTCTGAAAGTTAAAATGTTTACAGCGACTACAAAGGCAGGATAACAAAGGCAACAAACAGCCCGTCAGAAGCCCCCTACAGCATTTCTGAAGGCAAAGGAGAGCTCCCATTCACACGGAACGCTATCACCATGGTGGTGGGAATGCAAACTCCACAGAATGGGCTGCTAGCTGTCAGCAAATAAGGGCACGATTATGAAGCAGAACCAGTATCAGTAAAGAAAACTTGGCTTCCTTTCCCGCTAAAGCTCATCTGGTGGAAAGACTGAGGTTAAAAAGAGGCAAGCAAGAAAGGATTTGGTAGAAGGAGAAGAAACCACTCTAATTCTCCTAACGAATACCACTTGACGGCCCGGGCCCCCGCAGCTGTCAGACGGGCCGGGCTGCGGCGGGCGGGGCCGCCGACCTGCCGGGGGGAAAACGTCTTACTTACTGAGGCTCCTGTCGGGACGTGGGCCGGAGCCTGGAGTCCGCTCAGACGGGTCCCGGCGCCGGCTGATATCTCCCGCGGCCTCCCCGCGCGCCGCCTCCGCCTCTGCGGCCAATCCCCGGAGAGGCCGGCCGCCGCGCCCCGCCCCGCCCCGCCTCGCGCCGCCAGTCCGGGCCCGGCTCCCAGCGCGCAGCGCCCCGGCCCGGCCACACCCCTGGCCCCCGCCCCGCCCCGCCAGTCCGCTCCCGCCCGGTAATTACTCTAATTAGAAGTCTTAGTCTCAGCAGTTAAACAATGTACGAACCAGTCCCAACACAGCCTGCAATTCAAGTGGCTTTGAGAACAAAGACAATCATAGCTGTAGCAATTTTTCCCCTAATTTATAGAATGTGAAGACTTTCTCTCTCTGAACGTTGTACTTAAAAAAAAAAAAAAAAAGTTTAACCTCTGGTATACATGCCCTTTCACAAAGATATCAGCATTTCTGTGGAAAAACACCAGCACATACCAGCTACATGTAACAAAAGAAAAAGAAACAAATGAATATTAAACTTGTAAGTTTGATCCCTCCTGCAGAACCAACGTTCTTGGATCACTTGGAAGTATGTAAGATGTACAGAGACGTGGAAGGACTGTTTTTCTAACAGTTTATAGATTATATGAATGAAAGGGAAACAAACTACCCGGGGCATCTTTCTAGCAAGCAATCTGCTCAATTCTTTACTAGTACCGGTGAAGGTTGCTAACTGTTCATACTAATATCAGCAGAGTGGCTACCTTCCTATCCAAGGGAGGCAAACACCACAGGATTGTTTCCTGGGTGCAAGAGCAACAAGCTTCAATGCCTAATGACTGGCATGTTCGCCAGAAACAACCAGAATATTTCAACAGCACACAAGAGGCCAGTCTTGTTTACAATCTTATAGCAATCCCAGTAGATAAAGGTCACCAGAACAGATTCCAACAACAAAATCAAACACTGCAACTACCATCAACTACAGTAACTATTTCAAAGATTGGGAGAAATGTATTTATCAGGAATAAGGCATTTCTCAAAGAGAGATATACTTCACAATAAAGTCAAAAAGATAACATGGCCCCAAACCCAAGGAACTCTCAGGAAGGGATGCGATCAGGCCTGTTTTCCCTAGAAAATTATAATAGCCCATTCACAGCTCTTCTGGGTATTAAACTCTTTGTGCTAGCTTAAATGTACACTGGAATTTTCAGGATGAGTAAAATTATAACCGTAAAGTATGTGTTAGAAAGACTTTAAAAAACATCAAAAACAAAAAAGCCTTTCTTACTTTACTTTCCAGTACTAATTTGATCTTTAAAGCAATGTGCATCCATTTTAGAAGAATTACTCAACAACGCAGAAGTTTACGTGAATGATTAAAAAAAAAAAATGCAATGAACTATTGGAGAAATAAAAGCAACCACTACAAAAATGTTGCACAAAATAGGGTATATGTCTCAAGTCTTTCCCTTTCATTACATTTTTTTTTCCCAAACACAGATTTTAAGTTTTTCAAATTTTCAGGCATAAGTACAATTTTCAGTTCCACTCCATGCATTTACCAGGATATACCTGAAAATTTCTCCATTTTTAAATGAAGGAAATCTTAACTGTTCACATTATGAAACACTAACTTAGTGCCTTAGTTTGTTACAAAATGTGATTTTTGTTTAGCAGCTGTTTGCCTCTCTAAATGTTAATTAAGACAAATACCTGAACACAACTTAGTTTCATTGCAGTAATCATTTAAAAAGTTAATCTCTTTTAACAAGGAAAACAACTAATTCCAAGTTAAAACAAAGAAACAACTAAAACCAAATGGAAACACTTTCAAATGCTAATGTGCCTACCCCGTTTAAAAGGATAAAGCCCTGAATATAAGATAATATTCTTAATTAAACACTTAAAGTAGATCAGGTGCTTGCGAAATACATAGAAAGGACTTCCCAACACTTGTTCTGCAGATGAAATAAACATAGTGGGCAACTGAGAACCAACACAGGGAGAAACCTCTTTCAGAAAAAAAAAATATTTCCCCCAAAACTTATCCTTCCAAAATTCCCCACTGAGCCAACATCTAAATATTTAAATGGCTTTAAAGTCTTCCTTAGCTAAGCCAATCTCTTTGCGTACAAGACAGGACAGCCTCCTTTAAATTAGTAAAGAACATTAATCTGCTTTTCAAAAGTGTAAGAACGTAAAAATCATTCAATATAACACTTTTTTAAAAGTTTGTTTGAAAAATCCATGTTATCTTCCTTCAAATAATAAACAAATATTCCGCAATAAGAGACAGAAAAGAATAAAGAATTTTTACAAAATATACCAAAATGACTCATAAAAGCAAACCCCTAACAGCCAAGTACCCATGCTATCAGCCTCATCACTGACACAAACTTATTTTAACATTTACTTTTAAAACCAAAAAGCTACTGTCGATTAAGCTATTGGTCAAAGCTGCAATTTTGCTTTATATTACATTGCAAGGTAAAGAGCAAGAGTTAAAATAAAATACCACATATCGTCCTGAAAGTATCTCCACTTAAGGCAGAGTTCTCAACATCAGAGGTTTCATTTCTCGTTGATTCCAAAACTGTTTGCTCAAGCTATTATTATAATTACCATTTCCCCCTTTGGAAGCCAAATCAACAGCCCTACTCCATGAAATTGTTATTTATTGGGGGGGGGGGAGGAAGCAGTATTTAGGAAACGTTTGCCCCCCCTCCCCCTCCTAAGCAGAGCGCTGTCCTCTGAGGGCCAGCACTGGGAAACCACCTGCGCAGCACTCTGCACTCCCACCTCTCTTCAAAGCGGGGTGGGGTGGGAGTGGGGGTGACACCTCTCCAAGGCTTTTCAAAAGCAAGTCCCTAAACGCCAGTATCAATTCCACAGGTCCCGCTGGACGATGCTGCCCGAATTCTACACGTCTCGCTCCACGCTGTCAACCAACTTCACCTAAGTTTAAAACGAGGGAGGACTACACTGACATCTGTCCCCGAGCACATTTGTCTCTGAAGCAAAGAATGACCTAAGTTAGAAAGCAGGGGACAACAAATTATGAAGGGTGGAGGGGGGCACAAAATTAAAGTACCTAGCTCCTAGGAGCCTACGGCTGTTGCGTAGAATCAATGCGCGAATAACGCTCTCCGGTTACGAAGCCGAGACCCTGGGTGAGCACGCCGGATGCCTCCACGATACGCACAGAAGCCTTTTCGCCAGGAGAACGGAGCACCCAGCGTCCACCAGGAAGGCGCAGTCGGTCCCCGCAGGGAAGAAGAACAAAAGGGATTTAGGGAATCTCTGGGGTGCCCAAATGCCTGGATCCGAAGCCGGGAGCACCCCTAATACAAGAAGGTTTCAACCAAAGCAAGTCGTGTTGGCTCTGGGGCCCCACCGGCCGCGGTTCGTCTTCCCCGACCCGGACCCTCACGCGACACGAATCGCCAAGCCCAGATAAAGTCCGCTCCCGCGCCAGTGTCGGGGCGGCCTCGCAGCCCGAGAGTGGGCCCATGCGCCGCAGGGGTCAACCTACCGAGGGAGCGGGTGGTGGGCGGGCTGCCGGGACTCTCACGGAGGGGGCGGTGTCGTGGTTCCGCTCCGGCCCCGCCCAGCCTCCCCCCAGGCCTGCAGGTGTCTACCCGGCCGCGGCACCCTCCCGCACCTGGCTGCACCGGGCGGGACGGGGGGGGGAGCTCTCGCCTGGTGCAGGCGGTAAGACTGCCTTGCCTCTCTTTAAACACAAGCGTCCTTTTCCTCCGAACACAAACAGCAGGCAGTAGGGGCGCCTTCAGCGGGCGAGTCAGAACCCGGGTCTACTTGCCTAATGACCTTGGGCGCAAACTGCCAGTTCCATTCTCGCATCCCCCAAAACTCTACCCAACTCTTAGGGTGTCAAGAATACTGGCCAGCGTACTTCTGGGCTCGTGACCCACTTTGGTCCTTGGCGTGAATTTACAACGGCCCACCCTCCTCCCTTATGCTTCCCAAGAACCAACTGTGCCCACAAGGAGACAAGGAGCGTAGAGCACGGAGTGAAACCGGTGACTACCAAAGTTAATCACCAAACGTAAACCAAAGCAGCTCTTCATTCTCCCTCCCTCCGTGGTTTGTAGCGCCTCCCGTTGTGCGGGCCCCAGGGCCTGGTCAGGCCTGCGTGATGGCATGGATCTGGATTATAAACCCATGTTGCCCAACCCCACCGGGCAGGTGAGTGTCGCTTACGCACAACTCTGATTCTGGCCGCCTCTTCTCTCTGTTCTCTGACACAGTGACCTGTATGCCCCAATGTGTGTCATTCAATACGTTCATTTCCAGTTCCAATCCTCTCAGCCGGTCAAGCTTTTTTTGCAAACTGATATGAATTGCTAATAACCAGTCCCTCTGCCTGGAATGCCCTCAGATCCCCCTAATCACTTTTCAGGGGCTACCTTTTTCAAGAACCCTTCCAGAAACAGTTTGTGCTTCCTGGGTTTTATTCTCTCCCCTATTCCCACGTGAGCAGTCCCGCTCTGACGTATAACAGAACTGTCAGTGCTGCTGTGCACACACGGAGCTTCTGAGCTCCTGGAAGGGCCCCCGGAGGTCTTTTCTTTCAGTCGCCCCACCCTCAGCACCCAGCACAGCCAATTTGCATGATGCGGAATTAATGTAACCTGTCTTGCAACAAGATCAAAGTTTCAATCTTGTGCCCATTAGCACTGATTTTAGCAACTAAAATGACGAACATTTGTTAAAACAGGATCAACTTTAAAACAGAAATTCAAAGATAATTTTTTTTTTCTTTTTTTAAGCCTTACACCATTAATTTCACAGGCAAAGAAAGCCATTACAGGTAAATGTCATATCTACTTCAGGGACATTTTCTACTCGGAAGCTGTTGACAGCTTAACCACGGCAGCTCCGCTTTATGCAAATACAGATGGTGCTTTTCTCCCAGAGAACTTCACACATCTGCTATCTCAGTTGATTTTGCCATGGCCTTGCAGACATGGGCTCACACCACCCAGGGCCTTCAAAAGAGATGACTGGGGCAAGGGCCCACAGAAAAGTCAAGCCACTTACACACAAGAAATGCACACAGTGCTTAAAACTATGTAAAACTTTTACAGATGTGAGCACCAAAAAGGATCTTTATAGTGCTAAAAACAGAGTATCTTTGTTTTTTAAATAGAGTATCATTTTTATTGGACATTCTCCTATGAAGTGGGGTGTTAATGACAAATTATAACACAAAAAATTCACAAGACAAAACATTAATTCAATTATTCTCAAGTCAATGAAACTATAATTGGATCATTCTTTTGAATAGAGAAATGCCATTTCCCCCCAAGCTAAAATTATACATATGTGTATGTCACACTTAAAGTGTCTTTATATTTACTAGTTGACATTAGATATTACAGTAAAATAGAAACCCACTCAAGCTAAAAATAAAGATCTTTTTATTTATTGGTGTTACATACCATGTGTGTTCATGTACATATATAATTTTTCCAGATAGTAGTTATAAGAAACCTTAGTAAGAAGCTATGAAAACCCACTTCTAATACCACACAGCCTGTATCTACTATCCAACTCTATGAACTCCTAATTCACTAATCTCTTACATTATCAATACTCTCTAGTGTGGTAAACAAGATAATGGCCACACCCTGATCCCTGGAACCAGTGAGTACTTTAGGTTGCCCGGCAAGGGAGAGTTAAGGTTGCTAATCAGCCGATTTAGAGATGGGATGATCCTGGATTACCGAGTGAACCTGATGTAATCACAAGGTCCTTAGAAGTGAAGAAGACAGGCAAGGAAGAGAGAACCAGAGAGACAGTAGCGTGAGAAAGACTGGCCAGGCCTTGCTGGTTTTGAAGATGGAGGAAGAGACCATGAACCAAGGACTGCAGGGACCTCTAGAAACTGGAAAAGGAAAAGAAGTGGATTCTCCCAGAGCCTCCAGAAAGGCCTACTGACACCCTGAACTTCGCCCAATGAGAATGATTTTGGACATCTTACCTCCAGATACTGTAGGTAATAAATCTGTGTTGTTATAAGTCACAGAATTTGTGGTAATCTGTTACAACGGCAACAGGAAACTAATACATGTGGGTTCTAAGTTCCTCTTAGAATCAACCTCACTGCTGGTTTGTGTTTGGCTCAATATGTGAGGAAGATAAAAACATTCTTTAAAGGCTCTCAGCTACACCTGCACTCTGACCAGTTTCCTCCTAAGAGGGGAGGATTCCTTCCTGGGCCCTCCCCTCATCCCCAAGGACACAGCTTCATAGGGAATTTCAGGCTTGACTCTAGTGGCTGAGAAGTTTGCTGGAGTCGGTGGGCTGAGATGAGAAGAAAGCTGGATAGGGGGTCTAAAAGCCCTTTAGGGTCTGGTTTCTAACTGCTTCACTGCTTTTCTAGTGCCATGGAGGCCAGGGCAGAGCATGTCAATGAAACAAAGGACAAACATGAAACAAAACGCCATGGGCAACCACGTCTTGATCAAATCTAAGAGTGATTCAAGTTAATAAGTAACATAACCCCACCACCTTTTTCATGGCTTTAATTATTACAGCCAGTAAAAAATATTCAGGCCATCCCTGTTTAGTGATGTTTTATTTACCCCTAAAGGCTAAAGTCTTCATTAAAAGCAGAAGAGTTGTGTTCAATTCAACACATATGGTGAGATCACAGCCCAGTTTATTATAGTTTTTTGAAATGTTCACTCGCCCTCCCCCCAAAATCCACACAATCGAGGAATCTGAATACACAGCACTGCAATTACAATTGGCCCGTATCAGATTTTTAGTACATAATTGATTTAAAACACAAACTTATTTTTGAATAGATCCCCATGGTTTCTATTTTTCTAGCACAAATCAATCTTTTCCTAAGGCCATTTCTTCCACTGTTCAAAGGGAACAAAGCTGCTGTTGAAGGGGTTTTCCTTTGCCCCAGATGTTTCACTCAGGTGTGCTAAACCTGGCCAAGTTCCTGAATAGCCTGACACCGTGTGGTTGCAGAAGCCAGACAAAATGCCTGAGCTATAAAGGAACAGGTTAAGAGGACAGAGCAATCCACATGTCCACAAGATCAGTGCCATTAATTTCTTTTTTTTTATGGTATACAGACTTTATCACGGAACTGCCCAATTATGTTTTCCAAATTTCACACTTTATGTTTTCCAAAGAGAATTAATGAGCCGTATCTTTCCAGGTAAACTCTTCACTGAGGGAAGAAGTGTAATTCTTTGTCATGTCCTATATTAGAAAAGCAATTGTTTCCAATCATACCTCACTTGGATCAGTTTTTTTTTTAAATACCTTTGGCTCTCTTTTGGCATTACTTGGTCTGTGAAGCTAAACCAGCAGGAGAGGAGCTGGAATCATTCCAAATTAAGACCCTCCCTCCTGCAAGAGAGGAAGGCTGAGCGGGGAGGGGTAGTTCTGTCAGGAATGGCCTCACCTCCATGAACACTCAACCGGAGGGAGGGGGAAAGCATCCTTACCAGTAGGTGTCTCTTGGAGCACTTGGTCAGAAATGAGCAAAGGAGTCAGATCTCCCTGCTCTTTAATCCCAGGGATGGAGGCAAGTTCTGGAGAAGAACTGGAAAATGTGGAACCTCAGGCACTGGGAAGCAGCCCAAGATGAAACACACTTGGACCTGGGCCTTGACATTTTTCTTTAGAAAAAAGTGCTTATCATGTGGCTGTACAATGGTCTAAATGCTGGAAGCATTCAGCTGGAAGCTAAACTTGGCTTTGTGTTTGACCATCCATTTTTATTAGCAGAATTGCACACCGTGAAATACAGCCCTCCTTCGTCCCTAGTTCTCAGAAAACCATTCCTGATAGCAATGTAATTCTAAAGGGGAAAAAAACCCACAGGAAAAAGAGGCCGGGCATTAAATTTTACAAAGCACAGGAAAGTAACTGATGTTTGATTATGTATGGACGGTTATTCCTATCAATGTAGACACAAGCCTATGGGAAGGGCTTGGGGAAGCAGGGCCCTCTGGTGAAGCTGTGGCCTCAAAGCCACCTGACCCCTGTGCTCCTCTCCCCTCCTGAGGTCCTCTGGAACTGAGGAGAAACCGTCTCCACCTGGTGCTGCTTGTGTTCGAGGAGGGCTAACAAGACCCGTGCTTCCTCTTCTAGCCCTTCCTACAAGCCCCTACTGCTATTCTTATTATATTCCCAGAATTAAATTAAATTAAATTAAAATAGCATCCTTAACATGCTTTAGTTCTGTGGGAAAAGGAAATATATCAATCATGTACTAACTTAAGAAATTTAACATCCTGAAAAGTTTTTACAAACTCTGAGAAATAAAAAATAATGTCAGCAATCTTAGTCTGCCGTTACAAGTCACTGTTCTTGACAGTAAATAACACCAGGGGCCATTTTAAAGACTTAAAAATTAATAACATGAAAAATGAAGGAATGACAATAAACAAACATGATGTCCATAGCAGGGGTAAACAAATTAATAAACTCTTAAATTGTTTCTATTGTATAGCCTGCCCTAAAGACTTTAGGAGAAGTATTATTAAAGTAAAATGTTGTGGGTTTTCTTTTTGTTTTTAAGTACGTTTCAAGCCTAGTGTGGAGCCCAGTGCAGGGCTCGAACCCATGACCCTGAGATCAACATCTGAGCTAAGATCAAGATACAGCTGTGTAAAAATATGAATTTATTAACCGTTTCTATTAGTAACACAGTATATTGATTTATAATTTGCAAAAATAGGACTCTTAAACCCGCCAGTGCAGTTTAAATCACTTCATTTTTGTCCTGTGAAAATAAAGATTATCTTGTGGACACCTCCTTTGAATACAGGACATAATACAAAGATGGCAGGATGTCTGGCTTCCTCACTAAAGGAGAGTTTTGAGAGGCACTCAGTGACTTGTCCAGAGGCACAAAAGCTAGAACCCTGCTGGCAGTTCATCCCCAAAGCCTCAAACATTGTTGCTACTAGACAGAAAAACTCTCCTCATAGATCTTAATGTTTATTCTCTAATATTACCTCTCTTTGGACCTTTCCCAACTGATCCACACTCCTTGAGATGCAGACTCCCAAAGTGCATAAAGCATACTGTCTGATCCCCTCCCAGCCATTGCACTATTAGATATTTAGAGGCACTGGGCAAATCCCCACAGGTGTCCCATTCAACTTCTGTCTGCCCAGTGGATCCACAATAACCCTGCTTTCAAACCTAGGGCTGGGAGTTTCCCACATGAATCTAAACAGTGCCTGGTCTATCAAGATCACTGCGACTGCCACATTTACTGGCAACTTTATTAAACCTGCCTCACCTATAAACTCGCCACGGTTATCTTGAAGTCCGAATCCCCAACACCAACAGTCAGCCACAGTGATTCAGGGACTGCTCCTATCACTTCCCTCCCTGTGGCGGTGTAGGCCCCGATCCATCCAAACAGGACTCTGTGAGTCCTGAGAGCCGCTACAGGAAAAGGTAAGATAAGCCAGTATTCAAGAAACCATCCAGTACCCCTTCATGGACAAAACATGCTGCTGTCAATAAAGAGATCTACGACTTCTAACAATCTTAATACAGGACAAATTAAAAATACAGGAAAAGAAATCTCCCTTAATGAAAGAAACCATTTCCATGAGGAGATCCCTTCTCTTGCAGGGGATCCTGGAAGCAGAATACCCACGATTTGTTCATACCATAGAAATATTAATCATTTTGCAACAAAAGGAGTTATTTACAGCTGCTTTGTCTTCACTTCCTAGATTTAACCACCAGAATCTCTAAATAGCCAGGTAGTGGCCTGGATTTGTTTGCTGTAGTTACCAAGAGTTGTGGCAAACAGGGGTTATGTCATTAGGCTTTCTATCATTGTATTCAGGAGGGGTTTTTTTTGGTTGGGGAGGGGAGGGGAGGGGAGAGTTTATATGTTTATATTCAGATTTAAAATTTCTGCAAGTTGCCTAGAAACCAAAGCACAGAAGAATTCACAGTCTGATGTATGTGAAATTGCAGCTGCTGGAAACAGCATGTTCTCCCAACTACACTCTGGGCTGGGCTCATTCCTATCTAGCTCTGTCATTCAAGGTTGATGGGATCTAGTTTTCCAGGGCGTTTGGTTTAGTTTATACCATCACCTTTGGTATAATGACAGGAATCAGTGTTGTTTTCCACCTTGCTTGAATGTACTTTATTCTTTAGGAAACTTCCGTTCCTTCTCCTGTCTCAGGACAGTACGTACATGTAGCTTTACTTTTGAGAGATACAGGCCTTGCACAGAGTGAGGATGGGTGGATGGGTGGGTGGGTGGGTGGGTGGGTGGATGGATGGATGGTTTCTCACACTGAAAGCATTCTTCACGCCAAGCAACTTTCACCGAAAGAGCTCCATGTATTCTGTACACATTGGAGGTGCCAACATTCCCCACCATGGCACCATACTCCTGGTCACATTCGGTAAGTAGGGGCCCAGTAATAATGCTGCTCAGGATCACGATGAATCAGCAAGTGAAGCCAGATAAACGTTCAGGAATTTATGAGCTTGTCTGCCAGGTAATGGGCTACACTATACAGATAAATCACTTATAATGTTGCCATAGTTTTCAGGATTAAGCACTTCCTTCTCCAGGAGCGTCTGAAGGACTGCAGAGAGCAGCTGAAGAGAAATAAACAGCACTTACGGGCTTTTCCTTTCTAGTTTAGCAAACTGGACGATTTACCATCCTGTCCCCGTCCCTCAGCCATCTCCTGGAGGCACTATGCCCAGAACAAAGATGATGCCTTATTTACTCCACAAACTGAGAGGTGGAGAAGAAAGGTGAATATTCTAGGGAAAAATGCAAGTTAAATTTCTGTAGCACACCGGAATTCATCAAGCTCTGGTGCCCAAGATACGGTGTTATTTTTTATACTATAATCTCAAACAATACAACCTTTACAACCGAATGTGGCAATACTTCTGATGACTTATATGTCCTAAGGACACAAATATTTTCTGTAGTTACTTGTATAGCCTATTATTTTCTATCAATGAACTCTAATCAGCTTTTGGGTAAAATAAGCAAAGGATGACTTCAGAAAAAATTCTTAAGATAAAATAGACACTGATAAAAGAAAATCCTTTCTTTTTTTTCCCCAACTTAAAGGCGAACAAAAAAATACAAAGATGAACAAATAAATACATTTTTCCTGAAACATCATAAAACAGTTATTCATAACCAAACTACCAATACCGTTCTGAGGTCATGCTGGTAAAAAACTTCAAAAGCCTCTGTAGGCTCTCTACAATCTTCATGCCCACAGTAAGGCTGGAGACACCTCACACATGTGTGATGTTCCAACAGAACAGGGGCATCCAGGTTTCAAATGAAAAGTTTAACAGATGCTACCACTTTCTGCAAGTAGCGCATTCAGAATGCGCAACCTGCCCAAACGCAGTGAGCATCTGATCCCCTAACAGTTGAGTTGGCAAGAGAGGGACATTCAGGGCCTGGACTGCTAAAGTGAGCTGTGGCCAGGCTGGGACAAGGAGGCCAAAGGGCTCTCAGAGCCACAGCCCTGCCGCCACCCCGGCTGACTTCCAGCCCTGTGGTCTCCAGGTCAGATCTGGAGCTCCTGGGCCAGGTTTCCTCCACTTCTCCGTTGTGTCACGCCTGGTGACGTCTGCAACAAACTAGTGTTCTCCCTGCTTAAAACAAAAATATCCCCACCATTCTGGTAGCTGCTGAAAGGAATACAACACCACACTTCTGGTTTTTAAGAGCAAGTAAATACACACGTTTTATGGCCAATTACATATTAAGCTAATTAGGGAGCAAGGAAAGATTTTTTACAAAAAGATTAAATACCTTTATAAGGGATGAAGGACATTCCCCCACCCTCCATTATGATTCCTGTCATTTTAAGGGTTGCTACTCTTAGAAAGTTATTTAAAATTTAGGATTTTTTTCCATAGGTGACAATTAAAAGCAAGGACCTTGGAACCTGGGTGGCTCAGTCGGTTAAGCCTCGGATTCTTGGTTTCGGCTCTGCCCTGGCAGGGCGGGGCCTGCTTGGGATTCTCTGTCTCCCTCCCTCTCTTTCCCTCCCCAACTTGTGTTCTGTCTCTCTCAAAAATAAACAAACATTAAAAAAAAAAAAAAAATCAAGTGAAGCCTACCAAATTCCATCTTCAAGAATTACAACCTCAGATAATAAAATCAAAAGATTGTATTTTCATACTTTCAAATAATTAAATTACAAAAAATGTCCTTCAGAGAAACCAGTAAGATCTTGCAAAAGCAAGCAAGCTCACTGGAAGATTCCAACTGCCCTCAAGCTTAGAGAAGCTTAGGCTTACAGGAAATGTGCACACACAAAATCACAGGTGCATCCTCATAAAGGAACCCTTAAATACAGCAGGAATTCTTAAAAGACACCTCAATTACGAGATAGCAAAAATCTGGGGAGATTTAAAACATGAGTATTTGTACAGTCTTTTGTATTCAAGAGAGTTCAGTGTGACCAACGTCACAGGAGCCTCTCCCCGGGGTCTGCAGTCTCTCATTTTCATTTTCTGGATGAAGCATCTGAAAGCATGTGGTGTAGGGGGCGAGTCTGGGTCAATGAATGATGAAAGGGCAGTGCCTGCTCTTACTGACAGACAAGCTATGCTACGCACTGATTTCTTTTAGAAAATATTGTTGGGCGGCTGGGTGGCTCAGTCAGTTAAGCATCCGACTTCAGCTCAGGTCATGACCTTGTGGTTCATGAGTTTGATCCCCACATCAGGCTCTGTGCATGACCACTCAGAGCCTGGAGCCTCCTTCGGATTGTCTCCTTTGCTCTCTGCCTCTCCCCTGCTCACACTCTTTCTCTCTCTCTCAAATAAATAAACATTAAAAAAATTAAAATATATATATTGTGTGAATCTGGTGTCAACGGGATTCATTTTTAAAAATAGCAAGGCACCAGTTCAAAGGAAATTCCTTAGAGAGTTACTACTGCTTAGATCTTCAAGGTGTTCCAACTGGTCCTCAACCTGAGTTAGTTTCTGACTGCTCCCATAGGATGCATCTTTGGGGCAGATTTTTCAAATACGCCAACAATTAATGTCCAGTTTCAGGGAAAAAATGAAGTGTGACTACTGTTAGAAATGTTTTTCTTCCAAATTATTAAACGAAATGCTAGATGTATAGGATGTCTTCCCACTTCCCTCCCAGGTTCATAACAAAACCAGAAACATATCAATCAATCCAATCTAGCCTTTAGCAAGAATCACAGCAAGGCCTGCCTGTCAAGCTCCTCTTTCTAGAGATGTGTATTACATCACCGAAACAGTATGTGCTTTCTCTCAGTGTGGCTCATGTGAAATCAAGGACTGTCAGTTGATCAGAATTGAAGGCATAATCGTTCCAACCTTTCTCCATTAAAAAAACATGAGGATATTTACATCTTCCAAACAAGTGCCTTTAGCCCACATAAAAACTGATGAGCCAAAGGAGGCCTCACAGGCCACAGTGCATGGTTTAAGGGAGAAATTATTAATGCCCAAGTGCAGTTTCAATACTAGCTCATCTTTACTGTTCAACTGTTTCAC
Organism: Acinonyx jubatus; assembly: GCF_027475565.1. NCBI lineage: Eukaryota > Metazoa > Chordata > Mammalia > Carnivora > Felidae > Acinonyx > Acinonyx jubatus. The sequence goes on from NC_069391.1 coordinate 64,359,709, forward strand.
CCTCACCCTTTATGCCATTTCTGCCCCATTTATTGTCTCAAACTGTAAGGAACATGGTCTCAAATTCTCTCACCTCTGTGATCTGTGTCAGAAAACTCAATTTGTATTTACCAGTTTTGCCCTTTCTTATATCTTGATGTTATTTTTCAAGTCAACCTATATTACCAGGAGGGAGAAAATGGGGGTGAAAAAGTATGTTTTAGTGGTTGTCTGAACCCATTCTCCTTTGTGAAGGATCCACTTTATGAAGATACCTAAGCTCTTATTCAAAAGTGTAATAAGAATAAAGATGAAGTAATCACTACTTACATTTTGGCTTTGAACAAGAAATAAAAGTACGATTAAGTTTCAAATATAACTGAAAACCCCTGGTTTTCAAATATGCACCCTAAAGAGAAAACAACATGAATGCCAGGACTCGGAACCAAATCTCTAAACAGAAGACAAAGCAGGGACACGTGTCACCAACAGGTCACATAGAAAGCAAGTCTCTTAATTTAGGGGACAGAACTGCACTAACACAGGTGACAGCAAAATGGGCAGAGAACATACAACATGTTAGAACCCCTACTTGATTAAGCAAATGATGTGGTTTGACATTATAAACTGCTATGTACAGTATACTAAATTTAATGCCCAACACAAAGAACTTTGGACATTTGACTTCTGGCTATATGATTTTTATCATTTCTGTATATTAAATTGTTATGTAACTCATACTCTAGTCCCATTTCTGATATGGCACAAAATAAATACAAAAAACAGCACTGTGATTCACTGAATCTTGCCAGATTCAACATAAAGCTCATATTCCTAAATGTCAAATATTCCCAACGGGATCCTTCTGGTGAAAGGAATATTAAGTAGACTAAATTTATTATTAATTAGTGTCAGATAATTAACCTAGTATTTCATTTTCAAAGAGGGGAAACTGAGTTATGGAGTTAACATGAAGAGTCACTGACCGATACAGAGAGGACCACACACACGTAAGCCCATCAGTGCTACTGGGTTAACACGTCACCTGGTGGAGAGGCCGTCTGGTAGAACATGACTGGGTGGAAGGAGAGGGAAACCGGACAAGTAGATTTCGCAGGACGGAAGGAGTCACCAGGTGGGGTGCAGGGGAGCGGGGATAAGAGAGGAGAATGGAGAGAGGAATGCTGGGCACCCTGAGGGGACGAGCCACCCAAATCAACAGGTGGGGGGAGAGGCTAGCACCAGAAAGGGGAACAAGGGTATCAAAAGAAGGGGTGAAACGAGGACACACTAGGTGGACACCTTGGACGTGCCACCCTCCAGCCTCTGTGACCCAGTAGGAGAGAACTGCCTCTGAGATTAACAGCACATGGTAGCAGGGCTATTCTTAGTGATCTGTGCTGACTGGAGTTGCAGGTACCTGCCCTCAAACCACGTAAGGCGTTCCTCTGACTCCACTGTTTCTAACTGAAATCTCCTCAGAAACTACACTGGTGCTCTAAAAAACAGCCATTCTAAAACGAACTCGGGTGTTCCAGCACTTGGCACAGTATCAGGAAAGCCCGTCCCCATTATACACACACACATGCACACGCACATCCACAGTCAGTAAAGACCTCTGGGAATCTTTCAGGGCAGCACAGCCTATAAAATCAGTGAGAAGGCTATTTTATCATAGAGTAAAGGCTATTTCATCACAGCACACAACTGGGTACAAGAAATCACCCTGCCCTGACTTTATTCAGTCATGTATTTACCGATTTGTTTCAGAGAACGTGTCTCTATTCCTCAATAGCACCTACTGTTTACTGGTTACAAAAACTAGCCTCTGGCACTCCTGAAATGTGCCACGACTGAATCCCGTGCCTCAGAAAGACCTACAGAGCAGAGAGTATGCTGGAGGAACATCAACTCTTCTGACCAGTCCCACTGGACACCCAAGGTGAGGGTGAACAGCGAACACTGCTGTCTTTCCAAGGACAGAGAAAAACATCTCCAGATTTTAGCCAGTGGCTTCTGTGTCAATAGAAATACCTCTGAATGGCAGAACGGCAGACCGTACTTAACTGAGAACATACCCACGAGGCATGTTTTAAAAACAGGGCTATGGGACCCTCTTGTTTCCCTGGAGGCAAAAGCCCACTCTGCTCCAGAAGGGATAGGCTTTCTGATGAGCCACAAGGCCCCACAGACTGCTGGGTGTGGAACAGCTCCTCCGCACCTGAGGAATACCTGGTCGACCCCAGGGCCCCAGGGGGGGCAGGACTTGCACCTACAGCTCCAAGAGGGGTGACCCAAAAAGGAAAGCCACACTACCGGAAGCATTTGGCCCTGGTTGGTCAGGACAAATGGGGCTTTCTCAGACATACACAACAAAGTGTGTTTTCAGGCACACTGGAGAGTTTCTGGGCCACTACACATGAGTCTGATATCCTTGGACTTGTGCCTTCTGATCAAGCCCCTTTCCATGTTATGGTTAACACAACAGGATGAGAGAAACCACAAAGTACAAAAAACTACAGGGGACTGAGCAACTTATTCATGCCCCCTATAAGCACTGGAAAAAGATGTCTTTAGCAGAAACACATGTAATCAAAAGAAAGGGTGGGGGCTGTGGAACACCCAAGCCCCTCAGGGTGGCACAAGGTCCACAAACAGGATAATCCTCCAAATAGTGGGGACAAGTTGAAAGATGGGGGAGCAGATAGCATTTGCCTGTTGGAACGGAGATACATTTCCAAAAATGACCCTCAATGACATGATCCAGTAACAGTTTAGGAAGCTCGTGTTTTAATTCTGCCACCCTCTGGGAGCTGGGCTGGGAAGAGTATTCAAGATGCACAGGGAAGCTTCTGCAATTCTTTGGTTCCTCGGGGGACTAAACCCCAGTGGCCCCTTTCATTTTCATGACTGTGCAGCTCTGACGTCATGCTCCACCAGCTGGCACTGTTAGGGCATTGCCAAGGAGCTGTGCACCTGACCTTTCACGGAGAGCCACGACTCGGCAGGTTATCAGCTGCTGTAAAATTTTTCTAAGGGACTTGCTTTCTTCTCATGTTAAAATGAAGACCTACTGGACATCACATTCTGGCATGCTGGGAACACGTGGGCCGTGCCTAACCAAAATATGTCCTGCAACAAGAGAGAGCCTACCTAAGACTCATGACACTCTTTTTAAACTAAAAAGAGTAGATGCACCAAGAGCAAAAGCAGACAGACACACTGACTCCATTTAAGCCAATACTGGTAAATACTGAAAAATCCATTCATCGCCAAAATAATCGCCACTATTCACCCACACAGATTTGTGTATGACATTCACTTTGTGTGGTAACACTACCAGGCCCGTGACGATGTGTGTGTGTTTGCGCACACGTGTGTACCTGCACACCCCAAGGATGAAATGGGCAATGCACATGCCAGACTTTCCACTAGCCTGGGACAAAGCCTCTCTGGGAGGGGTTTTCACCAATGTAGAGAGCAAGATAGCCAGAAAAGCCAGCCTGGCTGCAAAAAAAACAACAAAAAAAAAAAAACAAAAAAAACCAAAAAAACAAACCAGAGGCACGGCATCAGTTATACCCCTGTTCAGGACTCAATTACACTACTTTGAAGTTAAGACTATTTGCATTTTAATAGAAGCCAGAAAAGACAAGATGGCTGTGTAACTGCATATTCCTTAAAAACAAGCTGGGAGTATCAATTTCAGCATAACTCCTGAAGTGGAACAGAAATAGCCCCATATTTAACTGCTGAACAGAGGCTCATCTTCCATAGTTCCCATACTGTGACTGCAAGCTCGACCCACAAGTCATGAGGCGAGCTGGTAGCATACCCTCAGATCCTGAAATGGATGTCTGTCTGATTCACATCGAGAGAGGAAGCTGAGACACAGCATGTTGCTGCCACTGTTTACATCAGTGGCCACACGCAGAAAGTCAAAGGTAAAAGGAGTAACCCACAAGCGCTGGACACCCACTCCTGCCATCCATTCGTGAGATGGTGACATTGCGTTTACAAAGGTTTACTCTAGTACACACAGGGTCATTTCCACACAGATTTAGTTAAGGTACACAAGTCCCTGGGAAAGCCAGGATTCCAGCATTCACTGTCAAGCAAGTTAACTTTTTATGAAAGGTATAAAACAGACCTTTCCAAAAAGGCAGAATTTCAAAATCACTGAATTCAGTTAATTAGGAAAAAATAAAAAGTAGCCTGAATGAACCACCTTTGAAGTCATAAACACAAAACACACTCCCATTCTTTTTCAATAAGTTTTTTCACTAAGAGACTTAAAAGACAAACACCAAAATGTTAAGAGTAAGTAGCTCTCCGGGTGACTGGATTACTGTCAGTTTTCAACCCTCTTCTTGATCCTTTCCTGTATTTCCTAAGTCTTCTCTAATTGACAGTATACCACTTTTGCAACAAAAAAATGTTGATTTTCTTGGCTCACGTTGGTTTGAAACGGGAAACAGAGCTAAACATGCTGAAGTAAAAATACAGGAAAGGTGCCACACAGGAGAACAAACTGAAGTTACTTTGTGTAGAAACTGGGGACATACCACTCTGCACCAGTTAGCTCAGCACTCGATCTAGATGTCCAACAATTCGAGCAACATAAACTGGGATCCCCAGAGAGCCCACCCAATCAGCCCCGTGGGGCGGGCATACTGTGGCCCAAGCTACCCTGCAGTGTCATTCAGATTTTACCAAGAAACTCTCAAAGGCCTACGCATGGCTTAGTGGAAACTCAAGTTGTTCTATTAACAGTGGACTTGGGTTATTACAAATAAACTAAATTAAAATTAATTCCAAGTCCCTGCCCCAGTAAATCTTTCTCAGGAGCTTCCATGAGAAAGCTGAATTAATTTTTTTCCCTCCTTGTGTCCCTAATAAGCTGTTGGAGAAGGCACTTATAAGCACTGAAATGCCCAAAATATCAGTAACAATTAGAAGGAGAATAATTAGTATCGGAAAATCTGCAAACTTGAATCAGTGCTAAGATCGTTAGGAGCCGGTCAAATATCACGTCTCGAAAACCCAGGGATGAAGAGGGACTGGCATGGCACAAAGTGGCCCAGAGTGATGACAGGCTGGCAGGTGTCGGAGGGCCCAGGAGGGGAAACCGTCACTCACAGGGAGAAGGACACTTGCAGGTGAGGGCTCCGAGTAACTGCCCTGCTAAGAAAACACAGGCCCGAAGGGGCTGCTCCAGTGTGTATCAGGGGGCACAGCTCCTTGTCAGGAACACACACAGACAGAAGGGCCAAGGCTGTGAAAACTGAGACTGGTAAGATGATTTAATGTGTGCGTCTATGCAGCGCCCCTAAGGAATTAGGTAATGTCATCATGAAGCCTGACAGCTAAGTTCTTCACTCTCCACTCTGCATCTCTTCTCAGAAATACGTAACGAGCCTCGTGACCATCCCCCCGCCCCCCTTCCCTACTGAGGGGAGGGTTCTGCACTGGAGGAGACAGCAAGTAGTCCCAGGGAGTACTACAGAGCCCACAGGAGAATCCATTTACAGCAAAGGAGCACAGCTCAGTGACATGCAGCACCCCGCCCTCCACAGGTATCTGCAAACTCAGCTCCCCCTGCACCTCCCATCACCTGGGACACCCCCTTCCACACACACCTGTAACATGGACTGAAAGCCTATTGGAACGTGGAGCCAACGGCTCTCATGGTATCAGAAACAATGCCTCGCTTTTAAAACTAACTCAAAGAGAAATCTTTAGATAGCCTAACACACATACCACAAATAATGGGAGGGAGAACTTAACAGAATGCCCCATCTGTAACATAAAGGAGAAGTCAAAGGAAAGCAGGTCCAAATGTAGTAATGTGCACTGCGGTATGTACAAACCCGTGAACCCTAAAAGACATAATGAAGCAATGAGAGGCCTGAAGAATCCCCATACACACACAGCTATTAATGCAAACTGAATCAAGCATGCTGTGTAGTTACTCAGACACAAAAGCATTCCCACTGAGGACAAAGTTTTCTGAAATGGCAAGCACTTTGGGGAAAATTCAACAACATACAATCCTCACAGATTTACTTGGCAGTCACATTCCTAGAGAAAATTGGTAAATATTAAAACTGTGTATACAAGAGAGTTAGATTAGAGCCAGGATTTTCACCTGTGTAACTCTCCAGCAGGCACCTAGACGCTGAGGAAAGCAGCTGATTCCTCACCACCCTGAGAAGAACTACGACTGTAGGTACACGGTTCCTGGATGCAGCCCACTAATGGCCACAGTGCCCCCCAACTGCCGTGATAACCACATCATCCTCATGGGGGCGATTCTGCCCCTTGAGAACTACTCCTTTATACCAAACTGCTCCCACATGTCAAAGTGCCAGAACAGATATGGAGACTAGGACAGTTCATGCCAATTGTATTCAGCTGCAGTGGTCTCTTCAGCCATCAGGACATAGGAGAACATCTCTGCTGCTGTTTCCTTCCCATGGACTTCTGTCACTTGGCACTCGGGTACCCCTCTCATCCTTTCTTCTTGGGAGGTCAGGTGCTCTCATCCCTGAAAAACCGTTATCTTTATCCAGTCACTGCTAAAGCCAACTCTGGACAAGCACAGATTCAAAAGACAAGCAGGCCTGCAGGTGTCCCGAGGCACCCATGGAGCAGCCACAGACATCACCCAGGAAGCTTGGCTGTGACTAGGACGTGCTTAGAAAATGCTTATTTGATAAGCTCACTGCCAGAATAAAACACACCTGCAAATCCTAGAGTACACAAAAATAATAAGCAACTTTTACCACTTGGTCTTGAAAGTGCACAGAAATACCTGCCATGTCAAATTATGTGATAAATTATTCCTCCACAACTTTTGTGATGCCTCTGGAAATGGCCCAGATTCATACAAAAACCTCAACTTGCATTTTTAACAAAGAATGCTTAAAAGCTACCTAATTCTATAAACTAGAAACTTACCATTTGATTATTTAAAGTACCATAAAACATGGTTCTACAACACATGTGTCTACTCTATATTAAGACAATCTGTATAGTTAGAAATATAAACTTGGGGCGCTTAGGTAGCTCAGTCGGTTAAGCATCTGACTCCTGACTTCTGCTCAGGTCATGGTCTCACGGTTCGTGGGTTCGAACCCCGAGTCAGGCTCTGTGCTGACAGCGTGGAGCCTGCTTGGGATTCTCTCTCCCTCCCTCTCTCTCTGCCCCTCCCCCACTTGTGTGTACTCTCTCTCAAAATAAATAAACTTAAAAAAAAAAAAGAAATATAAACTTATAACCTTTTGTCTGAACAGAGAAACTAAAAACAAAAGTCCAAAAAATAAAATCCCTTCTCAAAGTAAACTAATTTAATGTTGAGACAATTAACAGCACACATACACACATACCCTGCATACTTCATATCAAGTCCACACACACACACACACACACACACAAAACATAATTAAATGGAACACTGTAAAACTACTGCAAACTATTGCACCACTGACTGGTGGTAGACCCCGGAGATTAGAGAAGACAGAGTACCAAGGACTACAATTTCGGTTAAATTGTGTTAACAATGCTTGAAAAATTGCAAAAACACTAAAACAGTTTCTACCTTTCTTTTATGCATAGAATATCAAATAAAAGCTAAAAATTAAGGTTATTCCTTAAATATAGCCTGTGGTTAGGGTGTGGAGAAACTAGAACCCTCATACATCACTCACTTCTGGGAATGTAACAGGATATAGCTTTTTTGGAAAACAATCTGGCAGTTTCTTAATAAGTTACACATAAATTTACTGTAATACTCCTAGGCACCTACCCAAAAGAACCGAAAACACATGTCCACACAAAAAGTTGTGTGAGTCTTTATAGCAGCAGCATCTATGATAGCCCCAAACTAGAAACAACCCGAATGTCTATCAAAGAGTGAAGAGACAGACAAAATGTGGTATATCCATCCAACAGAATACTACTCAGGAATAAAAAGGAACAAACTACTGACACATGCTATAATATGGGTGAACCCCAAAAACGTTATGTTAAGTGAAAGAAGGCAAATGTATTAAAACCACATTGATTCCACTGATAGGAAATGTCCAGAAAGGCCAATCTATATGAAGAGCAAGTAGATGACTGGTTGCCCATGGCTGGGGAGCAGGGGTGGGGGGAAATGGGGAGGGAGCCATTGCTAATGGGCACCAAGGATCTTTCAAGGACGACGGAAATGTTCTAACACTGGAGTCTGGTGATGACCGCACAACTTGGCAAAATTATTAGAAACCAATGAATTACACACTGAATTTCACACTATTTACATTACACAAGCTGTTGAAAACATATACACACATATACCCATAGAGCCTACAGCTGAAGCTCTGGACAGCTATGAAATGTTAAATCTGTGTTTTGGTCATCCCTCTCTCTTGATTCCAGACTGGAAAAGATGACATCAGGCCATTAACATTATGAGAATGCAGAATTTTGCTATTCAATTTCCTCTTAAAGATAATAAAGGAGCATGGCAGGGAGGGAGGCACACAGGGGGAGCAAATAAATCTGCTCTTTCCTCATTATGGAGTTCAAACCGGGTCATGGCCCTATTAGCCGGTAACTACGAGTAGCTTACTTATTACTGCACACTGCCGGCGGGGACTGTGCTGGGGCCTGGGAACGCAGAGTCCACTGCCCTATGAACATAGGACCTTTGTAATAGGCAAACCTAGGCCAGGCACTAGGATAAGCATGCTAATGGACACTCTGAACAATTAAGAAATGAGAAACTAGGGAAATGCTTATATTCAGTTTATGTGCCGAAAATCTAACACAAGCCACTTACCTCCCAAACCTCAAAGTTAGTTTTATTTGTTAAAATGGGTACCTACTTAATAATTTTACATAACGACAAACTTCAGTCTGGTAAACAGGCACACCGTGTACGATGCCCTAAGACGACCTAGCCTGCCTTCCCCTCCCATCTCCTACCGAGTCCACTTTTGCCAAGCACCTCCTAAATACACTCACTGCTTTGCTCAGCTGGGCAGGGCCTTGCAGCCAGGGTGCTAGCTGCCTTCACAGCAAGGTAACACACTGGATGGCATCCGGCACCGTTCCTGTGCACAAGGAACAGGTTCTGGGCACTGTGGGCTGATGGAAGGGGCAGGGTGACAAGCACATGGAATAGCCCTCTAGGAAATGGGTCATGGAAGAAACAAGGACAAGGACAAGGTAGTCAGTATCCAGAATCTCTGACCATCCATAGCTAGGACACCAAGACTGCTCCTGCCATCTACTCACGGGAGGTCCCGCCGCAACCCATGATACCTGTGCCACGTCTACGGACAAGCACCTTCAGGACCACCTTGTACAAAAGTTTCTGAGTAGGAAAAATAAACAAACAACGGTAAGTACACAAGTGATGAGAGGACCGATCTGATAGAAATGGTAGACAATTATCTTCTGTTGAAGTTGGCAGGATAAAAATCCATCTTAAGAAAAATGAAATGCTGTGAAGAACAGTAGAATGAGCAGGAAAACGGAAACGCTATATTTATCCTCCTCTCTCCCACCACTCTTGAGTATTTCCTCTATTTTCAGAAGCAATAAAACCAATAAAACTGTTCCCCCTACCAGCAATCTGCCTGTACTCGAAGACACACTGGCCGGCAGGGCCCCCACTTGGCCCAGAGTATAGGAACATGCCATCTCTGGGGCAGTCAGTGCTCACACGGGGTCACAGTGCTGCCCTCTGCTGAGCTCCCCCCCCCACCCCATCCCCCATGAAATCCTTCCAGTGGCTCTCGCCACTCACAGAGAGGTAAGGCACTGCTTGGGAGAAAACGGGGACAATGTTCCAGCGACCGCCTCCTCAGGGGGCCCCACAATGCCCCTTACTGCTAGCAAGCCTGCAGCTGAACTGCTGCTGTCAACAGAGGTAAGAATATTCCAAGAATGCCAAGGACGAATGAAAAGGACCAGCAGTGTTTTCCCATGATTCATTCCCCTCGTTCCAAACCTACTTTCTCTCTCATTCTTGAATCTCTTATTTAAAATAAACTTCACAGAGGAAAAGTAGGGATCAGGTGAGTAAAAGCAGCAACGTGCATAACCTGATAGAGCTAGCTGGCTAATATAATGTTGACATGAAAATTATCCTACATAAAAAAATAATTTCTTTCCCATAAAAAATTCAAGCCTGTTCATAATTTAGAGGGTATGTGGAGTTTCAATCCTTAGCAATTAGGGAGCAAAGTCAGTCCACTGGGTTTTGTCCAATGACCCTTTTAACTACTTGAAAATGATGTCTGATTATCAAATAATGTGATGGCTTATCTATAAAAACTTCTTTCTAAAAAATATTGATTCTTGATTTACATAAGCAAGGACATTCTGAAAAGCCTTTTTAAATCATGCATAATACATTACTTATAGTTGAGAAAAACACTGGGCCCATTTCTTCAGTGTCTAAGTGGGTTTCTATTAGTAAGTCTGCGCCTGGGGAAACTCACTATTCGGAGCCAGCTCTACATAAGAATAATAGTTATTGTAAACTCAGACCTCTATGGTTGCTGGGGGGCGGGGATATCTCAACGCTTATTTTTGATAACTTCCTGGAATTCTACAGTGCTCAGACACCAGCACTGTATTTCTGGATAGCCAGACATTTTGATGACTGAGATGACTTTAATTAAGACCTCAACCCAAATCAATAAAACCTCTCTGAGGACTTCCAACTAAAACTGTCTCGGAGGAGCCTAGTGGAAACTTCCAACAGAACCCAAAGCAGCATTTGTCTAAAGTAGAGTGGCCCCACAGAGCAGACTCCTGGGTCAGCTTGGGAGAGAGGTGCACCTTTAGGCATAGCTGAGACCTGCCAGAGAAGTCACTGGGCTGCCTCCCTGGTCTTAATGCTGGGGACACTCCAGCTGGTCCAGAGATGCCAGGCTGATGTTCCCAACGTGGCCATTCTTCTGTGGCTACATTTCTTGATCTATCCTACTGCTTCTCAGGGCTCCTTCTGTTCTCTTAATACACCACATATGATAAATGCCTTTCACCCCTGACGATGGTATTGGAAAAGCCTATCACCAATAACGCTGATAACTAGTATCCGTGAACAATGATCTAGTGGCAGCTCTTTGCTAAATGCTTTACAGTAACCATTTTACGGATGAGGAAATTGAGGTTTACACTGGCTAGTTTGTCCAGGGTGAAACAGCTAGTAAGGGATAAAGATGGGATTTCAATTCATCTATCTGACTATGAATTCCATGTCGTGAAGGACAATAGAGGGGGAGAAATGTACTGTACCATTTCAGTTCAATTCTAGGAGCACAGATGACCCATAGGCATCAGTGGTGGCCATCTCCAAAGTTCTGTGGAGAAAGAAGTTAATGGAAACCACACATGTTCTGAGAAGAGGGGAAAAAAAGTGTCCATCCACAACAGATTAACATTTTTCTTGCTAAGAAAACTAGAGTCAGAAAACTTTGGGAGGTAAATGCTCTTGACACATGAACTCTTTCTACTGAGCTATTATTAAAATAACCACTTTATTTTGATTTTCAACTATTTCTGATACTAAAATGAATGGTCTTTAAAAAATGAGGAAGTGTTTCCATATATGCTGGTAACTGTTTTTCATAGGAAAAAGTCCCATCAAAAATAGCATAGAGATAACTCCTTTATTCTTAACCCTCTTGTAAATGACATGCCTCACCCTCCCGATTATTGGAAGTTCCTTTTGAATACAAATAATTTGAACACTGAAGTTTGCACATATTTATAGTACATCCCCTTCTCTTCTCTGCAACAGTACACGATCACAAAACAGGCTCGATACAAAAAACTGGAAACTGAGAAATTATGGATACATGTTCAAAATCTACAACAATCACTAAGTTTACTCTCCTCCCCTCCTCCTGTTTTAAGAATGCGAACACAAGAGTGAGGAGTCCTGCAGCAATAAGCCAGATCTCTCTTCTAGCATCTCCAACTCTAGCAGGATGACGGCAGTTCTCAGAAAAGTGACTACGAAGTTCAGCGAAACTAAACAAAAAACATATCTTTCACCCCCTGTTCTGGAGCCTGCTTTGCTCCACCGTCACTTTTTCCACCAAACCTCTCCCTCAGATGGCTCACAATGACAATGACTTTGCATTACGCACAGGGAGCATGAGTCAGACTCAAACAGTGCCAGCTGTGGAAACAGAGCCTGCAGCTTCCCTCTGAGATGGGAGACAGTGGTCACAACAGCAGGCCTCAGCCCTAACCTCCCCTGCTTGGAGGCCAGAGGTCGATGGAACAGGTAAATGTGTGTGCACATGCGTGTGTGCGTCTGCATGCATACCAACCAAGTTATATGTGCGTGCGGGTGCAGCAGTAATCCTTTGTTGAAGGACAGTTCAGCATCATCGAAATTTGTCTTATGATAATCTGGTGCTCTAGGACTGGGTAATGCTACTGTTGACCAAGCCACGGACTTGATCTCTAAAGAAGACTCAAAGTGTACCAGATCAGCAGTGCAGGAATCTCATCCCGTGCCTTCTCTCCAGCCCCTTTCATTTTGCTGGGAGTGAGGGGACAGGGTGCCTTCTGCAAATCTAAGGCAGCTCAGTACCCACTCCCCCTTTTCGTCTGCCCATTTGGGGCACTATCCTTCTGTATCTGCCAGCTGTGTTGCAGATAAAACACAAGCAGTTTTTCCCCTAGATCATAATATTCCTACTCACTTTGCCCTGCCAACAGTACAGCAAGTTCTGGGAACTAAACCTTTCATAATCCAAGTTCAGCACTGGTTTTATCAATACTGTTTTGGAGGTAGAGGTGGTTTGATTTGGCCTGTAAGCCACGAGCCAAGTCAGAGACACTGAAGAAAAACATAACTCTAAATGTGCGATACATCGAGGTAGGAATATGTAGAAACACAGAAAGCAGCCTTGCATTTTACAATAAACATTGAAGATATCTGCACAGACTGAAGAAAAGGCATTTGTGGGTGTGCCTTTACCACATTCCAAAATAAAATGCCTAGTAATCTGGTCACACTTATGTCTGATTAAAAAAACTACCCCAACAACATTTTCGTGTTGCAGTTGCCTGGCCTGTGATAAGCATCACAAAAACTTCAAATAATCTGTGCCTTGTAAAATTCACTCATTTATTATGAAAAGCAAATGTTCACGTCCACCCTTGCAGACACCCAGTTGTCTCACCATGAAGTCTTTCTCTGTGTTCGGACATGACTGAGCCCTCAAAATCAGACCTGGCCCGTGCCTACCCAAGCCTCTGTATGCTAGGAAAGGGCCCTCACTCCGAATGTGTTTCTAGGTGACAAGGAGTGGCCTTGTAGGGACATTCTGAGTCCCCCAGACCTTCTTTCCAGGCCTCCCGCAGCTGTCCATGCCCTACAACAAAACAAAGACCAGCGGGACCCACTTCTCACCTGGAGTCCAAAGCCGCTCTGCCCCCGTACCCTGCTTTGGGGGAAGTGCCCAGGTGAAGACAGCAAAAATGGGGACAGACGCGGGCTCTGGTTCCAGGTGGGCACTCCAGCCTGGGACCGAAATGTTCTCAAGGCCCCCGTGTTTTCACATGTAGAAAGGCTGGCCTTGGAGAAGCCGTAAGGTCTTCCCTGTGTCTAACAGCTCCATCCCGTATGGCCTCCCAAATAAAGTAGTGTGAAACCGGAGTTGTTCAACTTTCCATGGGACATTCCCCTCCATTTCCCCCCTCATGGTCCTGCGCGCTTAGGACCTCCAGTAGCTCTCATAACATTACAGCCCTGTGCACGCTCCTCCAGTCATTTTAGACAGCTCCAGGGGTGGGGAGGCTAGTTTCTGAAGTTCTCAACCTTTTAGCTCCTGTTCTGTGCAGCAGCCAGAGACCAAGATGAAATTTTTCACAGATCCAAAAACCACGTTCCCTTTTAACACTTAGAAACTCAACATGACCAAGAGTCATTTCAGAGAAAATCATCATCTCACAGAAAACTATCTAGAATTCACTTTTTGTCATGAAATAAACACTACAACTCTGGCCAGCAAAAGGCAACAGAAGTTAACTGGAACCTTCTCTTCAACATGACCTGCAAAGTGACAATGGAGTCGGGAGGTGTGCCCCATATTTAAGTGCTTTTCATTAGCTGGGTATTTGTATAAACCCCACCAGCCTTCAAAGGAACTTCATATCAGAACATTTTGGTCCAAAGAAACAAAAGCAATGACACATTGAGTGTAAGAAACGATTATAGACTGATCTAAAGCCGAACTTTGCTAGAACACAGATCTTATAGCCTAAAGAACACTTTGAGCACTTCAACTTGGAACACGAACAACAACACCTTATTCTACCAGAGTGGACAAACCGAAGAGAGACCCACATGAATTGATCCAGTAGCTCTGAGAAGTAGGATTAGTCTTCTTGAGTGAAGCCAAAAGACAGGGACTAAACATACAAACTTATAAAAGTACTACTGCTTGCTACATTTGCTGCAGACCAAAGAACAATAAGAAACTATGGCTGATTGTTTTAATTAGTAAATAAATTTAAGAATGTTTTCCTGCCTCACCGTACAGACAAAAAAAACCATATGACTGGTGTTACCATCCACACACCACAAGATAATCAGCCCTTCACAGTCATCTGAAGAGGTGCTGTAAAATGTATTAAATATTTAGTACATGCCAGCTGTTTTCGATAAGTCACCTCACTTGACTCCCACAAGGCTCTGGTGAGGCAAGCATCTACCCCCTTTGACAGGATGACACATGGTGGCACAGTCCACAGGGCCCACCTTGGGAGCCAGGCCTGAACCACACAAGCCTGTGTACTGCAGCTAAGGAGCACCTCTCCAAGACACTAGCACATCTCTGCAGAAAACAACTGGATTTCATCAGACAAAATTCCAGAGAGGATAAGAATGGATCATTCTACAAAGATCAAAAGAAAGCCACACCCAACAAAGCTATAAGGACAAAGAAGGCCCTGAGTCACAGGGAGCCATGAGTTGGAAAACAGGCTGCTGTGTCCCCAACTGCTACATGAGGACTCTAAGCTCAGTGATTCATTTGGGGATCTTGGGTGAGACATTTAGTTTCTCCAGGTACTGCTCTACTGCCTTCTGATCTGTAAAATGTGGGACACAAGCATATTGGGGTATACAAATACTTTGAGATCCTCACAAGAAATAAAAGTATAGAAAGCATAGTTCAACTCCCATGAGAATGGTTAAAATAAAGATGTCTGACAATTCCAAGGGCTGATGAGGAGACAGAGAAACTGGGAACCTTAGGAGCGCCTGGGTGGCTCAGTTGGTTGAGCATCGACTCTTGATTGGCTCAGGTCATGATTCCAGGGTTGTGGGATTGAGCCCTGCATCAGGCTCCACGCTGAGCATGGAGCCTGCTTAAGATTCTCTCTCTGCCCCTCTCCCCAGCTTGCACTCACTCTCTATAAAACAAAAAAAAACAAAAACAAACAAACAAAAAAAACAAACCACACACATACACACAAAAAAAACTGGGAACCTTAAACACTACTGGTGGAAATATGCTGCAGCCACTTTGGAAAAACAGTTTAGCAGTTTCTTGAAAAGTTAAACATACCCTTACCCTATGGCCAAGCCATGCCTAAAAGAAGTAGGTCTACATAAAGACACTTAAACACTATTCATAATAAGCCAAAACTGCAAAAAACCCAAATGTCTATCAAGCAGTAAACAGATAAACAAAATGCAGTCCACCCACACAATGGAATACTACTTGATAATGAAAAGGAACAAACACAAATATACGCAATACTTCTGATACTCAAAACAGGATGATAAATGGAAGCAGCCAGGTCCAAAAGACTAAAGTGTGTATGATTCCATTTATATGAAATTTGTGTAAGATGCAAAACTAAAGACAGAAAGCAAATTGGTAGTTCCCTGGGGCTAGGGGTCAGGATGGGGATTAACCACAAATGGACACAAGGGAACGTTTTGGTGATGGAAATGTTCTAAAACTAGATTGTGATGATGGTTGCACAACTGTGTAAGTGTCTTAAAACCCAACAAACTGTATGTGGGTGAATTTTATGTCATATAAAAGACACAGGACATTAAATTCAATGAAACTGTTAAAAGAGAGAATGAGAACCATAATCTTCTGTCGTCTGTGGAAGCACTCAGCATCCTTTACCATTAGCGTCAGGAATAAATGCTCACGCCATACCTTCGACACTGAAAACTAGAGTTTGTGTGGCTGACAGTTAAGGAGAAAAAGTGAGAAACCAAATTGTACACGAACTCAGTCCAGAGCTGTGACCTGCTTCTCTTCTAGATTTGTGCTGTTCCTTTTTGACTTCTCCTGCTCCTCATGGAGACCATGAATTTCTTTCCTTGGACATCAAATGAAAATGGTCACAGAAAGCGAACAGCATAAGCTTTCTGTCTTTCAGTTATAAAGGCGGCTGCCTAAGAGGGCTACTGTTCCTGTTTTCTGCGAAAATGCCAGAGAAGTACAAACATATTCTAAGACCATCTTTTCCCACTTTACATAGTTTCCTTGGTATTAACCACTGCAAATCAGGTTGTTTTCCTGCTTCGTGTCTATGAAGTCTGAACCTTCACGTACCCATGATTTAGAATTTAACACTCTGAAAAACAAACCTTTCTTGATTTGTAGAGAGACATTTAAAATGTTAATGATTTGGATATGCACTTAATGCCATTCAGTGGCTCGTTCGATGAGTCTGTGCTCATCGTCAGAAAGGTAAAAGGGGCATAGAATTATTTCCTTAATACTTTTCTTTTTTTTTAAAGGTCATGCTATATTTCTGGTGCTGAAACAAGTGCGATGCTTTGTGAATAACACGATCCAACGTTCAAGAATCACAAGAGGAAATGGGCTCTAGAGCTTGCAGTCACCATCCCTGATTCTGAAACCAAAAGTTTAGGGAAGGAAAAAACTCCAAAACTTAACGATGCAAATAAAAGGGCAAAAATAGAGTGAAACAGACTGAAAACCTGACATCCTCAAGCCCAGAGATAGCATGACCTGGCGGTGGCACTTTGCAAAAGCCGAAGGGAAGTGCTAACTGCAGCGTCAGTATGTTCTCGGGAAGACCATCAGAATCTTGAGAACCGAAATGCTGGTACCCTCAATTCTACAAAATAACAAAAGCTGAATAAACTCGAACAAATATTTATACCCTGCTATCATCCGGGACCAGACTTACGGATAACGCAAAATGCCCAAAGTGAGAGGGTTCCCTTTCCTTACAGAGATCCAAACTACTCTGTGCACATACCTGCGTTACCACTCATAGACGTTTGATTCAGTTCTGTTTCCCACTTTGTACAGGTTTTCACACCAAACTGTAAACTAGTTGAGGCCTATTTTCCATTCATCTCTGTATTTATGCATACTCCTTATTCGGGGTTTTGTGTGCTGTGGATATGCAGTTAAGTCAGTAAATAAATGGTTCAAATAAAAACAGAATTTAATAAGGAATGTGTTAAACATGGAATTATAGGCAGTATTATATTTCTAGCCTTGGGTTTTTGAATGATTCTGGTTCATAAGTGTTAGCAGAATTTCTATGATAGGTTCCAGCCTTACTTGGAAAACATGGATGAATTTATTTTTAAGAATCACATTTTCAAATAAAGACACTAACACTATTTACATGTACGTCAATCAAACCCCTATCTGTGCTTACAAATCATGTAAAAGCATTAAAGTGGATTCAGTTAATTCAGTTACCCAATTTCCCACCGCAACTTCCAGGCTGCATGTGTAAAGGTTGCTTTATCAAAACAAGGCCCAGGCGTGGAAACTCGAGTCCAGGGTAGCCTCAGGTAAAATGCATCATATACTCATGTCCTTAGTTTGTGCCACACTGGTTTGAATTTATCACATGCTGCTTTGTAAATGATCTTTGATATGTGTGTGTTTTATCTCCCATGGCCAGAAATGACATCTCCTGTGTCTCTGGTATTTTCCAGCAGCTTCTTACATAGGACTTATGTACAGCAAATCCAAGAAAACATGTTGGCCGATGAGAACTGACTTGAGTTTTCAGCCCTCATTATTTGAAAAACAAAAATTTTTTTTCCTGTGTATTGTTCTACACGTAGACCACGGTCATGTAAACCCAGTTTTATGTGGGAAACTAAGTGTGAGAAGAGTGTGAGTAGAATATAATGGAGGAAGTGTTTTCTACGTGAGATTCCTTCAAAAAGCACCACTGTTTTTAGGCCAGAAGTTCTCCACGCATGGGCACAGACCGCCTGCTTACCGCAAGGAGTCGGCATGCATTTATACATCGCTAAAATGCAGACAAAAGACTTCAGAGAATCCACTTTAGATTTATCCCAAATATAAAGCCAACTCAAGTCCAAATGCCCATAAAATACTCTAAATTTTAAAGTTCCTAACAACAGGGGACTTTGAAGAGTCACAGAAACTAAAATAAATGTAAAGCACTTTATATACAGTATCTTAGGTGGTCTTCAAATCCACTTTCTTGAGTAGCAAAAAAAAAAAAAAAGTTACCATTATTCTCATTTTACAAATGAGGCAAATAAAGCTCAAAAGCCAATGGACAACTGTGAAAACTAGCCCACAACAAGACATACCCAAGTAACATTTTTGGAATTTCAAGAAAAAATGATCTGGATGTCCAAGAGAAAAGACCAGGTCACTCTGAGGGGAAGAATTGAGACCAGCAGAAGACTTTATGCAAGACAATGGAGTAACATACTCAAGACACTTAAACAAAGAAAACATGAATCCAAAATTTTGTGTCTAGTTGAACTGACCCTCACATGGAAAGAGCACAAACTTATTAAAATGCAAGACCTCAGGAAATACAGTTGCCCCAAGCTCTTCCTGAGAAATCCACTCTGGAACTTGCTTCAAAAAATCCCAATTGCTGAAGATCAGTTATATAAGGGCAGCTGATGAGCATTATAAATTTACTTGCAGAATTAAATGTGATATATGTGATTATAATATGGGATTTTATAAAGCATATGGTATGCTATGTCTACATGCGCTGACACTGTAAATCTAGTACAACTATCAAAAAAAAAAGAGGAGGAAATGGGAAGACTGTATAAATACTGTCAGCTTGTTGGCTGTGTTAAAGGTGTTTAACTGGAGCAAAAAAACAATATTTCAAGTCACACGACAGAAGATCAAAAGAGGAGGGGCAAGAAAAGGTTAACATCTAATTTCACTACTGCTCACAGCAGGAAATCAATACACAAGAGCAAAAAAATAAATAAAGTGAAGAAAAGAAACCAAAATGTATTATTATGTCAAAGTAACCACTAGAACAAAAATATAAGCCTCCTAAATACCAAAAATGGACGAAAGAAAAATTACATCATAAAAGTATAAGAAAGAGTCAAGGCCAAACACACACATTAATCTTATCATTAAGGTACACTGGCCTAACTGGCCTGTTAAATGAAAGGATTTTCAGATGAAAGCAGAAGTCAAGTGACAAACTCAAGGAGCACATGATTGGGTGGCAGAGTTGGGACCAGGGTCAGGTCTTCCTGGCTCTGAGCTCTCTTTATAGAAGAGATGAAAAAGATGACCCACGACAACCAGGAAAGCTCTCCCCAATGTGCCTTCGTGAAAACCTCTGTCATTAAAGATCAAAATAATTAAACAAGAACTGGGACATTACAATTTTTAAAAAATGTAATCGCCAAGTATGATTTAGGAAGGTAAGTGCCATGTGTGGGAATCATTCATCTAACTCATTCAACAAATAGTAATCAAGGCTGCATGTAATCAGGTCCTTCCTAAGTGCTGGAGATAAAATAAAAGGCTTGAGTGTCAGTTCTGCTGCACTCAGAGACCCAGAAACGTAAGTGAAATACATGTCAGCTATACCTAAAGACACATAGTAGTGTCCGCCTCCTGAAATAGAAGATGAATGGAAACATTCACAGGTCCTAAATGACACTGACATCAGTAGGTACTACTAAAATAATGCATCTTATTACTGCCGTATGATGCTAGGCACAAAACAGCAATCATTAAAACGCCTGAGATGAGAATGATAGCCAAGTAAAGCATTCTATCACAGGAATGTAACTAATGCTTCCTATAAAAGTAACTAAAAAGGCATGAGATTGTTCTCTGCCCGCCTCCCTGTTCCAGCCACACTCATGTTTTATATTAAAATGGCTTTCATCTTTCATGGCACAGAAGAGTTGCTGGCTGCTGGCATCAGATCTGCTAAAATCAACAATAGTGTAATTATCTGCACACTTTCATGTGTTTTCAAAACATTCGCTGGCTAGGATTTTCCTCATTTAGAGATGCATCCTTTATGCTCATGGTCTAGGGCTATCAATAGCCTGGGCTAAAAAAATTTGTTTAAATCTTGCCCAAAGCATTCTTTTCTGCAGCAATTATTTGATTTGTTTATACCTCACCTACTTTCACAAAGCGTTTGCCCCCGTCTACAACATCCTCATAGCACATTGCTGGTTGGTGGTACTACTGTAATGGTACATTTACATGAGCGGGTACATGCAAAGCACTTAGAATAGAGCTTGACACATGACAAGTGTCAGCTATTATTATATTAATAGTCCCATTCACAGATTCTTTTTAAATTACGTGAATAAGTGCGTGAGGTAAGTGGATGACTGTACTTTAATTTTCTCCGTTATGCTAGTTGAAAATGGAAGGAATTTCAGTACACTCAAAATTCTTAGAACATTGTCTTAAAGGTGCAGATTCTTAAAAAAATAAATCTATGGAACAGATGAAAATTTAATGGCATAAAATTATGCAGATCAGCCTTCTTTCCCGAGGCTACCAAAAATACATTTTCTCAGCCATTCTTCCTCGGTCCAGTTTAAAAAAAAAAAAAAAAAAAGGCAGAAAAAGCCAAGATTTTGTAAAACCAAATCTACTTTGAGACCTAGGTATAGAGAATTTAATAAATTATGTATTTGCCAGAGATTTACAAGGAAAAAAGGGAGACCCACAAATAAGACCCAGTTCTAAATATTGCAACAATAAAATAACGAATTGCATATTAACAGCGCTGTAATTACTCTTTTTGTTAGGTTTCTTTGTAATTACTTTTAATAAATTACCCTGCCTCTCTCCATCACTCAAGTAAGTTGTCATCCAAAGGCACAATCAGTACAACACAGGACACAAAGCCACTCACAGATAGGGAGGGCGGCTGGTGCCTCAAGAGCAGTGACTCATTAGAACCCATAAAGCTTTTCTATGGAGATCAAGTATCAATGAAGCTATTGTAAGAGATTACAGCTATATAAATGTAGACTAGTTATGAATTCTCACAGGGCAGGAACATTTTCGAAAAGAGGCAAGGGCACCGATGCCTGGGAAACCACTCAACACCAATGCTGCCTCAGTTGCATAAGAGTGGCTGCCTGCAGCCTACCATTTTGCTAAATGTGGGGTAGCTCCTGTAAAGTGAAGGGACCCTTGGTTCAGCACTCTTTAAATTCGTCTTGTGCCATTTTCTCAAGCTTTGTATCCTGATCGCTCCAGAGTCAAGCCTAACACAGTCACCGTCTGCTGTTACAAGTCCAAGAAAGAGCCAGATAATTTTTATTAGTCTTAAATAGTTTTCCAGAAATCATAAACTTAATATAAAACAGACCTTTGTCACAAAAGACAAACAGCAGTAAAGCACTTTGTTAAATAGTTTAAAATTTGTACCTACCTTTAACGTGTTGAATATTTCAATATTAGAATTGTAATAAACGCATTTTCTTAGAACATATAAAATTTTAAAAGGAGCAATAAATGTGGCAAAATGCATAAGCCAAAATGGGTTCTATACACATTTTTTAATCTGTAAATTATTATTCATACCAAGATAATCACTGCAGTTCAGAATCAAATGTGAGGAAAGAACACATGAAGTAAAACTGAGGGAAAACTGCAAAGAAAACTGTCTGCATTTTCCCTTCTCAAAGACTCTGAGATGGCGACTAAATACTATAAAATCCACATTTTCACAACCATCTCTCTAGATCTTTATGTTTCACTCGATATTTCAAGGAAAATTTCACCACATTTTTAACAATCTTATGCTCTGGAGTATTGTTTTTAGGGTTCTGGCAGGAAAGAACAATTAAGGTAACCTTAAAGGGTGCTTTTGTTAGAAACCATTTGCACCTCGTGTTCCTTATGACTAATCGTAACACAGGCCAGACACTCAGCCTCGCCAAGACCACTAGCTTGGAAACAAACACACATAAAAGATAGCTTGTTAATAATAATAGCCAACCTTAGTATCACTGAATTTTCAATGTTCTGAAAGTCTGCCAATGAATACCTGTGACATTATATACACTCGATGATGACCAGAAATGAATATCTTAAAATTTATCCTCTGTACATTATCAGGTACGTATAAAACATGATTTCAGGTGCTTCTCTGCAATCTGAAAATTGGCATTTTCTTCTTCTAAAGGAATCATACGTCATTCACACATTCTTCTCCTCAATATACTATTTATTATTGTGTAGTATAGTATTACTAACCCTTAAAATAAAAAAAAAACACTATTTAAAATCTTTATATTTCACATATATTTATAAAAGTATATTTTTCCTTAATCTTTGAATGTGATGGATAATTTGAATTTTTGAATCAGTGAAAGATAAAAGCAGGGAAAAAAATGTTCCTCTTCCAAAACCAACAGCCATTTAGAAAAATCTATTAACATTATTTAAAAAAATACACATACAATTCACTTTTGCAACCACCATTGTTTCACTGCCCCTTGCAGAGCTGAGCCATTCTCCCTAAATTGTTCTTTGTGTAGTTGTTCCTGCTCTCCTTGCCTTTCTGCTGCACAAATTATTGAAACTAAATAAAAGGAACTTGAAATAACATAAAAGGAAGAACATCATAATGTAAGGAGAAAACACCTGAGGACCAGAAGCAAAAGAGAGGTGAGTTTGTAATTTAAAATGAAGAAGACAGAGAACAGTATAAAGGATCTGAGCTGCACCTAGTGGGAAGGGGGCTAAAGTATGAAGAGAAAATAAAATGAAAGTAAATATCAGGGAAGACAGAAGACGCGTAAGACAGCACTATGAGCTTCAGGAAGACGAGAAGCGAAACCTGTAAGACCGCACTGGGCCTCCGGTGGCTGGGTGGGAGGGAAGGACTCAAGGACTCGCACAGGAAGGAGAACAGCCTGGAAAGGCCAGGAGAGCATTTTAAATCACTTCTCCCGGTAGAACCTCTCACTCACCCAGTTTACTTTATTTCATTATTCGTTATTTTAACCCACAGCTGAGAACAGGGTAAGTTTGTTTTGCTTCCCCTTCTGAGTTCACTGAAAAACTCAACTCCTAGATCAGGCCGTGCCTACCACTTAGCACCTTCGTGATTTTCTTTACGGGGGGTGGGGTGAGGGGGACAAATACCTCCTGTAAGATTACATTCGCCACCTATAATTCCTCGCCCGCTGCCCGCTTCCAGACTGTGGCCTCGCACTGCTGCTCGGTTTTCCTTCCGCGGGCAGGTCAGGAGACTCTGCTCTCCACAAGTCAGTAAACACTGCAGGAGAAATGTTCCGACCCTAGCACAGTAAAACACAGACTAAGTTAACCAAGTTCAGTCAGATCTGGGCTGAGTCCCACGTGAGCCTGGAAGATGTAAATACAGACTTGGGGGATGGAGGAAGGGCGGCGTGGGGGAGAGACGGGGCAAAGAAAACAAAGTAGGCAAATAAAAGCGATGGGTAGACTGAAAATTATGCCTACCAGAAATGACTACCACTCGTTTTCATATTTTACAGTAATATAAAATGAATAAAAGCTGAAAATACCACAGTGTTACTTGAATGTTGTAGAAATAGACAGTGGATGCAGGAAAAAGGAGAAACTGGCTAACGTGCCTCTACTTGTCGCGTGGCAGACATTTAAAAACCCTTACTAAACTCAACAGAGAGTTAACTACTGAGATTCCTACTAACAGGTTCAAATCGTAGCAAAAGGTTAACACATGACCTCGGTTTAAATACTCATTACCACACAGAATTTGATCTGTACTTCAGAATAGACACTCAGGCAATCAGGGGACGGCACCCTGGCTTCCAGCTGCAGGGTGGCCTCTGTGCCTTTCAGAACTTGCTCTGATGCCCTTGGTCACTGATCGCACTCCATTTCACCTTGCCCTTGAAAATATCGCAGGCTTTGCCTCAGGGAGCTCCAAACCCTCTCTTGGCTGTAACACAGGCAAAACAGTGGGCAAAGGGCTCGGCTGCCTCGCAGAGCCAGGAAGAAAGACTGGACACACTGATAATTAATATTCTCTGATCCAACTCTGAAATCTCCCATCTTCTGACCTCTCTACCTCCTCCCTCAAAGCTTCAGCTTTCAGCTTCATTCTTTGAAATGAAGTTCAGTGTGTTGATCCCAACCTACTTCATTTTCGTATCCTCTTTAAAACTGTTGCCCACGTTTTCTAAGAAAAGTCAAACGTGCACCTTGCCCATAAGCTCTAATACACAGCCTCTACGGAGCCGAGAAGGCTCAGCAAAGAACCCCATTTTCTTGGTAGGTGAAATCCTCAGCACCCCCTTCTCATTCTCTGAAGGCGTCATAATACTTCAAGTTCAGATTTGGGGAGTGATGGTACCTAGTAATCCACAAAGGTAACGGCTTCCCTTCATTCACACCTGGCATACGGTCTACTTGAGTAATCTTATTTTTGGCTTAAAAAAATCATAGCTGGAAATTTTTTTTTGCAATACTAAGCAAGCCATAAAACTTTTCCCTTCTTTGGACATTTTATGATCAGATTCATCACCTTACATTTTTTAAAACACCTAAAGCATGAAAGTTAAACAAACACAACCTACCACAGCATGCCGAGGTATGGTCAGAAAACTCAAGTCTCTTCAAAATGACACCTTTTTCTATTACTGTTTAACTGAACTGACAGATATGACTCTGTTTAAAAAGGTTAGGGCTGGGGTGCTACTTTTCACACACTGGATGTCTCCCTACAAATGACCAGGATCCTAGGCCAGTTCTTTTCCCCATTCTCTTAGAAGCTGGCCTTGGTATCCTTACATGCACTCTGGAACTCTGGGATCACCTTCATTATGATGTGCTTTGTGCACATTCTCGGACGCTGCAATGCCCATACTAAGGCAACACATCACAGAAGTCAGCAGCAATGCTATCAGCAAGAACTTGGCTTCAGAACCAGGAGTGATTCATCATACATTCTAGCAGCAGAAAAACAACACCCATCTATTTTAATCCCCTGGTGCTATCAAGAATCAAAAAACAGTACAGTAATTAAGTAGGCGCAACAAAAATTGTATCTGCTACAACATTTGTGAAAACGTTATTCACTTTTAAGAGCTTTCAATAAAAGTCACTCAAAACAACAGACTATACTTACCTTATTTCATACTATTTATTACAATGACAAATCAAGTTTTAATTTAATATAATTTCAGGAGAAAATAGGTAGTCCAAACTTCTGCAAAGTAACATATTGAAATTCTAAATTTAGAAAAACAAGTTTTTCATGTGCTTTACAGTAAATAAAATCCCTCCTAGGGTTTCAAAAGAAATCCATCGTCTCCCTCCATTTTTAAGATTACTCTAATTTAAAGTCCCAAAGCTAAGTCAGTGTGCTGTGTCTATCACAACCGAACAGAGAAACCCGATGTTGTGGGCAATTTATTCAGAACGCCCCCCCCCGCCCCCGCCCGTCTAGAAGTACCTTAACAACTGCCATAATAACTACTACTGGTCTAACATAATAACGGAACCCGCTTATGTCCCATTGCTCTATTTAATGGACATGAAACATAGCTCCATCCGGGGTCATCCTCTTCCTGACAACATAGTACGTCCATAATCATTAGCACTGTCAACCAATTTTTCTGTGTAACTATGCACGTTAATTTACAGCCTACTGTAAATTTAATTAAAACTTAAAAAAAAAAAAAAAAAACGCTACTCTATTGTTGTGACCAAGTCCTCTGGGGCGGACAGGGAGCTTTCTCAAGAACTCCACCCGGTGCTCGCTCTCTCGGGGGCCCTACCTTTTCAAACAGTTTTTCGGTCTCCCTTCGCTTCCGTTTTCGGGGTCTCCGGTTCATTCGAATCCATTTCTCGACCTGAAGTTCAAAAACCACAGAGCATTTTAAACAGGACGACGGGTCGTCAGGGCCCTTCCTCGGCGTGAGAAAGAAACGATCGACCACCTCGCAACGCAGCCTTCCTGCGCTTCACCTGGGGAAGCCACGGGCACCTTCCGGGCCCGCTGGGCGGCCTCAGCGCCGGGGGCCCGGGAGGCGCGCGGGGGTGCGACGCACCCAGGCCGTGACCTTCGCCCGGGCCGCTCCCTCCGGTCACGGGCCCGGCTGCCCGCCCCCGCGCCGGTGTGCGCCGGAGCCCCCCGAACGGGGCCATCTTACCCACCGCGGTCGCGCGTCGCGCCGCGGGGACTCCGCGGCGGGGATGCGGCGCCGGACCCACCGCCCCAGGGAGGGAGAGGAGGGAGGGGAGCGCGGAGAGCGCGCCCCCCGCACTTACCTCGACGCTCACTTGCCGCGCAAGCCCGCACTCCGCCCCGGCCTGGCGTTCCCTCTGCAGCGGCTGCGGGGGAAGGGGACAGAGTCAAGTTTACCCCGGCAGCCGCCCCAGCCTCCCTCCCCCGCGCCCCACCAACTCGGCGCAGTGACCCACTACCTCGACCGCGGAAGGTGAGGGTGAGAGCCGGGACCCCGCCGCCCGCGCCCAGCGCCCGCCGCCCGGCCAGCCCGCTCGAGAGCAGCGGGCGCGCGGGGCCCGCAACACCTAAGGCGCAGCGCGGGCGGCGGGCGGCGCGGGGCCGGGGCGGCGGCGCGGGCGGAGGGCGGGCGCTGGAGCGGAGGCGGGGCCTGCCTTAAAGGTATAGGCGGCCGGGCCGGCCTCCCCGCAGGTCGCGCCCGCCCCCGCCCCCGCCGGCGCGTCCCTATTTTATTGTTCTCTTTGCGAACGTCTTTCTTCCTCTCCGCGAGTCCCGCCCGCGCCCGCGCTCCCGCGTCCTCCCACGCGCGGGCCGACCCGGGCGCGCACGCCTTACCTTTCCAGCCCCCACCCCCGCGGGCTCCGGGGGACCCGCGAAAGGGTTTCTCAGCCGCTGAGCGTGCCGGAGCGCGGCCCGGCCGCAGGAGAAAGGGCTTAGCTTGAGAAGTGCCCCCACCCCCGCGGCCAGGCCACCTCGCTTCTCCGGTCAGAAACCTAAGTGTCCAGATGGCCTATGCGGAGCGGAAAGGAACTTTCCTAGTGGACTTTTTTTTTCCGGGAATGGATTAGACGCCATTAAGTAGACATTTTTCAGTGGCCCCTCCGGACTCCGGGGCTGTGGCAGGTGACCTCCCCAGGGAGAAACCGGGAGCGCGTAAAGGCGAGCCCCGTGCACCGCCCGCGCTTCGACGGAGCCTACACGCCCCGGTTAAGCGCAGTAGGCACCGCACGCGCTCTGCCCATGGAACCCCACCTCCACCCCACCCCCGCCAGCGACAGGGGGAGAATTTAAAGGGGGACATTCTGTATTCCTTATTAGGGGAAAGTTTCCCCTTAGTTTGTAAAAGTCTGCGATACTCCAAGTTTTTCCGCCGATCCCCAAAAGACTTTCTTCCCATCCGCATCAGAAGTTGGCTGAACCAGAATGGGGGTGAGCGCTTGGGGAGAGGAGTCGGGTAGCATTTCTGTTTGTTGATCTTGACCATCCCTTTAACTTTATCGCATTTCTTTAAAGAAAATCTGTCTTGCCCTCTCTTTATTGCTACCCCATCCTTCTTTCAAGATCAAAAGCTTTAGATCAAAGCCAAGATCAAACTCACTACTTTAAATAGAAGCAACTTTGCCACGGAGTATTTTACACAAAGAGGAGCTTCTTAATGGACACATCAGAGTGGAAAACTTCATTTTATCCCTTCATCCCATATTCATAACTGGACTACTTAAAATTACATTGATGATGCACTTATATGTCCTAAAATAAACAACAGGTCTGCTCAAATGGGGGATTCTTAAGTGTTTGTGCTTCCAGGAATACAAAGAAAAAAAAAGTCACTCTATAGAGTTAGATAGGCACATTAGCCATTTTGTATCATTATTAGCTAAGTACTATGAAATGCGTGCTCATTTGGTAAAGATTTTTCAAAGTGGTAGTGAATCCTTATGTAATGTACAACTATCATATACAAATTTTCACTGTAAAAGAAATGCATAAAAATAGTGAATGTCTTGCAAATGTCCAGTGCACAGTACATGTATAGGCAGATAAAAGTTACAAATGATGAAGTGGATTATGTATATGCAGAGCTGCTTAATTTTAAATGGAAACAAAACCTTGAACTATTTGAGCTTCCACGCTGCTAATTACAGTTCCAGAATCAATAGAAATCTATATACTGGTAAACACTTCCCTTTACTCACTAGAATTTTTTTCCTTGGGAATTCACTATCCCTAAGAACTCTGCTACAAATCGTTCAACACTGACGTATTAAAACAGCACCCTGCCTAAAGTGGACCTTCCTTAAGTATCCTTTTTGTTGACTTATCAAAAATTTTTTGACACGTAGCCTTAAAAGAAACAAAAAACAAAATAAATTCCAACAATCCAGTAGCAGGAATGGATAACTATTGAAAATTAAATCCGACACAGATTTCTATGAAAGTCTGTTATTACAGCTGGATAGTTAGTACTTGAAGGCTTGTTTTCCCTTATAATTCTCATCTTATTGTAGTCTCAAATACACACACACACACACACACACACACACACACACACACGATTGTTCCTCATTCTAAAAATCCCACTGAGCTGCTGGAAAGATCTTAGGAATGGAGACCTGGGAACCCCGTCTTGCTGCCAGTTAACAGTCTTCTGTCTTCCTAGCCTGTGGCTCATGGAGAACCTAATGGCTTCTGGCATAAGCTGAGCAAAGGAAAGAATCCTACTGTCATTCTGTTCTACTACTACTACTTTAAGTAGATACAAGCTATGGTCCATTCTAAGTTCCTCCTAACTTGTCTCCTTTGTACTCATGCACCCTCATGACCACACCCATGATCCATCCTCCATGGAGAAGCCAGAAGAATATTTCCAAAGGTAGTTCAAATGATATCACTTTGCTTCACCAAGAATGTACTTCTTTCTCTTCTCTGCCTGGCTGGCTCCTACTTATTCTCTAGTTCTGACCTTAAACAACAACTCCAGAAAGGTCTTTCCTTATTCCCCAATCCAAATTATGTCACCCCTGCTATTCCTTCTAATAGCATCCTGTTTATTTCTTTTAAATTGCTTATCTTTTAGAGCTATTAATTTTTTTTTTATTTTTAATTAAAACTTTATTTTTTAGAGCACTTAACAGAAAAATTTATGCAGAAAGCAGAGTTTTCATATGCCAACATAACACACAGTTTTCTCTGTTACTAACATCTTGCATTACTGTGCTGCATGTTACAATTCATGAACCAATATTTGATCCATCATTAGTAACTACAGCCCATGGTTTACATTAGGGCTCGCTCTGTGTTGTACATTCTATTAGAGCTATTTTTTATTAATTTGTTGAATGTCTATCTCCCAAACTGGCTTTAAAGTCCAGGAAGAAAAAAAAAATAAAGTCCAGGAAGAAAGAGATACTGTCTCTTTTGTTGTTGATTTTTGTCCAGTCAATAAAAACAGTGCTGGCACATAGTAGATACGAAATACATATGTTAAGTAAGTGAGTGGAAGACATAGGAACAAATGGCTAAATGAATAGCGTATGAAATTTCAAGGGGAAGAGTCTCAAGATGAAGATCTTTCTAATTAGCTCCTGTTTGTTTTTCCACTAAAATACCTTGTTTTGTAAAGAGCCCAAAATTGTGCATTTTTTAAAGAGAAAGACCATGGACATCAGTTCATTGCTAGGGTACTTCTAAAATGACTTAAAAAAAATAAAAACAGAAAAGCAAAAAGAAAATAAAAATAGAAATGAGAAATAAAGATTCCTAATTCCCTAATATTAATCATAAAAATTATATTCTAAAATGGTGCTAGCAGCTGAATTTAATTTGGAATAAAACAGTAACATATTTCAAAATTATTGGGAAAATATTATTAGAAAAATTTTAATTCTTTTTTTGTGTTCAATATAACTTCCACACATTTCTCCTTTTGCCCACCTGAATCTCTCTTTCTTCATGGGCTGACCCTGACAAAGGTAAGGTGTGGAGAAACTGGAAGAAGACCACTTTTTAAAAATTGGAATTCTGTAGTCAGGGGTGGATAGTCTAATAACTATCTTTAAGAAAGTGGTGAAAGCACTTTAAAGCTATCTTTTAAAAACAGATGTTTTCTATTTGAATTATGTTTTGAAAAATGTTTCGTCTAGTAGAGATGCAAGTTTTGAAAGGAAGTTGTTCTAAGAAACTTTCTTGTCAATGCAGTTTATAATAGCTGAAGACAATTTCAGAGGCTGAGGAAAATGCCATTGCTTTAGAATAAAAGCATTACTTAATCTAGTGGCTGGAGACTACTTTTGGAGAGAAAACCTTTTTCTGTTTTTTGTTTTGTTTTGTTTTGGTTTTGTTGTTGTTGTTGTTGTTAAGAGGAAATGACTCCTTTCACTGTAATAAGATAGTGATATCAATGTCGTGTTGTTAGGATGGATATGTGCTTCTGTTTCATGATGAGCTATAGTCCGGAGGAATGAGAAGCAGCAGCACACTTTCCTAGTCACCTAGAAGGCTGAAAGGGCAGACAAGGGGAGCCCTTTAATTAGTCCAAACAGCCTCAGATGGCAAATTACACTCCCTTGGGCACAGCAGAGGAAAAACTATCTACTGTAAGAAGTCAAAAGACCTTTTAATACCAAACAAGGTAGAGAGGTCCAGAAGCTTTTGCTGGTTTCAGAAGGGATCTATAGCCAACATATATCGAGGGTAAATGGAAAAGTAAGCATCTACACAAAACTGGACATAAAATCAAGGCTAGTTTAAGTTGCAAATAACAACAAGGAAGTAATCCTGACTGGGGTCAAAGTTCTCATATGTCTATGTCTTTAAACTTTGCTCTACCATTTTAGAATGTAGCATTCCTTTATGATATCTTTTGTTTGATTTTAGAAAAGCTATAATTTCTATTATTGCCCATTTTGTGTCTCCGTAAGAATGAATGCCTAATTCTCTCTCACAAGGATTTTGGCCCTGCCCAATGGACCTCTTAGTGGAATCCTTATAAAGCATGGTTTTCAAAAAAGGAAATCCTTCCCACATTTGTTCTGCAGTGAACGGGCTCACAGAACCTCTTCCTCTCAGCTATCATAACCCCACACTGTTAGAAACTTTTACAGAACGTGCCTGAGGGAACATGCTTGGTTCTTGCATTGGTAGATCCCCTCTGAGAATCTGAAGCATTAGCTATCAGCTGTTGGCACCCTAGGAAAAAAAATACCCCTACAACACACACGGTCCCCTACCCACTTCCTCCACACACATAAATTGTCAGAAGGTTTACAGATTTTTCTGATTGCCCAAACCCTTACCCTAGATACTCTAAGATCCTTTTGGATTAGAGCAGACCACCATACAGCTGGCGCAGGACTACATCTTACTGGTGCTCTGTGAAATTCCTTTTATCGCATTATGTTCTGGTAAGAAGCCATCAACCTTTATTGAGGCGCATTATAAGAAACAGCCCCATAAAATCCATCACAATGTTTACCGTAAGGATGGTTTCAGAGGATTGTTTATTACATTAAAGAGTAATTTTCTGAGAGGACCCACAGGAAAAACTTCTTCCTGGTATCAACATCAGGAATAGCTGGACTGAGGCACCTGGTTTGTTTTACCTCATGAACACTGCAAATTGATCCCTTTTCCCTCTTCTAGAAAATTCTGTGACCTTACACTAAACCAAGCATAGGAACTGCAGGGAGTGCATACTGTATGCTAATTTAATTCCTGGCCCCATCTTATTTTCTTGCCATTATTTTCACATTGCTTCATTTTTAATATTTTAATTTATTTTTATCATGTTGTATTTTGCTTTGGAAGCTGTCTTAACTCCGTTTTGGGCAAGGAGGAATAAGAATAAATAAAATATTCTTGGTTTATTTTTTCTTTCTTTAATTTTCTTTTTCTTTTCTGGGAGAGGAAGGGGGTCTGGAAAAAATGTTATGGTTCTAATATTTCTCTCCATTAAAAACACTTAGAAGTGAAGCACAAAAGGTAAGGACGTATGATTATAGTCATAAAATTCAAGGGAAAAAACTGTTAAAATATAAAACAAAAGTAAATACAATGCTATACAGACATCACACTGAAATACTATAAAAATGTTAACCAACCATTTTATCTTTTTTGATATCAAAACCAGAGGAAATGAGCTCTGACCTCCAGAAGAAGAATGTAGACTGGACATATGGACAGGTTAGTCACTTAACAAATGTACTGAGAGCCTACTGCAAAACAGAACACTAGATTGTGAACACAGAGATGAGTAAGACACGGTCCCTCACCTCAGGACACACATGTGACCAGGCAGTGACACGGCATGGCAGAAGGAGCATGCATACAGCCTTTGAATCCAGGCTCTGCCAGATATCCATCGTGTGAGGTCTAAGCCTCCTTTCTTAGAGAGTTGTGAAAATCGAGAGACACATGTGATGTGCAGTTGTTATTTATCAAATTCTAGACTGTTAAAACTAAGAATATAACATTGCTAGAAGCTGGACAGAAGAGACCTTAAGACACAAAAAGTACTGAACTGCTACGTATATCAGAGATGACGGAACCTCAGAACTGGTAGAAAGAACCAGGGTGGTCAATTTTGTAAGGCTTGCAAAGTGCTTCCACATGTAGGCCATTCTGGTTGTTTCCCACACAGTCCCATTTTCAGGATGAAGAAACTGAGTCTTGGGGAATTTTTGGACCCTAAAAATTTTTTTTCATGTTTATTTATTTTGTAAGAGAGAGAGAGAGTAAGGGAGGGGCAGAGAGAGAGAGAGACAGAGAGAGGGAGAGAGAGAGAGAGAGAGAGAGAGAGAGAGAGAGAGAGAATCCCAAGCAGGCTCCATGCTGTCAGTGCACAGCCCAACATGGGGCTTGATCTCATGAACCCTGAGATCATGACCTGAGCTGAGATCGAGTTGGACGCTTAACTGACTCAGCCACCCAGGTGCCCCTGTATCTTTTTTTTTTAAGATTTTATTTTTAAGCAATCTCTACACCCAACGTGGGACTCGAGCTTACAACTCCAAGATCAAGAATCACATGTTCTACCAACTGAGTCAGCCAGGTGCCCTAAATTTTCCTGTATTTAGTACTTAATATTGTGTGGCCCTTAGATCTCCTGGCTGTAAATGTAGTACTCTTTCTACTCTAGCATGAGAGCTTAAGGACCATCTAGCATGACTGTCTTACTTTAAAATAGTTGCTTATTATGTGATCCGATCAACGTCAGATCAAAACACAGCCCATAAAATATTATCCCATACCATAAAAATCCATTGAAACGGCCATTTCAGAAAACAGAAAATATTGTATACCCCTTCAGCACCTGTATGACTGCAATTCTTTACAGAAGCTTAACATTCACGGACACTTTGACCTTAAAGAGTTTCACAGGTGAAATATAAAGTTATTTAGGTGTGGCTTTAGATCAGTGGGTCCCCTGACTGCTTCTTAGAATCACCAGGAGGGTTTACAACCCCCAAATGCCCAGGTGGCACTCCAGACCACTTAAATTCACATCCTGAGAGTGGAACCCTGGCATCAGTCATTTTTAAAGCCTTCCCCACCCCATGCCTCCCCCATGATTCCACTGTACTGCCAGTGGTGAGAACCCCTGGTTTAGATCATTTTAATGATGACCTATCTCTAACAAGTTACTATTAAGAAATTCCAGATGTTTGGGAGACATCTAAATTTCAAGGTCAGTGCCACAGAGGACAGCCATCTATTAACTTCTATTTCAATAAGTCTCTGGGTAGTCAGCAGACACAATGCTGTCAGCCTGACCCAGCGTAGCATTTCCTATAGTTTACACATAGGGATGAACTTCTCAGCAAGATTAGTTAAGTACACACATAGATAAAAGATTGAAAAGAAATGGAAGATCTCAACACTAACCAGAAGGGAGGCAAGAATGGATGGATATTTGGCTTTTCAGAATTTTTTCCAGGTTCGCAGTTAATACAATTCTGGATCCTGAGTGAAAGCAGCATAGATCCTTGCCTTTCAGGGAACCTGGAAAGCTGTATATATGAGGTGGTTATTTTCCCACTCATCCCCTGTAGACAATGTTCTAATTATGTCAATGGCTGCCACCTATTCCTTGGAAACAAATATCTTGCATTTGGAAGATTTCTGGCCATGATTAAGGGTCAGTGTGAACCAATGGAAAAGACCCTTCGTTATGTGCAAAAGCTACTGTTCTGCACAGGAAGCAACCCAGGTTGATCCTACTTAGTGTTGGACACCATCCTCTTACCAGATGGGCTTCCTTATTTAGAAAAACACACTACAATGATGCTATAGGAAAACTACTCTGGCAACAAGCCTTACAGAAGATATTAGTTACTATTTTTTAAAAGCATAAACATATATGTTAATATTTCAGTAGCTTGAAAAGCAAATGCTCATGCCTAGGTCCCTTTGGTTATTCCCTAAGATGGAGTGGGTGTGGTACCTGTAAATATTTGCACTGGGAGTGCCTTGTGCTTCATGGTACCTTTAAAGGAGGCTATGCATTGGGAGTCTGGGGCCCCAGCATGTCTATTTTTAAAAACATTGGCACTCAGACTGGCTTGCCTCTCATCTGGCCTCCCAAGAGAACCCAATGAAGTCACAATTTGCAAACAAGCACAATGGGCCTAAATCATCCCACCTCTGTTCAGAAGTAAGAACACACACACACACACACACACACACACACACACACCACACACAGAGTAAGGAAAGTAAAATCCATCACAATGGGAGGGTGGGTAGGATGGCTGTCCCAAATATAAATAATACATGAGAAAAAGCTATTTTCCAGACTGTTCACCAAACATTTAGATCCATAGAAGAGGTGTTCCAGGAAAACAACGGGAAGGGCCGGAATTAATTGGCTGCTAATCTCTTCACTTTTTGTAGGACGTTTCCTCCAGCAGTGGATTAAATCAATGTTTAATGCTACACAGGCTCAGCTGTGTCCATATTAGGAAAGCCCAAGCTCACATCTCTTTCTCAGTGAAGAAAGGACCCAGCCTCCCTCCTTTGCTCCGCTTCCACCCCCCTGCCTGTGTAGGTGGGAGAGTAGGAGCCAGAGAATGTGAACTTGATCCAGCATTGATCAGCCAAGCAGCAAACTCTCATTGTTCTTTAGATACCAAACATAACTTCTCTCTACTAGGGATCAACCCAGCCATTCTGCATACAACACAGCTTTTGTGCTCAGTAGTAGGAGAGATGAAGAAGAACCACAAAGAACATTAAAGCTTTATTAGCCTCATCATAAGCACCTAATATGCAGAATTTAAGAATCTACCCAGGGAATTCATATTCATATTAATATTACGTATGTTAGATTCTCTTAAACCTAACAATCTGCTGGTCATTTCTGTCTTTACAATTATGGATTTCAATTTATACCATAAATACTGAGGTCTGCTTTAGTTTTGCCTTCCATCTGAACATTTCTTACCTCACTGCCTTGCTCTCTGAGATCCAAGAGCATTGGAAACCAGGCTAATATACCACTAGACATGCTGTTGTTGCTTTTAAGTGCTGTCTTATGAATGTGGCTTAACAATCTTTGAACAAAGCCATGTGTAATAAGAAATATACAGTTCAGAATTTAGACCTCAGCGACCTCCATCCTTGCCAGCTAGAAGCTGTGTAACCTCGGGCGTGTCACATGACCTCTAGGAGATTATGCTGTCTGTCTTGCAGAGCTGAGGATGAAATGAAATAGCCCATAAAGCAAGAGGCACAAAGATGGGCCGGTAGATGCTAATTCCCTTCCTCTTCCTCCCACCCCCCAGCCCCAGAACAAAAGCCTGGGCCTTATGTCTGATATTCTGAACTTAAGGAAACTTTCAAAGGTATCAAATCAATGAGATGTGACATCATGATACAAAGCCTCACCTGACCACCGCACAGATGTGATGCCACTGATGGGGCCTACGGTGATATGGCACGGCTGAGCTACAACCAACAAGTGCCTGTCCCTTCCCAAAGGACTGGTGGACGTGAGGAAGCAAGTTCTCTTTCTCATGTACCTTATTATAAAGGGGATCATTCTGTCTCTGGTCCCATCTCTCTCAAAAACAATAAGCCCACTGTTGTTCTAAGAATATTGTAAAATGAAATTTGATATTTCCAAATTGTTCTCTGAAGGTACCAATATGACCAGGTGTTAGATGCAAAAACATCTAAAATCCCGATAGTAGCTACGTGCATTTAAAGCTAATGTAATAATTAAGAAGAGAGAAAGATTAAATTGATAAATACAATTCTACACAGAGCTATCTAACCTACATGTTCTTGGATTTACCCATTTACAGTTTTTTTTTAATGTTTATTTACTTATTTATTTTGAGAGCGAGAAAGTGAGCAGGGGAGGGGTGGAGAGAGAAGGGAGAGTCCCAAGCAGGCTCTGCACTGTTAGCACAGAGCCCGACACACAGCTCCACCTCACAAACCGTGAGATCGTTACCTGAGCTGAAATCAAGAGTCAGACACTTAACCAACTGAGTCACCCAGGCGCCCCCATTTACACTTTCATTCACTAGATGCATTTATACAAAACTCAGGCAGACATCTTTCAGTCACAAAATCACCGACAGCGATGAAGAAATACAATCTGAGGAGGAGAAATTCAGCAAGAACTCTGGAGAAGCCAACTTTCCAGTAAGTATAACCAGGAAGAGTCTTACAGAGAATGTATCTTTGCCTGGCCACAAGGAATATGAAAAGTGACTGCACACACAACTGAGGAAAAAGGAAGAGAATATAGAGCAAAGGAGATGAAGACCAGAGGAGCTGCCAACACGGAAGACAACCTCTCCCCATAAACAGGCCATGGGAGTGAGGGCCTTTCTCTCCAGTTCAACCCTATTATCACTTGTTGCCCTGGAGTCTTAGCCCCCAAGTCTGATGTATTGACTCTGGTCTCCCTTCCATGCATTTTCATGCCAATAAAGTTGCTGAGATTAAGAAGTGAATTGTGAAGGTTCCTGGCATAAATAATGTCGTATTGCAAGGTCAGGACTAATGACAACCAGGATGCCCTAAATGCTCTTTAAGAAAAACCATCTGATCTATGTAGCTCTCAATGTGGTTTGAAATTCCCTTAGCCTACAAAGGAAAATATTTTTAGCATGTAGCACACTTTGTAACAGACATATAAATGCACTGAAAATATAATTTTAGGAAAGCATCTGGGTTTGATCATTTCTTGTTATACCTCAATGCCAAATAGGTTCTACTTTGTCAATATAAGGAATATTGCAACATTCTGTTA
Source organism: Acinonyx jubatus (assembly GCF_027475565.1). Taxonomy (NCBI): domain Eukaryota; kingdom Metazoa; phylum Chordata; class Mammalia; order Carnivora; family Felidae; genus Acinonyx; species Acinonyx jubatus. Next base: position 64,397,201 of record NC_069391.1, read on the forward strand.
CAAGCTCAGAGATCACTGTAGCAATTTCTCATAAACATTTCATTACTGGCTCTGCTTGGTTTTATTTTTTAAAGTGGTAAATAATCTACAGATTTAAATATAAAAGCAGCATAAAAAATGAGATGCTCCTTCTGGACCATTTGGCCCCAATGTCTTCCTCTCCCAGAACTCACTGGACATTTTTCCCCCCAAGGTCATCTGGACAACAGACATAAGTGAATACTTATTTTTATGGCTCAAAATGTGTCCTAGAAATAATAGTTGCCTCTGTCTAAGGTAAACTCACCTGCAGCTTTTATTGATCTGCAGGCATTTCAAGACATCAACAACCCTGGCAAAAAATTTTTTTTCACCTCCTGCTGGCCAAACAGGTCTGTGAATAACTGACCAAACAGGTCTGTGAATAACTGATTTGCAATAGAAGTAAATGCCTATTCTTCAATGATCAGCCAGCCTAAACGCTCTTGCAGATTGATTATTACCTATGATTTCTCCTAATAATCATTTCAAATAGCAATTTGCCAACTGAAGAGCAAAGAAATACACACATGAGATTTCTTGAGAGTATACCTTTGTAAAACACCACTCAGGAGGAAACATACGAAAACTCTCCCAATACCACTCCAAACTAAGGGCAATTCCACAGATTCCCAGGTAAGAAAGGAAGATGCTTAGAGGAAAAGCAAATCCCAACTTTGTTCCTCTCAGAGGCCACCAGGCTCATCTGGAGCTCACAGCTCAGCCAGGTACTGGGCACAGCATACAGTAAAAAAGTGGCTCTGGCCTTCACCCAAGCCAGTGCCCCCCATTCCCCAAAGAAGCAGGAAGGGCTCAGAGAAGGCAAGTGGTTCACCCAAGGCCACACAGCTTAGTGCAGTACAGGACTGCTTGCAAAGCTGCATCTAATGTATCAGTTGCCTCCTGCATCCAATATAGGATTAAGTTTGCAGAACAAAAATTCACTACAGCATGCTTTGTGAAAACAGCAAATTGGATACAACACAACTGACTCTCCTCTCCCACCCAGCCTCTGTTCCTGCTCCTTAACCTCAAAATAATGCAGCCTTGCATTTTATCCATCAAATTGTCTGGACCCCACTTAGATATGGTGGTGGTAGTTATAAATAGGACCAGCAGCAGAAACACTGAGCCTGTGAAGGCCCAAGCTGGAAGGCCGACCTGGAAGGACAGGGTCTTCTGTTGAATGAGCCGAACACACCCACTGCCAAGTGCCAATAAATCACAGACAACTGCCATACAGAGATATGTGTGTGACATGCTGTCCTGTTTTAAACACGTATTTGGATTTGGGAAGTTTGGCAATCACGAACTATTATCCTGACCTGCAATACACTTGCTGGTGGGTCACCATTGGGCCGTGCACCCCAATGCTCTCCTGCTCTGGGGAAGTGGAGGGGACAAAATGAGAGCAAAAGCCAGGGACTCTAGTTGGAATTTGCTTTTGAATGCAAGTAAGAAGATAAAGGATGCATCCCTTAAATGCTTTAGAAAGTACATAAGCACACATTTTTGTTAGACCAATTGCTTTTTCTCATTTGTTATCTTGGTGACCTGATATTTATTACCTAATTTAGTTGCCATTTCAAGGGAGGAATAGCTATGTCTTTCTAAAGGCAAAGACCTAAACTCATCTCTACACACACTCCTATTTTTCACACCAAAAAATGCCGTAAAGCCATAAATTTCCCATGCAAAGTAGTCAGTCAGATACACAGGGCTACTATTTAGAAACATCCATTGGAAGAAGGATGTATATACACCATGGCACACACTTACGAAAAGCCCTGGAAAGTAAGGTTCATATTACTGCATACACAAGGCACATTTTTGCCCACTAAAGAATAAAGAACAGATTTAGGAAAAGGAGCAGTCATTAATTACATTAAAAATCACCACCGCTCAGAGCTCCCTGCTGTATTCATTTGTTATCTCTTCATAAGTCTTGTAAAACTGAAGACAAGGATGGGATCAAGCTGATTTGGATTAAAAGTAACCCTGCTAAAAACACAAAATACCTTACTTGGATGGACAGACGATTAAGGGTCCTAGAGCTGAGCTGTGGCACTGTCATCCACAAGAGCTATCAGCTTGGGCAGATCAGGCCACCACTCCTGGGGTGCAGCTCCCCCATAGGAGAAAAAATGAGCTCCTCACCAAGACTTGCTCCTGTCTAGGATTCTAAAGCAGACTGAAGGCTGTGCAACACCAGAAAAGACTAATATTTAACCAAGAAGCAATAGAGGCCACACCCAAGAAGCACATACCACGCGCATAGTAAATATACACCTATTTTGTACGACATAATGTCTTTCCACAAAAGAGAAGGGGAAAAAAAGGCCTGTGGCCTAAAATCAGCCAAGTGTTCCTAATAGCTTTCCTTGTCAGCAGGTGCTCTGGCGGCAGGTGCTGGCGGAAGTCCCTGTGAGCATCGTGGAGGGCCACCATCAGAGCCGCTGCCCAGAGGCATGGGATGCAGAGCTGAACATCAGTATGTGCAACAATGCTGCGCAATGTCAAAGTGCCAAGGGGCCCTGTGTGTGTGTGGGTGTGTGTGTGTGCAACAAGTGCACAAGTCACCACACTACTGGGTCTCAGGGCTTTCCCCAGATGTGGGAAGAGTACAAGGCAAATACAGAATAACCAGCCTTTGATAAAGAGTCTACAAGAATATGCCTTCAGGCTAATAAAACAGAGAATAGGGGCAGTTCTTCAAAAGTAGAATCAAATGCTTTTCTATTGACATAAAGGTTTACAACCTAAAGCTGATATCTTTGTGCTAATTCTTTGAGTTTACATTGCTCCTTCTTTCCAGAGATGTCTCTCTATGAAACAGATAAAGGACCATTACAATGAAGTCCTGATAAGTGGTTATCACTATGATTGCTTCGATGTCCTTACTTAGGTGAATCTCTCTCATGGGTACACAGTATATATGAGCCGGAAAAACAAGTAACACCTGTAGATCCAAACATGGACTACCAGACTTTATACCTTGAGGCCATTCATACTGGCTCCCTTGCACATGAGCTGGCTGACTTGTGACCCAGTGGGGCACAGCTGAGTCTCCTGCCTCCAGGCATGCAGTCTTCCAATGGACTTAGTCTCCTAGCTGAATGTGGCAAAGAAGTCAACCTCTTTGATTCCCCTAACCCTAACCCTAACCCTTTTGCACACCTGGAAAAAATGGTTGGTTTGTAGATGCCCCCATGGGCCATGGGCTCATGAGCAGAGCTGTGTCCTTTCCGCTCCATAAGCCCACTGTCTAGCACAATGCGTGGCATAATGGTTGAACAAATAAACCCGAACCATACTGCCAAATAATTGGATTGCCCAGGAGGAATGTAAGACTAAAGGATCCTAAGAGCTTAGATTATACTCAGTGAATAAGAAAACTTCTTTTGATTCAATACATTCCAGAATATGACCTAATTATGGATTCTGTCAGTTGGTCCCAGCCCTACTTATGGAGAGCATCATTCACTAGGTAGGGTCTGAGTCCAGGGTCCGTAGTTTTAAACAGCTTCCTGGATGATTCTGATAACCAGGTCTCAGCACGACTGGCTTCGTGGACTTGTGGATCTCTAACCCAAGCCTACAAAGCTATGGTTCTAGAAAATACCCACACTTATCTCTTTATTAAAAACCATGTGTGTACACAAGCCCCTACCAACTGTCTCTATCAACTGGATGAAGCCAAATAGACTTTTCAAAGCTAGTGGCTCCTGCTTCCTTTTCCTTCTGATTCAAAAGGAAGCAAATATTGTTTTTCTCTCCATAGTGTCATACCCTGATCATGTTAGTGTCCCTCTGGGCCAGTTCAGAATTTTTACTCTTCTTTTTTAAATTGTTTTTCACCATTTATTTTTCAGAGAGAGAGAGAGAGAGAGAGAGAGAGAGAGAGAGAGAGAGAGAGTATGAGTGGGAGAGAGGGGCAGAGAGAGAGGGAGACACAGACTCTGAAGCAGGCTCCAGGATCTGAGCTGTCAGCACAGAGCCCAACATGGGGCTCGAACTCACAGATCGGACTGTGAGGTCATGACCTGAGCCAGAGTTGGATGCTTAATTAGACTGACCACCCAGACGGCCCCAGAGTTTTTATTCTTTTTAAAGAAACAAGTTCTTAAATGCTCTTTACCCACCTGAGACAGCCATTCCCATATGCCTTCCTGAGCTCACTTTAAAAATAGGTGTCCAGGTCACCTGGGTGGCTCAGTCTATTAAGTGTCTGACCCTTGATCTCAGCTCAGGTCATGATCTCACAGTTTGGCGGGGGAGGGTTGAGATTCTCTCTCTCCCTTTCTCTGTCCCTCCCCTGCTCATGCAGATGTGTGCACTCTCTCTCTCTCAAAATAAATAAATAGACTTAAAAAAAATAAAAATAGATGCCCAATCTGAGATCCTAAAGGATGCAGGCCTCCGTCTAGGTCAATATCCTCAGTGTTCTCCCTCATCACTTAGCAGGATTCAGGCATGTTATCTGCATTACATGAACTTGTGCCTGTTTCACATGGCTTCTTACTTATTTCTCTGTTGGTCCACTGCATGTGCTTTCTGGGGAGACACCATTGGCCATCCAGATACTGAATGATGCTTTTAAAAAGCATCCATGTAAATGAACAGTTCCTGGACATAAGAGTTCGAAGTTAAAAACCATGGGGTGAAAGTCACTCCCTCACTGTTCCTCTCACTTCGTGAAACTCCCTAGAACCCGAATGGAGGAGTGAGGCTTGGCCTTTCATCCGGGAGTCTTCCTTTTAGCCAGGCTGCTTGCACATCTGCAAGCCTCTGGCGGCCCTCAGTGGCTCTTGAATCTTGTGGGAACCCTCCAGCATCACATCCAAGTTCCTGTGCAGTCTGGCAGGGTCCTGCCTAACTAATCAATGCCCTTTGCAGATCCCACTCTCCACGAAAAGCAAGCAACAATAAACCCGTCCCTGACAAGGGAAATGGAAGGGGGAAAGATCACTATTCCAAACCGTGGCCAAAATGCATTCACCTAGAGCCCCTGGGTGGCTCAGCTGGTTAAATGTCTGACTCTCTTGATTTCAGCTCAGGGTCATGGGATTGAGCCCTGTGTCAGGCTCCACACTGAGCATGGAGCCTGCTTAAGATTCTCTCTCCTTCTGCCCCTCTCCCCTGCTTTTGCACACTTTCTCTCTAAAAAGAAAAAAATGCATTCACCAATTATATTTTTTTATCGCTACAAAAAAAAATGCACTGACCCTTCTATTCCTGCGGGCAGAATGACCTTGTCTAGAATGTGGCAGAGGCTGGGAGGGAGCAGGGAGTGACAGTGAGGCTGGCTAGGAAGCTGCTTTCCCCCCTCCCTTCCATCAGGATACTGCCTCCATTCCTCTGGGATACTGCCTCCATTCCTCCATTCCTCTGGGCACTACCCACTGAGCCTTAATCATGCTTATGACAAACTGGTTCCTCAGCCCCACCTCCCTATCATAGAGCTCTGACTCCAACATACATGCTCAGTTTTCCACCACCAGACGCTGGTTATGGCTCTCCTCCTGCCTGGAATGGCCTTCTCTCCTACGTGTCCTTCAAGATTGCCTTCAAATGGTACTTCAGCCCTCCCTGCTTCCACACATGGGAAATGACCTCTTTCTTCCAAATGCTAAACTTTAGTTCATTTTTCACAAGTTACTGCTTTCTGCCTTAGGTTGGTTATTTGTGTATCTGTTTTCCCTACTGAATTATTAAGCATGTTGAGGGCAAAGCCTGTGTTCTCTCATCTTTGAGTCATCCACAGTCCCTCATAAAGGACAGCCATACAGGCTTTATTTGTGGGAAGAAGGGAGGGGACAGAGGGAAGGCACTGGAGTAGGTATGATTTCAGACCCTGGAAGATTCCTCTCACAAATCTCATCCATCTGGCCTGGGATGCTTCACAGCTCTGTAGAAGCCTAGGCTCCAACACAGTTACAAAGGAAATCTTCAAGGGAGAGGAGACACTTTTCATCCTTATTATTCCCTTGGAGTCTCCTCTTAGACTCTTGTGAATGAGATTCAAATTCTTTCTGGAAATCGGGTTTTGAAAGGGAGAGAAAAGAAGGAAGGACACAGAGCTTTCATTGGCACACCAAAGGGAAATGCCTCCTGTTTCCTCATGGTGCCTTATGCATTTAGACAGTGTCAGATCAGATGCCCCCACTAACACGCAATGCCCATCACAGACCTTCAGTTGCCTAGTACTCTCTGGGAGAACAGACCCTTCCTTCCCATATTTCTTTCTCTCTCATTCCACAAGACAGAATGTCATTTGGGACCCCCCCCCAAAAACTATAGACACCCAAAATACACATCCCTAGGGGAATAAAATATAGTGAGGTTGACTTGAGTGATTTTTATTGGCCATTTTGAAGGGATTCACAAGAAATGTGGAACTAATCAGGGAAGTGTTGGGAATAAACATTGCTAAGTACTGAAGTTTTCTCCCCAAATTCGCATGTTGAAGTCCTAACCCTTAATACCTCGGAATGCGATTGTATTGGAGATAGGGCCTTTAAAAAGGTGATTAAGGTAAAATGAGATCACATTAGTAGGCTCTAATATAATCCAACTGGTGTCCTTATAAGAAGAGAAGATTAGGACAGAGATCTGTACGAACACAGAAGAAGAGACCACGTGAGGACAAAGCGAAAAGGCGGCTGTATGTAAGCAAGGAAAGAGGCCTGAGGAGAAACCAAACCTGCCCACACCTTGATCTTGCACTTCCGGCCTCCCAAACCATGAGATGATAAATGTCTGTTGCTTAAGTCTCCCAGTCTGTGGGATTTTGTTGTGGCAGCCTGAACTAATGCGAGCATGAAGGCACAGACGCCTTCATGTAAAATCAGGCTACAAACGAAAACTCTCCGTCTCTTGTGACTGTGGAACAGTGTATCACTCTGAGGGGTTTATTCGATAAACCATGGTGACTCAACATTACAGGCCCTGCCCAAACTGAGGCCAGAGAATCTAGTCAATGTATCTCAAAGTACCCCTTACAAGATGTCTACTCACTTAGAAAACATGAGTCGAACCACTGGACAAAAATGACAGCAAAATTATTAGGAGCCCCCAAAGCTCACCTCATAATGGTAAATGCTATTATTGATAAAAAAAAAAAAAAAAAAAAAAAGAACTAATACAATTTCTCTGGAATTTGTAAAAAACAAACCAACCGGTCTCGGTTTTCTTGAATGACCATTAAATGTAGAATTCTTGGGGCGCCTCGGTGGCTAGGTTGATTAAGCGTCCAACTTCGGCTCAGGTCATGATCTTGCAGTTCGCGAGTTCGAGCCCTGCATCAGGCTCTATGCTCATGGCTCAGAGCCTGGAGTCTGCTTCGGATTCTGTGTCTCCCTTTCTTTCTGCCCCTCCCCCACTCATGCTCTGTTTCTCTCTCTCTCTCTTTCTCTCAAAAATAAACATTAAAAGAATTTAAATGTAGAATTCTTATAGACACCACTGAGATGGAGTATCCCAACGGGCCTTAAAATAATGTTGGTGTTATGGCACAAGAACAGACACTCAGATCAATGGAACAGAATAGAGAACTCAGAAATGGAACCACAAACGTATGGCCAACTAATCTTTGACAAAGCAGGAAAGAATATCCAATGGAATAAAGACAGTCTCTTCAGCAAGTGGTCCTGAGAAAACTGGACAGCGACATGCAGAAGAGTGAACCTGGACCACTTTCTTACACCATACACAAAAATAAAAAAATGGATGAAGGACCTCAATGTAAGACAGGAAGCCATCAATATCCTCGAGGAGAAAGCAGGCAAAAACCTCTTTGATCTTGCCCGAAGCAACTTCTTACTCAACACGTCTCCGGAAGCAAGGGAAACAAAAGCAAAAATGAACTATTGGGACCTCATCAAAATAGAAAGCTTTTTTCTGCACAGCAAAGGAAACAATCAGCAAAACTAAAAGGCAACTGACAGAATGGGAGAAGATATTTGCAAATGACATATCAGATAAAGGGTTAGTATCCAAAATCTATAAAGAATTTATCAAATCGACACCCAAAAAACAAATAATCCAGTGAAGAAATGGGCAAAAGACATGAATAGACACTTCTCCAAGGAAGACATCCAGATGGCCAACTGACACATGAAAAAATGCTCAACATCACTCATCATCAGGGAAATACAAATCAAAACCACAATGAGATACCACCTCACACTTGTCAGAATGGCTAACAATAACAACTCAGGCAACAACAGATGTTGGTGAGGATGCGGAGAAAGAGGGTCTGTTTTGCATTGTTGGTGGGAATGCAAGCTGATGCAGCCACTCTGGAAAACAGTATGGAGGTTCCTCAAAAAACTAAAAATAGAACTACCTTATGACCCAGCAATTGCACTACTAGGCATTTATCCAAGGGATACAGGTGTGCTGTTTCGAAGAGACACATGCACCCCCATGTTTGTAGCAGCACTATCAACAATAGCCTAAGTATGGAAAGAGCCCAAATGTCCATCGATGGATGAATGGATAAAGAAGATGTGGTATATATATATACAATGGAGTATTACTCGGCAATTAAGAAGAATAAAATCTTGCCATTTGCAACTACATGGATGGAACTGGAGGGTGTTATGCTAAGTGAAATTAGTCAGAGAAAGACAAAAATCATATGACTTCACTCATATGAGGACTTTAAGAGACAAAACAGATGAACGTAAGGGAAGGGAAACAAAAATAACATAAACACAGAGAGAAGGACAAAATAAGAGACTCTTAAATATGGAGAACAAACTGAGGGTTACTGGAGGGGTTGTAGGAGGGGGGATGGGCTAAATGGGGAAGGGGTATTAAGGAATCTACTCCTGAAATCATCATTTCACTATATGCTAACTAATTTGGATGTAAATTTTAAAAAATAAAAAATAAAATTAAACAAACAAAAAATAATGTTGGTGTTATTACCTAAACTGTGCAAAAACAAGCTTACAAGTTATTCGCCTAATGAACCACTGACTTTCTCTGTGCTACAAGCACCACATCTTATCAAATTTCCTGTTTTGTAACCGGCACACTTTCCCTAGGAGACTTGAGTTTTCCATCATTTGCTTGTGTGGCCTTTGGCAACTTGTAGATGTGTGCTTAAAAAGAAGTGGTGTTTTCCAAGACAACACAATAGCCTGCTGTTGTAACTTCTGGGATGCAGGAGCAAGTCTGGGAGCTTGAGCTGCTTCCTGCCTATTTCCCAGACACTCGATGTGATCAGCTCTCCCCCATCTTCTCTATCCTCATCAGTGCCACTGCTGCCTGTGATTTTGCCATTTCACATGTGCTGAGCACTTCCCCCAGAGCAGACAGAGCCAGAGATGGGCCGTGAGGCGCTCTGGCGTCTGTGTGCTACTTAATAGTACCTCGGGAAACAGGTTGCCGTTGCCTGGGAGTTGAAATGAAGAGCTGAAGTGAGGCTGGTAATTAGTTCATGCCCTTCTGGATGTCCACTGTGAATAAGCGCTCCCATCTATGCATTATAATCATCTGTGCCGTCAGAGCAGATTGAAGGGCGTGTATGGGTTGGTCAAGCTGTATCTTTATCCATACATCCATACATCTATACAAAAATATAGATGTTTTCACTTACATTTATTTGGTGGGGGATTTTAAGGCATGGTGCACTCAGATTTTAATTCAACTAATAGCTTTAGAGCAGCACTGTTCAATAGGAATATACGCAAGCCACATTTGTCATTTAAAATTTTCTAGTTGCTGAATTTAAAAAGTAACATGTAACAGCTACAATTAATTTTAATAGTATTTTTTACTGGGTGTATATGCATTGGGTTATGATGTAGCCAAAATAGTATCATTTTGACATGTAAACAATATTTTTAAAAACATTAAAGAGATATTTACCCTTCATTTTTTTATATTAAATCTAAATCTGATGAGTTTTCACAGTCCACCTCAAGTGCTAAATTTTAACCAGAAATGCTTGAACTGTATTTAGATTTCATAAAATTTAGTTTAAAAAGTAGATTCATTAGGGTGCTGGGGTGGCTCAGTCAGTTAAGCGTCCGACCTCGGCTCAGGTTATGATCTCACGGTTCGTGAGTTTGAGCCCCACGTCAGGCTCCGTGCTGACAGCTCAAAGCCTGGAGCCTGCTTCAGATTCTGTCTCCCTCTCTCTCTGCCCCTTCCCAGCTTATACTCGGTCTCTCTCTCTCAAAAATAAACATTAAAAAAAAAAAAGTAGATTCATTCACATACCCAAAGTTGTTCCAAACAAAAACTGAATTATTCTTTTAACTTTAGATTTAGATTCAATTAAAAATTCAGCTCTTCAGGTACACTAAATATTTTTCAAGCACTAATAACTGCATGTAGCTAGCAGCTGCCATATTGCCATAGACCCTGAGCACCTACTATGTGCATCACAGCAGGTAAGGCAAGGATGAGTCAGACACAGCCCTTGTTTCCTCTGGGGGGGGGGCGGGGGGCGGGGGTTGGGCAGCCTGTGGATGAGGCACAACGCAAACAGCAACAATGTAAGGCAGGCTACCACACTTGCTAAGGACACAGAAAGGAAGGCATTGCAGGGAGAGAAAAAGGCATGCGCAAAGGAAGGCTGGGGGCAAAGAAACGATCATGTAGAGATTGGAAATTATGGTTGGACATACGCCTAGGAGGGTAGAAATTAAAGTTTAAAAAGACAGCCTGGGGCAGTTCTGCTGATAGCCTCAAATAGCAGGCCAAAGAGTTTGTTCTCAATCCACTGTCAGTGAGGAAAAAAGTTCCTGGTGAGGATGAGTCTTTTGGAAAGTATTGATGCAGCAATAGATGGGGGATGGTTTGGTGGCTAAAAAACCAATTAGTTACTGAGCCAGTCCAAGCAAAATACAATGAAACAATGGGGGAGGTGGTAGGAAAGGAAAGAAAATTCAAAATTTAATAAATATGTACATAAGGATACCAGGACTTGGCAATGTGGCCAGGAATTCAAAGAAAAAGAGGAGTCGGAGAATTCTGTAGCAGCTAAAATAAGGAAGTAGAGATGAAAGACTGGATGGTTAAAGTTATTTCTAATGTATCTGCATATAAATGTTTTAAAAGGAGATTGGAATATGTGTACATATGGGCTGGTAGGGGGCGGGAGGAGACCTTTGGGCAGACATGAAAAGAAATCAAAATCTATTTATAGAATGGCCAAATTAGCAGAATGGGTGACTTTCTAAGAAATAATGTATACTATTCCAACAGTGGGGGCGAGGAGGGAATCTGAGTAAATTAAATTACAGTACCGTTTGTTAGAAAGCTATGCAGCTGCAGGGGCACCTGGGTGGCTCAGTCGGTTAAGCCTCTGACTTCAGCTCAGGTCATGATCTCACAGACCGTGGGTTCGAGCCCTGCGTCATGCTCTGTGCTGACAGCTCAAAGCTTAGAGCCTGCTTCAGATTTTGTGTCTCCTTCTCTGCCCCTCCCCTGCTCACACTCTTTTTCTCTCTCAAAACTTAAAAAACTTAAAAAAAGAGAAAGTTATGCAGCTGTTAAAAATTATGGCTCTTAAATTATATCAAAGGATATGGAAAACTGCTTAAGATATACTTTTAAATGAGAACTTTCAGTTTGAATAAAAAGATTCCAATTTTATTTAAAAAAGGTATGCACCTAGGGATGCCTGGGTGGGTCAGTTGGTTAAGCCTCCAACTCTTGATTTTGGCTCAGGTCATGATCTTGTGATTTGTTAGATAGAGCCCTGCACTGACAGCACAGAACCTACTTGGGATTCTTTCTCTCCCTTTTTCTCTGCCGCTCCCTCGCTCTTTCTCTCTTTCTCTCTCTCTCAAAATAAATAAATAAACATTTTTTTTTTAAAGATATGCATCTACATTCTGTATATCACATAAAATGTGTGGAAGGACTCATACTAAGTGGTTAGCAAGCATGGATGAGCTCTGGGGAGTAAGACTGAGGGGGCAAGGGCTTTTGCTTTTTATATTTTGCTACTGCTTGAACTTGCTACAGAGGACATCTTATTTTGAGTTTTAAAAAGGGAGACAGGGTACCTGGGTGGCTCAGTTGGTTGAGCATCCAACTCTTGATTTGGGCTCAGGTTGTGATCCTGGGGTCATGGGATTGAGACCCATGTTGGACTCCACACTGAGTGTGGAGCCTGCTTAAGATTCTCTCTCTCCCTCTCTGCCCCTCTCTCCTGCTCACGCATGCACTCTCTCTCTCTCTCAGAAACAAAACAAAACAAAACAACAACAACAATAAAAAGGTAGACAAAGATCAAACTATGTATTCATACATCAAAAAAAAAATGACTGAAGGGATTTATCCCCAAAAATTATCTCTGGGCCATTTTAATTTTCTTATTACAATTTTTTTTATATTCTAAAATAAATATGTAATACTTCTATAATTAGAAAAAAGTCATAAAAGGAAATAACCTATAATACCAATGGTACAATCAATTTTAAATCTGTTTGCAAAGCCAAAGGTTACAGGGTTGGGTGTTCTTTAAAGAGGTTTGGATCCAATTTCTTTTACTTCTTTGGGGCTCATGCTTACTTTTATTGCTGCTGAAGTGATTTCCACATTTTTTTTTAATGATTTCCATTCAGTGTGGCCAAAAAGGAAAATCGAGGCCAACCACAAGGCAAGCCTTCCTGAGAGGAGACAAAAAGCCTCTGTAACCTGTGGAATGAAAACTTTACCAGGAGAACGTGACTCTTTTGTCATGAATGACTTCAATTGCTGGTGGACAGAAATTTTTAACGAGAACAAAGAGCATCGAAGCGATTTCAGTGCCCTGGTTGTCAATCCAGGCCAAGCACACTAGTAACTTTATATTATAACGATGAGGACAAAGAACAAGGTGTCCCATTCACTGCCAGGCTCCTGCAACCAGAGGGTCCCGGGCCTTTGCAGAACCTTTCACTGAGGTGGAAGGGAGAAGGAACTCTCAAGGAGCACAAAAAGGGCTGTGAGCAAATAAATCAGCATCAACCATATACATAATGGCAGAGAATGGGTACAGAGATGAAACGATGTCGTCTGATCATTCACCAATGGAAAGATGTGCACTAAATCAGGGTCTTTTCTGTCTGACGCTGTTGTTTTTACTGAACAGTTAAGCGCCCAAGGAAATACCAGTTGGGTCTTAAAGACAATTTATAGCTGGGTTGGCCTCGTTGCACCTGGCTGTGTTTTGACAGCAGGTTTCGTCAGTTTATAGCAGAAATTCTTGTCTACACTATAAGCTGTCACAAACGCAACTAGACCTTGGAAAAAATGTACCGCTCAGAGGCAAATCTCCCTTTCGCCGCACCCCTCCCACTTTTAATGAAAAGCAAAAGCCTCCTGCTGGTGGCACAGCCTCCTTCTCTTCAGGGGAAATCAGGGAACCTCCTGGGACCAAGAGGGTCAGCCCCAGTGTTACAACCCAAGCGGGGTGCGCCTGCTTCTGGGCACCCGATTAAGGACTCTTTCTTTCCTCTTCCCTGAGGGCTAACTGCTGAATACAGCGGCCTTGTTGTTCGGAGCCAGGAAATTTCAGGATTCTGCTCTCTGAGCTCCCCACTCTTCCCAGCTGCCAGGCCGCGGAAAGAATGTCTGGGCGCCCTGCAACCGCCTGGCCTCAGAGCACAAGGCATGCAGCTTTGGCGAATGCCCTCTGCCCCCATCTAAAACAAGAAGGCAGTGCTTGGCTAGTTGGGATCAGACAATCCTTAACTTTGTTTTTGAGATTTTTCTAGTCGGCAAATGGCCTGGCAATGACTTCAGCAAATGACTTCCACCACCGTGGAAGTCACAGAACCTCCTTACAATACCTAGGAGGTGAGAGCACTGGCTCCCGGGACAAGGTGCTGCCTTATCCACCCCTGTTTTGTTTTGCTTTTTTAGACCTCAGGATTTTATTCTTTTCTGCTCCCAAGGACTGGGCCAAACAAATAACTTTTAACAGGTGCCATGCATCCCTGAACAGAAGGCAATGCGTCCTTTTTAGGAATGAGTTCATGGTGGCTGGTGGCCGACATCTCCCCCCGTGGGACAGAAAGGACAAAGATGCAAAGAGAGGATGAAAAGGTAATGGAGAGCAGCCCCTCCTGTTCCTTAATTTCATGGTTCACAGACATTCATTGACATTCAGACACTCCCAAGGGGAAGCTCATATAACCAGCCATGAAACTAGAAACGAGCAAGCTAAGGGGGCTGCTTGCCTGGACCCAAGGCAGAGTTTCTCACAGCCATGGGGGTCCACTCCCAGACACTAGGGCCCACTGTGATGGGTCTGCAGCTGCTCGGGGGACCAGCCCAGATTGGGAAGCTCCAGGCCTGCAGAGTCCTTTGACCAGCCCCACGCAGGATGCCTCCCTCGACTTCCCAGGGCCCATGCTCTAGTGAGGGTCAGCACTCGGGGGCTGCCCTTCAGGCTCCAGGAAGCACAGGACCTGGGAAGAGTGGAGAGAGAGGAGGCCTCAAGCCAGGTAGTTCCTGTGGAGCTGAGGCTGGGTGGGAACGTCTCTCCCACAGAGGTGCCCATGGGCCGAAAGAGGAGGAGACAGCAGAACCTTCAGGAGGGGCAGGTCCTGGTCCCTAAGACAGAGAGATGAATCTAAATAGCGCATGCAGATAGGACCAGCTTGAGGCAGGGATGCAGAGCCAGAGGAGGAAGCTGAGGAGCTAGCTGCACCCGGGAAATGATGGGGAATGAGGGCACAACAGGTCAGAGGAGAGCTGCAGGCGAGCCGGCTCACTCATTCATCCGGCTGTGTCCAAAGAGCAGAGCTGGAGGCCACCTGCTCAACCCACTAGTAGCCTCGAAGTGCTGCCTGGTGACAGCACCCAAAACATACACCACACTTTGCAAGATCTCATTTAACACACCGCTCAAGGTCAACCAGGTGCCCTCCTACAGCACCACTTGAGGCAGAGGCCAGAGGCACACGTCATGATGGCAGGCCGACAAGGGTGGGAGACTGTCATTTTCCCGACTCAGGGATACTCCAACTCAGCCAGATGATTAATTTTATATTTACACACATAAGTAAGTCACTGTCCTAAGCAATACACCAAGCAGCAAGCTTTACTATCCTCCACAGACTCTCCTGAGCAGCAATGTTGGGCGCACCTGGGGTATTCCAGAACTCTCAAGCCAGTCTCGGAAGATGTTCTCCACAGACAACTCAAGCCTTTAAAAATAAAATGAAAAGGAAAGGATTAAAAAGGTACAGAGCACTTATTACATAGCACGTTTCTATGGTACCTCACAGCATCTGTCTTCCAGAGAGGTAGCTGCTCTCTGGAGAAAGCAACGCTGTCCCAGGTTAAAGTGCAGGGGGGTACCCAGCCACACTCAGGACAGCTTCGGTCAATAGGAAGGTGCACCATGAAATCTAAACATCAGAGGCACACCATTGTAGGTGCTCTCAATGCCTTGGCAGGAACTGTTTGGTTGGGAGTACCGATTCAGGGACAATAGGGCATGTCCACAGGACACATCAGGCGTGACCGCTTCCCCCAGAGCTGACGGCACAGTGAAATCCGAATGCTGTAGCACTAAGTACACCAAAGTGACATTTCAACTTTATCGTGACGAGGGGCTGTGACAGGCATAAATGGTGCAATTCACCGTCAGAGCACAGACGGGCTTGGCTGCAGGAGTGCACACGGTTTCCATGCCTCTGTTTTAAGCAGGCCCACATTCTGCTTTATTTGAAACATTACAGTTGCTTGTTAAGTCTGACCCAAAGTCAGCTGAAATTCTTTTTTTTTTTTTTTTTACGTTTATTCATTTTTCAGAGATGGAGAGAGAAAGAGAATGAGCGAGGGAGGAGCAGAGAGAGAGGGAGACACAGAATCTGAAACAGGCTCCAGGCTCCAAGCTGTCAGCACAGAGCCCGACGCAGGGCTCGAACTCACGGACTGTGAGATCATGACCTGAGCTGAAGTCGGCCGCTCAACCGACTGAGCCACCCAGGCGCCCCAGCTGAAATTCTTTTGGTTTCAGGTCCTGCTGATTTGAATACTCCTTACATTTGTGAAATATCCAGTATATTTAGGGTCAAGAGACCTTAGGTTGTGTCTTCCTGTCTTCCTGGGCTAATGACGTTTAAAGCAACCCCAGCCCACTTCTAGATAACTCCCACTCATGCCCCGTATCTCTGCTCACAGAGGCCTTTCCCAAGCCCTCTCCCAGGCTGTGTGTGACACCCACTGTGCTCCCTGTCCCCTGTGCCACAGCATTCATCAGTTTGTAACTGTCATTTATTTAACCACTTGCCCTTTACCTGTCCCCTCACTGGGTTGAAGCTCTCTGAGATCAGGGTCTAATGTCTGTTTTACTCACTTCTCTAAATCCAGAACGGAGACCAGTTCCTGGTGTAAGACGATTCCCACTGGTATTTTTTATTGGAATGAGTGAAAACACATTTCACAGTGGACTCAATAAAAAATATTCCCTTTTAATTTAAAAATTACCTTTCCCAGTAAGAGATTCCCAAGGTGTTAGTCTCCAAAATGTTAAAAAACTGTATATATATAGAATATCCCTTTCCTCCCTCCCTTTAGGGGTTGCAGAGAAGCTGTGGAAAGATACAGTGCTGTCTGCATTGTGAAGGTACTGAAGTCCAGCGCTCCTTTCACCTCCCAGGCTGGGAAGTGGTGGGAAAGGGAGGAGGGAAAAGTGGGTGGGGGTGGGGAAGAGGGGGCCGGGCTGATATTTTCACTTCTTTTTTCTTCCCCAGTGAGAAGCAAGTCGCTGGGTGCCTTGGTCTTCCCGGGGCCAGGGCAAAAGCCAAGGTTGCCGAAGGGCTCAGCTGTTGGTATTTCCAAACAAAACAGGGGGCAAGAGGGACTACACAGACAAAGCGGTTTGGATTCATTTTCAAGGTGATGTCCATCTGTGGGATGAACAGCAGGGGAAGGGGAGAGGCCAGCGGTGGAGAAGGGGAGAGTGACGACCTCCCAAGGCTGCTCACCCTGGGCTCATCCAGGTTCCCAGACTCAGTGGAATTATTGGATGTGCCTCATGTGCAGGTACCACCGGGTGCCACTGTCCCCGAGCCTTGCCCCACCTCTTTGTGGCCGGTTAGCAGCATCAATCCAGGTGTGAGTGGCCAAGCTCCCCCTCATGACCATGAGAGTGTAGAGATGTGTGTGCGTGCACGTGTGCACTCATGTGCCTGTGTGTGTGTGTGCAGCACATGGGGCAGGGGTGGGTGGATGACTGGAAGAGAGGAGGTGGCTCCCAGAACACCTTAAATCCAGGTCACTGTTCCTTTTTGAGCTTGGTTGGTGGCACAGAGCAGTGCTGGAAATGCCTGTAACAGGCCTGATTGATCTGCTGGGGGGAGTAGGCAGGGCTGAAGGGGCCTCTTGGAGAAGTATCTGAGGAAACTCAAAGTGGTCTTATTTTCTAAGGAAATGTGAGGGGCTGCAAAGGCAGAGACTGTATAATTTCCACTGAAGACAAGGTGCTCCATGCAAGGCCTGCTCGTTTGGAACAAATGCAGACCATTCCCACCTTGTCTGGCACTCAGGAGGGCGGGTCATTTGGTGGTGCTGGGTTCCTGCCCTGGGGCCTCAACAACTGTGGGGGTGGGGGGGGGGGATCTGCTGGTGCTCTAAGTTGTCTGTCCTGATTGAGAGGCATGCCTGCTTTCTTCCCGTCCTTCCTTCCCAGAAGCTTTGCTGAAGCTTCTCCTAAGCCGCCCATTCATCTGCTTCCTTTCCTGGGTCAGGAGCCCTGGGGCCAAAAGCTCCTGTTGCCATCCTTCCAGCGAACTCAGGAAAGCCAAAGCAAGAGGCTCACTCTGACCTGAGCTCTATTGTGCTGTGGCATTCTAGAAAAACAGGCATTCTTAAACCTTGCACAACTTGAGAGGAAGACAGGGAATTTAGAAAGGATTTAGACAAGAGTGGTAGTGAGGATCAAAGGGCCGAGTGCATTGGATCCGCAAGGGAGGTCAAGGGAACTGGGATTAAATGTCCTGAAGAAGAGAAGTCTGGGAGTGACTTCATGGCCATTTTTGAGTGATTTTACAAAAGATGGCGAACAGCTGTTGTGCCTCCCCGTGGAGGAGTAAGAGCACGGACATAAATTTCCTTCAGGGAATTTTAGCTTAAAAACACGTTGTTAGGGGTGGCATGGGGAGGGGCTGAGGAGTTGAGTCCTGGAATGCTACTGAGCAAGGCCCAGTCTTCACCAGAGAAAACTGAAGAACAGGCAGTGCCTCCTGACTGCGGGCGTTCATTCCCTGCATAGATCTATAGGGCACAGGGTTCTGGGGAAGGCTCAGATCAGAAACCCTGGGGCCTGTCTGGTAGGGACACACAACAGACATAGTCACCGTGCTGCCAGGGCCTGTGCGGAGAGGTGGGACTATGTGTGGAAGGGGCACCGGCTGCATCAGGTGCGACAGCGAGAAGGAGGACAGTGGGAGGTGTGTTAGGGGAGCCTTTTTTTTGAAGCTTATTTATTTATATTGAGAGACAGAGTATGCTCATGCAAGCAGGCTGCTGGCAGAGAGAGAGGGAAAGAGAGAGTCCCAAGCAGGCTCTGTGCTGTCAGTGCAGAGCCCTACACAGGGCTCGATCCCACAAACCGTGAGATCATGACGAAATCAAGAGTTTGATTTAACTGACTGCACCACTCAGGCATGCCAGGAGTCTTCCTAAAGGAAGCAAAGCTTGGACCACGTCATGGAGGAAGGCTGTGCTGTGCCCAGTGATGGAGCAGGACCAGTAAAAGAGAAGGAAAGTGCATGCAGGTAAAGGGAGCTGAAGCAGGAAAGCGCAAAGCCATGGTCACCTGGGCTGGCACACGGAATGAGGTGAGGGAAGAAAAGGGGTAACCTGTGAGAACGCTGAAACCCTGTCCCTGGGCCTGGGCTTCATCAAAGAGGCACTGAATATGGCTGCAGAATGGCACAAACAAAATGGAGTCGAGGAAGAGTACCTGAGGGAAAAGAGGCTGGAGGCAGGGAGACCAAAGTGGAGGCTGTGACTGTGTTCACATGAGAGGCTATGTGAGGAGGATTAGACAGATGTGGTGTGCTGGGGATGGATGTGGAGGGTGGCACCAGATGAGTGAGAGACCATGTGCAGACACTGGGCCCCATTGCTCTCTGCAGGATGATTCCCCATGGAATGAATATACATGCTGGTGAACAATTTGTGCTACGGTCTACAACCTGAACAATGGACCAGGCCAACTGTGTGGGTTATTCCGTTGGAAAGTATTAAGGCAAATTTTGCTTTGCCATATTTAGTATTTGCACACACAGGTACTACTATACCATGGCACCAAAAACAAAGCAAATAAGAACTCCTCTGCCCACTATCAAGTAAAGGCATAAAAGTAGCAGCTACTATTTATTGAACACCTACTATGTACCAGGCACTGTAGCAAAAATCTCATTTACACTTTACAACATTTGTGCAAGACCAATACTATTATCCCCATCTCAGAGATGAGAAAATACAAATTCCAAGAAGTTAAGGGATTCATCCAAGGCCACACAGATGGTACTTGAAGAGCTGGGATCCAAGTCTATGCTGCCTGGCTACAAAGCCCCCGCTTTTCTTTCTATGCTGAACCTAGGCATCGTGATATGTTGGTCGTGACTTTCGGTGCAGGCAAATCTGTGGAAAAGAAGGGCCTGTGCTTGCTCCCAACACTCCTGCCTTCTTGCTCATGTCTCTCCTGCTGAAGGTGGCCTGGCCCCTGCTGTAGTCACCCTGTTTGTCTGCCCTTCGATTTCAGTTCTGAAGAGATGGAGAGACCCTTAGGAGGGGCAAAAGTGCGAGGGCAGGAGAGTTCATTGTTCAGCTGCATCCAGGGGTAAAAGACACTCTTCCTTGAATGAAAAGAACATGTGTTTTCAGATCACTTTCCTTTGGAAAGGTTCAAAGCATCTTATAACCATTATCACTTCATTCCTCATAATATCCTTGTGAAGTGGGTGTCAATTGTTGTGTGTGGCTTCTAGCAGATGGAGAAACTGCAGCATGAGAAGACTGGCCAAAGTTGGGCCAAAGGGCCAAAGAAAAGACCCAGGTTTCTAGACTCCCAGTGCCATGCAGATGTCAAACCGCACTGATGCGTATTTGGGAATTGCTAATGGGGAATGGGATGCTGAACTATGAGAGGAAGATGAAAGCAGTAACTCCAGCTGCTAAAAAAAACATTATTTTTTAAGGTACTAGAAGTGGCTTTACCTCCCAAAGAAGTTATAAAGGATGTGTGATTAATGCCTACTTTTTTTTAAGTAGGCTCACTGCCCAACATGGGGCTTGAACTCACAACCCCAAGATCAAGAGATCTACCGACTGAGCCAGCCAGGTGCCCCAATAATGTTTCATTTGCAAGGAAGAAATGGACTGCATGTTTGGAGGGAAAAAGTGACAATTATGCAGTTTTTGCTGTTTTGTCATAATTATTGAGGTGACAGTGCCGGTGAATTTTTAGGTCTGGACTTGGATATACAGCCATGGTAAAGCAAAAGTTGGCTTTTTCAAATCAAGACACTGAGTCTAAGCCAGTGGTGAATGTTTCCCCTCTGAGATCATGTGGCTTAAAGCATCACAACAACAAGCAGAAGCATTTCCACTTTGCTGGGACCCAGGACTTACAGGAAATTACTCTTCTGCATGTCTGATCACTATGGAAATTGATTTTATACAGATAGCTAAAAGTACACAGGCCCACGATGCATGCCCCCATATTTGTACTAGCGAGCAGTACTTCTGCCTCATTACCCAGGTCTCCTGGATATCTGGAACAGCACGTTGTTTCACCCTCCGGCTGGGAGAGTTCCCTCTCTGTACTCCTACATCCTGTAAGGCAACTCTGCATTTCAGGCGTCTGTCTCCAGTCCCTCTGAGCTATAAATGTGGTCACACATAGTTAACACGGCAGGGGAAAGAATATGCTGGACGCCCTGGCATAATGCTGGCTAGAGAAATAAGCTGTGTTTAAAGCTGAGAAAGTTTAAAGGCAATGGCTCTTCTCTCTGTGAGGTTAACATGCATAGAAATAGACCCAGGCTTGTGTGAAAATGGTATTGCGCTTGTGGTATTGCTTGTTCAGTTGATATCTGAGGGCAGAGTGACGAGGCTGGGTGGGCTGACCATCAGCTGTTTCTGCCACTTGTGCCTCTCAGCTTGTTGCTGACCAGAAGAGATGTCTTTATCACTCTGGCTCCCACCTGCAGCCTCTTGAGGTTCCAAAGATCACACACTCTCCATATCTCTAAAGGAAAGCACAACTTGCACAACTTTGTAAAGCCCCTTGCAACTTTCACGTGAACTAAACTACAGATGGAACGGACTTTGGAAGTGCAGGTACTAGATGCACTCAAGCACCGGGACCCTCAGTGCTCTGGTCTAAAATGGAAATGCCCTTGTTTGGCACATGACTGACATTCTGCATGGAGTTTCAAATTTTAGTAATTTATGTTCTGGTTTTTAAATTTTTTTTATTTTAGAGAGACAGGGAGCGTGAGCAGGGCAGAGGGGCAGAGGGAGAGAGAGAATCCCAAGAAGGCTCCACATTGTCCGCACAGAGCCCAATGCAGGGCTCAGTTCTGCAAACCTAGGATCATGACCTGAGCTGAAGTCAAGAGTTGGACGCCCAACTAATGGAACCACCCAGGTACCCCGATAATTTGTCTTTAAGTTTTCTCTCTACGGTAGATACAAATAGTGTGCATCCCAGATGCACATGGTTACTTGTTTCTTGTAACCGTGCACATGGTTACTTGTTTCTTGATCAAAAGGAGTCATTTGTGCTCGGGTAGATAATGAAGATTGCTGAAGTCACATTTATAAGCAAGTACTCCCTAGCTCTGTGGGGGAGGAAGGGTAGTGAATTAAACCAAACATAGGAACATGCACACACAGACATAAAAATTGATGAGACCCACTGTTGATACGGCTGCAGTATCAGGTGGGCAGGGTGCTCTTGTATCAGGGCTGGTTGGCACCTAGGATCCATTTGGATTTCCTTCTAAGCCCTTTCAGCTTTTTCTTCCCTTGGTCTCATAAAACATCAGCATTTAAACAGAAATCTCACGTTGAAGATGTGTGAAACACAGCTCCTCACCTTCCTCCCTCCACCTTCAAATCCTCTCCCTTTCACTCCCTCTGCCCCATACTGGTTCCTGAGACAAATCTCCCCTCCCCGAGCTATGTTTCCAGCGCTACCTCAGAGAATAACTGAGTGGCCAAGAAAGGTAGGTCAGGTCGTGCTGGACTCCTCCCTATAACTCCAAAAACAACCAACCAAGTCTTACCTGTGGCCCCTCTGGAATATCCCTCAGATCTGCTCATTATTCTCAAACCCTCCTGCCACAACCCCTGCCGGGTTCCAGCTCTATATCTTGCTGGGTGAACAACTGTCTTGGTTTCTCATTGGTGGACTTCCAGTCCCTCCCACCCACATCTATCTTCCACAGCAATCCCCCCCCCCACCCCCCGCCCCAGTATCTTTCAAACCTGCTGATGGCACTCTCCTACTTTAAACCTTCAGAGGTACTTCCTTGCCTCCAGGCTCGAGGCTAGGACATGGGGGGCCTTTCCCTGTATACCGAGGAGTCTGAAACTCCCAGGAGCACTCCCAGGAGTCATAATGATCTGTTTCACGTGTATCTTCAGCAGTGGATTAGGAGATCCCTGCGGGCTGGGCATGGAATCTATTCCTTCCCATCCCCTAGTGTCCAGCCTTTATATAAAGCCTGGTATGGGAGGTGCTCAAGAGATAATGTTAAATTAATCAAAGCAAAAGAACAACGCAAAAGCACTATGACACACAGGATGCTGGCTCCTGAACACTAACTGGTCTAATCTGAAGAACCTTGTCCCGATCAGAATGGCTCACGTGCCTAACAGATGTGCCCAGGGATCAGTTTGCAGCAGAGCCACAGATTAGAAGCTCTGGGGGTAGGTGTGGGGCCTTCGGAGACCCAGATAAAATTGGTACAATATGCTGCATAGGTAAAAGGGCAAACGGTCTGTTTTAATAGCTGAATTAGATTCTCAGTTTAGTTAGCAGGAAAGATGTTTGAGTCTCAAAAACTATTCTGGTATACTTGCTGAAACAGATTCCTTGTAGGGAGGAAATGATGTTAACTTTTAAGGGGACTTTCACAAAGAAGCTTAAACCTGCTAGCCAACACATGATCCTAACTGGGAGAGGCATCCTCTCCAATGGTGAAGGTTGGTGGTCGGTGGCCACTATCAAACAGACGGGGCTCTTCCACAATCGCAACAAAAGTCTCTTGATGGGTCCAACAGAATGTCCCTCAATAAATATTCACAATGATAAAATCCAGGTCCCCTGGAGCCAGAGGGCTCAGGGCCATCCAAATGAACTTCATAACCTCAGTAGCAAGAGGATGAAAAGAAAGACCTCCCAAACCAAAAATGCACTTTGTTGCTTCCATGAAATTTGCTGTATTTGTGCCCTAAGAGGTTCTTCTGAAAGAATGCATAGTAACAGACTTCGGTAACAGCAATACACGATTTCTATTAATTTTCTTTTCTTTTTTTTCTTGCAATAACTTCTAAGGAAACTGCTTAATTCTACCAGAGGGCATGAAAACTTATTTCAGGGAGGTACAGAAGAAAAGAAAAAAAATATATATATATGTGTGTGTGTGTGTGTGTGTGTGTGTGTGTGTGTGTGTGTATATATATATATATATATATATATATATATATATATATACTATTGTTCTTGACCTTAGGAATAATGGCCACATCTGATGTGATTTTTGCATAAAGAAAACCCATATCTCTGCTTTAAAAGAAAGGATTGTAGGGGCGCCTGGGTGGCGCAGTCGGTTAAGCGTCCGACTTCAGCCAGGTCACGATCTCGCAGTCCGTGAGTTCGAGCCCCGCATCAGGCTCTGGGCTGATGGCTCAGAGCCTGGAGCCTGTTTCCGATTCTGTGTCTCCCTCTCTCTCTGCCCCTGCTCTGTCTCTCTATGTCCCAAAAATAAATAAACGTTGAAAAAAAAAAAGGATTGTAAATCTGAAACATTTTAGACTTTCCAAAACAAACCACACTTCCTTCAGGAGCAGCCTCCTGAAAAGCTAATTATCTTGGCCAATTACTAAGCTCCATGCAATTTCCCCGTATAAGACTTCCTACAGCATCAAAAGGCATGAACATGAAGAGGTAGAAATAAAGGAATTTATCAAATAATAGAGGTATGTTCATTCTGTATGGTGCACTGGTTTGCTTTATGTGTGTGTGTTCACATCTAATTTTATTTTATTTTTAAAGTTTATTTATTTTGAGAGAGAGAGACAGAGTGAGTTAGTAGGGGAGGGGCAGAGAGAGAGAGTAAGACAGAGAATCCCAAGCAGGCCCTGCACTAACAGCACGGAGCCCAATGCAGGCCTCAAACCCACTAACCGCACGATCATGACCTGAGCCAAAACCAACAGTCAGACGCTTAACCAAATAAGCCACCCAGGCACCCCCACATCTAATTTTTAAAAGTAAGTGGCTAATTGGAATTAGAAGTAGAATTGGAATTGGAATTAGAAGGTGAAAGATGGGAGTTAAGACAAAAGGGCAGGCAAAAATCTAACACTTAGAAAAAAATCTTCATGTCTTCACAGCCCCTGGAAACTCCCCTGAACCTATATGTCACCTTCTGGTGGCATAAACCCTGCCGCCTTCCCTTTAAGACATTCATCTGGACTGCCTGTAAGACTGGCCCATCTACATGGAAGACGACCTTGTGTGGGTCCAAGTAGTGTCTGTGTGAAAGAATTCATTTCCACATTTGGAGACCCAGTGTGAGCATAAAAACATAGTTAAATCTGTGGGTCAGAAACGAGAGGAACATTGGCTCCACTTCAAAGAAATGTTTGATTTCTCAAGATGCCCCCCTTTAAGGTTAAATACCAATTTTGCTATTAGAAATTATGTTTCAGGGTATTCACTTTTACTGTCTAAATGAAGACAGGAAATTAGAAGGAGAGGGTTGGAATGAACCTAGTCTAAACTTTGATGTAGGTCCTAAACCTCCTCCTCCTGTACGTGGTCAGCTCCTCGTGCCTCAGTCCTCTTACTGGTAAAATAGGAGCAGGCATGTAATGCACCAAACGGTGTTGGATGGAAGGTTAACTGAGTGTCTGCATATAGAAACCTTCCAATGAGTGCTGGCTCACAATAACCACTATGATGGGGCGCCTGGGTGGCTCAGCCAGTTGAGCATCCAACTCTTGATTTTGGCTCTGGTAGTGATCTCATGGTTGTGGGATTGAGCCCCATGTTGAGCTCTGTGCTGAGCATGGAGCCTGCTTAAGATTCTCTCTCTCCCTCTCTCTGCCCCACTCCCCTGCTTGCTCTTTCTCTGTCTAAAACAAAATTAAAAAAATTAAAAAAAATTAACCATTATGATGATGGTGGTGGTGGTGGAGGACTGTAATAAGGATTAAATGACTTACTGTATATAGATCCTATATACAGTGACTGATACACGGAACATGACTATTGTTTTAACTGTATCAATCATTGATTGAGCACCTACTTTTCACAGGTATTATATCCTTTAATCCTCCCAAGGGTGAAAAACTGAAATTTGGAGGCATGAAGTAATGTGCTCCGAATCTCAGATCTAGGAAGGAGCCACAGTGATGTAAGAACCTAGGAGAACTTGACTTCAAATCCCAGGCTCTTATTACTACACTATGCTTTTACCTTCAATTAAACAGTATTTCCTTATATTAAGCTACATTAACTAGAGAACCCTAACCTACAACTCTCCTCTCCTCCATTCTTTTTCACAGTAACTAAGGCCACAAAGTGTCCTTGGCTTGCCTCTTACACTACTTTCAGGGCTCATCTATTCTGGGCCCTCCCAAGGCTGCATGCCCTAACTCCCAACACCCACCTGGGCCTCACTCTCGGTCTGGTTGACTGTCCTGGGACTCCCTCCGCCTGGGAGGGAGTTAGTTAAGGGAGGAAGATTGAATTTTCTAGATTGTAACAAGCCAAACAACGGCAGGATCCTTTTTTAACATTAAAAGTAAAACCGGGCTCTTAATTCCTAAATTGGTCCTCACCTTTTTTCTTCTGGGATGTTCTCCAACAGCATTTGAAGGAAATCCTGGAATAAGAAAAAAGCAAACCATTAAAGATGTCCATCAGTAAATAACTCTGTCCGGAATCATGCCAGAGACCGGGTGCTCCCAGCTGCTGACAGCTTACCTGGTAGGGAAGCCAGGCCTATGTTGACTTATTATATGATATATTGTATTTATTAATTTACCAGGGCTTCAATCCAATCAGTTAAAGAGGTTTGTTTTGTAAAACCCACAAACAAATTGAAAAATGTACTGTTTGTTATTTTGACCTAACCCACCAGTTTATTTTATTTCACGTTTAACTATTTTCAAAAGGCACCATCCTCTCTCTACTCAACCACGTTCTCGTCATGAGCTTTCCCTAGAGATCCTGTTACAACTGGACAATCACAAGGCCAAGGGGCTAGTGACTAACTTGCAACATTCTTGCATTACTCTAAGGAAAGATAAAGACAGGCACCTGGCTCGCTCAGTTGGTGGAGCATGTGACTTTTGATCTCAAGGTTGTGAGTTCGAGACCCACGTTGGGTGTAAAGATTACTTAAAAAAAAAAAAAAAAGATGAAGACAAAAATCAAGACAATTAATACCCCAGTGGAAGAACAAAGATGTCACAATTACAAAATGTTTCATGGGCCCATGCCTCCACCTGCAGCCTCTTCCATGCTGCTGTGAAAACGTCAATTGTTTCACAATTAGGATCTTTCACTAATAGATTTTTCTAAATTAAAGGTATGACTTAAGACACACTCATTTTTCCCTTTATGATGGAAAATTTCAAACACACTCAAAAGTAGAGAAGAGTATAATTAACCTTCATGTACCCATCAACCCATGGCCAATCCGCCTTAACCTCTTACCTGCCTCCTGTATTATTCAGAAGTGAATCCCAAATGTTACACAACTGCATCAATCAATGTTTCAATAAATTATCTAAAAGATAAGGACTCTTTAAAAAAAAAAATAGCCATGGGGCGCCTGGGTGGCTCAGTCGGTTGAGCGTCCGACTTCGGCTCAGGTCATGATCTCACAGCTCGTGAGTTCGAGCCCCGCGTCGGGCTCTGTGCTGACAGCTCAGAGCCTGGAGCCTGCTTCTGCTTCTGTGTCTCCCTCTCTCTCTGCCCCTAACCCACTCGCATTCTGTCTCTGTCTCTGTCAAAAATAAATAAACATTAAAAAAAAATAGCCATGGGGCACCTGAGTGTCAGTCGGTTAAGTGGCCAACTCTTGATCTTGGCTCAGGTCATGATCTCACAACTCATGGGATGAAGCCCCTCGTCAGGCTCCTCGCTGATAGCACGGAGCCTGTCTGGGATTCTCTATCCCTTTCTGCCCTTCCCCTGCTCTCAGGCAGGAGCTCGCTTTCTCTCTCTCTCCCTCTCTCTCTCTCTCTCAAAACAAATAAATAAACACACATTAAAAAAATAAAAATAAAAACATAATCACAATACCATAGGCCTAAAAATTTCACATGTAAATGTTTAAAGTTACATTTATATTTAATTGGCACCTTAAGTACTGTGACCAATCTTTTCAGCCCATCTAATTCTAGAATCTCGATTTGGTCTCAACTAGGTTTGTCAGATAAAATACAGGATGATCAGTTAGATTGGGGGCATACTTACACTAAAAAATTATTTGCTGTTTATCTGAAATTTGAATGTAAGTGGATGTTATGCATTTTTATTTGCTGAGTGACCCCAGACTAGTGTTAACCCTAAGTTATCTGCAGGGTTTGATAATACTCAGTCTGGATAAATGTAGAATATGAAAGAGAGAAGATGAATATTAAAGTTTCTAGGGGCTTGATATTGAACAATAAACAAGGTCTATGCATGAAGTTTTTCTTTTAATAAATTGAAAACAACCTTTTAAAATAGGTCCTTTAAAGAGGGACCTGTGTGTGAGCCCAACTGATCAAATAAGACACTGCCAAATGACTCTCTTCAGAAAGAAGCCCCACCCTCTGCCCCAGCCCCAAGAACCAAGTCTTCAGATCCAGGGTCAGCTCGGGGCTCTGATGAGATCCATCTAAGTCACGGTGTAAGATGGAAGCAGCACTGACCTTCATATTACAAACAGATGGAACTGCAGAGGAATGGAAATCTGCAAACAATTTGTATGACAAGGTGTTCTCTCTCCATCATGGCACCAAGCATAGCCGCCATCCCTTTCTGTGTGTTTACAGGTGGTTAAGGCCATTTCTTCCACAGGCAAAGTCTCTCTAGTTGGAATACTAATGAAACGTTTATTTCTCCTAACCTCCCTTCTCCTTCCAGGTTATTATTTGTCTACTGCTGCTTCACCTACAATAAATGATACAAAGAGCAACAAAACTAATTTTTAAAAAATGTATTGTGTAGTCAGAATGGAAAAGGACAACTCCAAACAGAATAATGCCTCACATCTAAAGTCCTTCCTAGCACCTTCAGTAGATATATGGAGAAAAAAAGAGGAAATGAATAATATCTAGAATGTGAGGAATTATTATTTAAAAAATTTTTTTAATGTATATTTATTTTTGAGAGAGAGAGACAGAGTGTGAGTGGGGGAGGAGCAGAGAGAGAGGAAGACACAGACTCTGAAGCAGGCTCTAGGCTCTGAGCTGTCAGCACAGAGCCTGATGCGGGGCTTGAACTCATGAACTGTGAGATCATTGCCTAAGCTGAAGTTGGACACTTACCAACTGAACCACCCAGGTGCCCGTGTGAGGAATTATTTTTGTTTGAGGTTCTTAAAGTGATTATTTTTATAATTTAATTTTTTAAATGTTTATTTATTTTTGAGAGAGAGAGAGAGAGAGAGAGAGAGAACAAGCAGGGAAGGGGCAGAGAGAGAGGGAGACACAGAATCCCAAGCAGGCTCCGCGCTATCAGTACAGAGCCCAATGCAGGCTCAAACCTGTGAACCATGAGATCATGGCCTGAGCCAAAGTTTTATAATTTAAATAATTATTTTGTAAAAAAGTTAATTTAGAAATTAATTTGTCACAATCTGGTATACTGATTACTTTGCAAATATTTCTTTCATTGGCTTACTGATAGTATTCTTGCTTCTCAAAAATCTGAGTGCTGAGGCATGCCTGGGTGTTAAGTCAGTTAAGCATCAGACTTCAGCTCAGATCATGATCTCACAGCTTGTGGTTTCAAGTCCCACGTCGGGCTCTGTGCTGACAGCTCAGAGCCTGGAGCCTGCTTTGTATTCTGTGTCTCCCTCTGTCTCTCTTCCCCTCCCCTACTCACACTCTCTCTCTCAAAAATAAATAAACATTAAAAAAATTTTTTTAATCTGAGTGCCATAATTATAATTTACTAAGTTTGCTTCATCATTTCCTTATAGTCCATACTGACTCATTCCATATTCGTTCAGTAATTTATGCTCAATTATATAGGAGAGAAAGTGACGTTAACTCAATGACAAGGAGGAGAATTTAACTGCAGGAGAAGCAGGTAATTCAGAGTTAACTTTAATTCTTCCCTTTTGCATTTTTCAATCACAATTGGATCTTTCTTTATAGGACTACGGAACACAATGTTCCAGAATTTTGTGTGAATATAGGAAAAGTATAGGAGGTCTCCAAGAAACCTTGCTTCATTTTTAAGAAAGCAGGTGGTCATCTGCCTCATTCTGCCTCAGGGTTGAGACCTGCAGGTCACATGGCAGCTTGCTGGTGGCTTCCAACCAATGCTGGGGACAACAGGTCTAGAGGATCACGATGGATCACAAAACCCCAACACCTTGAGCATCTCTAAGTCATGGTGCCTGTATTCCCATGGGCCGTGTGAATGCCATCCACAGTGCTAGATCCATCCAATCCAAAGACATTCTTGTCCCCATTGCTGTATCAATGGAATCAACCCTGCTGGTCCTTCTTACTCCTTTTATAGACCTAATCATTAACAACAACCTGCTAGTTTTCCTGGCTCTTTTTGGAAATTGGCATATACCCCAGAGTGGACTCATGATAGAAGCTTTCCCCCTCTTCTCACAACAGGAAGACATAAAAGGAAAAATGTCTCCTATGGTTATTCTTTCCTTCACTACCTCTTTTCAATTCTTCCATCCAGCTTCTTTCTTCCCTTCAACATGTTGGCTGAATTTTAAGTTACAAATCTTAACTGGACAAGGAGGACTTTCCTTAAAGCCTGATTCTAGGATCATTGACAAAGTTAGCTAACAACAAATGCCAGAGTCCCAGTTTGTCACCTCTACAGTATGCCTGAAAAAAAGATTAAAACCAAAGGCAAACCAAACCAAACCCAAAACCCAAAACCCCTGTTGTTTGACAGTGGGCTAGGATAAACTTTTATCTGGATCCTTGGAAATTGTTACAAGCCCTCATCCCAATCAAAAAATACATTCCTTGTGAATATTTTGTCATTTCCTACTGTCATAATAATCTATATTTCTACTCTTGTAATAACCTATATAATCAGGTCAGTCCCAGATAGCTCAGTTTGATTAATACCTAATAACAGTGAATTAGGCATGATTAAAAAAAATACACTAATTTTTGGCACAAGGCTAATTTGGTAATTTCTTTTTTTTTTTTAAGTCCTGGTAAAAATATTCAATAAAAAGCAGGTACACATATATTCTACCAGACAAACTGACAATGGCTTGATAATTGCACAGGACTAGTGATTTCTTTCAGATGTTTTATGAATAATTACCATGGTCATGGGGAGAGGGAGGTAGGAGAGGCAAAACAATCAAATAATTTAAGCAAGGACAGGGTTGGCAGGGTAAGAACTGAGAAATGAACTGGTCAGCAAGAAGTCATTGTTAACATGTAGTGGGGACTGGGAAGATGGTAATACCATAAAATATTGGACAGGTGGGGTTTCACAAGGGATATGATTAAGAAGTAAACTGGAAAAAGAAGAAATTGAAGGACTTCTTCTTTTTAATTTTTTTAAATGTTTTTATTTGTTTTTGAGACAGAGAGAGACAGAGCATGAGCAGGGGGAGGGGCAGAGAGAGAGGGAGACACAGAATCCGAAGCAGGCTCCAGGCTCCGAGCTGTCAGCACAGAGCCCGACGCGGGGCTCGAACTCACAGAGGGCGATATCATGACCTGAGCTGAAGCCAGATGCTTTACCGACGAGCCACCCAGGTACCCCTGAAGGACTTCTGAGCAAAGAACCTGGATCACAGCCTTACTCATCATTAACAAGTAAAAAAAACCCAAAAAACAAAAAACCATCAAAAAATAAAAATTAAAAAAAAAAAAAAGACAAAAAATGGCACCGGCAGCATCCAAACAAGGAAAGAAGTACAGCGTCACGGCATAAATTTGAAAAGGAGACAAAACTAAGGAAAGAAACATAAGAATCCAACACAGCCTTAAGCCCTCCCTCTGCACCACGCAACCTCATGCTTAGCAGTAGTGGGACTGGTAAATTGCCCAAACCCTGAAAATTCTCACAGATACCCACACATTTGGAAAGAAACAGGACTATCTTTACCTTTCCTCTACCACCACCACCACCGAGTCCTCTTCCTCCTTCTTCTTCTTTTTATTTATTTTTTATTTTATATATCTTTTTGACCATGAAGGGACTAGAAATGTTTACTAGAGAGAGGTAAGCAAAACCTGGGAAATAAACAACTGAGGAGGATGCTCTTTGATGGACTGTATAGCTTCTAGAGATCCAAGCAGAACTGCAGGAACACTATTGAGAGAGTACCTGCAGTGGGAAAAAGCTGCACCCAAATTAGGTGATGAGAATCTTTGCTGGGGACATTTAACAGAATTTCAAGAGTTAGTGCAGCCAAATATTTGCAACAAAAGCTGTATGTAGCTCCAAGTGGAGCTCTTGCCCTTCACTCTCTCCGTGCATTAACACCCAAGGTTTAAACTATAGCTCAGAGGGAAAGAAAACATGTCTATGACAAGTTGGGAAAGAAATCAAGAACAAAGTTCTAATACGTATGAGAATAAATAAAAGGTCAGGACAGGGCTACTTATACTGAGAATGAGCAAGAAGAAAAGTATGGCAACTATGCAAATTAATGCAACAAAAACCCACATAAAGAGAGAGAAAGAACTAAGAAACATAAAATAAAAGACAAAGACTCCAGTCTTGAAGAAAACCTAATCTAAGGAACAGAAGAAAATTCTCTATGAACATTTACACTCTAAAATAATTTAAAGATTATAATAAGAACATAAAGTCAGTAAAATGAAAGCTCAGACACAAGATGACAAACCAATGAAGTGAGATGAAAAGAGAGATTTCTAAGCAAAGAAAATAAATTAAGGAGCAAAATAATACCAGTACAGGAGCACCAATAATACAGAAACAGCAATAAAAACAGACATTAAAGAAAAAAAATTGCTATAATGTTATAACAACATTAATAACAAAAATAATATCATTTGAGATAAACACAGGCCATCAAGAACAAAAAGACAAAAGCAATTAGAAAATAAAAGACATGGAAGGCAAAGATGATATAAAATAGAGGCAGGTGCCTGGGTGGCTCAGTTGTTAAGCATCTGACTTCAGCTCAGGTCATGATCTCATGGTTTGTGGGTTCAAGTCCCCACATCAGGTGATCTTAAGCCCTGCTTTGGGTGAACACAAGCCCCACCTTCAGGAGAGGCCCGCTTCTCTCTCTCTCTCTCTCTCTCTCTCTCTCTCTGCCCTCGCTCACTTGCATCCTCTCTCCCAAAAAACAAAACAAAGATGATGTAACATAAGGATAACTGGTAACCTTGAAATTCAGGACCCTTCAAGGGAAAAAAACCCAAATGTGTTCAAACATACAGCTAAGACAATTTTACCAAAAGAAGGAAGAACAGAAGGTAAAACTGGAAGTGCACACTCCTTTCTAGGCAAAAACAAAAACATAAAACTGATGCAGACTCATAGACACCGAGCTATTTTCTGAGTCAATTACTAAATGTCACAGATAAAAGAAAAAGAATCCTTCTTTCATCTAAGTGGTATATAGAGGAAAAAGTAGTTTCTACAGCTTTATTAATGTCAGCAGGCAGGTTAAGTAATATCCACAAAGTTCTGAGGAAATGAAAATGTGACCCGAGAATCTTATACCAATCCAGTTTGTAATTCAACTATAAAGGCAACAAACATTCTCAAGCACATACGAACTCAAAAATCACAGAAGCAGTGTGTCTTCAACTTGAACATCAATTTGATAACAAGTCCAGCCAACAAAAAGTCAAATCAAAATATGGCACTCCTAAATACATAAGCATGAAACAGTGACAGGGGGTGAAAGTGAAGTCCTTTACATACAGAGCTAAAACTATACAACTGTGAAAAGTATGGCTACAGCACATACTGTAAAGGATATAAACCTTAACTATGTGAAAATATTCACTAAGAAAAGTTTCAAATTGGGGGAAAAGTAGTAGAAAATACATAACTGCTAATTTCTTCAGCTTTTACAGAAGTGAATAAACAAATGCTTTCTAAAAAGAAAATAAATAGCTAAAGAGAAAAAAATAATTTCAACCTCAAAGACTTTTTTGTAATCATCCTTCTTAACTATAGAAGACTCTTTTCTCTCTTACATGTATCTGAAGTTCAGGAAAGTTTTTTGCATTCACTAGTTTCTTTTTCATTTGTTAAATTCAAGTAAAATAAAGTTGAAAACACTTCATTAAAAAGTACATACAATATAATCCTATTTTTATAAAATTATTTTATTTTATTTTATTTTTAATTTTTTTTAACGTTTATTTATTTTTGAGACAGAGAGAGACAGAGCATAAATGGGGGAGGGTCAGAGAGAGAGAGGGAGACACAGAATCCGAAACAGGCTCCAGGCTCTGAGCTGTCAGCACAGAGCCTGATGCAGGGCTTGAACTCATGAACTGCGAGATCATGACCTGAGCTGAAGTCAGACGCTTAACTGACTGAGCCACCCAGGCGCCCCTATAAAATTATTTTAAAATATATCTTTGTGTCTATACATGTGTACACACATACACACACATATATACAATATGTACAGATACACATCCAGATACATGTATACATATCATCTATAACATATAGAAAGGGAGAAATAGAGAGTGTAATTCCTGGAATGAAGTTCACCTAATATTCATTATGGGTATTTATAGGTGGTGGGATTTTAAATATTACTTCACATTCTTCTTTGTACTTTTATGTATTGCTTGAATTTTTTTTTATAATGAGTATGTGTCAGTGAAAAAGCCATAATTTCCAAACTTATTGTGGTACTGGCAGAAATAGAGATTGATGGAATGGAATTAATAGTCCAGAAATAAACTGTAGATAAAATAAAGTCAACTGACTTTCAGCAAGGATGACAAGATAATTCAATGGAGGGAAAGAATAATCTTTTCAACAAATGGTCTTGAGACAACTGAATATTCACATGCAAAAGAATGGAGTTACATCCCTACCTCACACCATATATAAAAATTAACTCAAATGGATAAGAGACCTAAATGTAAGAGCTAAAGCTATAAAACACTTAGAAGAAAACATAAGAGTCAATCTTCACAACTTTCAATTAGGCAATGGTTTCTTACATATCATAGCTAATGTGTAAGTATCCAAAGATAAAAAAGATAAATTGGACTTCATCAAAATTAAAAGTTTTTGTGCTACAAAGGACATTATCTTGAAAGTGAAAAGACAGCCCATAAAATGAGAAAGAACATTTGCAAATCATATATTTGAAAAGGGACCTGAATCTAGAATATACTAAGTACTCTTAAAACTCAAAAATAAGAGACAACCCAAATGAAAAATTGGCAAAGAATCTAAATAGACATTTCTCCAATGGAGATACACAAAAGGCCATGAAAAGATGCTCAATATTGGGGTGCCTTGCTGGCTCGGTGGGTAGAACACCGGTCTCTTGATCTCAGGGTCATGAGTTCAAGTCTTGAGGGTGGAGCCACTTTAAAAAATGCTCAACATCATTAATTCTCAGAAAGATGCAAATTAAAACCACTTCACACCCACTAGGATGGCTATTACAAACAAAACAAAACAAAACAAAACAAAACAAAACAGAACAAGTGTTGGTAAGGATGTGAAGAAATAGGAACCCTTGTGTACTGCTGGTAAGAATGTAAAATGATACAGCTGCTGTGGAAAACAGTATGGCAATTCCTCAAATACAATTAAAAGATAAGAAGGCAGGGAGTCAAACAGATATTTGTATACTAATGTTCAAAGCAGCATTATTGACAAGAACCAGAAGGTGTAAATAGCCCAAGCATCCATCAACAGATGGATGGAAGAACAAAATGTGGTTAGATACATACAATGGAATATTGAGTCATAAAAAGGAGGGAAATTCTGACATGTGCTCCAACATGGATAAACCTTGAAGACATTATGCTGAGTGAAATAAGTCAGACATAAAAGAATAAGTATCGTACGATTCAAACTCATGAGTAGTCAAACTCATAGAGATGGAAAATAGAATGATGGTGGCCAGGGGCTGGGGGAAGAAAAGAATGTGGAGTTACTGTTTAATGGATACAAGTTTCAATCTGGGAAGATCAAAACATTCTAGAGATGGATGGCGGTGACAGCTGCACAACAATGCGGATGTACTTAATGCACCCAACTACACATTTCAAAATGGTTCCAATGGTAAATGTTGTTATGTACATTTTACCCAAGTTTAAAGGGTAAAAACTAAAATTAAAAAAGAAAGATGAAGTACTGCTACGTGCTACAACATGAACCTTGAACACACTGTACTACATGAAAGAATCCAGCGCAAAAGGCCACATATGATATGACTCCATTTTCACGGAAGGCCCAGAACAGGCAAATCCATGGAGACAGAAAGTAGGTTAGTGGTTGCCTAGCTCTGGGGGGAGATGGAAACGGGGCGGTGGCTGCTAATGGATTGGAGGCTTCTTTTGGGGGTGATGAAAATGTTCTGAAATTTCAGCGTGGTGATGGATGGTTGCATGATCTTGTGAATACACTAAAACCACCAACTTGTACACTTTAAAAGGGTGAAATTTATGGTATGTGAATTATATCTCAATAAAGCTGTTACGTGAAAACAATAAAGCTGTTGTTCACAGAAGATAAACAACAGAAAAACCGAGCAATTTGGTGGAGGGGGGCACTAAGTATTTCACGGGAAGTTGAAATCGGAACCTCCGAAGTCACGGTAAATGTGAGGCACTCATTTAACAATGCAGAATCTTGGTGAGAAGTGGTTTTAAGCAGTAGGAGTTTGGGCTAATCAGTCAACCAAGCATATAAGACTTCTGAGCCCCTTTTCGAGAGGCCTTTCCAAATATATGCTTAGGAACACCTTCCTTTCCCCCGCAACCAAAAGAAAAAAAAGAACGTAGAAGCAAGGAACAGCCATCTAGTCTTGTCACATCATGCTATTCCCTCCACAAGTGTTTAGACTGTGCATGCACATCTGTTACATCTAACACTGTGGGCAATGTGACTTCAAGACTGTGTATGAGCACCACTGTCAAATAGCAAAAATACCCATCAGACTAATCTGTGCTGAGGCTGCATCTTCTATTCTCTATCAGTTATGAGTGCTGTTTTCAGAGCCTCTCTCTCTTTGTTAACTTCCTTGCTATGTGCAGCCCGGCCTCATGCCAGTATAAGCTGACAGTGTCTTTCTCTGATAGTTTTGTGGCCAGGCTATCTGACTATGTCAGTGTATCTTGTTATTAATCTATTTGTTTATCAAATATATATGGCACATGTACTGTACCAACTGTATATTAGGTACTGGTAACGTAAAGAGCATGGTCTGGCCTTGTTGAACTTATACGCAGAGTGGAGGAGACAGAAAAAAGCAAATGGACCCACAAATGAAAATATAATTATAAATAATGGGAATGACAACGAAGGTTATGATAAGGGCAAAGGGGAAAGAATAACACGGTGGGTGCACCTTTGCTTGCAAAGATCATTCCAGGTAGAGAGAAGAGAGGGACTGCGCTGTTTCTGTTTTTAGGGTCACTTAAGGTGCAACTATCCACACCACTGTGCACAGGAACAGCTTTGGGTTACAGCCTGTCCCAAAGCTACAGGGAGGTCAGCCTCCCTGAAACAACACTGCCCTGTGTCCACTTCGTTAACTTCCTATTTTTCTTACTGCATTAAATCGTAAATCTTTCCCCTACTTTTTAATACTCACATAACCTAGTCCCTACATACCACACTCCCTCCAATTATATATCATGGACTCATGATGACTCATAAATTACCTGAGAAAGAATCAGCTGCCCATGAAAGGTGTGCACAAATTTTCTTAAAAATGCAAAATAGGTGTCATCTCCAAGTCTTTGGGCAAGGAACCGGAGAAGGAAATAGCCCTAGAAGAAAGGAGGGGGAAAAAAAAAAAAGATGCCTGTCATGGGTTTGTGAGAAAACACAGCCAACTCTAACTCACCCACCAGTGCTTTATGCACATGTAAAGTGTTCTTTCTGACCTGTCCTGGGCTGCCTTCCATACCCTTACCAGTAAGGCGGGTCCTGGAAATTAAGGAAGGCCTACTTTGCTTGCAACTCTTGGGTTAATGGTATCACCATCTTGTTTTTCCTTTGTTTACATGAAGCCTGATGTCCATCATGGACCAAAAGTGAAGAGGGGCCCAGCTCCTGCCACCCTCAGCTATGAGGAAAAGCCTTTGCAATGTAAAATACTTCCTTATTACTCCTGTCTTCTACTTGGAACCTAACAGCAATTTCAAGATTCTGTTCTTCAAAAGTGACAGGAAGCAGAGAGAAGGGAAGCGCAGGGTAGGGAATTTGATTCATGTCTCATTTGGGGGGTATGACATGTTTTAATTATGCGACAATCAAGATATCTCCCCAGTCAAGTGACATTACAATGTGGATAATGTTTTTGTTTGGCACCAGCCATGTGATTAGTCTTCCCTGTTTACATGTATAACCTAAAAAGTGCTGCCCCGTAACAACTGGCCTCTGCCACTAGCTACACGTACCTTTAAATAATGAACCTGCATGAAGACCTTCTCAGGATTGAGCCCATGTTTGACGACAGATGATCCTGAGTCACTCACATGGCCAGTCTTCTCTTTATTGGGTCTAAAATGATGCAGAAAAATTTTAAGTATGCACATTCTGAACTAATTAAACCGTAACATCATCTTATTTCTTATTTTCAAAGTTGCTCAACAGTGTCTGAGTTCTGTTCAATTGTACCAGGTATAATTTAAAACAGTTTATATTATAAATTCATGTACTAAACAAGGAGGGATTTATATTTGGGTTGGCAACCTGAGGTTGGCTATTGGCAATATTTTACATCATCTTATCCAAGATTAAAGCTTGCCAGACCCTCAAGGAATCTGAGCTCCAATATGAATTATTTAAGAACCGATGGGCTTTTCTTTCAGTGGGAGTGATGAACTGGGAAATGCAATGGAAAATGCAGCTTTACTTGGAAGGATAAAGAATTAATATCATTTTCAAAAAATTCTGAAAGCCCCAATGTTATCCACTTCTCTTAATTTGCATTTAAGTAGTTCAAGGCTTAAGAAATGTTTGTACTCTGAGGCCATTTTACAATCTCAAAAACAAAAACAGAAGTTGTAGAAGCCCACGTTTTTAGAACTGGAAGACATTAACATCCTACCTGTTAACCTTCTTGCTTCACAAATGAGGGAAAATGAGGCACACCAAAATTAAGTCTGCATCCCCAGTCTCCCAGCTTGTTTCGACTTGTGGTGATATCAGCATTGAAACCAATGTCTGCTTATTATCTATCAGGGTGCTTTTCATTTTGCTCTATAGTGTCAAGTATGTTTTAAAAATCCCTTTAAAAATATAAGTGCATAACAAAGAAGCTTCAACAACTAGCTAAAATCAAAATAAGTGGCAAGGTATTTGCAGCCTTCAGCTGTTCTAAAACCAGTCACTTATTGGACACACTGAAGAGCATGATTTGGGGTGAGGGGAGGGAAGGGCTGACCAGAGGGCTGACATATCAGACAGGGGGGTGCTTATTTTTCAAAAGTAGTGTGGTGTTTCAAGGTCCATGGCCTTTAATCTGAGAGACCTGGTGTCGAGTATCAACCCCACTTCTTACTACTTGTTAATTACTAGCAGATTACTTAAATTCTCTTGTCTTCAATTTACTCATCTGCAAACCAGGACTAATCCTACCTAACTCCCCAGGTCCTATGGAGAATAATTGAGAAAATACATGCAAAGCCCCTAGCAAGGGCCAGGGATACAAAATTTACAAAAACTTACAAAAAAAAATTTACAAAAATTAATCAACTTAATAAAATATTTGAAAGCAACAAATACTGCTAAATTCAAGGTTGATCATCTGATATTAGAGGCAATGGATTTCAGTGGCTCACCCATACAATCCATATGCTCACAGACACAAGGGTGTAAGGACGCTGTACCCAAATGGAAGTATCTGAGGGTGGCCCAGCTTGCCAGTCAGTACCTTTGCAGTGTGTTCAAGCTACCAAGCCAGAACCTCTGATTAAGTCTCTGCTGAATATTCTAGTACATTATCCCGGCAGACACAAGGCACGGGACCAGCAGATTCCTAAAGGAGAGACAACAACTGGCCGATGGAGCTAACTGCATAGTTTCCATTTTTGTGCTTGATCCCTGACTTACATAC
This sequence comes from Acinonyx jubatus, assembly GCF_027475565.1. Classification (NCBI taxonomy): domain Eukaryota; kingdom Metazoa; phylum Chordata; class Mammalia; order Carnivora; family Felidae; genus Acinonyx; species Acinonyx jubatus. The sequence goes on from NC_069391.1 coordinate 64,436,908, forward strand.
ATGACCATACTTGCGGCTATAACTAGTCTCTTTCATCTTCATTTAAGACTCCATTGAAACGCATCGGCTTTATTCCTGCTCTCAAGTTTGTCCTGGGATTGAGCATTTTTATAAAGAAAGCCGCACTGGCTTTGATAGGGAAAGCCCACCACCCACAGCCTTGGCAGGAGGAAGGCTTCTCAGAGTCGGCTTGAATTCAAACCAGCTTTCCCAGCCCCAAGAGAGGCAGACTTGGCTGTGAGTGTCTTAGGCCTTAAACTTTAAACTGAGACTATCAGAAGCGGAGGGACACAGAAGACCAATGTAAATGTCTGCTCTGAAGGTTGCCTTCTAGCTCAAGTTCCTGACGACACCTTCATTTTATTTTATTTTATTTTATTTTATTTTACTTTATTTTATTTTTAAAGTTTATTTATTTTTGAGAGAGAGAGAGAGAGAGAGAGAGAGTGAGCAGGGAAGGGGCAGAGAGAGAGGGAGACACAGAATCTGAAGCAGGTTCCAGGCTCTGAGCTGTCAGCACACAGCCCAACGCGGGGCTCGAACCCACAGACCGTGAGATCATGACCTGAGCCAAAGTCGGACGCTCAACCGACTGAGCCACCCAGGCGCTCCTGATGATGCCTTTAGTTGGTGCTTCTTTTTTCCTTTGCCTAAAAATGTCTTTCCAGAAATCGTCCCTCTCTTACTTTGTTCTTCCACCTTCTCCAAATGAAGAGGTGTTCAAGAAAATTCTTTTATGCTCACAGCATCCAAGGCAAACGTACAGGTCCCCAAGAGGTTCCTTTTAAAGTAGACGTTGTGGCAGAGAGAGCAGTGTGCAGGCAAGCTTTGTGAGAAATCAAAGGGAGTGGTTTTTACAAGGAAAAGATACTCCATGAGCGGGAAGAAGGTGACTTGCTCTGCTGTCCTACTTCGGTTCTCATGATGCCATTTACCCCCAGGTCTGTGCAGAGAGACAAAGCACAGAGAGAAAGCAGGAAACAAAGGAACTACCATTCCATGCAAAAACAGATGACTCTCCTGAGTGAGTGACAGGAGGCACACCTAAAAAGAGCACATGCCAATGTATGATTGCATTTAAATAACTGTAGTCAAAGAACAGGCAAAACAGACCTGTGAGAATGGAGATCAGAACAATGGTTACCCTTGGGAGCAAGTATTGACAGAGCAGGGAAAAAGAGGAGGGTCTCTGAGATGCTGGGAACATTCTATATATTGATCTCAGTGGTACTTTCACAAGGATACATAGGTAAAAATATACTGAGCCATCTAGAAGTATCTTTGTGCTTCATGCATGTTACATTTCAGTTAGAAAGTTAAGAAAAAATAGACACACGTGAAGCAGTACACATTTTGTGAGAATAAAAGGGAATCTGTGTTGAAAGGGAGTTTGCTGTTCATGTGCTGAGAACACATGACTAGCATTAACGAAGCCCTCTACACCTGAGGACCAATGAAGTATGTTTTTCTTTATTTTAATCTTTTTTAATGTTTAGTTACGTATTTAGAGAGAGAGAGAGAGAGAGAGAGAGAGAGAGAGAGAGGGAGGGAAGGGCAGAGAAAGAGAAAGAGAGAGAATCCCAAGCAGGCTTCGTGTTGTCGGTGCAGAGCCCAACTCAGGGCTTGATCTCACGAACTGCGAGATCATGACTTAAGCCGAAATCCAGAGTTGGCGGCTCAACCGACTGAGCCACCCGGGTGCCCCTGCAGTATGTTTTTCAAACGACACTGTGAGAGGCAGGAAGAGCTGTGGCAAATATAATTTGGCTCAATCCCATTCTCATCCACCTTCTCTCCTGCCTCTTATACAATTAAATCTGAAAAGTTAAATGCTCACTTTCCAAGTGTCCTGGCAGCTATGAATAGTCAGAAGACATGGTCCAGGTCAATGAGACAAAAGCAGATGTCTACTGTGGTTGAAGTGGGGTTCAACCCCACTTTTTTTGCTTTCCTTACAAAAGAGGGAAATATGACTGGAAGATGGAGGTACAGCAGCCACCTTGCAACCTGGAGGCAGTAAGTCAATATGCTATGGGGACTAGAATCAACCAAAGAAATAACGTAAATAGTCTTTAATGGTATCATTCGGCTGCTGGCCAGCCCGAGACTGACTGCCTTCAAGCTTTTTATTGTCTGAGAAAAAGAACCCTCATTTGTTTAAGCCAAAATCGCTTTACTATTCTATTAATTGTAGCCAGATTCATTCCTAATGGATGGAAAATGGAACTAATACTAACAGCTACCATTTCCTGTGCCAGGTACTCTGCAGAGTTCTTCTTACATATGACGTCCTTCTACCCTCACAAGAACCTGCTGGGATAGGTACTATGATTATGTCCATTTAAAGTGCTGGAAAGTGAGGCCTGGGGAAGACCACAAAGCCAGTTAGTGGCAGAGTTGAGGCTGGAACACTGAAGTCCTTGCTGAACTCTGAGGTGTCCCCAAGATCCAGGCCCCCGTGGTGGATGCGCCAAATAGAAGTGGAGAAACTGGGACAGGTGGCTTACCCTCCCTGAAGCTCAGTTTCCTCACCTATCCAGAGCGTGATGACGCTCAGATAACATGAAGGCACTTTGTGAACATAAAAGTGTTAAGCATCTCTCTAACATGACACACCAGTGTTTATTTCCTTGGCTGGAATACATGGAATGTGGGAGATCAAGTTACCAAGGTCGTTTGGGCTTAAATGTCCTTGGTCTCTGTTGGACCTGGCACCAAATGCAACAACCGAGATTAGCATGACCTTTTCCTTCCTTGCCTCCTTCCTTTTCCGCTGCGCTCAGAAGCAATATGGACATTGAAAGAACTGTCAGATAGCAGTGATATTTGATAACACAGTGATTTCACTTAGACTCAAACCTCCCAAAGAAAGGACCGATTCTGTAGGAGTATCACCAAAGGTGGGATTTGGGAAAATGCCTCCGAAAGGTGCTCAGGCGTGTCAGCTTGGGTCTGAACACCTCCTGTTCTGCCACCGCCCAGACGGGCCGTCTGCCAGCCTTCTCCATCTCCTACCCCTTGGCAGTAGAAGTGAGAGCCACGAGATATCTTCATCTATAAATTCTCCACTGTTGTGCCTGAGCCAGAAACTAAGCATCCCAGAAATGAGAGAGAAAGAAATGAGACCACAGGCCGTTAGCTTTTCAACATGCTTATCTGTCTATCCATCACAGCTGACCTGCCAGGTGTGAAAGGCCGGGAGTTGGGCCTCACTCATGCCCCCACAATGGAGGAAGTTAAACACTACCTTTGTCCAGAAACTGGCCTCCTTGTACTTATCTGAGCCCCACATGAGCATGTGGGACCTACAGAGGAAGCAGTGTAAACACTGGGTAAGAGTTTGGGTGTGAATTTTAACTCTGCCGCTTAAGAACCACGCAAGTCAAGCAACCCCACGAAGCCTGTTCTTTCATCTGTAAAAAAGGGGACAGCGATCGTGACAATGACACCTCATCAGGCTGTTGTAGCATCTAGTAGCACTTAGCCAGAATTCCTGTTGGCATTTTGTAAGCACAGCATGAATGCTGTCATCGGCATAATGCATTCTGACTGGAGTTCAGGGAACACCAGCTGACCCCGCCTATGACAGGCAAAGGCATTAACAAAAGACCTCACTCTGTGGTCCTACATGTTATCATTAGGGGAAGCTGGGCGAAGGGTACACAGAACCTCTTGTTTTAATAACTTCGTGTGAGTCTAAAATTATTGCAAAATAAAAAGTATTTTAAAGAAGATACGGCACATTAATGAGGACTTACACCTTCCCTTTGAGAAACCCAATTTTGAGTGTAAACCCTGCAGGGGACAGTCTTTAAATCTGCTCCTTGAAGAATCAGCAGAAAATGAATAAAAAACAACAAATTTCAGGTGTTGCCTAAAGTTCTTGTGAGCTAGGTCTGGGCATATTTCTGACACAAAAGCCTATAGTCTACACCACTCTGTGAGAAGATTTCTAAAATCCTGGGTAAAAAATGAAGGCGGAAATAATTCAAAGTACAGGAATCTTATATTCTCCATTTGTTTGTGCAGCAACTTTCCCATCTATAAAATGTGCATCCTTGCCACCAACCTGACTTTGGACTGTGCCACCAGAGAGAAGTGGACAGAAAGTTGTGCACACCTTTAACTAATGAAGTTGTATTGTGTCAGGGCTACCGTTTGGCAAGTTTGATTATCTGTGTGCTTTTCACAATGGATTTAACAGTTATCCAGCCTGAAGGTTCTCTTCCCCATCAGGGACCATTATCCTGTAGCAGACACAGCAGGATATTACTCTGGTGTTGAAAAAGGCAATTGCTAAGATGATTTAAGACAGAAGGAAGCTTCCCTCCAAGGAGCCAGAGAAAAGTGCAGACGTATGTTGTAACCCCTGATGGTGAAAGGAGCCAGTGGTCAGAACCTATAGAAAGAGAGGTCAGTTGCTGAAGGTGACCAAGGAAAGATCTGTAGTTAGTGGAACTGTAGAAAATACAAAGTCCACCAGCTCTGAAAAGCAGGGTAGGAAAATGAAGGATGAAATTTCGAAAAGCAGGAAGCAATGAGCATCAGTACAAAACCAAAATAGTCCTCAGGTTTTGAGGGCCCATAAATCAGAACTCCCTAGGAAACAAAATCCCAGAGGGAAAAAAAAAAATAAAATAGAGATTAATACAATGGTCTGAGCCGTATATCACCACACCATAGCCAGAGGTAATTTGGACATGTCTTCAAAGGACATAAGGAAGACAACAGAGAGCAAAGACACCAAGATGGCTGCCTAGGAGGTTTCCGATGAGGTGAATTTTCAGAGGCCATATTCGAAAGATGAAAGCGGGGGATGCTGGAATATAAGAGCCCAGAAACTATAAAATCCTTGTCAGGAAGGCAAAAAGTCAGAAGGAGCTGATGCTAACGGAGAATGTTTAGGACAACAAAAGGGGCTTTAGAGGGATTGTTTGGAGCATAAAAAAGACCAGGTGTGAAGATGCAACGGAACCAACAGAAGTACTTGAACTCCCACTTTGCTTCAACTTTCCTGCCAAGGAGAATGATTTTCAAATTGCACATGGCAGAACAGCATTGTTCTGTGGGAACTGATGCCTGGGACAGGTGATGGGGGCTCCCTCCTCCTTGAAGAGTTCTGATGCCAGGCCCCAGTAAGGGACATGTCACAACTGAAAGCTTCCATTGGCAATCATAGACCTCTGGGGACATCACCAACGGAGACAACAGGAAAGGGACTGGTGGGGACAGACAAATGTTATTCTCATTTGCTAAGGAAGAGGGGTTAAGAGGAGGAAAGACGAAATTCGTGACTGTGACTCACACAGAGCTTGTGAGCTCTTAGAACAGAAAATGAGGAACTATAGGAGTGAACATAGAATCTGGAGGGCCACTTCCAGAAATTCACTGCGGGCATCAGGCATCCTGACAGAAGTCAGCTGGCAGAATGGATGTAGCAGTGGTGAGTGCATAGCGGTTGTTTTAGGTTAAAAAACAGAACTCAAGGCTGTTGATTAATTACTGGCTAGAACCAGGAGGGAGTACTACTTAGGCTGAGCCCCAGGAATGAAGATTTGCATTTTAGTCCAAGCTGGGAGTCTAGCTGGTTGATTGACAGCATCCACAGGCAAGAACAGCAAGCACATGCTGACATGAAGATCCAAAATTAATAAGACAATAGTTAATAAGAACAAAGAGGTTTGAAAGAATAAGTCTTTCCCCATAAACTCAACAGCGATTGATGTGACTTCCAAAATAATAACCACGCTGGTAGGTGGGCTCAACAGGAGCAACGAGAAGGTAGTTGGAAGTACTGCTGGGGAGGGCATCAGACAGCGTCCAGAGCAGTGGTCAAGAGCTGAGCTCTGGAGCCAGACTTTCCTCTACTTGCATCCCGGCTTGCCACCTACTGGCTGTAGAAAAGTGGCCAACTGCTTAACACCCTTATGTATTGGTTTCCTCATCTCTCACATGGGAAGGAAGATGGTACCAGAACCCATCTCATAGGGCCATTTTGAGGACAAAATGAGATCATGTACATAGAGTGCTTAGAAAAGTGTTTGGCACATCGGAAGCACTCAATGAACGTTACTGAGGAGAGAAAAATGTGTGGGGATTGGAATGGTAGGACCACCATTAGAAGGTGTAGGATACTGGTTTAAAAATGAAATATGGTATATATGTGAGTGCATCCAACTTGATCAGTACTTGTCCATTCTTTTCTGGCCTAGCCGGACAAGAGAAGCAGGAATAGTCCCACTGAATTCTTCAAAGGTGTAACTGCAAACAGCACTGTGTTCAGGTCAGGTGTTGTATCTGGAGAAAGTCACTGTCAATGAAGACAACAACAAAGGACCAAGCCCAGGAAGGCAAGGGTTCTCCCAACCTTGCATTAGGTATGACAGATTTCCAAATCTTGGGACCTAGTGACCAGGAAAGGAAAGACAATGGTCTTCACACATGTGAATTTGTTTGGGTGAGAACAAGGCAAATCCTGTGCAACTCTGGAGGTAAATAAGATGACCTGGCAGAACTTACAAGGAGGCAGTTCCAGCCCAGTCTGAGGAAGGCCATTTTAAGATGGGCATACCCACAGGGAAATTGCTGCTTGCCAGAGAATTGGATCCTGGAAATCCTTTGGTAGAAGCTGGGTAGCTGTCTGTCAGGGATACAGAAGGTTAGGCAGAATCACTTTCAAGGTCCTTTCTGACCCTAATGTTCTAGGATTTTAGGAGATAAAATAACCCAGAATTATTTAAGCTGCAGTATTTAGATGTAAAACATTATTCATCCACTATAGTGGAGTCAACAGGTTTGCTATGTAGCCTTGGTCATGCCAAATCAGCATCAAGGGTGATTCTGATTAAAAATTCTGATTAAAACAAGCACACAAGGAGCTTGGTGGTTCAGTCAGTTAAGCATCTGACTTGGGCTCAGGTCGTGATCTCACATTTCTTGAGTTCAAGCCCCGTGTTGGGCTCTGTGCTGATAGTGTGGAATCTGTTTCGGATTCTCTCTCTCCCTCCCTTTGTGCCCCTCCCCTGCTCTCTCTCTTTATCAAAATAAATAAATAAACTTCACACACACACACACACACACACACACACACACACGTAAATGAATTAGAGGAAACTTAATTTTATTCAACCACATATATTTGGGGATAGATGTAGCGTAAGAGTATATGATCCAAGCATAAGAGGCTTTCATTATATTTTTTACAGAGTTGTAGTCTAGGAGAGAGGGCGAAGGCAAGAGAGGTGCATATGCAGTAAACCTGAACTGGAATCCTCAGAATCCAGGTTAAAAGGAGCTGCATACTCTATTCAGGGCTAGGGTGATCATGATGAAAGGCAAGCTGTCCATCAGCTATACACATTCAGAACATAGGAATACAGAGAACTTGGAAATTACAGGAGGTGATTTCAGGAGAAAAGGTAATAAGGGAAAACTTTTTTGTACTGCATCAAAAAAAAAAAAAAAAAAAAACCCATGACACTATCCCAGAAAGAGACAAATGAGACAAACACTGGCTTCATTTTGTAAGGGGGGCTGGAAGCACTTTTTGAACACCAACAGCATGTGTGCTGCTGTGTGCTGAGATGGTGGGAAGATTCGTCTCATCTTATGACTCAAAGAGGAGCAGATGGTCTGTGGGAGCTGGAGAAGGACTTTCCCTCCTTGGTGGAGAATGGCACAGAGCTGAGGACTGGTAGCCACAGGGGGGTGGAGGGCTTGCCTGGGTTTGAAGCCCAGTATGCACCAGGATGTAAAACAAGATGAGTAGTTGGGAGAAGAGCTCTCTTCTCAGCCTTGCGGGCAACTGAGTACTATTTAGGTCTTATATTTAACATGCTGTGCATTAACAGTAAGACCATTCACCACAGTATTGTTTGGAAAAGCAGAAAGCTAGAAATCACCAAAATGTCCAGTGGTTGACAAGTGGTTAGTTGGTTGTGGGACACTCATATCCTGGAATATTCTGCAGTAGTTAAAAAAAAAAAAAACCTACATGTGTTGATAATAGAACTAGAGTCAGGACTATATTATTATTATTTTTTTAGTTTTTATTGTGGTTATTAATTTGAGAGAGTGTGTGAGCAGGGGAGAGGGGCAGAGGGAGGGAGAGAGGAAGACACACACACACACACACACACACACAGAGAATGAGAGAGAGAGAGAGAGAGAGAGGGAATCTTAAGCGGGCTCCACACTCAGCATGGAGCCCTATGCAGGGCTTGATCCCATGACCCTGGGATCATGACCTAAGCTGAAATCGAGTTGGATGCTCAACCAACTGAGCCACCCAGGCACCTCAGGTTATTAAGAGAACAATGGAAGGGACGGTATGTGGTGGAAACAAATTGACACACACACTCACTCATGTGTATATACTTGTACTTGAGGGATGCTTTCTTGGAAGTGACTCATCTCTAGGTGGGGTTGTTATACCACAAACCCCATGGAGATATCTTCCAGGCATCCAGTGCTAGATATGGCTCCTTGGGGCTCATCCAATGCCCTGAGGAAATCAGTTGCCTTCTGCCATAACTTCATCTTCCATCTCTCCTTCAGACACTGCTGGTCAACCCTGCTAAGGCTGAAATGATGTTATGAAATGTTATAAAATATGCAATGATTTCCGTCAATCCCTCTCTTTAAAAAAAATTGAGATATAATTCACATATCATAAAATTCACCATTTAAAAAAAGTTCAGGGGCATCTGGGTGGCTCAGTACAGTTAAGTGGCCAACCTGGGCTCAGGTCATGATCTCATGGTTTGTGAGTTCGAGCCCCACATCGGGCTTGCTGCTGTCAGCACAGAGTCCGCTTCAGATCCTCTGCCCCCTCTCTCTGCCCCTCCCCCACTTGTGTTCTCTCTCAAAATTAAACATTAAAAAAAAAAACTAAAAACAAGTATAATTCACTGGTTTTAGTATATTCATAAGGTTGTGTAACCATCACCAGTACCTAATTGCAGAATATTTTCATCACCCCCAAAAAAGATCTCACACCCACTAGCAGTGGTTTTCCATTTTTCCCTTCACTCCAGTCCCTGACAACCATTAATTTACTTCTTGTCTCTATCCATTTGCCTATTCCAACTATTTCCAATAAATGAAATCATACAGCACATGGCCTTTTGTGACTGGCTTCTTTCACTTAACATAATGTTTTCAAGAGTCATCTATTTTTGTAGCACATAACAGTACTTCATTCCTTTCTATGGTTGAATGATATTCCATTGCACGAATACAACACACTTTATTTATCCATTCATCTGCTGATGGACATTAGGGTTGTTCCTACTTTTGCTATTAAGGACAATGTTTCTATGAACATTTGTGTACACGTTTTTGGCTGGACTTATGTTTTCACTTTTCTTGGGTAAATACTTAGGAGTAGAGTTGCAGGGTTGTATGAGAACCCTATGTGCTACATTCTGAGGATCCACTAGACTGCTTTCTAAAGGAGCTGCACCAATTCACAATCCCACCAACAATGTACAAGGGTTCTAATTTCTCCAAATCCTCTGTGGCACTTGTTCCTATCTGACTTTTCAGGATAGCTGTCCTAGTAGGTATGAAGTGATACCTCACTGAAGTTTCGATTTGCACTTCCCTGATGGCTAATAATGTCACATTTTTTTATGTGCTTATTAGCCATTTGTATATCTTCTTTGGAGAAATGTCTATTTAAATCCTTTGCCCATTAAAAAAATCATTTGAGAGAGAGAGAGAGGGAGAGAGAGAGAGAGCACATGAATGGGGGAGAGGGGCAGAAGGAAAGAGAGGGAGAATCCCAAGCAGACTCCACACTCAGCATGGAGCCTGACATGGGGCTTGATCCCATGACCCTGGGATCATGACCTGAGGCAAAATCAAGAGTCAGATGCTCAACTGACTGAGCCACCCAGGTGCCCCCTTTTGCCCATTTTTAATTTGAGTTGTCTTTTGAGTTATAAGAGTTATAGGAGTTCTTTATATATCCTGAATACTAGTCCCTCATATATGATTCACAAATATTTTCTCCCATTCTGTGGGTTGTCTTTTTAGTTTCTTGATGGAGTCCTTTGAAACACAAAAGTTTTTAATTTTTATGAAGTCCAATTTATTGATTTTTTTCCCCTTTGGTCACTTATTCTTTAGTTTAAGAAACAGTTGCTTAATCCAAGGCCATGAAGATCTATACCTATGTTTTCAGCTCTTACATTTAGGGGTTTGATCTATGTTGAGTTAATTTTTGTATGTGGTATGAAGCAGAGGGTCTAACTTCATTTTGTGCATGTGGCTATCCAGTTACCCCATGGCCATTTGTTGAAAAGACTATTCTTTCTCCCATTGAATGGTCTTGGCACCCTTGTCAAAAACCAGCTGATCATAAACAGAAAGAACAGTTTGTTTCCAGACTCTCAATTTTATTCCATTGGTCTATATGTCTGTCCTTATGCCAGTATCACACTGTGTTGATTACTGTAGCTTTGTGGTAAGTACTGAAATTGAGAAGTATGAGTCCTCAATCTTTATCAAGATCATTTTTGTTATTCTGGGTCCCTTGAATTTCCGTATGAACTTTAGGATCAGCTTGTCCATTTCTGAAAAAAAAAAAAAAAAAAAAAAAAAGGCAGCTGGAATTTTGACACTGAGCATTGCCATTTTAACAATCTTAAGTCTTCCAATTCATGAAGACAAGATGTTTTTCCATTTACTTCATTCTTCAGTTTCCTTCAACAATGTTTTGTAGTTTCCACTGTATTGCACTTCTTTTGTTAAATTTATTACTGTTTCATTATTTTTGATGTTATTGCAAATGAATGTTTTCTTAATTTCATTTTCAGATCATTTATAGCTAGTGTATAGAAACACAATGGACTTGTGTACATTGATCTTGTATCCCGCAACCTTACTGAATTTGTTTATTAGTTCTGCCAGTTTTTTGGAGAGAAAATTCCTTAGGATTTCCTATATATAAAATAATTTTGCCTGCAAAAAGAGATAGTTTTATTTCTTCCCTTCCAATCTGGATGCCTTCTATTTCACTTTTTTACCTAACTGCCTTGGCTAGAACCTCCAGTGCAATCTTGAACACAAATATAATCCCTCTTTTTTATTCTTTATCTCCTCCACCACTGACTTGAAAGAGGAAGAAGCCCTTATAAAACTTAACACGTAGAAGATTCTTTTTATGTGTCCTTGCAGCAGTCCAGTCAAATACCTGTATTGTTTGTGAGCCATTCTTGGTCAAAACTATTGGCCAAAACACAAACTAAATGATGGTGTTGGGGGGAAGTGTACAGGGAGGATGAGAGTTTTTCTGAGCGGGCAACTAACACTCACTAGCCATGAATGTAGTGTACATCATGCTAGGATTGGCTGAGTGTGTGAGATATCCTCAGAGGCAAAATAAGAGTGAATTATTATAGATTGGTTTATATACATGAATTATTATTATACAGGACTAGTATTATGTTTTAGGAAAATATTTCACAGGCAAATAGTGTTATAATGAATCAGTCGCACACGGGGGAGCAATACAGAAGTATGCGTGTATACTTACAAAATTTATTTTTGGAAGGATTCACAAGAAAATGCTAGCAGAGATTATCTTAGGGTGAATGAAGACTGCAATGGTGGGGATGGAATTAACACCTTTCTAAACTGTCTGGGTTTTCCTCTTAGTACTTTTATTACAAAAACAGAACAAAACAAACCCACCCCCACACCATGGTTAACTAAGCAGTGATTATGAACTACTTTATTTCTTCTTTAAGTTTTTCTATATTTAAAAAACGCTACTAAATGTAATTGTAAAAATGAAACACGATGTACAGTAAATATGTAATTAGGGGCCTATCAAGGAGAATTCTATCCCTCCCTTAGAAATATCTGAGTGATGAGTAACCAGGGAATGGTTCAGAAAAATGAACAGGGAGTGCTATTTGAGTTCAAATATTCAGGACATGTCTATCATCTTTGCCGGGTAAAAGAAGTGTGAACTGAGGGTGTCCCTCCAACAGGAAACAGGAACTGAGTGGGCAGCTCAGGGGGAGGGAGCTGGCCTTTGAGACAGGAAAGGGCAGAGTCTGTTTCTGGCTAGCTGAGAGCCTTAAGGTTTTTCAGAAATTGCTGGCACAGGTACAGCACCATCCTGTCACGAAAGGGTAGAAACCGTCTCTACAGCTAGCTTGCTAGTGTGCGCAGCTCAAAAAAAGAGAACAAGACAGAAAAAATGGGGTGAAGGGGGTCCCGGGCTTGAGGGATGGAGTGGAGGGTAGGAGTTCCAAGGTATGTATGTAGAGATCCCAGGAAGTGCACATGCCAGTGCCAGCGGTCAGAACTCAGGTAAGAACGCTTGAAGCCATAGAGGCCAGAATTGTTTTCTCCTCAGGGCTGTGGTCAGATTCTGCACAGAATGCCAGGGGAACTGTACCGAGCGAGCAGCACCAGAGGGGACACCAGTGTGGCCCTGATGTACAGATGAGACCAAAAGTAGGTTCCAGGAAGGTATGAAGATTCCATTTGTCTTAGAAGCATTGCCGAGGTAATTCTTGCCTCAAGCTATTAGTTTAAGCATCTTTGTTTAATGTTCAAACTTTTTGGGGGGGTTTGTTTTTGTTTTTAATCCCATCTTTTTCATTGGTAACCAGGCATTCTTGCTCCCCCACCCCCTCTTTAAACATCCTCTTAACTTCTTGGGGCACCTGGGTGGCTCAGTCAGTTGAGTGTCCGACTTCGGCTCAGATCATGAGCTCACAGCTCGTGAGTTGGAGCCCCGCATCAGGCTCTGTGCTGACAGCTCGGAGCCTGGAGCCTGCTTCAGATTCTGTGCCTCCCTCTCTCTCTGCCCCAACCCACTCGCATTCTGTCTCTGACTCTCTCAAAAATAAATAAACATTAAAAAAATTAAAAAAAAATCCTCTTAACCTCTTAATACAATTAACTTTTCGGGGTGCCTGCGTGGCTCAGTCGGTTAAGCATCCGACTTCAGCTCAGGTCGTGATCTCGTGGTTTGCGAGTTCAGGCCCCATGTTGGGCTCTGCACTGATAGCTCAGAGCCTGGAGCCTGCTTCAGATTCTCAGATTCTGCCCCTCCCCCGCTCTGTCTCTTTCTCTCAAAAATAAATAATGAAAAAAATTTAAGTTTATAAATTAACTTTTTGAACATTCTTGCCAATTCCAAGTTAATCAAGAGGAAAAGTAGTGTTTCCAGGCTCCAGTTGCTAAAGAGACAGGAGAAGAGTGCCTTTGTCTTCGCCAGAGGAGGACAGCAGCAGTGAGAGAAGAGACAGAAACCAGAACAAACCAGGAGAGAGAGTGGGGCTGGCTGCGAGGGCTGTGTCCTTGTGCCCTCCGTCGCTCGTTGGGTAAATATTGACCAAGTGTCAGAGGGTCTAGATGACAGTACCTAACATGTGTTGAGTGTTTACTGTAGGTTGAATCATTGGAAACTGACACTACTGAGCCATTTTAGATCTACCAAAACGGCAATTCTCTGTGACTCAACCCAATATATGTGTTCTGAGTGATTTGTACATATTCATCACATTATCCCTCTTACTCATCTATAAAGTAGAAATCATTGTGTTATCATCCCCATGTTAGAGTGAGGAGACCAAAGCTTATTATGCTGTGTACCTCTGTCAAGGTCACTCAGCAAGTGGAAGAGTCAGAACAGGACACAAATCCAGGCACTCTGGCTTCCTAAACCCTAGACTACTCTCTGGGGTTGAGACCTGAAGACTGACAAGCTCTGGAGAGGGTCCAGACCTTCATTCGCAGCTGTTGTTTCTCTAAAATGAGGCAGGACAGACCAGGCTTTGGCCAATAAGGAGCTGGGACTATTGCCTTTCACTCTGTTAAAGTCATAACAAACTTCACAAAGCCCACATATTCAACCACTTCCTTTAGTGGGTCAATCCAATCCTTATCTGCAATCAGAGAAAGCTTTACATCCTATTATTAGAAGCCTTCTCTGAAGTTGTATGGACTCTCCAACCAGTTTTGAATAGCCCCAAATGAGCCACTTAGAGCCCTAGGCCAACCAGGAAGAGGATCCTAAGCTCTTCTAAATTCAGGTGTGGGTTCCTGAAATGGCTTCTAGTCTCTGTCTCTCTGATCATGTGTGATCTCACAGGCTGGGTAATCTTCCCAGAACTCTCATTTTCATTATGTCATTCTTGGAACTGAAAATAGCTCCCCAATGCCTGGATGGTCACGTGCAAACTTTTGAATCTGGCATCTAAGGAACTCCATTACTTAGCCTGTCCTTCCCTGGCCCCCTTCAGTCTCATGGGGTTCCTGATGGCTATCCTTTCCAGGAAGCTCATTCTCACTTTAATGTCCATTTCCACAATTAATTCACTGTTTATGCCTGCCATGCTTTGCTCCTTGAGTTCCCTTCCTTCCAGCTCTTTCCCAGTCTCAATGTTAGCCTTTCTTTCCATCCCAGTTCAAACCTCACATCTTCCCAGCCACCCTTTTTAGCTAAACCTGCCACAGTAATCTCCCAGTCCTTAGAACTCTGAGGATACAGCCTAGGGTTTTTCTATCTACTGTCTTCTGACCAATATTTCAACGCTGCAAATAATATAGAAAGAACCTCAGGGACAGAGATCATTGTTGTCTAGGACATTCATTTCTTCAACATTTTTGAGTATCCATTTAGTGCCAAACCCTGTGGTATACAGAGGTGAAGAAGTCCCTGGATTCACAAGGCTCATAACTCAGAAGAAAGTTGCATTAGGTTGGACCATATGAAACTAATGTGTTTGTAGGTTAAAAAGGGTCGATAATTGGCAATATAACATGGCTCATTCTGAATTTAATTATCAAATAATGTAGTAAGATGAGGGATGGAGATACAACCAGAGCATTTAGGGGGTACAGATGAGGGTCACATGCTTATATTGTCAGGAGAGAGCCTGAGACTTTTGGAATGTGGTGATATCTGTGTTGAATCATGATGATTTGGGGTCATGCAATAAGGGGAGGACATTCTAATAGAGACCACATGAAAACAAGGCAAGGAGGTTAAGAAAGAACAGGCAGACAGTAGATGTTATGGGCTGCATTACATTTCTCCAAAATTTTTATGTTGAAGCCCTAACCCGCCCTACTTCAGAATGCAACTAGATTTAGACACAGGGCCTTTAAAGGGCTAGTTAAGTTAAAATGAGGCATTTGGTTGGTACCCTTTACAAGGAGAGGAGATTAGGACACACAGAGAGACACCAGGAATGCAGGCACACAAAGGAAAGACCATGTGTGGGCTCAGAGAGGAGAGGTTGCAGAAGAAGCCACACCTGCTAACACTTTGATCTTGGACTTCTAGCCTCCAGAAGCATAAGAAATAAATTTCCACATACCAGTCTGTGATATTTTGTTATGGCAGCTCTGGCAAACTAATACTGTAGGGTTCTATATGACCTCAGTGAGGGGGCTGGGGTGAAGCAAAAAATGGCAAGAGAAGGGACTGTAAAAAACAGGTAGGAGTGGTGGCGTGCAGGGCTGTGCCTGCTGTATTAAGGAACTTGGAAGTTTTTCCAGGAGGTGAAGGGAAGCTTTTGGAGAGTTTTAAGTAAGGAGGTGGCGGAATTAGAAGGTGTTTCAGGGAAAGCTCCACGGTGGCAGTGAGGAAGGTGGACTTGATGACTAGAGACAGAAAGAACAATTCGGGAGCTGTTGGATTGGTGCCAGTGAGTTAAGTTCTAACCAGGGAGACAGCAGTATTAGGAGTGGAGAAGGGCCCAACTGAGAACACTTGTGAGAGAAGTTCATAGTGATGACTTAAACCCTCCCAGGGCAAGGAGGAGAGAGGAGGGAGAATTGGAAGACCCCCATTTTCAACCTGGGATGAACGTGAGAACCTGAGCCACCACTGATGGGCTCACCACCATAGGAGGTGAGCAGATGGGGCCCATGGGACAGGGTTACCAGTGTGAGATGGCTGTAGGGCCAGCAGGAAAAGAGGATGTCAAGTGGGCAGCTAAGCAGTCACATGTGATCTTTAAGAGAGAGTGGGGCTGGCCTGGGGATGTGTGAGCCTTCAGCACAGAGAGGAGGTATAGTCAGCAGTGCCCATGCCCCACTCACATTCTGTGGGGCCTTTTTATTATCTGTGTGCACATTAGCTCTTGTCCTGCTCTCCCTGACTCTGTCAGATGTGGCTCTCTGGTTGCCTGAGGTTCTTCTACCTGTAAACACAAGAGACAGAAGTACCTCGGGATGTACATATGTCCAAGCAATGAGGATAGGCAAAGGGATGTACACACGCTGAGCCACACCCTGGTGGGGACAACTCTGAGACTGACCCGCACTGCCTCCACAGCAATCCTATGTGACTTGACTTGATCCTGGCTTGGCCTCCTTTCCTTCTCCTCACTTCTACTTCCCCTCCTGGGAATACTTCCTAATAAATCTCTTCCCCATGAATCTTGTCTCAGGGTCTGCTTCTGGGGAATCCCACCTAAGGCAGGGGGTGTAGATGAGACTACTCCAGAGGGATGAGACTACTCTAAGAGTGGAGCCCCCGAGGAAACAAGAACTCTGAAGAAGAGCCAGAAGAGGTAAGCCAGGCGACTGAGATCCCCAGAAGGCAAGAGTTATCAATAGTATCAAACAAAGCAGAGGAGTTCCAATAATATAAAGACTGGAATACATTTACAGAATCTGGTGATCTTAAGGGCAAAATGGCCTTAGGAAAAAAGTTTCCCTAGACTCATGACCCCAGCCCATGGCCCAAAGTGATGGCAACTTCATTCTCCCTTCATATATGGATCCCCCCCCCCTTCCCTTCTTCCTTATGGGCAGAAGGTTTAAAGCTCACCTAGGTATATGCAAGTTCTAGACTTGCGTCGATGCACATGCATTTCCACTTCTACCTCTGGAACTAGAAATTTGTCTGTAACTGTATTAAGACTGACAGGTTGCCTTCAGGCATCTGAGAGGTCAGGGAGAAATGGATGTTGACGCATTTATAGAATTGAAGGGAGAACATGGCTGATGGCTTCAGTTTTCCCTGGGGAACAGGAGGCAAGAGAAGAGAGAGCAGGAAAGGTCTGGAATAAACACTGAAGACCATGGGGAAGGGAGCTGCCCAGGAAAGAGTGAACAGATTTGTTCCCAGGCTGTGGGGCTGGTGGAGACTGAGGTGGGCACGCTGGGAGTCTTGGCCCCAGGATGGAGGAGCGGCGGAGGCTGAGCCTCTGGGCTGGAGGTGGGTGCGTGACGGCAACAAGGGACTCTGGAAGGACGGGAGCTTTCCCATGAGGCAGCTTTGTGTGGCTACGAGTGGCTGAGTTCCCACATGTGGGTGGGAAAAGACTGCTGTGTTCTTCAAGGATCAGAAATAAAAATTTTGAGAAAAACTTTAAAGGCAAAAGCTTCATGCATACCAGAGGTGTACACATAGACTGATTTCAAAAGTCTTACTGTTTTATTATTTTTTTTAATGTTTATTTATTTTTGAGTGAGAGAGAGAGAGAGAGAGAGAGAGAGAGAGAGAGAGAGAGAGAAGACAGAGAGCAAGCAGGGAGGAGCAGAGAGAGAGGGAGACAGAATCTGAAGCAGGCTCCAGGCTCTGACCTGTCAGCACAGAGCCCGATGGCAGGGGTCGAACTCACTGTGAGAGCCGCGAGAACCGTTTGATCATGACCTGAGCCAAAGTTGGACGCTTAACCCACCGAGCCACCCAGGTGTCCCCAAAGTCTTACTGTTTTAAATGGAACATCCAGTGTTCAGGTGTCACACAAACCCACAGAACCAACGGCACGGCACGCACACTTCGTCTTGGCTGTGGACAGCTGCATACGTGGGGTTCCCCCCATTATTATGGGATGTCTTTTCGACCAGGGAATGAGACATTTATGAGGAAAGTAGGAAAAGATATTGGTGTTTCTCTAGAATTATATCGTCTGTGGAGGCAGCAGCTAGGAGAAAGAGCCACATCAGACTCTGGGCCTGTCAGCGCCTTCTCAACATGATGTATTTTCACGTTTTTCTCAGCATGAGCTTGACTTTAACAATGAATCCAGAAAAGAGGGGAAGCGATAATAAATCACAAACAATAAAAACCAACAGAGATTTCTCCTGACCCTGCCACTGTAGCTCTTCCGTCCCGCAGACCTGTCAGAGTATACTAACACTCACAGGGTAAAGCTCTTTAGAGACAGAATGCCAGAATCCAGCAGCGCCCCAGGGACCAAAGGCATGGGAGTCTTACAGAAGGCCCTTTGCATCTTCCCTGGCAAGAGTCACGACTACTGCACAGTCAAGGGTGGGGCGGGGGTGGAAACAACAGGAGAGCAGAGTGGTGGCGGCCAGGCAGAGTAGGACAGCAGTAAGACCAGCTTTGCCTCGTACAGTTCTGTCTAGGGTCAGTGGACAGGTGAGGCGGGGGGGGGGGGGGGGGGGGCCGGGGGGGGGAGTCTGGGGAGAGTCGCCAGGCTCTCATCTATGGGAAAAGCATCTTTAATAATTAACAAATGAGAAAAGACATGGAGTGAGTAATGTGACCCCTAGCATTTTGAAACTATGAGCAAATCGTCATGCCGCAAGAGCCTGCCACCACATTACAGGCTCCCCAGCCAAGGAACGCTGAGAAGGAAAACACAGGAACTGTTGTAACCAAATGAAATCTTACAACCAAGTCAATCCAGGACATATCCGATGAGAGCCATGTTCAACACCGGGTGTATGGAAGACACAATTGGGAAACAGTTATAACATTAGCACGTCAGAGCCAAATACAATTTTAGTTTTTCTCTTCTCACTTTGTTAATACTCCAATATCTATAATCAACACAATGTTGAGGTTTTTTTTTTTTCTTATAGCTACTGAAATAATCAGACACATGCACTCATGTGTAAAAGACAAAGATGCTTGGCCCAAGGATACTTTTTTCTTTTAAGTTTTTTTTATTTATTTTGAAAAAGAGAGAGAGAACGCAGGGGAAGGGCAGAGAGAGAGGGAGGGAGGGAGAGAATCGCAAGCAGGCTCCACGCTGTCAGTGCAGAGTCCAACACGGGGCTCAAACTCACCAACAGTGAGATCATGACCTGAGCCGAAATCAACAGTCAGATGCTTAACCAATTCAGCCACCTAGGCACCCCTAATGATAATTTTTTTAACCCTAACCTTCGTATCCTTCCATGGTTCAAGATACCTTCAGGGTTTGTTTTTTGTTTTTTGTCTTTTTTTTAAAATGCAACTAAATGCTATACCGAGTTCCTTGAAAGCAGAGAGAGAGAGACTAGGGAAAAGAGGGTCGTTTCCATCCCTAGGTTTCAATCTCTGCTCTGCTCTTTATCAGCAGTATGATGTTGGACACCTTAATCTCGCTTTCTGAGCTATGAGTCATCTAAGTGAAGATGTTGAATAGCCAGCAGGAGGGGTGGGGAAGGGCTGGCATCGGAGTAGAAGGAAATCAGGGAGAGTGTGACACACAGAAGCCAAGTGCAGAAAGTGGTTTTAGAAGGAGGGAGTGGTCAACCATGTTTGAAAGCTACTGCAAAGATGAGTAAGAAAAGTTTCCATTTTGTCTGTCAACACCGAGGAATGAGGAACATAGCAAGATACAAACCAAACTTCTAAATTGTTGTTGGTCCATCATTTCAAGACCATGGGGTATCTTGAAAGAGAGGGAGGAGAAAGATAGCGTCTTTGATTATGGTCTTGTCTTAAGCGATTTCTTTGCATATTAAACCAAAATAAAACCTGAGAACAAATTCTCATAACTCTGATTCTTTTTTTCTTTTTCACTTTCGGTTATTTCTAGGCTCTCCATTCCCATTTAAGGGAGAATTCCACAGGATGGGAGTAAACTAAACCTAGACTATGTAACTCGGGGCAGGTTCAGAAACATCTCATCTCCACCATAAGCGCATCTGATAGCCCTGGTTTCTATACTGATGTGCAACAAATCTTTCAAATGCAGCCATTTCATGGTTTGCCTAAATTTAGGCAAACACGATTTCTGAATACTAAGACAAAAACAAATGCCATAATAAGCTTTCCAGCACAAGGGTCTAAATATAGTGTATTTCTTCTCCCGGCTCTATACACACAGGAAAAGCTCTTGGCCCTCAGAGGCTGGGTTGATCACAGCCCCATGGAGTGCAGAGATAAGGCTCTCCTCATGTGTGTGATGACTTCTCTGTGTGCGGTTGGCCTGCTTATAAATTGGGAGCACATTTCATCAACTCACGTTCATTACGATGCCCCACCCCCCTTCCACACTGATTTCCAGAGTTCCTCTGCTGGCTCCCCACCTTCCTCCAACCTCTTCCCTTGCTGTCCTCTCTCCCTGGTGATTTCAATGTGCTCAGTTTTAAGTATTTATAGTCTGAATGTTCCAATCTCTCCAGTGAGCTGCTGACTTGTAGACCCCACTGAGTTCTCAATATTGAGTATCTATTTGGCATCCCAAACTTAACACATACAAAACTGGGATTTTTATTTTTCCTTCCGGTATCTCGGCTGTCTCACCAAATGGCCTCACCGTCTACCCAGCTGCTCAAGTCAAAAGCCTGGAATCATTCTGGACACTCCCATCTCCCTCTTCTTCACATTCAATGACCAAAGATCTGGCAGCTCCACCACCCAAACCTGTCTCAAATGGGTCTATTCCTTGCATCTGCCCCCCACCCCCAGGATCTCCTGCATGGATAACTGTGGGTTCTAACCCTTCTCCTTGCCATCCCTCTGCTGCCTGTAACCCACCCCCCCCCCCCCAACTGCCAGAGCAGCACTGAAAACACAAGACAGATCATGACCCTTCCCTGCTGCAGGCACTTGGAGTAAGGCTTGCTGACCTGACTCCTGCCTGCCTCTCTCTGCCCATCTGGCCCCACCATCCCTCCGGCACTAGCATGTCAGGCCCTTTCCTACTTCAAGCCTTCATGGTCCTCAGAGACACCTTCCCTTCGTGCCACTTCTCAGCATAACTAGCTGTGAATATGACAGAGTCCCGCTAAGTCGAAGCTCCATGAGATCAGTGACGCTGTCCATATCAGTCCCACGGGAGGTATAGCCATCCCACTGGCTGAGTGCAGAGGTGTACAAACAGTGGTGTTGGGTGGGGGACACGGGGCTCCTGGCTCTGGCTTTGGCTCTGGCTCTGGCTCTCCTAAACAATGGATGAGTCAGCGGACCGCAGAGGTTTGCGTGCGAGCTGGGGGGACTTGTCTGTGGGAAGAGTGGCCACGCCCAGGCTGCAGTGCTGCTCAAAAGCACCAGCCAGCCTCCCTGGGGTCGGGCTGGGCCCCATGCATTTCCCTCAGACTTAGCCTCAGTGGACACTCACTGTGGAGTGGGGGTGTTCATTTAAAAACAACAACAACTGAACCATTTCAGGCCGGCCCTGCTGGGGAGGCTGACTGGCCTTCAGGGTCGTCATCAAAAATGAGGGGCTATTGCTGGATGGCTGCCTTCCCACCTGTCAGACTGAGGATTCCACATGCTTGGCTCTAGCAGGATGAAAGCTTCTGTTGTCATAGCAATCGTGGCGTTCCTAGGGCCTAAGTCTTCGGGTTTCAGAATAACAACTATTTAGAGAAGTGAAGGAAATGAGCAAAGCAGAGAGGGGCAAAAACGGAAAAAGCGCAAGAAGTAATCCTACAAGTAAGTGCTACAAGTCACACTCTGAAAACAAAACTCAGGAGCTAGGAGTAGAATCTTCCCCAGGCACGGGAGCGGCCTCCTGCTGGGAAGACGGGAAACAAAAGGCCCCATTGACACAAACATCTGTTATTACTAAACACTTAGGAATCAAGTTTTTCCTAAAGGTTGTTTTTTTTTTTTTTGGCTTTTATTATTTATTTATTTATTTACTTATTATTTTGTCAGGTCATCAGACCCCAACCTTGTCTGAGTCCTCAGCCACCACATAAAGTGACTCTTAGAACGTCAAATGAAGAATTTGGTCCTGGAAACGGCCTTGTGTTAGTTTTTTCCTGGCCAGAGACACCAGGAAAATGTCAGAAGGCAAAGCCCTGAAAGACGCAAAACACAACAATCACATCCCTGGGATGGGGAGGGTGGTGGTGACCTAACCCAATTTGATTTAAAAAGGAAACGCAGCAGATTTCACAGATGGCCAGGAGGTGGCTGGAAGGAGAGAAGGAAGGAGGTGGCAGGCAGAGGATGAGAAAGTAAAGAGATCACCTGGTGCTTTACCTCAACACCTGCATCTCCTCCGGGGAGTTCCGCACCTCGTCCTGGAGACGACACCAGCGTAGACAAGCCTTCAGCTCCTGCTGCTCCTGGGCCTCGTGGGGGTCCAGCTGCTTGGGCCACAGACACACAAACACATGTGCACAAAACACGGTCACTGTTGTCCTTGTGTGGGTCATAGCCGCCCAAAGCAGCAGCTTGCTCAGTTTCAGGGTGATGGTCTCTCCACCGTGCCTTGTGCCCCACCAGAAAAGTCAGAGGGCAGAGGGGGTCTGGCGGGTCCTCAAAGAGCCAGCTGCTCACTCTTCTGCTGGTGACAGAGCTGGGCCTGGCTGTTTGGAAGGCGCCCCCTGGTCCTAGACCCACCCTTCACACAACCCTGGCCCCAAGAGAGCAGGCTTCCCTAGGGGGCCATTTCCACTCTGATTCCATCCAGACCTTTCCTGCTTTGTCTTTCTGCACAGGGTGGGGCAGGTCCCCTCCATTTACCTCCTACTTTTCCCAGCCCTCAGTTTTGTTAAGGGCTGTTTACAGTGGAGCCTGCTAATGCAGCCCAGATGATTCTGTCTGCATATAACCAGAAAGAGTGTACTGCCTGGACTGAGTCTGGGGGAGGGGAGCACCATCACTCCCTGCCCTGCTAGTGAGAATCGGGCGGCTGTCACTGGGCTCATGAGGCCCTGCGGCTAAAGTCTCTGTAAGGGAGGGCAGCAGAACATCCACTAGGGAGGGAAATGTCAGTATCAAAAGGCATTTCTGGAAACTAAAGAGCCTTAATGGTTCATTCAACAGATATTTACTGAGTCTCTGCCAGGCCCTGGGTACATTACGGACACAGCCTGTACTCCAGGAAGACTGATAAGAACACCAGCCATTAGAGTGCAGTCATGGTAGAGGTTAAGGAAGAATCTAGATGCCCTCTGGCCAGCCAGGTGAGTCAGAAGGCTTTCCTGAGGAGGTGCTGGGGCCTGTGCTGATCCCCAGGGACAGGAGGAGTCAGCCAGGGGAGGAGGAATTTCAGGCAGAGGGAAAGCATGTGCAAGGTTCATGGGGCTTAGAAAGAGTGTAATGTTTTTACAGAATGGTGAAGGATATGGTCAGGCTGGGAGCACGCTATTATTGGGGAGGGACAGAGGTGCCAAGTAGCCAGCAGAGGCCAGATGATCAATAGGTTCTGTGTGCTCTGTTGCTATGGAAAATTCGTATGTTGAAGCCCTAACCCCCAATGTGACTCTGTTTGGAGACAGGACCTTTAAGTAGGTAATTAAGGTTAATGAGGTTATTAGGATGGGCCCTGGTCCAACAGGAATGGGGTCCTTACAAGTAGAGGAAGACACGCCAGAGCTCTCTCTCCACATGTGCAGAGGAGAGGCCATGGAAGGACATAGTGAGAGGTGACCATCACCAAGCTAGGAGAGAAAGGTCTCCCCAAAACTCAAGCCTATCAGCACATTGACCTTGGATTTTTAGCCTCCAGAACTATGAGAAAACAAGTGTTGTTTAAGCCTCCCAGTCTGTGGCATTGTGTTATGGCAGCCTGAGCTAAGACACCTGTGAAGGAGTTTAGATTTTTATCAGGGTTGATGACAAGTTATATGATACAATCTTGCAGCTAACTCAATTCACTTCTCCCTATGGAATGCCACTTTCTATCTCCTCATTCAGTGACTTCCCCCTCCCCACTTTGCCCTGCTTGCTAATGTTCAGTGCTGCACAGCACAGTCATCTGGGCAGCCAAGTGGCCAGTGTGCCTCATGACCTCTTCCCTGGTGACATCCACTGCTGGCCAGGAGAGTCCTGTGAGCCGGTGCACCCTTCCCTGCCCCAAAGAGCCCTCCTCTCATGCTTGGGAGGTCTGCTGCACACACTCAGACCTCCCTTCAAGGAAGGAGCTACAGTGATCCACGTGCTCTGGAAATGTTTCCAAACTTTGTGCTAAAATCCGGAATGGCCACTTTATTTCAGACCAAAGTGTTTTCACATATAGAAGAGTTATTGCCCAGAGAGTAAAGGATGATGAGGTGGGTTGTCTCCTGCGCCAGGTTAAGGGGAAAGGAGGGATAAAGAAACCTCAACTCCTGCTTTCCCTTTGAGGCCCATGTCAGAAGTCACCTCCTCCAAGAAGACTTTCTGGATCAGCTCAGACCTGACCTCTCCCACCTTTGAAGCCATACAATATTCGGTGTTTACCTCTCTCTTCTAACTTATTGTCTACTGTGTGCTTTTCTTATCTTCACAGTTCAACTATGACCTCTTTCAGAGCAGGGTTGTGTCTTACCCATCTTATTATCTCTACAGGTCTAACACAGATGGACACACAGAAGGTATGCAGCTGTGAGATGAGGCCAGACTGGCCTCATGTCTCTGCTAGTGGAGATGGACATATTCAGGGCCGTAAGAGGCAGGACCTATGCAATGAGACTCAGGCGTGATCCCCTGGAACTATGGGCAGGGGCAAAGCCAAAGGAGGAGTGCTTCGTGGGGACGGAGATGATGAATAGAGAGATCATCATTACATGCCTGAAATAAATTTCACACTTATCAAGAATAGCACAAATCTGATTGTCTCAGGACAGAACACCTGAGAAAAGGGATGTTGATAGAGGCTCATTGATATTAGCCTATTTAACCCTTGCTAAATGTCTACTGTCCGTCAGATGGTGGAAAATACAAAGAGAAAGAGAGCAGAAAAGGAGAACTGGTATTTCTTGCACAAGCTCCATGTGTCATTCATAATTTTCCCATTCACAGTGCAAATGTTTATTCTTATACCCATTTTCCAAATGAGGAAACTGAGGCTCAGGGAGGCTACATAAATTACGCACACTTACAGAGCTGGTGAACAGCAGAGGTGGGATTCCACACCTGGTCTGACTCCAAACCCAGCCACCTTTCCCAAACCTGCCACGTGGCTGCTCTTCACTGTGTGGCAGGGGACACAGGGTGCATGCTGCAGGCCAAGGGGCAGAGAGGGTGGGAGGGCGAGTAAGATGTAGCTCCATTCGGGAAGAGGTCACAGTCTAGTTGCGAGGTTTGAGGGAAAAAGAAAAAAGTGAGGGAAAAGAGGCAGGTACCAAATACTGGGGGGAGTTCAAAGCTTCTAGAAGAGTAAGTATTGAATTGGGAGTGGACTGATCAGTCTGGGCTATTCAGGGTAGGTGATCTTGAGCTGGTTAGTGAAAAATAAACAGGATTTCAACAGGCAGAAGGAACTCGAACAAAACCACACAGGTATGCACAAACTTGAAGATGTCAGAAAATGTTAACTAGTCCAGTAAGCGTGTAAGGGGTGGGGATGGCAGGGAAGAGAAGTGATCAAATATTCGGAGCTAAAACATAAGCAGGAACCAGTTTAGCTGCCATATCCTCATTAGCACTGGCATCCAATTCTTTAAAGCAGAGGTTGTAAACTGGGAAAGTGTTGCCCATACCTCTGGGTATGTTTGCTTGGCATAGTATTCTTTAAATTACTAAATTTCACATAAAAATCCAGATTGAGAACTTCCTTTAAACAACTACGAGTCCAGGCTCCCCCGAGCCCTCCCGTCCACACGATGACAATTGGCCCTCACTGATGCGCAGCTCCCAGTTGGCCTGAGTCCTCACCCCTCCCTAACCTATTACACCAGCCGCGTTTCAGTCTTCATTAGTTGCCAGCAGACATCTGAGATGACAACTCCCGATTTAAATTTTTATCTTATTAGTAAAGAACCAAAACCATACACAGTCAACATCACCACAACCATAACCACAAGGGAGTGCCTGGGTATGCCACAGCCTGACCTGAGCTCCTAGTCTTTGCTCAAATGTCCACTATCAGAGAGCCCTCTAGTGCCTTCTAAAACTCAGCTTCCCACCACGCTCTCCGGCTTCATCTGCCTTCCAGTCCTCACCACCTGACGTGTTACAGATGTGCTTGTCTGTTTCCCCATTCTCTCTCCTATCCCTGCATTGAGAACCCCCAGGGCTCAGGGACTTTTCTCTGTTTACACAGCTCTCTCCTCAGCAAGCAGCACAGTCCTGGTGCACAATAAGCCCTCTACATATCTGTTGAATGAACAGATGCCTGTGAAGAGAATCTGACTCTGGGTGGGGAAATGCTTAGGGTCACTGTAAACCTACCTGCTGTGCTTTGGCCCAGAACACATCTTCCAAGTGAGTGGCGAACCCTTCGCTCAGCCACTCCTCCGTCCAGTCCCGGGCCCCGATGGCTAGCCCAAACCAGGCGTGAGCGATTTCATGGCAGAGACGGGTCCCACAGAGATGGCTGTTTCCCGTCAAGACGCTCTGAGAGAGGAAGATGATGTGTGGGCTGTGGATAATGGGGGAGAAAACACACGGAGTCTTGTTAGAGCCTGCCCTCGTGGTTGCCCCATGGGGCGGCTTTCTCAGCCTGGCGAGCCTGTTATTATCATGTGCATGCCAGATCATGACGGATAGGCTTGCAGCTTAGATGCTTTCAGAAACAAATAAAGTGGCAGTTTACGTTTCTGGCAGCGGTTCAGGTGGCCGTTTGTGCCAAGCAGTCGTCTCCGTCACCCAACGGCTATTACCTGTAATGAGTAACCTGCACCAAAGTTTTATGCCGAAGAAATTACAAGGCAATGGAAGCATTTACTCTGAAATCTGGACTGTAAAAGAAGAGCAGGTGTGAGACTGTGAAGCCCATGCTGTCAAGAGAGTGATCAAAGAAGCCCCTTCAGCCAAAAATCCGAGCAGCTTACACGCAAATTGAGAAGTCATGCAGAAGGACAGGAAAGGCCGAGAAGAATGGAACCAAAAATTTTCCATTTCGGACTGGGGCTGGTTATGGAGTTAACACACTAACAGGTGCCGTGGATGGGTGAGGTTTCTGAGAGACTCAGATGAAGGCCCAGTCTTTGTAAGGCAAAGATTTTCAAAGGTATCATCTCCTATCTATAGCTGCTTATACATTCACATGACATAACAAAATTAGGCAGGGGGTGGGGGGAGCCAACACACCCAGGTGTGCAAATGGCCCCAGGGCTGGCCCCAGCTGGGGAGATTTATCTAATCTCATTTTCCATACCTTGTTTTAAAACCCCAAATACCATGATTAGATTGCATAGACAAATGGGAGGAAGGGAGGCTGAAAAAAAGAAGAGGCAGATAGAAAACCTCCTCTGCTTCCACCTTCCACATTTTTCATTTATCCAGGAGTTGTTTACACTTTTATTAATGAAGAATTTGCCTTAAAAAAAAAAATCCCTCCTCCTTCATTTGAACAAGAACAGTTGGGAAACCTCCCAAATTAAGAAACTGTACACACGGGTTCCCTCCTTCAAAAGCCATTTGTTTGCTACCACGCCGGCTCTGCACAAGCCGGGACTGCTCGCAGATTTGTCCTCCGCCCCCACGGCCACCAGTAGAGAAAACCCCACCTGTATTTCCCTTGCACAACATCGCCCATTCAGCTCGGAGAGCTCCACTGAAATCGTAGGAGCCACGTGTGCCAAAATAGACAGCTTTCATGTGAAATAATAACAGGGCAAGCACACAAATGAAGTGTCTGCCAGGCCCTCAGCAGAGTCCACCAGAAACCCCAGGAATTAAAACGTGTGGTCGGGGCATTTAGGATGCGGCGGGTGGGGGAGGGGGGCAATGCAGCAGCCACCAGCAGTAGTTCAGAGGGCAAAGTCAGAAAACAAAAAAGGAAGGCAGGGAAGAAGGGAGGACAGGAGGGCTGATGGAAGCAAGGGAGGAAGGAACTGACAGGCACAGGAGCTAACCTTCTTACTGAGAAAGTCACCCCATAGAGAAGACAAACTGTGAAACCTGGCATTTTCGAGTAAATGACCGCTTGCTCTGGCATGTGCAGCGCTACAAAGGAAAGCCACAGAAATGTACCAAGTAAATAACATTCCAGACATACTGCTGGCAGTGCTTGGCCCTTTTGGCTAAAACAAAACAGAAGTAACTGCAGGCCTTGTAAACATGCTCAAAGAGGAGTCTGCATCGGAAGGGTCTGCTGGCCAGAGACACAGACGGTGCGCACGTAGTTACAGAGACTGGACGACTGACCCGTCCACTCAACCCACGAAGGTTACACAAGCTGATGACTGTGAAGTCACGGCCAGACTGTCCACAAAGAAAACGCCTGCCCCGTCCTCGGTGATGGCTCGCTGTTCTGTCCCAACGTGGAAGTCCAGCCAAGGCCCATTTATGCAAATATCAAAGTCTAGAGAGCCTGAAGGAATGCACAAAAGCAGCTGCGTGGGGGGTGAGGGGTGGCTGTGCGCTTTCCTGCCCTTTAATCTTTTCCCTCCAACGGCCTTTGTTGTCTCCGCCAGACCTCCCTCCCCACCTGCCAGTGCTCTGGAGACTCCACCCGGCCTGGCCTCCCTGCGTCTTGGCCGGGCTCAGGACGGGACCGGCGTGGCTGGAATCCTACGTTCCCACTTCCCATCCCCAGGCCCTTCTTCCTAGCCAGGAATATATGGATTTCCTACTGTCTTCGGAGAAAGATCAAAGCTTAAACATCCTCCTGGGTCGGAAGGAAGGGTGTTTCATTTGATATAAGTGACCCTAATATCAGTGGAAAACATGACCTTCTCCCTGAAAAGCAATTTTCCAGTTGAGAACCAGACCCCAAATCCTCCTGCAGTGGAGTCTGCACTCTGGAGCTTGGCTTTTTACCTGTGGGCGACTCTGGGGTGGTATTTCCCTATGAAGAAAATGGCTTCTTTCTTAAAACTAAATTAAAAACATGGATTAAAAATGGAGTAAGGTTTTGATAATCTTTCTCAAGGGTTATTAACAAAATTCTGACACAAAAGGACCAATAGAATTTACTTTTAAGGAGAATTTCCTCCTCTCGACCCTAAATGTCAGAATTGCTCATGTTACGTACGATTTTTACCCTGTTGTTTTTTTTTCCACAGTGAGTGAGGAAAAGTATAATGCTCTTAAACTCACTTTAAGGAGTAATATTAAATACTCCTTTACCGGCAGATAATCTACTTCCTGCCCACCTTCAAAACAGGATGGATGTTTAGAATTTTCTACTTCTACCTTAACCTTGATTTATAAGTTTCACCCCTGGGCTCCTCACACATTCCCGCATTCTCAGAACCTTATTCATGGTCCTAATCAGCCAGTGGGTCATCCGTCTTCTCTCTGACAAGGCCCATTTGAAAACAGGTTGTCTTGTTTCCCCCTAAAAGGGCCTGTGTCAGCTGCCTCTACAATATGCCAAATTGTCGATTCATCACTGCAAAGGATGAAGATAATCACTTCAATGATATCTTCATCCTAAAAACTGTTTTCTTTTTAAATTCACAGAGTTTATCACTTTTCCCAAATAAGAGATGGGCAGAAAAGTAATACTTCCAACTCTCAAAAAGCAGAAGCCTCCTGGGTTGTATCATAAATTCTTCCTTGCTACAAGTGGTCGGAGGAGGACAGGGGGCAGAGGAGGGGGGCGGCACAGAGCGACAGCAGGACACGTGTTCCCATTCTTTCCCAGGAGACCACCAGCGGGGCTGCTCCCGACAGAGGCCACGTGGTGGTGGATGTCTGCTGCCTTGCCCCTCGAGATTAAAAATATCATTTCTGGCCTGAAAACAGCTTCCCAGGACTGTTCCTAAAAGCTACCTCTCCATCCAGATTAGAAGGCTGTGTCTGTTAATGTAAAACATGCTTCTAGCAGAGGAGGAAGGAGTGCCTTCATTACTCTCAAGAGCTGCTCCAATCCTTCGGGAGGAATTCAATTTGGAACGGAAATGGAGAATTTCATCAGATCTTAAGCAGGGGCTGGTGTGTGATTTATTTCAGCTTTGTCCAGGGAGACGTGACCAGCGTGGCCCATCTTGCTGCCCAGGGAGAGGTACAGCACTTAGGGGCTCCAGCTCCACGTTGCCGCCCAGCGGGTCAGAGCAGGCTGCGGGTGGGACCGGGACAGGAAATGGCTTTTGGTTAAGGCCACCCCTCCCATCATACTGGAGCTGATCCCAATTCCCCCGGGGTGGGGGGGTGGGGGGAGGAGGAGCAGATTCACTTTTTCTACAGATCCTTGGGAGGGGCATCCAGGAAACAGATTTACACTCTTCGAGCTTGAAGTTCTTAGCGGTTCAGTTTTTCACAATCTCAACAATACGTGGACTCCAATGTCCCATTATGGGGAGGAAGGAAGAAACCAGGAAAGAGGCTCTTTTCCCTGCAAAGTCAACCTGGATAGTTTTAAGGGTCTCATAATCATGTGAAAGCAGCTTTTGCTTGCATGACTTAATTACTTGCTAATTTAGTTTGGACAGCTAAAAGTAAATTCGTAGTAGCCTGGGGGAATCTGCAAGGGAGACCAAATCTTAGTTACCACTCCCTAAGATTCAGAATGTGTTTTCTCTTTCATCCTTAAGGTTAGCATGATACATGTCAAGCACTTCAACCAATGTGTTTACAAACAAAAATGCTCAATCTGGAGCCCCTCTTCTCTGGAATGAAATCCTGTAGTCCCTATCTCTGGCATGCAGTCTGATGTAGGGGAGGCATCTGTGGTCCCAAAGGCAAAGGGGTGGCCCAGATGACCTGGAGAGCCCCTGCTCCCATCTGGCTCCGAGACTGCTCAGTAGGAACTAGTTATGCTTCATTTGCCCCATCTGGCATCCCACTGTGGTCACACAAGGTAGTCTTTACACTGGAGCTGTAGGAGATGAGGGAATGTTCTTTCAGGGATATGGCACTTTCAGGAGCTTGAGGTAGAAACCAGCTCTAAAACCTTGAAGAAAACCTACTACATCTGATCAACACTGAGATCTAGGTTTGGGAGAAAAGGCTAACATTAGCATAAGTTTTCCTTTAAAAATTCTGAATAGCAAACAGGTGGCAAAACATCTACTCATTTTCCTAAATGAATTCAGGTTTTTAAGGTTTTATTTATTTATTTTGAGAGAGAGAGGGAGAGGGAGAGAGAAAGAATCCTAAGCAGACTCTGCTGTCAGCGCAGAGCCTGATATGGGGCTCGAACTTATGAACTGTGAGATCATGAAATGAGCCAAAACCAAGAGTCAGACGCTCAACCAACTGAGCCACCCAGGCACCCCTACCTAAATGGATTTTGGCTGAAACTACCAACATAACTACAGCAGAGAGTGACTAAGAGAATCCCCAGGCCACATTCCAGAGGCTTCTACCAAAAGCAAATCTTCCTTCTAAAGATTCATATTGCTTGAGTGCTTGCTATGTGCTGGGCACTATATGATATATATATATCATCTCATCTGATCTATCTCATGACCTCAGGAGATAGATTTTATTATTATCCCCATTTTACAGATTCTAAAAGTGAGGTAGAAAAAGGTAAAGTGACTAGCTGAAGGTCACATAGCAAGCAAGTAATGGAGTATTTCTATTCATACAGTCTTGACCCTGAAGCCTTACTCTGCCCAACTCTGCCCAGGGTCATTTGGTTTAGATCTGCAACTTCTGGGCTCCCATCCCTCTGTGCTAGCTCAAGCCCAGTGGTGCAATAATGTCCTTGATGGAGCCCCATCTTCAGAGTCCACCCAAGGGAAGCCACCAGCCATGCCCTGGGACCTCTGTTCCCTAAATGTATGTCACAGCCAGAACCAGCCAGGGTTACCAGACTTTTGATCGGTAGACCTTCAGCCTCTTCCTTGTGGGAAAGCAGGTGAGGATGGAAGGGACAGGGGGCAAAGCGAGGAAAACATTACCACTCCACTTCTGATGCCTTCAAAGGGCCTAAATTCCTGAATGTAGCACCTCATTCTTTCTACCCTGTCCTATGCCAGGAGTCCCTCATGGACCACCACAAGGGGATGCTTAGACAAGCAGGTGCAAAGGTGCTCAGGCCCGTCCCTAGGAGGCCAGGAACATGCCAGACTCTCCCTGCCTTCTATCTCCCACCCATTTTTGCTAACTCCTGATGTTCCTTTTCCTAAATAGACTTTATTTTTTAGAGCTGTCTTAGGTTCAAAACTTAGGTTCTGCAAAATGGAGCAGCAGGGAACAGAGAGTTCTATATACCCCTCTGCCCACAAATGTATAACCTCCCCTACTATCAACATCCCCCACCCAAATGGTGCATTTGTTATTGTAATTGATGAATCTACCTTGATGCATCATTTTCACAGTCTACAGTTTACATTAGTTTCACTGTTGGTGTGGGGCATTTTCTATGGGTTTGGACAAATGTATGACATGTGACCACCATTATAGCATCACACAGAGTAGGTTCACTGCCTGCAACAATCCTCTGAAATTTTTTTCAAGAAGAGATGGTTTAAAGCAGGTCGCAAGCTCAAAGGTTTACAGGAGCCAAGAACATAATACAATGAGGGATGCAGAGATGGGGGAAATGGATAAAAAGATAAGGGGAGTAGACAAAAAGATGGGAGGAGCACACAAGGAGACAGAGAAATAGACAAGGAGAGGGGGAAGGAGTCAAGGAGAGGGGGAAACAGATCAAATGAGAAAAGCAGATTACAAAAGGAAGGAGGAAATAGACAACAAGATGGGAAGCAAATAACAAGATGAAGGAAGTAGATTAGAGGGTGATAATAATATAGGGAAACAGGTAACTACAAGATGAAAGTAGAAAACAATAGGGGGAAATAGGCAGCAATTTTTTCAAACCCCAGGTCAAAGCAAATAAACCTATGGACAGGGGCTACAATCTTTCTCCTCTCTGGTTTAAAGCAGTAACCTTAGGTGAAGAAGCTCATGGTTTCATTGCACACTGAGGTGTGCATCCTACCAGGGTTCAGTATGGGGCTCATGGAAGACAGAGAAAGGCTCAATAGCTGAGCACAGATGACAGCTGGGAGGAGAGATGGGGTTCCAAGTGAGGCACAAGGAGGGAAAAAGGGTTGGCACTAGGGACACCAAAACATTTTTGCCCGCTTCACAACTTTGTTTAGTGTTGGCCTTGGCCTCTTGCTAATGAGAAAAATCATAGCATGGCAGCAACAAAACGCAGAGACCACCTCTCGTTCTAGCAAACACAAAGACCACTTCCGACTTGAGAAAACAGAGATTGTCTTTGGCAGAGGGCTTAGCTGTCAAAAGCAGAGCAATACACACCGTACTCCTGCACCGCTGGGCAATCAGTCCATTGGGAATGCTGTCTAGACCTCAGCCCTGAACGAAAAGTGGAGACAGTGCTAGCAATGAGCTATCAGGAGTTGGCTACATCTAACTGGGGCTACCCTGCCTGAGGAAGGCGGTGGCGGTTGGTATCTCGTGGTTATGCTGATCTAAAAAGCTAAATAAAGCCACAAGTGAAGCTTAAGAATCATAGGTAGAACTAGTATTTGAATTATCCAACCAGATTTGGACTCCTTTCCTTCTGAATCCTAATGTGCAATGTCTACCTAAGGAGTCTTTGGATTTTCACAGACGAAAACAAAGAAAGAGTTTTTTTTTGTTTTTTTTTTTTTAAGTTTATTTATTTATTTTGAGAGAGACAGGGAGAGAGCACATGAGCTCGGGTGGGGAAGAGACAGAAGGACAGAGAAGATCCCAAGCAGACCCCCTGCTATCAGTGCAGAGCCCCACGTGGGCTCAGACCGTGAGATCGTGAGATCATGGCCAGAGCCAAAACCAAGAGTCGAACACTTAACCAACTAAGCCACCCAGGCGCCCCAAGAAACAGGTTTTTTTGAAGTTACTGAACACTCTGATGTTTTGGACACCGGGGACCTATCCATACCAAAACTACATGAACAATATTTATTGTAGCTGAGCATGTCTTTTGAAATCACTAAATTACTTATGAACCAAGAGCTGTGTTCTGCAGGATCTGGAGAAGTCTCCTGGTAAGTAATTACCAATTAAAACATGTTGGCAGCCTTCACTAAAGCACACGGATGACAAAATGTGATTCCACTCCTTCACCCCCTGCTCCCGTCCTCCCCAACCAGGGTGATGATGTTTGTTCCCATAAAAAGAGCTAATAAAATTAGCTTCCCCTGTGATACAGGGGAAATTTTATTTAATAAAACAATGCATTTTGCTTCATTCTCATATTAGCAACAAAATGGCGCAACTCAGCACCATAATATCTCATCCAGTCGGTTTTTGCTGCGTGTACAGGTCTGTCATTCGTGGCCAGGTGGAAGCCTGGAAAGCTGCTTTGATGAAGGAATATGTTCAGGCAGTTTGCACCACCCTCAGTAAGAACCACATGGTTATGGGTTTCCCTTGAAATATGGTGTGAGCACTCTTTGGATCCACAAACCACGTCCTCCCATGTTCCTTGTCTAGAGAAAGAAATTGCGGGAATTTCCCCAAGAGTACTTAGAAATTTAACTGGGGTGGAGGGGGGGTCATCAGTTGCTTCCACCACTGAGAGGCACTCTGGGAATCTGAAACCTCAAGATGTACTTAGGAATATGTTTAAGTGCTGTGCAGGGGGCTGATGAAAGCATACAGGGGGCAAAAAGGTGGGTCTGGACAGCGGTAGGCCTGAACACAGCAGGGTGCTGCAAACTGATAGAATGACTCCTGGAAGTAGATCTGTGCAGAAGGCACAGGGTCCTCCTGCCAGACAGCTACACTGTCAGCTAGCTTCCAAAGCACTAGGGTACTCTGTGTAGGAACAAGCACCAGAGCTACCTTAGGGTATGAGGTAACAGACTCAGATCTCTAACTAAATCAAAGGTAGATCCAGGAAGACAGAATTAAAGGAAGCTGAGTTCAAGTACTCCCTGCTGGTTGGTCCAATGGTGGTGGCGGTAGTGGAGAAAAATGAGAGGAAAAACAAAATAATGATGATGGTAAACTCTGAAGACCTTGCTTACTCTCACCCAGGCATGGTTCTAAATACTTTACATTCACTAACCCGTTCAATTCTAACAATCCCGTGAGGGAGATATTACTATCCCCCATTTTACACACAAATAAACCAAGCCACAAAGAAGTTACATCGCTGGTCCAAGATCCCATAGCAGATGTCAAATCTGACTCAAACACAGGCAGCCTGGCTTATGTATGTGTTTTGCTTGATCAACATCAGTGTGTTTCAGAATCATCCAGAGGTAGGGTTGCTAGATAAATACAAGACACCCAGTTAAATGTGGATTTCAGATAAACAATGAATAATTTTTTAGGGTATGTCATGCCCCGTGCATTATCTGCTAAACCTGGCAACCCTACCTGGAGGGCTCGTTAGAATAGATCATCGGGCCCCCACCTCCAGAGTCTGACTCACAGACCTGGTTGGGGTCTGAGATTCCACATTTCTACGAGTTCCCAGGTGGTGCTGATGTTGCTGGTCCAGGGATCACACTCGGAGAGCCACTGATTTACATTGTGGTGGCTGTATTGCTCTAATTAAAAAAAAAAAAGAAAACCCACCGTCAAAGTTTCTAAGTGGGAATATTTCACCTTGAGATCCAGATTTTCTAATTATACTGAAAATTTGAAAGATTTGGCCACACTAGACCCATATTCCCATGTAGCAACTGCAGCTGAATAGCAGGTGACCCTTTGAGTGGGAGCCTGGGCCCTCAGACCCCAGCTCCCCACCACTCCTTTCTGTCTCCCCACCACTGGCTGAGTCCACTTGTGTGTTTTTTCTCCCCCTTTCTTACAGCAGGATTAAGGGCAAAGTGAAATATTTCTTCTACCTGCGTCTCTATTAAAAGTAGGCAGAGAAGACGAAGTGTTCTAGGGAATCCTCTGCCATACACTCATTTTCATCTGCTGCCTCACTCCTTATAAGCATGTGGATTTAATCTCTTAGTTTTTCATGAAACATTCTACTGTCAAACTTGTTGGTGTCTATAAAACAGTTTAGCAGACTCTTGCTTCGTGGAGAGGACAAAGACACAAACTCCTGCCTCGCTCAAGCCGTTCACTACAAATTCCATATTACTAAGAGTGGAATTAATCAGGTTGATTGTATTTTTGAAATCCAAACACAGTTTCAATTATTACTAGTCACTAATGGCTTATAATGAAGGCAGAGCTTGTTAGCTAAGCAAACAACTGGCATGTTTGTTTAAAGTGTAAATAGAAGGGAAATTCATGAATTAAATGAATGAATTCGGGGATTGTTCTCTTTAGGCTGTAAAAGAGCATTCAGCTGCCACAATATATATCACCACCTTTGCTGAAAGGATTAGCCTGCTCAAGTTGTCTTTATCAGGTCAGGGATCTTCTTAGTAATTGCTCACGAAGTAAATGTCTCTCTGAGTTTTTGAAAGTACTCATCTGATTCAGTAAGTGCCATTAAGGACAAGGGACCACCTGACTGTTGGAGGTTCATAAATAACTTTGCTTTTAAGAACAATAGCCATATTCCCTAATCTTTATTTGACTCCACAAATAGACTAACAGCATGCTTGAGGATATAAACAGACAATATGCCTCATATTTTCCAGGGTGGTCCTAGAAAGTATGGGGCAGAGGGTCATTCTCAGAGGTTTTGAACTTAACAGCATTTCCCTTTAAAAGGTAATAAAGTGCACCAGAAACGAAAAATAAACAAATAAAAGGTTTCACTCTTCAGTCTTCTGGTTTTTAACTAAGCTTTTCATTTAACAGAAAAGACAACTCACACTGGTACACACGCAGAGGGGTTCTCTTCTTTCCTATAACAAGACGTCCGGAAGAGGGTGGTTGCTGGGGTTGGTTCAGTGACTCAGCAATGCCAGTCAGAGCTCTAGATCTTTCTGTCATCCCATTCTGCCAGCCGTCCTTCCTATTTTCACTTTCGTCCTCACACCTGCCATCTCATGGTCTCAAGTTGGCTACCGCAGCTCCAGGCATCACATTCATGTTCAACATAAAACAAAAAGGCAGGAGAAAAGGGGTGCTGTGCCAGCAATATCTATTGCTTTCATCAAGAAAGCAAAACTTGCTCCAGAAAGCCCAGAGCAGATTTCCTCTCACTGGTTACCCAAGGCTGTAAAGCAGCATGGGGAAGAGTCTCTTTGGCTTTTTCTGATTCCATGGCAGAGGTGGGCAGGAAGAAGGGGTTTGCATTTAGGTGTAGGGCCAGCCACAGCACCCGAGTTCAGCTGTCCTTCTCATAGATGTTGAAGAACCACTCCTTGGGTCTCTTAGAATGCAAATACTTCCAGAAGAGCTACTGTGCTAAAAGAATTCACCCTTAAGTGTTAGTAATGTATCTCATATTTTTCTAGACAGGAGGCAGTTTGAACGCAGGGACTGCAGGATGGGCAAGAGTATGTACTTCAAGGCCATATTCTACCTATTTCCCAACTTACCCTGATGCTGGCTGACATCTGGACTCTTATTTTACCTTCTTATCCTCCACAGAAGACTGAAACCCATTCAAGCTAAAGGTAATGCTATCTATATATTATGGTGGTTTTTAAGAACTCAAGCTTTGGGGACAGAGCCATGGGTTTAACTCATGGTTCTCCCATTTACCAGCTGCAGCACTGTATCAGTTTCCTGTTGCTGCTATAACAAATCACTACAAATTTAGAGGCTTAAAACAACACAAATCTCCATTTTACCATTCTTCAGGTCAGAAGTCTGACATGGGTCTCACTGCTTTTAGAAGTCAGGACATTGGGCCTTGTGTGTGTCAGGAGGGAGGTGATTGGAAGGAGGAGGGGCATGGGTTCTTCCGGGGCATTGGTCGCATTCTGCTTCTTGATCAGGGTGCCAGTTACAAAGCTATACTCAGTTTGTGAACGCTCAATGAGCTGTATACTTAAGCTGTGCACTTTTCTGCAATGTGTTGTCCTTCAGTGAAAGGTTAAAAACAAGCAGACAAATATCTTGGGGGGAGCTGTCTCCATTTTCTTCTCGGAAAAATCAAGGCAAAGATTAAGCCAGAGTCCCATCAGTAGGGACAGGAACGAGACCAGAGACTGGGAAGCCTTCCCCTAGTTCTTTGAGCTGAATGTAGTCCAGGCCAGTTTCCAACACTAATTATGTATATACTTTAAATCTCTTGAGAAAACGTTTTTTTTCTTTTTTAATTTCTTTTGCCATAGAGTCACATTTCTATTGCAAGTAAAAGGTACCTTGTATCCTTCAGACACACCTGTAAAAACAGAACTGATACTGCCATATATCCATGTCTGCTTCATTTTCTTTCAGACACACTGGAAAACATGCCACAATAATAACCCCCTTTTCCATCCTGGCCAGCTGGAAAATTACGTTATGATTGAAATGACATCATACAGCTATGACACTCAGCCAGCGGCCGCTCTGAGAAATCTGGGTGAGGCAGTGACAGCATGGATGTGAACGCCACTCGCAATGAATCCCACCTTTTATTAGCAAGTGACTTTTTTATTGCCATGACATTTTGAAAATGAAACTGTGGCAGCCACACTGTCGGAGGCCATTGATCACCCAACGTCCCCTATCGCCACAACTAACCACACTGGCCAAACAAGACAAGAACGGGACTAGGAGAAAGTTCGTTTTAAATAACTAGTTCCAAAGGCAAAAGACCAGGGGCTGAGGCCATGCCCGCAGTGACTCTTAGGGGGTGGGTTAGCATTCCCTCTACTGCTATCAATTGTTTCTCAAGTGACCTCCAGTAGTAGTCATCATAATAATAGCATAAGGAGTAGCAGTAGTAGTAGAACCTACACTAACATCCTTCGATGTAGAATACTGACATTTCTGTAACGTAACACTCCAAGCAAAACCCAGCATGCTGATTAGGCAAATAAAAACAGGACAAGGCCCTGACTCTCCTCCATCTTTACAACTTTTGGGACGAACCACATGAAACTGCTGATATTTGACCATTCTCAACATCCAAAGATGAGCGATCTCATATGGCTCATCCTATAGACTGTCCCTCCCCCACCCAAGATCCTGCTCTGCAGCAATGTCAGGAGCTGCCACGAGATCTGGGAAAATTCCCATACTTCTCAAGCAGCAGGGAATTAGAAACACTGTTGCATCCCACTGCGGAAAAGTGCAGATGACAGTTCCTGGGCAAATGACACTGCGTTGTCCTCAGAAAGAGGTGGACCCTGCCTAGGTCAGTGCCCCAGATCAGAGCCCTCTCTGGCCAAGGCCAACTCAGTGTGAAGCTAGGCATCTCAAGTCAGGAGCAGATCCTGAAGTCAAAAGCAAAAGCAGGAGTGGGCCAGAACAGGGAGACTGGAGCAGCGATCACTCCCACGCCCTGAGGGAAGCCGAGTGTATCCGCAGCTGATGCGCTGGGTGCCTTACGGCCACCTAAGACCCATGTCCGGAAGCCAGAGGCAATGAGGCTGGGGTGCCATGGCAGAGAAGCTGGAATCGCAACCGAGTGGTGTGATTTTAGTGACCCAGCCTCACAAAGACACCTGACCCTTCCGTAATAGAGTCAGCCCCCATGGATTCAGGTATTACATGGTCCCAGGGCCCAGGGGGAGATAGACAGCACACTGTTTCATAGCCACTGTGCACAGGATGAACATGCACGCGATATTTGTTTAGCCAGCTGCCAGGAAGGGCTCTGGGAAAGAGAACAGGTTCATTTTGATGGAGGACTGGAGGTGGGGAGGAAAGGTGAGCACAGGGAGCACTGTCAAGGAGAAAAACTCAGCCCATGGGGGTCATAGGGGTGAGTAAGAGGAGCAGATCCGGGGCAGGAACATGGGATTCAAAGGCCTGGGTAGAATCTGGCTCACAGGTGGGAGATGGGCTGGGGCAGGGAGATGAGCTAACACTGAAGCTGGGGAAGGTATGAGAGTGGTTCTGGAATCCCTGGACAGTCCATCCAAAAGCGATCTTAGAGACCTGCCCCTCCCCATTCTACATATGAGAACACAAAGACCCAGAGAGCGAGCTCATTCATTCCACATGGTGAGAGCTGCCTGTGCCACAGCTAATTCATGTCAGACCCAATTCTGCCAGACATTTTATTCTAAAGTGTTTCACAAAATCCCAGTCACAGCAGAACCAGCGGAGCCCCCTTGCCTGAGACTGGTGTCTCACTCAAAGCTTGTGGCGACTGAGGCCAGACGTTGGTGGACGCCATCTTCTCTAGCCATGGTCACAAAATGCTTCTGAGATGGATGTTACCCACCTAACAGCCACTGATTACTGGGATGCGCCCTCTGGTAAGATTTGACTTTTTCTCCTACTGACAGAGGGCTACCCTGAAGGAAAGCTTCAACCACATTGTTTGTCTGTTGGTTTTTTTTTTTTCCACTCACCAGTTTCACATAGGAGGAAAAGAACAACAAACAAGAAAAAGAGAACACTTCATGCTATTTTCTTGGTATAAAAGGTGTCATACCTTCAGTGTGTAACTAACGGTTTCCTTAACTGTTTTCAAATTTTCTCTCTCGTTCTTTAATTCATTTTTTTAAAGCTCTGCAAACTGACCTTTGGGTTGAACACATCTATGGAAAGAAAGCCTGGCGTAAAGAAAAACTGGGTTATGATGGAGCGTCAAGGCAGGTAACCTTAACTACAGTGTTTGCAAAAGCAAACACTGTAACGTATGAAATAAAATATTAATAGCCATTACCTCAGTTCTTCTGAGAACAGACCTGACTCACAGTTTTTGTGTGGCGTGATTTCCACACATGAGCCTCACCGTGAACACTGCTCACGTTACCAGGCGATTGAAGCCTCAAAGCAGGAGAGACCAAGTCGAGTGTGTGTTTTTATTCCATAATGTCATGGGCAACGTTGCTTATTTTGGCGACCAAGTTCAGTTCTCCTGAATTTACCACCAAGTGCACATTTAAGACTAATCACCTAAACATATACTAGGAGGGTTGGCAAAATTATTTTCAACTTAAAAAGGAAAATATTGGAATAAGATGAATGTCTCCTGGTGATTTATCAGTGGCTAGAGATGCAATCACTCAGCTGAACCCTCTGACATTTGAAAGCACAAAGAGGGCAAAATATTTGTGTTAGTGGATGTATTTCCAATGCCTCATATGTGGGAGTTGCGAATGAACATAACTAGATTTTTTAATTCTGTGTGGATGGTGTTAACGTACGGCAAACACATTCAGCTTCTCGGGGGCTTATGGTAGGTCTGGTTTGTCCTTTTCTCCCTCTTTCCACTGTCTTCCTGAAAAGTTTTAGGTTCATAGTGGCCTAAAAAGCAACTGTTTTGACAGTTTTGTATATGATGATTATTTAGCTGAGTTAAATAAAGAATAAGAGTCAAGTGCCTACCTCAGTACCGGCACACAGAAAATTTGCCACAAATGTTAGTCCCTCCTCCTTATGCTGTCTCTTAGACTGCTAAGTGCTTTCAAGTCCGTGTTTAGAATTGATTCTTCAAATCCCCCATGAGATAGTGTAAAGTGAACAGTCCGCTTTTATTGGCGGGGGGCCCAGAGGGAGAGGATGGCTAATTTACTCCTCCAGACGGGATGCTGGCACAGTCCACGGCTGGACTGAAACTAGCTCTCTCGGCCACAGCTTAGCGGCAGGGGTTCCTGAGCTAAACTGCTTCTTGAGGTGGCCTGCCACACCGAGGTGTGTTTTTTAAATCTGTGCAATAAAATTTGGTGTGGTTGGAGAGGTGGCGGCGGACGGGAACCCACCCACAGGCAAATGACGTCAAAAAGCTAGAGGGAAACATTGGGCTTCTCTGTTCTCGAGAAGCTTCTGCTATGTTAAGCAACCTGAGAAGGAAGCTGACTTTCCATTAAAAACCAGCCGCTTTGGCAGTCGTCAGAGACAGCCTGGGGTCTATACTTCCCCTCTCAGGAAAAGTGGGGAAAATAATTTCCATAAGTTGGAAAGGAAGAAACCTGGAGTTCAAAGAGTCTTAGTGCTGGAAAGGCACTTGATGGTCATTTGGGGCAACTACCACTTCCAAACAGCAAGGAAGGAAACTGAGGCTCAGAGCAGGTTGGGGACTGAGTCTTGGCTTCTGGATGTCCAGGGCAGCTCCTTCTCCAGACTGTCACAAAGCCAGCTGCCTACCTACACCTTTGTGAGTGGCTCAAAGGAGAAAATACCCTGCACTCCAGTTTGCAGAGGGATCGTTTCAATAGAAGTTCATGGATGACTGAAGGGGGAAATGTGCTGTCCCACTGATACTCTGAAGCCCAAGATCTTGCTTGGGAAGAAGCTCTGGAGAGGCTGGGATGTGTGTGTGTAAGGGGCACACCTTTGCCCATAACAACGTGATGTGTGGGGTTGAGCACACTTTGCAGTGGCCCCTGCACCCTGGAACTCTGGGAAACCATACTGCGTGGGAACTGGGGCCAACCACCAGATCTCTCAGATCTTCAGCTTTCTCCTTTGCAGAAAGGACCCTGAGATGAGCTAAGGGACGACTGGGAAGCAGCATGCAAAAGTCACCAAGCAGCATTGTCCACACATTCCACACAAGGCTGCAAGTTCAGCTTTACTCTGTGTGTTGGGAAATCAATAAGCCCGATTTAAAAATATCATTATGTCACTCACAAATGTGTTTGTATTTTCTTTAGTAAATTAACTCTCCCATCAGTGACTTCCCAAAAGAGACATTCTTCAATTAATAAATTGTAATATCCTTATAATTTTAAAAGGCCCTTCACATCCATCTGTTCTTTCTCTTCTTAACTGAACCTTAACAGCTTAGTGAGGATTGTGGATTTTTTCCCTTTGGGGGAGAAAATGAAGGCTCAGAAAGAGGAAAAGACTGACCTGAAACAGCAAGCTCATGGGTAGGAGCTGGAACTCAAGCCCAGCTCCTCTTTCTAACTGGACTCTGGACATGTGTGCAGTAGGACCAGCGTTGGTTCCATGGTCTACAAAGTGAATTCACTCAGGGAACAGAAATTCTTGGTCCAATACTGGGTTGCACAAACAGGACACATAGGGTGGACACTGGTGCTGATCCATCCATTCACTCAGCAGATGTTTACTGAGAGCCTGCTAAGTGTCAGGCTCTGTGCTGGGTGCCTGGGATACATTCATGAACAAAAGGGGCAGAGGCTGGGGTGGTCAGAGAGATCACAGTCTAGCAGGGGAGACATTCAGTAAGTGGTACTTACTTTCCCTCCCTTGGTTTGTGTTTTTTGTGGTGCAAAATCAGATCTGCACCCCCCATCTACTTTATGTTCTGCTTGCTCAAGGGCCTCTGTAGCCCTCCCCTCAGAGGCCCTGATCTCCACTCCCTGTGGAAATGACAGTGGTGATGGATGGTTCTGCACAGTGTCTGACTGCTTTAGTTTGAGTGGTGGCAGTTGTTAGTGATGGACATTATTATCTGATCACTGATAGATTTCATTATGTGTAGCTTTCTATCATGGCGTTTACTGGAAGTGTGTGTGTGTGTGTGTTTGTGTGTGTGTGTGTGTGTGTGTGTGTGTGTGTGTGTTTCCCAGAATACATTTTATGGTAAGTTTTAAAATGGTTGGGGCAAAAGTGTAAGGTGAGCAACTTTCCAATAAGGGCTCGATGATGCATAGACAGAAGGTGCATTTGAACAACAAGGTTATCCCTGTACATGTAACTACAGAAAAGAGATGACAGAAGAACATGTGTTTTTACTGTTTTGATTAAACTAGACTTTTAAGTCAAATTTTTATCTTTTTTCTTTTCTATATGCAACTCTTAGTTTCTTGATCCACACAGGCTGGCTCCTTCCTCTTACCTCTATTATTGGAGGGGTTAGGACAGTTATTTAATG
Organism: Acinonyx jubatus; assembly: GCF_027475565.1. NCBI lineage: Eukaryota > Metazoa > Chordata > Mammalia > Carnivora > Felidae > Acinonyx > Acinonyx jubatus. Next base: position 64,480,623 of record NC_069391.1, read on the forward strand.
CAATCCCTACATAATAACTGCTTTTATAACATTTTAAAACCACTTTTCTTAAACAATATGTAAGTGGAGCATAAAGAAACCAATATTTTAAATTTACTAAAAGATCACTGATCGCTCTGGAGCTTGTTCCTGTGGTGAATGAAATGCATTCTTTAATCAGGGGGGGAAAAAAGGATGAGAGGGAAAACAGCACATAAAAGCATAAGTAGCAACTCAAAAATTATTTTCTTGGTTTATTTTATGTTGCAGCTACACAAGCCATCCCTTTTTGTGTACCCATCAATAAGATATCTGTTGTGCTTTTGTACAAAGAACAAAGATGCTTTTATCAATTCTCAAAAGTCTGTAGGACAAACCATTCATGCTGTCAAACCCCCTAGAACCCTTTCAGCAAATAATGAAATCCATCAGTGACAAATGTCAACATACTAATTTGTTAAATGCAAAACAAAAGCAACATTCAGACAAGGCGCTTCATTTCATGTTATATCAGCACTCCAATTTGTACCAAGTTTATGGCAACCCACGGATCATGCAATATTAAACAGGACTGTATTATAATGACTAAAACTGGAACAATAAACTCTCCTTAGCTAGAATGCTAATAGCAGCTGAAATACTGGCTATGATTTTAGTACATTCAACTGCTTCCAAACTATCAGAATTTCCATGAAGACACCTATTTGTAGTAAAGAGTGGTGGTGTACATGACCCAAATACATGGATTCCTCGTGGATAAAAAAAGAAATTTGAAAAATAAAATGGAAGTCATAGGGAAGACTTAGAACTCAGTTCAACAAGACCACTTGGAGCAAAATGAAATTCTTAAAGGTCTGAAATGTACAATGGAAGGATCTTCCTGATTTTTATTGTTGATCATGATAAAAGGACATGTACTTTTTAATTTGTTCCTTTTTTTTTTAGTTTATTTATTTATTTTGAGAGTGAGAGAAAGAGTATAAGCAAGTGAGGGGCAAGGAGAGAGAGAGTCCCAAACAGGCTCCACACTGTTCAGCGATGTGGGGCTTGAACCCACAAACCATGAGGTCATGACCTGAGCTGATAGCAAGAGTCAGACACAACCAACTGAGGCACCCAGATGCCCTGATAAAATGGATATTTCAACTGAGGTTGTCATATTCCGCATTATGGCAGATTTTAAAAAGAAAAGCCAGAAGAGAAAAGGGGATGGGTGATGCTGAGAGGCGGGGCTCTATACTTAGTGTGAGAGAGAGAGAGAGCCATTGACGTTTCTTAGATTTTTTTTAAAAACAGCTTCAGATGATGCCCAGTGCCCTAGAGGACTCTCAGTGAAGTAGTCAAAGAGCTAGTGGGTCTGGCAGGCTTCGAGGCCAGACAGAACTTGAGTACAAATCCTGGTTCAAGTGCACGATAAGCGTGTGACTTCAGGCCAAGTTCTTTACCTCTCTGGGCTGCAGTTTCTTATCTCTAAAATGGACATCACACCCACCTTGGCAGGGAAGCTGTAAGGATTTCCAAAGTCATGTACAATATTGATACATGAATGTCTTGGCCAGACTTCCCTCAAATCATTTCATTTTACCCCCTTTACTTTCAGAGAGATTAATTTAGTTGGGCTTGTGGGCACTCAACTGAAGATAAGCAAAGGGCACCATTTTGGACAAGAAGAAGGCTAAATTGTGTAGTTATGGTGTGCAGTCAAATCGCAGCAAATGGCAATCACATGGCAATCTCAAGTGTTTTACTGATATTTTAAAAAGTGTATCTAGTTTGGATTTCCATGTATCTTCAACCAATTCAATTACCATAAAGACAGGGTAAGGATGACACCTGCTGTGTATGACCACAGATCCATTTGCTACCATTCTCCCCCAGCACGGGGGCCTGATGCCCTTTTACAATCTTTAAAACAGAAGCAAACAAGCAGAACTACTTCAAGAAACAGAAATACGAAAAGTTATCACAGAAAGATAAAAATGAGCTTCCAATTTTCTTCCCTAAATGGAGTGTGTGTACACGTGCGCATACATACACATTAAGAAAATCGTAGGAAGCTCAGGGCCAGAAAATGTGCCTAAATTGTGATGAAAGAGGTAGACAAACATATCTTTGTAGAAGATAAGTTACACAAATCACACCACTAATGTGTTGGGTAAATTCCCAATTGGGCAATTGCCACCTGCCTGTTTAAAGTCCCATTCCTTGTCATTTCTTTTAGATACAATAGCTGTCTATGCTTCCACTCCTAAAAGGGGGCATGCTGTTGGGGAAAACACTGAGCAGCTGCTGTGTTTTGCCCACGCACTAACCTGTGTTTTGGTGGCTGACCCGCTCACCTTCCTCAGGAGCTGAAGCAACAACACACAAAGCAAAATCTAGCCAGCTTCATTATTTTTTTTCTCACTTTCTGAGCATCATTCACACGTAACCCTATTCACCCTTTTTCACCCCTTTTCATTTATGTGTGTGTAAGAAACAATAAATGACATACTCACTGGAAATTGAAACATGACTTTCTTTCCTGATTAAACAGTTAACAGCACACACAAGTTCAACTGCAACACTTTGACACTCAAAATGTGGTCTGGAATGAGGACCATCAACATCTCCTGGGAGCTTACTAGAAATGAAGAATCTTGGACCTATCTCAGCACTGCCAAATCAGGATCTGCATTTTAAACATGATCCCCAGTGGATTTATACACATATTAAAATTTTAGAAGCACTTTCCTAAGTGAAAAGTACATGTGTTTTAAGTGAAATCAATTGAAGAAGTCAGATTTTTTTTTCATTCTCTTATGGATAGCAATATGGGTGTGAGACACTGGAGGGGGTGGGGGTTAGTCCTAAGGACTCAGGGTTAATCCCACATTCAAAAGATAAAACTCACATTTAACAATCAGAGGAATACCGGCCACATATGGAACACTGAGCCAAGTGGCAGGGGTTTAAGGATGATATGTATAGGGCCTGTCCTTCCATTTAAAACACTCACTATATCCTCAACATAATAAAGGCCATATATGACAAGCCCACAACTAAAATCACAGTCTACAGTGAAAAGCTGAAAGCTTTACCTCTGAGATTAGGAAAAACACAAAAATACAACTTTGGTCAATATTAGGAGTCCTAGACTTCTTCTAATAATATTACAAGTCCTAAACAAAGCAATTAAGTAAGAAAAAGAAATGCAAATTGGACAGGAAGAAGTAAAACTGTCACTGCGGATGACATATTATATAAAGAAAATCTAAAAGATTCCACCAAAAAACTAGTAGAGCTAATAAATAAACTCAGTACAGTTGCAGGATACAAAATTAATATACAAAAATAAATTGCATTTCTATATACCAATAACAAACTATCAGAAAGAGAAATTAAGAAAACAATCCCATTTACAACTATATTGGAAAAAAATAAAACAGCTAGGAATAAATTTTTTTAAATCATTTTATTTTTTTCATCATGATAAGGGTACTCTTTAATTCCTATCCTCTATTTCCCCCATTCCCTCCCCGCAACTTCCCCTCTGGTAACCACCAATTTATTCTCTATACTTAAGAATCTGTTTCTTGGTTTGTCTCTCTTTCTCTTTTTCCTTTGCTCATTTGTTTTGCTTCTTAAATTCTACATGACTGAGATCACATGATATTTGTCTTTCTCTGGCTGACTTATTTTGCTTAGCGTTATACTCTTTAGTTCCATCCCTGTTGTTGCAAATGGCAATTATCCATTCATCTATTGATGGACATTTGGGCTGCTTTCACAGTTTGGCTATTGTAAATAATGCTGCAATAAACATAGGGGTGCATATATCCCTTTGAATTAGTGTATTTGTATTCTTTCGGTAAATGCCCAGTAGCGCAATTCCTGGATCATAGGGCAGTTCTATTTTTAATTTTTTGAGGAACTTCCATCCATTTTCCACAATGGCTGCACCAATTTGCATTCCCATCAATAGTGCATGATGATTCCTTTTTCTCCACATCCTCACCAACACTTGTTTTTTGTGTTTTTGATTTTAGCCATTGTGACAGGTGTAAGGTGATATCTCATTGTGGTTTGATTTGTATTTCCCTGATGATGAGTGGTGTTGATCATCTTTTCATGTGTCTGTCGGCCATCTGAATGTCTTTTTTGGAGAAATGCCTGTTCATGTCTTCTGCCCATTTTTTAACTGGATTATTTGGTTTTGGGGTGGTGAGCTGTATATGTTCTTTATGTATTATGGATACTAACCCTTTATTGGGATATATCATTTGCAAATATCTTCTCCCCTTAGTAGGTTGTGTTTTATTTTTTTAAATAAATATTTATTCTGAGAGAGAGAAGGGGGGAGAGAGAGAGAGAGAGAGAGAGAGTGAGCACACATGCAAGGGAAGGACAGAAAGGAGGGGAGAGAGAATCTCAAGCAGGCTCCACACTGTCAGCTACCCAGGCACCCCAGGTTGTATGTCAGTTTTGTTGATTGTTTCCTTTGCTGTGCAAAAGCTATTTATTTTGATGTAGTCTGAATGGTTTATTTTTGCTTTTATTTCCCTTGCCTCAGGAGACATATCTAGAAAAATGTTATTATAGCTGATGTCAGAGACATTACTGCCTGTGCTCTCTTCAAGGATTTTTATGATTCCAGGTCTCACATTTAGGTCTTTAATCCATTTTGAGTTTATTTTTGTGTATGGTGACAGAAAGTGGTCCAGTTACACTTTTTGGCATGTAGCTGTCCAGGTTTTCCAACACCATTTGTTGAAAAGACTGTCTTTTTCCCACTGTATATTCATTCCTCCTTTGTTAAAAGTTTAATTGACCATATAATTGTGGGTGTATTTGTTTTTGTTGTTGTTGTTCTATTCCATTGATCTATGTGTCTATTTTTATGCCTGTATCATACTTTTTAATGCCTTGTAATATAACTTGAAGTCTGGAATTGTTTTGAAGTCTGGAGTTTTGTTTTTCTTTTTCAAGACTGCTTTGGGCCTATGAATAAATTATTCAAGGAGGTGAAATAACTACACACTGAAAACTGTAAGATATTAATGAAAGAAACTAAAGACACAAATAAATGGAAAGACATTCCATTATCATGGATGATAAAACCTAATACTGTTAAAATGTCCATATTACCCAAGGTGATCTACATACAATGCAATCCCTACTAAAATTCCAATGGCATTTTTCACAGAAATAGAACAAATAATCCTAAAATTCGTATGAAACCATAAAAGACTCCAAATAGCCAAAGAAATCTTAAGAAAGTAGAGCTTTCTTCTTTCTTCTTTTATATTTTTAATTTTTTAATGTGTATTTATTTTTGAGAGAGACAGAGGCAGAGACAGAGCATGAGTAGGGGAGGGGCAGAAAGAGAGGGAGACACAGAATCTAAAGCAGGCTCCAGGCTCTGAGCTATCAGCACAGAGCCCAGCGTGGGGCTCAAACTCACGAGCCGTGAGATCGTCACCTGAGCCAAAGTCAGACACTTAACCAACAGATGGCCAACAGGTATGTGAAATGTGCTAATAAACATTATTAATAATCAGGAAAATGCAAATCAAAATCACAATGAGATATCAATCCACACCTGTATAGGATGGCTATTATAAAAAAAGACAAGAAATAACAAGTGTTGGCAAGAATGTGGAGAAAAGAGAACCCTTATGCTCTGTTGAAAGACATATAAATTGGTGCAGGTACTATGGAAGTTATTCAAAAACTTAAAAAAAGAAATACCATATGATCAAAAAAAAAAAAAAAAAAGATACCATATGACCCAGTAATAACACTTCTGGGTATTTATCCAAAGGAAATGAAAACAATAACTCAAAAATATATCTGTACCCCCATGTTCATTGCAGCACTATTTACAATAGCCAAGACAGAAACTACCTAAGATAACCTAACATTCATGAAGGATGAATGGATAAAGCAAATGTGGTGTACATACACAAATGGAATATTATTCAGCCATAAAAATTAATCCTGCCATTAGTGACAATGGGGATGGACCTTGGGAATAGTAGGCTAAGCGAAATAAGTTAGAGAAAGACAAATACTTTATGATCTTACTTACATGTGGAATCTAAAAGAAAAAACTGAACTCATAGATACAGAGAACAGATTGGTAGTTGTTAGAAGCAAGGGGTGGGGGATCACCAAAAGGGTGAGGGTGGTTAATAGCTACAAACTTTTAGCTATAAAATAAATAAGTCCTGGGGATATAATGTACAGCATGGGACTATAATTAATAGTATTGTATATTTGAAAGCTACTATAAGAGTACATCTTAAAAGTTCTCATCACAAGAAAAAAACTATATATGGTGATGGATGTTAAATAGACTTATTACAGTGATCATTTCACAATATATACAAATACTGAATCATCAGGTTGTACACTTGAAATTAATATGTTATATGCCAATCATATCTCAGTTAAAAATGAAAAACAAAACTAACATTTACTACACTGCACTATACTAGGTTAGGTTATTAAAATTGCTAATGAATTGAAAGAATGAAAGAATGTATTGAGAGGTATGGGGCCCAGAGGAGGAAGCAATCAATTCTTTTTTAATCTGAGCAAATCCAAATACTCTATTTTTTGTCATTGCCCATTAAAAGGTAGAATTTGCCATAAATACAAGCCAACTCCACACGAGTCAGGGAAGATTATAACATTTGACTTCCTGCTTGTTGACCGTGAGTACCACATTCTACTTAATTGTTTTGATGATATCTCCCATCTAACCACTTAGTGAAGTGATATTTTGTACTAGTTACTCAACTTTGCATGGATTAGAAATAGAAGCCCAAATGGTACCCACCTCCTGACATTAAGGAATACAGAAAGGTCAGTTTTGCCAAGATCTGAGAAAAAGTGAGCTAATCCAAGTATGGAGTTATTGTAGGAAAGACTGGAGCAAGGTCTAAGAAACGGGGCACCTGGGAAGCATCCCACTTAACTTGTGAGTCAGATGTATCCTCACAGCGAAGCTTCGTGATTTTGTTTAAAGTCAGTTCCCAGAATCTCAGATATATCCAGAACTGGAAGCTAAGTAGAAAACACTCTGAAGCCAAATATAGATGACATTTGGATGATCAACACTCCCCATTCTCTTCTCTTAGGGAGAAACCTGAAAGTTGATGAAGATACAGATATGCAGAGAAAAATGTTTCAAAGAATTATCAGTACTGAATACTATGACGGAAGTGATAGCTTGTGTCCCATGACTATCTTCTATCCAAGTACTATAAAATACTTTCCTAGTGCAATCTGGGGCAAGTGCGGTGAGAAATGGGGAAGAAGATGATAACAACACAAGAGATTCTCTGGAGAGGGAGGAAAGCACAGGGAAGTCCTGAAAGGCCCAGAAATGTAAGAAAAGGGACCTCTGTACTCCCCTTCATGAGTTGTGAAGAACCACCAGCCCTCCGTGAGATACCAGCAAGGGTCTAGGGATACTATTGTTTTTGTCCGTTAAAGGTGCACTTTGCTTTTTTGTGTGTGTGTCTTTTTGTTTGTTTCGAAAGTTTATTTATTTTGAGAGAGAAAACGGGAGTCGGGGAGGGGCAGAGAGAGAGGGTGAGACAGAGAATCCCAAGCAGGCTCTGCACTGTCATTGCAGAGCCAGACGTAGGGCTCAAACCCAAGAAAGGGGCACTTTGAAGAATAATGTTTACGTTAGCTAGCTAATGTAGTCATCACAATCGCTTTGGGGGCATTAAAAGTTTACAGAGTGGAATGTACATACACCACAGAATTTGATAACTGGAAGGGACTTTTGCCACCACCTTTTACCCAGTGGTTTCATTTTACAAAGGAAAAAAGAGCCTCAGAAAGGATAAGGTGCTTGCTAAAGTCCCACAGTGAGCAAGCTGGTCGCAATTAGTAGTTAGCGGTGGCATTCATTGTCCTGACTCCCTGTCCAGTGCTCTTCATATTATAATAGCAGTTCCCATCCTGGGTTCCCCAGACCCCTGTGACTCCTGTAAGTCCATGGGAATAAACTATGTTCAGTATTTCAAATGAAACTATATTCAGATTCAAATGAATCCATATATTTGCTGGAGGTAGAAAGAAAAAAAAAGAAAAAAAAACAACACAGATTCAAGTGCCAAGTCTCTGCTTTTCGTTAAATTTATTTTAACTCTGTTAATTCTAGTTAGATAGTAATTTGGGACTCAAGCAATGTAAGTTTTAACTTACTCTGTGATACTTACCAAAAACGGTTGTCTGTAATTTGTTTCTATTTTTTGTTTTTGTAATTTTAATAATGAATAACATGTGCACCGTAAAAAGATCTCAGTGTAAAAAATTAACAAACGATGAGGAAAATTCTCATCAGTCCTCCCCTTTGAGTCTTTCTTCTCCAAGACGAAGTGTTAAAAACTTATTGTGAATCTTTCCAGAAAATATGTTCAGGTGTATAGGACAAATCATAATGCCTCCTGCATCTTGCTTCTTAAGATGATACCGTGTTTTGGAGCTTCTCCCACTGTAGTTCTTCTACCTTATTCCTTGGAAGGCTACAGAAAAGTCCACTAATGGTGTGGCAGCATGCAGTTATCCTGGCCCTACTAATGGACACTTGGATGGCTTATAGAGTTTTGTTTTCACCAGCAATACTAAACTGAACATTCTTGCCCATTCACCCACCCATTCTTTTTTTTTTTTTTTAATTTTTTTTTCAACGTTTTTATTTATTTTTGGGACAGAGAGAGACAGAGCATGAACGGGGGAGGGGCAGAGAGAGAGGGAGACACAGAATCGGAAACAGGCTCCAGGCTCCGAGCCATCAGCCCAGAGCCTGATGCGGGGCTCGAACTCGCAGACCGCGAGATCGTGACCTGGCTGAAGTCGGACGCCCAACCGACTGCGCCACCCAGGCGCCCCCACCCACCCATTCTTTGGTGAAATTCCTAGCAGTGGAGGTGCTGAGTCAAAGAGAATATGGTTTTGAAAGTTTGGTAAATATTGCCAAATTGCCTTAAAAGTAATTACAGCAATTTCTCCTCCCACAAAAAAAAAAAAAAAAAAAAAAAAAAAAGTCAATGCCAAGTTCATGTGCCCAGTTTTCTTTTGGGTTACATTAGATTTTCATTTTGGGGAGAGAGATTTTTAAAGTACTTGTTAGAATACTTTAAAAAATAAGGAATCCAGCCCTTTATTTGTCATGCGTTATATATATCCCCCCCCCTTTTGTTTTATTTCTTCCAGTCTTGTTTATGGCATTCCTTTCAATAAAGAAGTTTAAAATTTTGATGTAAACATATTTATCACCATTTCTTTATGGTTTCTGGCTTTTATCATTTGACTATAAAAGGATTCCCACATTTTAAGAGCATAAATAGTCATGTTTGTATATTGATGTGGTTTGTTCATTTATTTGCTTCCATTTGATGTTTGGTCTGGATTTTTGTGAAAGAAAATATGGTGTGCAGCTAAACTTCCAAATTGCTTATAAGTTATTTCACTAACATTTACTGATCAATCCATCTTTTCCTTGCTGATTTGAAACGCTACCTTTCTCACATAAAAATAGTTCTCAATGTATTTGAATCTAGTTCCTAGTGCTATTCTATCACATTTCAAGTGTTTAGTTCCATCTCAGTAACAGACTGTTCTGACTAATGTATCTTGGTAACATGTTTTCATGTTTGATAGAACTAGAACCCTTTATTAATCTTTAAAAAATGTTTCCCCATTCATTCTCACGTTTATTTTTTCAGATGACTTTTAGTGTTTTTCTTCCTTTTCTTTTTAAAAATATTATTTTCATCGGAAATTTATTGAGGCTGAGCTACATACCTTATTATTTCTTACATTCAATTTGTATACTTTTTTATTTACACTTTTTATTTTAGAGTTGTTTGATTTATGGAAAAGTTGGGGAGACAGTAGAACCCCCATCCAGTTTGCCCTATTGTTAACGTCTTACATTAGTACATTTGTCAAAATGTATACGCAGTTGTAAAGGTATTGGTCCAATTGTATACTAGTACCATGAACCAATCTTAACACATTATCATTAAAGTCCATAATTCACACAGACTGAACAAACTTAGCTTTTATTGAATGTCCCCCCTTTTTTCTTTTTTTGTAGGATCCTATTCAAGGGCACATTACATTTAGCTGTCATCTCTCCTTGGCCTCCTTTATTGTGACAGTTTCTCAGACTGCTTGGTTTTCAAGAACTTGACAATTCTGAGTGGTCAGGTATTTTAAAGAATGTCCTTCACCTTGGGTTTGTGTGATGTCTTCCTCATAGTTAGAGAGAGGTTACAGGTTTTGCAGAGGAAGACCATAGCTGTAAAGTGCTGTTCTCATCACACCATATCAAAGGATGCGATATCAACATGAGTTATCACTGTTGACATTGGCCTTGATCACAGGGTTGAAGTGGTAGGACAATCTGTCAGGTCTCTCCACTGTAAACTTCCTTCTTGCCTCTTGCCATGTGATATTTTGGAAGGAAGTCACCATGCACAGTCCACACTTAAGATGTGGGGCATTATGATCCACCTACTTAAAGTATAAGGTAGTTGGAATTCTGCACAGAAGATTTGTCTTTCCTCCCTCGTTTATTTGTTCAATCATTTATTTATATCAGTGCAGACTTAAAGGTATTTATTTTGTACTTTGGGTTATAATCTAATACTGCATTATTTGTTTATTGCTCAAATTATTCCAGGTTTGGACAGTGAGACTTCTTTCAGTTGGCTCCTGCGTCCCACTGACATAACCACATCACCGTTAGGGGCTTTGATGTTTTCAGTACTTCCTTAGTTTGTGGCATTCTATAGGTTTCTATAGGTTTATCTTATATATTCCCGGTCCTAGCCCTAGAATCAGCCATTTCTCCCTGAGGAATATGGCTCCTTTTACTGGAAAATATATATATTTTTATTTTTTTAATGTTTATTTATTTTTGAGAGAGAGAGAGACAGAGCATGAGCAGGGGAGTTACAGCAAGAGAGGGAGACACAGAATCTGAAGCAAGCTCCAGGCTCTGAGCTGTCAGCACAGAACCCAACGCAGGGCTTGAACCCACAAGCCACAAGATCATGACCTGAGCTGAAGTCAGACGCTTAACCGACTGAGCCACCCAGGCGCTCCAGGAAAATGTTATTACTAATGCCCAAATCTATGCTGACTATGATTTTTCCTGCTGGGGTTTTCTTGGCTTCTAGGTCCTATGAGCTGACAGAACCATGAAATGGAAGTGTGCATACTAATCCATGTATATGTACATATTTCCATATGCACCCATCTGTATCATAATATTTAATATCATTTAAAAGTCCCTCTTCCCCCATCAGTTCAACCCAAAACGTACTGATACTTTAATTGGTATCAAATTGAATTTACAGATGACTTGGGGCTGGGTTTTTTTGTTTTTGTTTTTTTATAAAAGGCTAATGTAAAATAAGTGACAATGAGAAATATTTTTATAAGTCTTTCTATCCTTTTTCTTTTGTTCTGATCCTCAAGAAAGTTTAGGTTTTCCTTCACATATTTCCATATTCCAAAAATATTTTTTTCTGTGATTTTCTAAAGCTTTTCTTCCATTGTAACTTTTTATTGTTTGTAAAGCAATGATTTTCAAGAAACTTATTTTGTAACCATCCGTCCTGTTGAATTTTCCTATTATGTTTATTTTCTGTTCAGATGATAGTTTTGGGTTTTATATGTATCTTTTGCAAATAATGATAGTTTTGCTTCCCCCTTGCAATATTTATATATCACTTGGTCTTATCTATTTGTATTATCTAGAACAGAGATGAGAAAATTTTTTCTATGAAGAGCTAGATAGTGAATATTGTGGGCTTTATCACATGTACCCTCTGTCACATCTGTTCAATTCTAGAATTGTAGTGTGAAGGCAGCCAGAAACAAAATGTTAATGAATGGGCAGTACTGTTTACCAATAAAATTTTATTCACAACAGGCAGTTGGTACACAGGTGGTATAATTTATTGACCACTGCCCTAGAATACAAATTATGTTACATAATGATGGTGATGGTGGGTACCTTTCTTGTTTTAATCCTCATTTTAAACAGCACATTCTTGGGGCGCCTGGGTGGCTCAGTCGGTTGGGCGGCCGACTTTGGCTCAGGTCATGATCTCACGGTCCGTGAGTTCGAGCCCCGCGTCGGGCTCTGTGCTGACAGCTCAGAGCCTGGAGCCTGTTTCAGATTCTGTGTCTCCCTCTCTCTGACCCTCCCCCGTTCATGCTCTGTCTCTCTCTGTCTCAAAAATAAATAAACGTTAAAAAAAAATAAAAAAAAAATAAACAGCACATTCTTCTGTTTTACTATTAAGCATAATGCTAGCATCTGATCACAAATACACACATAAGTACACATAGTTTCATGTTTACAAAATCCACCTTGCCCTATTTTCTCTAAGAGTATTTATTAGGAATATTGTTGAATTTTGTTAACTGCCTTTTTTTTTTTTTTTTGCAACTACTGAACTTTGATGTCTTTGACCTATAAATACAGTAAATGATGTTAATATGTTTCTTCAGATGTAACCATTCTTATACTTTTGGTATAAAGTTCACCTGGTTTTGGTTTATCATGCTTTTGAAATATTATATATTACTCCATTACACTTGTTAATAGTCTGTGTATGATTTTTACATCCATATTCACAAATAAGAACAGTTCATAGTATATGATTATTTTAAATTGTCAGATTATGGCTCTAGTATTTTGCTGGCTTCATATATATAATTTAAAAGACTTCTTTTCTATGGAAATATTTTTATGACTAGGACTTACCAGTTTATTGAAAATCTGAGCAAATTCATGTATGAAACCCAAGTGGATCTGGTGTTTTGCCCAGGGAAATCTCAGGTAACTTTCTCTATTTCTTCCATGGATATTGTCTAGTGATAGTTATTCTCATGCCAATTTTTGGTGATTCATTTGTTCTTAGAAAATCATTTATTTCACCCAGATTGTCAAAATTATTTGCTGAAAAGTTCAGAGAGTACTATATGATTTTTAAAAAAATTTCCTTGCCATCTGTTGTTGTTTGCCATTTTTCATTTCTAATCTTCTGTGTTAGTTCCTCCCTTTCTCCTCTTAAGTAAGCTAGCCAATGTTATCTTTGCTTTATTGGTGTTGACAAAAAAGCAACGTTTGGATACATTCATTAATTTTGGTTTTCTTTTTCATGCTTTCTAATTCGTGTCTGCTTTGACCCTTGCCTCTTCTGTGTTCTTTAGGTTGACTTTATCACTGTTTTCTAAACTCTTAAGGGGTGACTTGGGCCACAAATTTTTCACCAAGAACAATTTTAGTGGCATCCCTTAAATTGGGCTAGATGGTGTTTCATGTGATTTCTAGATATTCTCTGCAGTTTAGGTTTTAATTTCTTCTTTGATGCAAAGGTGAAGAAAGAAGATTTTAGGGGAGAGAGATATTGGTCCTCTTTTCTGGTTTCCTAATTTATTATTTTATTGCATTGGGATCAGAGATAGTCTTATTTCTTTTGGAGAACTGATCAACACTTTTAGTAAGTCCCAATATGATTAGTTTCTATAAATGTTCCATGAACTAGGAACACTTTTTAAAGCAGACAATTATAAGTGCACCTGGGTGGCTCAGTTGGTTAAGTGTCCAACTCTTGATCTCACCTCAGGTCTTGATCTCAGGGCTGTGAGTTCAAACTCCACACTGGGCATGTATCCTACTTAAAATAAATAAATAAAATAAAGCAAACAATTATACACTTCACATTTTTCTGTCTAAGAACAGTATAGAGTTGTTTCTGTATGACTGGTTTCTTTAGAACAGGAGACCTATGTGATTCATGTTTGTATCTCTAACACCCGGTACTATGCTCGGTACACAGTTGTTCCGTAGTGTTGAATTATTGAATTAATGAATGAATGCTGCCTGTATTCAGTGAGCTTATTTTTCTGGGGTTAACTGGCTCTAGACAGTTTCTCTTCACACCAGTACAAGACTGACTGACTACTAAGCCATTTGCTTCATAGCGATCCATGGTAAAATGTGTCAATAAAAAGGTTAAAACGGGATTTGGTATGTAGGTTGTTAAAAACCTAGTTGTATACTCTTCTCTTAAATGTCTTCTCTTCTGCTCATTTTATACTCATCTTTTAAGGCTCAAGTCTTCACTCATACATGAAATCAGGCCATCTGAGTTTACTGAGTCTCTAGTCTTGTGACTTTCATTGACTAGAATCATTTTGGCATGTGATTTAAAGGGCTTTGTACTGTTACCCAGCTGTTTATTATCTCTCTTGTCTTCCTGGTAAAACAAAAAGCTCCTTGAGAATCTTACATTCCTTTCTATCCTACAGTGTACCCAGAAGAATGTTCAGTAAACACCTGCTGTATCAACAAGAGAAAAGTTCAGAGAAACTAGTACTTTGGTTGACATTCTACCATATCACGTTCTTGTGACTTCAGCTATTTAATTTTACACCTCTGGAGCTCAGTTTTCTAAAAGGGCACACTAAAGCCCTTTCAAAGCTGAAGAAACACAATCATTTTTGTCATATGTTTGATTCTATGAAGGAGAAAGAGAGGCAATCACATGAAGGAAACAGCATAAAACATGCATCCAGTTGGTCAAGCAACAATAGCACCATTGTTCTACACAGACGTCAAAAACCACCGTTCCATAGTTTGTTTCTACTCTGCTCTTCCACTGAGGCCCTCCTCAGCTTTCACTCCTCTTTCTTGCTCCACTCACTCACAGAATGTCAACTGTCACTAACATGTGTCTCTAAAATGTGCTCCCTCTGGGCCCACCTCTCCAGAGCAGCCACAGACATCCAATTATCAGGCATTGTGCTGACAGATACACAATGTATCTGGGTGTTGTGCTGGTTGCGCACATTCATTTCACAGAAGCTCATATTTTGACTCCCCTATCCCCCAACCCATAACCAATTCCTTTCCCTGATGTTCCTACTTGTTTTAATGCCCCTACCATCCTTCTCAGAGTCCTCTTTGGTTCTATCCTATCCCTCAACTCCCATATTCAATCAATTGTCATGTCATCAAGAATCTACCTCTCCACCATCTAGAATCCATGCTTTCATTTCTATTCCCTTTGTTACCACCTTACTGAGGCTTGCATCACCCACTTCTCAGGGCAACTCTAATTGCTTCATAACTAACCAGTTTCTGTATGAGCCAATCAATCATATGCAACACTGCCAGATTAATCTTCCTACCGTACAGTTCAATATGATGACATTGATTAACTGCCTATCATGTCTCTGTGTTGGCTTAATTAACCAATCAACCAACCAATGAAACAATCAATCACAAGTAATTCTCCATGTTCTTCTAAAACAATTTGATATACAAATTTCACTCTGGAATGAACCTGTTTGGATTAATTCGCCACCTGTTAAATATACAACCGGTGTCCCTGGGCAAAGTAGTGAACCATTCTGTTTTTACAACTGGGGGAAAAAAAAAAGGACAATAGAAAATAATGACTAACACTTAATGAATATTTTTTATCTGCCAGGTACTATGCTAAATGATCTATATGTATTAAACCACTTTAAACCTCAAGCAGCCTTATAGGGTAGATACTGCTTTAATGCCCACTTTTTAGATGAGGACACAAATCTCAGAGAGGTTAAATACCTTGCTGAAGGAGCAACTGTTAGTAAATGGTAGAGGTGAAGCCTAGAACTCGGTTCTCTCTGAGATATTTAGTGAGCTTTGGGTTTTTTTTTTTAATTGAATTAAATTTTATATACAATAGAATGAACAGATCTTAAACAGTTTGATGATTTCTGATAATTGAATACACACAAGTAACAACCACCCAAATCAAAATTTAGAATATTCCCATTACCCCAAAAGTTCCTTCATGCCTTGCTCCAGTCAATCTCACCCCTCCCCAAAGATAACTACTGAGTTCCAGTGCCTAGATTAATTTTCTCTGTTCTTGAATTTCATATAAGTGGAATAATATAATATGCCTTCGTTAGTAACTGGGTTTTGCTCACCAGAATTTTTTTTTAAGTTTATTTATTTATTTTGGGACACCTGAGTGGCTCAGTCAGTTAAGTGTCCAACTTTGGCTCAGGTCATGATCTTACAGTTTGTGGGTTCGAGCCCCACATCTCCCTCTGTCTCTGCCCCTCCCCTGCTCATGTTCTGTCTCTATCAAATAAATAAATAAATAAATAAATAAAGGTTAAAAAAAAAGTTTATTTATTTATTTTGAGAGAGAGAGAAAGAGGGGGTGGGCAGAAAAAGAGGGGAAGAGAATCCCAAGCAGGCTGTATGTTGTCAGCACAGAGCCTGATGTGGTATGCCATGGAACCACGAGATCATGAAAAGAGCCAAAATCAAGAGTTGGACGCTTAACCAGCTGAGCCACCCAGGTGCCGCAGAATGTTTTTGACATCCATGTTCTCTTGATGAGTAGCACTTCATTGTACTAACATACCATAATTTGTTCACTCATTCTCTTCTTAGGAGGCATTTGGGTTGCTTCCAGTTTGGGGCTATCAAGTATCAGGCTGCTATAAATATTTTTGTACAAGTCTTTTTGTAAATACATTTTCATTTCTTTTTATAAGTTCTTCAGAGCAGGATTGCTAGGTCATATGGTAGGTGTGTTTTTAACTTTGTAAGAAAGTACCAAAAAGTTTTTTAAAGTGGCTGTATCATTTTACAATTCTATAGGCAATGGATAAGGATTTCAGATGTTCCACATACTTGCTAACATAATCCTATCCACCCATTAGTCATTCTTGTGGGTATAAATGTTATCTCATAATGGCTTGAATTTGCATTTTCCTGATGAGTGACGATTTTTTTTTATATCTTTTCATGTCCTTTTGACCATTTCTAATTTGTGTATGTGTGGGTGGTGACTATTCAAGCCTTTTATCATATTTTAAAGCGAGTTGTCTTCCTTATATATTCTGAATACAAGCCCTTTATAATGTGAATAATTGTGTCCCAGTCTATGGCTAACCTGTTCATTTCCAAATATTCATAATTAGAATTGTTAAGTTTATTAATTTTATCATTTATTGTTAGCACTTTTATGTCCTAAGAAATCTGTTTGTATTCCAATGTCACAGGAATATTTTATATTTTCTTCTAGAAGAGTTAGGACTCTAATTTTCATATGCAGTTTTTGATCCAACTCAAATTAATATTTGTTTCTGGGGTGAGGGAAGGGTTTAGATTCATTTGTTTCTATAGTGATATCTAGTTTTTTCAGCCCACTTCCCCACTGATTTCCCTTGGCATTTTTGTGAAAAACAAAGTGACCATATGTGTATGGGTCAGTTTCTAGATTCTGTATTCTGCTCCACTCATCTGTCATCCTTACAGCAATACTGCCCTGTGTTCAGTTTCCATTGTTTCTAAGAAGAGGTCTGTCATCATTTTTAATGTTGTTCCTCTGAATGTAATAATTCTTTTTAATCTGGCTGCATTTTAGATATTCTATTTATCTTTGATATTTAGCATTTTGACATGATATACTTAGATGCAGTTTTGTTTGTAGTTTGTTATCCTGCTTGGGATCTGCTGAACATCTTAGTAGATATGTGGGTTAATTTCTTGGATAAGTTTTATAATATTTTTGGCCCTTATTGCTTCAAATATTTTGTTTCTTCATTCTGTCTCTCTTTGCATTCTGCAACTTCAACTACACATGTGTCAGACCATTTAATAATGTTCTACAGTTCTAAGATGCTCCATTCATAAAATGAAAAAATGTTTCATTTTATTTCAGATAAAATCTATTGATTTCTTCCTAAGTTCACTCATCCCCTTTCCTCTGTGTGTAGTCTATTCTTTACCCCATTATATAAATGTGTCACTTATGATATTTTTAATTTTTGGAGATTCCATTTAGTTCTTTCTTAAAGTGTCCTTTGTTTTTGTTGTTGATATTCCCCATCTATTCATTCACATTGTCTACCTTTTCTATGAGATCCTTTAACATATTTATCCAGTCATTTTAATGTCCTTGTCTGCTAACCCAACATCTGGCTGTTCTGTGGTCTGCTTCTAATGACTGATTTCTTATTCCCCTTCCTTCCTTCCTTCCTTCCTTCCTTCCTTCCTTCCTTCCTTCCTTCCTTCCTTCCTTCCTTCCTTCCCATAATTTTATTTTTTACTGTATACTCAACTGAGAGTATAAGAAAAGTAAAAACTTAAGTAGATAATATTTATTCCAGGAAAAGCTATTCCCCTTTCTTTGTCAGGCTAAATCAATACATCCTGTAGTCTAACTGCAGCTTTGTTTTGTTGCTGTTTTAGTTTGATTCAGTTCACCACTGACTTTAAAATGTTTTGAGGTTGGGATCATTAATTTCCCCTCAGTTCCAAGAAAAATCAGATGCTGGAATTATCTCACGAGGATTTTAAAGCAGCTGTCATAAAACAATGCTTCAATAATTAATTAAAAATTCTCTTGAAATAAATGGGAAAAAATAGAAAATCTGAGCAAAGGAAGAGGAGTTATAAATAAATGGAAATTATAGAGTTGAAAAAAAACCCCAATAACTAAAATGTTAAACACAATAACGCAATAACTCACTGGATGGACTTGACAGTAATTGGAGATAATGGAAGACAGAATCAGTAAACTTGAAGGGTAGATCAATAAAATTTACTCAATTTGAACAGCTAGAAAACAGATAAAAAAATAAAACTATAGAACTTTGGGGCTCCATGGGAAAATAACAAAAGTTCTAACATTCATATCATCAAAGCCTCAGAAGGAGAGGGGGAAGAGTGTGGGACTGAAAAAATATTTAAAAAATAAATATTCAAAGAAATAATGATTGAACATTCCCCAAATTTGGCAAAAGACATAAATCTATAGCTTCAAGAAGCTAAGTAAATTCCAAATAAGAAAGCCAAAGAAACCCACAAACACATCATAATTAACTTTCTGAAAAGCAAAGAGAAAGAAAAAGTCTTGAAAAAAGTCAGAGAGAAATGACACGTTATTATAAAGAAACACCCATGGAGCCTTGTGGTAATGGTGTACTTAAGTACCTTGATTGCGATGGTGGTTACACATGGTGGAAACTATATACAGAATGTAATTGCAGAGAGCTACAAACACACACACAAATGTAGAGAGAAATAAATGTATGTACAGCCGATCCTTGAATAGCACAGGTTTGAACTGTGTGGGTCCACTTATATGTGGATTCTTTTCAGTAAATACAGTATTGTAAATATATTTTTCTCTTCTTTATGATTTTCTTAGTAATATTCTCTTTTTCTAGCTTACTTTAAGAATACAGTATATAATACATATAACAGACAAAATATGTGTTAATCACCTAATTATGATATCTGTAAGGTTTCCTGTCAACAGCAGGCTATTAGTAAAGTTTTTGGGGAGTCAAGAGTTACATGTGGATTTTTGACTGTGTGGAGTCAGTGCCCTCAACTCCCACATTGTTCAAGGGGCAATTGTCTAACTGCTAAAATCTGGATAAACTGTGTAATGTATCAATGTCAACTTCCTAGTTTTTTCTACAGTTAGGCAAGATGTTAACACTGGAGAAGGCTGAATGATACATACATAGGACATCCCTGTACATTTCTTTGCAATTTTCTGTGACTCCATAATTATTTCAAAATAAAACACACACACACACACACACACACACACACACACACACACACACACACGTGCTTCGTCTCAATTTATTCTATGATGGATTAACTTTACATACGCGTCATGGCCAAAAATGCTTAAAGTCTCATTTTTATGGAGAAGGGAATAAAATTCTAATTGGTTGACACTGTCACCTCAGCTGTTAATAATAGATTTTTTGTCCACTTTCATTTTTACTCCTTTCCTTGTCATTAATTATATGCTACTATAATTAAAGTAATCCTCTTTTTAAGATGTAACATTGGAAAAAAGGTGAAAGTCTGGTGAACAGACATATTTTTAACAGTCCGTCAAGGCAAACAATGGCCTTATGATTAGAAAACTTTCAGCATGACAAATCCGTTCCCAATAAAACCCACTGCTCACAGCCTAATGAGGGAAACTTCCAGTGTTTATACTGGATTTCTCTATGGACTTATTTCACTTAAACATGAATAGCTCTAGCTTCTCTTTGTACAGGCTGAAGTTCAAGAAAAGAGTCTAGTTTGCCCTCATTACTTCAGATATGTTAACACTGTTCTGTGCATAAGTCCATCTGATTATGTCTGTTCCTGGGCAGAAAACACAGGACTGAACTACTTCCCTGGTTTGGTCATCCAACATAACTTCCAGCACAGACTCATGAAAATTCACTAGCAGTAAGGCTGACATGGTGCTTGCCCTTCTGATACTCTCAATCTAGTAGGGACCTCTTGATATGTATAGCCCATTAGAGTTTACATACCATTTCATTTGATCTTTAATACAACTTATGAAATAAGTAGTAGCCTCATGTTACAGGCAACAGAGGTAAGGCTTAGAAAGAGCAAATGACCTGCCCAAGGTCATAAAATGTCAGGACTTCCAACTCAAGTCCAGTATTTGTTCCTCTACACCATGGAACTCCATCTTTCATGGATTTAATTTACATGGATTAAACCACACCCACACATAAGAAAAAACAGACACTAATAATTTAAATAGTACCATGAGATAATATGTGCAAGTGTATTTCATACCGTATACTAATCTGCATTATACATTCCTATTACATGATAGATTATATAAACATATCTACATATAGTATATTTTATGGATGTTTTAAGGCATTTTAAAGATAATTTCAAATATTGGGACTTACAAAACTTAATATAAAGTGTTGTATTAACCCTGTCGAAAACTGACTGTACTGTCCCACAAATTACAACAGTACTTAGTACAACAATACTAAGGAGCAAAGAACAATCCCACTGTAGGAAATCAGTCTAAAGCCATTTTTTAAAGAAATTTTGCATGATATCACCTTCTTTTTTACTTTTCTTTTAAAACTGATATATTTGAAAAGAAAAAAGCATGAAGTCAGGCCATGTCTATTCCAGATTTTTTAAATTATCACAAGTTTGCTTTCATACACATATAACGTAACCTGATAGGATGACCTACTTCAAAAAATGAGTAACTACTTAGGCTAATAGACCATGGAAATAAAAGGTTTAGCCTTTTTTGTAGGACTTGATTACATAGATATCTTTTTTTATTATTTAAAAAAATTTTTAAATGTTTATTCATTTTTGAGAGAGAGCGCACGAGCAGGGGAAGGGCAGAGAAAGAGGGAGATACAGAATCCGAAGCAGACTCCAGGCTCTGAGCTGTCAGCACAGAGTCCAATGCGGGGCTTGAACCCATGAACCATGAGATCATGACCTGAGCTGAAGTCGGATGCTTACCGACTGAGCTACCAGGTGCCCCATAGGTATCTTTTTTAAAGCATTAAAACTGGATTTCTACAAATGCAGTTTATAGACATCTTCTCAAAAGTGTTTATACACCCAGCAAAGCACATCTGGCCCTTGGCTATATTTTATTTGTATGCTTTAATAACTGCCAAAGAAACTCCATTGCCTACCACCTGTCAGATGCACATTACTTTTGCTTTTCTTTGGGGTTAGCTTTTTCATCAGACAATTTTCTACCGTTCTGACCTTTGTATTCCATCCAGATCTCTCAATTTTCCACAATGCTTTGTGGTTTTAATTTTCACCAATACTTTCTGGTTTCAACTGCACTAACCTCAGATTGTACTGACATTGACCCTGGCCATGGAGCCAATGGAGTGAATGTAGATTTGATTATAATGGTGGGTCAGTTGTTACCGAAAAAAGAATGTGTTTCACATCTTCTGGCACTGCTTTGATTTCACACATTGATATCCTTTTCAATTAACATAACTCTTTAAATATGAAACAAAACTAATTTAATTTTGATGATTTTGTAAGACTTTTCAAGTAAAAAATTTAAGCCACATATTTCAATGTTTAGTTAGCAAAATACATGTTTTATTACATGTATCACATGTAATTTACGCACTTGATCTCTTGAAAAAGCAAAAAAAGCTAGGGGATTACTGACGGGTTTTAGGGTTGTGGCAGAGGATTCTCTTCACCAAAATCCACTCTCCTCTTGTTACTGGACTCTCAATGTTAGGCTATATTTTCTAGCTTCCCAGGGAGTTAGCTGTGGCCATGCGACTGAGTTGTAGTCAGTGGAATATGAATAGGAGTGATGTTCGCCATGACCAGGGCTCAGCTCATAAAAGCTTCCTGTGTATACTCCATGCTCTTTCCCTTTCAACGATCTGAATGTCAGTAGATAACTAGTATAAGCTATCTATCTATCTATCTATCTATCTATCTATCTATCTATCTATCTATACAAAACAACAATGACAATAGTAACAGCAGAAAATATTATTATAGCATCTACTTTGTGCCAGTCCCTGATTGTAGAGCTATACATGCATTAATTTCTTTCATCGTGACAACCCTGTGAGATAGGTACTATTGTCCCCACTTCTCAGATGAGGAAACTGAGATGCACGGAGATTAAGTGACTTCCCTAAGATCACACGGTTAAATGGCAGGGCTGAGGTCAGCACCCTGAAGTTCCAACTCCAGTGTCTGTGCTCAGTCTGATTCTTTTTGAATTGCTAACACATGTCTCATATTTTGTGATAATTCAAGGTTAGCCTAAATATGTGTCCAGTCTGAAAGCCCTAACTGCCTAAGAGAATCTTATCTTCAGCTTTCCTAGAAGTCAAGTTGGGGTGCCACAGCCAATTCCTTAAGAATTCATTCTTTAGTTGGTAAAACAGCTTATCTTGGGTATGGATTTCAAAGCCTCACTGAAGCATCTTTATTTAGCAATATTACCTGCTAATATATGGGGGGAAATCTGAGACAAAGGAAGAAGTAAACAGCAGCATTAAAAGGGATTTTATGGTTTCTTTGGTTTCTTCCTTTCTCCATCTCTCTCCAGACCAAGAGGGGAAGGGCTTTTTCCTGGGCTTGTGGTCTGCTTAGTGCGATGAAGACAGAGGCCCTCAAGGAAGATCCAGGTGGCAATTTGCATCCCAAAGCAGATGACCATGAGTTAGTGATGCTCCTCATGAAATTCTAAGCCTTGAGTGCCTCCATCTTCGGGTGTAGTTCTGAGAAATAAAGTGGTGGCCAGCAGGCTGCCCTAGGTCCCAGCTTTCAGAGCCTGTGGCTGGGATGGAGGTCTCAAATACCCATCATTCTGTGGGGTCTCTCCTCTCACTTTCTCTATATGGTCTCTAGTATGTCAGACAATATTAATCTGATCTCTATCTCAACCCTCAATTCACGTTTAAAATTTTTAACTAATATCTTCTGCCACTGACCTAAATTATTTCATAGGAGTATACTTATGCTAGACACATAGACGAGAGAGAAACATATTTTTCTGATACTTAGAAGTAACTACCTTATTCCCATTACTTTATTATTCTCATACTAATGATCCATACTCATAAAAATATTTTCATACTATTCTTGAACTGGAAGTGGAGGAGTTAAAAAGCATGTGGGTGAAAAACTATGGACCCTGAGTTGAAAAAGAGCCCCCAACCTAGTCTTCTACTTTAACAACTCACAAGTAGCTAGACGGGCCATTGAAATCTACCTACCACAGGAAATCAGAAAGACAATAAAGGCTAAATCTTGAGACTGTTAGTCAACAAAATCTTAATGTATACTTCATAAGCCTTTTAATTATTGGCAGCTTATTTTCCCATCCTTGGCCTGAGAAATATTTACAATATTTACAATATTTACAATATTCTTCAGCCAAGAATCCATCCTTGATCATCTTTCCCTACACAGGTGAAAGGCATAAATTCATGTTTGGCAGGATTATGAGAAATAACATAACTGCCCTATTAAAAAAATAAATAAGAAACATACTCATTAAAAGTCAATTCAGCAAAGCAGTCTGCTTTCTGAATCTTGGAGTAATTCAGGCCTCG
Organism: Acinonyx jubatus; assembly: GCF_027475565.1. Taxonomy (NCBI): domain Eukaryota; kingdom Metazoa; phylum Chordata; class Mammalia; order Carnivora; family Felidae; genus Acinonyx; species Acinonyx jubatus. The sequence continues at coordinate 64,504,575 of NC_069391.1, forward strand.
AAATCTCCTGAATGCCTTTCTGGACCTTCAAAAACGTGTAGAGATTTCCATCTCTGGTTTTTAAGTTGTAGCATGTGTTATTGAGAATTTCGAAGAGCTTTTCTATGGCTCCTTCCTTCATCCACAGAGTGCCTAGTGGGTTGGGATAAAGCCACATTTCTTCTGGCTTTTAACAAACAAATGAACAAAAGAAAGAGAGAGAGAGAGGAAGGGAGGGAGGGAAGGAAGGAAGGAAGGAAAAGGGGAGGGAGGAAGGGAGGATGAAAGGAAAAAAAAGAAAAAAGAGAGTCCACATGTCTTAGGACACAGTGAGTTCTTTGAAATCAAATGGAAGCAGAATTACTGCCCAATCTTCTAAGTGATGAGTCAACATTTGAAAAGTGCTTGAACGTTTTGAGATGAAAGACCACAGATCTGTATAAAGTATTATCATTATAAAAATAACTCTATTTTCCTGTGGTTATTTTTTTCTTTAAACAGGAATGTTCTTTTGGTTGCTGTTTATAACCAATTAAAAAAAATAATAAAAACCCCCAAAAGGAGGATATTCTTGTAGAAGAACCTTAAATCATCAGTACTTTTCTAGGATTAAAAAAAAGGGAGTAGGTGGTTGAGCAATGCCTTTGAGAATGCCAGGATGGGAACACTGGAGAATTGTATAACACACTCAAAATTTTTTAATAATCATATCAATGACCTTTAACAAGTAATTTTCTAATCACAGTTTTCTACCTTTTTTCTATTTAGTTTTAGAGGGAACCCATATTTCTCCATGGTCACAAAATTGAACATAATTCTCTCATATTCTTTACATGCTCCGGGCTGTACCTTCTGTTTTTGAAGAGAAGCTGTGTTCCTCGTCGAGGCCGCACACAAGACGGAATGTCCTCAGTCAACTACTAATGGTTTACTCACCCTCCACTGAGAGCAGGGCATGTTATCTCATCACTTCACTGAGCACAGTGGCCGGGACTACACTGAATTATGTCAGGAATTTAGCATTTACTACCTACAACGTTTTATAGCCATGCTGGTGAAACAGAGAAGATATTACTGTTTCAAAGAAGCAGTTTGAAAACAATTATACTAAGCATTTTCTCAGCCTTTATTAAGTTAGTGTATAACACATGTAAGTCAAACAAACAGAATAAAGAAAACAAAAAAATTTTTGATGGTCCCCAAGTAATTGCTCTAGGTTCTGCGAGTTGGTGAATTCTTGTGAACGAACCAAATATGGGAGAGAAAAGTGAAATGAAGAGCAGCAATTTCCCCTCCTCTTTGTTCCTTCTTCCAACTTGGCCAAAGTCCCTAGCTCCTTCACAGAGTTACCTCCTAACCACCCAGGCAACTGTAATTTATTAAGTTATGCTTTGGCTCCAAAGACGTCAGGTGCTTCCCGAAGTGATGAGATAAAGACCACACCACACGTATGTTAATTCCAAAGAATTCTAGAATCAGAACTTTCAAGTCATATTCTTGGGCAAATAGTATAACGCCTTCTTTCAAATCAGAGAAATAAAAGTCGAGGTTTGGGGAAAGCATTCAAGTATTTTCGCAGGGAGTTTTCGCCTCGGTTTCCTTTGGCCACCAAACCAAAGCATTTTTGACAGATAATTGGCCTGGAAACAGTGGCCCTGGAAACCATCAGCCAGCATTCCCACCCATTAATTAGGTGATTCATTTTCATCTTTTTTTTCTTCCCCATTTTTTTCCCCGTTTCCTTTTCCCACCCTTCCTTGTTGGTTTTTTCTTTGGATCGTCCATACCTCTGCTATCCTTCTTGATCTATTTATTTGTGTTATAACTCACTACCCCCTTGGATATATTTTCTGTTCTTGTTGCCTCTCCTGACCTGTGGGTTCCTCTTTGACAAATCTTCCTGTCTTGCTGCTTAACTTCCCTGTGGAAAGCTTAACTATCCTGCAAGTGAGAAACCGCTCCGGAAGCCTCCCCTGACTGCTCCAACTTGCAGTGATTTTCATTTCCCTTAAAGTTCCATGGCACTAATGGTTGGTACCACACAATTAGCACTTTATTACTGCTAGATAATCTTTTATGTCTTTTCTTTCCAAATGAGCATTTCCAAATTATAATCTTTTTTGTCTCTTCTTTCCGCTCAAGCACAGGGAATAGTACAGCTAAGTCTCAGAAAACACGCAGTATCACTTGAACAAATGGTCACTGATTGAGTAAGACAGTGAATATATCTCATGGAAATAAGTGATGGCCTCTTTGGGGGTAACAGGATTTGAGGTTAAATGAATTTTAGATATTTAAACTCTTTTACTTGAGAATATAGGAAACACATAGCTATGAGGATAAATAATAAGAGTATAGAACTCTGGCCTCAAAGAGGCATTTCTATTGCTTCATCAGTTAGTGACCCAATATTATGTGGAAGTGAGGTTTCAAAATTTCTCCTAGAAGTTCTGCATGTATGAACTCATGAGCCCTGGGTTTGAGCTCATTTGTGCTATGAGTTATATGAAAAACCATGAGTAGGTCAACCTTTCTTGGCTTTGGTTTTCTCCTCTGTAAAATGAGGGAGTTGGATAGATGACATTTAAAAACCAAACAAGCCAAAAAAAAAAAAAAAAAAAAAACAAGACTAAAGAATCAGTACCCCCGTTTCAATTTTTATCGGAATAGTGTAATCTATCTAAACATATGCCCCATTCGGAGGACCACCTTTTCAGATACACAAAGATATGCCACCCAAAAAAGACCTGGAGAAGAGAGGATGAAAAGTCATATGAAAATTCTAGAGTCTACTTTTTACTGTCGTAGAACCATTTAGTTCCTATCTTGTTGGACTATAAAAAACTAGTAAAAAAAACTTCAACTCATCATATTTCTTATTATTCTATGAGATACAAGACAAGGAAAAAACCTAATTGTCATACTAGCAAATATCAGATAGGCAAAATACTTTTAAGTCTGGAATGATCAGGTTGGTAAGGGGTTGCAGAAATTCAAGCCCAACTTGACACATCAATGTTAGTAAAAATAGTACATGCCAGAGCTACTTTCTTAAATCAAGCAATCACTGTGGTAAAGCAAAAAGGATCAAAATATCAAGACAAGCATGCCATTGGCTTGAGGTATGTGTCAGATTTATTGTGGCCGAGAAGATTGAAATCAGGCAACATTAAGGAGGGTGTGTACGTGCCGCATTCAGATGTCAGGAAGTCTGAAAATTATGCCATCAACCCAGAGAGGTTCCTGGGTGGATGATAAATGAAAGACACATTTAAAACAGAAAGGCCGAAAAGCACCCATGGCGCAGAGATCCTGTGATCGCTTGAGTCGCAGCATTACCTGTGGCTATGGTTAAGAGAGAAAAGCTAAAGATAGCAAGATGAATCAAGGTCATATGAAAGAGCTATAATGAGAGTGAGTAGAAAAGTTGCTGACACAGGCTCAAAAATATGATGTCAGGGTGGGGCACCAGAATGTACTCCAGCGTACAGACCTTTTTAGAGAATGGAATTGGAAGTTACTCCCAGGTTTCAAGAGTTAGGGCAGAAGGCCGAGAGAGGGATGGAGAGTAAGAGGAACGGCTGGCCATTATTTCTGCTGGAGCAGTGGATACTGGCCTAACCCAATGCAGGCAGAGAGAGGCGGGTGATGGCTCGACCACCCTTCAGAAGCCAGCCAGCTACTTGAGACAGACCTCAAGTAGGGCAGGGATCCTTCCAGGCCAAAGGCGGGTCTGTAAAAACCCAAATCACAGTGACTTTTTAGTTTTTCTGGCTCTTCCTTGGAAACCACATAACCACTAACATTCTACTTCTTTTCCCACTGAGAGGACACACATCCAACTTATATATTCCCGATCCACAAGAGACACGGCATACATGCAGTCATCGTGCTGTGCCAGGCACCAGTGGTGATTCCTGCCTAAGGCAGGGCTGGGTTGTTGCTAAACTGTGGCATCAGCAAGCTTGGTTTACTGGAGTGTGGAAAGAGCCCTGCCTCTGTGGACACATACATCCGGGTCCAATTCTGGCCCTCCCATTACCAATTCTGGGACTTGGAGGGAACTGTCTTAATGTCTTTGAACTTTTTTCATTTATCAAATGATGAAACACGTATTTATTCTGCAGGGTCATTGTGAGGACTAAGTGGAATTTGAATGCATGTAAAACACTTAGTATGTGCTGGGCATGTAATTGGTACTCTAGAAATGGAAACAATTATTATCAACTCACTATACTCTTGTCCTTTAAAAAAACTGTGTAAAAAAATAAATAATTTAAAAATTAAAAAAAAAAAATCGTGTTTTGACCATTTTGTCTCCCTTTAAAAAACATTCATGGCTTTCTCCTGCCCAAGTGCTGAGTGCCCTTATCGTGCTCTATCTTTCCTGTCAGGAGAGAAATCAATTTGATAATGTTACTCATATCAAAGGACGATGCTCAATATTACAGACTTTAAAAAGCAATGCATATAATGGTATTGGGCAATGATTACATAAAAGAGTAATCTGTGGAGAGATAGTCACAGCAGATAGGCTGTCCCCAAATGGCACTCTATAGATGAGTAATCATTCATTCTGCTTTTAGGTGAGATGAGTCTTATCTGGCTTGGATTCTGTATCTCGACATGCTTCCTTTTATACTAATTCAATCTAATTTAAAGGTAAATGGTGTGATTAAAAAAAAATTACCCAGCTCATTCTACACGGCTGTGCCATCCACAGCAAACGACTGCCAAGAGATACTAGTAAACTTTTCCAACACATATTTTGCCCAGACAATAGGCTGAATGGAAAACTCAATGGTACAGATAAGAGTTGATGACTCAAGCCTCCAAACAAATTTTTGGTTACATAAAGTTTCAAAGGCTAATCACTAGATGCAATCCACCCAAGCTAGAAATAGGGCATTCACTAACAATCAACAACCCTGTACAAGATCAAAAACTTGGAACTTCGGAAACATAAAATTAAACTGGACACAAAGGCTGCCACAGCAACATGGACACATTTCAAAAACATACAGTTTTTGAGGGTAAAAAACAAGCTGTCGGATAGGAACTGAATTCACATTCATGTTAAGCTTTAAAACATGACAAGAAATACTAAATAAATGTTTTGAAAGTATATACATATGAAGTAAAATTGTAGAGAAATGAAGGAGAATGAGAAAGAATAGGGGTTGCTGGAGGGAGGGGCATGGAGAGAAATGAAATTGGGGAAGGTAACACAGGGAACTTCTGTTGTATTTGTAATGTCTCAGGTCTCATTCGGATGATGGGTGCCCTTGGATACTTATGTAATTCTCTAAATCTTTTTCTATTTCTGAAATATTTCATGCTAAGAAAATACAAAAAATAAAAATAATTCCATGGTGGGAAGCTGTTGACCTAGGAGAGAAATAAAGTCTGATAATATCTGTAAGCTCTTAGTGATAATAAAATGGACCCCTGCAATTCTTATTTCCATTTCACTAGGTTGGGTGGGGAGTAAGACTGGATGAAGGTTTGATAAGAGCTGAGCTAAAGGGAAGAAGACCCCCCTGATGCCCCCTTCCCTCCCCCCCCCCCCCCGTTGGATCACTTGTTGATGGGGGCAACCTGGGTCAGGGTGGGGCATCAGCCTCTGGCATCTTCTTGTTCTCGAGACCTTCCCATCAGGCAAAAAAAAAAAAAAAAAAAAAATGAGACCGGTGAAGCATGAAGCCTTACACCTTTTAGGATCTTGGTCTACACTGGAAGTCAGCTAAAGCACAGGAGAACTCAGGGCAAACTTCCTGGGTGTGTGCCACCTGTGCACAGGGCCCTGTGTTCCCTGTATTTGGTTTAATGTCTCAGTCTTGAAATTGTTAAATAATGTTATCTTTGAACTTGTGTTTTGTAAGCCAAGACAATGGGACAATGGAGCATGCACATGAGCAGAGAAGCTATTATGTGCATCATATGTGTCTGACTATGGTCCCTGCCACTCTATCTGCACAGAGCAGTCACAATGCCCATGAACAAAGAATTCTGGTGGACCCACACTGCATGGGAGTTCAGGAAGACTCAAAGTGAGCACAAGGTAGCTGTGCTATGGCTGAGACTGAGTAAGTGGGATTGCCCAAGAGGCTCTGCTTTCCATTTGAGCCAGAATTTTCTTCGGAAAATCTGAAGCCAGATTTCAGAAGCCAGAAATCAAAAAGAGTTCTAAGAAACACTAACAACTGAGAAACCCCAGCTAATCATTTTTACTCCTGTTACTTCCCTGTATTAGCCAACCACAGATGCTGAAAATGATGGGACAGAAGAAAAGGGTAGGATAGGGTGAGCTATAGTTCATTTTCTTCTTAGTTCTTCCTCAGTCATCAGGAAGTCAAAAGTAGACAGTGTTGGTAGAATGTGCATGCATCGAGAAGTGAAATAAAGAGTGAGCTAGTTTTCTGCAGCCTTTCCACTTCTGGTAAGAAAATCTAGGTATGTATATGCTACAAAGAACTATGTGATTTCAATGACTTTGCATGTGAGTTGACTGTTCTTATATTTGCATTAAAAATCAGTTAGGGACGCCTGGGTGGTTCAGTTCAGTCGGTTGAGTCTAACTCTTGATTTCGGCTCAGGTCATGATCTCACAGTTCCTGGGATCAAGCTCTTGTAGGGCTCTATGCTGACAGTGTGGAGCCTGCTTGGGATTCTTGCTCTCTCTCTCCCTCTGCCTCCCCCAGATCTCATGGGCTCATTCTCTCTCTCTCTGTCCCTGTCTCTCTCAAAATAAATAAAAATTTTTAAAAAGCTTTTAAAATTGGCTTTGCATAATATAAAGATGAGTTGTAATAATAATTAAATTTGTAAAATTTTTCTTTACTTAAAAATCACATTAAGCAATAAATAAAACATAGAACAAGCTGAGACCAAGACTGAGGAATAAAAGGAAAAGTCCTCTATATTAATACCTTTCTCCTGGCATTTGAATAAGGGGCCCTCAATTTTGATTCTGCACTGAGCCCCACCAATTATGTAGCCAGTCCAGGGAATACTTAACTACCAACTTCTGTCCCAAAGAAGTATGGTTTCTAATAGTCTCAAATGAGCAATTAACTGATAGTATCTGTATTTAAGGGCAACTCCTGAATAGCATCTTGGACTGTGTAAGTTTTGAATACATGCTTTGAAAGACAGCAAAATTAAAAAGAAAAGTCAGCCATTTTATTCGTTTTCAAGATTTAAAAAACATTTTTAAATAATCTCTGCAACCAACATGGGGCTTGAACGTCCAACCCTGAGATCAAGAGTCACATGCTCCACTAGGCCAGCCAGGTGCCCGAGTCTGCCATTTTAAAGAGAAGGCAAGAATCTAATTGGAATATATCCTTCCTTCCCTAATGTTATTTGGTAAGGCTAATCACATTCTCTTCTGGAACCACCTTTTCCCCAAATGTCATTAAGTAGTTATGGTCATACTTTGTGGTGAAGCTACCTTGAATACCTCTGTGTGAGAGAGAGAGAGTGAGAGAGACGGAAAGGGAGGGAGGGAGAGGGAAAGGAGGAGGGTGAGAAAGAGAGAGAAAGAACACTCAGAAGTGCACACTCAGCAGAGTGGGGCTTAGAGGCCTAGTTCTGGGCTGCTGGTAACTCCCTCGGGCGCCTCCTCAGATTCCCAGCTAAGAATCAGGGCCCCTAGTTTTACCTTCATTTATCCTACTTAAAGCATTTCACAAACATTCCTCAAATGGCTCAGAAGCCTGAGAGACATGTGATGTGTAATGGCAATGACTGGAAAATCAAAGTTTTGAAACATTTTCTCCAAGTGCAGAAAGCACAGTCCTCCAGATCAAGGACCGGCAGGTATTCTTACTACAGCAGACTGCCCTGCCCACACTGCAGAACTGTGCTAGGTCTGGAAAAAAGATGGAGCCACTTGTGGCTTTCCTGGGGACTGAGTGACACAAAGGCCTGCCCACCCTGGCTGTTATGCTCATTAATGCTAATGAATCTTGGGAATTGCTAATTTTGGTCAACTGTTTCACCCAGCACGGGTTTGTTTATTTGAGCTTTGCAATTTTCCTTAATAAATAATCAACAAATCCTTAAACTGGTGGCCACTATCTGTAGGCAAATCTCCAGAGTGTTCTGACTGTCAAAATGGAAAACAACCAGGGAAGCAACGATCGGGAAAACAAGAAGGATTTATATAAACATTACGTATGTATATGTATATGTATATGTATATGTATATGTATATGTATATGTATATGTATATGTATACATATACTATATTAGATTATGTTATGTTATATTACATTATATCATATCATATCATATCATATTATAAACATGTTAACTCTCATTTTCCTAGCTGGTCTGATGTCATACCTTTCTGTGATACTTTGGCATTTTTGAAATGAAAGGCAACTGGCTTAAACCCAGCTATAGGAAAATCAATGCGCTAGCACATAAGTACCCAGGTTCATTCACCAAGAGAATGTTCCTTGGTGTTCTGAGTCAGAATGGATCCTATCAGAGCTGGGAGGACTCTGGTGACAGTCTTAAGGGGTACTGACCTAGTGGCATTCCTAACTTCAGGTCAAGGTGTTTGGAAAGGGAGCAGTCAGCCGTCCTAGCTAATAAGCCAGGTGCCTCCCAGGCAGGAAAAGAGTCAGACAGGAGAGGAAATCAGACAGAAAAATAAACCTACTCTTCAGAATATGAGGTGAATTTTATCACTCTTTCAATGTATATTCAAATAATTTAGGTTAAGGAAATGAAGTAGGGGGGAATGCTTGGATAAAATATTTTCTTTTCCTTGGCCAATTGCATGGAACAGGCAGACTTATGTGTGTGCCGGTGAGGTTGACACTGAAGTGACCTCTGAAAGCAAACACCCCAGTGAAACTGTTATGTAAACCAAAATGACTAGACATTCCAGGCCACCACAGCATAGGGCAGGCTGTGCTAATGACAACCCGCCACCTGTAAATAGCAAGTATTTCTGAACACAAAGGGGATGGATGGATGGAAATACCCTCTCTGATTTTACATTAGTGATAACATTCTACGTTGGATACAATTTTGTAAGTAATGGAGATCGAAAATAGCTCAAAATTTTAGAGAAAGGCTTTATAAACGGGATAGGTGGTAACAGGAGGACTTTGAGGTTTCAAATCTGAATGGCAAGAACCAAATTTAATCAAAACAGCAGGCCACAGGCTGGAAAGGGTATAATATAATATGGACTAATGTATTATTAGCCCATGTTCACGACAATGAGATTAACTCCCAACAGCATCATAATCAGATCTTGGTATTTTGCTGGGTTAGATCTATGTCCAAAGGACATACAGCCAGAAGTAAGTATGATGCATTTCACACCAAAATTCTGACTTACTTAAGTAAAGTTGCTTTTAAAACAATCCTTGATTTTATAAACTGATTGTGAATCACCAGACCCTTCAAAACTCCTTAAGTAAAAGGCCTAAAGAAAAAAATCCTTTTGGACAGTGGTTACATTGATGCTGCTTATATTTTTAATCAACCAATGAGCTTTCCTAAATCAACGAAAGACTTGGTTTAAAAAAGCCACAAAAATCTGCATATCCAAGTGAGCTGCTTTAAAAACAAAATAATCCAAAATCTATACACTGATTGAAGTCATCAATCTCTCCTAAGGGTTTTTCTTAAAGTAAACAATCTAAGATAATTTTTTTTGAAAAGTGGCTTCACTGATGCTTGGTATATTTTTGATCAACCAATAGGCTTTATTTGTAAAATTCAAGACTTGGTTTACAAATGCCACCAGGCCTGGGCAGAGAGGAGCCCTGCATTTCCTTTGTGCATGAGAGTTAATAGGATTAAAGCTTGAAGAATTGAATAAAAACCCTGAGCTGGTTAAGATGGATGTATCACATTTCAGGCTTCCCATTTCATAACCGGCACGCCCCACGTTTCATAAAATAAAACATGCTGGTGAGCTTATTTAAATGGTTCTTCAGGAATACATTGATTTCAGAACCTTGAAAAGGGAACGCGTGGCCATTTCCTCTCTTGAGCCATATGGCTTTTTGTGTACTCAGCCTGCCAGGTTTTAGGCTTGTTTCTGCTTCACAGTCAGGGACTGACTCGCTGCTCCCGTCCAGTTACATGGAGAAGACAGTCTACACCTTTTGTGCTCAGCGAATTTTTGTTTATGAATTAATCGTTCCTAACTTTCACAACGATGCAATCTGCACTGGTCTTAATCATCTATAAATATACCAAAGCCAAGCTAAAATGCCAAAGCCCTGTTATCTTCCTCCAGATCATGTAATGGAACTGGGGGTCTGCTGCTTTCTGTTATCAAGGTGGTTATTATCAAGTATAATTTGTGGTTGGGAATGTTTGGCATTCCTGTCTAGCAGTAGCCCAGAATGTTTAGAGTAGATTTTTACATAGGAGTTCAAACATCTGTCCGTTTTAGGTCAGGTTTCTGTGAGAACTTATGCATTACAGTCTCTAAACATCTGCAGCTGTCTGTCCCAGATTAAATGGGAATGGTTTCTTACATTACGATGACAACAAAGGGTCAAGTTTAAAATTAAGAATATAAGAATAAGGCTAGGAATGGTAAGCAAAATGTGTTCCCATTCTTCCAAATGCCAGATAATGTCACCACTTATAAGTTGGGCTGGAAGGCTGTTTAAACGCCATCCCAGCGTAAGACTGGTTAATGAGCAGTCTATAACACCAATTTGCCTACGGACTAATATGCAGCATTGCAATTTCATTATAGATTCCTTTCATTTGCAATTCCTGTTATAGGAACCTGGTTCGTCTGAAGGGAAGAGCGCTTATTAAATGAAAGCTGTATATAAAACTGCAAAGAAACATAACGTCACATGTTGGAAAGGAAGTTAAAGAAGAATTAAAACAAGCTGTGATGATCTTAACAAAGACACACAAAACCTGTTACGAGGAAGAGTTGTTTGGTCAAATTTCCTGTTTTTCCCTAAGCCCTGGTTTGTTTTAAACACGTCTTCAGCGCACAGTTTACTGCTGCTGATTAACATTCCTACGTGTCCAGTCCAGAACTGCTCTCCAGGACTTTTTACTTAAAGATACTCTAAACAATGTGGATGTTCTCTTTCTTATTCAGATCGAGGAGTTGACCATAATTAGAAGATGATAAACCGTGGCCTGAAATAGCTGAAAATTACTATTAGAAAGTAGAAAGTTATTCAAGTATGGGTTAATAAAAGAGTCACACAATGAAAGTTTCACAAAGTGTCTCTTTAACCCTAAGCAATCTTACCACAGGATTCGAGAAATCAGCTTGGACTGCTACAAAGCACATCAAATCAAAGCCACCCAACTGTTGCTGATGGCTCTTTGTTTTGTTTTATTCACTTAAAAAAAAAAAAAATCCTTTGCAAAGACATATCTAACTCTGATGGCAACCTATTATAAAATTTAAATAACTTAATCATATACCATTGTGTCTGGAACATAGGGAAATAAAAATTCCTCCCTTGGGGAAAAAAGTATAAAACATTAACATTTTTCTAAGTATTTTATAAATTACACAGCTTTATTAAACACATAGCATCAGAAGTCTCTTCTAGAACTGACAACACTTTGCTTAATGGTCGTTACATGTTTAAATAAATGGCTCCTGAAAATGTGCATTTACATTATATAAATAAAACCCTAATTAATATAAACATACTCAGATATAAACTTTTTAGAAACGTGAGCTTAAAACTATCCAGTCTAAATAAATCTTCCTATGACTGGTCTAGCAAAGCAATTTTAACACATTTATTCACCTAAAAAGCTCATAGAGATTTAGAAGCACAATCCAAGAGAGAAACCAAAATAGCTTTGAAGAAGACTGTTTCCTTCATGTAGTAAACAACTCTAAGCATACCCAATGGATGGATAGTTTTTAAAACCAACCAAGGCCATGTGATTTTCTTTTCAGTACTTACTATTTATTGCTCACTTATTTATTCTCCTGCTTACTGTTGTCTCCCCAACCTGAATGTAAACTTCCTGAACGTAAAGACCACATTTGTCTTGTTCTCTTCTCTACTGTTAACACACAGCATAGTAACAGGCACACAGTCGATGCAAAGAGTGGCGCACTGGAGAATTCTTGAACGGCCTGATGAGACGAAGCTAAAAGGACTCAGCTATTCCTGTGTACCTCACTTTATCTAATTGGTCGCATGTGTCAGAGTCTCTAGCTGTATTTCCCCTTCTTCCTTAATACCCCCAAGTTTCCACTGAATACATGGCCACTTAGAATAAAGCCTACATTTTCCAGCCTCCCTTGCAGCTATGTGTCACTAGGTCTGAACTAATAAGATGCAAACAAAAGCATTCTGCAGCAGCTTCTGGGAAAGCTCCTTGGGAGGCAGCTGATGTGAGCCTTTTGTCCCTTTTTCCTCCTCCTCCCTCTCTCCCTCTTCCTGCCTAAAATGTACTCCTAAAAGGGTTGGAGCTCAATCAGCCACTGTAGATTATGTGTTGATCTTGAGAATGAAAATCACTTGTTATGGGGCAGAGCAGCAAGAAAGAGAAGGCTAAGGGCTAGGTGCTTGCCCTGTGGGGTCCCACCCACCCTGGACTCTTCCCTCTGCCCTTTCGTCGCATGGAAAAAGAAAGAATGTCCTATCTTAATTAAGTCATACTTCCAGTTTTCTGTCTCATGCAGCCACATTAAATCTTAGCAATATGATTTTGAAAATAATTCGGAAAATGAGACACAGGTAGACTTTACACGTGGCTTGAAAAAATCTACTACTTGACAAAAACACTGACAACCAACAAGTAGGCAAGTACTTGTGAGCACGTATTTTGTCCTCAGAATTAAGTCTGATACTGTCAGAGGATACAGAGTAATTCAAGACTTAGCTCTTCCCCTTAAGATGTCAGTGATTTAGCCAGTGAAAATGAACACCCACAACCTGCCCATCTTCCCGACAGCCACCCAGAGGAAACAACACACAGCAGCAAAAAACAAAGTGAAACTATGTGCTAAGCCTGCAACTGTGGAAAGAATGCAGAAACCAAAGGGCCAGTGAAGACAAGGGTTCTTGGCAAAGGTTCCAGGGTTGAACTGGCCCTTGAGGTGAGCCTTGCAAGAGGGGCAACCTGCAGAAGCAGTGGAAATGGGCTGGGTGTCCCCAGGGTGGGGACCAATAGCAGGGAAGCCTCTGTTTCAGTAATGAGCACAACATGTTCAAGGAGACTGGAAGGAGGTCAACCAGATGTGTGGCCTCTGGAAACCGAGCCCTCCCTTTTCTCAGAATGTGGTCTCTCAGCCTTAAAGAGGATCTTGTAAAGGATGGCTCACCTCACCATTCACCCCCCTCCTCCCATTTAGGAGAGGAATCTCTGCTCCAGATTCTCCCTGCCTTGCATATAACACATGCCTGATATTGCTTACAAGTCCCCTGAGCCTCCTCTACAATATGCCTCAGGCCCAGGACCCCTGCTTTTCTTTAAGGATCCTGCTCAGACCTCAGCCCAGTAGTGACTTCTAGAGAAATGTGCTTCCTCCCATACAACAGACCCATCTGAAGTCTTGCTTACATCCTCCGATGAGGTGTTTTAAATTAAACTGTTAGGTAGGGGTAGGGTGCTGTGCCTCCTACGTTGTGAAATAACAATAAAGCCACAGACTGACCGCTCATTGCTTCCAAAGAAGAGGCCAGGGAATTAGATTACTCACAAGCTAACCACAATCACAGGATGAAGCAGCAACTTTCCTAATAAGTTCCCTTTCAGCTGTTCCTCATAAACAAAGCCATTGTTCAGTTTTTAAAAATCAACCAATCAACACCTGAGGAAAAGGAAGGTGCTGTCGAAGCTAATGGAAGACCTGGACACAGGCTTCCCTCACAGGATGTGTTTCAGGAGAGCAAGTGCCGTTATGACCACCAAGGAGCCCAGACGAGGTCAGCTGAACAGAAGGAGCCCTGTGGAATCAGGGCCCAGCCAGGTTTACTTTGAGTAATAAAGCACTGACTGAGGAGAGGAGCCCAAAGTATAGCAAATTACATACAGTGTTTTTATATCTGGGGGTGTGGAGGAATGAATAATCTCTCAAGGGGTGGGCTCTAAGACGAATGAAACCAAACTTGACCCTTTTTCCAAAATTGGGCCTAAAATGGCTCCTGGAAACCATCCCTAGCATCCTGGTGGGGCAGGAAAGCACGGGCCAGGTGTGAAAAGACTTGAGGGTGGACATGGTTCTGGGACTGAGGAACTTGGTGTTGACCTTGCTTTCTTTATCTGTCAGTGATGAGGAGTTGGACTCGAGATGATCTATCCCTGAAACCCACTCTGCCAAGAACAGACGAGTGCACAGGAAAGAAGGAAATAAGATTTTCTTTCTGACTTCATCTTCTTTTCTGCCCGTCGCCATTTCTCCATATGCCCCAAATCCCATTAATTCGCCAATTAATAAGCAGCCCTCCTCGGCCACAATCTCCTCTGCAGCTCAGCGAATTTCATGCTTGTCTGGTGACAGCAGCAGCTGCTGGTCTCCTCAAACCACATCCTTCCCCTTCGTCATGAGGCCTCCTCACTAGCCACAGTTTGCCTTGGCCAGGGCTCCCCCTGCGTCAGCTTCCACCAGAAACTGCCACCCATGTGCAGGGTTCTAGTTCATTGGCCTCTCTGTAGCAGATCCAGCTGGCCAGAGCAGTGTCCAGGTGGTCAAGACCAAAGAATTTCATAGCATCGTAGGCATATTAAAGCTGAAAGGGACCACAAAATGCATCCAGTTCAACTGCCAATTTATAGATGAGGACACTAATGCCTAGAGAGGTTTATTTATCTGAAGTGGCCTAGCCAGGGCTAGAACCTAAATGTACAGACTTAAAGGCCAGTTATGATTCGAAAATGACTAAAATAGAAGCTCCTATTTCCAATGTGCTCCGTGCCAGGCACTGTGCCAACTGACTTCTTCAAGGTTAGCATATACAAACTTGAACTCAGGATCTTTTGTCTAAATCTGCTCCTCCATATGTCCTCCTGCTTTCATCAAATGGCACCCCCTCATCCATCTACTGCTTATGCCAGGAGCCTGGAGTCATCCTTGACACCTCCCTCTTCCTCATGACTCTCTCACATAAAACTCTTGAGTTTTTGAGACCCCCCTGTCATTTCTCCAGGGCATATTTTGCATCTCTCCAACGTTCTCCACCATCAATATCGCCAGTCCTGGTCCACGCCAACTTAGCCTCTTGTCTGGAACTATGGTCACACCTTGGATCTCACCATGCCACTGCCACCACCCTCGTCCTGTCAACCCATTCTCCAACCAGAAGGCAGAGTAATTCTGTAACAACATAAACAAGATCATGCCATGCCCACCTGTTCCCACCCTGCCACTGTTTAAGCTTCCGGTCTTCCTAGTGCACTTCGGATGAAGCTCACATTTCTAGAAGGCCCTGCCTAGTCTGACCCCTGATGACATCTCCAATCTCATTTCACTCCAGTCTTCCCACAGCTTTGTAAGTTCTACCAACACTTCTTTCAGTTCCTCCAAAGCTCCAAGCTCCTTCCAGCCATAGGCTGGCCCTTTGCATGAAATGCTCTCCTTTCTATTCCTAGCCTGGCTTACTTCTCACTGTCCTTCAAAATCTCAGCCTAAACATTACTTCCTCTGATGGACCTTCCTCAGGACCCTGCTAGAAGCTACCCCTTCTGTGTAGCATTTACCAGTGTGTGGTACTGTATTTTTTCAAGTATTTGTTTAATGTCCATCTCCCCAACCAGACTATAAGCCCCATGAGGGAAAGGGACCACATCTATTTGTTCATCATTGTAGCCAAAGAATTTAGTGGCAGGCACATAGTAGGTCCTAAATAAATATGCGTTGAATTAATATATGTTTGCTTTTAACACTTACCAGATTGCATGGGAAGAGAGAGAAGATATAGGAGCCTTGAAGGTTAGTTGATTCACTTGGAACAAATGGAGTTTGGGATAGGCTAAAAAATGACTCCCCCCCCCCCCCAGAGATATCCATGCCCTAATTCCTGAAGTCTATGAATGTTAACTTATATGGCAAATACATAAGAAAGAAAGAGAGAAAGGGAAGGGAAGGGAAGGGAAGGGAAGGGAAGGGAAGGGAAGGGAAGGGAAGGGAAGGGAAGGGAGGAATAAGGGGGAAGATCTTTTAAGAAGTGATTAAGCTAAGAATCTTGAGATGAGGAAATGATCCTGGATTATCCAGACAGGCCCTAGATACAGTCACAACTGTCCTTAAAAGAGAGAAGCAGAGCGAGATTTGACACACAGAAGAAACGGGGATATGAAAATAGAGCAGAAAGGGATCTGAAGATGCTGGCCTTGAATGGTGAAGTGATGTAGCCCACAAGTCAAGGAATGTTGGTGACCAACACAAGCTGAAAGAGGCAAGAAACAGGTTCTCTCTATAGACTTGGGGGAAGAGTGTAACCCTGAAAACAGCTAGATTTCAGCCCAGTCATACAGATTTTAGACTTCTGGTCTCCAGAACCACAAGAGAATCAATTTCCATTGTTTCAAGCCACCAAGTTTGGGACAATTTGTTACAGTAGACCGAGGAAACTAGTACACAGTCCATAACATTACTTTGCTAAAACGCAGCGGGTTACATCTGGAAAAGTTTTACCCCTTCCCAATATCCCCCGTCTGTACTGTGCCATACACTGTTCAGTCACAGGTAAACATGGCACCACCATGGCACTCGTGGCACCACCTCTACCACACACGCCCTAAGTCAAGAATTAGCAGTGAGGAATGAGAAAACTGTAAGGCAAGACAGAAGAAACCACTGACCACTAGGGGTAAAAATGCCTCAAAGCTGAGGACTTGTATAAAAACCAAAGTGAACAATGTCTTAGTATTGCTTCCAAAATGTTTAGGATCCATGAAGATCTTCTGTTTTCACCTACATAATACAGTAAAACATTTATAATAGATAAACAACTGCTTTAGAATAGCTCGAGAATTCAATTCCATGAAAGTAAAGGCCTTGTACTTTCAGATTCGTCCTTCGGCTTGCCTCTTGGTCATGGTCCTGCCTCATATATTACTAGTTCGGATTTGGCAGACAGATAACGTACACTGCTTTAAGACAATCTACAATTTTGTAAGACAAGATGCCTAGAAATATAAATTTCCAATGACTCATTTTAACATTATAAAAGAAGTCAAATAATATTTATGAGGTGAGACACACTGTGAAGAAATACATTTTAACATACCCTCAATATTCCCACCCAGAGGACAGGGATAATAGCCCTCTTGCCGGAGCAGCCATCTTGCTATTATTCCGTTCAGAGCTTCCAGATGGGAAAAGGATATTAAGTCGTTGGAAATTAATTCTGCCAAAGGAAATCGGAAATTTTCAAAGCTGTTGTCAATATGGCTCTGCAGTTAAAGATGAACATACATGAGGTGAATTCACAGTAGTTAAAATCTGGTTGAAGAAACGATGATCATAAGAACTGCTGTAAGAGAGCATAAAGAAAGCTCCAGATGAGAGGGAGTGAGAAAATATGGTTGAGGCAATTAGGTGCAGTGGTTCAAGTTTGCTGAGTCTTGACAGAGGGCAGGGCAGGAAGGTGAGGACATCTCAATGTAAGAAAATCTCAGCAAAGATGATTCTCACAGAGCCCAGAGCTTATTTGGGAAGCAGTCAGATATATTATAAAGCACTTCACTTGTCATGAGACTTTGAAAGTAAAAAACGAAACAAAACTCTGAAGATCATTTAGCTCAACTGCCCCATTTTATATATGAGAAACTGAAGCCACCAAGGGTTTCCCAAGGACAGTCTGCTATCAAGTGGCCGAGCTGGGGCTCAAACTCAGGTCTGTTCGACCCTCCTCTGGTGCTGTGTTCTCTGCCCCTCCACATTGATTTCAGACGTGAGAGGTGCGTCTGCTAGCTTAAATAATGACAAATTACCTTTTATTTCTAGAGGCAAATTGATATTTAAGCACTGTAGACCTATTCTATAATGAGCTATTTCAAGCTGATTGCTTTTTCTCAATTCTTTTCAATATGATGTTCAAACAGATGTAGCATCTCGTCATCTTCCTGCGTCTTCCTTTACCCTTGGTCTCCCCTTAATCTCCTGGGTGGTAAATAGCTACTTGGCCAAATAACTTGTTTTCACTGAGATGATCAAGTTTTTACACCTGAGTTATTATCAGCCACCCTGAAGACAGCAGCCTGTGTTGACAGGAGCAGATGCTGGGTGGGTGTGCTCGTGCATACTGGTCTGTGAGCATGTGGCCTGAGTCGTATCACTAGATGATGTGTGCCCAGCTGCAGTGCTCAGGGGGCACTGACCTCCCTGCTGCTGTGCCCCTACTCCAGAGCTGATGCCCAGGGCATCAGCCTCCCTAGCAGGAGCTTGCTTCTTGGCCTTTGGTAGAAAGAACTTTGGTGTGTAACCCTAAGGTATGAACCCCACGTACATGCCCCTTTGCCAGGTTTATATTCTAATGCTTCTTCAGTGATGACTCATGAACATCTGGTGACAAGAGAGTGTCTCTCCTTTGTCATATATTCTTTGGGTCTCACGCCAGAGTCCAAGAGGAGGACACCTGTGACTTTGTATAATGTAGTTTTTATAAGGATAAACTGCAAATACATTCTTCTTATCTGTCTCTAGGCCATTATTTATCAAACATAATGGGCATTTGACCCACATATCAACCAACAGTTCTAGGTATATGAAAAATAAAATTCCTCATGACCCCGGGTGGATCAGTCGGTTGAGCGCCAGACTCTCATGTATGTTGTTCTTAAAAAATGTTCCAGGGTGCCTGGGTGGCTCAGTTGGCTGAACGTTCAACTCTTAATTTTGGCTCAGGCCATGATCCCAGGGTTGTGGGATTGAGCCCCATGTTGGGCTCCGTGCTGATCATGGAGCCTGCTTAAGATTCTCTCTCTCTCTCTCTCTCTCTCTCTCTCTCTCTCTCTCTCTCTCTTCCCCTCTCTCCCTCTCTCTCTCTCTCTCCCCCTCTGCCCCTGATCCCGGCTTTCTCTCTCTCTCAAAACAACAACAACAACAACAACAAATAAGATTCATTACAATTTTAAAGATAAACTAAAGCATATTACAAAATTATCATTTTTTAAAAAATTTTGTTTAATATTTATTTATTTTTGAGAGACAGAGAGAGAGGGAGACAGAGTGCAAGCTTGGGAGGAACAGAGAGGGAGACACAGAATCGAAGAAGGCTCCAGGCTCAGCTGTCAGCACAGAGCCCGATGCGGGGCTTGAATTCACAGACCTGAGCCAAAGAAGGATGCTCCACCCACTGAGCCCCACAAAGTTATTTTAAATTAGTTCACATCAGTGAGAGAGAGATATGAGTGAGAGAAATGATATAAGTATTTACCTAATGTATATGTGACATTATATCTATAATGACAAACTAATTTGTCAGACATAAAATGACAAATAGTTTGAGCTGTCTTCTACGTAGCTTCTTATTCTGTATTTCTACTAAATCAGAATCCTTGTATGTAGAGACTGTCAGAAAGGGCTACAAGTGTTTGGTAGCTCTGTTAGATACATTTGGATATTCAGATTCAGCACTGTCCTAAAAATTATGGGGTGATTTCTCACCAAGGAAACATAAATTGGGCTTGGTAAACACAAACTGATGAGCACATCAGATCCAAGAGCTGGAACATAGGGCTGAATGTTCCATCAGGGCAGAGAGCAGCCGATAGACGTCAAATCTATTTTTTGGTTGCATTTGGCAAGCATGTAGCAGCATTTGGATATGGCTTTAAACCGTAACTTACAATACACCATTAGTTCTTTCTCTGAGGAATAAAGATCCATTCACTCATCAAATATTTATTGAGCTACTGCGGACACTGCTGGGCACTAGGGTCACAAGATAGGGTCTCTGTCCTCATATATCCACAAGATAACAGGATTTCTTGTACTTAACATTAAATATCTTAATGTTCAGCCCCCAAATAGCATATCACTTGAAAAAGCCACCTAAATAATAGAAATGGCTTTTACAGACACTAATCAGGGTCATGAAGACATGCTTATAACTCATATCATGTTCTAAAATCTTTTGAGAGAGACCTTTGCCTCCACAATGCTACATGCTGCCCATTTTCTTCATTTATGAGAAATTGTCACACTTTTTGTTATTTTTTTTCAACTGTAATCAGGATCAAGAGGCATGTTACAGATCACAAACTGTTCTCTGAGAATAAAATAATGTTATCACATTCTAGTGTAACTTCTTTTATTCATGTGGCGGTGTTCTTTTTCCTCCCGAATCTGTCACTACTGGTCCCTCCTTACCTTTTTCGTTGCCCTTCATGGCTCACAACATTATCATTAACCAAAGCAAACCTTTTCTGGTGACATGGGTTTTCATGAACAAAAACTCTTCAAGCAATTCCTTTTCATATAAGTACTGCATATATGCCAAGAGTCTCTTAATCTGCACATCACTGGCTTTGCCCAAATGTGAAGTAAAAGATCTACTAACATGTACATCCAATAGTAACTGCTTTTACACATTTGTACCATGGATGTTTTGCAATTTCCATTTCAGAGAATTTTGCCAAATTCCCTAGTCTGCTTTCTTTGAGAATTAGACTCGCCACTAACTTGGGAGAGAGTCTTATGAACTCTTCAACAGTAGTGTGACTTGTGCCTGCTTTTCTCTACATGAAGTGGGGCACCGAATATTGTCTCGGTCAGTGACAGAAAAGCCACTATTTGATAAAAAGGGCAGTTTACAATGAGGTAGGGTTGAGGGGATGGCTGTCTCAATAAAATCTAATTTTAGATATCCATCAGCATGCTTTTCATCCTTATTTGGTCACTTACATTAAATCATCCTACTCATGGAATCATTTGTCCCACCAGCTACAGATACATATTCTATATTTTCACTGGTGTCCTGTTCACTGTTAAAGTTCTAACATTACTCTGAGTGCTAATATGACTCATTCCATTCTACTTTTTCCCTTCACCATTGAGCCATTTTTTTTTCAAATTGACAGATAGCTGTGATACATGAAAATTTATGTGAACAATAATGGCAGATGAAATAAAAACATGTCAACTGAGATGAACTTCATTCAGCTGACCAAGTATTGTCTAAGACAAAGTGACTGACAGTCTTTCTAGCACAGATACTATCTTTAAGAGGGTAAAGATTATTAAGAACAGGATTCCCATGAAAATAATATTATTTCTAATAAGTAAAATGTGTATGAATAAAATGACTTCATTGGTTTATCCCCCAGAACTGCCAAAGCACCTGCAGACCACCTGACAGAATGGAATGGGGGTGGGGAGATCCAGATGAGCCACACTGAAAAACTGCTCTCAGACTTCCAGCTTGACTTGGGTCTATGTAACACTCCACCAAAAACTGTCATGGATCTCAGACCCACTGTCAACTCAAGCTGAACCTCATGAAAAAGTTATCTTCATATCTTTTCCCCTCATCCCTTACCCTATGTCCAACTTCCAGCCAGCCCTCTTACCACCCCTGGTCTATGCAAACTTACCCTCAACATCTCAAGTCAGGAAGCTTGGGATAATCTCTGCTCAATTTCTCATATCGAAGTGTGGTCAAATTCTATTGGTCTTTCTCTAAGGCAGTAGTTCTCAATCTTGGCAACTCATTAGAATCACCTGGAGAGCTTTAAAAAGATTAAAAAGTACCGTTGCCTAGACTCCACTCTGTATCAGTTTGACCACAATCTCTGGGATGAGGCCCCAGTACTTATGTTCT
Organism: Acinonyx jubatus; assembly: GCF_027475565.1. NCBI lineage: Eukaryota > Metazoa > Chordata > Mammalia > Carnivora > Felidae > Acinonyx > Acinonyx jubatus. Next base: position 64,526,303 of record NC_069391.1, read on the forward strand.
TACAAAGCTTCCCCAATGACTCTGACACGTAGGCAGAATAAGAATCGCTGCCATAGGTGGCACTGCTCGAAGGCATCTCCCATAGTGGCCCCTCCATTACTATGTCTGAATATTCTCACCCACCTGCTGGGATCACCATCTCTCATCAGGGCTACTGTGACAAGCCCCCTGCTGGATTCTCTGGCTAGTGGATCTACTGATGCTGGTGCCTTTTACACCTATTGTTGCCACAGATCTCAAATGGCCTTCATCATCTTTCCCTCTGGCTGTTCTTCTCTCCCTCCAGGATGGTGGTTCTCAACTTGACTGAGCTTTGGAATCGTTGGGGCCTTTCAAGTACCAGCATCCAGGCCGCAACCCACACCCAATACATCATCACCTCTGGGGATGGGAACCAGGCACAAGTGTTGCTAAAAAGCAGCCCAGATTGAGAATCAATACTGTGGGACCTGAATTATCTTTCTATGACCACGTCTAGCTTCATTTAGCAACGACTACTGAGCTCGGTTCTGGCTTCCTGACAGCCATTCTCAATAGGGAAATTTCTTCACTCAAGAACTTATAGTCCTACTGGCAGAGACAGACTTGAAAAACCAATCTTTAAATCACAGTGATGTCAGTACTACAATGGAAATATGAAAAATATTTTATAGGACACAGAGGAGGGAGCAATTAAAGGCCTGAGGAAGGCTTCTTGGAGGAAATTATACTTGAACGGGGTCTTGAGGGTGTCATCAGACTGGAAGAGTAAAAGGGAAAAAGGATGTTTTCTTAGAAACATATGTTTATCTTTTAAAATACTTTTATTCTTGGGGTGCCTGGGTGGCTCAGTAGGTTAAGCTTCTCTCTCCCCTCTCTCTGCCCTTCCCCCACTCATTCTCAAACAAATTTTTTAAAATATATTTTTATTATTGACACACTGATGCAGAATATATTTTTTAAGTTTTTATTTTTTTAATGTTTATTTATTTTGAGAGGGAGTGCACAAGCGTACGCAGCTAGCAAGAGGGGGAGGGGCAGAGAGCGAGAGGGAGAGAGAAGAGAGAAGGAGAGACAATCCCAAACAGACTCTGTGGTCAGCACGGAGCCTGATGTGGGATTTGATTTAGCGAACTGTGAGACCATGACCTGAGCCAAAACCAAAAGTCCGATGTTTAAGTGATTAGCCATCTGGGCACCCCTAAGTTTTTATTTACTTAAGTAATCTCTACACCCAACATGGGGCTCGAACTCATGACTCCAAGATCAAGAGTCGCATGTCTTCCAACGAAGCCAGCCAGGTGCCCCCATAATACTTTTATTATATATTTTTGATAACTTAGGACACGGTTTCCCAACCTTTTTTTCCAACCAATATAGCTAACTGCCACAGCCATAGGTACATTTTCAACTTACTTCTAAGGCTTTTTGTGTATTTTGACTTTTTAAAATAGACTTTATTTTTTAGAGTAGTGTTAGATTCACATCAAAATTAAACGGAAGGTACAGAGATTTCCCCTATAGCTCTTAACCCTACACAGGCGGAACCTCCTCCATTATCAGCTTCCCTGCACCAGAGTGGTACATTTGTTACAACTGACTAACCTACATCGATACACTATTATAACACAGAGTCTACAGTCTACATTAAGGTTCACCCCAGGTGTTATATACTATGGGTTTGGACAAATGTAAAATGATATGTATCCACCATTGTAGTACCATATGGGACAGTTTCACTGCCCTAAAAATTCTCTTCACTTTTCCTATTCATCCCTCCCCACCCTCAATCCCTATTAACCACCAATGTTTTTACTGTCTCCATGGTTTTTTTTTTTTTTTTTGTCTTTTTCAGAATGTCATGTAGTCAGAATCATACAGTATACTGTAAATTGGCTTCTTTCACCTAGTAATATGCATTTAAGGTTTCTCCATGTCTTCATGGCTTGATAGCTCACTTCTTTTTGGTGACAAATGACACTCCACTGTCTGGATGTACCACAGTTTATTTATCCAATTCACCCACTAACGGACCTTTTGGTTACTTCCAACTTTTGGCAATTATATGAAGAAAGCCTTTATAAACACCAGAGTGCAAGTTGTTGTGTGGACATGTTTTCAACTTTGGTTACAATACCAAAGAGTGTGATTGCTGGGTCATACGTTAAGAGTGTGTTTAGTTTTGTAAGAAACTGCCAAACTGTCTTCCAAAGTGGCTGTACCATTTTGCATTCCCACTGGTAATGAATGAGAGTCCCCGTTGCTCCACCGCCTCACCAGCATCTGGTGTTTGGCCATCCTAATAGGGATGTGCACCTCCTAATGGCATCCTAATAGTGCACCTCATTTTTGTTTTAATTTGCATTTCCCTGACGACATGTGACGTGGAGCATCTTTTCATCCTCCCAACCTTTTCAATGCCACGATACACATAGAAAATATCTGTAAATTCTCTGGATTAAACACCAAGCTTGCCTGTGGCTAAAGGTAATAGGTCTGGGACTCCGGCTGCCCCTGGTCCTTCCCAGCCACCTGAAAGCTGAGGGCATCTAGATTTCAGCATACCTGTTACACATCTACAGAACACCAGCATGCCATGGCACACCTGTGGGGATGCTCCGAATGAGGATGCCTTTAGCTACCAGTAACAGAAAGCCAATTCAAACTAACTTAAATAATGAGGGGTCTTATTCTCTCATATAACAAGACAGGCAGGAGCTAAGTGCTTCCAGGTATAGAATGTCAGGTCCTGTTCTGCTTCTCAGCCACAGTCTCTGCAGTGCCTTACTCTGGGTATTGGCTTCCTTTTTAGGTCAGTGGCAAGACGGCTGCCACATTCCTAGGTATCACATCCAAATGTGATCGAGAAAGGTCAAGAGAAAAAGAGAGGTGTTCTTCCTTATGTGTCTATTTCTCTCAGTGAACAAACCCCTTTCTCTTTCTCGGAAGTATGTAAAAAGTCACCCCTCATAGTCCTTGGCCAGAATCTTGTAAAATGCCCCTGCCTAACCACATTCTTGACAAGGGGAAAGAGGACACCATGACTGGCTCAGATGAAGCAGGATTTACTAAGGGAAATGTGGACAGGATTCATCTTCTCTGAGAAACATAGAGAGGGGCAAAGAACCAAACAGAATCAAGGCTCTTCCAGCAAGCAAGACAGTGGAACTGGATTTTAGGCCGGCAATCAATGGGGTCAGCCTCAGTGTACTTACTTCATGTTGGAAACAGGCTATAGAGCACACTGGCCAAGGGAGTCAGGCAGTGGGCTCAAATCCCACTGGACCATCAACTAACTGGATGTGCAGCCTTTAGTTTCTTCTCTCTGAAAAAGGAATAACTAGAGTCCCTAACTAAGAGGGCTGCTGGCAGGAATAAATGTATAGTGCTTAGAACAGACTCTGGCACACATTAAGGCTTAATCAACATTAGTGGTCATCTTCACCTCCAAGGCATCTGTCATAGATTATAAACAGCTAATGGGCAGGGACCAGATCTGTGGGGGAGAAGACTTCTCTCTGATGAGTACTGAGCCCAGTACCATGCTCAATCAGGCATTCAATAATTCATTTGTGCACTTTTTGCATATTAATAACTTAATTAAACGGTAAACTTCTTCTTTTTTTAAAAAAATGTTCAATGTGTATTTTTGAGAGAGAGAGAGACAGACAGACAGAGCATGAGCAGGGGAGGGACAGGGAGAGAGAGGGACATACTGATTTCAAAGCAGGCTCCAGGCTCTGAGCTGTCAGTACAGAGCCCGACACAGGGCTTGAACTCACAAACCGTGAGATCATGACCTGAGCCAAAGTCAGATGCCTAACTGACTGAGCCACCCAGGCACTCCAAAAGGTACAGTTCTTCTTATTGCTAGCAAAAGCTGTTACTGACTAAAAGTAACATTTTACCATTACAAATACTTCAAAAAATCTATTGCTCACTGAAAAATATATTAAGAGAAATACAATAATTATTATTACTTACAATGAGTATTTACTGAGCCTTTACTGTGTGCTGGAGACTGCTATCAATGCCTTACATACATTATCTCATTTAATCCTAAAACCAATCCATGGAGTCAGGTTTGCCAGTAAAATACTTTTTTTTTAGAGAAAGAGAGTGCGTGAGCAGGATACAGGGCCGGGGGGGGGGGGGGGGGAGAGAGAGAGAGAGAGAGAGAGAGAGAGAGAGAGAGAGAGAGAGAGAGAGAGACTCTCAAGCAGGCTCCATGCTCAGCACAGAGCCCTATGTGGGGGCTCGATCCCATGACCCTGGGATCATGACCGGAGCTGAAACTAAGAGACACTCAAGTGACTGAGCCATTCAGGTGTCACTACCAGTGAAACTGTCTTAAAGCTAACCTCAAACAAAATACAGATTTGTCTTCAAAGTGTTAATGTTTCCACAGTACAACATCAAATGAAAACTTGAGCTACCTAATTTCTAGTTTTAAGACATGTTTTCTCTTCTGCCTCCCTTCCCTACTCCTATTTTAACATTGCTAAAATCAGAATGCATCTTACATTCAATGTTTATATTTACTATAGTAGAGTGTGTGTGTGTGTGTGTGTGTGTGTGTGTGTGTGTGTGTGTGTGTGTGTTTGCGTGTGCGCACATATGTATCTGCCCGGTTATGATCTTGGAAGTGCACTTGCATAAAGAAGGAAACACAGGGGGCGCCTGGGTGGCTCAGTCAGTTAAGCTTCCGACTTCAGCTCAGGTCATGATCTCATGGTGAGTTCGAGCTCCATGTTGGGCTCTGTGCTGACCGCTCGGAGCCTGGAGCCTGTTTCAGATTCTGTCTCCTTCTCTCTCTGCCCCTCCCCCACTTGTGCTCTGTCTCTATCACAAATAAATAAATCCAAAAAAAAATTTAAAAAAAATAAAAGAAGGAAACACAGCAGTTACAGCCATCATGGAGTCAGCCTCCATGTTTTACTCATTAACCCTCATTAACCAAATGTATGCTGATGAGATGCTCTCTTCTACAGACGGCCTTAAATTGGGAACTGAACAACTAATTGGAGTATCACATTTCCCCTGGAGCCAGTAGCCAAACAATTCCCATCTTAATTGTAGAAATTATTGTGAAGAATAACTGTGAAGCAGTGAGGGCCTGAACGTGAAAGAGTGAGGATATGTCCCCGATCCTGCAGGTGGTTTACAGTCAAGATTTAGCACTTTGTTTTAGTCCAGGGACCAAGTGATGAACTAGAAATTCAAGGACACCACTTAACCCCAGGATCTATCACTAATTTGCTGGATGCTATGGGCAGTTACCGAAATGCCCTGGGCTCTCATTCTTCATCTGCTAAAGGGTATCAACTGTCCCTACAGAATGTCTAAGGATATTAAGAGTAACTAATGAGATTGTTTCGGTTCCAACATAACTCAAATTTTCTCCCACTCATATCTGTTTCCTCTCTTACCGCACAGAAGGCCCCCATCTCCCACCCCATTAATGATTCAACCCATTAAAGAAATCAGCTCCTCGCCTGGCACCTAATAACACAGTTCTGCTTCATTACTTTTTGAATGAACTTCATTCTCTTCAATCTTCTATAAGAATCTATTCAATTTCAAAAAAGTAGATGTTAACAAGAAATCAATAGCATAAAGAACTAAAGAGAGATGTCACCTGTTCCAAGCAATGGCCTCTGAATGTCCTCCTGCCCCCAGGCTTTCTCCACCTAGTCCCATGTGGGGAACAGAAGCAATCGACACAGGACTCCGTCGCTATTTCACCACCAAATTTACCACCCTACCTGCACCCGCCTCCATGTTTGCCTCCTCTTCTCTGACAGGGAGGTGAGCCTCTTCTGCTCCCATTGAAGGTCCACTCTGCTCTAACTCTGGACCCCCATCCCTTGTGCCACCACCACGCATGTGCCACCATCACCCATCCTTTCTCTCCTTTCTCATCACTTCTTCCTCTTTACTCAGATCATTCTCATCAGCACACATGTGTGCTCTGATACAGTCTGTCCTTGAAACATGTCCTTGAAACATGGGACTTCGCAGGTTGCCCAGCAACTTCTCCAGCCCTCTGGTCCTCTTTACAACAGAACTCTTTGAAAGAGCTTCCTGTACTTATGTCTCAACTTCCTGCCCCCATCCTCTCCTTCACTCTCTGCAAGTAAGCGTCCTTTTCCACCATTCCATCACCATTGCTCTTTTCAAGAGGTCACCAGTGACCTCCACTGGACCAAATCCCACAGTCCTCATGTAGTCCACTTCTCAGTGGCTCACACTCTTGCCCACCACATCTCAGCGCTCACACCTCTTATCCTCTCTTTCTACCTCCTTCTACAACATGCTCTTCCAGCCATGACCTTAAATACCATCTGCATCCTAAACACTCTCCAAATTTATATCTCCAGTCAGGGGCTTCCCTTTGAATTCTAGTGACAGTTCCACTTAGACATCTCAAAATCAATGAATTTAAAACGAATCTTGATTTTCTCTTACAATCTTATTCTTTCCCTGCTGTTTCCATCTCAACAAAATGGCATCAACATTTTGTTCAGGCCACAAATCTTTAAGTGGTCCCAGTCTCCTCTTTCTTTCCTGTCTTACACACAATCCTCTCCAAACTCTCATCAGCTCTATTTTCAAAATATCCCAAATATGAACACTTCTTACCTCATTCACTACCACCACCCCAGTCCAAGCTATCATTTTCTCTCACATGGATTTTTCCATTTGCTTTCTAATTTGTTTGCATGCTTCTTCTCTTGCCCGTCCCTATCCCCCAAACCAAAATATCAGGCATCCATCCAGAATGACCATTTCAAGGTATAAATCAAATCATGTTACTAACTACACAAAACCTTCAGGTGGTTCCCCCTACCACGCAAAATGAAAGACCTAGAAGGCCTTACACAACTGGGTCCTCAGCAACTTCTCCATGTACACTTCCTGCCATTCTTCCCTTTAGTCATTCAGCATAAGAAACCTGGCCTTCTTGGCAGTTTTTCCAACTTGCTAAATACATGTCTACTTCAGGGGCTCTGCTTCACCTGGACCGCTCGGCTGCTTCCAACAGGTCTGTGCTCAAATATTACATCATTAGAGAGTTCCCCCTGAACTGGCCATATACAATAGCAATTTCCCCCCATAGCCAACATCATACTCAATGGTGAAAAGATGAAAGCTCTTCTTCAAAGATCAAAATAAGACAAGGATAAGGATGCCCACGACACCACTGTATCAACACAGTATTGGAAGTCCTGGCCAGAGCAATTAGGGAAAATATAAGAAAGAAATATAAGGCATCCAAATTGGAAAAGAAGAAGTAGAACCACCACCATTTGCAAAAGAGCAAGTTCCATACTTAGTGCCCTTACCCTGCTTTATTCTACCTAGCACTTTCATTATCTCCCCACATATGCACTCATTTATTGTCTCCCCCAACAGGACTTAAGCTCCATAAAGGAATGAACTTTGTCTGGTTTGAACACCTAGAACAGTATGTACTACATAGTAAGTGTTCAACAAGTATTTGTTAATTGACAGACTGCATGGATGACTAAATTCTTGGGCTTCTTTACTGTTTTTCTGAAATGGACACTTTTTAAGTTTCTACATGGTATTCACTGACTGGCACAGGTAACTTATGCCCTGCCTAACAGGCTTCACACCATTCCCCCTGAACTCCACGTCCACAGGCAGCCCCACCCTAGCCCCTCAGAGCAGGCCCATCTGTCCTTGGGGACCGTGAGTTCCTCCAGGGCACATTTTCTGCATTAACTTGCATCCCCTGTGCTAAGGGTTTCTGGCACCAAGTGGCTGTTGACTACGTGTTTACAGATTTAAATAATATGCCTGGTATGACTCGGCAACTCTGGGGAGGGAAAATAAATACCCAGCTATAGTGAGATAAAGCAATACTGTACCTAGATTTATCAGAAATTATTTTCCATAGCATAGATCTTACCAATACTGAGATAGTAATAGTTGAAAAAAATAACACTGAGATGCACATAAAAAAAAAAAAGGGAAGGTATACTGGAGGGAAATAAAAAGCCAAGTGTAAAATCTAAACTTTGGCTTGTGAGGGGGGGAAAAAAACAAAAAAAAACCCCAAAACTATGAAACAACATAATCTTTTCTGTTCTGAAGAGTAATAGAGTACTCAAAAGCTATAATCATTACAGCAATATCAGACAAAGCAAAAAAAGAGTCTTGGTTAAATTGAATAAATTTTATCTATAATTTCCAAAAAAAACTTGGTTTCGAAGACTCACAGGCATTCTGTGTCTGGTACTCAACTTACCCAGGAGACTGAAGGAGCAAGAATGGCAACAATAACAAACTAGTTATACACGGTTGAGCCTCATCTAGATGCCAGACACTGTGCCAGGCGCCGAGGACAGAAGTACAAATAAGACACAGTAGACTGTGAGTTCCTTGAGAACCGGGCCTATGAGAAGGAAACATGAACACAGACCAACACAAGAATGAAAAGTACAGTAATAGAAACATGTAGAATGTACCATGGGAAAAGAGGAGGCTGGGATGAACTCATCTCTGATGAGGGATCAGAGATGGACTACTGAGGATGATACTCCTGCAGCAACTTTTCAGAGATGAGTACAAGCTTGCCAGGCAGCAAAGGGGGTGGGGGTGGGGAAACAGGGACAAGTTGGGCCCAAGGAACAAGATGTAAGAAGATGCAGAGGCCCAAAAAACCTGGATGGGGGAGGAATCTGAGCTGAGAAGAAATCTGGTTCTGTGGGGTGCCGTGTTATGACCTGGGCACAGGCAGGCAGGAAAGGGCCTTGTATACTGTGCTAAGGTGATCAGCAGCCAATTCTAGTCACTTTTCAGACAGGTTGGATAATCAGGTTTGCGATTTAGGAGGACGGTTCCGTTATGGTGAAGAAAACAGATTTTGAGGGAGCAAGGCCAAAGGCAGGGGCACCCAGGAGGAGGCTTCCTCAAAAGCCAACTGAAATGACAGGGTTTCTAATCAGGAAACACCCTCAGAAGGGAGAAGAGAGGGCTCAGAAAGTCCTCAGGAAGCTCAGGAAGCGTCTGATGACTGACTGATGGAGTGAGTGGGAGGTCAGCAAGAGTTCAGACTCATGTGGAGCTTTGTGACCTCGGTCACTGAGTGGATGGCAACGCCACTAACCAAAAGAGAAGAGGGGAAGACGGAAGGGAGGAGGGTGACAACTATTAAAGAACTGGTGCATCCATGCACTCACCTCGGCCGGAACGTGGCAGTGGGGCCTCCATTACACTCGGGTTGTTCTCTGGAGCTTCCAGAGCCAGCCTGAGGAGAAAGTAGGTGGGACAGCCCTGCCTGTGGCCTCTCTGGAGAGATCTGGTCTCACAGGGTCAAAGGCATTGCTTCCCTGGTACTGTGCCCCTACACTTGTTGCACCACACAAAGGTCACAGTAAATAAAGCAGAAGTGACATAGTTGACCTCACCTGCTGAGAGAAAGTGAAAAACCACAGGACTTGGCTCCCCACAGCCTTCAAACAATGCAATAAGTTTACTGGCACATGAGTAAGTTGTTTGGAAGGAAGCATGTAATTTTTGAAGACTTCAACATTTTCTTACTACCTCTGTTTGTTTCTTCTTCAGTATTATTACTTCCATATAAGATAAACATTTCAGTCATAATATGAAAACATTTTGGAATTTTATCCAGTTTTGGTGAATAAAAAAGAATTAATAAATTGTTAACCTTCTAAACTACCATTATAATCAATTTCAGTAAGTTCTTATTAGTGTCATTACAATGCAAACTACAAGCAAAAGTTAAGAATACCATAAAGTCCTTTGAGGAAAACTCTTGGTCCACACAGGGGCCCCACATGTTAATGAAAAGAACACAGGCCCAGAGGATTTCTGGTTGCAAGTCGGGTGGAATAAGCTCCCATCACCCCCTCTCTCCCAATGAAGGCAAATCTGAGATATTGACAGATGCATGGAATGACTATTTGAAGACTCTGAAAAAGAAATAGAAAAAGTTGTAGATAAAGACTAGAACTCAAAATACTATGGAACCAGTGAAATCTCCATTTATCACGCAATATTCCCCAGGCTGGACTCAAAGCAATGATAAGGTACTAAAGATCCATGCGGGGAGGGGGGCAGATGACAAATTCCCCATTTCCTCTTCTTTTCTTTTCTCTGTTTGCTCACTCCCTAGCCCGAGGCAATCTACAGTGGCTGTGGTGACAGGCAGTGGAGACAGCAGGGGGGAGGAGGGGTGGTGGAAAGCACCTAAAACTGAGGGAGGTAAGCTTCCTTTGAAGCCTTGGTCCAAAAGGCTGGGGTAAACACCTACTGCTTTTTTTTTTTTTCCTATGTCAATACTTCTGCTGTTTGACCCTGAACAAGGGCACAGATGTGGGCAGTGTATAACAGAAGGGGGCAACTAAAGCCCCAGCTTTCTGGTCAGAGGACCAAAAAAAAGGAGACCCAGGTAACCAGATAGTAAAGGAAGACTGCAGAGAGGGAAGGGCCCAGCACCCAATAACACTGTTTATAAACTTCTGAGTTTACTCCCAACCCAAGCCATGTATGTGGGGATCTGACCATAAAGAGCATATCAAAGAGTTTGAGAACTGCACAAAAGACCACTAGGCTTCCCATAGGGTGGTACAGAGGATGGACAAATCCAAACAGCAGTGCAAAGACTTTTAAAACAGGGCAGACATTGAAACCGTAATCTACAAACGACTGGTCAGAATTTCTAGCCTAAACCTAACTGCACTGGTTGCATGCTTAAAAAAAAAGAAATTATTCATAGATTTAAACAAGACACAAATCTCATTAAAATTTAAAGTGTCCTGAATATAATCCTAAATTATTTGTCACGTGAAGAATCAAGACGATGTCAGTCACATGAAAAAGACAGTCAATGCATGACAATGCAGAGATGACAGAGACGTTAAAATTATCTGAGAAAGACTTTAAAGTAGTTGTAAAATGCTCAAGGAAGTAAAGGTGAACACTCTTGAAATAAAATGGTAGAAAGTTTCAGCAAAGAAATAGAAGATACAAAGCAGAAGCAAAAAAACAAACAAAAACCCTCACTGGATAGGCTCAATAACAGATTAAAAGTGACAAAGGAAAGATTCAGTAAACTTGAAGATATAGTGATAGAATCCAAGCTGAACAACAAAGAGGAAAAAAAAATTTAAAAAAAAATGCTCAAAGCTTCAGGTTCCTGTGTAATAACACTAAAAAAGTTAACATTGTGTCATTTAAAGTCCCAAAGAGAAGAGAGACTGCAGTGCAGGAAAAAATACTTGAAGGGCGACTGGGTGGCTCAGTCAGTTAAGTGACCGACTTTGGTTCAGGTCGCGATCTCACAGTTTGTGAGTTTGAGCCCCGCATTGGGCTCTGTGCTGACAGCTCAGAGCCTGGAGTCTGCTTCCAATTCTGTGACTCCCTCTCTCTCTCTCTCTGCCCCTCTCTTGCTCTGTCTCTCTCCCTGTCAAAAATAAATAAACATTAAAAAAAATTTTTTTTTTAAATATTTGAAGACATGATGGCTGACAACCCCACAAATCTGCCAAAAGATATAAACCTACAGATTCAAAAAGATGGGCAAGTTTAAGCAAAATCAACTGAAAGAAATCAATTCCAAAACAAATCAGACTCAAACTGCTGAAAACTATAGACGAAAAACTCCTGAAAGCATCCAGAAAAATCACTTATAAGGGTACAATGATTTGAATGACTGTGGATTTCTCATCAGAAACTAGAGGCCAGAGGAAGTAACAGTATTTTTAAAGTGCTAAAAGAAAAGATATACCCAGGAGTCTACGTGAAAATATCCTTCAAATAAAATAATGACACACTCAAATGAAGGTAAATTAAGATAATTTCTTGTTAGCAGATGTGCTCTAAAATTGGAAAAGAAAGTTCTTCAAACACATAAAAAAAGACACCAGAAGAAAATCTGGAATATTAGAAATGAAGGAAGAACAAGAGAAATGGCAAATGTCTCTATAAATATAATACTTCTCTTACTGAGTTCTTTAAAATATGTTTGACAGTTGGAAGTAAATATAACACTGTCTGGTGAGATTTACAATCTTTGCAGATGATATATACAAGACAAGTACAACACAAGAGAGACAGGTAAAGGAACGCTTATACAACTCTGTCTAATAACAGCAGAACAGAAACTCTTTTGAAGTGCATGTGGAACATTCACCAAGACACAACATATCCTGGGTCATAAAAACCTCAAATTAAAAAAAAAAATTGAAACCACAAAAAATTTGGTCTCTGACAATAACAGAATTAACTAGATATCAATAATAAAACAGGAGAATCTCCAAACAATTGGAAATCAATCAACACCTTCTAAACAGCCCATGGGTCAAAGAGAAAGTCTCAAAGGAAATTAAAAAATATTGAAGTGAACAAAAATGAAAGCATAATATATCAAGATGTGTGGAATACAGCTAAAGCAGTGCCTAAGGGAAATTTATGTCATAAAGTGTTTATATGAGTAAAGAAAGGTCTCAAATCAACAAGCTAAGTTTCTATCTTTAGAGATTAGAAAAAGAAGAGAAAAATAAATACAAAGCAAGCAGAGGAAGGAAGTAATAAAAATACGGGCAGAAATCTATTAAACTATAAACAGAAAAAACAACAAGAGAGAAAAATCAAAGAAACCAAAAGTTGGTTCTTGGAAAAGATCAATAAAAGTGATAAATCTCTACTCAGAAAGACAAAAATAAACAAACAAACAAACAAACAAACAAATAAATAAAGACAAAAGAAGCAAATTACCAATATCAGGAATGAAATTATCATTACACACTCTGCAGACATTAAGAGGATAGTAAGGGAATACTATCAGCAATCTACACACAAAAATTCAACAACTTAGATAAAAGACAACAAGTGCATGAAAACCACAAACATTCAAAACTGCCAAGATGAAACCGATAACCTGAATAGTACTGGAACTTTAATAAAACTGAATTCGTAATTAGAAAACTTCTAAGAAAGAAATTCTCTAGGCCCAGATGGTTTCACTGGTGGTTTTTACCAAATGTATAAAGAATAAATAACATCAATTCTACATAATCTCTTGCAGAAAACAGAAGAAGAAAACAAAACAACAAAACAAAACAAAACAAGCAAAAAAACCTCCCACACTTCCCAGCTCAGTTTGATAAAGCCAGAATAACCCTGATATCAAAACCAGTCAAAGATAATATAAGAAAACTGTAGGCCAATATAGCTCATGAACATAGATACAAAAATCCTCAACAAAATATCAATTAATTGAATCCAGCAGTATAGAAAAAGAACCATACATCACAATCAAGTGTGGGTTTGTCCTGGAAATGCAAAGGTGGTTCAATATTTGAAAATCAGTCAGTGTAATCCACCATATTGACAACCTAAAGAACAAAACCCAGGGGCACCTGAGTGGCTCAGTCCGTTGAGCCTCCGACTTCAGCTCAGGTCATGAGCTCATGGCTCGTGAGTTCGAGCCCTGAGTCGGGCTCTGTGCTGTCAGCTCAGAGCCTGGAGCCTGCTTCGGATTCTGTGTCTCCCTCTCTCTCTGCCCCTCCCCCACTCATGCTCTCTCTCTTTCAAAAATAAATAAACATTCCAGAAAAAAAAATTAAAAAAAAAAAAAGAACAAAACCCAGATAATCATATCAGCTAACACAGAAAAAAGCATCTGATAAAGTTCAACATCCATTCATGTTAAAATTGCTCAGCAAACTAGGAACAAAAGAGAGTATACTCAACCTGGAGAGGACATGTACAAAAACCCATAAGTAATATCACACTTAATGGTGAAAGACTGAATGCACTTTCCTTAAGATCAGGAACAAGGCAAGGATGTTTACCCATACCAGTCCTTTTCAACATTGTATTGGAAGTCCTAAGTGTGCAATAAGGCAAGAAAAAAAAAAAGTCACACAAAGTACACAAGAAATAGAACCACTCTTTTCCTCAGACTCCTAGAACTAATAAATAAGAAATAAGATCGCAAATAGAAAGTCAATGCAATTGTATGTATATGTACTAGCTATGAAAACTGAAAACCACAGTTTAAAAAGAATACCAGTTATAGTAACTGTAAAAAGTGAAACACTTAGGACTTGATCTAATAAAACAAGTATAGAATCTGTATGCTATAAAGTACAAAACACTGATGAAAGAAATCAAAGAAGACCTAAAAAAATGGAGAGATACACCATCATGTTCATGAATTGGAAGACTCAAAGTAAGGACTCACAGTAAAGATGTCAACTCTCCAAATTTATCTCTGGATTCAATGCAAAAATGATCTAAATTCCAGTATATGTATATATTTTGCAGATACAGATAAGTTAATTCTAAAATTTATATGGAAGGCCAGAAGAATTATACTAGCTAAAACAATTTTTGAAAAGAATTAGAAAGTTGGAGGAATCATACTCCCCAATTTGAAGAATTATTATAAAGAAGCTTCAGGAATCAAAGCAGGTATGCCATTAGACACAGATCAATGGAAGAAATTAGAAGGTACAGAAATAGACCACAAAAATATGGTCACTGATTTTTTGACAAAGGTGCAAAGGCAATCCAATGGAGAAAGAGTAGTATTTCAACAAATGATGTTAAAACATCATTGGGCATACATAGGCAAAAAAATGAACCTTGACCTACACATTACATCTCACCAAAAATTTTTTCTCAAATTGATCGCAGATCTAAACATGAAGCATAAAACTATTAACTTAAAAAATTTTTTTTAATGTTTATTTAGTTTCTGAGAGAAAGAGAGAGACAGAGCATGAGCAGGTAAGGGCAGAGAGACACACACACACACACACAGAATCTGAAGCAGGCTCCAGGCTCTGAGCTGTCAGCACTGAGCCCCATGTGGGGCTCAAACCCATGAACCGTGAGATCAAGACCTGAGCTAAAATCAGATGCTCAACCGACTGAGCCACCCAGGTGCTCCTAACTATTAACTTTTTAAAAAAACATAATAGAAAATCTCCATGACCTGGAGTTAGACAAAGAATTCCTAGACATAACACCAAAACAGAATCCATAAAGAAAAAATTGATAAATTAGACTCCATCAAAATTAATATCACTTTCTCTTTGAAAGAGACTTTAACAATATCCATGAACAATATGAGGGAATGAAGAGACAAGCTACAAGTGGGAGAAAATATTAGCACATCACATATCTGACAAAGGACTTCTATTCAAAATAAATTATGAACTCTCAAAACTCAACTGTAGGAAAACAATCCAATTAATAATAGGTAAAATATCTGAACACACATTACACCAAAGAAAATAAGCATATAAAAAAATGTTTAACATCATGAACTGTAGGGAAATGCAATGAAAATCACAATAAGATACCACTATCTACCTAAAAGAATGACTAAAAATTTTTTTAAAAATTTTTAATGTTTATTTATGAGAGACAGAGAGAGAGAGAGAGAGAGAGAGAGAGAGAAAGAGCGTGAGCAGGGAGGGGCAGAGAGAGAGAGGTAAACACAGAATCCGAAGCAGGCTCCAGGCTCTGAGCTGTCAGCACAGAGCCCAACAGGGGGCTCGAACTCACAAACCGCAAGATCATGACCTGAGCTGAAGTCAGATGCTTAACCAACTGAGCCGCCCAGGCGACCCATGACTAAAACTTTTTAAACTGACAATACCAAGTGTTGGCCAGGATGTGGAGCAAGGGGAACACCTGTTCATTGCTAATGGGAAGGTAATACTGCAAAAACAAGTTAGGAAGTTTCTTAAAAAGTTAAACATATACTTAACATATGACCTAGCAATCCTGCTTCTAGGTATCTACTCTAGAGAAATCAAAACTTATGCTCCTACAAAAACCTGTATATGAATGTTTGTAGAAATTCTATGCATGTCTTCAGTTATGTGGCAATTACCTTTTCCTGGGAAAAGGTATGCACTTGCAAATATGCATGTATGCACACACACATGTGCACACACGCACACAAGCCACGAGGGGAAAAGGTCAGCCAAATGTGTGCAATCTCATCAAGGTGCTTTCTCCTGCAGATAAACATGTCCAGCTACACATCCCTCCCCTACACCACTACATCTCTGAGTTCAAGATCTCCTCAACTGGGATTGACTGATTTGGGGATGCAAAGAGAACAAAGGCAAAAACAAGGAACAATAGAAGAATTAAGAAAAACCCACTAAAACATCAGAGCCTCTGAACTCATCACTTGGAAGACACACTTGGGACTAGTCATAAATACAGAATTGCCTTGGCTGTCTACTCCCTCCACTCACCTGCTCTTTGGGATTTTACATAGATACCATTTCAACTGAAGCAAAAAGAAAAAAAGTTCAAGCACTCACCTAACTCTGTGTCAAAGTCTTTGCTCTTGTCTGGTTAATAGACCAAAATTTAAAAATAAGCTGAAGTCTCAGTGCATCTGGGTGGCTCAGTTGGTGAAGCATCCGACTTCGGTTCAAGTCATGATCTCATGGTTCCCGGGTTCAAGTTCCACATCAGGCTCTGTGCTGACAGCTCAGAGCCTGGAGCCTACTTCGGATTCTGTGTCTCCCTCTCTCTTTGCCCCTCCCCCGGGTACACTCTGTCTCCCTCTCTCTCAAAAATAAATAAACATTAAAAACATTTTTTTAAAAAAATAAGCAGGAGTCTTAATGCATTTCTTAGCAAAGTTTCATACCTCTAATTTAAGTCACTGAGAAATGCAGGAAATTAAGTTAGAGACCATGAGGGTAAGTTAGACTACCTTTTTTTGTTTGTTTATGTATTTTTGAGAGAACGAGTGCAAGTACAGGCACGCTAGCAGGACAGGAGCAGAGAGAGGGAGACAGAGGATACAAAGCAGGCTCTTTGCTGACAGCAGCAAGACATATGTGGGGCTCAAACTCACAAACCGAACCATGAGATCATGACTTGAGCCGAAGTCAAACGCTCAACTGACTGAGCCACCCAGGCGCCCTGCTTTTTTTTTTTTTTTTTTTTTTTTTTAACGTTTTACTTATTTCTGAGAGACAGAGAGAGATGGAGTGTGTGCAGGGGAGGGGCAGAGAGAAAAGGAGATACAGAATCTGAACCAGGCTCCAGGCTCTGAGCTGTCAGCACAGAGCCCAGTGCAGGGCTTGAACACACAAACTGCAAGATCATGACCTGAACCAAAGTCAGACGCTTAACTGACTGGGTCACCCAGGCACTCCTTAAAAACATTCTTTTTAATGTTTTGTTTCAGGTGCCCCAATTTTAAAGGAGAAAAAATAGAGGCTCATTTGATGGTGGAATATTTTCTGTGCTCTCTTCCATCAATCACCCCCCAGTGTCCTGTTGTTTCTAGTGATGTAGAGACTAAAGGAAAATATTGGCTAAAGCTAGGAAGGCACAGACCAAGGATGACCACACAACAGGCAACAGTTGAGCCAAAGAAAAACTCTGACTCCATGAACCCTTAGTAAAGAGTTAAATACACATTGCTGGGGTGGGGGGCGGGGGACAGAGGACAGAATCACTCCTGTACATCCTGTGGTGGCACTCCCCTAGCTGGACTCTTACCCATCCAATCTATTCTGCTCACTCAATTACATACAATAAAATGCACTGGTTTAAAGGGTACATTTTGATAAGTTCTAACAAATATGTACACCCACATAACCACCCAACAGTCAAGATACAGAATATTTTCCATCTTGCCAAAAAGTTGACTTGTGCCCCAACTCAGTAGATCTGATCTGCTCTCTGTCACTAAAGATTTACCTTTTCTAGAGTTTCATATGAATGCAATTATACCATATATACTCTTTCATGTCTGGCTTCTTTTAGCATAATGCTTTTGAGATACAACTATGTTGCTAGATGTATCATTTCTTTTTATTGTTGAGTAGGTTTCTATTATATGGATAGCATGGATATACCAAATTTGTTTATCCATGCACATAACGGTGGACATTTGGTTGTTTGCAGTTCAAGCAGCAATGAATACTGGTGTGTAAGTTATTGTGTGGACATTTACAACTTTAATTTCTCTCGGGGAACTAACTAGAAGTGGAATGGTTGAGTCATTTGGAAAATGTATATTTAACTTATAAACTGCCAAACTGTTCTCCAGATTTATTTACAATTTTGCATTCCCAGCAACAATGTAGGAGTATCTCAGTTGCTCCGTATCCTTGCCAAACTTGATATTGTCAGTCAGTCTTTTTAATTTTATCCATTCTAATATGTAGAGGTCAACTGAGGTATCACTGGGGGGGGTCAATTTGCATGATCCCTTTTCAAGTATTTGTTGACAATCTGTATATCTACTTTTCTAAAGTATCTGTTAAAAAATACTTGTCAATTATTTATTGGATTATCTTCTTATTGAGTTATAAGAATTATATTTATCGTGAATAAAAGTCCTTTGTCAGACATATGTATTATGAATATTTTCTCCCAGTCTTCTGGCTTGCCTTTTTAATTGTCTTCACTATATTTTTCAAGTAGGAGAAATTTTCAATTTTGATGAATTCTTATTTATCAATATTTTCTTTTATGGTTCATGTATCTTGTATCCTAAGAGATATTTTCCTATCCAAAGGTCATGAAGATTTTCTCTTCTGTTTTTTTGTAGAAGTTTTATGTTACCTTTAATTTAGGTTTATGATCTGTTTTAAGTAAATTTTTGTGTATTGCATGAGGTTAAGGCCACTATTCATTTTTAGTACAGTAATCTAGGGTTGTGGGGGTAAGGCAAATGGGTGAAGGGGGTTAAAAAGTACAAACTTCCAGCTGTAAAATAGTAAAATATATAAATATAAAATATAAATGTATATAAAACACAAAAAAAGTCCTGCAGTTGTAATGTACAGCATGGTGACTATAATTAATATACAATACTGTATTATATATTGGATAGTTGCTAAGAGAGTAGATATTAAAAGTTCTCATCACAAGAAAAAAAATTTTATAACTATGTATGGTGATGGATGTTAAGTATACTTACTGTGGTGACCATTTTGCAATATACACAAACATCTGATCATTATGTTGTACACCTGAAACTAATATAATGTTATATGTGAATTATATATCTCAATTAAAAAATGTATTTAATAAAAACAAAGTCCAAGCTTTCTACTGAAAAAAATTAATTTTTTAAAAAAAGGCTATCTGGTTGTTCCAGAACTATTTGTTGAAAAGATTGTCTTATCCTACATGAAGTAACCTGGCATCTCTGTCAAAAATGAATTGACCATATATTTGTGGGTCTTTTTTTTTTTTTTTTAAGGTTTTATTTTTTTTTTTTTTTGAGAGAGAGCGCATGAGCAGGGGAAGGGCAGAGACAGAGGAAGACAAAGGATGCAAAGAAGCGGGCTCTGTGCTGACAGCAGTGACCCTGATGCAGGGCTCAAACTTATGAATCATGAGATCATGACCCGAGCCAAAGTCAGATGCTCAACTGAACTGAGCCACCAGGTGCCCCTATTTGTGGGTCTTCTTATAGCATCCCTGTCCCCTGTCCTTTACCATGTCTCTTCCTTTTTCAAGGATCTATAATGGCTCCTCATTGTCCATCAAAACAAGTATAAAATTTCCATTCTTAACAGCCAAAGTACTTCCAACAACTTTTGGGTTCAGTTGGACCTACCTCAACTCCACCTCCCCGCCCCTCCACCCCCCCCCCCCATTCCATTCCCTGAATACAGCATTATCGGCACTGCCCTATCATCCTGGGGATCCATGCCACTCTTCCTGTCAGCCTAGGATGCTCCTCTTACCATCCTCAAAACATTGCCTGCTCTTCTCCAGCCATGAAGCATTCCTTGATAATTGTATGTATCAAAAGATTTCTTCTCTCACTGTCTATAGTTCTCATTATACTTACAATACATGCCAATATCATACTCTTCCATCCTTAAATGTGATTCAATATTCATTCCAAAGAGCTACTGAGGCTCTACCATGGCAAAGCATGGTGGTAGGCACCTCACAAGGAGAAAGAAATGAAAATAAAGGGTCATCATTGCCCAGAGACTTACAGACTAGTGAGGAAAGAATCAAGTAAACAGACAAAAATAATTCAATATATGCTCTCTCATACCATTCACTATAACACGTTATAATTGTTTCATGATGTACATTTTGTGTCCCTCAAATAAATATTTCAGTATGTAGCTCCAGAAGGACTCATTTTTTTCCTTAAAGTTTATTTTGAGAGAGACAGAGACAATGCGAGTGGGGGAGGGGTAGAAAGAGAGGAAGAACAGAGAATCCCAAGCAGGCTCTGCACTGTCAGCACAGAGCCTGACATGGGGCACAAAACCATGAAATGGTGACCTGAGCCAAAACCAAGAGTCAGACACCCCTAAAAGGACTCATTTTAAAACAAAGCTACAATACTATTCTTATACCTTAAATATTGTATTTACATCAATATCATCAACTACCTAGTGTTAAAATTTCCTTAATTATCTCATAAATGCTTGTTTACAGTTGGGTTTGTCTACACTGAAATCCAAATAAGGTCCATAATTAGAACTGGTTGGTATTTCTCTAAGTTTCTTTTTAGATTCCAGTGCCCCTCTTCTCTGCAATTTATGTGAAAAACCAGATTGTTAGTCTTTAAGATTGCCCGGATTTTGCTCATTATATGCCTGTAGTGTCTGTCATTTAATTTGTTTCTCTGTCCTCTGTATTTCCTGTAAATTGATAATCACATCTAGAAGCTTGAGCAACTTTAGGTTGGTTTTAGCTGGCTAAGAAAATTTCAACAGAGGTGTGCGCCTTTGTCCCCCGCATTAGTAGGCCTAAATGATCACTGCCTACATCCATTAATTAAGCAGGGGTTGCAAAATGGTAATACTCCATTCTATCATCACTTCTTAATTTATGAGCTGGAATTCTTCTATAAAGAGAAACTCCCTTTCTTAACAATTTGATTATGCTGAGATACAGCTCATGCAGGAAAGACAGGGTAAACGCTTGATTCTTTCTCTTTGTTTATCTGTTTTCAAAATAATGAATTCATTCTCTGGCACCATTAGAGGGTGAGCAATTATGTGAGTTTATTATTATTAACTCATGGATCTAAACATGTTTGATGTATTTTAAACCGTTGCAGTTACTATCCTATTAATGCTCAAATTGCCCCAGTGGGCAAAGTCTTCAGTTTGGCTCTCAAGTCCTTTGATTGTGGCTCCAGTTGTCTTTGACAGCTTCTTTGCTTTCTGGTATGATAAAAAAGAAAAAAAAAACAAAAACAAACAAACAAACAAACCCAAAAACCTTCAGGCACAAGTTGTACATTTCCTGACCCAAATTTGGAAACAATCATTTCTACTAGGAGTCCCGGGTCCCTTTAGTGAGAAATGGGGTATTTAGAAACCACAAACTATGTGCTAGAGATGCTCACTGCTACACTATCCCTTGGCCTTTCAGTTGACACAGATAGGAAATTTTTTTTTTCCCAACATGAACTACATGATAAGCCCATAAACACTTCCATCTCAAATTCATAACTATGGAGTTTTTACTTAACTTCCATCAATTTTACATCTGGATCTTCTTTCTCCAATGGCTTAAATCTCAGTCCTCAAAGACCCCAATGTAATTACTCATTTGCTTTATCCTACAATAGACAACAGCCTCAAATTAACATCATCACTACCACTCATGATATAATAGAACAGAGTAACTCCACTGGAAGTATACAATCAAACTACTGTACTTTAAAGTACTTGGAATAGTTACTCTGTATAGTCATGCTGCCAATCTGAAACACAGTTAAGTTCATTTGTTTCATTTTGCTTTCAATTTTTAGGGATTGCTTAAAAAAATACCATAGGTTTACAATTATGTATAATATTTTCTCAGTTCCAAAGTCGAGTCTCCAACACAAGGTGTGGTTAAAAGAAGTCTAGCTCCTATCTCTGTCCCTATCATCTGATTCCCTTCCACCAAAAGTAACCATTTTAAAAACTTTTATCATTTATATTTCCATTGTTCTTGTTAAATATCAAAGGAATTGATGTTTAGTATCAATTTAACAATTGATACTGTACATACTTTCTCTACCTTGCTCTTTTCATGTAACAATATATATAAAGATTACATGGCCTTTGAGACAGTCTGCAATTTTTTTTTATAGCCGCATAGTGCTCCATTGTGTGAATGTACCATAGTTTCTCTAAGTCAGTCAAATTAGTGGGCATTTGGGCTGCTTCTGGTCTTTTACTGTGCCAATAAATAACCTTCTACATGAGTATTTTCCTGTTTTTGCCAATTTATCTGTAAGATAATTTCTTACAAGCTGGACTGTTGAAGAAAAGGACTATCTAATTTTGTTAGGTATATAAATTCCCCTCCATGGAGGTTAAACTGTTTTTCATTTCTACCAGCAATGTAAATTGCCTGTTTCCCTGCAGCTCCACCAACAGTGTATGTTGTCAGACTCTTATCCTGATAGGTAAGAAATGATAGTGGTTTTAATGTACACTTCTTCTATGATGAGCAAAGTTGAGTGTCTTCTCATAGCTTTAAGAGATACTTGATTTCTTTTCTGTGAACTGTTTGTTTATATCTGTAGTTCATTTTTCTATATGGTTATTGGGGTTTTTTTTTTCCTCTTTCATTTTTAGAAGCTCATTATTTATTTGTCTACGGCATAAAGTACAGATATTTTCTTTTTCCCAATGAGTCATTTGCTTGACTTTTTTTTTTTTTTTACATGCAAAAGCATTTTGTTTTCAGGTGCCCTAATTTATCAATGTTATGTTTTATTGGTTCTCTATTTTTGAACCTAGAAGTTTTCTTCAGCTTGAAGTTAAAAAAGGAATTAACTCATGTTTTTCTTCTAGAACTTAACACGGTATTAATGATCTTCACCCTTTTGCCTTCAGGCCCTTAGAGTATATACAAAAAGTCTTATATCCAATCAATTCACAAGTTGTAAGCAACTAATTTCTCATTTTAAAAGTCAAACGTCTGATGTAGTTCACGTAGTCTTTCTGGTAATGCTATTCTTTCACATGCATGATCCCTTGGATTGTACAGGCAAAGCACAGAGACATGCATGTGAATGTATCATTGTGTTTTCCTTTACGGAGCTCCCCTGTGTCACCTGCAGTCATAACGTCAGGTGAAATCCAAACCACCAAGGGCCTCAAATACCAAGAGAGAGCTAGAGTCAAGGCATTTTATTCCATCTCTATCCAGGGAATGAACAGCAAAGGAAATCTAGGAGCAAGGGAATAATGAATTCTACCTAGGGCCAATTGGGATCTGCCAAGTGGCCAGGGTGAGTTGGGGGTACTCGTGCAGTCCTTTTGTGGGTGTTTTTGTGGAAGAAAGAAGAACTTTGGTTGAATGAGCAGCTGCAGCCAGCTGCTCAGGGAAGCTCTGCCCAATGCCCTGGCATCATGGGCATGGCCTGTTTTGTGAAGTGCATCCAATTTAGGAATGGGGAACAGTTTCTAACGTCCCTTTCCAGACACAGATCATGTTTCCCATCTAAAACATTTCTTCATCAATAGGCTTTTAGGAGAATGACTTCCACAACTGCAGTCTGGTATGTGGTTAGACAATAGCCTCACTTCTTTGGATTTCAAAATAAGACCACAAAAAAGATCTGATTTTTTTTTTATGTTAAAATATATAAATCAATGTTACTCAGATATTTGATAATAATCTAAGAGGAAATAATAACCAGGCCTAGCTGGCTTCTAATATAAAGCAGTGTATCTTAGGGGCGCCTGGGTGACTCAGTCAGGTTGAGTGCCCAACTCTTGATTTCGGCTCAGGTCATGATCTCGCGGTTCGTGGAATTGAGCCCCGCGTGGCGCTCTGCACTGACAGCGCGGAGCCTGCTTGGGCTTCTGTCTTTGCCCTTCCCCGTGTGTGTGCATGAGCGCTCTCTTTCTCAAATAAATGAACACACGTTTAAAACAAATTTTAAAAAATAAAGCACTGTATCTTATACCTAGTCATAGAAGAATCACATATATATATAATCACTCTGCTCTCCTGACAAGTATTCCAGGTAATCCTAATGCAGGTTTCCTCATTTCCCAGTTTTTTTGGGAAAACCAAATAAAACAAAACAAAAACAAACTCTGCTCAAAAGTCTAAATCCTCTGAAAGTCTACCTTACCCCCAAATTTCTTAAACTGCCTTTTTTGTCCCCAGGTTCTGAAACACTCTGACACTGATGATTATTTTGTTGACGGTTTTCTCCTTGGCAGGCATCTTTCACAATGCCTGGCACACAATATGTATGTCATACCTGTTTGTTACATGAAGGAATGCGAATCTAGGGCAAGTGGGCATCTACATGCAAGGGATGACATTCTCATGCCACACACAACACTTGACTCAAAATGGATGAAAGACCTAAATGTAGGAGCTAAAGCTATAACACTATCACAAAGCATGGGTGCACATCTTCATGACCTTGGATTGGGCCATGGTTTCTCAGATGGGACACCAAGGGCACGAGCAATCAAGAAAGAAACAGATATATTGGACTTCATCAAAACTAAACCTTTATGCCTCAAAGGATATTATCAAGACAAGTGAGAAGACAACGCACACAACAGGAGGAATACACATCTATCGCCTGCTTCCATGCTTCCTATAAAAATATTCCCCAGCGCCCACTCCAAAACCACTATTCTCCATCATTTCTTTTCTAGCCTTCTGTCTCTGGTCTTTTCCATTTCTTCTCATCTTTCTTTTCTTTTTGCTCTCACCCCGTTCCTCCTTTTTCTTATTCTGTGTCTAGGGAATGCAATTTATATTTTTATTTTTATAAATAGGATTCTGGTTTTTTGTGTTTCTTTTCTTTTTTCTTTTTTTCTTTTCTTTTCTTTTTTTCCTAACATCACCAGGGAATTTGTTTGAGGGTTAAAGATCCTGGGTACCACAGAGTCTTTGCCATACTACAGGTCGCCCGCTTCTGTGTACTTACCCAAGGCTCACGAACAGACACACACAAAGTAGGCCTTTGATCCTGAAAATGGAGGGATCCCACTGGGATGAGGATAAATATTTATCTCTATTTGCTTTTTTCTGTTGGGCCTGGTTTCTGGCTTGCCCAATGTCCTATTTGGCCAAAGACCAGCCAGGTCAGGAAAAGATCACTCCACAGTTCTAGCCTTGAAAACATGCGGGAAGAGCCTCCAAACAGTTCCCATATGAATCTTAACAGGGTCATCTGAGTACACGATGAGTATAAGGAAATATGTAGGGAGAAAAGACATTCTCTGCACTCATGCTAAGTTACAGCAGAAAACCAAATATAGAATAATCTCTTATGAATTTCTTCCCATGCCCTTACCTAAGGAAAGATAAGAGATATTCCAGAAAGTCCTAGGAGGACTGAAAAGCTATCTTGCGGCCACAGTGGAGGAAGAAGTGAAAAGGGTTTGATGTCACAAAGGTCACCATTTTCAAGCCCCAGTTTTGCTACCTATGAGCCACGCTTCACTTTCCTAAGCTGCCAAACAAAGATAATAAAAGCTTGCCTTACAGGGTTGTTGAAAGGATTTACAGACATGATGCATGGAAAGCACAGGGCGTAGCTCCTGGGACATAGCAAGCAATTCAATTTTGGTAGAAATATTACCTATGTCCCACTGTGTCTCTAGTAACAGGTCTAGGGTTCTAAAGCTTCAGATCACCATGTTCCTAAACTGGGAGCCACAGAAAAGAAGATGAGTTGTTCTCTGGCTCTCAAAGGGAGACCTGCCCTTTAAAAAGGGCGTGTAATCACCTCTCCTGCAAACCAAACTCATTGTTCACTGGAAGGCGAGATCTATCAAAAGCCAGTTGTTGGCTCCACTGGGCATACTGCGTGTTGGGAAAGCACAACAAACAGATTCCCAACGCCACTGCCTTTGCAAAGAGCCTGGGCAGGCAGAAGTTTGTCACTCCCAGTGTTGCCATCACCACCATCACTGCAATGTTGGTACCGCCACGACAACCACTGTGGCCATCGCCTCCTCCACTAGTAATACCATCGACCCAATCATCAGGACCTTCCCCCATCACAACCACCACTACCATCATTATCACCACAGGGCATCAATCAAAACCCCAGCTACTAAAGAAGGAATGACTGAAGGTAAAGCTGTTTAGCATGAAGCCTTAAGGAAGGTTCTATTTGGTGGACTTCTGAATCACGTGTGCAAACAGGATCACACCCATCTCTCAGCAGGAACAAAAATGGCCCCACCTAAAGCTACTTGCCGAAGCAACTGCCAATGAGCTTGAGAGAGATTCTCAGAGGGGCAATCTCCCTCTTCCCCTTCCCTACACTCACAGAGCAACGGCTGGGAGACGGTTCTCAGGCCCCCAAGTGGATCTCTAACATGGTTTTGTACTGGGGCTGCTCACCGTATCCCCACATGCAGGGGCCAGAAGGCTAGGGCTGGGTGGGATGCGAGAGTAGCCCCGGCCTCGTAACCGGAAGGACTGGCTGTGTTTCCACGCGCGAGCAAGAGGCTGCTGTGCACTCCTCAGCCAGGAGTTCTGTTCCAATGACTTGAAGTCCAATGGCAAAACAGTTTTGCCAGGACTCCTATGGGAGGCTCATGTCTTGGAAGACGAGGCAGGCATTTACTAGTGCCCCGCCTGTCGCCATGAGGAAAACTGAAACAATATCCGTTTAAAATATCTTTCACAGAGATTTTGCCGTATTTTCCTTTGAAGACGTAACAAATCTCGAAGAACCTTGCCCACATTTTAAAAAATGGGTCACAACTTTTTGCTAAAATAAAAAGAAGCTATTTTTATTTCCTTGTATCCTTGTAACTTAACAGTTATAAACAGCTAAACTGAATTTTTAATTATCCTTTTTAAGACTTTTAAAGCGTAAAGGTTATTCCTAGGCTGACATTGAATATGCCAGGTCTGTAGCTAGAAGCAAATTTTTATAGCGGGTTATAAACCCCTGAAATATGAGTTTATATTGGAAAAGCTGAAGCAACCTTAACTCTAAGTACGCCGATGGGCGCCACTTTAATTACAGTCCCAGAATCGAATAAAACACAGTCTCTCTTCTACAGTAGCATCACAAAGAACCCCATTAACTCTCCAATTACTAAATGAGGAAACAACATTTTCTAGAACCCAAGCCAAGGAAAAAAAGAACAGTGCATGTTCCAACTTAAAACCTTAAAACTGGGCTTCAAAGTCACAGTCTGCCTAAGGAGGCACTCCCCTGCACGGTAATGTTTACTTCACTTATTTAAAACAAGTGAGTGTCTTTGCCAAGGCTTACATAAGGCTATTTGTTTAACAAATAAAGATGTGTGTTTCCTGGAGTGTTTCTAATTGGGGTTTCAGATCCCACCTCCTAGGAAATTCTGGGCTTGGATACCTCCCGCACGCATGATGCCTTTGACCATGTGGGTATCCCATACTGAGGGGAGTGGAGGGTCTGGTGTTCATAAGGGAGCAGGCACATGGCAAAATCTACAGAACAAATGGTTTGTGTCCCAGCAACGCATCCATCACGCTTTCAACAGGAAAGAAAACTGGGGAAGGTCAAAACGATATCCAGTAGGATTGGTAAATCGAGCTATTCAGTAGGCAAGCAAACATTAAAAATAGCAACTTGGGGGAGGCCAATCTTCCCTCATCTCCTCCCTTCTCTCTCTCCCTCCTGCCTCCCCAATCTGCCCTCCTGCCCCCGCTGTCTTTGCAAGAGCAGTTAAGCAGCCCAGTTCTCAAAGCCACGATAACTTCTTGGGAAACGCCAGGGCAAAATCAAAGATTCTTTGGCTGGGCGTGTAATGTAAAACTTGAAGTTGTTCCTGTTAAATAAAAACAGCCATGTTAATTTTGGTGCCATTGAAAACACAGGAAAATGCTGTTGCCAAATGGAAAAGGGGGAAAAAAATAGCTTACCAAATGGGAAGCAGTTGTATTTTCAAGACTTGAGAAGGGTAAATGACAAAAACTAGACAGTGAAATTGAAAGAGGAAAAAGAGATGTAAAAGAATGGTTGTTTTCTCTTTTTAATTCTCTTCCTCCATCAAGGTAAAGGAATGCACCCTCAGTTCCCTGGAGGAGACAGCGAACTCAAGTCTCGGGGTTCACTGCCTTGCTCTGTAAATAACGAAAAGCCTTACCAGCCCAAGCTCCTGGTCCCACCCTTCTGCAAGTGCTCTCAATAACACACTCCCATGGTTTACAGATTCCGTGAGCCACGCGGCAACCAGAAAAAATATTCTGTACTCAAGATCCTGCTCTGAGCTGAATGTGACAAACAGTTGGAAGAGCATAATCGTGGAGGCAGAAGTTGTTGGGGCGCCTGGGTGGCTCAGTCGGTTGGGCGACCAACTTCGGCTCAGGTCATGATCTCACAGTTTGTGAGGCCCCCGTGTCGGGCCCTGTGCTGACAGTTCAGGGCCTGGAGCTTGCTTCGGATTCTGTGTCTCCCCCTCTCTCTACCCCTCCCCTGTTCACGCTCTGCGTCTCTCTGTCTCTCAATAATAAATAAACGTTAAAAAAAAAAAAAAAGAAATTGTTTATTTTCTGGTTCCACTTGAAAGTTAGCAACTATTCCCAGCAGTGTTTCCAAGTACTTCTGAGTTCTTAAACGCAGTAGACACCACACTGTACTTGTAATGATGGGTATCATTGCAAGCGATTTGCAGGAGACCATCCTTGGCGGATTTTAACATCTTTGGGCAAGAAACCAGAGAAGGAGAGAAGGAAAGAAAAGCTGAAGACCAGAGACTCTCGAAATCCTTGTTTCAGGGGCATGAGGAGATTCTGGAACATTGACGTGTTGTTGTTGCTGCTGCTAGTCCTAAAATATGTTACGAGAACTTTTTTTACTTTAATTGTAATTTGGAAGATAACTGTAATGGTGATTCCTGTCTTGCCTTCTCTTGCTTAAACTGCTGTCCAGACACTGGGGAGATTACACTAGCCATCTTTGCCAAAAGTAAAACAACCTTCATCACTATTGCTATCCCTACAGGCATTCATTCTTTCCTTCACTTAATTTTTTTTTTAATTTTTTTTTTTAACGTTTATTTATTTTTGAGACAGAGACAGAGCATGAACGGGGGAGGGTCAGAGAGAGAGGGAGACACAGAATCGGAAACAGGCTCCAGGCTCTGAGCAGTCAGCACAGAGCCCGACGCGGGGCTCGAACTCACATACCGCGAGATCGTGACCTGAGCTGAAGTCCGACGCTTAACCGACTGAGCCACCCAGGCGCCCCTTTCCTTCACTTTATAAATAATAAATAAATCAACTGAATGTCCTCTATACGCCTGGTACTGCGTAGCGTGCTGGCTGTGATACAATTCAACGTCAGGTGAATATTTTTCATAGGTGGTATTTTTTCATTCCAAAGGCATGGCTTGCACAAAATGCTATCTTGGCAGTGCCCCAGGTTCTCGGTGAGAGCCATGAGTGCATGATAACCCTGGCCTTGAAACAAAATGCAAGTTAGTTTTCCCCAGGTCTGAAGTTACTGTGAAATTCTCCCAAATTTGGACTGGGCAGCCCACGCTGTGGCTCACGCTACACATCCTTCCGTTCCATATGCCATGGAAACCCAGGGAAGGACCAAGGGAAGTGTGCGGGTGACATCAGGGAGGGCACTGGTCACCCAAGACTCCCAGGAGGCACTCGCCAGGTAAGAGACTTCATTAGATCCTCCAGGCAATCGAGCTAAGAGAGGTTAACAGCTTCTTGAAAGGCTTGAATTCAAATTCAAGGAGCATCAAAGAGCTTAGAAAAGTAGTTAAATAAAATGAATTTCCAGGAACATGTGCAGACCAGTCTGAAGTAAGGAATGATGAACCATGTGCTAATAAAGTAGAAAAAGGTGGCCATAACAATCTTTAAATGGAAAGCAAGACAGCTACCCAGCACAGTTGTCAAACATAAGGACCTGGGATTAGTGAATGAAATCACGGCACCGGGGAGACATGGCTCAAACTGCAGCCTCCACAGTCAGACACCCTGGTTGAGTTTCAGCCTTGTAACTTGGGAGACTGAGCAAGACCCAACTAGTCTTTTTGGTTTCCTCATCTATCAAATGCCAATAATACTAGCCTCCACCCAGCAGCGGTTGTAAGGCTTACATGAGACAGACACACATGAAATGTCCCCAGCAAGTGCTGGGCCTAGAATTAAGTGCTCCATAAATGGATCTATATTCACCAAGGAGATACACTTTTGTAGCTTCCTGGGCCTGGTTTGGACTTTCCAATTTCTGGGCAATGAAGAGAACTAGAAAGTGATCCAGAAGAAGGCAAGTGAGATGATTAAAGAAAAGGAAAACAGAAATTACGAAAAGGAGCTCGGTAAAACTGTTGGGATTATCTAGGCTGGCAAAGCAAAAGCTGGAACAGGCTTAGCAAGAAAGCAAAACAGCAGTAAGGCACCCCGTTATTCAGCTTGGGGTGACCAGCTGTTCTGCTGCTGGAGTTCGGTCACGGTAGGACGTATGTTGCTGCAGCAAGAGGAGCAAGGGTTAGCTATAGAAAAGGACTCGCTTATAGTTTTCTTTTTATGAAGAGTCATTTCCCTTGGCCTCAGAGTCAGACAAGCACGAGTCTATTTCTCACCAAACCAGACATCCATTTGAGAGCATAGGAAAAATGACCTTCCGGCTTCTAACAAGATCACCACATCCCTAAAGGGGCCTAGGGGTCCTGCCAGGTAGGGGAAGTAACACAAATGGCCAGTAGCTCCCCTCACTGTGCTCTCCGAGCCTCTGAGCCTTTCTGTGATGGCTCTCTTTGTCTGTTCCCCGCAAGTGATGACTGTCCTTAACAGTGTCACACACAAAATATAGTGTCCTGCCCAGCCAGGATCACTGTATTTTGTGTATCTCTGGTAAATATGTACCAGGGAGGTCAACAGGCTGAATGCTTGTGTGTGTGTGTCTGCGCACACGCAGCACAAAGGCCTGCAGTTCGTATCAATTTTGAATCCACTAAGATGGTTGCCCTTTAGAGATTAAAAAAAAGTATTTGCTATGCTAATAAAGAACATCTTCTGAATTTGTTCTTCAGTGTCATGCCTTATTAAAGCTGAGATAAATCACATCCCTTGCTTACCTCCCGTTGATGTCACTGAAAAAAATTAGATTATTCTAGCCAACATGAAACCATAATGGGGTAGCTGCCTAGCCTCTGCTCACTATTTAAAATTGAGTTTTGGGTGACATGCTCTAGAATTATGTGGGGGGTGGTATATGGACATTCATCTGGACTTAGAAAAACATGTCTCAGCAACTCTGCCACAATTCAACCCATTCCTTGAGAAGCCGGGAAATTCGGACACGTTTGGTTGTTTCCATATCCCACTACTTTCCACTTCCCTTTCTGGCATTTCATTCCACTTTTTCTGTTTTCGGATCATGCTTGGCTTTCTGCCCAAGCCTGAAGATTAAAACCATTTAAAACCTTTAAAAATCTCTGTCTTCTCAACATCCTCCTATTTACAAAAAAGAGCCCGCATTGGCTTTCCCCTTTATTTTTCTCTCTTACAAGGTTAAAAGCATATTTCTCCTTTTCCTCTTTCAAACTTTTTGACTTGAAACCTACACAGCAGCACTATTTTATAAGACGGGTTGCTGACCTTTTGGCCTGGGCTCAGCCCGGCCCCTTGCCTGCCCACCTCCGTGTCTCTGGAGTAAACACCCGGCTGCCGAGAGCCCAGCTGTGGGTCCCTCCACCAGCTACAACCATTCACTCAACACCAGGGCACAACCCAAATAAATAAAACCAACAGTCCAAATTGTATAAACAATATTTAGTTCTCTTAACCAGAAAAATAAATGGCATTTCTTAATGCGGTTGAAAAGAGATAGCTATTAAATGGGCTATTTAAAAATGTCAAACATGTAGGTTCATTTTTAAAAAAGAGGCTCTCTCTCAATTTCCCAAGTTACTGAGAATGGGATGAATACATCTTTAAAATTGCTGAAATTAAGAAATCTGAAAAACAACATCATTACCAAACACTGAGAAGGGATCATCCATTGTGGCTTGGGTCTAAAGGAACAAGAACCTCACCACGGAATGTTAGGTTTGAGGTGAAGATTATTATTCTCGTTTCCATCCCTGCTTTATTGCATGTAGGTTCCTCCAAGTTTTGGAGAGCCACACGGAAGTGCTGACATTTGACTGCTTTTGAAACTTCCCGAGAAACTTCATGTGGTCCCACCTGTAGTGGGGGATGAATAAGATGCAGGCACAGCCCTAATTCTCACAACTAGCAGGCAAATTAATGGAATCTCTGTGCATTTACTGACTCCTCAAAATGCACCAAATACTCAGTGCAGCATTGTTGACAACAGTAAAATACTGGGGGGAAAGCTCAAAGATCTGTATTTTGGAAAAATAAAAAGGGAACATCCTCAGAGTAGAACACCAATGCCACTAAGTTTAAAAAAAGAGAGAGAGAGAAAAAAAAAACTTACTAAGACTTACTGGTAGAAAGCAGCCCAGGATGTAATGTGAAGTGATAAAAAGCACAGAGTAAGCAGGGTGTGTGTGTGCTGCCTCCTTTTGTGTAAGGAAAGGAAGGGGTGGTAATATCCATACAGTTTTACTGGGTGTTATTGCATTTGCATGAAGAGACACAGGAAGTTATATAAAAAGCTAATAAAAGTACCTAAAGAATGAGG
This sequence comes from Acinonyx jubatus, assembly GCF_027475565.1. Classification (NCBI taxonomy): domain Eukaryota; kingdom Metazoa; phylum Chordata; class Mammalia; order Carnivora; family Felidae; genus Acinonyx; species Acinonyx jubatus. Next base: position 64,558,908 of record NC_069391.1, read on the forward strand.
AATGAGGTATATGGGAACAGAGGTTAGGAACAAAAATAGAAAACAATTTCACTATAGAAACTTACTATTCAAAGGCCTTTTAAGGTTGATTCCTTTGCAAAAGTATCTTGAGCCATTCCCATTCTGGCCTACAGGATTATCTCAACCAACACAGGAGAGTACTACTTACAAAATGCTGTGTGTGCTTCTGGGAGAGGGGCCTTGGGAAGGCAGTCTGAGCAGGGCTGGCATTCAAAGCAGAGCAGAGCAGGACATCACCCCGCCCCGCCGCTGCTCACCCCTCTCCAGCCTGGCCTTCTTCCTGATTCGGAGCCTCTCTGGCTCCATTTGGAAGTGGTGGGGTGGTGACACAGGTTTTTTTTGGAAGTTTCCATCACATAGTCCTTTCAAGCATAGGTCAGATAATGCCTCCGATACCACCGAGAACGGACCAGACACTGCTGCCTCAGGAGTGGACAGGGCTCCATCTCTGATCCAAAAGCCACAGGAAAAGGGGTCAAGGACACAGAGCTTTCTCCAACTGCTGGACCCAGAGCCCCAGGGGGCTCGGACAGTCCAGCTGAGTCCGGGTGGGATCCCAAATCCCCAGAAGTTCAGGATTTCTTTTAGATGTGGAAAAGGAACTAAGAAATGAATGTGACCTGAATCAAAAATGTCTGCTGGTTTTATTCTGCTGCCATCTTCAACTTTTTTGGGGAGGAGGAGAAAAGTTAATATGTGATCTACTAAAGTTCAGCTACATCCTTGAAGGGAGACCTAACAAGAATGTAGGCGCTACTCTAAAATGCTCCACTGAATTGAGAAATTCCATTTGTACGGTCTGAGTAATCTGGGCTCAATAACTCTTTGTAACAAACCATTCATGTTTTCATAGTACCATGGTAACTTATCACACCTATTTTTATTTTTTCCCTGGAGCTATTACTTCAGAGAATCATGGACATCCTGGGTTGGTAGGGAACCTTAAATTTTGTGATTCATACTAGTAAGCAGCCTATCATAGAGGTGCTTTCTGATCCATAAAACTACCAAATGTCTCCAAGCCTACCGAAGCAAGGGACTGATATCTGCCAAGAGCCTACTATGCACCAGCTGTTACACGTGATCTTATCTGATGCAAACGGGAGTCCCGGAGGTGAGCAGCCACAGAGATTTTACAAACGACTAACTGGGCCGAGTGTCACAACAGTCAGTGGCACAGCTGCATGACACACAGTCTTTCCTCACTCCAAAATCTGTGTCTCCTTCCATCATCTACGTCCCAAGGACGGAAGGACTGATATAGGCTCTGAAAAAGCGTGCAGTAACAGCACAATGGTTCAAAAGGCTAACCAAGGAGAAATAAACCACGGGAAAGGATATTAAGTGCACGTCTTGCCCCTGCTTAAGCTCACAGTCTGTGCATGGGTCTACAGGTTTCTATTCCTCACCTCAAGCAAACAACCCACCATTAGAATCCACTTGCCCTTGGGGCGCCTGGGTGGCTCAGTTGGTTAAGTGACCCACTTCGGCTCAGGTCATGATCTTGCAGTCTGTGAGTTCGAGCCCACGTCAGGCTCTGTGCTGACAGCTCAGAGCCTGGAGCCTACTTCGGATTCTGTGTCTCCCTGTCTCTCTACCCCTCCCCTGCTCACACTCTGTGTCTCTGTCTCTCAATAATAAATAAATGTTAAAAAAAAAAAAAATTAAAAAAAAAAAGAAAGAAAGAAAGAAAGAATCCACTTGCCTGATGCCTCAGAGGCCAAGAGTGACAGAAGCCCAGGTCCTGATCCTGGCTGTCGGCACCTGCTGAGACTCATCGCCCCACAAGATAAACTCCTGGGCCAAGCAGAAAGCAGAGCTTGCCCTGCCGGGGGGCGGGGGGAGAATGGAAAATCATGACAGGCGCTGGGCAGACAGGCCTCTCTGAGTAGGAGGGATTCCATGAGGAGAGCCACGGCAGGGCTGGTCCTGAAGGTAGCTTCGGGGAGCCTGTGACAGCTGGGCCATCACAGGGCTGAGAGCTTGTCTGTGAGGATCAAATGACAGAATATATGCACGAAGACCCTCCGCAAGCTGGGAAGAGTTGGTCAATGGTATTACCATGTAAGAATTGGATCCCAAGTTGCTCAAAGCCACTGACTCACCTTTGCAATCCTAAGGTCTAATGATGCTTTGTCTGTACATGTGAAAAAGAAGTAGCCCTTGTAAATTCGTCAGGGCCCTGGGTTGTAAATGATAGAAAACCAACTCAACCAGCTTGGACCAAACAGAGCCCCGTGGGAAGGTTCGCAGACCCACGGGAAGAGCAGGGGCACACACATGAATGCCATTTCTCGCCCAGATTTCTGCTCCTCTTCCATTCTGAGACCAGGCTCCTCCTGCTAACAGAGACCCAGCCGGGTCACTCCCACCCCACACACTCCTCAGCCCCCTCTGCCCCTCATCCCCGACTGGGAGATCCCAGGGAGGAACTCATGCCCGTCTTAAGGTTCCAGTACACAGGTGCCTCGGGGGAGAAGTTATGAACATGAGTAGCACGTGGCTGTGGGAGGGAGGCACTGTGAGGTACAGCCACGGCCTGGGAAGGTTCCTGGGGTCTGAGGAGGACAGGCTGACAAGCACCAGTCTCCTCTCAGACCCTGAGTCAGACCTCAGTGAGACCCCCTCCTCTGGCCACCTCTGTGAACACATCGTGCTGGTGGCAATGCTGGTTAGGTGACTGTCTAGATCTGGGCCTCTGGAGGAAGTATTACAGAGCGAGAAGATAGACACTTGGTCTTGAGTCTTGACAACAAGCACCTTCTTTGTCATCTCTTCTTTTAGAAATGAATTTGACCTGAACCAAAAATGTCTGGCGGTTCTATTCTGCTGCCTTCTTCATCGTTTTTTGGGAGGGGGACAGACTTCCTTCAACAACTTGGGGCCTCAGACATGGAAGCCACAGAAGAGGCATTCCTCAGGTGAAGAGCCATCATCTGTATCCTCAAATAACATGAAACTACCCCGGTGCTGGCAGGCACGAGGCTGGATCCAATGGGCTCCTTTTGTTCGTCCGTTCATTCTCCTCACCCCAAGTTCCAGCACCACCATGCACAGCTCAGAAGCAGAGGGGAGACTCGCAGTTGTAAAAGATAAATTTCAAACAGATACAACAGAGGTGACCCTGGACCACATAGGTAAGGTAAGACTCCTTCCCAAACATGTCTCCCCAGATAGCACTGAAGCTGAGGAGGTGCCCCCACCCCCTGCCCTGGGGAAGGGGGCCAGGCTGCAGGGTCCTGGAGGCTGGCAGGCTTTCTGGGCCCGATTTCCTGCGGTGGCCTGGGGCCTGAGCCCCCTACCAGGCAGTGTGCCCTGCTGAGCTCTGGGGCCCATAATCTCTTGATTGCTTGCAGCTCTGCAAGAAGATATCAAAGCCAGGAAGAAACGGTTTGAAGCCAAACAGAGGGGTGAGAGAGCAGGAAAGGCTGATTGGGGGTGGAGGGAGTCTGGAGGGGATGGGTGGGGAGGGCCTGAGGGTGGGGAGGGTTAGGCCAAGGGAGAAGAGAAATCAGAATTAAATGAAAACAGTGTCTGTAGCTGGGCCCCTTTTAGTAAAGTCCTGCCATGCATGCATTAACCCTCCATCGATGAAAACAAAATCCAGGGACCTGGGGCTGGCCTGCTGGGGCACATAAAGCTTAGGGGATATAATATCTTCCAGGTGGGTGTGCCCAGAAGCACACAAAGGTGCTTGACAGGTCGTTTAAAACTGACTGTCAAGGTCAAAACAACACCACCTGCAGGTACAACTAAAATGTCTTCATCCATCCCCTCCTCCGGGTTCTCTGTTGTTGTTTGTTTTAAACCAAAGCACAGTTTGAGCGGCAGACAAGCCTGACAACTGTTCAAACATATGTACGTGCAACTTATTAGCTTGCAAATGGAGGTATCTGGAGGCTAAAAACAAGGGGTGGGGGGAACAAGTTAGCTGCCATCTCAGAGGGGGTGAGGGGAGGGGGTCTCAGTTGTAAATGGCTGGGCTGGAGGGATGAAGGCCTTTATCCACGGAGCGTGCTCCTGATGCGGTATTTGGAAACGCTGTTTTGCACTGACGGTGCGCTGAGCAGAGGCGGTTATTATGAAAGGAAGGGGCCCTTGCCCTTGAGATCTGTTTATTTTGCAATTAACCAGGACTAAGAGAGGCCCCTTCTGAACCTTCTGCTTGCGGGCCTAAAATTTAAACGCCCACTGCTGCCTAGGTGCCCAAGGAGTACAAGAAAATCCCAAGCTTATGACTAACTAGCTCTTACATCAAAAAGAAAATATATGTGTATGTAAATTGCTAAATGAAATTGAATCACCTCCACTCCTGTTCAGCATAAAAACTCAGCATAAAAACCTAATTAAATCAATGAAGGTTAGGGCTCTAAGACACTCTGCAGGCGATTCTAAATCGGCCCCTTCCTTTTTCCTGGGATCCTGGCCTGTCACTGGGTTCAGCTCCTCCAGAACACCCCTTCCTTTCGAGTAACAGACAAGCAGGGAGCCTTACCACGGAGCATCCCTGCTATCCTCGTTCCTCAGTCTGACATTCTCACCTGAGAGAAGATGGCAGGGTGTGGAGTCTCAGAGCTTCCCAGGAGAATTTCACCTGTCCAGAGATGCCTGCCAACCCTGCACAGTCCCCAGTGCACACACTGCTCTCTAACACCTGAGCAGAATCACCTGTGTGGACGTGTTAAATTTGCTGATGGCAAGACCCCACTGCAAACCCACCGAATCTGAGTCTCCGTGGTGGGACCCAGGTTCTAGGGATGCCAGGGCTCTAGCCAACCCACTAGATGCAAGGAGAAATAGAAACTCCTTAAAAATTTTCTCATCCTATCTCATTTCCATTTTTGTGTGCATTTTAAAGTGTGCCCAAGTATATTAACGCTGTATGAAATGTATATAACTTATAAACACCTGTAAATTCCTCGTGCGGATGACAGTTCAAAAAGGGATGTAGAATCAGAAAAGTGTAGGGCCTCCTGCACTAAACTGTGAGCCCATCTTCCTCACTGTGATAAAGCAAGGCTCTCACCAGTGCCTGACACATGGCAGGTCCTCAACTGACACTGACACTGACACAATGAAAGGTGGATTCCACAGCCAGCTGTACAGTGGGCTCCAAGATATTTTGGAATAGAATCCCTTCTCAAAGTTCTGTTTTGAGGAGGTTTTTTTGAGACCATAAGAGGAATGTACACTGTAAAGGAGAATCCCTGGGCACATAAGGAGGGATACTGCACCTTCTGGCCCATCTTCAGTAGGCACATATACACCAGGATATTAAATCAGGATAATAGGATATTAAAGGCTTTCTTAGAAGTCCTCCAGCAAAGACTCCATTTTAACTCTGTTTAATCCATTCATTTCCTGAATTAATTACACCACAGTTCCTTTTCCCACATTATTAACATTCCACAAAACTAGTCTTCCTTGGAACCTACTGTAGAAAACCCTAATTTAGACTAAAGGTCTCCTACTTCCTTGCAGCCACAGAATCACCAGCATTCATCATACCTGTCCATTGATATGCATCTACTGAATGAATTCTTGGCTTTGCCCATCCAGGCCTTTCCACCTGCCAGCTTTCAATAGGATGTTCAGAAATTGCACATGTGTGATAAAAGCCAGGAACTGCAGCTGGCTCATTCTCAAAGCAGGTTCTCAGGGTCTCTTCTTGGAGTGGACCAACTCAAATATGAGGATCTGCCAACCACAGTCTCCACAACTCAGCAAGCTGGCCTCTAAGGAATAAAGGCCCAGTGATGGGCCCCCAGGATCACAAGAGCACCCCCTCTTCTTTGCCCATCCCAAATCCTGGCTGAGGAGCCCAAGTATCATTCACACTTTCCTGAAATGGAATTCTAAGTTTTCCATTTTCTGGTGAGAAGGGGAGGTGGTTATTTTCAGCAAGCTAACTGGGAAAGTGAAGGGCAGATCTGGCATTCTGTCTTCCCGGAACAATGTCTAGACTTTCTGAGGAGTCACCTCTATAAATAGCATGGTTAGTTAACTAAGAAATATAACATGCTCTACTCTGAGCTCCACTCGGGTTAAATCAGGGTGAACTTTTGCATTGTACCCGCAAGTCCCACAAAGCAATCAATTTCTTAAAAAGTAATCCATTTTCGAAAGGATCACATCTTTGGCCTTTTAAAGTGAATACTACTTTTTATAAAAGGTAGCGAGCACACTCTTCCAGTTACATTTCAGTGGTGGGGTAAAGTGACAATCACCCACTTTATGCACACAGGCCTCTGTGGCTCAGATGTCGGGGGGTTGCAGGTGCATATTGGCTGTAATACAACAGAGGCAATGTTCCCACCAAGCAGAGCTATTCGTGCATTGTGCCTTGCTTGAGGACTGTTTCCAGAGTTGGTGTTTTCCCCCAAAGGAGTCTACTCCATGCCCACATACATATATAATACAGTCCAGAAGCTGGTAGCATTTGCTCACTCTGTGTAGTGGTCTGAGGAGTGAGAACCCACAAGGTGGGGAACATTCCAACTCAGGCAACTTTGCGCACTGAATTCCATTGTTCTTTTTCAGCCAGGGAGTGTATGTTCTATTTAGTAATGACGCTTCTGTGGAGAAATAAGTGGGAGGGGGAAAAAATAAAAGCCTTTTCTTTGCAGTGGAAAAATGGAAAGGTAGTGCCGACTGGCCATCTCAGGCTCAAGGGCTGGAAGAGATTAGGGGCCTATGGAGAGAAGAAGATTACAAATGTAGGCAGAGGGATGATTGCTTCAGGAAGGCCTTTCAAAGGCCTGACAACTTCTCTTGAAGGATGGCCCCAGCAGTGTTCTGTGAAGGTAGGACTGTCAGTCTATGTGTGTGGAGAACAGTTCAAAGAAAACAAAACACTTAAGCCTAATCTTTCAGAGGGTGAGGAATCGTGGCGTAATGATGATAAAATGCTACTTCTGGGTCTGACAAGCCGCACAGCTGTTTGATGGCAAGAAGAAGATTCTGGCTAAGCCAAAAGCTGTGAGTTCACTCTGCTGTTGTTCCAACAGAAGAGAGAGAGAGAGAGCCTGGCCCCAACTTACTCATGTGATCCAGGAATCTGCCTGGTTACCCAGACTCTGTGGCTGCCTCAAAATGGGCCCACGGTGAAAGCTGAGTTTCAGGTAGACTCCATGACACTAGGATTCCCAGGGAGAGACCCTGAAGCAAATACATACACCTCAGAGAGGGTTCCAGAAAACACTCACCTAAGTCTGAACCCCAGACTCTGACAGCCATCCCGTGATGAGGCCGTTTTACTTCTCTCTCTGACGTGCTGGCTTTAAGTGACTTGGAGGCATCATAGATCCTCCTGCACCTGCGCCATGAAGAACGGAGCACACATACACCTTCTCACTACCTGCCCCACTCAGTATAAACTCATATTGTCAAAACTAACCAAATAATCACGGCCAAGGGCTTTCAAGGTCTCAGAAGAATGTGACTGTAGGAATACCAGTTTCTATTTCAAGAAAGAAAAACAGAAGAACTAGAACATGTTAGACCCTTCTCTGTAAGACAGTATGGAAAAGAAGTCAGATAATTTTCTCAAGAAGAAAAATGGAGATCAAAAACGAAATGGAGGAATGAACACAAAGGAAGCCACAAAGGGGACACTTGTGAGCTAAGCCTCCTTGCGTGGGACCTCACCACTCACCCACATGTTGCTTGTTCATCACTATGGCAAGGGCTGGCGTGCCAGTAAACACAGGATTAAAGTCTTTCAGGAAAAAGAGAAGGATGGTTCGAGCTGCTTTCTATCATTCACACCCACCTACTTGAAAAAACACAGACGCGTTATGCTGGAAAACACGGGAACGAAATGCCCCTTCAAGACATTTTTAAAACCAATCCACTCAAAGAAATTTGAGAATTTGAGAGTTTGGGAAACAAACAGCAACAACAAAGAAACAAAACCCACACACAGACCCCCCAAATCCTCAGCACATCAGAGAGAGGGGAAGAGCTGGCAGCCTTGGTGAACAGAAAGGTGCCCTCATTTACGGCTCAAATCAGATTCCTGAATGGAAGAATCACTACAGTTGCATCCTGCATTGAAACCATGGGGTCACATCCCCTAAAATTTAAAGGGCTATTTAAAAATATGGCGGTTTCGGTTTGCGGGGAGGGGGTGAAAAAATTCAAGTAGAAGCCAACAAAGAACAAGCAAAGAAAAATTCCCAAAGCTGTGAAACCTTGCTACTTAAGATAATGACAGAAATTTATGACTGCTTCCTTCCCCGGCAAAAAGGAGCACAATTAGAAGGCTGAAAACAACAGGCCCTTTGTACCAGCATGTTATGTTTTGCTTATTCTATTACACACTGGCTGGGAGATAAGAATAAACAGGACAACACCCTGTCTAACCCCAGGAGGAGGGGGTGGAGGGAAAGCTGGTGACGTTCATTCTTGGGCATGTATGTGCACACCATTCATTCCCAAATTGAAGTACTTGAGAAAATTGTGCCTGCAATAGTCAGGAACTACTTTAAGCACCCAGAAGCCTTTTATTGCACAATCACATCTTTTAGGATAAGCCATGTATAATAGGGAGCTTTATAGTTTTTCTCTGCTGTGAAGTGCACTGAAGATATTTAAGTAATTAGTGATTATTTCTCTATGCTCTTTATCGATCCTATTTTTGTTCAGTCTTTGAAAAACTTAAAAATTAGGATGAGTAGGGGCACCTGAGTGGCTCAGTTGGTTAAGTGTCCTACTCTTGGTTTCGGCTTGGGTCATGATCTCATGGGTTCGTGGGATCGAGCCCTGTGTCAGGCTCTGTGCCAAGTGTGGAGCTTGCTTGGGATTTCCTCTCCCTCCCTCTCTCTCTGCCTCTCCCCCTCAAAGTAAGTAAGTAAGTAAGTAAGTAAGTAAGTAAATAAATAAATAAATAAATAAATAAAATTAGGATGAGAGCATATAAACACAGCCTCCTTCCCTGGATCCAATGTGTCAAAAAAGCTTGGAAGGAATCAATCAGCCACTGGGAAAGGCCATGTGGTGGCCTGAGACTGTGTTCTCTCTTCTCCACAAGAGGAGAGTTGCCAGTCCTTGCTCCAGGTGTTCTGATGCCCCGCGATGGAGAATTCTGCTCAAGGACAGCAAATGCTAAGCCAAGTCAGGTTCTAACTAGCCAATCACAAGATGGTATGGCACTGTTGGTCCTCACAAAACGGAGAAAAGATCTGACTTCTCTTGCAGCTCTCTCCCCATAACACCTCACTGCCTGGAACCATTAATTCCCCACTCAATCTCTGCCATTTCTTGGTCGCTCTTCCTAGTGCTCCTCATGAGGGTGTGCAGGTGGCTCGGTGACCCAAGCACTGAGGGACCATGGAATCTCCTGGCACCCAAAATGAGTTTATGGAAGGAGCTAAGAGAAGCCATTCTAAAAGCTCACTGCTCTCTTTCTGCCCCTCGAGCCCATTTCAGTGTTTCTCATCTCGGGGCCTTTGGACCTGCACTACCTCAGCCTGGTGGTTGCTTTTCCACCAGACCGTCACAGGCTGGCTCCTTTCTGTTCTTCTGTCTCATAGCAAACATCACTCTTTAAAGAAGTCTTTGCCTCCCCACCCTAACAATCACCCTGTCACTTACTTGGTTTTCATTCTTCATAGCACACATCTTAGTTTCTTGTTTTTAAGTATACGATTTTCTCCCCTTTCTCCTTACCAGCATGTAAGTTCTGCAATGACAGAGATCTCATCCATCTTGTTCACCCCCATAGACTCAGCATCTTAAATCCTACCTGGCACACAGTATGTGCTTAATAGAAATTTACTGAAAGGATGACTAGATAAATAAATAGGCAAACAATGGTCAGACAAACAAGACAATCTGCTATGAAACCAGTGGAAAAACAAGTCAAAGCAGAATTGTCACCTAATGTCAACCACAATGCCACTGTATTTTTTTTTCAATTTTCCAAGCCGAACCAGGGGTGAAGCTACATGCAAACAGTAGATCTGAGAAGGAGACTCACAGAAAACACAGCTTTTTTTTTTTTTCAGTGCTCTAAACACAAAACCGCTCTGAAATGATGGCAGAAGATTCTTGAAATTCAAATAGAGGAGGAAAAAAATGTATTTGGATGTCAGCAAGGTAGTTCTGCCAACCTAATTATGCCCCGTGACATGTAATTGTGAACCGCTGAAAGACAAATGGCAAAGCAAAGCATTTATTATAAACACACACAGAGGTAAGACTGAGGTGTTAATTTTTAAGCAACTGTCATCAATCTGGTTCCAGGATATTATTCCATTAACATTATTATTATTATAACAAAGAATGTAAGCACGATGATGAGTTCCTTTCATGTATTTCTCAATACCTGGGAAACGAGGCTTACTCGTCAATCTCTAGCTGAGACACCTGAGAAAAACATGAGGACACAATGAAAATGGCAGAACACTAATTATACCCACACAAAGAGAGTGGATCTATACATTGGAGATTCACTTAAAATGCATTCACGTCTTTGGTTAGACACCCTATTACTCAATCCAAGAAAGGTATACTCCTTATATGGCAGATTCAACCTCTATGGAAGGCACAAGCAAAATGAAACAAACAGAAAGCGTACACGCACCAAGTGAGAAAATTAAGGGAATGGGACTAGTCAGTAGTGTCTCAGGGGCAAACCGGTGATTCTTCTCAGAATCAGAAGAGAACGAAAGCATCTCTCCCTGGAACAGTGACTGAGAAAAGGAGGTTGATAAGTAATGGCTCCTATTATATTAAAGGTGACCCAAAAAATGAGGTGCAGTTTTTTCTTTTTAATTTTTGTTTTAATGTTTATTTATTTTTGAGAGAGACGGAGACAGAATGCGGGTGGGTTAGGGTCAGAGAGAGAGGGAGGCACAGAATCCGAAGCAGGCTCCAGGCTCTGGGCTGTCAGCACAGACCCTGACGTGGGGCTTGAACCCACAGGCCATGAGATCATGACCTGAGCGGAAGTTGGATGCTCAACTGACTGAGCCACCCAGGTGCCCCTCTGAGGTGCGGTTTTGATAGATGTTCTAGTTACTGCTGTGTTTGAAAAGCCCGCCAAATTCTAAAACACTGTGTACGTGTCGTTTGCCTTCTTATAAATTGATTTGTCATTATCATATGTTCAAAGTATCATATTATATAAGTGTGTTTCTCCCCACTTTACTGAAATATCAGAATCAGGCTCCAAACAGACTCAGAGAGGAGAGTTTTAAGATTTTTCCATACAAACTACGATATGTAATATTTGAAATACAGTAGAATCTTTATGGATATCATCCAAAATTTTTGAAAACTCTTGAAAATGGTTACCAACAATTTACCCATTTTAGTTCATGTGGGAATGTTTAATGCCATTCACCAAAAAAGAATACTACAATGGTAAAAAATGGTATTCATTATGATTAAGACCTAATCACTCGAGAAGTCCAGAGGTATGGAATTTATGATCTTGCTTACATGTTTATAAATGTGGACTCGGCAAAGAACCATTTAATCTACCAAGAAATCCTTTGATCTCTAGTGCATTGCAATTAACAGGACAATGGCAAGTTTCAGTGCAGAGGTCTTTTTGGATGGCTCCTACTACACTTGGGATTTCTCTGTTCCTGTTTAGGGTACAGGGCTGACCTACAAGACTGTCATTTTTTGTTCCAGCTTTGCTTTTACAGAGCCCCAAGCAAAGCCCTGACCATAAATAAGGCAGCAGGGCCCCCAGAGCCAGCTGAGTCATAAACCCCACTCACTCGCATGTGGCTCAAGGTGTTGGGATCCCGCGAGAGTCAAGCCAAGCAAGTGGAATCAATTTAGGCCACAGTTAGGAAAAACAGAGTGCTCCCCCAACCCCTGGCTGGCAGTGGAAGATACACAATCCCCCCTCCACAGCTCAAATATGGGGAACCGTAACTAAGCCCAGGAAAACATCTAGACCAGGGCAGACTACTTCCACAGTCTAAAAGGGAAGAAAAAAATGGGGGGAAAATGATATTTGACAACCAACCACAAAATTTTAAATGTACGGGTCTCCTGTTTTTAAAGCATAAAAACGGTCTTGTTGCTGCTGAGTTATAACCATCACATTTTCTGACATTTGTGCCCAGTACCATTTGGCCTTAGGGTTCTTAGGCTTATTGCTTTCAAAATACAGAGCAAAGCATGTTTAAGTCACTTTAAATATCTCAAAGAGCAGCAAACCCACTGCCTACCTGCTTGGGCACGCAAACTCGAAAAGAGAGGCTTTCCAGAATGGCCTGCAGGTCAACAAATTCTGGTTTTGGCAGACTGCTGTCAGGAAGGAGCTACAGAAAATGAGGTCCTCTGTACGAAAAATACTCTACCTTTGGTTCCCTCACGTCAGAACTTGGAACTGTTAGCAAACATGCCCTGAAAAGCTACAACTCTCATAAAGTGCTAAAAACTCCCAAATAAATAGAGCCCCTCAAAACTAGGTACAAATGAGAAACATTTAATGAACAACCCTTTCTTCGCCAATAATTCTGCTTAAATTAAGTCCAGCAGACTCTTCAAAGGGACCAAAGAATCCCCCTTGTTAAGACAAATTCTATATATAGACATCCAAAACAATATTGATACACATAACCAAATATATATAATTATCCTAGTTTCTACGTTCTCATTATCTTCATAAATACAGGATAAAAATCAGCCAAAATGACTTTCTCAGACCTCCTCAAGGATGAAGACTAGCCAGCCAGCTTTAAAAAGTATACGTATGTAGTAAAGATCAAAAGCAAATGTTCTGGTCAGTTCTTTTCTACTCATGGGTCTTACTAAGAATCTATGCAGTTTTCAGGGAAAACACCACAAATGACAGCTGTTCAAAAGCATGGAAATTAATTGGCAGCAGGAATTTCCTTGACTAATAGGGAAAAACTTAAAGTCACATGTTTTGATGAGCTTATTTTTCCTATCTTCAGTCAAGCATATTCACTGTTAATGATTAAGATTTTCACATAGAAATATAACCAAGTGAAAGCCTGAGTATGTAACAAGTAAAATGCTGAGTGGAACACAGGTACCTATTATTGAAGGAACAATAGCATTAACGAATGGGTTTTAGGTGTCAATAATATATAGGGAAAGGTTCACCTTGCAGGCCTGGATTATCCACGAGAACTAAAGTGAGAAAACAGTAAGAATAATGCATTTATTACATTAAAAAATATTAGCAAGACAAGTGACCCCCCCCACTGCCCCACCCCCCGGTAAGCCATCTGCTTTGAGCTGTTTTTCCAGCAGTGGTGATGGATTTACACTGATCCATCCACAGTCTCTCTGACACAGGGGCTCTCAAGTCGTTGCCCTTATGACCAATGGCGAGAATGGATGAGACAGCTGGTCAGGATTAGGCGAGCAGCCTGTGGCCCAGGAACTAAGTCGTGTTCCTCTGCCCAGAGTTGTGACCTTGGGCCCATTAGCATTATGCTCTCACCACAAGCTAACCAGTCACTCATCAGCCACGATCCAACATACATCACTCTGGGGGCACAATGTGTTTTCAATCCAAGCAACAATGTGAGCTTGTTATTTTCAGAGCAGCTGATTGAGCCCACGACACCCAAAGGCTCCTGCATGGTGGAGGCTACACACAAACTGTCCCTCGAGGCAGCAATGAGATGTCCAAGCATGAGCAACTGTGGCCCTTCCATCCTAACGGAGCCCTGACAGAGCCCAGGGAAAGCAAGAAATAGTCAAAGGATGTCCAAAGCATGTTATCCAAGTGCCACAATAGAACAACGTACCTGGCCATCCCCAGACTCGGAAAATTGCTGGGGACGATGAGTATGTCCAGCCTGGAGAACGGGTGTGTTCCCAGGACACGGTGTGCTGCTGAGAGGCAAGGAGGGACCAGTTGCAGAAGGGTCTCTTGGCAGGCACCCTTGAGGCACAGTGGGGCAAAGACCCGATGAGGAATAATTTCCTGGGTGGTGGCAGAAGGATTCTGGAAGCGGCAGGGGTATTCCATGTGACCACAAATGCCAACATACCTGGGAACAACACGAAATAAATAGATGCACTTTATGGTAAATCAGGTTTATTCTTGCCATGGAGGTGGGGAACTCTCACAGACATGCACAACTTCTAAGAGACGGCAGTTCAGATGGGCTCACGATCAAGACAGTTCAGTGGAATTCTTGGCTTGTCTGTTTCTCTGCAGCAGTGAAAAACTATAGGTCAAAATACTTATTGATGTGCTGAATTGACCGAGTAGCTTCAATCTAAACTAAGTGAAAGTAGATTTTCCTACTTATTTTAGAGTAAACAAGGAAAACCTCCCAAGCCTCAAAACAACAAAACAACCCCCTCCCGAAAATAAAAAGCAAAATTTCTGCCCCTCAGAAATGTGCTTTTCAAGTATCACCATGGAAAAAAAATCTCCAAATCAGAAACAGTTCATAACTTAGAAAGGCAAGGATGGTGCAAAGCCAAATTAAAGATCCCATTCTAGAATTTCCTAGAATAAAAAACGAACCAAATGACAGGACAGGTTTCGACTTTCCAAAAGAACCCAGTCCATTTGACTAAAAAAGTAATCCAGATGCTCATGTTAAAAGCCATCAGAAGTTGTGCTCTTATGCAATACAGAGACACTTTTTTATTTTCCCCAATCCACTTTTGATACAAATTGAACAGAATCAACCTTTTAAGGAAACAGATCAGAGCTCAGCCTGTACCATCTGATCGCTGCCAGTTATTCTGTCAAAGGTGGAGCTGAAAAAGAATTCCTAGAACTTGACTCACAGGCCTCGAGAGAACTCATCTACCCAAAGAAACCCACATCAAAGGGAACTCTATTTTTCTGCCTGTTAGCACGTCCTTTATTCAAACACAATGGAAAACCCCTCTAATTTTAATTTACAAATTATAATTTTACCTATGGGTGCTTGTTGGATTCACAGTGAATAATGAAAAACCTTAAAATGCTGGCATGTCCCAATAGGGGCAGGCCACAACAATAATTCCTCTCCAACTTTCTGAAGTGGCTTTCACTTATCCAAGGCCAGCACTGCCCAAGGAGATCCACACAGCTATGGAGATGAGCCTTGCCCTCCCACAGCCTGGTGCATAGAACACAGCTTCCAGCACCAGTGACATTTCACCGCTGTTGAGGGTAAGAAAAATGGGTGGAGACCCGTAAACACTTCTGCCGGGATAAGGCAACAGGGAGAATATAATTATTGACATTGAATGCTAGCCAAAGCCCCTGGGTTGATAACCTTGCTTTATGGAGAAAGTGACTAAAGGTGCCTGTTGGTAAACATTTACCTGAAAAGGCTTCAAATGTCCACCTAATGACAAGTACTGTACTGGTGTATACATTCAAAGGTCTCATTAAGTAAAGAAGTCTATTTATTAAGGGGTGCCTGGGTGGCTCAGTTGGTTGAGTGTCTGACTATTGATTTCAGTTCAAATCATGATCCCAGGGTAGTAGGATCAAGTCCCACACCGGGCTCCACGCTGAGCATGGAGCCTGCTTAAGATTCTTTCTCTTTCTCCAACCCCCTTCCCCTGCTCACGTGCTCTCTGTCTCTCTAAATAAATAAATGAATAAAATAAAAAAGAAAGCCATTTATTGAGTTAACCACCTAAGATATTTACATAGGGATATAACGGGCTATAATAATTAAAGCTTGCACTTCCTGAAAAACTTTCAGAGCACATTAAATAATAGAGAAACTGGAGGTGTGGAGGCATCTTCAGTACAAAGGTGGGGCATAAGTTTAAATTCTATGTGTCAAAGCACAGTTTCGCAACAAGGCATTCCACTGGCCTATCTAGACACATACCACGGGGCCAGACTATTTCCTGCAGCCAAGAAAGATCAGAAAATAATTTGAGGTATCAAAAAAAGTCAACTTGTTGAAGAGAAAAGGTGAGTTAAATTCTCTCTGGACATGAACGGCACTAGCCAGGGGGAATGAAGGTTATTCCAGTTGTGTGTATTAGCACCATTTTTTAATAATCAAAGCCTGGGAGAAAATGCAGGACTTTAAGGTAATCAACCTATAGATAAATGAGACTATTAAGGCTCTCCCAATAAAAATGTACGTGGCATCAGGGAAGGCCACACATAAGTTCCAACGTCGGGATCAGGAAAGCTGGGCTTCAGTGGCTGTTCTCACACGGGCTAACTGTGATGTGAGGCAAGCAACTCAGTGCCCAGGGCCCCTTTCTCGTCTCTAATGTGGTCTCATGAAAATGGCTGCAGGGGGAGGGGAGGAACTGACCGGAAAGGAGGTGAGGGAACTACTGGATGCTGGAACGTCCTCTATTAGTTTAGGGTGTAAACAATTGGCAAAAACTCAGACTTAAAATCTGTGCACTTTGTTTTATGTTAATTATACTTTCGTTAAAAACAAACAAAAAAAATGGCTTCCAAGGTTTCTTCTGGTACTGTGATTCTCTGACAACTCTCCACATGAGGCCCTCGCCCCTCTTCATATTGTACGTTTATGAAGTCATGAATAGTCCTCTATGAAAGCAGTATGAACTCAAAGATGCTTCTTCTCACACTCACCTTCGACCGTTCATTTCTATAGCTGTGCCTGCTCCAACCCACTCTTAGTATCATCAGCAAGTCAAGCATTTGTAAATAGCTATTCCCTGTGCCCAGGCTCATAATCAGGGTAAACATTTTAATAGTTAAAGATTAATAATAATGCTTGATTGTTATTTATAAATAATCCATACTGATGAGAATTGAGAATAGTAAACAGTAACTCCTACCACAACTGCTATTGAACATTCACTGTGTGCCAAGAACTGTTCTGAACACTTCATGTGCATTATCCCAATTAATCCACACAGCATTCCTGAGGAATAAGAACTGTTCTTTTCATCACATCGTGAGTCATCACAAGCTCCTCCCTCCCGACCTTCCTTCCCCACATACTCCGTTAATCTTCTTGAGTAAATTTGGATCCTAGATTTTTCTAGAAGCTGAGCTCAGCTGCTCTGTGGTTCTCTGGTTTCCTGCTCCTCCTTGTCAATATTGCCCATTAATATTGCCAAGAGTGGGAAGAACTGGTGAAATAAATGTTAGGTTGGTAAATGATGGGAACCAGACCACTGGTTCCCTCTCCTGTGATTCCTGGGCTGAAATCATTTCACATGAGGTCTTTCCAAGGAAGAAGAGTGACCAGGTTTTATTCAGAATCACAAGATTGGACGCTGCCTACAGAGGTTCTCCTCTGGTCCTCCTCTTGTTTCCAGAATGAGATGTATGGAAACTAGCTGACAAAGACATTTCCCTGTCATAGGCTCAAAAGGAATCACCAAAATTTCCCTTAGGGATGCAGGTCCTTTTTTGACAGTTCAACTCAATCATTTAGTAATGATTTCCTGCATTCTTGCTCTACTCGAGGCACCCCGAAGGTGTGCCACGTATACACATAGGAATAAATTTCTGACCCTACCTTTGAAGAGTTTACAGTTTTAATGGAAGAAAAAATTTAAAATTCTGGTACATACAATGACACTCTAAGATGTTTGGACAATTTATTAACATATTTTAGCAAGCAGAGTAGATGCTTGCATACCGTAAAAATCACAAGTGTTCAAAATGCCACCACCAGCCACCAGTGAGCTGTTGGCAATGATGACAATACATACGCAGTGATGCAGTCGTATCTGAAAGCTGGATGCATTTCCTAGGGGAATTCTCATATAATGCAAAGCAAAATTCAGGATGTACAATAAAAGCCAGAAAGCTGAAATATACCAGGGAGCTAGAGCTGGAGAAATCAAACCAAGCCAGGAAGATTTGGAAAGGCTTCTCTACAGCAAAGCATGTACTGGAAACTGGCGTTTTCCCCTATGATTTATATATCATTCATTCTTTCCTAGCCTTCCAAAGACACAGAAATAGGGCCTCACCCTGCAAGGTTCACAAGGCAACTTTCCACAGACTCCACAACTCTAAAGAAAACTGCTTCCCTCCCGCCCCCCGCCCAAGCTTTCCCTTCTTTAGGATGAGCAACCTCAATGCCTTTTCTTTGTGGTGCCTATTTTCCATGCTTTTAATCATTTTTCCTGAGTTCCTCTGGACTTTATCCAAGTTTCCGTGTCATGCTTAAACTGTATGGGCCCAAAGCGAAGACAATGCTTTAACAAAGGCCTCCAGAGGTTAAACATAATAAAAAGATTCCTCTGTGGCCAGAGAAGGTTATATTGCAGCCGAAGAAAATTAATAAAACTTTCAATGGTTTACCTAAGTGCCTTCTAATTAACGTATTTATGAAAATGCTCACCCAGAGTGGGCTGGAGCATGTGTGGAATTGAGCTGGAAGAGGGAATGTTCTTCCTATAATTTAGCCCACATGAACAGTGATCAAAAGTTCAGTGACCAATACTTTGGCCAAATTTCTGGGACCCAGATGAACACTTTAGGTAAATGAAAGCCTGTGGTATATAAGGCCCCTATAAAAGTTACATTTACGTGCATTGAACTGGTGGTCTTGGGAAGGTTTGAAGTAGAAGAGGGGGGTGGGGAAAGCAAGGGGACCAGATGTGAACATAACCGAAAACACTGTTGCAGTTGGCACTTCAGAGTACCTTTGTTGGCAAACGTAGCATGGAGCCAGAGATTTAATGGATAAAAACACAAAGCTACCCTCTGATGACTAAAGACAGCACACATGAAGCACGCAGCCAGGGAAGGATTAAGCAAATGCAAGCTATTATTTTATCAGCAGTACATTTTTGATAGACAAGCACAGTGATAAATGAAGGGAAAACTTAGTCATAGCATGTCAGACATGGAAGGGAGTGTGGGAAGGACTCCGTTCCTCAGGCCTCTCCACACAAGGACATGCTCCCCTGGAGTGGCACCTCTGACCTCTCTCCAGCTGCTCTGACTGGCTTGGCCACTCTGGGCTGCCTCTTTTCCTATCTGCTTGCCCACAGACGGGGTACTTTTTGGCCAAGTATCTGTGTTGTGGAGGCCGGAAGCAGTCCAGGTAGGCAGGTAACTGGACGGGTAAGTTTGTCTAGTTTGGAAATGGAGTATTAGAAAGCCCACTGTGACTGTATACCTGAGTATTCCCATGTCCAGCTTCTGTCAGTAACAAAACCTTTACTGTGCTCTCCTTCTATGGTGTCTCAGCTGGCTATAAACTCTAAAGGACAACATCCCCTTCCCCTGAACCCCAACAGGAATTTCAGATGCCATCTCTTCCTAGAATGCCCAATGGAAATGGCCATGGCTTCCTCCTTCACAATTATGGGCGCAAAGTGAAAAGACATCTCCGTTGCTACGGGCAGTAGACAGAGCACATAAGAAGTGGTCCTGCCCGCTCCCCAACCTCGTATCCCTGGGAATATGGCTAGAAGGAAAAAATAACAAATGTCTTTCTTTGCCTTGCACTACAGCACACGGTTTTCAACTGCACACCTCCTCTAACAGTCAAGTAGCCCTGAGGCTGTAGGTGAAGAGCACAGTGCTTCTTCATCATGAAGAATTTGACAACCCCAAGCAAAGTCTTTATTCTACAGAGCAGCACAGTACAGCTTTGCCCCAGGAAACCTACCCAACCAGTAGGGACAGCACCCTCATGCTCAAAGGCAGAATTCTCAATTTCTGTCTTCCGTTCCAAGGCGACTCATTCCAATCAATAAGAGTGACTCAGACATGGCAGTGACTCTCCAGGTGGGAAGGTGGATCAGACTCCAAGTAAGGCATGGACATTATACACAGTTTTTAAAACTCCCCAGGAAAGATTCTGAATCACTTCTATAGGGGATCAAGCCCAGATGGGAATCCAGGTGTTATAACTCAGTAGAGATATGAACACGGACACATTGCTGTCTAAAACCTCAATACCTTTATCTATAAAATGGAGATAATAAAGCCTATCTATCTTATAGGCTTATCCTCAGGACTAATCAAGATGACATTTAAGTCAAGACTCTTCCTGATTTCAAGCATCCAATGACTTCTCTATCTATCATTTTGGGATAGGCTGGGGTATGTTGCAATAACAAACATCCTCAGTGTTTCAGTAGCTTAACAACAGAAAAAAGTTTATTTCTTGCTCCTAACAAGTCCACTGAGGATCGCACTAACTCTCTAGAGCATCTGTCCTCCCTATGCAGAAATTTTGCCACCCAAAACAGAGTAGGCCACATTGGCCTACTCTGAGCTCAGTGGCGGGAAAGGGTCTCACGTGCAAGTAAGTACTCCCACGTGAAAGTAATAGTGTCACTTCTATCCACAACTCTCCTCTTCCCAAGAGTGCATAAGTAAAATCCAATAAGCAATCTAGGATACTGTGTATAGCTCAGGGAAGACTAGTCCAAAATAGGCAAGTTACTAAGCAGGAAGTGGAAATCCCTTCCATTCCTCCAAAAAGCAAAATGCAAGCGGTAAGACATGCCTGTCATAGGAGAGGGCTCAATGGCTTTATGTCCTAACAGTACCAACCACCACTGCAACCACTGCAGTAAGAGTGAAAACAACATGGCAAAACACAACCAACACAAGGGAATTTGCACTAAAAGCGTATCTTGGTTGGTTTACTCTGGGCTTTCTCTACCAGAAGGTACTGGACATAGTGACTGTGTATAAACAGGAAAAGTGGTTAAACTAAGCTGGGTGTACAAGTCCCAGGAATGAAGCATGATGCAATAACGCACAATTTGGACACTTCGTACCTCCTATGTCCATTCTCTTCCTCCCTTTTGGTTCTCAAAGCTAGAAACAGTTGAAGGTCTGGGGAAGCTGCAAGTGAATATCCAATGGCCCATGCTGATTTTTAAACACTTTAAACTGATTTTCTCTGGTCCACTTTGAAAAAGAAGGAATCACTACTCAAGTTAATGGAGTCCTAACCCAGGAGGTTACTTGTAACCATGACCTTGTGACAAGCTACCTTGTGTCCTGTGCTCCAAAGCAGACTGACAAGCCCCACTGACGGAGGGCCACCCCTACAAATGCACTGCTAACAGCAGTCCTTGGAACGAAAACAGTAGAGTGGCCTACAAAGTAATCCAGCAGACAAGCAACTCCTCTTTATTGTGTTTTTGACCAAATTGGCATTGAAAACCAAAATTAAAAAGTGTAGAAGGAGGGAAGGCATTGAATCTGAGGATTCTGTTGACTTAACCAAACACATAAAAATATTTCACCTGACTTCACAGCGGATTTCATATATACTTCTTTTCTTTTCTTTCTTTCTGCATAAACAATATGCCCACATTTCTGCCTCTCAACTCCCTTTCCCTCCCAGTAGGGTTTTCCTGCTTTGATTAATCATATTTTGGTTTAGTTTCTCAGCAGGGATGACTCACATTCCCAGTGCTTGGAATAAATGCATCATACTGCTCCCTTAAGTGTTTGTTTTTCAGCAAGTTCCCAAATACCAACCTGAAGTCGGCCTCGGAAGGTGACAGAGATCTCTCTGCTGCCAGATCATTGGATGAGCAGGTCTCTGGCTTCATTTCTGTCCAGGATCCCACTGCGATTGTGAAGGTGGAGGCCGGCATCGGCATGGTTACATAGTAATGCCAGCTTGAGCACCCTATAAACAGAAGGAGAAAAACCACAATGAGGCCAATGAATGGTTCTGGACGTCACTCTGTACCTTTTCGCTTTAGGCACTTAAAGAATTTGTGTGATAAGATGGCATGAGCTACTCCTGGAGATGGGTCATATCTACTGAAGGGGCATCACTGCAGTTCTCAGGCAGAGCCTAGAGGGATGACGGTTTCAGGGCAGCTAAGGAAGTTTGTATCTCCTTAAAGACCAGGGATCAGTTTGAAGCACTTCAAGTGAGGCTATAAATAAAGGGTAGTACTTGAGATGGTCACGTAAGGGCTACAAACACATAAAGGGCACAGGCTGTATGCTGCTATAGAGACAAGAACATCTTTTGTTCATACATATTGCCTAGAGCAGTGTTTGGCATAAAAAAAGATGCTCTGCTGAATACACAGATGAAGAAATGAACACATGAATGATCACTACTGTGTTGCTAAACTATTTTGTCTAAATTCAATTTAAGTCCATCTAAAATGGATATGGTAGAGAATGGAGAGACCAGGGAAGGAAGATACCTGGGTTTTAGTCCCAACTCTGAAACTAATTAGCTGTGGAAGCTTAGGTTTATCCCTTATCCTTTTTATCTGTTCAGGTATTGGGCTGCTCCCCCATTCCTTAAGGAGCAGATGAAAACCAAGCCTAGAGAGTTTCAGGGGAGCCAAGGACTCCCAGCTAGTTTGTAACAGGCCTGGAATTTCAGCTGAGGCTCCCCACCCCAGCCAAGGGTGTGCGTTCCACTTAGGCCAAAACATAGTGAAGGTGTTTACAAAAAAAACAAATGACTGATAGCTTATAACACTATACTTCTTACTTCTACGATGGGAAAATGCTTTCACTGTTTCTGATATCTGAATGCACCCTACAACCTGATCTAATACAGTATTTTTTTTTTTTTTCCCTGAGCATCTGCTATAAATTGATGATGTGCTTAAGGAGAATTCATATCACCTCTTGTTGCGGAACACACTTCTCCTTTCCTCATGTTCCATGTAGGGAATTTCCATTACTCAAATAGCCCTAGCCTCTCTTTCAGCCCCATACTAATTATTTTGCAGGAGCTATTCTTGTCATTCTTTTTTTTAAGTAAATATATATTTTTTTTTAACGTTTATTTATTTTTGAGACAGAGAGAGACAGAGCATGAACAGGGGAGGGGCAGAGAGAGAGGGAGACACAGAATCTGAAGCGGGCTCCAGGCTCTGAGCTGTCAGCACAGAGCCCGACGCGGGGCTCAAACTCACAGACCGTGAGATCATGACCTGAGCCGAAGTCGGACACTTAACCAACTGAGCCACCCAGGCGCCCCTTTGTCATTCTTGTTGAAAGTTTTAGAGGGCCATACACTCATGGAGTGGCCTGTGATTGTCCAATATGATCAGTGAGTGGATAAGATGTCAAATTCAGAGTCAAATAGTAACATGCCCACATTGGCCAGCAGACCTAACATGACATTTTTCAAAGTGTTTTACTTGTAAAAATCAATAATAAAGGTTAGATTTCGATCTCCCTACGCTTGTCTTCTCTGTCTCTCAACTCATTTGAAACTCCAAAAGCTAGAGGGGTCATTATTTATTATCCCCTGAAACTACCAACTTAGATCCAAAGAAACAAAATTTTAGGGGCACCTGGTTGACTCAGTCAGTGGAGCACAGAACTCTTGATCTTGGGCTTGTAAGTTCAAGCCCCATGTTGGGTGTAAAGATTACTTAAAAATAAAATCTGGACCAGCTGGGTGGCTCAGTCAGTTAAATGTCCAACTCTTGATTTTGGCTTGTATCATGATCTCATGGCTTGTGGGATAAAGCCCTGCGTTGGGCTCTGTGCTAACAGCAGAGCTCTCTCTCTCTGTCTCTCTGCCCCTCCTCCCACTTGCACGCGCCCGCTCTCTCTCAAAATAAACTTAACATAAAATCTTGGGGTGCCTGGGTGGTTCAGTCAGTTGAGCAACCGACTTCGGCTCAGGTCATGATCTCACGGTTTGTGAGTTCGAGCCCCGTGTTGGCCTCTGTGCTGACAGCTCAGAGCCTGGAGCCTGCTTCTGACTCTGTGTCTCCCTCTCTCTCTGTCCCTCCCCTGCTCGTGCTCTGTCTCAGAAATAAATAAACATTAAAAAAATAATAATAAAATCTTTTTTTTTATGTTTGTTTATTTTTGAGAGAGAGAGACAGAGCACGAGCGGGGTGGGGGGGGGGGAGGGCAGAGAGAGAGAGAGGGAGACACAGAATCTGAAGTAGGCTCCAGGCTCTGAGCTGTCAGCACAGAGCCCAATGAGGGGCTCAAACCATGAACCGTGAGATTCATGACCTAAGCCAAAGTCAGATGCTTAACCGACTGAGTCACCCAGGCACCCCAAAATAAAATAAAATCTTAAGAAAAAAAATTTAAATAGAAAACAAAGGCTTAAACATAAAGAAAAACTATGATATCAAGTTTGAATAAGTATGATAGGACATGAAGTTTGGAAGTCACTGGAGGAGATATTTGATGAAAGAATATAGAAGGGCATACTCAGAACTACTGGAAACCCATCACAGAGGCAGCCATGCTCCCAAACCTGTTTGTAAGTTCATCCTGCTTCTGGAGTCAGAACAGCCACTCTAAGAAGCTGAAGGCACACTCCTCTTTAAAGAGACAACCAAATCCAGTGATGTTGGAGCCAATCCGGTGATGTGTGTAGCTTCTACTCAGCTTGAAAGAAAGCCACAGCTTTAAAGAGAACAGCTGCTCTGATCCCCAGCCAGTAAGAAGAGGGTAGAGACAGTCACAGCAGACCTAATAAAAGCATGACATGGACTCAGCATGACACGCTGCACTGAGCCCACCTCCCTCGTTTTCCTACCTTCCCTTAACTACCTCATTCCCTGCAACCTGATGCCGCCCCATGGTTGCTCCATGAAGACCTTCAGTTTGGACTGAACACGATGAGAGGTTGAGGGGAGGCTGGAGATGAAAGAAGAGGAAAGGAGTTGTGGGTGAGGAACTAAATCTTTGGAACAGCCTCAGTTTAAAAGAAAAATCTTGACTAACAAAATTCTCTTAATCAAAGGGCTGTGGTCTGGTCATGCTTTCTGTGACGTACACTTTGCAGTGTTTACCGTGGGCCATTGAATTTTCCTTTTAAAAACTTCAGACACTGGGCATTCGATAAATGGCAATGGTGAGGCTTTCAGGTAAAAATGGAAGACTGAACACATGAAGCTACTTTTGCCTCCTCCCAAAGCCCAATTAAAGGACAGTAAAAGGATTTTTTTTTTTTAAGATTTTTAAAATTTTTAAGTAATCTCTACACCCAACATGGGGCTCGAACTCACAATGTCAAGATCAAAGAGTCGCACACTCCAATGACTGAGCCAGACAGGCACCCCGTAAAAGGATTAAAAAAAAAATCCATACACCAAGAAGAACAGGGAGAATAAAATAGGAGACAGTAGCTGCAAAATACTGGAAGCTGCCATGCGGATGGAGGCAAGGCTAATGATGCAGCCGATCTGAATCCTGAGTTGGCAACAGAGAAAGACAAGAGCCACCTCATTTTATCCTCTAGAAACCCCAGAGAGCTGGGGGTGGAAGAAGCACAAAACTAAGCAGGCCTGGCTGAATGACCATCTAAGAAGGGCTTAGATCCCCAGATGGACTCCCCTACTCCACACACCTGTGCTAGTTCCCCCCCACACTGCCCCCCACAACACCCCAGCAAATAACTGGAGATTTGTTTTCTATAGAGAGTAAGAGAGAAGGCCTCTAGACTGGGGGCGGCTGTGGGTGGGGGTGGGGAAGAAGGGAGGAAACCGGCACAGTTGAAGGCAAATGAATGGGATTAGATGAACATATGCATATCAGATGCTGAGACCACCAGCCAGCTTCTCATTTGGTTCCCAGAGTGCAGGCAATCAGTCTTTTACCCTCCAGGCAGAGGAATGAAAAAGCTGAACAGCCCAAGAGAAGGCAACTAAGGAGACTTAAGTTGGAGGTGTCCTATGATCAGCCTATGGTGAAGCTAGCTCACAGCTGAGAAGCCCTACGTGGGCACAGAGCTTCCGGTCAGTATTTTAGTCCCTACTCCTGAATGCCTACAGACAAATCAAGCACCTCCAGGACATCTAGAAAGCCTCTGACGTGAAACAGAGATGAAAATGAACAACTTGAAGGTCAGTGGTCTTGCGAGGAGAAGAAAACTTCAAAGAACACCAAACATATACCCACTAAGTACACACTGCTAAGTATTGCAGTGCTGAAATAAGAAGAGTATAATATAAAAAAGGAGCATTCCAAAGTAAAGAGAATTAAAACCACTATAGAAGAAAAGAAAAATTCAATAAAGGTGTGAGATGGAATGGAAAGCTGAGGAAATCTCCCAAAAAGTAGCGAAAGAAGAAAAAAAAAAAAGAGGGAAAAATAGAAACCAGTTCCGCAGGCCCAATATCCAAGTAATAGAAGCTCCAGAAAAAGACAACAGAGAAAAGAGAAAGGGAAAAAAATCATCAGTTAAAAAATTTGAGAAGATTTCCTCAAATATAAGGGGCCATGAGTTTCCAGATTGAAAGGGCACATAACCCAGGACACTAGATACAAATCAATCCACATCAAGATACATCATTTTGAAATTTAGAACCCTAGGGACAAAGACAAGATTCCACAAGCTTCCAAAAAGAAGGAAAAAAATCAACATATAATAAGGACATTTTCAGACATGCAGTTTCACAAAAAATTCACCTCCCACGTATCCTATTCTCTGGAAGCTACTTAAGTATGTAAAATATGCTTCACAAAGATATAGTAAACCAAGAGGAAGGCAGACAAGCCAATACAAGAGAGAAGAACAGGGAATCTGTAGACTAATGGAGAAGGGTGATCCCAGGCGCCAGCTATGCGCCCAGCAGAGAGGGTAACCCAGCTCTTCAGCAGATTCCAGGACCCTGATAAAGACTGCTTCAGGAGGAAATTGATAGACAACTTGATGTATTCGAGCACCTTAGAAGATTGAAACAACTTTCAACACCTCTGGGGTTGGTAAATACTAAGCAAATAGGAAAAACAAACAATAAAACAATGATTAACGCCATGAAAAACTAACATGTTGTACAGAAACAATAACATAATCAAAGCTGTACAAGACTCAGCTTCTAAGAACATAGATATAATGATGTGAAGAACATTGATCTAATCAAGGTTATGAAATTTATTACATCGGGACGATGGGATTTGGGGAAGGGGGTATGTGTGTTACGAGGGCATGGAGAGAGCTAAATCCTCACCTGCCAGAGTGGGAAGATCAACCCTGAACAGTCTTGCATCTTACTGAACAACATGGACATATATATCAGATAATCAGCTAAAAGATGTGAAAGGGGTTACTTCTGAAAAACAGAAGAAATACAGTAGAGGTATTTTGGGGAGGAGTATAGTAAACCCAATAGAACTATTTCACTCTTTGAATATGTGCCTTTTTAGTATAAAAAAATAAAAATAATCAGTCAACTAATGAAAAAAGAACAATATTTTTGGTCCTAAGGTTATACTGAAATGATAACATACAACTCAGAAGTAAGAGGCAATTTAGAGATAAGGAAGAGGTACTAACCTATTAGAAAGTCCTTCTAAGAATAAAGCACTGGCAATGACTCTTTGGATATGACATGAAAAGCACAAGCAACAAAAGCAAAACTAGACAAGCAGGACTACATCAAACTAAAAAGCTTCTGCACAGAAAAAAAAAAAAAAAACCCACGAAAATCATCAACAAAATCAAAGGGCAACCTACAGAATGGGAGAAAATATTTGCAAACCACCTATCTGATAAGGAATTAATATCCAAAACATATAAGGAACTCCTACAACTCAACAGCAAAAAATACAATTAAAAATGAGTAAAGAACCTGGATAGACATTTTTCCAAAGAAGATATTCAAATCACCAACAGGTACATGAAACCATGCTCAACATCACTAGTCATCAGGGAAATGCAAATCGAAACAACAGTGAGAGATCACCTCCCACCTGCCAGAATGGCTACTATCAAAAAGTCAAGAAACAACAAGTTTTGGTGAGAATGTGGAGCAGAGAAAGGGGCCTGTTGTGCACTGTTGCTGGGAGTGTAAATTGGTGCAGCCCTGTGGAAAAGAGTATAGAGGTTCCTCAAAAAAATTAAAAATAAAACTAACATACGATCCAGCACTTCCTCTTCTGGGTTTGTGCCTGAAGAAAATGAAATCACTATCTCAAAGAGATTTCTACACTCCTATGTTCATTGCAATGTTCTTTACAAAGGCCAAGGCATGGAAACAACCTAAGTGTCCATCGACACATGAATGGATAAAGAAAGTGAAGTATACGCGCACAATGGAACACTACTTGCCATAAAAAAAGAAGGAAATCCCGCCATTTTGACAACATGGGTGGACCTTGGAGGCATTATCCTAAGTAAAACACATCAGACAGAGAAAGACAAATACTGAATGACCTCACATATTTGTGGAATCTAAAAAAATCGTCAAACTCACAGAGACAGATTATAAATTGGTGGCTGCCAGGGGTTGGGGGGCAGGGGAGGTGGCAGAGAAATGGGTGAAGGTGGTCAAAGGAAACAAACTTCCAGTTACAAGATAAATAAGTTCACAGGGTGTAATGTACAGCAAGGTGACTACAGTTAACAATCCTGTATTGCATATGTGAAAGTTGATCAGAGAATGGATCTTAAAAGTTCTTAAAACAAAAAAAAATGTACTTACATGGGGTGATGGATGTGTTAACTAACATTATTGTGGTAATCATTTTGCAGTATATACAGACATCAAATCATGACGTTGTACACCCTAAGCAATGTTATATGTCAATTATATCTCAGTAAAGCTGGGAGGGAAAAGAGAGGAAACCGTGTACACAACAGGCTTTCTCCCTACACTCTGCATTGAAGTTTTGATCTGATGTTTGCTGTCTCTTTGGTTCTTGTACCATACAACTGGCACATGGGCAAGAGGAGGCTTCTGGAAACAGCAAGAACTAGAACTGCTTTCCAGAGAGAACAGTGCTAATGGAATAAGTGGTTTCTGCTAGATGCCTATACAAGGTCACAGAGAGGGCCCAATCACATCCTGTCCCAGGGCCTTTACTGGAATGTCTGTATCCTAGAGGTGATGTGGGGAGGGCACTGGAAGCCAGAAAGAGATGTGGCAGGGAAGAGGGAGAGATCAATGTGTTTGTTTTATTTTATTTTATTTTTTTTCAGGCAGAAACCTTAAACGACCTAAAGTTTGGGAGTGAGATAGCAAAAGTGATAGCAGAACCTCAGTCAAGCCCAGCAAAAATATATCCAAACTGCCACTGCTCCCTTGTAGTCTTCTCTGAAGTTAAACAATGGAAAGAAAGGATTTGGGGGGCAGGGGCAGGATGTATTGAAAATATCACTCAAACCCATATCTTAAATGTTCAAGATGATTTTCTTCTATATGATCCTCAGGATTTTTCATTTTTTAAGATTCTTAAAGTTCCTTTACTTAGTGGAGGTCATTTAGAATAAACTGTTTCATATTTCGAGCCTTAACAGCAAAAAAGTTTCTCTAGGCTACCAAGTGACGGTTAAACAGGGGCGGATCAATGCGCTGGGCCAAATAAAACCTGGCTAGAAACGTGTTTCCCAAAGACCCTTGTTGGACCCTTCACAGAGGCTCCCCAAAGCTGTCCAGCCCTGGGCTTCTTGCCCAACCCTGGGTGAATGTTGGAGCGACCGCTGTGACAACTGAACGCTTTCAGTTCTCTGGGGGAGGTTTTTACTAGTTTCTTACTATGAGGGCATGTCTGGTAGAAAAGTCTCATTGGGGTTGTCTGTTAATGGAGTATTCCACTGAGCCCACAGGGAGACTGCCCACTGCCACAGGGAGCTAGCTGCTCAAGGAATACCTGATCTCATCTTCGAACCCAATGGCAAAAAATGCAAGTAACAAGGTGGAAATACTGCCCCAGAAAGCAGAGCATGCATTCCAAAGACAAAGAGAAATAATTTCTGGATTATCTATTGTTTGGGATAAGCCTACCTTGCAAAGAGAATTGATGAGAGCTTATTTTTTCTGAATATGTCCATTGATTGAGTTCCAGCTCTGGAATCTGACTGCTGGGGTCCAACTCCCTGAGCCACACTTACCAGTTTGGGCACATTGCTTAATCTCTCTATGCATCAGTTTCCTCATCTATAACAAGGGAATAATCATAGTATCTGCCTCATAGGATTATGTGAGGATTAAATTAGATAATATATATAGAAATCACTCGACATAGTAATTGGCACATAATAAGTGCTGAAGAAATGTTAACTGCTGTTGTCTTTACAACTACCTCCCCCTGTTGCTTGGGCTGACTGTCTGGAGACAGAGACAAAGAATGTTGAAGGTATGGCTGCCACATGTGCACCAAAGCCTGTGGCCTGATGAGGCCCACATATGGGGGTTTAAGGTTGAATGGCATTAAAATGCAGTGCACACAAAGCGATCCATTTAAAGGAGAATGACAGCCCAAAGGGGGCATCCTGTATGACTTCATATAGAATGGGCCATTTGGAGACTATTTAAATGGTGTTTACTTTAAATGAGCCATCCTCGATGAAACAGACAGTGAATGCCTTCATTTTCCTTTTTGATTCAATCCACTTGCCCTAGACTCCCTTGCTACACCAGCTGCAAAACAAAGAGAACACACTGTACTTGAATTAACCCAGAGTTTTTCCTCTGCAAAGGCCAGAAGCCCATCACACCACTGGATGATTTCACGGCCAGGCCGGATTCATTAGCAAGACTAACAGGGAGGGGGGAGGTAGGAAGGGGCCCAGAGGAAGTGGCACTCCCTAACCAAGCAGGCTTGAGCAGCCACCCATCTTGCCTCCCTTCTGGGCCTCCTCAGAAAGCTCCTGAATACCCCTTCACCACCTCCTCAAACTGGAACTTACTAAGGGTGGAAAATTCTTATACTCCGATGGTCTCACGGGTAAGACAGATACATCATATCAAGTATTCTTCTTATGATCACAATAGCAGCTGCTATAATATCCAAATAGACCTGTTCGTGTCCAGAACGGAATTGAAATTTTCTTTGAAGATGATTGTATTTTTTGTAGGTATGATAAGGATTTGAAATAGGTCACTTTTTAAATCATAAGAGGCAGTTCAAAATTTACTTTTAAAAATTCTTATAACTGGAGTGTTAAAAAATTCCCTTAATTATTTTCTAATTTATCACATTTTAAAACACCGTCCTACGAATAGTTTTAAAGGTTCAGTCTTCCTCCATCAGAAGAGGAAAGAGGAAAAAGGAAGAATTTGATGGAATCAGCCCATGGAGGCAGAGAGAACTTTCTTACACTAAGCCTGTAAAAAACCTTGCTCATTATTTGGGAAGATCACTTTTATAAAAAGAAAAGCAGAAGAAAATTAAGATACTGTAGTCATTTTGACACATCAATTATGCCCACTAATAGTAAATTAAATACAAAATATATGGAAAGTCATTATCCTATTCTTAGGGGAGTCTTGGAAATACAAAACACACTGTAAAAATACAGCCACCCCATCCACAACCACCCTGCTTCTAGAGGCAAAGGCAGATAATTTATCTTTGCAAAGTTAAACATCTCACAGAATTTTTTTGTTATTTAAGGAGTTATTGTTTTCCCTGAAAATTAAAACAGGCACTTAAATTCTTCCTATTAAAAGCTCTCACTTTATCTTTTAAACCCTTCCACTGTAGGTTAGACAAATAACATGAAGCATTTGGAAACATCAGATTGATACATGCTTTTACTTAACATATCAGGTTTCTTTCCTCAATTCTTCTGTAGCCCCTGCTTGTTTCCTACCTCACGACTGATTTTTTTTTCTCCAGCCCCTCTTCTTAATTTCAGAATTTCCTGCCCAAATTATTCCATGTATCAAGCTATTTTATGATTTTGCAGTATCTTTGTATTACAAATTAAAGGTGCTTAGCAAGGTGTATAGGAACATGTGTATAAAGGAAAATGTGTATTTTTACGTGTATAGAGACAGTCACACCATACACAATGCGCAGGTTATATACGTGTTGTGGTTTTTTTTGTTTTTTTTGTTTTTTTTTTTAATAATCACAGATACATAAAAAGGAGGGAAAGGTCCCGGTTTGGGTTGCTCTTCCTCTCTTGGCTTGCCTGTCCAGTGCTTGGGTCTTTCAGCAAACCCCAGCCCTTTCTCTTTCAGTACTTTTGAGCTGCTGAGTCTACACGGTCTGGTTTTATGAGCTAGTGCCACCCTCTTGAATACCCATGGCGTGACTGTCTTTCGTTAGTTCTTCTCTGCTGTTGCTCAAGGGCGGGAACTGGCACCAGAACAAAGGAGACAGTAAGAATGCCCTGGGCTGGTATGCACCAGCACTGCCTAACCAGGGCCAAGTGCCAGGTCATGCCACCACTTCTCAGGCACTGATGCCACCCAGCAGGGCTTCGGGTTTCCTTCCCCGCAACATGGTACTGCCTGCGGCACAGGACTCCCCGAAGAGAATGACCTTCAAGATCATTCTTGTGAACCAGGTAAAAGAGCGCCACCTACTGAACTGAGAACACAAGTACCTCCATTGGTTTTGAGGTTTTCCCTCGCGGTTAATGAATACCTAAAGGAATACATCGCATTTCACCAGGCTTGTTATTCCACATCTCACCCACCAGTCTGACCTGTGACACAGATTACCCAGTTCCCCTTAAACTTAAGTGCAAAATGGGTCAGCAAACCAGGCACCAAATCATACTGCTCCAGATGGTCACAGGTACACTTGAGAACTTTATTCACATGAGAAAATTAATGAATGTCAAGCCTAAGACAAAAATCCATAGCAAAAAGAATCGGTCCATGCCTGTTGTAATCATCATTACCCAAAAGACATCATGATGACTTCCTGTATGCCAAATATGGTAAGTACAGCACTAGGAGGGCAAGCAAGAGCCAGTCAGAAGCAAGTCACAAATGAAAAGAATGAATGGACAAAGATTTAGAAAGTGCTGAGACATGATGTGAGGCCTTAAAGTGAGGGATGTAACAGAGCACAACACTGTCTCGATCACCAGGAGCTTTCTAAAGAGAAAAAGGTGAATGCATTCACTCTGTACTCCTATCCCTTGAAACATATGTATGTGTGCTAGCTCAGAATACAGTTTCCTCAGTTCTAGAAACAAGGAGCTTTCTCTATGTTGTATTCTCTCTTTGTGGTGAAAACTCTTAATCATAACCATTCCTAAACGTCTTTTACTTTGTCATTTCCTTATACGTAATTCCTGGTTGCATACTGTGGGAGCAGTCTAAGTAGTATTGCTCATTTTGAGCCATCAAGAGGAAAGAAAGTTGGCTTTCAATTGCACACAGGAGGGTCTGGACCCTGAAATCCTGGCTTTTTCCTGGAATTTCCCCACACAAAGTCAAGAGAGAGAATGTCAGAGACTTAGTCTATTGGGCAGGCCAGAGTAGCATTTTGCCCAGGATGAAGTAATGTCTACAGTTTCTTACTTTTGCACAGAAAAATGAAATCAGATACTATGTGAGGGCACATAGAGTTTTTAACACCTTTCTCTTGTTCATATGCTTCTTCTCCTACTTGTGTAAGCAGCTTAGGTTAGTTTTATTCATTTACATCAGGCTTTCCATGAAAAATAAGTGGAATGTTTTATTTATCTAGTTAGTAGGAATACACTAAATTAGACTCTACAAAAATAAAACTAAGTTAGACTCTACAAAAATAAAATAAAACTAAACTAAACAAAAGAATTGTAGAACAGGGAAGAACAAGAATGTTGTGCCAGTTCTTTTTTCTTTTATTATCTATTGAGCCTAGGAAAAAAGGCATAAACTCTAAACAGAAGCATAAGTACAGAAATGACCCCGAAATCTTTTTTGTTACTATTCAGTAGTGCTTTTAAATGCTCCTTCCATGAACTTCTATCTGATTATACAGAACACATTTTTTTAAGCAAGTATTGAGCACCTATTACATACAAAGCACTTTTGGGGGGCAATGGGTCTCTGTGCATAATAGTTGAGCTACATTTTGGCAGGCAACAGAGGCCAACTGTAACATACAAGCTAACATTTCTATCTGCCCAAATGAAATTATGCTGGGGAAGTTAAATAATAAAGGGGCCAAACCAGCCAATCTAAATCGATAGCTTTGATGTAGCCTTCTTGAAAAAAGGCTAGTGACTTCTGAGCTAATAAAATTCTTATGATGGTCATCATGCTGCAATCTAAACCATTAGCCTTCTTTTTGTAAAGAGCAAAGAGGAATGATTTCCCTCCTGTAGCAAGGGCTCAGAGGTCCATCTTCTGATGTCTGTCCCCTGCCCAAAGGCTGCTGTCATTTCTGTTGCTGTTATCTGCCTCATTACATTATGCTGCTCCCAGGTGCTTTGCTTCTTTCGGGAAATCAGCTGGTGCCTGCCAAATGTGCTAATCACGCTGATGTGTCACTGTGATGGCAACTGTGACTTGGGGGCCCAGTTTTCCGCTCATGTTTTTGAGGGGAGCTCGTCGTTTTAAAGGGCATTGTGCACAACAGAGTGGAGGACCTAGGAGACCACTCTACAATCTAAGAAACATAACTTAGAAAGGAAGTAGTATCATCTTGTAGCCACATACCCTTTTTCCCTAGGGAGCGCACAGAAATTTGGAGGCATTATTCCATCCTCAAGATAGCCATTTTGGAACTAGCAAAGAGCTTTGCTAGTACTCTTTTCCGGTTGTCCTTTGGAAAACCTCAGCTGTGGTCTGTAGGGGAACTGCAGTATTAGGTATTAATATGAGTATTTTTCCTTGTCTCACTCAATCCTTTCTCAGTTTGAATTGGTAAAGTCTACTCCATGATATCACGTAAGTGTAAGTGGTATGAACATAAGCAAATCCCAGTAGGCATCTCCTTTATTACAACTCTGCCCTGAATTGGTTAATTCTGAAAAAAAGATTCTCAGATATATTCCTGCAGGCATGAAAAATTTCCATGAAAATTTTAAAATCAATTCTTGTTCTAATTTTGATAATCTTCAAATAGACAATTATAGACAGATACGAAAGGGGTCAGAAGGCTTTTTTTCTGTAATAAGCTAGTTAATAAACATTTTAGGCTTTGCAGGCCATACAATCTTTATCACAACAGTTCAGCTCTGCCATTGTAGCACAAAAGCAGCCATAGGCGATGGCCATGTTTCAGTAAAACTTTATTTACAAAAATAGGTAGCAGGCCAGATTTGGCAAGCAGGCTGGATCATCCAGATATAACTGAGTACTAGTAAACAATTTCACAGTTTACATCTGCACTAGTGTATATGATTGCACAGGGACATGCAAAACTGCTTTAATTATTGAAAGATAACGAGAAAAGAACATAAGGATGATGTTTTTGGTGAATAAGGACTAGATGACATAATAGTATGCTGTGTAAACAAAAACTTTACAATACGTGGAAGAAAAGCGGTGGAGGACAAGATCCTTGTGTGGCTCAGGGTAGAAGACGCACAATAATCTCAACAGAACCTTCATGGAGCTGTCCACACTACAGTTATAGTGAGGGGCAATTTCATTTCAGCGAAATAATAATCTTTACATTAAATTAAGTTGCTAATTTGAATTTTATTGATTTAATAGTTTGGTCTATGTTTAGTTTATATTTGATTTTGGCTTTATAGATGTGTAAGAGTTATTACATAATAATAACATATATAACAAATATTATCGAAATATATAATAATAAATATACTGACCATATCACATATATCATAATAATATATATCATCAATAATATATCCATAATGTAATATAACATATATTATGTAAAAGTTTATACCCAGTCTTCCATTTATACTTTCTAAAATATCATTCTAAAACAAGTAATTTAAGTCAACTCCAGTGAATCAGGGGATTTTTTTTCCCCTCTAAAAAGACAAAGAATACTCGAGTTTGAGAAACACTGCCAAACACAGCCTTTATATCTGAACTGCAGAGCCAAATTATGAATGAGGAAGTATGTAGCCTTGGTGAAGTGGGAGGAGGGAGAGCCACACAGCATCTGAGGAAGTGTAGTTATCACAAGTAAACCACAATAGGCAGCCACAGAGGCTGGAGGAGTTCAGGTATCAGTGCCTGCTTGAGGCTGTGGCATTTCATATACTCAATCAATTCAGCATGTCACGGAACCACATAGGGAGGGTAGAAAAAGATCCTGTGTGAGCCCAGCAGAAGTTCATCAGACAACTTGCAAGAAGGCACCAGAGCCTGGATAAAGGAGCGGTGTGCTTTGTAACCTCTCCTGTGATTAACAGAGAGAGGGTTTTAGGCAGCATATAAGTAGACAGTGAGTGGAATGCAGGGAAATCTATAGACTTTATCCTGTCTGTTGGTACATAGCAGAGAGGAAAGCCATGAACACTATTAAAAAACAAAAAACAAAAAACCTCAGAATAAAGGTCAAAGAAAACATTGTTCTAAGGACTCAGAGGAAGAACAAGCCTTGGAAGTCAATTTACTAGACCCCAAACAAGTTCAGCAAACTGGCATTCCAATTATGATACAAGATATAACTTCTATTAAAAAAATGGTAAAAAACCACGTGAAGGCAACAGGCTGAGACAGTGTAACATAGTGAGATCAAAAGACAACAAAGTAATGAGATAAAAAAGATGAGGAAGGATTGCAAGAAACTGTTACAGAAACAACTTAATCTGTAATGGAATTACTACAGAACAAAACGTCTCTAAGGAAAATCAGTGTTATAGACTACTAGTAAAAAATGAAAAGGCAAGCCATACAGACTGGAAGAGTGTATTTGCAATATATATATCGGACAGAAGGCTTACATCTAGAGTATATAAAGTATTGTCACAATCTAATAATAAAAACAACCAAAAACCCACATTTAATAAATGAGTGAGTTGAAGAGATGTTTTTTAAAAGGAAGATATAGGAATGTACAAAAAGCACATGAAAAGTTGCTCACCATCATTAGCCGTCAGAGAAATGTGAATTAAAGCCACAAGGAGAAGTTTTTTACCACCAGCTGGAGGGCTAAAATTAAAAGGACTGACAACACCACGTGTTCTGCTGGTGGAACAGAAAATGACTCCATCACTTTGGAACTAGTCTGGCAGACACTTACAGAGTTAAAATATACATATATGATCCCACAATTCCACTCCACGATTACTCAGAAATAAAAACCTATATCTGCAAAAAGACTTATAATTGAATGTCCACAGCATATGCTCTGTGATGGTCAAAAACAATTCAAATGTCCCTCACCAGGTGGGCAGATAAAACAAAAAACAAACAAACAAAAACCCCTGCAGTTCATTCATATAATGGGTGACTACTCAGCAATTATCTTATTTAAAAAAACAAAAATGTTCCAAGCAAAGTCTACCCCCGACATGGGGCTCAAACTCACAACCTTGAGATTAGAGATATGCTCCACCAACTGAGCCAGCCAAGCCCCACCCCCCCCCCCCGACCAATTTCCTTAAAAGAGTAAACTACTGGGGTGCCTGGGTGGCTCAGTCAGTTGAGCGTCAGACTTCAGCTCAGGTCATGATCTCACAGTTCGTGAGTTCAAGCCCCGTGTCAGGCTCTGCGCTGACAGCTCAGGGCCTGGAGCCTGCTTCGGATTCTGTGTCTCCCTCTCTCTCTGCTCCTCCCCTGCTTGCGCTCTGTCTCTCTCTCAAAAATAAAGATTAAAAAAAAAATTTAATAAAAAAAATAATAAAAAAGTAAACTATTGACACCAACAACAATATGGATGCAACTCACAAACATGCAGAGCAAAAGCAGCCCAACATGAAAGAATAAGTCCATTTATGTGAATCCACAGGAGAGGCAGAGATATGGAAATCAGAGCAGTGGGAGACTGGTATGCGGCTGGGGAGAAATGACTTAAGGAGAGATGGCAAAGGCATGGGGAATTTCCAGGGGAACAGAAAGAGTCTACATCTTCATAGGGGGGCTGATTAATTACACAGAGATATATATTTGTCACACCTCATGAACAAGGCTTAAATGAATGAGGTATAATACAAAAACAAAATATAAAGATAATATCAGTCCCAAACCACAAACTGTATTAATTAAAACTGGGGAATGTGGTGAGGGAAGAGGAGAGAAGTAAATGCTCATTAAATTTATTATTTGATAAAGAGTGAA
Organism: Acinonyx jubatus; assembly: GCF_027475565.1. Classification (NCBI taxonomy): domain Eukaryota; kingdom Metazoa; phylum Chordata; class Mammalia; order Carnivora; family Felidae; genus Acinonyx; species Acinonyx jubatus. The sequence continues at coordinate 64,596,654 of NC_069391.1, forward strand.
GTCAAGAGCTATCAGTTAACTAAATTGTGAAACATCCATTTACAGAATACTCTGTAGTCATAAAAATAATGAGGAAGTTCTTTATTATGTTCAGATGTAAGATTAGCTATAAGACACATTTATTCTAGAGGAGGAAGCATAATACAAAAAGGTGTATAGCATGTTATGATTTGTGCAACAAAAAAGGAGAAACTATACCATCCACAAAGAAAATTGGTCACCTTGATTGCCTTGGGGGACAATTACTGGGTAGGTGGAAATTAGGAGCAAAAAAGGTAACTTTACTGCAATTTTCTTGTCCTTTGTTCATTTGTTTAAAAAATTTTCTAATTTTTTTAACATTTATTTTTGAGAGAGAGAGAGAGAGCAACAGAGTGTGAGTGGGGGAGGGGCAGAGAGAGGAGGAGACCTGGAATCTGAAGCAGGCTCCAGGCTCTGAACTGTCAGCACAGAGCCTGATGTGGGGCTCGAACTCACAAACTGTGAGATCCTAACCTGAGCCGAAGTAGGACACTTAACCAAAGGAGCCACCCAGGCACCCCGGTCCTTTGTTCATTTCCAAATGAGCCACGTAAATGTGACCAATTTTTAAAAGTAAAAATTTACTTACTATTTTTTTAAATTAAAATTATAATTATTTTTATTATTATTTTTGAGAGAGAGAGAACGTGAGCTGGGAGGGGGCAGAGAAAGAGGGGGACAGAGGATCAGAAGTGGGCTCTGTGCTCTCTGTACAGAGCCCAACGCGGGGCTTGAACTCACAAACTGTGAGATTGTGACCTGAGCCAAAGTCAGATGCTCAACCGACTGAACCACCCAGTTGCCTCAAAAATAAAATTTTTAAATATATTGCTTGTTTTGTTTGGCTTTGACCTTGGGAATCAAGTAAACAGTCACTGAACCCTCCAGTACATGCATAAAACTAGTTTCTGACACAGGAGATCTCACAAATCAAAAGATAACACTTGTCATGATGAGCACTGAGTACTGCACAGAATTGTTGAATCACTAGATTTTACACCTGAAACCAATGTAACACTGTATGTTAACTATACTGGAGTTAAAATAAAAAACTTAATTTAAAAAAAGGAGAGGGGTGAGCCTGAGTGGCTCAGTCCATTGAGCGTCCAACTTTGGCTCAGGTCATGATCTCATGGTTCCTGAGTTTGAGCCCCACGTGGGGCTCTGTGCTGACAGCTCAGAGCTTGGAGCCTGCCTCAGATTCTATGTCTGTCTGTCTGTCTGTCTGTCTCTCTGCTCCTCCCCCACTCTCCCTCTCAGTTTCTCTCTCTCTCTCTCTCTCTCTCCCTCTCAAAAATAAAGATAATTTTTTTGTTTTAAAAAAGGAGATACTACAAGTCAGCAAAATCTAATAAATGATCTTGGAGCAACTGGTTTCCTATTTGGGAAAAAAAAAAGTTTAGTTCTCATTTCATACAGCTGACCAATAAACTGCCAACAGATTAAATTACAAAAATTAAACTAAAATTTAAGTAAAAATATTAGAACAAAGCAGATGAATCTCAGAGCAACAAAAGACTTTCTAAGAGAAACTTGACAGATTTGACTACATAAAAATTAAAATCTCCTCTAGGTCAAAAACATTATATGAAATTAAAAGGCATATTATAAACTGGGAAAAATACTTTCCACAAATATCATAAGTGATTAATAATTTTATTTTATTTTATTCTTTTATATAGGAGATGAGCTTACAGATTTGTTTAATATAAGTTTTATGTGATGAGGGGGCCCCATAAGGAAACAAAGAGCCAAAGAAACCCTCAGCCAGTGTACTTCTCTGCTACGTTTGATGAAGAGTAGACAACTCAGGAACAGCTAGATGGAAGAGACACATATGAGAAGAGATGTGGGAAGATGCACGAAACATCCATGCCTCTCCCTGCATCTTCACATTTACCAACTTGAAGGCTCCAGTATCTTTATTTTTTAAAGACTCAATCAAATTAAAAGGTGAAACAAACTTTCGAAAAGCTTCACTAAGGCTTATTTATTAGAATAAAAATGGGCAAAGGAAGTGAATAGTTAATGAAAATCGTTAAGAAACCTACAAGGACAGGTGCAACCTCACTGATAATCGAAGCGATCCAATTAAAGAGAGACTTTCTCTTGCCTGTCAGACAGGTGAAGCTCCAGGTTAACCTCAGAGCTAGACAGGTATGGAAATTGGTGCAACCTTTCTGGAAAATAACTTGAGATATGTATCAACAACCTTAAACACGTTCAAAACTTTTGACTCAATACACACTATCTCATTTTATACACACTATCTCCTCAGGAATTTAATGCAACTTTATTCGTAATAGGAAAAACACCCTGGAAATAATAAAAATGCCTGATAATGTGGAAACATTAAATAAAATCTGATGTATATACAACAAAATTATTATGCAGACATTAAAATCATATTTTTGAAAAATACTTAGTGGCCTAAAAAAATTCAAGATACAGTACAAGTGAAAAGAGTGGAATATAAAACTCTTATGTGCTACGACGACAATTTTGAAATGATAACACGTATTATACATACTGATTTCAAACACTGGGGGGAAATGCAGCAAAATGTTAGCAACCACTTTCTCTAAAGTTATTTTGTATTACTTCTGCTTTTCTATAAGTGTTAAAGTTTCTATAATAAGTACATAGGAGGAGACACCATATTTTAAATGAAGAAAAAATATGTAATATAATTACAAAAGTTTTACCTGGCGTCAACACACTCTGGATCCTAACTGAAAATGTTAGCTAGTGCAATAGGCACGTGACTCGCAGACAAAACGTTGATGCGTTAGCACTTGCCTTCCATCTTTCTTACACACCTTTGATTCAGAACCGAATCGGCAAACAGTGTGTAGAACAGATGCCTTAGCAGGGCATCTCCGGTGGGTCAGCCAACAGGAGTTCGATGGCTCAGTGCAATGAATAACCTGGTACAGGCTCCACGACTGAACTCCAGACAACCCAACTGTAACAGTGTTTCTGTGACACATTTGCCTGCCCAAAATCTTCAGCTGAGACCACCCGCTTATGGCCCACAAACCACCAGGTGAAAGCAACTGCTAAAATAATCTAGGAATTGATAACTCTGGCATGAAGAAGAGCCCCGCATGCTTTGTCCAGACTCTCAAGTGCCCCTCCCCATCCCCTGCTGTTTTCTCTGGCAAAACGTTTTTAGTAGGTTCATTCCAACCCAACTAATCAAGGAGCTCTTTAAAGTTGAGAAAAACATCGCGTACTGGATCCCTGGGTCCAGCATGTGCGCAATACAGAAAGAAGCACAGAACACATGTACGGTACCTTCCCGAAGCTGTGTTGGCTTGGCAGAATTTTCCCCACTCATTAAAACAACAAAAGATGCAGCTGCTCGAACTGTAGCTTGCCATGTTGACATGGCAACGGGTGGCTCCTGGCAGGGAAAAAGGGCCCTGTTGTTTATGGGAGATCCCATAGTATAAACACATGGCCTGCAGAAGAAAGACAAAGAAACAAAAGGGGAGAATCTTTAAATGAGTTGTCACTTTTCTCACCACCGCCATAGTGAAGGTTAAGTTGAGCTTTTAAAGAGAAAACATTTGAGGCTTTGTAGTTGACTGGTTTCAAAGCATTTTGAACTAAAACTGCCAAGGGCTGGCTATGTGAATAGCTGGGTAGTAACTTCTCCCAAATGAATTACTTAAATATGTAAAGAGAATTGTTGTTGTTGTTGTTTTTTTTAAGGGAAGAATATATTTTTGGATATAGCTTTAAATACCATTCTGTCAATTTATTTTAAGTTTATCTATATATCTATTTTTGAGAGAGAGAGTACAAACAGAGAAGGGCCAGAGAGAGAGAGAGAGAGAGAGAGAGAGAGAGAGAGAATCCCAAGCAGGGAGCCCTACGTGGGGCTCGAACTCACAAACTGTGAGATCATGACCTGAGCTGAAACCAAGTGGGACGCTTAACCGAATGGGCCACCCAGGTGCCCCACTATTCTGCCAATTTAAAATTTATATTACCCATGCCCCTCCCCTTAGGCCCTTAATACCTTCAGAAGAAAACAAAAAGGTTTAGAGACATTCTTACAAACCTTTTGGAAAACATTCTGGAAAAGAAAATATGTTTAGAGATCACTGAGATATTAATGTTTGGAAAAACAAGCTGGTGGTCTCAAATCCAGTTGCTGGCGGGCAGATATCCCCAATGTTGGAAACCACCATCTCAAATGGAACCCTTGTGGGAATCCTTGTGTGGAGGCCAAGAACAGGGGTTGGCATATAAACAGGACTGTAGGTCACAACAACCAAGCTTGTGATGGGAAGGCCAAGTAGAGTCATTACCAAAGCGAGTGGAGGAAACCAAATAGTATGACGTTAGGGCTCGTTCTGCAACAATTAAAAATTACAAACCCACCCATACCAAGAACGATCCTTTCCATGATTAAATCAGAGGACAGAGATGGAAAAGATCCAGGAGATCAAAGAAATCCATTCTTTTGACACCAGAGTTGAAGGCACACAACTGACCCTCAGGAAAATGTCTTAAGAAAATGTCTCCACTTTTTTGCTTTTCAGGAATTACGACAAACATGATGTAGGGTTTTTTTTTTTAATTTTATTTTTTACTTTTTAAAATTTGCATCCAAATTAGTTAGCATATAGTGAAACAATGATTTCAGGGGTAGATTCCTTGATGCCCCTTACCCAAAAATATGGAATGCTTCACGAATTTGCGTGTCATCCTTGCGCAGGGGCCACGCTAATCTTCTCCGTGTCGTTCCAATTTTAGTATATGTGCTGCCGAAGTGAGCACAACATGATGTAGTTTTAATCAGCTTGATTTATAGAGTAAAGGAATAGAGCAGAGCACTAACTCTCTTGGGTAAACTGGTTTTCCTTTTTCATTAACATGGTTATGACTCAACATTTATTGTGTTCCTATAATGTGAGGGAACACACAGAATGATGGTCCTACTCCATCATTCAGGGCCCAGTAAGGAAAGGACACACCAGTCTAGATCTTACCAAACATAAGTAATTTAATATAGGCAACTGGCTATACCAATAATAGAAGAGCTGAGAAGCCAGAGGAAAATGAGGCAACCCAGGGATTAGCTGAAGGGGTAAACAGCAGTGAGTCCTCAGGCTGAGGGAGCTGGTGTTACTGGGAATTACTGGGTTGCAGCTCAAGGGGTCATATGGCAGAAGCCAGAGGCACAGTGGGGACTGTCCAACGGGTGCTGGGACCAGGGGAGACTCAGTCACTACTGGAGATGCCAAAGAAAGCAGGGAGGGAGGAAGAAATACCTTGTTTCTCACCAACTCCTGCTCTCAAATTTTCCACCAGTGCCCCAAACCGTGGACCAAACCTAGTAGGAGGCAGAAGACAAGGCAGCCTGGGAAATGAGGTTCCTTGTCATTCAGAGGTCACAAGGAGGGCAGAAACTGGATGTCAGAGCAAACAGGCAGCTGTAGCCTCTCTGTCCAGGCAGTGTGCATGCCACTGTGCTCGCACGTCCAACACAGGGCAGGGAAAGATTAGAAATGATGGAGCCCGTGGTCCTGGCCAACTTATCAAATGACTGTGAGAAAGTCCCTTGACCTCTCCGAGTCCCAAGTCAAACGGCGATGGAGGGCAGAGCCAACCTCTATTCTGGGCCATAAACTTATGATTCTGGTCCCAAGTTTATAAATCTAAGAACAAAGGTAAATTTTCATAGAAGGCCCAGAATTTCCCACCAACGAGTTCTGAACTCCCACCTTGGCCTCCTTGGACCCTTAGTCAGTTGACTTAATCTTGGTTAACCATCCAGCTTTAGACTGTTGAAGAACCGAATGAGGTTCTCCCAGCTTCCTCCCAGGTGGGGCTGGTAGTGGTGGGTGCAAGGTGGGACAGTGCTGTAGCAGCTCAAGTAGCTCACAGAGTTGGGGTTCAAGGTATGCCTACTTCTGAAAACTCTACTAACTGTTTTGCTTTTTCCCCCAAAGCCCATCTTATAGGAGGGTCTCAAGGAAGAAAGGTATCATTGGTGGAAATGGGGTGTATTCCCACCAGCCAAATGGCAGGTATAAACTCGTTTCCTCTGACAATGGTAGACATTGAGAATCAAGGCTTTCTTCCTCACTGAAGCAGAATGGATCCCACAACTTTTCTCAGTTCAAGAGCTCTAGGAAGCCACTTCCAATCTAAGTAGACATGTGGAGTTAAACCTATTTGTGACATTTACAAGGAAGTGACAGACCTTTGACTGGAGATCTCCTAAGACTTTCTCTGCCCAAGGGGCGCCTGGGTGGCTCAGTCGACTGAGTATCTGACTTCGGCTCAGGTCATGATCTTGTGGTCTGTGAGTTCCTGCCCCGCATCGGGCTCTGTGCTGACAGCTCAGAGCCTAGAGCCGGTTTCAGATTCTGTGTCTCCCTCTCTCTCTGCCTCTCCCCTGCTCATGCTCTGTCTCTCTCTCTCTCATCTGTCAAAAATAAACATTAAAAAAAATTAAAAAAAAAAAAAAGACTTTCTCTGCCCCATGCAAAGGGGGAGCTGACCTCATATTATGGTCTTAAATCCTAGGTGCTTAGGTCAAGTCTGAAAGCACCCGTGCTCACTTGCTATTGTGCTCAGCACCTGGTTTCTGTAGGGTGACTCTAGTGTTACATGTCTCCCCTTCCCTGCACAGGGAATGAATCCTCCCCAAAAGACTGGCTTGCCAAGAGGTATGCTCTCCTTCTCCCTATAAGTTTGGGCTGGAGCACAGTATTATATATTCCCCCTGTGCCCTTAGGTGTGTGGTCCCCAAGGCTTCCTCCATCAGCCTCCATGCCTCTTCCCTGAAGAAACAGATTTCAGATGCTGTCATATCTGAAAAACACTGTAGAGGAAGAATCAGAAGGACTTAATGATCTGCTGAAGGAGAAGAAGGAAAGGAGCCGCTCAGAGATAGCTGCTTCCAAGGTGGCCCCCAATAACCCTTGCCTCCTGGTATTCATACCCTTATGGAGTCCCCTCCCACACTGTAGCAGGGTTGGTCTGTGTGACCAATAGGATATGGCAGAAGAGATGTCATTTCTGAGATTAGAGAATTTAAAAATCTGTGACTTTCATTTTAGGGTCTCTCAGTGTCTCTCTGTCCCTCCCTTCCTCCCACCCCCCCCCGCCTGCCTCCCTCCCTATCACATGCTCTGGAGGGCACCCAGCTGCCATGTCAAAACAGTACTCACACAGCCTCTGGAGGGGCCCATGTGCTAGAATATAGAGACCTCTGGTGTACAGTCAGGGAGGACCTGAGGTCTGTCAATAACCATGCAAATGAATTTGGAAGAGAATTGTCCAGCTGAGATGCCTGTGGCCCTGACAGATAGCTGACTGCAACCTTGTAAGAGATCCTGAGCCAGAACCACCCGATTAAGCTGCTCCTGGAATCTTAACCCTCAGAAACCCTGTGAGATAATAAATGTTTGTTCTTTTAAGTTGTTAAGTTTGGGGTAATTTGTTATGCAGCAATAGATAAGAGAATTTTCTCAGGTTTCTGGCTCAGGTGATAAGATGGATTGCAAAGCTATTAAGCAAGAAAGGAAACTCAAGATGACAAGCAAGGTCACAGGAAGAGACAAGGAAGAAGAATTCCTAATTAATTTGCCCATACAGGGCTTTACACACTCTATGGCAGAGGACACTTGTATGGGCCCAGAGATCATGATTTTCTAACCACAAACAGTACAGTGTTCAGCAATGGGACTGAGTGTTAGAAATCAGACCGATCTTAGAAAACTGAGGAATGATGGGTTTATGAACTAACTACTGATGCTGCTGGCAGATTTGAGTCTGGGTACCACCCACAAATCAGGGAGTGTGTGGGGAAGGAAATCCTTCCATTGGCTGGATTTTTAAAAAGCACTGTTATCACCATCCTTTCTTCTCCCATTCTCCATTATTTACCCTCTAAATGGTCTAGTTCTAGATACTTTATTCTAGAGTTCTGTCTTGACCTCCCTGGCATCCTCTTGAAGGCTCTTTCTGTCCTATTGTCACTGGGTTCCAGGACTCTCCCATCAAGGAGATTAGTTATGCAGCCAGGCCCCCAGAAAGCTCTTGCCTCCCACCGCCCCCCCCCCCAACTGTCCTCACAATCCTCTTCTGCAACCTTCTCTTTACATGGGGGCGGGGGCATCCTTGCTGCTAGAATCTATGTATTTTAGGGGTGCCTGGGTGGCTCAGTCAGTTGAGCGCCCAACTTCAGCTCAGGTCATGATCTCACAGTTTATGGGATCAAGCCCCGCATCAGGCTCTGCGCCAACAGCACAGAGCCTGCTTGGGATTCTGTGTCTCCCTCTCTCTCTGCCCCTTCCCTGCTCTCTCTCTCTCTCAAAAATAAACATTAAACATTTTTTTTCTTTAATCTATGTGTTCTCTATTTTCTGTAGAGGCCACTTTTAGGCAACAGGCTTCAGTAATGCAATGTAGAGGAAGGCAAAAGGGCCCACAGCAACCACCTGGCTCATCAGGTGACAAACCTCAGAATATCCACAGGCCCCAACTGACTTATGAGCTACTTACAACCAGGTGCAGGTACGAAAAAAGGGGAAAATTCCTTATGTCCCCATATGTCCTCACCTTCCCCCTTAAAAACAGCCCCAACCACAGCCTCAATGCAGACAGTCTGTCCTTTGCTGTCCTCCCTTGGGCTCCCTTGCAGTGTATTCAGTAAACTTCTATCTCCCTTGCTCTGCCTTTGGTGAATTCTTTCACTGCCCATGCTGCCTGCCCCCACCCTATCAGGACGCCCCACATTTGGGGACCCCCCCCTCCCGCACCATCTGATTAGGAGAAACACCACACTTTCCCCTTGGTCTCCAGAGCAGTAACTCTGAAAGTGTAAAAGCCCCATCCATAAATATAGCCACGTCTGATAGAAGACCTCATTGCTTTCTTATTGGAATGTTTTCACCAATAGGAAAAAAATCACCAAAGAGGGAGGTCCTAGGCAAAATTTCTTGAAATCGCAGATTATCTTCGTGCTCTCAGCCTCCTCCTTTCTTGGCCTTTTCTTCTTTCTCAGTTGCAGCCTCTCTCCTTCCTTCCCAACATGCCCAAACCAAGCACCAGGGACTTTATAAGCAATGGCGCTTTGAGCTTTTACAACCTGGTATCCTTATGCATGTCACATGCCCTAGTGCAAAATATCTAATACAATTTAAAGTTATGTAACTATATTTTAACAGAGATGAAAACTTTAACCTCTGGATAAAACTCTAATGGTGGAATTTGGGGCATCCAACAAAAAGTGGAGAATGGGTGAATGTAGGGACTTCACTGAATCATGAAAATCTTACTCCCCACATAGTGATTCAAGAGTAAAGATGGCTCCCATCATGCACACCTACAAACAAGAACTACAGACAGCTGATTTCCTGTCCCCCACCCCTGGTGCCCCAAGAGGGGAGGAAAATCTATGTGCATTTATAAACATGCTCTGCAGCTATCTGGATGTGTAATCACAGAAATAAATGCAGCTGTGTTTATTCAACATGCACAGCCTTGCACCTCGGCCATGTTGCTAAAACGCTCACGGGACAGATGTGCAGGCGCCAGTCTCCAATGCTTAGAACTTCATTATTTCCAGACTGAAAAATTCCTTCTAGCACGCAAAGGAAAATTCTCCCACACCAGGGCTCATCCCACATGCCCTGGGATAGCCACCCAATGAAAGACTTCCTGGAGAGCTCAGTTAACTGCACGGGAGTTGTGGGAATGTGGAGGAAGACACTGAAAATCAGAAAAAGAACAGGGTAAGACAGCATGAGAGCGGCCCCATGACTTGCTGCCATTAAACAGCTTCTAAGTTGGGGGGTGCCTGGGTGGCTCAGTTGGTTGGGCATCTGACTTTGCTCAGGTCATGATCTCACAGTTCGTGGGTTCGAGCCCCACGTCAGGCTCTGTGCTGACAGCTCGGAGCCCAGAGCCTCCTTCAGATTCTGTGTCTCCCTCTCTCTGCCCCTCCCCCTGCTCGTTGTCTGTCACTCTCTGTCTCTCAAAAATACATAAACGTTAAAAAATAAAATAAATAAATAAAAGAGAACTTCTAAGTGGAGGAAGAACTTGCCAGAATGGCTACTACTTCAGTTTGACACGTTTGTGTTCGTGGAGTGGTCAAACAAGGGTGAGACACACTATGCTGCTATGGGCTGAATGTGTCCCCTCAAATTCCTATGTTGAAATCCTAATGCCCAATGTGACTGATGGGATTATAAGATGGGGCCTTTGGGAGGTGCTTAGGTCACATGAGGACAAGGATTGCATGAACGTGACTGATACCGTTAGCCCCTAAGCCCCTTCCCCTATGCTAGAAATCAACAGTCTGCAACCCAGGAGAGTGCCTTCATCAGAACCTGACCACACTGGCACCCTGATCTTGGACTCCCAGCCTCCAGAACAGTAGGAAATAAATTTGTGGCATCTTGTTATAGTAGCCCAATGGACTATGACCTATGCCTTCCAAGGTAAGAGGTCGGCAAACACTCCCATGCTTGCTCATTGTCTTAAGGAGCCACCTTATAGATAGAAGATAAACTTCTAGATAGAAGGAACACTTGAAGGGGATTGATTCAAACCACATATTTTCTTTTTCTTCAGGTGATGATTATATGATTTGTCTTTTTGCAGTCAGTGTGAAAAGGGGGTTATTCTTAGTTTAAATAACATTTCAAATTCCACTGCTTTCCATAAAATCACCTGTTTTCAGAGACTTGGTTCAGTGACTGGGGAGAGGGCTGCTTCAGGAGAAGCAGGCAGGAGGTGATGAGCTTGAAGCTGCCATGAGTGTAGCTTGTTGGGGTGTTTTCCCATAATGAGATACTGATCTGGTCACTGGAGGCTAAGGGGCCGCAGATGTTAACAGTGCCGGTGGGTCGGATTCTTTCATAAACTTGCCAGGGTAACAAAGTCATCAGGCCTCTTCCAGTTCATTACCATCTCTTCCCTTTCCAGCACCTGATCTTTTGTAAGACTCCATGTTCTCCTTAAACCCAAGTTATAGGCAAGCAACCCTCTTGCTTTCTTGTGCCACAAAAACCAAGAACCGAACTACTAAAATAGGAAATGTCAACTATGACTCACTCTCTCCCCTCAACTCTCCACACACACCTTCCTCATTATATTCTCCTTCATGGCATAATTACTGAAACCAGGATCCATCAATCATACTGGACATGTGGCAGGTGCAAGGAGAATGCTACTTTGACTCAGATTTTGTGTACAAAAGGAACTGGACTGAATGGAAGTGGCTTTGAGTCAGAAACTCACCACTTTTCAGCACAAGTGTTTTGGGTACAGAATAGGCAAGTTGTTTATAAAGGCAAAGACAGTATTTCTCATCTGGAAGTCTCATCTGGAGATCCCACAATGAAATCTCTTTTTAGCACATGAGAAAATTAAGCTCGGGGAAGTAAAATGCCTTATCTGAAGTCAAACAGCTAATGGGCAGCACGGCTCGGACAAGGGACAAGTCCTCAGGTCTCCTGGCTCTCACTTTCCAGCTTCTTTCCAACATACGATGCTCTTTGGTATAGGTCATTGTGATTTGTTATTTTCTACTGATGTTTGGTTATTCAGGGTTTTTCTGTTTGGTTGGCTAGTCACTTGGGTTACTTTTGTAAATTAAGACAGTCCATCCTTGCCTTTTCTCCTGGGATTCTAGGAAACAGAGATATATCTAGAATGTTAGCAAGGGGAGAAAGAGGCTAGAGTAGAACGCTTGCAAACTTTTAAGTTTGGGACTATCACTTCCTCCTCTTACAATGGTATCACAGCATTATTGTGCATCCCTACCTCAGTCCTCATGAATTTTGTATTGGTTTCTTGAAGCAAGCAAGAAAAAAAAAGGATTAGCTGTAGAAATGTTCCTTTCAGACCTGAAATCTCTTCCAAAAGATCTGCTCAATTCTCTTAAATCTTTCCTTTATAGTGAGATATTAAACAATGAAACTACTTCAGTGGGGGAGGGGGAACATGTTTTAACATCTGGTTTTGCTATCAAACTAAAAATACTCCTGAAGTCTACATTTTCCTTGGTCCAATAGCTAAATAATAAACATAATTGAAAAAATTATTCTCTTTAGTATCTTGCCAACTTCATTCTGGTCTTGTCTAAAACAACATCATAGTGATGTAAGGAATTAAAAACTTTTAATATTACTTTAAATTATAGTGTATTTTCCTAATCAGTTTCCTTATCTTTAACGATGATCCAAGTAAGTGGGGCTTTAAAAATAAATTTCCTATATTTAACTGAATTTCAACTCCAACTCCTGTTCAGTGATGTCATCAGCTTAAACCCAGATTATCTACACCACTTGGCTGGTTCCACGACTATTATAATGATCCTAAGGGAAAAGAGAATGGGTTACCAGAGAGAATGCTTTGGTTTTAAATAACATTTTATTCAGTGGAAAAGAAAAGTAAATGGAAACGTACATAAACTTTGAATTAAAGATTTCCATTTCTTTTTTTTCCCTTAAATTTATTTATTTATTTTGAGAGAGACAGAGAGAGTGCAGTGGGGAAGGGGCAGAGAAAGAGGGAGAATCTCAAGCAGGCTCCACACTGTCAGCACTGAGCCCACGTAGAACTCGAACTCAAGAAATTGTGAGATAATGACCTGAGCTGAAATCCAGAGTCAGATGCTTAACAGACAGAGCCACCCAGGCACCTCTTCTTTATTTTTTTTTTTTAAGACTTTTTTTTTTTTTTTTTTTTTTTTTTGAGAGAGAGAGAGCATGCACGCGCTCCAGCAGAGGAGGGGCAGAGGTCCAGAGGGGAGGGGCAGAGAGAGAGAGAGAGAATGAATCTTAAGCGGACTCAGGCTTGATCTCATGGCCATGGGATCATGACCTGACCTGAAATCAAGAGTCTGACACTTAACCAACTGAGCCAGCCAGGCACCACCCTTAAAGATTTTCATTTCTAAAAGTTTTTTTTTTTTAGGTACACTAGGGATCTAGAACCAAAAAGATATTAAGTCCCCTTCCTTCCCAGCTTAACAATAACTCCTTAACACATTCTTGACTCAGTCCCTGTTCTGAAATAGTTCTTCAAAATAGTTTTAGAGGGCACACACACTGACACTACACAACGTAAACAGGGTTTTCAAGAAGCATGTTGTATCAAATTGTTACATACGTGTTTGTTTCGGCAGCCCTTTTTAAATGTCACCTGTAATGACTGAGGCAAGAAAGAGCATTTCGGTTCAAGATCTTCCATAATCCCACAATGGCTAAACCTAGGTAGGAAACTGTAGCTTTCACACTACCAGATATCTCACTTTATTTTTTTTTAAATGTTTTTAAATGTTTATTAACTTTTGAGAGAGAGAGACAGACAGAGAGAGAGAGAGAGAGAGAGAGAGAGAGAGAGACAATGCGTGAGCAGGGGAAGGGGAGAGAGAAAGAGACACAGAATCTGAAGCAGGCTCCAGGCTCTGAGATGTCAGCAGAGAACCTGACACAGGGCTCCAACTCACGAGTGGTGAGATCATGACCTGAGCGGAAGTCGGATACTTAATCGACCGAGCCACATAGGCACCCCCAGATATCTCACTTTAGAACTAGAATAATAATGGGGAAGAAGAAATTACTGAAAATTATTGGAAGAAATACTCTATTATAGCTTCAAATACATTTTCAGTTCCCCAGAAAACATGGTCACTTGATAAAAATCTCCCTTACAAAAAGGAGATTTTAAGGTATAAAGATGGTGACTGCTTTCCAAATTTGTAGTTTATTTTTTTAATAAACATTATTTTAGATCAGGTTTAGATTTATTTTTACAAGTGCAAAGATAATACATAGATTTCCCATTTACCCCGTACTCACTTTTATTAACATTTTCCGTTAGTATATTTGTCACAACTGATAAACCAATATTGACACATTATTAACTAAAGTCTGTATTTTATTCAGATTTCCTTGGTTCTCCCTAATATCCTTTTTCTGTTCCAGGATATACTATTTTTATCTCCTTCATGTCTCCTTAGGCTTCTCTGGACTGTGACAGTTTAAGACTTTCTTTTCTTTGTTTATGTTAGCCCTGAGAGTTTTGAGGAGTACAGGTTGGGTATTTTTTGAATGTCCCTCAACTGGGATTTATCTGATGTTTTTTTCTTGGTTCCATTGGGATGATGGGTTTGGAGGGAGGACAATCACAAAGATGTCATTTCATCACATCATACCAAGGGTACACACTATCAACATTACTGATGTTAATTTTGACCTCCTCACTGACAGGTCATGATTGTCAGGTTTTTCTAATGTAAAGTTACTCATTTTTCTCAGTCCATACTTGGTAAGGAGCCAGGAGTTATGTTCCATCTCCTTGAGGATAGAGTATCTACATAATTTGGACAACTTCTATACCTTAGATTTGTCTGTTCGCCTCCATTTGTTTATTCAAATATTTATATCAATGTGAACTCATGAATATTTATTTTATACTTTAGGTCATCATCCAAAACTATTTTACATTGTTGCCCAGCTTTGTTCATTAGGAGTTCTTTCAGATGGCTCCTTGGACCTTGGGCATATACTCGCAATTGCAGGCTACTACTGCTGCTGTTTGAGCACTTCCTTATTTTCTGGCACTACAAGGGGTCCAGGGCTCATCTTGTCTATTTCCTCCAGTCCTAGCCATTCCTCCAAGAAGCCCTGGTTTCCTTACTGGAGAATGGTAAAAACCAAGATCCAGGCACTGTGCTTTTAGACACTCTTGGCTGACAAGCAAGGAAATTTATGCTTTCATGCTAACCCTTGGAAAACACCTACTTATAATTACAGTATTTCTACATACAACCATCTGTATCCCTCTTAAGCCAAACATAAGTTTACAGTGATGCCTCCAATTCTAATCTATCAGCACATAGATCATTCTAGGGTCCTCCCCTGGCTCTCTGTAACCTCCCACTTCAAAAGTAGGAAACCTGGTTCCCAGGTTTACATAATTGACTGAATTGCTCAATTCCAGTAGACATGTATAGTGGTCCTGGACTTGTTAACCTGTATCCCCATGGGAAATACCTTAATCAATTACAGCACAGTACTGAGGTGCACTGCCTTTTGCCTTTAGTTTTACAGACTCCCCTCATTTCCAAAGTGACAGGTCAGCACCTTCTCCCCCAACCCCCGCCAGCGAGGTTGTTTCATACATTTTTAATACAGTTAGATTGTTTGGTCACAATGTGCATTCCAGCCTAGGATCCTCTGATCTCCTAAACGATAATTATTTATATATTATCAAATTAAATAATTTAAGTTTTATTTTCAACATGGGGCAGGGGGAGGGTGACAAGGGGAGAAGGTACTGATGGAACTCAAAAGGGAAGGTATTAACAATTTAGAGATTTTCTTAAGTTTCTACTATCTGATTAAAAATAGAAATTTATTGAAAACTAATGTAATTATTTTTTAAACATATTGAAATCTTTGCACATAAAAATGGACATGGTAAAGATCAAAAGTAAGAAACATAGTTCCCTCTTATAATTGAAACATGGATTTTTCTAGGAGCTTTCAGTAACTTTATCCAATTTTCCTAATTGTAAAATGAGAATAAAACATTTCTTATCCAGGACTAAGAATTTATGGTAGGTATGCAGATAGTATTCTGCCACTCAAGGATAAAATGTTAGTTTTAATAAAAGCAGACTCTATGCCTTGGAGAAAATAAGCTCTACCCAATTATATTTTTCATACAATAGTAAAATTTTCTATTTTCATACAATCATATTCATAAAGCCTAGTAACCCTGATGATGATTAACTTCTTATCACTGAGGAATTTTTTCTGTCTAGCAACCTGGGATCCTTAGGCATTTTAAAGTCCTTAAACTATCCAAACAGTTACCAATATACACCTAGATTTATTCTTAAGCATGTGGGAGAGTTTAAAAAGATTTAGTGGCCATAAATTACCCCAAAAAAAGACAAAAGGGAGAGGAAACATCTTTTGAGGATTTCTTTTTTAAAACAAAATTTATTATCCTCGTAAGGCTGCATAAATGCCATTTATTTACTAACAGATAATCACAAATTTCCAAGGATACAGTTTAAACTCCTGCTATGATCATGCATTTTATTGAATTATCAGAAGAGGAAACATTACACGTAAATTTGCCAAGACAACCTTTGCAGGAACAAGATGTGCCCAAGCACCCCTTCAGTTCCTTTACAGAAAGCAGCATTTATCCATACATAATTCACACCTGACATGGAACATAATTCAAAAATCTAATCTCTTTCTGTGTAGTGAGCACTGAGAAGGAAGCCATGTGTGAGGCCATTAATGAATATTTCTTCCAATTACTATTAATAGATTCTTCTTCCCCATTATTTTATTTCAAAAATGAAATATCTAGGAGTATTAAAAACCGATTTCCTAATCAAGTATTCAGAGACCATATGTTGTTAAAGCTCACTGAAAACCCTATCCTTAATAATTTCAAAAAATTTTAAAGATACAATTAGAACACCTGTTTCTTTGAGCCTGGCTAGCTCAGTCAGTTAAGCGTCCAGCTTTTGATTTCTCCTCAGGTCACGACCTCCCGGTTTGTGAGATTGAGCCCCACGTCAGGCTCTGTACTGACAGCATGGAGCCTGCTTGGGATTCTTTCTCTCCCTCTCTCCCTGCCCCTCCCCTGCTGGCGCTCTCCCTCTGTCTCAAAATAAATAAATAAACTTAAAAAAGAAAAAAAAAAAAAGAAAGAACACTTGTTTCTTTCTCTCCTGGTTTCCCAAGAATATCCAATAAGTTATTCTATACATAAATCAGTATGCTTTTGTACTGGTGTAAGTTTGTACCAACCCTGCAATTTCCCAAAGACTGTCTCAGACTCCAACAGAAAAAAGACAAGAACTGAACTCATTGTAAGTAGAGTGGGAGACCAGAGCAGAGAGGTAAGATTGGAGGCAAGGAATAGGATAATTAGAGCCCAAAATTAAAGTGATGCTTTAAATAAAGCAAATCTAAAAGGTTTCAGGGGGAAGGGGGTTAGGGAAGAGATCTAAGCAATTTCCAGAGACGACCACTTCTGTCAAGGGAGTCTGATGCCATAAAAGAAGGCGCTCAAAACAAGATCATGGAGATCAGCATTCCTATCGATTTGCAGTACATTAGCACAAAGAAATAGGTAAAATAATGAGGAATCAAAAAAGTTTGATTTAAAAATTCTCAAATTCTAAAAACCTCGAATAATTGTGGGAGGAAGGGCAAGAAGAACAGAACAAATGGCTGCCTAACCTAATGTGCCCTTGGAAATTGATGCTTCATCAATTCCTTCTCTCCACACGAAAAACCCAGAGGCTCCTGGTGTCAAATAGGAAGAATCAGCGCCAAAGGAGCAAGTGTGCAGTCTCAGCAGGACCGCCACACCCCACAGAAACACACCATTCCAGTGTTGTGGGGGTTCACGCTACCTGACAACCGACAGTCTGGGAGGCACAGCTGCCAAGACACAGGTACAGTAAGAAAAGTCCCCAAGCAGAGCTGGCATTATTTGGAACCACTTTAGCAGGCCTCACACCAACAAAACTTGGCGGCAGTTTGTTCCCTCAGGGGGAATCTGAAGGAACTTTGAGAAAGTATTTGCTCAGAGCCACATACCGCTTCTATCTACAGCACTCAAGTCACCAGCAGAGATCCCAACAGAGAGCTAGGCTCGGGATTTAATCATTAGGCTTGCCTTTCAATCTCCTAACTCAGAAATACAGGGGCTTAATAAAGTAATCTTTTCATCCTGACTTAAGGGAAATAATCCCATTAAGAGTTGAGCATGCCTGGGAATTTACCTGCTTCACCGTGGGTCTAGGGATTTGAGGCTAGATGGGTAATGCCACAGAATAAAGAGGAGCATCTTTGCAGAGACTGTCCCCTGTCTGAGAGTGTCCCTGCAAAGGCTTCTCTCCCAGTGTGTGAGATGAACGGGCAGGGGGCTGTGGGGCGCCCAGATAACCTACCTGCCACTCTGGTCTGAGGTCCAGGTAACTGATCGCCCCTGGGGTTTGGTGCTGTACCGTATCCTTATGGCGTGAGGAAAGTCAGTAGCTGTCTGAGCCCCTGTCTTCCTGATCTGCAAGCTCCAAGTGTCAGTGTCAAACAGGAGTTCCCCACAGCCAGGAGCCTGGCTGCAACGAGCATAATAGTCTAACTGCTCCCTCCAACGATCTGCAGGCAGAGTCACAAGTTCACACACAATCTGATTCCTGAGCTCCTCAGAAACAACTGTGAGCTTGGGAGACCTTGTCAATTTTTCAATACCTGGCACAGCAGCAACATCCACCTCCTCAACCTTTAACACAGATAAATCACAGCAGTCCAACACTAGCAAAAAATCCTCACTCCCATGATTCCCTGTGTCACAGCAGTACTTTGAGCTAGAAATCCCAGAAGCCTGTTCCCGGTTGTCATGGTTACCATCTTTACCAGAAGTATCTTTTTCACCTTTACCACAGATTGTAAAATCATTAGATCTTGTTTTAGGGGAGAAGGTCCTCGTATCTGTCACAGGACTATGGCAGGGTTCAGGCATCCTAAATCTGCAGGCTTCGTTTGACTCTGTTCGGCAGGGTTCCTTGGTGGACCGACTCTGTTTCTTTCCAGACTCAAAGAAAAGCACTATGGTGCCCTCGATGATTTGACTTTCAAAGTCCACATCTAAATCCAGTACATAGTGCTTCACAAGTATGTGGCTGGTGTTGGCCATGAGAGGTAGGTCATCCCGGGAAGGGTCCAGCTTTGTGTCCATGGCGTTGGTTGTTGTTCGAGAGCTTTGTTAAAATCTCAGAAGGGGCTTCCTAGCTGCCTTAATCTTCCAGAATCATAAATGGCCGCTTACCAAAAAAACACCTGATGTCACAATTATGGCTCTTTCAGTCCCCTGGCAAAGAAGAAAAACACCATGAGACAAAATTCCAAACAAGACCCTAAATGTTCCTACAACCACTGTTTCACTTCAGCAAACTGACTCCCTCCTTAAATAATCCCCCAATGTGGTAGAAGCTCATGGCTAGAAGGCAGACTAATCTTTCTGACTGACATCAAAGAAGGCTGCATTATGGGTTTCTAAAAATATTTCAATTACCAATGGAATGAAAGGGGCCTCCACAAAGCCTGAAGATTCTTGCTCTTAACTAGAACAGTCCTTGTTCTGGGAAAGAGCAATTGTTATGCAAAAGCATAACTGAGCATCACTGCGCCTCTTGTTTTAAAAGATATTAAATGCATCATTTCTAATTTTGTGCATCAAAGATAAGTGATTGTTTGTCTCCTGTGATTCTAAGTAACAAATGTGAACGAAGGCTAAATGGCCTCATACGTTTTATTCTTTGAGAGTAATAATTTAATACATAAAATGTAACTCCAGGGATTAATGTACTTTTCACATTAGGCCTGCTCTCATATCAGCACTTCCAGTAAATTACAGGAAAATGAGCCAATTTACCAGGAGTGCATTCTAAGTATTCCTTTGAGATTGTTCATGGAGATTTTTCAAATTTATAGTTAAATACTCAAGGTATATCATTACATCTTAATAGCTGAAAACCCATTAACATTCTGGATAATAGCCTTCTTGTGGCAAACAAAAAGGTCTTCTCATTTGAAAAAAAAATAGTATGCAAATACCTATAAAAGGAAAAAGAGAAATTAAAATGTAGAAACAGATGTTGTAATAAAATGCCCAAGTTCTTCATAAAAGTTCTGAATCAAAATGTATTCTTATTTTATAATAGCAATCCGGCTACAAGAAAAATTATTTGAAATTATTTCAGTCCCTGTTGTGTACCTAATTTCTTTCAGCGTATGCTGTTCTTTATTTTTTATTCTTTTACCAAAAATGAAAACGGGGGAAAGAAATAACAACTCTGACAGGGTAGATATATTTAAAATAATCTTTGTATTTCTACATATCAGGAGGTATTCTTGTATCAACTACAAAACAACATTGCTTGCTTGACTTTTCAAGTAAAACTGAACCCTCCCTTTTTATTCTGTTTAACTCCTCCTCACTTCCCCTCAGATTTTATCTGCCTGTCTACTAGACTCTTATTTCCTTCCTTTTAGAATCTCATTCCAGAAATCAAACCTATTGAATTTTCATTTTCTACCTCTCCACAGGCTACTTCCTCAGGAAAATCCTACCTACCCTAAGCAGGGAGGGGGGTGGAAAACCTGGCTTCCTGCATCCTTGTCCAATCTGGTTTCAAGCTATTTTCCCGGCACGGAGACCATACTCCCTTTGCATCCGTGTCCTCTAGCCAAAGGGCCTGCTCAACAGTCTGTCCCTAAATATGACCTGCTCTTTCGACTAGGCAGTGGCCATACCTGGAGTGTTCCCATAGCTACCTGCCAAATTCCATTCTGTCTCCACACCCAGTTCAAGTGCAATCACTTCCTGAAATCCTTCCTTACTCTCTATTCTCCCACTCTTCACCAAACTGTATGTGGCAATATACAGTTTGACTTTAAAAGTAATAGGAACTGAGAGAAATCAGGGATGCAAAGAATATTTTGAGATTACTTTATAAAGAAGTTGGCACTCGCCTGGGCTCTAGAAGAATCAATAGGCCAAAGGAGGAAGACAGTGTTTTCTTTTCTGCATGAAAGCAATTGAACTTGTCATGTAAAGAATAATTCATAGTCTAACCCTAATAGATCCTTTCATTTACTTGTAAAAATTAATATAATTTAAGAATAAAATGTATTCTATAGAGCAGTTGTCACCACTTTTGTCCCTGGTGGCCGATAATAAGGCAGCCTGAGAATCCCATCCATCCAAGCCTGTTAACATCACCTTGTCACCCTAACTGGAATCATTTGCTTCTCTTCCTTGGATTCTTGAGTACACTCCCCATAGCTGCAGTTCTAAATCGTTTCTTCTTTTAACTTTCCAGTTCCATGCCTGCTGACTCGTTCTCGGCTAATTATTTGGCCTCCCACTTTACTGAGATTATTTCAAATCTCTGAAACTCCCTCATGGCTCAAGTATCTGTAGTTCTTCACAACTATTGCCTTCTCCTTTTTGACTCAAAGAAAACAACAGTATCCCTTCTCCCCAAAGCTAATTCCTTTCCCCTTGAATCCTAGCTTCTGGGGTATGAAAGGGCCAAATGAATAGCACTCTTCTTGCCCACTGAAATTCTGAACACACTGAAATATAAGATGAGGATATGGCAGAGGGATACCAAAATATCACTATTATTACAGGTGGAGGTTAAACTGGAGAATATGGTTTAATGTGGGAGCCAAAGGTACCTGAAAACTCAATCCCAAAATTCAACAGATTTACCCCCAGGGTCACAGGAAACACTGGATCAGGTCAAAGCTCCCACAAAAGGTACCCTCTCCAGGTAAGAATTAGGGCCTGGAGAAGTAAGGAGAATAGCCCTCCAAGGTCAGGACTGCTGGCCCAAAAGCAAAATGGAGGAACTCAAAGGAACAGAACATGCTCGATTTCTTCTTCCCGCTCCACCTCCTTTAAGAGGGAAGGAGTAAAGTGATCAAGAATTTTACAGTAATTAAGCACCCTTCACAAGACAGGAAATATCAGAAATAAGAAGCTTTCCCTCAAACTCTATCTCCTCCTATTAATTTGGAATCTTCTTACATTTGACAAAAAATGTTTTTCTCTTGCCAACATCTTCTTCCTCTCAGTGTTTCTATCCTATTCCCAATGTTTCAAACACTCCCAGGGGCTGCCATCTTCAAAAACAAACATTGCAATATATCCATATCAAAGCACTATGTTATACACCTTAACCTAATACAATGTTGTATGTCAATTACATCAATTAAACTGGAAAAAAATAAAAACAAACAAAAACATTCGACCCTGCTGCCTATGTTAACTAAGTTTTTATTTCTTTGCATTCTGGAACTGACAGATTCCTTAGGGCTTAGTGCAACTGTCTAGTTCTACAAATCATGACAATGAGGCCCAGAGAGGTAAAGCAATGTGCCAAGGTCACTCATTTCTGATGCTTTTCTCCTTGCCAATTCTTTCCCTTGCAATTCTCATCCTCCAGCTCTTGTGGCCATTTTCTTTATGTTGTCCAAATCATAAATCAAATGTCACCTCCTAAGACTGTCTTCTGTATTCCCATGCTCCCTTTCCTATCCTTCCAGTCATATGGACTAGACTCATTTCATACCGTAATAGCTTTGTGGGGAAAGGAGAATTTTTAGGCCAGCCCCAGAAGATTCAGAAGATCACGGTCACCTCTGCATGGTTTCCAACCTAAGCTGTGTACAATATGTATGTAAGTCCGTTAAACTCGCTGCTTATTACACCTATTTCCTCCTTGCCTTGGATTCTTAGATGACCTGAATCTCCTTTCTCGACAAGTTCACAACTCTCACTGATGTCAATCAGGGTCACAGCCCCACGTTTAGGGAAGAACTGAACTAACTGTGGTTGCAAATGCGAGTACGTGGCCACCTTGTAAGGCTTCTCTCAGCAAATAGTAACCATATTTCTAAGCAGTCTGTTGACTTCAGCACTTTTTGCTATTATTGTGCTCCAATTTAAAATGCCAGTTTGTCTCACTGAAGCATTTTTCCATTCTCTGTCATAAGCCATAACATATAAAATTCCCCCCTTTATCAAACCCAATGGTTAGTTTCCAGTGGCTAACCACTGCTGCCTCTAAAATAAGTGTACTGCGTGGTATGTATTTTAAACGCTTAAATGATTGTCTTAGCAACACCATTAAAGGCTTCAAAAGGATTAACATACAGCAATATTTTTCTTGAGCAAGGTGGGAGGAGGGGGCAAAAGAGAGGATCAAATACTAAACAGTTATGGCACACTGAAGAAACTGCCCTGCCACTTTCACTCGCCAAACAGAAGTGCACACACCTACAAATGTGTAAAATAGCCTCTGTAGAGCCATTCCAGATACCTCTAAAGAAAATAATTTCACTCTCCTTTCAAGCTACAAAGCCACATGTGTGATTCTCATGACCCTTCCCTTATCCTGCCTCATTCTGCAGTTACCTCTACCCTTCCATGGTCTAAAAACAACTAGAGATTCCTGATTCATCTTTGTATGCATGGCCACGTTGAGTAGAACGTACACAGTAGGTTCTCAGCAAATATCTGTGGAATTGACATCTGAGGTCATTTATGACTTCTATGTCTAGCTATCTACAGAGCAGGGATTCTGGCTTGCATAGGTTCTAGTAGAAAGCTATGGCTTAGGGGCGCCTGGGTGGCGCAGTCGGTTAAGCGTCCGACTTCAACCAGGTCAGGATCTCACGGTCCGTGAGTTCGAGCCCCACGTCGGGCTCTGGGCTGATGGCTCAGAGCCTGGAGCCTGTTTCCGATTCTGTGTCTCCCTCTCTCTCTGCCCCTCCCCCGTTCATGCTCTGTCTCTCTCTGTCCCAAAAATAAATAAACGTTGAAAAAAAAATTTAAAAAAAAAAAGAAAGCTATGGCTTAAAAAACATCTTTCTCCAAATGGTTCTCACTTTTTCTTCTCATACCTGTCCCTCTTTATGCCACATCTCTTTCCTTGTAAGCAAGTCAAGGGAAAAGGAGAAATTTACCGTATACCACTGAGCACACTATGAGTGGTTACAAAATATTTCATTCTACAGACTACTTGTTCAGAGGAAGATAGCTTTCTGCTATTCCAAGTGTGTTCCTTCTGTAGAATACAGTGATTGCTCTTAATGACAGCCAGTTTACTTGCTAAAGTATACTGTTTCTGGGCACAGTTCCTCAGACACTCAAATGCATATAATCATAGGAACATAGCTTATTGCTGTGAAATTTGATAAAATAATTTCAGAATTAGAAGGAATCTTAGAAGCGCAAATGTATTATTTTGTATTTAGAAATGTCACACTGACATATTACTCTGTAACTTATTTCTTTCATCAGTGGTTTTGAAATACAGCCATGTAGATGCACATAAATCTGGCTCATGTCTTGTAAATGCTGCTTAGTGTCCCTATATGAATATTCTACAATTTATCTACACATTTCCCTACTGATACTTAAATCCTTTTAAATTTGTCATTATTATACACCATGCTACAATGAACATCCCTATATAGGTCTCCTGGTGCAAGTGTTCCCTGGGTGAAACACCTAGAAATTCCATTTGGCCTCAGATTAGTATTGCCACACCAACTTTCTTTTGGTTTGTTTTTAACTGATACATCTTTTCTATCTCTTTATTTTTATTGTTAACTGCTCTGGGTTGTTTTGCCTTGAGTATCCTTTCAAAGCAACAGTTGGCTGTATTTAAAACATATAATTATCATTTTTAATAACTGAGGTTAATTTACTTACATTTATCATGATTACTGCTATAACAGCACTGATCTCATCTCAACCAATTTATTTTGTGTTTTCTTTCTTTCTCTCTCTCTTTCTTTCTTTCTTAAATGTTTATTTATTTTTGAGAGAGAGAGAGAAACAGATCGTGAGCATGGGAGGGGCAGAGACAGAGGAAGACACAAAATCCCAAGCAGGCTCCAGGCTCTGAGCGGTCAGCACAGAGCATGACACAGGACTCGAACTCACGAACTATAAGATCATGACCTGAGCCAAAGCCAGAGGCTTAACTGACTGAGCCACCCAGGCGCCCCTATTTTGTGTCTTCTATCTACCATGATTTCTTTGCTACTTAGCTTTTACTTTCTGCTTTTTCTGTATTTTTTCTGAAATATTTTTTCCCTCTACTGTTTCATAAGTTATACAATCTATTTCTTTAACATGCCTACTTAAAGTCAATCTCTAGTAGTCTTCTAAATAATAAGACCCTAGAAAGTTTTACCCTCAGTCTCTCCTCTTCCCCACTCTCTATCAGCTCCCACATTATTGTTGCTAATGTCTTAATATCACATTGTGGGTTTTTTTAAGTTTATTTATTTTGAGAGGGCATACACGCAAGAGGGGAAGGGGCAGAGAGAGACTGGGAGGCAAGGGAAAATACCAAGCAGCCTCAGTACTACCAGTGCAGAGCCCAACATTGGGCTCAAACTCATGAACTATGAGATCATGACCTGAACTGAAGTCAAGAGTCAGACACTTAACTGAATGAACCACCCAGGCAGCCCAATATCACATCTTTAACAACCCTCATCCAACTTAGAAAAAAAAAAAAAGTTAATACTTACTTGTATTTGTTTACCAGATTCCTTACTCATGACTGATTTATGCATTCCATTCATCCTGTCAGGGTTCAATTTTGTCCCAATTGCTATTGCTACCTGAAAAATTAACTCAAGACTTTGTGGCTTCAAAAAGCAACCATTTGATTCTGTTCTGTGGGTCAGGAATTTGGGTAACTCAGCTGGGCCATTTTCTGTATCTTCTGAAAATGACTACGGCACTCAGTGGTAAGAGAATGGCTCATCTGGGGGCTCTGATGACCAGGAGCAGTCATACACAGCCCATCTAACATAGAGGTTTCAGAAGAGCTGGACAACTTATATGGCAACTGGTGGGCCTCAGAGCACGTGTCCCAAAGGACCAGTTGAAAGCTGAATGACCTTTTCTGACCTAGCCTCAAAAGTCACTGTGGTATCACTCTACCATATCCTATTGGTTTCAAAAAGAGTTGTATAGCTAAGCTGGTCCAGATTCAAGGAGAGGGAACTCAACTTCATGTCTTGATGGGAGAGTGGCTAGGTCATACTGCAGAGTGGCCTGTGAGAAGGTAGACACTGTTATGGCCATTTTGGGAAAATACACTCTGCCACAATTTCCTTGTTACTTAAGTATGTCTTTAGTAATTCTTTCAGGAGTCCATGAGTAGTAAACTTTCAACATCCATATGTTTGAAAATGTCATTATTATATCCTCACTATTGAATGATCACTTAACTAAGTATAGATTTTATGCTGATAGTTATTTTCACTTAGTACTTTGAACATATTACTATACTATATTCTGACATTTCTTTGTGCTGATAAGGCATTTGATATTAATCTGCATTTCTTGATATGTATCTGTTTTTTTCTCCCTAGCAGCTTTTATACTTTTTCATTATCTTTGATGTTCTATTGTCTCATTTGATGTATTTAAATGTGAATTTATTTTTATATGGCTTGCTCAAGATTCAGTGTGCTCCTTTAGTCTGAGGAATTCTTTCCATGTATAACGCCAAGTAGACAGAAATTTTCCTTGCCTCTCTATTGAGACGGTGTAATGGAATTTTCTTTCTCCATTTGCCCCTTCATGGCTTCTGGCTTTATACAGGTATCTCAGTTTCAGTTCTCCACAGGCACTAGGTCTACGGCCAAGCACCTCTTCCTTGGTATGTATCAGGATCCAACCCCCTTGCGATTAAGCCTACACTTTCCCTCTCCATTTTGGTTAACTAGGATAACTCTTTCTTTGTTGTGAATCTGCATGTGCGTGTGTGTGTGTGTTGTTATACTTTGTCCAGCATTTCTAAATACTTGGTAAGTTTTTTGTTTGTTATTGTTGTTTTTTAAGTAGGCTCCACACCCAGCATGAAGCCCAACACGGGGCTTGAACTCACAACCCTGAGATCACAACCTGAGCTCAGATAAAGAGTCGGACGCTTAACCAACTGAGCCACTCAGATGCCCCCAGCATTTCTAAATACTTGAGGGGGGGGAATTCCTCATAATTCAGTTCATCATACTGACCAGAAACCCACGAAATCCACTTTACCAATTAAATGGTCCACAGCCACAAGTCCCCTGGCTTAAGAAGTTTTCATGCAGGCCATGGTTTGCTGTATAACTTTCTAGGCACCATAGCAACAGATTCCCTTTCATCATCACAGAAGCCTAGAGAGATGATTAAAGACTGAGGGGATAAGAATACATGCAAAGAAAGAAGCCAAGATGCAAAGAACGCTGGAGTATATTGCTCATTCATTCAACAACTATGTGGAATCCTCTTCTATTCTCTTTATTAACTTTTTCTCTCTCCCAACCATGTCCTCAAGGAAAACTTTCCAGACCTCACCGATTAAGTCAATTTCCCTATTAGATCTCATAGCACTGTATACTTCTTTATAGCACTACAGTTTTCATTTTACATTTTTTGTTTGATTGTTTAATTAATATTGTTCTTCCTCTTAAATGAAAGAGAGTACCACTTCTGGTAATAGCAGAGTAGCTTGTATCAAACCAATCCTCTTATTGATAGCACTCATAAACTCTAGACAACAACAAAAATCTGAAGGTACATGAGAATGAACAGAAAGCTGACAGAAACTGTAGGGAGTTAACACTTGGGAGAAGGGAATGGCACTGAGTTTCCTGGGTTATTGCTTTTCATCTGAGGGCAGGCCCTACTTGGCACTATACTACTAAAATTCAGACTGAAACCTGCAACCTTACTGGCTAAAAAATCAGAAAACAGAGTTCAGGACTGACTCAGTACCTGGAAAGTAAAGAAGGAAAACTTCAGAAAAGGTATGAGGCCCATATTCTGCATATATACTGCCTAATTTTCTATGGAACCCCTGAACCATGCATTTAGAGGCAGACCAAATAGTCCAAGTATGGCTAAATGAACTGAAGTAAGATTTCTGCTGCTGCCCACTTCAGGGAAGGCAAAGTTGAAAGTTTAAGTTCAGCCAAGTTAATTGCTTCCTAATACAAATACAAAACATTAATACTCTTCAGAGGAACATAAATCCAGTTTCTACTAAAGTATCAATCACAATGTCCAAGATAAAATCCAAAATTATTAAACACAAAAAGAAACAGGAAAATATGACCCACACTTAAAAAGCAATCAAACGGAAACTGACATGAGTGGACCCAAATATTAGAATGCTAGAAACAGCCAACAAGGACTTTAAAGCAGTTATTAGTATCATAATTAAGGACACAAATACCATAATGAATGAACTAAGGTACACTCAGCAGAGAAAAAGAAATTACTTAAAAAAAAAAAAAAAAAAGGAAATTCTAAGAAATGAAAAATACTATATCTGAAATAAAAAATCCACTGAAGTTTAACAGAGATTATAGAAGAATAAGTAATCTTGAAAATATTTATATAGCAAAAATATTTATATGGCAATATTTATATAGCAAATATTATTATTAGCAATCTGAAGACCAGGGAGAAAAAATATGAACCAGTGAACAGAGTCCAAGGTACTTTGGGTCAAAGATTTAACATATATAGAACTGAAGTCCAAGAAGAACAGGTGAATAAGAATGCTGCAGCAAAGAATACATTAAAAACACTGGGTGCAGTGACAACAACCAGCACCCAGATTACGGTTCCTAAATACCATTTTCCAATGAAAGGAACTCCTAGGAGGAAGGGCTGATTCTAGGACTGGGGCAGGAAAAACAGAAGATGAGCCTACAGCATCATATAGATCCCAAAAGTAAGAAAGCTTAAAAAAAAAAAAAAAAAGGCAGTGGGTGGGGGAGAATGGGCATCTCAAAAGGACACAGAACTAACTGCAGGAGCTTCCAATTGCCAAAAGTAGAACAATCTGAGCAGGAAAATAAATACTGACAGTATTGGATTAGAACCCAAAGAATAAAATAAACACCTATAACTCAATTCTGATAAAAACAAATGATTGATAAATGGGGAAGAAGGGAACATCTTCCTTAAATAATTCCAAATAACAGAAATTGATACTACCTCTTCCAAAAGGCAGGGGTAAGGCTTAATTTCCTTCCCCTTGAGTATGAGCTCCGCTTAGTGACTCACTTCCAAAGAATAGAGAATGGAAAAGAAGAACTACGAAGTTTAGAGTAGAGAAATGTGGCAGACCTAAACTTAACCACATTATCGAGGTTAGTATCACCAGTGATAAGTCATTCTGGTATCATTATCCCATCCTATGATTCAATCATTGAGAAGGGCACCTGACCTCTGTAGTATTCTTCCCCAAATCCATAAGCTCAGTTTAAGTATTATAAAACATCTGACAAAGCCACACTGAAGGACATTCTAAAAAATATTTGTCCAGTATTCTTCAAAATTGTCAACACAATGAAAAGTGAGGAAAATCTGAAAAACTGCTACAGATTGAAGGAGGCTTAGGGTATGATGATAAAATGTAATGTAGTATCTTAGACTGGATCCCAAAACAGGAAAAGAAGAAAATAAAAAAGGACACTAGTGGGAAAACTGTAGCTATTAGTGGCATTGTGCCAATTTACTTTTATAATTTAACAAATACACCATGATTATGTAAGATTATGGGAAGCTGGGTGATACATATATGGGAACTCCATAGTATCTTTGCAAATCTTCTGGTAAATCTGAAAGTATCACAAAAGAAACCATTTATTTTTAGAATAGTTAAAATTTTCCAAATTTGGTGAGAGATATAAATCTAAAGATTCAAGAATCTGAGAACTCAAGCAAGATAAATGCAAAGGAAACCACAGCTAGGTGTGACACAAACTGCTAAAAACCAAAAATAAGGAAAAAAATCTTGAAACTAGCCAGAACAAAATGATATTACATACAGGAGGAAAATGACACAAATGACATCTGGCCTCTCATCAGAATAACACTTATCAGAAATCATGGTAGCTCAGAAAACAATGGAATGATATCTTGTAAGTGTTTAATGAATTTGGGGAAGCACATTTGCCTCAAATATATTAGTCCTAAAATACTATTTATTTTATAAGAACAATTTGCTAGGAAGCTCTTGTTTTTGTGCTTAGCATGACGGCAGCCCATTTCCGCTTAAATTATCCAAACTTCTGAATAAAGGGGGCCTGGACCAATTTCTACTTTATTTAAAATTGGTATTTCCTCTTATTTACTTTTAAATTTTTAATTCTTTGTATTTAAAGACAAATGTATACTCTAAAAGACTAACCCTCTCTCCAAAATATCTGGCTCTTTCCTTCCTCAGTAGAAATGCTCATGAATCACGGACAAGTTGACATAGCATGGAGCAGGTTTTCTACCCAAAAGTTTGAGTAGCTATTAAAGGGTCTGGCCCCTCAGAACTCTTCTTTCAGCTGCTCATTTTAATACCTTTGATAGCAATGGTTCACTGATGCCTTAAACAGTTAATAAACTTTCAAAGTTGAAGTTATTTTTAAACAGCAGAAACAAGCCAATCAGATAATCACCATTATCTCTGGTACAGTTTTGATCTTTGAGTTTAGGATATGCCAATATGCCTTCAGTCACTTTATTTGGTTTCCAGCGTTTTAACATTAAGCTTTCCCCTTTTGTTCATTTCTTTTTATTTTTCTTCTACTTCAAGTAAAAATGCAGTGTTAAAACAACATTAAGCTATATGTTTTAACTGAACAAAGTACCAGGATATTCAGAGTTTAAATTCCCTCTGGAACCCTAACTCTAACAGCCTGCACTGCACCCCCACCCCGCCCGCGGTATAAATATATGCTACAATAGGGTCTTTCATTGCAAAACTCATACCTGTGAGGCAATGTCATTTATCACTGAGTAAATAATGCAAGATAACATACTGAAAAGGGGATTTTGCTTTATTCCCTTAACTATAAATAAAAATATGTAGCACTTTTCAGGATTACCATGTGGTATGATATGTATGATTTAATAAAGATTAAATACCAGTCTTTAAACCAAACTGTAAATAAGATAAACTATGGTCTCTGGTCTCAAGTTTTAAATAGACTCTCTTTTCTTTAAATTTACTGCTTTCATGAAGCATATAAGGGTGACTGCATATAATTTGTGATCCTGCAATGAAAGAGCTATTGTGATATGTATATGTGGGGAAAAACACACAACAACTGGAGTTAATGTTGTTGTGGGAATTAAAGAAAGTGCCTGTGATGAAGATCAGCGCAGTGAGGCCAAGTCAGAACTAGAGTCAAAGGCCTTTTTCCGGATAAAGAAAGCAAATCACTGTCAGCTGTGGCTTGATTTATATATTATAACCAGTCGGGGCGGGGGAGCGGGGGGAGGGGGAGGGGGAGGGAGAGCGGTCTAACATGTGAAAACAGAAAACAAAAACTGATTTTACTCACATCAGTATATGACTACCCTGAATTATGTTTGAACATGATGTGATATGATGGAATTCAGCTTCCCTGATGGCAGCTTGTGTTTATTCTGGCTATTCTGATCCCATCTCAGCATCCAGATGCCATTCCTCTCTGGTGCCTAATGTGTTTATGCTCACAGTATCAGCAGGCATTGGGTTGCAAAGATCAGATTGGAAGTGATTTCACTCTATTTTCAAAGAGAAAAGAATTTATCCCTTTGATTGCTACTTGCTTGCAAAGTAGAACTTGTTCCAGTTTTCTAAAAGTGCCACTTAAACTAAATTATAGCAGAGTGATCGCAAAAGGATTCCTAGGAGAACACATTACAGTTACAGAAAATAGAAATTTCACTTTTCTACTCCTTTTTGAAGAAGTCATACTGACCAGCAAAGGCACTGGAAAAGTTCTTTACCTGCTGAACTGCAACATCTCATTCCTCCTTAGGAGATGTATCTTCATCAACACTGATTTGTTCCTGGCACTAACAACAATTAAAGGTTTCATATAAACATCTAAACTTTAAAACTAGAAAACAGCTTTTCTGTGTCAAAACTGTTAGACATGTCAATAGAACACAACAAAGAACTCATCAATCATAGCGTGGCCTGTTGTGGATACACCTCTCCAGACAAGCTGACTTTGTCCTCACAGAATCCCTTTATCCTTCCTCTTTCCCGTGCTCTTTGCCGTCTTGCTGATGGCACAAGACCTACTAACATATACTGACAACTCTCCATTATCCAGAGGCAAAGACCATGATTTGTCAGGTTTTTTTTTTAAGTGCCTTTATGAAAAACTGGACACTAGCGAAAAGCAATGAAAACATCTGTTAGAGACAATCTATCTAGAAGAAGAAATAATTGATGTTTACTGAGTGCTTACTATGTATCTGACACTCTCCTAATCCCTGGCAATCTTTTTTATTCTTACTATCCCCTTTTACAGATGAGGAAATGATGTGGGGAGAAGCTAAGTGTCCAAGATTACCAAGATCTGAACTCAAGTAGTTGGACTCCAGAGTGTTCTTGCCCTCTACTGCAGGGCAATCCTACAGAGTAACCACGGCATGCCACCATGTGTTAATGTCACAGGTAAAACCAAACAGAAGCCCATCATAGAAAACCGCAAAGGTGAGGGGAAAACCTAGACCTGGGTACAGGAGTATGAAGGGAACAAAATTAGGTCAGGGAAGGGAGGGGTGAGGACAAACAACAGACACTGCATCTCTGCCCAGCTCTTGTCCCGTTCTAATACTTTTTTTAAGTTGTTTTTTTGTTGTTGTTGTTGTTTTTGGTGTTGTGTTTTTTGTTTTGTTTTGGGGTTTTTTTTGAGAGAGAGAGAGAGAGCATAAGCAGGGGAGGAATAGAGAGAGAGAATCCCAAGCAGGCTCTGTGCTGGCAGCACAGAGCCTGATGTGGAGCTCGAACCCACAAACCATGAGATCACGACCTGAGCCAAATCAAGAGTCAGATACTTAACCAACTGAGCCACCCAGGCGCCCCTCCCCCATTCTAATACTTAAAAGAAGAGAGAAGTCCATGAAAATGAGAAATTAATTAACAGACGATTTTGACAGGTAGAGGGTTTTAAGGTACATTTCAAATATTATAATGTTTACAGTACCTAAAACATACTTGTATTTTTTCATACTTTTAATGAATAACAATTGTGTTTCTAAATATCAGATGTAAGTTTAATTAAATAATTTTATGTTAAGTCCATTTCTTACCACATTTTTATTCTTCTTTGAACCATGTTGGGGATTATACGACACCCACTCCCCATCTCCCCAGGACTCTGTCTCTCAGTAGCTCCTATTTACTGAGCAGTGATTGGAGTATGAAGCTGAATTTCCCAGGCTGGACCCATGCTGTTTTGAGCCATTTCACTAATGCTCTCACCAGGGCTTCTGAGTCCCTGCTCACTGAACTCGGACCACATCAGTGTTTCACCCCTGTAATGCCCTACCATGCATTTTCCGGTTTTGAAGCCACAGAGACTTGCGAGTTCCCATCCATTTCTCCTGCTAACCACCCTTAGTTTGCCATCTACCAGCAGTTACTGGGTTATTCTCCATTCCTGTTCAGGCAGAGCCCATTCCCACCCCCCAGGCTCACTCATGACCTCTGCTCTCCACTCCTGCTCCTGCCATGAACACGGCCACCACCTCCTTCTTTCCCACATCTACTCTCCCACCTCCCAGCTGATAGGAGCCTTTAAAGCTGCTCAGGTTCTCCTACAGCAAACAAAACAAAACAAAACAACAACAACAATAACAAAAAACAGTAACAGCAAAATATGTTTTCCCTTACTTGGCCCAACAGTACCATTCTAGCTTTTGCCTCTGTCTTACTATCAAACTTTCCCAGCCAATAGCCCATACCCTCTTCTATTTTATGATCACACATTTCTTACAATGTTGAAATCTGGTATCTGACCATACCACTTCACTAAAAGTTTATTTTTAAACATTCACAGGGATTTTCTTCTTGTCAAATCTAGCTTGACCTCAGTCCTTTCCCTTGACTCTCTGTGGCATCTGTCACTACTAATCTCCCATCACCTCCAATGATTCCTAGGAGACTATACTGTCTACACCCCCTCTTACACCTCTGCTTTCAGACATTGGATGTCCCCCAGGATCACAGTCCTGGGCCCTCTTCTCATTCTGGAATCTGTCTTTTGCTCACATCTCTGGTACTCAACTAACCTCCCTATGGAAAGGACTCAGCTCCTTACCTCCAGCTCTGTCTTTAAGTCCCTGTCCTTACCTTCAAAGCAATACTTCTCAAACTATCTGTGGCGAAGGGCTAGTTATTTTTTCCCGTTACAGGTCAACACTTGTGTAAAACATAATGAAAACAAATCACAAAAAGAAAAAAAACCCTACAAAACACAAGCCCTGATTATTTTATCATCGGATTTAACATAAGCACAACCAGAATAAACCATAACATGGGAAAGAAGAAAATAATTACTATAATAGTTTTTTTAATGTTTATTTATTGAGAGAGAGAGAGAGAGAACGAGAGGGGGAAGGGCAGAGAGAGAGGGAGAGAGAGAAATCCAAGCAGCATCCGTGTTGACATGGGGCTCAATCTCAGGACCATGAATTCATGACCTGAGCTGAAATCAAGAGTGGGACACTCAACTGACTGAGCCACCCAGGCACCCCACTATAATAGTTTTTAAATGATTACTCTCTATTTGAGCACTGGCTGGCAGACTACTCCTTAAGGAGTATCGCTCCAGAGGCCTGCAGGGCATGGACTGGGCCCCTACCATTCCCTAACACATACCAACTTCCACACTTCTGTCTGCTATGGCAGCATCACATTCCACTGGGTCTAAGAGTTCTGCCTCATCTTGACTCCTCCCTCCTTTGTAACTCTACCCAATCAATTATCAACCTTTAAATTCTACTCCTTCAAATTCTTTCTTTTATCCAGCTCTTCTCCACATTGCCTGGGACAACTCTAATCCATACACTAAGACCACACACTTGAACTATTATACAACAACCCTCTAAATGAGTCTCCATAGGTGGTGAGCAGTCATTAGTGCTACTTACAATTATTTCCAGTTCTTCTTCCCCAGTCCCTAATCCTCATACATACAAGGACTGCAATTTCTGGTAGCCTGTGACTGCCATCTAGTTCTAGCCAATAAGTTATAAATGGAAGCATGAGTGTCACTTCCAGGCCTAATATTTAATTGCTAGTGCATGACCTTCCAGAGTGCTCTCTTCTCTCTTTGGGCAAACAAAACATGAGAGGGTGGCTATTCTGTCAGCCTGGATGATTATAAGTAGAGTCCCCAGTTGAGCTGTGATAGACATGCAGCATTAGCAGGAAACATACCTTTGCCTTGTTAAAACCACAAAGATTTTAGAGTTATTTGTTACTATGCTAACTTCACCTATTCTGACTCATACACTCTGTACCAAGCCTCTCCTCTCTCTAAAACCATACTTACCACGACTGATTCTTGAAGTGTGAATTTAATATCCTGGCTCTACTAAAAAAAAAAAAAAAAAAAAAAGCACCTTGAATGAATTTCTATTAAAGAAAAATGCAAACTCCTTGGCATTCAAAACTCTTACCAACCTATTTTTTCAGTCTTATCCTACCAGACTATAACCTCTCATTTCCTGAACTGTCAGGCTCCCTTCCAGTCACCCACCAACCCACGCCCCCCAAAAAGGAACACTTCCCTTCTCTCTTCTCTTTATGGTAAATAATCAATTCTATCTACTCAATCAAACTTTCCCCCACAGCTCTACCAACAGCTAACACTGAATACTTGTTAAGTGCTAGGTTTTGTTCTAAGCATTTGTCATGTATTAACTAATTTACTCCTCAAGTAACTCTATGAGATGAGTACTATTATTATTAAACTCATTTTACAGATGAGGAAACTAAAACATGCGGATTAAGTAACTCGCTCAAAACCACACAGCGAATAAATGACAAAGCCGGATGAACCCAGCAGCCCATCCTCCTAACCACTGCCCTCTACTGTTTCCAGGACACTCTGTCTCCCCTTCCACTGAACTTCCAGGACACTCTGGAGATCTCCCCAGTGCATAACCTTGTGCCCTGCATGACCAGTCACTGATGCGTGCAGGCTTTCTCTTTTAAGCTAGACTGTAAGTTCCTGAAGGTCAGGGAGCCACGTTACCATGTTTTGTATCACTCAGTAAAATGCTGCTGAAAGAGTCCCTTCTGTGATAAAAGCACAGGTCTACCAGACAGGAGATCTGTTAATCATGGTTTTCATTTTTTGTATTTGATGATGCTTTGACATCTTGGGGCCCTGCTGCCCCCAGACAGACAAGTCTTTCCAGGGCTAGCCGATATGCAAATCAACCAATCCAGAATTCACATCCCCAACCACCTCTTTTTATTTTTATCTTTTTAATTTTCTCTTTATTTTATTTTTCTTAATATAATTTATGGTCAAGTTAGCTAACACACATTGCATACAGTATGCTCTTGGTTTCGGGGGTAGATTCCCATGATTCATCGCTTACATACACCACCCAGTGCTCATCCCAACAAGTGCCCTCCTCAGTGCGCATCGCCCATTTTCCCCTCTCCCCAGCCCCCATCAACCTTCAGTTTGTTCTCTGTATTTAAGAGTCTTTTATGGGTTTGCCTCCCTCTCTGTTTGAAACTATTTTTTTCCCCTTCTCTTCCCCCATGGTCTTCTGTTCAGTTTCTCAAGTTCCACATGAGTGAAAACATAGGATATCTTTCTCTGACTGACTTATTTCACTCAGCAGAATACCTTCCAGTTCCATCCACGTCATTGCAAATGGCAGGATATATATAAACCACATCTTCTTTATCCATTCATCAGTTGATGGACATTTGGGCTCTTTCCATGATTTGGCTATTGTTCAAAGTGCTGCCATAAACATTGGGGGTATACGTGCCCCTATGAATCAGCACTCCTGTATCCTTTGGATAAATTCCTAATAGTGCAATTGCTGGGTTGTAAGGTAGTTCTATTTTTAATTTTTTGAGGAACCTCCACACTGTTTTCTAGAGCGGCTACACCAGTTTGCATTCCCAACAGTGCAAGAGGGCTCCCATTTCTCCACATCCTCACTAGCATCTGCTGTTTCCTGAGTTAATTTTAGCCACTCTGACCGGTGTGAGGTGGTATCTCAAGGTGGTTTTGATTTGTATTTCCCTGATGATGAGTGATGTTGAGCATTTTTTCATGTGTCAGTTGGCCATCTGGCTGTCTTCTTTGGAAAAGTGTCTATTCACGTCTTCTGCCCATTTCTTCACTGGATTATTTGTTTTTCATGTGTTGAGTTTGGTTAGTTTTTTATAGATCTTTGGATAATAACCCTTTATCCAATATGTTTGCAAGTGTCTTCTCCCATCCCGTCGGCTGCCTTTTAGTTTTTTTGATTGTTTCCTTTGCAGTGCAGAAGCTTTTTATCTTGATGAAGTCCCAATAGTTCATTTTTGCTTTTATTTCCCTTCCCTTTGGAGACATACTGAGTAAGAAGTTGCTCCCAACCACCTCCTTTAATACTCACACACCAAGCCAATATTCCCCCAGCCCCAATTCTTCCCAGGGCAAGCTATCAAGGACTAGGGACCACCCCAAAAGCCCAGACCCCTCCAAAAGGACTCAAACTAGCCAGTCCTAAGTCTGCTGACTTTGCCCTGCCTGGTCTTCCCCAGAAACCACAATAAAGGCTCAGGCTCCTGTTCTACCCTTGCTCTTCTGCCTCCTGACCAACCCTGGTGCTCCCATGTGTGGCCTTAGGGGTATGCCCCCTCCTCTTGGGAACTGTAAATAAGAAACTTTTCTTTCAAAGAAAACTCGTCTCCATGTCTGTCACCTGATCATACCTGATTAAAACAAATACCGGGTCCATGTTAAAACATGTTATCATCCTATCAGGAGCTCTTTGGGAATGCAAACTACATACTTGATATCAGGGAGGATTCTTAAGTCTCTCTCTTGATTCCATCAATCTCTGTGTTGTTGGAAAGAAGGATTTTCACTGGGGATAGAAGAGATAGAAAAAGGATTTTCAAGGGGGTAGAAGAGACAAATAATATAGAATAGAATATATTTGGTGAGCTTCATGTTCAGCATAAGGAAAAGAGAAGCCCCAGTTATTTTTTAATTGTCTTTCACTCTTAATTGTAACAGTTACTATCTTAGCACTGAATTGGTAACTATAATTGTAAAAACACCGAATCTTTAAATGACTCTGCATTTGTTAGCCGCCTTCTATTTTTTCCATAAGGATTAGCAGTTAAAATCCTGAATCCCACAAGGATCCGAAGATAACCATAGGGGCAACAAGGAAAGGTGAAAGCTAAGGATAGTGTAGCCTATCTGCAGCCAGTCTTGGGAAAAATAAAATCCCAGGAAAGGAGTGGGTGGAGGCAGTTCTGAGAGAGAAAACCAGGATAAGCCCCTGAAACCTGCCACCAGGAAAAGAGCATGAAGATCCTACCTTGATTTGAGAAGCAGTCTTAGCAACAAAAGCCAACGGGTTTCCTAACACTCTCCTAGCTAACTAACACTCAAAGCTAACCAGTGTGAATAAGTGCTTAATCGACACTTGTTGAACGAATACCTCAATCTTACAAAATTGAGTATAGTTTTATGACACTCATGAAGATTTAGATATAGTACACTTTGTCATCCTATTAACTTAAACTCTTTGTGTCCTTTACTATATCTCCCTTGAGACAAATATACTGCTTTTCTCCTGTAGCATAAGGTGGTACAATTTTTCAAAGTGCTCTGATACATTTCAAAGTGTTCTTGCAATATTTCTTTGGAGTATCTGCACATTCAGCCATGGACTTTGAAAAAATGCCAGAGAAACTCCCATCCCACAAATGCTCCATGTTTCAGAGGTTCCAGGAACAAAGTGTGGAAGATATCCAGATTATCGCCAGCCAGGAGAATGCCATTCACCCAAAACTTCCCTAGAATGTGTTGGTCCCAAACAAGCAACATGAATCTAAAAGTCCTTGGAAAGACCAAGAAGACCAGAGTCTTTTTCCTTTGGGGACTCAGTCAATTCAGAACTCATCTGGACTATTTAGAAATCTTTGAGAAGGAACTTGACCTTTATATCCCGGTGTGAATAACAATTAGCAAGCAACTATTGGGTGCTTGCTATGAGATAAGCAAGGCATATTAAATACATAATTTCATTTACTCCTCACTATCCAGTGAGGTCCATTATCTCCATTTTACAGATGAGTAAACTGAAGCCCAGAGAGGTTAAGATAACTTCCTTAAGTTCACAGTTATTAGATGCCATAGTTGAAATTTAGATTCTTATCGTCTGGCTCTAGACCCTAGATCAGCACTACACTGTATTACCTCAAGTACAGTCCAAGCCTAGATCAAAAATACCCATTTCAAGCGCAGCAAAGCTCATTGGATCCTAATCCTGTAAGTTGAATGACACAAGCAACAGTGAAACAGGTCAAGAACTATCCCCATATCCCCATACAAACATGGACACCCGCTGTTACCAGAGTCTTCCCCACCACTCTTAAACAACACCATATTCTGTTGTTTATGGGCAAGGGGGTTTATACTATTCTATAGATCCTACATTTCAAGGAACAACAAAATCTTCCTCATACACCAAATGCAAAGTAAATTTAAATCCTGACCTAATAACACAACTACATAAAACTGCATTATACCAAACAATGCTACATGTTTGTATTCTATGTGTTGAAGATAAAATCATGCATTCATGTAATAATGTAACATTCCATATATCCATGAATAGCCAAAATACTGTCCAGAAACCATTCTTACCATCAGACACTGGACAAGATATTCTAGGAACTGGAAGATGGTGGAACGGTATTTAAGGATGGAAATTAGAACACGAGAACACAAACCCATGTTGTAGGCCTCCTCAGCTGGCAGAAGTACCAGCCTTGTTGACATATGCGTCTTTCACGCCAACTTCCCCCACCACTCTCCAGAACAAGACAAACTCGGAATGGCTGGGAGAGCCCTCATGATACTGCCCAAGTCTTCTCTTCCAAGCTCAGTTCTTTCACCTGCTACTCACCCGACAATGGTTCTAAAACCTTCATAATCCCAGCTCATGCTCAAATTCATTCGCTGTCCTCACTGCAGAATTTGAGTACAATGGTTGAAATCAGGTAGGACTTCAGCAGAAGCAAAAGGAAGGGCTATTATTCCATGAAGTGCTTTGTACACTACAGGTCCAAGATAAATAACTATTGAACATTTTAATAGACATAATTCAGTTAATACAGCCTTTAAACATAAAAAGCCACCTGGGTGGCCCAGTCGGTTAAGCATCAAACTTCAGCTCAGGTCATGATCTCACAGTTGGTGACCTCGAGCCCCACAGTGGGTGAACTCGAGCACTGCTTTGGGTGAGCCCCGCTTCTCTCTCTCCCTCTCTGCCCCTCTTGGGATTCTCTCTCTCTCTCTCTCTCTCTACCCCTCACTGCACCCTCTCTCTCAAAAAAAAAAAATAATAATTAATTAAAAGAACTGGCTTAATATTTAATAAAGATGAGGGTTTTATCAGACCACCCAGGAATTTTTGTGCTAGGATAAAAGTTAACAAAACTTTTCAAACTCCATTAACAGAATTAATATAATTTATTATTAACTATAAATATTCATAGAGTGGAAACAAGATCTAGATTAATAGAGCTGGGTTACAGAGTTCAGTAGGGTAAAAATAAAGAAATCGGAAAAGAAAATATAGACAAAAATATCAGCTTTTTCCGTAAGATTTCCTCTTCTAGGATTCTTGAAAAACACTATTTTTAAATAGAAACTATTTTGGAAACTCAGTACTTAAAGAGGTATTGTGAAAATAGTTTATTAATGAACATTCTGCTATGGAGAAAAAGTCACTGCTCTGGCTCATAGGAAAATACATTTTACTAGCAAAAACAGATGACAGATACAGACTCCTTGAATCCATGACAACAAGAGACTCAAAATTCAGTTCCCACTCACTGCACGAGGCTCCTCTACAACACACCGACAGAAGTCATCTAGTAGCTATTCAAAGATTCCAGGTATTTCAATTTATTTTTTTTTAATTTTTTAAAAGTTCATTTCAAGAGAGAGTGAGAGTGGGATCGGTGCAGAGAAAGAGAAGAAAGAGAATCCCAACTAGGCTCTGCACTGTCAGCACAGAGCCCAATATGGGGCTCGAACCCATGAACTGGGAGGTCATGATCGGGGTCAAGATCAAGAGTCAGACACTTAACCAACTGAGCTACCCAAGTGCCCCAAAGACCTCAGGTATTTTAAAATATTGTTTAGGAGTCCAAAATATCTTTTGGAGTGATGATAATACCTGAAAATTAGACAGAGGAGATGGCTGCACAACTCTGTGAATATCCTAAAAGCCACTGAATTATACAGTTTTAGAGGCTAAATTTTATGGTATGTAAATTACATCTCAACAAAGCTCTTTGTTTAAGTAGGCTCTACACCCA
This sequence comes from Acinonyx jubatus, assembly GCF_027475565.1. Classification (NCBI taxonomy): domain Eukaryota; kingdom Metazoa; phylum Chordata; class Mammalia; order Carnivora; family Felidae; genus Acinonyx; species Acinonyx jubatus. Next base: position 64,637,659 of record NC_069391.1, read on the forward strand.
ATTTAGGGTTTGAATCATGACCCGGAAATCAAAAGTTGCATTCTCTACCCATAGAGCCAGCCAGGTGCCCCAAAGCTATTATTTTTAAAAGTGGCAAAAAAGAACAGCAAACTGTTTTAACAAAGTCTTACAGTGGTTTTCTTAACCATGTCCTACAAAAAATAGAAAATCTTACATAATTTAGAAAAGACTCAGTAAAAACGTATCAATGATATTAGCAAGGATTAATATAAGCTTCATGTTTTAAAAGGGCCATTTAAAAGAGATGTACATTGGGGTGCCTGGGTGGCTCAGTTGGTTAAGTATCCGACTTCGGCTCAGGTCAAGATCTCATAGTCTGTGAGTTTGAGCCCCATGTCGGGCTCTGTGCTGTCAGTTCAGAGCCTGGAGCCTTCTTCGGATCCCATGTCTCCCTCTCTCTCTGCCCCTCCCCCACTCATGCTCTGTCTGTCTCTGTCTCTCAAAAAATGAATAAACGTTAAAAAAAATTTTTTTAAATAAAAGAGACGTACATTGACTTGATAGGAACTTGTAGTTAAAGATCTATGCTACACCCAGTGCACATCTTCCAACATGGCATGGCATTTCAACCTCAGAATTTATTTGGTATATTGCTTTAAAGACTATTTCAAAAAGTGTAAGCCCTGAGTATCTCCCAAACTTCGGTCATGTATGTACCACCTTCAGTATTTTTGCCATCTTCATATCACCTTGTTATTTATTAAATACTTTTTCTTCAGTCCACTTTACCACTGACTCAACTTTTATAATATCCATGAAATCATGGATTTGACTGGCTAATTTACATTTTCCACCGTATATTAAAATGGACACATAACTATTAAAATTCAAAAGATGCTTATCCATGTACCACTTTAAATCATCTTGCACACAAGTCAGGAAAACACTGGTTTTAAAAAATCAGCTGAGCCTGGTAACATATCTGTATCTACACTTTAAAAACTGTTAAGGAAATCAGAATGTTCAAAAGCCACTTTGCAGCAAAATTTAGGACTGTGCTACTCTATGAAGGCACATTATCAGTGGGAGCCATAGGGCTGGCATTCAGCCAAGAAAACGTATTTGAGAATAACACTGGAGTGGATGGTACAGAAAGATGGCAGGCAGTAGGCCTCCATGAGGGAAACAGCTGAAAGAACAAGGATGCTAGGTCCTCTTTACAAATTCTTGGGTTCTTGCTACAGCCATGCTCTGCTTATCAAACAGAGCTGAACTTGGCAGAAGACCAACTGCCTAATGGACAGGTGGGCAGGGCTTTTTATTTATCCTGCTTCCTTCCTGCCAACACCAGTACTGAAAGCCTGCAGAAGGGCCCACTCCTAAAGTAGTACCCTAGGGCAAAGAAAGAGTCTGGGCTCTACCACACCTGTTCCTCCCATCGAGAAGAAATATGGGTTAGATTTCATTCTGAAATATTAGCACCGTAGGTGGTTTGAAACAGCTTCCTGAAAGGAGCTTACCCCCATTCCTGATGGGGGATGTCATGATACCATGCCCTCACACCCCTCAAAAAAAAAAAACACCCTGAAGACACTGGATATTTAACCACTTTTTTTTCACACTGCAAAGAGGACTACCTCTTTTTGTAGTTATCTATCCTAAATAGGTGACACAATTACAAGTCACTGCCTTTATTCTTATTCATTTCAAGAAGCCCTGAGTCCTAGGTAGTGAGGCATAGAGAAAGCCGGTAACTGAGGCTGTCTCCAAAGAGAACTGGGAGAGGGAAGAGGGGAGGGTGAGAGAGAGAGAGAGATGCTTCCTGCCCCAATTTTTGTTCTTGAATCATTTTTCTGGTAACTAGATAAAATAATTTTTATATAATTCTATGCAGTAAAAAATCATACATCATTTTAGATAAATCTACTCCTGCCCCAACAGTGAACTTAGGGTACTAGCCTATAGGCACACTGACACAGTATTTTCTTAATACTATTGATCCCTTTTTGGCTTCTAACACATGGCTTGGAGACTGCAAAAAGATATACTTTTCCAGTATTTTCTCAATTAAATCCATTCCTTTTCTGTATAAAGTTTTAATATGTAGCCCCATAACTATAAACATAGGCTTCCTAAAGACTATTTGGAAAACATGAACTATATAACAACAAATTTTTTAATCTGACTGGTTTTGTGTTATAATGTTATACTGTCCAACTGGCCTTTGGGGGGCATCTTTAACCTAGGAAGGAAACTCATGATTTCTAGAACTTTATCCCAAGCATCTCTATACAATTTACCAGTGAGTATTAAATATTCAGAGAGCTTCACTGCTAGCAATTAAGATTCATATCTGTGAATATCTTCAGCAATTCAGGAACACATCTGTATCTTAGAACTCCTCAAGGATAAAATTGTAATCCAATAAATTACTGCTCTTCTCAAAGATCTAGCACAGTGTTTCTCAAAGCGTAGGCTGAGGATCACATGCATAAGAATGATCTGGTGAGGGGCACCTGGGTGGCTCAATCCATTAAGTGTCTGATTCTTGATTTCGGCATAGGTCATGATCTCATGATCATGGTGGGGTCAAGCCCCGTGTCATGTTCTGCAAGGACAGCACAGAACCTACTTGGGGTTGTCTCTCTCCCTCTCTCTGCCCTTGCCCTGCTCATGTGCTCTTACTCAAAATAAAGAAACTTAAAAAAAAAAAAAAATAAGATCTCGTTAAAATACCAACTAGTGAGCTCCAAGAATGTGCATTTCTAACAAATTCCATATTGACGCTGCTGGTCTAGCAACCAGACTTTGAGAACCACTGGCTTAATCTAACTCTGGTTATAGTAACTCTGGTCTCTTCCCAATCAACTCTGTTTAGGATTCACTGTGGAGTTCAATGATGCTAAAAAATGGCTCCACTTGGCAAATTCTCTAACCACTTTCCATAGGGCTTCTTGTGTAAGACTCTTCTCAGTATCTTCAAGAAGTTTCCATCATTCAGAACTTGTAGTATGGGTGAAAAGTTTGTCCTTTCTTGGCATCTGCAGGGATAAATACCCTTCACATCCCTCCCCTACTTCCTGGACTCTGTCTGACCTTACAGCCCCCACTTCCCACCCTGCGTGGACAACCTTCTGTCCTCTATAGGAAACAATACTTCCTACAGCAGGAAAGCTGTAGGAAAGGCAAGAGGTCACTCTGTTCCTCTTAGGAAACTACATTTCCTTTAGCCAGAAATCAAGACAGACTCCCTCTACTTAGTGATTTATTTGGTGATTGTCACAGGGCTACAGCTACAGACAACCAAGGACAAGGAAACGAGTACTGTACCCAAAGGCAAAATTTGACAAAATTAGATTCTTTAGAAATAGCATTCAGATCTCAATATTTACACTCTGCTCTTCCATGGGAATAAGTATATAACAGATTTCTCCATTGAGAGATAGGTCCACAATTTACACACTACAAACAGGTGTCCCTTTCTCTGTAAATGGCTTTCAAATCCATCTCACTGAGGTTTAAAATATACTCCTAGTGATTATCATGGTCTCAGTGGTGAACTGAACATATATGCAGTTCATCCTTCCCAAGAAAAGAGATTTCAACTAATTCCTAGAAACTGAAAAGCATTTGGGAGAAAGATAGAAAGAAAACATATTTGATATAGCTTCAATATCTTAGAAGATCTCCAGGATCTCCACTCTCTTTTCAATTTGAATATACAACTGAACATATGTAATTGGAGACCATGTTAAAATTAATTAGGATGATTTAAAAGGCAGGTTAAACAGTTTATTTTTCAGGGCACCTGGGTGGCTCAGTTAAGCATCCGACTTCGGCTCAGGTCATGATCTTGCGGTTTGTGAGTTCAAGTCCTGCATCGGGCTCTGTGCTGACAGCTCAGAGCCTGGAGTCTGCCTCAGATTCTGTGTCTCCCCTTCTCTCTGCCCCTCCCATGCTCTTGCTCTGTTTCTCTCTGTTTTGCAATAATAAATAAACGTTAAAAAAAAAGAATTAAAGGGGCGCCTGGGTGGTGCAGTCGGTTAAGCGTCCAACTTCAGCCAGGTCACGATCTCGCGGTCCAGGAGTTCGAGCCCCGCGTCAGGCTCTGGGCTGATGGCTCAGAGACTGGAGCCTGTTTCCGATTCTGTGTCTCCCTCTCTCTCTGCCCCTCCCCCGTTCATGCTCTGTCTCTCTCTGTCCCAAAAATAAATAAACGTTGGGAAAAAAAAAAAAAAGAATACAAAAAACAATTTATTTTTCTTTGAGACTTCGATATATGCTTAAGGAAAAAGTGTAGACCTGGGGAATGATACAGAACAATAGCAACAGGGAAGGATATTTATAAAAAAAAAAATTTTAATGTTTTTTATTTTTGAGACAGACACTGACAGAATGCAAGTGGGTTAGGGGCAGAGAGAGAAGGAGCCAAAGCAGGCTCCAGGCTCTGAGCTGTCAGCACAGAGCCAGACACGGGGCTCGAACCCACAATCTGCGAGATCATGACCTGAGCCAAAGTCAGATGCTCAACCAACTGAACCACCGAGGTGCCCCAACAGGGAAGGATATTTTTAGGAAAGTTTTCAATTAGCAATAATCACGCCTCAGATAAACCTCATTGGCTACGATACTGCCACTGCGCAAAGCTGGAAGGATATTTTTAAAATGTTAGCCATAAACTGGTTAAATGCTGCAAATACTGCATAACATTAACAATTTACCAAGGAGTGTGAAAAATATGACTTTCTTAAATCATTGTAAGAAAATGACTAAACAAAACATATTCTATGACCATGGTATTTCCAGAACCTAAAACACTCTATTAGAAAAGTCATTAAACCATGTTCAGAATCAAAATGATTTGTTACTAACAACAAAGTCCTTGGGCATACGTGTGTTCGAATGCCATCACTGAAGAATCTTATATTTGTCCAATACTGAGTGTGGTTGCAGACTGAGCACAAAAATCGTCAAGTGTCATCCACCGCTAGAGAACAACCGATGGGGATGTAATGCTGCTGCTTTTTAAAGCACAACTTCTGCGGTAAAATGTTTCTGGCCTGCTTTTGTACTTAGGATGAATGTCCATTTTCGTGGTTTGGAGAGAATAACTCATTTCTCCTTTGAGGTGTTAGATCCTAAATACCAAAATTAAGTCCTCAAGAAAAACTGGTCATCGTTCTTTATTGAAGTAACAGATTAATCTTTTTCTTGGAAATCCTCATATTTAAGTATAGAAATAAGGTCATAAAAAATCAGTTCATCACCATTAGGGGATTTAGCCATAATAGGATATTCCTAGACAGAGCTACTTATTATACTAGATCAAATATAGTATAATACTGATCAAATAGATCAGCACTCACAAAAAATAATTCATGTAAGAATCAAGTAAAAATGTCAAGGCTTTTAATGCCACCTACTTACTTCCTATTTTGCAAGACAATACTTGGGATATTACAATAAAACCTACATCAGCTGATATCTGTGGATAAGTTTTTTTTTTAATGCCTTGTAAAAGAGGTGGGAGTTATTGCACTCTTTCTTGATGAATAATGCAAAGTAAGCATTATTACATAGGAAAAAGCATCTAAAGGTATATTCCATGAATATGTCCAGCTTACTGAGTCCACTGTAATTACTTCTCAATCAACACCACACATACATATAATCACAGCTTAAAAATAAATATGAAACAGGGGCGCCTGGGTGGCTCAGTCGGTTGGGTGTCCGACTTCGGCTCAGGTCATGATCTCACAGCTTGTGGGTTCGCGCCCCACGTAGGGATCTGTGCTGACAGCTCAGAGCCTGGAGCCTGCTTCAGATTCTGTGTCTCCCTCTCTCTCTGCCCCTCCCCTGCTCACACTCTGTGTCCCTCTCTCTCTCTCTCAAAAATAAACATTAAAAAAAATTTTTAAATAATAAATATAAAAAAATAAAGAGCAAAAGAGAAAACAATGGGGTGGGGGAAGGCAAGGGAAAAGAAGAACATCTCTAAGAGGTTGTAAGATTTAAGGATATGTTGATACGTCTTCTGCCAAAGATAGCAGACTTCATAATGAGGTGCCCAAATGCAAAAGAAATACCCTGAAATTAGGTCACACAGCACAGAACCTGGGCTTATTGAAAAGTAATATACTTATAAGTAAAGGATCACAAAATCAGATCAAAAAAATATTGAAAAAGAAACAAAAAAGAACTCACCTAAAAAATACTACAAAAACCAAGCTGAATAAATTCCATGACTTTAAAAAAAAATTTTTTTTTTTACATTTATTCATTTTTGAAAGACACAGAGAGAGAGACAGCATGAGCTATGGAGGGGCAGAGAGAGAAGGAGACAGAATCTGAAGTAGGTTCCAGGCTCTAAGCTGTCAGCACAGAGCCTGATGCGGGGCCAGAACCCACAAACCATGAGATCATGATCTGAGCTGAAGTCGGATACTGAGCCACCCACGTGCCCCCCCTGCCCCCACCATGACTTTTTAAAACAGTACAGAAGGAAGGTCCATGGTCAGGGAACTGATAATGTTAGAAAAAGAACTGAGAAACACTTAATGGATAGAGTAAAGAAACAAACATCCAAAAAATCAGTTCTGGCAGCTGCTTTCCCAGCTTGTTCCATAACTATAGGCTTTCTCTCTCTCCCCAAATTACCTACTCAGTGCCAACAACCTTTGCCTTCACTCCATTCGGTGAACCAATGGTCCATTCTTGACATTTTCACTACTTGGAACAGTTCCATCACTTAAATACTTCATTTCCATAATCTTATATCAGAGCATGGCCTCCTATTCTCCCTATTCTTTCTCTTAATTATTCACCAACTCTTATTATATTGAAACTCCAGTCCCTCAGCTTTTCCATTATCTTCAATGCATCTGCTCCCTCTGGTTCTAGGACAGAGGCTCCAATCGGGGAGTGATTTTGCCCCTCAGAGGGTATCTGGCAATGTTTGGAGATATTTTTGATGGTCACAACTAGAGGGGAAGGCATATAGTAGGTAGAGGCCAAGAAGGCTAAACATCCTACACCGCACAAAACAGCCCTACAGCTTCTACATTTCTGAAGTTGAGAATCTCTACTCTGTGGTCTTCTTTAGATAATGTGGTTCCTTTCTTCAATCACTCTTAGAACATTTTAACCTCAATTCTCTTGCTCTTTCATCCTTCTGATACCTATTCTATAAAACCTTTCAACCAACTGAACACCCAAGTTTTCTACTTCTAAAGTCAGTGTACTGAACTCAACCAAAGCTAAAGAAATAAATTATTAAATAAATATCACACGACCATGCAAAAGGTGGATGCTACATATTCACAGATTCCAACCTCAATGAGACCCCCAGCATTACCAGGCAGGCAACCTTTCATGTGTTTCTCTCTAGTTGCCCCCTCAACTCCTGTTCTTTCCCCTCAGTGACTACTCTAAACTTTTACCTCTATCCCCAATCCTCCACCAAATCAGCACTCAGTATCAGCAAATTTACCCGTTTCATTTACGAAAGTTTGCTACCATCAGATAAGAATTTTCCCATATTCCCTCCCCACCTACAAACTTATTCACATTTATCCCCACCCTTTCCCAAGCAGTCCCTTCCAGGAAGGTGGAGTAAGTGTCCTTCCTGTCCCAGGACTCCCCGATCACAGCCTGTGACATCCTCTCCCACTGGCCTTCTCTGGAACCCTGCTTCATCAATCATCCAGCCCCTAAGGCCCCTCCCTCAACTTCATCCTCTCTCTCTCCACCCTTTACATCTCAGAAATAAGTGATTGTTCCAATCTCTTCTTGGGGGGGGGGGCAGGAAACATGAACAAAAACCCTTCCTTACTCCCACATTCCCCTCCAGCTCTTCTCTCTCTCTCCCCTCACAGCCAAATTCCTAAAAAGGACTGTCTTCACTCCCCACCCCCATTATTCCGTCTCCCTTCCAGTCCACTGCTTACATCCTACCGTGCCACAAAAATTCCACAGTGGAGGCAAATGACTTCCTATTTATCAACTGCAGTAGGTTCTTCCAGTCCTGAATTCTGGAGCATTAACACACATGACCGTACCCTCCTTAAATTTCTCTCCTCTTTTGGTATTTGTGATACCATTCTCCTCTATCCCTTCCTGCCAGTTTGGTGCTTCCTTCTCCCCCTTCGTAGATGTTGGTGTGTCCTCCAGCTCTAGCTTCAGTTTTTCTCATGTGCAATCCATGCTCTATTCACTCTGACCTCATACACCCAGTCCCGATCTCCTCTAAGTTTTCCTAGTGAACAACACCACCATCTACTCAGTAATCCAAGTACCCCAGATTTCTTACTCTCAGCCACACGTGAACAATTGCAAAGTCTTACTGATTTAACTTGAATATCTCTTGAATCCATCATATCAATTCATTCTCTTGGCAACCTATCCAATTCAAGTCATTCTCTCTCACCTAGAACGTATTATAAGATTAAGTACATATGAGTAAAAATGGGAGTCCCTCTTACAAGTAAGGATGCTACATACATACAATGAGGTATGATTAAAAAGAACACAGAACATTGGAACTCTTTTTAAAAAAATGGATTCTAATACCGTTTGAATATAGGGAAATCATTTAAGCATCCCAGGCTTCAGATTCCCAACTGCTGAATGAAGGGTATGAGAGAAATATCTAAGGACCCTTTGCACCCTTAACATTCATTCTATAATTCTATTTCCACCAGACATTACTCAGACAGACAGTTGATACCTCCAAATATGCACCATACTTGCTACATATGCAAAACATTATTACTGCAAATGAAATAGGCTGATATATCTCTCTTTTGCTGCCAAAATCGATCAAGCATATCCCAATTCCCATCAGTTTCAAAAACCAAACCTTCAACTGCAAGTGTCAAAGAAATAAAATGTAAACAAAGGAAAAAGCCAAGAAAAAATTATAATGAAATTGATTATATATATAAAAATGTTACTGAAGATAATTTCTTCAGGAATCAAACCATGCAGAGTAATGAGTTAGCAACAAAATGAATGTGCCATAAACCATCCTGACAGTAACATTATAAACAAAAAACTCTTTTTACACACAGAAAAAGAGTGCGGGAATTGTGCGACATCTAAAGTCAAATGCCAACAAAATATATATGCAATATGAGATCTTAAAACGTTTCAAAATCTGTTTTTTCAAAGACCGGCTCTCAGAGAAAGATAATATGAACTAAGCTTTGAAAATGCAGTTTGAATGTCATTCAAATGTTATCGCCCAGCCAAAGAAGAAGCACCTGTCATCCTTTTGACAATTTGGGCTCAGAGGCTCTTCTGTTACCTACTGAGCTCAGAAGTAATGTTCTATTTTAAAAACAGTATAAAAAGAGAAGGTAGAGGAAGAGTGTGGCAGGCAAGAGAATTTACCTTGCAAAATTGGTAGTGAGCCAAATGTCAACACAAAACATAGGATAAATCAACTCTGGAGCCACCCAGCCTGAGTTCAAATCCCAATTTCACCACTTTGCCAGCCTTGCAATTTTAACAATTCAATTACTTTTCTCTGTGCCTGGTTTCTTCATCTATAAAAGAGAATGGTGATAGTACCTACTTCACAGGTAAAGTGCTTGGAATAATGCCAGGCATGCTGTAAACACTATAGAAATACTATGTAATGTTATCATGATTATTATTTCCCTTATTATATTTAGACTAAATAATAGGTGAGAAGAAAAATTACACTATAATGCATGCTCAAGCTCCAGTTTAACACTATTACCAGGCATTTTGTTTACTGTTCAATAACATTATTTCAAGTATTTCCATTCCCATCCTCTAGAAGTTCACAAACCAAATCACCAAGTATTAAATTCATACTATATGGAATGAGAAGTCTATAAAAGCATGATTCAATATACATCAAAAGTATATGCTATATACATACAATGGAATGTTACTCAGCCATAAAAGGAATGAAATTCTGATAGATGCTACCACACAGATGAACTCTACTACAACATGGGTGAACACTGAAAATATATGAAGTGAAATAAACCAGATACAAAAGGATAGTGTGTGACTCCACCTAGAATAGGTAAATTCATAGAAACAGAAAGTAGAATAGAGGTTACCAGGGGCTGGGGGGAGGGGGGAGAGGGGAATAGGGAATCATTTTTTCATGGGTATAGAGTTTCTGTTTGGAATGATGAAAAAAATATGGAAATGGATAATGGTGATAATTAAACAATACTACAAATGTGCTTAATTGCAATGAATTATATGCTTAAAAATGGTTACAATAGTTAATTTTATATTATGAATATTTTACCACAATCAAAATCTTCAAAACATACAACCTACATTTTCAACAGGAAGTTTTAACATGAGTATCAGCTTTAATGGTACTAAAATTAAAAAAGTAGATCACTTATTCTCAAGTTCCTGACTAGGGATACCAAAGGAGTCAATATCAACTCCTAGCTTGAACTTGGTTTAAAATACATGCTTGAAAATGGGTACACATTTTGTAAATTCAATACGGAACATTATTTCATTTTGCTTATAGTCAATTTTTTTAGCTCATTGAAGACAGAAAAAAGAGAATTACACTGAGAAGGTAGCTTTATATGTGACCAATGCATAATGGTAGTTCTATGAGGAGGTATTTATCCACATAGAATCATAACATGAGAGCAACAGCATACCTGTGCAGAGCACAATAAACAGATGTATAAATCAACTGGTATTCAATTCAAAAGTAGAGTGGGTTCCCATATATTGGTAAACCATAATTTAAACCACTGAAATATCCCCCAAATTCAAAACAGAAATTAAAAGTCTATTAAATACATATAATAACATGAAATATTTGAAGTCTTCACTCCAAACAGTGCAACCAAAAAGCATATTGCAAAGACAAAATGAAAGTAAATTTAATAAATTAGCATTTTCCCAGAATGGCTAAGGTTAAGGCACTCTAGTTAGGATAATTTAATTCTCCAGTAAACTCATAAATATTATATATCAAATATCATTCAAAGAATAACAATTTTCAGAGAACTAGAATGCAATTTTCAAAGAACCTAAGGCCCAAACTAGACTAATAATATTAGCAAACACTTACATGGCTCTTCCAATATGCCTGATTTGTTCTAAGCTCTTTTCATAAACTAACTCACTTTATCCTCACAACATCTTCTGATAAAAAGTATCTTATTATTCCCATTTTACAAATGAGAAAATTGAGATGTAGAGGGGTCAACTGTCCTGTCTGGGCTCACTGAGCTGCTAGTAAGTGACAGAGCTAGGACCTGAATAATGGAAGTGTGGTTCCCCAGTCCCTGAATGTTTTTATTTTTTTAATGTTTATTTATTTATTTTGAGAGAGAGAGAGAGAGAGAGAGAAGGCAAAGGGCAGAGGGAGAGACAGAGGCAGAGGGAGAGGGAGAAAAAAATCCCAAGCAGGCTCCATGCAGCCAGCGCAGATCCCAACGAGGGGCCTTAACTCACAAAGCGTGAGATCATGACAGCCACCCAGGAGCCACCCCACGCTCCCCCCAACCCCATCCCTGCTTTTAATCACTATGGTTTACTATCTCTTGGTGACAGTGAGGAATGGAATACATAAAGTATAGGTAAACTCCAAATGCAAAGCAGTTTGGGTGGTTAAATATAATAAAATCTCTGAGGAAATTACCAAATTATAACACAGGACAGTAAGAGGGCACTTGTTGGGATGAGCACTGGATGTTGTATGTAAATGATGAACCACAGGAATCTACCCCAAAAACCAAGAGCACATTTCACACACTGTATGTTAGCCAATTTGACAATAAATTATATTATAAATAAATAAAAATAAAAAATAAATTTAAAAAATTTTAATTAAAAAAATAAAATGACTGCTCTGAGCAGCATCAAGGTGGTTCAGTCAGTTGAACGTCAGACTTCAGCTCAGGTCATGATCTCATGGTTTGTGAGTTCGAGTCCCACATTGGGCTCTCTGCTGTTAGCACAGAGCCCACTTCAGATCCTCTGTCCCCCTCACTGTGCCCCTCCCCTGCTTGAACTCTCTCCAAAATAAATAAATATTAAAGAATAAATAAATAAAATGACTGCTCTAGGACATTAAGAAAAGATTAAAATACATCAGTATACTTAGTATTTAAGAAGGCAAGGAATTGTTTAGGACATTTAAAATTTTTCTATCCAAAATAGTCAATAGGATTTTCAATTCTTAAAGGGGTAAAACTTTCCAAAATCATGAATTACACATTCCCTGAGGGGTCTAAAAAGAAGAAAGAATGGTTGTACTGAGCAATCTTGCTTCCCACTTATCTCATTCTTTTTATTTTATTTTCTTTTAACGTTTATTTATTTTTTTTGAGACAGAGAGAGACAGAGCATGAACAGGGGAGGGTCAGAGAGAGGGAGACACAGAATCTGAAACAGGCTCCAGGCTCTGAGCTGTCAGCACAGAGCCCGACGCTCGAACTCACGGACCTGGAGATCATGACCTGAGCCGAAGTCAGCCGCTCAACCGACTGAGCCACCCAGGCGCCCCCAACTTATCTCATTCTTAAGGATTGTGTGTGTGTGTGTGTGTGTGTGTGTGTGTGTGTGTGTGTGTGTGTGTAGGGGGAATCATAAGCTTTCCAGGCATTTTAATTCCAGGTATATAAGAACTTAATACTAAAGATATTACAAAGTATCAAATCATTTAGATAGATGAGTGAATAAACTCACACAATTAGATGTGACTACTGTAAAAAGGCTGGAATTTTATCATTTATAGTAGAGTCATTTAAAAACAAACAAACAAAAAAAAGGTATATGCTTTGAAGTCATACACGGACCTGAACTTAAAGCCTGGCTCCAGCATTTAGTTAGAGTTTTTGGCAAGTTAACCTCACATACCTGCGCTCATTTCCTTCTCTGTAAATTGAGTATTAGTAATTCCTAACTCACACAAGGTTGTTGTGTGAGCTAAGAAGAAAACATATGCAAAGTGTCAAATGAAGTCCCTGAGACACAGCAGATGGTTAACAATGAGTGACTATTATTATTCCATAACCTTATTCTACTTTGTCCCCCTAATATTAGAAGAATCTAATCTTACCAATTAGCAAGTAATTGGCAGGCTTCTCAAAATTATATGAAGATATGCTCTATTCAAAAATGGAATATACTTAAAGACAAACACAAAACCAAACCATCACTAGATCATAGATTTCAGAATCCTGCCTTTCCTCCCATATCTATTCTGGTTGGTTTTGTAACAACCGGTGTCCCATTATCAACAATATGATTTTTTTTTTCTGTCTAAACATTCCCAGTGGGGTTCTGATACTTATTTTGCTGACTAACTTTGCAAAGGTACTTGTCACCACCGCTTGAAAACCAAAAAGAAAACTAGGAATAAAGAATATTTTAATGAGATGCTGTAACTGTTCCATCCATCTCAGCAGTTGATTGGATCCCATGTGGATCATTTATTATCACACTAGATTTTCACATTCCTTCGCCACTCCCTTATTCAACAAATACGTGCGTTAAGGAGTAAAACTGACTGACAGAAAGAATACTCTTTAGGGACACCAAAATTCAAAGCTTGGTGATCTCAGTAAGGATTCTTGGGGCGGGTGTTGGGGGTGGTACAGGGTTGGGGGGCAGGGAAGGTGGTTGGGCTTCACTGCAAGTGGAAATTAAGAGACCTGTAAACTGTTTTTGTCTCCTTAAACACGACTGTAGATGAGTCTTGTGGAGCTAGGAGCGGAGAGGTGGGGGGGGGGGGGGGCGGGGAGTGGGCCTGGAGGCAAAAGAAGGAGACAAATGCAGGCTGAAGAAGGGTCTGTGTCAGTGGGGAGAGGAGAGGTCAGTGCCCATCGCCACCCCAAGAGCTGACGCGGAGAGAAGTGGCAGCTCAGCCCAAGTCCCCAGGACGGGTTCAGCCTCAGGAGTCTGAGACGACTCAGAGGGGATAGGGACCCCACCGACGGAAGATGAGGATTGAGGAGGGTTCCCGGTCGCCTCTAGAACAGGATGCTGCTGTCCCCACCGCCATCGCGGCGCGAAAGGAGAGGAAGGCAAGGACCCAACTGGGAGCGTACAGGTTACCTGTGTCAGTCGCCTGCCCACCGGTCTCCACTTCCGCAGACTCTGGGTTACCACGGGCTACCCCGGCCGCGTCGAGTGACGTCATCCACGCGCGCCCGGGCCGCTGCCGGCCCGGTCCACCCCTTCAGGAAGACTGGGCGGAGTCTCCGAGGGGAGGTCTGCGCAAGCGCAGAGCTGCGGCGAGCGTGGGCTGGTGGGGAATGGTCGGCGGGTTTTGGGAAGTGTGGGGTTGCCCTTGTTTCTGGATTATTTCTAATTGCAAAGTCTTACAAGTATTTAGGAAAGGAAAAGTTACTGAATTACAGTAGTGCACTTTTTTCCTTTTTTTTTTCGGCCTCTGTTATATATGAGTGTAGTGTACATATTCACTCCACCACAATTTATTAAAATCCAACTATGTGCCCGGCAAGCAGTCTGGATACGGCAGTGCACAAAACAGTAATCTCTTTGTGGAGATTCCTTTCTAGTTGAGAAAGTACATATTGAATAACTCAACAAATCTACATGCATTCGTAGAGATCAGAAGTGTGTGGAGGGAAAAAGCTGTCGCAGAAACTAAAGGACAGAGGGTGCCCTATTAGTTTGAGATGTTAAGGAAGTAACTCTGAAGAGACTTGTTGAACTGAGAAGAAGCCAGCTCTGTCAAGATCTGGAGGAAGAACAACCAAGAGAAGTGTTGACATGTTCGCAAGCTATGAGGAGGGAATAAAATGTGGTGCCCTTGAGAAAGTTAGAAAGTAGGGTAGGGAAAAAAACCGAAGATGAGAACAACAAGGCAAGGAGAGTCCTGATATTGCAGAGCCTTTCTGGGTTATCATAAGTGGCATGGGTTTTATTTGAAGTGTAATGGGTAGACAGTGAAGAGGTTTAGACATGCAAGTAACAGGATCTGATTTTATAAAACCGCCCTAGCTGTTGTGTATACAATGAACGATATCGTGTATAGTAGCTCATTGGAAGACAAGAAAAGATGCAAAGAGACAATTGCTTTTGCAGTGATGGTGTAAGGAATGATGGAGAAAAGTTGACAAATTTAATAACTTGGGGCTAGAGATGGCAGCCTTGGAGATGGATTACATAAGGCGATAAAGGGAAAGAAAGGTGTCAAAAATTACTCCTAAATTATGGGCCAGCTCGCGAATAGAGACTATGGAGAAATGGAGTTCATGGTCCCTACTCAGCTCTAGATGATTTTTGCCAACCAGGAGTGCTGGCTTGGTGATGTCAGATCCTCTCATTTTTAAAGATAAATCAATATATGGATAAATATACAGATACTGATAAAATTTCTTAAATTTTAAATGTTAGTCACTAATTCAAATTTTGTTAAATTTTTATTTTGGGCCAAACAAAACACATCTGCAGGCTACAACTTTGCCTCCTTGGTGGATATTTTCCCAGCAGGGTGACTTCATCTCCTCTTGTGGGGCTACAACTTGTAAGCTGATAACTCCCAAGTCTGTTTCTCCACCCAAGCCTTTCTAAAATTTCCTATTGAAATACTCAAACTTCACCTAGACATCCAGTTCTCATCTCAAAGTTGACATTTAAAACTGAACTCATCATCTACCCTCACCCTCAAACCCAACCTACTTAGTTATTCTCTGTCTCTGTTAACAGTATCAACATCCACCAAGTCACCCAAGCCTAAAATCCAGGATGATCCCAGACTCGTACCTCTCCCTTATCCCACAGTCCAACTAAACATGTGCTGACCTTGATCTTCTCAATATTTATCACATCTGCCCATCACCTCCATTCTTAACTGACTACTGCCTTTGATGAAGCATTTGTATCTCTCTTTGGGAA
Organism: Acinonyx jubatus; assembly: GCF_027475565.1. Classification (NCBI taxonomy): domain Eukaryota; kingdom Metazoa; phylum Chordata; class Mammalia; order Carnivora; family Felidae; genus Acinonyx; species Acinonyx jubatus. The sequence goes on from NC_069391.1 coordinate 64,653,508, forward strand.
AGTCACATAACCTTTCTGTGCCTCTGTTTTTTCACTTGTAAAATGAGAGCATTGAGCTAGTTGATTTCTAAGATCTGTTGCATTTGTAAAATTCTGTCTTCTAAAGCCACCAAACATATCACAATCACTGCCTAGAATTTTTTTGTGGTTTTTGCCTGGCTGTTTTAATACCAAAGATATTGTGAATAGGTTAACAGGGGAAAAAAGGACTTGATTAAAATAAGCAATACAAAATGAAATTAACAAATAGCTAAAACTACACACAGTTTTGTTATAGAATAAAAAATGAAAGAAACTACTGGTTGGTAATATTGAAAACTGGAAAAATTGAGAAAAACAGACATGGCAAATACAATTTCTCTTTTATTAAATGTTGATGGGAAAACAAATATTCTTGACAAAATTTAAATCTACAAGGTTTGTGCAGAAAAAAATCTGTCTTGGTTAATTAACTGCAAAAGAAAGTTCATAATACCAGAAGCTCTAATGGCTATAATTTTTCATGAAGAAAAAAAATACTGAATTTTAACTTTAGTGTAAAGTTTATATGTAAAAAAAACTGAAACTGATTCCAGTAAAAATAATTTTGGTACAATGGAAAAACAAGAAACAAATTTTATATAAAATCGAACATGGCATTTCAATAGCATGATGAAATTTGCCCTTTTTTTATTCTAAAGAATTTAATATCTGATTTTAAAGATTTCGAGTAGAATTTTAAAACCTGGAGTTGAAGTTGAGAGTATGGTGATTTCTGATATTAACAGTCATTAGAAGTTGGTTTACATGCAAAATTTTTTCATTTTGGGATGCCTGCGTAGCTCAGTTAATTGAGCGTCCAACTCTTAGTTTCAGCTCAGGTCATGATCTCATGGTCCTGGGATTGAGCCCTGCATTGGGCTCTGCACTGGGCATGGAGCCTGCTTGGGATTCCCCCCCTCTCTCTCTCTCACTCTCTCTCTCTCCCTCTTCGCTGCCTCTCCTCCCCCCACCCATCTAAAAAAAGAGGGAAAAAAGAGTTTTCTCATTTTGATGATTCAGAGTAAAAAGAACTCAGAAAAGTGGACAAGTACTCACTTAAAACTCTGTGTATGGCAGCTAACCAACAACTATAGCCAAGACAACAAACCACGTGGTAAAAGCTACCTTGTTTTTCTAAGTTATTCATGCATTACCAATTATATTGTTGTTTGTTACTCGTAAGAATAAGAATAAAGGTCCCCTTCCACTGTCTTTTTTCTTCCCACCTGTTTCTCATGTTTATATAGGATAAATTATATTTTACAAAGTAACTGATTATGAAAAAATGGAATCTTTTTTTAAAAGGAATAGATTTCTAGGATTTGACTCTAGCCTATATCAAATGGGTATATTCTGTGAAGACTTTTTGCACAACAGTTAAGACTATAATTACATAAGTGCCATCTTTCCTATACAGAAGATGCGTTTAAATCTGAAACATTAAAAAGTCCAAATATTTTTGTGTCAATTTCTCATATCTCAAAATACATAGACAAAGATATTTTTAAGTCACTTTATATTCTTCATACACAAACAGCTATGTGATAAATGTTTTCTTTCAAATACGATTTTGTAAATGTCAACAAATTTTCACTCTTCACACAAACATAGATTAAGAATGAATATTTAAAGAATCAAACTCACTGCCTTTTTAAACACTCTGTCCCTAGTTCTACATTTGTAGCTTCAGTCTTCAGATATTTTAAAATACGGTATTTGTCTTTTGATGGAAAAGAATCCCTCAGCTTGTAAAGCTGAAGTATCCAGGCCACCAAACTGCAGAAGTCCACCCATCCCTGCTTTTGGCTTACCTTAACTTGCATGTTACTTCTTTTTTTTTTTTTAATGTTTCTTTATTTTTAAGAGAGAGAGAGACAGAGCATGAGTCAGGGAGGGGCAGAGAAAGAGGGAGACACAGAATCCAAAGCAGGCTCCTGGCTCCAAGCTATCAGCACAGAGCCTGACATGGGGCTCAAACTCATGAACCATGAGATCATGACCTGAGCTGAGGTCAATGCTTAGCCAACTGAGCCACCCAGGCACCCAACTTGTGTGTTATTTCTTAAAGATAAATCTCAAAGGTCTCTCAAGAAATTTCTCACAAAAAGCAAGTATTTTGATTGGGTCCAAGAGGGTTCAGGAAGTTTATTTTGAATGCTGCCATAATCCATTTAAAAAACAGTTTTCTAGAAAATACTGTTTTTCTTTAAAATTGTTGATGTAGGTATAATTTTGATTTAAATGTTTATGATCACATATACAAAATCATCACCCCACAGAATCAAAATGACAGAGTCAACATCTTATATTTATTCAGTAACTCTTAAAAATCTTTAGCTGGTCTTTCAGTTCTAAAACTCACATTTATGAGTATTTATTCATGCCACAAGCAGAGGTATTTCCTAAGTTCTGGAATAATTGGAGTACATATAGCAGATATGCTTTTCATTAATGACTGTTTTTCCCCTTGAGGCTATCAGCCCATGAAATCTGTTGATATCCACTGCAATTTAGTGCACTGGAACATTTTCAAGGGAATTTCTGGCTTGGCTCAGGTGAACTCTGTATAATAGAGGAGGGGAAGACAGAGACTGCTGGCTATTCCTCAATATCTAATCTCTTTTTTTCATAATAATAGAACCCTCAACTTTTAAATAATAGAAAATCCTATCTTAGCCAGACACATGGCCACTCAACATAAAGACAGTTCTGGGGCAGCTGGGTGGCTCAGTGGGTTAAGTGTCCAACTTTGGCTCAGGTCATGATCTCTCGGTTTGTGCGTTCAAGCCCCACGTCAGGCTCTGTACTGACAGCTCAGAGCCTGGATCCTGCTTTAGATTCTGTGTCTCCCCCTCTCTCTGCCCCTTCCCTGCTCACACTCTATCTCTCTCTCTCAAAAATAAATAAATATTAAAAAAAAGTATCTAGACTACCTTTCAGCCTCCCTTGCAGCTAGATGTGGCTCTGTAAGTGCTGGATAATGGCAGTAAGAGTAAGTATAATGTAGCAACCATCCTTTCAAAACAGATGGGACAGGGGCACCTGGGTGGCTCAGTCAGTTAAGCATCTGACTGACTCAGGTCATGATCTCATGGTTCATGAATTCAAGCCCCGTGTCAGGCTTTGTACTGACAGCTAAGAACCTGGAGCCTGCTTCAGATTCTATGTCTCCCTCTCTTTTGCCCCCTCCACTGCTCACACTCTGTCTCTTTCTCTCTCCCTCTCATAGTTAAGAAAACATAAAAAAATTCAAAACAGATGGGACATAGTTTGTGTTCTTCCCATCCTCCTGTCCATTGATTGGAACACAGATGTGTTAGTTATTCCTTTTTTTTTTTTTTTTTTTTGAGAGAGAGAGAGAGAAAGGGTGCAAGTGAGTGAGGGAAAGAGAGAGAGAGAGAAGCGGGACTCCCCCAAACCTGGGCTTGAACCACCAGAAGCAGGGCTCAAGCTCACCCAAGGTGGGACTCAAACTCACGAACCATGAGATCATGACCTGGGCGGAAGTCAGATGCTAACCGACTGAGCCACCCAGGCGCCTTGGTTATTCCCACAGTAGCTATCTTGGGTTATAATTCAATCTTCAGAACCTTAAGGAAAAGCACCAAGATGGAAGTCCAGACCCCTGAGGACTTTGTGGACAGAACCACCATACCAGCTCTAAACTATCCATCTCTGCACTTGTACCAAGAGAAATAGGCTTTCTTTTTAAAGTCACTTTATTTTGGGTTTGTTTCTTCTACTAAAACTAACTGATATGAGGACTAGGGGTCAAAAGAAAAATACACAGTAAAGGCATTTGTGGATTTAATGTAGACCTGAGTACCAAAAAGAAAAATCCTCTCAGAGGAAGTGGAGGCTCACTTTTGTAACCCCAAGCCCCTGAGAGAACATAACAGAGGCCTGTAAGAGATACTGTCTGAAGGCATTAACTCCTAAATTCAGTTTCTTGATAAATCAGGTACTTCCCTCTTGTAGCCTCACTCGTATCCGACGTAATATCCCTCATTTCCCCCGGTAACAGAACCCTGATTTTGTGGAAGAAAATCCATTGACCTCAAAGAAGGTAGGCCCCTCCTTCAGTCTCAATGGATGAACAGTTACAAATCTAAACTGGTTACGGAATCCGGTTCCTCTCTGCCCTTCTTCATGGTCCCAGCTTTCCTTACAGCTAAGTTAGGCCATGTGGGACCATCTGGGCAATGAAAAGGAAGGGGAAGACTGCTAAGTGCTCCAGGGACAGATTTTACCTTTCTAACAAAAAGATAGTCATAAAAGAAGAGCTAGCTGGCCTGAGGGCAAAGATGCTGGAGTGTGGCAGCCATCTTGACCTTGGATGGTAAGCCTAAGGATGAAAAGGTGGGTGCCTGGGTGGCTCAGTCAGTTAAGCATCCAACCCTTCATCTCGGCTCAGGTCACGATCTCACAGTTCGTAAGTCTAAGCCCCGCATCAGATTCTGCGCTGACAACACAGAGCCTGCTTGGAATTCTCTCTCCTTCTCTCTCTCTGTCCTTACCCAACTCATGCCCTCTCTTTCTCGAACTAAATAAATACACTTAAAAAAAGGTTAAGAAAGGATGAAAAGTCAATGTGCTGACAAAGGAGGAAGAGAAAGAGAGTGGATCCTGAGTCATTGCTGACATTGAGATGCTGACCCTGATATCTCTTTGGACTTAGTAAACAATACTGTTTCTGGCTTTTGCCCGTTAGTAAGGTTTGTTGTTGCTGCTGCTAGTTGCAATTAATTTTTGTTGTGTGCAATTAAAAAGGGGGCATAGGGGTGCCTGGGTGGCTCAGTCTGTTAAGTGTCTGATTTCGGCTTGGGTCATGATCTCACAGTTCATGAGTTCGAGCCCTGCATTGGACTCTGTGCTGACAGTTCAGAGCCTGGAGCCTGCTTCAGATTCTGTGTCTCCCCTCTCTCTGCCCCTCCCATGCTCATGCTCTATTTCTGTCTCTCGATAATAAATAAATGTTAAAAAAATGTTTTTAAAGAAAATAAAGGGGGCATAATTCCAGCATTTGGGGGGTTGTGGATTTACCTCTTCACTCTTTTCTATACCAAGCCTTCTCTTCCATGTTTAAATAGTACTCCGTGCTGATGCTTCTGCTGTTATAGTTGTTCTTGCTTTTTTTTTTTTAATGTATTTATTTATTTTTGAGAGAGACAGAGAGCATGAGCAAGGGAGGGACAGAGAGAGACGGAGACAGAGAATTGCAAGCAGGGCTCCGTGCCATCAGCTCAGAGCCCGATGCAGAGCTTGAACTCATGAGTTGTGAGACAATGACCTAAGCCAAAACCAAGAGTCAGACGCTTAACTGACTGAGCCACCGGGTGCCCCTCTCCTGTTCTGTTTTCGTTTTTGTTTTTGTCACTGCTACCATCTTACTCTTTGAATGTACTAAATAAACACTTATTCACAATTTACTCTTCTGTACACTAGATTTAAACAATCTTTACAATACCCTTTTGCCTAGCTCTAATACCAGTGCGGTTTTTGAAAAACCATTACCACTATTTTAGGATGAACCATAAAGAGTTCACAGAAAAGAAGTGGGTCTTCGTGTTCTCTAGAAGATAAAGTTTGTGCTTTGCCTTGTTATAAGAGGCCCCAGGATTTCTGGTATGAGTGGTCTACTAAATTCCCATCCACTAAAGGAAAATTCATAATTATCTCTGATTCTGTCACTATCTGCATGGCCCCAGCAACTTACTCATCTTGTCTGAGCTTGCATTTTCTTCATTTGTATAATGAGAAAATGTCACTAAATGATTTCATGCTTGTTGTCATTTTTTCTTAATTTCAAATTTCTACTTTTCTAACTTCCCCTAACTACCAAACATAGTTACATAAGCCTCTAAACTCTTAATAGAATTTCCTTAAGAATAAGAAATTAGGGGCGCCTGGGTGGCTCAGTTGGTTAAGCGTCTGACTTTGGCTTGGGTCATGATCTTGCAGTCTGTGAGTTCAAGCCCTGCCTCGGGCTCTGTGCTGACAGCTCAGAGCCTGGAGCCTGCTTTGGATTCTGTGTCTCCCTCTCCCTCTGCTGCTCCCCTGCTCACACTGTCTCTCTCTCTCAAAAATGATAAATAAACATTAAAAAAAATTCTTAAAGAATAAGGAAATTAGCCTAAAGCCTGTGTGCCATGTCTCTGGCCCATTTAATGTCACCATAGTCCAGCCACATGTCACACCAAAGGGAGTGAGCATGTTAGAACCCAGCATGGGTTGCATGCCATCATTTCCTAAGGCAGGGGTTGTGGCAAAAAGAATTCTCTCTAAAAATCCCTATGGATTGATGAGAGACAGGTGGGGTGAATGTGTCAAAATATAAATTCAGGATATGAAATATTTGCAAGTTTTTAAAAGGAAAATCATACCAGAGAAGGATGGTTGGTAAATGAAAGTTGAATATAATGATTGGCCTAACAAACATGGGCCACAGGTCATCTCAGTGACTTGGTCAATATTGATTGAAGAGATTACTATAGATTTTATATACAGTCAATCCTCGAACAACAGGGATTTGAGCTGTGTGGGTCCTTTCACCACAGATTTTTTCTTTGATAAATACAGTTCAGTAATGTAAGAAGTGTATTTTCTCTTCCTTATGATTTTCTTGATAACATTTTCTTTTCTCTAGCTTACTTTATTGGAAGAATACAGTATGTATTACATATAACATATAAATATATATCAATAAAACCAATTTATGTTATTGGTAAGGCTTCTGGTCAACAGTAGGCTATTAGTAGCTAAGTTTTGGCAGAGTCAAAAGTTATATGTGTATTTTTTGACGGCACAGGGTGGGGAGGGGGTCAGTGCCCCTAACCCCCAAGTTGTTTAAGGGTTAACTTTATACTCATATAGCAGTTTAGGCCACAGATCTTATTGCCACATTGAGGCTGATGTGAAAAGTAAACACAGAAGAGATCCTGTGGCTTAGAGTGACAGGGTCATTTCCAAGAGCACTAAAACTGAAAATGATGATCCTTTTACTAAAAGTAAGAAAAAAAAGGCACAGGAAGCCATCAAAGTATTGTCAAAATGGATGGAATACAGTGATTCCTAGAAAGAAAGAGAGTGGCATTCATGATAAAATATTTATTTTTACCAGAGAAGGAAACAACAGTTTTCAGAGGATTCCAGTGAAAGCAAACACTAACGTGGCTCAGCCATAGATGGCACAGAGCCTCTGGCTTCTAGAAAAGAAAGTCCTTCTACACTCATCTCTGGTCTCTCTTTTCTTCTCTAACGCAGGAGTATGTTCAATGGAGAAGAGGATATGTGAGACATAAGATTGATACATTCCTTGCTAACTGGACATGTGTCATATAGCCACATTCATTCTTTTTCTTTTAGCACCATTTCCTGAGTGCTGCCATGTATTGGGTACATTTCTGGGGTCTGAGGATACAAAGATGAAAAATATGTCCCTGATATCAAAGAACTTCCAGGCTATTGTGGAGATAAAAGGGGTCTATTTCATTAGAGATCAGAGCTCTGGTATTGTGTCCTAGGTGGGTTCCGAATAGCAAATCCGGGATGGTGAAAAAGACAAACCAGGACATGAAGATAAAATTGGGCAAGGGAGATGGATATTGAGGAACCAAGAAAGCTGAAGACAATCCAACATGGCAGAGAAGTACGGAACCAAAGTTCCCCTGTCCCTCAAACATAGCGGTGTTGAGGCCAAAGGACCTTGAACTCCAAGAGTCTGGGCAGCAAAGTGAGAGGGACGCCTCCAGGGACCCACTGGGACAAGATGACAGGCCATGGCAGTGTGACTGCGAAGCGAGAGACATAAATTGGGCGGCGGAGGAACAGAGGGGAAGGATGCCCTTCTGCAGAGAGACAAAGGGAAGAGAAAGAGAGGTTGGAAAGCGTAGGACTGTATCTGGACAAGAGAAAAACCACAGATGGGAATTGGAGATAGACCCAATCTCTAACTGCGAGGCTATCTCTGGACTGGGACTGGCTGCCCTGTTCCCACACCTGGGGAGGAAGGGAGCCAGCCCTGGGCTCAGTAACTAGTTCAGAGGCGTAATCCACAGTAAGAGAAAGCAATCCCCTCCCTGGAGTGCTGTGGGAAGAAGTATATAACCATTCAAAGGACAAAGACTGCCTGCACCTGCAAGTGCGTCCCTTTAAGACATCGGGGTTTAAATTCCAGCCAAGCACCAGGGAGGCGTGGGAGTCGGTGGAGCAGGAAAAACTGCCTCATTGGTGCCTGAGGCGCAGTGAGAATGGGATGAACACAGTGGTTTGGACACCCAGTCTGTGGAGGAGAGACTTGGGTGTCTCCATTTTTCTCCCCATCACCAACAAGATGGGCCTGGGACAGGGGACCCACAGGGGAGGCGGTACCCGCCTGCACCAAACCACGCCCCTTTGCACCTTGTAACTCAGCATCTAAGAGAGCGGGATTGATGCTGAGGAACCGGACAGCCCTTCCTCCGAGCCAGACCAGCACTGCCACGGGTTCCAAGGCACCCAGCAGTTTTGCATTGCCTGATTTCATTCTCAGACAATTCTTATATATATATAATATTATATATCTTTTATATTATATTTTAATATAATATATTTATATTATAATTTAATATAATATATTTATATTATATTATATTTTATATAATATATTTATATTATATTATATTTTATATAATATATTTATATTATATATATTATATAAAATATAATATGCAATAATATAATATATAATTTAATATAATATATTTACTATGTTCTATTACATTATATATATATTATATATATATACATTTATTCCTTCCTTTTCTCCTTATTATCTCTCCTCTCCTCTAGTCTGGTTATTCAGGTTGTTGGTTTATTTAAGCAGACATATTTAATCTATTCTCTTTATACCTGTTCTACACCCCGTTCTTTATTTTCCTTTCTCACTCTCTGGATTAAGTCGTATAGTTTCTCTGTCTGGTCAGTTTTATTTTATTTTATTTTTCCTTGCCTCTGTCATTTCTATCTTTGTATGGGATAAGACCTCTTCCATCAGCGCCACCCCCAGCCTGCTGTTTACTTGTAGCTGGTGTTTCTGGTTTTTTGTTTTTGGGTTTTTTGTTTGTGTGTGTGTTTGTTTTTGTTTTTGTTTATTTTTTGTTTGTTTTCCTTTCCAAGGCTACTTCAGCGAACAAATCAAAGCACACCTGGTGGAGGGTCCAAAACATCACTATGAGTAGGGAGATAAAGTCATCCAAGTCACAAAAACAGAGAGCAAATAACACTCTCCAAAAAACACCTCCTGAAGGGCCAGGCCCTGGACAGTGTATGACCCCTCTTTAATATAGTAGTGCTCACAGGTGCAGGGCATATAACAAGCTTGTAAAACACATAAGGGACAGAAAACTAGCCAAATGACAAAATGGAAGAATTCTCCTCAAAAGAAATTCCAGGAAGAAATCGCAGCTAAAGAATTGATCAAAACAGATATATACAATAACTGAACAAGAATTTAGAATAATAGTCATAAGATTAATCACTGGGCTTGAAAAAACATAGAAGACAGCAAAGAATCTATTGCTACAGAGATCAAGGAACCTAAAAATAGTCATGATCCATTAAAAAATACTGTAAGTGAGGCACAAAATAGAAGTGGTGACAGTGAGGATTGACGAGGTAGAGGGGAGAATAGGTGAAATAGAAGATAAAATTATGGAAAAATATGAAGCTGAGAAAAAGAAGTAAAAAAATTCTGGGCCATGAGGATAGAATTAGAAAAGTAAGTGATTCAATGAAACATAATAATATACGTATCATAGGAGTTCCAGAAAAACAAGAGAGAGAGAAAGGGGCAGAAGATGTACTTGAACAAATCATAGCTGACAACTTCCCCAGTTTGGGGAAGGAAACAGACATTGAAATACAGGAGGCACAGAGAACTCCCTTCAGATGTAATTTGAATCGATCTTCTGCATGACATATCATAGTGAAACTGGCAAAATACAGAGATAAAGAGAGAATTCTGAAAGCAGCTAGGGACAAATGGGATTTGACCTACAAGGGTAGACACATAGGGGTAGTAGCAGACCTATCTACTGAAACTGGGCAGGCCAGAAAGGAGTGGCAGGAAATTTTCAATGTGCTGAATAGGAAAAATATGCAGCCAAGAATCTCCCTTACCGAGCAAGCCTGTCATTCAGAATAGAAGGAGAAATAAAGGTTTTCCCAGACAAACAAAAACTGAAGGAATTCATCACCACTAAATCAGCCTTACAAGAGATCCTAAGGGGAACTCTGTGAGTGGAATGTTGCAAAGACCACAAAGGACCAGAGACATCACTACAAGGATGAAACCTACAGATAACACAATGAATATAAATAGTTCAATAATAACACTGAATATAAATGGACTAAATGCTGCAATCAAAAGACACAGGGTATCAGAATGGATAAAAAAAAAAAAAAAAAGACCCATCTATTTGCTGTCTACAAGAGACCTATTTTAGACCTGAGGACACCTTCAGATTGAAAGTGAGGGGATGGAGAACTATCTATCATGCTACTGGAAGTCAAAAGAAAGCTGGAGTACCCATATTTATATCAGACAAACTAGATTTTAAACTAAAGGCTGTCGGGTGCCTGGGTGGCTCAGTCGGTTACACATCCAACTTCAACTCAGGTCACGATGTTGCGGTCTGTGAGTTCGAGCCCCGCATCGGGCTCTGGGCTGATGGCTCGGAGCCTGGAGCCTGCTTCCGATTCTGTGTCTCCCTCTGTCTCTGCTCCTCCCCCATTCATGCTCTGTCTCTCTCTGTCTCAAAGATAAATAAACGTTAAAAAAATTTTTTAAACTAAAGGCTATAACAAGAGATGAAGAAGGGCATTATATCATAATTATTGGGTCTATCCATCAAGAAGAGCTAACTATTATAAATGTCTATGCACCGAATTTGTTGGCACCCAAATATATAAAATAATTAATCACAAACATAAGCAATCTTACTGGTAAGAATGTGGTAACTGCAGGGGAATTTAATACTCCACTTAAAACAATGGACAGATCACCTAGATAGAAAATCAATAAAGAAACAATGGCCCTGAATGATACACTGGACCAGATGGACTTGACAGATATATTCAGAACTTTTCATCCTAAAATAGCAGAGTACACATTCTTCTCGAGTGCACATGGAACTTTCTCCAAGACAGATCACATACGGAGTCACAAAACAGCCCTCAATAAATATAAAAGAATTGAGATAGTACCATGCACACTTTTGGATCACAATGCTATGAAACTTGAAATCAACCACAGGAAAAAGTTTGGAAAACCTCCAAATACATGGAGGTTAAAGAACATTTTACTAAAGAATGAATGGGTCAACCAGCCAGCTAAAGAAGAAATTAAAAAATATATGGAAACAAATGAATTGAAAACACAACAGTCTAAACGCTTTGGGATGCAGCAAAGGCAGTCCTAAGAGGAAAATACATTGCAATCCAGGCCTATCTCAAGAAACAAGAAAAATCACCAATACACAATCTAACAGCACACCTAAAGGCACTAGAAGCAGAAAAACAAATAAACCCCAAGGCTAGCAGAAGAAGAGAAATAATAAAGATCAGAGGAGAAATAAACAATATAGAATCCAAAAACAAAACAAAACAAAACAAAAAAACAGTAGAACAGATCAATGAAACTAGGAGCTGGTTTTTTGAAAAATTCAATAAAATTGATATACCCCTAGCCAGACTTCTCCAAAAGAAAAGAGAGGGACCCCAAATAGATAAAATCATGAATGAAAATGGACTTATCACAACTAATCCCTCAGAAATACAAGCAATTATCAGAGAATACTATGAAAAATTATATGCCAACAAACTGGACAACCTGAAAGAAAAGGACAAATTCCTAGACACCCACATGCTACCAAAACTCAAACAGGAAGAAACAGAAAATTTGAACAGACCCATAACTAATGAAGAAATTGAATCAGTTATCAAAAACCTCCCAAGAAATAATAGTCCCGAGCCAGATGGCCTCCCAGGGGAATTCTACCAGACATTTAAAGCAGAGTTAATACCTATCCTTCTCAAGCTGTTCCAAAAAATAGAAATGGAAGGAAAACTTCCAGATTCATTCTATGAAGCCAGCAATACCTTGATTCCAAAACCAGACAGAGACCCCACAAAAAAGGAGAATTACAGGCCAATATCCCTGATGAACATGGATGCAAAAATTCTCAACAAGATACTAGCAAATCAAATTCAACAGCATATCAAAAGAATTATTCACCACGATCAGGTGGGATTCATTCCTGGGCTTCAGGGCTGGTTCAAATGCAGAAAAAGCATTTGACAAAATACAGCATCCTTTCCTAATAAAAACCCTCAAGAAAGTTGGGATAGAAGGAACATACCTCAACATCATAAAAGCTATATATGAAAAACCCACAGCTAATATCATCCTCAATGGGGAAAGCCTGAGATCTTTCCCCCTGAGATCAGGAGCACGAACAAGATGTCCACTCTCACCACTGTTGTTTAACATAGTGTTGGAAGTCCTAGCATCAGCAACAGACAACAAAATGAAATCAAATGCATCAAAATTGGCAAAGAAGTCAAACTTTCACTTTTCGCAGATAACATGATACTCTACATGTAAAACCCAAAATATTCCACCAAAAGTCTGCTAGAACTGATACGTGAATTCAGCAAAGTTGCAGGGTAGAAAATCAAGATACAGAAATCAGTTGAATTTCTATACACCAATAATGAAGCAACAGAAAGAGAAATCAGGAAATTGATTCCATTTGCAATTGCACCAAACCCATAAAATACCTAGGAATAAACCTAACCAAGGATGTAAAAGATCTGTATGCTGAAAACTATAGAAAGCTTATGAAGGAAATTGAAGAAGACACAAAGAAATGGAAAAACATTCCATGCTGATGGATTGGAAGAATATTGTTAAAATGTCAATACTACTTAAAGAAATCTACACATTCAATGCAATCCCAATCAAAATTGCACCAGCATTCTTCTCAAAACTAGAACAAACAATTCTAAAATTTGTATGGAACCACAAAAGACCCTAAATAGCCAAAGTAATATTGCATAAGAAAATCAAAGCAGGAGGCATCACAATCACAGACTTTAGCCTCTACTACAAAGTTGTAATCATCAACACAGCATGGTATTGGTACAAAAAACAGACACATAGACCAATGGAATAGAATAGAAACTCAAGAATTAGACCCACCAAAGTATGGCCAACTAATCTTTGACAAAGCAGAAAAGAGTGTTCAATGGAAGAAGACAGCCTCTTTAGCAAATGGTGCTGGGAGAACTGGATAGCAACATGCAGAAGAATGAAACTAGACCACTTTCTTACACCATACACAAAATAAACTCAAAGTGGATGAAAGACCTAAATGTGAAACAGGAAGCCATGAAAACCCTAGAGGTGAAAGCAGGCAATTTCTTGCTTGACACATCTCCAAAGGCAAGGGAATTAAAAGCAAATTGAACTATTGGGACCTCATCAAGATAAAAAGCTTCTGCACTGCAAAGGAAACAATCAACAAAACTAAGGCAGCTGACAGAATGGGAAAAGATATTTGCATATGACATAATGGATAAAGGGTTAGTATCCAAAAATCTATAAAGAACTTACCAAACTCACACATGAAAAACAAATAATCCAGTGGAAAAAAATGGGCAGAAGACATGAATAGACATTTTTCCAAAGAAGACATACAAATGGCCAACAGACACATGAAAAGATGCTCAACGTCATTCATCATCAGGGAAATACAAATCAAAACCACACTAAGATACCACTTCACACCGGTCAGAGTGGCTAAAATTAACAACTCAGGAAACAACAGATGCTGGAGAGGATGTGGAGAAACAGGAACCCTCTGGCACTGTTGGTGGGAATGCAAACTGGTGTAGCCACTCTGGAAAACAGTGTGGAGGTTCCTCAGAAATTTAAAAATAGAACTACCCAACGATCCAGCAATAGCACTGCTAGGAATTTATCCAAACGATACAGGAGTGCTGATTCATAGGAGCACCTGTACCCCAATGTTTATAGCAGCACTTTCAACAATAGCTAAATTATGGAAAGAGCCTAAATGTCCATCAACTGATGAATGGATAAAGAAGATGTGGTTTATATATATGATGGAATACTACTTGGCAATAAGAAAGAATGAAATCATGCCATTTGCAGCAACCTGGATGGAACTGGAAGGTATTTTGCTGAGAGAAATGTCAGTCAGAGAAAGATAGATATCGTATGCTTTCACTCATTTGTGGATCTTGAGAAACAACAGAAGACCATGGGAGAAGGGAAGGGGAAAAAATAGTTTCAAACAGAGAGGGAGGAAGGCAAACCATAAGAGACTCTTAATTACAGAAAACAAACTGAGGTTTTCTGGGGGTGTGGTGGAGAGGGGAAAATGGGTGATGGGCACTGAGGAGGGCACTTGCTGGGTTGAGCACTGGGTGTTGTATGTAAACCATGAATCATTGGAATCTACCCTGAAAACCAAGAGCTCACTTTACACACTGTATGTTAGCCAATTTGACAATAAATTATATTTTTTAAAAAAGCTGAAGACAGATTGAGTGCAAGAAGCCAAAGGAAGATAGCCTGCGTGGCCCTAGGATGGTTTTTGTGGTTGTGGTTGTGGTTGACAGAATGGGAGAGACTAAGTGGTTTGCCAGCCTCAGGCTAGTGTGAGCAGCTGATCTTAACACCCAGTTCTGACTCATCCAGAAGGTGCTCAATATGTTTATTTATTAAAAGAATGGGGGGGGGGCACCTGGGTGGCTCAGTCTGTTAAGTGTCCAACTTTGGCTCAGATCATGATCTCGTGGTTTGTGAGTTCGAGCCCCGTGTTGGGCTCTGTGCTGACAGCTCGGAGCCTGGAACCTGCTTCAGATTCTGTATCCCCCTCTCTATCTGCGCATCCCGCATTTACACTCTATCTGAATGCAAAAACTTGCTATTTGTCTCAACCTAGAGAGATATATTCCTAAGAATCTGTAGGATTCAACTTGATTGAAAGCCCTTCAAAAGTCACTAATTTTTTCTAGTTTCATTACTGTCAGTAATAACTGGTTTTCAAACCCACTTAAAATATAAACACTTCCATAAAAGGATTGATAAACACTAATCTCTTGTCTTGTAACAAAAGGTTACCACTGGCTGGATGCTTGTATTAGTTGTGACTCTGGTTTCAAGTATCATATAAGGGAATTTCTTATAAAAACACAGTAGTGACTCACAGAACCCAAAGGCAGGAATGCATCTGGGTCAGAGGAACCATGGGAAGCCTGTAGAGCTGTCTTCTCTCTTCTCTTGTTTTCAAGTATTTCTGCTTTACTCTTTTTTTTTCTTCCTAGATACACTTTTTCTTGCTCTGTAGCCATGTAATAAGCAAAGATGGTCATCTCAGAATACTCAAGTTTATATCTCTTCCTTCTAAGAGATAGCAGATCTCTTAATTCCAATTCCAAATCACTGAAAGAAAGAGCACGATTAAGACCATTTTAGGTCAAGTGTGTATGCCTAATCCGCTCATCTCTGGCCAGGGAACATAAACATCGCTGCTGAGTGGCCTTCTCTGGAAGAGGATGGGAGGAGAGAGATCCCCAAGTCTCATGTTTAATTGCCAGGAGTGTGAAAATACCCCACCCAGCAGATGAAGCAAATTCCTATGCTAATCATGCAAATTTTTAGATAAAATTTAGACACCCGGTTCTAGGTAATCATTGGCCTATCGTATAGCAATATGAGAATGTTGGCTTACAGAGAGGACAAAGATAAATCTTGGCAGCTGGACAGTATTGCTGCCTCCTATCCTTCACTGCACCCCCGGAAAAGCTTGACTAAAATCTGCAGGTCACCAGATAAGATCCCAAGTCAAATGCTTGCATACCCCTTGGGCTGTATAACTGTGGTGTTCATTGTAAATAAGACCAACAATAGCACAAGAATTTCAGAAAAGTTTCTTGCACTGAGCACTGTTTTACTTTTGCTGCCAGAAAACTAATGTGATTAATCACATCACGGAGATCAATAGAGATTATACAGTCTGGCCTATTTCTATGTTCTTTCTCATAAGCTTCAGTCTCTTTTAAGTTATTAAAACCTAATTTCAGAGGAAATTTTTTTTTTTTAAATTCTCAAGAATGGAAAAGATAGAATCAGTTGAGGAGAATCACAACCATTCTTTCTCTACCTACCTTTAGCCTTTTCAGAGGAAGGTACCCTGTGATGAAGTTGCATGTGGGACAACGTGAACATTCACTGTTCTGGTTGGCGGTATTTATAGATTAAAAAAAAAAACATGTAGCTTTCTATTACTAACTAAGTTTTAGAGAGCAGGAATCCAGGGACAGAGTCACACTGCAGAGGCTCTTGAGAGATTCTTTTGAACACAGGAAAAAAAACACATTAATAGGTTCCACCATATCTCCTATTCTCCATCAGTGTTTTTGGTTTTCATCCAGAGAAACTGATATTTTCTTTTGGCTAAATTAAAAGAAAAGCAGACATGAGTAAGTATTTTCATTGACTGAAATGTACTCAGAAAAGGCCAATGGTCAAAGCAGCTGTTGACTGTGAAGTTCCTCATTACGGGGAAATATAGTAATATTTTGAAAAGGTAACATGTGTATAAAAGGAACTTCAAGCAGTAAGCAATTTTTCTTCCTACATTAATAATGAATGGATATGGGTAAGATATGAAACCAGCTTTTGATGAGATGATTATGGTAGGATATTAATTTGGGGTCTGTTCTTAGTGCTGTAGGAATGAGTGGGGAGTAGCTGTCTTTCCCCACCCCAAGAAGTCTTCGTGTTCTGCATTTTATCTCCCTAGCCTTAGAATGGATTTTCTCTTGGAAAGCTGAAGTTTAAGGTGCCTGGAAATTATCCCCCTGCCATCCAGTGATGATAATGGGTGATGGGAGAGCCAGGGTAGTTTGGGGTCGAGGCAGAGCTGGCCTAAGCAAGGAGAAGAGTGAGAAGAAGAGTTAAGTGGTGAAAGTTCAGGTTAGCTTAAGGATGTGAGGGCTGAAGAGCATTCCAGGAGGGACAGTATATGCAAAGATCCTGTGGCAGACAGGTACATACAAGAAACTTACAGAAGAGAGGAGGACAAAGGTAGGAAAGAAGACTTGAATTAATAGGGAGGGTGTCAGGTTTACATCGTCTTGTGCCTTGTGTTGGTCTTTTCCCTAAAAAAAAAAAAAAAAAAAAAAAAGGCATTTCCTGAAGGTAATGCAAAGCCATTGAGGAGTTTTAAATAGGGGAGTGATGCAATCATATTTGCCCTATAGGCATTTTATCTTTACAGTATTTCTCTGAGGTAAGTACAATGGAACTAGCTTTAGGGAAGCTTAGCAACCTTGTAATCTTTACCAAGCACCCCAAATAAACATGTATTCTTATAATGCAACAGTGTGCTTACAATGGAAATGCAGCTTCTAGACAAGTCCTTAAGCACTCCTTCCTAACACCCTGGGATCTGGAACTGCCACTAGGTGTGCACTATTATTATTATCCTCCCAGATGAAGAAATCAAGGCTGAGAGAGATGAACCACCTTAGTCAGGACCAAACAGCTAGTAAGTTTCAGAGTGAGGCTTTGAATCAAGGTTGGCCTGACCAGAGTTCTTGTAGCAGATGTGATTGGTGCTCCACCAACACCCCCTTGGCCCACCAGGAGGGTACCTGCTGATGACCCCCCTCACACCCACCTCTGAGGCCCCCTTCAGTCAGCCCCCACACACCCACCTGGGAGGTCACCTGCAAAGAGTCTCCCTCTATGCCCCACAGGCTTCTTGGATATCTCTGCGTGAGGGTCTTCTCTGGTTACTGGCACCCACTTGACCTGTGCACAGAGATTTAATTCACAGAAATGACACTCAACCAGTGAGGACAAGAATTGGTAAATGAAAAGGTCAGCTTCCTCACCCCTCACTCAGGTGATTCTGAGGTATGCTGTGCAAAGTCTCTCAGAGGATCCCCGGTAGGAATTAGCCTTACTTGCCCACAGAGATAAGTTGATCAGTAATTTACCTTTTATTGGCCTTCCTCCCTCCTTAATTCTCCCTCAGTGCTTGATCAGCTTTGGTATAAGTTACTTGCACTTAAATCCCTGTCTCAGGGTCTGTTGTTGGGGGATCCCAAATTAAGACAACTCATAACGAGTACAGTCTATGCCTGTCTTAATAGCAGTTGGAGAATTTCCAAAAACTTCCCTTATTTTGAGATCAATTTAATGAGACTTTAATGAGTACATGGCCCTGTACCAATGGGTACAAAGGAGCCATTTATGACTCCTAATGGGTCCATTACTTTGGGTAGAAGGTGACAATTTCAAAGAAGGAACAGAAACAAATGATGGAAAGAGAAAGATGACAATTTTGCATGTAGGTGGCCCTATATGGGGGTATGATAGAGCAATAGTACTTATTTTCTAATATATTCCTCTTTGCTCTGATTCCAGGACATTAAATATCTCCATCAGTGAACATAATGTCACACCATTAAGAATTAATAATATACACTCTTCGATGACAGTACCCTATTAATTCTAGTTCTATCTCCATTGAACACAAATGCTATTCAGTGTTTGGATGATTTATCAAGATATGAAGTAAAGCTTGCCAAATCTCTAGCTATAGTCATAAATAATTTCACCATCTTTTATTTCACATTTTCTATTTAAAAGACCATATATTGGCAAACATGTCATGGGTGGGCTTTATGCCTCAAATTATAATTTGAGCATGAACTCCAGTCTTTGAAAGTGGTATGCATTTGGTGGCTTTTCTAAAAGTACCTATCCAATGGCACAATATAGTGTCCTACTTGAATCTTTCATAAGGTTTGCAAATCTACTTTACTTTTGCAGACACAGTGAGGGTGGCTTTAGTCGTTCTTAGAGGGAACAGCAGATAGCTTGGCTTGAGCCATGCCAGCTTCCAGAAAGGAGTAGAGTTTACTGCACAGTTGATTGAAGACACCTTGGCTATTCCAGTCTTGGATTTCCACTGACTTCTGAACTTTGTTCAAATAAGCCCCATGGCTTTAATTAAAGGAGCATCTGTGTAATTTTGTCTGTGTGTGTGTGAACACACAGAACTCTAGAATGTCCCAGCATATTGTTACCATTCCTAGTGTGCTGGGGTCCTAGGGAATTCTTTTACTTAGGGGAGGGAGGCTTTTAAGGTACCTGGAAGTGGAAAAAAACTATGGTCACCTTAAACTACTCCAAAACTGTTGTCAACTCAAACTAGTACAAAATACCAATTGTAAGAGAAGAGAGTCTTCAGAATGTTTAATGTCCCATGAGGATCCAGATCACTTGCGACCACCCTGGAGAGACTTTTTCTGGAATCAATTTATATTGCAGCAAACCTAGGGTGAAACTAGGCAGTCTTGAGTCACAAGAAAAAATTGCATGAAAGGCAGGGTGGGACAAGGTTATAAAATCACAGGTTCAGTGGTCCTGAACCAGCCAAGGGAAACTTCTAGATATCCTCAACAATTTGAGGGCAGAGGTAATGATAGAAAGAGGAGAGACAAAGATAATTCGCAGAGATACTGGAGAGGTAGGGGCACTGAAAGATTTCAAGGAATAATTCTTTGCTGATATCATACTCAACTGACTGACGTTTCCAAGAAAGAAACTACACATGATCATGGTTGAAATTTTTAAACAACCGAAAAGGGATGAAAAACCACGCACTAAGAGATGGAAAACTGTGTAAGTGGCAACATGCACCTACAAATCAATACTAAAGGAGGGGTGGACTCACATAGACAGCAAGACTGTCACCGCCAACCGAACACACGAACAGCTCATGGCATTATTTTCTACCTTGATGAAAAGTTTGCAGTTTTTGCATTGTTGCAGACCCACTGCATCAGCAGCTAACATTTCTCAGTGTGCGTTGCCCTTTCCATGAACTTATTTTGATACTTTAGTTTCTTGACAGTACCATCATGCTTCTAGGAGTTACAAAAACAATCTCCTTTGCTGTGAAGCTGCCCAAGAAAAGCACTCCCCACATTTCCCCTCAACTCACATAACACCATGATTATCAGTCAGTATTTTTTAACAGCTTTATCAAGGCATAATTGACATATGACAAACTGCACACATATTTAAAGTGTACAATTTGGTATTTTTTTGATAATTTGCATACCTGAGACGTCCTGTCATCCCAGAAAGTTCATCTTGTCCCTTTGGGATCCTCTCTTCTCTCGCACTCCTCTACCTTCCTAGGCAACCACTGATCTTTTTTTCTTTGTCACTATAGATTGTGTGCATTTTCTAGAATTTCACATAAATGTAATCCTACAGTATGTATTCTTTCTCGGTCTGGTTTCTTTGACAGCATAATTATTTTGAGATTCAGCCATGTTGTAGTGTGTGTCAGGAGAGTTGACCTTTGAACAATTCAGGGGTTATGGGAACTGATTCCCCAAAACCTTAAGTACTAATACCCTACTGTTGATTGGAAGCATTACTGACAACATAAACAGTTGATTCACACATATTTTGTATATTTTATGCGTTATATTCTATGTTCTTAAAATAAAGCTAAGCTAGAGAAAAGACAATGTTATTAAGAAAATCATAAGGAAGAGAAAATACATTTATGGTATGGTACTGTATATATATATATATATAAAATCCGCATGTAAGTGGACCAATACAGTTCAAACCCCTGTTATTCAAGGGTAAACTGTAATTCATTTCTCTTTATTACTACATAGAATTCCATTGAATGGATATACCACAATCTGTTTATCCATTCACCTATTAATGGACATTGCATTGTTGTCAGTTATTAGTTATTACAAATAAGGCTGTGACAAACATTTATGTACAAGTCTTTGTGTAGACATACACTTTCATTTCTTTTGGGTAAATACCTAGAAATGGGATGCCTGTATCATGTGTTTAATTTTTAAAGACAAAAACATGATCTGTTAGACAAAATAAAATTGACAAATTGGATTTTATCAATTTAAGAACTTACACTGTTTGAAAAACACTTTATAATAGTGAAAAGACAAGTCATACACTAGAGAAATATTTTCAAAGAATATACATGATAAAGACTTATGCAAGAATATATAAAAAGTGCTCAGTAATAAGGAAACAAGCCAACAGAAAATTGGCAAAAGATTTCAGGGGCTCTTGGGTGACTCAGTTGGTTGAGTATCTGACTTTTGATTTTCACTCAGGTCATGCTCTCACTCATGGTTCATGGGATTAAGCCTTGTGTTGGGCTCTGTGCTGACAGTGGTGAGCCTCTCTGCCCCTCCCCTGCTCTCTATCTCTCTCTCATTCTCTCTCAAAATAAATAAACAACAACAACAAAGAGAAAATGGGAAAAAAATTTCAACAGACACTTCACCAAAGAAGATATATGGATGGCAAATATGTGCATGAAAATATGTTTGATATCATTAGTCAATTTTGATATCATTACGCTTGACATCATTACAGATATGCAAATTAAAATCACAACATTGTACCACTACAAATTTACTGAAATGGCTAAAATTTTTAAAAACCTGACCATACCAAATGTTGGCAAGGATGTAGAGGAACTAGAATTCTTATACACTATTGGTGGCATTTAAAATGGTATAACTACTTTGAAAAACAGTTGGACAATTTTTTTAAATATATTTTTTTGCATGTGGATATCTAATATCTTAGGCATTTTAGATAAGTTCCCACATGGTATTGATTGTTGGTCTGTGGGGCCATACTTTGAATTGCACTATAATAGAATGCATGCAAATAATTAAGGATATAAAGCTAGAAAAAAAACAAAGAAAATCTTATCTAAAAAATTAATAAAAGAAATAAAATGTAATCATAATACATTATTTGGCTCTGCAGTGAGTATATGTATGGTTACATCAGTCTACTCGGGCTGCTATAACAAAATACCACAGAGTGGATAGCTTTAGCAAATATATTTATTTCTCAAAGTTCTGGAGGCTAGGAAGTCTAACATCAAGGTGCCGGTAGACTCTGTTCTTGGTAAGAGCTCTTTTCCCGTCTTGTACACTGCTGCTTTCTCACTGTGTCCTCACATGATGAGAAAAAGGGGGAGAGGGAGAGAAAAGGGGGGTAGGGAGAGAGAGACAGACATGGAAACAGAGGAGAATGAGCAGTCTGGTCTCTCTTCCTTTTCCTGTAAGGGCACTAACCCCATGTGGGGCCCCACCTTCATGACCTCATCTAAACCTAAGTACTTCCCAAGGCCCCTGTTTCCAAATACCATCACATTGGAGGTTAGGGTTGCAACATATGATGTTGAAGGACATGATTCATTCCATAGAAATAATGACAATGATGCAAGCATGTGATTATTGATTTCCCTAAAAGTGGTAATAAAACCAGAAGGACAGAATGAGAATAGTGGGAAAGAAGTGAAATCCCTACTTACTAAAAGGAAACTCAATATATAATGCCAAAAACTGAAATAACATTATATGGCTATTTTTTAGTGATATGAAGGTAGCCACTGGACTTATGACTTCACCTTACTCTTGGTTCTAAGGAGTGAGTGGATCTAGGGTTCAGAAGAGGGCATGGCAGAAGCCTAATATTTTTTTTATTATCAGCCTTTTAGTGTTATTTGATTTTAACAATGTATATATGTTCTTTGCTTAAAATAAAGATAGATTTGAAAATACAGGTATTCTACACAGTTTGGTGGTTTTGAGTAAAGTTGGGCCTTTTTCAGTTCATTGTTTTACTGAAGGGCAGGGCTGAAAGGCTTTTCAGGATAATTAAACCAACTGAATATGGAAAATCATCCTTTAATTAATTAATCAACTAATCTAACTATTGGAGCTATAAGCACCATATAAACCCCAAGAATAGGGTTGTCAGATTTAGCAAACAAAAATGAATATGTCCCACGTGGGTATTTGAGACATAAGTCTATTTAATAAAGGATTATTTAATGTTTACCCGAAATTCAAATTTAACTTGCCATCATGTATTTTATCTAACAACGCTATCCAAGAAATACATGGTTCACGAAAATTGCTAGAGTGGGGCACAGCATGGGGGTAGGAGGTGGAAGATTTTTCATTTACTCATCCTCAGTGGAGGTGTTCCAGAGTTGAGCTCAAAGTATTTCTGGGGTGAGATCCTGGCATCACCATACACTTCTTTCCTTTGTCTACACAGGTTCTCAGAGTGTGCCATAAATAATTATAGCAAATGTGCTTATAAGAGGAAATGGTCAGGTTGTAATCCTTGAAAATGAATCTTGGCCCTCAGAAAAGTGACAACTTCTGAGGGTCAAGAAATGGCATGGTCAGAAGTGAAGCAAGTGTAGGGGCGCCTGGGTGGCTCAGTTGGTTGAGTGTCCAGGCTCAGGCTCTGTGCTGACAGCTCAGAGCCTGGAGCCTGCTTCGGGTGCTGTGTCTCCCTCTCTCTCTGACCCTTCCCTGCTCACACTCTGTCTCTGTCTCTCAAAAATAAACATTTAAAAAAATATTTTAAAGAAGTGAAGTGTACATTTCTTTCTTTCTTTCTTTCTTTCTTTCTTTCTTTCTTTCTTTCTTTCTTTTTTACTTCATCCCAAAACTACAGCATTGTGGGTGTTCTGAGCAGAAGCAACTTTGATCTGTGGTTTTACATCTTGTTGTCCAGTTGTGACCCTTACATCAGATTATTCTCTTCTGGGAGCTCCTGGGTGGCTCAGTCAGTTAAGCATCCAACTGTTGATGTCAGCTTAGGTCGTGATGTCATGGTCTGTGAGATCAAGCCGCACGTCGGGCTCTGCTATGACAGCATGGAGACTGCTTAGGATTCTCTCTCTCTCTCTCTCTCTCTCTCTCTCTCACTCTCTGTCCCTCCCCTATGCAATCTCTCCCCACCTCCAAATAAATAAACATTTTTTTAAAAAGGATTATTCTTTTTTGTAATGTAAAGAAAAAATTTAATTATATGTGGAAAATTTAAAACATACAAAAGTAAAGGGAATAGTTTAACAAACCTTCATGTATCCATCATCCCAACAACAATCAACTCGTAGCTGGTCTTTCTTCATTTTAATTCCTACTCTTTATCCCTCCCCAGTTATTGTGAAGCAAATTCCAGACATCACCTAATTTCATCTGTGAATATTTCAGTATGTACTTCTGACATACAAGGACTCTCCCTCTTAAACATAACCACAATGCCCTCATCACACACACTCCAAAATCAACAGCAATTCCAAAAAAGGCACTTTAAATAAAATTTGCTGGATGAAATAGAAATGCTCTCCCAGGATTTTAGCCAGCAGAAACCTTTCTGGTATTAATTACACAATGTGGACAAGCTCAAATACCATTCTGTTACCACTTCAGGGGAGGTAAATTCAAGCACACCAATCAACTATTCAAATAGCTTGCCATTTTTCAAAGAAATATTACTATTGTTCACTTACTCATTGATTCAACGGGTATTTATTGAATGCCCATCTTGCTAGATGCAGGATACCAAGATCGACAAGATCTGACCTTTGCCCTTGAGGCCTATGGAGTATACAGGTTTACATCCAAGTACATGTGACTCAAAGCAGGAGGAACCAGGCGTGAATGAGTGTACACGTAGCTTGAGCAATCAAAGAGTTCTGAAGGATGTGTGCCTCTTCTGAAGTAGCAGAAGAGGGCTTTTCACTGGAGGAAGGAGCATGAACAAAGGCATAAAGAAGACAAAATCTGGGGCGCCTGGGTGACTCAGTTGGTTAAGTATCCGACTTCGGCTCAGGTCATGATCTTGCGGTTCATGAGTTCCAGCCCCGCGTGGGGCTCTGTGCTGACAGCTCAGAGCCTGGAGCCTGCTTCAGACTCCTTGTCTCCCTTTCTCTCTGCCCCTTTCCCTGCCTGTGCCATGTCTCTCTCTCTCTTTCAAAAATAAAAACATTTAAAAAATTAAAAAAAAAGAAGAAGAAGACAAAATCTCCTAAATTATTTATTCTTCAAGAGCAAAGACTAAGCCTTCCATCTTTGCAAATCTGCTGCCCTGGCCTGTGACACCTAGCACAGTGCCCGACATGCAGTGGCTATTCAACTAACATTTACTGAAGAAATGAATGTAAAATTCACTTTTTACCCAAGGGACTATTAATATTAACTCTCAGCCAGTTCGAAAACTCCTATGTGATATTGCATTGTTTTCATACACAAAGACTATGCCATAGGACCCCTGCAACCACTACTGGGAAGAAGTAAGCATTGAGCTATTTTACAATAAGGAATGGATTGCACTGGACACTTTCAGAAAGAAACTGCTCTCCTTAGACTCGGAGTTCCTTCAGAAGCCTAAGCAGTTAGTTGGTGATTTTTTGCTGATCTCCTTTATTAGTTTAAAAGATGATCAAACTGTCTGTGCTTCCCCAGCTGTCATGACCTGCCCATTGGCCTTCTAATGAGCAGCTATGAAATTTGCTTCCCTGACCATTTCTTTGAAAATAAAAGAGTGAAGCTTTGCTAATCCCATGACTGAAATTTATTTCCACAGAAAGGATTTCTCGTGTATGTGTTTGTGTGTGTGCGTGCGTGTGTGTGCACGTAGGGTTTGGCTATAGCTGTAAATTAAAACTTAAATAGCTATCTGTAATCATTACAAAGGGACTGTACTGTTCTGAGTAAGATTCAATCCCATCTGTTCCGTAGGAGAAAAGGTCTGAATATTTACCAGCTGGCCAGGCACGGAGTAAATTTGTATGGACTTATTTTCCATATCATTTTGTTTATTTATATAGGCCCGATTAGACCCTTTTAAAGGCTTAACTTAGTGTGGCTGCTGCAGACAGCTAGTTTACACCAAGTCCTGCTTGGCAAGACTTGAAAGCAAACAGTAAATGGTGTAAACAATTGTATGTGATTATACACTGCCAAATAGTGTGCATCTGGGAAGACAAACAAAACTTATTAAACAGACAACAAATAGCTGAGGTAAATATCAAATATGTTAACTCTACAAAATACAGGGCTGGATTTCGTCAAAGTCTTATTAACTCAGCACAGCTGGATTAAAATAAAAAGCATTTAGACTTAAAAGCGGGAGATCCCCAAGTTAGAAAGTCTGGATTCTGTTCCTGTCTCCATCACTAATTCACTAAGTGACATTGATTATTACTTTGATTTTTGTTTGAGTTTTCCCATCAATGGCAAGGGAATTTCAGGCCTGCTCCTGAGAGTATAGGAGAATGGTCGCCATATGCCTTCCCTGGAAAGGAACAAAAGAGAACTGTGGTCTGGTCACCTCCCAATTTATCTTGCAATCTCTAAGACCTTGAAGTCCCATGGAAACTGAATTGGCCTAGGCAAAAATTGATGAAGGAGATGACACTTGCAAGTTAGGTCACCACCTGGCCATGGCAGGCTCTGAGGGCAAGGCAACAATAATTACTGCTGACCAGATCTGCTTCTGAGTGTATATGGGAAAGGGAAGCAGGAAGTGGGGGAGGCTGTGGCAGCCCCAAAGTTTGTAGTCATGCAGAACACTTGTCCTATCTCTCCAGAGCCAGAGGCTTTGGAACCATACATGGTTATAGCCATCTCTGAGTGTTTTAATTTTTTTAACACTTATTTATTATTAAGAGACAGAGACAGAGCACAAGCAGGGGAGGGGCAGAGAGAGGGGGAGACACAGAATCTGAAGCAGGCTCCAGGCTCTGAGCTATCAGCACAGAGCCTGACACGGGGCTCAAACTCACAAACTGCAAGATCACGGCCTGAGCCAAAGTTGGACGCTTAATCAACTGAGCCACCCAGGCGCCTCCCCCATCCTTTTTTCATCTCTGCGTGTTTTTAATAGGACTTGCTTTAACAACAAAGCTTTGTTGATGAATTCCTTGCCCTCATTTATCTACTCTTGTTCCTTTCCTGCCCCATGCCCTGAAATGTTATCTCTTCACACCCCAGCGTTCCCACTATTCTTAGATCAGAGATGTTCAACTTGCCTGAACATAAGAATCATCCAAGGAGACTTTAAAATTAATGTCGGGCTCCTGGGTGGCTTAGTCAGTTGAGCATCCAACTCTTCCTTTTGGCTCAGGTCATGATCCCAGGATTGTGGAACTGAGCCCTGCATTGGGCTCCATGCTTAGCCCGGAGCCTGCTTAAGATTCTCTCTCTCTGCCCCTCTCCCCTGTGGGCTCTCACTCTCTCTCTAAAAATAAAGAAATAAAAAACAAACCAACAAAAACCCAATGTCCAGGTCTGTACTCCCATAATCTCAAAGGATGGGACCAAAGCGTTAGTATTTTTTAAGTCCCCTGGGTGCTTACAAAGTGCAACCACATTGAAAAACTCTGAACTAATAGTCCAAATGACTTATCATAATGTAAAGTAGCAGTGCTCCTTAATCTTGGAGATTCCCTTGTGACGACACCGGTAATGATTTTAAATGTCACATTTGCCTGGGTCACACCGTCTGGATATAGCCTAAATGTGACAGTCCCCTTCTCTACTGCTCCCATCTTAATTCAGGCTACTAGCATCTCTCTCCTCTACTTCTGCAACAGTATCTCTATTTGCACAGCACCCACAGTGAATCTGAAGTATAAACCTGATCACTTAACATCCTGCTCACAATCTTTCACACTTAGAATAAAATCCAAGGTTATCACCACAGCCAATGGGCCCTACGTGACTAACCCTGCCTCTTTCTCTCTAGCTTCATTGCCTCCTACTCTGCAATTTACCTAATTGTCTGCAGCCTCTGTGCTATGCCTTTGACCTGCCCAGCACATTCTCACCTCTGGGTCTTAGCCCTCGCTCTTTCTTCTACTTAACATCTTTCTTCCCACATATACACAGGGCTTCAGTTTCTTCATTCAGGATTTATTCCTTACTGGATACTTTCTCTTGACTATAGCTATTGCAACACCTCACTTCATTTTGGCCTCCTAACCTGCTGTCTTCTTTTTCATGGTTTATACCACTCCCAGAAACCATGTTACTTGCTAGTGTATCTATTGAGTGCCCATTTCCCCCCTAGAAAATGTAAGCTCTAGGAGAACTAGGAGTTGGTTTTATTTGGCTGTAACCTAATATCTGGAATAGTGCCTGGAACATAGTAGGCACTCAACACACGGTGAATGAATGAATGAATGGGTAAATGTCCCCTACTTTCATTCCATTCTCATAGCCAAATATATCAGAATTATGACTCTATCTCAGAAAGAGGCTATTTAGATCAACCAGGTTGCTCAAATAAAACAACACGTGGATGCATTTTTGCTCTAATTTATTTGGTTTCCTTTAATTTGAAACCTGTCTCGCTAGATCTCACCAGCCCATAAATATACTGGGCCACATAAAGCATCAATAAAAATTTATTTTTATTGGAACAGGTGATTGCCCCAAACTACGACCATCAGATTTAGCAAATAAATTATAAGTTGTCCAGTTAAATTTGAATTTCTGTTAAACAATGAATAATTTTTTAGGATCAGTACGTCCCATGCAGTTGGGAACACACTACAAAATTACTTGTTGCCTTTCTGAAATTTGAATTTGATTTGGTGCCTTGTATTTTATCTGACAACCTTAATCTAAAATGCGATGGAATTTGTTTCAATATGGGAGCGAATATGGACTCAGATAACCTGGGTTTGAATCTTAGTTCAGCCACTTAGTTCTGCAAGCTTGGGAAGTAATTTGACTTTGTCAGGCTGTAGTTTTCCCAACTCTAAAATGGGGATACTAGTAATACCTACTTTGCATGGTTATTATGAAGGTTAAAATTGAAAACGATCTAAATCACTTACCATAGCACCTGGCCCATAATGAACACAAATAATATTACTGTCATCATTGTTACCATATGCAGGGGCATCAACCATCTCAGACTTTTCCAGGATTCAGGGCTTCCCTGGGATGTGGGCCTTTCACTGTTAAACCTGAGGAAGTTCCAGGCAAACTAGGACAGTTGGCCATCTTAGCAGCTGCTCAGAAAAAGTTAAGTACTGCTATACTATTGCACTTACTTTCAACTTCAAGTAACATATGAAGATTGTTTTCTGTCAATTATCAAGAAACGTTGGGTTGCAATGGAAATTTTTCCAGCTTATATTTTAAAGAGCTAATTTATTCCTATTAACCCCAGTCACGTTTAGATCTCCATTACTGGAAAGAGGTGTGTTTGAGTTCTACATATTTAGAAGCTTGCTCAAGGGGCACCATTAAATGTTGATGAATACACTTGGAGACCATTAACAATTAAAATGGGGCATTTGACTGCCAAAAGTTCTGTGTGTTTGTAGTTTGGTGCTTTGTTCCCTGCATCAGAAAACCTTGGGTGGTGGGTTTGTTTGGCAGGTGAGGTGGTGTTAATTTACACAAAAACAATGATTGAAGAAGCAAGGTTCAAGGTTATATCTTGAAACTCTCAGGCCAGGAAAATGAGTAGGATGCTAAAAGTCTCTGTTATGATTGTCTCCCCCAATCAAATAGGTGTCTCTTTGAGCTGGTGCTTGGTAATATAGTTGACTTTGGAAAGGAATACATCTCTTTGGCAGGGACCAAGAGTAAAAGAGTGGTCACCTCTGTGCATTGGATTTCCAGTTCGAGAACTAGTCTCAGTCAAAGCACAGAAGACATGGTGGAGGTTTAGGCCACATCTTGGTGATATAATGGAAAGGCTGTAGCCAACAGAAGGCGGAGAGCAAGAAGTGGGGAGAAAAGGAGACAAGCCCCAATTAGGCAACATCCTCATCTTATAAAAGGGGAAGTTGCTGGAATAACTAGAGATTCAAGTATACTATTTATTATCTTATAATAATATTTAAGTATAGTATATTATTTATAGTTAAACAGTCACTCGTAGAAGATCTAATAATCACCATCTAACTCTCAAGCACTAAAGAAGTAGAAAGAAGTGATGGGGGAGACAAAAGTCAACTGAAACATCATCTTTCTTACCAGAGTTAGTAAAAAAGTCTCATGTTAAAGTCAAGAAATTGAGAAATAAGCATAAAATACGGAGTTGTGATAGAAACCGCCAGAAGAACTAAACACAGAAATATCACTTTATTTTTTCAATGACGGGAGCAGAATGAGCGGGGCTGTGGGGAAGACTACTGATTTTATCAGGAGCTGCTCTGTGTCACTCACTCACTGTCATGGGCACAGACTGATAAAAAGTCAAGAAAAAGATGTTGCTGTTGTGGCACAAAGATGTGGTTGTCCTGTTCTCTTTAGGCAAAAGTGAGCAATGTCATCAGTGGCGTCTGTTTGGTGAGCTTTCAGAAAATTGAATTAGAGTTGTTTGCATTTGTTTTGTGCCTCAAGGCCCTTAGAAACTACTTGGCAAAGCTCAAGCTACTTAGCAAAGAGATATTTTAGAATAGGGAACAAGGGGGAGAGAAGGAAAGGGAAGAAACAAGTCCAAGGTCACTTCCTTGGTGCCATCAGTAGTGGAAATAGCTCCCACTAGCTTTAAATGTCAAAAACCTTAGTACGGACCAAGTGCTTGATACACTTGGGGAAAAACATTCTATCATGTGTCACCCATCCCGGGCCTCCTGGCTTCTTCTTGTTCTCATTCTCTGCCTCTCTATACCTAGGCCCTGTTTATTTGGCACTAAGCAATTTGCAGATGTTCATTTCTCTTCGCTTTTCATCGGTATCAAATTTTTTCAGACACACAGTATTATCCTCAATGGGTCATTTATCAGCTGCTGTGTTTAAGAAGGGCACGCCATCTGCATGAGGAAGACGACTTTTTTTTTTTTTTAACCTGGAGCCTTTGGTCTTAGCATCAAATCAGCGTTCCTCATTCTGAGTGTGTTTACTGCCAGAGAGGATAAGAATAAATCCCTCTCTGTCCAGCTGTTCAATGAGTACCAACAAGCCTAGGCTGGGAGTGAAAGACTCCTGCTTCACTCCTTATTTTTCTTTCTGACTTGAACTTGCGTTTTCCTTCCCAATCAAGACCTGTGATGGTTCAGCCTGTTCGTGTGAATTAAAAACCTTCCATACATAAAGGAGTTCCTCTTAGGGTTAGAGAATCATGTCAAGCTCAGATGCACTTGATAAGGGACACATCTCCAATCACCATCAAATTGTCTTCTTTAGAATTCGCTGTCCTTCCTTCAGTCAACCCTTCTCATTCAAGGATTTTTTCCCAGCACTGCCTAGTTTCACACTGTCCTGGGACCTGGGAATGCATTCGTTTGCAAAGAGCAGATAAGTAAGGGTTGGGGGGAGTGGGAGCCCCTGTTGTAGGAAGCCAGGTGGGGGACACCTGTCTCTCTCCCCCACCCCCAGAAACTTTGAGAAATACAGACACTAAGCCCTCACAATTGTTGCTGTGGCATTGAACTATGGTGGCAACGACAGTTGTGACTTCATTGAAGAAGGCAGAACAGCTGGCAAGGCCTGGTGGGTGTGCTCCTAATTTGTGCGCAGATAGCTTTGTAGTTCACAATGGGTTCCGGCTGCAGTGACTGAAGCCAGACAAAAAAAATGCCCTTCTATTGAAAATGTGGCTTCCTTCTTCTATTGAAGTCAGTGTCAAAATTTGCTTTTGTGAGGGCCAAAGGGCTGAGCCCAATAGTTTAAAAAAAGGAACACACACACAAAAAGGCAGTTTTCAAGGCCGACAATGCTTTTCTCATGCATTCTGAATGCCCATTGCCTTCTCTTGGCTGGTCAGTGTGCAGAATAAACTTGAAAACTATGGATATGATTTCTGAATAATGCTGATATCTCTAGAAAGATAATTCCTTTATTTCCAAATAAAAATTTTAATAATTCTTTCTACTTGAGAAATCACCCTTGGGTCTGGTCTGAAATCACCACCTTGGTAGACTGGTCTTGCCTATCACATAATCCTTCTTTTATTGTGTTATTCCCTCTAGTGGACATCTATCAGTTTCTAGCCACCCAGTAGCCATTCTTTCTTCCTAACAGTACCTGGATATTCCTTTATGAAATCTCTCCTTCCTCATTTTGAGCCTTATGGTTTAGAGGGGATAGACCCCTCTATGGTTTAGAGGGGATAGACTTCTCCTGGCTTAGACTCAGCTTTTTTCATTTATCTTACTTCTTTCACTGGTTCCCAGATATGCCAGTAACCCAGTCAGATCCATCAAGGCACAAGGAGACATTGAGACCTCTATCTTACACAGGTGCTACCAGAAAAGATATTCATTCTTCCTCTGGAAGATGTGGGAGGGGATCTGGAGTCTGGGATTGCTACAGCCATTTTGCTACCACAAGTAGCCTGGAGCTGCCAGTGAGGCAGATGGGATGGGAAGGAGGGACAATATGGCATGTGAAGATGGAGATGACATAGAGAAGTCCCCTGATGTCCTTGTTGGGACTGCTAGATCAAGCCTCACTGGAGGCCAGTATCACCTGTGGATAATTCCATTCTGAAAGCCAAGAAAGTCACTGGATTGTTTGGGCCAGGTCAACTTGGCTTCTCTGTTGCTCATGATAAAATAGTCCCAGGTAATGTAAGTCCTTTTTTAAGAAACTTCTATATCTCCCCATTGTCTATAAAAACAAGTTTAAATTCAGTTGAAATAGTCCATAAAAGGAACATAACCAACCTTTTATTCTAGTCAGATGTCTGGTAACAGTTTCCACTTGTTTGTTCCTTTTCTCTGCTTAACCATCCTTACAGGTCACCGCCCTTAAATTTTACATCTTCCCTGATCTTCATAAGCTATATTTACCTCTTTTGACCTTGTTTTCATTCATGTTCTTCCAGTTATTAATTTAAAATGCTGCATTTCTCTGCCCTTTTCATAGGCTTATGTTATTAATCATCTTAATGTGTGTTTATTTTTTTGTGAGCAGGTGTTATTGCTTTTGGATCAATGGCTATCTCCTAGCACTTAGAGCCATGCCTTACACACAGTACAGGTTAGTAATATGGGCTGGGTAGTTGGTAATAGTCACATGTTTTGATCAACATCAACACAAATGGTTATATCTGGGTAAGGTTAAGGACTCAACTACTGCTTAGACACATGAAAACAATAAAAGCAGAGGAGTCTGACTACATAATTTTCACCTGAGAATGAAATCAAGCTATCCTAATTTAAGGAAATCAATTGTATGAAGCAAACTTGGTTAGTGGATTATAACCTAACTCTTAACTCTTCAAATCACAGGGTTCATGCAAACAAATGAGGTAAACCGATTTGACTAATATATCTCAATTATGAAAGCCCACTGGAGCTTGCTCAATTATAAAGAGGTATCAAGGGGCCACGTAATAGAGCCCTATAACTCAAGAGCCACCTGTGGTCAAGTATATCTGCCAAGAAGGTGTGTGATTTGGCAGTCCCAATCCTCAGTTCTACGTAAAGCCTTTGAGTCATTCAAGAGGCCTCCAGACCAAAAAGCCTGCAGAGTGGCAATGCAATGCTGTTCACTTCATTATTTCCTGCATTGCTTCCCACCTAGGTTCCTTTTGGCTTCATGGAGTCTGTTTACAAAGAGAAGTAAATGCCCATACTCTGCTTGGCCTCCATGTAGGTTTTATTGTAGCGCTGTAAAGCTTTATGACACTCTGTGGCATATTTCCCTGGCATTCCAGCATGACCCATAGTACGGTGGAAATAGGCTGTCCTTGGCATTTCATAGTCTGAACATTTAATGACATCATTCTGTGAGATGAAGGGAAAGCTATAAGAAAAATCCAATTTGGCTTGCTCTCTCCCCAGTTGCCTTAATTAGCCTCCGTTTCTAATGCAATGAAAGAAATAAACCTAAAGATGGCTGGCCAGGAAAATTATGAGCTTTCAGGTATGCTTGGTTACTGTGATTTTTCTGCTGGTAGAAAACATTGTAAAGCCACAGATTTGCTCTCTATCTTGAGAGCACATACTAGAAGGAGAAAGGTACACACATAAATTTTTGAAAAGGCATTAAGGTATGCTATGTGGTACCATCCCCATATTGGCATCTCCTTTTTTCCAGGAAGCAGGAGAACTTTCTCTTTGTGTTGGTTCCTCCTTCTCCTTGCTGTGAGCCTTATAATTTTGTGAAATATGAATAGGTAATATTGAGCTGGATTGGATCTACTTTTCACTATAAAGCTGCATTGTCTGTGCTGGCATCTCTGTGGAGTAATTCTTAAGCAAAGAAGCATTTGGAAGATCAAATAAAATAAGGCACATTTTCTCTTAAGTGTGGGCTTTATTCTTCTAAGTAAATAGATGCTTCAAAAGCAGCCAAGTCTCCATTTGGTGTATCTGAGTAGGAGTCTGATATTTGCACTGAGAAATACTGAATTCCTAGAACACCAGGAGGTGATTCAAGAATTTTCTTACAAATCAGTTGGACTTTAAGTCAATTATTTGCATATTTGTGAACAGATATATTTCTTTCGTATACCCTAAGCATGAAGAAAAAGAGCATCAGCTCTCAACTCTACCTTTTCTATGGGCATGTGATACACAAGAATCTTAGGTTATATGGTTAAAAAAAAAAGTAGATTGAATAGAAGACCCTTGGGGCAACTAACTACCCAGACCTTTAATACCCATGCAATTACAGCAGTCTTAGCCTGGCTAAGATCTCGGATATGTTGTGACCTGTGGATTTGAATCATATGCTGTAAGTCAGCAAGTTACTGGTTGGTTGTTGGGCCTAGCCAGTCACCAGTATTCACTCCCAAAGCATCTTTATTGCTCTTTTTCTCATGTATGATATACAATAACTCTGATGACTCATTACGAGTGTTTGTCTAGAAAAGTGACAACTCTTCTCCTCTTTTATCCCCTCTAAAGACCATGAATACTGCCAATAGATATGAAGAAAGAAATGAAAAGATTTAACAAAGAGGTGATATTTACAGTCAATCTTTCTTGAATACCCAGGTTACTGTGGTTATGGGGCCTTGGGCAAGCCACTTCACCTATCTCAGTTTAACTCTTTCCTTCCTTCCTTCCTTCCTTCCTTCCTTCCTTCCTTCCTTCCTTCCTTCCTCTTTCTTTTCTACAACCCCTCATTTATTTAACAAGTAGGTGTAGTCTATCTACTATGTGTCGGGCGCTGGTGCAGGCACCAGGCATATAATGGTGAACTGAACAAAGTCACTGTCCTATTTGAGCTTATTTTTTAGTGGTGGGAGAGAAGACAGACAGTAAGTCAGAACACCTGATTATTTTTAGTCAGTTCAGTGGGACAAATGAAGCAACTTTATTCTGATTCTACAGGCAAGATTTCTATTTAATTACATGAAAATAGGGAGTCTTTTAATTAGCCTTTACAAAATATTCTGAAGGGCTTCTTCTGATGCTTTCCTTAGGGCAGCTTGAATGACCTGGAGGCAGAAGAGGAAAAGGGGCAGAACCGCCTCCACTTGCTAACTACATTATTTACAGGCTTCATTTAGCCCCATAAACTTCTCAGTGTGGCAATAACATTTTCCTAATCACCTCTTGGGTTAGTTGACGAACAAAACTGGGGTGAGCCTTGGGACAGAGCAATGAAATACAAAGACTCATACTGGCAATATTGATTGGTGCAGTGATGTCAGTGACAAGAAGTGGGAGCAGGGGTAATGTAAGGTCATTTCTCCCTGAGTTTCTTTTCAGCCTTGAAGGGAGTCCAGATTCAACTTAATATGGCACCATTGACGATATGTGTTAGGCACCATATACGTAAACCTGTAGATTGTTAACAGACACTTCCCTATGGGCTCACTCATTTCCTTGAGGGGCACTCGTTTCCAGCAAGGGGCATTAGCAGACCAAATTGACCAATCTGATAAAACCCCACCTCACCTGCATCTCTGTGGAATTCTTACTCAACTTGGGCTCCGAATGTTGCCTTTGCCTTGTGTTCTTTAGCACCAATATTATATTTAAAGATATATAAATGATTGTCATTAGTGGAAATTGAACAGACTATTGAAATAAAACTGTGGATAGAATATATCTTCCTTGATTCTCAATCTGTTTTGGATCGAAGACAAAAAAGACCATGTTAGTAAAAGAAAAATTGGCCTAAATGTGAGACCAGTTGGCTTAAAAAAAAAAAAAAAAAAAAAAAAAAAAATATATATATATATATATATATATATATATATATATATATATATCATTAAGTAGTCACAGAATGGCAAGAAGCCAGGAAAGCACTCAGTGGAGTTTTCCATTCCACTCCCCATGTCTTGTTTGCAGCATGTGTACTTTTTGTGTTAAGGCACCATGTTCCCAAATTGAGAGAGTAGTCTGTCTCTCTTATTTCTGTGTAAATAAAACAGTTAATTATGGGACAAACAAATTTTGATTGGAAGGACAGATAAATAGATTAATGAATGTTAAGCTAACAGATCCTTTTCCCCTCTAGGACCTTGTCGTTGTTAGGGATGACAGTGTGGTCTGAATCTAATGCGGCTGAAAGCTAATTGACTTTATAATTCCCCAAGCATGGGAGCAAGGCTGGTAAAGAGACCAGGATCAGAAGTCATGCTGGGAAGGAAATGATTTTTTGTTGCTTCTGCTCTAAGTGTGAGGTTAAAAAATTCCTTTCAACCCAAAAAAGATATATGTCATGACACAACAATAAAAAGGGATAAACTGCTGATACAAGCAATGTAACATGGCTGAGTCTCAAAAGAAGGCACAAAAGAGTGTATGTGGTGTAATTCCATTTATACGAAGTTCAAGGATATGCAAAGTAATCTACGGAGAGTTCAAAAGAGTGGTTGCCTCTGGGAGGGGGTATTGACTGAAAAGTGGCATGAGGGAACTTTCTAGCGGTGGTGGGAACATCTTATATCTTGATCTGGGTGGTAAAGAAGTGTATGCACACCTGTGAGAAGTCATTGAGCTATACCTTAAGATTTGTCCACGATACTGCATGTAGGTTATATCTCATTTACTTTTTCAAAAAGGGCATCACATTTAGAAGCTACCTGAGAACACTGTTGTTCATAACAATAACAATGGTTGATAGATTTTTAACATTTGCCACTCTACAAAAGTCTCTCATATGCATAATGTCTTGATTCTTGCAAGCATCTGTGAGCTTAGATGAGAAAGGTGAAGTTCGTTGGAGTTAAAGATAAAGAGGATGTCTCGCCTATCCCCATTCCAACAGCCCAGAGATGCTGGAGTGCCTCAGTAGCCATGTTTCTCAATGGAAGTGTTAATGGCATTTGGTCAGGACATGTCTTCATTGTGTGGGTCTGTTCCATGAATTGTAGAATGTGTATCATCTCTGGCAAATGCGCTTCCCTAAAGGCCAATGGGCTGACCAGAAACACCTTTGCACATTTGCAGATGCTGCAGGAGCACACTACAACCCTTGGCTGAAAACACTTGGGCTTACTGAATTCCTGGATAATGGGACTTGAGTATAAGTTAATCCCTAACTAACAAAAGAACTGGATCCAGGATTGTGAGAGGCGTGTTTGGGCCTTCATGCAAATGGATGGGATGTTGGGTGGGGATCTCTGTTTGGAACCACTGTCACTGCATTGGCTTGAGGTCCACCATATAGGTCCCTTTACATAATCCATGGCCCAGCATCACTAGGCCTTCAACATGGTGTTAGGGTGGGGTTTAAGCTCAGTTTGTTCCCTGGGGTTCAGTGCTCTAAGTATATTCCTTTTCTCTATTGCTCTGCTAGGATCAAGTATCTGGAGCTCCCTTTGGCCCTGGAACATGGGAGGTTAGCCAGGATTCCTAACTCTGCTCCATCCTCTCAGAAGCAGAGACTCTATATTGTAGAATCTCCATGGGGCCTTCTGCACTAGAGGAGGCTGCCGAGGATCATGTGATAAGTGACCAGGTATGGGCTTGAGCCCAGCTCTCCTTGCCTCAAATCTTGCTCCCAATCTGCTACACCCTGGCTTGGCAAACCATGACCCGTGGTCCAAATCTGGCCCACTGACTGCCAGCTCAAGGATGTTTTTAAAAAATGTTTCAAAGGTTGCGTTTAAATTGGTTATATAAGCATCTACACAAAATATTCTCAATTTTGCCTCTTGGCACACAAAGTCTAAAATATTTACTATTGATCCCTATGTAGAAAGATTTTACCAATGCCTGCACTGCCTTTGTGCTTTATTCCAGCTTATATTCAGTAGGACTGACAGAATCTATGAACAAAAGTTTCCCTGTTGGGAGCACTTGTAACGTCTTTTATACTGGACAAGAAAGAGACAACTCTCCTAAGATGTCAACAAAGCCTATTAGGGAACAAGGAGAATTAAATGATGGTGTAGAGACAATCCAGTGCATATGCTGTCCCATTATTTTATTTTTATTTTTCTAATTTTCATTCCAGTATACTTAACATACAATGTAATATTAGTTTCGGGTGTACACTGTAGTGATTCAACACTTCCATACATCATCCAATGTTCATCACAAGTGACTTCTTTAATCCCCATCACCTCTTTCATCCCGCCCCCCCCCCCCCATCGCCTCTGATTTGTCTTCTCACCTATGTCTCTTTTTCCCATGACAGCTTGAGGACCATCTCCTACACTGAGCTGGTTGAAATCAAGAAGATCACTCAAGAATTGGCATAACACTGATGTAAAACTTCAGCAATCTGCTTAATTGATTGGATACTTACCCTGGGGTTCTTAGGGCCCACAGATCATTCATCCATCAACAGACGTGCGTGTACAGAGATAGAGAGTAGAAGAGTCCATTCTCCTGAGGAACTCAGTGACAAGCAAACAGATATTTACCCAGCAGTTGAGACAGAAGCAAGAAGAGAGATGTGTGACCTTGCTGGGATGGAGAAGGTGATGTCCAGTAATCTAGGTCTTGAAAGAGGAGTTCACCTGCCTGGTGAGCAAAAATCAGGGGGAAAGACATTTTGGGCAGAGAAGAGCAAGAACAACTATTGTGTATATATATTTTTTACTTTGTGTATAAAAAAATGAAGTAAAGGCATGGAAGCAAGACAAAAACTTGGGGTGTTAGAAAAGAGTGAGGAATCTGGCATATCAGGTACCAAAGGTGAATGTGAGGGCCAGAGATGACCCTAGAGATGATCAGGGGCCAGATGCTAAAGGCTCTTGTAGGCTGTTGTGTCAGGTTGGGTTCCCCCAGCAGCAGACCCTGAGACAGGTGAGACAGGTGAGTAGATTTGCTACTTCTCCCACTGAGACAGGGGGAATCTTATTCCCAACACTTTGAATCTGGACTGAATTTAGTAACCCTCTTGAACAATAGAATGCGTTAGAAGTGCCATCCTTTAAAAAAATTTTTTTTAATTCTAGTGCAGTTGACACACATTGTTACATTAGTTTCAAGTGTACGAGGAAGTGATTCGACAAGTTTATAGCTTGTGCTATATTTGCAAGTGTAGCTACCATCTGTCACCTTACAGCACTATTACAATAGCATTGACTATATTCCCTATGCTGTGCCTTTATCCCTGTGACTTACTCGTTCTACAACTGGAAACCTGTATCTCCCACTCCCCTTTACCCATTCTGCCCATCCCCCCATCGCTCTCCCCTTTGGCAACCGTCAGTCTGTTCTCTGTACTTATAGGTCTGATTCTGCTTTTTCTTTATTTATTCATTTGTGACCTTCTGGGACTTTGACGTCAAGTCACAGAAAGCTTGCATCTTCGGCCTGGGTCTCACGAACACCTTTTCTCTGGGAGCCCTGAGCTGCCACATATGGACCGTGACAACCCTAAGATAGCCATGTTAGAGAGACCATGTGGAGACCTTCTGGACAACTGTCCCAGCTGAGTCCAGCCTTCTATCCCTGAAATCCCTACCCAAGTCCCAGACACATGAACGAGCTGTCTTGGATACTCTGGACTTGCCCTGTTATTAGTTGAATACTAGTGAGTAACTTCAGTCAACAGCACATGGGACAGAAGACTGTGCTGAGTCCTTCTCAAATTCCTGACCCAGGAAGTTGTGAGATAAAACAAAATGGCCGTTGTTTTTGTCACTGAGTTCTGAGGCAGTTGTTATGCATAGCAATAGATAACTGCATTGATGTCCCTAGGGTTGCCATGACAAAGTACCACACACTGGGTGGCTTAAAACAACAGAAATTTACTATCTCATAGTTCTGGAGGCCAGAAGTCAGAAACCAATGTGTTGGCATGCTCTCTTTGATGGCTCTATGGAGGAATCTGTTCCTTGCTTTTCTCTTAGCTTGTGGTGTTCCTGGCAATCCTTGGAATTCCTTGGCTTGTAGATGTATCGCTCCAACCTCTGCCTTTGTCACATGGCATTCTCCCTGTGTTGTTGTCACACACGGCCTTCCCCTCACATGGCCTTCTCCTCCCTGTGCGTGTCTCCCCTCTTCTTAAAAGAACACACTTTGGGATGCCTGGGTGTCTCAGTTGGTTGGGTGACCAGCTCTTGATTTCAGCTCAGATCATGATCTCACGGTTTGTGGGATTGAGCTGACAGCGCAGAGCCTGCTTGGGATTCTTTCTCTCCCTGTCTCGCTGCCCCTCCCCTGCTCGTACTCTGTCTTAAAGTAACTAAACACACACACACACACACACACACACACACAGACACACAAATACACACAAGAACACACATCATATTGGATGGATTAGGGCCCACCCTGATCAAGTGTGACCTCATCTTAATTACATCTATAAAGAAATAAGGTCATATACACAGGTAGCTGGGAGTTAGGAACTCAACATATGATTTTGGGAAACACAGTTCAACTTACAACAATAACAAAAGCACAAAGTTTTGAGTACAAGTAATTTATTTGGGAGAGGTGATTCTATGAAGCACTGGTGGAGGAGTGGGGAAGCAAGACAGAGAAGGGAAGGAAGCAAAAATAATGTGCATTATGGAGCAGACTGCTCCTGTGGGCCATTGGGGTCGATTCCACTGGGAAAATCTGGGAGATATCATGGACAATACCTCAGTTATTCTCTCTCTCTTCCCCTGCTTCCCTGCCCCAGGGGCCAGGAAGATGGAGAATTCATCCTTCAGTTCCCATTTATCATTGACTGAAGCCTGCTGCCCAGGAGCATTAATTTCCTGGCACTTATGCCCCATTGCTCAAACTAAGAACTCCCTCAGGTGAAGAGCAGCAGGTGCTTACAGTAGGATGCTCTGGGCATATCCTGGAACAGCCAGTGCTAGCGGATAGGAGTAGGGCCCTGATAGTCTTTGCTGCAGCCATGCTGAGAGGGTGGGATTTTACTGTTAAGTGTATGGGGGTTGGAGGGAGTTGGTTGAGCTATTTAGTGCAGCAGAGCAATGCGTTTGTATTTAAATTCTAAATCACTCGGATGGGGACTGAAGCGGGCTGGACTCTCCAGTTGGGAAGCAATGTCTGTAATTCAGGGGAGAACCCATGAATGCAGTGGTAAGTCAGATTGAGAGGAAAGGATAGACTCAAGATATATTTAGGAGGTACAACCAAAAGGATATACAAAAGGAAGGTAAGGATAAATTTGAGGAACTTCTGGGACCCTAAAGGAACTCTTAACATTGAGCTAAGCTAAAAGTGAAATCTTATCTTTCATGGAGATAGAATACAGTTGTGATAGCAAGCTGCCTCAGGGTCTTTACACAGGCTCATTCTTCTGCCTGCAACATCATCCCCCCATGATCTCATGATCCATTCCCAAGCATGTTGCTGGTCTTTGCTAAAAAGGCTCCTTCTCAAAGAGGCCTTTCTTGACTCCTTAGCATAAAATTGCAAGCTACCTTCCCACCATCATTTCTTCCTATTGCCCTATCTTGCTTTATCTTTGTCTACTTCTCATACCTGCATATACATTCCTTTTAATTGTGCGTTTGTTTATTGTCTCCCCTGCCCCCTGCTCTAGAGTAGAAGCTCCACAATGGCAGGATTTTTGTCTGTTGTGGCTGCATCTCAGCATCTAGAACAGGACCTGGCACATTGAAGGAATTCAATACTCATTGAATGAATCAACAATTGAAAAAAATTGTTAAAAACAAATGGACTATATAGCTACTTCTGTCTTCTAAGGGGGAGGGGTGATTTTCACACACTTTACCCTCCAGGAGAAGATAAAATTTCTTTATCGCTCCCTTTCCCCTGCAAAGATTGGGGGTGAAGAAAAAGCAAGGGAGACACCTGGTGATGGCGACTTGCCTGGATCAAGTGCAGGGAGCACGGTTAAATACGGAGGAGGAGGTCTCTTAGGCAGTGTAGCAAGAGACCAGGAAGAGAGTCAGCAATGTTGGTTTTGTGAGGGAAATAGATCAAAGAGCAGGGAGGGAAACTTCACTCGGTGACTCAGTTTTATGTTGTTTGGAGTTTCTGCAACCCACTTTGTTTCCTTAAAAACTTTAGCAAAGTCTGCTATGAGCACAGGCCTTGTGTGAAGTTTTGGGGGGAAAAAGTGAGGAAAGGACCTGAATTCCACATCTGGGTTGCCACATTATGGTGCAGGAACAGCAAGTAGGGAATCTGAAATGATACAGAAGTGGGACTCAGAGGAAGCAGAAGGAAGGATGAAGCCAGGGATGACACTGAGAATACAGAGCCTGGAGAATTTGTGGAAGATTCAGGAAATGCTTTGGAGTGAATGGTCCCTCCTCATACCAGTCACTCGGATTGCCATGATACACTCTATAAAGTGCACATGGCATTTGACAATTCACAAAATGTTTTCGGACATTATGTCATTTTTATCTTCACCTTGTACAACAGAGAGGTTGGGTAATTTACATAAGATCACATGTGTGTCCGAGCTGGAGCTAAACTTTGGATCATCAGACCAGAAGTGAAATGTATTACTGCATTACTCCTAGTTGTTGCAGATTCAATATTTGAGCTTTGAGCTATTTCAAGTGGTGCGGTAGCTTGACACTTATGCCTTGGCATACAATGTGAGCCTTGAATCCTCTGTTCCGGGAAGCTGGTCTGTAGGAGGGAGCCCCCAAACTAGTGAGTGAGGCTGTCCCCTTGTCCAGCAACCACAGCTCAGCTCAATCCCATTGTTCCATCCTGTGGTACATGCTAGAGGGTTTACAGAGTTGGAAGGTCTTGGGATCTATCTATGGCAAAGGGCCAAGGGCCACATTTTCTCTTCCAACCTGTTTTCTGGAGGGGAAATTAAGGGGTGCTTTTAAAGAAAAAAAAATGATTTCAATTTCTCATGCTTTATTTGGGTTTTTCATGGTTAAAAGCATGAATGGAGCATAAGTCTGGGTTTGGAAAGTGTGGGAAGATATATTTCCACAATCTTTTCTCCATTTAAGCTGTTGCTATGACATCTTACCCAAAGTATCCTGACTCTTTTCCCAAGAGATTGCTCTTCTGGGAAAAAATGCAATGATACTCAAGTTAGAAATGGAGTGTGCCACAAATTACACTCAACTCTGCTTCTTTGGGTTGAGGAAGGGAGGTATTTGTAGTTATAGTTACGATTGGAACAAAAATGTCTTATATATGGAGGCTAATTAAAATGAGGGAGAAATGCCACTTAAAATTTTCTTTAGCATATATGCTTATGAATCAGGCTCGTAGAATGAGAAATAAGCACATCTATTTTTCAATCCAAAAAATAATCCACATACAGGATTCAGGCTGGCAATGGCATGAAACTTAATTATTTACCCAGATCCATTACAACAATTTTCTCCTTTTTTCTGTGGATGGATAGAAGGTAAATTGGTGGAAAAT
Organism: Acinonyx jubatus; assembly: GCF_027475565.1. Lineage (NCBI taxonomy): Eukaryota > Metazoa > Chordata > Mammalia > Carnivora > Felidae > Acinonyx > Acinonyx jubatus. The sequence continues at coordinate 64,697,163 of NC_069391.1, forward strand.
TAACACCAAATCTATTTCTGGTTAGTGAGACTAAGTAAGTGGGATTTGGGGTTATTTCTTTGCTTTCTTCCTTATACTTTTGTATATTGCTCAACTTTTTAGATTATGAGTGTGTGTTCAATTTCAAGCAACAGAGCTATTACAAATTAAATTGTTGCCATTTCTGTCAGGGTCCAATGAGGAAAAGGGAACCACCTTGAGTTATGAAAGGCAGGTTCTGTTACAGGAATTTGGCCTTACAAAATGGCGGGAGGTGTTGAGAAGTGAAGGCTTAAAAGGAAGATCAGGGGATCACAGGAGTCTGGCATCATCAGTCCCAGAAGCCAAGCACATCCAGACCCTCCAGATGGGACCACCAAGAAGCAGCTGGAGGAGAAACTGTTGTGTTTGGGGCTACACAGCTAGGCATCTGATGATGGCCCTGGGGGCTGCCATCGGTCAGTGGGGCCGGAAGCCAGGAAGAAGAGTGAGATATGGAGCACAGGAGACAGAACAATCTGGAATCTTCCAGCACCTGTAAGAATGTCTGTCACTGCATCTAACCACCGTGACCTTCCAAAAGGTATGGCTGTTGCTTCACTTCCTCATGTAAATTCCTCTTTTGAGCTAATCTAACCTGGAACCACACAAGGAGGAGATTCTGGGACACAAGTTTTTATCTTTTTTTTCTCATTTTTTTTAATGTTTATTTTTAAGAGAGAGAGAGAGCGAGCACGAGCAGGGGAGGAGCAGAGAGAGAGGGAGACACAGAATCTGAAACAGGCTCCAGGCTCTGAGCTGTCCGCACAGAGCCCGACGCAGGGCTCGAACTCAAAAACTGTGAGATCATGACCTGAGCCAAAGCCAGATGCTCAACCGTCTGAGCCACCCAGGCGCCCCAACAGATTTTATCTTAAACAAGGTGACACTGGACACCACAGATATCATGAAGCATCATATGTATTTGATTCTGATCAGGATCCTTCATTAAGTGAAGTTGGACATAAGAATCCCCATTATAATCCGTTTACCCCATTCCTTATACATTTAACCCTCTGGCACAGCCACTTGTGTGCCTCCATCTTGTCTTGTTACAACTTGTCACAATTAGAAAAAACCAGTTATTGGAGAGTGGCTATTAATACTGTGGAAATGGCAGGATTTCTACCCATTGCATGTGAATGAGGACGTCTAAACTGACCAACTCACGTTTTTACCCTCTTACTGTTGTAGTGTCAAAATCTCATGAAGTCCAAAACTGTTTCTGTTCTGTTCATCCACCAATCAGTGTCGGATCACAGAAGTTTCATCTTGAGACATACAATGTGAGCAGCCAGAAACATGTCTAATGCTACTTTATTTTCATCCCGGTGTTTGGCACAGTGGTTACCACCTGCCTGAAAAAATGATACCAAGATGTTCGTCTTTCAACATCACTTACTTGTGCCATATTTATTAAGCTTCTAAGTAGTGCCACGAAAATGTGTGCGTTTAGGATGAAACAACACACTAGAAGGGAAAACTTACAACAATGAAACCAGAACACTGAAGACAAGACCCCAAAGATTCCCATCACAGTTAACTGAAAAGTCACCAACGTCTAGACTATTATCATTCAGAGATATGATCAAGAGTGTCACAGGGCGCCTGGGTGACTCAGTCAGTTAAGCGTCTGATTTTGGCTCATGTCATAATCTCGTGATTAGTGGGTTTGAGCCCCACATCAGGCTCTGTGCTGACAGCTCAGAGCCTGGCACCAGCTTCATGTTCTGTGTCTTCCTCTCTCTCTGCCTCTCCCCCGTTCGTGCTTTGCCTCTCAAAAATGAATAAAAACATTAAAAAAAGAGTGTCCTTAATATGTACCAGATTAATTTTGATCACGTTTTGTTTAGTTCTGTCCTTATATTACTTTGTGCTTTATCTACTCTTGCTTGAGGATTATGTGCTTAGGATTTTAAAAAATTTAGGGCATTCTGAATATTGTCACAAGGAGGGACTGGCTCTTGTTCATCACTCTGTAAAAACAGGCTTATTATTTTATAATCACATAATGAGTTCTTGGAACATTCTCTTTAAAAGGCTCGATGCAGTATTGCAACAAAATAATGTTATTAAAATTTGATAACCTGAAAACAGCCATTTGTGGTTCTTTCAGTACTCAGGCTCCTTCAACGTTGTACATACAGTTCTCTTGAAGTGCATTATTTATGACTATAAAGGAAGAGTGAAGAACTATAAGTTATTAAAAGAAATGTTGACCAGTACAATACAAACTGGCTTTTTATGGCTTTTCCTAAGCTTCATCTTCTTTCAAGAGCCTCATAATATAGTGGGAAGGGAGCGGTCTTTGGAGACTACCAGATCTGGGTTCAAAATCTTTTACTCCATAGTTTTCTAGCCAAATGCTTGATGACAGGTTATTTATCCCCTCTGAGGCTCATTTTCCTTATCTATAAGATGGGAATGATAATTTTTAGTTTAAGCAAATGATATTGCTGTGCTCAACCTTTTTTTGACTTATAAAAATGACAACTTCATATGGTACAGCCTAGCGTATACTTTATAGGGTAGGGAATTAAATGTTCCTGAAGACCAAGCACTTGGCTTGCCACCTGCAACGTTGTGAGTGTTCAATGGTTGCTAGTTCCACGAATACTGCCTTTAAAAGAAAAAAAGTTTATGTATTTATTTTGAGAGAGAGAGAGCACACACTCAAGCAGGGAAGGGACAGAGAGAGAGAGAATCCCAAGCAGGTTCCACACTGTCAGCACAGAGCCCAATGCGGGGCTCAATCTCACAAACCGTGAGATCATGACCAGAGCCGAAATCAAGAGTCAGATGCATAACCGACTGAGCCACCCAGGTGCCCCATAGTACTGCCTTTTAACTGGACTTGGGGAGCATTTATTTGGGTGTGCATATCTTTTTTCTTCAGGTTATACTTTCTCTGAGCTTCTGGTTCCTCTGAGCCTTCTCTTTACAGCTTCCTAGTCTATTCAGGCTCTTAGTGCAGAATCTGAATCATCATCTTGAACCAACCTTATGATCAGTTCCATCCCAAAACCCAAATCACAAGTTATAGGATCAGAAAAAACAGAATCTCAAACTGGTAATAATAGCTACCTAGCCTTGACCTCAGAATCCATAAAATGTAGAAAATGCAGCAGCACTGTCATTTTTGGTAAAATCTAAATACAGGAAACCCCACCTCATGCTCTAAACGTGAACTGAGTACCTGGGTTTTATAGTTCATTGTGGTTAGTGTGTGTTTCCCTAAAACAATGCCACAGTCCTTGTGGTCATCCTGGAAGGCGGTAAGTAGGCTCATGTGTGCTTTGTGGAATCAGGAGTGACTGGAAAAGGCAGGGCATGGCCAGCATTTATCCATTCATTCAGGGCAATGTTTGTGCACCTCTTATTCACTGGCCACTGCTCTCGGGACATACTGAAGTAAACAAAACTCTTGCTCCTTATATCTGGGGGCAGAGAGAAAGATGGTAAACAAGAAATAAACCTAAGAAACAAGAGAAAATTGTATTATAAGACTTGGGGTACTATGGTGAAAATAGAGCAGGGTAAGGGGCTGGAGAGCCAGCAGTGACCCAAACACTTCCAACCACTTCTGGTAGCATTCCCAAGATAGGTGTTTGTCTTCACTGAGCTTCCCTTCTGGCCTTTGAGGGAACCCTGAGGGCCACATTGGTCCCACTAGGCATGCAGCAACCATTAGCTGGTGGTGGCAGCCATGGTGGGTGGACTATGGCCGATACCATAAGGCAAAAACACCTGCTCTTGCAAATTATAGACCAGCAGAAGAGACACAATCTAAAAGATAGTTACATATTTGACTACATCTAGGTACTGACCACACATACACACAGGATAAAGGCTAGGACACCATTTCCCAATGTTTTGAAAATAATTTCTTTAATTTGCATTAAGAAGTAACCTAGAGGTGTCCTCGAGAGCTCTCGAGGTGTCCTCCTTGACAGCAGCATTAGTATCCCCCCGGGATTTGTCTGGGCTGCAAATTCTCCAGCCCACCCAGACTTACTGAATCAGAAACTCTGGTGGGGCGCCTGGGTGACTCAGTTGGTTAAGCGTCCAACTCTTGGTTTCGGCTCAGGTCATTATCTCGTGGTTTGTGTGTTCGAGACCCATGTTGGGCTGCCCACTGACAGTACGGAGCCTGCTTCAGATTCTCTGTCTCCCTCCCTCTTTGCCCCTCCCCTGTTCATGCTCACTCTCGAAAGAAAGGAAGAAAGAAAGAAAGAAAGAAAGAAAGAAAGAAAGAAAGAAAGAAGAAACAGAAAGAAACTCTGGGGCAGGGCCCAGCAATCCATGGTTTAGTAAGCTCTGCCCGTGATTCTAATCTAAGATAATGTTTGAGAATTACTACTATGAAAATAATTGATAACAAAAATATTTTATAGCTTTAATAGTCATTTCTCATTTGAGCTATGCTATGACAGTGCAGGATCAGCAGAGCAGACATTCTGCCTATGAAAAACAAAATAAAAACAGAACAAGAGGATACTTAGGCTCAGACAGGTTAAGTGAGAACCCCAGAATCACACAGCTAGTAAACACTGAAGAAATAGTGTCCTGGTGTTCTGTCTCCTTGCTCCTTCCAAGCTTTCCCTTCTTCATTCTTGCTGAGCCGTCCCTTCTTTTGTGCACAGTCTATATACATGGGAACTGAGATGCCTGCCTTAAACCCTTAGATCAGTAAGGGACAGATTATAGAGATTGTAGCTGATACGTCAAAATATTAGTGACAACAATCTCCAATGTCTGAATGGGAAATTTCTGCAAGTGAAGGGCTTAGAGTGGCAGTTCAGTTTCTCTCTTTACCAAGAAGGACCTTGCAGGGCACCTGGGTGGCTCAGTTGGTTAAGCATCTGACTTTCAGTTCAGGTCATGATCTTACAGTTTGTGGGTTCAGGCCCCACATCGGGCTCTCTGCTGTCAGCAAAGAACCTGCCTCAGATTATCTGTCCCCCTCTCTTTTTGCCCCTCCCCTCCTCATTTTTTCTCTCTCTCTCAAAATAAATAAACTTAAAAAGTAAACAAAACAATTTAATTATAAAAAAACAAAACAAAACAAGAAAGACCTTGCAAAGTCTGAAAATATTCACTCCAAGTGGCCTCTCAGGCTAATTAGCGGTGTGATTGCTGTTTCCAGTATCCTTCACAAAGGTCCTTCCCAGAGCCTAAGGCCTGTCGCCTGCCATCTACCAGGATTCACAGGCTGGTGGCTAAGTGGCCAAATGTGGATGGCATGGTTTTATGATGCACACTGCCATCTTCTGGGGACCTCACGCATAGCCAGTTTGTTCCATTGTTTGTGCCAATGTTCCACATCACAGATGGATCCCACCATCATCTCAACCAGACCAATTTCCAGGAACTGAAATGATGAGGATGAGGTTGTTGATGATGATGATAGAACACAGAGGATGCTGGCATTCACAGCTGTTTTCACTATCCTAAAGGCACATCCCGTAAAGAATACAGCTGACCAAACAACAAAGGAGAAGAAAATACACAATAGTGCTGGTACTATTTTTAAAACATAGAAATGGGTGGAATGGCTGTGGAGAGGAAGTAAAGGGAGCCTGAAATGTAACAATCCACAGTGGTTGGCTCTGGAACTTGAGATCAAGTAAATTCTCTTTGAAATTTTCCAAAATTTCAACAGTAAACAGGTTGGAGAGTATATCATGGGCTGTATTAGTTTCCAAGGGCCACCGTAGCACAGTACCACACAATGGGTGGCTTGAAACAACAAAAATTTTATTGTCTCACACTTCTGGAAACTGAAAGTCGGTAAGCAACTTGTCAATAGGGTCATGTCCTCTCTGAAGCCTCTAGGAGAGAATCTGTTCTGTGTCTTTCTCTCAGCTTCACGTGTTACCAGCCATCCTCATCACCCCAATCTCTGCCTCTTCTGTCATCACGTGGCATTCTCCTGGAGCTCTGTGTTTCTTCTCTTTTTATAGACACCACCATATTGGGGTAGGGGCCCACCCTACTCCACTATGACTTTAATTATGTTTGTGATGACCCTATTTCCAAATAAGGTCACATTCTGAAGTTCTGGGAAATAGGTGAACTTGGGGGAACACTATCCAACCCAGCACATGGGTGTTAGATTCACATCTTTTTATTAATCAGTTACTAATTAGCTGTGTAATCTTGAACAAGCCATTGGCTCTTTCTGAGCATCCATTTTCTCACCTATAAAATGAGGACAAGAACACTAACCCCCTAGCCCTTTTGCAAGGATGAATGTAAAAGGGTTTAGGATGTTCCTGGTGCAACATAAACCCTTAGCAGGCGACAGTTATTATTTTTGCCTTCGCTATCAGAAAAAAAACCAAACAAAACTTAACAAATTTAAAGAGGGGGGAAAACAGGATCACACGGTCTCTGGACCAAAACACACTGTTTAAATCAAGAGAACATTGGTAGAGCACCATTTCTACCTAACATTCTTTTCCCTCTCACATTGTATTTAGTATCTGGAAAAAAATAAAATTTAGTTCAAGAGACACTGGATTGTAGTTAACTGAGTGCTTCTGATGCAAGAGATAACATTTGGGTCTATTTCAGCCTCGTGTAAGAGGCTCAGTAGAGAGAAACTATTTTTTTTAAGTTTTAATTTATTTATTCATTTATTTTATTATTTTCAAATTTTATTTTTTATTTATTTTTTATGTTTTTATTTTATTTTTGAGAGAGACAGAGAGACAGAGAGACAGAGTGCAACCAGGGGGAGGGGCAGAGAGATAGTGAGACACAGAATCCGAAGCAGGCTCCAGGCTCTGAGCTGTTGGCACAGAGCCTGATGTGGGGCTCGAACTCATGGACGGTGAGATCATGACCTGAGCCGAAGTCGGACACTTAACCCACTGAGCCACCCAGGCGCTCCAAAATTTATTTATTCATTTTATTTTGTTATTTTAAAAATGTATTCATTTTAAGTAATCTCTACACCCAACGAGGGGCTGGAAATTACAACCCAGAGATCAAGAGTTGCATGCTCTTCCAACTGAGCCAGGCAGGTGCCCCGAAAGAAAATATCTTAACATCTAAGAGTACCTTTGCCACCTTTGCCATTCCACACGTTCCACCACTGAGCTCTGTGTGGGCCTGAATTTCCAGGACAAGGTTCACTTTAACTTGACTCCAAGTATGTCCAAGACCTTTGGTGTTCATAGGGGGGGAGCTATAAAATCTTCTTGGCAGAAAGTAGGCACCTCGTCAATCTAACTTCTCTTCTTTAAGGCTGGGTACATTTAGAGATGTTATCTGGAAAGCCATGATATTGACTTACTAGAAATCATTACCATTTTAGGATGCATCAGTTCCCCAATAAATTAGACGCTCTAGAGGCCAGGACATTCCGAGAGGAGGAGGGAGATTGAGAAGAGTCCAGAGGCTGACCTGGGTGTATTTTTATTTGGGAAAAGTAGTAACTGAGAGCCTCTGAGTGGTAACCGATTTGCCACCTGAGAAAAAAAGCCCCAGAGGCATCAACTGTGGTATTTACATGTGCAAAATGTTCCATGTGCTCCTCTAAAAATGTCCATGTGGCTCTGTGTATACATGTGTTTACAGAATGTGTAAATAAATATGAGAAGAATATGAAACACATGCGTCTGTGTTTATAAAATATGCATCCACTTATGCTAATGAAATTACTTCCATCTGAGAACAAACGGTCATTATCTACGGAAGTGCTGTGAATTAGGGAGATTACTGGAATTTTTGTCCTCACATTTGGAGAAACTGAGTCACCAAAGTAATGTTTTTGTCATCAAAGGCAGGAAACATGGCTTATGTCAACATTGGAAACTTTATTGCTCAAAGATCATATAAGTTGGAACGAAAGCTAACCTCAGAAATCCTATCTTCACAACAGAGGAACTTTTTAACTCAAATTCACTTCCAGTGTTGTAATTGACGTCCTGCATATTCACGGATCGGGTTTCAACAAGCTTCTCAAGCCAACGTGGTGCACATAAAAACCTCTGGCAAGCTTGTTTAAAAGTGTATATTTCTGAACACCGCCTCCAAAGAATCTAATTAAGTGAGTTTCAGTGAGTAGCAGGAATCTGCATTCATAGCCTTAAGTGAGGCAAGGCGCCAACGACGGCGCTTTGAGAAACAGTGCTCTAATGTCTGAGCGGTGGAATGAGGATCAGTGTCTTTTAACTTTTTTATTTTTTATTTCTGAGCGAGAGGAAGAAAGAGTATGAGCGAGGCAGGGGCAGAGAGAGAGGGAGACACAGAAGCCGAAGAAGTTTCCAGGCTCTGAGCTGTCAGCACAGAGCCTATTGCAGGGTTCCAGGAACTGTCAGATCATGACCTGAGCCAAAGTCTGACTCTTAACCGACTGAGCCACCCAGGTGCCCCAGGATCAAGTGTCTAAAAAAAAAATGGGGGAGGGATAGGGTAGGGACATTTAGAGGATGACACACAAAGAAAATGAAATAAAAGTCTGTCTACTCTGTGCAACCCCTAGCTTCCCAGTCCACTGGCAGGGGTTGAGGTGGGGGCTAGTGAGACTTAAGGTTGTGGAGTCCCAGCCAGTTCAAATACAGGTCTGCACAGGCCGATGTATCTCTTCAGACAAATCAGTTTATGTAGGCACAGTTACTGCTGATCCAACATCCACTCTTGGTGAACCAGGGTTTCATTTTTAAACTACGGATTGTGACCTTGAGTAATTTAATGGGTCTTTAGTAATATTCAAAACATTTTTGTTTTGAAATAGACATGCGCAAGAAGTTGCAAAAGTAGTTCAGAGGGGTCCCGTCTACCCATCGCCCAGCTTCACCCAATAGACATCTTAGCTGACTATAGCACCTTATCAAAACCAGGAAACTGACACTGGCCCAGTACATTTACCTACTACAGACTAGTGGCCTTACTCAGATTTCCCATTATTACGAGCACACCTTTATGTGTGTGTGCAATTCTGTCATATATATATATGTGTATGATCACTGCCACCATAATCAAGGTACAAAACTCTCCCTCACCACGAAAGGCAAAATTACCTTTTTATAGTCACTGTCTCTTCCTGCCAGACATACTGTTGGAAACCACAGATTTGTTTTCCATCTGAGCGACATTTTAGAAATGAAATAGAATAGAGCAGAATAGAAAATGAGAGAAAATAAGCATATTTCAAAGGGGAGGGGAAAATATTGATTTAGGAAATTTCTGTTTCCATTATATATATAGTTATATATTACATACATATATATTTCTTACCAAAAAATGTAGGCAAAAAAAAAAAATTGAGAAACACCATGATAATAGACAGCCTGCAACATCAGCAAAACCTTCCTGCTTTCCCAGTGCTCAAGGTCATGGAGTAGAGAACTTTTCCATTGGCCAGTAGCTGCTATTTGTCTCCAGGCCTTTAGTGACTGTCTCCTCATATCTGGATGGAATTTCACCATCTGGATCTTAAGTGTTTGGACATCCCTGCTCAGACCTGTGGACCAGGAGACAAAGGGAACAGAAGCAGGTAAAAAGACCACCAGGGAGTCAGGGACTATGACTTCCTCTTGGCCCAGCCTCCCCTGGGGCCTAGAAGTTAACAGAAGCCAGAAGATAAGCCCTACACTTCTACTGACTCCTCAAAGGCTATTCACAGGAGCAGCTAAGAATATTCCTGGAACATCTTTTCATTTATGAGCCATTTAATGATATGCAATGCATACTCAGGCAATTTCAGGAAAACTTAAAAGATTCATCATGATTTTAAATAAAAGCAGTTAACATTTTAGATAATATATTTCATATTAGTGACAAGGATAATATTTTTATACTATTTCACCAAAAATATGTATCTGGCTAGGAGGAAAACGGATTTGTGCATAGATGAGCACCCCCCCTCCCATTTGTTATTTTCTTATTCCGTATTTCTAGAGCATCCTACCTCAAGGGCATAGGTCATTGAGAATGGCAAATGTGTGGTGACTTTGTCAGAGTTTCTTTATGGGGAGATTTCTCCTTAGGACACCTCATAGCACCCTGCAATTGTGATATTGACAGGAAGCTGAAAGATGGAATGTTTCAGCCTGGAAGGTAGTCCTGAATGCTTGGGTACCTAATCCATTCTTGGGTTGCATATATTCCTAGAAATAATTTCTTCATGTTCTGTCACAACATTTGGGCTTGAGTTTTTAAGTATGCCCAACAATATGCCATCAATCTACTCCACCGATAAGCGAAGGAAATCACCTAGAGTTGAGAACAGTCCAGCTCTCAGGGACTAAGTTGTTTGCAATTCGGCTTGGTTGTCTTAATGAAGTCTGGAGAGCCTATTCTCAATGCTAAGAATTTTTCTAGTTTGGGCCTGAAGTGCTTGATTCAGGTCTTTCAAGATACTGAAAAGTTTGCTGCCAGATGTCCCTTGAATAATCTTCCTGAAATCACAGAAATGATCTTTGCTGAAATTATCATCCTTCATTTCAAAACCTCATGTGAGCCTTCTTTACTTTGACAGCTGTCATAATTCATTTTGGAAAAGCAATGTCTCGTATTTGCTGCTTGTTTCTTGCCACAGTGGAAATTGCATCTATAATTGAAACATATGTACTGAAAAAAAGGTGCATGCATTTGGATTACAGGTGGAATTTTCTCTGTTTTCTTAAATACTGATTCAAGATCAGGAATATGCTATCGACTACTGGCTGTTCTCTGGGGGTAATGCTGAGTGTGGATTGACATTCATATGTAGCCTCTTTTCTTTGTTTTGTTTTCTTTATTTTTTTCATCATGATACTCTTTAGACCCCCCACCCATTTCCCCTCTAATAACCAGTTTGTTCTCTATAGTTAAGAGACTGTCTCTTAGTCTGTGTCTCCCTTTTTATCCTTTGCTCATTTGTGTCAGTTTTTAAATTCCACACATGAGTGAGATTATATGGTATTTGTCTTTCTCTGACTTATTTTGTTTAGGATTATACTCTTTAGCTCCATCCATGTCATTGTAAACGGCAAGATTTCATTCTTTTTTATGGCTGCATAATATTCCCATTGTGTGTGTGTGTGTGTGTGTGTGTGTGTGTGTGTGTATGTATATATACCATATCTTCTTTGTCCATTCATCTATTGATGAACACTTGGGCTGCTTCTGTATCTTGGGTATTGTGAATAATGCTGCAATAAATGTACAGATATATGTATCCCTTTGAATGGGTGTTTTTGTATTTTGGGGGTAAATACCCACTAGTGCAATTCCTGGATTGTAGAGTAGTTCTATTTTTAATTTTTTGAGGAACTTCCATACTGTATTCCACAGTGGCTGCACCAGTTTGCATCCCCACCAGCAGTGCATGAAGGTTCCTTTTTCTCAATATCCATGCCAACACTTGCTGTTTCGTGGATTTTTAAATTTTACTTTAGCCATTCTGACAAGTGTGAGGTGATATCTCATTGTCGTTTTGATTTGCATTTCCCTGAAGAAGACTGATATTGAACATCTTTTCATGTGTCTGTTGGTCATTTGTATGTCTTCTTTGGAAAAATGTCCATGCCTTCTGCCTATTTTTAAATTTGATTATTTGGGGTTTTTGAGTTATATAAGTTCTTTATATATTTTGCATAGAAATCCTTTATCAGACGTCATTTGCAAATATCTTCTCTGATTCCATAAGTTGCCTTTTAGTTTTGTTGATTGTTTCCTTTGCTGTGTGGAAGCTTTTTATTTTGATCAGTCCCAATAGTTTATTTTTGCTTTTATTTCCTTTGCCTCAGGAGACATATTTAGAAAAATGTTGTTATGGCTGATGTCAGAGAAATTACTGCTTGTGCTCTCTTCAAGGATTTTTATGCCTTCAGGTCTCACATTGGTCAAAAACTTTTTCTGCATCTACTGAAATGATCATATGGTTTTTATCCTTTCTCTTATTGATGTGACGGATTACATTGGTTGTTTTGCAAATATTGAATCACCCTTGCATCCTGGGAATAAATCCCACTTGATTGTGGTGTATGATTTTTCTAATGTATTGTTGGAATGTATTGTTTGCTAATATTTTGTTGAGCATTTTTGCTTCTATGTTCATTAGAGATATTGGCCTACAGTTTTTTTTTTTTTTTTTTTTTGTAGTGTCTTTATCTGGTTTTGTTGTCAGGGTCACACTGGCCTCATAAAATGAATTTGGAACTTTTCTTTTCTATGTTTTTGGAATAGTTTGAGAAGAAGAGGTATTAATTCTTCTTCAAATGTTTGGTAAAATGCACCTGTGAAGCCATCTGGTCCTGGACTTTTGTTTGTTGGGAGTTTTTTCATTTCTGATCTAATTTCATTGCTGGTAATCAGTCTATCAAAATGTTCTATCTCTTTCTGCTTCAGTTTTGGGAGGTAATGTGTTTCTAGGAATTTATCCATTTCTCTTCTCTTTACCTAGTAATGACCCCTCTTGTGGACATAAGACTCACACCCCATCAGTACTGATCACATGACTGCTCTTCCAGGTCACATGACATTGCTCAGGTTATTTAATCACACACACACACACACACACACACACGCACACACATCATTTCCCCATAGCATGGATTCTTATTGGTAATCAGCAGTGATAAAGTCATTAATTTTTCTCCCTCATACAAATACTATGGCAAGGACAGTGTTATGATGTCCCCACATTGTTTCCTCCCAGCATTTCCCATGGTGTCATTTCCAGGCCAGTGTATTTAAGAGCTGGTGTGCCTTTGCCAATTCTTTCCATGCTGCAATGATCTTGGAAGACCCTCATTCTACATGGCCCAGCTACAATACAAGAGGGGATCACCCAGCTGCATCAGACTTTATAAAGGCGTGGTTTCAGGGTTTATTTGTTGCTCCATGTAGTCCAGTCTAACTTGGCTTGTATGTAGGCCAAAAGTTGACTCATACTTTGGACATGAGCATTTTTATCCAGCTATAAAGTAAAATATCTGCTCATACACATACGATAGTAATGGCTTTTCCACATTTTATGCCATTGAATTTTATGTGATGTCCATAGAGATGTTTTATATAGGAAATTTATGAATAAATTTTTCTGCTTTTTCTCCTGGCATAACATTTGTAAATTTGGGGCTGGTTTCATAATAATCTTGGCAGAGAAGTAAACTACTTGTTTTTACTAAAAAGGAGTGGGAGTTCAAATGATGTCTCTATGGTTTTTGTCTCTTCTTAGGCCTTAGCAACAAAATTGCATACTGGAAAGCATTGTCTTATACTCATTCTAGAAAAACTCAGTTGTTCTACTAGAGAGCCCAGAATGTTTTATGTGAAAATAAAGCAAAAGTTTGACAAAGCCTCAAAGAAGACAATACGTGTTCAACTTGACTTTTACTTTTATGTGAAGTAATCACTTGTCTGATCTACACAGATTCATATTCCATATTCATAAGGGAGTCCTACCCACTGCTTCTATTTGAGATGCTTTTCTGAACTGTAGTTTATGTTACTGTGTTCCATTTTGATCCAGGCCTCACTGAACCATTTTATTATTTTTATTTTTTATTTTTTTTATTTATTTTTTTAAGTCTCCCCCAAATGGGACTTTTTAAAAAATTTTTTTTAACGTTTATTTATTTTTGAGACAGAGAGAGACAGAGCATGAACGGGGCAGGGGCAGAGAGAGAGGGAGACACAGAATCGGAAGCAGGCTCCAGGCTCTGAGCCATCAGCCCAGAGCCCGACGCGGGGCTCAAACTCAGGGACCGCAAGATCTTGACCTGAGCTGAAGTCGGACGCTTAACCGACTGAGCCACCCAGGCGGCCCTAACTGAACCATTTTAAAACAATAACCTAACTTTTTAAATTGGGAGTAGAACATAATTGTCTTAACCCGGGTCCTCAAGAAAGTGAAGCCTGAGACAAGGATGAAAGTGCTGATATGTCATTTGGGAGGTGCAGACCTAGGGCAGCAGGGGTAGAGAAAAGGGAGCTATAAGGAAAGAAAAGACGTGATGGCACCACAATGACCCACGAAGAGAACCAGCAGACTGTACAGCAGGCAGGCACATCCACTCTCCAAGGGGGATTTTCTGGAAGGGTTACAACTCCATGGCAGAGGTAGAACGTACCCACTTCCCAACTCCATCTTGTCTCTTGCATCTCAGTGGTCATCCCTAGACGTCCAAATGCCCATTACTTCCGGGTTGTGCCGTCTAGCTCTTTGGTGGTTTCTGAGTCTCATTTCTGTTCTTTGGTCAGATGAACACAATTATACAACATTCTCATGAGCTGTTTTGAGGATGAAACAGGATAATGAATTAAAAACCTTAGTATTCAAATAAATGGTTGCTAAGGGAAGAGATGATGGGAACTCCTAAGTGCTCAGCCATTGACCAGAGAGCTCCTAATCATCTATGAAATGATGAGGAACCTGTGATCAGTAGGTCACAAGGAAACAGGGCAGACACTTGGATGTGGTGACAGACTTGGATCCTGGTCCAACAGTGATGTGCAGCTGTTATGACTATATTCATGAAAGTGGTGGGATAGGATGGGATCCAAAAATATTTCTGCAGAATAATAATAAGCAATAATTAAATAACTTTGGATGGAAAAGACTCAACTCTGTAGTAGTCAAACACAATAGCTTCTAACAGCTCCTCAGGAAAATGTCTATTTCAACATTGCTTCAGGAATTCAGAGAATGCTGGAAATATTTACTCCACCTTGTTTCTACCTTTAAAAAAAATATCATGTAGACCTAGAGCAAAAGTTCACATCTCCATCTGTTGTCTCACTGGGGCAGGGTTGTTCTTTTAAATTTGGGAGATAAGAGCATCAAAGTTCCCAGAGCAGTCTCTTGACTTTTCCCCTCAACATTCACTTATATTGAATGGTTGCAAGTTTCACTACAGAGCGGCAACACACTGCATTTCAGCCAAGAAACTCACGTTTAAGAAACAAAATATTCCAAGCCACAATGAAAACAGATCCAGTGCTAACAGCTGAATTAAACCTTGAAGCCAAAACATTTAAAAATTGGTATTCTCATGTTGCTTGTTACTTCTTTACATGGCATACAACTGGATGCCTTAATTCTCTGTCAAGTCCATTAAGAACAGAACTTTTCATTCCACAAATACTCCTTGAGATTTGGGGTTGGGGCTATGGATATTAACATGAGCTTCCTACAATTTAGTTGCAAATATGTGACAATTAACCAGTACAATTGTGAAAAGGATGGTATAAGGCAGTCTGAGAGTCTGGACTAGTGAGGGATAAAGATAGCTAAGGGCTCCAAATTTACAAGAGAGAACCCCACATGTTGGACAAATCAATGGAGGCATAGGGTGGAGGCAGAATTTGAAAGGATGGAAAGAGCCTAGGTGGAGAAAAGGGGCTGAAGAGAGCTAATATTCTAGGCTAGAAGAGAGTTATGCGTAAAGGCATAGAGCGGTAATGTGCATGCCATGGTCAAGGGGCAGAATGGGAAATAATAATAGTGTTTATTGAGCACCTACAGTCCATTTGGTTGTGCTAAGCCCTTCAACATTATTCTCATTAAATCTCTCAATAACCCCACATATAGGCATTCTTATCATCTCATTTTTACAGAGGTAGACACTGTCTTTGAAAAGGCTGAGTGACTTTCCAGGGTCAAGGAATTATCCACAGGCAGGATTTTGAATTCAGGATGAGGGCTCAGGTGAGACTAGGAGGAGCCTTACATGCTAGGCCTGTGCAGGGTAATGGGTGAGGCAGAAAAGAGACAAAGAGGAATGAGCCTCATTCCTCAGACTCACAGTCTAGTTGGGAAGAAAGACAAGATGGCAAGTCAATAGGATGGTGGTGTGCAGGATGGACCAGAGCAGGGAAATTCAGCGCCAGCCATGGGGTTAGAAATGCCAACTCTCAGGCTGTACTCCAGACCTACTGAATCAGAAACTCTGGGGATGGGGCCCAGCAATCTGTGTTTTAACAGGCCCTCCAGACAATGATGGAGCCTGAGAACCATCTAGCAGTGGAAGTAGGGATGGAGAGGGCCACCTGGTGAAATGTTATGAAGGATGAATCAGTGCTAAACTTTTCTGTCCACTCAGTCAGTCCTTGGCTCACACAGGCTACACCTTGCTGAATGGCTGTGGAGGGCTAGAAGAAATGGAGGACAGAAT
The DNA here is from genome assembly GCF_027475565.1 of Acinonyx jubatus. NCBI lineage: Eukaryota > Metazoa > Chordata > Mammalia > Carnivora > Felidae > Acinonyx > Acinonyx jubatus. The sequence goes on from NC_069391.1 coordinate 64,713,293, forward strand.
GTTTCCTCATAGGTGTGGACATTTGAGACCTGGGTTGGTTGTCCTGGATTTGCCACATCCTTCACCTCTTTGAAGTCTCAGTTTCCTCGTGTGTAAAATGGAAAGAGCAGTAAGAGCAACCTCACAAAGGTCTTGTTGTGAGTGCAAGGAGGTTGTATGAGAGTACACGCTAAACTTCCATCAAAGTGGAAATACAGGCTGTTAATAGTGACAGAAAGAGAGAAGAGAGGCTTTCCTCACCACTTGGTTTTATGAAATATGAAGTATCTACCTGGATAGAGGAAGTGATGGTAGAATAGCTAATAGTGAATGCCCCTGTGGGCAGTTGAAGACTCCAAGGTCAGGGATGGAAATACAGGTTTTGGAATCTTGGCAAAGAGATGAGTAAGGGTAGGGTGCTCTTTTGTCACAAAGAGGGTCACAAATAGAGAGTTTATATTTATATAAAATACCACAATCCACAAAGCTCATCATGTGGCATCTCCAAGGTGCTTTTGGCACAGTCTCAGGGGGCCCCAGAGATGAAGATGTGTGGGGAGACTGCGGCGGACACACGAACCCTGAGGATGCACAGGGCAGCTAAGACCACTGAGAGAGCAAATTTCAAAATTAAAATAGGGGAGGGGCACCTGGGTGGTGCAGTTGGTCAAGTGTCTGACTCCTGATTTCGGCTCAGGTCATGATCCCCAGGGTCGTGGGATCAAGCCCTGCACTGGGTTCCACATTGAGCATGGAGTCTGCTTAAGATTCTCTCTCTCTTTCTCTCTCCCTTTCTCTCTCCCTGTCCCTCTGCCCCTCTCCCCAATTCATGCTCACTCTCTAAGAAAAAAAGACAAAAAATTAAAATAGCAGATGTCTCAGATAGTTGTGGCCAGTATAATATTCAGGCTACAAACTCAGGTCTGCAAGAAATAGGACATATTTAATTAGTCAATTAATTTTTTGCTTTTGTGGTTTATTTACTATTAATGCTTAATCTGAGAAACATTTTTTGGAAGAATAATTGAAATATGATTTATATACAATAGAATTCACTCTCTTAAAGTGTATAATTCAGAGGTTTTTACATATTTACAAAGTTGTACAACCATTACCACTATTTAATTCCTGAACATTTTCCTCCCCCCAAAGAGAAATCGCATACTCCTTAAGGGTCACTCCATTTCATCGAGCACCTGGCAACTATTAATCACTTTCTGTCTCTATGGATTTGCCTATTCTGGGCATTTCATTTAAATGGAATCATATAATATGTGACCTTTTGTGACCGGCTCCTTTCACTTAGCACAGTGTTTTCAAGTGTTCTCCATATTGTTGCATAAATAAGTACTTCATTCCTTTTTATTGCTGAATAATATTCCATTACATAGATACATTACATTTGTTTATCCATCCATCAATCAGTGGAGTCTTTGGCTATTTAAAATAATGGTGTGGGATGCCTGGGTGGCTCTTGGGTGTCAGACTCTTGGTTTCAGCTCAGGTCATGACCTCACAGTTCGTGGGATTGAGCCCCGTGTTTGGCTCTGTGCTGTCAGTTTGGGATTCTTTTTCTCTCCTCTCTCTGCCCCTCTCCCAACTCTCTCTCTCTCTCTCTTGTTCTCTCAAAATAAATGAATCATTAAAAAAAAGACTCTTTATTAAGAATAAATAAATAAAATAATGCTGCAATGAACATTTGTGTAAAAGTTTTTAAGTGGCTATATGTTTTCATCTCTTTTGGGTATATACCTAGGAGAGGAATTATTGGGTCATATGGTAACCCTGTTTAACTTTTTGAGTAACTGTCATACTGTTTTCCAAAGTGGCTGCACCATTTTACATACTTCCCAGTAGTGTATGAGGGCTCCAGTTTTTCCACAACCTTGGTAACACTTACTATTTTATTATTATAATTATCCTGATTTGTGTAAAGTGTTATCTCATTGTGGTTTTAAGTTGCCATTTCCCTAGTGACTAATGATGTTGAACATCTTTTCTTGTGCTTATTGGCCATTTGTATGTCTTCTTTGGTGAAAGGTCTTTCAAACCCTTTGTCTATTTAGTGGGAGGGTTATTTGCTCTTTTACTGTTGAGTTGTAAGAGTTCTTTGTATACTTTTAATACAAGTCCCTTATCAAATATATGATTTACAATTATTTTCTCCCATCCTATGCATTCTTTTTACTTTTTAAATTATGTCTTTTATAGAAAAAAAGTACTAAAATTTTGATGAAGTTGAATTTATAATTTTTTAAAAAAATTGCTTGTGTTTTGGGGTAATATCTAACGCCTAATTTAAAATCAAAGATTTACACTTACATTTTCTAAGAGTTTTATGGTTTTAGCTCTTACATGTAGGTCTTTGATCTATTTTGAATTAGTTTTCATATGTGGTGTGAGGTAGGAGTCCAACTGCATTCTTTTGCTCATGGATATCTGGGTGTCTGAGCATCATTTGTTGAAAAGATTGTCCTTTCCTCATTGAATTATATTGTCGTTTGTTGGAAAGCAGTTGGCCATAAATGAATGGCTTATTTCTGGACTTTCAATTCTATTATATTGATTTATACAATATGTCTATCCTTATGCCAATACTATTGTCTTGATAATTGTAGCTTCATAGTAGAAGTGTGAGTTCCTCTACTTCGTTCTTTTTCAGGCTTATTTAGGTAATTTTGGATCTCTTGCATTTCTACATAAATTTTAGTATCAACTTTTCAATTTATGCAAAAAGGGAAGCTGAGGTTTTGATAGTTTGTGTTGAATCTGTATAACAATTTGAAAAAAATAGCCACTTTAACAATATGAAGTCTTCTGATCTATGAACATAGAATGCCTTTCTATTTATTTAGGTCTTTAGTTTCTTTAACAGTAGTTTTCAGTATACAAGTCTTACAACACTTCTTTTGTTAAGTTTATTCCTAAATAATTACTCTTTTTGATGCTGCTGTAAATTGAATTGTGAATTTTGTTAATTGTTAAATTATAAATTTTCTTACCTTGTTTTTTGGATTGTTCACTACTAGTGTTTAGAAATACAATTGATTTTTGTATATTGAACCTATATCCTCCAAACTTGATATACTTGTTTATTAGTCCTAATAGGTCGTGTGTGTGTGTGTTGTGTGTGTGTGTGTTCCTTAGGATTTTCTATATATAAAATCATGTGATCTGTGAATACAGATGGTTTTACTTCTTCTTTACCAATATAGATGTCTTTTATTTCTTTTTCTTGCCTAATTAGCCTGGATTTACTTTATTTTTAAACAATAATTTCCTCTTAAGCTTCTATTTTGCCAAGCCATGGAATCATAATTATCAATTTGGATCTGCTGTGCATTTTCTGGACTTGTGCCTAATTTCTTAGGAAGCTTATACGGAATTAAGTTATCAATAGAGGAGAGCAGTGGCTGGTCCTTGGTGCCACCTTCATTCCTGTTTCTATTGAGTGTTCAGCCCTTGATGCGTGGAGAGCACTGCTTTGTCCTTCCTGGCCCAAGCTGTTGGCCTTCTCAGATTTCTAGCTCTCTGTGCTACCTTGTTATAGCCCTTGGGTACTCACAAAACATTCAGTAGCTCCCAAGTTTCTCTGGTTGCAGGAAACTCTGTTGAGACTGTCTTAGATCTGTCTGCTTAAACATAACATTGCTCTCTCACCCTGATGGGCAACAGGAGAACATGTACCCTGGGCTCTTCCTGGACATGGTGAATATGAATTCCTTTGGAGTCCCCAATAAACATGGAGCTTTGGTCATTTGACCCTGTATCCCAGGATCTGGTCATGGGGTGGGACTGACTATGGAGCCCATCTCACAGGCATCTCATTCCATGCTCCTGTATTCCTTTCTCACTCTCTTAATTTCCCATCTAGAGAATTTTCATGTGATTCAAGCAGTTTACATGGGCTCTTTCCTTAGTCTTCGAAACTGGTGGTTCTCAGTTGTGTCTCAGGGATGTTGGCAATGTCTGGATATTTTTTTGTTGTCACAACTGGGGATGAAGTAGGTACTACAAACATCTAGTAGATAGAAACCAGGGATGTTGCTAAACATTTTACAATGCACAGGACAACTCCCACAACAAAGAATTACCTGGACTAAAATGTCTATATGGTGGAGGCAGAGAAATCCTATAGTAAATCTATTGTTTAAGCTTTAAATCTTTGAAGATCTGGGCTTTTGAAGTAATAATTTTTTGAAAAGCATTTTAATTTGATTTTCTGTTGTTTTATTGCCATCCTTAGGGCATGAAAGCAGAAGGTCTGTTTGATCAGGGAAGGGTAGGGAGCAGAAGGAAATAACAAAAAACACATTAGTTGAGTATCACATAGCAATGAAACTGAATGAGCCATAGACACACACAAAACCCAACCACAAAATAATGTTGAATGAAAGAGTATATACAATATGATTTCACGTATATAAAGTTCAAAAAGAAGCAAAAATATTTTATTGGGATATTCACAGCTGGATGGTAACATTATAAAGGAAAGCAAGGATATTATTGCCACAAAATTCAGGGTGATAATTATCTCTGGGGTGGAAAGGTGGAAGGAAAATGTGATGGAAAAAGGATACCAAGTGAGGTTCAAAGGTACTAGTGGTGTTCTATTTCTTGTTTCTTTTAAACACTGCATTTTTGTTTTATAAGATTTTATGTATGCTTCACAATTAAAACCAACCTAACCACATTAGTCAGAATTCAGAAATTTTACCCTTCCAGAACAGAAAAAGTACATAAATGGAAAAATAGGTGAATTTCAAACAAAAGCTGGGTTTCAGTTAATAGTAATGTACCAATGATAATGTCACAGTTTTGATGCCTATACTATACTAATGTAAAATGTTAGCAATCAAGGAAATTGGGTGAGAGATATATGGGGTCTTTCTGAACTCTTTGCAACTTTTCTATTAATCTAAAATTAGTTCAAAATAAAATGTCGACTTAAAACAGATCTCATGCTAATATTTATAGATCTTTCTCTAATTCTTGATCTTTCTTTCAGTTTTTACTGATTTTCTTTTGATGATATGAATAACAATGAACATAATAAGAGCTAATACTTGCAAAGCACTTATTTTGTGTAAGCTACTGCTCTAAGTACTTCATACATGTTCACTCATTTTATCTTGACAGAATTCCAACAGTTAAATGTTATTACTATCCCCAGTTTACTGGTGAGGAAATAGAGACATGGAGAGAACTGTGTGCAGTGACTAGCCCAGCTGGTAGGTGGCAAAGAGGGTAAAACACCAGTACAGCCGCAATCTGGCTCCAGCACTTGTGCTCATAATACACTGTGGTTACTTTACTGAGGGTTTCAGAAGTATGAGAAGTACAAGGAGACAAACAAAACCACAGCCGCTCAGATGCAACCACAATTTACACTATAGCATCTTTCCTTCTTCCCTTTTTTCTCTGTATGTTTTCATTTGGTATATACAAATTTGTAGCTTGATTTTCTTCTTACTCCAAACATCATGTCAAAAGCCTTTTTCATGCCTCTAAAAATCTAAAGTAAACATTAAAGGCTATGCAATATTCTGTGTACAGATATGCAGTGTTTTACCACCCGTATCTGGAATGCTGGGCATTTAGGTTGTTTCTAATTTCTTTGTCATTAGATACAAAGCTGCCATGAACATCCTCATTCTTAATTTATGCCTATATTTTGATCATTTGCTCAATTTCTTCTTTTTTGTCACTTACTTTTTTCTGTTTTTCTTACCCTTACTTACTAGGCCAAGCAGTTCTATAAATTCACAGGGTAACACTTTAGAATAAAAATTTTCAAGCTTTTGGGGGCTCCTGGGTGACTCAGTTGGTTAAGCATCAGACTCTTGGTTTTGGCTCAGCTCATGATCTCACAGTTTGTGGGTTTGAGCTCCACACCAGGCTCTGTGCTGACAGTGCAGAGTCTGCTTGGGATTCTCTCTCTCCCTCTTTCTCTGCCCCTCCCCTGCTTGCTTGCTCACTCTCTCTCTCTCATAATAAATAAATAAACAAACTTAAGATATTTTTTTCAAGCTTTTACAACTCTGTTTCATACCATTCAATCAATATTCCCCCTTATCCTTTGAGAGTGAATGGCAGATTTTCCATGCTATGAAGATGAGACAAGCAACTGTGAGTAGTATCTTTCTTTACACCTGAGGGAAGAGAGGTGCCAGGGTGAAGCAGGATTAGGCAATGACACCCATAATGATGAGGAAACAAGTAACATTTCAAAGCTCCTAGTAATATACCAAGTGCTCTTGGCATGTAGTATCTTACTTATTCTTCTGACCAATTCTATAGGTAGATATTTCTATCCCATTTTATAGATGAGGAAACTGAGGCCCAAACCCAGAGAGCTAGATTCAGAAGAAAGGGTGGGCAAGGAAAAAGTTATGATATGGGAAGGGGAGCAACTGTTAGACCAGACCTATTGGTCTATGTGTCTCTGAGCAACACATTGTGTGGTGCCTATTACATCAGGATCGGTACTTAATATTTACTGGGGAAAAAAATCCCTCAGCTCCTTATCTTCAGGGTTCTTTACAGAATCCTCAATTTATGACAGTCTATCCCAGATATTTGCATTTAAATCAGCCCACGTGGGGTGAGGCTGGTGGGAGTGTGGTGCGTGCAAACCTAAACCTTGCCACTCAAAGCACGGTCTACCAAGCAGTGGTCGTGGAACCTGAATTTGTCAGACATGTGTAATCTCAGGCCCCTCCTCACACACACTGGCTCAGGACCTGCATTTTCACAAGATTCCAAGGCTCTGCATACACATGGAAGTCTCAGAAGCAGTGCTCTGAGAGTTTTTTAAAAAGAAAGATTTGTCTTAGGCTGTGTGGAGGCCCGATGCCAAACCTATGGGCCCTGAAACAGGTCTTCAGCTCAGTTCTGTTCACGAAAGTGACTCAAAGAATATTGGCTGATGGCAGAGGCTATCTAGGGACTCTTGGAAATTCAGGTGTGAGATCAGAGAACTTCGGCCCTGCCAACTTTCTTTTTCTTGCTCTATTCCTACTTCTACCTACACCCAACTCCATCATATTGTAAAGTTCCAAGGTGGGATCTGTTGGAGGACTTCTAGAGGAATCTTCTAAGCAGAGAACAGCTGAGCTCCAGCTGCCACTATCAGCTTCCAAGAAAAGACAAGAACCACGAAGACAAAAACAATGCTACATTTGGGAAGTAAGGGCAGGAGGATGGTGAGAGGAGATGGTTTCTCCTCATGCTTTTTATAGAAGTGCATTTTTGCTTCAAGAACTGACAGGGTTCTTAGAAAGGGTGTAGCCCAACCTCCTTGTTTTACCTGTGAGGGAACCAAAAGTTTTCACCGCAACCACACAGCTATTGGCAAGGGCAGAGTCCAGGGTCATGTGTGGCTCTTCAGTTTCCAGACCCAGTCCCGCTCCACACCACATGGGACGCGAGGGTGGTTATACTACTCATCATCATTTCCAGCCCCTTCTAGCAAGCCTTCCTTCACACCTTCACCTGCACCTCCTTCAGAAGTAAGAAAGCTCCTCTCCAGACACTCCTATAGTTGGGTTCTGGATACAATTGGGGTTACTTGGAGTAGATGTGCTCCCAGGATATCTGAAAGTGGAAGTTAGCACAGAGCACATTTCTACTCTTTCTGTTGGCAAACCTGGGGATGGCGGTGAGATGCTACAGCACAGCCACGTGGGAGTCAAGAGGCGAAGGACACTTGCCCTTGCCAGTGCAGACGGAGGACAAGAGGTGTGGTTCTGGGGAAACAGTTGAGACCACGAGGTTTTCTGATCCCTGACCTGCATCAAAGATACCCCAGAAGGCAGCTTCTCGATTCCCAACCTTTCTGACGATGGTGAGGCAACAAACAGCTCCTGGAAGGCGATTCCTCCTACCTTTCTGATAATTTGGTAAGCACATAACTCACATGACATTAAATCCTTTTGTGCTTCAAGTGCCCAGGGCACTTCTATTTTCTGCTGCTGATACATTTCACTCTCCTAAGTGTGAGCCATATATTCACAATTAATCATGGTCAGGAGGAGCTCTGTGAAGACCCATTTTTCTCCTTTTCTCTCTGAATATGAATGCACATTATTTGAAACACAAACATTTTTCACAATGTATTCTTATTTTAGAATGTATATTATGTCATCACCTGAACTTCCTGGAACTGTAGGATACTGGAATACAAACATTGTCACATCTCAAAACTTTAGGCATCAGGAGAAATACCAGATGTTTCATTCAGTTTGAAATTAGGGTGCCTGGCGAAAGAACAAACACACCTGACTCAAGAAGAGTTACTGGAGGATAGAACATTTAATTTTTTTCTTCTTAATATTTGTATGAGATATTTCTATTTTTTTTTAAATGTTTATTTATTTCTGAGAGAAAGAGAGCACAGGCAGAGGCAAGGCAGAGGGAGAGGGAGACACCGAATCCGAAGCAGGCTCCAGGGTCTGAGCTGTCAGCACAGAGCCTGACATGGGGCTCGAACTCACATACTGCAAGATCATGACCTGAGCCGGTGGGACGGTCAACTGACTGAGCCACCCAGGTGCACCATGAGATATTTCTAATGCTGAGTACTTTCTTGCTTTGTCACAGTATAGCATGCATTTATTCATATGGCACATTTGGCCCAGAAAGTGGTTTGTATTAAAGTCCATGTAATGGTTTGAAGTTAATCATTTAGAGAAAAAATTTATTCCAAAATTCTAGCTTATTTTAATAATAATGATAATAGTAAGAGCAACAATGACTGCTATTTACTGACATCTTCCTATGCTCCAGTCACTGTGCTAAAACGCCTTTTATCTCATGCATTGGATGTTTCCATAGGGTAGATGTTATTGTTCCCATTTTACAACTGATGACACTGAGATTGAACACCTTCATGGTCACACAACTGGTAACTGACAAATCTAGCATTTGAAAACCTAGACCTTTTTGACTCCCAAGTTCATAACCATTCCAACTTTGTCTCCCAAAATAGCACCTGTTGGAGAGAATAGGGTTTCACGGAGTTTTGAGAAGTTCAGGCTGTGGGCTGCAAATTCTAATGTAACTAAAGGGTGTTAAGAGGATGGATTTTTTTTTTCTTTTGAATCTTATTTCTTTTCCTGATGAAAATTTGGGTCATGTAAAATTTTTATATATGTCCAAATTCATGGAGTTCTAGGGGGAAGGAGCCGGTAATGCATACCCACAAGAAAATAAATTAGACCAAAGTAGAAGGACAGGAAATTTTCCTTTTTGTTTCTCTCTTGACTACCTGAGGATTCTGGGCCATTCACATTTTTGCAGAGTTTCAAGAGGACCTGACACTAGGTGAATCTCACTCTTGGCGTGGAAAGAACTCACACGCAGAGGGGTGTATGGTACAAACTCATTAGTCATCAAGAAAACCTCTTCTTCACCTGCACCCACAGAATGGCTCTGTGCACATTCCTGCAACATCCCTCGTTTCCAGTGCTGTGCTAAGAAACACATCAGACAGACGCTCCCTTGTCTATTCAAATGATCTTTCCTGTTTGCTTGACGCTTTTGACAAAAAAGGATGGGAGGCAAAACTCTGCCACCCACAGCAAAGTGCTTCATTCACCTGGGCATTGGAGTCAATACCTTGGCAGCCGAGTGCTGGAAGGGGCTGGGTTCAATTTTGAATGTTGTCCAGTACTCAAGCCACGCAGTTAATCACACCCAGAGGCTGACTTCCCTTCCCAGGTTACGAACGTCACGGAGGGATCAGGGGTCAGGGGTCCTCGTTGCATCATCCGCTTTTTGCAAGAACGGCTGACACCAATGGTGATTTCCCCGTGCGCAGACTGGTGGCCCCCCGAGAGGATGGGGCCCCCAGAAGCTCCACTTCCATCTGGACCTTGCGCTCCCAATCAAACACAACCCACTTGGCGGGCGGTGCAGAAACCAGCTAATGCAGCTCTCGTTGACCCTTCAGACTCGACCTTTCTCCTGTAATCTCTAATCTTGTTTTTAATAAATGTTTAACTTCTGGATTAATTTCCATGATTTCTGAGGGTAATTTTTCACAACTCAGATAATGCGTTCTACGTGCTTGCTGAGCTGTTGCTGCACTCAACACTGTAAACACTTCAGACTGCTGTTGTCTTCCTAATACTCTCCCTTATTATGTGGGCTTGCGTCGTCAATGAAATTTCGTCTTTATTCTTTCTGCCATCTGTATAATCGCCAGAGTTTAGAAATACTTGCGCCTTCCTTTCTTTGCCTCTGGGAGAAGAATTGTTTGTTCAACCTTCACTAAATTAGTATTTTTCTGGCTTCTTATCTCTCATTTCTTGAGCAGTGGTATATAATTAACTCTGAAATTTTAATGTTTTTCACTTTCCTGCCTTTTTTTTGGCAATTCACCTGCTTTCTACTTTCTTCCTCTCCATCTGCTGATCCCAGGGAGGGGTACTTCTCGCCCACATCATTATTCTATTTGTTTTTTAAAAGGCTCTGTGGTTTGTTGGAAGAAGAAAATGTTATCTGCTGCCACAGAGCCTGACTGGTCTCCTTTGTCATTTTGCCCGAGTTCCTTGGGTCACGTCTCCTATCCTCTGTACGTGGCCATGGGACTCGGAGGCGCCGTGTAATGCCATAATGGAACCACATTTAAAAGCCGGACGGATTCCTCAGAGTACTGCTGCTCTAATATGCTCCCATTACCGGCGTGTGTCGATATGTGCCTGAGACAGCAAAACTGCTGGGAGGGTATCTGAAAACAACGGAGAACATCAGGATGATATGGATCTTGGCATATTTTTTCCAGTGTTTCTTTTTGCCTCCTGCCGTACCACAAGCAGCCTTATTTTATTTTTTTGTTTTGTTTTGCTCTTTATTATGTTGCCTTTTCTTATAATAGCAAGTGATTTAAACAAGAAGTCTTGTGATATGATTTTCCAATCACTTATATACAGCTTTTAAAACACAAGCTGAAGAATGCTGCGCATACAGTCATACATTTTATTATTGTTTTCCTTTTAAGCTTGTAACTTGAAAATTATTCTAGGGGCACCTGGGTGGCTCAGTCGGTTGAGCGGCCGTCTTCGGCTCAGGTCATGATCTCATGGCTTGAGAGTTCGAGCCCTGCATCAGGCTCGCTGCTGTCAGTGATGGAGCCCACTTGGGATCCTCTGTCCCCCTCTCTCTGCCCCTCCCCAGCTCGTGCTCTCTCTCTCTCAAAAACAAATAAATATTAAAAAGAAAATTATTCCAGTCTTTCCCTCTTTTTTAAAATTTACAATATTGTTTACATTTGCATTACTATTTTCACATACTAACATACAGAGATCATGTGTCCATGCTTATAAATATCACTTTTCATGTGATTTTGAAGAGGTCGAATTTGCCTTTTTTAGGACCTTAGGTGTCAGTGACCACCCTGTGTCCTCCGAGGACCATGCAGTTACTGGGTGCTCCACCAACATTTGAGGACTGGATGTGAATTGAATCAATGCATTCAATGGAAAAAGTCAAATGGTAGATTGCAGTGGTCTGAGGGGGATATGAAGAAACCAGATTCTGAGCATCTAAAGGTATCCCACATTTTTTTTAGTTTCCTGTTTTTCTTGTTGTTTAATTTCTTTAGAACAAGGAGAACATTTTCAAACCTCTAATCAGTGGTGATGAGTGTCCTAGTCAGACCAGAGAAGATGGGAAGCTGGTTCTCAGGATCAGCATTGGCATGTGATTTGGGTATTTATCTCTCTGAGATGATTTATGCCTGGACCTACCTGGAAGTCTGCAGGTTGGACCACATGTTCTCTTGAGGTCTTTGCCAAGCCAATATTTTTCGAATTCCTTGGTAAAATGTTAGAATTACCAACTCACACTTGCTTTAGATAAAACTCGGCAGACAGTGGAGATATGAAGGGAAGTTACCCTGCATCACCCTAAAAGCTTACAATTTGCCTTTCTTCTACAAGTGGATAAGATCAACCCTTTAGTATCATGGTATTTTAATTGCTCTGAGATAATAATTTTTGAAGTGTGAGTCAGATCCTATCATTTCCCAGTTGTAATGCTCCAATGTCTTCTTTTGCAAATGGGATAAAATCTAAACCCTTTACTGTGGCTCTGCATTGCTCTCCACCACCCAGGACTCTGTTCATGCTGGTCTGTGTTTTACTCATCTTCAGTGGCACCCGAGGGTTCCTAGCAGTTGCTCTCTTCTAGGGAATATGCCTTAAATTCCCCTGGATTGATGTTTGAAAATATGATTCCCACCTGCCCTTCCTCTCCTCCACCTTCTGAAATGAAACTTTTCTGGGAGTGAAGCCCTGGGGTAGGTATAATATTTTGAAGCTTCCAGTAGATTCTGATACACAGCCACATTTGGGACCTACTGCCTCACAGGGAAGCCTCTGGACCTGGCTGCTGGCCTGCCCCCACATGGCTGGAACCATTTTCCTTATCATTCAGGGATGTTGTTAACTAGCCTAACTCTTCAAAATCTGGGCCAAGGAAAAGAAGGCACAGAGACAGAATTTCCCTTTCCCATCTACCTGGGGCCCTGCCATTTGACCTCCTGCTTCCAGTCTAAGGTGCAAGCCCCACTGCTCTAAGAGAGCCAAGTTCCATGACCTTCTCTCCTACCCTCGGCCCTGCCTGCAGAGGTGATCACATAGAACTTCTCAGTGATCCTGGTGTCCCTCACCATCCCTGACACAGAAGGTGAATCCTCTAGGATCTCCTGAGGAACATGACCTCTGGAAGCTTTGGGGTGCTCACATCACCACGCCAGCACCCACTGCTCAGACTTTTGTTCTTTGGTGGAAATTCACTATTCAAAAGTAAACGATTCAGTGGCGTTTAGTACAATCATAATGTTGTGTGACCATCACCTCCATCTAGTTCCAAAACATTGTCATTGCCCCCAAAGAGACCCCATAACCCTAAGCAGCCACACCCCACCCCTCTCCCCACAGCCCCCAGCAACCACCATCTGATTTCTGTCTCTATGGATTTACCCATTCTGGACATTTGGGCAGGGAATGCAGGAATTGCTCCGGCCCAGCTTAGACACTGCCCTTGCAGGAGACTAGCGCCAGCCACTCTTCCAGTTTACTTTACCCTGAACCAGTAAGCTGTGGCTGGTGGGGGACTGGGCTGAGGCCAGGTCACAGGGCCTCCTAGGCAGGAGGGGCTGTTGACTGTGTAACTTCTCTCGGAAGCAAGGGTGAGAAAGCATGCCAATATGATATCCATAGAACAACGCTTGAAAATAATTTGCCGAAGTCTGCTTTGCTAGAGAGAGAACTGAGAAACCAAAGAGCCTGAGTAGAGAAAAAATGAAGAATAGGAACACCGAGGAGACAAGTTTTACAGCTTAGTGGTTTTCCAAGTGGCTGAACCGGGTGGTTCACAAGACTTGGCTGTAACAGAGGTACCTACACTTTGGTATATAACAGATTCTCCTGTGTAGTGGCTTAAAAATACAGATTTCCTGGATTCAGCTTCCTTGGATGGGGCAGAAGTTCTGCTGGGAATCTATATTTTAAAAATATGCTCCTTTGATGATTGGTGATGCACACCAGAATTTGAGGAAAACTACCCTATGGGAATTTTCAGTAACAGGAGATTTAAAACAATGGAGAATCAAGCCTTTACCCTGGTGCAAAAGTTCCTTCTCAACTGCCTGACATCTGTTCTGGTTCTGGGGTGTAATTATAGCAAATGAGAAATTACAATGCAGTTTGAAGCTTAATAATCATAATGGTAATGATAATAATTATGATATAATAAAAAGGCAGTCAGGTGCTAGGAATGGAAAGGGATACAGCCATGTAAAAGAAGAAAGGAATCCAAATTCTAATTAGGAACTTTCAAAGAGGACTTCTGAGCCAACAGGGAATAACAGGGAATAACGGGGAATATACCTGGAAATACCTGGAAAAGGCTGGACAAAACAACAGGTGGTCAGACACAACATTATATCAGTTTTTCCCTCTACATATACTAGCAATGAACTATCAGAGGTTGAATTAAAACAAAAAAAACATGCTATTTATTATAACATCAAATTATAAAATAGGACTAAATATGACAAGATGAACAAATCAGGTAACCTGAAAACTACAAAACACTGCCGACAGAAATGAAAGAATAGCTAGATAAATCAAGACACATGCTGCTGTAATTGTGGGTCAACATGTCAATCAAAATTCTTGGGGGATCTTGTGGGGTGCCTGGGTGGCTCAGTTGGTTAAGCATCCAACTTCAGCTCAGGTCATGACCTCATGGTTCATGGGTTCAAGCCCCACATCAGGCTCTGTGCTGACAGCTCAGAGCCTGGAGCCTGCTTCTCTCTCTCTGCCCCTTCCCTGTTCATGCTATCTCTCTCTCTCTGTCTCTCAAAAAAAAAAAAAAAAAAAAAAAAATTCTTGTGGGATTTTGTAGAAATTGATAAACTAAAATTCATATGGAATTGCAAGGACCTAGAACAGCCCAAACAGCTTTTAAAGAGAAGAACAAAGTTGGAAGACTAACACTACCTGACTTCGAGACTTATTTTAATGATACAATATTCAAAACATATGGTATTGCTACAAGACAGACAAACAGATCAATGGAACAGAATATAGAATGTTCCAGAAATGAGATGCACATATATACGGATAACTTTTTTCTCACAAAGTTGCAAAGGCAGTTCAGTGGAGAAGGGAAGGTACCAAACCACTGGATTTCCACATGCCAAAATTTCAACTTGGATCTGTACCTTGCACCAAAAAGAAAAATTAACTCAAAATGTAGTAGGCCTAAAGGCACACCTGAAATTGTAAAACATGTAGAAGAAAACATAGGAGACAATTTTGCAAGCTTAGGCTAGGCAAAGATTTTCTTAGATAGGACACCAAAACACAATCCATAAAAAACAAAACAAACAAACAAAAAAACCAAACTTGGTCAACAGAACTTCACCAAAATTAAAAACTTCAACCCTTCAAAAGATACTGTTAAGAGAATGGAAAGACAAACCACAGTCTGGGAGAAAATATTTGCAAATCGTATATTTGATAAAAACACTTGTATGCATAATATGTAAAGAACTTTCAAAATTCAGTAAGAACACAGCTAAATTTTAAAAATGAGCAAGAGATTTGAGCAGACACTTGGGAGAGGAAGACACATGTTGACAAATAAGCATATGAAAAGATAGATATTCAATATCATTATCATAATTGAAATGCAAGTTAAAATTACAATGAGATACCACTATTAAAATGACTACAATTGAGGGGCGCCCTGATGGCTCAGCCAGTTGAACATCTGACTCTTGATTTTGCCTCAGGTTGTGACCCCAGGATTGTGGGATCAAGCCCTGCGTCGGGCTCTGTGCTGAGCGTGAAGCCTGCTTAAGCTTCTCTCTCTCTCTCTCTCTCTCTCTCTCTCTCTCTCTCTCTCTCCCTCTTCTTGCCCCTCCCCCCTTCTCTCTCAAAAGAAAAAAAAAAAGAAGAAGCAAAATTGAAATGATTAACTATAGCAAGTGCTGGTGAGAATGCAGATCAACTGGAACTTTCCATACAATGTTGATGGCAATGTAAAATGGTACAATGGCTTGGAAAACAGTTTGGTGGCTTCTGAAAAAGAAACCATATAGCTATCATATGATACAGCCATTCTATTCCTATGTATTTTGCTGAGAGAAATGAAAACATATGCACATAAATTGTGTAGCATCTTTGTCTGTAACAACCCCAACCTGGAAACAGCCCACATTTCTCAACATCTGAATAGAGAGACAGTCTGTGGTATATCAATTCAATGGAATGCTATGGAACAATAAAAAAGGATCAATTATTGATACTAGAAACAACTTAGGCAAATGTCAAAGTAATCATGCTGTGTGAAAGAACAAGAGTACCTATCGTATGATTCTGTTTATGTGAAATCCTGGAAAATACAAATTATCGTGACAAAAAACAGACCAGTGTTTGCCTGAGTGTGTGGGGTCAAGGTGGGAGAGATTACAAAGGGATATGGGGCAATTTAGGAGAGCAACGGATATGTTTATTTAGTTTGATTGTGAGAATAATTAAACAGGTATATACATGTGTCAAACTTATCAAATTGTGTATTTTAAATGTGTTTGTTTTGTTAATTATATTTTAATAAAGCTACTTTTTAAAAAGGAAGATCTTGTAGACAAGCTCACTTCCTGTGAGTCTTCAATAGCAGCTGGGAGAATAGGTCTAGAGCAGAGTCTGATGACAAAGCAGCCTTCGGTCACTTGGCTGGCCACATGCCACCTGGAACATCTCTCCCAGGGATCCAATCACTTCCAGCACCCACAGAGGCAAGAAAATGTTCCAAAATGTGGCTCTGGCTGTGTCTGGATTATAATTAAAGCTACAAATAACCCAAAATGAATTAAGTCTCCCCAGCTAACGTGTCACTCCTAATTTAATCTAATTGGCCTCTGAATGAGAGTCTCAGCCTGCCTCAGAGGCAAAATTTTCTAAATGAAGTGAATTTAAACTGCTAAGTAATTGCAAACTGGGGGCTTTATGGTTAGAACAATTGTTATTGTTCTTTGATTACTTGCTCAACTGGATTATTCACTCATTACCATTGGAACCACTGAGACTTTGAAGTGGGGCCCTTGTAGCACGTAAATAAAGCATTTTATAAGACAAACCAGAAGGGAGGGTCGCCCAAACCAGCTTGGCCTTGGGGAGCTGTTGATTATGTTGATTTTATGAGTGTTTGGAGAATCTTAAAGCATATTTCATGAACAAATGAACAGCCTGTACCACCCATTCAAATAACTGGTGGCTTACTACCCCTGCGTTTGGAGGCATCAATTTTTATTTAGCCCCAGGATCTAAGCAATGAGCTTTGAAGTCATCCCATTTAATCAAATTAACTTACTGTTCAACAGTTTTGACCTTAAGATGCAACTGTCATACCTGGGTAGACCCCCTACAGCAGCCGTGGGGAGAAAAAAAAAAAAAAAAAAGATCTGTGTTCTAGACAATTTCTCATCCCCTGTGTTATATGGACATGTTGCTGCACATCTCTGAAACCCAGGCATGGAAGTTCTGTGGGAAAAGTATCAGCTTTGCAGGAAGAACCCACCTGCTGTGACTGTTGCCCAGTTAACTTCTTCTTGCATGAATCATTGAATTTCTTTGGGCTTAAGTTCCCTCTTGAGCAGGAATGGCCACCTCGCGGAGCTGCTAGAGAGACTGAACATGATCAGTTATGTGAAACATTTCATACTTGTGAATGCTGTTATTTTCCTCATCTGTAACAAAGGAATTCAATCAGGGGATTTGAAGAGTCCCTGTGTTAGTTTCTGTAGCTGCCATCACAAGGTACCATGGCCTAGGTACCGACAGAAATGTATTTCCTCACATTTGTGGAGACTAAATCTGAAAATCAAGGTGTCAGCAGGGCTGCGGTTCCTTTAATGGCTCCAGGGGAGAACCTTTCCTGGAAGGAGTCAGCTCTGCATGCTCCTCAGTTTGGTGGCCACATCATTCCAGGTTTTGCCTCTCTCTTCATATCACCTTCTTCTCTGTATGTCTCAAATCTCTTTCCGCCTTTCTCCTGAAGGGGCACTTGTCCTTGCATTAGGGCCCACCTGGGTAATCCTGGGTGAACTCATCTCAACATCCTTAAATACATCTACAGAGAACCTTTTTCCAAATAAGGCCGCATTCAGAGGTTCTGGGTGGACATATCTTTTGGAAGGAGCCACCATTCAACCCACTACAGTCCTCTTTAGTGCTATTGTCCTCATATTTTGGTCTGGATGTCAACATTTGGTCAAGCTTCAACAAGTTCAAGTTGTCTATTGAGTAGCATAAAAGCTATGATGAATTTTGACATTTTCATATTGTCTGAAAATACGTTTCTTCAACATAGCCATGTAAAAAAATGCATCCAATAATTTGCTATGGTGGGAGGAGGGGCTATGTTGAGAACAAAAATTTATTGATGACAAATTTATGCAAACTGGACAAGGAAGTAAAACTTTCCAGCAGCCCGTGGCACCATAACAACAACAACAAAATGTGTGGCCAGCAGGAGTTGTATTCAATTATTAAGGAAGTAGAAGGAGCAATTGTCAGCACTGAGCCAAGTTTGCCAGAATTGGTGCCTCTTGGTTAATAACTTTTGTATTTCTCCTTCAGCTGGTTGATGTCTACTAGTCTTAAAAGCTTCTGTGGAGGGGAGCCTGGGTGGCTCAGGCAGTTAAGCATCTGACTCCTGGTTTCATGACCCACGGTTCATGGGTTCAAGCCCCGCATTGGGCTCTGTGCTGACAGTGTGGGGCCTGCTTGGGATTCTTTCTCTCACTTCTCTCTTTGTCCCTCTCCCATGCTCTCTCTCTCTCTCAAAATAAATAAATAATGTTCTGAAAAAAAAGTTTCTGTTGAAAATAGAAAGAGGAAGATGTTGGAAAGAATGCTCATAATAGATAGTAACAGCTCACTGAACTTCCTTTGCAGATGGTCATTAGAATTATGCAAGTGTGGGATGTCCCCATGTTCTCTGATCCTCATTTTGGAGAGTGAGCCACTGGGGAAGTCTAAGGATATGGGATGTGTCATAAGAACCACAGTGGCCAGATTTAAATCAGGGCAAAATGGACATTAGGTGAGTTCTCAAATGACCTGTTTTAAAGTATAGGATTAGGGGCGCCTGGGTGGCGCAGTCGGTTAAGCGTCCGACTTCAGCCAGGTCACGATCTCGCGGTCCGTGAGTTCGAGCCCCGCATCAGGCTCTGGGCTGATGGCTCAGAGCCTGGAGCCTGTTTCCGATTCTGTGTCTCCCTCTCTCTCTGCCCTTCCCCTGCTCATGCTCTGTCTCTCTCTGTCCCAAAACTAAATAAACGTTGAAAAAAAAAAATTAAAAAATAAAGTATAGGATTGGATCCATAGCATGAGTCATAAAAGTGGCTGGATTTCATATTCCCTCCACACTGTGGATGAATAAGGTCAGGATAGATTCTTCTTTCCTCCCTTCCTCTGGATCCTCCTAGACATGGATACTGGGAAATTGCTGGGTTGGTGACCACCCTGATATGTCCTCTCTGTACTTCTTATATCTCCTAGACCACCGCCCATGCTGTCCCAGTTAATGACTCAGTCTCAGAATATCAACTCATCATTACTTGGCTGGCAGAAGAACTCAACTTCTCTGATCTCCATTCCAAGAAGGTGGTTACGTGCACAACGAGTCTATGTTTTCTGAGGGCTCTGGAGGTGGGTAGCCTAGACCTTAGGGGGAAGAGAGCTCTGTCTCTGAGGGCTGTGCTCTTGGGACTCATGCTGCATGTTTCTAGTTTTGCATCTCCAGCTCTATTCTCCATCCTTCCCCAGATGCTATAGGCCTTGGGAAGCTGAACTATAATACAGCATCAAGGATTCCCTTGCTCTCTGGCTTCCAGTTGGGTTCAGCCAATGTAGTGTCACAGAGAGAGGGAGGAAAGTAATGTTGGGGCATTTTATTCATGTTCCTTCAGGGTCACTGTCATCCCTCCACCCCTGGTCTCAGCTCCTGACTGGCAGCCTCCTCCACCCTGCCCTCTTTGTGGTAAGGAGGTCCTGGTAACCTTCAGGCCTAGGAATAGTAATGAAGTCCTTCCAGTCCTTACTTGCCCTAGAGTATTGCATCCTCTCTTGTGTCTTACTTTTCCTCTGCACAAAGCCTTGTCAAGAGTCCCTTTATGTAATTCTTCTGAAATCACCCTGAGTTGAGTGTGCCATCTTTCTCCATAGAGATCTGAACTGATGCAGCCCCTTCATTTATAAAAATTAAATAAAATAATATCCATCTCATAATGTCTTCAGGATTAAATCCGGTAACACACGAAAATCACTCAGCATAATAATGAGCACATAGTTCTCTGCTCAGTAAATGACAGCCCAAGACATATTTCAGAGTGGAGTTGGTATGGCACTCTGATTAATAGTATGGAGCATCAATTCAATTCAGTTCAGTCCTACCAAGATTTACTAAGCTCCCACTAGGTACAAGGCAGTTTCATGATCATTTCAAGGTTTTGGAAACATCACTTTGGATGCCACACAGGGAATAGGGTAGATAGAAGAAGACCAGTGAGGGGTTTTTGCCATAGCCTGGATGAAAGATGGTAGCTTGGGCTGGACTGGCACCAGAGAAGCTGAAGAGAACTGGACCAATCCTAAAGGCATGATGAAGATAAAATGAATAAGAAAATTGAGGGTGGACTGAATATAGAGAATGAGGGAGGAGGGTATCAAAGAAGAAACTTAGGTTTCTGTTTGTTGGTCATGTCATCATCCAAGAGATAAAATATTGGGCTGAAGATCTGGTTTGGTGTGGAGGGGGTGGGAAGACCATGAGTACAGTCTTGGGTTTGATCAAGGTAGGCATCTAGGTAGGGAAGTCAAGAAGCAGTTGGAGCTGATGACACCAAATGCTGACAAGATGTGAAACCATAGGAACTCTCATGTGTAGCTAGTGGGAATGCAAAATGGCACAGCCACTTTGGAGGGCAGTTTGGTGATTTCTCACAAAACTATACATACTCTTACCCTGTAATTTAGCATTTACACTCCTTGGTATTTATTCAAAGGAGTTGAAAACTTAGGTCCACCCAAAAATCTGCACAAGGACATTTATGGCAACTTTATTCATAATTGCCAAAACTTGGAAGCAATCAACATGTCCTTTAGTAGGTGAATGGATAAATAAACTGTGCTACTTCCTGACAATGCAATATTATTTGGCACTAAAAAGAAAAGAGCTATCAAGCCATGAAAAGAAATGGAGGAAGCTTAGATGAATATTACTAAGTAAAGAAGCCAATCTGATATGGCTACATACATATTACTCTAATTATATGGCATTCTGGAAAAGGCAAAACTGTGGAGACAGTAAAAGAGATTGGTTGCTATCAGGGATCAATTGTTGGGGGGAGGGATGAATAGGCAGAACACAGAGGATTTTTAGGGCAGTGATAATTCTCTATGTGATACTGCAATGATGGATATATGTCATTATTCATTTGTCCAAACCATGAGATGTACAATACCAAAAATGAACCCTAAGGTAAACTAAGGACTTTGAATGATTATGATGTGTATATGTAGGTACATCCTTGGTAACAAATGTACTGTTCTGGTGAGTGATGCTGATAATGGGATAGGCTATGCACGTGTGGAATAGGGTATATGGGAAATTTCTATACCTTCCTGTCAATTTTGTTGTGATCTTAACACAGCTCTAAGATATAGGCTTAGCAAAACAGGGGAGAAATTGGATATATGGATCTGGAGCTCTAAGGGGAGATGTAAGATGGAGACTGGATTTAGAAGCCATAAGAAAACAGATGGTAATTAAGATCATGAGCTAGCCTTGGGAGACCACCCACTGAGAGGGTCCATGAAGAACTCGAGAGGTAACAGGAAAAGCAGGGGAGGGTGTGACAAACTCCGAGAGTTGCAAGAAAAAGGGTGTATGTCGGGTATGTGTTCCTAAGAAGTCAAGAGGAGAACTGAAAATTATGTGTTAAGTTTAGTAACATGGAAGTCATCAGTGACATGACCCTGGCAAGAGTTCTTTCAATGGGCGAATAGAAGTGAAAGTAACCTTTTTTCCATTTTCTCAAGAGATTTGACCGTGCAACTGTAGCTGGAGAGGAGTAAGGGGGTTAAAAGAAGGATTGTGAAGGGTGCCTGGCTGGTTCAATCCATAGAACATATGACTCTTGATCTTGGGTTGTGAGTTTGAGCTCCATGCTGGATGTAGAGATTACTAAAGAAAAAGAGAGAGAGAGAGAGAGAGAGAGAGAGAGAGAGAGAGAGACAGAGAAGGATTTTGGTTTCCTTTTAAGATGTGAAGGATTTGAACATATTTAACTGATAATGAGATGGATCCATCTGAGAGGAGGTAGGTGAATATGCAAGAAGGAGAAAGGGGAGGTGGGGCAGAGTTTACTGAGAAGGTCAGTGGATGGGCTCCAAAACTCAGATGTAGAAGTGGCTTTACAAAGAGGGAAGGAGAACTGGTTGCAGAAGATGTAGTTAGATTTCTAGCTGAGGCAGGAGAAGTTAAAGAATTGGTTGGGGCAGATATAGTTAGATTTCTAGCTGAGGCTTTTAGTAAATCAGTGAAGGACGAGGTGAGTGGCTGGAAGTTTTAGAATAGGTGAGTGAACTGGGTGGAGACATGTCCAACAGTGTTGAGAGAAAAGTGTCGCCTTATGAATTTATGGTGAACTCCAGGTATCCAGTTGGTGTGACCTCCAGCGGTGCCCAGTGGGGAGAGCAGATGGTTGAGCGTATCTAGGGGGAGGTGATGGAAGACAGGAAGGTAAGGCATTGAGAATATTGCCAAGAAGGATGCTGAATTGATGCCTTTTGGGATCTACGCTGGAAAAGGAAGGCTGGAACAAAGAACTGGATTAGGAAAAAATAAAAGATGACGAGCAAACCTGAGTTCACTCGCTCTGTGAATGTTTCCCCAGTTGTCTTGGGGAGAAGAGATTCTCGCCAGGATGCCCCCCGGTTCTTCAGGCATCCATGGAGATATTACCCCTCACCCAAGGCAGTGGTTGTTTGTGTTTATGATGCTCAACAAAACTTTGCTGAACCTACTACATGCTGCCAAAGACTAAAGCAGAGTTATCAGAGCCATTCATAAATAGAATGATTAATCATAACCATAAGTCATAATAATGCTGAGTTTTTTACTTGCCAGGCAAGGGAACACACCAGTGAAGAAATTCACTGACATGGTTTCTGGGAGGAGGAAACTTGGGGTTTGTGTTTTAAGAATTAGGAAAAACAGGGGCGCCTGGGTGGCTCAGGCGGTTAAGCGTCCGACTTCAGCTCAGGTCACGATCTCACGGTCCGTGAGTTTGAGCCCCGCGTCAGGCTCTGGGCTGATGGCTCAGAGCCTGGAGCCGGTTTCCGATTCTGTGTCTCCCTCTCTCTCTGCCCCTCCCCTGTTCACGCTCTGTCTCTCTGTGTCTCAAAAATAAATAAAAAACGTTTAAAAAAAATTAAAAAAAGAATTAGGAAAAACAGGGGCAACTGGGTGGCTCAGTCAGTTAAGTGTCCAACTCTCGGTTTTGGGTCAGGTCATGATCCCACGGTTTGTGAGATCGAGCCCCGCACCCAGGTCTGTGCCAGAGCCTCCTTGGGATTCTTTGTCACCCTCTCTCTTTGCCCTTCCCCTACTCATTTTCTCTCTCTCTCTCTCAAAATAAATAGATAAGCTTTAAAAAAAAAAAAAGAATCAGGGGCACCTGGTGGCTCAGTCAGTTAAGCGTCTGACTTCGGCTCAGTTCATGATCTCACAGTTCATGAGTTCCAGCCCCGAGTTGGGCTCTGTGCTGACAGCTTAGAGCCTGCAGCCTCCTTCAAATTCTATGTCTCCCTCTCTCTCTGCTCCGCTCCCGCTGATGCTCTGTCTCTCTCTCCTTCAAAAATAAATAAAAACATTAAAAAAAAAATAAAAAAAAAATCATCCTCTCTTTAAAAAAAAAAAAAAGAAAGGAAAAACCAGTTTCAAGGTGGCTATGCTAATTAAATATTGACAATAGTACCCTGGATAGGATGGTTTAGAAAAAGTCCTATTGTTCTTTGGTCACAAAGGAGTCTTCAGTGACTGCCATTATGGGCCTAGCGTCTAGGGTCACATCAGCTGGTGAGAACCAGTTGAGGGGAAGCAGCATTCAGTTTTGCTATCTCCTCAGCAAGTCCTGCTCTTAAGTGAACACATTTTCTTTCACGGTACAGTGTGTTGTTCCATGCCCTGGAGAAGCAAAGGCAGTTCCTGCCGTCCCTGGAGCTTATAGCCCAGTGTGGAGGGCAGAAGGGCAAGAGCAGAGTAGGAAGAAAATAATGGAGGAGATCCAGGCAGCAGGAGGGACCACAAGAGGGTAGCTGACCCAGCACAGGGGCTGGGCCTCTGGAGACCGGTCTGGTGGAAGGAAATTACCAACGACTAGTGAGCTGGTGGAGGTGGGTGACGGTTTCAGTGAGGAGGCAGCGGGTGGTCCAGCCTTGAGGCTGGAGAGAGCCAAGCCTCACACGAGACCTGGATTTGGAGAGTCTGGGAGCCAGACAGGCTGGGCATGGGCTCTGGAGTGAGCCCATCTGAGTTAGAACCTGGTTCCCCTGCTTATTAACTGTGTGACCTTGGGAGAGCGACTTAACTTCTCCAAACCACAATCTCCTCCTTTGTCAAAGGGCAATCACAGCTGCACTTAGTCACAAGGCCTTGTGGGATCAAATTGATAATTGGTTTGAAAGCACACTTAGCATGATGCTAGGCGTGTAAAACACACTCAACAAATAGCAGCTATTATTATTACACAGGGTCAAAGAATGTAAGAGAAGGAAGGAATCTGGCAAAAACATGTAGTTCTACCTCCTTGTTTTTCAAAGAAATTAAGTGACATTCCTAAAGTGAGTTGGTTTCTAGATGAGCCGGTCCTGGAATCCGGGTGTTCACTTTCTCAGTCTCATCTGATGATAAAGAAGCAATATGCTTAGTGCTTGGGCTCAAATCCCCACTCTGATAAAAGATACTAAGTGACATTCCTAAGGTGAGCTGGTTTCTGGCCGAGCTGGTCCTGGAATCTGGGTGTTTCCTTTCTCGGTCTCATCTGATGATAAAGAAGCAACATGTATAGTGTTTGGGTTCGAATCCCCACTCTGCTACTTACTACTCCATGGCATGAGACACCACAGTAAACCTGTCTAAACTTCTGCTATAAATCGGGTTAAACACCTCATTACGTTGTGGGAACCTCCTGAGTAGATCAGCACCTACGTACCCAATTCATCATAATTCTCCTTATATGTTGAAACTCTTACGTAGCCAAAATCCTGGTAAAAAAGGAGGCTCTGCCCTGATCCCCTCCTTTTCAAGAAGGGATTAAACTAGATGACAGGCAGCTAGGACATCAGCAAGAAACCCAGCCAAGGCAGCTTCCTTATGCCTCCTTTGTGACCTTTCTTCTCATTAGCTAAAATGATGAAGCCGTCACACAGAAGCCAGGTCTCAGGTGAGCACCCCGGCAGACCACGAAATGGTCAAATTTCCCTATGCATCCTTTGGTTCGGGGAGTGGCCTTGGAGTTGGTTCAATGTAGTAGGTACAAATTCATTGCCGCAGAGTGAGATGTGGGAGGAAGGGGGAAAGGGCAGGAAGCTGTTCTGCAGCAGCTGGAACACTGGGAGAGGGAGAAGAGGGAGTTCACTGGAAGGAATTGTGGGGTTTGGTGACATGCAGTGGTGGTCTTACACGTCCTGCTCAAGAGCTGGGTTTGTTTTTCCCAGACAGTGGGGGGCCATGAGAGATTCTGGAGTGAGGGAGTGACAAGATTTGAGTGCCTTCAGGGGAGATAAAGCATTAAGGGCAGAGATGGATGATGACAGAAAGGAGACTGGAGAGAAGTAAGGGGATGGGAGAGCTGTTTCAGAAGCAGAACAAATGTGGCCTGATTGGGTGTGCGGCCCAGGAATACAGCAGGGTCAAGACTCCACTGAGGTTGCGGGTCTGTGTGATCAGACAGGTGGCAATGTCATCTTGTCCAAGGGTCCTGCTCGGAGTCCCAGGTTTACTCCACATGGTGTTTGGAGTGTGGGGGCCTCTAGGTAGGTCAGTACCTACGAAGATTATAATTCTCCTTGCACATAAAGGCTCCATGCAGTCAAGACCCTGGTAGAGAAGGAGTCCCCGCCCTGATTCCTTCCTCCCCAAGGTCTCTGCTGCCACTGGCCGGTACAGACTCTAACCCAGACGGTCACGGGAGCCTCCTGCTTGTCGTTTCTTGCCCCATTGTCTCTCCACTTCAATCTACCCTATGTGTTACGACTAGGAAAAGTAGTATCCTGCACATGTTACTCATCATAAAACTTTGATGGCCCTCTGCCGGCCTCAGTGTTGCTTCTCAAACTATCTGGGATGAAGGACCAGTTTTAAAAAACATTTCCAGTCCATCATGGGTCATTGTTTTCATAAAATACCCTAAAAGTTAATTTCCAGAAAAATGAGATAAAAAAGATGTAAAATATACATCCCAAATATTTATTATCAGATTCAATAGACATAAATTTATTCTGTCAAATTGCTATGGCTTTTTGCGCTCAGTTTCTGTATTTGTTATGGGTGGACAGGTGACTTTGCAGAGCAAAGTCACTGCCACCCACAGTGGCAATGGTCTACAGGACAACATTCCAACTCCTTATCCTCTTGTTCAAACCCTCTGTAGTCTCAGGCAAACTGCTCTCCAGGCTTGCTGGCCATTGGTCTCTCATTGACACACTCCACCATGTCAATCTGGCTTGCTCACTGTCCTTCAGATTCATCTTCAGCTTTCTCAGGCTATTTCATGTTCCCCTGGCCCTAGAATGTTCCATCCTGGCTACCAACCCTTGATGCCTATTTAAATTCTAACAGCAGCAGCAGCAGATGTAGATTGAGGATTTCCTAATTTCCAGGCCCTGTGCTTTTACTCATGATTTCACTGAATCTGTCTAACAGGTAGTTACTAACATTCGTAACATCTTTTATAAATCAGAGCAGATCCAGGGTTCTCGCTCTAACAACAATCATCGGCTGAGGAATGGTCACCTATCTGGGCCAGTAAGAATTCAACACCAATTTTTGCTGGAACAAGGGGGAAGAGCTCAGCTATAGAACATGGGTCTGGAAATGCCTGTGGTCATACGCACTACTGTAAGGGGACGGATGTCTGAAAGTGGTAACACACAGAGGAGACGGAAGCTGAGCGATGCAGGGACAGCCCCTGCCTCCAGTCCTGGTCTTCTTTGCTTATTCTAGTGGATGCTGGGATATGCCACCCGGTTCTTCACTGAGGACAAAAAACTTGTCCTCCAGCCCCTGGCACTGTTACCCTGGCAGAAGAGAGCCACCTATCCTGTGTCATGCCCCTTTCCAGGGCAGCCTATAGCTAATGATGGGTTGACCTGGGGATGTAATTGCTGGCCCTCTTGCCCCCAACCCAGGACAACTCTGAAGGGTCATCCCAGCTTAGAGCTCTAGGCAGGGTCTGCTGGGCTCCTTACTGCAACCGCACCGTGGCTCAGCTTCTCCCCTCTGCCCACCCTGGTGCTGCGGTAACCAGCCTGTTGCTAATATTCTCAGGAGGGGTGAGGAAATAGGGCTAATTGCTTTACATAGGAGAATGGACCACTGGGTATGGGGTGGAGCAGATTTGGAGAAGAGGAGGAACCACAGAACTAGAACATGGTTTGGGAAGGAGTTTCAAGAAGTCAGTGGGTCCAAAGCAGGATGGGGAGAACTTCAAAACCTTGCCACAGGAGAAACAGGTGAAGGAAGTGAAAATATTTGGTAGAGAAGGAGAGATTTGGGAAGATTATGACTGCATTCTTCACATATTTACAGGCAATCAAGTAGGGGCTGGATCAAACCCTTCTGCTGGGTCTTCCCTTTGACCCTCTACAGTTCATTCCCACACATTCAGATCAGGTCATATCGCTCTCCAGCTGAAAATCCTCCAGTGGCTTTTCACCATACTATTTATACTCTGTTTTATTCCTTTGAGAGAGACAGAGAGACGGGGAGAGAGAGAGAGAGAGAAAGAGAGGGAGAACCTGAGCAGGGGAGAGGCAGGAAGGGAATCTTCAAGCAGGCTCCCAGCACAGAGCCTGACATGGAGCTCGATCTCACAACCACGAGATCATGACCTAAGCTGAAATCAAGAGTCAGATGCTTAACTGACTGGGCTACCCAGAAGCCACTTGCCATACTATTTATAGAACACAAGTGTCTTTTCAATGACCTGGAGGTCTTTCCTAATCTGGTTCTTGCTTTCACTTTCCCACCTTATCTCTAGTGTATCTTCTCCTCACTTACTCTTCTAGCTGCACTGGCCTTCTTTTTGCTGTTCACTGTATACACCAGCCCATTGCTACCTCAGGACCTTTGCACCAGCTTCTCTCTTTGGCTGTTCTTCTATGAGCTCTTTATTCACTCCTTTCCCTGTTTTGTTCAGTCTTGAACCAAAGGTTATTTCATAAGAAATATTCCCTTAACTAGTTCCTACCTCATTGCCCTGTTTTGTGTCCCTCCTAGGACTCTGCTTCCTGAGATGGTTTTGCTACACCAGCCCATTGCTACCTCAGGACCTTTGCACCAGCTTCTCTCTTTGGCTATTCTTCTATGAGCTCTTTATTCACTCCTTTCCCTGTTTTGTTCAGTCTTGAACCAAAGGTTATTTCATAAGAAATATTCCCTTAACTAGTTCCTACCTCATTGCCCTGTTTTGTGTCCCTCCTAGGACTCTTTGCTTCCTGAGATGGTTTTGCATCTTTGCTTCTTATGTGATTCTGTCTCCTGACTATCTCTCATAGAGAATGCAAACCTGACATGAAAAGAGATATGTCTGTCCTCTTCACCACTGTACCTAAAGCATGTGGTTTGGTTTTGGCACACGGCAGGTGCTCATAACTACTTGTTGAGTAAAATAATGAATGAGCACAGGCTTCAAAAGTAGCTCTAGAGCTGAGAGGTGGACAATCTGTAGAGCAGACTTTTGAAGCTGTAGCTGGCAGGCTCAAAGCCTCACCATGGAGGTGAATGTCACTTAGCAGGGAACCAGTAGGCCACTGGGAATGTGGGGTTTGCAGTCAGATAGATCAGGGTGTACATCTTGGCTCTGCCACTTCCCAGCTGGCCACAAGCCTCGGACAGGTTCCTTGACCTTGAAAAGCCTCAGTTCTCTCATCTGTAAGGATAGGAGTACGAGCTGAAGCCACTCCCTAGGGGCACTGGGATGACTAAACTTGGGAAGCCCTCAGTGAGTGCTGGGCACTTAGCAAGTGCTCAATAGATGTTAGCTCTGCAGTTTGGCTGTTCAGTTTCTGTTGCTTCGAGATTACTGGTCCTACTGCCATTACCTCCATGAGGCCACAAGAGCTGGGGACTCACATGGGGACCGTGCTGCCACAACCCCTTCCCAGGCAACCAGCCGATATTTTGTTCCCTGTCACACTAACTGCCCTGGGGGCCGGAAGAAGCAAGCAGAAGTTCCCTGGGTTCAGGGGTGGGGGTGGGGGTCGTGAGTTACCATCTAGACTGTAACTTGTCCACTTCCTGCCACTGACACAAACCAGAGCTGATCTCCTGGGGTTGGAGCCAGGTGAGGAAACAGTGAGCGGTTTCTTCGCAGGACTTCTAGCTGTTACAAGAGTCCCAATATGGCACACGTTACTCCAATCTGCGCTACTGTGTGAAGCTGAGTGTGTTTTGTGATGAGGCAGCAGGAGAAAGCTGGGGTCCTACTGGGAGCAGCTCTGCCACGGGGGGTGGGGGGGTGGGGGGGGGTGGAACCGGGAGGGAGAGGTCCTGTGTGTAGAGGAGCCCACCTTCCGCTGGTCCTGCACCTTCCTTCCTCTGGCCAACACACAGGTGACGGGTTTATGCATCCTGACCCAGAAAAGAGCTGGTCACAGTCAGCCAACGTGACAGAGGGGACACTATTGCAATAGGTAAATACAGGCTGAGGCTATCATCTCTATGTCCCTTCTGCCCCTTTGTGACGGCAAGGGAAATGTCTTTCTTCTGTTCAGATGACAACAGCAGCTGACACTATCCACATAAAGGAGGAAACACCTACACGGCATGCGCTCACGGCAGCCTGGGCACGGTTCTGCAGCACTTCGCCAGCGTCGCTTGTATAACCCTATGCGGTGGCCAGCATCGTTACCCCCCATTTACAGATGAGTGAAATGCTCCTCAGCGAGGTTAGGAACTTGCACAGGCTTATGCCACCGGCGACGGGCAAGGCCAGGACGGTAACCCAGACGGTCTGGCTCCGGAGTGCGTACTCGATCGCCATGCAAACGGGCCTATGTCTAAGGGGGATGGTTTGCCTTGTCCACGGTGGGCTTCCCGTCACTGTGGTGACAGTCTGATAGGAAAAGATACGATTCAGTAGGCAGAGAGGGAAAGGACAGACCTGAGGTCCCTGGGTGGGGAAAAACACATAGTTTGGAACAATGCTGGGAGGGTCTGACCACAGCAAACCCCCTCCGGCGTCAGGTTCCCCTTAAGAATGTAACAGACACCACCTACTCCCCCTCACGTTCCCTCAGGAATTTGACGAAAGACCTAACTGAAAACAAGTAGACCTTAAAACGTAAGACCCACAAGGAACGGGCCTCACGATGAGAATGAGCCAATCGGGAATGGACGGCCACAGATGCCCCCTCCCCCCCTCAAACGAGCCAATCAGGAATGGACAACCCAGTACCGAGAGCTACCCAGTCAGTAAGGGTAGGACCTGAGAAGGAAAAAGGGGGAAGGGAAGGGGACATGACCAGAACCTTATGAAACAAGGACCCTCGCCTGCAGTCCTCAAGCATTCACTTTCGAATTGCCCTCTCTCTGTAAAGAGAGCTTTCATACTATTCTTCCTTTCTGATCTTATACCCGAATAAACTTGTGCCTGCTGCTCATTTGGTGCCCACCTCGTCATTCTTCCAAGTAGCGAGACAACGAACGCTGGGTATTGCAGTAAAAAATCCTTCAACGACAGGGGTCAGCAACCGAGCTAGACAGAGAGGTCTCTGGCGTGTATTTAGTGTATCCCCTGTGTCTGGCTTGGAGCTGAGCACTCTGGCAACAGCCTCTCACGTCATGCTCCTGACACCCCTGCCAGCTAAAATGGTCATCTCGCTTACCAGGCAAATATACTGGAATTAAAGAGATTGGGTAACTGGCCTAGGTCTCTGGGCTGGTGAGGCTGGAGCTGGGAATCCAGCAGGCCTGACTACCTCAATCCAGAGTTCTCGAGCACTCCCCTGGGCCAGTTTCCAAAGGATTAAACATCAGAGGCACTGGATTGGACCAGCTGACTTCTGGGGTCCTAGCTAACGTGAGATGTCCCGGGGGCTAAGTTTCTGACACAGAACCCCGCAAACCCTTGAATGGAGGTGCTATAGCTGGTTTCTAGGCCAAAGAAGTAGTCGTTACGTTTCAGATATTATATTTAAGTATTTCGCTTCCCAGCCTTTTTTCTCAGTGAAGGCTTCCTTCGCTACTCTGTCTAACCCTTCACCCTCAACATTCCCTGTCTTGGTTTCCTATTTCATTTTTCTCTACAGCTCCTATGGCTCATCTAACATACCCATCTATTGTTTATGTTTTATCGTCGCTGTTAAAATGTAAGGTCAAAAAAAGGCAGGAGTCTTGTCTGTTTTGTTCAGGCTCTGTCCCCAGTGCAGCACAGGACAGTGCCTGGCACATAGTAGGTGTTCAATGAATGTTGTTCCACGAATCAGTGTATGAACTGCCTGAAGACAAAAGCTCGTGGCTACAAAGAGATCAGGATGTGGTCTACTGAGTCTCTGGCCTCAGTGGGGGCATTCAGGAGGCATTTCCCTGTGTCGGCGACTGTTTTTTTCTGCCACACGCAGACACTGAAAACTGTGGTCTGCCGATAGCTCTGGGATTATAGGACTCCTCAAAGCCCGAATGAAGGAACTAGCCAGGGCCATCAGACAAGTGAGGCACAGGGAAGCCACTTCTCTGGAGGTTGGTGAGAAGAGCCAGATCACAGGCCCAGCAGGTTGGTAGAGGGCAGGGGGCAGGTTGGCAACCAGGCGGCAAGTGGGGCGGCGAGCGGCAGCCGGTAGGAGCGCGAGCGCAGACACCCGCAAGTGGCCTACAGCGCGCACCCACCAGCCCGCCGCAGGGAGCACTAACGTAACCTGCCGAACTTCCGTTTTATAACGAGGGGAGGGGTGTTCAGGGCTGTACCTCGTGGCAGGATCGTTGCGGGGACTCGCGGAGATCGTGCAGGTGGCCCTGAGCCCCGCTCCTCAATGTCGGAGGCCTTGGGCAGGCGGCGCGCAAGCGTGGTGAGGCGACGGCGGAGGAAGGACAGGTGGTGGCGCCTGGAGGCAGAGCCTGCGGCCGGGATCCCGGACGTCAGCCGCGGGTCGGCGTGGGCGGAGCCGCAATCTGAGCAGGGCGGAGGCCCGGGCGCGGAGGTGTTCCCGGGGGCGGGAGGCGGCTATCTGTGTCTATAGGCTCCCCTAGGACACACCGCCTGAACCTGGCCTTGGCCAGTTACGCTCCGAGTGGTGCCGACACGCTGCGCGGTTGCTCACTCCTCTCACGGCGCCCAGCCGTACGCACCTGCTGCCTGCACCTGCTGCCCAGCCCGCCACAGCCCAGCCTCAGCATGACGGACCGGGCGGCCTTCGACACGGATATCGTCACCCTGACCCGCTTCGTCATGGAAGAGGGCAGGAAGGCCCGCGGCACAGGCGAGATGACCCAGCTGCTCAACTCGCTCTGTACTGCGGTCAAAGCCATCTCCACCGCCGTGCGCAAAGCGGGCATTGCGCACCTGTGAGTCAGGCCTCTGGCCATCCGGCAGCAGCGTCCTGTCTGTTCCGCTGGGGATGTGTGGTCCCCTTCCTCCTAATGCCAGCCTGCCTGTCTGACAGATGGGAGTCTGTCTCTCTCTTTCCCTTTTCCTGGTAGCCTCTTTCTCCCAAAGCCTGTCCAACTGCACTTATGCCCTGGCTCCCCTCCCTTGAGCTTGGGGGTGCCCCAAGGTGGGGGGGACCTGGCTCACAGTCCACAGCCGTCTCCATTCTGCAGCCCTCTCCTCTGGGCTGAGCAGCCTGCCTTTGCACCCACTCTCCGCCTCTCTCCCTGGCGAAACTGGCTAGCCAGGCTGAGCACCTGGCCTGCCCACCATACCCAACCGGGCCTCCTACAGGAGAGTGCTGGCGCGGATGCCTCCTTTCCCTTTGTCTTCTTTGACCTCCTTCACTTCCTCTGGAATTGGGGTCCCAAGCTCAGGTTTCTGATTTAGTAGTACCTCCCTGACCCTAAACAAGTCCCGTTAGGAAGAAAGGAAACCCAAGGTAGGCTGGGAGGAAGCCTGCATACCCAGAGCTCCCAAGAGTTGCAATGATTGTGAGCAAAGGGCTGCTATAGGTCTGGGGTGTCTGAGAGTCTGCATTTCCAAGAAGCTCTGCGGTAGGTGGTGCAGATGCTGAGAATCTGCACATCATGTTGTGTGTGTAGCAGAGGAATCATGGGACATGGGATTTAAAGGATGCCTTTTTATGAGGCTTTTGTAAGTAACACAGATACCCTTCGGTTTACTCTGGTGTGCACAGGTACTTTATATTTAGATTGGTCCTTGCCTTAGCTGAGATGTCCCTGCGTTTTCAGACTGCCCACACTGCTTCCTAATGTTTCCTACACTTAGGAATACTGTAAAAATGTGTATGATGCTCATAGCTGATCTGAAAAAATATAATGTGGACGACTTGGATTCCTTTTCTAGTGAGCTGTCTGGCTTTGGTCCCATACAGTGGGTTGGCGGAGCTAATTCTTAAAAAAAAGGGGGGGGGGTGTTGATCACGTTTATTCAGATGATAAGCAGAGACGAGCCTTGCTGGGATTGGAACAAGTATGTTAGGAAGGTGGTGGTTCCATTACTATTTCACCTACAGCCACTCTTAATATGTTTCTAAGGAGCCTTTGTTTTAGGAAATACTCAGTTAACATCTTCATTCAGATTTAATTTACAAGTATAGGTGCCCTCACCACCTTTCTTGCCTTTGAGGACCAGGGAGCTTTGTGAAAAAGGGTGCTTGGCATTTCTTGTATTATTTAAAAAACATGTCAGTACCTTTCAAAATCCTCAAAAGACTCAGAAACCCAAGATGTGCTCTGATGTGTATCTTTCTCACCTTTAAAATAGCCTCAGCCTGGGGCGCCTGGGTGGCTTAGTCGGTTAAGCATCCGACTTCGGCCCCGGTCACGATCTTGCGGTCCGTGAGTTCGAGCCCCGCGTCGGGCTCTGGGCTGATGGCTCAGAGCCTGGAGCCTGTTTCCGGTTCTGTGTCTCCCTCTCTCTCTGCCCCTCCCCCATTCATGCTCTGTCTCTCTCTGTCTCAAAAATAAATAAACGTTAAAACAAAAAATTAAAAAATAAAATAAAATAAAATAGCCTCAGCCTTAGAGGGACCTGGACAAAAGGGTGCTAGATAAGAGTGTATATTTAAAATTTTTTTAACGTTCATTTATCATTGAGACAGACACAGAGTATGAGCAGGGACACAGAATCGGAAGCAGGCTCCAGGCTCTGAGCTGTCAGCACAGAGCCCGAGGCGGGGCTCAAACTCACAAACCGCGAGATCATGACCTGAGACAAAGTCGGACGCTTAACCGACTGAACCACCCAGGTGCCCCTAGAGTGTGTATTTTAGACCAGATAGTTGTAAATACCAGATTAAAAAAAATATTGCTGTTGTGGGGCGCCTGGGTGGCTCAGTCCGTTGAACATTCAACTCTTGATCTCAGTTCTGGTCTTGATCTCAGGGTTGTGAGTTCATGCCCCACATTGGGCTCTGCATCAGACGTGAAACATACTTGAAAAAAATATATTACTGTTATTACTATAAGCTACCTAATAAGTTGTACTCCTTGACAAAACTTCAAATCACTCAAAAGAACACAAGGGAAAAAGTGAAACTCATCTCATGTCCATTTCTTGGGGTATCAACTATTAATAATTTACTGGTTATCTTCCCAGATACTTCTTTATACTCATACAATTTTATATATGGATATGTATTTACATATGTATATAGCCTATATGTAATATAGCAAACAAAATGGCATCACAATATATTCTTCTGTAGTTTGCTCCCGTCATTTAACATATATAATGAAAAGCCTTCAATGTCAGGACATATAAATCCACCTCCTTCTTTTTAACTGTTGCATAGTGTTTCATGAGCTATTTAGTGTATCATGGGCTATTTAACCCTTCCTCTATGGTAGGGCATTACACAGGTCTTTGTTTCAAGCAGTGTTGTACCTATGGAATAGGGGTTGATGCCTGGTTGTGTGGGTAGTTGACAGGGGAGGACCAGGAACTTGGACACTTCTGAACCCCTGTGGGAAAATAAGAACTTGGTTATCTCAGTATGACATGGTCAGTTGGGCAGGCAGCAGTAAGACAAGATCTCAAGCCAGGCCTCCAAATTACGTTCATTATAGGCTTTGATGAAAAGGCCGTGCTTGCAAATAACTTGTTACTGCTGAAGACTTGCCCTTAGGAGGGCATGTACCCAGAGGAAGAACATGATTGCAAATTTGCAGGAACCTCACAGAAGCCAGTTTATAGAGCTCAGTCATGTCTCACCAGGGACACATCAGTTTAAAAGTAGAGTCTGGAGTGCGATATCTCTCTTGCTCTCTCTCTCTCTTTCTCTTTGTCTGTCTCTCTCTCTCTTTCAACTGATAGTTGCTGTTGTAGCCAGCTTCATTGTAGTTGATAAGACATTCATAGAATCACAGAGTTTTGAAAGACTCAGAAGTCACCTAGTCTAGCCCTCTTTGTACAGATGAGGGCCCTGAGGGCGGGCGGGGCGGGGGGGGGGGAAGGGGAGGGCTGAGGGTGAGGTGCATAGACCTGTTGCCCAGGCTGGGAGTCTTTATACCACGCGTCTCTGACTTTATTTTCCCCAAGTCAGTTAAAGCTCATCTGACTCTAAACCTTACCCATTAATTTTATTTTTGATGCAAATTAAGAATTGTACCTCAAGAAGCCATTGTGCTTCTAGAAAACCTGTTCTTGAAGGCTTATCTCTGTGCTTCTGCCTCCCCTCCATCCATTCTCTGGAGGGAAGGTAATGACATTCATACAAGGGGCAACCCACCTTCTGTTCTCCCAAGGAGAATAGTCAGCCTGTAAATGGATCTGATGAATTTATGGTTCAAACTGAAGTGATTGCTCTTGTCTTTGTTTTCACTCCTTTGGGAGAAAGTGGTTCTCCAGTGGTTTAGGCTTTTGCTTAAGGCATATGAAGTTGATTTCCCTTTGTACGTGTTTCCAAATCATTGCCTGAAGAATTCGCTGGTTCTGTTTAATTCAACAGAACGTTATTGAACACCCACAATGTGCAGAATTCTAGGAGAGATTGAGGGATGAGAACAACAGAGAGTTTATGCTGTAAGACAAGTATAGAATTAGTTACAAAACACAATAGAGTTCCTGAAAGATGCTTTCATAGAGATGCCAAAAATACAATGTGGATGGATGCAAAGGATTGTGGGGCACTGAGATGGGCATTGGCAGTGAGCAGGGAAAGATGATCCCAAGTCCTGATGGCTAGAGAGCATTTTGAGGTGAGCAGTTGTCTGAGGGAAGGTAAGGGGTGGTGGGAAGATATTTCTGGAGAATGTGCTCATTTAGTTTGACTAAAGCAAGGAGCACATGTGGTGGGGCATTTGTGGATGTTAAATTTGAGTGTGTTGGGTGCATCCAATGGCAGGGGTGAATATATTTTGCAGGTGTATGCAAAGGGGAGAGAGTGAGTACAAGTTGTTGAGTGGGTCAGTGGCATGATTAGCAATTAATCTGGGGAAGATATGGCTGGAAGTCTAGACTTGGAAGGCAGCTGAAATATTGGGAAAAGCCATTGAGGGTGGGGAGTGAGGAAAGCACTGAGCTGAGCTGGAGCATTGGAGGGGAGTGGAGAGAGACCCCAGGGAAGTCTTGAGTGTGGATTGGGTGAGAAAGGGCAGTGAGG
Source organism: Acinonyx jubatus (assembly GCF_027475565.1). Taxonomy (NCBI): domain Eukaryota; kingdom Metazoa; phylum Chordata; class Mammalia; order Carnivora; family Felidae; genus Acinonyx; species Acinonyx jubatus. The sequence continues at coordinate 64,749,850 of NC_069391.1, forward strand.
TTCTCAAAGAGAAGGTTCTAGCAATTGAGAGTAGGGCCATGCCATCCAAAAACAAAGCAAAACAAACCCCCAAAACAGAATTCCAAAGCAGAAGCTGGTTTTAGAGGCTGGGGATGGATGAGAAGGTGATTCCAACATTTTGGAAACGTTAAACTTGTTATGTTGGAGCTCTATCCAGTTGGAGGTGTTGTTCAGCCTGCTGTTGGATGGGCTGTGTGGGATTAGGGCAAGAAATCCTGCCTCACGGTTTGGCCACTGGATTTTGGCACCTTTGCCCTGAGGCAGAGAGGAAGAGGGGAAGAAAATCAGGACTGGATTTAACAGAACATGCAGGAGTTCAGAGCATGTTTTGGGGAGCAGTGGAGTTGGGCTTGGAGTCCTGCTGTGCTATTCAATTTCTGTGAGGATTTGGGCAATTGATGGAATATCTCAGAGCCTCAGTTTTCCCACTTATAAGATGGAGACCACCGTTTTTCTTCAACCTCAGAACGTTGTGTAAGGATGAATTGAGTTCATTAAACAGGTACCAATATCGTCATTACTTTGTTAGGCTGAAGATTATTATTATTTTTGTTATAAACTGGTATGTCTTTCTATTTTGCCTTTCAATCCATAGTAGTTACCCATGTGCACTCATACATTCCCAGGCATGTATTTCAGGATGGAACATTATATATTAGAGCAACGTTGCACCATCAGGTCGATTACAGGAAACCTCCTATACTGCTCATGTGGTATCCAGAAAAGTTGCTTAAAAATTTTTTCTTTTTAATGTTTATTTTTGAGAGAGAGAAAGAGCACAAGCAGGAGAGGAACAGAGAGAGAGGGACACAGACTTCAAAGCAGGCTCCAGGCTCTGAGCTGTCAGCACAGAGCCCGATGTGGGGCTTGAACCCACAAACTGTGAGATCATGACCTGAGCCAAAGTCGTACACTTAACTGAGTGAGCCACCCAGGTGCCCCAATAGCACTTAAAAAAAATTTTTTTTAATGTTTTTATTTTTGAGAGAAAGAGATACAGAGCACGAGTGGGGGAGGGGCAGAGAGAGGGAGACACAGAACCCAAAGCATGCTCCAGGCTCTGAGCTGGCAGCACAGAGCCTGATGCGGGCCTCGAACCCACAAACCCTGAGATCATGACCTGAGCCAAAGTTGGACGCTCAACCAACTGAGCTACCCAGGTGCCCCATAAAAATTGCTTTTATATATGGGGTTCTCCTGGTTGTTTGATGGAAAAAAATAATAAGGAACTTCAGTTTTAATTTTGGAATTACAGATCCGTTAACATGTTTATTTTCAAATTTGCAGAGTTTATGATATTGAATTTTTCAAACTTTATCAGATTTATTTTATATTTCTTAAATTATCTTCTCCTTATTACCAGAGAGTGAACTGTAACTTCCTTTCCATACGAGAAGCACAGCCAGTCACAGGGAATCCTATTTGTCTGCTTTTGACTGGCAGGAACACAAGCGAAGGTTGGGGTTTGCGACTTTTGAACGCTGTTCTGGTTGGCATCTCTTCTTCAACAAATTTCTTTTTCTTTTTTTTGCTCCAAGCATTTGTGTCAAAGTTTTTTTTTTTTTTTAGTGTTTATTTTTGAGGCGGGGGGAGGGGCGGAGAGAGAAAGAGGGAGACACAGAATCCCAAGCAGGCTCCAGGCTCCAAGCTGTCAGCACAGAGCTTTATGTGGGGCTTGAACTCACAGACCCCGAGATCATGACCTGAGCCGAAGTCAGTTAACCGACTGAGCCACTCAGGCGCCCTTTCAACAAACTTCCGATGTGACCCTTGGATATCCCTTTGTGGGTGAGCAGTTGGTCATTTACCTCAGAATCAATCAATAACAGGTCTTATTACGTTCCACTGCAGTGATAAGGAGTAAATAGTAATCTGTCTTCCTTTCTCTTCAGGTGGGTGTTCTGAAAATGAGCTCTTTCATTTGGTTCTTTTGCTTGCTGTCTGCTGTCCTGTTGACGTCAGGAAGAAATGCTCTGGAGAGTTCTTCCCTGAGAGGGGTGTTGGCTCCAATCCTGGTCTCTCGGGCTGTGCTACAGAAATGTTGCTAAAGGCGGCTTTCCCCTGATCATCATAAATCACAAACTTTATGGCTGCGAAATGGCACATCCATTCTAGAAGTCATGTGCAAATTTGAAACACAATGCTAATATTTAATCCAAATGTCTAAGGCTTTTAAAATACTGGCCAAATTTAGCCTATCCTTTTAAGGAGTTCCCTATTATATGAATTAAAGCAATGTAGCTTTTTCAAATTTTTCAGGGGGGTTTACAGTGCAAGTGAAAGCAGATACTTTTCAAGTTGATTTTTGTTCCCCAACCTCCAAAAAGAGAACTCTTATGTGTCTAGGCCTTTAAAAAGGAACAATTCACAAGGACTCAAACCCTGACAGGATGCTTCCCACCCTTGAATTACTTAGACTGCAAGGCCAACAATTTGAATAAAAATGGAGTGCATTTGAAGGTATTTCAAATGCAATACTATCCCCATTAAGACTCTTCAAATGCAAACTTTTGAGCACTTTCTTTTGTTGCCAGTTACCTGTGACACAGTTCTGCACTGGCTGACTTCTCAAAAGTTGCCGGCAAAACTGGTTTAGAGGTCATGGTTGCCCCTCCCCCATCATCAACTAACATTTACTCAGTGGACGCCTGTGGGGCTTGCTTGAGAACATCATGGCTGCCGTTTGGCTGCTGTGAACCAGGTGCATTGGTGGATTAACCCTCGTCCTTACAAAATGTAGAAGCAGAAACAATCCATCAGGGAATTGAGGCCCCTTGATAAATACTCAGAAGGAGAGACAGAATTTGGACCCAGGTGTCTCTGGTGCAGTGTTCTTGCCAGGACCCACCTTGGTTCTTAGCGTGGGTGTATTATTTCCAAGGAAAATTAGGGATGAGAATGGAATGATACCAATTCTTGTTCACTCACCTATATATGCCAGGCTCTATTCTAAGCCTATATCAATTCATTGACCCTCGCTTCCCCCATATATTACCAAGTAGATGTACTTAATTTTCATTTTTACAGATGAACCAAAGGTTAGAGATTTTAAGTGACTTTCCTTGGCTTGCTTAGCCTGTGACAGAGCCAGGACCTGAACTCCAGTAATCTAGAGTCCTAGCCTGTGTGATGAGGTTTTGGGGTGACGGTGGGGTTCGGAGCTGACGGTTAAGAAAGAATTCTTGAAGACATCTTTGGTGCAAAAATGGTGATTTTATTAAAGCATGAGGACAGGACCTGTGGGCAGAAAGCTGCACTAAGGCTGTGAAGAGTGGCTTTTTATATACTTTGGGGCTGGGGGAGGTTATGTCAAAAGGGAAGTTTCCAAAGAGATTTTCATATGCTAAAGACTCACAGATTACTGGAGGCCTAGCTATTGTCAGGCCAAGGTTGTTCTTCCCTCTAGCAAAGTGTTAACATTGAGACCAGTAGGGAGTTCCTGGAGAAACTTTTACTCTGCCTGCCTCAAGTATCTGTCAATGGGCTGTAGGTTATACGGAGATTCAATTTTATCTGCCATTTTCTTCCTTCCTTTGTTCCCCCACATCACTATGGAGGAGAGGGTGGTGTTGGGGTTCCAGGAAAGGGAGTCTATAGGTTTCTGGAGATTTAGGCTATTGATAAAATTGCCTTTTTCTTGTAATTGACTAAGAGATTTGTAAACTGATGGAGACTCTGACCAGTCCAGCCATCTGTTTTCTGTCCTTTCCTTTGTTGTTGGGCAGCCAGGATTGTCTGAGGAATGTCACACATATCCTGCCTGGGGAAGGCAGGGGTAGTGCTACTTGGTGCTTGCCCCTCAGCTTGACTTATGCTCCCTCATCACGTGGAGTTAAAGCCCATGATGTGTGCCCTTTCCCTCTGTGATAACTTGCATTTAGGAAAAGCTTCGTTGGCAGATCAAATGACTAGCTCGGTCACAACTGATGACCCCATCTCTGCATGATCAGTGCCCAACTGAGTCCTCTGTGTGGGGTGGAGGGTGGAGCTCAGCCTAGAGGTTTACAGCTTGTTTAGGGCAACCCATTTTTTCACCTTTTGGCTTGATTCTCTTTCTCCACTGATCGTAAGGCATAGTTGGACTCTGGAAGGCTTTTTTTGACAGAGTTGTATTATGGTTTCCCCACAACCTTGCAGCCTCATTTGCTGCCTGATTCTGACCCCAGGGAACTGCATATTGGGAACTGATGTAAGAAAGAGCCTGGTGGTGTGTGAAAGGGTAGTTGGTTCCGTGCCCTCCTGTTCACAACAGCTGGCACGAAAGTTGCTTGTACACCAGGCTAGGCTTCTGGCCTCTGCTGGGCTCTTCTGGAATCTGTCTAGAATTCTGGTTTGGGGAACACAGTTGATTCACTTTCCAAGCCCTAGTTAAAGTGGCCGGGCAGAGGCATAGGCCACCTCACTAGAAGCCAAGGCCCACATCTGCTGTCCATCCCAAAGGCGGGTGACGCTGCTCTCTCCTTGTGGCCATCGGAATACACAGTGAAGGCTCTTTGTCATCTATCCTTTGGGGCCTTTGAGGAATGATGACTGATCAGAAGGCAGACATTTCTTGTTTCAAGAGGGTTTCTGAAAACTTGGGAGAAAATAAGCTCCATGTGTTGTTCAGCTAATTAGTTCCTTGAGGGTATTTCTGAGGACGTTTCTCCTCTGTCTGTCAGAGTTGCGGGAGCCCTGCATGCTTCTGGCTTTTCATTGGGCTGTGGAAATGTGTTCCCTCAGGGACATCTTGCAGCTCTTCTGAGGGCCCCTCCTGTGGTGTGTTGGGGAGAAGCCCGACTGAGCATTTGTCCTGCCTGGCTTATCATCCCTGAGCGGAATAATGCAGGGGACAAACACGAGTCAGGGTAACTTTGTGTGCTAAGACAAAACGCAAAGAACACCCAGTGATAGGATATGAACTTGGTTATAATTACTGTCAACGCGGCAGTCTGGGAACTCATTCTCCCGAACCCTGATTCTACCTCAGAATCACTTTCCTATGCCTTTATAAAAGACTTTCTTAAACACCAGGCGTCACCAGGGGAAACCCTGCCACAAGATGACCTAAGAAAGTTGTAAAGTACCTGAATTTTGAGTTTGAGGGGCCTAGAACATTATATCTCCATATATTTTGTTTTCATGTTTCACAAGCAACTGGAGGATAGTTGGGAAAGGGTCCTTCTCGTTAGAACAGAGGAGGGACCCTCAATGGCGTAAAGAGGAGAAAGGGAAAGGTAACCACCCAACCTTGCAGGGAGTTGGAGCCAGAGAGGTGGCCAGTTACCTGCACTGGTTTGGCAGGGAACATGGCCATTTCAGTGCCAGGTGTAGCACGTGTCCCCAGAGTGTTATATGGCGTACCTGACACCCATTACAGAGAGGTGGTGTCACCCACTGTGACCCAGAACAGGAGCTTAACACTCGGGGCAGCAGTGAGGAACCAGGCTGGTGGTCTTGACCATTCCAGAGCACTTACTGTTTCTTGTTTGTCTCACTCACTTGAATATAAGCTCTATAAGGGCAGTGGTCTCATCTGTCTTGCTCCACACTGTACCCCCAGCACTCAGAACATCTCCTGGGGGCATGATAAATATTGTGAAATGAATGGACACTCACACGAACCTCTAGGAAGCCTTGGAGTCTGACTCTTCTTCCCCCATACTGCTGGACGAGGTACCTGAGCAGGTGGGACATAGGCCGAAGTGTGAAATACGCCTTTCCCATGCCTACCTCAGGTGCCTCGTCCCTCTGCCCCAGGCTTCCAGGCCTCTGTGGAGCTGTCCCCATAGGCCTGCCCCTCTGGAGACCGTGCCAGTGGCTTTCCCCGGCATTCTAAGGCGTGGAATGACCTTGAAAGTCCATTGCTCCTATACTCATTCCTTCAGGCTCAGGTTTCTGCTCTCCTGGGTGTATGCCATTCATTCATGCAGAAAGTGTTTATTGAGGGCCTACTATGTGCTGGAAGCCGGGACACAATGGAGGAAAACATACCCCTGTCGTCCTCCTCACAGGAGTGAAGGATAAACCATCCATGCTAACATGATGGGGGATGAAGCCTGGGGGCTCTCCGAAACCCCCGCTTCCCTTCCCTCAGCAGGTGCAGATCCCTAATGAGGGCTCCCTTGAGAGAGCAACCAAGATAATTAACATTTTTTCTTACTACTACATGCCAAAGGCTGTGCTAAGCCCTTTGCATGCCTCATCTCATGGAATCCTCTAGCACCGCACAAGGTATCACTGCCCTCAGTGGGCTCATGCACCAAAGGAGGCACAGAGAGGAAAGCGACTTGCAGAGGTGAGGTGTGAGCTGGGTCTCTGTTAGAGAGCTCAGGTTCCTTTCCACAGCCTGTTTGCCTGCCTGAATTCATAGTGACTTTAGAAGGAGCAGCAGTGAGGGCCAGTGGGGCTAGGGAGGGAGGTGTATTTGGGTTGGTGGCCCTGCCAAGCCCCTGTCGTTCCACCCAGAATCTGGCTGCCTTCTTTCTCCAGCAGCATCGGCCTCACCGTTGAGGTGAGAGAAAGATTATGTGGGGAGAGGACCCAACGCCTGGACCATGGGCTACAGCTGTGGGTCTGACAGATCCCTCAGTCTTTGACTCATGAACGAGGAGTGACACGGTGGGAAGGGTGGCAGTGGGCAGAGGGCTGGTGGGATGAGACACCATCCCCAGGTGGGCAGGTGAATGACATTGAGGCGGCACGAATGGTGGGCTTGCTGGGAAGCCGGAGTTACCTTCTGGAGACGGTCAGGCCAGGTCAGGCCAGGCCAGGCGTTTTGGGTGGCACGGTTCCCAGTGTTGGCTCAGGTTTGTCCGTCCAGCCAGAGACATGTGAGTTCTGTTTAGAGAAAACGCATTTGCAGGAGTTGAAGCAGGGGCTCCTGGGACCACTGGTTCCCAGGCAAGTGCTCCTGGCAGCCTCAGCGAGGGCTGCCACTGTGGCCCTTGTCACCCACTCTCAGCTGTTTGGCGGTGTCTTCAACGCTCCTACTTGCCCTCCCCACACGCAATCTCTTCTCTTGGACTGTGCATTTTCTCCAAAACGTTTCCCTCTTCTCAGTGTTCCTGCTCAACACCGGGCTAGAACAACCTGCCTCTTACTTCATTCTAGCAAACTAGGCTGCATTTTGCACAAGCCACTCCGCTTCTGGAATTCTGCAATTACTGACTTACAGGTACCTTGAAAATAAAGTAGAAACTCCAGATTTTCCACTTCCTGCAGCTTCTCACTTCTGCTCTGCTTCTCTGGTTCAGACAAGCCTGTTGCTGTCTGGGTGTGAGCTTCCTTCTCTATAAAATGAGGTGATGCGACCAGTCAATATTTTCTTTCAGGAGCTTTACAGCTCTACAATCATAGCATCCCTTGTCTTTGCTCATATCTAAGGCTCCCTGCCCCTCCCCCCCCCACCCCCCCCAGAAGTTTCCCTTGCCTGCTGTACCTCTCAGCAGATTCATTCTGCATTAAACCTGTGCTTCCGGGAGGTAAAGATTGGTTTTGGGGGGAAGTGAGAAAGATCAGTCTTTTTAATATATAAAGCACAGATATACACTATATTTGTAGTATTCAAATTAAAATTTCATGGAGGAATGTGATTAGGAAAAAAAGCTAAAAAGCCTTCTTAGGGGCCATTAAAAAACGGTTGAGAAACATGGTTGTAACCACAGACGTGTGCTGGGAAACTTGATAGGTACTGGACAGATGAATAATCCAGGGAGATGACCGTTCTTGTTTTTTTTTTTTTTTTCTCCCAAACCATGTGTCTTCCTTCCTGTCTTCTAAATCCTACTAATACCCGTTTGCAATGGGTTTATAGGTGCATTAGCATATTCTGGTGGTCATGGCTTATATTTTTGTGGCTTTTCTTTCCTCTAGCTATGGAATTGCTGGCTCTACCAACGTGACAGGTGACCAAGTGAAGAAGCTGGATGTCCTCTCCAATGACCTGGTTATTAACATGTTAAAGTCATCCTTTGCCACCTGTGTTCTTGTGTCAGAAGAAGATAAGCATGCCATTATAGTAGAGCCTGAAAAAAGGGTGGGTCTGCATTTCTACTGTTGAGGGGTTCAATGTAACCATTTTCTTCCTAGCTTTATAAATGGCTCCACTTGTTCAGCCAAGGTGGATTCCTAGGAATCATCCTATCTTCTTCTCAAACCATCAGTCATCATTCACAGACTGCACCTCACTTCTGTATCTGAAATTTACTGTCTACACCATAGTTCATGCCAATACCACCCCACCACTGAACTCATACATTGGAGAGACTCTTATGTACTCCTACTCATCCCCAACCCTAAATTTTTGTTGTCATGTTCAAGGCTCTTCAAAGTCTGGCTTCTGTTAACTACCTCTTTTGCTTCATCTCCACCCACCAAATAGCCAACCTTCACACTCACCTTTCTTGCCAATTTAAACTGCTCAGGTCGCCTGGGTGGCTCAGTCAGTTAAGTGTCCGACTCTTGATTTCAGCTTAGGTCATGATCTCACGGTTCGTGGGATCAAGCCCCGTGTGGGGCTCCATGCTGACAGCATGGGGCCTGCTTGGGATTCTCTCTCTCTCTCTGCCCTTCTCCCACTTGTGCACTCTGTCTCAAAATAAGTACACTTAAAAAAAACTGCTTTCAATTCCTATCGCTGATTTATGCATTATAATCTATTTGGATCCCATTGATTTGATTGCTTCTTGAAGGCATTGATGGGTTATATTCTTTTATGTATCCCAGCATCTTGCCTGGCAGCTTGTAGGGGCTCAACAATAAATTGTTGTTGAAGAAGTGAATGAAAGAGTATAGCCAGTTTTTGAAGAACAGCAATCATGATTTGAAAAAAACCTTTTGAGATGTGATGTGCACTTATGGGCTTTCTGCCTTTCCCTGTTTGAGATGAACTGGAGACAGGAAGGAGTAGGATTAGAAAAAAGCAATTGGAGGATGAATTTAAAGAGGTTGGCTGCTACCCAGTTTTGACCTTTATAAGAGGGGTGGGAAGCCATATCGGATTAACTTGTTTTACATCATTCCTAAAATACCACTTCATGTCAGATTCAAAGTTCATGTTTTTCTCTGCTGGGCTTCTCAAGGTACTTGGCAGTTTTAGGCATGTGGATTGAATTTTGTGTTTAATATCCTCTATCAGTTACCTCAAACTTCCCTGACTGTAACATGCCTTGATAATAGGCATGTTTCTGTTTTCCGGATGACAGCTTCCTCTGCATCAGCCAGGGTGATTTGTTAAGAGCAATAGGTCAGGGAACCAGAGAAACCTCTTAATTTGATGCAGAACATTTAAAAACCACATCTTAAAGTGGTGCATTTGGAGATGGAAAATCCCCAGTGGTGTACTGGTAAACTCTCTCCCTCCCTCTCTCTCTCTCTTTTTAAAAAAAAATTTTTTTTAACATTTATTTATTATTGAGAGACAGAGTGTGAACAGGGAAGGGGCAGAGAGAGAGGGAGACACAGAATCAGAAGCAGGCTCCAGGCTCTGAGCTGTCAGCACAGAGCCTGATGCAGGGCTTGAACTCATAAACCGCAAGATCATGACCTGAGCCGAAGTTGGACGCTTAACTGACGGAGCCACCCAGGCGCCCCTCTCTCTCTTAAAAAAAAAAAAAAATCTCTGATGTGTAGCACATGCCAATTTCAACTGTGTCAATACTCCCATAGTTTATTTCAAGCTACCAACATGACATCACTGGAAGCACAGTTGGGAAGAGATGTGCACCATTAGCTCTTGGGCACCCATAGGGACCAGCTCCAGCACACCACTGAAAATCCAGTTTGAAGAGTGACATTTTGATAGTCCAACTACCACAGAGAGTTATGCCCTTTGGGAATCACAGTAGGGATATTGCTGAGAGCTCTGTGCACTATAACCTCAAGTATCATTATTTATCTGCACGAGAAGATTTTTTACAGATCTTAAATTCTGTCTTTGCTTCACCCAAGGAATTGTTACGTTTTTCCCCCTTATGAATAAAGAAAAATAAGTGACTAACCTTGTTTCTTTTTTTCCTCTGGCTGCCAGGAAACTCAAACCAAAATCATGATCCATCTGTATCAACAGTGTAGGAATTTTTGACTTATTTATCTGTATTTCATCATTTTCATCTAGACCCGTTATTCTGTGTTTTCTTTGCCTAATGATCTTTTGGGATGTATACTTTGTTGTTGTTTTCATTCTGTATGCCACCTTATCCCTTCCATGACAGAGGATAAATGACTCACATTTCTTGAACTTTCCCCTAGAGTCCCTTGTTTTATCCCCTTAGTGTATTCTTGTTGTTTTGCTATAATTTTAAAAGTAAAGTTGTATTTCCTTTTTCTCTGCTCAGGGTAAATATGTGGTCTGTTTTGATCCCCTCGATGGATCTTCCAATATTGACTGCCTTGTGTCCATTGGAACAATTTTTGGCATCTACAAAAAGGTAACATGTAATATGTCAAGCCCCTAGGTTGAGATAAAAAGAAAAGTTAAGGTTGAGCACCCAGTACTATTTCTCTATGGGTGAAGCTGTCAGAATGTATATCATGAAACTGGGAGGCTTGAAATGGGTTTGTATCTCAACTTCCCACTTTTCCAGCATTAACGTCTTGATGATGATCCATTAAGTCGTTTAAAAGAAAATATAGGAAAACATGGGTGGGTGGGAAGAGAAAGCTATTTCTCTCTTTTAGCTATATCTTGCTTTCTTTTATGAGGGAAAATGAGAATAAAAATAAGGATCAATATAGATTTGTCACAGTGATCATACTATGTGAACTGAGAATTATATATACAACAATAAAGTAATAGTTATGTCAAAATTGTCCCTGAATCAGGAGTCTTCAAACCATGACTCCCTGGGGCCAAATCCAGCTCATTGCCTGATTTGTATGGCCTGTGAGAAGAAAATGCCCCTTTGCATTTTTATTTTATTTAAAAAAATTTTTTAAGTTTATTTATTTATTTTGAGAGAGACAGAGATAACACGAGTGGGGGAGGGGCAGTGAGAGAGGGAAAGAGAATCACAAGCAGGCTCTGCACTGCCAGCACAGAGCCCTATGTGGGGCTTGAACCCACAAAGCTGTGAGATCATGACCTGAGCTGAAACCAAAAACCAGACCCTTAACAGACTGAGCCACCCAGGCACCCTAGCCCCATTTGCATTTTTAAATGGCTGAAAAAAAAATCTAAACATTTTGTGACCCATGACATTCATATAAAATTTAGTTTTCACTGTCCGTAAATAAAGTTTTAATGGCGTATGGTCAACTCGTTTGCTCACATATTGCCCTTGGCTGATTCTGAGCTGCACCAGCAGGGTAAAGTAGTTGTGATGGCAATTGTGATGGTGAAGCCTAGAATGTTTACCCTCTGTCCCTCTGTGGAGGGTTTGCTGCACACTGGTACAGCATGGGGCCCCAGACTCCTGGCCTGGGTCTCTCGCTTATGTGAACTGGGTGGGTAACTCTACCTCCAGAGCCTTTCTTTCCTTCTTTTTTGGTGTGTGTGTGTGTGTGTGTGTGTGTGTGTGTGTGTGTGTGTGTGTAATAACTCAAGTACACAGACTGGTAAAAAATAGAATGGGTCCCCATTGCCCATCATAAACATTATGAAATCTAAAGTATGTCATCTTGACTTCTGCCCCCCTTGTTTATTTTAGAAATAAAACCTCTGTAAAGCCTGAGCCCATTCCTTCATCTCAGTGGATGAGGCAGCTTCATTCAGCTGACCTCTGAGTTTCCTCCCAGCTTTCCTGTTTGGGAGACAGAGGGAGGCCACAGCTTGAGAGGCAGGACCACAGTTTGCACCTTATTTCTCAGAGTGATTTGTCCGGTGTTGCACGTAATCTCCTTTTGAACACATGGAAAGTAGGACCACCGTGGGATGGTTTTCTTTCATCATTGGTGTGGATTTTGGTTTTCTGTCTTGGCTGAGAGGCAGATCCACATCAAAATCAGTTTGGGTAATAGAAGATTCTAATGCTCATAACAAAAAGGCAAAGGCAACAACTCAGTTATTTTCCAAGTCATACCATGAAACATACATTCCTATTATAGACATGGAGGGAGGTAATTTTTACCTATCAAGTATCGAATCCACAGTAGAGCAAGAGAGGTTTCTAGCAAAATTCTTCCTATGATGGTAGACTCCTTCCTGGTTAATGACTTCACCAAAACTAAAGGAGTGTTGATGTTTGCCAGCCACAGTCTCTATCTCAAAACCCTAAATAAAGACTCTTTTAAGGAAAGAAAAAATCCCTAGAAAACTGAGAGCCAGAAAACTAGCTATCAACAACAACAAAAAAAAAATATATATATATATATATATATATCTCAAAGCAGCTTGCAACAGCAGCTTGAATGATGAATGCTAAAACTCAACAACAGGTCTCCGTGCTCTTAATAAACCTGAAGTGGCTCTCTTAAAAGCCAAAAAAAAAAAAAAAAAAAAAAAAAGAGAGAGAGAAAAAAAAGAAAAGAAGAGTGTGACACCTGCCTTTATGTCATTTCAATTTTCAAACATCTTATTGATTCTTTGAAACCATTTGAGGGCTTGGGGTGGGGGGTAAACATCCATGTGTCTGATGCTTCAAGTGACACATTTACTGCTGTCAATGTGAGCTGTCAGCCCAGAGCCTGATGGGGGGCTCGAACTCACCAACTGTAAGATCATGACCTGAGCTGAAGTCGGACATTTAACCAACTGAGCCACCCAGGTGCCCCTCATTTGGCCTTTTAAAGCATCAGAAAATAAGGTTGTTTTTGTTTTACATGTTTGGAAATGGCTTTCCTGCCTTGCCCTGTCCTCCTTTCCTTAAAAAAAAAGTGTTTTTAAGCTAAACCTGTTTCATATGAGATGGTTTTGGAAATATCCAGTCCCCACAACTAAATGTAGTTTCACAAGTGCTCGGGCAGTTTCAGAATCCAATTCAAGTCCTTTAACTGAGCACAGGGAGACTTATTAATTAATAGCCATATAGAATGCAGCTTCCTAACACTGACACTTACCAGTTCTATAGGACCTTGGGCAAAGTAACTAACTCTCTGTACCTCTTGTTTCCTTATCTGTAAAGGGGAGGTACTGAAACTTAAAAATAATGCCCCAAAAATAGTATCTGGCACAAAAAAAGTGTTTGATAAATGTTAGCTATTAATATTACTTGGTTTGTATGTGAACATTCAATGGAAAGTATCAGAACTCAAACTAAAGAACGGAATGAAAAAAGGGAGGGAGTGAGGGAAGGAAGGAAAGTAGAAGAAAATTATTGGTTCTCATAAGTAGAAAGCCCAGTGGATAGATTTGCTTCAGGTGCAGCTGCATTCAAGGACTCAGACCATGCAACCAGGAGACGCGTCCTCTCCATCTCTACTGCGCTCCTCCTCTCTGGTGGCAAAACAGCGCCTAGCAAATCCAGGCTCACACCCATCCCTCTCAATTAAGTCGAGCAGAAGATGGAAGCCTCTTTTCCAACAATTGCAATAAGAATGTCATCTCATTGGGTCTGATTGGCTTGGCTTTGATCACCTGGCCATCCCTCAACCAATCACTATGGCTTGAGGCATGTGATGATTTTGTTGGCCAGGCCAGGGTCATGTGCCCCCCCTGAGAGCTGAGGGCCCGGGAGTATGTTAAGGAGATTAACAGTGAGTGCAGTTATCAGAAGGATTGTGGTTGCTGACCAGGCAAAACTTACCCATGTTCACTAGTGATTATAAACCCCTTGAGGGCAGGGCTTTGTTTTATTTATTTTTTGTAGGCTAGGTTGTCTAGTGTAATAGTAAATGAACAATATTGGCTGAGTTATGGGGGACTCTCAAATGCCTGTGAGCCCTTCCAAGGAGGGTTTGGCTGCCCCTCTGAGGGAAGACCAGATAAGTGACAAGATAGCATAGCTCCACTCTTGCCTGATATTCTCTTCCACTGCCTTAAGTCTCCAGACTCCATGATGTCTTCCTCATGAAGTGGTGTGGAGTAAAACAAACCCATACCTGCAGCAGGTGGGGGCCTGGGATAGGTAGTGAAAGGTAGGGTCTAGAGACTTTCTCTAATTTTGCCTAGGGCTCATCGGTGGGTCCATGAGCATCTGCATGGGAATGTGATGGATCCCTTGGAACAAAGGCCTTCACTGCTGGGGTTTGAAGGAGGGAACCCATGCATTAGAAAGATCAGGCTAGGAAAGAATTCCTCTTAATCCATGATTCCATGGCATTATTTTCTCTGAGTGTGTGGATCATAGACAACGTGACCATTTCTTATTCTATGGAAGTCAGAGGGTAAGTTTTTCAGGTGGCGACATTTCAGGAAATGCTGTTTACTCTTGCACTGTTGGCACAGGCAGGCACAGATGGTTCCGGGTGAGATGGATCTTTGAGGGACTTTTCTTACTGGAGAACTGATTATTTCAAGACTTTAGTGGCTCCCAGTCAACTCATTCGTTTACATATTGCTGTTACCTGATTTCTCACTGCATTGGCAGGGTTAAGTAGTTGTGATAGAGGAAAATTGGAGGACTGAGTCCTCCCCTATGTCACTGGCTTTGAAGAAAGCTGGTTCTTTTTTTCAGGTTGGACACTGGCAAAATTTGGAGTTTGGGAAAACAACTCAAAATCTTGATAGCGTGATTGGTCTGTGTTTAGATGCAATGCACTGCTCTATGAACACAAACCAAACTAAATCAAATAACATGACCCAATCCATCCAAAAAACCAACAAACCGCCTTAGTGAAAACCATTTATTAGACACAGGAGTGGGAATGAGGGGAAAAAGGAGAAAAAATGGCTTTTGGACTCTTCCTTTTTTATAAACTACAGTGCAAGAGTCATGTATGGTGCACAGTAAAATGCAGATTCCCCCTTAGAAAGTCTGGCTTAGTAAGCTTAGGCTGCACCCCCAGAATACACATTTTTAATAGGCGTACTGAGTGATTCTGATGCAGATGGCCTCTGGGCCACAGTGTCAAAAGTTACAGGGAAAAATTACCAGGGATGTTTTTGCTGGGATGACTTCCATCTCCGGCATTGTGATACAGATGTGTGTACTTATTTTCAGCTACTAGAATCTCTGATTGGGGAAGGAATAAATGAAATTGGCAGAAATTGCTCATTTTTTATTCTGTTTGAATCCAAGTAGAGAGTATTTGAGCTGAAAGATTTGTTTGGGGCTGTTTTGAGGATTGAAGAAGCCAATCAGGTGTTAATAAAGAAGATCCCCTTAAGGTGTCCCCTTCCTTAGTATCAAACTATGGTCACATGACCCGGTGGGCTATGTTTTTAATGAAAAATGAAAAGATTAGGGTGCATGTAATGTTCTAAGTGTGAGTATTGCTTTATTAAATTTGTGTAGTTGTGTGTGCATGTGCACGTGTGTTGGTACTGGTTTGTGGTGTGAATGTATTTTTTTACTGTGGGATGTGGTCAACAAAATGGAAAGCAACTGCCCTATCCTGGAATGACTCTGGAGAGATCTTCTAAATTCCCGTATTTCTGAGAATTGCTTGGGTGTGTGAGGCAATAGGCCACACTGCCCACTAAGGCACACGCAGCAACTGGCCAAAGCCCACAAAATTGATTTCCTCGCCAGACTAACAGTCCTGCAGCCCAGGCTTAATATGTTTAAATAAAGATGGAGTAGGCAGGTGAAAGACATTGATGCCTGTAATAAGATTAAATTAGTGGGAGCTGGCAAGGAGGCATGCTCTTGTTCGAAAGTGATAATGGAGAAATGAGGGAATATCAAATTAGTAAAATTGGAGGAGGCCCCTGACTGGAAAGAAGGATCCAGATGCAGGAAATCTGCAGTATGGGGGAAGGCTGCTGTGGTAATGTAATCAGGATATTACTGATGTGTGGAGGAAGGCCCTTCTAGGAAGATGCCCTGTTGTATTAGGAGAGTACCTTGATAATGCATCTTGCTAATGATTGAACTGGAAAAAGGAAACATAAAAAAAAACATGTTGTGTTTTCTTTCTTATCCCAGAGTTCAGCTGATGAGCCTTCTGAGAAGGACGCTTTGCAGCCAGGCAGGAAACTGGTGGCTGCCGGCTACGCCCTCTATGGCAGTGCCACCATGTTGGTCCTGGCCATGGCAAATGGCGTCAACTGCTTCATGCTGGACCCGGTGAGAGACACTGTGTGAAGTTAGGTGCTTGGCTGGTGACTGCAAATGTCTGTTATTTGTGTGGGAGGGTGAAGGGGGGGTATGTAGAGGTGGGAAATGAGGCCCACAGTGGGGCAGAGACGATGGAGTGGGGAAAGAGTGAGGGAGATGGAGGGGCACTGTGTATATCGTGAGAAGCCTACTGAGGTGAGAAATAATATTTGTCCAGAGCATAAGTGGGGGACTTTGTTGCAAGATTAATTCTTTAGAACAGACATTACCAAATGGATTCAAATGTCCACCAAGTCCAGGCAGGCCACGTAAGTGAATGCAGTGTGCTGGGGAAGGAAGACTGGGGTAATGGTGGGGAATGGGGAAAGCTAGCTGGAGAGGTCTAGCAATTGTTACTATTTGGGAATAGGGGCCCAGTCTTGCCAAAGCTTCCAATGTTTCAAGAAACACTGGATTTAAAAAATGTATGTGCTAGCCAACTAAAACACATTTATGGGCCAGATAGGGCCTGTAGATGGTCTGTTTGCCACTCAGTATCTCCGTTAACTAGCTTGTTTTGCAGAGGTAAATGGGTGTCCCAATGCAGTGGCTTACATTTCTTCAAAAATAGCTACCTAATTCATTTGATGTTGTGCTCATGCATGCACACCTTCTGTGAACCCTTGAAGTTTTGATAAGGCTTTGAAAAACTCAAGGAAGAGAACTTAAAGAAGGCAATGAAGATAATTCCTCCTGCCACCTTGTAGAGAAAAGCTACCTTACAAAGAGGAGTCCAGGGTGCCGTGAAAATATTAACAGTTTTAATTTGTTGGTAATTCCTTCCACATGCCTGTTAATTGGAATTATCTCTTTATTCAGGTAGATGACGGTTTCAACAAAGCAGATGAATTGGGGAAAGAAATCTCTTTAAATATCTGGCCCATTTAAAACCTGTTGAATGTAGAATTCAGTAGGTCGGCAAGTTCATTGTGCATTCAATACAGTGCCCCAAAGGGAAAAGAACTGGGCTTATAAATACCTTTTAGTTTTCACCGAGTCCTCCTATGACAGTAACGAAACTTCATCTATTTGGTGCTTTTTGTTGACGCACTGAACACAAGGTATAGATGCCTGGCTGGCACCTGGCGGGAGACAGTTTGTTCCTGGTGAGGCCCTGGACTCTGTGCATGGCAGATGGTATAAATGAGAACGTAGGCTGCCTTGGCCCCCTACAATCTTGCACAACTGGACTTTGCCTCCTTGGAAGAATCGGTGCTTAATAGATAAACAAGGCTAAGGGAACAATACCAGATTAAGCCTCCAAATGAGGTGACCTCAGGGGAAAATAGTGGCAGAACCAGAGCAAAGTTCACCTGGAGCCCAGTGGACAGTTTCTGGAATCACTGATGTTTGCAGATTTACTGTTTTGCCAGAGATGTACTGCTTCCCCCAGACATTCTTCTGGTGACTTCTCTGTTACCTTTGAGTTGGTGGACGTGTAGAAAAAATGAAATCTTTTCTTGTTTCCAGATCGTAGACCGGTGTCTCTGGGAGTAAGTTTCTGTGTATTTGATAGTCTTTTGCCATCCTGAGACCTAATGGCCCCTCGGTGTCTGGAAGAATGGTGCATGCCTGCTGTCATGGTCCCCTGCTGGGGACACCATCTCATTAACCCACTGCTCTCTGGTGCCTGCGGGGCGAACCTCGGACCCCCTTAGCGCTTTCTTTTCATTTTGGCTGATGGTTTCTGCTAAAAATACTGAGACAGCTCTCTCTGCGTTTCCAGCAGGCTTTAACTTTCAGAAGGCTTTTTAGTCTCTTGTCTGCACTTGCAAGAGACTTTGCTCCTTCATGTCTCGCATGCTCTGGCCAGGTACCAGGGCAGGGCATCTGGAAGCATGGCTTCATGAGCTCTCGGCACCTGTTGTGTGATGGATTTGTTTTCAAGACTTTTTTTCTTTCTTTTTTAAAATGCTTTTAAAAAAATGTTTATTTATTTTGAGAGAGAGAGAGAGAGAGAGAGAGAGAGAGGGAGGGGGAAGGGCAGAGAGAGAGGGGGAAAGAATCCTAAATAGGCTCTATGCTCTCCATGCAGAGCCCAACTCGGGGCTCAATCCCATGAACATGAGATCCTGACCTGAGTTGAGATCAAGAGCCAGTCACTCACTGACTGAGTCACTCAGGCGCCCCTCAAGAATTCTTTTCTAAATATGGTTATTTATTTATTTAGTTTTCTGATTATAAAAGAATGTTTCTACATAGCTGTGGTCAGAATTTTTGGGAAAACAAAGCATAAAAGGAAAAAAGAAGAATCACTCACAATGAAGCCTTCCAATGACCACTGTTAATTCCAGTCTCTTTTTCTCCTTTTCCTCATCCTTCCTGTTCTCCTTCCATTCTGCCTTCCCTCCCTCCTTCTATTCCTCTCTTTCTAGGTCAGACACACTCCCTGTCTGCAGGAACCACTCTCTGCTGGGGGGGAGGTAAATGGCTGGAGACAGGTGTATTGATACCTCCTTTCTTCCCTCTCACCTCCATGGAACAGCCCCCTCCCCACAGGACAGGTCTTCAAGTGCCCTCTTCTCAGGGCATGTAGGGGCCCCAAACAACCCTCAGTCCAGAGCAGTGGGAGTTAGACACTTTCCTTCCAGATTGCCATCTCCTCTAAAGTACCTCAGCCCTAAAGGCATCAACTCAGCACTGGGACTTGGTGGCAGGACTGAGTTCTGAGAAACACTTTGCAGACCCATCTCCTCACTGACCTCCCCTCTGGTAACCATCAGTTTGTTCTTTGTAGTTAAGAGTTTGGTTCTCGGTTTGTCTTTCTCTCTCTCTTCTTTTTTCCTTTGCTCATTTGTTTTGTTTCTTAAATTCCACATATGAGTGGACACACAATTCTCAATCTCCCTCAGGCTTTGCTGCTGTTTTACCTATTTCTGTCCTCCCTGTTTTTGTATGGTTTCTCTCTTGTTTTACTGAAACCATTTGAAAGCAAACCCAAAAATTTCGATCCCCTAACAACATCTGTGACAGCCTCTTCTCTTCTTTCCTTTTTGCCCACTGACTCTTCCCTTGTCCTGTTCGCCATTACTGAAGTGGCAGGCTGGGGACATAGTGTCCCAGATCCAGGAGAAGCATCCTGTGCCCCCCAGCCTCAGGACCCCCAGCCCAGCTCAGTCCAACTCAGCCCAGCCCAGCCCAGCCCAGCCCTCACACAGGCCCCTGGAGGAGGCAGCTCATCACCTCTCCCTCTCCTTCCTGTTTCCAGGCCATTGGAGAGTTCATTTTGGTGGACAGGGACGTGAAAATCAAAAAGAAAGGAAATATCTTCAGCCTCAATGAGGGCTATGCCAAGGAATTCGACCCTGCTGTCACTGAGTATGTCCAGAGGAAGAAGTTCCCCCCGGTAAGTGAGGGCTCTGGGCAAGGGCCCGTGAGTTATGCACAGATCTGTTGGTTCATGATTTAGCCTGGAGGCTAAAGGTGGCAGGGATCACAGGGCCTTGGATTCCACTGTGCACTGACCCCATGATGAAATTCCCACCTAGTCCTGGGCACTGGAACCCCTGCCCTCAGAAGTCAAAGTCCGAGGGTCTGTGTCAGCCTTTGCTACTTTCTCTTGGCAGAAGAAAATTAGGATAATAAAGTCGCTGGATGAATGAGTTCGTTCATGGCAGTAAAACATTTCACTTCTGTAGTCCCTGATCTCAGATGGCACAGAATGTGGTTCTCGTACTCAGGTGCCCACCTTGTGGTGTCCGATGGATTTCTATCCACCATCTCAAGATTAAGAGTGTCCATCTTGGCATCTTTCTGAAGAGGTTACAAATTACCAAATACAAAGAGAAGGAATGGCTGTTTATAGAGCTGGTTCTATGCAGGAATATCCAGTTTTGTCATACTCCTACTTAAATGCCACTGAGGAGGAAGCCCAGATACTGTTTGGCATTCAGGGCCTCAGAGCTGGCCCCAGGCTCTCTTTCCAGCTTTACTATCTTTCTTTCCACCTTACCCTGGATTCCCCTCCCACCCCTGAAGCCTGCACACACACACTGCACCAGGGTCCTCCCCAGGCCCCTGGTGGACAGCATTTGCATTTGCCTTCTCTGTGTTGCCGTATTTGCTTGGGTGGTTCCCGTCCCCCCTTGCCCAGCTCCTTAGCTTGGCAAAATCCTTCTCAGCCTGCAATGTCCCGTTAAAACGTATGATTTTGTGATGGCCGTCCCAACCCCATAACCAGAATCAACCCATCCCCAGTTGGGGCTTCTGCAGGTAGTTTGACCTATTGTGAGATGTGTAAGAATGGGGCTATTTGTTTCTGCTCCTTGGGAACAGGATATTCCTCACATTGCCTATCACAGCCCCAAATAAGCGCCTCGTAGGTGTTCATTAAATGACTGTTGAATCAGATGAGCATAGAGGACACAGAACTCATTTTCTTTGCGGCAACCCTAATTATTGTTAATCTTAACCTTGCAGGACAACACAGCGCCCTATGGCGCCAGGTACGTGGGCTCCATGGTGGCTGATGTCCACCGCACCCTGGTCTATGGAGGGATCTTTCTGTACCCAGCTAACAAGAAGAGCCCCAATGGAAAGGTAAACAAATCCCCTGAAAGGTGATTGAGAGGCAGTGGAGTTCCTTTGCAGCCCAGGGAATTTGACTTCGGAAGAAAGAAAGATGACAGTAGCTATTATATTGCCATTGTGCTCCGCAGTAGGATGCTGAGGATATGTGTGGCATCTTCTTTCCTAGATTAGAGGTTGTCCTCATTAAAGCCAGGTGATATCAGCTCAAAATGGTCTCTTGAGAGCCCTTCCATTGCTAAAGATAAGTAATAGTGTTATGGTGAGGACGGGTGCTTCCAGTGGGTGCGTGGTTTGGCCTGGGAAAAATGAATGCCATTCATAATGTGAAATGAAACAGTTCAGCTT
Source organism: Acinonyx jubatus (assembly GCF_027475565.1). Taxonomy (NCBI): domain Eukaryota; kingdom Metazoa; phylum Chordata; class Mammalia; order Carnivora; family Felidae; genus Acinonyx; species Acinonyx jubatus. Next base: position 64,770,861 of record NC_069391.1, read on the forward strand.
CATTGCCAAGGCAGAAAAATCGAATATGTATCCAAGTAAAGGTTTCCTTTGATTGCTTTCAAGAGGCATAAAATGGAAATAACTAATGAGCTGACATTGGCTGCTTGGAAAATGAAACTTTCCTAGGGAAAGAAAGACTCTCTGGGGAAACCTAGAGATTTCAGGGAAGCTGTTACCACTGACTGCACTAGTCTAATGCCCGCAGAGTCCCAAAGCCATGGGGTGAGCTGTGCTCGCTTAACACTGGCTGAGGGATGCCCTGCTTTTCTTCTACACAGTGACAGTGTGTTTCCTTCCCAAGTATTGTCCCTTTGTTTTCCCCGATAGACAGACTGTCTTTTTTTTTTTTTTTAATGCAAGAGCAGGAATGGGAACAATAATCCCCTTAAGACAGTTAGAAGTGTATATGTTCCAGATATGTTCAGATCTCTGTTTACAGCTGGTGGTGTCCAGTTTGCTGAAGGCATTCTTATTTGCTTAAAACAGCGCCCTTGCCACAGCCACGTCAGTCATCTCAGCCTGTGTGATTAGCCTGCTCCATAGCACTTTTCTTTAATTCCTCAAAAAATTGTTTCTGAACACAGATATTGAGGTGCCTCCTTTTTTCCCCCTCAATTTTGCAACTCTGGCCATGACACCTGTATGGAAATAGAGTCAGGAAACACCTGCAAAAAGCTGTCTGCTCAATAGGCAGACTGCATGAAAATGAACACAATAAAAAAGTTAATATTTAAAAGTAAATGCCAAGATGTATAACATACTAAATCCCAACCCTGAAGCCTTTGGAGAATTGTAAAAGGAATGTGCACAGCGTTGCAAACAATATCATACTGTTTGGAGGAGCCAGTCTGCTTTCCAGATGTCTGCAGCCAGACACTACCATGGATGTTTAATGCTTTTAAAATAGGCAAAGCTCCATCCAAAACACACACCGAGTCACTCATTAGGTCCAGTTTCCGTGCTATAAAGAGAAGGGAACCATCAGTTCTGCCAAAATGTCATTCAGTCCTGAGTCCAGGTGGTCTGTCTCCCATTTGCATCAGGCCATCTATTGCTGGCTCTGGCTCTGGCTTGATGAATGGCTTAATTTAACCAAATGGTTAAGTTAACCATTTGGTCTTAGAGGCAGCCTTGGGGGTGGGGGCTATTACAACCTCATAGAAGGAAAGGGAGAGTTACATGTTACCTTGGAAACTCCCACTAGCTCTGTATTAGTTTGGTATAGAACGAATCCCTTTTCTATGTAATATTTTCTGGTGTGAGGGCGCTGCTCTTGGCTCTTTTTTTTCAGTTGAGACTGCTATACGAATGTAACCCAATGGCCTACGTCATGGAGAAGGCTGGAGGATTGGCTACCACTGGCAAAGAAGCTGTACTGGACATTGTTCCCACTGAGATCCACCAGAGGGCGCCAATCATCTTGGGGTCGCCTGAAGACGTGAAGGAGTTCCTGGAGATCTATAAGAAGCACGCTGCCAAATGAAGAAGTGGCCTTGCCCACACCAGAAAGAAGTGCCATTTACCTGGACCTTTTATCCCACACGGTGCTACCCCTTTCTGACTGCGCATCATACATTCCTAAACAGCAGAAATAAAAAGCATGCATATTTTCACTGTCAAATGCTGTGTAGTGCTTGGTGCTGCCTTACTATCTCAGTAATGCTATGGATGGCATGTTTTGAGTGGATAGGAGACAAATAAACATCTTCTTTCTATTTCTAAAAAAAGAGTCATCCTTGCTTTGTGTCAAACAATAGTAGTAGTGATAATTATAACAATAACAGTGAATGCATAGAAATTAGATAGCTGATTTAATCTTCACAACAACCTTACCAACTAGGCACCATCTATAAATGACCCATTTCACAGGTGATGGAATGAACAGAGAGGTGAAGTAATTTGCCCAAGGTCTCCAACCGATGCGCGGCAGCGCTGGGATACAAACCCAGGTACTCTGGCCACTGAACTTAGAGTTAATGTGTCCCTTGTTCTTTGTGTTGCCCGTTCAGGTCTGAGTGCGCAGAACTAACCTGAGCAGAGAGAGCTGTTTATGCCTTCCTGGGAACTGGACAGGTGAAAAGTTAGGGGGCCACCCATCTATGACCTAACCTTCTGAGTCTGAAGGCTTATGTTGCCACTCAGTAGTGACTTTTCAATAAAAACATAGCACTCTATTGAACAACAAAGCCTAATAATTCCTAAGGTCTAATTACCTTAAGTAAAAAATTCATCATAGAACGTAATTTAAGGAAATACAATTTATTGCAAGCAAGTCTATTTCTCACTAGGCTCACTGTATAAACAGTGTCTCCCTTAGCTGACCCTGGACTAGAATTCCCAGATCATGGCAAGTTATATGTTAAAAAACATCTGTGGGCTTTCTTGAGCTCTAGATTTAAACAGATATGTTAATATATAATAAATGTTATTTGCTACATGAATCCATAATTATATTGATATAGTAAAATATTTTATCAAACATATTTACCATATTAATTAAAATATTTAATATTCTAAATACTTAATATATTTAATGTATTAATAAAATATAGATATGTAATAGATAAATATATATATATTTTTACTTGTAAGTTTAAATATGTGTCTGTAAATCCTGCTCTTTTCCCTCCAAATAATCCCTGCCAATTTCATGTTTTCCAACAAGGAACTTAGTTTGAGTTTAAGCATTGGGTCCGCTTTTGTCCACTGACTAGACCCAAAGCTAGTATTTTTCCCACTCCAGCTGTGGCTGGACCTCTCAGGGAAGTCTCCTGAACTCACAAAGCACCTTTTGATTTTTAACCTTGTAGCTTAGGTCTTGTAACTTCTGGTTTTCGAAGCACTGAGGGAGATGTGGTGGTCTGGGAGCCATTTCTTAACTATAAAGACAGCTAGATGGGAGATTATAGTCTCCTACCCCGCTGCCGTGAGGAAGCCAAGCAAAATCACAAAAAGATACCTTCTCCCTGTTTTTGTTTTATGTTCTGTATGGTGTCTTTCGATGGGGCCGTTGGCTTATTTAACTAAGAGTTTTCATCTGGTGCCTGTTTTCTGCTATGGATGCATTGAGTCTTTCTTTTTTTCTCTGAGAAAGGAAGACAGACACAGAATCAGCAGCATGAACAGTGATTCTCCTCTGATGATCCATGGAATCTCAAAGTTGGATTTGACCTTGGAAACCCTGAGATGCCCTTCACGGATAAGGGCGAAGGGATGGTGTTTGTGGTGCATTATGTAGAGACTTGGCAGGAACTCAGGTCTGCTGGTTCTCAGGCTCCACATGTCATGCTGTCCCTAAAATGGGAGCTCTCTCCTACTAATCAGAACACATAATGTTCTCTTTGCAAAGGAAAGCATCCCCTTTAACCACTCAAATATTTGACTGCTAGGGATTTTCTGTTAGGTTCCTCAGTAACATCATTAGCAGGATTGGTAGAGGTCCCCACGCCTCCCTGCTGCCACCTACAGGTCTGACTTTGGTACCTAGAGTTTCCATAGCCTTACTCCTCATGTTCCAAGTTGAAACCATTCCTGGAGTTAAACCTAAATTCTAAATATTTTAAAGTAAATCAATAGAGAAGTTTCTCCACAATGACATACTTGCTGCTTTGTGTCTTTTACCCAAAGCTAAGTCCAGTTTGACTTGAAGCACCTATCTGCCATGGTTTGCCACCATACTATGCTACTGGGCTTTCGACAGGACACCCTGTGACCGACCAGGAAAAGAGTAGAAACCGCGGATGAAAATCACTGTTTCTCAAAATTCTCAGAGCGACTGTGGTCCCCAGCTTCAGAATTGGAAATGATTTCAAGATTACTATAGCAGGTTGAATGGTGTCCCTCTGCCCACACTCCTCAAAAAAAAAACAAAACAAAAAAAAACAACAAAAAAAACACATGTCCACATCCAAACCTCTGGAACCTGTGAATATGAACTTATTTAGGAAGAGGGTCTTTGCAGATTTAATTAAGGGATTTGAGATAAGATCATCCTGAATTACCTGGGTGGGTCCAAAATCCAATGAAATGTGTTTTTAGAAGAGACACACAGAGAATGCAATGTGAAGATGGAAGCAGAGACTAGAGTCTCCACAAGCCAAAGAAACCAAAGAATGCCAATAGCCACCAGAAGCTGGAGAAGCCAAAGAAGGATTCATCCCTAGATGAAGCACCCAACACAATGAAATACTTAGATATAAATCTATCAAAATATGTATAAGATCTACAAAACTCTGAAGCATGAAAGTTCAAAGATGAACTTAAGGGAGAGTTATTCTATGTTCATGGATAGAAAGACTCAATATTGTCAAAATGTCAGTTCTTCCCAACTTGATTTATAGATTCAGTGCAATCCCAGCCAATTTCCCGGCAAGTTACTTTATGGATATTGACAAACTGATTCTAAAGTTTATATGGAGAGGCAAAAGACCCAGAATAGCTGACACAATTTTGAAGGAGAAGAACACAGCTGGAGGACTGATGCTACCGACTTTAAGATGTACTATAAATCTATAGCAATTAAGACTGTGTGGTATTGGTAAAAGAATAAACAAATAAACCAATGAAGCAGGATAGAGAGCCCACAAGCAGACCCCCATAAATATAGTCGACTGATATTTGATAAAGACAATGCAATGGAGCGAAGATAGTCTCTTGAACAAATGGTGCTGGAACAACCAGACATCCACATGCACAAAGTGAATCCAGACACAGAACTTACAGCCCTCACAAAAATTAAACTCAATATAAATACAAATATAAAATGTGAAACTCCTAGAAGGTAATATGGGAGAAAACCTAGATGAGCTTGGGTGTGGCAATGACTTTTTAGATATGACACCAAAGACATGGTCCATGAAAGAAATGATTGATAGGCTGGACTTCATTAAGATAAACAACTTCTTTGGGAAAGACAGTGTCAAGAGGATGAGAAGACAGGTCACAGACTGGAAGAAAATATTTGAAAAAGACATATCTGATAAAGGACTGTTATCCAAAATATATGAAGAACTCTCTAAAAATTCAACAGTAAGAAAACAGCTGATTAAAAAATGAGCCACAGACCTTAACGGATACCTCATCAAAGAAGATATACAGATGGCAAAATGGCAAATAAGCATATGGGAAGATGTCATCAGGGAAATGCAAATTAAAGCAACACCCCTACATACCTTTTAGAATGGCCAAAATCCAGAACACTGACATCCCCTAATGCTGACGAGGATGTGGAGCAACGGGGACCTCCCATCCATTGCTGGTGGGAGTGCAAAGTGGTGCAGACACTCTGAAAGACAGCTTGGCAGTTTCTTACAAATTAAACATACTCCCCACATGATTCAGCAATCACAGGACTTGATACTTACCCAAGGGAGCTGAAAACTTACATTGTACAAAAAAATCTGCGGAAAGTAATTTATAGAAGCTTTATTCACAATTGCCAAAAATTGGAAGCGATCAGGATGCCCTTGCATGGGTGAATGGATAAATAAACTGTGGTACACTTAGACAATGGACTATTATTCAGCACTCAAAAATCATGAAAAGCCATGGAAGAAACTCAGATGTATATTTCTAAGTGAAAGAAGCCAATCTGAAAAGGCTACAGGGTGTATGATTCTAACTATATGACCTCCTGTTATACAATGGAGACAGTAAAAAGATCAGTGGTTACTAGGGATAGGCGGGGGAGGACAGATAAATAGGAAGAGCACAGAGGATTTCTGGGGCAGTGACAATACTCTATATGATGTTATAATGATACATGTATGCCATTATACATTTGTCTAAACCCATAGAATGTACAACATCAAGAGTAAACCCTAAGGCAAACTATGGACTTTGGGTGATAATAATGTGTTCATCATTTGTTTATATATATATATATATATATATATATATATACACACACACACACACACACACACACACACACACACATCACTCTGGTGAGTGATGTTGGTCACAGGGGAGGCTGTGCATGTGTGGGTGTGGGAGGAAATGGGAAATCTCTGTATCTCCTCTCAATTTTGTTGTAAGCTTAATCTGCTCTAAAAAACGAAGTCTTAATTTTTTTTTAAATGCATAGCATGAGGCACAGTGGTCACCACAGAACTAAAATACAGGTCTGACATAGGTCAGCTCTGCTTTAACTTTGTTTTTTCCATGTGAAGAATGTATACAGCACTTTCCTATGTATTTTTTATACAGTGAAGACTGGACTTGGTATAACCATATTACAGGAAAGTAGAAATTGGATTCTTGATTTTCCATCTTTGTGTTCTGTTAATCCTACAAAGTGAGGCTTAAGCCGATTTCATTAGTACATGAGGAAAAGTAGGTTGACCTGCAAGGAATCAGATTCCCCATGTGGAGCAGCTTATAAGGGTGCTCCGTGTTCCATGCTCAGGTACATAGGAAACACTGCAGTCCTACGAGGGAAGATGTATAGATATTTTTAAACATTGTGCCACAACTGCATTGTTTTTCATTTTTACCTGATGGCATCATTCTTAGAATAAAATCTTTTCTGAGTGAAAACTAAAAAAAACCCCAAAAAACAAAAAAACAAAAAAACCCCCATATGTTGACATTACCTGAGAGAGTGTACGTAAACTATCTCAGTAGAGTTTGGCTAACAAAGAATGGTCCCTCCGTTGATACCCTAAGTCACATTTTAGATCCCTGCTTTTGTCTTCAGATCTGATGCAAGAGCAAGATTGTCTCAACTATCAGGAAGGTCTGCTTGCCCTTACTCACTTTGACTCAGGTCTGTGAGCATCTTTTCCAAAGTGGAGCAAGGCCATAGAGAGCTTTGAGGTCCCCGGTGTACCAGTGGCCCTGAAATAAATGTAAGCTGGATGCTCTCTCCTTTTCTCCAGGCTTTCGCCACGGCTGTTCTATGTTTCCACCCTGTCGTGTACCCTGAAAGAACTTTGGCATTTGCTGAAAGGTCATCAGTTGCAATTTTAGAACATTGGGTAACTCGAACTCCTAACATTTAAATGTAGCTGCAAAAGGGTATGATTGCTGTACCCAGCTGCCAACCTAAGCCAGACAGTGGCAAAAATAGCAGACCCTCCCCAGTTCCCTTTAAGATGTGTAATTGACCGCTTATAAATGACACTAGCCAATACTTCTCCTTCCTGGTCTCCAAATTCTCCAGTCTTCTGCCTACTCTTAGCATCTGTAGTGTGCTGGGCCCAGAGCTTCTCCAGGGAGTTGTGCTGAAGCACTGATTGGTTGGTTTCACTTCCAATCTCTTGTTAACAGATACTTTATAAAATGTAATATAAAGAATTACAGGAAAGGCCAAGAATGAGAGTTATTGTTTAAGCAGAGTTTCAGCTGGGGGAGATGAAAAAGTTCTGGAGATGGATGGTGGTGATGGTCGCACAACACTGTGAATGTACTTAATGACATTGCACTGTATGCTTAAAAATGGCTAAAATGGTCAAAAAAGAAAACCTCGAAAAATGAAATAAAAAACAATTACCTACAAAAGGCAGGCCCCAACTGTTTAGTGTTAGGTTGTAACTTCATTTAAATTTAAATGACATTTTATTGCTAGATTTAAATTGCATTTTAATATAGTCAGAGCAAATGTAACACAGAGAAGTTGCTATAGAAATTTCTAAATACTGCCAATTTTTCTACTAACTTTGTCATGGCCTAGTACAGTTTGCAGACTGTCCATGATCCACCTTGCATTTTGTTTTACAGTAAAATGAATTTTAAAAAAATGTAGAATTATTTGGGTTTTAAATAGATTCAAATTTCCATCACCATAATTAGGATACAGAACAGTTCCCTCAGGCCAAAAAACCCTCTCTTGTCCTGACCCTCCCCACATAGCCACAGAATTGTTCTCTTTGTATATAATTTTGTATTTTCAAATATAAATGGAATCATACCATATATAATCTTTGAGACTGGCTTCTTTCTTTAAAAATTCTTTTCATTTATTTTAGAGAGAGAGAGAGCACGAGCCAGGAGGAGGGGCAGGGGAAAGAGAGAGATAATCTTAAGCAGGCTCCATGTTATGCATGGAGCCTGATGCAGAGCACGATCCCACGATCCTGGGATCCTGGGATCATGACCTGAGCTGAAGTTGAGAGTTGGATGCTCAACCAACTGAGCCACCCCGGCCACCTTGACTGGCTTCTTTCACTTAGCACGATGTCTTTGAGATTCATTCTAGTGCTGCGTGTAGCAAGGTTGTTCTTTTTTCTTGCCGAATAGTAGTCCATTTTATGGATCTACCCCAGTTTGCTTATCCATTCACTGAAGAGCATTTGGGGTTGCAGTCTCTTACATAAATAGAGCTGCTATTAATATTTGTGAATGGGTGTTTGTGTGAATATACATAATCATTTCTTTAGGAAAGATGTAAAGGCCCACTGCAACTGGCATTGTTTTTCACTCTAAAATCCTTTGAAGACAATGTTGTACTTCAAATCCTTTGAAGTACAAAGGATTTGAAATCCTTCAAATCCAATGTTCATCTTCAAATCCTTTGAAGACAATGTTGTACTTCAAAGGAAACCTGGAAACCTACAAGCAGGACACCCTCTTCTTACTGGCCCAGAACTCCTAACATGCAGCCACTGGTCTTCCTATAATTATGTCAGAAGAATCATTGTTGATCTCTCACTTGAAAGACAAAGCTTAGTTATTTGTTAATGGCAACATGACACATCAGGATCAAAGAAAGTTCCCTTCTATAGTTCTTACAGTTCCCTGAAGCTTTCCGAAAAGAATGAGAGCTTTCTGGTTTAGATCCTGGTGATGTCAACATGAAAATGTTCTGACTGAAGGCCTCGCACAAGAGCATGCACAAAGATAAGGAAGCTTGTGGAAGCATTATCTCAAGGATGCACATTTCCAAAGTAAATTAATTGTTCACACACTAGAATGCAGCATACCTCTATGTACCAACATGGATGTGTATTTCCAAGATGGTAGGCTATGGCAGCCACCTTAGATTGGTTGATCCAATACCAGTGCCCAACTCTTGCAGTGAGGGGTCACCATGTGAAACAAATCTGGCTGAAGCTATGGAAGTGGAAATCTACTTGTGTGTGGGGGGGGGGGGGTGGGGAGGAGGGTGTTCTGAGGAAATATTTCTTTTCTAATAAAAGGGAACTGATGTGATTAGAGTGCCCTTCTCCCCTCTTTGGGCCTTCAGTGTGGGCTAGATGGGCAGAATGGTGGTTGCCATTTTGTGCTCATAAGATGTTTCAGCTTGGAGGCAGAAGCCAGCTGACCCAGGGTAACAGAAGAGACAGAGGGGCCCCTAAAATGGAGACTTTGAAGAGCTAAATAAATGCCAGCAGCCACCTCCTCGTGAGCGCATGAGAAAATATGAGAACAATAACCCCCTACAATATTTATTTCATCTGAGTTTTCTCTTACTTGCAGCTGGACACATTCTGATCGAAATAACCTCAAAAGAAAAATCATATTGCAGACCAATGTATGTATTCTACAAAACAGCGTGCATATTCCTCTATTTTATAAAGTGGAGTTATATATGTATACATAATAATTATATATGCATCAAAAATTTGGAAGGGTAGTAATAACTACCAAGTACTGGGAACCTGCTCTGTGCCAGGCACATCTTATCACTTTTAATCCTGAAAACCACTCTATAACATAGATGTTTTACTTCTATTCCCATTTATAGGAGAGGAAACTGAGGCTTCAGGAACTTTCCCAGGACAACTAGCAGATAATTAGGTTGGGACTCAGTGCCAGGTCTATGTGCCCCCAGAGAAAGGTCTTGGTCTATGCTACCCAGGCTCCTGCCAGTGCCTAATACCAGTACAGACCCCCACCAGCTCAGTTATTTCTAGAGAGTTGGCTGGGGGATGGGCTGGTGGTGAGGACTCTCACTTTTTCTTTTATATAGTTCTGTAGTGTTTCCTTTTCAGTAAGAAAGTAGTATCTAAAATTTTTTTATGTTTATTTTTGAGAGAGAGAGAGAGAGAGAGAAAACACTAGTGGGGGAGGGGCAGAGAGAGAGGGAGACACAGAATCCAAAGCAGGCTCTAGGCTCTGAGCTGTCAGCACAGAGTCCGACGCAGGGCTTGAACTCATAAACTGCGAGATCATGACCTGAGCTAAAGTTGGACATTTAACCTATTCAGCCACCCAGGCATCCCAAGAAAGTAGTATTTTTGAATTAGATGTGCAAATCTAAAGGAATTGATAAAATAACCTGATGCTAGGCACTGCGCTAGGAATGTAATTTTTTTCTTCTAGATTTGGGTTGGCTTTTAAGGATACTCACTCAGGCATATGTCTTTTTGGAAATAAAAAGCATCCTTTGCAAAAGTATATAAAAGACCCCGGGCTGAGAGGTCCCAGGATTGCCATATTTTATTGTGTGACCTATACCCTAGGTAAGATCTGCCAGTCTGCCTCTTAGAGTCATTGGGGAACTGGATTCTACAGTAGATATATGCAAAAAATCCTTCTGAGTCCTTGAATGAGAGGGTTCTAGGGATCATTTTTTAGTGGCTGGATTTCTCATCTTCCACCAGTTTCTAAATGGCTCCTTCTTAGGATCTTTAAATAAAAAGGTTCATCAAAAGAAAGTAGGTGTGTTTCTGGGCTGCCTGATTCTATTTACAGCTTGCTTATGGTGCCTTGGCAGCCTTCAACATCAACCTTGCCAGAGAGATTTCCTTGAGGGTTTGCCCAGTTATCTTAATCACGTGGGTTGGGTCACTTTTTCGTTAAAGGTCCTGGCAGGGCTAGTGCAAACCAGCTCTGATACCAAAGAGCCACAGACTTCAGAGATAAACAAGGCTTTCCAGGAGAAGAAGATTTTGAACACTTATCCGCCACCATGTCGGACAGCAGCCCCTTTGAAACGGACATGCTCACCCTGACTCGCTACGTTATGGAAAAGGGGCGTCAGGCCAAAGGGACCGGGGAGCTCACACAGCTGCTGAACTCCATGCTGACAGCCATCAAAGCCATATCCTCGGCTGTGCGCAAGGCCGGCCTGGCCCACCTGTGAGTCCTGGGGGAGTAGGTGTGGGTGCACAGACCTGCCCCTGATGTGGAGGGATTCGGGCCCAGGTGGGGCGTGGGCAAAGCCGCAGGTACAGGTCACTTGGGCAGGCGACCATGTCAAAAGCTATTTGCCTCTGTGCTCTGGAGGGAAGGCGCTTTAAAGTTTCTGTCTGTTGATAAAGGGGCCTTTGACTTGTTTCCAGAAAGGAACGAAATACTTGGAGACATGGTATGAAGAAAAAAATATATAATTTTTCCAGTTGCCATGTATTATAACGATGAGAAGCTCAGTGGCTGGTTGCATTAAAAACATAGATTGTATTATCCCGGCTTGTTTCTTATGGCAGAAAGAAACAGCGAATAGGACTTGAGATTTTGCTTTATGATCTTTGCAGGTAGTAGCATTTTATTGCCATGAACTTTGCCAGTGTGTTAGGAGCTAGCAATCATTTACAAAATGACTTCCTGCCCTGCGTCTCTGTCCTTACTGAGGGAAGGAGTCTTTTGCTTTCAAAACAATTTTTTATTTTTTCTCTGAGACTCATTATCTTTTCTCTACTTGGTGTGCAGGAAGCTGGGAGGTTCTGGGTCCAGGAGGAGGAAATGAAGAGCATTCTTCCACTTTGTTCTCTTCAGTATTTTATCCAAGCACAGAAGAAGGCCAAGTTCATACTATGGCTGCTGAATGTCACAGCTGCTGACCTTAAAAAATAAGCCAGTTATTTTATTTTATTTTATTTTATTTTATTTTATTTTATTTTACTGTAAGAGAGAGGGAGAGAGAGAGAGCGCAGGAGGAGGGGCAGAGGGAGAAGCAGAGAGTGAATCTTAAGCAGGCTCCAAGCCCAGTGCAGAATCCAATGTGGGATTCCAATCTTATGACCCTGAAATCATGATCTGAGCTTAACGGACTGAGCCACCCAGATACCCCAATAAGTCAGTTATTTTACCCCCCCAAAATGAGTTTATTTGGGAATAGTAAGAGAATTACAATATGGGACAAGTGAGCTACGCCAAAAACCATAGGCTGGTTTAACAAAGGAGAAGGTTATTTTATGAAGGAGGACATTGGCAGGAGCTGTTTTGAACAAAAGTCCATTGGTGAAAAGCAAGAGTTCAGGGCCATAATGGTTTCTTATTGGCTGAGTTGGCAAGTCAATTTCTTGCAGGAGAGGCAATGTACATCCTTCCTTCTAGGAGCCCATAACGGATGATTCTTTCCCCGGAGGATTTTTGTGTTAGTCTGGAATTGACACTTCCTGCAATGACCTCCAGTGCTACAGTGTGAGGGCTCCCCCTTCTGGCCTCCCGACTCAATTTTAGTGAGGTTTTCCTTAACGTTCACACGGCCAAGAGTCCAGTTTAAGTCTGTGCTGAAAAGAAGCTGACTTTCTTTGCACTTCCATTTTTTTTTTTTTGTAGCAAAGGTCCTCTCCAAAGGTGAAGGGGCCCATTATTATTATTCCCCCAAATGAAGAAATAAAGTCTAATATTTAAAATAGTAATTCTTAACAATTTAATACTTTTGAACCAAAAATTTGATAGCGTTATATCACAAGATGTAATTCTCACAAGATAACTATAGGTTTTATTTATAACGGATAAGGTTTTGTAACCCAGCAATGACATCCAGTTTAAAGACGCATTATGATCGGCCCTCCCTGATCTCTGTGTATTGCTATAACTGTATTGCCTCATAGACCAATAATGGCCAATCTTTACTTGTAACAATCTTCATGAATGTGAGGTGCAGCCATTTGCCTCTGTCCTGATCCCACCAGGTGATGGGCTGTGCTGAGTGACACTAAGTAGTGACTTTACCTGTCCCTGCATATGGCTCTGCTATGCTTAGAGCCATTTTCTGGGCATCTCCACTGCTTTTCAGTATTATTTACCCGCCTTAATGTGCTCGTCCTCTGTGCAGGACGCTTAGCTAGGCAGTGGATGCGGTGGTACAGTTGTACTACGCGGCTTCAGAACTCTAACTTTGTGCCTGTCGAGTGTCCAGATGAAGTAGACTCAGGAACTGGTTAATAAGGTGTTCATTTAACTTGGCTGCCTTCCATGTGACTGTCTACTCTTGTTAGGACCTCAGTTTCCCATTTGTAAAACAGAGGGGATGGGAATAGCCCCTAACTTATAGGGTTGTTGTAAAGCTTAGTGAATCCATGTGATGATAACTTCAACAGCGCCAGATCCATAATAAATGCTCAGTAAATGCTCATTATTACACTGGGTCCAAGCCCAGATCTGGGGAAATTTGCCCGCTGGCTGGTCCATGCTGCTGAATGTCCACTAGGTGGCAGGTGTAGCCCACGGAATCAAGACTTCAGGATCCACTATTTTCTCAGAGGCTGAGGCAGGGGTCTGATGTCATCCTTCTCCTGACCCCTCACTGAAACACCAAAGTGGCAGTGTGAGATGCCCATTGCCTGGAAATTCCTTCTTTCTAACAAAATGCTGAGGTTATTTTAAGAGGACCCTGGAATTGCTTCTCATATTGCTAAAAGGTCGTTCTCTGTCCTGGAACAATTCTCCTGAAAATAGGATTTTCACATGCTCCTGCCCCTTTTCTCATCTAGGGAGCCTCAAGCCCCTCATTCTTTGCTTCCTTTTTTGGGGAAGACATTTTAGGCACAAGCTCAATGAATGCAAACGTGATAAAAAAATGTTCATGCTTTTTCTTCTCTTTTGTCTGTTCATTGCTGTAGGAGGAAGGGAATGCTAGAATCCTTCTCCTAGAAGCATCTTCATGGGTTTCTGCCAAAGTGGTAGAACATCCCATTCAAAAATTATCAGTAAAGCTTTCAAAAAATAGTAAAAGATATTGTCCTGTGGATTATAAAGCTCTGCTGTATCCATGATCTAACTTGGAGCAGGTGTCAGACAGATCTCATTATGAATGTGCTTCCATTCTTTCTGGAAGGAGGGGTGCTAATGGGGGTTAAGGGTAAATGGCACCTGGAGGAAGGTTGTCAGTCAAGGAAGAGGGTGGGAAGTGAATTGTCCCCTGCTTAGGGTACATCAGTGGTTCTCAACCGGGCTACCTGTTAGAGCCACCTGAGGATTCCTTCAGCAAATACATGGCTTTAAAAAAGGGGTAGAGAAATTATTTTCCTGCCATGCTTTCTTCATAATTCAGTGAACGTATATTGAGCATTTACCACATCCTTGGGTGCTGTGGAAACCAGTACAATAAGCCACCGTTCTAGCCTTCAGTGAGCAGATAATCTACCAGGAAAGGTATTCCCATGAACAGATCACAAACTGCTGTGGAAGGATGACAGGGGTGTGCCTGGTGGTGTTGGGGCCAAGGAAGCCTTTGGAATGGATCAGGAGGGAGAGTAGGGAGAAGCTCATGGTAGGCAGACAGCATTCCTGTGGAGTGAACACCATAAGTGAGGGTGAAAAAGAGAGGAGCATCTTGCTGGGTGCTGGTGGCCACAGGACTTTTGTGGCTGTTGAGATGAAAAAGGCTTGAGTGGGTATAGCCATGCCACTCTTGGCGGGAAGAATGCGGGGATGGGGCAAGCCAACCGAGGGGTCTGTGTAAGACAAGTGTGTGCCTAGTGGATTCCAGAGGCTGAGAATGGCTGAGTGAGGTCAGTGGGACAAGAGGCAATGCCAGCATGGGAACAGGGCTTCCTTGGTGAGGCCTGAAGTCCACCATGGGGAACTTGGAGATTCTGGGTGAGACCAGAGTGATCTTGTTGGTATTTTAGAAGGACCCTGCCCATGACGGTGGAAGTTAGGAGACCTTTGCATACTGATATTCTAAAACATAAAGCTAGATAGAATTTTTCTTACGTCACTTGAAATGGTAATGAAGAACAAAATTAAATTAGTTAAGTCTGTCCCCAAATTTCCATCTTAAGTAATGCAAAGCCACCACAGGGCAAATTTCTCATTCAGTCCACCAGGCCATTATTTGAGGGTGATCAACAAATACTTGAAATTCCTGTGCTGGGAAGCCATGGTCCTTTAGTTTTGGGGTTAGTAATGATGGCGACATGTCTGACTTTATGAATTGGCTCTTTCCCTTCACCTCCCACTGCCCATTGCAGGTTTGTGTTTTTATAAGATTGAATTCCAGTTAGCGTTGTTGGGAGAATACGGGGCTGTGACAATATCCTCACGGTGTAAAGGAAGCAAGGTTGAGAATCACAGCTTTGAGAAACGTTGCACTTGGTCTGTATAAATTGGAGATTTGGCAGCAATGAAGGGAAAAGTGGCTTATAATAATGGTGTCTGGGCCTTTTTTTTAAAAGTTTATTTATTTTGAGAGACAGAGATTGAGAGAGAGAGAGAGAGAGGGAGAGAGAAAGAAAGTGCAAGCAGGGGAGGGGCAGAGAGAGGGGGGACAGAGGATCTGAATGAAGCAGGCTCTGTGCTGAGAGCAAAGAGCCTGATGTGGGGCTCGAACGCACAAACCGTGAGATCATGACCTGAGCAGAAGTGGGATGCTTAACCAACTGAGCCACCCTGGTGCGCACTTCCCCCCCCCCCCCCCCCCCCACCAATCTGGGCTTCTCTGATGGAGTTTTGGATTCCCTTAACCATTTCATTCAGTCTTTCGTCTTCTTAGGTATGGAATTGCGGGAAGCGTGAACGTGACCGGGGATGAGGTGAAGAAATTGGACGTGTTATCCAATTCTCTGGTGATCAACATGCTCCAGTCCTCCTACGGCACCTGTGTCCTGGTCTCTGAGGAGAATAAAGACGCGATGATCACCCCCAAGGAGAAGAGGGTGCGTGTGGGGACGGGATGCAGTTCCCCTAGCCACCAGTAGATGGTACTACTGAGTTGGGAAGAATCTGGTTGCTTTACTTTTCTTTAGTTCCTGGGATATTCCTATTCCTTAACTTTTATTTTCTGGGGGGGGGGGGGGGGGGGGTGAGATTGCATACTTTTTTAGTTAGAAGTCTTATGCTGTCTAGTGGAAAAAAAAATCCACAACAGGGGGGTGATTCATTCAGGGTAAAGAGTAATTTCCTGAAAATGCCTCAGTGGGTGGGGTTTTGTCTTTATTTGCCAGGAACAAGTGCTGCATTTTTTGTGGTTTCAAAACCATCGAGTCCAGTAAAAACTAGAGCTCCTGGGAAGAGCAGACCTGTACTCTTCCCATCCCCACTTCTATTCTCCCTCTCCCCAACACACACTTCTCCAAGGGGCTCTGGTTTCATCAGAGATTTCTTCATTCCTGACAAACTGTTAGCCAATATAGAAAAGAAACCGTAAAGATCGTGCTCTCTTGCCTTAATACAATGGCAAACTTGGTTAGTGCAGGGCATGACCAGGCAGGGTCTGTAGCTACTCTGGTTTCACAAAAACAGTTCATTAAAGTCAGAGGTTTGCTAGTGGCCAAAAATTCAACCCATGTCCAGCTGTGATACAAAGTAAATACTGGGACTGGGCCTTGTTTTATATATTGGGTGTTGGAGACCATTTCTTCATAATTAGCTGAGAGGATGAAAAAGGTAAAAGCAAATGTATGAAACATCTACCTTATACCAGGGACTGTGCAAAGCACTTTACTCTTGTTGTCTCACACAATTTAAGCTAAATCATACCTATTATTTTCAACTTTCAGTTCCCACTGTTACATGCCTCTCAATCATCTCTCCTATCTAATCTATTGTTTTCTTCCCCATTTGGCCTGATCTATACAGGTCTTAGTGCTGGTTCTTGAATATTCTATGCCTACTTCCACACCAGTTCTTTGAACATTTTCCAGCATATGCTAGATGTTCAAAAGATATCTGTTGAATGAATGCATGAATGATTGAATGGGTTCAGTTGAATTATCCACAGGGAGAATGGGAAATTTCCAAACTTATGGATTATCCCATTTTTTAGCCCATCTCCACCCCCAGTGAGAGAGGGAAAAAAAAAAAACAGCTTAAGCTAGGGCATTAAGTCACCAGAAAGTCAGGGAAAAGTAATTTTAGTGGTGGGAGAAATGACTTCCATCTTACTTGATGTTATATTACCAGTATTTAATTAGCCTAATTAGCCAGGAAACTCTGGTCCCCATCACTACAGCTCTCCCAGAACCTTGCACATAGGAGGTCTGTAAAAAGTATCTGATGATTTCTTCCCGTGGAATGTTGGCTGGAGCAGCCTGTGAGAGCGGTGTGTGTGGGCTGGAAAGATCCAGATCTGTCTTCTGGACTTCACACAGGACAGGTGGGTTGGATGCAGCAAAACCTGGGACAGTATTTTTATTCTCCTGACGTATGTATACATGCCAGCTTTCTTAATAAGACAGATCCAGAGGCCCTGGGACATTGTTCTGAGATTTTCTGAAGTCTTTTGGCAAAATTGCTCCCCAGTGAGAAAAGCCTGTCTGCATAGAGGTTCAGAAAGAATCATGAATAAATCCATAACTGACTTTACTGTGGATATGGGTAGAGCTCGCTCAGGTTTATCTTCAGCTCCTCTACCTCTTCCCGGCCAGGTGCCAGTTTCAGACATGGTTTCCTCTCATACCCTCCACTGCTATGAGGCCCCCATGGGCCCACCCTGGAGGGAAGGGCAGAGCCAGAGGAGGCACGGAGGTGGATGGGATTTCCATCGCCCCATGTGGGCATTGACTCATCTGTCTATGGGCACATTGGCCCCGAGCTCAGGATTCATAGATGCTGAATCCCTCCTTAAGGGATACTTTGCCCTCCTTAAGTAATTGCAGTTTTTGGTAAGGATATCCCATTGCTCTGGGTCATTTTTGATGTAGTGGTACCGACCATGCACTGCCACTTCACAGAGTGTATTGGTTGGAAGGGCACCAATCAGGTGGTTCTTCTCTCTGTGCATTTAGGGGAAGTACGTGGTCTGCTTTGACCCACTGGATGGATCTTCTAACATTGACTGCCTGGCCTCCATTGGAACCATCTTTGCCATCTACAGAAAGGTGAGTCTGATCTTTAATGCCTTTTCCCTCTTGGTGGCTTCTGGAAGGTTCCTGGCCTGGGAGCCACAAGTTTGGAGTTCTAGCCTCTATCTTCCCACTGACCAGACCCACCATTGTAAGCAAACCATAACTCACTCTGGCCTCGGGCTCCTCATTGGAAGAGCTGATATGGTAATTTTCCATCTGCCTTCTTCACTGCATGGGTGGGAAGGTAAAATAAGAGGACAGATGAGTCTTGGTTTTAAGAAAATGGGAGTGACACAAATATCAGATAGAGTATTAGGTTCCAGGTGGCATTTGAGGACTCCTCTGTTTCTTCTTTATGTTTCTCAAATCTTATTGCATTAGTTTTCTATTGCTGCTGTAACAATTAACCACACATTTGGAGGCTTAAAATAATCCCCATTTAGTATCTACCATTCTGTAGGTCAGAAGTCTGAAAGGCATGACTGAGTTCTCTGCTCAGGGTCTCATAAGGCCAAAATCTGGGTGTCAGCCAGCCTGGCTTCCTATCGAAAGGCTGGGGGGTGGGGAATTAGCTTCCAGGCTCTTTTAGGTTGTTGGCAGAATTCAGTTCCATTCTGTTGCAGGATGGAGGTCCTTGGGTTTTTGTTTTTTTGTTTTTTTGTTTTTCTGGCTGGTACTGGGGTCATTCTCAGCTTCTAGAGGCTTCCTATATTCCCAGGCTTGTGCTTCCTTTCTCCTCCAAGGCAGTGAAGGCAGGCCAAGTCTTGTTCAGGCTTCTAATCTCTCTGATATCCCCACTTTGCCTTGTCTCCCCTGCCCTCAGCCACAGAAAGTTCTCTGCTTTTAAGGGCTCATTTGATTAGATTGGGCCCATCTGGAAAACCCACAATGATACCTCTCTATTTTAAATTAGTGACCCTAATTGCATCTGCAAAGTCCCTTGTGCCATGTAATGCAACCTAGTCACAGACTCTGAGCATTAGGACCTGTTTGGGGCCATTTCGCGTATACACCACATACCTGCCAACAGAGGATTTTATGGGTGGGTTTGCAACCACCCAGTATTACCAGAAACTTCATGTCACACAACATAGTCCACAGTATATCTCAGTTTGAGATCAGTCCTCACTCTAATCAGAATGGCTGGGCCTTTTCCCCAGGGGGGCTGTCAGGCCGAAGGGACACTACAGGCTCTGGATGGTCTTAAGGATTGTTCGGTTGGGTAATCTGCTCTCTGGGCTGGTCTTAGAGGCCCATACCTCTGGCTCCACAGCACACATTCTTTCCACTAAACTATGATCAAACACACACAGGCATCACTGATTTCTATGCTACCAATTTGGCACTAATCATGTAATGTGTATGTAATTAACTTTCTATGAGTGTTTTCCTTCATGCTCTTAGATTATAAGTGTGGGGGAGGATTGGGTACATCCTATGTCACCCAGTGTGTTGTCTGTAGATATTGATATTGCAAGATTATTTGTGCTTGGCTGATGGTTGTCCAAAGAAAGAGGCCAGAATTTGATTTTCAGGGGCAAAAGCTTAGCAGAAACCTAACCTTAGCAGAATATGTGAATTAGCCTAAGCTTTCTTTCTGTGAAGAAAATCAAGGAGCAGGATGGGGGCTCTGTTACGTCTGTTTTGGAGAACCAAATGTAAGCCAAGCCAGCCCAGGCTAGAGGAATACTCTGAGAATGTTTCCCAATTGGTGTTTCTCTCTCTCTCTCTCTCTCTCTCTCTTTCTTTTTTTCTTGTGAAGAGAGAAAAGGAGAATTTTGCTGAGGGAGCAGGAGAGAATGACCCAAGACACTTTCTCTGGTGTTTGAGAAAGTGAAAGACTAATATGATGTTTGAAGGTTAAGCCAAAATGAGATAGGTGTATAAAGGAACGTTACTTCTCTTTTTGAAGTAAAGCTTGGAAATAAAAATAAAGAGATAGGTGGTATGATCTTTATGAGATTCTGAAAAAAGACACCAGTTGTATCTTTGAGGTGGCTTTCAACATTGGCTTTTTCATTGTGGCCAATACTGTTGACTGCTGAGCATGAGTCAGGAACTCTTCTGCCCACCTACAAGCACAGTGCTCCTGGGTCACTCATCACCTCAGCCCATGAAGCAGGTGCACACACTGCTACCAATTTTTTTTTTTTTTACTGGGGAACAAATTGAAGCACAGAGAAGTTAAGTAACTCAACTAAAATCACCAGTTGGTACGTGAAGGACAAGAATTCAAACAGGTTCTCCAACTCTGCCATCATGGCTCTTAATAGCTCCTTGCCCCCACTCCCAATTTTACTGAGATCTAATTGATGTATAGCATTGTATTAGAATAGGTGAACAACATAATGATTTGATATATATATATATATATATATATTATATATATATAGAAATGATAACCACAGCAAGTTTGGTGAACACCCATCACCATAGTTAAACAAAATTTTTGTCTGGTGATGAGAACTTTTAAGATCTACTCTCATAGCAACTTTCAAGCATACAATCAGTATTGTTAACTATAGTCGCCACACTGTACATTACATCCTTAGGGTTTATTCATCTATTAACTGGAAGTTTGTACCCTTTGACCACCTTCACTCATTTCCCCCTCACCCTTCCACCCCTGCTTCTGGCAACTACCAATATGTTTCTAGAAAAAAACATAGGACAATATCTTCCTGACTTTGGGGAAGGTAAATATTTCTTAAATAGGACACAGAAAGCACTAACCATGAAAAAAAAAGGCTAATAAACTGTAGTTCATTAAGATTAAGAACTTTCATTCATCATAAGACAAGATAAGTGAAAAGACTGGCAGAAAAGATTTTCAATACATATTTCCAACAAGGAACGCCTATGCAGAATAAATCAAGGACTTCTACAAATCAATAAAAAAACACCATCAGTATAATCAAAGGGATGGGCAAAAGCTTGAATAAGGACTTCACTAAAGAGATATTTTCCACACAACTGGTTAATAAGCACAAGGAAGATGCTCGAAGTCGTTAGTCATCTGGGAAATGGATGTTAAACAATGAGACATCATTCATCCCCACAAGAATGGCTCAAATGAAAAATGTATACCAAGTGTTGATGAAGAAACTGGAATTGTACATTGTTGACGGCAGTAAAAAGTAATACAAATACTTTGGAAAAGTTGGCATGGCACCTGTGATGATAAACATGTAGTAATACATTGTGGCCCAGCAAGTCTACTACTGGTACGCACCCAGGATAAGCGAGCACTTGTGACTGCCCAAAGACATGCACAAATTATTCATAGTAGCCCCTAACTAGAAAACAAAGCCCAAGTGTGTATCAACATTAGAATGGATAAATAATTGTGATATATTCATATAACAGAAAACTACATAGCAATGAAAAAGAACAAGAAGTTTCTGAATGCAAAGACATAGATAAAATTGCAAAGACGTAATGTTGTGAAACATAAGCAGATACAAAAGAACACATGCTTTGTAATTTCATTTATATGAAAACAGGCAAAGGTAATTATCCTTTTGATGTTCACATGATGCCTTTGGAGGCTGTGATAATGACTGAAGAGGTACCCAGAGACTGCTAGGTTGTTGGAGATGTTCTGTAATTTTTTTTTTTAAATTAAAGTGTATTTATTTTGAAAGAGAGAGAGAGAGAGAGGGAGAGTGACAAGAGCAGGGGAGGGGCAGAGAGAGAGGAAGAGAGAGAGAATGCCAAGCAGGCTCTGTACTGTCAATGCAGAGCCCAATATAGGGCTCAAACCCACAAACTGTGAGATCATGACCTGAGCTGAAGTCAAGAGCCAGATGTGTAACCGACTGAGCCACCCAGGTGCCCTGGAAATATTCTGCAAGCTAATCTCAGTAGTTACATGAATATATACTACACGTATGTAAAAATTCATTGAACTGAACAATTCAGATTTGTGTGCTTTGCTATGTTTAAGTTATACCTCAACAAAAAGAAAAATAGTCTACTTTTCCATACCCTCTACCACCAACACATTGAGTCTTTGCAATTGTCACTAACTTTACTGGTAAGTTGCCATATGATGCATCCCTTCCTTTACCCGTGACAGATTTAGATATTTTATTGGGGTAGGAAGAAATAAAAAGACCCGAGAGGGGCACCTGGGTGGCTCAGTTGGTTGAGCATCTGACTTTGGCACAGGTCATGATCTCACAGTTCATGGGTTCGAGCCCCGCATCAGGCCCCCTGCAGTCAGCCTGTCAGTGCAGAGCCTGCTTTGGATCTTCTGTCCCCCTACCTCCCTGCCCTTCCCCCATTTGTGCTCTCTCTCTCAAAAAATAAATAAAACATTAAAAAAAAACACCTGATAAAGATAACACCAAATCATTTGCAAACTATTCTGAGATTTTCTGAGAGAAGTGTCATGGCAATAGAGATTACTAATGTGAAGTAGATTTTTGAAGTCTCAGAACCAGAAAAAAATGAGCCTTTCTTTTTTCCATGCACTAAAGTAAATTACAGATGGTTTAATGGACTTGATGGAGAGATGGGAGATGAAACTGGAGCAAAAACAGAATAATATTTGTCTGGCTTTGTTTTGATGTAGGGGAAATTCTATCTAACCATAAAGGCAAGAGAAGAAAATAATGTGGGCTGTAGTAAATAATTTCAATTACTAGAAAAACTGCACTGCAAAAGAAAAGGACACTGTAAATAAAATTAAAAAGCAGGTGATAATTGAGGAAAATAGGTGTAACAAATATGTGGCATTAATATCTCTCATATGTAAAAAGGTATTACAATAAACAACAAGAATACAAACACCCTGAGAGAAAAATATGCAAAGATATGAAACAGGCAACTTACAAAATAAAAAATAAAAATGGACAAGAAGGCTATGAAGTTTACTTTGTTAACTATAAAAAATGGAAATTAAAACAAAAGAAATATCATTTTTTTTCAGTCACCAAATTGGCCAAGTTGAAAAGATAGTGCTCTTTTATGTTCATGAGGTTGAATTAAAGTGAATGCTTTTATCAATGATGGTAAAGCTATAAGTTAATGCAGTCTTTCTGAGGGGCAACTTTTCAATATATATCAAAAGTCTTTCACCCAATAATTTCATTGTTTGGAATTTCTCTGGGGAAAATAATCATGGAAACATGTATTTGTTCACTAGACTGTTCATCTCAGAGTTGTTTTGATATTGAAAAAAAAAGGAGACATCTAAAGGATAAAAAGGGAATAATATAAACACCTCTACCTGCATAAATTGGACAAGTTAGATGAGCAATTCCTCAAAAAGCACACTCTGTAAAGAGGATGAGTGCACAAGCTACAGAATGAGAGTTTGACAAAGGACTCAAAACTCAACAGTAAAAAACTTGAAACAATCCAATTAGAACATAAAACATAAAGAGACGTGTCACCAAACAGGTGAAAAGAAGTTCCTTGGCAAAGAAGCACATAAAAGATGTTCAACATCACTAGCCATTAGGGAAATGCAAAGTAAGACCATGATGAGTCATCACTACATACCTAATAGAACCCCTGAAATAGAAAACAGTGACAATACCAACTGCTACAAGGGCATGCATTGTTAGTGGAAATGTGAAGTGACACAGCCACTCAGGAAAAGTTTGGCAGTTTTTTGCATTTTTCCCAGAGAATTGAAGATTTATGTCCACACAAAAACCTGCACGTGATTGCTCATGGCAGCTTTATTTGTAATAGCCCACAGCTGAAAATAACCCAAACGTCCTACAACAGATGAATGGTTCATACCATGGGGAACCACTCAGCAATAAGATGGAATAAACTATCAATACATGTAACAACTTTGATGGATCTCATGGGTTTCACGCTGAGTAAAAAATTTAAGAAGTTCACAAACTTTATGATCCCATTTATGTGATATTCTCTAAAATGCATACTTGTAGAGCTGTTGAAAGATCAGTGGTCGCAGGGGTTAGGGATAGCAGGGAGGGGCGGAGTGTGGGAATGACCATAAAGGGGTAGCATGAGGGAGACTTCTGTGCCTGATGGTATAGTTCTGTGTCTTTATATGGTGTCTACACATGTGACAAGATGGCACAGAGTGGTACACAGACTTAATACCAATGCCAATTTCCTGGTTTTGATATTGTACTGTAGCAAAATATTTACAGTGCAACTATTGAAGGAAGTTGGATGAAAGGTACATGGGATCTCTGTACTATCTGTGCAACTTCCAGTGAATCTTTAATTATTTTAAAATAAAAGGTTAAAATTCAGGAAAATCTAAATTTATATAAGAGGTTGATGAAATTTGGGAATGCCTTGCAATTGCCTGTCCAGCATGCTCCTGAAAATGTATGTATGTATGCATATATATGCACATGTATTAACTTGCATGGGTGTTTGCATCTGTGAATCAACTGAATGCCATAACCATGTGCCAGATTGCACCTCATGGTGGGAAAACAGGCCTGAACAAGACAATTGGCACCTGCCACCATGCAGCTTGCAGTCTATTTAGGAAGGCAGACATTAAACAGCACTAATGAAGGTGTGTTGGGAGCTTCCCAGGAGAAGCACTAAGTACCTGGAAGACTAACCAAGAGGTCCGAGAAGGCCTCCATGGAAAGATGATGCTTCACCTGGGATGTGAAGGTTAACTATGAGTTCCTCAGGCAGAAGGTGTGAGGAGAAAAGATTGGGCCATGCTGGCTAGAAAGAAGGTCATATACAGATTCTTGGAGCTCAGCTGCAGGGTGGTGGAATGTTCAAGAAGAGAAAAGAAGCTCGGTATTTTTTGCGGTGGGGGCCTGGGTGTGGGGTGGAGGATGGTGTTGGACAAGGCTGGTCAACCAATGGGGGACAGATCATGGAAGACCTGGTAAGATTAGTTAAGAATATCAGACGTTGAGGCAGTGGGAAGTCAATAACGTGTTTTAAACGAGAAGTGACATGGATCAGAGTGGGGCAAGGGTGGAGTTGGGGGATCAGGAAGGAGGTAAAGGTCACTTGGGGCCAAGTGGTGATGGTAAGGATGGAGAGGAGGCCATGGAGTTGTGAAGAGTGGGTGCAAGGAGAGACTGGGCTCAGTGACTGAGTGGAGGGCATGGGGTAATGGCAAGGAGGGTGGTCAGGGAAAGGGAGGGGCAGGTGACCCTGAGGTTTCTACTGGGCAAATGACAGTGCCATTTGCTGAGACAGGAAGCAATGGCAGAAGAGCAGGGATTTTGGGGTTGAGATGGGGCAGACAAATTCCATCTTAGATGATACTGAGTTTGGGGTACCTGTGGGATACCTGACTAGGGATATCTGGTGGGCAGGTGACTCTGAGGCTGGGCTCTCAGGGGAGATGAAGATGGAGGACTGGGAGTGTGTGTAGGGCTTTGAACTTTGGTTGTGGGTGAGATTACCGAGCAGTGTGTAGACTAAGAAGAGAGCTTTATTAGTTAGGGCTCTGGTGTAAATGGCAGGAATGGCAGGAATGGATTAGGAAACTCCAAGGTAGGAATATGGCCAGCCTCAGGGAAAGCTAGGACCAGAAAAGAGTCTCTTATCTTGCCTTCCTGCCACGTGGCCAGTTCACTCCTTCTCTCTGTGGACCAAGTTTTCTCTGCTTCTTTGGCCAATGGCAGAAGAAAGGTGCCATCCCACAGCTCCCAAGTTGACATAAACCAGAGTGTTCTAGCCCCAAATCTGGATTTCTGGGTAGACTGTGATTGGGGCAGTTTGGGTCAGGCATCTACCCCAGACCTCATTAGATTTTTCTGTCTCACAGCAATTCAGAGTCTCCACATTGGATAGGGTGGCAGTTAAGAAAGTCCATTTTGCACTGCGGAGAACCAGGAGGAGTACCTGCATTAAGGGATTGGAAGAATAGGGGATGGCAAAAACAAATGAGAAGGCACACCTAGAGAGTTCAAAAGAAGTCCATGAAAGGTTCCTGGACCCAGTTCCAACATGGGGATGCCATGGGGTCCCCACATAGCATCAAGCAATTCTCAGACACCAGCAGGTGTCCAAGAAATCAACTCGATTCTGACACTATCTATCCAGAGATAGCATCAGATTCCAGGGTTTAAGGGCTCAGTCCTACAAGGCAAGCCTGTACTTCTGACCAACATGCTATAGATTGAAAGTTCCAATGACTCTCCCCGCCGCCCCTGCCGGCAACTCAATTCAGATGCCAGTCGAGAGCCCAGGTTTTTCCTGTGCTTCTGACTGGTTACAAATCACAGGTTCCCAAGACCCCTTCCTCAGGTTTGATTAATTTGCTAGAGCAGCCCACAGAACTCAGAGAAACATGTTGTTAGATCACCAGTTTATTATTAAAGGATATAACTCAGGAACAGCCAGATGGAAGAGATCCCTAGGGCAGGGTAAGCGGGAAAGGGTGCAGAACTTCCCTGTCCTCTCCAGGTACACCACTTTCCTTGTATCTCCAGATGTTTACCAATCCAGAAGTTCTTCAAACCTTGTCCTTTTCGGGTTTTATGGAGGCTTCATTACATAGGCATGGTTGATTAAATCACTGGCCATTGGCAATTGATTCAATCTCCATCTCCTCACCTCTCCAGGAGGTCAGAGGGTGAAGAAGAAAGTTCCAGTCTTCTAATCACGTGATCACGTGGTTGATTCTCCGGGCAACCAGCCCTCCTCCTTAGGTGCTGTCCCAAAGTCACTCATCATCATGACAAAGACACCTTCATCACTCTCAACACTTAGGAAAGTCTGAGTGTTTTGGAAGTTGTGAGCCAGGGACTGTGGGCAAAAACCAAATATATAGGAGAAATGCATTTTGGTCATCTGAAGGAGCAAATACATATTTCTTATGAATCACAATATTGCAGTCCAGAAAAGAGGGAAGTGGACAGATGCTTAGGAGAGGCCCATGTCTCTCACCTAAGAAGGTGACAGTAGTCAAGGGACCCAACATTGCCCAGGGGTAGGGTCAGGAGGACTGGACAGTGTACTCCTGATAGAGTGGACAGCTGGTAGCCTGCGGTGGTAGCAGGAGAAGAAAGACAGCTACTGTAGACAGGCATTTCAGACTCCAGGATCTACATGAAGACAGAGATAGGGCAATGGCTAGAGGGAAGTTTTGGGATCTGGAATGTATTTTTTGTTATTTCTTAAATTTTTTTTTAACGTTTATTTATTTTTGAGACAGAGAGAGACAGAGCATGAACAGGGGAGGGTCACAGAGAGAGGGAGACACAGAATCTGAAACAGGCTCCAGGCTCTGAGCTGTCAGCACAGAGCCCGACGCAGGGCTTGAACCCATGGACCGTGAGATCATGACCTGAGCCGAAGTTGGACACTTAACCGACCAAGCCACCCAGGCGCCCCTTTTTTGTTATTTCTTTAGACCAGAGAGTTCTGCCTGTTATTAAAAGCCAGTGAAGCCAGGGGGAAGGGGTGGTTATCCTCCAGCCATGGGGAAGAGGCCAGAGGGCCACGGAGAGGGTGCCACCCTGTGCAGCGGCTACAGGATCACAGCTCAAAGATAGAACAGCCTCTGGTCAGGGAAAAATCAGTGGGAAGGAACCCTAGTTTCATACACAGAAAATGTGGTCCTTCTGATGGCCGAATGGAGGTGTTTTAGGAGCATCAATGGTGAAGACTAAAAGTTTTAATTAAAAACCTTTCAATTTTCTGAAAAGTCTTTAGAGCTCATTCTTTAAAGCTGTGGTTCCCAAACTAGCATGTTTCAGAATCACCTGGAAGCTTGACTCTGGAGGCCCAGAGTTTCTGATTCTGTGGGCCTAGCCAGATTGAGGGAGGAGGGGGGACAAATATTTGCTCTCCTAACAAGATCCTTGGGGATACTGATGCTGCTGTTCCACTTTGAGAATCTGCTCTGGGGTCTGGTTCTCAGAATCTGTATGTGACCAGTAAATCTGGAAGTAAGGCCAATTTATTGAATATGTGTCCAAGTCAGATGGAAATGTAATTATTTGCAAAAAAAAAAGTTATTTGAAAGAATGTAAGATGGGAAAAGGAAAAATTATTAAAAGGAACATGCCAGTTTTTTTTTAATTTTTTTTTATTTTTTATTAATTTTTTTTAATTTTTTTTTTCAACGTTTTTTATTTTATTTTTTGGGACAGAGAAAGACAGAGCATGAATGGGGGAGGGGCAGAGAGAGAGGGAGACACAGTATCGGAAACCGGCTCCAGGCTCTGAGCCATCAGCCCAGAGCCTGACGGGGGGCTCGAACTCACGGACCGTGAGATCGTGACCTGGCTGAAGTCGGACGCTTAACCGACTGCGCCACCCACGCGCCCCAACATGCCAGTTTTAAAGAAGGGTAAGGTTTGGTAATTATAATCAAGTTGTTAGGATATTGTTTGTAAAGGTCAGACTAGCCCCATGTTGTGTGACAGTGTTGAAGGATGAAGGATGCTGGCTTAGCATTGGGAGATGTGGGTCTGTCCCAGCTTTATCACTCACTGGTTTCAAGATATTGTGTGGGTACCTCTCTTGACCTCCATCTCTTCTCTTTTATTTTATTTTTAAGAAATTTTTTAAATGTTTATTTTTGAGAGAGAGAGAGAGAGAGAGAGAGAGAGAGAGAGAATCTGAAGCAGGCTCCAGGCAATGAGCTGTCAGCACAGAGCCCAATGCAGGGCCTAAACTTACCAACCATGAGATCATGACCTGAGCTGAAGTTGGACACTTAACCGACTGAGCCACCCAGATGCCCCACCAAACTCATAAGTTTTGATAAACTTGCCTTTTAGAGCATAAGGACGTGGGGAGGGAAGGAACCTTCGAGAGGTATGGGGGAAACTGGGTTATGAAATAGAGTCTCAGCTGCAGCTCTGTCCCTCCATCAAGAATATTTGTTGCTTCTTCCTTGGCATCCCCACCTGTCCTGTCTCTGAATTCTCACTCACACCTGCATTGCTGCCATGGCAAAGGGGGAGGCTTCCTGAAGAAAATGTTCCGAACTATAGACGTGGGCTCATTGTGGTGTGGGGATGGAGGTGGGGGGCAGGCAAGGACTAGGCCTTCAAGGTACAGCACATGGAACAGGGAAGAGCCCTGGGCCAGGCTGCCTGGGTTTGGCTCCACCTCTGAGGCTTCTTGATGTCGGGTGAGTTATCCAAACATTTAGATTCTGAGTGCTTCATTTACACAATGGAGTTGATAAAGATTTTTCCCTCTTGCTTATGACTATGAAGAGAGGCTGTGGTTTTAGCATCTTGAGTGATTTCTTGGCAGGATGCAGACGAATGTGTTCAGAAACCAGGGAGAAGTCCAAGAATGGCCTTTGCAAAATGACTCAGGTAGAACCGTTCATTAATATGGCAGCTCATTCCCTCCAGGTGCATGTGCTTCAGCTCAAAATGCTGAGAACTGCGCTTCCTTCAGTGCCAGCGGCCTCTGGCAAAGGGTTCTGTCCAGAGACAATAACACACCATGTTCCTCTTTTCTCTTCCGCAGACCTCAGACGACGAGCCTTCTGAAAAGGATGCTTTGCAGCCAGGCCGAAATATTGTGGCTGCGGGCTATGCCCTCTATGGCAGTGCAACCCTCGTGGCTCTTTCCACTGGGCAGGGAGTAGATCTCTTCATGCTTGACCCTGTATGTACCAATATGGCAGCATCAGTACTTAGGACTCCATGTACCTCTGTGCTTTAATTCCAGTCCCCTGGGATAATTTTCTGGTCATTCTTAATACTTGCTTTTTGGGGCCAGAGAGTCTAGTTGGTGAGCCAACACCAACATCAAAAAATGTTAAAGACTTTTGTGTAATGGAGGGCATTTGAAGGGTTCTTAGGGGTCTGTCCTATCAACCCAGACCCTGTCCTTAAGGAGTTTCTAATCTAAAAATGTGTTAAACCTTTTTGGCTTATGGGAATACAATGATTTAAAAAATCATAATGTTGCCAATGTCTAGACAGTAACATGGACTTTTTAGAGCAGCACCATCCAATAGAACTTTCTGTGACCATGGATATGTTCTATAATCTGTGCTGTCCAATTTGGTAGCCACTGGCCCCATGTGGCTATTGAATACTTGTAACGTGATTAGTGTGATTAAGAAACTGGGTTTTAAATTTTATTTTATTTTAATTAACTTAAGTGACTACCCTATTGGACAGCTGGGTTTGTAGGACTGCCTCTAACATACATGTTCTTCCCAATTAAGTAAAGGATGTTACTGCATTAATGGTAAAGCTCAAAATGCAAGCTGAAATGGGCAGGTCTTGAGGACCAGGAAGCAGGAGTCACAGGAATGGGCTTGCAGCTTGGCCAGTCTGTTTTGGACACTACCTCTGATTCTGTGTCTCTCACTCCAGGTTCACTTGCCAGGGAGGAGAATTTAATTTGCCAAGATAAGTCAAATGCATGAACTGAGCTAGAGGAGGCTCAGTCTAGTCTTCCTAGACTGGCATCCACTGAGGAGAGTTAGTTCTTCAAAGGGAGTCAGGCTGCTTTTAGGAAGTATTACTCCACACTGGGCTGTTCCAAAGCAACAAATGTGCACAGCAAGTTATTAAATTTCATGAACTAAAAACCACCAAGAACTTTCCTCTAATAAAAAGTTGGGTTTACTGAACAAGGGAGGATGTGTTCTAGAGGAACAGTAGAGTGTCATGGTAGGAGGGAGTTGGGATGGACTTAACTATATAGCAAGTGGGCTTTTGCTTGATCTCAGGAGGATTCAAGAAAGAGAGGGTTAGTTCTGGTTTGGGAGTTGTCTAGAAGTGGGCACAATTAATGATTGTATATCAATAATTTTTATCTAGGAGGTGGGAAGATTAAAGTGAGGGTAGAGATTCATTGGGAAAGAAGCAGTCATCACATACAGAAGAAAGGGATGCTTAGTTACTTTTGTGGCTGTTGAGTATTCTTATCATTGTCTTATTTCAGACATGGTCAACATGGTCTTGCCTCTTTATACTCTTGGAAGGTAAATTCCTATGTTTATTAGGAACCTTCTAATCTAGCTGCCAGCTGTGAGCTGTCATCGTGGGGGATTTTCACTTTCTTAGTCTTTGAAGTTCATTAAAGCTGATTACATTTCCAAGCCTGGTTTTCCTCTTAGTGACTTAGAGAGATATCTAGCCTTTCAAAGTGGTACCTGCAACCACCTAATCACATCCATAAGTACTCAGATAAACAGGTACCTGAGGGATGTCCTTATAATACCAGCACTCAGATAAAGGGGTACACCAGGGGTATCCCGCAGAGCAACCACAGTGGGGGCACGGCCACATTTTTATTAATGATTCTGAAGATTTTAAAATTTTTTATCCAGTTTACTCCTTATGCCAAGTGAATACAGTTTCTGATGGAAGGGATTTCCTCCTTAACTTGTGTAAGAGTCACTGGGATATCAGGAACTTTTAATGGTTTCTAAGACTGAGTCATTTACATAAATGGACCACCCATTGGTAGGGGAACTGCATCGCCCACCCTTATGACAAATTCAATCCGTGAAACTTCTTCCTCTCATTGTCTATGGCCCCAAACTCCCTTGAAACATTAGGAATTAACTGGGGATGAGAACTTGGGGGAACAATACTGCAAGCTTCCCTATAAATGAGTAACTGGGCAGGCAGTGAACATTACCAAGGAATGTTCTCTAGCAGTCCCACATTTTCTGATGCTCTCTGATTGTTCGGCAGTGTGCTGTGGGCTTCTGTTTCCTGGTTTCTCTCTTCTTCCAGGTGTTTCTCTTCATCTTTCTAGGCTCTCGGTGAATTTATCCTGGTGGAAAAAGATGTCAAGATAAAAAAGAAAGGAAAGATTTTCAGTCTCAATGAGGGCTATGCCAAGTATTTTGATGCTGCCACTTCGGAATATGTGCAGAAGAAGAAATTTCCAGAGGTGAGTGAAGGAAGCCTAACACAGTAGCAGGGAGAATGCTGCCTCACTGGATCCCTGTTTGGGTGGTGGCTTTGGGAGCCTGGCTGACAGAGGTCGGTGCCACTGATTATGGCTCTGGTTGGTATGAGAATGACTGACTCTGCCTTTCTTCATAAATGACCAAAGTCTTTTACAGCTAAAGTTACCTACTAAAGATAATATTCCCCAGTTAGTTTTTTTAGGAGACATTGTTTATGAAGAAGACAGACTACATTTTCAAAATTCAGGATTCAGGCCTGAACTTCTCAAGTCATTTGTTTACTGAGCTACCACCTATGTAGATTCTGGTCATTCCATTTTAGATGGAATAATTAATTCTATTTGAAAGTCCCATTCATATGCCCTAATATCAGGGCCTTGTGTTTACCCCAAGCTTTAGGACGTTTTTTGTCTCTCAAAGGGATTACCACGTTCTAGACTTCATGTGGCTGTTAATGCAGCCCAAACACTCCATTCAGTATGTCCACCATACTAAGAGAGCTTTTAAGACAGGCATGGGAGCAGAGTCAAAGAATTTCTAGACCAGAAGTGTAAATTCTGGTCTAAGTTGGAAGAGGGGCTCAAGCTTGTTTACAAGTGGGACCCTCTCTCACCAAACTCTGGGGCATGTCATTGGAATTAAAAAGTCAGTGTTCACTTATAACAGAAATGGCAGACTGCTGAGCCCAACATATTAACCAATATTTCTATACGGATTCAAAGATGAGACCCTTTTAAACAGCAAAGGAAGGTACCTATTCCCCAATATAAAGCAAATCTCCAGAATCCTCCAGTTGCCCTTTAATGTGAAACCTGAGATTTACTATGTATCTGTTCTTAGCATAAAAGGCATTGTTTTGCCTATAGGAGGTTTTGGTTTTGCTTGCTTACTTTTACATAAAATCCCTTACAAGTTCCATAAACTGAAGACTAGGGATTAGTTGTTAGGGAAAGTCGCTTTCTGGCTTCAGAAAGTTTAGTCTACATGCAATGGCTGGAAACTAGTGTGAATGCTTGATAATTTTCTCAGGCAATGCTTGAGAGACCAGGGAGGTACTTTCTTCTGGATGTAAAAACAATGATCATTTTGACTCAAGTGCCGGATGGTCTTGGGAGCGTCCAATTCTGACTGATCAGAAGAACAGAATGAAACCTAGAGTTGGATCCCAGAATTTCTACCTAAATATACAAAAAGGAATTTTGACTTTGGACAAATGGGAATACACTCAACAGGGTGGTGGGCATCCTCCTGGCTGTTGTGGAGGTTTGCAGTGATCCCTTAAAGAAATTAAAAGAAAATTAGGGAAAATAATCTGTGCCCCCTTCCTCAAAAATTCTCTGTGAAGAGAGAGGGGCAGAGATGAAAGCAAGAGAGGTTGGCCTGATGGGCGTCGGCTTGAAGCTGTTGCTTTATTTTATTAAGTACTTTTTACTATTTTTAAATAAAGGAAGGCCCAGGGTTACTTGAGTGGCTCAGTCAGTTAAGCATCCAACTTCATCTCAGGTCATGATCTCATGAGCTACAGCCCTCATCAGGTGAGCTCAAGCCCCGCTTTGGGCTCTGTGCTGTCAGCATGGGATTTTTTCTCTCTCCTGCTCTCTTTCTCTCTCTGCTCCTCGTGGGATTCTCTCTCTCTCTGCCCCTCTCTCATTCATGCCCCCCCAAATAAAGAAATAAAAATTAAAAACAAAACAAAAACAAAAACAAAAAAGAAAGGTCCAAAGAAGAAGGCAATAAATAGTTTGCAATGTTTCTACTTGACTGAAACTCTGATTTCTATTCTTGTTAACAAAATTTAAAAAGTAATATATCTCAAAAGTTAAACATAGAATTGCGGTTTGACCCAACAATTGTGCTCTTATGTATATACCCCAGATAACTGAAAACAGGTATTTAAACACACACACACACACACACACACACACACACACAAAGCCCCACCTTATACACAAATGTTCATAGCAACGTTATTTATAATAACCAAAGGTGGAAACAATTCAATGTCCATCAACTGAAGAATGGATGAATAAGTGATGGTACATCCATACACGGTAATATTATTCAGTCACAAAAAGGAGTGAAGTACTGTTGCATACCATAGCATGGGTGAATCTCAGAAACATTTATGCTAAGCAGAAGGAGCCAGATGCAAGGACAAGGTTAATGTATAGTCAGATTAGTGGTTGCCAGGAGCTGAGGGAGGGGATGGCAGGGACTACTTAATGGGTGTAGGGTTTTCCTTTGGGTGATGGAAATGTTTTGTAACCTGACAGTCATTGTTGCACAACATTATGAATGTGTACTAAATACCACTGAATTATGCACTTTAAAGTTGTTAATTTTATCTGATGTGAATTTTACTTCAATTTTAAAATGTGATCTAAGATGAGGAAATGTAAAACTTACAGAAATATACAAAATTAAAAGCAAAAGTCTCCCCCCTCCCATACCCGCAGCCAAGTTGTTCTTTCCAGGGATGACCACTGTTCAGTGTTGCTTCTATTCTTTGGGCTGGGATGGCAGGAGGAATTATGCACACCCATCTCCATATCTACCCCTCCTCCCCTTCAGCAGATCAGGTAGAGCATATTAGTCTCACCTGATTTTCTCTTTCATGACTTGAAGATTGTTCTACACAAGCACAGACAGATTTGTGGGATTGACTGAAGAGGCTGCCCAGCCTTGTGTTGAGAGGACAGAATGAGCTAATTCCTTATGGAGAAAAGCTTTGCTTGCCTCTGATTTTCCACCAGGAGACCCAGAGCTGCAATGGAGATGCCCAAATGTGTACACTCGTGACCTCGTGCAAGTAGATGTGCACAGCACATTGCTTACTGGGGTTACTGGATCAAAGTATATGAGCACTTAACATGTTAATGTTATCAAATACTCTTCCACAAAAGTTGCATCGATTTAGTCTCTGGTGCCATATGAAAGAGTACCCGTTTCCCTGCATCCCTGATGGTGCTAGATATGGTGAATCTTTAAAACTTTCTGTCCATCTGATGGTAAACAATGAACCTTGTGGCTTGACTAGTGTGTAATTAATTATGATTTATGTCATACATGTTTCCTTGTATTTATTGAGCATCTACTTTTGTCTTGGTAAATTGCCTATTTCTATCTTTTCAAATATTTAATTAGTATTATTTATCTTTTTCTTGTTGCTTTGTATAAGCTCTTAGTAAATGAAAGAAAATAGCCTTTGTGTGTTATTCATATTAGAAATGTATCGGGACTTTCAACTTTTGATCCTATAGAGATGCTTACAATTTCATGTTATATTTATTTATTTTTTATTTTATTTATTGATTATTTATTTTTTAAAATTTACATCAAAATTATTTATCATATAGTGATTGATTTCAGGAGTAGATTCCTTAGTGCTCCTTACCCATTTAGCCCATCCCCCCTCCCACAATCCCTCCAGTAACCCTGAGTTTGTTCTCCATATTTATGAGTCTCTTATGTTTTGTACCCCTCCCTGTTTTTATATTATTTTTGTTTCCCTTCCCTTAGGTTCATCCGTTTTGTCTCTTAAAGTCCTCATATGAGTGAAGTCATATGATATTTGTCCTTCTCTGGCTAATTTCACTTAGCATAATACCCTCCACTTCCATCCACATAGTTGCAAATGGCAAGATTTCATTCTTTTTGATTGCTGAGTGATACTCCATTGTATATATATACCACAACTTCTTTATCCATTCATCCGTTAATGGACATTTGGGCTCTTTCCATAATTTGCCTATTGTTGATAGTGCTGTTATAAACATGGGGGTGCATGTGTCCCTTTGAAACAGCACCCCTGTATCCCGTGGATAAATGCCTGGTAGTGCAATTGCTGGGTGTAGGGTAGTTCTATTGTTAGTTTTTTGAGGAACGTCCATACTATTTTCCAGAGTGGCTGCACCAGCTTGCATTGCCACCAACAATGCAAAAGAGATCCTCTTTCTCCACATCCTCACCAATATCTGTTGTTGCCTGAGTTGCTAATGTTAGCCATTCTGACAGGTGTAAGGTGGCATCTCATTGTGGTTTTGATTTGTATTTCCCTGATGATGAGTGATGTTGAGAATTTTTTCATGTGTCAGTTGGCCATCTGGATGTCTTCTTTGGAGAATTGTCTATTCATGTCTTTTGCCCATTTCTTCACTGGATTATTTGTTTTTCGGGTGTTGAGTTTGATAAGTTCTTTATAGATTTTGGATACTGACCCTTTATCTGATATGTCATCTGCAAATATCTTCTCCCATTCTGTCAGTTGCCTTTTAGTTTTGCTGATTGTTTCCTTCGCTGTGCAGAAGCTTTTTATTTTGATGAGGTCCCAGTAGTTCATTTTGCTTTTGTTTCCCTTGCCTCCGGAGATGTGTTGAGTAAGAAGTTGCTGCAGCCAAGATCAAAGAGGTTTTTGCCTGCTTTCTCCTCGAGGATTTTGATGGCTTCCTGTCTTACATTGAGATCTTTGATCCATTTTGAGTTTATTTTTGTGTATGGTGTAACAAAGTGGTCCAGGTTCATTCTTCTGCATGTTGCTGTCCAGTTTTCCCAGCACCATTTGCTGAAGAGACTCTTTATTCTGTTGGATATTCTTTCCTGCTTTGTCAAAGATCAGTTGGCCACACATTTGTGGGTCCATTTCTGGGTTCTCTGTTCTGTTCCATCGATCCGAGTGTCGGTTCTTGTGCCAGTACCATACTTTCTTGATGGTTACAGCTTTGTAGTATAGCTTGAAGTCTGGGATTGTGATGCCTCCTGCTTTGGTTTTCTTTTTCAAGATTGCTTTGGCTATTCAGGGTCTTTTCTATATATTTATTTTTTGTTATATCTAATGGATTTTGTGTACCAAATTATAAATTAATGTACTCATGTTTCCTTCTTCTGTGCTGTCCAATACATAGCTACTACCCACATATGGCTATTTAAATTTAAATTAATTACCATTAAATAACATGTAAAATTCCATTTTCATCTATACTAGTCTCATTGCCAGAGCTCAACAGCCACATGTGGTCAGGGGCTGCCATGTTGAACAGTGGTAATAAAAAGCATTTTCATCATCACAGAGAATTTCATTGGACAGCCTTATTCTAAATTATTTGTGAGTTTCTCCTTTTAAGTGTCTCTCCATCTTGAAGTAATTTGGTTGTCAAGAATGAGGGTAGGAGTCTTACACACCTGTTTTCTAAGCAGCTAGCCCAGTGCTGCTCTCTATATAGTGCTCTTCCATGTTGATTGGAAGGTCATGTTTACCATAAATGAATTTCTTGTCTATCTTTAGACCCAGGACCATGCTCTATTCTGATCTACTGTTTGGTGTTTGCATTTCTTCTTTGAATATGTAAGCATTGTTAGTTCACTATATGTTCTTAGATTTGGTAGAGATACATATGTTTCTCTTGTTCTTCATTTTCATAAATGTTCAGGTTTACTTTGGCAGATAATTTTAATACCATTTCTTTCAAGTTTCTTCCCCAAAAAGTCTTGATATTTTCTAAGAGTTTTAGAGTTTTCGTTCTTATGTTTAGGTCATCTATCCACTTTGAGTTAATTTGTCATATGGTATAAGGTAAGCTTTTCGTTTTTTTGTAACATTGGATTATTCATCTTCTTACCATTGAATTGTAAATTCATTTATTTTTATTCATTTATGTATGCTAGTCTCCCCTTTAGTTGGTGATTTCCTTGGGACTGTCTTCCCAATTTTCGCCTCCTTGGGGCCCAGCCTGGTGCCTGGCATAAAGAAGATGCTGAAAAAAAATTGTTTTAATGTTTATTTATTTATTTTGAGAGAGAGAGAGAGAGAGAGAGAGAGAGAGAAAATCCCAAGCAGGCCCCATGTTAGCATGGGGCTCAGTCTAATAAACCGTAGATAATGACTTGAGCCAAAATCAAGATTTGGACACTTAACTGACTGAGCCACCCAGGTGCCCCTGAAAATTATTTATTGAGCTGAGTTTATACAAGATTTCTGAGCATGGCTACTCATGTTGTTACCTAGGAGAGCATATTGCAGATTTTGCATTGGATCTAATACTCAGGGTTTGGAATCACCTACAGTGCCTGTTTTTATTGCATTTCAATTTGTTTTGTTGGGTGAATTTCTCTTGCTGTCTAATCCAAGCCTAAATGCTTTTGGGGTCTCCCTCTTTCCTTAGAAGCCTTTAATAGTTAATTTCCCGTGAGTTGAAAACTTCCTAAACCAGGATACCTGGGTAATGGAGTATCTAATTCAGATGAGCATCTTATCTCCTCTCTCTGCCTTTTAGGATGGCAGTGCTCCCTATGGGGCCAGATACGTGGGCTCCATGGTGGCTGATGTGCACCGCACCCTGGTGTATGGAGGGATCTTCCTATACCCAGCGAACCAGAAAAGTCCTAAGGGCAAGGTAATTCTCTTTTGTCCACTGGCTCTGATCAGTAAGCCAGTTGGAGTTCCCTTTCTCTTCATGTCTGCTTTTAAGTTACTGTTCTGTCCTTTTCACGTCCATTTGTGAGTGGGCATGTGGAAGAGAAATGAGGGCTATTTCCCATTAATGAATCTGAGGCTGTGGGAGAGATGAAAATTGTTGTTGTTGGCAATTTTCACTGGCCTTCACTTCCCCTTTTCCTCATGCCCGTAACTCACCATGAGTCAACTGTGTTCATCTACCACTTTCTACATATTGTGCCTGACCTGTAGCTTCAGCACCACCTGATTCTAGATTAAGGATCCTTTAAAAATCTAATGAAGAGTATGGACTCACTTTCCAGAAAAAAAATGCACATAAACATACATACTACATACGTCTTTAGGGGGTTCACAGATCACCTGAAGTCTACCTATGAAGCCCCTAGAGAGTTCCCAAACTCTAGAATAAGAACTGGTCAGAATTTATTCAATATTTCTACAAAGGTAGCTCCTGGAAGATCTTACTGCTACTTTATGACACAAACCCCAAAATACTTGTATTATTAGGTGGGAATCTTATGATCCAAGTGCATCTGTCTTGAATAGACCCTCCCATGGAAACGTGTCTGTTTTTTAGCCAATCACAGAAATCATAGGTAAGTAGACACATCAAAACACAGGTCTACTGTATTCTTGGGGCACAGCAACAACTAGCCACATGTATATATGTCTCCCAGTGTGTGCAATTTGAATTATTGGAATGCCGGATTCAAAGCCAATGACCAACCAAGACAGACTCTGTTCCTGCCTTCTTGGGTGAGCATATAAGGAGGAAGGCAGTTACTAAACAGAGCTCAG
The DNA here is from genome assembly GCF_027475565.1 of Acinonyx jubatus. Lineage (NCBI taxonomy): Eukaryota > Metazoa > Chordata > Mammalia > Carnivora > Felidae > Acinonyx > Acinonyx jubatus. Next base: position 64,809,835 of record NC_069391.1, read on the forward strand.
TGTGACAAATATATGAAGAGGGATGTGCTATTGGAGTGCAAGCAGTAGAAGTTAATTCAGTCTCGGGGGCTAAGAGAAAAGACCATTTAAATACTAGCAACCTACCTTGTCAAGTTGATGCTTGAGATGTGGAATTCCTCCATATGATCTTGGACACTGAGGTTATCCTGAGAGGCTACCTAGTATTCTCCAGGTGACCTCCCATCCCAACCAAGCGGGACTCCTTCCTAGTCATAAGGCCTCATGTACAGAGGCTCCTGACCAGGCCTCAGTGTCAATTTGCCTCATTGCCAAACTGTAAGAAACTAGTATCTAGATCTCATACTTCCAGACAAGGAGACAGGTCTCCTATGAACACAAAGGTCACAAGATGGGTAGATACTGACCAACAGTGCCCCAAAGATGTGATGATGAACAACATCTGATGCACCCAGCCTTCTGGAGGGCCCTGACCTCAGGAAGCCCACTCTGCTGGGGTGCCCAGTGTGCTCATGCTAATGAGACAGAAGTTCAGCAGTTGTAATTCCTTCACTGAGCTTTAGGGGTGTGGCATGGGACTTTTGGCAGCTTGCCAAGCTTGTCCACCTAACTCTGTTTCTCCACAGCTCCGGCTCCTGTACGAGTGCAATCCCGTGTCCTACATCATAGAGCAGGCAGGAGGCATGGCGACCACAGGCACCCAGCCTGTGCTGGATGTGAAGCCAGAGTCCATTCACCAACGAGTTCCCCTCATTCTAGGGTCCCCGGATGATGTGCAGGAATACCTCACCTGTGTACAGAAAAGCCAGGCAGGCAGGTAGTGGGTTTGACCCTGCAAGCTGTCTTCTCTTTGCCTTGTCCCTTCTATTAAGGGCCCTAAATGAACGATAAGTGGAAACAATGGTGATGAGTAACAAAAGGCAAAGCTCCTGAGTCACATCCAGAAGAACAGCAGTGAACTGCTTGTCACAGATCCAGACGCTAGAGGCGGTTCTGTGCTCAGTGTAAAGGGCTCAAAATAAAAACCCACATGTGAAAAGAACAACTTTGATTTGTCTTCTTTCATGGACGGCAGCTAGTAGAGATATAGTTGTAAGTCTGCCAGCCAGGGAATTGGCAACTACCGACTTGCGGCAAAAAGTCCAGAGATTAGCTAAGAATTTGTCTTGGTTGGCTTATAATTTGAACCTAATGTATTATCCTGTAGTGATTCATTTCCTTTCTTGTGAAAGAGATAGACATATTTAATATATATTCTATATTTAAATGTATATTTACATGTACTTAAATGGCTGGCAGTTATGGAAGAGCTTTTGTCTTACTTTGGATAAGTTTTGAGTTAGAAATCTTATGTCTATTAAATTCTGAAGCTTCAGATTGAGCCTTTTTCGGGAGCGATGATTTGGATGACCAATAATTGTTTGAACAGAAAGGTGTGGTCACCTGTTGACTAAGCCACATATGAAACAGAGTTAAGATTTAAAAATTAATACCTACTTTTCTCAACCCCTTAACTTTGAATTTTCATTTTGGGGAGAAGATTTTAATTTATCCTAGGGCCTGACCAGAGTGCATAGTTAAATATCAATCATTTTTCAAAATTATGTCAGCATTGGGATTGGGGTGGCATATACATCAGGAACCTCAGCTTGTTCTCACAAGAATTACTATATATGTATATGGACCCAGAGGACAAAAATCCTTAATGAAATATTGACAAATCAAGTCCAGAAGTACTTAAAACAAAGGTGCATCAGGACAACATCAAGCTTAACCCAGGGATTCAAGAGTGACTCAACATTAGAAAATCCACTAAAGTAATGCATTAGGCAATGGTGGTGGGGAGGTGGGGACAAGGAGGAGCCATGGGCGGAAGCAAGGCTCTCCTTTCTCACTGTGGCTTTGGGTGGGTGGTTCATACAACCCAGTGCAGATGTCAGCATGTGTATAATTCAGGACTCAGCGTTGTTCCTCAGCTAAATATGGCTTTGCAGCAGTAACAATAGCGGCAAAATTTTAATATGTAATTGAAATGCTTTCAGCCTCTCCAAAGGACACATCAATTTTCTTTTTTAAAGAAACATTCTGATTTTAAGCAATGGGCTACTTTATTATAGACTTCATCTGAAATGTATATCTCAAAGATGCCAACTGAAGTCTTCACTTCAAAATCTCTTAGGAATACTTTGATTTGGTGAGCGTACAGCACTTGGTCTAAAGACTGCACAGCCATGAGGAGAAGGTTTTGCTGGAAACAGAGGTGAGAGACAGCACCTTCGGTCATGGTGTGTGTTGCTTTGATAAGTGTGGCGGACGCTCAGAAGATCCAGGCACGATTCATACGCCTCCTTCTTCAGGCTGAGACCATGGGTCCCTGTAAGTGAAATCCTGAAACAAGGAGCTGGGAAGAGCTTGGGACTCCCCCAGCCCATTCTCAGAGGCCACATATCAAAGATTGGAGGGAATTGGTGGAATGGTGCCTGAGTGACTGTCCTTTCATAGGCAGGGGACAGAAGAATTATTGGTGGGATCTCTGGTCTAAGTGATCTGAGGATCCCTTTCTTCTTGGTTTCTCATTCTCTCCTGATTGCCTTCCCAGGTTAAATGTTTGGGTCTGTCTCAGGGGGAATCCAGGTGTTCTTTCCATTTTCTAAAAAAAAAAAAATAATAATAATATTTATTTTTGAGAGAGAGAGTAAGAGAGAGAGAGAGGAAGGGGCAGAGAGAGTTGTAGACAGAATCCGAAGCAGACTCCAGGCTCTGAGCTGTCAGCACAGAGCCCAATGTGGGGCTCGAACCCACGAGCCATGAGATCATAACCTGTGCCGACATTGGACACTTAACCAACTCAGACACCCAGGCGCCCCTTGGTTTGCTTTCCATTCTCTAGCATTTCCCAAAGTACTCTTTATGGGTCTGGCCCCACTTGGGGAAGGTGGGACTATTCACTGGTTTGCATTGTACTCTGGGCAAATGGGCTTCAGCAACTGGAAGGCAGAGCCATTAACACAAGGAGAAAAGCCATATGATTATTTTAATAGATGTTTTTTAAAAATAAGAAGAAGGCATGCTGTTTCAAATCAGTGGGAAGAGAATGGTGAATAATTAGCTAGTCGTCTGGGAAAAAAATAGAAGTGGATTCGCAAAACGTATTACAGATGGATTCCAGAATTAAACATAAAAAACGGAAGTACGAAAGGGATATATTTATGACCCTAAACGGGACCAAAAGACAGCAAGAAAAATGTATAAAGGAAAGAGATGCGATTTAACAACATCCCCCACACAAAGTTAAGTCACTCCAAAGTGCAGGAGAAAATGTTTGTGACAGGTAATAAAAGGCACATTAAGGATCATACATATTAAGAGAAAAAAGATAAACCACCCCCCCAGAGAGATAAACTAAGGATATAAAACTGCAGTTTGTGAAGAGAAAAATACAAATAGTCTATAAACTAGTGGGAAGATGGTGAGACTCCCTAAGGATCAGGAAATGAGAAGAACATGGCCCATCTGTTCTCACTTAGCAGATGCACAATAAACAGCAGTGACTGATCCTTTCAGATGTCCTCAGGTGCTGAGACACGGCCCTCTTCTGCCTGCTGGAGAGACAGATCACAGGACGGCCACAGGATGGCAATGTGGCAGCTCTGTGGACGTTGAGAAGTTTAGATAAGCAGGCCCTCTGACCTGCGGGGTCAGCAGGGAAACCTAGATGAGACTTTCTAAAGTTACATATTGTCTGTAAGAGCAAAAAGATGGGAAGGATCGAAGTGTCCAGCAGTAGGGAGATGGTTGACTGTGGAAAGCTCTTCAGTGGTTTGAGAAAGTTGCGAATTACTTAGAAACCCGCTCCAGCTTTTATGAACATGGAAATAAATCCCTTCCCTAGTTCAAGGGACATCACAATAGACAAACGTGGAAAGAAATAAATATATTGGCACCATGCTAAGCCCTTTTGCTCCACCTAACCTGATGACAACACCATCTTTACTCTCTGTATTCACTTCCTGTAATGAAATCTAACCACCTTCTATCATCATTATTATTATTATTTGCAAAGAAGGGGAAAAGGCATGAGAAAGATATGCAGGAAAGTAGGACATGGTGGGTGGGTCTATAAGATGGGTCTGTGTACCAGTCTGGGTTCTCCAGAGAAACACAACCAATAGGATTTAAGCCTTCCTGCCCTGACACAGACAGACACACAGACACACAGACACACACCCTATGCCACAGTCTTGAGGCCGAATTCCTTCTTCCCTTGGAGACCTCAGTTTTGCTCCTAAGACTTTCAAATGACCCAATAAGGATGTAGGGGTTCAGGATACGCTACTCCAAAATAAGCCACAGTGGCATATTGGTTATTTTGAGATGAAGGCACTTGAGAAGCAGCAGATAGATGCAGGAAGGGATCTCTGACATTCCCTTTCCAGAAGCAGGTCATAAAATTTCCCTGAGAAAGGTCTTCTCCCCTGAGAAAGTTTCCAGCAAGAGAACATCCTGATCACTGGAGGCTGGAAGTCAGCACTGAACACATCTCTGTGCAGACACAATTCCTAAATAACTCTCATCTTCCACTGGTTTTGCCTCCTGCCCTCAAAAGTATTTCCTATTTGCTCCATTCAAGGGTTGGGACAGACACAGCCAAAGGGCAGCTGAGATGACATGTGCCTATTTACAACTACAAGAGCCAGACCCCACCCAGCATTCTCCTAGTGGACCATGCGCACATTGTTAGGTCTTTTGAGCTACAGGCCCAATGTGGTAGCACTTAGGTAAATGAAGCAAATCAGCAAATGAAGACTCAATATCTAACCTAACTGCAGTTTCAACTCCCTTCCCACTGAAATATAACCTTTAACCAGTAATGGGAATGTCCTGGTCAGCACTAGAAAATACATCAACAGACTCTTTCTCTTCTTAGGAAAGTGATCTTGCCTAAAATAAGATTCTTTGCTAATAATTTCCTTTTTTCTGTTCCCTCTCTACCTTTACAAACCTTTTCTTTTTCTGTAGCTCTTGGAGCTGTCTTCTACTTGCTAGATAGATGAGAAGCTGCCTGATTCATAAATCCTTCATGAATCCTTCATGAACCATAAATCCTTCATTGAACCAATTAGCTCTTTATAATTTACTTGGTTGAGTTTTTGTTATTTAACAGCGTTATTCTACAGAAAGTTAATATATTGAAAACTGACCCCACTTCTACTTCGAAATGGTTTTATTTTAAAAGGTAAAACTTTATACATCAGTACAAAATATAAAAATTCCGAAGTTATTAGGAAAATCAATCATACAAAGCTGTTCAAAGCAGTATTTAAAGAAGTGACATTTTACTGGTATAAAATGTCACAGAATCAAATCACAAGTTCGAGCTCCAAGTGTTTTGTTTCACACAATAAGGTGTGGTCAGTTGTAAGATAAAATTCTTCTTCGTAGTATTCTGTTCCCAATCAAGGCCTTCTACAGAAATCATCTCATACAACAGGAAAGCTGGCCATGGTGGCGATTCCACAGTGGTTTTTCCGGTCTTTGGCCATCTTTATGTAGCCATCTATGCCCCAATTTGCACCCCAGCTGAAAGAAGACAGGGTTTGCCATTTATTACAAACAAACACATTTATCTTTATGAACAACAATACCCGATACTGAGCAGTGCACCAGAGGCTACGGCAGACTCAGGAAGAATCAGGAGAGGCCATTCTTGTTCATGATTGGATTCTAACCCAGCACAGAATTCTATCCCCAGACCTTTCACAGACTGCAAAATGAGAGACCCCAAAGCACTTGGGATCAGATGTGTTTCTGAAATAACGAAAAATTTCCAATTTAGAAATGCAGTGGTACCAAAACTATAGCACTACCTCAGCAAGCTTGAGACAGTGTCTTCATGTTGTCATGAAATGAATATGTCTGTGTTTCCCCTACGTAGGGTAAAGACTTCTGTGATTTCAGAAGTGTGCTCAAGGGTTTGAGAACACGCCTCCAAACACTGATTTCAGAAAGGATTCCTTTTTCAATTTTAAAGATAAGTATTTTTGGCTTCTTATACCTGTTTTTGACAATCCAATATGTTTTGTTTATCGACTGTCCTATTTCAGTGCCATAGCCAATCACCAGAACACCATGGTCCAGGTCTTCACTGCTGCAGTCTGGATCATAATAAATGCCTGGAAAAGTGAAACTCAATGCTAGGGTGAGGATTCCCATGTGACATGTGGTAGCAACCCAGCCTATCAACCAGAGTAAGGGAGGCATTTCAACCTTCAGCGAAATGACATAACACCAGATAAGAGTTAAAAGCAGATCTTTTCTGAGCTAGGCTAGGGATTGAGGCTCTCATCTAGTACCGGCAGAAAGACAATTTGGCAAGAAGCATAAAACAACCTGTCCAGAGGCTTAAAAGAGCACTCATTGAAACCTTGTGATTTGACTTTTAGGATGTCAGCTTACGGAAACAGCACAGAACACTAAATTACTTGAGCCAAGGGATTCTGTCCAATCTCAACAACAGTGGTAAAATTCTTTGGAATGTTTCATAGTCTAACAATTAGAAAAAAGTAAATTAAAGTATGCCAATTGAACTATATAGCCATTTAAATATATTTATGGCGTACTTAAAATTGTGGGGATGTGGTTCAAGTCATGTCAAACAAACAACGGGCACAAAAATTACATGTACAGAATGATGTTAAATCTACACCCTCCAAAATTCTACATCGACTTCTACATAACAAAGAGTCAATCTTGCTGTACCTTATGGTGGTTTCCCCATTTTTCTGCCTAAATTTCTACATAGAGCTTACCTTCATGATAGAACTGGAAGGTAAAATGGCTTGCATCTATACCAACAGAGATGGGACCCTTGGTTGCTACAGCCACCATGAGGGCCTTCTCCTGCTGAGGGATGTCAAAGAAGCCAGTGTCATTGGCAGCAGAATCCTGGGGCTTGTATTTGCAGGATTCATCCTTTCAAAGGTGAAGGGGAAAAGACTTGATTACTACCATCCACTGGGAACATGACTTCAAGACAGCTTACAGGTAAAAGATTTCCAAGTCAGGTTTGTTAACGCTGAAATGCTATTGGTTGTTTTGAAATGGAAATATTCGCTGCTGTGTATTTAATGAGACACTCTCAGTCTACCTGTCCATAAGAATTTTGTTGCTCTGAAGAAATTTGCAATATATATAGAACGGTATGTATATCACCACATAACATAGAAATAGGAACAGCTATATGGTAACGATCTAAGCAGAGAAATGTGCCCGGCCGATACAATTTAATGACAGATCTGACAGTTTGCAGATCTAGAGTCTACAATTTAAAATGTGCATATTCATATTAAGCGATGCCTGGGTGGCTTAGTCGGTTAAGCGGTTAAAGCGTCTGACTTCAGCTCGGGTCATGACCTCGTGATTCGTGAGTTCGAGCCCCGCATTGGGTTCTGTGCTGAGAGCTCAGAGCCTGGAGCCTGCTTCAGATTCTGTGTCTCCTTCTCTCTCTGCCCCTCCTCCACTCTCTCTCTCTCTCTTTCTCAAAAATAAATAAACGTTAAAAATGAAATGCACATATTAAATGTGGTATCTGTTTTCTTCAAATGTATTTAACTCTAAAAAACAGAACTGGAATGACAGGTAAAGAGCTCCACTTACCTGTGCATGATATGGATAGGATTCCTCTGAGTCCAGGCCTCCGTTGTCCTTAACATACTGGAAGGCATTATTCATTAGGCCACCATTGCAACCCTCATTGCCTTCAGCCTGAGAGCAGTCCACCAGGTTCTGCTCACTCAGTGAAACAAGTTTGCCAGTTTTCCGGAACATCTGTCCTTCAAGAGCACCAGTTGCACTAAAAGCCCAACAAGAACCACACGGACCCTGAAAACAAATCATAAAGCTCTCAGTCTACAGAACAAATATCAAGATTTGACAACAGCCCACAGATTTGAAAACTCTTAAAACATGGCGAACTGTACATTGTTTCTCAGTCTACCATAGCAAGGATACTGATTCCTTTAGCCTTTACTCTTGAGAGGGACCTGCTGAACATTGTCCCACCTGATTCTTCACGGGAGTTACATAGCCTTTCTCTCTCCAGTCCACAGATGAAGGGATCTTAGCAAAGAGAGGTGCTTGGAACACTTTCCCCTTCTTGTGCTTCTGCATTTGAAGGCCATTCATCATCTGCTTGAATTCTTCATTGGTCTTCAAGGAAAAGGGAATACAATGTTTGACAAGCATGAGATTTTTTGGTAAAGTATTGGGGAGAGGAAGCACAAAAAGTCAGCAATCCATGCCACACTCACCATGTCACCAAAGCCATTCATTGCCACCGTGAAGCTGTGTTTCCCTTGGCTGTGTTCCCAATTGTGCTGTCTGATCATTTTCATATTCTTCTCCCACACCTCTCTCCTCCATCCTTCTTCATCCTGGAGACAAACATATAATTCATCATCTTTATTTCTATTTAAAACCAACTCACCTGCACCAAGCGGGTGTGCTCACAGACAGGAGGAGAAACCACAGCCAGGGATGGCCTGATGCTTCTGCGAGCTGTTCTCCAGCAACCACACAGCAGGACATATGCCCACGTTGCGTACAGTCAAGGTGCCCCGCTTACTGCCTTGGTAAGAGCGGCCTCAAGAAGCTACTCCCTGCTACGAACTCCCACCAGCACAGACTGTTCTCTGCGGGGGTCCCTCTGTGCAGCTTAAATGTTACCAACCATGCCATATAGCTTCCCGTGTGTTGCTTTCCACTGGGACCATAGTTCATCTAAGCTCTGGTTGAGTTGCGGAGCAGCTGAGGCTATTCCCAAGCAAAGGGCAGCCAGGAAGAGAGAAGGATGCATGCTTCAAAACCTAGAAAGGGAAATGAGTTTCTAATTAGACCAAGCCATCCTCCTTTCTTCTGAGATGTTAGAGCCACTAAGGTGGAATTGAATTTATCCTCCCGAGTGTTTGCACAGGGCTGGGAAGGAAGCCTGAGGATGTGGGATGTGCTGGGGGCCTGCTGCCCTGCTCCCCTCCCTGAGACCCGCCTCCCACTTTGCAAGGGATTTAGATCTTGGCGCAGGGAGGGGAGGGCCTCGCAGCGCGGCGTCGGAGGCTCAGGCTGCCGCGTAAGGAGAGGTCAGGGCCGGGGACAGCGCCTCCTGGGAGCCACGAACCTCCGACCCCCAAGGCAGGTGGCCTCGCTGGTTCCTCGGATGGCCCCCCTGCTCGGGTTTGGCGGGGGCAGACCAGCTGTGGTAGGTGCAGCTGAGCAATCTCAGTCACAGGTGCAGGTCGGGGGGTCCAGAAGGCCCTGTACTGGGCCCGCAGCCGCCCGTTTAAGACCTAGGATTCGGCCCGGCCAGCCCCGCCCTGCTCGCCTTGCTCAGGCTGCGAGTGGCTGAGCCAGCCTGTGGGCGGGGCCTCTGTGCCCTGGAGCTCTGCGCGCCCGGGGAGTAAGTTGCCTGGATCAATTGTTCCAGAGAGGAGGACATACCTGCTTCAGTGGCCCCGGGGGAGGTGAGCCGGGGGACCAGTGACAGCCCCGTGGAGGGGTCCGGCGTCTCCCTGGGGACCCGGATCAACTAATTACCACGAATTTATGTGTTGGCAGGTGTTTCACGTAAAGAACCTCACAAGGAGCCCCAAGTGGGTTTTCAGCGTCACCCTTCCTGTCCTTTAGTTCTAGCGTTTTGGGTTAAAATCTCCCGGAGGGCTGGCGCAGGATGCAGAGCCCACAGGGGGAGGTGTTATCACTGTGTCAGGATGGGATGCCCCTGGGTTATGGAAGAATCTGGAGAGGGCTGACAATGCCCCACACGGGGCATGCGCTGGGCAAGGCTCAAGTCCTTTCAGAGAAAGGGGCAAACGGGGAGGGGTGTCCGGGGAAGGCGTGGCATTTGGTAAGGCTCCTGTCCTGCCTCCCCCAGGCAGGGATTCTACTTCCCTCTTAAGTCTTTCTCAGAACTGACAGAAACGTGTCATTTACAGAAAAATCTGGCTTAATAAAAGAAAGGCAAAATGTAGAAACTGCTTTTTCTTTCCCACTCTCTGTGTTATGGAGTATTATGTTCCTCAGTATCCGACATGTTTTTCTTTAGATTTAAGAAATTTGCTTGAATGAGTTTTACTTCGGTGGTTGTTACTTTAATTTACATGTGAAGCCAGGATTTCCATGGCAGTTTGTAAGAATATTTTCAATGGAGGAAAATATGTTTATATATGAATATTAATTTATGTAACTAAGCGTTTAAGAAACACAACTGGAAACGTAACTAGCTGGGGAATGTGCCAGGATTTTCAGGAGATGTTGAAATTAAAAATACATTTGACTGAACTAGCTCCTGGTATCAGGGCAAGCTACTATTACCTGAGGCTTCTATTTGTGGGAGGTTGGGTGGAGAAAGGGGCAGAAATGCATCCTGCACTTCCAATGTAATTAATAATGACTCTCATCTGTGGGAGAAAGTCAAGTCCTTCTCCCATGACGTGGGGTCGGAGGGACAGGCCCTGCTGCCTGGGGCATGTGGGTCCCGCCTTATCATGCTGACACAGCCCTGAGGGGTCACCGCTGGGCCTTCCGCTTCCCTCAGCCTCCTCCATCTGACCATTTCCTTTATGCTCCCTGGTGCTTCAGCAGTTCTGTCCCCAGTGGCCAAAAGAAACATTCAAAAACCTTTCTAGAAAGTTGTCAGCAATCCACGGATGACCTTAAACAAAGCTAGCCATATTTTTTAGAGGAAGTGATATTTTGGGCAAGGAATTTCCATTTGAGCTAGAGTTAGTTTTTTCCCTTTTGAAAATCATTTTGTTTATGTTTTCTTTTTTCTTTTTATTTTTTTTTTAAAGTTTATTTTTAAGAGAGAGCGTGAGCAGGGGAGGGGCAGAGAGAGAGGGAGACACAGAATCCGAAGCAGGCTCTAGGCTCTGAGATGTCAGCACAGATCCTGAGGCGGGGCTTAAACTCAGGAACTGCAAGATCATGACCTAAGCTGAACGCGGATGCTCGACCCACTGAGCCACCCAGGCGCCTCTTTGTTCATGTTTTCTACTTAATTCAGAATTTTTTGGATTTATAACAGCTAGAGCTAATGAATCTAACGTGCAGAGTGCAGAGAAAGAAAAAAGAAATCTTACAGAAGTTTTGAACTAAAGTACTTCTACAATGCAACAAGGCATCCCCCCTTTTATAGGCACCATGGAGTTGGCTGGACTCCTTGGAGCCATAGGCAACTGGCCCTAATAGTTCAATGAACTGCAAAACAAAACAATGATCTGTCATTCCACGATTATGCCTCCATTCCCTAGGTCTGGAGGGGAGATAGCATTCATTCATTCAACAAATATTTATTTTAGGCCAATCATATATCAGGTGAGTGGTGAACATGGTGGTTGGCAGGCAAGAGACATGATATGTAAATAAATATTTACTAATTCAGGCCATTGATTTTAAAGCAAAACAGTTTTAGTTTCAAGTTTTGATTCTGCTTCTCAACAGTCATGTAACTTTGGCAAGACACTTCACCTTGGAGGGTCTATATTCTCACCTGTCAAAGGAAATAAAAAATGTCTATTTCTAAGGATTATAGAGGATATGGTGGTCAGCATACAATCCCTAGAATGTAGCTACTATTATTATGCTAAATGATGTTCTGGAATTTAAGAGGGCTCTTATCATCAAAACATCCTTGTTGGTGTCATATCTTAAGATATATCACTGAAAGTTTTAGAATATCAGACAGTCCAGATATAATAGGACACATGATAAGCCCTTGAGGGCTGTGGGGCAGGGGGCGCACACCTGAGGTCACCAGACCCAGCAGAGGTGGACAGAGGATTAGGGACACGAGGCCACAAGTCTCAGCTGGAGCCATGCCAACATGCTGCCTCCGGTGTGCTCTGTGCTCAAGGCTGGATGGAGAGTGAAGGACTAAGGTGACCTTGGAGACTCTCAACCAAACCAGCTTCCATCATCATGGCTTTCCCCCCAGCATTTCCCTGCTTGTGGAGCCCCCAAATGTGCACGATGCACTGAAATAGGTCAACTGTGGGCAGACTGTTGGCAAAATGCAACAGTCCAGGCCTCGTCTTGGTGAACCTTGGTCATCGGTGATCCATCTGGGAATCTGGTGTTCTTCCCCCTCTTCTCTTGCATGTTCTCAGAAAAATAACAGGCAAGTGAAAAATGACTTTGTAGATGTCTAGTGGATCCACTCTCCAATTGGTCCTGGCAAACTGAACTTGCCAACAAATATGAGTGAACAGTTGCCTTAAAATTTCAGTCTCTAGGTCCTGACCTATTTGTAATCTAATGGAAAAGGCAGTGGTTTTTTTTGTAAATATAGAGTATGTGGCTGTTTTATTCCCAAGAGGAACAATTAACCAACCAGTTACCTGGCTCATGAACCACAATGTCACACATTCCTTATATTGTGCCCCTGGGGATGGGACAGTAAGCGCATTGTCACCCTGGCTTGTCTCGTCCCATTAGAGTTTTTATGAACAACTTGGCAGTGGCTGTTTTCAAGGACTCTCAGAGGGACCTTGGCCATTGTCCTTCTGGGAGTTTTTTCTGTTTTTTCTTTGGTTCCTTCTGTTTCTTCTTCTTTTTCTTTCCCCCCTCCCCCCCTTTCTTTGCTAAAAAAACAAAACAGTCATTACGAAAAACTTTAAAAGTACAGATAAGCAAAAAAAGGGGAAAAATGCATCCAAAATTCTGGTCTTTGTGGCTTCTTGAAGCCAGTAGACAACTGGGATGTATGGCTCACTCACCAATGCTCTGCTTTGGATGATGGCCTTTGTTCACCATAATACCCCTTATCACACCTTACAGATGAACTGAAGCTTGGAGGGGCTTGGCAGCTTCCTCAGCTGGTGAGCAGGGAGTCAGGGTTTGATCTCAGGAGCTGTAACTCCAGACAAGGCAACACACAGGGCTGTACCAGACCCGGGATTGAAGGCTGGACATCAATAAAGATCATTAAAGAGAATTGCAGAGGACAGTGGCTAATACTTTATGCTGCAGTGTGGGGACAGCAACCAAGGGACCACAGTCTTCCCTGGGCCCCCACATCATTACCCCAGGCACAGTCACTAACCACTGTCACTGTGTCCACTCAACATTTCTGGAAAGTGCCTCCTGTGTCTGTGACTGTGTATGGGGAGACCTCCCTTCTCCCTGCAGGAACCATCACCCTCTTCTCCTAGAAGAAGATCCTCCACCCCTGAGTTATTTCTTCTAGAGTAGGTCTTAGGGTACAGTTGTCAGGGCTGAGGGAGACTGTATCAGATGCAGAGAGGGGCCCTGTAGTGGCCTGCAGATCTGTGTCATGTGTGACACAGGGAGTGATACTGTCTGAAATGTCTGTATTCTTTTCCTGTTTGTGTTCCATTTCTAGGGACAGGTCTACGCTACAACCAGGGACATCCTTGTCTCATAGACAATCAGAATTTTAACAACAGGAATGCAAAGAAGGGTCACTGTTCAGCACTTGACATTCCAATTAGAATTCCTGAGCCCAGGAGGGGCCTGAAAGCCAGGCTTTAAAGAGAGAGAAAAAGATTTTCTAATCCTAGGGCCCAGTCTGAAAACCTCCCATAATGTCATTGCAGGGAGGAATAAGTGTCCTTTGCCTATTGAGTGGGAGAGGGGAGAGGTGTCTCCCTAACACTGGGAGAGGGGCAGGAGGCTGCTCTGAAGGGAACCACTTGCCTACACTCATGCTTACACTCATGTGTGGCTGGTGGGCTCTGGAAGATTCCCAACACAGCCTTTGGCAAGGAGGGGTACAGGTCACATATTTGAAATGACCAAGAGTAGGAAACACAGACTGCCCATAAGACCCCAGGACCTTTGCACTCTCCATGAGGAGACACTTGTTGAAGAATGAAAGAGGCTAGATTTTGCATGAATGGTTCCAAGTCAGATTCATTTTAACAATAATAAAGGAATATGATAGTTCTCGACGGTGTGGACAGTGATTATACCCAAGGGCAGTGTTGGAGTCATGTTAAAGCTGAAAGGGACTCATTTCCCAAAAAATGAAAGGAAATGCACAGGGTTGCTGGAATGTGGGGGATTAAGGTTACCGCTTCTTCTTAGGCCATTCCTATCATTGCAGTGGAATCACTAACTTCTAGTCCCACTCAGCCACTAACAGGGTGAAGGTTGACAAACAGAGAAAATGCCACAGTCTCTCTAATGGGTTAGGACATTTTTGCCGCATCAGCCATGTGCGCTCAGCCTGTGCCTCCTGGCTGGTGAACTCCTTCCCAGTTGAGTCTCCTCCACCTGAGTTGTGTGTTTTCCTGTTGCAAAGGGAATTGTCCTCAGTTGATGCCCCATGATTTCCATACTGGAGTGTTTGGTGAGCTCCAGGCAGTCCGGGCACAAACAAGATTCAGGCTGTGCCAAATGGATATACTAGAAAGGTCAGGGTGTGCTGCTAAGGATCACCTGCACAGGAAGAGATCCCGCCCCAGGCGCGCACGCGGCTTGGGTTGAATACAGGTGAAATGTGACCCCACTGCCCCCTCCTGCAGGCACCCTGCAGCAGTCTACAAAGAGTGCAAGCATTTGCAGGGGCCAGACGGGAAATACACTGCCTTAGGGAAGATGCACAGCCTGCTGCACCCCTGCTTGCTCAGAGCTCATGATCTAGACAGGTGGGGGAAGCACAGGGTCCCGGCTGGCTGGTCACACTCACAGGACAGCACCAGGGAGCTAGGCCCGCCCTGCTTTCCCCTGAGTCTCCCAGGTGGTAAGGTTGAAAGGGTAACGTTCACTTCTTGTTGACTTTCTTGTGTGCAACCCGCCCCTCATTCAGCCAGAGCTATGCATTGCCTTGGAAAGTCTTAGGATTATTAAAATGAAATGATAGGAAAAAGAGTCACATGTTCAGTCTTTAACTTTCAAAACAAGATTTTTGAGCTCATGGCTTTCAACATAAACCCAGGCTTTTTAAAGAGAGAGACACTGTGCTACCAATTGCCAAAAAAAAAAAAAAAAAAAAAAACAACTCATGAAAAGCTGTGCACCCTATGCTGTCCTGACTCAAGATCATTTTGTCTTCCACTATATATGTCTTTAGGAGATTGAAAACAATAGCAAGCAGCATAATCACTATTTTAACAAATATTTATGTGGCTATTGTAGACGTGGAACCCAGGTTTCTTCTATTTAAAAAAGTTTTTTTCTTAACATTTACTTATATTTGAAAGAGAGAGTGTGAGCAGGGGAGGGGCAGAGAGAGAGGGAGACACAGAATCCCAAACGGGCTCCAGGCTCTGAGCTGTCAGCACAAAGCCTGAGGCCGTGTTCCAAATCACAACCTCAAGATCATGACCTGAGCTGAAGTCTGACGATTAACAGACTGAGCCACCCAAGTGCCCCAGATATCAAGGTTTCTATGTAACCTGGAGGCAGAACAGGGATGAGAAATTCAGGAGGCAAGTGTCAGCGCACTTATGAATTAAAAACTACTTTCCCTTTCCTTATCCTGGGCTTTTTTGGAGCAGAGACCTGTCAATCCTTGTGTTTCATGACAGGGCCATGGTCTGACATGTGTGTGACTCCAGGTTTTCTCCTAACACTGAGATCTGTTACATGTTTCAAGAGCAGCCAGAATCACTGGTCTTCCCAAAGTGAGGCCCTGCCTGTGGAACACAGGGTGAGTTTTACAGTGTCAGGGGATGGGATCCACGCGGCCATGAAATATTACATGGAAAAGGGCCTGTGGGCTTTCCCTGCATTTCTACACACAATACAGAACAAACCATACAGTAAACTTTTTAAAACCACAACAATGTGTTCAATAGTTTAGTGAAGTAGAGAAATAAGGACCACTGGGTGATTTTTTTCTTAAGGTTAAATTATTTAATTGAAATAAATATCCAATATTCCAAGACTGTACCTTTTTTGATTTTTGAAATCTACTCTTTCTTTTATGATGTCTTTACATATGAAAGACAAATTTTAGTGGGTTGCTTGGTTGGTTTGGCTCGGCCAGTGGAGCACGTGACTCTTAATCTCAGGGTTGTAAGTTCAAACCTCATGTAGAGATAACCTAAAAATAAAATCTTTAAAAAATATATGTTTTTTGTGATGACTGGTGACAACAGTTTCTAAGTGGTCTTACTTTGTATAAGAAAGTGTCAGCCCCTATGTTCTTTGTGAAATTTTACTATTTCATGAAAATCCCAAAGTATGGGAACCACTGGCACACAGTAGGGCTTCTCAGGGTTGAGGAGTCGGTAGATGAGAAAACAGCTTCTCACCTTCATTGGAAAACAGCTTCAGGCTACACTCTTTGAGGACACAGAATAGTACAATTAATTTTTATTTCTTATTTTTAGGACAGCATTCTTGCCAAAATGATGAATGAGAACCTAACCGGGCCTGAAGTCCACCTTTGTCCCGACTATGGAGGATAAGTTAGGTGTCAGCAGGAGAAAGCAATCAGATAAGACCACAAATCAGAACATTCTAGAAGATAACCGTTTTTGCATGTTGGCCCTGGGGCTGAGTGTTCTCCACATGAAAGAAGAGTCTTTCTTGGCATCTTCACCATTTACAGTGATAAGGTCCCCCAGTCCTTTCCCAGTGGGAGGGGGCAGGGCCCCCAGCTGGATGGCAGGCCTCCAGGAGCAGGGATGTGAGGAGGCTGGAGAAGTGGGGACCTGGGCCAGGTGGCAGCGGAGACTCTCACGGAGAAGAACCCAGAGCACTAGTAAGGCTGTGTCCCCAACAAGGGGAGCCCGCAGAGGAATTCAACCCCTCAAACCAGACGGAGAAGGACGATGACCCCCACAGACTGGTTAACCAGAGTTGACAATCAAGAAACATTCAAAATAGGTCACTAGATAAAAAAACTCCTCATCAGAAAAGCCTACAGCTTTCAATAAGAAAAAAATACAACATGATAGAGGTTCCCCAGATTTGAAAATAATCCTAAAAATGTTCATGGTAGTACCAAGAATACATTTTGAAACTGAAAGTTTTCTAAACTATCAGTAACTATAATTACTGACAAATCATTTTCATTTCTCATGTTGGAATGCTTGAATCATCTTTCTGTTTTGGTCAGAGTGCTATTATGAAATCTGTTATATGTAGCAAAAACTGTATTAAAAGCATAATGAGGTGCGTCAACAGTCTATCCATATAGTAATGCATTCTGGGGAAAAAGGAAACCAGAGAAAGAGCCATATAAATACAAGAAGTGCTTCTCTCCTCAGTAAGAAGTGCTTCTCTCCTTGGACTTTAATTGTCATGTGACAAAGCAAAAAAAAAAAAAAAAATTCATATCTAATCCAAAATACAGAAGAAAAGTTCAGGAACTTGGTTATCCCAGCCTTCTTTCTTTCTTTCTTTCTTTCTTTCTTTCTTTCTTTCTTTCTTTCTTTCTTTCTTTCATGTTTATTTATTTATTTTTGAGAGGAAAAGATAAAGAACGAGTGGGGGAGGGGCAAAGAGAGAGGGAGACAAGAGAATCTCAAGCAGGCTCTGCACTGTCAGCCCAGAGCCCAATGTTGGGCTCAAACCCACGAACTGTGAGATCATGACCTGAGCCAAAAACTAAAGTTAGACACTTAACTGCCTGAGCCACTCAGGCACCCCTCTCAGCTTTATTTCTAATAGGGAAAAATGTGTGTTTCATGGTAGGGAACATGTAAGTATATGCAGCCATTAACACTGTACTTTCTGAAGAGCTTCTAATAACATTGAATTATTGCTGTTATGACACATTAGGTGAAAAAAGGCAGGATGTAGGGGCGCCTGGGTGGCGCAGTTAGTTAAGCATCTGACTCCTGATCTTGGCTCACGTCATGATCTCACGTCATGATATCTCAGGTCGTGAGTTCGAGCCCCACATCGGGCTCTGTTCTAATGTGGAGAGCCTGCTTGGGATTCTGCCTCTCCTTCTCTGTGCCTCTCCCCCACTTATGCTCTCTCTCTCTCTCTAAGATGAATAAATAAACATTAAAAAATAATTTTAAAAAGGCAGGATGTAAAACTGTACATTTTCTGATTTGTTACATTAAAATATGTCTAGGAAAAAAATTGAAGGGAATAAAAACTTTCATTGCATCAAATTGTCCTCAAATCCCAGAGGGTTGTTGCCCGAGTTCCAGGGAGAGCCAGCACCAAAGGACTTTGTTTCGCTGACTTCTAGTACACTGGATTGTCAGCAATAAATTCCACGTTTCTCTGTACCATGTGAGGGCTGGTCACAGAATCACATGATTCACAGGAGTCGGCACCGGTCTCCCTATAAGATGACTATAAGATGACTGGCCTTCTCTTCTTGGAAGACAGAAAGATTATCATCAGTACTGGCTGTGATGCAACCTGAGGGCTCTGCAGGACACTGTGGGGCTCACACAGGGGTGGGGATGGTGGGGAGCTGGGGGGAAGAAGACAGTCCTCACCTGCTCTGTGAGCCTCCCTAACTGTGGGGAGCAGGCACTCATGGATGGATCGGTGAGGGTCATGACTCTTGGCCGGGAGAACAGGTCTTTAGGGACAGAGAATCCTTTAATTTGTGAAACACACACTCACATATACACAAGCATATATAAAATACACACACTATACAGGTACACACACATGAAAACACACTTATGCACATATATACACAGGCATACTCTCTCACACACACATTATGCATGTATGTACCCACATACAATTTACCTATAGGCACAGTACACAGTTACACATATGCACCTGCAGATATGCATGACACATATACTTACGCACATACACTTATGCACATATATACAGATGCACACATATGCATAGACAGTTACACAATAGACACATATACACATGCACTCAGCACAATATACACATACTTCATTACAATATAAATACTTAGCACAGGAGAAAAGTGAATCCCCAGGTGTGGTCAGATGTCCTGATACTTAGTCTGAATTGTTAATAACTGATGGTATGATTTTGTCTAAATCTCTTAAGCTCTTTGCTTTTAGACCCCACAGAGTGTGGCTGAATAAAACCATCTGTAAATTTCTTTCAGTTATAAAATTCCATGATTTAAGGGGGACAAGGCACATCATCTACCCAGAGCTGGCCTCAGGACCTTCTCTGTGCCCTGACAGGAGCCCCGCAGGTTGGAGTGACAACCTTGGGCACCCGGACAGGCCCCCTCACCAAGTATCAGCCCTGAGAGGGAGGGCACATCACAGCCCCATCTCGGGGGAACCTCTGCTGTAGAAACCTGTGCAACTTCTTTCCTGCCCCTCCTCCCTACACCTACACTCTTCTTCATCTTTTCCAAGCAAAGACTTGGCCCTGTGAGCAATAGTTACGACCAGCAAGCATCCGAGGCTGGGGTTCTGGGAGATTAGCAGCTGTCCGCTGGGTCATTTCCTGCTCCTGCCACACACATTTCCAGAGGTGCCCATGACAGGGGACTGACCTCCTTAAAATCCCCTTCCAGGGACTCCTCCCTGGTCCTCCCTCCTCCAGGGTGTTCAGCAGGGACCTGCACTCCCAACCCTATCCTGACCCGTGTCTGGAAGCGGCTGAGTTCAGAGGGGTCTGAGGCTCCAGCCTCTCAGAAATGCACAATCTTTGGTTGCAAAGATGAAGTCTGATCTACCCTCAGGTGGCCACCCAAAGCATATCTACAGTCTCTGGAAATAGCCCCTCAGAGCCACCTTTTCAGGCAGCTGTGGAGTGGATCCCTGTGATGAGCCTGGGTGAGCAGACACATGGTCACCTGTCTCTGTGCCCTGTTGTGAGCCCGGGGCTGGCGCCCATAGTAGGTGCTCAGCAAAGGTCTGGGGTATAATGAATCAGACAACATTACTCCCCATAAAGTTTGGCCTGATTAAGTCTTCCAGAATCCAATGTCCTGAAAAGACTATGGCATTATCCCATGTATGAATTGAAACTGAGGAAAAAAAAAATTGAGTAGTAAAGAAAAAGAGAAAAGAAGCCAAACTAAATTCTTACTTCTTCTTCCCATGATACCACTTTAAAGAATTTTTTTTTTTTTAAGTAGTCTCCACACCCAGTGCAGAGCTGGGACTGAGCTCATGACCCTGAGATCAAGACCTGAGCTGAGATCAAGAGTGAGATGCTTAATTGACTGAGCCACCCAGACATCCCTTAAAGAATTTTTTTTTGAAATAACACACATGAAATTCTTCCAAAACAAAATCTATCTTTTTTTTTTCTTTCTATATCCCTCTTTTTGGGAGTCCTGCTTTGCTGGATGGTCCAAACACAGCAGATAATCTTCTGCATCCCTCTGCAAGCCTTATTGTTACCTGGATTTTTTTTTTAATGTTCTACCTTTATATATTTTCTCTATTTAAAAAAAATTGTAGTGAAATAGAATATAAAATTGTTCATTTTAACCACATTTACAAGCACATGCACATTGCCATGCACCATCACTAGCATCTGTCCCCAGAACTCTTTTCGTCTTCAGAACTGGATCTACTGTTTGACCCTTTGTGAAGGCCTTCCACTTGTCAAGCTCGGATCTCCTGACCACCCTCTCAATTTTACTGCCTCACAGGCATGTAGCCGCTGTTTATGTAGGAAGACCTAAGTCAGCCCTTCACTTTGGAGCGGCTTTTCGGGGTCACCCCATCAGGGTTTAGTAAGACCCGTATGGACTCAGCACACGAGGGGAGCCGGTCAATTTCAACATTTCAGGGAATCCTGTAGTTGTAATTAAAACCCCCTTTCTGCAAACTGTTCACCAGAATCTCCACCTACAGTGCCATCCAGATTTGGAACTAGTCAGAACTCCCACAGTGTCCTCTAGCTGCTGTGGTCCCTGGGAATCTCCTGTCCAAAAGGAGACCACAGGCACCAAAGAACAGCCTAAGGGTAGACTTTGTGCCAATGGTCAGCACTGCCCATAGGCGACAAGGAGCAGGTTCCCAAGTGCATTTCATGGCAGCACTAAGAAAAAGATCCTAGGAGGCTTTGCTTTCTGGCTCCTAAGAACTTGCACCCTATGAGTCTCACTGTGGCTGAAGGAAATGAGACGTGTTCTGGTTTCTTCCCTCCTGTAGGGGGTGGAGCCGGCTTCCCATGGTGAGACTTTGCCAGACAGTTCCAGCTTCACCTGAGTTCATGCACTAAAGATGTCAAAAGGCTCCCTGGCCTGCCTTCATGGCCTTTCCCAGGATGCGACAGTGAGGTCAGTGGTCTTTAAGACCTTTGGATTTGGGTTGTAATGATTCCTATTATGGCCTCAACACTTCAGGCATCCCAGTGGTTCTGCATCCTTGTGAACACTTGCCACTCCAGGCACCTGCATGAAAGAGAAGTATAAAAACTCTTGCTTTCCTTTGCTTTTATTTGCCCAGCATCCTCCCTCTGTCCCCTTTTTCCTGTTAACAGAATTTCCTTCTTGGGCTTCTTTCCCAAACTCAACCCATGGTCCCAGGGCCAGGCCATCACATTTTGCACAAGGCTACTCCAGGACCCATGTGGGACCAGATCCTTCTCTGGGATTTTACATACAGATGAAGGCAGAGACCAACCCCTTGCCTCTGGGTTCCAGTGGCCTTGTGCCATGTTCCTCCCCTGTGACACTCTTTTTGAAGGAGGAGAGAGTGAAGTGACCTTTCAGGTTGGAGGCGACACAAAAAAAGATCGTCCACTCTTCTAGAGTGACCAAAGCTTCTATCTCAGTGCCATCCTTTCCGGGCATGTCAATGTGCAGCTTTTAGTATCATTTCATTCGTTTTTGTTTTTTTTTTTTTCTCATTATAACATAGACCATTTTTATTGCAGACAATTTGGGCAAGACAGAAATAAACAGTATTCCCAGCCCCACGGAGAAGATCATCGTTACCATCTTATTTTTCCTTCCAATCCTTTTTCCTTTCTTTAAACAGTCTTTAGGTTTTACTAAATGCAGGTTTTGTCATTGAGCGTTTCCATGCAAGTCAAAGCTGGCATTTCCAGCGCATGGCCTGGGCCGCGGGCTCTGTCTGGAAAGAAGGGCAGGAGATACGAATCTTTGGCAGTAGGTTTTCTCTTGCTCCTGTGGGTTGGTCCCCGCACCTCTGTACAGACAGAAAAAGCTCCCCATGTGCCTGGCCGGCACTCAAGGACTCCAGTGGTGTTGGGTCACCCAAGGACAACGGAAGGGACTCCCTTCTTCAAGTGACAACAGTGTGAAAACCATCAGGGCTCTTCCCGCTTCCCCCTACCATCCCCAGTTTTAGTACTAATGCCCCCCAAATGAGCCGGGTGTTTCCACATGGGAGTTTAGGTTAACTGACTTCCTGGACTTCAGTTTGGTTTGCCCTGCCATGCGGGGTTTTGGCAATTGAAGAAAAAAGAGAGAAAAAGGATTCCTTTTGAATGAAACTCCAACAAACTAATGAAACAAGGGACATTTTATTTATAAAAAAATGAAATAAAAGGAAAAAGAACAAAAAAGAAAAATCAGCAACTTATTGACTACATCTTATAGATTAAGTAAACTTAACTTTATTAATACACGTATATACACATACTGCATGTAGATAGATAAGTGATAGATGCTATAACATTAAAAATTACAAGCTTCTCAGGACAGAAGAATTAGGACGTGTTCCCTCACTTCAACCTAAAACTCCCTCACTACTTAAAATCACCGCAGGAAATCTTGCTTCCTCGCCTTCTTTGTCGGACTTCACAGACAGGAAGTCATCGAACCAGGATCTACATGTGAAAACCATCTGCTCCTCGCAAATGACAGCGGACTGCCACCGAGCAGGAGTCAGGGGTCTGCTGAGTCCTCCCGCAGACCTTCCTTTCCTGCAGCTGTGTCACCTTCTACCTGAGATGAGCGGGAATGATCAGAGGACACTCTGCGGGTTCCGCGTGGACGCACAATGTTGACGTTTACACAAAAGCAGCAAGGACGTGTCTTACCATGAAAACAACACTGTGTGTGAAATCACTCTAGAAGAGGATTCCTTCCTCCCCTTTCCATGTGAAATGAAACACAAAAATTACTGGAAAATCCACAACTCAGGGGGGAGCACCTCAGGCGGTGATCAGCAGACAGCAGGGGACAGAGAGGGAGCGTTCCCTGAATTGTCTCAGACACAGCCTCTTCTGCAAAGGCCTCACAGGTTGCCTGTCAGTCAGACAGTGGGATTCCACACATGGGAGTCTTTCCTACAAGTATCAAAGGGATAAGCAGAGGACATGGCCTGACAAGGAAAAGACTATAAGAAACACATTTGGGATAAGTGTGCTTTTTTTTTTTTTTAGGACAACGCATACAGTAGTTAAAAAAAACTCATTGGAAAGTTAGGAATTCCAGTAAAATTATCAGTAAGAAGCAAGGTGCTGGCGAATGAGAGATGATCTAGGACACAGGGAGGAGGGATACTGGCTTCTCAATTGGCCAAAGGATAGGCTGTGGTCTGCTCTGCAACTACAAAGACCGTCCACACACAGTGGAATGTGTGGGAGGAGGGAGGTAGTGGCAGAGAAACTGGTGAAGCAGGAGGGAGGGCGGGGACCTTCAGGATGTGGGCACAGGGAGGGATGCCGGAATTTCTGCCGGGACTATGGGCTGCATCCCCTGCTCTGCAGTCCGAAGACACCCTGCCCAAGCCAAAGGCTGCCCTCACCGGGACACGACGGAGCTGATGGAATTATAAGATGTGCCACTGTTACAGCTGGAGTCATAGGCCTCCTGGCCATTGCCATCGAGGTTGATTTTGAACACTGAGGACGCCTTCAGTAGAAAGTCTGCTGTGTCCCGACGCCCCAGCTCCCGCAGTTTGGACATGAGGACGCCGACCGTGCTCTCGGGGTAGGAGGCCCATTCCCGGAGCAGAGCATGGACCGGGCTTGGGAGGAACTCCTTGGAAGCCCCGTTATTGGTGTTGTACTTTGCCACAAGGTCAGGGAGACCCAAGTTCATGGCCAGAAGGCACCAGTCCTTCCCCATGGGGTCGGGCGGGTCCAGCAGACGACACAGTTTCTTCCGGGTCAGGAGGTTCAGATCTGATGCATGGATGTCCATCCCTAGGCTGGCCTGTGAGTACACGTCGTGACACCCAAAGCACATGATGCTGCTGAAGCTTTCCTTGTACCCGCCCATGGTGTTAGTCAGCGAGGTCTCCTTCAAGGTCTGCTCCCGGAAGAAGTCCCGTGGCTGGTAGATCATGACGGGCTCATGGTGCTCCCTCAGCTGCTGGGGGCTCAGGTAATGCTTCACTGTCAGCAATCCTGGGAGAGTGGTGGCCATGACGTTCTCCATGGTGCTCCACACGGAGTCCAGGAGGAGGCAGCACTTTATCTTTTCTGTCTCCAGCCCTCGCTCCTGCACCTCCATGCCCTGGCTGTGGTTGACCAGAAGCACCAGCAGCTTGGCCCTGCGATTGGCAATCTTGCAGTTGTTTACCCGTAGACCCTCTCTTCATCCTCCTTCACCATCCAGGAATGGTGTAGTTTGTCTGTTTTGATCAGGTTAGGGATGTCCCTCATGGTCCTGCTGCTCAGGTCCCAGGCACAAATGTCCACGGCATCTAGGACCGGCAGCAGCTCCTCCATGTGGCTGTCAGGCACCAGGTGTTGAACATCCTCCATGGTGTGGCAGCAACAGTAAGGGTGCAGGGCCTGTGGGGTCTCCACGGAGACCAATTTTAATATAGAAGTACACATGGAGGTTTCTGAAATCTCTCCCCTCTGGCTGATGGGTGCATTTTCACTTGTCACCACCAAATGATGATGCAAAGGCAAGTGGCAGGCCCAGAGCAGTGCCCCAGGGAAGGCAGCTGCCATCCACCCGAGAGGGGTGCTCTCCAAGGTTGGCTGTGTTTCTGATACAGAGAGGGTCTGAGGAAGAAGTGAGTGCGAGTTGCTCCCGTCTAGCTCTGAAGGTGGGAGAACACCGATTTTTGGAGGGAGAACACAAGTCCCTCTGTGCTCTCTACCTCCCGGGAGCCCCAAGACCACCTGTGTCCTGGTGGTCACAAAACCCTGTCTGGTCAGACCTTCCTGAAGTAACGCCTGGGAAGGGAGGAGCTGGGACTATGGTTGTCTACGCAAAATGAGCAAATCTTTTAGAATTTCTAAAGGAAAAAAAGCAAGTTTTATTGGAGTCCAAGATAGGACAACTGCTAGGAGACACAATCTTCTCAAAGAAGAGAATGCTCCCAGAAAGGAACATTTAGTGTAGGGTCATATATATATGGTTATATATATAATATATAAAAATAATATATATTTATATGTTAAATACATATAATAAAATATATTTACATAAAGAGTTACAAATTATCATGATGAAGGATATTCCAGAAAGTTACAGACTTTATCTTATGTTTTTAGCATAGGCCAATCTTCATGATTTTAATCTTATGGGAACCAGGATTTTTATTCTTTTTCTTATTTTCATGTTCGGAATGCTTCTTTTTGGTCATTTTGCTAGCAAAGAGGATATATGCTCGGGGCAGGTGTGTGCTCGGGGCAGAAATAGAGCCTATGCTTTGAGGTTTTGCTAAGTCACTTTGACTTAGTAAATCTCAGTATAGCTTCTCTGTGAGCCCAGAAGCAGGGTCCACAAAGGTTAAAAGTTGAAAATTGTTTTTATTCCTAAATTCTGGCTCCTTGAAATATTCTCCTGTGTGTTCCCCCACTGCCTTCCCCAGGCAGGCAGGTGTGGCTGGATGCAGAGGTGAGGCTGGGGTGTGCATGGCTGTTGGCCTCTTGCAGGGGAGGATGCCAGGCTTGTGAAGAGCTGGAGAGTTGGGGGGTGAGGGAAGAAGCAGCAGGGAACTTGAGGAATCAGAATTCTAAACCAGTCCTGCCTTCCAGGTGGTCAGATAGTGTATTTATGTAAGTGGGAGTCAAAGTATGAGCTATTTCCCTGTTTGTTCACTCTAACCTTGTATTTTACGTATTTACCCAGGGATGCGAGCCTCCTTTGCACTCCTGCCCACGGCTCACAAAGTATCTGAGCCTGGATAACCCCATCCAAGTGCCCTCATATCTCACTGGCCTCCAAGATCACCTTCTACCTGGCCTCTCTGGGCAGTGGAAGGGAAATTCTTAAAACTAGAGTCAGATCTTGTGCCCACCTGCTAAACCCTCCTGGACCAAACCCAATCTCCTTACCTAGGTATGTAAGGCCCCCTACCTTTCTGATTAGATCCCCTCAGGCACCTTTCTCCCAGACCACCATGCTCAAGCCCTGGTGTCAGCACGCATCAACCCTCCTTTTGGTTTGTTTCCTGGGTGACACCCAACTCCCTACTGCCCCAGGCCCTTTGCACTCACTGATCTCTCTGCCTTCCCCAACCCCTCCTCTGGGTGCCTCTTCTTTCTTGTCCTTCACATGTTGGTTTAAATGTCACATTTGGAGAGGGGTCCCATGGGCAGTCAGTGGAAAGTAGCCATGGCCCCAAACTCTTTCTCTCATTTCACCCTGTTTGAATCCGTGCACTTACACCAGGCCAGCAATCCTCTCTGTAAAGTGACTGGTGTTCTCAATTGTGAATGCCATGTGTCCCAAACCTCTCATAAACAATAGGAAATGAAACAGGTGTTTTTGTTCCAATAAAACCTTATTTACAAAAACAGGTGGTGGGCCAGCTTTGGTTCATAGGCCACTCTTTGCCCACCCCTGACTTCCCCCATTGGGCAGTTTTCTTATTTGTTTACAACTTGAGTCTTGCACACTGTGGACACTGTGCTCTGTGCTCACCACAGTCTCTCCTGTGCCTGGAACAGTTGTTGGCATATAGCAGACACTGTGGTTATCTTTGAAACCCTGGTGAATCTGTTTCTTCTACTTTTCTTTTCTTTCAGTGCTTTTTCTC
The DNA here is from genome assembly GCF_027475565.1 of Acinonyx jubatus. Taxonomy (NCBI): domain Eukaryota; kingdom Metazoa; phylum Chordata; class Mammalia; order Carnivora; family Felidae; genus Acinonyx; species Acinonyx jubatus. Next base: position 64,836,627 of record NC_069391.1, read on the forward strand.
ACTGGCAACTTAGCTCCACTTTCTCATTAGCAAAGGTGACTGAACCTCAGCAGACGGACATCAGTATCTGGGAAAGCCAGAGGAGGCATGGAGAGCTTACACTGCTTTCCCCACAAGGCAGGATGCAATGGGTCCCAGCATGGAAGGAGCAGCAACTCTTAGTGATGCAAATGCAGCTTATTTGTGCTGAAATTTAAATTTGGGGGAAACTCTACTCCTTGTCTTATTTTCCAAAATATTCCTGGGCACCTTTCTTCACTGTGTTGTCTTAGGCTTAGAGAAAGTAACTACTCTAATGTCAGCTTGCAAACAATCTGATTAGAGGCTAATCAAACAAAATAAAAATAAGGTAACTTCCTAACCATCCCTCAGACTAGGATGTTAAAATCAGATCGGAAGGGCACCTGTGGTGATAGTAAAACTACATGCGCTCATGACATCTACCTGTACTCCCTCCTTGCCATCCTAATAAGCACCCCTCATCTTCCTGGGAGGCAGAATTGGTCTAAGCAACAGCACACTTCTGGGCAGGTCTGGGCAGCTGCACTGGCCTGGTCAGTTGTGGGGGGGCATAGGGCAGAGTCGGAGGGGCCGCTCCTTTTGTAAGAAGGCGGTTCCCACAACCCAAGCTGTGGCTGTGGGGCTCCTGAGCCCCCAGAGCAGCGGTGGGCTGCTTCGCCAGCTCGCTAGGGGTGAACAAGCCTTGATTTGCAGCACCGGCTGCTTCCTGGGATGCAAATACTGCCACCAGGGCTGATTCCAAGCCCCCAGTGTGAGGGCACTGAACACGCAGGTGGGAAGAGACGCATGTGGTGGGCTCTGCAGGGGGCACCAGAGGCTCCCGCACACGGCTGCCCCCCAAATCACTTCGTGGTGAACTGGGTCACAGCACACCTCGCCCAGCTCAGGCCTGTCCCGGGTTCTTCCTTTCCCCACAAGCTCTGGCCTGGCCACCCCCACCCCCAGCCCCACCCTGCCCAGATGCACTGGCTGCAAGGTCTCATCTCCCCAAGGTCAGCTTCCTGAGCTGTCTCAGGACCCAAGTAGCCACTCACTGTGCTCTGGCCAGTCCTCTGCTGCCCCCTGCAGGTCAACAAGATGACTTAGGTTGTATTTCCGGAACAGGAAGCCCATGGCTTCTTTAAGCATGTTTTTTAAAGATAAATTCCTGGCTCTTTTACTGATTAGAGGCGAAAACAAGGGGGTGTTTCTGTTGCTAATTTGGCCCACTTGGAAACCTATGGAATGGTCAGGCAATTTAAGGCCACCCCCCCCCCCCCCACAAACCTGCTGTGCAGATACAGACTTCTCCCCATGAATATGTTTAGGATCCACAGGAGGGGGTCTTGACAGAGGGTAAGGAAATGTGTAAAATCAGTTTTTGAGTTCAATGAATGGGGGCGGGGGACTATGACTGGAGCTCCTTGGGGTTCTCATGTCTTACAAGGACAGGAAGTCCCACTCACCCCAAAATGCCCACTGCACCCTGGTGAGAAAGACTGGGAACATCAAGAAGAAATGACATGGAAAGGAAATTTGTGGGGCGCCTGTGTAGTTCTGTCGGTTGAACATCTGACTTCGACTCAGATCATGATCTCACGGTTGTGAGTTCGAGACCCTCATGGGACTCTGTGCTGACAGCTCAGAGACGAGCCTGCTTCGGGTTCTGTGTCTCCTCCTCTCTCTGTCCCTCCCATGCTTGTGCTCTGTCTCTGTCTCTCAATAATAAATAAACATTAAAAAAAAAAAAAGAAAGGAAATTGGTGACAAGATGCTCCTATGTAGAAATTGTCCTCTTCCTTTCCCTTATCTGTGGTTCCTAGTGTGATTACTCTCCCCTGCCAGATGACCAGACTTATCACTGCAAATTCATCTACTGTCTTGGCTTCTCTGCCTTGGCTTCTATTGACTGCTCCTCCTGACAATCTACCACAAGTCCTTGCTGATGTATTCTCCAGGGTCTCTCCTGTGACCCTCAACCACTTTCAAGAACCAGATTCCGGGACCGGGTGTCCCCAAACCCCAAGCAGTTACTTATTTGGGGACTTATTTACTAAAAAAAACTAAGAATGTGGCAGCCAACTCCTCCCTTTCCGGCTCATCAGGAAGCTGAGTCTAGAACCTTCTGAGGGAATGACTGTAGCAAACAAATCACGGGTCTCAGTGAGCACGGAGTCCAGGAGACTCTGCTAAAGGGAACAGGCCCTGGTGACCCCTGGAAGGAGACTGTGGCTCACCACACAGCATGTGAGCTCAGCACGGGGGAAGGCTGGCGAGTAATCAGCACTGAGCCCACTGAAGGGCACTGAGAGACAAATCAACCCGCATGGAAGTGTGTCCTCACAGTCAAACCTATGTTGTTTAACTGTCAACTGTATTAGAGAAAATTTGGGAAGAATACATTACCATTTAAAGTGTTAATCACAGTAGTAAAATCCCAAAACACCACTGTTAACATTTTGTTCCTATGCTTATTTAAAAAATTTTTTTAATGTTTATTTATTACTGAGAGACAGAGCATGAGCAAGGGAGGGGCAGAGAGAGGAGGAGACACAGAATCTGAAGCAGGCTCCAGGCTCCAAGCTGTCAGCACAGAGCCCCACGCGGGGCTCGAACTCACAAACCATGAGATCATGACCTGAGCGGAAGTCTGACGCTGAACCAACTGAGCCACCCAGGCTCCCCCTATGCTTATTTAAAAAACATAGGTGCCCATGGGGGAGGGGAAGGAAAAAAAAAAGAGATTAGAGTGGGAGAGAGCCAAAGCATAAGAGACTGTTAAAAACTGAGAACAAACTGAGGGTTGATGGGGGGTGGGAGGGAGGGGAGGGTGGGTGATGGGTATTGAGGAGGGCACCTGTTGGGATGAGCACTGGGTGTTGTATGGAAACCAATTTGACAATAAATTTCATATACTAAAAAAAATAATAAAAAAAATAAAAATAAAAAACATAGGTGGGATTATAATGTGCCCTTAATATTATCTTCCGCTTTGAAGCCAGGAACAACCTAAGCATTAAAGTCCTGCTGCTAAAACCTCTTCAACAATATTTTAATGTCCCCAAACCATTCTATCCTGCAGCTGCATAACAATTTACTAGACGTTATTGTTGGTCATCTGATGTTTTTAATTTTTGTTACCATATTATAAATAACACTGCAATGAATATCTTTGCGCATAAAACTTTTTCCCCCTACATTTCTTTAGGATAGAGTCCCAGACATGGAGTTCCTAGCTTAAAGGGTGTGACTATTTTAAAGACTCTTGATACACATTCCTATGATGTGGGCGGGAAAGACACCCCTGCATTTACTAACTTCTGTCCTGTGTCCTTAAACCTTAGAGTCACAGTGTTTCCTCTACTGGAGTGTATCATGTGATATCTGGGAGCTCAACACATTAAGAAGGAAAGAAGCAGTCAGCCTTCTCATTTCCTGTCTACTTTGTGGGGACGGTTATTACAGAGAGGGTGGGAGGAGGGAAACCAGGCATAGCAACTGTAAGGAGGTCACATGATTTCCATGTCCAAACATAGAAGAGGAAACTGATAGGTAGCTGATGTGTTGACGCTAACTGTATGCAAACCACAGGACGGGGGTGGGGGTGGGGGTCCAATGCCTCACTTTGTTCATCTCATCGTTTACAAGGAAAAAGAGAATTTTTCACATAAAAACAATTTCAGACCAATAAACAGAATTTCTGCCTTGCAAGCAGACCTGCTACGTGCTCGTACTGTTCTGATTTAGTCAGTTCTTCTGCTGTCTTCCCATCCTGTTGGAGAAAAAGGATTTGTTTCTTTCCTTCGCACAAGGGCTGCTTGTTCCACACACTAGTTCTGCCTTCAGAGGCAGAAACAAGTGCAATGGGCGCTGGAAACAAAGAAGGTGGACAGAGCGTGTCCTGGATTTAAAAAAAAATTTTCTTAATGTTTATTTATTTTTAAGACAGAGACAGAGCACGAGTTGGGGAGGAGCAGAGAGAGAGAGAGAGAGAGAGGGGAACACACACAGAATCTGAAGCAGGCTCCAGGCTCTGAGCTGTCAGCAGAGTCCCATGTGGGGCTCGAACTCATGAAGAGCAAAATCATGACTTGAGGGAAGTTGGCCACTTAACCGACTGAGCCACCTGCTTTTTTTTTTTTTTTCTTTTAAGATTTTATTTTTAAGTAGTGTCTACACCCAACATGGGGCTTGATCGCACAGCCTCGAGATCAAGAATCGCTCGCTCTACAGCCTGAGCCAGCCAGGACCCACCTAGATTCTGTGTATGCACAAACCTCAGCACTCATTTGAGGCTAGTTACTGGTAATAACTGTGCACTTCAAAGAAAAGGCTTAGTTTTACGGACCATTTTGACCTAAAGAGTTTCAGTGAACGTAAAAGGAGGACATTAGAGTTCACAGCACCTTTCAATTAGAGAATTTTCATAGGGCTGCAGTTTCGTAGCGAGCAAATTCACTTCCATTTCTGTGCCATGAATAAGCAGGACATCAGCTAACATGTACGGAGCACGTCCTGATATCATGCGCCTGGTCCAGCTCTCGGGGCTGTGCCTGCACTGACCCTCGGAGTCGCCCTGGGGGAGGCAGGGACAGAGGCTGTTCACGTGCCTGCAAGGAGGAAATGGAGGCTTAGGGACTACAGTTTTAAAGTCATTACAAATTCGAAAGTAGGAAATTGCAATTTCCATGCCAATAAAAGCAGTATCTTTTCAACAAGAAGAGTTAGAAGCATCTCGGCCCCTCTCTCAATGTTTATCAGTAACAGTTAAAGTTCCATTCCCACGGAAGCTCACGGACGCCCGAATCTGATTCACAGCACATCTTTGAATTTCTCAACTCGAGTCATAATCTGAGCCATGCGCGGGGTTTCATGAGACCAGCGTTTCTCAGCCTCAGCACTGTTGACGTCTGCGACCAGATCAATCTCTACTGTGTGGGCGGGGCTGTCCTGCGCATGCGGGATGTTTAGCGCATCTCTGGCTTCCGCATCAGATGCCAGCAGCATCGCCTTCCCAAACACGTGACAACCCAAAGTGTCTTCATGAGACAATATAGGGAAAGCAAAAGGGACTTAACTCCTATAAAGCCACTGGTCTAAGGCAAGGGTTAAATGTTTCCATAGGCTTAGAGACAAAAATCTCCTTCTGGGAGGGAGAACAAGGGAGAGATAAGAGCCATTAGGGAGTAAAGGTGGTCTGGGCAAAATTAGAAGTAGCAATTTAAAGCCTCCTTGCACAAGTATTTCTGTTTTCCAGGAGTTCTAAAGGAACGTTGAACATGGGGAAAGGCATCCTGTGATTGTCTTGTATCCACTAAAAAGTAACAACCACAAGATAATGACTGTGGGACTGAAGGATGCTTCCCCACTGCTTGCTCTCACCCTTTGGAAACGTGCCTCTATAAGCCTTGCATGCTGTCCCTTCTGGGAGCAACATTCCTCCTGCTTGTTGGCTCCCTCGTACACAGGCTATCTCTAATAAGTTCTGCCTGCCTACTTTCTCTCAAGTTTAGGGTTGAGACTCAAAAACCTGGTCTTGGGGGTCCAGTAACAACATTCAGACATTGCCAAGCGTTCCCTGGGTGGTGCGAGATGGCCCCGGTTGAGAACCACTGCCTTGGGCCGAAGCTGGAAGCTCACGTGGGTGCTCCGGGGAGGCAGTCTCCCACCCATCTCTCTCTCTCCCTTAAAGTCCCCAGGTGTCTCCAACGGACAGGTGAGGGCTTCTCATTTGCTTTGGGGTCAATTAGGGATCTTGTCGGACACCACAGCCCAACCAGGAATTCATGCCCAACTGCCCAGATCCTTACTGACATAAGAAAAGGCTTCAGGTTAGTGGTTCCCAAATCTGACCGCACACTGGAATCGCTGGGGTCCTTAGCACATCCTGGTGCCTGCACATGTCCACTCCCTCTGGACACTCTGCTTCTCTATGTCTGGTTGCCACCTGGACACTGCGGTTGTAAGTGTTCCCAAGTGATTCCATTGTGCAGCAAAGTTTGGGAACCACTGTCCCCATTGAAAAAATCTGAGCCTTGACTAAAGTTGTCTTTTGGTGTTTTTGGTGATAACATTTCTCTTGGAGACCCAAGATCTGCATGGTACACAGGCAGAGGAACTTCAGTGACAAAGGTCCTTCATGGAGCCTCTGCAATGACAAGAAAGCCAACATCAACCAAATGACCTCCACTTGCCCAGCATTTTATAGTTTGCAAAACACTGTGCCCTAAGAGACACTACCCAGGCTCCCAAAAGAAAGGCCTGTCAGTGTAGTGGAAAGTTTGAATTTTGGAGTCAGAAAGAGTAGGTCGAACTCCTGAATGTACCCCTCACCAGCTGTGTGGCATTCACTCGGCCTCCTGGGCTTCTTCACCCATAAGATGGAAACAGACACCCTCACAACACACATACTTGAGCAGATTAGAGAAAACCGAGTGGAAAGAACCAGCAAAGTGTCAGGCATAGAAAAAGAGAGCTGAGATTTCCCCCCAAATTCCCTGGCTTTCTGTCCAAGAAGAAAAAGAGTAGGAGCTGAATGTTTGCATTCTGGCCTTGCTCTACTGTGTGCCCCTGGGCCAGGTGCTAACTCCCTGGTAGTTTGTCATGAGGAGCAGACCATACCTGCAGAGAGGCCAAGACAATAGATGTATTTGCAGCTATAACTCAGACCATCTGGAAGAGGAGAGTGATCACAATCAGTAACCATGGATAAGGGAAAGGCAGAGGGCAATTTATACTTATTTCCTTTCCATGTCACTTTTTCTTGATATTCCCAGTGTTTATCACCAGGGTGCAGTGGGCATTTTGGGGTGGGTGGAGCTTCCTGTCCTTATAAGACATGAGGACCCCAAGCAGCTCCAATCATAGCGCCCCGCCCCCCCCCCGCCATTCACTGTGAAATCAAAACCTGATTATACACATTTCCTGACACCCCTTGGGGGAGCTACTCTCTGTAAGACCCCCTCTTGTGGATCCTAAACACATTCATGCTAGAAGTCTATATCTGCAAAGCAGGGGGTGGCCAATAACATAGGTTTCCAAGTGGGCTAAATTAGCAACAGAAAGACCCCTTCTTCTTGACCTGCAGGGGGCAGCAGAGGACTGGCCAGAGCACAGGGAGAGGCTACTTGGGTCCTGAGACAGCTCAGGGGGGCTGACCCTGGGGAGATGAGACCTTGCAGCCAGTGCATCTGGGCAGGGTGGGGCTGGAGATGGGGGTGGCCAGGCCAGAGCTTGTGGGGGAAGGAAGAACCCGGGACAGGCCTGAGCTGGGCGAGGTGTGCTGTGACCCAGTTCACCACGAAGTGATTGGGGGGCAGCCGTGTGCGGGAACCTCTGGTGCCCCCTGCAGAGCCCACCACATGCGTCTCTTCCCACCTGCGTGTTCAGTGCCCTCACACTGGGGGCTTGGAATCAGCCCTGGTGGCAGTATTTGCATCCCAGGAAGCAGCCGGTGCTGCAAATCAAGGCTTGTTCACCCCTAGCGAGCTGGCGAAGCAGCCCACCGCTGCTCTGGGGGCTCAGGAGACCCACAGCCACACCTTGGGTTGTGGGAACCACCTTCTTACAAAAGGAGCGGCCCCTCCAACTCTGCCCTGTGCCTCCCCACCACCCCCTCAACTGACCAGGCCAATGCAGCTGCCCAAACCTGCCCAGAACTCCCCCACAATGGAGTCCCAAACCCTTACACACTTCACTTCCTGGTTCTTCCCCTCTCCGATTCAGGGGCTTATTTTTCAGGCTTTGCAATGAATATGCGCCAAAAAACTGATGTCTCTGCATCACTTCAAGGAATGTATATTTGTTCTCATCAGACTACTTTTTGCCTTGCATGGGCGTAGGCAAGGTCTGGGTAATGCTGTAACCTCTGTAGTCCTTAGCCAATGAGGAACCAAGGGAGGGACTTACATGCTAGGAGATAAATTGTCTGCTGTAACTGCCTTGAGTGTGCCTGTCTAGGAGGCACCCACTCTTGCAAGATGTTGATTAAAGCTTTGCTTCATTGTGCTCTGGGTCTTCATGTCCCTCCTTTGATTGGGTCAGTGGGCTTATTTCTCACATTTGGGGGCTTGTCCAGGATGGACCTTGACCTACAGTGTCCAGGTCCTCTTGTTAGAGGAGAGACACATCCCACCCCGGTTTGGGTGGTCTTTCGTGGGAAGGCCCTGTCCTCTGTGGGGTCTGTGGAGCTTGAGATTTTTTTCCTTTGGAGACAGAATAAGTGACACTGCGGAAAGGGTAAAAGACAGGCACTGCAGCGACCTGGTAACTCTGTGCATAGACCAAGGTAGGAAAATTGGACTCTAAGTAGTGCCTTTGTGGTCAGGAAATCCTCAGGCTGAGTGTGTGTGACTGAGATGTATCCTAGATATGAAAGGAATGCAGTGTCTCGATCTGCAGTTCCCTTCTCCTGCAAGGGAAATGGCTGGAGACAGATGAAGCAGGTTCTGGAGAATGCAAGAAACCTCCATTAAGGTGGGTTGAGGGAAACTCAGGAGCAGGAACTAGCCTGGTGGAAGATGGGGAACAAAAATTCTAGGCCTAGGGGTAAGGGAAGAGATACACGGAAAGAGGTCGGGTCTCTTTAGATTCTCCCAGAGAGTCCTCTGGGGCAAATGTTACAGTACTGGGAGGATGCTTCTTGTACAAGGAACAAGAACAAACATAAAATAATCAAATTCTGTTGCTTTGTTTGGACTAAAGACCCAATTAAAGGGCAGTCTGCTTTTTGGCTCAGAGGAAGACTGATTCTATCAGGCTCTAGTTCTTTATGTGAATGACAAAAGTTCTAGTACACTGGAGGAAAGGGGCTCTCTGCTTGTTATGATTGTCTAAACAGGCCTCCTCTGAATAAACCCAGGTTGCTGGAGTAAACACAGGGCATCCCTTATGAAGGGGACTCTGATACTCTCACTGTTCCTCCTTCCTGATAGACTCAAGTTATTCTAGCTGTATGTGGGGGCTTCTCCCTCATTCATTTCCTGGGTGATATGACTATGATAATTGGAGCCAACTGTCTCTAGTTAGTCTACTTCAGGAGGGAGACTTTAAGGAATATTCCCAAGCAGCTGCCAAACTCCTTCCTTTTGTTTTGGGGAAATTCCCTGTCTTCTCTGGCCTGACATAGACTCCATATTTCCACTTCGGTGGGTAAAAAACATGGCGTCTGCTCCTCTGTCTGAGCTAACAAGATTTAGAACTGGGAATCTTCTTTCTCTGCTTTCTGCTAGCACCTCACCTCTTCTGCCTTCCCTTTCCCCTCCTCCTGTTTCTGCACCACGTAGGGTGTGGCCATGCATAACTGATTCCATACCTTCCTCTGTGCCTCAGGCACCATTGGCTGCTCCTCTCATCCTGGATGTCAAGGAGGGAAGAGCACCCAGTTGAACCGCCTACTTCAGATTCCCCCAAGGGTGTCCCAGAAAAAACTGACAATGGGGAACAAGTGATTAACTTTTAAGTGGATGCAAGTGGAATATATTCAATGTTTAAACTAACTTAAGTTTGTTGGTTTAATTAAGATAAACATGTATTTAGAGTTACTAGCATTAAATATGAGACTTACTTTCCTGGCTAGGTTGGTCAGCCAGCCGAATAAAAGTTTCCCAATGTAGACCCTAATTAGGACAATAATGATCCTGGGGACAGGATTAAGATGCAGGATGTAAGAGAGCTAATAATCAAAGAAGTCAGGGAATCGGCTCCAAGATATCAGAATGTTGGCAAGCTTTTTGAGATATAGCAAGAGAAGGAAGAAACCTCAAATGTTTTCTTAGAGAGGCTTAGGGATCACATGAGAAAATATTCAGGTCCATATCCAGAAAGTCCAATGGGGTAGGGTCTCCTGAAGGTTAATTTTGCCACTAGAAGTTGGCCTGATATTGCCAGAAATTTACAGAAGATGGATGGATGGAATGAGAAGCAGATAGAAGTACTGCTCAGGGAGGCACAAAAGATAAAAGGGATGAAGAGAGACAAAAACAGAAAGCAAAGATTATGGTAACTACTGTGGAGAAGATGACTGAAAGGAAAGGGGGAAGTAGAGGACCCCCTTGGGGAGAAAAATGATGAGGAAAACAAAGGCAAGAGAAATGTAGCTTAAATAAGTCTCATTACAGCTTGCAGCCCACTGATAGACACCTGAAAACATGCAGAACGTGACCTTCCTTGAGGAACTCATGGCTGCCTTGGTGCCTTAATGTTTTTGTTTTATTACCTAGGTTTTCTGAAGGTCAAATAAGCTCATGTTATCTCTGTTGCAATTTGTTAGCAAAATGATGACTTAAAATGATGGCTTCTCGAAATTTTTATGGATGAGTAATTGTAAGATCGCTTTCAAAGTCTTTGATAGTCTGAAACTTTAAAGTTTTGCTTGCATGATAAATGGGATTAAATTCATTGCATATCTAATGAGATAAATGCTAAAGCATTGATGACCCAACATAGATTTGTTTTTAATTTCTTATTGCAAAGAAACTAAGGCCATTTGGGTCTGTTGGTAAATATGCTTTGTGCTTAATAGATCCATAAATTTGCCATTTAAAAAACGCTGATGTAATAGTTCACAATTGGTAACCACTTAGTTTTCACTGGAGACTAAGGTTTCTAAGAGTTAAAATTCTGCTAAATGCAGTTAAGACCGATGGTGAAAGAGCAGACCTAGGCCGGCCGACTCCATTTTGTTCTGTGTCCTCCATCTTGAGTGACTATGTCCCCGACATGGCCACAGAAAGAAATTCCCGCTCAAACCTCAGACCATGCCTCCTCCTCTTGAGTAACTTCCCGATCAAACCACACCCGGCACCTGTGTTATGGGACTCTGACCCTTCCCCAGCCAATCGGCTAAGGCCACGACCATTACCTACCTCACTGACTACCCCTAGACCCCTATAAAACCTTTGTGCTTTTGAAACTCGCTCTCTCTCTCCAGTATCTCACCGCTGTGTCGGTGCAGGTAGGGGGTTGAGCTCGAGCTAGCTCGAATAAAGGCTCTTTGCTTTTGCATCGGACTTGGCTCCCTGGTGGTCTTTGGGGATCACGAATTCTGGGCATAACAATGGAAATAAGAATAGCAACTTTGTATGTAAAAGTAGATATGTAAAAATATATACATATATGTACATATATAATGGAAATACATTTTTATTGGAGGTAAAAGAAAATAATTTTGTGCTAAATGAGACTGGTTGTTTGAAGAGGAATGGCTGGAGACATGATCTAAATGCAAAGGTGTAAGGGTTAAATTGTACTGTAGGGCTAACGCTTAGCTTGAAAGATAACAACTTTGTTCTGACACTGAAGGTCAAAAGATAACAACCTTGCTTTTACTCTTGTAAATCATACTTCATACTTTTGTGAATCAGGCTTTACCAATGAAGGAAACAAAAGCTCAAAAAAGAGCATCAGAGACAAGGTCAAGGAGATCCACTGGTTGCAATTTAGCGGCAGAAAGTCTAAAATAATCACCTCATTCGATAACTGTTTCTGACTCATCTGGGAACTGTTTCTCTGTTCTGTTCCCAGATAATGATAAAACGATGTGATTGGCTTTAAAAACTCTGTACCCCGGCTGTTCGAGGCTGCACTCTTATCAAGAGTGTTGGTCCCGATCGGTCGGCCTTGCCTCTCATTGTAATAAACTTTATTGTGACTGTCACTGGTGCCCATAGCATTCTGTTTCAGGAGTCGTGTGGATGCAACAAAGGAAAGTTGTAGAATGTTTGTGAAGGGAAATCTTTGGAAAGGAATTTTATGTGTGGTCAGGACGGACTAAGGTTAAAATTTATGGATTTTAAAAGTACACGGATATAAGATTAAAATTATCCTTTACTCTCTGTTAAAAAAAAACAACTCTGTTAAAACTCTCTGTTAAAAAAAAACAAGTTTTCTTGGATTGCTGGTCTGTTTTTGATAAAAAAGGTAAAGGGTTTTTTTTTTCTGCTTTGCCCAAAAAGATGGAAAGAACTATGATTTTAACCAAAAGGGCAGGACAATATGCCCTTTTGAGTTGTTTTGCTCAAGGCTTGGTTGAAAGTGCCCCCCCACCCCTTTGATGCAGAGGCTGGGGAGACGGTGGCATTGTCCTTGCTGTTGGCCTCCAAATGCTCCATATTTGTGTTGTTTCTGGAAGGCATAAGAATAGATGCCTGTGGCATATGAGGAATGGAGGACTGTGATATATGAAGGACTCTTACTGGGATACATGGGAGCCATTTTGCTACACTCAGCCCAGTGTATGCTGACTTGTACCAATCTAGAGACCTTAAAATGGACACCCACATGGCTGGAACATATTTATGTGGGCATTGACAAAACAAGGCAGGGGAATAAACCTCGACTTTGGCCCTTTTAGTTCCCCTCAACAGCTGATTTTATCCTTAGGAAAAAGAAATGGTTTTTGCCAGCCTTTTAAAATGTATTTGTAAAGGGGCGCCTGGGTGGCTCAGTCGGTTGAGCATCCGACTTCGGCTCAGGTCATGATCTCGCGGTCTGTGAGTTTGAGCCCCGCATGGGGCTCTGTGCTGACAGCTCAGAGCCTGGAGCTGCTTCGGATTCTGTGCCTCCCTCTCTCCCTGCCCCTCCCCCGCTCATGCTCTGTCTCTCTCTCTCTGTCAAAAATAAATAAAACATTTAAAAAAATTAAAAAAAATAAAATGTGTTTGTAAAGAGGAACAGTTTGATTATGATCAATATGTAAATTACTGTTGGGCCAAAATAAAATTAACGTCTCCCTTGACAACCAAGGGAATCTTGCTTGGTCACGGTCAATACCCCCGAAGTCCCGCAGGCAGGAAATGGAGGGGTAGGAGAAACCAGGGAAGATGGTCAGCTCTCAGAGGTAGTGAGAGCGACTACTCCCAGCACTTCGAGAGACTTACAGGGCTTTTGGCTACCAGTCGATGTGCCAGTCAAAATGCAGGGCCAAGAGATGAGGCTTTTCCTGACCAGCTATAGGAAATTGAGATAAAGGATGCCTTTTTCTCCTTTTTCCTGTAGATGGGCAATTCCCCAAACAAGGCCAACACTCCTTCGGTATGCATTCTGAAAAGTTGGGATGATTCTGATCCACAATCCTAAAGAAAAAGCAACTCATTTGCTTTTGCACCGAGGCTCGGGCCCAATACAAACTGGAGGAGGAAAACTGGCCACCAGAGGGAAATATCAATTACAGTGCTATGCTACAGTTTAACTTGTTTTGGAAATCTGAGGGGAAACTGGGAGAAGTCCCCTATGCTCCGTGTTTTGGGGGTCTTAAGAGAAAATTGAGATATGTATAAGGTCGATCTTGGCCTATCAGCAACCCTTTTCAAGGGTTCACAATGATGAAAAGAGGGCACCAAGGGTCCGTTGCCTGTACCCAAAGCAGACCTAGAGAAGGGAAGAGAAGACTTCCACCTCAACCTTCTTCTCCTTGGGTCCTAGATCTATATATATCCAGACTTAAAACATGCACTTCTGCTCCCTGCTGCTCACCTTATCTAGGCTCTCCCCGTCCGTAATGTAACAGGCATGTAGTCCCCATAAGAAGCTAGAGTGTCAGAAGGAGAAACAGAGGGAGGCAACACCATGATAAGATTACAAGTAGCTTTTTCATTGTGAGATTTAAGATGACTGAATTAGGGACTATAGTGCTACTAGCTCCGGATGGATAAACAATTGCCTGCACTTATAGTAATCTGGGTATGGAAGATCGATATTTCCTTGAGGTAAAATTAAAGGCACCTCATGGAGTTGTTCCTATGGGAACTGGTTGGGCAAAGGAAGATTTGAGGATTGAGAACCAAAACTAGACCAAATCCTTAATTATTCTAACGAACAATATCACAAGATCCAAATAAATACGGAAGAGGGAGGAAAAACTATAGTTAAATTAAAAAAAAAAAGAAAATGGCTAGACGTGTCAGGTACTTTTTGGATGGCTACAATGCAACTTTCCCTTCCATGATGTTGTGACCTCCTCCTTGGAAACATTGCATTTGGAATATTAATGTTTGTTGGTCTAATATTCTATTTATTTATTTATTTATTTATTTATTTATTTATTTTTAATTAATTAATTTTTATTTTTTTAATTTTATTTTTTTTAATTTACGTCCAAATTAGTTAGCATATAGTGCAACAATGATTTCAGGAGTAGATTCCTTAATGCCTCTTACCCATTTAGCCCATCCCCCCTCCCACAACCCCTCCAGCAACCCTCTGTTCTCCATATTTAAGAGTCTCTTATGTTTTGTACCCCTCCCTGTTTTTATATTATTTTTGCTTCCCTTACCCTGTGTCCATCTGTTCTGTGTCTTAAAGTCCTCATATGAGTGAAGTCATATGATATTTGTCTTTCTCAGACTGACTAATTTCTCTTAGCGTAATACTCTCTAGTTCCATCCACATAGTTGCAAATGGCAAGATTTCATTCTTTTTGATTGCCAAGTAAGACTCCATTGTATATATATGTATATACTATATCTTCTTTATCCATTCATCTATAGATGGACATTGGGCTCTTTCCATACTTTGGCTATTGTTGATAGTGCTGCTATAAACATTGGGGTGCATGTGTCCCTTCGAAACAGCATACCTGTATCCCTTGGATAAATATCTAGTAGTGCAATTGTTGGTTCACAGGGTAGTTCTATTTTTAATTTTTTGAGGAACCTCCATACTGTTTTCCAGAGTGGCTGCACTGGCTTGCATTCCCACCAGCAGTGCAAAAGAGATCCTCTCTCTCCTCATCCTCGCCAACATCTGTTTTGCCTGAGTTGTTAATGTTAGCCATTCTGACAGGTGTGAGGTGGTATCTCATTGTGGTTTTGATTTGTATTTCTCTGATGATGAGTGATGTGGAGCATTTTTTTATGTGTCGGTTTGCCATCTGGATGTCTTCTTTGGAGAAGTGTCTATTCACGTCTTTTGCCCATTTCTTCACTGGGTTATTTGTTTTTTGGGTGTTGAGTTTCATAAGTTCTTTATAGATTTTGGATACTGACCCTTTATCTGATATGTCATTTGCAAATATCTTCTCCCATTCCATCGGTTGCCTTTTAGTTTTGCTGATTGTTTCCTTTCCTTCACTGTGCAGAAGCTTTTTATTTTGATGAGGTCCCAATAGTTCATTTTTAATATTCTTTTTATATGTCATTTGTAGAAGCTGTCACATATGCCAGAAAAATAAGACATCCAAGAAAATTTTGCTAGCCCAGATGTTCCAAATACCCTCCCATCATTTCAAACCTCTGGATTGACCTCTGACCCTGCCCTGACTGCTGTGCCCCTGTTATCGCTACCTTTCAGCAGGAAACAGTTAAGATTGGTCATCATCTCAATTCCTAATGGTAGTTAGGAGTCATGTGTTCAAAGAGGGAATATGATAGGAAAGGATGGGATTCGGTAGGCAGAAAGAGAAAGGTTAGGACCTGAGTGGAAAAAACAAACAAACAAACAAACAAACAAACAAACATATTTTGCAACAATGCTGGGAGCTTCTGACCACAGCAGACTGTCTTGGGCTTAAGGTTCCTCTTAAGAAGCAAATGTCTGTGCCTTATGCTCAAAATAACCTATATATGAAAATGGAATTAATATAGAAAACAAGAGGAGGGATTGTAAGAAGGGAGATGATTCATTTTCAGAAATACCAAATAAAACTGTTGTCTAATTAACAATAGGTTTACAGCATATTGGAAATATGTATGAACCCTGTCCCCCCACAATGGAGTCCCAAATCCTTAGACACTTCACTTCTGGTTCCTCCCCTCTCCATTTCGGGGGCTTGTTTTTGTGGGCTTTGCAATGAGCATGCGCCAAAAAACTGAAGTCTCTGTGTCACCTCAAGGAATGTACATTTGTTCTAATCAGACTGCTTTTTGCCTTACATATGCAAAGGCAACATCCGGGTAAGGGTGTAACCTCTGTAGTCCTCAGCCAATGAGGAACCAGGGGAGGGACTTACATGCTAGGAGATAAATTGTTGTGACTGCCTTGAGTGTGCCTGTCCGTCAGACACCCACTCCTGCAAGAAAGTTGATTAAAGCCTCGATTCACTGTGCTCCGGGTCTCTGTGTCCCTCCTTTGATTGGGGCAGTGGGCTTATTCCTCTGATCTGACTTGAGCATCCTAGTTTCAGGGGGTTAGGAAGTTAGCTCATTTTTGTTTTGTTTGATTATCCTCCTAAGCAGATTGTTTGCAAGCTGATATTAAAGTACTTACTTTTTCTAAGCCTAAGACAACACAGTGAAGAAAGGTGCCCGGGAATATTTTGGAAAATAAGACAAGGTGTAGAGTTTCCCCCAAATTTAAATTTCAGCACAAATAAGCTGCATTTGCATCACTAAGAGTTGCTGCTCCTTCCATGCTGGGACCCATTGCATCCTGCCTTGTGGGGAAAGCAATGTAAGCTCTCCATGCCTCCTCTGGCTTTCCCAGATACTGATGTCCCTCTGCTGGGGTTCAGTCACCTTTGCTAATGAGAAAGTGGAGCTAAGTTGCCAGTGCAAAAAAAGCACTGAAAAAAAGGAAAAGTAGAAGAAACAGACTCACCAGGGCTTCAAAGATAACCACAGTGTCTACTATATGCCAACAACTGTCCCAGGCACAGGAAAGACCACAGCTTATAAGCAAATAAGAAAACTGCCAGACGGGGTAAGTCAGGGATTGGCAAAGAGTGGCCTATGTACCAAGGCTGGCCCACCACCTGTTTTTTTTTTTTTTAATAAAGTGTTACTGGAACAAAAACACCTCTTTCATTTCCTATTGTTTATGAGTGGTTTGGGAGACATGGCATTCACAATTGAGAACACCAGTCACTTTACAGAGAGGATTGCTGGCCTGGTGTAAGTGCACGGATTCAAACAGGGTGAAATGAGAGAAAGAGATTGGGGCCATGGTTACTCTCCACTGACTGCTCAGGGGACACCTCCCTAATGGTGACATTTAAACCAACATGTGAAGGACAAGAAAGAAGAGGCAGCCAGAAGAGGGGCTGGGGATGGTAGGGAGAATAGTGAGTGCAAAAGGCCTGGGGCAGTAGGGAGTTGGGTGTCACCTAGGAAAGAAACCTAAAGGAGGGCTGATGGGGGCTGGCACCAGGGTTTGAGCATGGTGGTCTGGGAGAAAGGTGCCTGAGGGGATCTAATCAGAAAGGTAGGGGGCCTTACATACCTAGGTAAGGAGATTGGGTTTGGTCCAGGAGGGTTTAGCAGGTGGGCACAAGATCTGACTCTAGTTTTAAGAATTTCCCTTCCACTGCCCAGAGAGGCCAGGTAGAAGGTGATCTTGGAGGCCAGTGAGATATGAGGGCACTTGGATGGGGTTATCCAGGCTCAGACACTTTGTGAGCCATGGGCAGGAGTGCAAAAGGAGGCTCCCATCCCTGGGTAAATATGTAAAATATAAGGTTAGAGTGAACAAACAGGGAAATAGCACATATCCTGCCTCTCACTTACATAAATACACCAATATGAAAACTTGGAAGGCAGGACTGGTTTAGAATTATGATCTTTGGGTTCTCTTCTGCTTTCCACTCTTCTTCCCAAGCCTGGCATCCTCCCCTGCTAGAGGCCCACAGCCATGGACACACCAGGACTCATGTCTGCCTCCAGTCACACCAGCCTCCCTGAGGAGCAGGGACACACAGAGGAATATTTCAAGGCAAGAGGCAGAATTTGGGAAACATCATAGTCCCAGCTCCTCATTCTCTGGGTTTACTGTAGGAAGGTCTGACCAGGAGGGGCTTTTTGGCCACCAGGGTACAGGTGGTCTTGGATCTCCTGGTAGGTAGAGACCACAGAGGGACTTGTCCTCCCTCCAAAGAAATCAGTGCCTCTTACCTTCAGAGCTAGCTGGGAGCACTTCACTGTCTTCCTCAGGCCCTCTCTGTATCAGAACCACAGTCTGCCTTGGAGAGCACACCTGTCAGGTGGATGGCAGTTACCTTTCCTGGGTCACTGCTCTGGGCCCCCACCAGTCCCTGTGCCACCACCTGCAGTGGGAAAGAGATTTCAGAACCTTCTGTTGTACTTCTGCATCAAAATCTATTGCGTTCAGATTCTCCAAGTCTCTCTATAATTCTCATGAGCCTCTTATGAACAGAGTGAGTGAGTGAGTGAATCTATGAATTATCCTGCTTCTCCCTGTAGGGCTGAGAGAAAACAGTGGGAAGTTTATGGGGTCCCCGGCCCCACCACAGCATTCATGTTTGTATTTCCTGATGCCTCTTCTGAGCATCTGGTGCCATCACGGTGTCATGACGGAACAGGACCCCTCCACACAGAGGAGCAGGTGTCCCTGGGCTACCCAGACAGGCTGACCCTGGGTGCCTTTTAAATTGAGGGCTTCATGGGAGTTCCTCCAGCCCATTCCTGGCGTACCAAAATACCTTGGACGCAGGCACATCCCTGGTGACAGAGAGCACATTGGTGGTTGCCAGGGGCCAGGCAGGGAGAGGGGGTGACTGGTTATACTACGGAGCTTCCTTAGAGGATGGAAATGCTCTGGAACCCAGTCAGTGTTGTGTGTACACACTGTGCGTGTAGTAAAGCCTCAGAGCTTCCGTCCACCCTGAAATGGCTAAAATGGTCAATTAACTGTTATGTGCACTTTGCATGAATTGTTTTTGATGCAATGGGACAGAGTAGAACATATCTGCAACATGGGTAATAATCGCAGACCAGGGTACAAACCTTCATAAATACAACAAGTCTAGAGATGTGATGTACAGCATGGGAACTACAGGTAATACTGTGCCGCGCGTTTGAAAGTTGCTAAGAGCATAGACCACCAAAGTTCTCATCACAAGAGAAGAAACGTTTCTAAGTATGTGTGGTGAAAGATGTAAACTAGACTTATTATGATGATAATTCCACAATATATACAAATTATGAATCATTATATTGCATATTTGAAACAAATAAAATATTATATGTCAATAATACCTTTAAAAAAAGACAAAAAGAATTGTAGACCAGGAAGGAAGCAGCCAGGGATTCCAAGCATGAGAATAAGCAATGACAATCTGCTAAGGGCCTTCTCTTTTTCTGTGAGTAATACACCCTCTGTCACCTGTGTTTAAGATACATACTGAGGACCCTTCGTCCAGCAGCTGAGACCCACATAGAACCTCCAATCTTGAGTCATAGTGAAGCTGCTGGGCCCTTAGGGGTCTGGGAAGACCACTCTGGGAGGATCTCTCAAGTGTGGGCTGTGAAAACCTTCTTCAGAAGATGCTGGCCCAGACTCTCCTCTACCAGCTCTACAAGGTTCCCGCCCTCACCCCTATCATCCAAGCTGGCGAGTAGGGGCCTCCTCCCTGGCTCCTTTCTCTCCACTCCATGCTTGCTTTTGTGCTGTCTCCTGGCACAGTCTGGGAGGAGTGCTGGCTTTGTGTTGGTTGCTTGGCTCAGGTCACCTGGGTCCCAATACGTTGGTGGCCTTAGGTGTGGTCAGCCCCACAGTGGGCCCTTCTTGGCCTGTAATCGAAGATGCCTCTGCAATAGCAAGGACAAGGCCTCACCGAAATCACGGTCATAGTCGCAAGGGTCCAAATTGCAATGTTGCCAATCGCAGATGGTGTTGGGTTCTTCTTGGGGACTTGGCCCCCAGAAGACACAACAAACTTGGACAGCACAGTTTCCAGATTGCACAGATCCCCAATATTGGCCCCAGGATGGGTCCTCCCCTCAGGCTTTCTTCTTGGAATTCTGGGCACATCCAGTGCCTTGAGAGCAGAGAGCAGCACAGTTGGGTTCCTGTGGAAGCACGTTCCTGGGCGTCTCAAAATTGGTTGGTGGTTTTGAAAGGCTCCTTAATGATTTCACGAATGGTCCATGCACATGCATGGAGCCTGCCTGGGAGGCTGGCTTTGCTGTCTTCCCCTCCTTCTGCAGACACAATTATGGGTGGATTCACATCCAGAACTTCAGGGTTGCCCATGGATGCCTAAGAAACATCCACAGGGACCAAGAGGGAATTGTGCCACCTGGGAAGTTATTTTTCCTGAATCCCCCTAGTGAGGGAATTCCATTTTGTAAAGATAAGAATAGAGGCCTTCAGAGAGTTTCTCACACAATGTCAATTTTGAAGTTAACTCCAGATCCAACTACAGGTGGGGGTGGGGGTGGGGGGCAGTTATGAGATGGTGTGTGTGTGTGTGTGTGTGTGTGTGTATATGTCACATACACACACACACACACACACACACACACACACACACAGAAGGTGGGGGAGATGGAGAGAGATCTATTTAGATCTATGATCTGGACTTTTTCTAAGTCCTCATTGGGTATGAAGATTATGCCCCAGAAGCCTAGGAGTTACACTGAATCAGCTACACATCAAGTGATACATGGGTTCCCAGGAGGGTGAGATTTTATCCCCTGTATTCATCTTCCACATCTGGAAGAATCTGGAAGTAGATTCTTGATAAAATGAGGCTCAGGAAGGCCAGATTATCAGCCAGGGTCACGGTGTATAGCAGCGTCCTTCAGGCAGTGCTGAAGGAGACTTGGTCATGGGGCTCAGTGACAGAAGATTCTGTTGAGGATGAAGTCTACTCTGGACAGCACGCGTGACGGGTCCACAAGGCCCAGCCCCAAGTAGCAGGGGTGGGGACAAGAGTGTCCTGGGAAGGGACAGGGCATGCATGGCAAGGCGGGAGGGGCACACACACACACACACACACACACACACACACGCTGCCGTGGGGCGGGGTCTCACTGCCTCCTCTCCGCCTGCAGGCTCCTTGAGCGTCAGCAACCTGTACCCGGGCTGGGAGCATGTGAGCATCAGGAGCCACAGCATGATGTTCGGGCCGGGTCTCACCAGGGGGACCCTAGAGGTGGTGGTGGCCCCGCCCCAACACCCGCACTGCGTGGCTGGTGACCAGTCCACCAAGGCCATCGACATCCAGAACGCCTATCTGAACGGTACAGTAGCCCGCCCACCGCACCGGGGAGCGCGCCCAGAGTCCCTTTGCCCGGACTGTAAATCACCACCCCCCCCCCCCCCCCCCGCCCCGGGGGCCTCTCCCGCAGCATGTGTCACAGCCCCACGAAGGACAGAGGAGGAGCCGCACAAAGTGACCTTGCGATGACCCAGTGAAGCGTGGCTGGTCAATACCCCTAGTGAAACCAGACACCCTGCTGTCCTGGGCACCTAGCAAAGCCCCAGGCACACAGTAGGTGCTTAATAAATGACTGCTGAGTAAATCAATACATTTTCTAGGCAGAGCCAAACATCCACTTGGATGAGAAAACTTATAAAATAAAATCCCATTAGCAGTTTGACAAATGCAAATATGAGAAGAGTGATTCTTGAATACATCTCCACTCATGGCTGATGCTATGATACAGGCACAGGCAGTTTTTTCCCACAGGCAAAATTTCAAGTGTTCTCAATCATTTCCAAGGGGGTGAAGCTTTAAATGTTACCAGGGAAGGTTTACTATCTCCATCAACCACTGAATCCTTGGTGCTGCACCTTCCGAGCTCCCAGGAACCCCAGTTGGGCCCATGTCACTTGAACACCAGCTTCTGCCCTGTTGAGATGCAGTTTAGGGCAGGGATCAATAAATTTCTTTGAGACTCATCTGTGAAGACTGTATGAGTCCTTGTTTACTCAAGCACTTGGTAGAGTGTCTGGCATAGTGGAGGCATTCAGAAAATGGCAACTGGAAGCATCTTCATGATATTTTGTTATTTCAAAAAATATTTAAAGTGGTTATCATAGGAAGACGAGGTTTGGCTCTTTTCTCTTTTGTTTGCTGTTTAATTTTCTATTTTTCAGTTTTAATCCATATATGAGATGAGTCATGAAAGGACTTTAGATTCTTGAGGGCTTAATCAGGCCAAATTGTTTATGAGGAGTGAGGTTATCTGATTCATTATCCCCCAGACCTTTGCTGAGCACAGGGGTACAAAGCCAGGTAACCATATGGCTGTTTACCCAGGCCCATCGTTGGGCTCAAGTCAACAGTACCTGAAAAATTGGCTCTGGGGGGTTATTTTCAAGATTGGAGCTATATTTTGGGTGAGTTAGATTAGACTTCATCTTTACAACCAAAGGTCACGTGCTTCTGACAGGCTGGGGCCTCAACCCCCTCAAACCCCTCTGGACTCAGCAGCTTCCAGACAGGGGTCAGGACCAGGATGGGAGCACAGGTCCCTGCTGAACATCCTGGAAAGGAGGGCCAGGGAGGAGCCCCTGGTAGGGGATTTTAAGGAATGGTCAGCCCCCTGTCATGGGCACCTCCATGTGGCAGGAGCGGGAAATGGCCCAGGGGACAGCTGCTAATCTCCCAGAACCCCAGCCTCGGATGCTTGCTGGTCATGACTATTGCTCACAGGGCCAAGTCTTTGCACGGAAAGGATGAAGAAGAGTGTGGGCGTAGGGAGGAGGGGCAGGAAAGAAGTTGCACAAGTTTCTACAGCAAATGTTCCCCTGAGATGGGGCTGTGATGTGCCCTCCCTCTCAGGGCTGACATTTGGTGAGGGGGCCTGGCTGGGTGCCCAAGGCTGTGACTCCAGCCTGTGATGCTCCTGTCAGGGGCACAGTGAAAGGCCTGAGGCCAGCTCTGGGTAGATGATGTTCCTTGTCCCCCTGAAATCACAGAATTTACAACTGAAAGAGACTTACAGATGGTTTGCTTCAACCTCAGTCTTGGGGTCTGGAGACAAAGGGTTTAAGAGATTTAGACAAAACTGTACCATCAGTTGCTAACAATTCAGACTAAGTATCAGGCCATCTGCCCACACCTGGGGGCCTGTTATTCTCCTGTGCTAAGTATTTATATGGTAAAGTAGTGTGTGTGTGCATGTGTGTGTCACGGGTGTACACTTATATGTGTATACTGTGAAAGTTGAGTATGCATACGTGTGCATGTGTGTCTTATGTGCATAAGTGTGTGTATGTGTGTGTATGTGTGTATGCACATGTGCATATGTGAACTGTGTGTGTGTGTCCCTATGGGTAACGGTATGTGTGCCTATATATATATATGTTTGTGTTTTTGTGTATGTATGTGTGTGATGTGTGTACTGTGTATAAATGTGTGTGTGTGTGTGTGTGTGTGTGTGTGTGTGTTTTCATGAGGTAAAGGATTCTCTGTCCCTAAAGACCTGTTCTCCCGGCCAAGAGCCATGACCCTCACCGATCCATCCATGAGTGCCTGTTCCCCACAGTTAGGGAGACTCACAGAGCAGGTGAGGACTGTCTTCTTCCCCCCAGCTCCCCACCATCCCCACCCCTGTGTGATCCCCACGGGGTCCTGCAGAGCCCTCGGGTTGCATCACATCCAGTGCTGATGATAATCTTTCTGTCTTCCAAGAAGGGAAGGCCAGTCACCCGAGAACGAGGCCAGTGCTGACTCCGATGAATCATGTGAATCCGTGACTGTACTCTCGTGGAAAGGAGAGGCCAGGCATTTTTGGTGACAGTACTGCCTCTGCAAGTCAGCAAACCAAAGTCTTTCAGTACTGGCCGTCTCTGAAGCTCAGGCAACACCCTTGGCTTTCGGAGCCCTTTGATGCAATGAAAGTTTTATCCAAGATAAAAAAAAGTTTTATCTTTTTTTTTCTGACATATTTTCATATAACTGAAATCATGCAAAATGTACAATTATATATACTGCTTTTTTTTTAAACCTGACACCATGACAGCTACTTTTCAATGTTATTGGAAGCTCTCCAGAAACACCAGTTTTTATGGCACATAGGACAATGGTGTTGCCTTATCTCAATTCACGTAACTGTTCCCCACCAGGAAACACTGAGGCATGTTTCCCTGTTATAAATAAAGATGGGATCAACATCTGTCTGCACAATTTCCTTTTTTGTATTTTTGATTGCACATGGAACTCCTTTTGTGTGTATGGGTTGTCGCAAGACAGTTAAAATTCAAGGAGAGAAGCATTTATTGCTGTGCACAAAATTACATGTGTGTTTCTCTAGATCTGTTTTTTTTCCCCCTGGAAAAACGTTATTTTATTAGCTGTTGACCCACCTTATAATACTCTCACTACAGTTTTTTGCTACATATAACAACTTTGAGAATATCACTATTCCACCATCATCATTGTTAATATATAGTTAGTGATAGTTTTGAAAACATTCAGCTCCAAAGCTCATTATTGGTAGTGCCATATAAATATTTAAGATTATTTTTCGATCTGGGGAAACTCTATCCAGTTTTTTAAAAATTTATAATTTTAACACACAATGTTCTATTAGTTTCAGGTGTGTAACATAGTGATTTGACCATACTGTACATTATACAATGCTCACCATCGGACGTGTACTTCACCTATCACTACACAAAGTTAATACGACATTATTGCTATATTTCCTGTGCTGTACTTTCCGTTGTGGTGAGGTATTTATTTTGTAAGTGGGAGTTTGTGCCTCTTAATCCTTTTCATCTATTTTTCCCATCCCCCACCTCCTCCTTTGTAGCAACGGCTGACTTGTTTTCTGTATTTATGGGCCTGTTTTGGTTTTTGGTTTGCTTGTTTGTTCATTTGTTTTGTTTTTTAGATTCCACACGTAAATGAAATCATATGGTATTTGTCTTTCTCTGCCTGACTGATTTCACTTAGCATAATACCTTCTAAGTCCATCTATGTTGTTGCAAATGGCAAGATCTTATTCCTTTTTATAGCTGAGTAATATTCCATTGTGTATATATGTCATATCTTCTTTCTCCATTCATCCATCAGTGGACACTTGGGCTGCTTCCATACCTTGGCTATTGTAAATAAGGCTGCCATAAACATAAGGGTGTATATATCTTTTTAAATTAATGTTTTCATCTTCTTTGGGTAAATACCGAGTAGTGGAATTATTGGATCATATGATATTTCTATTTTTAATTTTTTGAGGAACATCCATACTGTTTTCTACAGCGGCTGCACCAGTTTTCATTGCCACCAACAGTGCATGAGGGTTTTCTTTTCTTACCAATACCTGTTCTTTCTTGTCTTTTTGATATTAGCTATTTTGACTGGTATGGGGTGATATCTCATTATGGGTTTGATTTGCATTTCCTTGATGATCAGAGATGTTGAGCACCTTTTCATGTATCTGTTGCCCATCTGTGTATCTTCCTTGCAAAAATGTGTATTCAGTTCCTGTGTCCTTTTTTAATTCTGATTATTTGTGTGTTTTTTGATGTTCAGTTGTATGAATTCATTACATGTTTTGGGTACCAACTTCTTACCAGATATCTAATTTGCAAATCTTTTTTTCACATTAAATAGGTTGCCTTTTCATTTTATTTATGGTTTCATTCACTGTGAAAAAGCTTTTTATTTTGGTGTGGTCACAATAATTTATTTTTGCTTTTGTTTTCCTTGCCTGAAAAGACATATCCAGAGACGTGTTGCTAAGGCTGATGTCCAAGAGATTACTGCCTATGTTTTCTTTCAGGAGTTTTATGATTTCACGTCTTTAAAGCTATTTAGTTCTTTAATTCATTTTGAGTTTATTTTTGTGTATGGTGTATGAAAGTGGTCTAGTTTCATTCTTTTGCAGGTAGCTATCCAGTTTTCCCAGCACCATTTATTGAAGAGATTGTCTTTCTTCATTGCATATTCTTGCCTTTTTTTGTCATAGATTAATTGACCATATAAGCATTTCTGGGCTTTCTATCCAGTTCCACTGAATTCTGTGTCTATATTTGTGCCAGTACCATATTGTTCTCATTACTCTACATTTGTAGTGTATCTTAAAATCTGGGATTATGATACCTCTAGCTCTGTTGTTTTACAATATTGCTTTGGCTATTTAAGGTTCTTGTGGTTCCATATAAAGTTTAGGATTATTTGTTCTAGTTCTGTGAAAAATACTATTGAGATTTTGATAAGGATTGTATTAAATCTGTAGATTTGTTTGGGTAGTAGGGACATTTAAATAATATTTGTTCTTCCAACCCATGAGCATGGAATATCTTTCCATTTGTTTGTATTGTCTTCAATTTCTTTATCAATGTCTTATATTTGTTAGAGTATAGGTCTTTTACCTCCTTGGTTAAATTTATTCCTAGGTATTTTATTTTATTTTATTTTATTTTATTTTATTTTTTGGGGAGTGCAATTATAAATAGAATTTTTTCTTAAAAATTTTCATTTTTAGTGTATAGAAATGCACTTCATTATTAGTGTATAGAAATGCGACAGATTTCTGTATATTAATTTTGTATCTTGAAATTTGACTGAATCTGTTTATTAGTTCTAATGGTTTTTTGGTGGAGTCTTTAGAGTTACCTATATATAGTATCATGTCATCTGAAAATAGTGAGTTTTATTTCTTCTTTTCCAATTTGAATGTCTTTTATTTTTCTTCTCTGATTGCTGTGGCTAGGACTTCTAGAACTATGCTGAATAAAAGTGGCAAGATTGGACATCCTTGTCTTGTTCATGACCTCGAGGCACAAGCCCTCAGTTTTTCACCATTGAGTGTGATGTTAGCTGTGGGTATGTCATATATGGCCTTTATTATATTGAGGTATGTTCTCTCTAAATATAAAGAAAAGAAAGAAAAGAAAAGAAAAGAAGAGAAAAAGAAAGAAAGAAAGTAAGTTTAAAAGAAAAAATAGAAAAGTTAGAGTCTTAGGATAATGGACATTTCTTTCAAAGGAATAATTTAATCTCAGAAAAAAACCTATCCATTTGTCATTATTTCTGTATTTCACTGCAGTAATGACCACTTAGTTGTGGGCAGTATGGCTTTCAAGTTTATTATTGTTTTGTTTGTCCTGGCAAGGCTCTATACTGTGTATAGAAGTGTGGAGAAAGCCCCACAGGCCCCTTCCCATGAAATATTTCATGGTCATGTGGATTCTATCCCCTGACACTATAAAACTCACCCTGTGTTCCACAGGTCCAAAGTGGCTGCACCAGTTTACTTTGCCACCAACAATGCACAAGAGTTCCCTTTTCTCAACATCCTTGCCATGATTCTTAATTATTGTCCTTTTGAAAATAGTTGTTCTAACAGGTGTAGGTGATAGCTCATTGTAGTTTTCATTTGCATTTCCTGATAATTAATGATTATGAGCATCTTTTCATGTGCCTGTTGGCCATCTGTGTGTCTTCTTGGGAGAAATGTCTGTCCATATCTTCTGACCATTTTTTAACCTTTTTTTTTTTTTTGCTATTAAATTGTATGTGTTCTCTATATATTTTGGATATTAAACCCTTATCAGATGTGTGGTTTGCAAATATTTTCTCCCATTCGGTAGGCTGGCTTTTCATTTTGTTAATGGTTTTCTCTGCTGAGCAGAAGCGTTTTAGTTTTCTATAGTTTTCCCACTTGTTTGTTTTTGCTTTTGCTGCTTTTGGAGTCAGATTCAAAAAATCATCACCGAAACCTATGTCAAAGAGCTTGCTGCCTCTGCTTTCTTCTGGAAGTTTTATGCTCTTAGGTCTTACATTCGAGTTAGATTTTTTTAATGGTATAAGAAAGTGGTTCAGTTTCATTCTTCTGGTGTGGTGGCCCAGTTTTCC
Organism: Acinonyx jubatus; assembly: GCF_027475565.1. Classification (NCBI taxonomy): domain Eukaryota; kingdom Metazoa; phylum Chordata; class Mammalia; order Carnivora; family Felidae; genus Acinonyx; species Acinonyx jubatus. Next base: position 64,864,114 of record NC_069391.1, read on the forward strand.
CAACAGCATTTATGAGGAGATTATTCTTTCCCCATTGTATATTCTTACCTTCTTTGTTGTAAATTAATTGGCCATATATTCGTGGGTTTATTTCTAGGCTTTCTATTCCATTGATCTATTCCATTCCATCTTTCTATTCCATTTCTATTTCCATTGATCTGTGTCTATTTTTATGCCAACAAAAGGGACATGGGATTTCTCTATATTATTTTTACAAGTGCATGTGACTCTATAATTATCTCAAAAGAAAAATAATGAAAGAAAAAGTTTCTCTGTATGTTGGGAAAGCTAAGGAGCAGTTGCTGTGTTGAACAAAGGCTATTTCTTAGGCACCAGCATCCATTTCCTCTTGTCCTGGTAGGAGCAATGCAATTTCTTCTCTTCTCTTCTCTTCTCCTCTCTTCTCCTCTCCTCTCCTCTCCTCTCCTCTCCTCTCCTCTCCTCTCCTCTCCTTCTAATTTCTTTTTGAGAAATCATTATATGATTTCTCCATTATAAGCAGTCTTGCTGGGGCTATAATCAAGGTGGCATGCCTTTCTCTAGACGCAGATGGGATATTAACAGATGTCGTCTTCCAGATCTTGAATCTTGAGCACAGTTATGCAGGATGGAAGAAACACTGTGAATCTATTCATTCCAACAGCTGAGCCCCAACAACGCTGCTGAATATTTCCTGCAACTCAGATGCCATTGTTGCCCTGGATTCTGGTTGTTTTGGTCCTGACATCTGTTTTTCCAGCCTGAGGTCAATTCTGTGAACATCCCAATATCTCTTCCCAAATGCCTTTTAGAAGAAGTTCAATTGGTTCGGCTTACCTTTCATGTGGTCTTCAAGGAGATCTCACAACCACTTGAGCTGTTACTCAGGTTTCACTAAGCACTAACTCAAACTCAAAGATTTTTTGTTCTTTGCATACACTAAATTAGAATACCCCCCACCACCCTCCAAATTTAGATTATTGGGAAAGGGAGCAAGTGTTCAGAGGCTCTCTCACGGAGATGTTACTATGGAAACAAATGCAGTGATATATTTTAACTATTTAACAATACTTAGCATATCATAAGTGTTGACAAATGCTACCAAGGTGGTCATGATAATGATGATTGTAGAATATCTGAATTAAAAGTTGCAAGTAACTTGTTCTTGTTGCTGATAAAGTGAAACCAAAGTGAAGTGGTTATTTTAGTAAGTCAATGATACACTTGTAATTTTCTGGTCATTGGAATGCAGATAGTAACAATTAATGAAAAACCAGCTGCTATGACTTTATACCAGTCAAAATACATTTCCTGCCCATATCTTACTGAGGTTGGGGGGAAGTCGCCTGCTAGAGTAAAGTCACAAATGCTCACTGTGAATATCTTTTTCAGTTACTGTTAAATTGTCTGGAAGTGATTTTTTCCCCCTATTAATGGATCATTCTGGTGCTACTAGAAAGATGTGAAATATTTGGAAACTATAATGGATGTGATATAAAATAATAGTGTGAATGCTTAAAGGCCTTGTAATTTCCAATAATTTGGAATAGTGAACTGGACAACTACCCTCAATAAATGGTTGACTAGACTAATAAATTTTTTCCCAAGATGCATAAACATATTGTAAATCTTTGAAAGCAAGCACTATTGCAGAGTTTTTATTTTCTATAGAATGATTTAGAGCATATAGCTTAGTAGAGATGAGGTCCCTCATAGCAGAGCAGAAAAACAAACTTTTCAAACAGAAAAGTCAAATACAGAAGAAAAAACAGCTTTCCCCCTGAAGGAAAGTCAGTTCCCGTGTCTCCCCCTCTTCTGCTCTTTCCCAGCAGGTGCACACATCTTAGTTTCCCTGGGAGATGTTCTTTTTTTCTTTTTTAAAAAAAATTTTTAACATTCATTTATTATTGAGAGACAGAGCATGAGCAGGGGAGGGGCAGAGAGAGAGGGAGACACAGAATCCAAAGCAGGCTCCAGGCTCTGAGCTGGCAGCACAGAGCCCAATGCAGGGCTTGAACCCACAAACTGCGAGATCATGACCTGAGCCAAAGTCAGACACGCAACTGACTGAGCCACCCAGGCATCCCTCCCTGGGAAATGTTCTAATGCTCTACTTTAGAAACACAGACTAAGGATCTGGAGGAAATTTTTATTGTTTTACAAATAAATGTGAAATCAGTAACTAATTGTTCTCTTGCAGCTTTAAAGAAGAAAGAATGGTATTTAAATCCTGTGTCAGCTGAGTATTTTAGAATAATTTACAGAAGAAGAGAGTAAGGCCTGATGGGTGGACAGACTTCCCAGGAGCTCACCCTGAGTTTGGACCACTGGGTCTGCTGACAGCTGCCCTGTGGCTTCTGGTGAACCCAGGCTGCAGGCACTGGTGACCGGAGAGGCTGGAGGTCAGGCTTTCCTTTCCCAACTGCTTTTCTGAGGGAGGCTTACTGTCACCTCTTATTTCTACCACATCAACAAGCACAGTAATCTTACTTGGGGCATAGCTCTAGGGCCAATAGAAAGATCTTGGCTACTTTTTTATAGTTTTTTTTTTTTCATAGAAAAGGTGGGAATCTGCTCAATATCCTGATACAGATTTCTATTTTTTACAATGTAACTTTCCTTTTTTGCCCTGATCTCACGAATTTTATGGTAATGCAGTTTCTATTGAGGTAGAATTTAACACAGATTAAAATTAACATATCTTAAGTGAATAGCGTGGTCAATCTTGACCAGTATCTACACCCATGTAACTATCCCCAGGATCACAATATAGAAATCTCCATCTTTCTAGAAACTTCTCTTGTGCCCCTTTCCAGTCAATATTTCCCTTGCAGGTAACTGTTGTTCTGATATCTATCACCATAGATTGGTTTTGCCTGCTCAAACTTCATATACTATGTTCTTTTCATATGTGCCTTCTTTTACTTGACATAGTATTTTTGAGATTCATGTTTGTTGCTGCACATAGAGATACTTTGTTCTTTTTAAATTGTTGAGTATTAATATACTACCATGTGTTTACCCACTCTCCTTGGATGGACACCTCTCCATGTGTTTCCAGTTGGAAGTTATTATGAGGAAAGCTTCTGTGAACATTCTCACTTGGGCAGATCCTAACACTGGAATTGTTGAGCTGGTGGGCAGGTGTATAATTACCCTTATAAGAAGCTGATGAGCCCCTGTCCAGAGTGGTTTACCTTTTACGCTCACTAGTAATGTCTGAGAGTTCCTGTGGTTCTGAAACTGTGCCCCATAGTGTTTATAAAGTTAAAACTGTCACCTGCAGACACCCACTCACCCTCATTCTTCACAGGCATGTTAATCTTTTATAGGCAAACAGCAGAAAGAGCTTTAGCTGGCCTAGACCACTTTGGGCTTGATCAATGGCAGACTCATATCTGTGTGGATGGACCTTGGGGTGTCCAGCAGTTACCTCTACCTCATTATAATGTTAAAATATCCACCCAAGCTTCATTAACATAACATGTATAGGTATTTTAAGTACACCTGTGCAACCATCTGCCTGCCTTTACATGGAAAACAAAACTCCCTTTTCTGAATGCTCATCCTAACCCTACATAAAAGAAACCCTTTTATCCCCACCTAGGGACTCATGGCTTCACAAGAAGACTTCCTGTGATCTCTGTATTTGATGCACAGTTTTCTTTGTGGTAACAACTCCACTTGTTGTAGTCTCTACCTGTAATTCACTAGGGAGCAAACTCATGTTATTTCAGTTACAGTCCCACATCTCCACCCACACTTAGTATTGCACCCTTGTCAATTTCATCCATTCTGCTGGGTATGAAATGCCATCTCCTTGTAATCTCATCATTTTTAAGGAAACTTGAGCCACCTAAGCACCTTCAAATGACCTCCTAAATTCAAATAGGCAAGAAAAGCTATCTGTAATTTACAATAGAACATTATCTCTAGCATGATGGGTAAAACAGAAGACAATGAATTTTATTTTAGGTTCTGTGAGTATAGTCCTAAGACATGTATGAGTAATATTTCATTTCGGAAGCCAAATTTAAGAATATTACTACCTGTATCTTGGCTTGTAACATATAAGCTTGCTTACCACTATACTTTATGGTTCATTTCACCAATCTTGTGACCTGGCTCGTGGAAAGTAAAAAGTAAGTAGGAATTGCCTGTGTATGAAATTCTTGAATAACTGTTTTCTGAAATAAGCAAGGCCTCTGGAAAGATTTTGTCTTTGACCTCTTAAATAACAATTCAACCAAGTAAATTGGAAGATCTATATTGGCTTTATTAAATGATTCATGAATTGGGCAGCATTCCACCTAGCAAATAGAGGGAAATTCCACTGAACTAAGCAAAAGAAACATTTTAAAAGGCAGAGAGAAGATTATTAAAGAAAGATATTAAAGAAGATATTAAAGAAAAGAAATAAAAAAAAGAAACAATCAACAAAATTAAAAGACAATCTACTGAATAGGAGAAGATATTTGTAAATGACATATCCAATAAAACGTTAATATCCAAAATGTAAAAAGAACTGATAAACTTAGCACCTAGAAACCCAAATAACCCAATTAAAAAAGGGAGGGGGGGGGGAGAAGGGAAGAAGACACAAAGAGACATTTTTCCAAAAAGGACATTCAGATGGCCAACAGACACATGAAAAGATGCTTAACATCAGTCATCATGGAGGAAATGCAAATCAAAACTACAATGAGATATCACTTCACACTTGTCATAATGACTAAAATAAAAAATACAAAAAATGATAAGCATTGATGAAGATGTGAAGAAAAAGGAAGTCTAGTGCATGCATTGTTGGTGGGAATACAAACTGGTATAGCCACTGTGAAAAATAATATGGAGGTTCCTCAAAAAATTAAAAATAAAACTGCCATATGACCAAGTGATTGCACTACTCGGTATTTACCCAAAGCATACAAAAACACTAATTCAAAAGGATATATTCACCTCTGTGTTTATTGCAGCATTATTTACAGTAGCCAAATTATGGAAGCAGCCCAAGTGTCAGTTGGTAGATGAATACATCAAGAAGAGGTGATGTGTAGGTATGCATTGACATTCTGGGAGGCTGAGAGTGAGTCTCTGAGCACAGAGAGTTCATCTTGTCTGAGTTTCACTCAGCTTCTTGAATATATAGACACAGACCTTACACCTTCTGTTTTAAAATTACTGCCATAAAATAGGTACAAAATTTACTAGTTATAAAAGCTGGATCTGGGTTTGGGTTTTTTAGTGGATGGAATAAGTTAAGGTTATTGGTCTAGATGGCTAAAGCTATTTTTTGAAAAAAATTTGTGGAGAAGAAACTTAAAATTGTATTTTTATTTGGAGGGTCAAATTTTCATTGGCCTTTCCTCTGTTTTTACTTGAGAAGAAATATCTTCTTGGAATTTTTATCTTAAAGAGATGGGCCATAAGGAGTTCCTGGAGAAGACCAGGCTGAAAGCTAAGTATTTACATTGTAAAGGCACTGGGAAAAAAATACAAACACTTTCTAGAAGGACGTTTCTTCTTTACAGTACTTATAAGCCTTTTAAAATAAATAAGGGAGGTGTTGGGATTGGTAAAAAGGATTGGTGGTCTTTGAATTGTTTTTGAAAGCACACCTCTGGTCCTGTAAAGCCTGGGTTCATAAAAGAAGTATAATGGAACTAAAGAGTGTTTGTCCGCCTAATGCACTGCAAGCCAGTAAAGAAACGAACACCCAGCTGTTGCAGGAAGAAAGATAGGCTATTTATTGGTGTGTTGTCACCCAGGAGAGCAGGGAGCTAATGCTCAAGGTCTCAAATTGTCCCCTGGCTTACAAATGAGGATTTTTAAGGGCAAGAATTACAGCCAGGGTCTCCGGGTGGAGTGGCATTCAAGGACTGTTGGAGAATGAAGTCACATTCTTAAGATGCTGTCTTCTATTCTTTGCTTCCCTGTCTGATCGGGAGGGGGTCTGTTCTACTTCAAAGACTGTAACTCTGCAAAACGTCTCTATTGTACCTCAGTGAGTTAATAAAATGTAGTGTACCGGGGCAATATGTCCTGTGATCTTATCGATAGTATTTTGTTACCTTACGTGATTGTGGAAGTGTTCTCTATTTATAACTACAATTATTTTAAACAACACATAGCTAAAATTCTGCCACAGTGATCAATAGTGACTTACGTGTAACTTAACAAATCTGCCTTCTGTTCCATTCTCTGCTAGTATTTTTCCCAGTTTCACAGGGACAGCAGTGTTTAGTTTCTCAGACAATTGGTTGTTGCCTAAATAATATCAAAGGACTGACACACCCATCTGCCTGTAGAAAGCCTTCTTTTTCCTCTGAGTGCATTTTGCTTAAGGGAGAAGCTAAAAAACAAAAGTCTATCAGGCTCTGAATATCAGCTTTTAATTGGGCCAGATTTCTGATTATAAAGCTATTAAATTAAAAATAAATATTTTGTTGGGTTTTAGCCAAAACACAGTAAAGATTTCTGATTGTATTAAATGATTTCATGGAGCCAAGAGGTATCCTCAAAGAGGGTGTAAAAGATACTATTTTTACAAAATCTAGACCCACTCCCAAAGACGGCCAAAGAGAGAGCTGAGGCAAGTGGAAAGCCAAACCATGTTCTTAGGATGTAAAACAAAAGGAACAATAAGGAAATAGTTTTTCCCAGGAAAGAAGGATTCATAGCCAACAGGTCTGGAGTTGGAAAGGAAGGGATGATGTGAATTTTTATTTCCTTCTCTCACCTGGGCTCAGGGGGAATCTATTTAAGAATAAAACAAATAAACAAACAAATGAAAACTCTTGAGGACCCTGGCTGTGTTTATGAAATGTTTTACTGTGGGCCTTAGTTCAGTCTTTGACCAAGGATGAAAGGCTTCTCAGGAGGACCACCTGTAACCTCAGGTGGTGTCCTGTAAAAAAGGTGGGTGTCTCTTCAGGTGGAAAGGCACCTGGGATGGGAAAATGGCAGACACAGAGTTCAGGGAAAGGAGGGCTGAGGAGGTGGAGGACATAAGTCAGTTTTACAGTCTTTGGTCTTAAGCGCCTCTCGTGTTTCTAATTGTTCAGTAGCCTTTTGTAGTGAATCTTTCACTGGAACTATTTTATAATCTTGAAGCCTTTTGGAGGCTTCTGCATATGAATTAAAGTAGGCACCCCACTCTGTTTATTTAGATTGGGATGCCTGACTTTCACATACACTTCTTAAATGAACAATGTGGCCTAACTGGAAGGTTCCTCATGGTGGCCACTGTAATTCTAGGTTATTTTTAAGAATTTTTTTTCCATTTTGTTAGATATCTGTTGCTATCTACTGATATCTAGAAAGCTATATATCTTGCTGATATAACTTCTGGGACCATAGTTTTTAGGCACAAAATAAGCAGGTGTGCTGGAAGCTAGCACACCTGACTCTTTAGAATTGAAGGATCCCTTCAATTTGGCTTTCTCAGAGGGGAACTAATACCTAAGAGGGAAGTGCCACAGGACTGGGGATAGTGTGTGTTTTACAGTGTATTTTTATTGCATGGAAGTTTTCTTGAGCTGGAGGGTGGCCTAGTGTCCATCTAACCTATTCTATGACCAACTTATTCTATCATGGCAGCCTTCTTGAGGTGGCCAGAGCTCTAGCAGCCTTTAAATGCTAGACCCTTGCCTACCAATGTTTGTGGCTTTTTGGCCTCCAAGATCTTGCTAGCAATAGCCTTTATTTACACAAACAGGACAAACATGTTCCTTCATATATCAGCAGCACTGTGTCTCGTCACTAGGAAGGCCCTATGAGCACCACCATCCATTCCCTTGGGAACCTCTTGCTGAGGAATGTGGCATGAAAGGCAGGGGTTGCCTCAGGGAGACCCTTCTGTCAGCTCAGTGGAAGTCCTGGCAAACACAACAGCACCATTGGGCTCCTGGCATAACCATCTGCAGCTCAAGCTGACCTGACCTGTAATGGATGGTTAATGGGATCAGGAGCTTCAAGGCAAAGTTAGAGACAAACAGAATGGACCTTTGACCCAGAGGAGCTTACCCATAGTGTTAGGAAAGAAGGAAGACCTTGAAACCATGCCTCGTATTTCTCCTTTTCCTGAATGCTGCTAGAAGTTTACTCCAGAGCTTGTTCCTGCCACCAAATCTGTTAAATTGCACAATTCAGCCAAGTAAACCTGAAGAAGTAATTGGCTTTATTAGACAACCCATGAATCAGGCAGTATCCCATCTGGCAAGTAGAAGGGAACTCAGCTGAGCTAAACCAAAGAAAGATTTTAAAAGACAGGGAAGGGGAGTCTGGCTGGCTCAGTCAGTAGAGTATGCCACTCTTGATCTCGAGGTTGTGAGTTTGAGCCCACATTGGGTGCAGAGATTACTTAAGAATAAAATCTTAAAAATAAATAAGAAGCAGGGGAATAGCCAAAAGAGAAGAATGGAATTTATTAGCAAAGAATGCATTGTTTGGACAAAGTAGCCCTGCTAATGAGAGCAGAAAGGCTCTCAGTAAATTCCCCAGTGTGGACCAGGAAATTGACTCTTTCAGGGTTTCCTTGCTAGGGGTTGAACCTGCATTTGGGTTAGGTATTAAGTCTTGGTTTCCTGACTTGGGCCCTTAACCTAAGTGACACCATTTTGGGCCTGTGGATTTCTGTTTAACAGCCCTCACAAGGAAGCAGTATTAAATTAGCCTTACTCTATGCTCATGCCTGACATGTATTATCTCATTTAATCCTCTGAGTAAAATGTAGTTATTGCCTCATGTCCTCACTGAAGAAACAGGCTGAGGGTGTTGCAGGGCCTGAGGGGCCCACACGGAGAGAGCTGCAGAATGGCCATGCTGGCCCAACCCTGACTCCAGGTGGTGTTCAGAATCCCTTTGACCATGGCTGTCCGGGAGCAGAGAAGTCCTGAAGATGTGTGAGAAAGGTCACTAGGGTGTATCATTGATATAGGTCCAGAGAAGTAGGCGGTGTAGACCTATGGAAGCATGTTTCTAAGGAGAGCAAAACTGGTCGTCAGACAGCAAATTCATGGTTTCCTGATAAACGTTGTTTTGCTAATTTTTCTTAAAGTTCTTAAATCTCAAGAAACCAGGTTGGATACTGAAGAGGTAAATGTAGTTTCTAGATTCTACTTTTCCTCCATTTCTTTAAACCATTCCCCCCCCCTCCCCCAATAAATAATACGTTACTGTCGGTTTGGAGAAAGGTTTGAGAGGGAAGTAGAATTCTTGACAGTCAGAGGTAGGACAGGAGCATTACAAAATGCCACGCCTTCCCTGGACACCCCTCCCGTCTGCCCCTTTTTCGTCCAAGGATTTGAGCCTTGTCCAATTGCGTCCCGAGTTTTCATTTCCAGTCCACTCCAGAGTCTTCCCAAACTCAGAGCATCCCTTCCTGTAACAGTGATAACACATCCGAAGGTGGGCATTAGCCACTTCGTCTACCTGCCCCACATTTGCTTGGAGTAAACAGGAACCACTAGACTAGATTATCCTGTTCTCAGTCCTCTGGGAGATTTTTACCAAAAATTCGGTGACTAAAGGACATGCAGGGTGACGCTGAAAACCCATTTAGGCTTCCTTATGAACTACTTTTCGTGAGCCACTAGCCAGCTCATGGATTCAGGGTAATTAGTTCATTCGGGTCCCCAGGCAGGCGCCATACACCACCACTCCGCTCTCCCTCCTCAGTCCTGTTCCTGGTCCCCCAGCTCTCCTGGCCAGGATACCACTGAGACGGTTAAGACCTCCCTAGGCAGGTCAAGCATGAACCCAGCCACGTAGCAAGACTGGAGTCCCAGAGCACGGAGGTCCCGCCCACATATCGGCTCAACCAATCGCAGTGGGAGCAGGTGGTGGGGCGGGGCCCTCCAGGCAGAGTCCCAGGCCTTAAATGCACCTAGGATGCACTCTTCTCCCTGGGGAGAGTGGGAAGCCCCCGGACCCACACTTGTGACTGCACCTGCACAGTTGCACCTGTCACAGGTGATTTTCCAGCGCAAGACCTGAGCAGGGGGTCGGGAGGGACACTCTCGGAACCAGCGCGGCCTCCAGCCTTGGGAGTCGGGAGTTTGGTGCTCCCAGGAAGCTCTATCTGCAGGTCTGGCCCCTCCAGCTGCGGCCCCCTGATCCCCGCAGGTTTTGCTGCGGGGCCCTCCCCCCTCCCTCCTTGCCCTGAGATCCAAGTCCCCCGGAAGAAGCGGAGGTCGCAGGGCAGTGTCCCGCACATCCCACATCCTCAGCCTTCCTCCTTCCACAGCTCTGTGGAAATACTCGGGAGGATAAATTCAATGTTTTTACTTCACCGGGGTGGCTTTTACATCTCAGAAAAAAGGAGGTTGGCTTTTCAGACAGCTTGGCCTGATCAGATACTCATTTCTTTTCCCTTCCCAGGTTTTTGAAACATGCATCCTTTACTCTTCCTGGCTGGCCTTTGCTTGGGGGTAGCCTCAGCTGCTCCACAGCTCTATCAGAGCTTAGATGCACGATGGTCCCAGTGGAAGGCAACACATGGGAAACTATATGGCATGGTTGGTAACATCTAAACTGCCTAGTGAAACTTGCAGAGAATGTTCCACGCTGGTGGGAGTTCATAACACAGAGTAGCTTGAGTCTGCTCTTACCAGCTCTTATCAAGGCAGTAAGCAGGGCACCTTGACTGTACACAACGTGGGCATATGTCCTGCTGTGTGGTTGCTGGAGAACAGCTCGCAGAAGCATCAGGCCATCCCTGGCTGTGGTTTCTCCTCCTTGCTGGGAGTACATCCACTTGGTGCAGGTGATTTGCTTTCAAATAGAAATCAAGATGATAAGATACTTGTTTTTCTGCAGGATGAAGTATGGAGGAGAGCAGTGTGGGAGAGGAATATGAAAATGATTGAACAGCACAATCGGGAACACAGTCAAGGGAAACACACCTTCACAATGGCAATGAATGCCTTTGGTGACATGGTGAGTGTGGCATGGATTGCTGAATGTTATGTGTGTCCTCCTCACAATATTATTTATTTATTTATTTGTTTGTTTGTTTGTTTGTTTATTTTATTTTTTTTTATTTTCCTCACAGTACTTAAAAAAAAAATCTCACGCTTGTCAACATTCTATTTCCTTTTCCTTGAAGACCAATGAAGAATTCAGGCAGGTGATGAATGGCCTTAAAATCCAGAAGCGCAAGAAGTGGAAAGTGTTCCAAGCACCTTTCTTTGTTGAGATCCCCTCATCTGTGGACTGGAGAGAGAAAGGCTATGTAACTCCTGTGAAGGATCAGGTGTGACAATATTCAGCAGGTCCCTCTCAAGAATAGAAGACAGGGGCACCTGGGTGGCTCGGTTGGTTAAGCGTCCAACTTCGACTGAGATCATGATCTCGTGGTTTGTGAGTTTGAGGCCCACAATGGGGCTGACAGATCAGAGCCTGGAGCTTGCTTCAGATTCTATGTCTCCCTCCCTCTCTGCCCCTCCCCTGCTTGTACTCTGTCTCTGTCTCTCTCGCTCTCAAAAATTAAATACAACATTAAAAAAAAAGAATAGAAGACAAAAGGAATTAGTGTCCTTGCTATGGATGTTGGGGAAGAATATGCAGTTTGTTGTTTTAGGAAGTTTTAGATCTATGGGCTGTTGTCAAACTCTTACTGTTTATTTTGTAGACTAAGAGCTTTTCAATTTTGTTTTCAGGGTTATTGTCTTTGTTGTTGGGCTTTTAGTGCAACTGGTGCCCTTGAAGGACAGATGTTCCGGAAAACTGGCAAACTTGTTTCATTGAGTGAGCAGAACCTGGTGGACTGCTCTCAGACTGAAGGCAATGAGGGCTACAGTGGCGGCCTAATTGATGATGCTTTCCAGTATGTTAAGGACAATGGTGGCCTGGACTCAGAGGAATCCTATCCATATCATGCACAGGTAAAGAGAGCTTCTTGTCTTGTTATCCAAGTTGAACAGGTTCAAAGACAACAGCTACCATATTTATATTCACATTTTAGATTGTAGACTTTGTATCTGCAGACTGTCAGAACTGTCATTAAAATTTATTGGTCTGGCATAGTTCTCTGCCTTGATGGTTACCATATAGTTGTTCCTACTTCTATGTTATGTGGAGGTAAGTACAGTATACCATTCTGTATACTGGTATGGATTTCTCCAGATTGAAAAATTTCTTATGGACAAGGAGACCGAGAGTGTGTCATTGAATAGACACCTGCTGATTTTTCAATTTCAAAACAACCAATAAATAGCATTTCAGCTCCTGGGGTGCATTATAACAAATTTGTCTTGAATTCAGTAAGTTTCAAACTGTTTTGAACTCATGTTCCCCAGGAGGTGGATGGTAGTAATCAAGTCTCTTTCCCTTTACCTTTGAAAGGGAGACTCCTGCAAATACAGGCCTGAGAACTCTGTTGCCAATGTCACTGACTACTGGGACGTCCCTAGTAAGGAGAATGAACTTATGATCACATTGGCAGCTGTGGGGCCCATCTCTGCTGCTATAGATGCAAGCCTGGATACCTTCCGCTTCTATAAAGAAGGTAAGCATTTGTTCATATGGAAATTTAGGTAGAAAAATGGTACCATGACGTACCATATAATTGACTAGTAGGTATTTAGAATACAATGTAGAATTTTGAGTGTGTTGATTAACATGGTTGTTCATTCTGTACATGTAGTATTTGTGCCTGTTGTTTCTGTGTGACATTACTTGAATCATATCTTCATGATTTTAAGCTTGTCATAAATATATTTAAATGGCTACAGAATTTGATTTGGTATAGCTCAATTTACATTTTTTTAGTTATCAGACCTTTCGAAATTTCTAAGGAATTGTATTAATATAATTGAAACTAGAAAAAAAAAAACTCTTGGCTCACATAATTTTGTATTTTGTGCTGTATCCCCAGGCTGACATCCTAAAAGTAGAATGACAAGGCGTCAATAAGCAGTCATTTATGCTTCTTGGCAAGTTATTTGGAAAAGAATTTGTGCCAACTTGTATTTCTGGTGGCATTAGATGAGGGCCTAAATCTCTAGCATATTAAAAAATATTGTTTTTAAAATCTCTCTGGATTTATGTTATTTCAATATTTAATGTAATTTATGTAATATGTAATTTAAATATTCATTAAATATTTAATGAAGTTTGATATGCCTACCAGCATGGTTGATAAGCCACATGTCACCCCAGCATTGAATTTTACTTTTCCAGGCATTTATTATGATCCAAGCTGTAGCAGTGAAGACGTGGATCACGGTGTTCTGGTGGTTGGCTATGGTGCTGACGGAACAGAGACAGAGAACAAAAAATACTGGATTATCAAAAACAGGTATAAAAAGCCAAAAATACTTATCTTTGAAATTGAAAAGGGAATCCTTTTTGGAATTAGTGTCTGGATGCAGGTCCTCAAACCCTTGAGCACACTGCTGAAGTCGCAGAAGTCTTTACCCCACACGGGGGGAACACAGACATATTCATTGGATGATACTAATAAGGTACTGTCTCAAGTTTGCTAGGGTCCTTGCTATAGTTTTGGTACCACTGCATTTCTAAACTTGAAAATTTTCTTATTTCTGAAATACATCTTGCCCTGAGAGTTTCTTTTTCCTGTCTCTCATTTTGGAGTTTCGTGAAAGGTTGAGGGAATAGCTTTCTGTGCAGGTTTGGAAAGTAAACCATGAACAAGAACAGCCTCTCCTGATACTTTCTGAATCTGTCTTGGCCTCTGGTGCACTGCTCAGTATCAAGTCCCATTGTTAATAAAGACAAATGTATTTTATTTATTTGAATAAAATGGCAAATGCTATCTTCTTTCAGCTGGGGTACAGACTGGGGCATGGATGGCTACATAAAGATGGCCAAAGACCGGGACAACCATTGTGGAATCGCCTCTTTGGCCAGCTTTCCTACCGTGTGAGATGATGGTGGGAAGAAGACCTTGATTGGCAACAAAACATCCAGAAAATGAATTTTAAAGCTGACCACACTTTATTATGTGGGATAAAACACTTGAACCTTTGAGGATACAAGTTGTGATTTGATTCTGCGGTATTTTATACTGGTAAAATGTTACTACTTTGCTTATTACTGCCGTAAACAGCTTTGTATGATTGACTCGTCTAATATGTTGAAATTTTGTTTTAAAAGGATGTATGAAGTTTTACCTTTTAAAATAAAGCAATTAAAATTTTTCTTTATTTATTTTTGAGAGAGAGAGAAAGAGAGAGTGAGCAAGGGTGGGGGAGGGGCAGAGAGAGAGGGAGACACAAAACTGGAAGCAGGTGTTAGCACAGAGCCTGCTCGAACTCACGAACTTTGAGATCATGACCAGAGCTGAAGTCAGACACTTGAGTAGTAGTGAGGGGGGTGGGGGGGAGGGAAGGGAGCCAAGTGATGGACATCTTATCATTTCTTCTTTTTTCTTTTCCTTTGAATAAATGTCACCTTTTGAGGCAAAATTAAAAATAAAGTGGTAGTGGGGAAGTTTCTAATAACTTTTTGTAAAGTCAAAAATGTGATTGTGCTCTAGGGATATAACTGAACGTGCCAGGGGTCCATTAGGGGAAAGGCTGGGTGGCCTCTGGCTCTTACAGTTGTAAATATGCACATCTCATGTCAGCTGCTCTGTCACTGTTTGATTCAACCCTTAAATGGAACAAAATGTGACCAATGATCTATAAAGACAAAGGTACACTATTTTAATAAGGAAAAAACTTCACATTTTAGAAAAGTAAATACACACATAGGATTTCCAAAATAAAAAAGTGTACTTAGATATCATGGTCATTTGACCTTAGATGGTTACAACCCAGCTAAGTTACAGGACAGATGTCATAGAGTCAGTTTTGGGTACATTGTCCCCACTTGCTAGTGAAGACTACGTCAGTACTTTGCAGGTGAGGAAGGACCGAACACAGCGGATTGCCAGGAATTTGTGTTGTGGGTCCACAAGGATTGAGGGTAAGCCCCTAGACATGAGGGGTGGATTCAGAAATAATGCTGGGGTTTCAGAGGTGGCAGAAAGGTGACGGCATCCAAAGTGATCATCTGAGGTTGAATTTACGTAACCTCAGAATCTATTAAAAGAAGACAAATTGCTTACAGTCTGCAGGCTGAAGAAGCACATAGTTTAATTTGCTCTCTGAGTGTTCAAAAGTGTCGAGTTCCCACTCAGGAAGTATAAGGAGAAGGTGGAAGTTAAGAGACCCCGTAAGCCCTCAGGAGTGCGTGAGGTGGAGGACAGTCTCAAGCCAACAAGGCCCCCTGTTTCTTGATTCCTCTCTCTCTCTCTCTCTCTCTCTGTCTCACTCCCTCCCTGTATCTCTTTTTTTCCTTTGTTTAGTTTCTTAAATTCCACATAAGAGTGAAATCATATGGTCTTTCTCTGACTGACTTATTTTGCTTAGCATAATAGTCTCTAGCTCCAACTATGTGGTTGCAAATGGCAAGATTTCATTCTTTTTTGTGCCTGAATAATATTCCATTGTATATATACCACATCTTCTTTACTCACTCGTCTGTCGATAGACACTTGGGGTGCTTCTTTAATTTGACCATTGTAAATAATGCTGCTATAAACACAGGGGTGCATGTATCCCTTTGAATTGGTGTTTTTGTATTCTTGGGGTAAATACTCAGTTGTGTGATTGCTGGATTTAACTTTAGAGTAACATTCACAGTGGCTGCACCACTTTACATTCCCACCAACAATGCACGAGGGTTCCTTTTTTCCCACATCCTCTCCAACACTTGTTGTTTCTTGTGTTTTTGATTTTAGCCATTCTGACAGGTGTGAGGTGATACCTCATTGTAGTTTTGACTTGCATTTCATTAATGATCAGTGATGTTGAGCATCTTTTCATGTGTCTGTTGGCCATCTGGATGTCTTCTTTGGAGAAAGGTCTGTTCATGTCTTCTGCCCGTTTTTTAGGTGGATAATTTGTTTTTTGGGTGTTGAGTTGTATCAGTTCCGTATATATTTTAGATATTAACCCTTTATTGGATATGTCATTTATAAATGTCTTCTCCCAGAGAGACAATGGATCTTTGAAGAACTGAAAAAAATCAGGAAAATTTAACTCCAGGAGATTCAATCAGTAGGTAATTCTGAACAGGATTTGGACTGGGTGCGAAATTAGGAATAAGTAACAGGGTTGTTTATACAGCCGTCTGGGCTCTGAATCCCCTTCTCTGGTGACGAGAAGGTCTCTGTCTCCTGGCGCAGGGAGGGCGCCTGCCACAGGGAGAGTTCTTTCCTGCTTTCAGGGGAATGGGGGAGGGTCTGAGTGTCTTAAGTAATTTTTATTTATAATAATCAAAATGCCAAAGTGGCACATTTCTGGCAACTGCCCTTGGCCCCTACACCTTCACGGCGTGACCCTGGAAAAGCCCCTCCAACATGAAGGGCCGGCCTGGCTGTTCCTGCATCAGCAGCCGCTAGATGGCAGCCAGGCTGTAAAACCCAGAGGGATGTCAGGGGAAGTGAGCCTCAAAGTGGAATGCCTTCCTTGAAGGATACAACGAGGACGTTTCCAGTTGCGCAAGATGAGAAACGTTCTGGAGAAGGCTGGTGGTGGTGGTGCACAGCAATGCCCACGTACCGGCTGCCTCTGGGCCGCGCAGGTATATATAACTAAAATGAACAATCTTATTTTATGCTTCTTTTACCACAGTTTTTAAAAAATGAAGTCAAAAAAGATAAAGCTGAAACTTAAAAGTATCCGGGAATATTTTAGCTTGCGGAGGAATATGCAAGGTTGACAGTTGTGTTTAGAGAATCCAGCAAAGCAGGGCCCCCAAAGAAGGGGGATGGGGATAGAAAAAAAGATAGATTGCTGTTTTGGAAGAACTTGGTATTTCAGAAACAACCTTTAAAGTGGTTCTGTAGGAAAAGAAGGTAAGAATTTTGTTTGGCCTCTATCTTTTGTTTGCTGTGAATCTTCCCCCCCCTCGCCCCCTCCCCCGTTTGAATGCATACACGGGATAAAGGCCATAAGGACTTTGGATTCTTGAGGACTTAATCAGGCCCAATTGCTTATGAGGTTGTCTGATTCATGGTCCCTAGACATTTGCTGAGCACCTATCATGGGCACCAGCCCCGGGCTCATGACAGGGGCACAAGGTGGATGACAATGTACCTGCTCACAGAGCCAGTCATGGGGCTCAACTCCACAGCTGCCTGAAAAACTGGCCCTGGGGGGTTATTTTCAGGGATTGGAGCTGTATTTTGGGTAGCTACCTGAAAGCAAGATCAGACTTGATGTTTGCAGCCAAAGGTCATGTGCTGCTTCGAGGCTGGGGCCTCAACCCCCTCAGGCCTGGGACTCAGCAGCTTCCAGACACAGGCCAGGACAGGGACAGGAGCACAGTCCCGGATGAATACCCTGGAGGAGGGAGAAGGAGGAGCCCCTAAAAGGGGTTTTAAGGAATGGCGAGGCCCCTGTCATGGGCACCTCTGGAAATGTGTGTGGCAGGAGCAGGAAATGAACCAGGGGACAGCTGCTAATCTCCCCAAACCCCAGCCTCAGTTGCTTGCTGATCATTACTGTTGCTCACAGGGCCAAGTCTTTGCTCCTAAGGAATGAAGAAGACTGTGGGCGTAAGGAGGAGGGGCAGGAAAGAAGTTCCACAAGTTTCTAGAGCAGAGTTTCCCCACAGATGGGGCTGTGATGTGCCCTGCCTCTAGGGACTGATGTTTGGTGAGGGGGCCTGGCCGGTGTCCAAGGCTGTAACTCCAGCCTGCAGGGCTCCTGTCAGGGGCACAGAGAAGGGCCTAAGGCCAGCTCTGGGTAGATGATGTTCCTTGTCCCCTTGAAATCACAGAATTTACAACTGAAAGAGACTTACAGATGGTTTGCTTCAACTCAGTCTTGGGATCTGGAGACAAAGGGTTTAAGAGATTGAGACAAAATTGTGCCATCAATTACTAACAACTCATACTAAGTGTCAGGCCATCTTCCCACACCTGGGGGCCTGCTATTCTCCTGTGCTAAGTATTTATATGGTAATGTAGTGTGTGTGTGTGTTGAGTGTACACTTATATGTGAATACTGTGAAAGTGTGTATGCATACGTGTGCATTTGTCTATAAATGTTTGTGTGTGCATGTGTGTGTTGTGTGTGTGTGTATTTTGTGTCTGTGTTTCATGAGTCAAGGGTTTTTCTGGCTCTAAAGACCTGTTCTCATGGCCAAGAGCTGTGACCCTCACTGATTTATCCATGAGTGCCCATTTCCCACAGTCAGGGTGACTAATAGAACACCCCGAGAACTTTTTCTAAAAATATATGAATTTGTTAATTAACTGTTGACACACTTTATAATGCTTTTTTGCTACATTATCTTACCATATAACAGCTTTTATAATGTGAAGTTTTAGTAGGAATGGAAAGAAAATTCAATCTTCCTACCATGATGAAAGACAAAAATGATTAGTCAATATTATAGTTGTTGATATTTTTGAAAACCTCCAGCTTCAAAACTCACTATTGGTAATACTGTAAGAATTTTGAAGATTTTTTTCAATTCTGGAAAACTTCTATCAAGTTAGATATTTTTTTCATATGTAAGCTTTAGAATCTTCAGACATGTGAAGATTTCTCATCTAGTGACCTATTTTGAGTGTTCATTGATTGTTGACTCTCATTAACCACTCTATGGGGGTTTGCGTCCTTCATCTGGTTTGAGGGGCTGAGATCCTTTGCGGGCTCCCCTTGCTGGGGATGCATTTTCACTAGTGCTCTGGGCTCTTTTCCATATGAGACTCCCTTACCACCTGGCTCAGGTCCCCATTTCTCCAGCCTCCTCATGTCTCTGCACCTGGGAGCCTGCCGTCCAGCTGGGCCCTGCCTGCACTCCCATTGGGAAATGACTGGAAGACTTTATTGGTCAACAGGGGCAGTGAATAGTGAGGACCCCACGAAAGACCCTTCCGTATAGAGAACACACAGTCCTAGGACAAACATGCAAAACTGGCTATCTTCTAGAATGTTCCGATTGTTTCTCTTGGTGACATCTAACTTACACCCCATAAACTGGACAAAGTGCACTTACGACTTGATTAGGTGTCATTCATCATTTTGGCAAAATGCTGTCCTGAAGATAAATACAAATAAATTTTACTACCTCAGTTCCCAAAGTGTGTAGTTTGAGTCTGTTTTCCAATGAAGATGAGCTTCTCATTTACTGACTCTGGAACCCTGAGCAGCTCTCCTGTGTGTCAGAGGTTCCCATACTTTGGGATTTTCATGGAATAGTAAAATTTCATGAAGAACATGGAGACTGAGACTTCATTTTGCAAAGTAAGACTGCTTACAAAGAGCAATGGGTACCAGGGTGTGTGGAGGGCTCAGTTGGTTAAGTGTCTGACTCGATTTCAGCTCAGGTCTTGATCTCAAGGTTTCTGCAATTGAATCCCGTGTCCAGCTCTGTGTCGGGCTCTGTGCTGACAGTGCAGAGCCTGCTTGGGATTCTCTGTTTCCTTTTCTCTCTGCCCCTCCCCTGCTCCTTCTCTCTCTCTCTCTCTCTCTTTCAATATAAATAAATAAACATTTAAAAAAAAAAGAAGAGCAACAATTCCTATTTCTTTTGTCATCACAAAGCATGTTTAATTTTAATTACTTAAAGTAATTAATTTTATGTTAATTATTTAATTATTTATAATGTCACTTTAAAAAAGAAGAATAGATTGAAAAAATGAGGAAAGTTAGAGTCTGGGAATACTTGGCTATTTCTTTAAATTGAATAATTTAATCGTGGGCGAAAAAATAATCCAGTGGCTCTTATTTCTGTTTTCTAGATTTGTGACCAGTTTGTTCTGGGCAGTGTGGTTTTAAACTTCATTGTTATGCTTTTTCCAGAAAAAGCGGTGTATAGAAGTACAAAGAAAGCCCCACAGGCCCATTCCCATGGAATATTTAGAGGCCATGTGGGTTCCATCACCCGATGCTATAAAACTCACCTCCTGTCCCACAGGCTGGACCTCACTTTGGGAAGCACAGTGATTCTGGCTGCTCTTGAAACACGCTCACAGATCTCAGCGTTAGTAGGAAACCTGGAGTCATGCACATGTCAGACCACAGCCCTGTCATGAAACACAGGGGTCAGTGCATCTCTGTTCCATAGACACGGGGATGGAGAATGGGAAGAACAGGTTTTAATCCCTGAGTATCCTGACACTTGCCGTCTAAACTTCCCGTCCCTGTCCTTCCTTCCACATTACATAGAAGCCTGGAATCCTCATCCATGATAGCCACGTAAACATTTGTTAACACAGTTATCATGCTGCTTGCTGACATCTTTCATTTCCTGAAGACGAGCACAGTGGGAGACAAAACGATTGTGAGTCGGGATGGCCTAGGTCCCACCCAGCTTCTCCTGAGCTTCTGGCATTTGGAAGGATGGTTTGTCCTTCCATAAAGCCTGGCTTTTTATTGAAAGGCAAGAGCTCAAAGCCTGAATATTTGACTCTTATTTTCATCTCTCCTTTACTACACTTCCCAAGGCAATGGATGCTTCTGGTGAATCAAGAGTGGGTTGCATAAAATAAAGTCAATAAAAATGAACATAAGCCTTCCAAAAATGTTAGCCTCATCACAGTTGAAATTGGAGGGCTGGGAGGAGAGGGGAGTGGGGAGTTAGTGTTTCATGGGGACAGAGTTCAGTTTGAGATGAGGAATGTTCTGGAAATGGATGGTGGTGAGGGTTGCAACAATGTGACTGCACTAAATGAAAATGGTTAAAAGGGGTCAATTTTGTTATGCGTATTTCATCACAGTAAAAAGCAATTCAACTTGCTTCCCAGTGAGCAGGTGAGTGTGGGAAGTTGTTTCCCTCTCTCCTGGAAAAAGAACAAGCAACAAGTCGGGCACGATGGTGGCGTGTGGTCTCAGGAGGGCAGTGCTGACCTCCTGGGGTCCAGCTCCCTGGTGCAGTCCTGTGAGTGTGACCAGCCAGCTGGGACCTTCTGCTGCCCCACCTGTCTGGATCACAAGCTCTGAGCAAGCAGGGGTGCAGCAGGCTGTGTATCTTCCCTGCAACAGCATATTTCCTGTCCGGCCCCTGGAAATACATGTGTGGTGTGTATATTGCCCTATGGTGCCTGGAAAAGGCTGCTGTGGGCCCACATTTCACCTGTGTTCAACCCAAGCCCTGTGTGGCTGGGGCAGGATCTTCTCCTGTACAGATGATTATAGGCACCAAGCCTGACGTTTCTAGTAACACCATTTGGCACAGGTTGGATTGGATATTGCCCAGGCTGCTGGGATTCCTCTGAACTCATTGAGCCTCCACTATGTGAATCAGGGGGCATCAACTGAGAAGAGTTCCCTTTGCAACAGGAAAGCATACAAGTCAGGTGGAGGAGACTAGAGGGTGGGGAAGTAGTCCAGACACAGGAACCCAAAGCTGAGCGCACGTGGCTGGTATGACAAAAATGTCTTAGCCCATTAGAGAGTCTGACATTTTCTTTAATTGTCTGTAAACCTTTATCCTTGTTAATGGCTGAGTAGAACTAGAAGAGAACTATCATATTTCACTATTCTTCTTAAAATAAAATGTGACTTGTAAGTACTCAAGTAAAATCTAGTCTCTTTGTTTCTTTAAGGAGCTTCTCCTCCCCATACCTGTACAAGTGTCCTGGAGTCTTAGGGACAACTGTATTTGCTGCCCTTTGTCATCCCAGGATGTGTGACCTGATCATTTTGTGGCCAAAGGCAGTGCCTGAGAATCTTCCAGAGCCACCCGTTCTAGGCCCAAGCCATGCACAGCCTGAATGCAAGCAGACTCCTGCCCTTGGCCTTTGAGAACCCCCTGCCCTTTCCCAGTATTGGGGAGACACTTCTCCCTTCTCGTCCATAGACAATGGACACTTCATACCTTGATGACAGTGACCTTAAAGGACATTTTCCTTTTGGGCCCTGGGATTAGGACACCCTTTTTCTCTCTTCAAAGCTTGGTGCTCAAGACTCTTGTGGACTCAGGAATTGTATTCAGGATGTCAAATGCTGAACAGTGACTCTTTCCTCTTTTTGTTCCTGCTATTCAAATCCTGATCTTCTGTGGGACAAAGATGTCCCTGACTGTAGAGGGGTCATGTCCCCAGAAAAGAAACATAAGCCTGAAAAGAACACTGACATTTCTGAAAGTATCACTGTCATGTGTAACATAGGTCTGCAGGCCGCTACAGGGCCTCTCTCAACATCTGATACAGTCTTCCCTCAGCCCTGACAACCACACCTCAGAACCTACTCTAGAAGAAATAACTCAGGGGTGGAGGAGTTTTCTGCTAGGACAAGAGAGTTGTGGTTCCTGGGGGGAGAAGGGAGGATCTCCCCATGAATCAGTGCAAGTCACAAAGGAGGCACTTTCCAGAAATGTTGAATGGACACAGTGACAGAGGGTTAGGGACTGTGCCAGGGGTAATGATGTGGGGCCCCAGGGAGGACTGTGGTCCCTTGGTTGCTGTCCCCAGGACTGCAGCATAGATCATTAGCTGTTGTCCTCTGCATTCTCTTTGATTATCTTTAATGACTGCCAGCCTTCAATCCCGGGGCTGGTTCTACTGTGTGGTGCTATGTGCTATGTGCTGGCTAGTGCAGAATTAATTCTATGAGAGAAGGTAGGCTGCTAATATTCTATCAACATGATGGTAATTTTTATCTTTATTTTCAAGGCTTCAGGACTTCTTCACATAGTTCCAGAGTTCTTGACCATGATTGTGCTGTACTGGCTATCAAATATTATGCTCTCAAGTTTGAATTTAGAGGCCTTGATCATTAAACTTCTTTGTCTTCAGTGGGACTTCATGGCTAAATGTCAGTTCACCTTTCCACACATCACTTCTGAGACAATCCTGGGTGATCCTGATAGTTGTTAACCAGCAGAGTGTGACCCCAAATCCAACAACCATAATGGGGGCCTCTCAGCCCTGGCACCTCTGGCAATCAGATGATACCCATGGGTCCTGTCTCACAATAATGCTCTCAAATGTTTGAAATAAAATACATGTACTAACAAGGTAACTGGATATTGAAATATATTTATCAAAATATATCAATCAAATTGGGTAACATGATAATATGTGTACCTCCAGTGGGGGATCTTCTAAGTGTTCTAACTTCAAAATAGTGACAAGAGTAAATACTTTTATAAGATATCTAGACCAACCATAATTGATATGAAATATCTGATTTCCTATGATGACAAAGTCATGGGTACTGTAAATATTACTCTGATTTGTTGGTGACATATATAGTTGAAGGGAATGTTAATTTTTAGTCAAGAACAGTAAAAAGAATCATTTCTTCCCTACAAATTCATGGCCTTTGTCATGAATTGTATTCTGCCCCAAATTCATATGCTAAAGTCTAATGCCCAATGTGACCTTGTTTGGATAGAAAGCATTTTAAGATGTAATTGATGTCAAATGAGGCCATAGGGTCAGGTCCTAATATGATAGGTTGGTAACTTTGTAAGAACATGAACAGAAACAGATCTCTCTCTCTCTCAGTCTGTGTCTTCCTAGCTCACATAGCAAGGAAAGGCCATTTGAGGACACCACAAGAAGCTGGCCATGTACAAGACAGTAAGAGAGCTCTTACCATAAAGCCAATCCTCTATCACATTCAGCTTGAACTTTCAAGCCTCCAGAACTGTGAGACATAAATTTCTATTATTTCAGCCACCCAGTCTGTGATATTTTGTTATGGTAGCCTGGCTAGCCAAAGACAGTTTAAGACAGGCTAAGACTAAGAAAGGACCCACCCCTATCTCCCCTCTTTGCTTCTAGACCTGTAAATAGAGTCTAGTCCCAACAGGCCCCTAAAGGTGAGGTATGAAGTGTGACCCATGAGGAGGTGCACTATACTCCAAAGGAACTACTCGAGTTTTCTAACTTATGTAACCAACTCTGGGGAACATGTATAAGAATGGATCTTAAGGGAGTGAGGCAGTGGGGAGAAGAACATATACTTGGATAAGAATGAATTCATTGATGTGAATTCATATCTCTTCTCCCTAAGAAGAGGTTCTGCATTTAATGTTGCAGCTTGGGTCTAGCAGTTTGTTTGGTTGGTTGTGATACACGGACCAAAAGATCCATAGTGAGTGAGTTGGAAATGCCGGACCTGCCCTGGTTTAATGTAGAGGCAGGGATTCACAGGTATAGGAAGGTTGGAATGTTAGATTGGATTTATCACTTAAGACATTCACACCCACACTGGGAGGATGCAGAAGACGTATTTTTACCACCTTGTGAGAAATGAATTTGTGACAGGCCCAGTGGCAACACTCAGCAGCCCAAGGCAGGGCCGGTGCCATCACTGTGATGGACAGCAGAGTCAGAGCAGCAATCAGAATTGTCTGCCTCATGCACACCTGTGGTGTTGGCTGGTTGATCACAGTGTTCCTAGAACTAAAATAGATAAAAAGACTGCTAAATTTTAATGAAACAGAAAAATTCCAAGTCAAGTGAACAAGAAGCTACCCTGAATCACAAAACAGAAGATAATACCTCTCAATCATTCCCAGACTTGAGTCAGTTTATAGACCCAGAACCCTTGAATGAAGGGGAGTCTAGGTCCCCCTAAGGAAGGACACTGGCACACTACCAAAAATTATCCTGTTTATCTTTCTACCAGCTATCCCCAATGTACCTATGGCATTTTACCAGGATAACTCTACATTGGAAATAATTAGACCTTCTAAGGACTACTAGACACTCTGAATTGGCACTAATTCCAGACCTCAAATATCACCATGGTCCAATAGAGTATAGGCCCATGGAA
This sequence comes from Acinonyx jubatus, assembly GCF_027475565.1. Taxonomy (NCBI): domain Eukaryota; kingdom Metazoa; phylum Chordata; class Mammalia; order Carnivora; family Felidae; genus Acinonyx; species Acinonyx jubatus. Next base: position 64,888,845 of record NC_069391.1, read on the forward strand.
GTCAGGCAATCAATGGGGTTTTGCACAGTTCCATTTCCCATTGGGCCTGATAGGTCTTGAAACCATCCTGTGGTTATTTCCCTGGTGCTAGAATGCATAACTGAAATAGATATATATAGCCATATATCTGGCAGAATCCCCACATTGGTTCCCTGATGGGAAGTGAGGATGATTATGGTGGGAGAGTCAAGTGGAAGCCACCAGAACTGCCTCTACCTGAGAAAACAACCAAAAGCAACATCACATTCCTGGAGAGGTTGCAGCGATTAGTGCCACCATCAAGTAATTTAAGGGTGCAGGTGTGGTAATTCCCACCACGTCCCTATATGCCTCTCCTATTTGGCCTGTGGAGAAGACAGATGTATTTTGGAGAACATGGGTTATCATAAGCTAAACTAGGTGGTGGCTTTAGTTGCAATGAAAACCAAATGTACTTGCATTAGTTGAGCAGATTAACACTACTCCTGGTATTGGTGAGCATCTTTGATCTGGCCAAATGCCCTTTTTCTAATCCCTGTCATAAGACAACCAGAAGCAGCTTGCTTTTAGCTAGAAAGGTCAGCAATACACTAAGCGTGTCCTACCTAAGGGATGTATACACTTTCCAGTCCTATGTCATAGTTTAGTTTCCTTGGATCATGATTACCCCTCCTTTCCAGAAGATACCACTGTGGTCCATTACACCTGTGACATTATGTTGATTGGACCTCTGAGCAAGAAGTAGCAACTTCTCCAGACATATTCATAAGACTTTTATGTGTTAGAGGATGGGAAATAAATCAGACAAAAAATCAAGAACCTCTACTTCAGTGAAATTTCTGGGTGTCCAGTGGTATGGGGCAGGGTGAGATATCACACCTAAGGGGAAGGATAAGTTGTTGCTTTTTTTTACAACCAAAACAGAGGTACAAGGTTACCTTTGGATTTTAGAGGCAACATATTCCTCATTTGGATATGTTACTCCAGCCTATTTCCTGAGTGACCCAAAATACTGCTTCTGTGAGTGAGGTAAGAATAAGGTTCAGTTGCTATTCAGGCCACTTGGCCACTTGGGTCGCATCCAATGGTGCTTGAAGCATCAGTGGCAGATAGGGGTGCTCTTTGGAACTTTTGCCAGTCCCCTATAGGTGAATCACAGCACAGACCCTGAGGATTTTAGAGGAGAACCCTACTCTCCTTTTGATAAGTAGGTCTTGGTCTACCTTATCATGCCTTAGTAGAGACGGAAAGTTTAACCACAGGTCATTAGATTACAGTGGGACCTGGGATGCCTATCATTCATGGATGTTATCTGATGCACCAAGCCATAAAGTTGGACATGCACATCAACACTCCTTCATCAGATGGAAGTGGTATGTGCACAATCAGGCCTAAGTAGGCCCTGAAGGCACAAGTAGGTTATTTACCTTAGGAAGGGGCCCAAATGCCCACGTACCCAACCTCTGCCTTCTCTTTCCAACCTGCACTTATGGCCTTACTGAGATCTCTCTATAGTCTGTTGATAGAGAAAGAGAAGACTGGGGCTTAGTTTACAGTTGGTTCTCTATGATGGGCAAGCACCACCCAAAAATAGACAACTGTAGCACTGAAGCTCCTTTGGGACATATTTGAACAGTGGGGAAGGGAGATCCTATCTGTGGACAGAACTTCTAGTGGTGCATGTAGTTTTTCCCTTTGCTTGGAAGGAGAAATGGCCAGACATGGGATTATATTCTGACTCATGAGCTTGGCTGATGGTTTAGTAGGATGACCAGAGACTTGGAAGGACCATGATTGGATAAATGGCCCCAAGGAAATTTAGGGAAAAGGTATGTGGGTAAACCTCTCTTAATGGGTAGAAAATATGAAGATATCTGTGTCTCGTGTGAATGCTTACCAAAGGGTGAACTCAGCAGAGGAGGATTTTAATAGGAGGAGTGGGTAAGATGACCTGTTCTATGAATAGCATTCAGCTTCTTTCCCCAGCTACCCCATTCATTGCCCAACAGGCCCATGAACAAAGTGGCCATGGTGGCAGGGATGGAGGTTGTGCATGGGCTCAGCAACATGGACTTCTACTCACAAAGGTAACCTGGCCATGGCACTGCTGAGTGCCCAATCTGCTGGCAGCAGAGACCAACACCGAGTCCCTGATATGACACCATTCTCCAGGGTGATCAGCCAGCTACATGGTGGCAGGTTGATTACATTGGACCACATCTGTCATGGAATGGGCAGTCTTCTGTTCTTCCTGGAACAGTCTGAATACAGCAGATTTGCCTTCCTTGCACAAAATGCTTCTGCCAAAACTACAAATCCATGGATTTGTAGAATGCCTTATCCACAGTCAGGGTATTACACACAGCATTTCTGTGTTCAAGGACCACACTTTGCAGCCAATGAAGTGCAGTAATGGTCCCATGCTCATGGAACTCATTGGTATTATGTTCCCTGCCATCCAGAATAGCTGGCTTGATAGAATGGTGGAATGACCTTTTGAAGGCTCAATTACAGTGCCAACATGGTGGCAATACATTTAAAGCTAAGGTAAGGTTCTCTAGGAGTTTGTATGTGGTGTGAATCAGCATCCAATATGGTGCTTTTTCCCCAACAAACAAGATAAAAAGGTCTGAGAATTAAGGGGTGGAAATGGAAATGGCACCACTCACTATTACCTCTAGTGACCTACTAGTAAATTTTTGTTTATTGTTCTTATAACCTTATGCTCTTCTGGCCTAGATATCTTAGTTTAAGAAGAAAATAGTGAAGTCACACAACAGTGAAGCTATTGGTGTGGAAGTTAATACTACCTCCCAGCCACTTTGGGTTCCTCATGCCTCTGAGTCAACAGGTAAAGAAGGAGCTCATTTGTGTGAATGTTCCTTACTTGCTACTCCGCAGTGGAGGTAAGGAAGGGTATGTCTGGAATACAAGAGATCTCTCTGGGTGGCCTATTATTAAGGTCAATGGAAAATTACAACAGTCCAATCTAGGCAGGACTAATAATGGCCTGGACCCATAAGAGATGAAGGTTAGGGTCACCATATCGTGTAAAGAACCACAACTAGCTCAGGTGCAAACTGAAGGTTAAGGAAATACAGAATGCCTAATGGAAGAAAGTAGTTATAAATACCAGCTATGTAGGACCACGTGACCAGTGCCAGTGATGGAGACTGTAATCGTCATGAGGATTTCCTTTCTATTTTGTTATGAATACATTTCTGTTTGTGTATATGTGCGTGAGCATAGAATATTAAATTTTAATTTAATTTAATTTTTTAGAGAGAGAGCAAGGGAGCAAGTGTGGGAGTGGGGCAGAAGAAGAGAGAGAGAGAGAGAGAATCCCACAACCCTGGGATCATGACCTGAACTGAAATCGAGAGTCGGTCACTCGACTCACCCAGCCACCCGTTTAATTTTTATTTTATTTTATTTATTTATTTTTTTTATATTTTTATTTATTTTTGAGACAGAGCATGAGCAGGGGAGGGGCAGAGAGAGAGGGAGACACAGAATCTGAGGCAGGCTCCAGGCTCCGAGCTGTCAGCACAGAGCCCGATGTGGGGCCCGAATCCACAGACTGAGAGATCATGACCTGAGCTGAAGTCGGACGCTCAACCGACTGAGCCACCCGGGCGCCCCTTTAATTTTTATTTTAATTCCAGTATAATTAGCATACAGTGTTATATTAGTTTCAGGAGTACAATAAAGAGATTCAACAATTCTGTATATTACTCAGTGCTCATCAAGATGAGTGTACTCTTAATCCCATTTACCTATTTGACCCATCCCCCACACCCTCCTCCCCTCTGGTAACCATCTCTTTGTTCTTTATAGTTAAGAATCTTTTTGGGGGGATTGCCTCTTTTTTCCCCCTTTGTTCATTTGGTTTCTTAAATTCCACATATGAGTGAAATCATGTAGTATTTGTCTTTCTCTGACTGTCTTATTTTGCTTAGCATTATACTCTATAGCTCTATCCATGTTGTTGTAAATGACAAGATTTCATTCTTTTTTAATGGCTCAATATATTATGCCTTAATATATACATATCTTGAGTCATATATGTATACATATATATACACACACACATCCATATATATAAGTTTGTATTTATACATATTATGTATGTATACATTTATATACATATTATAAATATATATATAAAATAGAAGCAGCCCAAGTGTCCACTGATAGGTGAACGGATAAAGAAGATGCAGTACACAACAGTGCATGAGTGTTTTTTTTCCTCCACATCCTCATTAATGCTGGTGGTTTCTTGTGTTTTTGATTTCAGTCATTCTGGTAAGTTGTGAGGTGATATCTCTTTGTAGCTTTGATTTGCATTTCCCTGATGATGAGAGATGTTGAGCATTTTTCCATGTCTGTTGACCAGTTGAATGTCTTCTTTGGAGAAATGTCTGTTCATGTCTTCTGCCCATTTTTTAAATCAGATTATTTGTTATTTGGGTGTTGAGTTCTGTAGGTTTTTTATATATTTTGGATACTAAGCCTTTACTGGATATGTCATTTGCAAATATCTTCTCCAATTCCATAGATTGCCTATTAGTTTTGTTGATTGTTTGCTTTGCTGTGCAGAAGATTTTATTTTGATGTAGTCCCAATAGTTTATTCTTGCTTTTGTTTCCCTTGCCTCAGGTGTCATATGTAAAAATGTCAGTGAAATTAGTGCCTGTGCTCTCTTCTAAGATTTTTATGGTTCCAGGTCTGGTATCCATTCAGGACCTTAATCCATTTTGAGTTTATTTTTGTATATGGTGTAAGTAAGTGTTCCAGTTTCATTCTTTTGCATATTGCTGTCCAGTTTTCCCAACACCATTTGTAAGAGATTCTTTTTCTCATTGCAAGTTCTTGCCTTTGTCAAAGATTAACTGACCATATAATCATGGGTTTGTTTCTGGACTTTCTATCTTGTTCTATTGATCTATGTGTCTATTTTTGTGCCAGTACCATACTGTTTTGATTACCATACTGTTTTGATAACTACAGCTTTGTAGTATAACTTGAAATCTGGAGTTGTGATACTTCCAGCTTTAATTTTCCTTTTCAAGATTGGTTTGGCTATTCAAGGTCTTTTGTGGTTCCATACAAATGTTAGGATTGTTCATTCTAGCTCCGTGAAAAATGCTGTTGGTATTTTGATGGGATTGCATTAAATATGTAGATTGCTTTGCGCAATATGGACATTCAAACAATATTTTTTCTTCTGATCCATGGAATATCTTCCATTTGTTTATGTCATCTTCAATTTCTTTCATCAATGTTTTATAGTTTTCAAAGTAGAGGTCTTTCATCTCCTGCTTAAGTTTATTCCTAGGTATTTTATTGTTTTTGGTGCAATTGTAAATTAATTTGTTTCCATAATTTCTTTTTTCTGCTGCTTCATTGTCAGTGTATAGAAATATGACAGATTTCTGTACATTGATTTTGTATCCTGTGAATTTACTGAATTCATCTATCATTTCTCTAGTAATTTTTGGTGGAGTCTTTAGGATTTTATTATGTCATCTGCAAATAGTTAAAGTTTTACTTTTTCCTTACTGATTTATTACTTTTTCTTGTCCGGTTGGTGTGACTAGGACTTCCAGTACTATGTTGAATAAAAGTAGTGAGAGTGAACATCCTTGTCTTGTTCCTGACCTTAAGGGAAAAGCTCTCAGTTTTTCACCATTAAGAATGCTATTAGCTGTGGGTTTTTGTACATGACCTTTATTATATTGAGATATATTCCCTCTAAACCTACTTTGTTGAGGTTTCTTTTTTTTAAATCATGAATAGATTTACTTTGTCAAAGATTTTCCTGCATCTACTGAAATGATCATATGGCTTTTACCCTTTCTTTTCTTGATGTGATGTATCACATTCATTGATTTGTGAATATTGAACCATGTTTGCATCCCAGGATTAAATCCCACTTGACCATGGTGAATGAGTTTTTATGTATTGTTGGATTTGGTTTGCTAGTATTTTGTTGAGGATTTTTGCATATGTTTATAATAGATATTGATCTGTAGTTCTTTTTTTTATGTGTGTGGTGTCTTTTGTTTTGGTATCAGGGTAATACTGGCCTCATAGAATGAATTTGGAAGTTTTCTTTTCTTTTCTATTTTTGGGATAATTTGAGAAGAATAGGTTTTAACTCTTCTTTCAATGTTCAGTAGAATTCACTGTCTGGTCCTGGACTTTTTTTTGTTGGGAGTTTTTGATTATTGATCCAATTTCATTATTGGTAATTGGTCTGTTCAAATTTTCTATTTCTTTCTGATTCATCTTTGGGAGGTTATGTGTTCCTAGGAATTTATCCATTTCTTCTAGGTTGTTTAGTTTGTTGGCATATAATTTTTTGTAATATTCTCTTACAATCTTTTCTATTTCTGTGGGATCAGTGGTTATTTCTCCTCTTTCATTTCAGATTTTGTTTATTTGAGCTCTCTCTCTTTCTCTCTGTGATGAGTTTGGCTAAAGGTTTATCAATTTTGTTGATGTTCTTAAATGAACCAGTTCCTGGTTTCATTTATCTATTCTATTGTTTCCTTGTTTTTAGTTTCTATTTTGTTTGTTTCTGTTCTAATCTTTATTTTTTACTTCTTTCTACTGGTTTGGGGTTTTGTTTGTTCTTCTTTTTGTAGATCCTTTAAGTGTAAGGTTAGATTATTTACTTGGAATTTTTCTTCCTTCTTGATGTAGGCCTGTACTGCTGTAAACTTCCATCTTAGAGCAGCTTTTGCTGCATCCCAGAGATTTTGGAATGTTGTATTTTCATTTTCATTTTCTCTATGTATTTTTAAATTTCCTCCTTTATTTCTTGGTTAACCTGTTCATTGTTTAGTAGCATGTTATGTAAACTCCATGTATTTGTGGTCTTTCCAGGGTTGTTGTTGTTTTTTTTTTTTTTTTTTTTGTGATCGATTTCTAGTTTCATAGCATTGTTTTCAGAGAAGATGCATGGTATGACTTTGACGTTTTTGAATTTGTTGAGACATATTTTGTGATCTATTCTGGAGAATATTCTATGTGTACTTGAGAAGAATGTGTATTCTGCTGTTTTAAGATGGAATGTTCTGAATATATCTGTTAAATTCATCTGGTCCAAGGTGTTACTTAATGCCACTGCTTCCTTGTTGATTTTTCTCTTTGGACGATCTGTCCATTGATGTAAGTGGGGTGTGAAAGTCCCCTACTATTATTAGATTACTATCAATTAGTTCCTTTATGTTTGTTATTAACTGCTTTAGGTATTTGGGTGCTTCCATGTGGGGTTCATACACATTTATAATTGTTAATATATTCTTATTGGATTATTCTGTTTATGATTATATAGTATCCTTCTTTGTCTCTTGTTACAGTCTTCGTTTTAAAGTCTATTTTGTCTGGCTTTCTTTTTATATCCATCTGCATGATAATTGTTTCTCTATCCTTTCACTTTGAATCCGCAGGTGACTTTATGTCTGAAATGAGTCTCTTGCAGGCAGTATATAGAAGGATCTTGTTCTTTTATCCATTCTGTCCCACTATGTCTTTTGATTGGAGTGTTTAGTCCATTTAAATTCAAAGTAATTATTGATAGATATGTACTTATTAGTATTTTGTTACTTATTTTATGTTTTGTTGTTGCTGTTTTTCTCTGTTCTTTTCTTCCCTTGCTCTCTTCTCTCATGAGTATTTGGCTTTCTTTAGTGATATACTCAGATTCCTTTCTCTTTATTTTTGCTTATCTATTACTGGTTATTAATTTGTAGCTACCTTTATTCTGCACATAGCAGTTCATATTAAGTTGATGGTTGCTCAAATTTGAACCCATTCTTGACTCCTCTCCCTCCACACACATTTTAAATATATGGTGTCATACTTTACACCGTTTTATTTTGTGAATTTCTTAACTGATTTTTACAGATATACTAATTTTTTACTGCTTTTGTGCTTTCCACTTCTCTTACTTTTACTTATGGGCTTTCCTTTTCACTCAAAGAGTCACCTTTAACATTTCATGTAAGTCTGGTTTAGTGGTTATGGATTCCTTTAACTTTTGTTTGTCTGGGAAACTTTTTATCTTTCTTCTATTCTGAATGATAACCTTGCTGGATAGAATATTCTTGACTATAGATTTTTTCCTTTCAGCACTTTGAATATATCATATATCATGGTATTTTTTGTTGATTTTCATTATACTATTTACTTATCAAGGAGATAAATACATATCATTCCAGAACCTTATCTCCTCTTTGGGGAAAGGAATTAGTGCTTTTTCATTGCATCAGCTTAGTTGAGCCATGTTAGGCAGAATTATGCCTCATATCCCAGGAAGATTTCCTGCCCCAGGGCACAGATTTGAGGTCAGGGCCACATGACCTTACAAACCTTATGCTCTTTTGTGGTAGACAGACGCTTATGATATTACAAACCTGCATGAGAAACTGGCTTTGGGGACCATCTCACTCTGTGCTGCTGCCATTCTAGCCCCCTGCCATCTTGATGACCCAGCTGACTACCTACAGGCCCCCTCCTTCACTGCAGGCTCCTCTCAGTATTGGTTAAGGGGACAGAGCCTTGTGACAGGCCCATGGCAATGACAGTCTTCATGTGACTATCATTGCTGTCTGCAGATGTGGAGCTATTGCTAACAGTCTGATTTCTGGATACCTCACTGGGGGGTTAATAATAAATAAGCAATAATACATTTGTGCTCACAGTTAATAATAAATAAGCAATAATACATTTGTGCTCAGAAAAAAATCATGTGATTGGGATGTGAAGGAAGAATGACACCAGTTCATATTTTCCTGAGACTGCTAGAGAGTTGTTCTTCATTGAACCTGTATACATCTAAAATAGAGATAAGGAAGAAAAGAGGAAGACTATATGCTTTCTATTCACTTAGACTGGTTTGTACATGGCCACTTGTGGCAAAAAGTGACATGCCACATGATTCTATTTTAAGAATTGATTACCCACTACAGATCATTATAGACAGTACTAATCTGTTGTTGTTTTTTTTTAAATATTAAAGACAAAGCAAAAACTCTCGTAATGAGTTGAGTTCTACCATAGAGAAGTCCTCAGAACAATTTGAATCTGTAGATTCCCAACTAACACATCCAGTGTGGGCTAGGATGGGTGTGTGGGGGAGAACTCTCACACACTGTGTGAAGATATAAATTGGCTTAGGATTTTTAGATGGCAATTAGAAGATATCTGCAAAATTTTAATGAGAATACTAATTGATTTAGTATGTTCCCCAAGAATCTAAAGAAGTATCCACACACATGTACAAGAATATTTGTACAACACTTATATTGGAAAAATATCAATCTGAGGACAGGTCAACATCCCCCACCAGATATGTCCCCATGGTAGAATTCCACATAACCATATAAAAGAACCACATAGATCTACATGTACTGACATAAAGGATGAACATGCTATATGATTGAGTGAAAGTAAGTGGCATATAAGTTTTAATCTGATATACATGAAAAAAGAAATCACACAGTTTAATTTATTCCTTCCTTAGGCAATGGATTACATAGAAAAAATGCCTGATAAACATCGTACAGGCTATTTTTTTTTTTTTATTTCCACTAATCCCTCTGCTGCTCCAAGTTAAGCTTTGATGTCCAGAATCCCTTCAAGTTTTTTCAGCTTCTATCCTGTCCGGTGGAGAAGAGCAGCCATCTTCATCTCTCACGCCAAACAATCCTGTTCTTGGGCCTTAAAAGGGAATCCCAGAAGAGTAGTGTTGTCTGTCCATCCAGCCCTATGGAGGCTTGCACCCATATGTGGAAATCAGGACTCATCTCTTAGCCATGCATAAAGTCTGTCTTAGTTTGTGCAAGTGGGCTGTTGGCAGAGTACCATTGGCTAGGGGGCTTATAAAGAACAGACTTTCTTTCTCAAAGTTCTAGAAGCTGAAAGTCTGAGATGAAGGCAGTCATTCAGAGGCAGACAAAACCTGAAGTTGCGTCACCTGGGGAAACACATTTGTGCCGAGTGGCCAAAGGAAGTGTCTATCATGGAAATTACATTCCTTTCAGATTTGGACTAAGTGTCCACCCAAATTTACTTAAAGTCTGCAGGTTTTGTTAGTGTTTGAGTTTTCTGGAATTAAATATTGAAAAGCATTTATATAATTGACCACAACTCAAAATTAACAACTGAGCACTTGGAGCAGAATTATCCAGCAACCCTGCTGCTTTTGTTGTAAGACACCTACACAAGTATGTCAGCCATCATGAAGCAGGCACATAAACACCAGTGAACAGTGTACCACAGAAATGGTCTCTGCTTGATGGAAGCATTGGGACAAAACTGAGAATAGATTAATTTGAGGTGAAGTCTTTGAGTCACAGCTACCTTCAACTTTCTTAGGTGGTCAAATTGAGATTTAATTTAAATTGCTAAGGTGTTCCCTTCAGGGTACTTGATCTCTTCTCTGCTGCTCAGCAGGAATTGATTGTCCTGATCATGTACCCTTCATTCCAAATGATGGAATCCAGCAATTTTGCTGTACTTTCTCAGTGAATGAGCCATAAAGAGAAAAGCCGTGTGGCTGGCATTTCCATCTCACTAGACATTGCTTTAGAATAGGGAATAAATTACAAAGAAAGTGATCAAGGATTATAAGACCCCCATCGAGTGGCCAGATGACAGCATTTGCTAAGCTTCATTTGTCTGGCAAATCTATAAAGGTGGTGTGGGAGATACAGGGAATGAAGGGTAGAAGGATTGCAGACACCATAGCATAGAATTGTAATGCCTTCAGAATGCACTGGGATAGGGGTACCTGGGTGGCTCATTCTGTTAAGCATCTGACTCTTGATTTCAGCTCAGGTCATGATCTCGTGAATTTGAATCTCACATCAGGCTCTGCACTTTGTTAGCTTGGAAACTACTTGGAATTCTCTCTCCCTCTCTCTCTGCCTCTACCCCACTCATGGTCTCTTTCTCTCTCAAAGTAAATGAATAAATAAACTTTAAAAATTAAAAAAAATCTCTAACCTACTTACAACTCACACCAACAAATGTGAATTTAATTATGCACTAGTTGTATAAATGAAGGAAACAGCTTCAAATACCAGATTTCTGAAAACTTAACATTTTTTAAAAATTCTAAAATATTCTGAGAAACAAGATTTTACTTAAAGGATTCACTATCTCCAATAATTTGGTGTCCTGGACCATATAAGTAATCTAAATAAATGGTAAACATTTTAAAGAAAAATTTCCCCAAGATGCATAAATATTATAAATCCTTGAAAGCCAGCACTATTGTGCAGTTTTTATTTTGTATGGGAAGACTTCGGTCATATAGTTCAGTAGAGATGAGTTCCCTCACAGCAGAGGAGAGAAACGGGCTTTCCAAACAGAAAAGTCAAATACAGAAGAAAAAACAGCTTTCCCCCTGAAGGAATGTCTGTTCCTGGGTCTCCCCTGCTTTTGCTCCTTCCCAGCAGGTGCACACATCTTAGCTTCCCTGGGAGATGGTCTAACACTCCACTCAGAAACACAGACTAAGGATCTAGGGGATTTTTTATTGGCTTACGAATAAAATGTGAAATCAGTAACGAATGGTTCTCCTACAGCTTTAAATACGGAAAATGTTATTTAAATCCTGTGTCAGCTGAGTATTTTATAATAATTTGCAGAAGAAAGTAAGGAAGATCCTGAGCTTCACAGGAGCTCATCCTGAGTTTGGACCGCTCTGTCTGCTAATGGCTGCCCTGTGGTTTCAGGTGAACCCAGGCTGCAGGCACTGGTGACCAGAGAAGCTGGAGGTCAGGCTTTCCTTTCCCAGGTGATTTTCAGAGGGAGGCTTACTGTTGCCTCTTATTTCTACCACATCATCAAACACAGATAGTAGTCTATTTGGAGCACAGCTCTAGGGACAATAGATTCTTGGCTACTTTCTAAAGATTTTTTTTTTTCATAGAAAAGGCAGGTGTCTGCTCAATATCCTGATACAGATTTCCAATTTTTACAATGTAACTTTCATTTTTTGACTTGATCTTCACAATTTTGTGCTAACAAAGTTTTTATTGATGTAACTATCATTTGCATAGAGTAAAATCAACAGAGCTTAAATGTATAGGTTGTTAAGTTTTGATAAATGTATAACACCCATGGACCTGTATCTTCCACATCAAGGTATAAAAATCCCCATCATTCTAGAAAGTTCTGTTGTGCTCATTTCCAGCCAATACTTCCCCTGTAACTAACTGCTGCTCTGATATCTATCACCATAGATTAATTTTGCCTGTTTAAATTCCATTTAAGAGACTTCTATAGTATGTTTTTTCTCGTATGTTCTTTCTTTTTCTTGATATAGTATTTTTAAGATTCTTCTGTGTTTTTGCATATAGAGATAGTTTGTTCTTTTTATTTTTATTTTATATTTTAACATTTATTTATTTATTTATTTATTTATTTATTTATTTATTTTTTGTTTTGAAAGAGAGCCAGAGTGAGTGTGTGAGCGGGGGAGGGGCACAGAGAGAGAGGGAGAGATTGGATCTCAAGCGGGCTCTGCACTGTCAGCATGAAGCCTAATGCCAGGCTTGAACCCACAAACTGTGAGGTCATGACCTGAGCCAAAATCAAGAATGGGATGCTTAGCCACCTCAGCCACCAAGGCTCCCTGATAGTTTGTTCTTTTTAATGTTTGAATATGAATGTACTATAGTGTGTTCCTTTATTCTTCTGTGGATGGACACCTCTCCATGTGTTTCTAATTGGGAGCTATTAAGAATAAAGCTGCTGTGAGGCTGGTACAGGACAGCCCACTTACCGGGTGGTGTACCTGAAGTGATGCCACATTGTGTCACCCAATAGAACCTGACCCCTGTGGGCTACAAGATCATCCTTGGAAGCCAGGCACACATCCATCCCAGTGCAGTTGATCAAAGCTTTCCCTTCTTATAGTTGCCCAGAGTGGGGCAGTGGGAGATGTGGGCTGTGCCTAACACCCCAAAAAGATGGGGTAGTCTGGGAAAGAGAAATGAGGGTGGCATCCAGGTGGCCTCTGGGCCTGCAGTGACCTTGTCTAGATTTCCCATCACCCTTTGTTCCCCAAGTCCCACAGACCTACACAGGGTTCCCCTTTCACAAAGGATTTGGAAGTGGCCACTGCGGAGAACATCCTGTCGTATGGAGGTTTCCTGAATGTTTGTGGCGGGTAATGAGGCAGAAGGGGATAAGGGTGACAGTCCCTCCCCCACCACTAGGTACATCCTAGTGTACAGGACTAAAAGGAGGTTTGGCTGCACATCTGATCAAATACAGGCTTTGATCATACAGAGTCTCTTGTCCCAGGGCTGAGGGCACAGGCTCAGGGACCATGAACATGGCTGGGGCCGTCCCTCTGTAGCTGGGAACCACCCACCCCAAGATGGATGCCAAAAAGCAAGGGTAGAAGAGGTGCTCTGTCCTCTCCTTTCCCTCCCAAGGCCCCACCTTCCCACTGGGCACCCTGAGAAAAGGGACAGCCTGTGCGTGTCCTCGGCAAGCTGGCAGGTAGAAAAGATGAGCACCTGTGGGGAGCCAGAGAGAGAAAGAATGGCAGCATCAGTGGCCATCGGTGGCTCCAAATGGGCCCTTTGGTGGAAAAAGACACTCAAGCAGCTTTAGAAAAATAAAGTCAACCTCTAAATTATTCACTAACTTTAAAGAAATGCCAATGACCAATATGAAATTATAACAGAATGCACTAATAATCAAAGATGGGAACCTCAAAAGTGTTGCATTAAGTGGAAGAAGCCAGGTACAAAAGAAAACAGACCATATGAGTCCATTTATATACAATTCTAATAATGGCAAAACCATAGTGACAGAAGGCAAATCTGTGATTGCCAGGGGCCAGGCTTGCGGTTTGTGGCTGGGTGACAAGGGACAGGAGGGAACTCTGTGGAGGGATGGATGTGGTGCATATATCACTGGACACATTTGTTAAAACTCTTCAAATGCTACATTAAAATTTGGTGAATTTTACTCTTTGTACATAATATTTCAGTAAAGCTGACATTGAAAAAGAAAAGATTTTTAATTTAAGCAAACTCATTATTTTAGACATTTTAACCCTTTGAAAAGATTTGACTCCTAGTCCAAGTCCTTCCTGTTATATTCTGTAGTTTATGAATGTGGATATGGAGGTCCAGAGAGAGAAGACGTGACTTAAAATCACATGTCCTGATGGTGGTCAAGCCACATCTGGATTCCCCAGACCTTGTGTCTTATTAGCCTTTCTCTTCTGCCATCCTTCCCTTCACATGTAAACTGTGAGCATGTCATGTCTCACATTGTCACCCGAACAAGTCACAGGCACCATAAAATATCTGGTAGATACATAGTCCTTAATGTTTGACGTATAGTAGAGGAGGAAGATAGTATTATTATATAGTATTATTTCCATTTTTCTATTGGAAGAGTAGAAGCACAGAGAGCTCAACTTACATGCCTGAGGGCACACAAGTTAGTCCCACTTCGGTTTTCAATTGTATGATGGATGAGTAATTCTTACCTCATATGGTTGTTGCAAGGAGTGAATTAAATTAAATCAACCCTGTATGTGGAGTGCCTGGTGCATGAGTTCTCAATATACCATAAATGATGTTAACAGCAACATTTACGGTAATAAACATGATAATTATGAACACTATGGTGGACGTAATAATACTTGGATTTTATGATAGTAAAGTTGAAATTAGAACACTTTCCAAAGATATGCAAATGAACTGGTTTACAAGTTGTGAGGAAATGGACATTCTCAATTACTACAGTTGGGAGTGCACATTGGAATAAATACTTTCAGCAAGTAGTTCCATTTTAAAATTGTTTTTAAATGATATTTGTGCACATCTCCAAAGATACATGTGCAAGATGTTCATTATAGTGTTGCAAAGGAAGAACAAAGATGATCTAAATGCTCATCAGGAGGTGAAAAGGAGAATGTTAAAGGAATACTCTCTGTATTGAGCTGATGGATAGAGAGCATGGACCAGGAAGGATGTCCATGCTATAGTACTGGATCTGAAACAGAAGAGTTTGTAGAATTGATACCATTTATGATCCTAGACATTTTGCTAATTCCTTCAGTTGTGGGTGGGAGATGGATTCTGTACCCATTATGTTCAAAAGAACATTTTTTCCCCCTGAGAAAGAACTCTAAGGTGGTGATGGCGTTTGACTAAACCTTCAAGGACTGAGGGGCATGTGGCTGGTTCAGTTGGTGGAGCATGCGACTCTTGATCTTGGGGTTGAGTGTGAGCCCCATGTTGGGTGTAGAGATTCCTTAAAAATAAAATCTTAAAAAGGACCTCAAAGCCTGCACCAAATGCCACTGCCTGTCCTCTAGGATCAGAATATCAGCCCCTGTTTTCTCTGTGAACACAGAGGGACCTGCAAAAGGTGAATAGTGAGGTCGCCACAGGGACTCACTGGGTGGGTGAGGGGGTCAAGGAGTCCCTTCACTTGAAAATTAAGACCACACAGCAGGTAACAAATGAATGGGCTAGAGCTGAACCAGGTGGCAGACACTGGGTCCTGTGGCACATTTGATCCACGAGGGAGGGCACTACATAGCCTTGGTTGGAATGTCTTCTATTTCACGTGGTTCAGGACTTCTCTTTTTTATGATAAAATCTGGAGCCTCTCTCAGGCTCCCCCTATCACCCTATCAGGGGGATGGGATGGCTACATTGAAACCTGGGGACCCGCAAAGTGAGAAACTGCCAAAATTTTAGGTCAATGCTGTGGAAAGAAAGTGTAGAGCTATATATTATCTAAAGGGAATGTTTGCCTGCTGCTCCACTGGATGCAAGCTCCCCCAGTGCAGGGAGTGTTATCAGTGTTTGTTCTTCTTTGATTCCTTAGTGCAGGGCTAGACATAAAAGGGACTCAATAAGGATTCATAGAATGAATGAATGGCAAAACATCATTTCCTGCACCCAGTCATTGTACTGTCATTATCCTGAGCTCCTGCCCTTCCTTCTCCAACACTTTACGCAATATCCCCAGGAGGAACAGAGTGCAGGTCATTTGCAAAGGAAGAGATGGAGAGGACCCCCAGTCTTGCTGATCTGGCTAGAGAGCTATTGGTAAGAGCAAGGGCCAGTTTATGTCACTCTGAGGTCAGGCCTGGCACTCTTGACCCCTGCTGTGTAAATTAAGCCTCAACTCCTCAAGATCCTTGTCTCACACCTACCACTTTCCCTGGGATGGAATGGAAACATGTTTTACAATTCTGTCACCTTTTCGGGGGGATTTCAAATCCATTTACAGGTTCAGGTGAGCACTGAGGTCATAATGAGATAAAACACCGAGCTCCCCAGAGCCAGGCTCTCCACTTGGACTTTGATGCTTGCTCACCTGGCATTAGGCTGAAAGGAGAAGACAGGTGAGCCATGCTGGCGCCCTCAGCTGGACCTCCACATTTTCCTGTCCCACCAGCTTCCAGAGGGGTGATTCGATATTTCTTGGCCTAATTTTAGATGTGGGGCACATTTGGTATAAAAAGAGGCCATACTGTCTCCAGTGCATTTGTATCACATTCCAAGAAAGAAGGAAGGCCATTCTTTGGAGCAGCCCCTGCCACCCAGCCTCTTGTCTGGCTGTTGCCTAGGCGTGCAGGTGTTCATACAGTGGCAGCTTAGTCCCCCTGCACAATCTTATGGAGCTGGGCTATAAGGACAACTGTAAAACCCATGTATCAGCACATGTACTTAGAGATCTTGAATGACTGAATGTGTTGAAGTCCATGGTACATTAAAATTTTTTATGCTTCTGGGATTATGTGGGGCGTGAACTTCTCCACTGGCACAGGTCTGTTCATGCCAGCTCGCTCCTGCCTCTGTGTCTGCCTCCATTGAGTGGGAGTTTGAGGAGTTGGATGCTCCAAATTGCTGGCAGCATCTGTATCTGGAAATTGGTGATGAGTCCCATGACTATCCTCATAGAGTGGCCATGTTTCCAGAACACAGAAATTGAAACATATGCAGAGATATAAGTGCCTATGATCACAGTCGTGTTAAGCTGCAAAATTCTGAAAATGATTATATTTATGGCAGATTAGTTGACATAGAAGAGGTGCGAAGGACTTACATCTCCACATAGGGTTCACTTCCTAATACAGGATCCACTTCTGGCTCATGGTTTGGTAGCACTAAAGCAGTTGTCATGCTAAACTGAGTTGTGCAGAAGGAATTGGTGAAAGGTGCACGGTACTGGCCAAAAAAAGACAACCGAAAGACAGAGTTTACATGGTGCAGAAGTAGGGAGACCCTGGGCTTTCCTCATCCCCCAAACATAGCTATATTAAGGTCAGATCCCATGGAATACCCGGGAAATATATCTGTGGAGCAGCAGAAGGATCTCCACAGTTGGAGGGAGACAGTGTGGCAGATGCAAGGTGTGTGGATGTGCATTGGGGGAGAGAAAAACAGCAGTGCCGTGGAGGGAGGGAAGCCTTTCTGTGGAGAGACAAAAGGGAGAGAAAGAGAAGAGTTGAGAAAGTGTGGCGCCAAGTTTGC
The DNA here is from genome assembly GCF_027475565.1 of Acinonyx jubatus. Lineage (NCBI taxonomy): Eukaryota > Metazoa > Chordata > Mammalia > Carnivora > Felidae > Acinonyx > Acinonyx jubatus. The sequence continues at coordinate 64,906,361 of NC_069391.1, forward strand.
ACAAGAGGAAAATCTCTCTGGGCCATAGAATGGGGAGCAAGAAGTACCGAGTGTCTGCAGGGGTTTTTTTTGTGTTGTTTTGTTTTTGTTTGTTGTTTGTTGTTTTTTTCACACAGCATTTGGAGCTCAAACTCTGAGGTTTTGGAGCATGACTTTCTCTGGAGGGGATTGTGGCATGCGCTTCTGGGGAGGAGGGAGCCAGCCCTGGAATGTAGAAATCTAGAAATCTAGAAATCTCCGGGGTGCACTGGGAGAGAACAGTCCCCTTCCTGGAGTGCTTTTAGAAGAGGGGTTATTGCCTCCCCAGGGACAAAAGACCCCGCAGGCGCCAGCCAAAGGACTTTCATTAGCACCCAGAGGGAATACAACCTTTGCTGCTTTCAGCAGTGCTACACCATAGTTTCTGCACACTGTGTAGGCGTGGGGACAGCGTGGAGAGGCTCTACTCTGGAGGAGGGGAGTGGATCCACACCATGCCAAGTTCTTTAAGACTTCAGGTTTTGAATTCCAGCTGTGGGCCCAAGAAAAAAATGCAGGAGAGTTGTGGTCTGTGAGGGCTGCCTGAACAGCTGGGGGGTGGGTGTCAAGATCCCTGGTCCTGGGAGGAGAGATTGGGGTGGTGCCATTTCCCCCCCCTCCCCCCAATATCAGCATGGTGGAACTTCAGAGAGCGACACGAGGCCCCCAGTGCAGGCAGGAACCCCCAGTGCAGGGGGGATCTGCTTACACCAAACCCTATCCCCCACCCCGTGCCTGGCAACTGCTTAGTTACTGGGGCAAGACTGCTCTGAGCAGAGGCAGCAACACAGCGGATCTCTCCTCCAGACCAGCACAGCCAGCACCGCGCATGCCCCAACTGTGCAGAAAATCAAGTGTCTCAAAATGATACCCGCACTTCTGGTGGAAATAGGACCAGGCTTACTTTTTATTCTTTTTTTTTTTTTTCCTTTGGAATCAGGCAAATAGTTTCTTTCTTTCTTTCTTTTTTTTTATTTAAATTTTTTAATGTTTATTTATTTTTGACAGAGAGAGAGAGAGAGACAGAGCATGAGCAAGGGAGGGGCAGAAAGAGAGGGAGACACAGAATCTGAAGCAGGCTCCAGGCTCTGAGCTGTCAGCACAGGGCCGATGCGGGGCTCGAACTCACAATCCGCGAGATCATGAGCTGAGCCGAAGTCCGACGTTCAACTGACTGAGCCACCCAGGCACCCCAGGCAAATAGTTTCTTGTTTGGTTTTTTCATTTCCTTTTCTCTCTCTCTCTCTCTCTCTCTCTCTCTCTCTCTCTCTCTCTCTTTTGATCGGCTTTTTTATTCTTTTCTTTTTCTTTCTTTTTTCTCTTCTCCTTTTCCTTCCGCTTCCCCTCCCTCCCTCCTCCTCCTTCTTCTCCTCCTACTTCTTTTCCCTTTCTTTTTCTTTGGAATCAGCTTTATAGTTTTTTGATTCTTTGCTTGGTATTTTTTGTTCTCTTTCCTTTTCTTTCTTGTTTTTGGGCGTCAGGCTCCCTCCCCCCACTTTTTTCCAGGCTTACTTCGACAAACAAATCAAAACACATCTATTAAAGGTCCAAACACTCTCCACTGCAAGCAAGGAAGAGCTCTGCAGAGGACTGACCAGTGGGATAGAGCAGCCAAAACACAACAGCAGAGTGCACACAGCATACGCCAGAAACACTTCCTGAAGTGCCAGGCCCTGGACAGTGTATGACCTCTTTTAAAAAAATTTTTTTTAACGTTTATTTATTTTTGAGACAGAGCATGAACAGGGGAGGAGCAGAGAGAGAGGGAGACACAGAATCCGAAACAGGCTCCAGGCTCTGAGCTGTCAGCACAGAGCCCCCCGTGGGGCTCGAACTCACAGACTGTGAGATCATCACCTGAGCCCAAGTCGGACGCTTAACCAACCAAGCCACCCAGGCGCCCCTATGACCCCTTTTTAATGTAGCATTACTTTCAGCTGCAGGAAGCATCAAGAGTTTTTAAAACACGCAAGAGACAGAAACTTAGCCAAAATGGCAAGATGGAGGTATTGTCCCCGAAAGACAACCGAGAGATGTTGTTTAAAGAAACAGGCTTCAGTGTGAAGTTCTAGTCAGAAGATGTGAAGTCCTGTTATGCAGTATAGCTACTGCAACTGGAAATTATCAATAGCGGTGAAACCAGAGCAATACCTCATTGTCATTATACTACCTGGCCAGATTTTGGAGTCCCTTAATCACCAGCCTCATCTCTCAATTTCATATTTAAAGTGAGAGAATGTGGTTCCTTGAATCCTGAACACGAGCCTGCAGTAATCCACTGTGGTGCAGGCGCTGGGCAGTCAGGCACCTTTTCTCTGGTAGATGCTTGTCTTGTTCTGATGGAAAAAGGAGATGAAGTTACCAGAAATAATTGTCACTAAATGTGAGAAAATATTCAGTGGGACTTATTCAGCCACCAGATCAACTCAGATTTCCATATGTGACTACCATAGAAGGAGCAAAATTTATAAAGGGCGATTCAAATGTACGGAAACGGTAGAAAGAACTTTCTAAGGAAGACATGTCCTGCTTTTGATCATTCACTGACCAACATAATGACTGAAAAATACAGAGGGAATAGGATAGGCCTAGAAGAAAAACTGACAGGTAACAGGTATACAGGACTAAACTCTAAAATGCAGGATACTACAGAGGAGAACAGCACAAGTGTTCCACAGAAACACAGTCAAGAGGACCAAAAAACTAACATGGTTCCGAAGGTGCAGCAGATGAAACAGAGGCTAATGAGACCGAATGTAAAGGAGAAATTTTTCCCAACTTTAAAAAGAAAAACAAAGAAACAGAAGTTTTCCCTAAAAATATATTTGAAGGAAAATTCTCCCTACTTGGAGAAAATTCTCCTTATTCTACTTACTTGGACATGGTCAGGCCAAGACGGATAGACACTTAAATGGTCGTTACTTGAGTATATTCTGCAGCTATGAATTTTGAACGATTGATGTGCAAAGACCAGAAACAGACTCCAGAACCTACCTGTAGATTGCCTCCCATTTGCCTGTTTTCAAAGTAAACTTTACATCCAGGGAATGAAGAACACCACCAGCAGAAGACTTTGCAGAGCCCTCTAAGTGGATGTACTGGTAAGTTTTTTAATGTGTGTATGAAATGTAGAAAGATGTAAAAGAAATAAATCAGGAGAGACTACTTTGTACTGTATTGCCATTCCTACTGTATTTTTATACTTTTGGGGGGCATTAAGTACTTTTATTAAACAGAAAAAACATTTTTGAGCCTCTAGTCATTTCAATGCAATGTACTTTTGTAATCACATAAGAACTTCAGCCTTGGGGCACCTGGTAGCTCAGCTGGTTAAATGTCTAACTCTTGATTTCAGTTCAGGTCATGATATCATAGTTTGTGGGTTTGAGCCCCATGTCGGGCTCTGCACTGGCAGCGTGGAGCCTACTTGGGAGTTTCTCTCTTTCCCTCTCTTTCTGCCCCTCCCCCACTCACGTTCCCTCTCTCTCTCAAAATAAATGAATGAACTTAAAAAAATAAAAAGAACTTCAGCCTCAAGTATGTTTGAGGAAGAAGAGCTTCTGTTTTCTCAGAGATCTTAAAATGAAATTTTTAATGAATCGATTTTTAAAAAATCACATGGGGTTGCCAGCACATTTCAGTAGGGAAAGAATGCTCTTTTCAACAAATAATGCTGGGGACATCGAATATCCACATACCGAAGAATGAAGTTGGACCCCCTACTTTACACCACTGCAGAAATTGATACAAAATCGACCAAAGACCCAAATGTAAGAGGGAAAATGATAAAAAAACTATGACACAGACATAGAGGATGAGCTTCATGATATTGGATTTAGTATTAATTTTTTGGACATCACTCAAAAGCACAGACAACCAAAGAAAAAGTAGAGAAGTTGTACTTCATCAAAATTAAAAACTTTTGTGCATTCAGGGACACTACCAACTTGATGAAAAAGGGAATTCACAGAATTTGAGACTATCCTTGCAAATGATAGCAGACTGGAGCCCTGTCCAATGCTGATAGAAGTACCAAAGGGTGCATCCACTGTGGAACACAGGAAAAAAAAATGAAACACAGAGTTATCCGATCCAGGAAAGCTACTTCTGGATTTATACCCCAAAGAATTCAACACATGAACTCAAACGTTTGTACCACAACATTGACAGCACGTTATTCAAAATAGCCAGATGTGGAAATAACCCCTGTGTCCACGCAGCAATGACTAGAGAAACTAAACAGGGCACATTCACATAATGGAATATTACTCACCTCGAAAATAAAAGAAATGTAGACACATGTGACAACATGGATGAACTCTGAAGATATTGTGTTAAGTGAAAAACTCAGGCAAGGACAAATAGTACAAGATTCCACTTAAGTGTGAGGTACATGTGTCAAGTTCATAGAGATGGAAAATGCCATGGGGGTGCCAGGGACTGGTGAATGGAGAGTTATTGTTTAACTGGTACACTTTCGGTTTGGTGAGATAAAAAAGATCTAAAGATGGATGGTGGGGATGGTTGCACAGCAATGTGAGTGTACATGATGCCCTCGAAATGTACACTTGAAAATAATTAAAATGGATATTTTAATGTTATGTACATATTACCCCAGTAAAAAAATATGTATGATTATACTTCTAAAAGGTTTGTTAATTTAATCTTAAACAGAAATTAGATTCTTAATCCACATAAACTATGACTCCATTCTTATCAGAAGAATTCAAAATTTGCACAGAGAAAAAAGTGATGTGGGAAGGGATAGGAGGTCATGATGATTCTTTTTCTTATGGGTATTTTATATAATAAATCCATCTTTTAAGTAATAAAAAAGGACAAACATGTATGTTTCTGGTTTTGTTCCTTAAATTCTTAATTATATAAATTAATATTTAATGTATATGTTTTCCCTCCATCTAAAACGTTTTCACAGATTGTCATTTAAATTTTGACATTAATCAAAATGTGTCCACATAGTACTGTATCAACGATGGGTAGAACTGTTTTTGTGTGATTGTAAAAATTCATATCTAATAAATAAAGCCTTGCTATCTAAAAAAAAAAAAAAAGAATTTTGAATGTAATTAATGCCACTGAGTATATGCTTGCAAATATTACAAGGATAAATGTTATGTATATTTCTTCACAATAAAATTGTAAAAAATAAATAAATCCTGACATTAATTGTAAATTAGAGGAAAAATCATTGAAGTGGAAGTCATTAAAGCAAAGTTCTTAAATTAAATCTTTGAAAAAATACATTGGATACTGAGGAACATAACACAGAGAGTTGGGAGGAAAAAGCAGTTTCTACATCCTGCCTTTCCTCCTTTTATTAAGCAGATTTTTCTGTAAATAACTTGTTTCTGTCGGTTTTGAGAAAGGCTTGAGAGGGAAGAATCCGTGACTGGGCGAGGCAGGACAGAAGCATAACAAAATGCCACGCCTTTCTTGGACACCCCTTCTGCCCAACCACTTTCCTTCCGAAGATTAGGTCTTGCCCCTGGCGTCCTGTATTTTGGGGACTTCCACTCCACTCCAGATTCTTCCATAACCCAGAGGCATTCTTCCTGAGACATTGATAACATCTCCCCCTGGTGGGCGCTGCATTCCTCTCCCTGCCCCACCTTTGCGTGGAATAAACAGAAACCACTAGACTAGATTATCCTGTTCTCAGCCTTCCTAGAGATCTTCATTCCAAACTCTAGGACTAAAGGACACGCAGAGTGACGCTGAAAACCCACTTGGGACTTCTTGCAAGCTTCTTTTCGGTGAACCACCGGCAGATCCCATGAATTCGGGGTAACTAGTAAATCCGGTCCCCAGGGAGGCTCTGGACCCTCTGTTCCACCGCCTGAGCGCTGTCCTTGGTCCCCCACCTAGACTCCCCTGAGTGCCCTGAGGCAGGCTCAGGCTGCTCTGGGACCAGGTGGAATCCAGTATGTTGGTCCTTTGATCTGAATTCCAAGGCACAGAGGCCCCGCCTACAGGCCAGCTCAGCCAATCGTGGCGAAGGAATGTGGTGGAGGCGGGGCCAGCAGGGTAGAATTCGGGGCGTTAAATGGGAGGTTTAGGACCCACCATCAGGCTGTGAGACCCTCGGATTTGCGACTGTGATTGTGCCTGTCCAGTTGCAGCTGCCACAGGTGATCTTCCCACGCCGGGCCTGAGCAGAGGGGCCACTCTGGGAACCAGCATGGCGGCCAGCCTTGGGGGTCGGGGGTTCGGGGGCTCCCAGGAGGCACTGTCCCCTGGACTGGCACCACCAGACGCGGTAGCCTGATCCCCACAGGACTGGCCGCGGGGCCCACCCCTCCCTGCGTCAAGATCCAAGTACCCTGAAAGCTGCGGGAAGGTGACAGGTGGGGAGGAGGGCAGCAGGCCCCCAGAACATCCCAAACCCTCAGCCTTCCTCCACAGCCCTCTGTAAGACACTTGGGAGGATAAATGCAGTTCCACTTTAGAGGCTCTAACATCTCAGAAGAAAAGAGTATGGCTTTTTAGATGGTTTGGTCTAATAGGAAACTCATCTCTTTTCGCTGCCTAGGTTTTTGAAACATGCATCCTTCACTCTTCCTGGCCGCCCTTTGCCTGGGAATAGCTTCAGCTGCTCCACAAGTCGATCCAAATTTAGATGCACAATGGTTCCAGTGGAAAGCGGCACATGGGAAAATATATAATGTGGTTGGTAACATCTAACCTGTCCAGGGGGACCAACAGAGGACAATCTGTGCTGGTGGCAGTTCGTAGCAGAAAGTAGCTTCTTGAGGCCGCTCTTAGGAAGGCAGTAAGCAGGGCCCCGTGACTGCGCACAACGTGGGCATATGTCCTGCTGTGTGGTTGCTGGAGAACAGCTCCCAGAAGCATCAGGCCATCCCTGGCTGTGGTTTCTCCCCCTTTCTGTCAGCACATTTACTTGGCACAGGTGAACTGATTTTAAAAAGACATAAAGATGGTAAGTTATATGTTTGCCTTTAGGATGAAGAAGGATGGAGGAGAGCAGTGTGGGAGACGAATCTGAAGATGATTGAACAGCACAATCGGGAATACAATCAAGGGAAACACAGCTTCACAATGGCAATGAATGGCTTTGGTGACATGGTGAGTGTGGCATGGATTGCTGAACGTTTTGTTCTTTCTCTTTTCAGTACTTTGCCAAAAAAATCTCATGCTTGTCAACATTGTTCTTTCTTTTCCTAGAAGACCAATGACGAATTCAGGCACACAATGAATGGTCTTAAAATCCAGAAGGGCAAGAATGGAAAAGTCTTTCAAATACCTTTGTTTGTTGGTATCTCTGTACCTGTGGACAGGAGAGAGATGGCCGATGTAAGTCCTATGAAGAATTGGGGGTAACAACTGATCAGGTCACTCTTCAACAGTGAAGCCAGAAAGAAAGTGGCCCCTGCTATGGTACACTGTGGTGCAGTATGCAGTTTGCTGTTTTAAAAGAGTTCTCAGATCAATGGGCTGTTGTCAAAGTCTTGCTATTTGGTTTGTAGACTGAGAGCTTTAGAGGGTCAGCATGGTTCTTCTTGGGCTTTTAGTGCAACGGGTGCCCTTGCAGGACAGAAGTTCCAGAAAATTGGCAAACGTGTTGCAATGAGTGAGCCATGAAAAAGGCATTTTACAAATAGATGATGTGGCACAACTTTTGTAAAAGTAAAAAAAAAAAAGCACATAATTAAGTACATGCATAGATAAAAAAAAAGGATAATTAATAGTTTCTTGGAGGGGTGCGGATAGAATAAAAGAAAGGGATCCTTACTTTATCTTTGCTGCTTGACTCTTAAAACTATGAGAATGTGTTCACATGTAAGTTGTGTACATCATTTATTAATTCAGTTGGGCAGCAGATTTTATGATGTGCCTACCCTGTGCCAGGTCCTGTCCGAGTGCTAAGGATGGAGAGGTGAACAAAACAAAGATTCATGATCTGATTCACGATAGATTCAGTGCTGCTGTGTGGAGAGACACAATAGCAGCCTGAACAAACATAATGGAACACTATGTCAGATGGTGGCCATGCTATGGGAAAAACAAATCGGGGAACGGGAGAGCAGTACCAGGACAGATTGTGTTAATTTTAATTCTGGGAAAAGACACACTTCTTGGAGAGGGTAACATTGCAGCCAAGGTCAGACGGAGGGGTGAAGCCTTGTATACATCTTGACAGGGAAGCAACAGAAAATACATAAAAAGGGCATTTAAACTAAAAGAATGTTTCTAAACATTAAAAAATACTATATACAAGATATCAAGCATCCTTTTCTAGGATCTCACTCTCGCCACCTCTAGGAATGGTCTGACTCACACTGGAGAGGTGGGCAGGAAAAGATAAGGGGGGCTGCCCCCTCTCTGGTGAATGGCTGGCCCCACCTGAGACTGTTTTCTGGCCTGTTCCCCAACAAAAGAGCTTCTCAAGCACAAGAGGGCTTTTTGTTTGCAAATGCAGCTCATGTCCCTGGAAGCTTCATTTGTCCTGCAAGTTAGGTTGACACCCAGGGCAGTGTGATGATCATGTGACAAAGGATCCCAGACTTCCTGGGACAATGTGGATGGTGGTCCAGGAAGTACAGGCCAGGATTACCCTCCTGCACTTGAGTGACCAAAGGAGAGCCAAGCTGCCCCAGGAGACCTGACTCTGGGGGCCAGCCCTGTGGCAAGAGGACTTGTCAGAAGTCAGGATGTCAGTGACAAAAGGCCATCAGTATCCCCAGTATGAGGAGGGGTCTGGTGCCACAACCAAGACCTCCATGGTCTCCCGGGTCTCCCCCCATCTCTTTCTCATGCTCTTTTCTCCCTCACAGGGAAAAACAGGGGACACTTGATGTCATCGAGTGAAAGTGGCACTGAAGAGTAAAGAACATGTGAATAATCACAAGTTAAATAAAAAGAGAAGGAAGCAAAACATGTTTGGAGTGCATGTTTGTGTGTGAGGGAATGCTTCTCTGTCAGGTGTCCCTTGTCTCTGGTGTGGGACCCTGGCTGGGGCCTCACTGACATGGCAGAGGACTGGCAAGGGAGGGAAATGGTAGCAAACCTTCTGGAGTTCCCTTTTCTGCTTGGCAAATCCTTAAATCCACTGCTCTGGTGACACCTCTGGTAAGCCATGTGGGTTTCTTAAACTTCTCTTACCTTGGCCTGCTGATTTCCCTGGGAGCCCAGCATCCTGTTGAGCTTGTGAACTCCTGAGATCTAGATGGACACTGTGGGGTATAACACAACCTTGTGGCCCTGATGGGTGGCCGAGAACCACCGTGACTGTGGGGATATAACATGGTCTTGCGTCCCCGATGGGTGGCTGAGAACCACTGTGAGCTGACAGGTGTCTTACTCTTCCCACCTGGATGTTCAGTGAGTCTACTTGTCCAGGCTGATCTTGACTGTATGAGTCCAGTTGTGTTCCTGGGTTGCTGATAAGACTGATAAGAGCACAAGGCTCCCTGTGTAGACCAGGTATGGTCGTTTCCTGGGGCTGATGAAACAAATGACCACAAACCCAGTGGCTTAAAGTAAAGGAAATGTGTTTTCTCACAGTCTGGAGGCCAGAATCCAAACCAAAGTGTCTGCAGGGCTATAGACCCTCTGAGAGCTTCAGGGGGTATCTTTGCCTCTTCAGCTCTGACAGTAAGTTTATTGTTAGGTTTCAGACAAGACTTTTAAAATTGAAATTTGTTTTCAGTGTTATTTCATGGCAATTGGCTTCTTTTCAATGTGCTTCTATGCATGATGGCCTCTGAGACTTTTCACAAGTTTAAATAAATATAAATGTCTTTGAAAAATGCAAGAACTTCTAACTTCTGCTTAATCGTTTAGACATCAGGGAGGTCTCCATGCACTCAGCAGTGGCCATTGCTAGGTTGTCCTTGTGAACAGAAGTCCATGTTGCTGAGCCCATGACTAACCTCCATCCCTGCCACCATGGCCACTTTGTCCATGGGCCCATTGGGTGATGGCAGTAGTGTCTATGTAAACAGGCTGACGCTATTCACAGAATGGGTAACCCTACTCACTTGTCCTCTTCTGCTGAGCTCACCCCTTGGTGACATTCTCTCGGGACACAAATATCTTCACATTTCACCCATTTAGAGATGTTTAGCCACATACTTCCCCCCAAATTTCCTTGGAGCCTATTACCCAATCATTGTCCTAAGTCCCTGGTCATCCTGCCAAACCATTGGCCAAGCTCACGAATCAGAATATGATCTCATGTCTGGCCATTTCTCCTTCTAAGCCAAGTGAACAGCTAAGTACACAGCTAGAAGTTCTGCCCCTGGTTAGGATCTCCATTTTTCACTGTCCTTCAGAGACGACCCAGAGGGACATCAGTGCCACACTCGTCCACTTTTAGGGGGCATCTGCCCATCGTGGAGAACCAACTGTAAGCCAGGCCCGAGTCTTCTCTTTTCTCTGTCGATAGACTGTATTGATTCCTTATCAGGCCATAGGAGCAGGTTGGGAAAGAGAAGTCCAGGGTGGGGGTGGGGTGGGGGCCCCTTCCTAAGGTAACTTACCTGTGCCTTCAGGGGTTATAGGGATTGGATGGTGCACATACCACCTCCACCTGATGCTGGAGTGCTGCTGAGTGTATCCAACTTCATGGCTTTGTGCATCAGATAAGTTCCCTTCCTGATGCCATGTGTTTGCTGTAGTTGCTGGTAGCCTGCAAACCACTCTCTGAGTCCTGGGGAAACATAAGGATTTCCCTGTGGTGGCCCCTCCTGTGACCCAGCACCCAGGAGCAGATGTGGGAGTGTCAACAAGGCAAGTGGGCCCCCTTGAGAGCCAGCGTTACAACAACCATCATTCAACCGTCCATGTGTGGCAGGTGTTGTGATTTTACAACATCCCAAAGATGGAGACGTTCCTGCAGGAAAGCGGGGCTCAGTGAGGCTACGCACACGCTCATCAGTGCAGCACCCAGAGTCAGTCCTGAAATAAGAATGTCCTGTGGCCTTCAGTGGGCTTCGGGCTTCAGTGCCAACTCCTCATCAGCCGCGGGACGGGGGTCTTTCCCCGTGTTGAGCTCACCTGCTGTGCGGTGAGCTCCGATCTCCTTCCAGGGGTCCCCACGGCCTGCTCCCCTCAGCGGAGTCTCCTGGACTCCGTGTTCACTGAGACGCATGATTTGTTTGCTGCAGTCATTCCCTCAGAAGGCTCTAGACTCAGCTTCCTGATGAAGCAGAAAGGGAGAGGTTGGCTGCCATGTATTTCTAACTACATTCGTGTTTTTAAAAATAAATACATCCAAAGGGTGCCTGGGTGGCTCAGTCGGTTAAGCGTCTGACTTCAGCTCAGGTCATGATCTCACGGTCCGTGAGTTCGAGCCCCGCGTCGGGCTCTGTGCTGACAGCTCGGAGCCTGGAGCCTGCTTCGGATTCTGTGTCTCCCTCTCTCTCTGCCCCTCCCCTGCTCATGCTCTGTCTCTCTCTGTCTCAAAAATAAATAAAAACATTAAAAAAATTTTTTTAATAAAATAAATATATTCTCAAATAAGTAACTGCCTGGAGTTGGGGACACCCGGTCCTGGAATCTGGTTCTTGAAAGTGGTTGAGGCGTCACAGGAGCGACCCTGGAGAATATGTCAGCAAGGACTTGTGGTAGGTTGTCAGGAGGAGCAGGTGATACTTACAGAGAAGCCAAGACAGTAGATGTATTTGCAGTTATAAGTCGGGTTCTTGGAGGAGAGTGATCACACCAGGATCCGCGGATAAGGGAAAGGAAGAGGGCAATCTGTACATAGGAGCATCGTGTCACCAATTTCCTTTCCATGTCATTTCTTCTTGATGTTCCCAGTCTTTCTCACCAGAGTGCAGTGGGCATTTTGGGGTGAGTGGGACTTCCTGTCGTTGTAAGACATGAGGACCCCAAGCAGCTCCAGTTATAGTCTCCCCCCATTCATTGAACTCAAAAACTGATTTTACACATCTCCTTACCCTCTGTAAGACCCCCTCCCCTGGATCCTAAACATATTCATGGGGAGAAGTTTGTATCTGCACAGCGGGTGTGTGTGTGGGGGGGGGGGTGGCCTTAAATTGCCTGACCATTCCATAGGTTTCCCAGTGGGCCAAATTAGCAACAGAAACACCCCCTTGTTTTCGCCTCTAATCACGTAGAAGAGCCAGGATTGTATCTTGTAAAAATATGGTTAAAGAAGCCATGGGCTTCCTGTTCCAGAAATACAACCTAAGTCATCTTGTTGACCTGCAGGGGGCAGCAGAGGACTGGCCAGAACACACTGAGCGGCAACTTGGGTCCCGAGACAGCTCAGGGGGCTGATCTTGGAGAGATGAGACCTTGCAGCCAGTGCATCTGGACAGGGTGGGGGTGGGGGTGGCCAGGCCAGAGCTTGTGGGGAAAGGAAGAACCCGGGACAGGCCTGAGCTGGGCGAGGTGTGCTGTGACCCAGTTCACCACGAAGTGATTGGGGGGCAGCCGTGTGCTGGAGCCTCTGGTGCCCCCCGCAGAGCCCACCACACGTGTCTCTTCCCACCTGCGTGTTCAGTGCCCTCACACTGGGGGCTTGGAATCAGCTCTGGTGGCAGTATTTACATCACAGGAAGCAGCCGGTGCTGCAAACCAAGGCTTGTTCACCCCTAGCGAGCTGGCGAAGCAGCCCACCTCTGCTCTGGGGGCTCAGGAGCCCCACAGCCACACCTTGGGTTGTGGGAACCACCTTCTTACAAAAGGAGCGGCCCCTCTGACTCTGCCCTGTGGCCCCCCTCCCAACCGCCCCACCCCCCAGCCCCCAGTGAATAGGCGAATGCAGCTGCCCAGACCTGCCCAGAAGTGTGCTGTTGCTTAGTCAGACCAATTCTGCCTCCCAGGAAGACGAGGGGTGCTTATTAGGATGTTGGGGAGGGGGTACAGGTAGATGTCACGTGTGCATCTAGTTTTACTATCACTGCACGTGTCCTTCCGATCTGATTTTAGCATCCTAGTTTGAGGGAGGAGGATGAGGATTTGGCTAATTTTTATTTTGTGTGATTGTCCCTCTAATTAAATATTCCATAAACTGATATTAAAAGTAGTTACTTTTCCTAATCTGAAGATGAAGATAGTAAAGAAAGGTGCCCAGGAATATTTTGGAAAGTGAGATACAGTTGGGAGTTTCCCCAAATTTAAAATTCAGCACAAATAAGCTACATTTGCATAATTAAGACTTGCTGCTCCTTTAGGGCTGAGTCTAACTGCATCCCACCACTTGTGGAAAGCGATGAGCCCTCCCCACGCTCTTATCTGCCTTTCCCAGATACTGATTGTCTTTCCTGCCAATCTGTTGACGTTCAGTCATCTTTGCTGATGAGAAAGTGGAGCTAAATTCCTAAAAGGTGCAGAAAGAAAAGAAACTAGTAACCAGGATTCACCACGGCTTCTAAGAGCAATGCAGTTACCAAACAATATTCACTTAAAAGATATTCACAGTGTCTACATATGCCAAGACCTGTTCTAGGCACAGTGAACAAAAGAGGCAAGATTGCTTATAAACAAATAAGAAAAATGCCAGATGGGGTAAGTCAGGGGTTGGCAAACAATGGATTAGGAACTAAAGCTAGCCCACCACCTTTTTTTGTGAATAAACTTTTATTGGAACATAATCACCCCTTGACTTCCTACTGTCTATGCGTGGTGTGGTATACGTGGCAGTCACAAGAGACCACCGGTCACTTTACAAAAGGTTTGCTGCACCTGCTGTAAGTGCAGGGATTCAAACAGTGGCAGCTGGTGGAAGGCAGAGGGAATAGTAAGTGCAAAGGGCCTGGGGCAGTAGAGAGTTAGGTTTCCCAGGAAACAGATCAAAAGGAGGGTTGATGGGGCCTGGCACCAGGGCTTGAGCATGGTGGTTTGGGGGAGAATGGTGCCTGAGGGATCTGATCACAGACTTGGCTGCTTGGCCAGGTCAGGAGACTGGATTTGGTCCATGGGTGTCCTGCAGGTGGGAGCAAGATCTGACTCTGGTTTTAGGAAGCCCCTTCCCACCCCAGGCTGCCCAGCCAGAGAGACCAGGTAGAAGGTGATCTTGGTGGCCAGGTGAGATATGATGGCACTTGGATGGGGTTTTCCAGGCTCACTTACTTTGTGAGCCGTGGGCAGGAGTGCAGATGGAGGCGCCCGTCCCTGGGTAAATATTTAAAGTATAAGGTTAGAGTGAACAAACAGGGAAATAGCACATGTCCTGCCTCCCACTTACACAAATACACCTTCTGACCACCTGGAAGGCAGGACTGGTTTAGAATTTTGATCCTTGGATTCCCTGCTGCTTTCCCCTCCTCTTCATAAGACAGGCAGCCTCATCTGCTAGAAGCCCACAGCCATGGACACCCCAGGCCTCCCCTCTGCACTAACCACAACTACCTGCCTGGGGAGGGCAGGGGGGACACACAAGAGGACATTCCCAAGCAGGAGCCAGAATCTAGGAAGCACCATAGTCCCAGCTCCTCACTCTCTGGGTTTACTGAAGGAATGTCTGAAAAGGCAGGGCTTTGTGGCCACCAGGGCACAGGTGGTCTTGGGGCTCCTGGTAGGTAGAGACCACAGAGGGGACTTGTGAGCTCCCTCCAAAGAAATCGGTGTTCTCCCACCTTCAGAGCTGTGGGGCGGGGGGAGGGAGGGCAAACTCACTGTCTTCCTCAGGCCCTCTCTGCGTCAGAACCACAGTCAGCCTTGGAGAGCACGCCTGTCTGGTGATGGCAGCTGCCTTCCCTGGGACACTGCTCTGGGCCCCACCAGGCCCTGTGCTGCCACCCAGCGGTGACAAGAGAAAACGCGCCACCCACCTGCAGTCCCGGAGAGACTTCAGAACCTTCTGCTGTACTTACTTATACATCCAAATTGGTTGCGTTGGGATGTGGGGGGATAGTTGACAGAGATTAACATGCTCATTTCAAAATTTCTCTGAATACAGGAGTACAATGGAAGCTTGGGGAAGAAGTATGAACCAACATGAATTTACAAATAGAATGATTATAATATTGCTAACACATATCTCAAATACGTACTGAGCACTAGCTGTGTGCCAGGAGCCCGGGACCACATGGTACGTGTGACACCTAATTTAAACCACACTACAGCCTTAAGGGGTATCTTCATCACCCTTTTACTGAAGCCGTAGGGGTCCAGTCGGCTGCCTGACGTCACACAGCTGGCGTTTCATGATGTGTCTGGCTCCCGAGCCAGGGCTTATTGAAGAGTCTTAACTCTGTCTGAGTAAGAGCATTCTCATGCACATATTTTCCATTTTCCACTGTGATTTTGATCAATTTGGGTATGTAAGATAGGTTACAGCTTCTCTGAAGCCAATTGTTTTCCCCATGTGATGATTAGGTTCAGCAAGTTCGGTTTTGCAGGCAGTTTTTGGTGTCACCGCTGGAGGGAGTCAGCTCTCTTCTGCTGTGGGTCAGGGTCACTCCAGTCTCAAGCACTAAGGGAGGGAAAGTGGTGGAATGAGATGGTGTGTGTGTGTGTGTGTGTGTGTGCGCGATAGAATGAGAGAAAAGACAGAGACAGAGACAGACAGGGAGACATTTGGAGAGGGGAGAGAGAGACAGAGAATGAGAGAACGAGACAGAGAGAGATCTATTCAGATCTGTGTTCTGGAATTTTTACAAGTCCTCATTGGGTATGAAGATTATGCCCCAGGAGCCCAGGAGCTACACTGAACCAGCCACATGTCAAGTGATATGTGGGTTACACGGAAGGGATATATTCTATTTTCTGCTCAACCCTTACCCCACAGAAGTAATGTCTCCATTCATCTTCCACATCTAGGAAACTGGAAGTGGCGTCTTAATAAAATGTGGCCCAGGGTGGCGGGATTATCCACAAGGGTCACTGTGTGTGGCAGCATCCTTCAGCCACTGTTTAGGGAGACTTGGGACTTGGGGCCTGGTGACAGAAGGTTCTGTCAGGAGGATGTGCCCTTTGGACCCAGGAGCCACCCCAGCTGCAATCAGCACAGCGATGCCGCGGGTCTCCCGGGGAGGCTGCTGACCTGGTCCAGGTGCCACACTTGTGTCATCTCACCGGATTCTCTGGACTTGGTGAGCTTGTGTGATAAAACCCCTTCAGGGAGAAGTAACCCGGGGCTCAGAGACATAATGTGCCTGTGATGAAGGCAGAGGCTGAAACCCAGGGTCTGGCAGTGCTGTGCACATGGGTGAGGGAGGGAGGAGGAAAAGTGGATTTGCTGCCACCATTCACACTTGAAGAGATGTCACTGGACAAGTTGGGTATTTGGGCCTCTTGTGGACAAGCTCTGGCCACACTGGGTTCACATTCCTGCCCGAGGCTGCTTAGCGGGGAGCAGGGAGGTGGTGCCCCAGACAGAGGGGCTCAGTCTCTGCATTTCACCACCTCTCCCCGAGTCTGATCGACCAGGAGAGAGAGCTCAGAAGCAGGCTGCCCCCACCCCCATGTGTGAAATTGTGTCCTGTGACAGAAATGACATTTCAGGGATGCATTGGAGTGTGTGACCCTGGGCGAGGGTCACCCCTAGTCTATCTCAGAGATGGAATTGAGCCCCAGACCTGAGGACCAGAGCCAGGCAGTCTCCCGGAGGCCCAGGCAAGGCTGGAGGGAGGAAACCCCACAGGGGATGGTGTTACTTAACGCCCGGGTGGCCGGTGGGCTCTGCTGGGTGGGGAGGGTCTCCTTCCAAACAGTCCCTGGAAGTGACAAGACGTATCAGCAGTTAAATGTAGACCTGCCTGAGGCCGGGGAAGAGCCAGGAGCTGTGTCTGCAGGCTCTGTAGCAGGTCTCCTCCTTCCCGTGAGGGGCAAGCATGCCCTGGGCTGAGGGGGCCCAGCTGGAGGCACAGCACGTGGAGCCTGGACCCCCCCAGTCCTTGAGCTGCCGGCTCACCAGTCACTTCTTGACCCTCACGAAACAGTATTAAGGGAGTCCTCAGAAAAGCAGACCATGCCACAAATCTGAGGTGCCATGAGGGCCTCCCAGGGGAGACTGTTCATGGATGGGGACAGGCTACGGGGGGGGGGGGGGACAGCTGAGGCCTCCAGGGAAGGAGGTCTGGTTCCAGACACGGAGCATTTTCACCACATGGTGTCTCTCCAAGTGTCTGCAGGGCCATGTTCCCTCCCCCCATCCCAGGCCACAGCCCTGGACACCCATGACCCTTGCTGGAATGGTCTTTATCTTTTCCCAGGAGAGATGCCCACATGGGCACGTTTATGTCACTCAGAGAGCAGGCAGTTGGTTTGCCCCAGACCCCTGGCCTTTGCACTGTCATCTCCTGAAAATGCTGGAGGATAAGGGCTGCTCCAGCAGCCACGATGCAGGGCCAGGTGGCATGTTTGGATCCTGGCTGCCTCTGTCTGCAGGTGCTCAGGGTCCGGGTTTCCTCCCCACACTGCCTGTTTGACTGCCACACACATACTTGTTCGGTGGCCAGCAGAGCATCACAGCTGTGGGGCGGCAGGAGGAAGGAGATGCCCAGAGCAGAGGGGGAGCGAGTGTCCAGGAGGAGCCCTGCAGGGTCTGTTGCCCGCTGTCCCCAGAGAGGAGCACATGAGAGCAAGTGTCTTCTGTCCAGGGTGCAAAGGTGGCTTCTTCATCAGGCCTGTCACTTTTCACCACTAGGGGTCAGCAGATAGCAAAAACTAATGTTTTCCCTCGGATTTCCATGTCTCTCTGTGAAATTACTATTTTTATAATACTGTATACAAACTCTGTCCTAAGGAGAACTCACTGAGGTGTAGGAATGCCTGCCTTTTACCAAATCCCCTCTGCTTTCCTTGGACAAGCCTAGCCTGCTACTGCGCAGAATCTATTTGCAGTCAATGTAACACCAAGTGGTACCACTTCATCTGCATCCGTCAGCGGCCAGGTGGGGACATTAATGGAAGGACAGTGTCCTGGGCAAAAGTCAGGGGCTCATTCTAGAGACGGTGAAGCATCCAAGTCCTGGAACAGAAGGAAGCCGTTACCTCCCTTCGGGCTGTAAAGACAAGAGGAAGAAATCGTGTTCCTGGGAAAGCTGGAGCCCGGGGGTGAAGCCGCTCGGGTGTCTAGAGTCACAGACACACAACTGGAATCAGAGAAGCAGCTGGGAGTGATGGGGTGGGGGTGGGGGTGGGGGGGAGACGCCTGGGCCTTCTCTCCCTGCAGCCTGTCCAGGGCCTCCCGTTGGTTGACCCCAACCAGAAGCCAAGTGGCCGGGGGACCCCAGAGATGCAGCCCATGGGGTCCGTCTCTGGGTCCCAGAGCAGCTCAGGAAAGGGATGTGGGAGGTGCAGCAGCCAGAAAGAATCCAGGCAACATCCCTGAACCGCTGCTGCACAGCACACGGGAGGGGTCCACACAGCCCAGCAGGGGGTGGGGACGAGAGTGTCGTGGGAAGGGGCAAGGCATGGCGAGGTGGGAGGGGCGCACGCACACACGCTGCCCTGGGCGGGGTCTCACTGCCTCCTCTCCTCCTGCAGGCTCCGTGAGCATCAGCAACCTGTACCCGGGCTGCGAGCGCGTGAGCGTCAGGAGCCGCAGCATGATGTTCGAGCCGGGTCTCACCAGGGGGACCCTAGAGGTGGTGGTGGCCCCGCCCCAGCACCCGCACTGCGCGGCCGATGACCAGTCCACCAAGGCCATCGACATCCAGAACGCCTATCTGAACGGTACAGTAGCCTGCCCACCCCACAGGGGAGCGTGCCCAGTGTCCCTTTGCCCGGACTGTAAGTCACCTCCCCAGGGGGCCTGTCCCACTGCATGTGTCACAGCCCCACGAAGGACAGAAGAAGAGCCGCGCAAAGTGACCTTGCGATGACTCAGTGAAGCGTGGCTGGTCAATACCCCTAGTGAAACCAGACACCCTGCTGTCCTGGGCACCTAGCAAAGCCCCAGGCACATAGTAGGTGCTTAATAAATGACTGCTGAGTAAATCAATACATTTTCTAGGCAGAGCCAGACATCCACTTGGATGAGAAAATTTATAAAATACAATCCCATTAGCTGTTTGACAAATCCTAGTGTGCAAGTGTCTTTCTTTCTTCTTTCTTTTTCTTTCTTTCTTTCTTTCTTTCTTTCTTTCTTTCTTTCTTTCAGAGAGACCATGTGTGGGTTCATGTGAGAGAGTTGCTGTGCAAGTAGGGGAAGGGCAGAGAGAGAATCTCAGTCAGGCTCCAAGCCCCGTGTAGAGCCTGAGGTGGGGCTTGATGCTACCACTGTGAGATCATGACCTGGGCTGAAATCTATAGTT
The DNA here is from genome assembly GCF_027475565.1 of Acinonyx jubatus. Lineage (NCBI taxonomy): Eukaryota > Metazoa > Chordata > Mammalia > Carnivora > Felidae > Acinonyx > Acinonyx jubatus. The sequence goes on from NC_069391.1 coordinate 64,925,593, forward strand.
GGTTGCTTAACTGACTGAGCCTCCCAGGTGCCCAGGAAGAGTTATTCTTGAATACAGCTGACGCTGATCCAGGCACAAAGCAATTTTTCCATCAGCAAAAGTTCAAGTGTGTTCTTTGCTGTCAATCGTTTCCAAAAGGCTGAAACTTTAAAAGTTACCAGGGAAGATTACTTTCTTCAGCAAACACTGTGTCTTCTGTGTCACACCCCCAAACCTTAGTGCTCCCGGGGCCCCCGGTTGGGCCCATGTCACTTGAACACCAGCCCCTGCCTTGTTGAGACACAGTTTAGAGCAGGAATAAAGCAATTTCTTTGAGACTCAGGTGAGGACCGTATGAGCTGATTCAAGCATCTGGTAGAGTGGCACTGGGAGGCGCTCAGAAAATGGCAACCGGGAACATCTTCATGTAGACTCTGTTATTACCCTGAACCCCATGAAAAATAGGCCATCAGCGTGTGTTACCTAGAGCAGTGGCTGTCATCCCAGTGTGCACGCGAATCTTCTGCGGGGCTTGTGAAGACACAGCTTGCAGCCCTGCCCCCAGAGCTGCTGATGCAGCAGGTCAGGGGGGTTCCCAGGTGATGCTGTTGCTGGTCTGGGAACCCCACTAGGAGAACCACTGGCCCAGTGAAGTGGAATTAAAGTCCATGTCCATGGGCACTTGGCGATCCTAAGCGCTGAGTATTCTCTGAGCTCCCCAACCTGAGCTGGCGTGCGGCATAGGTAGAGAAGTGTGTCCTTAGCACCCCAAAAGCCCTATCCTGGCTCCTCCCCAGCCCCTTCCCTGCCCCAGGTCTGGCTCCCAGCGCTCCCCATGCTCGGAGGACCCAAGCTTGTGTTCCGGATCCCTTCACACCAGGGTCTCAGCTGCCAGACTTAGCGAGTCCTGTCCCCAGGAGTGCGTGTGCTCCTAGAGGAGGCCCCACAAGAGCCCTTGGATCTTCCCAAATGACTCTGACTGCTGAATTTCTGGCCCAATAAACACCGACAGGAAAATTAGGGAAAGGAAGCCTGAATTCCTACAACATAAGTGATTGTGTATAGTCACCCCAAAGACCAATGGTTGGGTGTCACCATATTTGTGGGAAGTGGCCATGTTGGGGGGGGGTCCCATGTGTCTGGATGGTCACTGGGAGGTTTCAGGTGCATCCCTCCCTGTGCCAACATCCTGAACATCGCCACCCTCTCTCCTGCTTCACCTATTTCTCTGCCACTACCTCCCTCCCTATCACACAATGACTTGTGTGTGAAACGTCTATTTACAGAGCAGACCACAGCCTGTTCTTTGGCCACTTGAGAAGCCAGTGTCCCTCCTCTCTGTGTCCTAGATCATCTCTCATCCTCCAGAACCTTGCTTCTTACTGATAATTTTACTAGAATTCTTAACTTTTCAGTGAAATTTTCTTAATTAATATATTGATTGTACTTCTTATAAAAAAGTACATATTTATCCCAAATGTGTATTTCTTATAGTCTTTTCCTTGTCAGACTATGTCCTCATCTTATCCCTTTGATATTTGTAGGACAGACTCCCACGTGTGGAATCCCACTGTCTGACTGACAGACAACATGTGAGGCCTTTGCAGAAGAGGCTGTGTCTGAGACCATCCAGGGACCGCTCCCTCCCTGCCCCCTGCTGTCTGCTGATCACCGCCTGAGGTGCTCCCCCCTGAGTTGTGGTTTTTCCAGAAATTTTTGTGTTTCATTTCACATGGAAAGGGGAGGAAGGAATCCTCTTCTAGAGTGATTTCACACACAGTGTTGTTTTCATGGTAAGACACGTCCTTGCTGCTCTTGTGTAAACGTCAACGTGCGTCCATGTGGAACCCACAGAGTGTCCGCTGATCATTCCCGCTCATCTCAGGTAGAAGGTGACACAGCTGCAGGAAAGGAAGGTCTGTGGGAGGATTCAGCAGACCCCTGACTCCTGCTCGGTGGCAGTCTGCTGTCATTTGCGCGGAGCAGATGGTTTTCACATGTAGATCCTGGTTCGATGACTTCCTGTCTGTGAAGTCCGACAAAGAAGGCGAGGAAGCAAGATTTCCTGCGGTGATTTTAAGTAGTGAGGGAGTTTTAGGTTGAAGTGAGGGAACACGTCCTAATTCTTCTGTCCTGAGAAGCATGTAATTTTAATGTTACATTACATGTGTGTATATGTGTGTATATATATATATATATGCATTATGTATATACATATATATATGAATACAGATTTTTTTTTCAATATATGAAATTTATTGTCCAATTTGTTTCCATACAACACCCAGTGCTCATCCCAAAAGGTGCCCTCTTCAATACCCATCACCCACCCTCCCCTCCCTCCCACCCCCCATCAACCCTCAGTTTGTTCTCAGTTTTCAAGAGTCTCTTATGCTTTGGCTTTCTCCCACTCTAACCTCTTTTTTTTTTTTTCCTTCCCCTCCTCCATGGGTTTCTGTTAAGTTTCTCAGGATCCACATAAGAGTGAAAACATATGGTATCTGTCTTTCTCTGTATGGCTTATTTCACTTAGCATCACACTCTCCAGTTCCATCCACGTTGCTACAAAGGGCCATATTTCGTTCTTTCTCATTGCCACGTAGTACTCCATTGTGTGTATAAACCACACTTTCTTTATCCATTCATCAGTTGATGGACATTTAGGCTCTTTCCATAATTTGGCTATTGTTGAGAGTGCTGCTATAAACATTGGGGTACAAGTGCCCCTATGCATCAGTACTCCTGTATCCCTTGGGTAAATTCCTAGCAGTGCTATTGCTGGGTCATAGGGTAGGTCTATTTTTAATTTTCTGAGGAACCTGCACACTGCTTTCCAGAGTGGCTGCACCAGTTTGCATTCCCACCAACAGTGCAAGAGGGTTCCCGTTTCTCCACATCCTCTCCAGCATCTATAGTCTCCTGATTTGTTCATTTTGGCCACTCTGACTGGCGTGAGGTGATATCTGAGTGTGGTTTTGATTTGTATTTCCCTGATGAGGAGCGACGTTCAGCATCTTTTCATGTGCCTGTTGGCCATCCGGATGTCTTCTTTAGAGAAGTGTCTATTCATGTTTTCTGCCCATTTCTTCACTGGATTATTTGTTTTTCAGGTGTGGAGTTTGGTGAGCTCTTTATAGATTTTGGATACTAGCCTTTTGTCCGATATGTCATTTGCAAATATCTTTTCCCATTCCGTTGGTTGCCTTTTAGTTTTGTTGATTATTTCCTTTGCTGTGCAGAAGCTTTTTATCTTTATAAGGTCCCAGTAATTCATTTTTGCTTTTAATTCCCTTGCCTTTGGGGATGTGTCGAGTAAGAGATTGCTACGGCTGAGGTCAAAGAGGTCTTTTCCTGCTTTCTCCTCTAGGGTTTTGATGGTTTCCTGTCTCACATTCAGGTCCTTTATCCATTTTGAGTTTATTTTTGTGAATGGTGTAAGAAAGTGGTCTAGTTTCAACCTTCTGCATGTTGCTGTCCAGTTCTCCCAGCACCATTTGTTAAAGAGACTGTCTTATTTCCATTGGATGTTCTTTCCTGCTTTGTCAAAGATTAGTTGGCCATACGTTTGTGGGTCTAGTTCTGGGGTTTCTATTCTATTCCATTGGTCTATGTGTCTGTTTTTGTGCCATGAATACAGGTATTTTTACTTAATCTATACAATGCAGTAAAAAGATGTTGGTTTTTCTCTTCTGTTCTCTTTTTTTTCTTTTCTTTTTTAAAAAATATAAATAAACTATTGCTTGTTGCATTTGATTGTTGGTCTTTAATTCAAAAAGAATCCTTTTTCTCTGTTTTTTCTTCAGTCACCAAAATCCCACATGGTGGGGCAAACCAAATTGAAGTCCAGAAAGTCAGTTAACCTAAACTCCTGTGTGGAAACACCCGGCTCATTTGGGGGGCATTAATACTAAAGTTGGGGATGGTAGGGGGAAGCGGGAAGAGCTCAGATGGTTTTCACACTGTTCTCACTTGAAGAAGGGAATCCCTTCCATTGTCCTTGCCTGATCCAAACACCACTGGAATCCTTGAGTGCTGCCCCGGGCCTGTGGGGAGCTTTCTCTGTGTGTTCAGAGGTGTGGGGACCAGCCCGCAAGAGGAGGAGAAAACCTACTGCCAAAGACGCATATCTCCTGTCTTTCCAGACACAGCCCACAGCCCAGGCCATGTGCTGGAAAGCTAGCTTTTACCTGCATGGAAGTGCTTAGTGACAAAACCTGCATTTAGTAAAACCTAAAGACTGTTTAAAAATTCACAAAGAAAAAGTTTGGAAGGAGAAAGACTAAAATGGTCACCATGATTTTCTCTGTGGGACTGGGATATATAGTCTATTTCTATTTTGCCCATATTGTTCACAATAAACATGATCTATGTTATAATGAGAAAAGAAATAAATGAAATAAACTAAAAGCTACACATAGACATGCCTGGAAAGGATGGCACTGAGATCAAAGCTGTGGTCACCTTACAAGGTTTGGATGCTCTTATGTCATCTCCATCTTGAATGGTAACTTCACTCTCTCCTGCTTCAAAGAGTGTCATGTGGCAGCAATGTGGCACCAAGCCACTGGAACCAAGAGGCATGGATTGGTCTCTGGCACTATCTATATGTGGAATCCCAGAGAAGGATGTGTCTGGTCCCATATGGGTCCTGGAGCAGCCTTGTACAAAACATGGAGGGAAGGGATATGGAGTCCGTAATGGCCCGGCCCTGAGGACCCTGGGTTAAGGTTTCAAAGGGGCTGTTCTTCCCAAAAAGGGTGTTCTGTTATTGGGGGAAAGGGGCAGAGCAAGGAGAGTGGGCAAATAAAAACAAAGTACTGTACTTATACAGGTGCTGGGCAGAGTACCTGTTCATAAGGTGATGGGGTCACCTGGGCTCCTGAAATGTTGAAGACAAACTTGGGAATCATAACAACCCAAATCAGAAGAGTATAAGGACTACTGTGCTCACTGCCTCATCCTGAGTAATGTTGTGGATAGGGGGCATTTCAGGGGCTTTTGGATGCATTTATCTATGCATCTATTTATCTGCTATGCATTTATCTACTATCTATCTATCTATCTATCTATCATTTTGCTTATTTCTACTTTCTAAGTTTTTCATAATAATTATTTGTTGTTTTAACTAAACAATAGTAATAAGTCACAGAAGAAACTGTTGGAAAGACTATAGCCAAGTTTCCTTTGTTCCAATTTGTTAACAAGAAGATGACTTAAAGTAATGGTTAACTTTGTCTGTCTCAAGCTTTCATGGATAATTGTTAAGATAGCTTTCAAAGTCTTTGGTAACCTAAAATGTTAAAGTTTTTGCTTGCATAATAAATTGGGATTAAATTCATTGGATATCTAATGAGTGAGATAAGAGGCTAAAGCACTAATTACTAGATGTAGATCTGTGCATTTGACTCATTGCAAAAAACTAAGGCTATTTGGATCTGTTGACAAACATGTTCTGTGCTTAATGGATGCATAAGTTTGCCATCTAAAAAAAATTCTGACGGGCATAAACATAAAGATGGTGGTATAGGAGGATGCTGGGCTCACCTTGTCCTGCTGATCACTTAGATTCCACCCACATCTGCCTAAATAACCCAGAAATCCACTGGAAGACCAGCAGAACGGACTCTCCAGAGCCAAGTGCAGACAAGAGGCCCACAGAAGAGGGTAGGAAGATCGGAGAGGCAGTGCATGCTTCATGGACTGGCGGGAGGGAGCCAGGGTGGTGGAGGGACAGCCCACTGGGCAAGCCAGAGCCCCTTACAAGAGTGGAGGGGCCAGACTGCATGAGTTCTGAAAGCCAGGCGGACTTAACATCTGGAATGTTAAAAGTCAACAGCTCTGCTCGGAGAGCAGGAGGGCCAGAGGACACCAGGAGGGAGAGGTGTTGAGCCCGGGAAGACAGAGCTCAGCTGGGCAGGGAACAACGGTGCTGGCCAGCGCCATCTCCCTCTCCCATCCCCCAGCTAAAATCCCAAAGGGAACCAGTTCTCATCACCGAACTTGCACTGGGCAAACACCCAATGTTGTGCCTCTGTGGATCCATCCCTCCACGGGTCTGCCTGCCTCCCTCCCGGTGCTGCAGGGCCCCTCCCACAGGGGACCACCAATGGCAAACCGAGCTAAGTCTGCCCCTCCAGCCCCTGTGCACCTTGTGGATCCACCCCGGCTAATACATCAGATCACATCAAAGCAGCACCACAAGCCTGGCAGTGTGGAAGTAGCCCAGACAGGGGTCACACCACTCCACAGTGAGTCCTGCCTCTGGGAGAGGGGAAGATAAGGTACACACCAGTCTGACTGTGGCCCCAGCGGTGGGCTGGGCACAGACATCAGGTCTGACTGTGGCCCTGCCCACCAACAGAAGTTACTCCAGACAGCACAGGGTAAGTGCCTTGCAGTGCTGCGCCACCCCAGGGACTACTCAAAATGACGAAATGGAAGAATTCTCCTCAAAAGAAACTCCAGGAAGTAGCAACAGCTAACGAATTGATCAAAAATGATTTAAGCAACATAATGGAACAATAATTTAGAATAGTCATAAAATTAATTGCTGGGCTTGAAAAAGCATAGAGGACAGCAGAGAATCTATTGCTACAGAGATCAAGGGACTAAGAAATAGTCATGAGGGGCTAAAAAATGCTATAAATGCGGTGCAAAATAAAATGGAGGCGGCCATAGCACAGATTGAAGAGGCAGAGGAGAGAATAGGTGAATTAGAAGATAAAATTATGGAAAACGAAGAAGCTGAGAAAAAGAGAGATAAAAAAATCCACGAGTATGAGGGGAGAATTAGAGAACTAAGTGATGCAATGAAATGGAATGATATCCATATAATAGGAATTCCAGAAGAGGAAGAGAGAGAAAGGGGGTGAAGGTGTATTGGAACAAATCATAGCTGAGAACTTCCTTGATCTGGGGAAGGTAAAAGGCATTGAAATCCAAGAGGCACAGAGAACTCCCTTCAGACGTAACTTGAATCAATCTTCTGCACAACATATCATAGTGAAACTGACAAAATACAAGGATAAAGAGAATATTCTGAAAGCAGCTAGGGATAAACAGGCTCTAACTTATAAAGGGATACCTGTAAGACTAGTGGCAGACCTATCTACTGAAACTTGCCAGGCCAAAAAGGAATGGCAGGAAATCTTCAATGTGATGAAGAAAAAATATGCAGTTGAGAATCCTTTATCCAGCCAGTCTGTCGTTCAGAATAGAAGGAGAGATAAAGGTCTTCCCAAACAAACAAAAACTGAAGGAATTAATCACCATTAAACCAGCCCTACAAGAGATGCTAAGGGGGATTCTGTGAGTGAAATGTTGCAACGGCCACAAAGTACCAGAGACATCACTACAAGCATTAAACCTACAGATAACACGATGACTCTAAACCCATATCTTTCAATAATAACACTGAATGTAAATGGACTAAATGCTCCAACCAAAAGACATAGGGTATCAGAATGGATGAAAACAAGACCCATCTATTTGCTGTCTACAAGACACTCATTTTAGACCTGAGGACACCTTCAGATTGAAAGTGAGGGGATGGAGAACTATCTATCATGCTACTGGAAGTCAAAAGAAAGCTGGAGTAGCCATACTTACATCAGACAAACTATACTTTAAATTAAAGGCTGTAACAAGAGATGAAGAAGGGCATTATGTAATCATTACAGGGTCTATCCATCAGGAAGAGCTAACAATTATAAATGTCTATGTGCCGAATTCGGGAACCCCCAAATATATAAAACAATTAATTACACACATAAGCAACCTTATTGATAAGAATGTGATAATTGCAGGGGACTTTAAGACTCCACTTATAACAATGGAAAGATCATCTAGAGATAGGATCAATTAAGAAACAAGGGCCCTGAATGATACATTGGCTCAGATGGACTTGGCAGATATATTTAGAACTCTGCATCCCAAAGCAACAGAATATACCTTCTTCTTGAGTGCACATGGAACATTCTCCAAGATAGATCACATACTGGGTCACAAAACAGCCTTTAATAAATATAAAAGAATTGAGATCATACTATGCACACTTTCAGATCACAATGCTATGAAACTTGAAATCCACCACAGGAAAAAGTCTGGAAAACTTTCAAAAGCATGGAGGTTAAAGAACACCCTACTAAAGAATGGATGGGTCAACCAGGCAATTAGAGAAGAAATTAAGAAATATATGGAAACAAATGAAAATGAAAATACAACGATCCAAATGCTTTGGGATGCAGTGAAGGCAGTCCTGAGAGGAAAATACATTGCAATCCAGGCCTATCTCAAGAAACAAGAAAAATCCCCAATACAAAATCTATCAGCACACCTAAAGGAAATAGAAGCAGAACAGCAGACACACCCCAAACCCAGCAGAAGAAGAGAAATAATAAAGATCAGAGCAGAAATAAACAATATAGAATCTAAAAAAATGGTAGAGAAGATCAATGAAACCAAGAGTTGGTTTTTTGAAAAAATAAACAAAATTGATAAACCTCTAGCCAGGTTTCTCAAAAAGAAAAGGGGGATGACCCAAATAGATAAAATCATGAAGGAAAATGGAATTATTACAACCAATCCCTCAGAAATACAAGCAATTATCAGGGAATAGTATAAAAAATTATATGCCAACAAACTGGACACCCTGGAAGAAATGGACAAATTCCTAAGCACCCACACACTTCCAAATCTCAAACAGTAAGAAATAGAAAACTTGAACAGACCCATAACCAGCGAAGAAATTGAATCAGTTACCAAAAATCTCCCAACAAGTAAGAGTCCAGGACCAGATGGCTTCGCTGGGGAATTCTACCACACACTTAAAGCAGAGATAATACCTATCCTTCTCAAGCTATTCCAAAAAATAGAAAGGGAAGGAAAACTTCCAGACTCATTTTATGAAGCCAGCATTACTTTGATTCCTAAACCAGAGACAGAGCAAAAAAAAGAGAACTACAGGCCAATATCCCTGATGAATATGGATGCAAAAATTCTCAATAAGATACTAGCAAATCGAATTCAACAGCATATAAAAAGAATTATTCACTATGATCAAGTGGGATTCATTCCTGGGCTGCAGGGCTGGTTTAACATTTGCAAATTAATCAGTGTGATTCATCACATTAATAAAAGAAAAGATAAGAACCATATGATCTTGTCAATCGATGCAGAAAAAGCATTTGACAAAATTCAGCATCTTTCTTAATAAAAACCCTCAAGAAAGTCGAGATAGAAGGAACATACTTAAACATCATAAAAGCCATTTATGAGAAGCCCACAGCTAATATCATCCTCAATGGGGAAAACTTGAGAGCTTTCCCCCTGAGATCAGGAACACGACAGGGATGCCCACTCTCACTGCTGTTAACATAGTGTTGGAAGTGCTAGCATCAGCAATCAGACAACAAAAGGAAATCAAAGACATCAAAATTGGCAAAGATGAAGTCAAGCTTTCACTTTTTGCAGATGAGATGATATTATACATGGAAAACCCGATAGACTCCACCAAAAGTCTGCTAGAACTGATACATGAATTCAGCAAAGTCGCAGAATACAAAATCCATGTACAGAAATCAGTTGCATTCTTATACACTAATAATGAAGCAACAGAAAGACAAATAAAGAAACTGATTCCATTCACAAGTGCACCAAGAATCATAAAATACCTAGGAATAAACCTACCCAAAGATGTAAAAGATCTGTATGCTGAAAACTATAGAAAGCTTATGAAGGAAATTGAAGAAGATAAAGAAATGGAAAAACATTCCATGCTCATGGATTGGAATAATAAATATTGTTAAAATGTCAATACTACCCAAAGCTACCTACACATTCAATGCAATCCTAATCAAAATTGCACCAGCATTCTTCTTGAGGCTAGAACAAGCAATCCTAAAATTTGTATAGAACCACAAAAGACCCCGAATGTCCAAAGTAATATTGAAGAAGAAGACCAAAGCGGTAGACATCACAATCCCAGACTTTAGTCTCTACTACAAAGCTGTAATCATCAAGAAAGCATGGTATTGGCACAAAAACAGACACATAGACCAATGGAATAGAATAGAGACTCCAGAATTGGACCCACAAAAGTATGGCCAAGTAATCTTTGACAAAGCAGGAAAGAATATCCAATGGAAAAAAGACAGTCTGTTTAACAAATGGTGCTGGGAGAACTGGACAGCAACATGCAGAAGGTTGAAACTAGACCACTTTCTTACACCATTCACAAAAATAAACTCAAAATGGATAAAAGACCTGAATGTGAGACAGGAAACCATCAAAACCCTAGAGGAGAAAGCAGGAAAAAAACCTCTTTGACCTCAGCCGCAGCAATTTCTTACGTGACACATCCCCAAAGGCAAGGGAATTAAAAGCAAAAATGAACTATTGGGACCTCATGAAGATAAAAAGCATCTGCACTGCAAAGGAAACAATCAACAAAAGTAAAAGGCAACCAACAGAATGGGAAAAGACATTTGCAAATGACATATTGGACAAAGGGCTAGTATCCAAAATCTATAAAGAGCTCACCAAACTCCACACCCAAAAAACAAATAATCCAGTGAAGAAATGGGCAGAAAACATGAATAGACACTTCTCTAAAGAAGACATCCAGATGGCCAACAGGCACATGAAAAGATGCTGAACGTCGCTCCTCATCAGGGAAATACAAATCAAAACCACACTCAGATATCACCTCACGCCAGTCAGAGTGGCCAAAATGAACAAATCAGGAGACTATAGATGCTGGAGAGGATGTGGAGAAACGGGAACCCTCTTGCACTGTTGGTGGGAATGTAAACTGGTGAAGCCACTCTGGAAAACAGTGTGGAGGTTCCTCAAAGAATTAAAAATAGACCTACCCTATGATCCAGCAGTAGCACTGCTAGGAATTTACCCAAGGGATACAGGAGTACTGATGCATAGGGGCACTTGTACCCCAATGTTTATAGCAGCACTCTCAACAATAGCCAAATTATGGAAAGTGCCTAAATGTCCATCAACTGATGAATGGATAAAGAAAGTGTGGTTTATACACACAATGGAGTACTACGTGGCAATGAGAAAGAATGAAATATGGCCCTTTGTAGCAACATGGATGGAACTGGAGAGTGTGATGCTAAGTGAAATAAGCCATATAGAGAAAGACAGATACCATATGTTTTCACTCTTATGTGGATCCTGAGAAACTTGACAGAAACCCATGGGGAGGGGAAGGAAAAAAATGAGGTTAGAGTGGGAAAGAGCCAAAATAAGAGACTCTTGAAAACTGAGAAAAAACTGAGGGTTGATGGGGGGGGGGTGGGAGGGAGGGAAGGGTAGGTGATGGGCATTGAGGAGGGCATCTTTTGGGATGAGCACTGGGTGCTGTATGGAAACCAATTTGACAATAAATTTCATATATTAAAAAAAAAAAAGAACTCACCAAACTCCACACCCGAAAACAAATAATCCAGTGAAGAAATGGGCAGAAAACATGAGCAGACCCTTCTCTAAAGAAGACATCCAGATGGCCAACAGGCACATGAAAAGATGCTCAACATCGTTCCTCATCAGGGAAATACAGATCGAAACCACACTCAGATACCACCTCACGCCAGTCAGAGTAGCCAAAATGAACAAATCAGGAGACTATAGTTGCTGGTGAGGATGTGGAGAAACAGGAACCCTCTTGCACTGTTGGTGGGAATGCAAACTGGTGCAGCCACTCTGGAAAACAGTGTGCAGGTTCCTCAGAAAATTAAAAATAGATCTACCCTATGACCCAGCAATAGCACTGCTAGGAATTTACCCAAGGAATACAGGAGTGCTGATGCATAGGGGCACTTGTACCCCAATGTTTATAGCAGCACTTTCAACAACAGTCAAATTATGGAAAGTGCCTAAATGTCCATCAACTGATGAATGGATAAAGAAATTGTGGTTTATATACACAATGGAATAATATGTGGCAATGAGAAAGAATGAAATATGGCCTTTTGTAGCAACGTGGACAGAACTGGAGAGTGTTATGCTAAGTGAAATAAGTCATAGAGAGAAAGACAGATACCATATGTTTTCATTCTTATGTGGATCCTGAGAAACTTAACAGAAACCCATGGGGGAGGGGAAGGAAAAAAAAGGGAGGGAGCCAAAACATAAGAGACTCTTAAAAACTGAGAACAAACTGAGGGTTGTTGGGGGTGTGGGAGGGAGGGCGTGTGGGTGATGGGTATTGAGGAGGGCACCTGTTGGGATGAGCACTGGGTGTTGTATGGAAACCAATTTGACAATAAATTTCATATTAAAAAAAATAAATAAATTCTGACATAACATAGAGTTCACAATTTGTTACTACTTAGTTTTCACTGAAGACTAAGCTTTCTAAGGCTTAAAATTCTGCTAAATGTAGTTAAAACTGATAAGAGAAGCAACTCTGTATGTAGAAAAGTAGGAGAAATAAAAGAAAGATATAAAAAATAGAAATATATTTTTGTTAAAGGTAAAAGAAAGTAATTTTGTCCCAAATGAAATTGGTTGGAGAGAAATGGCTTGGGACAAAATCTAAAAGCAAAGAAAAGTTGTAGAAGATTTGTGAAGGAAATTCTTAAAAAAGAAATTTTATGTGTGGTCAGGATGGACTAAGGTTAAAATAAATGGATTTTTACCTTGGTGCTGGCCTCCAAATCCTCCACAGTTGTGTTGTTTCTGTTCAGCAGAGGACTGGATACCTCTGCCGTATGAGGGACACTCCAGAGGACTGGATACCTCTGCCGTATGATCTGTGAAGGGCTTTTACTAAGATACATGGGAGCCATTTTACTACACTTATCCCATTGCATGCCAAAAATGGGTATCCACATGGCTAAAACATGTTTATGTGGGCATTGTTGAAAAAGACAGGGGAATAGACCTTGACTTTGGCCCTTTAACCCCCTCCCTCAATGGTCAATGATCAATATGTAAGTTACTGTTGGGCCAAAATAAAATTAGTACATCCTACAACAACCAGAAAAGTCTTGTTTGGTCACAGTCCATACTTCCATGGTCCTGCAGGCGAGAAATGGAGGAGTAAGAAAAAAAAGGAAAGACCAGGTCAACTCTCAGAGGTGGGGTCAAGCTTGGGTAAGAATGACTACTCCTAGCACCTCCGAGATTGACAGGGCTTTTGGTTGCCAGTTGCATAGACAGCCAGGAGAAATCTCATCTCTTGGCTAGCTATAGGAAATTGGGGTAAGGGACAACTTTCTTCCTTTTTCCTACAGATGGGTAATTCCCCAACCAGGGCCATTACTCCTTTGGAATGAATTATGATTCATTTTCTTTTGCACAAAGGCTTGGCCCCAACACAAATTGGAAGAGGGAACCTGACTGCCAGTGGGAAATATCAATGACAAAACTATCCTACAATTGGATTTGTTTTACAAATGTGAAGGGAAATGGGGAGAATTCCCCTATGTTCATTGTTTCTGTACCTTAAGAAAAAAATTTGAGATATATGTAAGCAATGTAAGGTGGATCCTAATTTAATAGCAACCCTTTCTAAAGTCCAGCAATCAGGAGGGAAAACAATTAAGGGCCCCTTACCTGTACCCAAAACAGACCTAGAGAAGGAGGAAGGGAAGCCTTTCTCCTCAACCTCCTCCTCCTCCTCGGATCCTCAATCTATATATATAAAAAAAATTACAGTTCAGCTCCTTGCTACTCACCTTATCCAGGCCCTTCCTGTAATGTAACAGGCATGTTTCCCTTACAAGAAGCTAGAATGCTAGAAGAAAAAACCTTTACATTACAAGATTTAAGACAGATAAAAGGAGATCTGGGTAAATTTTCTGATCAGATAAGTATATAAAGGTTACGTATGTTTTTGAGTTGACTTGGAAAGATATAATGCTTTTGTTAAATCAGACTCTTAATGAGACAGATGTTTTGAAAAAATTAGGGAAATCTAAGATTTAGCCCTTAAATTATGCTAAATTAGCCACTATTTTACAAACACGAAATGAGAGCTCAATGGCCTTCCTGGAGAGGTTGAGGGAGGCTCTCATTAAATATATAGCTATCTTCCTATATATAGCTATCAGTCTTAAGGCTGAGATGATTTTAAAGGACAAACCTGTCACTGAATCAGCCCTAGATATTCAGAGAAAATGCAAAAATTGGCTGTTGGCCTTGAAGGGACCCTGGAGGAGCCATTACGAGCTGCCAATTGGGTATATTACAACCAAGATCAAGAAGAAAACAAACAAACAAACAAACAAACAAACAGAAAAGGAGGCTTTAAAGAAAAAAAAAATCTGAGGCCTTAGTGTGGCCTTGCGTATTATGTCAGACCGGACTTCCTGAGGTCCTAGCACCAAATGCCATTTATATGGCCTTTCAGAGCACTAAAATGAGAATGTCCTCAGAGGGGACAACCAAAATGAAAACCCCATAAGCCATGCCCGTTATGTAGAGACAATCACTGGAGATCTGAATGCCCTTGGGGACCTCTATCTGTGAGGGCTCAGATAACCAATGTCCCTGGAAGGGACTAACCAGGGCCTGGACTCTTCACGGTGGCTCCCCTAAACCAACTGTCAGAGACCTGGAGCCTCGGGTACTCTAAATATAGAAGGAAAACTGGTTGATTTCCTTCTTAACACCAGAGCTACGTTTTCTGTCCTCCTTCCACTCCAGGCCAACTATCCAAACACAGCATGACGATTAGAGGCATCTTCGGAAAACTTCTAACTAAATTTTTCTCTCAGCCCCTGGGAGAAACCAGGGGAAACCTAATTTTTTCTCAGTCTTTCCTGATAATGCCATAGAGCCTTACTCCCTTGCTCGAAAAGGACACTATAACTAAATTAGAGACTATGGTGCCACTACCTCCAGGACAGATAAACAATTATGTGAGTTTGGGGAAATTACTGGATATTGTAGGCTATAGATACCAGGATTCAGGAAAATAGTTTGCCTGCTATATCAGTTATTAAAGGAGACTCAATCCCACTTACTCCCCCTGCCAACAAAAAAATAAATAAGCTGGGGTCTGACTCCGAGACACTGTCTCCAGCCCTTGGAATGGTTACAAACAGAGCAGGACAATTACTATTACCAACTCACAGAGCTAAAACATCATTAAAACACAGCATCAGACCTTTCATTTAGGGAGGGACAAAACTTATTAAATGGCCCAAAGGATGTTTACTGGAAAAAAAAATTGCCAAGGACAGTTCTGCAAGTAGTATCAGCCTGTAAAGTATGTCTTAGAAACAATCCTTTCAACCACAAACTTGCTCTCCTAGACAGTCAAGGAACTGGAAACTATCCAGGAAAGACTAACAATTAGGTTTCACTCATATGTCAAAGGAATTCCAACATCTGTTGGTATGGATTAATATTTTTACTAATCGAGTAAAGGTCTTCTCCTGCAAGACAGAGAAGGCACAAAAATTAATAAAAGTTCAGCTTTATAAAATAATACCCAGGTTTGGCTTACCTAAAAATTTACAAATTAATAATGGTAAATGGCTGCCTTGACTCTTTCTCTAGTAGAACCCCTGGCTCTTGGAAAAGTTTTACACCTCAAAATAAAGCAGACTGTCTGCTTATACTCAGCAAAACTCTAAATAACACCTCACAAGCATTAGATGCTTAAAAAAAAATTTTTTTTTTAATTCAGTTAGGGCCAAACTCTTGGAAATAGAGCAACCACGGATTACTTACTGCTCCTGCTCCTCCATCACCTGGGTTATGAGAGATTCTCTGACATATGTTGTTTACAAGGTCAGGGTCTCTCCTGGGTTGTTTGACAGGTTTGAAAACTGGGGACATTATCTTTAGATACCCTCTTGTTGATCAATATAATCTTTACTTTGTGTTTGTCTTTGTGTCTGTTCATGCCTGCCAGCCTTCCTATAGAACTATACCTTGGGCCACTTGACTGACCCTTGGGTAGACTCTAACTGCTGTACCCCCACACCATCCCTTATCAGCTTGAAGAAGCCAGAATGGTCATTGTCCCTGTTCCCTAACAGCAGTTACAGGCCCGATTCCAGGGGAGAAATAAATAGGAAAGGGTTAACATTAGGCAGGAAGAGATAAGGGACCTTTAGGGAGGCAGACTGCAGCTGTAAGTGAGAGAATAAAGGAGCAGATGGGGTTCTCCCCTTATGAAATCCTTTATGGGCACCCTCCCCCCATTATCAAGGGCATAAACGGAGGATATAAATGAGATAGACAATCTAACTCTAAGGCAACAGATGCAGGCCCTCGCTCTACCCTAACCACCTTACACTACTGGATCAGGGAATGATTACCTGTCAATCTGACCACAGATGCTCACCCCTTTAAACCAGGAGATGCAATATGGATAAAGGAGTGAAATGTCCAACTCCTAAAATCCCTCTGGAGGGGCCCATTCATTGTCATTTTGTCCACCTCTATTGCAGTAGCCTAAGTGGGTCCCTGGATTCACTACAGCAGAGTGAAGCCGGCATGTTGAAACTGGGAGTGCATTCCTCATCCATCAATGCTGTGCAAGCTTACCATATGGGAAAAGCAACCTGCAGCTCCAGAGGCTCCAGGAGACTGTGGCTCTGCTTTAGTCACTCTGGAAGCTGACTAATCTACGCATGGCAGAAACTTGAGAAATCGGCGGTCTGATGAAACAAAAGACTGTTCCTTATTTTCTAGATCTGTTTCCTTTGATGCAATGTCACGCCTTTTTTCTCACTATTATTGTGATTCTTGGTCTACTCTTTGCCATAGGTTTGGCCAAGTCCACCCTGGCCAGCTGGAAATGTGGTGACAGGTTTCTGTTAACACTCATCTTCCTTTTGTGGATAGGATACTTTGTTGGTACCAACATGGGGAAACAATGGCGATAAGAGACTAGAAAATTAGATCCCCACAAACCTATAGTAAAACAAAATACCCCAGTACTACTACCAGGGTTTGGCTTCTCAAAAACTCAATTATTGGGAAAAACTATCTTGCTTAGTGGGGAAAAAGTTCATCGTCGTCTTTGTTAAAAACTTAACATGCCTAGGCCAAAGATTTTATAACTCAACTGTCCAAAAAATCCAATGGTGGGGGCCCCAGATCACCCTGAGTCAGATCCCCACCCCTTGTCTAACTTCTCTCATCTCTGAGAGGCCTGGTACAATGTCAACACGGCCATCAAATGGCGAGCCCTAGGTGGACTATACTAGATATGTGGAAGGACAGCCTCTATAGTACTTCCCTCAGTCTGGTCAGGGTCATATGTGCTGGAAACTATTCGTCAAACTTTCTTCCCGCTCCCACTTGCCAGAAGGAAACATTTGGGATTCCATGTGTATGGGGACAGGGGACTCAAAAAAAAAAAAAAAAAGCTGTGTGCCTTACAAATTGACAATTAAAAAGATGATAAATGGTCTCCAATGTAATCCAATATTATGGCCCTGCCACCTGGGGCTACTGCACTCCCATTTACATGCTAAATCACATAATAAGACTACAAGCAGTTATAAAAATTATAACCAATAAAACTGCCAGAGCTCTTAACTTACTAGCCAAGCAACAAACCAAAATGCACAATGCTTTCTATCAAAATCACTTGGCCTTAGATTACCTACTTG
Source organism: Acinonyx jubatus (assembly GCF_027475565.1). Classification (NCBI taxonomy): domain Eukaryota; kingdom Metazoa; phylum Chordata; class Mammalia; order Carnivora; family Felidae; genus Acinonyx; species Acinonyx jubatus. The sequence goes on from NC_069391.1 coordinate 64,943,166, forward strand.
CTTCTGAGGAAAAAGTTTGTAAAAAGTTTAATCTAAGCAACTGCTGCCTACAGATAGATAAGAAAAAAAGTCATAAAAGAGATACAAATCAAATGAAAAAGACTGCTCATGTCCCCATCCAGACCTGGAATGGTTAAAAACCCAGGGAGTTATTTAGAAAATATTTTTCAACTTTCAGGGGAGTCAAAACTCTTATAAAAATTTCCTCCTAATTGTGGGAGGTTGCTTAATCCTACCTTGCTTAACTCCCCTGATCTGTCTCCAGTCTGATTGAGGCCATGGCTTAAAAAGGATGACCACTCATGTAATAATATTATAAAAATATAAGCCTCTAAACCAAAATGACGCTCTTTGACCCAAATTTCCCCCCTTTGGGCATCAAAGGGGGGAATGTGGTAGGGTCCCCTCTTTAAGGAGAAAAAAAGACAAACTTCAAGGCAACCTGGTTATATGCATACATGACAACATCCCTCATGACCTTGTTACATGAGACCACTTAATCAGACTACATGTCTGTATGTTACCATATATGGGAGACAAAGAAATAAAAAACATATATAAAAAGCTATGCCATGTGGTGTTTGGGGCTCTGTTCTTTGGGTACGAACCCAACTTGAGGGCTGCCGGCAGGAATAAAGAAAGAAAGAAAAGCCTCAGTGTCATGACTCTCTGTGCCAGAATTCTGCTACAATTTCACACACTCAAAATTGAGCTGGTATTGTTCCCTCTCCTTGAACCAGTCTCTTTGTTCTGACAATAGGTCAGTTCAGTTAAACTCATTTCAGGAGGTAGTGATGCAGGTGTGTTCTCAAAGTTAGGCGTATGGTTTAAATAATCAGGTTATAAATAAGAGGCATTTGTAGGAAAGCAAAAGAAAACCAGTGGTTGATGATTGAATCAGATTATAAACAAGTTTCTGGGGGTGCCTGGGTAGCTCTGCTCATAAGTTTGAGCACCAAATTGGGCTCCATGCTGTCCGTGCTTGGGATTCTCTCTCTCTCCCTCTCTCTCTGCCCTCCCCCACTTATGCTCTCTCTCTCTCAAAATAAATAAATAAACTTAAAAAACAAACAGAAAACCCCAAAAACAAAAAAAAAACAAAACTAACCAACCAACCAAACAAACAAAACCCCAGTTTCTGAGGATCGACCATCAAGAAGATGTCTAGATACCAGGCTTGAAGCAACCTTCATAGAATGCAGACAGTGGCGATCTGACAGATCTGGCTTGTGGTTTGAATGTCTCTGATGATCCTTTTGAGTGACCTCCAGAGAAACATGGTCTTATATAGGAACGCTTGTGTAATTTCTCTGAATAAACAACTTTTACGTTAAGTTGTTTTTATTCAGTTTGTGGGGCTTCAGGAAAAGGAGCAGTTTTAGTTATCAAATATTTCCAAGTCAAAAGGATGGGAAAAAAAATGGAAAATGTTAGTTTGGAGATGTGTAACCAAATTTTGCCAAAAATTTGGCAGAAACTACAGGAAATCAGGATCTAGTCCAGTTTATAATAAAATTTTAGAATATAATATCTATAAAAGTATGTTATTGAACATATTTTTCTCTCTATAATTACCCTCCCCTCATTTTACCAAAATATACAAATTAAGAGGAATTTGCAAAATAATTCTAGTTTCCAAAAACTTGATCTGATTATTTACGTAAGTGCAGTAAGAATAATGATTGATCGCATAGTGATTGATCAATAGTGATTGATCACAGTGACCATAAAGAATCTCTAGATTGAACTTTTAACAGCCTCTCAAGGCCAGAAGCCATGCCAAATACTTGCCATCAGATTTTGCCTGCAATACCTACAGATTTGGGTGAATTCTTGTCTTCTTGAGGTTCCCCAAATATCTTGAGGTTCCTATACCTGTCAGGAAGTGAACTTCTTTACTCACCTAGTATGGTTATCAAGCTTCTGGTTTTAGATTTTTGTTTTTTGAGTTTTTGTTGTTATTGTTTTAAATTTTTGTTAAGGGGCTTTATTGGCTCTATGAAGTCAATCTTTGTTCCTGAAAGCTGTGTGGCCACCTATCAATATACACATGTCTCTGTGAAATATGACATCCCAGCCAAAGCCTTGGTAATGTCATTGGTGCTTTCAATTGTGTCCTGTTCCAAGGAGAAAAGATTCTTATTGCGCTTATTCAAATGAATATATTGTCATAAAATATAAGGATACTCAAGGAGAATTTTTCACTTCTGAAGGGATCATGCAGGGAGAAAAAGATAAATGTTTCAGTTTGTTCACAAAGGTGTAAAAGTACAGTTTATCAAATTGTTGTAAGTCATACTTAGTGTAAGAGAAGAAGTTTTGTTAAATGTGGAAAAATAAAACTTTAAAAATCGGTGTTGTTTCTAACACAAATGTCATAAAAACTATAATCATCCCCCACTGTTCATTCAGCCCCATGCTATGAATTCAGTTCTACTTGAGTCCAGTTTTTCCACCAGTTCCAGAAATTCTCGCCCACTTCAGTTTTATGATCTTAAGGTAATCGGAAATCTGTATTTGTCAAATGTCCTTTTCATGAATTTCTCTGAAGATGAAACACATTTGCAGGAATCTTGTAAAAGCATCTGATACAAGTATAACTGTTTGTAAAATGTGAAAAACTTAAAAATGGCCATGTTTAGAGATCTGATGAGAGTTCATGACAATGCAATTGACAAGGACATTTGGAAATTTCTTTGGCACACAATATTTCAAGATAATAACATAGAAGGACATATCAGATTTCAATGAGTTTTACATAATTCTTAGAACACTTATTTTAATAAATTATATCTACACAAATATAATCATTTATTGACAATCCTTCCCAAATAAGCCTAATTAGTTTAATTTCTCACAAAATCTTTGAAATGCTCCAGAGCCTTCTGGACAATTTCAGTTAGACTGTCATCGAAATACTTTATTTTAGAATTTTATTTTGGGAAGTATGTCAAAAATATGAAAAGAGTTGAACATCTCATTAAATATGATCACAGATGATTATGAAATAATACTTAACCCAAGTGACAATAAAATATTTTAAAGGCAAATACAGGTTATATGATTGTGAATAAAACATAGTTATTTTAGTATTAGCAAGACTCAGTTTTCTTAAATAATTAAAGATGTGATGAAGTCAAAACATAGATACTTTGTTTTTCTAGGTAGATTACATTAAAGGTAAAGAGAAAATTTGTTCACAACTTTTTATCAAAAGCAAACCAATAATCTAAGGCAATGTTTTCTCCTTTTAACAGAAAGAAAAACCAAGTTCTAGTTTTGCACCAGTGTACTTTTGAAACTAATACTTATTTTTAAATACATTCATTATAATTTTTATCACAAGTGACCACACACAAAGTTCCTTTCAAAAGTTCTTTTTAAATAAACGTTTATAACTTACTCTTTTTTGCACTCAGATTTTATGTTTTTTTCCTCTTTAAATAACCAGACTTACTTTAGGGCAAAACTATTTTCTTTTGTCTCAACAAAAATGTATGTTTATTTCCCGTACTGTCTTACCAAAAATGTACATCTTTCTTTCCTTGCATACAGAGTTGTCTCTCTTATTATTTTAGTAGATTTAATCCTATATATGAATTTAGAATTCTTAATTCTCAGAGACTTTAGTTTCTAGTGAAAAATGAGTAGTAAGCTCTTGTGAACTGTGTCACCAGTATTTTTGTAGATTGGTAAATTTATCAATATATTTCATTATTTCTAGAAACTTGTGCTTCCTCACAGTAGAATCTTTCAATAAAGCACAAAACATGTTTGCTAACAAAACCAAATTTATTTTTAGTTTCTCTACAATAAGGAAAACAAAAGTTAATAAACATAGGTTTTTATTTTAGGTTTATTTAGGTTTAAGGTTTAGGTTTAAGGTTATTTTATCTTATCTGCAAATGACCTGGATGTTTCATGAATTAACCACACAACATAGCAAAACTCCAAGATTATCAAAAATATTTTGAGAAACTATTTTCAAAAGTTTACCTACAACCTTTTTTCAAAATTGACATCTATTCATTACTTCTTTTCAACAATTGTGCTCAGATCACCAATAACAACTTCAAGAGACACCATAGGAAGTCACTCATCCTCCTATGCTTTTGTTTCTTTGTTTGTTTGTTTATTATTATAAACTTTTGTAATGGAGATGACATCCATTTATTTCACTTTAAGTAAACCCAAACAGGATAAAAGATTTATTTTTATTTTATTTTTTTAAATGTTTATTTATTTTTGAGAGATAGAAACAGAGCATGAGCAGGGAAGGGGCAGAGAGAGAAGGAGACACAGAATCTGAAGTAGGCTCCAGGTTCTGAGATGTCAGCACAGAGCCCTACATGGGGCTCAAACTCATGAACCATGAGATCGTGACCTGAGCCAAGGTCAGATGCTCAACTGACTAAGCCACCCAGGCGCCCTGACAAAAGATTTATTTTTAATGCTGATAACTTTAAAGACATGTCTAGTTTAATTAAGCCAACAGCTTTAGCTTTAATGCAAAGTGAAGGGGTTGAAAAAAGTAGGTATTGATTTTTAATGTGAACTCTGTTTAGTATTTGACTCTGTCAGTAGGTGACCACATTTCCCCTTTCAAATAGTCATTGGTCTTCCAAGTTACTGCTTCCAAAAAAAGGCTCAACCCAAAATTTTAGAATTTTATAGCCATGATATTTCCAATTCAAAATTTATCCAAAATAAAACAAAAGCTCTCTGAAAGTAACTGTCAGTTAACCATATATATTCAAATTCACTGAAAACATATATATTAAATATATGTATCCATTTCATGGGAAAGGAAATGAATCACTACAGGATAAGACAATAGTTTCAAATTTTAGGCAAACTAAGACAAATTCTTAACTAATCTCTGGAATTTTTGCCCCCAAGTAGGTAGCTGCCAACTCCCTGGCTGACAGACTTGGAATTGCATCCCTATTACGTACTGTTCATGAGAGAAGACAAGTCAAAGTTGTTCTTTTCACATGTGGATTTTTATTTTGAGCCTTTCACACTGAGCACAGAATTGCCTCTGGCTTCTGGACCTGTGATGAGCAGTTCGCTGCTGCTGTTCATGGGTGTGATTCAGGGGCTTTGCTGTTTGTTACTCATCACCACTGTTTCCATTTATCATTAACTTAGGGTCCTGTATGCCCCATCAACTAGTTTAGGAATTGAAAGATTATGTAAGTGAACATTTCTTTCACAAGATCCCCCAAATCTTGACCCAGTGATTGAACTCATTTAATGCAAAACTAATTAAAGTAAGAGATAGCATTCTGTAACGAACTTAAGAGAAAAGGGAGGAGGTGGAGGAGGAGGAGGAGGAGAAGGAGGAGGAGGAGAAGGAGAAGGAGAAGAAGAAGAAGAAGAAGAAGAAGAAGAAGAAGAAGAAGAAGAAGAAGGAGAAGGCGGGGGAGAAGGAGGCCGGGAGGAGCAGGGGAGGAGGAAGAGGAGGGGGAGGAAGAGGAGGAGGATGAGAAGAAGAAGAAGAAGAAGAAGAAGAAGAAGAAGAAGAAGAAGAAGAAGAAAGGGGAGAAGGAGAAGGGGAAGAATGAGGGAGAGGAGGAGGAAGGGATGAACAGGGGAGGGGGAGGAGGAGGGGAAGAAGAGAAGAAGAAGAAGAAAGAAGAAGAAGAAAAGAAGAGAAGAAGAGAAGAAAGAGGAGGAGGAGGAGGAGGAGGAGAAGGAGGAGAAGGGGAAGTGGAAGGGAAGGGGAAGAAGGGGGTAGAGGAGGAGAAGGAGGAAAATAAATGAAGGGGAGCAGAATATGCCACTCCAAAATATGACACTTTGACATACTGATTACTTTGAATTCAAGTTACTTGAGAAACAGTCAGTACAAGGATGTTTTGACCCTCCTTTGTCCCCCAGAAAGCAGGAAATAAATCTCCCATGTGAAAGATACTGTCTGTGTACCAGGAAGAAGAGAAACATCTTTAATGCCAGAGATAGGGACTTCAGGGCCAAGAAGGCTGTATAAACAGAACTTGCTACTTCACTAATTTGCTACCCCAAGCCCAAACTTCTTTGTTTTGTTAATTCTTCACAAATTTATTGTTTCTTTGTCTAAGAGGTATAAGAGCTGCCTGCTTTGATAACTTCTTTGAGTCTCCTGTGTACAGGAAATTAAATTTGATTTTCTCCTCTTAATCTGTCTTACATTTACTTATTAGGCCAGCCAAAGTACCTAGAAAGAAAGAACAAATGTTCTTGCCCTACAGTACAAACAATTGTTTAGTAGCTCCTTGAAGCTTCTTCTTGGCTTACTATGGTTCATGGCCCTTTTATGTTTCCCAAGCACCAGGACTTCTTGAACAATAGCAACCTTTGCACTTACTGTAAGCAGTGTTTATCTGCTGGCAAACTTGAAAACAACTTAGAAATCATTCGAAGCAATAGATCAATACACTGTAAACCTCAATTTCATTAGTCCCATAATGGAAAAAATATTTGTTCAGAAAGAAATAAGTCAAAGGTCATGATTTTCCTCAGTGTTGGGCATAGAGGGTAAGGCATGAATCTGATTAAAATGCTCCTTTGGGCAGGTTTGTTTTTCCCCATTTAGTACCCCATCTAAGATTTCTTTGTCTAATCTAATAATTCTCTAACAGTGCAAGGGAAGACAGAAACTACTCAGGGCAGGCATCTAGTGTTTTGTGTTTGGACAGCGTTTAGGATTAATTCAGCATGGTATAAATAATGACTAGTGACAAGCTAAGGCAAGCTTCACAATAAGTACTTTGTTTGACAAAACAAATGTATAAGTTGTAAAGAATGGAACCCAAGCTAGAGTGAGTAATGGATCAGAGCTGAGTAAATACCAACAAGATCAAAGACACAAGCTGCTGTTCTCCTGAGATTTAGAAATCTGGTTGCTCAAAAAAAATTAGTTGGTAATATTTAAAACTTGGACAATCTTTCATAAACAAATAACATAACATAACATAACATAACATAACATAACATAAACCAATTTGAAAGATCAGGAAATGTTGAGTTTGCGTGGCCACAGCAGTGGCTGTCCATCAGATAAGATGTCCTCCATGTTGTCATGGGAACTGCCATCTCTATATTTGGGTTGGCCTCACTTGAATTAGATACTCTCTGACCCACACATTCTGGTTTAGGAGGTTTGCAAAGCATAGGAAAGTGACTACTAGAGTCTTCTAAGGAAAGAAGGAGAAACCCGCAGCATTTAGGCTTGGATGAGACCAATAAGAGAAATTCATCCAACAAAAGAGACCGAAATGCAATAAAAAAGCAAGCACTGTAGGTGATTCCAAACACTGAATATCATTAGATGGCATGCAAAATCTGCAATATATCCTTCTAGGTAAGAACATGAGTAGTACTCTTCAGATATTCTGTGTAAGCTCAGCTCAATTTTTCAGCTTCTTATCCATGTCTGTTACCATGAGGATACCAAAATCAGGAAGACAGTCTCTGTCCTAAGGAATTCAGCAACTGAAGCAGGAGACTAGCATATATAAATGCATAAAAATACATGAATTTATAATTCTATAATAAAAGACAAATATCCCAATTAAAATAAACAGATAAAGGACTTACCTTACATCATGTAATAGATTAACTTACAGTGGATGGAAGAGCTAAACATAAGAGATAAGACTATAACACTCTTAGGACATGTAAAAGAAAATCTTGATGATTTGGGATTTGGCAATGGTTTCTTTGATATGACACCAAAATCACAGACAACAAAGAAAATATTGATAAATTGCCTCCATCAACATTTGAAACTTTTGTGCATCAAAGAACACTACTATCAGCAGAGTACAAAACCAACCTACAGAATGGGGGAAATAACTGCAAATTATATCTGATAAGGATTAATAGCCAGAATATACAAAATAATTCCTACAACTCAACAACAATAACAAAGAACCCAATTATGAAATAGGAAAAGGATTTGAATAGACATTTCCCCAAAGAAGTTATAGAGATGGCCAATAGGTACATGAAAAGATGTTCAACATCATTAGCTATCAGAGAAATGCAAATTAGAACCACAATGAGATTTCATTTTATACCTATTAGGAAAGCTATAGTAAAAAGACAGATAGTAATGAGGGTTAATGAGGATGTGGAGAAATTGGAGCCCTTGTTAACCTCATCCACTGTATAGGAAGAAACGTTATTTTAGAGATACTAATTCTTCCTAAATCAATTCATAAATTCTGGCAATTTATGAAAATATCAATACACTTTTTGGGAAGAAACTTGAAAAAAAGGATGTTAAATTTATCTGGTGAAGTAAATCTGAACATTTGTGAAAATGAAGAACAAAGGAAGCCCAACTCTACCATATCAGAACATATCATGAACTAACAATATTTACATATTCAAATTGAAGAAGAAATGTAAACACCGACCAGTAGATGAGAATAGAGCCTGGCCCTGGGCCTAAAGATAGATGAGAAATTCATTTATGGTGAACAGGACCTTTCAATCAGCATGGGAGAGGATTATTTAGAGAACAGCACTGGGCTAGCTGCTTAGAAAAGAGGTGTGTGTAAGATCCCTACCTCATTCTTGCTAACCAAATTACTTCAAGATGGAGAGAGATTTAAAAGGAGAAAATAAAAAAAAAATTAGAATAAGGCTGTCCAATGAAAATCTCTGTGATGATAGCAACACTTTTTATCATGACTATCCAACACGGCAGCCACTAACCACATGTGATTGTTGAGCTCTGGCAATGAGACAAGTGTAAATGAAGATGGAATTTTACATGTTATTTAATGTTAATTAATTTAAATTTAAACAGCCACATGTGGTTAGCAGCTATTGAATTGGACAACACAGAAGAAGGAAACATGAATACATTAATTTTTAATTTGGTACACAAAACCCATTAGATATTAAGGAAGATAAATCTGTTAACATAAAATTGTAAACATCTCTATGGCATAAAAAGTTGAGGGGCACCTGGGTGGCTCAGTTAGTTAAGCGTTCAACTCTGGCTTAGGTCATGATCTTACAGATCGTGAGTTTGACCCCATGTCAGCAGGCTCTGTGCTGACAGCTCAGAGCCTGGAGCCTGCTTTGGATGCTGTGTGTCCCTCTCTCTCTGCCCCTCCCCTGCTCATGCTCCGTCTCTCTCTCTCTCTCTCTCTGTCTCAAAAATAAATAAACATTAAAAAAAAGTTGAAAGCCCACACATATTTCTAAATGAACAACAACAAAAGGTCAGCTTCCTTCATTTACTAAAAGCTTATACAAGGCAACAAGAAAAAGATAAATAATGCTAATTAAATACGTGCAAGGACAGAAATTTATCAAGACGAAAGTAGGTGTTCAATAAATACAAGGTAAACTGTACAACATAAATCATAATTGAACAAGTGCAAATCAAACCATGAGGTTTATCTTTTACCATCAGATGGCCAGAAATGTAAAAAGATTCACCACATCTAACACTGTCAGGGATGTAGGGAAATGGGTACTTATGGTCCTGGAGACTATAAATTGATGCAACTTTTCTGGGAGAATATTGGGTAACACAAATGTTAAGTGCTCATATACTTTGATCCAGTAACCACAGTAAGCAATGTGCTGTGCGCATCTACTTGCACAAGGTCATGAGTGGACACATTTGGGCATCTCCATTGCAGCTCTGGGTCTCCTGGTGGAAAATCAGAGGCAAGCAAAACTTTTATCCATAAGGATTTAGCTCATTCTGTCCTCTCAACACTAAGGCTGGGCAGCACCTTCAGTCAATGCCACAAATCTGTCTGTGCTTATGTAGAACAATCTTCAAGTCATGAAAGAGAAAATCAGGTGAGACTAATATGCTCTACCTGATCTGCTGAAGGGGAGGAGGGGTAGATATGGAGATGGGTGTGCATAATCCCTCCTGCCATCCCAGCTCAAAGAACAGAAGCAACACCGAGCAGTGGTCATCCCTGGAAAGAGCAACTTGGCTGCGGGTATGGGAGGGGGGAGACTTTTGCTTTTAATTTTGTATATTTCTGTATGTTTTACATTTCCTCATCTTAGATCACATTTTAAAATTGAAGTAAAATTTACATCAGATAAAATTAACAATTTTAAAGTGCAAAATTCAGTGGCATTTAGTACACGTTCATAATGTTGTGCAACAATGACTGTCAGATTACAGAACATTTCCATCACCCAAAGGAAAACCCTACACCCATTAAGTAGTCCTTGCCCTCCCCTCTCCCAGCAGGCCCTGGCAACCAGTGATCTGCCTTCTGTATTTATACGTTGACCTTGTCCTTGCATCTGGCTCCTGTCACTCAGCATAAATGTTTCTGAGATCTATCCATGTTGTGGTATGCATCAGTACCTCATTCCTTTTATGGCTGAATAATACTCCTGTGTATGGATGTACCACCTTTTATTCATCCATTCTTCAGTTGTTGGACATTTCACTTGTTTCCACCTTTGGCTATTGTGAATAATGTTGCCATGAACATTTGTGTGCAAGTTTTTTCTGTATATCTGTTTTCCATTATTTGAGGTATATACTGAGGAGTGGAATTGCTTGGTCATATGGTAATTCTGTTTAATTTTTTGAGATCTATTACCTTAAAATTTTTGTTAACAAGAGTGGAAATTACAGTTTTAATCAGTTGGAAACATTATAGACTCTTTAGTGTCTTCCTCTTTCTTTCTGTATTAAAAAATAGCAATTAAGAGTACTTAATAAAGGAAAGCAACAGTTTCACGCCAACGCCCACCAGGCCAGCCTCTCCTGCTTTCATCTCTGCCACTGTCTCTTCACAGAGATTTTCTGAGGAAGGGGGCGCAGATTATTTTCCCTAGTTTCCTTTTAGTCTTTTTAAGAGATCACTGCAAATTTCCACCACAGCCAGGAGGATGCCCACCCCCCTGTGGAGGGTATCCCCATTTGTACGAAATCAAAATCCTTTTGTACATAGGTGGAAATTCTAGAAACCAATTTTGGGTTTCATTGTATCTCTGTCTTATCAGTCAGAATTGGATACTCCTAACACCATCCAGAATTTTAGTCAAAATAATTGTTGTTTTTACATCAAAAAAAAAAAAAAGTCTCTCCCTGGACTCTCAAGTATTTCCTGAGAAAATTATCAAGCATTCACCCTGGTTTCCTCTTGTTAAATGTAGACTAAAGTTTCTGGGGCCAGAACTGACTAATCCCTAGTCTTCAATTTATGAAACTTATAAGGGATTTTATGTAAAAGCAAGCAAGCAAAACAAAAACCTCCAAAAGACAGAAAAACTCCTTCTATTCTAGGAACAGATGCATATTAAATCTCAAGTTTCATGTCAAAAAACAACTGGTGAATTCTGGAGATTTGCTTTATGTTGGGGAATATGTACTTTCCTTTGTTGTTGAGAATTCTTAATTTTTAAAAAGAAGAAAAAAGAAGGGTCTCACTTTTGAATCAGTATTGGAATATTGATTAATATGTTGGGCTCAGTATTCCAACATTTCTATGATAAGAGAACATCGACTTTCTATTTTTAAGAGGGACTAGTCCACTGACCAAATGTTACAGGGTGAGGAGAGATCAGAATAACCTGCTGTCTAGACCATACCACACACATCCCACCTGTTCCATGTATTGGGTGCAAAATTGAGGCAGCTATTTAAGGGGTATTCGAGTAACGTTAACCTATTCTGTATCTAACATATACACTTCCCTTTACTTTATTTTTATTTCACTGTCTCCATTCTGAACCCATAGATTAATTTTATGATCTAGTGAAATGTCTATGAAACTGCCCCGTGCAGCACTTTTTCAAAGGGTGGATAGAAATCCTTTAATGGGCCATAAAATCCATTTAATGCATCATTACTAATATGCTTTTTTTGTTTTTCTAATGAAATGCATCTAAATAAATGCAATGGGACAGAACAGAATGAATTAGATCAGATCAGAACAGAACAGAATAGATTTGAACAGAAAAGAATGAAAAATATATCTTAGAACACAGTAGACAGGCAGTTTATTTTTGTTTTGGTGGGGCTTGTGCATGTGTGTGTGTGTGTGTGTGTGTGTGTGTGTGTGTGCGTGTGCTTGTGCACATATGCTCTGAATTAGATATAAAAAGCATCTGTTATTAATAGCCACAGTCAAAATTCTTCCAAATACTAGCCTAATGGATCTTTCTTATTCTTAGGAAACTGTGTGGATCCCCGTAAAACTTCTGCTCTGCTTTGTAAAGTTACAAAGTGTAGTTTTACCTTAGAATAAGTGTCTTTCTTCTAGCCAGAGAAGCTGGGCTGTGAGAAAGGATATGAGAGAAATATATATATTTTTTTAAGATCAGAGAGTATTATTTAGGAGGAGAGAAAGTTAAAATGGATTTGGGAAAGACCTTAAATATCTTGTAAGAGTTCCAGTTTCACTGAGAGGTGAAGGGACTGCACAGTATCACCTGCCCGATTCCCAGTGAGACTAGAACATAGACCTGACTCTTCCAGCTGGAACCCCCTCTCTGGGTGACACTGAGCCAGGAGGACCTCCCTTACTCCCAACCCCCGGGGTCTGTGCTATCCGGAAACAGGAGGGGAGGAGAGGGTGAAGGGAGAAAGGAGACTTCTTTTTCAAAACAGAATGGTCTATTTTCTTTCTTTTTACTTTTGGTGCAAAGGTGAATATTTATTTAAAGCAGAAAAAGAAATCACAACACTTTATAATTTTTAAAAAGCTAATGCTATATTAAACATTATAAACTCTAGAAAAAGAGTACACTATTTTTGTTAATCAACTACCTGACAGATTTTCTCTTGTTAATTTATTTGGTTGCATACTCTCTGTGTCTGCAAATGACAATGCTTTTGTAATACTTTCTATAGAGAGAATTGGAATGATCCATTTTCAATAACACATGGTCATTGCACATATTCACACAATGCAAGGATGTGAACAACCCTATAATCTCAACTTCTAGAAATCTCTATCAAGATGACACATTTCTAGAAGATGCTTTATGCAAATATATACTACATGTATATAGTGTATGTATACATACACACATATTTGCATGTAGTATATATACTTGAATGTATGTTTATATATGTATATATTAATATATGCATATACATATTTGTGTTCATAAATAGTCACACGTCTATGCTTGTATATATGAGAATATACTCACTTCTGGAACGCTTTTCTTTCACTCAATATTTTGTGGCCATGTTTTGCTATTGATGTGTGAAGAAGGATAAACTTTCTTTTTTTAAAATTTTTTCAGTGTTTATTTTTGAAAGAGAGAGAGAGAGAGAGACAGAGTGTGAGTGGGGGAGGAATGGAAAGAGAGAGAGACACAGAATCCAAAGCAGGCTTCAGGCTCTGAGCTATCAGCACAGAGTCCAACGTGGGGCTCGAACTCACGAACTATGAGATCATGATCTGAGCCGAAGTTGGACGTCCAACCAACTGAGCCACCCAGGCGCCCCAAGAAGGATAATCTTTCTAATGAATGAACAGCTGTGCAGCACAATATGTACCCAGAGTATCGTGGATATCCCAGAAGATATTAACCAGCCCCTATGGATGGATACTTCAGTTGTTCCTCTTGTTATAAACAATTCTGCAACGACATATCTTTGTGCATTTATCTTTCTTTTAGTTGAACTATTATTGCCTTAGGATAAATTCCAAGGGGAATTCAGGGTAAACTGCTAAGTCAAAAGCTGTGGGTATCTAATATTTGAAATCATGTTGCTAGATTGTCCCCTGGAAAGGTTGTGACATTTGTATTTCCATTAACGTTTCATGAGAGTGCTTATTTCCCCCCTTCCCCATCATCGAGCATATTCATCTTTTAAACTTTGCCAATCTCTTATGCATTTTAATTTGTGTTCCCTTTCTATTAACATTTTCCCATTTGCTGGCTGGACACTTGTGTTCCTTCCCTGGCTTGTGTGGTCATTCCCTTCACTGGTTTTCCATTCGGGAGCTCATCCTGTGGTAAGATTGACAAGGGGTCCTTGTGTGGTCAAGCCTGTTCACCTGCTGCCAGTCATTCATGGCTGATGACTTTTTCCACCTTTGAAACCTCTCTTTCAAAGAGATTTATGGTATTTTTCATGTAGGAGTTTTATCTATTTATTTATTTATTTATTATTTATTTATTTATTCATTTATTTATTTATTTGTGGTAACATAAATATCTTCCTTCATGGGCTCTCCAGAAGGACTTTTAAAGCGTAGAATGGAGCCACTATGAAACCTCTCCAAGCTTGGGAGCATGTACATAATTTTAACTTTATCAACCTCACAATTCACATCCTGTGACTTTTCCCTCAAGACATCAGATGGTTTGTGCGGGATGACAAAATGCAACCCTCGGAGAGGTACAGGAAACTGCATGCACTTTTGAGAATTTCATTTAGGAAACAAATGAAAGAAAGAAGAAACCTGTCTGAAGTTTCAGTTTGGGGCAGAAAAGGCAGGTCCCTGGATCCTATTCATTGACTGCCACTCGGTCACATGGAATCATGAGCTCTTTCTCCTTGGAGGTCATGAGGACTTCTGGGGATGGCCAAGCTGGCACCACACCACACCACACCACATTATCCATCACAGGATAATGGCGTCAATAATGACACCCCCAGAATTTGGTGAGAGAGGGTCCCACTTGCAAACAAGCTTGTGCTCCTCTTCCAGCTTACCAGACTTTACAAACTTGATCTGGAAATTCTTTGACTCTACTGACTGGAGTGTTTGGGCTGTATTAATAGCCACATGAAGTCCAGAACATGGTAATCCTGTTGAGAGATGAAGAATGTCCTAAAGCTTGGGGTAAACACAAGGCCCTGATATTAGGGCATACAAATGGGACTTTCAAATAGAATTATTCCATCTAAAAGCAAATGTAAGTGAGTGACCAGAATCTACATAGGTGGTAGCTCAGCAAACAAATGACTCTCAGAGATTCAGGCCTGAACTTCTGAATTTTGAAAATGTGATCTGTTTTTTTAACAAACAATTTTTCCTGGGAAAAACTAGCTGGGAGATATTATCTTTAAAAAAAATTTTTTTAAATGTTTACTTTTGAGAGAGACAGAGTGTGAGTGGGGGAGGGGCAGAGAGAAGGAGACAGATTCTGAAACAGGCTCTGGGCTCTGAGCTGTCAGCACAGAGCCTGACACCTGCCTCGAACTCACGAACCAGTGAGATCATGATCTGAGTTGAAGTCAGCCACTTAAGTGACTGAGCCATCCAGGTGCCCCAGGAATATTATCTTAAGCAAGTAAGTTTTAGCTGTAAAAGATGTTGCCTGTTTATGAAGAATGGGCAGAGTCCACACTCTCATACCAACCAGAGCCAACTGGCACCTGCCTCTGTCAGCCAGGCCCCCAAAGCCACGACCCAAACAGAGACCCAGTGAAGCAGCATTGTACTGGTTCCTGCCTTAGGCTTCCTTCAATCACCTCGGGAATTTTTTTTTCTGCACATACTTTGAAGTGGCAGCCTCAAAATTCTTGGGACCATAGGACAGAGCAAGGGCTCCCTCACTGACACACTCTAGAAACAAGTCAAACCCCACCTTCTTCATCAATCCCCAGACCTGTCCTCTACTTCTCAGAATGTTTCTGGATATTACAAAAGTTCAGGATATTGGAACCAAATTGTCCTGTACTTAAGAAAAAAAAGGTAAAATTGAAATCACAATTACCCTGAAACCTTATAGAAAGGAAAAAAAAAATTACATTCTTTCTCTGTCCCTTAAAGTTATAACTCTTATTACCTTCAAAATGCAGCCCATAATCACCTGAGCCTGAAGGGGAAAAAGCGGGGGAGGGGGGGAAGAGGCCTTTTTATAATACAAACTTCAAAAGGGCTTGTCTGGGAGCAAGAATTCCTTTTTCCTCAAAGGTCCTTCTAATTGGACTATGAGTCAAATTGACATGGAACAGTTCAACAGAAGAAAATCAAGTAGAATAGCGTAAGTATGGGGATACACACAGATACGAAAATTCCAAAGACAGACAAAATAAGGCATATAGGTCATTCTGAACTAAGGAGAAGGAGGTAGGGGACTGGGACTTCAAAGGGAAGGAATGCACTTCACAAGAAAACAAAGAGTAAGTATTTGGTAAAGAAATGTGTGCCCTGCCATATAGATGGGTTACTTAGATAAAATTTGTCTCTGGTAATAACCTTTATTCTGGAAAGAGCCTACAATTTAGATTCCTCTATGTAGTTAAGGGAGAGGCAAAAGTTTCTCTTGAGCCCACAGGGTCTCAGTTGCCTTCAGCTGAAAATAATTCACAGGCAGAAGTGGCTCATTTGGGGCAACCTGCCCTCAGCCCCTGAGGGCTCTTGGGCCCAGGCTCTAACACCTCTGAGAAGAAGCCACTATGTCCTAAAAAGTCCATCTTGGGGACAAAAAAAACTTTCTCTATGCCTCTGTGATGCAAATTTTCTACTTCTTCTCTAGAACCCAAGAGCCATTCTTTAAAATGCAAATTTTAGGGGGTGCCTGGATGGCTCAGTTGGTGGAGCTCAGATCATGATCTCATAGCTCTTGAGTGAGTTGGAGTCCTGCTTTGAGAGCCCAAGGAGACTGCTTTGGATTCTGTGTCTGCCTCTCTCTCTGCCCCTCCTCTGCTTGCTCTCTCTCTTTCTTAAAAATAAATAAACATTTAAAAAAATAAAAAATAAATAAAATGCAAATTTTAGGAAAAAGTTTCTCATCAGAGGAGAAAAAAAACAGGGGGAGGTATTTGGAAATTGGGCCTATAATGTCCTTTCCATAAATATTAGTAAAAATACTATAATATTTTTAGTTATATCTATGTGTACATATCTGTGTCCATATGTGTGTTGTAAATGTGAGATATTTGCTCTACCTCCAGATGGTATTGCTGAAATTAATTTGTAAAAGAGCTCTATTTAGTTGGTTTAAAGGCAAGCACTGTAAAGACTGGGCAATCTAAAAACTCAGAAAGCTAGAAACTAATCCAAATGTTTTCCAAGTTTGTGTGATCTGAAAAATTATTTGATATTAAGGCTAACTTAAGGTTGTTGGTATAAATAACGTAGACATGTCTTCAAAGTTATGGCCATTAAAATTAAAACTTTTATTCTGCCTGTGTTCACTGAGAGTTCAAATAAGTTCATGCTATCTCTGTTGCCAAATTTATCAGAAACAAACCTACTTAGAACAATGATTGACTTTGTCTAATGTCTCATGAAGTTTTAGGGTAGTCTAAACAATTGTTAAGAATAGGTAAGTTGAAAAGATGTGAATAAAAAAAGAAGTGTTTAGGTAAATTTTACAAATAGTTTCCTCAAATCCTTTTGGTAACCTAAACCACATTTGGCTAAGTAACGAGTTAGGTTGAATTCATTGAATATCTAGATTATTTCCAAATAAGATAAAATAACAAACCATTAAGCATTGAACATAGGATTATATACTTTTGTCTTATTACTGAGAAATTAATGATAAACTTGGGTCTGTCAGCAAAACATGTTTTGTGCTTTATGAAAAGGTAGTACTATGAAGAAACATCTTTCTAAATTAGAAAATGTATTATAAAATGTATTTGCCAATTTAAGGAATTTCAATGTAACAGTTCACAATTGCTTACTATTTAGTTTTCACCAGAAACTGAATTTTCTAAGAGTTAAGTATTCTAATAAATGTAATTAGGACTACTAAAAGTAACAAGGGAAACAGTAGTATGCAAAGAAATGAAGATGTGTTTTTGGTAAGAAAAAGCTTTAAGGAATAAAATCACATTTTTGTTGAGGGAAAAGAAAATAATTTTGCCCTAAAGTGAAGCTAATTATTTACAGAGGGAAAGCTAAGGACAAAATTTAAAGGTAAAAAAGAAAGTTGGGGTGCCTGGGTGGCTCAGTTGGTTAAGCGCCTGACTTTGGCTCTGGTCATGATCTCCCGGTTTGTGACTTCGAGCCCCACATCGAACTCTCTGCTGACAGCCTAGAGCCTGCTTCAGATTCTGTCTTCCCCTCTCTCTGCCCCTCCTCTGCTTGTGCTGTATTTCTTTGTCTCTCAATAATAAATGTTTACAAAAATTTTTTAAAAGTTGTAAAATTTTATGGAAAAAAAACCTTTGGAAAATGATTTTTTGAGTGATCAGTAGTAGCTAAGATTAGAATAAATTTATTCAAAATGTGTTTTAACATCAAAAACCCTGAAGCAAAATTAGAATTTGTTTTTTCTCTCTGTTAAAAGAAAAAAAGTTTTCTTAGATTATGGGCTCAGGTTTTTATTAGAAATTGTGAACAAAGTTGCTGTTTTTACCTTTAATCAGCTTAGAAAAACAAAGATTCTCAAAAAAAAATTTAAAAAAAGTGGGGGTGCGCCTGGGTGGCTCAGTTGGTTGGGTGTCCGACTTCGGCTCAGGTCATGATCTCATGGTCTGTGAGTTCCAGCCCCGCGTGGGGCTCTCTGTGCTGACAGCTCAGAGCCTGGAGCCTGTTTCAGATTCTGTGTCTCCCTCTCTCTCTGACCCTCCCCCATTCATGCTCTGTCTCTCTCTGTCTCAAAAATAAATAAACGTTAAAAAAAAAAAGAAAAACAAAGATTTTCTTTTGTCTTTAGCAAAACTTTGATTATTCAAGAAGACCGAGTCTTAATATTAAGAGCTAAATTTTGTTTACAACTATGTAACTTTCTGCATTTGCCTTTAAAATCTTTTATTGGGGCGCCTGGGTGGCTCAGTTGGTTAAGCGGCCGACTTTGGCCCAGGTCATGATCTCGCAGTCCGTGAGTTTGAGCCCTGCGTGGGGCTCTGTGCTGACAGCTCAGAGGCTGGAGTCTGTTTTCAGATTCTGTGTCTCCCTCTCTCTGACCCTCCCCCGTTCATGCTTTGTCTCTCTCTGTCTCAAAAATAAATAAACGCTAAAAAAAAAAAAAAATCTTTTATTGTCACGAGTTAAATAAATAAATATTGTTTCATAATGATCTGTGATCCAATTTAATGAAATGTCAAACCTTTTGATATTTTTTGACATACTTCCTACAGTCAAATTCTAAAAATAAAGTCTTTTGACCACGATTTAACTGAAATAGTCCAGAGGGCCTATAGAACATTCCAGAAGATTTGGGTGTCCTTATAAAAGAAGATATTACCCTAATTAGGCTTATTTGTTATGCTAAATTATATGAGAAACATTGTCAAATAAGTGATACTAACACTCAAATTACATTTGTGTAGATACAACTTACTAAAATGAGTGTCCTAGAAATTGTGTAAAACTCCTTGGAATCTGGTATGTCTTGGTATGTTTTTACCTAAAAGTGTTGTGTATTAGACAAATAACCAAATTTTCTTGTCAACTCCGTTGTAGTGATCTCTCATCAGATCTTTAGCCAGGGCCATTTTTAAGTCTCTTGTCATTTATAAACAGTTATACTTTTACTCAGATGCTTTTACAAAAGCTTCCTGCAAATATTCTTCATCTTCAGAGAAATTCATGAAAAGAATTTTTGACAAATACAGGCTTCTGATAACCTTAAGATCATAAAACTGAACTGGGTAAGAATTTCCATAACTAATGGAAAAACTGGATTCAAGCAGAACAAGAATTAATAACATGGGACTGAATGAATGGAGGAAAATTATAATTTTTATGACATTAATGTTTGAAACATTGCTGATTTTAAAAATGTCTTGTTTTTCCAAATTTAAGAAAAGTTTTTCTTTTAGGCTGACAGCAGTTTGATAAAATATACTTTGTGAACAAATTAAAATGTTTCTTTTTCTCTCTCCAGGACTCAGAGAGTCAAAGTGAGTCTTCTTATATTTTCATGGCAATGTATTTACTTGCATAAGTTCAATAAGAATGTTTTCTCTTTGTAACAGGACACCGTTGAAAACACTGGTTATATCACCAAGGCTTTGACTAAAATCCGTATTTGCAAGACATGCACCCACTCAGGTATAACCAGACTTCTTTAAATAAGTACAGTTGACTTTATGGAGCCTATAAAGCCCCTTGAAGATGTCAGCCCAGTACCTTGCTCACAGAGTTCCCAGAAGCCTTATCAGGTCCAGAGGGCCTATGGAACATTCCAGAAGATTTTGGTGCCCTTATAAAAGAAGACATTACCCTAATTAGGCTTATTTGTCCTTGTTATTGACCTTATAGAAGGTCACTTCCTGGCAAGTGCAGGAATTGCAGGATATTTTGGGCACCTGGAGAAGAGAGGCATTTATCCAAATCTATAGGTATTGCAGGTGAACTCTGATAGAAAGTACTTGGCTTGGCTTCTGCTTCAAGAGGCTTTTAAAAGTCTAATCTAGAAATTCCTTATAAAAAATTCCAACAAAGCAGATTTAAAGGAACCTAAAGGATCCATTGCTCTTTTGCCATACTTATATAAACGATCAGGCCAAGTTTACTGAAACTAGACTCACTTTGCAAACAAATTAGTTTCAATTTGGCTATCTTTGGTAAAAAAAAAAATGAGGGTGATTATAGAAAGAAAAATTAAGCTCCAATAACACACCTGGGTAAATATTAGATTCCAAACTAGAGTTGATCCTGATTTCTCTCTCTCTTTCTTTAAGTTTATTTATTTATTTTGAGAGAGACAGAGAGAGTGCAAGCTGGGAAGGGGCAGAGAAAGAGGGCGAATCCTAAACAACTTCTGCACTGTTAGCACAGGGTCCAAGCGGGGCTGGAACTCAAGAAACCCTGAGATCATGCCCAGAGCCAAAATCCAGAGTCAGATACTTGGCTGACTGAGCCACCCAGGTGCCCCAATCCTGCTACCTCCAGTTTTTGGAAGCAGCTCTCAAACTACTTTTTGATTATTCTCCCTGCTTTCTAACTTGGAATCATTTGAAACCAAAGCTGCCCTTTTTCTTGAAGCCCAGAAAACTAATACAAACAACTAGATATAAACTTCAGAGAAATCACAACAGCTCATGTATAGACACACTCCATGCCTGTCGCTCTGTGGGCCAGACATTTGAACTGCTACCAAGTAAAATCTGTCAGACTGCCACTGCCTGTCCTCACCATATCTGATGGTGTTTCCTCCCTGACATGTAGACTTTTTGACTGGCTGGGTCTAAGAACTCAGAAACTGGTTTATACTTTGATCCAGTGATTAACCACTGATTTTCTTTTGTTTCTATCGCGATGCCTCTGATTTAGTACCTGATTGCTTAAACCATAGCCCTAACTTTGAAAACACCTGCCTCACTGCCTCCTAAAATATTGAACTAAACTGACTTTCTATCATAACTGACTTAAGAGGCTGGGTCAATGAAAAGGAATGAGGGGCACCTGGGTGGCTCAGTCTGCTAAGCGTCCGACTTTGGCTCAGGGCATGATCTCACTGTCCATGGGTTCAAGACCTGCCTCAAGAGTCTGTGCTGACAGTTTGGAGCTCGTACCTGCTTCTGATTCTCTGTCTCCCTCTCTCTCTGCCTCTCTCCCTCTCAAAAATAAGTAAACGTTAAAAAAGATTTAAGAAGGAATGACACCAGCTCAACTTTGCATGTGTAAAACTTCCAGGGAAGTTTCAGAGGGGGAACTGTAGGGGTCAAGGCAGGCTGCCCCAAGATGGGCCACTTTGGCATATTGATTATTTTAAATAAAGTTATTTAACAGACAGCCTGTGCAAGGAAGGGCACTCACTTCCCCCTCTGTTCCCCTAAAGGCAGTAAATATGTCTGTCATGTAAAAAGTGCTTTCCCTGTACCAAGAGGTAGACAGAGATGACCAGAGATGGGAAATTTAGAGCCAAGAAGGCTGTTATAAATAGCCCTGTTACTTTTTGCCAATTTACCACCAGCCCCAATTTTTTTCAGAATTCCCTACTAATTGAAGCTCCCAGAGTTAAGTTTTTTATTTTTTATCCTGTATTTTTATCCTGACAGATTTATTGTCTTTGTTTACATCACTGCATATGGGATTGGTTGGTAGGGTTAGAACTAGGCAAAAAGTCCATTTATGTCCATTCTCACAGGCAGCAGGTGCTTTGTCTTTTAGCTGAGGTCAGCAACAATTCTGAGAATTTGAGTCAGAAGACAGTCAGTTTCCTTATGGCTCCTGTTCCATTTGAAAGCTAGTGTTCTAGCCTAGCTAAGAAGACTCCATTTTGAATCTTCTTTGATATTAACCACATTTGTTAGTCACATGACGTAGTAGCTACTGTCTTACACCACAGACTACAAAACATACCCATCATCACAGGAAGTTTTATTGGATGGTCCTGCTCTCAAAAATCTGTTTCTGTCTAAAAATTGGCAGCAGTGGGATTCTTAAATCACTGTATTCCCATAAACCAAGAGGTCAAATGCATTTTTGGATAACAAACTCTTTAAGGACAGGGCCTGGGTTGCTGAGAATGACCTTATAGAACCCCTAAATGCCCTACCTTTTGCAAAGTCTTTAATGTTTTTTGATGATGGTGTTGGCTCCCCAAAGTAGACTCTCTGGCCCCAATTCAAGTATTAGGAATGACCAGGAAATTATTCCAGGGGACTGGAACTAAAGCATAGAGGCCAATGGAGTCCCAAGTGCTCATTCTGCCATATTGGGTACCCCTGGGTCAAGCATGATGAGAGCCTTTCCTTGTCCAGTGGAAAGAGCCACCAGGTTGTACTACACAGAGGGCATAGCCCATTGACTGATATTGCATCCTGGCTATAGGACATTTTTTTTTTCAAAGACTCATCCTCTGAGGTCTGCAGAAGAGGAAAGGGAAACATGGTGTTATTGTCTCTGGACAGAACCCTTTGCCAGAGGCGTGGGCTTCAGATCTACTTGAACCACTGAAGGAAGTGCAGTTCTCAGGATTTTGATCTGAAGCTCATGCATCTGGAGGGAATGAGCTGCCATGTTAACAAGTGGTTCTACCTGAGCCATTTTGCAAAGCCCATTCTTGGACTTCTCTCTGGTTTCTGAACACATTTGTCTGCATCCTGCCAAGAAATCACCTAAGATGCTAAAACCATAGCCTCTCTTCATAGTTGTAAGCCATGCTGCTTAACTGTTATAACAACCAAGGTCATTAAGCTCTGATTTTGTGCCGTATCTCATTGTACGTACTCACCAGCCCTCCGCGGGAAATATCTTTATCATCCCCATTGTGTAGATGAAACACTCAGAGTCTGAATGTTTAGATAACTCACCCAACATCAAGAGGCCTCAGAGGTGGAGTCAAGCCCAGGCAGCCTGGCCCAGGGCTCTTCCCTGTTCCACATGCTGTACCTTGAACACCTAGTCCTTGCCTGCCCCTCACCTCCATCTTCATACCCCCCCCCCCCCCACTGAGCCCATGTCTACAGTTTGGAACATTTTCTTCAGAAAGCCTCTCCCTTCGCCATGGCAGCAATGCAGGTATGAGTGTGAATTCAGAGAGACAGGACAGGTGGGGATGCTGAGGAAGGAGCAGTGAACATTCTCAATGGAGGGACAGAGCTGCAACTGACACTCTATTTCAAAACCCACTTTCCCCAATACCTCTTGAAGGTTCCTTTCCCTCCCTACCTCCTTGTGCTCTAAAAGGCAAGTAAATCAAAACTTATGAGTCTGGAAAAATGAGTAGCAAACTTCTGGCCTTGGCTGTCAGGAGCTGAGTTGGGGTCGGGGTGTAGAGGAGTTCTTTCCCCACCTTCATCTGGGCTTCTGACTACACAGCAAAGCCTTCAGGGATGGGGGAGAATTCTGGACAAACATTCGGGCAGGCTCTGTACCCTTATATGGCAGATGTGAGGGAGCTTTGAAGGAGAGGTGAACGAGCAGACTTCAGTCAAGTTTTCAAATCAGAAAATGAAAATGGACTCAGCTTCACAGACCAGAGCCCATGTCTATGACATCTGTGACAAGTTGAGGCTCCAAGCTCATGCTTCTTAGCCCACCGTACCCAAGGAGTGTAGTGCTGCATGTGCAAGGGTTAAATACAAACTGCTGGCCTCACTGCTTCTGAGTCATTCAAGTTCCTGTGTCTTGTTTGCTAGCACAGCTACCTCAGCTGTTTAATTAGATGCTCTGTTCTGATTTCCTGCTGAGCAGAAAATTCCAGAGAATTACAAAATGATGGAGGTGAACAAAATACCTTTAAAATTTTGAGGACACACTGGTGATTATGTAAATAGGAAACAGAACAATGCCCTTCTCAATAATGTCATGGAATAAGGGGCCAGTCTGCTCTCTGCTAGCAATACCCTAAAAAGTTCATTGTAAAACCTAATCTTACCTTTCTTTAAGTGGCATGTTCCCTTTAATAATCTGTTATTTTCACAATGTTGCATTCTTTCTAATAGGTTTTTTTTGGTGCAACTAATTACATTTTTATCTGACTTGGATGTATTCAAAAAATTGGCTTTATTTTCAGATTTCTGAAGAACCAGGCCCCAGAGCAGATTCTTAAAGTGGACCAGCAGCATCAGTATCCCCAGGAGTCTTGTCAGGAGCACAAATACTTGTCCCCCCCCCCCGCCCCCATCTGACCAGGCCTACAGAATCAGAAACTCTGGGCCTCCAGAGTCAGGGTTCCAGGTGATTCTAAGACATGCTACTGTGGGAACCACAGCTCTAAAGCATGAGCTTGAAAGACTCTTTAGAAAAGTGGAAGGTGTTTTTTTAAAAAAATTTTTAACGTTTATTTATTATTGAGAAACAGAGAGAGACAGAGCGTGAGCAGGGGAGGGGAAGAGAGAGAGGGAGACACAGAATCCAAAGTAGGCTCCAGGCTCTGGTCTGTCAGAACAGAGCCCGATACGGGGCTCAAACTCACGAACCGTGAGACCATTACCTGAGCTGAAGTCAGATGCCTAACCGACTGAGCCACCCAGGTGCCCCAGAAAAGTGGAAGGTTTTTAATTAAAATCTTTAGTCTTCACCATTAATGCTTCTGAAACAGCTCCATTCAACCATCAGAAAGACCACATTTTCTGTGTATGAAACCAGGGTTCCTTCCCACTGATTTCTTCTTGACCGGAGTTCTGTCCTTCCTCTGAGCTATGATCCTGCAGTCTCTGCACAGGGTGGCACCTTCTCCATGGCCCTCTGGCCTCTGGCCCATGGCCGGAGGAGAAGCAATCCTTCCCCCTGGCTTCACTGGCTTTTAATAACAGGTAGAACTCTCTGGTCTTAAGAAATAACCAAAATTACTTTATAAATCCCAAAACTTTCCTCCAGCCACTGCCCTATCTCTGTCTTCATGTAGATACTGGAGTCTAGGATGCCTGTCTACAGTGACTGTCTTTCATCTCCTGCTACCACCTCAGGTTGCCAGATATGACTCCATCCACTCTATCAGGAGCACACTGTCCAGTTCTTCTGACCCTATCCCTGGGCAGTGTTAGGTCCCTTGGCTACTGTCTCCTTCTTGGCATGGGTCTCTCCTGAGCATATGTCCACTTCTTTTCTGATCTGTGATATTGTGATTTATAAGAAATATGTATTTGCTCATTCAATGACCAAAATATATTTCTAATATTTGTTTGGTCCTTGTCCACAATTTCTGGCTTACAACCCCCTAAACCCTTGGGATTTCCTATGTGTTGAGAGTGATCAATGTGTCTTTTGCTATGTTAATAAGGTGACTTTTGGAAGGAGCCTAAGGATGGAGGCTAGTTGCCAATAGAGTCAGCTATCTGTTTAGAGGGTTGGAACTTTCAGCCTCACCCTCTGACCAGAAGGGGAGAGGTGAGGGACTGGATGTTGAATCACTTGCCAATGGCCAATGATTTAGTCAATTGTATTTATGTAATGAAACCTCCTTAAAGCCCCTAAAAGAGTTTTCCAGGTTGATTAGCATGTGGAGATTTGGAGAAAGCTGGCAGGACTAGAGAGGGCAGGGGAGCTGTGTGCCCTTTCCCATAGCTTGCCCTATGCAACCCTTCCATATGCCTATTTCAGAGTTATATTCTTTATTAAAAAACTGTGGTCTAGTCAGTAACTAAAACTGGAAGCTGCCCTAGCAAATTAATTGAACCCAAAGAGGGCATCTTGGGAATCTTTGACTCATAAGGGTCAGAAGCCCAGACAAGAGTCCGGGCTTGTGACTGGCATCTGAAGTGGGCAGGAAGGGCAGTCTTGTAGAACTGAGCACTAACCTGGGGGGTCTAATGCTATCGCTGCATAGGGTGTCTTTAATTGAGTTGAATTTTTGGATACCCCACTGGGGTCTGAGAATGGATTGGTGCTGTGTAAGACACTGAAATTGGGTCCAGGAGCCTTTCATGGCCTTCTTTCTAAGTGTCTACATGTGCGTTCTCATTTGCTTTTACAAACTCCTGTCTTTCCTATCTCAATGGCAGTGCAGGATGCTATGGGGATGCAAACAATGGGAGTTAACTCAGTCTCAGGGCCAAGAGGAAAGGTCATTTAAACACTAGCAAACTATCTAGTCAAGTTGATGCTTGAGATGTGGGTTCCTTACCATGATGCTGAACACTGAAGGTACCCTGAGAGGCCATCTAGCACTCTCTGGGTGACCTTCCATCCAATCTAAGCTGGACCCCCCCCCCCCCACTAACCACAAGGCTTCACATACAGAGGCTCCTGACCAGACCTGAGAGTCAGCTTGCCTCATCACTGAACCAACAAGGAATAAACACCTAGAGCTCATACTTTCAAATCAAACCCCAAAATATCTAAATCAAAGATGCACCAGGACAACATCAGGCTTAACCCAGGGATTCAAAGTGACTCAACATCAGACAGTCCACTGAAGTCTTGCATTAGAGTAAGGCAACAGTGGTGGGGATGTAGGGGCTAGAATGTGCCATCAGAGGATGCCATGCTCTCCTTTCTTACTGCAGCCTTGGGCAGGGTGGCTCGTACAACCCAATGCAGAGTTCAGGGTGAGTATAATTCAGGACCCAGGATTGTTCCTCAGCTAACTGTGGCTTCGTAGCAGTAATAGAAGCAGCAGAATTTTAATATGTACTTGACATTTTCAGTCTTCCAAAAGGAAACATCAATTTTCTTTTTCTAGAAACATTCTGATTTTAACCAATGGGCTATTAATACTTTATTAGAGATGTTATCTGAAATGTGCACCTCAAAGATTCCAACTGAAATCTTCAAAATTTCTTAGGAATACCTTGATTTAGTGAGTGTACAGTACTTGGTCTAAAGCCATGAGGAGAAGGTTTTGCTGGAAACAGAGGTGAGAGACCGAAGGTTTTGCTTCGGTCATGGTGTGTGTTGCTTTGATGAATGTGGTGAACACTCAGGGGAAGACCCATGCACCATCCATTTGCCTCTTTCCTCAAGCTGAGATCCTGGGTCCCTTCAAGTGAAATCCCAAAACAGGGAGCTGGGAAGAGCTTGGGACTCCCCCACTCCATTCTCAGAGGCCACATATCAAAGATTTGAGGACATTGGTGGAATGGTGCCTGAGTGACCGTCCTTCCATAGGCAGGGGATGGAAGAACTTTTGGGATCTCTAGCCTGTGATCAGAGAACCCCTTTCTTCTTGGTTTCTCATTTCTTCCTGATCAGCTTCCCAGGGTAAATGCTTGGGTCTGTCTGAGGGGGAGTCCAGGAGTTCTTTCCATTTTCTAGCATCCCCCAAAGCACAGGGAAGGTGGGACCATTCACTGGTTTTCATTGTACTTTGGGCACATGGACTTCAGCAAGCTCATAGGTACAAAGAACAGACCGGTGGTTGCTAGAAGTGAGGAGTGGGGTGTGGGAGAAATGGGTGAAGGGTATTAAAAGGAAAAAAGAAAAAAAAAATGGTGTCACCTATTTAATTATTTTGTCCAAATCAACTTTAGTTCAAATTGGTACAGTTTTGAGAGTACAAAAAGACATGAAAATAATTCCAATAATATAAATTTTGAAATATTCACTAACACTAGTTTCAATTATTATGGTATACATAGAAAATATAATATTTCATACAAAAATACTTATAAAAATAAAATTATTTTAATATATATGTATATGTGTATTGTACATATATATGTAAATATATGTACATATATGAGTATATAAATGTACACATACATATATGCATATATATACATACATATATGTACATATGTATATATGTACATACATATGTATGTGTATATATATATGCTTTAAAGGAAAATGAAACACTTGTAATGGTTACCCTAGCATTAAAACGAATATAAACACAGTAATTATTTCTGTTATATATTCACATAATTTCGCACTTCCTTAGCTATCTTATCTCATAGCTTATCACTGCTATTATTTCTAAGGAATATGTTTTTTCTCAATATTGACTTTGTTTTAATTTTTCATCAGACTGCCTAGAATATTTCTCAAAATTTACATTTTGTGGTCAATAAATTTGAAATTCTTGGTACTCCCAATTGACATTTCTATGAAGAACACAATATTTGAGAAAATATATGGGAAAATATTCTGTCTACAAGTACTGAGGGATGTGTGCTCAGAGCAAATTCTGCTAAATGCAGGATGGTCTGCATTTTATTTTTTCATATGTAAATGTGGAAATATTTGAGCTCAAAACAGATGTAGGTATACATCATCATGATTCCTGGGAAGAGGTGAAAATACCAACATGAGCAGGAGTTTGGAAGAAGTGGATTCCAACCCTCATGGATGACTTTGAGGGGCTCAAGGCTCCAGTGGGAGGAAGACACTACAGGTGGAATGGAATGAGCAAGGGAACTAGGATTAGAAGTGGAGCCTGGAAATGGGACTCAATGGCTTCAATCTCATGGTAGAACTTGAACGGATGAGGAGTTGCTTCTTATAGATGAACAAAGAACATGGTTTCTTGAGATGGAAAAGCATCTTGACCTCCTGGTGAAGATGCTGTAAAGATTGTTGAAATGGCAACACAAGATTTAGGATATTACATATCTTGAGTTGATAAAGCAGAGATAGGGTTTGAGAGGACTGACTCTAAAATTGAAAGAAGTTTTACTGTGGGTAAAGTGCTAACAAACAGCATTGCGTGTGGCAGAGGAGTCATTCATGAGAAAAGAGTCAATTGCAGCAAACTTCATTGTCGTCTTTAAGAAACTGCCTCTGCCACCCCAACCTTTGGCATCCACCAACCTGACCAGTCAGCAGCCATCAACATTGAAGCAAGACCCTCCACCAGCAGAAAGGTCACACTTGCTAAAAGCTCAGATGATGGGTAGCACTTTGTAGCAATGAAGTATTTTTTAATTAAAGTCTGTACATTTTTTTAAAGATCATAAATACTATTGCACATTTAATAGACTATAGTGTAGTGTCAACATGACTTTTATATGCACTGGGAAACCAAAAAGTTCATTTGACTCACTTCATTGTGATATTGCCTTATTGCAGTGGTCTGGAACTGAAGTGGCAGTATCTCTGTGGATGCCTGTGCTGTCTTTTGCCTCCATTCAGAATGACCACCTTCAACATACTTTTACAGTTAAAACTCGTCAGTGAGCTGACTTTGGCTTTATTCTTTTGAATGGGTGACAAAATTTCTCTTGTCTCTCTTCTTTATCTATAAAATGAAAATACACTTATCTGACCTGAGTTGTGAGAAAAACGTCTAAAAAATATAGTTATCACAGTGTTAGACCCACAGTTGATAGCATCTGATCACTAACTGTATTCCAATGTGCCTTTATGACACACGTCCTCCCCATCTTATAATGACATCAATTAACTGGAGGTGGACATCTTTTTCCTTGCTGAATATGCGTATGCTTGTTTTTGTCAGCTGGACCACTGTGAGCTCATTGTTTAGTCAAACCAATTAAGGACGATTTGAGGGGGGACATGAGTCCACATGATTGTCTAGAAGTTTTTGTTCTGCTAAAAACAAGATATAATCATCAAGAAAACTTCAGAATAGAAGCCATCAGCTTGGAAAACAAAAGCAAAACAAACAAGATCACAGTGTGCCCAGCTGGTGTGGGCAGGGCCAGTGAGGCCAAACCCCAGGGCTTTAGATGGGTGGCCTTAAAGCCACTGCCCAACATCAGAGATCCCTGGGACTACACCTTCTGACTGCATCTGCACAGCTACATGATCAGGTGAGCAACCCGGTGGGGCTGGTATAATTTTTGGGTAAGTACTTGGGAGAATAAATTCAATGATTTTACTCCATCATAGTGATTTTAACATCTAGAAGAAAGGAGGATGGATTTTTAGACAGATAGGTCTAATCAGATACTTATTTTTTTTCCTTCCTAGGTTTTGAAACATGTATCCTTTTGTCTTCCTGATCGCCCTTTGCTTGGGAATAGCCTCAGCTACTATAGAGCTTGATCAAAGTTTAGATGCACAATGGATTCACTGGAAGGCAACACATGGGAAGCAATATGGAATGGTTGGTAACATCCAAACTATCCAGGGGACCCAAAGAGAATGTCCGTGCTGGTGGTATTTCGTAGCACAGAGTAGCATCTTGAGGCTGCTCTTCCTAAGGCAGTAAGCAGGGCACCATGACTGTGCACAGTGTGGGCATATGTCCTGCTGTGTGGTTGCTGGAGAACAGCTCCCAGAAGGATCAAGCCATCCCTGGCTGTGATTTCTCCTCCCCTCTGTGAGCACATCCACTTGGTGCAGGTCAGTAGGTTTTAAATAGAAATAAAGATGATAAGTCATATGTTTGCCTCTAGAATGAGGGCTGGAGGAAAGCAGTGTGGGAGAAGAATATGAAAATGATTGAACAGCACAATCGAGAACAAAGCCAAGGGAAACACAGCTTCACAATGGCAATGAATGGCTTTGGTGACATGGTGAGTGTGGCACGGATTGCTGAACGTTTTGTTCTCTCTCTCCTCAGTACTTTGCCAAAAAAATCTTATGCTTGTCAACATTCTACTTTCTTTTCCTTGAAGACCAATGAAGAATTCAGACACATGATGAATGGCCTTAAAATCGAGAAGGATGAGAAAGGGAAAATGTTTAAAGTACCTTTCTTTGCTGATATCTATGTACCTGTGGACAGGAGACAGACACCTGCTGTAAGTCCTGTGAGTATCAAGGATGACTAATCATCAGGTCTCTCTCCAAGAAGAAAGCCAAAAAGAAAGTGTCCCCCTTGCTATGGTTTCCTGCTGTGGAAACCATACACCATGTTTGCTATATTTTAAAAGAGTTTTCAGATCAATAGACTGCTGTCAGTCTTGCTATTGCTTTTGTAGACTGAGACCTTTATAATTTGTTTCCAGGGTCGGTGTGCTTCTGGCTGGGCTTTTAGTGCAACTGGTGCCCTTGAAGGACAGATGTTCCGGAAAACTGGCAAACGTGTTTCCTTGAGTGTGCAGAACCTCCTGGACTGCTCTTGGCCTCAAGGCAATGAGGGCTGCAATGGTGGTCTAATGAGCAATGCCTTCCAGTATGTTAAGAACAATGGAGGCCTGGACACAGAGGAATCCTATCCATATGTTGCAAGAGTGAGTGGAGCTCCTCACTTGTCACCATTCCAGCTCTGCCCTTAGAGCTGAATGCTTTTGAAGAAAACAGACACCATGTTTAACTTCACATTTCCAATTGTAGACTCTATCTGCAGTCTGTCAGGACTGTCATTAAACAGTATTAGCCTGGCATAGTTCTCTGCTTAGATGGTTGCCACATAGCTGTTTTTATTTCTACGTCACATGGAGATATGCATACCTTTCTATATAGGGTACAGATTTCTCCAAGGTGAAAAACTTCTTATGGACAGGTAGACCACGAGTGTTTCATTGAATCCAGACCAATTAGCTTTGCTTTTTTTTTTAAGTTTATTTATTAATTAATTTTGAGAGCGAGAAAGACAGAGCATGAAAGGGGGAGGGGTACAGAGAGAGAGAGAGAGGGAGAGGGAGAGAATCCCAGGCAGGCTCCATGCTCCGTGCAGAGCACGGGGCTTCATCTCACAACTGTGAGATCATGACCTGAGCCGAAATCAAGAGTTGGATACTTAACCGACTGAGCCACCCAGGGCCCCTCACACCAGTTAGTTTTTCAATTTCAAAACAATAAATACCCTTTCACCTCCTGGGTTGCTTCACAACAAACTTGACTTGGAAATCTTTTACCTGTAAGCTGCTTTGAAGTCGTGTTCCCCAGGAAGTGGATGGTTGTAATCAAGTTTCTTTTCCCTTACCATTCAAAGGATGGACCCTGCAAATACAGGCCTGAGCATTCTGCTGCCAATGTCACCGCCTTCGAGAACATCCCTCAGCAGGAGGAGGCCCTTATGATGGCAGTGGCAAATATGGGGCCCATCTCGGCTGCTATAGATGCAAGCCTGGATACCTTCCGCTTCTATAAAGAAGGTAAGCATTTGTCGATGTATAAAGTTAGGTAGAAAAATTGGACAACCACCCTAAGAAACAGCAAGAGTGACACTTTGGTATGTAGAACTCAATGTAGAATTTAGGGGTGTGTGGACTTAACATAGTTGTTCATTCTGTACATGTAATATTTATGCCTGCTCTTTCCATATGCCATGACTTGACATATCCCCATGAGGATAAGTATATCATAAATATATTTAAATGGCTACATAATTTGATTGGTATGGCTTACTTTACTTTTTTCTAAATATTAAAATTTTTTTTAACGTTTATTTATTTTTGAGACAGAGAGAAACAGAGCATGAATGGAGGAGGGGGAGAGAGAGAGGGAGACACAGAATCTGAAACAGGCTCCAGGCTCTGAGCTGTCAGCACAGAGCCCGACGCGGGGCTTGAACTCACGGACCGTGAGATCATGACCTGAGCCGAAGTCGGACACTTAACCGACCAAGCCACTCAGGCGCCCCATAGTTTTTTCTAAATATTAGACCTTGATAACTTTTAAAGAATTTTGCTACTGAAATTAACAGTGGAAAGTAGCTCTTGACTCAAGTAATTTTATGTTCTCTGCTGTTTCCCTAGGTTGACATCCTACAAGTAGAATAATAAGGTTTCGGCGGGTGATTTTTTTAATGCCCCTTGACTGTTATTTTCAAAAGAGATTGTGACAGTTAGTATTTCTCCTGGTGTGAGATGAGGGCCTAAATCCCCACCCCTTCCTGCTAAACAAAAATATCTGACTTTTAAATCTCATCTGAATTCATACCAATATCACAACTGAATTTTGAAATGCCTCCCCTACTGTGGTTGATAGGCTGGGTTACTATCACATGTCACGTGGGAATCCTCACTCAGCATTGAATATTACTCCCCAGGCATTTATTATGATCCAAAGTGCAGCAGTGAAGACCTGAATCACGGTGTTCTGGTGGTTGGCTATGGCTTTCAAGGAAAAGAATCCGATAACCAAAAATATTGGTTTGTCAAGAACAGGTATGAAAATCGAGGAATACGTACTTTTGAATTTGAAAAGGGAATGTTTTTTGGAACCAGTGTTTGGACACAGGTCCCCCAACCCTTGAGCACACTTCTGAAATCCCAGCAGTGTTTACCCCATCTAGGGGGGAGCACAGACATAGTCATATGATGACAACATTAAGATACTGTCTCAGGCTTGCTAGGGTCCTGATATAGTTTTGGTACCACTGTATTTCTAAATTGGAATTTTAAAAAATTTCTATAACACATCTGGGTCCCAAAATTTTCCCTTTCCTGCTCACATTGCAGTTTTGTGAAAGGTCTGGGGATAGAATTCTGTGCTGGGTTAGAACTCAACCATGAACAAGAACGGCCTCTCCCGATTCTTCCTGAATCTGTCCTGGTCTCTGCTGCACTGCTCAGTATCGAGTGTTATTATTCATAAAGATAAACGTGTTTTACCATTTGTAACAATTGGAAAACCCTGTCTTCTTTCAGCTGGGGCGCTGACTGGGGCATGGACGGCTACATAAAAATGGCCAAAGACCGGGACAACCATTGTGGAATCGCCACCATGGCTAGCTTTCCTATCGTGTAAGATCATGGTGATAAAGAAGGCCTTGATTGGCAACAGAATATCCGGAAAATGGATTTTATTTTAAAGTCGATCACATCTTATTGTGTGGGATAAAACACTTGAATCACCGAAGATCCAAGTCCTGATTGGATTCTGTGACCGTTCACACTAGTGACGAAACTACTTCTTTAATCCCTGCTCTAATCAGTGGTGTGTGGTTAACTTGCTTAATAGCTTTTGAATTTCATGTTTTAAAAGGTTGCATGAAAGTTTTACCTTTTAAAATAAAATTTACTGTCATATGCTGAGGTGTGATTCTGTTTTTAATACATAAACTACTTTATAGTAAAAAATGCAAAGGTTTTGTGGAGAGGAAGAAATGTCCTTATTTCCTCCAGTATTCCTCCTAATTTCCTTCCTTATTTCCAAGTGGTTTAAGAATTTAATTGAGATGAAATGGGTCAATGGGAGAAAAAAAGCCTCAAAATTTTATTACCAGGCAGGGAGGCCCAGTAATGTGTTTGAACACCACCACCCCCCCCCCCGCCCAAAAAATGATCAAGTTGGACAGGGTTTTTTTTTTTTTTTTGGCAGTCTTATATATTTTAGACAAAGATAATAATTTGTGAGGAATTGACAGGAAAAAGAAAAAAGGTGTGTGGGAGTTTTAAGGAATTCTAAGTGGAATCTGGGCTGAGGTTGTAGATGAGTAAAAAAGTAACAAGGTTTGTTTCTACAGCTTTCTCAGCTTGGAAGCCCCATCTCTGCTGATAAGGATGTCTCTTTACCTCATAGTACAGGGAGGGGACCTTTCATATGGGCCACTCATTTCCTGCTTTCAAGAGGGGCATGTGACAGCCTGGGTGTTCTTGCACCGGCTGTATCCCAAGTAGCTTCAAGTCAAGATAGTCAATATGCCATGGTGGCACATTTTGGGGTGGCCTCCCTGGGGCTCAGAGTTTCTTCCTCTGAAACTCCCCTGGAAGTTTATATAACAAATAGCTGAGCAGATGACTGTGGAGAGAGAAATCCAGTTTGGATTGAGCAGTAAGAAATCTACAAAGAATAAGAAAAGCATAGATCACCATGAGGATGAATGAATGGGTGAACGAGGGTGTGGGGTACAGGCTTCCAGTATGGAATGAATCAGTCACAGGAATCAAGGGCACAGCATAGGGAATATAGTCAACAGTATTTTAATAGCAATGTAGGGTGGGGGTAGCTACACTTGTGGTGAGCACAGCATAATGTATACAGTTGGCAAGTTACTATGTTGTACACCTGAAACTACGGTAACATCGTGTGTCATTTATGCTCAAAACATTTGGAAAAAAGAAGGCAAGAGGATGAATAAATAGAAGAGAACGCATTTCCCCACACCTCATGAAATGAGTCCCACAATCCTGGAAATAGATCTGCTCAAATAAATGTGTTTCATTTATTTGGTGGAAAATATTAATTCCTTTTTAAAAGTAGATTTAAGTTAGATGTTATGTGCCTCATTTGGGATAGATAAAAAGCAACATTTTCCACTGATGATTGCACGAGCTCCCCCTGCTGGGCAGTCACGGTATCTAGAACATGATGACTTTGGAGACCCCCAGAGGCTAAGCTGTTACCTTCTGACTGGAGTGTTTTCAAAGCATGCATAGTGGTATTGAACCCTCCTTGTTCCATTATCATAGACAGATTTAGGATTGCCTTTTCTAATTCACCATCTCTGAAACTTGGGAATAAGATCTTTAATGCTGAAGAGAACCTGGAATTCTGATGTATCATCCGATTTTCTATGATTCCTCAACAGGCATGTTGTGTGGCACAATTTTATGAACAAATTCTGTCACATAGCACAGTGACAGAAGAGCCAGGTATCCAAGTCCCTATGGTTCTGACCATTTAGGTGGGAGCCCTTTATATGCTTTGTTGACACATGAAATAAAGGAGAGGGGCACCTGGGTGGCTCAGTCCTTAAGCATCTGACTTCAGCTCAGGTCATGACCTCACAGTTGATGAGCCTGAGTCACATATCAGGTGAGTTCGAGCCCCTTTCAAGTTAGCCTCCTGTCTCTCTCTCTCCCTCTCTCGTTCTCTGTCCATCTCTGCCCTTCATTCACTTGGGCCCTCTCTCAGTCTCTCAAAAAGAAAAAAAAAACAATGTGGTTTATAGACAAGGTGAGGTTGAAACCTGTACTTTTCAAAGTCTGGAATGTTAATTGACAGTGTTAATGTTCATACGTCTCCTTTTTTCTTGTGGTCCTGTCAGGCTTTGAGAGCAGCACAAGTTTTAAAAATAGCTAATTTCAGAGTCTTCTGATTGGCTCTGGCAACTAGAAAGCTTGGTTTTGTCACTCAGCCAAGAAAGCCCAGATTTTTGGTCCACATTTTTAGGTGGTTCCTTCCTCTGCAACTTTCTTGGAAGATTCACGGATTCAAAGTTGAGCTGATAGATAGTTTTATCTCCTTAATCCAGTCTCTTTGTTCTGACAGTGAGTCAGTTCAGTCAAATTCATTTCGGGAAGAGGCAACGCAGGTATCTTCCTAGAGGGAGGCCTCTGCTTCAAACAATCAGGTAATAAATAAGAGGCAATTCTATGGCAGTACAAGAAAGATAATGGTTATTAATAAAAGGATCCAGTTATAAACCAGTTTCTGAGTTCCAAGGATAGCCAGTTGAAAGAATCTCTAGATGCTGGGCTTAAAGCATCTTCAGGCAGATAAGGTAGGTAGGTAGTGGCAGGCTGACAGACTTTCTGAGAGGCTCATAGAGGAACCGGCATGAAGATTGTCTACATGTGAGTTTTGCAGTGATTTCTCAGAAGGTTGCATCAAGTTGTTCATATTCCATTTGCAGGGCTTCAGGAAAAGGGGAGTTTTGGGTATCCAGTGATTCCAAGTCAAAAGGATAGAAAAAAAGTGGAAACCATTAGTTTGGAGATTGTGGCCAGGCTTCAGAGGAAACTAGAAGAAATTAGGATCTCGTCCAGTTCATAGTGAACTCTATTAGACTGTAAAATCCACAATGGTGTGTTATTGAAACATAATGTTTCTTTCTATAATCACCCTCATTTTTACCAAGGACAGCCAAATTAAGACCAATTTGTTTGCAAAGTGTAATAGTTGCTTTTTTTTTTAACTTGGCCTGATGATGAAACTGCTGTAAATCATAGCTTATGAGAAAAAGTTGCTTAGGATTCCTTACTAATTAACAGTCCCAAACATCTGTTTTCTTCATCCTGTTAATTCATCATGAATTTGTTGTCTCTTTGTCACAATGTATAAAAACTGCCTGCTTTGCTTAAAGACTCAGATATAAGTATCAGGCTGTTTTTCCAATGGGCTTTATTGGCTCCATAAAGTCTGCCTGAGTTCCTTCAAGCAGTCTGGTCATATCTGTGTCTGTGCAAGTCCCCGCTTGAATATGACATTTCTGTCAAAGCCTTGGTGATGTAACCAGTGTTTCCAAATACGTCCTGTTAACAAGGTAAGCAGATTCTTATTCAACTTATGCAAATTAAAATATTGTTGTGAAAATATGAAAACACTCACTGAAAGTTCTTGAATTCTGGACAGATCAGGTAAGGAGAAAAACGTGTCTCAGTCTGTTCACAAAGGCATGTTTTATCAAATGGCTGTAAGTCATAGCTTAAAATAGTTTTTTTTTTTAATTTTTTTTCAACGTTTTTTTATTTATTTTTGGGACAGAGAGAGACAGAGCATGAACGGGGGAGGGGCAGAGAGAGAGGGAGACACAGAATCGGAAACAAGCTCCAGGCTCCGAGCCATCAGCCCAGAGCCTGACGCGGGCTCGAACTCACGGACCGCGAGATCGTGACCTGGCTGAAGTTGGACGCTTAACCGACTGCGCCACCCAGGCGCCCCTAAAATAGTTTTTTTAATACTGGAAAAAACATTTAAAAATCAGCAATGTTTCAAAAAATTTGTAAAATGAGAATCATCCTCCATTCATTCAGTGCCATGTTATTAATTCTTATTCTGCTTGAATCCAGATCTTCCATTCGTTCTGGAAATTCTTACCCAGTTTAGCTTTATGATCTTAAGGCTATCAGAAGCCTATACAAAAGAGTTCTTTCCATCAGCCTCATGCAGGTGAAACACATTTGCAGAAGCTGTTGTAAAAGCATCTGAGTAAAAGTCTAACTGTCTATAAATGATAAAAGTCTTAAAAATGTCCACAGTTAGGGGCGCCTCGGTGGCTCAGTCAGTTGAGTGTTTGACTTCAGCTCAGGTCATGAACTCATGGTTCGTGAGTTGGAGCTCCGAGCTGGGCTCTGTGCTGACACCTCAGAACCTGGAGCCTGCTTCAAATTCTGTGTCTCCCTCTCTCTCTGTCCCTCCCCAACTTGTGCTCTGTCTCTCTCTGTCTCTCAAAAATGAATGAAAACATTAAAAATCATCCTTAAATAAAATCTTAAATAAAATCAATTTTGCCATGGCTTGCAAGAAACCAGGAGAGTTTTTCGTCTGTTCTGATAACAGTGTAGCTGGTGAGCAGCACCTCCTAAGGTCCTTCCCAGCGAGGTGACGGCACACATTTTCTTCTAAAGATCTTGAGGTCCACCTGGTCTTCTGGTGGCAACATGACGAATGGAGGCGTTAAACTCCTTACTACCTGCTGTGGCAGTGGCACATCTAGTCAGAGAGCATCAGCCCATCTGCTGAGCATGCAGACAGTGACCAAACAGTGAGAATAGCACAGGGCTTGGGGCAATCTATCAAATCGTCTATACAACCACAGAGGGCAGGTGGGCCTAGGAAGCCTTCCTGGGGTGTGCTGATTTCTTCCAGAGATTTCCCGGGATTTACAAATCATTCACTGGGAAATCATTTGGTCAGGAATGTTGTGGATGCCTGGGCAAATCCAACTGTCTTTTTGGTCCTTCATTATCTTTGTGTCCAATTTGGTGGGTGGTAAGTGTAAGCCACAGGGTCAAAAGAAAGGGGGCTCTAGGAAGTCCATTTGGCCCACTGTATAATCCATCTGATAGTTGTTTGACACCTTTTTGTATCTGACTGTCCTTTGTAGACTATGGGGCATTTGCCGGGTAATGAATACTGTCAGTTAGGGATAAAGGCAGGGTTCACAACTGGGTGGAGAAAGAACAAGGGGGCCTGTTTGGGGTGCATACTTACAGCTCTGCCAACCCTATCATTTTCTGAAGATGCAACATCAGCTGTCTTAGTATGTGCTGAACAGTGAACAATGATGGTTTTAGAAGGAGGGTGAATAGTTGTAATATGTCAGCAATTATAAGCCTTTTAGCAACGGAAATAAGATGACAGAGGGTTAGTTAAAAGCGCTTGTTTGTAACGGGTCTGTCATGTTGTAGAGAGGTGCTATGATTTATGAACTTGTAAGACAGCAGGCACCACGTGGGGACACACAGGTGAATAGGGGAGCTTAATGTCAGAGTGCTGGCTTTGTCCATCAGGCGGCAGCTGTGGCCACTGCAGGAAAGCATGGGGACATACCTGATGCCACAGCATCTGATGGGCATGAGAAATGTGCTCCTGGCTGTATCTGATTGGCAAAAGGCTGTCCCAGAAAGCATGCAGCAACACCATGCCTTTCATTCAGTATAAATGAAAGGGCTTGTCAAAGTTAGGTAAGCTAAGAGCTGGGGTGTGGACAGAGCCAGTTTTCAGACTTCAAAGGAGGTTAATGCCTCTAAAGTCCATTGATAACTGAGAGAAGAGCATACAAAGGTTTATCAAACATTGCAAATTAGGGACCCTTTGGAGGCAGTAGCCAGCTGCCCCTAAAGATTTATGTAACCGTGTTTTCATTTTGGGGAGAGGGATGAACATAATTGATTCAAGAATATTCGGAGTGAGATTTTGAATGCCCTGAGGCATGTCCTAAACAGGTCATGTCATACTAAAGAGATAACTGTTGTTCATACCTCTTGGAGTCTAGATGTAGAACTGTATAAGCTGTCTGCCTTGTTCAGCTAGTAACCCTAAGAGAATGAGGGAGTCCATAAGAGCTCCCGGCTTGCTTTGATTACAGAGTAAAAGGTACCAGCAGGGAGCCTTGGATAGAAGTTACAGTGTCTAGCTGGACTTTAAGGACTTGGGAAAATATTGCATACACCAAATATCCTTGGAGTATGCAAGCCCAGGTGAATGGTCTCCCTTTAACTGTGAAGGCACAAGAAACCAGGAGTCAGGGTGCAGAGGAATTGAAAAGGAAGCTGCTCACAGATCATTTCTGTAAACCAGGTTGCATCAGCAGGAATGATGAAGATTATCAGCTGGATTGCGGAGCACAGGGTGCTGAGAAATTATGAAAGAGATTATGGCTTCTAGATCCTGTACAAACTGATGGATTTGGTTTCCCTCTGAGTCACATTTGCCTTCTTTCTTTATGGGCAAGATTGGGGAGATACAGGGTCGGGTGGTAAAGACAAGGATGCTATGGTTCAAGAGAGACTCTATTACAGGGGTATCACTTACTCTGAGTCTCTAGAGGGAGGGTGTTGGGCCACGAGGGCGAGGGTGGGTTCGTCTCCCAAGAAATGCACCCAGGCTCCCACTTCCTAACAACTCAACTTCAACTGTGTGTGTAGCCCAAAGACTGACTCGGGCATCTTTTAAAGATCCATCCTCTTCAGAGGAATTTATCTCAGGATGAACTTGCAGTAAAGACAGCAGGACACTTGAAGCTTGACCTGAGGTGAGGAAACAAAAATGCCTTTATTTTTTTTAATATTTATTTATTTTTGACAGAGAGAGAGACAGAGCATGAGTGGGGGAGGGGCAGAGAGAGAGGGAGACACAGAATCCGCAGCAGGCTCCAGGCTCCCAGCTGTCAGCACAGAGCCAGACGCAGGGCTTGAACTCACAGACCGCGAGATCATGACCTGAGCCAAACTCGGAACTCAACCGATTGAGCCACTCAGGCACCCCCCCCGCCAAATGCCTTTTCTTATTGCAGTTTATATTGGCATTAAATGTAGATAACAAATCTTTACCAAGAAGGTTTGCCAGTTAACATCTGGGAAGCAGCAAGGCCTGGGAGTGTGAACAGGGACTGAAGAATCTGGGCTGGGCTGGGACATGGGCAGTAAGACGGGTCACCCCGAGACTCTGAGAGCCTGAACAGAGTCAGGTGACAGGTAGAGATCAATCTTCTGAACAGATGGGAGAGAAAGTCACACCATTGCGACTCAAGAAATCTAGTTCCTGAGCCTCTGTTTAAAGTTATCTGGAAGGTCCTGGCGTTGACTGAGTACTGGCTGACCCATCATTTAAAGGGGGAATTGTCCCTCTGGAGAAAAATGAATTTTTTCAGGGTTACAGGGATTAGGGGAAATTGTTTCTTAGACTTTCCTTTTTCTTAAGTGCAGGACAATTTCTCCCCCAATGTCCTGTATTATTTGCAATATCTGCAGTTGTCTGGAGGCAAACGGGGACACGTCAGAGTGGGCTGGAGTCATTCTCCATCATGCTTTCACCTTTCCAAAGATTCAAGTTGTAAGGCAAGCCTTGTTTTCTGTTCCTTTCTTTTATTCCTGTTGGCTTTCTTGCGAGCTATTTTCAAAGATGCAGGTAGCTGTCTCCATTATTTTGTTTGGTGTTTGCCCTCTCCCACCAACCACACTATCGTGGACTTATCAGGTGTTTTTTTTTTTTTAACCATATTTTAAATGTTTATTTGTTTATTTTTGAGGGAGAGAGAGAGAGAGTGCGAGCAGGGAAGAGGGAGACAAGCACAGAATCTGATGCAGGCTCCAAGCTCAGAGCTGTCAGCATAGAGCCCAATGGGGGATCCGAATGCACAAAAGGTGAGATCATGACATGAGCCCAAGTTAGATGCTTAACCGATTGGGCCATCCAGGTGCCCCTGTTTTTTAACATCAGGGGGGAAATTTCCCACAGAAGCAGAAATTACAAGAATTTTATGTTCTGGGGCTACCGGATTGAATACAGTGTACTTTTTAAAGTTTGTATAAAATGCTTAACAAACGCTCTTCTTCCTGAGTGTGTATTTCATCCGTAGACCAATTCACTTTGGGGGAACAGGCCTCTTCCGTTGCTCCTATTAACCCTTGAACACTTGAGCCTTCTCCTGGTCATTCCCAGGAGGGCCAGAGAGAGGCTGAGGCCCTCTGTGTCCCCTGTGAGGGGGGCTGTTTGGCCTGCCTGGTAACAGCCGTATACTCATGGGCTGGAAGGACTCCCTTTAGCAGCCAGTGGAGGGGTCTGTGAGTTGGGTTGCAAAAAGGTATTAATTTTTAAAATTTCTCTGTCATTTTGGTAGGATCTTCTGAGTGTAGAGGTAAAGGGACTTCATAATTGAAAAGATCTGTCGCTGTCCAGGGGACATGAATTCTTTGTGACAGGGGTCCAGGAAACACTCCTTGAGGACATTGCTCAGGAAT
This sequence comes from Acinonyx jubatus, assembly GCF_027475565.1. Lineage (NCBI taxonomy): Eukaryota > Metazoa > Chordata > Mammalia > Carnivora > Felidae > Acinonyx > Acinonyx jubatus. Next base: position 64,985,344 of record NC_069391.1, read on the forward strand.
GCCTGGAACTGGCAGAGCTTGATCACGAAGCCCTGGAGACTCTGAGCAATTGTAAGGACCGCAGCATGAGTTTTACTGCCCTTCCTGGCCACTCCTGCTAGATGTACTTCTCAACACTCAGCGCTTACAGGAGCAAACTGTATTTCCCCGGCCAGGAGTCCAGGCCGAGGTACTCTCTATAAATCTTGTAAAGAAACAATAGTTAAAATAAGGAGCTGGATGTTCAGGATTTTTCTGGGAGAGTTGGAGTTTTTGTATTTAAGGGAACTGGCTGAAGAGCTGGGGCTCGGTTTTGAAGGGAAAGTTTCTAGACCAGGAGCCCAGAGATCCAAAAGATCTCCTGGAGGGTCAGGGACAGAGGCGTGGGGATGAAGGAGATATAAGAAGGGGGATTGATGTCAGATTTGGTTTTTGATTCTTGTTCTGATTTTTGTTATTTTATTAAGAGACTCCCTAAGGCTAGCCTTATACTGGTTTGTGTTTTCTTTTCTTTTTCTTATTTTCTTTTTTCTTTTTTAAAGTTTACATCCAAATAGCATATAGTGCAACAATGATTTCAGGAGTAGATTCCTTAGTGCCCCTTACCCATTTAGCCCATCTCCCCTACCACAACCCCTCCAATAACCCTCAGTTTGTCTCCATATTTATGAGTCTCTTCTGTTTTGTCTCCCTCCCTGTTTTTATATTATTTTTGTTTCCCTTCCCTTATGTTCATCTTTTTGTCTCTTAAGTCCTCATATGAGTGAAGTCATATGATTTTTGTCTTTCTCTGACTGACTAATTTCACTTAGCATAATACCCTCCAGTTCCATCCACATAGTTGCAAATGGCAAATTTTCATTCTTTTTGATTACCAAGTAATACTCCATTGTATATATATACCACCTCTTTATCCATTCATCTATGGATGGACATTTGGGCTCTTTCCATACTTTGGCTATTGTCAATAGCACTGCTATAAACATGGGGGTGCATGTGTCCCTTTGAAACAGCACACGTGTATCCCGTGGATAAATGCTTACTAGCGCAATTGCTGGGTCATAGCATAGTTCTATTTTTAGTTTTTTGAGGAACCTCCATACTGTTTTCCAGAGTGGCTACACCAGCTTGCATTCCCATGTGTTTTCTTTTCATTTTGATCCTCCCCTAAATGCCAAGAAGGCAGCTGCTAGGAAGGAGAACTCTCTAAGAGATGTTCTAAATATAGAACATTTTCTAATCTGAAAGATCTGCTGTCTGCTAATGGCCAGTTGGATCACCATTAATATATTTATTCTAATCGTGACTCAATCCAAGAAGCCTCTTTATGAAAGGACTCGGCGACAACTTTCCAGGATTAGAATAAGTCTCTACCATGGATGCAAGGATGTTTCTGGAGAGGGTATGGATGAAGAGGTCCCCATGATCCAAAGTTTACTCCCGAAAAGAGTCTAAGAAAACAAAGACCTTTGCGCAACATCCTAATAACAAGTGTGCCAGGATGCCCACATGGAGCTCCAGGCTCTTATGATCTGGCCTTGGTCCCCAGGGAGACTCTGCTGCTGTACTGTATTTGGAGCCTGTCACCAGGGATGCTCAGGGATCCAGGCAAGGGCTGAGACCCCACCTCATGATGGGGAGAGGAAAAGCCACTGAGCAGAGGGGCGTGTGGGATGGAAGACAAGGCTGGGTCCATTTGGAACATGCAGTCTGCCATAGTCAGTCTCTGAACATCCCCTAGAAAGAACTGTTTGTAAAAGTCATCTTGCTTCACCATGACAGGCTCGTTCAGACTGCTGTCCACCCCATCCTGGGAGTTCAGCCCAAGACTCTGAGAAATGTGCAGGTGCCGATGGGACAGAGAGTGGGTAGATCTGACTGATGTGTGAACAATTCAGCAGATATTAGAAGCTTCTGTAATTTACAAGCCATTAATATTTATTTAAAAATTGGAAAATCACAAATCATCTTTCATAAAACTATTTTGAGGAGCACTTGGGTGGCCCAGTCGGTTGAGAAATAGACTCTTGATTTTGGCTCGGGTCATGGTTTCAAGTTCATGAGATTGAGTCTCATGTCAGGCTGTGCACTGACAGTGTGGGGCCTGCTTGGGATTGTCTCTCTTCCTCTTTCTCTGAGTTTTCCACTGCTTGTCCTTTCTGTTTTTCAAAATAAATAAATAAACTTAAAAATCCCATTTCTAAGAGAAGCTTATAGACATGAAATAAATAAAGCAGAAAACAAATTTTGACTCCTCCCTAAGTCTTGCATGTATTATAAAGTAATTACCAGTGTTTCCTACATTCCATAGACCTTTATAATTTCTATCAAAACAAATTGCAAGGGAAGCAAATGATTCAGAAATTAAAAAGTGGAATTTGGACAAGTGTGTGTGTACCTACAACACTTGGTTCTTTTAGGAGCAAAGGACTCAGAAGAGTGAAGAAATCTCCATTCCAGCAGCGCATATATTTCAATCATTATCACTAAAGCTTAGAGATCACACACTATTCAAGTCCTTCTTTTTTGTTCCAACATTTTATGGTGGAGGAAAACATTAATGGTAGTTAGGCCACGTTTGTGGGTTTCTCTAAAGAAATTAAAATCCTAAACTGTCAGCTCACAGAGCCCAACGAGGGGCTCAATCCCTCGAACCATGAGATCATGACCTCGGTTGAAATCAAGAGTTGGACACTCTCCAATGGAGCCACCCAGGCACCCCTGCAGTTGTTTCACTTTTAAAAAGTAAAATTTCATACATTTTTAAAAGAAACTTGAAAATTCAAAAGTTACTACACTAGTCACTCATACAAAAGTATTTACAGCACTAATGAGTGAAGTGGTAACATTCACAGTGTAAAATGTCACACAATCAAATCACAACTTGGTTTTTAAATGATTCGAGTGTTTCACCCCACACAGCAGGGTGTGGTAGGCTTGAAAATAAAATCCATTTTGTGGATAATTTGTTGCCAGTCAAGGTCTTCTTTATACCATCATCTCACACGATAGGAAAGCTGGCCATGGTGGCGATTCCACAGTGGTTGTCCCGGTCCTTGGCCATGAGTATGTAGCCGTGTTTGCCCCAATTTGCACCCCAGCTGAAAAAAATGGTTTTTTTCATTTATTACAGAGGAAGAAACACATTTCTCTTATGGACAATAACACCTGATACTCAGCAGTGCCCCAGAGGCCAGGACAGATTCAGGATGAATCAAGAGAGGCCATCCTTGTTCATGGTTGAGTTCCAACCTAGCAGAGAATCTATCCCCAAAACTTTCACAAAACTGCAAAATGAGAGACAGGAAAAGGAAAGTCTTGGGTCAGATGTGTTTCAGATGCAGTACTACTCAAACTATAGCAGGACCCTTGCAAGTTTGAAACAGTAGCTTAATGTCATCAAATGAATATGTCTCTGTTCCCGCTAAGTGGGCAAACACTTCTGGGGTCTCAGAAGTGGGCTCAAGGGTTTGATGATCTATATCCAAACACTGATTGCAAAAAGGATTTCCTTCTCAATTCCAAAGGTAAATATTTTTGGCTTTTTATACCTGTTCTTGACAATCCAGTATTTTTTGTTATCTGATTCTTCTCCTTCAAAGCCATAGCCAACCACCAGAACACCGTGATTCAGGCGTTTATTGCTGCACTTTGGATCATAATAAATGCCTGGAAAAGTAAATTTCAATTCCAAGGTGGGACATCAAAGCAACATGATAACATCTAACAATAACCAAGTCACCGCAGTAAAGGAGGCATCTCAAAATTCAGGTGGAATATAAATCCAATAAGATTTAGAAATCAGTTCTTTTTGTTTAGCAAGGCTGGGGATTTAGGCTCTCATGCACATCATCACACACACATCATCACAATCTCTTTTGTAAAGAACAGTCAAGAGGCATAGAAGAACACTCGTTGAAACTTTGTCATTCTATTCTACCATGTCAGCATTGGGAAGCTGCAGAAAAACACACAATCACTTGAGCCAAGGGGTTCTTTCCAGTGTCCATTTCACTAGTAAAACTCTTTGGAAATCTTCCAGGTCTAACAGGTGGGAAGAACTAAAGTAAGTTAAACTATACCAATCAAATTATGTAGCCATTTGAATATATTTATGAAGTGCTTGAAAGCAGGGTAATTTGGGTGAAGTCATGTCAACATGCTGAACAACAGGCACAAAATCACATGTGCTGAAGGAACAACTACGTGAAATCCATACCCTCCTGATCTGTACACAGCAAAGGGTCTATCTTGCCTTATATGATGGTGGTTCCCCATTTGTCCTGCCTACTTTTCTACGTAGACACATGCTGACCTTTTTTATAGAACTGGAAGGAATTCAGGCTTGCATCTACAGCAGCAGAGACAGGCCCCACAGTTGCCACTGTGGTCATTAGGCCATCCTCCTTGTTTACGACACTCCAGAAGGCAGTCACGTTGGCAACAGAATTCTCAGGCTTGTATTTGCAGGATTCGTTCTTTCAAAGGTAAAGGGGGAGAGACTTGGTCAGTACCATCCACCTCCAGGGGAACAGGAGTGCAAGACTGTTTAGCTGAATGATTTCCAAGTCAAGTTTGTTATAAAGCATCTCAGGACATAAAAGGGGATTGATTGTTTTGAAGTTGAAAAATTAGCAGTGTCTATCCAATGAGACACTCTTTGGGTCTACTCGTTCATAAAGTTTTCACTCTGGAGACCTGTACTGTATATAAGATGGTGTTCGTGACACCGTGTAACATAGTTGTAGGAACAGCTATATGGTAATGAGGTGATCAGAGAGCTGTGCTAGGCTAATACATTTTAATGGCAGTTCTGACCATTTGCAGGTATAGAGTCTACAATCACATACAAGAATTCTAAATACAGGATCTGTTTCTACTGAAATGCTCAACTTTGATAAAAGATAAGGAACTCCACTTACCCGTGCATGATATGGATAGGATTCCTCTGAGTCCAGTCCCCCATTGTCCTTAACATACTGGAAGGCTTTATCCATTAGGCCACCATGGCAGCCCTTATTGCCTTGAGACCAAGAGCAGTCCACCAGGTTCTGCTCACTCAATGAAACAAGTTTGCCAGTTTTCCGGAACATCTGTCCTTCAAGGGCACCAGTTGCACTAAAAGCCCAACAAGAATGACAGTCACCCTGAAAACAAAACGCAAATGCTCTTAGCATGCAAAATAAATTGCAAGACTTTGACAACAGCCCATAAATCTTAAAACTCTTCTAAAACATAACAAACTGCATATTGTGCCTCAATTTCCAAAGCAACAACACTGATTCCTTTTGGCTTTACTCTTGAGAGGGACCTGCTGAATACTGTCCCACCTGATTCTTCACGGGAGTCACATAGCCTTTCTCTCTCCAGTCCACAGATGAAGGGATCTCAGCAAAGAGAGGTGCTTGGAACACTTTCCCCTTTTTGTGTTTCTGGATTTTAAGGTCATTCAACACCTGCTTGAATTCTTCACTGGTCTTCAAGGAAAAGGAAACAGAATGTTGGCAAGCATGAGATGTTTTGAAAAAGTACTTAGAGGAAGCATGAAACATTCAGCAATCCGTGTCACACTCACCATGTCACCAAAACCATTCATTGCCATTGTGAAGCTGTGTTTCCCTTGGCTGTGTTCCCGATTGTGCTGTTCAATCATTTGCATATTCCTCTCCCACACTGCTCTCCTCTGTCCTTCTTCATCCTGGAGACAAACATATAACTTACCATCTTTGTCCTATTTAAAATCTACTGCCCTGGGACGTGTGGATTCCTCAGTCAGTTAAGCATCCAACTTGGGCTCAGGACATAATCTCGTGGTCTGGGGTTTGAGCCCAGTGTCAGGCTCTGTGCTGACAGCTCAGAGCCTGGAGCCTGTTTAGGTTTCTGCGTCTTCCTCTCTCTCTGTTCCTCCTCAGCTCAATTTCTGTCTTTCTCTTTCTCTCAAAAATAAATAAATGTGAAAAAAAAAATAAAAAAACCTAATGACCTACACTTAGTGGATGTGCTTACAGAGAGGAGGATATCCCACACAACCAGGGATGGCCTGAGGCTTCTGGGAACTGTTCTCCAGCAACCACACAGCAGGACATATGCCCATGTTGTGCACAGTCCCAGTGCCCTGCTTACTGCCTAGGTAAGAATAGCCTCAAGAAGCTATTCCCTGCTATGAACTCCCACCAGCATGGAATGTTCTCTGCAAGGGTCCCTCTGGAAAGTTTAAATGTTACCAACCATGCTATATATTTTCCCGTGTGTTGCCTTCCACTGGGACCATTGTTCATCTAAGCTCTGATTGACTCGTGGAGCAGCTGATGCTATTCCCAGGCAAAGGGTAGCCAGGAAGAAGGAAGGATGCATGTTTGAAAACCTAGGAAAGGAAAAAAAAATGAGTGTCTGATTAGATCAAACCACCTAAAAAGCCATTCTTCCTTCTGAGATGTTAGAGCCACTGAAGTAGAGCAAAAAGATTGAATTTATCCTCCTGAGTGTTTACACGGGCGTGGAGGAAGGCTGAGGATGTGGGACGCGCAGTGCTCCCACTCCCTGCCCCGTGACCTGCCTACTGGTTCCAAAGCATGTAAATGGCAGTGCAGGGAGTGAGGGGCCCTGAGTCCGGGGGGCGGGGGGGGGGGGGGCAAGCTGCCATGTCTGGAGGGGTCAGGTCCTCGAAGAGTGCCTCCTGGAAGCCCCAAACCCCCGACCCCCAAGGCAGCTGTCCCCAGTGTTTTCCGAGGTGGCCCACCCTTCATGCCAGTTCTGGGGATCTCACCTGTGGTAGGTGCAGTTGTGCAGCTCAGTCACACCTTCAGGTCAGGGGATGTCCAGAAGGCCTGGCAATGGTTGGGAGGCTGCCCATTTAAGGTCTGAGATTGGCCCTACCAGCCCTGCCCCCATCACCTGCGTGCCCTGCAATTGGCTGATCCATCCTGTGGGCGGGGCCTCTATGCCCTGGAGCTCTGGGCATGTGATGCCTGGGTCCCTAATTATCCCAGGGGAATCTGTGCCTGCTTTAGTGGCCCCAGGGGGAGGTGAGCTGAAGAACCAGGGACAGCCCTGTGGGGGGGGGGGGGGGGTCCAGCGCCTCCCTGGGGACCCACATCAAATAATTACCATGAATTTATGCATTGGAGGATGGTTCATGAAAAGAACTGACAGGGAACCCTAACTGGCTTTTAAGGACCCTGCCTGTCCTTTAGTCCTAGAATTTTTGGTTAAAATCTCCTGGAGGAATGAGAACAGGATAATCTAGTCTAGTGGTTCCTGTTTATTCCTATCGAAGGTGCAGCAGGTGAAGGGTGCAGAGCCCACAGGGGGAGGTGTTATGACTGTGTCAGGATGGGATGCCCCTGGGTTATGGAAGAGTCTGGAGAGGGCAGGCAGTTCCCCAAATAGGGTATGCGCTGGGCAAGTCTCAAGTCTTTTCAGGGAAAGGGGCAGAAGGGAGGGATGTCCGGAGAAGGCGTGGCATTTTGTAATGCTCCTGTCCTGCCTCCCCCAGGTAGAGATTCTTCTTCCCTCTCAAGCTTTTCTCGAAACTGACAGAAAAGTGTTATTTCCAGAATAATATGGTTTAATAAAAGGAGGACAGGCAGAATGTAGAAACACCCTTTTCCTGCCTACTGTCTGTCTTATGGATTAGTATGTTTCTCAGTATCCAACATATTTTTCTTCAGATTTAATTTTAAAAGTTTCAGAAAGACATTTATTTCAAGCAAAAAGATATTTATTAACCTCGGTTTCCTCAGTGAAGACATAGGGCAATAATTTGGTTTTCCTTAGAGAATTCTTGTGAAGATTAAATGAGATAATACATGTGAGGCACGAGCATAGAGTAGGGCTAATTTAATACTGCTTCCTTGTGAGGTCACAGAAAATCCTTCCAAAGGTCTTGCTTCATTCAGAAAGTATTTATTTGAGAATTTGATACATAGGCAATCCCTACTGACTTATTTTCTTCCTGTGAACCAGGTCACCAGTTTAGTGAAATGAATCATAAATTATAGTGGTTAAGTAAACCTATACATTAAAAAGCCAAGCTACATCTGGTTAACATTCTTGAATTATACTCCCAAACTGATAAATGAGCATACATATCCTAACTATACCCACGGAACCTAAAATACAATCTATTGTCTCTCTTTTGACCCATTATGCTAGAGATGATATCACATTTTAAATTACAGATAGCTTTTTTTCTTTCCTATTAGAATTTAGGCAGTCATCTGAGTGTGCTAAGGTGGCTCAAGTTTTTCTACAAGCTGTTGAGATTACAACAAGATGATATTTCATACTCCTCAGGATGGATAATATTGACAAGGGTGCAATAGTAAATGTGGGTGAGGGTGTGGAACTGTTGAAACTCTCGTACATTGCTAGTGGGAATGTAGATGGTAAACCACTCTGGACAGTGGCTCACCACTTGCTTATAACAGTAACTACACACGTGACCATTAACTCAGCAATTATAGTGTTAGGATCTACCCACGCGAGAATGTTCACATCAGCTTTACTCACAAGAAGTTCTAACTGGAAACCAGAGGAGAATGAATAAACACACTGTAGTACATTCTTACTCAACATTTAAAAAAGAACAGTATATATGATTCTTTAAAAAAATTTTTTTTTAAATGTTTATTTTTGAGACAGAGAGAGACAGAGCATGAATGGGGGAGGGTCAGAGAGAGGGAGACACAGAATCTGAAGCAGGCTCCAGGCTCTGAGCTTTCAGCACAGAGCCCGATGCGGGGCTCGAACTCATGGACTGTGAGATCATGACCTGAGCCAAAGTCGGCCGCTTAACCGACGGAGCCACCCAGGTGCCCTGAACAGTATATGATTCTTTTTTTTTTTTAATTTTTTTTAACGTTTATTTATTTTTGAGATAGAGAGAGACAGAGCATAAACGGGGAGGGTCAGAGAGAGAGAGACACAGAATCTGAAACAGGCTCCAGGCTCTGAGCTGTCAGCACAGAGCCCGACGCGGGGCTCGAACTCACAGATTGTGAGATCATGACCTGAGCCAAGTCGGCCGCTTAACCGACTGAGCCACCCAGGCGTCCCCTGAACAGTATATGATTCTTAAAAACAGTATGTCAAGCAAAAGAAGGCACATGTTCAAAAGTACATATCTACGTGTATTATATGAAGTTCAAAAGGCAAAACTAATCTGTGGTGATAGATCTCATAACAGTAGTTACTTTCAGGGGAATTATTGACTGGAAAGGGGCAAAAGAGAACTCATTAAAATGTGCGAAATTCTTTTTCTTTAAGTTTCTTTTATTATTTATTTTGAGAGAGAGAGAGAGAGCAGGGGAGGAGCAAAGAGAGGGAGAGAGAGAATCCACAGCAGACTTTGCACTTGTCAGATGTGGGGCTTGATCCATAAACTGTGAGATCATGACCTGAGCTGAAACCAAGAGTTGGATTTTAACCAACTAAGCCACCCAGGTACCCCAGAATGTTGGGAAATTCTATACCCTGATCTGGGGGATAGTTCCATGGGTGCATATATTTGTCAAGACTTAGCTATATACTTAAGATCTATTAATTTCATTTTATGTAAAATTCTACCTCAATAGAAACTTTTTTAGGATAAAATTTGAGATCAAAGCAAAAAAAAAAACCCACAAAGTTAAATTGTAAAACATGGATGTTTTGTCAGGATACTGAGCAAATTCCTGACTTTTCCCTGAAAAAAAAAATCCGTAGAAAGTAGCCAAATCTTTCTATTGACCTAGAGCTGTGCCCCAAGTAAGACCACTATCTGCGCTTGTTAATGTGGTGGAAATAAGCAGCGACAGTAAGCCTCCCTCGGGAAAGCAGCTGGGAAAGGAAAACCTGACCTCCAGCTTCTCTGGGTCACCAGTGCCTGCAGCCTGGGTTCACCTGAAGCCACAGGGTAGCTCTCAGAGGACGGAGTGGTCTGAACTCAGGGTGAGATCCTGGGAAGCCTGTCCATCCATGAGGCCCTTATTCTCTTCCTCTGTGAATTATTCTAAAAATACTCAGCTGACACAGGACTTAAATAACATGTTGAATCTTTATTTTTTTTCCTGACTCATTTCCTGACTCATTTGACAATTTCCATTGTCAAGTTAGCTAACATAAGGTGTATACAGGGTGCTCTTGGCTTCAGGAGTAGATTCCTGTGATCCATCACTTACATAAAACACCCAGTGCTCATCCCAACAAGTGCCCTCCTCAGTGCCTATCATCCATTTTCCCTGCCCTCCCGCCCCCCACCTCGTACCACTGTCCGTTTGTTCTCTGTATTTAAAAGTCTATTATGGTTTGCCTCGCTCTCTGTAACTATTTTTTTCCTTTCCCTTCCCCCATGGTCTTCTGTTAAGTTTCTCAACTTCCACATATGAGTGAAAACCTATGATATCTGTCTTTCTCTGACTGACTTATTTCACTTAGCATAATACCCTCCAGTTCTATCCACGTTGTTGCAAATGGCAAGATTTCATTTCTTTTCATTGCTGAGTAGTATTCCAGTGTGTGTGTGTGTGTGTGTGTGTGTGTGTGTGTGTGTGTATGACATCTTCTTTATCCATTCATTAGTTGATGGACATATTTGGGGCATTTTTAATCTTTTAAAGCAGCAAGAGAACAATTAGTTACTGATTTCACATTTATTTGTAAAACAATAAAAGTTTCCTCCAGATTCTTAGTCTGTGTTTCTAAAGTAGACCGTTAGAACATCTCCTAGGGAAGTAAAGACGTGTGCAACTGTTGGGAAGGAGCAGAAGAGGGGGAGATGTGGAAACTGACTTTGCTTCAGGAGAAAAGCTGGTTTTACTTCTGTATTTGACTTTTCTGTTTGTAAAGCCTGTTTCTCTATGTGAGGACCTCATTTCTACTGAAGTATATGCTCCTGTCATTTCATACAAAATAAGAACTGCACAATAGTGCTTGTGTTCAAAGATTTACAATATGTTTATGCTCTGGGGGAAATCTTTCTTTAAAAAAATATTACTTCAGTCAACATTTATTCAGGGTAGTTTTCTGGTTCAGTACTCCAAATTATGGAGACTATGAGTCCTTTAAAAATTCACACTTTTATATTTTATATCACATTCATTATAGTTTCCAAATAATTTGCATCTTCCAGGTAGCACCAGAATGATCCATTAATAGAAGAAATACATCGCTTCAGGGAAATTTAACAGGAAGTAGAAGAGAAGGTCACAGTGTGCACTTTTGATGTCACTGTAACAGGCCAAGTGCCCCCAACCTTTATGCAATACAAGCAGGAAATATTTAATTCACATGGTATAAAGTCATAGCAAGTGGTTTCTGATTAATTGTCTGTGACTGTTGGACTACTTAGTCCTTCACAGTGTTATCCCTGAGCTCATTGTCCTTTTATCCCATTCTGAAGGAGTACCATCACCCTCATCGTAATCTTTGTTTTCTGCCATTCTTTAATTGCTGGCCCTAAATGGCATTTCCAGGCTCGTATCTCATCCCTGCCGCAATGCCATAAACAGTGCAGTCCATCAGCGCGCTACTCTGATGACCTGATGTTACTCTGAGGAGCTCTCCTGTGCCTCAGTATGTTTGCCAAGCTGTGTCTTCCCCCTGGAATGTTCTTCCTTTCCATTCCACCTCTTTAAATGTCTGGTGGAATCCTGCTCTTCCCTCTAGTCCCCTATGAAAAGCCAGTAAATGGATTTTTTCTTTGTGTTTCCACAGCTTCTGGACTTCAAAGCTTTCAGGGTACCTGTTAACAGTGTTTATAAGTTTTTGGTAATCCTGGCTAGGCTGAGCTCCTCAAAGTCATGTTCATGTCTATTACACCATTGAACCCAGTATCTCAATGATTGGGTCAGCAGGTGCTTGATTAATAAGAAAGGTTGCATGCTGCACTAAAACTATGGGCAGCAGAACCAAATGATGACTTTCAGTTCCTTTAGATTTTGACTTTTTTTTTTATTTGCAAAGTACATCCATGCATAAAGTTGCTCTCATTTTGGTCACATTAAAAATGAATAAATGGAGCTGAAATATTCACATTCATGTTTATATATTTTTCTGTTTCTTTTTCCAACTTTAATCTGTGATAATTCACCCAAGGCAGGCGAATTTTCTTTCCACACTATATATTAAGAAAGAATATCATGAATAAACTAATGTTCAAGCAAGTGCAGAAAATGTTTTAAATTATTTAATAGAAAAAATGCTTATAACATGGTTAGTATTATTATTATCTGCATTCAGATGGCCAGATTATTACAAGTATATCAACTACTTATTAAGATCATCAGTCTACTTGGTTTCACTTTATCAACAACAAGAGCAAGTTACTTGCAACTTTTGCTTCAGACATTCTACAGTCCAGGAAACCAACGTCATCACCATCATCGTCATCATCACCTTTGTGGTAGTTGTCAACAGCTTGTGATATGTTAGGCATTGTCACATGGTTTAAATACATCACTGCATTTCCTTTCACAGTGACTTCTGCCTGAAAGAGTCTTTGAATCCTTGTTGCACGTCCCAATGATGAAAATTTGGAGTTGGTGAACTCTAAGTTAGTCCATATGCAAAGAGTAAGAAAACTGACATGATGTGAAACTAGGGTAATTGACAGCTCAGGTATTTTAAGATATCTTTGAAGAGCAAAAGACAGGTAATCCAAACCAATTATATTCTTTTTTTTTTTTTAAATAGAATTTTGGAGAAGATATTGGGATATTGACAGAGTTCATAGCAATGCTAAGAAACAGATGTCAGGACCAAAACACCTGGAATCCAGGGCAAATCTGGCATCTAAGCAGCAGGAACTAGTCAGCAATGTGGTCAGGGCTCAGTTGCTGTAATAAAAGAATTCACATTGTTTCCTCCATCCTTGCATCCACTCTGCTTCCAGATTGAAAAACCTGGAAGACAATGTCTGTCAATATTTCATCCTGTGTCTAAGGGAGGGAAAGGCATCTTAATATAGCCCCCTCCCCCACAAGACTGCATGTGATGGGGAAGAAGAAACCACAAACGAGAGCACGCTGTTCCTACCAAGACAAGAGGAAATGGATGCTGGTGGCTAAGAAATAGCCTTTGTTCAACATGGCAGCCCCCATTTAGCTTGTCAACATACAGATAAGCTTTTTCTTTTTATTAAATGTTTTCTTCTGAGATAATTGTAGTCACATGCAATTGTAAGAAATAATACAGAGAAAACCCATGTCCTTCTTAATTAAATGAAAACAAACACATAGATGGATGGAATAGAATAGAAAGTCCAGAAATAAACTCACACATATACAGAGAATGTGAATAGATATTTTTCCAAAGAAGACACATGGATGGCCAGAAAGTACATGAAAAGATGCTCATCATTGTTAATCACCAGGAAATGCAAATAAAAATCACATTGAGATGTTACCTCACACCTGTTAGTGTTACTATTATCAAAAAGACAAGAAATAAAAAGCATAGTGAGGATGTAGAGAAAAGGACTCCTTTGTATACACTTTGTGGGAATGTAAACTGGTGCAGCTCATGTGGAAAACAGTATGGAGGTTCCCCCAAATTAAATGTAGAACTACTATAATATCCAGAATTCCCACTTCTGGGTATTCATCCATAGAAAATGAAAATACTAACTGGAAATGATATATGTACTACATATCCATTGCAGTATTATTTAAAAGACTATTGTATATAAAAGAGTCAAGATATAGAAACAACCTAAGTGTCAATCAATGAATGAATGCACAAAGAAGATGTGGCATATATATACACTGACATACTGCTCAGCCATAAAAAAGAATGGAATTTTGCCATTTGTGACAATATGGATGGACCTTGAGGGTCATTATCCTAAGTGCGATAAGTCAGACAAAGAAAGGTAAATACTATATAATCTCTGTCAAATGTGGAATCAAAACAAAAAGCAAAAAAAACAAAAATCAAGCAAAACAAATAAACAACAAAAAAAACAAAGTAAGCTAATAGATACAGAAAGTAGATTAGTGGTTGGCAGACGCAGGGACTGTGGAGTGTGAAAAATGGGAAGGGGGTCAAAAAGTAAAGGATATTACAAAAAGAAAAAAAGAAGCCTGAGGGAAAAAAAAGTCGGTTCCTCCTGATATCTTACCTTCTGTTCCTTCTTTAATTCCAACATTAGCCTGGGGCAGAGAATTTATTGCCTCTAACCCTGCAGGTAAAACAATGCATAGAATCTAAAACACCTTCAATTATTGTGCATAGAAAGAGTCTCTCTTAACAATGCTTTCTTTTCTTCTTTCTGTTTCCTGATGGGCTGGCGTGCATAGAAGTTTCTCTGTGAAGGAAGTGTGTTTCTTGCTGGAGCTTAGTGCAGGGAACAAGGAGTAACCACTACATCCTACATTCTCACATTTTTCTGCCAAGTTTCCTAATATTCCAGCCTGGTTAGGTGTTGTCCATACCCCCAGGGACAATAGGTGACAGGTCAACCACATTGTAACCGACATTTCCAGCTTCTCAGCTTACTTAGTAAGGAGAGACGTACCCTCACTGTATCCACCCTATCACAGCTCAGCCAATCCACATTGTACAGACTTTTATTTGTAAGACCCTATTTCCAAGTACCGGTTTCTCTATTAGACATCACTCTTCCAGTTTCAAATGACAGAAACCTAACTCAGTAGGCTTGAAAATAGTATATTGTCTTTGCATGGGAAACAGGGTAGTTTCTTTTCAAGCACAGCTGGATTCAAAAGCTTAGTAGGTGTGGGACGAACCTCCATGAATGATGTAATCACGCCCAGTGTGCATTCCTTCCATCCATCCACTCTGACTCGTGGCTGTTGGCTTCACTCAGACTTCTTATAATCACTCTTGACCATTACAGACTTATCTATTTCTAAGGATGGCATCCCCAGAAAAGAGAAAGGATTTTGTCGGATAGCGTAGACAGTCTTGGAATTGTTCCACTGGCTCTAATGAGCCTGCAGCAGGTGCTCATTTTAAATACGTATCTGTGACACACTGTATGTTAGTCAATTTGACAATAAATTATATTAAAAATAATTAAAATAAATACATCTCTGTGGCTTGTAGATGAAGGAAGAGATATTGGGCTTGGTCCTGGAGATAGGTTTGGTCAGTGACACCTGAAACACTCTCAAGGAGGAGGGGGTGATTAAGTCGGAGGGGGGGAAGAGTACAATTGCTGGGTCATAAGGTAATAGAATGTTTCCTTTTATAAGACTCTGTTTGGGTGTAGGGGACATGGGGGCAGGAAGACAAAAGGTATAAGCTTCCAAATATTAGATAAATAAGTTCTTGGCATGAAATGTCCAGTGTGGTGACTATGGTGAACAGTGCTGTATATTTGAAAGTTGCTGAGAGAGTAAAATTTAAAGATCTCATCACAGGGGTGCCTGGGTGGCTCAGTTGGTTAACCCTCTGACTCTTGATTTCGGCATGGGTTATGATCTCAAGTTTGTGAATTCGAGCCCTGCATGGGGCTCTGTGCTGGCAGCTTGAAGCCTGCTTGAGATTCTCTGTCTCCTCTCTCTCTGCCCTTCCCCAGCTCTCTCTCTGTCTCTCTCTAAATAAATGAAGTTTAAAAAAAAGTTCTCATCACAAGGAAAAATAATTATAACTTTGGGGGTGATGGATGTTAATTAAAGTTATTGTGGATCATTTTGCAATTTATACACATATCAAATCTTTGTTGTATACTTTAATACAATGTTATATCTCAGTTACATGTCAATAAAACTGAGAAAACCAGCAAATGCTAAACTATATTCTAGAGTGGCTGTACCACTTTACATTCCCACCAGCAATGACTAAGTGGTCCAGTTTCTCCCCGTTCTTACCAGTATTAGGTTTTACCTCTATTGTATTTTACCCAATCTAATAGGTGTGTAAAGATGATCATCCTGGCTTAAACTGGCATTTCTCCAACGGCTGATAGTAGTGAACACTGTCTCATGAGTTCATTGGCCATCTGCATATGTTCCTTGGTGAAGATAAGAAGTCTTCCTTCGTGCACATAGTGCGCAGATGTCAGGAGCTCATTCAGAGCCAAACAAAAGGGCTGCTGTTGTTTCCTGTGTTCTGTCCAGGGTCATCCACAGGCACCCGTGCCGAAAATGGCTCCTTGATCCTGTCTGCAGATGAGTACTGAGTGTTCAGCAGTGTCATCCGATAGAGGAGTGCAGCAGAGTGTCTACTTTCTCTTAACACAACCTTGGTCGTGACTCTCATGGCTACTTTGACTAGTTTGTCAGACCAGTGTGGACTGTGGTTGTTCCTGCTGCAGGGAGGCTGTCTCTGCAGCTCTGCAGTTCTGGGCTCTGGTTTTGCCCTGTGTATACTATGCCTTGTAGACAAATCCTGAGACCGAAAGTCCTCTAGGGCAAGGCTTCTCAATCTGATGTCCATTGATCTCTTGGGTTCATGGACAGACTTCAGGTGGTCTTTATTAGTCAGGGTTCTCCAGAGAAACAGAAGCAACAGGATGTATATATAGAGAATGAGATTTATGATAAGGAATTGGTCCACATGCTTAGGAAGCTACAGTTCTCAACATCTGCAGCCAACAAGCCAGACACAAAAGATCCCAAGGTGTAGTTCAGTCCAACTGGGATGACCTGAGTACCAGGTGTTAGACCCAGAGAGCCAATGCTTCAAGTTCCAGTCCAAATGCTGGCAGGCTCCAGGCCCAAGAGAGCCAGTGTTTCACTTCAAGTCCAAGGTCAGGAAAGACCAGTGTCCCAGCTAGAAGTCAGGCAGCAGGAGGAGTTCCCCATTACTCAGGAGAGGGTCAGTTGTTTCTTTTTTAAACCTGTTTAGGCCTTCAACTGATTGGAAGAGGGCTGCCCACATTAGGGAGGACAGTCTGCATTACTTAGTATACCAATCCAATGTTATTCTCATTCCAAATCACTCTCACAAACACAATGAGAATGTTTGAACAGATGTTCAAGTATTCTCTGAACTAGTCAAGTTGACACATAAATTTAACTCTCACAGTTCAAGCCCTTGTCCGCTTGGCTAGCTCCGACAAGCCCTTGTCCACTTGGCATACTCACACATCTTCTCAAACCATACTTCATCTCCAGATAAAGACAATGACAAAGTCATAATACTGCCTAAAATGATCCAAATAAACTGTACAACCAAAAATGCACTAATGCCTTTCTCCACAGAGGAAATAAGTTTCCTTATTTACTCTTGTCCTTGATATTCCAAAACTAAAATACTATGATGTAAAATCAACAATAACTAAATACTATGATACAAAGTCAGCACATCTTATGTAATTCGATAAAGGAATAAGAGAGGGGGAAAAAGACAAAGATATTTTATGCACATACATACACATGTGTATTCATGACAAAATAGAAGGAAACGTTCATGATAACGACAACCCTCATTCTGGAAGTGGCCACATAGTACTACATATCTAGTATTTATAACTACTTTCTTCCACAGGCTCTGTCCCTTTCCCTGGTACTGGAGATGAACCATTCTACATTTCCTTGGCCCTCAGCAAGCACCTCAGCTGGTTATGATACTTTACCTGGTGTAGTGACCCAAACCTTCATCCTTGAAGGGTCTTAGACCAAACTAGCCTGCTGGATTGGGTTGCTGTAATTTTCTATTGGCCTTAATCACAGGTCAACCTAAGGTATCTCCTGTATTCCAGACATAGTCTCCCTTACCTCCATTGTATAGTAGCAGTCCAATTTCTCCTTGGTAGTGAGAATTATTTACCTCAGCCAGTACCATAGCTCCCTCTTTTACCTGTTGACTCAAAGGTGTGATGAACCTAAGTGGCTAAGCAACAGTCTTAACTTCCAGTTCAGTGGAATCATTGTGTATATTCTGGTGGAAGCATTTCTCCCTCTGGAACTAGGGCATCTAGAGCAGAGGAAAATAAGGTGGTAAGAACAGGAAGCATAAATTTTACTATTGGATCACTAAGGGTAATAGTGAGAGCTGCCACTCCCATATCCACTCTTTGAATCTTAGACCTTGGAGGTCTGGCTATTGGGGAAATAGCACCATATTGGATGCTGATTCAGACCACATGCAGCCTGCTAGAAAGCCTTGCAAGAGCCTCAGTCCTGCAAATATTGCCATGCAGCTGGTGCTGTAACTGAGTCCTCAAAAGGCCATCGCACCATTCTATCAAGCCAGCCATTTTGGATGTTAGGAAACATGAGAAGACCAGAGAATTCCATGGGCATGGGACCATTGCTGCAGTTCACTGGCTGTCAAGTGAGGTCCTGGAATATGGTAATGCTGTGTGGGATACCATAATTGTATTGAATCCTTTCAGCAAAAGGATTGCATGCGGGGAAGGCAAATTTGTATCCAGACTGTCTGTTCGATGAAGAACAAAAGGCTGCCCCTTTCATGATGGAAGGGGTCCAATGTAATCAACCTGCCACCAGGTAGCTAGCTGGTCACCCTGGAGAATGGTGTCATATCAGAGACTCAGTGTTCATCTTTGCTTCCAGCAGATTGGGCACTCAGCAGTGGCCATTTCCAGGTTGCCCTTGTGAAAGCAGACCATGTTGCTGAGCCTATGCATAATCTCCATCCCTGCCACTTTGTCTGTGAGTCCTTTGGGCAATGGTGGGGTGACTGTGGAAAGAGGCTGACTGCTATTCACAGAACGGCTCACCCTACCCACTTGATTGTTAAAATCCTCCTCTGCTGAGCTCACCCTTTGGTGAGCATTCACACAGGACACAAATATCTTTCTACCCATTAAGAAAGGTTTGTTCACATACTTTCCCCAAAAATTTCTTTGGAACCACTGTAGTGCTGCAGCTGTGTACTTCCAAGTGAATGCTACCTGTTGTGCAGAACCACCTGTAAACCTGGCCTGAATCTTATCTTTCTCTGTCAATAGACTGTAGAGAACTCCTAGGGAGGCCATAGGTGCAGGCTGGGCAAAAGAAGGCAGGGTTGGGGCCATGGAATTTGGGCTGCTCCCTAGGGTAAATTACTCATGTTTTCAGGGCCGACCTGGGCTTAATGGTGCATATATCACTTCCATCTGATGAAGGGTGTTGATGTGCATGTCCAACTTTATGGCTTTGTTCATCAGATAACATCCATGCTTGCTGGGCAGCCCAGGTCATGCTGTAAACTGATGACCCGTGGTTAAATATTCAGTCTCTACTAAGGCTCAGGAGCAGGCCAAGACCTCTTTCTCAAAAGGAGAATATGGATTTCCTCCAAAATCCTCACTGTCTGTGCTGTGATTCACCTACAGGAGCCTGCCAAAGACTCCAAACAGCACCCCTATCTGCCACTGACCTCAAACACCCAAGCAGCAGAACAGCCACATAGCTATTGTATCTGGTGCACAGCTTTCTCTTGTTTCTGAACCTCACTCAAAACCAGCAGTGTGCTTGGTTACTCAGTAAATAGACATGACATGACATCCACAGGAGGAATATGTTGTTTCCTAATTCAAAGATGCCAAAACCCAAAGGAAGCCTTGTACTTCATTTTTGGTTAGCGGTGGGGAGATGCTATAACATATCCTTCTCCTTAGAAGAGGTCTCTCCACCAGCCCCATACCATTGGGTGCCTAGGCATTTCACAGAAATAGAAGACCATTGAATTTTTGTCTGATTTATTTTTTTACCCTCTAACACAAAAAATGTCTTACCAACAATTCTAGAGTCATTGCTCTCTTGCTCATTAGGTCCAATCAGCATAATGTCATGTAATAGACCACTGTGATATCTTCTGGAAGGAGGGACAATCATGACCCTTGTGAACTAAATTATGACAGAGGGCTGGGGTGTTCATACATCCCTGACATAGAACCTGGAAGGTATATTGATGGCCTTGCCAGCTGAAAGCAAGCTGCTTCTGATTAGACTTATGGCAGAGATGGAGAAAAGGGCATTTGACCAAATCAAAGCCACACGCTATTTGTTCAAGCCATGCATCCACATCTGGTCCAACACTGTCATTGATGTGACCTACTGCTTAAGCTTACGATTATCCACTGTCATTCTCCAGGATCCAACTGTCTTCTGCACAGGCCACATAGGAGAGATGAATGGGGATGCAATGACAATCACCACTCCTATGACTTTCAAGGCCTTGATGGAGGCACTAACCTCTGTAACCTCTCCAGGGATGTGGTATTGCTTCTGGTTTTACTTTCCTAGGTAGAGGAAGTTCTAGTGGCTTGTACTTGACTTTTCCATCATTAATATCCCTCACTTCACATGTCAGGGAGCCAATATGTGGATTCTGCAAAACACAGGGCTCAGTAATATCTATTCTAATTATGTATTCCAGAACTGAGGAGATAACTGCAGGATGGGTTTGGAGACCCACTAGGACAACTGGGAGATGGATCTTTACTAAAACTTCAGTGATCACCTTATTTCCATAAGCCTGTACTTTGACTGGTGGACCATAGCGACATTTTGGGTCTCTTGGAATTAGTGCTGATTCAGAGTGAGTCTCTAGTAGTCCCTGAAATGTCTGATTATTTCCAATGTATTTACCCTGGTCAAAGCCAGAGGTGCCTTGAGGAAAGGCTGGAGAGGGATTAACAGGAAAAAATGTTTGCTAGTGTACCAGGGTCCTTCCTCAAGGGGTCCTGGACTCCCCTTCATTCAATGGTCCGGGGTCTGTAAACTGGATCAAGTCTGGGAATTGATTAAGGGATGTGATTCTCATTTATGATTCAGGTTAGACTTTTGTTCACTTAATCTGGAACTTTTCTGCTTAGTAAGAATTTAGCAGCTTCATATTTGTTTGTCCTCTAGGAACACTGTGATCAACTAGCCAACGTCACAGGTGTGCGTGAGGCAGACTATTCTGATTGCTACTCTGACTTTGCTGTCCATCACAGTGATGGCACCAACCCTGCCTTGGGCTGTTGAGTGCTGCCACTGGGCCCATAACAAATTCATTTCTCACAAGAGTGGTCTAAAATATGTCTTCTGCATCTTCCCAGTGTGGGTAAGAATGTCTTAAGTGACAAATCCTATCTAACATTCCAATTTTTCTACACCCTTGTATCCCTTCTTCTACATTAAACCAGGGCAGGTCTGGCATTTCCACTCAGTCACTATGGGCCACATTTTGGTCCATGTTTCACAACCATGTGAAAGTGCTAGACCCTTTCTGACTCCCCAAGCTCCATCATTAAATGTAGAACCTCTTCTTGAGGAGTCCATGTCAAGAAATTCATCTTAGTAAAAGTTTATGTTCTTCTCCCCACTGCCTCACTCTCTTACTATCCTTTCTCATACATGTTCCCCAGAGCTGTTTGTTTAAGTTAGAAAACTCGAGTAGTTCCTTTGGGTATAGTGCAACCCCATACTTCATACTTCACGAGTAGGGGCCTGGTAAGAACTCAGTTTAGCTGGAGCAAAGAGGGGAAGTAGGGGTAGGTCCTCTCTTTGTTTGCTCAGCTGTCATAACAATCTGCCATTCCACCATTATACCTCCATTCCTTAGGTGTGGATGGGAGATAGTGTTCATTCATTCAACAAATACTTATTTAGGACCTACATGAACATGATGATTGATTCACAGGCAAAGGCAGACAATAATCAAATAAATATGTAGTCATTCAGGCCACTGGTTTTGGAATTAAATAATTCTGGATTCAAATCTTGATTCTGCTTCTTACTACTCATGTATAACCTTGGCAAGACCCTTCACCTTAAAGAGCCTCCATTTTCTCATCTGTGAAAGGGGATTAAAAATGCCTACCTCTGATTGATATTGTAAGGATGATAGAGGATACATTATATGGTGGTCAGCATACAATCCCCAGCATGTAGCTACTACTATTATTCTTAATGATTTTCTGGAATTTATTAGGGCCCTTAAACCATCAAAACACCCTCGTTGGGGTCATGCTTTTAGATATATCACTTAAGATTATAGAATTATCAGACAACACGGAAAAAGAATAGAACATGTGACAGAGATTTAAGGTCCGGGGAGGGCAGAGCACCTGAGGTCATAGGACCAGCAGAGATGGACAGAGGATTAGCAACACAAGGCCACAAACACTCACCTGGGGCCATTCCAACACGCTGCCTCAGATGTGCTCTGTGCTTGAGGTTGGATGGAGAGTGAAGGACTAAGGTGCCCTTCGAGTCTTTCAGTCAAACTGGCTTCCATCATCAAAGCTTTTTCCCTGCATTTCCCTGCTTGTTGAGCCCCCCAAATGTGCATGACACACTGAAATAGGTCACCTGTGGGCAGATTTTTGGGTAAAATGCAATGCTGAGTCCAGGCTTTGCCTTGGTGAACTTTGCTCATCAGTGATCCATCTGGGAAGCTGGTGTTCCTCCCCCCCCTTTTCTTGCATGTTGTCAGAAAAATGAGAAACAAGTGAAAATGACTTTGTAGGCTTCCAGTAGAGTCAGTCTACAATTGGTCCAGGCAAACTGGACTTGCCAGGAGACATGAGTGAAGGATTACCTTAAAATTTCAGTCTCTATGTCCTGGACATATCCATAATCTAATGGAAATGCAGTGGTTTGCTATAAAAATGAAGAGTACGTGAATGTTTCATTACCAAGTGGAACAATCAACCAAACCTGTCACCCAGCTCATGAGCAACAATGTCACACATTCCTTATGTCATGTCCCTGGGGAGGGGGCAGTAATGCAAGTTTGCCCTGGCTTGTCTCCTTCCCGTAGACCTTCATGAACAAACTGGCAGTGGCTGTTGTGAAGGATTCTCAGAAGGACCTTGGCCCTTGTGCTTCCAGAGTTTTTCTTTCTTTCTTTCTTTCTTTCTTTCTTTCTTTCTTTCTTTCTTTCTTTCTTTCTTCTTTCTCTCTTTTTAAGTTAGAAGACTAATAAAACAAGCAATCATTATGAAGACTTTATAAAGTAGAGATAAGCGAAATGGAAAAGACATGCATCCAAAATCCCAGACTACTTTCCTGTGGCCTCTTGAAGCCAGTGGACAACTGAATATAGTCACAAACACTCTCCTTTGGATGATGGTCTTTTCACCATAATAACTCCTATTGCATTGAAGAGATGAATGAACTGAAGCTTGGAGAGGGTTGGCACCTTCCTCAGCTGGTGAGCAGGGAGCCAGGGTTTGATCTCAGGAGCTGTAACTCCAGACAAGGCAGCACACAGGGCTGTACCAGACCCGCGATTGAAGGCTGGCCATCAGTAAAGATCATTAAAGACAATTGCACAGTACAATAGCTAGTGTTTTATGCTGCAGTCCTGGGGACAGCAACCAAGGCACCACAGTCCTCCCTGGGGCCCCACATCATTACCCCTGGCACAGTCCCTAACCCTCTGTCACTGTGTCCATTCAACATTTCTGGAAAGTGCCTCCTGTGTCTGTGACTTGCACTGCCTCATGGGGAGATCTTCCCTTCTCCCCCCGGGAACCACAACTCTCTTCTCCTAGCAGAAGACCTCCCACTCCTGAGTTCTTTCTTCTAGAGCAGGTCCTGGGTGCCATTGTCAGGGCTGAGGGGAGACTGTATCAGATGCTGAGAGGGGCCCTGTAGCCACCTGCAGACCTGTGTCATGTGTGTCACAGGGTAGTGGTACTGTCTGAAATGTCAGTGTTCTTTTCCCATTTGCGTTCCATTTCTAGGGACTGGTCCTCTCTATGGCTAGGGACATCCTTGTCTCATGGAAAATGAGGATTTCAACAGCAGGAATGCAAAGAGGAAAAGAGTCACTTTTCAGCACTTGACGTCTCATTTAGAATTCCTGAGTCCAAGGGCTCTGAAAGCCAAGCTTTGAAGACAAAATAACGAACAAACAAACAAAACCAAAAGATTTCCTAATTGCAGGGGAGAGAATACCTCCTATAATGTGTCTGTCATCAAGGAATGAAGTGTCTATTGCTTAGTGGAATGGGACAAGAGGGGAGAAGGGCAGGGGATTCTCAGACTGAGGACAGTAGCCTGCTTGTACTCATGCTATGTGAAGCTGGTCTAGAAAGGATGGGCTATGGAAGATTCCCAGGCATCCTGGAATGACCAAGGGCTGGCAAAAACAGAATATTTATAAAACTCCAGGACCCTTGCACAGCCATGGGGAGAAGGAGGGGCTCCATGAATGAAAGAGACTAGATTTTGCATGGTGGTTTAGGTCACATTGATTTTAAGAAGAATAAAGGAATATGGTAGTTCTCAATAGTGTGGAGAGTAATTATGTCCAAAGTCTGGGTTACATACATGGTTGAGTATGACAAAGGCTAATTAGTTCACAGAAAATGGAAGGAAGTGGCAGGGGGTTGATGCATTCTGGGGAATTGAGGTTTACTCTCCCTCCTTAGGCTTGTCCTAGGATTCCAGTGGATACACTTTCACTTCCAGTTCTACTCAGATACTAACAAGGATTAAGGTTAACACACATTGAAAGAAAATGCCAGAGTCTCTCTAACAGGTTAGGCCATTTTGGCTGCATCAGCTTATGTGCTCAGATTTTAGTTTCTCAGTCCTGGCTGATGAACTCCTTCCCCACAACCCACTCTCCTCCACCCTGTGTTGTGTGCATTCCTGTTGCAAAGGGGGAACTGTTCTAAGGTCAGTTCCCCATGATTTTGTATAGTGGATGCTTAGTGAGCTCAGGGGAACCCAAGAAGTCTGGGCACAAATCCAACAGAGACTGTGCCAAATGGTGTTACTGGAATGGTCAGACTTGGTGGCAAGGATCACCTGCACAGGAGAAGATCCCGCCCCAGGTACACAGGGCTTGGGTTGAATACAGGAGAAATGTGGGCCCCACGGTCTCCTCCTCTAGGCACCTTACAGCAGTACACAGCACACAAGCATTTGCAGGTAAGATACACAGCCTCCCCCACCCCTGCTGGCTCAGAGCTCAGAAGATAGGATGAGCAGGCAAAAGGTCCTGGCTGGCTGGTCACAATCACAGACTGAGGACATGGACAGGGGAATATCCAAGGGGGAAGAGAAAAGCTGGAACCCTTATTCTTAAATGTACCTGTTTCTCTGATTCTAAAACTGGGACAGTTGGCAAACAGAAATGTAAGGAAGAAAACAAAATGACTCAATTCTCAACACTATCGTAGTCCACATGTCAGTGTATTTCTCTGTAGAATGTTAGTCCGAGTCTGACAAAATCTATGAGGTTTCAGAAGAATGAGTTTGTCCATTCCATGTGTGATGAATCCTGCGCTGGGAAAGACCATTGGAACAGACTTGTCTAGTGAACTATGGGCTCGTGGTTGCCAAGAACAGATCAGATTGGTAAATGTCAGGTATTTCTATAGCTCACTGGTTTCCATTGTGAGGATGAAAGATTAGAATAGTTTGTATACAGTATCATACAAATAATAATTTCACAGGAAAATAATGAAATCATCCTGGGAAAACATTTTTGCTAACTGCTGACCCCTAGTGGTGAAAAGTGACAGGCCTGATGGAGAAGCCACCTTTGCACCCTGGACAGAAGACATTTCCTCCCTTGTGATCTTCTCTGGGGACAGCAAGCCATGGCCCCGGCAGGGCTCCTCCTGAACACTCGCTCCCCCTCTGCTCTGGGTATTTCCTTCCTATTGCACCACACAATGTGGTCAACGACAGCTACTCAGCTGGCCCGTGTCCTTAGCTCTGGGGGCTGACCTTGGGGAGGTGAGACCTTGCAGCCAGTACATCTGGGCAGGGTGGGGGTGGGAGTGGCCCAGGCCAGAGCCTGTGGGGGAAGGAAGAAGCCGGGACAGGTCTGAGCTGGGCGAGGTGTGCTGTGACCCAGTTCACCACGAAGTGATTTGGGGGCAGCGGTGTGTGGGAGCCTCTGGTGCCCCCCGCAGAGCCTACCACATGCGTCTCTTCCCACCTGCGGGTTCAGTGCCCTCACACTGGGGGCTTGGAATCAGCCCTGGTGGCAGTATTTGCATCCCAGGAAGCAGCCTGTGCTGCAAATCAAGGCTTGTTTGCCCCCAGTGAGCTGGCAAAGCAGCCCACCCCTGCTCTGGGGGGCTCAGGAGACCCACAGCCACAGCTTGGGTTGTGGGAACCACCTTCTTACAAAAGGAGCGGCCCCTCTGACTCTGCCCTGTGCTGCCCCCCCCCCCACCAAGTGAACAGGTGAGTGCAGCTGCCCAGACCTGCCCAGAAGTGTGCTGTTGCTTAGACCAATTCTGCCTCCCAGGAAGATGAGGGGTACATGTCAGAATGGTGGGGAGGGGGTACAGGTAGATGTCATGAGTGCATCTAGTTTACTATCACCACACCTGCCCTTCTGATCTGATTTTGGCATCTGAGTTTTGGGAGTGGTTAAGAAGTTAGTCTGTTTTGACTTAGTTTTATTGTCCTTCCAATCAGATGCTTCATACACTGATATCAAAGCAGTTATTTTTCTAAGCCTAAGAGAGCACAGTGAAGGAAGGTGCCCAGGAACATACTGGAAAAGAGGACAAAGTTGGGAGTTTGCCCAGGATTAAAAAGTCACCACAGATAAACTGCATTTGCATAATTAAGAGTTGGAGCTCCTTCGCTGCTGGGTCTAAATGCATCCTGCCTTGTGCAGAAAGCCTTGTCCTCTCCCTGCTGCTATCTGGTGTCCCCAGATTCTGACAGTGCTTCCCAGTCAATATGCTGAAGTTCAGTCACTTTTGCAAGGAGCATGAAGCTACATGGCCAGGGGAAAATGTTCTGGAAAAAGGGAAAGTAGAACCCAAGATTCACTGGGGCTCCAAAGAGCAATGCAGTTACCGAACAATATTCACTTAAAAGATATTCAATGTCCAGATATGCCAAGACCTGTTCTAGGTACAGGGGAGACCACATCGCCCAAGTGGCAAGACTCAGGCTGTAAACAAATAAGGAAAATGCCAGTCAGGGGTTGGCAAACAACAGCCTAGGAGCCACTGCATGTTTTTGTAAATAAACTGTTATGGAACACAATCACCCCTTTCATTTCTTCTTGTCTATGACTGGTTTAGCGACACGTGACCGTCACAAGAGAAAACACCTGGTCTATTACAGAAAGGTTTGCTGGCCTGGTGTAAGTGCAGGGATTCAAACAGGGTGAAATGAGCGAAAGGGGTTGGGGGGCTACTTCCCACTGACTGCTCAGGGGACCCCTCTCTGCCCATGACATTTAAACCAGCACAAGAAGGACAAGAGAGGGGAGGCTGCAGCAGAGGAGGGGCTGAGGGAAGGCAGAGGGAATAGTGAGTGCAAAGGGCCTGGGGCAGTAGAGAGCTGGGTGTGTCACAGGAAACACACCAAAAGGAAGGGGGATAGGCCTGGCACCAGGACTTGAGCATGGTGGTCTGGGGGAGAACGATGCCTGAGGAGATCTAATCAGAGAGGTAGGTGGCTTGACAAACCTACATCAGGAGATTGGTTTGGTCCAGGTGTGCTCAGCAGGTGGGAGCAAGATGGAACCCACTTAGGGAATTTCCCTCCCACTGTGCAGAGAGACCAGGTGGAAGGTCATTTCTGAGTTATGATAGCAGTTGGATGGGGTTGTCCAGACTCAGTTACTTTGTGAGCCATGGGCAGGCATGCACACAGAGGTCCCCATTCCTGGGTAAATACTTGAAGTAGAAAATTAAAGCAAACAAACAGGGAAATAGCACGTGTCCTGCCTCCTACTTACGCAAATACACTCTTCTGACCACCTGGAAGGAGGGACTGGCTTAGAATTCTGATTCCTCTTGTTCCCTGCTGCTCCCACCCCTCTTCCCCCCCCACTCTTCACAACACTGGCAGCCACACCTGCAAGAGGCCCACAGCCATGGACACTCCAGCCTCACCTCTGCATCTAGCCACACCAGCCTGCCTGTGAGGGGCGGGTGGGGAAAAACACAGGAGAATATTCTAAGGCAGGAGCCATCTTTAGGAAATCCATAGCCCCTGCTCCTCACTCCCAGGCGTTACTACAGGACAGCCTGCCATTCTTAAGGTTGGGCTTCATTTACTTGTTACTACTTCCCTGCCCTAAAAACTTTCAGGGAGCACTCTGGGTCAGTCTCCAGGTTCAAATTAAATGCTGAAAGCTGGAAAAAGAATTTAACAAAAGCACCTGAGACAGGCAGTAAGGCCCACTTTTTGCCTACCTGTAGGCTCCATCATCAGGCGCTGCAGGTCAGACATTCTTATCCAATGTTCTTTACAGGTGTATCCTACAGCCCCACCACCCAAAGAATTGGCATCCTCTGGGCACCAACAGATCTTTTAAATTATAAAGCTTTTTGCCCCTGGTTTTAAAGCGTCCTACAAGAGGGGTGCCTGGGTGGCTTAGTCAGTTAAGTGTTCCACTCTTGATTTTGGCTCAGGTCATGTTCTCATTGTTCATGAGCTTGAACCCCATATCAGGCTCTATGCTGACAGTGCGGAACTTTCCTGGGATTGTCCTTCTGCCCCTCCCCTGCTTGAGCTCTCTCTATCTCTCGAAATAAATAAATAAACTTAAAAAAATATATCCTACCAGCTGTGGAGAGAAGTAGAATAATGACTATTCACTACCCCCCCCCCCCAACTTCACAGAGGAAACAGGACTAAAATTCCCCTAGGCCCTCCTACAAATGATCTGCAAAAGGCCAATATTCAGGGGCTAATAGAAGCCATGTTTCAGTTGGATACCCACAAAGAAGGCTTTTGTTAAAATGCTTTACACAGACTTTACAAAGGTATAAATCTTTTGATTCCCATTTCAGTGAAAAGTCTTTCTGATATAAAAAGAGAAACACAATCATTTCATTAAAAAGATGGGCCAATCCCTTGATATTCAATCTATAATCCAGTTCTTTGGGAAATTAGAAACAACCATCTGTCTTCCAAATCTCCGTAAGACCTGAAATACAACCCTAAAAACAAGTCCAAATCCACATGTATTTACCAATCCTCCAAACACACCTATTCCTCTCAAAATGTTTGTGGATATAAAAGATCAGGATATGGGAACAAATTGTCCTGTACTTCAGGAAAAAAAATCCATTTTCATGTTTTTGTTAACATTTATTTATTTTTGAGAGAGAGAGAGAGAGAGAGAGAGAGAATGTGAGCTGGAGAGAAGGCCAGAAAGAGGGATACAGAGGATCCGAATCAGGCTCTGCACAGTGAGCTCAGACCCGATGTGGGGCTGGAACTCACAAACCATGAGATCATGCATGACCTGCTGAAATCAAGAGTCAGCTACCTGGTGGCTGATTGACTGATTGAGCTAACTCGTGGTGTCCCAAGTAGGATCCATTTTAAATAGCAGTTATTCTGAAACTCTAGAAAAAAAGTGTACATTATTTTCTCTCTTCTTACAATTATAAATCTTGTCTTAAAATGTAAAGACAGCCCGAATCATCTGAGCCTGGCCGGGAGTAGGGAAAGTGGCCTTTCACTTGCTTACTTACTTACTCACTTGATTAAATTAGCGAGCTTTTTAAAATACAAACTGCTAAAAGGGCTCTTCTTCCCAGACTCTACCACCTCCGATATCAGTAAGATATGCTCTTAATTTCTACCTTGGAGAAAACTTAAAACACTCTTTCTGCAGCTTCCTGATATAAATTTTCTACCCCCATCTTCTCCAAGACCTAAAGCCATTCTTTGAAATGCAAACTGTAGAGAAAAAGGTGTCATCAGAAAAAAAAAAGTAGGGGCACCTGGGTGGCTCAGTCGGTTAAGCGTCCGACTTTGGCTCAGGTCGTGATCTCAGGGTCCGTGAGTTTGAGCCCTGCGTTGGGCTCTGTGCTGACAGCTCAGAGCCTGGAGCCTGATTCGGATTCTGTGTCTCCCTCTCTCTCTGCCCCTCCCCTGTTCGTGCTCTGTCTCTCTCTGTCTCAAAAATAAATAAACATTAAAAAAATTTAAAAAAATAGAAAAAATAGAGGGAGATATTTGAAAAATGTGACTAAGTCCTCTCCAGAAAATTAGTATTTTTTTACTATCTTGTCTGTGTATATGTCTGCACATGTTGTAAATGCGGGATGATTTCTGTTCCTCCAGATGGTATTGCTAACGTTAAGTTGTGAAAGAGCTCTATGTAGTTTGGAGGTAAGTGCTTGTAGAAATTGGGCATTGTAAACCTCAAAAAGATAAAAAAAACACCTGAAATGTTTTTCAAGTTCATGTGATGTTGGAAAATATTTGGTACTAAAGGTAATTTAAGGTTATTGATTTTATTAAAATAGATGTGTCTTTAGAATTATCAGCATTAAATATGAGACTTTTATTGTGTGTTTGCTAAGATTCAAATAAGTGCAGGCTAGCTCTATTGCAAAAATGGTATTAGGATGGAGATATATATTTTTATTAGAGAAAAGAAGATTTTTCTCTTAATGTGAGGCTGATTGGGGGCAAAAACAAACGAACAAAACAACAAAAAGTTAAGACAATATCTGAATGTAAGAAGGAAAGTTGTAAAAGGTTTATAGAAAAGTAATCTTTGGAGAGGAGTTTTATGTTTGGTCAGTACAAGCTAAAATTAAAATAATCTTGGGGCATCTGGGTGGTTCCATCAGTTAAGTGCTAGACTCCTGATTTTGGCTCAGGTCATTATCTCACAGTTCATGTGATGGAGCCCCACATAGGGCTCTGTGCTGACAGCACTGAGCCTGCTTGGGTTCCTCTCTCTCCTTCTCTCTCTGCCCCTCCCCAGGTGGTGCTCTCTCTCTCTGTCTCAAAAATATAGATATTAAAAAGAATTAAAAAAAATAAATTTAAGTAAAAAAAATTTTTTTTGAGAGAGAGAGTGTGTGTGAGCAGGGGAGAGGTTCAGAGGGAAAGAGAGAGAGAGAGAGAAAGAGAGAGAGAGAGAGAGAGAGAGATCATACCAAGCAGGCTCCACACATATCATGGAGCTGGACTCGGGTTTTGATCCCATGATTCTGGAATCGTGACCTGAGACAAAATCAAGAGTCCGAGGCTCAACCAACTGAGCCACCCAGGTGCCCCAGAAATGAATTTTGATATTAAAAGCACCCTGGTGTAGGGTCCTACTTTGGCTCAGGTCATGATCTCATGTTTTGTGAGTTCAAGCTCCGCATTGGGCTCTGCACTGTCAGTGGGATTCTCCCTCCCTCTACCCCTCCCCCACTTGTGTGTGCGCGCGCACTCTCTCTCTCTCAAAATAAATAAACTATATAAAAGAAAAAGAAAAAAAAGCACCCTAGTGGAAAATTTGTTTCTCTTTGTTAAAAGAACAAATATTTCTTGAACTAATGGTTGGCTGTTCATTAAAAATTATAAACAAAGGGGGGCGCCTGGGTGGCTCAGTTGGTTAAGCGTCCGACTTCGGCTCAGGTCACCATCTCGCGGTCCTTGTGTTCCAGCCCTGCATCGGGCTCTGTGCTGACTGCTCAGAGCCTGGAGCCTGTTTCACATTCTGTGTCTCCCTCTCTCTCTGATCCTCCCCTGTTCATGCTCTGTCTCTCTCTGTCTCAAAAAAAAAATAAATAAACGTTAAAAAAATTATAAACAAAGGTTTTTCTTTACCTTCAAAGTTATCTGCTAAAAAAACAAAACAAAAAACCGGATTCTATATACCATGAAAATGCTTTTCTATGTCTATCTGGATTTTGAAAACTTAAGAAAACTGAGTCTTTCTATTAAAAATCTTAACAAATTTTGCTTATAACTATAAAACCTTTGACATCTTTTTTCTTTTCTTTCCTTTTTTTTTGCCTTTGACATCCTTTATTGTCACTTTGTTAAATGCGTAACTACTGTTACATAATGATCTATGATCCCATTTAATCAAATGTTCAAACCTTTTGATGTGTATGTGTGTATATATACATATATATACACATATATACACACATTTCATATATATATATATATATATAGGAACAGTTAAAAGATTTTCTGAGAAATTAATTAGCCTTTCTTGGTGTGTTAAAAATGACAAAAAATTAAAGCATTGTCGAGTAAGTGATGCTAAATTCTGTTAGATTATAATTGTATAGAGATGCTATTAAAATAAGTGTTTCAAAATCGTATAAAATCGTATAAAGCCCACAGAGACCTGATGTCCAGGTCTGTTATTATATTGAAGTGTTGTGTGTCAGAAACAATCAAATGTCCTTGTCAATTGTATTGTCATGAACTCTCACCAGTTCTTTAGCCATGGCAGTTTTCAAGCTTTTTATTATTTACAGACATTTATACTTCTACTCAAATACTTTTATAAAAGCTTCCTGCCAATGTGTTTCATCTTCAGTGAAGCTCATGGAAAAAATAAAACATAGAAACAAAACCAGAAACTAAACCTCTGAGTATAGATTTCTGACAACCTTAAGATCATAAAACCGAGCTATGTAAAAATATCCAGAACTAGTGGAAAAACTGGATTCAAGCAGAACAAGACTTAATAACATGGGACTGAATGAACCAAGGAGGATTGGTAGCATTTTTATGACTTCATGCTCACTTAAAAAATGTTTTGTTTTCCCAGAGTTAAGGAAACATTTTCTTTTAAGCTAACTGACTTCTAGCAATTTGATGTATTACACTGTTGTAAGCAGGATTGAAACAGCCGTCTTTTCTCCCCACTTGAACCCTCCAAACTTCAGAACCTCACTGAGTACTCTTATATTTTATGGCAATGTATTTATTTGCATACATTCAGTAAGAATCTGTTTTCCTTAGAACAGGGACACATTGGAAACACTGGTTATATGACCAAGGCTTTGAGTGGAATGTCCTACCTACCTGGGAAAGACATACACAGACTCAGATCTGACCAGACAGCTTTAAGGAACTAAGGTTGACTTTATGGAGCCTATAAAGCCCCAAGAAGATGTCAGAAGATGAAATCATATGTCAATCACTATTCTTGCTGCACTTAGGTAAATAATCAGGCCAAGTATTTTTCAAAACTAGACTTATTTTGCAAATAATATTAATTTGACTACCTTTGGTAAAAATGAAGTGATTATAGAGAGATTATATGTTTCAGACACAGCTTTGTACGTAGTAGATTCTAGTACTGATCATCATAACAACTGGATTCTGATTTCTACAAGTGTCTTCCCATGCCTGGCAACAATTCTCCAAACCATCATTTTAGGGACTGTGCCTAGGGTACTGATTTTGGGAAGGTGGTGGGGAAGGTGTGAGGTCCCTTGGCTGCAGCATAAAACATTAACTATTGTCCTTTGCAATTCTCTTCCATTATCTTCACTGATTGTCAGCCTTCCATCTTGGGTCTGGCACAGCCCTGTGGTGCTAAGTGCTTTCTGGTCTGGAATTATACCTTACAGCTCCTGAGATAAAATCCTGGCTCCCTGCTTTCTTGTTAAGGAAGTTCCCAAACCTCTCTAAGCTTTAGTTCATTCATCTGTAAGATAAGATAAAGTTTATTATGATGATCAAAGGCCATCAGTCAAAACAGAGTATTCCTTGAGCGAGCCATAAATCCCAGTTGTCTACTGGTTTCATGAGGCCACAAGGAAGTAGACTGGAATTTTGGATGCTTTTTTTTTTTTTAATCTCACTTACCAGAACTTTGTCATATTTTCAAAATGATTACTTGTTTTTTAATTTTTTATTTTTTAACATTCACACATTTATTTCTATCCAAATTGTCTCAGAAATTAACAGTCTAATGAAGAGTAACAATGTCAGTATTTTACCTGGAATAAAACAGCTGCATGCAATGGATGTCTGATCATATCATGATAGCATTTAGATACATTTCAATGACTTGATGACCCAAAGATTTGAAATGACAGGAGATTTTCATTTTCATCTCCAGGAATAAACAGGAAGTCCAGGTACAGTAAGTAGTTAGCTTATAAAAAGTGTACAATTAAATCTTCAAATACAAAGGCTTGCTAACCTTCTCATCACATCTGGGGAATACTTTATAAAAAGACAAATATAGTAAACAGTTAAATGCTTACCAGTCCCATGCTCTGGGACAAGCCCACCTTGCCCAACAAAACAAAACCCCATCAAAATAAAAAGATCCAATTGAATTCATGTAATAAGCCTTTTAAAATGCAAAAGACTTGAAAATTAATGGTATGGCTGACATTTATGACTACATAGCACATTCAAATATGTTTGCATCAGTTGAGTTTTTATAATCTGAACAGTGATTAAATCCAGTCTTTACCCTTCCTATTGCTAAAGAATATGACAGTGGAGGCTCAATCTCAGAAGCAGGAGCAGCAAATGACAAGCCACGACAGTAGTGATGCACCACACTCGGCAATGATCCACCACATTTGGTAATGATGCTCACACACTTGAGTTTCATCTAAAGCATGAAAATTCCCAATTCTTGGAAGAGGGTTTCCTTTGTTAAAATCCCCTTCTCTTACAGTCTTTCCTTCTATAATTAACCATGTGCCTTTGCAGCAAATCAGGGAAAGCTGTGTTGAGGATTACAACTTCCAGATAATCAGGTCTTCTGCTACAGAAAGCAATGAACTTTTTTTTGCATATATTAAGAAAATATAATTTATGCCATAAAATGGATCATTCATTTTGAGAAAGATAATCTCCATTTTACCCACCTTCATTTAAATCAAATAAAACCATTCTTGAAGTCACCAAAGAGCAACAGGTTAATATACAGAACAAGCTGCCTTAACACCCAATATGTATAACCCCCGCCACCCACCCCCACACAACCCCTACTTCATTTGTGGCCCTAAAAATTCCTGACCAAAATATTTAGCCTGAATAAAATTCAGCAGATAATTCCCTTTTGAGAAACAGTATTATTTTTTTAAATTTTACATTATAACCATTGTGACAGAGTATGAAATAACTTTGGAAGAGAGATGTTTTTGGTAAGAAGTTAGAAAATTTCAGACAATGGAAATGGATGATACTTTTGGACCAATCAGAACCAGTTTCAAAATATTTTCTTTACCACTTTAAGACTGAAACATTGGCTTTGTCCTCACGGGTTTATTTTGAAATTTAGAAGGGAAGCTGAAATAAAGATATAACCAAAAACTCTGGACAAGGCTGGGACAGAGGGGACCAACTTTGTAATGCTCTGTAATTTAATATCACTCCAGGAACCCATTTGTCCTAGTATTGTTCTTAGTTAAGCTGAGAATGGAGAAAGTGTGTTTTTAAAATTATATATCTATGTGTAGATAGTCTTTAGATACAAAATGAATAAATATTTAAATTCCATGATAAAGAAAAAATGTGGAATAAATTCCTATTTTTATAAGTAACTGTATATACAGTGGATGTTGTCTGCCTGACTCCCAATCTTTTGTCTACTAAGAGTTCTTCAATGTGCAATTTATAGAAGGCAGTAGCTCATATTACCTTAAAGGAACCCAGTTTAGCTTAGAAATCAGCCTTTCCAGACACTCTGCTCCCTGAAAAGCCCTCACACTTGTGTGTATAAATAGCTGAGAATACAAGCAGGTGCACATGTGCAAAAAAAGTACTTGTCTAAAGAAGAGTTAATTAAATTTACAAATAAAGTCTAAAACCAAGAAAATATATTGCTATTCCCCAATCCGACAAGCACATCTAATGAAAAACTGCTAAGCCCACTATGAAAAGGTGGCAGCTGTAAACCTAACTCATTCTACGTCATGCTCTAAGCATCTAGCTGTTCTGTGAACCAGCCATCAGAACACTAAATCCCTCTGTGTTCACATGGTTAAGTGCAGGCTTCTGATTTAGCTTTGCTTTCTAGTTAGAGGCCAGACTACGCAGAATAATTCTTTAGAGTTATGCTGTATCCAAACTACCTCCTACTGTTAAGAAGAAAGTGCCCACATGATAATATGAATGAAGGACTAAGGTCTTCCACCTGGATAAGTTCAAGCACTGGTCCACAGAGAGCTTTAATCAAAGGAAAATTATATGGTAACTGCGAACAGTTTGCATATTCAGAGCTGGGGGGGTAAGATGAAAAATTAGAGTGTCACTGAGGTGCTGTTAAGCATGGCAGAAAGGTGACTATATGGAAAGACTAAAGAAGCCAATTCTTTAGCTGCCCTTTGCTTTTTAAAAAAGCAACAAGTGTAGAATTTTCCCCTGTCAAAATCTGAACACTGGTGAATGCATGTTTTCTCCTACCCAATTATGAAACCCCTTCCCAACCTCTGTCATTGCCTTTTTAAGCCCAAGAGAGAAATAAAAGAAAAGGGATACAGACTATCCATTCTTATTTATGAAGAGAGAGGCATATTCTAATAGTCATAAGGCAATGTATTTTAGAGCTGCACCTGAACTGGTATTCTCAAAACTGAAAATACACTTACTAATTCTACTCAACTTGCAGGATGTATCCATGTGCTTTCTAAATCATTGGTTGTCACTCAAATGGACCACAGTGACCCTATCATGCCTTAAGGCAGCACTATACTGTGTATACTATGTATTTTCAAGAAATGACATTAAGAGGAAAAGGACAACCTTTCGAACATCAGTTCCTTATATAAGTGGCGATGGTGCTTTATGGCTCCCATTTCATCTCAAAATATCTCCAAAATTAGACAAAAGAGGGCCAGAGGCAAAGCTCCATGGTGAATTGTATCCTTCAGATGAGCTTTCAATTCACTGGCTTTTAATTTCCATTTCCTGATTTACTTGGGAGTGAAGGTGAGAATCATCCAATTGATGACAAAATAGAACAAGAAAACAGGATAAATGGTGAGGGTTTTGCGGTTTGGAGGCTGGCTATTGGCAAGAAAAGCTGTAGAGGCTGCTATAGACCAGGCAAACATCACAATCACCACAAAAAGCCGGACCATGAAGTTTATTGGTCCCAGTTGGCCAAAAGGACCAACTGGCAAACCAGCATTGACACTGCTAAGGGAAGTATACGGTAACCCAGCACACAGAGGCTCTGGAAAAAAGATAAGTTTCCTTCAAGAAGTTTTGAGTTGAGGGTGGTGGTCTGCACCAAACCAGACAATGACAAAGACTTCTGCAAACTGGGGCCCTCCATCCTTTTCACTATCTACAGAGCTTCTTTGAAGCATTAATACAAGTGTCACACAAAGGATCAAAGGGCCCCATAAATCCCAATCTCTCAAAAGACTATTACTTTTTCTTGGGTACAAAACATGCATGAATTTTTTCCCAACAGCTTTTAGATCACGCATAATAGTATTCTGAACAGATTCATTTAACGTGGAGCTGTCAAATTCCTGAATGTGAGATCTCATAGGAATGGTGAATTCTCCTTCCACGAGGATGTCTCGTGAGATGGATATATCAGAAAGGCCTGCAAACAGGGGCCTGGGCCACGTTGCCCCTGGCTATCCCGAAGACTCTGCTGCTTTCGCCATCTTGGCCCTCCTTCTCCCGGGTTGCTCCATACTTGTTTTTTTTTTTTTTAATTAAAAAACAGAAGAAATTGCTGGGAGGACAATGGCCAAGGTCCCTCTGAGAATCCTTAAAAACAGCCTCTGCCAAGTTGTTCATGAAAGCTCTAATGGGGGGAGACAAGCCAGGGAAATGATGCATTCCTGTCCCATCCCCAGGACGACCATGTAAGCAACATGCGACACTATTGCTCATGAGCCAGGTCGCTGGTTTGGTTAGTTGTTCCACTTGATAATTAAACATCCACATACTCTGTATTTTCACAAAAACCCACTACCTTTTCCATTAGATTAAAAATAGGTCAAGACCTAGACACTGAAATTTTAAGGCAACTGTTGACTCATGTTTTCTGACAAGTCCAGTTTGGAGAATGAATCCACTAGAAGTGGAGAAAGTAGTTTTTGACCTGCCGATTATTTTTCTGAGAATGCGCAAGAAAAGAGGGGAAGAACACCAGCTTGATCACTGATGAGCAAGATTCACTGAGGTGAGTCCAGGAGGCAGCATTGCATTTTGCCCAAAGATCTACCCATGACTGACCTCTTTCAGTGCATGATGCCCATTTGGGGACCCAATAAGCAAGGAAAATCTGGGCAGAAAGCTATGATGATGGAAGCTGGTTTGGTTGAGAGACTCCAAGTGCACCTTAGTCCTTTATTCTCCATCCAACCTTGAGCAGAGAGCACACCTGAGGCAGTGTGTTGGAATGGCTCCAGCTGAGAGAGTTGTGGCCTTCTGACCCTAATCCTCTGTCCATCTCTGTTGGGTCCTGTGACCTCAGGTGCTTTTCCCTCCCCAGACCTCAAGGGCTTGTCATGTGTCCTATTATTTCTGGACTGTTTGACAGTTCTCAAATCTTCAGTGATATATCTTAAGATATGACCCTAACAAGGGTGTTTTGATGATAAGGGCCCTCTTAAATACCAGAACATCATGAAGAATAATATAGTATCTATATGCTAGGGATTGTATGCTGACTGCCATATAACTTATCCTCTATAATCTTTGCAATACCCATCAAAAGTAGTCATTTTAAATCCAGAATGTCATTTCAGCTAAGTTCCCAAACTGGTTCTGTTTTTTAATGTTTATTTATTTTTGACAGAGAGAGACAGAACATGAGCAGGAGAGGGACAGAGAGATAGGGAGATTGAGAATCTGAAGCAGGCTCCAGGATCTGAGCTGTCAGCACAGAGACCAATGCGGGGCTTGAACCACAAACCGTGAGGTCTTGACTTTGAGCCAAAGTCAGACAACCGACTGAGCCACCCAGGAGCCCCTCAAAGTGGTTCTTAATATAGAACCTAACTGCAGTTTCCACCTACCCCACCAATGTAATATTAACCTGTCAGCCAGGAATTTTTCAATCTAGTCCAATGAGTCTGCCACTCGGGTCCTCTCCGTCCCTCAAAGAGGTGAGGTAGAAACCATGTTTTGTCCCCTAGAAAGAGCACTGCCAGGAGCAATCCTTTTCCTTTGCTAATAACTCTCTGGACACCCCCTTCTATAAAGCCTTCCATTTTGTACTACTCCTGGATGCACATCTCTATATGCTCAGTGGGGTCCTGCCTGATTCATGAAGCATTTCAGAAAGCCACTTAGATCTCCAAATTTATTTGGTTGAATTTTGTTAGTTACCAGGAGGAAAAATTTCCTCTGCCCTTTAAGTTGGGCTAAGAATCTAAGAGTTGCAGAAGAAAAATCAAATTTAGTTTCATACATACAGGGAACCCATGTTGTCATGGAATTCCAAAGACAGGCAACATGAGGCTCACAGGACACCCTGCGATAAGGAGAAAGGTCAGGGCTGGGGATACAAAGAGGAGGGAGACCATTGGCAAGCAGGATGTTTGGAAAACAATGTTTGTCCTGTTGTGTAGTTTAGTTTCTTAGGGAAGGAGCAATCTGTAGGCTAATGTCCCCTTCCTTCTACAGACAGATAGTTGAGGGGAGAGG
Source organism: Acinonyx jubatus (assembly GCF_027475565.1). Lineage (NCBI taxonomy): Eukaryota > Metazoa > Chordata > Mammalia > Carnivora > Felidae > Acinonyx > Acinonyx jubatus. The sequence continues at coordinate 65,024,493 of NC_069391.1, forward strand.
TAAAGAGTTTTTCCTGAATCAGCTGGGTTTTGGTTTCTTTTAACTCCAAAACAATCTTTTTGCCAAAGTGGCCCATCTTGGAGCAGCCTGCACTTGGCCCCTGCATCCACATTTAAAAAATTTGCTCCAAAACTTGAGATTTAATCTACTTGTTTTTAACAATTTTGTGCAGATTACTTACAAAGCTTTATTAGGCATTAGACAAAGTAAGTTTTATCCTAGGCTATTATTTTATTTATTCATTTTTTTGTGGCTGTAAGATCTTATAAGAGATAACTTATTTGGTTAGTAAACTCAGGTAGAATACAAGTCTGTTTATTTACTGTTGATAACTCTAAAGATGTGTTTGTGTTAATTAAACCATCAAACTTAAAGTACCTTATCAAGTAATTTCTTAGATCTTTTGAACTTGAAAGTATTTGGGTTGGTCTCTACCTTTTGCAGTTTTAGAATGCCCAGTGCTTACTGTCATTTGCCTTTGAACCAGGTAAATAGAGGTCTTCACAAGGGAATTTTAGCAATGCCATCTGAATGTGGAAGCGTTTACAACACATAAAAATGTGAACGTCAGTGTACAGAGTCGCAGACCTTATAGCTTCTGGTGTAAAATTACTGTCATGAAATAGGTATAAAACTTACTAGTTTGGGGGAGCCTGGCTGGCTCAGTTGATAGAACATGTGACTCTTGATCTCTGGGTTGTTGGTTCAAGCCCCATGTCGGGTGTAGAGATTACTTAAAAAATAAAATCTTAAAAAAAAACTTTTACTTTGGATCTGTTTTTATTTTTCTGTTTGGTAGAATAAGGCCTAAAAATTAAAAATTGAAAAAAAATTAAAACAAAAAAATTCCAGCAGGCTCTGATGATCAACTTTAATTTTGGTGTAAGTTTTTCTTATAGAGTTATAAAAAAATTTTAAAAATATATTATCAGTTCTTAGCCAGGAAAACCAATAACATTTCTGGCAGTATTAAACAACATCACAGACCTGAAAGACATCCTCCAAAAGGGTGTAAACAGTACTACTTTGACAAGATCTAGAGCCACTCCCAAAGACAGCTGAAGAGAGAGCCCAGGCAAGTGGAAAGCCAAGCCACATTCTTAGGATGTAAAACCAAATGGACAAGAAGGAAATAGTTATTCCTGGGAAAAAAGGATCCATAACTAATGAGACTGGACTGGGAAAGGAAGGGATAATGTGAATTTTTATTTCTCAGGAGGAATTGATTTAAAAATGAAAGAAAAAGGGGCGTCTGCATGGCTCAATTGGTTAAGCATCAGACTCTTGATTTCAGCTTAGGTCATGATCTCATGGTTCGTGAGATCAAGTCTCTAGTCAGGCTCTGTGCTGCTGGCATGGACCTTGCCTGGGATTCTCTTTCTCACTCTTTCTTTTTCCTTCCCTGGCTCTCAAGTGCAGTCTGTCTCAAAATCAATAAATAAACATTTTTAAAAAATGAAACAAACACATACAGACAAATAGATAAATACATAAATAAATAAATAAATAAATAAATATGAAACAAACAAACTAAAAACTCTTGGGGGCCCTGCTCAGGTTTAAGAAATGTTTTACTGTGGGCGGGGCGCCTGGGTGGCTCAGTTGGTTAAATGTCCGACTTTGGCTCAGGTCATGATCTCATGGTTCCTGGGTTCGAGGCCCATGTCAGGCTCTGAGCTGTCTGCACAGAGCCTGGAGCCTGCTTCAGATTCTGAGTCTCCTCTCTCTCTGCCCCTCCCATGCTCATGCTCTCTCTGTCTTTCAATAATAAATAAATATTTAAAAAAAAGAAATATTTTACTGTGGGTCTCAGTTCAGTCCTTGACCAACAATGAAAGGCCTCTCAGGAGGATCACCTGTAACCTCAAGTGGTGTCCTGTAAAAAGGTGAGTGTGTCTTCAGGTGGAAAGGCACCTGGGACAGGAAAGTAGCAGATGCAGCACTCAGGGCAAGGAGGGCTGAGGAGGTGGAGGACGTAAGTCAGTCTTACAGTCTTTGGTCTTAAGCACCTCTTGTGTTTCTAATTTTTCAGTAGCCTTTTGTAGTGAATCTTTCAATGCAGCTATTTTGGAATACTGAAGTCTTTTGGAGTCTTCTGCATATGCATTAAAATAAGTACCCCATTCTGTTTATTTAAACTGAGAACCCTGACTTTCATGTATACATCTTAAGTGAATAGTTCTGTCCAACTGGAAATTCCCCATAATGGCCACTATAATTCTAGGTTATTTTTAATAAATGCTTTCATCTTTCTAGAAATCTGTACCTTCTGGGACTACACTTCTTAGACAGAAAGTAAGCAGGTGTGTGAAAAGCTAGCACACCTGACTCTAGAATTTAAGGATCCCAGTAGTTATGGCTTTGGGTTTTGTGGAGCCAAGCTAATACCTGAAAGGGAGGTGTCATGGGGTTGAGGGCTGTGCGGTGTGTCACAAGGTACCAAGTTATAGGAAAATTTTCTTGAGGCTGACAGGTGACCTGGTGTCCATCTAACCTGTTCTATGACCACCTTCTGCCATCATGGGTGTCTCTTTGAGATGGTCAGAGCTCTAGCAGCCTTTAAATGCTCAACCCATGCCCATTGAGTTTTGTGGTTTCTTGGCTTTCAAGACCTGCTGGCAATAGTCTTTATTTACACAAAACAAGACAGGCAAATATGTACCTTCATTTATTAGCATGTGTCCTGTCACTATGAAAGCCCTGTGAGCACCACCGCCCATTCCCTTGGGAACCTTGGTAAGGTTTTCCACATGGAGAATGTGGCCTGAAAGGCGGGGGGTTGGCTCAGGGCAGATCCTTCTGTCAGCTCAGTGGGGCTGCGCCTGGCACAGGTGAGGTGCTGGGCCAGTCCTGAGGGGATGGGCCACCCCCAAACAAGCTTGGCCACCACCTTTTGGTTTAGAGGTTCAGAGCTCGCAGAAGGTGCTGTCCTTGAGCCTGGCCCCATCATACACCCCACCTACTGGGCTGTGGAAGGCCGTGCCATGTGCCCCTGTCCACATGCCCTGGAAATGGAAATGGTTGCAGGGTGGGGAGCAGTTCTGCAAGTCTCCTGCAAATCCCACGTCCTCAGCCTTCCTCCCCAGCCCTGTGCAAACACTTGGGAGTATTTCTTCTCTATCAGGGTGGCTCTAACATCTCAGAAGAAAGGAGATAGCTTTTAGACAGTTTGGTTTAATTATAAACTCATGTGTTTTGCTTTCCTAGGTTTTGAAACATGCATCCTTCTCTCTTCCTGGCTGCCCTTTGCTTGGGAATAGCCTCAGCTGCTCGGCAACTCAACCAGAGCTTAGATGAACTATGGTCCCAGTGGAAGGCAACACATGGGAAGCTATATGGCATGGTTGGTAACATTTAAGCTGCACAGAGGGACCCCCACAGAGAACAGTCTGTGCTGGTGGGAGTTCATAGCAGGGAGTATGTTTTTTTTTTTCACATTGATGTAATATTTTTATTTGAGCTACTATCCATATTCTGGTCACTTGACCTAATAATAGCCTATGGTAACATTTTCATGCCTTCAATACAAAGATCCAGTCTAGAGTTAGGTATTGCATTTAGTTGTCAGAATTTTTTAGCCTCTTTTAATCCAGAATATTTCCATAGCATATCTGTCTTTTTTTAATTTTTAAAAATTTTTAATTTTTATTTATTTATTTATCTATTTATTTATTTATATGAAATTTATCGTCAAATTGGTTTCCATACAACACACAGTGCTCATCCCAACAGGTGCCCTCCTCAATGCCCATCACCCACTTTCCCCTCCCTCCCACCCTCCATCAACCCTCAGTTTATTCTCAGTTTTTAAGAGTCTCTTATGGTTTGGCTCTCTCCCTCTCTAACTTTTTTTTTCCCCTTCCCCTCCCCCATGGTCTGTTAAGTTTCTCAGGATCCACATTAAGAGTGACAACATATGGGATCTGTCTTTCTCCGTATGGCTTACTTCACTTAGCATAACAAGCAGAAAGTATCTTCTTGAGGCTAATCTTGCCAAGGCAGTGAGCAGGGCACTGTAACTGTGCACAACATGGGCATATGTCCTGCTGTGTGATTGCTGGAGAACAGCTCCCAGAAGCATCAGGCCACCCCTGGCTATGGTTTCTCCTCCTTTCTTTGAGCATGTCCACTTGGTGCAGTAGAGTTGGTTTTAATTTTTTTAATGTTTATTTATTTTTGAGAGACAGAGACAGAGCATGAATGGGGTAAGGGTAGAGAGAGAGAGACACACACACACAGAATCTGAAGCAGGCTCCAGGCTCAGAGCTGAGGGTACAGAGCCCAACACAGGGCTTGAATTCACGAGTGTGAGACGATGACCTGAGCCTAAGTCAGATGCTTAATGGACTGAGCCACCTGGGTGCCCTGAGTTGGTTTTAAATAGAAATAAAGATGATTAGGGAGAGTTTAAGATGACAGAGCAGCATGGAGACCCTGAATTGTCTTATCCCTGAAATGCAGCTAGATCACCACCAAACCATTTTGAACTCCTAGGGAATTGATCTGAGGATTAGTGCAACAATCTGCATAACGAGCTACAGAGCTTGGCAAGTCTGCGGTGTGGAGAGGTGAAGTGGGGAGAGAAAGGCTGCGGAGGGAAGGGGGCCATTTTCATGGAGAGAGAACAGAGAGAGAAAGAGAAATGGGGAGAGTATGGCACATTGGGATCATGCACAAAAGGCACACAACCCCCCCTCCAAAAAAAAAAAAAGTAGCTGGAGAGAAAGAGTGAAAATACTCTCAGGAGACTGAACAAGAAATCTGTTCCCCAAATCATTTACAGGGAGAAAGAAGAGGGTTTCAATACCACCAAGATTCTATAATAAGTGAAGAGCAGAGTCTGAAATTTTGGAGCTCAGTGCCTAGTGGTGCTCTGGTGAGGAAGCAGGGCGAATCCCCAGGAACAGGCAGCAGGATCTGAGGTGTCCCTGTGCCACATGGGGAGAAGCGGTTTCCCTGCTTGGTGTGCATTTGGTAGAGGCCATAGGGCCTCCCTGCAGGCAAAGGTCCCACAGGACCCCAGAGAGCAGCCACGTTTGCGGGTATTGGGACAAAGACACCAGACTGCGGCAAAACCTGGTGCCCGCTGTATGTTGTGGTTTGTCATAATCTCTGAACCTCTGCTGCTTCCCGACCGCACAAAAGTTTTCTGGGGCAAACCAGTACTGGCCATTGCTCAGTGAGACCCTCCCTCGGAGAGTTGGCATGGGTCTGAACTGTGGGAGTCTCTGAAGCGTGTGGTTTTAAAACAACACCCCATCTGAGATAAAACTCTGGAGGAAGGTGCCGCCGGGCAAGTAAACAGCTTGGACACAGACCGGGTAGAGGCGGGGAGTGGAGGAGGCCTGAGACAAAGAGGGGTGGTTGATTTTGGGTGAGTGAGAGCGCCGATTTCCAGTGCCAGACTGGAGAGCTGGGTAATCTATTTCCGCTTGTACACTGATCCATCCCAGTAAACTAAGCAGTGTCACCTAGTGGAGAGCAGAACTATTACACCAAGCCTCACCCAACTGCGCCCTCCAGGCTAAAGCAGCTGGACCATCCTGGGTCAGGAGGGAATCCCCCTACACCCCACACTCCACACTCCAACAGACCCTGTTCTGGGGCCAGGATCAGGCTGGGGGTGGGAGAGCAGGCTGGCTGTGAGGCTGGTTGGAGCAAGGGCAGTGAGAGCCATCCCTGACCGTGCAGGTGTAGAAGTAGGCTCTCTGGGTGCACAGAGCACCCACCCACACCATCCTATCAGAGTTCTTGTTGGGTTTGGTGTCAGTGTTCATGTGTCTGTGTCTCCTCAGGACACGGATCTGGGCCGGGTCCACACCTTCCTGTTCCCTGCACTTTGCTCAGCCCATGGGGGCCTCCATAAATGAGTGAGTGAGTGAACCTGTGAATAATCCTGCTTCTCCATGTAGGGCTGAGAGAGGACAGTGGGAAGGTTACGGGGTCCTCTGGCCCCATACAGCATCGTGTATGTACTTCCTGATGCCCCTTCTCAGCATCTGGTGCCATCACGGTGTCATGAGGGAACGGGACCCCTCCACACAGAGGGGCAGGGGCCCCTGGGCCAGGCTGACAGGCTGACTCTGGTTCCCTTTTAAATTGACAGCTTCATGGGAGTTACTCCACCCCATTTCTTGTGCACCAAAATACCATGGACACGGGCACCTCCCTGGTGACAGAGAGCATGCTGGTTGTTGCCAGAGCCCGGGCAGGGACAGGGGGTGACTTGTTATAGCTATGGAGCTTCCTTAGGGGATGGAAATGCTCTGGAACCCAGAGCAGTGCTGGTTGTACACATTGTACACATAGTAAAGCCACAGAGTTTCAGTCCCTCTGAAATGGCTAAAATGGTCAGTTATCTGTTGTGTGCACTTTACATGAATTGTTTTTAGATGCAACGGGACAGAATCAGACATGGGTAGCATCGCTGACCAGGGTACCACTTTCAGGTGTAAAATAAGTAAGTCCCAGGATGTACTGTACAGGATGGGACCACAGTTCATGACACTCTATTGCATATTTGAAAGTTCCTAAGGGAGGAGCTCTTAAAAGTTCTTATCACAAAAAGCACAGACCAGGCAGGAATTCTGAACCTGGGGCAAAATTTAAAATCTGCTCAGGGCCTTGCCTTTTTCTGTGAGTAACACACCTTCTGTCACCTGTGTTCAGGATACACACTGAGGACCCTTCCTCCAGTATCTGTGACCCTCCATAACATCCATGGTGGAATCAAAAGCAGCTGTTGGGCCCCTCGGGGTCTGGGAAAACCACCCTGGTGGGATCCTTAAGTGTCTGCAGCTGAGAAACTTCTTCAGAAGACACTGTCCCAGACTCTCCTCCACCAGCTCCACAAGGTTCCTGCCCTCACCCCGGCTCTGGAAGCCAGCACATAGGCGCCTCCTCTCCGGCTCCTGTCTCTCCACTCCGTGCTTGCTTTGTGCTATCTCCTGTCATGGTCTAGGAGGAGTGCTGGCTTTGCGTTGGTTGCTTGGCTCGTGTCTCCTAGTGCCTTGGTGGCCTTAGGTTGGTCAGCCTGGCTGTGGGCCCTGTGTCCACCCCCTTCCTGGCCTGCACTTGCAGATGTCCCAGCAATAGCAAGGACAGGCCTCACTGAAATCATGGTCACAGAAAACAAAAGTCCACATCACAAATGTGTAAACTGCACATGGCATCGTGTTCTATTGGGAGGACAGGTGGGACCCAGCCCTTGAAGACACAGTGAGCTTGGACGAACACAGCTTCCAGATTGCACAGATCCAGCATTGGCCCCAGGAAGGGTCCTCGCCTTAGGCTTTCTTCTTGGAATGCTGGGCACACCCAGTGACTTGAGAGCAGCGGGCAGCACAATTGGGTTCCTATGGAATCCTGTTCCTGTGCATCTCAAAGTTGGTGATGTTGGAATGAATGCTCCCTAATGTGGCTTAATGTTGGGATTGTGCACTCACTCACATGGAGCTTTGTTGGGATTTTATTTCTCCAGATCCCCCCAAGTGAGGAAATTACCTTTGGGAAAATAAGAATATAGCCTATCATTGATTTTCCATAACAGTTTCAATTTTGTACCTCAAATTCACTTGTGTACCTCAAATTCACATAGTGTCATATCTGTAGCCACATCAAAAACAATGGTATTATACATGGTGTTTCTATGTGATCCCTCTCTCCATGAGGAAGGACATCTGAGTTGAATTTGTTGGGAACGGGGACAGTTTACTGAGGTTAACATGCCCTTTCCACTTATTTTTTGTGAACACAGAAGAATTGCTACTTTGGGAAGAAATAATACCAAACTGGATTGATGTCTACAATGTTGCTCATACATATTGCTACTACTTTCTGAGCACCAAGTGTGTGCAGAGCACTGGACAAAATACAGTACATGTGACACCTCATAGATGTCCACACGAGAGCCTACAGGGTACCTCTCCACAATTTCACTGAAGCCTGGAGGGACCAAGCGGGCTGCCCTTGCAACACAGCTGGCAGTTCATGAAGCATCTGGTTCTTTTGCCAGTGCCTAGTGATGACTTCAGCATAAAGGCAATCTCATACATGCATTTTCCATCTTCTTCTGTAGTTTTGATTTGATTTATAAATGTAGGATGGGTTACATCTTCTCTGAGGGTAGCAGTTTTCCTGATTTAATGATTAGGCTCAGACTCTGAATATGGACCAGGCCAGTGCTTCTAGTTGTAGGTCAAGTTCCCTCACAATTCCTGCTGTTCCCCCTAGAGGGAGCCAGCTCCCTGCTGTGGGGTTAAATTTATTCCAGTCTGAACCACAGGGGAGGCAGGATAGGATGAGAACTTGTGTGCCTGAGTGAGAGACAGACAGAGAGAGAGAGAGAGAGAGAGAGAGAGACAGAGACAGAGAGAGAGAGAGAGAGACTGAGAGAGACAGAGACAAAGAGATTGGTGACAGAGAGATAAGGATAGACAGAGAGAGAGACAGAGAGAGAGAGACCGAGACTGAGAGAGACAGAGACAAAGATTGGTGACAGACAGACAAGGATAGGCAGGGAGAGAGACAGAGATAGAGAGACAAAGAAATCTGTTTATATCTGTTACCTGGAAATTTCATAGGTCCTCATAGATAATGAAGATTATGCCCCAGGGGCCCAGGAGTTACCCTGAACCAGCCACACATCAAGTGACACATGGTTCCTGGGGAGGGAGAAATGTTATTTGCTACTCACCCCTCACCCCTCAGAAGTCATGTCTCCATTCATCTTCCTTCTCATCGATTTTCCCCAACTTGAAGAATCTGCAAGTAGATTCTTGATAAAATGCGGCTCAGGGTGGTGGGATTATCCACAAGTGTCACTGTGTGTGGCAGCATCCTTCAGCCACTGCTTAGGGAGACTTGGGACTTGGGGCCTGGTGACAGAAGGTTCTGTCAGGAGGATGTGCCCTTTGACCCAGAAGCCGCCCCAGCTGCAATCAGCACAGCAATGCCGCGGGTCTCCCGGGGAGGCTGTTGACCTGGTCCAGGTGCCACACACATGTCATCTCACTGGATTCTCCCGACTTGGTGAGCTTGTGTGATAAACCCCCTTCAGGGAGAAGTAACCCGGGGCTCAGAGACATAATGTGCCTGTGACGAAGGCAGAGGCTGAAACCCAGGGTCTGGCAGTGCTGTGCACATGGGTGAGGGAGGGAGGAGGAAAACTGGATTTGCTGCCAACATTCACACTTGAAGAGATGTCACTGGACAAGTTGGGTATTTAGGCCTCTTGCAGAGGGCTGCTGCCCTCTGTCCCCAGAGAGGAGCACAAGGGAGGGTCTTCTGCCCAGCTTGCAAAGAGGCTTCTCCATCAGGCCACTAGGGGCCAGCAGTTAGCAAAAATTAATGTTTTCCCTCTGTAATTTTAATGTCTCCACATGAAATCATTATTGTTGTAATACTGTGTACAACTCTGTCCCAATCTTTTATCCTCCCGACAAAAAATTCCTGCAGGAGGTGCCGGAATGCCTTTCATTTGGCAAATCTGGTCTGCTCCTAGGAAGCCGGAGGCCGTGGTGCCACTGAGACAGTCCATCCCTGACGGTGCTTGTCCAGGACACAGGTCTGACGCCACGGGGAGTGGACAGGCCCCTTCTCGGGAAACCCGAGAGCCCTCGCCACTTGGACTAAGAGTCTGCAGAGAAGCACACTGTGACGGAGACCACGTTGCCACTGCGGGTTGCGTCATTTCTTCTTTACATTTCTATTGGCCAAGTGTCCTACTTGTATAATCAGAGAGACCTATTCACTTAAGTGTAACTGTTCCTGCTTTTTTCTTTCCTGCCTTGAATTTTCCCATTGGGCTTGTCCTCAGTCTGAAATCTTTGCTCTTATGCAAGGGCTCACTTTGTGTTTGGCTCACCGACTGTGAAAGTCAGGCAGCCCGGGGGAAATGGTCAATTCTTCAGGACTTTCCAATGTGTGTTACTATTCCTTGCAAACCTAAGGTGCTAACTACAGCTGTATCTCAGCTCCCCGGGTCCCTCCCCCAGTGCACTTATGGGGAACCGCCTCTCATCACCCAAGTCCCAGCCCTGAGGCAGACAGACTAGCTCTGCCCTCAGGACAATGGAGGAGAGACAGGCAGACATGCTAGTAATGGGGCCGTGGGTCCATGGGCACCACTCCTGGAGCCCCCAAGCTCTAGGTACAGACGCAAGGGACCCAAATCGTGTTTCCAGCTAACCTCACAGGTCTCACCATAAATGTTCATGTGATATTTCAAAATTGATCCATTATTTCCATTTACTAACAGACGTGGACTTGAAAAGTGGATCGTTAATATCCTTCCCGTAACGGAAAAGCACTACTGTTGCCATTGATAGAAATATCGCGTGAACCGCCAACCACGGGGCTGACATCTGGTACGTGCAGTTGCTCAGTCCTGCTTTCTCAACAGGGGAGATTAGCCAGGATGAACTTCAGGCCACAAACCGAGACCTGCCCCTAGAGTGACCGAAAGCCCTGGAGGGGATTCCATAAAGGAAGATCTTTCTCACTGGGACACTCAGCGGCACTGAACACCACGGACAGCTCCTGTGAGCACTTGTTGTTGCCTTTGACAAAAAACGGTCTCTCGGACCTGAGTGGTAGTGCTTGATCCACATCAGTCAGGGTCCTGGTGGGGACATTAATGAAAGGCAGAGTCATGGGCAAAATTCACAGGAAGACCCAAGAGACAGTGAAGCATCTGGAGGCTGGGACAGAAGGAAGCCATTACCTCCCCTGGGGCAGAAAGACACAGGGATAAATCCTTTCCTGGGGAAGCTGGAGCCCAGGGGTGAAGCCGCTCAAGAATTTAGAGTCACAGACACACAGCTGGAGTCAGAGAAGCAGCACTGAGTGATGGGGGAGGAAACACGTGAGCCTAATCTCCCCCAGCCCGTGCAGTGCCCCCCATTAGCCGACCCTAAGTAGAAGCCCAATGACAGGCACGCCTGGGAGAGGCCGCCCATGGGGTCCACCTTTCGGGACATCCCTTCCTTAGGAGAGTGGATGCTCTTTTCTCATGGCAACATTCTCCTGAATGGCGATGGCTTTCTCTCTTGCTTCAAAGACACCCTCACATACAGGGATATGGCACCACACTGCCCGAACCCAGAAGTCAGGGTTGTCTCTGTCTTTCTCTGTGTGCAGAGCTCCACAGAAGGTTCTGACTGGCCCAGCGTGGGTCCTGGAGCGGGCCTGCATAAACATCAAGGGGTGGGGAGATGGAGTTCCCTGGTGGCCTGGCTCCAGGGCCCCAGGGCCCCAGGGCCCCGGGGCGGTGCTGGGAAAGGAGCCATCTTCCCCACGGGGAGAGTTCTGTTAACAGGGAAGGGACCAGAAGAGCTCTGGGCAAAGAAAAACAAAGGATGGCAAGAGTCTGTCTACTTTTCTCAGATGCAGGTGCCGGGACTGGCACGTGTACATCAGGATGTGGGGCTGCCTGGGCTCCGGGAATGTTAAAGTAAAATAGCGAGGCATATGACCCAAACCCGAAGGGCTTAAGGACCACTGCGCTCACTGCCCCATCCTGGGAAAGCCCTCGGGGGAGAGGCCAGGGGTGCCTTCAGGGTGTTCTGTTCCTGAAATCAGGTGAGGTGGGAACTGTCTGGTGAAGTCCCACCATGTGTAGCTGGCTCCACCCCCTGCAGGAGGAAGAAACCAGAACATGGCTCAGCCCCTGCAGCCAAATGAGACTCATCAACGTCCAGAGTCCACGGGGCTGTCACTAAACCTGGATGGCGTGACCCTGGGAGAGCCCCTCCAACACCAAGGGCCAGCCTGGCTGTACCTGTGCAAGCAGCCGCTAGATGGCAGGCAGGCTGTAAAACCTGAGGGAGGTTGGGAGACCTGAGGCTGAAAATGAATGCCTTTGTGAGGAGTAGTTTCCAGGTTTGCAAGATGAGAAATGTTCTGGAGAAGGCTGGTGCTGAGGGTGCACAGAATAGGCTGCCCCTGCACCCCACAGGTAAATGTGCTAAAACGACTAATTTTGAGGTTTGTCTCTCTTACCACAATTTCTTAAAAACAAAGTAAAAAAGAAACCATCAAGCTGAAAGTTAAAAATAACCAGGTGAGAGAAAAGCTTGCAGAGGAATATGCAAAATTACCCACTGTGTTCAGAGTATGCAGAGAAGCTGGGCTCCCAAAAAGGGCTGAGATAGAAAACATGATCCAATGCACTTTGTAAGAATTTGAAACATCTAAAGTGGTATCAGAGGAGGAAGAATTAAAAATTTTGTTTGACTTTTTCTCTTTTGTTTTTCCATTTCCCCCCCCCAGTTTGAATCATAGTCTTGTCCAGACTTTTGATTCTTGAGGACTTGAGCCAAACTGTTTATAAGGTGGGCAGTTATCAGATTCATTGTCTAGAGACCATGGCTGAGCAGCTATGGTGAGTGCCAGCCCCAGGCTCACAAGAAGGCACAGAGTCAGGTTCACTCATGTGCCTGCTTATCCAGGGAGGTCACCAGGGTCAAGTCAACAGTGCCTGAAACATTGTTTCTGGGTGTTATTTCCAGGGATTGGAGCTGTATTTTGGGTGGCCACTTGAGAGTAAGATCAGACTTCATCTTCGCAACCAAAGGTCATGTGTTGCTGACAGGCTGGGGCCTCAGCCCCCTCAGCCTGGAACTCAGTAGCTTCCAGACACAGGCCAGGACAGGGGTGGGAGCGCAGGTCTCCACTGAACACCCTGGAGGAGGGAGGGCCAGGGAGGAGACCCTGGAAGGGGATTTTAAGGAGATTTCATGGGCACCTCTGGAAATGTGTGTGACCGGAGCGAGAAATGGCTCAGGATAATGCTGCTAATATTCTAGAACCCCATCCTCAGATGCTTGCTGGTTGTGACTATTGCTCACAGGGCCAAGTCTTTGCTCCTAAAGAATGAAGAAGAGTGTAGGTGTAGAGAGGAGGGGCAGGAAAGAAGTTGCACAGGTTTCTACAGCAGAGGTTCCCCTGAGGTGGGACTGTGATGTGCCCTCCCTCTTGGGGCTGATGTTTGGTGAGGGGGCCTGGCCGGGTGCCTGAGGGTGTGACTCCACCCTTCGGGACTCCTGTCAGGGGCACAGAGAGGGTACTTAGGCCAGCTCTGGGGAGGATAATGTGCCTTGTCCCCCTGAAATCATGGAATTTACAACTAAAGAGACTTTCGGAGGGTTTGATTAAGCCATTCTCTCTGTGCCCTGAAACAAAGGGTTTAAGATTTTAAACAGAATTTTACCTTCAATTATTACAATTCAGACTAATTGTCAGGCTGTCTGCCCACACTTGGGGGCCAGTTATTCTCCTGTGCTAAGTATTTAAAGTATAATATTGTGTATGAGCATGTGTGTGTTATGAGTGTACGTATATATTTAGATACTGTGAAAGTGTGTATGCATACGTGCGCATGTGTATGTGTGTGCATATGTATATATGTGCACGAATGAATGAATGTATGTAACTATATGTGTGCCTATGTGTAAGTGTATGTGTGTATATATATGTATATATACACATGTATATATATGTTTTTATACATATATATACACACATACATGTGTATATATACATATATATGTAAGTTTGTGTTATTATGTGTGTATGTGTGTATGTTTTTTAATGACGTAAAGGATTTTCTAGCCCTAAAAACTTGATCTCCTGGGCAAGAGCCTTGAGACTCACTGATTTATCCATGAGTGTCCATTTTCCACATTCCAGGGACTGAAAGAGCACGCTGAGAACTTTTCCTAGAAAAATATGAATTTATTAATGAATTTTTGCCATACCTTATAATATTTTTTTACAACATTGTTTTACTAAATATAACAGATTTTATATCACGTTTTAGCATGAATGGAAAGAAAATTCAATCTTCCTACCATCATGAGAAACAAAAATGTTGGTCAATATTATAGTTATTAGTAGTTTAGAAAACCTTCAGCTTCAAAACTCATTATGGATGCAGTTTTAAGAGTTTTTTCCAAATCTGGAAAACCTCTATCAAGTTAGATATTTTTTATTGAAACGTAAGTTTTAGAATCTTTAGACATGTGGAGTTTTCTCATTTGCTGACTCATTTGAATGCTCCTTGAATTGCAACAATATTAGCCAGTCTCTGGGGTCTGCATCCTTCTCAGTCTGGTCTGAGGGGCTGAATTCCTCTGTGGGCTCCCTTCACTGGGGACACAGCCTCACTAGCACTCTGGGCTTTTCTCCCTGTGAGGCTCCCTGCCACCTGGCCCAGGTCCCCACTTCTCCAGCCTCCTCACATCTTTGCACCTGGGAGCCTGCTGTCCAGCTGGGGCCCTGCCTGGCCTCCCATTGGGAAAGGCTCCCCCTGACTGGGGGACCTTATCAGTCAACAAGGACTGTACATAGCAAGGACACCACAAAAGACCCATCATGTAGAGAACACCCAGCTCCAGGGCCAACATGCAAAACTGGTTATCCTGTAGAATGTTCTGATTTGTGGCCTTACCTGATTGTTTCTCCTGGTGACATCTAACTTATGCCCCATAAACTGGACAAACGTGGACTTCCAACATGGTTCGTTTCCATTTATCATTTTGGCAAAACGCTATTCTGAAAATAAATAAGAATAAGCTTTACTACCTCTGTTCCCAAAGTAGTTTGAGACTGTTTTTAACATAGATGAGCTTTTCATTTGCTGACTCCAGAACCTGAGCAGCCCTACTGTGTGCCGGAGGTTCCCACACTGTGTGAATTTCACGAAGAACGTGGAGACTGACACTCTGTTACACAGAGTAAGACCACTTAGAAACAGCAACAGCTTCCCAGTGCAATCACCAGTCATGGTAAAATAGTTTTAAAACATTGTATTGGCTATCAAGAGAAACAGAAAGAAAGAAAACAAGCATTTAAAACAAAGAAATCTGAAATCTAAGAGAGTCAGAGCCTCAGAATTGTGGACATTTTTTCTTTGTTCTTTTTTTTTAATTTTTAACATTTATTTATTTTTTGAGAGACACAGTGCGAGCAGGGGAGGGGCAGAGAGAGAGGGAGACACAGAATCTGAAGCAGGCTCCAGGATCTGAGCTGTCAGATCCAGGATCTGAGCTGTCAGCTCAGCTTGTGGCTCAAACTCACAAACTGCGAGATCATGACCTGAGCAGAAGTCACATGCTTAACTGACTGAACCACCCAGCTGCCCCTGGACATTTTTTAATTGAATAACTTAATCTTAGAACAAAAGCATCCTATGGACCTATTTCTTCTCCATTTCACAAGACTAGTGACCACATTGCTGTGGGCAGTGTGGCTTTCAGGTTTATTGCTGTTTTGCTTGTCTAGAAGCATTTGACTGTGCTGTGCATAGAAATGCAAGGAAAGACCCACAGGCCCTGCCCATGAAATATTTCGTACCCACATGGATCCCGTCCCCTGACACTGTAAAACTCATCCTGTGTTCCTCAGGCAGGGCCTCCCTTTGGGAAGACCAGTGATTCTGGCTGTACTTGAAATGTGCTCACAGATCCCAGCGTTAGTAGGAAACCTGGAGTCGTGCACATGTCAGACCACGGCCTGTCATGAAACACAAGGGTCAGTGCATCTCTATTCCATAGACTCTGGGATGGAGAATGGGAAGAGCAGGTTTTACTTCATAAGAGTGTTCATGTTCCCGCCTGAACTTCCCATCCCTGTCCTTCCTTCCACGTGACAGAGAAGCCTGGAATCCTCATCCACGATAGCCATGTAAACATTTCTAAGACAACTAGTTATGGTGCTGCTTGTGGATTCCTTTGTCTCTTGAAGACGTGCACAGTGGAAGACAATGTGATTGTGAGTCGGAGGTCCTCAGTGCCACCCAGCTTCTCCTGAGCATCTGGCATTTGGAAGGACAGTGTATCTATCTATAAAGCCTGGCTTATTATTGAAAGCCCAGGAGCTCAAAACTCTGGTTTTGCAAGTTAAATCCTGAACATTTGACTTTTATTTTCATGTCTCCTTTACTACACTTCCCAAGGCAATGGATGCTTCTGGTGAATCAAGGGTGTGTTGCATATACGAATGTGAATAAAAAATGAACATAAACCTTCCAAAAATATTATCCCTATCACAGTCGAAATTGAGGGGCTGAGAGGAGAGGGGAGAGGGGTGTTAGGGTTTCATGGGAACAGAGTTCAATGTGAGATGAGGAACATTCTGGAGATGGATAGTGGTAAGGGTTGCAACAGTGTGACTGCACTAAATTAAAACAGTTAAAAAGGTCAATTTTGTTGTGCATATTTCACCACAGTAAAAAGCAATTCACCTTGCTTCCCAGTGAGCAGGCGAGTGTGAGAAGCTTTCTCACTCTGTCCTGGAAAAAGAGCAAGGAACACATTGGGTAAGATGGTGGTCTGTGGTCTCAGGAGGACAGTGCTGACCTCCTGGGGTCCAGCTCCCTGGTGCTGTCCTATGAGTGTGACCAGCCAGCAGGGATCTTCTGCTGCCCACCTGTCTAGATCATGAGCTCTGAGCAAGCAGGGGTGCAGCGGGCTGTGCATCTTCCCTGCAACAGCATACTTCCTGTCCAGTCCCTGCAAACGCTTGTGTGCTGTGTAGACTGCTACAATGTGCCTGGAGGAGAGGGCCGTGGGGCCCACATTTCACCTGCATTCAACCCAAGCCCTGTGTGGTTGGGGCGGGATCTCTTCCTGTACAGGTGATTGTTGGCACCAAGCCTGACCTTTATAGTAACACCATTTGGCACAGTCCATGTTGCATTATTGCCCAGACTGCTTGGATTCCTCTGATTCAAGTGCTCACTGAACCTCTAGGGTGCAGTGACCCCACTGCATGGGGCAGTGACCTTAGAACAGTTCCCCTCTGCAACAGGAATCCACATAAGTCAGGTGGAGGAGACTGGGGCTTGGGGAACGAGTTCCCAGCCAGGACGCAGAACACACACCTGAGCACACATGGCTGAAAAATGTTTTCCTGTGCTCTTAAGATCTCTGGTCTTGGGGTGCCTGGGTGGCTCAGTCGGTTAAGCGGCCGACTTCGGCTCAGGTCATGATCTCGCGGTCCGTGAGTTCGAGCCCCGCATCGGGCTCTGTGCTGACAGCTCAGAGCCTGGAGCCTGTTTCAGATTCTGTGTCTCCCTCTCTCTGACCCTCCCCCATTCATGCTTTGTCTCTCTCTGTCTCAAAAATAAACATCAAAAAAAAAATTAAAAAAAAAGATCTGTGGTCTAACATGAGATTAAACTGACATAAGGCAAATTCATCAGAGGAAGCATCCAAGTGTATTAAATTTTTATATTGACATGGGGGCCTTCACAATCGAATTAAATACCCCAAGGGGTGACCACAGCTGGAAGCTTCTATAACTTTAGAGGAAATCTTGATAAATTTGTAAAGAAATGACAAGACAAAGCACAGTAAGTTGTGGGGAGTGACAAGGAGATACTTTGGGGGGCAGGGGACAAAACTAGTGGAAGAACAGGATTATTTAGGAATTGTTTGCATAGATGCGTTCGGTATTGACTCCCAGCCTCCGTTGGTCAGGATGCTCTCTTGCTGGATCCTTTCTCAAGGGAGAACACCTTTCTCAGGGAAATTTTATGACCTGCTTCTGGAAAGGGGATGTTAGAGAGCCCTTCCTGCATCTGCTGCTTCTCAAGTGCCTGCAGCTCAAAACAACCAATATGCCACAGTCGCTTACTTTGGGGGAGTGTGTCCCAAACCCCTGCAGCCTCAGCGAATAGTAGAATGTCTTAGGAACAAAACTGAGGTTTCTGTGGAAGAAGGAATGCTGCATCTAGACTGTGACACAGTGTGTGTGTGTGTGTGTGTGTGTGTGTGTGTGTGTGTGTGTTTACGTGGGGTGGAGGGCTTAAACTCTGTTCTGTTTCTCTGGGGACCTCAGACTGATACACGGACCCATCTTATAGACCCACCCACCATCTCCTAGCATATCTTTCTCATGCCTTTTTCCCTTCTTTGCAATTATTGTTATTATTATTATTATAGAAAGTGGTTAGTTTCATTACAGGAAGTGAATAGAGAGTCAAGACGGTGTTAATTGTCATCAGGATAGGTGGAAGTAAAAGGCCTTACTTAGCATGGCACCAATATATTTCTTTTCACATTCGTCTATTGTGATGTCCCTTGAACCAGGTAAGGGATTCATTTCCAAGCTCATAAAAGCTGGAGCGGGTCTCTAAGTAATTCCCAACTTTCTCAAACCACTGAAGAGCTTTCCACAGTCAACCATCTCCCTACTGCTGGACACTTCGATCCTTCCCATATTTTTGCTCTTACAGACAATATGTAACTTTAGAAAGGCTCATCTAGGTTTCCCTGCTGACCCGCAGGTCAGAGGGCCTGCTTATCTAAACTTCTCAACGTCCACAGAGCTGCCACGTTGCCGTCCCGTGGCCGTCCTGTGATCTGTCTCTCCAGCAGGCAGAAGAGGGCCGTGTTCCAGCACCTGAGCACATCTGAAAGGATCAGTTGCTGCTGTTTATTGTGGATCTGCTAAGTGAGAACGGATGGGCCATGTTCTTCTCATTTCCTGATCCTCAGGGAGGCTCACTGTCTCCCATGGCTTCATCTACTATTTGTATTTTCTCTTCACAAACTGTAGTCTTATATCCTTAGTTTATCTCTCTGAAGTGATTTATCTTTTCCTCCTTAATAGGTATGTTTCTTGATGTGCGCTTTGTGTTACGTGTTACAAACATTTTTCTCCTGTGCTGTGGAGTGTCTTTTAACTTTGTTCGTGGGGTGTAATTCCCATTTTGACGTAATCACATCTATCTTTTCTTTACACTTTGTGCTTAGTGTCTTTGGTCCCGTGTAAGGTCATAAATACATTTTCTTTTATGTTTTTAATACTTTCATACTTTTGTTTTTTTATGTTGAATTCTGGAATCCATCAGTAATACGTTTTGTGGATCTGCGTCTAATTTTTCCTGGATGACTAGCTATTTATTGACCGTTCTCTTCCCACTGATTTGAAATAGCATGTTTCTTTTTATTTTTAAAAAGCATCTATTAAAATAATCATATGGCTTTTCTCCTTTTGATGTGTTAATCGCTCAGCCTTCCAGTTGCTGAAGCTTATTTTCCCAGAGTCCAATGCAACCCGGTGAATGCTCCCACCTTCCCCAAGTAGGGCCAGAGCTCTACAGAGTACTTTAGGGGATGCTAGAAAATGGAAAGCACACCTGGATTCCCCCTGAGACAGGCCCAAGCGTGTAACCCTCCAGTGGAAAGGCAATCAGGAAAGAATGAGAAACAGAAGAAAGGGGTTCTCAGGTCACAGGCTAGAGATCCCAATAGTTCCTCTGTCCCCTGCCTATGGAATGACGGTCACCCGGGTGCCATTCCACCAGTGGCTTTGAATCTTTGGTATGTAGCCTACGAGAATGAAATGAGGGGAGTCCCAAGCTCCTCCCAGCTCCCTGTCCTCAGATTTGACATGCAGGGACACAGATCACTAAATCACCACTAAAGATATTTCAGTGTGCCTTCAATACACACTTTTTTCATATCTTATAATGGCATCAACTAAATGGAAGTTTCACATTATTTTCTTTGTTGAATAAGCACGAGCTTTTTCTTTTGGACCCTTAGCTGGACCACTGTGACTGCTCTATTGTTTTAGTCAAACCAGTTAAGGACCATTTGACAGGAAAGTGAGCCCAGACCATTGTCAACAAGTTTTTCTTCTGTAAAGAACAAGCAATTATCATCAAGAAAACATCAGAATAGAAGTCATCAGCTTGGGAAACAAAAGCAGATCTGGAAGATTACAGTGTACTGGGCCATATGGATAGGGCCAATCAGGCCAAACCCCAGGGATTTAAGTGGGTGGCCTTAGAGTCACTGCCCAGCACCAGAAAGCCCTGGGGCTACACCTGCCGAGAGTATCTGCACAGCTGCATGATCAGGTGAGCAGTGTTATCCTTCTGTAAGTACTTGGGAGGATAAATTCAATGTTTTTACTCCACCATAGTGGCTCTAACATCTAGAAGAAAGGAGGATGCATTTTTAGACAGATCAGTCTAATCAGATTCTCATTTTTTTTTTCTTTTTGCTTCCTAGGTTTTGAAACATGCATCCTTTTGACTTCCTGACTGCACTTTGTTTGGGAATAGTCTCAGCTACTATAGAGCTTGATCAAAGTTTAGATGCACAGTGGATCCGTTGGAAGGAGACACATGGAAAACAATATGGTGTGGTTGGTAACATCTAAAATCTAAACTATCTAGGGGACTCACAGAGAATGCCCGTGCTGGTGGGAGTTTGTAGCACAGAGTAGCATCTTGAGACCACTCTTACCAACGCAGTAAGCACAGCACCATGAGTGTGCATAGTGTGGGCATATGTCCTGCTGTGTGGTTGCTGGAGAACAGCTCCCAGAAGCATAAGACCATCCATGGCTGTGGTTTCTCCTCTTCTCTGTGAGCACATCCATTTGGTGCAGGTCAGTAGGTTTTAAATACAAATAAAAATGATATGTTATATGTTTGCCTGTAGGTTGAAGAATGCAGAAGAGCCGTGTGGCAGAAGAATATGAGAATGATTATGCAGCACAATAGGGAATACCTTCAAGGGAAACATAGCTTCTTGATGGCAATGAATGGCTTTGGTGACATGGTGAGTATGGCACGGATTTGCTGAAAGTTTTGTTGTTTCTCTCAGTACTTTCCCCCCAAAATCTCATGCTTGTCAATATTCTACTTTCTTTTCCCTGAAGACCGATGAAGAATTCAGGCACATGATGATTGGTCTTAAAATCCAGAAGAATGAGAATGGGACAGTGTTTAAAGTCCCTTTCCCTGCTGGTATCTCCTTACCTATGAATAGGAGACAGACACCTGATATTAGTCTTGTGAGTATCAAGGATGACTACTCAACAGGTCTCTCTCCAAGAGGAAAGCCAAAAAGAAAGTGGCTCCCTGCTATGGTTTCCTGCTGTGGAAAAATATATTGTAGCTATATTTATTTATTTTGTTTAATGTTCATTTATTTTTGAGAGAAAGAAAAAGTGAACGAGTTGGGGAGGGGCAAAGAGAGAGGGAGACACAGAATCCAAAGCAGGCTCCAGGCTCTGAGCTGTCATCACAGAGCCTGATGCAGAGTAGATGAAGGTAGACCACAAGCCTTGAGATCATGACCTGACCCTGAAGTCCGACGCTTAACCATGAGCCACCCAGGCACCCTGCCGTTGCTATGTTTTAAAGTTTTCATATAGATGGACTGTTTTCACTCTTGCTATTGGTTTTGTAGACTGAGACCTTTATAATTTGTTTTCAGGGTCGGTGTGCTTCTGGCTGGGCTTTTAGTGCAACTGGTGCCATCGAAGGACAGATATTCCGGAAATACGGCAAACGTGTTTCCTTGAGTGTGCAGAACCTCCTGGACTGCTCTCAGGCTGAAGGCAATGAGGGCTGCAATGGTGGTCTAATGAGTAATGCCTTCCAGTATGTTAGGAACAACAGAGGTCTGGACACAGAAGAATCCTATCCATATGTTGCAAGAGTGAGTAGAGCTCCTCACTTGTCACCATTCCAGCTCTGTCCTTAGAGTTGAATGCTTTTGAAGAAAACAGACACCATGTTTAACATTCACATTTCCAATTGTAGATAGACTCTCTATCTGCAGTCTGTCAAGACTGTCATTAAACGGTATTAGCTTGGCATAGTTCTCTGCTTAGATGGTTACCACATAGCTGTTTTTATTTCTACATTACATGGAGATATGCATACCTTTTACACAAGGTACAGATTTGCCCAGAGTGAAAAACTTCTTACGGACAGGTAGACCATGAGTGTTTCATTGAATCCACACCAGTTAGTTTTGCTTTTTTTAAAAAAGGTTTTTTTATTAATTTTGAGAGAGAGAAAGAGAGGGAGAGCATGAGAGTGGAAGGGGTCCAGAGAGAGAGAGAGAGGGAGAGAGAGAGAATCACAAGCAGGCTCCATGCTCCATACAGAGCCCAACACGGGTCTTGATCCCATGACTGTGAGATCATGACCTGAGCCAAAATCAAGAGTTGTATGCTTAACCTACTGAGCCACCAATTAATTTTTTAATTTTAAGACAATAAATAGCCTTTCACCTCCTGGGTTGCTTCACAACAAACTTGACTTGGAAATTTTTTACCTGTAAGCTGCCTTGAAGTCATGTTCCCCAGGAAGTGGATGGTCATAATCAAGTTTCTTTTCCTTTACCATTCAAAGGATGGACCCTGCAAATACAGGCCTGAGTATTCTGCTGCCAATGTCACTGCCTTTCAGACAATTCCTCGGCGGGAGGAGGCCCTCTTGGTGGCAATGAAAAACATGGGATCCATCTCTGCTGCTATAGATGCAAGCTTGGATACCTTCCGCTTCTATAAAGGAGGTAAGCATTTGTTGATACAGAAAAATTGGAAAACCACCCTAAGAAACAGCAAGAATGACACTTTGGTATGTAGAATTCAATGTATAATTTTGGGGTGTGTGGATTTAATATAGTTGTTCATTCTGTACATGTAATATTTATGTCTGCTGTTTCCATTTGCCATTACTTGGCCCAAATCCCCACGAGTGTAAGTATATAATAAATATATTTAAATGACAGCACAATTTAATTAGTAGAGCTTACTTTACTTTTTTACAAATGTTAGACCTTGATAACTTTTAAAGAATTTTGATACTGAAATTAACAGTGGAAAGTAGCTCTTGGCTCAAGTAATTTTATGTTCTCTGCTGTTTCCCTAGGTTGACATCCTACAAGTAGAATAATAAGGTTTTGGCGGGTGATTTTTTTAATGCCCCTTGACTATTATTTTCAAAAGGGATTGTGACAGTTAGTATTTCTCCTGGAGTGAGATGAAGGCCCAAATCCCCACCCCTTCCCACTAAACAAAAATATCTGACTTTTAAATCTCATCTGAATTCATATCAATATCACAACTGAATTTTGAAATGCCTCCCCTACTGTGGTTGATAGGCTGGGTTACTATCACATGTCACGTGGGAATCCTCACTCAGCATTGAATATTACTCCCCAGGCATTTATTATGATCCAAAGTGCAGCAGTGAAGACCTGAATCACGGTGTTCTGGTGGTTGGCTATGGCTTTCAAGGAAAAGAATCCGATAACCAAAAATATTGGTTTGTCAAGAACAGGTATGAAAATCGAGGAATACGTACTTTTGAATTTGAAAAGGGAATGTTTTTTGGAACCAGTGTTTGGACACAGGTCCCCCAACCCTTGAGCACACTTCTGAAATCCCAGCAGTGTTTACCCCATCTAGGGGGGAGCACAGACATAGTCATATGATGACAACATTAAGATACTGTCTCAGGCTTGCTAGGGTCCTGATATAGTTTTGGTACCACTGTATTTCTAAATTGGAAGTTTTTCAACATTCTATATCACACCTAGGTCCCAAGGGTTTCCTTTTCCTGTTCACACTGCAGTTTTGTGAAATGTCTGTGCTGGGTTAGAACTCAACCATGAACAAGAACGGCCTCTCCTGATTCTTCCTGAATCTGTCCTGGCCTCTGGTGCACTGCTCAATACTGGATGCTATTGTTCAAAAGATGTATGTTTTCGGTTGTTTGTAATAGTTGGAAAACCCTGTCTTCTTCCAGCTGGGGCACTGACTGGGGCATGGGTGGCTACATAAAAATGGCCAGAGACCGGAATAACAACTGTGGAATCGCCACCAGGGCCAGCTTTCCTATCGTGTGAGATGATGGTGATGAAGAAGGCCTTGACTGATAACAGAATATCCAGGAAATGTATTTTATTCTAGAGTTGATCACATCTTATTTTGTGGGGTAAAACACTTGAATCACTGGAGATCCAAGTTGTGACGAATTCTGTTAGTGTTTACGCTGGTGACGAAACTACTTCTTTAATCCCTGCTCTAATCAACAGTGTGTGATTAAGTTGCTTAATAACTTTTGAATGTTCATGTTTTAATTTTTTAAAATTTATTTTTGAAAGAGAGACAGGCAGACAGGGTGTGAGTGGGGGAGACCAGAGAGGGAGACACAGAATCTCAAGCAGGTTTCGGGCTCTGAGCTGTCATCCCAGAGCCCAATGTGGGTCTCGAACCCACAAATCATCAGATCATGACCTGAACTGAGGTCAGGCACTCAGTGAACTGAGACACCCAGGTGCCCCTGAATGTTCATGTTTAAAAGTTGCATGAAAGTTTTACCTTTTAAAATAAAATTTACTTTCATATGTTGAGGTGTGCTCTCTTTTTGATACATAAACTTCTTTGTAGTAAAAATGCAATGGTTTTGCAAGGAGGAAGAAATATCCTCATTCCTCCAAAATTCTTCCAACTGGTTTAAGAATTTAATTGACATGAGACAGGTTAACAGGAGGAAAAAAAAAAAACAACCCTCAAAGTTTTATTACATAGGCAGGTAGGCCCACTAATGAATTTAAGCCCAAAGAAATGGCCAAGGCAGACAGGTTTTTTGTTTTGTTTTGTTTTGTTTTGTTTTGTTTTGTTTTGTTTTGTTTTGTTGCAGTCTTATATATTTTGGACAAAGACAATAATTTGTGAGGAATTGACAGGAAAAAGAAAAAAGGTGTGTGGGAGTTTTAAATTGCAGGAATTCTAAGTGGAATCTGGGCTGAGGTTGTAGATGAGTAAAAAAGTAACAAGGTTTGTTTCTACAGCTTTCTCAGCTTGGAAGCCCCATCTCTGCTGATAAGGATGTCTCTTTACCTCATAGTACAGGGAGGGGACCTTTCATATGGGCCACTCATTTCCTGCTTTCAAGAGGGGCATGTGACAGCCTGGGTGTTCTTGCACCGGCTGTATCCCAAGTAGCTTCAAGTCAAGATAGTCAATATGCCATGGTGGCACATTTTGGGGTGGCCTCCCTGGGGCTCAGAGTTTCTTCCTCTGAAACTCCCCTGGAAGTTTATATAATAAATAGCTGAGCAGATGACTGTGGAGAGAGAAATCCAGTTTGGAGTGAGCAGTAAGAAATCTACAAAGAATAAGAAAAGCATAGATCACCATGAGGATGAATGAACAGGTGAACGAGGGTGGGGGGTACCTGGTATTCATTCATACCAGGTATGGAATGAATCAGTCACAGGAATCAAGGGCACAGCATAGGGAATATAGTCAACAGTTTTTAATAGCAATGTAGGGTGGGGGTAGCTACACTGTGGTGAGCACAGCATAATGTATACAGTTGGCAAGTTACTATGTTGTACACCTGAAACTACGGTAACATCGTGTGTCATTTATACTCAAAACATTTGGGAAAGAAGATGGCAAGAGGATGAATAAATAGAAGAGAACACATTTCCCTACACCTCATGAAATGAGTCTCACAATCCTGGAATAGATCTGACCAATTAAATGTGCTTCATTTATCTGATGGAAAATATTAATTCCTTTTTAAAAGTAGATTTAAGTTAGATATTATGAGCCTCATTTGGGTTAGATAAAAAGCAACATTTTCCACTGATGATTGCATGAGCACCCCCTGCTAAGCAGTCACGGTATCTAGAACATGATGACTTTGGAGACCCCCAGAGGCTAAGTTGTTACCTTCTGACTGGAGTGTTTTCAAAGCATGCATAGTGGTATTGAACCCTCCTTGTTCCATTATCATAGACAGATTTAGGATTGCCTTTTCTAATTCACCATCCCTGAAACTTGGGAATAAGATCTTAAATGCTGAAGAGAACCTGGAATTCTGATGTATCATCCGATTTTCTATGATTCCTCAACAGGCATGTGGGTGTGACACAATTTTATGAACAAATGCTGTCACTAAGCACAGTGACAGAAAAGCCAGGTATCCAAGTCCATATGGTTCTGACCATTTAGGTGGGAACCCCACATGCTTTGTTGACACATGAAATAAAGGAGAAGGGTACCTGGGTGGCCCAGTCCTTAAGCATCTGACTTCAGCTCAGGTCATGACCTCATAGTTGATGAGCCTGAGTCACATATCAGGTAAGCTCCAGCCCGGTTTCAGGTGAGCCCCTGTCTCTCTCCCTCTCCCTCCCTCCTTCCCTCCCTCCCTCCCTCCCTCTCTCTGTCCCTCTGTCTCTGCCCTTCATTCACTTGGGCCCTCTCTCTTTCTCTCTCTCTCAAAAAAAAAAAAGGCAGTGTGGTTTATAGACAAGGTGAGGTTGAAACCTGTACTTTTCAAAGTCTGGAGTGTTAATTGATAGTGTTAATGTTCATACATCTCCATTTTTCTTGTGGTCCTGTCAGTCTTTGAGAGCAGCACACGTTTCAAAATAGCTGATTTCAGAGTCTTCTTATTTGGCTCCGGCAGCTAGGAAGCTTGATTTTGTCACCCAGCCAAATAAGCCCAGATATTTGGTCCACGTTTTTAGGTGGCCTGTCTTTGGTCAATACAATTCCTTGCTCTGCAACTCTCTTGGAATTTTCACACATTCAATGTTGAGCTGTCTTCAACATTGACCTGTCCTCAGGGTGGTCCGAGTGGATGCCTGGCTGGCTTCTGGCGGGTGGGCCAGGTTTCTGCTAGATCTGTGCCAGACATGGGAGACTGGTGTATTTTGTATATATTGGGAGAAAAGAAAACCCTTAACTGAAGATATAAAGAAAAGGCAGCTCTTCCACTGACAACTTGGAAGGAAATAATTTCCCCTTATTTAGCCTTAGAAGACCAGCTCATTCTTCAAGTCTTCTGAAACAAAATTAAAGTATGACTGAGAAGGACCAAGATGGCAGAACAGTATGGAAGTATTTTTTGTGTCTCTTATCGCTGAAATGCAGCCAGATCACCACTAAACTCTCTCACACACCTAGAAAACTGATTTGAGGATTAATGCAACAATCTACACAACCTGAACCCCAGAACTTGGCAGGTACGCAGAACGGAGAGGTGAACTGGGGAGACAGAAGCCGTGGAGGGCAGGGAGCTGTTTTTGCTTGTGGAGAGAGGACAGAGAAAGGTGTAGAGTACCGGAAAAGCATCCCCTCCCCCATAAGCAGCTGGAAAGAAAGTGGAAAAATGGAAACAGCAGCAGGGACTGAACAAAAAAAAAGGGAGAAAGGACAAAGGAGAGGGTTTAAACACCATCAAGACTCTATAAACAGGGGGGAGCACACAGTCTGAGGCTCCACAGCTCGATACTTGGTGGGGCTCTGGTGGGAAGGGCGAATCCCCAGGGACAGAGAATGAGGTCTGAGGGGTCCATGGGCCACACAGAGAGTGGCAGTTCTCCTGTGGGGAGGACATTTGTTACAGGCTGTGCAGCCTCCCCACAGGCAAAGATCCCAGGAGACCCTGGAGAACAACCACATTTGCTGGTGCTGGAATAAGGATGTTGAGGGGGAAGCCTGGTGCTAGATGTGTGTTGTGATTTTCCATAAACCCTGAACTGCTGCTGCTACAAGATCACGCGAACTTTTTCCGCGGCTGGCTGGCACCCAGCCACAGTCTCTGTGCACCAGCAGCAGCGTGCTATCCTGAACGTTCCTGTGGACAGGCTGGCACCTGGCCATTGCTCTGCAAGACCCTCCCCCAGAGGAACTCAGTGGGTCAAAGCCCCAGTTCCTCAAAAGGGAGGGGTTGAAGGGAGGGGCAAACATGGTAGAGAAGTAGGGGGATCCGAAGTTCTGTCCTCTCCAACAAAGCCATGTTGAAGCCAAAGGACCTTGAACCCCAAGAGTCCGGGAGGAAAAGAGGCAGAGTTGCTTCCAGGGACCCACCTGGACAACCTGACAGGCCATAGGAGGAGCGCTTCAGGGAACAGACATCATGCCCACAGTGGAGGCGGGACCTGCCTGCATCAAACCTCCCCCCTCCGTGCCTGGCAACTGCCTATCTACTGGAATGGGATTGAAGCTGAGATAGCTTTTGCCTTGCCTGGTTTAATTCACGGACGATTCTTATTATATAGATATATTCTTCCTTCCTTTTCTTATTCTTATCTCTTCCCTCCTCTAGTCTGGTTACCCTGGTTTTTGGCCTATTTAAGCAGACATGTTTAATCCGTTCTCTTGATACATGTTCTATACCTCCTTCCTTATTTTCCTTTCTCTCCCTCTGGATTAAGCCATATAGTTTCTTTGATCAAATTTATTTTCTCTTCTTTTTCCCCACCCCCTTCTTTACTTTTGTTTCTCTGTCTCTATTAAGCCTAATAGTTTCTCTGTCTGGACAACTTTACCTTCTTTTCTTTTTCCCCGCCTCCTTCTTTATTTTCCTTACTCTCTCTCTGGATTAAGCCTATAGTTTCTTTGCCTGGTCAAGTTTTATTTTTTCTTCTTCCCCAGCCCTGTCATTTCTCTTTTTGTATGGGATAAGGCCTCTTCCATCAGCACTGCCTCCACCCCATTGTTTACTTGTAGCTGGTGTTTCTGATTTTTTGCTTTTGGTTTTGTGTGTGTGTGTGTGTGTGTGTGTGTGTGTGTGTGTCTTTTCTGTTGTTTTTTTTGTTTGTTTGTTTGTCTGTTTGTTTTCCTTTCCAGGACTACTTCAATGAACAAACCAAAGCACACCTGGTGGAGGGTCCGAAACATTACTACAAGCAGGGAGATAAAGTAACCAAAGTAACAACAACAGAGAGCAAGTAACTCTCCGAAGAACACCTCCTGAAGGGCCAGGCCTTGGACAGCGTATGATCCCTCTTTAATATAGTAGTGCTTGCAGGTGCAAGACATATAACGAGCATTTAAAACACATAAGGGACAGAAAACTAGCCAAAATGATGAAACGGAAGAATTCTCCTCAAAAGAAATTCCAGGAGGAAATGAAAGAGAATTGATCAAAACTGAACGAGAATTTAGAATAATAGTCATAAGATTAATCACTGGGCTTGAATAAAGCACAGAAGACAGCAGAGAATCTATTGCTGCAGAGATCAAGGAACTTAAAAATAGTCATGATGAATTTAAAAATGCTGTAAATGAGGTACAAAATAAACTAGAGGTGGTGACAGCGAGAATTGAAGAGGCGGGGGAAGAATAGGTGAAATAGAAGATAAAATTATGGAAAAAGATGAAGCTGAGAAAAAGAGAGATAAGAACATTCTGAATCACAAGGGGATAATTAGAGAAGTAAGTGATTCAGTGAAATGTAACAATATCTGTATCATAGGAGTTCCAGAAGAAGAAGAAAGAGAGGGGCCAAAGCTAAGAACAAATCATAGTTGAGAACTTCCCCAATCTGGGGAAGGAAACAAATATTGCAATTCAGGAGGCACAGAGAACTCCCTTCAGACGTAACTTGGATTGATTTTCTACATGACGTATCATAGTGAAACTGGCAAAATACAAAGATAAGGAGAGATTTCTGAAAGCAGCTAGGGATAAATGCCCTTAATCTACACGGGTAGATACATGAGGGTAGTAGCAAACCTATCTACTGAAACTTGGCAGGACAAAAGGGAATGGCAGGAAATTTTCAATGTGATGAACAGGAAAAATATGCAGACAAGAATCCTTTACCCAGCAAACTTGTCATTCAGAACAAAGTTGAGCTGATAGATGGTTTTATGTCCTTAATCCAGTCTCTTCAGACAGTGAGTCAATTCAGTCAAATTCATTTCGGGAAGAGGCAACGCAGGTATCTTCCTAGAGGGAGGCCTCTGCTTCAAACAATCAGGTAATAAATAAGAGGCAATTCTATGGCAGTACAAGAAAGATAATGGTTATTAATAAAAGGATCCAGTTATAAACCAGTTTCTGAGTTCCAAGGATAGCCAGTTGAAAGAATCTCTAGATGCTGGGCTTAAAGCATCTTCAGGCAGATAAGGTAGGTAGGTAGTGGCAGGCTGACAGACTTTCTGAGAGGCTCATAGAGGAACCGGCATGAAGATTGTCTACATGTGAGTTTTGCGGTGATTTCTCAGAAGGTTGCATCAAGTTGTTCATATTCCATTTGCAGGGCTTCAGGAAAAGGGGAGTTTTGGGTATCCAGTGATTCCAAGTCAAAAGGATAGGAAAAAAGTGGAAACCATTAGTTTGGAGATTGTGGCCAGGCTTCAGAGGAAAATAGAAGAAATTAGGATCTCGTCCAGTTCATAGTGAACTCTATTAGACTGTAAAATCCACAATGGTGTGTTATTGAAACATAATGTTTCTTTCTATAATCACCCTCATTTTTACCAAGGACAGCCAAATTAAGACCAATTTGTTTGCAAAGTGTAATAGTTGCTTTTTTTTTTAACTTGGCCTGATGATGAAACTGCTGTAAATCATAGCTTATGAGAAAAAGTTGCTTAGGATTCCTTACTAATTAACAGTCCCAAACATCTGTTTTCTTCATCCTGATAATTCATCATGAATTTGTTGTCTCTTTGTCACAATGTATAAAAACTGCCTGCTTTGCTTAAAGACTCAGATATAAGTATCAGGCTGTTTTTCCAATGGGCTTTATTGGCTCCATAAAGTCTGCCTGAGTTCCTTCAAGCAGTCTGGTCATATCTGTGTCTGTGCAAGTCCCCCCTTGAATATGACATTTCTGTCAAAGCCTTGGTGATGTAACCAGTGTTTCCAAATATGTCCTGTTACAAGGAGAGCAGATTCTTATTCAACTTATGCAAATTAACCTATTGTCGTGAACATATGAGAATACTCACTGAAAGGTTTTGAATTCTGGACAGATTGGTAGGAACAAAAAGATAAGTGTCCCAGTCTTTTCATAGAAGCATGTTTTATCATACAGCTGTAAGTCATAGCTTAAAACAGTTTCCTTAATACTGGAAAAAACATTTAAAAATCAGCAATGTTTCAAAAAAATTTGTAAAAATGAGAATCATCTTCCATTCATCCAGTCTCATGTTATTAATTCTTGTTCTGCTTCAATCCAGATCTTCCATTCGTTCTGGAAATTCTTAACCCAGTTCAGCTTTACAATCTTAAGGTTTTCAGAAGCCTATAGAAAACAGTTCTTCCCATCAGCATCATTGCAGGTGAAACACATTTGCAGAAGCTTTTGTAAAAGCGTCTGAGTAAAAGTCTAACTGTCTATAAATGATAAAGATTTAAAATGTCCAAGGTTAAAGATCTGATGAGAGATCATGACAAGGCTGCTGACAAGGAAATTGGTTATTTCTCTGACACACGACAGTAACATCTCAGGACATATCAGGTTTCTAAGAGTTGCATATGATTTCTAAAACACTTTATTAACATATTTCTACATAAATGTAATCTAAGGGTGTTAGTATCCCTTATTTGACATTGCTTCCTATCTAATTTACCATAAGAAATAAGGCTAATTAGTGTAATATCTTCCTTTTTATAAAAAGACCAAATCTCTTGAAAATGTTCCATGGATCCTCTGGAATATTTTAATTGCATTGTGGTCAAAATACTTCATTTTAGAATTTGATTTTGGAAAGTGTGTGTTACAAAAAATCAAAATATTTGAACATTTGATTAAATAGGATCACATATCATTATGCAACAATATTTAAATATTCAACCCAAGTGACAATAAAAGATTCCTTTTTGAAGAGAAGTGAGCCTTTATTCCCTTGTTCCACAAATAAAATGGGCTGAATTGGTTGCTTTTCGGTGATTAATCAAGAGACCAACAAATCCCATATCCTCATGCAACTCATCTGACTCTTCCTATGCCTCAGCTTTGGCCAGGGCTGAGGGCAGCAGCAGGTACAGCAGTGGTGGTGATGGCTTCAGCAAGTGGGAAGCTGTAACCAGTCCATGCAGACAAAGCCAGAACCTGCTTGTGTCCATTGATGATAGGATGGGGCAGTGAGGCAACAATCAGGTGACCTATCTGCAGACAGACACTGGCAACACTGCAGACGCCCTCCAGGAAGTGAGAATGTAGTTTCCTCTGTGATGTCAAGCACTTCTCGGTTGTAGATGCTGCCATTGTCAAACACCTGCTGGTGATCATCCCAAAGGAGAAGGGGGAGTTTCTCAGCACATTCAGCTGTGTGGCCTCGCTGGCCCCCGCTTTGTCTCCAGTCTTAATCAGCTGCACATCACTCAGGATTTCAGTGGTGCCCCTGGACATTTTAGTGGCGATGCCTAAAGCCTGGGAGAAGAAGGTCTTCTTCGGCCCCAGGCAAGTGTTCTGGGCTAGTACAGTGACTTCACATGGGGCTATGGCACCACCACGGGGCGGCAGCTGGCACCTTAGCCAGAAGCATGTCCCTGATCTCGGTGAGGTCCTCCTTGGTGAGCACAAAGCCCACATTCACCCAGATATGAGGCAACGGTTTCTCCAGAGCTTGTTGTTCTCCAGATGCCCTCAGATGACCTCATACATCATGGGGATCATGCCACAGCAGCACCACAGCATTCCCATGCAAACACATGGGGGCCAACTGCGTCTTCCTGGAACCCACGTTGTCTGCTCCCACAATGAAGGATGATCGTCCAAAAGATGGATGATCTTAAGGAAGTACTTGAACTTCCGGGTCACCTTGTCTTCCCTGGGCGTCATGGGGATGCATCAATGATTGCCATGCAGAGTTTAAGAAAGAAGTCATTCTCATGATGACACCTGGAGAGGAGGGCCAAGAATAAAAGATTTTAAAGGCAAAATGCTGCACGTTATACAACAGTGAACAAACTTTAGCTCTTTTAATATTAAGACTCAGTTTTCTTGAATAATCTGATAAAGACGAAGCACAGAAAATTTATATTTCTTTTTATATCCTTTTTTTGAAAATTATTTAGTTATTTATATTTTAATTTACATCCAAGTTAATTAGCATATAGTGCAACAATGATTTCAAGGCTAGTTCCAGTGACTCATTCCCTATGAATACCACCCACTGCTCATCCCAACAAATGTCTTCCTATTGCCCCTTACCCATTTAGCCCATCCCACCTTCTATGTCCTCCAGCAATCCTTGTTTGTTCTCTATATTTAAGAGTCTGTTATGTTTTGTTCCCCTCTCTGTTTTTATATTATTTTTGCTTCCCTTCCCTTATGTTTATCTGTTTTGTCTCTTAAAGTCCTGAGTGAAGTCATATGATTTTTGTCTTTCTCTGACTGATTAATTTCACTTAGCATAATACCCTCCAGTTCCATCCACGTAGTGGCAAATGGCAAGATTTCATTCTTTTTGATTGCTGAGTAATACTCCATTGTATATACATACCACGTTTTCTTTATCCATTCATCCATCGATGGATTTTGGGCTCTTTCCATACTTTGGCTATTGTTGATAGTGCTGCCATAAACATGGGGGTGCAGGTGTCCCTTCAAAAAAGCATACCTGTATCCCGTGGATAAATGCCTAGTAGTGCAATTGCTGGGTCGTAGGGTGGTTCTATTTTCAGTTTTTTGAGAAACCTCCATACTGTTTTCCAGAGTGGCTGCACCAGCTTGCATTCCCACCAACAATGCAAAAGAGATCCTCTTTCTCCGCATCCCCGCCAACATCTGTTGTTGCCTGAGTTGTTAATGTTAGCCATTCTGACAGGTGTAAGGTGATATCTCATTGTGGTTTTGATTTGTATTTCCCTGATGATGAGTGATGTTGAGCCTTTTTTCATGTGTCGGTTGGCCATCTGGATGTCTTCTTTGGAGAAGTGTCTGTTCATGTTTTCTTCACTGGATTATTTGTTTTTTGGGTGTTGAGTTTGATAAGTTCTTTGTAGATTTTGGATACTAACCCTTTATCTGATATGTCATTTGCAAATATCTTCTCCCATTCTGTCGGTTGCCTTTTAGTTTTGCTGATTGTTTTCTTCTCTGTGCAGAAGCTCTTTATTTTGATGAGGTTCCAATAGTTCATTTTTAGTTTTGTTTCCCTTGCTTCTGGAGACGTGTTGAGTAAGAAGTTGCTGTGGCCGAAGCCAAAGAGGTTTTGCCTGCTTTCTCCTCCAGGAATTTGGTGGCCTCCTGTCTTACATTTAGGTCTTTCCTCCATTTTGAGTTTATTTTTGTGTGCGGTGTGAGAAAGTGGTCCAGGTTCATTTTTTTTTTTGCATGTCTCTGTCCAGTTTTCCCAGCACCATTTGCCGAAGAGACTGTCTTTACTCCATTGGCTATTCTTCCCTGCTTTGTCAAAGATTAGTTGGCCATACGTTTGTGAGTCCATTTCTGGGTTCTCTATTTTGTTCCATTCATCTGAGTGTCTGTTTTTGTGCCAGTACCATTCTGTCTTTACAGATTTGTAATACATCTTGAAGTCCGGGATTGTGATGCCTCCTGCTTTGGTTTTCTTTTTCAGGATTGCTTTGCTATTTGGGGTCTTTTCTGGCTCCACACAAATTTTGGGATTGCTTGTTCTAGGTCTGTGAAGAATGCTGGTGTTATTTTGATAGGGATTGAATTGAATATGTAGATTGCTTTGGGTAGTATCAACATTTTAAAAATATTTGTTCTTCCCATCCAAGAGCATGGAATATTTTTCCATGTTTTTGTGTCTACTTCAATTTCTTTTATAAACTTTCTATAGTTTTTAGTGTATAGATCTTTCACGTCTTTGGTTAGGCTTATTCCTAGGTATAATGTGGTTTTTGGTGCAATCATAAATAGGATCATTTCTTTGATTTCTCTTTCTGTTGCTTCATTATTGGTGTATAGAAATGCAACTGATTTCTGTGCATTGATTTTATATCCTGTGACTTTGCTGAATTCATGGATCAGTTCTAGAAGTTTTTTGATGGAATCTTTTGGGTTTTCCATACAGAGCATTATGTCACCTGCAAAGAGTGAAAGTTTGACTTCCTCCTCGCCGAGTTGGATGACATTTCTTCCTTTGTGTTGTCTGATTGCTGAGGCTAAGACTTCCAATACTATGTTGAATAATAGTGGTGAGAGTGGTCATCCCTGTCATGTTCCTGACCTTGGGGAGAAAGCTCTCAGTTTTTTCCAGTGAAGATGATATTACCGGTGAGTCTTTCATATATGGCTTTTATGATCTTGAGGTATGAGCCTTCTATCCCTATTTACTGTAGAGTTTTTATCAAGAAAGGACACTGCATTTTGTCTAATGCTTTCTCTGCATCTATTGAGAGGATCATGTGGTTTTTGTCCTTTCTTCTATTGATGTGATGAATCACATTGATTGTTTGCTGATATTGAACCAACCCTACATCCCGGATATAAACCCCACTTGGTCATGGTGAATAATTCTTTTAATGTATTATTTTATCCAGTTGGCTAGTATCTTCTTGAGGATTTTGCATCCCTGTTCATCAGGGAAATTGGTCTGTAGTTCTTTTTAGTGGGGTCTTCATCTGGTTTTGGAATCAAGGTAATGCTGGCTTCATGGAAAGAGTTTGGAAGTTTTCCTTCCATTTCTATTTTTTGGCACAGCTTCAAAAGGTGTTAACTCTTCTTTAAATGTTTGGTAGTATTCCCCTGGAAAACCATCTGGTGTTGGGTTCTTGGTTTTTGGGAGATTTTTGATTAGTAATTCGATTTCGTTACTGGGTATTGTCTGTTCAACTTTTTTATTTCTTCTTGTTCCAGTTTTGGTAGTTTATGTGTTTCTTGGAATTTGTCCATTTCTTCCAGATTGCCCACTTTATTGCATATAACTCCTCATAATATTCCCTTATTATTGTTTTTATTTCTGCTGTGTTGGTTGTGATCTCTCCTCTTTCATTCTTGGTTTTATTTATTTGGCTCCTTTCCTTTTTCTTTTTGATAAAACTCGCTGGGGGTTTATCAATTTTGCTAATTCTTTCGAAGAACCAGCTTCTGGTTTCGTTGATCTGTTCTGTTTTTTTTGTTTGTGATAGCATTGATTTCTGCTGTAATCTTTATTATTCCCTGTCTTCTGCTGTTTTGGTGTTTTATTTGCTGTTCTTTTTCCAACTCTTTAAGGTGTAATGTTAGGTTCTGCATCTGAGACCTTTCTTTCTTCTTTAGGAAGTCCTGGATTGCTATATAGTTCCCACTTATAGCAGCCTTTTCTGCTTCCCAGAGGTTTTGGACTGTGGTGTTATCATTTTCATTGGCTTCCATGTACTTTGTAATTTCCTCTATAACTTCTTCATTAGCCCATTAATTCTTTAGTAGGTGGTTCTTTAGTCTCCAAGTATTTGTTATCTTGCCAAATTTTTCTTGTGGTTGATTTTGAGTTTCATAGCATTGTGGTCTGAAAATATGAAAGGTATTTTCTTGATCTTTTTGTACTTATCGAGGGCTGATTTGTGTCCCAGTATGTGATCTATTCTGGAGAATGTTCCAGGTGTACTTGAGAAAAATGTGTATTCTGCTGCTTTAGGATGAAATGTTCTGAATATATCTGTTAAGTCCCTCTGGTCTAGTGTGTCATTCAAAGTAATTAGTTCCTTGTTGATTTTCTGCTTACATGATCTGTCCATTTGCTGTAAGTGGGGTAGTGAAGTCCCTACTATTATGATATTATTATCAATAAGTTTCTTTGTGTTTGTGATTAATTGATTTATATAGTTGGGTGCTTCCATGTTTGGAGCATAAATGTGAAAATTTTTAGATCTTCTTGGTGGATAGACCCCTTAATTATGATATAATGTCCTTCTTCATCTCTTGTTACAGTCTTTATTTTCAATTTTTTTAAATGCGTATTTATTTTTGAGAGAGAGACAGAGTGGGGGGGGGTGGAGAAACAGAGAAAGGGAGACAGAGAATCTGAAGCAGGCTCCATGCTCTGAGCTGTCAGCACAGAGCCCAATGCAGGGCTTGAACTCACAAACTGCAAGATCATGACCTGAGCTGAAGTCGGATGTTTAACCAACTGAGCCACCCAGGTGCCCCATACAGTCTTTATTTTAAAATCTAGATTTTCTGATACAAGTGTGGCTATTCTGGCTTTCTTTTGGTGACCATTAGCATGATAGAGGGTTCTACATCCCCTTACTTTCAATCTGAAGGTGTCTTTAGGTCTAAAATGGGTCTCTTGTAAACAGTATATAGATGGATCTTGTTTTCTTATCCCTTCTGTTACCCTTTGTCTTTTGATTGGAGGGTTCAATCCATTGACATTTAGTGAGTACTGAAAGATATTAATTTATTGCCATTATGTTCCCTGTAGAGTTAGAGTTTCTTGTGGTGTTCTGTGGTCCTTTGTAATTTTTGTCACTTTTGGTCTTTTGTGTTTGTTTCCCCTCTTTTCTCACCTCAGAGAGGCCCTGTTAATATCTGTTGCAGGACTCGTTAGTGGTCACGAACTCCTATAATTTTTGCTTTTCTGGGAAACTTTTTATCTCTCCTTCTACTTTGAATGACAGTCTTCCTGGATAAAGAATTCTTGGCTGCATATTTTTCTGATTCAACACATTGAATATATTCTGCCACTCCTTTCTGGCCTGCCAAGTTTCTGTAGATATGTTTGTTGTGAACCTGGTCTGTCTTCCTTTGCAGGTTAAGGACTTTTTTTCCTCTTGCTGCTTTCATGATTCTTTCCTTGCCGAGTATTTTGTGAATTTGACTATCATAAGTCTTGTTGATGATTGGTTTTTGTTGAATCTATTGGGAGTTCTCTGTGCTTCCTGGATTTTGATGTCTGTGTCTTTCCCCAGGTTAGGAAAGTTTTCTACTATAATTCACTCACCACAGTCTTCTACCCTTTTTTTCTTTTCATTTTCTGGGACCCCTATGATTCTGATGTTATTCCTTTTTAATGAGTCACTGAGTTTCCTAATTCTTATATAGTGGTCTTTTGCTTAGTGTCCCTCATTTTTTCTGCTTCCTTATTCTCCAAAAGTTTATCCTCTAGATTGCTGATTTGCTGCTCTGCTTCATCCATCCTTGCCACTGTGGCATCCATTTGAGATTGCAGCTCAGTTATACCATTTTTTAATTTCATCCTGACTAGCTTTTACTTCAATTTCCACAGAAAGGGATTCTATGCTATTTTCAATCCCAGCTAGTATTCTTATTATCGTGATTCTAAATTCTGGTTCAGATATCTTGCTTGTATATATGTTGATTAATTCCCTGGGTGTCATTTCTTCCTGTTTTATCTTTTGGGTGAATTCCTTCATTTTGTCATTTCAAAGGAAGAAAATAAATCAATAAGGTAAAAAAATTTAAAAAATTAAAAACAACACAAAAATCAAATAAAGGATGCTAGATCTTAGGTGTGTTTTGGTCTGGCTGTTGATGGAAGCTTGATAGATTAGAGAAAAAAGGGAAATAAGAGAATATTTTTAAAAAGGAAAAAAAGAAAACGTTTGAAAATTTGAAAAAATGAATACAATAAGATAGAATAAAATGAAATGTTGAAAGTAAAATAGAATTTCAAAAAATTACAAAAAAATATAGTAGAAAAAATTAAAGAAAATCTTTCTTATAAAACCAGAAAATAAAAATAACGTTTTTCTCTTTCTGTATTCAAGAATAAGAAAAGAAAAAAATGAATAGATAGAACAGTGAACAGAATGAAACACTATTGAAATTACATCCAGTTTCCCCTAGAAGTAAACTATGAAGAACTTTAGAGTCCATAAACTAAGCTGATGGAGAGACTTGTGGTGTTCAAGAGTGCTGTTGGCCCAATTGGGTGGGGTTTAGTGTAATGGCTCTCTTCTCCACTAGATGATGCTGCTTACATACTGGGCTTAATTGCTGTGGTGAGCGTAGGTGTGTATGCGCATGTGCTGGAGGGGTGACAATGGCATCTTTCAGCTACCAAGTCTCTAGTATCAGAACTCTGTGTTCTTCCCGACCAGCAATGAAGCAACCCTCCTTTGTCTCCCACCTCCATCCATTCCCCACTTCTACACTGTACGTGAATAAGCCATCAGTTTGCAAGGTGGCACCTCCCTCCCAAAATTTATCTCAAATGGGGCTGTTTCCTAACCCCTCATTTCTGAGGTTCCTGCAGCTTTGACTCATTGAGATCCTCTGAGGAAGGGTCTCACCAATAATGGTCAGGTGCAGGCCTGCCCCCAGGAACGTTTGCATGACAGTGCTGCTGCCGATGCCCAGAGACTGTTGCTTTGTGCCAGTCTTCCCCAGAAAAAGTTCCTACGATCGTGTAGACACAGCATTTCAGGGATTATGGAAAATCACCACACACATCTGGTGCCAGGCTCCACCCTTAGCATTCTTGTTCCAACATCAGCAAATGTGGCTGCTCTCTGGGGACTAATGGGACCTTTGCCTCTGGGGAGGCCACATCACCTCTACCAAATGTCATCCCAGCAGGGGAAGCACCTCTCCCCATGTGGCCCGAGGACATTCAGACCTTGCTCTCTCCTCCTGGAATTTTCCCTTCCCACCAGAGCACCACAATGTGTCGAGCTGTGGAGTTTCAGACTCTACACCCCCCCCCCCCGTTTATATAGTCTTAATGGAATTTAAACCCTCTCCTTTCTCCTTACTCCCTTTTTTGTTCAGTCCCTTGCATCTGTTTCCACTCTTCCTCTTTCTCTCCAGCTGCTTTGGGGGGGTGTTTTCCCTTAATCTCCCCCCATTTCTGTCCTCTGTCTGCAAGAAAAAACAGCTCTCTGCCCTCAGTAGTTTCTCTCTCCTCCAGTTCACCTCTCTGCTTTGCATACCTGCTGAGTTCTGTGGTTCAAGTTGTGCAGATCATTGTGTTACTCCTCAACTCAGTTTCTAGGTGTGCAAGATGGTTTGGTGTTGATCTTGCTGCATTTCAGGGATGAGAGATGCAAAAAAAAAAACTTCCATGCTGTTCCACCATCTCGGCCCTTCGACGAAAGTTTGTATTTCTAGACAACTGGTCATTAAGGTAAGGAAAAACTTTTGTTATATTTTTTATAATAAGCAAACTAACATTCTTAAGAAAATGTTTTGTCCCTTGTAACAGAGAGAAAACATAAGTTTTAATGTTGCATCAGTATCCTTTTGGTATGAAAACTCATTCTTAAAAAAATTCTTAAATAAAATCAATTTTGGCATGGCTTGCAAGAATCCAGGAGGGTTTTTCTTCTGTTCTGATAGCAGTGTAGCTGGTGAGCAGTACTTCATAAGGTCCTTCCCAGTGAGGTGACGGCACACATTTTCTTCCAAAGATCTTGAGGTCCACCTGGTCTTCTGGTGGACAGGTGTGGCCAGCCTCACCAGTTGGTGGAGGCCATGACTCTTTTCTCTGTTGGCAAGGTGCTTCAGGTGTACTAGAGAGTCCTCATCTCGAGTTAGTCATAGCATCATATTGTCCACCCACGGATGGAAGATTTAGAGATGCCAGTAGGCTTTGCCAACCAAACACTCTTTCAAAAGGGGTCAGTCCGTGTCCCCTGTTTGGAGTATTCTGGATCCTAATAAGACTCAGGAGCAAAGTGTTTGGCCTTTCATGGTTAATTTCTCGATATTTATCTTACAATCCATCTTATGTCTAGATTTTAATGTTCCATTAAAATGTTCCATTTGCCCTGAAGATAATATATGGTATGAAATTTTAATGTGTACCCAAAGATTTTGCAAGCAGGTGGTTTACACCTCCTGTAAACAGAATGTTTTGTCTGATGCAAACCATAAGGAATGGCATTTCCCCATAAGGAGAAATGGAGGTGTTAGTTT
The DNA here is from genome assembly GCF_027475565.1 of Acinonyx jubatus. Lineage (NCBI taxonomy): Eukaryota > Metazoa > Chordata > Mammalia > Carnivora > Felidae > Acinonyx > Acinonyx jubatus. The sequence continues at coordinate 65,064,844 of NC_069391.1, forward strand.
CTTTATTGCCTGCTGTGGCAGTGCCACATCTAGTCAGAGAGCATCAGCCCATCCGCTGAGCATGCAGTGACCAAACAGTGAGAATAGCACAGGGCTTGGGGCAAATCTATCAAATCCATCTATACAACCACAGAGGGCAGGTGGGCCTAGGAAGCCTTCCTGGGGTGTGCTGATTTCTTTCAGAGATTTCCCGGGATTTACAAATCATTCACTGGGAAATCATTTGGTCAGGAATGTTGTGGATGCCTGGACAAATCCAACTGTCTTTTTGGTCCTTCATTATCTTTGTGTCCAATTTGGTGGGTGGTAAGTGTAAGCCACAGGGTCAAAAGAAAGGGGGCTCTAGGAAGTCCATTTGGCCCACTGTATAATCCATCTGATAGTTGTTTGACACCTTTTTGTATCTGACTGTCCCTTGTAGACTGTGGGGCATTTGTCTGGTAATGAATACTGTCAGTCAGGGATAAAGGCAGGGTTCACAACTGGGTGGAGAAAGAACAAGGGGGCCTGTTTGGGGTGCATACTTACAGCTCTGTCAACCCTATCATTTTCTAAAGATGCAAAATCAGCTGTCTTAGTATGCACTGAACAGTGAATAATGATGGTTTTAGAAGGAGGGTAAATAGTTGTAATATGTCAGCAAAAAAAGGATTGCCTTTTAGCAATGGAAATAAGATGACGGAGGGTTAGTTAAAAGCGCTTGTTTGTAACGGGTCTGTCATGTTGTAGAGAGGTGCTATGATTTATGAACTTGTAAGACAGCAGGCACCACGTGGGGATGCACAGGTGAATAGGGGAGCTTAATGTCAGAGTGCTGGCTTTGTCCATCAGGTGACAGCTGTGGCCACCGCAGGAAAGCATGGGGCCATACCTGATGCCACAGTATCTGATGGGCATGAGAAATGTGCTCCTGGTTGTATATGATTGGCAAAAGGCTGTCCCAGAAAGCATGAAGCAACACCATTCCTTTCATTCGGTATAAATGAAAGGGCTTGTCAAAGTTAGGTAAGCTAAGAGCTGGGGTGTGGACAGAGCCAGTTTAAAGGCTTCAAATGAGGTTAATGCCTCTAAAGTCCATTGATATCTGAGAGAAGAGCATACAAAGGTTTATCAAACATTGCAAATTAGGGATCCTTTGGAGGCAGTAGCCAGCTGCCCCTAAAGATTTATGTAACCGTGTTTTCATTTTGGGGAGAGGGATGGACATAATTGATTCAAGAATACTTGGAATGATGGGGAAAAGCTGAGAGGTTTCCCCCAAAGGTCAGGAACATGACAGGGATGACCACTCTCACCACTATTATTCAACATAGTATTGGAAGTCTTAGCCTCAGCAATCAGACAACACAAAGGAAGAAATGTCATCCAACTCGGCGAGGAGGAAGTCAAACTTTCACTCTTTGCAGGTGACATAATGCTCTGTATGGAAAACCCAAAAGATTCCATCAAAAAACTTCTAGAACTGATCCATGAATTCAGCAAAGTCACAGGATATAAAATCAATGCACAGAAATCAGTTGCATTTCTATACACCAATAATGAAGCAACAGAAAGAGAAATCAAAGAAATGATCCTATTTATGATTGCACCAAAAACCACATTATACCTAGGAATAAGCCTAACCAAAGACGTGAAAGATCTATACACTAAAAACTATAGAAAGTTTATAAAAGAAATTGAAGTAGACACAAAAACATGGAAAAATATTCCATGCTCTTGGATGGGAAGAACAAATATTTTTAAAATGTTGATACTACCCAAAGCAATCTACATATTCAATTCAATCCCTATCAAAATAACACCAGCATTCTTCACAGACCTAGAACAAGCAATCCCAAAATTTGTGTGGAACCAGAAAAGACCCCAAATAGCAAAGCAATCCTGAAAAAGAAAACCAAAGCAGGAGGCATCACAATCCCGGACTTCAAGATGTATTACAAATCTGTAAAGACAGAATGGTACCGGCACAAAAACAGACACTCAGATGAATGGAACAAAATAGAGAACCCAGAAATGGACTCACAAACGTATGGCCAACTAATCTTTGACAAAGCAGGGAAGAATAGCCAATGGAGTAAAGACAGTCTCTTCGGCAAATGGTGCTGGGAAAACTGGACAGAGACATGCAAAAAAAAAAAATGAACCTGGACCACTTTCTCACACCGCACACAAAAATAAACTCAAAATGGAGGAAAGACCTAAATGTAAGACAGGAGGCCACCAAATTCCTGGAGGAGAAAGCAGGCAAAACCTCTTTGGCTTCGGCCACAGCAACTTCTTACTCAACACGTCTCCAGAAGCAAGGGAAACAAAACTAAAAATGAACTATTGGAACCTCATCAAAATAAAGAGCTTCTGCACAGAGAAGAAAACAATCAGCAAAACTAAAAGGCAACCGACAGAATGGGAGAAGATATTTGCAAATGACATATCAGATAAAGGGTTAGTATCCAAAATCTACAAAGAACTTATCAAACTCAACACCCAAAAAACAAATAATCCAGTGAAGAAAACATGAACAGACACTTCTCCAAAGAAGACATCCAGATGGCCAACCGACACATGAAAAAAGGCTCAACATCACTCATCATCAGGGAAATACAAATCAAAACCACAATGAGATATCACCTTACACCTGTCAGAATGGCTAACATTAACAACTCAGGCAACAACAGATGTTGGCGGGGATGCGGAGAAAGAGGATCTCTTTTGCATTGTTGGTGGGAATGCAAGCTGGTGCAGCCACTCTGGAAAACAGTATGGAGGTTTCTCAAAAAACTGAAAATAGAACCACCCTACGACCCAGCAATTGCACTACTAGGCATTTATCCACGGGATACAGGTATGCTTTTTTGAAGGGACACCTGCACCCCCATGTTTATGGCAGCACTATCAACAATAGCCAAAGTATGGAAAGAGCCCAAAATCCATCGATGGATGAATGGATAAAGAAAACGTGGTATGTATATACAATGGAGTATTACTCAGCAATCAAAAAGAATGAAATCTTGCCATTTGCCACTACGTGGATGGAACTGGAGGGTATTATGCTAAGTGAAATTAATCAGTCAGAGAAAGACAAAAATCATATGACTTCACTCAGGACTTTAAGAGACAAAACAGATAAACATAAGGGAAGGGAAGCAAAAATAATATAAAAACAGAGAGGGGAACAAAACATAACAGACTCTTAAATATAGAGAACAAACAAGGATTGCTGGAGGACATAGAAGGTGGGATGGGCTAAATGGGTAAGGGGAATTAAGGAATCTACTGAAATCATTGCTTCACTATATACTAACTAATTTGGATGTGAATTTTAAAAAATAAAAAAGAAAGTTAAATTTAAAAAAGCAAAAAAAAAAAAAGAATATTTGGAGTGAGATTTTGAATGCCCTGAGGCATATCCTAAACAGGTCACATCATCCTAAATAGAAAACCGTTGTTTACATCTCTTGGAGTCTAGATGTAGAGCTGTATAAGCTGTCTGCCTTGTTCAGCTAGTACCCCTAAGAGAATGAGGGAGTCCATAAAAGCTCCCAGCTTGCTTTGTTTATGGAGTAAAGGGTACCAGCAGGGAGCCTTGGGTAGAAGTTACAGTGTCTAGCTGGACTTTAAGGACTTGGGAAAATATTGCATACACCAAATATCCTTGGGGTATGCAAGCCCAGGTGAATGGTCTCCCTTTAACCGTGAAGGCACAAGAAACCAGGAGTCAGGGTAGAGAATTGAAAAGGAAGCTGCTCACAGGTCATTTCTGTAAACCAGGATGCATCAGCAGGAATGGTGAAGATTATCACCTGGATTGCAGGGCACAGGGTGCCGAGAAATTATGAAAGAGATTATGGCCTCTAGATCCTGTACAAAATGATGGATTTGTTTTCCTCTGAGTCACATTTGCCTTCTTTCTTTATGGGCAAGATTGGGGTGGTACAGGGTCGGGTGGTAAAGACAAGGATGCTGTGGTTCAAGAGAGACTCTATTACAGGGGTATCACTTGCTCCGAGTCTCTAGAGGGAGGGTGCTGGGCCACGAGGGTGAGGGTAGGTTCCTCTCCTGAGAAATGCACCCAGGCTCCCACTTCCTAACAACTCAACTTCAACTGTGTGTGTAGCCCAAAGACTGACTCGGGCACCTTTTAAAGATCCATCCTCTTCAGAGGAATTTATCTCAGGATGAACTTGCAGTAAAGACAGCAGGACACTTGGAGCTTGACCTGAAGGTGAGGAAACAAAAGTGACTTTTCTTATTGCAATTTACATTGGCATTAAATGTAGATAACAAATCTTTACCAAGAAGGTTTGCCAGTGAACATCTGGGAAGCAGCAAGGCCTGGGAGTGTGAACAGGGCCTGAAGAATCTGGGCTGGGCTGGGACATGGGCAGTAAGACGGGTCACCCCGAGACTCTGAGAGCCTGGACAGAGTCAGGTGACAGGTAGAAATCAATCCTCTGAGCAGATGGGAGAGAGAGTCACACCAATGCGACTCAAGAAATCTAGTTCCTGAGCCTCTGTTTAAAGTTATCTGGAAGGTCCTGGCGTTGACTGAGTACTGGCTGACCCATCATTTAAAGGGGGAATTGTCCCTCTGGAGAAAAATGAATTTTTTCAGGGTTACGGGCATTAGGGGAAATTGTTTCTTAGACTTTCCTTTTTCTTAAGTGCAGGACAATTTCTCCCCCAATGTCCTGTATTATTTGCAATATCTGAAGTTGTCTGGAGGCAAACGGGGACACGTCAGAGTGGGCTGGAGTCATTCTCCATCATGCTTTCACCTTTCCAAAGATTCAAGTTGTAAGGCAAGCCTTGTTTTCTGTTCCTTTCTTTTATTCCTGTTGGCTTTCTTGCGAGCTATTTTCAAAGATGCAGGTAGCTGTCTCCATTATTTTGTTTGGTGTTTGCCCTCTCCCACCAACCACACTATCGTGGACTTGTCAGGTATTTTTTTAAACCATTTTTTAAATGTTTATTCGTTTATTTTTGAGAGAGAGAGAGTGTGAGCAGGGAAGAGGGAGACAAGCACAGAATCTGATGCAGGCTCCAAGCTCAGAGCTGTCAGCATAGAGCCCAATGGGGGATCCGAATGCACAAAAGGTGAGATCATGACATGAGCCCAAGTTAGATGCTTAACCGATTGGGCCATCTAGGTGCCCCTGTTTTTTTAATATCGGGGAGGAAATTTCCCACAGAAGCAGAAATTACAAGAATTTTATGTTCTGGGGCTACCGGATTGAATACAGTGTGCTTTTTAAAGTTTGTATAAAATGCTTAACAAACGCTTTTGGATGTTCCTCTACTTCCTGAGTGTATATTTCAACCGTAGACCAGCTCACTTTGGGAAAACAGGCCTCCTCCATTGCTCCTATTAACCCTTGAACAGTTGAGCCTTCTGCTGGTCATCCCCAGGAGGGCCAGAGAGAGGCTGTGGCCCTCTGTGTCCCCTGTGAGGAGGGCTGTTTGACCTGCCTAGTAACAGCCATATACTCATGGGCTGGAAGGACTCCCTTTAGCAGCCAGTGAAGGTGTCTGTGAGTTGGGTTGTAAAAAGGTATTAATTTTTAAAATTTCTCTGTAATTTCGGTAGGATCTTCTGAGAGTAGAGGTAAAGGGACTTCATAATTGAAAAGATCTGTCGCTGTCCAGGGGACATGAATTCTTTGTGACAGGGGTCCAGGAAACACTCCTCAAGGACATTGCTCAGGAATGCCTGGAACTGGCAGAGCTATATCATGAAGCCCTGGAGACTCTGAGCAATTGTACAGACCGCAGCACAAGCTTTACCACCTAACTGGCCGCTCCTGCTAGATCTACTTCTCGACACTCAGCACCTACAGGAGCAAACTGTATTTCCCAACCAGAAGGCCAGGCCGAGGTACTCTCTATAAATCTTGTAACGAAACAATTGTAAAAATAAGGAGGTGATCGTTCAGGTTTTTTCAGGGAGAGTTGGAGTCTTTGGATTTAAGGGAACTGGCTGAAGAGCTGGGGCTCAGTTTTGAAGGGAAAGTTTCTAGACCAGGAGCCCAGAGGTCCAAAAGATCTCCTGGAGGGTCAGGAACAGAGGCTTGGGATGAAGGGGATATAAGAAGGGGGACTGAAGTCAGATTTGGTTTTTAATCCTTATTCTTAGTCTGATTTTTGTTCTCTCATTAAAAGATTCCCTAACACTAGCCTTATACTGGTTTGTGTTTTCTTTTCATTTTGATCCCCCACTAAATACCAAGAAGGCAGCTACTAGAAGGAAGAACTCTCTAAGAAATGTTCTAAATATAGAAAATTTTCTAGTTTGAAAGAATTGCTATCTGCTCCTGGTGAGTGGGATCACTGTTAGTATATTTATTTTAATAGTGACTCAATCCAAGAAGCCTCTTTACAAAAGGACTCAGCGACAACTTTCCAGGCTTAGAATAAGTCTCTACCATGGACACAAGAGATGTTTCTGGAGAGGGTATGGACAATGAGGCCTCCATGATCCAAAGTTTACTCCTGAAAGGAGTCTAAGAAAACAAAGACCTTTAAGCAACATCCCATGAACAGGTGTGCCAGGATACCCCTGAGGAGCTCCAGGCTCCTATCACCTGGCTTTTGTCCCCAGTGAAACTTGCTGCTGTATTGTATTTGGTGCCTGTCACCAGATGGCCCAGGGACGTGGGGAAGGGCTGAGACCCCGCCTCGTGATGGGAAGAGGAAAGGCCACTGAGCAGAAGGGTGTGTGGGATGAAGACAAGGCTGGGGCATTTGGAACATGCAGTCTGCCATAGTCAGTCTCTGAACATCCCCTAGAAAGGACTCTTTGTAAAAGTCATCTTGCTTCACCATGACAGGCTCGCTCAGCCTGCTGTCCACACCATCCTGGGAGTTCAGCCCAAGACTCTGAGAACATGTGCAGGTGCCGATGGGACAGAAAGTGGGTAGATCTGACTGATGTGTGAACAATTCAGCAGATATTAGAAGCTTCTGTAATTTACAAGCCATTAATATTTATTTAAAAATTGGAAAATCACAAATCATCTTTCATAAAACTATTTTGAGGAGCACTTGGGTGGCCCAGTCGGTTGAGAAATAGACTCTTGATTTTGGCTCGGGTCATGGTTTCAAGTTCATGAGATTGAGTCTCATGTCAGGCTGTGCACTGACAGTGTGGGGCCTGCTTGGGATTGTCTCTCTTCCTCTTTCTCTGAGTTTTCCACTGCTTGTCCTTTCTGTTTTTCAAAATAAATAAATAAATAAATAAACAAACTTAAAAATCCTATTTCTAAGAGAAGCTTATAGATGTGAAATAAATAAAGCAGAAAACAAATTTTGACTCCTCCCTAAGTCTTGCATGTATCATAAAGTAATTACCAGTGTTTCCTACATTCCATAGACCTTTATAATTTCTATCAAAGCAAATTGCAAGGGAAACAAATGATTCAGAAATTAGAAAGTGGAATTTGGACAAGTGTGTGTGTACTTACAACACTTGGTTCTTTTAGGAGCAAAGGACTCAGAAGAGTGAAGAAATCTCCATTCCAACAGCGCATATATTTCAATCATTATCACTAAAGCTTAGTTAGAGATCACACACTATTCAAGTCCTTCTTTTTTGTTCCAACATTTTATGGTGGAAGAAAACATTAATGGTAGTTAGGCCACGTTTGTGGGTTTCTCTAAAGAAATTAAAATCCTAAACTGTCAGCTCACAGAGCCCAACGAGGGGCTCAATCCCTCGAACCATGAGATCATGACCTCGGTTGAAATCAAGAGTTGGACACTCTCCAATGGAGCCACCCAGGCACCCCTGCAGTTGTTTCACTTTTAAAAAGTAAAATTTCATACATTTTTAAAAGAAACTTGAAAATTCAAAAGTTACTACACTAGTCACTCATACAAAAGTATTTACAGCAGTAATGAGTGAAGTGGTAACATTCACAGTGAAAAATGTCACACAATCAAATCACAACTTGGTTTTTAAATGATTCAAGTGTTTCACCCCACACAGCAGGGTGTGGTAGGCTTGAAAATAAAATCCATTTTGTGGATAATTTGTTGCCAGTCAAGGTCTTCTTTATACCATCATCTCACACAATAGGAAAGATGGCCATGGTGGCGATTCCACAGTGCTTGTCCCGGTCCTTGGCCATGAGTATGTAGCCGTGTTTGCCCCAATTTGCACCCCAGCTGAAAAAAATGGGTTTTTTCATTTATTACAGAGGAAGAAACACATTTCTCTTATGGACAATAACACCTGATACTCAGCAGTGCCCCAGAGGCCAGGACAGATTCAGGATGAATCAAGAGAGAGGCCATCCTTGTTCATGGTTGAGTTCCAATCCAGCAGAGAAATCTATCCCCAAAACTTTCACAAAACTGCAAAATGAGAGACAGGAAAAGGAAAGTCTTGGGTCAGATGTGTTTCAGATGCAGTACTACTCAAACTATAGCAGGACCCTTTCAAGTTTGAAACAGTAGCTTAACGTCAACAAATGAATATGTCTCTGTTCCCGCTAAGTAGGGCAAACACTTCTGGGGTCTCAGAAGTGGGCTCAACGGTTTGATGATCTGTATCCAAACACTGATGCCAAAAGGATTTCCTTTTCAATTCCAAAGAGTAATATTTTTGGCTTGTTATACCTGTTGTTGACAATCCAATATTTTTTGTTATTCGATTCTTCTCCTTCAAAGCATAGCCAACCACCAGAACACCGTGATTCAGGCGTTTATTGCTGCACTTTGGATCATAATAAATGCCTGGAAAAGTAAATTTCAATTCCAAGGTGGGACATCAAAGCAACATGATAACATCTAACAATAACCAAGTCACCGCAGTAAAGGAGGCATCTCAAAATTCAGGTGGAATATAAATCCAATAAGATCTAGAAATCAGTTCTTTTTGTTTAGCAAGGCTGGGGATTTAGGCTCTCATGCACATCATCACACACACATCATCACAATCTCTTTTGTAAAGAACAGTCAAGAGGCATAGAAGAACATTCGCTGAAACTTTGTCATTCTATTCTACCATGTCAGCATTGGGAAGCAGCAGAAAAACACACAATCACTTGAGCCAAGGGGTTCTTTCCAGTGTCCATTTCACTAGTAAAACTCTTTGGAAATCTTCCAGGTCTAACAGGTGGGAAGAACTAAAGTAGTTAAACTATACCAATCAAATTATGTAGCCATTTGAATATATTTATGAAGTGCTTGAAAGCAGGGTAATTTGGGTGAAGTCATGTCAACATGCTGAACAACAGGCACAAAATCACATGTGCTGAAGGAACAACTACGTGAAATCCATACCCTCCTGATCTGTACACAGCAAAGGGTCTATCTTGCCTTATATGATGGTGGTTCCCCATTTGTCCTGCCTACTTTTCTACGTAGACACATGCTGACCTTTTTTATAGAACTGGAAGGAATTCAGGCTTGCATCTACAGCAGCAGGGACAGGCCCCACAGTTGCCACTGTGGTCATTAGGCCATCTTCCTTGTTTACAACACTCCAGAAGGCAGTCACGTTGGCAACAGAATTCTCAGGCTTGTATTTGCAGGATTCGTTCTTTCAAAGGTAAAGGGGGAGAGGCTTGATCACTACCATCCACCTCCAGGGGAACAGGAGTGCAAGACTGTTTAGCTGAATGATTTCCAAGTCAAGTTTGCTATAAAGCATCTCAGGACATAAAAGGGGATTGATTGTTTTGAAGTTGAAAAATTAGCAGTGTCTACCCAATGAGACACTCTTTGGGTCTACTCGTTCATAAAGTTTTCACTCTGGAGACCTGTACTGTATATAAGATGGTGTTCGTGTCACTGTGTAACATAGTTGTAGGAACAGCTATATGGTAATGAGGTGATCAGAGAGCTGTGCTAGGCTAATACATTTTAATGGCATTTCTGACCATTTGCAAGTATAGAGTCTACAATCACATACAAGAATTCTAAATACAGGATCTGTGTCTACTGAATATGCTCAACTTTGATAAAAGATAAGGAACTCCACTTACCTGTGCATGATATGGATAGGATTCCTCTGAGTCCAGTCCCCCATTGTCCTTAACATAATGGAAGGCTTTATCCATTAGGCCACCATGGCAGCCCTTATTGCTATGAGTCCAAGAGCAGTCCGCCAGGTTCTGCTCACTCAGTGAAACAAGTTTGCCAGTTTTCTGAAACATCGGTCCTTCTAGGGCACCAGTTGCACTAAAAGCCCTACAACAATGACAGTCACCCTGAAAACAAAATGCAAACGCTCTTGGCATGCAAAATAAATTGCAAGACTTTGACAACATCCCATAAATCTTAAAATTCTTTTAAAACATAACAAACTGCATATTGTGCCTCAATTTCCAAAGCAACAACACTGATTCCTTTTGGCTTTACTCTTGAGAGGGATCTGCTGAATATTGTCCCACTTGATCCTTCACGGAAGTCACATAGCCTTTCTCTCTCCAGTCCACAGATGAAGGGATCTCAGCAAAGACAGGTGCTTGGAACACTTTCCCCTTTTTGTGTTTCTGGATTTTAAGGTCATTCAACACCTGCTTGAATTCTTCACTGGTCTTCAAGGAAAAGGAAACAGAGTGTTGGCAAGCATGAGATGATTTGGAAAAGCACTTAGAGGAAGCCTGAAATGTTCAGCAATCTGTGCCACACTCACCATGTCGCCAAAACCATTCATTGCCATCATGAAATTGTGTTTCCCTTGGCTGTGTTCCCGATTGTGCTGTTCAATCATTTGCATATTCCTCTCCCACACTGCTCTCTTCTGTCCTTCTTCATCCTGGAGATAAATATTTAACTTATCATCTATATTCCTATTTAAATCCTAGGAATGACCTGGGATGCCTGAGTGGCTCAGTCAGTTAAGCATTCAACTTGGGCTCAGGACATGATCTCGTGGTTCCGGGGTTCGAGCCCAGTGTCAGGCTCTGTGCTGACAGCTCAGAGCCTGGAGCCTGTTTAGGTTTCTATGTCTTCCTCTCTCTCTGTTCCTCTCCTGCTCAATATCTGTCTCTCTTTCTCTAAAAAATAAATACATGTTAAAAAAATAAAAATAAAAAAACCTAAAGACCTACACCTAGTGGATGTGCTTACAGAGAGGAGGATATCCCACACCCAGGGATGGCCTGAGGCTTCTGGGAACTGTTCTCCAGCAACCACACAGCAGGACATATGCCCATGTTGTGCAAAGTCCCAGTGCCCTGCTTACTGACTTGGTAAGAGCGGCCTCAAGAAGCTACTCCTTGCTGTGAACTCCTACCAGCATTGAATGTTCTTTCAGGGGTCCCCCTGGAAAGTTTAAATGTTACCAACCATGCTATATAGTTTCCCGTGTGTTGCCTTCCACTGGGACCATTGTTCATCTAAGCTCTGATTGACTTGTGGAGCAGCTGACGCTATTCCCAGGCAAAAGGTAGCCAGGAAGAAGGCAGGATGCATGTTTGAAAACCTAGGAAAGGAAAAGAATGAGTGTCTGATTAGATCAAACCACCTAAAAAGCCATTCTTCCTTCTGAGATGTTAGAGCCACTGAAGTAGAGCAAAAAGATTGAATTTATCCTCCTGAGTGTTTACATGGGCTGTGGAGGAAGGCTGAGGATGTGCGATGTGCAGTGCTCCCACTCCCTGCCCTGTGACCTGCCTCCTGCTTCCAGAACATGTAAATGGCAGTGCAGGGAGTGAGGAGTCCTGAGTCCTGGTGTGTGGGGGCAAGCTGCCATGTCTGGAGGGGTCAGGTCCTGGAAAAGTGCCTCCTGGGAGCCCCAAACCCCGGATCCCCAAAGCAGCTGTCCCCAGTGTTTTCAGAGGTGGCCCACCCTTCATGCCCGTTCTGGGGATCTCACCTGTGGCAGATGTAGTTGTGCAGTTTCAGTCACAGCTTTAGGTCAGGGGATGTCCAGGAGGCCTGGCAATGGTTGGGAGGCTGTTCATTTAAGGTCTGAGATTGACCCTACCAGCCTTGTGCCCCACCTGCCTGCACTGCAATTGGCTGATCCATCCTGTGGGAGGGGCCTCTGTGCCCTGGAATTCTGGGCTGCTGGGGCATGTGATGCCTGGGTCCCTAATTATCCCAGGGGAATTTGTGCCTGCTTCAGTGGCCCCAGGGGGAGGTAAGGTGGAGGACCAGAGACAGCCCTTTGGAGGGGGAGAGTCCAGAATCTCCCTGGGACCTACATCAACTAATTATCATGCGCTTATCCGTTGGAAGGTGGTTCATGAAAAGAAACTCATAGGAAGCCCCAGGTGGGTTTTCAGCATCACCCTGCCTGTCCTTTAGTCCTAGCTTTTTTGGTGAAAATCTCCTGGAAGGATGAGAACAGGATAATCTAGTCTAGTGGTTCCTGCTTATCCTGATCAAAGGTGGGGCAGGTAAAGGATGCAGAGCCCACAGGGAGAGGTGTTATCACTGTGTCAGGTTGGGATGCCCCTGGGTATGGAAGAATCTGGAGAGGGCCGGCAGTCCCCCAAACAGGGTATGCACTGGGCAAGGCTCAAGTCATTTCAGGGAAGGGGGCAGATGGGAGGGGTGTCCAGGGAAAGTGTCTTATTTTGTAATGCTCCCTTCCTGCCTCCCCCAAGTAGGGATTGTTCTTCCCTCTCAAGGCTTTCTCAAAACCAACAGAAAAGAGTTATTTACAGAATAATATGGTTTAATAAAAGGAGGACTGCCAGATTGTGGAAACAGCTTTTCCTCCCCAGTCTTTGTGTTACGGATTATTATGGTCCTCACTATCTGACGTGCTTTTCTTCAGATTTAATTTAAAATGTTTCAGAAAGACATTTATCTCAAGCAAAAAATTATTTATCAGGAGTCTATGATTTTCCCCTCTAACGACTGGTTATGCTCTCCTTATAAACAGGATTCCATATGTCTAAACAGTGAGTGGTTGACGACCTCCTTTCCCAGACCTACTACATGCCTGAGACACCCAAGTGATCTTCCTCACATGTTGTTTCCAGCACTCTGTACTCTGGGAGCGCAGTGGTCAGAGGGATTCTGTACAGGGGTTTGGAGTCAGGGCTGGGCCTGCATGGCCATTATACAGTTCTCTTGGTGTGGGTCCCCGGTAGGTTCCCCAATGTACTCAGCCTCAGTTTCTTCAGTGAGGACATGGGGCAATAAGTAGATTTTCCTCAGAGGACTCTTGTGAAGATTAAATGAGATAATACACGTCAGGCATGAGCATAGAGTAGGGCTAATTTAATACTGCTTCCTTGTGAGGTCACAAAAAAATCCTTCCAAAAGCCTTGCTTCATTCAGAAAATATTTATTTGAGAATTTGATACATAGGCAATACCTACCGATTTCTTTACTTCCTGTGAACCAGGTTACCAGATTAGTGAAATGAACCATAAATAAGTAAGCCTATACGCTAAAAAAGCCAAGCTACATCTGGTTAACATTCTTAAGTTGTACTCCCAAACTGATAAATGAGGCATACATGTCCTAACTATACCCACAGAACCTAAAATACATATTGTCTCACGTTTGACCCATTATGCTAGAGGTAATATCACATTTTAAATGTTTTATTTTGCATGGTGTGAAGTCATAGCAAATGGTTTCTGACTAATTGTCCGTGACTGTTGGACTACTTAGTCCTTCACAGTGTTATCCCTGGGCTCATCCTTTTATCCCATTCTGAAGGAGGTCAAAAAGTAAAGGATATTACAAAAAGAAAAAAAGAATCCTGAGGGGATAAAAGCTGTTGGTTCCTTCTTCTATCTTACCTTCTGTTCCATCTTCAATTCCAACATTAGTCTGGGGCAGAGAATTTAGTGCCTCTAACTCTGCAGGTAAAAAGATGAACAGAATCTAAAACATCTTCAATTATTGTGCACAGAACTAGTCTCTCTTAACAAGGTCTCCTTCTCTTCCCTGTTTCCTGATGGGTGGTGTGCATAGAAGTTTCTCTGTAAAGGAAGTATGGTTCTTGCTGGAGTTTAGTGCAGGCAGCAAGTAGTAACCACTACATCCTACATTCTCACGTTTTTCTGCCAAGTTTCCTAATATTCCAGCCTGGTTAGGCATTGTCTATACCCCTAGGGACAATAGGTGACAGGTCAACCACCTTGTAACAGACATTTCCAGCTTCTCAGCTTACTTAGTAAGTTTCTCTTAAAGCACAGCTGGATTCAATCAGAAGCTTAGTAGGTGTGGGGCGAACCTCTGTGAGTGATGTCATCACCCCCAATGTGATGACGCCCATCCACTCTGATTCTGGCTATTGGCTTCACTCTCCGACTTCTTATACTCCTCTTGACATTACAGACTTATCTATTTCTAAGGATGGCATTCTCAGAAAAAAAGAAAGGATCTTGTTCAATAGCATAGACAGTCTTGGAATTGTTCCATTTGCTCTAATGAGCCTGCTGCAGGTGCTAATTTTAAATACATGTCTGTGGCTTGTAGATGAAGGAAGAGATGTTGGGCTTGGTCCTGGAGATAGGTTTGGTCAGTGACACCTGAAACACTCTCAAGAAGGAGGAGGTGATTGAAAAGGGGTTAAAAAAAAGTGCAATTGCTGGGTCATAACATAATAGAATGTTTCCTTTCATAAGAAACTGGTTGGGTGTTGGGGACGTGGAGACAGGAAGACAAAAGGTATAAGCTTCCAGTTATGAGATAAATAAGTTCTTGGCATGTAATGTCCAGTGTCGTGACTATGGTGAACAGTGCTGTATCGTATATTTGAAAGTTGCTAAGAGAGCAAAACTTAAAGATCTCATCACAGGGGATCCTGGTGGCTCAGTTGGTTAAGCCTCTGACTCTTGATTTTGGCTCAGGCTATGATCTCACAGTTCGTTAATTCGAGCCCTGCATCGGGCTCTGCGCTGACACTCGGAGCCTGCCTGAGATTCTCTGTCTCCTCTCTCTCTGCCTCTCCCCATCTCTCTCTCTGTCTCTCTCTAAATAAATGAACTTTTTTTTTTGAGACAGAGAGACAGAGCATGTGCAGGGGAGGGGAAGAGAGAGAGGGAGACACAGAATCGAAAGCAGGCTCCAGGCTCTGAGCTGTCAGCACAGAGCTCGATGCGGGGCTTGAACTCAGAAACTGTGAGATCATGACCTGAGCTGAAGACAGACGCTTAACCGACTGAGCCACCCAGGCACCCCTAAATAAATGAACTTTAAAAAAAAGTTCTCATCACAAGGAAAAATAATTATAACTTTGGAGGTGATGGATGTTAATTAAAGTTATTGTGGGGATGATTTTGCAAGTTATACACATACCAAATCTTTATGCTGCACACTTTAATACAATGTTATATCTCAGTTATATGTCAATAAAACTGAGAAAAGCAGAAAATGCTAAACCATATTCTAGAATAGCTATACCATGTTGCATTCCTTCCCGCAATGGCTGAGTGGTCCAGTTTCTCCACATCCTCACCAGCATTAAGTGTTATCACTCTTTGTATTTTACCCAATCTAATAGGTGTGTAAAGATGATCATCCTGGCTTAAACTGGCATTCCTCTAATGGCTGATAGTGGTGAACACTTTCTCCTGTGCTCATTGGCCTTCTGCATATCTTCCTTGGCGGAGATAAGATGTTTCCATCACTCTTACCTCATGCACATAGTGCACAGATGTATGGAGCTCATTCAGCGTCAAACAAAAGGGCTGCTGTCGTTGCCTATGTTCTTTCTGTCCAGGGTCATCCACAGGCACCTGCGTGAAAATGGCTCCTTGATCCTGTCTGCAGATGAGTACTGGGTGTTCAGCAGTGTCATCCGATAGAGGAGTGCAGCAGAGTGTCTACTTTCTCTTAACACAATCTTGGTCATGACCCTCATGGCTACATTGACGAGCTTCTCAGACCCAGTGTGGACTGTGGTTGTTCCTGCTGCAGGGAGGCTGTCTCTGCAGCTCTGCGGTTCTGGGCTCTTCGTGGCATTTAGCGAGAGGAGGCATTGACGTTGCTCGGAAATGCATAAGGGTTGTATTAAAACATAGCCCTTCTGCTATACTAGCAAGTCACTTTGCTTTATTTGAAGCAACAGGAAAGCTCTAAAGGCTTCATGCCAAGGTTTTACAAAATGTTTTGTGAAAAATGCACCACGAGCATGGAGATAGTAGATTGCTGTTCCAACAAACTCCAGTTTTCCGATTCCACTGTCAGGGGCTTCGTTTACAGTTTATTTATTTACTTATGGCTGCTTGTATAAAACCATCACCCTCACAGCTTCACTGGGTGATATCAGCACACATTAGTCACATTCTCTAATAACACGAGTCTCTTTCACGACTTAGCTGTGGTCACGACTTGAGGTGGTGAGAGGCTAGTAAGATCGTTGTTTCCTCCCAGTTCTAAGCTCCACAGCCGCAGCCCAGATCACCTCTGTCTGTGAGGCCAGAGCCTTTTTTCAGGGCTGGTCATGTCAGCAGGACGAGAATGCCCCAAATCCCTGTTGTGGCTAAGTACAGCTGTGCCGCCTGACACACCAAAAGCATGCCTGAAAACAACAGTCGCTCACTGGTTCTCTCAGGTCCGTGCCTTGGCCGAAGGTTTTCTGATCCAGGCTGGGTCAGTGGGCTCTGCTCCGTGCATCTCGCATCCTCCTGGTCTCCATGTGGCAATGGCAGAAATAGGAGAGAGTGAGTGGAACACCCGGCTTCTTAGGGCCTGGGCTCAGAACTGGCACACTGTCCCTTCCATGTAATTCCATTGGGCAAAGCAAGTCACACAGACAGACCCAACCGCATCTGAGCAGAAAGGTCCACCCTGTTGAGGGAATGAATATTTCTGAATAAGAATCCACCTGGCCGCTGGGATCCGGGAGCACGTGTCCCCATAGCAGGGTGGAGGAGTATGGCATTTTTATGCTCCAGTCTCAGAAGACTGTTCTGTTTCTGGGACAGTTATCAGATTCCACCGGGTTCAAGAAGAGGGGACATTAGAGGACCTGGGCGACTCAGTCGGTTAAGTGTCTGATGTCGACTCAGGTCATGATCTCACAGTCTGTGAGTTCGAACCCTGTGTCGGGCTCTGTGCTACCAGCTCAGAGCCTGGGGCCTGCTTCAGATTCTGTGTCTGCCTCTCTCTGCCACTTCCCCACTCATTCTCTGTCTTTCTCTGTCTCTCTCTTTCTGCATCTGAAAAATAAACATTAAAAAAATTTTTTTAAAGGAGAGGAACATAGACCTCATCATTCAATGCAAGGTGTGACAAGGTCATTTGGTAAAAAGACCACATGCAGTTGGAGATATTGATATGGATATCCCTGGAAAATGCTATCTGCAAAACAAAACAAAACAAAACAAAACAAAACAAAACAAAACAAAACAACAAACCCACAACAGTGTTTCAAAGAGACAAGCCCTGTCTTGGCACTCTGTGCTTTGTGTGCTGCAGCACACTCTCAGAATCCTGAGTGGCGGTGGGTACCATTTCGTACGCAGAAGAAATTATTTCCTCCAAAGGGAATGAGCTCGTTTCCAGAGTGTAAGTTTCTACCTGGACACTGAGATCTGTCGTGGCTTTAAAAGGGACTACATTTCTTTCTGGGAGCCCTGACTTGCCAGCGAACACATGTGGTGGGCAGTGCTTATAACATGGGGCTCCTACAGATCACTGCAAGATCACCCAAAGCCCATGGCTGCTTTCCCAGGCAGGTGAGGGGGCAAAGTGAGAAGAGTGTGCAGATTCTGGTGTAGGCCGCCAGCTTCCCAGGGTGTGACCTTGGGCTCCCCTAGCTTCTCTTGGTTCCAGTTTTCTTATTTTGTGAACCAGGAAGGCAAAGCTTGTTCTGAGGGGTAAGCTGGGCTCATGCACATGAAACACTGGAATTGGCTCTGGGAAAGCTCTCCACACATACGGACTCATATAAAGATGGTGGTGGCTGATAGGCACTGGGATGGAGACACAGCAGAGAACTACTGGGCATTTGCCATAGACTAAAGGCTTATGCCTCCACCAATTCATGTATGGACACCCTAATGCCCAAGGTGAAGGCATTAGGAGGTGGGGTGTTTGGGAGGTGATTGGAGCCCACAGGACTGGGATTAGTGCCCTTACAAAGATGGTCCCAGGGAGCTCCTTAACCTTTTTCTGCCCTGTGAGGACACAGTCAAAAGATGGCCACCTATGAAGAGGAAATAGCCCTTTGTCAGATTGTGGATTTGCTGGTGCCTTGATCTTGGGCTTCCAGCCTCCAGAACTGTGAGAAATAAACTTTCTGTTGTGTACAAGCCCCCTGTGTATGTTGCTCTGTCATAGCAGCCGGGACAGACTAAGACAACGTTTATGCATGGCAAAGAGCTGAGTCCTGATTTCCACACGTTGACGCAAGTCTCTGTAGGGCTGGGTGGACAGATAACATTTCTATTCTAGGTTTCTTTTAAGGAAACTGGGTTTCCTGTTTTGCCTGAGAAGTGAAGATAATTGCTCTTCTCCACCGGACAGGGTAGAATAGAAGGTATTTGAAGTGATTCTGGATACCAAATATTTATTTGGAGTAGCAGAGAAATTACTGGAAGATGAAAATACTTTCTACAATGTCTGAAGCTTCTTTCTATGTCATTTATTGCCTAAGTAAAGAAAAGCTAAACTCTATGATTTCCTTTTTTTATGTATATCAGATAACATTTTATATACTACTTCCTTTCACTCAAAGTATAGCAATTCATCCTTTTATGTCAGTACATGTAGATCTATGTGGTTGTTTTCATGGCTGTATGGAATTCTACCACAGGGACATATCTATAGAGGGACATTTGGTCTGTCTTTGGATTGTTTTTAATTTTTTCCTATGAAAAGTATTGTATGATTATCTTTGTACATTTGTGTAGATATTCCTCTAGATTATTTGGAAACTTAACACATCCATTAGTATGGCCATCAAAAGTTTTGTAGATATTTTCAAATACCCTACAAAAAACTAAGCCAACTTATAGTCACTCAGTGTTTGAGAATTGACCCCCCCCCCCACACACACACCCATCTTAGCCCCACTGGATATATCAGTTGAGAATTTACATATTCAAATTGTTATGGGGAGCTCTCTATGGTAGATATCAATTCTTTATGATAGTATTTGCTTTTGTCTTTAGTATTAGGAAATACTTTAGTATTGTCTGCAATAATCTATAGGGGTAATCATATAAATAGAATCATGTGACATTTCAGTTTTTTTCCGTGGGTAGCCATGTACAAATCAGTTTAAGTAAATAGAAAAAAATTTTCCCTTTCTTCTGCCTTATCTCTCTTTTATTATATATACAGGTTTAATGAAGACCAATTCTTTTTTTTTAATATAATTTATTGTCAAGTTGGCTAACATACAGTGTATATGGTGTGCTCTTGGTTTTGGAGGTAGATTCCTGTGATTCATTGCTTAAAACATCCAGTGCTCATCCCAACAAGTGCCCTCCTCAATGCCCATCACCCATTTCCCCCTTCCCCAGCCCCACTGTCAACCTTCAGTTTGTTCTCTGTATTTAAGAGTCTCTTATGGTTTGCCTGCCTCTCTGTTTGAAACTATTTTTTCCCCTTCCCTTCCCCCATGGTCTTCTGTTAAGTTTCTCAAGTTTCACGTATGAGTGAAAACATGTGATATCGGTCTTTCTCTGACTGACTTATTTCACTTAGCATAATACTCTCCAGTTCCATCCACATTGTTGCAAATGGCAGGATTTCATTCTTCCTCATTGCCAAGTAGTATTCCATTGTATATATAAACCACATCTTCTTTATCCATTCATCAGTTGGTAATTTGGCTATTGTTGAAAGCGCTGCTATAATCATTGGGATACATGTGCCGCTATGTATCAGCACTCCTGTATCCTTTGGATAAATTCCTAGTAGTGCTACTGCTGGATCATAGGGTGGTTCTATTTTTAATTTTTTGAGGAAGCTCCACACTGTTTTTCAGAATGACTGCACCAGTTTCCATTCCCACCAACAGTTCAAGAGGGTTCCCATTTCTCCACACCCTCACCAGCATCTGTTGTTTCCTGAGTTGTTGATTTTAGCCACTCTGACAGTGTGAGGTCGTATCTCTGTGTGGCTTTGATTTGTATTTCCCTGATGATGAGTGACATTTAACATTTTTTCATGTGTCTGTTGGCCATCTAGATGTTTTGGTTGTAAAAGTGTCTGTTCATGTCTTCTGCCCATTTCTTCACTGGATTATTTATTTTTCAGGTGTTGAGTTTGGTAAGTTCTTTATAGATTTTGGATAGTAACCCTTTATCTGACATGTCATTTGCAAATATCTTCTCCCATTCTGTCAGTTGCCTTTTAGTGTTGTTGATTGTTTCCTTTGCAATGCAGAAGCTTTTTATTTTCATTTTTGTATTTATTTCCTTTGCCTCTGGAGACGTAGAGCAAGAAATTGCTGTGGCTGAGGCCAAGAGGTTGTTGCTTATTTTCTAAGGTTTTGATGGTTTCCTGTCTTGCATTTAGGTCTTTCATCCATTTTGAGTTTATTTTTGTGTATGGTGTAAGAAAGTAATGAAGACAAACTCTTAAAGTCTCTCAAGAAAATAGTAGCTGGGATCATTCTTCCAGATATCCCAAACACATGATATAATTGGTTTTTTGTTTTACTCCCCCAGTGATGTCTCCACAAATCAGATTGTCAGCAGTAACTCCACATCTGCAGACCGCAATGAGAGTCACATGAAGACTGTCATCACCATGGGCCTGTCAAACAGGTTCTGTAACCTTCCCAGATGCTAGATATGGAGCCTACAGTAAAGGAGGAGACTGGGAGCTGTCAGCTGGGTCATCAAGTCGCCAGAGGATAGCATGGTGGCAGCACAGGATGACATGGTCCCCAGAGCCAGTTTCTCTGCAGCTTTGTAACATCATAAGTAAGTATCTGCTACCCCTGTGGAGTATGAGATTTTTGAGGTCATGTAGTTCTGACCTGAAATATGTGCCCCGCGTAGGAGTGCTGCTTGGACTATGAGGAAAGGTGGTAAAAAAAAGGAAAGCTGGTAAAGGCTATGTACGCAAACAAGATCAGGGCAAAATAACATTGGGTCCTGAAGACTTGAGACCAGATTTGTTCTGTGTATTCTATGCCTTGTAGACAAATCCTGAGACCTAAAATCCTCTAGGGCAGGGCTTCTTAAAATGATGTGCATTGATATCTTGGGTTCATGGATAGACTTCAGGCAGCCTTTATTAATCAGGGTTCTCCAGAGAAACAGAACCACAAGATGTATATGTACAGAATGAGATTTATGACAAGGAATTTTTCCACATGCTCAGGAAGGCTGAGAATTCCCAAGATCTACAGCCAACAAGCCAGAAACACAAAAGATCCCAAGGTGTAGTTCAGTCCAACTGGGAAGACCTGACTACCAGGTGTCAGACCCAGAGAGGCAATGGTCCAAATTCCACTCAAAATGCTGGCAGGCTCCAGGCCCAAGATGAGCCAGTGTTTCACTTCCAGTCCAAGGTCAGGAAAAGACAATGTCCCAGCTAGAAGTCAGGTAGCAAGAGGAGTTCCCCATTACTCAGGAGAGGGTCAGTTGGTTTTTTTAACCTATGTAGGCCTTCAACTGATTGGAAGAGGGTTGCCCAAATTAGGGAGGACAGTCTGCCTTACTTAGTATACCAATTCCAATGTTATTCTCATTCCAAGTCACCCTCACAAACACACTGAGAATGTTTGAACAGATGTTCAAATATTTTCTGACCTAGTCAAGTTGACACATAAATTTAACTCTCACAATTGAAGTCCTTGTCCACTTGACATACTCACACATCTTCTCAAACCATACTTCATCTCCACACAAAGACAATGACAAGGTCATAATTCTTCCTAAAATGATCCAACTAAGCTGTTACAACCAAAAATGCACTAATGCCTTTTCCCACAGAGGAAATAAGATTTTAAAAAATTTTTTTTAAGTTTATTCATTGTTGAGAGAGAGAGAGACAGAGCATGAGCAGGGGATGGGCAGAGAGAGAGAGAGAGAGAGAATCCAAAGCAGGCTCCAGGCTCCAAGCTGCAGCCCAGAGCCTGACGTGGGGCTCAAACTGCAAGATCATGACCTGAGCTGAAGTTGGACACTTAACTGACTGAGCTACCCAGGTGCCCCAGAGGAAATAAGGTTCCTGGGTCATATTTACTCTTGTCCTTGATACCCCCAAACTAAAATACTGTGATGTAAAATAAACAATACCTAAATGTTATGACGCAAAGTCAGCACATCTTATGTGACATGATAAAGAAATAAGAGAGGGAAAAAGACAAAGATATTTTATGCACATACATACACATACGTATTCATGACAAAATAGGAAGGAAACGTTCATGGTAATGACAACCCTCATTCTGGAAGTGGCCACATGGTACTACATATCTAGTATTTATAACTACTTTCTTCCACTGGCTCTGTGAATACTGAAGATGGACCATTCTGCATTCCCTTGACCCTCAGCAAGCACCTGAGCTGGTCATGATTCTTTACCTGGTACAGGACCCCAACCTTCAACCTGGAAATGTCTTAGGCCATAACTAGCCTGCTAGATTGCATTGCTGTAATTTTCTCTTGACTTTAATCACAGAGAAACCTAAGGTATCTCTTGTACTCCAGACATACTCTCCTTTACCTCCATTGTGGAGTAGCAGTGCAATTTTTCCTTGGTAGTGAGGATTATTCACCTCAGGTTGTACTATAGTTCCCTCCTTTGCCTGTTTATTCAAAGGTGTGAAGAACCTAAGCGGTTAGGCATCAGTCTTAACTTTCAGTTCAGTGGAATCATTATGTATGTTCAGGCAGAAGCATTTCTCCCTCTGGAACTAAGAAACCTAGGGCAGTAGAGAATAAGGAGATAAGAACAGGTAGCATAAATTTTACTAGTGGATCACTAGGGGTAATAGTGAGAGCTGTCAGTCCCATATCCACCTCTTGATTCTTGGACCTTGGAAGTCTGGCTATTGGAGAAATAGCACCATATGGATGCTGATTCAGACCACATGCAGCCTGCTAGAGAGCCTTGTCTCAGTCCTGCAAGATATTGTCATGCAGTTTGTGCTGTAACTGAGTCTTCAAAAGGCCGTCATACTATTCTATCAAGCCAGCTGTTTTGGATGTTAGGAAACATGAGAATACCAGGGAATTCCATGAGCATGGGACCATTGCTTTAGTTCACTGGCTGTCAAGTGAGGTCCTTGAACATGGTAATGCTGTGTGGGATACCATAATTATATTGAATGGGTGGTAGTTTTGGCAAAAACATTGTATAAAGTGAAGGCAAATCTATATCCGACTATCTATTGCAGGAAGAACAAATGCTGCCTCTTCCATGATGAAAGGGTCCAATGTAATCAACCTGCCACCAGGTAGCTGGCTGATCACCCTGGAGAACGGTGTCATATCTGAGACTCAGTGTTGGTCTTTGCTGCCAGCAGATTGGGCACTCAGCAGTGGCCATTGCCAGCTTGCCCTTGTGAAAGAAGCCTGTGTTGCTGAGCCCATGCATAATCTCCATCCCTGCTACCATGGCCACTTTGTCCATGAGTCCATTGGGCGATGGCAGGGGTGGCTGTGGAAAGAGGCTGACTAGTATTCACAGAACGGGTCACCCTACCCATTTGATTATTACAAGTCTCCTCTGCTGAGTTCACCCTTTAGTGAGCATTCACACAGGACACAAATATCTTCACACTTTATACCCATTAAGAAAGGTTTGTTCACACACCTTCCTCCCAAATTTCCTTGGAACCACTTATCCAATCATGGTCTTTCCGAGTCTTTAGTCAACCTGCCAAATAATGGGACACAGCTCATAAATCAGAATATAATTCCATGTTTGCTTCCAAGCAAAGTGAACCACCAGGTCTATAACTGGAAGTTCTGCCCCTGGGTAAACTATCTCTTCCCCACTGTCTTTTACAGAGGTCTCAGATAAGACTATAGTGCCACAGCTGTGCACTGTCAAGTGAACCCTACCCATTGTGCAGAACCACCTGTAAACCTGGCCTGAATCTTATCTGTTAATAGAGAACTCCCAGTGAGGCCATAGATGCAGGCTGGGCAAAAGAAGGCAAGGGTGGGGGCCATGGACATTCAGCTGCTCTCTAAAGTCAATTACTCATGTCTTCAGGGCCCACTTGGGCCTAACTGTGCATATAGCACTTCCATCTGATGAAGGGTGTTGATGTGCATGTCCAACTTTATGGCTTTCTTCATCAGATAACATCCATGCTTGCTGGGCAGCCCAGGTCACACTGTAAACTGATGTCCCATGGTTAAATATTCAGACTCTACTAAGGCTTAGCAGCAGGCTAAGACCTCTTTCTCAAAAGGAGACTATGGATTTCTTCCAAAATCCTCAGTGTCTGTGCTCTGGTTCACCTGCAGGGGCCTGTTTAAGAGTCCAAAGAGCACCTCTATCTGCTACTGACTTCAAGCACCATTGAATGTGACCCAAGTGGCAGAACAGCCACATAGTTATTGTACCTGCTACAGAGCTTTCTCTTGTTTCTGAACCTCACTCAAAACCAGCAGTGTGTTTGGTTACTCAGTAAATAGACATGACATGACATCCACAGGAGGAATAGGTTTTTTCCAAAATCAAAGATGCCAAAACCCAAAGGAAGCCTTGTAACTCTTTCTTGGGGTTGGCCAGGGGAAGGAGGCCAGATGTAATAAGGTATCCTTCTCCTTTAAGAGATCTCTCCACCAGGCCCACATCATTGGACACCTAGAAATTTCACAGAAATAGAAGGCCCTTATATTTTTGTGTGATTTATTTCTCACCCTCTAAAACAAAAAATTTCCAATCAGCATATGTCATCAATGCAATAGACCACTGTCTTTGCTAGAGCAAAGAGGGGAAATAGGGATAGGTCCTCTCTTTGTCTGCTCAGATGCCATAACAAAATACCATAGACTGGGCAGCTTAAAGGACAGAAATTTATTTCTCCCAGTTCTGATGGCTGGAAGTTCAAGATCAAGGTGATGGTTGCTTAGGTTTCTGGTGAAAGATCCCTTCCTGTCTTGCACATGGCCACCTTTGTGTTCTGTCTTAAAATGGCCATTCCTTGGTAATGTGTTTGGAGAGAGACAGAAAGAGACAGAGATCAGTATTTCTATATCTTCTTATAGTGCCACCAATTTTATTAAATTAGGACCCCACTCTTACGACCTCATTTAACATTAATTAATTCTTAAAAGCTCTATATCCAAATATAGTCACACTGAGGGTTAGACCTTGAACACCGCTGTTGAAAGTGAGGACTAACATTAGTTTTCTGCAGGAGAAATAGTGTTAGCCATGTTTTTCAGACTTATATTTTACCCAGGAAATTTCCCCTGTGAGGCGAGAATTAGTTTTCTCCCGATGAAAAATGTTTTGTTCATGTTTTCTTCTTAATTTAGTATTCCTGGCTTTAGAACAAGAAAAGTGGTCTGATTTAGCATGTAAAATATTTAGCATTCAAAATATTTAACATGTAAAAATTTTTAAATATTTTTAAAAAAAATGTTGGAATCCTGCAAAAGTCTCAACACAAAGAGTTTCTGGAGTGAAATGAGGAATTCACACTTGTGCACCAGGGTACCACAGAGCTGGCTGGGGCCACAGGCAACTCTGATCTTTCAATAAACTACAAACAAAACAATGATCTGCCATTCCACCATTATGCCTCCATTCCTTAAGTGTGGACGTGAGATAGTGTTCATTCATTTAACAAGTATTTATTAAGGAACTACATGAACGTGATGATCGATCGGTAGGAAAAGGCAGACAATAATCAAATGAATATGTAGTCATTCAGGCTGCTGATTTTGAAATTGAGTATTTCTAGTTTCAAGTCTTGATTCTACTTCTTACTAGTCATGTATAACCTTGGGCAAGTCCTTTCACCTCGCAGAGCCTCCATTTTCATCAGTAAAAGGGGATTAAAAATGCCTGTGTCTACTGGTATCGTAAGGATGATAGAGGATACATTATATAGTGGTCAATATACAATCCCTAGCATGTATCTACTACTATTATTCTTAATGATGTTCTGGAATTTATTAGGGCCCTTAAACCATCAAAACACTTTCATTGCGGACATGTTTTAGATATATCACTGAAGATTATAGAATTATCTGACAACACAGAGAAATAACAGAACATGTGACAAAGCCTTGAGGTTTGAGGAGGGCAGAGCACCTTGTCATAGGACCAGCAGAGATGGACAGAGGATTAGCAACACAAGGCCACAAACACTCACCTGGGGCCATTCCAACACGCTGCCTCAGGTGTGCTCTGTGCTCGAGGTTGGATGGAGAGTGAAGGACTAAAGTGCCCTTCGAGTCTCTCAGTCAAACTGGCTTCCATCATCAAAGCTTTCTGCCTTGCATTTCCCTGCTTGTTGAGCCCCCAAATGTGCATGACACACTGAAATAGGTCACCTGTGGGCAGATTTTTGGGTAAAATGCAATGCTGAGTCCAGGCTGCGCTTTGGTGAACTTTGCTCATCAGTGATCCATCTGGGAAGCTGGTGTTCCTCCCCCCCTTTTCTTGCATGTTGTCAGAAAAATGAAAAACAAGTGAAAATGACTTTGTAGGCTTCCGGTAGAGTCAGTCTACAATGGTCCAGGCAAACTGGACTTGCCAGCAGACATGAGTGAAGGATTACCTTAAAATTTCAGTCTCTATGTCCTGGACGTATCCATAATCTAATGGAAATGCAGTGGTTTGCTATAAAAATGAAGAGTACATGAATGTTTCATTACCAAGTGGAACGATCAACCAAACCTGTCACCTGGCTCATGAGCAACAATGTCACACATTCCTTATGTCATGTCCCTGGGGGGAGGGGGCAGTAATGCAAGGTTGCCCTGGTTTGTCTCCTTGCATTACAACCTTCATGAACAAACTGGCAGTGGCTGTTGTGAAGGATTCTCAGAGGGACCTTGGCCCTTGTCCTTCCAGAGTTTTTCTTTCTCTCTCTCTTTCTTTCTTTCTTTCTTTCTTTCTTTCTTTCTTTCTTTCTTTCTTTCTTTCTTTCTCTCTTTTTAAGTTAGAAGACTAATAAAACAAGCAATCATTATGAAGACTTTATAAAGTAGAGATAAGCGAAATGGAAAAGACATGCATCCAAAATCCAGACTACTTTCCTGTGGCCTCTTGAAGCCAGTGGACAACTGAATATAGTCACAAACACTCTCCTTTGGATGATGGTCTTTTCACCATAATAACTCCTATTGCATTGAAGAGATGAATGAACTGAAGCTTGGAGAGGGTTGGCACCTTCCTCAGCTGGTGAGCAGGGAGCCAGGGTTTGATCTCAGGAGCTGTAACTCCAGACAAGGCAGCACACAGGGCTGTACCAGACCCGCGATTGAAGGCTGGCCATCAGTAAAGATCATTAAAGACAATTGCACAGTACAATAGCTAGTGTTTTATGCTGCAGTCCTGGGGACAGCAACCAAGGCACCACAGTCCTCCCTGGGGCCCCACATCATTACCCCTGGCACAGTCCCTAACCCTCTGTCACTGTGTCCATTCAACATTTCTGGAAAGTGCCTCCTGTGTCTGTGACTTGCACTGCCTCATGGGGAGATCTTCCCTTCTCCCCCCGGGAACCACAACTCTCTTCTCCTAGCAGAAGACCTCCCACTCCTGAGTTCTTTCTTCTAGAGCAGGTCCTGGGTGCCATTGTCAGGGCTGAGGGGAGACTGTATCAGATGCTGAGAGGGGTCCTGTAGCCACCTGCAGACCTGTGTCATGTGTGTCACAGGGTAGTGGTACTGTCTGAAATGTCAGTGTTCTTTTCCCATTTGCGTTCCATTTCTAGGGACTGGTCCTCTCTATGGCTAGGGACATCCTTGTCTCATGGAAAATGAGGATTTCAACAGCAGGAATGCAAAGAGGAAAAGAGTCACTTTTCAGCACTTGACGTCTCATTTAGAATTCCTGAGTCCAAGGGCTCTGAAAGCCAAGCTTTGAAGACAAAACAACAAACAAACAAACGAACAAACAAAACCAAAAGATTTCCTAATTGCAGGGAGAGAGACTACCTCCTATAAGGTCGCTGTCATCAAGGAATGAAGTGTCCATTGCTTAGTTGAATGAGACAAGAGGGAGAGGGGCAGGGCACAAGGCCACAGAAGTACAAGGTGTAAAGAAAAGATAGATGTCATTGTGTCAAAATGGGAATTACCCCCCACAAACAAAGTTAAAAGACAGTCTACAGCACAGGAGAAAATGTTTGTAATACGCAACACAAAGGGCACATCAGGATCATACCTATTAAGGAGGAAAAGATAAATCACCTCAGAGAGATAAACTAAGGGTATAAGATTACAGTTTGTGGGGAGAAAATACAAATAGTAGATGAAGCCATGGGAGACAGTGAGCCTCCCTGAGGATCAGGAAATGAGAAGAACATGGCCCATCCGTTCTCACTTAGCAGATGCACAATAAACAGCAGTGACTGATCTTTTCAGATGTCCTCAGGTGTTGGGACACGGCCCTCTTCTGCCTGCTGGAGAGACAGATCACAGGACGGCCACAGGACGGCAATGTGGCAGCTCTGTGGACATTGAGCAGTTTAGATAAGCAGGCCCTCTGACTTGCGGGGTCAGCAGGGAAACCTAGATGAGCCTTTCTAAAGTTACATATTGTCTGTAAGAGCAAAAAGATGGGAAGGATCGAAGTGTCCAGCAGTAGGGAGATGGTTGACTGTGGAAAGCTCTTCAGTGGTTTGAGAAAGTTGGGAATTACTTAGAAACCCACTCAGCTTTTATGAGCTTGGAAATCAATCCCTTACCTGGTTTTATACAAAGGCATTCTTCACATCACAATAGAGAAATTGAGGAAGAAATAAATATATTGGCTCCATGCTGAGGCCTTTTGCTTCCACCTAACCTGATGACAATTAACACTGTCTTTACTCTCTGTATTCACTTCCTGTAATGAAACTAACTACCTTCTATCATTATTATTATTATTTGCAAAGAAGGGAAAAGACATGAGAAAAATATGGAGGAAAGTAGGAGATGGTGTGTGGGTCTATAAGATGGGTCCGTGTATCAGTCTGAGGTCCCCAGAGAAACAGAACAGAGTTTAAGCCCTCCACCCCATCTAAACACACACACACACACACACACACACACACACACACACACACACACACACTGTGTCACAGTCTAGACGCAGCATTTCTTCTTCCGCAGAAACCTCAGTTTTGCTCCTAAGACATGCAACTATTCGGTGAGGCTGCAGGGGTACTGGACACGTTCCCCCAAAGTAAGCGACTGTGGCATATTGGTTGTTTTGAGCTGCAGGCACTTGAGAAGCAGCAGGTGCAGGAAGGACTCTCTGACATCCCCTTTCCAGAAGCAGGTCATAAAATTTCCCTGAGAAAGGTGCTCTGCCATGAGAAAAGATCCAGCAAGAGAGCATCCTGACCAACGGAGGCTGGGAGTCAACACCTAACACATCTATACAAACACAATTCCTAAATAATCCTGTTCTTCCACTAGTTTCGTCCCCTGCCCTACAAAGTATCTCCTTGTCACTTCCCCAAAACTTAACTACGCTTTGCCTTGTCATTTCTTTACAAATTATCAAGACTTCCTCTAAAGGTATAGAAGCTTCCAGCTGTGGTCACTCCTTGGGGTATTTAATCCGATTGTGAAGGCCCCCATGTCAATATAAAAATTTAATACAACTTGGATGCTTCCTCTGATGAATTTGCCTTATGTCAGTTTAATCTCACGTTAGACCAGAGATCTTAAGAGCACAGGAAAACATTTTTCAGCCATGTGTGCTCAGGTGTGTGTTCTGCGTCCTGGCTGGGAACTCGTTCCCCAAGCCCCAGTCTCCTCCACCTGACTTATGTGGATTCCTGTTGCAAAGGGGAACTGTTCTAATGTTGCTGCCCCATGATTTGCACAGTAGAGGCTCAGTGAGCACTTGAATCAGAGGAATCCAAGCAGTCTGGGCAATAATCCAACAGGTGCTCTGCTGTGATGTTACTAGAAAGGTCAGGCTTGGTGCCAACAATCACCTGTACAGGAGGAGATCCTGCCCCAGCCACACAGGGCTTGGGTTGAATGCAGGTGAAATGTGGGCCCCACGGCCCCGTCCTCCAGGCACCTTATAGCAGTCTACACAGCACACAAGCATTTGCAAGGTCAGACAGGAAATATGCTACTGCAGGGAAGATGCCCAGCCCTCTGCACCCCTGTTTGTTCAGAGCTCATGATCTAGACAGGTGGGGCAGGCACAGGGTCCCTGCAAGCTGGTGACACTCACAGGACTGCACCAGGCAGCTGGACCCCAGGGGTCAGCACTGCCCTTCTGAGCCCACCCACCACCATCGTGCCCAACTTGTTCCTTGTTTTTTTTCCAGGTAGGGGTGAGAAATCTTCCCACACTCACCTGTTCACTGGGAAGCAAGCTGGATTACTTTTTGTGGTGAAATATGCATAACATAACAAAATTGATCCCTTTAAATATTTTCATTTAGTGCAGTCACCCTGTTTGTAAACCTCACCACCACCCACTTCCAGAATGTTCCTCATCTCACATTGAACTCTGTCCCCATGAAAACCTAATACCCACTACCCTGTCCTCCCAGCCCCTCAATTTCAACTGTGATGAGGATAATATATTTGGAAGGTTTATGTTCATTTTTTATTCACATTTGTATATGCAACACACCCTTGATTCACCAGAAGCTTCCATTGCCTTGGGAAGTGTAGTAAAGGAGACATGAAAATAAAAGTCAAATGTTCAGGATTTAACTTGAAAAACCAGAGTTTTGAGCTCCTGGCTTTCAATAATAAGCCAGGCTTTATAGATAGATACACTGTCCTTCCAAATGCCAGACGCTCAGGAGAAGCTGGGTGGCACTGAGGACCTCCGACTCACAATCACCTTGTCTTCCACTGTGCACGTCTTCAAGAGACAAAGGAATCCACAAGCAGCACCATAACTAGTTGTCTTAGAAATGTTTACATGGCTATCGTGGATGAGGTCACGTGGAAGGAAGGACAGGGATGGGAAGTTCAGGTGGGAACATGAACACTCTTATGAAGTAAAACCTGCTCTTCCCATTCTCCATCCCAGAGTCTATGGAATAGAGATGCACTGACCCTTGTGTTTCATGACAGGGCCATGGTCTGACATGTATATGACTCCAGGTTTCCTACTAACGCTGGAATCTGTGAGCGCATTTCAAGAGCAGCCAGAATCACTGGTCTTCCCAAAGGGAGGTCCTGCCTGCGGAACACAGGATGAGTTTTACAGTGTCAGGGGACGGGATCCACGTGGGTACAAAATATTTCATGGGCAGGGCCTGTGGGTCTTTCCCTGCATTTCTATGCACAGCACAGAACAAATGCTTCTAGACAAGCCAAACAGCAATAAACCTCAAAAATAAACGTGGTCACTAGTCTTGTGAAATGGAGAAGAAATAGGACCATGGGACGATTTTTTCTTTTTTTTTCAATATATGGAGTTTATTGTCAAATTGGTTTCCATACAACACCCAATGCTCATCCCAAACGGTGCCCTCCTCAGTACCCACCACCCACCCTTCCCTCCCTCCCACCCCCCATCAACCCTCAGTTTGTTCTCAGTTTTTAAGAGTCTCTTATGCTTTGGCTCTCTCCCACTCTAACCTCTTTTTTTTTTCCTTCCCCTCCCCCATGGGTTTCTGCTAAATTTCTCAGGATCCACATAAGAGTGAAAACATATGGTATCTGTCTTTCTCTGTATGGCTTATTTCACTTAGCATCACACTCTCCAGTTCCATCCACGTTGCTACAAAGGGCCATATTTCATTCTTTCTCATTGCCACGTAGTACTCCATTGTGTATATAAACCACCATTTCTTTATCCATTCATCAGTTGATGGACATTTAGGCTCTTTCCATAATTTGGCTATTGTTGAGAGTGCTGCTATAAACGTTGGGGTACAAGTGCCCCTATGCATCAGTACTCCTGTATCCCTTGGGTAAATTCCTAGCAGTGCTATTGCTGGGTCATAGGGTCGGTCTATTTTTAATTTTCTGGGGAACCTCCACACTGTTTTCCAGAGTGGCTGCACCAGTTTGCATTCCCACCAACAGTGCAAGAGGGTTCCCGTTTCTCCACATCCTCTCCAGCATCTATAGTCTCCTGATTTGTTCATTTTGGCCACTCTGACTGGCATGAAGTGATATCTGAGTGTGGTTTTGATTTGTATTTCCCTGATGAGGAGCGACGTTGAGCATCTTTTCATGTGCCTGTTGGCCATCCGGATGTCTTCTTTAGAGAAGTGTCTATTCACTGCTCTACAGTTTTTTTAGATTCTATATTGTTTATTTCTGCTCTGATCTTTATTATTTCTCTTCTTCTGCTGGATTTAGGCTGTATTTGCTGTTCTGCTTCTATTTCCTTTAGGTGTCCTGTTAGATTTTGTATTTGGGATTTTTCTTGTTTCTTGAGATAAGCCTGGATTGCAATGTATTTTCCTCTCAGGACTGCCTTCGCTGCATCCCAAAGCGTTTGGATTGTTGTATTTTCATTTTCATTTGTTTCCATATATTTTTAATTTCTTCTCTAATTGCCTGGTTGACCCATTCATTCTTTAGTAGGGTGTTCTTGAACCTCCGTGCTTTTGGAAGCTTTCCAGACTTTTTCCTGTGGTTGATTTCAAGCTTCATAGCATTGTGGTCTGAAAGTATGCATGGTATGATTTCAATTCTTGTATACTTATGAAGGGCTGTTTTGTGACCCACGATTTTTTTCTAAGATTAAGTTATTCAATTGAAAAAATGTCCATAATTTTGAGACTCTGACTTCCCCAGATTTCAGATTTCTTTCTTTTAAACGCTTGTTTTCTTTCTTTTTCTCTTGGTAGCCAATACAATGTTTAAAACTATTTTACCATGGCAAGCGACTGTGCTGGGAAGCTGTTGCTGTTTCTAAGTGGTCTTACTCTGTGTAACAGAGTGTCAGTCTCCATGTTCTTTGTGAAATTCACACAGTGTGGGAACCTCGGGCACACAGTAGGGCTGCTCAGGTTCTGGAGTCAGCAAATGAGAAGCTCATCTATGTTAAAAACAGCCTCAAACTACACACTTTGGGAACAGAGGTAGTAAAGCTTATTTTTATTTATTTTAAGGACAGTATCTTGTCAAAACGATGAATGGAAGCTAATCCAGCTGGAAGTCCACGTTTGTCCAGTTTATGGGGCATAAGTTAGATGTCACCAGGAGGAACAATCAGATATGGCCACAAATCAGAACATTCTACAAGATAACCAGTTTTGCATGTTGGCCCTGGGGCTGGGTATTCTCTACACAGAAGGGTCTTTCGTGGCTTCCTTGCTATGTACAGCCCTTGTTGACTGATAAGGTCCCCCAGTCCTTTCCCAATGGGAGGCCAGGCAGGGCCCCAGTGGACAGCCGGCTCCCAGGAGCAGAGACATAAGGAAGCTGGAGAAGTGGGGACCTGGTCTGGGTGGCAGGGGGCCTCACAGGGAGAAGAGCCCAGAGCACTAGTGAAGTTGTGTCCCCAGCAAGCAGAGCCTGCAGATGATCTCAGCCCCTCAAACCAGATTAAAGAGGCAGACCCCCACAGACTGGCTAATATTGTTGCAATTCAACGAGCATTCAAATGAGTCAGCAAGTGAGAAAACTCCACGTGTCTGAAGATTCTAAAGTTTACGTTTCAATAAAAAATATCTAACTCGATAGAGGTCTTCCAGATTTGAAAAAAATTCTTAACGCTTCACCCATAATGAGTTTTGAAGCTGAAGGTTTTCTAAACTAATAATAACTATAATATTGACCAACATTTTTGTCTCTCATGATGGTGGGAATATTGAACTTTCTTTCCATTCCTGCTAAAATGTGATATTATAAAAGTTGTTATATGTTGTAAAAAATTATTACAAGGTATGTCAACAGTTCATTAATAAATTCATATTTTTCTAGGAAAAGTCCTCAGGATGCTCTTTCCATCCCCTTGAATATGGCAAACAGGTACTCATGGATGAATCAGTGAGTCTCAAGGTTCTTGCCCAGGAGATCAACTTTTTAGGGCCAGAAAATCCTTTACCTCATGAAAAACAGACACACATACACACACAATAACGCAAACACACACACACACACACATATACATATAGACACACACATATATACACATATGCACTTACACATATGCACACATACAGTTACATATATGCTCACATGCATATATATATATATATACTTATGCACACACACATGCGCACATATGCATACACACTTTCACAGTATACAAATATACATGTACACTCATAACACACACATGCACACACACCACACTACTTTACCATATAAATACTTAGCACAGGAGAATAACTGGCCCCCAAGTGTGGGCAGACAGCCTGACAATTAGTCTGAATTGTAATAATTGAAGGTAAAATTCTGTTTAAAATCTTAAACCCTTTGTTTCAGGGTACAGAGAGAATGGCTTAATCAAACCCTCCGAAAGTCTCTTTAGTTGTAAATTCCTTGATTTCAGGGGGACAAGGCACATTATCCTCCCCAGAGCTGGCCTAAGTACCCTCTCTGTGCCCCTGACAGGAGTCCCGAAGGGTGGAGTCACACCCTCAGGCACCCGGCCAGGCCCCCTCACCAAACATCAGCCCCAAGAGGGAGGGCACATCACAGTCCCACCTCGGGGGAACCTCTGCTGTAGAAACCTGTGCAACTTCTTTCCTGCCCCTCCTCTCTACACCTACACTCTTCTTCATTCTTTAGGAGCAAAGACTTGGCCCTATGAGCAATAGTCACAACCAGCAAGCATCTGAGGCTGGGGTTCTGGAAGATTAGCAACTGTCCCCTGGGTCATTTCCTGCTCCTGCCACACAAATTCCCAGAAGTGCCCATAACAGGGCACTGATCACTCCTTAAAATCCCTTCCAGGTTCTCCTCCATGGCCCTCCCTCCTCCAGGATGTTCAGTGGGGACCTGCACTCCCGTCCCGGTCCTGGTCTGTGTCTGGAAGCTGCTGAGTTCCAGGCTTGAGGTGGTGGAGGCCCCAGCTTCTCAGCAGCACAGGGCCTTTGGTTGCAAAGGTGAAGTCTGATCTTACTCTCAGGTGGCCATCCAAAATATAGCTCCAATCCCTGAAAATAACACCCCCGGACCAACTTTTCAGGCACTGTTGAATTGAGCCTGGTGACCCCCCTGGGTGACCAGGCACATGGGCGAACCGGTCTCTGTGCCCTCTTGTGAGCCAGGGGCTGGCACTCACGATACCTGCTCAGCCATGGTCTGGAGACAATGAGTATGATAACCATGCACCTAACAAAGAGTTTGGCTCAATTAAGTCCTCAAAAATCCAAAGTCCGGACAAGACTGTGATGCCACCTCACATATAGATTCAAACTGGGGGAAAAAATGGAAAAACAAATAGAAAACAGTCAAACAAAATTTTTAACTCTTCC
The DNA here is from genome assembly GCF_027475565.1 of Acinonyx jubatus. Taxonomy (NCBI): domain Eukaryota; kingdom Metazoa; phylum Chordata; class Mammalia; order Carnivora; family Felidae; genus Acinonyx; species Acinonyx jubatus. Next base: position 65,100,218 of record NC_069391.1, read on the forward strand.
TCCTCTGATACCACTTTAGATGTTTCCCTAAAGTAACAAATCTCAAATTCTTACAAAGTGCATTGGATCATGTTTTCTATCTCAGCCCTTTTTGGGAGCCCAGCTTCTCTGCATACTCTGAACACAGTGGGTAATTTTGCATATTCCTCTGCAAGCTTTTCTCTCACCTGGTTATTTTTAACTTTCAGCTTGATGGTTTCTTTTTTACTTTGTTTTTAAGAAATTGTGGTAAGAGAGACAAACCTCAAAATTAGTCGTTTTAGCACATTTACCTGTGGGGTGCAGGGGTAGCCAATCCTGTGCACCCTCAGCACCAGCCTTCTCCAGAACGTTTCTCATCTTGCAAACCTGGAAACTACTCCTCACAAAGGCAGTCATTTTCAGCCTCAGGTCTCCCAACCTCCCTCAGGTTTTACAGCCTGCCTGCCATCTAGCAGCTGCTTGCACAGGTACAGCCAGGCTGGCCCTTGGTGTTGGAGGGGCTCTCCCAGGGTCACGCCATCCAGGTTTAGTGACAGCCCCGTGGACTCTGGACGTTGATGAGTCTCATTTGGCTGCAGGGGCTGAGCCATGTTCTGGTTTCTTCCTCCTGCAGGGGGTGGAGCCAGCTACGCATGGTGGGACTTCACCAGACAGTTCCCACCTCACCTGATTTCAGGAACAGAACACCCTGAAGGCCCCCCTGGCCTCTCCCCCGAGGGCTTTCCCAGGATGGGGCAGTGAGCTCAGTGGTCCTTAAGCCTTTCGGGTTTGGGTTATATGCCTCGTTGTTTAACTTTAACATTCCCGGAGCCCAGGCAGCCTCACATGCTGTTGAACACGTGCCAGTCCCGGCACCTGCATCTGAGAAAAGTAGACAGACTCTTGCCATCCTTTGCTTTTCTTTGCCCAGAGCTCTTCTGGTCCCTTCCCTGTTAACAGAACTCTCCCCGTGGGGAGGATGGCTCCTTTCCCAGCACCGCCCTGGGGCCCTGGAGCCCTGGGGCCCTGGGGCCAGGCCACCAGGGAACTCCATCTCCCCACCCCTTGATGTTTATGCAGGCCCGCTCCAGGACCCACGCTGGGCCAGTCAGAACCTTCTGTGGAGCTCTGCACACAGAGAAAGACAGAGACAACCCTGACTTCTGGGTTCGGGCAGTGTGGTGCCACATCCCTGTATGTGAGGGTCTCTTTGAAGCAAGAGAGAGAGCCATCGCCATTCAGGAGAATGTTGCCATGAGAAAAGAGCATCCACTCTCCTAAAGAAGGGACGCCCTGAAAGGTGGACCCCATGGACGGCCTCTCCCAGGCGTGCCTGTCATTGGGCTTCTACTTAGGGTCGGCTAATGGGGGGCACTGCACGGGCTGGGGGAGATTGGGATCACGTGTTTCCTCCCCCATCACTCAGTGCTGCTTCTCTGACTCCAGCTGTGTGTCTGTGACTCTAAATTCTTGAGCAGCTTCACCCCTGGGCTCCAGCTTCCCCAGGAAAGGATTTATCCCTGTGTCTTTCTGCCCCAGGGGAGGTAATGTCTTCCTTCTGTCCCAGCCTCCAGATGCCTCACTGTCTCTTGGGTCTTCCTGTGAATTTTGCCCATGACTCTGCCTTTCATTAATGTCCCCACCAGGACCCTGACTGATGTGGATCAAGCACTACCACTCAGGTCCGAGAGACCGTTTTTTGTCAAAGGCAACAAGTGCTCACAGGAGCTGTCCGTGGTGTTCAGTGCCGCTGAGTGTCCCAGTGAGAAAGGTCTTCCTTTATGGAATCCCCTCCAGGGCTTTCGGTCACTCTAGGGGCAGGTCTCAGTTTGTGGCCTGAAGTTCATCCCGGCTAATCTCCCCTGTTGAGAAAGCAGGACTGAGCAACTGCACGTACCAGATGTCAGTCCCGTGGTTGGCGGTTCACGCAATATTTCTATCAATGGCAGCAATAGTGCTTTTCCGTTACGGGAAGGATATTAACGATCCACTTTTCAAGTCCACGTCTGTTAGTAAATGGAAATAATGGATCAATTTTGAAATATCACATGAATATTTATGGTGAGACCTGTGAGGTTAGCTGGAAACACGATTTGGGTCCCTTGCGTCTGTACCTAGAGCCTGGGGGCCCCAGGAGTGGTGCCCATGGACCCACGGCCCCATTACTAACACGTCTGCCTGTCTCTCCTCCATTGTCTTGAGGGCAGAGCTAGTCTGTCTGCCTCAGGGCTGGGACTTGGGTGGTGAGAGGCGGTTCCCCATAAGTGCACTGGGGGAGGGACCCGGGGAGCTGAGATACAGCTGTAGTTAGCACCTTAGGTTTGCAGGGAATAGTAACACACATTGCAAAGTCCTGAAGAATTGACCATTTCCCCCGGGCTGCCTGACTTTCACAGTCGGTGAGCCAAACACAAAGTGAGCCCTTGCATAAGAGCAAAGATTTCAGACTGAGGACAAGCCCAATGGGAAAATTCAAGGCAGGAAAGAAAAAAGCAGGAACAGTTACACTTAAGTGAATAGGTCTCTCTGATTATACAAGTAGGACACTTGGCCAATAGAAATGTAAAGAAGAAATGACGCAACCCGCAGTGGCAACGTGGTCCCCGTCACAGTGTGCTTCTCTGCAGACTCTTAGTCCAAGTGGCGAAGGCTCTCAGGTTTCCCGAGAAGGGGCCTGTCCACTCCCCGTGGCATCAGACCTGTGTCCTGGACAAGCACCGTCAGGGATGGACTGTCTCAGTGGCACCACGGCCTCCGGCTTCCTAGGAGCAGACCAGATTTGCCAAATGAAAGGCATTCTGGCACCTCCTGCAGGAATTTTTTGTCGGGAGGATAAAATATTGGGACAGAGTTGTACACAGTATTACAAAATAATGATTTCATGTGGAGACATTAAAATTACAGAGGGAAAACATTAATTTTTGCTAACTGCTGGCCCCTAGTGGCCTGATGGAGAAGTCCCTTTGCAAGCTGGGCAGAAGACCCTCCCTTGTGCTCCTCTCTGGGGACAGAGGGCAGCAGCCCTCTGCAAGAGGCCTAAATACCCAACTTGTCCAGTGACATCTCTTCAAGTGTGAATGTTGGCAGCAAATCCAGTTTTCCTCCTCCCTCCCTCACCCATGTGCACAGCACTGCCAGACCCTGGGTTTCAGCCTCTGCCTTCGTCACAGGCACATTATGTCTCTGAGCCCCGGGTTACTTCTCCCTGAAGGGGGTTTATCACACAAGCTCACCAAGTCGGGAGAATCCAGTGAGATGACATGTGTGTGGCACCTGGACCAGGTCAACAGCCTCCCCAGGAGACTCGCGGCATCGCTGTGCTGATTGCAGCTGGGGCGGCTTCTGGGTCAAAGGGCACATCCTCCTGACAGAACCTTCTGTCACCAGGCCCCAAGTCCCAAGTCTCCCTAAGCAGTGGCTGAAGGATGCTGCCACACACAGTGACACTTATGGACAATCCCACCACCCTGAGCCGCATTTTATCAAGAATCTACTTGCAGATACTTCAAGTTAGGGAAAATCGATGAGAAGGAAGATGAATGGAGACATGACTTCTGAGGGGTGAGGGGTGAGTAGCAAATAACATTTCTCCCTCCCCAGGAACCATGTGTCACTTGATGTGTGGCTGGTTCAGGGTAACTCCTAGGCTCCTGGAGCATAATCTTCATTACCCATGAGGACCTATGAAATTTCCAGGTAACAGATATAAACAGATTTCTTTGTCTCTCTATCTCTGTCTCTCTCCCTGCCTATCCTTGTCTGTCTGTCACCAATCTTTGTCTCTGTCTCTCTCAGTCTCGGTCTCTCTCTCTCTCTGTCTCACACTCAGGCACACAAGTTCTCATCCTATCCTGCCTCCCCTGTGGTTCAGACTGGAATAAATTTAACCCCACAGCAGGGAGCTGGCTCCCTCTAGGGGGAACAGCAGGAATTGTGAGGGAACTTGACCTACAACTAGAAGCACTGGCCTGGTCCATATTCAGAGTCTGAGCCTAATCATTAAATCAGGAAAACTGCTGCCCTCAGAGAAGATGTAACCCATCCTACATTTATAAATCAAATCAAAACTACAGAAGAAGATGGAAAATGCATGTATGAGATTGCCTTTATGCTGAAGTCATCACTAGGCACTGGCAAAAGAACCAGATGCTTCATGAACTGCCAGCTGTGTTGCAAGGGCAGCCCGCTTGGTCCCTCCAGGCTTCAGTGAAATTGTGGAGAGGTACCCTGTAGGCTCTCGTGTGGACATCTATGAGGTGTCACATTTTGTCCAGTGCTCTGCACACACTTGGTGCTCAGAAAGTAGTAGCAATATGTATGAGCAACATTGTAGACATCAATCCAGTTTGGTATTATTTCTTCCCAAAGTAGCAATTCTTCTGTGTTCACAAAAAATAAGTGGAAAGGGCATGTTAACCTCAGTAAACTGTCCCCTGTTCCCAACAAATTCAACTCAGATGTCCTTCCTCATGGAGAGAGGGATCACATAGAAACACCATGTATAATACCATTGTTTTTGATGTGGCTACAGATATGACACTATGTGATATCGTGTACACAAGTGATTTTGAGTCATAAATTGAAATCAATACTAGGCTATATTCTTATTTTCCCAGATGTAATTCCCTTGCTTGGTGTGATTCAGCAGAAACAACATCCCAGATGACACAATTTCCACATGCTCATCTCAGGTGGCTCTCCCTGGGGAAGGACAGGCAACCCTCAGTTTTGGGTGTGAATCCACACATAACTGTCTGCTGAAAGTAGAGGAATGTAGCAAAACTTGTCTACAATGAGGCTCCGTGTGAGTGGACAATCCCAACTTGAAACCTCATTACAGAGCATTCATTCCAAGAGAATCAACTTTGAGATGCATAGGAACGGGATTCCACAGGAACCCAACTGCACTGCTCTCTGCTCTCCAGTCACTGGGTGTGCTTAGCATTCCAAGAAGAAAGCCTAAGAGGAGGTACCATCCTGCACCCAATGTTGGTCTGTGCAATCTGGAAGCTATGCTCATCCAAACTCGTTGTGTCTTCAAGGGCTGAACCCTTCCCAGCCCCCCAAGTAGCTCCCCAAGTAGAACACAACACCATCTGCAATTTGACATTTGTGATTTGCACTTTTGGATATTTGACCGTGATTTCTGTGAGGCCTGTCCTTACTATTGCTGGGACATCTGCAAGTTCAGGCCAGGAAGGGGGTAGACACAGGACCCACAGCCAGGCTGACCATACCTAAGGTCACCAAGGTATGGGGACCCAGGTGACATGAGCCAAGCAACCAAAACAAAGCCAGCACTCCTCCTAGACTGTGACAGGAGACAGCACAAAGCAAGCACGGAGTTGAGAGACAGGAACCAAGAATGAGGCACCTACCTATTGGCTTGGATGACAGGGTGAGGGCAAGAACATGGTGGAGTTGGCAGAGGAGAGTCTGGGCCAGTGTTTTCTGAGGAATCTTCTCAGCAGCCCACACTTGACAGATCCCTCCAGGGTGGTTTTCCCAGACCCCAAGGGGCCCAACAATTGCAGTTTGATTCCAGCCTGGAGGTTCTGTGAGGGTCACAGCTACTGGAGGAAGGGTTCTCAGTGCTTATCCTGAACACAGGTGACAGAAGGTGTGTTACAGAAAAAGGCAAGGCCCTGAGCAGATTTTAAATTTTGCTCCAGGTTCAGAACTCCTGCCTGGTCTGTGATTTTTGTGATAAGAACTTTTAAGAGCTACTCCCTTAGGAACTTTCAAATATGCAATAGAGTGTAATGAACTGTGGTCTCATCCTGTACAGTACATCCTGGGACTTACTTATTTTACACCTGGAAGTGGTAATCTTGTCAGCGATTTTACCCATGTCTTATTCTGTCGCTGCCCTTATGAAAATCAGGTCAGCATGCTGTTGCAGTGTCCGCGTGCCATCCCAGCACTCCAGGATGCACGGGTGTCTGCAGGCACTTCATAGTGACTGTGCACGGGCCCCCATACCTGCCAATTTCACTACAACCCTCATGCCCTGGGCCCTAGCATTTATACACTGCAACACATTATATTTCACTATAGATATTCCCTTTGATGTCTTTGGTATGTCACAGGGAGGCCATTCCATTCACATTTAACATAATCTGTGCAGGTACTTGTCACCTGTGAACTCCTCCCCCTGCCCAGTGCTCTGTAGAACTTGACGCTGTCCTTATTCTAGCTTCTCCCTTAGCTGCAAATTCCAATAGGTTCAGACACAAAGCCCTGCAGGGGAGGGAAAGGGCTGGGGGAGCCTGCCAGTAATTCCCCTGAATTGTGACCCAAGTCAGCGCAGAGGCTGAAGATGTTCTCTTGTGACACAGTCACTCATCCCAGAGCTGCCCACCAGGCAGGATGTCTCCCTGATGCCATGTAGTGTTACAGATAAGCGCTTGACCCCAGAAGCAAATCTGCCTCCCACCCCTCTAATTTAACCTTCAAAGCCTGCCCTTTCCCCTTCCCTTTAAGTCAGTCCCTGGTTCTCCCTCCCCTGCAGGGGAAGCATCTGAACTGCAGTCACCATGTCCTGTGACCAACACCGTCCATTAGGAGTATCTCATCAAGTGGAATAAAACATTCTCCACCTAGTTTGTAACACACAGCTTACTAACATACCGAATCTTTTGAGGGCACTGGTGTCCTCTTCTCCTGTGACAGGGGAAAGGCAGAAACCTAATTCTGGCTATAATTGTACCACCAGGTGCCGGGGGACACTGTGCAATAATTGACTTGTGGCCCTTTCTGTTTTGTGTGCTGTTGATCTTGGCACCTTGACTTTGGCCAGCACTTCTGTCCAGTGTGCAGGATTGAGGGGATCCCCTCCGCCTGAGGCCCTCTGGTCCTTGCACTCTGAAGACCCTAGAGGCATGGTAGCCATGGCACACTGCTGAAGCCCCAGAGCACTTCCAGAAGCCTCTCTGACCCAAGGCTGGCTTGCTCCTGGGCAGCTGAGGGAGGGCATGTCTGTGCCCCGCCCAGCACTGCCCTCCACTGACTCCAGCTCACTCGTTCAAATGACCTTGAAGGCAGTGCTGGTGAAAAGCTGCTCAGTCTAAAGGGAGACAAACTTAGAAAACACAACCATTCTGAAAACTCCCAAGATGCACTTTGGAACTTTTCACAAGTTTAAAAAATATACATAACTTTGAAAAGTACACAAGCTTCTAATATCTGAAGTTCACACATCAGCCAGCTCTTCCTGGTTTCCCTCACATCGGCACCTGCACATGTTCTCAGAGTCTTGGTCTGAACTCCCAGGACAGTGTGGACAACAGGCTGAGCGAGCCTGGCATGGTGAAGCAAGATGACAGTCACAAGGAGTCCTTTCTAAGGGATGTTCAGAGACCGACTGTGGCAGACTGCATGTTCCAAAGACAGCCCCAGCCTTGTCTTCATCCCACACGCCCCTCTGCTCAGTGGCCTTGGCTCTCCCCATCATGAGGTAGGGTCTCAGCCCGTCTCCGGGTCCCTGGGCCATCCCTGGTGACAGGCTCCAAATACCTGCAGGAGTAGAGTCTCACCAAGGACCAAGGTCAGGCCATAGGAGTCTGGGGCTCCTTGTGAGCGTCCTGGCACACCTGTTGTTGGGACTTGAACTCAGAGACGCCTTCAAACTGTGGGAGCCCAAGCAATGGGGAGGGCTGGGCAAGCGCTCTGGTCACCAGCCCAGGATGAACGCCCCGCCCACACCTGCATCTAGGACATCCCACCAGTGGGCCTGCGTGGACACCAGACTGTCCCAAGCAACAGGGGGTTCCAGCTCTTGGAGAGACTTCCAGGAAGAACCATGCCCCTGAGCCCAGGTGGGAAACGGGAGAGACGATTTTTGACAAAATCACAGAGCTGCGAGGATTCCGAGAGTGTGTTTACATTAACAGATAACCAGTCTCTCCATTGCTTCCCCAGTCGTTCCCCCCTGTCCTAAAACCCTCGTGTGGACCCAGCCTCATCTCCCCACACCCTCACCTCACTCTCTTTCCATGTTCTCTAGATACACTGTCTCTTTTCTCCAGGGTTCTGAGTCCGAGCCTCTGCTCAGACACCCCTCTTTTCTCCTGTCCCCCTGACTGGCTCCTCTGGGTTCTCATCAGACACCTCTTCCTCCTGCTGTTCTGAGCTACCTCCTCCCCCTCCCAGGACCTGCTCCTCCTGGCAGTTGGGGATGTGCCTTCCACCAGGTGATGGCTGAGACCCAGCAGGTGCTGCATCAGTTCTGGTTGTTCCAATACAGTTTCCCCCTGGCAGAAGGGATTCTGCTGGGGAGTCCCCACCTCTCCTGTGACTGCCCCTGACAGCACTGTCAGGAAGCCCACAGAATTTCCCTGCACACACCACATTTGTCATTTTAGGTTAAACAGTTGGAAATGTAAGCGTCTAGGAGGGAAGTCTCATGGAGGGTCCTTCTGGCATGACAAGTGGCCCAGTCCAAAGGGACTTGTCTCAAGGTGCTGGAGGTCTTGTGGGCTGAGACCTGCTGTCTTCCACCTCATGTGCTCATGACCTGTTACGGGGTCTATTAACTACAACTTACATCTTCTCCTCATGCTTTCTGAGTGGGAACATGAGTCAATTAACCTGCAGAGAGAAAATGGAACTATGTGCTTCTTTAGCCTGCGAACAGTAGGCAGAATGTCTTCTTTTAATCAATTCCGGGCTTGAGTAGCTGGGTGTAAATTAGGCCTCAGATGATCACTTTGGATGTCCTCACTTGTCTGCCACCTCTGAGGCCCCAGCTCTATTTTTGAAGCTGGCCTCATGTCTGGGGTTTACCCTTAACCCTTGTGGACCCAAGATACACATTCCTACAACCCACTGCATCCGGTTCTTCCTCACCCGCAAAGAGGTTACATGATCTTCTCTGGCATTTGGGGAAGATGCACCTGAAACTGACCGTGACATCTGTCCTGTACTTGGGTGGGTTGTAACCATTTGGGGTCAAATGACCATGATCTTTAAGGCACTATTCTACCTTGGAAATTCAATGTATGTATGTTCACTTTTCTAACATGTCAAGTTTTTCCTCATTGAAAGAATGTACCTTTGTCCTTACAGATCATTGTTCATATTTTGCTCTATTCAAGCGTTGGGACAGACACAGCCAAAGGGCAGCTGCCATGACATGTGCCTATTTACAACTACAAGAACCAGACACCATCCAGCATTCTCCTAGTGGGCCACTGGCACATTCAGTCACTGGCACATTGGTTCCTAGACACCAATAGCATTTTTAACTCTATGAAAATTTAATTAATTAAAAACTTACCCTACTTCCACTTTGAAATGTCTTTATTTTAAAAGGAAAAACTTCATACATCATTTTAAAATATGCAGTTTTGGAGCACCTGCATGTTCCAGATGGTTGAGCGTCCAGCTCTTCATTTTGGCTCAGGTCATGATCTCAGGGTCCTGGGATCGAGCCCCATGTCCATTGGGTTTCACACTCATCAGGGAGCCTGCTTGAGGATTCTTTCCTCTCCCTCTCCCTCTGCCCATCCCTTTGCACATACACACTCTCTCTAAAATAAATAAATCTTTCAAAATAAGTAAATAAAAATAAAAGATGCATTTTACAAGTTATTTGATAAGTTCATACAAAGCTATTTACAGCAATAATGAGAGAGTTGGGAACATTACCGGCATAAACTGTCACAAAATCAATTCACAACTTGGATCTTCAACCGTTCAAGTATTTTATCTCACACAGTAAGGTCTGGTCACTGTTAAGATAAAATCCTCTTCAGCAAATTCTGTCCCGAGTCAAGCCTTTTCTTACACTATCATCTCACACTGTAGGAAAGCAGGCCCTGGTTCCACAGGGGTTGTCCCGGTCCTTGACCATCAGTATGTAGCGGATGATGTACCCCAGCTAAAAGAACACAGGGTTTGACATTTTACTCAAACAATCAAACAGATTTATCTTCATGAACAATAGTACGTGATACTGAGCAGTGCACCACAGGCCAACACAGATTCAGGAAGAATCAGGAGAGGCCATTCTTGTTCATGGTTGGGTTTTAACCCTGCACAGAATTCTATCCCAAAACCTTTAATGGACTGCAACATGAGCAGGAAAAGGAAACTCTTGGGGCCAGATATGTTTCCAAAATAAGAAAAAAATTTCCATTTCCAATTTAGAAATATAATGGTATCATAATTATATCAATACCCTAGAAAGACTGAGACAGTATCCTTTTTTATAATTTTTTTAAATGTCTATTAATTTTTGAGAGAGACAGAGCACAAACAGGGAAGGGACAGAGAGAGAGGGAGACACAGAATCCGAAGCAGGCTCCAGGCTCTGTGCTGTCTGCACAGAGCCCAAAGAAAGGCTCAGACTCACAAACTGTGAGATTCTGTTCCAAGCTGAAGTTGAATGCTTAACAGACTGAGCCACCCAGGCACCCTGAGTCAGTATCTTAATGTTATCATGAGATAAAAATGTCTGTGTTCGCCCTAAGTGAGGTAAACACTGCTGGGATTTCAGAATTGTGCTCAAAGGGTTTGAGGATCTGCATCCAAGCACTGATTTATAAAGGGAAATCTTTTCAGTTTCAAAGAGAAGTATTTTTGGCATTTTATACTTGTTCTTGACAACCTAAGATTTTTTGTTATCCAATTGTTCTCCTTCAAAGCCATAGCCAACCACCAGAACACTGTGATTCAGGTTTTCACTGCTGCTCTTTGGATCATAGTAGATACCTGGAAAAGGAAAATTCAATGTTGGGTTGAGAACACCCCAGATACACGTGATAGTAACTCAACCTATCAACCATAGTTTGGGAAACATTTCAAAACTTGTTAAAATGACACAAAGGCAGATAATATTTAAAAGACATCTTTTTTGACGATGCTAATAATTTAGGTTCTCATCTAATACTGGAATAAATACAAAGTGGTGCACTCTCGTTTTTAAACAAGTGGATAAGGGCACCTGGGTGACTCACTTGGTTAAGCATCTGTCTCTTAGTCTCTGTTCAGATCACGATCTCACTGTTCATGAGATCCAGCCCCACATCAAGCTCTGTACTAACAATGTGGAGCCTGCTTAGGATTCTCTCTCTCCCTCTCTTTCTCTGCCTCTCACATGCTCATGATCTCTCTCTCTCTTTCTCTTTGTCTCAAAAATAAAGGAATAAACATTTTTAAAAAGTTAAAAAAATAGATACATCTGGGTGGCTCAGTTGGTTAAACCTCTGACTCTTGATTTCAGCTCAAGTTATGATGTCATGGTTCGTGAGTTCGAGCCCCACATCAGCCTCTGCACTGACAGTGTGGAGCCTGCTTGGATTCTCTTTCTCGCTCCCTCTATCTCTGTTCCTCCCACACTTGTGCTGTCTCTCTCTCAAAATAAATAAATTAATTTAACAAATTTAAAAATAAACAACTAGACAAGAGGCATAAACAACCATTTGTGAAAATCTTCTCATTCTACTTTGAGGATGTCAGCCTAAGGAAAAGCACAGAACACAAAATTACTTGAGCCAAGGGCTTTGTTCCAATTTTTTGTAGTAAAATCATTCAGAAAATTTGAAATATGTAATAATTTGTAAAATGGAAAGTAAGGTAAGGTATACTGATAGAATTATGTCATCTTTAAGTATACTTATGAAGTGCTGAAAATATGGGGAATATAGATCCAGTCATGTCAATGGATACATCAGGCACAAATATTACATGTACAGAATGAACAATTGTGTTAAATCCAAACCCAGAAAAATTCTACATTAAATTCTACATACCAAAGAGTCAATCTTGTCATATATCATGGTGGTTTTCCCACTTCTCTGTCCACATTTCTACATAGATAAATGTTTACCTTTTTTCTAGAACTAGAAAGAATATAAAGTTGCATCGATAGCAACAGAGATGGGCCCCACACTTGCCTCTGTGATCATAATCTCCCAGCCCATAGACTCCCAGGAGACAGTCACATCAGCAGCTGAATATTCTGGATTGTGTGAAAGGCTGGATTCATCCTTTCAAAGGGAAAGGGAAAGAGACCTGATCACTATGATCCACCTCCAGGGGAAAATGAGTGCAAGACAGTTTGTAGCTGAATGGTTTTCAATTCAAGTTGGGTATTAAGAATCCCAGGACCTGAAATGCTATTGGTTGTTTTGAAATGAACAGTAGAAGGTGTCTATTTAAATAAGAAATTCATGGTCTACCTGCCCTGAGAAATTTTTCATTCTGGAGAAATCTGTACTATATATAAGACAGCATGTATATCACCACATAGCAGAGATGTAGGAACAGTAATATGGTAATATGAGCAGAGAACTGTGCAAGGCTAACAAATTTTAATGACAGTTCTGAAAGTTTGCAGATACTAAGACTACAATCTAAAATGAGAATATTAAATATGAAATCTCTGCTTCCTGAAAATGCTCAACTTTGATAGGAAGATCAGGAGCTCTGTTTACCTGTGCAGGATAAGGATAGGACCTGTCTGAGCCCAGGACTCCATTCTCCTTAACATACTGGAAGACACAAACCACTAGGCCACCACTGAAGCCTCCATTGCCTTTAGACAGAGAGCAGTCCACCAGGTTCTGCTCACTCAGAGAAACAAGTTTACCAGTTTTCCGGAACATCTGTCCTTCAAGGGCACCAGTTGCACTAAAAACCCAACATAAGCCACAAACCTAATTATAAAGTTCTCAGTCAACAAAACAAATAGCAAGATTTGAGAGCATCCCATACATCTGAAACTCTGTTAAAACATAGCGAACTGCACATTGTTTCTCAGCCTACCATAGCAAGGACATTGATTCCTTTTGCCTTTATTCTTGAGAGGAACCTGCTAAATATTGTCACACCTGATCCTTCACGGGAGTTACATAGCCTTTCTCTCTCCAGTCCACAGATGAAGGGAACTCAGCAAAGAGAGATGCTCAAAATGCTTTCCCCTTCTTGTGCTTCTGGATTTGAGGGCCATTCGTCACATGCCTGAATTCTTCATTGGTCTTCAAGAAAAAGGAAATAGAATGTTAACAAGCAGGAGATTTTTTTTTGGTATAGTACCAGGGAGATGAAGCACAAATGGTCAGCAATTCATGCCACACTCACCATGTCACCAATGTCACTCATTGCCATCATGAAGCTATGTTTCCCTTGGTCATATTCCTGATTGTGCTGTTCAATCATTTTTTTATTCCTGTCACTCACTCCTCTCCACCCTTTTTCATCCTGCAGAAAAACAAATAACCTATCATCTTTATTTCTTCTTGTGTGTGTGTGCTAAAGATCTAATTTTATTTTATATTTTAATTATCTTTTATATAATTCCAAGTTAGTTAACCTGCAGTGTAATAATGATTTCAGGAATACAATTTAGTGATTCATCACTTACATATAACACTCAGTGCTCATCCCAACAAGTGCCATCCTTAATGCCCTGAACCCATTTCGCCCATCCCCACCCTTAACACCCCACCAACAACCCTCAGTTTGTTCCCTGTATTTAAGAGGCTCTTATGGTTTGTCTCCCTCTCAGTTTTTATCTTATTTTTGCTTCCCTTCCCCTATGTTCATCTGTTTTTATTTATTAAATTACACATATAAGTGAAATCATATGATATTTGTCTTTCTCTGACTGACTTATTTTGCGTGACGTAATTCACTCCAGTTCCATCCATGTTGTTGCAAATGGCAAGATTTCATTTTTTTGATCCCCAAGTAATATATTCCAGTGTGTGTGTGTGTGTGTGTGTGTGTGTGTGTATACATACATACATACATACACACACACATATATATATGTGTGTGTGTGTGTGTGTGTATACATACATACACACACACACACACACACACACACACACACACACACACATATATATATATATATATATATATATATATATATATATACATACACCACTTATTCTTTATCCATTCATCTGTCGATGGACTTTTGGGCTCTTTCCATGCTTTGGCTGTTGTCAATAGTGCTGCTATAAACATTGGGGTGCATGTGCCCTTTCAAATCAGCACTCCTGTATCATTTGGGTAAATGCCTAGTAGTGCAATTGCTGGATGGTAGGGTAGTTCTATTTTTAATTTTTTAAGGGACCTCCATACTGTTTTCCAGAGTGGCTGCACCACTTTGCATTCCTACCAGCAGTGAAAAAGTGTTCCTCTTTCTCTGTCTCTTCACCAACATTTGTTGTTGCCTGAGTTGTTAGTTTTAGCATTTCTGACTGGTGTGAGATGGTATCTCATTGGGGTTTTGATATGTATTTCCCTGATGATGAGTGATGTTGAGCATTTTTTTCATGTGTCTGTTAGCCATCTGGATGTCTTCTTTGGAGAAGTGTCTATTCATGTGTTTTGCCCATTTCTTCACTGGATTAGTTGTTTTTTGAGTGTTGAACTTGATAAATTCTTTATAGATTTTGCATACTAACCCTTTATCTGATATGTCATTTGCAAATATCTGTCAGTTACCTTTTAGTTTTATTGATTGTTTCCTATGCTGTGCAGAAGTTTTTTTATCTTGATGAGGTCTCAATAGTTCATTTTTGTTTTTATTTCCTTTGCCTTCAGAGACATGTTGAGTAAGAAGTTGCTGTGGCCAAGGTCCAAGAAGTTTTTGCCTGTTTTCTCCTCGAGGATTTTGATGGCTTCCTGTCTTACATTTAGATCTTTCATCCATTTTGAGTTTATTTTTGTGTAGCATGTAAAAAAGTGGTCCAGGTGCATTCTTCTGCATTTCGCTGTCCACTTTTCCCAACACCATTTGCTGAAGAGTCTGTCTTTATTTTATTGGATATTCTTTCCTGCTTTGTCAAAGATTAGTTGGTCATGTTTGTGGGTCCATTTCTGGGTTCTTTATTCTGTTCCACTGGTCTATGTGTCTGCTTTTGTTCCAGTACCATACTACTGTCTTGATTTGTATTTTAGCTTTAGTTTTGTATTATAGCTTGAAGTCCAGAACTGTGATGCCTCTGGCTTTGGTTTTCTTTTTAAACATTACTTTGGCTATTAGGGGTCTTTTCTGGTTCTGTACAAATTTTGGAATTGTTTATTCTAGCTCTGTGAAGAATGCTGGCATTATTTTGATAGGGATCCCATTGAATATGTAGATTGCTTTGGGCAGTATCGACATTTTAACAATATTTGTTCTTCCAATCCACAAGCATGGAATGCTTTTCCATTAGTTTGTGTCTTCTTCAATTTCTTTCATAAGCTTTGTATGGTTTTCATTGTATAGATTTTTTTACCTCTTTGGTTAGGTTTATTCCTAGGTATTTTATGGGTTTCAGTACAATTGTAAATGGTATCAATTCCTTGATTTCTCGTTCTGTTTCTTTATTATTGGTGTATAGAAATGCAACCAATTTCTGTACATTGATTTTATATCTTGTGACTTTGCTGAATTCATGTATCAGCTCCAGCAGTTTCTTGGTGGAGTCTTTTGGGTTTTCCATGTAGAGTATCATGTCTTCTGCAAAGAGTGAGCGTTCAACTTCCCCCTTGCCAATTTGGATGCCTTTTATTTCTTCTTGTTGTCTGAGGCTAGGACTTCCAACACTCTGTTGAAGAACAGTGGTGAGAGTGAATGTCCCTTGTCGTGTTCTTGACCATTAAGGGAAAAGCTCTCAGTGTTTCCAAATTGAGGATGATATTAGCTGTGAGTTTTTTGTATATGGCCTTTAAGATATTGACCTATGTTCCTTCTATCCTTACTTTCTTGAGGGTTTATCAAGAAACAATGCTGTGTTTTGTCAAGTGTTTTCTCTGCATCAATGAGAGGATCAGGTGGTTCTTATCCTTTCTTTCATTAATGTGGTATGTTACATTGATTGATTTGCAGATACTGAACCAGCCCTGCATCCCAGGAATAAATCCCACTTGATCGTGGTGAATAAATCTTTTAATGTATTGTTGGAACTTGTTTGCTAGTATCTTGTTGAGAATTTTTGCAACCATGTTCATCAGGGAAATTGGTCTGTAGTTCTTCTTTTCAGTGGGGTCTTTGTCTGGTTTTGGAATCAAGGTACTGTTGGCCTCCTAGAACAAGTTTGGAAGTTTTCTTTCTATTTCTATTTTTTTGAGCAGCTTCAAAAGAATAGGTGTTGACTCTCTTTAAATGTTTGGTAGTATTTCCCTGGAAAGCCATCCTGCCCTGGACTCTTATTTGTTGGGAGATTTTTGATTACTGACTCAGTTTCTTTATTGGTTGTGGATCTGTTCAAATTTTCTATTTCTTCCTGTTTCAGTTTGGTAGTTTATATGTTTCTAGGAAGTTGTCCATTTCTTCCAGTTTGCCCAATTTGTTGGCATATAATTGCTCATAAGATTCTCTTATTATTGTTTGTATTTCTGCAGTGTTGGTTGTGATCTCTCCTCTTTGATTCATGGTTTTATTTATTTGGGCCCTTCTCTTTTTCTTTTTGATCAATCTGGCTACAGGTTTACAGTTTTGTTAATTCTTTCAAAGAACCAGCTCCTAGTTTCATTGATCTGTTCTACTGTTTTGTTTTGTTTTGTTTTGTTTTGTTTTGTTTTTTTATATCATGGCTTTCTGCTCTAATCTTCACTAATTTCCCTTCTTCTGCTGGTTTTGGGCTTTATTTTCTGTTCTTTTTCAATCTGTTTTAGGTGTAAGGTTAAGTTGTATATCTGAGACCTTTCTTCCTTCTTTAGGAAGGCCTGGATTGCTATATACTTCCCTCTTATGACTGACTTTGCTGCATTTCAGAGGTTTTGAGGTGTCATGTTTTCATTTTCATTGGTTTCCATATACTTTTAAATTTCCTCTTTAATTTCTTGGTTAACCCATTCATTCTTTAATAAGGTATTCTTTGATCTCCAAGTATTCTTGGTCTTTCCAAATTGTTTCTTGTTGTTGATCTTGAGTTTCATAGCATTGAGATCTGAAAATATGCAAGTCATGATATCAATCTTTTTGTACTTGTTGAGGGCTGATTTCTGAGGCAGTATGTGATCTATTCTGGAGAATGTTCCATGAGAACTCGAGAAGAATGTGTATTCTGCTGCTTTAGAATGAAACATTCTGAATGAATCTGTTAAGTCTATCCGGTCTAGTGTGTCATTCAAAGTCATTGTTTCCTTATTAATTTTCTGCTTACATGATCTGTCTATTGCTATAATTGGGGTGTGGAAGTCCCCAACTATTATGGTATTATTATCCATGAGTTGCTTTATGTTTGTGATTAATTGATTTATATATTGGGTGCTTTCATGTTGGGTGCATAAATATTTACAATTGTTAGATCTTCTTAGTGGATAGACCCCTTAAATATATTATGATGCCCTTCTTTATCTCTGGTCACAGTCTTTATTTTAAAATCTAGTTTGTCTTATATAAGTATGGCTGCTCCAGCTTTCTTTTGACAACCATTAGCATGATAGATGGCTCTCCATCCTCTTACTTTCAATCTTATAGTTTCTTCAGGTCTAAAATGAGTGTCTTGGACTCAACCTATCGATGGGTCTTGTTTTCTTATCCATTCTGATGCTTTATGTCTTTTGATTGAAGCATTTAGTCCATTTACATTTAGAGTGAGTATTGAAAGATATGAATTTAGTTCCACTATATTGCCTGTAGAGTTGGTGTTTCTGGTAATGTTCTCTGGTCTTTTCTAGTCTTTGTTGCTTTTGGTCTTTGATGTTTTATCTTTCTCCACTCAGAGTCCTCCTTGAAATTTCTCACAGGGCTGGTTTAGTGGTCACAAATTCTTTTAGTTTTTGTTTGGGAGACTCTTTATCTCTCCTTCTGTTTTGAATGAGAGCCTTGCTGGTTAAAGAATTCTTGGCTGCATATTTTTCTGATTCATCACGTGTAATATATCTTGCCACTCCTTTCTTGCCTGCCAAGTTTCTGTGGATAAGTCTGCTGTGTACCTGATATGTCTTCCCTTATATGTTAAGGACGTTTTCCCCTTGCTCCTTTTGTAATTCCTTCCTTGTCTATTTTGTGAATTTGACTATGGTATGTCTTAATGGTGGTGGGTTTTGTTGAATCTAATGAGAGATCTCTGTGCTTCCTGGATTTTGATGTTTGTGTCCTTCCCCAGATTAGGAAAGTTTCCCACTATAATTTTCTCACATATACATTCTGCCCCTTTTTCTCTTTCTTCATCTTCTGGGATTCCTATGATTTGGATGTTATTTCTTTTTAATAAGTCACTGAGTTCTCTAATCTTGTATCATGATCTTTTGCCTTTGTTTTCCTCTTATTTTCTGCTTCACCATTCGCCATAATTTTATCTTTTTTTAAACATTTTTTTAAATGTTTTTATTTATTTTTGAGACAGAGACAGAGGATGAGCAGGGGAGGAGCAGAGAGAGAGGGAGACACAGAATCTGAAGCAGGCTCCAGGCTCTGAGCTGTCAGCACAGAGGTCAACACAGGGCTTGAACTCAGACTGTGAGATCATGATCTGAGCTGAAGTTGGATGCTTAACTGACTGAGCCACCCAGGTGCCCCTCCATAATTTTATCTTTTCTATCCCTGATTCACTGCTTTGCTTTGTCAATTATTGCCATCGTTGCACCCATTTGAGATGGTATCTGTTATAGTATTTTTATATTTTATTTCTTTTATCTCTACAAAAAGGGATTCCCTCGTATCTTCTATACCTTTTTCAACCCCAGGTAGTATTCTTATTATTATGGTTCTCAATTCTAGTTCAGAAATCTTGTTGATGAGTCCCTGTCATTTCTTCCTGTTCTTTCTTTTGGGATGAATTCCTTCATTTCATCATTTTGAAGGGATAAAAGGAATTAATAAAGTAAAAAAAAATGAAATATGAAAAACAAAGCAAAAAAACAAATAAAGAAAGCTAGGTCCTAGCTGTCTTTCAGTCAGATTGTTGAAAGAAGCATGAGAGAATAGAGAAAAAAGGGAAAGGAAAGAAAAAAAGGTAACAAAACATTTAAAAGTTAAAAAAATGTATAATAAAGAAAATGAAATAGAGAAAAAATTTTAAAAATAAAAGATAAAGTAAAAAAAGAAAAAAAAATTCTTTGTATATCCAAAAAAGAGAGAGAAAAGAAAACAACTTAAGCAAAAACAGAGGTACATAAAACGAACAAGTAAGGGAACCAGCAAGAAAGAATGACACCTGAATGAAGTTACGTCCAGTTTCTCCTAGAACTGAAACTATGAAGCATTCTACAATCCATAACCTTTTAAAAATTTTTTAATGTTTATTTATTTTTGAGAGAGAGACACACACACACACAAAGTGTGAGTGCGGGAGAGGTAGAGAGAGAGAGGGAGACACAGAATCTGAAGCAGGCTCCAGGCTCTGAGCTGTCAGGACAGATACTGACACAGGGCTTGAACACACAGACTATGAGATCATGACCTAAGCCGAAGTTGGACACTTAACCAACTGAGCCACCCAGGTACCCCAACAGTCTGTAATCTAACCAGGTGGAGTGACTTGTGCTGATCTTCTGGAGGGTGTGCTTGGAGGGGTCAGTTAGGCAGGACTTGGTTTAACAGCTCCTTTCTTCACTAGGTGGCGCTGCTTAGCTTACTGGGATGGATCAGTGTGAGTGTGTGCATGCGCATGTGTGAGGTAGCTTCACCTAGTTCCCTAGTCTCTGGCACAGGAATTTTGTGTTCTTACCCACCCGCGATTAAGCATCCCTCCTTTGTCTCAGGTCTTTGTCCACTCCCTGTATCTATCTTGTCCATGTGCAAGCTGTCTGACGTCCAGGCGGCACCACCCTCTAGAGTTTTATCTCAGTTGGGGCTGTGTTTCAAAATCCCCTAATTCAGAGAACACTGTGGTTTGTATCCATGCCAAATCTCTGGGGGAGGGTCTCGCTGAGCAAGGGCCAGGTGCCGCCTTGCCCCAGAAAATGTGTGTGCAGTCATGCAGTGACAGAGGTTCAGAGATTATGACAAACCACAACACACAGCAGGAGCCAGGTTTACTGCAGTCTGGCATCTTTATCCCAATAATCACAAACTTAGCTACCCTCTGTGGTCCACTGGGATCTTTGGCCTCTACCAAATGCACTCCAAGCAGGGGAACCGCTTCTTCCCATGTGGCACACAGATCAGTCAGACCCCACTGCCTGTTCCTAGGGATTTGCCCTGCTTCCTCATCAGAGCACAGCCAGGAACTGAACTCTGAAATTTCACCCTGCTCTCCACTCTTTGTAGAATCCTGGTGGTATTGAAACCGTCTTCTTTCTCCCTGTAAATGATTTTGGGGAACAGATTTCTTGTTCAGTCCCCTGCGAGTATTTTCACTTTCTCTTTCTCTCCAGCTACTTTCAGGGAGAGCGCTTTTAGTACATGATCCCGATGTGCAGCACTCTCCCTATTTCTCTTTCTCTCTCTGTTCTCTCTCCATGAAAGTGGTTCCCTTCCCTCCAGGGCTTTCCTCTCCCCCACTTGACTTCTCCACACCATGGACCTGCTGAGTTCTGTAGCTCAAGTTATGCAGATTGTTGCACTAATCTTCAGATCAATTTCCTAGGTGTTCAAAATGGTTTGGTGGTGATGTAGCTGCATTTCAGTGATGAGACAATTCAGTGTCCATGCTGTTCTGCCATCTTAAATCCTTCCCTATGATCCTTATTTCTATTTAAAACCAACTCACCTGCTCCAAGTGGATGTGCTCACAGAGGAGGAGAAAACATAGCCAAAGATGGCCTGATGCTTCTGGGATCTGTTCCCCAGCAACCACAGAGCAGGACATATGCCCACATTGTGCACAGCCATGGTGCCCTGCTTATTGCCTTGGTAAGAGTGGGTTCAGGAAGCTACTCTCTGCTCTGAACTCCTACCAACATGGAACGTTCTCTGCAGGGGTCCCTCTGGACAGGTTAGATGTTACTCCATATAGCTTCCCGTGTGTTGCCTTCCACTGGGATCAATGTGCATCAGAGCTCTGATTGAGTTGTGGAGCAGCTGAAGCTATTCCCAAGAAAAGGGCAACAAGGAAGAGAGAAGAAGGAAGCTTATCTCAAAACTTAAGAAAGAAAAACACATGAGTTTCTGATTAAACCAAACCATCTAAAAAACCATCCTCTTTTCTTCTGAGATGTTAGAGCCACCACGGTGGAGAACAAACATTGAATATATCCTCTGACATGTTTGCACAGGGCTGGGGAGGAAGGTTGAGGATGTGGGTTGTGCAGGGGACTTGCCAAACTGTTCCCTGCCCTGAGACCACCGCTGCCTCCAGGGCATGTGGACAGGGACACATGGCACTGCCTTCCCACAGTCCAGCTCTAGGGGTGTATCATGGGGCCACTACCTTTTGGCGGCAGTTCCAGATGGCCCCGCCCCTCAGGATTGACCCAGTCACAGGTGCAGGTCCAGGTTAGTTTAGGGTCCCAGGCTATGCATTAAGGCCCTGGTTTTCCCAGGGCCAGCCCCCCCTCTCACCCCACTGTGTGTCTTAATGTGATTGTCTCAGCCTGCCTGTGCACAGAGCCTCTGGGTTCTGCCTACTGGCAAGTGAAAAGGCTGGGTCTCACTTGCCCAGGGCAAGTGGTATGTGACTCAGTTGACCTGGAGAAGGAAAAGTTGGGGAACTAGAGACTGTGCTTGAGGAGAGGTCCATACCTTCCCTGGGGACCCAGATCAACTAATTACCCCTAATTCATGTGCTGGTAGGTGGTTCATGATTAGAAGTCACTTGGGAGCCCCAAGTAGGTTTCCAGCCTCAGCCTACATGTCCTTTCGTCCTAGAGTTTTGGATTAAAATCTCCCTGAGCACTGAGAACACCATAATCTAGTCTAGCAGTTCCTGATTATCTCAGGCAAAGGTGGGTGCAAGTGGAGGAGGCAGAACCCAGAGACAGATTTATTATCACTATTTCAGGATGGGATGCTTCTGGATTTTGGAAGAATCTGGAGTGTACTGTCAATCCCCAGTTTCCCAAATCCTTAGAAGGAAATGGGCACATGGGAAGGGTGGCCAGGGAAGGCGTGGTAGTCTGTAATTCTCCTTTCCTGTGTCTTCCAGGCTGGGATTCTTCTCCCTTATTATGTCTTTCTCAAAGCCAACAGAAAGGAGTTCTTTTCAGACAAATATGGTTTAATAAAAGGAGGAAAGGTGGAATGTAGAAACTGCTTTTTCCTCCCCATTCTCTGCATTATGGATGTTCTTCAGTATCCAATGAGCTTTTCTTGAGATTTAATTTAAAAGCTTCAGAAAGACATTTATTTCAAGCAAAAAAGTATTTACCGGGAGACCATTAATTTGCCCTCTGATGACCGGTTTTGCTCTCCTTATAAACAGGATTCCACACATCTAGACAGTGGTTCAGGACCTCCTTCTCTAGACCTACGTTCATGAGACACCCCAGTGATATTCCTCACACATTGTCTCCAGCACTTCTCTGTTCCAGGAAAGCAGTGATCAAAGGGATTCTGTACACAGGCTGAGTCAGGGCTGGGTCAGCTGGGCCATTCTACAGCTCTCCCGTTGTGGAGCCCTGGCAGGCTCTGCAACATCCTCAGCCTCAGTTTCCTCAGTGAGGACAGGGAATAATAATTAGGTTTTCCTCAGAGGATTCTTGTGAAGATTAAATGAGATAATACATATCAGGCATGAGCATACAGTAGGGCTAATTTACTACTGCTTCCTTGTGAGGGCTGTTGAAAAGAAATCCACAGGCCCAAAATGATGTCGCTTAGGTTAAGGGCCCAAGTCCGGAAACCAAGACTTAATACCTAACCCAACTGCAGGTTCAACACTCAGCAAGGTAACCTTGAAAGAGTCAACCTGGAATTTCCTGGTCCACACTGGGGAATCTACTAAGAGCACCTCTGCTCTTCGTAGCAGGGCCACCTTTTCCAAACAATGAATTCCTTACTAATAAACTCCTTACTTCTTCTTTTTATGCTTTTTTCTCTGCCTTTTAAAACATTTCTTTTGTTTAGCTCAGGGAGGGGCAGGGAGAGAGGACAAGCAATTCCATACTGTCAGCACAGAGCCTGACTAGCGGCTCTCTCTCAGGAACCATGAGATCATGACCTGAGCTGAAATCAAGAATCTGATACTTAACCAACTGAGCCATGCAGGTGCCCCTGTTTGTCCCATTTTTAAATCAATTCCTCCTGAGCCCAGGTGACAAATAAAAATTCACATTATCCCTTCCTTTCCAAGCCCAGACTTATTGGTTATGGATCCTTTTTCCCCTAGGAATAACTATTTCCTTCTTGTCCCTCTGGTTTTACATCCTCAGAAGGTGGCTTGGCTTTCCACTTGCCTGGGCTCTCTCTTCAGTTATCTTTGGGAGTGGCTCTAGCTCTTGTCAAAGTAGTACTGTTTACACTCTCTTTGAGGATGTCTTTTCAGATCCATGTTTAATCTGCCAGAAATGTTACCATTTTTCCTGGCTAAAACCTGATAATATATTTTTAAAATTTTTAATAATTCTATAGTAAAAAATTTTGGCCAAATTAAAAGCTGCTAAGGAATTTTTTCATTTTTCTTTTTTTTCATTTTTTAATTTTTAGGCTTTTTCTGTTAAGCAAAATTTACCTGGAAGAAGACTTTCTCACAGATGGATGGGTGTGTCAGTCCTTTGACTGTTATTAAAGCAACAGGCCAATTCTTTGAGAAGCTAAAAACAGATGTCCTTGTCTTACAGATCTAGTCTTCATTGGAGCACAGAGATCTGGTTCCAAAAATAATCCAAAGAATGCCAATCCTTTTTACTAATCCACAAACCTCCCTTATTTATCTCAAAAGGCTTACAAGTATTGTAAAAGTTCTTGCTCAATGAGATCAAAAGTCCTTCTAGAAAGTGCTTGCATTTTTTTTCCTTTGCCTTCAAAATATAAACATTCAGTGTTCTGCTGGTCTTCTCCAGGAATTTCTTATCTGGGCCATCTCTTCACAGTGCAGATTCCAGGGAGACCATGGTTACCAAGCAAACATGGAAGGCAAAGCCATTTAAAACTTGATTTGCCAAGGATAAATAAAAATCTTAAGTGTCTTCTCCACAAATATTAAAAACAAACAAACAAAAAAGCTTTAGCCATCTAGACCAACAATCTTAACTTATTCTATCGGGCAGAAAAATAAAAACAGATCCACACTTAGAAGTTTTTTTTTTAAGATTTTATTTTTTATGTAATCTCTACACCCAACATGGGGCTTGAACCAACAACCCCAAGGTCCAGAGCCACATGCTCTACTAACTGAGTCAGGCAGGTGCCCTGAAACTAGTACGTTTTATACCTATTCCACGACAGTAATTTTACAACAGAGGCTATACGGTCTGTGACTGTATGTTCACATGCATCTTTATATGTATGACAAATGCCTCTACATTCAGATGGCATTGCTAAAATTACTTTGTGAAGACCTCTATTTAGTTGCTTTGAAGGCAAATGACATTAAGCACTGGGCATTCTAAAACTCCAAAGGTAGAAACTAACCCAAGTGCTTTCAAATTCAAAACATCTAAGAAATTATTTGATATTAAAGGTACTTTAAGGGGCGCCTGGGTGGCTGGGTGGGTTAAGTGTCTGACTTCAGCTCAGGTCATGATCTTGCAGTCCATGAGTTAGAGCTCCATGTCAGGCTCTGTGCTGACAGCTCAGAGCCTGGAGCCTTCTTCAGATTCTATGTGTCCCTCTCTCTCTGCCCCTCCCCTGTTCACGCTCTTTTTCTCTCTCAAAAATAAAGATTAAAAAAAATTAAAGGTACTTTAAGGTTGATGGTTTAATGAACACAAACACACCTTTAGAGTTATCAACAGTAAATAAACAGACTTTTATTCTACCTGAGTTTACTAGCCAAATAAGTTATGTTACCTCTTATAAGATCTCCCATCCACAAAAAACACAATAGCTTAAGATAAAACTGACTTTGTCTAATGCTTAATAAAGCTTTGTAAGTAATCTGCACATAATTGTTAAAAACAAGTAGATTAAATATCACATTTTGGAGTAAATTTTTTAAATGTGTAGGTGCCAAGAGCGGGCTGCCCCATCATGGGCAACCTGCGCATAATATTTGTTTTTGAGTTAAAAGCAATCAAAACCCAGCTAACTCAGGAAAAACTCTTTACCAACCCCTTCAACTATCTGCCTATAGTAGGAAGAGGGCATTAAGAGAAATTCCTCCTTAACTGAGAAATTAACCTGCACAACAAGACAAACATTGTTTTCCAAACATCTCCTCTCACCTGCCTGCCAGTGGTCTCCCTCCTCTTTGTATCCTCAGCCTTCACCCTTCTCCTCATCTCAGGATGTCAAGTAAGCCTCATGTCACCTGTCATTAGAATTCCATGCCAACATGTATTCCATGTATGTACAAAACTAAATTTGATTTTCTCCTGCAACTTTGCCTCACATCAGTTAGATTCTTAGCCCAACCTGAAGGACTTTAAAGGACAGAAGAAATTCTTCCTTCTGGTAACTAACAAAGTTCAGCCAAGTAAATTGGGAGATCTAAGTGGCTTTCTGAAATCCTTCATGAATCAGGCAGGACCCCACTGAGCATGTAGAGATGTGCATCCAGGAATGGAAGAAAATGGAAGATTTCTATAGAAGGGGATGTCCAGAAAGTTATTAGCAAAGGAATAGGATTGTTCCTGGAAATGTTTTTTTTAGGGGACAAAGCGTGGTTTCTACCTCACCTCTTTGAGGGAGGGAGAGAACCCAAATGGCTGACTCATTGGACTAGATTGAAAAGGTCCTGGCTGATGGGTTAATATTATATTGGTGGGGTAGATGGAAACTGCAGTTAGGTTCTGTATTAAGAACCAGTTTGGGAACTCAGCTGAAGTGACATTTTGGAATTAAAATGACTACCTCTGAAGAGTATTGCAAAGATTATAGAGGATAAGTTATATGGCAGTCGACGTACAATCCCTAGGATGTAGCTACTACTCTTATTCTTAATGATGTTCTGGAATTTAAGAGAGCCATTATCATCAAAACACCCTTGTTAGGGTCATATCTTAAGATATATCACTGAAGATTTTAGAACACTGAAGATTTTAGATATATTTTTAGATATATCACAGTCCAAAAATACTAGGACACATGACAAGACCTTGAGGTCTAGGGAGGGCAGAGCACCTGAAGTCACAAGACCCAGCAGAGATGGACATAAGATTAGGGTCAGAAGGCCACAACTCTCTCAGGTGGAGCCATTCCAACACACTGCCTCAGGTGTGCTCTGTGCTTAAGGTTGTATGGAGAATGAAGGATTAAGGTGCACGTGGACTCTCTCAACCAATCCAGCTTCCATCATCATGGCTTTCTGCCCAGATTTTCTTTCCTTATTGAGCCCTCAAATGGTCATAGTGCATGGAACTAGGCCACCTGTGGGTAGATTATTGGGCAAAATGCAATGCTGCCTCCTGGATTCACCTCAGTGAGCCTTGCTCATTGGTGATCAAGCTGGTGTTCTTCCCCTCTTTTCTTGCACGCTCTCAGAAAAATAATCGGCAGGTCAAAAACTACTTTCTCCACTTCTAGTGGATTCACTCTCCAAACTGGGCTTGTCAGCAAACACGAGTCGACAGTTGCCTTAAAATTTCGGTGTCTAGGTCTTGACCTTTTTGTAATCTAATGGAAAAGGTAGTTGTTTTTTGTGAAAATACAGAGTATGTGAATGTCTAATTATCAAGTGGAACAACTAACCAAACCAGCGACCTGGCTCATGAGCAATAGTGTCACATGTTGCTTACATGGTCGTCCTGGGGATGGGACAGGAATGCATTATTTCCCTGGCTTGTTTCCCCCCATTAGAGCTTTCATGAACAACTTGGCAGGGGCTCTTTTAAAGGATTCTCAGAGGGACCTTGGCCATTGTCCTTCCAGCAATTTCTTCTGTTTATTTTTTAATTAAAAAAATATGTAATCATTTTGAAAATATGACAAAGTTCTGCTAAGTGAGATTTAAAAAAAAGATCCAAAATTCCAGTCTACTTCCTTGTGGCCTCATGAAACCAGTAGACAACTGGGATTTATGGCTCGCTCAGGAATACTCTGTTTTGACTAATGGCCTTTGATCATCATAATAACTTTTATCTCATCTTGCAGATGAATGGACTAAAATTTAGAGAGGTTTGGGAACTTCCTTAACAAGCAAGCAGGGAGCCAGGATTTTACCTCAGTAGCTGTAAGCTGTGACTCCAGATCAGACAGCACGTAGCACCGCAGGGCTGTGCCAGACCCAAGATGGATGGCCGACAATCGGTTAAGATAATGGAAGAGAATTGCAAAGGACAATAATGTTTTATGCTGCAGTCCAAGGGACCTCACACTTCCCCCCACCACCTCCCCAAAGTCCATACCCTAGGCACAGTCCCTAAAATGGTAGTTTGGAGAATTGTTGCCGGGCATGGGAAAACATTTGTAGAAATCAGAATCTTGTTTTTATGATGATCAGTACTAGAATCTACTATCTACAAAGCCATGTGACTGGAACATACATGCTCTATATAATCACTTCATTTTTACCAAAGATATTCAAATTAACATTCATTTATTTGCAAAATAAGTCTAGTTTTTAAAAATACTTGTCCTGTTTATTTACCTAAGAGTAGCGAGAATAGTGATTGGCATATGACTTCACTTATATGTGGAATTTGAGAAATCACAACAGATAACATAAGGGGAGGGAAGGAAAAGTAAGATAACAACAGAGGAGAAGGCAAACCATGAGACACTCTTAAATACAGAGAACAAACTGAGGGCTGCTGGAGGGGAGGTGGGTAGGGGGATGGGTTAAATGGGTGATGGGAAGTAAGGAGGACACTTGTTGGGATGAGCACTGAGTGTTATATGTAAGTGATGAATCATTCGGTTCTACTCCTGAAGCCAAGACTACACTGTATGTTAACTAACTTGAATTCAAATAAAATAAAATAAAATAAAATAAAATAAAATAAAATAAAATTTAATTTAATTTAATAAATAGTGATTGATCATGTAGGCTCTTTAAAAGCTGCTTTGATGGAACTTTTCATAGAAATTTCTCTATTGAACTTTTAATAGCTTCTCAAGGCCAGAGGCCAAGCTAATTACTTGCCCTCAGAGTTCACCTGCAATACCTATAGATTTGGGGGGATTCCTCTCTACTCAAGGTTCCCCAAATATCCTGAGGTTCCTGTACCTGTCAGGAAGTGACCTTCTTTACTCACTTAGTAAGGCTGCTGGGAACTCTATACCAAGGTACTTGGCTGACGTCTTCACGGGGCTTAATAGGCTCCATAAAGTCAACCTTAGTTCCTTAAAGCTGTCTGGTCAGGTCAGAGTCTGTGCATGTCTTTCTCAGGTAGGACATTCCCGTCAAAGCCTTGGTAATGTAACCAGTGTTTCCAATGTGTCCCTGTTGTAAGGAAAACAGATTCTCCCTGAACGTATGCAAATAAATATATTGCCATAAGAATATAAGACTACTCACTCAAGTTCTGAATTTTGGAGGGTTCGGGTGGGGAGAAAAGATGGCTGTTTGAATCCTGCTTACAACAGTGTAATGCATCAAATTGGTAGAAGTCAGTTAGCTTAAAAGAAAACATTTCCTTAACAAAACATTTTTTAAGTGAGTATGAAGTCATAAAAATGTTACCAATCCTGCTTGGTTCATTCAGTCCTATGTTATTAAGTCTTGTTCTGCTCGAATCCAGTTTTTCCACTAGTTCTGGATATTTTTATAAATCGGTTTTATGACCTTAAGGTTATCAGAAATCTGCACTCAGAGTTTTGTTTCTATTTTTTATTTTTTTCGTGAGCCTTACTGAAGATGAAACACATTGGCAGGAGCTTTTATAAAAGTATTTGAGTAGAAGTATAAATGTCTGTAAGTCATTAAAAGCTTAAAAATGGCCATGGTTAAAGAGCTGGTGAGAGTTCATGACAATACAATTGACAAGGACAATTGACAAGGACGTTTGGTTGTTTCTGTGACACACAACACTTCAATATACTAACAGACCTGGACATCAAGTCTCTGTGGGCTTTATATGATTTTTGAAACATTCATTTTAATAACATCTCTACACAATTATAGTCTAACAGGATTTAGCATCACTTACTCGACAATGCTTTAACTTATGTCATTTTTAACACACCAAGAAAGTCTAATCAATTTAATTTCTCAGAAAATCTTTGAAATGTTCCATGAGCTCTCTGGAAATCTTAAGTTAGATTGTGGTCAAAAGACTTGATTTCAGAAATTTATTTTGGGAAGTTTATATATATATATATATATATATATATATATATATATACATATATATATATATATCAAAAGATTGTAACATTTGATTAAACCAGATCATAGATCATTATGTGACAATAGTTGTCAATTTAACCAGTGATAATAAAAGATGCCAAAGGAAAAAAAAAGATATCAGAAGTTATATAGTTATGAGCAAAATTTAGCTCTTTAATAGAAAGACTCAGTTTTCTTTAAGTTTTCAAAAACTGGATAGACATAAAAAATTATTTTCACAATATATAGAATCCTTTTTTTTTGGCAGGTAACTTTAAAGGTAAAGAAAAACCTTTGTTTGTAATTTTTAATTAACAGCAAAATACTAGTTCCAGAAAACTTTGTTCTTTTAACAAAGAGAAAACAAATTTTCCATGAGAGTGCCTTTTCTTTCTCTTTTTTTAAAAATATCGTTTATTTATTTAGTTTGAGAGAAAGGGATAGTGTGAGAGAGAGAGAGTGCACACAAGTGGGGGAGGGGTAGAGAGACAGAGGGAGTATCCCACTGACAGTGCAGTGTCTGATGGGGGCTTGAACTCACAAACTGTGAGACCATGACCTGAGCCAAAGTAGGACCCTGCACCAGGGTAATTTTAGTATCAAAATTCATTTCTGGTGCACCTGGGTGTCTCAGTTGGTTGAGCCTCAGACTCTTGATTTCAGCTCAGGTGATGATCCCAGCATCTTGGGATCAAGCTTTGAGTCCAGTTCTGTGATATGTGTGGGGCCTTCTTGGTATTCTCTTTCTTTCTCTCTCTCTCTCCTTCTGCCCCTCTCTCCTGCTCACACACATTCTCTCTCTCAAAAAAACCTCTTACTTAAATTTATCTTAATTTTATTTTTTAATTCTTTTTAATGTTTATTTTTGACAGAGAAAGAGAGCATAAGACCTCGGGAGGGGCAGAGAGAGAGAGAGAGAGAGAGAACCCCAGGGAGGTTCAGGACTATCATCACAGAGCCCGATGTGGTGCTTTATCTCATGAACTGTGAGATCATGACATAAGCCAAAATTAAAAGTCTGGCACTTAACCAACTAATCCACCCAGGTGTCCCAAGTTCATTTTAATTTTAGCTAGTATTGACCACACATAAATTCCTCTCCAAAGATTCCTTTTCCAAAAACGTTTTATAACTTTCTTTCTTACATTGTCTTAAGTTTTTGTTGTTTTTTTGTTTGTTTGTTTTTGCCCCCAAACAATCAGCCTCATGTTAAGAGACAAACCACTTTCTTTCTCTAATAATAAATATATATTTCCATCCTAATACCATTTTTGACAAGTTTTGCAATAGAGCTAGCCTGAACTTATTTGAATTTTAGCAAACACACAATAATACAAGTCTCCTATTTAATGCTGATAATTCTGGGATGGACGGCCAACATGGCAGAGAAGTAGGGGATCCGTACTTCCCATGTCTCTCAAACAAAGAGGGGCTGAAGCCAAAGGACTTTGAACCCCAAAAGTCTGGGAGGAAAAGGGACTGAGTCTACCAGGAAGAAACTGGGACAAAGGCATGGAGGGGAGGGATCCCCTTCTGCCGAGAAACAAAAGGAAGAGAAAGAGCAGCTGGGGAAGTGTAGGCTTGTATCTGGGCAAGAGAAAAAACCTCGGACCAGGATGGAGAGAGATCCCATCTCTAACCGCAAGTCAGAGGATCTCTAACTGCAGACCCCATCTTGGGACTGGGTCAGCTGCCCTGTTCACACATCTAGGGAGGAAGGGAGCCACCTCCAGGTTCAGTGGTAGATCAGGAGTGCAGTCTGCAGCAGGAGAAACTGGTCCCCTCCCCTGAAGAGCTGTGGCACAGGACAAAACCAGCCAGAATCTCATATTGGGAGATGCTTCCCCAGTACTGGGATGCACGAAGCAGGAGTTTAATTCCCAGCCAGGCACCAGGGCAGAAGAGTGTTGGCAGAGTGAGACAGACAGCCTTGTCTGTGCCCATGGCACAGTGAGGACGACACCAAAGGAGTGATTTGGGACACTGGGCCATGGAGAAGAGACTGGGAGGTCATCATTTTTCTCCCCACCACCACCAAGGTGGGGCGTCAGGGATCAGTCTGAGGGGCCCACAGTGGAGGTGGGACCAACCTACACCAAACTACACCCCTCTGACCCAGTTAACTGTGTGTCTACTGGGGCAGGATAGACACTGTGGAACCAGACGAAACCCTCCTCCAGACCAGCACCGCTGCATTGCCTAGATTAATTCTAGAACAATTCTTGATATATAGATATAGTTTCCCCTCCATTTCTCCTTCTTATCTCTTCCCTACTCTAGGCTGGTTATTCTGGTTATTGGTTTGTTTAAATAAACATATTTAATCCATTCTCTTGGTACATGTTCTATACCTCCTTCTTTACATTCCTTTCTCTCGGGAATAATCAAGCCATATAGTTTCTCTGTCTGGGTAACATTATCTTCGTTTCTTTTTCCCTGCTTCCTTCCTTATTTTCTTTTCTCTTTTTATGGATTAAGTCTTTTAGTCTCTCTGCTTGGTCAATGTTTATTTTTTCTTTTTCACTGGCCCTATCATTTCTCTCTTTGTATGTGCTCTTCCATCAGTACCACCTTCATCCAGTTCTTTACTTGTAGCTGGTGTTTCTGGTTTTTTGCTTTTGGATTGTTTTTAGTTTTTTGTTTTATTTGTTTGTTTGTTATATTTGTTTTTGTGTTTGTGTGTTTTTGTTTCCTGTTTGTTTGTTTTCCTTTACAGGCTACTTCAAGGAACAAATCAAAGTACACCTGGTGGAGGGTCCAAAACATCACTATGAGTAGGGAAATAAAATAACCAAAGTCACAACAACAGAGAGCAAGTAACACTCTCCAAAAAAACACCTCCTGAAGGGCCCAGCCCTGGACAGTGTATAACTCCTCTTTAATACAGCAGTGCTCACAGGTGCAGAGCACATAACAAGCTTTTAAAACTCATAAGGGACAGAAAACTAGCCAAAATGATGAAACAGAAGAATTCTCCTCAAAAGAAATTCCAGGAAAAAACTGACAGCTAAAAAATTGATCAAAACAGATTTAAGCATCATAACAGAGCAAGAATTTAGAATAATGGTCATAAAATTAGTTGCTGGGCTTGAAAAAAGCATAGGAGACAGCAGAGAATCTATTGCTACAGAGGTCAAGGGACTAAAAAATAGTCATGATGAATTAAACAATGCTATAAATGAGGTGCAAAATAAAATGGAGGCGGCCACAGTGCAGATTGAAGAAGCAGAGGGGGAGAATAGGTGAATTAGAAGATAATTAGAAGAAAAAGAGGAAGCTGAGAAAAAGAGCAATAAAAAAAAATCCAGGATCACGAAGGGAGAATTAGAGAACTAAGTGATTCATCAAAGAGAACAATAGCTGTATCATAGGAATTCCAGAAGAAGAAGAGAGAGAAAGGGGTTTGAAGGTGTACTTAAACAAATCATAGCTGAGAACTTCCCCAATCTGGGGAAGGAAACATGCATTGAAATCCAAGAGGCGCAGAGAACTCCCTTCAGATGTAACCTGAATCAATCTTCTGCACGACATATCATAGTGAAACTGGTAAAATACAAGGATATAGACATAATTCTGAAAACAAGTAGGGATAAGTGGACCTTAACATACAAAGGTAGACACATAAGGGTAGTAGCAGACCTATCAGCTGAAATTTGGCAGGCCAGAAAGGAATGGCAGGAAATCTTCAATGTGATGAACAGGAAAAATATGCAGCCAGGAATCTTACCCAGCAAGCCTGTCATTCGGAATAGAAGGAGAGATAAAGGTTCTCAAACAAATAAAAACTGAAGGAATTCATCACCACTAAACCAGCCCTACAAGAGATTCTAAGGAGGACCCTGTGAGTGAAATGTTGTAAGGACCACAAAGTACCAGAGACATCACTACAAGCAGGAAACCTACAGATAACATGATGACTCTAAGCCCATATCTTTCAATAATAACACTGAATGTAAATGGACTACATGCTCCAATCAAAAGATAGGGTATCAGAATGGAAAAAAAAAAACAAGACCCATCTATTTGCTATCTACAAGAGACTCATTTTAAACATGAGGACACCTTCAGATTCAAAGTGAGGGGATGGAAAACTATCTATCATGCTACTGGAAGTCAAAAGAAAGCTGGAGTAGCCATACTTATATCAGACCAACTAGACATTAAAGGCTATGACAAGAGATGAAGAAGGGCATTATATAATTATTACAGGGTCTATCCATCAGAAAGAGCTAACAATTACAAATGTCTATGCACCAAGTATGAGAGCACCCAAATATATAAAACAATTAATCACAAACATAAGCAATCTTACTGATTAAAATGTGGTAATTGCAGGGGACATTAATACTCTACTTACAACAATGGAAAGATCATCTAGACAGAGAATCAATGAAGAAACAATGGCCCTGAATGATACATTGGACCCAATGGACTTGACAGATATATTTAGAACTCTACATCCCAAAGCAGCAGAATATACTTTCTTCTTGAGTGCACATGGAACATTCTCCAAGATAGATCACATAGTGGATCACAAAACAGCCCTCAATAAATATAAAAGAATTGAGATCATACCATGCACACTTTCAGATCACAATGCTATGAAACTTGAAATCAACCACAGGAAAAATTCTGAAAACCTCCAAAAGCATGGAGATTAAAGAACATCCTACTAAAGAATGGATGGGTCAACGAGGCAGAGAAGAAATTTAAAAACATATTGAAACAAATGAAAATGAAAATACAACAATCCAAACCCTTTGGGACACAGCAAAGACAGTCCTAAGAGGAAAATACATTGCAATCCAGGCCTATCTCAAGAAACAAGAAAAATCCCAAATACAAAATCTATCAGCACACCTAAAGGAACTAGAAACAGAACAGCAGACACCCCAAACCCAGCAGAAGAAGAGAAATAATAAAAATCAGAGCAGAAATAAACATTATAGAATTTAAAAAAAAACAGTAGAACAGATCAATGAATCCAAGAGTTGGTTTTTTGAAAAAATAAACAAAATTGATAAATCTGTAGCCAGGCTTCTCAAAAAGAAAAGGGAGGGAACCCAAATAGATAAAATCATGAATGAAAATGAATTATTACAACCAATCCCTCAAGCAATTATCAGGGAATACTATGAAAAATTATATGCCAACCAACTGGACAACCTGGAAGAAATGGACAAATTGCTAAACACCCACACACTACCAAAACTCAAACGGGAAGAAATAGAAAATTTGAACAGATGCATAACTAGTGAAAAAATTGAATAAGTTATCAAAAATCTCCCAACAAATAAGAGTCCAGGACCAGATGGCTTCCCCAGGGAATTCTACCAGACATTTAAAGCAGAGTTAATACCTATTTTTCTCAAGCTGTTCCAAAAAATAGAAATGGAAGGAAAACTTCTGGCCACATTCTATGAAGCCAGCATTACTTTGATTCACAAACCAGAGACCCAGCAAAAAAAGAGAACCACAGGACAATATCCCTGATAAATATGGATGCAAAAATTCTCAACAAGATACTAGCAAGTCGAATTCAACAACATATAGAAAGAATTATTCACCACGATCAAGTGGGATTCATTCCTGGGCTACAAGGCTGGTTCCATATTTGCAAATCAATCAATGTGGTACATCACATTAATAAAAGAAAAGATAAGAACCATATGATACTGTCAATCAATGCAGAAAAAGCATTTGACAAAATTCAACATCCTTTCTTAATAAAAACCCTCAAGAAAGTCGGGAAAGAAGGAACATACTTAAACATCATAGAAGTCACTTATGAAAAGCCCACAGCTAATATCATCCTCAATGGGGAAAAACTGAGAGCTTTCCCCCTGAGATCAGGAACATTACAGGGATGTCCACTCTCACCAGTGTGACAACAAAATGAACAAAATCAAAGGCATCAAAATTGGCAAAGATGAAGTCAAACTTTCACTTTTCACAGACGACATGATACTCTACATGGAAAACCCAACGACCGCACCAAAAGTCTGCTAGAACTGGCACATGAATTTAGCAAAGTCATAGGGTACAAAATCAATATACAGAAACCGGTTGCATTTTTATACACCAATAATAAAGCAACAGAAAGAGAAATAAAGAAACTGATCCCATTCACAATTGCACCAAGAACTGTAAAATACCTAGGAATAAACCTAACCAAAGATGTAAAAGATCTGTATTCTAAAAACTATAGAAAGGTTTTCAAGGAAATTTAAGAAGGCATAAAGAAATGGAAAAACATTTCATGCTCATGTATTGAAAGAATAAATATTGTTAAAATGTCAACACTACCCAAAGCAATCTACACATTCAATGCAATCCCAATCAAAATTGCACCGGCATTCTTCTCAAAGCCTAGAACAAACAATCCTAAAATTTGTATGGAACCACAAAAGACCCTGAATAGCCAAAGTAATATTGAAGAAGAAGACCAAAGCAGGAGGCATCACAATCTCAGACTTTAGCCTCTACTACAAAGCTGTAATCATCAAGACAGTATGGTATTGGCACAAAGACAGACACATAGACCAATGGAATAGACTAGAGACCCCAGAATTGGACCCACAAATGTATGGCCAATTACTCTTTGACAAAGCAGGAAAGAGTATCCAGTGGAAAAAAGACAGTCTCTTTAACAAATGGTGCTGGGAGAGCTGGACAGCAACATGCAGAAGAATGAAACTAGACCACTTTCTTACACCATACACAAAAATAAACTCAAAATGGATGAAGGACCTGAATGTGAGACAGGAAACCATCAAAACCCTAGGAGAAAGCAGGAAAAAACCTCTTTGACCTCAGCCGCAGCAATTTCTTACTCGACACATCTCCAAAGGTAAAAGAATTAAAAGTAAAAACGAACCATTGGGACCTCCTCAAGATAAAAAGTTTCTGTACTGCAAAGGAAACAATCAACAAAACTGTAAGGCAACCGATGGAATGGGAAAAAAATATTTGCAAATGACATATTGGATAAAGGGCTAGTATCTAAAACCTATAAAGAGCTCACCAAACTCCACACCCGAAAAACAAATAATCCACTGAAGAAATGGGCAGAAGACATGGATAGACACTTTTCTAAAGAAGACATCCAGATGGCCAACAGACACATGAAAAGATGCTCAATGACACTTATCATCAGGGAAATATGAATCAAAGCCACACTGAGAAACCACCTCATGCCTGTCAGAGTGGCTAAAATGAACAAATCAGGAGACTATAGATGCTGATGAGGCTGCAGAGAAACAGAAACCCTCTTGTGCTGCTGGTGGGAATGCAAACTGGTGTAGTCACTCTGGAAAACAGTGTGGAGGTTCTTCAAAAAATTAAAAATAGAACTACCCTACGACTCAGAAATAGCACTGCTAGGAATTTATCCAAGGGATACAGGAGTGCTGATGCATAGGGGCACATGTACCCCAATGTTCATAGTAGCACTTTCAACAATAGCCAAATGACGGAAAGAGCCTAACAGTCCATCAACTGACAAACGGATAAAGAAGATGTGGTTTATATATACAATGCAATACTACTTGGCAATGAGAAAGAATGGAATCATGCCATTTGCAACAATGTGGATGGAACTGGAGGGTATTATGCTAAGTGAAATAAGTCCATCAGAGAAAGACAGATACCATATGTCTTCACTCATATGTGGATCTTGAGAAACTTAACAGAAGACCATGTGGGAGGGGAAAGGGCAAAAAACATTACAGAGAGGGAGGGAGGCAAACCATAAGAGACCCTTGGATACTGAGAACAAACTGAGGGTTGATGGGGAGTGGGAAGAGGGGAAAGTGGGTGATGGGCATTGAGGAGGGCACTTGTTGGGATGAGCACTGGGTGTTGTATGGAAACTAATTTGACAATAAATTATATTATAAATAGATAAATAAATAATAAAAAAATAATGCTGATAATTCTAAAGACATGTCTTTTAATTAAACCAATAAACTTAAATTACCTTTAGTACCAAATATTTTCCCAGATCACATGAACTTGGAAACATTTCAGGTGGTTTTTATCTTTTGAGTTTTAGAACGCCCAATTTTACAGGCACTTGCCTTCAACTAAATAGACCTCTTTCACCCCTTAATGTTAGTAATACCATCTGGGGGAACAGAAAACATCTCACATTTACAACATATGTTGGCATATACACAGACAAGATAGTAAAAACAATATTAACTTTCAGGAGAGGACATTAAAGTCCCATTTTTCAAATATCTCATGTATTTTTCTGATGATACCATTTTCTTTAGTGTTTGCATTTCAAAGAATGGCTTTTAGGTTTGGAGAAGATGGGGATAGAAAATTTATATCGCAAAGCTGCAGAAAGAGTATTTTAAGTTTTCTCCAAGGGAGAAATTAAGAGCATATCTTACTGATATTGGAGGTGGTAGAGTCTGGGCACAAGAGCCCTTTTAGCAGTTTGTATTTTAAAAAGCTCTCTAAATAAATCAAGTGAGTAAGCAAGTAAGTAAGTAAAATTTTTTGAAATGCCACTTTCCCTTCTTTTTTTCACCCAGTCTCAGATGATCCAGGCTGTCTTTACATTTTAAAACAAGTTTTATAATTGTAAGGAGAAAGAAAATAATGTACACATTTTTCTAGAGTTTCGGAGTAATTGCTATTTAAAATGGATCCTTCTTTGTGCATCCGGGTGGCTCAGTCGGTTAAGTGGTTGACTTCTGGCTTCAGCAGGTCATGATCTTATGGTTTGTGAGATCGAGCCCCACGTCGGGCTCTGAGCTCACTGTGCGGAGCCTGCTTCAGATCTTCTGTCTCCCTCTTTCTGGCCCTCTCCAGCTCACATTCTTTATCTCTCAAAAATAAATAAATGCTAACAAAAACATGGAAATGGATCGTTCTTTTCTGAAGTACAGGACAATTTGTTCCAATATCCTGATCTTTTGTAGTATCCACATCTTGAAAGGAATAGGTGAGTTTGGGGGATTGGTAAATATATGTGGATTTGGACTTGTTTTTAGGGTTGTATTTCAGGTCTTGTGGAGATTTGGAAGACACAGATGGTTGTTTCTAATTTCCCAAAACTGAATTATAGATTGAATATCAAGGGATTGGACTATCTTTTTTTTTTAAACTTTTTAACATTTATTTATCTTTGAGAGACAGAGTGTGAGTGAGGGAGGAGCAGAGAGAGAGGGAGACACAGAATCCAAAGCAGTCTCCAGGCTCTGAGCTGTCAGCACACACCCCGACCCAGGGCTCAAACTCATGAATCCCGAGTCATGACCTGAGCTGAAGTCGGATGCTCAACCGACTGAACCACCCAGGCGTCCCATGGATTGGCCCATCTTTTTAATGAATTGATTTGTTTTTGTTTTTATATCAAAAGATTTTTCACTGACATGGGAATCAAAAGATTTGTACCTTTGTAAAGTCTGTATAAAGCATTTAAACAAAAGCCATCTTTCTGGGACCCAACTGAAACGTGGCTTCTATTAGCCCCTGAATATTGGCCTTTTGCAGATCATTTGTAGGAGAGCCTAGGGGAATTTTACTCCTGTTTCCTCTGTGAAGTGGGGGGGGCGGGTAGTGAATAGTCATTATTTTTAACTTCTCTCCACAGCTGGTAGGATATATGTTTTTTAAGTATATTTATTTATTTTGAGAGAGAGAGAGAGAGCTCAAGCAAGGGAGGAACAGAGAGAGAGAGAGAGAGAGAGAGAGAGAGAGAGAATCCCAAGCAGGTTCCACACTGTCAGCAGAGAGCCCAACGTGGAACTCAAACTCAGGAAACCATGAGCTCATTACCTGAGGCCAAATCAAGAGTCGGATGCTTAACTGACTGAAACACCCAGAGCCCCCCTGGTAAGATATTTAGAAAAGAATTTTAATGTTTATTAATTTTTGAGAGACAGAGACAGAGAATGAGTGGGGGAGGGGCAGAGAGTGAGAGGGAGATAGAGAATCCAAAATAGGGTCCAGGCTCTGAGCTGTCAGCATAGAGCCCTACTCAGGGTTTGAACTCATGAGCTGTGAGATCATGACCTGAACCAAAGTCAGATGCTTAACCAACTGAGCCACCCAGGTGCCACTCTTGTAGGGCATTTTTAAAGTGGAGGCAATGGGCTATATAATTTAAAAGATCTGTTGGTGCCCAGAGGACGCCAATTCTTTGGTGGTGGGGCTGTAGGGTACACCTGTAAAGAACATTGGATAAGAATGTCTGACCTGCAGCGCCTGATGATGGAGCCTACAGGTAGGCAAAAAGTGGGCCTTACTGCCGGTCTCAGGTGCTTTTGTTAAATTCTTTTTCCAGCTTTCAGCATTTAATTTGAACCTGGAGATTGGGCCAGAGTGCTCCCTGAAAGTTTTTAGGGCAGGGAAGTAGTAACAAGTAAATGAAGCCCAACCTTAAGAATGGCAGGCTGTCCTGTAGTAACGCCTGGGAGTGAGGAGCAGGGGCTATGGATTTCCTAAAGATGGCTCCTGCCTTAGAATATTCTCCTGTGTTTTTCCCCACCCGCCCCTCACAGGCAGGCTGGTGTGGCTAGATGCAGAGGTGAGGCTGGAGTGTCCATGGCTGTGGGCCTCTTGCAGGTGTGGCTGCCAGTGTTGTGAAGAGTGGGGGGGGAAGGGGGGTGGGAGCAGCAGGGAACAAGAGGAATCAGAATTCTAAGCCAGTCCCTCCTTCCAGGTGGTCAGAAGAGTGTATTTGCGTAAGTAGGAGGCAGGACACGTGCTATTTCCCTGTTTGTTTGCTTTAATTTTCTACTTCAAGTATTTACCCAGGAATGGGGACCTCTGTGTGCATGCCTGCCCATGGCTCACAAAGTAACTGAGTCTGGACAACCCCATCCAAGTGCTATCATAACTCAGAAATGACCTTCCACCTGGTTTCTCTGCACAGTGGGAGGGAAATTCCCTAAGTGGGTTCCATCTTGCTCCCACCTGCTGAGCACACCTGGACCAAACCAATCTCCTGATGTAGGTTTGTCAAGCCACCTACCTCTCTGATTAGATCTCCTCAGGCATCGTTCTCCCCCAGACCACCATGCTCAAGTCCTGGTGCCAGGCCTATCCCCCTTCCTTTTGGTGTGTTTCCTGTGACACACCCAGCTCTCTACTGCCCCAGGCCCTTTGCACTCACTATTCCCTCTGCCTTCCCTCAGCCCCTCCTCTGCTGCAGCCTCCCCTCTCTTGTCCTTCTTGTGCTGGTTTAAATGTCATGGGCAGAGAGGGGTCCCCTGAACAGTCAGTGGGAAGTAGCCCCCCAGCCCCTTTCGCTCATTTCACCCTGTTTGAATCCCTGCACTTACACCAGGCCAGCAATCCTTTCTGTAATAGACCAGGTGTTTTCTCTTGTGACGGTCACGTGTCGCTAAACCAGTCATAGACAAGAAGAAATGAAAGGGGTGATTGTGTTCCATAACAATTCATTTACAAAAACATGCAGTGGCTCCTAGGCTGTTGTTTGCCAACCCCTGACTGGCATTTTCCTTATTTGTTTACAGCCTGAGTCTTGCCACTTGGGCGATGTGGTCTCCCCTGTACCTAGAACAGGTCTTGGCATATCTGGACATTGAATATCTTTTAAGTGAATATTGTTCGGTAACTGCATTGCTCTTTGGAGCCCCAGTGAATCTTGGGTTCTACTTTCCCTTTTTCCAGAACATTTTCCCCTGGCCATGTAGCTTC
This sequence comes from Acinonyx jubatus, assembly GCF_027475565.1. Classification (NCBI taxonomy): domain Eukaryota; kingdom Metazoa; phylum Chordata; class Mammalia; order Carnivora; family Felidae; genus Acinonyx; species Acinonyx jubatus. The sequence continues at coordinate 65,141,056 of NC_069391.1, forward strand.
ATGCTCCTTGCAAAAGTGACTGAACTTCAGCATATTGACTGGGAAGCACTGTCAGAATCTGGGGACACCAGATAGCAGCAGGGAGAGGACAAGGCTTTCTGCACAAGGCAGGATGCATTTAGACCCAGCAGCGAAGGAGCTCCAACTCTTAATTATGCAAATGCAGTTTATCTGTGGTGACTTTTTAATCCTGGGCAAACTCCCAACTTTGTCCTCTTTTCCAGTATGTTCCTGGGCACCTTCCTTCACTGTGCTCTCTTAGGCTTAGAAAAATAACTGCTTTGATATCAGTGTATGAAGCATCTGATTGGAAGGACAATAAAACTAAGTCAAAACAGACTAACTTCTTAACCACTCCCAAAACTCAGATGCCAAAATCAGATCAGAAGGGCAGGTGTGGTGATAGTAAACTAGATGCACTCATGACATCTACCTGTACCCCCTCCCCACCATTCTGACATGTACCCCTCATCTTCCTGGGAGGCAGAATTGGTCTAAGCAACAGCACACTTCTGGGCAGGTCTGGGCAGCTGCACTCACCTGTTCACTTGGTGGGGGGGGGGGCAGCACAGGGCAGAGTCAGAGGGGCCGCTCCTTTTGTAAGAAGGTGGTTCCCACAACCCAAGCTGTGGCTGTGGGTCTCCTGAGCCCCCCAGAGCAGGGGTGGGCTGCTTTGCCAGCTCACTGGGGGCAAACAAGCCTTGATTTGCAGCACAGGCTGCTTCCTGGGATGCAAATACTGCCACCAGGGCTGATTCCAAGCCCCCAGTGTGAGGGCACTGAACCCGCAGGTGGGAAGAGACGCATGTGGTAGGCTCTGCGGGGGGCACCAGAGGCTCCCACACACCGCTGCCCCCAAATCACTTCGTGGTGAACTGGGTCACAGCACACCTCGCCCAGCTCAGACCTGTCCCGGCTTCTTCCTTCCCCCACAGGCTCTGGCCTGGGCCACTCCCACCCCCACCCTGCCCAGATGTACTGGCTGCAAGGTCTCACCTCCCCAAGGTCAGCCCCCAGAGCTAAGGACACGGGCCAGCTGAGTAGCTGTCGTTGACCACATTGTGTGGTGCAATAGGAAGGAAATACCCAGAGCAGAGGGGGAGCGAGTGTTCAGGAGGAGCCCTGCCGGGGCCATGGCTTGCTGTCCCCAGAGAAGATCACAAGGGAGGAAATGTCTTCTGTCCAGGGTGCAAAGGTGGCTTCTCCATCAGGCCTGTCACTTTTCACCACTAGGGGTCAGCAGTTAGCAAAAATGTTTTCCCAGGATGATTTCATTATTTTCCTGTGAAATTATTATTTGTATGATACTGTATACAAACTATTCTAATCTTTCATCCTCACAATGGAAACCAGTGAGCTATAGAAATACCTGACATTTACCAATCTGATCTGTTCTTGGCAACCACGAGCCCATAGTTCACTAGACAAGTCTGTTCCTGACAATGGTCGTTCCCAGCGCAGGATTCATCACACATGGAATGGACAAACTCATTCTTCTGAAACCTCATAGATTTTGTCAGACTCGGACTAACATTCTACAGAGAAATACACTGACATGTGGACTACGATAGTGTTGAGAATTGAGTCATTTTGTTTTCTTCCTTACATTTCTGTTTGCCAACTGTCCCAGTTTTAGAATCAGAGAAACAGGTACATTTAAGAATAAGGGTTCCAGCTTTTCTCTTCCCCCTTGGATATTCCCCTGTCCATGTCCTCAGTCTGTGATTGTGACCAGCCAGCCAGGACCTTTTGCCTGCTCATCCTATCTTCTGAGCTCTGAGCCAGCAGGGGTGGGGGAGGCTGTGTATCTTACCTGCAAATGCTTGTGTGCTGTGTACTGCTGTAAGGTGCCTAGAGGAGGAGACCGTGGGGCCCACATTTCTCCTGTATTCAACCCAAGCCCTGTGTACCTGGGGCGGGATCTTCTCCTGTGCAGGTGATCCTTGCCACCAAGTCTGACCATTCCAGTAACACCATTTGGCACAGTCTCTGTTGGATTTGTGCCCAGACTACTTGGGTTCCTCTAAGCTCACTAAGCATCCACTATACAAAATCATGGGGAACTGACCTTAGAACAGTTCCCCTTTGCAACAGGAATGCACACAACGCAGGGTGAAGGAGAGTGGGGCATGGAGAAGGAGTTCATCAGCCAGGACTGAGAAACTAAAATCTGAGCACATAAGCTGATGCAGCCAAAATGGCCTAACCTATTAGAGAGACTCTGGCATTTTCTTTCAATGTGTGTTAACCTTAATCCTTGTTAGTATCTGAGTAGAACTGGAAGTGAAAGTGTATCCACTGGAATCCTAGGACAAGCCTAAGGAGGGAGAGTAAACCTCAATTCCCCAGAATGCATCAACCCCCTGCCACTTCCTTCCATTTTCTGTGAACTAATTAGCCTTTGTCATACTCAACCATGTATGTAACCCAGACTTTGGACATAATTACTCTCCACACTATTGAGAACTACCATATTCCTTTATTCTTCTTAAAATTAATGTGACTTAAAGCCACTCATGCAAAATCTAGTCTCTTTCATCATGGCTTCTCCCCATGGCTGTGCAAGGGTCCTTGGGTTTTATAAACAATCTGTCTTTGCAGCCTTTGGTCGTCCCCAGATGTATGATCTACTCGCCTTCTTGACAAAGGCTGTGCTTGGCAATCTTCCAGAGCCCATCCTCTCTAGACCAGCCTCACCCACCATGAGTGCAAGCAGGCTACCCCTGTCCCTCTCCCACTGTTGGGGAGATTCTTGTCCCTTGTCCCATTCCACTAGGCAATGGACACTTCATACCTTGATGACAGCAACCTTTTGGAAGCATTCTCTCTCCCTACGATTAGGAAATCTTTGATTTTTTTTTTGTTATTTGTCTTCAAAGCTTGGCTTTCAGGATCTTTGTGGACTCAGGAATTCTAACTGAGACGTCAAGTGCTGAACAGTGACTCTTTTTCGTCTTTGCATTCCTGCTGTTGAAATCCTCATTGTCCATGAGACAAGGATGTCCCTGGCTGTAGAGGGGACATTTCCCTAGAAATGGAACACAAACAAGAAAAGAACACTGACATTTCAGACAGTACCACTACCCTGTGACACACATGACACAGGTCTGCAGGTGGCTACAAGGCCCTTTTCAGCAGCTGATACAGTCTCCCCTCAGCCCTGACAACCACACCACAAGACCTGTTCTAGAAGAAGTAACTCAGGAGTGGGGGGGGGGGGGCTTCTGCTAAGGGAAGAGAGTTGTGGTTCCTACAGGGAGAAGAAAGTACCAGCCTTCAATCCTGGGTCTGGTACAGCCCTTGTGCGTTGCCTTGTCTGGAGTTACAGCTCCTGAGATCAAACCCTGGCTCCCTGCTCACCAGCTGAGGAAGCTGCCAATCCTCTCCAAGCTTTAGTTCATTTATCCATAAGATGGGAAAAGGGGAATTATGGTGAACAAAGGCCATTATCCAAAGCAGAGTGTTTGTGACTATATTCAGTTGTCCACTGGCTTCAAGAGGCCACAAGAAGACTGGGATATTGGATGCATGTTTTTTCCATTTTGCTTTATAAAGTATTCATAATGATTGCTTGTTTTATTAGTCTTTTAACAAAAAAAGAAAGAAGGGAATAAAGAAAGGAAGAAAAGAAAAGAGGAAAAGGAAGGAAAAAAGGAAAAGAAAAGAAAGTAACAAAGAAACTCTGGAAGGACAAGGGACATGGTCTCTCTGAGAATCCTTCACAACAACCACTGCCAGTTTGTTCATGAAGGTCTACCGGAAGGAGACAAGCCAGGGCAACCTTGCATTACTGCCTCCTCCCCAGGGACATGACATAAGGAATGTGTGACATTGTTGCTCATGAGCCAGGTGACAGGTTTGGTTGATTGTTCCACTTGGTAATGAAACATTCACATACTCTTTACTTTTATGACAAACCATTGCATTTCCATTAGATTATGGATATGTCCAGGACATAGAAACTGACATTTAAGGTAATTCTTCACTCATGTCTTCTGGCAAGCCCAATTTGCCCTGACCAATTATAGACTAACTGTACTATAATTATGTGATGTCACTTTCACTTTTTTTTTCATTTTTCTGACAACATGCAAGAGAAGAGGGCGAAAACACCAGCTTCCCAGATGGATCACTGATGAGCAAAGTTCACCAAGGCGAAGCCTGGACTCAGCATTGCATTTTGCCCAAAAATCTGCCCACAGGTGACCTATTTCAGTGTGTTGTGCACATTTGGGGCCTCAAAAAACAGGGAAATGCAGGGCAGAAAGCTATGATGATGGAAGCCAGTTTGGTTGAGAGACTCCAAGGGCACCTTAGTCCTTCACTCTCCATCCAACCTTGAGCACAGAACACACCTGAGGCAGCATGCTGGAATGGCCCCAGGTGAGTGTTAGTGGACTCGTATTGCTAATCCTCTGTCCATCTCTGCTGGTCCTATGACCTCAGGTGCTCTGCCCTCCCCAGACCTCAAATCCCTGTCACATGTTCTATTCTTTTTCTGTGTTGTCTGATAATTCTATAATCTTAAGTGATATATCTAAAAACATGACCCCAACAAGTGTATTTTTATGGTTTAAGGGCCCTAATAAATTCCAGAACATCGTTAAGAATAATAGTAGTAACTACATGCTAGGGATTGTATGCTGACCACCATATAATGTATCCTCTATCATCCTTACAATATCAATCAGAGATAGGCATTTTTAATCCCCTTTTACAGATGAGAAAATGGAGGCTCTTTAAGGTGAAGGGTCTTGCCAAGGTTATACATGACTAGTAAGAAGCAGAATCAAGATTTGAATCCAGAATTATTTAATTCCAAAACCAGTGGCCTGAATGACTACATATTTATTTGATTATTGTCTGCCTTTGCCTGTGAATCAATCATCACGTTCATGTAGGTCCTAAATAAGTATTTGTTGAATGAATGAACACTATCTCCCGTCCACACCTAAGGAATGGAGGTATAATGGTGGAATGGCAGATCATTGTTTTGTTTGTAGTTTATTGAAAGATCAAAGTTGCCTGTGGCCCCAGCCAGCTCTGTGGTTCCCTGGTGTAGTTCACAAGTGTGAATTCTTCATTGCACTCCAGAAACACCTCGTGTTGAGACTTTTGCAGGATTCCAACACTGTGTTTTTAATACTTTACCTGCTGAATCAGTCTGCTTTAGTTGTGCTAAAGCCGGGAAGAACTAAATTCGGAACAAAACGGGAACAAAACATTCAGCAGGGAAAAACTAATTCTTGCCTCAAACGGGAAATTTCTTGGCAAAATATAAGTCTGAAAAATATGGCTAACACTATTTCCCCTTCAGAAAACTAATGTCCTTCCTCACTTTCAGCGGCATAACGCGACTTCTTTCTGACACACCTCAACAGCCTTTCATACATCACCACCTGTCCTCTTTGATCTGATCCTTTCTCCCAAGTTTGGACAGGTTTCCTGGAGAAAGCCCCTCCTCCTGCATTCCATCCTCCCTCCAAATGCCCCTTGCCTTTTCCCCTATGTCCATCAGGTACATTTTCCCAGCTGACGCTCTGGCCACACTGACCAGACAGATACTTCTTTTATTGGGTGTGAGAGGGAGGAGGATATATTAATTCTATGTTACAGAGAGAAAAAATTGAGAATCTGGTTCATTTTGTTTCACTTGTGGCATATTTTTAACTGAGGCAAAGAGCCCACATCTTACACATAGATGAATCTTGATAAATCTATTTGCTTATGTGAACAAAAAGTTCAGAAGACAGAACATTCAACCCAACCAGCAACATCCATCGTGCTGCTTTTTCAGTCAGTGCCCACCCACCACACCTGCTGGGGCAACCACTGTTCTGATTTCTCTTGCCACAAATACTTTTGCATGTCTTTGAGTTCATATCAGTAAAATCACACAGTGTGCACTCTTGTGTGTATCTTCCTCTTTCACTCAACACACTCTCTGTGAGATCTTCCACAGTGTTGCCCCTATCAGCCCTTCCCTCTTCTCATTGCTGGGTAGTATTCCAGTGTATGGATGCTCACACTCATCTGGGCATTCTCCTGTTGATGGCCACTGGGAGTCCTTCCACCTTTTGGCTATTACAAATACAGCTGCTATTAACATTCTAGTACAAGCTGTTCTGTGGCCACGTGCTTCATTTCTCTTGAGGAAACACCCAGGAGTTAATAGCTGGGTCATATGGAAGACATATGATTTAATTTTCTAAGAAACAGCTGGCTTTCCAAAGTGGATGCACCATTGTTAACTCTCAGTAGTAATGTAAAAGAGTTCCTGTTTTATTTATCCTCACCATTTGGTCTTATCTGTCATGTTAATGTTAGCTATGTTAGTAGACAGAACAAGTGTTCTCAGTATGGTTTTAGTTTGTATTTCTTTAAAGACTAGTGATGTTGGGTGCCTTTTCATGTGCTTACTGGCCACTTTTGAGAAGTATATGTTCAAAAGAGAAAACTTTTTAACCTTTGATTCAGAATCCAGAAAATAACCACTTATTTATTTTAGGACAAATTTCCATTAGCATGAGATAAGTGGAAAGAATGCCATAGAGCATAGTTATATTAGAAAAGGTGATTGATAATAATTGTATCTAAAGATCAGTCCATTTTACCCTTATTTTCAATGCTTCAATAATCCCCAGTGTAGTTTCAGAGTCCTTGGCCATGACTGCACAACTCTGGCCACCATGCATAATGCCCTGTGTATTTAGAGGCCTTGGTCACTAAATTCCTTTCTTGTCAAAGGAACCTCATGGTTTAAATGTCAGCTCAGTTTCCACAGCTCACTTTGGAGACAATCTTGGGTGATCCTGGTAACTAGTAAACAGTAGAGCACAACCCAAAGTCCAAAAACCTAAATAACAGGAGACTCTTGGTCCTGGCACTAGTCCTTAAACTGTTTAAGAGCTTTAAGAGGTAATTAATGTTAAATGAGGTCATAAGGGTGGAGCCTTAATCTAATAAGATTGATGGCATTATAAGAAGATATAGAGAAATATATATTTCTGATCTCTTTTTCTGTCTCTCCCCATGCACATACCCAAGGAAAGGCCATTTTTAATACAGAACAGAAAGGTGGCCACGTGCAAGACAGGAAGGGATCTCTCACCAGAAACCTAATCAACCATCACCTTGATCTTGAACTTCCAGCCTCCAGAACTGGGAGAAATAAATTTCTGTTCTTTAAGCCACACAGTCAATGGTATGTTGTTATGGCAGCTGAGCAAAGACAGGACCTACCCCTAACATCCCCTTTTTGCTCCAGCTAAGCTGAGTTCTCAGTAGGTCCCTAAAGGTGAAGGATGAAGTGTGACCCATGAGGGATTGCACTATACTCCAAAGGAACTACTCGAATTTTCTAACTTATACAAAAAGCTCTGGGTAACATGTATAAGAATGGATAGTAAGGGAGTGAGGCAGTGGGGAAAAGAACATAAACTTGGGTTAGGATGAATTTATTCATATGGGCTCCACAAGAAGAGGTTCTACATTTAATGTTGCAGTTGGGGAGTCAGAAATGGTCTAGCAGTTTGTTTGCTTAGTTGTGAAACGTGGACCAAAAGGTGGCCCATAGTGAGTGAGTTGGAAATGCCAGATCTGCCCTGGTTTAATGTAGAAGAAGGGATTCACGGGTGTAGAAAGATTGGAATGTTAGATTGTATTTGTCACTTAAGACATTCTCACCCACATTGGAAGGATGCAGAAGACATAATTTGTATCACTTTTGTGAGAAATTAATTTGTGATGGGCCCAGTGGCAGCACTCAACAGCCCAAGGCAGGGTTGGTGCCATCACTGTGATGGACAGCAGAGTCAGAGTAGCAATCAGAATTGTCTGCCTCATGCACACCTGTGGTGTTCCTTAATTGATCACAGTGTTCCTAAAGGTGAATCAAATAGGAAGCTGCTAAATTCTTACTAAGCAGAAAAGTTCCAGAACAAAAGTCTAACCTGAGTCATAAAAGAGAATTACATCCTTTAATCAATTCCCAGACTTGAGCCAGTTTACAGACCCTGGACCATTGAATGAAAAAGAGTCCAGGGCCCCTTGAGGAAGGACCCTGGTACACTAGCAAACATTTTTCCTGTTAATATTTCTCCAGCCTTTCCTCAAGGTATCTCTGGCTTAGACCAGGGTAAATACATTGGAAATAATCAGACATTTCAGGGACTACTAGAGACTCACTCTGAATCAGCACTAATTCCATGAGACCCAAAATGTCGCTATGGTCCACCAGTCAAAGTACAGGCTTATGGAAATCAGGTGATCATTGAAGTTTTAGCACATATCCATCTCCTAGTGGTCCTAGTGGGTCCCCAAACCCATCCTGTGGTTATATTCCCAGTTCTTGAATACGTAATTAGAATAGATATTACTGAGCCCTGTATTTGGCAGAATCCACATATTGGCTCCCTGACCTGCAAAGTGAGGGACAAGCCACTAGAACTGGCTCTACTGAGGAAAGTGGCAAACCAGAAACAATAGCACATTCTTGGCGATGTTGCAGAGGTTAGTTCCACCATCAAGGCCTTGAAAGTCACAAGAGTGGTGATTGTCACTGCATACCCATTTATCTCTCCTATTTGGCCTGTGCAGAAGACAGATTGATCCTGGAGAAAGACAATGGATCATCATAAGCTTAAGCAGGTAGTCACTTCAATCAGTGTTGGACCAGATGTGGTTGCATGGCTTGAACAAATAGTTTGTGGCTTTGATTTGGTCAAATGCCCTTTTGTCCATCTCTGCCATAAGTCCAACCAGAAGCAGCATACTTTCAGCTGGCAAGGCCATCAATATACCTTCCCTGTTCTATGTCAGGGATATATCAACACTCCATCCTATGTCATAACTTAGTTCCCAGGGATCTTGATTGCCCCTCCCTTCCAGAAGATATCACAGTGGTCTATGGCACTGATGGCATTATGCTGATTGGACATTTTTTGTTTTAGAGGATGAGAAATAAATCAGATAAAAATTCAAGGGTCTTCTATTTCTGTGAAATTTCTAGGTGCCCAATGGTGTGGGGCTGGTAGAGAGATCTCTTCCAAGGAGAAGGATATGTTATTGCATCTCTGCCCCCTGTCCCCCTCAAGCCAAAAGAGAGGTACAAGTCTTCCTTTGGGTTTTGAAATCTTTGGATTTTGGAAACAACCTATTCCTCCTGTGGATGTCATGTTCTATTTACTGAGTAATCAAACACACTGCTGGTTTTGAGTGAGCTACAGAAACAAGAGAAAGCTCTGCATCAGGTACAATAGCTATGTGGCTGTTGTGCCACTTGGGTCATATTCAATGGTGCTTGAAGTCAGTGGCAGATGGGGGTGCTGTTTGGAGACTTTGGCAGTCCCCTGTAGGTGAATCACAGCACAGACACTGAGGATTTTGGAAGCAAGCCATATTCTCCTTTTCAGAAAGAGGTCTTGGCCTGCTCCTGAGCCTTAGTAGAGACTGAATATTTAACCACGGGTCGTCAGTTTACAGTGTGACCTACGTTGCCCACCATTCATGGATGTTATCTGATGAACGAAGCCATAAAGTTGGACATGCACATCAACACCCTTCATAATATGTAGGTGATATATGCACAGTTAGGCCCAAGAGTGCCCTGAAAGCATGAGTAATTTACCCTAGGGAGCACCCAAATGTCCATGGCTCCCACCCCTGCTTACTTTCACCCAGCCTGCACCTGTGGCCTCACTGGGAGTTCTCTATTGACAGATAACATTCAGGCCAGGTTTACAGGTTGTTCTACACAATGGGTAGGGTTCACTTGAAAGTGAACAGCTGTGGCACTATAGTCTTATCTGGGACATCTGTAAAAGACAGTGGGGAGGAGAGATTCTACCCAACGGCAGAACTTCCAATTATAGACTTGGTGGTTCACTTTGCTTGGAAGGAGATACAGCCAAACATGTTATTATATTATGATTTATGAGCTGTGTACCATGGTTTGCCAAGATGACTAAAGACTTAGACCATTATTTGATAGGTGGTTCCAAGGAAATTTGGGGGTAAGGTGTGTGAACAAACATTTCTTAGTGGGTAGAAAGTGTGAAGATATTTGTGTCCTGTGTGAATACTCACTAAAGGGTGAATTCAGCAGAGGAGGATTTTAATAATCGAGTGATTATTTGAGTGAATAATCGAGTGACCCGTTCTGTGAATAGCAGTCAGCCTCATTTCATAGTCACCCCACCAATGCCCAAAGGACTCATGGCCACAAAATGGCCATGGTAGCAGGGATGGAGATTATGCATGGACTCAGCAAAATGGACTTCTTTTACAGGGGCAACCTGGCAATGGCCACTGCGGAGTGCCCAATCTGCTGGCAGCAAAGATCAACACTGAGTCTCAGATATGACACTATTATCTAGGGTGATCAACTAGCTACCTGGTGGTAGGTGTTTACATTGGACCGTTTCCATCAAGAAAGGGGCAGCCTTTTGTTCTTTGTGGAATAGACAGTCTGGATACAGATTTGTCTTCCCCACATGCAATCCTTTTGCCAAAATTACTATCCACTCAATACAATTATGGTATCCTACACAGCATTACCATATTCAAGGACCTCACTTGACAGCCAATTAACTGAAACAATGGTCCAATGCTCATGGAATTCGGTGGTCTTAACATGTTTTCTAACATCCAAAACAGCCGGCTTGATAGAATGGTGGGATGACCTTTTGAAGACTCAGTTATAACACAAGCTGCATGGCAATATCTTGCAGGACTGAGACAAGGCTCTCTAGCAGGCTGCATACGGTCCGAATCAACATCCAATATGGTGCTATTTCTCTAATATCCAGACTTCCAACGTTCAAGAATCAAGGGGTAGATATGGGAGAGGCAGCTCTCACTATTACCCCTAGTGATCCACTAGTAAAATTTGTGCTTCCTGTTTTTGTTACTTTATTCTCTTCTGCCCTAGATGCCTAGTTCCAGAGGGAGAAATGCTTCCACCAGAACACAATGATTCCATTGAACTGGAAGTTAAGACTGCTCCCTAAACACTTAGGCTCCTCGTGCCCTTTAGTCACCAGGCAAAGAGGGAGCTATGGTACTGGATGAGATGAATAATCTTCACTACCTGGGAGAAATTGGAATGGTACTCCATCTTGGAGGTAAGGGAGAGTATGTCTGGAATACAAGAGATACCTTAAGGTGCCCTGTGATTAATGTCAGTAGAAAATCACAGCAACCCAATCCAGCAGGCTAGCTATTGCCTAAGACCCTTCAAGGATGAAGGTTTGGGTCACCACATCAGGTAAAGTGTCATGACTACCTGAGGTACTCGCTGAGGGCCAAGGGAATGCAAAAGGGTCCATCTCCAGTATCAGGGAAAGGGACAGAGACTGTAGAAGAAAGTAGTTATAATATTAGCTATGTAGTACCATGTGTCCACTTCCAGAATGAGGATTGTCATTATCATGAACTGTTCCTTCCTATTTTGTCATGAATACATATGTGTATGTGTGTACATAAAATATCTTTGTCTTTTTCCCTCTGTTACTCCTTTATCATGTGACATAAGATGTACTGACTTTGTGTCATAGCATTTAGGTATTGTTGATTTTATGTCACAGTATTTTAGTTTTGGGGTATCAAGGACAAGAGTAAATATCACTCAAGAACCTTATTTCCTCTGTGGGGAAAGGCATTAGTGCATTTTTGGTTGTAATTGCTTAGTTGTATCATTTTAGACAAAATTATGACCTTGTCATTGTCTTCATATGTAAATGAAGTATGGTTTGAGAAGATGTGTGAGTATGCCAAGTAGACAAGGACTTGAATTGTGAGAGTAAAATTTATGTGTCAACTTGACTAGGTCAGAAAATATTTGAACATCTGTTCAAACATTCTCAGTGTGTTTGTGAGGGTGACTTGGAATGAGAATAACATTGGAATTGGTATACTAAGTAAGGCAGACTGTCCTCCCTAATTTGGGCAACCCTCTTCCAATCAGTTGAAGGCCTACATAGGTTAAAAAAACCAACTGACCCTCTCCTGAGTAATGGGGAACTCCTCCTGCTGCCTGACTTCTAGCTGGGACATTGGTCTTTACTGACCTTGGACTGGAAGTGAAACACTGGCTCATCTTGGGCCTGGAGCCTGCCAGCATTTGGAATGGAACTTGGACCATTGCCTCTCTGGGTCTGACATCTGGTAGTCAGGTCTTCCCAGTTGGAGTGAACTACACCTTGGGATCTTTTGTGTTTCCAGCTTGTTGGCTGTAGATCTTGGGAATTCTCAGCCTTCCTGAGCATGTGGACAAATTCCTTATCATAAATCTCATTCTGTATACATACATCTTGTGGTTCTGTTTCTCTGGAGAACCCTGATTAATAAAGGCTGCCTGAAGTCTATCCATGAACCCAAGATATCAATGGACATCATTTTAAGAAGCCCTGCCCTAGAGGATTTTAGGTCTCAAGATTTGTCTATAAGGCATAGAATACACAAATCAAATCCAGTCTCAAATCTTCAGTAACCAAGGCTATTTGGCCCTGACCATGTTCGCTTGCACAACTTTTACCAGCTTTCCATTTTTACCACCTTTCCTCATAGTCCAGGAAGCACTCCTGCCCACGGCACATATTTCAGGTCAGAACTACATGACCTCAAAAACCTCATACTCCACAGGGGTAGCAGATGCTTATGACGTTACAAAGCTGCAGAGAAACTGGCTCTGGGGACCATGTCATCCTATGCTGCCACCATTCCATCCTCTGGCGACTTGATCACACAGCTGACAGCCCCCAGTTCTCTCCTTCACTGTAGGCTCCATCTTTAGTATCTGAGAATGTGACTGAGCCTTTTTGACAGGCCCATGGCGATGACAGAGTCTTCATGTGGCTCTCATTGCTGCCTGCAGATGTGGAGTTATTACTGGCAATCTGATTGCCAGAGACATCACTAGAGGAGTAAAATTAAAAAAATCAATTATATCATGTATTTGAGATATCTGGAAGGATGACCCCAGCTAGTATTTTCTTGAGAGAGTTTAAGAATTCATCTTCATTACTTTCTTACACCATACACAAAAATAAACTCAAAATGGATGAAAGAACTAAATGAGAGAAAGGAAACCATCAAAACCCTAGAGGAGAAAATAGGCAACAACCTCTTGACCTCAGCTGCAACAATTTCTTGCTCAATATGTCTCCAAAGGCAAGGGAATTAAAAGCAAAAAATGAACTATTGGAACCTCATTAAAATAAAAAGCTTCTGCACTGCAAAGGAAACAATCAACAAAACTAAAAGGCAACCGGCAGAATGGGAAAAGATATTTGCAAATGGAATATCAGATAAAGGGTTAGTATCCAAAATCTATAAAGAACTCACCAAACTCAACACCTGAAAAACAAATAATCCAGTGAAGAAATGCACAGCAGACATGAACACTTTTACACAGAAGACATCCAGAAGACACATGAAACAATGCTCAACGTCACTTATCATCAGGGAAATACAAATCAAAGCTACACTGAGATACCACCCTCACACCAGTCAGAGTGGCTAACATGAACAAATCCGGAAACTATAGATGCTGGGGAGGATGTGGAGAAACGGGAACCCTCTTGCACTGTTGGTGGGAATGCAAACTGGTGCAGCCACTCTGAAAAACAGTGTGGAGATTCCTCAAAAAATTAAAGATAGAACTACCCTATGACCCAGCAATAGCACCACTAGTATTTATCCAAGGGATACAAGAGTGTTGATGCATAGCGACACATGTACCCCAATGTTTATAGCAGTGCTTTCAACACTAGCCAAATTATGGAAAGAGCCTAAATGTCCATCAACTGACAAACGGATAAAGAAGATGTGGTTTATATATACAATGGAATACTACCTGGCAATGAGAAAGAATGAAATCATGTCATTTGCAGCAACGTGGATGGAACTGGAAGGTATCATGCTGAGTGAAATAAGTCAGTCAGAGAAGAACAGATATCATATGTATTCACTCATATGTGGATCTTGACAAACTTAACAGAACTCCATGGGGGAAAGGAAGGGGAAAAAAACAGAGAGGGAGGGAGGAAAACCACAAGAGACTCTTATACAGAACAAACTGAAGGTGGATGGGGGTTGAGGGAGAGGGGAAAATGGGTGATGGGCATTGAGAAGGGCACTTGTTGGGATGAGAACTGGGTCTTGCATGTAAGCCAATTTGACAATAAATTACTTTTTAAAAAAGAAGGAAGATAGAAACACCCCACATAGATCTACATGTACTGATATAAAAGGATGAACATGCTATATTTTGAGTGAAAGGAAGTGGTATATAAAATGTTATCTGATATACATAAAAAAAAAGAAATCACCAAGTTTCATTTTTCTTTACTTAAGCAATAAATGACATAGGAAAAAGCTTGAGACACTGTAGAAAGTATTTTGGTTTTCCTGTAATTTCTCTGCTACTCCAAATAAATTCTTGATATCCAGAATAACTTCAAATACGTTCTACTTCTACCCTATCCAGTGAAGAAGAGCAATTATCTTCACTTCTCAGGCAAAACAGTCCTTCTCTTTGGGCTTTAAAAAGGAAACCCAGAAGAGAAATGTTGTCTGTCCACCCAGCCCTACAGAGACTTGCATCAACGTGTGGAAATCAGGACTCAGCTCTTTGCCATGCATAAACGTTGTCTTAGTCTGTCCCGGCTGCTATGACAGAGCAACATACACAGGGGGCTTGTACACAACAGAAAGTTTATTTCTCACAGTTCTGGAGGCTGGAAGCCCAAGATCAAGGCACCAGCAAATCCACAATCTGACAAAGGGCTATTTCCTCTTCATAGGTGGCCATCTTTTGACTGTGTCCTCACAGGGCAGAAAAAGGTTAAGGAGCTCCCTGGGACCATCTTTGTAAGGGCACTAATCCCAGTCCTGTGGGCTCCAATCACCTCCCAAACACCCCACCTCCTAATGCCTTCACCTTGGGCATTAGGGTGTCCATACATGAATTGGTGGAGGCATAAGCCTTTAGTCTATGGCAAATGCCCAGTAGTTCTCTGCTGTGTCTCCATCCCAATGCCTATCAGCCACCACCATCTTTATATGAGTCCGTATGTGTGGAGAGCTTTCCCAGAGCCAATTCCAGTGCTTCGTGTGCATGAGCCCAGCTTACCCCTCAGAACAAGCTTTGCCTTCCTGGTTCACAAAATAAGAAAACTGGAACCAAGAGAAGCTAGGGGAGCCCAAGGTCACACCCTGGGAAGCTGGCGGCCTACACCAGAATCTGCACACTCTTCTCACTTTGCCCCCTCACCTGCCTGGGAAAGCAGCCATGGGCTTTGGGTGATCTTGCAGTGATCTGTAGGAGCCCCATGTTATAAGCACTGCCCACCACATGTGTTCGCTGGCAAGTCAGGGCTCCCAGAAAGAAATGTAGTCCCTTTTAAAGCCACGACAGATCTCAGTGTCCAGGTAGAAACTTACACTCTGGAAACGAGCTCATTCCCTTTGGAGGAAATAATTTCTTCTGCGTACGAAATGGTACCCACCGCCACTCAGGATTCTGAGAGTGTGCTGCAGCACACAAAGCACAGAGTGCCAAGACAGGGCTTGTCTCTTTGAAACACTGTTGTGGGTTTGTTGTTTTGTTTTGTTTTGTTTTGTTTTGTTTTGTTTTGTTTTGCAGATAGCATTTTCCAGGGATATCCATATCAATATCTCCAACTGCATGTGGTCTTTTTACCAAATGACCTTGTCACACCTTGCATTGAATGATGAGGTCTATGTTCCTCTCCTTTAAAAAAATTTTTTAATGTTTATTTTTCAGATGCAGAAAGAGAGAGACAGAGAAAGACAGAGAATGAGTGGGGAAGTGGCAGAGAGAGGCAGACACAGAATCTGAAGCAGGCCCCAGGCTCTGAGCTGGTAGCACAGAGCCCGACACAGGGTTCGAACTCACAGACTGTGAGATCATGACCTGAGTCGACATCAGACACTTAACCGACTGAGTCGCCCAGGTCCTCTAATGTCCCCTCTTCTTGAACCCGGTGGAATCTGATAACTGTCCCAGAAACAGAACAGTCTTCTGAGACTGGAGCATAAAAATGCCATACTCCTCCACCCTGCTATGGGGACACGTGCTCCCGGATCCCAGCGGCCAGGTGGATTCTTATTCAGAAATATTCATTCCCTCAACAGGGTGGACCTTTCTGCTCAGATGCGGTTGGGTCTGTCTGTGTGACTTGCTTTGCCCAATGGAATTACATGGAAGGGACAGTGTGCCAGTTCTGAGCCCAGGCCCTAAGAAGCCGGGTGTTCCACTCACTCTCTCCTATTTCTGCCATTGCCACATGGAGACCAGGAGGATGCGAGATGCACGGAGCAGAGCCCACTGACCCAGCCTGGATCAGAAAACCTTCGGCCAAGGCACGGACCTGAGAGAACCAGTGAGCGACTGTTGTTTTCAGGCATGCTTTTGGTGTGTCAGGCGGCACAGCTGTACTTAGCCACAACAGGGATTTGGGGCATTCTCGTCCTGCTGACATGACCAGCCCTGAAAAAAGGCTCTGGCCTCACAGACAGAGGTGATCTGGGCTGCGGCTGTGGAGCTTAGAACTGGGAGGAAACAACGATCTTACTAGCCTCTCACCACCTCAAGTCGTGACCACAGCTAAGTCGTGAAAGAGACTCGTGTTATTAGAGAATGTGACTAATGTGTGCTGATATCACCCAGTGAAGCTGTGAGGGTGATGGTTTTATACAAGCAGCCATAAGTAAATAAATAAACTGTAAACGAAGCCCCTGACAGTGGAATCGGAAAACTGGAGTTTGTTGGAACAGCAATCTACTATCTCCATGCTCGTGGTGCATTTTTCACAAAACATTTTGTAAAACCTTGGCATGAAGCCTTTAGAGCTTTCCTGTTGCTTCAAATAAAGCAAAGTGACTTGCTAGTATAGCAGAAGGGCTATGTTTTAATACAACCCTTATGCATTTCCGAGCAACGTCAATGCCTCCTCTCGCTAAATGCCACGAAGAGCCCAGAACCGCAGAGCTGCAGAGACAGCCTCCCTGCGGCAGGAACAACCACAGTCCACACTGGGTCTGAGAAGCTCATCAAAGTAGCCATAAGGGTCATGACAAGTTTATGTTAAGAGAGAAAGTAGACACTCTGCTGCACTCCTCTATCGGATGACACTGCTGAACACCCAGTACTCATCTGCAGACAGGATCAAGGAGCCATTTTCACGCGGGTGCCTGTGGATGACCCCGGACAGAAAGAACATAGGCAACGACAGCAGCCCTTTTGTTTGGTGCTGAATGAGCTCCATACATCTGTGCACTATGTGCATGAGGTAAGAGTGATGGAAACATCTTATCTTCGCCAAGGAAGATATGCAGAAGGCCAATGAGCACAGGAGAAAGTGTTCACCACTATCAGCCATTAGAGGAATGCCAGTTTAAGCCAGGATGATCATCTTTACACACCTATTAGATAGGGTGAAATACAAAGAGTGATAACACTTAATGCTGGTGAGGATGTGGAGAAACTGGGCCACTCAGCCATTGCTGGTGGGAATGTAACATGGTACAGCTATTCTAGAATACGGTTTAGTGGTTTCTGATTTTTAATGTTTTATTGAGATATAATTGAGATATAACATTGTATTAAAGTGTACAACATAATGATTTGACATATGTATAAATGGCAAAATGATCACCACAATAGCTTTAATTAATATCCATTACCTCACGAGGTTATAATTATTTGCATTGTGATGAGAACTTTTAGGTTTTCCTCTCAGCAACTTTCAAATATACAGTACTGTTCACCATAGTCTCCACACTGGTTATTACAGCCCAAGAACTTATTTATCTATCTAATAACTGGAAGTTTATACCTTTTATCTTCCTGTCCCCATGTCCCCCACACAAAGCAGTTTCTTACAAAAGGAAACATTCTATTACCCTATGACTCAGCAATCGCACTCTTTGTTTACCCCCTTTCAACCATCCCCTCCTCCTTGAGAGTGTTTCAGGTGTCACTGACCAAACCTATCTCCAGGACCAAGCCCGACATCTCCTCCTTCATCTACAAGCCACAAAGATGTATTTAAAATGAGCACCTGCGGCAGGCTCATTAGAACAAATGGAACAATTCCAAGACTGTCTATGCTATTCGACAAGATCCTTTCTCTTTTCTGAGGATGCCATCCTTAGAAATAGATAAGTCTGTAATGTCAAGAGGAGTATAAGAAGTCTGAGAGTGAGGCCAATAGCCAGAACCAGAATGAATGGGTGTCATCACATTGGGGGTGATGACATCGTTCACAGAGAGGTTTGTCCCACACCTACTAAGCTACTGATTGAATCCAGCTGTGCTTGAAGAGAAACTGCCCTGTTTCCCATGCAAAGACAATATACTATTTTCAAGCCTACTGAGTTAGGTTTCTGTCATTTGAAACTGGAAGAGTGATGTCTACTAGAGAAACCGGTACTTGGAAATAGAGTCTTACAAATAAAAGTCTGTACAATGTGGATTGGCTGAGCTGTGATAGGGTGGATACAGTAAGGATACCACTGCCCTTATTAAGTAAGCTGAGAAGCTGGAAATGTCTGTTACAAGGTGGTTGACCTGTTACCTATTGTCCCTGGGGGTATAGACAATGCATAACCAGGCTGGAATATTAGGAAATTTGGCAGAAAAATGTGAGAATGTAGAATGTAGTGGTTACTCCTTGCTGCCTGCGCTAAGATCCAGCAAGAAATGCAGTTCCTTTACAGAGAAACTTCTACACATGCCAGCCAATCTGGAAACAGGGAAGAGAAGGATACCTTGTTAAGAGAGACCAGTTATGTGCACAATAATTAGAGATGTTTTAGATTCTGTTCATCTTTTTACCTGCAGGGTTAGAGGCACTAAATTCTCTGCCTCAGGCTAATGTTGGAATTGAAGCTAAAGATGAAACAGAATGTAAGATAGCAGGAGGAACAAACAGCTTTTTATCTCAGGCTTTTTTTTTTTAAATATTCTTTACATTTTGACCTCCTTCCCCTTTCTCCCATCCACAGCCCCCGTGTCTGGAAACTTTTTTCTGTATCAATTAGCTTAGTTTGTTTTTCTTTGTTTGTTTGATTTTTGGTTTTTTGTTTTGATTCCACATATGGAAGAGATTATATAGTATTTACCTTTGTTTGCCTGACTTATTGCACTTGGGATAATGACCATTAAGGTCCATCCATATTGTCACAAATGGAAAAATTCCATTCTTTTTTATGGCTGAGTAAGTGTGTATATATTCCACATTTTCTTTATGCACTCATTCATTAATTGACATTTAGGCTGTTTCTATATCTTGACTCTTTTAAATAATACTGCAATGGATATGTAGTACATATATCATTTCCAGGTAGTATTTTCATTTTCTATGAATAATATCCAGAAGTGGGAATTCTGGATGTTACAGTAGTTCTATTTCTAATTTGGCGGGTATCTCTATATTATTTTCCAAATGAACTGCACCAGTTTACATTTCCACCAACAGTATACAAGACAGTCCTTTTCTCCACATCCTTACTATGCTTTTTATTTCTTGTCTTTTTGATAACAGCCGTCTTAACAGGCGTGAGGTATCATCTCAATGTGATTTGCATTTACTGGTGATTAATGACGATGAGCATATTTTCATGTACTTGTTGGCCATCCATGAATCTTCTTTGGAAAAATATTTATTCATATCATCTATATATGTGTTAGTTTATTTCTGGGATTTCTATTCTATTCTGTTCCAACCATCTATGTGTTTGTTTTCTTGCCAGTAAGAAGGACATGGGTTTTCTCTGTATTATTTCTTACAATTGCATATGACTATAATTATCTCAAAAGAAAATGTTTAATGAAAAGAAAAAGCTTATCAGTATGTTGAGAAGCTAAATGAGTTAAGTGAGGGCCATTTCTTAGCCACTAGCATGCATTTCCTCTTGTCTTGGTAGGAGCAGCACGCTTTCTTTTGTGGTTTCTTCTTCCCCATTACATACAGTCTTGAGGGAGCTGTATTAAGATGCCTTTCCCTCCCTTAGACACGGGATGAAATATTGACAGACATTGTCTTCCAGGTTTTTCAATCTGGAAGCAGAATGATGCAAGGATGGAAGAAACAATGTGAATTCTTTTATTATAGCAACTGAGCCCTGACCACATTGCTGACTAGTTCCTGCTGCTTAGTTGCCAGATTTGCCCTGGATTCTAATTGTTTCAGTCCTGACATCTGTTTCTTTAGCATTGCTATCAACTCTGTCAACAACCAAGTATCTTCTCCAAAATTCTATTAAAAAAAAAAGAATCTAATTGGTTTGGATTACCTGCCTTTTGCTCTTCAAAGATATCTTAAAATACCTGAGCTGTCAATTGCCCTAGTTTCACATCATGTCAGTTTTCTTATTCTTTGCATATGGACTAACTTAGAGTTCGCCAACTCCAAAATTTCATCATTGGGAAGTGCAACAAGGATTCAAAGACTCTCTCAGGCAGAAGTCACTGTGAAAGGAAATGCAGTAATATATTTAAACCACGTAACAATGCCTAGCATATCACAAGTTGTTGACAACTACTACAAAGGTGATGATGATGATGATGGTGATGATGATGGTTTCCTGGACTGTAGAATGTCCGAAGCAAAAGTTGCAAGTAACTTGCTCTTGTTGCTGATAAAGTGAAACCAGTGGAATAATGATCTTAATAAGTAGCTGATATACTTGTAATTTTCTGCTCATTTGAATACATATAATAATGATACTAACCATGTTGTAAGCATTTTTTTCTACTAAATAATTTAAAACATTTTCTGCATTTGCTTGAACATTAATTTATTCATGAAATTCTTTCTTCATATATAGTGTGGAAGGAAAATTCACCTGCCTTGGATGGATTATCACAGATTATTATTTGGAAAAAGAAACAGAAAAATATATAAACAGAATTGGGAATATTTCTGCTCCATTTACTCATTTTTAATGTGACCAAAATGAGAGCAATTTTATGTATGGATATACATTGCAAATCAAAAAGTGTCAAAATCTAAAGGAATTGGAAGTCATCATTTGGCTCTGCTGCCCATATTTTTAGTGCAACATGCAACCTTTCTTATTAATCAAGCACCTACTGACCCAGTCATTGACATAATAGGTTCAATGGTGTAGTAGACATGAACATGACTTTGAGGAGCTCAGCCTAGCCAGGATTACCAAAAACTTACAAACACTGTAACAGGTACCCTGATGACTTGTCCAGAAGCTATGGAAACACAAAGAAAAAATCCATTTGCTGACTTTTCATAGGAGACTGGGGAGAAGAGCAGGATTCCATCAGACATTCGAAGAGGTGGAATGGAAAGAAAGAGCATTCCAGGAGGAAGGCATGGCTTGACCAAGGCACTGAGGCACAGGAGAGCTCCTCGCAGCAACATCAGGTCTTCAGAGTAGCGTGCTAATGGACTGCACTGTTTGTGGCATTGCTGCAGGGATGAGAGACGAGCCTGGAAATGCCATTTAGGGCCAGCGATAAAGAATGGCAGAAAACAAAGATAATGATGAGAGTGATGGTGCTCCTTCAGAATGGGATAAAAGAACAATGAGCCCAGGGATAACACTGTGAAGGATTAAGCAGCCTAACAGTCATGGACAATTAATCAGAAACCACTTGCTATGACTTTACACCATGATAAATTAAACATTTCCTGCCTGTATCACATAGAGGTTGGGAGGACTTGGACTGTTAGAGTGACATCACGAGTGCTCACTGTGGCCATCTCTTCTACTTCCTGTTAAATATCTAGAAACGATGTATTTCTTCTGTTAATGGATTATTCTGGTGCTACCCAGAGGATGTGAAATATTTGGAAACTATAATGAATATGATATTAAATTTAAAAGTGTGAAATTTTAAAGGACTCATAGTCTATAATTTGGAGTACAGAACCAGATAACTACCCACAATAAATGTTTGACTGAAGTAATAATTTTTAAGACATTTTCCCCAAAGCATAAACGTAGTGTAAATCCTTGAAAGCAAGCACCATAGTAGAGTTTTTATTTTTTATGAAATGACTGGGGCATATAGCTTAGTAGAAATGAGGTCCCTCACATAGAGAAACAGGCTTTACAAACAGAAAAGTCAAATACAGAAGTAAAACCAGCTTTTGCCCTGAGGCAAAGTCAGTTCCCACATCTCCCCCTCTTCTGCTCCTTCCCAGCAGGTGCACACGTCTTAGCTTCTCTGGGGGATCTTCTAACACTTTAGAAATACAGACTAAGAATCTGGAGGAAATTTTTATTGTTTTACAAATAAATGTGAAATCAGTAACTAATTGTTCCCTTGCTGTTTTAAAGATTAAAAAATGCTATTTAAATCCTGTGTCAGCTGAGCATTTTTAGAATAATTTACAGAAGAAGAGAGTAAGGCCCCAATAGGAGGACAGGCTTCCCAGGAGCTCACCCTGAGTTCAGACCACTCTGTCCGCTGAGAGCTGCCCTGTGGCTTCAGGTGAACCCAGGTTGCAGGCACTGGTGACCTGGAGAGGCTGGAGGTCAGGCTTTCCTTTCCCAGTTGCTTTTCCAAGGGAGGCTTACTGTCGCTGCTTATTTCCATCACATCAACAAACACAGATATAGTAGTCATACTTAGGACCCTATAGGCTTACTTAACCACTATACATTATGGTTCATTTCGCTAATCTGGTGACCTGGCTCGCAGGAAGTAAAGAAATCAGTAGGGATTGCCTAGGTCCTCAAATTCTCAGATAAATATTTTCTGAATGAAGCAGGACCTTTGGAAGGATTTTCTGTGACCTCACAAGGAAGTAGTATTAAATTAGCCCTACTCTATGCTCATGCCTGACATGTATTATTTCCTTCAGTCTTCACAAGAATCCTCTGAGGAAAATCTATTGCCCCATGTGTTCACTGAGGAAACTGAGGCTGAGGGTGTTACAGAGCCTGCGGGCCCCACACCTGGAGAGCTGTAGAATGGCCATACTCGCCCAGCCCTGACTCTGAGTCCCTGTATGGAATCCCTTTGCAAACTGCTGTCCTGGAGCAGAGAGGTGCTGGAGACAACACATGAGTAAGATCACTGGGGTGTCTCAAGAATGTAGGTCTGGGGAAGGAGGTCCTGAACCGCTAGCTCACTGTCTGGCCATATGGAATCAAAACCAGTTGTCAGAGGGCAAATTCATAAATACTGATAAATACTTTATTTCTTGAAATAAATGTCTTTCTGAAACTTTTTAAATTAAAGCTGAAGAAAAGCATGTTGGACACTGAGGAACACAATATTCCATAACGCAGAGAGTGGGGAGGAAAACGCTATTTCTACGTGCTGCCTTTACTCCTTTTATTAAACCAAATTTTTCTGGAAATAACTCTTTTCTGTTGGTTTTGAGAAAGGCTTGAGAGGGAAGAAGAATCTCTACCTGGGGGAGGCAGGACAGGAGCATTACAAAATGCCACGCCTTCTTGGGACACCCCTCCCTTCTGCCCCTTTCCCTGAAAGGACTTGAGCCTTGCCCAGCGCATACCCTGTTTGGGGGACATGCCTGACCTCTCCAGATTCTTCCATAACCCAAGGGCATCCCATCCTGACACAGTGATAACACCTCCCACTGTGGGCTCTGCATCCTCCAAGTGAGCGACGTTTGTTCAGAATAAACAGGAACCACTAGACTAGATTATCCTGTTCTCATCCCTCCAGGAGATTTTCACCAAAAACACTAGGACTAAAGGACAGGCAGGGTGATGCTGAAAAGCCAGTTGGGGTTTTCCGGGTGAATTCTTTTCATGAACCATCCACTAACGCATAAATTCATGGTAATTAGTTGATGTGGGCCCTCAGGGAGGCACCGGATCCCTCCACAGGGCTGTCCCTAGTCCTCCAGCTCACCTCCCCTGGGACCACTGAAGCAGGCACAAATTCCCCTGGGATAATTAGGGACCCAGGGATCACATGCCCCAGCAGCCCAGAGCTCCAGGGCACAGAGGCCCCGCCCACAGGATGGATCAGCCAATTGTAGGGCAGGCAGGTGGTGGGGGCAGGGTTGCTAGGGCCAATCCCAGACCTTAAGTGGACAGCCTCCTACCCATCGCCAGGTCTCCTGGACATCCTCTGACCTGAAGCTGTGACTGAGCTGCACAACTACACCTGCCACAGGTGAGATCCCCAGAACTGGCATGAAGAGTGGGCCACCTCTGAAAACACTGGGGACAGCTGCCTTGGGGGCCGGGGGTTTGGGGCTCCAGGAGGCACTCTTCCAGGACCTGACCCCTCCAGACATGGCAGCTTGCCCCACACACCAGGACTCAGGACTCCTCACTCCCTGCGCTGCCATTTACATGTTCTGGAAGCAGTAGGCATGTCACAGGGCAGGGAGTGGGAGCACTGCACGTCCCACAACCTCAGCCTTCCTCCACAGCCCATGTAAACACTCAGGAGGATAAATTCATTCTTTCTGCTCTTAGTGACTCTAACATCTCAGAAGGAACAATGGCTTTTTAGACGGTTTGGTCTAATCAGAAACTCATGTGTTTTCCTTTCCTAGGTTTTGAAACATGCACCCTTCCTTCTTCCTGGCTGCCCTTTGCCTGGGAATAGTGTCAGCTGCTCCACAAGTCAAACAGAGCTTAGATGAACAATGGTCCCAGTGGAAGGCAACACACGGGAAACTATATAGCATGTTTGGTAACATTTAAGCTGTCCAGAGGGACCCCTGAAGAGAACATTCCATGCTGGTGTGAGTTCATAGCAGGGAGTAGCTTCTTTAAGCTGCTCTTACCAAGGCAGTAAACAGGGTACTGTGACTGCCCACAGTGTGGGCATACATGTGGTTGCCGGAGAATAACTCCCAGAAGCATCAGGCATTCCTGGCTGTGGTTTCTCCTCCTGTCTTTGAGCACATCCACTAGGTGCACATCTGGTGGTTTTAAATAGAAATAAAGATGATAAGTTATATGTTTGTCTCCAGGATGAAGAAGGACAGAGGAGAGCAGTGTGGGAGAGGAATATGCAAATGATTGAACAGCACAATCGGGAAACACAATTTCATGATGGCAATGAATGGTTTTGGCGACATGGTGAGTGTGGCACAGATTGCTGAACATTTCAGGCTTCCTCTAAGTGCTTTTCCAAATCATCTCATGCTTGCCAACACTCTGTTTCCTTTTCCTTGAAGACCAGTGAAGAATTCAAGCAGGTGTTGAATGACCTTAAAATCCAGAAACACAAAAAGGGAAAGCGTTCCAAGCACCTCTCTTTGCTGAGATCCCTTCATCTGTAGACTGGAGAGAGAAAGGCTATGTAACTCCTGTGAAAGATCAGGTGGGACAATACTCAGCAGGTCCCTCTCAAGAGTAAAGCCAAAAGGAATCAGTGTCATTGCTATGAAAATTGAAGCACAATATGCAGTTTGCTATGGAAATTGAAGCACAATATGCAGTTTGTTATATTTTAGAAGAGTTTTCAGACCTATGGGCTGTTGTTAAAGTCTTGCAATTAATTTTGTAGGCTAAGCGCGTTTGCATTCTGTTTTCAGGGTGACTGTCATTCTTGTTGGGCTTTTAGTGCAACTGGTGCCCTTGAAGGACAGATGTTCCGGAAAACTGGAAAACTTATTTCACTGAGTGAGCACAACCTGGTAGACTGCTCTTGGTCTCAAGGCAATGGCAGCTACTGTGGTGGCCTAATGGTTAAAGTCCTTCCAGTATGTTAAGGACAATGGGGGACTGGACTCAGAGGAATCCTATCCATATCATGCACAGGTAAGTGGAGTTCCTTATCTTTTATCAAAGTTGAGCATATTCAGTAGACACAGATCCTGTATTTAGAATTCTTGTATGTGATTATAGACTCTATACCTGCAAACGGTCAGAACTGCCATTAAAATGTATTAGCCTACTAGCACAGCTGTCTGATTACTTCATTACCATATAGCTGTTCCTACAACTATGTTACACGGTGACATGAACACCATCTTATATACAGTACAGGTCTCCAGAGTGAAAACTTTATGAACGAGTAGACCCAAAGAGTGTCTCATTGGATAGACACTGCTAATTTTTCAACTTCAAAACAATCAAACCCATTTTATTTATTTTTTATTTTTTCAATATATGAAGTTTATTGTCAAATTGGTCAAACACATTTTATGTCCTGAGATGCTTTATAACAAACTTGACTTGGAAATAATTCAGTTGCAAACAGTCTTGCACTCCTGTTCCCCTGGAGGTGGATGGTAGTGATCAAGTCTCTCCCCCTTTACCTTGGAAAGAATGAATCCTGCAAATACAAGCCTGAGAATTCTGTTGCCAACGTGACTGCCTTCTGGAGTGTCGTAAACAAGGAGGATGGCCTAATGACCACAGTGGCAACTGTGGGGCCTGTCTCTGCTGCTGTAGATGCAAGCCTGAATTCCTTCCAGTTCTATAAAAAAGGTCAGCATGTGTCTACATAGAAAAGTAGGCAGGACAAATGGGGAACCACCATCATATAAGGCAAGATTGATCTATAAGGTATGGATTTCATGTAGTTGTTCCTTCAGCACATGTGATTTTGTGGCTGTTGTTCAACATATTGACATGACTTGACCCAATTTCCTCTCTTTCAAGCACTTCATAAACATATTTAAATGGCTACATAATTTGATTGGTATAGCTTAACTTACTTTAGTTTTTCCCAACTGTTAAGCCTGGAAGATTTCCAACGAGTTTTACTAATGAAATGGACTCTGGAAAGAACCTCTTGGCTCAAGTGATTTTGTGTTTTTCTGCTGCTTCCCAATGCTGACATGGTAGAATAGAATGACAAAGTTTCAGTGAGTGTTCTTCTATCCCTCTTGACTGTTCTTCACAAAAGAGATTGCGATGATGTGTATTTCTGCTGGTATTGCAGGGAGATTTAGGGAGGGCCTAAATCCCTAGCCTTGCTAAACAAAAAGAACTGATTTCTAAGTCTTATTGGATTTATATTCCACCTGAATTTTGAGATGCCTCCTTTACTGCGGTGACTTGGTTATTGTTAGATGTTATCCTGTCGCTTTGATGTCCCACCTTGGAACTGAATTTACTTTTCCAGGCATTTATTATGATCCAAAGTGCAGCAATAAACGCCTGAATCACGGTGTTCTGGTGGTTGGCTATGGCTTTGAAGGAGAAGAATCGGATAACAAAAAATATTGGATTGTCAAGAACAGGTATAAAAAGCCAAAAATATTTACCTTTGGAATTGAAAAGGAAATCCTTTTGGCATCAGTGTTTGGATACAGATCGTCAAACCCTTGAGCCCACTTCCGAGACCCCAGAAGTGTTTGCCCCACTTAGCGGGAACAGAGACATATTCATTTGATGACATTAAGCTACTCTTTCAAGCTTGCAAGGGTCCTGCTATAGTTTGAATATCACTGCATCTGAAACACTTCTGACCCCAAGAAATTCCTTTTCCTGTCTCTCATTTTGCAGTTTTGTGAAAGTTTTGGGGATAGATTTCTCTGCTGGGTTAGAACTCAACCATGAGCGAGGATGGCCTCTCTTGAGTCTTCCTGAATCTGTCCTGGCCTCTGGGGCACTGCTGAGTGTCAGGTGTTATTGTCCATAAAGAGAAATGTGTTTATTCCTCTGTAATAAATGAAGAACCCCATCATCTTTCAGCTGGGGTGCAAATTGGGGCAAACACGGCTACATACTCATAGCCAAAGACCAGGACAACCACTGTGGAATCGCCACCATGGCCAGCTTTCCTGCCATGTGAGATGATGGTGTAAAGAAGACCTTGATTGGCAACAAATTATCCAGAAAATGGGTTTTATTTTCAAGGTGACCACACCCTACTGTATGGGATGAAGCACTTGAATGATTGAATTCTCAAGTTGTGATTTGATTGTGTGACATTTTACACTGGGAATGTTACCACTCACTCATTACTGCTGTAAACACCTTTGTATCAGTGACTTGTCTAGTAACTTCAGAATTTTCATTTTTAAAAAAAAGTATGAAGGTTTACTTTTTAAAAATAAAACAACTGCAGGGGCACGTGGATGGCTCAGTTGGTTGAGTGAGCAGCGCATGATTTCGATCCAGGTCATGATCTCATGGTTCAGGGTATTGAGCCCCTTGTCAGGCTCCATGAGCTGACAGCATGGGATTTTAATTTCTTTAGAGAAACCCACAAACATGCACTAATTACCATTAATGTTTTCCTCCACCATAAAATGTTGTAACAAAAAGGAAGGACTTGAATATAGTATGATTTGTAACTAAGTTTTGGTGATGATTGAAATACATGTGCTGCTTAGAATGGAAGTTTCCTCTCTTCTGACCCCTTTCCTTCTAAAAAGAACCCAGTGTTTAATTGCATATCTATTTAACCAAATTTAACTTTATAATTCCTGAATCATTTGGTTCCTTTGCAATTTATTTTGATAGAAATTATGAAGGTCTATGAAATATGGGAAACACTGGTAATAACTTTAT
This sequence comes from Acinonyx jubatus, assembly GCF_027475565.1. NCBI lineage: Eukaryota > Metazoa > Chordata > Mammalia > Carnivora > Felidae > Acinonyx > Acinonyx jubatus. Next base: position 65,169,529 of record NC_069391.1, read on the forward strand.
GGTACCTACAAGACCTAGGGAGGAATCAAAATTTGTTTTCTGCTTTATTTATTACATGCCTATGGGATTCTTTTAAAAATAAGGTTTTTTAAAGTTTATTTATTTCTTTATTTTGAGAGAGGGAAAACACAAGCAGGGGAGGGGCAGAGAGAGAGGGAAGGAAAGAATCCCAAGAAGGCTTCAGGCTCTCAGCACAGAGCCTGACATGGGGCTCTACCTCACAACCTTGAGATCATGACCCGAGCAGAAATCAGGGTACAGTCACTCAACTGACTAGGCCCCCCAGGTGCTCCTAAAAATAATTTTATGAGAAATGCAGTTTGGGCTTTTTAAATTTTTAAGTAAATATAAATGGCTTTGTAAATTACAGAAGCTTCTAATATCTGCTGAATCGTTCACACATCAGCCAGGTCTTCCCACTTTCCCTCCCATCAGCACCTGCACAAGTTCTCAGAGTCTTGGGCTGAACTCCCAGGATGGTGTGGAGAGTAGGCTGAGTGAGCCTGTCATGGTGAAGCAAGATGATAAGGAGTCCTTTCTAGAGGATGTTCAGAGACCGACTAATGGCAGACTGCATGTTCCAACAGACCCAGCCTTGTCTTCATCCTACACACCCTTCTGCTCAGTGGCCTTGCCTCTTTCCATCACGAGGTGGGGTCTCAGCCCTTCCCCAGGTCCCTGGGCCATCTGACGACAGGCAACAAATACAATACAGCAGCAAGTCTCACTGGGGACGAAGGCCAGGTGATAGGAGCTTGGAGCTCTTCAGGGGTATCCTGGCACACCTGTTCTTGGGATGCTGCTGAAAGGTCTTTGTTTTCTTAGACTCCTTTCAGGAGTAAACTTTGGATCATGGAAGCCTCATTGTCCATACCCTTTCCAGAAACATCTCTTGTGTCCATGGTAGAGACTTATTCTAAGCCTGGAAAGTTGTCACTGAGTCCTTTTGTAAAGAGGCTTCTTGGATTGAGTCACTATTAAAATAAATATACTAATGGTGATCCTACTCACCAGGAGCAGATTGCAATTCATTCAAACTAGAAAATTTTCTATATTTAGAACATTTCTTAGAGATCTCTCCCTTCTAGCAGCTGCCTTCTTGGTATTTAGGGGGGGATCAAAATGAAAAGAAAACACAAGCCAGTATAAGGCTAGTGTTAGGGAGTCTCTTAATAAAAGAACAAAAATCAGAATAAGAATCAAAAACCAAATCTGACATCAATCCCCCTTCTTATATCTCCTTCATCCCCACACCTCTGTCCCTGACCCTCCAGGAGATCTTTTGGATCTCTGGGCTCCTGGTCTAGAAACTTTCCCTTCAAAACCGAGCCCCAGCTCTTCAGCCAGTTCCCTTAAATACAAAAACTCCAACTTTCCCAGAAAAATCCTAAACGCCCAGCTCCTTATTTTAACTATTGTTTCTTTACAAGATTTATAGAGAGTACCTCGGCCTGGCCTCCTGGCCTGGGAAATACAGTTTGCTCCTGTAAGTGCTGAGTGTTGAGAAGTACATCTAGCAGGAGCGGCCAGGAAGGGCAGTAAAGCTCATGCTGCGGTCCTTACAATTGCTCAGAGTCTCCAGGGCTTCGTGATCAAGCTCTGCCAGTTCCAGGCATTCCTGAGCAATGTCCTTGAGGAGGGTTTCCTGCACCCCTGTCACAAAGAATTCATGTCCCCTGGACAGCGACAGACCTTTTCAATTATGAAGTCCCTTTACCTCTACTCTCAGAAGATCCTACCGAAATTACAGAGAAATTTTAAAAATTAATACCTTTTTACAACCCAACTCACAGACACCTTCACTGGCTGCTAAAGGGAGTCCTTCCAGCCCATGAGTATATGGCTGTTACCAGGCAGGCCAAACAGCCCCCCTCACAGAGGACACAGAGGGCCGCAGCCTCTCTCTGGCCCTCCTAGGAATGCCCAGGAGAAGGCCCAACTGTTCAAGGGTTAATAGGAGCAATGGAAGAGGCCTGTTCCCCCAAAATGAGTTGGTCAACGGTTGAAATATACACTCAGGTGTAGAAGAACACCCAAAAGCGTTTGTTAAGCATTTTATACAAACTTTAAAAAGCATTCTGTATTCAATCCGGTAGCCCCAGAACATAAAATTCTTCTAATTTCTGCTTCTGTGGGAAATTTCCTCCCTGATATTACAAAAATAGGGACACCTGGATGGTTCAGTCGGTCAAGTGTCTAACGTTGTCTCATGTCATGATCTCACCTTCTGTGGGTTTGAGCCCCCCGTTGGACTCTGTGCTGACAGCTCAGAGTCTGGAGCCTGCGTCAGATTCTGTGTCTGTCTCTCTCTCCCTAGCTTGCTTTCTCTCTCCCTCTCTCAAAAATAAATGAATAGACATTTAAAAAAAACGTTAAAAATAACCCCGACAAATACACAATAGTGTGGTAGGTTGGACAGGGTAACCGTTAAACAAAATAATGGGGGCAGCTACCTGGATCTTTGAATATCTCACAAGAAAGCCAACAAAAAGAAAAGAACTAAAAACAACAATTATTGCCTTACTACTTGAATCTTTGGAAAGGCACATATGTGATGGAGAAGACTCCAAGCCCACTCCAATGGGACCCTATTTGCCTCCACACAACTGCAGATACTGCAAATAAATCAGGACAATGGAGGAGACATTGTCTTGCACTTAAGAAAAAGGGGAGTCTCAGAAACAATTTCCCCTAACCCTTTAACCCTGAAAAATTCATTTTTCTCCTGAGAGCCAATTCCCCCTTTAGTTTTTTTAATGTTTATTTATTTATTTTTGAGAGAAAGAGAGAGCATAAGTAGGGCAGGGGCAGAGAGAGAGGGAGAGAGAGAATACCAAGCAGGCTCCATTCTGTCAGTGTAGAGCCAGAATTGGGGCTAGAAAACATGAACAGTGAGATCATGACCTGAACTGAAATAAAGAGTTGGTGACTTAACCACTGAGCCACCCAGGCGCCCCAACAATTCCCCCTTTAGTGACAGGTCAGCCAGTATTCAGTTACCCCCGGGACCTACCAGAAAACTCCAAACAGAGGCTCAGGCTAGATTTCTTGATTGATGTTGGTGTGACTTTCTCTCCCTTCTGCTCAGAGGATTGATCTCTACCTGTCACCTCTGACTCTGTTCAGGCTCTCGGAGTCTCAGGGCGATCCATCTTACTGCCTGAGTCCCAGCCCTGACCAGCCCAGCCCAGCTCAGTATCTTCAGGCCCTGTTCACATTCCCAGGCCTTGCTGCTTCCCAGATGTTCACTGGCAAACCTTCTTGGTAAAGATTTGTTATCTACATTTAATGCCAATATAAGTTGCAATAAGAAAAGACATTTTTGTTTCCTCACCTTCAGGTCAAGCTCCAAGTGTCCTGCTGTCTTTACTGGAAGTTCATCCTGAGATAAATTCCTCTAAAGAGGATGGATGTTTAAAAGATACCCGAGTCAGTCTTTGGGCTACACACACAGTTGAAGTTGAGTTGTTAGGAAGTGGGAGCCTGGGTGCATTTCTTGGGAGACGAACCCACCCTTGCCCTCGTGGCCCAGCACCCTCCCTCTAGAGACTCGGAGCAAATGATACCCTTGTAACAGAGTCTCTTTTGAACCACAGCATCCTTGTCTTTACCACCCGACCCTGTACCACCCCAATCTTGCCCATAAAGAAAGAAGGCAAATGTGACTCAGAGGGAAACCAAATCCATCAGTTTGCACAGGATTTAGAAGCCATAATCTCTTTCATAATTTCTCGGCATCCTGTGCCCTGCAATCCAGCTAATAATTTTCATCATTCCTGCTGATGCAACCTGGTTTACAGAAATGACCTGTGAACAGCTTCCTTTTCAATTCCTCTGCACCCTGACTCCTGGTTTCTTGTGCCTTCACAGTTAAAAGGAGACCATTCACCTGGCTTGCATACCCCACGGATATTTGGTGTATGCAATATTTTCCCAAGTCCTTAAAGTCCAGCTAGACACTGTAACTTCTACCCAAGGCTCCCTGCTGGTACCCTTTCCTCTATAAACAAACAGCTGGGAGCTTTTATGGACTCCCTCATTCTCTTAGGGGCATTAGCTGAACAAAGCAGACAGCTTATACAGCTCTACATCTAGACTCCAAGAGATGTAAACAACGGTTTTCTATTTAGGATGACGTGACCTGTTTAGGATATGCCTCAGGGCATTCAAAATCTCACTCCAAATATTCTTGAATCAATTATGTCCATCCCTCTCCCCAAAATGAATACACAGTTACATAAATCTTGAGGGGCAGCTGGCTACTGCCTCCAAAGGGTCCCTAATTTGCAATGTTTGATAAACCTTTGTATGCTCTTCTCTCAGTTATCAATGGACTTTAGAGGCATTAACCTCCTTTGAAGTCTGAAAACTGGCTCTGTCCACACCCCAGCTCTTAGCTTACCTAACTTTGACAAGCCCTTTCATTTATACTGAATGAAAGGCATGGTGTTGCTGCATGCTTTCTGGGACAGCCTTTTGCCAATCAGATACAGCCAGGAGCACATTTCTCATGCCCATCAGACGCTGTGGCATCAGGTATGTCCCCATGCTTTCCTGCGGTGGCCACAGCTGCCGCCTGATGGACAAAGCCAGCACTCTGACATTAAGCTCCCCTATTCACCTGTGTGTCCCCACGTGGTGCCTGCTGTCTTACAAGTTCATAAATCATAGCACCTCTCTACAACATGACAGACCCGTTACAAACAAGCGCTTTTAACTAACCCTCCGTCATCTTATTTCCGTTGCTAAAAGGCTTATAATTGCTGACATATTACAACTATTTACCCTCCTTCTAAAACCATCATTGTTCACTGTTCAGCGCATACTAAGACAGCTGATGTTGCATCTTTAGAAAATGATAGGGTTGGCAGAGCTGTAAGTATGCACCCCAAACAGGCCCCCTTGTTCTTTCTCCACCCAGTTGTGAACCCTGCCTTTATCCCTAACTGACAGTATTCATTACCCGGCAAATGCCCCACAGTCTACAAAGGACAGTCAGATACAAAAAGATGTCAAACAACTATCAGATGGATTATACAGTGGGCCAAATGGACTTCCTAGAGCACCCTTTCTTTTGACCCTGTGGCTTACACTTACCACCCACCAAATTGGACACAAAGATAATGAAGGACCAAAAAGACAGTTGGATTTGCCCAGGCATCCACAACATTCCTGACCAAATGATTTCCCAGTGAATGATTTGTAAATCCCGGGAAATCTCTGAAAGAAATCAGCACACCCCAGGAAGGCTTCCTACGCCCACCTGCCCTCTGTGGTTGTATAGACGGATTTGATAGATTTGCCCCAAGCCCTGTGCTATTCTCACTGGTCACTGTCTGCATGCTCAGCAGATGGGCTGATGCTCTCTGACTAGATGTGGCACTGCCACAGCAGGCAATAAAGAAACTAACACCTCCATTTCTCCTTATGGAGAAATGCCATTCCTTATGGTTTGAATCAGACAAGAAATTCTTTTTACAGAAGGTGTAACCCACCTGTTTGCAAAATCTCTGGGGCACATATTAAAATTTCATACCATATATTATCTTCAATTATCAGGGCAAATGGAACATTAAAATCTAGACATAAGATGGATTGTAAGATAAATATCAAGAAATTAACCATGAAAGGCCACTTTGCTCCTGCGCCTTATTAGGATCCAGAATACTCCAAACAGGGGACACGGACTGACCCCTTTTGAAAGAGTGTTTGGTTGTCAAAGCCTACTGGCATCTCTAAATCTTCCATCCGTGGCTAGACAATGTGATGCTATGACTAACTCGAGATGAGGACTCTCTAGTACACCTGAAGCACCTTGCCAACAGAGAAAAGAGGCATGGCCTCCACCAACTGGTGAGGCTGGCCACACCTGTCCACCAGAAGACCAGGTGGACTTCAAGATCTTTGGAAGAAGACGTGTGCAGTCACCTCACTGGGAAGGACCTTATGAAGTGCTGCTCACCAGCTACACCACCATCTGAACAGAAGAAAAACCCTCCTGAATTCTTGGAAGCCATGTCAAAATCAATTTTATTTCAGAACGAGTTTTAATATCAGAAGTACACTGATGCAACATTAGAACTTAAGATTTCTCTGTTAAAAAGGACAAAACATTTTCTTAAGAGTGTTAGTTTGGGGCATCTGGGTGGCTCAGTCAGTTAAGCATATGACTTTGGCTCAGGTCACGATCTCATGGTTCGTGGGTTTGGGCCCCACGTCGGGTTCTGTGCTGACAGCTTAGAGCCTGGAGCCTGCCTCACATTCTGTGTCTCCCTCTCTCTCTGCCCCTCCCCTGCTCATGCTCTGTGTGTCTCTCCCTCTCTCTCAAAAATAAATAAACATTAAAAAAATGTTTTAAAAAGAGTCTCAGTTTGCTTATTACAAAAAATTATAAACAAAGATTTTTCTTCTCTTTAATGGCCAATGGCCTAAAAATACAAATTTTCTATGCTTTGTCTTTATCAGATTATTCAAGAAAATTGAGTCTTAATATTAAAAGAGCTAAAGTTTGTTCACTATTGTATAACCTGCAGCATTTGCCTTTAAAATCTTTTATTCTTGGCCCTCCTCTCTCCAGGCGTCATCATGAGAGTGACATCTTCCTTACACTCTGCATGGCAATCATTGATATGCATCCCCATCATGCCCAGGGAAGACAAGGTGACCCAGAAGTCCAAGTACTTCCTTAAGATCATCCATCTTTTGGACGATCATCCTTCATTGTGGGAGCAGACAACGTGGGTTCCAGGAAGACGCAGTAGGCCCCCATGTGTTTGCATGGGAATGCTGTGGTGCTGCTGTGGCATGATCCCCATGATGTATGAGGTCATCTGAGGGCATCTGGAGAACAACAAGCTCTGGAGAAACCGTTGCCTCATATCTGGGTGAATGTGGGCTTTGTGCTCACCAAGGAGGACCTCACCGAGATCAGGGACATGCTTCTGGCTAAGGTGCCAGCTGCCGCCCGTGGTGGTGCCATAGCCCCATATGAAGTCACTAGCCCAGAACACTTGTCTGGGGCCGAAGAAGACCTTCTTCTCCCAGGCTTTAGGCATCGCCACTAAAATGTCCAGGGGCACCACTGAAATCCTGAGTGATGTGCAGCTGATTAAGACTGGAGACAAAGCGGGGGCCAGCGAGGCCACACAGCTGAATGTGCTGAGAAACTCCCCCTTCTCCTTTGGGATGATCACCAGCAGGTGTTTGACAATGGCAGCATCTACAACCGAGAAGTGCTTGACATCACAGAGGAAACTACATTCTCACTTCCTGGAGGGCGTCTGCAGTGTTGCCAGTGTCTGTCTGCAGATAGGTCACCTGATTGTTGCCTCACTGCCCCATCCTATCATCAATGGACACAAGCAGGTTCTGGCTTTGTCTGCATGGACTGGTTACAGCTTCCCACTTGCTGAAGCCATCACCACCACTGCTGTACCTGCTGCTGCCCTCAGCCCTGGCCAAAGCTGAAGCATAGGAAGAGTCAGATGAGTTGCATGAGGATATGGGACTTGTCTCTTGATTAATCACCAAAAAGCAACCAATTCAGCCCATTTTATTTGTGGAACAAGGGAATAAAGGCTCACTTCTCTTCAAAAAGAAATCTTTTATTGTCACTTGGGTTGAATATTTAAATATTGTTGCATAATGATATGTGATCCTATTTAATCAAATGTTCAAATATTTTGATTTTTTGTAACACACACTTTCCAAAATCAAATTCTAAAATGAAGTATTTTGACCACAATGCAATTAAAATATTCCAGAGGATCCATGGAACGTTTTCAAGAGATTTGGTCTTTTTATAAAAGGAAGATATTACACAAATTAGGCTTATTTCTTATGTTAAATTACATAGGAAGCAATGTCAAATAACGGATACTAACACCCCTAGATTATATTTATGTAGAAATATGTTAGGAAAATAAGTGTTTTAGAAATTGTATGCAACTCCTAGAAATCTGATATGTCCTGAGATGTTATTGTCGTGTGTCACAGAAACCACCAATTTCCTTGTCAACAGCCTTGTCATGATCTCTCATCAGATCTTTAACCTTGGACATTTTAAGTCTTTTATCATTTATAGACAGTTAGACTTGTACTCAAATGCTTTTATGAAAGCTTCTGCAAATGTGTTTCATCTGCAATGAGACCGATGGAAGGAACTCTTGCGTACAGATTTCTGATAACCTCAAAATCATAAAGCTGACCTGGGTAAGAATTTCCAGAATGAATGGAAGATATGGATTCAAGCAGAAGAAGAATTAATAACATGAGACTGGATGAACAGAGGATGATTATCATTTTTATATATATTTTTGAAGCATTTCTGATCTTTAAATGTTTTTTCCAGTATTAAAAAAACTGTTTTAGGCTATAACTTGAAAAAAGCAGCCGTTTGATAAAACATGCCTTTGTGAACAGACTGGGACACTTATCTTTTTCTCCCTACCTGATCTGTCCAGAATTCAAAAACTTTCAGTGAGTATTCTCATATGTTCATGACAATATGTTAATTTGCATAAGTTGAATAAGGATCTGCTCTCCTTGTAACAGGACGTATTTGGAAACACTGGTTACATCACCAAGGCTTTGAAAGAAATGTCATATTCAAGCGGGGACTTGCACAGACACAGATATGACCAGACTGCTTGAAGGAACTCAGGCAGACTTTATGGAGCCAATAAAGCCCATTGGAAAAACAGCCTGATACTTATATCTGAGTCTTTAAGCAAAGCAGGCAGTTTTTATACATTGTGACAAAGAGACAACAAATTCATGATGAATTAACAGGATGAAGAAAACAGATGTTTGGGACTGTTAATTAGTAAGGAATCCTAAGCAACTTTTTCTCATAAGCTATGATTTACAGCAGTTTCATCATCAGGCCAAGTTAAAAAAAAAAGCAACTATTACACTTTGCAAACAAATTGGTCTTAATTTGGCTGTCCTTGGTAAAAATGAGGGTGATTATAGAAAGAAACATTATGTTTCAATAACACACCATTGTGGATTTTACAGTCTAATAGAGTTCACTATGAACTGGACGAGATCCTAATTTCTTCTAGTTTCCTCTGAAGCCTGGCCACAATCTCCAAACTAATGGTTTCCACTTTTTTTCTATCCTTTTGACTTGGAATCACTGGATACCCAAAACTCCCCTTTTCCTGAAGCCCTGCAAATGGAATATGAACAACTTGATGCAACCTTCTGAGAAATCACTGCAAAACTCACATGTAGACAATCTTCATGCCGGTTCCTCTATGAGCCTCTCAGAAAGTCTGTCAGCCTGCCACTACCTACCTACCTTATCTGCCTGAAGATGCTTTAAGCCCAGCATCTAGAGATTCTTTCAACTGGCTATCCTTGGAACTCAGAAACTGGTTTATAACTGGATCCTTTTATTAATAACCATTATCTTTCTTGTACTGCCATAGAATTGCCTCTTATTTATTACCTGATTGTTTGAAGCAGAGGCCTCCCTCTAGGAAGATACCTGCGTTGCCTCTTCCCGAAATGAATTTGACTGAACTGACTCACTGTCAGAACAAAGAGACTGGATTAAGGAGATAAAACTATCTATCAGCTCAACTTTGAATCCGTGAATCTTCCAAGAAAGTTGCAGAGGAAGGAACCACCTAAAAATGTGGACCAAAAATCTGGGCTTTCTTGGCTGAGTGACAAAACCAAGCTTTCTAGTTGCCAGAGCCAATCAGAAGACCCTGAAATCAGCTATTTTTAAAACTTGTGCTGCTCTCAAAGCCTGACAGGACCACAAGAAAAAAGGAGACGTATGAACATTAACACTGTCAATTAACACTCCAGACTTTGAAAAGTAGAGGTTTCAAGCTAACCTTGTCTATCCCCACTGCTTTATTTATTTATTTATTTATTTATTTTTGAGCAACAGAGAGACAGAGAGAGAGAGGGAGAGAGGGAGAGAGAGAGGGAGAGAGGGAGAGAGAGAGATGGGGGTCTCACCCAAAGCAGGGCTCGAGCTCACATGATATGTGACTCAGACTCATCAGCTGTGAGGTCATGACCTGAGCTAAAGTCAGATGCTTAAGGACTGAGCCACCCAGGTACCCCTGCTCCTTTATTTCATGTGGTAACAAAGCATATAAAGGGCTCCCACCAAAATGATCAGAATCATATTGACTTGGATACCTGGCTCTTCTGTCACTGTGCTTGGTGACAGAATTTGTTCAGAAAATTGTGCCACACAACATGCCTGTTGAAGAATCATAGAAAATCGGATGATACATCAGAATTCCAGGTTCTTTTCAGCATTAAAGATCTTATTCCCAAATTTCCGAGATGGTGAATTAGACAAGGCAATCCTAAATTTGTCTATGATAATGGAACAAAGAGGGTTCAACACCACTATGTATGCTTTGAAAACACTCCAGTCAGAAGGTAACAGCTTGGCCTCTGGGGATCTCCAAAGTCATCATGTTCTAGATACCGTGACTGCTCAGCAGGGGGTGCTTGTGCAATCATCAGTGGAAAATATTGCTTTTATCTAAACCAAATGAAGCATATAATGTCTACTCAAATCTTCCTTTAAAAAGGAATTAATATTTCCCATCAGATAAATGAAACACATTTAATTGAGCAGATCTATTTCCAGGATTGTGGGACTCGTTTCATGAGGTGTGGGGAAATGTGTTCTCTTCTGTTTATTCATCCTCTTGCTTTTTTTTCCCCAAATGTTTTGAGTATAAATGACACATGATGTTACCGTAGTTTCAGGTGTACAACATAGTAACTTGCCAACTGTATAAATTATGTTGTGCTCACCACAAGTGTATCTACCCCCACCCTACATTGCTATTACAATACCGTGTACTATATTCCCTTTGCTGTGCCCTTGATTCCTGTGACTGATTCATTCCATACCTGGAAGCCTGTAACCCCACCCTCGTTCACCCATTCATTCATCCTCCAGGGGATCTATGCTTTTCTTACTCTTTGTAGATTTTTTACCGCTCATGTATGAACTGGATTTCTCTTTCCACAGTCACCTGCTCAGATAGTTAGTATGTGAACTTCCAAGGGAGTTTCAGAGGAAGAAATTGTGGGGCCCAGGGATGTCACCCCAGAAGGTACCACATGGCATATTGACAATCTTGAGTTGAAGCTATTTGAGACACAGATGCTGCAAGGACACCCAGGCTGTCATATGTCTCCCCTGAAAGCAGAAAATGAGCATTCCCATATGAAAGGTCCCCTCCCTGTACTACAAGGTAAAGAGACATCCTTATCAGCAGAGATGGGCTTCAAAGCTGAGAAAGTTGTAGAAACAAACCTTGTTACTTTTTCACTCATATACAAACTCAGCCCAGATGCCACTTGGAATTCCTGCAATTTAAAGCTCCCACACACCTCTTCTCTTTTTCCTGTCAATTCCTCACAAATAATTGTCATTGTCTAAAATGTATAAAAACTGCCAAAAAAACACCTACCTGCCTTGGCCATTCTGGGGGGGCTCAAATTCATTACTGGGCTTCCCTAGTTGTGTAATAAAACTTTGAGTGATTTTTTTCTACTGTTTACCTGTCTTATGTCAATTAAATTCTTAAACCAGTTTGAAGAATTATGGGGGAAATGAGGACATTTTATCCTCCCTCCAAAACCATTGAATTTTTTACTGTAAAGAAGTTTTTGTATTAAAAACCAAATCATACCTCAACATATGCAAGTAAATTTTATTTTAAAAGGTAAAAATTTTATGCAATGTTTTAAAACATGAGCCTTCAGGGGGGCCTGGGTATCTCAGTCGGCTGAGCATCCGACTTTGACTCAGGTCATGGTCTCTTGGTTTGTGGGTTCGAGCCCTACATTGGGCTCTGTGCTGACAGTTCAGAGCCTGGAGCCTGCTTCGGATTCAGTGTCACCCTCTCTCTCTGCCCCTCCCCTGCTCACACTCTGTATGCCTCTCTCTCTCTCTCTCTCAAAAATAAATCAAAAAAATTAAAACACGAACATTCAAAAGTTATTAAGCAAGTTAATCACACACCACTGATTAGAGCAGGGATTAAAAAAGTAGTTTCGTCACCAATGAACAGTCACAGAATCCAACCACAACTTGGATCTTCAGTGATTCAAGTGTTTTATCCCCCACAATAAGATGTGATCAACTCTACAATAAAATCCATATCCTGGATATTCTGTTGCCAGTCAAGGCCTTCTTCATCACCATCATCTCACACAATAGGAAAGCTGGCCTTGGTGGTGATTCCACAGTGGTTGTCCCGGTCTTTGGCCATTTTTATGTAGCCATCCATGCCCCAGTCAGTGCCCCAGCTGAAAGAAGAGAGAGTTTTCCAACTATTACAAACAATCAAAAACATGTATCTTTTTGAACAAGAACATCTGATACTGAGCAGTGCACCAGAGACCAGGACAGATTCAGGAAGAACCAGGGGAGACTGTTCTTGTTCATGGTTGACTTCTAACCCAGCACAGAATTCTATCCCCAGACCTTTCACAAAACTGCAACGTGAGCAGGAAAAGGAAAATTTTGGCACCCAGATGTGTTATAGAATTTTTTTTTAATTACAATTTAGAAATACAGTGGTACCAGGGTGCCTGGGTGGCTCAGTCGGTTGTGTCTGACTTTGGCTCAGGTCATGATCTCACAGTCTGTGAGTTCAAGCCCCACGTCGAGCTCTGTGCTGACAGCTCAGAGCCTGGAGCCTGCTTCAGATTCTGTGTCTCCCTCTCTCTGCCTCTCCCCTACTCATGCTCTGTCTATCTCTGTCCCAAAAATAAATAAAAACATTTTAAAAAATTGAAAAAAAATACAGTGGTACCAAAACTATATTAGGACTCTAGCAGGTGAGGCAATATCTTAACGTTGTCATTATATGACTATGTCTGTGTTCCCTCCTAGATGGGGTAAACACTGCTGGGATTTCAGAAGTGTGCTCAAGGGTTGGGGGACCTGCGTCCAAACACTGGTTCCAAAAAATATTCCCTTTTCAAATTCAAAAGTACGTATTCCTCGATTTTCATACCTGTTCTTGACAAACCAATATTTTTGGTTATCGGATTCTTTTCCTTGAAAGCCATAGCCAACCACCAGAACACCGTGATTCAGGTCTTCACTGCTGCACTTTGGATCATAATAAATGCCTGGGGAGTAATATTCAGTGCTGAGGTGAGGATTCCCACGTGACATGTGATAGTAACCCAGCCTAGCAACCACAGTAGGGAGGCATTTCAAAATTCAGTTGTGATATGAATTCAGATGAGATTTAAAAGTCAGATACTTTTGTTTAGCTTGGGGTGGGGGTGGGATTTAGGCCCTCCTCTAACACCAGGAGAAATACTAACAGTCACAATCTCTTTTGAAAATACTACATTTACCCTAAGATGTCAGCCTAGGGAAACAGCAGAGAACATAAAATTGCTTGAGCCAAGGTCTTCTTTCCAGTGTTAACTTCAATAGCAAAATTCTTTAAAAGTTTTTAAGGTCTAACAATTGGAAAAAGTGAAGTAAATTCTACCCATCGAATTATGTAGCCATTTAAATATATTTGTGATATACGTAAACTCATGGGGATTTTGGTCAAGTCATGGCATACAGAAACAGCAGGCATAAATATTACGTGTACAGAATGAACAACTATGTTAAATCCACACACCCCAAAATTCTACACTGACTTCTACATACCAAAGTGTCACTCTTGCTGTTTCTTAGGGTGGTTTTCCAATTTTTCTACCTATATTTCTACATCAATGAATACTTACCTTGTTTATAGAACCGGAAGGTATCCAGGCTTGCATCAATAGTCGCAGAGACGGGCCCCACCTTTCGTAGTACCATCATAAGGATCTTCTCCCGCTGAGGGATTGTGTGAAAGGCAGTGATATTGGCAGCAGAATGCTCAGGCCTGTATTTGCAGGGTCCATCCTTTGAACGGTAAAGGAAAAGAAACTTGACTACTGCCATCCACTTCCTGTGGAACATGACTTCAAGACAGGTTGCAGGTGAAAGATTTCCAAGTCAAGTTTGTTGTGAAGCAACCCAGGAAGTGGAAGGGTATTTATTATTTTAAAATTGAAAAACTGGTGTGAAGGGTGCTGGTGGCTCAGTCGGTTAAGTGTCCAACTCTTGATTTCAGCTCAGGTCATGATCTCACAGTTGTAGGATACAGCCCCGTGTTGGGCTCTGTATGGAGCATGGAGCCTTCTTGGGATTCTCTCTCTCCCTCTCTCTGTTTCTGTACCTCTCCCCCTTTCATGTTCTCTCTCTGTCTCTCTCTCCCTTTCTCACTCTCAAAATTAATAAATAAATAAACTTAAAAAAAAAAGCAAAGCTAATTGGTGTGGATTCAATGAAACACTCGTGGTCTACCTGTCCATAAGAAGTTTTTCACCCCGGAGAAATCTGTACCCTATATAGAAAGGTATGCATATCTCCATGTAACGTAGAAATAAAAACAGCTATATGGTAAACATCTAAGCAGAGAACTGTGTCAGGCAAATACCGTTTAATGACAGTCCTGACAGTCTGCAGATAGTCTACAATTGAAAATGAGAATGTTAAATATGGTGTCTGTTTTCTTCAAAAGCATTTAGCTCTAAGGGCAGAGCTGGAATGGTGACAAGTGAGGAGCTCCACTCACTCTTCCAACATATGGATAGGATTCCTCTGTGTCCAGGCCTCCGTTGTTCTTAACATACTGGAAGGCATTACTCATTAGACCACCATTGCAGCCCTCATTGCCTTGAGGCCAAGAGCAGTCCAGGAGGTTCTGCACACTCAAGGAAACACGTTTGCCAGTTTTCCGGAACATCTGTACTTCAAGGGCACCAGCTGCACTAAAAGCCCAGCCAGAAGCACACCGACCCTGGAAACAAATTATAAAGGTCTCAATCTACAAAACAATTAACAAAAGTGACAACAGACCATCTATACAAAGACTTTTAAAACATAGCAATGGTGGGGTGCCTGGGTGGCTCAGTTGGTTAAACGTTTGACTTCAGCTCAAGTCATGATCTCAGGGCTTGGGGGTTTAAGCCCTGCATCAGGCTCTGTGCTGACAGCTCGGAGCCTGGAGCCTGCTTTGGATTCTGTGTCTCCCTCTCTCTCTGCCCCCCCCACCCCCCGCTCATGCTCTCTCTCTCTGTCTCTCTCTCTCTTTCAAAAATAAATGAACATTAAAAACAACAACATAGCAACACCATATTGTTCCATAGCAGGGGGCCACTTTCTTTTTGGCTTTCCTCTTGGAGAGAGACCTGATGACTAGTCATCTTTGTTACTCACAGGACTTACAGTGGACGTCTGTTTTCTCTCGACAGGTACAGAGGTGCCAGCACAGAAGGGGACTTTAAAAACTTCCCCATTCTCACTCTTCTCCATTTTAAGACCAATCATCATGTGCCTGAATTCTTCATTGGTCTTCAGGGAAAAGAAAGTAGAATGTTTACAAACATGAGATTTTGGGGAGAAAGTACTGAGAGAAAGAACAAAATATTCAGCAAATCCATGCCATGCTCACCATGTCACCAAAGCCATTCATTGCCATCAAAAAGCGGTGTTTCCCTTGATAGTATTCCTGATTGTGCTGTATAATCATTTTCATATTCTTCTCCCACACTGCTCTTCTGCATTCTTCAACCTAGAGGCAAACATATAACTTATCACCTTTATTTCTATTTAAAACCAACTGACCTGCTCCAAGTAGATGTGCTCACAGAGAGGAGGAGAAGTCACAGCCAGGGATGGCCTGATGCTTCTGGGAGCTGTTCTCCAGCAACCACACAGCAGGACATATGCCCACACTGTGCGCAGTCATGGTGCCCTGCTTACTGCCTTGGTAAGAGCGGCTTCAAGATGCAACTCTGTGTTACAAACTCCCACCAGTACGGACATTCTCTGTGGGTCCTCTGGATAGTTTAGATGTTACCAACCATGCCATATTGCTTCCCATGTGTCTCCTTCCACTGGATCCACTGTTCATCTAAACTTTGATCAAGCTCTATAGTAGCTGAAACTATTCCCAAGCAAAGAGCAGTCAGGAAGGCAAAAGGATGCATGTTTCAAAACCTAGGAAGTGAAAAAAAATGAGAATCTGATTAGACTGATCTGTCCAAAAATCCATCCTCCTTTCTTCTAGATGTTAGAGCCACTATGGTGGAGTAAAAACATTGAATTTATCCTCCCAAATACTTACACAAGGATTAGTCTAGCCCCACTGGGGATGCTCACCTAATCATGCAGCTGTGCAGATGCCCTCAGCAGATGTAGCCCCAGGGCTCTCTGATGGTGGGTGGGGGCTCCGAGGCCACCCACTTAAAGCCTTGGGGTTTGGCCTGATTGGCCTGTCCATACCGCTAGCACACTGTAATCTTCCCAATCTGCTTTCGTTTCCCAAGCTGATGACTTCTATTCTGATGTTTTCTTGGTGATAATTGCTTGTTCTTTACAGAAGAAAAACTTGTTGACCATGGTCTGGGCTCACTTTCCTGTCAAATGGTCCTTAACTGGTTTGACTAAAACAATAGAGCAGTCGCAGTGGTCCAGCTGAGGGTCCAAAAGAAAAAGCTCATGCTTACTCAACAAAGAAAATAATGTGAAACTTCCATTTAGTTGATGCCATTATAAGATATGAAAAAAGTGTGTATTGAAGGCACACTGAAATATATTTAGTGGTGATTTAGTGATCTGTGTCCCTGCATGTCAAATCTGAGGACAGGGAGCTGGGAGGAGCTTGGGACTCCCCTCATTTCATTTTCGGAGGCTACATATCAAAGATTCAAAGCCACTGGTGGAATGGCACCCGGGTGACCGTCATTCCATAGGCAGGGGACAGAGGAACTATTGGGATCTCTAGCCTGTGACCTGAGAACCCCTTTCTTCTGTTTCTCATTCTTTCCTGATTGCCTTTCCACTGGAGGGTTACACGCTTGGGCCTGTCTCAGGGGGAATCCAGGTGTGCTTTCCATTTTCTAGCATCCCCTAAGGTACTCTGTAGAGCTCTGGCCCTACTTGGGGAAGGTGGGAGCATTCACCAGGTTGCATTGGACTCTGGGAAAATAAGCTTCAGCAACTGGAAGGCTGAGCGATTAACACATCAAAAGGAGAAAAGCCATATGATTATTTTAATAGATGCTTTTTAAAAATAAAAAGAAACATGCTATTTCAAATCAGTGGGAAGAGAACGGTCAATAAATAGCTAGTCATCCAGGAAAAATTAGACGCAGATCCACAAAACGTATTACTGATGGATTCCAGAATTCAACATAAAAAAACAAAAGTATGAAAGTATTAAAAACATAAAAGAAAATGTATTTATGACCTTACACGGGACCAAAGACACTAAGCACAAAGTGTAAAGAAAAGATAGATGTGATTACGTCAAAATGGGAATTACACCCCACGAACAAAGTTAAAAGACACTCCACAGCACAGGAGAAAAATGTTTGTAACATGTAACACAAAGCGCACATCAAGAAACATACCTATTAAGGAGGAAAAGATAAATCACTTCAGAGAGATAAACTAAGGATATAAGACTACAGTTTGTGAAGAGAAAATACAAATAGTAGATGAAGTCATGGGAGACGGTGAGCCTCCCTGAGATCAGGAAATGAGAAGAACATGGCCCATCCGTTCTCACTTAGCAGATGCACAATAAACAGCCACGACTGATCCTTTCAGATGTCCTCAGGTGTTGGGACACAGCCCTCTTCTGCCTGCTGGAGAGACAGATCACAGGACGGCCACGGGACGGCAACGTGGTAGCTCTGTGGACGTTGAGAAGTTTAGATAAGCAGGCCCTCTGACCTGCGGGTCAACAGGAAAACCTAGATGAGCCTTTCTAAAGTTACATATTGTCTGTAAGAGCAAAAATATGGGAAGGATCGAAGTGTCCAGCAGTAGGGAGATGGTTGACTGTGGAAAGCTCTTCAGTGGTTTGAGAAAGTTGGGAATTACTTAGAAACCCACTCCAGCTTTTATGAGCTTGGAAATAAATCCCTTACCTGGTTTTATACAAAGGCATTCTTCACATCACAATAGAGAAATTGAGGAAGAAATAAATACATTGGCTCCATGCTAAGGCCTTTTCCTTCCACCTAACCTGTTGACGACATCATCTTTACTCTCTATTCACAACCATGTAATGAAATCTAACCACCTTCTTTTTCTCTTTCTTTCTTTTCTTTCTTTCTTTCTTTCTTTCTTTCTTTCTTTCTTTCTTCCTTTTCTTCTTCTTTCTTTCTTTTTTGCAAAGAATGGAAAGAGGCATGAAAAAGATATACAGGTAAGTAGGAGATGGTCTGTGGGTCTAAGATGGGTCCATGTATCAGTGAGTTCCCCAGAGAAACAGAACAGAGTTTAACCCCTCCACCCCATGTAAACACACACACACACACACACACACACACACACTGTGTCACAGTCTAGATGCAGTATTCCTTCTTCCGCAGAAACCTCAGTTTTGTTCCTAAGACATTCTACTATTCGGTGAGGCTTCAGGGGTTTGGGACACGCTTCCCTAAAGTAAGCGACTGCGGCATATTGGTTGTTTGAGCTGCAGGCACTTGAAAAGCAGCAGGTGCAGGACGGACTCTCTAACATCCGCTTTCCAGAAGCAGGTCATAAAATTTCCCTGAGAAAGGTGTTCTCCCCTGAGAAAGGATCCAGCAAGAGAGCATCCTGACCAACGGAGGCTGGGAGTCAACACCGAACTTATCTATGCAAACAATTCCTAAATAATCCTGTTCTTCCACTAGTTTCGTCCCCTGCCCCCCAAAGTATCTCATTATCACTCCCCACAACTTACTGCGCTTTGTCTTGTCATTTCTTTACAAATTTATCAAGACTTTCTCTAAAGGTATAGAAGTTTCCAGTTGTGGTCACTCCTTGGGGTATTTAATTTGATTGTGAAGGCCCACATTGAATATAAAAATTTAATTCAACTTGGATGCTTCCTCTGATGAATTTGCCTTATGTCAGTTTAATCTCACATTAGTCCAGAGATCTTAAGAGCACAGGAAAACATTTTTCAGCCATGTGTGCTCAGGTGTGGGTTCTGCGTCCTGGCTGGGAACTTGTTCCCCATGCCCCACTGTCCTCCACCTGACTTGTGTAGATTCTTGTTGCAGAGGGGAACTGTTCTAAGGTTACTGCCCCATGATCTGCACACTAGAGGCTCAGCGAGCACTTGAATCAGAGGAATCCAAGCAGTCTGGGCAATAATCCAACACAGGCTGTGCCAAATGGTGTTACTAGAAAGGTCAGGCTTGGTGCCAACAATCACCTGTACAGGAGGAGATCCCGCCCCAACCACACAGGGCTTGGGTTGAATGCAGGTGAAATGTGGGCCCCACGGCCTCCTCCTCCAGGCACATTGTAGCAGTCTACACAGCACACAAGCGTTTGCAGGGACTGGACAGGAAGTATGCTGTTGCAGGGAAGATGCACAGCCCGCTGCACCCCTGCTTGCTCAGAGCTCATGATCTAGACAGGTGGGCAGCAGAAGATCCCTGCTGGCTGGTCACACTCATAGGACAGCACCAGGGAGCTGGACCCCAGGAGGTCAGCACTGTCCTCCTGAGACCACAGACCACCATCTTACCCAATGTGTTCCTTGCTCTTTTTCCAGGACAGAGTGAGAAAGCTTCTCACACTCGCCTGCTCACTGGGAAGCAAGGTGAATCGCTTTTTACTGTGGTGAAATATGCACAACAAAATTGACCCTTTTAACCGTTTTTATTTAGTGCAGTCACACTGTTGCAACCCTTACCACTATCCATCTCCAGAACGTTCCTCATCTCACATTGAACTCTGTCCCCATGAAACCCTAACACCCCTCTCCTCTCTCCTCTCAGCCATTCAATTTCGACTGTGATGGGGATAATATTTTTGGAAGGCTTATGTTCATTTTTGATTCACATTCGTATATGCAACACACCCTTGATTCACCAGAAGCATCCATTGCCTTGGGAAGTGTAGTAAAGGAGACATGAAAATAAAAGTCAAATGTTCAGGATTTAACTTGCAAAACCAGAGTTTTGAGCCCCTGGCTTTCAATAATAAGCCAGGCTTTATAGATAGATACACTGTCCTTCCAAATGCCAGATGCTCAGGAGAAGCTGGATGGCACTGAGGACACTCTGATTCACAATCACCTTGTCTTCCACTGTGCATGTGGAAGACAAGAGACGAAGGAATCCAAAAGCAACATCATAACTGTGTTAACAAATGTTTACGTGGCTATCATGGACAAGGAATCCAGACTTCTATGTAACGTGGAAGGAAGGACAGGGATGGGAAGTTCAGAAGGGAACATGAGCACCCTTATGAAGTAAATCCTGCTCTTCCCATTCTCCATCCTCGAGTTTGGGCCGTTTGTCCGGGTGGCAGGGGAGCCTCACACAGAGAAGCTCCCAGGGCGCTAATGAGGCTGTTTCCCCAGCAAGGGGAGCCCGCAGAAGTACTCAGCCCCTTAAACCAGAGGGAGATAGATGTAGACCCCCACAGACTGGTTAATAGTGTTGTCAATTCCAGGAGCATTCAAATGAGTCAGCAGATGAGAAAGCTCCACATGTCTTAAGATCTAAAGTTTACATATGAATAAAAAACATGTAACTTGAAAGAGACTTTCGAGATTTGAAAAATATCTTAAAAATTCATATGGCATTTCCCATAATGAGTTGTGAAACTGAAGGTTTTGAAACTACCAATATCTATAATATTGACCAATCATTCTGGTCTCTCATGATAGTGGGAAGATTGCATTTTCTTTCTATTCTTGTAAAAATGTGGTATTATAAAGACTGTGATAAGTAGTAAAACAATGTTGTAAAAAAGTATTACAAGGTATGTCAACAGTTATTAATAAATTTATATTTTTCTAGGAAAAGTTCTCAAGATGCTTAGACTCCCTGAATGTGGCAAACAGGCACTCATGAATGAATCGGTGAGAGTCAAGGCTCTTGTCCATGAGATCAAGTCTTTAGGGCGAGAAAATCCTTTACCTCATGAAAAACACACACACACATACATACACGATAATACAAATGTGTGTGTGTGTGTGTATCAGCTGTCCCCTGGTTCATTTCCTGCTCCTGTCACACACATTTCAGAAGTGCCCATGGATTCTCCTTAAAATCCCCTTGCAGGGGCTCCCCCGGCCCTCCCTCCTCCAGGGTGTTCAGTCCTGCGCTCCCACCCCGGTCCTGACCTGTATCTGGAAGCTGCTGAGTTCCAGGCTTGAGGGGGTTGAGGCCCAGGCCTGTCAGCAGCACATGACCTTTGGTTGCGAAGATGAAGTCTGATCTTACTCTCAGGTGGCCACCCAAAATTCAGCTCCAATCCCTGAAAATAACACCCCAGGGCCAATTTTTCAGGCACTGTTGATTTGAGCCTGGTGACCCCCCTGGGTGAGCAGGCACATGGGTGAACCTGTCTCTGTGCCCTCTTGTGAGCCTGGGGCTGGCGCTCACAAGAGCTCACCAATAGCTGGTCAATCAAGATCTGTAAACAAGTAGTGTGATAACTGCACACCTAATAAACAGTTTAGCTCAATTAAGTCCTCAAGAATCCAAAGTCCGGACAAGACTATGATGCCACCTCACATATAGATTCAAACTGGGGGAAAAAATGGAAAAACAAAAGAAAAAAGTCAAACAAAATTTTTAATTCTTCCTCCTCTGATACCACTTTAGATGTTTCCCTAAAGTAACAAATCTCAAATTCTTGCAAAAGGCATTGGATCATGTTTTCTACCTCAGCCCTTTTTGGGAGCCCAGCTTCTCTGCATACTCTAAACACACTGGGTAATTTTGCATGTTCCTCTGCAAGTTTTCTCTTACCTGGTTATTTTTAACTTTCAGCTTGATGGGTCTTTTTACTTTGTTTTTAAGAATTTGTGGTAAGAGAGACAAACCTCAAAATTGGTCGTTTTAGCACATTTACCTGCGGGGTGCAGGGGCAGCCAATCCTGTGCACCCTCAGCACCAGCCTTCTCCAGAACGTTTCTCATCTTGCAAACCTGGAAACTACTCCTCACAAAGGCAGTCATTTTCAGCCTCAGGTCTCCCAACCTCCCTCAGGTTTTACAGCCTGCCTGCCATCTAGCAGCTGCTTGCGCAGGTACAGCCAGGCTGGCCCTTGGTGTTGGAGGGGCTCTCCCAGGGTCACGCCATCCAGGTTTAGTGACAGCCCCGTGGACTCTGGACGTTGATGAGTCTCATTTGGCTGCAGGGGCTGAGCCATGTTCTGGTTTTTTCCTCCTGCAGGGGTGGAGCCAGCTACGCATGGTGGGACTTCACCAGACAGTTCCCACCTCACCTGATTTCAGGAACAGAACACCCTGAAAGCCCCCCTGGCCTGTCCCCTGAGGCCTTTCCCAGGATGGGGCAGTGAGCGCAGTGGTCCTTAAGCCCTTCGGGTTTGGGTCATATGCCTCGCTATTTTACTTTAACATTCCCGGAGCCCAGGCAGCCCCACATCCTGATGAACACGTGCCAGTCCCGGCACCTGCATCTGAGAAAAGTAGACAGACTCTTGCCATCCTTTGCTTTTCTTTGTCCAGAGCTCTTCTGGTCCCTTCCCTGTTAACAGAACTCTCCCCGTGGGGAGGATGGTTCCTTTCCCAGCACCGCCCCGGGGCCCTGGGGCCCTGGGGCCCTGGGGCCCTGGAGCCAGGCCACCAGGGAACTCCATCTCCCCACCCCTTGATGTTTATGCAGGCCCGCTCCAGGACCCACGCTGGGCCAGTCAGAACCTTCTGTGGAGCTCTGCACACAGAGAAAGACAGAGACAACCCTGACTTCTGGGTTCGGGCAGTGTGGTGCCACATCCCTGTATGTGAGGGTCTCTTTGAAGCAAGAGAGAGAGCCATCGCCATTCAGGAGAATGTTGCCATGAGAAAAGAGCAACCACTCTCTTAAGGAAGGGACGCCCTGAAAGGTGGACCCCATGGACGGCCTCTCTCAGGCTTGCCTGTCATTGGGCTTCTACTTAGGGTCGGCTAATGGGGGGCACTGCACGGGCTGGGGGGAGATTAGGCTCACGTGTTTCCTCCCCCATCACTCAGTGCTGCTTCTCTGACTCCAGCTGTGTGTCTGTGACTCTAAATTCTCGAGCGGCTTCACCCCGGGGCTCCAGCTTCCCCAGGAAAGGATTTATCCCTGTGTCTTTCTGCCCCAGGGGAGGTAATGGCTTCCTTCTGTCCCAGCCTCCAGATGCCTCACTGTCTCTTGGGTCTTCCTGTGAATTTTGCCCATGACTCTGCCTTTCATTAATGTCCCCACCAGGACTCTGACTGATGTGCATCAAGCACTACCACTCAGGTCCGAGAGACCGTTTTGTGTCAAAGGCAACAATAAGTGCCCACAGGAGCTGTCCGTGGTGTTCGGTGCCGCTGAGAGTCCCAGTGAGAAAGGTCTTCCTTTATGGAATCCCCTCCAGGGCTTTCGGTCACTCTAGGGGCAGGTCTCGGTTTGTGGCCTGAAGTCCATCCCGGCTAATCTCCCTGTTGAGAAAGCAGGACTGAGCAACTGCACGTACCAGATGTCAGCCCCGTGGTTGGCGTTTCACGCAATATTTCTATCAATGGCAGCAGAAGTGCTTTTCCGTTATGGGAAGGATATTAACGATCCACTTTTCAAGTCCACGTCTGTTAGTAAATGGAAATAATGGATCAATTTTGAAATATCACATGAACATTTATGGTGAGACCTGTGAGGTTAGCTGGAAACACGATTTGGGTCCCTTGCGTCTGTACCTAGAGCCTGGGGGCCCCAGGAGTGGTGCCCATGGACCCACGGCCCCATTACTAGCACGTCTGCCTGTCTCTCCTCCATTGTCCTGAGGGCAGAGCTAGTCTGTCTGCCTCAGGGCTGGGACTTGGGCGGTGAGAGGAGGTTCCCCATAACTGCACTGGGGGAGGGACCCGGGGAGCTGAGATATAGCTGTAGTTAACACCTTAGGTTTGCAGGGAAAAGTAACACACATTGCAAAGTCCTGAAGAATTGACCATTTCCCCTGGGCCGCCTGACTTTCACAGTCAGTAATCCAAACACAAAGTGAGCCCTTGCATAAGAGCAAAGATTTCAGACTGAGGACAAGCCCAATGGGAAAATTCAAGGCAGGAAGGAGAAAAGCAGGAACAGTTACTCTTAAGTGAATAGGTCTCTCTGATTATACAAGTAGGACACTTGGCCAATAGAAATATAAAGAAGAAATGACGCAACCCGCAGTGGCAACGTGGTCCCCGTCACAGTGTGCTTCTCTGCAGACTCTTAGTCCAAGTGGCGAAGGCTCTCAGGTTTCCCGAGAAGGGGTCTGTCCACTCCCCGTGGTGTCAAACCTGTGTCCTGGACAAGCACCGTCAGGGATGGACTGTCTCAGTGGCACCACAGCCTCCGGCTTCCTAGGAGCAGACCAGATTTGCCAAATGAAAGGCATTCCGGCACCTCCTGCAGGAATTTTTTGTCGGGAGGACAAAAGATTGGGACAAGCTTGTACACAGTATTACAACAATAATGATTTCATGTGGAGACATTAAAATTACAGAGGGAAAACATTAATTTTTGCTAACTGCTGGCCCCTAGTGGCCTGATGGAGAAGCCTCTTTGCAAGCTGGGCAGAAGACCCTCCCTTGTGCTCCTCTCTGGGGACAGAGGGCAGCAGCCCTCTGCAAGAGGCCTAAATACCCAACTTGTCCAGTGACATCTCTTCAAGTGTGAATGTTGGCAGCAAATCCACTTTTCCTCCTCCCTCCCTCACCCATGTGCACAGCACTGCCAGACCCTGGGTTTCAGCCTCTGCCTTCGTCACAGGCACATTATGTCTCTGAACCCCGGGTTACTTCTCCCTGAAGGGGGTTTATCACACAAGCTCACCAAGTCGGGAGAATCCAGTGAGATGACATGTGTGTGGCACCTGGACCAGGTCAACAGCCTCCCCGGGAGACTCGCGGCATCGCTGTGCTGATTGCAGCTGGGGCGGCTTCTGGGTCAAAGGGCACATCCTCCTGACAGAACCTTCTGTCACCAGGCCCCAAGTCCCAAGTCTCCCTAAGCAGTGGCTGAAGGATGCTGCCACACACAGTGACACCTGTGGATAATCCCGCCACCCTGGGCCACATTTTGTCAAGAATCTACTTGCAGAATCTTCAAGTTAGGGAAAATCGGTGAGAAGGAAGATGAATGGAGACACGACTTCTGAGGGGTGAGGGGTGAGTAGCAAATAACATTTCTCTCTCCCCAGGAACCATGGGTCACTTGTTGTGCGACTGGTTCAGGGTAACTCCGGGGCTCCTGGAGCATAATCTTCATTACCCATGAGGACCTATGAAATTTACAGGTAACAGATCTAAATAGATTTCTTTGTCTCTCTCTCTCTGTCTCGAGTCACTGGGTATGCCCAGCATTCTAAGAAGAAAGTCTAAGGGGAAGGACCCATCCTGGGGCCAATATTGATCTGTGCAATCTGAAAGCTGTGCTCGACCAAGCTCACTGTGTCTTCAAGAGCTGATCCCTTCACAGCCCCTCAAGTAGAACACAACACCATCTGCAATTTGACATTTGTGGTTTGGACTTTTGGATCTTTGACCATGATTTTGGTGAGGCCTGTCCTTACTACTGCTGGGACACCTGCAAGTGCAGGCCAGGAAGGGGGTGGACACAGGGCCCACAGCCAGGCTGACCATAGCTAAAGCCACCAAGGCACCAGAAGACATAAACCAAGCAACCAACACAAAGCCAGCACTCCTCCTAGACTGTGACAGGAGAGAGCACAAAGCAAGCACGGAGTGGAGAGACAGGAGCTGGGGAGTAGGCGACTATGTGCTGGCTTGCAGGGCCGGGGTGAGGGCAGGAACCTTGCGGAGCTGGTGGAGGAGAGTCTGGGCCCGTGTCTTCTGAAGTTTCTCAGCAGCCCACACTTAAGGATCTCACCAGGGTGGTTTTTCCAGACCCCGAGGGGGCCAACAGCTGCTTTTGATTCGACCCTGGAGGTTCTGGGAGGATCTCAGCTACTGGAGGAAGGGTCCTCAGTGTGTATCCTGAACATAGGTGACCAAAGCTGTGTTACAGAAAAAGGCAAGGCCCTGAGCCGATTTTAAATTTTGCCCCAGGTTCAGAACTCCTGCCTGGTCTGTGCTTTTTGTGATAAGAACTTTTAAGAGCTACTCCCTTAGGGACTTTCAAATATGCAATAGAGTGTTATGAACTGTGGTCCCATCCTGTACAATACATCCTGGGACTTACTTATTTTACACCTGGAAGTGGTACCCTGGTCAGCGATGCCACCCATGTCTGATTCTGTCCTGTTGCATCTAAAAATAATTCATGTAAAGTGCACACAACAGATAACTGACCATTTTAGCCATTTCAGAGGGACTGAAACTCTGTGGCTTTACTACATGTACAATGTGTACAAACAACACTGTTCTGGGTTCCAGAGCATCTCCACCCCCTAAGGAAGCTCCGTAGCTATAACCAGTCACCGCCTTTCCCTGCCCGGGCCCTGGCAACCACCGCTGAGCTCTCTGTCAGCAGGGAGGTGCCCATGTGCATGGCATTTTTGTGCACAAGAAATGGGGTGGAGTAATTCCTGTGAAGCCGTCAGTTTAAAGGGGAACCAGGGTCAGCCTGTCAAGAGTGGCCAGGGACCCCTGTTCCTCTGTGTAGAGTGGTCCTATTCCCTCACGACACCATGATGGTGCCAGATGCTGAGAAGCGGCATCAGGAGGTACAAACACGATGCTGTGGTGGGGCCGGGGACGCCATAACTTTCCCACTGTCCTCTCTCAGCCCTGCAGAGAGAAGCAGGATAATTCATTCACTCATCAGCACACACTTATGGAGAACCCCAGGGGCTGAGCAAAGTGCAGGGAACAGGAAGGTGTAGGCCTGACCCAGATCCGTGTCCTGGGGACACAGAGACACGTGAACACTGACACCAAAGACAACAAGAGCACTTTGATAGGACAGTGTGGGCAGGTGTTCTGTGCACCCAGAGAGCCCACCTGGACACCTGCACAGTCAGGCACGGCTCTCGCCGCCCTGGCTCCATCCACCCTCACAGCCAGCCTGCTTTCCCACCCCCAGCCTGATCCTGGCCCCAGAACAGGGGCCTGTTGGAGTGTGGAGTGCAGGCTCAGGGTCCTTCCCCGACCCAGGATGGTCCCTCCGCTTTAACCTGTTAACTTCCATACATCCGGGGGACCGCTTTTACTGGGTTCTCTTCCAGAACGTTCCTCCCCAGGAGGCTCCAGCCCAGGTGGGGCTCTCCATCATGACCCCGCTAGACTGTAGGGTGTGGTGGGATGATCTTCCCCCTCAACTGGGAGCCAACTTGAGGAGAAAGTCGTGTCCCCAGCGCCTGGCAGAGAGGTGCTCAATAAAGGGGTGTGTAGAAATGACAGGACTCAGGGGGACCTGCAGGAGCCTCTCAGAGGGAATTGCCTGCTTTTAGTCTCCTGTGATCTCAGGCCTGGCAGACTCTGCTTCCACCTCTCACCCCGGGAGGGGGGGTGTCCTGCTGGCCTCTTCCCGCTGAGCCACGGTGGCTTCTTCCACTGACCACCCAGCAGGCTCACCTGTCAGACTCCACTCCTTCCCCATTTTCTCTGTGTGACCCTGACCTTCCTTCTCCACATGGCAACACTGCCTCCTAGTGGGCACGGTGGGAATGGGCGCTACGTTTTCAGTTCTTGATGTTGGGGGTGCTCGTGGATGTGGGTGCTAGGTGTCCACACACGTTTACACATGTCCTGGACGGTAACAACTCCTTGGGTCCACCTGAGCGCTGAGTGTCTGCTGAGCATTTATTTAAGAGAAAAACTTGCTTATGATTACATGACCTTAGGCTTAACTGCATGCCACATATGACCCAGCCTGTTTTGGAGAGTGTGTTATCTCAATAGTTGAGATTTCCAAGAATGCAAATGCTTAATAAATGGGTAAAATATATATATATATATATATATATATATATATATATATATATATATATAAAACCCTTCACGAGCTCCTACCCTCACTTGCGAAAATCAGGTCAACAAGCTGCTTCAGTGTCCACGTGCCATCCCAGCACTCCAGGATGCACGGGTGTCTGCAGGCACTTCATAGTGACTGTGCACGGGCCCCCATACCTGCCAATTTCACTACAACCCTCATGCCCTGGGCCCCAGCATTTATACACTGCAACACATTATATTTCACTATAGATATTCCCTTTGATGTCTTTGGTATGTCACAGGGAGGCCATTCCATTCACATTTAACATAATCTGTGCAGGTACTTGTCACCTGTGAACTCCTCCCCCTGCCCAGTGCTCTGTAGAACTTGACGCTGTCCTTATTCTAGCTTCTCATCCGCAAATTCCAATAGGTTCAGACACAAAGCCCTGCAGGGGAGGGAAAGGGCTGGGGGAGCCTGCCAGTAATTCCCCTGAATTGTGACCCAGTCAGCGCAGAGGCTGAAGATGTTCTCTTGTGACACAGTCACTCATCCCAGAGTTGCCCACCAGGCAGGAAGAAATGGGGTCACTGGATGTCTCCCTGATGCCATGTAGTGTTACAGATAAGCCCTTGACCCCAGAAGCAAATCTGCCTCCCACCCCTCTAATTCAACCTTCAAAGCCTGCCCTTTCCCCTTCCCTTTAAGTCAGTCCCTGGTTCTCCCTCCCCTGCAGGGGAAGCATCTGAACTGCAGTCACCATGTCCTGTGACCAACACCGTCCATTAGGAGTATCTCATCAAGTGGAATAAAACATTCTCCACCTAGTTTGTAACACACAGCTTACTAACATACCGAATCTTTTGAGGGCACTGGTGTCCTCTTCTCCTGTGACAGGGGAAAGGTTGAAATCTAATTCTGTCTATAATTGTACCACCAGGTGCCGGGGGACACTGTACAATAATTGACTTGTGGCCCTTTCTGTTTTGTGTGCTGTTGATCTTGGCACCTTGACTTTGGCCAGCACTTCTGTCCAGTGTGCAGGATTGAGGGGATCCCCTCCGCCTGAGGCCCTCTGGTCCTTGCACTCTGAAGACCCTAGAGGCATGGTAGCCATGGCACACTGCTGAAGCCCCAGAGAACTTCTAGAAGCCTCTCTGACCCAAGGCTGGCTTGCTCCTGGGCAGCTGAGGGGGGGGGCATGTCTGTGCCCCGCCCAGTGTTGCCCTCCACTGACTCCAGCTCACTGGTTCAAATGACCTTGAAGGCAGTGCTGGTGAAAAGCTGCTCAGTCTAAAGGGAGACAAACTTAGAAAACACAACCATTCTGAAAACTCCCAAGATGCACTTCGGAACTTTTCACAAGTTTAAAAAATATATATAACTTTGAAAAGTACACAAGCTTCTAATATCTGAAGTTCACACATCAGCCAGCTCTTCCTGGTTTCCCTCACATCGGCACCTGCACATGTTCTCAGAGTCTTGGTCTGAACTCCCAGGACAATGTGGACAACAGGCTGAGCGAGCCTGGCATGGTGAAGCAAGATGACAGTCACAGGAGTCCTTTCTAGGAGATGTTCAGAGACCGACTGTGGCAGACTGCACGTTCCAAAGATGGCCCCAGCCTTGTCTTCATCCCACACGCCCCTCTGCTCAGTGGCCTTGGCTCTCCCCATCATGAGGTAGGGTCTCAGCCCGTCTCCGGGTCTCTGGGCCATCCCTGGTGACAGGCTCCAAATACCTGCAGGAGCAGAGTCTTACCAGGGAGCAAGGTCAGGCCATAGGAGTCTGGAGCTCCTTGTGAGCGTCCTGTCACAACTGTTGTTGGGACTTGAACTCAGAGACGCCTTCAAACTGTGGGAGCCCAAGCAATGGGGAGGGCTGGGCAAGCGCTCTGGTCACCAGCCCAGGATGAACGCCCCGCCCACACCTGCATCTAGGACATCCCACCAGTGGGCCTGCGTGGACACCAGACTGTCCCAAGCAACAGGGAGTTCCAGCTTTTGGAGAGACTTCCAGGAAGAACCATGCCCCTGAGCCCAGGTGGGAAACGGGAGAGACGATTTTTGACAAAATCACAGAGCTGCGAGGATTCCGAGAGTGTGTTTACATTAACAGATAACCAGTCTCTCCATTGCTTCCCCAGTCGTTCCCCCCTGTCCTAAAACCCTCGTGTGGACCCAGCCTCATCTCCCCACACCCTCACCTCACTCTCTTTCCATGTTCTCTAGATACACTGTCTCTTTTCTCCAGGGTTCTGAGTCCGAGCCTCTGCTCAGACACCCCTCTTTTCTCCTGTCCCCCTGACTGGCTCCTCTGGGTTCTCATCAGACACCTCTTCCTCCTGCTGTTCTGAGCTACCTCCTCCCCCTCCCAGCACCTGCTCCTCCTGGCGGTTGGGGATGTCCCTTCCACCAGGTGATGGCTGAGACCCAGCAGGTGCTGCATCAGTTCTGGTTGTTCCAATACAGTTTCCCCCTGGCAGAAGGGATTCCGCTGGGGAGTCCCCACCTCCCTGTGACTGCCCCTGACAGCACTGTCAGGAAGCCCATAGAATTTCCCTGCACACACCACATTTGTCATTTTAGGTTAAACAGTTGGAAATGTAAGCGTCTAGGAGGGAAGTCTCATGGAGGGTCCTTCTGGCATGACAAGTGGCCCAGTCCAAAGGGACTTGTCTCAAGGTGCTGGAGGTCTTGTGGGCTGAGACCTGCTGTCTTCCACCTCATGTACTCATGACCAGTTATGGGGTCTATTAACTACAACCTTACATCTTCTCCTCATGCTTTCTGAGCGGGAACATGAGTCAATTAACCTGCAGAGAGAAAATGGAACTATGTGCTTCTTTAGCCTGCGAACAGTAGGCAGAATGTCTTCTTTTAATCAATTCCAGGCTTAAGTGGCTGGGTGTAAATGAGGCCTCAGATGATCACTTTGGATGTCCTCACCTGTCTGCCACCTCTGAGGCCCAGTTCTATTTTTGAAGCTGGCCTCATGTCTGGGGTTTACCCTTAACCCTTGTGGACCCAACATACACATTCCTACAACCCACTGCGTCCAGTTCTTCCTCATCCGCAAAGAGGTTACATGATCTTCTCTAGCATTTGGGGAAGATGCACCTGAAACTGACCGTGACATCTGTCCTGTACTTGGGTGGGTTGTAACCATTTGGGGTCAAATGATCATGATCTTTAAGGCACTATTCTACCTTGGAAATTCAATGTATGTATGTTCACTTTTCTAACATGTCAAGTTTTTCCTCATTGAAAGAACATACCTTTGTCCTTACAGATCATTGTTCATATTTTGCTCTATTCAAGTGTTGGGACGGACACAGCCAAAGGGCAGCTGCCATGACATGTGCCTATTTACAACTACAAGAACCAGACACCATCCAGCATTCTCCTAGTGGGCCACTGGCACATTCAGTTATGTCCCTAGAGCCCAGTGACATTTTTGGCTCTATAAAAATTGAGTGTATTAAAAACTTGAAGACCTTGAAATGTTTTTATTTTAAAGAGTAAAACTACACACTTCATTTTAAAACATGAAATGTTACATGCCATTAGACAAATTCCTACAAGGCTGTTTACAACAATAATGAGAGAGTCGGGAACATTCCCAGTATAAAGTGTCACAGGATCAATTCATAACTTGGATCTTCAGCCCTTCAAGTGTTTTATCCCACACAGGAAGTTCTGGTCAGTGTTAAGATAAAATCCTCTTCTGCATACGCTGTCCCCCGTCAAGGCCTTCTTTATTGCATCATCTCACACGGTAGGAAAGCTGGCCAAGGAGGCGATACCACAGTGGTTGTCCCGGTCTTTGGCCATCAGTATATAGCCATCTATACCCCAGGCTTCTCCCCAGCTGAAAGAAGACAGAATTTGCTATTTTACTCACACAATCAAGCACATTTATCTTTATGAATGACAGCACCTGATAGTGAGCAGTGCACCAGAGGCTACAGCAGATTCAGGAAGAATAGGAGAGGCCATTCTTGTTCATCGTTGAGTTCTAACCCTGCACAGAATTCTATCCCCAGACCTTTAACAGACTGCAAATGGAGACACAGAAAGAAGAAACTCTTGGGGCCAGATGTATTTCAGAATTCATAAAATTCCCAGTTAGAAACCAGTGGTACCAAAACTATATCAAGACCCTAGCAAGCTTGAGACAGTATCTTACTGTTGTTATCATTGCATGAATATCTCTGTGTTTTCCCTAAGTGGGGTTCTGGGTTCCTGAGATTTTACAAGTGTGCTCAGGGGTTTGAGGACCTGTATCCAAACCCTGATTCCAAAAAGGATTCCCTTTTCAGTTTTAAGGGTAAGTATTTTTGGCTTTTATACCTGTTCTTGACAATCCAATACTTTTTGTTATCCAACTCTGCTCCCTCAAAGCCATAGCCAACTATCAGAATGCCGTGGTGTAGGATTTCATGGCTGCAGTTTGAATCATAATAAATGACTGGAAAGTAAAATTCAGTGCTGGGGTGAGGATTCCCACATGATGTGTGATAGTAACTCAGCCTATCCACCGCTGTAAGGGAGGCATTTCAAAATGCAGTGAAATGACGTAATTCCAGATATGATTTAAAAGCCAGGACTTTTGCGGGGAGGGGCGCCTGGGTGGCTCAGTGGGTTAAACATCTGACTCTTGGTTTTGACTCAGGTCATGATCTTACAGCTTGTGAGATCAGGCTCTGCACTGACAGTGTGGAGCTTGCTTGGGATTCTCTCTCTCCCTCTGCGTCCCCCCACCCCCATTCATGTGAGCATGCACTCTCTCTCTCTCTCTCTCTCAAAATAAATAGATAAACTTTGAAAAAAAAATTAAAAAATGAAAGCCAGATCTTTTTTGAGCCAGGCGAGATACTTAGGGCCTTGTCTAATACCAGCTGAATATGAAGTGGCACAATCTGTTTTGTAAATAACTAGTCACGAGCCATAAAAGACCACTCACAGAAATCTACTTTTAGGATGTCAGCCTAAGGAAACAGCAGAGAACACAGAATTACTTGAACTAAGTTTTAATTTCAGTAGTAGAATCATTTGAATTACTTGAAAGTTCTAGTAACTCCAAAATCAGGTAGTAAATTATGTAGCCTTTTACACATATTTATGAAGTGATTAACATCATGAGGTTGTGTCTCCAGTCATTACAGATAGAAACATTAGGCACAAATATTTCATGTATACAATAAACAATTGTGTTAAATCCGTACCCCCCAAAATTCTATGTGAAATTCGACATGCCAAAGAGTCAGTCTTGCTGTATGTGATGATGGTCTTTGCATTTCTCTGCCTAAATTTCTACACAGACAAATCCTTACCTTGGTCATAGAACCGGAAGGTATCCAGGCTTGCATCTATAGCAGCAGAGACGGGACCCACAATTGCCACTGACCTCATAAGTTTGTACTCCGTCTTAGGGATTGTCAAGAACCCAGTTATGTCGGCAGCAGAATTTTCTGGATTGTATTTGCAAGATTGGAGCTTGCAAGGTAAAGGGGTAGAGACTTTATTACTACCACCTACATCCTGGGAAACATGAGATCAAGACAGTTGCAGATATAAAGGCTACAGTCTAAATTGTGAAAATTAAATATGGCATCTCTTTTTCCCTGAATGTGTTCAAGTTTATAACAAGATAAGGAGCTCCATTTACCTGTGCATGGTATGGATAGGATTCCTCTGAGTCCAGGCCGCCATTGTCCTTAACATACTGGAAGGCATTATCCATGTTGCCCCCACTGCAGCCCCCATTGCCTTCAGACCAAGCACAGTCCCAGCAGGTTCTGCTCACTCAGTGAAACAAGTTTGTGAGTTTTCCCAAACATCTGTCCTTCGATGGCACCAGTTGCACTAAAAGCCCAGCCAGAAGCACACTGACCCTGAAACCCAAGTAAAAAGTTCTCAGCCTACAAAACAAATAGCAGAACTTGACAACAGAGCACACATCTCAAAGTCTTCTAAAACATAGCAAATGGCACATTATTTCTCAGTCTACCACAGCAAGGACACTGATCCCTTTTGCCTGTACTCTTGAGAGGAACCTGCTGAATATTGTCCCACCTGATTCTTCATGGGAGTTACGTAGCCTTTCTTTCTCCAGTTCACCGATGAGGGGATCTCAGCAAAGAGAGGTGGTTGGAACACTTTCCCCTTCTTGTGCTTCTGGATTTGAAGACCATTCATCACCTGCCTGAATTCTTCATTAGTCTTCAAGGAAAAGAAAGTAGGATGTTGACAAGTTTGAGATTACTTTGGCAAAGTACTCAGAAAAACAAAATGTTCAGCAATCCATGCCACACTCACCATGTCACCAAAGCCATTCATTGCCATCGTGAAGCTGTGTTCCTTTTGATTGTATTCCCGATTGTGCTGTTCAATCATCTTCATATTTTCCCCCCACACTGCTCTCCTCCATCCTTCTTCATTCTAGAGGGAAGATACAATCACACGTCTTTATTTCTATTTAAAACCAACTCACCTGCACCAAGTGGATGTGCTCACAGAAAGGAGGAGAAACCACAGCCAGGGATGGCCTGATGCTTCTGCGAGCTGTTCTCCAGCAACCACACAGCAGGACATATGCCCACGTTGTGTACAGTCAAGGAGCCCTGCTTACTGCCTTGGTAAGAGCGGCCTCAAGAAGCTACTCCTTGCTATGAACTCCCACAGCACAGACTGTTCTCTGCAGGTGTCCCTCTGGACAGGTTAGATGTTACCAACCATGCCATATAGCTTCCCGTGTGTTGCCTTCCACTGGGACCATTGTTCATCTAAACTCTGATTGACTTGTGGAGCAGCTGACGCTATTCCCAAGCAAAGGGCAGCCAGGAAGAGAGAAGGATGCATGTTTCAAAAACCTAGGAAGGGGAAAGAAATGAGATTCTGATTAGAACAATCCATTTAAAAGGGCATCCTCCTTTCTTCTAAGGTGTTAGAGCCCTGTGGTAGGGTAAAAAGATTGCATTTATCAAATGTTTACACAGGGCTGTGGAGGATGTGGGATGTGCGAGGGGCCTGATGCTCCACTCCCCGCCTTGGAACCTGCCCACCAGTTTTAAGGCATGTGGACAAGGGGCCATGACTCAGCGGGCTCTACAACCTGGTGTGCAGAGATCTGGCTTCAGCGTCTGGTGGGGCCAGGCCAGGGACAGTACCTCCTGGAAGCCCCGAACCCCAAATCCTAAGGCTGGTGGCCAACCTCATTCCCAGATTGGCCCTCCACTCAAGCCCAACCCTGGGCCTCACCTGTGGCAGGTGTAGCTGTGTAGGCACAGTCCCAAGTACAGGGCTGGGGGTCCACTGGGTCGCGAAGTGGGTCCAAGGCTGTCGGTTTAAGGCCCATGATTCCGCCGGATCGCCCAGTGCTGACCACCTGTCCTCAAGGTGATTGGCTCAGCCGGCCGGGGGGCGGGGCCTCTTGGCAGCGTACCCACCTTTCCTAGGGTAGGTAGTATCTGCCCAGTGGCCCCCAGGGAGACAAGCCTGCCGAACGGGAACAAGACCCTGGAGGGAGAAGGGATGGTACAGCTCATCCCTGGGACCCGAAGCTACTAATTACCAGACTACAAGAGATGGGCAGGTGGTCCATGAGAAGAAGCTCACCGGGAGCCCCAGATTGATTTTCAGCATCAGACCGCATGTCCTTTAGTCCTAGAGTTTTGGGTTAAAGTCTCCTGGAGGGCTGAGAGCAGGATAATCTAGCCTAGTGGTTCCTATTTATTCCAAGCAAAGGTGGGGCAGGGGGAGGAATGCAGCACCCACAGAGAGAGGTGTTATCAATGTCTCAGAATGGGATGCCTCTGGGTTTTGGAAGAATTTGTAGTGGACTGGAAATCTCCAAAACTC
The DNA here is from genome assembly GCF_027475565.1 of Acinonyx jubatus. Taxonomy (NCBI): domain Eukaryota; kingdom Metazoa; phylum Chordata; class Mammalia; order Carnivora; family Felidae; genus Acinonyx; species Acinonyx jubatus. Next base: position 65,205,321 of record NC_069391.1, read on the forward strand.
AGGATATGATGGGCAAGACCTAAATCCTTGGACTGAAGGAGACAGATGAGCAGGATGTCCAGGGATGGAGTGGCAGTTTGTAATGTTCCTCCCCAGTCCCCTCACAGTTATTTTCCTTTTCCTTCTCAAAACAGATAGAAACGGGTTATTGAAAAACAAAACAAAACTGGATTAAGAGATGGAGGAAAAGCAGAATATAGGAACTTCATTCACTTCCCCATTCTCTGTATGGATATTATGTTTCTCAGTGTCTAAAGTGCTTTTCTTGAGATTTAACTTCACAAGTTTAAGATAAATAGCTATTTCAAGCAAGGATGTATTTATCAGGAGACCATGAATTTGCCCTCTGATGACCGGTGTTGCTTTCTTTAGAAACAGGATTCCACACATCTAAACAGTGGGTCGGCACCTCCTCTGGACCCACTTTAGTGAGACACCCAGTGATCTTCCTCATGCATTTTCTCCAGCACTTTTCTGCTCCAGGAGACCAGTGGTCAAAGGGACTCTGCACATGGGCTCGGAGTCAGGGCTGGGCCAGCAGGGCCATTCTACAGCTCTCCTGGTGTGGGCCCAGGCAGGTTCTGCAACACCCTCAGCCTCAGTTTCCTCAGTGAGGACATGGGGCAATAATTAGATTTTCCTCAGAGGATTCTTGTGATTAAATGAGATAGATTAAATGAGATAATACGTGTCAGGCATGAGCATAGAGTAGGGCTAACTTAATACCACTTCCTTGTGAGGGCTGTTGAACAGAAAGTCACAGGCCCAAAATGGTGTTGCTTAGGTTAAGGGCCCAGGTCAGGAAACCAAGACAACTGCAGGTTCAACCTCCAGCAAGGTAATCCTGAAAGAGTCAACCTGGAATTTCCTGGTCCATGCTGGGGAATTTACTGAGAGCCTTTCTGCTCCCCTTTAACAGGGCCACCTTGTCCAAACAATGCATTCCTTGCTAATATGTTCCTTTCTTCCTTTTATGCTTTTCCTTACCTTTTCAAACCTTTCTTTTGTTTAGCTCAGGAGAGTTTCCTTCTATATGCTAGATGGGATGCTGCCTGATTCATGAATCCTCTAAGAAATCCAATTCAATTCTCAACTTTACTTGAATTTTGATTTAGTGGCAGGGACGAGATCTGGAGAAAACTTCTGGCAACATACCCAGCAAGGAGAAACAGGTGTGGTGCCCACAAGCCTTAGGTTCATGGCCTTCTCCCCCTTTCCCAGTGCTGTGGGTAAGCTCCTCCGGGTCAGAGCTCCATTCTGTTTGTCTCTATCTTTGCCTTGGAGCTCCTGATCCCACTGACCTTCCATTACAGGTCAGGCCAGCTTGAGCTGCAGATGGTTATGCCAGGAGCCCAATGGTGCTGGTGTGTTTGCCAGGACTTCCACTGAGCTGACAGAAGGGTCGCCCTGAGGCAACCCCTGCCCTTCATGCCACATTCCCCAGCAAGAGGTTCCCAAGGGAATGGGTGGTGGTGCTCATAGGGCCTTCCTAGTGACGAGGCACAGTGCTGCTGATAAATGAAGGTACATGTTTGTTTGCCTTGTTTTGTGTAAATAAAGGCTATTGCTAACAGCCGGATCTTGGAGGTTAAAAAGCCACAAAAATTGATTGACATGAGTTCAGCATTTAAAGGCTGTTAGAGGGCCCACCACCTCAAGAAGTCTCCTGTGATAGGAAGTCTAAGAATTGTAATCCCAGATGGTAAACATATCTAGAAAGATGGAAAAGAATAATTAGAAAATAACCTAGAATTACACTGGCCATTACAGGAAACAGTCCAGTTAGGACTGTTCTTTCAAGGAGTATACATGAAAGTCAGGGGTTCCAATCTAAATAAACAGAATGGGGGGCCTACTTTAATACGTATGCAGAAGACTCCAAAAGCCTTCAGTATTCCAAAATAGTTGCATTGAAAGATTCATTACAAAAGGCTACTGAACAATTAGAAACATGAGAGGTGCTTAAGACCGAAGACTGTAAGACTGACTTATGTCCTCCACCTCCTCAACCCTCCTTTCCCTGAGCACTCCATCTGCTACTTCCCTGTCCCAGGTGCCTTTCGAGACACTCACCTTTGTCCAGGAATACCACCTGAGGTTACAGGTGATCCTCCTGAGATGCCTTTCATCCTTGGTTAAGGACTGAACCGAGGCCCACAGTAAAACATTTCGTAAACCTGGGCAGGGTTCCTGAGAGTTTGTTTGAGTTTGTTGAGTTTGTTTCATTTTTAAATCAATTCCTCCTGAGCCTATATGAGAAAGGGAAATAAACACTCACATTATCCCTTCCTTTCCAAGTCCAGACCCATTGGATATGGATCTTTTTTTTTCCTGGGAAAAACCATTTTCTTCTTGTCCCTCTGGTTCATGGCTTGGCCTTCCACTTCCTCGGCTCTGTCTTCAATGATCTTTGGGGGTGGCTCCAGAGCTTGTAAAAGTAGTACCGTGCTGTTTACACCTCTAAAGATGCCGTGTGAGACCCTGGGCTTGTTTAGCACTGTCAGAAATCTTTACTGTTTGTCCCGGCTAAAATCAGACAAGATTTTTTTTTTTAATTTTAATAACTCCATAATAAAAAATTTGGCCAGATTAAAAGCTGATAATCAGAGCCTGATAGACTTTTTTTGGCGGGGGGTGGGGTGGGGGAGGGGCGCAGCTTCTCTGTTAAGCAAACCATCCAGAGGAAAAGAAGACTTCCTCATAGGGATGGATGTGTTAGCCCTTTATTATTATTTAGGCAACAAGCCAATTCTTTCAGAAGCTAAAAACAGCTGTCCTTGTTTTACGAATCTAGTCTTTACTGGACCAGAAGTCTGGTTCCAAAAACAATTCAGAGAACTCCAATCCTTTTTATCAATCTTCAAACCTCCCTTATTTATCTCAAAAGGCTTATAAGTATTGTAAAAGTTCTGCCCTACAGAGATGAAAAGTCCTTCTAGAAAGTGCTTGCATTTTCCCCCTGTGCCTTCAAAATATAAACATTCAGTGTTCTGCCAGTCTTCTCCAGGAATTTCTTATGTGGTGCATCTCTTCACAGTGCAGATTCCAGGGAGATCGTTGTTACCATGCAAACATGGCGAGCAAGGCCAGAAAACCCGACTTGCCAACGACAAATACAATTCTAAAGGGTCTTCTCTACAAATATTAAAAAGAAAACAGGCTTTAGCCATCTAGACCAATAGCCTTAACTTATTCTATTGAACAGAAAAAATAAAAGTAGATACAACCTTTACAACTGGTAAATTTCATGGCAGTTAATTTTACAACAGAATCTAGAAGGTCTGCAATCTGTGTTATAAATGCTTCTATATTCAGATGGCATTGCTAAAATTACTTTGTGAAGACCTCTATTTAGTTGGTTTGAAGGCAAGTGACAGTAAGCACTGGGCATTCTAAAACTCTAAGAGGTAGAAACTAACCCAAGTGCTTTTCAAGTTCACATGATTTAAGAAATTATTTGATATTAAAGCTACTTTAAGGTTGGTGGTTTAATTAACCCAAACTTGTCTTTAGAGTTCTCAACAATCAATACAAAGACTTTCATTCTACATGAGGTGACTAGCCAAATAAATTTGTTATTTCTTATAGAATCTGTCATCAGCAAAAAACAACAACAACAACGACAACAACAAAATAGCTTAGGATAAGGACTATGTCTAATGCTTAATAACCTGTTTTGTAAGTAGTCTACACATAGTGCTTAAAACAGGCAGATTAAATATAAATAGTAAGTTTGGGGATAAATTTTTTAATTAATACAGAGGCCAAGGAAACGCTGTCCCAAGATGGGCCACGGAGGCATAAGGATTATTTTGAGTTAAAGCAATCAAAACCCAGCTGATTCAGGAAAAACTCGACCTCCCTGTCACATTCCTGCCTTAGCAGAAATAGGGCATTAACAGAGAGTCCTTCTACCTGAGAAACTAACCTGCACAACTCAAAGAACTTAAAAACAGAGGAAATTCTTCCTCCTGCTAAATAACAAAATCAGCCAAGTAAATTTGGAGATCTAAGTGGCTTTCTGAAATGCTTCACGAATCAGGCAAGACCACACTGAGCAGGTAGAAGTGTGCTCCCAGGAGTGGTACAAAATGGAAGGTTTTTATAGAAGAAGGGGGTGGCCAGAGAGTTATTAGCCATGGAAAAGGATTGTTCCTGGCAATGCCTCTTTCTAGGGGACAGAGCAGGCTGTCTTATCAAGCTACTTCCCCTTCTTGGGGGGGACAGAGATGGCCCAAGTGGCAGACTCACTGGACCAGACAGCAAACTCCCTGCCGACAGGTTACAACTACACTCCTGGGGAGGTTGAAACTGCAGTTAGTTTCTGTGTTAAGCACCAGATTGGGAACCCAGTCGACAAAATTGGGGGCCTTTTTTTTTTTAACATTCCCGAATAAATAATAGTTTCCCCTAATCTTTTTGATAACATAAAACCTTAAAAGGTTTGCTACTTTAAATAATGAGTTAAGTTAAATTCATTAAAAATCTAGATCATTCCCAAATAACACAAAACACTAGGACATTAATTACTAAACATAGGTTTATCTACTATTGGCTTCTTGTTGCAGAGAAATTATAAATATTTGCATATGTTCATGTTACATTAAAGACATTTAAAAAGGCATATGCCTCTAGAAATGTTTAAATACATTCCTAAGTTTGCAAATTAAAAAAAGCTGAGATGACAGATTGATCACCATGGATTGCTACTTAGTTTTCATTAGAGGTCTAGGTTTCTAAAGTTAAAAAATATAATTGAGATAAGTAATTAAAACTACTAAAAATGATAAGAGAAATATCTTCGTATGTCAGGAGAATGAGATAAGTTTTCAGAGAAAAAAAGGACATAATAAATAGAGATACATTTTGCTATTAAGAAAAGGAAAGTAGGACACCTGGGTGGCTCAGTCATTAAGTGTCTGACCTCTGTTCAGGTCATGATCTCACGGTCTGTGTGTTCGATCCCCTTATTGGGCTCCGGGCTGACAGCTCAGAGCCTGGAGCCTGTTTCAAATTCTGTCTCCCTCTCTCTCTGCCCCTCCCCTGCTTATGCTCTGTCTTCCTCTCTCTCTCTCAAAAATAAACATTAAAATTTTTTTAAATTTAATTAGTTTGTCTAAGTTTCATAAAGATCTGTGATCCTATTCCAATAAGTGCTTGATAGCCTCTTTTGCACAGAAATATTCCCAAAGATTTGTTACACTAAATAGGCTGATTACATATATTAATAATACTAAGCCTTTAGGTTATATCTGTAAGATTGTGTCACTTGTAGCTAAATTTAATTCTGCTTCCGCAAAAATAGCCCCTCATTGCCAGACTTTAGCTGTCCTACTGTCCTGGTGACATGCACACAGTCAGCTTTTGAAAAAAAAAAAAAACCTTACCCGGACAAATAACAGTGACGAATTCAATAAACAGGGCTGGGGAGAGTCCAACACAGCAGCTCGGTTCTTCCGGGCTCCCTGACAAACCTCCTTTTTCAGGTGTTTCCCCCAGATGACTCAAATTAGAAACAGACAATGGTGTAGACACTTCTGTAAAATTGTAACACTTGCAACAGGACTTGATTGAACTGCCACTTAGGACGGGTGATCATAGGTTCTTGTTATTGTACACTCATTTCCAGATGGGTTAAGAGCCTGTCCTTGTCACAGGGCTGATGCTTTCACAGTGACCAACCAAGTTAAAATGTGTTTCCCACTTGGGGTGCACTTCCTTCTCTCTCCAGTGAGCAAGGCCCTCGACAAACCCTCACCGGACAAACCCTAGGAGTTAACAAGAACCTTACAAACGTCTTGGGATCCTGTTAGCACACACCTTCTGCGGACCCTTGCTGTCTCGGGCTGGGGGCCAGCTGCTGTCAGTCTCATGTCTGATGCTCACGCCTGTCATCAACAGGATAAAGAAGACTTCTTGCATTTGAACTCAAAGGAACCTGGCGGCCACTGTCAGAGCAGGTGATGGGGTATTGTAAACCTCATCAGAGGAAGACAGGCTTCCTGTCTGCAAAGGGGACCTTACCGAGGGCTCCCCACACTGATGCTGCTACAGAACTCAAGGATGCTGAGACCCCAGGTGGTCAGCACTGCCCTTCTGAGACCACCCACCGCCATCATGCCCAACTTGTTCCTTGTTCTTTTTCCAGGAGGGGGTGAGACACTCACCTGCTCACTGGGAAGCAACCTTGATTTCTCTTTATCCTGGTAACACATACATAATAAAAGTGACCCCTTTAACCATTTTCATTTAGTGCAGTCACATTATTATGCAAATGTCACCTCATCCATCTCCAGAACATTCCTCATTTCAAACTGAACTCTGTCCCCATGAAATACTAACTCCCCACTCACCTTCCTCCCAGCCCCTCAGTTTCAACTGTGATGAGGATAATATTTTTGGAAGGTTTATTTATGTTCATTTTTATTTACTTTCTTAGATGTAACCTGCCCGTGATTCAACCAGAAGCATCCACTGCCTAGGGAAGGATTAGGAGTAGTAAAGAAGAAATGTAAATAAAAGTCAAATGTTCCAACTTTAGCTTCCAAAACCAGATTTTGAGCTCCTGTCTTTCAATAAAAAGCCAGGCTTTATAGAGAGAGACAGACTGTTCTAAATGCCAGAAGCTCCTATCTTTGGTGGGTACCTAGGATATACTGACTCACACTTAGTTTGTCTTCCACTGTTCATCTTTAGATGAAAGAAGTCAGCAAACAGCATCATTACTATGTTAACAAATGTTTACTTGGCTGGGGCGCCTGGGTACTTCAGTTGGTTGAGCATCAGACCCTAGATTTCTGCTCCGGTCATGATCTCATGGTTCCTGAGTTCGAATCCCGTGTCAGGCTCTGAGCTGATAGCATGGAGCCTCATTGGGATTCTGTGTCTCCTTCTCTCTCTGCACCTCCCTTCTCACGCTCTCTCTCTCTCAAAGTAAATAAAAAAATACACAAAACAAAAGACAACAAATCCAGGTGTCTATGTGATCTGAAAGGAAAGACAGGGATGGGAAGTTCAGGCGGGAATGTGAGCACTCTTAGGGATTAAAACCTGCTCTTCCCATTCTCCATCCTCGAGTCTATGGAATAGAGACGCACTGACCTTTGTGTTTCATGACAGGGTCATGGTCTGACATGTGCATGACTCCAGGTTTCCTGCTAACACTGAGATCTGTGAGAGGGTTTCAAGAGCAGCCAGAATCACTGGTCTTCCCAATGTGAGGCCCACCTGCGAACACAGGGTGAGTTTTATAGTGTCAGGGCATGGGATCCACGTGGCCACGAAATATTTCATGGGCAGGGGCCTGTGGGGCTTTCTCTGCATTTATATAGAATTTCTCTGCATGTATATAGAATACAACACAGAACAAACGCTTAGGGACAAATCATACAATAAAAAGCTTTAGAGCCCCAACTGCCCACAATGATCTCTGATCACTAATGATGACCACTGGATGATATCTTTAAGATTAAATTATTCAGGGGTGCCTGGGTGGCCCAGTCAGTTGAGCATCTGACTTTGGTTCAGGTCATGATCTCATGGTTCATGAGTTAGAGCTCCGTGTCAGATCTGTGCTGACAGCTCAGAGCCTGGAACCTGCTTCAGATTCTCTGTCTCCCTCTCTCTCTCTCTCTGCCCCTCCCCTGCTCATGCTCTGTCTCTCTCTGAAAAACAAATAAACATTTAAAAAATTTAAAAAAAGATTAAATCATTCAAAGGAGATAAATATCCATTGTTTTAAGACTCTAACATTCTGCATTTCAAAAAAATTATTCTTTTTGTTTATGGCATCACAATGTTTTAGAAGTGTTTTTTGTACTTTGATGGTGACAACAGTAGGCAGCTATGCTGTTTCTAAGTGGTCTTACTTTGGAAAATAGTTTCAGCCCCCCATGTTCTTCATGAAATCCGACTATTCCATGAAATTTCCAAAGCATGGGAACCACTGACACACAGTAGGGCTGATCAGCATTCAGGAGTCAGCAAACGAGGCTCATCTTCATTGGAAAACGGTTTCAGGCTCTAGATTTTGGATGCAAAGAGTGGTAACATTTATTTCTTATTTTGAGGACAGAATTCTTACCAAAATGGTGAAGGAAACCTAATCAAGCCTGAAGTCTATCATTGTCCTGTTCATGGGGGATAATTGAATGTCACCAGCAAAAAGCAATCAGATAAAGCCACAAATCTGAACATTCTACAAGATAACCAGTTTTGCATGTTGGCCCTGGGGCTGGGTATGCTCTACATGGAGGGGTCTTTAACGGCATCCCCACTATTACAGCCCCTGTTGTCTGATAAGGCCCCCCAGTGCTTTCCCAATGGGAGGGCGGGCAGGGCTCAGCCGGACAGCAGGCTCCCAGGCACAGAGAGGTCAGGAGGCTGGAGAAGTGGGGACCTTGGCCAGGTGGCAAGGGAGCCTCACGCAGAGAAGAGCCCAGAACACTAGTGAGGCTGCGTCCCCAGCGAGGGGAGCCCTCAGAGGATCTCAGCCCCTCAAACCAGACAGAGAAGGACGTGGACCCCCACAGACTGGCTAATAGTATTGTCAGTTAAACGAGCATTCAAATGAGTCAGCAGGTGAGAACTCCATGTGGCAGAAAACCCTGCAGCTTAGATATGAAAAAAAACCCAAACATGACGGAAGTTCCTGGGATTTGAAACCAATCCTAAAAATGTGTGTGGCATTACCAAGAATGAGTTTAAAGCCAAAAGTTCTAAACTATCAATAACTATAACTACATTCTTAACTAACGTATTTTGTCTTTCATGATGGGGGAATGATTGAGCTTTCTTCCCATTCTGTTCAGAGTGATATTGTAAAAGCTCTTATATGTACCAAAAAATGAGGTAAGAAAGTATCGTAAGTTGTATCAACACTTAATTAATGAAATAATGTTTTCTGGGGGAAGGAAAACCAGCAGAGAGAACACGAATGCACTTTTTTACTCAGCAATCAATCCTTTTCTCTAGGATTTTAAGCACGTGACTAAAGCCTCCCCCCTCCAAAGTTTCATGTCCAATCCAAAATACAGGGGAAAAATGTGCATAAAGATGTTCACTCCAGCTTTATGTGTAATAGAGAAATGACTGAAATATTCATGATGGGGACAGGTTAAGTCAACAGGGATATGACAACACTACTGGTGTCACACAGGCATTAAAACTGTACTTTCTGAAGAGTTTCCCGTGTGAGGACTGGTCACAGAATCACATGATTCACAGGAATCGCTCTCGGGTGATTGGCCTTCCCTTCTTGGAAGACAGAAAGATTATCTTCCGCACTGGCTGCTGTGTAACCCGAGGACTCTGCAGGACCCCGTGGGGCTCACACAGGGGCGGGGATGGCGGGGAGTTGGGGGGCAGAAGACAGTCCTCACCCTGCTCTGTGAGTCTCCCTAACTGTGGGGAACAGGCACTCGTGGATGAATCGGTGAGGGTCATGGCTCTTGGCCAGGAGAACAGGTCACCAGAGCCAGAGAATCCTATATCTCATGAAACACAGACACAAATATACACACACTTAAACACAACACACACATACACACACATTTATAGACAAATGCACATGTATGCATACACACTTTCATGCTACACATATATACATGCACAGTCATCACACACACACTCAACACACACACACACACACACACACACACACACACACACTACATTACCATACAAATAGCACAGAAGAATAATGGATCCCCAGGTGTGGGCAGATGTCCTGGCACTTAGTCTGAATTGTTAGTAATAGATGGCACAATTTTATCTAAATCACTAAACCCTCTGTTTCTAGATCTTAAATGTGAGGTTGAAGCAGACCATCTGTAAGTCTCTTTCAGTTGTAAAACTGATTTCAGAGGGATAAGACACATCATCCACCAAAAGCTGACCTCAGTCCCCTCTGTGCCCCTGACAGGAGTCCCGCAGGCTGGAGTCACAGCCTTGGGCACCCAGCCAGGCCCCCTCACCCAATATCAGCCCCAAGAGGGAGGGCCCATCTCAGGGGAACCTCTGCTGTAGAAACTTGTGCAACTTCTTTCCTGCCCCTCCTCCCCACGCCCACACTCTTCACCCTTTTGGAGCAAAGACTTGGCCCTGTGAGCAATAGTCATGACCAGTAAGCATCCGAGGCTGGGGTTCTGGGAGATTAGCAGCTGTCCCCTGGGCCATTTCTCGCTCTTGCCACACACATTTCCAGAGGTGCCCATGAGAGGGGACTGACCACTCCTTAAAACCCCTTCCAGGGGCTCCTCCCTGGCCATCCCTCCTCCAGGGTGTTCAGAGGGGAATTGCGCTCCCGTCCTTGTCCTGGCTCATGTCTGGAAGCTGCTGAGTCCCCAGCCTGAGGGGGTTGTGGCTCCAGCCTCTCAGCAGCATGCAACTTTCGGTTGCAAAGCTAAAGTCTGCTCTGACCCTCAGGTGGCCAGCCAAAGCACAGGTACAATCCTTGAAAGTAGCCCCCAGAGCCAACTTTTCAGGCACTGTTGACTTGAGCCTGGTGACCCCCCTGGGTGACCAGGCACATGGGTGAACCTGTCTCTGTGCCCTCTTGTGAGCCTGGGCTGGCACTCACGATACCTGCTCAGCCATGGTCTGGAGACAATGAGTATGATAACCGCGCACCTAATAAACAGTTTGGCTCAGTTAAGTCCCCAAGAATCCAGAGTCCGGACAAGACTATGGTGCCATCCCACATATGGATTCAAACTGGAAAAAAAAAAATTGAAAAACAAAATAGAAAAGTGGCCAAATCAAATTCTTACCTTTTTCCTATAATAAGCACTTTAAAGATTTTTTTTTGAAGTAACAAATACCAAACTCTTCCAAACAGCAATCTGTCATTTTTTCTATCCCCTCACTCCACCGCACTTCAGAGCCCTGTCTTCTGGACGAACTAAACACAGTAGGTAATCATACGTGTTCCTCCGCAAGCTTAACTGTTAGGGAATATTGTTAGGTTTCAGCTTCATGTTTTTAAATCTCCGTTTCTTAAAATTGTGGTAAGAGAGGGGCGCCTGGGTGGCTCAGTCGGTTAAGCGTCCGACTTCGGCTCAGGTCATGATCTCGCGGTCTGTGAGTTCGAGCCCCGCGTCGGGCTCTGGGCTGACAGCTCAGAGCCTGGAGCCTGTTTCGGATTCTGCATCTCCCTCTCTCTGACCCTCCCCTGTTCATGCTCTGTCTCTCTCTGTCTCAAAAATAAATAAACGTTAAAAAAATTTTTAAAAAATTGTGGTAAGAGAGACAGAACATAAAATCACTCACTTTAACGATACCTCCCTGCAGCGTGCAGGGGTGGTGACTATACGCACAGCATCCGTCTCCGGAACAGTTTTCACCTTGGAAAACTGGAAATACATTCGACTCGTCAGGAAGACATTCCATTTCCAGGCTCAGCTCTCCTGATGTCCCTGTGGGTTTTATAGCCTGGCTGCCATCTAGGGGCTGTTTATGCAGGAACAGCCAAGCTGGCCCTTCATCTTGGAGGGGCTTTTCCAAGGTCACACCATGACCAAGGGCAGGCCACCCCAAAATGTGCCACTTTGGTGTATTGGTTACAATAAATAAAAGTTACGCAAGAGACAGCCTGTACAACAAGGGCACTCAGGGCCTCCCCGTGCCCCTGAGAATGGGAAAGGACTCTGGCTGTGAGAGACACCCTCCCTGTGCCAGGAAATAGAGATATTCTCGTCACCAGAGCCCAGAAGGCTGTATCCACAACCCTGCTACTTTTTCCCAAATCTCAACCAGCCCAAATTCCGTTCAGAATTCCTTACTAACTGAAGCTCCCGGAGTTAGCTTTTCCTGATTCTGTCAGTTCCTCACAGATCCACTCTCTCTCTCAAAAGTAAAAAAAGTAGAGAAGTAGAAAAACTGCACCTCGGTCATTTCCGTAGGTCCCGGTCTCAGGATTGGGCCTCAGTGTGCACATAATTGAACTTTGGTTTTCTCTCTTGTTAATCTGTCTGGTGTAAATTTAATTCTTAGTCCACCCTGGTGAACTTGAGGGTGGAGAAGAATTTTTCCTTCTCTTCAAGGGTTCAGTAAGACCAGGGTAGACTCAGGACACTAGGGGGAGCCGATCAGTTTCGACATTTCAGTGAATCCTGTAGTTGTAATGATACCCCTTTCCGCAAACTGTCCGCCAGAATTCCCACCCACAGTTCTGATTCGTTTTGTGAAAGGTGGGGAATCCAGGTTTCTGAACAAATCAGAGCCACAAAAGTCTGTCACCACTCCATAAAAGCTTGGGGTCCCTGGGAAGCTCCTGTCCATAAGGAGACCTCAGGCACCGCAGGGCAGCCCAAGGTGGACTTTGTACCAACAGGCAGCACAGCACAGAGAACACGTTCCCTGTGCATCTCACATCCACGCTCAGAGCAATGGTTCCATGAGAGGCTTTTCTTTCTGGCCCTCATGCAGGGGGTGGAGCCGGCTACCCACAATGGGACTTCACCAGACAGTTCCAGTCTCACCAGAATTCATGTCCCTGAAGACCCCAAAAGTCCCCAGGAATGCCGGCCACCACCTAATCCCAGGATGTGGCACTGAGCTCAGTCGCCCATAATCTCTTCAGATCTGGGTCGTAATGATTCTTACTATGGCTTCAACATTTCCGGAGCCCAGGTGGCCCAGATCCTTAAGAACACTGGCACCTGCATTAAACAAGAGTATAAAGATTTGCAGCACTTTGTGTTTTTTTAATGTTTATTTATTTTTGAGAGGGAGAGAGCACGAGCGGGGGAGGGACAAAGAGAGAGGGGGACAGAGGATCCAAAGCGAGATTCAAACTCACGAACTGTGAGATCATGACCTGAGCCAATGTTGAATGCTCAACTGACTGAGCCCCCCAGGTGCCCCGGTACTTTGTTTTTATTTGTTCAGCATCCTGCCTCTGCCTATTCCTCCTATTAACACAACTCCCTTCTCGGGGAGAATGGCTACTTTCCTCACTTTGACCCAGGGTCCCCGGGGCCAGGCCCTTGCAGAACTCCACCTCCCTTCCCTCCGTGTTTTGTGTAGGGCTGCTCTGGGACCCAAGGTTGCCCCAGTCACATCCTTCTCTGAGATTTTACATACAGGTGATACCAGAGACTTACTCTGTGCCTGGGGGTTTCAGTGGCCTGGTGTCATGTCACTCCCCTGTGACACTCTTTGAAGCAGGAGAGAGTGAAGTGGCCACTCAGGACAGAGGTGACACAGGATAAACGCGTCTACTTTTGTAAGGTGACCACAGCTTCGATCTCAGTGCCATCCTTTTCAGGCGTGTCTATGTAGCTTTTAGTTTTATTTCATTCATTTATTTTCCTAATGTAACTAGACCGTGTTTATTGTGGACAATTTGGAAAAATGGAAATGAGCCCCACAGAGAAAATCATTACCATTTTAATCTTTTTCCTTCCAAACTTTTTTCTTTGTCAATGTATTTTTAAAAAGTCTTGAGGTTTTACTAAATGCAGGTTTTGTCACTGAGTGCTTCCATGCAGGTCAAAGCTGGCATTTCCAATACATGGCCTGGGCCACGGGCTCTGTCCGGAAGGACAGAAGATATGCGTCTTTGGCAGTAGGTTTATCTCTTACTCCTGTGGGTTGGTCCCCGCACCTCTATACAGACAGAGAAAGCTCCCCACAGGCCTGGGGCGGCACTCAAGGACTCCAGTGGTGTTTGGGTCACCCAAGGACAACAGAAGGGATTCCCTGTTTCAAGTGACAACAGTGTGAAAACCATCTGGGCTCCTCCTGCTTCCCCCTACCATCCCCAATGTTAGTACTAATGCCCCCCCAATGAGCCAGCTGTTTCCACACGGGAGTTTAGGTTAACTGACTTTCTGGACTTCAGTTTGGTTTGCCCCGCCATGTGGGGTTTTGGTGACTGAAGAAAAAACAGAGAAAAAGGATTCCTTTTGAATTAAAGACCAACAATCAAATGCAACAAGCAATAGTTTATTTATATTTTTAAAAAAAGAAAAGAAAAAAAACAACAGAAAAGAAAAACCAACATCTTTTTACTACATTGTATAGATTAAGTAAAAATACCTGTATTCATATATATGTATATACATAATGCATATATATATATATATATATACACACATATACACACATGTAATGTAACATTAAAATTACACGCTTCTCAGGACAGAAGAATTAGGACATGTTCCCTCACTTCAACTTAAAACTCCATCACTACTTAAAACCACTGCAGGAAATCTTGCTTCCTCGCCTTTGTTGGACTTCACAGACAGGAAGTCATCGAACCAGGATCTACATGTGAAAACCATCTGCTCCACGCAAATGACAGCAGACTGCCACTGAGCAGGAGTCAGGGGTCTGCTGAGTCCTCCCGCAGACCTTCCTTTCCTGCAGCTGTGTCACCTTCTACCTGAGATGAGCGGGAATGATCAGCGGACACTCTGCGGATTCCGCGTGGACGTGCAACGTTGACGTTTACACAAGAGCAGCAAGGACGTGTCTTACCATGAAAACAACACTGTGTGTGAAATCACTCTAGAAGAGGATTCCTTCCTCCCCTTTCCGTGTGAAATGAAACACAAAAATTTCTGGAAAAACCACAACTCAGGGGGGGAGCACCTCAGGCGGTGATCAGCAGACAGCAGGGGACAGAGAGGGAGCGTTCCCTGGATGGTCTCAGACACAGCCTCTTCTGCAAAGGCCTCACATGTTGTCTGTTTGTCAGTCAGACAGTGGGATTCCACACATGGGAGTCTGTCCTACAAGTATCAAAGGGATAAGACGAGGACATGGTCTGACAAGGAAAAGACTATAAGAAACACATTTGGGATACATGTGCTTTTTTTTTAGGACAATTCATACGGTAGTTAAAAAAATTTCATTGAAAAGTTAGGAATTCCAGTAAAATTATCAGTAAGAAGCAAGGTGCTGGCGGATGAGAGATGATCTAGGACACAGGGAGGAGGGATACTGGCTTCTCAATTGGCCAAAGGACAGGCTGTGGTCTGCTCTGTAACTACAAAGACCATTCACACACAGTGGAATGTGTGGGAGGAGGGAGGTAGTGGCAGAGAAACTGGTGAAGCAGGAGGGAGGGCGGGGACCTTCAGGATGTGGGCACAGGGAGGGATGCCGGAATTTCTGCCGGGACTATGGGCTGCATCCCCCTGCTCTGCAGTCCGAAGACACCCTGCCCAAGCCAAAGGCTGCCCTCACCGGGACACGACGGAGCTGATGGAATTATAAGATGTGCCACTGTTACAGCTGGAGTCATAGGCCTCCTGGCCATTGCCATCGAGGTTGATTTTGAACACTGAGGACGCCTTCAGTAGAAAGTCTGCTGCGTCCCGACGCCCCAGCTCCCGCAGTTTGGACATGAGGACGCCGACCGTGCTCTCGGGGTAGGAGGCCCATTCCCGGAGCAGAGCGTGGACCGGGCTTGGGAGGAACTCCTTGGAAGCCCCGTTATTGGTGTTGTACTTTGCCACAAGGTCAGGGAGACCCAAGTTCATGGCCAGAAGGCACCAGTCCTTCCCCATGGGGTCGGGAGGGTCCAGCAGACGACACAGTTTCCTCCGGGTCAGGAGGTTCAGATCTGATGCATGGATGTCCATCCCTAGGCTGGCCTGTGAGTACACGTCGTGACACCCAAAGCACATGATGCTGCTGAAGCTTTCCTTGTACCCACCCATGGTATTAGTCAGCGAGGTCTCCTTCAAGGTCTGCGCCCGGAAGAAGTCCCGTGGCTGGTAGATCATGACAGGCTCATGGTGCTCCCTCAGCTGCTGGGGGCTCAGGTAATGCTTCACTGTCAGCAACCCTGGGAGAGTGGTGGCCATGACGTTCTCCATGGTGCTGCACACGGAGTCCAGGAGGAGGCAGCACTTTATCTTTTCCGTCTCCAGCCCTCGCACCTGCACCTCAATGCCCTGGCCGTGGTTGACCAGGAGCACCAGCAGCTCAGCCCCGCGATTGCTAATCTTGCAGCCATTCACCCAAAGGCGGATGTCCGCATCTCCCTCGGTGCTCTGCTGGTGGATCCACCGACAGAGGTTCACCTGGACCTTGTGAAAGATGCCACATGGGAAGGGGGTGAGGTGCTCCACGGGGACGATACGCACGCCCCCGTAGACCCTCCCTTCATCCTCCTCATCTGTCCAGGAGCGGTGGAGGTTGTCAGTCTTGATGAGGGCAGGGATGTCCACCATGGTCCCGCTGCTCAGGTCCCGGGCACAAATGTCCATGGCATCTAGGATCTGCAGCAGCTCCTCCACATCGCTGTCAGGCACCAGGCGCTGAACGTCCTCCACAGTGTAGCGGCCCCGGTAATGGTGCAGGGCCCGTGGGGTCTCCACGGACAGCAGCTTCCCCAGGACATTGGTGCAGAGCCAGCGGGGGTCCAGGAGTAACACGTCCTGGACCGTTTCACTCTGCATGATGTTGATCTGCCAGAAGGGACAACAGGAGGTCACACACGGGAACACAGAGGGCCAGAGGCACCAGCTGTTCAGAGCACTGAAGGAGGCAAGCAATGATAAAATCTGTGCACATGTTGCAAAAAACGACCCAGGGCATTCATGGATCTCAGAAATCACTGAGCCAAAACGCCAGCTTGAGAAGGTCATAAGAGAGATTCTGAAAGGACTACCTTCGACTTTTTAAAAAAAGGTCAAGGTAATAAATTCAAAGACAAAAAAGAGAGAGAGATGGCAGGTAAATGCAAGGAGTAAATTTTGACGGGGCTCTACATCCCGAAATACACGAATAAAAGAGAAATTATTGGGACAAGTGGCAAACACTGGAGAGCGAACTATACATTCAATAACAAGGTCACATCTATGTGCTTCTGGGATGTGATCATTGTATGGTTATCCTCAGCACTCCATCTTGTTCACGTCCACTCGCTGACGCCCTCGGCTATGTGTTCCTGGGGCTCTTGGAGACTGATATACATACCTTAGACGTGCCCGCCACCGCCAGGAGGGTGAGAAGCTGGCTTTGCCCCGCCCCAACCCCGGTAGATTTGTTAAAGATAACAAAGTCTCTCCCTTTCCTGACACACAGGTGGAGCCAGGAGATCTAATTTGATGTTAGAGGTCAGTAAGTTGCACACGGACTCTTTGATCTCACCGCACTGCCCTTCTGTGCAACCCTCGCTCTATCACATCTGTAGACTAAGGTCCAGACTTTGTGGAGAATAGCAGCACAGCAGGATCATTGCCTGCCATATCTCCCCAGTTAGGAAGTTACCCCAATTAAAACTGTGTAAACTATAAGGAGTCACCTGCTCTGTTTTTCTGGTCTCAATGTGGGGGATACTTGACTGTCCATCCTCCACCCTGTAACAGTGGGAAAACACCCCGCTGCTTAGGAGATCCAGGCTAAACTACTGAGGGGTGAAATGTCAGGATATTTGCAAAATAAATAAGTAAATAAATAGAAGAGAAAGAGACAAAGCCCATGGAGCAAAATGTAAACAACTGGTTAATTTAAGTGTGAAGTAGATGAAGATTCTTTGAGCTACTCCTGCAACTTCCCTAAAGGCTTGAGATTTTTCAAAGAGAGATTCAAACTGTTACATGAGTCCACGATATAAAATTTTAACACGCATAAGAGAAAAGGTCTGGAAAGCACCCTGGAGAGGGCAGAGAGGAAGGAGACTATAGTAGATGGCCAGAGGAGACTTGGAGCTTACCTGACCCCTTTATTTCTTTAGAAAGCAAAAGTCTGAAAGAAAGAAATATGACAAAAAGTAGAGACAGCTTTGGTCTCTTTGCAACACTCACCCTCCTCTCCTCCCTCCCTGCTCAGGGCCAGGTCTACACACAGTGCTGACCCAAGGGACACTCTGTTCTCACACGGAGTCTGAGGCTCTTCACTGTTTGTACCAAGAGTACTTTCTGGTCCACACTCCGGTGACAGCTTTGAAACACCCTCTGCATATGATTCTGTTCAAACCGGTCCCTAGGTTGACAGTTCCTAGAGGGTAGAGCATCTATTTCTTGATAAGGCATTTGGTGGGGACATCATCTGCAGTTCAACCCTGGGCACTGCTGTCCCCTCAGGATCACGGGAGACAGGCTGAGACACTGGCCACACTGGAGGAGGTTAAGGGGACAGATGACCAAGGGCAGTGAGGGATCCGGGAGCAGAAACAGGCATCATGAGGATAAGTGGTGAGATGTGCATAGGACTCGGGCCTTCCTCACTAGCGGGCAGTAATAGCACTGGGGGAGAGGCTGGTGGCCAAGCAGAGGGGGCCACCTGACCGATATCTCCCTTCCTTACTCCTACCATCAAGTCTTCACTTCATCACTCACTGAAGTCTCAAGGGCGGGGAAATCTACCAGGCAGAGAGAGAAGGAGACACAGAATCCGAAGCGGGCTGCAGGCTCAGAGCTGTCAACACGGATCCCCACTTGGGGCTTGAACTCACAAACCGTGATCTCGACCTGGGCCAAAGTCAGACGCTAAACCGACAGAGCCACCCAGGCGCCCCAAATTCAATGACTTTAAAGTACTGCTGGAGAGGTCTATAGATTACTGGTAGTTTCAGTGAAGTTCAGAGGCTCATGCTGTCACTGCATGACACTCTAGTTCAGTTGTAATTTCAGTTGTAATTTCAAGTCTCTATGATTTACACGCACTGGCCTCAAGTCAGAGATGGGACTGAGATTGCACAGGAAAGAAGCTCCTGGGGTCTAAAAATCTCAGAACTGCTTCTGGGCTTTCACGTTCAGAACTGCCTTTCATGGCCCGGACTAGCCTAAACTGTCCCCGGATGTCACAGGACAGAGGGATACAAAGGCCAGCTCCCCTCTCCCGGGATGCAAACAGAACAGCGATCTGGATGCCACATGAGTGGGAGCAAAGATTCCCATTTCTGGGAAAGGCTGTCATTTCTGGGGACACTGCTTGCTGGGCCTTAGTGTCTCTGGACAGGCTCTTGTCAATGCCTTTTTTGGACCATCTGTGAACCCAGGAGTCTGTGTGGAGCAGATAACAGCCCAGGCCAGAGGCTGCAGGAATCACAGCTAAGCAACAGACGCCCCCGGAGGAGAGGAGAGGCCCAGATGCCCAGTGTGGTAGAAACTGTGCTCCCTGACACAAGCTGGAAAACAAACGCATCAGAAGAAAACCAAACACCAGCTCTTAGGGTGCATGGGAGAGCAGAGAACCGCAGTTCAGAAGATCACCGAAGCCTCTGTGATCGCCACATGTCTGGATATATTATGGGTCATCGGGCAGTCTCCACTCTGCCTCTCCCGGCTCAAACCACCTTCACAGTGGGGACAGAAACCAATCTCCCGAGCCCCTCCCGGACCCCTGCCTGGTCTCCGGACCCCTGCCTAGTCTCCAGCCCCCTACCTCGCCAGCACTGTGGAGCTGCTGGGCTATGCGCCTGAGATCCCCCTCTCTGGCCAGGGGGTTCAGCTGGTCTTGCACATCGTACACGAACTGCTGCAGTGACATCAGTTGGTTGGGCCCGTTGAGCTTCCTCCAGGAAGGCAGCGTGGAGATGATCTTCTCACACAGGTGGGTCATCGGAGGGCAGACCTAGGACATGCAGCACAAGACAGGTCAATTTGCAGCTGAGGGGACTCCTTTGGAGATGGTAGAAAGCTTGGCGCTCTTTCCTGCACTATTGCAAAAATACTTCGGATGAGTTAGTGCTTTTTGGTTGGGTACCGGGCGGTTCTTTTGTTAAAGTGTTGCCTCTAAGCAAAATCCATTTGCAAGGGTAAAATGGTATGGATGCTTTCATTTCTTCTTCCTTTTTTTTTTAACATTTGTTTATTTTTGAGAGACAGACACAGTGTGCATGGGGGAGGGGCAGAGAGAGAGCAAGACACAGAATCCAAAGCAGGCTGCAGGCTCAGAGCTATCAGCACAGAGCCCGACGCGGGGCTCGAACTCATGAACTGGGAGATCACTACCTGAGCCGAAGTCGGACGCTTAACCTACTGAGCCACCCGAGCACCCCATGGATGCTTTCATTTCTATTGCTAATGATTAAACAGGTGGCAAGGCTTCACAATAATGCTCTTGGACTCAATCACAGTGTTCCCCAACTCCGAAAGTTGTGCGCCCCCTCCCCCCTCCTCGGGAGTGACTGTTTCAGCCAGATGATGGTTAATTTTATGAGCAAAGGAAGAGGAAAAGAGATGAACTGTCATCAGCAATACTGTAGTGGGTTTTTACCAGTATATTAAGTATTTGTGGGATTGCTGTGGAAATACTATTTCAAATTAGACTAATTCTTGGTAATTGGCTTGAAACAGCTTTCTTTTTTCGTAATTTGTTAAAATTCTTATTTGAGTATAGTTGACATGCAAGGTTACATGCGTTTCAGGCATGCAACACAGTGATTGGACAAGTCCGTAGGCTATGCTGGGCTCACCACAAGTGTAGCTATGGCACCTCCCACTATTACAATGCCATTGACTAGATTCCCTATGCTGTGCCTTTTATCCCTGTGACCTATTCATTTCACAACTGGAAGGCTGTATCTCCCACCCGCCTTCACCCATTTTGCCCATCCCCTCACCCCCCTTGAAATAGGTTTTTAATCTTTTAATTTGATGAAATAAATCATCTATGTGACAGGCCCATATAATCCGCACACCATCCTAATTAAAAACAAAAACAAAAACAAAACCAACCGCTGCTCTCCATCATTAACCAGGCAGTCTCTTCTCGAATCCCACCTTTATGTCAGCTAAATTCCACTCCCTGTTTCTAAAACAAAGTTCCCAAGGATAAAGGCAGTCTGTGGTGGGTTCTGCCTGCTTGGCCCAGGAATTGAGGGTTGGGGTTGGGAAGCAGACAATCTCACCACACCTCAGCTCAAAACTTCAGGGAACCCCTACAGCCTATCATAGAGGCCCTAACGCCACCACCACCAGGTGGGGAGGTGCTGGTCCTTCACAGACCTCTGTCTCAGATCACTGGCCACTACTCTCTGCGACTGGCTTCCTCTGAGCTCCCCCAGACTACTCCCCACTCACCCTCTATGCCATAGTGGGGCCCCCATCAGAAGGCAGGGGCCAGGCAGGCTTCAGGAGAGCCCAGAGTTTTCTTGAAGATTCCAAAAGCACGTCTGGAACTGGAGCCTGGTGCTGTGAATGGGGGCACTTCCCAGCAGAGAAGGAGTAAGCTGTAACTGGAGGGGCCACGCCCCACCCAGGGAAGGATGGACACAGCCTCCTCATCTACACGCAGGCTGGGGCAGCAGGAACTTTCCAGGGAACATTTTGCCCTTGGAGGTGTTTATCCTTTCTCATCAGTTGGGGAGAATTTTTGAATATTATAGATTAGAAACTTACGTGTCAGAGGCACTGAGAGTCATTTTTCCAGCCGATTTCTCCTTTTAACTTTGTTTATGGAGTTTATTTGCCGGAAAAGAAATTTTAGCTTTTGTAATGTCAAATAGGTATATTTTCTGCGAAAACTTCTAGGGTCCTCGATATTGCCGAAAGGGTTTTCCAAAGCACAATCAAGTTATTTTAAATACACATTCAAGATACTGCTGTTTTTTGTTTTTTTTTTCTTTTTTACATTTATATGTTTGAATCCACCCACAATCTATTCTGGGATTTGTAGTGAAAAGAATTCAATCTCACTTCATTCTAGACTAATAGCCAGTCGTGTCAGATCACTGATGAAATAAACATCTTCCCCAAACTGAAATAACACCTTTGTTTTCTATTAAATTTCTGTAGATGTTGTGCTTTACTTCTGTATTCACTAATTTATTCCATCTATTGGTTTCTTGATTTTGGATTTATTAGTTACACAGCCTTTACAATATGCCTTATTTATCCTTCCGCTGAAATTTTAAGACAAAACACCCAATTTCCTCATTCCCATGAGTTGCTGGCCGGTACCGGACTAAGTTTAGATAACTTGCGAAAACGAAACGTTGAGTAAGATCTTGCCCTCCACGAGCATATTTCAGTTCGTTTGAGTATCTATTACTTTATGTCCTTCAACAAATCTTGCTGGTGACGGTTCTTCTATTGTTCTGCATTTTCTAAGCATTTCACAGTAACTCACTTCTGGGCAGTTTTTATGATTTGTAAAAGGCAATGTCACTTATAAACTAACCATTAACACCGTCAGAATCCCATATGCTCTAAGGTGGGGCCCTCGCTCCTAACTTCCCTCATCTCCCAGCCACATCCTTGCTTCTCACTTTTCATTCCTTGCTGTAGACCAGTGGGACACAAACACAGCCATGCATCCGCCTTGTGCTGGGTCCCCTGAGAACCAAATCTAACCAAGAGGAGCACGAAGAGGCCAGCTCCGGGGTGACTGGATGGTCTGGGCAAAGGTGGAGCTACCGGCTCTCCAGCACACTCACCGAGACAATCTGGCTCCGAATGTCTTGCAGGTGACTTCGCAGTACCTTCATGTCCTTAGAGCCCGATGCGCCGGCATCCAGAACAAACAGCTTGTTTGAAATGTGAAGATCGTTCCCAAACCTAAGGGAAGGGCAGTGGCCTCATCAGGGTGATGCGGTCTCACCAGGTGTCACCATGGACACCAGGCTCCTGTATAGTGGACCTGAAGCCAGAATGTCCTGGTGACTTTGCAGAGGCTGCCCCCTCCCCACTGTCCACTGGCTGGTCATATTATGGTGGTGTGAGGCCTGGGACCCCTGAGCTCCTAGTCCTGTGGATGGGGGGGGTGGCTCAGGTTGCACAAATTGGCAGGGACACAGTATGGGAAGACTTCAGGTCCCCTGATGCAGCACAGGTGAGGCCCATGCTCTCACCTCGGATGCTGGGAGGACGGAGGCCACTACAGAGGGACGGGTAAGAGCAGAGGGTAGGCAAGAAGGCCACTCCCTCAATGGAAAATACTAGCATGAGCCTTCTTTTTCGTATCAGGAGGACAACAGGGAAGTGTCTGCATTAGATAAACCAATAGTTTGTGTTACTGGAGGATTATACAGAGATGCAGCTTCAACGTTTTTTGGCCAAACACGAAGTAAACCCACACGTTTCTACACCGTGACCCATGCACATTCATACTGCTCAGTGAAACAAAAGTTTTCCATAAATGCTTGCCGGGAAAGGCACTCTGGTATTTTCCCCTCCTGTCCATCCCACTTTCATGACCAGGTCAGGACCCCCAGGTGACTGTCACGAGGCCCTGGTGAGTGGCAACTTAGACTTTGAGAAGTACTGCTCGGTGGTAAGATGACAGTCATCAGAGGAACTGAGAGCCAACCCAACAAAAAGAACCGCGCATCTGTGTCAGGCATGGTGACAACAGTTGAAGCCACTGCATTATTCGACTAACACTTGCTAAGGGCTGAACTTAAACATTCTCACCCAGAATTCAAACTTCTGCCACGCCTGTGGAAATTTCTTACCATTTTCCAGGGGGTGGGGGACGGATTTATTGCCTACTTTTAGTGACTCAATACATGATCAGTTCTGAAGCCTCAAAAAAACAAAAAACAAAAACCATTCTCACCAAAAAATAAATAAAAGGCAAAGACAGAGAAACATGTGAGGTGACAGATGTGCTAACTAACTAGACGGGCGCGTCCTCTCATAACGTGCATCAGATCGCCGCGACACGCACTTCAAGTATCTTAAAATACGATTTGTCGATTATAATTGCCTCCACAAAGCTGAGGACTGACGCATGCAACTCCTAACAGAAGGTTCCCCGGGCAGTGGTACCGGGAGGTGAGGAAGGAGGTGATAAGTCTGTTGTTTTACATCCCGTGGCTTTTACTTTGGTTGCATTTGTTGTGTTTTCAGCGTTTTGATAAAAAATGAAATCTACGCCACAAAGCCAACCAAGCAAAGGAGGCCTTTGATTCCTTCCTCCGGTGTCCGTGAGCTCTGTGAGATGGCCCCTGTCCCCAGCGGCACCCTCACCTGTTCCTGATCTCCTTCAGCAAGGACGTGTCCTTGTCGTACCCGAACTCGCCTCCAGCCGGCCGAGGCACGTTCATGATGTCGGCGTGGGTGGCCACCAGCACGACGTGGAGCGGGTTCTTCAGCTTGCCACCAAAGGCTGAGGGCAGAGAACAGACGTTTCACAGGCGGGTTGTCCTTCCTGGTTGTCTCCAAGGCGGGTAAGACAGGGCGTGCTGGCCAGCCCGTGTGCAGGGTCACCTCAAGAAGGCCCTGGCCCAGCCAAGAGTGGGTTTCCTGGTCCTCGGGGAGGGCAGCTCAGAAGTGGACCAGCACCAGAACTCAAGACAGCTTCTCAGATGTCCCCCCAAGTGGCCCTGCTTGCCCAGTGAGAGGAAATCTGGCTCTGAGCAAAGGCACCTTTCTAAGACCTAGAAAGCTGTGTGAGTACAGCTACACCCAGAAATGTCCAAAACAGGGACTGTGGCGGTGCACACAGATAGCCTCTGGTGGGGAGAGTGTTTTGGAAAGAAAACACCAGAAAGAATGAGAAAGAGAGGCAGAGTGGATGTACCCTGAGGGGGTTAAGTCCACTTATTTGACTTTTATAGGAAATCAAAAAAAAAAAAATTGATAGCCCAGTTGTGTTTCCACCATGAAAGGCTGCCCAATTCTGTTTTTTTAAAAAAAATTTTAATGTTTATTTATTTTTGACAGGGGGAGGTGGGAGAGGCAGAGAAAGAGGGAGACACAGAATCCTAAGCAGGCTCCAGGCTCTGAGCTGTCAGCACAGAGCCAGATGCAGGGTTCGAACTCACGAACCAGGACATCATGACCTGAGCCAAAGTCAGACTCTCAACTGACTGAGCCACCCAGGCACCCCTCTGTTTTGTACAAAGGAACAAAAGCGTATTCCGCGCTATTTTCTGCTCTAGGAATAAAGTTAAGATAATGCCTTCAGTCAATATGGACCCTTCCGTTCTGGATGGAACCACAGAATGAAGGGGGTTCATTCTGCTTATTAATTACGTATCATTAGGTAGAGAGACACAGAGGCCATCTCTGGGAGGAGTCCACCTCTACCCAACAAAAGTGACCACAGCTCTAAAGTATAGGAAGAAAGCGAGAAACAGCTCTCTAGAAATCCCTCAGACTTGGTCTCTGAGGCAGGAGAATGCAATCATGTAACAATTCCCTGCGGAAACATCCAGAGTGGGAATCTTGTCACAGGAAGCAACGACCAAGGAAGCCTCACTGTTAGCCCTGAGCTGTAGATCCCCCAAGTGGCTGAGTGGCCCACGGGAAGGGCACTCTCCACCAGGACGTGCTGGCTTACCTATGGGTTCTTCAACCGGCACAAGAGACTTCAGGAAATTCAGCCAGAAAATCACTTGGTTCAACTGGATCTCGTAGGGTTCTTCCAGACTGAAAACGATGACGTGGATGGACGTGGGATCATTTGCAGCGAAATAGTCATAACAGCAGAAGTACACTGGATTTCCAGAGAATTCCCACACACTGAAATCACCAACTCCTACAGACAGAATGAAGATTACTATCTGAAACAGCACCAACAAGTGCCAATCACCATTTTGCTTGCACCTTAGTGACCACCAAGGGAAAGAGTGATGTCCGTAGCATCGACCTGTTTATCTTTGCATCTTCGGAGACACATGCATTCCATCTCTCCCCCCAGGGATTCCTCCTCACAGGGAAGGAGTCAGGGCAAGATGCCGCCTTGGGTTCCCCGTCAACAAACTCACACAGAGAACGTACATGATAAGATTCCGTATCCTCACATACGTATAAATTCTTTTTGGAACATGACAGGGTATACGACGTTGAACATAAAAGTCACTACGACATGTAACTTAATTCTGGCTTAGTGATGACCACATTCACCTTCCACAGGTGAGTTAGTGACCTATTCAGGTGGGTCAGGAGCCAGCAGGCTGCCTGCACAGGGGAAAGACACAACAGTTGATTCGCAGTTCCGCACCTGAAGGATGTGGGTGAAAGCGTGAGGAGGTGAGGGTCCGTGAGGTCACCCAGCGTGGGGGGCAGCTGCTCCCACATACCTGAGTGTGGGTGCAGAAGGTTTTTGTAGAAGTGTCTGTGGGTGAGACTCTGACTGCACTTCCTGAGGCACCTGGCACCTTGCAGTGACCATCCAGACACAGGACCGCCCCACCCCTACATGGCCACACCCCAGCAAGACAGTGACCACCCACCCACCAGCCTCTGGGGGGACATGGCAGGACCACTTACGTTGTAGGATTTCAGGCTCTCTTTCCCTAATTCTACCCTCAGTGCTTATTTTGGGCCAGAAATTCTGTAGTCAACAATTTGGAAGATCCGTGGCTCTTCTGGAGCCCCCTCTAGGAGCACACACACTCCTGGGGATAGGACTCTCTAAGTCTGGCAGCTGAGACCTTGGAGTGAGGGGTTCTGGAACATGGTCTTGAGTCCTCTGAGAATGGGGAGCACTCAGAGCCAGACCTGGGGCAGGAGGGAGTTATGGAGGAGCTGGGTGAAGGCTTGTGGGGTGCTGAGGACACACTTCTCCTCTCCCTATGAAGCATGCCAACTCAGCTCCAGGACCTCGGAGAGTACTCAGCTTTTAGGATAGCACAATGCCCATGGACTTCAATGCCACCTCACTGGGGCCAGCAGAACCTCCATGAAGATGCTCCCGATTGCCATTTTCTGAGCGCCTCTCCTGTGCCACTCTACCAGGCACTCGAATGAACATCGGCTCATACACTCTTCACAGATGAGTCTCGAAGTAAATGCTTGATCCCTGCTTTAAACTGCGTCTCAACAGGGCAGAAGCTGGTGTTCAAGTGACATGGGCCCAACTGGGGTTCCTGGGAGCTCGGAAGGTGCAGCACCAAGGATTCAGTGGTTGATGGAGATAGTAAACCTTCCCTGGTAACATTTAAAGCTTCACCCCTTGGAAATGATTGAGAACACTTGAAATTTTGCCTGTGGGAAAAAACTGCCTGTGCCAGTATCATAGCATCAGCCATGAGTGGAGATGTATTCAAGAATCACTCTTCTCATATTTGCATTTGTCAAACTGCTAATGGGATTTTATTTTATAAGTTTTCTCATCCAAGTGGATGTTTGGCTCTGCCTAGAAAATGTATTGATTTACTCAGCAGTCATTTATTAAGCACCTACTGTGTGCCTGGGGCTTTGCTAGGTGCCCAGGACAGCAGGGTGTCTGGTTTCACTAGGGGTATTGACCAGCCACGCTTCACTGGGTCATCGCAAGGTCACTTTGTGCGGCTCTTCCTCTGTCCTTCATGGGGCTGTGACACATGCAGCGGGAGAGGCCCCCTGGCGGGGGGGGGCGGATTTACAGTCCGGGCAAAGGGACTCTGGGCCCGCTCCCCGGTGCAGTGGGCGGGCTACTGTACCATTCAGATAGGCGTTCTGGATGTCGATGGCCTTGGTGGACTGGTCATCGGCCGCGCAGTGCGGGTGCTGGGGCGGGGCCACCACCACCTCTAGGGTCCCCCTGGTGAGACCCGGCTCGAACATCATGCTGCGGCTCCTGACGCTCACGTGCTCGCAGCCCGGGTACAGGTTACTGATGCTCACGGAGCCTGCAGGAGGAGAGGAGGCAGTGAGACCCCGCCCAGGGCGGCGTGTGTGCGTGAGCCCGTCCCACCTCACCATGTCTTGCCCCTTCCCACGACACTCTCTCGTCCCCACCCCCTGCTGGGCTGTGTGGACCCCTCCCGTGTGCTATGCGGCAGCGGTTCAGGGATGTTGCCTGGATTCTTTCTGGCTGCTGCACCTCCCACATCCCTTTCCTGAGCTGCTCTGGGCCCCAGAGACGGATCCCATGGGCTGCATCTCTGGGGTCCCCCGGCCACTTGGCTTCTGGTTGGGGTCAACCAATGGGAGGCCCTGGACAGGCTGCAGGGAGAGAAGGCCCAGGCGTCCTCCCCAACCCCCATCACTCCAGGCTGCTTCTCTGATTCCAGTTGTGTGTCTGTGACTCTAGACACCCGAGCGGCTTCACCCCTGGGGTCCAGCTTTCCCAGGAACACGATTTCTTCCTCTTGTCTTTACAGCCCGAAGGGAGGAACGGCTTCCTTCTGTTCCAGGCCTTGGATGCTTCACCGTCTCTAGAATGAGCCCCTGACTTTTGCCCAGGACACTGTCCTTCCATTAATGTCCCCACCTGGCCCCTGACAGATGCAGGTAAAGCGGTACCACTTGGTACATGAGATGGTGTTAGGTTGACTGCAAATAGATTCTACACAGTGGCAGGCTAGGATTGTCCAGGGAGAGCTGACAGGATTTGGTAAAAGGTAGGCATTCCTACACCTCGGTGAGTTTTCATTAGGAAAAAGTTTTTATACAATATTTTTAAAATAATAATTTCATGGTGGGGGGTGCCTGGGTCGTTCAGTTGGTTAAGCGACCCACTCTTGACTTGGGCTCAGGTAATGGTCTCACTATTCCTGGTATCAAGCCCCACATCTGGCTCTATGCTGACAGCATGGAGCCTGCTTGGATTCTCTGTACCTCCCTGTTTGCCCTTCCCCTGCTCTCTCTTCTCTCTCTCAAAATAAATAAATAAACTTAAAAAAATAATTTCACGGGGATTGAAATCATAGAAAGAAAACATGATTTTTTGCTAACTGCTGACCTCTAGTGGTGAAAAGTGGCAGGGCAGGCCTGACGGAGAAGGTACCTTTGCACCCTGGACAGAAGACCCATATAAGCTACCAAAACTGAAACAGGAAGAAATAGAAAATTTGAACAGACCCACAACCAGTAAAGAATTGAATCAGTAATCAGAAATCTCCCAGAAAACAAGAGTCCAGGGCCAGATGGCTTCCCAGGGGAATTCTACCTAACATTTTAATGCCTATTCTTTTGAAACTACACCAAAAAATAGAAATGGAAGGAAAACTTCCAAACTCATTCTATGAGGCCTGCATTACCTTGGTTCCAAAACCAAAGGCCCCACTACAAAGGAGAATTACAGACCAATTTCCCTGATGAACGCGGTCGCAAAAATTCTCAACAAGATACTAGCAAATCAAATCCAACAATACATTTAAAGAATTCACCACAATCAAGTGGATTTATTCCTGGGATGCAGGGCTTCTTCAATATCCCCAAATCAATCAACGTGATACACCACAGATTAATAAAAGAAAGGATAAGAACCACATGAGCCTCTCAACAGATGTAGAAAAAGCATTTGAGAAAATATGGCATCCTTTCTTGATAAAAACTCTCAAAGGGGCATCTGGGTGGCTCAGCTGGTTAAGCACTGGACTCTTGATTTCAGCTCAGGTCATGATCTTACAGTTCATAAGGTTGAGCCCTGTGTTGGGCTCTTCACTGGCAGTGCAAAGCCTGCTTGGGATTCTCTCTCCCCCTCTCTCTGCCCCTCCCTGGCTCGCTCTCTCAAGATAAATAAATATACATTAAAAAAAATTTTTTAAACCCTCAAGAAAGTAAGGATAGAAGGAACATACCTCAACATCATAAAGGCCATATAAGAAAGACCCACAGCTAATATCATCCTCAATGGGGAAAAGCTGAGAGCTTTCTCCTTAAGGTCAGGAACATGACAGGGATGTCCACTCTCATCACTGTCATTGAACATAGTATTGGAAGTCCTAGCCTCAACAATCAGACAACAAAAAGAAATAAGGAGCATCCAAATCAGCAAGGAAGAAGTCAAACTTACATTCTTCACAGAGGACATGATACTCTATGTGGAAAACCCTAAAAGACTCCACAAACTGCTTGAATTGATACACGAATTTAGCCAAGTTGCAGGATATAAGATCGATGTACAGAAATCTGTTACATTTCTACACACCAATAATGAATCATCAGAAGAAGAAATCAAGGAATCAATCTCATTTACAATTGCATCAAAAACTATAAGATACTAGGAATAAAACTAATCAAAGGGGTAAAAAGTCTGTACACTGAAAACTAAAGAAAGTTTATGAAAGAAATTGAAGAAGACACAAAGAAATGGAAGAACATTCCATGTTCATGGGTTGAAAGAATAAATATTGTTAAAATGTCAATACCACCCAAAGCAATCTACATATTCAATGGACCCCCTATCAAAATAACACCAGCATTCTTCACAGAGCTAGAACAAATAATTCTAAAATTTGTATGGAACCAGAAAAGACCCCCAATAATCAAAGTAATCTTAAAAAATAAAACCAAAGCTGGAGGCACCACAATTCCAGACTTCAAAATGCATTACAAAGCTGTAATCATCCAGACAGTACGATACTGGCACAAAAACAGACACGTAGATCAATGGAACAGAATAGAGAACCCAGAAATAGACCCACAAATGTATGGCCAACTAATCCTCAACAAAGCAGGAAAGAATATCCAATGGAAGAAGGACAGCCTCTTCAGCAAATGGTGTTTGGAGAACTGGACAGCAACATGCAGAAGAATGAACCTGGACCACTTTCTTACACCATACACAAAAATAAACTCAAAAGGGAAGAACGACCTAAATGTAAGACAGGAAGCCATCAAAATCCCTGAGGAGAAAACAGGAAGCAACCTCTTTGACCTCAGCCGCAGCAACTTCTTACTAGATGTGTCTCGAGAGGCAAGGGAAACAAAAGCAAAAATGAACTACTGGGACCTCATCAAGATAAAAAGCTTCTGCGAAGGACTGGGACCTCATCAAGATAAAAAGCTTTTGCGAAGGAAACAATCAACAAAACTAAAAAACAACCAATGGAATGGGAGAAGATATTTGCAAATGACAGATCACATAAAGGGTTAGTATCCAAAATATAAAGAACTTATCAAAATCAACACCCCAAAAAACCAAATAATCCACTGAAGAAAAGGGCAGAAGACATGAATAGACACTTCCCAAATAACACATCCAGATGGCTCACGAACACATGAAAGATGCTCAACATTACCCATCATCAGGGAAATACAAATCACCACAATGAGATACCACCTCACACCTGTCAGAATGGCTAACATGAACAACACAGGAAACAACAGGTGTTGGCGAGGATGCAGAGAAAGGGGAACACTTTTGCCCTGTTGGTGGGAATGCAAACTTGTGCAGCCGCTCTGGAAAATGGTATGGAGGTTCCTCAAAAAATTAAAAATAGAATTACTTCATGACCCACCAATTGCATTACTAGGTATTTATCCAAAGGATTTAAAAATGCTGATTTGAAGGGGCACATGTACCCCAATGTTTACAGCAGCACTATCAACAACAGCCAAATTATGGAAACAGCCCAAATGTCCATCAACTGACGAATGGATAAAGAAGATGTGGTTTATATATACAATGGAATACTACTTGGCGATGACAAAGAATGAAGTCTTGCAATTTGCAAGTATGTGAATAGAACTACAGTGTATTATGCTCAGCAAAATAAGTCAAAAAGAGAAAGACAAATATATGATTTCCCTCATATATGGAATTTAAGAAACAAAACAAATGAGCATAGGGGAAAGGAAGAAAAAATAAAATAAGAAAAACAAAGAAGGAAGCAAACCCTGAGAGTTTGTTCTTTGTAAAAATTTTTTTATGTTTATTCATTTTTGAAAGACAGAGACAGAGTACAACCAGGGGTGGGGCAGAGAGAGAGGGGGACACAGAATCTGAAGCAGGCTCCAGGCTCTGAGCTGTCAGCACAGAGCCCGATGCGGGGCTCGAACCCACAAACTGTGAGATCATGACCTGAGCCGAAGTCAGACGTCAACTGACTGAGCCACCCAGGCGCCCCTGGAGTTTGTTCTTAAATACAGAGAACACACTGAGGATTATGGAGGGGAGGTGGGTGGGGGGATGGACTAAATGGGGGATGGGCTTTAAGGAGGACACTTGTTGGGATGAGCAGTGAGTGTTATACGTAAGTGATGAATCACTAAGTTCTACTCCTGGAACCAATACTACACAGTATGTTAAGTAACTTGAATCTAATTTAAAAAGGAAATGAAAAAGACACTTCTTCCCACTTGTTCTTCTCTGGGGATAGCAGGCAGCAGCCCCTGCAGGGTGGCTCCTGGACACTCGCTCCCCCTCTGCTCTGGGTCATCTCCTTTCTCCTGCAGCCCCACATGCCACAGCTGTGATACTCAGCTGGCCACAGAGTGAGTGTATGTGTGGTGGCCAGACCACGCAGCGTGGGGTAGGGACCAAGTGACCTGAGTGCCTGCAGACACGGGTGGCAGACATGTCGCCTGGTCTTGGCTTTCTGGCTGGTGTCAGCCCCCAACCTCCAGCATGTTCAGGAGATGACCTCGGAAAGGGCCAAGTTGTTAACACGAACCAGCTCCCTGCTGTCTGCCAGGTATAAATGCACTTGCGTGGAACATTTATATCCGATATCGGGGATGTGAATCAGTGTACCCAGAGCTTCTAATTTTCCACAAAGAGCCCCGTATCCAAATTTCTTGGTGAATGAGTTCTGAATGTCAGCAGTAAATCCAATTTTCCTCCTCCCCATCTCTTGTATCACATATAGCTGGGTTTCAGCCTCTGCTTTAGACACACGTTATGTCTCTGAGGCCTGGGTTACTTCTCTCTAAAGTAGGTTCAAGAGAATCCAGTGAGATGACACATGTGCGGCACCTGAACCCAGGTCAGCACAGAGGAGGTCAACCACAGGCCGCTCTCCACTCTTTCTTGCTTCTAGGTTTTACTGTGGTCTCTCCAAGGGGCAGCCACTTTGCCAGCTGGATCTCCTTGTGGTGTTCCCTTGGCCTGCTCTTGTGTCTTTCCAGCATCTGCCACTTTCTTCACTCTTGCGAATCCCCAAGGGGACTTTCTTTCACACGAGTGACCAGGGAGAGCAGACCTGTGCCTCCTGAGAGAACAAAGCCGCCCGCTCCCAGGAGAAGGGACTACCACGTGATGGTCCCTCCCTTCAGCTGCTTCTGGTGGCAAAACCAGCATCGACGCCAGGGCACCAGGAAGATTCTAAAGAACTGAGTCACGTGGGACACAAGAGCGAGCAGTGATTACCTCCTAGCAGCCCTGTGGGGGAAGCCCGACCCCACTAACCTGTTATCTTGACAGAAATTTGAGGGTTCAGACTGGAGAGACAGCTCTGAACAATTCTAAACAGAGGAAGACCCTCTGTGTCTCTGCCGACTGCGGCCAAGTGGCTTCTCTGGTCCAGAGCAGACTTCGTCCTCCACAGAACCTTCTGTGACCGAGCCCCACGACCAAGTCTCCCTCAGCGCTGCCTGGAGGACGCTGCTATAACACCGTGACCCTGGCTGATAATGCAGCTTTCCTGAGGTGCGTTTTATCAAGGATCTACTTCCAGATTCTTCCAGATGTGGAAGATGAGTGGAGAGAGGTGAGGGAT
Source organism: Acinonyx jubatus (assembly GCF_027475565.1). Taxonomy (NCBI): domain Eukaryota; kingdom Metazoa; phylum Chordata; class Mammalia; order Carnivora; family Felidae; genus Acinonyx; species Acinonyx jubatus. Next base: position 65,238,541 of record NC_069391.1, read on the forward strand.
GCGCAGGAGATAGAATCTGTGGCTGGTTCAGTTCAGCTCATGGGCTTATAGGGCATAATCTTCATACCCAAAGAGGACTCACAGACATTGCAGACCCCAGGTCTAAATAGAGGTCTTTGTCTTTGTCTCTGTCCCTCCCCCTTTCCCTCTCTCACACACAGATACACACTCACAAACAAGGGCGTGGTTCACACACAGAGGCTGAACCTAATCATTAAATCTGGAAAACTAGTGGCTTCAGACAAGGTGAAACCCATCTTACAAACTGAGCCCAAATTATGGGAGACAATGGGAAAATGTGTGTCTGAAATGCCCTTATACTCCAGACGGAGTTGTAAGCATCGTCCCTAAGCACTGGCTCAGGAGTCAGACACATCAAGAATGCCAGCTGTGTGACACCGGGCAGCCCATTTGACCCCTCAGGGCTTCAGTGAAATACCCTGCAGGCTGTCGTGTGGATCAAAGGAGGTGTCACACGTACCACATTTTGTCCAGTGCCTGGCACACACTCAGTGCTCAGAAAGCACAAGCAATAGGTGTGAGCGACTCTGTAGTCATACTAATTATAAATCCATTGTGGTTATTATCTCAGCGCCTGCTTGTAACTCCACTGCTGTTCAGAGTAAAGAAGTTGAAAGGGCGTGCAAATCTCAGTCAACTGTCCCCCAGCCCTGATGAATGCTCCCCAGACGCTCCTCCTCATGGACAGAGAGACTGCGTAGAAACAAAACGGTAAAACTGCTGTTTTCAATGTGGGGGGACCGGTAAGACACCTTGTAATATCACGTGTAGAAACTGAATCCCTGCACAAAATGGAGAGTGAGGAAACTCTGTGAAGGGTTATATTCTTACCTTTGCAAAACGGGACTCCCCCAATCAGGCTGCGTGTGAGTGGATGGACCAACCGCAAAATCCTTAGGGAGCCTTTCGAAACCACCAACCTACTTGGAGTCGCACAGGGATGGAACCGAATTTTGTTGCTGTGTTCCTGAGTCACTGGGTGTGCCCAGCATTCCAAAAAAAAAGCCTAAGGGGGAGAACCCATCTTGGGGCCAATATTCGACGTGTACAATCTGGAACCTGTATTTGTTCATGTGACTTGTGTCTTCAAGGGCCGGGTACCCTGGTCTGTATTTTTACCCATGTAGCAGATATGTTCTATTCTGTCCCATTGCATTTAAAATACATTCACATAAACTGCACATAGCATACAATTCACCGCATTACCCATTTTAGAGTAGAACACGACACCATTCTGTGATCCGCGCATTTGCAGTCTGGATCTTTGCGTCTGTGACCATGACTTTGGTGAGGCCCTGTCCTTGCTATTACTGGGGCATCTGCACGAGCAGGCCAACACATGGCCCACAGCCGGGGCAGACTAACACCTAAAGCCACCAAGACAGTGAGATCTGGTCACCCCAGGCCAGGTAACCAACACAAAGCTAGCACTCCTCCTAGACCGTGACAGGAGACAAGCACAAAAGCAAGCACCTAGTGGAGAGGCAGGGGCAGGGGAGGAAGCGCCTACCTGCTGGTTTGGATGCCAGGGGTGAGGGCGGGAACCTGGTGGAGCTGGCGGAGGAAAGTCTGGGCCGGCGTCTTCTGAAGAAGCTTCTCAGCAGCCCACACTTGAGAGACTCCACCAGGGTGGTCTTCCCCGAGCCTGAGTGGCCGAACAGCTTCAGTTTGATTCTGGATTGGAGGTTCTGCGTGGGCCGCAGCTGCTGGATGAAGAGTCCTCGGTGCGTATCCTGCACACGGATGAAAAGGGGTGCATTAGCCACAGAGAAAGAGAAGGCTCTGAGCAAACAGCCAATGCCGACTCTTACAGTTAGGAACTCTCGCCGTGTCCTTCCTCAGAGTTCTCTGGTGATGAGAAGGTTTAAGAGCTACTCGCTTGGGAACTTTTAAATATGCAATACAGTATTATGAATTGTGGTCCCATCCTGTACAGCACATCCTGGCATTTACTTATTCTACCCCTGGAAGTTTGTACCCTGGTCTGTGACGCTTACCTGTGTTGCAGACATTTTATTCTGTCCCATGGTATCTATAAAAATGATTCATGTACAGTGCACATAACATATAATTGACCATTTCCGAGTGACCAAAGTTCTGAGGCTTTACTGCATGTACAATGTGTACAACCAGCACTGCATTGGGATCCAGAGCATTTCCACCCACTAAGGAAGCTCCGTAGCTATAACCAGTCACCGCCTTTCCCTGCCTGGGCCCTGGCAACCACCGGTGAGCTCTGTCACCAGGGAGGTGCCCGTGTCCATGGCATTTTGGTGCACAAGAAATGGGGTGGAGTAACTCCTGTGAAGCCATCAATTTAAAGGGGAACCAGGGCCAGCCCATCAAGAGTGGCGAGGGACCCCTGCTCCTCTGTGTGGAGGGGCCCCGTTCCCTCACGACACCATGATGGCGCCAGATGCTGAGAAGGGGCATCAGGAAGTACATACATGATGCTGTGGTGGGGCCGGGGACCCCGTAAACTTCCCACTGTCCTCTCTCAGCCCTGCAGAGAGAAGCAGGATAATTCACACATTCACTCACTCGCTCATCAGCACACATTTATGGAGGCCCCCATGGGCTGAGCAAAGTGCAGGGAACAGGAAGGTGTAGACCCGACCCAGATCCGTGTCCTGGGGACACAGAGACACGTGAACACTGACACCAAAGACAATAAGAGCACTTTGATAGGACAGTGTGGGCAGGTGTTCTGTGCACCCAGAGAGCCCACCTGGACACCTGCACAGTCAGGCACGGCTCTCGCCGCCCTGGCTCCATCCACCCTCACAGCCAGCCTGCTTTCCCACCCCCAGCCTGATCCTGGCCCCAGAACAGGGGCCTGTTGGAGTGTGGAGTGCAGGCTCAGGGTCCTTCCCCGACCCAGGATGGTCCCTCCGCTTTAACCTGTTAACTTCCATACATCCGGGGGACCGCTTTTACTGGGTTCTCTTCCAGAACGTTCCTCCCCAGGAGGCTCCAGCCCAGGTGGGGCTCTCCATCATGACCCCGCTAGACTGTAGGGTGTGGTGGGATGATCTTCCCCCTCAACTGGGAGCCAACTTGAGGAGAAAGTCGTGTCCCCAGCGCCTGGCAGAGAGGTGCTCAATAAAGGGGTGTGTAGAAATGACAGGACTCAGGGGGACCTGCAGGAGCCTCTCAGAGGGAACTGCCTGCTTTTAGTCTCCTGTGATCTCAGGCCTGGCAGACTCTGCTTCCACCTCTCACCCCGGGAGGGGGGGTGTCCTGCTGGCCTCTTCCCGCTGAGCCACGGTGGCTTCTTCCACTGACCACCCAGCAGGCTCACCTGTCAGACTCCACTCCTTCCCCATTTTCTCTGTGTGACCCTGACCTTCCTTCTCCACATGGCAACACTGCCTCCTAGTGGGCACGGTGGGAATGGGCGCTACGTTTTCAGTTCTTGATGTTGGGGGTGCTCGTGGATGTGGGTGCTAGGTGTCCACACACGTTTACACATGTCCTGGACGGTAACAACTCCCTGGGTCCACCTGAGCGCTGAGTGTCTGCTGAGCATTTATTTAAGAGAAAAACTTGCTTATGATTACATGACCTTAGGCTTAACTGCATGCCACATATGACCCAGCCTGTTTTGGAGAGTGTGTTATCTCAATAGTTGAGATTTCCAAGAATGCAAATGCTTAATAAATGGGTAAAAAAAAAAAAAAAATATATATATATATATAAAACCCTTCACGAGCTCCTACCCTCACTTGCGAAAATCAGGTCAACAAGCTGCTTCAGTGTCCACGTGCCATCCCAGCACTCCAGGATGCACGGGTGTCTGCAGGCACTTCATAGTGACTGTGCACGGGCCCCCATACCTGCCAATTTCACTACAACCCTCATGCCCTGGGCCCCAGCATTTATACACTGCAACACATTATATTTCACTATAGATATTCCCTTTGATGTCTTTGGTATGTCACAGGGAGGCCATTCCATTCACATTTAACATAATCTGTGCAGGTACTTGTCACCCCGCCCAGTGCTCTGTAGAACTTGACGCTGTCCTTATTCTAGCTTCTCCCTTAGCCGCAAATTCCAATAGGTTCAGACACAAAGCCCTGCAGGGGAGGGAAAGGGCTGGGGGACCCCTGAATTGTGACCCAAGTCAGTGCAGAGGCTGAAGATGTTCTGTTGTGACACAGTCACTCATCCCAGAGCTGCCCACCAGGCGGGAAGAGATAGGGCGCTCCCTGGATCTCTCCCTGATGCCATGTAGTGTTACAGATAAGCCCTTGACCCCAGAAGCAAATCTGCCTCCCAACCCTCTAATTTATCCTTCAAAGCCTGCCCTTTCCCCTTCCTTTCCAATCAGTCCCTGGCACTCCCTTCCCCTGCACAGGAAGCATCTAAACTGCAGTCACCATGTCCTGTGAGCATCACCATCCACTAGGAGTATCTCACCAAGTGGAATAGAACATTCTCCACCTATTTTGTAACACACAGCTTACTAACATATTGATTCTTTTGAGGACACCAGTGTCCTCTTCTCCTGTGACAGGGGAAAGGCAGAAAACCTGCTTCTGGCTGTAATCCAACCACCAGCTCCCAGGGACAGTGTGCAATTAGTTGGTTTGTGGCCCTTTTCTGCTTTGTGCACTTCTGATCTTGGCACCTTGACTTTGGCCATCACGTGCCCTGTGTGCCAGATTGAGGGTATGTGTGTCCCCTCTGCCTGAGTCCCTCAGGCCCTTGCAGTCTGAAGACCTAGAGGCTTGGTAACCATGGCACACTGCTGCAGCCCCAGCAAACTTCCAAAAGTTTCTTTGGCTTGCTCCAGGGCAGCTGAGGGAAGTCATGTATATGCTTTGCTCAGTGCTGCCCTCAAATGACTACAGTTCACTCCTTTAAATTCCATGCAGGGTATTGGGGGCTAGAAGCTGCAGGCAATGTGTTTGCTGCTTCCCCGGCCAGACCGAGAACAGAGGCAGGCAGGGATGAAAACTCTCGCTTGGTCTTAACTCTAGTCAAGGTTCTCTGTGTCTTGCCCTGTCCTTGGCCAAGTTAGCTTAGTTTAGCAAGAATCCTGTTCGGTCAGTTTAGTAAAAATCCCACTCCTTCCTATGTGATGAAATTTCTCACCTCTCCCCTGTATCTGACCACCTGGCCTGCTTTGGCAAGAATCCTGTTGAGTACGTCCCTACACACAGGCTCTGGGATGCCAGTGTGATAAGGTGAGCCATGCCTCACGTTTTCCTTCTAACCCCCAAATCTGACCCAGGGACACTCAAATGCTCCCAATGACATTCCTTGTATACCCCACGCTGCTCCCCCATGATGCCCTTGCCAGGGGTTCTCCCTGCTTCCCCACCTGCTGGCTGTGCTGGGACTGACTCATCCACCCTTCACCTTCTCTTTGGAAAGAAGACAAGTTTGGAAAGAGCTCCCCATCAAGATGGACAGATCTGCCATAAGGCAAGAAAGCAAAATATGAGTCTTCTCCTTTCTAAGGAGACCCAACCTGGTCCTGCAGGATAATCCCTCCTCTTGCTCACTAAGAGCCTTGGAGAATCTGAACACAACCGATTTTGATGCAGAAGTACAACAGAAGATGCTGAAATTTCTCCCGGACTGCAGGTGGGTGGCACATTTTCTCTTGTCACCAGTAGGCGGTGGCACAAAGACTGTTGGGGCCTAGAGCAGTGTCCCAGGGAAGGCAGCTGCCATCACCAGACAGGCGTGCTCTCCAAGGCTGACTGTGGTTCTGACGCAGAGAGGGCCTGAGGAAGACAGTGAGTTTGCCCCCCCTCCCCCCGCCCCACAGCTCTGAAGGTGGGAGAACACCGATTTCTTTGGAGGGAGCACACAAGTCCCTCTGTGGTCTCTACCTACCAGGAGATCCAAGGCCACCTGTGCCCTGGTGGCCACAAAGCCCCGCCTCATCAGACCTTCCTGCATTAACACCAAGGACTACCGTGTTTCCTAAATTCTGGCTTCTGCCTTGGAATATTCTCCTGTGGTTAGTGCAGAGGTGAGGGCTGGGGTGGCCATGGCGGTGAGCCTCTAGCAGGTGAGTCTGCCAGGCTTGGGGAGAGGTGGGGAAAGCAGCAGGGAACGTGAGGATCAGAATTCTGAACCAGTCCTGCCTTCCAGGTGGTCAGAAGGTGTATTTGTGTAAGTGGGAGGCACAACATGGACTATTTCCCCATTTGCTTTTGTTAACTTTACACTTTAAATATTTACCCAGGGATGGGCACCCTCCATCTGCACTCCTGCCCATGGGTCACAGTGTAACTGAGCCTGGAAAACCCCATCCAAGTGCCATCATATCTCACCTGGCTTCCAAGACCACTTCCTACCTGGTCTCTGTCAGGGCAGTCAGAGGGCAATTCCCAAAATGAGAGTCAGATTTTGCTGCCACCTGCTGAACACAACTGGACCAAACCCAGTCTCCTGACCTAGGTCTGTAAAGCCGCCTACCTCTCTGATCAGTCACCATTCTCTCCCAGACCACCAAGCTCAAGTCCTGGTGCAGGCCCATCCCCCTCCTTTTTGTTTTCTAGGACACACCCACCCAGCTTTTTACTGCCCCAGGCCCTTTGCACTCACTTTTCTCTCTGCTTCCTCCCCACCACCTTCTCTGGTTGCCTTCCCTCTCCAATCTTTCATGTGTTGGTTTAAATGTCACCAGCAGAGTGGGTGGAAAGTAACTCCCCTCCCTTCTCTAATTTCACCCTGTTTGAATCCCTGCACATACAGCAGGGGCAACCATCCTTCTATAAAGGGCCAGGTGGTCTCTCCTATGATTGTCATGTACGCAGAAACCGGCCATAGATAGTAGAAAGTCAATGGGTGTGGCTGTGTTCCAATAAAGCTTTATTTACAAAAACAGGTGGTGGACCCACTTTGGCTGGGAGGCCATTGTTTGCCAACCCCTGACTTACCCCATCTGGTATTTTTCTTTATTCGTTTTTTGGCTGAGTTTTGCTTCTTTTGTTCACTGTGGTCTCTCCTGTGCCTAGAATAGTTCTTAGCATATCTAGACATTGTGAATATCTTTTAAATGAATATTATTTGGTAACTACATTGCTCTTTGATGCCCTGGGGAATCCTGGTTTCTAGCTAACTTTCTTCCTGCACCTTTACCCCTGGCAATTTAGCTCCACTTTCCCATCAGCAAAGATGACTAAACATCAGCAGATTGACAGGGAAGACCATCTGAAATCTGGGAAAGCCAGATAAGAGCATAGGGAGGTGATGTGGCTTTCCCCACATGGCAGGATGCAATTAGACCCAGCAGGGAAGGAGCAGCAAGTCTTAATTATGCAAATGTAGTTTCCTTGTGCTGAATTTTAAATTCTGGGTAAATTCTACACTTTATCCTATTTTCCAAAATATTCCCAGGCACCTTTCTTCACTGTCTCATCTTAGGTGTAAGAACAGCAACTATTTTAATGTCAGCTTATTAAAATCTAATTGGAAGGACAATCAAGCCCCCCAGTGTGAGGGCACTGAACACGCAGGTGGGAAGAGACACGTGTGGTGGGCTCTGCGGGGGGCACCAGAGGCTCCAGCACACGGCTGCCCCCCAATCACTTCGTGGTGAACTGGGTCACAGCCCACCTCGCCCAGCTCAGGCCTGTCCCGGGTTCTTCCTTTCCCCACAAGCTCTGGCCTGGCCACCCCCACCCCCACCCTGCCCAGATGCACTGGCTGCAAGGTCTCATCTCTCCAGGGTCAGCCCCCCTGAGCTGTCTAAGGACCCAAGTAGACTCTCGCTGTGCTCTGGCCAGTCCTCTGCTGCCCCCTGCAGGTCAACAAGATGACTTAGATTTTATTTCTGGAACAGGAAGCCCCTGGCTTCCCCAGCAAACCTTTAAAAATCTGTTCCTAGGCTTGTCAACTGATTAGACGTGAATTCAAGGGGGCATTTCTGTTGCTAATTTGGTCCACTTGGAAACCTATTTCAAGGCCACCCCCCTGCTGTGCAGATACAGACTTATCCCCATGAATGTGTTTAGGATCCACAGGGAGGGGGATCTTACAGAGGATGGTTCTCTCCCAGGGGTGTCAGGAAATGTGCAGTTTTTGATTTCACAATGAATGCGGGAGGGGCCAAGATGACTGGAGCTGCTTGGGGGTCCTCTTATCTTGTAAGGACAGGAAGTCCCACCACCCCAAACTGCCCACTGCACCCTGCTGAGAAAGACTGGGAACATCAAGAAGAAATGACATGGAAAGGAAATTGGTGACATGATGCTCCTATGTAGAGACTGCCCTCTTCCTTTCCCTTATCCGCGGATCCTGGTGTGATCACTCTCCTCCAGGTGACCCGACTTATAACTGCAAATACATCTACTGTCTTGGCTTCTCTGTAGGTATCACCTGCTCCTCCTGACAACCTACCACAAGTCCTTGCTGACGTCTTCTCCAGGGTCACTCCTGTGACGCCTCAACCACTTTCAAGAACCAGATTCCGGGACCGGGTGTCCCCAACTCCAGGCAGTTACTTATTTGAAAATATATTTATTTTAAAAGACACGAATGTGGTTAGAAATACAGGGCAGCCAACCTCTCCCTTTCTGCCTCATCAGGAAGCTGAGTCTAGAGCCTTCTGAGGGAATGACTGCGGCAAACAAATCATGCATCTCAGTGAACACGGAGTCCAGGAGACTCCACTGAGGGGAGCAGGCCATGGGGACCCCTGGAAGGAGATCGGGGCTCACCGCACAGCAGGTGAGCTCAACACGGGGAAAGACCCCCGTCCCGCGGCTGGTGAGGAGTTGGCACTGAAGCCCGAAGCCCACTGAAGGCCAAAGGACATTCTTATTTCAGGACTGACTCTGGGTGCTGCACTGATGAGCGTGTGCGTAGCCTCACTGAGCCCCGCTTTCCTGCAGGAACGTCTCCATCTTTGGGATGTTGTAAAATCACAGCACCTGCCACACATGGACGGTTGAATGATGGCTGTTGTAACGCTGGCTCTCAAGGGGGCCCACTTGCCTTGCTGACACTCCCACATCTGCTCCTGGGTGCTCGGTCACAGGAGGGGCCACCACAGGGAAATCCTTATGTTTCCCCGGGACTCAGAGAGTGGTTTGCGGGCTACCAGCAACAAGAGCAAACACACGGTGCTTACTGTGTGCAGACACTGGTGTAAAGACAACATTTACGTCATCACCATACTGTCAGGCAGCTCTACAATTACCCCATTTGACAAACAGGAAACTGAAGCTAAGCAGCTTTCTATTTCCCGAGCCAGAAAACAGCAGTGTTGGGATTTGAACCCAGGCCATCTGACTCCTGAGTCTGTGCACCCAGCCATCACTTTATATTTTTGCTTCTCAAAGCAAACGGAGAGAGGAATCTTTCTGTGGACTCTGGGCACTAACAGGGATGATGTCCTTTGATCACAGGTATTAAAATGACTTTTTTTGCTCTGACCTCTCCTTAGAGAAAAATCCCAGGATAATGGCAAAATATCAGACATTGGAATATTCTCTCTCCCATCCGTCTTTTAAAAAGCTAGGCACCCTTCTCACTGCCACGTAGTACTCCATTGTGTATATAAACCACCATTTCTTTATCCATTCATCAGTTGATGGACATTTAGGCTCTTTCCATAATTTGGCTATTGTTGAGAGTGCTGCTATAAACATTGGGGTACAAGTGCCCCTATGCATCAGTACTCCTGATCAGTATCCCTTGGGTAAATTCCTAGCAGTGCTATTGCTGGGTCATAGGGTAGATCTATTTTTAATTTTTTTGAGGAACCTCCACACTGTTGTCCAGAGCGGCTGCACCAGTTTGCATTCCCGCCAACAGTGCAAGAGGGTTCCCGTTTCTCCACATCCTCTCCAGCATCTATAGTCTCCTGATTTGTTCATTTTGGCCACTCTGTCTGGCATGAGGTGGTATCTCAGTGTGGTTTTGATTTGTATTTCCCTGATGAGGAGCGACGTTGAGCATCTTTTCATGTGCCTGTTGGCCATCCGGATGTCTTCTTTAGAGAAGTGTCTATTCATGTTTTCTGCCCATTTGTTCACTGGGTTGTTTTTCGGGTGTGGAGTTGGAAATATGGCCCTTTGTAGCAACGTGGATGGAACTGGAGAGTGTCATGGTAAGTGAAATAAGCCATACAGAGAAAGACAAATACCATATGTTTTCACTCTTAGGTGGATCCTGAGAAACTTAACAGGAACCCATGGGGGAGAGGTAGGAAAAAAAAAAAAAGAGGTTAGAGTAGGAGAGAGCCAAAGCATAAGAGACTCTTAAAAACTGAGAACAAACTGAGGGTTGATGGGGGGTGGGAGGGAGGGGAGGGTGGGTGATGGGCACTGAGGAGGGCACCTGTTGGGATGAGCACTGGGTGTTGTATGGAAACCAATTTGACAATAAATTTCACATATTGAAAAAAAAATAAAAAAAACAAAAAGCAAAAATATATATGTAATAAATAAATAAATAAATAAATAAATAGCTGGGCACCAAAACACAAGGGCGCCAATTGGTGGGAGAAAATAAAGGAAATCCGAAACCGGGACAGTTCAAGAACGCACCTACTGTGATTTAAAGATTCTAGACTGGAAGACAGCCTACCGCCTCCCCTGGGCACACAGGTTGGCAGGATCACCATACGAGCTTCCCTGTATTTGTATTTCCAATCATAAAAGCAACGTAAGCACATGGCAGGAAATCTGGGATCAGATTAAGGGAGAAAATACTTTTAAGCCCCTCAGTCTGATCCCTCTCTGCTGTCACTGGAGAGCCTGTCCTTCATGTACTCCGGTCTGGGCTTTACTCACTGTTTCAGACCTGTCACCACAATAACTTCCGGCTTTGCACCCAGTGTGGCCATCCACTTTAAAACAAAAGAATGGGCCTTTCCTGTGTGTTAAACACGGCACAGCCCAAGGAAAAGCTGTGTCACCTTGTCCGAAGAGGATGTCTCCACGGGTGATCCACCAGACAGGAGGGGATCATGGTTTGCCACTGATTTCTGCTTAAAAATGAGTGTCTGTCCCATCCCAGGGTCGCAGCTCTGCGAGAAGTCTCTGAGATGGTGAGCAGCACTCCAGGTCCAGAAAGATTCGCCAGAGGCTTCATTGTGAGGAACGCGGCCCACCGTGACCGCTGAGCCCTCTACATGCGGCAGGGACGTCATTAGGGCTCAGATTCGGGTGGTGGCACCCCGCATGGGTGAGAACCCTCCTCCGTGGAATGTGGGAAGCCTGAGAATCCCTGATCCGTGAGGTGTTCAGCCTAATGAAACCTTCCTCTCCACCAGTGGACTCTAAGAGAGATCTAACAATTCACAGTAAAACTGTGTCCTCATCAAGTGAGTTGGGAAGGCCAGATTTCAGGTCAGTTTCTTTTTGCTGTTGATGGATACTACAATGAGTGATCGACTTACAACCACCCTTCTCTTGTGACATGTCACCTATAAACATAGGCTCTGCACTCAAATGCAGGGCACCTTGCTATAAAGTCCACCCAGAGTCAAAGGTTGCAAACACTGAGCCAATCCGGCTGGTTGTTGTGTTCCAGACTGTTCCATTCTTCCATGTGCTGACTGACACACTGCTTTAGAGACTTTGTGGGCAAGTTCCTGGTTGGTCTGCTGATAGTGACTCCCAGGCTCCACCCCCTCTCTTTCTGCTTGTAAACAAAACACTTTCCCTTGTTTTTCTAGTCCAAATTCTCCTCCACAGTGAGACAGTGCACAGCAGTGCAGAGTGGGAGAAAACAATGTCTACATTTAACGCATGCATTTCCTGTAAGAACATGTGAGTAAGGCTAGGGGTGCCTGGGTGACTCAGTCAGTTGGGCCTCTGACTCTTTTCATTTCAGCTCAGGTCATGATCTCACAATTTGTGAGTTCAAGCCCCACGCTGGGCTCTGTACTGACAATGTGGAGCCTGCTTGGGATTCGCTCTCTCCCCCTCTCTCTCTCTGCTCCGGCCCTGCTTGCATTCTCTCTCTCAAAACAAATATATAAACAAAAAACATTTTTTAAAGATTTAAAAAAAAGAACATCTGAGTAAGGCTAAGGACATTTTTCCAGACTCCTCTTTCTGGAATTTCCAGAAGGAAGGGCACATTGAATCCCTGCCGTGGCCGGGGACATCTGTTTTCACGGGTCGTCTTCCTACTGCCTTTGCAGCCAGGTCACAGACTCCAAAGCACAAAGGTGTGAAGAAGAATGATCTCCCCCAGCTCAACTCCAAGGCTGGGAAGGAAATTACTGCACCCATGTCCTCTCCCCCACCCCACGGCCAGGACCCTGGGACCATATGAAAATTCAGACTCTCAGTAGCTGTGGAGGGTAAGAGGTGATCATCCCTCCCAGGACACTTCCAATTTGTTTTTTTTTAAATATATATTTATTTAAGAGAGAGAGACTGAGGAAAGGGCAGAGAGAGAGGGAGACACAATCCCAAGCAAGCTCCAAGCTGCCAGCTCAAAGCCTGATCAGGGCTTGATCCCATAAACTGTGAGATCATGAGCTGAGCCATAACCAAGAGTCAGTTGCTTAATCAACCAAGCCACCCAGGCGCCCCCTCACTTTCCAATTCATATGGCAGGACATCTATGGGATACCCCAAGCTTATTTTCGATAATCCCTTTCCACTGAGCACTTAAATCAACTGAATTATTATTTATTTCTAGAAAGTCTGTCTTTGAAAAATTACTACATGATTATAGTCGGCCCTTGAATAACACAGGGATTAGGGGTGCTGGACCCCCACACAGTTGAAAATCTAGATATATTTTTGACCCCCCCCCCCAAACTTAACTACTAATAACACTCTACTGTTGACTGGAAGTCTTACTGATAACATAAACAGGTGATTAACACATATTTTGTATGTTTATATGGACCATGGACTATATTCTTACAATAAAGTAAGTTAAAGAAAAGGAAATGTAAGTAAGAAAATCATAAGGAAGAGAAAATAGATTTACAGCACTGTACTGTCTTTAAAAAACGTGCATAGAGGTGGACTTTGCACGGTTCAAATCTGTATTATTCAAGGTCACCTATATTATAAGGAATTTGGAAAAAATACAGTAGTGTTTACAAAAGGAAATGTTAGTTACCAAAACACCACTGTTAATATTTTCTATGTATTTCTATGTATACAGGAGAGATTATAATGTGCATATGTATAATTTATCTTCTGCTTTGAAACCCTGCAATATCCTAAGCACTGAACTTTTGTTACTAAAACCTCTTCAGAAATATTTTAGTGTTCAAAATGGTTCTACCCTGTAGCTGTATAACAATTTACTAGACATTATTGTTGGTCATCTGTTTCTGATTTTTATTATTGTATCATATATAACTATATAACTATATATATATATATATATGTATAACTATATATAACTGCAATGAAACCTGCATGCATAAAACACTTTTTCCTGCATTTCTTTCATTTCTTTAGGATAGAGTCTCAGACACAGAATTCCTTCCTTAAAGGGTGTGACTAATTCTGAGGACTCCTGATACACATTGTTATGATCTGGGCTGGAAAGACACACCTGCCATTTACTTCATTTTGTCCTGTGTCCTTAAACCTTAGAGCAACAGTGTTTCCTGGATCAGAGCGTATCATGTGATATCTGGGAGCTCAACACATTAAGAAGGAAAGAAGCAGTCAGCCTTCTCATTTCCTGTCTACTTTGTGGGGACGGTTATTACAGAGAGGGCGGGAGGAGGGAAACCAGGCATAGCAACTGTAAAGAGATCAAATGATTTCCCAGTCCAAACACAGAAGAGGAAACTGATAGGTAGCTGATGCATTGACGCTAACTGTATGCAAACCACAGGACAGGGACAGACACCTTTCAAATAACCCGTGTGCCCAAAGCCTCATTTTGTTCATCTCATTCTTTACAAAGAAAAAGGCAGACCTTTTCATATAAAACAGAGAATTTCAGACCAATAAACAGCATTTCTCACCTTCCGGAGCCTTGCAAGCAGACCTGCTACGTGCTCGTGCTGTTCTGATTTAGCCAGCTCTTCTGCTGTCTTCCCATCCTGTTGGAGAAAAAGGATTAGTTTCTTTCCTTCGCACAAGAGCTGTTTGTTCCATACATTAGCTCTGCCTTCGGAGGCAGAAACAGGCGTAACAGGCGTCAGAAACAAAGAAGGTGGATAAACAGTGTGTCCTAGATTCTTTCTCTTCTGTAGAATCCTTATTTCACTGGGCTGCCCAGGAAAAGAAGAGGAGAATTAGGAAAAAATTGTGCACTGGTGCCTTGAAGTCCATCGGTGCGATGTTTCAGACCCACAAGCTTTCATCACACTTGGCACCTCGCTGGCGAGCAGATTACCCCAAATCCTGAACCCCTCTCCAATAAAGCAGACACTGAAGACTTTCACAGATGCCAAATTCTAGTTAGTGCTAGCTAATGACTTAAATTCCTTCCAAGAACAAACCTCAGCACTCATAGGATGCTAGTTACTGGTAATAACTGTGCATTTCAAAGAAAAGGCTTAGTTTTATGGACCATTTTGACCTAAAGAGTTTCAGTGAACATAAAAGAAGGACATCAGAGTCTGCAGCACCTTTCAATTAGAGAATTTTCATAGGGCTGCAGTTTCGTAGCGAGCAAATTCACTTCCATTTCTGTGCCATGAATAAGCACGACACCGGCTAACACGTACGGAGCACCTCCTGATATCATGCGTCTGGCCCAGCTCTCAGGGCTGTGCCTGCACTGACCCTCGGAGTCGCCTGGGAGAGGCAGGCATGGAGGCTGTTCACGTGCCCGCAAGGAGGAAATGGAGGCTTTGGGACTGTTCTGCTGCAGTTTTAAAGACATTACAAATTCGAAAGTAGAAAATTGCAATTTCCATGCAAATACAAGCAGTATCTTTTCAACAAGAAGAGTTAGAAGCATCTCGGCCCCTCTCTCAATGTCTATCAGTAACCGCTAAAGTTCCATTCCCACGGAAGCTCACGGACGCCCGAATCTGATTCACAGCACATCTTTGAATTTCTCAACTCGAGTCATAATCTGAGCCATGCGCGGGGTTTCATGAGACCAGCGTTTCTCAGCCTCAGCACTGTTGACGTCTGGAACCAGATCAATCTCTACTGTGCGGGCGGGGCTGTCCTGCGCATGCGGGATGTTTAGCGCATCTCTGGTTTCTGCATCAGATGCCAGCAGCATCGCCTTCCCAAACACGTGACAACCCAAAGTGTCTTCATGAGACAGTATAGGGAAAGCAAAAGGGACTTAACTCCTATAAAGCCACTGGTCTAAGGCAAGGGTTAAATGTTTCCATAGGCTTAGAGACAAAAATCTCCTTCTGGAAGGGAGAACAAGGGAGAGATAAGAGCCATTAGGGAGTAACGGTGGTCTGGGCAAAATTAGAAGTAGCAATTTAAAGCCTCCTTGCACAAGTATTTCTGTTTTCCAGGAGTTCCAAAGGAACGTTGAACAAGGGGAAAGGCATCCTGTGATTGTCTTGTATCCACTAAAAAGTAACAACCACAAGATAATGACTGTGGGACTGAAGGATGCTTCCCCACTGCTTGCTCTCACCCTTTGGAAACGTGCCTTTATAAGCCTTGCATGCTGTCTCTTCTGGGAGCAACATTCCTCCTGCTTGTTGGCTCCCTTGTACACAGGCTATCTCTAATAAGTTCTGCCTGCCTACTTTCTCTCAAGTTTAGGGTTGAGACTCAAAAACCTGGTCTTGGGGGTCCAGTAACAACATTCAGACATTGCCAAGCGTTCCCTGGGTGGTGCGAGATGGCCCCGGTTGAGAACCACTGCCTTGGGCCGAAGCTGGAAGCTCACGTGGGTGCTCCGGGGAGGCAGTCTCCAACCCATCTCTCGCTCTCCCTTAAAGTCCCCAGGTGTCTCCAATGGGCAGGTGAGGGCTTCTCATTTGCTTTGGGGTCAATTAGGGACCTTGTCGGACACCACAGCCCAGCCAGGAATTCATGCCCAACTGCCCAGATCCTTACTGACATAACAAAAGGCTTCAGGTTAGTGGTTCCCAAATCTGACCGCACACTGGAATCGCTGGGGTCCTTAGCACCTCCTGGTGCCTGCACATGTCCACTCCCTCTGGACACTCTGCTTCCCTAGGTCTGGATGCCACCTGGACACTGTGGTTGTGAGTGCTCCCAGGTGATTCCATCGTGTGGCAAACTTTGGGAACCACTGTCCCCACTGGAAAAAACTGAGCCTTGACTGAAGTTGTGTGCCTTCTGGCCACAGCACTTCTCTCAGAGACCCCAGGTCTGCACATGACACAGGCAGAGGACCTTCACTGGCAAAAGTCAGTGTCCATCGCAGAGCCTTTCAAACAACAGAAAAACCCCCATCAACCACATGTCCTACATTTATACAGCACTTTACAGTTTGCAAAATGCTTTGCCCTAAGAGACACTATTCAGGCTCCCAAAACAAAAGCCTATCAGTGTAGTAGAAAGAACTTTGGAGTCAGGTAGACCAGGTTGAAGTCCTGAATGTGTCCCTCACCAGCTACGTGGCCAGTCACTCGGCCTCCTGGAAAATTCTTCATCCGTATGGCGGAAACAGACACCCTCACCACTTGAGCAGATTAGAGAAAACCAAATAGAAAGAACAGACTATCAGTCGTGGAAAAGGAAGCAGCAATAATTATTAATTAAAGAGCTGAGAATTCAGCCTTTCTCGGAGGGAATGGGGTAGGAGCTGGAAGTTTGCATTCTTGGCCTTGCTCTACCGTGGGCCCTTGCTGACTCCCACAAGCAATTCTAACCCTTAGTGTCTTCTTGGTTACAAACAGTGGTCTGGGAGGGCCTCATTGAGAAGGTGATGTTTTGAGTTGAAACCTGAAGGAGATGAGAGGGCAAGCCATTTGGATACCTGAAGAAAGTCCTGTGAAGAGGAGCAAGTGCAAAGGCCCTGAGGCAGCAGCATGGCTATCATGTTCGAAGAATTTCAAAGAAGCTCATATGACTCATGTGGTGCAGGGGGGTCAAAGGGAAGAGATGGAGCAAGAGATGGGTGTCAGGGAGGCAATGCGAGGGGCTGATATTTAAGGGAACCCCCAACATAAGGACTTCTAAATTGATGGAGGGTCTGAACAGAGAAGACTCTATATTTGAATAGAGTCACACAAGCTGCTGCCTGAGAAACAGACTGGACACGTGAGGGTAGAAGCAAGGAGATCAGTTAGGAGACCAGAACAAATAGCACATGATCATGGCCAAGGGTTCACAGCTTCATGGGGGACCAGCAGCCAATTCCAACAGAGCAAGAAAGGAGAGCAAATCACACCTGCCAGAGGGGGCTGGGAAAGAGGAGGCTGTCTGGGGCTCCAGTTTAATATCGAAAGATGGGAAGGAGTTAGTGTCCCAGAATCCTCCTGCCACTAATGTCATCTGCTACTATGTGCCTGGGTGCCTGCCACGAGGCATTAAAAGTCTCTTACTCTGGGGGCGCTTGGGTGGCTCAGTTGGTTAAGTGTCCAACTTCAGCTCAGGTCATGATCTTGTCGTTCCCAAGTTCAAGACCTGCATCAGGTTCTGTACTGACAGTTCAGAGCCTCAAGCCTGTTTCATATTCTGTGTCTCCCTCTCCCTCTCTGCCCCTCCTCTGCTCATGTTCTGTCTGTCTGTCTCTCTCAAAAATAATAAAATAAACACTAAAAAAGTCTCTTACTCTGAAAGAAGGAGCACATCATGTTACCTTATAGCAGGGAAGTGTGTGCACAGGCACCACATGCAGGGAAGGAGGGGGTGGAAACGCATGAGATTCCAGAGGGAAAAAAGAGCATGTGCCAATTCGATGAGGTGGGAGAGAGCGAGGGGATTCCCACGACCTGCAAAGAGCCCTGTTCTGCCAGGTCCAGCTGAGGGGGGACAGGGGTGAAGGGTGAGGCTGGGCAGTGGAGGTCGGAGTTCACTGGCTCTTTCCAGAACCATAGATGTGGCAATCCAGACCCAGATCTGAGGATGAGCTGGTCCTGGGGGAAGCACAGAGGTCCTTAACCAGACAGAGGCCAGAGAACACATTGCTAGCAGACCAAGAGGAACCCAAGATGTGGTCCCCAGGAGGATGCAGGGGAGGAGAGGCAAGCAGAGCTTCCCCTTCCCCGGACCGGGCGACATGCCACATGCTGACGCCCCCTGCAAAGGTCAGATACTGACAGAGACAGGCAGAGCCAGAGGGAGAGGACGAATGCGGGGGCTGGGACCCTGTGACGGTGGTGCCCCCCAGAAGGAGTCTGAGGGGGCGCTCTGGGACAAGCGGGGCTAGAGCCGGGGAGGTGGGCCTGAGCCCAGGAGCAGCTGCAGGCCTGGGTTGTGAGAAGGGGGGAGGCCACCGAGATGGACGCGTGGCTGGAAGAGGCGAGCAGAGGCAGGAAACGCTGCTGGCACGAAGACAGGCAGGGACACGGTTGCCCCAAAAGTCAGGGCAGGGTTATGCTGTGCGGAGGGTGATGCAGCGACTGAGACAGGCCCCAGGGTGGTGACCTTAAGGTTCTATTTCTTGACCTGAGTGCTTATAAAGGTGCTGATGTTATAATAACAATTCAGTAAGTTTTACTTTTGTTCATGTGCTTTGCAAAAAAAAAAAAAAAAAAAAAAAAAAAATCTGTGTTATATCTTACAATAAAAACGTTTTGAAGGAGAGAGAGACCAGGAGGTGATTGGGGACTGGACCTAGAGGCTGCAGTCCAGCAGGGACTGCACGGGGGGAGTGGGGGCCGGAGCCCCGGAAAAAGAGGTAAGGCGACCACTAGGGGGCGCTGCAGGGTCGAGAGCCGAGGTCAAGGACCGGAACTCTGGGGCTCAGGCAGCCGGGACAGAAGGAGAGGAAAGCCGCCCCCCCCCCCCCCCCGCACTGTTTTCTGCCAATAAGGAGGCGGCTGCTCTCCAGCCCTGACTACTCAGTGCTTGAAATGAGGCCCAGAAGAATGTGAAAGATCTCAATAGTTTTAAAATACGGATTGCAGATCGAAATGATAACATTTTGCATGTTTTGTGCTCAACAAAATATATTCCTGAAATTAATTTCTTCCATCGCTTTTGTTTTTGGATATGGCTTCTGGCACATTTAGGACGGCACCTACTACGCGTGTTAGGGCTCTGCTGGAGATGTCGTCAGCAGGGAGCACGGTCTCTCCATGATGATCCCCTCTCCTGCTGGACACCTAAGACAACTGGGAGAGGGAGACCTCAGTCTCCACTGCACGGCCTGGGAGGCAGGGCGCAATCCGGCCCTGTGCATCCCGGCCCGCCATGCTATACTACAGCCCACCGTCCTTCAGGCTCCTGGAAGGCCTTGTGGCTTCTCACAGGGTGCTCCCTACACTCTCCCTGAGGAGCACTCCCAACCCACGGAAACTCCCTCAGGGCCCTGGTACATAACCCTCTGGAGACCCCATTAACTGTACATTTACTGCTGTGGCTCGTGGGTCTGACTCTCTGTCAAGAGACTGGAAGTTTTCTGAGGGAGGAGAAATCACCTGCCTGTGCCCGTGTTCCTGGGTCCTAGCAGTGCTTGGTACACAGTACATGCCTAGTATTTGGGGAATGAAGAAAGGAGTAAGGCACGTGAGTGGACTCCTGGGTAGCAGGGAGGCCCAGTGGTGAGCAGAGAATGAGTGGGGAGATACAATTGAGGGCTCACTGGAGGGGGAGGCCACTCGCGGGAGGCAAGGAAATAGCTGCTGTGGGCAAGGGCTCACAGAGGTCGTGGGGCAGCACTGGGGACCCAGCAGAGGCCTAGGGCAGCACATGTTAGCGTCCCCAACCTGTGAGATGTGGCAGAATCAGCAGCTGGTATCTTCAGAGCCATCCCTGACAGTTTGTTTTTTATGAGGCAACATTTGTGACAACAAACAAATAAAAAAACTTCTCCTCATAAAAATGCACATAAATACTCTATTGTGGAGTAACTGAACTGAGTGCCGAGACATGGCTGGGCAGGGTTTGATAATGGCACACGAGGCCTAGAAGCCCATGCATGGCCATGCAGGGTTTTGTGATGGGCAAGGAGGTATCCTGAGAAAGGGACAATCCCATCTAGAGCACTGGCCTTCACTGGGCCTGCAGAAAAGCCCAGCACAGGGCTCGACACTTACAGAGAATGGGCCCACTACTTGTGAGGACAGAATGACATCAAAGGAACATCAGTACAGTCAGGGAGGCAATGTCTCCGACCAGAGGTCAGTAATTTTCTATAAGGGGCCAGAGAATAGATAACTTCGGGCTCTGTAGGCCATAGGGTCTTTGTCGTAACTGCTCAACTGTGCCCTTATAACGTGAAAGTGGCCACGAATACGTAAATAATGAGCCTGGGTGGGTCTCAATAAAGTTTGATTTATAGAAACAGCTGGTGGGCTGTAAACTATGAGCATGGCTGGGTCCCAGTAAAACTTTATTTACAGAAACCAGGCAGCGGGCTGGATTTGGCCTGCGGCCCGTGGTTTGCCAACCCCTACATGACTCTCCAAGAAATGAGGCCTTGATTTTCCCAAAGTTGGCTGCCATATTTTAAAATCCCAATGGATTTCCTCAGATGCACACTTTACATCAGCGAAGCATTAGTGAGGTTTAGCAGACTCAACCTACCATTAGGCCAGAAACAAGTCAAATGATAGAATTTCACTGTAGCAGTAAAATGACCATCTTATCGCATCAGTCCATGTATTTTCCCTCTTTGGTATTTCATGAACTGTAAATCAAAGGGCTCCTCCTGGAGGGTGGTGCCAGGCACAGAATGAGGGGTGGGGAGGCGCCGGGAACAAAATAAGAAAGGCAGACTTTTTAAACAAGAGAGAACAGCTCTTGTAAGCAGTTCCCCACCCTGAGACCTGAGACTCCTTCCTCCTTCCTCCCCCAGAGCCCAGGGCACCTCCAGAGCCGTTGTAGGGGAGGGGGAGCATTTAGAAAAGGAAAACACACATATCTAACAAAACACCCAAAGGCGCTGCTGTGTAGCATGGGAAAGAGCAGGCATTCCTGGCAGTGCGGGCCCCAGAGCGCCAAGGGCCCTGGCACCAATGAGCATAACCAGCTATCACCCTGGCTCTGTGTGGGCAACTGTCTACGGAACGGCACTGCAGGAGCAAAGCTTAAGAGCAGCTTGTCTGCTTGAGATGCAGTTGCCAAGCGATACCTTTCCCCGATGCCCTTGAGGCCCGAAACGTTCTCTACGGCTTTCCGTGGCTTTCTCCTGCCAGAAAGTGACTCACCGAGGTCAGCGCCTCCACGTTGGCGCCCGCCAGACAGAGGTAGCGGACCACGTCCAGAATCCCGTTGTTGGCTGCAAGGTGCAGAGGCGTTCGTCCATACTGGAAGACACACACAAAAAAAAAGCCCAAAGAGAGTCCTTCTCACAATGGCTGCTGAGGATGGCACTGACGGGAGTCTATCCCACGGGCCGGTACTGTGTGCGGGATCTGGGATCCCCCAGAAGAAATAGGACGTGTGGACTCCCTTCTCCAGAAACCCTCCCTCTCCTGGGGGGAGGCAAGCCAAGAGGAATGTGTTGAAGTATTTTCCAGTTAAAAGAGTCACTTTGAAAGAAAACTTCAAAGGATGAAAGAGTAGGAGGCTTATCATAAGATAACTAAATCGAGTCTCCTCCTGTGCTGGTAGAAAGGAGGCATGAATCAGGGTTCTTCTTAAGGGGCCCAAGGTTCCAGAAAGATCTGCACCACAGTTCAAATTAGACACTGCAAGGGACAAAGGGATGGAACAATAGCCAGTGAAGTCGTTCTAATGAGGTGACATTGCAAGGCCATGCCCACCATGCTCTCCACTGTTTATGTGTGTGGTTCCCAAACTGTGTGCCAAGGCACCTCAGGGCACTGCAGTGAATCCATGGGGTACTGAGGAATATTTTACATTGTTGATGGAACCAGCAGGTTCAGACATAAAGTGAACTACTCGCTCCAGGCAGCTTAGGGTCTCAGCATTAGATCACACTGCCTTCCTTTCAATGCCATCCTATCTGCACAGCGGGGGGTTGGTGATTACTGTGACAAGAAACAAGTACCCTGAGAACACGGGTGTAGAATAGGAATAATGCAGTGTCCAGCCTGGCTGGGTCCAAGGTCTGAGGAGCTGTGAGGTGACCAATCAGCACACACATCCCATCAGCATGCAAGTGTGGTTATGGAAGAATGAAATGAAAATATTCATTTTCTTTCCACTTGTGGGCATCGTTTTTTTCCCAATACCTACTGAGTCATTAGGACATAAATTCTTACTAGGTTGTTCGGACTGAACCGCTTAATAAACAGAACTGTTAGGTATTTCTTCTGCCCTGGGGGAACCACAAAAAAAAGTATCCTTGGTGGATACTGGAAGCAGAGGAAGCTCAGGTGTCTGTCTTATGCTGTTTATTTGCAAATGTAAGTTTTTGTTATGAAGTGAACACATGCTGACAGAGAAAGTGCAAAGGACGCCGCAGGACGCATAGGATCCGTGGTGGAGAAGAGAGGCGCTCCTTTCCTTCTGTCCCCTTCCCCAGGCTCCCCTCCTCAGAGCACTTCCGGCTCGACACCTTGGTGCCCGGCCTTCCAAGCTTTTAGCTATGAATCCACGAGAGGAAAGAAAAAATGTGAAAAGCCAAGACATATTCCACTTTCTAGGCTGTCACTTGCTACGTTCCCCTTAGTAATACATGGCACACACCTTGTGGGGCCTGTGACGATATCTAATTTGTCCTTTCGGCTACCTGAGTAACACTTGGCATGTGGATGTGCCACAATTCACTCCGCCAGCCCACTGAAGATGGACGCTTAAGGCGATTCCATTCCTGCCCCTTACAAATAATGCTGCAATGTGTGCACCAGCCTGTGCTAGTCTACTATCATCTAGAGTGATCTAGGGAGCAGAGATCAAATACCCTAGAGACACAGTGAGAAGGAAAAGAAGTTGTGAAGATGTAGCAAGGTGTTTGGATTTCTGTGTAAGGAAGAGGAGCCTGGCAATGGGAGGTATCGTTCATGCAAGGGAAAAAGGACAACAAAGAAAAAGGACTAGGAAGTTTACATGTTGAAGGCCCTGACTTCTGGCAGAACCAAATCCAAACTCCCAAGCCTTACGGTCAAGGTCTTGCACCTTCTGGACCCAATGTCCCCTTCCACCTGCATTTTCTCTCTCTGCCCCATTGCCGGCCTCCCTAAATGCCTACACTCCACGTCAGCTACAGGTGCAGCCAGACAGCGCCCAAACATACGCAAACACTTCCCCTGGTCTGAAACACACTTTCCTCTCTCCTTCATCCAAAAGCTCTCTCTGTTTCTTTCATGTGCAGATGTCCGCATCTCCATAGCACCTGGTGCCTCTTTCACAGCAGTGACTGCAACATGAGCCCGGCTACACCAAAAAACACCTGGGGGCACGAACCATTCACTATGCTATCCACAAGCCCCTCATCCTGCTCTGGCACAGTACTGTCAGAGAAAGGCACTAACACACACTTACTGGGCACGGAATTGTCACACATATGCCTGGATATGTACATGTGTGTGTGTCCGTGTACATGTCCACATGTGCGCGCGTGTGTGTGTATGTGTGCCCACTTGTAGATGTGAGTCTGTGCGTGTCTATGTGCATGTCCGTGTGCCCATGTGCACGTACACGCATCTGTGTGTTTGCGTGTGTGCGCATCTGTTTATGTGCGTGTGTCTGTGTATCTATGTGGGTGCACGTGTCTGTGTGCTGGTCTGCGTGCATGCATGCACAGGTGTCTGTGTGTGCATCTCTGTGTGTGTGTCTGTGTGTGCATGGACGCATGCATGAGTACAACATGCTTTCTGTCTTCACTGGGAAGAGGAAGAAAAAAACGAAGATGTCACCAACCCACTGAAGAAGGCGTGAGGCCCATGGAGTGATGGTGTGCCGAGTCCCTGAACACTGATGGCGGCCTGGGGACCTCGTCTCTGGCTCCACGTGGAGCTGCCAGTCACCTCGCTGCTGCACCAAGAGGGTCCCAAGTAACTGCACGAGGCTGCTGATTTTAGGAGGGTGACACTGTGGAGCTCCAGCTGAGCTCAACTCAGTGACAAAATCACCTACGGAATGCCCTCTCTGTGCTGCTGTGTGGCCCAATATGGTAAAAGCAAGTGTGTGTGGGTATGTATGAACTACCATCTGCAGCCTCAACAACGTAGAGGCCTTCCCGTTAAATAAGTCAGTTGTTTTCAAACATGAAGTCTAGGGTTATCTTGCTGGGTATTTTAAAGAGCAGACTTAGCAAGTGCACGGCTTGCACTTAGGCGCGGGGTGAACACCCATTCCCTTCTTTCACTTAGTGCCCAGTACCATGAGTCACCCGCTCTGCTCCTCCACCTTCCCAGGAGACAGTTCATCCCAGATTCTGTGCACACAGTAGGCCAGCTGTGTGGACTATGGCCAAGTCCAAAGGTATTCAAATAAGTACCATGATGTTCCCTGAAGCCATTTTTTATTCGTTTAAAGACTCCTAGAAGGAAAGCCAAGATCTTGATGCTGCTTAATATTACATTTGGCTTTCCCCTTAAGCCACTTTACCTAACAGACTTGGCAGGATTAGAATGGGATAAACAAAGAAAGCAACCAGCACAGCAGCTAATGCCTAAGACCTATGATCCTGCGTTTTCAAATTTGCAGAATGTGAAGACTGCCGATTTCAAGATTCATGAGAATTAATCACATAATAGGCAAGAGGAATAATTTTTTGTAGACGTGTAATTTTCCAGCTATTTTAGCTGTTAATTCTCTTACCTCAAACAAATCATGAGAAAATTCTGCTGGCATCGTGTCTGCCAATTATAAACAAACACTTCCCACAATCAAAATTTTAATTCAACTTGGACTTTGTCTTCAACACAATCGTGAAAGAGTAGTGCTTGCCTTTTGTACAATTACATGCCTGAAACCACATGAATATACAACTGTTCTGTCCTATTTGGTAATGAAAGTCTCTATAGTATTCAGGGAAAAGGAAAGGTGTTAGCTAACGTCTAGAAGTCAACATATGGGGTTTTTTTCATTTCATCGTGTGACTATTTTCATTTCTTTAATATTCACCAAATAGTAGCATTCCCTTGGTCTTACTAAATTTATTTAGCACAAAAAAGGTGTTCTGAATGTTTGACCATAAAAACTCTCAAGGGGGAAAGCCAAGAAGAGAAATCTGGTCCTAGGAATCTCAATGAGGTGTTTTCCTGGAGATTTAATACTGCAAAAAGATGTTCTAATTTGACTGATGTTCTGGGATTCTTCTACAAGAGGTCACACACACACACACACACACACACACACACACACACACTCCCCCTTTCTCTCTCTCCCTCTCTTGATGTTCATCAATAACAACCTGGCTAGGTAGGAAGTACTTAATAATGTAATGATTTTCTGTTATTTCACGAAGTTATTCAAAAGTCCAACGTAAAGTATGATTTAATGTAGACAGCTCTACAAGCCAGAACAGAACAGGTCCCTATGAGTAACACTGGCTTTGAATAATGAAGAGACGCGAAGAGAAACTTGGAGAAAACCCAGAAGCAGGTGGAGGGACATGCCCTGCTGGCCCCCGCAGGGATCCCCTCCAGCGTTACCTTGTTGGAGATATCCAAATTGCAGCTGGCTTCACAGAGGGCCACCACAATGGGCACATTGCCATCTTTGCAGGCCACGTGGAGGGGGGTGTTGCCGTGCCTATCTTGGAAATCGACAGAACACCCCTGGCTGATGAGAGCCTGGATGACCTCCATCTGACACCGTCTCACAGCAAGATGAAGAGCGATGTGTCCGTCCTGTAACAAACACCAGGGACCGTGAGCACTTTCCCTTATGCACGTGGGCCTGGCCACCTGCCTTTCCAGCCACCACTGGGCCAAGTTTACTTGGCCAATGGCATTGTTACTGCAGATCCTGAAGAAGGATTACAACACATTCTTTACTCCTGGCGAGTGGGGGAGAGGCTTCGTGTGCCCCACTCTGAACAACCACAGACTAAGCTGACCATCAGCCTGACTAATTCGGGCGTGGCCCGAACAGTCAGACAGAAAGACCCAACACTTCTTCTTGTCTCTAAATGTATAGAACTTACGTAATTGTTGGCTCTCCAACGGCCTGTTTTATCAAGCGCTTAAAAACCCCTTTTATTTTTTTAAAATCCTTGTTTGAGAGAAAGAGGGACAGAGAGAGCACGAGCAGGGGAGAGG
The DNA here is from genome assembly GCF_027475565.1 of Acinonyx jubatus. Taxonomy (NCBI): domain Eukaryota; kingdom Metazoa; phylum Chordata; class Mammalia; order Carnivora; family Felidae; genus Acinonyx; species Acinonyx jubatus. The sequence goes on from NC_069391.1 coordinate 65,264,702, forward strand.
CAGAGAGAGAATGAGAGAGAAAATCTTCACCAAGCTCCACACCCAGGGTGGAGCCTGACACGGGGCTCAATCTCAGGACCATGAGATCATGACCTGAGCCAAAATCAAGAGTCGGATGCTTAACCAACTGAACCACCGAGGTGCCTTGAAAACCACTTTTAAAAACATTTGCTCAGCAGTCTTCACTTACTTCCTAAGCAGAAAGCCTATCATTTAGGGCGCCTGGGGGCTCAGTCAGTTAAGTGTCTCTTATTTTGGCGTGGGTCATTACCTCAGAGTCATGAGATCAAGCCCCAAGTCAGGCTCCACGCTGAGTATGGAGCCTGCTTAAGATTCTCTCTCTCCCTCTACCCCTCCCCACTGCTGGCAATTGCTCTCTCTCTCTCTCAAAAAAAAAAAAGCCTGTTTTCTCTTACCCAGGGAGAAACTGGGAAAGCCACGGGAAGTGATGTGCTCAAGGGCTGTCATACATATCAAAGGCAAATAAAACATGCTGAATCGATGCATCCCAAAAAAGACCAGCCTGGGAATTCCCTCCACTTGTTACGGAACCCCTGGCGAATAGACAGGTTGAGTTTCGTGAGCTGCGTAGAGAGTTTGGGGACATGTCTGTAACTTATCTGTTCTAAGGGTTCTCTACCTCAGTATACTAACTGACATCTGGGGCCTGTGCTGGGAGTTGTAAGATGTGTAACAAAAGCACACGGATCTTCGTCCACTAGATGCCAGTAGTAACCCTCACTCCTGGCTGTGAAAACCAAAACCGGGCTCCAGCCACCACCAAATGCCCCCCGGGGGCAAGCTTGCTCCCAACTGAGAACCACTTCTCTGCACCAAGAAAACACTCCACAAATGGCAGTTCCTAACTTACCTACAGTATCCCAAATTTGACAATACGAGGAACACCACAGCCTCATTTAAGTACAAGCTCACAAACAAAAACAGATTATGCTGAATTTGCTTAATTAATAAAGGAGCACCTGGTCTAGAGTTGCAATTACCAGCCAACTAAGAGTGGTTTTTATCTTTTAACGAAACAGCGGGAGATAAAAGTAAATAAACCATCTATTTCTCTGTTTCGCTACAAAGTAATAGAGAGTTGCCAATTTTGGTCCTAACTGAAGATTGTCTTAGGCCCAGTGAACACTCCTATACCTGCTTCAAAGCTAAAAAGGCGGAACATAAAATAGACAGCTGAGCCATCTGACCATAAAGTGTTAACATGCCACAAATGAATATTAATTGTCAAACAGAATCTCATATTAATAGATTAATAATTATCAAACAGAGAAGAGAAAGGACCATTGTAATTTGCTACATTCGAGTTTGTTATTGTAGGTAATTAATGGAGGAGTCTTGTGGTCCCATCAGCCCCCCGGATCACCTGCCAGTGCGTGTGATACATCTACCCACAAACCACCTTGTCGGAGGCATTGAGGTCGGCTCCGTGTTCAGACAGACACTCCACGATGTCGTGGTAGCCCCTGGCAGAGGCTGTCAGGAGGGGCGTCTCTCCTTCTCGATTCTTAATGTTCACATTGCAGCCGGCTTCACAAAGGGCTTTGGCCACAGAATAATAGCCGTGCCAGGCAGCACAGTGCAGGGGGGTTTCTTCTTCCTGGCCAAAAAGACACACAGGTAAAGGAGGAGAACACAAGAGCACACCAGTACAGACGCAGTGAGTTCCAGCCAACATCAGCAGCCGAGTCAAGGCAGTACAGAAAAAAGAGCTCGTGGCAAAAAAAAAAAAAAAAAAAAAAAAGCAAATCTGAAATAATGGACGCAGGTCTGATGTCTCTCCTTCACTAATTTTCTTTCCTCAACACTTGGGTGTTGGATAAATTCAGTTTCCCCTGCAGTTTACTAACAACTGACTTTTAGGAGCCCCCTGGAACCACTGGTTCAGCTCTTCTACACAGGAGAACCCTGGGGTGGATGGATTTATAACATCTTTCTTATCAAAGTGCCTTCATTCAGTTCATCTGAGACTCCTCACAGGAGGAGAGCACTTATCTGAGCGGGAATTCTTGTAACAAGCTTAACACCTCAGGATTTCTGTCATGTGTATAACATAGAGATCACTCATATAATTTGTTATTGCTCTGGCAAAGACGTGCTGAGATAATTGTGCTTTAACAGGTCAGGGTGATGGCTGGCCACGAGATCTATAGGATTGTAAGGACTGTATATTCACAATGAACATCATTAGACACAGATGTCTGTCTACGAGAGGTTAGTACAGTGAAGTGTTTACAGGATGACTCTGGAACCAGACTGTTTGGGTTTGAGCCCCAGCTCCACCATTTACAGGCTGTGTGAGCTTCGGTATGTTACTGAACCTCTCTGTGCCTGGATGTTCTCTTCCGTAAAAGAAGGAGTGAAAATAATAGCAACTCACTCACAGGGTTGTCCAGAAGAGTGAATGAATGAATGAATGAATGAATGAATGAATGAATGGTTTGTGCTCCTGTTTGAGTCCCTGCCCTCAGAAATCTAAGCAGAAAACCTACCTTGGATAAAACCCCAAAGGACCCGACCATATCAAACGGCTACGGGTACAGCCACCCAGCAGGCGAAAGGAAGTGAGGTCGGCTACCGTGACCTACCTTGTCCTGGAAATTGGGGTTAGAGCCAAAGTTGCACAGTAACTGAACCACATCGGCATGGCCATAGCGAGCTGCCACATGAAGGGCTGTCTCTCCAGACTGTAAAAGAAACAGCCAAATTCAGAGCACTCTCCGGGAGCAGACTCTAGAAACTAAATGCACAGGACTGGAGGCCCACTCCCATGCACGCCTGGCTCCAGTCCTGCCCTGAAGGGGCCCCCACCACCCTCAGGCCACATGCCCCTTTGGTCCTGGGGTGGAGGGTCCACCACACAGCTAGCGTGAAACCCACATGTGTAGCCCCTCCTGCTTGTCCTAAAACCTCCTACATGAGAATGTTTTCCTTCTCTGTCATGGCGGTTCTCAATCTTCTTTATGTACGGATGCTTGTAGCCATGTGATTTTCTTTTCAAAACACAAAACTCCTGTTTTAATATTAAGTTACTTAAACACAGTTTTATTTATGAGCAAGTTTCTGATTTCATTGTCTATGTTGAGAATGTTATTTCTTACATTCTCAGAGATTAAAAAAAAACATCACTATTAGCCCACAGTGGCATTCTCTGAATTTGCAATAGGTGCAATTTCCCTATGATTTCCTTATGATATTTTACTTATACCTGTCCAAAAACTGTGAGTATAAACTGATTGATACAAAACAAGATGCTTGCTGCTACCTGACCGAAAACTGCCATCATACGTGTGTGTGTGCGTGCGTGTGTGTGTCTTTGACATGAATATCATCCCTTAGATACAGAGCAGTGCACAGTCCATACAACTGTATATGGCAGCTCCGATTAAACATGAAAAGTCAGTCTACAAGCACTAGGAGCAGACAGGAGTTGCACAGTAGAACGTATAATGAATGAGGAGGTAAGAATCCTTGGTACATGTTCAAGCCCTGCCAGTGAACTCACAGGGTTCTTGTGTGAACTGAATGAAACACAGATACATGAAAATAAGGTAACTTGCTAAATCAACAGCTTTTGTTATAATAACTTTGCTCCCCAAAGCCTTATTTTATATGCATTGTCTCATGAATTCTTCTAGTGCCAGGGACTGTAAGGTCAGCACTGGCAGCTACTTCAGAGGGGAGGAGAAGCGTAAAGAGATGTACACATGGCAATTCAATACAAGGGTCAGGACTCGGATCTGCTTCTGGTTGTCCTTCTAGTAGAACCTTGAGTGTCCAGGTTATGGGGCAGATAATTCACTGCTTGCATATTATGCCAACTAGCTGGCAGATTTCAGCTAAACGCAGATTTTAATATTAGACTCAGCCAGTAGCAGAAAGACACTTCTGAACTTCCCTGCAGGAAGATTTTGATCACAAACCCTTTTGCTTTGGATCCAGATGCAGGTGGCATGTCCACACTCAAACGTCGCCTCAAATTACTTCCCACTATCCCCAAGAAGAGAAGGAGCCTTACCTTGTCTTTAATATCCAAAGGGCATTTGTTCTCATTGAGAAATCTCAGGGTGTCCACGTGGCCATGCCGAGACGCCCAGTAGATGGCATTGGATCCCCCCTGCATAAAAACCAATGTGAAGTCACATTTCCAGATCCAAATGCACACGTCACTCAGACTCACTCCATTTCCCTTCCTGTGTGACAGCAAACTTCAAAGGAGCAACTTCCAAGAGGAACGAACTCTCATTTTATTCTTTAGTTTTGATAAAAAGACCAAGGTGATGTAAGATGTTAACATTCTGGGAAGTGGGGCGAAGGGGCTCCAGGAGCCCTCTGTCCTATCTTTGCACCTTTCTTTGGTAAATCTAGAATTACTTCAAAATCATGTTTTTGTTTTCTTAAAACCTTCATTTCAATCTCCGGTTCAAATTTCCTCCATAGTCAGGATCGGCTCTAGTCCATGTACAGTTCTGTAAAATCTATGGCCACATGGACCATCCTGACTTTGTTGCCCTAATACACATGCAGACAAATACATCTCTGATGAGATTAATCAGACGATGAAAATTTTCCCGGATGTGACATCTCATAACACTGTTGAGTACATGTGATGAGTAAGGAATAGATCTGGGGTAGCACGCAAGGAAAGGCTGATGCTGAGCAACCGAGCCAAGAGAAAGGGACGTATTTGCCTTTTTGTTTGTAACACGGGTCAGACTGGACCAGGCTATGGGACAGGTCATCTTCCTTTGTAGGAGACTGAGAAATGAAGTAAGGGGCACATGTGGTTTTCCTCTGTTATCTCTGTGATAGGAAGACATTTGGAAATACTTAGGAGGTAATTCAGTGGCAATAAAACAGAATTATGACCTTGTCCTGGACATCGATTCTTGAGCCTCTTTTAATGAGCAACTGTAGTATTTGAATATTCCCACAGCCAGCAGCGATCAGTAATGGAGGTGTCCCATGCTGGAAGAGACAAGAAAAACATTTTTTGAGGTTTGGTAGGCAAGGAAAAGCAACTGTCACCGTTGTCCAACACCACACAGCTTCTTAGGTCTCAACAGACGCACAACCACTGCTGTGTAACAGGAATGGGGACAGCCAGGGGAACACCCAGCCTTCCTCTGCTGGATTCACACTCAAAGGTGACAGTTTCATTTCCAGGATGAGCACATTCACAGTGTCGTGGGGAAAGGCTTTGCGTGGAGAAAGGCCCTCGGTGCATTCGACCTCATTTCTAACTCAATTCACTCTCTACGCAGAAGTGATTTCTCCACAGTATGGAGTTTGTAACAGCAAGGGGGGGATGGAGAAGCAGAAGGGATCTTTTTCACTGTGAACTTGGAGGTGTAAAGTCACGGTGACCACCCCCCACCCCCCGCCCACTACCCCTGGCAGAGCAGTAGCAGACCTTGTTGGGTTGGTTAACGTCATAGTTGGACAATGAGCCCAGGAGGTGCTGTAGGCCTGGGACGTTGTCATCATTGATGGCGTGGATGATGGCTTTCATCACAAAGGAGTCTTCCTCATCCTTGAGAGGGACAGTGAAGAGGGAAAAAGAGTTAGCTTGCTGGCCATGATCCTCTTATCAACATAAGAGAAATCAATGCTCATTTGTCAAGAGAAGCATCTAGAGGAAAGTAGGCCACTTAATCTACAAATCCACCGAGTCATGAAAGGAACCAGGAGGTTACTTTTTGCTCCTTCCATGTAGGAAACTAACACCACCTTCTTTTACCTGTGCCTTAATGTCACTTGCATTATAACCCAGATGGCAAACACCTTTCAAGATTCAGATTTAGAACAACTGATAACAAATTATCTTCTGTGTTTATCTTGGAAACCTTTCAAAATATATAGTCCCAGAAACCACTGCAGAAAATATCAGGCATAACTCAGAGTCTAAAAACCATAGAACCAAAGAAATGATACCTCTGAATTTTACAGCCTTAATTTGTAATTTGTCCAATTATAGAATTGTTATTTTTTGATCACTGGAATTTCTTCCTCCTCTAAGTATAGAATAACATGGCAAAATTCTCTGAAAGCTAGTCCCTATATATACATATATGTATATTTTAAAGATCCTAAAGGAGGAGTAATGTAAAAATAAAGGCCAGAAAAAGGAAAACAGATGCACTGCTAATTACAAAGAGAAAATAGAGAATGTCACACTAGTTAAATCCTTGCCAATTTGTCAACGTTTTCTTATAATAAGGTATTTACCAAATATGGTACATTAAAACTAAAGAATAAGCTAGAAAAGTCCCAAACAATATCTCTGGACTCACAGAGGTGTGGCTCCTCATATTTCAAATCTGGAAAAGCGTTATCACAGAGGCTGAGTCTCTGCTTGTGGGGTGGAATGGAAAAAGCATTTCTCTGATTTCTGCTTTCTCTTCTCTATGGGTCTGAATCCAAACCTCATGAGGGTTTTAATAATATTTGGACAGACTCCATGTTAAGAATGTCATAGGTTTTGCTTTTCCATTACAATTCCAATTGATGACTAAGAGACATTTGCATGAAAGGGACAGTCAAGAGAAACGAGGTGAATGGCGGGGGATAAGCAGATGGTTACGACAGGTCCTCATGATCAGTAGGACATCAGAATGATGAGGGAACATGAGTTCCAGGAGGGGTCATCCCACCTAGAACCCCCACGCACCCTGGGGCCCTCTCCCTCCCTAAACTTCGCACTGTGACACATGTTTTCCTCTAAGTGCTTATTCAAGATGATTTTAATTTATAACATTTAATTGTTCTCATCTTCCTTAGGTTAACAGATTTTGTCTTGTCCCTGGTTCCACTGTTACCCTCAAACAATTCCCAAACCTAGACTTTCTTTTCCATGTCCTCCTTCTCCGACCTTGCTTCTTTCCCATTCCTGTTTTCTCCTTAACATTTCTCCTTTGACTCTATAAGGCTACACCTGGAGGCTCAGTGAAGCAACTAGCTTCGGGGCGGGGATAGAGCTCGTGTCTGCTGATGTGTGATCCTGCCCATGGAGTCCCTGGAGTCATTCATGAAACACTGACTATGCAGTCACGGGAGCAGGTTGGTTCCCACAGAACCAACCTTTCTCCCTTCTCTGACATCCCCTTTACCACCAGGGCTCCCAAAGCCCTGTTGTCTGACTGTCAGGGGACAGTCTTATTGAATTCGGATGTGTCCAGTCATATCTGAAGAGTTAATCTTTGATTAGGTTTCAGTGTTCATTACGGGACAAAGTATGGAATTGTTCTCAAGGGTTTTAGGCACTCAATGCAATGTCAACAGAGCAAGTAGGTTTAGCCTTCTGGTCTACCACAAACTCCCCCAGCAAGCTCCACAGTATTTGCCTTGATTTTGGGGGGTGTGTGTTGGTAGGAGGAGTATTTGCCTCTTTTATGGTATTATGATCAAGTATTTTCCAAGGTCAGTGGCAATAGAGGACTCTCATTTTCTTCATGGAAATTAGAATAAACTCTTTCCTCTTCTGCTGGCCAGTCATTCTCTCACCAAACTGTGAGTGTGGGAGGAGTGGGGCAGGGCGTGGTAGTGTCAGAGGTAGTGGGTGTGACTGGGCATGGTGCCAATCCAAACAAAGAGAAAAAAGAACGAAAGAACCAATACCGTACATCAAATCAGCCACCTAACTCCCTACCTTGAGCAGAGGAAGAACAGGCCTGACACTTCCGTGACTTTAGGTTTTCTGGGTTGTTGAACAAATCAAACAACCTAAACATTGGAAATACACAGTTGTAAGAAAGAACTTCAGCAAGGCAAACAGGTGTGCTTACCAGAGTATCGTCGCTTCTGGCAACACTCATGTTACTCCTGGACAAGAACGACCTGGATAATCTTTGGCACAGTGATATCAAGCGAACGGATTGCTTTAAAAAAAAAAAAAAAAAAAAAAAGGCAGGGAGAGAGGAAGAGAGAGAGTTTACGTAAAGATATTCAAATTAGTACAAATGACAAAGTCTTTGAGACAGCGTTCACTGCTGACAGCATGTTCTTTAGGGGTGGGAGACCTTCCAAGCAGGTTGGATCATATACGCCTAAAGAAATTTCTAAAGGTCTTACAAATTAAGACAACAGGATAGAGATTCTCCTTCCGCATTTCATTATTAACTACACAACTGTATACTCTATACCCCTTCTCTCTTAATATTTTCTTCTCTACTTTTTGAGGAATGGAATCTTACCCTAACAAACCCCTTGCACATCCCCACTCAAGGGTCCTGTCCTGTGTCCTTGTGCCCAGGCAAGCTGGTATTAATAGTAATGTGACTATCAAAACTCATACAGTTGTTAGAAACAAACAGGTGGGGAACTCCTTAGCCTATAGGACAAACACCCCTGCATTTACTCTCAAAGGCAAGAACAACAATAGGTAAAAGAATGTGTGTGTTGGGGGTGGGGGGGTGAGTGTGGGTGTGTGAAAAAGAGAAAAAAAGAGAGAAACTTATGGTGTTCTCTCTACATTTTAAGCCTAGTCTAAGGGCTTCTTTCAGACTAAGTGTTAAGTCTTAAGTAACCCTAGTGCTGTGGTCCTCCTCATCCCTGTCATGGCACCCTAAACTTGATGGGTGTGAAAATGAGGTACACTTCTGGCCCAGTGCTCAGAGACATGGCAGGTATCTGCTTCCTCCGGGCTTCACATGATCCTGGGCATAAGAAGACATCCTGTCACCTTCTCAACCTTGAATTTCTATTTGTTCAAGGTTGACTGGAATGCCCTTTAGAGCCATGCCCCATACAGCCACTGCAGAAGCCATTCACATTGAAAAAGAACACGAGACCACAGTACAAATGTTCATGGCCCCACCCCAACCCCCATCCCAACCATTCATAGACCAAGGCTGGTTTCAGAGAACCATTTACACAAGTTCTACTATAAATGCACTCCCATGCTGCTTACCACAAAGAACAGAGTTATTCAAAATGTGGTTTGTTGAACTTAGGAAAAGATTACACTATAATTTTGTTGCACTGATTTAAAAATTTGCCTTGGGAATGGTCTTGATTTAAAACAAATGCAAAATTACATGCAAAAATAAGACTTAAAGAGGACCGAAATACTATTTTTGCTTATCTTTTGAAAATAGTGTTTAATGGTGCAGAAGACTATAGAGTCAATTGAAACAAACAAAAAGGATGCACTTTTGAAGGCCAATGTCAGAAGAGATGAGCCTGGCCACAGGGAGTGCCACGGAGAAAATAAATTAGTTATCCCTCCCTATCAAACAATCTTACTTTCCACTTTTTCCGGGCTGCGAACTTCTTAAACTTCTCCATGTTGACTGCCGACGCCTTTCTACTAAGCGCTTGTTGGGTATCTTTAGGCTAAAATCAAAGTCCAAGAAAGCGAATTTAGAACACTCCAAGATGGAAATGGGTTACATGACAACTTTTGGAAACCTGTAGTTAGTTAGGATGCTTACACACTCACCTTAGTAAAATAACAGAACAAGTTGGGATAACGTGCAAAAGCTAGGAACCTAGTCTCCGGAGGGCCACTCTTAGGGCTAAGGGTTTGATAAAATCCATAAAGACTGGGTCTTGGGAAAAGCTGAAGAGTTGGGCTCAGAACAGGCTAAATTTCAACTTTCTGGACTGAGAGTTTGGGAATGGCAAGATTCGTGGTGAGGTTATGTTATAAGGCATTTGAACTTAATATATCATCAAGTAATAATTTAGAGCTGGTAGGAACTCAGAGGTTAGCAAGTTTGGCCTGGCTGATAGCATTAGGATCCGTTGTACTGCATCTTTTTTGGGAGGCCATTAGTTCTACTGATGAGAGGAGACACCATTGCCTCCTCAGGGAACCCACGCAACTGCTAGGAGTTCATGCAGCAAAGCTCTCTGGATGCCCCAACCCTACTTCTGCGATGCAAGTTGTTGCATCATAATCCCCTCACCGGTTCCATGACTTTATTCTGTAATTGCCACATTCCCTCACCGTTGGTCCTTTCTGTTCTAGCTGGAGCACTTCAGTTCTTTAACCCAAATGGCAATGGGTGTTGCAGGTAATGTAAAGGTATATGTTGTGCCAGGGGGCGGCCGCTGGCGCTGGCCCTGGCCCAAAGGCAGCTGTGCAGGGTTTGGGTGGCCTTATGGAATGAGGGCTCAGTACTGGTAGACATTCAGATTTTTCAACAGACGCTGGAAATCCAGATTTGATACGGTATTTAAATGTTGGCAATTAATTCCAAAAAATTAAAATATTCTCTGGGCCAACATCCCACAGGTGAAACCAAACATGGCTGTTGAGTAGACCTGACCCATTTACAACTGACCTTCAACTCCCCGTTTACAATCCTGCATTGTGATAGCTTATTCTCCTCCATCTCCGTGATCATTAGGACACTCTCATCTGTGCACCATCTTAAAATAGGGCACCAATGTCAAAACCAATACTTCAGATGTGACCTGTGGTGAGACCCCCACAGTAACTAGGCCTAAGGCAAATGCATTCCGGGATGTCCTATAATACCAAACCAATCACAATATGCAACTTACCTTGATCCAGGGATGCTGCAAACTATCTTGAATTGTCATTCGCTTCCTTTGTAGGGGGAAGGGGAAAGAAAAAAAATGCTGTGACCATAGAAGCAAACACTGAGGTTGTTTCCATGCCAGTTGGGCCTACCAAGCAGATGCTCTGGAAAATGCAGTTCAGGGCCTGCTTCGTGGAAGAAAGCTGGAAAGAAGTCAGTCTTTCTGTGACTATCTTACTGTGTCTGCAGGGACTGACTGAACAGGTGCAAAGGCCCCGCCTGCATTTTCTGAAGCGTTCCACATGGCATGCTTTCCTTTGCCACGTGGAACCCACCAGGCTCTCATAAACGTGGTCCGCATGCACAATACAAGTGCTAGCCCTGGTCCTGCTGAAGCCATGGCCAAGTACCCCTCAGGAATAATGGACACTCACTTTGGATCCTTGACGAGGAGTCTTCTTATGAAATCTTTGGCTAGGGCACTGGTATTACTGAAGTATTCTTCCTCAAATTCGTAGTTGACGGCAGATACATTTGCTAACGTTTCTTGCTTAGTGTCTCCAAGAAATGGGGAGGCCCCACTGAGGCTGTTAATAAAGTGAGGCGCAGAACATGAATGATTACCTCTTGGGCTATCATGTCATTCCTAGCATATCTAATAAGGGGAGTGAGGAATAATATGATAATCTGTCCTTGGGCAGTCACTTCAGAATCCGATTACATTTTACAGGGTATTTAGTTGTCACGCACAACAGCTTCAGCTTAATGCATAGGATGCATTTAAAAAGTTAATCTGCAATAGCATCTCTTAGTTAAAAAAAAATAAAAAAGCTTCCGACTTTGGCTCAGGTCATGATCTCACGGTTTGTGGGTTCGAGCCCCGCATTGGGCTCTGTGCTGACAGCTCAGAGCCTAGAGCATGCTTCAGATTCTGTGTCTCCCTCTCTCTCTGCCCTCCTCTACTCATGTTCTGTCTCTCTGTCTCTCAAAAATGAATAAATGTTAAAAAAAATTTAAAAAAACGACTCTTTCCTATTTTCTCAGCAGTGATGGACAGCCACGCTTCCTTCAGTGATTAGGCTGTAGTTTCTGATGACTCATTGCGAATTAGGAGAAAATGTTTAATTAGTATAAACTACCCGTGTTCTGGGGGTGTGAAATGAATATGTTTACATAAAAAGCATGCATAAACTGAAGAGATCAACATGACATATAGATGGTTAATAAGACATATGGTCTCAAAGAAAGAGGAAAAGAATACAAGGCGTGGATTTTGGTACTTACAGAATATAGGTTATCACCCCAATACTCCTAGACACAAAACGAAAACAGAAACAAATGTCAGAAGAATAGTACACTAAAGCGGAAAGATGAAAGCATCAAGGACATGCTCCTTACCACATATCTGCCTCAAGACCAAGAGGTTCATAGTTGACTATCTCAGGAGCTAAGAGGAAATAAACGCATTTTAGTTTTCAGAGAAAGTGAATCAACAGATTCTATCTTCACGTATAAACCAGAAATATGTACCAGGGAAATAAATGATGTTACAGCAGGGGAGTTTCTGCCAGTATAATTCATATTATTGATGAGAAATAAATGAGCACAGGAGTAAAAAAAAAACTTACCAACAAACTCTGGTGTCCCAAATATGTTTTTGAATTCATTTCCAAAATCAATTTTATGGGCCAACCCAAAGTCAATGATCTTGATCCGAGGTTTAGGGACATTTCTATCCAAAAGCATTATGTTTTCAGGCTTCAAAAGAGAGAGAGAGAGAAAGAGAAATAGTACACTAGTGTTCAAAACAGCATATTCACAAAACCAAAAGGTGGAAACAACCCAATGTCCATCAACTCATCAAACATGCTACAACATGGATAAACCTTGGAAACATTAGGCTAAGTGAAACAAGTCAGACGAAAAAGGACACATATTGTATGATCCCACTTATCAGAAGTATCTAGAATAGGCAAATTCAGAGACACAGAAAGCCGAAGGGTGGTTGCCAGCAGCTGTGAGAGGAGGGATGAGGAGCTCGGGATTAATGGATACAGGGTTTCAGTTTGGGAGGATCCACTAGTTCCAGAGATGGACGGGGCGATGGTTTGCACCACAGTGTGAATATACTTAATGCCTCTGAACTGTACACTTAGAAATGGTTAAATAGGTAATTTTCATGCTATGTTTATTTCACCACAATAAAAACAAAGAGCTATGATATATTAATGCTGAAGACAAAGTGGTAGGATTGTCCCCTGCCCCCCACCCCACCCCGGAAAAACCACCAAAGCCTAGGGGTAAGAGGGTAGTTGTAAGAGAACACCAGGAAAAATAAATGTTGTGGTTTAGGTTCTCCCAGGAGCAGACTTGTTGACAGAGATTTGGGTGCAAGTGGCTTATGTGGGAGCAGGCTCCAGGGAATACTTGGTAGAGGATGGGGAGACAGGAAACAGAAGGAAGGAAACCCACACAAGGTGTCTTGTCAAGGTGAAGGTGACTGGAGTACAATCCCTTTGGGGAACTTAAGGAGGAGCAGCACTGAGTTTTCCAGCTGGAGCATGAGGGAGCCGGGGTATTTATCCGCCGACCCCCATCCTCCATTGCTAACAGCGGCCTCTGTGGGGCCTTACTCTGGCATTTCCAGCTCCCAGGGCCAGAAACCAGACATCAGGCAGGGAGCCGCAGGTGTGTGCAGCAGCGATATTCAGGGCGTGCGTTAGTGAGTGTTGGGGGGATCTGGATGGGGTGTTGACAGCATTGCTACAAGAAATATGGAGGAAGTCCTCCCTCCTCTGAAGCCTTGTCCTAGCTCCAACGATCTGAATCATTCACTTGTCAGTCGACCACATGCTTCTTTGTGACTACCTTCTCAATGCCTCAGATTGTACCTCGATTCTTCCGTTGTCACTGTATGTTGCTCCTGTGCATGCCTTTCCTTCCTAGAGAGACCATAGCTTTTCTGACAGTTAGAACTAGGACGTGCCTTTATATCCCCCACAGTGCTGTGCCTCCAGACAGGCAAAGACCCCAATTAGCCAATCTCCACGTCTGTCTTGATTGATTGCCGGTGACAAAATCAGGCCTTCGCATCAAGAGGGAGAGGAGAGATCAAGACATCTTCCACCTTACATGCCCTGCAGCCACAGGGGATGCAAACTGGACAGCCAGTGGCCACTCTAAGCTGAAAACATTCCATAACCAATAGCAGCTTAGAGATCTGGCTGGTAAACCCCTTTGATTCTTCCCCAGGGATTCTTGAATGTAATCATTTGTCCTATCCCACAAAAGGTTAGGAATCCTTGAGTAGGCATTCATTATATACCTGGTAATTTATCTTCATAATTCCATCTGTTAAGCTCATACAGGATAGGGGCACCTGGGTGGCTCAGTTACACATCTGAATCTTGATTTCGGCTCAGGTCATGATCTCATGGTTCATGGGTTCAAGCCCTACACCGGGCTCCACGTTGATAGTATGGAGCCTGCTTAGGATTCTCTCTCTACCTCTCTCTCTGCCCCTCCCTCCCTTTCTCTCTCTCTCAAAACAAATAAATAAACCTAAAAAAAAAAAAAAAAAACAAACCCATACAGGATTAAAAAAAATGTATCTCTTTCAGATGCTTCAATTTTTCATAGCCAACCACCAATGCTGGGATTTGCATAACCTTCTCTCCGGCTTACACTCAGCAACGTACCTTAAGATCAAAATGGGCAATCTGAAGGGAGTGTAGGTAGTAAACACCATTAAGAATTTGTTTCAGAAACTCAGTTGCTTCCTCTTCAGTCAAAGATTCTTTTTCAGCCAAGAAGTCGAATAGCTCGCCACCTGCCACTCTGAAAACCAGGAAGCAGAGGTTACTGAGGATGCTTGTTTCATACAGATTTGTTCTCTTGTAGACTATTGGTGTGCTCAAATTTCAGGCAAAAGAATGGCCTAAGGACAAGCCAAAACTGCCAAGCAAGGAATTAGAATTCATGCTTCTCACCACTGGGCTGACAATTCTGCCCATTTGTACTTGAAAGCACCTGGATACCATTCTCCTGATGTGCTATGTTCACACATGAAGGCAGGGAGCAGAGACGTGATGGGGGGGGGGGGGGGGGAGGGAAATGTATATTTAAAACATCTTCGTTACACATTCTTACAGGTGAAATCTTAATTCACTGATTAAAAAAAAACAAATTATAAGCCAACTTTGGGCAGCATTTATAGAATAGATCTTCCTAGCACAATCAGAAAGTACCTGGAAAGTTCATAATCCGTATGCTAATCAATTGTTTTAAACCCCAAATCACAATATATGGCCTACAAGGATTTTTTGTTGTTGTTTTATATCCATTTATATATAAATACTTACATATTTATTAAAAAATCACATTTCATAATGAATTTAACAAATACCTTCACTAATAAGAATACATGTACACTGGGGCACCTGGGCTTCAGTTAGGCATCCGACTTTGGCTCAGGTCATGATCTCACGGTCCATGAGTTTGAGCCCCGCGATGGGCTCTGTGCTGACAGCTCAGAGCCTGGAGCCTGCTTCGGATTCTGTGTCTCGCCCTCTCTCTGCCCCTCCCCCACTCTCTGCCCCTCCCCCACTCGCACTCTGTCTCTCAAAATGAATAAATGTTAAAAAAAAAAAATAGGGGCGCCTGGGTGGCTCAGTCGGTTAAGCGTCCGACTTCAGCTCAGGTCATGATCTTGCGGTTCGTGGATTAGAGCCCGGCGTCGGGCTCTGTGCTGACAGCTCGGAGCCTGGAACCTGCTTCAGATTCTGTGTCTCCCTCTCTCTCTGCCCCTCCCCCACTTGCATTCTGTCTCTCTCTGTCTCAAAAATAAATAAACATTAAAAAAAAATTTTAAAAAAAAGAATACATGTACACAAAATTGAAATGCATGAGGTTGTTTGGGGATTTATCAATCAGTCTCCCTGGCCAGACTGTAAATCTCTAAAGGACAGAGGTTGGCCCCCGGCCATCCACCAGGTTCTCCCACAGTCCCAGCCACAGAGCAAGAGCTCAAAACTT
The DNA here is from genome assembly GCF_027475565.1 of Acinonyx jubatus. Lineage (NCBI taxonomy): Eukaryota > Metazoa > Chordata > Mammalia > Carnivora > Felidae > Acinonyx > Acinonyx jubatus. Next base: position 65,280,241 of record NC_069391.1, read on the forward strand.
TGTTATCCAGTGGATAAATGAACAAACTCCCCAAAGAAATCTACAGCAGTAATTAATGGCAAATAACAGGGAACTTTTAATAAGAGTTTTTATAAGTTCATCTTTTCTCAAGTTTAACCATACATTCACAACATAATAATTAACTGTAATTACGCACATAACTGCTGTGTTCATTATCTTTCTTTCAGCAAGACAGCTCCATAAACATACATACCACTTCTACATCCAGAGGGGAAAAAAAAAAAAAAAACCAGTGCTTACGAGATTAAACTATAATGACAAAAGTCTGTGTCTTAAAGAATAGGGTCAGATCCTGCCCCTTCACCCTCTAAGTTGTTGTTTTTCTTAACCTGGCCCCAGCTCCACTAGCATTAGGATTGCTCGGAGTGTTTTAAACGTGTAGAGTCTGAGGCACCTGGTGACTCAGGTGGTTAAGGGTCTGACTTCGGCTGATCTCACGGCTCGTGAGTTTGAGCCCACGTAGGGCTCTGTGCTGACGGCTCAGAGACTGGAGCCTGCTTCAGATTCTGTGTCTTCTGTGTCTCTCCCTCTCTCTCTGCCCCTCCCCCATTCATGCTCTGTCTCTTTCTCTCTCTAGGCTCTAAAAAATAAATAAACATTAAGTTAAAGAAAAAAAATTAAAAATACAGGTTCTGGGCCTCCCTTCCAGCCTGCTACCTGAGAGTTTCCAAGATGGGCACCAAGAAACGCAGAATTTTTAACCAGTGCCCCCAGGGGATTCTTAGCACACTAAAAAGTAAGGGCCAGTTTTCAAACTTTTAACTGCATCCTCCTGCTGCATGGCCTCCCCCTGATATTTAAGGTCTGGATGTTTATCCTGAAGGCGAGGTGGCTCCTCCGCCCCTGGGACCCCAGCAGAGGGCTCGCACAGATATGCCACAAGCCACAGAGGCTGAGCCGGCCAGGGAGGCCTGGAGCCCGGCCCGGGGGACAGAGACCTGCAGGTGACAAGGACATTCCCGCAGCAGTGGCCTCCCTGCCTGCACCCTCCTAGCCTTACTGCCCTCTCCTCTCTATGGAGCCCTTGGCCGTGAACCCCACACTGGCTCCCCACCACTCCTCACTTTTCTGTCTCCTTACTCCTCTTAAAAACAACAAAACAGGGAGAGGGATTCCTTCAACTCCAGGGGAAAACAGGGAAACGAACCAACTAATTTTGAGCAAGATGGTCTATCACCTGGGTGCTTCCTTACTCTCTGGGCTGTATGGCGTCGTCGAGGTGCATTGCGCAGCCCTGGGCCGCGTGCTAGGGTGAGGTCCAGAGCTGGCACACCCAGTGCAAACCTTAATTCTGCAGCCACAAGGTTATGCCTTCTCTCTGGGCCTCACTTTCTCACCAAACAGGTATAACAGGACCTACTCCTTTGAGGATTTTGAGAATGAAAGGTAATAAATACACATGATGCGGATGGCAGGTCTGGCATGAGGCTGAGGTCCAGGAAGCGGAATGGATGCCATTTAAAGGAGGGACAGACCGTCCCTGTGGGCTGCCATGCCACCTGCCCCAGGGTTCCAAGAGGAAAGCCCCCTTCCTGCCCTGCTTTCCCTCAAACCCACTGACTGGCCTGACCAGTGCGCTCGCAAGGAGGGGGTGCAGCTTGATAGAGGTGGCTGGTCCCACCTTTCCTCCCTCTGCCCCACTATCAGGGGCGTCCCCACTCCCCCTCGCTCACACAGACCGCTCACGCTTCTCAACACATCAGAAGTTTCTTGACAGTGAGAAATGGCTGGGGGTTGGCTGCCTGGCAATGGGGAAAACCTTCTAGTATCGAAAGTGTCAGCACAGGGCAGAGGCCTGGGTCCTTCCTAGAAACCCCACTGCCACTTCAACCCAGGTCTTTGCTCCTTTTCCCTTTGGTAGCTTTCCCTGCCTCGTGTCTGACCTGAGCTTCCTTCTGGTCCTGGAGAAGCAGTTAATTTCATTCTCCTTGGGCTCCAGGCTCTGTGAAGCAGGACAGCAAGGGGTGAGAAGACACTAGTTCAAATTCTCTCCCATTACCCAACTTCCACTGAGCCTGGGATTCCTCTTCTGTAAAATAAGGGTCAATCACACCCCACAGAGTTGTTTGGAGATTTCAGGATATGTAGAGCCCCTTGGCGCTCAATAAACACTTAAACACTGTTTTTCTTGTCCTCTGGCTTCAAAGTAAAAGCCCTCCCACAGCGGCATGGTGTGCAGGTGCATGTTTAACAATGGACTCCCTGGGGTTGGGGGCAGGGACAAAGCCCATTCCTGAGCTGTCCTATTCCTCTCATGGTCATATCAAGCCACCCAAGTGATGATGGTGACCGTGTGGTTGGGAAGCATAAACAGCTCTGTGACCTGGGTGAGCCAGCTACCTGGCCCACCGACACATTCTGGTATTTTCCAAGGATGGCGCCACAGCATGTCATGCCACGTGCTCTTCTGCGCTGTGATTGTGGCTCTGTGGCTCCACCCCCTTGATTCTTTGACCAATAAGACATAGCAGAGTGACTCTGTGCCAGCTTCAATGTGGTCCTTCATAGACCTATGGCTACCACATCCCGAAGTCCTCATGTAAGAAGTGTGATGGTCCCGAAACCACCATGCAGTATGAAGAAGCCCTGTAAGATGAGACGCCCCATGAAGAGAGAAAGAAGCCAAGGGGCATTAAGCAAGAAAGAAATCTTGGGAGTGGATCCTTCTGTCCAGCAGAGGCCATGGAGGTCAGACTCTGAGCCCTTCTAGAATTCCTGACCCACAAAATCATGCACAAAATAAAACGGTCATTTTGATCCACTATGGAGGGCACCACGAATACCACCCATGCTCCCCATGGAGGAAGGACACACTATCCAACGACTAGAAGGATACCAGAGCTTCCTTCTGCTACAAGCTGCCGTTCAAGGTCACATCCAATGGCTGCTGAGCATAGGAACATAAAGCTGGGCTGAACAAATGTCTATAAAGAGCTAGATATAAATATTTCAGGCTTTGGGGGCCATATAGCTCTGCCACAACCACTGAACTCTGCCCAAGTAAGGTGAGAGCCTCCTTAGATAATTTGTAAATGAAGGGGTGTGGTGTGTTCCAATAAAACTTTATTTACAAAACCAGGTGACCACCTGGTTTTGGCTCATAGGCTGTAGTTTGCCTACCCTGACATAAAGGCCAGGACAACTCAGTCCAACCTGGAGCAATTCTAAAATTCCTTCAGAATTTTCTGTTGGGCCCTCTTGCAAGAGGTCCGTGCAAGGCAGCACGACCTCTTCTGTCCACTACTGTTCCTTCCCCTCTGTTCCAAGTCTTGATCCCAAGGGCAGTTCTTAATAATCATCCTCCACACGTCTGCTTCCCTGGGAACCTACCCTGCACCCCACTAAATTTGGGGGTAGTTTGTTACAGACCAGTAGATGACAGAACACTATCTTGAACTGGGTCTGTTCACTTGGTTCAGCCAACAGAAACCAGGTTTGTCTTTCTCTGGGCCCGGTCACCTTCTACCCTCTTCAGTCTTCCTTTCTCAAGCAACTTAACTCCAACAGTGCCTCCTGATCACAGAGATGAGAATCAGAACAACGCTGGAGCCCCCAGAGTGAAGGACAGTGAGGGACCAGCCTGCAACGTGGGGTGCCTGGTCAAGACTGAGAGGAAGGAGACCTGAATCATCTCTGGTTTCTCCATCATCCTTCTCCAGGCCCTGTTCAAATCTCATGGCATTCATGATGAGCTCCATGCTGTGGTTCGTCCAGGGAATTATTCAGCTGGATTTCAGGAGTGTTGGGAGAGACCCCACCTCACTGGGCCTGGACCCATCACTGGTTTCCTACTGCCCTGAAGGCCGTACATATATATTCATTCTCCTTCACATGGAAAGGCAGATGTTCTAGCCATCAATTTTAAATATGGCTTATCAAATATTAAATTTGATAAAACTCATCAATTATTTAGTCATTAACCAAGGAAATCAACACTACATGATTTTGGCAAAGATTTGGGGGCATTATAAGCATCACTGGATAATTTACCCCACTTAGCCCCCAAATCTCAGAAGGGCAAAAAGTAACCTGAGGACTTTTTCCATATACAGGCTTAGAACCAGAACTGAAAGGCTTACAATGTTGTTGGGGAGCAGCAGGGTAATGCTAACAAGATCAGCCAAAACCTTGGTATTTCCACTCTTCGTTCCAAATTTTACATTTTGCTTAAGAGAAAGAAGATTGATGGGGAGAGAGATGAGCAATCTGTGCAACAAATTTAGAAAGCAAGTCTAACCTCCTTTATTAGGTCTTTGACTCAGAGTGTTTTAAATTACAGCATTATCATGGAAATTGTGTGAAATGCATGCTAATAAGCATTGCTGTTTTCACCAAGAAAGCTGGAAAATAGGAAGGTTTCCTCTCCTCCCCATGCCTTCCTTTGCCACCAATGCCTCCCTTAAAAGGCTGCTGTCACAGAATGTAGAATTTTAAAAAAATTTGTTTATTTATTTCTGAGACAGAGAGAGACAGAGCATGAGCAGGGGAGGGGCAGAGAGAGACGGAGACCCAGAATCCGAAGCAGGCTCCAGGCTCTGAGCTGTCAGCACAGAGCCCAATGCAGGGATCGAACTCACAGACTGTGAGATCATGACCTGAGCCGAAGTTGGTCACTCAACCGACTGAACCACCCAGGCGCCCCACAGAATGTAGAATTTTAAAAACACAGTGCTTTCAGAGTGACACAGAGAAACTATTACAGAATTCCGATTTCTGAATTATAACACTATTCAGGGTCCCTGACTTTTGCTAAGAATTGTCCAAGATATAGTAGGACTTCTTCTGGAAGAGGACTGGTCGTAACCTAAACTGCAGGGGCTCTTGGCTACAAGATAACTATACCTGATGAGCATTTCAAGGTAAATGCTAGAATTCATCAGCATTGGGCTGGATTTCCTCATTTGGTGAAGAGGGGGCCACTGGAACAATTCAGGACACACACTCAGGTCTTGGCCTGCTAGGACTGGATAGGCCTCAGCACACAGGCCCCCAACCCCAGCTCTGGCCCTAGGTTGTGGATTTCAGGCCCAGGCCTGGCCCCTGAAATATCCTGCACTATTCTCCACTCACTCTTTCCCCTGTCTCTTTGGCTACCTGAACACCGATGGCCTGGCAGGGGACCCTGAGGAGAACCAGGGCAGCAGAGACATTAAGAAGAAAGAATATGGATCCCCGAGCCACTGTCTGGAGGCCACCCACCCAACCTGTAACATCCACACTGTACTTGAGTGAGAGATAAATCCTATTATGTTAAGCCACTGAGATTTTGCAGTTGTGTTCCCGCTTCTGTGAATACCAATCTATTTAACCAGAAGTAAGAATACAATCTATTTTTTAAATTTACATTAAAGGAAAGCAACCAATGCAAAGCACAGAGTACAGTAACTATTCTGGTTATCTAGTGTTGTGCAACGTATCTCCCTGAACTTAGTGGCTTTAAACATGACAATCATTTTGTTGTCTCCTTCGATTTCTGTGAATCAGGAATCCAAGAAGGCTTGGCTGGGTAGCTATGGCTTAGGGTCTGTCATCAAGGTGCAATCAGACAGTAGCTGCAGCTGAAAGCACAGGGATGATGGACCACCGGGGGGCTCTCTGGGCATTTCTCTCCATGTAAAGTCATGGCTCCATGCGGGCTGGTTTCGGCTTCCTGACAGCATGGCAGACTCAAAACAAGGAGACCATTTGCGTGGAAGTTCATGGCTTCAGGGCAAGTGTTCCAGGGTGGAAGCTGCCTCAGCAGTCACACAGCCTCAACAGCAAGTCGAAGTCTCCTCCAGATTCAAGAGGAGAGATGTAGAATTCATCTCTTGATGGGGGGAACTTCAACATTCTACACAACACGTAGGACAGGAGAGGACATTGCAATCTTCCTCAGAACACACGTCACATTACCTGTGACAGACAAACTGAAATTCTCAACCTTACTTCACCTGAAGGAGTATTTTACGAGGGTGAGTTAGAGGTAGTTGTATTAGTGTGCTAGGACCACACCAACAAATGGGGGAGGGGGACAGTTGGCTCAAACTAACTGAAATTTCTTGTCTCAAGTTCTGTAGGCTAGACCTCCGAAATTGAGGTGTCAGCAGTGTTGTGATCCCTTTGAACTCTCTAAGGGGACCTTCCTTGCTTCTCCTAGGTCTTAGCAGTTTGCTGGCAACCTCTCGTGTCCTTGGCTGGAGATGAACCACTCCAGGCCTCTGCCCTCATGCACAGGTCTGTGTGTGATGCCCAAATTTCCCCTCTTACAAGGACACGAATCTAACTGGATTAGCACCCACCCTAGTGGCTTCCTTTTCACTTGGTTACGTCCATTAAGGCTCTATTTTCAAAGAAGGTCACATTCTGAGGTACTGGGGGTTGGGACTTCAACATCTCTCTTTTTTGGGGGGGGGGGGGTGGATACAATTCAACCCATAACAGGTAGCAGCTGCTCACAGGCTGCAAGCAAAATGTCACAGGCTGGCTACAGCGTCTCAGGACCAGTGGAGGAAGTAAGAGGGAGGATAATCCGAATCTGCTCATGTCTTTTGTTAGCCTTGTTTTCAGATTCTCCTAGGACAGAAGGGTCCCTTCAAGCACCGTCATAAAAACTTTTAAATTCAGGTCAGGGGGCGACTGAGTGGCTCAGTCGGTTAAGTGTCCGACTTTGGCTCAGGTCATGATCTCGCAGTTCATGAGTTCAAGTCTCACATCAGGCTCCATGCTGATGGTGCAGAGCCTGCCTGGGATTCTCTCTCTCCCTCTTTCTCTGCCCCTCACCTGTGTGCTCGCGCGCGCGCACTCTTTCTCTCTCTCTCTCAAAATAAATATATAAACTTGAAAAATAATTCACATCAGACAAATGTGAATGAAAAATGCATATCTGGTCCTGTCCTGAAGTAACTTCCCCAACATTTTGCGATGATCCTTCTCTTACATCGTGCAGAAGGTGTTGAAGGCAAGTACCCGCCTTCTTCCTGGCTCTGCCTCTGAACAAAAATTAGAGCTCAGTGCTCTACTGTCATCATCAGGTTCCTTCTTGCTAATCTAGGGGGAAGCCCTGGAAGGCTTTCACACTGTCACCTCTCAGGGTCCAAAAGGAAACCCCCCAGGTAATTGAAGACTTTGAGGAACGCAAAGCTGGTAATCTGAAGGGAAAGAAACACAACACCCCCTCCTTGTGGAATTTGTGAAATAGGTGTGAATTTAAGGTCAGCAGTAGCCTAGGGGCTTGAGAACACATTCTCTGCTTAGATACTGTGTTATCCCCCAGGCACTTTATAAATAGCATCAAAGGCGTTCCTAACTTCACACCTCCTCTGAATTAGCCCTGCCTCCTTTGAATCCAAAACATAAACTATATCTGAAAATACATTTTCTGTCTGTTTCACCTCAAATTCAAGTTCAAGTAACAACTTAAGAGGAGTTCTGGGCATCCTCACAACACAGCATGCTTGGCACCCAAAATTCACAGTGGGGGTGGGGTGGGGTGGGGGAAGTGATCTTTCACTTTACCCAAAGAGGCTGTGCAGGAAACAGGGAGGAGCCTTCCCAGGGTTTCTAGAATGAAATCCCTATGGGAGGAACATCACCGAAAGGGTAAAAGGCATTGGAGGCAGACATTCTGGGTTTCAGTCTGCGCTCCATGACTTCAGATAGGTTAAGTTACTTTCAGAGGCAGTTTCTTTGTCTACCAAATGGAGATAATAAAACCTACTGTTCATTATTACTACCGGGGATGAAAGGAGAAAATGTGACTTCAGTTAAGAGCATCTGGCACTCGACAAGTGTTATCAATATTCCAGGCAGCCGTCCCTCGCCTTCACTCCACCTAACCATAGGTGTCCGGGTGAGGAAAACCCTTGAGCTGCCCTCTGTGTCTCACGTCCAGATGCGAGCCTACGGGGTGGGATTTGGACATGGCTGCCATGCCAAGGAGGGATGTGAGGCTGCTCACTGGTTATACACCAAGGCTTCCCTGAAATGAGTAGTCATTCCTGGGGCACAAACCTGGGGAAAAGGTGGGGGAAGGTGGGCTTTGCCTCTGTTTCCTTGGGTCTGGACAGAGAGGAATCTAGATGTGCCTGAGGGCAGCCAGGTGGGGGAGGGAATGGGAGAAAGTGGGTCCTGATGGGGCAGGCAGGCACCTGCAAGCAAGAGGAAGCGCTGGCAGTCCCAACACCATCCACTTAATGTGACTATTTCTCTCCTGTCAAATAAAGACGTAACATGGCCCTGTCTAGATTGTGCCACAGGAGATTAAAGACGTGATTTCTCGCTTAGTCAAGAGTGTGGAGAGAATACCAAGGCCTGTATGGAGCTGACAGAGGTGATGAGGGACAGTCCTCAAGGGAAGTTCAATCTCATGGGGCCAAAAGGACCACCACACCCAGCCACTCCCCCACCTCACCCATGAAGCCCCGAGATGGCCAACCCCACAGATCTGTGCTTACCCAGTTAGCTGGCACATTCTCTTACAGAAGTCACTCCATTTTTAACTTAAAAATATTATCCAAGAAATACATAAATATCTCTTAAAAATATTATCCAAGAAATACATCAATATACTCTCCTTAAGAAAACTTAACACACCCATACATAAGACTAAAGACCCTTCTGACTATCCCTCTCCTGCCGGGTCCCGGCCCTCTCTCTCTCCACCTATCGCCTCCTGTACCCCTCCAGAACTTTCTCAGTATGTTCTGTGAACTGCACAGCACTGTTTCATCTACATTTTAAGAACGGAAATGATACCGGACTGTATGCGTCATTGTGCAATTAGCGATCTCACCTTGGCAATGCTCGCTGGGAAACAGCTCTTGCGCCCTCCCTTTTCATTGCTGCCCAACGGCCATGGGGCTTTCCAGACCAAAGTTTTACTCAGCCATTCCCTGGCTGATGGACTTAACGCTGCTTCTGATTTTTCACTATCACAAACTATAACGCAATGATTTTTGTGTGTGTACTTGCCTCTTGAAGAGGTGAGAGTTTTTCTGGACTCTTGGATGTATAGCCCAATTTGGAATTTCTAGGTCATAGGCTAGGCTTGTCTTTAGTCTCAATTTATGCTCGTCAGCTGTGGCTGGTGAAAGTGCCATGGTTTCCCAGCTCATGTGCTTGGTATTATTACTTTGGGCCAATCCAATGGATGACATAAATGAATCACCATTGTATCCTACCTGTCCCTGCTAACAGAGAGACTGCTGCCCTTTCGGATCAAAAGACTGCTCATTTTCCACGTTTTTCCACCTTTTGTATCTGAATGGGTGTAAACTGTCTACACTCTACCCATATTCCTATTGGACTGTCAATTGTTTTTCCATTTTAATGGCTTATAAGTGCTACATCGTCCTCTCCACACAAAACCTTGATCTCTTCTATATTTCCAATGTGTTCTCCCGATCTGTGATTCGTCTTGTAACTTTGCTTCAAGTGATGCTTTGTTAGACCAATTCTAAATTTGGACGCAGTCACACTTGTCACTCTTTGAAGAAATCAAGATTTTTTGAACCAAATGTGGGGACAATGGAATAGCAGGTGGGGTGTAGCCGCTGTGAAGCCAGAGCAAGAACTTAGTCTTCCTGCGTTTGTAGATACTAATAGCGGTTCCCCGTGAGCCCAGAGAGGCAGGTAGAATTTCAAAGGTTTTCCAGCATTTTCGTTCCTCCCCAAACCCAGGTGTGTCCCTAGATTAGGAGCTACCTGAGGGGCAGTGTGACACACGGTCGGTCCCCTGAACCTGTCATGGTGGGAAACTGGGGCTCCAAGAGCAGATTATGTGCCTCTCTTCCCAACTCCTCCTGGAGTGACGTTATATCGGAACTGGAAATTGGCCACGGTGGGATTTGTACCATAGAAATAGACAAACTTTATAAATCAGGGCTCCTCTTGCCTGGAGAGCTAGATGTGACACACTTTTTTTCTCCAGCACACCACTGACCTATAGTATCCCAGGCACAGCCACCTGCCTGCATGACCTCCAGCTGTGGGCTGCTATTCCTCTTCAAGGCTAGTCGGAAAATGTCTTCTTACGTAGACCTGAAATGTAGCTCTGGTAACACAGGTCCTGATTCTGCCTTCTAGAACCAGGGTCAACAAACTTTTGTGCAAGAGGCTTCATGGACTATTTGGTCTTTGTTGCAACTTTTCGACTCTGCTCCACAGTCTTCTTGCCTTTTTCTTCAACCGCTTAAAAATGTAGAGCCATTTTCTTCTCAAGAGCTGTGCATGAACAGGCAGTAGGCTTTGGCTCCCCGGCTGTAGTTGGCCAAGCCCTGCTCAAGAACAACACGGCCAACAGAACACAAGGCACTCTGGGACCTACACACCATCCTTCCTGTATCCGAAAATGGTTCTCACACACCCCTGGGTCTTTTCTTCTCAGGTCTAGGATTCTTCCAAGTTTGCTCCTAAAGGCAATTCCAAAACCAAGTAAAGTGATTTAGTAATGTTTCTAGGATGTGCTTTACTGGGTTTCTGTAGCTGGGATTGACATAGAGGCCAAGTTAATGGCAGGAAAAGGTACAGAAACCTGGACTGAGGTCAGGCAGGTGTTCTGACCAACTCAGGAGTGTCACAGAATCCCTAAGAAGCAGAGCTCAGGGGGCCTCGCCACATGTTAGCTGTGTGATACAGGGTAAGGCACTTAACCTTTCTGGGCCTCTGGTAGAATGAAGATAGCTGCAAATTCTTACATGACCCACTGAGAGCCATGGTCTCTTTTTCCATATCTCGAACCTGAGTGAGCTCTGTGTCTGCTGGGCCAATAGCAGATGAGAAAAGTGATCCCATGTCAGTCTTAAGACACTGGCAGCTTCCATTTCCTGTTTGGAATACTTAGCCTGGGAACCCAGCTGCCATGCTGTGGGTGAACCCAAGCAGCACTATGAATGGTGCACATGGAGAAGAGCCAGCACCCCTGACTGAACTCCCAGCTACAGACAGCACCATCGTGCTGGTCAAGTGAGAGAGCCATATTCGAAGGGGCCATCCTGCCTCATGCAGTGGCCAGGCTGATGCTCCAGGGAACAGAGAGAAGCCAGAACAGCTAACCCTTGCCCACATCATAGATTCAAAATCAAAACAAATGATGGCTGTCATTAAGCTTCCGAGTAGTTTGTTACACAGCAGAAGACACCCAGAATGGGGCCTCAGAGTCCTAACTCCCTGGGCTTTTGTTAGGATTAAATGATATGCCAGGTACTTAGCTAAGTGCCTGACACATAAAATGTCCTCAATGAATGGCAATTGTTCTGAAAAAAATACAGACCCTTAAGTTACCTTCCACATACAGGGGAAATGTTTCACCTCCTTATCTTAGGGGTTTTGCTTCTAAGGCCAAGCTTTTGAAAGAGGCTGACATTTTTTATGGCTTTTCCATTAAATGAGATGAAATGAAAAGCACTTAGCACAGAGTAAGGCATATAGTAATTGCTCAGGAAATGTCAAAAATCCTTCTGCTTTGATGCCCAGAAACCTCCACAGAAGTTCTAACTCGTCTCAAAACTCCACTCCCAACCCGCCTCCGGCCCACCACATAAACCACTCCATCTGAGTGGCTCTGCCTGATCCCCCAAACTCTCCGAGAACTACCCATTTTATTTTAGTTCCTTTGCATCCAGGTGAACTCCTCAGATCCATGGGAACTCGATTCAAGGGGGACAGACTGTTGTGATTGGTAAGTAAACAGGACATGGTATTGAATAAATGGAGAGCTGGTCTATATGCTTTGGGGCATGCATGCTTTGTGTGTAAAGGACCAAACCCATGAGTTCTGCCAGCTATGGCAGGGAAAGCAAGATTCTGATCTGGAAAGATTCACATTTGGAAATAAGTTGAGATCCCCAAGATCCCCTTAACTCAAAAATCTTGTCTTCTACCATCATGAAGGACTCATCTGTGAAGCTGAATTAAAGCATAGCCACCGGGGCACCTGGGCGGCTCAGTCTGTTAAACATCAGGCTCAATACTGGCTCAGGTCATGATCTTGCAGTCATGAGACTGAGCCCTGCATCAGGCTCTGTGCTAAGAGTGGAGCCTGCTTGGGATTCTCTATCTCCTTCTCTTTTTGCCCCTCCCACACTCTCTCTCTGCCCCTCCCCCACTCACGCTCCCTCCCTCGCTCTCTCTCTCTCTGTCTCTCAAAAATAAATAAATAAAAATAAAGCATTGCCACCATGCCAAAATGAAGATTTTAAAGCAATCACTTTCATTCATAGATGAAAGAGCAGAATCATGACTTTTTTCCAGTATCAGATGGAAACAGAATGCTGGGTTGGTAACAAAAACAAAAACAAAAACAAAAACAAAAACAAAAACAAAAACACCACACCATGCCTTATCAATCCCAGCAGACATGAGCTGCCCACGTTACTCAGCTGTTAAGAAGATGGCAGCGGCTGTGGATGGTGTGTAATAGGCACCTGTGCTCCAGTCCAAGTGGTCCCTGATAAGATTATCCACCTCCTTCATTTAAATGACGGCATGCTAAATTCAAGGCCAGAAAACGGAGGCACAGTGTTCTGAGTCAGATTTTCAAACAAGAGGCTGCAGTTCCCAGTGAGACAAGGTACTGGGGGCGGGGGGGAAGTTTTGTTTTTTTTCCACGTTGAACATTCCCATTGAAGAAGACTTATGAGGAATATAATGAGACATTTATAACACAAGCCAATAAACCAAAACCGAAAACATTTTTGTTTCTCTCTTCCTGTTTCTGGGAATAGAATCTACTTGTCCTCTGCTCATGAACCAGATCAAAATGATTGCAACGCAGGAAAATATGCTAGTGGTTCAGAGACGTGGTTGGTTAGAACCAGCTCTCTGGAGAAGAAAATGCTGATGGTTGTTTTTTGCAGGATCAGGCACTGAGGTGACAGGTGACGCCTACAGCATGTCTTATGAGGGTGATCGTCACTCCTACAGTGGATTCCCATACACCATAGTGCCCCCCCAACTCTGAACACTTGCTTGTTTCCTGATTCCCTACTTGCATTTTTGTTTCCATACTGGATGGAGTGAGAAGAGACCTGGGAAAGAGGAATGGATGGTGTGAGGTAGCATAAAAATGTGCCAAAGTGATAAAAAGCAGTTTAAAGCATCCAGAAAACTTCTAGAGACAAACAAAAAGCAAACGATGGAGTCCATCAGTTCAAGAAGGTAAAGAGGAGAAAAGTGTAAGACTACAAGAATGGAAACCTTTGTGGAAGATGGCTCAATCTGCTTCCTAAATAATTCCACGAGACCAAAGGATACCCTTGAAGAGAGGTAGTAGTGTGCAAGAAAGGGCCGTGTTGGGAGCCAGTGTGGGCATTTGTAAACTCTTGGGTTTCTGGGTTAGAGCAATGAGGAGTCCTGGATCTGGAACCACCCAGATGGGGAAGAAGAAAGGGAAGGTAGAGAGGGAGTGTCAGAAATGTCTACATTCGATGAAATTAAGCAAATTCAGATGAGAAAAAGCAGATGCTAGCATGCCAGAGAGGGAACGCGGGGTCAGAGGAGATCCTTAACAGGTGTGCTGGGAATGCAGTGTGGATTTAGAGCCTGAGGCCCAAGGCCTGTTCTCCCCATCAGTCAACATCCTGAGGACTGCAGACAGTCATGGGCCCTATATTTCAAGAGAGATGTGGAGCCTGGAGAACATTCAGGAAACGCCACACCAACAATGAGAGAGATACACACGACGCTGACCATAAAGACTGTCCACTCCCTGGGATGTTTAGGGGGGCCAGGAGATGCAGGAATGCTGGGCACATGTGGCCCCAGGATCGGAGGACCCCCTGCCTAGCCTGGTTTCGGCAGGAAGCCCACTAGAAAGGCCGCATATGGCCTTGTGGGTATGGTGTCCCAGAGTTCAGTGGCCAAACCCGCCCACCTGGTTACCACGAACGGGGTACAAGTGTTCAGAGGCCCAGGGGCCCCAGCCCTTAGGTGTCTGGATGGAGGCCAGAGCTGCCTGGCTGGACCTTGAGGGTGGCCATCTCCAGCCACAAATAGCCTCAGCTGTTCCCCCCCCCCCCTTGCTCCAAACAAATGACCACATGCACCGCACACTGGCGTGATGTGACAAGAGATGAGGAGCACACCCACAGGCAATATGGTGGGGATGGGGGTGGTAGAGAAAGGGCTGAGAGAGAAACCAGCCCCACCTTCCAACTGATCCACACCAATTTCCTGAAGTACAGAAAGTACTCACATAAAGGGAAATACAGGCAACAGCAACAGCAAGACTGACCACAGCACACACCAAGTCTCTTTTTATTTTAATGGCTTCTGTCCAAGCTTTGGAGACCCACAGAAATAATGAGGCCAATGAAAATTGGAGCAAACGAAAAGCTGGGGCAGCCAGACATCGCTTCGGCCTGGGTCACCATAACAGGTGCTGGAACAAAAGGCCAGTGGGAAGTAAACCAAGCTAGCACAGCCATAGATGGAGGTTTATTCCAAAACCAATCAGTCTCATCTAGTTGAAAACAAGGGAAGGCTATTATTATCCAGGGAAACACAGGGACCCATCTCTCCTCCTGCTCCTTGACTGGGTCTATTCTCCCTGACAATCCAGCCCAAAGGGCTCAAATGAAAGCTTCTAATTGTTGTTGACAACTTGGAAATCCCAGGATGAAAGACCACTTGCCCATCAGATAGGGGATACTCGCCAATCTGAAGGATGGTGTTGCCCGTTCTTTTCTTTCTTTCTTTTTTTTTTTAAGTCTATTTATTTTTGAGAGAGAGAGGGAGAGAGAGAGAGAGAGAGAGAGAGGAGAAGGGGGAGGGGCGGAGGGAGAGAGAATCCCAAGCAGGCTTCGCGCTGTCAGTGCAGAGCCCGACGAAGGGCTGACACTCATGAACTGTGAGACCATGACCCAAGCTGAAATCAAGAGTCGAATGCATAACCAACTTAGCCGCCCAGGGGCCCCTGGAGCTGCCCATTCTTGAGCCAGCCCCCGAGAGGTGGAAAGCTGTGATTTAAAATGGGCTTAAAGCAGAGTGGTCCTACCCTTGAGTCTGAGGATGGATTTGAGGAGGAGGAAGAAGAGTGGGAAGAGGAAGAGGTGGGAAAGGTGAAAGAGATGACACTCATTCAGCAGAGGGAGATGCTATCAGACCATCTCCTGCCACGGTTTCCCTCCAGGAGCTCTAACAAACCCGGCCACTGGCAGAAGCCAGACATCAAGCCGAGCGCCTCCTAATGAACACCTTGGTGATGAGAAGGGGGGTGGGTGACCCGAGACCTCTAAGAAAGATAGAGATGAGACCTGGATCTCTTTTTCAACAGCATAGGCAGCCCGGGACCCTGCCAGAGTTTGAGCCGGGTCAGTGTGACACAGAATGGCACACTGGGCAAAGGTGACTTCTGATTGTCTGAAGAGCTCACCTTCTTTCTCTCCCTTCCTTCCTCCCTTTGTTCATTCCTTCTTTCCTTCCTTCCTTTTCTTCCTTCCCTCCCTCCTTCCTTTTCCTTTTGCATACATGTTGATTGAGTGCCTACCCTGTTACAGGCATTATTAGATTAGTATTAGATGCCAGTGACGATCAGCAGCTGGAATTTTAGGTGCCCACTTCTGACTGTCATTGATGTCCAGCATCATAATGCCAGGCGCATAGTAGTTTCTCAGTTCCTGTCCCTCAGAACCCCACCAGCTACCCCCATCCCAGGCACTTGGCTGACACATACAGCCCAGCCCTCTCAGGCCCAATGTGGAAATCAGCTACGGTGACAAACTGCTCTGTACTTTTGGCAGGTCACAAATGATGCAGAGCTTTAGCTTTGTCCCCTCTTGTCGTCCCCACTGTCCTTACTCTAGAAAGGCCCCTCACTGCTGTCCATCAGGATCTCCCAGCTGGTCTCCTTGACGGAATTCAACTTCAGCCATTCTTACCAGCCCCAGGTGCTTGTATTCACACCCTCTCCTACAGGGAGGGAGGCAGAGGCAGAAAGACAGATAAGTAAAATGCTGGCACATCTCCTGGAAAGTTCACAGTCCCTTGCAAGAGAAATGTACATAAACATTTAAAATACAGTATGGTAAACATTATAATCAACACACTTCTATGAGGTGATGAAAACACACATTAAGGAAGCAATGAAATCTAATGGGGTAGGTAGGAAAGCCAAAGAGAGAGAGGAGGATGTGTGAGCTGGACTTTAAGAGAGGAGCAGGAGTTCTACAGGTGGGCAAGGTTTGGCATGTCAGGCAGAGGGTGGAGCATAAACAATGGGTTGCGGGTAAGAACATGGAATAATGTGGTAAAGGCAAGAGCTTCTCTGCAGCGTGAGCATCAGGGGCAAAGGCAAAAGGTGTAAAGGAGAAGTGGTTGTCCATAAGGAGGGTGCTGGACACCCTCAAAGATCCTATATACTCTATGGATCATGACCTCATTCTACAGGAAGGAGGGAGCCATCAGAGATATTTTCTAAAGTTTTATTGAGCTATAACTCATGTACCAAACAAGTGACTCTTTTAAAGTGTACAGTACAATGGTTTTTAGTGCACTCACAGAGGTGTGCAACCATCACCACAATCTAATTTTAGAATATTTTCATCACCCCAAAAGAAACCTTGTGCCCAACAGTAGCCACCACTAGTACCTCATCTGGCCTAGGCAAGCACGAATCTACTCTCTGTCTCTACAGATTTGCCTATTCTGGACATTTCATATAAATCCAATCATATGATATACAGTCTTTTGAGACTGGCTTCTTTCACTTAACACAACACTTTCAAGGTTCATCCGTCCATGTTGTGCCATGTATTTGCACCTTATTCTTTTTTTTATGGCCAAGTAACAGTCCATCATACAAACAGACCACATTTTGTTTATCCATTCATCAGGAGATACACATCGGGTTGTTTCTACTCTTTTGGCTATTGTATTCAAGCTTTTATTCCTTACCCTCTAGAAGACTTAGTCAAGAGTATGTTTCCTGAAGCCCAAGCAAGTAGATCAGCAACTCACAAAGAAAAAACGTCTACATCAATGGTCAACTGTTCTTGAGACACACATGACCCATCCCTTACATCATGATATTCTTCTCGCTCTATTTGGACTCTCCACACATTTACTGGACCACAGTGTTAAGTTCTGTGGGCGCCAGAGCAGGTCACGGTCTTGCCCTCAAAGAAACATATTGAGGGTGGGGAGAAAATGCACGTGGAGCTATAATACCAAAGCCGTCACAACGCCATCCTACCTCCTGAACTTCACCATTCCCATAGCTACAGTAGAACGTGCTCTGCCCTCTCCTAGCATCACAGAAATGCTAAGAAATCAGGGGGAGGAACAACATGGCTGCTGGAGAAGCAGCAGAGAAACAGAAAGGTCCTGAAAGTCCAAGTTCACTTCCAAAAGTTGATAAATTACTGTTTGGAAATTAAAGAGGAGCAAATACAGCTCTAGATTCACAGAAGATGAGAATTGGTGCCCTGGGGGGTAACTGGCCTGCCCTGGCCAGAGATGACTGGCCAAGCCCCAGATGAGGAGGACAGTGAGTGGGGTAGGCTTGGAGAGTCCTCGGTGCTCCAAGGGGGTCTTCTTTATTTCATTTGCCTCCCTCACAACCTCCAAAGACAGCAGCGTTTAAAAGATGGGCAAGGGGGAGGGGGCGCCTGGGTGGCTCTGTCAGTTAAGCACCTGACTTCAGCTCAGGTCATGATCTCACGGTTCACGAGTTCAAGCCCCAGGCCAGGCTCTGAGCTGATTCTCTGCCCCTCCCCCACTTTCTCTCTCTCTCTCGCTCTCTCTCTCTCTCTCTCTCCCCCCACTCAAAAATAAATAAACATTAAATTTTTTTTTTTATAAGAGATGGGCAATGGGCCTTGTAGGTTAAATCCTACATGGGCTTAGCAGAATTTCAGGATGCAAACAAAAAAATCCCCTCCCCCAAAAGCTACTGTCTGAGAATCAGAATCCCCGGCTCCTATATCCGGAGACACTGGGCCAGCTTTCTGAACCTGCAGGGTGGTGACCATACCCTGGAGTTGCACCCAAATATTAAATGACATGACGTATGGAAGGCAGGGGCCCCACGGTGGCTAACCCGGAGAGTCAGATGAAGTGCAGCTTCCCTCCCTTCTCCACGAAAAGCCTGTCTCGTCCTTCACCTACATCCTCTTTCTCAAGACAGTTTGCGAAGATCCTCAGCAAACTGAAGTACCTCGGGAGAAGTGAACATGCTACCCCCTGTTTCCGAAACAACCAATTTCTACTTCGATTTCCCCCTCAGCATATCAGGCGATTAAAATCACTGACGCTGCTGTCACCAAGGGAAGGGTCTTTGAGCCCATGTCTGACAGCTGACTTTGTCAACACGGCACTCGGGTGGCGTTGCGGCCATACCTGGTAACTGTGCTGGTTCACAGACCAGAGATGCAAGTGGCCTCTGAGCACACGGAACATGCAAATACTGACTGCCACCCTGCTAGCCTGGCATCCCTCACCTGCATTACAGTGACAAACAAGTGACACACATGGAAGGAAAAGGGGTGGGGCAAACATGGGAAGGTCAGGTAATATTCAGTTACTTCGAAACACAAATTAGGAGAAAAAAAGCAATAGAAGGCTGCCTTAGAAGTGTTCCATTCACTTTTAAGCAACATTTTGCAATGATGTGAGGCAGAAGGGAGGTTCTAAGAGACTGGAGGATGGTTGGTCGGGAGTGGTTCCTACTGACCTGCCTTAGACACTGGCCTAAGAAGGGAATCCCACCCACGTCCTGGGGTCTGGGTGCTCTCTCTTTTGGGGGTGAGTCCCCCCAGGCTCCTGTCTCCAAGCTGAACCACCATCCCACCAACCACGCTCCCAGAAACCTGAATGCACTGTGCCTCGATGTGGGCACCACAGGATCAGCATGGAGGAAAGCCAGATGGCAGGTCTGGGCCGAGCCTGGAGCACCAAAATGGCAGCCCCTGACCTGGGAGGGACCTGGGCTCTGGATGCAGAGGGGAAGCCAAGCAGTACAGGGAGACCGGGACCTGTGACTGGGATGGCCAAGCCATGCATAAAAGAAACTGGGGCAGCAAGAAGAGGGAATGGGGCAAGAGAGGAAATCAGAACATCTGAAGGGCCAGTTAAGCCACAATCCAACAGAATTCTCCTGTCATATCCTCCCTAAGTGTTGGTTAGGACAGTGGGTGACCAAGACAGGAAGAATAAAGAGATATTGCGACATGGCTTCCAAGAGGAAGCGTGAACGGTTCCCAGGGATTTGGATTACCCCAAAGTGTCCTAAAGTAGTCTGCGGTCCCTGGGGAGGGGCTCAAGAATCGCCTGTCACTGGAGCCACGGATGTCCCGAAGGCCGGCTGGCAGGCAGCAATGGTACCCGTTCACCAGACCACGGCAACCACAGGTCCTTCTTGGAGGTAAGAAAGATTGCAAATACCAACAACTCATGTAGACAGCACAGGGAACACCAAGCCAGATATTGAGACAATGCATATCTGGTTAAAAAACAAAAAACAAAAAAACAAAAAAACCCACGATCTATGAGTTCAGATGCCACATCTGGTTTGTTTCAATCATTGCCATTTTCCCAAGTTTTCTAAGACCATCCAGCAACCAAATAATCCACATAAGTGAGTGAACATGCCCACTGAATAAACAGTAAGGAAATGCTTTTCGACTGAACTGGCAAGAAGCGAGGGTGTGGGGGAAGACATAACACTCAGGGTTTTGTCTCTCAAGAGAGTGCCTGAACGGGAAAATAACCAATTTTGTGTGATTTAGTTCTGTTGTGAAAGGGGAAGCCGCTGCCAAATGCACTTCGGTTCTCCGCTCTTGCCTAATAGCAGATACCTGAGAAGCAAGGTGCCAAAACTGTAAACCAGAACAGATCTTGAAATTACCTTTCTGAATAAAACCAAAAGTTCAAAAAGTCAGAAGAGCTGGCACAAGCTCAAAAAGAAGGAACAAATGTAGCTAGGGAAAAAAAATAGCACTGAAGCAATCTGAGTGTGCTTTTGTGTCTTGCGAGGACCAGGAGAGGAGTGGAGCAGAGAGCAGGGGGCGGGGGGGACAGGCAGGGGTGAGGCTTGGGGGCTGACAGGTCTCCAGCATCAGATACGCCTCACCTACCAGCATCGCCTACATCCCTACAACTCATTCAGCTTGATACAACTTTGCCCCTTTGAAGGTATCTTGAGACCGTCACTCCAACCACTGCGTTTTTTTTTCTTGAAAAGCTCTTGTGATTCTTCTAGGCTTGAGCTGACGTCAGTGTGGCGTGAGCTCATCTGCATACCCTGTGCTGGTGTACAATGAAAAAAATTCATCTTGGCTTGGTGGTGAAAGAGAGAGGGAGCCAACTTAACAGTGATCCTGCCTAAAGTAATCTAATATTGCACAAAGGTTTGACTATAACTCAGGGGCTGTTTGCAACGGGCATGCTGAATCCCAGCAATTATTAACCTGGCCAAAGTCAAAAAGTAAGCTAATCAGGGGAGCTATTATTCCAAAAGCATAGGGTTTCAGTTTTGCAAGAGAAAAAAATTCTGGAGATCTACTGTACAACAAGGTGCACACAATTAACATTACTGCGTGCCTAAAAATGGCCAAGGTGGTCCATTTCATGTGTTTTTGTTACAATAAAAATAAATAAAATTTAAATTTCTAAATTAAAAGAAATATATAACAATGTATATAGGCACTAATATTTAATGTACTAATTAAACTGAATTTCCTATCACAAAAAGAGAGAGAGAAAGTGAACACGCTAGCTAGCTGATTTCAAGCTCCTCTTTAAGTTCCAAACAAAACAGATAAGGAGAAAAAATTAAGGCTGGAAAACCCAAACTGGTTTACTTTCTGCTACAATCCACTGATACTTACATGGCAGTGTCAGCATTTTCACTTCATAAATCTTCTTGGTAACTTCCAGAAAGGTGATTCAAAGCTACCAGGATGACTACCCCAGAGCAGGCGGGGATGGGATGACGTCTGCCCCTGCCTTGAGTTAGACCCTTATCACCTCCTCTGCCCAGGCCTTCTGCAGAGAGTAAGACTGATGCATCCCATCGTGGCTCAGGTGCCCGATGGAGCCACCACAGTAATTAGGCGTTGTGTTCTGGTTTTGACTAGCTTACAGAACTTTAGACTAGCATGTGAGTGGGCTCCCAGTCTAGGAATTACCATTTTCTGTTCAACCAGCCCTTCTGTATTAGTTGCTGGGGCTGCCTTAACAAAGTACACATAATGAGTGGTTTAAAACAACAGACTCTTATTGCCTTGCCGAGGTTCTGACGGCCAGAAGTCCAAAATCAGGGCATCGGTGGACTCCGTTCCTCCCGAAGGCTCATTCCAATACTCCAGTTTCTGTGTTCACACGGCCTCCTTCTTATAACAGTACCAGTCACCGTACGTCATACATGAGGGACGCACCTTACTGCAAAATGACCTCATCTTAACTAAATACATCTGTACAGACCTGTTTCCAAATAAGATCACATTTTGAGGTACTGGGGGTTAGGATTTCAACATTTCACGATTCAACCTGAAACAGCTTCTCAAAAGATGACCACCAACCAGCAGAATCAGCATCACCTGGGAATTTGTTTAAAATGACAATTTTCAGAGCCACTAAATCAGAAACTCTGGAAGTACACCCAAAAAACGTATATTTTAACAGGCTTTCCAGAAGATTCTGATGCACGCTGAGGTTTCAGAACCACTGTGTTAAACCACATTGCCCATTTTTTAAAAAATCATTTTCGAGGCTCCTGGTGGCTCGGTTGGTTAGCCATCCGGCTTCAGTTCAGGTCATGATCTCACAGTTCGTGAGTTTGAGCCCCGCATCAGGCTCTGTGCTGACAGCTCAGAGCCTGGGGCCTGCTTCGGATTCTGTGTCTCCCTCTCTCTCTGCTCCTCCCCTGCTCATGCTCTGTCTCTGTCTCCATCTTTGTCTCTCTCTCTCAAATAAATAAACATTTAAAAAAATTTTTAAAATAAATCATTTTCAATGATTTTGCGTGTGACGTTCGATGACACCAAGTGTGCATCTTGCCTTTCTGGGCTGCCTCTGACTATACCTATCACACACTGCTTCCCCCACAGTGGTGACCAACTAATACTGCTGTGATAAAACAGACTGGAGTCTCAGGTCATAGGTCACATGTGGCCCTCAGACAGGTTTTATTTTTGTTTGTTATGACTACTGTGAGCTGCCAACATTAAAAGCCTAGGTTACAGACTTTTCTTGGAAAAAAAGTTGCAAGATTTGGCAACACAAGATCCAACATTCCACGTGGCAACAATCAACTGATTGGTGGCTGCCCACAGAGGTGAGGCATCAGGGTTCTGGCTGAGTCACAGTCCCCACTATTCCCGATGCCTGACCAACCGCGAGGCTCCATGCACATGATACCTGCTCACATATCCCCCCTCCCTGGCCTCTGCGATTGGGCTTGAACCATATCTGGCCAGAGGAGAGTTAGGGAGAAAAATGCATCACCATCCACAGCCTGAAATACTTAGCTGTTTCTAAGCGGCAAGTTTAGGAATGAAATTCTAGAAGCTGGTGGCTCTGATCAGCACTGACTTTAAGTTTTGAGAGCTTAGCTTCCCTTTCTACCAGGTAACAGAAGTTATGAAGTGACTCAAACACTGATGATCAAAGTTTTAAAGTGGCTTGCCCATGCAACAATGCAGGGTGAGTAACAGCACAGTAAGAAGAGAGTTTCGTATTGGCATGGCTTCATTAGGGGACAGTGGGACACAGAGGACATGAAACCTAGATGAGACATCACTTAACGCCTTTGTGTGCCTGCTGTGCTGAGCAGATCAGCTATGAAACAAATGATTCTTCCCCAGTAAAACAACTGGAGAAGCTATTATTTAAAGCTACTTTCAAGGCTTATAAAATTCTTTTATATATATACAAACACACACACACACACACACATTTTAGAGGGGGAGTGGCAGAGGGGGAGAGGGAGACAGGGAGAGAGAGAGAGAGAGAGAGACAAAGAGAGAGAGAGAGAGAGAGAGAGAGAGAGAGAGAATCTCAAGTAGGCTCCGCTCTCAGTGTGGATGGAGCCCGATGTGGGGCTCAATCCTATGACGCTGGGATCATGACCTGAGCCAAAACTCAATCGAATCAGCCACCCAGGCGTCCCATGGCTTACAAAATTGTTTAAGAGCAGATCCTGGGCTAGGATTTGACAACTTTGCCTTTGACACAGACACCAAATAGTTTCTTTACAAAGGACAGAAAAGATGCCATTTCTGTACCTCACCCAGGTCATGGGAGGCAGTTTGCGAAAAGGGGAACTGAGTGGTGGTTTGGGGTCTCTTCACCCCAGCTGTACAGATGGGCCTGGAGTTTGCAAGTGACAACTCACACATACAAGTGGAGTCAGGGACAAGTTTTCAAGGAGGGAGCAAGCTTCACAGAAAGCCTGAACGGAAGGGCTACTTACCTGGGAGATCATCCCAAAGCAATCAATCGGATAAATACATTCACCGAAAGACTATTGAAGCAGAAGATTCAGCCAAGTAGCCACTATCATGTCACACGGCTCTTTTCTCACAAATTCTTAAAGTTGATTCTCTCCTAAGCCACCCTATACCTCAGCATTCTTAAGAAAGAAAAGAGGGGCTGTAATATGTCACTGATGGCTAATCTTCCCTTAAAGTTATTAGAATTTAGAACAACGATAATTTCCTCAAAGACAAAGATGGCTGTGTCTTCCGGGCGGACCTAATGTTTTGAAGAATCTATTAAAAATTAAAATACTTCTTCACAGCAAAGTACATATACAAATGGGGCAGGCTTGTGATACTTAAACATGGGTTACACTTTCCCTCTGACTGTGTCAGTCAGGGTTCTCCAGAGAAACAAAACCAGTAGGAGACACATATGAGTACATGGAGAGAGAAGGGATTCGTTCTAAGGAATTGGCTCACATAATCATGGAGACTGACAAGTCTTCAGATCTGCAGGGTGAGTGGACGGGACCCAGCTAGGGACCCAGGACAGCCAATGGTTCAATCCACTCCTAAGGCAGGAAAAAGCCAATGTCCTAGGCTCCAAGGAATGCCCTCTTACTCAGGGTAAGGTTCCATTTAGTTCTATTGAGGCCCTCAACTGATTGGATGAGGCCCACCCACCCAGGAGAAGGCAACTGGTTTCATTCAGTCTACAGATTCAAATGGTAATCTTATCCAGCACCACCCTCACAGACACAACCCAGAATTATACTGGATCAAATGTCTCCCGACACCCCAACTGACACATAAAAGTCACTGACACTTGCCAGTGCGGGCAGAGCAACTGGGACTCCCATCCTTTGCTGAAGGGACTGCTATCCGGTGCAGCTGCTTCAGGAAACAGCTCAGCACTTTCTTAGAAAGTTAAACACGCAGTTATGTGTGACACAGCAATCCCACTCACGGCTCGTGGGTATTTACCCAAAAGAAATGAAAACTTAAGTTCGTACAGCAGCTTGCAAGTGAATTTTTATAGCAGCTCTGTTCACCATCACCAAATACCAGCAACAACCCAAATGTTTTTCCGGGGGTAAATGGACAGACAAGCATCCACGCAGAATACCACTCAGCAGTAAAAGAGAGCAAAGCACCCATGTATGAAACTGAAAAGTAATGTGCTGAGTGAAAGAAGTCTCAAAAGACTGAATATTGTCCAATTCTATTTATGGGACACGTTTGAGAAGACAGAACAGCTCAGCGGTGGCCAGGAGGTAGGGGGGCGGAAGGTGTGTGTGACTCTATAGGAGTAAGACAAGGAAGACTGCGGGGTAATGGGACTGTGTTGAATCCTGATTTGGGTGGTGGTTACACAAATCTAAACATGTGTTAACTTCCACAACCCTCCCCCGACATCAAATTTACCGTTACGAGATTTTTTAAATTGTGAAAATCAAATGGTAAAAAAAACAAAAAAAACAAAAAAAACCTATATATCACCCAATTTATGCATAGGATAAATGCCTAACGGGAAATGTCTACGGGATGGGGTCAAGCTGAATCCAGAATGTGCACGGGCAGGTGGGAGCCAGAAGGGTTCAGCCAGCAGCCAACAGTTCAGTGTATAGAGAAGATAAGACACATTCCTGAGTCACTGCATACAACCTTGGAATTCTCTGAAAAGGCAAAACAGCTGTGATTTGTAATGTTTTTTTCCCCCCAGGAATTTTGTATTCATGGTCTCTTACAACAGCCTAAAGAGAGGAAATGCAGGCTTATGGATGGTCAAGGACTGGCCTGGATTTTGATCTCAGTTCCATCTGGTTCTCGAGAGTCACCACATGAAACTGCAGCGAGGATTACACTCTGACTCCTCTCTTTTCTCTGCTGTCCCCAGCAGGGCCCCTTAATCCCCTATGTTCTTAAGGCCCTGCTCTTCCTTAAAGCAGGAGTTTTCCATGGAGAGAAGGGGGATATTTTGTCCCCTAGGAGACATGTGGCATTGTGCGCAGGTGGGTTTAGTTGTCACAGACAGTGGGCAGGGTGCTACTGGCATCTACTGGGCAGATGCCAGAGATGCGGCTAAACACCTTACAATGCACAGGGCAAGCCCCTGAAACAGAATTATCCAGCCCCAAATGTCTCTAGGGCAGAGGTTGGGATCTTCTGTTTGAACAGAAGGAAGGAAACATGTTCACGGCTCACTGTGCTAAGTATTGTCAAATTCTTAACTCTCATATTTCCTCAAGACCCTGCTGAGATAGCTATTATTAACCCCAATTTCTAGTTAAGAAGGTTGCTGCTCAGACCCACTAAAATACAGTGCCCCTACACCAGAGACAGATGAGAATCTGTGGGCAGCCCCAGGCCCCTCTGATGGCAAAGCCCAGGGAGCCTAGAGTATGATGCCCTCAGGGCTAGGCTGGGCCCTCCATAAACCTCTTTCCTTCCATCCCTTCTGGTCTAGAAATCGCCTCCTAGCCCTAACTGGTCTGCAAACAGGGGGAGCTGTTTGGCTGGCCCAGGGCAGATGTGAATTCGGGAGGACCCAGGAAACGAGTGGAACCTGGCATCACGGAGAACCACCCAGGACTGTTTGTCCCTTTGTCTTCTGCTCCATCCATGGCTCCTGCCCTCACCTCCATGGGAGCAGCCCAGAGACATCAGAGGCATTCCCAGCCAGGCTCTCTTAGGGAGCTTCCTACCCCCCACCCCTGCCTCCTCCAGCCTGTCTCTTCAGCAGGAGAGGAGTGGGGCCCTCAAGCAGGGGCCTGGGAACAGACAGATACAACACAGAACAACAGGCTGAGATCAGTTTCCCACAATAACATCCTACAGGCAGGGCCTGCCTAAGAAAATAAGCAAAATGCTTTAAAAACAAGTCCTATAATCACCTCCGGCTCAATTTTACCCTTTTATACAATCAGTGTTGACGATTCCAACAGCTGAAAATGGCGGTGGGGGGTTAAAATCAAGGGAGGTGGAAGAGAAGTAGAAAAACAGAGGGAAGGCAGAGGAACAGCGAGAGGAGAAAAAGAACATAAGCTTAAAGTTTATCATAAAACTCAGCAGACGGATGGCCTCATGACACAGGAAGAGGAGCCCCAAGATTTGGGGGCCTCTTTGCAAGTCGGGCAGGACCACATTCACGGCAGCTGCTCTTCAGCGTCATTCTAGGAAACCGCAGCCAGGCCTCAGGGCAGGCGGTTCACGCTTGTTCTCGAACTAGGCAAAGCGGAGTTATTTCCTGAGGCTCAGCGCTCGCCCCCGAGCTGTCCAGCTGCAGGGACGCCAAGGGCTGACCTCGACCCACTCTGATCCCCACCCCATGCCTCCTTGGCCCAGCCACAGCCACGAAGGCGGCACTCACAGTTCTAAAATGAGGATGACGTCCGTCTTATTCTCATAAACCTCATGGAGGGTGATGACGTTGGGGTGCTGGATCTCTTTCAGGATGCTGACCTCCCGCTCGATGTCCTCGCGGCTCACGCCCCGCCGGCTGGATTTCGTCCTCCTCTTCTTGATAAACTTGGCGGCATATTGCAGACCAGTGCTTTTCTCCCGGCATTTCTTCACGACTGCAAACTGCCCACTGGAGACAGAGGAGGAGAGGTTACAGGTCATTTCTTTATTGCTCACTGGAAAGGAGAGGATTTGAGCAAGGATGTGGCACGGGGGAGGAGGGGCTGTGGAACTGCGAGGAGGAAAGTCCACAGTGTGGGAAATTAACAAATTAAGCAGGCATATTTCTTATGACATTTTGGTTTCATTGAACCTGTTTCTTTATGAATAAAGTTGCAAGCAATACAAATTCTTTTCTTGAACTATATTTTATTGAATGGGTTAATAATGTGCTTTTCTGTGCTTCCTCCCTCCCTCCCGTTTCAGATTCTGGGATAGCAGGAAGGAGCTCCCCGACCTGACCTCCTTCTGACAAGCCTTCTCCTGTATGGCTACGAAAACAAGGGATCAAGACGGGGGAACTGAGAGAAAAATACATAGGGCCCTGCTTTCAATGACATATTTCTAGGACCAGTATTTATCAGTTGAAACATCCAGAACAACAACAATGAAAG
Organism: Acinonyx jubatus; assembly: GCF_027475565.1. NCBI lineage: Eukaryota > Metazoa > Chordata > Mammalia > Carnivora > Felidae > Acinonyx > Acinonyx jubatus. Next base: position 65,307,734 of record NC_069391.1, read on the forward strand.
CTATGTATTTGTTCACACTTCAGGGATTGATAAGCCATATATACTTAACATTTGTTGGTGGCTTTTCCAGCATCACACACTTCCCTCCTTTCCCAAAAATATCTATAACTAGGGACCCTGCACTTCTGGGGAAGCTGACTCTACCCCCATATATAGATATGCATAGGGTGACTGAGGTTAAGCCAATCAGTGTACTATATCTTCCTGACTCCACTGACAGGCACACGACCTAAGTAAGACCTTTTGGAGGATGCAGAGACAAAGACCTTTTCTGAGACTCTCTTCTGGATGTTAACACTTAACTATATGACCCCAAAAGCCACTTCCAGCCATCTCAGGACTTCAGGAGGAGGTCCACTCTTGGTTTAAAGCCAACCATTGCAGAGGCAGAGCCAGTAGAAGAAAAGAAACCAGATTTGTGGTAACACTGTGAAATGGCTGGATCAACCCTACCCTGAAAGCCATCTGCCCCTGGATTTTTCAGTAACAGAAGCCAATAAATTCTCTTTACTGCTAATGCCAGTTTGATCTGGGTTTTCAATTTCTTGCAGAGGAAAGCATCCTATCGATATATCCTATGCCACAGCATGTAACCAGAGCCTCCTGCCTATATATAAAAGAGTGCAATAACAGGGGCGCCTGGGTGGCTCAGTCGGTTAAGCGTCCAACTTTGATTCAGGTCATGATCTCTCAGTTCGTGAGTTCAAGCCCCGTGTCAGGCTTTGTGCTGACAGCTCAAAGCCTGGAGCCTGGTGCCTGCTTCAGATTCTGTGTCTCCCTCTCTCTCTGCCCCTCCCCTCCTCTCCCCCGTCTCTCTCTCTCAAACAAATAAACATTAAAAAAAAGAAAAACATAAAAAAAGAGTACAATAACAGAACTTAACATAAAATAATAAAATAAACACATAAGCAGGTAAAGTCTTGAGAGGTAAGTAAGCTACCCTGAAAGTAACACAAACACAATACGCACACACAACACAACACAAAACCCCTTCCCGTGTCAAAGCTGGCACCCACACTTCTTCCCCAGAGCCCACCCATGACAGGATCTGTGTATTTCTTGGCAGGTGCTGGTGAATTGATATGTAGAAAACTGTCACAGTTACTTTTCACTAGCTTTATTCTCACATGAAGACAAAAGAGAGAGAGAAAATCAAATTAACAGTAACATTTCAATGGTAAAGAAGGGACACTTTACGTTACTCATTTACTTTAGCAGCAGAGGTCAGCGAAGGAAAACACGTAGTAAAGGATTATTTTTATACCACTGCCAAATTTTTGCATGACAGGTTATTAATACTCTCTCTCCCCCCGCAGCAGAAGAGCAGAGAGGCTGAAGAATAAATCACACCAGAGAGCTAGCACCAACTGCCTGTAAACTCACGACCCTAAAGAGCCATGGGATCTATTATGACTTTATTACAACATTTTCTGGGTTTTCTGAAGAGTAAAGAATTGGGCCTCTCTCTCTTGGAGGGTGGAGGTGAGCAGCAGAGATGGGACTTATGAGGAAAAAAAAAAAAAAAACCAACAAAACAGCTTGACTATAAAACACCCCTCTCCCAACCGAGTACCCCCGAAGAGGTCCCCGGATGCAGGGCGGGACAGTGCCCTGGCCCAACCCAGGACCTCCAACCCACAGGCAGCTCGTGCTTCCTGGGGCTGGGCCTGTGCGTGCCTCTCACACGGTCACTGCGACTTTTCTCAGGGGCGGTCAAGATTCAAGGTGGACTCATTGGTCTGAATCATGGTGCTTTAAAAAACAAAACCAAAAAGCCAGGCAAGCCACAAAGAACTTAAATGCGAGCCTAAATTCAAAGACTATTCCAAATGTGTTTTTAGTGCCAAATGTTCATGGTGACCTTTTCCCCTTTTTAAAAAAAAAAAAACTTTCTTTTAACGTTTATTTATTATTGAGAGACAGACACAGAGTGCCAGCAGGGAAGAGGTAGAGAGAGGGGGCGACAGAGAATTTGAAGTAGGCTCCAGGCTCTGAACTCACAGAGCCTGACGCAGGGCTCGAACTCACAAACCGAGATCATCACCTGAGCCGAAGTTGGCCGCTTAACCAACTGAGCCACCCAGGCGCCCCGACCTTTCCCCTTTTAACTATGGGAAGGTGAAAACATCAAGGCCCGCCCACGCTAGTGACTGGGCCAAGGTGAGGCACTCAGAAATCCTCACGTCAAGGCCAGGAGTGTGTGAACAGGCCTAAGCTGACCGCGCTGCCCCCATCTGCAGCGACATATCTGGAACCTACTCCCTCACGGGACAATTGATCCCTCACTCACACTTCTGGGTCCCCTGAGGGGAAAGCAGGCAGAGATAAAGGCCAGAGGGTGGGAAAGGACCCCCACCCAAGAGAAGATGTGATTTTAGTGCCCACGGCCGCGGCCAGTGTCCTGACTAACCTTGGCTGCAGGTGGTTGAGAGGGTGTGAACTAATTTTGAGGACCACTCTTCTAGACTCATCTCAATGCTATCTCTTTAAAGACACTTTTCCTATTTATCTCCAACTACCCAACCTTTGCCCCCACCCACTCCCACCATGCTCCGAATGGTGATTTCTCCTGCACCTGAGTCCACGGAGCACCTCTGATGCTTTCTGCCTGTTTCTTGCCCATTTCCACCCTTCCCAAGAGGGCAATTCCATGAGAACAGAGGCCTGTCTGGCAGACATCTCGTCCCCCGAGGCAGGGGATGCAGAGCTCCTCCAGGAGTTCACGCAGGATGCTTATGTGCTGCTCTTGACCTCTGAGTCTAGAATCCTAAAAACCCGAGGCATTACCTGAAGACGCTTGCCTATAATTCGGCAGAATTGTGTGGGGCTGGGAGCACAGGCTGCCTGTCTGAGCTGGTTCCCCAACTACTAGTTGTATTAACTGTGGGCTTACATCTGACTTAACACTCTCTGCCTCAGTGTCCTTATCTGCCAACTGGGTAGAATAATAGCGCCTATCTGGGAGGGTTGTTGGGTGGAAAGGAAGGATTAAATGAGCCTATAGATCATGGAAAGTGGTTAGAACAGTGCCTGGCAGGGGTGCCTGGGTGGCTCAGTCAGTTAAGCATCTAACTTCGGCTCAGGTCATGATCTCACAGTCCGTGGGTTCGAGCCCCGCGTCGGGCTCTGTGCTGACAGCTCAGAGCCTGGAGCCTGCTTCGGATTCTGTGTCTCCCTCTCTCTGCCCCTCTCCCACTCATGCTCTCTCTCTCTCTCTCTCTCTCTCTCAAAAATAAATAAAAACATTAAAAAAAATTTTTTTTAAGAACACTATCAGGGAGCCTCAGTGGCTCATTTGGTTAAATGTACAACTTTGGTTCAGGTCATGATCTCCCAGTTCATGGATTTGAGCCCTGCATCGGGCTCTGTGCTGACAGCTCAGAGCCTGGAGCCTGCTTCAGATTCTGTGTCTCCCTCTCTCTCTGCCCCTCCACTCATGCTCTGTCTCTCTCTCGCTCTCTCTCAAAAATACATAAACATTAAAAAAAAAAATTAAGAACAGCGCCTGGCAGTATTAAGTCTTCAATAACTGTTTTCTATTATTAACCTTCGACAACTGGTGCTACTGTCATGGGCTTACGGTTTGTGCTTAAAAGCCCAAAGTGTCACTGGTGCTGCCTTCAAAGTATCACCTCTCATGGTGCCTTGGCTAGCCCGAGACCCTCTCAGAGGTGAAACATTCTCTCCTTGACCAAACGCTAGCCAGGCTCCTCTAAGCCCTCTGCTCAGTGACACCCCCAGCTTGGCCTATAAAGACTTGAACAAACATTAACATACTCAAGGCTGCATCCCTGAGATGACTCTAGCCCCCCCCTTAAAGTGCCTGCCGGAGAAAACGCAAGGCTTCCAAAAGAACTGACCATTTCTTCCAGAGGACATCTGACGATAGGGCTCCGGTCTCCAGCGTTGGTTTGGGGGGGGGGGGGAGGGGTTTCACATGGATCAACCCCCCTTCAGCTATTTGTAAGTTTTCACTGCCCTGACTGTCCTGAGCCCCTGCTCACCCCCTCTCCAACCCCTCATTCTCCCTTTAAAACACCCAGTCAGTCACCTCTGCACAAACCAAAGTTTGTGCACGTCACACTGGACCCTTCCCTTTTGTGACAGTACGTTACTGATTAAAATTGGTCCTTTCCACTTTACCCAGTGTCCGGCTTTGTTCATCTGTGACAAGAGGACACATTGGGGAAGTAGGCATGGTCTGGCCGGCCCTGGTCCTGGCTTACGTGGCTCTGAGGGCCACCCCCACCCCCAATCTCCAGGCTTCTCTCTGAAAGCTCAACCTTCTTACCCTCTGGGCTGAGGCAGTGTTCCCTATTTTAATGATTTGCAATTCACCATGAAAATGTATGTTTTAAAAAACAAAAGAAACAAACACGACAAAGTATCGCCTCTCAAAACTGCTGAGGGAAGAGAGCCCTAAAAAGAAAATGAACAGCACAACAGGGCCGTACTGTGTTTAAGTGTGTAAAACTATGGGCAAACCTGGCACCTGGCTTCATCCTCCAAACACAGCATCCCTGCTGTCCCCACCCCCGCCCCACGTGGAGGGCGAGCTGCTGCCCACAGCAGCCTGGGAAACTGAGTCACAGCTGAGCGAGGGCAGGCAGGAGGCCCACGCGAGGCTACTGCGCCTTAGTGTGTGCTCGGTAACTCGTGCCCGGAGCTTTCACAGATCTCCTCCGGCAGGGAGCAAACGGAAGCCAGACCTCTCGGAGAAGAAATTCTTTTCTAAACACTGTAATTTGCTTCATGAGGACTAATTCGAACTGGACTGGCAGTTAACGGCTGCTCCTGACCTCTCTCCTTCCTGGGCAGCTGGCCTGAGGGCTGTGGCAGCCCTCAGCAGGGCAGCACACCAGCTGCCACACCCACTCTGGGCGGGGGGGGGGGGGGGGGGGGACAGTTTCTCTTCTCCAATCCCCCTCCCCCAATAAAACAACTGAAAAAAAGGACTCATTTGGGCTTTTTTGGGCCAGGGCTTCTCAATCATGGGATCCCAGAGAAACAACCTGATAACAGCTGCCGGGGTGAGCTCTGGGCAGGGAGGAAAGTAAATGCACACAAAGGAGCAAGGCCACCTGCGTCGCCCGTCGGGGGTGGGTGTGGGGGTCCATGGCCTGAGCTCCAGCTTCCCTCCTGTTACAAACCCCGAAGGCTCCTCCGTGACTGACAGCCCCACAGACGGCTGCAGCGATGGTCAGTGGGTGGTAGAAAATCAGTGCGTACCTGCACATTTAAATTGACAAAACAGAATACGGGTTGATCCTCGCTTTTAGCGGGATCCATATTTGCAAATTCACCTACTTGCTAAAATGCACGCATAACTGCATAATCAACACTTGGCAGTGCGTTCACGGTCATTTGTGGATCTGAGGTGCCCGACGTGAACATTCCCAGCTGAGGCAGATCAAGGGGACATTCCGCCTTCCGTCTCAGCTTCTGTACCATGTACACATGTCCTCTTAACGGTCTGTTTAGTGCCATGTCTTTGCATTTCTGCTTATTGTTGGTGATATCGCTATTTAAAATCAGCCCCGAAGTGTGAAGTCCACTGTTCACAGGCACAGAGGCTGTGATGGCCTTACGGAGAAAACATGTGCCACATAGATAAGCTTTGTTTGGGCAGGAGTATCAGCGCTGTTGGCCATGAGTCCAATGTTAATGAATCAACAATACATATTACAGAAGTCCCTTTAGCAGAAACACATGGAAAACAAGGTTGTGCACTGATCTGATGACAGAAATGCTATGACCAGAGGCTCACAGAAACTTAACCCTGTATTTTCTCTAGAACAAATGGGTCAGTATTCGCTAATTCAGTGATTGTGGTAAAGTCGCAAAATATCACTACACCGCAAATAATGAGAATCCGACTGGATGTTGTTTTTAAAAAATGTATTGGGGTGCCTGGGTGGTTTAGTCAGTTGAGCATCCAACTCTTGATTTTTACTCATATCATGATCCCAGGGTTGTGAGATTGAACCTCGTGTCAGGCTCTGTGTTAAGTGTGGAACCTGCTTAGGATTCTCTCTCTCTCTCTCTCTCTCTCTCTCTCTCTCTCTCTCTCCTCCCTCTGCTCCTCTCCCCCCCATGCATGCTCTCTCTCTCTCCCAAAATAAATAAATAAATAAACAAATGGATAAAATAAAAATATACTAATATTCTCTGTCACCTAATAACAGAACAGCCATCCAAATTCATTTTGACATAAACACTTTCAATTAAATGTAATAAACATGTATTAACTACCAATGGCCAGACTATACAAAACCAATGAGACACATCCCTACTTTAAAGAGTTTGATACTAAAAAAAATTTTTTGATTCAAAAATAATCACAGATTTTATTAAAAGGAGACAACTTTGAATAAAAGGAGCAAAACTTCAGAAAGAACAACTTGACATCTAATGTCTTTGACTCACTGGTATATCTAATCGAATCACCTTGTAGTCACTCGAAGAACTACAACCAGAATTCTATGCAAGGAGCTTTACACATAATTACCTTATTCATTATCACAACCCTATGAGAGTCATATCATCATCAACTCTTCCGTCAAGGAAAGAACCAAGCCTTAGAGCGATTTTTTTTCTACTCCCCTCAAATCTTTCAAGCAAGTAAGTGCCACACTTGAGAGGTGAATCCCAAGCGTGTTTGCCTCCAACACTCTATCCCCTGAACCTCGCTGCTGCCCTGGGCTTGTGTCCATTTTGTTTGAAAGACAGGCCACCCCCCTGTGAAGTTACAGACAGGTCTAGAAATCATTCTAGGAAAGGGCTCTGGGAACGGGAGGCACAAGAAAGGAGGATTGTGGTTAAATACGTTTGGGGAGTGTGGCCTTCTCCTCCCCACTGAAAACTCATTAAGTGTTTTAACCAATGAAAACCACTATTTTAACATGCTCTGAAGTTCTCTGCAATAGAAAGCAACTCGTGTTTGTGTGTGTGCTTCAGAAGCACTATACTAACAATTAGCAAGAACCACAGAAGGTTCTCAAGGTCAGCACACAAGGATGGCAGGCACACATTTGTGAAGCAGGTGGGTTCTGATAGGTCCATGTAGTGCATTAAAAATAAAGCTGGTGAACTTTGTTTAATTGAGTCGGGTTTGATTTGCAAATTCATTTGTCCGTGGGAGTTTTGCTCACTTGGGGAAAGATGACATCAATGTACAATGACAGAAGCGTCACATTCAGAATGGAGAAAGAGCAACCCGGCCCCACGTGACGATGTGTTCTCTCCCCACAAACTGGGCACCTAGCCCAGGATCTAACATTTTCCTTGTTGACCTTGATCTAGATACCACATTAGAACAAGTTCCCACCTGGGAAGGGGGGCGCAGACTTTTTTTTTTAAGTGGCTAAAACAGGGGCACCTGGGTGGCTTAGTTAGGTCAGCAACCAACTCTTGATCTCGACTCAGGTCATGAACTCACAGTTTCTGGGACTGAGCCCCACATGGAGCTCTGCACTGACCGGGAGCCTCTTGAGATTCTCTCTCTCCCTCTCTCTCTCTCTCTGCCTCTCCCTCACTCCTGTGCGCACTCTCTCTCAAAGATAAATAAATATTTGAAAAAAAAATACAGTGGCTAAACCAGCATACAAATTTTTCTTTGATTTTAAATATGTTTCTTCCCAGTATATGTTATTTAAAACATTCTTTATGGTAACTATTGCTGTGAATTCCCTCTATTAATGCTGTAAATAGATCTGGTTTCAATACAACGGATGATAAGCTCCATCTCTCCCTCCTACCAAATCTTTGCAATAAGATTTCTTTTTTCTCTCTTTCTTTTTTTTAATGTTTATTTATTTTTGAGAGAGGAAGACAGAGTGCCAGTAGCGGGGGGGGGGGGGGGGGCCAGGGGGGGCGGGGCAGAGAGAGGGAGACACAGAATCCGAAGCAGGCTCCACGCTCCGAGCTGTCAGCACAGGGCCTGACACGGGGCTCAAACCCACAAACTATGAGATCACGACCTGAGCTGAAGTTGGATGCTTAACTGACTGAGCCACCCAGGCGCCCCTGCAACAAGGTTTCTAATTAAGGCAAAATATTTTCTACTTTTCAGTTCATGTATCAACCTCAGCACAATTTTAGTGCTGGCTTATGGGTCATTTGTTTTTCTTGAAGAGCTGTATTGAGAGAGTGGTAGTGGCTTGAATCCTGCCTGAACACTGGAATCACAGGTCTTAAATAAGAGATGAGGTGACAGAAATTATTTTTCAAGGATGAGTTAACATTTATGGCAGGAGAAAAGACCCCAAAGCGTTTACAGACTAATGGGAGAGACAAGCACGTAACACCAGAATACGGGAAGGGCCATAAAAAAGGACGTGGCCACTCTGAACCACCCCAGGGGAGAGTGTGAGGTCAGGAGGCCCAGGCTGTGTCCTGAAGGTTGAGCGCCAGCCAAGGGGTGAAGAAAGCATGTGTGGAGGAACAGTGTCCAGGAGGAGAAAACAGGAGCTGAGTCAGGGAGGCAGGAAAGAGCCTGCTTCGTATTTCTGAGAGATGAGGCAATGGTGGAGAAGTGGGCAGGCCCCACAAACTGGGCCATGCCCAGGATACAACAATGCCAGCCCTAACTTTGCCAACACCGTGGGAAAGCAGTGACCTCTCTGAGCCTCAGTTTCCCCATCTATGTGAGGGTAATGACAACACAAAATGAGGCCATGCATGTGAGTGTAAGCTGGGTTCTCGAACCACATCGTGCTGGTGTAAAGGATGAAAAGTAACAAGATGTCTCAGCTTCATACTTCTCAAAGGAGCCCAGAAGGCATTGTTTCAGCAGCTGAAAAGCAGCACCAAATTTCTTCTTGGCATTTTTCTATGCAACAACTGTGCAATCTAAGTACTAAATCTCTACGCCTTTTTTCTCCTGTTTAGGACTCAACCATTCTGGATGAGGCCTATTTGATTTGTTCCCTTTGGCCCCCAAAGGACCTTGTGGCTTTGCTTTGATGCTGAAGTTTTTGTCTGTGGCAAAGCAGTAGGAAGCAAACCACCCTTTGCGAACATGGCCTCGGTCAAACATGGCCGAAGATGGCCTTCCAGCTCACGTGCTCTCCCGCAGTGTGACCTTGTCTCTCCCTATCATGAGGTGGATTCTCATCCTTGTTCCCTGGAATCTGAGCCTTGTTTGACCAATAGAATGCAGGAGAAATGATTCTGGGACTTCTTCCTGGTTCTCAGAGCACACACTCTTGGGTGCTCCCACTTGGAACCCCGCCACGATACTGGGAGAAGCCCGGGCTGTGTGGAGAGGCCACGTGGAGGTGTTCCCATCAACAGCTCCCTCTGAGCTGACAGCAGCTTTAACAGGCTGGCCAAGTGAGTGGCTATTGAACATCTGGCTCATTGAGTCTTCAGATGGTAGGGCACCTGGGTGGCTCAGTCAGGTAAGCATCCGACTTCGGCTGAAGTCATGATCTTGCAGTTTGTGAGTTCAAGCCCTGCGTCGGGCTCTGTGCTGACAGCTCAGAGCCTGGAGCCTGCTTCAGATTCTGTGTCTCCCTCTTTCTCTGTTCCTCCCCTGATCATGCTCCGTTTCTCTGTCTCTCAAAAATGAATAAATATTTTAAAAAATTAAAAAAAAAAAGTCTTCAGATGGCTCCAGCCCCACCCCACCACTTAGTGCAACCTCATGAGAGACCCCAAGCAGGAATGCTCAGGCAAGCCACAGAAGCGTGAGAGATCATAGCGAATTGCTGGTTTATGCTTCCACGTTTTTTTTTTTTTTTTTGGGGGGGGGTTGTTACACAGCAACGGACAGGTGGAACAGCCAATAAAATATTTCGGATGGTGGGTTTGGCCCATGACCTGGAAAGCCATGTGGAGGAAGGATTCAATACTGGGGGTGAGAGGCCAGCAAGTGACCAGGATCCCAGACCAGCCTAACGGGAAGGCATGGGAAGGCACAAGAAGGCCCAGGCCATGCTGAGCGCAGGCCCCACCCTGAAACACAGAACCTACTGACCCGACAAGACTCAGTGCACACACCGCTCCCTCATGTCCACGTGCCCAGGGAATTCCCACGGTGACGCCACCTGGAGATGAGCGCATGTGAGGAGAAAGCACGCTGCCCTGCCCGGTGGAAGCCTCCCCTTCCATCCCAGCCCACCAGTGCCCAGATTTCAGCAGATGATGACAGCTAACCCATCCGGGGACCGCATACTTCCGCACCAAGTTCAATTCCCTTGGAAGGCTTCTGGGTGCAGCCCACACTCCGAACTGCCTCTTTCTGCCCTTTGAGAAGCTGCACACAACAGGCAGGCAAAACACTTTTTAGAAAAATTCAAAGCTGGTGATGATGCTGCTGATGAGGATGGTGAGGGTGATCAAAAACACACAACCCCTCAAAAACTATTTGACATTGCTACCGGGGCTCGGTCAAAATGGCACATGATTGGAAGAACGGGGTTCCCCCAGCCAATGAGAAAGCAGCGCAGGTTGCCAGGGTACCGACAGGGGAGGGGCAGAGTTTACCAAGGGCATAAACACCAGCATGTCGCCCCGGGAACCAGAGCAACACAGGAGTCAGGAGTGAGATGCAGAACGCAAGGTGACGCCTACGGGCGGCCAGGAGATGTAAAAGCAATGCAGCGGGAGGAGGCCCAGGGCAGAGAGTGGACCCCTTGGGAGAGCACCCTCCTGGAAGCCAGGACCACACAGAGAAACCCACGCCCAGGAGAAGACGGCAAAAGCCTGGACCCAAGGCAAGGGTGGCCAAGGATCTGGCTTCTAGCAGCACGGTGCTGCCGGTGGGTCAAAGAAGCCAGCGTATCGGGTGGCTCGAGCAGCCTCCTTATAATTAAGGAGTTAGCAACCCCAAGCGGGTGAGGACTCAGAAATAAGGAAGATTAGAAAGTCAGCAGTGCATGTTTTTACTCACCCCATTTGTCCCTAGGACACCTCTCTGGACAGGGAAGGTCTGAGATCCATCTGGAAGAGCGTTTCTCAAATCAAGAGATGCTACTCGGAGAAAGGGTTTCACAGCCAAGCAGGTGAGGGAAAACTGTGTGAAGACAGTCCCACAGGTCTGTACGAAAAGACTCAGCTGACTGCTGTCTCCAAGAGGGGGTATACAGCATTCAACGTTTCAGAGGCTTTCGGTCAATAACCACAAAACCCTTTTGTGATTGTTTTGTTTGTTTTTGTTGTTGTTTTTGTTTTGTTTTTTAATTTTTTTTTAATGTTTATTCGCTTTTGAGAGACAGAGTGTGAATGGGGGAGGGGCAGAGAGAGAGAGGGAGACACAGAATATGATGCAGGCTCCAGGCTCTGAGCTGTCAGCACAGAGCCCGACGTGGAGCCCGAACCCACCAACTGTGAGATCATGACCTGAGCCGATGTCGGACGCTCAACGGACTGAGCCACCCAGGCACCCCTTGCTTGTTTTTTGTCATGGAGCATTTTGAAGTCGCGTTTTCTTTGGAAAGTTTGCTTTAGTCTTCTCTCCCAGTTAGTTTCTTCATCAGAGCTGGGACTGGACTCTGTATGCACAGTTTCCCTTTAATTTTCAACACAGAGCCACACTCTGAGGTTATTTCCTAAGGCGTGGCCCCGGTCAGGCCGCTTCCTCCTCGGTGCCAGGCAGAGCTACGTGCAGAGATGGCACTGGGAGCGTTCAGACCCTCAGAAGGGTGGGGGCCCACTAAGTCAGGCCAGGGTGAGGAAGCCGCCCACTGCTTTGGGGTGGCTGTTCCTCTGCCTCCTTCAGGCTGTTGGTCTGGCAGCTTAGAGGAGACAGGCAAATGCACGATGGTCTCAGTCCTGACACAGGCCCAGTACCGTTTGAGACGAATTTTTCTGTTCTTTCAGGTGGTCCATTGGGTTGGGTAGTTTTGATAGGAACTGAGAGCTGGCAGGGGAGCTGTGGAGGGTAGAGGCCCCGAGGCAGAGTGCAGTACTATTTGCCGGTGGGTTTATAGGACAACTCCTGACCCTACTCCACTTTGGACCATGGGAGCCACCACCATAAGGGTGTGGCAATGACGAGAAGGAGCCCTGACCCTGAAAACCTCTTAGAGTGAGTCCTCAGCAGCCTCGTGGGCCCTTGATTTACACGCGCCTAGAAGCAACGCTGCCATCTTGTCCTGGGGGCCCTTCCTTTGGTTACTGTCACTTGTGGCCATACGTCATCTTGCCTGATTCAGATACGGTCTGTGACTTTTGGAATTTGTACCTCACAGTGACGAACAGGACATCTCCATATAACAGGGTTGCGAGTGCTCTGTATGATGGACGGAGGTGTGTAGAATGAGTGGGGGCCCCGCTCTAGCTGAGGGCTGAGGGAGAACGCCACCTAATCCATTCAGCACCACCCGGGCTACCAAACTCAGGGCTGGACACAGACATGTGCTTGGTGTTTGTTTTTTGTTTTTTTAAGCCGAAGGGAAAGGAAGGAAGAAAACAAGTATCAGGACAGTGCCATCTGATACAATCTAAAGAGAACCTTCACCAGACAAATAAAACAAACAACAAAACTCCAAACATTTGCTCCAAATATAGTTAAGTCCCACAGTGGGACCAGGATTGCCCTTCGAGTCCAGTATTCTGGAGAGTACAAGGCCCTTATAAGGAAAGGGTGTCATGCCAGGCCAGGATCAGGCCTCCCATTTAATCAATGGTGACCTCGACAGGTGACTGCAGACGTGGGCTTCCCGCCCCCAGAGTGTGTTCAAACCACAGTGGGGGTTTGGGTGCCCCGCTGAGACTCAGAGGGGTCAGTCCCTTATTTGCTCATTCTGACTTCGGCATGCTTCCCCTGGGATCAATCCCAGTGTTTGTTCACCCTGACTTTGTCATATCATCCCTATTCAGCTTCTGGGCTAAAGTGAACTGGGTCATAAGGTACGATCTGTCCTCCAGGCAGCAAGCTCCTCTCAGGGGGAAAGAGCTGAAAAAGAGAGCAGTAGGTTCACATAACTTTACGGGGAAAGAGAAGAAATACAGGAGCTGAGCTGAAGTCCCTTCTCCCGTGACCGAAGAAGAAAGTCAGTTTGATTCATGTGGAGATTCAAGATGGGGAAAGCCAGCCAAAGGTAACATGAAAAGTAAAGTTGAGCCGAGTCTAATGGGCACAGGTTGTAATTGTACAACCATGGCACCCAGTTGCATAGATTCAACGAAGCTTCCAGAAACTGTGATAATCCTCCCAGACATGGACTCTGCCCGGTTCTGGAGCATGTGAGACACTTCACAAAGATGTCTGGATGTTTGCACATCTTCCTTCTCAGCTTAGGTAGAAGTTCTATCTGCCTGTGTGCTTTCACGGACAGGTCTGGTAGACGTGCTGCCGAGGGGAGCACGTCACGGGCAGGTCTGGACCCCCTCCCTCCGCCATGCTTTGTCATCAGAAGAATTAGCTCCGCCTTATCCCCAAAAGCCAGGTCTATATTGAGGAATATGGACTTGAGTGACCTTGGAAGAGATTAAAATAAGCTTGGCATCATGTGGCTTTCGGCACAGCCTGAGGACCGATGTGCTTGGCCTGTCCTGGACACAGGCCTGTCTGGCTCAGGAGACTGACTACAGTGGAGGATAGTGGCTTCTTCATGGTGTTTCTTCCCAGGGCCTGCAAGAGTCCCGGACCCAGGTCTCTAAGAGGCACTTAGCAGTTGTCTGGCTCTCAGCCCGGCCGAGAGGAATCCTTTCCACAGCGCTCTTGGCCAAGTCCTTTCCCGTGATGCCTACAGATCCATCACCTTGGCTCTGAATCAGGTGGGGCCTCACCTCACAGGGGAAGTCTAGGGAGAGGAGAAAACAGGCACTGAGGGGGTCACTTCAGGCCAGCAAGGAGAGGCTGGCGGGGAAAGTCACTGCTGGAGTTACCTGAAGAGACAGCCACGAAGATAAAACTGAAAGATGATAAGTTAAGGAGAAACCAGAGCTCCCGGGAAGTCTGAGTCTCCCCTCAGGGGAAGCAGAACACCCTGGAAGCCTGCCACGTGGGCTGACCTCACCCCTGTGATCGGACCCGAGCAAGCACGAAGCTTATTATCAGAGGCAGGGGAGGGCTGTGAATCCCACGGCCAGGAGACCCAACACACAGATGACGTCACTTCTCCCAGGAAGTGGCGTTTCTGAGGCGCAGGTGACACTAACCAGGTCTTAGGTCAAACACTACAGAAAATGAACACACCTCGCGTGTAGGAGGTATGAAAGTGATACCTCCTGAAGCAGGGATTGCAAACCCATTCACCTTTCTGTGTGTGTGTGTGTGTGTGTGTGTGTGTGTGTGTGTGTGTTGGGGCGGGGGGGGCCGGGGGGAGGTGTCACTTCCTAAGAAAATGTGGAATCTGAATTCAGGGGGAGCTCTGTCTTACGAAAACACAAATTTCTGGCAGGCAGGGGAGGGAGGTATTGCAGAACTGAAGGGGGGCTGACCTCTGCAAAGACCTCTGTTGAGGTGTGGTGGGAAGTCCTTCCTTAGCTGCCTGTGGCATGGGGGGCTGCGGGTCCCTGCTCCCCTCCCCACACCCATGGCCTCTGACTCTGCAGAGCCTCCCCTGAGGGAGGCTGCATGGTCTCACCAGCTTGTGCCTATCTGCATTCCCATGAAAACAGTTTAAAGATCCAACCACAATTCCCAGGCAGGTAATGAGGCCCAAAGAAAACAAGGGCTACGGCCTGGAGCAACAAACAATCTAACGCATTCATGATTCCCTAAGGCCCTAAGGTAGGCGCACCACCCCGGGCCACTAGTTTAGGATTTCCACTCTAGGTGCTGGAGCTTCTAGCCCAACTCCAGAAGTGGCTTCTAGCCACTCTGGGGCTTCTAGATCAACTCCAGAAGTGAGGGCTGCCCGTCTCCGCTAAAGCTTGGGTGGCATCATGGCATCAGTGAGCTCTGGGAGGGAGTTGGTGCTGGCTAAAAAGCTGTAAAAGGCCAATACATACGATTTGAAGCTTATTTTCTGCTTAATAGGCAAGTGAATGGCACAAAAAAAGAACCCATGTTTCCAGCTAATCAGGAGTCATTAGGCATTTATGAGAGCTCTATCACCAGTTACTTTGTTTGGAACCACAAAGAAGTTACACTGGGCTTACCAGATGCACTTCTAGAAGTTACACTGGGCTTACCTACACTGCACTCTACCAATAGATGAGCTTTAAAAAAATGTTCATATCATATTTGTGCATACGATTCTTTATGAAAATTAACATCCCAGAACCTACTATGGTGCATTCGAAAAAATTTCTGAATTAATACAGTTGACCCTTGAATAACACAGGAATTGGCACAGCAACCCAACCCCCACAGAGCTGAAAATCTAAGTATTAACTTCGACTCCCCCAAAACGTAACTATCAATAGCCTACTGTTGACCAGAAGCCTTACACACAGTTGATTCACACGTTTGGGATATCATATACGGGATTCTTAAAGTAAGCTAGGGAAAAGAAAATGGTACTCAGAAAATCATCAGGAAGAGGCAATATATTTCTAGTACTGCATTGTATTTATTGGGGTGGGGGGGGAAGCTCACGCATAAATGGACCAACACAGTTCACACCTGTGTTGTACAAGGGTCGGCTGTGCCGGTTGACTCAATCGCCTTATCTGTCACCCTAAAACCATATGCTGACTACCTACCTATGGAAACATTTATTTCCACTGAACCTCTGGATGTGGTTGAACAGTTGCTCCAGTAACTAGAAGTATCACAAAAGATGTCCATTGTTTGTTTTAAGAACATTCTAGCT
Source organism: Acinonyx jubatus (assembly GCF_027475565.1). Lineage (NCBI taxonomy): Eukaryota > Metazoa > Chordata > Mammalia > Carnivora > Felidae > Acinonyx > Acinonyx jubatus. Next base: position 65,323,444 of record NC_069391.1, read on the forward strand.
CTGGGCAGTCCCTGTGCATTCACTTTTCTCCAGCATTCACCAGGCTCCAGCCATGTGCTAGGTCCCGATAGGCCCCCTAGGAGTTGCCCACCTGCCTCAGAAGCTCGTCAAGGGGACAATCAGTGTATTTGATCTTGTACACTCATTTGAAAACCAAAGGTATATTATAGTCTTCATATGGGCTACTGATACCTAAGGGAATTCTCCCGGGCTCCTTGGAGCTAAGGTCTCCTCAGGGCTAAGTGCTTTGCATAAGCAGATGCCTTATGCCATAACTTTAGGTAAGTGGGCAAACTGAAGCACAACCTAAATATTTTTTAAATAAGAATTTTCCATAGTCATTAAGCAATCTGTAACTGGCCCTTGAGAAATCAATGCAATCTGCAAAGCCCATGAGGTCAGATTTCTAAAGAATGGAAAATGGGAAGGCAAGACTCATGACCTTGTATGAATACAATAAAACAGCGCACATTATTCAGGAAGCTCAAATAAACTAAGCTTTAAGAAAGAAAAAAAAACAACACAAAACAGAAGATGGACAGAAAGGACTAAGAGTGGCTGGTCAGAGTCGATGATGTAATAGACATGTAGGAAACAAAATGAATTCTTTTGAGCTTCCATTTTTTTCATGTGTGGGGTCAACGAACTTTACTTAGGAAAGGTGGAACTAACTAAAGCTTGAGTTTAGAACAAAAGATAATGAAAGATTGTCTGGTTGGGCATTTACAAGAAATTCAAGTCTGCAGGTCTGAGCAAGTCAAACCTGAGGGTGGCCGAAGCAGTCTCAAATCTTTGCTGGCAATCTTGGACAAATATTAAGGAATGACGCTATACTGATGTTCAAAAGACGACCAAACTGGCTCTGTTTCTAAGATCAATCAGCTTGTTCATTAGTCTCCAGCAAAAATTGAGAATCAATTATTGATCAGAGGAGTTAAAAACAGCAGGTGATCAACAGCACAATCAGCAAGAACATTCTCCCTGCCTCTGATTGGGTTGGTAACAACACAGGCAGGAATGGGAAATAATATAGGCCAAAAAATATTTTGATTTCCACAAGGCCTGTGACATAATTCTTCACGATATTTTTGTAGATGAAATGGTGAATCACCATGTGGCAGGCGAGAGGGCTCCTGAGTTTAGCACTGTCCTAGATAAGCTGTTTCTCAGTGTATTAGATGAAGCCATACTTACTGCATTTTTTAATAACCACTCTAAGAGGAATGGCTAGAGAACTGATAGAACCTAGGATCTAAATTATCCCAGCTGGCTGAATAACCAAACTCATAAGAGAGATAAACAGAAATCCCTATATCTAAGTTCAGAGAAATTCACCTCACATGACAGCAGCTCATCCAGAAAATACCTAACTAGTTGATCACAAATGACACAAGCCCCATCCCTGCTGACATCATGGGTACAGCACCAGCATGTTTTAGGGGTACCACACTCCTGCACTCAGCCTGTCTGGGCCCCACACTGGGCACTTCCACATGGTAAGAAAGATGGAAACAGTGTGTAGGTGGCAGTGGGAGGGGCAGGGACAGGGCAACAGGGAGGTTCTGCTTCTGGGCACAAGAACTGTAGCTATCTGAAAGGCTGTCAAAAGGAATTAGGCCATTAGCCAGGAATGAGTGGAAGGTGGGATAATGGTCTCTTAGGTCCCTCCCAACTTTAAGATGCGGTACAGAAATCAAGGCCCTGCCTTACCATTCTCCTCACTTAACTGAAGGGAAACATATCGTTCAGTAGTGTTGGAATCCTATGATGAATTACATTTCCTGAATCTCTATTATCCTAATGATCTTCCCAGATTGAAACTTGAAAATCCATATTGCCATCAACTTCTCTAGATTCGTTTTAGAAATAGATTTGATACACATGTGCCTTAAGATTAACTTTGCAGTGTCACAGAGAGTCCCCTTAACCTGAGCAGAAATGTATTGTGTGCAGGGTAGAGTGCTAGGCCACAAGACAGCAGTACCGGATGCTGACCTCACTCTGCCATCTATCAGTGGGAACACTGACCCTTCTGTACCTCTTCTGAGCCTCAGCATGGTCATTTAGGAAATTAAAAAAAAAAAACATTGAGATTAATAATGTTTAACTTACAGGACTGCTCTATGATGTAAAAAGATGTAATTGTGTCTTATGTACTCCATACTACCAAACAAATATAACATCAATATTTGGAAATATTGAATAACCTCACAGCTGGGAATAAAACCACTGTCTCCATTTCCAAAGATTCCTAAATGGGTTCCATCCAGTCAGTCTCTAATAAGGGATGATGAAGGAAGAAAAGGATTCTTTTAAATAGGATTTAGAAACAGCCAGTTCGAGTCTTCCAATACTAATTTAAATATCTAGATAGATAAAATTAATCTTCTGCATGACATTATGACTCATAAACTGTGGAGGCAGAGGGCCTGGTTTTGAATCCTGGCTTTGCCACTTACAAGCTGTGTGATCTTGGGCAAACTTTCAACCTCTCTGTGGCTCAGGTTTCTCATCAGTAAACTGAGCATAATAACTGTACCTACCTTAAACAGTTGTTGTAAGGGATTAAATCAGTTATACAAGTCAAGATCTTTCAATATGGCCTGACTCATAATAGAGACCACCTGCTTGCTACTGTTACTACAATTATTATTATTGTATGTGTTTGCTTAAAACCACCTACATCTCTTAGGCACATGCTGAGGCTCATATATTGTCCTTTTACAGAAAATTAGAGGAGGTAAAACCAATCCAGTTCTTCCCAATCCTGTTCTGGAGCAGCCATCTTGGGCACATGCTGCTGAGTCTATCTCCCACAAAGCCTGCTAGTTTCAGAGTATCTCAGCATGAGGGGATGGTGCTGGCTGCTTGGGTTAATGAAATACTGAAATATTCAGGGTACAGAGAAGGGAACCATGAATGTCAGATTTCTACACCCGGAGTCCTTCATTAATATTGTGAAGTCTTTCTGGCCTAACAGCCTCCCGAGTGAGTGGATGGTCAAATTCTATGAGGCAACCTTACCCCAGGAGGGTTATACGCTATTGATCTATCTCTTGGACAGCTTATGGAGCAGAGGTTCTAACTGAGGCCATCTGGGGCTGTTGCTAACTCAAGTTTGCATGTGTTGCAAGAAGACTCAAATTCCTCCAGTTAACTTTGCGACTTTGATCATTCAAGCCTAACATTTATCACGCACCAGAAAAATAAGATTAGCGTCCTCCAGAAATGCTCCCTGTTGGAAAACAAAGCGTTAAAAGGAAAATTTAAATCTGCAAAGAAAGTAGAGAATTACCTAATCTTGTTTTTTCTTCCATTATTATTTTGCACGCGTGTGTGTTTATTTTAATTCCAGGATGATTAACATATGTTGTATTACTTTCAGGTGTACAATACAGTGATTCAACATTTCTATACATTACTCATGCTCATCAAGGTAAGTGTAATCTCTTAATCCCCATCACCTATTTCACCCATCCCTCCACCCACCGTCCTTCCGTAACCAGCTATTTGTTCTCTATAGTTAAGAGCCTGGTTTTTTGGTTTGTCTCTCTTTTTCCCTTTGTTAGTTTGTTTTGTTTCTTAAATTCCACATATGAGTGAAATCATATGGTATTTGTCTTTCTCTGACTTATCTCGCTTGGCATTACACTCTTTAGCTCCATCCATGTTGTTGCAAATGGCAAGATTTCATTCTTTTTCATAGCTGGATAATATTCGTGGGTGTGGGTGTGGGTGTGTGTGTGTGCGCATGTGTGTGTATACACAGACACACGCAGACACACATGCACACATATATATACCACATCATCTTCATCCATTCATCTACCGTCATTATGAACCCCCTTGGGTTGCTTCCAAAATTTGGCTATTGTAAATATTGCTGCAATAAACATAGGGTGCATATATCCTTTCAAGTTATTGTTTTCCAAGAAATATATTAATTTATACAACTCAACACCAAGAAACCCAAAATCCAATTCTTCCATTATTATTAACGTAAATGTGAAATGCTACTATCTATTGACTATGAAGGCAGGAAACACCAAGGAAAGCTTCATGCCTGAGAGTTAGCTTTGAAACTGTCCACATGAGCCTGACAACGATGAATCAGGCAACATGTGCAGCTACTAGAACATCTCATATTTCCCAAATCCCTGCTTTTGGATCTGCCTACAAATCCATGGAACTCACATGGTGTGGGTGAGGAGGGAGTTCTGAACCTGCTAGAACTCATGCCTTCCCTCTCTCTTCCTCCAGTAAATGTTTACTGAAGGGATGGATGAATCGATTTGTTCAGCCCTGGAACTCCAAATTTTTCTGCTTAATTTTGATGCATTGGCCCAATCACTGTATTAACAAACTATAGAATGTAACTTTTAGGATGCTGAATTAACTTTAAACTCTTATCTCTAGGGACCCCTGGGGGTCTCAGTTCCTTGAGCATCCAACTCTTGGTTTCAGCTCAGGTCATCATCTCACAGTTCATGGGAACAAGCCCCGTGTCAGGCTCTGCACTAAACAGCAAATTAAATAAATAAATAACTTTTTAAAAATTTACTATGCCATATTTTACTTATCTCATGGGGGGGGGATGAGGCTTAAACCCCAGCGTGTGCTTTGCACCCACAGCCATCTCTGGTGGTTTTTTTTTTTAATTTTTTTTAATGTTTATTTATTTTTGAGACAGAGAGAGAGAGAGGCAGGGAGAGGGAGAGACAGAGGATCCCAAGCAGGTTCCATACTGTCAGCACAGAGCCCGACATGGGGCTTAAACTCACGAACCATGAGATCATCACCTGAGCCAAAGCTGGATGCTTAACCCACTGAGCCACCCAGGTGTCCCCCGTACATCTCAATTTGGACTCTCCATACTTTTTAAGTACTCCACATCCATAAGCGGCCTGTGACTATTGTGTCAAACAGCCCAGCTTCAGGCTAATTTTATAGCTATCATATAAAACTGGGACATAGCTTGATTATTTTATTTATAGAAGGAAAGTGGAAAGGATACTTGTGGAGTCACTGGGAGGTGAAACATTGCTAATTTAGCACATGAATCATTGAAAGATGAAAGATACTACCGCTGACCTTATTAGAATAATAATAGGGACCAAAAAGTATCCTGGCAACCCAGACTATGTATTCTAGGTATTTTTATCTTAAAAATATGTGATTATACTGGGGCGCCTGGGTGGCTCAGTTGGGTAAGCATCTGACTTTGGCTCAGGTCATGATCTCACGGTTCATGGGTTCACACCCCACATCATGCTCTCTGCTGTCAGCACACAGCCCACTTCAGATCCTCTGTCTCCCTCTCTCTGCTCTCTCGTAGGCACGCACACACGTGTGCTCTCTCTCTCTCAAAAATAAAAAATAAATAAACATTTTTAAAAATACATGATTACACTTTCAACTCTTCATTTATTTGTGCTAAAATGGTTTTCTTTTTAAACATACTCAGCCGTATGGAGCACGGAAGTCAATTGGACAACCCACATGCTCTAACAAGCATTCGTGTACTTGAAGGCATTTACCAAATCTCCTTTCAGCTTCTCTAGCAAATTCTTCTTCCTGCAGACAAGCTTATGGCTCCAGGAAGGATTTCTATGCAGCAAGATTTCCATGCAGATTTCTACGTAGTTCTTACCCCAGTGAGAAATACAGATTATGATCCAACTAACTTTAAAAGTTTGATCCTATTTGGTAAGTTGACTTTGTATGTGATCTTATTTTTTCAGTTTCCCCCTCCTCCTGCCCAAGGACTGAAGCAAAGGAAGGAGAGCGTGATAGTGAGAAAAAGGTGGATGGACTGGAAGTTTCCTGGGAGGCCAAGTTGGTCTGGGCAGAAAGGGTGGACAAGTCAGTGGGGGTGGAGGAGCCATGTGAGTGGCTGTTGTAAATGGAGATTTGGGTTATTCGGTTGATGGCTGTGGAGCAGAGGAAGAGTTATTGGTAATGAGGCAGCCCCAAACTAGGAAGCAGAGTAATGGTTACATCATCTGCAAGGAAATAAAAGTTGCTGACAGGATGGCAAGGGGGAGGTGAAAGAGAAGTCTGCATGCCCAGATTTTCACTGCTCACAGACATCTGCCCTCTCTCTGCACCATATTTTTTAAATACAGGGCTGATTCATTTCTCCCTCACTTGTGAGACATCACAGTACTGATGCCCATGACTTCTTGCTGCTGAAAGTCACAAGCATTAACAAACCCATGAGGTGAGATTCACAGGCACTTCTGCAGACAGCGCCTCACGTTCCACCCAAAGGGTAGGGTTAAATATGCTGAGGTACAATAGGGATCTCTACTCTCTACCTAAATCCAGGTGATTGCTACCCACATTCATTCCTGCTTTCATTCAGTGAACATTTCTTGAGCACTGGCTCTGTGTCAGACATAGCATGGTGTTTGGGGTTTATTCCCCCCTAAAATATTTCCTAAAATGTCTTAAAACACCCAAAATATCACCAAAAAAAGGGGGAATGCAGAACAACGAAATGTTGTTCTTCCCTCTCCCGGCTGAGAATCACAATCTCTAGGAGTCTTTCTCCCTGTTTACCATTCCTTTGCTTCCTTCCTTCTCCCTATTAAATAATAGAAGGATAAGTGTCATGCCATTCTAAAGGCGGCCAACTATTATGCACCACTGATCTGGAGAAGACAGTCCCAAGATCCTAGGGTTGGGCTACTTCTTGACAGAGCAGGAACATTCTATGCGGCTATAGCTCTGATCAACAATATTCCTTATGACACAGAGACCCCATTAGAGGTGGGGGCAGTCAGCATAGTAGGGAGAAAATAGTCCCATGGTAGGGGAAAAAATGGTCCCATGGTAGGGAGAAAATCTTCATGGTCATGAACATGGCAGAAGGAACAGAAGTGGAGTGTCAGTCTCAACAAACGTGCCAGCCACTCCTGGCCACATTTTTTAGGATTTGTCCTCTCTACTGAAGAGCAGTGAAGAGTGTCACGGAACGTCAACCATTACTGGGCCCCAAAAAGCTAGATGCTACAGTCCTGGAGCCTCTAATGATTGCCATTTCTCTCCTGGTGTTTTTATGACACATCCAGCCTTTTAACTCACTCCACCTTGTTATCGACTGAACTGTGTCCCCCACCCCCCAAAATTCATGTATGAAAGCCCTAACCCCAGTGTGATGGCATTTGGAGGTGGGGCCTCTGAGAGGTAGAGTCTGGGATTAGGGCCTGTAGTAGGAAAGAGATCTGCTCTCTCTCTCTCCCTCCCCTTGTCTCTGCCACGTGAGAGGACTTAGCAGGAAGGTGGCCATCTGCAGTCCAGAAAGAAAACTCTCGCCAGAACCTGACCACCCTGCACGCTGATCTCAGACTTACAGCCTCCCCAGCTGTGAGAAAACACACTTCTGTTCTTCCAGCCGCCCAGTCTGTGGTATTTTGTTATGGCAGCCCAAGCTGACTGACATTCATGTCGAACCTCACTCTCCTCTGCTTTAAATCACTTCTTGGTACAATGAGAAAGGGCGCCAAGATTCTAACAATTCCTTCACTATGACTTTACATCCGCCGAATTCGGATCTCACTAGGTCATCTAGGTCACTGACAAAGGAACCCGAGGAGAAGGGTGTACCTGGTATGGGGCCACATTCCAGCAGGGCACAACATCCATCTTCATGGAAAACATAAAGTTGATCATCTTAAGTGGTATAGCTTTGAAGGGCTCCTAGATTTGTTTTCTTATGGAGTGCAGTTGTTTTTTGTGGAGTACCAAACTCTACATGACACCCTGTCCAAATTAAATTTCAGTTGAAATTTCTTATTACATCAAGCCCAAGAGTTTCAAATGAAAGAAAATGAGGGGGAATGAACGTTTAAAAAATACACATGACTTCAGGGGAACGTGATTTCCTCCAGGTGAAGGGCAGAGAATGAAAGGCTGGCTTGTTCTTTTTGCCACAGACCCTCTCCCACCGGGAGAAGCTTCTCCAAGTTTGCAGGCTGGTTCAGACAGGCCGGTTTTAAGGCTGGCTCTGTTTTGCAGGCTGGTCATGTGAGCACATTGCTTCTGACCCACAGCAGCTTATTTTCCACATGGCCAAAGGGAATTGGGGTAGTTCAGGAAAAGAATCCAGTTCTAATTTACATCCCAACCTTGCCACAAGTACACCCAAAATACATGGGCCTCACCACTGTAATGGGCTTATCCGCCCCCGAAAACACAGGCTTCAGAGTCCACTTTCTCTATTACAGATAATGATAAGCGTGCGATTTTAAATCCATTTTGATTTCAGGATGTGGTCGTAAGTAAAATTAGCCATGTTCTTAAAAAGGTCACAGCATGCTTCTGTTATCATGGTTTGTGCTCAGGTGAGCCCGAATCTATCTGCCTACAGACACAAGAGCTCTAAGGATGCTAATCGGGACACATGGAGTAAACTCCAGGCCAGCCTGCCACTCATGGCTATTCCCAGCTCCTACGCCTTAGACAGTAAAAAGAAAACAGGCACAATCAAACGACCCAATTTGAGGCATACAGTTTGTGTCCAAGGAATTAATAAATATCTCCAAAAGCTATGTGTTTCTGAAGGCTGGTCTGAACAGCAGTGAGCACAGCTTGCCCCAGTGTTACATGAGGAGTCTGAAAGAGGTGGAGAGACAACTCAGCTAACTTTCCTGATTTTTATCTAACTGGGGCGCGCTCACCCTGCACCGACTCCATACATAGGGGAATAGGTGTAGCAGCCCCATACAGGGGTATGTTATCTACACTTAGTCCACAGCCAAGATATATAAAGGCCACATACCAAAATGATGGCCACGTATCAGATTAAATGTCTCACGGGCTGTCAGAACCACACTCTGACCCCAGCTTCTCCAGAAAACTCCAGAAAGCCTCTTTAGAAGTTTAACTTCTCGGGGCACCTGGGTCGCTCAGTTGGTGAAGCTTCCGACTCTTGGTTTTGGCTCAGGCCATGATCTCACAGTTTGTGGGTTCGAGCCCCGCATCGGGCTCTGTGCTGACAGTGTGGAGCCTGCTTGGGATTCTCTCTCTTCCTCTCCCTCTGCCCCTCCCCCCATTCTCTCTCATGTGTACATGCACCCTCTCTCTCTACCTCTCCCCTGTTTGTGCTCTCTCTCTCTCTCTCTCTCTCAAATTAAATTAAATAAACTTAAAAAAAAAAAGTTTAACTTCTCCATCCTACCTGGAAGATGCATCTGATCATGACTGGAATGCCACAGAGAGCCAAAAGGAAGTCTTAGATCAAGAGCAGATATCAGTCTGTGTGATCATGCTTACACTAGCCTTGTAGACAGCCTTGTACACAGTGAGTGCTCGATATTTGATGAACTAAACTCTGGAGTAAGAAATTCCTCAAAGGTAAAGGGATGAAGGATAGAATTCATAACTGTGTATGAACTATGGAGATTTCATTTGCCAAACCCAAACCAGGGCATGTAGCCTAAAAACTCAAATTATATTTACGAGGACAAAATCTTTGAGATTGCTTCTGCCCTGGACCTCCCACCCCATGTCAGTTTCTTCTTGCCATCTCTGCAAACTCCCTTTTGCCATATAAGGTCCCTATTTACAGGCATTATTAGGAGAAGGACATCACCAAGGGTCATTATCTAAGCCTACCACAGCCCTCAAATGAGCTAACCATAATCACAGACCTTTGTATTTATTTCCTTTTAAAGTTAGGAACTAAAAGGAGTTCTCTAAAAGGAAAAGCAGACTGGGCCATTTCTACCTATAACCATGAGGTAAATGTTTTCCCTGCCTGCTTCCTCAATAACTATTACCTGCTATTACCACTGTCTTTGAATGGAGAAGGGCTTATTATTAGCTAAATTCTCTATTTGTTTATCATCTCATCTGGTTTAAATGAAAACAAATTCTGCATATATGAGTGAGTCTACCCCAGGCCATCACTGGTCTCTGGATACTTAGCACACACTCACATGCACACACATTATCCCTATGCTTTAGAAAACCATGGACAACTTTCTAGTTGTAGGTGTTCAACACACGTTTACTGGAAGGATGGATGGATGGATGGACAGACGGACACATTTAAGAGCCTCTGGGATAAAAGTAAGACCATCAAGTTCATTCCTGAAGCATTAATTGATTTCCCCAAACTGAAAAAGAGGAATCACTCTGCAAAGAAACAGAAGAGAATGTGCAAATCTGTGGCTTCGACCCTGCAGTAGATGAGTTCAATCTTTCTTGCTGCCCTTGTACCTTCCAAACCTCCCCACCTCTCAAATAATGCCAACTTCTTGGAATTTACTAACAGCTGGGTTTCTGTTGTTATTCTCCCCAGACCCCAGGTCCTCTAAGCTAAGGCAGGAATCTAGGCTGGCAGGTAGACATCTACACTTGTGAAAGTAGAGCCCCCAGGATAAGAAGGTGCCAGAAAAAGTCTCATGGATTAGAACAATGATAATCCACTACTTCTCCACTGCCCTTCCCGCATGAAGTTTTCCCCAAACCTAGAGACATGTTATCTGGGCTTGATCAATATGGCTTAACCATCGTGACAGCCTGGGATGCTTATAAGATGTTAAATGTGGACAGTGGAAATGTTCTCAACTGCTTCATCTACCAAATTAAGGTGCATTCGGTTTGAAAGGAAAGTACAATCACAAGTCACTTGGTGCTTCACTCAAATATCATGTGTCAAGGAAAGCCAAGGCAACAGATTCTCTGATTATTTTAGTTGGGGGTCCAAAAAGACTTCCTTGCTTGATGCATTGAAGAAGCACCTTTGTGTGTGTGTGTGTGTGTGTGTGTGTGTGTGTTTTAGGTGGGGTGCAGTACCACTTCTTTAAGAGATAACATACACCTTGGGATCTAGGATAATTTAGCTTTGATTCTAATGCTATGCTTTGCTACAATATCCCAGAACATTTATTAAGGGTCTTGAGGGTGCACTAAGCGTCTTCCTGGTAAGTGCTGATGTGCATGACGTGAATGGGTTAAAAGATACAAAGGCATTAAAGATGAAGCCCAGATACAACAAGACAGAGTTACAAGACAGCAGAGTTGAAATCCCCAGGTAAGATGAAAATCCCTAAACCAGAGCTGTCGGATATTAAGACACAAACGTGATTCCAAAAGATGGATGAAAGAAAGATAAAGACACAGGGGTTTAGAAATCTCTGCTGCTAGAGAACAAGGACTTCACCACTTGGCTGGGCAAAATGATACATTTTATTTGTTTGTTTGTTAAGATAATAACCAATGCCAGCAAAAGTACAGGGAGACAGGCAGCTCTGAGAGCAGAAGTCAAAATGGCAGGCAGGGCTCCTCCAGAAATAAATGGAGCATGAGTAATGAGAGCCTCTGAAACATTTATAACTTTTGGCCCAGTGACCCTACTTCCAGGAATCTATCCTAAGGAAATAATCAGAAAAGCAAGGATTTATTTACAAAGATATCAGAACTTTTGGGGGGAAAAAAGACTGGAATTAAAGAGAGAGAAATGACTGAGCCAGTTACGACAAATCCACATAGTGCAATCTGATGCCAGCTTTGAAAATGGAATTCAAAAAATATCCTACAAAACTATCATCATATACTGTCAGTTTAAAAAGCAAGACATGCAACTATCGATGCGATCCTAATTTTATATTAAAAATGACATATAAGTGCAAGAGATGAGGCTAACACAGCAAAATGTTACCATTTCACGGATCTTTGGAGGAATGGGATTATGGGAGATTTCTATTTTCTCTTTCAAAGTTTCAGAGGTTTTTTTCAAACTTTTTACATAAGCATGTGTTACATTTAAAATTGGAAGACCGCCAGCTAAAGGTATCCGAGTGCTACAGGAATGAAGCAAAGGCAGTGGAACTTTTCTATGGCCTGTGGATAACATCTCACCTTGTCCCCAGGAGTCCCACTGAGATCATATCACAAGAGAACCGCTCCCCTATTTCTAAAACTGCACCCCAAAAGACTAGATGAAGAAGCAGAGGAAAGGAAGGAGGCAAGGAGGGTAACAAGGCAGGAGAAGGACAAAAAACAAAGGCACCTGAGTCGCTCAGTCAGTTAAGCATCTGACTCTTGATTTCAGCTCAGGTCATCATCTCGTGGTTTGTGAGTTCGAGCCCCACATCAGGCTCTGCACAGACAGTGCAGATTCTCTCTCTTCTTCTCTCTCTGCCCACCACCCCCCCACTCGAGTGTGCTCTCTCTCTCTCACAAGTCAATAAAATAATCATTTTAAAATATTATTTGTTAAAAAAGAAGACAAGACAGAAACACTTTAAAGCAGAATTTTTCATTCCTGGGTACACTGGGAATCACCCATGGAAATTTTTAAAAATCCCCATGCCTGGGCTCTATCCAAAACTTGCTGAGTTAAGAGTCTCTGGGAGCAGGGCCCTGACGGTATTTTAAAATGCTCTCTGGGGAAATCTAAGGTCTTAAGAACCCAGATGTAGACACTAGTGGTTGCCAAATGTTAGTATGCATTCAAATCATCCAGAAGTCTAGTTAAAACACAAATTCCTAGGCTCTGCTGTTGGTTTCCAATTGCTACATCTGGGGAGGGGCTTGAGAATTTGCATTTGTAACAAGTTCCCGAGTAATGATGTTACTACTGCTGGTCCAAGGACCACACTTTGTGAACTTGGATTTGCCCTGGTGACCTTGAGTTCCACAACAGGTTCCCAGATAAATTTTAGTGACAAACCAGATTATTATTTCTGCCCCTAAACAATGACTGCTTTACCAAAGAAGGCAAAGGGAAAATCAAGGCAGAGAGAGGAAATGAGCGTTCACTGAGCAGTTGTAGGGAACCAGGCGTTCCAGGAAGCCCTTCCCGTCTTCTACAGCTCATTCCATCCTTTTGTGAGGAGGGCATAGCCATTTCTATCATAGGAAAATGACAAGTGAGATCCAGAGTAATGGTAATCTGCCAGGGACAGGCAGCCCATGAGGGGTGGAGGCCAAGACTTACTTAACTAAAATAAAACCTTGCCTATTAGCAAATAGCATGCTGCCTGAAAAGACAGCACTTAAATAATACGGGGAAAACATAGGAGCAAATATCTGAGTTCATTATGCTTTTTGTTTTTTATTCTTACAACTCTTAGTACCGGTAAAGACACAGTGCCAGAAAACATTTGCTCAACCTGGCTTGATCACAAATTCAAACATACTTTCATTTGCCTCTGGCCTCTGTGTGTCCATGTGTGTGAAGAATGAACCCTTCAAACTCCGGTCAAGTTTAAAATACACTGAATGCTAACGCTGAAGAAGACTACATGGAAACAGACATCCTGAGCTAGTTACAGAAAGCAAAGCGCCCAAGCGTGGAAAGCTTCTGTACACTTGTGAGAGGCGGCTGCTTGGATTTCAGGACCTTATATTCTCGTCCTCCCTCCCAGAGCATGGCCAGGTCCGCCTCCACACCCACAGAATACACATCCCACCCACACCTTCTGTCCTGCCCCAGATTTCACTTCCCAGGGGAGCTCCTTAATGCCTGTGAATGTGAGCGTTGTTCTGTTCAAGTACGAGATGATTAGGTTGAAGAAAATTATTCTTATTCTTCTCCCTCTCTTGGCACATGCTCTTCTAAAGGGAGGACTCTGCTGTTAGGCCAAAAAGAGGGGGTCGGGCGGGGGAGGTGATAACCTTCAGCCCGCTTAGGAGTCTTCACCTGTACAAAAGTTATTCTAGGTATTTTCTAGGAACAAGGTGGAACGTTTCAGGAAAGAAAACACACACACACACACGCGCGCGCGCGCGCACACACACACACACACACACACACACACACAGAATAGCCCTATTAGCACTACACTAGCTCTAGAAATCTAGTTAACTATCATTGTTCAAACAATATGGATGCCACTCCTCAAATGGCTCCAGTACATCCAGAGAAAACTGACATGCCCGGTACCTCCAGTTCCTGGCTTTCTCTTACAAAGTAAGAGAATCTGAACACTCCTTAAGACACATAGGCTTCATCATGCCTCAGAAAGCCCTCAGTGCTGACTCAGAACCAACCATCCTTCTAGAGCTGAGAGACTTGGTCCATTTTTCTATTCTTGCCGTGGCCACGGTGGGCAATCTCTTTGCCTGGCTCAAAACACAGGTGTGAACACTGCAAGCTGAAGATGGTACCAGGTGAAATGCCATGAATCTATGAGTCTCTCCTTCTGCCTTTAAGCATTGATTATAGATAGCAGTTCTTTCCTTATATCTGCAATCCTCATCAGCCCTAGTTAATTAAATTATTAAACCATAATTAGTTGAGTGCAATCTATAACAGGCCTGCTCTGGCTCCTCTTGGAAGAATGCTTAAGAGATCCAGCATGACCCCAAACCTCCTGTGGCACATAAAGTGGCTTGAAAGCATCAGTCTGAAACATTCGGACTTAATCCAAACATTACCTGGGTTTGAAAATGACCTTAAGACCCAAGTGAGGCAGGAATTGTGTATTCCATATTTGATCTTTCCTTTGTCTTGAGTCCTAGAATTATCAATTTCTAGCTGTGGATCTGGCCACCTGATATAAAGACTACATTTTCTACACTTTCTTATGGCCATGTAACAACCTAGCTGCGGCCATATAACTATGTTCTGGCCAACAGGAAAAAAAGGAAAAGTATTGTGTGCAACATTCAAGGAATGTCCTTATAAGAGAGGGCATACCCTTCTTCCTCCTTTCTTCCTGAGTGGAATGAAGATGTGATGGCTGGAACACGAGCAGCCACATTAGACCACAAAATGAAGGACATATTCTCAGGAGTCACATCATAGAGGCAAAGTCCTTAATACCGCAGACCTGCCTCACCAGCTCAGGACTCCTTTACATGATAAAGAAACTCCTATTTTCTTTAAGCCATTATCATCTTGGGCTGTCACAAGTAGCCAAAACGAATCCTACCAAACAACCAGTAATGAAAATACTTCTAAAACCGTCCGAGTGCCTGGGTAGCTCAGTCGGTTAAGTGACCAACTCTAGGTTTCGGCCCATGTCATGATCTCACAGTTCATGGGTTCGAGCCCTGCATCAGGCTCCACACTGATGGTGCAGTGCCTGTCTGGGATTCTCTCCCTTTGTCTCTCTGCTCCTTCCCTGCTCTATCAAAAATAAATAAACTTTAAAAAAAAAGATTTTTAAAACATAAAGAAACCTTTAAAACTTCAAATGACCAGGGGACAGCTTAGGGTAGAATCACAGAGATTAGGGACACATGAAGTGAATACAGAAGTGACTACAGAAGGTCTGAGTCCTGCAGCCACAGGACATTGAGATGAAGTGCAGGCGAGGGGTGGGAGCACTTCTGGAAGCCTGAGCCTTCCCAGTCAGGCATGTGCAGCAACCACGAAGCTGGGTGGGGGGAAGCCCCCGGCTGCACTGCCCACCTCTGCAAACACACCGGGCCTCCTTCAGAGCCACGTATTCCCACCCCAGACTCCCTCGCCCCACTTTCACTTCCTCCTCCCCAAGGCTGTGTGCAAAGGACAGAACTCAAGAGTCACCAGCTCTTTGAGGAGCAGCGTTTCCATCCTGGAGAGACAGCATTAGCTGTACTGCCACTTGGGGAAAACGTGCAGCACACGATGGGCCTGCTGGAGTGGAGACCAGCTCGGGTTATTTGGCAGGGAGGGAGACTCCTTCCTCCCAGGCAGCCAGGGGGGTTTGTCAGCTGTGCAGGCTCCGAGAGGAGGACGGGTGTGAACTTCTGTGTACTTTTCAGCGTGTGATAGCAGGTAGTGCGAGGAAGGCGTGCGTTCCCAGCCCCTGGAGGCTGGGTTCTCACTGTGTGATCTCGTATAGGTCACAGATGCTCTCAGACTCTCGCAGGGCCCCCACTTGGCTGACTGTAAGAGCGAGGCTGATGTCTTAAGTATCGGCATCGTGAAGGTGGGAAGGGTTGTGTGTTTCAGAATCTCCAGGCGAAACCAACGATCGCCAGGTCTGGTGCTCTCTGACTTCGAAACTTGCCACCCAGCATATTCTGTGGACGCACAGCATCACACTCAATAGCAATGCAGACTTTGAGCCCCCACTCAGACCTACTCAATCAAAATCTGCATGGTAACAAGATCCCAGGTGATTCATGTGCACACTGGAGTTGGGAAAATGTTGGCTTACATGTACGATATCATGACTTCAAGAATATATGTGTCATCATCCTGGGACCCAATCTAAGCTGTACCTGCTTTTCATTTTGCTTCATTTTAAAAACAAAAACCACTTACTATGAGGCTATAAGTCTTAATGGTTATAAAAGGCCTGGTATGGAGGGCATGAAAGGTCAATAAATTCTAGCTTTGCTTTTGCTACCACTGTTATTATTAGCTGCCATATCCACTGGTCTCGATCTACCAAAACTCAAGAGAACCACTGTGGGGAATAGGAATTTCAAATTTTGAAGCAACTCTTTTTATTTAAGACATTTTATTTCCAACCCCTAGCAAGCCAACATTCTTCCCCAGTGAACAAAAAACACTTGAAATCTTGTCTTGACTGATACTCCAAAGGCAAAAGAAAACACAACAGCCTCGGACTCGGGGTCATCAACCAAAGCGCTGGATCAAGCCAATGGCAAAGCCAACTTCTTGGCCACTTCAGGAGAAAAGAGGCTTCCTACACCACAATTTGAGGAGCTACAGTGACATCATGTTCATGTGACAGAAAAATCAAGGGACTGCCCTTATGCACCTGAAACGCTGAATGCTCCCCTATTCTCACACTGGCATGCACCCATTGCCTGCAGACATCAGTGGGTAAATGCTTTTTTGAATGGATTTAACCAAAGCTGAACTGCGGGAAAGCAGATGGGTAGCCACATGACACAATCATCAGTCTGTGTCACTGGGGCCTCTGCAGAGAGGCAGATTGAGTGGGGGGAACCAAACTCCCTCTTTTCCCTTTCCAGTCTCCTCCTTCTGTTTGACACCTCGTGTTTGTCGGTGGGCGTAGGGTCTGGACTCTTGGTCTCTTCCAAGCAAGCCAAGCCCCGCTCTGCCAAGTTCATCTAATTTTCAAGTGCCAGGAGAAACTAGTCCATGGATTACAATTTCAAACACCAGCAACAGTTCAGGCATTTGCTCCAGGGTTCCCAGCAATGCAGCCTTTATAAAGAGTGAAACAGGGTAAGCTGAAGCCTAGGGTCTCCCATCTTGTCCCCAGGTAATAGCTTTTGTTCCCAGGGTACAATCAAGTCACTGTTCACTTTGTGTGTGTGTGTGTGTGTGTGTGTGTGTGTGTGTGTGTGTGTGTAGCAAATACACAATACCTTCCATTCTCAGGGACTAAAGAAAACAGGCGTTGGCATGAGGTGTCCACATTTTCCTTAATGAAATGAACAGCCCAACCCGAAATTCAAGTGCTAAACTTTCAACAGCAAACAAAAGGCTCGTGTTCCAGTCCAGTCCCCTGAAACCCAGTGACTTTTCTATCAGCCTCGAACGCTGAGAGTGTTTACTTACTTATTCTTCTGTTATCAGCATGTTTAGGGGTCAGTTGCCCATGTAAGCAAGGAAAACAAATTGAGCATATGACACTTTGGATGAAAAAACATCACTGAGATTCATACCCAAGACCCTGTGTGTTCCAGAATGGTCTCTCTTCCTCTCCTTTCCCCAGTATCTGGAGAATCGGGCATTTCGGACATTCGAACAGGAAATTCAGTCTTTGGAATCAAATCTCCTAGGTGGCTGCCATAAATGGGGACTGTTTTCCATCAAGAAACATGGGAGAAGTGGGTGTGTTCAGCAAGCTTTTCAATCCCCACACCGAAGCCCTCTGCTTACAGGGTCATGGCTCTACAGCATAAAACCTGTATTATTTATGCTATGTGCAATTGGCTATTTATTTGCATAACAAAACAACAACAAAGATGGAAAAGAGTATGGCGCATCTAAAGGATGTGATTATTGGCATTAAAGCAAAGTGTTTGACGATATATAAAAAGACACATATGGTAGGTTTACATCAAAGCCATTTTGAGATATAAAATCACTTCCTTAAACATAAGTTTTCTTTCCTTTTCTAACCACCAACTTGCAGTACTTCTCAGTGTTAATAATTAGACAAGGTTGGAATCAGAAGGGAAGTATCTAACAGAGAGCACTACACGGACAGGATAGAGTCTGTCTCCTTTAGACACAGGAGGAAAATGAGGTCAGGAGTCCATATGGACTTGGGTGATATTTGATCTGCAGTGTTTATACCTGCTCCTTCCTGGACTGCAACTCACAAAAATTCTTCTCTTATGACAAAGTCACAACAACAACAACAAATTCTAGCAAGTGAGTCAGTTATGTAAAGACCAACACTAAAAGTACAATGCAAGTTTCAAGATAAGGGGCAAAAGAATCAGATGCAGAAAAAACAAACTGCTTGCGTTTCATAAGCTTTTCTAACTCATTCAGACACAGAAACACAAACATGATATTGCCAGAACGGAACGCACAACTTTCAGAGGTCTCCAAGTTGTATTTTATGGTGATTTCTTCCATCAAAAAAGAATAATTAAAACATGATTGGTCAAAGTTGTCCAGAGTCTTAAAAAGAACAAAGCAAAGGAACAAACAGCTCTCAGTCTTGCATTTACAGCTGTTTGGCACCATTTCTATAAACCACCATTCCAGGCAGGAAGCAAGGACACGAGGTCAACGGATTGGAAAACCTCTCAGAGGGAAAGCCTAAGTTTAAACAGAAAGCCACTGCCTCACGCCCACCCTGATCCAAGCTGCGCCTGCCCTTCCACAAAACACAGCCTGTCCGACCCCACTCCCCAGAGGTAAAGAATTAGGGTGCCACAGCCTTTGTACCTTAACTGACATCTGTTTCGGGAAATCCGGCTTCTCCTCAAGTATGTGCCCAAAGTGGAACACTAAAGAATTTCTATTTACTAGCTGCCAATAGCAGGTATGTGTATTTGCAGATGGGTGCCCACTCTGGGGAGTAGGAAAGGCTGCCCACAACCTAAGCCAACAATCATTGGGGCAAGGCTGGAGGTGGAACCTTTAAAACATACAGATTCCAGGGCCTCCCTGAGGTGTTGATTCCGTGGATGGGATGGGGCCCAGCACTGGGCATTTTCACAACGTGCTCTGACCTGGAGTGGAGTTCTCAACCAGAGTTCTGGGGAGCCGCTGAGAACACAGGTGCTCAGGCAGACCTGGGCCCCATGAAATCCTTATCTCTGAGGCTAGACCCAGGAAGCAGTGGCTTTTCAAGCTCCCAGGGGCACCTGGGTGCTCGGTTGTGCATCCAACTCTTGATTTCAGCTCAGGCCATTATCCCAGGGTTGTGGGATTGAGCCTTGAGTCAGGCTCTGCACTGAGCAGGGAGCCTGCTTGGGATTCTCTATCTGTCCCTCCCCCTCACTCGTGAGCACACTCTCTCTCTGTCTCTCTCTCTCTCTCTCTGTCTCTCTCTCTCTCTCTCTGTCTCTCTCTCTCTCAAAATAAATAAAATGGAAAAAATGAAAAAAATAAAAAATATATAAACAAGTAACAAAATAAAAAAGAAAGCTCCCAGCAGATTGCCCCAGAGGACCCAGCTGAGACCTACTGAGGTAACACCAACCAGCACAGCACCGTTGATGCAAAAAACAAGAAGGGCCTAATGTGATCTCTCCACCAAAAGGAGAGCCCCTCTCCCCAAATGTTCTAATCACTTCCGCTAGGTGCCTCCTTTCAGGAGCTGACCTATAACCCTTTTCTCTGTATGAAGCCTGCCACAAGCAGTCCACAGTCACAGCCTAGGATCAGAAGGAGCCCCTTCCTGTGGAGAGCTCCCCCTTCAAACGCAGAGCATAGATCATGAACAAACCGCAGTTTGAAACCGCACCTGCTTTGTGACAACCCCAAAGTATAAACTATGGCTCAGACAGCTCTTTTCCCCCTTCCCAAGGAATTTTAGAAACTGGTTTTTTAACGAGTTCTGTGCATCACCCAAAGTATATTTAGATAGCCTCCCCTTCCGTATCCTGGCAGGTTGCCACCTTTGGGTCCAGACCTGTGCACAGACAGGATGGGGGAAGCATGGTTTAGCTGTGAGGCAACACCATGCAGGCTGTGCCTTGTTTTCCCACTTTCTTTAGCCAAGATTCATTGAAGCTGGGAGACCCAGAGCTGGCGCAAGAAGGTGCCACGGATGACAAAACTTCTCCCCCGAGGACTGGATTAATTAGAAACTAAACTGCCTCAACAAACTCTGACAATGCAAGCAACCCTCAAAAGCAGCTAAGCTTCCTTCACCAGGGAGTGTTATTTTAACCCACTGATCAAAACGGGAGGGTTCTGCGGATGGTTTTTGCTTTGAGCCACAGAGTATTTTGAAAAGAACTGAGCCCACTGTCCACGTTTTACAGTCCAATTCCCTGCACTGCCTAGACTTGGAAGAGCTGGCATAACCATCACACAATGCAAAATGGCTACCCGCTTTGGATGGTCCTGTGCTCTCCAGCTGGATGCATGCCTCACCGTTCCCCATTGCCTTTCACCAAGTCTACTTCACTACAGGCATCTGAGTTTGCAAACGCTGTTTTAATCAGTGGTCCTAAAAGGGCAGAACTGGTGACAGAATATGTAGCCACATTTTTGACCTTCTACTCATCAGCCACAAGATCTTGAAGGGCCACTATTTCCTCCTGGGATGGAGCCTCAGTTTCTTTCTATTCCATTTGAACAGTGATGGCTTCTTGGGCGTGTTTATGTGTATTAAAAGTAACTACATGTGAGTGTTCAAGTGTCTGGAAACTATAAAGCAGTACGCACGTGTAAAGGACAGTTGGCCAATCAGTTCAAGGCTGCCATTTTGAAAACGTGAGTCATGTTTGGGTGGGAAGACCATGAGGGCAGTCCCAGTGGAGTGGGTCATGGATTAATGAGAAGGCAACCTGGGCAATCTAGGTGGTAGCCCTATGAGGGCAGAGACTGTAGCCCCAAGAAGATGCTAGAAGAATGCAAATCTGTTGAGCACGGCAAGCCCACCAGTAGAAATCAAGAGGTTGCCCGTTCTTGAACTCAAACAAAGAAAACTAGTATGAGGCTCTGCAAAATGTATTCTCAAAACCAAGCCTCCTAATTCCCTCATGACTCCCGGACTTGACCCATCATCTCTGACTGAGACAGGGTCTCCTGATCCACACCTGGTCTTTCCCCAACAGAAACAAGAGAGGAAGAAAACACATAAAAGAGCTAAGAACATAGTCCCTTATTCCTTCCCCCTCCCCCTAACAGACCTTATCTTTCTCTATATTATCAGTTTAGTAGGTTATTTGCATTTTGGCAGGATTTCCCCTTCCCAGGGCCTATCCACCGCGTCTGGAGGAGACAGCAGATGGCCTGCTACACAGCTAATTTGAGTACATATTCAAGACAATAATCAGCTACAGATTGACTTGGCATGAGCAACCAGGGGAGGAGATACCAGGCATTTCTAAAGTCGCCATGTCCCTTCCACTCTGCCTTCACTTGCTTTGCCAATACAAAGAGTATATCTTAATCTCATAATAATTTGTCTTGGAAGGAACTCTGGACTTCGTAAGTAGTCCATCTGTATCTTCAGACAAACTACCAACATGAATTCTGGACACTTTGCACTGGTAAGCCATCACTGACCAGCTTTCTTGCTATCTGGCTTTTTAACCAGTCACCCAGATGTACCGGTATCAGCTCATGCTCTTTCCATGCAGATCACAAGGATCTGTCCCAGGAAGGGCATTGTCAGATACACTCCTGACACCCTCTGTGTGCCACAACTCCATGACTCTGTTCAGCAGTCCACTGATGTTTTCAAATAAGAAAATCAGGTTGGGGGCACCTGGCTGGCTCAGTCTACAGAGCATGTGATTCTTGATCTCAGGGTTGTTGAGTTCGAGCCCCACGATGGGTGTAGAGATTACTTAAAAAACAAAACAAACAAACAAACAAAAACCTGGGGGCACCTGGGCGGCTCAGTCAGTTAAGCATCTGACTCGATTTCAACTCAGGTCATGATCTCAGGGTTCATGAGAATGAGCCCCGCATCGGGCTCTGTGCCAATAGCACGGAGCCTACTTGGGATTCTCTTTCCCTCTTTCTCTGCCCCTCGCCTCACCAAAATAAATAAACTTGAAAAATAAATTAAAACTAAATAATCTCTTTAGGAAAAAAGAAAAGGAAAGAGTATCAGGTTGGCCTGATATGACCACTCCCTCATGTTCATTGCTTCCCTTTCATCCTTCTCCAACCCCAACCAGTGTGTGTCTATCCATCTTACCCTAGTTTTTCTTGTTCAGAACACAGGTCTGCGAACTGTTTTGTTTCTGTATTCCTCAAAATCAGCCAGGTATAGTCTAGGCTAATTGTGCAGTGAACAGTACTTATAGAATTGATTCTCCCCACTTTATTTTTGGTAGACCCTTGCACAATCTGAGCTTTTTGAGAGCACTCCTTTCCCCCAAGATATTCATCTCCTTCTACCCCTCAAAATGACCAGGCTCCCTCTAGTCGGCATCTTCTGTCCTCGGTGCCCAGGGCACTACTGCCAAGGCTCATCTCTATTATTTTTCTCCAAAAACCACTGAGGACCTATGTTACTACTGATCATCCTCCTCGGGCATATGAGTTATCTTCTGTGGCCTTGCTACTCAGAGTGTGAACTGTGGGAGTTTCCAGACATGTGGATTCTCAGGCCCCTCTCCAGATCTCCTAAATCAAAGCCTGCATTTTAACAAGATACGAGGTGACTTACGTGCACATTAGTAAAGTTTGGGAACACTGATGAGTGGTACCCATTTATATCCAGGACGTGACGGCCACGTCCCAACACCCAGGGCAGAGCTCACCCTCATGCAGTAGTTATCCCCCACACCTTGTCACCCGAAGGGCCACCATACCCACTCTGTGCCAGGATCTGCATAGGGGCCCAACAGTCAGTGAAGGATAGCAAACAGCCTCTTCCCCTATGAGGTTAGCATCCAATGGGAGATACTAACCTGTAAACAACCACAGGGCAATGGAGAAAGGGCCAGTGACAGAAATATGTATCGAGGGCTCTGGAGAATCAGGAGAGGCACCTGGGTCTGGAAGACAGGAAGAAGTTCCAAGGAAGGGAAACAGAGGCAGGCATTCTAGACTGCAGGAATAACACGTGCAAGAAGATGACAAAATCACGTCATACTGGGGGATAGTAAGAAGGTCTGTGTGGCCACCGTGGTCAATCACTGGGCACAAAAGCACTCAATTTAGTGGCCCAAATAACAGTGGCAAGAAGGTCTGTGTGGGCAGTGGCTGGCTCACAGTTCTCTGGGTTGCAGTATGGGCTGGGCTCAGCTGGGCAGGTCCTCCACCCCTCGAGATGCTGACCAGGCTCATCCACATGTCTACAATTCAGTGGGACTGGCTAGGGCTGGTGGTATAGGCTGGCTGTCAGGCAGGCCTCTCCTCCTCCAGGGAGGCTACTCAGATCATCTTTACGTGGTGGTGAAGTGTTCCAAGAGAGCAAGGCCTAGCCTTCACAGTCACACAACGTCCCTTCCATAGAACTCTCTGGTCAGAGTAAGTCATGATTCAAGGGTATTGAAGGACAACAAAATGGAACTGCCACAGTGTGTGGCCCAGGGATGCACGGTTCCTTGGGGACCGTGAATATTACAGCTCACCCACGTGGTAAGATATAGGATTAGTGCATGTGCTCACACTTTGTCCATGAAGTCCCTTAAATTCAGAAGCATTCAAGGAACTTAAAATCCGATTTCTCTTTATGCCCCCCCCCAATGGCAACTCCCACCATTTCCAGTGGGTGTTTAATAAACATATGTGGATTAATTAAATTCTCACAAATGCACATACTTCTAAATTTGGGAAGTGTTGTTTACCAAGCAAGAATGCTCAAAGATACAATTCATAAAGAATAAAAAGTCTCTCCTGCTTGCAAAACATGTCAAGAAGACTTAGAAGAAGAACAGGACCATTTCACAAAAAGCATCCGGCCTGAAATTCACCAGTAACAAGGCTCCAGGCAGACTGCTGCTCTCCTTCCGTTTTCCAATCTTCGGTCCAAATCCCATCGTCAGGAAGGACATAAAAAAAAGTTGAAGAGGTCAGCATCTGCTTTAGGTTCCAGAAGAAAGCAGCCCAAGTCATCGTGTCCAGGCAGAATCCTCTTTAAATCACTCTTTAAGCTTAATATAGACCAAACTGCCTTTGCTCTCCAACAGGAGCAGACCACTCTTTCAATCTGTCTTCCTCATTCGGGCAGCTGACAAGCTATCATTTCATGAGTTGGACTTGGCAAGATTTATCTCCTTCTGGACACTGTGCCTGAGATGAAGTGAAATAACATGGTAAGAGGCTATATGGGCAGTCCCAACTTTCTTCACATGTAAATAATGTGGGTTCCTGGGTTAGCAAATGACCCAGTTCCTATACACTTCTCCTGTAAAAATAGAAATCTTTACAAAAATAACTACTATGACAATGCTATTACCCATCACCAGTCAGAGTCCTTTCGTTCCAGCACATGGTAGGAGGGCACCTCCATGTTCTCCAAGTTAGGTGTGGCCAGGTGACTTCTTTCGGTCAATGAAATGGGAGCCAGAGTATCTGTGTTGACTCCCAATGAAAGCTTCGAGAGCCACTCCTCAGTGTGTCACATGCTGTCTCTTAACAACACAACTGCCATTTCCCACATGGCAAAGGTTTCATTTGCTGTGGTCCTGGAGTCACAACATGTGTGACAGAGCCTCCATCTAATTCACTTAAGCCATCGGTATTGTTTCCTACCCTGGCCTAACTTTGTCCATCCTAACTTACTACAACTACAGTAAACATGTAACTACCGTTAACTGCTATGTTGAATAAAGCGATGGTTCATTTTAAGCAAGATGGCTCCTGGTTTTAGAGTAGCTTAAATGCTAGTAACTACCCGACTTCTCACTTCCCTCTGGCTAGTCAGTCCTACTTCTCTCTTCTTGCTTGCCTTGAGGTTAGGAAACTCCTTTCTTTCCTTTCTTTGCAAGAAAACCACAGAAATTATTGGGTTAAGGGAGAGAGCTTGGGGCATATCTAAGTTCCTTACCTACCACAGGACCTTTGCCTTGACTCCTCTGATAGCCATCTCCAAGTCTGAGTCATGGGACCAGAGGATATTTATATTGCCCCTTGAGACCGTATCATTCATAATCCTGACCCTGAGGGACAAAGAGTGGGCCACTTGCCTAGAGTAAGTAGCAAACCCAGGTCCAAAACCATCACTGTTTTTCCAGGCAAAATCCTGTAGACTAGCCCGTCCCCTGACACTATTGCATGAACTGTCCCCTGACACTGTGCATGAACTCCTGCCTGCCTTCTTCCTCCCCTGGAATCTCAACTTGCCTTTTCTGCTTCTGTACAGCTGGTCTGTGGGCTCCTGGGCCTGAATCTCCTCTGCTCTCCCATGAGGTTTCTTTCTGCCGGTTCTACAGCTACATCTTCCCAAAGGCCAGCTCCTGGATGGCCAAAGCCTCTGCTTACAGACACCCAGAAATGAAACTGTGACTGGATTCTCCGGTGCTCCCACTGAGCACTCAGGGCCCCACCCAACCACCCAGCTCCTACTTCCCTCCTGTTAGGAACCAGGACGCTCTGTGGTCCCCACAAGCCCCGAGCCCCTTCTTTCACAGACCCACACTGAAGCATCTAGAAATACTGAGTTACGCATCTGCGCAAACCCTGGGTATCTGTGCTATCACAGGTTCTGCAAACCAGCTCCAGTTAACTCTCCCCCATCCTTTCTCATAAAGGTCTTAATCGCTATGAATAAACTGCAGTTTGATGAACTACCATCTGAAAGGGACTCCTTCAAGGGGCCAACCCTTTTTTCCCCTTTCACATTTTAAAACCCATTTAAATGGAAGAATTTTAAAACAAACCCAGGCAGAGGAGTCCTCACAGGCAGCGACTTTATCCCACACTTCTCCATGACCAGACACACAAAGAAACGGAGACCAGACAGAGATACAACACACCCCTTTCCTCTATTTTTGGAAGGAGTTAGAGCCTGCACTCACAAAGGGAAGCTGGCATGCTCTAGCAGCAAAAGAAAAGCAGCCAGATGCCTCTAAGTATCAAGGGCAAGCCATCGGAAAGGGGCTTGTGCCCCAAATTCTTGGAACCATCACCCAAACCCCGAGAGGGTGGATGGTGAAGACCACCAGGTGAATGTGGAGCTGCTGGCTGGCTGCCCCAGGCTCCCCTCCTTCTGTCTTCCTATCAGAATCAAATTGTATTCGGGGGGTGTTTTACTTCCCGTGCTCTGGGGTGGGGGCAGGGCGCATGGTGACACAGTCCGCTTTCGAGATGTGAACAGAGCTCTACTGGTACTTCCAAAAAGCCCATTAAGGGGGCCAGTGAAGCAGGCTCACACCCCTTCTTGCCCTTCACACTTCTCTTCCTCCGGCTGAAGCCATGGGCACGGTGGATGGAGCTCTGGTGGCCACATGGAGCCTCGCAGATGCCAGTGACCTCTAAGGATGGCAAGACAGAAACCCAGGAGGAGCCTGAGTCTCCCCAATGGCACTGAAGGGTCATGTCACACAGGGCCACGTGCCTCCCCACTTCCGTAGAGAAAAAAACTGATCCTTTAACTTGACTAAACCACCGCTACGTAACGCATACTCAAACATTACTGAAATACAATACCTGTCCAACCTACTGCTCAATCAGGGGCATCCCCTAGGCAAACCTGGGGAATTTCCTTTTTCTATGGAAAGTCAGTGACCCCGGGGAATTTCAAAGTCAATAGGTGGTTTCATTAGACTAAAAACCCATTCTGGGTAAACACATTTGGTATATTGTGGGGTGACAAGGGGAAAAAGCATAAAAGCTTAACTCCTGCTGCTCTTAAAATGTGAAATAGACACAAACTGCTCCTCATCAAATAAAATAGTTGTCCGGGTATTTTCATTACAGATTACACAGGGGAGAAAATGGGAGGAAAAGGGGGAAAAGACAGAAGGGTCCACCAAAGGTCCAAACGTCCACCAAAGGGCGAATGGGTAAAGAAAATGTGGTATATGGATGCGACAGAATATCAGTCAGCCTTAAAAAAGCACATCTTAGCCACTACGTGGGACAGCACAGAACATTTCCATAACCACATTAGTCCTACTGCACAGGACTAGTACAGACTCTACACTACATGCTGATTACTGTGCTGTAATGAAAGGAAGCTATCCCGGGCCACTGGGAAACCTGAGGAGCACTAGTAATGACATATGACCTCTCCCTGCCTCAGTTTCCTTATTTGTCAAATAAGGGCAGTATGAGCATCTAACTTACAGGGTAGTTGAATGGACTAAGTGAGATCATACTTGCAAAGCACATAGATCTGGCCCACCACAAGGCTTCAGTGCATCATTGCATCAAGGCTTCAGTGCTGGCTATCATTCTGGGGAAAGGGAAGGGGGACACAACTGGTGCACGCATGCACACAAACACATGTACACTTGTGACTCCTTACAGACAGTGAGTCACTTCCCTGTACCATCATTCATCCTCCCCACTCCCAGGAGGGGCAGAAGGTTCCGATCAAACAGCTGAAGCGGACAGCACCTCCAGGTAGCCCCACAGGCACTGTGACCAGGCTGGGGATGGTCTGGTCTCCCTTCTCTCCCACTGACCCAACAGAAATCCACCCATAGGAAGCATGGGAATAGGAACCACATGTGGGAACCCACTTGGGTGGGTAAAGCCCGGAACAGGCTCTGAATGAGCCCGCTCGTGGCTCTGGCAGGCCTCCGGTGAGTCCAGTGGGGGATTCACAGAAGGAAACTACTGTCAAAAGGAACCCCTACAATCCCCAGCCTTTCCCCACAAGGACTCTGCGGTAAGAGACAGCAGAAACCTAGGGACCGGTTAGGACCAGAAACTGTTCATTCCGATCTAAAGGATGTTTACATGTATATTTGTGTGTGGATGCTGACATGTGTGAGCATACTGGTCAGTGAATTTGTGTGCAGACACACGTGTGTTTACGTGTATGGAGCATATTCAAGTGATTCCAAGATCCTTCACTCATTAAAGACTTTTTGTGATTAATTAAAATATATCCCTTAATTTCTTTTTTAGGCTAGCTTTATTTGTTTTCTCCCATTGGTCTGTGGGTTGATCCTCAAATTTTGCTGCCCAGGACAAAAGGGCACGACCCAGGGTGCCCTGGTGGCTCAGTCGGTTAAGCGTCCAACTCTTGACTTCAGCTCAGGTCATGATCTCACAGTTGTGAGATCGAGCCCTGCATCAGGGTCTGCGCAGGGTATGAAGCCTGCTTGGGATTCTCTCTCTCCCTCTGTCTCTGCCCTCCACCACCTCCTACCCACTCTCTCTCTTCAAAAAAGTTTAAAAAAGGGACATGACCCACTTTGTTTCGGATCTTCCTGGTACAGACAGGCTGAGAAACCCAGTGTGCAGATAAGACATCAGCCACGGCAAATTCTGTGAACATGATGTGAAAAGCAGACAGATCGCCTGCCTCCTGCACTTGGTCTCCAAGGGACGGGGTACAGGATCAGCAGATGTAGGGAGGGCTAACTAGCAATTACCACGCTGGGCTCTTCCTCAAAATTCTGACTATTAAAATTACAATTAAAAATTGATGATAGCCGGGTAAGTGAAGGAAGGAAAACACTCACAGGATTGCTAACTGACTTTTCCAAGACACAGACTTGGCTAAAGGATTAGGTATTTTTAAAAACTTAAAACATGTTTCTTTTAATAGTTCCTTCTCAATGAGGAATGGTTTGAAAGTAATAAGTGGGGGACTCTGTGGGTGATAGGAAAAACAATCTAATGATTTTGTCCCCCAAATAATTTGTCAATAAGAACTATGGACAGGGGTGCTTGGGTGGCTCAGTCAGTTGAGCATCCGACTTGAGCTCAGGTCACGATCTCGTGATCTCGCGATCCGCGAGTTTGAGCCCCGCGTCGGGCTCTGGGCTGATGGCTCGGAGCCTGGAGCCTGCTTCCGATTCTGTGTCTCCCTCTCTCTCTGCTCCTCCCCCGTTCATGCTCTGTCTCTCTCTCTGTCTCAAAAATAAATAAAAACGTTAAAAAAATTTTTTTTAAAAAATACAAAATAAATAAACGTTAGCAAAAAGAATTTTTAAAAGAGAACTATGGACATTTGATGTTATCTTAAATTTACAATTTCTTAATCTGCATGGTTTTAGAGCTCCCAAAAGAGGATTGTTTGAATCACAGAAAGAAAACTGCACTTTTCTTCATGAGAGGAATGCAGCCTATAGTAAGTGGGGAGCAGGATGGGTGGGGAAGGGGCAAGGATCCTCCCCTGGCTCGGCCATGGTGGAAATGGCAGATGCTGGGTTTCCGGACTCTTCTCAGAGGACTCTTGCTTTCCTCAGAGGGCTGCCTGGCGGATGTGAGGCTGCCAGGTAATGGTCCCTTTGAATAAAGGGCTCTGGAACCAGAGAGGATTTGAAAACCACTGGTCTCAAAAAGCCAGACACGGAACTGGAGAAGCCACACAGCCGAGGAAGGCTTTGCAGTGGGGGAGGAGGGCGTGGGGAGAATGGGGGTAGAGACTAGCTAGGCCTTTGCCTTCCTCTTTTCTAACCCTAAGGGGCTGTGGGCAGCTGGACCCCAGAGAGGGAAACTGGAGATCATCCACCCACCTCCTCTACCAAGCTCCGAGAAGCTCTTCAGGCCTTGACCCCACCTCCCGGGCTGGTCCCTGACGGGACACCAACCCAGAAGTGGCCTGAGACTAAGCTCATGGGCCCTACCTTTGTGACTCAAGTCCACTGGAGTCATTTCCACTCCTCATCCCTTATTGGCAGCCATGACAAGGTAAAGCGATTCTGCCACCTCTTTAAGTAAAAACTTGAGCAGGCAATTCCTCCTCCTAAAGGGATGGGCTGTGGAGCCACACAGGCCAGGGCTGGGATCCTCCCCACGTGTTCTAAGGATCCTGGCCTCAGGCAAATGACTTCACTTCTCAGAGACCCAGGCTCCCCTCTGAGAAAAGTCAGGTGAGGCTACTTCCCAGGGTGTCAGCAGGCCTTACCTGCCTCATCCCCTGCCAACTACCTCTGCCCCACCAGACATGAGCACTGTGGGGTCAGACGGTCTCGTCGGCTGCTGTAACCCCAGCGGCTCCATCAACACACAGGGAATAAGTCAATGAGCCCAAGAACACACGGAAGCCCATTATGGCAGCATGAGAAGTGCGTTACCTGCATGGTGGGTACACTCAACCCGGCCCTGCCACCTTTAACAGAAGAAGCCGGGGCGGGTACTTCCCCTCTCCATGCCTCAGTTTCCTCAACCACAAAATGAACATTATCCTTTACTTTGACGGCTGTTTGAAGCAGTAAATGAGGGAACACAAGGAAAAGCACCTCACACCGCGCCCGGCCCACACAGGTGCTCAGCCAGCGTGGTCCTTGTTGACGAAGTGTCCACCCAAAATTGCCATCTCCTGTCTTAGGGCCTTGCATCCAAAAATCATGAGTCCCAGTGACCAAGATTTGAATGCAGATAAGCAGCACCTCGTCTGCTCCTCTCTTGTGATTACGACAATCACACTTGATCTTGCTTCCTCCCAAATAATACCTAATTTTCTTATTTGTCTTTGTAAGAATAAAACAGTATCTCCCACACTGGAGCACAGTGACGACCTCCATTCCGTTGAATAGTCATTTTCCCCGCGCATTGTTGAATTGTAGGGATGTGGCACTCACGTACCTTGTAGTTGCCAGCAATTTTTTAATAGTGTGCTGATTGCATATTTGTGCTTAACAGTAAGTTTTAAGGTGCTGCCGACGTTTGGTTTTTTTTAAGCTTGGGGTTAAAAAAATTTTAATTGCTTTTTATCGGTTTTTGTTTTCCATGTTACTAGTACTTCCTGAGGACCCCAGGGGGTCACTCCCATGTTCTCCCTGTGTCTGTGAGAGAGAAGACAGGGGACCAAAGGAAGGACAGATGCGTTGCATTAGAAGGCTAAGACCAGGCTTAGCTGTGACCCAAGTGCTTGCTGACCGAACGTCTCGTCAAGAACGCGTGCCGCGTTACGGAAATGCTCTCACGGGACAGGGAGATCAGGAACCGAGTCTTCTGGGACCTGAGATTCAGAAATAAGGAACTTGCTTTGCTGAGAAAAGGGGATGTCGTGGAACCCCCTCCAGGCCTTACAAGTCTAATAGTGAGGCTGCCTGAGCACCCAGCTCGCCCCCCATGCTCCGCTGTGCAGGAGTGGAACCACACACCAAGTCATAACAACCTGTCGGTTGTGGCAGAGAACTTGTCACCCGCTGAGCGTCTCTTTAAAGACCTCCTGGAGGGGCGCCTGAGTGGCTCCCTCAGTGAAGCATCCGACTTCAGCTCAG
Organism: Acinonyx jubatus; assembly: GCF_027475565.1. Classification (NCBI taxonomy): domain Eukaryota; kingdom Metazoa; phylum Chordata; class Mammalia; order Carnivora; family Felidae; genus Acinonyx; species Acinonyx jubatus. Next base: position 65,354,776 of record NC_069391.1, read on the forward strand.
GTGATGATCTCAAGGCTTGTGATTTCAAGCCCCGGGTCAGGCTCTGTGCTGACAGCTCAGAGCCTGGGAGCCTGCTGGGGATTGATTCTGTGTTTCCCTCTCTCTCTCTTGCACTTGCCCCTCCCTTGCGGCTGTCTGTCTGTCTGTCTCTCTGCCCCCCAAAATAAACATTAAAAAAAAAATCTTTTTTAAATAAACAAAAAATAAAGACCTGGAGAAGCAGCTGAAGCCGAGAGCAGAAGCCTCTTGCTCTGGGCGTGCAGAGACGATGTGGCAGAGGAAGCCCCAGCAGGACCGCAGGACGGGCTCCCTCCAGTCCTCCCAGACAACTTGATGGGCTTTGCTGGCTTGAGCCCAGGTTGCCATGGAGATCAGCCGTGTCCCCAGATGCCCCCAACCGAGGCCCAACTGGCACTTTCTTGATGGGGGAGCTGAGTGGGCACCCCTAAGTCACACGGCAGTGGGGGGCTTGGTGTACAGAGTTGGTAGGCCGGGCCCCCCATCTTCCTGCTGGGTCAGACGGAGTGCTCCGCTTTCGTCAGGTCAGTTATGTCTAGAAGGGAAGGTTTTTTTTCCTTGAAATTAAATTTTCTAGCTGAAGTGAAGATGACCTTTTTTTTTTTTTTTTGGTATATTACATTTTCTTTTTACAGCTTCTTCCAGTATTTCACAATTGTTTAAATTAAAGATCGCTACTGAGCTAAAAAAAAAAAAAAAAAAAAAAAAAAAAAGGCTTTGAGGCATTGCAAAAACCGGGAATAATAATTTAAAAAACAGTAGTCAGCAACAAGAACCCTTAAAGCGTCAGCACAGCTGCATTCTGATTTTTTTACACTTGTTGAAGAGACTACTGATGGCAAACCCAAGTGCATGATTTCGATGAATCAGTAGCTGTTCATGAACTAAGCTACTCAGATGAAAATAAACATGTTGCCTACTTTTTGCGCCTTAGCACAGGATTTCTGACCTGAGGGCTATGTGTTTGAGGATCGGCGGTGAGTTTTCTGAGAAGGGGGTGTATAGCTCTAAACTATTCTTAAAGGCATTCCCCCCAAAATAAGTTTAGAGCTCACTTAATTCACAGCTAAATTTCCCAATCTGGTCCTTTTATCCCACTGACCATGACAAAGCTCAGTGGAAGGCACAAACTGGGGGGCGTTTTCCTGTCCCCTCTTTCCACCCACAGGCTCCATGTCTCATCCTTTCCCCTTCTCAACCTCTCCTTGTCACCCTCATCTATGAATATTTAGAAAAATAATTATTGAGCGACATATGTGCCAGGCATAGTGCTCACTGCTGGGTATATGAGGACAAATTAGACAAGGTCCGTGTTCTTAAGGAGCGCATAGTCAGGTGGAAGAAAAGGCCACACAGGTGGATAATCTGCCACGTGTTATAAGTACTGAGAGGCCAAAGGACAGAATGCTGGGGGAGGTCAGAGATTGCTGGGTAGGTATCAAATACTCCCAGTCACCCAACCCCACCCCACCCTATGTCACAGATAAAAAGTCAAGAAAGAAGATAACTTGAAGAGTCTGATGAACAGGGTTTTGCTTGGCTTCTTGCCTAGTTGACTGGAACTTAAATATCAAGAACAAGATGTATCTTCTCAAGAGTAGTCTTAAATTCATTTTTTTAAACATGTATTTATTTTTGAAAGAGAGACAGACAGAGCTCAATCAGGGGAGGGGCAGAGAGAGAGAGGGAGACACAGAATCGGAAACAGGCTCCAGGCTCTGAGATGTCAGCACAGAGCCCGATGCGGGGCTCAAACTCACGAACTGTGAGATCATGACCTGAGTCAAAGTAAGATGCTTAACCGACTGAGCCACCCGGGCACCCCTTAAATTCAGGGACCGAAAGCAGAATGGTGGTTACCAGGACCGAGAAGGAAGGACACGCATGGACAGTTAGTGTTTCGTGCGTACAGAGTTTCAGGTGGGAAAGATGAAAAGTTCCGGAGACAGATGGTGGTGATCGCTGCACAGCAAAGTGAATGTACTTAATGGCAATGAACTGGACCCATTAACAGGTGGTCAAAATGATAAATTTTATGGAATGTACATCTTCCTACAAATTTGTTTTAAAGTTCTCTTGATTTTTCTGTATGTATTTGGCAAAAGGAGATGTTTTCGGAGCCCATATCTGCCAGGCTACTAAGAAAGTTCTGCTGGGTGAAGAGTTTCACAAACTCTGACGGTGCACACAAGGTTTTTCCCTATTTGCCAGATAGTGGTGTTCCTGTCACTGCCCATCCAACACACTCTTATCCTGTCTCTTCTCTGGGATGGCAGCAGGGCCGGGAAGGAAGCCTTGGGGCTCCCTGGCCAGAGCTTTGGAGTTCCAGGCAGCCTCGTCGAACCAACTCCCCACAACTCAGTAGCGGCCACCAGCCTCAGCATCTCCTGCCCGTTCCCTGGGCTCCCTGCCGGTCCCAGAGAGTATGGGCCCCAGACGGTGTCACGTTTCCATGACTAGCAGCCTGAAAAGTGAGCCACTGGGTGGGGGGGCTTGGACAGAAGAGTTACAGGGCCTCTTGGTCAGACCAGAACTTGATCATGGTTATCACAGAGACTCCACAGAGGCCCCAGGCTTACCGGCAGCTGAGATTACCCGGAGTGCAGCGCGTCTAGATTCACCTGCAGATCGCAGTCCCACAGAGCAGAGGCACCTGAAACCCCGCGTCTGCTTGGGGCTCGCATGTCTACCTGCAGTGCACACCCCCCGCCCCCCACCGGGAGATGACAACACACGCTGATGCTTATCTTCCAGATCCTCCTTCAGGATCCTGTGGCTACACCTCTGGTTTGGTTACAGCTTCTCTGTGCCCATGTATCAGGACCTGAGCTGCCCCGAAGGGAGTTCCTGGAGCTGATCGCTTTCTCCTGCTGGCTGCAGGGGGTGTCCTGCTGGGCTAGCCCTCAAGGATGCCCGGGATCCCTCATGCTCCCCTCTTCTCCACAGCGCTGGGGGATCGCAGCTGCTTCCCTGTCCTTCATCAGATGGCACCACAGGCCTGGGGACCACAACAATCTCCCCAAATCCCTTCATCTTTGCTGTCCCAGGTAACAGGCCCTCAAACACTGGGTTTTTAAGGATTTCATCGCTAACCTTACAGGAGAACCAACAGGTCCTGGCTTAGGATCTAAATAAAGGGTCATGAAGGAGTGCCTGTGTAGCTCAGTCGGTTAAGTGTCTGACTCTTGATTTCGGCTCAGGTCACGATCTCCGGTTCATGAGTTCGAGCCCTGCGTCCAGCTCTTTGCTGACAGTGCAGAGCTTGCTTAGGATTCCGTCTCCCTCTCTCTGACCCTCCCTCGCTTGCTCTCTCTCTCTCTCTCCCAAGGTAAAATAAATAAATAAATAAATAAATAAATAAATAAATAAATAAATAAAGGGTCCTGAAGACAGTTTTAAGAAGTAGGATCTGTGGTTTGTAACGGCCATCTCCTGACTGGACTCTGCCTGACTGGACTCCGCCCTGGCCGTCTTTCAGCTGCTGCCCACGGGAGGTGGGACACCCACCCACTGGGCTCCTCTGACCTGGGAAGGAACACCCTTCCTCATCTACTCCCAGATAAGCCCTCACCCCTAGGGTCGGCTCCTCTGGCTTCCGTGTGGGTGGAGGACCTTCTCTCTCCCAGACTCCCTAAGATTTCTACCTTTGTCTCTGCCTTCCTAAACACTGCTGCTCTGGATGCTGGCACATCTCATCCTTGCTCCTGGTCCCAGATCTCTGCGATGACACAGGGGTTTAGACTCTCCTCTAAGGCTCTGGAAGTATGAAGCCCCTGGCAGCCCGCCCAGCCTTCTCCTCTGGCCCTGCTCCCTCGTCCCGTGTGGGTCCTGGGAGCGCCCAGTCATTCTCTGCTCAGATAAAGCTGAAAATCTTCAGCCCTCCTCAGGTTCTGCTTCCTTCACCCTTCAACTAAGGGGTCCCTTGTCACCACCACACCTAGCCCATTTTTGGGTCTCCTTTCCTTGGCTCAAAGGGCCCTCCCTTCCCTGCATTTCCATTTCAGAGGTGAGAAATAGCTTCAGTTCACAGCCCAGTGCCCCTGCATTTTCGGGCATTCATGCCAGCCCCTCCTCAGGATCTCGGGGGATCCAATACAAGGCTATTCCTCACCCTACCCCACACCCCTCAGAAAGAGCCTCTGCTTAGTCCAAAAGCAAGCACAACTTCAATCCAAAGTTTGCATTTAACATAAACAAATGCATTTAAGTTCTTTCACGGAAAGGACAAAGCAGGTCGTTTTGGCACACCTCCCCCCTTCCCGAACCCCCAAAGCTTTACCTACTGGCAAAATTAATCCTCACTAAGCACTACACCTTTCACCCACAGGCCCACCTCATCTGTTGAACACCCCCTCGCCCTGCAATATCAATCAAGTAGAAACTGACCCTTTCACTATGTTATTAAGAACTCCCCATGTTGTAAAGAAATATTTGTGGTCAAAGGTCAATCGTTCAGCAAATGTGAAATTCACTTGTTCTTCCATTTTTCCTTTGTGCTCACAGCAAACACTCAAGAATTACTGTGGAAATGACCAGTTGATAGGACCTGACATACTGGGAATTCTCCATCTTTTGGTTAGAATTATAGAAAAATGTACAAGTTTTGAGCTATTTTCTGAGCGATTATTTATTTGGTCTAATAATCTTCATCCCGCAGAGGTAGAACCAGAAGCACAGAAGCCCAGAGATTTACCACTGAATCTCGGGAAGTCACAGCCGTTCCACACCTAGGTGTGTATCTAAGAGAAACAAAAACACATGTCCACAAAAAGACTTGTTCTGGAATGTTTCTTAGCAGTTTTGTTCACAATAGCCGAAACGAGTGCCCACAAACAAGATAACAGTTAAACAAAACTGCAGATTATGGAAAAGCTACGTGTGAAAGAACGAAGCTGGACCGCCTTTTAACACCAAACACAAAAATAAACTCAAAATGGATTAAAGACCTAAATGTGAGACCTGAAACCATACAAATTCTAGAAGAGAGCACAGGCAGTAATTTCTCAGACATTGGTCGTAGTAATATTCTTTTAGATGTTTCCTAAGACAAGGGAAACAAAAGCAAAAATAAACTATTGGGATGACATCAAAATACAAAGCTTCTGCACTGCAAAGGAAACCATCCACAAAACTAGAGGACAACCTCCTAAATGGGAGAAGATATTTGCAAATAATACGTTCAATAAGGAGTTAACATATGAAATATATAAAGCATCTATGCAACTCAACACCAAAAAAAAAATCCAATTAAAAAACGGGCAGAGGATCTGAATTTTTTTGCAAAGAAGACACAGATGGCCACCAGATACATGAAAAGATGCTCAACATCACTAACCATCAGGGAAATGCAAATCAAAACCACAATGAGGTATCACCTTATACCTGATAGAATGGCTAAAATAAAAGCACATAATAACACACAAAAAAACACAGTAACAGACATTGGCAAGGATATGGAGAAAAAGGAACTTTTATGCACTGTTGATGGGAATGTAAACTGGTGCAGCCTCTCTGGAAAACAGTATGGAGTTTCCTTGAAAAGTTAAAAATAGAACTACCATGTGATTCAAGAATTCCACTCTTTGGTATTTACCCAAAGAAAGCAAGAACACTAATTCAAAAAGATACATTCAACAACAACAACAACAACAAAATGACATATGCACCCCTATGTTTACTGCAGCATTATTTACAGTAGCAATCTATGTGTCCATCAATAGATGAATAGATAAGGAAGATGTGGAATATTACACAGGCATTAAAAAAGGATGAGCTCATGTACAGCATGGATGGACCTACAGGGTATTAGGCTAAGTGAAACAACTCAGACTGAAGACAAACATGATATAATTTTACTCGTAGGTGGATTCTTCAAAAAATGAAATAAACAAAAAGCAAAATCAGACCAATAAATACAGAGAATAAACTCATGGTGGCCAAAACGGAGGGAGGTGGAGGGGTTGGGCTAAATGGATGAAGGGAAGAGGGAGTTACAAGCTTCCAGTTATGGAATGAGTAAGTCGTGGGCATAAAAGGCACAGCATAAGGATCATAGTCAGTGATATGCTAACAGTAAGGTATGGGGACAGATGGTAGGGACACTTGAGGTGAGTATAGCATAATGTATAAACCTGGTGAATCATCATGTTCGATACCTGAAATTAGTGTAAATTATGTATCAACTACACTCAAATCAAAGCACTTAAAAATTTTTTCAAGCATAAAAATTAAAATAAAAAACAAACTGGAGTTTCCTTCTACCATGAGAAAATACCCAGCAACAAGGAACAAATTATGGACACGTGCAATCACCTAGACCAATCTCAAAATCATCTGTTGGTGTTCTGGGCTGAATTTTAACCCACCAAATCCCTATGTTTAAAAGTCTTAACCCCCTGCACCCCAGAACGTGACCTCATTTGGGAATGAGGCCATTGCAGATGTAATTAGTTAAGATGAGGTCATAGTGTAGGAAGGTGGGCTCTAATCCAGTATGACTGGTGTCTGTATAAAAAGGGGAGCTGTGGACACAGGGACATAAGCACAGGGAGAATGCCAGGAGACTGAAGGTATGCGGTCACAAGCCAGGGACCACCAGAAGGTAGTAGAGAGGTCTGAAATACATCCTTCCCTAAAGCCTTCACAGGAGTATGGCTCTCCCATACCTTGATCTTGAACTTCTACCCTCTGGAACCGTAGGACAACAAATTTCTGTTATTTAAGCCTCCCAGTCGGGTACTTTTAGGGCAGCCCCAGCAAACTCACACAATGGACAACAGAGATCTCCCACAAAAGAATACACACTATATGAGTTCCCCTACACTGAGTTCTAGAACAGCTTAGACAAAAGTATGGTGAAAAAAAAAACAGGTTTCCTCTGGAGTGGGGGTGGGAATGCATCAGGGGCAGGAGGGAACTTTCGGGGGTGATGTTACTATTCTGACTATCTGGACAGGGGTTCAGGTTACACAGGGCTGTGCATTCTCAAAGCTCATCAAAAGGTGCACTAAGGATTAGTGTATTTCATTATACGTAAAATTTACCATCGTAAAAAGAACCATGAACAAATACTGAACTCTAGGGTATGATATGTACCTGGAAGTGTTTAAGGGATGAGGTAGGCAGATACCCATAATTTACAACTCTGAAAGTCATTAAAAAGGAAGACAGTGTGATAAGAGGGCTAGATGCATGAACAGATATGCGTAGATATGTGGTAAAGCAAACACAGCAAGATGTTAGTTGTGAACCCAGGTCACGCATACATAGGCGCTCGTGATAGTTTTTTTCAATTTTTGTCTATAGTTGAAAATTTTCAAAATAAAATGTGGAAGGGTTACCCTGCCCACAGTCTGATCTCTTTCAAGGTTCTGCTGACAGTATGATCACATGATGATGCTACCAAGGATCTAAAAGCCAACTTAATAAAAGGTGTTCTAAAAGGAAACTTAACTATGGGAGAGAGAGAACATGATGCTGAAATATTCACTGTCGAGGATGAGAAACGCTGTCCCACCCTCATCTATTGGTAAGACTAACTGAAGTTTTATGAAATGCCTGTTTAAAAACAGAAGAGGGTATGGAAAGTACCAAGAACTTTTTCTTCATTTCAGAGGTGTCTGTTCTTAAATACCCTGAGGAAAGTCCAAACCAACCACCTAGATAGAAACTAAATTTTCACTACACGGTGAGCTCCTAAGTACATTCTTTGCAACCCTGTGTGAAGGCTCAGCATGGACAGCAGCACCCCTACCCCCCAACCCCGGAGCAGAACCAGACTCTGAAACACACAGGGGAAAGAAAGCTCCGGCTGGAGCTCAGAGGCTGAGAAGCTCAGAGCAGGCGCGGCAAGTGGAAAATCAGCACCGTGCACCCCAGGATGAACACCAGATCCAGGGACCACCGGCTCAGAAATGGCTTCCCAAAAGGAAAAATGTACACAAATGAGAAACAATGCTATGCCTCCACTCTGGGTAAGCAAGGTAATTCTGAATATGCAACTTTAGTTGTTGCAAAATAGAAAAAGCAATTCCAGCATTTTAGGATAACTTCAAAAAACAAATGTGAATTGATTCAACTTCTCAATAACCGAATATCTTTTATTCACAATGTTACCAAGCTTATATTTTGCAGGAAAGACACAGGAATAGGAAAAACGTTCACAAAAGGGTGAGAGAGAAAACAAAATGCCAGGACCCTCTCACAGGTTCCCTCTGGAAAAAAAAAAAAAAAATCCATGGGGAGAAAATGATCATTCATGTATCGTAGATGATGATACTGAGGTTCAGAGAGGTCCACAGGCCTTTCTGGTCTCTTTGGCTCCTGTGAGGAAAAAAAAGTGTTTAGGAAAGAAGCCTGCCCCTCAAAGACAAGGGAGGCTCAACAGAACTGATGGTAAAGGGTAAGACCCGCAGCCAAGCTGCCCGGGTGAGATTCCTGATTTACTCGCTGCGTGAACTTCGGCAAGTGACTTACTCCATGTTTCATTAATGTTTTCTATAGAACTGATAACAACAGCTGTTATCTGATGGATCCCCAAGGAAAGTGCTTCGAATAATGTCTGGCACTCTATGGGCAGAGTATTTCTAAACCTGCGCTGTCCCCTCTGTGGCCACTAACCATAGGTGGCTACTTGAATTTAACTTTACATGAGTCAAAATTTAAAATTCATAGTAGTAGTCTCACTAGCTACAATTCAAATGCTCAACAGCCACATGTGGCTAGGGGCTACGGGACTGCACGGTGAAGACAGAGAACACTCCCGTCATCACAGAAAGTGCCACTGGACAGTCCTCGTCCACAAAAGGGAATGAACCTCTTCCCAAGGAAGCCAGCCAGTGGCTCATAAGTAAAAGGTTTGTTAGGACGCCAGTGTGGGTCTTGGCTTTATCATCATCATCATCATCATCATCATCATCATCATCATCATCACCATCATCGCAGTAGGTTTTTTAACGCCCTCTCTGAGGTTTTCACTTTGTAAAATGAAATGCGGATCGCTTTGGTCATTGCAGCCTTCTGCTGAGTCTTCCGTTAAAAGGAAGGGCAGGAAAACAAAGAGATGAGGAGGAAGGGAGGGAGAATGAGACAGGAAAAAGGAAAGGGAGGCGCAGAGACAAAGGGTGTGGGAAGAGAGAGGGGACACACATTTTGTCATCCAAAGTCAACATGCTGTCTGTACTACTAATGCCTTTTTAAATTTTATATTCTGATGCTTTGATCTCTGGGGCCTTGCTGACCTTTCCTAGAGATAAACAAGTCACCTGCCAGTGTACCTTTCCTATGCAAACCCATCAATCCAGAGCCCAGATCCCTCACCTCCTCTGTCAGGCTCTCAGCAGGTATCAGCCGGGACCTCCCCTCTGCCCCTGAGCCTTCAGAAACCATTCACACCAGCGGATCCCAAACCTTCTCACCCTGCTCGCCCACTCATTCTTTCCTGCAGAAACCATGAGAGGCTCATGCCCACAATTTCCCCTCACCTCCTCTGCCTCCAGACCCACCAGACCCAGGTGCTTCCGGGTGTGGCCCCCAGGGCAGGCTGTGCCCCTCCTCTCAGGGACTGTGAGTGACAAACTCTCTTGCCAAGGCAGTCGGCTCCCCACCTGCTGGCCTCACTACACCCGAATAATAATAAAATCTACATTTTATAAACATTTCCTTGACCACACCCAGTCTCACCAAAGGAAATCTCAATGGTTTTTAAATGCAAATCAATTTCCCAGCCAAGAAGCTGGATTGTGTTATCTGGCTCTGAGAGGTACCGAGGATGTGGAAATACCACAAAACAAAAACAAAAACAAAAAAACTCTTTTTTTACACTTTTTGGGAATGCGCCAGAATGGTCCCTCTTAGGGATAGAACTTAGCTGTCAGGTGATCAGATAAACAGCCTCACTTCACAGCTGAAATGCCTCAGCCAAGGTCACCTTCATGGGCAGGGGCAAAGCTAGGATTCAAACGTAAATATTCTGACATGTCCAGCTGGCATCTTTTCTTCAGCCGGTTGCACCTTCATCTAAAATTCAAAGAAACTGACAAATGACTTAGATTCTTGCTTGTGGTCTGCTGATCCTCCAGGATCATGTGTATTTTAATTACACCAGCCGTCAAGATCTCTTCACCCCAAATAACTGCGGGAGCTGACATTATTAATGCACAGTTCAGCGGTTGCTTCAGGAACCATTTCCAAAGTCAAGCACTTCCTCAGGCCTCACCAGAGAGGCCAAGAGAGGCAGGGAGGCCGGGCTACTGGAGGCCTCTGGTTTCTGAAGAAGAGGAGCTTGGCACGTCAGCGGCGGTCTGACCACTTCTGGTTGTGTCCTTGCATACAAAGTACGGAGATAGCTGATACCATCTTTCAGATAGCAAGGCAGATTGGAAAAGCAAGCAATGGAATGCTGAAAATAACCTAGAATGTGTGGGGACACCGCCCACAGCTCAAGAATGGGCTGCAAAGGTACACGAAACCATTTATCTGGAGAAGGCAAAGCTGTATTGCCTATTTCCCCTGGCGGGGGGGAGGCGGGGGGATTACATTCTTCAAATTAAAATATTCATTTTTCAATTTCATTCTATTGAAAAATGCCTTTCTTCCTGCATTTTGAATACTGGTGGGGAAATCCACTTTAATTCAATCTTAAACTCTGATTTAAAAGTTACCATTATCGGGGCGCCTGGGTGGCTCAGTCGGTTAAGTGTCCGACTTCGGCTCAGGTCATGATCTCGCAATTGGTGAGTTCGAGCCCCACATCGGGCTCTGTGCTGACAACTCAGAGCCTGAATGAAGCCTGCTTCAGATTCTGTGTCTCCCTCTCTCTCTGCCCCTCCCCTGCTCACGCTCTGTCTCTCTCTGTCTCAAAAATAAACATTAAAAAAAAAAATGACCATTATCCTCAGTAGGTTGTACGTGCCTCTTGATCTCAGGGTTGTGAGTTCGAGTCCCACGGTGGGTGTAGAGATTACTTCAAAATAAAATCTTTAGGGGTGCTTGGGTGACTCAGTCAGTTTAGCGTCCAACTTTGGCTCAAGTCATGATCTCACAGTTTGTGAGTTTGAGCCCCGTGTCAAGCTCTGTGCTAACAGTTCAGAGCCTGGATCCTGCTTCAGATTCTATGTCTCCCTCTCTCTCTCTGCCCCTCCCCTGCTTGCACACGCGTGCTCTTTCTCTCTCTCTCTCTCTCAAAAATAAACATTAAAAAGATTTTTTTAATAAAACAAAACCTTTAAAATAATAAAAGCTACCATTGCCCAGTCCTCCCGCTTTTCCTGTTTGAAGCAATACATACATAATCCATACCTGCAGGGACCACCCAAGTCCTACCATTGAAAATAAAGCTTTAATCACTAAATACATTGCACAAATCACTTACTTGCAAAAGGTCCAGATAGTGTTTTGGAAGGAACATCAGACAAATATTCTGAAATGTGTGTGTGTGTGAGATCGTGGATACACACACATACGTATATACACATATATCTCAGGTACCATATATCCTTGAGTATGATGGTACTCGCAAACCTTTTCCCCCCTCAAGCACACAATATTTAATGATGAAAAAGTGGTGAGCTCACTGGTTCATCTTCACTGTCAGAAAGCGTTTACTAACCCAAAATCATCCCAGAAATTTATTGGAATAGTGAAGCTATGGGTGATTTCTCCTGTTTTTCCAAAATTTGGATAATGAATTATGTAACTTCTATATTTTTTCCTGAAGCTAACATATTCATATACTTAATCATGTATATCCTATTGTGAAACTTGATCTTAAATAATTTTATGGACAGAATCCCTGCCTTCCAGGGGGATTATGTATTTATAACTTCCACTTTTATTATGTCAACTCGAACTTATTTTTAAATGTGGCATGAAATCTTCCAAGTCCTCAGTCCTTAAATCTACAATGTTATAACAAATAAAATCCAAACACACAACTCTACCAGGCATTTATTCTGGATATTTTAAAAAATGAGGCTTTTACATTGTTCCCAAGTTTGTAATCACTACATCCAGCTTATAACCTACACTACCAAACAATGCAATACTTAATAAAGCAACTTCAGAAAAACCCCAGCCAAGGATAAATGATGAAATTGCAGAAAGTTCCACAAAGTGAAAAGATAATCCTTGGCTGACTGTGTTGTTTTTGCACACTATGTCAGAATCCACTTATCTACGATCAGAAAACATTTATTAATAACAGCGCATTTTTTAAAAACTGGATTCTAAATGATTTAACGGTTACACTTAAATGGTGAGCAATATAAATTGTGAAAACCGATTTGTGCATGATGAGCATTGAGAAAGACTCAACTGTACGCCCACCATACGTATGGAGGCCACCATAATTTTATTTTTTTGTAAAGACTAACTTTCCCTGCTTCCACTTCAAAAACAAGACAGGTTCCCTATCAGATCAGTTGTTGTAGACAAGCAGACTTATGCCAGCCAAGAAGTACATATCTTATACACAAATGTGAAACCTTAAATAATACTTTTTAAACCTCTTTTATGCTAACATTCCCTGGCTTGTTGTCGGCAATCTACGCCATCAAGTACTTCATTATTAAAAGAACTCTTACAAAATGTCTACATTATATCTATTGTAGAAGCAATTAAAATTTATTTTCTAATCTGTCACCCCTACGGTCACATTAAGATATTTAATTATAAAAAGACGTGCTGGCAATGAACCAAGTGACTCGAGCATCTATTTATGACCACACTGATGTTTCACGTATTTCAGAGAGCTCTGGGGTGGGGACAGCAAGGAAATGTGTGTGCTGTGTCGAAATTGGAGGGCCTGGTGGAGAGGTTCCACCGTGACCCTGCAGCTAGGCCACCCTGAGCAACGACAAGGCTGTTAGTCTTGGCATCAGACGGACTTGGGTTGCACTTCTCGCCGGGCCATTTCTCTTTAGGCGACTGGACGCCCAGTCATGGTCTTTTCATCCTTAAAATGCGAAAGATCCTTCTCTCCCCATAGGGTTTGGTGAGGCTTCACCATGTCAGTGAGTATAAGCCATCCAACACAGTAGGCGCTTGATAAATATTGATTTCTCTTACAAAACAGGGAATGAACATGCACAGGAAAACCAAGCTGAAATCTCTACAGCACAGGGCGGCTCTGAGAAGGCGATCACGCACCCACTGCTCGCAGTTTCATATCGATTGACACCGACAGCAATGGTGGGTGGAGCAGGGGCCAGGGACCAGGGCGTCATGCACCCTGGGGCTCAGGGCCTGGCTTTATCCCTTATTCTGGGTGCCCACCCACAAATCCCTTTACCTCATCAAGCATCCGTGTTCTCATCTCTAAAACGGGCAAAACACCTCACACCCTCTGGGATTGTCGTGACGCCACGTGGGACAATCCGTAGAAAGCACAGCCACATACAAACGCTGTCTGACTTGTCTTACATGTTCAGGAAAGGTTACCTACTGCCATTACTAAGTAATTCCCAAACCTTAGAAAACTACACTACTAATTTTTTATTGTTAATCCATGAGTAAAGTGGGCTAAATCATTCTCAAGTCCTATAACTGCAGATGAGTATGAAACTTTGCTGACCAACCCTGCAAGTCATTTTTCTCTAAGCCCCTGACTCTTCCACATAAGAGCTGAGGGCTTACAATCGGTGCTGTTGTCCTTATGTCTGGGGCCTGAAAACATTCTGATTTCTGTTTCTCCCAGGAGTCATTTAATAATTAATTTAATAATAACTAATTTAAGTATCAATTTGAATGTATATTTAAATAAAACTTCATATGGAAATTCTGTAGAGCTATCAGCAGTATTTTGGAGGTGAGCAAAGACACTCTCAGACCTGAGACACAAACAGCAGCAGAAAATAACAATATCTAATTGTAACAAACAGGAAAAACATAAATAGGTAGGGACGGCACGGGTATGTGATGGAGACATAAGAGAAAAAGCAGCCAATCGCCTTAGTACCAGCAATGGTCACACAGATTATACTAACATCTACTGACTCATAATATGTAAATAGTAGTTCACGAGGGGCGCCTGGGTGGCTCAGTCCGTTGAATATCTGACTCTTCACTTCTGCTCGGGTCACGATCTCACGGTTCATGAGATCAAGCCCTGTGTGGGGCTCCACACTGACAGCGGATTGGATTCTCGCTCCCTCTCTCGGGATTTTTTTCCTCCCTCTCTCTCTGCCCCTCCCCCACTCCAAATATGTACTTAAAAATATATAGTAGTTCACAAAAGTGTATCCTGGAGAGGTTCTAACTCTTCCCACTTCTCCTTTCAATTTGAAAATAAATCTCACATTTCCTCTTCTGCTTTTCTTCAGTGGTTAACTGGAGTGTTTTGAGGAACTTTTCTGAAAGTCCTATGTTTCTTCTAGTGGGAAGCAGTCTACTCTGATGCCTTACAAGGTCTTTCTCCATCATTCTTTAAGTGCTGGAAGATCCCTTTATGCTTGAGCTGGATGTAGGACAGATAGATACACTCACCAGAAACTGCTGACCCAGGAATCAAAACAGTTACCAGTATTTAGCATTCAAGAAAGGGAGGTTCTATTTGAACTTCTTGACGTTGTCTTTTCTAAAAACATTTTGGATAATTTATACATGATACATATTATTACTTTTTGAAAATCTGGAGTGTTTTAATTAAAATACGGTAAAGTATGAGAGTGCTCCTGGGAAGTCTTTCAAATTACTCTCATTTCTGTATAAGGTTTAGGTTGGTATGGAACATGAAAACAGACTTTTGTGGTATCTCCATCATAGTCCAAAAGAATTTGGCTAAAGAGAGGATAGCTCAAGGAGAAGGCCTTTCGTTAATTCAACAATTACTGATATCTCAAGTACATGTTAGCCCTAGAGATTAAAAAATGACTAAGACACAGGTTCCCCTCAGAGGGTTAACAAACGGGAAGCCAGGTAAGTGAGTAACTACATTTGGGTATAATGTGTGTAATAAAAGAATTCTATACTGAAGTCTCACTGAATCTCCTATCATCGGGTACCATCCTCGTTAAACTGATTTAACAGCAGTCAAGAATACTTAGCTTTCACCAGCACACATAATCTATACAGTGGAAACTATGTATCCGTACATCTTAAATCTATGTATAATCTATGTATCTTAAATGTCAGTGACCATCCTAATACAAGCCTCATCACTTTTAGAAGACTGAATTTAAGCTAACACGCACAGAGTCCCCTAAAAGGCCTCCAAGTATATATACAATCCAATTCTGGTTTTACTCCTTCCTCAGAGTCCAAATGCATTATCTAACAAGTACAAAGATCTGTCACAGCTAAAGACTCAAAAACACCTAATTTTAGGGGCGCCTGGGTGGCTCAGTCAGTTGGGCATCCCACTTCAGCTCAGGTGGTGATCTCGCGGTCCGTGAGTTTGAGCCCCATGTTGGGCTCTGTGCTGACAGCTCAGAGCCTGGAGCCTGTTTCGGATTCTGTGTCTCCCTCTCTCTCTGCCCCTCCCCGGTTCAGGCTCTGTCTCTCTCACTCTGAAAAAATGAGTAAATGTTAAAAAAAAATTTTTAAAAAACACCTAATTTTAAAAGATGAGTTAAAATTTTAAAAAAAGAAAAAACAAAGCCAACAGTTTATAATTTGTTGTTTTGTGATTTAAGTTTTTAATACCACAGATAATGTTAAATTTTTAATTAACCAGATGGAGGTTTCTGGGTTTTTTAATCTCTCGCAATTTCTTTTTAGTTATGTGGGCAACTCCTATAGAACCAGCCAGCAAGAAAACAGCTGGGCAAAAAAGTCACTCTTGCTCAATACTGGGTCTTTCTTATTTCAGTGTTTTAAAAAGCATGTTGCTCAAATTTTTGTTCTAACAGCAGGTCTCTGAGACACGTGACATATCGAGGCTTTCACTGTGGACTTCAGATAAAGGCCCTTTAAACTGAGAAAATAATATAATCTTAAGGTGAATGAAAACATATTAGTCTTTATACAAACAACATGAACCCCAGATCTGCCAATTAAACCACCATGCCCACCCCCACCCACGCACCCACACATATTCAGACATCTACATACATGATTGGGAAACTGATATTTACAGTGATTCTTTTGAGTGGTGGGATTTCCTTCCTGCCTTCCTTCCTCCCTCCTTTCCTTTCAAGTTTATTTATTTATTTTTAAAAAGAGAGATAGAGGGGGCGGGGCAGATAGATTGGGAGAGCAAGAATCCCAAGCAGGCTCCACACTGTCATAGACAGTCTGCCATAACAGAGACCAATTTGGGCCTCATGAGATCATGACTTGAGCAGAAATCAAGAGACAGACCAACTGAGCCACCCAGGCGCCCTCTTTCTCCTGCCCTCCCCCCTCCCCCCTTCCCTCTCTTCCTTCCTTTTCTTTCTGGTTCTTTCTCTTTCTTTCTTGTTCTTTCTCTTTCTTTCTTTTTCTTTCTTTCTCTCTTTCTTTCTTTCTTTCTTTCTTTCTTTCTTTCTTTCTTTCTTTCTTTCCCTCTCTCTTTCTCTCTCTCTCTCTCTCTCTCTCTCTCTCTCTCTCTCCTTCAGTGAGCATGAATTACTTTTATAATGAGGGGGGAAAAAACCCTTCCTTTAAAAAACATGTACTCCGAGAAGGCAGATCCCTAAATCATTCTTCAGTGTCATTATTTGACTCAATTATTAGCACACCATACTTCCGTGGGCAATTAACATCTTAAATTGCCTCTAAAAAAATTCCACAATAGTCCTGGTGAATTCATTTAAACAATGGCATTGAGACTGTAGCTTTAGCTTTAATTAGAATCCCTTTGACCTTAAAGTAAAAACCGGGAAGACACTGAATTCCTCAAGCCATCTGCTGAATTACCAAGCGTCCTGGAGCAGTAAAACAACTGTAATTCCCGTGGGATTGTGGATGAAAGCTGGCAGCCACTAGTTTTGTGAATGAGCACACATTTCAGCTCCTCTCAACCCCCTGGGTGGCCCCTGGGCTCTCCTATCTGATTTTATAGTTTTCGGGCATTGATTTTATGAGGATACCCCTTCCTCGGCCTCAGAACCAATCTGGTCCCCGTGAAGATTTTCTTCTAACTTTACAGCTGCACATTTCATACCATCTGCTGCTTCCAGAAAACCTCCATTAAGAGCAGAGAGTGAGAAATGCCTCTTTTGTGGCTGCTTCCACTGCTCCTTCTGAACACACGCAAACATACACGCCCCATTTACATCACATACTACAGACACATCCACACGCTCCCACTCTCCACATGCACACACACCGCGTTCCACATAGACATGCACACATCATGCATGACAAATTCCACATGAATACACATACCACATCGACATATACACCACATTCTCCATACACACAAGCACCCACCATACAGATCACCCACTCTGCATACACACAACACACGTATGCTGCACATCACCTATTCGACACACAGCACATTCCACACGGCAGGTGCACACCCCTTGCACACCACATGCTACACACACTGCACGGCACACACATCCCATATACATCACATACAACACACGCACAAACATACACAATAGCCGACCCGAAAGCATTCCCTGGGCACCAGGCCTGCCAAGAGGAGTGAGCTAACACAGGGCAATGATGTACCACTTACAGAGGGCTTCCAAAACATTTTAAAACCTCCTTTCTCCAATATTAAGTTTTCCAAAGTAAAAATTAATTTAAAACAACCATATTGTCAGATAATAAAGCTAACACTGCTATTGCCTTACAAAAATATAAAATGATCAGGTTAATTAAAATTCTTTCCTAGCCTTGAATTTTGAATAAATCTATTGTTATTGTGCCTATTCAATACAATGCAGAATTTAAATAAGAATAAAATATTCACAAAGAGGATATCATTTGCCCTAAAGCCAAATGGCTCAGAAAGCATAGCTATAAATGCAGTAATTTGCAAAATGAGCTGAATGTAGCATAATATTAATTTCATCCAAACCTAACGCAAACCGGGAGCGACAGGAAGGTAGAGTGATAGGAAAAATCAGGTATTGATTATGTTTTTACAACTCCCACATGTCCTGCAGGGTTTCTTTAAACTAATTAAGCTGTCAAAATCTTACGCTCCTCGTTTTCAAAATCAGTACAGACGTACAAAAGCTTTAATTATTTAGCATTTCTCTGGAGAAAAGACTCTGTATTATTAAACAATCTTTGGGTCACATTCTCATTCCACATGGTAGGTGTCTTAAAAACAACTTTACTTGTAGGCATGTGCTCCGATGTGCATCACCGAGACTACTCTCAGTAACACCTTTGCTGGAGAACCGAAAGCCTGAGCTCTCTGCACGCTGTGGTTCCCAGAACAAACCAAAGCGGGTTTGTTGACTTAAAATCCAGTGAGCCTTGCAGCCTTCTCCACACTAGTGTCTCTGCCATCGGGGTCACTTTGGTGACACCATACTGCTGTTACTCCCAACCTCCCAGAGCACCTGGGGATGGATCTGAGCAGTAACCTAACCTAGAAGGACAATAAGGAAGGTAAGTTAACACCCATGTGGTGACTATGGTCGGTGACACTGTACTGTATAATTCACTTTCTCTAAGAGTAGAACCTATATGGTCTCACAAAAATAATAAAAGAAATGTGTGTGTGTGTGTGTGTGTGTGTAGTGATGAATGGAATTAACTAGATGGGAGAAATCCTTTCACAGTGTATATGTATAACAAATCATCACAGGGTACACTTTAAATATTTTATAACTTTGTCAATTATACTTCAACTAAGCTTAAAACACACACACACACAAATTTTCTTTTTAAATGGCAGCTGGGCAGCTCAGTTGGTTGAGCACCCAACTTTGGCTCGGGTCATGATCTCAAGGTTCGGGGGTTCGAGACCCGCCTCCGACTCTGTGCTGACAGCTCAGAGCCTGAAGCCTGTTTCAGATTCTCTGTCTCCCTCTCTCTCTGCCCCTCCCCTGCTCACGTTCTGTCTCTGTCTCTGTCTCTCTCTCAAAAATAAGTAAAGATTAAAAAAATAATAAAATAAACATTAAAATTAAAAAAAAACATATATTTTACCTAATAATTTTGTAAAGAATTGGTGAAGAAAGTTTATGGATCTGGACATACTCTTTCTAAGATACCTAGAATTATATTCCTATGATACAAAGAGAAATAAAACTCTAACAGACTACATATTAAAATATACTAGAACAGAATCTAATAACCTTTCCCAGAGGGGGGAAATCATATTTATAGACAGTGTTGTATTAAAAGAATATTATATATTTGACATCAAAGGGGACCTTCACACATGAGAACTTCAAGTTAGGAGCAACTGAACCCTGTGAGTTATTCTGAGTGCCTATAATTTATAATATAAAATGCTGATCCCATATAAATTTCAAAGATATGGGGGTTTTTTTAGCCACACTCAAAACTTAGTATGGCTTACAATTTTCATGTAATTCAGTATGAAAAACAGATTCATTTCACGTAAAATACTAAAATCAAAAACTACACTAAATCTTAAGAACACTGGTGATAGAGCACATGCACAAGCATCTCCGTGCTGGTTTTCTGCTTGACACTGCTGTGGGAACAATAATGCAGGGTCAAGTAAGCCCGGGAAAGGGGGGTTAATGGAAATGCAGTTCATATGCCCTGGTGACCACAGAACAGGGGCCATTATAAGAAGCCAAGCCCACAGCAGGATTTGCCTGCGGGTGGAAACACACAGAGAACACAAAAAAAAATGGCATGGTCTCTGGGTCATCTGTTTATCCATTTACATCATGTGGTTTCCAGAAGCTAAGAACTGATAAATAGGGTTTGTTTGGTTTTTGTTTTTCTTGTTCGTGTGTATGTGAGAACATTTAACTTCTACTCTCTTACCAAATGTCAATTACACAATACAGTGTTATCAACTATAGTCACCATGATATACATTAGATCCTCAGACCTTACTCATCTGATAGCTTAAAGTTTGTACCTTTTTACCAACCTCTCCCTATTTCCCTAAACCCCAGCCCTTGGCAGTCACTTTTCTACTCTCTGTTTCTATGAGTTTAACTTTTTTTTGTTAGATTCTGTATTTAAGCAATACCATACAGGTCTGTCTTTCTGTGTCTGGTTTATTTCATTCAGCATAATGACCTCAAGGTTCATCCATGTTGTTATAAATGTCAAGATTTCCTTCTTTCTCATGGCTGAGTAATATCTATTCATATGTGTGTGTGTATATATACACACACATACAATATTGTGTGTGTATATATACACACACACATACACACAATATTCATTCAAATATGTAAACAATACAAGTTTGAACTGTGTGGTCCACTTAGATAAGGATTTTTTTTTCCAGTAAATAACAGTTCAGTACTGTAAATATATTTTTTCTTCCTTATGATTTTAACATTTTCTTTTCTCTAGCTTACTTTAAGAATATACTGTATAGGGGCGCCTGGGTGGCTCAGTTGGTTAGGTGACCAACTTTGGCTCAGGTCATGATCTCACAGTTTGTGAGTTCAAGCCCAGTGTCGGGCTCTGTGCTGACAGCTCAGAGCCTGGAGGCTGCTTCAGATTCTGTGTCTCCCCCTCTCTCTACCCCTCCCCTGCTCATGCTCTGTGTCTCTGTGTCTCTCTGTCTCTCAATAATAAATAAACGTTAAAAAATTTTTTAAAAAATACTGTATAATACATACAGCATACAAAATATGTGTTCATCAACAATTCATGTCAGTAAGACCAACAGTAAGCTATTAAGAGTTACGTTTCAGGGCGCCTGGGTGGTTCAGTAGGTTTAGCATTTGACTCTTGATTTTGGCTCATTGTTGTGACAGCGAGACCCACATTGGGTTCCACATGGGTCATGGAGTCTACTTATTATTAATAATATTATTAATATTCTCTCTCTCCTTTTCCCTCTGCTCCTCTGCCCCCACTTACTTGTTCTCTCTTTAAAAAAAAAATAATAAAATAAAAATGTTTAAAAATAGTTAAGTTTTGGGGGAGCCAAAAGGTATATGGGGATTTCTGACTGCAAAAGAGGTCAGTGTCCCTAATCACTGCACTGCTCAAGGGTCAACTAGATATACCACTTCTTCATACCTTGGCTATCGTGAGTAATGCTGCAATAAACAAAAATAATAACAATCGTGCATATATCTCTCTGATTTCCTATTTTCGTTTCCTTTGGATACATACCCAGAAGTGGGAGTGCTGGATTCTAGGGTAGTCCTATTTTTAATTATTTGAGGAACCTCCATACTGTTTTCTAGTGGTGACACCAATTGACATTCCCACCAATAGTCCACAAGGGTTCCTTTTTCTCCACATCCTTGCCAACACTTGTTATTTCTTGTCTTTTGGATAACAGTCATTCTAATAGGTGTGAGGTGGTATCTCATGGTGCTTTGGATTTGAATTTTCCTGATGATGAGTGATGTTGGGCACTGTTTCGAGTATCTGTTGGCCATCTGGAGGTCTTCTCTACAAAAATGTCTATTCGGTTCCTCTGCCCATTTTTTAATTGGACTGTTTTTTGCTACTGAGTTATAGGAGTTCTTTGTATATTTTGGGCATTGGATATATGATTTGCAAATATTTCCTCTCATTCCTTAGATTGCCTTTTCTTTTTAGTTTGATACAGTCACTTATTTATTTTTGCTTTTGGTGTCAAATTAAAACAAAAAATCACTGTCAAGACCAATGTCAAGATGCTTACTACCCATGTTTTCTTCTGGGTGTGTTAGGTCTCAAGTCTTACATCCAAATCTTTAATTCATTTTTAGTTCATTTTCATGCATGGTATAAGACAGTGGTCTAGTTTCATTCTTTTGCATGTGGCTGTCCAGTTTTCCCAGCACCATTTATTGAAGAGACTGTCCTTTGTCTCATTTGTTGAAAATTGACCATAAATGTGAGGGCTTATGCTGTTCCACTGATTTGGGTATCTGGGTTTTTTTTTTTTTTAATTTTTTTTTAATGTTTATTTATTTTTGAGCGAGAGACAGAGCATGAGCGGGGGAGGGGCAGAGAAAGAGGGAGACACAGAATCCAAATAGACTCCAGGCTCTGAGCTGTCAGCACAGAGCCCAATGTGGGACTCAAACTCACGAACGGTGAGATCATGACCTGAGCTGAGGTCAGATGCTCAACCGACTGAGCCACCCAGGTGCTCCGATTCGTGTCTCTGTTTTTATGCCAGCACCATACTGTTGTCATTATGATAGCCTTATATTATAGTTTGAAATTGGCATGTATTTTTACTTATTCTTTACTCTTCCAAATAGCCTGCCTTCTAAAAAAGCTTTCTTTCATATTAATACATTTGCAAAAATTGAATCAATCATAGAAAATAAATCAAGAAAGAACACAACACACTTTTAAAATAAGGGTACCCAACAGGAAAGTATTTCACTTGTCCACAGCAGTGCCTGCTGATAAGAACACGGAGTTTGCCTGAAATCGCTTTTGCTGATCCTTGGGTCAGAAATGGAATCAAAGCTAAGGCATCCTACCAATAGCTCAAAATAAACTCACTGGAAAGTAAACATTTACCGAGTATCTGCATGGGGTTCAGTGCTGATTAAGGGCTTGGAAAATCCAGTGAAATGTCTGTTAAAAGGGAGACAGCAAGCCCAAAATGGAGTCACTTGTGCCAAGCCCCACATCGGCAAACCAAGACTTCAAACCTAACCTAACTGTAGGTTCACCCCTCAGGAATGTAATCTTTAACCAGTCCACGCAGAATTACCTGGTCAGCACCAGTGAGATCCTCTACCTGATAGACCCCTTCTACACCCGTTGCCCAAAACAATGTGTTCTTTGCTAATAATGTCTTGTTTCCACTCCCTGTCCTCTTTAAAAACCTTTCCTTCTCTAAGCTCAGCAGAGCGCCTTTCTATTGCTAGATGGAATGCTGCCCGATTGGTGAATTGGCTGAATAAAACCAATGTGATCTTTAAATCTGCCAACATGGTACCTTTGCCCTCAGGAGCAAGAACTCGGGGTGGGGGACTAGGGGGAGGAAATGCAGCAAAAACTGTCTATTTTATAACTTCCAAGCCAAACCGGCAGAGCAGCATCATTAAAACAAAACAAAAAGAAAAACAAGTACCAAAACAAGCAATCCGCATTTTGGCTACATATGACATACAGCAGAGAGCACATTTACTGATGAACAGGACCTGGTGTTTATTACCTATTTTTCGCCCCAAAATTCCAAGCAGTTTGCAAAATTTAAAAAAAAAAAATTCTCTTAAGAAATTGGGATCACAACACCCACGGGATCTTAGTGAAGGCCAATACTACCCATGAAAAATGCTTTAAAACTTGTAAAGTACTAGGCAAGTGTGCATTGAAACAAGCCTTAGCTTAGCACAGCTGGGAGAAACTGAATGAACACAATGGGTCAATGAAGGAGAAAGTGTTCCTGTCATAAAAGGACTGATAAGCAAAGGTTCTTCCCTGGCCCCTTTGGTAACAGGTTGCCTAATGCATTTCAAACATTTTTCCTAGGGACGGGGCTCTCTCACCCTCACACATTGGCCACTTTTCCTGCCCTTTCCCCCTCCTTCCTTGGACACTCCCCTGCAGGGGAGTCAAACAGGTTCAGGGAGCCACAGCACAACTGTCCTGAGCTCAAGCTTCCCTTGAGGATTTACCAGCAAAGGGCAAGAGAGTCAAGGCTGTACTGGTGAAGCCACGTAGCCTGGCCAGAAACGGGGTTGCACACGGACGTGACTATGGCATCTTTAATCTCACAACACTGCCCTGGTATCTGAGCACTGCCTGGTGCAGTTTTCTCCCAGCAGCTGCCTCTCAGTCTGCATCCCAAAGGCTCCATTACTTTATGGACAATTTTCTTCCTTTATTTGATATAAAGACACACACACACCCATATACAAACATACACATAGATGTATACATATACACATATAGATACAAAATTTTACAATGCCTGTGTGCAGATACATATGCACACACATGTATATTTTTTAATTACTTTGTATCTTATTTTTGGTTTTGGGTTTGTTTGTTTCTTTTCTACCAACTTCTTTTTAACACTTCCCTTTTATTCCATTCAGGGAGTACAAATATTCCACACCCTTTGGGCTATGCCTAATCAACAGTGGAAATAAAAGTAACCCATACTCCCTATCTCTCTGCCCCTCCCCGCTTGTGCTCGTGCTCCCTCTCTCTCTCAAAAATAAATAAATCGGGGTGCCTGGGTGGCTCAGTCAATTAAGTGTCTGACTTCGGCTCAGATCATGATCTCACAGATCATGAGTTCAAACCCTGTGTCAGGCTCTGTGCTGACAGCTTGGTGCCTGGAGCCTGCTTCAGATTTTGTGTCTCCCTCTCTCTCTGCCCCTCCCCAGCCCATGCCCTGTCTCCGTCTGTCTCTCAAAAATGAATAGATGTGAAAAATTAAAAACAAATAAATAAACATTTTTTTAAAGAGATACACTAAAAAAAAAAAAAAAAGGTAGGCACCTAGATGGTTCAGTAGGTTAAGCATCTGACCTCGGCTCAGGTCATGATCTCTCATGGTTCATGGGTTCAAGTCCCACATCCGGCTCTGTGC
The DNA here is from genome assembly GCF_027475565.1 of Acinonyx jubatus. Lineage (NCBI taxonomy): Eukaryota > Metazoa > Chordata > Mammalia > Carnivora > Felidae > Acinonyx > Acinonyx jubatus. The sequence goes on from NC_069391.1 coordinate 65,379,347, forward strand.
TGACAGCTCAGAGCCTGGAGCCTGCTTTGGATTCTGCGTCTCCCTCTCTCTCTATCCCTCCCCCGCTTGTGCTCTGTCTCTTTCTCTCAAAAATAAATACATAAACATTAAAAAAAACACATTTAGGGGCACCTGGGTGGCTCAGTCGGTAAAGCGTCTGACTTCAGCTCAGGTCATGATCTTGCAGTTTGTGAGTTCGAGCCCTGCGTCAGGCTCTGTGCTGACAGTCTGGAGCCTGCTTCAGATTCTGTGCCTCCTTCTCGCTCTGCCCCTCCTCCCCCACTTGTGCTCTATCTCTCTCTATCAAAAATAAATAAAATATTTTTTTTAAAACCACACATTTAAAAAAATAGGATAAAAAATAAAAGTAACCCATAGTTCATGTAGTAGCATCTGCAACTGATTTTGAAATGCATCAAAAATGAGGTGGAATGATGGATAGATATGTTACAGATAAAATAAAGCAAATGTTAATGATTGTAGAATGTAGGTGGTGGGTATATGGGTGTTCACTGAAAAGTTCTTCTCAACTATCAACTTCTCTGTATGTTTGGAAATCTTCATAACATGTTAGAAGAAAAGAAAGTAGTAAAGAGGGTAGTAAAGGAGACATGAGATTTTTTTTTCTCTTAAAGCATCAGATATTACAGATGCCTGGCTATGTATGTTCAATAAACATTCTTTCATCAGCTAGCATTTTCGCATTTATATCGGGGGGGGGGGGGGTGTGAGTGCTACCGAAATGACAACTGTTACATTACAATGTGAATGGGATTGATATAATATTAACAAGAGCAACATAGGCACCAGTAATGAACTCCAGCCAGCTACTGGCAGTGGGCTGAGGGGCACTGTCTTCCACTCGGAGGGGACCACGCACAAGAGGGGTGCTCGCAATCCAGCCCAGATCCGTCATGGTGTAAAAATGAAAAGCACACTGAACCTCACCCACAGCATACAATGGGAGAAAATCAGACCATTTGTTCCCCCAAATTATGTTTCTGCCAAAGTCTCTCTTTCTTTCCTCCCCACCCCCACTCTTCCCATGAATGCACCTCCTCCCCCTCTGTCTCTCTTCCTCTGTTGCTGCTCTCTTCCCTCCCTCTCTCTCTTTTTTGTCTTTGAGAGAGTGGGAGGGATGGATAGATAGATGCTTTCAAACATATCCATGACTCTACTTTACTTTCCAAAAGATAAGCAATTTCTCACATTCATTACTCTGTATTTTTAAAAGGCCTGATGCTAATCCGTGGCTCACAGCTGCTCTGGGCCCCCTGGGAAAGGAAATTACTTAAAAACCTCCTTTGAAGGGGAGACCTGCATGAATGTGAAGAGGTCACTGGTCTGGCCCCCATGACTACTTTGTTCCAGGGAGGCTGACCTTTAAAAGGGTCCCTTGGGGATTTCCCTGGATGTCTGCTCCCACCTACCACAAGAAGGTTTCCCTCTGCACACCCTTTTCATGGGGCTCCACCCAGAACCAGCTGACATAAAGGGAAACCAGTTCAATCAGTCTGTCCCAAGCCCACAAGATGCATATGAAGGTCTGTTTAAAAATTAAATAGCATGTTTATGTTTTTAAAGAGCCAAATTACTATGCCTCGGACAGAGCAGAACTATTCTGGAATTTTCAAAGAAGTGCCGTGGATGAAAGAACTTTTCATCCATTAATTGTTAAAGCTAAAATGGAGTGTATGCAGCTGAATACAGACTCTCTCTTCCAATTTCAAAATGGGCCCAGAAAAGCAGACAGTGTTTGACTCTCAGAGGGCCAGAGGTTGTTAATATGTTTCATATAAATGGTACAAACTTGAAGTAAATGTGCACATTTAAAATCAAGCTACCTTCCAGGGAGGACTGAAAGCAGGAACTGAGGATACAACCCGGACTGGAAACACAGTGTCTCTGGGGCTTATGTCAAGAGTTACAAGAGCTCTCCACTGCTTGCTCTGGACTTCCGACACTGCCTGAAAGTGACAGCCTCCGAGTTCAGCTTACTTCTCACATTCTGGAACACTCTATGTCACTATGGTGTAAGTTGTGGTAAATGTAATAACACCAACAGAACATGAGAAAAACCATATAGGTTCTTGTTGGGAAAAAAGGGAAGGGGGCCAAATTGGTGCTTTTTAATTCTAAATAGCAGACAGTAGTGGAAGGGTGGGGAAGAGCTTCAAAATTAAGAACAGCACTACAGTACCCCGAATAGCTAAAGCAATCTTGAAAAAGAAAACCAAAGCAGGAGGCATCACAATCCCAGACTTCAAGCTAAACTACAAAGCTGTAATCATCAAGACACAAGAGCCAATGGATGAATGGATAAAGAAAATGTGGTGTATATATATATAATGGAGTATTACTCGGCAATCAAAAATAATGAGATCTTGCCATTTGCGACTATGTGGATGGAACTAGAGGGTATTATGCTAAGTGAAAGTAGTCAGTCAGAGAAAGACAAAAATCATATGACTTCACTCATATGAGGACTTTAAGACACAAAACAGATGAACCTAAGGGAAGGGAAACAAAAATAACAGGGAGGGGGACAAAACAGAAGAGACTCATAAATAAGGAGAACAAAGCGAGGGTTGCTGGAGGGGTTGTGGGAGGGAGGATGGGCTAAATGGGTAAGGAGCACTAAGGAATCTACTCCGGAAATCATTGTTTCACTATATGCTAACTAATTTAGATGTAAATTAAAAAAAAAAGAACAGCACTACAGTAAGAAGTGATGTCCGGGGCACCCAGGTGGCTCCGCCGGTTGAGCGTCCGATTTCAGCTCAGGTCATGATCTCACGGTCTGTGAGTTCAAGCCCCGTGTCGGGCTCTGGGCTGTCACTCCAGAGCCTGGAGCCTGTCTCTTGCTCTGTCTCTCTTGATCAAAAAAATGTCTCGCACTCTGTCTCACACTCCCTCTCTATGAAAAAAACGAACAAGCATTAAAAAAAAATTCAAAAAAGAAGTGATGTCTGCTCTCTGATGTAATGTCTGAGGCAGTTCTCCTGATCTTTACTTTGCAGATGAGGAAGTAAGGGTTGTATGAAGTCAGGGAGCCACCAGAGACTCCCCCACACCAACATTTCTCACGAAAACCTAAATTTAAAGGGACAGAGGTGACAAGAAGGAGATTTATAGCAGGAGGCCAGATCCCAGCACCACAGAGCAAGCCTGACCTGCACTGAGGGGCAGGTGACCAGGAACTCTTTTCCTGGGCTCTCCTGGGCCAGCCTGAGCCCGATCAGGCAAGAGGCTTCTTTACTACCTCAAGGCAGTCAGTTGTGTTTGCGGGAAAAGGGATGAAGCCTTCCGTGCATGTGCTTAAAGCTCTGTCTCCTCCAATGCAACTGTCCCCCCACCTTTGCAGTCAAGAAATGAAAGCAAATGAATAAGCCAAAAACTATGCTATGCACCCCCTCATGCATACGTGCACTTTCTGCTGAGCACTACTGTGTGTGAGGCACTGTTCTAGGTGCCTGGGATAAAACAAACAAAGATCTCTGATGAAAGAGTCCCAGAATAGATAATACCCTTAACTTTTATAAAGACAAGATAGTTAGGTTCTGTTAGTAGCATGTTAGAAGTGCTAAGCACTAGGGAAACATGGGGCAGAAAACGGGGTACGATGTGGAGTGAGAGCTGATTTTTAGAGGGCAGTAAAGTTTGGCTTCACTGCGAAAGTGACATCTGAGCAAAGGTTGAAGGAGGTGAGGGCTGGTGCGTAGCTCTCTGCAGGAAGGGCACACGGAGAAGAAGGAACAGACAGTGTATTCTAACAATAAGCTTCCAAATGGACGAAGCGTTGTTATGCTTAAGCATGCTCAAGTTCTCGAAAAGTCTGATTGACGTAGGTGAGTGTTTAAGCAAGGATGCTAGTCTTACGCTGCACGTCAGTATGAGCTTCCAGTACATTCCATACAAACATGGCTCGATGTAACCATGTACGGAATTCAAACTATCTCTGCCTTTAGGTGCATGAAATAATGTGGGATGTATGAGTGCAACATACTTCTGAAATGTGACTTCCCATTTCAAAGTCACTAGGAATGTAGCAGCAAAGAAGGATTAATGATTTGCGTACTCCGGCTGGCAAATGATCACTTGCAGGTAAGGTCTTGGATAAAAGATCCCATTCCATTCTCAGATTTCCTCCTGGCCTAACATGCGTGCTTCAAAGGAGAAGTATTTTAAATGTCACTTGCAAGAAAAGAAGGATGTGAAATAACCACATAATGCAGCCAGTAACAGCTCAAAGGGAAGCTCGGTATTTGGTAACACAACCGTTGGGTTTGTGTTTTGGTAGATTTGCTAATGGAAGACAGCATTGCATGCACATTTACATGAAGGGCTTTTAAAGTTTACATGAGGGGTCTTTTGTGAGATCATCCTCCTCACAGGCCTGGATTCAGAGAGCATCAGAGAAGTTTCCCCAGAATCTCACCTCAGCGGGAGCAAGTGCATCTGTACTCCACTAGGGTGACTCAGCCAGCTAAGGCCTGGCCCACCACAGTGCACGGCCACCCTTGACGCTTGGTGACCAATGACGGCAGCCCAGCATCCCCGAGGTTCCAAGTTGCTGCTTCTAGATTCACGGACCCAGCAGATGTAAAGAGCAACCATATGCTGGGTTGGAGGCGGTGAGATCAGTATCAAAGACCCAAGAGGCCCATCCTCTCCAAGCCCCTCATCCCAACAAAGAGAAACTGAAGTACGCACAATGCTGAAGACGACACTGTCAAGGTCAAAATCCAAGTTTCCTCAACGCTACTCTAGGGACTTTTTTCAGCCCCTAGGAGATCAACGCTTAAGGAGGCAGAGGGTCGCTGGACATGATACAACCTATCAGTGAAGCATGCAGACATCAGTTCTCCCCCCTGGGATGTGCAACCTTGTAGCAGGCTTTGCTCTCACAGAATGTTTAGAGTTCTGTTTCTAACAGCTAAATAATTACAGACAACCAACATCTTTGGCCCTCCACCCTTTTAGGTGTCCGTGTGGTGAGGCTGCCCAAGACGGATGTCCTCAGGGGGTTCTTTCTTTCCCCTCCTCCTTGGCCCCACTGCTAAGACCCTGTTCTAAAGGGAAGAAATTGGGTCAAACTATCCTCCAGCTGTCTTTGAAGTAGAAAACAGCATATGGAAATGGTTTAGCTTGAGTTCTGAGTTTGCAGAGAAATGCTTTTGTAACGTTTCTAATTGGCCTGGACATCAAAGAAGGCATTGTCACTCACGAAAGAGAGCGGTAGAGAATAATTAAGGATGGCTGAGTTGGTGAGGTGTCAACCAGACTCGGGCACAGTGACACCACCACTACCACCGTCATCTTGAAGGACCCTCAGCACAATTATACTGGATGCCTTGAAGGACGTTGCCCAAAAGCTCTGCCCTGAAGAAAGATACCAAACATGCTTGCTTAGTACCATAGTGATTCTCTAGAATGCTTCCCGCCCACTAACAGATGGAAATAGTCAAAATATTAAAAATATCCTGGAAAACCCTGAATGCCCTTCCGTGGGTGAATGGATAAACTGTGGCATATTCATCCAAGGGAATACTGCTCAATGATAAAAAGGGATGAACTGACACCCCAACAACATGGATGAATCTCAAATGCATTACGCTCGCCAGACTTAAAAGGCACATACACTAGGACTCCATTCCTATATCATTCTCAAAAAGGAAACTATGAGAACAGAAGACCGAGCAGTGATTGCCAGATGCTGGGGGAGGCAGGGGCTAGCTACCAGGGGTACAAGGGAGTTTGGGGAGATAAGGGAACTGCTGTACATTCTGACCACACTAGAGGTCATAGGACACCATGCCTTTGTTAAAATTCACAGAACTACACGATAAAAAGTGTGATGCCTGGGGCGCCTGAGTGGCTCAGTCAGTTAAGCATCCGACTCTTGGTTTCGGCTCAAGTCGTGATCTTGCGGTTCGTGGGTTCGAGCCCTGCCTCGGGCTCCACGCTGACGGTGCAGAGTCTGCTTGGGATTATCTCTCTCTCTCCCTCTCTGCCCCTCCCCTGCTCCTGCGCTCTGTCTCTCTCTCAAAATAAATAAATAAACTTAAAAAAAAAAAGTGTAATGTCACTGTATGCAAATTATACCTGGGAGAAAAAGGCAAAAAACATCGAATCATCAGGAAAAAGAGCAAAACTCAACAAAGAATTGAAATATTTAACGTTTCTAGGTAAATTTCACTTCAATATTTCAAAACAAACTTCCATCTTTCTGTACAGCTATGGTTCAAATGACTGGTCATGTCCTTCAGAACAACTGACCTCTTACCCTGATGAGAGCAACAGGGACAGGGAACTCAGCTCCTCAAACATTGAACCTTCCAGGGACACCAGACACAGTGGGCAGGCAGCTGGGCAACCAGGGGAGCAGCCCCAGTGCCACATCTCAGAGAGCTCTTGGAGGGAAGAGACGAAAACACACAGAAAAGGAGGTAGACCAGAAGTCCCCAGCCTGGACACAGTTGCCCTGACAAAACGACTATCTCTGCTTATTTTTGGAACTTGACATTGTGTCATTCATTAATTCAACTCATTTTTGAGCTAAGCACGATGAAAAATAGAGATGCAGTAAGTCCTGGAACTCCCTGCCCACACTGGAAGACATATTCCTCCACCCCAACTGCATCCACAGGGCCACCCACAGGCTACCATGGGATAAAAGGGGACCCCGGGGAAACCACAGGATGTACCAGTCACACCGTTTGGGATGTGGACGGAAGGTGACAGGTGTCCCCTGGAATTCTTTGAGGGGGTGCTTCTGGCAGGGAACCCAACCCAGCTTCACCTCAGGCTTCTGAGAAAGATGCAAGTTCAAGGCTTCCCAACCTTTCCTACTCCACCTCACGGAACACACAGCAACAGCCCAGGGGTTCCAATGCCCCAGCCCTGCCAGCTACCCTGAGGGTGAGGGGCTCAGGGGTCAAGCACACCTGGAATGCAGGGTACTTCTGAAGCTCCTCTCAAGGAGCCTGGGAGGATAGATCCAGAAGGGTACTCGGTAGTGAATCTAGAGACTCGGGAAACAGGGTTCTAGTGTCAGGGCACCTCTGGCCTATTCGGAGCCTTTGGGTGAATCATGAACAAGTGCCCCTCTTCCTGGCAGAGGCCCCCGAGCATCAGCTGGATCTCAGCCCCGACGCCCACCCCCCTTCCTCGCCTCCTTTAGAGCCTCTGGCAGGGCACAGTATGCTCGTCCTTGCCTGAGAGACAGGAAGCTCTGTCCTGTGGGCTGTACAGATCCCATCCAACTGTGTCAGCAGGGATACAAATAGACCGTCTTTCAGCAAGTTCAGACAAAGTACTGACGAGCATGTCTGGGATTCTATTTGAGGTTAGCAAACATAAATACCCGGGAGCTTGTATTTTCCTAGAATGAGATTTCCTCAATCTAGGTCAAGCTTATTTCTGAGGTCCCCCCACCATTCACATAAACTGCTCAGAATGGCTTCTTTACCATTTCCCTATAGCTACTGAAATGCCAGACATGACCCCACCAATTGAATCCAGCTTGTCCCCACACCATGTTTGATGACCAACTGGCAATCAAAGGTCTCACTTTCTGGGAAAAATATATTTGGAACCATACCTCACATTTCATACTCAAATGAGTTCCAGATGGATCATAGACTTAAATTTAAGTAACATACCACAAACGTATTGCAAGAAACCATAGAGATTATTTATTAACAAAGTCAACATGGGAAAGGACTCTCTAACTGTGACATAAAACCCGCAACAAATGAAAAAAAAATTCGATAAATTTGACATGTTAAAAAAAACAGGTGTCTGAGTTGATGAAAATGTTCTGGAGCTGGATTAGTGGGATGGTTGTGCAACCAATGTGAATGCACTTAATGACCTGCATACTTGAAAATGGTTAAAATGGAAAATTTTATTTTATGTGTATTTTACCACAATACACAAACTTATCCATGGGACGGAAAACGCTAGAAACAAAGTCAAAAGACAAATGACAGCCTAGAAAAAAGATGCACAAATCATGTCACAGACATGAAGCTATTTGTAATATATGAAGAGCCCCCACAAATAGAGGTCTACAAAGCTACCGAAAAACGAGCAAACTATGAATTGAAAGCTCACAACAAACACAAAAAATTCTTAAACACATGAAAAGGAGTCTATACTCATTCATATTTAAAAATTAATGAAACTACACTCAACAAAGTGGCAAGAACCCAACCCTGCTGCAACAGCAGGGTTGGGTTCTTGCCACTTTGTTGACAGTAGGGTTGGGTTCTTGCCACTTTGTTGAATATAGTTATCCTACAGATGACCGTAACATTTTACACAAAGGAATTCTTTGCAGAATTATTTGTAACAAAAAAGTTAGGAAAGAACCCTACGAGCACATAGATCGGGAGAGAGTTAAATAAATTACGGCAGACAACCAGAACAGCAAGAGGCATTTCTTTTTGTACAGTAACAGAATGACTTTCGAGATAGGTTGCCAGGTGAAAAAAACAAAGCGCAAAACAAGATGAATAGCATTTCAGGAAAAATATGAAAATATTTATAAGTTTATTGACTTAAATGCACGTAGACTGTATCTGGATGGATCTCAAGAAGCTGAGTTGCTGGTGACTAGAAGACAGACAGAAGGAGGCTACCTCTCCCTGCACATCCCCTTTGACTTCCATGCCAATGTGAATATGTCACCTATTCCAGAAAACATAAAGGGATACGACTCTCTTGTTCCCTGTAACAGAACGGAACCTCAGAAGTCACCACACTGCTTGACACAAAAGCCTTCCCTTTCCTAGAAGATGGGGAAGAAAAATACCAGCTCAAATAAAGCTGGAAGAAAAACACAGAAGGAGATGCTGTCCTCTCCCTTCCTGTCTGCGTCACACTGCTCGAGGGCTGACGTCCCACCAGAAGGCAGCCCAGCCTCGAAGTTTCACACACCTATGCTACCACCAATTCCTGCGTCTGTCACCGACATTGAGCACCATCCTTGGGACTGAGTAAGACAAACAAGCACCTGCCTTTTCAGACCTTAACAGTGGCACAGGGGAAGGTTCCAGCCTGCCTGTGCCAGCTCACGAGAGAGTTCTGTTCATTTTGCAGGAATCTGAAGAGGCTGCTATACACAGCCACTGTTAAATAATATACAATCAAACAATGTCCCAAAACCTGCAACGACACCGAAAGCTTAAAAAAAGATAGTTACCACTACTGCAACTGGCAGTGAAGTTGAAAAACGGTTCAGTTTAATGAATATAATTTGTACGAGGCTGAGTCTAACAGCAGATCGCATGTCAGATTTAATGGTGATGTATTTATTGGGAAAAGAATTAGCAAATAGGGATGCAACTCCATTTGTCAAAATATTGTCAACCACAGGTCAGCCAAAGCAAAAACCAAGGAGAGCATTCTGTGAGACGCAAATGGCTATATGGAATTTACACACATCCTAGTATTTGTGAATTGTGTTATACATCCTTTATATCAGTAAAATCTCTAATGCACATGTGCACATGTACACAGATACATGTGTACCTATGTTGTACACACACGCATATAATATATGCATATGCACGCACGCTCACAGTTCAGTTACCACTAAATTGAACTCTCTGCTGCCATGAACTCTGGCTCCCCAGTCTGTAAAAGGAGCATTAAAAAAAAAAAAAAAAACATTTCCCACCACCTTCGTGGGACAGTAAGAAACTATAAAATTGAATTCCAGTTGTTACCAATGTCCTGATTCTTCCCTCACCCCACAGTGGCTGATTTTAAAATACCTGCTCTCAAAAACCTTCCCCTTGTCCTGTGGCTTTCCAGAACCTGTCTTCCGGCCTATGATCTCTTTATTACCACAGAAGGGAGTGCAACCCCAGGAACAAGAGCTAGGCACTGAAAACTGTCTCCAGCTGTCCCTGTCCTTATCTGCTCAGAGGTAATTCAGGGGTAATCAGCAGGTGCTTTCACAGCCCCGGCCCCCACCGTCCCCACACTTGCCCCAGGCAGGGGAGGCTCGTGCTGCCAATGCCTGTTTTCCCATCAACCCTTTTACACGACTCTACCGGAGGCACTGTTTCTTCACTCTGGGTATAATTCCACGCACTTCCTATAGAAGTAATTTTAATCCATAATTAAACCCTATCCTTTCAGAACACACGATACACCTTTCTACATGTACTAAGAATCGATTGAAATCTACTGGGGAAGAAGAAGTCGACTCTATGTTAAGATTTCCGTTTTCCTTTGTGAAACCTCCACTTTCAGGCATTATATAAAAATGAGAGCAAATTTAACAGAATTGCCTGACAGCCAGGGCAACTGCAGATTGCAAGAAGGTTTAACATGAGTCCCTTAGTTTCCACTTAGAAACTGCAAATATTCCAGGGCAAACGGCTGTGCCATAGAGGCTCTGTTCCCAGGCTCAGCACAGACACGCGCTGCTTTCTCGGAGAACCACACCAGCTGTGACACGGGACAGATCGGTACCAGGTACCTACTGCCTCTGCTATCCGTAATTGAAATGGGGTCAACCACATTTTATTCCCACTAGACTCCCCCCCGACCCCCATACTTTGAAATTCTTAAATATATATGACCCTGAGAATGTGTAACATGGTCAAAAGTACCAGCAGAGTTTGGGGAAATCCTCACTCTACTGCAATAGAAAAGACAAAGCTGTTCTGTCCACATCCTCCCCTGCAGATAGCACTGTGATATGGGGACCTTTGGGGGGCTGTCACCTCTCAGGGTTATCCCAAGGATGAGAACACACTATGCATCTTAAAGAACCCATTAATGATTATTTGTCCACATTTGAAACTCAGGAACTATGGCTACCGTCCTTCTGTGATGATGACCAGTTAAGGGAACTGATCATCAAACAACAGGTATTTCTGGAATACCTTCTTACAAGATGCTAGGAACAACAGAATTATGATGTCTCGAAGGGCTTACAATTCAGGGAAGACACACACACACACACACACACACACACACACACACACGGTAGTGAGCAAAGCAATGGTGGGGAATCTAAATGCTACATGAATGTTCCAAAGAGAAATTGCCCCAGAAGTTTGCAAGAGGAGGTCATCACTTTGAAGTGGGATGCCCAGGATGACCTCCTGAACAAAATGGAATATACACCCAGCATCCAGAGTAGAGAGGAAGGTCCCACATGTTGACAGGGCAGAGATTCTGATCACCTGCACAACAGAGGGTAACAGTAACATACAAACCCGGCCCCAGGTCACTATTGTCACCAATGGATGTCCCTTTCCTGATTATTCTTCATTGCCTCCATCTCCACCCCCCACCCCCAACGTGTTCTACACTCTTCTCTGCCCAGCCTGGAGGCTGTCCCCACACACGGCACCACTGTGTTTTCCTGTAGGTGGTTAACAGCAGGCACTGGCAGGAGGTCGGAGGGGAGGAGAGAGGGAGACAGAGGTCAGGGTGTTTCTTCCCTAAAATGACACATGCTGCTGGTAGGTCTCCTCCGTGGCTCCAGCTCAGCTGAGGCAGGTTATCAGATCCCCAGACGGTGGGTACCTGGCCGTCCTATAACCTTCACCTGAACGGCTAGAAGTGGACTCATTTCCTGCCATCACCCTGATGACACATTTCCCTTTTCTGCAACATCCCCCAAACCAGGGTCCTTTCACACCCTCCCCTACTGGCAAGCTTCCCCAGCTGACTTCCCCGAAAGCACCCTGTCTCCCTGTCCCCAGGGAGCTGGGAGACAGGGCAAAACACTCTTCACACCTCCTGCTAGGGCCACCCCACCCCCACCTGACTTTCTACCTTTCAAAGCCCCTGCCAGGAGGAAGGGATCTATGAGCAGTAACTAAGGCATGTGGGCTCCCAACTGTCACACAGCACGCTATACCATCCAGGCAGAAACCGGGGGCTAAAAGAAATGAAAAGAGAATAAAAAGTAGGAGTTACCTAGTTTTGACCTAAAATTAGCAATCAGTATAAAACAAACAAAACAAAACAAAACAAAACAAAAACACCTATTAAGCAGGTTAAAAACAGAGTCATCAAGACAGGAGCAGATGCCACCCTCGGGAGACAGTGGGGTGGAGAGAGGTCAGGCAGCAATGGGATCCCAGCTGTGACTCACAGCATCCTGCTCAGGAGGGAGGGGCACGGCAGAAACCAAGCTGTCAGCTGGGGGAGGCACCCACGCCCAGGGGAGTGACATCTGGAAGTCTGACCAGCAGCCTCTCCGGGTCTTACTCACTGCCAATCCCACCCCAGACCTCTGGGACACAGCAGACCCACCCACTCCTGGGACAGCACGTCAGACATCACCTGTCCCAGACTTCTGGACACCAATTTCAATAGCTTCCTTCAAGGGCATCGCCTCTGCCCACTGGGTGCAGGATCCTGGCTTGCCTACTGCAAGCACCAGCCCTCAGGCCCATTAGTCAACACTTCCTTGTCTTGACCCTACAGCCCACTCCTTCTCTATGGGCTGTGGGGAGGGTGGTGCCCCTCAAGAGACATGTAGCAACGTCTAGACACATTTTTGGTTGTCACAACTTGGTGGGGGCGGAGGTGCTACTGGCAGGGAGGAGGTCAGGGATACGGCTAAACATCCCACAGTGCCCCAGACAGCACTCACTGCAAGGAATTATCCCAACCAAACTGTCACAGGTGCCAAGGTTGAGAAGTGCCTGCACTGAACACATCACAGGAGCTGGCACTCTGCTAGATGTTCTAGAGTTCTTTAAACTTCTCCTCCAAAAAAAAAAAGTGACAAACAGGGAGGGAGACAAACCATAAGAGACTCTTAAATACTGAGAACAAACTGAGGGGGGGTGGGGGGATGGGGGAGAGGGGAAAATGGATGATGGGCATTGAGGAGGGCGCTTGCTGGGATGAGCACTGGGTATTGTATGGAAGTCAGTTTGACAATAAATTATATTTTTTAAAAAACCCTCAATAATAATAATTTAAAAAAAACATTAAAGAACAAAAAAATAAACAAATAAACTTCCCCTCCAGGACAGTGACCAAGGAACAGGACACAAAGTGAGCTACACCACCCACCACACAATTTGTAGACACAGATGAGCAGTTCGGGTCTCGAAGGGTTACCTCTGCCATTTTACACACATTATCCAAGGCCAGTGTCTTCCTGACCCTCAGTTTTCTCATCTGTAAAATGTGGATTACAATGCCTACCTCCAAACCCCGGTCTACATGGGTTCCCAGTCCATCTCGGTTTCCTTATTTTCTGCTTCATGTCTGATTCCCACTTTCTTCCAAGGGACATAAGGACAGAGATACATACACGTATCCCCCAGGTGCTCACCTGCTCTCATTTTTACATGCCCACAAGAATGTGAGTTAACGAATGAAGAGAAATCAATGACCCCTCCGGGTCAGAACAACCTCTCCCTGCCTGAACGCCAAAAACAGTTTCCATATTGGTTTCTCTCTCTTCTTACTTGGGCTTTCTATTACCATTGGCTGGGGAAAGTCCGTCTACTCTACAGGATTAGAGACCTATTGAGATAAACTGTCCTGCCGAACACGTCAGCAAGGGCTGGGCCATTCAGACGCGCAGCCCACCCTGGATGAAGGAAGAGATACTGAACAGATATTACGGTGCACAAGACTCTTTGGTTCAACGGTCTCTTCTCTGTATGCTGACTGCTTATAGTTAGCTGTGTCACTCCCTCATATTTTACCTCGACTCCCCACCCAGACTCAGCTTCCAAGTGTTTGCCCTTTCAAATTTGCGAGCATCTAATGTCGCTTTTATAAACTAAAGCTATCCACTCGATAAGGAAGCCTCCTTTTAAAGTGGCCTCTTGAACAGCAGCCATGCTCCCTGCACAAACGAGACCCTGGCCCAGGGGAACAGGGACGGGCACTCAAATGTGTAAGTGGGCATTTACCCACAGCAGCTGGCGGAGCCTCCTGGCCATTAAGTACCTCCTAACAATTCAGTCTTTCAGCCACCATCCTAATAGGCTTTTCTTGGCACGGGCGATTTGGGCTTGGCCAAACACTCATTTTCACATCTTAAATCAGTACGTGTCAGAACTGAATGGAGGCCCGGATCTGCCACAGGTCTTGTGTTCTGCAGCAAGCTCACTTTGGTCAGGAACTCGGGGGCCCACACACTCATTTCGGACCTCTTTTTCCATAAAGATCTGTAACAAAAATCAGTGATGTGTCTCTCTGATCAAATTCCTAGGGTCTTATCTGGCTGCTTGAGACAATTTTTAACTTAAAAAGAAGCTAGAAGAATGAAATAGGCTTTTCAAGTACCGAAGGACACCAAATGAAAACTGAATTTGCATGCTGACCTGCCTCGGGTTCCCGACAATGCCAGGAAGGCTACCCCTCTGAGCATTTTCGAGCAGCTGACACCTGGCCATCATGCAGCTTCAGCGGCCCTGGCTTCCCTGGACACATCTCTTTCCATCTAAATAGAACCTCCTTAACAGAAGCTCCCCCCTCCTTCTTCCCACGGCGTCTGGGTGGAGGTTCAAGTTGGCATCCTACCTCTAGCAGCCCAGCTAAACTTTTGAATGCCCAGCTAAACTGCTCATTTGTTTCTCAGGAACTCGAAGAACCATCTACCACACTTGAGGCAGACCCGCTGAGGGAGCCCAGCACACAAACCGAGTCCTGGGTGAGGGCCCACCAGCCCAGAGCAAGCACACTCACAAGGACGGATCAGATGAACAAAGTCGAATGTGGCAGAATGAGCCCCCCCCCCACCCCCGCCCCGCCACTGCAGACTGAGCCAAGGGCAGAGGAGAAAGGAGAAGAAAAGGAGGAAGGAAGTGACACATGAGCCCTCACCCCCACCCTCCCTAGGTGTCCAGACCAGAACCTGAGTAGGGAAATAAGGAATGGATGGAGAAGAGGTAGGGTTCTGATACATAGATTCAGAAGCATGTTATACAGTCCCCATACTCTCACCACGCCATTTCCTCTCATTCTGTCTTGTTAAGCAGCCATTGCTTCTCAAGCATTTAATATACGCGGGGTACTAGACCACTTTACGCTCACTATATACAACCTCACGATGAACGTATTTTTTTTTAAATGTTTATTTATTTTTGAGAGAGAGAAAGAGTGCATGCACACATGTGCAAGCCGGGGAGGGACAGAGAGATAGAGATAGGGAGGATCGAAGCAGGCTCCAAGCTGTCAGCACAGAGCTGGACGTGGGGCTCGAACCCACAAACCGTGAGATCATGAGCTGAGCCTAAATCGAACACTTAACCCACTAAGCCACCCAGGAGCCCCTCACAACGAACATATGAGGTAGGTATGATTTCTACTCCCATTTAACAGATGAAAACACCTGCATCTCATGGAAGTCAAGTGAGTTTCCCAAGGTAACAGCTAGTATATTGTGGAATGAGGGATCTGGGTCCAAAGCTCTGAGCCAAATTCTAATTTCTGCATATGTACCTGCATTAGGCAAATAAACAAGGCCAAATTCGTGCTTAATTCAATCCCATCCAATGTAAGAGACACAAAAAGCCATGTTCTCTACTCTCAGAAGAAACTTACCACCCAGAGGGAGAGCCAAGAATCGCATGCATAAACCAACTGCAAAAGTACACAAATGGTCATTTCTATATTCCAGATTGTTAAGGAACATAAAAACTAAGAAAGACAGTCTTCCTGGTGGAATAGCCAGGGACATGCTCTGGGGAAGGATGTGGACTGAAATGGCCAGGTTATTTCCTCCTTTCCTCTTTTTCTCCAGGTGATAACTTCTCTCTAGCATAAATAATTTTTTTTTTTATTATCTTCATCAAAGGAAGAACATGGCTCAGAAGATGAGACCTACAAAGGATGGTCCCTATTAACCAGCAATATTCATAAAAGAGGACACACTCATTCCACGCCTGCCTTGCATTTAGCAAAACCAAGGGACTTCATGTTTCAAAGCACCCCCAAGGCTCCCCTCGCCTGTCCACTGCTGTATTTTCCGAACACAGCTACCTCGTGCCAGAGGAGGGGTGGGGAGAGCACAGACTGACACAACTTCATCCTGGAAAAGATTCCATTTGTACTAATTCACTTCCTCTCCCAAACAACTGAACCAGTAGCCTGAAGCTCTACGTAAGGGAAAATATATGCCGGTGCTTGGGGCCAGCCCTCATCAATTCTAGATGGGAAAACTAAATATCTTCCAGCTCTCCCGAAGCTTGTTGGAATTACCGTGCAAAGAAATGCCAAGAACAGAATCCCAAGAAGTCATTTTATAGGCTCACGGCCAAACGGGATGACAGGTGAGGATTCCACTTCATTCCACTGGCACAATGTGGAAAACGTGACATTAGGGAGGAAAAGGAGCAGAAGCGCCGTTAAATCAGCCAGGCCTTGCCCTGAGCATGTTGGTGCCACCCCAATGACGGTCTTGCTGCGGCGTGCGCAAGCCAGGAGAGGGGCCATTCATACACCGCAGTGGGGAAGGAAAACGAACCTGTGCTCATCAGAAGCCAGAGGAGCTCCTGAGGACAAACTCACTAGAAGTTTCTGGCTTCACAAAAAGCTGTTCACATGCTAATTCAGTGCCCCAAATTTTTCATGTTTATTTATTTTTAAAAGAGAGAGAGAGAGAAAGGGAGAGAAACGGGGGGGCGGGGGGGGCAGAGAGAGGGGGAATGGGGGAGGGGCAGAGAGCAAGGGAGACACAGAATCTGAAACAGGCTCCAGGCTTCGAGCTGTCAGTCAGACTCTGACGCAGGGCTCAAACCCGGCTTGTCATGACCTGAGCCCAAGTCGGATGCTTAACCGACTGAGCCACGCAGGCTCCCCTGCATGCCGACTCTGGATACACTCAGAGGGGCAAAGACAACATTTAGAAAGACGACGCTGTATATTCATGTCCCAGGTGCACAGCAGAAACCCCGGGCAGGTGCTGCTTTCAATTATACTGATTTATATACCAATAAGATAGTGATTCGTCAGATAGCAAGTGACTTCTTGGCATTTTTGTTTTTGCTTACCAAATTTCTACAGACAGCTCCTCTGTGTATCATGTGCAACCCAGCATCCCGGACAGCAGCAGTTGGCTGTCAAAAGTCTATTCTCGAAGGTATTCCGTATACCTACAGTGCCCGTAGCTTAGTTTGTTGTTGTTTGTAAAGTGCAGCAGCTTGTAACTCCCAGTCTATTAAATCCTACACTCAAAAGGTTGCAGCCTTTCACCACTTTTCCAGAGACACACACACTGCTTACCCAGAAACCACAGATGGCAAAAGAAAAAAAAAAAAAAAGAAAAAAAAAAATGGGACTCCACACAGAAGCAAGGCAACGTCTCAAAGTAGGATGGGAACCTAAGAACTGAGTCAGCTCGAACTAGTGACCTCTTCTGTCTTCTGCCCCAAGCCACTCTCTCTCTGTCCCAACATATCCCTCCGTCACTGTTCCTTGCCTTGCCTCACCTAAGTCATACCTACCCTCTGCATACACAGCCTGCTCAAAGACAGACATGCGAGTTGTAGGCAGCTCAGTGGAAAAGCTAATCCTTTTCATGACAGATCAGAAAAAGGGGCACTGATATGTTCCCTACATTTATCTTTCAATGGGAGAATTCTACTTTTGGGGGCCTCAAACAAGAGCATGGAAGACTAAAAGTACCGTTTTTAAGTGACAAAGGAAAAGCGTGCGTGGTTTCAAAGGCAGAAAACAAGAAGCTGCAGAAAGAACAATGGGGAAGAATGGAAATCAGCTCCTTCCTTGCAGGTGAACCCTTACAGTATCAGCTGTATTTGAGCTACACCAGCCTTGTTCATCACATTAGATCTAAGTAAGAACGATTAGGCAGTTTTGACAGAAAATGTGTCCCAAAAGAGAGTCCACACTCGGAGTCAAATTGCCCAGCCGAAAACCACCAGGCTTACGAATATAAGGACCATCAATATAAATTTTTCAAACACCAGAGATCAGCAGGTTACAGCGTTCATCTTCTCAAACATTATGTTCCTCATCTGAAGTTGAACGTGTTTATAAAGGGAAAAAGATCAACAACATTCGCCCCACCTCCTCTCCTGACATCTCTCAATATACATTAGGTTGCTGAATAAAATTTCTCAAGCTCACGACGAAATGCCGTAGAACACAGAGGAAAGCCCCGCAGTCATTTCTCAGGGGGAGGTAACATTACTCAAATGGCCATAGTGTGATCCCTAAGCCACATGAGCTCATAACGTCACCTAAAAAAGGACAGAAGTGAGAAATAAAAGCCACCCAGGATCACAATGGTGACCTACACCAGAGGTTAGTTACAGGCACATGACCGATTTTGTTTTGTTTTTCTGTTTTGTTTGTTTTGTTTTGGGCTGGGGTCGAAAATAAGACGGGAACCATTTTAGGCTTTCCAACTTTTTCATTGTAACAACCCTCGTGGTGCATTGAACCTAGAGAGAGGTACAGCACTTTCTGGTTTACCTAAGAAAGATTCACTAGTTAGACACAGTTATTTTAATCCCATTTAGTTAGATGATATAGAAAAACCGAAGGGCAATTTTTTTCCCCTCCTCTCCCTCCTAACTGCACATTTAAAGGAATTCATTTAGAATGTTAACAAAGTGATAAATTGGATTTACTCTAAATAATTATACTATCATATCATCTCTTTCAAGGCTGAGAGATGATGCATTCTGTTGTGATAATTTACCTCAATAAACCGAAGCAAAACAATTCAGTATCACCTTCCACCTCAAGTCTCAAACAATCACATACCAGCCCCAAACCAGACAGACGAGTGCCACTTAATGAAACGAAAAACTTTGTCATGTAGGGGATGGCCCACTAGGCAGGGCCATGACTCTTAACACACTACCCTACTCAAAGGTTAAAAAGTAATAAGAGTGTTCTGTGAACTTTCTAAAAAGCTGAACTATTAACTTTCGGAATTGGGTCAAACTATGCCACACACTAACACCATTCATAACCGTGGGGCACAAGCCATTAGGAAAAGGAAAGAAGTTTCTGTGGGCAGGAAAGTGCCAAGGAAGAGTGCTGTGCCCAGAGTAAGCCCCTGGCTGGTGGGGGGCGAGGGGGGCATAAAACCTTCATTGAAGTGGCTACTAGCTCTTCTAACCACCCTCTCCAATGCAGGTATTAAAACAGATTAGCCTTAGCAGGCTGCCCAAATCACCTTTCTTAAATATCAGCTTCATCTGGCTTCCAAAAAAGGAAAATTGTCAAATCCTAAGTAGTGTGAAGAACACTAAGGAAGCCTGGCCAGGATTCGGGGCCCGCCTCCTGCTACCTACTAAGAGCTGCTTAACAAAGCCACTTGACCTAAGCACCCACTAGATGAAATAAGAAGGGAGGACCCAGCGATCACTCCAGCTTCTTCTAGGTCTGGGTGTCCAGGGGTCTCTGGGCTGAACTTCACCAATGCGAGCCCCTTCCCTCCCCCACCAGTAGGCTGCTTCTTTGTCTCACGATGAGTAGTAAGTTTCTACCAAAATTAGGCTTTGTTGCATTTATACCAAATGCCTGGTTAACTTAGGCACACACAGCAGATGGCTAGAATTACGGATTAAGGATGAAATTGCCTGCAGGAAGCCAGGGGGTCTTTGAAGAGGTCAGACTATGTAATTGACCTTGTAACTCACAGGTCACCTCCTGAGACAGAGAGCGAGACCCCAAAGGGCCTCCGAGAGCCCTGCCTCGGCACCACACCACTTTCAGGAGTATCCAGCAGCACACCCTCCCCTCGTGCCTCTCCACCCAGATGCCCTCCCTGCCTCTACCCCACCCGGAAGGAAATGGCCTTTGCCTTCAAGCAGTCACAACTTTGCTGGACTGTAAGAGGATATGTCGCCAATGTCACCTCTCCCGATAAAACCCCCATATGTAATTACTGAAATTAATCTGAGCATCCATTTCTGTAAGCTTACTGTGTGTTTTTCATGGCTTTGCAGGGGCAGCCAATGTTATGGGGCCTTAGGTTCCTAAGTGGATGGGCAAGATACAGGCTTAGCGTAACAGGGCACAGGGGACCCAAAAGTAGGCTTCAATGCTTCTTGGCTCCCCATCAACAAAACCTCAACCCCCTTTGTTCATGGCCCCATCCAACCTAAATTATGCCTAGTGATCCAGAGGTGCCTTCCCAGTGCATCAAGCAAGCATCTGGCCAATTGCCACTCATGACCATCACCACGCCTTCCCTCCACACCCTGGAAGACCATTATTAGACCTTCCTAAGAGGCACAGAATTCAAAATCACTGAATGCAGAATATAGTCAATGATATTAACATAGTGTTGTACAGTTGCAGAGGGAAGCTACACTTGGGAGCATTCTGTAACACACTGACTTGTCCAATTGCTACATTGCACACCTGAAACTAACATAACATTGTGTGTCAACTATACTTCAAAAAAAGTTGCTGAACATTACCTCCGCTACATATATTTGAACGTTCTCTCTCTTAAAACATTGCAGCCTCTCCTATCAAAGGAAACATCTGAGAAACACAAATAAAAAAAAAAAAATCACATTCAGCGCTGTCCTACGGGATGATCTCCTAGTCAACCCAGTGGGCCTGTGAGTCCCACTTCCAAAGAGGAAACGTCCCAAGAAGTCCTTCCTCCTTCCATCCACACAGGCCTGCCGTAATTCTAATTCACCCCTGAATTCTAATTCACCCCTGCAGTCCACAGTAAACCAAAGGAATGATGTACTCCGACTCTCGGAATTTAGGACAAAGCCTTACTTCAATTAAAATGCCTATGGATTTTATGCCAAAGGGAAAATGTTTTAAATTTGAATTATTAGCTTCCAGCTACCATCCAACCCGTGTAAACTCTCTAAGGCTCCACTTTGTTTTAAAACTGATCTTGTGCTTGTAAATTTTGGCTGCTGTGCATATTACTGTTCAGTCATAGACAATACAAAAGGAAAAGCAGCTTTGATGTTTATGAGCTGCAGACTTTAACATCCTAAGCTCATCTCCACCAGGGTCATCACTTATGGAGGGCTATATGTACGTACATGTTGTTGGGGTGGGGGAGGTGCGTGTGTGTGTTCATGGTGCTTTGCATATATCAATCCATTCATCCATCAGCAAGTATTTATTGAGCCCCTACTGACATGCACCTAATTAGGCATTAGAGATAAAAAATGATGAGCAAATCCAAGGTCGCAACCTTGTGACAACCTGTGGGGAAAGCAGATAATCAAAGAAGCAATGACTCTACAATATGGTAAACACCAGGATGGGGACAACAGGTTATTAAAAATAATACCTTAGGCAGTGACGGTGTGTCAGATGTTTACAGCCACTGTCTCCGACTCCCACAACACCCTATAAAGGCAGGTGTCTCCTCACTTTCCAAATGAGTATACTAAGGCTGGCCGACACCACACGCTGCATGCTTATCAGCATCAGCGTTCACATCATCATTTATGTCTCAAATCCCCATTCTGGTCTCGATATTGCACCTGCCAACCTGCATTAGTTTGTTCAGGCATGGGTCAAGCTTTCGCCTGGTGTTACACAGCGCACTCCGTGCCCTGGGGAGAAAAGACCACGGAACTCACCCAAAAAGAACGTTCAAGCTGGCTACAAGAGGCAACACAAGAATAACGACAACACAGATCAAGGACACAGCATGGCATGAAGCCGTCTGCGGTCACGTACCAACACAGAAGAATGATTCAGACGGCACATCTTTGGTTTCTAGAAGGGGCACATCATTGTGGTGGGATTTCTTTAGGAGGGAAGACCTAGGTCTTAAGATCGTGTAAGGTGAGACAGTGGAAGAGGAAAGAAGGCCTGCTCCCCGGGGAAGAGGTGCTCAGAGAAGTGTCTAGAAGGCTCACAGGTTAGGCTGAACCACTGCCAACCACATAACCAGAGCCCAAAGGTGGGACAAGCCAGCCTGTGGCCTTCCAAGTGCCAACTGATAAGAGTGGCTGCGGCACCCTGGGGCGTTAAAAGGACCCAAGCGGACCAGCAGATGGAGAAATCTGCATTTATAAGAACTCCTCCCAGAAACCATTCCATGGGATGGAAGCAGTGCTTTGCTCCACCTCCTGAGACAGAGAGTGAGACCCCAGAGGGCCTTGTAGAGTCAACACGGAAGGTCACCAAACAGTCTTCTAAGGACGGGGGTCCTGCTCATTACAGGAATTTGTTTCCACGTGGAGGCTGGGCCGCTTCACTCTAACTCAGATGGGGAGGCCAACGGCAACATCAATGTGTCTCCCCAAGGACCCTTTTCCCAGAAGGCCTCCCTTCCCCAAATTGGTAAACAGATACCTGGATGCACGTTGACTTGCAGGCCAAGTCAGCAGCCTGCCTGCAACACCCACAGGTCTCCGCCAGGCCTGCAGATGAGATCTGCATTTGTTTAACTCTATACCGCTGATGAAAATATGTTTACATGTGTTACACAACAGCCATGACACAAGCACTAAACCTCTCACTTCAAAAATGAAGGAGGGGAGCCTGGGTGGCTTAGTTGATTGAGCATCAGACACTTGATTTCGGCTCAGGTCACGATCTCATGGGGTCTTGAGATCGAGCCCCGCTTCGGGCTCTGTGCCGAGCGTGGAGCCTGCTTAAGGTTCTCCTTCTCCCTCCCCGTCTGCCCCTTCCCATGCATGAATGCTGTGTGTGTCTCTCTCTCAAAAAATAGATAGATAGATAGATAGATAGATAAATAAATAAAATAAAAATGAAGAATCCTAAGGGTCAGAAAGGGTGAGTGACTTATTTAAGGTCATAAAGCTAGCAAGTTGCAGAGGTAGATTTGGAAACCAGATATCTTTCCCATGGTCTGTCTGCTGGATCACCACTGCAATAACCAGAATACTTTATACAGTTCTTTACAGGGACAGAGAGCTTTTACAGCAGTCCTGGGTAGCACAGTCCTGGGTAGACACACACTAACATACACAGACCAACAGACATGTGCATGCACACATACTCATACATACACACGCTCCTGCTTTTCCTAAACGTAAAGTAGTCACAATAACACTACTGAGTGGACCCGTCTTCCCTTCTCTCGCTATGGACTTGGTCTCCGCGTATTCATAAGTTAGGAGAGTAGCTATCACTTAGGTGACTTCTAAAGACACCCAGGTCAAGTGCTGAATCGATACGCTGGTCCCTGTATCACTCACTGCTTAGATCAGCCTTGCATTGGTGCTAAAAAACTGCCCATTTTCATTTCTGTGACACACGAAGCAGCCTCTTTTCTTCGTGTCTGCCTCAGTCAGGACTTGTTTTCGGGAAGTGGCTATTTCCAAGGCAGATGTAAAAATCACAGCACTTGGAAAAAAACTTCCCCCTACAATCAACCATTTCCCCCATTTCTAGGCAAAGCAAAAGCAGCTGGTATTGGATGGATATAGGCATATGTGCTCTATTTAAAAAAAAAAAAACCAACTCCCAGTTTTTCACAGCCCTTCCTCCAAATTTGCAGGTCACATAAATTAAATTATTCAGCAAACAAGGTGTCAGTTAGTGTTGCACAGCGGGGAGAAAGTTATTCACGGAAACAAGACTGAGGCCAAATCAAAGCGAAATGCACTGATAAACGAACAGGCCACCTCCCAGCTCAGCTAAGAGGGCCTGTCATCTCGCCCACAAAATAAAGATTACAAACTCCCCCACCAGCCTCAGGGAGGCTTCACTTTTTTTTTCTTTCTCAGAACACATAATTCTAGCAAAAGATCTTACTGAAAATAAGGTCATATACTTAATCCATAAAGCAATCAGCTCGTCTAATTTTAATCACTCCTCTAAGAGAATTTCTGTAAGCAGGCCACACGACACAAATGGAATTAAAATATATTTTTCTACCCTTTTCCCCTACTCTCAAAGGAAAACTCCATATACCACTCATCTTGCTGAAAACCGCAGGAATAGAGTGATTTAATTCTAGTTAAACCAAGTACCTCAACCACACACCCTTAAACCTTAATCTTAAACATATCCAGGAAACATGACTTTTGAGAGCTTTCTTTCTAAAGTATTCACTCAGTAAATCTGCAATAGATGGGAAGCTCCTCTTAAGTGCAGGCTCTCAGTGATGTCCTGAGTTGGTACAAAACACACAGAGAAATATTCTATTACAGTAACTTTTTTCAAAATTGCTTTTATTCTGCACTATTACTTAAACTTGTAAAAAAATTTAGTTAAGCTCCACAGTGGAAATTCTCATTAGGTAACCTGGGGTGTGGGTATTTCTGAATTTCTTTCTAGTAAAGAAACTGCTTTGCATCAGAACATCCGGGGTACATGGAAAAATATATATTTTGATACAAATGTAAGTAAATACACACTTCCTGTTTGTTTCAAGATCCTTTAGTCAGTACAAACACACTACAATCAATCCTTAACGTTGAATTTAAATGTAGGTGTGAAAACAGCTTTCTGCTAGTTAGACCAGAGCTCAACCAACACACCCTGTCAAATACCCAGTCAAGGGGAAACTGAGCCAGCCCGGAGCCGCCTCAAAATAATCATTCTTTGTTTACCCAGAAACTGAACGACTTTACACACAGAGACACAGCTCCCAAAGCAATGCTCTGAATCCAGACAGCCCTATTAGACTCTCCGTCATTTATTTGTTAAAAATTTAACATTGTAAATGAAACCAAAGCAACCACTAACACCACGGGGGTAATTAAATTCCTGGTTAGAGGAAGTTTCAAAATCCAAACCCAACACCAGCATCTGGCAAGTCGCCAAATATGATCTACCAATACTTACTTGCTCATGTTACTTTGAAAATGCACACAGAAAGTATTAAGATTTTAAAAGCCAACTAATTAGTTTGTACCCTGTTTAAATCACATAGAAGACCTAACTCCAGCCGCAAACATACCTTAGCGTCTGCCTCATCTCGGAAGGGCAAACGCTGACAAGAGTTACTGCAGACAATTAAATCTGTTCCTGTCCAGGGGTCTTGATCAATACCCTCTGCAACGTAATCACTGAAATCGCCTCTCCATCCTAGCCCCTTGGATGAGGTGGTTTATTTCTGGTTTCCAGCCCGCGCTGGGCTAGTAACTCCTTTCTCTATAATTTGCACATCTCTTCGAAGGGAGAGGGAGCCGCCTGATTCAAATTGCATTTGTTTACCGCCCACTGCCCCAATATTATGCATTCCCGCGACCCAGTGGCAAGCGCTTCCGGCACCCCCTGTACCTGCCAAGTTCCTCGCCGGTGTCGTAGTAATCATCCACGTTTTCCTGCCTGAACACAGTCATGATAAACTGTCACACCTCAGCAAAGCCCAGCGCACTTCAGCTCCGCTTCCCACACCATCACCACCGTTCCTGCGCCTCCGTGGGCCCCTCATGCATCAGTCTCCAGCCCTTTAAAATAAGAGCAATAACAATAATAAAATGACAACCCGGAAAGGAAGAGGACCTCCCCATGCTAAGAGCCGCTCGCCTCGCCGAAGCCCACCTCTCCCCAGCTGCCCCTCCCCGCCCGGCGGAGAGGAGCACCCTTTGTTAAACCCGCGCCAGGGACGCCCCCGGCCCCGCAGCGCCCGCGCGCGCGTGGGGCCGGGCGCAACCGCACCCCAAGGTCCGCGTCCCCGAAAGCAAGGCGCTCTGAGCGGATCAGAACCGGCTCCGGAAGTGACTGGCCTCCCCGCCTCCCCTTTCTCCACACACACGCCCACCCAGCTCCCCACCTCCGGGGGCGCCGCGGAAGAATGAAGCCCGCGCCCGGGAGGAACGCGCCTCGCTGGAAGCATCCCCCTCCAGCCCGCCGAGGCTCGGCGGCCCCCGCGCCACCTCTCGGCTCCCGCACTCCCCGGCAGCAGCGGCCACCCTCTCCCCTCCCTCGAGCCAGGCAGTCCCCAGAGGCACATTCCTGGCGACTCCCGCTCCGTTACCCGGCCGACCCGGCGCGCGGCCGCCCGGGGGAGCAGGGGAGGAAAGGGAGCGGCCGAGGGAGGCGCGGCCGCCTGCTCCCGGTCTCCGCGCCCCGACACAAAGCGCCCGGCCCGGCCCGCGCCACCTGTTCCCACCCGGCCCGCGGGCCTGGGGGCGCCTCCTGGCTGCGATCCCACTTCTCCCCCTCAGTCCAGCCGCCCCTTCCTCGGCCTTCCCAGTTGCCCTGGGCGCTGCCCGGGCAAACCCCGCCGCGCCGCCGCCGCGAAAGCAAAAGCGGGCGGCGGGGCCCGGGAGGAGCCGGGGAGCGCGCGCGGCCACTCACCCGGGCGCCCAGGAGCTGCCCGAGTCCCTCCCGAGCTGTCGGAGGCCGACCGTGGGCGCCAGCGCCGGAGACGAGCGGGGCGGCGGCGGGAGCGCGGGGAGGGGGCGGGTGGGGGGCGCGAATCCCGCGCGTCCGCCCCGGCGTCTGCTCGGCCGGGCGCTCCCCCCTCCGGCTCGGGAGCAGCTCTTCGGCTCCTCGCCGCCTTCCTGGCGGAGGGCTGCCGGCGGGCGGCCAATGGGGACCCCGCGAGCGGGCTGGCGGCACGGCCCACCCACCTCCAAGCTGCCGGGCCCGGCCGGCGCTGCGGGCTCTGCACAGCGCTCTGGCTGCTCCTCCCTGCTCTGCGCTCCGGGCTCGCTGGCGCGCTCTACCGCGCACACCCCCGCGCACACCCACTCACCGACACCCACCCGGGAGCCGGGGGAGCGCAGCCGCGCGCGCCATGGGCGCTCCACCTGTGCACGCCGCTCGGCTGCCCCCCACGGCCGCCGCGTTCCAGAGATACGCGATTCCTCCGTCCTGCAAATGTAAAATGAGCGCCCCGCGTGTGCCAGGCACGGTGCTGGGCACCGGGAACTCGGAGACCAAAATAGATTTAAAAGAAAAAAAAAAAAAAAAAAACCGCAAGAACCCTGCCCTCATGAAACTTACATTCTGGTAGAGAAGACAGGGGGGGGAAAGCCGTAAGCAAATAAGATCACTTTGGAAGAAATCGGCTCAATGGAGACAGTAACAGAACAGGCTAGAGTAGGGCAGAGAGGGAACGGGTCGTACAGTCCCTCTCCGGAATAGGTATGTCTAGCTGAGATCTGAATGATAAGACATGCAACCAGAGAAGAAAGAGTTGACGTCTCACAGGTCCAATGAAGCAACAGAGAGGAAGGGTTTATATGTGCTCTTCAATATGTTTTTGGCTATTGATGACTTAAAATGTGGCTGGCTAGTCAAGAGTGAAGTGTTCAAAAAGTATCTCGGATTCCAAGACTTGGTATAGAAATAAGAATGAAAAGAGTCTTGTGAATATTTTTGTAATAACTACATGTTTGGATGATAGTTTTGGATATATTGAGTTAAATACAATCTATTATTAAAATTAATATCACCTTTTTTCTTTTTTGAAATGCAGCTACTAGAAAATATAACACTACCTTTGGGGCTTGCATCATGTTTCTGAAGACTGTGCTGGTCTACACAGAGACCCCATATTTCCTGGAGACTCTTCATCCATTCTATTTCTTACTCTGCTCCCACCACCCTTTTAGGTCTGGGGAACAGAAAGGATGGTTCCCCATAGGGACTTTCTGGGGATCCCCAAACAGAAGAAAGCTCCTACAGGGAAATTTATCTTACTTCTTAGAATGACAGAAAATATGTGAGCCCTCTGAGATTTCAGATTTACATCATTGTTCAAATAATCTAGATTTCCTAAAATGAGAAGGTTTAAACTCTCTTTGGTTCAACAGAAATATCAACTGTAGACATTTTGGCCTATTGGAAAGAAAGAAAGAAAAGAAAGAAAGAAAGAAAGAAAGAAAGAAAGAAAGAAAGAAAGAAAGAAAGAAAGAAAGAAAGAAAGAAAGAAAGAAAGAAAGAAAGAAGAAAGGAAGGAAGGAAGGAAGGAAGGAAGGAAGAAAAGAAAGGAAGACAGAGAGAAAGAAGGAGGGAGGGAGGAAGGGAAGGAAGGAAGAAGAGGGAGGGAGAAAGAAAGAAAGAAAAAGAAAAAGGAAGGAAGGAAAGAGAAAGAAAAAGGAAAGAAAGAAAGAGAAAGAAAGAAAGAGGGAGGGAAGGAAGGGAGGAAAGAAGAGGGAAGAAAGAAAGAGAAAAAGGAAGGAAGGAAAGAAGGAAGGAAGGAAAGAGAGAAGAGGGAGAGGCGAGACAGAGAAAGAAAAAGAGAGAGAGGGAGAGAAAGAAAGAAAGAAAGAAAGGGAGAGAGAGAGAAAGAAGGAAAGAAAAGAATACCCCTCAGACCTTATATCAGATGGTCCTCTTAAAGAACATTTCAATTCATGGTCCACAGGAAGGGCACACATTCATGATGACAGAAACAAGGGAAGGTTCCAAATCGGGAGATGGTACCTACCTTAGTGGTGGGTTTGAAAATTAATACAAAAAGATCTTGAGAGGTGAGCAATACAGTCAAAAAATAACAACAACAACAACAAAGTGATTCATCTGGGGGGGGAGGGAATGCAAATGAATACATCTGTTGGGGGTGGGGAATTTTAAACACGGATGTTTGGGAGAAACTTGGAAAGCACTCATGGATGACTGCTTTCTGGGTAATATTTTTCCTGCAAAATAAATGGAAGTATGTTTTTCAAGGCAATGAGGATTATCTCTGTTTGGGGAATAACATGTCTTACCTACCATATTTGGTGTGCTAATCACAGGAGATTTTCTGGGGGAGTGAAAAGGGCATGGAGGTAGGAGTCACAAAAATGGATCTAATATTGGTGGAACCATTTAACAGCTGACTCTGGATGTGTCTCTTACCCCCAGGCTTCATGTCTGTGTTAATTTAGGCGAGCATTTTCGAGAAGGAAAATGTGGTAGTTAGAAAAAAAAAAAACATGGCCAAAAATTCAGTCAAGAAGTGAAGTCTAATTTTTCCCCCCATGATTATGAGTTGGCCCTGATGTCTTGCTTCTGAAAAAAAATGTGAGGGAAGTGACACAGCATAACGTCCTTCTAAGGCTAGATCATAAGGCACAAAGAACTTCTGCTTCACCCTCTTTCTCCATATCTCACTCTGGCTCTCTCTTTCTCACTCTACTCTCTCATTCTCTCTAACACGGGAAGCCTTCAGCTGCCATGGTTACCCTGGGGCTGCCATGTGGAGAGACCATGTGGAGAGACCACAGAAAGAAAGAAGCCCAAGGAAGCCAGCTGTTCCAGCCCCACCCCCACCCCCAGCTATTCCTGTTTTCACAACCGGGTTCCGTGAACAGAATCAATGACTATTTCTGTTTTAAGTCATTATTTTGGAGGTGGTTTGTTACGCAGCAATAGACAACTTCTCAGGGACTCAGATAGAAAATAACACGTGCCAGATGCCAGGCCAACTAAATCATTCTCTTAATAAATCTTCAAATAACTCTGTATATCAGTTTTTTCCATTTTTTTCTCCGCTTTATTCTTAACCTTAGTGTCAATTTCATCACCGGCAAAATGGGGACGATAATAGACCCTCGAATGTTCCTCAGGTTTGGTGGGAGAATATAGAGAGATATTACATAATATAGGGCTTTGTACATTATAAGATACATCAGAATATTGTATATCATATTTTCTATCATGTTTCCAGCAAGAAGGGCTCCATGAGGCATCTTTCAAATGGAAGACAGCAATACAGTAATCCTCAGATTATGAGATTCAAGCTGGAAAGGGCTTCTCTGAAAATAACTGATTATGAATATGGACAGTGGATTATGATAATCATGGTGATAGCATTTAAAACAAGTTCAAATATAAAACTTAGAACATTGTTTTACTAAGGTAAAACAACTGCTGCTATAAAGCCCAACAAAACTTAAGAGTTTTAACAAATTAAAAGTCTATTTCTTGCTCTCAGCACAGAGGCCTGCAGGAGGTAGACAGAGAGCTTGGTCCCACATAATCACTCAAGGATCCAGGTTTCTGCCCTCTGATTGATCCATTGTTCCTCAGTGCACACGAGCTTTTTCGTCGGTCCTTTTCTTCTGCTGGCTGATAAGAGAAAAGAGAATCCAAAGAAGACTACACTGAAGGTTTATTTAGGGGGTCAGGTTTGAAGTCTAAGGCTTAACCATTTGGTGGCAAGATATTCTAAGATCTATCAGATTGGTCCACATTAGTTCAGTTCACCTTTGGATTACTCTTTAATAACAAGTCTTTGGCTTTTATCAAGGGCCTATTTTTTTTTAATGTTAATTCCAGCCTAGTTAACATACAGTGTTATGTTAGTTTCAGGTGTACAGGCACTTATATTTTTAAACAGCCCCGTGAAAAACGTTTCTGCACCCGTGGCTTTCCTTGGAGGGATTGCCCGTTATGCAGCTGAAGGCCTCTTATGTAGGAAGTCACATGACTGAATCCAGTCCCTCCCAGTACTGAGCACTAAGCTAACTCGTCTCTCTTGAACAAATTATGTTTCTTTTTCTCAGAAAGTGAAAATCATAAAGTTCATTCTGTTGTCCATTTTCCCTGGATTCCAAAAAGCATGCGGCAAGCTCAGAAAGTATAGTCCCCCTAGTAATGTCCAACTCACGATATTCTCTGAATCGATCAATAAGCATTTATTATCTAGTATATATTAGATACTGAGGATGCAGAGATGAAAGAAACATTCTCTGTCCTCAAGTAACTCAGTCTAATGAGCCTGATGAGTAAAGAGTTCTGTTACAGCGTGATTTTGCTGGATATCATCCATTCACTTCTCTAGAGCCAGTCTTGGTGCTTCTCCAACCTTACAGGTCGCAGACTTGGCTGTGAGATTATTTTAATTCACTTCCTTGTCCTCTGCCCGCTGGTTGGTTTGGCCGTTGGGAAACCCTGGCATGAAGTCAAGTAGAAGGGAGGAGAAATGAAGCCAGGAGAATCACTCTCCTATTTTCCTCGCAGAAAGGTTGCCTCAGTCACTGTAAAACAAAGGTCACTGCTCCTCATCAGATAACCTCTTCTACATGATATTCTCTGTTCAGACTGTTGGTAACCAGTCGCTCATCTTGTCTGTTTGGACTAGTTGGTACCAGATCAATTGTTACTAACCTGGGGTTCCTACCCCATCCCTTAGGGTTCCCACCCTATCCCTATGGTTCCCCCACACCTCCTTGAATCATCCTAATTACAGTGTGCCAACTCTTTCCTTGGAGACCCTGATTGCTAGTGTAATGAGAGCAGAATCTCAGGCTGCTGTGAAAACACAAAGGGAGGGCACTCAATTCTGATAAAGACCAAGAAAGGAGGATGATGATAGGGGTGAGCCTAGGGCTTTAGGGGAGTTTCCTGGAGGAGCTGACATCCTGATAAAGCAGATGAAAAAAAAATTAAGAGTTGGCAGAATAAAATGGTGGGCAATGGGGTGAAGGATTGGAGGGTGCCAGGGGCGAGAGAGGAGGGCATCTAGACAGAGGAAGACAGTGAGGGTAAAATCACAGATGCAGGCATCTCTAAGCAATAGAACTCAGGCAGTGAAATGGCAAAAAGTAGAAACAGGGAAAGAAGGGTCTTTTCCATCATGCCCAGGACTTAGATAACAGTGGAGAGATAAACCAACATAGCCTTTGACAAGCTTGTCCATTAGGGGTTGTCATTAATTTGGCACACGTTCAGAGATGGTAGGTAGAGAACAAGAATGAGATACCTTAAGGAGGTAGAAATCACAGGTCTTTGCATTTGAGGAAAAGGACAGAGTCAGGGTGATATCCAAATTTTTGGCTAAGTGATTAGATAGATATTGTTGACTTGTAGGCTGAAATATAGGTGGACAACTTGTTTGGGGGAAGAGAAGATGAGGTCAGTCTTGGAGATATGAAGTTTGAGGTGCCATGGGCATCTAGATGATGTCCAGGGGAGGTGGAGACCCATGAGATAGACAAGGGTGATTCTGGTATATACTAGAGGAACCAAGGCATGAAGTAGCTGAGACCACCTAGACACAGGACACAGGACTAGAAAGAGCATGAGAGGCAGAACTCTTGGGAACATAAGATGTTAACCCAAACAAATACAGAGGAGCAAGTATGCCTGGCCAGCAGCTATAGATTGACAACTAGCCTGATGAGCAGCTATGGGTTTTACCTGTGTTTCTTGGGGCCAGAATGGGTATCACCAGTGGGTAGTGAATTAAGACCTTGTGAATATTGAGTGCCTTACCTGCCTATATATATAGTGCATCATGAATATTTGCTGTCTTCCTTATCTATGCTTAATACATCTTGTGAATTTGATTCATCCCATTTATTTTCTTTTCTATAGTAGAATTAAATATTTACAAACACAAGAACAAACGCACATTATACATGTTCTTCTGCTCTGTGAGTTATTGGAGACAACTTTCTGACCCCTTTTCCCACCGTTGCTTCAGACTCACCTTTTTTGTAGTGCATGGGTTTAAAGATTGGGGCTTCACCTTACCACCCTGGTCCCCCGAGCTGGACTATGTGACCGCAGATTTAAGACCCATGGCATAGATTTTTGCCTATTCCTCTACCCCTACTTTCCCTCCGACTCAGTTTCTTTTCAATTTTCATTTATTGTACCCTGAGGTATTGAATGCATCTCTGACCTCATCAAATCCGTTGTGAAGACAACTGGGGCATAAATAAACACTTGCAAATCACTGACCAGTATCTGAAAGGCCACAGGACATTATACGCCTCTGAGGTTACAAGTTTACTCTTGCCCTCAGCAGGATTTCTTTTGTGCCCAGCCCAATTTCTTCTAGGTTCTGATGCTGCCTGAAACAAAGATTGGTAACACTTTACAACACTTATAAAAGTCATGGCCCAGAATGGCAGTCAGGTTCCTAACTAAAGGCACACGGAGCTGCCGCTAGGCAGTATACATTTCGCTCACTTGATCGTTTATATGCAAATGTGAAGTTCGTGTGACATGTACCCTTCTCTCCCCACAGGAGTTTACCTGCTAGTGGGTTTTTAGTGCAATTAGTTACCAGATTCTACATTTCCCTAAGAGAATGTGTGTCTATAATTGGGAAGAAGAGTAGAACATTCAAAGGAGTTTCTCTTTCGTCAAACAAATTTAAAGCAAGACTAAAAAAAAAAAGAAAAAGGTCATTCAGAAACACTCAAGATCAATCAACCAGTAGAACTGGATGTACCAATCATGACTGCAGATAAACTATAGGCACACTGATTTAGTGAATGTATTATATTTATTTTCTATTGCTTCTAATTTTTTTTCTCTGCCGGTGACTGATAAACCTCCTTAAAACCATCAGACTTAATGCCATTGATTTCTATTTATTTTTCCTTACAGCAAAACTTATGGTAAAAAATATTTTCAGTCAGTATCAGAATTCATCTTTTCAGGGGCAGATAAGTATTAAATATTATAGAAGATTCAATATCAATGAAAGCCTCTAGGTTTCTTGGCATGGTTTCATGAGACACAAGTCCCATTATTCAAGTCAGTGAAGTGATTTACAGCCTTATTCATAGCAGTTTGGTAGGATTTATAGAAACGTTGCTTTTTTAAAAAGACAAACTTGTCATAAATCTTTCCAGAAGATTCTGTCAGTTTGAAGATTTGCAAATAGAGCAGTAATCTTTGACCCGTTCAATGCTGTATTCTCCCAACAAGAACTCTAAATTGACACGCCTATAAAATTGGTATTTTCTGCTTATATAGATTTAGTAAGTCTAAATTTACTCTTTGGGAAAAAAAAACTATGTAAGAATAATGGGTATAATTTAATTTGCTGCTTAAGTATTTCTGCAATTTTCTCTCAATTTTAAGAAATTTTGAGATGATGAAAATTTCTGTGAAAATACCCTTCAAGAACACTGCACTGGGTTCATAAGATCTTAGAAATCCAGAATTACTTCTAATAGTATAATGTTCACCATTAATGTAATTATTTATTGCTTGATAAGGATCATGGTAAGATAGACTCAGGCAGTGATGATTCAGAAGGAGCCACATTTTCCATTTCTTTAGAATTCTCTTAAAGAAACATCTACTTGGGTTTCCTATTATTTCCTGCTGGTTTCCTAGAAGAAATCCTTGAATGTAGCTTTCCAACCACAATCAATAAAAATAGTCCCTAATCAAGGTTACCCAAAAAAGGCAAAATAGCTAAAAATGCATTTCCCACCTGTCCTGCACTCCACCCTACTCCCTCCCTTTAAGCACTCTTGAGGTTTAAAAAACATAGATTCCCCAGCCATGATGGGGGGTTTTTGCAGAAGTGATTACTTTTTCAAATATTAACTAAATAGATTCTTCCATATATTAAAAAATGCATTTTAATTGGCTTCAATACGTCTGAAGTGACATTAGCATGTCTTCGAAAATGGTGTTTGATGAGGTACTTGACTACAAGCCACATTTATATAAACTTTTAAAATAATTGGAGTCTCCTCGAGTGTTAGAAATCCAAGTTCTACATCTTTTAGAATATCTCAAAAAGCTCATACTAAAAAAGCATGGTGCTAGGCACATGGTAGAGCTCAGTGAACATTTTCTCCTGGATTGATTACCTTTTAGGGTAATGAATTAGCTACAATGTGTTCTGATAGACAGACAGTGTCTGCTTTTAGCCAAAATGCATCCCAGGGAACTAGAGCATCATACAGCCCATGGTAGAATGACACTTTTCCATGGGAAGAGCGAGGTAACTGGGGGTTGCATTCCGGACCGAGAATCAGGCATGAAATAAATAATGGCAGCAAACACAACTATGTCGTAAAAGCCAAGGCTCAGCATCTATAACGCTGAAAATACAAAACAGTAAAATTCTGCTCCAAGCCTAATAAAAATAGGCATAAATGCACTGCACATGTCTGCCACAGCACTCCATTTTTATAGGTTTTGTGCACATGTGTGCATATACATGTGTACAATATCACACAAACCGCAATGTTATAGTCAGATAAATTCTAGATAAAACTGTGTGTGAGTAAAATAAGCATTGCTTGCACGGTTCATCATTAACAATTGTGTGGAAGAGACAATAAGAGTCTGGAAGGACTTTTGGGGGTAACTGGCAAGGGCCAGGTTTCCAATATCTGCCTGAGGACGTTTGAGCTGATTCCCCTTTACCTTTTAGAAAAGTTCCTTAAAGCAACGAGAGTCTTTGTAATTCTTCAGTCCTGCTTCAAAGAACTGTATGAGGTACTCAACACATGTTATTTGTTGACATTGAGGGTTGCTGTGCAGAGAAGTTTTTTATAAAGGATCTCAAATTTGACCAAAAATATCTCCCTTTACTGTTTGCTGCTTCCTCAATTAATTTACAAGTGCTTTTTATTATGATATGTAAGAAAAGCTCCCAGAAAAGAATACACAACAGCTTTTCCGAGTTCATTGGAAAACTTTGAACTTAACAGTAGTTTTATGTATTCTCAGAGTTGCCAAGCAAGGCCTATACCAAAATCCAACCAACCTGAGCTGTTCCCTCAGTCTCTGACAGAAGTCATGCAGTGAAGGCCAAAAGGCATTGGAACCCGGCAGCATATGGAATAAGGAACCCCCAAACCCTCTAGCTGTGAGGTACTAGAAACACTAATAACATATAAGAAACACCATTTAAATGCACATCTGCACCCAAAAGAGAGTAAGGAAGATATAACCAAAGAAAAAAAATTAAGAAAATACAAGTGGATCTTGACAGCATTGGGGATGGGTGTCAGCTTCAGAAATATAAGGCATTGGATTTTCAATAGGAGCTGAGACTTTTGGCAATTCTGAATCAAACTCTCTCCAAGAGATCAAACTTTCAGTAAGAGCTGGACTGGATAAAAATCAACCATTTACATGGGCCAATGACAAAAGGCTGATCTACCATAAAGTGCATGAGAATTTGTAACTTCAGGCCTTCTTCTCAAATGGAATTGACTTTAAAATTGATACTTCATGTATCACCTATACCAGGAAAGTGGCCCTGTACCTCCTCTGGAGGGACTTGCTCTTGTCCCATGCCATGGAGAATACTAAGCCCCACTGAAGAAGAGCTCACAATTGAAAACTGTAATGCAGCATAATCACAAATCATCAGATTTCATAAATAACAGGGACAGCTTCCTTCCCAAGAACTTCAGATAACAGAACAATTGGATAGAG
The DNA here is from genome assembly GCF_027475565.1 of Acinonyx jubatus. Classification (NCBI taxonomy): domain Eukaryota; kingdom Metazoa; phylum Chordata; class Mammalia; order Carnivora; family Felidae; genus Acinonyx; species Acinonyx jubatus. Next base: position 65,415,323 of record NC_069391.1, read on the forward strand.
ACAGTAAAACAATATTTAACATAAGTAAAGACATTAACAAAAAAATCAAACTTAAAAATGATCAAGGATGGGGTGCCTGGCTGGCTCAGTCAGTAAAACATGTGACTCTTAATCTCAGGGTTGTGAGTTCAAGCCCCACGTTGGGCATAGAGGTGACTTTAAAAAAAAAATGATCAAAGACGCACATTGAGAAGCATTGGTAGGTGACAGGCAATATGGAATGCAAGGACTTCGACAGAAGAAAAGGTGAAACACAGGAGCTGTACATCTTATATATGTTTGACTAAGTTGGATTTTTCTCCATATACTGTGTTCATTCAACCACAACTCTTTAATGTCTCTTATTTCAAGGTAAGAATTGGGTGAAAGTGTTACAATCTTTAAGGAGAAACAACAGATTTGTATGGTTAAAAAGTAGACTAGAAATCCTTACAGAATTGGTTAATGATTGCAAATTCCTATGGAACCATCTCTATGCCTTTGAGCAATATTGACATTTTTATAACCATAAAGCATTTTCCTTTCATCATTAAAAAAACCTTATTTCTATTTGGCCACATTTGAGTAGGTTAAACTTCAGGCTTCTATTTTTTTCCTCCCAAGGTCAGTTGTGACATTGGTTCAATCTGTTCATCAGTCTTCTGAGGGTTTCAGGTTGTAGATAAGGATGCTTTTGTAAGATAGAACTTTGTAGAACAAGCACAAGACTATAACTGAGCAGATTTGGGTTCAACTGCTCACTGGGCCATTAAAAAAGTCATATAATATCTCTCAATGCCAATTTTTCCTTTTTTTTTTTTTTTGGTTTTGTTTTGTTCTAAACAAAGTTTTGTATTAGACAGGCAAACTAGCAAAATGTGGGGGGGGGGGGGCGGCGGGGAGATCAGATTCCACTAGAATGTAATACCTGCCTGACTGAATTGCATGTTTTTAATAGATTTTATTTTTCAGAGTATTTTAAGGCTCATAGCAACATTGAGGCAAAGGTACAGAGATTTCCCAGACACCCCCTGTCCTCACCACATGTACAGCTTCCCCTATTATCAAACATCCCTCACCAGAGTGGTACATTTGTTACAATCAGTGACGCTGCGTTAACATATCATTGTCACCCAAAGTCCGTAGTTTACATTAGAGTTATTTCTTGGTGTTGTACATTCTATGGATTTGGGCAAATTTATGACATGTATCCACCATTATAATATCATACAGAATAGTTTTGTCGCCCAAAAATCTTCTGCGCTTCGTCTGTCCACCTTCCTGCCCTCACAGCCTCTGGCAACCACTGATCATTTTACTGTCTCCATAGATTTGCCTCTTTAGAATGTCATATAGTTGGAATCCTACAGTATGCAGCCTTTTCAGATGGGCATCTTTCACTTGGTAAGATGCATTTAAGTTTCCTTCATTTCTCTTCATAGCTTCTTAATTCATTTCATTTTATGCTGGATAATATTCTATTGCCTGGATACACAACAGTTTATCCATTCACCTACTGAGGGTCATTTGGTTTCTTCCTGGTTCTGGCAATTATGAATCAAACTGCTGTAAACATCTATGTGCAGGTATTTGTGTAGAGATAAGTTTTTAACAACTTGGGTAAATACCAGGGAGTACAGCTGCTCAATCTCTTTTAGATTTGTAAGAAACTATCTTCTAAAGTGGCTGTACCGTTTTGCACTCCCACCAGCAATGAATGAGAGTTCCTGTTTCTCCACATCCTCATCAGCATTTGATGTTGTCAGTTGTTTTCGGTTCTGGCCATTCTGATAGGTGTGTAACAGTATCTCCCTGTTGTTTTAACTTGTGTTTCCCTGATGACGTACGATGTGAAACATCTTTTCATATATTCCTTGTCATCCATACATCTTCTCTGGTGAGGTGTCTCTTAAGATCTTCAGCCCATTTTAAACATTGGATTGTTTGTTTTTTTGCTGTTGTGGATTACGATTTCCCAATCCATTTCCCATGGAGTTGAGTTCCTTGACATGTACATTCTGTGAGAAAGGGCATTGGTCAGGTGAGCTTGGGGAATTCTCTGTCTGTTTACAGAGCTAAAGAGTTTCTCTTCAGCACAACTTCTCAGAACTTTAATATCTTAATGTGTGGGGTGTGCTCCAAGTCAGGAATTTGTTGAGCCAGGAGTCCCTGAGTGATTGGACCCCCGTTTTTGCCCAGATCATCAGAACACCAGATGTTGTCAAACTACTTTTTATATCTTTCAGGTCCATTGTTGTGTTTATAACCATATGGATATATTTTTATTTATGTGCTATTTCTAAGTCAGTTGAGGTGGATATAAATATAGGTTATGACAATCTATCAAAGTTACGACCATATATACCAGAGTATTCCCAAATTTGGAAACATTCTGTTAAGAATATTAACCATTCTTTAGGTCTAGCTCATGGCTTGTTACCTCCATGAAACTTTCCTTGATATTGATGATCTACATTGATCTCTTTTCTCTAAGCTGCTTTGACCCTTTAAGCTTTTTCTATGCAATTTACCCCCAAATATGTGTTCCTTTGATAGCCTTCATTATCCCATGTTTGATGATCTCACCTCTCAGTAGGGTTCATGTCTTTAGGAATGTGCCTTGTATTACTGCTGAGTATTGTACACATGGCCCGCACATGGAGTTTTAATTAAAACTGTCCAGTAATTCTTTCTTAGGCCTGCCTTCCTTCCTTCCTTCCTTCCTTCCTTCCTTCCTTCCTTCCTTCCTTCCTTCCTTCCCTCTTTCTTCCTTCCCCTTTGGATAAAATATATGTTAATTGAAAGCATCACAGTTCCACCTATTTTCCAAGTGGATCACAGTAGTGTAAAATTAGATCAGCTGGATTCTAATACACATTGCAAGGTGTTTAAGCACACCAATGCACAGGTGTTCCTAAGGTGCAGACTTTAGAGAACCATTAAATTATGCATCATGGCATTCTTTCCCAATGATCGATAGGCTGTACAGCAGCCAAAATAGCAGAGAAAAATGTATTTAATGACAACTAAATGCACTGTATTTTGACAATGGGATAAACCATTTTAAAATATGATTGCAAGAGACAGACTTATACACAGCATTGCAAATGTTTAATATAACATGCCCTGCCCTTAGAGTGTTTTGTGATGTTAAATAGCATCAGCCAGGCAGATTTCTCAGTTTTCCCATTGCAATGCAGATATAACAAACCAGATATTTGTTTAAAATCTGTCATCAGGGAAACCCAGGCCTTTCCATCTCCTAGCCAGCAAGAACTGTGAGTTCTGTACAAATGAGTAACCTAGATACAGGAGCAACCAAAATACCTGAATTGGAAATGATTCACATGATTAGGAAAAACTCAATACATGCTTTTATGAGGGATAATCACTATTAAAAGGAATCATAAAATGTACTAAACATCATTGAATTGTACGCTGAAAACAAGGGAATTCCAATAAAGTTGCTTAAAAAAAAAATTGCATGATTTTATCCAGAGTGGTATGGAGAACACAGCTCTGATACGATAGAACATACCATCTTGCACTTAATTTAGAATAAAGCATTTTCTTCTCCTTTTTTTAAATTTACTTTAGAGGGGGAGAGAGCGTTCAAGTGGGGGAGAGGGGCAGAGGGAAAGAGAGAGAGAGAGAGAATGTTAAACAGGCTTCACACTCAGCACGGAGCCCGACTTGGGGCTCAATCCCACGATCCTGGGATCATGACCTGGGCCGAAATCAAGAGTCAGATGGTCAACCTAGTGAGCCACCCAGGTGCCCCTAAAGTACAAACATCTTCTTAAAATCTGCTAGGTATGGCTGAATTAGTCATCAGAGAATGTACAGAATTAACATCCTCATCAATTGTGACTACAATAGTTTTGTTAAAAATAATTGTTCACAATTTTCTGCTGAAGGACAATTTCAAGTATAATGGCATGCAAGACACATTTTTTTTTTTAAGAAACCTTCATCATTTTATTGAAAACACAATGTGTTTATCCCCGAGCAAGGCCATTAATTAAGTACCTAAAAATAGACAGCAGGAAGCTGCTGGGCAAGGACATTCCTCAATAGTTACAAGCATGAAATACCTGAATAAAGCATTTGTTAATTGGCACTGAAGGGTTATGTCCCTCCTGTTAAGATAATAGGGGTGTGAACCTCAAAGACCCACTCATGAGCAGCTAGCAATGGAAGTTCCCCATCCGTCGGTCAGGCCGTGTGGAGATGATTTTCCATCATCCTGCCTTCCCTGCAGGTGTTCAAACCACTCTGTAGTGACAGGGGTGTGGCAACCCCTTAATTTTAATAGGCAACCTATGAGTTGCCTTTTACTCTATGCTTTGGCCCCACAACAAGAGGACACAAGTAGCCATTCAGTTTCTTCTAGCCACACCTCTTGCAGAGTCAACATTTGATTAGCAGTGACAACTATTGAGGTCTCTTCTTTCCTTCTTTTATGTTTTCTCCCACGAAATGCTTATTTCAGTCCTACAGGCTGGACGCAAGGGGACACATTGGAGGGTTGTTCCAAGGGCCTTACCGCACTGTGCCAGTTCGGTTCAGCAGGAAAGCGGTATCATTGTTAAAATGGTGACATGGTCTTGTCATCTTCACAGTTTGGGTGAGTCTCCAAGAAATGGTGATGCCACTGTGAATGAAAAGGATGAAAAGAAAAGAAAGGCTACTGGGGGTGTCTTCCTGGACAAGAATGGGCACTCGGCCGAGGAGATCTACAGAGGCTCAGCCACCATGAAAACCACACGCTCCGGGGTGTTGCTTATACCCCTGGAGGCCTGAGAGAGGGAGTGAGGGGTGAGGTTGCTACATTCTGACTGGCTGTGATACAAGCACTTATCGCATTCATTCGCAGTGGTTCTTTAAACGTTCTCGGGGCAGAGCAAACTAGCAAAGCGGGGTCTCTCTCATACATAGAATTTTGTAAGCTGTAAAATACCCGGCATAGGTACAGTATTATCAATCCTTATTTTTCCACCCTGGCCAGATTTCTTCTGCTTTCCTGATTTCCCTTAAAGGTGATGAAACTGAGGTACCTGCCTCATTTTCCCCACTCACACCCCCGCCCCCACCCAGCTCACTGCACTCCTCATCCAATGGGTCAGTAAATCGCCTTGTACCTCTGGATTTAGCTGCACTCCCCAACCTGTGACTGTGTGGCCCAGACAGTCCTGCCAAGCTTCCAGGGACTTCTGTGTGTTTCCTTATCACCAAGCTGGCCTAAGAGAGAGGGCAGCAGGGCAGGGGACCCATGCTGCACCCCCAGCACTCACATAGCCTCCAGTTGGCACCCTCCTGTCTGGGTTGGCCCTATGCACAGGCCTGGCTTTGAGTCTAGCGTGTGCTTTTTTGTGAAACATGGGTTCATTTTCCAGTCCCCATGCAATGTGTACCACCTGCCCTGGCTTCCCTCTTGAGATAGAAGTTGTTACCTGACCTCTATCTCGGGAGAGCAGCCCTGATGCCCTTGCCTGGTCTTGCAAAGCCCTGCTCCTAGGAGAGGAGCTTGTTCATGGCCCTGGGATAGTGCAGTGATTCACCCCAGGTGTCCCTTTGAGGAGTGGGGGACGACCCTTCTCAGCTGCTGGGAGTGCCCAGGCAGCCCGCTGGGGGACTTTCCTAGGCTAAAGAGGGCCTCCTGACTCTAGCTGGAGTGGAACACACTCAGTGACCACTGGAGGTGGGGTACAGAGGCCCATTCTGCAACTCTAAACCTGTTACCCCAGCGTCAGATCTCCTAATGGGGTTGTCTGTGGCCCATGATCATCTCCCTCTCTGCCAATCCCATCTCCTACCCTTCCCTTCCTCAGATGTTGACCCCAAGAGCACCACTAACTGAACTCCTACAGGCCAATCTCCTCTGCTCAGAGTCCAGGGGGATCCGACCTGCCCCAGACCTTGTACCTGGGCCTCCAGGGCTCCTGTAATGACAACCTCCACTTATCTGGTTTCATGTTTTCCGAGCCGCCTAGATTCTCTTGCAAGGTTCTGGCCACCTCCTTTCCAAGTATTTCCTGAAATGGGACTGGGTTCTGCAGGTTTACATTTATAAAAGAAGGTAAGTTTGTTGAGGCTTCATGTAAAAGCTTAAGGAAGCTTTCCCCCTGCATGAAAGCAGAAATCATAATATTTCCTTTGCCTGAGAGATCTTGATGCTGTATTACAGCTATTTTCTCTCTGTTATTTTGCCCCAGTTTTCTTTCAGTTATACTTAGAACCCTCTGACTTTTCCGGAGCGACAAGATGACCCAGCTCTGTCGACTTTTTTTTTTTTTTTAATGTTTTTATTTATTTTTGAGAGAGAGAGAGAGCAGGGGAGGGGCAGAGAGAGAGAGGGATACACAGAATCCGAAGCAGGCTCCAGGCTCTGAGCTGTCAGTACAGAGCCTGACATGGGGCTCAAACCCACGAACCATGAGATCATGACCTGAGCCGAAGTCAGATACTTAACTGCTGAGCCATCCAGGCGCCCCAGCTCTGTCGACTTTTAACCGCTTCTGCTCAGTCTGACTGCTGTGGTTAATAAGTACATTCTGGAGTTTAGGAGATACAAAATAAAATGCCATATGGAGAGACAGAATAAAATAGATTGCATAACAGCAAAATGGCACTGACCACAATTTTATCTTTCCTGTAATGATCCAGAAAGCACCGTGAGATCTTGAAGAATTTATGAGCATCTTTTATAGAACTTCCAGTTAACAGGGGTGGCTGGGTGGCTCAGTCAGTTGGGCATCAGACTTCAGCTCAGGTCGTGATCTCGCGGTCTGTGAGTTCTAGCCCCGCCTGGATCCTGTTTTCAGATTCTGTGCCTCCCGCCCTCTCTCTGCCTCTTTCCCACTCATGCTCTGTCTTTCTCTCTCAAAAATAAATAAACATTAAAAAAAAAAAAAGAAGTTCCTGTTACCAGAGATTTAGAGGTGCTGAGATTTTGCTGAAACCTGCTTTAAAGCCATGTAGAAGGTGGACGCCTTGTACACTGATGTTCTTGTCGCTGTTGTCTAACTTGAGCTGCAAGATGCAGAGAAATTGGTTACATGGATAAGTGGTTCTAGTCTTGCCAAAAACGTTGTGATTCTGAATAAGCCGCTTCCCTACTTCAGCCCTTTGTTGTTACTTTGGTAAAAAGAGGGAATTGTGTGGAGTGTTGCTATGGACTCAAATTTGTGTCCTCTCCCCCAGATTTATACCATTGAGTCCTAATGCCTAAGGCGGTGGTATTGGGAGGAGGGGCCTTTGGGACGTGCTTAGGTCATGAGTGGGATTAGTGCCCTTGTACAAGGTCTGAGAAAGCTCCTCTCGTCCGCCATGTGAGGGCACAGCAAGAAGTTGGCATTCTGAAACCTGGAAGAGGGCTCTCACTAGAGCCCCACCATGCTGGTACCCTGACCTTGGACTTCCAGCCTCCAGGATTGGGAGAAACAAATTCCTGTTGTTTATAAGCCCCCTGGTCTTGGTATTTTGTTATAGCAGCCTGAATGGACTAAGACAGGTGTCAAATTCTGTGTGTATGATTTCTCATAAAGTTTGCTACATTAGAGAAATGTTGTTGGGGTCAATAAGGTTTGATGGTTTGAGTAAAGGGCCCCCCAAGTCTGCACCTCCCACCTTGCATCTTATTCTCAGGAGTAGATTCATGGCTAACCTTGTGGCTGGCATCTCCCCTGAGTGATGGACAAGGTCATGTACTTGATCTCAGCATTTCTCTTTGGAACATTTGTGTTTATTTGGTCTGTCTCCATAGAATGTTGTTTGAACTCCCAAGAAGGAAAAGTGAAACTGGAAAAGAAAACGTTACCATTTTTAGTGGGAATTGTTCACATCGTTAGAACCACAGATGGTCTCTGCAGCTTTAAATCTCAGCAATATCCCTGTGTAAACATGGGCAAGATACCCATGTTGAGTCCTTTGTACCTTAGATTTCTCCTTAGACAAATAGGGACAGCTATTAGCATCTAACTAATGGGGTTAATGTGAGTCTTAATGGTATGGATAGCCCACTCCTGGCACAGAGTAAGGCTTACTATATATAGCTTTTATCTTTATTATTTGCTCTGTGATGTCATGATCGCCACACAAAATTATGTGGGGTTAGATAATTACTCTTCCAGAGATATAATCAAAATAAAAAATGATATTTACAGTCACAGGGCATCATTTAGTCTTAGACAACAGCTAAATTTTTATGCTGTATCTCACGTTTTTGGTACAATCACAGGAAGAGGAAAGACCGGCCCTGACTCTGATATAAAGGTCTAGAGAAGAAATAACAATCGAATAGCTAACAATTTCTGAGCTCAAAACTCATTCCTCAGCAAAAATAGAACAGTACAGATTTCTCACATACTCTACGTTCTGTGGAGGGGAAAAAAAAATAAGTCACAGAGGGAAAGGATAAAATAGTGTGGGAGTGTTTCAAAGTGGGCTAGGAAAGAAAAGTCTTCCGGCTGCTCCTTTGAAGTTCAGTTGCGATGAGTCTATTCCCTACTCAAGAAACGAAGGCATGATTTGCAGTGTATGTTTAATTTTTGCTAAAAATATGTAGTTAAGAGGAAGCCAAGGAAATATTTTCATTTAAGGGAAGCCAACTTTGCTGTTGTTTTCTGTGTGGGTGCAAAGTGCTGTGTTTTTATTCTTGCCAATCAATAACCAAAATTCGGAGTCTCCATACACATTCCCATTAAATGAAATCTCTCTGGTCTTTGGGGAGTTTAATGTTGAAAGCAGCAGGATCTCCAAGGTAAACGTATCTTTCTCCAGCTGAGGTAGGCATTTTCCCTTGGGAAAATCAGGAAGTTACTTCCAATGTTCTCCTAACACTTTTTCTTACTTGAATTTAAAGCCCCATTTGCAGGTCACATTTGACCATAAACTAGACCCTCTGACACATTCTTCTTTGTATAGTTGGAGCTGAGGAGGGAGGTGTGCGGTGTGCTGGGGGTAGTGAGAGCCGAGCCCAAGGTCAGAACCAGATGCAGTGGGTTCCAACCCACTGCCAGGTGTACTCCAAGCCTCAGTTTCCCCATTCATAAAATGGAGAAAATAACAATACCTAGCTCATGGGGGTTTTGTGAGCATTAATGAGGTCGTGTCTGGGGTATGAGTTCACTGAAGAGGCAGTGTAAGTAGTGGTTAAGGCTCCAGAGATTTCAAACTGCCTGAATCTGAGCCCTATCTCCTTTACTTCTTAGTTGTGAGATATTGAAAACACTGAATTGGTGTCTTCATCTATAAAATGGAGGTAATTGGGGTACCTGGGTGGCTCAGTCTGCTGAGCATCCGACTTCGACTCGGGTCATGATCTCACAGTTGGTGGATTCAAGCCCCACGTTGGGCTCTGTGCTGACAGCTCAGAGCCTGGAACCTGCTTCCGATTCCATCTCTCCCTCTCTCTCTGCCCCTTCCCCGCTTGCAGTCTGCCTCTCTCTCTCTCTCGAAAATAAATAAACATTAAAAAAATTTCTTTTAAATAAACAAATAAAATGCAGGTAATAAGGGACACCTGGGTGGCTGTCAGTTAAGTGTCCAACTCTTGGTTTCACCTCAGGTCGGTCATGATCTCACCGTTTCATGGGTTCAAGCCCTGCACTGGGTTCTGCACTGGCAGTGCAGAGCCTGCTTGGGATTCTCTCTCTCCCTCTCTCTCTGCCCTTCCCCCAAGCACACTGTCTCTGTCTCACTCAAAATAAATAAATAAACTTGAAAATTTTTTTAAACAGAGGTAACAATTATTGCTACCCTCTTACAATGAGGGTACATAATAACAACATATTACATATGTTACATCCTGTTACATAATAACAATTTTTTAAAAAACATTTTTAATGCTTATTTTTTAGAGGGAGAGACAGAGCATGAGTTGGGGAGGGGCAGAGAGAGAAAGAGGGAGACACAGAATCTGGAACAGGCTCCAGGCTCCAAGCTGTCAGCACACAGTGCGATGTGGGGCTTGAACTAGGGAACAGCGAGCTCATGACCCGAGCTGAAGTCGGACACTTAATCAACTGAATCACCCAGGCGCCCCACAACTTGGCCACTATTGATTAATATTATTTCTTATTGGTCTTCCCTATTGAGAAGTCCATATTTTTTTAGTCTTTTACCATGGGGATTATTTTTCAACCGTCTATAGTTCTCTGATTTTTCATTCTTCTGAACTCGTATAGTAATTTTTTGTACCTTTCTTATTCCGTGGCATAGTTTTATGTGTGTCAGCTTGGCTAGGCTATGGTACCCAGTTTTTCAGTCCAACACTAGTCTAGGTGTTGCTCTGAATGTATTTTATAGAAGTGGCCGAGAGTTCCAATCAGTTGATTTAGGTAAAGATATTACCTTGGATAATATGGGTGGGCCTCAGCCAATCAGTTGAAGGCTTTAGGAGTGCAAACTAAAATTTCTTGGAAAAGAAGAAATTCTACATCAAGACTACAGTATCAACTCCTACCTGCATTTCCAATCTGCCAGAATGTCCTATAAATTTCAAGCTAACCAGTCCTTGCTCCAGCTGCTTGAAATAAAGCATAAAGCATAAATCTTAATCTCCCTCCCCTGCATCTATGCATGTGTCTGTGTGTGTGTTTGTTTCTCTGGAAAACCTTAATACATCCCACCCCACTCCTACCTTTTTAATCTTGTATAAACATTTTAGTTGTATGTGACATCCTTTCTCCTGGAGAGCAGATCTTTGTATCTGGCCCAGTCAGTTCCTAGGACTGTATCTGCTCCAATGTAGATCCAAAGTCACAGCTCTGCCCAGCCCTTTTCTTTTGGGTCTCTACAGTATTTACACATTCTAAAAAATTAGTTGTCAATGTTAAAAAAAAAAGACTTCCGATAAAAATTTGAGGGTTTGGCTTCTCTTGTAAAGTCAGTAGATTTGGGGGCTCATGTTTCCTCACGGCAACAATTGGGTAGAACTTCATGGGGGCTGTTTGCTCAGAAAGAGCTGTTATCCAACATACCCAGTTATGGACATCTGTGTTTGCCGCCCTTGGATGCTTCATATTGTGTTTGTTAAAACAAACAAACAAAAAAGGAGCGGGGGATTGATTTATTTTTGTGATATTTTTAATTTAATTAATTAATCTATGTATTGAGAGAATGAGAGAGTGAGGGCATGCCCAAGCAGGAGAGGGGCAGAAAGAGAGAGAGAGAAGAGAGAGAATCTCAAGCAGGCCACCCACGGTCAGGGCAGAGTCCGACCTGGAGCTCCGTCCCACGCCCATGAGATCACGACCCCAGCCGAAATCAGGAGTCAGATGCTTACCCAGCTGAGACACCTAGGAGCCCCTGTGATATTTTTATTGGAATATCCAGGTTTGCTTTTTTTAAAGTTGTGGTGGCCCGACTACAGGCAGAACTCTAAGATTATCTCTCCATCCATGTCTCTCTCTCTCTCTCCCTCCATCATCTATCTAAATTAAAGAACCTACTTATGTATAACCTAAATGCTTTCTTAAATAACCTAACTATTTGTATTATCCGAATTCCAGACAGAAAGTGAACACCAGAATCTTAGATTGGGGCAATGGCCTTGAATGTAGAACGCCAGCAATGACACGTTGTGACAGTGATTTGGCCCCACCGGCATGAAATCAAGGCCTTGAATTGCTGTAAAAACTCAGGACTACTTTGAGTCCAACAGCAACCATTTCTCAGTTACATTTTGTTTACTACCTCTTCAAGCTTATTAGCCTTGCTTCACTGTGCTTAATGAAATTATTCTGGAGCCTCTCCCGATTCCTTTCAAATTAGAACCAGACTGAATTAACCTCCCCAAACAGAACTGCTATGGTCTGGTTTCTGTGAAATGACTTAATATGAAGTTATATTTTCTGAAACTAGAAATTTGAGATGCTTTATTCAAACCCGCAGCTGCCGCCATTTCAGGCCTGCGTGCGAGTATTTTGGCCAATTCAAAGACAAGGGCCAGCCACACCCCTGGGTGAGTTTGCATCAAAATGGAGAAACCAGAAGAAAGAAAATTGCCTAGCAGCCTCCACCTAGGGTTAACAAACAGGCAATGAAGGGTAAAACTGTGACCTCGGTGTCAGAGGAGCTGGGGCCACCTTTAATCGATATGGGCAACTCTTTTTTTTTTTTTAATGTTTATTCATTTTTGAGAGAGAGAGAGAGCATGAAGCGGGGGAGGTGCAGAGAGAGGGAGACAGAGGATCTGAAGCAGGCTGTATGCTGACAGCATAGATGGTGACATGGGGCTCATACCCATGAACCGTGAGATCATGACCTGAGATGAGGCTGGACAGTCAACTAACTGAGGCATGCAGGTGTCAATATGGGAAAACTTTTTTTTTTCTTTTTTTAAATACTTATTTACTTCTGAGAAAGAGACAGAGCACCAGCAGAGGAGGAGCAGAGGGAGGGAGACAGAATCTGAAGCAGGCTCCAGGCTCTGAGCTGTCAGGATAGCTCTTGGAATGGGGCTCAAACCCACCCCACGAAACGTGAGATCATGACGTGAGCCAAAGCTGGGCACTCAACCAACTGAGCCACCCAAGATGCCCCATTTTGGGCAACTCTTAAGCCACCCTGGGCTCCTTGCTGGAAGATTCCTCCCCAATATGTTAGGCGCCTCTAGCATTGGGTAGGAGAGCAGGAAGTGGGGTCAACAAGGAAGAAGCTGGCTAATAATCCCAAAAGGGCTTTACTGACCACCTTGAGGGAGGGGTAGACCTGTGTGATGATGGTGCCAGTTTTAATTATTAGATGCTGCAATGAATAGGCTTGCTTATAAAGGAACCGTCATTAGCTGTGACTGGCTATGCCCCGGTCCCCGCAGCCATCGCATTTTAGCACGTGCCACCTACGACGAGCACTGACAGCTCTTTGCTGGCAGGCTTTCTCTGTCTGCTCCACACAGTGAGACAAGGGTGCCTGGGATTCACACATGCAGCCCTCCCCGCAGACTGCAATTAATGACTGATGGGAAGTGGAGCACAGAAACCCTGGCTCCCTCAGTCTGGTGGGGGAGACCACCCTGAGGCACAAATGCTGTCTTGCTCCCTAGAATTCTCCCTGCAGGACCAAGTTGCAGTCACCCACAGTGGTAACTGGCTCAAGAACATACTGCTCCTTCTTCCCAGTTCTTCATGGTGTTTCACCCCTTCTCGGGGTTTTGGAGATCCCTCCCCGAACAGATCACGTGTGCTGGAATCCTTGTCTCGGGGACTGCAGACTGCCCTTGTCTGGGGGAATCCAAATTAAAACAGCAACTATTCTCCCAAAGTTTCTCTTTGCGGAATCGCACTGTGAGTGCCTGGTCTGCCAAATGTCTGTGTTCATTCATTCACTCACTCATTCATTCATCCATCGACTCATTCTGTCTTTCAGAAATACAGTGATTGAGTGCCTATTTGATGCAACATCACTACATGAACTACATGCGGGAAAGACAGCGGGGAACAGACATAGATCCTGTCCCCTAGGGCAGCCTGTCCCACAGAAATAGACAGTGAGGGGCGCCTGGGTGGCTCAGTCTGTTGAGCATCTGACTTCGGCTCAGGTCATGATCTCACGGCATGTGAATTCCAGCCCTGTGTCGGGCTCTGTGCTGACAGCTCAGAGCCTGGACCTTGCTTCAGATTCTGGGTCTCCCTCCCTCTCTGCCCCTCTCCTGCTTGTGCGCGTGCTCACGCACGCGCTATCTCTTCCTCGCAAAATAAATAAACATTAAAAAAAAAAAGAAATATAAAGTGAGCCACATGTGTAATTTAAATTTCCTAGTGGCCACATTGAAAATAGAAATAAAAAGAAAGGAACCCAATGCAGCAAAAATACCGTGATTTCAATGTATGCTAAAGCTTTGCAATCCAGTGTTCTTTTTACATTGTCAGCACCTCTCAATGTGCACCAGCCACGGTTTCAAGTGTTCCATAGCCACACATGGGTAGAAGCTCCCACCATAGAGGAAAGCAGCTCCTGAAGTTTATAGTCCGGTGAGGAGGAGGAAGGAGCATGTCACCTATAAGGTAATCACACAATAGAAGATTGGTCACCTAAACCGATGGTTGTCCAAGTTGGTGTATATCTGAGTTGCCCAGAGGGCTAGTAAAGAACACAAGTCCAAGGCTCATGCCGGTGGGAGCTGGCCAGGGACTGCACATGCTCACCAGGTTCCCCAGGGGGCCGGATACACAGCAAAGTTTGACAACCACTGTCCTACCTTGCCCCAAACCTGATCTTCTCACTCCCAGCTCTTTGTGTGATTGTAGGGGAAGAAAAAGAATTCTCCCCAGATCCTTATAGGTTCTTGGCTGTGTACCCCCTGTAATAAAACACAGGTTAACAACAGATAAACAGACAAGTTTATTGACATGCATACCTCACATATACACGGGAGAGACCCATGAAATCTGAGTTACTCTCCCCACAGTGGCCCAAGCCACCACCTTCAATACCATCTTAAAGACAAAAGAAAGATGGGGTGGGGACAAGGGCCAGAAGGGAGCTGGTTATGGGGGGTTACCAGGAAAAGTTTAGTGAAGGGTCACTAGTGTTATGCAGATCTCAGGGGTGTTTTGTCCACTGATAAGAGTCATTCGGGTTAGTCAGCTCTTCCTGGTACAGTGAGGGGGTCACCCTTACAAAAGTAACATTTTTACTTTTCCTTTCTTAGTGAAAAGTAACTTCTACCCTGTTTGCAAAGCTTTTCCTGTGTCTGCACTTTCTCAAAATAATCCTTATGCCAGAGATACATATGGTACCAGGGGTGGTAAAGGCTGCTACCCTTCACAAGACGGTTGTTCTCAAACTTCTTTATACCTTGGATACACCTAGGGAGTTTTAAAAATACTGATGCCCAGGTCTCATTCCAGAAATTCTAATTTGGTGGTAAGAGTGAGGCCTATCTAGGCATTAAAAGATTCTCCGGAAGATTATAATGTGCAGCTAGGTTTGAGCACCACTGACCTAAATTGCGGTAACAAAACAGCACATAATTTAGGTGTTCAGTTTTGCAGAAAATATTATCTCTATATATGTGTGCCCACCAGGGAGAATCCCAGGAGACTCAAGTAATGAATACAAAGATGTTCTTTTTGCTTGTCTCTGTTTTCCGAATGTTTGGTGATACGAGTGCACAGCATTTGAAATGCAAGATAATAAAACAAAACGCAATTAACGAAAGAATGGAAGAGTTGGATCCAGGGGCACCTGGGTGGCTCAGTCAGTTAAATGTCTGACTTCGGCTCAGGCGATGAGGTCATGATTTGTGAGTTTGAGCCCCGCTTGGGATTCTCCCTCTCCCCTTCCCCACCCGTGCTCTCTCTTAAAATAAATATAAATAAACTTAAAAAAAAAAACAGTTGGATCTAGATTTGTTTGGATGTTTTGGGGGGGGGGTGGGCAGCAGGAGCACTTCCACTTTGGGTTTTCAACCAATTATGTCTGCTCTGCTTTTTGGCAATGTTTTCCTTGGTCTTTAACTTGGCCTTGAATTGAATGGTGGGTTGAGTGTTTCCTGTCTTTGCCAGGGGAAGGCTGGCCCCGTAGGCCCTCCTGAAGAGACCCCAGCCGGGAGGAGGGAAGCAGAGGAAACAATCAGCTGGCCCTGCCAGTGAGCAGGCTTTCCACGACCAGGTCAGATATGTGGGTGTGCCTTCCCACCCTGTTCCTGGGCCCCTCTGGTCAGGTGGGTCCTGTGCTTGAGGCCCCGACACCTTAGCACCTGGGAATTTGCATGATGCTTTTTGCTGGGTTGACCTATCAACATTGAAAAAAAAAACCCAAAAAACAAACAAACAAAAACCCCTGAAATATCAGGCTTTGGCTTCAGGCATTAACTAGCTTGCATTTAAATTCAATATTGAATGAATTTAAGGCTATAAACATTGATCTTCTCTGAGAACAGTTGCATTTATGTCTGAGTGGTCAAATTCAGCGGTGCTAAATTTTGTGTGTTTGCGTAGATGATCTCTGGTGCTTGAGATTGATCTGGGTGCGTTCGCTAGGGCCCAACCATACATCTTCTGAATGGAGCCTGGCCTTCTCTCTCAGCCGCCACTGGCCGTGCTCAGTGTTCCGTCCATTCACAGGAGCCCCAGAAGGCAGTTTTTAAGTTCACTTTGAAAATTGAAATAAAATTGAGCTTAAACTGCTGCTAAGTTTTTAAGAGTTGTCTAAACAGTGATTTGATTTGCTCTGACAACTGTGACAGATTGAAGCCAAAAGAGGAAATTAAGCAAAAAGGAAGGGATGTTTTCATTGTTTGGTTCTTAGGCCTTTCTTGGTTTTCACATTCCTGGGTGCGTGTTTTGCTTTGCGTTTCTTTCCCAATGAACTGTACTCGAACCAACAGACCTTTCTAGAGTAGTCGGATGCCAAAATTTTTTTAGCACCATGGAAACTGGTTTTATTTTCCCCAAACAGGTTTTTTGTTTTGCAGTCTAAAATGACAACAGAAGTGCATGTAGCCGAGGTCCCTTCTTGAGCCCATTACAAGATTCAGACCTTTCTGAAGATCAGAGGACTGGTCATTAAGAGGTGATTTGCATGAGGTGACCTGCACTGGGTCTGATTTTTATTTCGGGAGAGGTGAGGCAGATTCTGGTATGCCTAGGGGAGAGAGAGAAATGTAGGAAGGATGGTCTGGTGCCTGCCAGGCCTTCACCTTGCTGACCTGTGGAGTCATTGGTGAATGAACTGGCTCCCTTCAGCTCCTGGTGACAAAATGTGGCCCAGAGTCTGTGATGTTTTGTCCTCAATCTTCAGAGAATATGTCATCAGACTCCCAGTGAAGTTTGGTATAGTAGGCAACATCCAGAGGGAGCCAGAGAATGGACTTTGACCTTCCTCTGGTTGGCACTAACAGTAGGGGCAAGGGTCTCTGAGGCCAGAGAGCATCAGAGGAGAGACCAGGCAGAGAGGAAGAAGTGAAGGTGGTCCGCCTTGAGTGATGTAGCTGAGGGTCAGGTTTGGGAGCCCAGAAGAGACACCAAATGAAAATATGAGAAGGTGGGAAGAGTAGATTGCTATATGGAGAAGGTCAAGCCACTAGTCAAGGACACTCAAACATATCCTTTGAGAGTCTCTAGTTAGTATAGGTCAGGTCAAGAGTTGCAGAAATGTGGGCTTTTCTCATTAATATGACTCCATTTATACTCATCTCATGTGTTCAAGACAGCAAAATTGGAATCACTTGGATTCAGAAATGGTGATTTATACTAGCAATGGAAATGCTTCCTTAGCCAGATAGGTTCCTAATTGGGGCAGGTCAGTGGTGAGAGACTACACATCCTGTTAAGTCTTTGGCTCCTAGAAACATTCCTAGAAGTCTTGCACTAGAGCATAACAATAAACAAGCAATGTTTGGATTTTCAGGGAGGAAATGCTCTTGGCCAGCAGTCAGCCAAGGAAATCTTCAGAAATGCACATGATACCCAAAGAGGTGTTGTTTTGGGAATACCTTGCAATTAGATCCAAACTCTTACCAAACAGCAGCACAGCCTATAATTTCTATGTAAACTCAGCTCACTGAGTCATGCTGTGTATCTTTCTTTGTTCAAGATTTGTCATACTACTAAGAAAAAAAAATCATCTTTTGCTATGCAAAGTAGGCAGACACTTGAAATTAATGGAGGGCACATTCAGTTTATGTAGTGGGATTGGCATGTCCGGGTGGGAAAACCAAAAGACCCAGAAATGGGGAAAACCTGAGTTCCTCTCTCACTCATTGCATGACCTGGATGGAGACAGCACCTTCATGCTTCTGAGCCTGGGCTTCCTGCATTAGTTAAATGAGGGGCTAAATTCAGGTTCTAATTCGATAACTATTTGTTGAGTCACAGATTTGTGCCAGGCGTTTCCACAAACCTTCCCGAACCCAATCATCATTATTTCATTTCAGGGCCATCTCTATTTCCAAGGTCCATTTCAGTCCTAACTGCTTTCTGTGTCTGGGGACTTAGGTTTCAAAAATTCTGTAAGAAACTTACTTGGTGTGTAACGAAAGTAGAAACATCCCTATAGTTTTCTCCTGATTTAAACTTGCCAATTATAAATATTCACACAACACAGAAATTTAGAAAATAAAAATCACTTGAAAACATCTGTCTCAGCAATAATCACAATCCATATTTTGGTGTAGCAACATCTCAACCTGTTTTTGAGGAGACTCTTGCCTTTATTCTTCTTAGGGTATTTTCAGACATCTTCCAGGGGTGCCTGGGTAGTTCAGTCGGTTGAGCCTCCCAACTCTTGATTTCGGCTCAGGTCATGATCCCAGGCTCATGGGATCAAGCCCCACATTGGGCTCTGCACTGAGCATGGAGTCTGCTTCAGATTCTCTCTCTCTCCCTCTGCCCCTCTCCTGCTCTCTCATTCCAAAATAAAAAAAATAATTAAAAAAAATAGAGAAGGCCTCCAAATCCCCCCCTTTTTTTTCAGCACATAGTATGTGGATATCTTTTCATGTCAATATGAAAACTTTTCATGTCGGGACCCCTGGCTGGCTCAGTAGGTTAAGCATCCGACTTTGGCTCAGGTCATGATCTCGCAGTCCGTGAATTCGAGCCCCGCGTTGGGCTTTATGCTGACAGCTCAGAGCCTGGAGCCTCTTTCAGAGTCTTTGTCTCCCTCGATCTCTGCCCCTCCCCCACTCATTCTCTATCTCTCTCGGTCTCTCAGAAATAAATAAACGTTAAAAAAAAAACTTCATGTCAACAAATGCAGATCTGCATCATCATTTTCAATGGCTTCAGAACACTCCAGTACATAGTTAAATCATGCTTGGAATAACTACACCCTATTGATAGGCATGAGTTTGATTCCATTTATTGTATGAAAACAAAGCTAAGTATCATTGCCTATCTGTCTTTGTGAATATATTTCCTGTTTCTCCATTTTTCCCCTTTTAAGATCAACTCCTGGAAGTGGAAATCCTAATTCAAAAGATATTAAAGGGGCACCTGGGTGGGTCAGTCAGTTGAGCACCCGTCTTCGGCCCAAGTCATGATCTCACGGTTTGCGAGTTCAAGCCCTATGTCAGGCTCTGTGCTGACAGCTAAGAGCCTGGAGCCTGCTTCAGATTCTGTGTCTCCCTCTCACTCTGCCCTTCCACTGCTCCCTCTCTCTCTCTCTCTCAAAAATGTATAAAAACATTAAAAAAAATCAAAAGATATTCAGAAAGGCTACATTCTTACCATAGTGTAGACAAATGCCCAATTCTCCAATGAACTCCAGCTATACTGGCATTATCATCTTTTTAAATTTTTATCAATTGCTAGGCAAAAGATAACATTTTGTTTAATTTTTACTTGACTATTAGCAATACTTACTTGACTATAAAACATAGTTTTATGTGCTTATTCAGCATTTTATTATTTTCTTTTGTAAATTACCTATCTCTATCTTTCCCCTAATTTTCTATTGGAAAACATTTTCTTATTGCTTTGTAAAAACTCTTTCTATATTAAGGATAACCTATAAATTCTAATACAGACCATATACCTTTATTATCAAATTACTCTCATTTAAATTTAGGCTCCCTTCCTCTGTTGGTATATCATTTATAAAATGGAAATTTAAGAAAGTGGGAAGAGTAGATCACTATATGGAGAAGGTCAAACTTTATTTTATATGTTAAGTTCATTTATTTTCAAATCTCACTTTTTCTTTTCATTTTGTTCTCATTCTTCATACATAACCCTTTCCTAACCACCCCCACCCCCCAGCTCCACTTGAACTCCCCAAAAGTAAGGCTCTTAAGGTACTCAGAGATTAGAGGATTTGAACATTTTGAAAATGAAGTGGGTGGAGACAGCACGTTATTGAAACTTGAAAGAAAGCCAGTGTGATATAATTTCACTTTGGGAGCTGATCACTATGGCAACAAAGAACAAATTTTGAAAAATAAGGTTCTATATAATAGAATTAGGGGAGAAAAAAGTTGATTAGGATAAAAAAGACCGTCTTTTGTTTTAGTCTCAACTTATTTATTGTATGCATCAAAACTGTACTTGAGCACCCAAGAAACATATTTCTGCTTTCAAAAGCAAACACATTTTTTATTATGTTTACATGGTACAAAGCCACAAGATGGAAATGCTTTTGGTAATATTGCTTTTGTTTGTGATAATAGTGACAGTGTCTCTTTGGAATCTTTTATTTGAGAAGAAATAGTATGATCTACAATATACACATAGCTTTGAATTCTTCTCTCGTTTTGCACTTAATTATTTTCATCCATCTATTCATTCATCCAACAAATATTCATTGAGCCACTGTGCTAGGGATTGGGAATACAATATTGAGGAAATTCAGACTTGGTGTCTATTCTCATGGAGCTTATGTTCTATAGGAAATATCGTTTCATGTCCTTAAATATTCTTCCAAAGATGATTGCACAGCACCTAATATTCCAGTGTCTGTAAATGTGATAATATCATTATTATACTATAGTTTGACATTTAGACTGATTTTAATTTTTTATTATGATAGATGATTAAGTGATGAGTATATCTGTATATATGAATGTGAGTTTCTGGTTGTTGCCTTAGGATTGCTAGAAACATTATTACCTTCAAATACCTAAACTTCTTTCTTTAAAAAAAATAGAACTTGAAAAATGACAAAAATCACACAGCCTTTCCAGGGAAAAGATCATTCTCTTGATAACACTATTTCCAGAAATGTAGCAAGGATAGGACAGGGCAACAAATTCTTTTATTTTATTAGTGTCTCCTAAAGGAGGTGTTAAGTGTTGAATTTTGCTTTAGAAACCAAATCAAAGTTTAATGAAATGTCAAAAATCAATACCACTCGATGAATAAAAGCTTTGTAGAGAAGGTCAGCTTTTGATCAGAAAGCAAAAAGATTCTCTATCTACTCAAGAAGGTTGTATTTGAGGGGAAAACAAGGTCTGGTTTTGAAGTTAATTTGCTTCTTCAGGAGATCAGTCCAAAGGTCAACAGCCAACGTAGGGTTGTCAGAAACCAGTTAGGAGTTAACTGCCTTTTTGGTCTATCATTACTCATGACCATAATGATTGATTCTCTGTGACTAGGGATGGCTTCTTGCCATCCCATTTTTATTTCATGAAGTCTTCTCATTATGCCATTTACCAGAATACAGAGTATTCACACAGAATGTATTTTATTTGCTCAAAAGACATTTCAATTACATTTTACAAATCATTAGACCCACCAACTTAGTATTCTACAAAGCCAACATGATAAATGCTGCTTCCTTTTATTTGGTTTAAAACATATCTGTTCACATGAGTATTTCTCAATTACCCCCACTCCCCCCTGAGGATAAAATGAGAAGAAAAATGCACAAATATTGAATCTGGGAGGCTAGTCTTAGGTCCGAATTTGTGGGACCTCAGGCAAGAGTCACTTTGTCCTTCTGGGTCTGAGTTTCTGCAGCTATAAAGTAAGGAGGTGAGAGTCCGTGGTCTCCAATATGTCTGGCGGTTGTTCTTTTCCTTCTCATCTTCCTGGCACACCCCACCCCACACATGATTTATCGCAGTTTTCTTATCACCATTGGTTGCTTGTAAAAGATGTTGAGAATCAAACTTGCATGTATCCTATTTATGAATGTTGCCCATTCGGCTCTGAAGGTTAAGGTCCCTGCAGAAAGAGTACTGCCCTGGTTCCCTTCCTCTGCTCTCCCCACTCCTCTTTCTATTCCTACTTCTTGTTCTGCTCCTTGCCCTCTACTTCTTTCTTCTCCTCCTCTGTTTCTTCCTCTGCCTCTCTTCCTCTTTGTAGGGCTGTCTGTTCTCCACCATGGTTTTGCTGTGGTTTTGTTCAAAATCAGGTGCCTACAGGGGGACAGAGCTCAACAACCTGGGGTAGGTCATTTCATTTCTTCGGACTTTGCTGTTTCCTCTTGTCTCCCTTCTCAGGCTAAATTTGCCCAACAACCCCTTATACACACACAGACACACACACACACAGTGTACCAACTAAAATGAATCTCTTTACCCTCTCTGACATATGGTTTATGTGTTTCTTCCTCCAGATTGGAGCTCATGGCTCTTCCCAGTGTTGGGCTCTCGTCCTTCTTCATCACTGGCAATCCATTGTCTCAGGCCCAGTTCAGCGGACATCTCTAGGTTACCTTTCTTGGTACTCCTACAGGTAAATGTCACATTGTGATTTCAAACATCCACGATCCCCTGGCTTTCTGTCTCATTCTATCTCTAGCTTCAAATGCACACCAGTGATACATGAAAATATCAAACTATTAAGTATACAAATAAATGATAAAGACATGCCTCTCCCCGCAGACAAGACAAAGACTTCTCTAGATCTGAACACAGGACAGATATACAAACCAGTGAGGAGGGATGAAACTACAGGCCAACTGGTCTGTGGGTGTGAGAGAACAATTTGACGTTAGTGGAGTAATTGCAACCAAAATACCTAATGAAAAATGAATCAGGCACACTGCCTAGAACTGAGAAATTCTGTTAAATCCTTGGCCTGCAAACAGAGGTGAAGGAAGTGCTGATACTGTCTAGAAGGGCAGTGTGTATAAAGCTTTGCACCTTCGTGGTGGGAGGAAGCAGATTCAACTGCTTATAGGTGGCTCAGTCCATGCCTCTATAATACCCTCACTACCATATTAATTCAGGAGCCCTCAGAGTCTCCTACAAGATCTGGATCTCCCTGGGAGAACAGAGGTGGCTTGTGGAAGTTACCATAAAACTGCTAGTAAAGAAGGCAAACCAGAAAGAAGGAAAGACAAATATAAAAAAAAAATCTGGGGCGCCTGGGTGGCTCAGTCGGTTAAGTGTCCAACTTTAGCTCAGGTCATGATCTCACGGTTTGTGAGTTCGAGCCCCACATCGGGCTTTGTGCTGACAGCTCAGAGTCTGGAGCCTGCTTCGGATTCTGTGTCTCTCTCTCCCTCTGCCCCTCCCCTGCTTGCACTCTCTCTCTCTCTCTCTCTATGTGCTCCAAGGCACATTAAAAAAGCTGACACTAAAAAGGATGGGGGATACTCTCAACAATTGTGTGAGAAATTTGCTCCTAAGGACATGAAAATAATGGAGCAATCCAAAAACGACTTTAACGTAAGTATGTTTCAAATTAAGAGACAGAGGAAGGACAAGCATTTATCGAAACCTTACAATAACTGGGAAAGGAAGTGTCATTTTGTTCTTTTGTGAATTTAGGATCTGAGACTTAGACTTAAAAAGTAGCTCAGGGGCACCTGGGTGGCTCAGTCGGTTGAGCGGCTGACTTCGGCTCAGGTCATGATCTCGCGGTCCGTGGGTTCGAGTCCTGCATCGGGCTCTGTGCTGACAGCTCAGAGCCTGGAGCCTGTTTCCGATTCTGTGTCTCCCTCTTTCTCTGACCCTCCCCTGTTCATGCTCTCTCTCTCTCTCTCTCTCTGTCTCAAAAATAAATAAAATGTTAAAAAAAAAAATTAAAAAAAAAAAAAGTAGCTCAATGACCCATAGTTAGTAAGTAGGGGAGCCAGGTTTCACACTCAGGGCCATCTCCAACGCCAAGCACTCAAGCACTGTATTATTACTATCCTTGCCAATGTCTATAGGGCAAAATATCTTTGCATGTTTCAGATTATCTGGAAGTACAACAGAGCACGTCTTTAAAAATGATTTGGGTATGCATAGATTTGACTTCTCTTGTATGCGGCACTATAAAACAATAATTTCAGGACACCTGAGTGGTTTAGTTGGTTAAGCATCCAACTTCTGATTTGGCTCAGGTCATGATCTCAGGGTTCGTGGGATCCAGCCCTGCATTGGGCTTCCTTCTGAAGGCATGGAACCTGCTTGGGATTCTCTCTCTTCCCCTCTCTCTGCCTCCCCAACTTGTACTGTCTCTCTTTGTCTTAAAATAAATAAATAAATAAATAAATAAATAAATAATCTTAAAAAAAAAAGAACAATATTTTCAATGAATTCCAATTCAATAAGTATTTATTGAACATCTATATTTTGTCCAGCTCCCTGCTGGGTATTATGAGGGTGGGTGGTGATGGCGGGGCAGGGTTGGGAGGGTTGTTGCTGGAGAGGAAACACTAGAATTTGAAGTCTAACTGAGGGTAGGACTTGGAGCTGTGCTCGGGTTTCTGGAAATATTCACAAGATGTGCTTGTGTAAGAAAATGAATAGTGCAGCCAATAAGACAGTCAGGATGCCGGAGAAAGCAGGGGCCATTAGAGGCATTCCAGTAGGGTAAGGAAGCACATGCATGATTCAGATAGGGTGTTCTCAAGGAAAGAGAACTCCAGGGAACAGGAATAACCTACCTAAGGGAAGGAAGCAGGGGAAATGGAGCCATTTTGGGGAAGCCCATGAAAGATACCAGGTCAGGGATTAGACAGAAGAGGTTCCATTGAGGAGGTACAAGAATGCATTTATATAGACTCATTTAGTATCATTCATTCCTGAAAATCCCGCTGTTAAGTGAAAAACTATGAAGTGAAAAAAAAAATCCATTTGTTTCAATAGGAAAAATTAGAGTGTGTTCCAGGCCAGGGCCACGGTGCTCAAACAATATGCACAGGTAGAAAAGCATTTCATTTGAACAGTGATACTTTTATATGGGTTCTAAAGAAAAATGTCAAGGTTATTAATGCAGTTTATACATGGAGAGTAAAGCTTAATGGTTTTTCAAAAAGAAGAAAAGGTGATGGCTCCTAGTGGTTGATGGAGGAGAGACACCAGAAAGTTTTCTTTGGAATGCTGGAATATATATTTTTTATTCTGCCCATTTTCTTCACCAACTTTTCAACCTATTTGGGGCCCATGAGTATCTTGCATAAAGCAAACCATCAACAAAACAAAAAGGCAACCTACTGAATTGGAGAATATATTTGCAAATGATATATTCAATAAGGGGTTAATATCCAAAATATATAAAGAATTGATACAACTTACTGGGAAAAAAAAAACAAAAAACAACCCAATATAAAAATGGGCAGAAGACCTGAATTGACATTTTTCCAAAGAAGACATATAGATGGCCAATAGACACATGAAAAGAGGCTCAACATCGCTCATCATCAGGGAAATGTAAATCAAAACCACATTGAGATATTTTCTATGTCAGTGTGGCTAAAATAAAAAATACAAGAAATAACAAATGTTGGCAAGAATGTGGAGAGAAAGGAACCCTCGTGCACTGTTGATGGGAATGCAAAGTGGTGCAGCCAGTGTGGAAAACAGTACGGAGCTTCCTCAAAAAATTAAAAATAAAATTACCATACGATCTTGTAATTCCACTACTGGGTATTTACCCAAAGAAAATGAAAACATTAATTTGAAAGAGATATGCATTCTTATGTTTATTGCAGCATTATTTACAATAACCAAGATATGGAAGCAATCCAAGTGTCCATCCACAGATGGGTGGATAAAGAAGATGTGGTCTTACCCATAAAAAAAAAGAATGAAATCTTGCCCTTTGCAGGAACATAGATGGACTAAGAAGGTATAATGTTAAGTGAAATAGTCAAAGAAAGGCAAATACCATATGATTTCACTCATATGTGAAACAAATAAGAAAACAAAGACAAAAAAAGACCAAAAAACAAAACCAAAAACCAGGCTCTTAAATTCAGAGAACAAACTGCTGGTTGCCAGAGGGGAGGTGGGTGGGATCAAGATAAAGGGATTAAGATAAAGGGGATGAAGAGTACACTTATCTTCAGGAGCACTGAGCAACGTACAGAATTGTTGAATCATTAAATTGTACACCTGAAACTAATATAACACTATGTTAATTACACTTCAATTAAAAAAGCTGCAGGAGGGGCACCTGTACTCTTGATCTCAGCTCAGGTCATAATCTCACAGTTTGTGAGATCAAGCCCCGAGTTGGACTCTGCTAATGGTGGGGAGCCTGCTTGGGATTCTCTCTCCCTTCCTCAATCTCTCTCTCTCTCTCTCAAAATAAATAAATAAACTTTTAAAAAGAATGCACAGGAAAATAGAGGGATAGCTTAGAAAAACATCTTTTGGGCAAAACGGAGACTAATCCAAAATGCTATGGGGAAACACCTGGAGATAGCGGCTGTGCACCCCAGGTGGAGGAAGTATACCAAGTATTATCCCCTTCGTCCTTTGCTTGACATATCCAGGCAAAGCAAAATGTCTCAAGGTCACCCAAAGTGCTGCACGATCCTAAATCCTCCCACCTGTGAGTCTCTGGGTAAACTCACGAATGTGGCTTGGGCCGAGCTGTAATGTTGAGCGAATTTGTTAGGAAAAAGAGGAATTGCTTCTTTGCAAAGTGAGTCTTTTCAAGAGCCTTCACTGTAGGGAAAGGTCATTAGCTGAACACTAGTTAATCTCATGAGGTCAGTCTGTACTCGGAAGGGAGAAAGCCAGGCGGAGGTTTCCGGGGAGGGAACTCAGCTCCCCCTCGGAGACAGATGCCAACTCCTAGAAATACCTGCTTCCACCTGCGTGCAAATAATCACCCATTGTACTTGAAGGTAAACAGGCGCAGCGGCCTCAGTCCTTAGATACACTGTGGTTGTCTTTTTCTGTCGACACCTAAAGAATGGGATGTTTGGATTGCAGATTGTAATGCATCATGTACTCTTAATACTTGCGGTCTTATGAAAAGGGTATTACCTCTGTCTGTATATGATTTCTTTGGCAAATACCCTCTGGGGCCCTACCGACCCCTAACAAAATAGCGTAACAAAATTACCAAGACCAATTCACTTAATATAACAGGAGTTGTTTGCTTTGTTTTCCAGTTTGATGTGTAAACTAAGACAAATATTGACTTCATTGTTCAACTTGATACCTCCAGCATATATATTACTAACCTCCTAATGACAGAGCATCTGTTTTGAGTGGCCATTATGAATTATATTTGGGTAGCTGAAGGGACAGCTCCATTAATAATAATTAACATTCTCCTCCCTGCTTTGATTTAAGCAGCGTTCTGTTCACCAGAGAGATCTTTAGAATGAAGAGTGAGAAATCTCCAAATACCAGGCTGTGTATTGATTTGCGTTCCAAATCAGTGTGGCTTCATTTTGTAAAAAAAGAAAAAAAGAAAAAAAAAGAGAGAGAGAGAAACAAACAAAATGAGTACAGGAAATGAACTCCTGGCACAGTCTGTTCTCAATCGCTATTCAGAGGTGATCCCACTCAACCATCTATTTTAAGGTGAACATCCTGCCTGAGAGTCTTTTTCCAAAGGTGCTTTTAAGCACCACATGTGTCTTTGAGGAGGAGGAATCCAAGAAAATCCGAGTTACTCCCATGACTAAAGGAAATAGATAAGCTAGCCATTCATCTTTAGGAATCAATGTTTTCTTTTGGATCATTTTCAGTGTCTTTCCTCTCCAGTCTCTCAAATGCAGAAATAACCAGGTCAAGCCCCGTGCGGGCTTTACAACGGCTATTGCTCAGACGAAAAGGGCAGGAAGTCTGCAGGTCTTATCTCTAATTTCGGCGGAATTTTTTTCCTTTCATCTCTATCCAAATGAAAGCAGATGTATTGTGAGGTTGAACTTTATGTTCACTGCTGAATCAAATAATGTTTACTGACGCTCAACTACTCTATTAAGTAATTAGTTAGGTCTTTGTTATTTTATGGTTGATAATAGGGATGATGATAATAATTAGTCATGCAGGAGTGATACATGAAACTTAAGGCATAAGAGGTCACCCTTCCTGCTGAGATGTTAAATAGCTTTCAGGATTTATCTGAATTAAAGCTAATTTAGTCTGAAATAACTATAGACAGTGGAACAATTACATCAAAGCTATTTGTCCTCATACAAATTATAGCTCTCAGACCTAGGATCCCTTGAGATTTACATATTTTTCAATCTTAATATAGAACACAAATTTGGCCCAATTTATATTCAGGCCGATTCTGATTGAAGAATTCTTAATAATTAATGCATGAAAGCCAAGACCACACATGTATATTAATGGATAGACAATTAGGTTAATGGCTAAATAACATTCTATTACACATTTTAATTATGCATTTTATTGGCAGGTTGCTTTTAGAAGTGGCTTTCTCCATACAGGTTGAACTTGTTATCCCCATAATAAGGAGCAGAAGGTTCGTGGAAGGGGTTACTTGCTCTAGATCACAGAAGCAAAGTGAGAGGTGGAATCGACAGCCCTTGAGCTTGAGTTGTTTGCTTAGTTGTGTTGCTGCTGGTCTGTTGCCTAGAAACAGCGGTGCTATACTTCCTTACCCAATAGCGAGGTTATCTACAGAACCTACTATTATCAGCGCAGGGTTAGTAATTGGAAATCAAATTCTTCTTAAATCCGTTCTTTGAATTCCGTCAAGATTTGAAATAAGAATTTTTCTTCCAAGGACTTACTTAGTGTTACTTTTCTCATGGAGCCCTCCCTTCTGTGTGCTTTGGACCAAGTGTTCGTTTTTAAGAGGTGATCTCTGTATCCTGTAGCCAAAAGGAATCTGTTGCTCCTTTCTTAGGAAAGAATTTTGGGAGCAACAAGAATAACAGCTGATAATAATTGATTGTTTACTAAGTGCTGACACTGTTTCCCAAACTGTCTTTGTAAATGGTGATGTCAGAGTTTGAACCTAAGGCTCTGGCACTGACGCAACACCATCGGACTCATGACGCTCCCTTGGAATAGCGTAGTGGTTGTGAGCTCTGGGGTCAGCCTCAACGTCTAGTCCTGGTTGTAGTCTTCATTACTTTGGGCATATTATGCTAACATTCTGGTCTTTCTTTGATGCAGAACAGGGAGAGCTATCTTGTTCAAATTTCACATGTTAGTTAGGAGCAGTCGAATAGCAAAACGCTTGTCAAGCACTTAGCACCATGCCTGGTGCATAGCAGGTGCTCTGTACATGTCAGTTATTACTGTTATTATCAATAGTCTTAATCAGGAAGGATATTGGCACGTGAGAACCTGTGTACAAAGTACGGCAGGCTTTTAGAATTGGAAGGGATCTTTAAGTTCACTGTTCAACCCCATCATTTTTCTTTTCTTTTCTTTTCTTTTCTTTTCTTTTCTTTTCTTTTCTTTTCTTTTCTTTTCTTTTCTTTCCTTTCCTTTCCTTCTGTTTGCGTGCTAGTGGGGGAGGGGCAAATGTAGAGGTAGGGAAAGAATCCCAAGCAGGCTCCATGCCCAGCGTGGAGCCCAACACAGGGCTCAATCTCATGACCCTGAGATCATGACCTGAGCCCAAATCAAGAGACAGATGCTCAACCAACTGAGCCACCCATATGCCCCAGAACCCCATCATTTTCTGATGAAGAAACTGAGATGGGCGGTACTAAGGGATTCATTCAAGTTCCCCCAGTTGGACAACGCCAAAGTCAATACCGCTCAAAGTAGTCAGACCTTCAGGAGTGAGAGGGGGGTATGTGAGCAGAGGTAGAGACCCGAGGTAGAGGTGCAGAAATATAAGGCTAGATTCAGACAGGCCTTGAAAGCCAGAGCAGGGAGTTGGGCATTTGTGTTTGTGTGGTGGTGGGATACTGATTAGGTGCTATAGATGCAGAGGTGTAGAGAAAGACTGGAACATTTTGGGCATGAAGAGAGTCTTGTTTATGCACCCATCCGATGGACAATGAAGAATGCAAATAGAGCCCAGCCATGGAAACAAGACTGGCAAGCACACCAGAAAGGGGCCCTCTCATGGTGCCAGAGATGGGGACATTGAGGAACCCCACGTATCCAAGGGATTACATGACTATGCCTGCCAGTCCAGCTGCCACCCTGTCCATTTTCAGGGATATCTGCTCCTTGTGTAGATAGTATGATCTCTGGACCCTGCTGGTTGCGAGGTCAATGGCTGGGTTCTCATGAACATTTGAGAAGAGACTGGGACTTACAACTGTTAGCAACAGAATTATATCATTGATCACTTAACTCTTTAATGACTTAACTCTTTAATTTAAGTTTAATAACTTAACTCTTTAGTACTAAACCTCCGACCATCTTGGACATTTTCCTAACTGCCTCCTTCAGGATGTGACCTTGAGAAAGATACCTAAAAACATGTAAAACAAACAAAACAATGATCTCAAAAATACTGTTTTAACGTCAAGATCTTCACTTATAGAATCTAATTCCAGCTCTAAGCTTTTGAAGAGAATAAGTCAGCTCTGATCTGTGGCTCTTCATCCAGGACCACCCTCACTTTTTCTTGCTGAATATTGTCCAGGTCTTGTGCCACGAGTAGGTGGGAGGATGCCGGGCTGGGCAGGCACTCATGCAAAGCAGCATGAGTGGTTGAGAAGAACAGCCAGCCACACCTGGAATGACCTTCAGGAGCTCCAGGTCTGAGGGGACCAGTGAGAGTGGAGCAGGAAGGACCAGTGAGAGGGGAGATGAGTGCTGGCAAGGGATGGGTGACCTGCTGAGGTGAGTGTGGGTGCCTGTCCTATGCTGTGGGTTGGACATGCCACAAATAAGAGACCACAGGCTGCTTTTCCTTTCCACTTGATGGAAGTTTAAAATTCCTTTTTTATACATTAAGACTTTCAGAGCCTTCTTTTTTGAGAGCCTTTCCTGAAAATGTCTTCTTTGGGCATAGGACTACATTCCAGATTCTCTTCCAGGATTCAGTTACATGCATGTATGCAACTTAACAAACTAAGGGTATGTTTCTGCCTTACCTAAGAAGGTTCTGGAGGTAGCCAGCCTCCATCATTCCTTCTGCTCCTCCAATCTCAGCAAGCAGCCTCTATGCTCATTATTTCAGGGCTCTGAATGGGATCTAAGCTTCAGCCCCCATACCTGAGTTGAGTGTGGTCTCAAGAAGGAGAAGGGGATGGGTGGAAAGGGTACACCTCTCAACTGAGTCAGCCTCCCAGTGAAGGAGCATGGGAGCACCACTCAAGGACTCCCTGTATATCTCACAGGCCACCTCTAGTGACAAGGAAATCTAGGAAATGCAGTCTTTAGGCTATGATACCATTCTGTTAGTGAGGAGGAAGGGAAAATGGGATTGCATGGGCAACTAGTGATCTCTTCCACATGCCACCTCCACACTCGTTATTAGCTTTCATTCCTACGTCTCCCTACTCTGTATCAAAGGTTTCCTGACCTGACCTGTCTCTGATTTCCAGCTCTTTTTCTAGACTTTTTTTTTTTTTTTGGCTAACATGTTAGTGGTTTGAGGGCTTAGAATGAGAGGGTTACTTCTGCGAGAAACTACTAATGACAGAACGTCAGGTAACTGTGGTGATCTGAAGATGTGTGTAGGGGTGTAGGAGGAGAAATTATGAGGTAAATACGCTTCCAACAAAGAGCCCCATGCTGGATGTCACCTCCTCTCCCAAGTGTTGTGGATTTGTTAGCCTCCGTTCTCCCTTCCTGTGATTTTCAGAGCTGGGTCAAATGACAACTCCTCACCTCTAGGCTTCCGGCCGCTCTGATTTCCAAGTCAGTGAGTTTTAACTCTGACTGTGCTTGAGGATCAAAATATCTTTCTGTTCAAAATGTATGTATCTGGATTTCCTCACAATCTCTGAGGCTGTATTATGCTTGTGCATATTTTGAAACACCATCCTGGCTCATCCTGGGGAGCATTCGGTGTTATAAACTACTGCTTTTAGGCATTTCTGAGTAATGTGGGAAGTTTTTTTAATGCTTCGTTCTCATCTTACAAATAACCAAGGGAGACCTAGCATGGAGAATGCTACCCATCCCAACTCCCATTAACCCACCCAGGGTAGCAGTGCCTGCTGGAAGATGGAATACTGGAATATATGGAAGTCCACCAATGCCTGAATCCCAGAGCTCTGTCATTGAGGAGTCTCTGCTCAGAGAATGGGAAGATCTGTCTGAGTTGCTGGGAAGGGATGTACAGTTTGCTGAATTAGACTTTTCCTTGAACCCTGGTTCTAAACTGGGTGGCTACCTTGATATTACAATTGACTGTGGAGAACATCTGTTATTTGTGTCTGGGAGTGTCTCTTCCTTTGGGACATATTCCTCCTGATCCATGTGGCTCTGATACAGCTGCCCATCAGAAGAGCCTAGTACCATGCCCAGCAGAGGCTTGGTGTGTCACATCAAGCTGGGTCATCTAGACTCTCTTTGTCACAAATTTGAATCATTAGTAAATATGGTTGAAGGACAGAGTCTACACATTCATGAAACTGAGGTTCCTGAAGTTTACTGTTCTCACTTTCTCCAAAGTTTGGTTGTTATAAATTTTTTTTTTAATTTCCTGGTATTGAGTATGCTCTCAAAAAACGTTTTCTTTAGTTGATTCAGCCAGAGTTGATTTTCGTTATTTGCATTCCAAGAACCCTGATCATATGAACATTGACAGGAGAAAGAATGGTTTGCAGGATGTAGATCCTCAAGAAAATGTGATTTGTTAGAATTAGCTATTGAATGTGTATGGGGAAAAATATGGTGATGTTCCCATTTATGTGCCAAAATATATAGAGGCAAGGTATGGCCTGGAAAACTGCTAGTCTAATTATCACCTGTGTTCAGGTAGGGCACACAGCACCACTAAGGGAGAAGCTCTTCAGGAGTAGGTAGGTATGGTTGGGAATCAGTTTTTTTTTTTTTTTAAGATTTTAAGTATCTCTATGTTCAATGTGGGGTTCGAACTTACAACCCCGAGATCAAGAGTCACACGTTCCTCCAACTGAGCCAGGCTGACGCCCCTGGGAATCATTTTAAAGAGAATGAGAAGTACTGAGAGCCCAAGACGAGGATGGCTTCTTCTAATACCACTGGATATTTTAACAGCTGTATCAAACTTTGAAATAAATATAAAACTCAGAATTTTTATGAGATTGTGGCTGAAACCCATTATCATGTTGTTAAAACCAACAATTTGAAAATAACATAGAAGAGAAAAGAAAATATCAAAGTACATTCTATGTGGTCAGGGTAAGAAATGTTTCATATAATCTTTGATTCAATTGTATGCATATGTGAATTCATTTGTGATATAAAATTTACTTGATAATGTAGGTGATGTTCAAAAATGCTGGAAAAAACACTGACCATTTATACTTGCTTTGGGCTTATAGATGTGGAGCTAAAATAGCTAAAAGAAAATCACAGCCTGACTTTGCAGGTTGCTAAGTTATGCATCAGTTTAATTCACAATCTGACCAGGTCTCTAACTGAGGTCACAATCTAACCAGGTCTCTAATTAAGACTTTGACCAGGCCTAGTGACTGGAATGGGATATATGGCAAGATTTGATGGGCTTTTCAGATACTCAAAACTTTCTAAAATGCTGTCTGCAGATGAGGAAGCCACATCTCCAATGTAGAAGACAGAGCAATTTTCCACATGCTCTATATACTGTTGACGCTCTCAAGATAATCAGGATTTATACATAATATGCTCAGGAAGATGCAGAGCAAAATTCAGATGTCATGAACTTAAAAGGATTTGTGAATTTCTATCATTAAAAATCTAGAAAAATTAAAAAAAAATTTGTTTATTTTTTTGAGAGAGAGAGAGAGAGAGAGAGAGAGCGAGCATGAGTGGGTTAGGGGCAGAGGGAGAGGGAGACACAGGATCAGAAGCAGTCTCCAGGCTCTGAGCTGTCAGCACAGAGCCTGATGCAGGGCTTGGACTCACAAACAGGGAGATCATGACCTGAGTCGAAGTCAGACACTCAACTGACTGAGACACCCAGGCGCCCCTAGACAAATGTTTTGAGATGAACTTTGAGCATATTTCTCCAGGGATGGGACTCAAATTACTTACATGGGTATATTTACTAGAGATTCAGCATGAACTGGGCTAGGTTTAGCTAACCAGCTGTGATTCTAACATTTTTCTTGCTTAACTCACATAATTTTGGATTAAATTTTGACTCATACTAAATGACACAGAAAGACCAATAAAGTTTTTATTATAATGCAAGAGTAATAATTTCAAGAATTTTTTAACAGAGGCTGAACTGAATCTGTCATGTGTGCCTCACTGGCCCACTTATTATATCTTCAGAAATAACCAAGAAGAGAATGAGAAATACTGAGAGCACAAGTATACAATGGTTTCTCCTAATACCACTGGATATTTTAACAGCTGTATTGAACTTTGAAATGAACATAAAATTCAGAATTTTTAGGAGATTGTGGTTGAAACCCATTATTGTGTTGGTAAAATCAATAGTTTAGGGGCACCTGGCTGTCTCAGTTGGTTAAGTGTCTGCCTTCAGCTCAGGTCATGATCTCGTGTTTTGTGAGTTTGAGCCCTGTGTTGGGCTCTGTGCTGACAGAGCAGAGCCTGCTTGGAATCTTCTGTCTCCCCTTCTCTTTACCCCTCCCCACTCTCTGTCTCTCTGTCTCTCTGTCTCTCTCTCTCTCTCTCTCTCAAAAATAAAAATAAACATTAAAACAAAACCACTAGTGGGGTGCCTGGATGGCTCAGTTTGAGTTCTAGCTTTGGCTCAGGTCGTGATCTCATGGTTCATGGATTCAAGCCCCACATTGGGTTCTGTGATGACAGCTCAAAGCCTGGAGCCTGCTTCAGATTCTGTGTGTTCTCTATCGGTGCCCCTCTCCTGCTTGTGCACGCTCACTCTCTCTCTTTCTCTCAAAAATAAATAAACATTAAAAAATTAAAAGAAAACAATAGTTTAAAAATAACATATAATGGAATATCAAAGTACATTATATGTAAGCAGGGTAAGAAAAGGGAGAACTCTACTTTTGCTATGAAGACATGTTGATGAAAGAAGCAACACAATATTTAAAAAGAGCTTTACAGTTTGTTGCTGAAAGATCAAAAATGTTGATGTAAAGTGCTTATAGGGCTCCTTGATCTCAGTGTAGTTGAAAGAAGCCCAGAGTGCCTGCATCTAAATGACAGCAGAAACAAAGTGGTATAATCATTTCATTATGCAGCAGGGAAAACATGGTGTGAAGAATGTAAGAGATTATCAGACATGCATAAGTATCTGGCTGTGGTTTTTAAGTTATGGGGTCCTCAGAAATGAAATCCACAGACAGCCCATGAATGGAAGGAAAGAGAAATTTGACTCGAATTATTATATTAGGAATTAAGACTTCTTATACAACTCCACAATGTGAGTCAGTTAAAAAATCAAGAGCCTCTTGAATAAAGGGGAAACTGAGTACCATGGGTAAAAAGCTGTGCTATATTACTACATGTATCTAAGAAGTTTTCTGGAATCCCCTCAAAGTAACTGTGACTATTTTATTGAGGAAAATATTATAAACCAAAATTAAATAAATTCTTAGTGATATAGAATAACATTGTAGTTTGCTGATCACAGTAATTGGCCAAATCCATTGAAGAGTAAATGGAAAGCAAATTTCTGTTTCTGGGGGAAATTCAGAGATTATGATACAATGAAACATTTGAATATGAATGGCTAATGGTTCTTTATGGCTTTCTGATGGCGTTTTTCAGTTTGGCAAATTAAAAACAAAAACAAAAAACCAGAAACAGTCTGATCCTATATAATAACAGTTTAATTATAAACATAACTAGGTGGTAATTTCCATTGTGGATGCTCATTCACACAGACTTTTATTCCTGGAACAAATTAATAAATTTATGAAGATCTTTTACTGATGGACAGGTATTCATCTATTTCAATAAATGGAGAACACCAGAAATATTTTACTTTCACCTGACAGGGTCAGCAATATACATTTGCCATTTTGCCTCAGCGATGTATCGACTCTGACTCAGTGCCACAATCTGGCTCATAAAAATTGGAACCAAACCATCATTCTTTTTTTTTTTTAATGTTTATTTATTTTTGAGACAGAGAGAGACAGAGCATGAACGAGGGAGGGTCAGAGGGAGAGGGAGACACAGAATCTGAAGCAGGCTCCAGGCTCTGAGCTGTCAGCCCAGAGCCCGACGCAGGGCTCGAACTCATGGATTGTGAGATCATGACCTGAGCCGAAGTCGGCCGCTTAACCGACTGAGCCACCCAGGCGTCCCCAAACCATCATTCTATCGTATATCACTACTGCCTGCACTGATGACATCATGTTGATGGACGCTGGGGAATAGGAAGTAGCAGATTCTCTGGTTGTTCTGGTTGTTCTGAGATATAAGTTAAACATCATTTCTGGAGCTCCTATAATCTGGGGGATATCAGGTCATTATCTTTTTCAATAGGAAACACATGTTACTTAATATTATGTCTCCCATCACCCCAAAGCGGCAGGATACATAATGAGCCTCTTTGGGTATTGGGTGTCCTATTTGGGCCAATTTACCATGTGGCTTCCAAAGCTGTCAGCTTTGTATGGAGCTCAGAATAAGATATGACTTTACAATAAGCCTGATCCTGTTTTTCTCTTTTGGCTCAGAACATTCAACAGTTCTTGAAATATCTGTGGCGGAGCACAGATTCTCCATTGAGAAACAGCTCCTGACTTGCTACTGTGCTTTGATCTAAATGCATGATCATGACCTGGATATTATCTGATGCTACTGTGCTTTGATCTAAATGCATGATCATGACCTAGATACTGTCTGACTCACCCAGCCATGAAGTCGGGTCTTCAGTCTTCAAGCATAAGAAGCCATCATAGGAGTGGCCTGAGTAGTCCCTGAAGTCATAACTAGGTTGCATGATCATGTAATTCCACTCTCATTGTGCCTACTCCTGCCACTCGTCTGTCTTTCCTTCAGCCCACACTGGTAACCACATTGAAAGCTCCCATGACTGAAGATTCATTAAAAAAAGAACAAAACAAAACAAAACAGTTTGATCCTGTACACAGATGTTCCTCCCAGACTTGCCAACCTCCACCAGAAATGGACAATTAGAGCATTTCAACTGAGGGTAGTGAGGAAGGAAAATCTTCCTAGTGGGCAGAATTTTGAACAGTGTATCTCTTTGTCCACTTTCCTGGAAGGGAGGATTATCTGAAGTGATATGGGTCTATATGGCGATTCTGGCCAGATGATCAGCAGTTTGGAGAGAGAAAGATTAGATTTGGACAAGGAGGTCTAGAGAAGGCACAACCTTCTCTGAATGGGCCCAGAATGTGAGAAATTTTATTTCTCATTTGGATGGTTGGGGAGAACTAAGGGAAGTATCCTGAGCTTCTCTGGGTAAAGGATAAAGAGTACCCTCACTTGAGAAGGTCATAGGACACCCTCAACCTCAGGAAAGGGCATGGAGGTGGAGGTAATAATCAGTAAAGATGTTCTGGATATATGGAACTGCCAAAAGTTCCAGGAGAGAAGAAAAGAGTGAGATTTGCATTGGGAGAGCACAGTCTATTGTAGGGGACTCTAGGCTTAAGAGGGGACTTATATTCTGGGTTTTGACCAAAGCTAACAGAGAGGCAAGACATGGTGGGCTTATTTATCTGTGGGAGTACAGAATCAGATAAGAGTACCAGAAAAGGGTTACTTAATAACTAGGACTGTGGCTGGAGAAGGGAACTCTGACCTCTACAGAAGGGCTTTACAGCTGGTTAGGTCTGATGGTCGGGGCTCCAGAAGGGACTCCAATCTTCCACTATCCAATATCTATTTTCTTCTTTTTTCTTACTAACATAACTCAACTTTTGTTCAGAGTAACATGTGACCGTGTCCCAAATCACCTGATTTCTCAGGCTCCCTAGCAATAGCCATGGGACATAAATATGAAAATCCACTGGTAGTGTTTTCTGGAAAGCTATTCTTTTCCTGAAGAAAAGAAAGACTTCATAGGCATGCACTTTTTTGCCCATTGAGTGTCCCCCTTTCTCCTGCCTGAACACTATCACGATGTCATCTTGCAACTATAAGGATGAATACTTCATGCAAAGGATGGTGGAAGAGAAAGGGGGATCCTAGGTCTTTGATGGCTTTCCCAATTCACGACACCTACTCTAGACTTCCTACCTCTGGATGTCTTATTTAGTGAGAAAAATAAACCCCTTATTTGTTTAAGACACCATAGTTGAGTATTTGGTTCATGTAGCCCAATGCAACCCTAACTGAAAAACTTCTGTGGGGAAAGGTAGACATATGAATAGAAGCTTGAAGGATTAGAATCTTGTCTCCAAATGTCAAACCAATTTTCGTTCTAAGTGTTTCATTGCTGTACCTGGAACATGATGAGAAGGTGATATTATATGCATAAAGGAAAAAACACCAACTGGAATTATTTAGTGAGACACGGGCTTATTTCTTTTAATGTTTATATATTTATTTTGAGAGAGGGAGAGAGAAAGGGAGCAAGCATGAATGGGAGAGGAGCAGAGAGAGAGGGAGAGAGAGAGTCCAAAGCAGGCTCACACTGTCAGAATAGAGTCTGATGCGGGCCTTGATCTCATGAACTGTGATATCATAACCTGAGCCAAAATCAAGAGTGACACTTAACTGACTGAGCCACCCAGATGGGGACTTATTTTTATACAATCAGTACAACAAATAATTAAATGATAGCAAAGCCTCTTGGTAGCAAGCCGTCCAGAATCAGCCATAACTATATGTACATGCACATTCTGGACTCTGTACATGAGAGTCCCTCTAGGAAGACTTATAGCATGGAGAAACAAAGGAGAACCAATGCGAAGAACTACACATGCCCAGTATATCCAGTGAAGTCTCCTTCCTTCTCAGGGGCAGAGTGGTTGAGAGTCAGAGAGACACCTGTATTATGCTTTAAAGCAAGAAGAAACATTGAGTCCTGCTGCATTCATCTTAGACTTTCTAGAATTCTGCCAAATTCTTACTTATGACTTGGCCAACATGGTATAGACCTAGGCCCCTGGGAGTCCCTGGCTTACTCCATTCATCATGTTTATGAATGACAAAATGTATGTAACTCATTAAATATGCAGGGCTTGGCACATAGGAAATGTTCGATGTAGTAAGATGGCATAGTCATGTTTTTCTGTTGTTATTATTAGCAAAGTATGGGAGGCAGTATGGTGTATTCGAGAGACTGTGATCCAGAGGCCTGGTGTGCAATCCTGGTTCTGCTAGCAGCTAGCTAAGCAACTTGGAGAAGTCTTCTCTGAGGTCCTCGCTTTCTTATCTGTGGAGGGTTTGGTCATTTGTATGCAATGTATGCTTCCAAGTGTCACTGTTGACATGGGTGACAATGTAAAGTATATCCCCTAGAGTTGTGAAACGTGGGAGGCCTGCATTTGCTAACTTCCCACAATGGAGGGGCCCATGCCGAATCGGGACGTTCTCAGCTTGGAGTCAATGCTGTTTGATGGCCCCTCCCACTGTCAAGGTGCAATCCATTAGTCAATGGTACATGCTTTAAATCAGTGATGAAATGCATGTCAGGAATTAGCCAGCTCTGCTGTAATAAGCTTCATGCTCGTGAGTTTGTACTATTTGTCAAGTGGGAAGCAGCAAATGTAAATGTAAGAGGGAAGCAGAATGCCTACACATGTTCTGAAGTTCTAATCTCTACAGGGGGAGCCAATCAGGTTGACCACCAAGGTCCTGAACTCTGAACTTTGAGGAGTCCCAGGGATACTTTCTGGCAGGCTGTAGGAACATCAAAGGAGATTGGACAGAAACAGGGGGGCCAACCAATGCTGAGAAGAACTGGTGGCTCTCATATACAGGTATTCCCCACTTTGTGAAAGTTCATGCTATACCACTTGGCTTTTATGGAAGACCTACATTAGTACCTGATTTTGCTAACCAAAAGAAATCCAAAGAGGATTTTTGTTTTTACAAAGAAAGGCAAAAATTGAAAATAGTGTTCAGCATTTGTTTTGCAGTGAGCCATTACAGAGATGTACCCTGAGCAGCAGCAAGAGTGGTCCCACTAAGCATCTTCTCCAGGAACCACACTTAGCATCACAGCATCCAGCCAGACAAGATCTTTGAACTTGTCTGTGAGCATCTGTGCTTTATCTTCATTTTTTTGGTGTGTGCATCAGTTATCAAGATGTGCCTTAGGGTATCAGAAAAACCTAAGAGAGGTTATTTTGGAGGACTGGGAACACTCAAATTTTTTTTCCATATAAATCATTGGTAATTGCTTCTTTGGTTTGGCTTATGAAGGGTTTCATTATCCCCCTCCTGTTCCACACCATCTTGTTGATTGCCTTCTTGTGACATCCTCACTTTGTTCTT
This sequence comes from Acinonyx jubatus, assembly GCF_027475565.1. NCBI lineage: Eukaryota > Metazoa > Chordata > Mammalia > Carnivora > Felidae > Acinonyx > Acinonyx jubatus. The sequence continues at coordinate 65,455,305 of NC_069391.1, forward strand.
GATCTTAGCACAATATTTGGTCACTTATACAATATTTTAGCAGTTGTATGAAGCATAAAATGATAGAGAACAGATTGATTGATTTACTAGTGTGTTATTTGGAAAATATGTAATCCAGGTAGGTCTTTGAAAGGCTAACAGCCCATGTTTGGCCATTTAACAAAAGTTTTGATTGGAAGAAGAGTTTTCAAAAAGGAAATGCCTAAAAACCCTGCCCCTTAAGAAGGGCCCATTCTCTACCACACACTGTGATATCCTGTTTGCAGCAGGTGTTTAGGCAGACATTTCTGATTGTGCAGGGATCTGGTGATATGTTGCAGGTAGACTTTATTTTTTTTTAAGTTTTTATTTCAATTCCAGTTAGTTAACATACAGTGTAGTATTCGTTTCAGGTGTACAATATGGTGATTCAACACTTCCATTCCATCACCTGGTGCTCATCATACAAGTGCTCTCCTTCATCCCCATCACCTATTTCACCCATCCCTCACCCCCTCCCCTCTGGTAACCATCAGTTTGTTGTCTGCACTTAAGAGTCCATTTCTTCGTTTGCTTTTCTCACTCTTTTTCCCTTTGCTTGTTTGTTTTGTTTCTTAAATTCCACATAGGAGTGAAATCATATGGTATTTGTCTTTTTCAGATCGACTTATTTTGCTAAACATAATACTCTCTAGCTCCATCATTGCATATCATTGCAAATGGCAAGATTTCATTCTTTTTTATGGCTGAGTAATATTCCATTGTGTGTGTGTATGTGTGTATGTATGTATGTATGTATGTATGTATGTATAATCTATATATTATCTTCTTTATCCATTCATCTGTCTATAGAAACGTGGGCTGCTTCCATAATTTGGCTATTGTAGATAATGCTGCTATACACATTGGGGTGTGTGTGTCCCTCTGAATTAGCATTTTTGTATTCTTTGGGTAAATACAGAGTAGTGCAATTGCTGTATCATAGGGTATTTCTGTTTTCAACTTTTTGAGGAAACTCCATACTGTTTTCCAAAGTGGCCACACCAGTGTGCATTCCTACCAACAGCGCATAAGAGTTCCCCTTTCTCCACATCTTCACCAACACTTTTAAAATAAAGTTGAATACAGTTCTATTTTAGTAAATGTTTAATAACTGGTTCTCCAGAAAGAAAACAAATTGCCAATATCCATGGTGTGAATACTCTCATTGAGGCTGATTTCAAGCTACCAATGTGCTGTCCTTGAAGGCAGAGTTGGGAAGAGATGCATGTAACTCATGAGAGCTGACATGAACTGCTCTGTCACACCAGTGAAAGAGTTCTACAGCTTGATGTTTAAAGCAAAATTTCAGACATCTGCCAATAATCCTGCAAAATCCAAATCCCAAGAGGATTTACTTCAAAGGGTAAAGTGTTCAGGAAACAAAACCAAACCCAAGTGGGTTCGGTTTCACTCACCCACAGATAATACTAACTTGAGCATCTGAAGAAACAAGGGAGGGAAGAGAAGGCACAATCCTCCAGCAAATTGTCTGGAACAGAGTAAGTCCCAAATTATTACTTTTAAAACTTCAGCTGTATTTGAATACTGACTGTATGTATTCTTATTTATTAAAATATTTTAATTAGCTTTACTTAAATTATTCTAAAGACTTATCTTTACTCTAAGCAACTATATTCATTAAAGCATGGAGTTGGTAAACTGGTTATGTCTTCAAATACTTATTTAAACAAATAAATAATGTTTACAATAACAAATATTCATCTCTTAGAACCTAAAATCAATCTGTATACCACCTGTAGTATCTGAACAAGTATCTGTACCATACTTTGTGAAACAATACACCAAGTAAGTGATGGCCATTATTAATATTTATTTGTGGAGCCTGAGTATTGAAAGACCCCTTTTAATAATGCAGGTAGTAAAATTTCAGTACTATATTTAGATGAATCATCAGGAAACTTGGCTCCAAATATCCTGAAAAACCTTTAGGAAAAAATCTACTTGACCTTTCTGTAAAAGTCACTGCTGCTAAGCAACACCATTCTTCTGAAATGCTGACCACATTTCTTAGATTTTATTAAAGCACCTGTCTTGGTTGGGGTGGAGGTGGAAGAACACATTCTGTTCCTGTCTAACCTGTCAGTCGAGTCAGAGGCTCAAGGAAGACCACAGGATCAAACACAGAAGTATGCATGAATTTCCTCCCCTGCTCCCAAACACATGTGGGGGACAGCAAGCAATATTATAGACTGGAAAATGAGGAGCTCTATTTCAATATTGGGCCTGCCAACTACTCACCAGTGATTACTGGGCAACTGCCCAAACTTAGGTTCCCCCAACCTCAAACCAGTTAAAAAAGGTGTCTGTCTCCAAGTGGGGAAGATCAGATCTCAGAAATCGAGGTTACTTCACCCCATTCTCCCTCCTGAGCTGATCAATGACAATTGTTTACAACAATAACACATGGTGGCTAATTTTCTTTTAATTCATTGATTTTTTTAATCATGGCATAGAGAGCTCTCCCACTATAAATCTGAAAGAGATGTCTGTACTTTGAAATTATTCTTTTTCCTTGTTTTAAAGGAGATTATAGTGTTCAAATGCAAATCCAAATCAAAACCCAATTTCTTCAGGTGGTTAATTAAATCAGAAGAAGAGTTGCTTCTAATTACCAGCTGTCTCCTGATTGCAGGGTTATCTGTATTCATCCATGACTAGTAAATTCATAATTTATGAGTCCCTACATAGCCACTCTCCTTAATAGCCTTCATTTTAAAAAGCTGATGTCTTTGAGCCAAAGGAAGGTGAACACAATGTTTACTAATGTTGATACGCCTTGATCCACTATTCCCCAAGTGAATGTTTGTGGAAAAGGAAGTAGTTTCTAATTCATCTCTGTTTTTCCTCTGGGTCAATTCACCCCAGCTCCTTTCTCCCAACCACAGGAAGAGCATCAGGCTGGAAGGTACAGGAAAGCACCCAGTTGCTGAATCTGGCTTCACTGAAGAAGCTGACAGCTCAATGCATTCTCAGCCTCCCAAATCTCAGTTGGTGAGTGGCTGGTTCTCTATTATCTCACAGTTTAGTGCCCAATGATTCAGGCTTCTTTCTTGGCAACAAATACCTGAACTTCCAGTTTCTCAAGATACCAGTTGTGGGAAAGTGCCCATCAGGAAGAGGACTTTTGCCTCTGGCAAGATTTGACCACAAGTTCAGAGCATATTATAGTCATGGTTTCTATGAAGGAGGCTGTTTCTGGATCTGAGAGGAGGTCAGCCTCTGCAAATTTGAGCAAACAGGGCCAATAATGCCAACAGAGAGAGTCCAGCTTTGCAGAAAGGACTCCCAAGCAAAGTGGAATTAACTTGTAGGGAACTATGATCTAAGAAAAGGTATACAGTATCAAAGATTCTGTCTCAAAATCCTCTTTGAGTGGGAGGAAAAAGCCACAGTCTATGCAATGCATAGGGCTGGCTGTGACCTGGTTAGACTGATATTACCAATTAGCGTTGTGACATTAGGCAAGGCACTGAACTTTTCTGAATGTCACTTTTCTAAGAAGAAAACGAGTTGGACAAAATGGTTTCTAAGAAAATAGTTTTAGAAGCTATCTAATAGTCCTAAGATTTTATGGCTTATTTGTGTAATTTTGATTCTGGAACCTCACTTATTCCCCTGGGCAGTCAAGTCACATTTCCAACTGTGATTGGAGTGTGCAGAGATTAATGTACTAAGATTATGCGATTTAAGAGTTTCTAGACTCTGGTATTTCTTCCCCAAGGCATTGCAGTCCTACTTTTTATTTTTTCTTCTGGGCTTAAAGCCCACTGCCCAAGAATGCTACAGATCATGTCCTAACTTCCTTTTGCTTAGTCTCACCAATGAAAAATGGAAGATGTGTACTGGCATAAAAAGAACATAATAAACCTTGAAGCCACAAAGACTTATGGACAAATTCCAGCTCAATTACTTACTCTCTTGAGTAAAGTTAGGTAGTGATTCAAGGTATCTTTTTTTCTGTTAAGTGGGGATAGAAATGTCATGCCATGTGGAGTTGTTGAGAGGATTGAATGCTCTCCACATCCCAAAGGCATTTGATGGCTCAACTCTTCAAAACTCACCTTTTCACTCCATTCTCAGAGAATTCCACAACCACATAGATGATCCATGTTGCATGTTAGAGTTTTATTTTTTTCTACCTTCTCTCTTCATTATTTCCTTTAATGGCAACTGAATTATTGACTACTGTGCCCATAACATGAACTTTCCATCATCTACTTTTGTTCCCAGTATTTTTTCCCCATTTTTTACTTGGTTTCTGTAGTTTTTAAAATTCTATGAAGTAAAATTTATCTATTGCTTTATAATTTTGTGTTTTGTCTTGCACAAGAAAACCTTCCTTACCAAAGCATGCTCTTCCGTTTACTCATTTAACAACTGTTAACGGAGTGCCCACACTGAGTGTAGAATTGTTGTAGGCCCTGAACATATACGTAAGGTAATCTTTGGGTAACATGCAATTTTAGCTGGGGAAGGGAGACAGTATCATTTGGGCTAATACTAATTTCGGATTACCATAAAGGCCTTGAAGGGCATAAACAAAGTGACATGGTTGACACCACCCAGGGGAAGGGGTAAAAGGGCCACTTGAGATAGAACAGCTGAGACCTAAAAGATGAAGAGGAGTCAATTAGTGCATCACCTGCAGGGGAAAGGTACTTTGGCAGAGGGAATAGCAAGGACAATCAATAGCTCTAAAGCAAAGTGTGGTAGACAGCAGTTGCAAGAGCAGCTTAGAGCCGAGGGAGCTTTGTGAGCAAAGGGAAAGTTTGGTGAGATGAGTTTGTGGGGTAGATATGCTCGATCATGCAGGGACTTATGAATGCTGGATTGAGTTCTAAGACCAGTGGAACACTATGGAGGAGTTTTAAGTAGATGGGGCCACAAGAGAGCACCTGGTTCCCAACAGCTAAGAAGGCATCAGCCCTGCCTTAGTAGGAACTGGAGATAAGTTCACTTGATGAAAATCATCAAAAAGGGTCAGGACAATTTTCTAGAGTTTTTTGTTTTTTTGTTTGTTTGTTTGGGGATCCAGAGCCAAACCTTTTATTTCAGTACTTACTTTTTAGACCAGGAATAATTACACAAATGTGTGTTACATTGTTCGGCTCTCAACAGAGGGATATATTGAAGATAATACACTAGAGGTTCTAATTCAGGAAATGTTCTATTTTAAGTGTTTTAAAAAACATGTATTTATTTATTTTGAGAGAGCAAGCAGAAAGAAGGAGAAAACCCCAAGCAGACTTTGCGCTATCAGTGCAGAGCCCAATGCAGGGGTTGATCTCATGATCTATGAGATCATGACCTGAGCCGAAATCAAGAGTTGGACGGTTAACCGACTGAGTTATCCAGGTGGCTGCAAATGCTCTATTTTAAAAGTAAACTGCAATATTATTGATGTTTTATGAACTCAGAAGTAGGATTTTTTCAAACAAACACATGTAAGTGAATACTATTAGTAAGATGCTGTGTAGTAAGCATAGTTTTATAAGAAGCAGTCTTTGTCCTCAGGAGCCTAAAACTCATCAAGGAAGACAAGGGATGAATATGTCTACAGTACTTTAGAGAGAGCCTGATGAGACTCTTAAAAGAGCTAAAAACCGTCTTGTCCTGACTCAAGGGAAAGCTGTCCTTGAGTGCTGGGGTGGCCAGGAAAGACTTCCTGATTGGGACGGTATTTGAGCTTGATCTCAGGAAATTCTACAGTAGATGAACTGAGGGGAGGGTACCCTTGGCATAGGAAAAGGGATGCTATTAAGGGAGGAAAGGTTAAGATATTTGGTGTAAGCTGACAGTAAATTTGGATGAAGCATGAGGGAGGTTCAGGGGATTACTGAGAAACAGGGCTTAATGGTGGCTGCTTGATGACAGGACCCCATTGGCAAGGCTGTGGACCCAGGTTGGAGTGGTACTCACAGGAAGGTAGATTTGAAATTGAATACTAAATCCCTGATTCTTTTGGGTTCTGTTGGTCTTCTGTCCAGAAAACCTCAGGTTTCTTTTACCATGTCTGTGCATCTTTGTCCTGAAGGAACCTGTGTGCTTTGATCTCCAGTGGTCCAGGTCTGCTTCTTTTTTTTTTTTTCTCCTCAGAAGACTGTCCTAAGGCTACCATGGTCACATTACCTGCAAAATCAAGGAGCTAGTAGCTCCTATAGTTGGTGTCCCTCCCTGGCCCCTCTGGGGGTAAATTGTGAAAGCTCCCTGGTCTCAGGTCAAAACTCTGATCCCTGCAGGATCAAGCTGAATCTACTCCCTGGGACTTTGCCTGAAATTGTGCCCATATTTAGCTTCTTCCTCTTCCTCTTCCTCTTCCTCTTCCTCTTCTGTTTCCCCCACCTCTTAGCCAGTCTCCTTGGAGAAACTTCCTTAATAAACCACCTGGAAATGAGTTCTTGTTTCCATGTCCTCTTCTGGGGAACCTGTCCTAAGATACTAGCTAAGGGCTACTTTAACTTGCTCAACTAGTGCAGCACTGATCCAAGGGGAAGGTCCATTGAATGTCACTGAGGACCCCTGAGGAACAGCTTTAGTGGAAAACTGACACAGAAGCCAAATTGCAAGGATTAAAAGAAGTAGGTACTGTGGACACTTTGTCATTCTTTCTGGATGTCCTACACTTTTGGAAACTCTTGCAGTGTTTGGGTATTTCTGGCCTTTTTTCATCTTGCCTCATCAAAGCAGAACTTAGAAATTGAAATTCCCAGGCTTTCTCAAAGCTGGGATGCAAGAATGTGACCCACACAGCACTGACCAGACACACCCATGTTAAACATCTGTTCAGAAAAGCACAACTTGTGTAAGAGACCTACTTGAAGAATCCTTTATGTTTCTTTTGGTTGGGTGGCAGTAGAGGTTTTGGCTTTTTGAAGAGCAGTGGTTGTGAGGTTGTGGTCCTGACTGGAAAAAAAAAAGTGTCATTGTTGGGGTGGCATTGACGGTGGTAGTCCTCTATAGTGCTTAGTAGGGCAGCAGTAACAGCAGCTTCAGCAAAGGACTATTCTGTCATTGGGCCAGTTCTGTGACCAGACTTTGGGCACTGTTCCTAGAAATGTAACTTCAGCCACCCTGGGTCTCCAGCTCTCCCCCAAATATCCCTTAAGTAAATTCCTCTCTTGAATACTTGGAGTCAAGTTCAATTGCTTGCAAATAGGAACTCTGCCTGAGAGAGTAGAGGATAAGAAATTGTGACCAGTGTATACAACCTTTCCAAAGGCATGTGGAATGATAGGAGTATGAGAGTGTACTGGGGTAGCCTCTAACATGGCCCCTCTGATCATTATCTTGTGGTGTTCAAGTGCTCCTGCTGTCCCTTTCTATGTTGAATCAGGGCTGGTATGTGGGGCCAGCAGAATAAAGCAGAAATAAGTGTATGGCTTCCAAAGCTAGTTCAGACAGGGATTATAGCTTCTGCATTGGAAGGCGATCACACATCTAGGGATAGCCATGTCAGGGAGCAGGACCTTCTTTTGAGATAGGAAGAAGGAGGGAATAAGATTGTTAGAGTCAAGGATGAGCATAAAGGAAAGGATAGACTGAGAATTGCATCTTCTTGCAAAGTAAAAGTCAGGCAAGATCAACTGCAAAGATGAGGGGAGGATGGAGAGAGAGGGGTCTATGTTTTAAGCTTACATTTATTTAGTGTTGATTTAGGGCATTGTGTTAGCTCCTTTAATCTCATTTAACCATTCTACCAACTCCACAAGATAGGAACCATTATTTTCTTAATGTTACAGATGATGAAGCAGAAGCTAATGGAAGTTAAGGAACTGAACAGGTGAACCCCAGTTTGTTGGACACCAGAGGGCAAACCCCTCAAGACTCTCTATACCCCTTGGGTGGTTTACTTAATAACTGCTGTGAGAAATTTTAAAAGAGAGTCAATGTGAGATAAACCAAAAGGAAAAGGAAAAGATTTCTTCAGGAAAATAGAGGACACTTGGCCTTCACACTTTCAACCACAAAAATAACCACAAAGAGGAAAGACTTTTTCCCAGCTGTTTATAGTGGCTTTTAAATATGCCCAAACAGTCAGATATGTCAAGAAACAGAGAGTGGACATTGTTTTGCATGACAAAATATAATGAAACTTCAGACTTCACACCAGGAAGTTATGCATATTCCAGTTTCTTTTTTGGAAAGGCAAGGCTATCTTTGAGGAGATTACCTTTATTAATATCTAATGCTCTATGTTAAAACAACAAGAGATGACTGCTTCTTTGCTGAAAATTTGGACCTGCATATGAGCTCTTGGGTTGGAAATTTCATATATTCCATAGGAGGTCGAAGTTAGAAAGTAAAATTTTTAAAAAGTCACCTTTTCTTTCAGTTTGTAAACTGAGCTGATCAGATAAAATTTTCAGGATGTAATATAGTTAGAATCATATGATATCAGAGCAAGAATTGACAGATCAGTAAGATAGTTCAGCTGTCAAAAAGGCTCCTGAGTATGTTTTAGGAGATAACATGTGATTATGGAAACATCACAAAAAATGGGAAGGAATGAAGTATTCAGGAAGTGATCCAGCTAAAAGTCAACATCATACTTCATCAGGAATGAGGTTAGGATAGTCACTAGCAGCCCTGCTATTTTACCTTGTTCTGGAAAATATATATAGATTAACTATGCCCTCCTTAGTGGGGAGGATCTTTCTAACCATAAGCACTATGTAAGAAATCCGGAATAAAAGATTCATGATTTTTACAATATTCAATTTAAAATGTAAAACATTTATATGACTTTAAACACCATTAAATGGAAACTGGGAAAATAGAGCAAATGATTAGATAAAGAATTAACTATGTGAAAATACTTCAATCAACACACATATTGTTGAGGTAGCAGCCCAATAATAAAAAATGATCAAGATCAAGGAGTATAAAGAGTTCACAAATGAAACCACACTGCTTTATAAAAAAAAAAAAATTCAAAAGAAAACAGTGCAATAGTAATGGTTTTCTAGGGAGCTGAGGAGTCCAAAAGGCTGGTTAGGGTGTGGTCCACCTTTTGGGGCTCTAGAAGGGAGCCCCATATTATGATATGTGATACATTTCCACATTATGTATCAATACCTATAAAATTCACATCATTTGACCCAGGAAGTGGACTTCTGAAAATCTATACAGAAGAAATAATGAGAAAGTCAGAAAAAGAGGGTCATGAGACTCTTGATCTCAGAGTCATGGGTTCAAGCCCCACGTTGGGCATAGAGTCTACTTAAAAAAAAGTCAGAAAAATTTTTATGCACAAGAATCTTAATTACAATGTCATTTATAAGGGTTAACAAATGTTTAAAATATTCAAGAAAATGATAATATTTCAATACAATATGATATAATCACATAAGAATATAAGGTCATTAAAATCATGTTCTTGAAGAATTTTTAGCAATAAGAGAATAATCATGACATGTGGGGGAAAAAAAACCAGGATACAAACTCCATATACTTTATCCTCCCTGTTGTGTAGAATAAAGAATTCTACTGGAAATAGGATGTAACACCTGCATGTTAAAAAAAAAAAAAGTGCCAAAATATTAAGTGTTTAACACTCAGTGGTGGAAAGTCAGGTGATTTTAATTTGTTTTTCCATAGTTCTCTAGATTGTCTGTAATGAGCATATTAGTGTCTTTTACCAAAACTTGATTTGAAGTGAAACTATCCATGATCTCTGAAGATGGGCCATTGACATTTCTGCGGTCAGTAGGGTTCCAATCTGGGAAGAAAATAAGCCTCTTGTCTCAGCTCCAAAACTTGAGATGGGATGGGGATTCCCAAGACATCTAAGCTCTGGTGAGAGATCATTTGGATGAATGCCAAGTAAGTCTCAGCAAGTTCTTCCTTCACACAAATTCAAGACAGTGAGGTGAGAAAGCCATCAAAGGATCCACCACTGCTTTTCATCCAGTGCTTCTCAACATCACTGTGCATGTGAATCAGCTAGAGATGTTGATAAAATATAAATCAAACTCATTAAGTCTGAGTAGGGCCCGAGGCTCTGCATTTCTCACATCTCCCAGATAATGCTGCTGCTGCTGGTCCATGGGCCACACTTGGAGTTCAAAGCTTAAAGTGCCTTCCCTAGAGGACAGCACAGCTTTCCCTGCTTTTGCAAATATGAAAGATTTAGAAACAAGTTCAATCAGCAGGCATTAATTAGATAAGTAATATGCATCTGGTGTCTGGGAGCCCACATCTGGGGAGACAGTTTTGGGACTCGCAGGTCATTAGGACATTAACAAATGATCTCATGGTACAAGTGCTCTTGTGTGAATGTGCAATGCATATACATCTGTTGATACATGTGTATTGTTTTGCATTTGTGGTGAACTTCTTTGAGGAAATTCTTGGGCATTATATTTCCTCTTTCTTGATGGAGTTGCATTAGTGATCAAAAGAGCAAACCACCAATCCTTTCCCCTTGTCTTTTTCTTTTTCCCTTTCATAAAACCTCTGGTCTCTGCATGTGTGCTCAGTAATAAGAGAAGCCAAGGACTCCTGTGGGTCCTAGGAAATGCATTATCTAATCTAAAAATAGACAAGAGCCCATTGTCTCATGCAAAAGTAAATCCCATATACTAATCTGACAGAAAGTGATCTAGCCTTTTTAAAGATTTATTAACTCCTGATCTTTTCTCTACGCATGACTATTTTTCATCTCATTCTGTGATGGGTAAGTTGAATTAAGCAAGAGCTAGAATAACTTCTTTTTAAATGTATATAAATCTTTGTTATATAAACCTTGGGGTTTAGGAGGCCTCAAGGTACTTGAAGTATCAAAGCATTGAGTGGGGAAGAGAAAAGTAACTGTTATTATAGAAACAGATGGTTTCCCAACAGTGGCATATTGTGAATGTTTGAAAACTAGTTCTAAAGAAAGAAAGGAAGGAAGAAAGAAAAAAGGAAAGAAGGAAGGAAGGAAAGAAGAAACAAAGATTGATTGCCTGTGCTAGGGGAGGAAGAAATGGGGAATGATTGTTAAGGGGTATGGATGTTTCGGGGGATGATGAAAATATTCTGATATTGGATGTTTTGATAGTTGCACAAAGCAGTGAATACACTGAAGACCACAGAATTGTACAATGTAAAATGGAAACAACAACACAAGACCCACCTCCCCACAACACTATTCACACCATTTGCCAATTTCCATGGTGTAAACCACCCCATTATGGCTGATTCCAAACTGCCCACGTGGCTTCACTGAATGCAGCCTGGAAGGGCACAGGCTCTCACACAGCACTGGTTTCCTGTGTGGCAATTCGTTTCCTAACCACTGGGGTTTAGGGAGACATTCAGGATTATACAGCTTTCCCTGAGCGCTACCCCTAGAATTTCCATTTTTCTTGTTTTTCTGCTTACTGTTATTACTATTTCTTCCTCCTTTTTTTTTTTAAGGATTTTTAATGTTATTTTTAATTTGAGAGGGAGAGAGAGAGCTCATGAGTGGGGGGAGGGGCAAAAGGAGAGAGAGAGAGAATCTTAAGCAGGCTCCACACTCAGTGCAAAGTCCGATGTGGGGCTCGATCCCATCACCCTGGGATCATGACCTGAGCCCAAATTAAGAGTCGGATGTCCAACTGACTAAGCCACCCAGGCACCCCTGTTTCTTCTGTCTTAAAGTGACAGAATGTGGCAAAGAGTCTGAAATGGGACCTTCAAGTTCAACATATGTTCTTTTATTAATTCAGATTTTCAACAACACATTTGTTGAGGGACTCCTCATACTGGGTTTTGTGCTGTATGCTCAAATGTTAAGGTATGTGGAATGACCTTGGCCCATGAGGAGACTCCAGTCTAGCCAAGGGTACAAATATAAACACACCTGGTGTAGAATCTGTGTGTGTATATGCTTTAATAGAGGAACGTGCACCCTGAATGAATTATTTTTCTTGGTGAATGGGGAATGGTGGTGATATCAGTGAATGTCTCACAGAAGAGGAGATATCTGACCTGGAATCAGGGAAGGACATTTGTAATTCAAAAGTACAGCTTAAAGGGAAAGGCATGGAGGCCTGATGAGATGCTGTGGATACAGGCACTAATGTGCTGTGACTAGGTCATAGATTCATCAGTGGCTGCGATGAAGAATGACCAGAAAGATGAGCTGATATATTTTTAACATCTTTATGGGCCACACTATGGAGTTTGCACGTTATCCTACAGTAACTGTGGAGCCAGAGATTTGTTAAGCAAGGGAGGGACATGCATAGATCAGCAGTATTACTCATTGCAAATAAGAAGTGTACATGCTACGGTAGGAGAGAGAGATGAGAAGAAGCTAGAATTAGGGAGGCCAGAAAACAACATTGTGTTATTCCAGTGAACAGAGATGGATATGAGATGAATAAGCCAGTGTGTGGAGGCATAGAGTGTAAGGGATGCGGTGGAGAAATACATCAAAATAACATTCATAGAACTGAAAACACCACTGAATGTGCATGGGGGAGCAGATGGTAGAGTCAGGCTAATGTAGAAGTTTCTTTCTTGCATGACGAGATAAATGGTGTTGCTTAAAAAATGCCTTACACATAGTAGGCCCTGAGTGTATATGTGCAGAATGTTGGAATATAGAGGGGCAACATAGTGTGATGGAACATTCAGTATGTTGAGTCACATCAACTATGCATCAGATCATGGTTACGTAATAATTATTGGACTTTAAGCAAGTTTCTTAATTTCTTTGAGAAATTTCTTTGAGCCTTAATTTCTTCACTTGTAAAGTGGGAGAATTATTTGACCTTAAAAAGACTTTGATTAAGACTAGAATTAGTACAACCCCTTAAATTATTATTCCTTGAAAGAGCAAGCATATTGTAAGTGGCACGAACAGGTGAAGGGTCTCCAATCATAGTCCGCAGCCCATTTGTGAAGAAAGACCGGTTTCCTCCTACTATGTATTTTCTCACTCAATCTCTGAAGACTCCTTGATAGAAAAAGGGCTAGGGCACTCTTTTTGGCTCATAAATTTAACTTGAATTCATGTGCACCAAAGAGGAGATTCTGAGAACTGGCTAGTGCTGGGATTATTTCAGTTGGAAGGCTTAAAAAATCTACAACTATTTCTTGGGCTCCCGAAGGGGACTACAACAAATTTGTTATACAAATTGGGAATAAAAAAAAGCAGTGGGCCACATGCAGTCATCACAAATATGATTCAGTCCCTATTTCTTGGTATCTGAAGGGTCCCTGGATACCCAGCGACTTTTGTGTGTGGTTAAAAGGCAGAAGACTCATCCTGCATAAAGCTGATCTGAGGGAGAGCTCCATGTGGCCCACTGGCTGGTATCCATGGAAGCTTCATACAAAGGAGGACCCTATGATTTCTGGGTGGTCAGGAGCCCAGACTATGTCTTATCTGGGAATCCCAGGTAGTTACGAACTACCAGACATGGGAAGGGGACCCCCACCAGTTTATAGGGTAAAGCTGAAACTGAAGCTGTTAAGGGAAGCATATCAGTGTCTTCAAAGTGCCTTTGAAGTGAACAAAGCAGATGACTGGATGTCTTGATAGCACAATTTTTGTGATTATCTCTACAGTTTCCTTGTCTTTGAGTGATTTTATAACTCTGTAAATTATAGATAACTGATAGCAATAAAAATGATTCATGTCCATAGCCATGCAAATAAAACCTTGTCTGGTGGAGAGGTAATTGATCCCCTTACATCCTCATGAAAGGAGTATGGTTTGCATGTATTAAGCCAATTCATTTCAGCACTTTGTGGGACTTACATTGTTGTCTGTTCTTTGCTTTCTCCTTAAGTTGGCTACAATATTTTTCTGGATTCCTTATTAATTAATGAGTCAAATAACATCTCCAACACATTTATTTTATATGACAGTCATGATTTTACTCTTTAAAGCGATGCTCAATTGTTGATTATCACTATTACTTCTTGCACATTAAAAAAACTAGGGAAAAGAGGAGTCCCTCCATCCTCAAAGCATCATCAGAGTGTTGGTGGTGAGGAGATAGTGATCTAAGGAAAGGAAATCTAGTAAGGCTCTCTCTGGGGTGCAGGGGAAGTCCAACTTCTACTTCGCCAAAGCAAGGGGAGTATCTCCTCAGGTAGACCTTGGGATGGGTCATCAGAATTCTAGCCCACAGGAGATTTAGTAGATATGTCCAGGGTGGACTCTACATTGAGGAAGAAAGGGTAAACAAATACTTTTAAGGGGTGAAAAAATCTCAGTCAGGATTCAGAAAAGTTCTCTCTAAAAGGACATTAGAAAATCCATCTAATTTTTGATGACCTTAAAAAACACTGGTTGTGTGTTTCCTTATATGTAAAGCATAATGATGCATTAACAAAATGCAAAAGAGGTGGCTAATATTAGTAAGAGAAGGGTTTGTTTCTCATGGGTGACTAATTTAGAAAAATATGAGGAATCAGCTTTTCTCAGGATCAAGCAGAAAGGGTCTCAGTGACTCATAAGGGCAAGTAGCAGTATGGAGGCCACCCTATGGGAAACACAGAGAATTAGCAAAAGATGAGAAAGGTGGGTTGAAAAATGTGACTCTGGACATTCAGAGCAACCAGTGATCAGTCTTCAGTATGTCAGTATTTTCTTGATAGTGAACTGTAACTACCCAGTTCCAGATGTGGCAGGATGTAAAGGTGCTGAAGAAAGGGCATAGATATAAGGGATACCCTGTGGGGGAAGCAGATGTAGAGGAACAGACACGATTAACATTGGAGTCTCCAAATATAAATCATGTAAGAAGTTGTCAAAGGAGTACTTGAAGGACAGTGTGTAGTGTTACATGTACATATTACAAAACGAGGGGCACCTGGGTGGCTCAGTCGGTTGAGTGACCAACTTTGGCTCAGGTCATGATCTCACAGCTCATGAGTTCGAGCCCCACGTTGGGCTCTGTGCTGACAGCTCAGAGTCTGGAGCCTGCTTCGGATTCTGTGTCTCCCTCTCTTGCTGTGCCCCTCCCTCATTCATGCTCTCTCTTTCTCTCAAGAATAAATAAAACATTAAAAAAAATTAAAAAATGAGAAAGAAGCTGAAGAGTGAACAATAACAAGAAAAGAAATCCAAAGAAAGAATACAAAAAAAAAAAGGCAAGTAGGATTAATGAAATAGTAAACAAAAAAATCCCTATACTTGATTAAAAAAAAACAAAACACCAGTGAAAAAGGCACTCTTATAGCAAATTCAATCACAGTAAAAGCACAATATTAGAAACAAGAATTTGACATCACTGTAGATAGGCAGGAAATTTAAAAAATACATGAGAATAGTTTGTACAAGTCAAGCCAACATGTTTGAATAAAATGACTTTCTAGGAAAATGAAAATTGCCAAATCCAAAATCTATTCCCAGTTAAAATTCAGAAATAACCTCAAACATGTGTAAGAACTACATGAGAAATATTGCAAATTTTTTTTTTTTTTGAGAGAGAGAGAAAGAGCACAAGTCAGGGAGAGGCAGAGGGAAAGAGAGAGAGAATCTTAAGCAGGCTCCAAGCCCAGCATGGAACCCAACTTGAAGCTTGATCTCAAGACCAGGAGATCATGACCTGAACTGAAATCAAGAGTCAGATGCTTAACCAACTGAGCCACGCAGGTGCCCTAAAAACTGTAAATATTTACTGAAAGATACAAATAATAGTTACAAGTTGGACATATATAGTGTGTTCTTGATGGCAACGCTCACTATTATAAGGATTTTCACATCTGCCAAATTAATCTATAAATTCAGGACATTTCCCAATCAAATTCCAAGAGAATTTATGGGCAAAATAATTATAAAAGTCACTTTTAAAGAGAAAACAGAACAGTTATGGATACTGACACAGAAAACAAGAACAATGGGGAGAGAAGACCCTCAACACCCCAAAATGTAACATCAAGCTGGAGTAATTTAAAAATTTTTTTTAACGTTTTATTTATTTTTGAGACAGAGAGAGACAGCATGAATGGGGGAGGGGCAGAAAGAGAGGGAGACACAGAATCAGAAGCAGGCTCCAGGCTCTGAGCCATCAGCCCAGAGCCTGACGCGGGGCTCACCGTGAGATCGTGACCTGAGCTGAAGTCGGACGCTTAACCGACTGAGCCACCCAGGCGCCCCAAGCTGGAGTAATTTAAAATGTGCCATTAGATACAGAACACTCATGTGGACAATTTGATAAACATTGTTGGGACCTTAGGCTATTTGGAAATAGATAAAATCACACCCTTATTTCATCAGAAGCAGAAATAAAGAGCTAAGTTTCAAAAGCAGAGCCATACAAGTATCAGGAGGAAAATACTCTTAGTTTTTAAAATAATCTTGGGGATGTGAGAAGGACTTCCAAAACATACACAACTCAGAGCCCCAAAAGAAAATATTTGTAGATTTGACTACAAAGAAAATAACAAATGTCTTTATGACAAATGTCACTGTAAAAAGTTAAGATACTCGGCAGACAGGAAGAAAAATGATTAGTGACCAGCAAATATAAAAAGTTTCTAGAAATCAATATAAAAACAAACAAAATAGGCACGCCTGGGTGGCTCTGTCAGTTAAGTGACTGACTCTTGATCTGGGCTAAGGTCATGATCTCACAGATTGTGAAATGGAGCCCCAAGTCAGGGCTGTCACTCTGTGCTGTGGTGTGGAGACTGCTTGGGATTCTCTCTCTCCCTCTTTCTCTCTGCCTCTCTCCTGCTCTCAAAATAGATAAACATTTAAAAATATCTTAAAACAAACAAAACAGATATGAATAAGAAATTTATGAAATAAAAATTACGAATAATTGTTATGCCCAGAATTCGTGATCCCCAAAGACCACCAGGGAGCCGAGTCCGATGTAAAAGCAAAAGAGCCTTTATTCGAGCTAGCTCGAGCTCAATCCCCTACCTGCACCGAGGCAGTGGTGAGATACCAGGGAGCGAGAGTGAGTTTCAAAAGGACAAAGGTTTTATTGGGGCCTAGGGGCAGTTGGTGAGGTAATGGCTGTGGCCTCAGCCGATTGGCTGGGGAAGGGTCTGAGTCCTGTTAGGCAGGTGAGCGGGAGGTTACTCAAGGGGAGGAGGCGTGGTCAAGGTGAAGGACACAGAACAAGATGGAGTTGGCCTGCGTCGGCCCGCCCTTTCAATAATCAATAAACAAATGAAAATATACTTAACCTTGCTAGTAGCTGGGAAAGTATAAATTTTAATTGTCGTTCATAATTTGTGGGCCAGAATTAGAGGAGCAAGGGTTCACACTATTGACTGGAGTGTAAATTGTAAATCTTTTGAAGGCCAAATTATCATAATTTAATTCCTTTGATCTAGGGATTCTAAATCTAGGAGTTTGTCTGAAGAAATACTTGCCTATATACACAAATGTGTATACAAAGATGTTCACTGCAGCATTATTTGTAATAAAAATAATTAGGACTAATATAAAATGTCCACCAAGATGGAATGGGAATGGCAGATGTTGACACAGAAGGGGAAAAGGGCCATTCGTGTTTTACCTCTTATCCTTATCTTTAAAAAATCTTTTAGGGGCACCTGGGTAGCTCAGTCGGTTAAGCATTGACTTCGGCTCAGGTCATGACATGATGTCACAGCTCATGGGTTTGAGCCCTGCATCTGGCTCTGTGCTGATAGCTCAGAACCTGGAGCCTGTTTCAGATTCTGTGTCTCCCTCTCTCCCTGCCCCTCCCTTGCTTGTCCTTGCTCTCTCTCTCAAAAAAATAATAAATAAATAAATATTTAAAATTTCAAAAAAGTAAATGCATTAAAAAAATCTTCAAAAAAATTTCTTTTTTGAGAGAGAGAGAGAGAGAGATTGTGTGCATCTGTGCATGCATGCACTCATATGCATGCAGGGGAGGGGCAGAGAGAGAGAATATCCTAAGCAGGCTCCACGCGGAATGTGGAGCTGGACATGGGGCTCAATCCCACGACGCTGGGATCATGACCTGAGCTGAACTCAAGAGTCAGACGCTTTACTGAGCCATCCACATGCCCCCCAAAGAATCTTTTAAACAAGAATGTAGACATATTTAGTTGCTTAGGTTAAAAAAAAGAAAAAAATGTGAAGAATTATACCAACATATTTGAAAAGTTGTTTCCGGGTGGTGGCATTGTAGATGCATGATTTTCTATATTATTCAGATGATCTACAATAAGCAGGTATTATTTTTATAATTAGGAGAAGACTGAAAATCAGCATATAAAATCTTGAATACTTCATATGTTAAAATGTATGTGAAAAAAACTATGAATAGCAAAAATACTAAAGAAGATGAACCCATAGGAACCATGGTTGTTTCTAGATGGCATATATTTTGGCGCTTATCTTTTTTATTCTGTTTTTCTCTCTTTTTCAAGTATTCTGTGATGAGCTTTTCTTTCTTTTTGTTTTCTTTCTTTATTTTTACTTTTAGTTTTTGTTTCTGTGATGAGTTTCTAAACTTTTCTTTCAAGCTTTAAAAACACTCGTGTTTTTAAAGGATGCATTGCAAATGACATAATGTAAGTGCTATAAACACAAGTGCATTTTGTCAAATGATTATTCATAAGTTATTTCTATCTTTTCAACTATTTAAACTCAAGACGAAACCATAGGTGACCTTGTGTGTGTGTTCTAGAGTCATGATTTAAAGTAAAGCTGTAAGAAGTCTTTTCACATGTTGTGGGAATTGCCATGTATTTGATGCCTGGTCCACGGAAATCAACAATGCATCAGGGCTATTGTCTCATTGTTCAGTGGGTGCTGGCTTCCGGAGCCTGAGGGAGAGCGCTGGTTTTTTAATAACCATGGGTCAGGCACAGGCTTCAGAACAGAATTCTGACCTTCTGCTTTATAGAGGAAAATGCCCTTTAAGATGTGGTCTCTGGGCTGACCAGATCATTAACTTTAGTTTAGCAAGGTCATGGCAAAAAGAAAACAAAACAATCCAGAAAAAACAAGCGGTGACTTGAATTTTAATTTTAGTGTATTAATATTTCTTCAAGTTTTCTTTGGGAGGAATGGTGGTTTTCAAGGTGTTAATGAAAAGGAATTCTGATCTTGGTTTCTAATTAATTTTCTTCATTCTCATTTGCATTTTATTTGTGAAAGTCCCTGCTAGGCTGTATCTGAATTAAACAAAAATTCCCTGGGGACAGGCATACTTCTTATTTTAAAATCTTCTTATGGTGGAAAGCGTCACATAACAGGGAAACTTGCAATTAATGTGGCTGCACGTTTGCAATCTGTGTCCCGATGAACTCTTCTGGCTCATTTGTGAAAATTTTGATAGCTGAGTGCTTACCTCAGAGGCACAGGGTCACTTGAAACTTAAACCCCGGCATTACTGGATGGTTCCCGGCACCATTTTGCTACCTTCATTCAGTTTCTTTGTTGGTGTCCCGGAAATTGGAATCTTTTCATAAATCAAACTCTCCTTTTAAGAACTTGTGGACCATGTTTTCAAAGCTACACCAAAATTAACCTTTGAGATCTTAAGTCTCCCTCTGCATCTTTCACTAACTCCATTTGCAACCTGAGGCCCAGAGAATTCGTTCCCTTTAACTAAAGAGAGGCCATTACCCAAGTTCCCCTCAGGCTCCTGTGCCATAAAATGGCAGGACTTCCATGAAAATGTGTTCAGTGTTGCTGAAGCATTGCCTTTGGCTTTTTTAGTCACTGCCGCTCTGTGTTTGTTCAGCTGGAGAGGTCAAATGATTTGTTCTTCCAGAAGTTAATCATTTATGACAAATTTGCTTGGCTGATACGTGCACTGATACGTTGCAGATGGCTGGAGAGGCACAGACGAGCGCATTTGTCTTTTTAAAAACGCTCATATTTTTCAATGTACTTTTCCCTCATTGCATACACTAGCCTCAGGCCACTGGTATTTTGTCATCATTTTCCTTCCAGCATCTTCCATCCCTTCTACTCTCCCCTTTTCTTCAGTTGTCAATTAAAGGCGCGGAACTTAGCTTCACCTGCCAGGACCCATCAGGACTCAAAGTCAGCTTCTCCTGCTTGATTGGAGATGGATTTTCTGAGGAAGCTTAGCTTTGAGCCCAGTCTAGCTTGCACTGCCCTAGTGCTGTGTTCACATGGGCATGTACTGAAAATGCACAAATGTCAGATAGCTTAGCCTCCCTCTACTGCAACTTCTCAGGTATCTCTCCCCACCTATGGCTGGAGTTGGAGCGGCCATGGCCATTTCTGGGAAATCTCTGAGGAAAAGTTGAATGGCCCGGGGGGGGGGGGGTGCACATCTAATGTGGATTTGTATGGAATAGACTTACTTGGTTCAGACTCATGTGTCAGTGCTGGTTGTCCTCACGGTACAATGGCTCACTCTGCCAGCTCTCCTGGTGTGGAGACAGGAAGGGGATGGCCCAGGGTCCTGCCCACCCCCTTCTTATGGGGGAGGTGGGGTAGAAGCATAAGTCTAGAGGGTATGGAGCCTAAGGCTAGCCTGTGAAAGTCTCTTCCAATTTTTAAAGCTCATATGTGGAGAAAACTTGATAGAAATCTGCCCAGATTTGACAATACCTTAAAAACAATTGCTAAAACATTATTAATAACAGACATGTTGCTAAAAGAGTTTTCTAAACTATCAACTTAAAAACGTGGTCAACCATGTTAGAAAAAAGGTCTTTGACCTTGTATTTGATGTTACAACATCTCTGTCACATGAAGAACTGATCAGAGACCACAGCCAAAAACGTAGGAAGGAAAGCATTTTTGAGATGTGTTAGGACTTTAATTTTTTTAATGTTTTAGTTACTTTTATATTATTTTCCCGTCTTTTATGATACATGTGATATTTGTCAGCTTTCCAAAATTTGCATTTTATTGTGATTTCTGATTTCCCTTGCATTGTACCTAATTTTACATCCTTTTTAAGAAGATTCCTGAGACTGTTTAAGCTTTAGAGGTCTCAACACATAGATCAATCCCTGCTGTTAACTATTGGAAACCACTGTGACGGTTCCGAGAAAATAATTTGTTCATTAAGTCTTCTAAATCAGCAAATTTCAACTCATAAGTTAAAACCTCGAAGGCAAAATCCCTCCTGTTTATCTTTTTTAGTCTATTGTGTTCCAGGGCACTTGTAACCAATATGCATGAGCCTGGCGAGAAGTCTCTTAATATGGGACAGTGCTGCTCTGAATCTGCACTCAGACTTTTCTGGCTCCTATGAAATAGGATTGCAGCTTAGAGGACATCCATTACCACATGTTACACCAACACTCAGAAGTCTCTAAAAATACAAAGCAACATTCAGTAGGAAGGAAGCCATGTCATAAGAATCATTTGGCTGGTTCTTAAGAACAGTTAGTAACTGGGCACAGCCAAAATCGGTGTGTTTGTCTTCTAACAGATCATAATACCAGGTGGCATAGAAAAAGAAGGGAAGAAGACGCATGTAGCATGTTTCAAAGGGGATTGCTGTGTTATGCAAAAGGCATGGATCCCAGAAGAAGGCGTGTGCCGTCCCTGCTGTTCAGATGGGGCTTGTCTGGTGCTCGGCAGCAATGACTGAGGGAATAACAGACTGGTAGGATCTTCTCATGGGGAAGGAACCTTCTGGTGCCACTTATGAATAGACTCCAAAGGGTGAATGCCTTTGGGACAGAAGGTAATTCAGGTCTGATTATATTCTATGGGTCCTAAAGTTTAGCACCTGGAGACCTTGTTAAAACAGATTGTGTTAATAAGCCCTTTACAGGCTGTGTGAACTCTATCTCTTGGTAAGGAAGTGTTCCAGACCCAAGGCCCATTCTTGTGTGGCTGAATAGGGGTCAAAAGACTGTACATGAGACCTTTCCCCACACTTCAGGCATACTCTGGGGACTGTTGGTGTGGGGAAGCTATAGGTGTGGTAACTAGAAGTGGGTGTCCTATGTGGTTAGTTTGGGGTACATATTTGGCTTTCTCTTAGAAATGCTGGCAGTTATTAAGTCCTGGCTATTTGGGGTCTATCATTGTTATTGTTTGCCATACTGCTCTATTTGGTATAGACAATGGTCTGACATCCTATGATTCTAACACACAGATTTATAGACTGCCTGGTTTCTTGGGCTGGCTAGTGTAGATAATGGGTTGGTTTCCTGAACTGGTTGCTGCCAATTGGAGATCAGAGTGCTATTTTTATATCTTGTTTGGCCACTGTCCATTTGCATGTTAAGGCTCTTGGATGTTCAATAAAAGTTTTTGCCTCAATTAGCAGAATCATATTGAGATTTGCAATAGCTGAAAACCAAGTCCCTGTTCCTTCATTCACTCTCAGATATTGCTTAGGCACCTGCTCAATGTCATACACCATGTCAGCACTGGGGATACTAGTGGGAAACAATGTAAGCTGAGTCCCTTTGGAGCTTACAGTTTCTAGAGAAATAAAGAACTTTGAATAATTATAATGAAATATGATGAATGAATTCATTGAAGAAATATGAGATCTGCTGTGAGAGGGCAAGGTTCCTAGTGAGAGAAATTTAAAGAGGAGTAGACATTAGGTGAAAATTGATGGTAGAGGGAGGAATGGGTGGAAAAGTGAGGAGAGTGTTTTGTACGTTGAGAGGTCACTGGGTTCATCAGTGCTTGTTGCTGCAGTAAGAAACTCCCAAATCTCAGTGATGTAACATAATAAAGGGTTATTTCATTAAGGTCCTATTCAGTCCAAGGTTGGATGAGTTAGCTCTTCTGCATGACTTTCTTCCAGTGGTGATACCAGGACCCAGGCTATTCCATTTTGCAGCTGTGCAACCCTTCACTTCCAGGTGCATAGATGGGAGAGAGGGTGACTTGGGGTACAGGACTGGAGATGGCTCATCACTTTTGCCTACACATCATTGGCAAAAAAACCCAAAAAAACAGTCGTGTGACGCATTTAGATGCTTCGGGTCTGGGAAATAGGAAAACACAGATACACAGTGAGCACTAACAGTTGCTACAACAGAACAACGCATGCAAAGATTTAGACAGGAGGTCATGCTGTGTAGCTGGGCAAGAGCATGGGATATGAAGGGTCAAGGGACAGCTGTTATGAATAGAGGGGATGACAGGGAGCGAGATAATTTGGAAACTTGGGAGCCATGTTGGGGAATTTTTGTTTCACCCAAAGGACAGTGAGAGCCACTAAAGGGTTAAAAGGGGAACATGTTGAGATCAGATTTGTGGCTTCTATTTTTTTCTTTAATGTTTATTTTTGAGAGAGAGAGAGAGCGCGCACGCACGCGAGAGCCTGAGCAAGGGAAAGGGAAGCGCAGAGAGAAGGGAGACAGAGAATCTGAAGCAGGCTCCCGGCTCTGAGCTGCCAGCACAGAGTCTGACACAGATGGGGCTTGAACTCACTAACCGAGTGATCATGACCTGATCCAAACTCAGAAGCTTAACCGATTGAGCCACTCAGGCACCCCTGTGGCTTTGAGAAGATTGCTTTGGTTTTATCCTGGATAGTGTGTTGGAAGAGGGCAAGACTGGGTAGAAAGAACAATGCAACATGTTGACATTCTACAAAATACAGTGCTACTGAATTCTTGATCGTTAGTTGACAGCAAATACTTAAGAGTTCAACATGAACATGATACTAAGCACATTTGAAGTCATCTGCTTTATTTAATACTTCTTTTGAATGCTAACTTAATCACAGTTCAAGAAACAAAACTGAATCTTTACTTCAGACGTAAGCTATAGGAGCATGATCATTTTTTTCATAGGGAAACAGTACATTGCAGTTCCAATGTGATAGGGATCCATTTAATTTTGAGTGGAAGGGAAAAGGAGGCCGTAAACCTGTATTTAATTGATTTGGCACAGGATATCCTCACAATGGGAGAAATCAACATAAAAATTTGGAATTTGAGTGATAATTGGAACTCAGAGGAGATTCTAGCCGCCCTCTGGCTCTGACACTGTGTTGTATCTGTTTTTGAGTAATCACTTTCTACCTGCGTTCTCTCTCAACTGCAGGAAACGCAGCAAGACCCAACCTCAGATTTTCTCTGTAGGCCTAGAAGGAAAGTGGGGTGACGTAAATATCTTCCAGAAGATACCATTGGAAGTAAATGCATTCTTTTTTTTTTTAATTTTTCTTTTTACATTTATTTATTTTTTGATAAACAGAGACAGAGCACAGTGGGGGAGGGTCAGAGAGAGGGAGACACAGAATCTGAAGCAGGCTCCAGGCTCTGAGCTGTCAGCACAGAGCCCGATGCGGGGCTGGAACTCACAAACTGAGAGATGGTGACCTGAGCCGAAGTCAGACATTTAACCGACTGAGCCACCCAGGCGCCCCCAGAAGTAAATGCATTCCTCTAAGGCATGTTTGCTACATAGTCCAGGAAAAATAATCAGATTACTGGATGAGAGTTTAGGGAACCAGTCTTTTTTTTATCTGCCCCTTTCCCTACTCTCCCAACCTCTCTGAACCTTTTAACCTCTCATGCAGGGTAATGACTTACCTACCTGATTGGACCCCAGGGCATCCTATTCCATGGAAGGGTCTGGTATATTTTTATTTTTATCTTTACTTTTAAGAGTAATATAATACAGTTGGTCTGGAGAGCTTCACATATTGTAGTATGTCTTCTCCTGAAAGAATTCCTGTGGTTGTTTATTTTCAAATAGTCGGAGTCCTATGTGAAGACAACACATTGAAAACTTCTTTGGCAGACTCTTGCTCCCGGCATCTCCTTACCCTTTTTCAGGATGTAAAGGAAAGAGCTGGCGGGTGCCTGTGGGTCCTTTTGGTGTTGTTGTTTGTGTGCTTTTCTTTAAGTCAGGAGAGTCAGAGAAACACAACCCGTGGAAAAGATCCAGGCCTCAGCTCTGTTGCTCTCTGCTAAGGTCATGACGAGGTCTTGAGTGGAAAGGTTAAAGTTCCTAAAAAGTCTATTTTTTTTTTTTTGCATTCTCTTGAGATTTTTTAAAGCCCCAATTTATAAATTAAAGGATAAAGCGTATTGTTCTGCTAAATCCGAAGGCACTCAGCACTTTGTGATGTTCCATGTGGCAGGGTTGGAAGCCTGAGATAAAAATCATATATGATAGAACCCTTAAAACCCTTTTCATACCTGATTTCTACAAGTAGCATAGGCTCATGCTCACTGTCTTAGCCTGATCAGGCTGCCATAACAAAACACCACAGATTGGGAGGCTTATAAACAAGGAACATTTATATTTCACGGTCTGGCAGCTGGGAAATTCAGGATCAGGGCATCGGCAGATTCAGTGCTTGGCGAAGGCTTCTTGTTTCCTTTTCACTATGTTCTCACGTGGTAGGAGGGACTCGGGAGCTTTCAGGGGTCTGACGGCACTAATCCCATTCATGAAATCTCCCCGCTCATGACGTCCTCACCTCTCAAAGGCCTTACCTCCTAACACCATCACACTGGGCATTAGAATTTCAACATAGGGATTTGGCAGGGGTGGAGACAGACATTCAGACCACAGCACTCCCTGAATACCAACATTTCTAACAAGTAGAGTTAGTTTTTATGACATTTTTTCTAATATCGGCTGTGCTGTCTATAGTTTTTTCACTGATTTAAGCATAACCATTTCCCCCATGGCTTTCATATTTCTTCGCAAATATACTTTTAGTGACTGTATAATATTCTGTTATATGAAATTCCCATAATTTATTTACCAGGGGTCCACTGGTTGTTGTTTAGGCTATTTGTAGTTTCTATGGCTGTGTGTAACACTGTCACAAATACCATGGTGTGTACGCTTTTTGTCTTTATTTATAATTTCCATAGATTCTTAGAAGTAGACTGGGTCAAAAGGCATAAATATTTTCAAGGCTCTTTGTTTCTGTCACTACTAAGATGATTGTATGGTTCTTTCTTACTTGATGCAATAAATGGGACTCATGTAAAACAAAATACCATAGGGATAATTTGAAAGAAGTGCTACCCACTTAATTGTAGAGCAGGTTTATTCATAAAGTTAAATTAGGTAGGATATTGGCAACTCAATGTGGAGAAGCACGTGGATATTTCGTGAGCATTAACCATTTTGCCACAAGCCAGCATGGGCAGAGTTCTAAAGGCAGAAGAGAATGGAGGGCAGAGCATGGCAATTAAGGGTTGAAGGGCACACATGTTCCATGTTTATCTGTTTTCTAGTAACATCTAGGTTGCGTAGGGTCTTTTATCTGTCAGGATGACTCAAACCTTCAGTTGTGTGGGGTCTGAGCCCTTAGTTGTTTTGCCTTTACTGTATTGTCTCAGTTTTTCATTGACCAGAAGTATTGGGCCAGGAGGTGTTAAGAGGTGCCCAGACTTAGGCACCCCCTGGGTTCCAGACTTAGGATTCTTTGTATCTATTGATTGAATCACAGCATCCATGTCTCCCTGTCAGTTTGCCAGTACAGAGACCCTCTGGTCTGCTTGCTGGGTCAATTGTGTGAACAACCCAGAATGGCCATGGCATAGTCTCAGTTTCTTTCTTTCTTTCTTTTTTTAAATTTTTTAACGTTTATTTATTTTTGAGAGAGCAAGGGAGAGAGACAGAATGGGAATGGGGAAGGGGGAGAGAGAGAGGGAGACACAGAATCTGAAGCAGGGTCCAGGCTCCGAGCTGTCAGCACAGACCCTGATGCGGGGCTTGAACCCACAAAACATGAGATCATGACCTGAGCTGCAGTTGGACACTTAACTGACTGAGCCACCCAGGCACCCTAGTCTCAGCTTCTGTTGTAACAGAACCAAATCTGTGTTCTCTGGTAGAAAATTTCTCTTTTGATCATTTAGACTACTAAATCCCTTGATCTCAAGATTTGGGAGGGAAATAAATTTTCCCTGTCAAGTATTCTGGTATAAAATTCTAAGTGGCCTTTTCTACTCTTTTCTTTTGGTTCCCAAGCCCAAGCATACTGGCTATGAGGAAAAGAGAGTAAGAAGGCATAACCTTTTCTTAAACACTTCATCCAGAAGTGACACATTCTCTCTCACACTGAGTCAAAACCTAGCAGCATGCTGAAGCTAATTGCAAGGGAAGCTGGGAAATGTAGTCTGGCTGTCGGCTAAGCAGGAAAAGGAAATGAGTCTTGTGAACACGGAGAAATCTCCCTCACACCTCCTTTCCCTTCAATTCAGTTTTTGCTTTCAAAATGATGACATAGTTCTAGTTTTATTAAAAACATGTTTATTAAAAACATAGTTCTAGTTTTATTAAAAATGCATTAGATATATTTTCCCCTATTTACATGTAGCTTGTTTTTTTTTTAACTTTTTAAGTTTATTTATTTTTTGAGAGACAGAACATGGTTGGTGTGGGGGCGGGCAGAGAGAGAGGGAGTCACAGAGTCCGAAGCAGGCTCCAGGCTCTGAGCTGGCAGCACAGAGCCTGATGTGGGGCTTGAACTTGTGAGATCATGACCTGAGCCGAAGTCAGACGCTTAGCCGACTGAGCCACCCAGGCACCCAAATGTGTGGCTTGTTTAAGAGAAGTCAAGTCACCCTTCCATTTTTGACTGGAAACATAGACACCACTGACTGAGCTACCTATTCATTTTCAGTGGCCACATTCTCAGCTGCTGTCAATCCTTACATTTGAGTACTTAGATTTAGATTTAGATTTTAGATTTTTGTTCTTGGCACACAGAACACTTCTTTAGGTGATTAAATATAACTTGGTGCTTCCAGTTATGTTCGGAAAATACCTTAGAAATTATTTTCTTTGTATACAAAAGTATCCAGAAAAATCCAAGGTTAAACGTTAAATTCAGTATCCCAGGTTTTGAGTGCAAATCTTTTGCATTGATAACATGAGAAAAATCACGAGCAATTGTTCTTTGATGAATTCCTTGTATTATTTTATGTCAGAACTTCCAGATAAAGCCCCTTGGGTGGTGAGAAGTTCTCAGCCAAATCATAGCTGAGTCAGAAAACCTGGTGCAACCATTTCTTTGCCAGGTGGTTGAGCCCAAGACAGAGTGAGTAGGTACCTCACTCAGTACCTCTTTTACTTTTTTTAAAGTTTTATTTATTTATTTTGAGAGAAAGAGAGAATGAGTGTGAGCAGGGGAAGAGCAGGGAGAGAGGGAGGAGGAGAATCATAAGCAGGCTTCACGCTGTCAGCATAGAACCCGACATGGGGCTCGACCTCACGAATCCTGAGATCATGACCTGAGCGAAAATCAAGATTCAGAACTTAACTGACTGAGCCACCTAGGTACCCCACAATCAGTACCTCTTTATCAAGTGCTTCATATGGGCTCAGCACTTCCTGGGAGCCCAGAATCCCTTCTCCCTATAATGACAGCTGGTATTGAGGATGGGATTCAGAGTATGTGAAGGGCCTGCAGCCTTTGGTGTAGGCCATTTGAAAAGTTTCATAGGGGGCACCTGGGTGGCTCAGTCTGTTGACTTTGGCTCACGTCATGATCTTAACTGTTCGTGAGTTGGAGCCCCCTGTCAGGCTCTATGCTGACAGCTCAGAGCCTGGAGCCTGCTTTGGATTCTGTGTCTCCCTCTGTCTCTGCCCCTTCCCTGCTCACACAGTCTGTCTCTCTCTCTCAGAAGCAAGTAAACATTTAAAAAAAAATTAAAAAGTAAATAAATAAAAAGTTTCATAGAAACATCATAGAAAGACTTTACTATCAAATAAAGATTTTGGTATTTGTTCATCCAATTTATCCTTAATTTTGTAAATTTCAAATAACCCTGGATGCTATTTTGAAAGAGATCTTTCTGCATGTAATAAAAAGACTCTTGACATTAGAAATATGTTAAAGAAATGGCTTTATTTGACATATTTGAAATAAAATGATTCATGGGATACAAATACTATGATGTATAGAAATGCATATAAAAATAGATCCGAGAGAAAGGTTTTTGATTGTAGATTTTTGAGAAAGATTAAGAAATAAAATACGTATTTTTTCATAATTCACAGAAATGAACTCTTTTAAAAAATATTTATTTTGAGAAAGAGAGAGAGAGCAGGGAGGGGCAGAGGGAGAGGGAGAGAAGAATCCCAAGGAAGCTCCCAGCCTGATGAGGGGCTTGAGCCCACCAACCATTTGATCATGACCTGAGCAGAAATCAAGAGTCAGATGCTTAACCGACTTATCCACCCAGGCATCCCCAAATGAACTCTTTTTAACTGGGTAGCTGTCATTTAACCAAACGCATTTTTGTAGAGACAAAATTATAGTTACTCAGGCAAAATTGCTTGCCTTAGTTTGCACAGATACCAAAGATGTGATTGCTTTAATCATTGTAAGTGTTAGAGTTGAGATAATGTGTTTGGGGCCTGTGTTTGTGTAGTGCTGTGTTTTACATGTTCACACATTGTTTTTTGGTTTTTTAAGTTTTTTTTTAATGTTTATTTTTAAAAGAGAGAGAGAAAGAGAGAGACAGAGTGCGAGGGGGGAGGGGCAGAGAGAGAAGGAGACACAAAATCCAAAGCAGGATTCAGGCTCTGAGCTGTCAGCACAGAGCCCAACATGGGGCTTGAACTCGTGAACCACGAGATCATGACCTGGCCGAAGTAGGAGGCTTAACTGACTGAGCCACCCAGGTGGCCCAAAACACATTGTTGATTCAGAGACTTTTAGCCTTGCTTCATTTGCCTCTTGAGATACTTCGGTGATCTTGAACCATGTCCAGAGTATGCATTCATGTTGGCTCATTAAGAGATATAAGTTCCGAGATCCAAGGTTACATATCATGGGTTTGATATACGGTGTCTCTGTTCCATGTGGGTATTCCTCCTCTGCCTTTTTTCTTTTTCCTCCACCTTTTCTACTTGCTTTTCCATTTTTCCATTTTTCCATTTTTCTCCTTTTGTGAATCCATGAATCACCATTGTGGGTTCTGGCAGGATTTTAACTTGAGAAGAGAGTCAACTCTCCCTTCAGTTACTGGGAGAGTGAGTTAAACTCTTGCAGGAGACTCAGTCTTGGTATGGAGAGAAGTGGAATTCTCCATTGTTTTGAAACTTTGAGCTGCTAGTAGAAGGGGTTTGGGTGTAGGATGATTGTCAGCTATCTGACTCATACTTCCTTTAGGCCTTGGCTCAAAGAGTGCTGATGTTTGTTGAATGAATAAATGTTGACAGTGGGCCCATGACTATCTAAGCTGGCAGGATCCATCTGCAACTGTGGGGAGGGCCAGTTATGAAGCTGCACATCCAAGAAGATGCCTCTTCAGAACCTCTCCATGTTCTCAGAAGGTGGTTCTCAGGTAAGGCGTGAGATATGAGTTAATAAGGGGTGAGATATCAGTTAATAAGTAGGTGGGTATTTGTTATGTTTCTTAAGTTGATTATGACTCATGTGCTTTGGCACAGTTTCTCTCCACGACTATTATTGGACTTGGGGTCGGGTTGCGGAGTATCACCTGGCAGTGTGCAAACACAGAGTTTCTGAGGGAGGTTTGTGTGAGGTAGAAGAAAGCTGTAGATTGCAAGGTCAAGAAGAAAAGTGGAAAATCACGTAGGAGTGAGCAGTAATACCTGTTAACTTCCACTGTGCCTGTTGTCACACTGTTCTCTTTACACAATATATATTTTACCCTGTGAGCAAGATTCAAAGACTTTCAAAACCACTTTTCTTACTTTAAATAATGAATTTTATGTATCATTAAATTTGCAATTACATAAAAGTCACAGCTATTTTATAGCTGGTAGGGAACTCTTAGCAATACCTCAGGCACCAGCCGTGTCTTTTGAAGAAATAACTTTTTTTTTTTGGTTTCCTTAGAGAGGAAGGTTTGAGCATGAGTGAACTCCTCTAGAAAAACAGGGAAAGGGAAGGAGGATCACCTCTGCCAACAGGCTACATTCCCTGAGGAGAATCCTGGGAAGCTCAGAGAGGGGCCTGGAAGATGGCAGGACCTGGAGGGCTCTGTCCATCTGAAGAACGAGAGAGAACATTCCCTGGCCCCTGTCCTTCATCGTTCTCTGTTTTTCGGGAGGAGTGGAGGGCTGTCCGTGGTGTGGGTTAAGGAAGTCCACTCCTACTGATGGGTCAGAACGCCAGCTGTTGAAAAATATTGCTCAACCCCTTCTGTCTCTTTTTCATTCTCCTGGCATCATACTCTGGTCTCATCACTTACCACTTTTTAGGGTGATTTGCACCATTTCTTAGGAATGTCATAGCAGGGATTTGTCCATGCAACTAAATAAAAAATCATATAAGTTGACATTTACTGAGGCATTCTGGGTGAGGCACCATGTAAAGCTTTCTCTCAATATATTCTCATTTAATCATCATAAAAACCCTACTAAGAAACTTCTTTTATCCTTCTTTTACAGATGTGTCAAATAAGGCACAGAGAGGCTTGGTCACTTCCTCAAGTTCACACAGCTGGCACATGGAAGAGCCAGGATTTGGACCCAATTCCAGAGCCCACATTCTATATACTTCTGCTTCCAACTGAACACCAGTGTCCCTCCTAATCTTAATATTTAACAGATCAAGTAATGAACTCTCAGTTCAACTGACTCATTCTGAGCAAGCATGTTGTGTGTTTGAACCTTCCATCAATAGAGAGTCCCAGGTAGTGCTCAAGAACGTCTCTGGAGAAGGAAGCTGGGTGTTTCTTATGCACATGAGTCAGAGCCCTCAGTTTCTCAGAACTTGGAACAAAGGGCCAAATTGCACCCACTCTCAAATTCTTAGGACTTTGGATCTGTATCCTATTCTTTGTAGCTGATGATGGGATATGATTTGTTCTCAGATGCCTGTCAGGGTCATAGTCAAGCCAGAACCCTCACCTTTCCATGAGAATCTAAGCTAGTTTGGTCCTAACTGGATGCTGTACTTGAGAAAAAAAAAATGTAAGACAACCAAAATATGTACATTGGAAAGCAAAGATTTTCCAAATGTTCTGTCAGGAAGTGTTTAGCATTCAAATATCCCGAGCTACGAGAGAGAGAGAGAGAGAGAGAGAGAGAGAGAAAGAAAAAGAAAAAAGTTAGCAGACATCTGTGATAGGTAAAGTTTCTCTTCTAATTTTTTTTTCAGACTCACAGTCAAATTCATTCTCAAGGACTTTTCCATCCTCTGCATTTGTGTATGATTGCATAATATTATGAAATATTAACGAAAGTTTTCTTTGCCTGGTCCTTTCTGTCCTCTGAGCTTCCCCTTCATTGAGTGCTCAGGCTGAACAGGCACAAAGACCTAAATGTAAGTCATGAAACCATAACACTCCTAAGAGAAAGCACAGTCAGTAATGTCTTGAACGTTGCTCTAGCAATATTTTTCTAGATATGTCTCCTAAGCAAGGGAAACAAGAACAAAAATAAACTGTTGGGACTGCACCAAAATGAAAAGTTTTTGCACAACAAAGGAAATCATCAATAAAATAAGAAGGCAACCTACTGAATGGTAGAAGATAGTTGCAAATTATGTATCTGATAAGGGCTTTATACCCACAATATATAAAGAACATGTACAACTCAATGCTAATTAAAAAAATTTTTAATGGGCAGAGAATCTGAAAAGACATTTTTCCAAAGAAGACATGCAGATGGCCAACAGACCCATGAAAAGATGTTCAACATCACTCATCATCAGGGAAATGCAAATAGAAACCACAATGACGTATCACTTCATACCTATCGGAATGGCTGGTATCAAAAAGACAAGAAATAACAAGTGCTAGTGAGCATGTGGAGAAAAGGGAGCCCTCATGTACTCTTGGTGGAAATGCAAATTCGTACAGCCACTGTAGAAGACAGTATGGAGAGTCCTTAAAAAATCAAAAATAGAAATGCTGTATGATCTAGTAATTTCATTACAGGATATTTATCCAAAGAAAACAAAGACACTAACTCAAAAAGACACATGCACCTCTGTGTTTATTGTGTATTATTTACAATAGCCAAGATATGGAAGCAACCCAAGTGTGTCCACTGGTGGATGAATGAATAAGAGATGTGATTACATATATGTGTGTGTACATACACACACATATATGTAATGGAATATTACTCATCTGTAAAAAAAGAACGAGATCTTGCCATTTGTGACAACATGGATGGATCCAGAAAGTGTTATGCAAAGAGAAGTCAGACAAAGAAAGATACATACCATATACTTTCCCTTATATGTAGAATCTAAGATTTCCCTTACAGGTAGAATCTAAAACATAAAACTAAGGAACAAATAACAAATATACAACAAACAAACAGAAACAGAAACAGAATGGTAGTTGCCAGAAAGGAGGGGTTGGGGGATGGGCAAAATTGATGAAAGTGATTAAGGGGTACAAACTTCCAGTTATAAAGTAAATAAATCATGGAGATAAAAAGTACAGCATAGGGAATATGATCAATAATATTGCAATAGCGTCTTATGGTAACAGATGCTAACTATACTTATGGAGGTGAGCATTGAGTAATGGATACAATTGTTGAATCACTATGTTATACACCTGCACCTAATACAACATTGTATGCCAGTTATACTTTAATAATAATAAAAAAGAATCTCAAAAAAAGTTGGAAAAAATGAGAGTATATATTCTGAAAACAAAAACAAAAACAAAACCTGACCTTGCATAAGAAACACCTGAGATCTTTTACAGATTAACCCTGTTGGGGCTTTGCTGCCAGAATGAATAAATCAATATTTCTGGGGGCCCGGCCAGACATGGGTGTTTTTGAAAAGTTCTCCAGAGGATTCTTACGTGCACTCAAGTTTGAACAGCACTGGAGTGACTGAACTTCCTGCAAGGGATAAAAATTCAAAAAGAAAAAAAGAAATATATTCTTGGGGCACCTGGATGGCTCAGTCGGTTAAGTGTCTAAATCTTGATTTCAACTCAGATAATGATCTCATGGTTGTAGGACTGAGTCCCACATCAGGCTTCGTACTGAGTGTGGAGCCTGCTTAGGGTTCTCTCTCCCTCTCTCTCTGCACCTCTACCCACTTGCATACTCTCTCTCTCTCTCAACATAAATAAAAAAGCATTAAAAAAGAAAGAAGTATATTTTTGGCATTTGGGCTGCAGTTGACTAGTAGGGGAATGGAGAGGACAGGTGGCAAACAGAAGATCTGGCAGAAGATAGCATGAGTTGCAGCAAGGATTCCTTCTCCCCGGATAGAAAAGAGATTCTTTAGGCTGCAAGGAAGGTGAATGGGAGAACTAGAAGAAAAGTGATGAGACTTATTTATCTGGGGATAATTGAAGACCCTATTAGACACAAGGGATAGACCGTGATAGGGAACCAGGTAGGGTGATGGACATCTTAACAGACGCCTTCGTGCACAATCTGATGCTACCTTCCTCTCCTGCCCTAGTCTCTTGGCACAATGAAGGCTTCCTAGACCTTAGATTCCATTCTTGGGAAGGAAGGGGAGATATTACCCTTTGGCAGAGGGATCTCAGAACTGAAGTTTTAGGTTGAATTATGAAAATTTAGGAATGCTACATACCTTACATATCTGCTTCTAATGTGTACACTTTGTGTTTGGCTCTGTCTTCTGGCTGAAAGAATAAAGATTATCTCTAGTGGTGCTGTTGGCTCTGCTCAGTACCAATGGATTTGCCTGTTACCACCTGGTAACTGAGGGTTTTAGTGTTCTTAATAGGGGCCCTATTCACTAACAATAGGGTGTTAGTGAAGGTTGAGACCAATCACCATTTTACTATGAAGGTGCTCTACCAAATTAACCAGATTTCTTCAGCACTATCAGGTACTTCTGTCTGGATTTCATATACCGTAATTTGTCCATTTTTAAAGCAATTTAATGACTTGAAAAATTTTTAAATGTATTTTCTTTTTTCTTAATGTTTAGTTTTGAGAGAAAGAGAGAGAGTGAGCAGGGGAGGGTGAGAGAGAGAAAGAGAGAGAATGGGTTTTCTTCATATAAAGAATAGGTAGTACATTCACATGTTGTAATCCACAAGAAAAAAGGATCGAGGCACCTGGGTGGCTCAGTTCGTTAAGCATCCAACTTCAGCTCAGGTCATGATCTCACCATTCATGAGTTCAAGCCCCATGTGAGGCTCTGTGCTGACAGCTCAGAGCCTGGAGCCTGCTTCAGATTCTGTCTCTCTGTCTGTTCCCCCACCCCCCAACTCATACTTGGTCTCTCTCTGTCTCTCAAAAATAAAGAAGCATTAAAAAAAATTGTTAAAAAAAGAAAAAAGGATGTAGAGTAAAAACCACACTTTCTTTAGTCCTGCCCCCAGCTTCCCAAATCCCTTCAGAAGCAACGAGTGTTATCAGTTTCTGATACATCCTTTGAAGATAGTCACTGCACATGGCAGCAAATGTGCATTCTCTTATTTGTCTTTTTCCTCAAATGGTGGCTAAAATAAATTGATCTAGACCTTGATTTCTATACCAGGACATGATGGAGACCTTTATTCTTTTTTATGGCTGTGTGGTATGTCATTGAATGCATTCATCAGGATTTATTTAATCTGTTCTTATTGACAGGGAGTTTGGGATTGTTTCCATTCATTAAGCACTTTAAAAAAATGACTGGAGGGGTGCCTGGCTGGGTCAGTCGGAAGAGCATGTGACTCTTGATCTCACGGCCGCGAGATCAAGACCCACATGAGGGATAGAGATCACTTAAAAAAAAACAGATTGGAGAGCTAGGGTCCTCTGAAGAGCTTCGTCTCTAGAACTACCAGTTTGATAATAACATACAAACACTTGAACCTCAATTGGTATTGTTTTAACAGCATTTTAGTTTATTTAAAAAGGATTTTGATTTTACATGTTACAAGATACTTTATCACTGATTATTACATTTAGAGTTTCATGAGGTTTTATGAGTTTTTTTTCTCTCTCAGATAGCCTCCTAAAGTTTTTATATTCCCTCTTTTTGCTGTCTTAGATATTGTCTGTTTCGGTGCAATTAATAGTTTACTCTGATGTGCTCTCATGCTCTTTCACTACATCAAAATATAGAACTTAGAAATATCGTTAACAATGAGGTAATTTCCATTTGAAGATCCTTGTTTTGACTAGAATTACTTCCTTCAACTGCTCTGGGAGCCTGGTTCAAAGTGATGTTCCTTCTTGCTGGAGAAACATATTATGCGCTCCATTAGTTATAACTTTTCATACATAAGTTCAGTTTAGCCTCTTCAGGTGTTAAGATTTAAGCAATTTCTGGGTGAAAATGATAATGTATTTCTTTTATATAAGTGTCTGGTTGTGTTTTGAGATTCCATATTGGTGCTAAATAGATTTAGAATTACAGTTCTTATCATTGGTTATAAGATCTGGCCATTAGTGACACAATGCAGGATGTCTCTGCCTTGGTCAATAGCTACCTTTGCTTGGCAACTTTCGTGGGGAAGAAATCACCACCCTGCTAGGATAATCATTCTGGTTTGTTCTAGATTTTTATGATTTTTATGCTTAAATAGAATTATTTTTTTAAGAAAGAAAACATAACATACAACTCTTCTAATGATTGAGGGATTAAGCTAAAAAGAAATGATAGATGACATGAGTCCAAAGTCAACAGGAATCTGAAAGGCATAAAGAGAAATGTTCACAATACTGATTTCCCTCCAACCCACGGTCAGAAGTATCAGCAAAAATCATGTTCTTTTCTTTGCCTGCTCCTTGAAATTCACCCAAATGATCCTTTGGATGCTAGGAAGATTCACTAATGTTTGCAAGTATCATCTTATTTAGAAGATCGTGACACCACATTTGTTGCTATTTTCCTATTTTACATTGCTTTAAAACAGGGCTAATGATCAAGAGCCAGGCAGTTTTCAGGTGATACTTGAACATGACATTACTTACTACAGTTGATTTAACATTCAAAAATCTTACCTATTTCCATACAATAGTTATAGTGATGCTACATTTATGAACTGATGCTCCATTGTTTTTGAGTCAAGGATCCATCCTCTATCCTTTGAAATCACACCTCAATTTTCCTTTGGAAAACAATACCTCTTCTATTGGATAATGCTATTAGCCTGGTGTCAAGATGTCTCTCACTCACCTGCCACGGAGTGAGCTTGTGATCCCAAGTTTAATCACACTCTCCCCTCGGAATCTGAATGTTAGGAAGACATGGAAAACAATTAGCATTCATTCATTCATTCATTCATGGTTATTTCTCCAGAAAGACTAACATTTAACTTTTACTCACTCATGAAATCTGTTTCGTCAGCCCTACCTCTCACTCTGTAAGCCATTCAATAAATTTCATTTTTACTTAAATTAACTCGATCTGGTTTTGGTTGTTTGCAACCCAAGAACTCCAGTGGATACAATAATGAAGACAAGATATTGCTTATGAATAATTTAGATGTCCTCAGATGATAGCCATACTAGAAATTCATTTTTTTTTTTGCAAAGTTTTTAATTCCAACCAAAATGAATCACTGTTGAAGGTTAATTATGGGATCTTGCACAACTAATGGAGCTGGAAAAAACCATATTAATAAGTAGTTTGAAAGCGCTGGGCTAACACAAATATTTTGACAAGTATATTTTTTCTCTGGATTAACTTATACTCTCCTTTGAAGGAGGTATCCAAGCTGTTGGTATTGTCAATATAGCTTGGAATTGTAGAGTGTTATACGGGCCCCGGAAAATTTCACAGTGAAGGGGAGGGGTTGTCCACCCAGCCTGTGTGTTCTTTTCCTTAGGTCTGGATCATTTACGCTTTTACAGCACATCTCCAGAATCCATTCTAGACTTTTCCAAAGTCTCTCTTTGTCATCTTCATCAAGCTCCAGAGATGGACTCATTAGTCTTTGGAGGCAGCATGGATATCAATTTGTAATTTTAATTTTTGAAGTTAACTTTTTTATCATAAGGGAAAAGACTGACCTTACGTTACCCCATTTCTGTATCTCAAGGTTCTACCCATTCTTCAAGCATAGTGAAAATTCCAAATATTTTGTAACTTTTTTCCAATTAACCACATCTGAAGGAACCTCTCCCACTCTGACACTCTGTGATGTGGATTGCCTGTACCAATCTTCTTGGCATTGCTTTATAATCTGGCCCTTTATTTACTAACCTTATTTCTTTGCATTGTCCCTTACCTTCTGGAACATAGAGATTTGCATCTTCTGTGATGGTGCACATGGATGGATGACATCTTTTTGCAGCCCCCCCTCCACCCTCTGCCCCAAACCACTGAGGTCAACAGGTGTTGATAAACCTATTACTGATTGGCTGGCACCCATGGTGATGAGATTAGTGTCAGCAAGAACAGTAGAGAAATAAATGTTATGGCAGCATTTCAAAATCTGCGGTCTTGGGCTGTGGTCCACAGGCCATTGAAGTCTAGGGACATGTCTCAAAATACGTATTTAAAATAATACAAATTCGAAGAGTTACAGCAGAGCATGTGTTCTCCACCTTGCTGCAGGCCCTATTTCTCCCTGCTCTCATCCCCCATTTACATTACTTGATAAAATCTGAAGACATTTGAGTTTGGGATTCCAATTATGTTTTAAACCTGTTGCCATATCTTCAAGCACCCTGCATACCTGCCCATGCATCTCCATATTTCTCTAGTGTGTGTTTTTAAAACCCCTTGACAAGAGTGATGCTTAACTGCAGACCACTACACAGCTAGGCTCTCACTAAATATTACCAACTGTTGATCTTAAACTTGAGGTTGCCATGTGAGAAATCCATGCCAGACATCAATGTTTGGCTTTTAAGCTTTGAAGTCATGCTTCAGCCTCAGGATAAGCTCTTCTCTATAAACTTTGCAAACGTTTGCCCCCTCAGTCATGCTCTAGTTTCCCAGGAAAGCAAACAGCTTGGCCAAAAGTTATATTTGTAAAAGTGCCTGTGTAGTGAGCCTGGTGGCCAACAACAGAAGCATGATCATCTGGGTGTCTCTGTGGGTAAAGTATAAAGGTCTTAAGTTCTGATTTTTTCCAACCACTGAAGTAGAAAAGCAGATTAACTAGTCTACTAACTAGACATGCTAGCAAAGACTAGACTAACTAGCAAAACTTTGGTGACAGCTTTGAATGGTAGCCAGAGCTATGCTTCTCCAGGGGATGAACAAATGTAGGGGACACCCAGAGGCTTCTTGTGGCCTGAATTCCTTCCTTGGGTAGATCTTGTCCTAAGACACCAACTTTCTATCTTAAGTTAACCTTTTCTATCTTAAGTTAACCAGCTTCAGACTTGTTCTGAGACACGGCAAAAAGAGTAGAGGGAAAAGGTGAAGGGCCAACAAAGAAGTCAGATGTCTTGGAAATTCAATAGCAGGCATTCTCAGATCATTCAGTTCTTCAGAATGATTTTTGAGCAAGTAAAAATAGAAAAAGGAGAGAAGGAAGAGAGGAGAATGCAGAAAAACAAATAAGATGTTATATTATCTTAACACATATTAGGACTCAGTGTGTATGTGTTGGCTATTGATAAAGGAAAGCTTTTTCTATTTTTTAAAGTCACATGCTGCATTACATATATTTATTTGTTAGTGTTTTGCATTAACATACCATCTCCCAGATCATATTTTTCACTTATTACCCTGTAGAAAAAAAAACACAAAAAACAAGTAGGGAAGTGGTATATCCTTAAAGAGAGGGAGGGAAACCTGCTCTCGATGCCCTGTTGGTTGACAGCAGAGCAACGGCTCATGCTAAGGCTTCAGACAGTCCTTTTATAGCTCCTTGTCTCCGAAATAGGTTTCAGTGCATTTTGGAAATAGGAGTTAAAGATTAAATGGCAGTCTTCCTATGCACATTTTGTTTTATCTCTTTGCATTTTCCAGTTATGAGGGACAAAGGGAGGAGGCAAAATGCAAGGTTTGATCTGCCTGTGAAGAATGCACTTGGTGTAGGTGCTTGAGCAGCAGCGGTAATGGTCCTCGTTCACGCTCCCTGGTTGCATTAATAGCACTTGTGGGGAGTGTGCTGTTTGCACTTCTGTGGAGCAACAGCAGGTCACTCAGAGTTATATTTTATTCTGTGTTTCTTTTTTCTAAGGGCAACGTTATCTATTAACCACCTTCTCTTTGCCCACATTCCTGCTAGGTATTGTGAAAAGTAGAGATGTAGAATTTCTGAAAATTTTAAAGCAATGAAGGAAATTTTGTGTGTGTGTGTGGGAAGGGGAATTAAGGGAAAATGGGGAGAATTCTGAGCTCACTTCTCCCAATTCTGTTGGCTTATGAACATAAATATGTTAGCTCTAATTTAATTTGCTCATAAAATTCTCAGGCCAAGAATATTCCGGATGTGAAAACCATCAATATCTTTTGCCTGGATTATTATGGTAATTTTTGTATTGATTTCCTTACTTTCTGTCACTCCATATGTGACACTTTGTTCTCCATTTAAGTGCATGTGCCAGCTTTCTAAAACATGGAGATCGCACAGGTCAGAGAGCTTGGAGGCCTGAAGGTCCCCGATAGCCGATTCTACCCCCCAGCTTCTTCACCCAAATGTTTCAGTCTCACAGATCACTCTAGGCCTTTCCATGACCTTGAGTTTTTGATCGCATTGTTTGTCTCCCTTCAGTGTTCTTTCTTCCTCTAACCACTGAGTGGGTTCCCTTCTTCTAAAAAGTGTAGCTCATGGGGCACCTGGGTGGTTCAGTCGGTTAAGCATCCAACTTCGGCTCAGGTCATGATCTCACGGTTTGTGTGTTCAAGCCCCGCTTGGGTTCTGTGCTGACAGCTCAGAGCCTGGAGCCTGTTTCAGATTCTGTGTCTCCCTCTCTCTCTGCCCCTCCCCACTCATGCTCTGTCTCCCTCCGTCTCAAAAATAAACATTAAAAATTTTTTTTTAAAGTGTAGCTCTAATGACCCCCTCTTAGAAACTTCTCTGTCTCTCTTCCTTTCTCTAACAATTGATTTCTTCCTTGTCTGTTTCCCATCAACTTTCCCTGTATTAGTTTTAGAGATCTCCAATTACATTATAGGTAATTGTGTATCACTCATTTTTGCTAGTGTGTATGTGTGTGTGTGTGTGCGCACGCACATGCATACACATGTACGATTGTGGAAAAGAAAGAGAGAGTCAAAGGAAGAAAGCATGGAGCTTGGAGAATTGGAGAGTCATTTCAGAAGAGGAGAAATTCCAGTAAGATTCATCCTCAAAGCCCACACTAGGTTTTTCTGTTGATGTTTGCCACTTCATGCTGTCTTTCCTCTCACCAAGAAAAGGTGACTACATCACAGAGGGAACATTTCTTTCCTGGAACTTCCCTAACTTCCCCTGAAGGCAGGGACTGACTCTAGTTCATCTGTACCTCCATGAAGAGCACAGTGCCTGGCCCAGAGCAAGAGAATGGTCGGAATGGTTGGAAAAATGGATGGCTCAGAGGCTTTGCCTGCATGTGTAACTCTTCCACCAGCCTAACCCCTGTCCCTGACTTTGTTCCTGGGATGATCTGTCTCATCTGCCCCTCACTTATTCATGGACAACTTGATGCCAGTCACTTACGCTGAGTCAGACTTCATCTGTTCCTTCACATCTATCTATATGTAGCCTGGTTGGGTGAGTTGCAAACAACCAGGGGTCTAACACATGTGCCAGATCAGACTGTCCTCATCCTGCCGCTGCCTCAATAGAGACATGTGGTGGTCAGCTCTTCTCCCTTTCTCCTCCATATACCCTTTCTCTTCTTTAGCTGTGAGTTGCTTGGCTATGAATTCCTCCTTCAGGAATGTCCTCAATGTTGTTTTAACCTAATACCTTCTCCCCAAAATCAACAGAATCTAAACAAACCCAAAATGCAGCCAACATTGTATCCTCCTCGTTGTTATTCTGTGCCTTTAAAAAACAATTAAATTGATGTGAAGTTCTGGGCAGATTTCATCTCTTTGGCCCAATGCCTGATGGCCTGTCAATAAAGCCTTAGACGGCACTGATTAAAATCATAAGCTTCTCAAATTTCACTCTTATCGAATTTGTAGATGGGCAACAAAAAGGAAGCTTGTTTTTAGTCCATGTTAGTTGGGCACCAGTAATAGGTACAGGAGACAGAGCAGCAGAACCAATTAAAGGCAGGGATAGTGCCTTTCCTAAGAGCTGCAAATCCAAAAGATAATGATTGAATTTCCAATCCTCCCCTAAGCCGGCTCCTTACCTGCTTCTGAAAGGGTGAGAAGCATTTCTTTCTCAACAGTATTAAACTCACAAGATTTTAAGCATCAAGACAAAAGAAATAAAAGTATTTCTATTTCAAGGAAGTATTGTTACTGATTTATCTGTGTTTGAACTTTTTAACCATGGCATCTGTTAACAACCAAAAAAAGTGAAAAATAGCCCCCAAACTTTTAGTAAGCAAGGGTATTAAAACAGCTATTACAACAATATTTCATATATTCAAAAAGCTAGAAGAAACTGTGTACATGTTATATAGAAATATGGAAGAGAAAAAAAACACTCAAATTGAACCTCAAAAGTTGAAAACACAATGTCTGAAATGAGGAATACACTGGATAGGATTAATATTGGTTTTGGCATTGCCGAAGAATTAGTGAACTTGAACATAGCAATTGAAACTATGCAAGATACACTTAAAGAGTAAAGAAGAAGTGAAGAGAACATCAGTGAACCTTGGGACAAATTTAAGCAACCAAATACAACTGACACTTAAACAATGTGAAGACTGGAGTAACAACCCCCCATAAAGTTGAAAAATTTTTGTATGACTTTTGACTCCCCCCAAACTTAACTACCAATAACCTAGTATTCACCAAGAGCCTTACCAACAACATAAACAATTGATTAACACACATTTTGTATATGTATTATATACTAAAGAAAATGTTGTTAAAATCATAATGAAGGGAAAATACATTTACAGTATTGTCCTGTGTTTATTAAAACAACAACAAACAAAAAAAAACATGTATAAATGATCCAATGATCCTGTGTAGCTTAAACCTGTATTGTTCAAGCATAAACAGTATACATGTAATTGGAGTCCCCAAAAGAGAGAGGGATGCAAAATATTTGAATGACCAATATTTCTCCAAATTT
The DNA here is from genome assembly GCF_027475565.1 of Acinonyx jubatus. Lineage (NCBI taxonomy): Eukaryota > Metazoa > Chordata > Mammalia > Carnivora > Felidae > Acinonyx > Acinonyx jubatus. The sequence goes on from NC_069391.1 coordinate 65,498,199, forward strand.
GATAAAAACTATAAGCCCAGATCTAAGAGATTCATCAAACCTCAAGCATAAGACACTATGGCACATCATAAGCATGTTGCTTACAAGCAGTGAAACAGAAAATCTTAAATGCTGCCAGAGAAAAAAGATACATTATGCACAGAGGGTAAAATTAAAGAGCAATAGTTTTCTTGTCAGAACCTTACAAGCTAGAACCCAGTGTATTGAAATTAATAAAAAAACCTGTCAACCTAAAATTCATTAGCAATAAAAATATCTTTATGAAAACACAATAAGGACTTTTTCAGTTATACAAAAGCTGAACGCATTTATTTTATTGTCACCGAACCTGTACTACAAGAAATAGTAAAGCAAGTCCTTGAAACAGGAGAATTATGCCAGATTGAATCCTGGATCTATGCAATGGAATGAAGAGTGCTGGAAATAAAAATTGCAGGGGTAAATAAAAATATTTGTCTCTTTATATTTAAACCTCTTTAGAAAATAATTGACTGAAACAAAACAACAGGGGTGCCTGGGTGGCTCAAAGCGTCAGACTTTGGCTCAGGTCATGATCTCACTGTTCCAGGGTTTGAGCCCCACATCAGGCTCTGTGCTGACAGCTCAGAGCGTGGAGCCTGCTTTGGATTCTGTGACCCCCTCTCTCTCTCTGCCCCTCCCCCGCTCATGCTCTGTGTCTCTCTCAAAAATAAACATTTAAAAAAATTAAAATAAATAAAACAAAAACAACGAAACATATTTTGGTGTTTAAAAACATATGTAAAAAATATATATGATAATAATAGCAGAAAGACTAGGAGGGGAGAAATGGAAGCATATTGTTGCAAGCTTCTTGCAATATGTATAAAAATAGTATAATATCACTTGAAAGTAGACTGTAATAAGATCAAGATGTACGTTATGAACCATACTTCAACCACAAAAACCTCAGAAAAAAATAACTATAGGCTATCAGCCAGCACGAAAAAATAAAATGAAATCACAAATATGCTCAATTCATCCAAAGAAGGTGGAAAAAGAAAAAAGGAATAAAGAACCTGTGAGACTATGAGGAAATAGAAAACATACCTGTAATTAGCTATATAATTGCTAATGGTCAAAATATCCCAATTAAAAATAAAAGATTGTCAGACTGGATTTAAAAAAAAAAAAGACCTAACTTTATCCTGCCTACAATAAACTTTGAAAGTAAAGACACAAAAGAATGGTAAAGGATATCCCATGCTAACACTAGTCCAATCCCCCTCAAAACAAACAAACCCTATAGCAGCTAAATTAATATCCAAGTCGATTTTTTGCAGAAAAAAATTCATTGCTGTGGATAAAGAGGGTAAATTCATAATGATAAAAGTGTAAATTCATCAAGAAGATATAACCAGTTTAAACATTTAGGTGCACGTATGCACACACACACACCAGAGCTTCAGAAATACTTGAAGGTAAATCTGATTGAATTGTAAGAAGAAAAAAAGAAAAAGTCCACAGTCCCTTACTCAGTAATTGGTAGAAAGAGACAGAAAATCAGTTAAGGTTATAGAATACTAGAACCACATTATAAACCAACTTTATCTTTGTAACTCTTATAGAATACTTTACTCAATGACAGGAGACTATATTCTTTTCAAGTATAAAGAGAATGCTCACGAAGATAGACCACATTCTCAAGTCTCAAAAAATTTAAAAGGATTCGTGTCATCCAAAGTATGTCCCCTCACTGAAATGAAATTAAATTAGAAACCAAAACCAGGGGTGCCTGGGTGGCTCAGTCAGCCAAACGACCAACTCTTGATCTCAGCTCAGGTTATGATCTCATAGTTTGTGAGTTCGAGCCCTGCATCAGGTTCTGTGTTGATGGTGTGGAGCCTGCTTGGGATTCTCTCTCTCCTTTTCTGTGTCCCTCACCTGCTTGTGCTCTCTCTCTCTCTCCCTCTCTCAAAATAAATAAATAAACCTAAAAAAAAAAAGAAATCAAAATCAGGAAGATATCAGTATTATTTAACTTACAAGCACTTGGAAACTAAACAACATATTTCTAAATAATCTTTTGGTCAGGTGCACCCAGGTGGCTCAGTTGGCTAAGTGTCCCATGTTGGCTCAGGTCTTGATTTCACTGGTCAATCTCACCGTTCCTGAGTTCAAGCCCAGGGTCAGGCTCTGTGCTGACAGCTCAGAGCCTGCAGCCTTCTCCTGATTCTGTGTTTCCCGCTGTCTCTGCCCCCTCTTCCACTAGCACTCTGTCTCTTTCTCTCTCAAAAAATAAATAAACATTTAAAAATTTTGCTTAAATAATCCTTTTGTCAAAGAAGATATCAAAAGGGAAATTAGAAAGTATTTTGACCCAAGTGAAAATGGAAACAAAACGTTAAAATTTATGGAATGCAGCTAAAGCAGTACTTAGAGGGAAACTACAGCACTAAATACCTTCATTAGAAAAAAAGAAAGGTCTTAAATCAATGACCTCAGCTTCTATTTTAAGAATACAGAAAAAAAAGAACAAATTAGATCCAAATGAAGCAGAAAAAGGAAATAATAAAGATCAGAGCAGAAATCACTGAAATAAAAACTTGAAAATAAAGAGAGAGAGAGAGAGAGAGAGAGAGAGAGAATCAAAACCAAAAGCTAGTTCTTGATAAACCCCTGGCCAAAATGATCGGGGTGGTGTAGGGGGTGGAGGGAAGAAAAAACTTGAATTACCAATGATTTGACAAATTTTGTATATATTAAAGGCCTAGTAAAGAAATATCATAAATGATTTTGTGTCAAAAATAGTTGACAGCTTAGATGAAATGGACAAATTTCTTGAAAGACAGATACTAACATAGTTTACCCAAGAAAAAAAAATAAACATTTTGTTTGTTAAAGAAATAGAATAGATAGTTTAAAACCTTCCTCAAAAAAACTCCAGGCCAGAAATCTTTACTAGTGAAATCCACTAAATATTTCAGAAATAAATATTATCAGTTCTATATAAACTCTTGCAGAAAATTGAACAAGAAATAATACTTCCTAACTAATTCTTAAAAAACAGCATTAATCTGATGCCAAAGCCGAGACCAAAAAAAAAATACAAGACAGGAAAACTGAAGACCAATATTTCTTGGGAACATAGATGCAATAATCCTTAAAACTTTAGCAGATCCATTTCAACAATACATTAAAAAGATAATACATTGTGACCAAGGGTGGTTTACTTCAGGAATGCAGGGCTGGCTTAATATTAGAAACCAATGTAATCTCTACCATGTTTATAGGCTAAAAAAGAAAAACTGTATGATCATTTTAGTAAGTGTAAAAAAGGCATTCAGTTAACTCCAAAATCTACTCCTGACAAAAACTGTCAGCAAACTGAGAATCGAAGGGAACTTCATCAACCTGATAAAAGACATCCATGAAAAACCTCTATTTAACATACTCAAGGTTAAAGACTAATAATTTTCCTCTAGCAGGAACAAGTCAAGAATGTCTGCTTTCACCACTTCTATTAAACATTGTCCTGAAGAGTCTAGTCAGTCAATAAGACAAAAATGAGAAACAAATGGTATATAAATTATAAATGAAGAATTACAACAGTTATTATTAGCTAACAATATAATTGTCTACCCAGAAAATCGTAGTAAGTCTACAAAAAGCTGCTAGGATTTGTATGAGTTTAACCATGTTACACTAAATAAAATCAATATGAAAATGTCAATTGTATCCCTGTATATTAGCAACATAAATCAGAAACTGAAATTTTAAAAATGGCACAATTTATCATATTAAATATGCAAAATGTAAGGATAAATCTTACGCAAATATGCAAGTCTTGGAAACTACAAAACATGCGAGAGTAATTAAAGATGACTTAAATAAATAGGGAGCTATATTATGTTCATGAATTGGAATAGTTAAGATTGTTAAGATGTCAGTTCCCCCAAATTGATTTATAGATTCAATGCAATTTCTAAATAAATCTTGTCAACTTTTGTTTATTAGAAATTGACAAGCTGATTCTAAAATTCCTATAGAAATGCAGAGAATTTAGAACAGCTGAAATAACTTTAAAAAAAAAAGGAACAAAGTTGGAGAATTTGTACTATCTGACTTCAAGTCTTCTTATGAAGACACTGTGGTATTGTTGTCAAGATGGACACGTAAATCAACGGAATAGAACAGAAAGTCCAGGAAGAAATCCACACAAGTATGGTCAATCGATTTCTGGCAAAAATGGAAAAGACAATTCAGTGGAGAAATGATGGTGTTTTGAACAAATAAAGATGGAACAACTGAACATTTATATGCAAAGATATGAATTTTTATTCATAGCTCACACCACATTCAAAAAAAGTTAAGTTAAATGGATTGTAGACTGAAATGTAAAGCCAAAAACTACGAAATTTCTAGAAGAAAACACAGAAGAATATCTGTGGTTTCTTGAATAAGGCAAAATTTCTTATAAATAACATCAACAGAAGGATCTATAAAAGAAAAAAGTTCTAAATTAGACTTCAACAAAATTAAAACCTTTCATTCTTAGGGAAACAGTGTTAGGACATTGAAAAGACACGCTACAGACTAAGAGAAAATATGTGCATATCATATATCTGATAAAGCACTTGTATCCGGGGGCACCTGAGTGTCTCAGTCAGTTGAACATATGACTCTTGATTTCGGCTCAAGTCATGATCCCAGAGTCATGGGATTGAGTTGCACGTCAGACTCCGTCCTAAGTGTGAAGCCTGCTTAAGATTCTTTTTTTCTCTCTCTCTCTCTCTGCCCCTCTCCTCTGCTTGTACACATGATCTCTCTCTCTAAAAAAAAAAAAAAAATGCACTTTATCCATCATAAATAAAAGACTTTCAGAACTCACTAAGAAGAAAATGAAAACTCAATAAAAAACTGGCAAAAGATGTGAGCAAATAATTCACCAAAGAAGATACAGGGCTGACAAGCACATGAAATGTTGCTCAACATCATTAGTCATTAGAGAGATGCCAAGGAACAAAACAAAGTACCACATACATCTGTGAAAATGGTTTCACTTTTCAAAACTGACCATCGTAAGTGTTGATAAGAATGTGAAATAACTTGAACTCTCACACACTTATGATGGGAGTGTAAAGTGGCAGATGGTTTGGCAGGGCGCCTGGGTGGCTCCATCAGTTAAGCATCTGACTCTTGATTTCAGTTCAGGTCATGATCTTGCAGTTTGTGAATTCAAGCCCTGCATCAGGCTCTGCATTGACAGACAGTGTGGAGCCTGCTTGGGACTCTCTCTCTCCCTCTCTCTCTGCCTCTCCTGCTCACTCTCTCTCTCTCAAAAATAAATACATAAACGTTAAAAAATTAAAAAAATAAAGAATGGCTTGGCAATTTTTTCAAAAGTTAAATATACAGACTCTTAGGTATTTACCCAAGATAAATAAAATCGTATACCCACACAAACACTTGTACACAAATGGCCATAGTAACTTTATTTGTAATAGCCCCAAACCAGAAACAATCAAAATATCCATTACCAGGTGAGTGGACGAGCACGCTGTGGTACGTCCATGCAGTAGAATCCTAGTCATGCTAATAAGAAGGAATATGGTATTGATACACATAACAGTGTGGATGAATCTTATGATTATAAGGTGGCATGAAAGAAGCTAGAAAAAAGAGAGATTATACTATGATATTCAATTCACATAACTTTCTAGGAAATGCAATCTAATTTATAGTGACAGAAAGCAGATTGGTGGGCGCCTGGAAATAGGAGTGGGGAAAAGAAAGGGTCAGAGAGGGACAGGAGGGAGAAACTACAAAAGAATGCAAGGGAACTTTTTGGATGGATATGTTCATTATCTTGATGTGGTGATGGTTTCACAGATGTACACATATGTCAAACTTATGTAATTTTACATTATAAACCTGTCCAGTTGAACATGTCAATTATATCTCAATTAAATTGCTTGAAACAAAAGCTATGATATAGGAACTCAGTCAGGGTTTAAGGAAGGCACTGATATTTCTAGAACTAGAGACTTTAATCATTGAAACCATATAAACATTAAAATATCTAATAGCCATTATAAGTAATTAAAGACAACCAAATATGGGAATCCATTGAAAAATAGTCAAGTTGGAAAATAAATACACTTGTAAAGCATATGGATGAAAGTATTGTCTCTGTGTACAAGATTTGTGCATTCCAAAATTGTTGCCATCTGCTAACTTATAATTTATTTCTGTGGGAAGGGATGATAAAACAAATCTTGAATGATCTGGTAGTACAACAAATGTCATCAAAATTGGTTAAATCTTTTGAAAATTATCAAGGGACAAATAAATCTGAAATGCCATTGGCCAGTCATGGTAATATGATCACTGATAGAAACAATGATAAAAATGAAGGTTTTTTTTTTCTCTTAAAGAATACATAAAAAAAGGTCATAATAAATTTCAGAAACAATTTTAGAGCATCTGGATTTTAAGCAATGGATTTTTTAAAAACACTCCAAAGTCCTAAATAGAGTTGGCACTCAAAATATTTTTTGAATGAATGAATATGAATATGATCATTGCAGATTGAGTTTTGGGTCTGGATTCTTTTTAATGTTGCAATTCACATTGAAACTAAAAAATAACTTGGCTCATGTGAATGGAAATTACCACTGTGTTTGCCTTTTGCGAGATCCTTCTGTCTTCCCATGGTATCTTCAGAGCCCATAATAGTGTGTGATACTTGATAGGTCTCAATTATTTATTGTTAAATAAATTAAAAGATTTTAGTGATTGTAAATAGTTCTACCATTGTCTCCTGCACTTTGATAACTTGACTCTGAGAGACCACTTCACTTTTTTCTCCCCTTCCTCCACAAATTCCTCTACTCCACCCCCACCCCAATAAAAGCTTTCTTGCCATGCCTGGTTTGTTCATCATTTTGATATGCTCTTCTGGGAAGCTGACAGCCTTCAGGTATTGTTAAATGAGGATCTTGAAATTTGAAACACAAACTGATAGATGTCTTGTGTAGTTAGCACTGGTGGCCTTTTCTGTGAAGACCCAGAGATGATTAAAAGCTTATAATAATGGAAGCTGAAACCAAGAGAAAGGACACTCATTGCTGCAAATATTTTAGATTTTCTTTTCACAAACTACATGGAAAAGAATGGGTGTTTATCTCTTTTTCTGGTTATACAGTATAAGGAACACAGTTTAATCCATCACACTGATTTTTGCCTTGAAGAAATTATGAAGTTGTACCTAAATCTCTAAAGGCTTTCTTATTTGAGCAAAGATCGATATGGCATTTGGTTGACTTATTTCATTTCCAACATTAAAAAAAAAAACAAAAAACCTCACCCCAAACAGATTTTCCTTTTAACACATCCTCATTATTTAAATAATTAAGCCAATACTAAAAATTTATTGAAATAGATTTTCAACAGTAACAGATGCCCCCAAACTCCCTATTAGGCTCTCTATTGTATTTGGCTTTCTTAGAAAGACAGCTTTTTAATTTCAGAAAATAATAGTACCCCTGAGGTTTAACCAAATTAAACAAAAAAAATCTGTGCTGAGAATGTAAATGGCTTCACCTATTAAACTTGAGTTTGTTTGAATCACACAATCAATGCACGAGTTACAGTGCATATGCACAAGCCAGCTACCACACAGCTTCTCAAGGACACGCTAGCCATGTGTTACATAAAGAGACCAGTAAGATGGAAAGAAAATTGTTTAAATGGCTGATGAACGCGGTGATTGTTGGTGCAGATTTCCTGATCTTATTGCGTATATACTGTATCAGTCAACTGGAGCCACCATAGCAAAATACCATAAACTGGGAGGCTTAAGCAACAGAATAGTCTTCTCTCGCTGTGTCTTCACACAGCACAGAGACTCTGGTGTCTCTTCATCTTTTTGTAGGGATATTATTCCCACCATGGAGTCTCCACTCTCATGACTTCATTTAAAACCCCCTTCAGTAAAATCCCCCAAAGGTCCCACCTTCAAATACCATTCCATTGGGAGTTAAGACTTCCAACATGTGAATATCAGAGAGAAACAAACATTTAGTCTGTAAGATTCCTCCCTGATCCCTCCATATTTATGTCCTTCTCACATGCAAAATACAGTCATTTTATCCCAACAGGTTAAAAAGCCTTAAATTATTCCAACATCAACTCTGAAGTGTGAAAGTCCAAAGTCTCACCTAAATATCATCTAAATCAGCTACGAGCAAGACTTGAGACAAGATATAGTTCATCCTGAGGCAAAATTCCTTTTCAGCTGTAAACCTGTGAAAACAGACAAGTTATATACTTCCAAAATACAATGATGGGGCAAGCATAGGGTAGATAATCCCATTTCAGAAGGGAAAAATAGGAAAGAAGGAAGGAGTGATGGTCCCCAAGCAAATCCTAAATGTAGAAAGGAGAATTTCATTAGATCTTAAGGCTTAAGAATAACCGTCTTTGGTTTGATGCTGCCTTCCAGACCCCCGGGGACAACAGTCCTGTCTCCACAACTTCTGGTGCAGGTCCTGCCCCCAAATCTCCAGGTGGTTCCATCTCCAAGTTCCTCCCCCAAGAGTCTGGGTGATTGTCATCTGAAAGCAAAGCAATGTCCCACTCTCAGCTACCTGAAACTGAGGAGGAAGCCTTAATGATGTCTGGATTGCCTTCAGAGTCTTCCCTTGTCTTGAAGAACAGTGCATGTGCCCAGCTGACTAGTTCCGTGGCCCCATCCCATAAGATGTAAGGAGTCCAAGAGCCTTTCTTCATTTTGTCCATCTCTGTCCCCTTCAGCTCAAACTGGCAGTGTCTCTGTTCATATAATCCCGTAATCTATTTTGAGACTTGGTCCTGCCACAGCCTTGGTATTCTCTCCCAAATACTCCTGCTCTGTTTTGCAATGTGGACAGTCTGAGGAATTTTGAAATCTTTAAATTGTGCCTTGTTTTCACTTAAAAATTCCTTCTCATTCCTCCCTTCTTATATTTACCATAAACAGTCAGGAGGAACCAACTTGCTCCTTCAACACTTCGCTTAGAAATATCTTCAGCTAAATATCCAGTTTATCAGCCACAAGTTCTATCTTCCATAAAACACTAGAACCTGAACATAATTCAGCCAATTTGTTTTGTCACTTTATGGCAAGGACCATCTTTCCTTCAGTGTCCACTACATGTTCCTCATTTCCATTTGACATTTCTACCAACATTCTGTTCATGGTTATTTATGTATTCTCTGAGGGGTTGGAAGCTTTCTATCCAGCTGTCCTCTTTACTTTCTAGATAATAGGCACTCAGGCTGGAGGTTCAACTTGAGTTGTGGTTTATCCAGTCATGGGATGAGACTCTGCATTTGATTTCAGGCAATCTTAGCACTGCCCCTATGGGAGACGAGGAGCTCCTTTAGGACACACCTGGAAAATTTCCGGTCATTTATGTGGTGCTCGAGCTTGGAATTAGAATCCCTGAGCTCATCCTTTTCTTTTACTACTCTGTCCAGAAACATTAGGAACAACCAGCCAACCTCATTATCTTTGTCAGGGTTCCAAAAAGGTTCAAAAGTAACATATACTATCATCTAGATCCTTATTTCTTATAAGTGGTTGATGAAAAGTATACAGTGGATACATTTAAGTATGACTAGCAGTGCTCTCTTCACTATTGGAAATAGAGTCAATAGCATTTTAAAAATCTAATCAGTTTGGAGAGATATTTCTAGAAACCTCAGGGCCAATTTAGAAAGTCATCCTTAAAATTCTGTTTTTCTAGAACCATTCTTGGTACCAAAATCTGTATTAGTCTGGGATCTCCAGAGAAACAGCATTTGCATATATATATATATATATATATATATACACACACACACACACACACACACACACACACACATATATATGGAATGCATACATATATATATATCTCCTATATATAATATCTATCTATATATATATATATATATATATATAGAGAGAGAGAGAGAGAGAGAGAGAATTGGCTCATGTCATTAAGGAGGCTGAAAAGCTCAAGATATGCAATTGGCAAGCTAGAGACTTAGGTGGAGAGCCAATGGGTCCAGAAGAATCAGGAGAGCCAACAGTGTTAGTTCCTGTCTGAGTCTGAGTCTAAAGACAGAGGAAGACTGATATCACAGCTTGAGGACATTCAGGTAGGGGGGAGGGAGAGACAGAGACAGAGATGGAGACAGAGACAGAGAGAAACAGAGAAAGAAAGAAAGAAATGACGGAGGGATGGAGGAAGGGAGGAAGGAAGGAGGGAAGGAAGGAAGAAAAAGAATTATTACTCAGATTTTAATCTATTCAGTCATTCAACTGATTGGATGAGGCCCACTCACCCTAGGTAGGACAATCTATTTTACCTAGTCTACTGATTCACATGTTACTCTCACCCAGAAACACCCTCAGACACACCAGAAACGCTTAAGCAAATATCTAGGTACTCTGAGGCCTATTCAACTTGATACATAAAATTAACCATCACATTTACCAATTAGGGAGTATCACCTGGATTCCATAGTTGGGGTAAACCAAGAGCTCAGTCTAACAAAGTGAAAGGAGGTGTGCTTCTCCAACAGCTGTTCTCATGTGTCAGCTGAAGTTATAGATGGGAGTAGCTGTGCCTGGGCCCATGTGTGTCTCAGTGACAAAGCCAGCTCAGATCAAATAGCAGGAAGAAAAAAACTCATCAGTGACTCCTTTTGATTTCAGGATAACAACTTGATCCTCTTGTGGAAAGTGATGTTGGTTGTAGTTGTTTACTAACCATTAGTGGGGTGCCTTAGGAGAGACCCCATCCTCAAATGCTGCTCTTCAATGGGCTTGAAGCAGCTCTGACAAACAGGCTTGACACCAGCCCTTTTAGAAGATTGATCCTAGCCGAGAATGGAGCAGGATTCCTTTTGGTCAATGATTTTGAACAAAACCATTGAGTTCATTGAGTTAATAACTAAACAACACACACACACACACACACACACACACACACACCCTTTTCCTTTAATCAGTCCTTGTATGTACAGATTCTAAATCAAAGAAAAACAAGTACAGTTTTCTATTGTTTACTCATCAAAGCAAGATTCTCATTGTCTTTTTAATGTATCTTCCATTGGGACCATTGTTTTGTTTAATTATTGGCTCATCATATGGACTTAACACCCATTATAAAGCCTTATTTCAAAGTGTTTTGACCCTTCCTTTTTTTTCAGGGCGGTGGTGATAAAATTTTTATTGAATTATATGTGTGAAAGAGTATACAAATCATAAGATTGGCTTGGTGTATTTTCATAAAGTGAACATATCTGTCTAACCGCCACCCGATTCAAGAAATACAACATGACTTTAGCCCCCTCTTAGTTCTTAAACCAAAGGTAAACTATTAGTTAGGTTTGCCTAAATTTATACTTTACATAAATAGAATAATACAGTATGTAGTACCTAGGTGTTGCGTCTTTCAATCTACAGTCTACATGCCAGATTTATCTGTGTTGTTGAATGTAGTTGTACTGCTTACATTTTCAGTGCTATATAGTATTCCATTGTACAAGTGTGCAGCCAAGTTACTTATTGTTCATTGCTGGATGCTTGGGTTATTTCTAGTTTTTGGAAATTGTGAATAGTGCTCTTGTGAACATCATAATACATTTGTTTTGGTGAACACACGATGTGATTTTGTGAGGTATATATCTAAGAGTGGATTCCTAGATCACAGTATATGGGTATGTGCAGTATAGGAGATATCAGCAGTTTCCTACAGTGGTTGTACCAGTATATACTCCCAACAGCTATATGTGAGAATTCCAGTTGTTCTGAATCTTATCCTTGGTGCTGTTATTCGTTTTAATTTTAAACAATTTGGTGAATATGCAGTGGTATGCTATTGGATTTTTAATCTGTATTTCTCTGATGATTAACGAGGTTAGTCACCTTTTTATATGTGTATTGACCAATTGGATACTGTCTGGGGAAACAGATGAGTTATCTGTTTGTAGTTGGTTTAGGAAGATGATGAGTGGATCTTAACTTTGATCATGTGCAATGTATAGCTTTTTTGTAATTATGTATATTCATTTTCTAGGTGACAGAAATATGATCTTTAACTGTGAGCACACTAGTAGAGTATATTTGGATAATCGCCCTGTTTTTAAGTAAATGGATTATTGTTTATGGAATGGTGATGTCCTCACTAGTTCCTGTCCGTTTATTAAAATAAAGATTCCCGGTAACAGTCAAGGGCTCACTTTTGACACAGGTTGATTTTTAGGACTTTGTAAGAACATACATAGTAGCCCATATAGTGGTCATGGCAATAGTGGCTGCTATCAGCTGAATTGTGTCACCCTCCACCCCCACCCATTCATATGTTGGAGTTGTAATCCTCAGTACCCCAGAATGTGACTGTATTTGGAGATGGGGCCTTTAGGGAGGTAATTAAGGTAAAAAATGAAGTCATTATGGTGAGCAGTAATATAATATAACTGGAGTCCTTATAAAAAGAGGAAATTTGGACTCAGGAATTCACAGGGTGAAGATCATGTGAGTATAAAGAGAAGACAGCTACCTAAATACGAACCAAGGAGACAGGTCTCAGAAGAAATTAAACCTGACAGCACCTTGATCTTGGACTTTTAACTTCTATGACTGAGGTGATAAATTTTTGTTTTTTTAAGCCACCCAGTTTGTGGTACTTTGCTATGGCAGCCTAGGAAATGAATATACTGACCAAACACTAAGAATCCATCCTAGGAACTCTAAACCATTGAACTTGAGGGGTAGAAGATCTGGCCAAACACTTAAAACATTCAGGCTCCATTCTTCTGAGATAAAGCAATTTTGATACTTCAAAGAAGTCTCAGGCAGGGGTATTCAATTTGATCTTCCAACTACCTAAACAATATCCTTTCTGTGACTATGTGGTTCTCCCATATTTAATAGGATATGCTATTCCCTTTCCTTTTTTCTCTTTCTTCTTGGAGACCTTCCCTCTACTTTTAAATGCCAAAACACAAAATCATTTCTCAAGTTGGGCCACTTAAAGCTGCTCCCGGCTGGAGAGCAATGCCAGTATCCTTACCAACAGAGCTCAGCCACTCTTCTAAGTATGTGGACCTTCTAAGTATGGTGCGCTGTGGCAAGTTGTATTATGGCTCATTCAATCCACCCACTGGGTTTTGTTTGCCAGACACTGTATAGTGGGAAAGGGAGGCTGACATGAATGGACCAGTACACCCACCCTTATAGAGGCAAACTGTTCAAGTACCTTGACATAATCTGATGACGGTAAGTGGGAAGGGTCCCTGAATTACTTAGCAGGAAACTTGGAGGAAGCATTTGGTGGTAGATATTGAGAGATGTCCTTCCTCTGTACCCAAATACCTATATATGCTTGCCTTTGTAGTCCCTACAGTCCCCGAGGTGTCTGCCTTCTGACAATGCACCAGGATAAGAGAAAGTCTTAAAGAAAAACAGACGAATAAATCTTCCCATGCAACCAGGATCCTATAGTTCTTTCTGGATCCCTCTGGGTTTTGTAATGTAAGAAGTTCTCCACAGCGTCCAGGCACTTAGCACAGAACAAAGGAACACATTCTTTGCTCCCAATGCACGCACTCTACAATTTAGAGAAAATGGGAACACATCAAACAAGGACCTGGGAAGAGGCTGGGACTGGGCTGGCGGTGGGGAGAGTGGGAGGCAGCGTCCTAGGAGCAAGCGCTTTATGCGCAGTCTGGGGCCAAGCGGGAGTGGGGAGGCAGCCTGTAATTTTTTTTTAACTTTGGAAAAGGATCAGGAGCTATTTTTTGGTTTGTGAGCTTTGCTCTTATTTAAGTTTGCCCTCAGAGGGCTGGTGGTGTGGGTGGATGGTATTGTTCGATTAAAAAATGGGGCAGCGGTTGGTGAGTGGTTAATTTAAGAGGGAATCATTGGTCTGACAGAACAACCCATGTGTCCTGTCCTGGGTGTGCGGGGGAACTGGAGCCAGCACTGCAGTTATTGTTTGAGTTGGCTCCGTGTAGCAGGTATTAGTGCAGAAGACACAGATGTCAAGAGGGTAAAGCAAATGAACCAAAGTTAAGCTGAGGGCAGATTTGGGTGTTGAATTTAGCTTAGCTCAGGCTGTGCACCTTCCACCAAAGAGTGGTTTTTGTTTATGCGTTATGATTGATTTGTAATGCTGAAGAGAAGAGATTCAATGGTGTCCAGCTGAGAAAGGAAGACAATGCACTTGTGGCCCCACCGCAGGAGTCTGTGACTGGGCCCAGGTTTCCTTGGGTTGTTCCCCTGGAGCCATTCCCTTCTGATGTGGCAGCCAGGTCGCAAAGGCACTTCTGCTTATCATGACAGGAAAAAGTGAGGCAGCAGTAATGGGGAAAGTAGAATCTTCTTTCCTCTTGGCTTTTAAATTTCAACAGAGTAGGCTCTTAGGGTGACATAAAAAATTAACGTGAAAGTTCTCTTCTGCATCTTAGGCAATGGAATACATTTGGGGCAATGAAAATCATATGAGAATAAAGCTTTCCTTTCTTTCTTTCCACTAGAAAAAAAACATCTTGGACCAAGGGAGTGTAGAGAAAGAGAGAGAGGAAGATGTGAAGGAAGGGAGGCTTGTAATATTCTAAACAAGAGCATGGTCCCTAGGTGACCCCAAGCAGAGGAGTGCCATCAATATGGAAAGATCACCAGCCTTCACTGGATCCAACACTATCAGTTGCCAGCATCGGGCCCACGTGGGAACTAAGAAGCACCTGAGAGCAATAGCACAAAACGATCACACTTCTCACTGGCTTCTGGTGGGGATCTCACTTAGACAGTGTTCACAACTCATTTTGACATCACTCCAGTAGGAGTGTCACATGTATGGGTCCGAGTTTTTCCCTTCAACCTTCATTGGACTTAGCCTGCATGTAAAATCTCTGCTTCCATTTTCTGCAGATGGAGGGTGGATCCTAGATATGTAGAGCGGGTTGTGGTGGAGGAATAAGAGCCCCTCTCTTGGGAGTGGGTGGGTCAAGAGGAACCAACTTCAAAGTTCAAGTTAGGTCTTGCTCCCATTCTGTGTCATCTGCCTCAGCGTGACGGAGTCTCCATAGGTGCCTTCTAAGGAGCTGTGTCTCCCCAGGTACAAGAATAGATAGACATCCATCTTGCAGAGACATCCACTCATTCATCCCCATTGTCCTTGCTGGGGCAGCGCAAGACTGCAGCTCAAGCTAGCTTTCTGGCATAAGTGCTTCAGTATTTTGAGTACTTAAAATTCCATCTGTGCAATTCAAGGTCAACTCAGCAGTCCCAGGGCTTAGGCTTGGAAGAATGAAATGTTCCTCCATTATCTGTCCCAGACCTGGGACTTGTCAACAAATCTGGGTGATCTCACTATCTTCGCCCATACATATGGGAGATTAAGCCAGAAGATGCTAGAGAAGCCCAGCTAGGCCCTGACTAGACACAGAAGCCCCCTGGGACAGGGTGAACTCCACTTGCCAGAAATGGACAAAGTTATTGGTCACACAACCAGGGATAGTGTCAAAGCTGGTGAATTTCGGGGCACCTGGGTGACTCAGTCAGTTGGGCAGCCGACTTCGGCTCAGGTCATGATCTCACAGTTTGTGGGTTCGAGCCCCACATCGGGCTCTGTGCTGACAGCTAGGAGCCTAGAGCCTGCTTTGGATTCTGCCCCTCTCCCACTCATGCCCTGTCTGTCTCTCTCTCAAAAATAAACGTTAAAATAAAACAAAAATAATTATAAAAGCTGGTGGCTTTGTAGGAACCCAGGACAAAACATCAGTTTTCCTTGTGTTAGAAAGTAAACCATTGGCTCCAAATGCTATTGGTCAGGCCAAGTCACTAAACCGGAGTAAAATGCCTAAACCCTAATTACAGTTTCAACCTCCACCAGAAATGTAAGTCCTACCCCGTCGATTAGGAATTTTCTGATAAGCAGCAATGAGGTAGGCCGTCATCTGGGCCTTTCTATTCCCCCAAAGGAAGATGAGGTAATTCACCAAATAAGACCCTCTTCTCTTCCAGGAAGGTGACCTTGAAGGAAACAATCTTCTCTTCTCTTTGCCTTCTTGCTCCACCCTCCCTCCTGTAAAAACCTCCCATTTTGGACAATTCTGATTTCCCTCCCATTTGCTAGATGGGATGTTGCTGGATTCATGACTCTTTTAATAAAGCCAATTAGATCTTCACGTATTTACTCACTTGAATTTTTGTGTTTTTTTTAACCCTTGTTATGGAGTGATGTCCTGGAATTCAGAGCGCTTGGGTAAGAGATGGGTGTCCGGGGGGCCTGGAGATGTGCCACCCACATCCCCATTCAAGGGAGGATGTGTATCAGCAAACAGTGCTCAGCTCCCAGCTCCTTGTGGGTCTGCCTCAGCTGCAGACAGCTACCTTGCCTGAGAGATGGGCCATATTGCAGGTGACGGAGACAGGAGTATAAAGGCCATCCCAGCCTGCAATGACTCTGAGACCAACTAACTAGACTTGAACCAGACCACCCAGGTAAAGGGAACATTTTCCCACAAGGCTGATCTCACTTCAGACACAAGCCACAAGTTTGGGGGTCCCAGGCCACCTTGACTGCACTAACCCTTCAGGTTTGATAATGTGTTAGAGGAACTCACAGAACTTAGGAAAACTCTATACTGCTGATGACAACTTTATTATAGGAGCAAAAAGGATGCAAATCAGGGCCAGCCACACAGAGACAAATAGGGCAAGGTCTAGAAGGGTCCTATATGTGAAGCTTCCTTGTCCTTAGGACGTCTTCTTCTGCACATCAGTTTGGGACAAGACACCGAGGTAACCAGGGAAGCTCGTCCCAGCTTTTATGTCCATCATTTTTATCAGGGTTTCATTATGTAGACACAGTTGACTGAATCACTTGCCTTGTGACTTGATCTCCAGGCCTCCTCTATTCCCCCAAAGGTCAGGCTGATTCATGTAGAGCAAAACCCTAACTCTCCAATCACATGGTTGGTCTGTCTGGTGTGACCAGCCCTCATCCTCAGTCACCTCATTCCCATAAATCAGGTGTGGCCTAGGGGCCCTGCGAGAATAACAAACACATTCTAACCCCAGGAGAAATTCCAAGGTTTAGAGGCTCACTCCTAGGAGGAGGGAACAAGGGTCAACCAAGTTCTTTATACACACAGTCCAATGCAGGACCACTGTCATGGGCTTCTTCCACTCCAGGATCTCGACAGGGGTGGCTGAGGCCACTGGGGCTGTCACAGTTCTTCTTCTTTCCAATCCCTTCACAGGTACTGCTCTGTGGGTACTCTCTGTCCTAAGTGTCCGACGCATCAAACTGTCTCGTGTCAGCCTCTGAGAGGTCCTGAATTGTGGCAGTTGGTTCTAGCGTGGCACAAGAAAGCAAAAGATATGATGGTGCATTGGCACTAGATCACAGCCATCCAACTGAGCACTAGGATTTCGTCACTGATTGCAGCTAGAACACAGATAGGCATGGAGCACAAGGTGGCTGTCCAGTTATGAAACCTTCCACCCATGGTGAGCTGGGGTAACCCGGAAAGGAAGGTATGGGTGTTATGTATCAGGAGTTTCAATGGAAAGAGGAAATAATAACAGTACCGGGATTGGTTGGTGATTGCCAGATTCTACCTACTCTCTAGAAAACTATAAGAAAAGAAAGGACAAGTGTGACAGCCAGAGGCCATCCTTGGTATTTTATAAAGAGGTCTCATCTCCTGTAGTTGGAACACAGGGAGAGCTAAGGCTCTGGCCTGGGATTCTTCTTCTCCTTCTCCTTCTCCTTCTCCTTGTCCTTCTCCTTGTCCTTCTCCTTCTTCTTCTAAATAAAGGAAGAGATTTTATTTCATTTATTTATTTTTTAAGTAAACTCTTCCCCTAACATGGGGCTCAAACTCACGACTCCAAGATCAAGAGTGGCATGCTCTTCCGACTGAGCCAACCAGGCACCCCTCTGGCCCAAGATTTAATCATCAGAATCCTGGGCTCCAAAGAAGCTACACTCCAACAAAGCAGTTCAGCTCCGCCAAGGTCAGGGCCGTGGCTGGGAGAGAATGGGACCCTGACACATGGATGGGATGACTGGGATTATGCTCCTGAAAATCTTGAATGCGTAGATTCCCTCAAGCGCTCAGAGCCTGCAGAAGTGACTTATCCCTCCTGGAAGAGCCAGGGACACTCACTGTTCTAGAGGCTTATCCACCAGCACAGGGTCAGATATAACAATATGTCAAACTGGGGGACGCACCTTAACATCAAAAGAGATGTTAAGGAGCAGACCGGGTGAGCACCGTCCAGTGGTGATATCACAGACCCACCACGCCAGAGTAGCTGGTGATGAGGGAGCATAAGGCGAGCTGATAGGCTGCAACCTGCAGGTGGGGTGTGTGTAATATTCCTCTGCACTCCTGGTTGCCCAAGAACAAAGGAAAGGGGTAAACAAAGGGTTAGCTGATAGATCGTAGTCCTGCAGGACCTAAGTCTCCATCGCCCTTCCATAGTGATGTAGGCAACAAAGGCAGAAGGAAATGGCAGATAGAACTAAATTTCTTTATAACCCGCAGCCCACTGACAGATACTTGAGGCTGGCAGAGTAAAATGTTTCTCCAGGAACTCCCTACTGTCTTAACGTTAATGCTTTGCTAGAGGGAAAACCACCTTCCCTTGACAATAGCTAGGCTTCCACTATCCTGAGAGTCTTCTTTAGCACATGAAAATCTCACTGGAAACTTCTGCTGGCTGTTACCTCCCCCAACTCCATTGTATAAAACCAATCTCTCCTCTTGGTCTGGCGGTAGCTCTTGCAGCCCACGGGCCCTGTCCCCGTGCTTTAATAAGATCACCTTTTTGCACCAAAGACTTCTTCAACAATTCTTTCCTGGTCGTCAGCTCTGGACCGCGCGAGCCCCACTGTCACCCCCCAAAACACTCATCAGCTGGCACGGTCAAGGTTTGGAGGAGCCTGCTTCCAGGCAAGACGTGGTGAGGATGGAGTGTCGTCTCTGGCTGCCGTCCACACTTTGAACCAAAAAACCTTATACAATTCTGTGTCTCCCATAAGAATACAAGAGTCACGAACCCAGGGAGGAGAAGCTGCATGTTCCTGATTCCCATCATGCCCAGTGACTAACTAGGAAAGTGTTTCCCATCCTGTGACTGTGAGCTCTACAGGGTTAATGTGATTGTCCCACAGGGAAGACTTCCGGCAGGGGACACAGCAACAAGATTGCCATTGAACTGCAAGCTTCAGCTGCTGTCTGAGCGCCGTGAGGTCCCGTGTTTAAGACCAGCAGGCGGAGGGACTTAGCATCTTGGCAGAGGGCACAGGCCATCAGTGCCAGGAGGCAGGGCTGCTGTCACGCAGTGACATGGTGGGGGCTGGCAGGTCCCAGGTCCCAGGGATACTCCTTAGCCCAAATTTGACAGCAAATGGACAGCGGCAGCCACCGGGCCTGAGAGGGGCCGGAGAGCCGAGGCTGAGACAGGTCACGCCTCCAGGCAATCCCCCAGAATGGGCAGGGCTGTTATCTGAGCATAAGGGCAATCTAGAATGGAGAGCAAGGAGGATCCTGATGAGTATCAGCCACCACCAGAGCCTACCGGAAGCACCTGCCAGCGTCTCATGTTTGTGAGAGGGGGACTGGAGTATGGGCACAAGTTGAAACCGGCTCAGGCATCGAATCTCCCACATCTGAATGCGACTCGAAGAAAAATTCCGGTGGGATCCATGCTTCCCGAGTTACCCAAAACAGCTTGAGAAACTGGCCAGGAGACTTACTCCCCTGGCAGTTGTCCACGGGTCCACCCTCTGGACCACTGGCTTCTAGGAGCACTGGATGAGGTCTTCATTATGCTGCACAGTCACCTCGGGGGCCAGGACAAGGCCAGTTCCCAGTAGCATGAAGACCTTCAGTGGATGAAGGTGATGGTTACAGGGAAGGCTTCCTGGGAACCAGTGGACCAGCAAAGGGGTGTGGAGGAGAGAAGGGACAAAGGAGGAAACCTACTCCATTTGGGGGCCACCAAGAATTCAAGGAAGGCAGGCAGACTTGTTCTGGGCTTTTGTTAAGAGGGAGGGGTGTCAGAGAGAAGAAACTGTGGTCAGGAGACTGTGTGCAGGCAGGGGCAGTGGTAAGAAAGGCACTGATAAGGCCAGTAGAAGAGAAAGAGCAGGAAACTGGACCAAGGTGTGGGTGAGGGGGAGCAGGAGAAAGATAGTAGCTGAGGACCATAGGTGGTGGTGGGGTGCCTGGAGGGCCTGAGCTGTGCCCAAGGTGGCCTGCAGGGGGTCAGCTATGTCCTCTGCAGCCCCCACATCTCACCCCTACCCTCTGGCTGTTGCTTATACCTGCTGGCCTGGTTACTCTCCAAATGATCTCATGCCTGCTCTTCTCTCCAACTTCTCAGGGTCCTGTGAGCATCCCCTTGTGCCCAGGCCTTTGCCTTCTGCCCCTTTTCTATGTGCTCACTTCTCAGTGGGGGGTGCGGGGTGGGGCTCAGAAACACCTGGAGGAGCCCCATCCCAGCCCCCCATCTGCAGACCTGTCTTTGTCTCCATGCCTGGTCCGCGATTCCAACCAAAGAGACAGACCTCTCTTGGAACTCCAGCATCTTGAAATCAAACTCATCTTTGTCTCCAAAATGAACCCTTTTAGACTCTCATCTCCCATTAGTGTTTCAGCCTCTCAAGATAGAAGCCTTGGCTCTTGACTTCTCTCCTTTTTTTTTTTTTTTTTTTTTTTTTTTTTTTTTTTTTTAGACCAATGCCTCATCCAAACTGTCACAAACATCCTGCAATCCTGCAGCTTCTTTATTTTTCTTGGCATTTTTTATTCCCTCTTATCCCAGGCACACCGTGCCCTGGGTTGCCTGCCCTAAACACAATCCCTCTCCCCCTTTCTTCATCCCCATGCCCTATGGAATCTGCCAGAATCTCAGGGAGTGGATCCTAGGAATCTATTTCCAATAACCTTCCAGGTAATCACTTTGCCTTCCACTGGTCAAGACTGAATATAGTATATTGTCAGAGTAGATTAGATGGTGGTCCTGTGACAAATGAATCCTCAAATTCCAGGGGCTTAGCAGAATACATCACTACTTGTTTGCACACATTCTCTTTTGGGTAGGGCAGTTTTCTCCTTTTGTAGCTCCACCTTCTGGAGCATGTGGCCCCCAAGATGCTGAGACGCGGGAGGAAAGAGCTGAAAGGATGTTCCTAAGGGACAGGCCTGGAATTGGCTAGAACTTAGTTATGAGATGCTCAACTGAGTTGCAAGGAAGGCTGGGAAATGCCTGTGAAGTTCCCAGGAAAAATGGTCTTTGCAACAGCTGGTCTCCAGGGCTTGTCGGGTTTCTTCCCCTCCATGAATATGGTTGTTCCCAAGTCCCTGTCAGCCCTTGTGGTGGAAGTGGCTGTTTCACAGGTGTCCTGCAATGCTGCCACCTGCACCAACCCTAACGAGTCCCTGCTCTTCGAGCTGAGAAATAGGACTTAGCATTCTCCTCGAGCAGCCCCGGGGCCCGCCTCCACCCACCTCACGCTTGCTTATTAGAGGGGTCTCCTTGTTCTCTGTTTCAGCTGCTTGGTTTATTCCAGGATGCTCAGAATTTCCTCCTCAAGTTCCCTGCAATTTTCAGTGGAGGAAAAGAACAGAACCTTCTAGAAGCTTCCTTGAAGGAAGATCATCTTATACTGACTGCAGCTCTGGAAGTTGAATGGAGACGAAACAAAGCAAGGCTTGGAAGGTGGAGCAAATGTTGAGGAATAAACAATTATTTCTGAACTATTTTCTCCACCTTGGCTATTGAAGTAAAATAGTTTCCAAATACCCAGAATAATTTAATCATGCTCTTCAGAAAGGCAGCATCACGTGCCCATTAAGAGTGGGGGGATTTGTAACTCCACTGCTTGGGTTTGCATCGCAATTGGCTTCCTTCTCTCTAGTAGCCTGTCCTGGGCAAGTTGCTTTGCCTCGCTCAGCCTCAGTGTTCTCATCTGTGGAGTGGGGAAAACATTCACACTTGTCTCCTTAAATGTGCTGACTACTGAATCAGCCATCACTGTAGCTGGCTTATTGGGAAGCAAGTCCTGATCCACGTTGTCATAAAATCCTTGTCCGCACTGACGCTCAAACATCTACAGTCTTAATTTTTGGTTGATGTCTGTGAACATCGATTTCAACAACAAATTCTGGGCATTTATCCTAAATTTTATGACAAAGGAATGTTTCCGGTCGATGAGAAGGTGACCAGCCCAAGCTGGTGGGAGAAGGAAGCCCCCTGACGACTGGGAAGGGGACTCCCTCCGCATCAACCACGCACCCTTGCCAAGGGCAAACGTTTTGTGATTTTGTCAGGAGCCCGTATGAAGAGCTTCTGTGAGGGGACTCTGTCTCTCAGGCTGTCCCCATCTGCAATGTCCCCTGCTTCTGCTTCATTTGGGGTTCCTGGCTGGGTCTGCTGCTGCCCGTGCTTTTGAGAAATGGATGGGAGATAACGGCAGGGTGGGGTGGGGAGGATGCGCTGGGGTTGCAGGCACTGTTGCTGTGCCCCTTTGCTTTTTTCCTTTCTTCTCTCAGACCCTAGGTGACTGGAACAGCAAGGCAGGGTGGAATTAGGCAAATTGAGGAGGGGGTAGGCCGGATCTGTCAAATGCATTGCTTGCCAGTGGGGTGTCCATCCTTGCAGGGCAGGGCGGGCTTTTCCTTTCAGGTTTTATTCTTATATAAAGGTAACGTGGGCAGGGGGCGGGGTGTGGGGGTGTCATACATAAGCCCTAAGGGAAGAAAACCGGAGTTCTGGTAGAGCCACTGGCAGGATCTTGGAGTAAATCTTTGCCATAAAGTAAAGAAAATACTAGCTGAATTACTTTCCTTCCAAGGGCTAGGACAGAACAAAGGTATGCAGAGATCATTCCTCACAAGCCCATAAAACATGCACAGAACTTTTGGACCACCAGCTCCATACTGTGTCTTTAAAAATTTTTTTTTTTTTGTTGGGGGCACCTGGGTGGCTCAGTCGGTTGAGCGCCCGACTTCAGCTCGGGTCATGATCTCGCTCGCGAGTTCGAGCCCCGCATCGGGTTCTGTGCTGGCCGCTCGGAGCCTGGAGCCTGCTTCGGTTTTTGTGTCTCCCTCTCTCTCTGCCCCTAACCCACTCGCATTCTGTCTCTTTTTTTTGTTGTTAACTGAGGGTTGCCGGAGGGGAGGTGGGTGGGGGATGGTTTAAATGGGTGATGGGCATTAAGGACGGCACTTGTTGGGATGAACACTGGGTATTATGTGTAAGTGATGAATCACTAAATTCTATTCCTGAAATCATTATTACACTACCTGTTAACTAACTCGGATTTAAATTAAAAAAAAATACATTTTTCTTGTTGTTAATTAAAGGTGCTTCCCCATTCACCTCTATATTTTAACATTAAAGTTAGCCTAGGCCAGTTCTGCCTTCACGAATATCAGAACTTACCCAGCTTAGTTCAACTCTGCCGAATTCCAAATAGCTGCAGTATATATTTTCTCCTTTCAATTAGGTTCTCGCTTCCCATTCTGATTATTGCAAGTTATGCAAATCAAGCTAGAGAAGAGATTTAATTTAATCAACTGCGGGCCTGCTTGCACTGATTTGAATATTAGCTGTCGTCTATATGTAAATGACCGGAGAGAGGGAAACTTGTTGCTAGGCGCGGTGACCAATTCCCGATGCCATTCTTGCCGGCTAACCTCGTGCCAGATCTCAAGGTCAGGCTCAAAATCGAAGTGGTTGTGGGAGTTTGTCTGTGCTCTCTGGAGGGAGACACTCCAGCTACCAAGTCTGTGCTTGGGTGACTAAAGACCAGCTGTGTTTGTAGATATTGTCAGGAAGACCTCCATCTTGCCTGTTATTTATGGTTTCTGAGAGAAAAGATGGAAGGAGAGAGAAGGGGGCGGGGGGGGGGGGGTTGTTTCTTTTTACCAAGAATTCTCCATTCACTCAAATGAAGCCACATTCTTTGCATTCCAAACGGGGAAAGCAGCTAAGGTATCCATTCCCTGAGGGGAAAAAAGGCTGTTTGGAGCTGTTAGCAATCTAGGAGGAGAAAGAAACTCTGTCCAAATCGCACAAAGGGACCAGGAGAGAGAAACCACCCGCACAGAGTGAGTTCTCAGCAAACAGGGGACCAGAGTACAAACCCAGAAGGTTCCTTGCAGGGGGGGGAGGGGGCATCCCTCTGGCTGACCACAAACAAAATACTCATCTCTTTGATGCACTAACACTGCTTTTAGCTGGGGAGGAAGAGGCAAGGGAGGGGCGTTCCAGGGTAATAAACACACTATCTGCTCCTCTGGAAGGTGCCGGCCCAGTTTCCAGGCCCAGATGTTGTTTTGTTTTTAAAAAGCCAGAGGCATGGTCTTTGTAGGACAGCTGACCAAATCCTAGGATTGATTCTTCTTCCTCTTCACCCCTCCCCCCCCTCACGAAACTGGGTCAGGGAGAGAGTTTCATATTTTTGTCATCCTTGCTACACTGCCAGCACAGAAGTAAGATGATTGGCTGAGATTTGCAACTTAACAATTAACGTTAAATACAGGCAGCTGGCTGTGTTTTGATTAAAAGCCACAATCAAGAAATCTGGCAATCTGGAATTTGGGGTTGGCTGAAGCCTGGGTTGTTTTTTTTTTTTTTTTAACCCTATTTGCACAATTGCTAGTCTTCTGGGGCCTTTTCCTTTGCTGTCCCTACTGTTTTTCATGTTTAAAATCTTGGCAAAAAGCCTTCGAAGTCGCGCAAGGTGCCTTGGGGTCTGACACAGCCAAGGTGTGCTGTGTCGCCACCCAGTGATTTGCAATTTCTGCTGTATTTGATGGAAAAGAACACCGAAGACACGGGTCCCTTTGTTGGCACAATGCTTAATCCTTTTTCCCCCCTCTTCAATTAATTGCTCATAAATGGGAAAACAAAAACAACTCAAATCCACTCCTTTTAGTGGCAGGGCATGTCTGGAGGCTGCATTTTGTTGCTTCTAGGGCCACCTTGCGGCTGACAACTGTATTTATAATTTGGACGTCAAGGATGGACTCGTTTGGAAAATGCGGTACCCATTTGGTTAACGTGTCAATGTGTCAATGTGACTTTGGACTTCCTGGTTATAAGATACAAGTGTGATGACCCCTACTCAGTTTCCATTAGGAAAACGGTCCATAAAATACCCTACAGTAGGCAAAATGAACTGTGATGAGTATGTAAATTTATGCACCACCATGAATATATAAAGAAAATCTAGATTTTGTAGTTCATATAAAGCATCTGCGTCTCTTTACCAGTCCCCATGTGTTGGAGGCGGGGGTGGGGGGGGGTCAGGTGGGGGTGAGGGGTGGTGGGAAAGACAAGGGAGCCCCTGTTTACAAGCTGAGATTTCTTCTCTCTGCTGCCACCTCGATGACATCTGCCTATATGAGAGACTGATGTGACCTTGGGGAGGTAACGAAGGAGAACTTGAGCCCCCGGGCACCGGCCCAATCTCTTCTTGTTGTAGATGCATTGGACCATTCTCTGGGCACCTGCATGGAGTCCGCTGGAGGCAAATGACCTCTCTGGCTTTCTGGGTATCATGTTGGGAATGGCTCACAAACCACTGTGATCCACAGACCCCATGGCTCCTTCACAGTGACCTTTGGCTGGCAGAGGTTCTCTTATAACTTCTGGATCTCTCTACTAAGGAATCTTCTCAGCCTTGTACAGATCATGTATGGGCGCCAGGACACCAGTAACATGTTCTCAGGCTATCTATGTAGACATCATATCCACCACTGCTATTGCTAATCCTACTGCATTGGGGGTGGTGCCACACCAAAAGCTGCTCCCTAAAGACGTGCTTGGGGATTGTCAGGTTCCCCACCTTTATGGACCCAGACATGGGAGTGGAGAAGAGACACTGAGAACGCTGGCAATCAACCCCTTCACTCTGTTTCTAATCTCTCTCTCTATCCAGGCTCCTTCAAGGGAAGAATGTTCTTCTCCTGCATATTAGGGCTTTCCTTTCCATCACATCTTTTTTTTTTAAGTTTATTTATTTATTTTTGAGAGGGAGAGAGTGTGAGTGGGAAAGGGGCAGAGAGAGAGGGAGAGAGAAAGAATCCCAAGCAGGCTCTGCACGCACTGTTAGCACAGAGCCCAATGCGGGACTCACACTCATGGGCAGTGAGATCATGACCTGAGTGAAACCAAGAGTCAAGAGTCAGATGCTTAACTGACTGAGCCACCCAGGTGTCCCTCCATTGCATCTGTCACCTTATGGCCTGCATTCTCTATCCTATGACCTGTGGCAAACCTGTAGAACCAATTTTGCCAAGCCTGGCTTAGACACTCACAGAATTGTCAAAGCTATCAGATTTCTAGGGACTCAAAAATACAATTTTTGTAGTCAAAGCCAGAAATTCGACTCTTTATTTTTGTGCATTTTTGATGTAATTACTCTGATTCTTCTCAGAGGCAAATGGATGCTTCTGGCAGAATTGGGAGACAGCATATACTGGGAAATGCAAATCGAAAAGCACAACGATGTCTTTCAATAAAACGTCTTCATGCCATTGATGTTATTATTCATTCTACAAATGCAAACTTCTCAGTTTAGATAGTAACTTGGAAAGTAAAGTACGGGCATCAGTATTACTTCCTTTTTTTTTTTTAAGTTTATTTATTTATTTTGAGAGAGACAGAGACAGCACAAGTGGGGGAGTGGCAGAGAGAGAGAGAGAACAGAGAGAGAGAATCCCAAGCAGGCTCCTCTTGGGCACTGTTAGTGCAGAGCCAGGCATGGGGCTCACACCCATGAACCGTGAGATCATGACCTGAGCAGAAACCAAGAGTCGGATGCTTAACCCACTGAGTCGCCTAGGTGCTCCCAGTATTACTTCCTCTTAATGCTTCTCCCCTGACTTGACCAAACTCAGATCAGTTGATATTTGATTTTGCATCGACAGTCTCCTTAGGAAGCTGAAATGCAAGGAGAGTAGGAGAAGCCGGTGCATTTTAATGGGGGCCCAGGTTCCCATGGCTAAGAAGGGAATCTGCAAAACCAGTTTTCTTGACAATCCAGTCCAAACAGGGAAGGAGTATTAACTCCTTCTAAACCAAAACCTCTTTATTATGTACTCCTTTCAAAAACCTTCAAGGTTCCCCAGGGGATAAAAATTGAACCGGAAACTTTCAAGGTCCCACTCTTCCCCTCCGATGCAGCTCCCACTACCCTCTGGTAGGTTGCTTGTAGGCTGACAAACTGTTTTCTGTGCCAGGCTGGCATGCTTTGTCCCTTCCTGCTACCCTACTCTGAACATCTACTTGTTTCTTTTCTCTGCTAATGAGATTTCATTTGCCCTTCCAGGACCATTTCAAGTCCCTTCTCCTCTGTGAAACTTGCCTTAGCAAATCAGCCTCTCCCTCCTTTGCATTTCTTGAGGCCAGTGGATCTTCACCTGCGGTGAGCATCAGAATTGCCTGGCAAGCATTTTACATGCATGCTGTAGCCTCCGATTCAGAGAATCAAATTTACTTGTTCTAGGATTGGGGCTTTGTGGTTCTGAGACCATTCCTGGTTAAGAATCTGGGCTGAAGTTTAAGGTCTCTTCTGCTGCATTCTGTTTAGCCTTTAGCAGCCATGGCTTGCCCGTCAGTTATCTCTTTGTGTGTAATTAAGTGTCTGGGCTGGGTCTGACAGATCAGGCTCAGAGTAGATCAGAGCTGATGGTGCACATTGTCCCCAGAGTCCTCTGCATGTCCCGGACACAGCAGCCTTCTACCTGTTCATGGAATGCTCTAGGAATGCCAGGATGTTGCAGGACACTAAAATTCCCGGATACTTTTCCTTGGTTTGCAATGTGGGCCAGAGCAAGAGACTTTTCATACTGGTCAATTTCAGACATAGTGAGCCCTCTGGTGGTCTGTAGGATAAAACAACCAAACTCCTGAAAGAAAAATCACCAGGGAGGAAGAAGTACCGATTCATTAAACACTTCTTTGTTCAACACCTATTATGTGTCAGTGCATTGGAGGTCATGAAAACAAACAGCCCCACTATCTCCTTCGTTTCAGTGGAGGGAGGGAACAGTGTTCATGAGAGGGAACTGACAATAAAGGTGCAACTAAGCACACAAGACAATTTCAGGTCATGATGCGGGCTCTGAAGAATGACAGATGCACCAGAGGAAGAAGCCCCGGGTGAAGGAGGGAAGAGTGGGTCTCATTATGAAGGTCAAGGTAGCCCCTTGCATTATCCCCTCCAAGCCTACAGACTCACCCCTAGATTGCTGGGACTCTAATGGAGGACAGGCGGTGAAGGAAAAGACAGTGTTACTAGTCACTAAATAATGGGGCTACGAAGCCTTTCTCTAAAAGCTGGACTGAAGGTTGACAGAGACCGGTTCCCTGGAGAATATAGGCAGGGGTATGGACACAGGGCCACAGGGCATGAAGGTTGGGGGTCTGGAGGTGATTACAAGCACTGTGGGCCAACATCCGAGACCAGAAACGTGACAGCAGGTATCAGGCAACAGGCTGGTGAGCAGGGAGAACTCTGGAGCAGAGGAAATATAGAGCTGTCTGTAAAGCTGTACCTCTGAACCCACCTGCTCAGAATCCTAGCAGAAAAGATACCCTAGAAGGGGCCCTGGGCTCTCAGGCGCCCTATGCCTTCAACACTGCGACCTCCAGTAAATGTTCCCGGAAATAGTAAGTAGTCACAGCTCAATAGCCGGTGAGCAGTCCGAGTGAAAGTTCAGTGTATGAGAGTGAGTGAATGTGATGGCTTGGCTGTGCCCCCTGACCCTGAAACCCAGCCCACTGTCTCTATTGTAAGCACTCTGGGGACAAGGATTCTGTATTCAGCACCAAGCAAAGTGTCTATCATTGTAGGAAGTTGGAACCCAGCAAATACTTACTGGTTCCTACCTGACTGTTTTGACTTTGAGCTTTGTTTTTCATCTCCTATCTGAAGAAGCATTAAAGGAAAGACTGGCATGTGAATCAGATTGATTTGAATAAATCGGTGGTTGATGAAATTAAGATTTTTTTTCTTCCTGATTCTCCTGCAAGCATGATTTAGATAATTTGTAATTATATCTGAGGAGGAATTAAACAATTACGGGATACAAATGAGTTTAAAATTATGCTCTTTGGGATCAAAGGCACACAACTGCTCAATGATTGGAGACCTGCCCAAAGTTTGTTTCAGTTATCTTGTGCTGAGTAACAAGCCACCTTAAAACTTAGTTGCTTAAAACAATAATGATTTCAAAAAAACATATGCACCCCTATGTTTATTGCAGCATTGTTTACAATAGCCAAGATGTGGAAGCAGCCCAAGTGTCCACTGATGGATGAATGGAGAAAGATGATGTGGTATATATAGTCAGTGGAATATTATTCAGCCATAAAAAATGAGACCTTACATTCACAGCAGCCTGGATAGATCTAGAAGATATAATGCTAAATGAAATAGGTCAGGCAGAGAAAGACAAATACCAGATGAATTTCACTTATGTGTGGAATCTAAAAAAAAAAAAAAAACAAGACAAATAAGAGAGGGAGAAAGAAAGAAAGAAAGAAAAGGAGGAAGGAAGGAAGGAAAGAAGGAGGGGAGGAAGGGAGGAAGGAAGAAACTCTTAAATACAGAGAACAAACTAATGTTGCCAGAGGAGAGGTAGGTGGGGGGGTCAAATAGGTAAAGGAGATTAAGAAACATAAACTTCCAGATATAAAATAAACAAGTCACTTACACTTACCACGGAAACTGAGTAATGTATAGAATTTGAATCAATATGCTGTACACCTGAAGCTAATACAACATTGTATGTTAATATACCTTAATTTAATTTAATTTAATGTTTATTTATTTTTTATGTTTATTTATTTACTTTTGAGAGAGAGAGACAGAATGCAGGCAGGGGAGGGGCAGAGAGAGAGGGAGACACAGAATCTGAAGCAGGATCCAGCTGTGAGATGTCAGCACAGAGCCTGATGCAGAGATTGAACTCACGAACTGTTAGATCATGACATGAACTGAAGCTGGACACTCAGCCAACTGAGCCACCCAGGTGCCCCTATACTTCAATTCTGAAAAGCAAAACAAAGAATTACCTGAATTGTAAGGTA
The DNA here is from genome assembly GCF_027475565.1 of Acinonyx jubatus. Classification (NCBI taxonomy): domain Eukaryota; kingdom Metazoa; phylum Chordata; class Mammalia; order Carnivora; family Felidae; genus Acinonyx; species Acinonyx jubatus. The sequence continues at coordinate 65,528,320 of NC_069391.1, forward strand.
GATAGATAGATGATAGGTAGATAGATAGATAGATAGAAAAATAAATTTTGTTGTCTTTCCCAATTCTACAAGTTGACTGAGCTCACTTAAAGAAGCTTCTAGTCCACATGATTTGGCCAGGGCTGCAATCATTTGTGTTCTTCGTTGTATTGAAATGTCTAAAATGGCTCATTCATAGACCTGGCCATTGGTGCTGCTGTTGACTGGGAGGCTTTAGTTCTTGTTTATGTGGCCCTCTTCTTAAACACAGCTTGGACTTCCTCAGCCACTCAGTCTCCAGGTGAAGTGTTCAAGAGGATGGAAACAGAAGTTGCCAGTCCTATTAGGGCTGGATTCACTTTTACCACATTCTGTTTGTCAAAGTACTCAGGGGGCAATCCCAGATTTAAGAGGAGGGGACATGAACTCTATTGTTAATGTGAGAATGGCACGCATATGTAAGAAGTCTCCATCTTTGGACACTATCTCCAAGGTTTGCCCTCTGACCACCATAATTTACATCATCCCTCCCATGTGCAAACTATACTCACCTCCTCCTTTCCAATCCCCCCCCCACGCCCGGCATTATGGAATTAACTCAAAGTCCAGGATCACATTAACAAAATCAGGTGTACATGTGGATGGCGGTCCTTGGGTACAGCATCTCTGCCATGGTTTCGTGGGTGTAGAGTCTTGTAAATCAAAAAGACATTATCTGGCCTACACATACCCACCTTACAGTGTGAGAAAGGGATAGTGTAACTGCAGGAAGTACAACATGAAGAATAGCTTTCACTCGTCCGTAGTAATTCTGAAATCCCACCATGCATTTGTAGACAGGTTTTTTATTTTTCAAAAATTAGAAAAAGATGGGGTGCCTGGGGGGTTTAGTCGGTTGGGTGTCCAACTTTGTCTCAGGTCATGATCTCATGGTTCACGAGTTTGAGCCCCGCATCGGGCTCTGTGCTGACAGCTCGGAGCCTGGAGCCTGCTTTGGATTCTGTGTCTCCCCCTCTCTCTGCCCCTCCCCTGTTCTCACTTTGTCTCTCTCTCAAAAATAAATAAATATTAAAAATTAGAAAATGGGGTGCCTGGGCGGCTCAGTCAATTAAGTGTCTGACTCTTGGTTTTGTCTGAGGCATGATCTTGCAGTTCCTGAGGTCAAACCCTGAGTTGGGCTCTGTGCTGACAGCATGGAGCCTGCTTGGGATTTTCTCTTTCTCTCTCCTTCTCTCTCTGCCTTTCTCTGCTCACTCAAGTGCTCTCTCTCTCTCTCAAAATAAATAGATAAACTTTTAAAAAATTGAAAAAAAAGTCCTTAGAAAAAAAGATGTTCTCCTCCTAGGGAGTGGTTCTCTATGACTCTTGACTCAACCTGCTGAATTGTCCTTTCTTTTCCATTGGAAATGACCTGTGCTTGCATTTGAATAGCTTTCTCAGCCTTATTCCTCACCCTAAGAGGTTAGAGGTCCAGAAATCTCTTCTCATTTTGAGCATTTCTATTCCTTTTGGTACAAATTAGTATAATTCCTCTAAAAACCTTATAGATTTCCTGTGTATCAAATTATAAAATTCACTCCATTAGGTCCATGAGACAAACTCCCTAGCGCATTGGCACTTGGAGACAGGCACCTCTAAACCTTGGAATGTGAGTCAGGACGCTGTGGAAAAACTCCCTCTTGATTCTCAAGTCCTATTGCCTGGCTGAGAAGGTCTTCAGACACTGTCTTAGATCTTTCCGTGGTCTTAGAAGGGTCTTACAGCTGCATTCTTGGCTTGACTTTACTCTGAGACCACACTTTACTTGCAGAAATTTGGGCTTAATCTTTGCCTTAAGGCTAATCTTCCTTTGACCACTTTTTCTTGGGTCTAGGGTCTTGTGTTTTCTAAGTTCTGTTCCCAAACGGAACTGTCTTTTCTTGGGGGCTCATTTCTGCCTTTCTTCAGAGGCCACTAGAAGAAACTAGCTGTCCCTTTGAGTGTTCTGCCTGGAAATCTCTACAGCCAGGTGCTGTTTGTTAGTCCTGTTTTATCCATTGCTGTGGACAAGGTAGCCCACATTTTCGAGAGTTGTTAAACCTTGGCATGGATTGTCTTTTCTTCAGCCTCCAGTGGTAACTTCCTCACTCGCTCCTTTCAGGCTCCATCTGTGGTTTCTTGGAGGCCCGTCTGGCCCTTACCTGCCACTGAATCCCAAAGCCAAAGCTGCATATTTTTGATTTCTGTTACGATACCTCAGGCTTTGTTTTAGTTTTTTTATTGCTGCAGAATAAGCCCTAAACAAAATAAGCCTTAAAACTCAGTGTCTTAAAACACCATCCAGGTAACTATCTCTCAGAGTTGTGTAAGTTGACTGGACTCAGCATGGTGGCTGAGACTGCAAAGAGAGATGGTAGCTGGGACTGTGGTCCTCTGAAGGCTGTGCACGAATGGAACCTTCGAGGTGGCTCACTCACACGTCTGGCTATTGGTGCTGGCTGCTGGCTGGGAGCTCGGTTAGGCCTGCTGACCAAGGACCTCATTTATCTCCCATATGGGCCTCACATGTAGCTGCACAGACGTCCTCAAAACTCGGTGCCTGAGTTTCAAGAAGGAATGTTTGATGAGGAAGGAGGTACACACGGCTAGCTGAAGGTCTGTGTTCCAAATTCTCTTCTGGTGTATTTGAGCCATCAGAGCAAGGGGCCAGCCCAGATTAAAAGGGGGGAAATAAAGCCTGCCTGTCAGTGGAGAAGAGGCTGTACACACTGGCAGGGGAGACAGGAGGGGGTGCAGGTCTCCTTTGGAAACAAACAGGGCTGGGGAGTAATGATCATCTCTTGCAACAAGGAATCACATTGAATCAGGCGCTGATTTTCTATTGTGGAGGAGATAAATGTCACATATCTACAGCCTCCCCATCGTCTTTTCTTCTGATTCATCCTGCACACTGAAGGCATATTAATACTTCCCATTCAAGCATTAGATGTTTTACTATTTACTGAGAATGCAATGTAAAAAAAATGGGATGCTTCCTTCTGTTGGGCAGTAATTTTTGGAAAAAAGTTGGACAAATAGGGCTTAAAACATGAACCTAAGTCAAATTTAGCACGGGTGTGCAATATAAAGAGTCACCATGGGGTTCTTTCCTTATAAATATCCTTCTTGTAAATTGTTGCATATTCTCTGGCTGATTGTGACCGGGGTGGTGGAATGCCTGTGAGTACAGTGGTCCCTAAACCACACTCACTTCATTTCAGCGTGTGTCTTCTTCCTCCTCTTCTTCGTTTTTAAAGATTAACATGCTGTGAGAATTCAACAGTTCAGGGTCACCTGGGTGGCTCAGTGGGTTAAGCGTTGGACTTTGGCTCAGGTCATGATCTCACGGTTGGTGGGATCGAGCCCTGCGTTGGGCTCTGTGCTGACACCTCGGAGCCTGGAGCCTGCTTGGGGTTCTGTGTCTCCCCCTTTGGCTGCCCCTCCCCCACCTGAGCTCTGTTTCTTTCTCTCAAAAATAAATAAACATTAAAAAAAATTAAAAGAAATTAAAAGAGTCCAGAATGACATAAAATAAAATAAAATAAAATAAAATAAAATAAAATAAAATAATAAAATAAAATAAAATAAAAATCTCTCTGCTTAAGCCCTGCCTCCTTCAAAAACCCAACACCACTCTCCATAGACAATCAACAGTTTCTGGTGTCAGATCTGCTGGTGTTTGCCAGCAGAAATAAATTGACTATATTTATACCTCTTTCTTGGTTGGTATATTTAAGCAGTATTTATTGTGTCCTTATTAGCAAGCAGTTGTTACCAAATTTTTGTCTGTATTAGAAACCTCTTGAGGGTTTCTTTAAACAAACCCAGAGTGTCTGATTCAGCAGGTCTGGGATGGGGCCTGCGAATTTGCATTTCTAGCAAGTTCCTAGGTGATGCTGATGCTTTTGTCTGGGACTGCATTCTGACCTCTGTCATGAAGAATGACATTCTTTGTTATTGACGTACACTACATCCTCTTTTCCTCTCTCAGTGTCTACTATTTTCCTTAATTATATATATTTTAATTCTAGTGTTTATCTTCATGTGGAATAAAAATATACGTGTTTATTTCTGGATTGGTCATCTGTAGACAGTATCCTTTGACAATCAGAATTAAAGAAGGTGAGCAAATATGGGAATTATTTCTGTTTTATAATTTTGTTACCGTTATAAGTGCATCTTCTGGGAAAATTGCATTAAAAAATGTTTTATTATTTTTGAGATAGAGAAAGAGAGAGCGTGGGGGAAGGGACAGAGAGAGAGGACAGAGGATCCGAAGTGGGCTTTGCACTGACAGCAGTGAGCCCAATGTGGGGCTTGAACCCACAAACTGTGAGATCATGACCTGAACTGAAGTCAGACGCTCAACTGTCTGAGCCACCCAGGCTCCTGGGAAAGTTGCATTGTTAACCATATGGTGCTGCTATAGAGAAATGCAGTTCGTTTTTACATTTTGTTCTTATATCCAGTCACCTTGGTGATCCTTCAGTGATTCTAATTCTTGTAAGATTGTACATGTTGGTCCCTGAGACACTAATTCATTCACTTTCACTCTTGTGTGTTTCATTTTCTGGTTATACCGCACACTGATAAGCCATTCTCATATTGATGGATGGTAAGCAGTTCGGATAGTCTTCTCTACCTCCTCCTGTTTTTCCTTCAACTTTTTCTTTGTGTTGCATAATAATGCAAGAATAAAATTTTAGCCTATGTGTCCCTGTGTGATTTCTCTGTATCAAGATATACCAGGGAGCAGAAGTACTGGGTTGGGGAAACTCAGATACTTTTTATGTATGCACAGTTTAGAGCCTGTTGGCCTGACCTGTTTTTTCTGGTGATTGCCATGGTGACCAGCTCTGCGAGAGCTCCGGTGACTTTGCACAGGCTTCCCTCCTGTCTCTGTTCCCTGCCTCTGGCCTGCAGCCCAGGACTGGGAAGTGGGCATAACAGACCCTTGCTCAATGTACGTGTGTCGATGCCCACAGGGCAAGCCTTTGGTGATAGAGAACAGGGGCCAGTGGAAGAACCTTCTCCTTTCTCCCTCAGGACTAACTGCCCTGCAGTTTGGCCTCTAGAAGGGTGATCTCATTAGACCCAGCAGCCAGTAGCAACCCCTGCTGGTGCCCTTCTTCCCTGCCTCACTTTGATCACTTTGAAGAGACTGCTTGTCCTTGGTAGGGGTGGGGGGGGTGGCTGGGGAGGGGGCTGGGGAGATGGGAGGTGGGGGGAGGCGCTGGGGGCAGAGATGTGTGTATGAAGCAGCATTTGCATGGGCTGATCTCTCTATCTGCCTCATGGGGCTGCTTTGAAGTATTCTTATAAGAGGGTGGGAGGAGTGTGGACAGCTTGTGGAGAGACTACTCACAATCAATTGAGGTCTGGGGGCTTAAGTGACACTCTGTAAATGCTGCACATTGGAGCATAGAGATTTACTTTCCTGGGCTTTAGCTCTGGGGTTCCAGCCAACAAAGTTGGTGCTCACAGAGATCCTGGTTTAGGGATTGGTTTGTTACAGTGAAAATCAGCTAGAATTTTAGCTGTAGATTCAAGAGATTGAAAATGATGTGACTTGGATGGCCATTACCAGCTTAGGTTAGCGGACAGGGTCAGGGCAGATGGCTTAAAAAGCCCTGATTCTGCCTACTTGACAGTTGGAGTAACTGGCCCAGTGAGTGGGTTGTATTATAGTCTATGATTCAATCGTTCATGGTACCTATTTATTGAGAACCTACTGAATACCTGGTACTACTCTAAGTGCTTTAAAAATAGCAACTAAATTAATCCTCATAAGAACACTGTGAAGTAAGATGCATTATTAACCTATTTTACAGATGAGGAAATTGAGACACAGAGAGGTTCAGGAATGTAGCTCAAGTCCCGCAGAGGTTGAGACCTATTTGGACTCAGGAAGTCTACACTTGGGCCCATGCTTTTAACTGCTTTTCTGATTCTCTCTTTCTCTCTCTTTTTTGAAAGAGAACAATAGAGAGCACACCTGCATGAGCAGGGCAGGGGGAGTGGGGAGAAGGAGAGAGAGAGAGAGAGAGAGAGAGAGAGAGAATCTTCTTCTTAATTTGTTTAAAGCAGTAATAAATGCTTTCTTTCTTTCCTTCCTTCCTTCCTTCCTTCCTTCCTTCCTTTTTCTTTCTCTTTCTTTCTTTCTTTCTTTCTTTCTTTCTTTCTTTCTTCCCTTCCTTCCTTCCTTCCTTCCTTCCTTCCTTTTTCTTTCTTTCTTTCTTTCTTTCTTTCTTTCTTTCTTTCTTTTCTTCCTTCCTTCCTTCTTCCTTTCCTTCCTTCCTTCCTTCCTTTTTTAATTTACATCCAAGGTAATTAGCATATAGTGCAATAATGATTCAGGAGTAGAATCCAGTGATTCATACCCTATGTATGACACACAGTGCTCATTCCAAGTGTCTTCCTTAATGCCTCTTTCCCATTTAGCCCATCCCCCTCTACAGAACACCCTCTAGTTGCATCTACAATGTTGCAAATGGCAAGATTTCATTCCTTTTGATTGCTGAGTAATATTCCATTGTACATATATACATGCCGCATCTTCTTTATCCATTCATCTGTCGATGGACTTTGGGCTCTTTCCATACTTTGGCTATTGTTGATAGCATGGCTATAAACATTGGAGTGCAAGTGCCCCTTTGAAAAAGCATACCTGTATCCCTTGAATAAATACCTAGTAGTGCAATTGCTGGGTCGTAGGGTAGTTCTATTTTTAATTTTTGAAGAACCTCCATGCTGTTTTCAAGAGTGGCTGCACCAGCTTGCATTTCCACCAGCAGTTCAAAAGAGATCCTCTCTCGCCAACATCTGTTTTGCCTGACTTGTTAATGTTAGCCATTCTGACAGGTGTGAAGTGGTATCTCATTGTGGTTTCGATTTGTATTTCCCTGATGATGAGTGTTGTGAAGCATTTTTTCATGTGTCGGTTTGCCATCTGGATGTCTTCTTTGGAGAAGTGTCTATTCATGTCTTTTGCCCATTTCTTCACTGGGTTATTTGTTTTTCGGGTGTTGAGTTTGATAAGTTCTTCATGCTTTTGGATACTAACCCTTTATCTGATATGTTATTTGCAAATAGAGAGGGAATCTTAAGCAGGCTCCACGTTGTTGCAGGGCTTGATCCCATGACCCTGGGATCATGACCTGAGCTGAAATCAAGAGTCAGATGCTCAACTGACTGAGCCATCCAGGTGCCCCACACATTGATTCTCTTGTTACTGCTTCTTCCTTCTTCCCTCCCTTCCTTCCTTCCTTTTTCTTTTCATGTCAGATTTGTTGAGGTATAATTAACATATGGTTGTAATATATTATGTTACATTGTAATTAACATGTGATTAATGATACCATAATCAAGGTAAAGACATTTTCATCACCCTAAGAAGTTCACTGTGTCTTTTCCACCCCCAACATCTGGTGACCACCAATCTGTTCTCCCTCCCTGTGGTTTTACTTTGTGGAGGATGTCATATGAATGAAGTCAAAGAATATGTAGCCTTTTGAGCAGTCTTCGTTCACTGAGCATAATGATTCACATGACATTTCCCCAGGTTGTTGCATGTACTGGTGGCTTGTTTCTATTTATGACTGAGGAGTAGTCCATTGTGTGAATATGTACCAGTTTGTCTATCCATTTGCCAGTTGATGGATATTTGTAATATTTACAATTTTTTGATGACTATGAAAAAAACTGCTATAAGTCTTTGCCTCCCGGTATTTGTATGGACATTTATTTTCATTTTCTTAGGTAAATGCCCAGGGGTGGGATTGCTGGGTCTTATGGTAGGTGAAAATTTAACTTTGTAAGAAAGAGTCAAACTGCTTTTTCAAAAAGGTTGTGTTTGGTTTTTTTTTTAAGATTTTATTTATTTTTCTAAGTAATTTCCATACCCAACATGGGGCTTGAACTCACAACCCTGAGATGAAGTGTCTCATGCCTCATCGACTGAGCCAGCCAGCGAGGAACCCCACGGCTGTGCTAGTTTGCATTTTCACCAGCAATGTGTGATTTTACCAGCTGCTCTACTCTTTTGCAGCACATGTTATAGTCAAATTTAAAGAAAAGTTTTAGCTAGTCTAATAGATAAATAGTGGTATTTCATTGTGATTTTACTATGCATTTCCCTCATGATTAATGATGTTGAACATGGTTTAACGGGCTTACTTGCTATCTATCTTTTTTGGAATGTTTTCTTACAAATAAGATTTCATTTTCATTACCCATATGCTTATTTTTTTTTTAGTGTTTATTTACTTTTGAGAGAGAGAGAGAGAAAGAGCAAGAGCGAGCACTAGTGGGGAAGGGGCAGAGAGACAGAGAGAGACACAGAATCGGAAGCAGGCTCCAGACTCTGAGCTGTCAGCACAGAGCCCCATGTGGGGCTCAAACCCAGGAACCGTGAGATCATGACCTGAGCTGAAGTCGGACTGACTGAACCACCTCGGTGTCCCACCATATGCTTAATAAATGTCATTAATTTCAACTCTACAAATGGATGTTCACAGACAACTCAAAATTTTTGTTTCTAATTGTTAGAGAGAATGCAGAGTAGTGTGGTAGTTAGGGACAGGGACAGGGTTCCAGCCGCAGCTCAGTGGCTTGCTAACCCTGTGCCCTCTGTCAAATTGTCATGAAACTCTGTGACTGTCTCTTATCTGTAAAGTAAGAATATCAGAGCACTTACTGTAAGGAGTTATGGTGAGGGTAATATGATATGATCCATGTGATGTACGTAGCACAATGATTGACACATAGTAAGTACTGTGTTAAGTGTTAGCTACCATTGTCACCACCATCATCTGTGCCATGACTGAGTTCCATGAAAGTATACATCAACTAATACGCCTGTAGAAAATTCACCCATTTCTAGTTCCTTCCAGAAGTATAAAGGGATCTCGCCCCATCTCCAAATACCACAAAAGAAGACGAGGAAATCTGGAGGGCATGTCTTGATTTCCTAGCTCACATAGCCAACAACTGGAAGACCCTGCAAATACTTTTTGAAATGCCAATTCAAATACGGAAAGTCACAATAATCTCCACATCTGTTTCGGCATCTGGAAAAGTATAATAGCTGATTCTTTCATTGCTGCCCCTGATTTTCTAGCAGTCGGTAGACCCATTCGACCAGAGCTCAGATGCTTCTTGAAGGGCCCAGACTGACACGTAAAGCATACTTAGAATTAAATGTGTAAGCCACTTTGATGCCTTGCAAACACCTTTAGGCGAATAGATGTCATTTTAATTAAGTGAAAACCCATCTTTGCCTTTGTTGGTACAGCTTAACACTGATTCTCTTTTCTGATAGAACATCGCAATGGGATGAGATTGTAATGGGTTTGAGGGGGTGAAATGAATCTTTGGGAAAATAAATTTAAACACAATTTACTTAATGCTATTAAATGGCTGTAGCTATTGATGTCCATGACCAGTGCCAAGCAGGACTTCTGCTCTTAAACTTGAGGGGGAGTATGTGTAATTACTCAGTAATTCCACTAAGGGGAGCCATTTCCTTAATAAAGATAGAGATGAGCCCTGGAGCTTGTGTTCAGGCTCCAACATCAACATAACGTATAAAGATAAAATTACTTATGCACAGGGTTTCCAGATTTCTAAATGCACCATAATTTTATAATAGTCAGATATAATTACATTCAAAAAGGCAATACAAACATTTAGCTGCACTGATTTAAAGCACTAACTTGTTGAATGTAGGTGGTGACACATCTCCCCAGGGAAGGTAAAGAACATTGTTTTTCTTCTCTCTGCACTCCCTTCAGCATTATCCAGAACCACCTGAAATTTAGTTGCAGACAGCAATAGTTCATGTTCATTGAGGGCTTGCAAAGTACAAAGTCTGTCGTAAGTACTGACTCATTTAACCTCATCCTGATCCTGTAGTGTTGGGAATAGCCAACGTTGGGAACATCATCATCCCTATTTTGTAGCTGGGAAACAGAGGCACAGAGAGGCAAGTGAACCGCCCAAGGTCACAGAGCTGGTGAGAAATAGGCAGTCTGGCTCTAGAAGCCACAGACTCACTCACAGACTTGATGTGCTGCCTGTGGATAGCAGAGTCCTCTAGCCTTAGCTGGATGAATGAGGAGCGAACAAAGCAGGAAGATCGTGTCAAGGTGAGATCGCAATATAAAATAGCCAGGCAGTTGTTCCAGTGATCAGAATTAGAAGTGTTTTCTAGACCCAGAGAGAAAAGTCAAAGTTAGTCCTCTCAAGAGTTGCATGACTACAGCACAGACACAAGAAAAGAAATGAAAATGAACTTCTTTTAAATATGCCTTCACATGGGGAATTCTGTCAAAAGCCCTCAAGATAATGATGTCGGTTTCAGCCTGATGAAGTGAATCTGGACATCGGAAATAGTATCTGTGAGAAACATGCCGCGTTGTACAAAATTGAACTTTGTTACCGGTTTCATTTTCTCCGTATTTTTACTAACATCTCTGAACATGCCCTATCTTCCTGGATTGTCTTCAAAAGTTTCTCCTCCCCTTTTTTATTGCCACTTTTGCAGCTGTTTCAAATACCCTAGCTTTACTGTATTATCTTGGCTTTGATGATATGTGAACCCCACTTTGCCTGTTGATAAAAGAGGTCTCCAGATAAATCCAAAAAGCTAAGGAAAAAAACAAAAACAAAAACAACTAAGCCAGTTTTCCCTGACTTAAAATGACTTTGGGCAAACTATATTCAACACACAAAATATCAAGGATGAAAAAAGTAAATGAGTCATTTATAACCCCAGAGAGAGGGAAAAAGTCTCTTAGAGATCTCTTCTGAGAAAAATATGCAATATGGAGACTGAGAGATTTGCTTGTGGGCCTTAGAGAAGCTCATGGCCTGTAGCTGTGTTCACTTTCAGATTATTTTCTTGGCTAAACAAAGCAAAACACATGGTAATTCAGAAAGATTGACTTATGGAGACTATCTGCTTTGCCAAGGCGAGTGAAAGAACCCTGTTTTATTATCCTTGTGAGTCATCGCTTCTTCTCGGTTCTGTGAAAAGATTGCTATGAAACTCATTAGCTACTACTCAGAAATAAAACCAATGTTTGTGATTCATTTATAAAACAGAAGTTAGTCGCCTCACATAATTAAATGTAATTTTAACTTTGAGGTACTGTAGAAATGACATCCGCCACGGAAGATGCTGTTTCAGGAATCAGTTGCTTGTGCGGAAGCCTTTTTGGATCTTCTCACGGGCTTCACTTCAGCTCAGAATAAGAAAGAGTGTTGGAACTTTTGTCAACTTCATGGCCATCTGGCTGGCTGGAGCCCAGAAAGTGACCTGTTGTTTATCCTAGTTTGATTTTACCTCATGAAGGGCCACAGTGGCCAGAGAGGGGTTACAAGCCAGTGCGGGCCTAGGAAGCTGGTGGGGGACAGATCCCAGTTGGTCAGGGGAAGGTTCAGTCACAGGAGACAGAGGATCACAGCTAGAGAACCCACATCCATCAGTAAGTTCCAAAGGAAATGGGGGGCTGAGAGAAGCCCCCCAGAACAGGCTCTGTGCAGCCACAAGTACAAAATAGGATTGGAAAGCATTAGCAGCAACTAAGGGTGTCTATGAAGTGGCCTCCGATGGGCCCCTGGGCCACTGCTTGTAGATTTGTCTACTAGACATGTGTCCCATGGTGAGGCCAGACCCGTTAAAGAACATGGTTGCCCTGAAACCATGGAGGCAAGAAAAAAAATGAAAGGACACATCTGAGTCTGTTTTTTTTTTTAAGTTTATTTATTTGTTTTTGAGAGAGAGCGAGAGAACGAAAGAGAGAGAGACAGAGACAGAGACAGAGACTGTAACTGGGGGAGGGGCAGAGAGAGGGAGAGAGAGAATCCCAAGCAGGCTCCACACTGTCAGCACAGAGCCCCACGCGGTGCTCAAACTCACAAACCATGAGATCATGACCTGCGCCGAAACCAAGAGTCAGCCGCTTCACTGACTGAGCCATTCAGGTGCCTCTGGCTATGTTGTTATTATTATTTTTTAAAGTCTGTCTATGGGGCTCCTGAGTGGCTCAGTCAGTGAAGCTTCTGACTCTTGGTTCGGCTCACGTCATGATCTCATGGTTTGTGAGTTTGAGCACCGCGTGGGGCTCTGTGCTGACAGTGCGGAGCCTGCTTGGGATTCTCTCTCTCTTCCTCTCTCTCTGCCCCGCCCTCACTCGCACTGTCTCTGTCTCTCTCAAAATAAATAAATAAACTTAAAAAAAAAAAAAAGTCTGTCTAGTGAGTGGCATTTTAAGAGAAAGTTAAAACAGTGTCTTAACAGCTTAACCTTCAGTCTGTGGATGAGGAGAATGGGGCCAGGCAGGGAAGTGGTTTGGGTGGTGGAGACTCATTCAAGTTTACCTTCTCCCCAGGGGTCCCTCTTATGGACCTTAGTTTCTCCCTTCACCTTCTTTAGCTGCCCTCTCACCCCCACCACGTGGATGGTGGCTGGTGGTGACTCAGAGCCGGGGTCTCCCAAAGCCCATGACTGGGTAGGTAGCTGGGAAGAGGGGCTGGGAGAACCCCCACGTGGGGGTCAGAACTACACTTCTTTTATCCTCTTGCACCCTGGGTGCATGAGGTCTTCCACATGTTTCTGGGGCAAGTCTGAAAATCTATCATTTATGTTTTATATGTATATATCTCTATATACATTTATTGTTGTTGAAAATACCCCAAAATATGTTTTCTCTGGAACCTGATACCTAGACATTTTTGGGACAGCCTGATACTGACTCATATTCCTTCTCTAGAAGAAGGATCTAAGCAGTTTTTGCATCTTGATGGAGCTTCCTTTTCCCAGAAAAAGGATTAAGAGGAATAGCTTAGAAATTCTATCTCCTTGAGTTACCTAATCATCACACCGGGAAATTGGAGGAAAACGCTTGATGTGTGTGATGGGGCACAACTGTTGATGTGAGCACAGCAAACACTTAATTGTGCTTTGTTCTAAGCATGTTTCCTTCTTTCACTCGTGTAATCCTCCCTGCGGCCCCCTGGGATGGACAATTCCCACTTACCAGTGAGGACACGGAGCTGGCTGATCTGTGGCAATCTGGCCCTGACGTGAGCCATCTTAGCCACCCTACTTGCCTGTCTCTGAAAGTGGAAAGGTGACTCATTTGTTGTGGTTTTTTCCCGGTTGCTTTGCATCAGTAAAATGGAAAGCACTATCTTTCCTGCCCCAACCCCTCTGCAAAATTTGGATGGTACATCTTGTAGACTCTCGAGGAGAAGGAAACGAATTTTGCTTTGAGGGAGGTTTCAGGTCTAATGGGCCATCCAAGTGAGTATGAAAGAACTAGATGAAACGTGAGCTTGAGATGCAGATGCTTTTGGAAGCGGGACACGATCTCTAAGGCAAAATGAGGTCAGAGGAAGGGGGAGCAGAAGAGGAATTACAGAGGGGTATCCAGGAGAGTGGGGCTAAGCTGAGAGATGTTACCCAAGGAATGAGGATCCTCACGCTGGGAAGACTCTGATGGGTATATGGACTGAGCAAAAGACTGTCATGGATGATGGAGTCTATTATCACTTTTGTGACTCTCGATGAACCAGGCCACAAAGCATTCACACACTTGTGTTGTCTCTGCCTCTTGAATCGGATCTGAGCTGGTCAGACTGGGAGTTGCTTTAACCAATAGGATGATACAGAGGTGCTGCACTGTCCTCGATGGACCTCAGTTTTAAGAAGGGCTGGCAGTTACTATGTTGTATTCTTGGGTGTCATGAGCCACCATATAATAAATGTAGGTATCCTACTGGACAGACCACATGGAGGGGCCATGTATGTGGAGAGGAAGAAGCCCTGAAATTACGTGGAGGAAACCTGGGAACCCAACAATGAGAATTGTGGTCATAGGACCTATGATGCCTGTCAGTGGCTCAGCCAGCTTCCATGTGTTCGGGCCATTCTAATGGAGGCAGTAGAAGTATGAGTGAACAAGCCCCCGCAGACATCATATAGGACAAAAACAAGCTATCCCCCATACACTGACTGAATTCCTGACCAGAGAATCCTGAGGAATAATACAGTGATTATTGGTATGAGACAGCCACTAAATTTCAATAGTTTGTTTTGCAGTAATTGGTAACCAAAACACTGCACTGTTTGCATGCCCAGGAGCTGCAGAGAAACTGAAGCTTCCTCTGCCGAGGATCTCACCCCCTATACTTGATCCCAGCTCCATAAATCCTGGTGGCAAATTTACTTCATCAGTATCCAGCATCTCAGCTGTAGGTCACCTAGCATCAGTGATGCCATAACTTTGCATGAATTCTTCTTGGTTACCCCATATGGACAACCCCCCCACCCCTGCTCCTCCTATAATGCCTTGGGATACTCTTAAGTCCAAACAAGTGGAGGCATTTGGTGAAATGGTGTGATGGTTAGTTTTATGTGTCAACTTGACTAGGCCATGGTGTCCAGATATTTGATCAAACATTATTCTGGATGTTTCTGTGCTGGCATTTATTGGATGATACTGACATTGAAATTGGTGCTCTTGGGTGAAGATTATCCTCCATAACGTGGGTGGTCCTTATTTAATCAGTTGAAGGCCTTAATAGAACAAAGACTGACCTCCCGAGGGGACGAAGGGATTCTGCCAGCTGATGGTCTTTGGACTGTAGCTATATGACTCTTCCTCTAGTCTCCAGCCTGGTGGCCTACCCCGGCAGATTTTGGACTTGCCAAGCCTCTACAATTGTATGAACCAGTTCCTTAAAATCTCTTAATCTCTCTTTCTCTTTCTGACTCTGTATGCACACGTGTGTGTGTGTGTGTGTGTGTGTGTGTGCGTGTGTGTGTTTATAAGCCTGTTGGTTCTATTTCTCTGGAGAACCCAGACTATTACAGATAATAAGGTTTGCTGCGTATATTCTTTGTGCCACTGAATTGCATAAGCTCAAGGGTTAGGACAGTAGTGAATGACCCCTTGTTTTGTGTATTAGAGCAATTACTGGTTTGAGACTTTGGAGCTGTGTGTTAGGCTGCTCTGGCTCTGCCCCTCTGTGACCTTGGGAAAACCAATCAACCTTTTTGGGGCCCAGTTTCATTATGGCTATAGCTCTCAAAAATTTCTGTAATTTAAATATGGTTATTAGGATAAAAAAGGAAACAATGGGGCCATTG
Source organism: Acinonyx jubatus (assembly GCF_027475565.1). Lineage (NCBI taxonomy): Eukaryota > Metazoa > Chordata > Mammalia > Carnivora > Felidae > Acinonyx > Acinonyx jubatus. The sequence continues at coordinate 65,543,471 of NC_069391.1, forward strand.
TTACTGCAATAATGAGTGCTTAGTCATGGCCCAGGTGGGGACCATATAATAAGCTTTTTTTTTTTTTAAAAGCTTTAAAAAGTGTGCATATTTTGCACTTCCTACTTTCTGCAGTTTAAATTGTACGAGTTGAACAGAGGCAGATTCTCGGGGGTTACCATACTTACTCAATTATCCAGGGACATTAACCAGCACACCTGTTCACATTTACCTCTTTATTGCTTGGCCTCACAACCAATAAAATTATGGCTTGCTCAATTCATTTTCATAATGCATTGATTGCTTTTAATCATATGCTTTCTCCCCAGTGTCTGAATGGACTGGGGAGAATGGCCATGGAAGTGTCAGGGTCCGTCACTTAAAGGGAAACCAACAGATTCTCTTTGACGTCAGAGGCCTGGTCACGAGAAAAGGAGGCATGCTTTCCTGGCCAGGGCCACTTGCCGTCTGGATTTGGTGTGTGTTCGCTAGAGTGGTCATGTCCCTGTGTGAGCTGAGGAGCCCCAGACCCTGCCCGAGCGTTAAGGAGGACTCTGACGGTCCTGTGCACCCCCAGAGCAGTGCCTCGCATAGTTAAGTGGCCACTGATGAGGGCTGGCTCAGGTCACTTTTATGATAAAAGAGCTATGACCCAGGGCCTGTGAACAGAGTTCTTCCACGTGCCATGGACACAGACCACAAAAGTGGAATGACTTGGCAGTTAACGCCCCTTAAGTGCTTTCTGACTCCTGGGAGGATCCTCTCTCTCTTGCTAGCTGGGACCCCATCTCTGGACAAACAGCAACAGTGGACTGTTTGCTGCCGTTCCATGTGGATTTCTAGAACCATAGAGATTTGAGACTGGAAGTTGCAGCCTTAGCGATGGTGGCTGCAGTGGTTTTCAAACTCAACTTTAGCTGTGGAGACAACTGTTGAAAAGAAAGGTGGTGCAGAAGTGCAGTATAGAAAGCTGAGGAAGAGTCATTTCAGACTGAAGGGCACCAGGGCTGACACCTCCTGGGCGGGGGGGGGGGGGCGGGGGGTTCCCTCAGCCCTCACAAAACCCCTAAATTGGGAGTCTTTGAGAACCAGGGATGTGGCCCAACTTCTTCCTGTGATTCGTGTGGAAACTGAGGCCCAGGGATTTGAAGGGTCTCCCCAAGAGCACTCTGTGGGTGACAAGGAGCAGCCTGGCATGTTTCTTCCAGAACTTTCTCCCTCAAGTCATTCCCACCCCACCACCCTGCTTTTACCCATGACTTGCATGGATTTTGGTGTGTTTTTCCTGTTGTAAATCATGGCAGGCTGCTTCCCATGGTCTCCTGCAAGAAGTTCTGCTGTCATGTACAGTAGTTCCAGAGGCAGTTGACATTCACTCTGGTTTCTGCCTCTGTGGTCACACTGCCTTCTACTCTTCCGTGTGTGTCAAGTTCCCTCTGCCTCCCTCTAATAAGGACCCTGGTGATTACATTCAGGGCCCACCTCATAACCCATGGTACTCTCTTTCTTCAAGACCTTTAACTTACATCTGCAAGTTTTTGCTGTCTAAGGGAACATTAGTAGGTTCCAGAAATTGAGACCTGATATCTTTGAGGGCTACTCTTCAGCCTACCACTCTAGTCAGCCTCAGGGACGAGTTTTGGCACTCAGGGAGGATGATATATGCAAAAATGCTTAATAATCAATGTATGAAATATCCCTTTTTTAAGTGATAGTAAATGTATTAAGACTTTTTATTGTAATAATGGCAACATCTGTCTCCATAGCAGAATGTACATTAAAGTAACATAACAGAATAAAATGTTAACAACAATAGAGATCTTATGTGAAGTAAATTAGGGGCATTCATTCGTTCTACAGATATTGACTGAGCATGTACTGTGTACCAGGACTCTCCCAAGCACTTGAGATTCACTGGTTAAATAAAGTAGATAAAGATCTCTGGTTTTGTGCAACTTTTATTGCATATCAGTGGCAGCTGCAGGGAGCAGAGAATAAGCAATAATTGTGACAATAAAGAACTTAGGGAGCGATTGGGAAGTTGGACGACGACTGCTGTGGAGAACGCAGGAACCAGGGGTCATGGGGTTTGGTGGTAGGCCCATCCAATGGAGATATTTGGGCAGAGTTGCAGGAGGTATGGTCGGGCAGCCTGCAGGCATCTGGTGGAAGAGTGGTTTAGGGTGACTACGATTGTACAGGGGCTGAGGTGGACACTTGGGTAAATTGTTAATGGAAACAAAACAGTGAATTTGTTTCTCAACACAGTTCCACTGCTGGCCTGCTGGAGGGGTTGTGAGCAAAAATCTTACAGAAGCCATTCACGCCAGTGAGGTTGACCTGGGGAAGGCAGCCTGAAGCCATGTCCTGGCCAAGAGGGTCTCACCCACCAGAACAATCTGTGCACTCTAGCGGCCCATGCTCTGCAGGATGTACACCAATGGGGCTGGGTGGCCAGTGCTGTCGAGGAGAGAAGCTGGATAGCCTGAATTCTTATGTGAAATTTTCCAATTTTAAAATGTCACTTGCTGTCAAATCTTGTAACACTCACATTCTGTACTCTAAACGTAATCCTTGCCTTTCTTTTTTTATATTCATCTTTTGACTGACTCAGTCAATCAAGTTTATTGACTCGATTGACTCAATTGACCCAAGTTTATGTTCAAATAGTTTTACTTTAGTTGTTTACTTATTTATTTACTTACTTATTTATGCCTGTCTCATGCATGTGAAGTTTCCTGAAAGTCGGAATAATTAAGAATGCCTGATGTTTACTTAATGCAATCAGGACTTGATTGTATAGTTGGTCTTAGGTCACAATTTCTTTCCTTGATCCTTAGAAGACTTTTAGGCTTTCTTCTACCAGTGAGCTCTGCTTATTTCCTCACTGGAACCATAAAGAATCTTTATTTAATTATTTACTTAAAAAATTATACAAGTATATAACTTAAAAAATAGTTGCACTATGCTTGCAATGAAAGTATAGTATTTTTTCACACAATTTTTTTTTTAAAGATTGAGAGGTATGGAAGGAGGTGGGAAAATTGGTAAGAGTGGTGAGTGTCTTTCAAATTCTCTTTAAAATGGAAATACATTTCAAGAAATAAAGCACAATAATTCTAAAAGAAAATTCGATGGCAATTCATTTATTAAAATTGTGGGACAAACTAAATATATCCTGAGGCCAGATTCACCTCAGAGGCCATCACTTTTCAACTCTGGTTTATACGATACCATTGGCAAACTTCAGAATGAAGGAGACCAGAGGCTCAGCCCATAGTGTGGTCTTGAGTTGTCCTCTTGTGAAGCTCTGTGTGTTGTTGGGCTCACACCGACCACTTTCCCCTCAAATCCCTTTGTACTTAGATTTAGTACTCAGACTAGCCCTTGGTGTTTATTTCATAGCAAATTGTGAGAATCTGAAGGAAAGGAACATTTCAAAGTTTTTTGAGAGACTTCTCATGCTGCCTGATAGAGCTAATATGTATAAAAATGTTAGGTAAATTGTAAGACACTCTGTAAATATTAGTTGTGGTTTTTATTGTGGTTGTCAGTATATGTCTTGTCATTATTGCTTGCATAAATGGTGGATTAAGCCTAGAGACCAGTTGTAATATTTTTTTTTGGTGGGGGGTGGGTGGGAAGCTTTCTTTTATTAGCACAAGGGAGAAGGAATAAGGATGGCCAGTTACCACCTCCCTTTCTGAGTCACTGCACTGTCCTTCAACTTCTCTTGAAGTTGAAGACACTCTTCATCAGTGTCTGATTTCCCTCTGCTTCTGGGCATCTAGGATGACCGTACATTTCTGCCTGCTTGAAGTCAGACATGCCATGTGATTTGCCTTGACCAGTGAAACGTGAGTGGGAGTGACACATGTCTCTTCCCAGAGAAGACCTTTCATTGGTGGTTGTCACCTCTTCAATCTCTTTCCCTGCTTCAACAAGTGTGGAAACATCTACCAGTCCTGAGAAGTGACACTGAGTCATCACATGGAGGACAGCTACCCTAAGAATGGCCCTGATACACACACACACACACACGTGTACGTGCATATATGTATATACACACACATTACATACATATATTATATATATACGCCCATTACATACATATGTTATATACATATACATATATTATACATACATAGGCTGTATATGTATACATATACATATATTATGTACACATATATTAGGCCATTTATATAAACTAATATATAATATAATAAATAACTATATTAATATATAATATAATATATTTTATTTTATATTTTATATAACATAATACCAATTATTTATACATATCAATATAGCCAATATGTGATATAATATATAAAATAGTCAATATATAATATAATACATTAATATATTAGGCCTATGTGTAATAGGCATAGTATCTTATATGTATTATAATAAGCATAATATCTTACATATCTAGTGTAATAGGCATAGAATCTTATGTACATCTATTATATACATATGCATGTATTGGGCCATTAGTTAACAAAAAGTTACCCTATGCTGCAGAAAAGCACAGGCTTTGGAGTTAGACCCTAGTTTCTGTCCTGGTGCCTTTGAGACGTTGTTTCCTCATTTTTGAGATGAAGAACAATGACTGGGACCAATTTTGGCTGGAGAAAAAGAGAAACCTGGGCAAGTTATGTAGTACGTATCACGCTGGGGTTGTGTGTGTGTGTGTGTGTGTGTGTGTGTGTGTGTGGAGTGTGTATCCACTCTGCAGGGGAGGCAAGCAAAGCCCCTGGAGGGTACGATGTAAGGAGGCGCTCAGGCTCGTGACAGGTGGACACATATGTGTCAATATCTGTCACTGCCCAGACAGGAGATCGCAAGCTTCTTGCTGGTCAGAGCTGTGTCTGCTTCATCTTCCTCCAGGGGGGAGGGGTAAGGCACATGATTTGCATTTATAGGGGAACAGACCCACTCTTCTGCTCCTGCAGAACGACTGATGTTTCGAAGAAAGTTGTGCCACTGGCTACTTCACTGCCTTCCTTAGATATGAATGTAGCTTTGCCTTCTTTGCCTTCCACAGCTTGTTAGCTGTGATGCCTTGAAACAAAAGGGCGTTGTGGGGTCAGGAGTCAAGCTGGGATATCAAGGGGTGTTTGGTGATGCCCTTTCAGCTCAGATCTACTGTTGTTGGCAAACTCCCAATCCACTCTAGACTGATGTCAATGAAAGAGTGGGAGGCAATATTTACCCCCTAACTAGACAGAATTCCAAATTATTAGCTAAACTAGACTAAACTAGGTCTCATGGAAAAAACTTGCCAGTGCCTTTTAATAGCTGAGTCAGTTTAGAGGTTTGTATGCAAAACTATCAATGTTCCAGACATTGCACTTAGGAATATTCCAAATTCACCAGGATAATTTGCAACACACATTGTTGGATTGCTCCTTATCTGCCCATTCTTCCCCAGCACTTTACCAATTCTCTTGGCAGGAAAGGGGAAGAGAGAACATTTCGTCTATTTTGCCTTCTTTCACCTGACCAAATGTGTGCTATAAAATGAATTTGGGAAAGGCACTAATCTGATTTCTTTAGTTAACATAGAAACTCAAAGTGCCAAGTTAAACAATCCAACAAATGTCATGGATTCCCTAGAACAAGATTAGATGTCATCCTAGATAAATAGGCAAATGATCTTTCTATTTCACCGGCACAGAGGTTTTTGCTGTCATGGGAGTCATGACATGTCATGTCATTCCAAAGAAGGTTGAGTTCTGCAGAATTGAGCACTTCAAAGAACAGGGCTTGTTTTTACCTTTGCACCTTTGCAACTAGACAACACAAATAATCGTCATAACAATACTAACATTTTAAAGACACTGTTTTTAAAAAAATAGAAATACTACTAAGATATGGTACTTTACCTCGCAAAAAAAGATGAAGGTGGCTTGATTGAAAGAGATATAAGGCAAGGAAAGCCTGCTGAGTTGTGAAGACAGGGGCATCATGCACAAAGCTTGGGGAGAACAGAGCAGTATGCCTTTGTTATAAGGAGCATACGGTCAAACTGAGCAAAGAGGAAGAATGTGGGGTGAGTGGACATCTTGCACATCTTGTATTCCTTTGTGGTCTGCAGCATTCAGCGCTGTTATTGTACTTGGTGTTCCATTGGGTTTGACTTTGACACGCTGGGGCAAATCACATATGAACCCACGAAACTCCCGCATACATTATTCCATTATTTGTTAATCACATATGAAATAGCATATGTTGCAGAAATATGCATTATGGCAGAACGAACCGGATCGTGTATGCTCAGGCATGAACCATCGTGATTGAGATCAAGGGAATTTTCAAGGAGCACGGGCAAGTGGAATCTTGACCAAAGGGCCTCATATGGTCTCTAGTCAACTTTTTTCACAAATTTTCTCTTCTCTTCTCTAGAAGGAAACTTATATCACCTTTTTTTTTTTTGTATTGGTTTACATATAGTATTAGTTCATAAAAGAAGCTCCTCTCTTTTTAAAAAAGCATTACATTTATAAACAAATGGGTTAAAATAGTTTAAATAAGGTTAGTGAAAACTTTCACAGTAAATGGATCCAGATTTGGATAGGGAGAGAGGTTTGGCTTCCCAGTTTCGCTTATGTTAGTCACCGTTGGCAGGGGAAATTGTTATCCTGAAGGCATCTAGATATTTTGGGAGAAACAAAATCTTAAGCTTTTTAAATTTTTTAAACTATTTTGAGGGCTGGCAAAATCCCATACATGTTTGCTGTTTGGGGTTTAGTTTTGCTGAACACTTCGCCTATTCAAAATCAAAGGGAGATTTAATCTGTGCAGTATGTTTCTGATTATTTGTATGTTAAGTCAGCAAAATGGTGTTTGGTCAGAGTTATTTATTTTTTTCCCATCTCTTTAATTCTCATTGCACTTCATGAATTTTTTCCCCATTTCCTTTCTTTGGCTTTCATTTAATGAATGTCCCTTTCATGGACAATAAAATATTTGCACTTTGAGAGGCTCAGATTTTGTCAGAACATCAACATTCCCAAAGCGGGACACGATGCATTTCCCATAAGGAATGCTGGGGCTGTTTAGAAGCCAGAGGTGGGGCTTGGAAACCTTTTACAACTTCTCTGATTTCTTGACTCGTCTTTTTGTTGGTAGTTCTTAGAGCGAATATGGGTGCTTCGGTACTAGAAATAATGGTAAGACACAAGAACATCACCACTAGCCACCCTCCCATCCTTATTACCTCTCCCCTCCTCCCCCCTGCACAAACACTAAACTCCATCTTGCCATTGCTTTGAAAAAGATTAGCTTCAAAGTTACAAGTTTAAAGAATCTGTAGTATTTTTTACGGGCTAAAGCATACCAAGAGTATTTACGACCCGTCAGCTTTGAGTCTGTTGGGCAATTGGACTTTTCCTCCTTCATTTTTCCAAATGTCTCATTTTATCTCATTCTCCTGTTATTCTACCTTCCCAAATGAACCTGCTCAACTTTTCCAGATTTTGCGATTTTGACCAGTGTCAGGAAGCTTTTGGCTCCCAGACTGCTGGCTTGGAGAACTGGCCTCAGCAGGAAGTCCTGGGGGACAGCTGGTATCCGAGAGACTGGCGGGTCCATGGCTCCTCAGTGGGTCCCAGGCTGCTAACAGAAGGCAGGACCCTGGCACTGGCTCTTGGGCATCAGCTGCCTTCAACAACGTCTCTGGGAGCTTATAGAATATGGGCGAATTCAGGGGGAAACTGGAATCTGTGTAAAACAAGAAGACAAAAAAAAAAATGGGGACTTGGTATTTATTTATGCTTTGCTTAAAATGGTTCAACCCTGCCTGTGAAAAGCAGGCCCATCTTTTCTCCACCCATGGAACACATTTCCTCTGGATAACGCCTACACTCACAAGCTGAAATCTTGAATCATTACTGGTTTTATTTACATGTACTTTCTAGCTTTAATTTATGATATGGTTTTCTTGGGTTTAAACTGTATTTCTTCAGCCTTTAGCAATACAGATTACTTCAACTAAATAAAATTAATAACTTGTTTCCAGATTCACTGCCTGAGGTGGACTAGAAGGTCAAGAAAAACAGAAGGAATGCAATTATATAAAAGCCAATTCAAGGATAGCATTTAATATCTTTTAAATAACAGCTTTAGTGAGATATATTTCACATACCATAAAATTTTTTAACAGTGTATGATTCAGTAATTTTTAGTATATTTACAAAGTTGTGCAACCATCACGACTATTTAATTTCAGAACATTTTCATCACCCCATTTCAGCACCCCAAAAAGAAATCTGGTACACATTAGCAGACACCCCCCCAATCACTTCTTCCCCTAGCCCCTGTCAACTACTAATCTATTTTTGTCCCTATGGATTTGCCTAATATGGACATAGTCTATAAATGAAGTTATGCAGTAATTTATCAGTTGATGGATATTTGTGGACAATTTTGGTTATGAATAACTGCTACACACATTCACGTGCAAGTTTAGTGTGAACATGTGTTCAGTTCTCTTGGGTATATACCTATGGGTGGAATTGTTGAGTCATGAGATAGCTCTAGCCTTTGAGCAACTGTCTGGTTGTTTTCCAGAGTAGCTGCATCCTTCTATATTCCTACCAGGAGTTCGTATGAGAGTTCTAATTTTTCTGCATCCTTGCCAACACTTGTTATTAGCTTTCTTTTTTATTTTAGCCATTCTAGTGTGTATGGACTGGTGTTTCATGGTGGTTTTGACTTGTATTTCCCTGATGGCTAACAGAGTTGAGCTTCTTTTCATATGTTGTTGGCTGTTTGTATATCTTCTTGTTTGAAATTTTTAAATTTTATTTAAGAGTGCATGAGTGGATGAGGGGCAGAAAGAGTGGGAGAAAGGGAATCCAAAGCAGGCTCCACACAGTCAGTGCAGAGCCCAACATGGGGCTCGATCTCATGAACCATGAGACCATGACTTGAGCTGAAATTAAGAGTCAGCTGCTTAACCAACTGAGCCACCCACGTTCCCCTGGCTACCTTTGTATATCTTCTTTGGAGGAATGTCTATTCACATCTTTTACACATTTTTAAATTGGGTCATTTGTCTCTTTATTGTTGAATTGCAAGAGTTCTTTATATATTCTGGATACTATCCCTTATATATGATTTGCAAACATTTTCTCCCATCCTGTGGGATGTCTTTTCATTTTCTTAGTGGTTTCCTTTAAAACGTGAAAGTGTTTACTTTGATGAACCCAGATTTATCTACTTTTTCTTTTGTCATTTGTGTGTGTGTGTGTATGTGTGTGTTTTGAGAGGGAGAGAGAAAGAGAAAGAAAGAGCGTGAGCTGGAGAGGGGCAGAGAGAGAGGAGGACAGAGGATCTGGATCAGGCTGACAGCAGGGAGCCTGATGTGGGGCTCGAACTCACAAACTGTGAGATCATGACCTGAGTGGAAGTTGCACGCTCTACTGACTGAGCCACCCAGGCAGCCCTGTGCTTTGTGTTTTTGGTGTCATAGCTAAAAAATCATTGCCCAATCCAAATTCCTGAGTATTTATTCCTATGTTTTCTTCTAATGGTTTATAGTTTTAACTCTTACATTTGAGTCTTTGGTCCATTTTGAATTAATATTTTTATACTGTATGAAGTAGGGATCCACCTCCTGTCTTTTGTAGTCCGTACTCAGTTGTTCCAGCGCCATTTGTTGAAAAGACTATTTTTTCCCTATTAAATTGTCTTGGCATTTGCATTGAAAATCTAAATTTATTTTCAGACTCTCAATTCTATTTCACTGACCTTTGTGTCTATCATTAGGCCAGTACCACACTGTCTTGATTATTGTAGTTTTGTAGTAAGTTTTGAAATTAGGAAGTATGAAGGACTCCAACTTCTTTTTCAAGATAGCTTCGGTTGTTGTGAATTCATTGCATTTCCATATGAGTTTTAGATCAGCTTGTCAATTTCTGTAAAAATGGCAGCCGAGAACTTGATAGTGAATTACATTTGTTTTAAAAAGAAGAAGAGATTATGACTCAACCACTGCTATTACGTTTATCTTAAAAATAAGAAGACAAAACAACTGTGAAGTGTTTGTGTAGTGAGCCAGGGAGGCAGCATAAATTATAGGGCATGTTTAGAATCAGGGAGGTCTGGGTTCCTTCTGAGTGCCCCAATTGCTAATAAGATTTTGTGTAAGTTACTTAAGTTGTCTGTTTCCTTAGAAAAAAATTGTAAAGTTGGAATAACAATGGGTACATTGTAGAGTGACTGTGAATATCAAATCAGGTAACTTGGTTTTTATGCTCCTGGTACAGTGCCCCATATACAGTAGTAGTAATTACTATTATTGGATGTTGCCCACTTCTACTCAGAAGAGAATTATAAGAAATGAGACAAATGATAGTCCTAATTAGGCAGATTGCAATATAAAGGAGAACTCTTTGCACCAATTGTGAATAGCTTATTAAAAGAAGACTTGGCTTCTTCACCTGATGACATTTAAACAAGCAGGACAGCCCACGGTGTGGGGAATTTTAAAGTATATTATTGCCTGAAAAGACAAGAATATAATACACCCATGGTTTTCAATGTGTGATGTGAGGTCTGTGAAGGTCAAAGCTATCATCTCAAGCTGTTTTTTTGCTTTTTCCATTGCCCCTGTCTTAGAGTGCACAGTGGAGTCTTCCAGAAGCTAGATGACACACGATGATGTCATTTCCCTGTGGCTAATGGGATGTGGGCTCTGAATTTTTGCGTTTTAGACTTTTTTTTTCTTTTTTTAGTTTTAAGATGAAATATGGTAAATATCTATAGATATAAGCTTTATAAGCAAAAGTTCTTTGGGGTCCTTCATAATTTTTAAAGCATAAAGGGATACTGAGACCAAAAATTTGAGAACTTTTGTAATAGACAAATCTTGAGATAACAATAACAACACATGTTTTGAATACATTCCATATGCCCGATACTGTGCTAAGAGCTTTCTTGGCATCATCTCATTGAACGATGATCTCACCTCATCTCATTGAAGACACACCATTGTTGTATCCCACTTGCATGATAAGAAAACTGGCCCTGAATCGAATTAAGTAAACTGCTGAGGGTCACATGGCTGGTAAGCAACAGAACCCAGTGGTAAGTGGATTTGAACCCAGTGCATCTTGTTTCCTGGGCTCTGTCTCAAGATTCTGAGGCCTTGGAGATTCAAAGGATATTAAGCTTCACAGGGAACTCCTGCTCTGGGATCTGAAGAGCTGAAAGTCTGAGGTATGTGCTGAGCACATGTTTAGATGCCATTTTTGGATTATGAATCTTTAGCTAGTTGATTGCAACAAAAAGCTGAAGCCAGGATTGCATCCATAATATTCCCAGAGATCTTGCCTCAACACTCCCAGCTCTTTCCGAAAGGGGTTTGTTGGCTGCCCTCTGTCCTTTACCTCGTTAGATTTATGAGCTCTTGATTGCAGTAGGGGAGAACTGGCCAGCGCTACAAGCACTGCTGCGGGGGCCGATTAATCACCAGCTCCCAAGTAAAATTCGGGCAGAGAACAGGACAGCCAGAAAGGTTGCAGACAGGGCTGCACCTCCGCACACAAACTTTGGTGCCAATGTCTGCACTTTTGGCATAAGAAACAAAAGAAGACTAGCGATAGCAAAGTGAGGTAGGGGTGGGGGTTTGTCACAGGCAGTATGAGAAAAAAGAAAAGAAAACCCTCAACATTTGTATCTTGTGAAAAATTCTTACTCAATGCTATGGATATCGAAATTTTACCCAATTAATTTTCATCAGCAAAAAGTCTAAAAAATTACTACTTACTATGTGTGTGACCCACAGGAGATTCCAAGGCTTGACTTTGCGCATGTTACCAAGCCAGGAGCACGTTCACCTTTGGTGGATACACTGGTCCCATTCACCCCCAATTTCTGGATGAAGAAAATAAGGACCAAAGAATCTCAGTGGTTTGCTTGAGATCCCACAGCTGGTTTACAACATGGACACCATACAATTTTTTTTTCTCCAGATATTCCACATTTCTGAATTTTAAGGACCAACAAGTTTGTTTTTTTTTTTAATAGAAGTGTGTGCATGTATGTGTCAGTGTGTGTGTTTGAGTGTGGGTGTGTGGGTGTGGGTGTGGGTGTGTAAGAATATAACATAGGATTGCCAATTTTTTGTTTTAGAAAGTAAAGACTTAAGAAGCCATAACCACTATTTGATGTCATTACTTCTCATAGACGAATGGACAGTTATGTGTATTTTAACATCCTTTGAATAACCTTAAATTTAGCTCTATGCAGTACTTGATATTTTTCTACCTTCCCTTATTTGAAGGCAGGTTGGGGTGAACTTTGCCAAAGAGCACTCTCTGTCCTCAAGCTGATATTTGGCCACTAATGAGCTATACAATTATTTTTTTTCTTTTTAAAAAATGTGTCATTGAAGTAGAATTGCCATGCCATGTCATATTTTGTTTCCATTTCAGATGTGAAATGTAGTGATTCAATAATTCTAAACATTATCTGATGCCCACCATGGTAAGTTGTCATCTGTCATCCTCCAGCATTATTACAATATTGTTGGCTGTCTTTCTTATGCTGTACTTTTTTTTTTAATCTCCATGACTTCTTTCTTTTATAGCTAGATGTTTGCATCTCGTAATTCGCTTCACCTGTTTTGCCCACCCAACACCCACATCCCTTCTAGTAGCCACCAGTTTGTTCGCTGTATTTAAGAGTCTGATTTTTGTTTGTTTGCTTGCTTTATATTTTGTTTGCTTTACGATTATTCTACTCCCTTCTTGAGCTGATCCCTCCAGCATTCTGCAGGGATCTTCTTTGTCTCTTGCTACAGTCTTTGTTTTAAAGTCCACTTTGTCTGATAGAAGTATTGCTTACCTAGCTGCTGCTGCTTCTGCTTCTTCTTCTTCTTCTTCTTCTTCTTCTTCTTCTTCTTCTTTGCTTCTATTTGCATGAAATACCTTTTTAATTCCTTCACTCTTGGTCTGTGTCTTTAGGTCTGAAGTGAGTCTCTTGTAGTCACATAGATGACTCTTGTTTTTTTAATCCATCAGTCACTTTAGGTCTTAATTTTTATTTGCATAGAGTTGACACCATGTTACATTAGTTTCAGGTATACAACAGGACATAGTGATTCACCTTCTCTATATGTGATGCTATGCTCATCACAAGGGTAGCTACCATCTGCCACCATACAATACTATTATAATATCATTGGCTGTATTTCTAATGTGCCTCTTATTCCCCTGACTTATTTTATTTTATTTTAATTTTGGTAAAGATTTTATTTTTAAGCATTCTCTACACCCAGTGTGGGGATCAAACTCACAACCCCAAGATCGAGAGTCACATGCTGTACTGACTGAGCCAGGTAGGTGCCCCCCTGACTTATTCCCTTTATAACTGGAAGCCCATATGCCCCATTCTCTTTCACCCAGTTTCCCCATCCCCCCATCCTCTTTGTGGGTGAGAGTGAGATCTGCTTTGTGATCATTCGAATAACAGGTGTGAATTCTAATGCTTGTAAGCTGAGCCCTCATGACTGGGCTGCAGCCAGTTCTGAAAGCCACATGGAGTGATAGCTGAATTCCCATGAGGGGAGTGTCCACCTGGCCTGCGTTCCTGGCTAACTGTTGGGGCCAATAAAGTGACTGAAAAGAATCTGTGGGATGGCTTTCCTTTTGATTTTTACTTGGATTCCAAACCTACCTGATGGAGCAAAATGTTTATGGGAACATTAAATATATCTCCACTAATTGTCTAACCTTCTATGATTGGGGCTCTGCAAGAAATCAAGTCTCTAGTTTTCAGTGTAAGCTGAACTCAGCTGACCACAACTAGAAAAAGAAATAACTGACTTTAGTCGGATTTTATCATGACTCTCATAGCAATGATCTTTGGCTTTCACAATAATAAAATTATAAACATTAAATCAGAATGGGTGAATGTGATCGTTCCATGTGTCCGCTATTATAGGTCAGAATGTGAAAAAAATTCCTCCCTCAGACTGGTTCATTTACTCCTAAGTCACAGCACAAAGGAGACCATACAGTTTAAGGTGTCCAGCTCACCAGTAGATGACAAAACGGCTTTGGTCATTTTAGGCGACTGGCTGGCCAGTGGGGTGATCAAGTTTCACTCCTTAATTCTGGGATAATTTTAGGAATTTTGGGGCATCTAGAGGGTTCTGAAAAGTCTGAATTAAAGTGGGTCATGGGGAATTTGCTAGAGCAATGGCCATTACCGAGGATGATGCTAGTCCTTATCCATGTTCCTGGGACACTAATTATTAGACCCATTTCAGCCCCAGATAGTGCTCCTCTTGATTTATTGTTCTGTTCCTGAGCCCCTCTGCCCAAACTTCTCATCTCCTGACTGGTTTTGGAAGCTTTAGGCTCAGTCTGCTCTTTCTGGAGGCTGCACAGTCTATTATGCCCGAGAGCAATAATGGGAGTTTAATCAGGGTTGAGGATACAGTTAAATTAAACCAAACTCATTAGCATTTCCTGGGCGCAAGTCCCTGACTCCTGCCACCTTGTTGACACACAGGAAAAAGAAGTGAGACATTCAGAGTTGTTGGCTACTGGAGACTTTGGAATGGGTCAAATGTCAACTGAAGAGTACGGATTGATTGAGCACATTCTTTAGTATGTGCTTTCCATTGTAATCTCACTGAACAACTTGCATGTAAGTGCTACTATCTCCATTGTACTGAAGCTCAGAGAGGCAAGGTGTCTTGCCTGAGGCCAACGGCTAATGAGCAACAGTAGGGAGGTGTCAGTACGTCTAACTCCAAAGCTGGTTATGCTGTGTTGATTCCCAATCTTCTCCTCCAGACTCTGTCTGGGAAACACACTGCAAGGCCACCCTTGGAGCCACCAACTGATCCCAAACACAACGATCTTTTTATTGTACTGCTGTCGTGTGGCATTTCTGCAGTCATGCTGATTAGGCCAACCTTATCCCAGCTACCTGAAGGACAGTCATGATGGAGAAGAATGTTTGGGCTGCTTCTCTCTGTGGAGACTCATCTGACCAAAGCCCAATTTGATGAACGTAAGGGCTGTAGGATCCACTCTTCCAACTAGGTCCGCCCTGCTCTGAAGACCCACCTTCTTTTGGCTGGAAAATGGTGAATCATTTTTCCCCCTTGCTGCTAAAAATGTCCATTGAGTGTGGGGCCTGCCTTCATGAGCCATGAATTACAAAAGCAGGTTCAAAAAGGCCTTCAGCAGAAATGAGGTTCTCAATCCAATTAGATCTCTAGGGTTGGCTTATAACACACTGGCTATCACTAAATTTCAAAAATGGGCTTTGCCAGTTTCCAGGGCCAGCCTGCAAAATGCCTGGAGCTTTAATGACCTTCTCTGTCCATTAAGGGATCTGATAGACATGAGGTTTTATAAGGTAAGGACCAAAAATGGATCAGGCTTTCGATGCCAAAATTCCATTAAGCCTGCAATAAAGGATATAGCCGATCTATTTCGCAGATATATTTTAAGGTAGTGAAACCAAGTAAAATAATAAAACCTTTTAAATTTAATGTTTATTCTAGGGACTGATCATTTAAAAGAAAAAACTGTTCTTAATGTGGCTGGGTAATATGTTTTTCTGCTCTATTTTTCTTCAGAGGCCTAGTTACTTTTCTCTTTTCCCTGAGGGCAAAATAATTTTGCTATTACAGTATGTTGGCTCATGGGAATAGATATAGGGCCCTTGCTGGTTCTTTCTCTAGATGGACTTCTCTTTGCTTCTGTCACCAAAAGGGCCACAGGGGATGAAGCCCATCCCCCAGTTAGCCCTTACTATCCAGGCTGCCTGCTTAGTATCTGTTCCATCCTCTTTAACTGAAATGAAAAAGCATTTGTTTTGTTCTGAGTGTGTTACTAACCTTTATATGACTTTATAGAAGACGGGTTAAGGCAATGAGCTGAACATATCTGTCTCCTACCTTTCTAGTTCTCAAAGTGGTAGGAAAAGCTGCCAAAAAAGTAACTCCTTTGGGGCGCCTCAGTCGGTTGAGCGTCCAACTTCAGCTCAGGTCATGATCTCGTGGTTTGTGAGTTCGAGCCCCGTGTCGGGCTCTGTGCTGACAGCTCGGAGCCTGGAGCCTGCTTCGGATTCTGTGTCTCCCTCTCTCTCTGCCCCTCCCCTGCTTGTGCTCTGTCTCTGTCTCTCAAAAATGAATAAATGTAAAAAAAAAAATAATAACTCTTTTGATACAAGGATAGATTCCATCACCAGAGAGCCAGAAATTTTGGTCCTGGAATGTAAGAGAGCACATGGTTATATTTTGAGAGAAACCAGACGGCAGAAAATGTAGGTGCCAAGCGGCCACGGGAGAACATCACTGTGAGAGGTAAAAGTGATTTCGGTGATGCTCCAAGTTCATCTGAGTTTAGATGCTTGGGCGCAGGTGGAGGATCAGCAAAGCTGGCTTTAACCAGGGTTGTATTTGCCAAGGGTCTCTGGTGGTGAGAGACAGGAAAAGAGGATGGGGCCATGTGTGCACAGAGTTGAGAGTGACAGTCTCTAGAGTCTCGTTGGAAAGGGTGAGAAGTGACAAAGGGGTGTGTTCAGGGGTCTGGGGTCCTAGCGGGGGGTCAGGACTGGTTGACGACTGATACCAGGAGTGGCCGTAGTGATCAGACAGACAGTCAGGTGTTTAAACGTGAGCTGCTGGAGGTGGTGTAGCTACAGGTCACGAGAAGATCCAGGATGGGGCCATGAGAGTCGCTGTTTGCACAGACAGGTAGAGGATATCACTGCTAAGTATGGAGGACCAGGGACACTGTCCTCCTGAGCAAAGCTGAAAGCCCCAGAGAAGGCAGACCAAACCCAAACGACAGCAAAACTCGGTCACCACCGCCACTAAAATGCAGCCATATGCTGTTCAATATGAATGCACCGAAAATAAAAAAACCCAAGAAGGTTACAAGGAAAAAGAACAGGCAACTTCTGACCAAAGAAAAGCCAAGCACAGGAATACGGATCGCTGGTAAAGATAATGTCTCTGGGGGAAGCATTCGATGAGAAAAAGAGTCATTTCAATTTGGGAAAATTTACAGTTCACAAAGGACATGTAATCAGGGATGAATCTTGATGTTCTTAACAATGTAGACTTGAAATATGCAAAAAATCAAATGATTTAAGAGAAACAGATAAATTCGTACGCTGGCAAACATTAGTGAGTCAGACACCATAATGGGCACGATTCCTACACAGAAGTTATGAGTGTGCTTATTTTATTTGTACAGACATTATGCACATGTACATAATTTGTTCTTATTTTAGAATCTGCGAACATCTTTGAGAAGGAGTTACTGAACATTGTGCAAACGACAGACAGCACTTAAGTTCCCATTAGCTACCAGAAGAAAACTCAAAGTTTATTAACGAGTAGCTGATTGTCTTTATCGCACCGAGGCTTACGTCTTAACACCCAAGAAGGAAGGAGTGAAATCTGCCTCAGTACTTCCATGGAATTCCTTCTCGAAGTTTGATTCAATTCCTGTTCATGTGTAAGACATAAGCCTTATGCCATGAAATTCCCATTTTAACTGGTTGTCGGCTGTAAGTTAATATGCAGACTTATTTCGCTTCTCCCCCTCCACGCTTGTGCACAATGCTTTGAATGTTCTGTGTTTTCCTTGCCTTTGATTGCCAATCCATCCCGGGCTCTCATTTCCTCCTCTCCTGCCTTTTGGCCGGCATAATTTTGGAACTTAAAAAAAAAAAAAATGCATCCTCTGTCTTTTCTCATAGGCTCCATTTGCATTTTAGTCGATTTTGGACATTTTTTCTACAATGTATTCAATATGCTTTATTTCCTGTTTTTATAAGCTTTATATAACTTCAGAAAAATGTGATCCAAGGCATGTCTGGGTGAGAGGTGGCTGTTATTTTTTTACTGTGACATGGAAGATATTGACCTGCAGTGTCTACACTGGGCATAACTGTTTGCAGAGTTGTCTTTTTTCCTTTTAATTTTATTTTTGAGAGAGCACGAGCCAGGGAGAGGGGCAGAGGGAGAGGGAGAGCAAGAATTTCAAGGAGGTTCCTCGTTCAGCTCAGAGTCCGACATGGGGCTCCATCCCATGACTCTGGGATCGTGACCTGAGCTGAAATCAAGAATCGGAGGCTCAACCGACTGAGCCACCCCTGCAGAGTTGTCTTTAGATGACCGTGACCAGAGGTATTTTCCAGGGTTCTTCATCTTGGTCAGCTGGGTGCCCAGGAAGGCAGCTGGTAGGGCATACTTGCAGGCAATTAGCGTGTATGCACTGAACACTCTATCTCACCAAACCAAAAGGTGAGATCATTTCTGCTATCCTTCCATTGGCCCCACCTCCTTGTTTTCCATGTTAACCCTACAGGTGACCTGTGAGCAATGTGAGTTTGAACTATGTGGGTCCACCTATATGTGGCGTCTTTTCAATTAATACCGTACAGTCCTATAAATGTATTTTCTCTTGTGACTTTCTTCATAACATTTTCTTCTTTCTAGCTTCCTCCTCTGTAAGAATGCAGCTTATAGTACATTCAACATACAAACTACGTGTTAATCGGCTGTTTGTGTTATTGGTAAGGGTTCCAGTCAACAGTGGGCTATTAGTCGTGAAGTTTTTGGAGGAGTCAGTTACATATGGATTTTTGACTGCATGGGAGGTCAGTGCCCTCAACCCCTACATTGTTCAAGGGTCAACGGTAGTTGATTTTACTCAGTAAAATGCATAAATTGTAAGTGTTCAGCACAAGGAATTTTGACAAATGTATGCACCCTGATTACAACATAAAACAATTCCATCATTCTGGAAAGTTCTTTCACATTTCTTTCTAGTCGATTCCTATTCTCACAGACCTCAACTACAGGTAATCACTGACCTGCTTTCTGTCATATAATTCAGTTTTCTATGCTTAAGAACTTCCTATAAATGTACATATGTATACATATGTATACTTTCATTTATGCATCATTTCACTCAGTGTATTGTTTTTGAGATTTATCTATATTATGTATATCAGTAGTGTATTCTTTTATTTATTTATTTTTTTGCTCTGTAGTATGCCTGTATGAATGTACCACAATTTGTTGACCCATTTTTCTTTTTTTTTAATTTTTAAAAGTTTATTTTTGAGAGAGAGAGAGAGAGACAGACAGACAGAGACAGAGCACAAGCAGGGGAGGGGCATAGCTAGAGGGAAACACAGAATTAGAAGCAGGCTCCAGCCTCTGATCTGTCTGCACAGAGCCCGACGTGGGGTTTGAACCCATGAATGGCAAGATCATGAACTGAGCTGAAGTGGGACACTCAACTGATTGAGCCACCCGACCCCGATCCATTTTTCTATTGATGGACATCTGGGCTATTTTCAAATTTTTCTTTTTTTTTTTTTTTCGAGTTTATTTATTTTGAGACAGAGAGAGACTGAGAGAAAGGGTGGTGGGGGGTGGCGGGGCAGAGTGTGCACCAGCAGGGGAGGGGCAGAGAGAAAGGGAGAGAGAGAATCCCAAGAAGGCTCTGCACTGTCAGCACACAGCCCAATGTGGGGTTGGAACTCACGAACCATGACCTGAGCTGAAGTCAAGAGTCTGACACTTAACCGACCAAGCCACCCAAGTGCTCCCAATTTTTTTCTTTTTATTCATAAAGCTGCTATTGATGGACAGGTCTTTTTAGGAACATATACATTTGCTTCTCTTGGTCTATATCTAGCAGTGTTATTGCTAGGCCACAGGGTAGATGAATATTTAAATGTATCAGAGAATGCCAGTGTTTTCAAAATGATCGTACAGTTTTAAACTCTCACCAGCAATATGTGAGAGTTCTAATTGTTCCACGTCCTTGTCAACACTTAGTAGAGTTAGTTTTTAATTTTAGCTATTATTGTAATTGGGTAAAGGTAGCTCATTGCGGTTTTACTTTGTACTTCCTGATGGCTAAAGATGTTGAGCACCATTTCATATGCCTATTGAATGTCTTTGTCCATTCTGGATTGTATAATGAGAATGCCACAGACTGGGTGCCTTAACTGCTAACATTTAGTTTTTATAGTTCTGGAGACTTGGAAGAGACCATTTCTTGGCTTGTAGAGAGCCATTTTCTTGCTGTATCCTCGCATGCCAGGGAGAAAGAGAGATAGACACATAGAGGGATAGAGAAATAAAGATGGGGCCGGCTCTTGTGTTCCTTCTTATAAAGGGCGCTAACTAATCACCTCCTAATGACTAATCACCACCCTTGGTCCCACCTTCTAATACCATCACACTGGAAAATTTCAATACATGAAATTTGGGGCATGGGTAGTGACACAAATATTTGTAACATTGAGCATTTGAATATTTTGTTTTGGTGAAGTATCTAAGTCTTAAACCATTTTTTGTTGTGTTATTTATATTTTTAATATTTCATTTCCTTTTGAAGAGTTTAAATAATTAATATGCTCTAATCAAGAGCTAAGTTGATACCTGGATTACCACAGGCTTTCAGGTGTAATATCTTAATCAGTATGATAAACTGCTGAGGTCAATTTATTTTTCTCATTTTACAGAATAGGATGCTAAGCCTCCTATCGAAAATCTCTCTCAAAGTTGAAACTTTCTGACTTGAAGTATAGGGCCCCTGGTATTCAGTTTCACCAGATTTCACCAAGAAAAAAGTGGAAGGAAGACATCACAGAAGAAAATTCATTATCCTTGATACTGGTCCTGGCTTTTTTTTTTTTTAAGTGGTGTTCAAAAAAATAATCGTTTATTTTAGATTACTTAGATATTTACAGAAAAGTTGTAAAGCTAATGCAGAGAAAATTACCATATATCCAACTAGTCCTGTTTTTTTTTTTTTAAAGCTTTATGGAGATGAAAGTCATGTGCCCTACAACTCATCCATTTACAACGAAATAGTTTTTAGTAAATTCACATATATGTGATGTGCAACCACTACCACAGTCAGTTGTGAGACATTTCAGCATCTCAAAAAGAAACTCCATGCACTTTACTTATCACCCTCCACCCCTAAGCAACCACTGATCTGCTTCTGTCTCTGCAGAGTAACCAGTCCTGGCTGTTTACGTGTGAATCGTGTCATTCAGTACGTGGTTTCTTGTTACTGGATTCTTTCAGTCCTGGCTGTCCTAAAGCTTCGGCGGTCGCTACCTCCACCAGGCACTCTGCAAACTCTGGTCCCCTTACAGTCAGCTGTGCAGAAGGGATGTGTGTGCCGTTGCTATGTCACGCTCTTTGAGAGCAAAACCAAACCAAATCTCCCTCATCCTCTCGCTCTTTTCTCATACTTGGGCTGAATGAGGAGAATTCTAAAGGTCTAGGCGAAGGGGAAAGCAGAAGACAGGAGGGGCCTGGGACCCTGAATGAGGAGCAGAACCCTCTTCCGGTCCCTGGGCTCCCTAAACAGTGGCCTGGGCTCTAAACAAATGTTTACTGTGTAAAAGTAGCTCTTGAGGGTTTAAGGGTTACCTGCTACAGCAATCGGTCTTATCTACCTTTCCTTCTAAAGTGTTCTGTGAAAGCCCACGAACATGTGTACTTCTAGTGTAGCAAAAACTCCAATCACACTGGTCTTTTTATTAAGGTGTTGTAGACTGGCCACTCACCCAAGACTAAGAATTAAGAATCATGATACCTTTGGGGCGCCTGGGTGGCTCAGTTGGTTGAGCGTCCGACTTCGGCTCAGGTCATGATCTCTCGATCTGTGATTTTGAGCCCTGCATCGGGCTCTGTGCTGACAGCTCAGAGCCTGGAGCCTGCTTCACATTCTGTGTCTCCCTCTCTCTCTGTCCCTCCCCTGCTCATGCTCTGTCTCTCTCTCTCAGTCAAAAATAAATAAAACATTAAAAAAAATTAAAAAGAAAAAGAATCATGATACCTTTTTGATGGTGTCCTGGCATAGTGCACCAGCACACATTTTTTTGTCATTTCCAAGCAGTCTTAAAAACAGATCTCTCCTAAACTTAGTTATCTTATTTAGTTGGAAAGAGCCAGAGAAGGCATTCTTAGGGAATAAATCACATATATCCCCAAACATTTCTCAATGTTCTTATAAAGGATCCTTCAAGCTTAGTGTTTATTTCACTGCCTTTGCTCCATAATCTCCGAGCCCGGAGGAGGCTCCTTAGGAAACATGAGGAACAGAGCTGTGTGAACAGGGCATTTCATGAATTATAAAAATCTGTTCAGTTCTAAAGATCAAAACTTCTACCCATCTGGGGTATATAAATCCTATACATAGAATTTATGAGGGAGGTTATCTTGAATTATGTGTTGGGTGTTGGGTTTGGCACATAATAAATATAAATGATCCCCACAGGACAGTAGATTAACATCCAGGGAGAAAAAAAATCAGGCATCTGTGAAATTTAAATGGGAAGATGCCCTACTTTTCTCAGAGAAAAAAGAGCTTACAATCTCCTGGAAATAGAATAATGATCCTTGTATAAGCTCCCTACTAACTCTTCCCCATGAGAGGAGAGATTTATCTGCTCAGTGATATTTGGAAAAGGAGCTGATACTTGGTTTACTCTTCTGGATCTTCTCATTTTCTTTTCTTTCTGCCCCCAAAGGTACCTTCCACTGTCTACTGGACAGTTGGCTGGCAGTGCTGTGGGGGGCTTGTGGACGGCCAGCTGCCTGAGAGACTGCTGGATGAATCTGTCCAATTTTGAGGGGAGATGTTAGGAAGCCAATGGAGTCTGGCCGTCTAAGCCACCTAGCCATCTAGCAGAGGCACACCTAGTATATCGCATGTGATATACAACTCGGCGACTACCTAAAGATTCCTTGCCATGTGCAAAATTGCACCGAGACTATGTGTAACTTCAAAAGAACAATGGCATTTTTGAGTCGTCTTAAGTAGATGGATGCTTCTTGAAAAGAGGGACAAACTTGCATGAAAGGTAAAATTAGCCAAAGGTGGCATGGAAGTAAGGGTTAGGTGATATGGAAAGACAGTTCTAATAGGAGTTCAGTGCTAGGGGATGCTGTTGTAGACTGGAATATTTCTGAAGATTGAACATGGCCCTGCAGATGAGTGTATTTCTTAGATGGGTATAAGTTTATACATAAAAAGACAAAAAACAAAAACGAAAAAACCCCAAAAAACCTTTTCAATATATTTCAATGTATGTGGCTTTAGTTTCACAGAAGTTATTTCTGGTCCCCCCTTATTTTGTCCTTTTAGTTGTGGGTTCTCCATGGCATATAAGAAATGATATAGCCAAATACACAAAGCAAATCTAAGGACTTCATGTTGATGTGTATTTCTGTGTTTAAAAATAATAATAACCTGGGGCACAGGGTGGCTCAGTCATCTGAGTGTCCGACTCTTGATTTCAGCTCAGGTCTTGATCCCAGGGTTGTGGGATCAAGACCCACGTTGGGTTCCACACCAAGCTTGCAGCCGGCTTAGGATTCTCTCTCCCTCTCCCTCTCTTTCTCTTTCGCTCTGCTGTGTGTTCCTGCTCATGCTTGCTCTCTCTCTCTCAAATAAATCATCATCATCATCATCACCTGTGTTTTTAAAATTTCCATATCACACCAATGTCAAGGATGTGTTAATGGGAACAATGTGAGAGTTGACATGATCATCAGTCTTTCTCATCTTTATGTTCTTCATTGTGTGGTTTTCTCTACATCTCTCCTCCACCTCGTTTGCTCTGTAATGTGTCATTCTTTAAAAGAGACTTTCCAGGACATCACAAATCAGGAAAAGAATGAATAGAGCCTGAAGAAAGCAAGTGGTAAGAATGGATGTGAGCATAGGATATGACCCCAAGGGTGGGATTGTGAAAGCTCTTGTTCCTGAGATGGCCTTTGCCCTTTGGTTTGCCAACATCTTGAATGGCTTTGTGGGTGTACCACATCACTTCTGGTTCTAATTTCCATCAATCACCTGAGTGGTGGCCAACACCTGTTCAACTAATCATATGGCCTTAATACACCTTAAAGAAGCACATTGAAACAAAGGAAAGTTGTAACACATGGTGCTGTGTCTCAGAACAATTCCCCAGCAGTGTCACTGGGAGAGGGGTGCCTTCGTGGGGGCAGGAAGAGAGCCTCCTGCTGGAAGTCCTGGGCATCACACCCTGTCCCTGCTGACCAGCCTGCATCTGCTCTCTGTTACTTTTCTTTCCCCTTCTCAAACTTCACAGACATGAAGTTGGGTCAGGACACACCGGCCTTGAGCACCTGTAAGACTGATCCCAATGCGGGGAGCTCAGGATTCTTGCCAAGTCAGTGCTCGGTTTTGAGCCCCTCTTACCTTAGGTACAGGGGCATTTGCGGCAGCTTCCTGAGACGTGTTCCTGAGATTGTGCTTCGGCACCAATTGTTGGAGAAGAGGGGGTGGAATCTACTTTTCTTGACTGTGGTACTGTCTTCCACAAGTAGGAGTGTTTTGCCTTTTGCCCTAATATCAGGCACATGTGCCTTTAGGTTTATTAGGGAATATGAAATGAAAATGTAAACCTCATAGAAGCCAAGGGTGTTCGGTGGCTCACTGATATTCTTGATGAAATTATGCTTTCTTTTAATTTAGATTGATTTTTAAAGAAATGGAATAACGTTAAACCTCTGTGTTATCCAACATTTGAGGCTAAGGGCTCTTATTCAGCTTTGCTATATTCCACAGAAAGCAAGGATTTTGCCTTCTACACACCACTCAGTCCTTCTGAGCATCTAGTTTCATGGAACTAAAAGACACTCACTAAATTCCAAATGTTTCAATGATGTTTCAGGCTTTGTGTCAGTTGCTTATCTAATATTCCTGGGAGTTGCTTGTCTAATATTCTCTCCTTTTTCTTACTGAGAGAATCACAGTTTGCTGGGTTGGCAACCTGTCTGGCTTGTGATATAGTTCTAGCCAAAGAGATACTAACAGAAGTCACTGGATGGGGCTCTGGGAAAAGAAATATAAAAGGGATTGTCTCAACTGACATATACCCTTTTGCTCTTGGCCCTTCCATCTTCCTTTTACCTAGAATGGCCATTGTAATTGTTGGTGCTTCAACAGCCATCTTGGGACCATGAAGACACTACAAGACTGAAAACTATGTGCTAAGGAAAGAGGAGCCTGCATCTTGATGGTATTATAGAAATTACATGCCAGCCATCAATTTCTCATCTCTACACTTCTTATAAGTCCTGCTACTTGTCTTTTTCTGTTACCTTGCAGCAAAACTCAATTCCTGACTGATAAAATACAAAATTTTCAGATTACTTAGAGATAAAACAGAAAAATGAATGTTTGGCATGAAAACATTTTTTTTTTTTTTTTTTTTTTTTTTTTTTTTACACACAGTAGTTTGGCGAAATTCTAAATTTAAACCTTGAGGATAAGGCATGTCCTATCTCTCTGAAAGTCTAATATACCATCATCAAGGAGATCTAGCTTAAAAAAAAAAATCGGTAATCCTTTCAATTTTAATTTAGCCTGGGGAAAAAACCTTTTGCTTTGGTTTAGTTGTCATTATATGCATGTGAATCCTATGTTACTTGAAGTTTCGTGGAGGGGAAAGCATGCAGTTCCATGGAAAGAGTAAAGGCTTTGGCATCTAGAAGACTTAGGTCTGAATCTTGACTTTTCTATAAAATAGCTGTGTAATTTTAAACCCATCATTAGATCTTTCTCAGCCTCAGGTTTCTGATCTGGAAAACGAGTAAGGTGTCAGGTTAAAAGGGAAGAATCTGTAAAATAGCACATTGAAGGGACTCAGTGAAGTATCTGGTACCATGTATGATTATTACCCTGTGTTTTTATCTTGGTTTTCATTCTGTCACTCAACAAATGTTTGCTGAACATCTACTATGTGCCAAGACTGTGTTAGACATTCAGTTCTTTGACTCTCTTGAGTTTGCTTCAGGTGGAATTACAGCTCCAGGGCTGAGTGTCAGAAGGACTGATATTTGATCCATTTATTTATTTTTAATTTTATTTATTCTGAGAGAGAGAGAGAGAGAGAGAGAGAGAGAGAGAGAGAGAGAGAGACAGGGCAGGGAAAGGACAAAGAGAGAGAAGAGCAAGAGAGAGAATCCCAAGCAGGCTCTGCACTGCTAGCGCATAGCCCGATGCGGGGCTCAAAGCCATGAACTTGCAAGATCATGACATGAGCTGAGATCAAGAGTCAGACCCTTAACTGACTGAGCCACCGGGGTGCCCCAGATGTTTGATCCATTTAAAAGCTCACTGGCAGTAATGAGGGGAGAGTGGGTTTCAGAGCTTGTTACAAGGTCTCAGTCATGAAACTGAACTGAAATCTTAGTGGCATGGTGAGGTTTGGTGATTACCATCCAAAACCAGATAGAAGGGCTAGCTAGGGGTGGGTTTGGTGGACACAGTCAGTATTTGGAAGCTAGAGCAAAACTTTGAAATTTCATCTGGAAAAAGCTGAACTTCACCAGGAAACAGAATGGGTTTCGGTGTACAGAGCCCCTGAAAACTGAAATGAAATAGGGCTCATTTCCTCATGACTCCAGCCCCCATTGCCAATCTCATGTGTCCCACAGATGTGAGGCCAAGTACCTGAAAATCTTTAAAGCCAATGGATTATTTATAAGAAAGCACATAGTTTACCCAAGTCAGTGCCTGAGTCTTCAATACATCTTTCCTCAGTTACCTCTTGATGAACTTGGCCAACTGTGTGAACTCTCAAATGGTCAGCAAATTTGAGGTTGTTCAATATATATTCCTTGTGGATCATGACATGAAATAAATATTTAGAAGAGAGACTTTGGAAAAAGTACAGAAAATATACCTTTTGAGAAATTATTATTCGTTCCCCCCCGCCCCCATTCAGCAAGACCCTGGACTCAAGGGACTTGCAATTATAGAGCAGCCATAAGAGCGGCTCATATATGCTGAACAGTTCTCAAGTGCGGGACTTTATGTGGCTTGTTATTTATTTTTAATCCTGAGCATTAATAGCTGTCTTTCATGAACACAAAACTCAACGTTGCTTCCCTGGGGAACAGTGTGCCCCAGTGTGGAAAGAATAGGGTCACTGGCATCAATAAGACTTGAGTTTGATTCCTGACTGTATAACTTTGAACACATTGTTGGACATCCCTCAACCATAGGCAATTAATTACTTTCCGTGGTTTTTCCCACTTTTCAAATGAGTAAACCTAATCTGTCTGAGTTGGAGATCAGTTCAAGATCACACAGCTAGTCGATAGAAGGCAACGCTTTCCCACACACTTCTGCACAGATGTTAAAGACCCCATGGATCACAGAGGGATAGGAGACACCCTCCATTTACACAGGGATTCAGAGGGGTGAACTGGATGCCCCAGTTATGGCAGGCGTCAGAGCTCCAGCCAGGTGTCTGCCTCCACAGCGTCACGAGAGGGACATGCGTGGAAGAAAACAAAAAGCTCACCAGTATCTCACCTTTATGTGTTCATTTTCTGGCTCTGGACTGGAATGTGAATCAGGATAAGATCTGGGTTAGATCCATTTGACCAGTTTCCAATATCTCACATTTCTACAAGATGTACGGATGTTTTCTCCTGGGCTGGAGCAACTGCTGTTGGATTATCAGGTTGTGTTTACATTTTTCCCTTATCTCCACAGCATCGTTTGGGGCTCCAGCTCCCACTCTGCTCTCCTGGGATAAGCTCTTGCCATTTAACTCTTTTCATTGTCCATACGCTTTCCCCTCACCCTCTCTGTACCTCTGTTGTTTTCTTTGTTATCAGTTACCTGCTTTCTGCCTCAATGGCTATTTGTGTAATTCCCTGCTTTGTGTTTCCTGGTGAGTACAAAGATTATCTCCTAAATATCTGTGCCTACTGGGGATCAGCATTTGTGATCCTTATCTTTCTGTTGAGGAAAATACTTCTTCTCCAGCCTCTCAGTCTGGATTCCAGAGTCTATCTTTTCTCTTCTAATAGTGAAAGTTCTGGGTTTTCAGTGGTTTAGAAGACCAGTTCCGGTAGATCCTCTGCAGCCCAAAAAACATTTTCGCTTCGAGCCCCAGAACTGTGTTTTATGGAATTTTCTTTTTAAAAGCAGAACAAAGAGCGGTTGCAACTGCCAGTTCCTTGGCTCTGGTTGTTTCTTTTTAGGCCCTAAATGGTAACCAGACACTGACTCAAATTCCGTGGCCCCATGACCGCCCCCCCCTTTCCCTTTTCCTCTTGAGGTTCATTATTTGCTCCAAATTAAAACGTTCTGGTTGGAATGAGTGAGTATAAAGAGACAGGGCAGCAGGGAGCTCCGGTTGTACTGAGGGATTATATCTCTGGGAGGCCTTCCTCGCTGGTCTCTGATATGATTAATCGGCCGAAAGGACCATGGCTTTGTAGTTTGAGGAGATCAGTTTTGAAAAGAAGTCTGCTTTCGTTACCCATGACAGTTGGGTTTTATAAACAATTTCTCAGAATACTGGAGACAATTCAGAGGTTTCGTCTTTACCCAAATGTGAATTCATTCATATGTTCATGGGCTCGCTCATTCATTCATTCATTCATCCTACAAATGTTGATTGTGTCGCTACCATGCTGCAGGCTTTGTGCTTGGCTCTGAGGACTCCAGGGTGAGCAACAGCACTGGCCTCTGCTCTCTCAAGTCTGACAGCAAAGTGAGGGTGAGAAATACGATGCCAATAATCATGTGTGTAAGTGAACACCTACCAACTGAGATGGGTGCCTTGGAGGAGAGCAGGGCCGTCCCCCGCCAGGCCAGGCTGCATCTGCACAGCACAGTTGTGCTCTAGACGAAGCTAACATATGAGAGGTGAGAAACAGTTCACTGAACAATGGTTGGGAGTGGGGTTTGCATATCCTTCTAGTGGAGTATGTTCCCATTCCCGTCAGAGGGAATGACATGTGCCAAGACCCCATGGAGGAATGATCTTGGTGTATGAGAAGTGAACGTAGGCCAGGCAGGCTGGGTTTCTGAGTGTTGATGGGGGTGGTGGAGCAACAGGAACCCATGCTAGGCCCAGATGAGAGGTTTAGTCTTGGTCCTCGGAGTTGCTGATGGGTTCTGCGCCATGAAATAATATGGTTAAATTTGCATTTTGAGAAGATCACTCCTGTTTTGGTGCCGAGAATTTTCAGAGGCCAGAGTGGATCCGTTCAGTCATTGTGAAATGTGTATTGCACTCCAACCAGGGCTAGGACCCTGGGCACCATGGTCGCTGTTCTGACAGGATTATAGTCTGGTGAGAGAGGACAGATAATCAGCTAACACACAGATTAAGAAAAACCAATCAACTATTGGTGATAAGTGCAATAAAAAAAGAAAGTCAACCAAGAAGCATATGACAGACAGCATGGGTCGATGGTGGCATGGGGCGCTACATTCACCAGTTCCACTGAGTATGCAGGGAAGGCCTCTCTGAAGAGATGAGATTTTCCTCTGCAAGTACAGGATTTCCCCCTTTTTGGGTTTTGGTCTTGCCTAGAACAGAGCCGATCACCTTACCAGCTTTTTAAATGCTTGTCCATATGTGTTGACTCTATAAATGGACATCTGGATGCCCCTAATTTTCCTTGACCTTCATGCAGTCATGGAGTATGTGAGCTTGAAGGAATTTTCTAGATCATCTGTTTCACCTCTGCCATCTTATAGGCAACAAAGCAGAAGCCTGAAGAGGTAATGTTCAGGGGGTTAACAACCACATCATCCTGGTATCCAGGCTGCCTGACCCTGGGGCCAAGAGCCCCCTACCACACCATTTGGTTCTCTTGGTAAGAATGGGGGCACAGCTGTGCTCACTGAGGTCATACAGCCTATTTCCAAAGCACTTTTCACTCTTGGGTGTGTAGGAGGCTCCAAATACCTGCAAAAAATGATTAATGGTCTTTTTTTTCTCCCCCCTGGCATCTCCTAATGCAAAAATTCTTGGACAGCAATCAATTTAATTTAGACTACAGAAAGTGCTACTTTTTTTCCAATCTGGCTTATGTTAATGATATTTTTAAAACACCCTGAAGCTCTAAAGCATATTTAAGACCATGAAATAGCATTACAAAGCTTTTGCCATTTACTTCACAGAGTAGCATGGAATGCAAAGTCCAAAAAAAAAAAAAAAAGGAATTCTCTTTAATTCTCTTTTTCCTTGGTTTCCTTAAGATTTCAAACTCAATAAGACATTTCTTATTTAAGATTTATAACAAGTAAATATATTTTTTCCCACAATTGTGTCTTATTGGTTAAGGTTTAGTCTAGAACATAGTTTTCATGGTTGAGCTGAAAATCCCTTTGGGACTCATGGCATAACCTAATTTGTAATAATGCTTCCTGAGCTGGTTTTAATTAAAGTTCTTTTATATTAGATCTCTTCGGAGATTCCTCACCCCACTCCCCACTTTTTTGAGACATTGCTGTGGGAGAAAAATACCGTTGTACTTGAAGGCATCAGATTTAGTCAAGGCCGTAGGTATTGAAGAAAGAATTAGGTGGTAATATTTATCCTGGTGGAAAACATTTTATTGATGAATTTCAGACCTTTTCTACTTCTTGGGAAGTTTCACATTTGAATCAGATAGACCTTTCATAATCTTCATTTTCAGATGAAGACATTGAAATCCAGAAAAATTAAGTAGCCATATTCATACAGCTAAACTAAAATCGTTATGACCGTCAAATGGCTTGAAGACATTTTGTATGGCACTTCAGCTTAGATGAAATAAACGAACTTGTGGAGGGGAAGCTTCATTGGAAACCAACAGTTGAGTTTAGAAGTTAGTGTCTGAATATCCCTTTGGGGCTTTTATTTCTTTATGTTTGTTTTTAACAGGTCAGAATGGCACAGGAGATACCAAGTTCCCTGAGTCAGTTGAGGACAGAAGAAAGTCAGCTCTTCCTCAAAGCATCACAGAGGTAGTATACTGAGAGGCACATGGCTTCACAGCAGACATTGCAGAAAGCTACAGGTGCCCAAGGTCTGGCCCAGGTTAGGGAATGTAGTAGTTTCCTGTGGCAGCTGTAGCGATAGTTTTGAGGGCCAGATGTCCAAAATCAGTTTTGTTGAACCGAAATCAGAGTGTCAGCAGGGCCCTGCTCCCTCTAAAGGCTCCAGGGGACAATCTGTTTCTTGCCTCTTCTGTCTTGTGATCACTACGATTCTTTGGCTTGTGGCCACATCTCTCTACTCTGCCTCTGTGGTCACACTGTCTTCTTTTCTGTCTGTGTCAAATTTCTCCCCACCTCTCTCTTATGAGGATACATGTGATTGCATTTAGGGCCTGTCCTGATAATGCAAGATAATCTCCTCAAGTCATGATCCTTAACTTAATCATGTCTACAAAGACTCTTTTTCTTTGTAAGGTGACATTTACAGGTTCCAGGGATTAGGAGCTGATGTTTGGGGGCCACTATCAGGCTTCCCATACTGAGCTTGGATCCATCATACTGACATCATGTATTTATGGTCAACAAAGGAAAGGCCATGGGCAAGAGGCCAGCAGAAGAGAGCCTCCTGTTCTCCAGACTTGGGGTAGAATGTCATAATCAGTGTCTGGCAAAACAAAAGACCAAGGGTAAAAGCTTAAGCAATACAAAGCTTCAGAGTGACCACACTGGCATGATTACTGCTGAGTTTGTTTATGAGAGGAAAGAAAGCAGCCATGTTGGAAGCCTCGGGTGGTTTTCATATCCTGGAAGTTATGTAGAAATAGTTGGAGAGGAATGTGTTATTCAGGAGTGTAAAACGATTTCTTGTTCAAACAGACCGCAAGGCTTAAGAGGCTAAAAACTTCTCCCAGAGAACAGAAATGTAAAATGCCCTTCAAAAGTTTATTAATGTGGCCCTTGGGGACAAAGGCGCCCATCGTCCCACGTCTCCTGTTGATTTTATCCCATAGAGACTGGTTGCTGAAGAGACACGATTGAAGCAAAAGCATCCAGCCATGGTCACCGAACATTGTGGTGAGGAGCGGTTCTCTGTCCTGACTTCATTCATACGTCAGGAATGGAGGCGGATGAAGATGCCAGTGAGTGTAAACTATACATTGTTGTCCACTTACTTACTTTAGGTGAAAGAGCAACACCATGCTGCTCCAAAATTGAGAAATAGCATTAGCCAAACTTAATCTTCTCTTGGAAATTTCAGAAGCATCTGTGGGCATTGGCAGTAGAGAGTAGCTTCCAGGCCATCAGTCTCACTGCCTTTGCAACACCTGAGAAATGAGGAGGCTTTTCATTGAGATTTGCCAAATGCACATCAAGAGCATCTCTGAGCGTCCCATGGGCCTTGGTGGTTATGTTTAGGGTAGAACACATGTTTTTCTAATGCTACCACCTATTGTCTCTCAAAGTTCTGGGACTCCTTGAAGTCTCAAATGTCTTACCTCTTTCCCTTTCTTTCCTTCATCCTCCCTGATCATCATAAATAATTTCATATGATCAAGCAAGTTCCAGAAATAGTGTTCAGATAATCCAATTAACCAACTCAGACCTGAAAGCTACTGGTTCTAAAATAGGGGTCCTCAAACCTCAGTTGATCATCTATTTGGCAGTACTGTAATTAAAGTGAATGACTGGACTAGAAGCTGCTTAAAAGGTTTCTTCCGGCACCCCAACTCAATGACTTAGAGCTTCCATCTTGTGTCATGTGGGGCCACTGAACACTCTACATCCCCTACTGGTTCCTTTCAGTCAAATGAACAACAGCCTTGGTGTTTCTTGACGAAGGGCTCTGCAGCGGGGTGACCCATATTATTAAACTACTCGAACACACCAGTGCCTAAAACATTATTTTTTCTTTGCCAGAGGGAACTCTGTCTAGGACAATTTCATTCCAGGCTGCAGCAATGGCAAAACTGAGCAATCCTGCAACTTGCTGCCACCCATCAGTGACAGTTTTGGATAAGACCAGTCTCAAGGACCTGGTGGATTTTGACCCTTTGTCTTTTTCAAGACTGTGCTATGGAAATAACATTCCTGTCTTGTCACATAAATGACTGTCATCTCTGCCCTTTCAAAGCCCACTTTCCCCCAAATCACTGTTTAGGACATTTGTTGTTTCCTTGATTACATTTCTATTAGATTTGGTTAGCTGGTTTAGTAACCAGCCTCAGGACACTGGTGATTCGATTTGTCTGATGGCCAGTCATTGACAGTGAATTTATTGAAATCTTCCAAATATCTCCCATTCTTCTGAACCCTACTCAGGCCCTGTGCTTGGAATGAAGTTTTTCCTTAAACTCCCCACCATGAAGTGACCTTTTATCCCTGGAACATCTCTTGCTCACAGGTGTAGAGACACTGAACAATCCCCTCTTTCTCCACTATAGTGGACTGGTCTGCTGGAGTTTGGAGGGGGGGGGGGTGCTGCCACAGTTTTCTTCCTTTTTTCTTTTTTCTTTTTCTTTTAATGTTTATTTATTTATCTATCTATTTATAGTTGAGAGAGAGAGAGAGAGAGAGAGAGAGAGAGAGAGAGAGGGAGAGGGAGGGAGGGTACAAGTGGGAAGGGGCAGAGAGAGAGGAAGACAAAGAATCCCAAGCAGGCTCCATGCTGTCAGCACAAAGCCCAATGCAGGGCTTGAACTCATGAACTGTGAGGTCATGACCTAAATGGAAACCAAGAGTCAGGTACTCAATTGACTGAGTCACCCAGGCATCGACTGCCACAGTTTTCAATGTGATTTTCAGCTCAACCAATTCAGGGGAACAAATACCGCTCATGGGAGAAATATTGGTATCTCTGGAGGGATGTCTTTAGGGTCACAGATATATTCAATGTAATTATTTTTCCACAATATAAACTACAATAAAAAGACGCTTGATTCTCCTAGTGTGGTGGGCTAGGAGATCTCCAGATTGAAGGGAAATCATGGATATACAGAAAATAAAGAAAGAAAATATCATATGGGTATGATGACACAAGACGACATCGAGTCCAGTTTTCTCAATTCTGTCCCAGCCTACAGTTACTGTTTAGGAATAAGTATGTATAGCACCCCTTTCTTTTGCTCTTCAAGTATCTTGGCTTAGACATTACACAATCACTTTAGTTAATAAAAGGTTGGGAAGCACTGGTCTGATAGAACCTCCAAAAGAGTTCCCCAAGTTTTCAAGGTGCAGTATCTGGAAAGAGAACTTGGGTAGGAGAAAGCCTTTGCAGGAAAATAAATGCCAGTTTTGTTCATGCATTGTTTACAAAAGAGATCAACCATAGTTAGTTGCTTGGTGCTAGGAAACACGATTTCCCTTGGTTCTAGTGGATACCAAAGAAAAAGGTTGACAAGAACTAAATACTGTTTTGGCACCTCAAACACTTAGCTATCATAAGGAGGTGAGTGATGGGAGCCTTGTAGTAAAGAAGAAGGAGGAGAAGGGAAATTAAAAAATATAATACATCTGGGGTGCCTGGGTGGCTCAGTTTGTTGAATGTCTGACTCTTGATCTAGGCTCAGGTCATGGTCTCACTGTTCGTGAGATTAAGCCCGTGTTGGGCCCTGTGCTGACAGTGTGGAACCTGCTTGGGGTTCTCTCTCTCCCTCTTTCCCTCTGCCCCTCCTCTCCTTGTACTCTGTCTTTCTCTCTCTCTCTAAGTAAAAAAGGAAGAAAGAAAAAAAGAAAGAGAAAGAAAGAAAGAAAGAAAGAAAGAAAGAAAAAAAGAAAGGAAGGAAGAAAGAAAGAAAGAAAGAAAGAAAGAAAGAAAGAAACTTAAAAAAATCTTAAAAAAATTTATTACATCTTTCTTTGGAGTCTCTGGATATCTAGTCTTTGGTGACTCTGTTTCTTCTTTTTTTTTTTTCCAATATATGAAATTTATTGTCAAATTGGTTTCCATACAACACCCAGTGCTCATCCCAAAAGGTGCCCTCCTCAATACCCATCACCCACCCTCCCCTCCCTCCCACTCCCCATCAACCCTCAGTTTGTTCTCAGTTTTTAAGAGTCTCTTATGCTTTGGCTCTCTCCCACTCTAACCTCTTTTTTTTTTTTTTCCTTCCCCTCCCCCATGGGTTTCTGTTAAGTTTCTCAGGATCCACATAAGAGTGAAAACATATGGTATCTGTCTTTCTCTGTATGGCTTATTTCACTTAGCATCACACTCTCCAGTTCCATCCACGTTGCTACAAAGGGCCATATTTCGTTTTTCTCATTGCCACGTAGTATTCCATTGTGTATATAAACCACAATTTCTTTATCCATTCATCAGTTGATGGACATTTAGGCTCTTTCCATAATTTGGCTATTGTTGAGAGTGCTGCTATAAACATTGGGGTACAAGTGCCCCTATGCATCAGTACTCCTGTATCCCTTGGATAAATTCCTAGCAGTGCTATTGCTGGGTCATAGGGTAAGTCTATTTTTAATTTTCTGAGGAACCTCCACACTGCTTTCCAGAGCGGCTGCACCAATTTGCATTCCCACCAACAGTGCAAGAGGGTTCCCGTTTCTCCACATCCTCTCCAGCATCTATAGTCTCCTGATTTGTTCATTTTGGCCACTCTGACTGGCGTGAGGTGATATCTGAGTGTGGTTTTGATTTGTATTTCCCTGATAAGGAGCAACGTTGAACATCTTTTCATGTGCCTGTTGGCCATCCGGATGTCTTCTTTAGAGAAGTGTCTATTCATGTTTTCTGCCCATTTCTTCACTGGGTTATTTGTTTTTCGGGTGTGGAGTTTGGTGAGCTCTTTATAGATTTTGGATACTAGCCCTTTGTCCGATATGTCATTTGCAAATATCTTTTCCCATTCCGTTGGTTGCCTTTTAGTTTTGTTGGTTGTTTCCTTTGCTGTGCAGAAGCTTTTTATCTTCATAAGGTCCCAGTAATTCACTTTTGCTTTTAATTCCCTTGCCTTTGGGGATGTGTCGAGTAAGAGACTGCTACGGCTGAGGTCAGAGAGGTCTTTTCCTGCTTTCTCCTCTAAGGTTTTGTTGGTTTCCTGTCTCACATTCAGGTCCTTTATCCATTTTGAGTTTATTTTTGTGAATGGTGTGAGAAAGTGGTCTAGTTTCAACCTTCTGCATGTTGCTGTCCAGTTCTCCCAGCACCATTTGTTAAAGAGACTGTCTTTTTTCCATTGGATGTTCTTTCCTGCTTTGTCAAAGATGAGTTGGCCATACGTTTGTGGGTCTAGTGCTGGGCTTTCTATTCTATTCCATTGGTCTATGTGTCTGTTTTTGTGCCAATACCATGCTGTCTTGATGATTACAGCTTTGTAGTAGAGGCTAAAGTCTGGGATTGTGATGCCTCCTGCTTTGGTCTTCTTCTTCAAAATTCCTTTGGCTATTCGGGGCCTTTTGTGGTTCCATATGAATTTTAGGATTGCTTGTTCTAGTTTTGAGAAGAATGCTGGTGCAATTTTGATTGGGATTGCATTGAATGTGTAGATAGCTTTGGGTAGTATTGACATTTTGACAATATTTATTCTTCCAATCCATGAGCAGGGAATGCCTTTCCATTTCTTTAAATCTTCTTCAATTACCTTCATAAACTTTCTATAGTTTTCAGCATACAGATCTTTTACATCTTTGGTTAGATTTATTCTTAGGTATTTTATGCTTCTTGGTGCAATTGTGAATGGGATCAGTTTCTTTATTTGTCTTTCTGTTGCTTCATTGTTAGTGTATAAGAATGCAACTGATTTCTGTACATTGATTTTGTATCCTGCAACTTTGCTGAATTCATGTATCAGTTCTAGCAGACTTTTGGTGGAGTCTATCGGATTTTCCATGTATAATATCATGTCATCTGCAAAAAGCGAAAGCTTGACTTCATCTTTGCCAATTTGGATGCCTTTGATTTCCTTTTGTTGTCTGATTGCTGATGCTAGAGCTTCCAACACTATGTTAAACAACAGCAGTGAGAGTGCGCATCCCTGTCGTGTTCCTGATCTCAGGGAAAAAGCTCTCAGTTTTTCCCCATTGAGGATGATATTAGCTGTGGGCTTTTCATAAATGGCTTTTATGATGTTTAAGTATGTTCCTTCTAACCCGACTTTCTCAAGGGTTTTTATTAAGAAAGGGTGCTGGGTGACTCTGTTTCTTAACTATGTTCTTTGCCTTTATGTAGTATGATTTAGACAACTTAACTCTAACTTTCTTCTTCTGCAAGGAAAGGGGGCAAAGCTAAAGACATAGCCTTGTGTGGCTCCTACCTTCAGTTGGGACATATAGTTGTTCCTTGATTGGTCTTGGGGAGGGCTTGGCCTTGTCTATCCCAGAGAAAAATTGGCCAAGTAGCTTTGTCCCACATCTATGGACCTGGGTAAGAATATGTTGTAGCATGAGTTGAAATTAGTTATTAATTTTTCGAATTCATGCACGAGAAAACTATGATTTAAACAACTAAAACAAAAACAATGGCACCAAAACAAGATCAATGCTTGGAGCCAAGTTGCTTGAGTGTGACTATCTCCAGTATATTTTCTCTTGCTAAAAATCTCATCTCTGGATTTGACATGCTAATTCCCTCCCTCCCCCATTTAATTGGTAAGCAAAGTAATAAAGTGACCACCCATCTCCAACAGCTTTCCAGAATCTGCCACAGCCCATGTGAGTCCTGATGGACACTAGTTTTCTGATGGTGACTCCTCCTGGTATGTTCAGAGAAACCTGTACTTTTTTGTTTCAATTAGTTTTATAGATGTTTCAAGCTGGGGCCTGCATTTTTCTGTGGTAAGCTCACCCCTCGGTGTTCCCCTGGAGGCTTACTAACCTTGGCCATATTCATATTTTATGCGAGCTGAGCTGTACGAACTTGCAATTGCCATTTGGTTTTTTTCTTGCACTGAAATAATTTGCTTTTCCCTTACAGCAACCCTGGGTTTCAACAACTCGAAACTGGTCTACAAACCGAGAAAAGAGAAACTTCGTTCTGTGGTTATCACATCAGAGAGAGAAGATATCCAAAAATTTAAGAGATTAGCATTGTTTTGCATAAGGCAACACATATGCCAAGTTATCTGTCCTCCATCAGTGCGGTTCACAGGAGTCCTGGTGGACGGTTTCCTGGGAGGTTGGGTCTTACCAACAACGTTTGCAACTCAGTGCGATTTGTGTTAAAATGAGTCTTCAAAAAGACTGGCCAAGTCCATTTAAATGGCTAACTCCATTTGTATCTTACATAGTTTTCTGTGTCTGTCTTCATTATTCTTCTAACATGGGTAGGTCTTCTGCACATATTGGACCATTTCCGTGGTTTGACTCAGAGCACAGGAAGTATGGGTAAATAGTAAGATAAAAATCCTTTGAAAGTTTTTCTTTATGCCTGTCCCCTGCTCTTTTGGCAGATGGATACCTGAAAAGAAAAGGTAGACAGTTATCTTCTACAGTTTGTTTCAGGGTAACAGAAAAGTTGCCTGAATTAAACATTTCTGTCCTATTGGCCTACTGGGGCACTTAAAAATCCCAACCTTTAGACCACACACTCTTAATTGTGGCATGTGGGTTTCTAGGAGTTGAAATTAAAAAAACCCACAGAAGGCTATTTAAGAGTTCCAATTTTTAAGAGTGTCCTTAAGTCTCTCTTCCAGACTAGGTCCTGTGGCCAAGAATGGTGACAATTGTGTTAAGCCATTAAAGGCCTTTGTCTAAATACTAATCTTGGAGGGTGGAGGGAGGGGGAGGGCACCAACAGTGAGTGATGCCACCAGCAGGTGTGATGGTCTTCCTGGGAATTTACTCATTGATTAACCCAGCCACTTAGGAAGGCCCTGGGGAGCAGATAATAAAAGGAAGAGGGAAAGGGTTAAGGAGAAGGATCCTGATTGGCCCCTCGTATGATTTCCCCTATGTTGTCCTAAAGGAGTGTGGACAGAGTTTGTGAAAGTATACACCTGAAAAGCCATGAGTGACTTTATCTATTGTTTAAAATGTATTGTTAATTATTTCACAGCCTTATTGAGATACGATTCACAGACCATACCATGTATGCATTCAAAGCATGCAATGTCATGATTTTTGGCATATTCACAGAGTTGTGCAGCCTTCATTTAGGATTTTGCTCGCCTTTTCACTTTGCCATTTCCTCCCTCTGCAATGTTTTGCACTAGATATTGACTGGCTCCCTTCTTGTCATTCAAGTCTTTGCTCAAATGTCACCGTGAAGGAGCTAAGAGCTTTTCCCTTCCCTAAAATACCACCCTGTCCGATGTTCTCTATCCTCCCGGCTTTAGTGTCCCCATACCCCCAGGGCCCTGTGACAGTCCTGTTTGTGTGAGTCTCTGCTTCCTCAGTTCCTGAGCCCAAGCCTGCTTAGAATTGTGAGCTGGAAGGAGAAACAAGGGTCAGGGGCTGTTCTTTCCACATCCTGCGGAGACAGAAGCAGAGGGGAAATGACAGGCATAGCAGCTACAGAGAAGGGTTGGCTCACCACAATCCCTTCCTGGGTCACACATCTCACGGTGCCTGGCCCCGGAAGCAGTTGCTTCCCAGTCACCCGGTGCTCCTGACTCGGAGAGGGTAAGAAGCGGGACTCTGGGACCTTGAGCTCTAACTTTATGTAGGACCTACAGAAATGATCTGACTTCTCTAAGCCTGTGTAAGGTGACGGCGTCGGACCTCTGGCTCCTTGTGGTTCTGACACTCTAGGATGCCGATGAAGTTCTCTGAGGGGGCGTAATGAACAGGTACAGGTAAGGTGCACCCGGGAGGACACTACCTTTAGTAGATTCTGCCTCCCTGGCTGCCTTTGCTGAGCGAAGCTGCATGTCCCTTTTCCTTTCCCTCCACTCCCGACTCACGCCCTTTGGGAAGGATGGGATTTTCTAAAGCCTGGGGTCTTAGACCCATACAGAAGAAGAAAGGGTGAGATAAAAATTGTGCTTTGAAAGTGCTATTTGAGCTGGAGCTAAATTGAGGAAAAGCTTTGTCTGTGAGTTTACAAACATACAATTAAGGCTTTTATAGTTATCTAAATCCACTTTCTTGCCTTATAATTTCATGGTTAGAAGCATTACAGTTGTTTTTAGATTTTCATTATAACTGCATTATAACCACAGACGGAACCGAACAGTGTTTGTTTATTTGTGTAACAAATTATGCCCCTCGGAGAACTTTCCCGTGTAATTTGCATTGGTTGTACATTTTGCAAAAAAAGTATACATTGGTCTGTGGGCCTTCTCCTTTTTCTCTCTTCTCCCCAAAGCGGCACCGACAAGAGAAGTTTGGGAAACAACATGCGCATAAGAGCATTTCGTTCAAGAGTGTATAACACGTCATTTTATGTGTGAACGACACACGTGTCTATAGACAGACCCGCAGGAAGAGAATTGTTCTAAGAGACCCGAATTCAAACTCCATGTCTTCAACGTCAGCTAGATAACTCGAAATCTGGTTACTTCATCCATCCTGTATTCCCATTTGGCTCTGGTCCCAAAGTGCACCCCAAACACGTAGTTTGTAAATTGCAGATATTTTGTGCATAAGCAGAATAACCGTTCTCTGAGTTGCTATTGACTTGGAACCAGATAATGTCTGAAATTCTCTGGCAAATTGTGAGGTGTTTCCTGAGTACCTGCTAGAGGTGACCAGAATGACAGGAAAGGGTGCTATCCTTTGCATCAGGTTACAATTTGT
The DNA here is from genome assembly GCF_027475565.1 of Acinonyx jubatus. NCBI lineage: Eukaryota > Metazoa > Chordata > Mammalia > Carnivora > Felidae > Acinonyx > Acinonyx jubatus. Next base: position 65,583,928 of record NC_069391.1, read on the forward strand.
TCAAGGTAACTTTTTTTTATCTGCATGTATGGCACTTGGGTCTCAGAGTGAATAGGGAGAAAATTTCCATGTGCCCACTTGAGATGCTCTGTATGAGCAAGACTACTGTCAGCCTGGCTGACCACATAGGGTTCTTGGTAACAAAACTGACGACTTAAGATGGGGATGTATCCCTTTTTGTATTATTTTCTGGTTCTCCTCAGCAAATCAGATTTCCACTGCGACCTCATTGTGTTTGGGTGTTCAGTGATTTTGGCTATAGCTGATTTCTACCCTTAGATGTTATTTTTCTCTTTGTGATAAGGGGTGGAAATGTCTGAAGCCATGGTAAAGCTGAGTTTATTAAAAACAAATTAAACATATGTAATGTATTTACACAATTTGAATTGATCAGCGACTTGGGTGGGGGTAATTTTGTTTTAATTTTTTAATTGTTTATTTATTTTTGAGAGAGAGAGAGAGAGAGAGCAAGCCCAAGCAGGGGAGGGGCAGAGAAAGAGGGAGACACAGAATCTGAAGCAGGCTCCAGGCTCCTAGCTGTCAGCACAGAGCCCGACGCGGGGCTCAAACCCACGAACCATGAGATGACCTGAGCCGACGTTGGATGCTTAACCGACTGAGCCACCCAGGCACCTTGGGTGGGGGTAATGTTTTAATTCAAAACAACATAGGAGTTCTAGATAAATTGCCAGGTCCTCATATTAAGTCTAGTACATTCTGGATTCCTGCTGAGATAAAATAATCACAAACATGTAACAATAATGTAAATACCTTATGTCAAAATACGGCTTTTATAGTTCATATCACACTTCCAGATAAAGCATCCACTGAGAGATGTTGTCTCTGCTATGCACCAGCTGATGACCTTGGCAATGACCTCTCAGTTCAGGACTCTTAATTCTGACTCTCAGGGTGTGTGGGAAGGGGTCATCCTTCCAGCAAAACTCCTTCTAGCTCAAAAAAATCTACGGTAACTTCTACTTTTATTTTTTCTGCTTTGCAGATTAGAAATGAGAGGAATCTTGAATTTCTTGCGACGGGATCAGATGACTTACTTGTAATTTTAAGACAAAAGTGTTAATTCCTTCCTTCCTTCAATCCACACAGGTTTCTTGGGTTCTTGCTATGTGTCGGGCACTTTTCTAATGCTGAAGTGAATAAGGCCACGGCCCTGACCTTCTACTGGGGAGTAGGGTGGGACCAGTTGGTCATACCAAGTGGGAGAGACTGAGCATAATGAATTAAAAAAAAAGTGAACGAGGTAATTTCAGGTGGTGACAAGCATTATGTAGCAAATCTTTAGGATGATGGCTGCTTTCAAGGATCCCTCAGGGGATTACATTCCCACTCAGGTCAGGGAGGGATGAGAAGAGAGAAGACATGCAGCAAGCTGCAGGAACTGTGTTCCAGGCACGAGAAAAGCAAATGCAGGCGTCCTGAGATGGAGAAGAGCTTGGCCTGTTTGAGAACTAGAACGTTCCGGAGGAAGGGGGAGGGGTATGGGCTCTGTGAGCCTCGATAGAAACTCAGACAATGACAATAGTAACTGATGTTATATTCTGGGCCATCGTTCCAGTCACCCATTTTACAGACGGGGATCCTGAGGCACAGAGACTTTAAAAAGCAAAGTGTCGCAAGTCGTCCCCAAGGTTCAAACCGCAGTGGATGATGCAGAATCCATGCCTGTCATTATGCTAGAGTTCAGTGAAGGGAACCCCTTGGTCAATGCAAAGATGTGTCTGTCCGCCCCCCCCCCACCGCCCCCAACCTCCCCATGCCCACAGATACCCTCATCACTCAGGAATAAGGACCATCTTTGTCAATCACATGCCCCCCTGCCCCGCGGTGGCCGTTTCTGCTTAGCCAGGAACAGCCACTGGAGGAGGCCTCTGCTGCCTTTGTGGGCTTGGCTCCAGCGCTGAATGGGGCAGTTACGAGATGGCTTAGAAATGGTCACTCTGTGTGTAATCAGGTCACTTCGCTGAGAAAACAGTTTTGTTTTAGCTTCCTTCCTTCCCTGGGTCTCATCCAGGGAACAGTGTTTCTGACCTTCTGAGCCACAAAGGCCAGAGATAATGGGGCACAGCAGGTCGACGGAGTCAAAAGAGGGGAGCGTCCATGGCGAGGACACACACACACACACACACACACACACACACACGACAACTGTTCGAGTTGCTAGCCAGGATATGACACTGCAAATATGCTTAAAAAATAAGGCTAAGAGACAGATGGAAGCTTTCCCAGTGTTTAATTCTTTTTTGATTGCTTGTGATCCCCTTTTGCTCAGAACAGCGAGGAGGAAGAAGGCATGAGGCTCCCAGCAAGTGGGAAAAATCACGTGGGTGTTTCCTCTCCTTTCTGCCCTCACAGCGGCTGGCATGGCCTCTGCGGACTGAATTTACTCTCGCTGCCTCACCAGATGTGCAGACAGTATCAAGAGACAGGGTTTCCCACTTTCTTTCCAGGCTGCTAAGAGAGAGGCAGACCTTCTCCTCTAGGGGAAAAGGAATACCTTCTAATTAATTACAGCCAGAGATGAGAAATCAAGGTGCCACAGGAAATTCAAAAGATTGGGATTTTGAATGTTGAAGTTTAAAATTAATATGTAAGTGATTTAATAAATTACTTAGGCCTCAAAATAATGAACCCTAAAAGATTTTTCAGAATCTTTTTTTTTTTTGTCCCAACACCTAAAATAATCGTGGCTTTAATTTCTGGGAATCAGGAGAAAAATACAGAAGGAGCATCATATATTTTGTTTTGAAATGTTCCATGCTGGGGGGCCCATGGGTGGCCTGGCTGGTTAAGCATCCGACTTCCGCTCAGGTTATGATCTCATGGTTCAGGAGTTCGAGCCCCGCATCAGGCTGTCTGCTGTCAGCACAGAGCCGGCTTTGGATCCTCTGTCTCCCTCTCTCTCTGTCCCTCCCCTGCTTGCGGGTGCTCTCTCTCTCTCCCTGTCTCTCAAAAATAAATAAACTTAAAAAGATATAAAACAAAATGTTCTGTGCTGTTATTTGGTTTTGACAGTCAAATCCCTCTTTTCTTCGTAAATTCCTAATCCCCCCCCAGGATAACCATGGCGTGTGCTAAAGGGTTATGGCAATAACCAAAATGCTGTTGACTAGTAATCAGAGACAGGCTTTGTGAAGACAGGGGGATGAAGAAAATTTGGAGGTTCAGGTGGAAAAGCTACATTCTTCCTTGTCCTTTGGTCCACTGCTTCCGCTGCAGGTTTTCCCAAGTTGCTGCGGCCAGGGATGCATCCGTGTCAACACACAGGACACGGCGGAAGACGTGTACTCTCTCTCCTTTTTCTGGTAACGTCTTTGCGTCTCCTCTGGATGCTCATGTTAGTATCTCAGTTAGCCCTCAGGTGTTGGTGTGCCACTGTGAGGAGCCGACCCAAATTCAGGTTCCTGCTCTTCTCAGCTGTGTGAACTTAGCCAAGTTACTTGACCTCTCTGAGCCTCAGGGCTCTTACTTATTTAAAAAGGCTGTAACAACAGTCCCATAGGATTGTTAGAATGGACTGAAATATTGTACGGACACGTCAGGCACCCGGCATTTCAGATCATGGCTATCACCGTAAACCTGGAGCATCGGATCGACATCAGAAATAAAGGACATCGAGGCACCCGGCAGATGGCCTTGGGCATTTGTGGAGGCTCGTGGTGGTGCTGGCCGAGGCAGCTGTGTTCCCACTCAGGTGCTAGCAAGCTTTCCATCCTCTGTCAAAGGGCACGTCTGGCTCTGCTGGATGCTCAGCCTGACCCAGATCTTGAAGTTCGTCTTAAATGTCCCTGATGGAAGAGCAGTAGACTCAGAAGCAGAAGAAATGAATTCTAGTCCCATTCCCTGGGTCGCCTGGGTGAGCCATTTCAGAATTCAGGTGTCTCCATAGGGAGTTGACATGCTCCGTAACGCCTACGTGGCTTCGGAGAGGAAATTAAATGCAGTCATACGTTGTCAAAGCAATTTGCCTACTCTCATAATAATATTCATGATAATAATGCCAAATAGAGTTTCCTCTTCCAGCCCCCCCGCCCCCCCCGCCCCGGGCCCAGCATTCTCCTTCTGCCCATTTGCTACCTTCCCAGAGTCCTCCCTGAAAATGTTTTGCTTAAACGTATTCCATATTCAAGGTTCCTTCCAGCTTGTTCTTCCTCAGTCTCCATCCCTAATTCATGCACACAAACTCCCCCACCCCCCCGACATGCGCACACACATGCACACACACGTGCACACATGCACACATGTGTACATGCACATACAATCTTTAGCGTCTTACTCCCAATTAGTTACCTTGAAAAATATCCTCACAACATTTTCAGGGCTGTTAATGGGTTAATGTAACGCAAAACTGCTCTTGGTAGAAAATGCCAGATGAGGGTTCAGCCAACTTTTTCTGCAAAGGCCCGGTTAGTAAGTATTTTAAGCCCTATCAGCCATACGGTCTTGGTTGCAGCAACTGAACTTGGCCATTGTAGCAGAAAAGCAACTACAGATAATACAGCAATGAATGCATGTGGCTGTGTTCCAATAAAACTTTATTTGCAAAAACTGATGGTGAGCTTGTTCTGCTCTGTGAGCTGTAGTGTGCAGATCTCTGCCACAGATAAAGGGATGATCTCAGACATTAAGGCAGGTTACTAGCAAAGAACTTTAGAGCAGGTGAGGGCTTTGACGCCCCTCCCTTCCACCCACCCCTGCCTAAATGTCCCCAGGATGCCGGCAGGGCTGGGTAGAGGTTCTCACCCTGGAACCCTGGAGTTTGTTGAGCCGCCGACCTGCCCGGGGTGGTTTGGAGGGTGGAAATTTACAAGTGGGCCGAGAGCCCTCTTTCTGCCAAGGACTGATTCAGAGTTCAGGGATTAAGCCTCTGGTGTGGGGATTAAACTGCAATTTCACAGGCACAGACCTTACTGGCACCAGACGCTGGGCCAGGTCTGCTATAGCACGTGCTAGGGCCCCGAGAAGGTCCTCAGCCCGGTTGTGGGTGTAAAAGTAAAGAAAGAAATCAGGGGTCTGAGTTTTCTGCTTTTCCTGTTTCTGCCGAATCTGAGATGAGAACATACGTTGGAAACAACCAAAGCGCATGATGGAATTTATCCCCAAGGCCAGGAGTGAGTAAACTACGGCGGGTTAAGTTCTCAGTAAGGATGCAGAGAAGCGTGGGCACAGGACTCACATTCCATCCTTGTGCTTTGTTCTGCTGGCTCCACAGTGCTGCTTCCTGTGCGTCTGGAAAATGACCCCCAATTTCCAGGAGCTCAGCGTGCATGTGCCAGCAGACAGGATCTATTTCAAAAGGAGCTTTTTGTTACCTATGGTCATGTCTGCACCTCCTGTTGTTGTCAGTCAGCCAGTAAACTCAGCTCTCAGGAGAGCCCTTGAAGAAGATGCCTCCGGGTCAGTGCGCCCTTTATTCACGGGGGATACTCGAGATCCAGAGAGGCATGGAGAGGCTCAGAGTCGAACACTAATCTGAGGCAAAGCGAAGACTAGAATCCAGTCCTCTGGGCTTCTAGTCCTGGGGTCCCTTCATGAGACAGAACTACACTGTTGTCCGTGATGGTAAAGGTTAACGCGGTTACAGGTGCCAGTAGTCAATTTGAAGTCAAATCACAGAAGTCAAGGCTCTTTGCCTTTGAGATGGAAAGAAGTTTTTGCCTCACTCTGTAGGTCCAACCTCATGAAATCGTGTAAATATCAGCTTTTGTTTACCTGCATGGAGGTTGTCTCTGCATACTCATGTATCAGTCAGGGTACGCTGAGTTATGTCGTGGTGACAAATGACCTCCAAAGCTAAGTGGCTTATAAAATCAGAGTTGTATTTCTCACTCATGCTCTGTGTCTGTGATACGTTGCTGTGTTCCCGTTCCTCATCTCCTTCCTCTAGGACTAAGGCTGACAAAGCTGCCTCTGTCCCAGGGTTGGAAAACTCTAGATCACGGGCCAAATTCAGTCTGCCATCTGCTTTTGCAAATATAAATACACGTCATTCAAACGTAGATATGGTAATTTATTTACATATTCTTTATGGCTGCTTTTGCACTGTGCCAACAGAATTGAGTATTTGCGAAAGAGGCAATATGGCCCACATGGCCGCAAATCTTTACTTTCTGGCCCTTTACAGAACAAGTGGGCTGACCCCCTGGTCCATCTGAGACATTGACTGCCCCCTTGGAAGAAGAAAAAGAGACAGAGCAAACTACAGGCTCGTTCTTCAAACTTCTTCCTAAAAGTGACACACAGGCATTTCTGCTCACATCTCCTACACTCAAGTGAGACATGTGGCCACTCTTGAGTTCACCAAAGAGTGGTGGAAAATCATCCTATTTCAATGTGATTTATATTTTATTTGTACAGAAGTGGATTCTTTCACTTAAGCAGAAGAAAGATTTATGTGAAGGCTATTGGATAATCACACAATTGAGAGGAAGGCTGGAAAACGAGGTCCCCAGAGGGAGAGAGGACAAGGCACCACAATCCCACGATAGCCGTGGCCTCTGTGAGTTGTGCCCTCTGGTGTCGCCTACACCCCCATTACGGAGCCACTGCCTACTTCCCTGAAGCCACTGTGAGTGACTGCAGTTGGACCTTAGCCTGCATGTCGCTACCTCAAGATTCAAAACGCGGGGTGGGTACTACTTACTGATCACATTTAAGTCACATGGCCATGTCCTAGCGGCTGAGAGGGCTGAGAAAATGAATATTAAGTGTTTATTCATTGTTGGAAGTGGGAAGGAAGGGGCCCTTACTTGCAATGACTTACAAAGGAGACATTTCATCGACATGGGAAGCCTGGAAAGCCCGGGTATCATCCATTCTAATATTCAAGTGCTGGTAACTGGAGGCTGGACAGAGAGTGTGGCCGAGTTTGGCATTGCTTTGAGTTTAACCTCTTCATTGACATTTTTGCAGCCTTATCTTTCAGGATGCCTCCAGCAGGCAGCCTGGAAAGATCAGAAGAAGGTGGGGCATCTTCCTCCCTCTTGGTTGTTCAGAAGTCAGAATGACATTCATTACCTGGATTTTTCTTCTCCCCTTTCTCATCATCCATCATTCCATCTCCACAAAAGACCTCCACTATTTTATAAATTTTTTTTAATGTTTATTTATTTTTGACAGAGAGAGAGAGAGACAGACCATGAGCAGGGGAGGGGCAGAGAGAGAGACACAGAATCCAAAGCAGGCTCCAGGCTCCGAGCTGTCAGCACAGAGCCCAACGCGGGGCTTGAACTCAGACCGTGAGATCATGACCTGAGCCGAAGTCAGACACTCAACTGACGGAGCCACGCAGGTGCCCCAACCGCCACTATTTTATAAAAAATAAGTTAGAAATCTAGTCATGGCCAGCATGAGAGGGACCAGAATGTATCCGGAAATCAAAAGGACTACATTTTGTATTATTGCTCCCACTAAGTAATTCTACTGGTATGAATCATTAGGACTGGATTTTGTCTAAGCAAATTTACCCTCATGGGGTGCAAGGCAGGGGTAATTAGACAAGGTGGGGTAGGGTTTGGTTTTGAAGAGGTGAGCTCAAAAGATACAGAACCTGCCTTCAGGTGGGGGTCACTTCAACCAGGACTCATTTTCACAAAGGGCCTCCAATTTGAACCTTTGAGCTCATATCCAAATGAAATTATGTATAGTCTAAAAGATTGAACAAGAATAACTTAAAACTTTGAATTCTATTACCACACCTCGCTTTCTACAAGCTAATATTTCTAACCAATCTTCTAGGTTGTGAGTAGCCCAATTATATAGCACCATACTTTTTGCATTAAAAAACATTAACTTGTTTGGTAAAAGTGTTTGACCTCTGCTTTTTCACTCTGTTGGGATTCCTCTTTTTTTTTTTTTCCCCCAGTAAACCTGGAGTCTCAGAATATGGATGTGGCCTGGAAAATTCTTGATCTTTAATGCTTCCCTATCTGAGATGACTAAAGCAGGCAAATCTAGATCCTCTAAAAGACACGAAGTCCCAAAACAGGAAAAGCTGGTGTGAAAATCCAAGGGACCAGGATGTCTTTGAACTTTGAGTCTCTGATCTAAGGATTCAGAACTCTTATTTGTCAGGTTTGTGGTTATGTCTTGAATAATTGCCTTGGAATGGAGTAATGATCAAGGGCTTCCTGGAAGTACGAGATATACATGGGATGGCTCGTCACTGTACTCATTTGGAAATAACGGAAACTGTCTATGAGGTAGGTTTACATCCCTTTTGGTGATGTTATATATGTTCAGAAAATGGCTAAAAAAAAAAGTACACCTGGCGTTGGGATTTTGTCAGATCCTATTGGGATCCCACGGTTTTTTGATAAGGTGTTGGCTGGGGGCTGGATGCAGGGCTATAGCCCAAGGATCAATAAGGATACAACAGCTTTCCCATGGTTCTGTAATGTGCGATGAGCCAGGGCATGGGATTAAGCTCAGACCATTAAATGGGAGCCCAGATCCCTTGGTCAGAGCAGGACAGAAAAACAGGTCAGCAATTCAAGTGTCCACATCAGATGGAAGTGCAGTAGGAGTACATAGGGAAAGGGGGAGGGGCAATGTGGATTTTTCCTTTTTCAGTACCTCTTGGCTTTAGAGTCTGATACCACCATTGGGTTCTGGAGCTCATCCTGCCTGGGAAGCTGCCATTCAGCAAGCCCCATCCCCTCTGTCTGTGGAAAGTAGAGAGTGTCTTAAAGTTGGCAATCCAGTTTCTTGTTGGGACCAGGACCCTGAAACCATGGCTAAATTCCTTGAATCCTGGATCCTACCCCCATCCCTTTGGCCTCCCAGTGGCATCTTAGGCCCGAGAGTTGCCTGTCTAGAACCTTACTGTTGCGAACCAAGCTAATTTCTTTTACCTCTGTGTCATCTTCTCTGACATCACCTGAAAAATCAGCCCTATTTAGGGACCTGGATTAAATTCAGGTATAAGTTCTTGTAACTAGGTGACCATGTTGAGCTACTCTTTTATTCCTTTTTCTTTGCTCTCTAGGGAAGCTTGACCAGGGAAGGATGCTGAGGGCTGCTTCTTACACCAAGGATTCCCGCCCCCCCTCAGCCCAGGTCAGACCCAGGGTCCCCAAGTGCAGTGTCTCTACCAGAAGGCTGTCTTGGTGAAATTATCAGAAGATAGTGTGGGGCACAGTGGCGCTCAGCCAGGCCTCCGATCACCAATGGTGGCCTTGTTCTTCATTTTCATGTCTGCTGCTCTGTGCTGCTGGAAATGGTTGCAAACCTCTGGAGTCAAGTTTGCCTTTTATAAGACTACTTTTCATGTTCAACTTCTTAAAAGAGAGAGAAAAAAAATCTCAACCCCTCAATCCCTATTCCATGTATTGTACATGATTAAAATTTCCCCCCGTCATTCCCACTCTAAAGGCGATTATTTCTATAGATGACAAACGTGAGATTTGGGTTCCTCATTATCTGCTGCGCAAAGAAGACTATGTTATTAGTCAAATGGGATTTATAATTTTACTTTTTTTCTAGCATGAGAGTAGAATGTTATTATTTATTTGTTTGTTTGTTTGTTTATTTAATTTATTTTCAAGTTAGTTAACATACAGTGTACCCTTAGCACCAGGAGTAGACTCCAGTGATTCATCTCTTACGTATGACAATGAAAGCTCATCCCACCAAGTGCCCTCCTTAATGCCCATCACCCATTTAGCCCACCTTCCCTCCATCAACCCTCAGTTTGTTCTCTGTATTTAAGTCTCTTAGGGTTTGCCTCCCTCTCTGTTTTTATCTTATTTTTCCTACCCTTCCCCTATGATCATCTGTTAAGTTTCTCAAATTCCACATGTGAGTGAAATCATGTGATCTCTGTCTTTCTCTGACTTATTTCCCTTGCATAATACCCTCCAGTTCTATCCACGTTGCTGCAAATGGCAAGATTTCATTCTTCTTTATTGCCAAATAATATTCCATTGTATGTATACACCACATCGTCTTAATCCATTCAACAGTCGATGGACATTTGGGCTCTTTCCATACTTTGGCTATTGTTGATAGTGCTGCTATAAACATTGGGGTGTGTGTGCCCCTTTGAATCAGGACTCCTGTATTCTTTGGATAAATTCCTAGTAGTGCAATTGCTGGGCCATAGGGTAATTCTATTTTACTTTTTAAATGACCCATATTCAAAATAATAGATACATAATTATTTCAGCATATTATTTCAATCATAGTATTTTAGTAGCATAGGAACCCCCTTGTCTAACCCTTAATTTTACACCCGGGAAACTGAGTCACAGAGAGGAAAATTAACTGTCCCAAAGACATATAGAAGTGTGCCTTCACAAATGCTCTTCCTGCTTCTTGGCCTAGTGCTTTTGCTACAGGCTACTTTTCCCTTAGTGATCCTGTCACTTCCTTTCTATGAATTGTTTGAGCTAAAGGATAATCAAACAATTGTTTGTTTGTTTGTTTGTTTGTTTATTCATTCATTTGAGAGAGGATGGGTGCACCCTGCCCAAGCAGGGGAGGGGCAGAGGAGAGAATCTTACACAGGCTTCATGGCCAGTGTGGAGCCCCATGCAGGGCTTGATCTCATGACCCTGGGATCATGACCTGAGCCGAAACCAAGATTCCAGTGGCTTAGCCAACCAAGCCACTCAGGCGCCCCTCAAATAATTGTATTTTTAAAAGGCTAAATAAGCACATCCCAGTTGCACAAATTGAAGCAAGAGCTGGAAAGTGGGATTGTGATGTGGGCACCAGAAGCTCTGCAAGCTCCTGTCTGCTGTGGTCTCTAATGTTTGGGTGCTTCTGTGCTTCTGTGATTTTGGAGTCAGAAAATCCAGGACAAGGCTGAGGAAATGTTGAGAGACCCAAGGACCGTGCTAGGGTAAGAGAGGACGTGGGCGTGCTGGACAGGAGGGCAGTGAAGCAGGGTGGAGCCTAAGGAGGCATCGGACTGGGGGTTGGCTGGTGATACGCTAAATAAATAGTGCCTTTCCAATGAGTGTTTACCAATTCTTACTTGTGGATGTTTGGGGGAGGCTCAAGAAAATGTTTTCACAGCCCTTGGGGATCATGTAATGAGAAGCATGTGTAAGCTGAATGTTGAAGGAGCCACACCTGGGACACATTTGACCCATGACAGACACTCCTGTGGGAAAAGAGCCAATGTTTTTGGAGCTGGCCCACCTTATGAAAAGATGCCTATCAAAACAAACACAAATACGCAAACAGAGCAACAACAACAACAGCAAATACCTCCCGAGCCTGAGATTTAGGCATGTTCTCCAGGTTTTCTGAACAAAAGACTCACAACACTTGGGAGGAGAAGCAGTAAAAGAAAATGCCACAGTCTGAAGGAAAGGCTGTCTCACTTCTGCCTCATGTGCATCCCCCGCAGGGACTATCGTGTTACCGCTCTAATGAAAAGCAGGCACTTTAAAAATGACTTCATACCAAATGAAAAATGATTCTAAGCTGAGTCTGGCTTGTTGGGGGGTGAGCATGGGGCTTGCATGGGGATGTCTGTGCTCCTCTCATCCCCCAGGCCTGGGGTGACCCAGGAAGTAGAGATAAGGGAAAGGATGCAGCTGATTGGAACAAAAATGCCATACGAGAGCGGGGAGGTCACTCCAGACTCTGCCCTCATCATGTATTTTGTTCTCTTTGCTACTGAAACATAAAAAAGCAAAACCACGTATTGCTATTGCTGGTCTTGATTCAAGGACCCCAGAGTCCTAGATCTTATTCTATAGAAAATAGGGAGCCACTGAAGGCTTCCTCAGTCAAATGCTGTCCTTGACTTGGCAGAGGGAGCTCTCTACGATGAAGTGTTTGCTGCTTCTTGTACTGTTTACCAATCTTGCACTCGAGCTCAGTTTACCAAATCCAGGTCACTAAATGTCCCAAAGTTTCTCATACCACTGTTCCTTTGCCAGTACTATTCCCTCTTTCTGCATGTCACTCCATCCTCACTGGCTTGGCTCATGCCTGTTCAAAAACCACTTCACCCACAGTCCCTACCACCATCTCTTAGCCTTCTCTGTAATGGCACCAATCATACCCTGTTATAGGTATGGGCAGGGGGAGGGATTGTCTGCATTACTCATGGACTCTAAGCCCTTTGGCTGAAGGAAATGTGCTCATTCATCTTTGAATCTCCAGTGCCCATTTACCACTGCTATATCTGGAACAGAGTAGGCGCTCAATAGATAGCATTGGTTGAGTGACTCAAAGAATCTCAGGCTTATAGGCTCAGAAAGCGCCACCTGATTTGACAACTTCAGATAAAGTCATTGAAACACTGGCTTACAGACAACCCAAAAGAGAATCCAAAGAAAAGAATTCTGGTTCTCCTTCTATGGTCCATGATGTCTCTGGAAGGAGATGATGTCTCTGGATGTCGCTGGACATAAAGGGCTTGCCAAACAAAAGAAATCTAGCTCAGTGCAAGCCCACACATTCACAAAGCTTTTGTGACTGCCAGTGTCTGGGTTATAATTCTCCACAGAACTCCAAGACAAATTACACAAAAGGAGTGCCATAGACTATGGCACTTTATGGTTGACTTCTCTACTTTTGTTCAGTGTGGTTCTGGGTTCTATCCTCAGGTGCTGACAGTCTAATCACGAGTATTACCAAGTAAATGAAAATGACATTTATCAAAGAACTCTTGGGCTGATGGTTGATAGCATTTTACAGCTGCAATTTTACAGCTTTATTTCCTACATTAATGCAAAGTAATGTGAAACTTTAGGCACTGTGACAAGATCTGTGAATAACATAAGACTCTTTGGGTTGTAAATAAAAACCCAACCTTGGCAGGCTTAAACAGGGACAGGGGAATTTATTTACTCACAGAGTTGAATAATCTAGAGGATTTTCTGGCTTCAAGCACGGGTTGGTTCAGGGGCTCAAATGAAATCATGAAGGCAATCTTTTCTTGTGGCTCAGTTCTGTCTCTCCCTGTATTTGCTTCATTTCTGGGTACCATCTTTGGCCCCCAAAGCACCAGGATCATTCTTTTCCAATCCATATTGCATGTAAAAGAAGATAATGTTTCCTCCTGGAATCACCTACTCCAGTCCTGGAGTCATCCTGATTAGACCAACTTAAAACTGGTACCTCCCTTACCCATCCGTGTGGCTCTGTGGTTTGGATGTCCTGAGGGTCCAGACTTGTGATAGTTGCTCCACTTTGGAGGCTGGGGCAAGGGTAGGTCTCCTCCCCTGTCAGACTTCCAGAGAAGGAGGCATGGCTCAAATCACCAAAACAAGTGAGGATGAAAATGGGCAAGCAAAAATCAATTGTTGTCCACTCCATGGAGATAAAAATTGGAAGTACAGTTCAATTATTCCCAGGGTTTATCAGAGCACAAATGCCACGTCCTGACCATGGTCCAGGCCAATTATGTACAAAGCATTCCTTTTTCACTTGATATTTAAAGTTTGGGAGATGGCCCTTTTATAAGAATAAGACCTTGATTGAAGAGTGAAGGTACCTTCCATATGCATGTGAGATGCCCCTTTTTGAGCATTCTTTATAACCCCTGACTACAGTAATACAAAACGGATGTGTTCTAATGACTGCTTCTTTGTCAGAACTTTTTGGTTGGAAGCCAGGCAAAGAAATGGGAGAAGGGCTGAAGCCAGGGGGCTCCGCAGCTCTGCACAGGAGTGGGAAGCACCCAGGTCTGAAAAGAGCTGGGATGAAGGATGGACAAACCTCTCTTCTCCATCCAACAGGGGCATCTGTGGGAGTGTCATTTATTCATGGTCTCATTCATTCATCTGTCAGACACTTCCTGAGCACCCCTTATGTACAGGAAATACATTACAGTACCTAACAAACTATATCTTCTCAATGAATATGTGTTCAATGAGTGAAATCTGGAGGAACAACCTTTCATGTCACAATTAGAGATGTAAGGTCAAACATGAAAGTACATCACTGGTTTACATAATAAGTGTCAGTGAGCTTCTGGCACTGGTGGAGGTATGGATGAACAGATCCTTTCTGACTTGAATGATGAGGTAGAGGTGATCAGTAAAAAGAATAACATTACTAACAGTTAAACATTGGCGTTTCCTAGATATGTCTATGCTAATTTCCTTTGCACCCATTATCCCATTTAATTCCCTTCAATGACTCTTTGACTGGTTACTATTTATTATCCTCATTTTACAGAAGATGAAGTAAAGGCAACAAGAGGTTAACCAACCTGCTTGCAATCACACAGATAAGAGTGGATGGAGTCAGGGTCTTCCTGAAGACCAGTCTGCTTTCATAGTTGAGGCTCAGTACTGGAGAGGGTGGGTATGCAAGGAGGGAGCTGGGACAGAAGGACAGAAGTTACAGATTCATTAACATTGAATACCAGGAAAATTGTTTACACTGACCTGTATCAGGAAGCTTCCAGTGAGGACGTTGTGCTCTCTCTCTCTCTCTTTGTTATATACCTCTCTCTCTCTCTCTTTGTTACACAGAAAAGCTGAACACGTAAAGGTGTCACTGTATTTTAAGCTCTTCGTGCTGACTTCCAATTGGATTGAAGCCAGGTGGAGGCCAAGCAGAAAGGACCTGAGACATGGAGGGTGGAAAGAGAAGTGGGAAACAGGTTTTACTGAAACCCTAAAAGGTATCTCCCTGTATCTTCACTCCTGCAAGTCTATAGTTTCCTTTGCCCTCAGACAGAGACTAGAAATCCCAGCATAGATATTTATTTTAAAATTTTGCTTTCACTGAAGCGAAAAGATGAGTATGGTCCCTCAAGTTTTGTCATGCACTTTGCTAATGTGACAGGCACTAGGCTGGGCCTTGAGAGGCTGGGAAAGGACAAGGTATGTGCTTCCCAGTACTCAGAGTTTACAGTCCCAAGGGCTGATACATATTAAATGTTTGGATAATTCCTATAAAGGAGGAGCACAAAGAGTCCGTGGTAAGGTCTTCAGACTTGCTTCAGCATGGGGGTCCAGGAAGGCTCTGGGGGCTAACCTGTAGCTTTTTTCTTTTCGTGAGTGAAGCAGGAGATGTATGGCATTTACCCACTGACCAATCAGCAGTGGCCAGACCTGGGACTATCCAGCTTTGAAGCAGTTTTGGAGGGAGTTTAAATGAAGGAACTACAGGTTTCCTTTCAAAAACGAGAGTCTGTATGACTGCACCAACCTCTGTATATTCACTGAGTGTTTACCGAGGCAAAGCACCATACTAGGGTATGGGGTTGGCAGAGTGGGCCTTAGGGGTAGTGAATACAAGAAAGTACAGAGAACATCTGCTCTCAGGAAACTTATCATCTTGTGTTGGGAAGATAAAGTACATATGTATGAAAAGACAATGTCAGGTCATCCCTGGCTTGAATAAGTGAAATTTGTATCTGGTTTTCATTAGAATGGTCCACCAAGGCAGCACAGGGATGCCCTCTGAGCTCTTCAGACCCTCCAGGCTCCTTGCTTGGGATGTGGAATGCCCTTCTTGGAGAGCAGGAATGCTTTTCAATTTTCCACATGGCTGTGCCTAGGCAGGCTGCTCTGATGGTTCACCTCTCACTAGCCAAGTCTTCTCTATCTCGACTAGGGGTCTGACAGGATGAACCACTGCCTCTGTGTGCCCGCAGTAGGTTGTACAGACCCAGCATCTCTATCACAGTATTTTCCATGTGACCTGGGAGTGGTCTATGGGTCTCTGCTGGCTTCCATTATGGATTGTTTCATTTATCTATTCCTCTATTACCAACTACCTCAGAATTTACTGCCTTAAAACTACAACCACTTAATTAGCTACAATTCTGAGGATCAGGAATTTGGGTGGGGCTGGGGCATGCAGCTTGCCTTGGTCCATATGGTGCTGCCTATTTTTCATTAGAATGAAGGCTCCTCTGGGGCTGGAGGAGCCATCACGGCCTCCCTCATGTGCATGGGGCCTTGGTCCTGGCTGTCTCCTAGGGCGTCTTGGTTCTTGTCTGTGCAGCCTCTGTCTCTCCTGCAGTCTGTCTCCATTTAACAGTCTAGCTGGAGCCTTGTCATATGGCAGTTGGCTTCTAAGAGGGCAAAAATGGAAGGTGTGTTATCTCTGAAGACCTAGCCCAGAAATCACACACAGCCATACTGCAGCCAAAGCAAGATACAGGGATGTCCAGATTCGAGGAGAGGAGAGAGAAAGTTTATCTTTTGATGGCATGAATGCAAAGCCATGCTGCAGAAGAACATGAAGGAATGGGTGGGGGGATTGATGTGGCCACCTCTGGTGACATCTTATTTATTCTCAACACTTAGCATATGCCTGGAACATGATAGTTGCTTGATAGTGATAAGATCTGGCATTTAATGAACACACTAATTTAGGCATATTTACCTGTATTATCTTGTTAAATCCTCACGACTCTTTGAGGTGTTAATATCCTCATTTTGCTGAGCGAATTGAGGCTTGGAGATGTTGGGACAATTGCCCAAGGTTATTAAACTAGTAATATGTGGGACTAGAAATCAGAGTCAACAGCCTGGCTCCAGAGGTTAAGCACAGAACATTCTACTGAAAAACTAAATGATCAGGTTTTTTTGCGGTTTACTCTTCCTTGGGATCATTTGTCACCATTACAGCCCTGTGGCTGCTTCTTTTGTTATCTTGTTCAGACTTGTAGGAAGTAGATGGCACCTAATAGAATCCCTTTGAAACCAGAAGGGACACAAGCATGCCATGTGGGGTAGGGTCCAGCTTTGAGCACACTTCTGACTCCTTTTTCCCTTTTCCAGAGGAAAATCACTCTGCTGTCCAAGCCCTGGAACAATTGGTTCCCAAAAGCAAAGCTTGTCTGTGATGGGATGCCAGCTCATGGTGGAATTTTCGTATTTTGGTGAGATTTTCATTGACTTTATATTTATCCATGTTTAAAGTTACGAGGATGTGTCCTCCCAACTTTTTTGGAATGAATAATTCATTTTGTGAAATAGATCACAAGAAAAGATTGTAGTCTTTTTCAGTGAAGATACTTGGCAACAAAAATTTTGGCAGTTCTATGTACATTACCAAAATATGCCAATGTCAACAATCTACTGGTTCTTTATGATCCCAAAGTCTGGGATCCTCTGCACCAGCAAAAAATAAAAATAAATAAATAAATAAATAAATAAATAAAAGGAGGTAGAGTGGTAGGTCCATTAAGAGCAAGGGCTGTGGTATTGTGTTGACTCCCACTACTCTCTTTGAACATTGAGAATTTCACACTGTCTTTCTTCTTAACTATTCCTTGGCTTTGCTATTGCATCATCAAGGTGAATTTGGGATAGTTAGGATAATTTGATGGTATTATTTGCAGAAAATACTTTCTTAGGAGAAGGCCTGGCATATGGTAATGCACAATTAGTATGAGAGAGCATTATTGCTGTTATCGATCCCTATGAGATTCCTGTACACAGTGATGATTGGAATTTTTGTAACTATTTTCCCCTAACTGGCCTTGGCCAAGCAATTAACATTCTCCAATAAGCTCCATGAAGACAGAGATGTGGAGATGCAGAAACATCAGTGACTAGCTGAAAGCCCCATGAATTCCTGAAACAAAATCAAGCTACCAGAATAAAAGGACTTTGTCGTCAAATCCTCAAGCCAACTGAAGAATCATCTCTTGGTTCTCAAGAGTCCTGGCTAAAAGATTTGAACTGCAACCAAATGCCACTCTTTAAAGGAGATAAGTGAGTAATGAAATTTTATCGGAAAGAATTTTAATGTTCTTAGAATTGCATCTACTAGGGAAGATTCTCAGAAGTTAGCCATGAACAAGCATTTCTGGTACCCTCCTTGTTTAACTCCTTCTGATCACCTACCTACCAGCTGTCCCAGATGCACAGCTGCTGGGCTTACAATTGGGCAGGATGGGAAGGGTGTGAACCTCAGAGTCTGCCAGGGGTCAGAGGAGGCTAAGAAGGTGCAGGACTTTGTACCTCTTATAGGAGCCTGGTGTCTGGTAGAACTCCATGGTCCTCAGAGAACTATGACCCCTAGAGTGTATGTACCTCTGGGCCTCCTAGGTACTAAAACAGTGGGAGAAGATATCTGAAGTGTTGGCTTCCTGTCTTCCCCTGAGTCGGGGCAAAGGCACACTTCTCTGCTTAGCATTCCAGGAGGAACAGAACCTTTCTTCTGGGCTCATACAAGCCTGCCACTTTGCCAGCAGGAACCTGTGCTTCATGAGGTCATTACGGCTTAAAGTTCCCCACCAATCTGACTTGAGCCTGAGGGTGAAGAGACACCAGAAACAGGCAAAGAAAATCTACAAGACAACCCCAGGGAGAGAGAGGGAACAAGCTGAACTCTGAGAACAGAGAGCTGAAGGAAACAAATAAATCACAACTTGAACAATAAAAAATAATACCACACCAGACATTTGGGGATGAGAAAACTAATCTTTTTATTTAAAAATGCAGTAGCTCAGTGAAAGAAAGACATCGTAGTTAAGAACAAAAAGTGTTGTTCTGGAAGATCAAACGGAGGGGATGAAAGACTTCAAAGAGCAAAGAAGACACAGAGTAACCTAATAAAAGAGAGGTGGTTGATAAATCAGCAATAAAAATATAATTGATCATTAACATAGAGAAAATAATCCTTTATTAGGTCTGAGTTGATGGGGTGCCGGGTGAGTGGCAGGTTGTGCAGCAGACTTCCCAGGAAGGCTGAAGATGTTGTAGTCTGAGATGGAGCTCAGATGTCATGGCTCAAGAATGTGTCAATCACTCCACACAGAAAAGGCAGGAGACAGGTATGCAAAGGTATTAGTTCTTTTTCTTGTTTGGTCTTGCTGTTCTTTTTTATTGGCATGGCAGGCTGGGTCCACTGACAGACATGAGCAAAAAGTTTTGGCTTGATGCCAAGTAGAGGGAAACATTGGCTAGGTATTAAAGAACCTTTTAGACAATAAGAGTAGTTGAAAAGCCAGAATGTATCATCTCAGATGTTGGTTGAGATACCATCCCTTCCAATGTTCAAAGGAAGAATTGAAAATATCATTACGTGCAGTCACTGGCTTCAAATACCAGCTGACACAGCCATGAGCTCCCTTGCCTGGAAAACAAACAATGTGACCTTGGCAGTTTTCTCAATATTGTGTTGGGCTCACTGCAAAGTTTAGTAGCCTATCATTCATTGGCCACTTGATTTGGCCATGAGTTAAAAAAAAATTAAATCTTTGAATGGTTGTTGTAACAGAAGGAGCTGTGGGAGGGATGGTGTGTAATCCATGTGTGGGAGGAAGGATACACATGGATAGAGCAAATTTTTCTGCCCATCTTTGTACCAGCTAGACTTTGCCAGTATCCCTGGAAGTTAGATGTGAATGAAATCACTCCGTGGAATGGGAATAGGGACAAATGTGTGCCATGTCTAAGCCTGGCCTGTGAAATCTTTGCACGCAAGCCCCTTCAAGTCCTTTTACTTGCAAATGATGCTGAGGCCTTAAGAGAAGGCAGAAAATAATATGGAAAGAGCCTGGGTCTCTGCATTGCCCACCTGCATTGTCCATTATATCTGTAAGAATAAACTCTTGTTACAGAAAGTCATTGAAAGATGAGTTCTTGTTTGTTACAGCAGCTGGCAATACCCTAAGACAGGGAACTGGCCGCTCTATGTGCAGCATGGAAATTTTACCTTGAAACATTTGAAAGTATTTTCCACGGGTATGCATTAATTATGTATTGGTTAAAAGCATACAGTGCTTTTTCTCCCCAGTGTATATTTGTACTCCCACACCCTTGTCCCCTCCCAAGACTTTTTAGAATTCAATAATTAGTTGTAAAGAGACCTTGGGCATACTACCGTTGGACCAGTGGTGTTTGGCTATTTGCACATGATGGGACCTGCACTAAGCTGCAGGACACAGATGTGGTCAATGTTCCCTGCCTGTTTGTTATTGGACTTTATGCCAACTAAGTGTCAGTGTTGAACACCTTCACTGATCAAAGACTCTGTCCCTTCAGGAGTCTCATTTGGTTGTAAAATAACTTAATAAATAAATTAAGAATATTTGCCCAATGTTGAATATTAATCTGTCTCTGACATCTGCTAATTGGATGCAGACATCTAAAAGTTGAAGACATTTTTCTTCCCAGTAGAATGTCTCTTCTTCAGGGCAAACATACCAAGATATTCCTTTCATACCTAATTGTCCCGGCTCTGAGGGCTTTCCCCACCTCCTGTACGAGCATTCCAGTATGTCTCTGCCTATAATTTTTATCAATCACTTTATATCCTAGTGCCCCTAAATGCCAGGGGATAGCCTCCTCTGTGATGTTTCCTCTGGCTTAGCAGAGGCCCTTATCTCTCCATCCTGGATCACTACTGTAATCATCCAGCTGTTATATATATATTTTTTTTAACTCGTTTCTCTATCCCCTAGTTTTGTCTTTTTGAATCATCCACTCCTCTTTCCCTGACAAACTAAATTTCCTTAAGCCCAGACTGGTCTAACTCCTATGAATTACCCACATATTGATTTCAACATGTAACTTTTGTGCCTAGAACCTGCAACTTAAGTTTAGAGTCCATGCTCTGGTTTCCCAGTACCCCTGAAACACCACGAGGAAGGGTTTGGTTCTGAAGGCTGATTCAAGCTTGTGCAGGAGCTTGGACTTTGTCCCACTGGTTGGTGTTTCCTGCAGAGGAAGAGGTTCCTGGGGGTAGAAGCTGAGTTCCAGGGAAAGCAGTGCATGATTTCTTAGAGCACTGTTTTTACTTGGAAATGTAGGAAGGAAACTTACCCTTAAAAGTATAATGTATAGACTGCTTAATACAGTGTCATATAATGTTTACACAAATATTTAATGTACACAGGAGACTTAAGATGAAAGATACTTTTTTTTCTATCTAGTTTTTTCTTATCTTTTAAAAAAGTTTTATTTAATTTAAGTTAGTTAACATACAGTGTAATATTAGTTTCAGGTTCCAATGTAGTGATTCAACATGTCCATACAACACCTGGTGCTCATCATAAATGCACACTTTAACCCCCATCATCTTTTTCCACCCATCCCTCCACCCACCTCCCCTCTGGTATCCAGAAGTTTCTTCTCTGTAGTTAAAAGTCTATTTCTTGGTTTGCTTCTCTCTCTCTCTCTTAATTTTTCCCCTTTGCTCATTTGTTTTGTTTCTTGAATTCCACATATGGATGAAATCATACGGTATTTGTCTTTCTCTGACTGACTTATTTCACTTAGCATAATACTCTCTAGCTCCATCCACATCATTGCAAATGGCAAGATTTCATTTTTTAGGGCTAAATAATATTCCATTGTATATACATATTACATCTTTATACTTTCACCAGTCGATGGACCCTTGGGCTGTTTCCATAATTTGGCTATTGTAGATAATGCTGCTATAAACATCGAGGTGCATGTATCCCTTTGAATTAGTATTTTTGTATTCCTTGGGTAAATACCTAGTAGTGCAATTACTGGATCATAGGGTAGTTCTATTTTTAATGATAAAAGATACTTTTGAGGAAGATTGATTTAAGCTCTATCCATAGTTGTATATTCACTCTTTCATGTTTCCAGACATTTAAAGCTATGGTCCAGTGTTTTTCAAACTGTAGGCCATGGCCCATGTGTGAATTATGAAATCAATTAGTAGATTTCAACCAGTTTTTTTTTTTTAATTTTTAGGTCTTCTTTATCTTTTATCAATTTTTATAGTTTTCAGTGTACAAGTCTTTTACTTCCTCAGTTAAATTTATTCCTAAGGATTTTCTTCTTCCTTTTTTTTTTTTAAGAAAAAAAATAAGAGTAGAATAGGATGGAATGAAAGGAATGGAATGGAATGGAACATAACAGAATGGAATAGAACAAAGTCCATGGCTGGAGGGGAAGAAAAAAAAAGAGGTTAGAGAGGGAGAGAGCCAAACATAAGAGACTCTTAAAAACTGAGAACAAACTGAGGGTTGATGGGAGGTGGGAGGGAAGGGAGGGTGGGGGAGGGCACCTATTGGGATGAGCACTGGGTGTTGTATGGAAACCAATTTGACAATAAATTTCATATTTAAAAAAAAAGAATGGAATAGAACAGAGCAGAACAGAATAGAATAGCTTAGATAACCAGAAGTCCAGAGATATGTGGGATTCAGAGCTGTTTGCCTCAGTGGCTCAGCAATGCCATTAGAGACCCAGATTCTATCAACCACACTTTTGGCATCATCCTAAAGTGAACTCCCTCCAGTTTTTTTGTTTGTTTGTTTGTTTTGTTTTTACATGCTATATACTCTCTTATTGTGTCCAAAAAGACAGAAATATTGGCTTTTTGATTTTCTTTTAAGAACAAGGAGATTTTCTTGGATTTTATTTTCTAGAATTGGGTCTCAGTCAGTGCTACGCTTGTACTGAGATAAACTACCCTCAATAGAGGATGAAAGTAATAGATACTGGGGAGCCACAGCCAATGTCCGCTGCACGGGTATACTGCACTGTGAAGGATAGCTAACTGGGAGCAAGGCTGGAACAAAGGAAACAATTTAAAAGGTCATGAGTATCTCCCTACCAGGCATGTCCTGCCTCCCCACATGCGTCTACATCCTCTCCATCCTATAAAACCTGGCTTATGACCTACTTTCTCGGTAAAATCTTGTCATGCTACTTCAGCTTCCACTGCTTCTACCATCTCTGAATTCTTGCTGTTTATTACCTGAGCCTTGCCATTTGAGCATGTCTCAGTTCTAGCCATTTAAGGTTTACATTTCTATTTTATTATGCTGCGTGAAGGCAGAAATCATGCCATATACTTCCCTGTACCTCCTACAGGGCTGGACTAGGCTTTCTCGATTGGGCTGATCCATTCTGGTGAATTATCTTTTTTGGTTAGTGACAGAACGTGAGTAATGACATTTGAAATGCTGTATTTGAAGACGAGGGGACAGGGCGACCATGAAAAACTTAGCTCTTCCAGGTAGCTCACGATAAGAGTGGATTCCATTGTGAATAAGTTGGTCCATGAATTTTGGCAACATAATCTCCCCAACCCTTTTTGGGGGGGCACAGTTGCTACCAGATGAAATCCCCCCTCTTCTGGGTATTTCATCTATTCCCATTCAACAAGGGTGAGGGTTGAAGAACAATGTGATATTAGTTTGTGATGCACAATTATGAATAGTGCCAACTAAGAGTTTGGAAGGAATAGTGGGTACCGTGAACATACTGAATCCCATTTCCTATGGGATGAAAAAATAGATCTGCATGATAGTGTTTAGGGGAACATGAAATCTCCATGTAAACACTACTTTAAGTAAGACCTTTTTTGACTCTACCTGGAAAAATTTCCGCTAACACACACTTGAGATTTTGTGGCCACCCAAACCGAGTTGGAATGAATGTGCAGGGGTGTTATCAGTATGCCAGTGGGTCATCTGTATGATGACCCAGGTTCTGACTGTATGAAGAAACTTGACATTCAGGGAATTCATGATTTTCTCCCTGTAGAGTTATAATCAGGAGGTCTTTGTACTTATGTGTGAACTGAAGTCCAGTGTTTCCCCAAACCCAATCCTTTACAGGCTTTTATCAAAATAAGCTTGGATAAATTCCAAAAAGGAGTTCTATAGAAAGGAAAAAAAAATGTTTGAATTGCTTATCATTTACAAGGGATTATTTACAAACCCAGTCAATTTTAAGGATATTTAATTGCTTTACTACTTAAAGGGGAAACATTTACATTAAAAGGAAAGTGCTAGATGCAGCCAGACACTTGACTCAATCAAAGTATTTTAAGAGTAAATATATTATTGTATATATTTAGTTTTGCTGATTGGTGAATGAAAAGAATAAATAAAATAGAGCATAGAAGGTTGTGTTTGCTACGTCTTGTGTTCTGTAATTCCCCGACAGTCCCTCTACCCTTGCCAACCTCATTGAGATATAATTGACATATAGTGTTGTATAAGCTTAAGGAACATACAATGTGTTGATTTGATACATTTGTATATTGCAAACTGAGTACCACCATAACAGTAGCTAATGCCTTAATCTCTTCATACAATTATCATTTCTTTTTTGTGGTGAGAACATTTAAAATTTACTCTCTTAGCAACATTCAAGTACATGAATCAAAATTATTAGCTATCATCACCATGCTATGTATTAGATCACTAGAACTTCTTAACCTTATAATTGGACCTTTGTACATTTTGACCAACATCTCACCATTTCCCCCAGCCCCAACTCCTGGTAACCACCATTCTGCTTTGTGTTTCCCTGAGTCTGGCTTTTTTAGATGCCACATATAAGTGATATCATACAGTATGTTTTTCTCTGACTTATCTCACTTAGCATAATGCTTTCAAGGTCCATCTATGTTGTCAAAAATGGCAGGATTTCCTCCTTTCTTGTATTTATATTATGTCATTTTTATCCATCCATCCATTAATGGACTCTTAGGTTGTTTCCATATCTTGGCTATTGTGAATAATGCTGCAGTGAACATGGGAGTATAGATATCTGTATGAGATCTTGATTTCAATTCCTTTGAGTATATGCCCAGAAGTGGCATTACTGGATCATACTGTAAGTCTATTTTTATTTTTTTGAGAAACTTCCATGTTATTTTCTAGTGGCTACACCAAACTACACTCCCACCAACGGTGCACACAAGGGTTCCCTTTTCTTCACATCCTCATTAACACTTGTTATTTCTAATCTTTTATTTTATTTTTTTATTTATCTTATCTTTTTGATAATAGCCATTCTAACAAGCATGAGGTGATATCTCATTGTGGATTTGATTAGTATTCCCCTGATGATTAGTGATCTTGAGCACCTTCTCATATACCTTTTGGACATTTGTATGTCTTCTTTGGAAAACCGTCTGGTTCTTCTGCCATTTATTTATTTATTTAGCTATTAAACTATTGAGTATGTGAGTTCTTTATTTTGGATATTAGCCCCTTTCAAAGATATGATATGCAAATACATTCTCCCATTCAGTGGGTTGCTTTTAATTTTCTTTTTTTTCCTGTATAGTAGCATTTTAATTTGTTGTAGTCCCACTTACTTATTTTTGCTTTCGTTATTTGTGCTCTTGGTGTCAGATCTAGGAAATTGCTGCCAAGACCAATGTCAAGGAGCTTTTTCCTTATGGTTCTTCCGGTAGTTTTATAGATTCAGGTCTTTAAGTCTATAATCCATCTTAAGTTCATTTTATGAGTGGTGTAAGATAAGGGCCAATTTCATTCTTCTGCATGTGGTTATCCAGTTTTCCCAATGCCATTTTATTCGAAGAGACTATTCTTTCCACATTGAATATTCTTGGCTCCCTTGTCAAATATTTGTTGACAAATGTATGTAACAGTTTGTTTCTGTACTCTTGATCCTGTTCCATTGGTCTATGTGTCTATAGATTCTGTTCTTCCTTCAGTTTTGTTCTTCTTTTTCAGGATTGCTTTGACTATTTGGGGGTCTTTTGTGGCTCCATACAAATTTCAAGATTGTTTTTTCTATTTGTGTGAAAAAAATCATTTGAATTTTAATAGGGATTGCATTGAACCTATAGATATCTTTGAGTGATATGGGCATTTTAGCAGTAGTAATTCTTCTGATCCATGAACATAGGATATCCTTCATTTGTTTGTGCTTTCTTCAATTTCTTTTGTCAAAGTCTTGTAGCTTTCAGTGTAAAGATCTTTCCTTGGTTAAATTTATTCGTAAGTATTTTATTGTTTTTGATGCTATTGTGAATGGGATTGTTTTATTCATTTATTTTTCAGATATTTTATTACTATATAGAAACATAACTATTTTCTGTATGTTGATTTTGTATCCTGCAACTTTACTGAATTCACTGGTTAGTTCTAGCAGGTTTTTTTGATGGAATCTTTATTTTCTCTATATAAGATTATATCATTTGTAAACAAAGACAATTTTACTTCTTCTTTTCCTATTTGGATGCCTTTTATATCTTTTTCTTGTCTGATTGCTCTGGCTTGGACTTCCAGTATTATGTTGAGTATGGGTGGTGGGAGTAGGTACCCTTGTCTTGTTCCTCATCTTAGAGGAAAAACTTTCAACCTTGAACCATTGAGTATGATGTTATCTCTGGGTTTGTCATATATAGCCTTTATTGTGTTGAGGTACGTGCCTTCTATACCAATTTGTTGAGTTTTTACCATAAAAGTCTGTGATATTTTGGCATCTACTGATACAATCATGTGATTTTTATCTTTCATTCTATTAATGTGTTGCACATTGATTCATATGTTGAACTGTCTTTGCCTTCCAGGAATAAATGCCACCTAATCATAGTGAATGATACTTTTAATGTGCTCTTGACTTCAGTTTGCAAATATTTTGTTGAGGACTTTGTTGATTAATTTTTCTATGTCCATTAGAGATATTGGTTTCTTTCTTTCTTTCTTTCTTTCTTTCTTTCTTTCTTTCTTCCTTTCTTCTTTCCTTCTTTCTTTCTTTTTCTTTTTTGAGGTGGGGAGAGAGAGAAAGAATTAATTGATTCAGTGAGTGCCGTTTGACACACCCAATACCATTTCTGTAAATCAGAAAGATGAAGAAAACAGGGACCACCTAAAAACAAAACATTTATTAAGACTAATTGAGCACACAGTCTGTGCTAAGCAGATACTTGCATTGTCTCTATTAATAATCTCAAGAAATCCTCAGAGCTGTCCGTATTATTGTATTTGGAATATTGTACAATATAAACATGTGTCTTAATTCACCCAATGTTTTCCACTCTTCATAAATATTTCAGTGTTTTTCATCTGGGATAGATACTGAAAAGTGGAGTTGCTGCAGCATAAAACATTTCAATGCATACTGCCAAATTGTATTCCTCATTACATCACTGTCCAGTTTTCCTTCAATCACATTTAATATTTTCACACTTGCACTTTTTTCCAAACCAGTGGAAAAAGAGACTATCTCATTATTCCTAGAAACTTGGTGGCTTAGAGTTTTCTAGAAATCTTTCTTAGAAGTGCAATATACTTTAAAATGTTGGTTAGAATATTATAAACAAGTAAAATAAAAAAAAAACCTAAGAATGCATGGCTGAACTGGGAAAAACATCAGATAATTATCAGGCACCAGAAGGAAAAAGAAAGTGTGAACCACAGGGTAAGTGAGCTGGTGTCTCTTATGGGTATATTTATTAGCCATACAAGCTCTCTAGCCAGGGTTTTAATGGGTCACATGTTTAAAGAACAGGCAAAAACAAAAAGAATGAGACCCTTCATCAGTCAGTAAACCATGAAAGGGCTACATCTTTATGTGATAACTAGAAAAAAAAAAAAAGGCCTAACAGACGGAGATGTTAGGGTAACTTCTTGTTTTGTCCTTGACTCTGGCAGAGACAGGCAAAAAGGAAAATACTCACATTTAAAATTATTGTTTCCCCAGATGTCAAAAGGATAATTAGGAATGCAACAAGCAACATTATACACATAAATAACTTAGGTGAAATGGACTAATTCTTTAAAAACCACAAACTACCAAAGTTTATTCAAAATAAAAGAGATAATCTGAATAGTCCTATACCTATTAAAGAAATTGACTTCATAGTTAAAAACCTTCCAAGAAAAGAAATCTTCAGGAGCAGATGGTTTCACTGGTGTTTTCTTCCAAACATTAAAGAAGTAATATTTATTTTCTAATTTCTTCCAGAAAATAAAAGAGGGAATATATTCTAACTCACTTTGTGTTGGTGGTTTTGCCTTAATAATAAAAGTAGACAAAGACAGTACAGAGAAAGAAAACCATAGACCAATATCCTTCAAGAACATAGATGCAAAAATGCTCAACAAAATATTAGCAAATTGAATCTAGCAATATATTAAAAGAATAAAATGCCTCAACCAAGTGAGGCTTATTTCAGGAGTGCAAGTCTGGTTCAATACTTAAAAATTAATGAAATCCACCATATTAATAGTCTAAAGAGAAAAACCATATGGCCGTATGATTCAATGGAGTAAAAGCATTGAACAAATTTCCACACCCATTTATGATTAAAAACTTTCCGTATACTAGGAACAGAAAAGAGGTAGGAGGTGCAAGGAGTCCTGAGTAAGGAAAAGTGTTAAATATGAATAAAATCTAAGTAATCAGTGGTTAAAATAATGTCTAATTGTTAACAGCTCAAGATGGCACTAAAATATATAACAACAAGTTTATATAAATCAAGAAAGGAGGTATTATTTAAAAAAAGCATTTCTTTAGTTATTCAGTTTCTTTTGTTATTCAGATGTTGACAAGTTTAGACTTTGTAAAGTCAAATATCCATGTTAAAATTGCTAGAGTAGTCATTGAAAGAATAGTAACTAAGTGTATAATGTCTATACTATTGCAGGAGAACAAGGACAGAAAGAAGAAAAACAACCTCAAAAAATCTTAAGAAATGCAAGGCAGGTAGTGATAATAGTAATAAAAAAACAACAATCATAAAAATAACTTTTATAAAATGGACAAATAAAAAGAGCAAAATAAGATTAAGAAATGTGCTTCCATCGGTAGGCCAGGTTGTGCTGGGGTTATAAACCAGCCAGATATCTCATTGGGACTAGGCTGCAACAATAAATGTTTGTTCTTTGCTCCCTCTCATGTCTATACTGTGGGTCCAGAGTGGCCCTGCCACACCTTGTCAGCAATTCTGGTCCCAGGCTCACAGAGCAGCCTCTGTCCTGAACATTGCAGGTGTTGTGGCAGAAGAAAAGGAAATGTGGCAAATCACCAGGAACGACACACTTCACCTCCCCCCACATTTTACTGGCAAGCTGCATGGGGACTGTTGAGATCAGTAGGGTGGGTGGGAAGTTGCAATCTTCAAAGAAGGGCTAGTTCAGAGATGCACAATAATATTTGATGGATGCAATCTACCATAAAATAAATACAAACATATCAGAAATTACATTCAATGTAAACATGCTACACGCTTCAGTTAAAAGACAAAAGATTATCAGTTTTGTTGTTGTTCAATTTTTTTTAATGTTTACTGATTTTTGGAGCCAAAGTCAGACACTTAACCGACTGAGACACCCAGGTACCCCAGAAGGTTGGTTTTTTTTGTTTGTTTTTGTTTTTAATAATTTCTATGTCTTTTATAAAAGTTCCATTAGTACCACGAGAACACAGAATGATTGAGAGTCATAGATGCAAAAAAATATGGTTACAGATAAATAGTAACAACAAAAAGCTAAAAAGTAGCCATAATACCTTGAGTCTAAACATATTTTTAAAATTTTTTTTAAAGCTTATTTTTGACAGAGAGAGAGAGAGAGAGACACAGAGCATGAGTTGGGGAGGGGCAGAGACAGGAAGACACAGAATCTGAAGCAGGCTCCAGGCTCTGAGCCGTCAGCACAGAGCCTGATGTAGGGCTTGAACTCATGGACCAAGAGATCATAACCATACCTGAAGTCGGATGCTCAACCAGCTGAGCCACCCAGGCGCCCCCTAAACATATTTTAAGGCAAGAACTATTAATAGGTTTATTATACATTAACAAAGGTTAAATTTTAAATAGTATGGTCTTAATTACATACATTTAAAATATGTAATGTTAGGGGCACCTGGGTGTCTCGGTTAAGCGTCCAACTTCAGCTCAGGTCATGATCTCGCAGTTTGTGAGTTTGAGCCCTGCATCGGGCTCTGTGCTGATGGCTTGGAGCCTGCAGCCTGCTTCGGATTCTGTCGCCCTTTCTCTCTGTCCCTCCCTGGCTCATGTTCTGTCTGTCTCTCTGTCTCAAAAAATGTAATGTTAAAAAGATTTTTTTTAAATATATAATGTTGAAATTGATAGAACTGCAAAGAGAAATTTGTCAATTTACCACCATAGTGCTAATCAATAAACAAATAAAATAAAACAAGATTTGAAGATCTTAATTAATAAGTCATGACCATTACTGGATATATATGCATATATATATACACATATATATATTAATATTTATATATTTAGATATAGCCATATAATATATAATTTTATATATGTACTTGGGAAGCAAAATCAGGATTACTCTACAATTATTAAAAACTGAATCAATGATTAAAAATCTTGACCTCAAGAAAACACCAGGTAAGATCTATTGCTCTGCAGGGAAAGAAGAGAGTGAAAGAAATGATTTAAGGTTTTCAAAAGAAGAAACAAATCTATTATTATTTTTGATACCTGATATCTGCGTCATCGCAGAGACCTCTTCCAAACAACCAAACAATTCTTAAAATTAATAAGGGAGTTAAACAAATTTTCTTGGTAGATGATTAACATGCAAAAGCCCATTCCTTTTCTTCATAGTAGCAGAAGCTAAAAGTCATACAGAAATAAATGTAAAATGAAACGTACAAAACTTTTATGGAGAAAACTATACAACTTTATTAAAACACATTACATAATACTTTGTTAAATGGAGAGTTATATTGGTTTCTCAAGGCTGCCAGAACAAAACACCACAAATGGGTGTCTTCAGATCAACAGAAATTTATTCTCTCACAATTCTGGGGACTAGAAGTCCAAAATCAAGATGTCGACAGGGCCATGTTCCTTCTGAGACTCTGCGAAGAATTCTTCCTTGCCTCTTCATTTCTGGTGGTGGCCAGAAATCCTTGAGTTCCTTGGTTTGTAGCTACCTAACTTCAATCTCTGTATTTTCACATGGTTGTCTTTTCTTATATTGTTATATCCTCTTATATAGACACTAGTCCTATTGGTTTAAGGGCCCACCTTATTCCATTATAATCTCATCTTAACTAATTGCATGTGTAAAGACCCTATTTCCAAATAAGGTCACATTCTGAGGTACCAGAGGTTAGTTTTTTAGGGGGACATAATTCAACCTGCAATAAGAGTCATACCATGTTAATGGATAAAAATACCATGTTTATGGCTGTGGGCATTTATCACACAAGTATGAATTATTGCCCAATTTTTGCAATGTAATTCCAATAAAAATTTCAACAAAGCTGATTTTCAAATTTATATGAAAGAGAAAATGGTCAATAATACAATCAAGCTAATCCTTATGGAGAACTCGGTAGAAGGACTCACTTTACCATATGCCAAGACTTATGAAGTGATAGAAGCCGAGACAATGGGGTATTAGGGCAGAATTAGATGAATGGAATGGGCTACAGAACCCAGAATCAGACCCACACAAATATGAAAAACTTATTCTTGACAGAGATGGCTTGCAAATCAATGAAGAACAACTAAACTATTCAATAAAATGGTCCTGGCAAAGTATATGCATACAAAGAAAGATTAAAAATGGGTCCCCGCCTCATATTATATTAAAACTCAATTCCATATAAATCAATGATTTATCTCTTAGGGCTAGAAGAGGATTCCTTAAATGAGGTCTAAAGAGCACCAAACAGAAAGATTAATGATTTTACTATATAAAAACTCCTAGCGTTAACCATCAAGTGCATTATTTCTTTCATTTCCTTCTTTTAACTACCTAATAAATTCAAGACCCATGGTAGGCACCAGGAATTCAAAGATGAGGAACACAGATGGTATAAGGTGGAAAAGATATGTTTGCAACTAATTTCAGTTTTTGCAGGGTTATGAAGGAGGACAGCGGGGAGCCCTAACTTGCCTACAGTGCCAGAAAAGTGACAGAAAAGATGGCGTGGGAGGAAGTTAAGGGAGTACAGTAGGAGGTAAAGGGTGTCTGTCTGAGGGGAGGGCACATTCAAAGGCTCTGTAAACCTGCCTTAGGGCCAATGAGGCTGAAATGAGGGGGGTCCAGGGGAGGGTCACCCAAGACCAAGTAGAAGAAATGGTGAAGGCCAGATCATGCAGGGTCTTGGGGCCATGTTTAACATTTTGAAATTACCTAAGAGCCATGGGAACCTTTTTTATTTTTTATAATCAAGGGAATGATAACATTGATAAGAATGACAATATTTGCATGTTTTTAAACTGCAAACCAGATGACATCTGGAGAATAGAGAAAGCACGAGTGGGTGTAGGAAGAGCATACATCTTTTTCTCTTTCCCCATCCATTAGATGTCGTTTTTCAGCTGTGTTTTATGAGCTCGGGAAGTAAGGAAGCTTCAGAAATAACAACATATTATATAAATGACACAATAATGGTATTATTATTAATGATAATTAATGATCCTTAATTATATTATTATATATAATATTATAATAATTAATTATTATTAATAATAATTAATGATAATCCTCTCTTTTACTAGAAAGTAAACTGGGTTGCTCAAGGTTGCCCAAGAACTGGGAATTGCACCTGGACATTGTGGCTCTAGAGTCCATGCTCTTAGCCACTGCAACATGTGAGCCAGAATTAGGAGAAATAAGAGTAACTGTTTGTATACACTCCATAGGAAACCATTCTTAAATACAACAAAGACCCAATGGACATAAAAAGGCTGCTTCCAGTATAAGGAGAGAGATGAGTTATGGGTATGACCCGGGCCCATTGCTGGTCCAGCCAGCAGGGCTGATCCAGCACTGAGATGTTGCCCAAATCAACAGAGAGTCTGTTTAATATACTCAGTAAGGACTGAGGTGGGCTTGGACAAAATTCTGCTCTTGAGTCTAGTTACAGCCAAGAAAATCATATTTATCGTCTTTGTTTGACTGTAGCCAATGTTGATCTGGCCTGGAATGCTGTTCACCCACTTCCTTCAGCCACTGAGGCCAATGCTGAGATTGTGTGGCTAATTTCTATGACAGCCATGGTGTAGACATGAACCAAAGCACAAACCTGCACAGATTTGCACACAGGTACTCACAGGCTTCCCTGCTGCTTTCAAAGACCTTGCTCTTGGGGCACCTGGGTGGCTTAGTCAGTTAAGCATCTGATTTTGGCCCAGGTCATGATCTCATAGTTCACGACTTTGAGCCCTGTGTTGGGCTCTGTGCTGACAGCTCAGAGCCTGCAGCCTTCTTCAGATTCTGTGTCTCCCTCTTTCTCTCTGCCTCTCCCCCACTCGTGCTCTGTCTGTCTCTCTCTCACTCTGTATCTCTCTCTCTAAAAAATAAATAAAAACATAAAAAAATTTTTTTAGACGAGCTTGCTCTTTGAGAGGGGTTGTCTCTAGCCACTTCCCAGGCACAGTTAGGGTCTGCTTATATTTACAGCCATTGCTGCAGTGTGCACACCCACTGGGCAACTGCACAGGACCTGTGAGTTTCTATGAGGCTAGGAGGGCTCATGTAAGAAATTTTGGACTGGTGTAGCCACAGGAAGGAAAGCACACGTGAATGTGGGGACACTTCTTGTGGTGGCTGTTGTTCTAACATGTTCTTTGTTAGCATGGATTTTTTTTATTCACTGTTATTTTTTACTTCTTTCTGTCCATTGTCAGCAGGGATGCAGCCAGGGGTTCTCTCTATGAACTGCCTCTGATTAGCATCAGCTCAGCTGTGCTTCGTCTGTTGTGATTCCAAGTACACGCGATCATTGATGGGAGGCCAATGGCTTAGAAATGGATGGCCAGGAAAAACAATGACAAGACACAGCGATGTCGGTTCATTTCCTTTGTCTAAATCTGTGAGCTCACAGGTGTCTCTGTGTTTTTCTGAATGTCGGATAATGCACATCATAGAAATGTGATCATTGCTTCTACTTTGCTGAAACTTTCCACTTGGCTCTTTCGTTCAGTCCATTAATCAGTCAGTTCAGTAGCTGACCACCCCAGGCCTCCACAAGCCCTTCCAAAGAAGTCTTTCTATATAGGAAGAGAGATGCAGATACAAGGGCATTGCCATTTCAACCCTAGGAAGAAACCAGAATTGACTAGGTTTTTTTTTTTTTTTTCTTTTGGATAGTAATTCATATTTGTAAATATACTTTACAATCTGCCGGGTATTTTAACAATTATTTCATACACTTATATCAAAAATTTTATGGAAAAAGACTATTCAAGACATTGTTAAGAGTGATTTTCCTGAGGAGGGGTTAAAATGGCAGAGGAGTAGGGGGACTGGGATTTCCCTCCTCCCTTAAACACAGCTGTATTGAGACCAGAACACTTAGAACACCCAAGAAATCAATCTGCCGAGTGACAGAAGTATCTCCACACTTGGAGAGAGACAGCTTGGTGGGATAGAGGTGCATGTATGTGAATTGGGGGAGATAAATGGGGAAGGAGCCTCTCCTGTGGAGGGACAAAGGGAGAGAAAGACAGAGGGCTCTGGTATGGAGGAAAACCTCTCTGGACCACAGACGGGAATGAGAAATATGAAGAATGCCAGTTTCTATTTTGCAAACAGCCTTAGGAGCTGAGTCTCCGAGCTTTTAAAAGCACATGACTTTTTCTGGATGGGAGCCAGCCATGTGCGCACACCTGGAGGGGATGGAGCCAGCCCTGGGGTGTGGTGGCAATCTCAAGGGCACACTGGGAGGAAATAGTCCCCTCCCTTGAATACTGTGGGAAGAGCGTTTATTGCCTCTCCCAAGACAGAATACCCTGCAGGTGCCATCCAAAGGCCCTTTATCAGTAGGGATGAGCGGTGTTATTCCTGAATTGGAGCGAGATCCCAAGACATGAGGTTTTGAATCCCAGTCAAGTGCCTAGGAGACGCGGGAGACTGTGGAGCAGGTCCAGTGGGCTGCCTGCACTACTCTGTGAGGGCAGCCTGAACAGCGTGGCTTGAGACGACCTGTCCCGGGAGGAGAGATTGGGATGTCGCCATTTTTCGCCCCATCACCAACACAGTGGGGCTTCAGGGAGCAGCACAGCAGCCCCCAGTGGAGGCAGGACCCATTTACACCATCCCTGCCCCTGGGTGCCTGGTAACTGCTTATCTCCTGGAGTAGGACTGACACTGACTGAACCAGATGGCCTCTCCTCCAGACCAGCATAACCACTGGTCCCAGGCACCAACAGACAATGTTTTTTGTTTTGTTTGTTTGTTTGTTTTGCCTGTTTGTGTGTTGGTCTGTTTGTCTATTTCTCTTCTCTTCTCTTCTTTTCTCTTTTCTTTTCTTTTTCTTTCTACTTGCTTCTTTTTTCCTTTTGGAATCAGGCTCATAGTTTCTGATTTGTTTTTGGTCAATTCCTATATATATATATATATATATATAAATTTTTGATCTGTTTTGTTTGTTTATTTAATCAGGCATTTTTACTCTATTCTTTCTACACTTATTCTATACCTTCTCTCTTTCCTGATTAAGTCTTATAGTTTATTTTAATTCTCTGCTCAGTTTTCTTTTCTCCCCTTTCATTTTTCCCTTGTATGGGATCAGGCTTCCTTCCACCTTCCTTTTCCTTTTTTCCAGGGTTACTTCAACGACCAAATCAAAGCACACCTGGTTGAAGATCTAAACCCTCCTCCACTACAAGCAAGGTGGAGCTTTGCAGAGGGCTGACCAATGGGATCAAGCAGCCAAAACGCAACAACAGAGTGCATGCAACACACTCCAAAAAACACTTCCTGAAGTACCACACCCTGGACAGTGTATGACCTCTTTTTAATATACTAGTACTCACAAGTGCAGGACGCGTGACAAGCTATTTAAAAAGACAGAAACCCAGCCAAAATGATGAAACAGAAGAGTTCTCCTCAAAAGAAAACTGAAGAAGAGATGACAGCCAGAGAATTGCTCAAAACATATAAAAACAATATATCTGAACAAGAATTTAGAATAACATTCATAAGACTAATAGCTGGGCTTGAAAAAAAACTATAGAAGACAACAGAGAATCTATTGCTGCAGAGATCAAAGATCTAAGAAATAGTTATGGTGAATAAAGAAATGTTATAAGTGAGATGCAAAATTAACTAGATACAGTGACAGTGAGGATGGAAGAAGCAGAGGAGAGAATAGGTGAAAGATAAAATTATGAAAAATAATGAAGTTGAAAAAAAGAGGAAAAGGAAATTACTAGATCATGAGGGGAGAATTAGAGATCTAAGTGATTCTATGAAATAAAACAATATCTGTATTATAGGAATTCCAGAAGAAGAGGGAGAGAAAGGGGCAGAAATTTTATTTAAACAAATTATAGCAGAGAACTTCTCTAATCTGGGGACAGAAACAGGCATCTGAGTCCAAGAAGCACAGAGAACTCCCTTCAAAATCAACAAAAGCAGGTCAACACCACAACATATCATAATAAAACTGGCAAAATACAAAGATAGGGAATCTTGAAAGCAGCTAGGGACAAACAGTCCTTACTCTACAAGGGTAGACACATAAGGGTAGTAGCAACCTGACCACTGAAACTTGACAGGCCAGAAGAGAATGGCAGGAAATATTCAATGTACTGAATAGGAAAAACATGCAGCTAAGAATCTGTTCTCCAACAAAGCTGTCATTTAGAATAGAAGGAGAGATAAAGGCTTTCCCAAACAAACAAAAACTGAAGCTCGTGACTACTAAACCAGCCCTGCGGGAGATCCTAAGGGGGAGCTCTGTGAGTGGAAATCAGCAAGACTACAAATCAGCAAAGACACTACAAATGGCCAGAGACATCACCACAAGAACAAAACCTACAGATAACACAATGACACTAAATCCATATCTTTCAATAATCACTCTGAATGTAAATGGACTAAATGCCCCAATCAAAAGACATACGGTATCAGAATGGATAAAAAAAATAAGATCTATCTATATGCTGCTCACAAGAGACTCATTTTAGACCTGAGGACACCTTCAGATTGAAATTGAGGGGATGGAGAACCATCTATCATGCTACTGGATGTCAAAAGTAAGCTGGAATAGCCATACTTACATCAGACAAACTAGATTTTAAAACAAAGACTGTAACAAGAGATGAAGAAGGGCATTATACTGTATTAAGGGTCTATTCATCAATAAGAGCTAACAATTGCAAATGTTTATGCCCCCAACAGGAAAACACCCGAATATATAAATCAATTAATCACAAACAGAAAAAAATGTAAGATAATAATACTGTAATTGTAAGGGACTTTAATACTCCACTTACAACAATGGACAGATTATCTAGGCAGAAAATCAATAAGGGAACAACGGCTCTGAATGACACTTTGGACCAGATGGACTTAACCGATGTATTCAGAACTTTTCATCCTAAAGCAGCAGAATTCACATTCTTTTCAAGTTCGCATGGAACATTTTCCAAAATGGATCACATACTGGGTCACAAAATAGCCCTGAACAAGTACAAAAAAATTGAGATCATTCCATGCATATTTTCAGGTCACAATGCTATGAAACTTGAAATCAACCAGAAGAAAAAATTTGGAAAGTGTCCAAATACATGGAGGTTAAAGAACATCCTACTAAAGAATAAATGTGTGAGCCAGAAAATTAAAGAAGAAATTAAAATATATACGGAAGCAAATGAAAATGAAAACACGACAGGCCAAACCCTCTGGGATGCAGCAAAGGCAGTCCTAAGAGGAAAATATATTATAATTCAGGCCTATCTCAAGAAGCAAGAAAGTTCCCAAATATACAACCTAAACACACACCTAAAAAAAGCTAGAAAGACAGCAGCAAAGAAAGCCCAAAGCCAGCAGAAAAAGAGGAATAATAAAGATTAGAGCAGAGATAAAGGATATAGAATAAAAAAAAAAAAACAGTAGAAACAGATCAATGAATTTGAGGTATTTTTTTGAAAAAAATAAACAAAATTGATAAACCTTTAGCCAGACTTCTCTGATAGAAGAGAGAGAGGACCCAAGTAGATAAAATGACAAATTAAAAAGGAGAGATCACAACCAACATCACAGAAATACAAACAATTACTAGAGAGTACTATGAAAAATTAAATGCTAACAAACTGGACAATCTGGAAGAAATGGACAAATTCCTAGACATTCACACACTGCCAAAACTCAAACAGGAAGAAATAGAAAATTTGAACTGACCCATAACCAGTGAAGAAATTGAATTGATTATCAAAAATCTTCCAAGAAATAAGAGTCCTGGGACAGATGGCTTCCCAGGGAAATTTTATTAGACATATAAAGCAGACTTAATCCCTATTCTTCTCAAGCTGTTCCAAAAAATAGAAATGGGAGGAAAACTTCCAGATTCATTCTATGAAGCCT
Source organism: Acinonyx jubatus (assembly GCF_027475565.1). Classification (NCBI taxonomy): domain Eukaryota; kingdom Metazoa; phylum Chordata; class Mammalia; order Carnivora; family Felidae; genus Acinonyx; species Acinonyx jubatus. Next base: position 65,621,897 of record NC_069391.1, read on the forward strand.
GCCTTACCTTGATTCCCAAATCAAAGATCCCAATAAAAGGAGAATTACAGGCCAATATCCCTGATGAACATGATGCAAAAATTCTCAACAATATACTAGCAAATTGAATTCAACAGTACATTAAAGGACTTATTTACTATGATCAAGTGGGATTCATTCCTGGGCTACAAGCCTGGTTCATTATTCACAACTCAATCAATGTGATACATCACATTAATAGAAGAAAGGAATCGTATGATCCTGTCAATAGATGCAGAAAAAACACTTGAAAAAAATACAGCATCTTTCTTAATAAAAACCCTCAAGAAAGTCAGGATAGAATGGATATACCTTAACATCATAAAAGCCATATATGAAAGGCTCACAGCTTAATATCATCTTTAATGGGAAAAAACTGAGAGCTTCCCCCCTGAGATCAGGAACACGACAGGGATGTCCACTCTCACCACTGTTGTTTAACATAGTGTTGGAAGTCCTGGCCTCAGCAATCAGACAACAAAATGAAATAAAAGGCATCCAATTGGCAAAGAAGTAGTCAAACTTTCACTCTTTACAAATAACATGATACTCTACATGGAAAACCTGAAAGACTTCACCAAAAAAACCTGTTAGAGCGGATACATGAATTCAGCAAAGTTGCAGGTTATAAAATCAATATATAGAAATCGATTGCATTTCTATACACCAATAATGAAGCAACAGAAAGAGATATGAGGGAATCAATCCCATTTACAATTGCATCAAAACCCATAAAATACCTAGGAATAAACCTAGCCAAAAAGATAAAAGTTCTGTATGCTGAAAACTATAGAAAGCTTATGAAAGAAATTAAAGAAGGCACAAAGAAAAGGAAAAACATTTCATGTTCATGGATTGGAGAGGAAATATTGTTAAAATGTCCATACTACCCAAAACAATCTACACATTCAATGCAACCCCAATCGAAATAGCACCAGCATTCTTCACAGAGCTAGAACAAACAATCCTAAAATTTGTATGGAACCACAAAAGACCCCAAATAGCCAAAGTAATGTTGAAAAAGAAAACCAAAGCTGGAGGCATCATAATCCCAGTCTTTAACCTGTATTGCAAAGCTGTAATCATCAAAACAGTATGATATTGGCACAAAAGCAGACACATAGACCAATGGAATAGAATAGAGAACCCAGAAATGGACCCACAAGTATATGCCAACAAATCTTCGACAAAGCAGGAAAGTGTATCCAACAGAAAAAAGACAGTCTCTTCACAAACAGTGCTGGGAAAACTGGACAGCAACATGCAGAAGAATGAAACTGAACCACTTTCTTACACCATACACAAAAATTAATTCAAAATGAATAAAAGACCTAAACGTAAGACAGGAAGCCATCAAAATCATAAAGGAGAAAACAGGTGGCAACCTCTTTGACCTCAGCCACAGCAACTTCTTACTTGACATGTCTCTGAAGGCAGGGAAATAAAAACAAAAATAAACTATTGGAACCTCATCAAGATAAAAAGTTTCTGCGCAGTGAAGGAAAGTGTATATGTAAATACAATGGAATACTATTCGGCAATAAAAAAGAAGGAAATCTTGCCATTTGCAACAATGTGGATGGAACTGGAGGGTATTATGCTAAGTGAAATAAGTCAGAGAATGACAGATACCACATGATTTCAGTCATATGTGGAATTTGAGAAACTTAACAGATGATCTTGGGGAAAAAGTAAGATAAAAACAGAGAGGGAGGCAAACCCTAAGAGACTCTTAAATACAGAGAAGAAATTGAGGGCTGATGGGGGTGGGGAAAATGGGTGACAGGCATTGAGGAGGGCACTTCTTGGGATGAGCACTGGGTGTTGTATGTAAGTGATGAATCACTGGGTTCTACTCCTGAAGCCAAGACTGCACTGTGTGTTATCTAATGTGAGAATAAAAAAAAGAAAGAAAAGAAAAGAATGATTTTCCTTAGGGAGGAAGGAAAATTACACTTATTTAAATAATTACACTACTATAAATCATTTTATTCTTCCAATGCACATGCAGTATGTTTGTATTTAAAAAAGAAAAAAAAATCGAAGAAATGCACGTAGAGGAAAAATGGGGAAAATGCAAGCAATTGATGAACCTGGCTAACGGCATTTGGAAGTGTTTGTACTATTTTTGCAACTTTTCTGTGAGTTTAAAATTATAAAAGCACAGAAAGTTACAATAATGGCCTAAAAAGATTAAAGGTATGCAATTCTTGGGTAATGTTTAAACTGGGTAATTCCAACAAATTTGCTCAGAATTTCCCTAGGAATCCCCCAAATGCCTAGATTATAGGCTTTGCTTAAAATCATGGATTTAAAATATAATAGAGTGAACCATAGGCTGTGGGAGAAATTATTGTACAGTTGAAGCACAACATGGCTGTTTTCAGTTCATAGCTTTTATTGAAATATAAAACAAACTAAGCAAATTCTTTGAATTTTCTTTGTATGCAGGTGTGCAATTACAGGGTGAGTGCTTGTTTTCTGAGCATAGTATGTTCCATACATGAGAAGGTGATAATTACCTTGTTAGATATCCATTCTATTTTTTACATACCATGAAACTCATCTGTTTTAAGTATATAATTCAACTACTTTTACTAAATTTATAGAGTTGTTCAACCATCACCACAATCCAGTTTTAAAATGTTTCCATCACCCCAAAGGGATCCCTTGGGTCCATTTACAGAAAATCCCCGTTCCCACCCCCAGACTCAGGCAAATACACTCTCTGTCTTCACAGATTTGCCTGTTCTGGACATTTTATATAAGTGGGATCATACAATATATGGTCTTTCCCATCTGGCTTCTTTCACTTAGCAGAATGCTTTTAAAGGTCCATCACCCCTGTTTTTTTCTGGGAATTTTTTCTTGGTGCAAGAAGTTACTCAGTGAGTAAGTAAATACTTATCTTTACTCTGAGGCAATGAAGAAAGTGAGCCACTAACACATACTAACAGGTCTCTCACAGCTGAATCTACATCAAGAGCTCAAACCTGATAAAGTTTTCTTGTCCAGAACTCCTGCTGTCCTGGGAAAAACATAACAGTTTGTTAATGGTCTACAATATTCTCCACAATATGGGAGGTTGTCATTATACCTTAATTTCTTAGTGACATGGAAGAGGCCTTGAAAGAGACAGACAGAGAGAGAGAGAGAGAGAGAGAGAGAGATACAAGGATAGAGACTCCAGTACTGCACAGAGCTCACAAAACCAACATGTTATCTGGAAATTACATTTCTTAGACTTAAAAAGAATTAAAAGCTCTCTTTCAAATGTGGGAGTTTATGTGCACAAATACATTAGTGTTTTTGTTCTCACAAGCAACAGAATGGTGTAATAAATGTCTCTGCAGTAAAAAATAGTGTGCTATCTGGGACCGGACCCAGATATCTAAAGACCTGTAAGTGCTTTTCTTCTGAGAAGGCACAGTGAGTGCAAAGAGACATATGTTTTGTGATCATGTCATCCGGCACCAAACTTGGGTTTGAGATGCAACTTGGGTTTGAGAAAGTGTCGGTCTCAGGAAATGCTGTATTTAATATCAATGCATGATGCAAAAAAGTTTTAAGTGTTATCATTTTATATAACTTAAAACACCCAGGTTTAGGGGTGTCTGGGTGGTCTCAGTCAGTTAAGTGTCTGATTGTGGATTTTGGCTCAGGTCATGGTCTCCCGGTGGTGAGCTCGAGCCCGCATCTGGATCCGTGCTGAGCATGGAGCCTGCTTGGGATTCTCTCTCTCTGTCCCTCCCCCACCGGTGTGTGTGCAAGCTCTTTCCCTCAAAATAAATAAAAAATAATAAAAATAGCAAAGTATTCAGATTTATAAGAAAGTGGAAAAAAACGCTACATTAGATTAAATTTTTCTTATCAGTTTAAATGGTTTGAAAATGAATTTGCAATTTCCTTACAAATGGCCAAAGGAAACATCTTTCAGTTACACGCGTGGGTGCCATCTCTTCCTTCTGCTTTATCGTACTTGTTTGGAATTCTCTTTCCACTCCAAGCATCTCTGACTCAGCAATAAATGTCTTGTCTTCTACGAAAATGATGAGATTTCCCCATCAGCTCCTTGTTTTTTGTTTGCTTTATCTGCATGTCTTTTTCTAACTGAGTTGTCCAGACTGTCCTGGCATCCCCTGCTGGTCAATTTGCAGCCAGGCAACTCTTATACTGCTACCTACTGTTTGTTACCTACAGTTATGTATTAGTCATGTTAGTTGTGTGATGTTTGTAAAATGAGCTATTTCAAAACACGGGTGCTGGACAGACAATTCTGTCGCCTAGGTGCTTCAGAGTTTTAGAAATCTGAATAAAAGCTGGTTTTTACCAAATCTTATTTTTGCTTATTTGTTTTCCTGGAACACCCAAATTTAGGGTAGAAAAAAAACACATCAATTAAAAAGTTCTACAATGTTTTCCTCCATGATCAAGGAATTGTATGACTTTGGGGAAGGAAATATATTAGTCAGCATTTCTCAAGATGAGACTTCTGGGCTGAAGATCAGAAGCTGTAATAAATCAGTATCTGAATTTGCAAGTCAACGAGAATAACAAAGGCATTTATGTTCAAGCCCAGCCACTGGGACACAGTCGTCTTCATTGGCTTTCCAAGTGATAAACCCCACACAGATGGAGACAAGGTGCAGATGTAGCATCAGTGGTGGTCTTCTGTCCCACCCCTGTGACTGGCGCCCCAAGAAGGGTGAAAGACACCACATTGGATTGCTCTGTCATCACTATGAAAACTTGATTCCCTTTCCCTAAGAAACAGTCCTGGAAAATAACACAAACATGACCAAAGCTGGAGTTGATTGCTGCAGGGGAATGAGTGATCTGGGGGATTGTGAGGGTAGGCAAAGTATCCCATTCCCTGAAGGCATCACAGGGAAGGAGAAATAGTGTTATAAAACGTCTAAAATTGAGTCAAGAAATTGAGAATTTAGAACTTCCAGCATCGAATCCAGAATCTTCTATGATTTGGGCCTCCATTCTCTTCTGAGACTCACTATCAAACTTGGAGTGAGACCCTAAAGAAATAGGGCATAGCTTCTGGTTCCAATTTTGCAAGGGGGCTTAGAATCTTCACTCCATTGTAAGTTTTGTTATATTTAATTAGAATGCCCCTGCCTATTCCCTTTCTCCCTGCTTTTCTCTCTCTGCCAGTCATTCCTCATATTTATAAATTGCAGAGGATTAGGTGGATATGATGTACCATCACTGTCACCAACAGCAGCATCACCATCATCATTATCATTGACATTGTCACCTTCCGGTGACAAGAGACAGCATGTGTACAGTGATCACTGTACACAAAGCCATGGAAAAGCAAACTCGCAAACATCCTGAGTAAACAGATGATACCTTTAAGAGCAGATGTTTCCACATGTGCTTCCCCATGCACATTCCTCCCTCACCTGTTCTCTTGGGGAAATGCCCAGACAAACTACCCATACAAATGCAGCACATGTAGCCCGGGTCCACTTCAAACAGGACCCAGCCTTTCCATTCGAATGCAGCTGGATAGTTGGATAGCTAAACAGCATCAACTATACTGAAGGTTCAGTGATGAAATAATTTCCTCAAATTTCTGGTAATATTGGCACTCCTTCTGAATTGGAAGGTTGATAACATTGATTATGAATCAGTGTGTGTATTAGAGAAAGGAATTATGGCAGTTTACTTTGGGAAATAGCATGGTTTTCTTCAGTATGCCAGAAAAACTCTGACTTCAAAGGAATACAGGTTTTCTGTCTTCTTCATTAAGTACAAAGATGAAGAGATATAGACAAGTCAGCACTGTAGTAGCAGTTCGTTTAACCAATAATCTTCAACAATCTTCTAGTTTATGTGATGAGTATCATGCTAGAGAATAATAATAATAGCCAATATTTATTAGATATTTACTATAATCCAGGTCTTGTGTTCATGTATCAACTTTAATGGACTGGCAGTGGCTGCTTGACATGGGGTGCTGAGATGGATTCTGAGAGCTTCTCTGGGTTTAGTGAGAAAGAGTGCTGCGATTGATTAATGATGTCTGCTTTGAGCACAAGCAGGAAGAATGAAGGTACATACAAGTATATTCACATCCCATGATTTTGTATTATCAATAAAGATAGAATGTGACAAAGCACACTGAGAGAGGCACAGTGAAGTCCACAACAGAAATTCAGCAAAAACCATTAGCATGGAGGTGAATATGACCTGAATTTTGACAAAGAGTCAAACTTTGTTGGGTGAAGTTGAGAGAAAGGCAAAGGGCATTTTAAGCAGAGGGAATAATTTCAACAAGATGCCGAGGAAAGATGTAGGGTATGCTAATGGACAGCCAGTAGTTGGGCCCATCTGGTACTTACAAGGCACAACGGGAATTTAGATGGGCAATAGTATAGAAGAAAAGTAGAAAGAGCTTCAATATTGACTGAAAATGGTTAGAAATTGATAACTATCTATTTTGTGGTATGGCCAGATATGAGGATTATTTTGAAAAGCACACATAGAATATATCCAAGAGAGGAATTAGAGAATACCAAAGCTAATGCAATTGCAAGAGTCTGGATAAGACATACAGTGTCTGACAAGGGTGTAGGAGACCACTGTGAACAACATCTGGAGGTAGAATGACCTGTGTTGATAACCAAGTGAGCACAAGGGTGAGGACAGAGAGGCATGGCTATCATACATTTCTGTTGTGTTCATTTAACAGGAATAAAGAAGCAGGAAGTGTTATGATGATGAGCTTTATTTTGTTCATCTTGATTTTGGTGTGTTGAAAGAAAATCATTGGAATATCTAATAGGCAGCTGGAAATTATGTTTGGTGATCAGGAGACTGTGGAAGGCCAGAAAGATGGTTTAGAAAGAGGTCTGCCTAGACATGATAACAGAGAAACTGAGAATTCAGGGCCTTGCCAAGGAAGAGAGCACAGAGAGAAGAGGATAAAATGTGACCGTGGCACCTGCCTCATTTAGGGGGCAGAAGGATGGAGCCAAGCTAGCAAAGGTGACAGAAAAAGAGAGATCATTCAGTAGAAGGGAGAACAAGAAGAAGAGAATGGTCAACCCCAAGAACATTGCAAACAGTCCTACCTTGAATTTCTTTTAGATTTTAGGCTGTCAACTCCTATTCTCTATTACATTAATTAATGCTCACAAATTTGCTTCAGAATATGTTTACATAAATTATGAAATATCCTTGGAAATGTCCTTGGTTTTGTGCTATTTTTGCATATGAATAAGTAAAATTAAATTGTCTCTGAGCCATCACTCTTCTCTCATGTGCCCTAACCATTGAGACATGCAGAGGGTTAAGTGTAAAAATGCAAAGTTCTCTGTTGAATGTGCACAGTCTCCATTTCCTTATTTGCTCTCGATTTCCTCCAGATATGGGTGCTTCCTTCTTTCCATGTTATTTCCATTGACTGACCCATGAGTCACATAATGGACTCCCTCACTGGGGTGTATCTTTCTCTAGGAGCCATATATGACTTCCATATATAAAAGTTGGCTTCTAAAAATCTAGATGTAAATAAAACTGCCAAAGGTACTGTGTTAGCTTCATTTTCTACCTTTTTAATTTTTTTTCTTTTATCTTACCTTTCTCCATCTTTTTACAAAAAAGTGACTTCCAAGAATTTTCACGGGCTCATCCTCCAGTATCACCTATATTTTCTGGGCTTTTTTTTCCTTCATGTTTTCTTTGGCTGATTTGCTTCAGATTCTGTGATTTACTATTTGTATTTAATTTAATAAGTATGTGTGGCAAAGGAACATGCAGGAAGCCATGCTTATATCCTCTCATGTTTTATTCTAATCTGTAACTGCTCATTAAGTGTGGGCTGCATTGGTATCTATATCCTGCTTTCTTTCAGCAGCTTGTATGGCATCCCTATTTACCACACAATATAAAACACACATTCTCAAGGGGAGAATATTATCTCCAAAGGAGAAAAATTAGTTCCTTGGAGGGAGTGAGAAAATTTACTCAAAATCTATAAAGGACATATATACATATAACACATAAACACATATACATTCTATCTATGGTGTTATAATTTTACTGTGGAGTGACTGGGGAAAAGAGAGTCTAAAAAGCCTTCTTAGGGGGTGATGATGTAAAAGAAAGGTTCATAAATACTGGTCTAAAAGAAAAATTATGGCTTGTCTCAAAAAATAAACTCCTGTTTGAGACAAACATTATAAATAAATTAGGAAACATGACGAAGTGGAGAGAAAAACTGAACAATGGACATTTTTGTCCAAATATTCACCTGTTGTCTTCCCTTTTGAGTGCTTTAAATGACCTACACTCTACAAGTCTTAATCATTTTTTTCTAGTGATATTTTTCCAAAGAGCTTAATTCCAGGGTTTAGAAATGTGAGTGGCCCTAGTTTCTAATATCTTTTATCATTTGTAAAATTACATAGTAGTCACTTCTGTTTAATTGTATGTAAGTGTGCATTTACCTTCTTCCAATAAACCATTGTAATTCATGCCAAAACAGGAATATAGCAAGTGCTATAGAGAACAATGTAAGAAACAATAAATATGGAATGTTCAGGAATTTGGAAAACTCAGGAAATTTGTGTCCATCAAATCACAACCACTTCTCTTTTTTAATCGTGTATGAATTGTTAAATTATTTGCTGCTTCATCCTTTGATGGGCATCTGTTTTCAGCCCATATCTTTCCATTTGTTAGACCACACCCCTTTCCCTACTTCTGCACCGATTTTGTAAAGAATTAGGCATTTTAAAAATAAGTCTTGCAAAATACACCATCATAATACTTCCTTGGCACAAAATGGCAATTATAAAACAAGTAAGTCATGGGATGAAGAGTCCAGCATGGGGAATAGGGTCAATAATATTGTAATGGCTTTGTACAGTGGCTGCTGGTGACTACACTTATCAGGTGAGCATTGTGTAATGTATATAAGTATCGAATTACTAGTCTGATTATTATAATATTGTATGTCAATATAATATTTGTACAATTATCATACCTGACACTAATATAATATTGTCTATTAACTATAGCTCAATTAAAAAATATCTCTTTGGGGATCCCAAAACAAGTGTTTACTGCGTCACCTGCCATGCATCATGAAATTTGTATTTGTGTGTGTGTATGTCTAAGACTAATCTTCTCTGGGGTCCGTTGACCCCAGCCTTCAGGAGAAGAGAGAGGCAATGATGAGACCTGATGCAAGAGGCAATGATGAGACCTGACGAGAATCGTAGTGTTTTATATTTGAAAGAGTCATGGAGATCATCTAGAAAACTGCACAAGCCACATTATTCTGATGCAGCATTCCACTGAGGCCCAGGGAAGTATGAAAAGTCTCAGCACTGGAGACAAACTTGAGCTAACAGGTAACTGCCCTGGCTTTCACTTCTGTACATTCTTCTCTATGCCAAGCGATGATTTTCTGGAGTGCAAGTTTTCCTTTCCAAAGTCTATTTTGGGGGTCTTTGTGATATTAGACGCAGAACTTCTTGCAGACAAAGATCCCAAGATGTCTTAATGATATTTGAAGTGAACTCAAGGCACTAAGAAAGATTAGAAACTTTCAAGAATGCTCTAGAAAGGAGACCCTTAATGAAAATGGATATGACTATGCCTAAAAATTTGTGTGACTATAGCTTTCTAAGGTCACCTGAGCTCTTTAGGATGAAATTCTGAGACTTTTGGCCTTGTAATCTTGTGTACTTGCTATCCCTTTCTTTTCTTCAATTTTCACTGGCTTTTATTTGTTGTATATTTCATTCGAGTTTGTGAAACTTTGATAGTGGTGAAGTGACAAACAACATAATAAGGAATTATTAGCACCTCCATTTTGTGGGATGGCAGTGTTAACAGAAAAACCATTTTATTCTGAAAACTGTACTTCTGTACATGATTAACATTTTTTAATAAAAGCATTCACAAATAAACTCAAAACTCTTATTCCCAATGTGTGTATTCCTTTCCCTCTCACGGAAATCTCTGTACAGCGTAGTTTTAGGAGTATATACACCTCCTTCCACCTTCCTCATTTCAGCATGAGAAAGGTACCAGAGCCACGAGCTGAATGTTCAATGGCAATTTTCGTGTTTATGATGTGGGATGGAAAGAAATAGAAGTGAAACCTCTCTTCTTTCCACAAGCCACATGCAGACGGGCTCCAAGTGAAGGGTTTTCACACAGGCCAGTTTCTGTGCTATGAATTTGCCCGCTTTGCAACCAGCCTTGAGAGGTATTTTAGGCTCGGCAACGGGTCGAGGCCGTCTCTCAAGCACAAATACACCGCTGTGCCAGTCGTGGGGCTGTTTGATGAGGACCACAGCTCTCTGGCAGATGGGCTCTGTTTTGATTTCCCAAACCTCCTGGAGGTGAAGGAAGGCTTGCTGACTGTGGTCAGGAAGGTCCCAATTATGAACGATTCCCTAACCAAGTGTTGAAACACGGTACTTTGTAATTAAAATGCAAAGCACACAAACTGCCAAACCTAGAAAAAATTTTTTCAGGAATTTCCCTTGAAAGTTTGGTTTCTCACATCCTTCAAGCATCTTCTCTCTAAAAGTACTCTGATTTCCTTTACTCTTCCATAAACAAAACAATCTCGTCTGCTCTCTTTGATTGGTACTGTCGGTCAAGAAGTAGGGATATGGGGGCGCCTGGGTGGCTCAGTGGGTTAAGCTACCGGCTTCGGCTCAAATAATGAACTCAAAGTTCATGAGTTCTGCACTTGTGACAGCGCCTGCTTGGGATTCTCTCTCTCTCCCTCTCTCTACCTCTCTGCCCCTTCCCCACTCGCACTCTCTCTTTCAAAATAAATAAAGAAACCTAAAAAACTTTAAAAAGAGAAGCCTTTCATAAAAAAAAAAAAAAAAGAAATAGGGTTATGGTTTATACTATTAATGACATCCATTTCAGGGACTTACTTTTTCTCTCTTTTTTAAAATGTTTATTTACTGGGGCGCCTGGGTGGCTCGATCGGTTGAGCGTCGGACTTAGGCTCAGGTCATGATCTCACGGTCCGTGAGTTCGAGCCCCGCGTCGGGCTCTGTGCTGACAGCTGAGAGCCTGGAGCCTGTTTCAGATTCTGTGTCTCCCTCTCTCTCTGCCCCTCCCCGGTTCATTCTCTGTCTCTCTCTGTCTCAAAAATAAATAAACGTTAAAAAATTTTTAAAAAACAAAATGTTTATTTACTTATTTTGAGAGAGAAGGAGGGGCAGAGAGAGAGAGGGAGACAGAGAATCCCAAGCAGGCACTTTGTCTGGGATCTGCACTCTGTCAGCGCAGAGCCAGACTCGTGACTCAAACCCACAAACTGTGAGATCATGACCTGAGCCGAAATCAAGGGTCGGTCCCTCAACCAACTGAGCCACCCAGGGGCTCCTCCTTTTTTTCTTATATATCTCAAATCTTGTCCTCATTTTACTTTGCTGCTGCTGTGACAACGAACTCTGTGCTACCAGGGAAATGAAGGAAAAGACAACTCTAGAGAAAGCAATTTTTCCTTTTAATGTGGTAAAATTTCGCTCTGTGTATTGTAAGCCTCTGTTGTTGGGTACATACAAGTTCAAAACACTTTTTTGGTGAATTAAGTGAGTTATTATTATGTGGTGACCCACTGTATTCCCAACAATGCTTTTTGTTTAAAGTCTATGTTGTTTACTAGTTAACATATCTGCAGCAATTTTTAGTTGGTTGTGTTTGCCTGCTATATATTTTTCCATATATATATTTTTTTCAATCTCCTCATATCTTTCTTTTTTCTTTCCACATTGCTGAATTGGAGGGGGTCAGGGCAGGAGACTAATGTGGGCCAAAATAGCAGAGAGAGATGGAACTAAGACAAACAAAAGAAAGGACAAAATACACTGCACTTTAAAAAGGACCTATCGGATGCTAATTATGCAAATACATCTACACATCTGGATATATGTATAAAGGAGACTTAAAAAAGAAAAAGAAAGGAAAATTTTCTTTCATCAAATACCCCATAGACAAAGACAAATAACTGTTATCAAACTAGGAGAAAATAGTTTTAGCATGTGTAAAGGTTTTATAAAGAATGCTTATTATTAGATAGGAAGATAAACTAATCAGAAAACAAAAAAGAGCAAGAGGTATGTATAGGCAATTCATAGAAGAAGAAATGCAAATGACCAATAAATACATATTTAAGTGTATAACCTTACTAGTGATTAAGGAAATGCAAATGAAAATGAGCTTTTATTTTTTGCCTATTATAGTAGAACATATTTCTGGTTTTTTAGAACATATTTCAAAATTAGATAAAATAATATACTGATAAGGGCATGGGGGAAGGTAACTCTCCCTCTAAATGATCTCTTTGCTAAGGATTTACTTTGTACTGCCTTTTTGTAAGGTACTTTGCCAAACCTTTTAAAATTGCACAAGTTTTGAGCCAAAAATCTCACTTATTGGTATCTACCCAAGAGAAACACAGCCACATGTGTGCAAGGGAGGCATGTACAAAACTGTTCCCTGTGATATTTTGTGGAATAGTTAAGAGAAAAGTAACCTTGAATTTCCACTAATGGGGTAATAATTTCATAATCCATCCTATGGAATATTATGCAGCAGGTTTTTTTAATGCAATAAATCCATACTTAACTCGTATGGAACCACCTAAAGACTTCGGCCAATTAAAAATGCCCATAAAAGTAAAGAGATATTTTATTTACGTGAACAATACAGATTTGAAACAAAAATATTTATTTGTATAGTATCATGTGTAATTAGAAAAAGTTGAGTGGGCACACACTAAATTCCTCACAGAAGGCAAAGACCTGGGAATGGAGGTACTGTCTTTAGGGTAACTACTTGTATCTATATTATTTCAATTTCTTACAATCAGAAATGAATTCATATTTTACTCTGTATTTGAAATAATTGTTTTTAAAAAGAGACGATTTTACATTTGACTAATAGCTCAATTTTTAGTCTGATTTGACTATACTCTTTAGAGTAATTGGATCATAGCTTTTAATGAAATGATGAAATTCTTCTCTAAACTTACAGAATGAGGCCAGCACATACGAAATCTTTTGGTTGGGGGTACCTGGATGGCTCAGTCGGTTGAGTGCTCGACTTCCGCTTAGGTCGTGATCTTGAGGTTCACGAGTTCGAGCCCCATGTCAGGCTCTGTGCAGGCAGCTCAGAGCCTGGACCCTGCTTCAGATTCTGTGTCTCCCACTCTCTCTGTCCCTTTCCCACTTGTGCTCTGTCTCTCTGTCTCTCAAAAATAAATAATCATTAAAAAAATCAAAATCTTTTGGTTGACCACTGTGCAAAGCAAGTTTAAAATTAATTTCAGCCTTCAGGAAGAAACTCTATGTCCAGAGTGAAATGAACAATGGAGAGCTGTAAGCAAATCTCTTTTCTTTGACACAGGGAACGCTGATGCCCTTTTTGTCAAAATCATGAGGAATTGTCGACAGACAGCACTGACCCACAGAATGTGGATGGGACCATCTGGAATAGTTCTTACCGTCTGTTTCATTAGATGCATCTTACTCTTCCAGAACAAAAGGCTCTTTCCTTTTGAGCGTGTCGTGCCTCTGCCTAGGTATTGTAAGCCTGTTACACATAGAATAGAGTCTGATTCTATAAAAGGTGTCGCTATCTTTAGGGTTATAAACTGTGGTAGGGGCCTCAAGCCCTACCAACTGGGTGATGAATTTTAATCTTGCTTTAAAAAATATAAGCCTTTTGGGGCGCCTGCATGGCTCAGTCAGTTGAATGTCCAATGTTGGCTCAGGTCATGATCTCACAGCTCATGAGTTCAGGCCCCACGTTGGGCTCTGTACTGACAGCTCGGAGCCTGGAGCCTGCTTCGGATTCTGTGTCTCCCTTTCTCTCTGCCCCTCCCCCATTCATGCTCTGTCTCTCCCTCAAAAATAAATAAACATTCAAAAAATGAACATAAAAAAATAAACATAAAAAAATAAGCCTTTTAAAATTGAAATTCTGAGCTGTCACAGACCATAGTCTAATCTCTCACTTTACAAAGGAAGAAACTGAGAACCAGAGAGGTTAAGTATCTCACCCAAGGTCACTCAGTGACCTTGGCAGTGACTCTTAAATTCACCAGGTACACAGTGACCCCAAACAAATCACCAGTGTAGCCTCTCTCAGAACCTAGGTGCTCTTCAGCTGCTGCTCAGAGGGACTGATCTAGAGCCACAGGCTTACTTTATGAGAATTCTGGAGAATGATCAATTCTGGACTATTTAGGTACAGCCCCCAGCTACAATTGTGTATTTATTGGGAACTCCACAGGTTATTCATTGTGTACTGCTCTCAGGCTATCTTGACCTTGTACTGCCTAAATTCTATTTTCTTTTTTTTTTTAATTTTTTAATGTTTATTTATTTTTAGGAGAGAGAGAGAGAGAGAAAACAGGGGAGGGGCAGAGAGAGAAGGAGACACAGAATCTGAAGCAGGCTCCAGGCTCTGATCTCATCTGTCAGCACAAAGCCTGACTTGGGGCTTGAACCCACAAACTGTGAAATCATGACCTGAGCTGAAGTTGGACGCTTAACCAACTAAACCGCCAGGTGTCCCCTAAATTCTATTTTCACGTGATATTTTTAAGCCATTATCCCTTTGAACAAAGAAGAAATTAAGCGATCAATGTATAGAGATTCTAAGGATACACATCTCCATGAAATGTGGGAATTTAGAATGAAGGCTATTGGGTACTTATTAATAAATATCTCTAACAACCTTGAGTTTGGTGCCCTGTTACCACAATTCTGAAATATCTACTTACAGCAAAGGCAAAATTAGGATAGAGTATTGATCTTTAGGTTTATTGAATTTCCTGGGTTGGCATGGGATTGCAATGTTATTTTAGTTTGTCTAAAATGCACAACTCCTTTTTGTAACTGAAATAGAATCTCCCCTTCCCTTCCCCTGTTTCCTTTGTTTCTCTCCCCCCTTAAGCACATGTGTGCCCAAACACACACACACACACACACACACACACACATGCACAATGTTATCTTCAAAAAAGAAAACAAAAATAGGACCTAGAAACTCAAAACACATTGTCATCTTTCTGTTGAAACTGTACCCAGCAATGCAGACTATTCCCGCATTTCCTCTCCTCCCCCTCTGCTCAGCGTTGTCTAGGGAGATTGATAAAGGCTGGAGACCCAGGCTAGAAGGCCCATTTATGACAGTCAGACTCCATTACAGGCTCAGCTCAGGACACATCTGGAACCCATTTCCTGCCAGGGGGATCCGTGGATGGCGAGCCATAGTGAGCATTCAGCTGAGCCTCTCCTGTCTGGCTGTCGGCTGCCTCTTCTGGCCAGAGCCTAAGAACGTGGCTGCTAGTGAAAGTGTTTATGTATTTATGTGACCACAGGTATGTGCCCTCAGTGACAGATCTCCTGTCCCATGTCATGTGTCCTGGCAGACAAGTGGAACGGGGGTTGGAGCCAGAGGGAGTGTCCCTGAGGTTGCGATGTCACCGCCAGGAGAGGGAATGTCCCTGAGTGTGGAACTTGGGCTTTGGGAGGGTGATCAGTGGCTTTTCTTCTGGATTTGGGCTGGATGCGGCATTTGGGAATGACACTTCGTCTGCTGTTAAATTTAGTTTTGGTTTTGCCCAATGTTGGGGGGGTGGGAAGATGACCTGTGTCACAAGAGGTAAGTCACTCTCTGCATGGAGAACGGATTTTCTGAGTGTAATAGCCACACCTTAGCAGAGCCATGTCTACGGTCAGGTAAAGAGTGTCTCTTCTCCACCTGCCAGAGAACCTGGGGCCTTGAGACATTCAATGAGCTTGGGGAGAAAGCTTCCCACAGATCACAACAACATCTGTGACATCTGTGGGGAGTCCAATCCCAGTAGAAATGTTCCTCCCCACTCCTGGATGTTCCAGGAAGGGAAAGGACTGAGGGAAGATGTTGAAAGGGTACCGAGTGCTGTACTAGGCAATGTGAGGAATATCAAAGTGATGTGAGTCACAGGGTTTGTGTTCTGCTGTTATTTGGTTGTGTTTGTTGGCTTTTGTCTTGAGAGTCTTCAAGCTCAGCAGGAGACACGTTGAAAAATAAAAAGGCTCCTCTGTGGCTTTTCTCAGTTGCACATGTCCTTTGGGTGTCTATCATGGGCTTGCTCTGGGTTCTCTCTCCTTCTTATTCCATATGTTTTCTACTTCCAGATTCTAGCAATCCTGCTTGCACCGGCATCCCTTGGTCACTAAACCCATACCCGGGTTATTTAACAACTGTGGACCTCTTGCTCTTGCTCCCAGCTGCCTTGAGGTGCAACGTCCCACAGTGAATCTGCCGCCCTCCTCTTCGTGACTACACTTTTCGATCACCCACCTGGTAGCCCAGCTTAAAAATCTCAGGGGCATTTTTGACACTCCCTTCTTTCTCGGTCTAAAATATGGTCCTTTTGACTTTTTGCCTTGGAAAATATCTCCTGAATGCATGGCTGCTCCTCCGTTTCCAAAGCTTTAGTTTATATAGTCTGCATTTCTCCCCGGGCTGTCAAAGATGCCTGGTAGTGCACAGTACTATGAGAACAAGTCTTCCCTTTTCATAAGGAATGCTTTGTAGCATCCCCGTTAGCACCCTGACATGAAATCCATACATAATGTAATCTACCTGAACACATATTTCAAAAACTCACACAAAGCTCCAAGTTTACTGGAAAGGGAAAATGCAGTTCAAGTTTGTATGAGCTTAATACCTGTTTCAGTACAGGAAGGCTTGGAGGGCCCACACCAGAAGACACAATTCAGTGGTCAGTGACCACACCCATGGGAAGAATCATCAGGAATGCGACAGCTGCCAGTGCAGCCCAGTCTATGGGTGTTCTTTAAAAAGAAAAACGTCTATTTATTTGTCTTGAGAGACGGGGTGTGAGTGTGAGTGGGGGAGGGGCAGAAAGAGAGGGAGAGAGTGAATCCCAAGCGGGGGCTTGAACTCGTGAACTGAGAGATCATGGCCTGGGTCAAAATCAAGAGTTGGATGCTTAACCGACTGAGTCACCCAGGCGCCCCCTCTGTGTGTGTTCTTGAGGTGGCTCCCATATTTAGAGTGATGCTGTTGTCGGCGATAGAATTTTCCAGCAAGGTGAAGACTCACAGCAAATTTCTGAACCAAAGTACGGTCTCCCCCATAGATGCCAAGATCGCATTCTTAGAAAATTCAATGTACAGTAGAATGATGCCAAAAAGCTATTTTCTTTTGGGGCCCCTGGGTGGCTCAGTCGGTTAAGCATCCGACTTCGGCTCAGGTCATGATTTCACTGTTCCTGAGTTCGAGCCTCACCTTGGGCTCTGTGCTGACAACTCAGAGCCTGGAGCCTGCTTCGGATCCTGTGTCTCCCTCTCTCTCTGCCCCTCCCCTGCTCACACTCTGGGTCTCTCTCAAAACAATACACATTAAAAACAAGTCCTTTTGTTTTTATATGTAAATGTTTAGCAGGACATTTGAAAACAATGTGGGACACAGGACAGCTCTTCATGACCTCAGCACTGTGGGACATCTGGCAGCCCTAGTCTGCTCCCACTCGCTGCCAGACGTGTCCCCGATCCTTGCAGCTGCCAAGAAACCCCTCACAAGTTTCCAAAGTGTACCTTGGCAGTTGATAGCATTTCTCCTGGGAGTCACAACAAAATCTTCATTTATTTATATTTATTTTTACTCAGGTAATCTACCTTCCTCTTAAAAAAAAATGAAGATACTATAGTTGCAAGTAAATTTCCTTTGATTTCCACCTTACCTGGTCTACCTCACTGTTATCTGCAGAGGTGACCGTAGTCGGTTGCTTCGTATTATTATTCCAGAAGGCTTATTATATATTAACCTGAAATTTATGTTTCCCTAGAATATATATAGTAACTGTTATGAGTTGAATTGTGTCCCCTGAAAATTCACATGGTGAAGTCCTAGCCTTTATTTGGGAATAGGGTAGTTAGAGATATAATTAGTTAGGTTAAGATGAGGTCACGCTGGAGTAGGGAGGGCCTCTAATTCAATATGACTCTTCCTATAAAAAGGGGAAATTTGGACACAGACACAACACACAAGGCACATGTCATGTGAAATGGAGGCAGAGATGGGGTGGTGCTCTACAAACCAAGGAATGCCAAAGATGGCCAGCTAACCAGAAGAACCTAGGAGAGAGGCATGGGACAGAGTCTTCTCACAGCCCTCAGAAGGAACCAAGCCTGACGACACCCTCATCTTAGACTTTGGGCATCCAGAATCGTGAGGCCCACTACATTTCTGTTGTTTCAGCCTCTCAGTTGGCGATAGATACGTCTTCACGGCGGCCTCTGCAAATTAATACAGTACCATTCTGTGTCTCACAGCTTTAGGTAACAGACAAGAAACAATCAGAATTAAGACAGCCTGAAGAGGAAGGAGGCCTGGAACCCCTCCAGACTGGATGACCGGCTCTCTGTGGAGATGTCAGCAGGCCAGAACCAGAAGGATCGGTGCACTGAGAGGGGAGACTCTTGCATACACACCGTGCCTTACCCTCGAGCCCCATCTCCCAGCGAGAGAATCATCTATTAAATCAGACTTGCAATCGAGTTGTTTTTGTTGCAAAAGAAAAGTTGCAATTAATCTTGAGCCTTTTTATCAAGCTGTTGGTTTGTCAGAGAAATGAAAAGGAAGAACTCAAAGCGTAGCTGGGAGCATGACAGACTTTTAACTGGCTGCAGTTTATAGCCGGGTGACTGGGAGAAATGTGATCATCTCATTCTGGACCCTTCTCTATACCTTGCTAAGCGTGCATGATGAGATGGGTTCCATTATATAGCTTGAAATGTAGTACATGACATACTACTGATGGAAATGAAATGAGCAGTTCAAAATCTCGGGTCCTGAAAGAAAAAGCAGACCTTTTAATATCCAGTTTCATAAAGTAATGCATTTAAAAATAATTTGCAAACTGGAAAGGCAATTAAAAGGGTCCTTTTACTCTACTGTGCCATGTGTCACAAACTCGAAGTTTTGCTCATTGCGTCTAAGATGTAGCCAAAGACATTTGGCTTCGGCAAACTAGGAAAAGCACTGCTAAAATGATTATATTCCACGTAGTGCTTTGGACACTTTCACTGATGACAGATGCTTCTGAAAGTAGGGCTTGTGGAATATGCCTCTTTTGAAATAGTTCACCCTGAAGTGTTTACAGGAATGCTTCTGAATACTTAAAAAAATTTTATATTCTAAATGGAAACTTATGAATCTCAAAAATATTGTTAATTTTCTAAAATAGTTTAAGGTGGGGGTGCCTGGGTGGCTCAGTCAGTTGAGCGTCCGACTCCGGCTCAGGTTGTGATCTCACTGTTCGTGAGTTCGAGCCCCGCATCGGGCTGTGTGCTGACAGCTCGGAGTCTGCAGCCTGCTTCGGATTCTGTGTCTCCCTCCCTCTCAGCTCCTCCCCTGCTTGCACTCTGTCTCTGTCTCTCTCAAAAATAAATAAACGTTAAAAAAATAAATAAATAAAATAGTTTAAGCTAATCAATGCCCTATATAATTTTGTTCTTCATTCAAAACAAAGTATATTAGTGCATAACTTAAATATATTTTGTTATGGAATTGAGCAATATCTTATATGCCCAATGTAATAGAGATGTAAACTTATTTATAGTTCTATCAATGTATGTGAAATTCACAGGCTTTAAATTAAAATATGAACACTCCTCTTTTGTATATGGGTTTGTTTCATGTTTTTCTGGGGTCTTTTACCAATGCAGGGGCGCCTGGGTGGCTCAGTTGGTTAAGCGTCAGGCTTTGGCTCAGGTCATGATCTCATGGTGCCTGAGTTCGAACCCTGTGTCGGGCTCTGTGCTGACAGCTCAGAGCCTGGAGCCTGCTTTGGATTCTGTGTCCCCCTCTCTCTCTGCCCCACCCCTGCTTGTGCTCTGTCTCTGTCTTTCAAAAATGAATAAACATTAAAAAAATTGAAAATAACAATGCAGGGATTACCAAAATACTTAGTATTTCTCTTATCCTTATTTGTCATTTATGAAATTGTTTGGAATAAGTAAAGCAGTTTTGCCAGTTCAGCAAGAAAATCACAAGGTGCTGTAAGGAAAGGGGCATTAAATATTTTATCCAGTTGAAGGTCTTTGAGAGGGAGACAGGAACAGACAAACGCTACTCCAACTATTCCAGCTTTCGGTGCACGATGTCTTTTACTCAAAGCACTCTGCATAGTTATAGCCCTTCATAATCACAATTCACTCTGATCAAAGCCCAGGAGTGTTTTCTGAGTAACGTGCTTAATGATTCAAGATGAGCTCACTACTTAGACTCCTTCTTGCTGACATCTTCAAACATCCTTCACCTGGCTTTCTCTGGTCCCTTTGCCTGCAA
Source organism: Acinonyx jubatus (assembly GCF_027475565.1). Classification (NCBI taxonomy): domain Eukaryota; kingdom Metazoa; phylum Chordata; class Mammalia; order Carnivora; family Felidae; genus Acinonyx; species Acinonyx jubatus. The sequence goes on from NC_069391.1 coordinate 65,642,291, forward strand.
TGCTTTTCCACCTTTCCCTTCCTACCTTCCCTCTCATGCCGTACGCCTTCAGCAACTTCAGACTCTCTGCCTCAGGGAAACTTCCTGGGCCTTCTGCTCTCCAGGTTGGACCTCCCTATCCCCACCTGCTCCTGACATTATGATCTCTTTGTGTTACTGGTGTCACATCACCTGAATCTGAAGGAGCATGTGCCTAATGTCTGTCTCTACCCCTGGTCTGTAAGCTCCAAGCACAGGGTCTTTGTTTGATTTTGTTCACTTGATAGCTAGTAGAGTGTTTGGCCGATGGTAGGCAATTACTACATTGCCAAATATACTTAATAAATATTGGTGAATAAATGGGTGAAGGATAATGTTAGATGTAAGCATTTTTAGTTTAAAAGCATTGTGCTAAGAGATTTACTAATATGAAAAAAAAATGATGCTTAGCCAAATACCCACTTGTTCCACTCAAAATTGGTCATGGATGGGGTGCCTGGGTGGCTCAGTCAGTTAAGCATCTGACTTTGGCTGAGGTCATGATCTCATGGTTTGTGGGTTTGAGCCCCGCATGGGGCTCTGTCGCTGACAGCTCAGAGCCTGCAGTCTGCTTTGGATTCTGTGTCTTCCTCTCTTTCTGCCCCTCCCCTGCTCTTGCTTGCTAGCTCTCTCTCTCTCTCTCTCTCTCTCTCTCTCAAAAATAAATAAACCTTAAAAAAATTTTTTTAAAGTTGGCCACGGGCTTAGTGGATTGACCCTAGGGCACAACGTATGGGGTGCTTTTAATAATCAAGACCAGTTCCACATAGAAGGAGCACATTATTTCAGGATGTGTGATCAAGGCCTGGTAGAAAAGGGAGCTCAGATGTTAATTTGCTTTTACATATTCTTTATTCATTCAAAACCGTGACGTGGGGCACTCGTTAGGCATTAGGATATGACAGTGACGGAGGCAGATGTTTTCTCTGCCATCATGCACTTGGCAGTCTTGCGCACTGGATCTCAATGTGAGTCTAGATTGTTCATCTCAGAATCACAGGGATGGTTATTAAAATGTAGCTCCTTAGCCTGCACTGCAGCCAGACCAAAATCAAATATTGCAGAGCAGGACTGAACAAATCTTATTTCCTGAACTACACAAAAGAAAACTGGATTGAAGTCTTCCAAAGTCTCTTTTTTTCCCAAATGACCGAGAGCATAGAATACAGGTCATAAGACTAAGCTTACCCAAAGGTGCGACCATGTGAGAGGAAATGCTAGGAACATTTCAATAATGTCTTCACTCCTGCTGACAATCCCAACATAGCTTTGCAGGTAGAGAAATTAGAACATCATGTCAGTCATGGTCCCAGAAGGAAATAAAAGTTTACCTGGATGATCCAAGTAAAGAGACCTAATGAAGGCACTCCTTGTAGAGAAGAAAGACCAGGCACAAACAAGAGATGTCCAGACACCTCGAGATGTGTAACAGCAGGAAGCCACTAACACCTCCCTCAGGACTGCAGAAGCGTGAGAGGAAATAGTGCCATTGGAGTCCCCTAAGAGCTGGAAGTGTGAAAGAGACGGCTACTCTAGCTGGGACAACAGTCATGGAGAGATGCAGATATTGCCGGAGATGTGACCCCAAACAGGGAGGAAACAGGGAAGAAATACTCTAACTCCCTTCTTCTCCCTCCTCCCATGCTCCTGACAGTGCACCTGCTGGCTGAACCCAAGCAGAAACCAGCCAGAGGCGAGCCCTTGGCAGGGGAGCTCAGGTGTTGAGCCACAGGAAAGAAAGGCTGAGGATAGCTTGGGGGAAGGGGTGGACAGTGGAGAACACTGGCACATACTCTCTGCTCAGGCATCTATATGGAGAAACCCTCTTAGGCCATACACTAAGCACAGAATGAGGTTCAAGCTGTTCACTTGTAGAACACTATCTTCGATCCATCTCATAAGAAAGGCTTGAAAATAATCCATAATTGAAAAAGCACTGACCAGCTCAAAACTTGTGTAAATATCATTGATAGTGCTGCTTTTGCTATTATTTTTTTAAATTTGTCTCATTTCAAAATATGTTTAAGGTAGACGTATCAACAACACATCCACTCAATTTTCTCTTTGGAAGCTTTATCTCTCGTGCTACTCTCTCTCTACCATCATATTGACTCAAGAACATTTTTCCTATAAGAAGGCAGGAAATGGAGAAAATTCAAAGATAAAAATAATACATGATTTTTTTCTGAGATACTCTGATAATCTATGCTACTCACTTCAAATGCTGACTTGAATACAGCATAAGCTGTAGGGTGTATACTTTTTAATATATTTTTTATGACTACAAAACGAAAGAGGCTCTTCTCCCATCCATAGTCTGGGGGGGGGGTGCCTTTTGCCATTTCCAGTCAATAGCACATCTATGTAATGTGGTTGAGCTTTCGTTCGGTAACTTACAATAAATTCCTTAGGATGATACAGGAATTTGATGCCAAATTATTCAGGGGTGGAGAGGTTTTCATTGTTTGGTTTTGCTTCTGCTCAACACTAGTTGAGAAGCACTAAGGTTTGTGGGGTCAGGGAGGATGCAAAATGAGCATAGTTTGAAGGTTCTTTTGATGGTAGACAAAGAGTGATCAAAGGGAGGCGATGACTCTTAGCGTTCTCTTTGGGTCAGGAGTGAGGTAACTGGTGAAGTTCGAAGCCCAGGCCCTTTATAGAAAATCCTTCAAGACCCCTTTTGCAGGCTGATCTTTTGGGATGGCTACTTTGGACTTACTGACTATATTGTTAGGGTATCTGAGTTCCAGCCAAGTCAGACAGGTGTCAAGGTTCCTATATGCTGGGCTGTGAATTTCAGTGAAGGTTTTTAGCACCTGACATGGTTTTCTGGTCATGTCTTAACACCCTAATCATTAGGGCTGGTCCCTGAAGCAGAGAAATTTTTTGCTAAAATGCCGCATTGAAGTCAACACAAGTGTACTTGTGCTATCAAATCAAAGTCAAGTCAGTCATGTCAGTCAAAGCTACTGACATCTTCTCTTTAGAGATGTTAATTATCTCCAAGAATTAGATCCTAAATAGTGAGAGTTTAGAGAGATCACATTAAGTTTTAAAGCAGGGAATTGAAAAATGGGAACATAATGAATCCTAAAACTATTTCATCTCATGGTGTGTGAATATCATAGGCTGCATGTGCCTCCTAATATTTTCCTTCCTTCATTTTATTATTTTGATGCATTTTGATAGAATTTTCATAGTCTCAGTGAAATGTGGTAGGGCAAGCACAAACAATAGTATCAGAAAACACAGACTTCAAGTTCTGGATGCTGACCTATGGCAAATCACCTAGGCTCAAGGGGTCTTAGTTTCTTTTCTTCATCTGTAAAATAGAGTTGCAATGTACCATGGGCTCTACCAGACTCAGGCACTAGAGAGAGAGAAGGCAGTTCTAGAAAGTATGGAGGTTTTCTTCGTTCTGGTGAAGGAGTTCCACTGACTCTCAGCCAAAGAACATGAGATGGTCACAACCAAGCCATCAGTGTCAGAGGAATTATTCCCAGCTCTAAAACCTTTGCAGATTTTTATCTTTAGGACATAAAGTCCAAATGGCTCAGTGTAATGCCAAACAACCTCCTTTCTCTGGCCACACCTAACCTTCCATGGCAGCTAGACAGGTAGCAGCTCCTTTCAGCCATGTGCTCGTCCCACTGTCTCCCCATCTCCTCTCATGCTTTTCCTGCAGTCAAGAACAGCTCCTCATTTCTCCCCTGCCCATCCAATTTCTACCAATTTCTACCTGCTTCCACAACTTTGAATTAACTCACCTGCCCACCTGCTCATTCCTTGAGACATGATGCTTTAAGGAGGGAAGGGAGAAGCAATCTGGCATCACTGAGTACCGAGAAATGTCATATCTTTCATCTCGGTTTGTGTTCACACCCACCATGCAGTAGATGTTATCCCCTTATTTGACTTATGACAAAGCCGAGGTTCAGCGAGGCTAGGTAGCTTGGCCAAGGTCACATGCTCCTAAGCTGCTAGGGTCACACTTAAACCTAGGTCTGTGCAGTAATTCTTGCTGCCTGGCTTGTCGATAGGAGATGGGTAGCTCTTCCCTAATGTGGATATAAGTAAGCAAGCATTTATTTACTGATATAGCTTGAGAGGACTTTCAACCTTTTCCAACATCCAATGGTTAATCAGGGGCCATTAAGTTCCTTTGTAAACATTTGACAAGAATAGATGCCTGCACATAATATTCAGGCAAGTATTCACTTTTTCTAATCAGGTAAAGGGTTTGTGATTATTCTTCTAAAACTATATAATGGAAGAATGGTTAATTTTGTTCGTATTTAAACCTAATGAGTTGTTAGGGTATACTTAGAATGATCTGGCAGTCACAGTTCAGAGAAATAAATTCCACATAATTTTATTACCAATGTAATTTTTTAAAGATTTAATTGGCTATGCCTGATTTTTAAAAATATGTCTATTTTAGGGCCTCTGCTGGCACTAGCAGCTAGTACTTCCTTCACAGTGGAGTGAAAGTGGCCCCATTGAAACAGGTGGGCTGCAGCTGGCTCCTGCTGAGGCTTGGGAGGTGGGAGAGCCAACCCTACAGGCTGCATGTTGGAAAGGAGGCATTTCAGGCCTTCTGGAGAAACTAATCTCACACCGGGCCATACCCACACCAGACAAGAAGTTACCAAACCCTGACGCTCTGTCAGACACACTCCCAGAGATCTGAAACCATGGTGGTTAAGGGTTTTTTTTTTCCTTCTTTTAAGCTGCCTGAGGTGATGATGACTCATTGCAAGGTTAATGCATTTCACCTTTTACCAAAGCTGCAGCCAAAATATTTTTCCACCTTTATGACTCACCCTTTTCCCAGGCCTGTTAAATTAATAGGAGTTTAAAGAAAATATACAGGGAAGACTGAGGCAGCCCCCCTCATCCACCTGATGAGCATGGGTGTGTCCCAGCAGTAACCTGGAGTCTCCTGTGTTTGCTAGGTTCAAGTCGAACTTGGACTTCAGGACTCAACAGGGTTCCGATGGAAAATGCACTATAGGTTTTAGAAAGCCTCCTTTATGGTTTCAGAGTCATAGAATTTCTCTGGTTGCGAGGAAACAAGGGTCTCCTTGATGAGAAAGGGGATCTGTTATGAGTCAACCAAAGAAATGTGTTTATTTGTGGTGCATCCCTAGGCCCAAGTCTTTAGAGAGCTTTTCATTGTGCACGCTGATGTAGGTTGACCATGCCTCCCTAATTCTGTCTTCTGCCAATTTCCTACATTATTCTTTGCTTCAGCCAGAGCATCCTTTTCATGGACCCGAAGACTTGCCACCATACATTTCAGCCTCTGCATCTTCGATTAGGATTTTCTTCCCACACCTGTGATCAGAATGTGCTCCCTTCCTCTAATCCATTCATCTAAACTTTAATCCTCTTTCTTGGCTCAGGTTAAATCTTATTTTTTTGGTGACATCTTCCATGACAGAAATTGCTTCCTCTGTAAAAGTCTTCTCCTACTGCTTTTAGAACCTGTCTTTGCCAGTGATTCTGTAGCTTTACCTCAATGCATCTAGTGTAAGTTTCTTCTTATTTACTTAGCTTGTGATTCATGCTTCTCATCAGTTCTAGAAGATTCTCAGCCTTCATTTCTTTGAGAATATTTTCACATCTTTTTCTTTGTTTCTCAATTACCTCCCTTTCTGGAACTCCAATTAAATATAGATTAGAACTTTTCATACTTCCTCCCAACTTTCTTTACTTCCATCATGTTTTCCATCTCTTTCTTTTCTGTGCTTTTGGATCTACCTTCCAATATTGGCAGTGTCTAATCCAAACATCCCACTGACTTTTTTTGAACAACCTTAATGAACTATAAGGTATACACCTAATTTACATACATAAATTCAACTATTTTAAAGGCTTCACAGTGTAATGACGTTCAACAAATTTACTTAGTTGTGAGACCATGATCATAATCTAGTCTTAGAACATTGCTTTTATTTTTTTTTTTAAAGAAGATTCCACACCCAGCATGGAGCACAATATGGGGCCCAAACCCACAACCTTAAGATCAAGATCTGGTCTCAGATCAAGAGTCGGACACTCAACCAACTGAACCACCCAGGTGCCCCGGGTCTTAGTCTTTCTCTTTACCCATAAAATGGCCTATGACCATTTTCAGTTAATCTCTATTCCCACAACCTTAGAAAATCACCAATCTTAATGTCTCTATAGATTTGTCTCTTGTGGATAAATGGAATAATACAGGATGTGACCCTTTGTGTTTTGTTTCTTTTACTTAGTGTAATGTTTTTGACCTTCATTTATGTTGTCACATGTGTCAGTACTTTTCCTTTTTCCTTACTGAATAGTATTCCACTGGATGCAATAGACCACATTTTATTTACTCATTCATCTCTTATCCACTGACTTTTCAACGTCAAAGACTACATTTCTGTCAGTAAGTTCTATCTGATTCGATTTCAAGTTGAATAATACAATTATATTCATGTAGTTGTTTCCTTATATTTATAACATCATTTCACTTTAGTTATTTCAAACATATTTTTAGTTGGTTTCTAATAATTCCAGAAACCTGAAAATCTAAGGAGTCTGAATCTGATGTTTGTTGATTGTGTAATTGTCTATTCTGCCTGTGTTTCTTCGTATGTTTGAATAGAGTTCATATTTTGTGGGAATCTTGTGTCTTCTAAATTGGGGATCTCCTGGTTGGTACCCAGGATGACCTTTTTTCAGGTTCATTTTCTGGTTTCAGTTTCCTGGACCTGGTGGTGTAAAAATTCTCCTAAAAGACTTTTTTTTTCCCAGAAAATGAGACTGGAAGAAGAAACAGAGATGTTTCCTTTTCTGGTTTGCTCACTTTTTTTTTTCTCCCCCTTTTCCCTAAGAATACTGTTCTTTGAGTCCCACTACTCTATGCCAGTGTCTCAGTTCTAAGTCATGTCCAAATCTTTGACCCTTGGTCTTGAAAGACATTAAAACCAAGACCTTACTTTGTCCTGAGGATAGCCAAGGTACTTGTTACTACTTATCACTTGTGTTTTCATCTTAATCTTCATTTTAGGTCCCTTATTTTGTTTAGGCATATAATCACTTTTACATTTTTTTAAGTATTTTTTTCCTTTTTATTTAGAATTTCTAGGTGTTTTATAGCATGAGGTTTTTCAGTATTTGATGCAACTGGGAACACAGATGGATATAAGCAGTCAGTGGTTGTCTTATTATACAGACATCAGTGTGTTCGCATCTGTGAATATGTATATGTGCTTTCATATGTGAGCTGTCAGTTGCTATGCTAGAAACATGAGCTCAGATATCACTAGACCCAGCATCAGTGCCTGGATAGAAGGAATGTAGTTGTTTATAGGGATAAACCATATTTTAAGTTTAAGCAATCTTTTTAAAGTTCACAATGAATATTTCTGTAGGGCCCATGATTTTTTTGAGATTTTTGACTTGTAACGTACACTACAAGACAGTAATTTCAAGGAAGTAATACCATAAAAGTGTTTGGATTTTATAGAATGTTTTCCGTTCTTTCTTTTAATAGCTTCTGTAGTACAATGGTGTACATTAAAATTCACAAACGCTTTTTTATCCCAAGGGTTGTGTGCCCACCAGAAATGTTCTTTTCCAAAGGTGTTAATGCTATGGCACACTGGCCATCTTGTCTAAAGTAGGGAATAGAGTAGTTTTCTTCTGACAATCTTTTAATCTTGAAGTTCCTATTTGAGGAAGAACATAAAATTATCTAACCTTGACAGGAACCAAGGAACCTATTTATTTCCTCAGATTGTCACCTCCAAATAAAAACAATCTTGCATGTTAAGTGGAGACAGAAAAACATCTTTACAAAATGTTTTTTTTAATGTTTATTCATTTTTTGAGAGATAGAGCAAGAGTGGGGAGGGGCAGAGACAGAGGGAGACACACAATCTGAAGCAGGCTCCAGGCTCTGAGCTGTCAGCACAGAGCCTGACGCAGGGCTCGAACTCATGAACCATGAGATCATGACCTGGTCCAAGTCAGACACAGCCGACTGGGCCACCCAGACACCCCAAAAACATCTTCTTAAAGCCTAATTTGAAAGCTTCATGTATCGATCTTTGAAGATGTCTGTCTCATTCCTATGAATTTCTCAAGAACTTCCTCTCCAGTTATTCACACATTAATTTCCCAGGGCTGCTATAATGAAGTATTACAGACCAGGAGGCATAAAGTAACAGATGTTCATTGTCTCATGGTTCTGAAGACTAGAAGCCTGAAAGTAAGTTATGGGCAGCGTTAGTTCTTCCTAGAAGCTCTGAGGGAGAACCTGTTCCATGTCTTTCTTCTGGTTTTGGCTGTTTGCCATCGGTCTTTGGCATCCCTTGGCTGGTAGACACATCACTCCCATTGCTATCTTCTTCTGCACATGGTGTTCTCTGTGTGTGTGTGTGTGTGTGTGTGTCAGTCTCAATGTGGCCTTCTGATAAGGATAGTAGTCACTGGATTAAGGTTTACCCTAAACCAGCATAACCTCATTTTAAATTAATTACAACTGTAAAAGTCCTATTTCCAAATAATGTCACATTCTAAGGGCCCAAAGACATTATTTCTGGAGGGACACTATTCAATCCAGTCAAGTCCAGTACTGTGGGCTGGCCAGAATAAGCATGAGCTCTAGGAAGAGGTGGTCTCCATCCCAGGCACCTTGTCTACACTCTATGCATCATCTCCCAGTGGAGATGGAAGGTGTAAGTAGTAACTTTAAAGACCCAGGGATCCCTAATATAAAGCCCAAATTTAGAAGCCCTCAGAGAGAAACATTTTTTTCATTGTGAAAAGCATTGACAATCCACAGTTGCTGGGCTTTGCTGGATCCATCCATCTGGGCTGTCTTGTAAATGCATTTCCAAATGGTGAAAAAGAACACAGCTTAACTATTAAAAACATAGGGTTGGGGTTACCAAAAGCCATTAATAAATAGGGAGACTGAGTTTCCAAAGCTTGCAGGCACCTTCCCCAGATCTTGAGGGTTCCTAACATTCTGGGCAATTATGAAAACAAATGGAGCAAAACTGCCTCCAGTCATGACCCTCCACCTTTTCCCAGTTCCCCGATCACACAACTATGAGCCAGGAGTCTCTACAGATATTTAGTTTCCTTTCAAACACACTCTCATTAAAACTAAACAGCATCATCAGAGAAGAAGAGTAAACATTCAGATTTTTTTAAAGCTCATGAGGACTTGAACAGTACTAATTCTTTTGGTTGGACTGATGACAGCAATCATGTGGTTTTTCACCAAGAAGCATTAAACACCAGGTCTCAGCCTCCCATCTCCCATTTCTGCCCAGAATGCAAAAAGAAGCTTTTTTTTTTCATCCTTCTAGCTGCACACCTTCCATGCTATAAACCAACATTAGCTCCAACCACACAAATTTGTGTGGCTTCCAATGAAGCTTCTTCATGGATTGGCATAACTCAGGTGGAAAGAGAAATTATAGTATGAAAGAGGACACTTCTTGGAATTCATAACACTTCCTTCCTCTGCTGACTTTTTTTTTTTTTTTTTTTCCAGAAAGTAATGCCTGACTGCCCAGGGAGATTTTAGAGGAATTGCTGGCTACATACAAAAAGGAAAAAAGTATGAATTATGTTTAATTCTATAATAGGTTCTTGCGGTTGCTGTCTATCTTAAAGGAAGGATTACAAGAAGGAAAAGGTTTCATTCTATTCACCAAACATCATAGTTAATATTATTCTGACATGAAATCTTTGTTTACCTCGTGTAGTAGATGCAATAGATTTGTCAAACTAGTTCATTCTATTAGAGCTCCTGATTTCAACCTCCCATAAATCAACTTCAGTTGGCTCAATATCCTCACCCACAGTGATTCTGATTCTGCAGAAGTAGTTACTTGGCTTTCCACTCAAGCTTTACCTTTATCTGTGGCTTTAGAAAAGTGTCGTCAAAGCCACCAGTACTGATGTTATACCAGCGAGGCAAGAAAGCCCAGGGAGAAAAGGGCACATGTTGACTGATGTTTCTTATTTAAGATCTGGCAACTTCGACATCAGTGATCTGAAGCTATCTTTTTCAGCAAATGAGCTTTTTTGCTGTTTCCTTCTGGAGCTCTGAAGCTTCTTAAAGCCAAAGCCAGAGGCTGGGTTACGAGGTGGATATACCATCACATTATACAAAGCAACACAGAACTCATGATGGGCAAGGATGAAGCTAAACATGATTTCAAAGAAGCACTTCTAAGTCTTAATCACTTCCTAAGGTTGGAGTCTAAGCATTTTTTGGTGGCAATGTGTTTTGCTACTTTTCTCAAAAAAAAAAAAAGTTTTATGTGTTTATGGTGGTTAAAATAATTTTTTCAAACTCTGAAAAATTATTCCAACAATTACAGCAAAATAGTTAAAAACATCCATCCCCCCAAAAAACTTTTTAAAATTTTTTTTAAATGTTTATTTTTGAGAGAGACAGAGACAAAGTGTGAGCGGGGGTGGGGCAGAGAGAGAGGGAGACGCGGAATCCGAAGCCGGCTCCAGGCTCTGAGCTGTCAGCACAGAGCCCGCCGCGGGGCTCGAACCCACACACCCCAAGATCATGACCTGAGCCGAAGTCGGACACTTAACCGACGGAGCCACCCAGGCAGCCCCCCCCCCAAAAGACTTTTAAAAAGATAAAGCATCCTAATTTGGGTTTCTTTGAAATAACCAGTGTTAATATTTTAGGGTACATCCTCTCAGGGTATTTTTTCTAGGCAGTACATAAATTTCATAATATATAACATATATATAATATATATAATTACATAATATATAACATACTTATAATACTTATAGATTATAGTTATAAATTATTTTATATATATTAAATATATATCGATTTCTTTTTTCACTCTGCATTAACTCACGTATCTCATCATATGTTGAAATGGCCCAATAGAATTTTCTAGATTTTGTGGATGAACTTTAACTAGCTTCCTCTTGGTACATCCGTTATTTTTCTCTGTTACAAACATGATGTATCATTTGCGCATGTTATTTCCTTATCCACATACAGTTTATATTTTATGCAACTTAAACCAATTATTTGTTGCCTCGTATATTTTTTTCTCCTGTAATAAATTTAAGTATCCCTGATCAAACACTCATGGTCGATCACGTCTACGAAACTTGGCCTGATCCTGCAGTGGTCAGTGGAGGAGGATGTGGGTCTGGGTGTCACCACCACTAATCTTTCTTACAGCTTATTGAATGATTCTCCCTGTTCCTCACTGTAATATGCACGCACACCAGTGGGTATACACAGGCGTGTGCACACACCTGTACTCCCCATGTACAGACATGCACATCTCTGACAAAGCATTTTAGGAAAATGAAGTTCTTCTTCCCCACAATGCTGACCAAATACATCCCAAAGTATGTTGGCTTTAACATTTTAGGGATCCTTCCACAGTTGGCTCTTATCTCTGGTAAGCATATTTCAAATATCAAGTACAAATATGAAAAATATTTTGAGTGTTTTAACAAAGCAAAAAAATGGAAACACCAGCATTATAAATGATGCATATTTTAGTCAAGCTTTTCAGAAAATATCCTCACCTGGAAAAAAATCATCTTCCAAATTCTTCATTTTAGAGATAAATATATATGGCGCAATTGCTTGGAGAGAGTATGAGATACATGAGATACATTTGTGCCAAGGCTGTCGTTAACAGCATATTGCGGTGTGACTTTTTTGTGGAGCACTGTGTGCACGTGCATTCTGACTTTTGTTATTTATGATAATTCTGTGAGGGGAGCTGGGCAATCTTACAGTCCCCATATCATAGATGAGAACCCTGCTCCCAGAGAGGTAAATGACTTGTCCAAGGACACTATCAACATGGGGTGGAAAGGTGTCTGAGTCAGACCCCAGGCCTCTTTCATCTCATCCGCTTTGTTAGCATAGATGCCGCTGGTTAATTTATAACTCCATAAAGTCTTTCTGTTATGATAGCTTTCCCTTGCTTCAGAGTTTGGGTCCACAAGCACCATTTGGAATGAGATCATTTTCCTATAAAACTTCTGTTAATAGAACTATTCCACACTGATTTGTTAGGTATCTGTCAAGTGGGAGTTTGCCTCCTAGGTCCTTGGCATTTTTAAATGTTTCTAGGGGCCTGTTTAGGGGAAAAGAAAGTTGCTTCTGACATGCTTGAATTTCTAATAATTTTGTCACTGGACTGGTGTGTCCGTTAGACATCCATATCCCCTCTATGTCCATTGCCGACTGTCCTCTCTGGCTATCTCTATAAAATCATGCTCTGCAGTTGTAAAACAACCCATGTATTTTATTACAAAAATATATAAAACCATGCTTTGCTAATACTCCTAAATTCTATATACATTCAGCTGCAACCACTGTTAACATCTAAATGGAGTGCTTCCATTTTTTTTTCACACCCTTTCCAATTTCTTTATGCCTATGCTTGCTTCTGGTTTGTTTTTTAACCATTCATGTCAGATTGTAGTTAAAAAGGTTGGTATTCTGCTTTTTTAATGTAAAGTTATATCATAAGAATTTTCACATGCCATTAAATAAATCAAAGCATATTCTCATGGTGGACTATTTTGCAGCAATGTTTATAAGAATTTTTAACTGTTCTTCTATTTTCGGCCATATGGTTGTTTAAGCAAGATGGCGGCCATGTTGAAGGATGATAAACCTGGATCATTTCCTGAAAGTTGCTGGCAATTTATGTTTCCACTGATGGTGCATGAGAATGTCTTCGCCACGGCCTCTTCCAAAAACTTTATTACCTTTAAATATTTTATTAAAATTCATTGCGAATTTTATAAGTGAAAAGAGTACTTTATTTTATTCCAGTCACTGGACGCAGACATGTTTGCCTTTCTGAGGTCTTCTAGAAGTCATTCCAGCTCCTTTGCTTTGTGGTATTTTGCATCTCTCCATTTGGCCCAATTTTTCCCTTAGGATGAAGGGAAGGTGGTCTGGGCCCAGGCACTGTTGGTGAGGTGTTGACTTGCATGGCTCCCACTAATTGTCCATTGCCAGGTTCGGGGAATGTTCTCTTGCCTACAGCTCCTGGCCCGGCCCAGGTTCCACCCAGTTAGGTTCTGCCAGACTGAGTTGTCTCCCCTTCTTTGCCTGCCTCCAGACAAGTGGGAATGCCCAAGTACACAACAAAGCTCCCTTCCTCAGCATGTCCGGTGACTTAGTCTGTTTCTATGCTGGTTTACTTCATAGGCCTACAGCTCCCAGCAGGCACTGTATCATAGCCACCTTTGCGCCAGGGTGTTTTGGGGTTAGGAATTGCACTTGTATTGACGAGAAAGGCAGATACTAACTGGATGAGGAGGGAAAGCATGTAAAAAAACGATACTCTTGCAACAAAAGGAGAGTTTTCAAGTTGCCCAACGCTCTTGTCATTCAACCAAAGGGCTGACAATGGGGATGCATAGAGTCTCAGGCTCTCTTTTCAAGTGATAGGGTTAGTCTGTTTCAGGTGGCCAAGCACGAGTCACGCGAGTCCACAGTTCTGGAAGTACTAGAAATCTTCTCCAGGTTGGTGGTTGATATCCATTTCAATGTGAGATATTTTCCTCTTTCATTGGATACTTCTTTACAGATATTTTGATTGGAATATCAGAAGGTTCCATCAGCAGATTATAATCATGCTGTTCAATTTTTTTTTTTTTACACGTTAGAAGCTCCCACTGGTTTATTTTATTTTAAGGGCAATATCTGTCATCTGAGACTATTATTTGTACAGACAGCATACCTTTATGTGTCTCTTGCTTTTAAAACTAAGAGGCCTTTTTGCCACCCAGAGAACATGTCATACATTTCCTGTTCCATGTTCTGTAACACCATTTGGTACAGCGGATGGCTTTTCATGCTGACTTCCTCAGAAGCACCTGTCAAGTAAGGGAGAGAAGTGATATTTTTTCCTTTCTTTGGAACACCCACCATGTTCATTAACCACCATGAAGGCCAGCAAGCTCTCTGGACAGTGGCCTTTATACTATGTAAGGCTTGTTTGGCCCTTATGTACATCAGAAGATAAATAATAGCATCAGGAATCCTTATGCTTTTTAATTTTAATTTTAGAGAGAGAAAGGACAAGCAGGGAGAGGGGCAGAGGGAGAGAGAGAGAGACAAAGAGAGAGAGGGAAAGGGAATCTTAAAAAGGCTCCACACTCAGCACGGAGCCCGACACAGGGCTGGATCCCACAATCTTGGGATCATGGCCTGAAGCAAACTCAATGAACTGAGCTGCCCAGGTGCCCCAAGCATCTTTATTTTTTAAAATGTTCCCAGTTTGGTGAGTAAAACTTATACTTCAATTCTAATTTTTCTCCTTTTGATTACTATAACTTCATCATTTTCATTTTTCCTGTATTGCCTTGGAATAGAGTTCCAGGTTCCTTGTTTATGAAATGTGACTCTGTTTTTTTTTTTTTTTCATTCCTTCTGGGGAGGATTCTTCCTTCAAGTTGCCTATAGCTTTTTCAGTCCCCAAATATGTTTTTTCCCAGCCTTCCTCTGAACAACCTGCATGGCTTTTAAAAATCATCTTGCGGGGAATGCCTGGGTGGCTCAGTTGGTTAAGCGTCTGACTTCCACTCAGGTCATGATCTCGAGGTTTATGAGTTCAAGCCCTGCGTTGGGCTCTGTGCTGACAGCACAAGGCCTGGAAACTGCTTCAGATTCTGTATTTCCATAGCTCTCTGCCCCTCCCCAACTTGTGCTCTATTCTATTTCTCTGTCTCTGTCAAAAATAAATAAACATTAAAAAAAATCATCTTGCACCATCTTGCCTCTCTCTCTCCCCAGAAACTTTCCTTGATCCAACCTACTTTAAAAAACTCACAGTGTGGTTTCTGCTTCCACGGCTCTTCTACTACTGCCTTCTAAAAGGCCATCCAGGCTTTTCCAAATCAGTGGAGCATCTTTGCCTTTATTCTCCTCTAGGGAGTACTAAATATCCTGTGATTTAGTACTTGCCATCATCTCTGCTTCCCATGGAAGCCATCCTCCTCTTTGGAGTCTGTGACCTGAATTCTGCTCCTGAGGGTGATCTGTGACACAGTCAGGACTGCAACGCTGTTACCAACTTTTGCATGACACTGAGAGAGATGCGTGACACTTTAAGGTCTTCTTGTTTGTAAAAGTTGGGTTATAAATTCCACTTCATAGATATATTATGAAGTTCATAATGAGATAGTGTGGGTGGGGGCATTACTATATCATACTTCAGCATGTATCCACTTGAAAACTATCCACTTAGAGCCTGCTAAGACCAAGGAACTGTGTGGGGAAGAAAGAACGCAAAGGTGACCCTGTCCTTAAGAAATTATAGCTTCTTGGGAGAGTCGCTATGAATGTAACGATTTTACAAAGAGATATACAATCGCAACTGTGAGGAGTTCTGGAAAAGGAAGATCTAAAGTGCGATGAGAGGATTTGATCTACCCCATTAGAGAAATATAAAGAGCTTCCCTAAGAAATGGCCCCTGAATTGAGAATGATACGCAGAAGGCACTCAAAGAGATGAAAGAAAAAGTTCTCAGTCAGGGCAAAGGCCCTGTGGCAGAAGGGAACCTGACAGGCCCAAGGGGTGAAAAGAGGGCCAAAGTGGTTGAAGCACAGAGGTGAGGGAGAAGGTAGGTAGGTGGGGGCCAGAACTTTCAGGGCCTTGTAGACCATGTTGAGATTTGATGTTATCCTAAGAGCAATGGGGAGCCACTGAAAGGCCTTCAGTGTCTGCATGGCAGGGACCTGCCAAGGTCAGACCTGCATATCTCAGAGATCTCTGGCTCCAATGTCAAGGAGATTGGAAGAAGGCATCATGGGCACAGACATACTACTTCTCATCCTTTCCTTGTAACGACTGCCCTCCCTTCTCTTGACCCTTAACTGTATGTCCTTCCTTCATGGTTCTGGTCTCTACATCCTAAGTGTAATGACTTGCTGGATATACCTCCCTAATAGGCCAGAAATTCAAGCATGTTCTCTTAGTCTCTGCTCATGGACTCAAGGAAAATATTTCCAACTCCTCCCTACCTTGGCCTTCATATCTCATCCGTCGTCATGTTACATGACATCTAGTGAATCCAGTCAACCTACAGTGCCTTTAATAATCTCCTGGGATATCAGGAGACTATCTTTATGAGCCCCATCTTGGTCCTTAGATTGGTTTGGGTCCACTTTTTCATACACAGTGCTGCTGCCAGGTCAGTATTCCAATGGGCATCTCCAGTGATGGCTTTTCTCTGCCTAATTTTCCCAAACTCTTTACACCAGTCCTACATTCTAGCCAAATGGGTTTACTCACTGCCTCCACCTTCGAATGTGATAGATGTGCTGGCTCGCTCCATTCCAACACCATTCTGCCTTTATTAACATCTGTTGGAGTTTGAGTCCTTGTTTATACCTTAGCTGAAATACCACTGTTGACAGGAAGCCTTCGAGGACTCGTACAATCCTACATAAAATTTCCTTCCTCTGACCCTCTTACAGCACTTTTTTTCTTTCTCTCTAATGACACATATGGCACTGGGATTTGTAACTTTGCACATATTGTGGATTTGTCTTAGTCTCCCTACTGAGCTCTTTCCTCCTTGAGATGCAGGACCACAGATTACTCACCTGTGTATTAGTTATAACGCTCGTATCTGTAACTTGTGTGAGGAGGATGCTTGAGTGGTATTTATCAAACCAGCCTGTATGTTGTGATAATAAATAATATAGAATGCAAACGCACTTTTCTATTCTTCACTGTTGTGATACATTTGCAGTATCCATTTGGAAGTTTGGAGGAAATACATTTTTTAAGTCATTATTCTTACTGACTGTTCTCAACTTTTTACATCTTCAAGTGTACAAATAAGAACAAGATACTCTTGAACTGCATGTTATAAAGAGAAGAAAGAAACAGGCACACTGAACAATTCCTTTTACGTTTCATCCTGGTTAGAAGCCAATGTAAATGCTTGTGCTACATGAACAAGCCTATTTCCTGCCGTGAAGCCTTGGCTGTTTATCCTGGGACCCCTCTCCGCCACTGGCTGCCCTCAGACAACTATTAACCCCTGCTTTGAGCCAGCAAACCAGATGTGGGTTTTTTCAGCAAATTATTGGTTATTTCGCCACATGTCGGGTTTTTTTTTTTTTTTTTTTGCAGTTAAGTGTTTCCAGCTTCTCAGAGCATTCCATAGGAATAACATCATAGTTTTCCTCCAACCTGTTAATTAACATAATTATTTATCAGCCCTAAACCACAGCTTGAGTTTGTTAAGTGTCTCACAGAACATGTATCCACTGAATGGAGCCCAGTTCTGTTAGGGAGGACAAGCCAGTGATTAAAAAAAAAAAAAAAAAAAAAAAAAGGAAAGTCTTGTGAGAGAGGATTCCTCCTCTTGCTTCCGGGGACCCACCTCAGGCTATACCCCAGGTGTTAGATGGATGTCCCCAGTGCTTTTCTTGTCATTTGATCGGTATGGTTTTTAGAATGAAGGGTTTTGCATGCCATCTCTAAGTGCCTCCCTAGCTCCAGTATTTGAAACCTGTCTTTGTAGCTCCAAAAGGCAAAAGTGGGTTAAACCCTGTTTTTTTCCTGCCGCTCCCCGAACATCAGTGCAGGCTCTAGGGATTAAGAGAGTTCCGCTTGACCTACAGCCTACCCCACTCCCTGGTGTTGGTGTTACCTGGAGAGAAGAGTGCCTTTCCCTTATAACAGCAGTTTTCAAAGTGCCCTCTGGGAGCTCCTGAGAGTCCCTGGGATCTTTCTGGGGATCTGCCAAGTCAAGTCTATTTTTATCAGTATAGTCAAATATTACTTGTCTTCTTCCCTCTTGTCATTCCTCTTACCAGAACACAGGCGAGTTTTCCAGCAGAGCAAACACAGAAACAGAAGTGAGAGTCCAGCTACCTTCTATCAAGCCAGAAAAGAGTGAGATTTACAAAACTGTCAGCAACAAACCACCCCCCCCCAAAAAAACTAATGCTATCCTTTTCGCTCGTGTTTTTTTTGTGTTGAAAAATATACTTCTTGTTTGCAAAGGTATGATTTGTGTATTTATACATAATGTTTTGCTGTTACTCTTAAAGTAAATTAATATAAGATATTCCCAGTGTTAAATTTTAACATAGTAATCATTGATAGATATTGTCACCCACATAAACGAAAGCACTTTGGGAGCCTCAATAATTTTAGAGTGTGAGGAAGTGCTGAAAACAAAAAGTCTGAGAACCAGAGCCTTTCACCTATTATTTACATGAAAAGTCCTTATATTGCCAGGCTTCCATCGTTATATGAGTCAAATGGCATGTTCCTTAGGAAAGAAGTCAAACGCACCAGGCATGTGTAAATGCTTTAACACTTTGACAAGGGCAATGAGAAATGGCTCCACCCATGCTACCACAGTCCACAGAGATGACCTCTGTCCACCCTGTGCCAGCTTGCTATAGCAAACAACCTCATGCATGGTCATAATCAAAGTGCTACTAGGGGCAGAAGCCAAAGGGCCAAGGATGAGAGAAGCTGGTAGCTATGGGACCACAAGAAGGGAAAGAGAGTCATGGAATCGGATTGGTGCTTGCAGAAACAAACATTCGTGGGTAGGAACACTGGCTATCTACAAAATTTTTCCCTTTGGTATTATTCCTTGAGAGCAGAAAATCCATTTTCAGAATTCGGCTACTGCCTGCACTGTGGTTTTTGTGAAGACAGTAATTAGTAGCTTTCAGTGGATTTCATGTGAAAGTCAAAGTGGCTCCAGGCTGGACCAGAGATGGATACATGTCCAAATGTTTAAGTAGAAGTTTAAATGGCTGAACCACAAAATATTTGGATTTGATTCCAATTCCTGTAAAGTAGACGCCATCTTGGAACTTCCTGTGACTGTATTCTACTTTTCTCAGAGCTCATTGACAAAAAGTCTTTCCAGCAAACAGTGGTTTATTAGCACATTAGTGTTCACCCTGACTATTCCATTCTAAGAAAACCTCACATATCCACAGCCAAAAGTCATTTCCATTCTATTTGCAGAACCCAAATAATAGCTTATTCACAGATTTGACTAAAGTCACAGTCCCCCTAAGAGTAGAAAGAATTATAGCTGCTATTCAACTAATTAGTTTTTATTGAATAACCCGAGATATCACATGATGAGAATGAAGAGATGTCCAACCCAGCCTTTGCATGCAGGGTTATAAGTCCCTTAAAACGTTAATATTCAGATTTCAGTGATTCATTATTCTTTCCTGCTCATGCAATGCTACACATCCCTCAAAATTACCTTCAGTGATTTTAGGGGTCAAGGTGGGGGGATGTCTCAGTTATGCTAAAGGAAGATGCCCAATTAGCTTGGGTATTAGGTCCTAATAGCATTCCTTAAACATACAACCCCATATAGCACCCCTCCATCTCTGATACTTTCAAAATGCTATATGAATCACTGAATTCTACTCCTGAAACTAATATTACCCTATCGTTAACTAACTAGAATTTAAATAAAAACTTGAAACATTAAAAAAAAAAAGACAGAATGCTATCTGTCATTATTTGAGCTTGTCTTTCTTATTTATATGTGTGTGTGTTTGTGCTGACTCCCTCCTTTCATGAGAATGAAACTCCATGAGGCAGGAACATTATATTCCAAGTGCTTAAAAAAGTGCCTGGTGCAGAGTAGGCTGTCAGCATTTGCTGAGCAAAAGAATGAAGTTACAAGACCCTTTCTGAAAATGCTTTTTCTCTGGACATAGCCAGTCACCTCTAATGGGTCCCCTCTGAACCTCAGGGTTTTTAAGCTCTACTAACATTTGTGGTTGTATCTTAGCAGGGACGAGTTCAGAGGCAAGCATAAGGCAGAGATTCTATCACCAAATTTCCCATAGTCAACTTGGGAACAGTATCAGTCAAGGTCCTGCAGAGAACAAGAGTTAACTCTAATTGGACAATTTGAGGAGAGGGCAATAAAGGGGGGCAGTTGAGGTTTAAAGAATCTAATGAAAGACGCTGCCATCCACTTTGGCTAGTGATGCCAGGAAGCTGTTCTCTTCCTGGAACCCCGAGACTGTGTCCATAAAGAGAGGGCTTTCTGAGAGAGGCTGGGACATTCAGGAGAGAAAATACGGCCAGCTTTGCAAAATGCTGCCAGAACAGAGCCAGAATTGAAGGGGAGCCCATGAGGCTGACAGGGGCATGGAGAGGACAGAGGGGGATGAGAGAGTAAAGCCCTCTTGGACCTGCTTAGTGGGAACAGAGGTACAGCATCTTCTGGATTCATTGTGTGTTTGTGATTCCCTGATGGGAATGCTGCAGTGTTCTCAAAATGATTACACCCATAATTTTTGGCTTTATCCCAAAAAAGTACCTGTGGACGCTTAGGACTTTGGAGTATTTAGAGTATAACATCTTCTAATATTAATTGTCTTTATAGAAGAGCTTGCAGAAGTTATTAGGCTAACTATTCTGTGCTAGTTTGCACCAGGGTAACAATGATCTTCCCCCATCCCCACTCAGGGAGGATGAGGAGGACAAAGCAGATTGTATGTTGGGGATAAGACACCTGTCTTGCCCCATACAGAAAGCGCGTGTTAAGATGTCTGGCACACAGTGAGTGACCACAACATGGTCAGTAATACGTATATTAGACTCCCCAGTGGATAGTTTGGCTTTTGAGGTTTTTGTGGCCCCTCTTGGACACTTGAAACAGGCAGAAGTGGAATTCATCATGGACCTTTCAGTAGACCACCCGGAGTTGCCCTCAAAAGAAGCAAATCCAGCCCAGTTCACACTCAGGCAGTCTGGCTCCAGGGCCTTTGCTCTCAAAGCACTATGGATGCCACACCCATGTCTCCTTAGTACTTTCTCTTCTTGGGGTGGACAACAGCTGCTTACTGCTGGCCTTATGTTCTCACCCAATGGCTCTCTCTGACTGGAGGCACTGGTACACCAGAAGTACTGAGGAGGTAGAACCCAGGAGCATCCCTCCACCAACAGCTGAGACTTGGTGGGTAAGTAAGAGATTTGACTCACCCTTCAAATCTATTCTTTGTGGTCTCTCATGGCCTCCCAGCAGGACTGAGCCATGGAAGCTCTGCTTGTCCACAGCATGACCTGACTCATTCCTGTACCTGGGATTGGCTTTCTTCCCTTCCCTGGCCCTCTGTCCATGCCTCTCCTGGTTCTCTGTGGGATCATCTCCCTCATAAACTGTTTATACTCAGAGTCTTGTCCCAGAGCCACTTTGGAAGCAAAGCAAGCCTAACATACTGCTCACTCTGATCTTCTTAGCTTAAATTTCCCCCTTGCTTTAATGTTTTCATCCTCCTAATCAACCCTCCCATTAGGAAACAATCTCATATAACACTCAGTGATCATCCTAATGAGTGCCCTCCTTATTGCCCATCACTCATTTAGCCCATCACTAAATTCTACTCCTGAAACCATTATTATACTATATGTTAACTAATTTGGATTTAAATTTTAAAAATGAAGAAGAAAGCAGGATGCCTGGGTGGCTCAGTTGGTTAAGGCTCCAACCCTTGATTTTGCCTCAGGTCATGATCTCACAGTTTGTGAGTCAAGCCCCACGGCAGGCTCTGCACTGACTTGCGGAGCCTGCTTGGGATTCTCATTCTCTCTCTCTCTCTTTCTCTCTGACCCTCCCCTGCTTGGGCTCTCTCTCTCTCTCTCTCTCTCTCTCTCAAAATAAATAAAACATTTTTACACATTTTTTAAAAAGAAAGGAAATAAAAAGGAAAACAGTCTCATATTAGTTATTTAAAACTTCGAGTGAATGAAGGCAATGTGTCACGATTCCTAAAGTTTCTTACATTTAATGAAGTCAACCAAACTGATTGTGCTTCACCTCCATCTTTCATGAGATGCAGGGAGAATTCAACAGAACTGACTTTCTTTTAATCATTCCCCTGTTTTGCATTCCAAAGTATCACCAAGCTTTGCCCCTCCTTTCTCTCCAATGACCTGCTATGCTTCCATTCTTGGAAAAATAGCTACTTTCTACAAAAAGAGAAAGAAAGGAACACACAAATCATTTTTATCCCTTTGCTCTTTTTCTCTAGTGCTGGCATAGTATGTGGATTTTTATGCCATTAGAGATCACATTTGTATGATGACCTCTAAATCTGTATCACCACCACTGATTTTGCATCAGAATACAGGTCTCCCATTGTTTGTGTCTTGAACATTTCTACATACATGTCCCTTATTCTCATGTACAGCCTGTGGATACAAAGGGGAATTCCTGATGTTCACATTAAAATATCTCCTTTTATTAAGTTGCCTATTTATACAAAAGGTAACCTCATTCCTATAATCCTCCAGCTGCAAAATCCAGTATCCACATGTGGTTCCCTCTTCACATTTGGCTTCTCAACCCCTTACCACTTCCTAACTCCTCTTTAGCCACAGAATCTCTCCATTCAGCTTGCCCTATAGAGGACTGGGCTAATTTTCCTCAAATTCTGCACACATCATGTTCCTGTTGTAGCTCAAAAAAAAAAAAAAGAAAAAAAAGAAAATGCCAGTATAGCTCTCAACTGACTTCAGGACAAAATACAAATTTCTCAAAACCGTGTATGTGTCTTTCCATCTTTTTAAGTTTTGTTTTAAAAATCTGTTCTAGTTTAGCTAAAAACTCTTCATTCAATTCATTTCACTCTGTTTTCCAAAGCAAATTCTTCTCCAGGCAGGCTGGTTGATCCAGTGCCTCTAAAAATCACCCTCACTCTTGTCTCTGGGTTTTTGTTCATGACACTTCCCTATTTATAGTAGGGAACATATTTTGAGCCCTTACTGTGTGCTAAATGTTACGCAAAATACTTTCATTACATACCAACTCCTTTGTCTGCTACTTCTGGTTTACATACTGAAAGTTATTACTGTCTACACTTTATAGATGAAGAAACCAGGAACCAAGAAGTTAAGGTACATTGCCACATTTCGCAGCTGGAGAGTGGTAGAACAAGATGAGAAATTCCCTTCTGCCTGAATACTGTTAAGAAAAAAAAGCCCAAACTTGAAGATCTTTCCAATATCGTGTCCTTTCAGTGTTACTCTGGAGCATTGTCTAACAGTCTTCAACAGAAACACCTGATTCTTCAGCTGTACTTTTCTTGGACTTCCAAGTGACTATTGATTAGGACCCAGACTAATTTAACTTAATGAAGATTGTCAAGTTTCAAGTGATTTTTATACCGTAGAGATTCAAAGATTCTTGCCCAGTAGGTAGAGGAGCCCCAAAAGTTACTGCTTTGTTGTCCTTTAGAACACAAACCAGTTTTGTTTTTAACTTTGCAATTTTATTTCAGCATTCAAACTCTCACTAATAACATGTTCTTTGATTTCTTCTTTATTCTGTTGAGTCAGCATTATTATACTACTGATTCCCCCATTAATGAGCTAAGTGGGTCTTTGAAAGGTGCCTACTCTATATTTTTATGAGAGTCATGCTTTTAACTTTTAGAAAATTATGCTTTGACAATACAGAGCTTACACTCTGAATTATTGTGCTTAGTAACATAGTACCTACCAGTTCCAGAATGCCTGCCCCTTCTATATGCAAACTTTCAAAGTTAAATGAAGGATCACCTCTCCTCTTGACATCTTCCCTGAATATTCCAACTCATGCTCATCATTTTCTTCTCAGAATGTCTAGAATCCTTGGTGGTCTTAATGACATGCTACCTAATTTTACCTTAGTGTCTTATTTTGTCTGTCTAGATCTAGATCTAGCTATCCATTCATATATTTTCTACCCCCTCCAGGTGGATAGAGAACTTTATGAAGTATGACTTCAAGAAGCTTTTGAAATTATTCATATATCCTTGCAACATACTCTGCCCCCAAAGGTGCTCAGAATGGCTTTGGGCACATAGTATACATTCAGTGAAATTGAAATGAGCTTGCAGATTAGCCTTGGCTATAGCTCATACTTCTCCTGATTTATGTTTAAGCAACTCCAGACAAAACAGAGAAGCATTGTATCCAAGAATGAGTAGCCTTTAGGGAAGAATAATAATGAGGAGAAAATTCTGTTATCACACAAGGATGGGAAAAATGTCTTGTGTAAGCTTGAGGATCCTAACAGTTAACTTTAGAATTTACCCTCATGGTTAAACCTCATTCCAAATGCCACTTCTCTCAAAAGCTAGCTCAGTGGCAATCTGTGCTTTCTCCTTTCAGCCACAATTCTGTTTAATTTCAAGACAAGGGCAGATAAAATATGCTAATACACAGCAAGTCTCCCATTGCTATTCATTAGGAAGTCCCTTTCCAGTGTGAAAGTCCAGTCTTCCGTGAATCCACAAACAAATGATTGCCCTTGTTACTGGCATTCCACACCGGTGATAAAACACGGGAGTGAATCAGCCTTGGCCCAATTGTGTGAGTTTTCTTCTGGAAGGTGCTGTGTTCTTTGTCTTGAATATATATGGGAATGTAACTCTGTGCCCTTGTAGGATGTTTCAAAATCAGTGGGCTTCTACCTGCAGGGACATTAACAGGAAATCTTCTGAGACTTCCATTTGGTGGTGGTGGCGATGGCGGGGGTGGTGGTGGTGTTTCAGGGGTTCAAAGTCTTTGCACTTGAGCTGTAGGCGCCTGCTGTAAGCAGTGGACTGTTTAGCATGCCATGTGGGCCACAGCCTCTGACATCTTTAACTAGAATAGCAAAGGGCTGGGAAAAGGAGCGTGGTGGAGAACTAGCAGCAAGGAGAGAGCAGGGCTGGAATGCTGGCTCTGACCACAAATTGGTACACGGAACTTGTGTTTTTCATTAGAGCTGCTGTAGTAATGCTGGTTTCTAACATTCCAAAGGATATTCAGACTTATATTAAATTAAGTTCTCCTTGAAAATCACTCTATGTTGGAACGACATGAAGGATCAGACTGCAATCAAGAAAAATCAGGAAATATAAAAGAACTAAGTCAGCTCTGGCCTTTGCCTAGGCTGTTGGTATGAATGTACAACACACGAGCCATGATTCAGCAGGCAATCTGGAGTGTATCTGAAAGATGCAGTATTGCCTTGGGCTTTTCATTGACTACTTAGTTCAAGTTTATGTATATATAACATATATAATTTGTGGATTGTTGTATCAACTCTGAATGCCCATAATACATTTATGTACCAAAGCACAAAGACATGAGGGTATGTTTTATACTGTGCATCAATAAACACTTATGTCAACCATGCATTTGTTTAAATATACATTCATTTGTACAACCTACACCTAAAAGTTCCAACTGGCAAAAATCAAGCATTAAGAAACTTGTCCCTTATTCTATAATCAAATCCTCATCATTAGGAAGTTCTATCGTCTGTCTATTGATCTATCATCTATCCCTACTGTCTGTCTATCATCTATCTCTATTTCTCAAACACACACACACACATACACACCACATACATACACAAAATCTATACCTGCACAATGATGTTTCTGAGTTTCTCAATAAAGCATATGTAACGAGTCAGGATAGGCTAGGCAGAGTTGCAGTGACAAACAAATCTCAGTAGCTTAACACAATCAGAGTTTATTTCTCCCTTGTGTAAAACACCCAGTGAGTGTGGACAAATCTTCAGGACAGCTGTCCTCCATGAGCTGACCACACAATCCAGGCTTCTTCAGTCTTATGGCACTTCCATATCAGCCTGTGCATCCAGGACTGTGGCAGCAGAGAAGGAATAGTCTAGAAGGTCAACTGCAATATTACTACATGTTGTTCCCATGCATATGTTATGGGCCAAAGTTAAGTCACACTGTCTTACATAACTTCAAAGAGGTAGAGAAAAGCTATCTTCCCTGAAAGTAGATATTGGTGAGTAACAAAAATTATATACCATGATTCGTGTAGCCTAAGGAATGTGACTGATTTTGAAGTCAATCAGCTAATCCATCTCTCTGTCTCTCTCTGTCTCTTTCTCTCCATCTCTGTCTCTCTGTCTCTCTGTCTCTCTGTCTCTCTCTCTGTCTCTCTCTCTCTCTCTGTCTCTCTCTCTCTCACACACACACACACACACACACACACACACCACTGTGTGAGAGTAGGAGATTATTTCTGAAGCACAAGTAAAGGCCCTCCCTTCTTTCCTCAGAATGGACCAATCCTGATTGATTACAGAGGCAGATAGGACATTTCTTTAACTGAAACTTTACTTTTCTTTTTTTAGGTGTTTCACATTATTCCAAATCCAGTCTTTAATGAAGATGTTCAGTTCTGTTCCTGAAAGTAAGTTGTGTTACAGCAACAGCAACAACAGAGGCCCAAGGTTCTCTTTCTGAGTAAGAGTCAAGGTGAGAAGAAGGAAAGGAAAAGCCAGGTAGGGCTCGGGGAGTATACTTTGTTTCATGCCAATGGCACTCATGTAGTCCTGGAGCAAAGGACTTGGAGTCCTCGAAAAGAGCAAAGTATATTTTCAGCTGTGATGGATCCAACAGATGAATGGGATGCAATAGGGCTTTTCAGGTTCTAGAAAGGAGCCCTGAGGGAGCCCACTTGCAAAAGGCCTTCTCAGCAGTGCTTCTCCTCATGAAGGTGAAGAGAGAGTGGGGCATCGGGGAGAAGAGAGACACTGTGTCCAGGAGGGCTTTTGCATGACCTCCAGGTGCACTTCAGACAACGGCGAATGCTGTTGTATGTATCCAAGGCCAGGCAGGATCTAGCCCCTGGCTACCCCGCTCCAGCTTGGTCTCAGGCCACTCTGCATCCCCTCACCACCTGCCTGCCAAGTCTCTGTTCCCAACATGCCCTTATTCTAGTCCTTGAGTGAGTAATGTCCCCTCCTGAACAGGGCCTTTGCATAAGCAGTGCCAAGAGCACATTTCCTTATCTCTCCCCACCTAAGTAAAACCTGCTCATTCTTCTGATCTCAACTCAGATGTCTTTTTCCAGGGAAACCTTCCTTGACGGTCAGAACCACCATTATGTGCATTCACAGGACCACATGTCTTGCCCCCTAACCACTTCTGTAGTTTGTGATCGTATATGGGTTGGCATAGCGGTCTGAATAATGTTGCTCTCCTATAAGTGGTCTTTAAGCTTTACAGGGACAATATCTTTTCTTTTTTTTTTTTTCCTCAACTTTGTAACTTTATTCTCTATCTTTGTGCCCTGGGTATGTTAGGAAATCATAAATATTTGCCAAATAAATGCAGTATTATGCAAATAATGACCACAGTCTTCATACTTATATAGCCTTATTTGGGTATCAAGTACTTTGCCTACATTTTCTAATCTTATATTCACAATAAACAAGTTGAGTAGTGACAGATGTTCTTCAGTTGTGAATTAAGGGCCGAGGTGGATGGAGCTCCAAAGCTATGACTATCCATCCAGTGCTCTGACCCTCTTCGTTATCACTCTCCCTTGGGTGTCATCCTTATGTAAATAAGTGCAAGATTCAACATATATCAAGTGGTCCTCCAAATAAATAAGAAAAAAGATCAATACCCAACAGGCAAGTGGACAAATGGATAAATAGAAAATTGGTAACAGAGAAAACAATAATTAAACATATACTAAAAGGCCCTATTCCTTAGTGAAATGCAAGGGAAGCAGGTCACAGAAGTACTCACATTGTAATTCAGATGCCCAGAGGAAATGTTTCTTCTTAAAATGTGATCTGGTCTCCCTCTAAGTCACTGTGCACCAGGAAGAAAAAAAGTCACAATCTGAAAAATGTACCCCGATGTAGTGACTGTAGTCAGCACTGATAGGATCATTGAAAGAATTTGCCATAGTTTTGCTCAATAGCCCTAGGTAGAAAGGCTAGTGTCCTGGAGTCCTGCCCACTTTCCTTGTTTCTCTACGACATGACTTCTGGGTGTAGAATGTTAGTGGGTCCTTGTGGTGTGAGAAGAACCCCCAAACCTCTATGTTACGTCTGTGTAATGACTTCTGCTCCAGTGTCCCTGTCCACCTGCTTTGTTGGGCACCCTGATGCTGATGTCTGTAGGTCATGAACTTGTCTGCTATCTCTCTTGACTTGGTCATAGCCAGTTGGGCTCAGGACTTGCTGTACCACATCTCCGTTCTCATTGGCCCTCTCTGTGTCTCCCAGCCACACCTTCACCTGAACTTCTGCCTACTTCCCCAGTTCTGTGTGGGGACCAGTGTGTCATGCCATGTCGATCCTGTGTCAAAACTGTTGGCTGCAAACTCTGCATCCACGCAGTGACTCAGAATGCCAACCCTGAAGACAACACCCTTCAGGCTCTTATGTGACAGCCTACATTCAGTGAGAGGAATTTTGCGGGACCGACCCAAAAACGGTGACCCAGAGGAAAGTATTTTGAGTTTAAGAAGCGAAATCTGTCAAAAGAGGTGGCATTTAGCCAGCTAGTCTACATGAAAGGATGAGCTTTTTAAAGGTGGCTGAGGAGACACCATCTAGAATCCACTTCTCTGCAGCACCCAGATGGGAGCTGAACTGGGATGCTTAGGGATTGGGTGGAGGATGTAACCTGAGTGGTGGTATTGAGAGCAGTTGCAAAGGACTATGGGGACCCTTGTCCTAGAGACTTCAGGGTGTTCCCTGCCTTCAGGAGAGATACAGACTGGGTCTATGAGCCTGTCAGAATAGATCAGCCTGAAGTAGAAATACAGAGTCCTCTCAGAATGTTCTGGAAACTAACGACTACTGAAATTAGCCCTCATAGTGTAAAGTACAAAAGAAACCCCGCAGAATCTACTGGAATGGAATTTCCCACCAGCTCAGTGAAATGGGGTTTAGAGCAGATTACATGTGTTTAGGGGTAGAAAATAAATGTGCTGTTGCTCTCAGTCTCTAGTGTGCAAACTAAGATTGTTACCCACACATTAAAGCATAAATATATTAAAAGAGGTCAGGAGAAGAGAAGGCCTGAAAGGTTTTCGGGAGTAGCCCTTGCGGGGGGCGGGGGGGCGGTGCGGGTAAGCTGAGAATGGTAACAGGGGCCTTTCTGAGTTTTATTCTGTGTGTATATTTATTGTTTACATCATTGACCTCAAGACTCCATTGTTGTCCCTTGTGTAATAAGTGTGTACAATCAAAAGAGAAAGGTCGAGCCAGATAATCTCCATGAGTCTTTGGCAGCTCTGTCATCCTTGGGGCTCTGTGATCACGCCCTCTGGAGCAGCTGCAAAAGAGGGTGGCCAGCTCTGCATTGCCAACTGCTTACCTCTCCAGCCATAATCCTCCACCACAGGACCTTGTTGCTTTTCCTTCTTCACATGCTGTGCTCCCTAAATCCCCTGAGCGAGCTATCAAAACGCACCAGACACCCAGACCTACTCCCACAGACCTGGAGTCAGTTGGTCTCAGGGGGAGCCCAGGTTTGGGTGCTTTCAAAGCTCCCAGGTAATCCTAATGGCAGCCAAACTCAGAACCACGCTCGACACTTCCTGAGGGTCAACCTGAGCACAGCAATGGTTTCCCACCTCACTTTGTCCTGCTAGACCCTCTGCCTCCATCACAGCCCCTGCTGTCTCCTTCTGTCAAAATCCTATCTCTCCTGGAAGACTCTTCCTAAATCCCACCTTCTCCAAGAAGGCTGTGTTCCTTAGCTGTGACCTTTCCTTCCTAAGCACCCTCACTGGACTTTATTCATCTTTCTTGTGTGGTCTTTATTTTGGCACATTTTGCACTGTAGCTAATTGGGTGCCTGCTTCTGTACAAGACTGGAAGCTCCTTGAGGCTGGTGGCCCATGTTTATTCCTTTCTGCCAGGTCTTTCAGGGGATACATAGGGTTCTAACCACAAACAGTGGGGAGGCTGATTGTGCAGAATCTTCACAATTATTTTAGCCAAGCTACATCCATGCAGACTAAACTACATAAATGTTTGTGGAAAATGGAAGGAAAAATAAAGGAATCATATTAATTTTCAGAAAAACCCAGCTAAATACTTGTTCCTTGAAAATGTATTCTGTAGAGTTACAATCTCTTTGTGCTTACTGTCGGTGCTGGAAGTCAGGTGAAGAAACCGCCCTGTGCCAGAATAGTATCTATTTGAAGAGTAGTTACTTGAACGGAGGGTCTTGGATTTAGAAATGTGACTTCACTGAAATGAACTTATTTAAAGTTATTTTTTAAGTTTATTCATTTTGAGAGAGCAAGAAAGAGCACACGCGGGAGAAGGGCAGAGAGAGGGAGGCACAAAGGATCCAAAGCGCTGATAGTGCAAAGCTGGATGCGGGTCTCGATCTCATGAACCTCGAGATCATGACCTGAGCCAAAATCAAGAGTCCAATGCTCAACCGACTGAGCCACCCAGGTGCCCTGAAATGAACTTATTTTAAATTAACCTTCTTAACATCTTCTGGGAGGAAAAATATATCTAAAATTTTGCTCCTACAAGTACAGAGAAAGCATGTCCCAAAGAATCCATGAATGCCAGTTAAGTGGGAAAGGAGAGAAAAAATATGTCTATCCTTTCCAAAACATATAGTCATCTCAAACTCAGATTCTTGGAAGTGAAGGCGCCAGTGGGAACATTGCTGTGAAGTGCTGCTGGCACATGGTCCACGTTGGGATGCAAACCTAAATTGTGCAACCCTCTGGATTTAATGACCAGTTTATAGGAAACACAGGGACAGACAAATACATTAAAGGATGGAACAGGGGTGCAGGCAGCAAAATCCAACTGGGAAAGTCTATCTACTGGACAAATGATCTGGTTGTGTCAACAGATCAATTGCAAAGGGGCATGAAAGAGATAGAGAGGTAAATTAAAGATTAAGACAACTGGGGAGCTTGGGTGGCTCAGTCTGTTGAGCATCTGACTCTTGATTTCTGCTCAGGTCATGATCTCACGGTAGTGAGATTGAGTTTCCAGTTGAGCTCTGGCACTGGGTGTGGAGCCTGCCTGGGATTCTCTCTCTCTCTCTCTCTCTCTCTCTGTCTGTCTT
This sequence comes from Acinonyx jubatus, assembly GCF_027475565.1. NCBI lineage: Eukaryota > Metazoa > Chordata > Mammalia > Carnivora > Felidae > Acinonyx > Acinonyx jubatus. Next base: position 65,673,210 of record NC_069391.1, read on the forward strand.
TTCCCCACTCTCAAAAATAAAATAAAATAAAATTAAATTAAATTAAATTATAAAATTAAATAAAATTAAATAAATAAAAATAAGCCTGAGGTCAGGGAGTGAGTGAGGGTATGGACAAAATGAGAACATCCCTGAGTTAGTTTTTGAATGAGTACCTGGAGTTTATGATTTTCAACTTCTGTCAAATTTTGCAAAAGCTTCCAAAGTATTAATAGAAATCTATAAAAAAAAATTACAGTAAGGCACATAAAAGTAAATTACTAATATATTCATACAATCGTCACAGTTTTAAAAACTATCTGGGACCCCATTTAATGATAAGAACTGTCCGGGCTGCCCAACCTCTGATTCCTTGCAGTAGGTAAGGGATAAAGCATTTTCCAGCTAATACTAGAAGGAGGGATGGGGCTGGAGGGAGAAATGTTGCTGATTCAAGAAAATGTTTGTTTCCTGCCTTAAAATATGATTAAAACAGAAATTAGAGTTTCAAAAAATTAAGGCAATTTGCCTTATGGTAAAAAAACACTGCCTGGAAGTGTTAAGTAAATATCTGGAGGTTATATCTGGAGGTTACAGAGTAAAAAGTTGAGCAGAGAACAATTTTTTTTTAACTTAAATTTTAGTTAGTCAACAGACAAAGCAATCTTGGTTTCAGGAGTAGAATTCAATGATCCATCACTTAACATACAACACCCAGTGCTCATCCCAACAAGTGCCCTCCTTAGTATCCATCACCCATGTAGCCCACCCCCACCCACTACCTTCCATCAACCCTGTTTGTTCTTTATCGTTAAGAGTCTTTTGTGATTGAACAATTTGTTTTTATAAACTCTCAAGCCTGTTGGAAAACAGGAAATTGGGGGAAATGCCAAATCAGAGGGTGGAGGCTGGATTGCACAGAGATGGGGACCCTTCATGGACTAATAAGATGTCGGTCCCTTTTCTATCATGACATTTGCAAGAATGCCAATGAGCCCCATTTAAAAAATCTATTCATGTATGCAAGATGAGAAGAAATTCATAATCCACCTTTGAACATGAGTTTCTGGAGAGTGACAGACAATGAAGAGAAATGATGGTGAAAAATGTCAGGCATTGGAATGGAACAAGCAGAAGGGAAGGTCGTCAGCAGGGCTTGATGATGTAAGAAAAATGTATAATTTCTTTTGCCTTTCCCTAGATTTTTCATTATTCCTGCTCATTCTTACAGCAGGGCATCAGCTATACTGGTTACCAGTGATTGTCCCAGGACAAGATCATTACAGGAAAACGAATTGAGAAAAATAGAGACTCCAAATGACTCAGGGCAAAGAAAAAAACTTGTGGGGTCACTGCATTCATATCACCACACACACACACACACACACACACACACACACCCCTAAGAAAGGATTCCCTGGGCTTCTGGGAGTAGGAAAGGCAGCTGAAGAGGGTGAGGGGAGGGAGAGACGCAGAGCCCAGCAAAAATCATGGAAATGCATCATCAGGTAGCCTGAGAGAACACTCAACCTCTCTTCAAGCATCCACCCCAAAAAGCACATCTGGGGTCCCTCAAAATCATGGACAGCTGCACTGTGTGCCTTCTACATCAAGTGGTCTTGTGGGATTGTCCCTTCTATAGTTGTGGAACCTCAGAAAAGCCTCAGGAATTAGAGCAACAGTAATGTCTAGAAAGGGCGAGGGTGGGGGCATGGAGGGTTGGGAGGTTTGGTTGAAATTTTATATGAGAAGCTCTCAGACATCTAGACACAACTGATAAAATGCCTCAGTGTAGAATATCTGTGTGAGAGACTGGGGATGGGTTCTCAGAAATCTAAAAAAATATAAAAATAAAAAAATAGAAGAGTTTTTTTTTTTAAGTTTACTTTATTCATTTTGAGAGGGAGAGAGTGTGCATGTGAGCTGGGGAGGGACAGAAAGAGGGAGAGAAAGAATCCCAAGGAGGCTCCATGATGTCAGTGCAGAGCCCCCCAAAAGTTTTTTTTTTCAAATTAACTACAAAAAAAGCAAAATTTTGTGCAAGAAAAGAATATACTTTCAGTACATTTATATGGCTCAACGTGAATAATATTTATGTTCCCATAATAATGTAAGCAACGGAAGCCCATTTACTAAAAAAAAATAACAGTTCTATTGGGCAGAAGGGCGGGATATTTATGTGGGAAGATAGGTAGAGCAAAATCCTCAACTTTCATAGTATAAAAACAATGAATATTTAAAGGTAGTTGGAATCAAGAAATTAGCAGGATATCTGCTGGTTATTTCGAAATATGGATCTGAGCATCACAAAAAAACATCAAAAATAGTTGGAAGTGGTTGCCTCTAGAAAGCTGAAATTGAGGACAGAAAGCATGAGGTAAGGATTGCAAAATTTCTTTCTTTTGAGGGCAAGGCGGTTATATTTAAGGCAGGCTCTGCACCATCAGCTCAGAGCCCGATTGCAGGCTCGAACTCATGGATCGTGAGATCATGACCTGAGCTGAGATCAAGAGTCGAATGCCCAACCGACTGCACCGCCCGGGTGCCCTAAAGTGCACAAATCTTAAGTGCACAGCCTGATAAGTTTTTGCAAAGTGAATACACCTATATGACCAGTGCTCTGATCAAGAAGCAGAACATCTCTAGCAGCCCCACCAAATAACTTTGCCATCCTCTCCAAAGGGTAACTTCGCATTTTCAATTCCAAACCAAATATAGTGTGTATTCTTTTGTGTCTAGACTTTCCCTTCCCTCAAGTTTTCTAACGTAGTTCTTCAACTGCCACTTAACACGATGTATCTATTTGATGGGTGAATAACGCTGCTGTGAATAATCTGAATTTCTTTTGGGCAATTACCTATGGGAAGAATCGCTGTGTCACAAGGTATATTTTATGGTCGGCATTAACATATTATCAAGTACTCCTCCAAAGTGATTTTTCCCAATTTACAGTCCCAATAGCTATGACCATGGCCATGTACTTCAATTTTGTACTTCAATTGTATGACTAGCTTAAAAAATAGTAGGCTCCTTGATGAGTGGTATCTTATTATGGTTTTGATTTCCATTTCCCTATGGACTAATAAGTTTGGAATTTTCATAAATTTTATAATTTTCTTTTTATATTTTTGGCTTGGCATTTACGGTAGATCTTAAACCCACAATTTGATATCCTTATTCAGGTTTTTAAAATTCTCAGTCACCATAATTTCAAATAATATTTTTATTCGATTCTCCTTTTCCTCCCAGGACTCCAACTCCTCATAGGTTAAAATTTTCGATCATGTCTCATGTCTTGCTTTCTTGCCTTCTTTATATATATAAAGACACTGAATGATAAATTAGATTGAATGTACATATTGGATCTACATATAGATCTAACTTATCTATATATAGACCTAACTTATCCAGTGTCTTTTAATATGACATTAAAGCCATTTGACAAGCTTTTAATAATTACTATATTTTTCAGTTCTAGAATTTTCATGTTTAAAATCTTTTCCAGCTTACAAAAAAAAATCATCTCATTTAATTCCTTGGACATACTTAGCATCATGGTTTTCAAGTCTGTGGTTAATAGTTCCAGTTTCTGGTTGCTTTTTTCTCTTTGTTTTCAGTCAACTGAAATAAACTCATATATTCTTGTATCCCTGGTTATTTTTTAAAATAAATTATTTTTCGCTTCGAGTACATTTAAATGTATAGAAAAATTGTCAAAATACAGAGCTCCTATATATCCCTCATCCAGCTTTAGTTTCTCCTAATGTTTTCATCTTGCATCATGATGGTACAATTTTCAGAATGAAGACACCAACATTACTATTAACTGAATTCTAGACTTTACCTGGTTATTCTTTATTGGGTGCCAGGCATTTTTAATGATAAATTGTCAAGAATTTGAAGCACTGACGTTGTTATTTTTCTACAGTGAAAATTTACTTTTTCTTCTTTTGGCAGATCACTGGTTAAGGGAAGGCCCTCTCATCCCACGCCGAAATATGAACATGGATTTCAGTCATTCTGAGGACCAATCCGTTTCTGGTTTACCTTTATCCCTTGCTGTATCCATTTGGAGTCCCAAACAAAGCCCTGGGAGGTGTATCAGCGCTGCTCCCCATTGCTAGCCCGGGAACTCCATTTTTCCCCCTCCATCTTTGTGGGACTACCAAAAGCTCAGTCCAGCTTCTCAGCCTTGCGGCCACCATTTTCCCTTTCAGAATTCGTAATGGGCTTGAAGGGGAAAGTGACCCCATCTATGTGCATCTTGCCTCTCGTAGCTCCCTTCAGGCGCTGAATCTTCAAAGTCTCCCTGTCCTGTTTCCTCTCCTGACTTCAAGCGGAATAGATATACACTTTTTTCCCCCTTCAATCTAACTTTTCTAGCTGCTCTTAGAGAAGAGGTTAGCCCAAAAGAAACTATTTAGGCATTACTGGGAGTTAAACCCTCAAAACATTTTTTTTTAATTTAAAATTGTGGTAAGATACACGTGCTGTAACATTTATCATCTTAACCATTTTTAAGGGCGCAATTCGGGGCATGCAGTACGTTCACACTTTGTGCAGCCATCGCACCGTTCATCCACAGAACTCTTTTCACCTTGCAAAGCCCTAACTCTGAGCACACAAACCAACAATCGCCCAGCCCCTGGCCACCACCATTTTACTTTGTCTTTATGAAAAGGACCGGTCTAGGGGCCTCACGTGAGTGAAACCTTCCCAAATTGTTCTTTCTGTGACGGATTTATTTCATTTAGCATAACGTCCTCAAGTTTCACCCATGTTGTCCGAATCTTCTTCCTTTTTAAGGCTGGCTAATGATCGATTGTATGTATACATCCCATACAGTAACCACCACACTGTTTTCCGTAAAGGCTGCACTATTTTACATTCCCACCAACAGTGCGCAAGCGTTTCAATGTCTCTACATCCTCTCCGACACTTGTTGTTTCCTTTTTTTTCTTTCTTTTTTCTTTTATGTTAGCCGTCTTAATGGATGGGAGAGGGTGGCTCATTGTGGTTTTGATCAGCGCACTTTTGATGGTTATTGCTTAAATTTGCACTTTGGACTTCATTTTATACCTGCAGGTCATCTCTAGAAGATAATCTTATAGATTATCTCCATAAATACTGTGTAGTAGGGACTCAGCTTGAGCCAAGCTGAGAATTTTACTTGTCAGGCCTTCCAGGTGAACTGATGCTCTAAGCCTGTTGGATGTCTGTCTCGATGATGGTGAGGTCTCAGTTAAGGCCAAGAGCTATCCTGGTCCAGTGCTGTCCGTCAGCATTATTTCTGCCCTAGGCCCCGTCCTTTCGACTCCTCTGCCGCTTGGATCCTGAGAAAAAGCTCACATTAGCACAACCTAAAAAAGTGACTTTGATTAAAATCTGTTTATGGCATTGCTTGGTGTCTCCCTAAGGAGAAGATCCACATACTCAGTGAGAAAAGAAGTCATCTGGCTCTGAGTACATCTTCCAGAGTGGGAGCAGTCTGGGTTGTGAGACACAGAGAAGGTGGCCAGAGGCCGAGCAGGGTCTGTCTGCATGCTTGCCCTCCTCACGAGGAAGCTGACCGCATCCTGAAGGGCGGTGGGTTTGGAAGGAATCATGCTTTGTGTTGCAAGTGACAGCAGCACCTGGGGGATGTCAGGACACATCTGACCAGACTTGTTAATAAGCTCGTATGAACCACCCTGGATAATGTCAGAAATATTTAGGGGAGCTTTTTATGGAGAATAAATTTAGAATGCGAAGCAGAGGTCTGGTTGGGTGAAATATGGACTATTTGTATTAATGTGACTTCATTTGTACCCAGAGCTGGTGAAATATTAGGAAACTTAAGATGCAGGCAGGTAGAAGGTCTTGGGATCTAGTTGCTAAATAGAGGCTAGCTGGAGCCTGCTGGGTTTAGCAGCTATTTGACGAAACCTATCCTCCTAGTTCTTCACACACATTCCTGAGATAGAAATCAACCACATTTCTGGAGGCCATTTCTTCCATAGCATTTCTCACTTTGTTGTACTAAAAAAACAACAACAGAACCCCTCATGTTCCTATATTTTCAGGAAGTGATATCATATGTACATAATGGTAGAATTAGCCCCAGGATTTCGCTCTATTGAAACACAACAAAAGAAAGCTTTGTCACTAATTACTTACAAACTTACTATTGGTGTCATGTAACTGTGTAGGTAGTGATTTCAGCAGAAAAACAAGAATTGTAGGCAGGTATGCCTAAGTCCCAGCGTAAACCACGTATTATCTGTAATAATGGTAATCAAACTAGCTGACTATTAGATCCTTAAAAGATCTTGGTTTAGATGTAATGCTTATGTTCACTGTCTAAACACAATTTTAAATAGGCCCACTTTTAATGCCCAGTGTGAATAGAGAGGAAAGTGATGTGTGTGTGTGTGTGTGTGTGTGTGTGTGCGTGTGTGTGTGTGTGTGTGTGTGTATTCAAGCTCCAAAAACTGCCCTTTCTATATGGGTGAAAACCTGCAGACACATACTTACACGTGAAATGTTTTTTAATGTTTATTTATTTATTTTGAGAGAGAGAGAGAGAGAGAGAGAGACCATGCTCATTAGAGCAGGGAAAAAGCAGAAGGAGAGAATCCCAAGCAGACTCAGCCCTGTCAGGACAGAGCCTGTGCACAGGGCTCGATCCCATAAGCCATAAGATCATGACCCAAGCCGAGACCAAGAGCCAGACAGACGCTTAACTGACTGAGCCACCCAGGTGCCCCAGCATACAAACATTTTTATTAAGAGCTTAGAATATAGATGTATTGGCCACAGTTTTTGCCCGCAAGAAACAAAGAATCTAATTAGATATAGACACAGTGTTTAGTAGACCTGGGAGAACAAAACTCCTAGGAATGGAATAAAGTTTGATTTACAACTTGAAGTACCAAGTAACTAAGGCTCAGATTTGATCAAGCCTGAAAGGTTAGCGAGAATCCAGCACCAAAGGTTAAAGCAACAAGGTGGAAAAACAAAGCTGGTTAGGCTGAGATATCTTCAGAAAGCTTGAGGGAGAATCTGTGACAGAAAGCTCCAGTTGCCTCGGCAAAGAAAATGGCCAGAATATTTCTCAGAGCAAAGGAAAAAGCTGACCTCTTAAAAGTAGGGCAGCTGGGTTGAAATTTATGCATTCGGTCTCCTGTGTGCAAAAAAACTATAACTTTGTTTTGTATTACTGAGTTCATCTTTCTCTGGAGTCTTCCAGTTAATGTAAACTTGCCAAGTTGAAGGTAACCCAATCTCTTCTGGTTTAAATTCCAGTTCACTTCAAGGTTAAAGTCTCTATCAGGATGGCTCCTCTCTTTTTTCCTCCTTTCTATGAGCTCCCAAAGTGGACGCTCTGTGTAGAGGGGTGGAGGGGGGTGCTCCCACTACCTCCTGCCAATAAGAGCTGGAAGGACCAAAAGTCTGAACACTGATTGGTCTTCACAGGTTTCTAATACACTAGGGCCAGATAATAAGGCAGTGGTGCCATCTGGTTCTATTGGACACCGGCACTGGCAGCTGAAGCACTCATGGGTAGGGTAAGTTATGGTCTCTTCTCTCCTCATGGATAAGGTACCATGTTGATTGTTCCTGGGAACTTGTCCACCTCCCCAGGCGGGGCCTAACTTTCTTTCTTTCTTATTCTGTAGATTTGGCAAGATCTTGCCAAGTCTACCACGTAGTCCTAAGTGTGGGCACACTTAGGTTTCTTTGTCCCTGTTGTGGTAGTTCTCCCTGGCAAGCTAGCTAGCCTTTCCCTTTAGCTACCTTTTGTGTACCAGCTACAGTGCTTGTGGAAACTGTTGGAGTCCACGTGCAGTGCATGAAGACTAGGGAATGCCATTTTAGGCCCAATTGTTTAGAAATCTCATAGTGCCCTTGCTCTTCTACGGGCTTGCACCGTATTGGTTTCCACAGGAAAGTGGAAAGCCAGTCTGGATGTTCTCAGATTCCCCTTCATCTATTCAAGATTTCCATCAGACTTACTGTTTTCTCACATTCTCCTTTTGGCTGACTCCTAGGACCGTCTGGGGTTCTGGCCGACTTCTCAGTCGAGTCTTATGTTTTCCATCTCTCTCTATCTCCTTTACCCTTTCCTGTCCATCTTCTCTAGTGAAGAGGCCCTTTCTTTTTTCTTGGTTTGGAACTTCTTTCTTCTTATCCTCTTTCTTGACTGTATGTCCGCATAAAAACTCTGTTTTCTGAGTAGACCAGGACTGGTATATAATTGGGATATTTATTAAAGGAGAGACATAAACATATATAAGGAGAGATTTTGAGGAAAAAATATTCTCAAAAAAGCCTGGTTTTTAACATTATCTTCCTATGAATCCAGAATAATCAACTTTGTTGATTAATCCAGAATAAATACATCTTTATTGAAGGTGTATCTACCCCTCCTTCCCTGGGATAATAGTCTCATGAATTATCAATGTCAAATATTCACAAGGCATTTTATTTACTGAAGGATTAAAGAGTACATTGCAACTATTTTCAATGTACCTACATACCCACAGCTACTGAATAGATAGGCTTCTAAAGTTCCCTTATGCCCATCTTTCAACCATGTTCTTCTGTAGTGTGTCCACTTTGAGTTGGACAATAAAAAAAAGGCACCTAATTATACTTCAAGGAGTATGAACAGGTATCCCTAATAAGCAATTGCCTGGAGTGATGTGTGGCTGCACAAATACTTACAGGTTGTCCATACACTTTACTCCATGTTATAACTTTGATATCAAATGATACATGCCATTAGGTTACTTTTTCAAAGCATTCCTTTGATGTTCAACTTTTATTTTCTTCTTCCAGCAATGATACAAATGGGATAAAATATTAACTCATCAAGGGGAGGCTCTGTTTCCCAACGGTTCTTTCCATATAATTTTTTTTTTATCTGAAAAGGAATGTAAATAATATAAATTCTCCCTAGGCATAAATAGTTTGTTTTAGAGGTGAGTTGTTTTTTTTTTTTAACTTCATAATACTCTTGCTTAACATTCTTCCTACACACTGAGTTAGACTTTTCCTTTTAAGTACAAGCCAGCCAGAAGACAATTGGAATTCATGAAATCTGCCCATAAATAACAGTAGTCCTCTGGAGTTTATGATCTAATCCTGTATATTTCCATACTGTCTATCAACACAAGCATAAGAAAATAAAATTTCATGGAGGCCAAAAAACACAAACTAATTGCGAATGGCAATCAGATTGTAGTGCCTCGATATACCTTATGTTAGTTTACGTAAAGTATGTTTGATAAATACTTATTACTTATGGGCTGGAAGGAGATGCAAAGATCAGTTTACAGTATTTTGAAGTGATTAAGAGTTAAAGCCATCACTTACTGATACATAAATATCTGGACCTATGCTAAGTCATTTTATTACAAACTAAAATATATTTATTCAGTCACCATTGATAAGATCTGGCTTCCTTGCCAAGGATTGTGCCTCAGGGACAGGAGTAAGTAAGATGTTGTTATCCTATTCATAATTCTATTACTAATCTCACCATTTTTATCCCTCTACATAAGGGTAGGTTGCGAGTCTTTTAAAAATGCTAGATTTACAACTACCTAAGCAAAAGTCAAGAATGAATTATCTGGATTTGCCAGACAGTGTTTAGTGAGAAGGGCTTTATGTGATGGGGTGGTTCTTTGAAGATATTCTCATTGCTACTTGTTTCAAAAGACAACTTATAGCATTTTTCGTTTTATATTAATTTCATTAAAGTATGTTTGATACATACTCATTATGTGCCAGGAACTGGGCCGGAAGGAGATGCCATTTCCCCTCAGCTTGAAAACATTTCTCATAAGCTTTATTTTTCATACTGTACAATAGGAACAAGAAGGCAAAACTATTCTGCTCTTGGTGCGGAAAGAGACGGACAGCATAGATTCATAAAAATAACCATGCACATTTATCTACGGCTTTCTATTTCTTAAGGTACATCGGCATGTATTACTTATCTCATAAGAAGAACTCTGGTGATATCAAAGATTTTAAAATAGGAAATGGATGCTGGCTTGGAGCCATCAAAGTCTTGGATCCAGGGTAAGAAATGGATTTCCTTCTGATCTAAGGAATAAAGTCCCTTTGACTTTATTTTTCCATCCCATGCTGGCCTTTTGAGTGTATGTGCCTTGTTCTTATTTAGGTCATTGGAATATGTACTCTTTGAACCCATCCAAAAGGGCAGTTATGATTAAGGGGATTCGATCCAATAAATCAAATCTGCAAGGTTCCAAGCCAGGAAGAATTTGCTTCCCGTGGACTAGAAGGATACATTTTATTATTTCTCCATCTGTAAGTTGTTTCTCCGGATTCATAGGAGGCCCTAATCTACTACATAGCCACACTAGTTCATTACAGTGTAACACTAGGTGATGGATGGAATTGGAAGGCTATAGACAGCAGAGGAAGGAAAGGCGGAAAAGGAAGAAGGAGCAGAAGCAGAAAGCCAAAAACTGCTTTAAAGAAAGGGAAAGAAGCAAATCAAGTGCAAGAGTGGGGAGGGACCAGGGCAAGGGTAGATGTCCAAAGACACTCAGCTTGATTAGAAAGGAACTAATTATTTCTTTAAAAGAAAATTTTGTAACCAGATAGCTTGCACAATCTTTAGAATAATGTATCTAAACAGAAAAAAAAAAAAAAATTAGCAGCAGCTATGCTAAACATTAATAGTGATTAGCTCCGGGTTGCAATATGAGTGATTATCATTATTGCCATTTGCTTTTTTGCACTTTTCAGACCCCACCAAACGAGACCAAGCCAAATCAGATCAAATGAACCTTCACAAACTCCTTTCTGGCTTTATTATTGACAGCTGGCCACATCACTGCCTCTCCAGAGAAATTGTTCCATGTAATGTCCAACTCACAGCCATGTCCGTACCATAAATCAGAAAAGTTTGTTGAACACGTACTACATGCAACTTGTGTTGAGTTAAAAGCACTTCATAAAGTGAGTTCAAATTTCTAATTCCTAAAATAAAGCTTTTTTTTTTCTTATTTTGCCAACAAGTGCTTATATCCCTTTGGTTCATTTCTGTTCTTTGCAAAGTAGAACATAGTATTAGTAATTGTAGGAAAACACATTTATGCACCCTGGAAAGTTAGTGTTGATGCTGGTCATTTTCCAAATAAACAACTGAACTGAACTTTTTTGAGATGAAAGAGTTATTGCAGTTAACTCCCAGAATTACTGGGTTCTGTCTGGATTCTTGTTTTAATTGATTTAAATACTGTGTGCTATCAAATTCCTGTTTCCCGAGTTCAAAGAGAAGTGGCTGATCCAGAGAGATGAATGTTAATGATAAGAAAAGGACAAATTCAATACTCCCAGACTATCCAAATAAAAACACAATATATTTTTATCCTCGGCCTACTAGTGAAGAATTTAATCTTTAGTAACATAAAGCTTTTGGCTCAAGATTTCTAGACCACTGACAAAAGAAGATGGTTGTGAATGATTGATACTTGCAAAAATAATTTGTAACTCGTTATTTATTCTTAAATAATGAACTCATATTTATTTAAGGCCCAGTCACATGGATGATATTGCCATAAGATTTACTCGCTCATTTAAATGGACTTAAAACCTTTAGTTTTTGGCCTTTTCTTGCATTTTTGCAAGCTGGGAGAACCAGTTTCCTTTAGTTTGTTACCAGTATCAAAGAAGGCATCCCAGAGCCTTTGGTGTTTATTGTGTATTTTTATAGGAGAGAAGATTGTTTTTAACTTTTTAAGAAATCAGTTGGTGTAGTTCATTCCGTTGCTTGTTGACTATCAATATAATACGGGTATGGCCCCAACCTGAAAGCAGACTGTTAGCAAGTGAGGGTTTTGGAGTTAGTCTCATCTACTCGGGCAAATCTCTTTCCTCTCTCTGAGCCTCATTTTATGCAACTGTAAAACGGGGACTAACAGGTCTACCTCATGAGGTTATTACGTGACTTAAATGAGACAATGTAGCGAAAGCATTAAGCATTAAGACAAGTTATGATACGCATTTAATTTTCAAGGGGCTTACTGCTGTTTTGTTGTTAGCCAACATAGCTTATTCAAGACCAATCAGTCCCCCACTGTCCTCGTTGAATACTTACCTAAAGCCATTTCTAAACTGCCGCTCTGTCCCCAACCCCTCATGTCTCTTTCATTTGCTCGTTCAAATCTCTTAGTCTGGATGTCATTTCTCACATAATGACTCCTTTCTTGAATCTCTTGTGGCTCTTTCCTCCCTTTTAAACAGGCTTTTTCATGCAGCAACATGGATGGACCTAGAGGGTATTATGCTAAGTGAAGTAAGTCAGAGAAAGACAAATACCATATGATTTCACTTACATGTGAGATCACATGTAACAAGTGAACAAACAAACAAACAAGCAAGCAAAGAAAAAGCAGAAATAGACCCATATATACAGAAAACAAACAACATCAGGTACTTTTTGAAAAGTTGTGTTGAAAGGATAGAGAATCAACTCTGTGCCAAAAAAAAAAAAAAAAAAAAAAGGAAGAAAGAAAAGAAAAGAAAGAAAAACAATGTATAACCTGATTCTAATCATGAAGAAATAAATCCAAATTGCTTGACTTTTTCAAAAGTATCAAGGTCACTGGGGAGAAATGAAGACTAAGAAACTGCTCCAGATTAAGAGACAAGAAGCATGTCGAGAAAATGTTACATGTGATTCTGAATGGGACCCTGGGTGAGATGTTTTTCTTTTTTTTTTTTTTTCTTGTTTGTTTTTTTTTTTCTCAAAATGACATTATTAGAATAACTGGTGATATTTGAATAAGGCTTGTAGATTAGATAATAGCATTCATCAGTGTTAAGCTCCTGGGTTTGATCACTGCACTGTGATTTTGTAAAACAATGTCCCAGTTTATGCGGAGTAAAGAAACATTATATCTGCAACTGGGTTGCATAGTTCATAAGGAAAATAATTAATACACATATTTACAGAGACTGATAAAGCAAACATGTAAAATGATAACAGTTGGGAAATCTCTGTGAAGCATATACGAGAGTTCTTTGTACTCTTCTCGCAACTGTTTCACAATAAAAAGTTTTAAAAAATGGACTTTTTCTATGATGACAAACATGATCAGTAGTTTCCCACTTAGTAGGTATTTGGGGGGAAAAAACTGTAATCTATTCCTATTAGGAAAAGTGACGTTTTAAACAATATGTGGCTTAAAAAATGTTTTTAAAATAGAAACAGCCGCAGAAAGAACATTTTGCAAATGAATGTTTGAAAATATTTCTTGTTCTCATGCCTTTTAAAAAGCTTTATGACTATACCCATACAAAGCTGCCGTGTCTCACCCTTGAAGGAAACCATGAAAATAAAATGATCTAACCGACTGAAAAGTCTTCCGAATGTGGCATTGCAGTAAAATTCTGTTCTACTGTTTGTGATGCAGATAATCTGCACTCTAGAACTACGTGGCTTAAAATAATTTAATACTATCTCTTACAGTTCTGGGTATAGACAGGCTTAACTGGATGGTTCTCACTTGGGGATGTCTCACACAACTGCAGTCACAGGTGAGTGGGGTTGAAGTCACCTGAAGATTTTCTCATTCACATGTCTGCTGTCTGGGCAAGCTTGGCTGGAAGTGTTGAGAGCTGGCCAGCATCTCTTTCCTTTTCTACCCACATGGATGGCCTGGGTTTCCTCACAACCTGGCAATCTCCTGGTACTCCATCTTATGCAGTGGCTGACTTTCCCCAGAAAGTCCAGAGTCTTCAACATGACCAAGTCTCAGAAGTCAGCCAGCGTCTGGGGCACCTGGGCGGCTCGACTTTGGCTCAGGTCACGATCTCGCAGTCCAGTCTGTGAGTTCGAGCTCCACGTCGGGCTCTGTGCTGACAGCTCAGACCCTGGAGCCTGCTTTGGATTCTGTGTCTCCCTCTCTCTCTCTCTGCTCTTCCCCTACTCAGGCTCTGTCTGCCTCTCAAAAAAGTAAGTAAGTAAGTAAATAAATAATAAGTAAACATTTAAAATAATTAAATCAAAAAAGAAATCAGGCAGCTTCATTTTAACAATACCCCATTGGCTAAAGCAGTCACACATTAGCCAAGATTCAAGGGAATGAAAGAACAGACTCCGTCTCTCAGTAGGGAAATGACTTGCATTTGCTAGGAGGGAAGGAATTGATGGCGGCCACATTGGAGACAAGCTCCCAACGCGCACAGAAACATGAAACGTTCTGATTACTTCCTAAGGAGAACATATTGACACGCAGAGCAAATGGACATTTACCAGCCACACTTTAGGAAAAGACTGTGATTAATTGGTGGATGGGATTTAAAAATTCATATCAGGATTTAGTCAGTATGGTCCAGCATGTACTTCTTCCCTCTGAGTCTTTGTGGGGTAACATTTTCAGCTGTGACAGCCAATAAGCTGAACCTAAGTTTTGAATGACTGCATCATAAAGTATAGAGTCAAATATTTTTAAAAAGGGAGCATATTCCATCATGTATTTTCATAAAAATATTACTATTAAGAATAGTTTTATTAAAAGAAAAAGCTTTTGACTTAATGTTATAAAATATTAACTAGTTTATATAATTTCTTTTAACTTCTATTTTTGTATATAGTTTAGGTACATAATATGTCCATACAGTTACACATTAGAGAGAGACAGCCTCCTGTTTTGCTAAGGACATAGATTCTGGAGTGAGATGCCCTGATATGAATCCTGGTTCCATGGTGTGACTTCGGACAAGTTACTTGACCTCTCTGTACCTCAGTTTTCTCAACTCTAAATAGAAGCAATCGATCTTACCTATGTCATAGGTATAAGGACTGAGTTAATATAGGTCCAAGCATGTAATAGTTAGCTATAACTATTACTATTTAGCAGTATTTTTTAAAATAAAACTCCAGTCCCTTTGTCAGAATGGTTCCACGTCTAGGTATGGCTATGGAGAAATACTCATGTGCTCACAGAGCAGCTTTTGCAGGGATGTCCATGGAAGCATCATTTGTAATGGGGAAAAATGGAAACTGTATAAATGCCGAGGGGAAGAGTTAACAGAGTGTGGGATACAGACACAATCGAATACTTCACAGTGGTTCCAAAGAGAAAGGCAAATTTACATGCATTGATGTGGCAACATCCCCAAGACATGAAGTTAAAAATCAAGTTGGGGCGCCTGGGTGGCGCAGTCGGTTGAGCCTCCCACTTCAGCTCAGGTCACGATCTCGCGGTCCGGGAGTTCGAGCCCCGCGTCAGGCTCTGGGCTGATGGCTTGGAGCCTGGAGCCTGCTTCCGATTCTGTGTCTACCTCTCTCTCTGCCCCTCCCCCGTTCCTGCTCTGTCTCTCTCTGTCTCAACAATAAAAATAAAACATTAAAAAAAAAAATCAAGTTATGGAACAGTTGGGTACGATATAATTCCGTATATGTAAAAGACAATCATAAAATTAAACCATATGCCTCTAATGTAAATATTTGTGTTTATATATAAATGTTTGTATGTCTATACATGCATATAAAAAAGGTCTAGAAGAATCTATGCCACATTGAGCTTACAGAGATGTGGGTGGAACAGGGTGGAATGGGTTGTTCCCCATTTTGTAAATGTTTTATAAGAAAGTATCAGTATAATGATCATACAACTTAAGATACATTTTAAAAAGAGTGTGAGAGTCACCTGTCTAGATTGTGGCAGGGAAAGTGCATTGAACTTGATAATTAGTTATGTAATTGTGGTCAGAATGGGGAAAGTGACCGGTGGGTTTTTGGTGTTCTTTATTCTTAAAGACTACATTTCACCCACTAATTTCAATATAGTAAGAATTTTTTTCTTCATTTTTAAAGTTAACAAGTGATGGCAAGAGATGTCTTGAGAACATTTATGTAGTCAATATCACAAGAAGAACATCCAAGAACTCGTTCATTTTGTTCCTTTTAAGACCCATCATAGATAATAGTTTATGAACTAAAAAAAAAAAAAACATTATTGATTAATCACGCCCATGGTGAGAGATTGCTTTTGCTGCAGTAAGTATTCCATTCACTTCCTTGAGGAAAGAAAGAAAGTAGTATGGCAGATTATTAAATTCATATCGTATATTATTGCTAAGTGCGAATCACTTTTCAAAAGTCCTGAGTGTAATCTTGTCTTGATATATAACTTCACTACATGCATTGAAGCCATTGGCAGGTCTCCAAAGAGACAAAGCAGAACTTCAAATGTTATTTCAGATCACTGAGGAAACAGGGGAAGTGAGATTGATCTTGCTTTAAATGACTGGAGTCGGGCTCCGCGTGGGCTAGTTTTTTCTGCCTTATTTTGGGGGCTGTGCTTTGCCGATGAAGCGGTGTTGCCCGGATTCAAAAGCTGAGCTAAGCCAAGAGCTCAGTGGAACAAAGAGGGAAAGGGGTGCCCTCCTCCAACAGCTGTCTGCGTGTGTCAGCCCAGGTTACAGCCGGGAGCAGCTGTGCCCGGACCCACATGTGTCCCCGTGGGAAAGCCAGCTCAGAACTAACAGGAAGAAAAGTGACTCCTCTGATTTCAGAAAAGCAACTTGATCCCCTTATGGAAAGTGAGGGCCATTGCAGTTTTTGCTACGGGTTAGAGAGAGTCTAAGGCAAGACTCCACCCTCAAACTCTGCCCTTCAGGGGGCTGAACAGCTCTGATGAAAACCCAAACAAAACTCCTGAGCCAGGGAAGGAGATCCTTCCACATGGCAGGTGCCCAAGGGCCAGCTATGATGAGGTTTTGCTTTGGGTACCTGGAATGGGAAGGGAAGAGAACTTGCTTGCTCTGCCTGGTTTCCATATGAAACCATAAACACCGACCTAGAGAGCTGGGAGCTGGGTGAATGGTCATCACCAACCAGCTTATGGTATTTCCAAAAAGAAAGCCTTTTCAAAACCCACAAGGGAGCACCATGTGATGAGCTGAAAGCAGTGAGGGGCTGGAAGTGTAGAGGAGGCAATTTTCGAGGCTCCAGTGGCCCAGGCCATGGAGAAAAATATTTGTAAGCAAAATGCTTCCATCCTCCCCAGTGCCTGTGGTGATCCAGGGGCTCTGCTTCCCCGTAAGGATGATGGGAGGCATGTGACTAACAGAGCCTGAGATGAAACAGCATCCCTGCTCATACTGAAGCCACCTTAATGGAAACGCTGAATAGGTTTACTGGGTCCAGACATAAAGGGACCTCTATGATACAGCCCTGGGACTGGACATTAGGACTGTTTCTGGGTTTGTGCATGTGTGTGTGTGTTTAATTGTTTTTGGTTTAGTTAGTTTTTTTTTTTTTCAGATGGGCAATGCATTCATATAGTTCAATAACCAGAACATATTAGTAGGCATCTAGTAAGACTGTTTTCCATCTTACCAGCTTCTGCTTCTCTCCATGGGCGGCCACTTCCTGTTTATCCTTTCAGGTTCTCCTTATGCAAACACACACACATGAATATGGATTATTGCTCTCCTTTTGTTTACTTAATGGTAGTAAGTTATAGAGAGTTCTCATTCCTGCCCTCCCCCTTTTTCTTCTTACAGTTTTATAACCTCCCACTGTATGGACCTATAAGGATTAGTTTAACCAGTAGCCTGTGGATGGACCTTAAATTATTTCTTAGTCTCTGTGATTATGCAAAGAATGACATTGTCATTTCATGCATATACAAGTTTTCTGTATAATAGATGTCCACAAGTAGAATTACGGGGCCAAATGGCATGTGGGTTTTAGAGATGTGGCCAATATTCTAGATGCTCATAAGCCATCTATGACAATTTTCCACATTCTCACCAATAGAGTAAGTGTATTCACACCAAGCATGAATACACTCGGGAGCTATGCCACCTTGACAGGTGAAAATTAGTATCTCCTCATAGTTTTAATTTTTTTTAATGTTTATTTATTTTCGAGAGAGAAAGAGAGAGAGAGAGAATGAGTGGGAGGGGCAGAGGGAGATGGACACAGAATCTGAAGCAGGCTCCAGGTTCCGAGCTGTCAGCACAGAGCCCGATGCGGGGCTGGAATCCACCAACTGTGAGATCATGACCTGAGCCAAAGTCAGACACTCAACTGACTGAGCCACCCAGGCACCCTCATAGTTTTAATTTTTATTTTTCTCATTATGAGTGAGGTTGAACTCAAACATCTTTGTTTGAGTTATTTGTATTTCCTTTTCTGTAAACTGGTGTGTGCATAAAACCCTGTCCATATCTGTTGCTTATATTTGTGTTGGGTTGTCGGTCTTTTCTCATGAATTTTTGCTATTGAGTACATCCAGTGATTTTTTATTAGCTTTTCATTTTCATTCCAGTATAGTTCACATGCAGTGTTACATTAGTTTCGGATGCACTCTATAGTGATTCAACACTTTCATGTATTACCTGGTGCTCATCACAAGTGCACTCCTTAATCCCTATCACCTATTTTACCCCTTCCTGCATCCCACCTCCCCTCTGGTAACCATCAGTTTGTTCTCTATAAGCTTCTTGGTTTCTCTCTCTCTCTCTCTTTCCTTTGGTCATTGTTTTGTTTCTTAAATTCCACATATGAGTGAAGTCATATGGTATTTGTCTTTCTTTGACTGACTTATTTTGCTTAGCATTATACTTTCTAGCTCCATCCATGGTGTTGTAAATCCATCCAATGATTTAAAAAAATTGGTAACTACATTTTTCATTTGTAGAACTTTTCACTGTTTCTTCATTACATTTTCTATTTATTTGCTGTGACTTTCTATCTTTTCATTTGTTTCAAGCACTCATAATTACTTTAAAATTAAAACATTTGTATAGTAACTGCTTTAGAATTCTCATCAGATAAGTACAATATCTGTGGCATCTCAATACCGATGTCTGTTGATTGCCTTTTTTAATTTGAGATTTTTATGGTTCTCAGTGCGATGAGATTTTGGATTGTGTTCTAGACATTGTGAGGACCATGTGACTCTGATTCTTACTTAAATCTTTTATTTTAGCAGGCAGTCAACCAGTTTAGACTGAGAATGCATGTCTTGGTCCTCTTTGTGGGCTGTGGTTCAAATGTCAATGTCAAAACCTTGGCAGTACTGTTATGGCATGCCCCACTGTGCATTAAACCCAGAGGCCAGTCTCGAAACTAGGTGATGTTTCAGATCAGTATTCAGTTTTTCTGTCCTTCCAAACCATTACTGAATAGTTCTTGTCTGTTTTATGCACAGGTCCCTGAGAGCTCTACCCAGGATTTCATAATCAGATTTAGAAGCTCACTCCCTTTAGTTCTCTCCTCCACATAATCCACTTCACTGTATTCTAGTTAGGGGGTGGGGGGAAGGATATCATCTCTTTGTTGCAGGAAGAGGGATGGCTAATTGCGTTCTACCCACTGCTCTTACCTGCAGCACCTGGTAAGAAGGGGAAGGGACAAAGTTTTTCTCTTTCTTTTTTGGGGGGGGCAGGGGGCATTTGACTACAGAAGGGAAATATGCAGATATGGTCAAAAGTTTTTGCCCTGCAAAACACAAATATTGTATGTTTTGGTCCTTTGGCTATAGAAAGAAGACTTTCCCTGGGCTTTTAAAAATCTGTACCCATGATGCTTCTGGGTGGTCCTCTCCAGAGCTCAAGCTGCCATATATAGGAAGTGAAAAAATTTAACAAAACAAAACAAACAGACAAGCAAACAAAACCCAGGAACTCACTACTGGATGGGTCCTTGAGCCTGGAGGGCCCTTGCTAGTCTATCTTTTTTCCTGTAACTTCTGAGTCTTCTTTCAGTTGCTTTATGAATTTTGTCTTGGCTGTTTTGATACCATCAGTGAGAAGAATAGGGTGGGGTGTCCTTATTCTAGCTACTCTGGAGCCTAATCTAGAACCTTGTTCTATCTAGTTGTGGAGATCTACTCACCTTTGAAGAAACTATAGCCCAGAATCTACTCTTTACCTTCCTCACCTCACTGGTCCCTGAAAACCCCTGCAGCTCATTTCCCTGAATCTGAGTCGTTCAGTTTGGATTCTAGTCAGGGACACTTTCTGATCCCATCTCTCTGTCCAGCAAGGACTGTGGGGGTCTCCTAACTCTAGCTCCACATGTCTTCTACCCGGGTGAGCTGAAGGCTTTCATGTCTGTGTAAACTAAACTCCCCCATAAACCATGGCTATTTAGGTAGTAACTCTTGGATCAGTCCCCATGTTTATCTCCTGAGGGCAAACATTAATGCTCAGAGCCAGCTGGTTAAGCCCATAAGAAGGAAATACTTGCATAACCACCTCATAATATGCAAAGTCCTCTCCCACTAAGTCTTCAAATTTCACATTATTCCGTCTCTTCTAAAATTCTGCTCTGAAATTATGCTCCCATAAGGCTGCCATCCCAAGCCAGCTGAGTCCCAGACACTTCTTTGCCTGCCAGTGCTCTAGGTCTCCCCCTACAGGACTTAATTATGTTCTCAGTCAAGGGTCTTTGCTTGAAGCCCTTTCTGTTTTTTCCCTATGTCTAGGTTCTTTTTCGTTTTAACTCATATCTCTTCCGTTTTAACAAACAAACAAACAAACAAACAAAACAGCATGTAAATAATGATAGCAACAGGAACGGAAATCGAGCAAAAGCTTTTTTTCACACTGCTATTCTCCTTTTCTTTCCAGTCAAATTCCTCTTTTTGTTTTTATTTATTTTATTTATTTTTGGATTCTAAATCATTTATTTGGAGGCCTGCTCCCCACCCCCGGGAGGTGCAGCTTAATCTTTTCTGTTCTAAATATGGACTAAACTTAACGAGTTGATTTCAAAAAGTACAGTTTGGAAGAGGGTAAAAAGTAATTTTATAGTGGAGTAACTTGGCAAACACACCTTGGCCAGATAATCGAGGTTAACATCAATAGTGATAAATCCTCTATTGCTATATACTTCCTTCTTATGACTGTATTTGCTGCATCCCAAAGGTTTTGGACCATTGTATTTTCATTATCATTTGCTCCCATGTATTGTTTTTTAATTTATTCTTTAATTTCTTGGTTGAGCCATTAAATCTTTTTTTTAAATTTAACTTAAAAAAAATCTACATCCAAATTAGTTAGCATATAGTGCAACAGTGATTTCAGGAGTAGATTCCTTAGTGCCCCTTCCCCATTTAGCCCATACCCCCCCACACCCCCTCCTGTAACCCTCTGTTTGTTCTCCATATTTATGAGTCTTTTATGTTTTGTCCCCCTCCCTGTTTTTATATTATTTTTGTTTCCCTTCCCTTATGTTCATCTGTTTTGTCTCTTAAAGTCCTCCTGTGAGTGAAGTCATATGGTATTTGTCTTTCTCTGACTGACTAATTTCTCTTAGCATAATACCCTCCAGTTGTATCCATGTAGTTGCAAATGGCAAGATTTTATTCTTTTTGATTGCTGAGTAATACTCCATCGTGTGTGTGTGTGTGTGTGTGTGTGTGTGTGTGTGTGTGTGTATATATATATATATATATATATATATACCACATCTTCTTTATCCATTCATCCATCGATGGACACTTGGGCTCTTTCCATACTTTGGCTATTGTTGATGGTGCTGCTATAAACATTGGGGTGCATGTGTCCCTTCGAAACAGCACACCTGTATCCCTTGGATAAATGCCTAGTAGTGCAATTGCTGGGCTGTAGGGTAGTTCTATTTTTAGTTTTTTGAGGAAACTCCATACTGTTTTCCAGAATGGCTGCACCAGCTTGCATTGCCACCAACAATGCAAAAGAGATCCTCTTTCTCCACATCCTCACCAACATCTGTTGTTGCCTGAGTTGTTAATGTGAGCCATTCTGAGAGGTGTGAGGTGGTATCTCATTGTGGTTTTGATTTGTATTTCCTTGATGATGACTGATGTTGAGCATTTTTTCCT
The DNA here is from genome assembly GCF_027475565.1 of Acinonyx jubatus. NCBI lineage: Eukaryota > Metazoa > Chordata > Mammalia > Carnivora > Felidae > Acinonyx > Acinonyx jubatus. The sequence goes on from NC_069391.1 coordinate 65,695,040, forward strand.
GTGTCGGTTGGCCATCTGGATGTCTTCTTTGGAGAAGTGTCTATTCATGTCTTTTGCCCATTTCTTCACTGGATTATTTGTTTTTTAGGTGTTGAGTTTGATAAGTTCTTCATACATTTGGCATACTAACCCTTTATCTGATACATCGTTTGCAAATATCTTCTTCCATTCTGTTGGTTGCCTTTTAGTTTTGCTGATTGCTTCCTTCGCTGTGTAGAAGCTTTTTATTTTGGTGAGGTCCCAGTAGTTCATTTTTGCTTAAGTTTCTCTTTTTAGAAAGTAGTTTATTCATTAAAAATTACTTTTATTTATTTTCCAGTTTTATTAAGTTATTATTGTCTGACATTACTGCATAAGTTTTAAGGTACATAGCACAACAGTTTGACATACATATGTTATGAAATGGTCACCACTGTAGGCTTAGTTGACATCCATCATCTCATATAGATACAATAAAAAGAAAAAGCAAAGAAAAGAAAGAAAAAAATGTTTTTCTTGTAATGAGAACTCTTAGGATTTACTCCCTTAGCAACTTCCCTGTATATTGATAACTGTTGTTAATTACAGTCATCACAGTGTGCATTTACATCCCTAGTACTTATTTGTTTTGTAACTGGAAGTTTGGACCTTGTGACCACCTTCCTCCAGTTACCCCCTGCCTATACCTGCCTCTGGTAGCTACAAATCAGATCCCTTTCTATATAAGCTTGTTTTGTGTGTGTGTGTGTGTGTGTGTGTGTGTGTGTGTGTGTGTGTTTTAGATTCCACACATAAGTGAGATCATACAGTATTTGTCTTTCCCTGACTTATTTCACTTAGTATAACGCCCTCAGGGTCCACCCATGTTGTTGCAAATGGCAGTACATCTTTGTTTCTTTATGTCTTGCCAAATATCTTAAAAGAACAATCTGTGTATTTTCATATCCCACTTCCCAGCTTTGCTAAACTCCTATTACACCATTAAAAATTTCCCCATCAAGGTCCTCAGCAACCTGAATATTGCCAATTCCAGTAAGAACATCCTACCCTCCCACCTCCACCCTGGCTCTTTCTCAAAACTCTCAATTCTTGTGCTTCTGTGACCCTCCTGTCTTCTTCCCAACTCTCTAACAGTTCTTGGTCTCCTTCATGGATATCTCAGCAACCCATCCCTTCAACACAAATTATGATGATAATAATAATATCAATAGTAGAAACCATCTGCCACTTTTAGTGAGCTCTTATGCCAAGTTCTAGGCCAGGTATTTGGAATGCATTATTACATTAAATATCATATTAAAAACCCACAGCAACATCCATTGTGGAAATGTGGTCACTGAGAAATGTCCAGCTATTTGTCCAAGTTCATGCAAACTATTCCATGACAGAGAATGAAAGTGTAAGTTTTCTCAAGCTGTGTATTCTTGGCCAATTTCTCAGTTCACTTCAAATCCTCTCCTTGAATTCTTTTGTTCACTCTCATAGTCTTTAATGAGTGACATCTATGAGGAGTTTTTCCCCACTGGGTTTCCAACTCCCAGCCAAGCTTCCTCCTGAACTTGCCAATCTGGGTGACACTAAGAACCTCTAATTCACCCTGTGTCTATCCAGCCTCATCATATTCCTCTCTCCACCACACATGATTGTCCTGCAGTGTTCTAGGTCTTTGGAACCAGGAAAGCCAGCTTCCACCCACTGTGCAAGAGACACAGAGCGCTTTTGACTCTTCCTCTCTTCTTTACTCATCATTTTTTGTGAAGTCTATTAAGTCTGCTTCCTGTTTCTAGAATATTGCTTTTATTCTTTGCCTTAACTGGTACTCTCATACCCAGGCTGTCATCTTTCCTTCTGATTATGTCAGTGGATTCCTACCAGGTCTCCCTATTTCCATTTGATCTCTTTTAAGTGAATAGGCTATCCTCCAAGAGGTTTTCCCCCCTAAAATATAAAAATGACAATTCTGGTTATCTGTTGCTATGTAAAAAATAAGAAACCTTAGAAATCAAAAACAAAATTCATTATCTCTCAAATCCCGCGATGAGGGCAGTTCTCATCTGGGGTGTCTCCTGAAGCTGTATTTAGATGGTACCTGGGACTGGAGTCCTCTAGGTGCTTAACTTGGCTAGCCAGGTCATTCATGATGGCAAACCACGTGATGGTGTTTGGCTGGGAGCTCAGCTAGGGTGATTGAGTGGAGAACGTCTATGTGGCATTTCCCTATGCTTTGAGCTTCCGACAGCATGGGTTTGCTTCCAAGAAGAGGTGTCATATCCCAAGAGTGAATGTTCCAAGAGTCTAGGCAGAAGCTGTAAGACTCCTTAAGACTCTCCCTTGGAATGTTGATTCTGTTACCTGCTTTTAGTCAAGCAGTTGCTTAGGCCAGCCCAAGATTCATGGGAGGGAATCAGACCCTATCTTTTAATGTGATGAGCACCACACATGTGCAAAGGAAGGAGACCATTGTGGTGGCTATTGTGAAGATCATTTACTTCAGCAATGGTATCATTTTTATGTGTTTAACTCTTTCATTCCTCCCCAGTTCTAGAAGATGAAGTGCAAACTCCCTGGAGTAGCATGTATAGACTTTCCTAGGCTTGCAACACCTACTTCTCCAACACCTTTTCCTTCTACTCCCAGCCTCCCACAATGATTGCTTGTAAATCTCCCCATCTCACCTCTACCATAAACCTTAATGGCTATTCTCTCCATCCACCTTAAAATTTCTACTTATATTTCTTCACTTAGGCAACTCCTACTTCACCCTGTAAGACTACTGAGATAACACATCCTCCGGAAGATCGCCCGGGTGGCCACTGCTTGTGCACAGTCTGGGTGCACTCCTTATCATAATACTTGTTATAATACCTGTATTGATATTACCTGTTCTGTTTCTCTTTCCCCTCATCCTCCCAGATGATTAGCCTCTTAAAGATGGGAACCAGGTTCCATTCACCATTGCACCTTTGATGCACAGTGGTGTCTGTTGACATGACGGCATGCTCACTATGGGGCAGAGCTGAATTTTCTCCATTGTCTGTGATTCCGTCTTTCTACACGGAACGCTGAACCTCCTTTCATGCAAGAAAACAGGGCACAGGGAGTGTGTGTGCATGGTGGCTTTGTAATGTGTCGACTTGCCTAGACTGACCTGTATTTCCCAGAATTCCTTCCCCTGTTTGTTTTGGGTTAGGGTAGGCCCCAAGAGAGACACTGTGGGAGATGTGGAGGGAGGAACTGAAGGAGCAGCCATGATGTAGCTCATATGTTGCTGCTATCTGCTGGCTCATCTTGTTGGTGTGGGGTGGCAGCCAGTTCTGCAGCTGCTTCGCCTTCTCTTGCATTCTCCTTTGGCTTCTCTGACCGGTCAGCTCCGTGATGAAGGGCACCAGCTTATCCTACAGGACATCAGCACCGGCAAAGTCAGAGGCAGCAAGAATTGACATGGGGTTCTGTCTGTCCTTATGGGTTCCAGCTCATGCTCGCGGGTCCTGGCTTGTTCTTGCTTTTCCACTGCCTGCTCTGTGGACAAAAGCGATCATCTCCCACAATCCTCTAAGGTAAAAGTCGTGTAACAAAGATATCTGTCTATACCCATACCGATCCCTCTGCATATGTGTGTAGGTAAGCACATATACACATATGCAGTGATTATGCTTATCTGATGATTGCATAATCCTGGTGATTATGCTTATCTGATCAAACCATGACTGATATGGGTGGAAGAGTTTATTGGGCAACAGTTGAGACCCATCAGAAACAACGGCAAGCCATCTGGCTTTGCCAACAGCCACTGCTAATAGCCACTGCTATAACAGTAATAATACAACCCATAATTTGAAGTGTAAAGATACAGCACAGTGCAAAGGTAACCAGTACATTTTGAGACCATCCCTAGTCATCTATGGGTTAAATAAGCAAGAATAATTTAAAAGCCAGAAATATTAATAAGATACAATCGAAGATTCAAAGGATATAGCCTGCTTGTGCTGCTAATTTAAACTCAGAATTACAGGGGCGCCTGGGTGGCTCAGTCGGTTAAGCGGCCGACTTCAGCTCAGGTCACGATCTCACGGTCCGTGAGTTCGAGCCCCGCATCGGCTCTGGGCTGATGGCTCAGAGCCTGGAACCTGCTTCCGATTCTGTGTCTCCCTCTCTCTCTGCCCCTCCCCCATTCATGCTCTGTCTCTCTCTGTCTCAAAAATAAATAAATGTTAAAAAAAAAAATTTAACTCAGAATTACAGAACCCCTTCATTCCTTCTGCTCTTCTAAGAAATCCTCCTTTGGCCTTACAGTTTTAAATTCCTCCTGCTTTAAAAATTGAATCAACCCATGTATTTAAAACTGCTTTATAAATGATTAACCTTGTATTTGGCTCTTCTTTCCATTTTAAGTTTTTAGGGAGTCATTTAAGAACGCGGCCTTTCAGAGTCCATTTAAATATCGATCCTTCTGAAAGGCTTCCGTGACCTACCAAAAGGAGGAAATAAACACATGTCTCCCAAGCCCCACTGGCTGTCAGGGGCGAGGTTTGCAGGAATATGCAAACCAGAGAGTGAGAGAAAGTCTTGGAAAGATTTGACTTCTCTATTATTTTTGCCTTTTGGGACATTTGATTTTTCTGAGTTCTCTTTGTTTATGAATTGAAAATGCTTTTGTTTATTAAGCTAATTAAATTATTTTAAGAACATAAACAATGCAAGATAAGGGACTCAAACATTGTGAGCCTCTCTGTCTCTCTCTGTGCTAACAAACGGTCCGTGTCATAATAAAACAAGTCTATTTCTAAATAAGGCAAAAACAACTGGGTCTTGTCTGGTGAAGCAAGACACCAAACCACTGTGTCGGCTGCCCCTGATGCATCCTGGGAACTTCATGAAACCCAGTATTATGTAGCAGAGCCCAAAGGTCACTTCCCAGACCACAAAACACAATGCTCTTGATATTTGCTTATCGCCCCTCGGTGAGTGGGGAAGGCTCTAGATTGTGAGAAGTTGATGCAATGTCTTCTTCCCCACGTCTTCCTGAGACTGTGATAATCTGAATTTGTTCATGTTCTTACCTCTTAAGCCCATACACAACCTTAAGAGAACTACATAGTTTAAATTCCACCTGCCATATAGGAGGCATTAAACATTAACTTTATTCTATAGAATAGAGAGACAATTTGCAATTTTTATTTATTTTTTGGGGAGAGAGAGAGAGAGAGCACAAGAGGGGAGGGGAAGAGAGAGAGGGAGACAGAGGATCCCAAGTGGGCTTTGCATTACAGCAGAGAGCCCTATGCGGGGGCTCAAACTAGAGAACTAAAATCATGACCTGAGCCAAAGTCAGATGCTTACTGAGCCACCCAGGTGCCTCTGCAACATTTTTTTTTAAAATGAAGGTTTAGTTCAAAAATCATCTTTTTTATTTTTTTTTAATTTTTAATGTTTTTTTTAAATTATTATTTATTTTTGAAGGAGAGAGAGAGAGAGACAGAGCATGAGCAGGGGAGGAGCAGAGAGAGGGGGAGACACAGAACCCGAAGCAGGCTCCAGGCTCTAAGCTGTTAGCACAGAGCCTGATGCGGGGCTTGAACTCATGAACTGTGAGATCATGACCTGAGCCGAAGTCGGACGTTTAAACAGCTGAGCCACCCAGGTGCCCCAAGTTCAAAAATAATCGTACACAATATACCAATTTGTGAGATAAAGCAAAGACAGCCACTGCCACTCCTACTCCTCTTTCTTTCCTCTTGAGAGAGCTCCTTAGGAGTCCTCAGAAGAGTGTCTTGAAGACAAAAGACAACGATGAAAATTCTGGCATTTCCAAATGCTAGTTTCTGAAAAACCCAATGTGATATTCTTCAGGCCCAAGAAGATGGGGGACTGTATGTATCTTAGGCAGAGAGAGAAAATGTACTTTCTTCTTGGTACATCTTGCAAGGTGTGCATCACTGCTGGGCACTGCACGTAACTGACAGGTGCTGAACCTGATTCCTTACAGATTCTGAACCCCACCTGGCTCCAGTGGCATTTCCAAGGCACCTGAAGGGTGCAGATCTCCAAGGACAGGGTTCAGGGGCCTGAGATATGCACTCCCCAGTCTCTTTCTTGCCTGTATCTGCCTGCCTTCCCTTCCACAAGCCTCCTTCACATTTTTTGTGTACCTAGAATGCTGGAGCACAATAGAAGCTGAGGAAATTAACATTTTCAGGGCTCTGAAAAGAATTAGCATTTGAGTCGCTACCCTGGGGCAAGTAACATTCTTCCATCAGAAAGAAAGCTGGTAAGGGTTAGAATATATTCTCCCACTTCAAGAAACTCCTGGCGTCATTGGAAAGATAGCGTCCTGTGCTGTGGATTTGTCTGGAAGGCTATTGCAGAGCTGTTTGGTGCAAGAGTAGGGTTTTAACCGTGCCTGGGGTCATTGATCATGTGAGCACGTGGTCATGATGCACAAGACATGGTCTAGTCTGTTCCTAAGTGTTTAAATGTTTATTTATTTTTGAGAGAGAGAGAGCAGGACAGCTGTAGAGAGAGGGAGAGAGGAAGACACAGAATCCGAAGCAGGTTCCAGGCTCCGAGCTGTCAGCACAGAGCGCAATGCGGGGCTCGAACCCATGAACTGTGAGATCATGACCTGAGCCGAAGTCGGACGCTTAACCGACTGAGCCACCCAGGCGCCCCTAGTCTGTTCCTAGGTGTTTAAACAAATTTCAGGAATCCAAGGAAACATCTGTGTCACAGTCTCAAAGATGAAATTTGGGTGTGAAGGACCACACTCTTCTGCTGTTAAAGGGGGCTGGCCCAGGTTCCGGGAAGAAACATCTCCATAGGTGGCGTCCCCTCTTACGCGAAGTCCACTTGTTGCCCTTTGGGGACCCCCGTTATTGTGTCAGTCAGGGGGGCGAGAGGACATGAGCCTTACTACGTCTGAGCCACAGAGCCTAATTTATGAAGACGCGGCATCATCCGTGGCCTCTGGCTCTCATTCCTGAGTGTCATCGGGGTTCACTGCAGGGTATCGTAAAGGAAAACCTCCACAAGTGGACATGGTCTTTGGTGAGTTTTAGCTGGAGCCACAGGACTGGCATTTGAGATGATAGCTAGGGGCCCACCTGTTTAGGTGACACAGTTATGCGAACACCCAGATTATAGCCCACGTACAGCGACAAAGCGGACCTGTGGCCCGTACAGTGGAGCGCTGTGTTTATAACGACTATTGACCAAATTTCAAACCTCAGTGATACGTATTATGAGGTGTTCGGTGCTTATTGCTTTGCTTCTACCTCAAAACTGTGTCTATTATGGCTCCTCAATTCATCAGGAACCTTTCTTTGGGACACACATGGCACCCTTTCCACTATTTTTGTTTGTTTGTTTTATTTTTTTAATTTTTTTGTTTTTTGTTTTTTTTTCTTTCCATTATTTTTTAAAAACGGTTTAGGTGGGCGCTCATTTACGAAGATCCTTCAGATAAGAAAGAGCAGAGACCCCGGAAAGGCGTGTGTGGACACTTTCCAGTGCTGTCTCCCACACGCATCATAGCCAGCATGCAGAATTTTCTGTTTTCTTCTTTTTTGATGTGGCCTGAGCAAGCCCTCCAACCTGTCTCCTGTCCCTACCCTTGGGTGTGAAGAGTGGCGCCCTCCCAGGAGGAGGGAAGGAGGGGAGATCTTGACTCCCTGTCACCAGGACCTTTTCCAGCTCTACTCACCGGCCCAATATTGGGTTCCTAAGCACCATCTTCAGCTCGCCTCTCCCCTCCTCACTTCTCCCCTCCCCTCCCCTCCTCCCTCCAGCGTCAGACTCAGCGGCCGAGTTGAATGGCAAAGGATGGTTTCAGTGTGCTTCTTCTCAAAAATCTTCTTCTGTCTTTTTGGCTGGGTAGAGGGGTTACAAAGTTCCAGATTCGGGAAGAGGGAAGGGAATGCTGGCCATGGCAGGGCTGAGGCCCACAGAGAAGGGGGTGGAAACCCCCTCCTCGTTCTCAATGCCCCTCTTGATAACAACCCTTAGTTTCCAAAGAACCCAGGGCAGAGACCAAGAGACAGAGGTGCCGAATGTGTAGGAGATGGTGGGCAGCTGTGTTTGGCCGTAAGCAGAGCTCCTGGGGAGGGGAGGGAAGTGACACCAGAGGAGGAGAGGTGGGTGGGGGCCCCAGAAAGCATCTCCAGGGATTTCTGTCAGCAGTTAACCTTGAATCCCCAACCCCCAGTCCCTGGGAACCCCCCATCTGTGCTGCTCAGTCTTCCTGGTGACTGTTCTGCTCCCTTCTCCGTGTTGACCCCTGCCTTCCATTCCCCCCACCCCCCACCTCCTGCCTCCATGAAGACAGTCTCTCCCCAGGACAGAGGGCTCTTTGCTGCTCCTCACAGCCTCTCTGGTCCCAGGGAGAGGCAGCGGGGCATCCGGCAGAGGCAGACCCTGCTTATACCATCAGGAGAAGGGCAGGATGAGGGTCTGGGTTGAAAGCTGACCCCAAACCACCACATGCATCCGACTCCCCGAGCCCCATAAAAGGGGAGACCATTTAGACGTGCGAATGCACTCCTTCAATTCCTGAGCCCTCCCAGGACCCTCAGCTGCCACCTGCTTGTGTCAGAGGCCTCGTGCTCCCCCCGGGGCACACAGGCTCGCATCTGCTGGGCACTAATGGAGAAATGTTGCTGCCTGGCGTGCTGGGCTGAGAGGAAGAGCTCGTGAAACAGATTGTAAAGCCCTGGGCCATGACTCGCTCTCCTCTGACTTGGCACTTACGTAGCTTTTTCCACTGGTGCAGACGGAGCCCGAGGCCAGGCCTCCTTCCTCAGATGGACGCCTGGCCCCAACCACGCCAGGGACTCGGGGACTCGCTAGTCCTCTGCCCCTGATGTTTCAACTCTGCCCCCAGTACCTCCCCCCGCCCCGCCCTCCCCCAGTGGGTTTATGGAGTGGAGCTGCGCTTGACACCGAGGTGGCAGGTTGCAGGCCATCCCCTGTTACACATTCCAAGTGTGAAATGGCTTGAATCTGTGGGCCTGGGCCCGGGAGCCCGAGAGGCCCAGGGGCACCGATGCTGGTTCCCAGACAATGGCCTGTCGGTCACTGGGTGTGAATCTGCTGGTCCCGTTGCCTGCCCCGCTCACGCCCACATCAGCTTCCCTGGCTGCTGCCCGGGGCTTCTTGCCGCCCCCCCCCCCCACCCGCCAAGGCAGTGCTTGAGTTGCCGGAGCAGAGCGCAGGTTTCCGGCCTGCGGGGGATGGGCCGCCGGCCAGCCAGGCCTCCGGGGCGGCTACAGCCACAGCTGTTATGACTTCATGACTCTCAAATGGCAGAGGGGCCGGGAACAGGGCCGGATTGTATTCGCAGGGTGCAAGTGGCAAGGGGTGGAAGAGCCTCGGCAGACTGGCGGCCCTGCCTGTGCGGTTTTGAAAATCCCTCCTATCTCCAGCAGAAACTCCCTAGTGCCTCTGCCCCTTCCTGCAAAAGCCCCTGTAGTGGGAAGCATCGGTGGGGCCCTCCTCAGCCGGGGTATTGTGGAGGGAATATTCAACGCCAGACCACCTTTAGGCGGGTTGCAGATTTTGGGGGAAATGATGAACATTTCATTTAAATCCGCAAAAGGGGCCAAGTTAGCATTTGAGCTGGTTGGGGTCTAGCGGTGAGAGTTTCTCCATCAGCTTTTCTGCCCCCCCCCCCCCCCCAGGGGGAGGGTCGAGTCCGCTGGGAAATGTGGCCTCCAGACCTCCCCGCCAAGACCCTTCCACACCAAGGTCCAGGTCATGTGAAAACCAAGACTCAGGCACCATGTCATTGGATTGTGAAACTTCCTGACATTTCATTGTGGACACAAGGGTCTTGGCCATGGCTGGGTGGGAGGGACACGTGCACACAGAATGTCAGACACGATTATGTTCATCTCAGTGTTGTTCGCAATGGTAAAAATTGGAATAACCTAAATGTCTATCAACAGGGGAGCGGGTAAATAAAATGTGGTGTATTTATATGATGAAATTGGATGCAGCAGTTCAAACAAATAACTGGCTTGGGCTAGAGCTCGAAAAAAGAAACAAATGAGTAAGTTGCAGATTGATAACTACAGGATGAAGGCATTTCTGTAAAGAGAGAGAGAGATGAAAAAAAGAAAAATCCTCACAAAACACAAGGCCATGTTATGTTGTCCATTCTGTCCTGCATACCTGCATATATATATATATATATATATATATGTATAGATTCACATTTATATTTATGTTTGTTCATGGATATGTACTTGTCTATATACATGGTCTAGAAGCCTAAACCCCAAACCCCACCCTATCTATGGGAGGGACTAAAATTGGACAAGGTGGCCAAAAGTTCGTTTTGAGTAAACATTCTAATGTTTAAGGGGAGAATGACTTCACTTATTTCTTTTGCAATTAAAAATTCATTATAAAATAGAAGAAAATGAGGTGTTAGTGGTTTACAAACTTCATCCGTCCAGATTTAACAGATGTGGGGCTTTGAGTGTTTGCCGAGTTGTGGATAGTCAGTGGTTTTCGTTCTTTTTTTTTTTCTTTTCCTCTGCTGAGATGACCAAATTGACAGGATGTAAAAGGTGAGTGTGAGTGCGTGTTCATAAATCAACAGGTGACTGTGTTGGGTAACACTCAAGGAGATCCTTTTCTAAGTACTTCGTCTGTCATACTGCAGCCTTGCTGAGCCCCAGGGCCATCATCCTGTCCCGCCAAATATGGGGGTGCAACACTCATTGCTGTCATTGACCCATCTAGAAGGGTCTGGGGCCAGGAGGGCAGGTGTGATCTATTACATGGAGTCCTCACATCTCCCGTTGTTCCTCGAACTTGGAAAATGTTGCAAGTAGATGTAAGTCAGCAGTGCAAATAGCATGTTGGAAATTCACTTTGTTTGGCAGTTCAGCGAATACTATAGCATAAAATTTCTGTAAGCCTATACGTGGTGATTATTATGCTCACAGAGATTTTCAAATACAAGGTGTAATTTTGCATGTGTGTTTGTGTGTGAATTAATAATATAGAATTTTAAAGATAATAAAAGGAAAACACCTTTTTTTCATGGGTAACATTGAGAATCAGAAAATATAGTTGTTTTCAAAAATAATCTTTTCCCTAGTTATAATGATTGTGTTCTTATTGGAGAAAATTTAGCAGTTCAGGAAAAGAATAAATAACAGAATCAAAAGCGGACAAAAATGAAGCAGAGGCTAACCCTTCATGACTTGATTATGGACGTTATCTTCTAGGCTTTACTGTTATTAATATCACAGAATCGCTGTCCTACTGGTCACATTGTTTTCTAGCCCATTTTTATACTGCTTTGATTAATATTTGAAAGTCCATCATCCCCCAAATTTCCCTCATACCCATTTCTAGTCAATTTTCTACCCACCCCAGGCCTTGGTGCCCACGGATCTAACCTCTATCACTATACTTTGGCCTTTTTCAGAACGTCAGAAAAATGGAATTGTATAGCCTATGGCCTTTTGTGACTAGCTTCCTTCACTCATCATAATGCTTTTAAGATTTGTCTATTTTGTGGCGTGTATCAGAAGGTGATTTATGTTTGTTGCTAAATACAATTTCGTTATATGGGTATATCACAATTTACAATTCACTGGTCACTTTTGGGATTTGCTGAGCTTTTTTTTTTAATTTTTTTTTTAACATTTTATTTATTTTTGAGACAGGGAGAAACAGAGCATGAACAGGGGAGGGTCAGAGAGAGGGAGACACAGAATCTGAAACAGGCTGCAGGCTCTGAGCTGTCAGTACAGAGCCCGATGCGGGGCTCAAACTCACGGACCTCGAGATCATGACCTGAGCCGAAGTCGGCCGCTTAACTGACTGAGCCACCCAGGTGCCCCTGGGATTTGCTGAGCTTTTGGAATCTGTGGGTTGAGGTCTTTTCATCCCTTCTGGAATATTCTTAGAGATCATTTTTCCCCCCAAATATTGCTTCTGCCCCAATCTCAGTCTCTCCTCTTTTTCTGGGACTCATAGTACAGCTTTGCCACAGCACTTGATTGGGTTCCCACATCTCTTATGCTCTGCTCTGTTCTTTCCATTCTTTTTCTCTCTGTGTCTTTTTGGATCTTCTCTACTAATTTCAGCTACATTCTGTCTTTTCAGGTTCTTGAGTAATCATGATGTCATTGCCATAAGGCTTGTGCAAATAGAACCCAAAAATGTACTCCTGCCCTTCCTTTGTATAGTTACCTCTAGTCATCTTTTAGACCTCATTCCCTTAGGAATACTTTCTCTGATCTCCAAGATGAGGCCAGAGTCCCTGGCCGCTCAAGCCACCACACACCTTTCCTTCTGAGTACTGGCCAAACTTGCCATTTTGTTGACACTTTACTTAACTGCAGAATTGTTTGTCTACCTCCTCGTCTAGACCATGAGTTCCACAGGGCAGGGCCTATGGAGACAGCTCCCTTTTGTTTATTATTGTTTCCCTATCCATAGCCTGGTGACTGAAATAGTGGAGGATCTTAATATTTTTAAATCTATGTGGAATGAGTCCCTCTCTAGCTACTTGAGGCCTGTCTCTTGAGACTGTTCCGGTTACCTCATCATAGCTCAGAGTATGTCATCTTGCCCGCACCCCAAACCATTTCCTATGTACTGACTCAGTTGACTTCAGAGGTGGAAGATCCAAACACTTACAGAAACTGCTAGCTCTGGCCGAATGTTGTGTCAAGTGGTGCTCAGAATTACCAGAGATCTTGATATTCCAAGAGAATTTGGAAATCTGAATTTTGATTTCAACTATTCTTATTTTTAAATGACAGCAACGAATGCCTATTTAAAACTCAATGTGGGTGAACGTTGTGCAAGCCAAGCAAAATACAACCATAAAGTGCTTTTGTTTGATACACGGAGAGCCAGTTTGTGACTTCTACTCAACTAATAGGACATCCGTGTAAGACTGAGGGGAAAACCATGGAGGATAGGGATGGTGCTACTTAAATTTATGTTAACCCTTCTTTTTCAGGGACGTCGCAGTGTTAGCAAATTTGGCTTGCCAGCACATAGCTCTGACCAAATTCCTCTACTGTTTCAAACCTCCGGTGGTCCCTTAACCAATTTTTTCACCAAAGCCTGGCAAGTTTACACGTCAACTTCCTTTTTCTGCTTTCTCTCTAAAATAATACAGAATTGTTGAATATAAACTTCCTATTTTAGGGAGCAGTGTGCTAATTATTTTTATTCATTTTTCAGGATCATATAGAAATATGCATCACACCCACACATTTACATACACACTCGTATGCAAATGGAAAGTGCAGTCACACCCGTATTTGGTTCACACATTTTCTCAATTCACCTTGTTTTGAAGTTTGCTAATTTTTTTTTTAATTTTTTTTTCCAACGTTTATTTATTTTTGGGACAGAGAGAGACAGAGCATGAACGGGGGAGGGGCAGAGAGAGAGGGAAACACAGAATCAGAGCAGGTTCCAGGCTCTGAGCCATCAGCCCAGAGCCGATGCGGGGCTCGAACTCACGGACTGTGAGATCGTGACCTGGCTGAAGTCGGACGCTCAACCGACTGCGCCACCCAGGCGCCCCTGAAGTTTGCTAATTTTATGACTGGGCAGCAGACTATTCTTCTTTTCCACATTCCTTAGGGAGCCACTTGCAGTATGTGAAAGTGGTCAGCACTCTTCAGTCACAAGCCCCCCAAGACCAATGGGTGCTTGATTGGAACTACTCTTTTTAAAAAAAAATGTTTATTTATAAAAGAAAAACCTAAATAAATGCAAAGATGTATCCTGCAAAAAAAAATAAAAATAAATAAATGTTTATTTATTTATTTTGAGGAGGGAGGGGCAGAGAGAGAGGGAGAGAGAGAATCCCAAGCACGTTCTATTCTATCAGTGCAGAGCGCAATGCGGGGCTCGATCTAATGAACGGTGAGACCATGACCTGAGCAAGAATCAAGAGTGGGGTGCCCCTGAGCCTCCCAGGCACCCCGGGACTACTTTTTATAACATCTATTTGTATGTGTGAGACTGGTGGTAATTTCTGGGTATCCATATGTTTGCAGCTAAAGCCTCCTAAAATGTCTGCAGAGCAAGGTGAAATTTACGTTGGAGGATGAGCTTATTTGCAGTCACCTGGCAAGAAATTGACAGAGGTGGGAAACTGGATAGAAGAAAAGATACTGCTATTCTCCTTAAGAAGTTCCATGCTTTTTAAAGTAGGTAATAAATCATTCCTCTTAATCCCATTTAAATAGAACTCCAGTTAAGATACTCCTGAGGCATGTATTCTGTAGGCGTGGAGATCGCTGTTGGCATGTCGGCTGTTGGATGTAGCCATTGGGTTTGTGTTGGGTATGTCTCTCCTACCGTTTGTGGCTTGTAGTCAAGCTTCACTTCTCTAACTGCCTTGCTCTCCCTACCTGTGGAGTGTTACTGTAGCATACATCCGGCACATCGGGGGCACCTTCTGAAAATGTTGCTGGAGAATAACTTCACTGCTCGTCCATCCTTCTATGGGCATGCAACTCTAAGAGCTATGACCCCTTTCCTCGTGTTGCATCTGGCACCCAGGAGGCGCTCAGCATATGGGGAATGAATGGTCATTTGAACAAACATGGAAATTTAGAAGGTATCAACTAGAATAATGGCCACAACTATCTACACACAGCCTGGGCAGCTGTGACAGCTGAGCCCCCCACCCCTTAGAATGTTCAGGTAGAGGCTGGATGATCCCTATAGAAAATATTTCTGCATGGAACTAGGACTGGGGGAGGCCCTCTCCCAGCTTGTTCCAAGCTGTGATGTTTAACAGGGTTTTCAGCCTGCCCGGCTCTTTGCTCCAGTACCTGGGGTGTGGAGTTAGTGGGGCAGATACTGTTCTCCTCTATTCCTACCCTACCCACAAACCCCCACACCAGCCTTACCATTTTAACACACAGGCCTGACTTCTACCTGCAGGCACCTGCATTTCTCTGCTGGGGGCTTTGTCTGGTCTCCGGAGCCCACTCTACCTGCAGAAACATCCCTTAACACAAACACCCCAGCTCCCTTGTGTGTCAGGGACAATACTGCCACCTTGGCTCCCGGCGCCCCCAACGGAAGTCAAGCTCCGCAGCCCGCAGTGGAAACTCACTTTACTGCTTGTCTTCCCTTCCCCCCACTCTCCAACTAGCGATTACCTCCCAGATAATTAATTGCCTTACACTGTACTCCTTACCCTGGGTTCCTCTTCTAGGGGAAACCCAAAATGAGAGCGGGCATCTCCATAGTTTCCTCCCATGGACTAACTCAGAGAAGACCCACATCTGTTCCTCAAAGTCGGATTCAACTCAGCAAAGAGCAGCTCCCAGACAGAGGATTCGGGAGTCACAGGGACAGGGGCCTTGGCGAGAAATGCAGAGGCAGGAATACAGCTGCGTTGTTTCAGATGCTAATTTACAGCTCCCACACCTCAGAGCTGAGGCAACGTCTAGCACTAAAGCAAACAGTGTGATTGAAACTCTCCCCAGCCCCGCAGTGCAGGTCAGCAATTCAATCCTACTACGCGCGTCACCTTCTCCGGCTGCTCTGGGTAGGTGACACAGTGCGATTTAAAACACCGCTCCTGGCTGAAATGATAGCAAGCCGAGGGTTCAGTAGTCTCCAGGGATAATTGTGTGGGAACTAGGTAAGGAGACAGGTGAGAAGTAAATTAAAATCCTCGTAGATTGCCTTAAACCTGGAGCCAGTTAATATGCTGTGGCAACGTGGATGGAGTTGACAGTTACAAAACACCCACATAACAGCAGGGGGTGGGGGTTTTACTGGATCCCTCATAATGACCCAGCTATTAAACATCAAGCAGGAACTGGCTTTTTTTTTTTTTTCCTCCCTCTCCTCTAACTTGAGATTTCTCCAGGGAAAAAGCACAGCTATAGGCAAGTATGAGATGCCATCCTCACAGCAAACTCAGCCCTGAGAGCGGCATGTCACATGATTAATACTGACGCCCCAAACCCCCAACCTTAGGATGAACGCGTGAGCAGCCAAGCCAGGAAACACAATACGGGCAACACATGATTGATGAGAAAACCCAGTCCGCTGGGAAACGCCATTGGAGAGCAGGAGCCACAGTTTGACCCATGTGAGAGTTCTAGCCTGGCGTGGCTCCTGCGGGCCAAATCTGGTATCAGAACTGGAAAGAATACATGAGTGGTGGATTAAGGGGTTCCTTTCATTCCCCTCGGTTAAGGAGGGTCGGTCTGTTGTTCTTCTAAAAACAGAACTCTGAGAGATTCTAATGAAGGCCGCAAAGCCATAAGCTGAGCACGAGCTCATAGGCACACTGCCTGCTTGAACTTGACCAGACTTTCCAAGCCAAACCAGGCTTTTATATGCACTGGAAGGGGTTTCTCTGCTTCTGCTCAGTTTGGAAAGTGTAGACAATGGTTGAATAAAGAAGCAGAGGGGGGGGAAAAAAGTAGTTCCAAGGGCCCCATGTGTCCACTTGGAAAAGAGTCCATTTGTAAAAACAAACAAACAAACAAAAAACAACAGACAAACAAAAAAACCTTGTAATTTTATTAGAAGTCTCTAAAGCAGACTGCTGCTGAGCCAGGCCAGGATTAACTCAATATATTTTTTTTAAATGCTTATTTTTGAGAGAGAGAGGGGGGAGGTAGGGGCATAGAGGGAGAGAGAGAGAGAGAAAGAAAGAGAGAATTTTAAGCAGGCTCTGTACTGTCAGCCCAGAGCTCAACACGGGGCTTGAACTCATGAACAGTGAGATCATGACCTGAGTGAAAATCAAGAGTTGGATGCTTGACTGACTGAGCCACCCAGGTGCCTCATCAATATATATATATTTTTAACTCAGTATTTGTATTCAGTCTTTGGTAGGTGCCTACGTATTTCATGGTATATGAGAAGCCAGATGACACGTGAGCAAACCTAATTGTTCACCATACGGTGGATTCTATGATATCATCCTTTGTGATTTGTGAGCCCTGCTGCTCTCCCCTCTCCCAACATTCTGCGTGGCAACTATTTTTCAATTCCAAGTTGGTCTAAATAAATTCCTTGTTTGGGGAAGGCTTTACAGGTATTTCCACCTTTCTAGGGTCTTTAGAAGAATCTCAAACTCCTTCTCATTCTGTCTTTTGTCCCTATGGAAGGTTAGTCAGTGATTTGAGACCAATATGTCAATATGACATCAGACAGTGTCTTTTCTGTTCAATACAAATCAGTTTGCCTCCCATGTGGTCATGAACTCTGAGTGGAAACGGTTCAACTCAAAGCCTCAGAGCTACACGGGTAGCAGGACTCTTATGGCCAACTTTCAAAACGTAATGATTAAACTGGGACTGGGCTAACTTGCTAATAAGCATTGACTTGGGGTCCCATTCATAACGCTTAATTCTTGTCATCCCCATGTCATGGAGCACTTAGGACTCTGCTGTCTCAGATAAAGAAGCAACCTCTGGGAGGCCTTGGTCACTTGTCCCAGGCTCTGTCATCTGTCCCAGGAAAGATTTAGAAAGACCCAAGCTGAAAATCCACTCTAAGCCCCTGGTTCTTTCCATTACAGATGTCTGAGCAATAATTAAATGGAAATGACAGCAGAGAGGAAAATTCTAGCGTACCAATAACTTCATTTTCCTGGCTGCTCTTAAAATGCAAAAGAGTATAATTTAAACAATAAATCATACTTAAAAAATATAAATGTCTGAATTTTTTCCTTCTTGCCTATGTCAGACTCCTGGCCTCTTTCACAATTAGGCTTCTCTCCTTTCTCTGCTAGATTTCTATTTTCCTAATGTGTTTAAAAGGCCCACAGCCATGGGTGCTCCATAGGGAAAGGGTAGTCAGAATTGCTTTTCGAATGCCCTCAGCAAACCCAGGAGGCCACATTCACTGCTCGCGGCCCTGAAATGGACCGTTGAAGTGCAATTCAGCACCCACCGGGCATGCAGCAGACTCAAATATCTGCAATCTTCCAGATTTGAAGCGTCTAAGTTTTCCTGCCTTGCGCTGGGTACTTGTCCTTGTTTTGTAAGCACTGGGAAATTTCAGGCAAGGTGGCCTAGCCAGTGGGATAAAGAATGTAGAACTCTTTGGTGCTAGTTTCAAGTTTGATAACACAAATGGTTACATACCAAGGAAATGTGAATTACTAAAAGGTTAGTGTATTATCCACTTAGGTGGATTCTATCCATAGGTGTTTCTATTTTAAATACAGTATTTTTGTTTCAGGGCTTGGAACTGAGTCGTAATTCAACTTATGGCCCCTGAAATTTTAAAGTGGAAGACATTCCAGTCAAGCCACATAAAATTGTTTTTTGGTAGTGTCTACCATCCCAAATACAATAATCAAATTCTGGAGTGGGAAGCCAGCAAAGATACAGGGAAAGGAAATACTCTTAAGAAAGAAATATGAAGGGATGTCTCTCCCACCTCTTTCTACCTTTGAGGGAAAAGTTACAAAAGTAATGTTCACACAACGTTAAATTCTTGTTCAGAATATCCTACAAACTCTCAACATTTGGCAAGTGATTGATTCATTGATTTGTGCATGAAGCTATGTCACATTTGAAATCCCCAGAGAAGCACTTCTGAGGCTGCAAAATCCCAGATACAATAAACAGGAGTCGTTTTCATTATAAAGTTGGATTGTGGTCTGAACAAGTTGACTAGACATTCTTGAGATTCATAAGTCAGTAAATTTCCTTATATTCTAAAGTTATTTCTTTTTCTTCTTCTTCGTATAGTTATTATTTAAGTGGAAGCAAGTTTGACACTAAAGAATTATATAATCAGTGAAAGAAATGTCCAAATAAGGGAGCTCATTGCTTCTCTAGAAACAAACGCCTGCCTCATTGGGATACCGGGTCCTGTGTCTGGGTTGAACCAATACATTCTTGATCCACAGACTTTACTTGTGATACCTATGACTTCACTCTCCCTGGATTTTAAAACACCTGCAAACCTAACCATATAGACGCTTCCACAAGGGTAAGAGGTGTCAAATGCGAGCTTTATAAATTTGACATTTTGATGCCTGTTTCTGTTTAGGGTTTTAGTTCAAATCTTACAGAATCTACCTGCAGAAGGCAGGGGAATGGCAGGAAGCTGGGGCGCCTTTCTCCATTGAACCATCTGGGTTTTGTCCTGGGAAACGGATTGGCTTTCTTCCAGTGTCACTTGACCCACAGAATGCTGTCTAGCCCAAATCCCAGGCCCATGGCTCCTGCCATATTTCCTCCAGTTAATGCAACCAATAAGCACCTGGTAGTTACAAATTTCCTATTGCCCTCACTTTTAGTCTGTTTTATATGGGCTTTTACATCCACAGACATTTCATGGAAGATAAATCACAGAGAATAGCACGGGGACACAGCTACCAGCAAAAATGCACCGGCAGCCAATTCTCTCTCATGCAACAACAGACCTGGATTCTTAGGTCACCAAGAAACAGGGTAACCTGGGAACTGGATGAAGTAAGGGCTCACCTTCAAGCCCAGCTACAAATGTGGTTTATTTATACACAGCCATTTAAAAGTCCCCAGAGCCACAAAAAAAATCCACACTTTTAATTAAGGACATTTCCTTTTATGAGTTCCTGAAGGTAATGGCATCATGAGCAGGGATTTAATAGTTTGGGGGATTTGGTTTAAGTACTGATCATTCTCCCAAACAACTGAAGCCTATTGTACAGACAAACGTCTTTCATTTTCAGATATTTTTCATCCTCTCTGCCCTTGTTCTTAAGCAACAGTTAAAGAAGGTTTACTGATTTGAACTTAAGGATTATAGGTGTCTGTCTGATAGCTTCTTCAATTATTCATCATCAACATGCACTTAGTAAAAACCTAACTGTGCTGTCCAATGTGGAAACGACAAGCCATATGTGGCTATTTAAGATGAACTTAGAATTAATTAAATTAAATATTTGGTTTCTCAGTCAAACTAGTCACATTTCTTTCTTTTTTTTCTTTTAGCTTCCTGTCTTTTTAAATTAGTATCATTCCAGTGTTGTTAACATACAGTGCTGTATTCGTTTCAGGTGTATGATATAGTGATTCCACAGTTCCATACATTACTAAGTGCTCATCAAGATAAGTGCCCTCCTTAATTCCCTCCACCAATTTCACATATCCCTTAGAATGTGTTTTCATATTCTTTGGGTAAATAACCAGTAGTGTGATTACTGGATTGCAGAGTAGTTATATTTCTCAGTTTTTTGAGGAACCTCCATACTGTCTTCCACAATGGGTGCACCAGTTTGCATTCCCACTAACAGAGCACAAGGGTTCCTTTTTTTCCACATCCTCACTTGTTGTTGAAACACTTGTTGTTTCTTGAGTGTTTGATTTAAGCCATTTTGACAGTCGTGAGGTGATATTTCATTGTGGTTTTGATTTGCATCTCCCTGATGATGAGTGATGTTGAGTATTTTTTCATCCGTCTGTTGGACACCTGTATATCTTCTTTGCAAAAGTGTCTCTACATGTCTTCTGTCCGTTTTTTAATTGGACTATTTCTTTTTTGTTTTGAGTTGTATAAGTTCTTTATATGTATTGGCTACGAACCCTTTATTGGACATGTCATTTTCAAATATCTTTTCCCATTCCGTAGGTTGCCTTTTAGTTTTGTTGATTGTTTCCTTTACTGTGAAAAAGCTTCTTATTTTGATGCAGTCGCAATAGTTTATTTTTGCTTTTGTTTCCCTGGTCTCAGGAGACATATCTAAAAGGATGTTGCTATGACCAATGTCAGAGAAATTACTGCCTGTGCTCTCTTCTAGGACTTTTATGGTTTCAAGTCCCACATGTAGGTCTTTAATCCATTTTGACTTTATTTTTGTGTATGGTTTAAGAAAGTGGCCCGGGTTCATCGTTTGGCACGTAGCTGTCCAGTTTTCCCAACACCATTTGTTGACAGCCTTCTTCCCATTGCAAATTCTTGCCTCCTTTGTCAAAGATTATTTAACCATGTCATTGTGGGTTTATTTCTGGGCTTTTTATTCTGTCCCATTGGTCTATGTGTCCATTTTTGTGCCTACTGTTTTGATTACTAGAGCTTTGTAATATAACTTGAAGTCTGGAATTGTGATACTTCCAGTTTTGTTTTTCTTTTTCAAGATTGCTTTGGCTATTTGAGGTCTTTTGTGATTCCATACAAACTTTAGGATTGTTCAGTCTAGTTCTGTAAAAATTGCTGTTGGTATTTTAAAAAGGATTACATTAAATCTGTGGATTACTTTGGCTAGTATAGACATTTTAACAATATTTGTTATTCCAATCCACGAATATGGAATTCTTTTCATTTCTTTGTGTCATCCTCAATTTCTTTCATTAATGTTTTATAGTTTTCAGAGTACAGATCTTTCACTTCTTTGGTTAAGTTTATTCCTAGATATTTTATTATTTTTGGTGTAATTGCAAAGGGGATTGTTCTCTTAATTTCTCTTTCTCCTGCTTCATTATTAGCATATAGAAATGCAATGGATTTCTGTACATTGATTTTGTATCCTGCAGCTTTATTGAAATTCATTTATCCATTCTAGTAGTCTTTTGGTGGAATCTTTGGGGTTTTCTACATATAGTATCGTGTCATCTGCAAATAGTCAAATGTTTATTTCTTCCTTACCAGTTTAGGTGCCTTTTATTTCTTTTTGTTGCCTGACTGCTGTAGCTAGGACTTCCAGTACTACCTTGAATAAAAGTGGTAAGAGTGAAGATCCTCATTTTGTTTCTGACCTTAGGGGAAAAAGCTCTCAGTTTTCCCCCATTGAGTATTATATCAGCTGTGGATCTTTCATATATGGCCTTTATTACGTTGAGGTATATTCCCTCTAAATCTATTTTGTTGAGGGTTTTTATCACGAATGGATGTTATACTTTGTTGAATGCTTTTTCTGCATCTATTGAAATGATTATATGGTTTTTATCCTGTCTTATTGATGTGATGTATCACATTGATTGATTTGTAAATATTAAACCATCCTTGCCTCCCAGGAATAAACTCCATTTGATCGTAGTGAATTTTTTAATGTATTGTTGGATTTAGTTTGCTAATATTTTGTTGAGGATTTTTACATCTATGTTCATTTCATATATTGCATGTAGTTTTGTGTGTGTGTGTGATGTCTTTATCTGGTTTGGGTATCAGTATAATGCTGGCCTCATAGAATGAATTTAGAAGTTTTCCTTCCTCTTCTATTTTTTGGAAAAGTTTGAGAAGAGCAGGTGTTAACTCTTCTTTAAGTGTTTGGTAGAATTTACCTGTGAAGCCATCTGGTCCTGGACTTTTGTTGGGAGTTTTTTGATTACTGATTTACTTTCATTTCTGTTAATTGGCCTATTCAAATTTTTCTGTTTCTTCCTGCTTCAATTTTGGGAGGTTATATGTTTTTAGGAATTTAACTATGTCTTATAAATTGTCCAATCTATTGGCATATAATTTTTCACAATAGTCTCTGAATGTGTGTAATTCTGTGGTGTCAGATGTTATTTTTCCTCTTTCATTTGTGATTTTGTTTGAGTCCTCTCTCCACACAAGTCATGTTTCAATAGCCACATATGATGAGTGGGTATCATATTGGATGTACAGATAGAACATTTCCATCATTGCAACAGTTCTTCTGGCTGGCATTGAGTCCTAATGGATGAAGGCAGATAGGTTGCCCAGTGGGTACTCTAGAGATGTGGGAAGTTGTCAGCCTATGGAAATTGAGCACCATTTAGTTAAAGAGATGAACAATGAAACAGATATTCTGTATGGGTACATTACCCAGGTGGAACAGGGGCAACACATTAATGTCAAAATGGAGGCATGAAGTTCAAAGCTAAACAATCCCGGGCAGGATGGTAGAATCTAGACCATACACCATGACCAAACTTGGGGCTGAAGAGTGATTACAAAGTCTGTGGGGTAGGAGAGAATAACAGAGAAAAAGAAACCATATAAGCCCAGTTGTGACATGGAGCTAATCTAGAATTCTCAGGGAGTGTTGTATTAGCTTACTGCTGTTTTAACTAATTATCACAAACTTTCTCTCTTAAAGCAACACAAATTTGGGGTGCCTGGGTAACTCGGTTGGTTAAACTTCCAACTCTTGATTTCAGCTCAGGTCATAATCTCATGGTTCATGAGACTGAGCCCCATGTGGAACTCTGTACTGATTTCAAAAAGCCTTCCTAGGATCTTCACTATCCCTCTTTCTCTGCCCCTCTTCTCTCTCTCTCTCTCTCTCACCTTATCTCTCTCAAAATAAATAAATAAACTTAGAAAAAGCAACAAAAATTTATTCTTACAGTTCTGGAAGTCAGAAGTCTCACTGGACTTAAAATAAAGGTGTTGGTAAGAACATTTGTTCTAGAGGCTCTAGATTTCTT
The DNA here is from genome assembly GCF_027475565.1 of Acinonyx jubatus. NCBI lineage: Eukaryota > Metazoa > Chordata > Mammalia > Carnivora > Felidae > Acinonyx > Acinonyx jubatus. The sequence goes on from NC_069391.1 coordinate 65,718,367, forward strand.
GTCTTTTCCAGCTTCTGGGGGCTGCTTGCATTGCTTGGATCTGTGGCACCTCCTCCATCTTCAAAGCCAACAATGTAGCCATCTTCCAATCTCTGAATCTTATCTCTAGTTGCATCATCATATCTCCTTCTCAGAACCCCATGCACCTGCCTCCCTCTTATTATCCCACTCAGATAATTCCCCCATGTCAGGGGCCATAGTCTTAATTACATCAGCAAAGTCCCTTTTGCTGTGTAAATGACATATCCACGGGTTTTGAAAATTAGGATTGGACATCTTTAGGGGAGGGATTATTCTGGCTACCACAAGTGTGGTAACACCAAAGGGTCTGTTTGAAGGCCTGTGACCTCATGGGTATTTATGATTTAGAGGTTGCCAAGCTTTCAGACCATAACAAATTATTTATTAATTTATAGTCTACCTAGTTCCAGAAAGGAGTTATTGGCCTATAACAACATTTACATATAAGGTAGAACTTCCAATGTAAATAGGATACAAGGGGAAAGAAGGAGTAGTGTAAGAATCCAATGTTGGAAAGAATGAGGCTAAGAAGTATGGTGTATAATGACCTCATCTTCTCTGTTGATCTATCCATGGCCATATTAAAGGCAGAATACTTTGAATTTAGAATATAACAGCACGTTCTAAATGTTACCTGAGTGATTCAGACAAGGGGTACAACCAGAAATTCCAAATAATTACATCCTGAAGGTCAAGAAAATAAAGATGGGAACTGTAGGTATAGGGAAGCGTAGCAGAAAAGAACTGCCCCATCACTTCCTTTAAGATTTGAAAGCTACGGGGGCACCTGGGTGGCTCAGTCAGTTAAGCGTCTGACTTCAGCTCAGGTCATGATCTCACAGTTTGTGGGTTTGAACCCTGTGTTGAGTTCTGTGCTGACAGCTTGGAGCCTGCTTCGGATTATTTGTCTCCCTCTCTCTCTGCCTCTCCCCTGCTCATGCTCTGTCTGTCTGTCTGTCTCTCTCTCTCTCTCTCTCAAAAATAAATAAAACATCCCCTGCTCATGCTCTCTCTCTCTCTCTCAAAAATAAATAAAACATTTAAAAATTTTTTTTAAAAATTGGAAGGTACAGTCTCTAAGAAGTGATATAACTTACAATGTTCACCATTTTCAGGCACTAACCACGAGGATATGTAGAAGTTAAAGTTCATTGAGCTTTTAGATCTTACAAAGTTATTTATTAATTTATGTTCCTCCTAATTTCAGGAATGAGTTAGCTGACTATAACACTATGCATAAGGTATGATGGCAAATATAATTTAGGTGAAAGAAGAAAGATGGGTGAGGAAAAGAATACAATGAAGGAATGGATGAAGCTTTAAAAATGGGTATTGGTCTAAACCTGTTTTGGTTGGGTTGAACCAATGAACCTGGTCAAAAGACAATCAATAATATTTTTAAGGGGCATCTGGGTGGCTCATTCAGTTAAGCATCCGACTTTGGTTCCGGTCATGATTTCGTGGTTGACAAGTTCCATCCCCATGTCAGGCTCTGTGCTAACATTTCGGAGCCTGGATCCAGCTTCAGATTGTGTCTTCTTCTCTGTCTGCCCTTCTCCTGCTTGTGTTCTGTCTCTCTTTCTCAAATATAAATGAACGTTAAAAAATAATATTTTTAAGATGGAAAACAACAAAATGCGTTACTGAGAAAAGCTCTAACTAGTGTTCTTACTAAAGTCAGGTCATTCTTTCTGGGATACTCATAAACAAGACATAATGATCGATGTGTTCAACAGTATCCTTTCTTTGGATGTTGGAGTTTCATAAGGCTTTTTCTAGTAATGACCTTTTATGTCATTACTAGACATAGTATGGGGGCTCTTGGCATCCCCAAAGCATAATTCATAAAAATCAATTCTTCAGGGATCCAATAATATGAAATCTGTGTAGCTGGCTCCTTTCTAATCTTCCTAAGCCAGGGGGATAGTTTAGAACACCTAGAAGAGAAAATTGACAGTGATCCTTCAAACAGTTTTGAAGACTGCTTCTTTCCATTGGACTTTGTAATAAGTAATGGGCCCATGTTCACCTGACATCATTCTCCCCGGCAAACGTCTGGAGTGTATCATTTTATATTACTAACTCAGTATAATGAGAGCCTCAGCAGGCGCAAATAGTGTAATCTCACCTCTGCCCAGGAGAAAGCTAAAACCGTCCCCACGGACAGGATTCTTAGGGCATAACTATAAATCTTCTCCAGGTCATAGGAAACGATCAGACAGTTGAGAACTAGATGGAGCTAGCTGGATGGATTTTGTGCCAGGTGACATCAGACACCCTTGATTGGCCAGGGCTTCTAACATCAAACTATGTGGTCAAGGAGGTGTCCATTTCTTCAGCCCAGGTTATGGCTTTCTACTTGCAGTCAGACTCCTATCTTTATCTTTATCCTTTCAGGACTCAGAAATAGTGCAAGCATTGCACTGGACTTATAGAATGCTTCAGGAGGGGGCTCTAGGACCTTTGCCCATACTGATTATATCTCTTGATTCACAGGTCAGAAAATGTGATTCGTGACCTCAGAGGGACATGGAAAGAAAAATGTGGGGAAGAGCAGAGGTGGGTTTGTAAGGGGTATTGAGTGGCCTTTGTATGGGCCCAGTGGGAGACCCCCCCCCCATATTTCTGAGTGAGTACTGTAAGCCCTGTTAACAAGCTAACGAAGGACCTAAGCCAACCTAACACTTCAGGGCTATTTCCAAAAAGTTCCAGCTTTCCTCCATGGTTCATGAGGAAGTCTTTTCTCCTACTTCTCATCTCTTGAGCAATTTAAGAACAACCTACTCTTTGATTTATAGCGTGAGGGTCTGGTAAAACTGTGAATGACGTGTCTTGAGGGAAAGAAGATAATGTTTTTCAAGTGCCTTGACTAATATGTTCAGACTTGGTTCAGATGGGTCTGTGTAATTGTAAGCTCCCATCGTGGATTTCACAAAGGCTTCTCTGTCTTTCCAGCAGTGCAGAGGGAAGACAGGGATAGGAGGAGAACCCATCTAGAGAGCATCCCATGCTATTTCCCAGAGTCAGACGTTCAAGCTGAGAGAGAAGAAGCGTTGTGTTTGGGGCCCAGTCTGCTATGTGGATGACACATACATGACCCCAAAGGGTAGAAAAACGCCTTCATTCCTTCTGTGCTCTCTGATTGTTTAAGATCTAGAGACACAGAACTATGCACCTTCCTGGGTCGGGGAGAAGCTGTTTTCTTCTCATCCTTCAGCTGTTGGCCTGGGTGTCCTTTCTGAAAGGCTCCTCTGAGCCCTGATGAAGGTAAGCTGAGGTAACTGACCCCCACATGACTTTCAGTCCCAGCGTTTCCTGCACTACAGATGAGAGGCTATCTAGTGTCAGGTTTAGAAGCACAGGTCCTGAAAGTGAAGGAAAATCTGAATTGAAACCTCAACTCTCTCATAGTTGGGGTACTTTGAGAAAGTTATTGAACCGTTTTATGCTTTAACTTTGTTATATGTAGAATGAGGATGTTAATTGCTCCTACCTCATGGAGAATTCTGACAATTGAATCACTTAAATAGTCATAAAGAGCTTAGCACCTCACATAGGGAAACCCTATGTAAACGTTCACTATTACTATGTATGTATTTGTTTACTTGTTTATTGTTTCTGTTCCTTAAAAAGCTGTAAGATCCACTAAGGCAAAGGTTATATAGATAACATTTGTTTTCATATTGAATGAAAGGAAACACAAGATACCAATCTAAAGTATTAAATTAGAATCCCTGCCTCAAATCACATATACAGATCAAGGATTAAAACCTTAATATGGAAAGTATAACATTCATTTTAAAGTTCTGGAGAATGCCATTATGACCTTGGGGTTAGGGAAAGATTTCTTAGTTAATAAGAAAGGGCTTATCATTAAGAAAATGTTAAATGTATTAAAATTCTCTATAGCAAAAACCATCAGAAACAAAGGGGGAAAAGTTGCATTCTTGGGAAAGATATGTGCAACCATATGGCTGATAGAGAATTCGTGACTGACTATATAACAGGAAACCTGAGTTGAGGACAGACACAAGAAGGCTGGCATCATTAGTTATTAAAGGAACACGGATTAATATTCCAATAGATAATATTTCATGTCTGTCAATTGGCAAGACTTAAAAATCTCTGACAATACCAAATGATGGAAGTACATGGCAAAATGGGGTTCTTATGCCTGTTAATGAGAATGTAGATTTATACAAGTACTTTGGCAAATAATTAGGAAATGATAAGCACAGAATCCATTGACGTGGCCTCCCTCTGGAGAGGGGAGAGGGGATGAGACTGAGAAAAAGTCATGCAAATAGATCTGAAGTGTATATACTTTAATATTTTTAAGTAAATATGACATAATAGTAACAAATGCTAAATTGAGTTATTAGTGACTGATGATTTTTGTATCATTTTCTATTTTTAAGTCTATATGTGAAATACTTTTGTAATTTAAAAAGCTAAAAAAGGGCTGCCTGGGTGACTCCATCGGTTGAGCATCAGACTCTCGATTGCAATTCAGGTCATGATCCCAGGGTGGTGTAATCGAGCCCCACATGGGGCTCCGTGCTGTGTGTGAAGCCTACTCGAGATTCTCTCTCTCTCTTTCTCTTTCTCTCTCTCTCTCTCTCTTGCTCCCTCTCCCCCTCCCCCTCCCCCCCTGCTTGTACACACATGTGGTACAGTGATGCTCAGACTTAGCATACATTCACAGGGCTGCTAAATCACAGGTCTCTGATGTGTCAGGTTTATGTGGGGCCTGAGAATCTGAATTTTCTAACAAGTTCCCAGGCTGATGTTTCTGATCCAGGGACCCTACTTTGAGAATCACTGATCTAACCCAGCTTTTTCATTATAGAGATAATGAAACCAACGAACCAATCTTTTCCTGATCAGAAAAGACAAGTCACGGGGTGCCTGGGTCGCTTAGTCGGTTAAGTGGCCAACTTTGGCTCGGGTCATGATCTCAAGGTTGGTGGGTTTGAGCCCTACATTGGGCTCTGTGCTGACAGTTCAGAGCCTGGAGCCTGCTTCAGATTCTGTGTCTCCCTCTCTCTCTCCATCCCCCACTCACGGTCTGTCTCTCTCTGTCTCTTAAAAATAAATAAATGTTAAAAAAAAATTAAAAATTAAAAAAAAGAAATGGTAAGTCATTCCATTTTCTTTTTCTCCAAAATGTGCTTGTAAATGTACCAAAATGTGCTTGCTATGTGCCAGGCATGGCTTCAGTGCTGGTGACAGAGATCTTAGCAAAATATACAGTTTCTGTTCTCCTGCCGATTTTGCTCATTTGGGGGAAAGAGAGGAGGGTATGATCAAAAAGTAAACAAACAAGATAATTCCAGACAGCGGTAAGTTCTAAGAGGAAAACAAAATAAGGTCATATCAAAGACAGAGTTGAGAAGGACAGGTGCATTATTAAAGCGGATGGTCAGCTAAAGCCTCTTTGAGGAGGTGACACTTCAGTTGGAAGAATGAGAAGGAAAAGCTGGGGGACTGAGTTCTAAGCAGAAGAGAGAGAAAGTTCAAAGCTTGACACAAGTTAGAAATAAGGAAACATAAGAGGTATGAAAAGAAGTTTAACATGCTTGGTGATTAGAGAAATAATTGCTAATTGGTAACTAACTAATAACCATTGGAGAGGTAGTGTAGTTGGATCATAGTGACCAAAGGGCAGAGAGTAGGATGTGAGGTCAGAAAGGTAAGTGGGGACCATGGATTTTCTTCTCTGGGGAGGCACTGGATGTCCTAATGTCCAAGGTTACAAGTTTGTATCTCAGTTCAGGGTCTCCTGTTCCTCATACCAGCCACACTTACATGAGTAAGACACAGATTAAGTGCAGCACAAACAAAACACAGCCAGCCTTTCTCCAATCTCAATGTCACTGCATTGTCCCTCTTGTGATCTAATCAAAGTAAATAAATTCATCGTTTCAAAACAACTCCTTCCACATCTAAAACATTTTCAAGACAGTGTCAGAAAACTGGCCAAAGATATTAGTTTGCAAATAAAATTTATGTATTTTTGTGTGTGTGTAGAGTTGCTTTCTTTCCTTTGAGATCCAAGGAGACAGATTATTATCAGCAAAAAAATAACAGATTTACAATGGTTCCGGGTCTTCTATGGACAATCAAAATGTCAAATGTGAATTTTCTTGAAAAATTTCTATATCTCCTCTTAATTCATTTAGTCAACATGTATGTGTTAAGCATTTACTTTCCTTGACATTTGTATCTTTGTTTAACTGACAGTTATGTGTCACACTCAGGGTTCTCCTTTCGACTACGATATGGTTCTGGGATATGGGTATCTTAGTGTATATGCAGAGATATTTTAAAATAATTACTAGTGTTGTCTTTCATGAGCAAATTTCTCTTCCTATTCTAATGTTTCTGGGCTTTTTTTGTTGTTGTTGTTGTTATTGTTTTGTTTTGTAGCTGGTTTTGCTGGCCCAAAAAAGATGATCAAAAAGTGCTTAATGACTAAATCAATACTTGAATCTGATTCAGGGCTTATATTATTATTAAATGTTCTTATTAAAAATTAATTTATTCATTCCATATGTGTTTACTGGTCATCTACTATATCTCAGAGACCTTTGGATACAGCAATGAAATGAGAAAAACCAGTGTTATTATGGAGCTTGTTTTCTAGTAGAGGTAATATAATAAACAAATAAATATATTATGTTAGGTGGTGGTGAGTGCAAAGGGAAAATAAAGCAGGGTAAGTAGACCAAAAAAGAATGAATGGCGTGGGATACTTTCAGTAGAATAGAGATGAAAGTTCTTGGGTAATTTGACATTGGAGAAAAGCTCTGAATGAAATGAGATGGACAGACATCTGAGAGAAGCAAGTGCAAATGACCTCTGATGAGAACCCAAGTAGCTAGAGGTGAGTGGATGGGGGACAGGCAGCCACAGGAGATGAGATAGAGAAGTAGCAGGGGGGCAGATCAGGCAGAGTTGTATAAGCTATGGTGAAAACTTTGGACTTTATTCTGAGAGAGATAGAAGCTCTTGGTAGATTTTGGGGAGAGGAACAATAGGTCCAACTTAGATCTTAAAAGCACTCTGTTTGTTGAATTAAAACAAGACAAATGTACACACACTGAAATGGAAGCCAAAAAAGATGGAATCAGGAAGAACATAAGAAGGTTTTGCAATAGTTTGGGCAAGAAACGATGGCAGAACAGAAGCAGAACAAAGGATTTGAGGGGTGACCAGATTCTGGATTCATTCCAAAGATAGAGCTGTAAGTATTTGATAATACATTGGAAGAAGGATCTGAGAGAAAGGAGTCAAGGAATGAGCACCTCAAGGATTTTGGCTTCAACAACTGGAAAGATGGATTTGTCATTTACCCAGATGAGGAAGGTGGGAGAAAAAGTGAGTTTGGGTGGGTAATCAAGAGTGAGATTGATATTCAAGAAGGCAGGAAGATAAATGTCTGGAGTTCAGGAGAATGACCTAAGCGGCAGGCAGACATTTGGGAGTAATAGTGTGTAAATGGTATTTTCCAGACGAGACTAAATGGGGGGTATTTATCAGTAGAGAAGAGGGGTGATTTGAAGACTGAACTCGGGAACACACTAACATATGAAGGTTGGGGGAATGAGAAGAATCCAATAAGGGATGTAAGAAAGGAGACAGTGACATAAAAAGAAAACTAGAAGCAAATGGGGCTCTGGAAACCAAGTGAGAAAAATTGCCTTAAGGAGAAGAGAAAGGGCAACTGACAGAAATTCTGCAGGCAGATCAAGAAAGAAGACCAAGAAATGAATACTAGATTGGATTGACAGGAGTTTTAGTGGCAAAACCTGACTGCAAAGTGGTCAAGAGAGGATTAAAAGAGATACTAGGGGAACTGTAGATTTAATTTTTTTTTTAACATTTGTTTATTATTGAGAGACAGAGCATGAGCAGGGGAGGGGCTGAGAGACGGGGAGACACAGAATCCAAAGCAGGCTCCAGGCTCTGAGCTGTCAGCACAGAGCCTGATGCTCACAAACCGCGAGATCATGACCCAAGCTGAAGTTGGACGCTCAACCGACGGAGCCACGCAGGTGCCCCGGGGAACTGTAGATGTAGATAAGTCTTTGGAGAATTTATGCTGTGGAAGAGTGGAGAAATATGGCAAGTAGTGGAAGGGGGAAGGGCTGTCAAGGGAGCAATTACAACGTGGTTGGGCGCTCACTGCAATAACCAAATTGATAGAAGAACAGACAATTTTGTGAAAGGAGGACACAACTACAGAAGGGGAGCCCTTGACAACTCTGGATGGGATAGAATTCAGTATCTGAAGGAAGAGTGGCCTTAGGGACAAAGGAACAGGACGAAGGTGTGGTACGCAGGCTCAGATGCAGGTAGATTAGCATATTTGGAGGTGGGAACTTTCAGAATTTCTCTTATTACTGACTCTCTTTTTCCTGAAGCAAGAAGGTCTTTACTTGAGAGAAAGGAATGGGGGCTAAATTTTAGTGGCTTAGGGATAGAAAAGGAATTATGAAATAGTAGAGAGTCAAAGATTGATAGTGTGAGTTGACCAGGGAAATGTGTAGAGTTTCTGGCCAGCATTCTGGGCTCAATGAGGTTTGGTTAAGAATTTAGATCAAGAAGAGACAGTAGACAAAAAATAGCTGGATTTAGTTAGGTTGTGGCTAATGGAGGGGGTGAGAAAGGGAGTTGAAGACAGTGCAAGGGACTGATGATAGTTCTAGAGCAAGGCATCAGGGTCAGGTCTGAAAAAATAGGAGAGAGGCGCTTAGAAGTCACAGAAGGCCAACTGGTTAATGGAGTTTGAACACAGGTAATGATTTGAAAAAATGGGAGGTAGTGATCATCACGGGGGATATTTAAAATTAAGATTGTGGAGGGGCACACACTACTAATGATAAAGTCTGGAGTGGGATCATTTGAAATGAGGTAGAGCGCAAGCTCATAAAAGGAAGGAGGGGGAGGGAGAATTAAGAAACTAGATTATTGGAAGAATTCTCTATGCAGACATTGAAATAATACAAGTAGCAGTGGAGAGAATGACAGTAAGATAAGAGAAAAACTAAACTCCACAAGGAATGAAGATGAGTGATTGGGGGTCTGAAGATGACTGCCCCTAAGAGGACTGGCATGTGGCATAGATTTATTGCATGGACTTCAGAGGAGCTGAGATGAGGGGTGGGGTGGGAGGAGGGTGGACGGTCCAGAGGAGGCAGCAAGGAGCAGGGAAGACACTCATTTTGTCATACTGTGGGAGACAGACATGGGTGACCTGCTGAACTCATGCACAGAAGAAGATAAAAATACTCGACTACGGCTTTCTTCTTTTTCCTGGCCTCAGCATTTAAGTCCTGGTTGTATGTTTTTTCTTTTTCTCCCATTTCCAGATAAAACTAATGATCTTTCAAGTCACTGAATAAGCCCTTAAGTTTTGTTTGGCCAAACAAGACGTGTACCGTCTGTGTGTGTATGTGTGTGTGTACAAGAGCATCTACGCTTGTTCGTTTATTATGAAGAGCGAGCCCGTTATTTTATGTTATGGTTATTTCCATGGCTTTAAAATAAATGAGTTTATCTAGATTTCTAGAAATGAAACTGCCTACTTGACATCACATAGCTGTTTGGGGTCTTTTGGGACTTGAGTTTTTCAAAAACCTTTTCCCTGTATGTGAAAACAGCAGGGAACAGGAGAGGCAGACATTGACTTGAAGAATGAAATGCAGCTAAAAGCTAGATTTTAAACGAATGTCCATCTTTTTCCGGAAGTCCTTTAACATTTCCATCAGCCGTATCTGCAAAATTTTCTGGATTCTTAAAAAGACTTGGCTTTTTCTATTTTCTTTCAACTCCTTTAATATAAAAGCAAAATAAAACCTAGTTATGGCCACAGTATTCATTCAGTTGTTCAACACTATTGCACAAAACTCCATACAAGCTTTTCATTCTTGAAGATCATTTTATGTTTTCTCATTTGTAGAATCAGATGCAGTCAGTGCCGGGAAAGCAACTTTAGAGCGAGAAATGATCCAGTAGTGACTTGGCGATTCTTCTTACATCCTGTTCAGTTCTTGAAGAATGTGGTTAATGGGGGAGGGAATGAATTACTCAGCTGAATATATGTTTGAAGTATGTTTTAATTAAAACGTTACAATAATGCATTTCAGATATGGGTTACATTTCCCTTTCTGGAGGAAAAATAACGTGCTGTTTTCTTCATCTATTTTTGAGAATATTGTGTTGGTCAACTAGACAGTGGTATGTTTGGGGAGACTTGGATGTGTCTTTTGCCCGTGGCTCTGTCTTAACTTCCTCTGAATTTGACCAGATGCCTCTTTGGCCCATTTATGAAAAATAGAAAGTTCTATTTCTCTCTTGATAATTCATGATAGCCTTCCCATCTTCTCGCTTACAGAGGGAGCAGGGCGATGACTAACTCTTTCCTTCACGGGGTAACTTCACAGGGAAATGAAGTCCACACCATCACCCACGTGCACAGATTTGTTTTTAGCCCATAAAATGATCTACGATTTACACACTCATTCCCAGGGAGGCTGAATGCTGTTTTCCATGTACTCGCTCCTCAGAGAAAGAAAAGAGAAGGGATAAAAGAAAAACCAGAATCTTTTGTATCAATCTTTTGGTGTCTTCATTAACCTCTGCTTCATTTCAAGGTACTTTACTAATCCTTGCTCAGTATTTATTTGTTGAGCTCACTTATTTAAAATAAAAATACCTTCACAAAAAATATTTCCGTGCCATAGAGAGTGAAAGGGACTGCGCTGCTCCTGGATAGTTCCGGAAGACTTTTGCTTGAGGGGCCATAAATATTCACAACCTTCCTGGGGTCCAGGGGCTGGTAGGTCCTAGGCAGTAAATTACTGCCCTGGTCCTGTGTTGGGAACAGCCCTGTAGGCAGAGATGTGCAGGCTGCTGACATTTTAAAAGCTTTTGTGGACGGAAAATGATTTGCAAGTGTTTGGCAAACAAAACCTCTGTGTAGCTCTGTGTCACTTTCAAAGTCAACTTTGACTTCTAAAACTTCCATGTTTATGAGAACAGAAAACTATTATTTAGCCTGAGGCATAAGAAGCACTCCAAGTGGCTCTGTGTGCGAAGGTGAAGCCTAAGGACTGAGAAGAGGGGTTTTATGTTCTGTAGCCATGAACTTCAGCGGGAGCCTCAGAGAAATGGGCATAAATGCAGAGAATTTTTTTTTTAGAGAGATAGAGCATGAGCAGGGGAGGGCAGAGAGCGAGGGAGACACAGAATCCAAAGGCTTCAGGCTCTGAGCTGTCAGCACAGAGCTCAACGCGGGGTTCGAACCCACAGACCTCGAGATCATGATCTGAGGCAAAGTCAGACACTCAACCGACGGAGCCATCCAGCACCCCTAGAAGGAACTTTTAAATGCAGATTCTGAGTCAGTGAGGTCTGGGGTGGGGCCTGAGAGTCTGCCCCTTGCTATCAAGCTCTAGGGTGATGCTACCCCACAGACCACTCTCTTGAGTATCAAGGAGGAGATCGAGTGGTTAGCCTCGGGTTATACAACTAGTTAGTGGCTCCTTCAGGGACTGTAATCATTATCGACTAATTTCTGGTGACTTAGAGCTGTGTAACTTGAGGCAAGTTTCTGAAATGCTGAGTTACTGTTTCTTTATCGATAAAAAGTCTAGTTTATGGGATTTGTGGCCCCATTGGCCAGCCAGTGCGGATAGCATAGGCTTCATATAGACTTATTTACAAAGGGAGCAGTATAAGGAAAACATTTTGAGTTGGGAGCTGAGAGCTCCCGGGTGACCCAGCTATGTGACCAGAGGAAACACTCAGTCCTCAGCTTCTTTCCCTGAAAGAAGAGGTTGGCCTGAGTCACCTTTAAGGTTTAAGATCCTATTTTTTAAAAAAGGTGAAACCGAGTTTATTATTTAGGATAGGCAGTTTTTTATACAGCTGCCTTCTGGACAAACATGAAAATACAATTAAGAGCTGATACTTGCCCTGTGCCAGCCACTGTTCTAAGAGCTTTCCCCATAGCAACTCGTTGCATATTTACTACAACCCAATAAGGCAGACACTGCTGTCCCCACTTGCCAGACAAGGAAGCTGAGGCACGGAGAGGTTCAAGGTCATGTAGGTGTAAGTGGAAAAGCCAAGCCCCACATCACATGGCTTCAGTCTGTGCGCTCACTGACTCAGTTAACTGTAAGGAGTGTCTGTTCTCCTGAATGTGATCATTGCCTCCATCGTACAGGTGAGAAAACCAAGATTCATCATACGGGTGAGAAAAACCAAGATTCACGTGAGTGATGAATGGAGAAGCCAGGATGTAAATGGAGTCTGATTGCATCCAACACCACCTCCTTCATAGTTTCTCTGCTTCCTCAAACCTGAAGCTCTGGTCATGATCACCAAATTTATTCTGAAGCTCTGGCTACGAACACCAAATTTATTCAGATACGGGAAAGGTTGATCTCCCGAGCTAACCAGCTAACCAATGTATTCCTAAATTAGTGGCCAGTTTTAAAATTTAAAAATGCATTGACTTATCAGCCACTAACCTTGCTGTATGTACTCATCAAGTGTACTAATTAAGATATAGAGACTTCTGGGTTTTCTAGGTAGACAATAATACCATTTATAAATAATTTTTTTTTTGTTTGGTTTTTATCCCCAAAAGAAAATTCCTTCTATTTGTAACAGTCCCATCACATGGAACATAATGTTCCTCGTTCGAATAAGCACAGTGATTTGGAGTTGTGGTATCTTTATTCCTGCAGCATATCAATGGCTCATTGAATGCCAAGCTCTTGAACAGTAACAGAGACCCATAATTAGGCATAATTTCTATGGGAAAAACTGTCCTTGCTCCACTCGAGGACATATTTTTTTCAAGAACATAATGGGTGAGGGGGGATATGATGGTGTTTGTAGGCTCATAACATTCCAGTGACTGGGAGTATTCTGGAGTTATGCCTTTTTTCGATCTGTCACCCAAGCTGAGTGCCCTGATCTTTGGATATAGCCCCAGGAGATTACCACAGACCCCTTAATTGCAAATTACACTGATGTCAATCTGTAGTCACTACATACTCAGGTGGGGCCACGGTCCACATACATCTTTGGCTGTCTCATGAGATGAGGAATCTCAGAATTAACTTGTTTTTTCAAAAAAGAGGAAAAAGGAATTTGGGCAGTTTAGGATGCCCAACTGCTTCCTGCTTCATAGAGAATTATGGTAACCATCCAAGGATGGTTGGATATGCCTTTCAGGAAAATGGGACCTTCCTGATGATACTTGACATACGTCCAAAAGACGCCATCTTTACAAACCATATTCATTTCTGTCAATCTCGTCCTGCCATCACAGGAACCAGGAGAAGTAGGCACTCCCCTCCCACCTATAGAGGAAAAGTTGAAGTTTCCGGGTCTCACTTGCCTTGTGGCTGCGTCAGGACTACAATTTGGACCCCTGTTTTTGGGGGTTTTTTTTGTTTTTTTTTGGTTTTTTGTCCAGGGCTTTCTTCCATCCACCAAGACTACGGTCCTAACATCTTACAGATATCCTGTGAGAACCTCTGTATGAAATATACAGTCTTTTCTAAGTCTGTTTACTTCTGACTCTGTGGAAAAATTTAAGAGACATTAGTAACTCCTTTTTTTTCCCTCTCTTTCTTTTCTCAAGTCCCTGTGAAGAAATGACTGTATCTGCAGTGCTTTTTGTCTGGGCTCTGGAAGGACTCCAAAGCTGTCATGTGTTTTCCATCTGGCACTTTTTCAAGAATCTCTTTGCTGCTTCCTATAGCCTGGAGGCCGTCCTGCAGAGCTCTGTAAATTCACTCCTAGCAGGTTGGCCGAGGCAGGAACACAGGCAACAGGGAGCCTCCAAGGAGACAGAAAAGGTTTGTGGAATGTGCAGGCGCACCCCGCTATGTATAAGCTCACTCTAAGACACCAGGGACCCCCAGAGAGGCTGCTTTTCAAAAGCAGACCACTACCTGTTCGTTTGTTATGGAGCATTTAAATAGCGAAGTACCTGAGTGCCTTCTTAAAGTATAATTCAGTTTTTGAAAAAAAGCTCAACTTGACTTTCCCGCGGCAGTCACAGGTCACAGGTTTGAAAGGCAATACAGAAAAGAAACTCTAGAACTTCCAAAAGATGATCGATGGGGCATGAGCCCCTGCATTGCAGAGTCTGAGCTGTCTCACTGCCCTGAGGCCCAGCTGCAGAAGACCAGTGAGATAACTGAAGTCACAGCTTTGCCGAAGCTTCGGTAATTCAGTACTTACAAAGCCATTGGAACACCTGGGTGGCTCAGTCCCTTAAGAGTCAGACTTTGGCTCAGGTTGTGATCTCGCGGTTCGTGAGTTCGAATCCCTCCTGGGGCTCTGCTGCTGTCAGCACAGAGCCCACTTCAGCTCTTCTGTCCAACCCCCCCCCCCGCCCCTCCCCTGCTCTCTCTCAAAAGTAAATAAACATTAAAAAAAAAACACATAAAGAAAGTGAAACTTTGGAAGGCAATTGATGGGCAAGATCTAAATACTACACACTGAGGACTACTCAACCACTGTTACCCAAATTTTGAAAAGTGCTTGCAGTCTTCCTTGCCCAAGTTCAGATCAATCAAGGTGGAAAAGAAAACAAGATGGCCTTGCCTAGACATTCATACTTGGATGAGCCAAGTGTGAATCCATTTTTGGGTATTAAGCGTGTTCCTGATCATTTGAGCAGACTCTTGTTCCCTCTCTTCCTCTTCACCTCTTCCCTTTTTCCCTTTGTTCCCTCTGTTAACAACCACTGAAAAGGCATTGGGGAAGTCTGTTGTTTAAGGACCCCTGTGGGCGATCCCAGAACTTTGAAACTGGAAAGGAACCAACAACCATTCAATACCTTTTGCAAATGAGGAAAAACCCAGAGCCAGGACGTTGGGCCCATTGCATGCGTGCAATGCTTGAGGGCTGTCAAGGCCAAGTCCACCAGTGCCGAGGCCCTCAGAGCCATGCCTTCTCCTGTCTTCTGCTCTGCTCTCAGGCAGAACATGGTCTTCAGAAATCCCTGTATATAGGAGTCAGTCCCCAGGGAGAGCAGCCTGGCACTTTGCCAACCCCTAATGTAGAGGTCCACCTGATGAGGAAGTTCCCTTCCATGTGTCTTTTCCATCAGGCATGACACGCCTGTATGACTTTCCTGTGGCCATCATAACAAATTACCACAAACTGGGTGGCTTGAAATAATAGACATTTATTTTCTTATTGTTTAAAAGGTCAGAGGTCCAAAATGAAGGTCTTGGAAGGGTCACACTCCCTCCAGAGACTCTGGAAGGGGAGCCTTCCTTACCCCTTCCAGCTTTTGGTGGCTCAGCTCTCCCTTGGCTTGTGGCTGCATACGTCTAATCTCTGCCTCTGTGGTCACCTGGTCTTCTCCTCTGTGCCTGTGGCTTCTCTTCTTTGTCTTACAAGAACACTTGTCATTAGATTTGGGCCAACCCAGCTAATGCAAGATGATTTTCTCATCTCAAGATCCTTAATGTAATTATATCTTTTCCAAATTAGGTCACATTCCCAGGTTCTAGGGGTTAGGACTTGGAAATATCTTATTGGGGGCCACCATTCAACACACTACAGCTCTCATGTGAATAAACTCTCAGAAACACCCCCAATCTTCAGTATAAGGTATGATAACTTCAATATTTGCATTTCCCAGGGTGTGTGTCTTGTACCAAGTTTTAGGAGCCATTTTCCAAATGAGTCTCATGGTGGAATGATGTCGGCAATTTGGTAATTTTATGTAACAAAGTTAAGCAGTTACGCAGGTTTTTTAAATTTTGTTTTCTCTGTTTTGGTAGAGGACTCCTCAGAACTTTTAAGAAGTTGATGGGCATCACGGCTTTTCATAAATGGGACACAGAGCATGGCATTTCCCAGGGGAGTGTGTTTTTGAGCGTTTATGTTGTGTTTGGGTTTTCCAGAAAGCAGGACTTAAGACAAGGTTTAAGCCCAAGCTTTCCACTGGGGACTATTATCCAGGGAGCCAGAGGGAAGGGCAAGAGCCCATCACGGACCAAAGGAGGGCCAGGGCCGAGTGTATCCTGTATCTGTTTGCTTCCGGGGCTGTTGGCAGCCTGATCCCCTGGAGCAGCTCAAAGAACCGGATGAAATGTTTCTGGGTGCTCTCTACTCGGGGAGGGAAGGAGGCAGCAGTTATCAGCAGTTATCAGTTGTTATGCCTCTCCATAATTAGTTCACTTTCCCCACCCACGCAGGCTCTGCGTGTCTAAGCTTCCAGCAGGTCCTCACCTGCCTTTATGTAAGCACAGCACCCGCACCTGCAGGAAGCAAGTCAGAGCCCATGCAGAAGTGGTCGCACCACAGTCATCGGATTAGGAGACACCTGAGGCCCAGGGAATCTGCAACTGCGCTCAGGGAGCATCTGATGTGCTCGTGTGCCCATTAGTTCGGAGAACAGCTCAGGAAACAAGTAACAAGTGCTCCATGAAAGGCTCTTTGAAAAACCAACTTCACTGTGAAGTCATTTCTTGTTTAAAGTGTATTTATTTTGAGAGAGCCAGAGACAGCTTGAGTGGGGGAGGAGCAGAGAGAGAGAGGGAGAGAGAGAATCCCAAGCAGGCTCTGGGCTGCCAGTGCAGAGCCCGATGTGGGGCTCGAACCCACAAAACAGTGAAACCATGACCTGAGCTGAAACCAAGAGTCCGATGCTTAACTGACACTGCCACCCAGGCACCCCGCGATACGTCATTTCTTTAACAAACTTGCACTAACCCTATTTATGCATTCTGGTGTCACCACACACTCCCTTAATTCTATACTTTGGAGCCACTGTTAATAGTCTAATTGACTTATATTGCCATGCCTCTTAAAATTTTAACTCAGGAGAGAGTTCATTCTTAAAAGAGCTATTTGTGCACACTGGACATAACATTCCTGGAGCTGATTTAATTTTCATTTGACTTGTGTTCATATCTTCAGACTGCGTGCTATGAAAATGGGAAAGTTTCTTAGGGCGTGGGATATCTCCAGTCCTGCTCATGAGGATGATGTGGTAAATACAATCTTACCAACAGAGAAGGGGAAATACAATACACAGCAGTTTCTTATCTACTCAATGGGAGAAAAAAAAAAGAAAAGAAAGAGGAAAGGAAAGAGCACTGTTTGTTCCAAAGTTTGGGATGGTTACATTAAACAAAAGAATCAGTAAAGGAAAACAAATTCCTTTGCTACGACTCTAATTGGTGTATGTTGAGGCTGAGAGAACAGTAGTGATGGAGAATAAGGCAGGAGAGAGTCTTAATTGTCTCTGGTGACGAAGGCTATATGGTCACATTTGCAAGAAGAGGTTCAGACATTGCAGAGGAGTTGGTTTTCAAGAGATCTTCTCTGTGTGGAGTCTGCTTTATGGAAGGTTGGTTGGCATGGAGGAACCATGAATCACAGTGAGCCCACGTCTTCTCTATGGCAGGCACACGGGGAGCATATGTTCCAAACAAAGCCAGAAAAGAAAGAATTATGAGGAAACCCAGGCCTGGCAACTTCAATTCAATCTGGCTCTGGTATCGCCATCAGTGAGATAAGTTAGAAGCGTGGGCGTAGAGAGTGGAGAAAGCAGAGCGGCTGGCGGAGGGTAGGACAAAGGCTATTCTTTTCAAGAGTTTAGAAATGTTCTTTTGGGAGCAACATAGTAAAAGAAAAATACCCCAGGCTTTGCAGCCAGCAGAGTTAAACTGAATTTCTGGATCCTTGGCTTGTGAGCTAAGGGGGGTCTTTGGGATAGTCATTTAGCTCCTCTGCCCCAGTTTTCTAGTCTGTAAAATGGAGAGAATTATATTATATCACTTAGTAGCAAAAAACAGAACACTCTACTCAACTTACTTTTAACAATACTGGAGTATTTCCAGGCAAGATGGCTCCTGGCACTCCCAACTACATAGCCCAATAGTAGATAAGAAGGCATAGTTGGGGCTCAAAACGCATATAAATATATCTAAGGACCTCAGTGGAAAAATAATAAAAGTGTCCCAGGTGCTGAGGAAAGCAAGGGAAGCATTAGTAAATGGGGGAAAAAAAAAAGAAAGAAAGAAAAAGGGAAAGGGGAAGGGAAAGGAAAAGAAGGAAAAGAAAAAGAAAGAGCTGAAGATCAGTTCACTGCCTAACGCTTGGGCCTGGGTGGGAGTTGAGGCCACAAATGTATAAGACAGAGGAGAAAGGTTCAAAGTGCAGCTTCTTAACCAGGGTCTCCATCAATTTCTTCTTACTTGGTGATTAAATCCATGATATGAGACAGTGTGGAACTGGGGCCTAAGGGTCTAGGGAGAGGACATACAGAATTTGTGAAATGGTATGCAGCTAACAAGGTAGCCTCAAACTACAAAAAGCAAAAACGGATGCAATTAGAAGGAAACGTTGATTAATTAAAAAGAAACCTGAGATATTTTAATATATCAGAAATGATTGGTTGAACTGACCCCTGGTTGTTAAGAGTAAAGAAAATAGGAAGAGAAAATAAAACTTTGTTCTAATAGATATAAAGACAATCCTACAACTTCCAAATGCAGAATATATGTTATTTCCAAGTACATATAGGGTATTTATAAAAATTTATTATATATATGTCACAAACGTATTATCTACAAATTTCAAATAACTAGTATCATATCATAATGGTTTTCCAGTTAAAAGTGATTAAAGTAGAAATCAACAGAAAAGAATAAAAGTGGACAAACACAAATAGGGAAACTTAGGTACTTCCAAATAATTCATGGTAAAAGAGTTTTCTATGGCTGCTATAATAGATTATCACAAAGTTGGTGGCTTAACACTAAAAGAAATATATTTTCTCACTTCTTTAGACCAGAAGTCTAAAATCAGTATCACCAGACTGAAGCCAAAGTGTTTCCAGGGCCACACTCCTTTTGAGAGTGCTACGGGAGAATTTGTTCCTTGCATCTTCTAGTTTCTTGGGGGGCCCCAGAAGTTCTAAGGCTTGTGGCTATATCACTCCAACTCAGCCTCTATGATCATATGTCTCCTCCTCCTGGGTCAGGATGAAATCTCTCTCTGCCCCTATCCTATAAGGATATATGTGATTATATTTAATCAGATATCCAGGATAATCTCTCCATATTAAGATGCTTGAGCCAGTCATACCTGCAAAGTCTTCTCCCCTCACCCAATAAAGTAATATTCCCAGGTTTCAGGGATTAGGACATGGGTATATTCCAAAGGGAGGTGAGTATTACTCAGCCTACCATACGAGTGAAAGAGAAAAATCACAGTGACAACTGTGAATGACAATACAAGTCATATATAAAGCCTTGTAGGATGCAGCAAAAATCATACCTAGAGGAAAATTTGTAGCCTAAAATACAGAAACATTTTTTAAAGAAAAAAAAACATTTAAAATAAACTACTTGACTGAACTCAAGAAGTTGAATCAGGAATCGCAATAGTACCCTCCCAAAGCAACAGATGCACACAGTATTATTGGTGAGTTTTTGGAAACTTTGAGTAACAAATATTCCCCATGTTATACAAATCGCTTCTGAGTCTAGCTCTAAAAGGGTCAGCTACCCACATAATTTTATCAAGCTAATAGAACTTTGATATGGAAACTGGACAAAACAGTACAAGGCAAGTATAAACCAATCTCATTTATCATCATGAATGCAAAAATCCTAACAATATGGCAAATTGAATTCAGTAGTGATTAAAAAACATACAATGACAAAGTAAGTTTTGTCTCACTAATTACAGGGTTGGCTCAGTACTAGAAAATTCCTCAATGCAATACATCTCATTAACAGATTAAAGGAGAAAAATCAGGGGTGCCTGGGTGGCTCAGTCAGTTAAGCGTCCGACTTCGGCCCTGGTCATGATCTCGCGGTTTGTGAGTTTGACCTTACATCAGGCTCTGTGCTGACAGCTCAGAACCTGGAACCTGCTTCACATTCTGTGTCTCTTGTCTCTCTCTGCCCTCACCGGCTCATGCTGTCTCTCTCTCTCTCTCTCAAAAATAAATAAACATTAAAAAATAATTTTAAAGGAGAAAAACCATATGATCCTCTCAATAGATGTCCCAAGAGCATAAGATAGAAGTCCTCCCACATTCGTAACTAAGAACTAAAAACAGCACAGGACAACTGGAAAGAAGCCTCCGTAAGCTGATAAATAGTATCCATCGATCACTGAAAGTCAGCATCATATTTACTAAGGAGAGTTTAGAAGTTTACCTGTTAGATGGAAGAGAAACTTTGCCTGCAATTCACTGTTATCTTGTTTAGCATGTTTGGGTTTGGGTGGCCTATGCGTGTTTGGTTTTCTTCACACTCTTAGGTAAGCATACATGTTTGGTACTGGTATGGTAGCATGGCCTGTAGTAGGCTACTCGTTTGCTACAAAATCCACTCTCCTCTTCCTCCATTGTTGGCGAGTCTCAGGTAGGCATGTGCCCATCTGGCCAGCCAGTAGCCCCTCACTTCCTGTGTCATGCTCTGTGGCCATGTGACTAAGTTCTCTCCAGTAGAATGTAAGAAGAAGGGATGTGTACTACATAGGGGTCCCCACTGAAAAGCGTATCCCTTCCGAGCTTGCTTTGTCTCCCCTCTAGCTGGCATTTGGAAGTGGCAGTGATGTAGCTTCAAGTGTGCAGGTGGTGACAGTGCTGGGGATGAAAGAGTTACAGGAAGGAGGAAAGCAGTTTCCCAGAAGGACCTTGCAGAACAGAGCTGTCCCTCCCGCCTGGGCTGCTCCTATTGGAGTGAGTGATGGAGTGACAAAGAAATGAAACTGTGTATTCTTGAGACACTGAAGCTTTGTGTCTCTTTGTTACAGCAGCTTGGCCTTGCCATCCCTACAACATGGAAATAACAAATAACTATCTGCGTGGCCATGGGGACATTGGACCCCATGGTGCTGCAAAAGAGCTTCCACAGCATCTTTAACATTGGGTTTCTGAAAAATATGTGGAAGGAAATATGTCAGTTTTAAAGTGCTGGGTTGTAAATATACTGATGCTTGTTATATAATTTTCTATTCTTTTCTGCAGGTTTAAGATATGAAATAAGAGTGAAAGACCAAAAAAAAAAAATGATAAAGGGAATTCACTGGCTACAGATACATTCTGACTTTAGGATAATCTCAATTCTGCCACCCAATAAGGTGGCCAAGAATTGTTTCATCGTTAACTTTGTTCCACCTTTCTCTGGATGTTGGCTTCTCCTTAAAATGCCCTTCTTGATCTCAAGAGAGCTATTAGCATCTTCTGGAATTCATGCAGCCTCCTTCATTACAAACAGAGAAGACCATCTTTGCCCCCAAGTAGGGAAAACATTGCTTCATCAAACATTGAATAAGCTTTTAGTCTTTTCCAAGTATTCAGGACACAGAAATGACTTAGACATGAGTCCTTCTACGGAAAAGCTCAGTCATCCTAGATATTCACAAATATTTGTTTTTCTCTCTGATTCAAGATTGTTTTTAAAAATTCTCATCGTCTACAAATCATGATGTGTGTCGACCTGGCACCCATTCTTCCTTACGTAGGTTCCTTGTCCACGAACATGAGATGTTCACATCTTTTTTTCCAGTTTTATTGAGACGTAGTTGACCTGTGGCACTGTATAAGTTTACAGGTGTATGGCATGATGACTTATATATATTGCAAAATGAATACCACAGTCAGTTTAGTTACCAACCATCACCTCATATAGCTACGAAAAAATTTTGTTTTCCTTGTGATGTGAACTCTTAGGATTTACTTTCTTAGTAACTTTCCAATATGCCATACAGCGTGTTAGCCATGGTCACCATATTGTGAATTACATCCCCACTATTTATTTGTCTTATAACTGGAGGTTTGTACCTTTTGACCACCTTCCTACATCTTTCCCCAAACTACCTGTTGCTTCTGGTTACCACAAATATTTATACACCCAATATCAGACCACCTGGATCTATAACACAGATACCAACAGAGCAAAAACAGTGATTCACGCTTTACTCATTGTTTCTGCCGCAAAACCCTTTCATTTCCTTTTCCCTAGGAGAAGTTTTAATATTGCTTCGTAAACCCCTCAGGACATCTTTCTGAGGAGTATCAAGGAATGAGGCTCATGGTTAAGTTAGTGACTGGGACGATTTTTCCCTAGCTATGATGTCATTGCTTAAGAGTTAGCCTTGCTGGATGTCACATCCAAGCAAGTTCATTGTTCCCTCCTTTGTGTTCCTATAGAACTCTGTTTATACTATCAGTATAATACTTGGATGTATATACACAACTATAATATGGCAGGATTTCTCTTACACTGAACCCACTGCTTTTCTTAATGTTTATTTCTTTACTTTGAGAAAGAGCGAGAGAGAGAGAGACAGAGACAGAGACAGACAGAGAGAGAGAATCCCAAGCAGGCTCTGGTTGTCAGTGGAGAGCCCATCATGGGGCACAATCTCACAACCGTGAGATCATGACCTGAGCTGAAATCAAGAGTCAGGTGCTAAACTGACTGAGCCACCCAGGCGCCTCTCACGGGCCCTGTTCCTTGAGGATAGGACTTTCGATTATTTGGCTTTGAGTGTCAGTCTTCTGGATCGTAATAGAGACTTGTGGGAGAGGATGCTGATTGCCCATCTAATTTCTCCTTCCTCAACAACAGAGTCATGATGGGAATGTCATCGTGTTTAGTGAACAAACTGTTTCCCTTCCTCCCTTCCACATAAAAGTGGTCAATGTGCAAGTGGATATTTTTGGATGGACATCTAGGAAAATTCTTCTTTAAAGAGGTTTACTCAACTGGGAGGCAAGCAGCCCTTTTCCCCCTCTTCCTTTCTTTGTCCTGGTCAGAATTTGATGTGACAGTTGAAGCTCCAGCAGCCAACTTGTGAGTATGAGTCAGCCTTGAAGATACAAGGTGTGTGCTGAGGGTAATGGGAAGAAACAGAGGAAAAGAGCAGAAAGATAGGACAGGCATGTGGACCCCATAGTATTTCTAGGTTAGCTACCCTTGTACTTCTTTTTTTTTTTTTTTTTTGAAATTTTACTTTTAAGTGCTCTCCACACCCAACATGGGGCTTGAACTCACAACCCCAAGATCAAAAGTCCCATGTTCTACTGACTGACCCAGCCAGGTACCCCATACCCTTAGACTTTTTTAATGTGAGAGACAAACACACCTTTATCATTTTTAAGCCTTTATCATTTTAAACCACTGTCATTTAGGTTTCTATTACTAGTAGCTGAACTTCATCCTAACTGATATAATGCTTGATTTATGTTTACAATTAAAGTAAAGAAAAGAAGTATAATGTCCAGAACAACTTAGTACAGGCAACCTAAGCCAAAGGTAGCAAATCATCAGGCTGCAGGCTGAATCCAAAGACAAGTCAGGTTTGTTTTTTTTTAAGTGCATTAACTGCCAACATCAGAAAGCTGGGGTAATTTCATACAAACACTGGGATTTTTTTCTCCTTTAAAATCAGGAAGGTTTAGCAACAGCGCCCACACTCCCGCCTGGCATCAGCTGATGAATGGTGGCTGCCCCCTTGCTGTGGGGCCAGGGGTCTCCACACCTACGGTACCTCCACTCGCATGGCTCCTCTTGTTTATAGGAGCTACTCAGCCCCTTCAGGCGATTAAGTGTGTCACCCCAGATCTGAGCTAATGTCGTTTCAATCTACACTTTTAGCAGTACTTTTTCAGAGCCTTTAATCTGCTCTCGTCAAAGGCACCCTGTATCAGTAGGTACCTTTACTTTGCATGAACAGAGCCTACATGAAGTCTGGCAGCGGGCAATCCTTCCGTTATGCAGATGAAAGGCCAGCATTATATTTGATAAATCACATTGCTTCTAGAGCTCATATTGGCTAGGTTAGTGCAAAGCTTGTCGTGAATAATGATCTATCCATCTATCTGTCATCTACCTATTGACTTCTTTTTTATAGAATAAAGAGGACAGAAGGAAGTGGAATAGGAAGGGAAAGAGGAGGGGAAGGTAAAAAATAGAAGAAGAAAGAAGGAAGAGAGGAAGCAATCACCAGGAAGTAACCAACCAGGTGGAGAGGAGACCCTAAGCCAGGTCACAGAGGCTCCTTTGATGGTTAGGCCAAGAGGAAGGAAAAACACACAGAACACAAATGGCCATCCCCAAACAGCTGTATCCCTCTGAAGTGAGCAGCGGCACCTCCAGGGACTCTTTCCACAGGTGTTTATTGAATATGTGTCAAACACTTACCCAGGTGACGAGATAGATCAGGGAACAAATATGAGCCACTCTGGCCATGTCTCACTTAAGTCCCCTGGGACAGAACTGACAATAATCTCACCAGCAGATACACTTGTGATGTCTGATGGGGTTAAACCTATTCTCTGTGAATCTGATGTCATATCAATATTAACTAAGCAGAATGTAAGAAAAATGATCCCTCCAGTTTGTTGCAGTCTGAACCATCTGGCAATGCAGTGTAAGGGCAGAGTCCTTTGCACTTAAATGTCAGCATCTACTGGACCACTTCCTTATACCATACACAAAAGTAAATTCAAAATGGATGAAAGACCTAAATGTGAGACAGGAAACCATTAAAATCCTAGAGGAGAAAACAGGCAGCAGCCTCTTTGACCTTGGCCACAGCAACTACTTACTTGGCATGTCTCTAGAGCCAAGGGAAATAAAAGAAAGAAAAGCAAAAATGAACCATTGGGACCTCATTGACATAAAAAGCTTCTGCACAGTGAAGGAAACAATCAATGAAACTGAAAGGCAATCGGTGGAATGGGAGAAGATATTTGCAAAAGACGTATCTCAGGGTTAGTATCAAAAATCTATAAAGAAGTTACCAAACTCAATACCCAAAAGACAAATAATTCAGTGAAGAAACGAGCAGAAGACATGAATAGACACTTTTCTAAAGAATACATTCAGATGGCTAACAGACACATGAAAAGATGCTCAACATCACTCATAATCAGGGAAACACAAATCAAAACCACAATGAGATACCACCTCACACCTGTCAGAATGGCTAAAGTTAACAACACAGGCAACAACAGATGTTGGCAAGGATGTGGAGAAGGAGGAAACGTTTTGCACTGTTGGTGGGAATGAAAACTGGTGCAGCCACTCTGGAAAACAGTATGGAGGTTCCTCAAAAAGTTAAAAATAGGGGCACCTGGTGGCTCAGTCGGTTAGCATCTGACTTCGGCTCAGGTCATGATCTCGCGGTTTGTGAGTTCGAGTCCGGAGTTGGGTTCTGGGCTGACAGCTCAGAGCCTGGAGCCTGCTTCGGATTCTGTGTCTCCCTCTCTCTGCCCCTCCCCCACTCGCGTTCTGTCTCTCTCTGCCTCTCAACAATAAAGAAAATTAATTAAACATTTTTAAAAAGAATTAAAAATAGAACTACCCTAAGACCCAGTAATTGCACTACTAGGTATTTATCCAAAGGATACAAAAATGCTGATTCGAAAGGGACACACGCACCCCAATGTTTAGAGCAGTGCTACCAACAATAGCCACGTTGTAGAAAGAGCCCAAATGTCCACCAACGGATGAACGGATAAAGAAAATGTGGTATATATATACAATGGAATACTACTCAGCAATGACAAAGAATGAAATCTTACCATTTGTAACAATGTGGATAGAACTAGCGGGAATTATGCTAAGAGAAACAAGTCCATTAGAGAAAGACAAATATCATGATTTCACTCGTATATGGAATTTCAGAAACAACAGATGAACATAGGGGAAGGGAAAGAAATAGAAGACAAAAATAGAGAGGGAGGCAAACTATAAGGGAATCTTGAATACAGAGAAGAAATTGAGGGTTGCTGGGCTGGGGGAGATGGGTTAAATGGATGTTGGGCATTAAGGAAGGCACTTTTCGGGATGAGCGCTGGGTGTCCTATGTAAGAGATGAGTCACTGGGTCCTAGTCCTTAAACCAAGACTACACTATATGTTAACTAACTTGAATTTAAATAACTAAACAAAATGTCAGCATCTAGGCAAAACTAAGAACGTTATAGACAAATACAAGCTTTGGACGCAGGGATTGAGGTAGCAGATTGTGTCAACACTCCAACCTTAAAACCCAATCATGTGTTGTTTTCTGCCTCCCCTTTTGCAATATCCCCTTTCTTCATAGAACTCTCTAGAATCATTAAGAGTTGACTCCATGGTGTGAGAGACTTGAGCAGTAAGTAAAAGATTTTCCACATAGTCTTGCAATGGAATAACCAAAATGACCTATTAAGTAAGTGATTACCTCTCTCCATGCATTTCTCATCATTTCCTAGGTCTTTGGATAAAAAACGTATTTTAAGAAATGTATATTTAAGACACCGGGGTACTGGGAGAAAGGGTATGGCGTGTGTGAATGCTCAATGTAATAACCATTCAAGCGCACAGATGTTTAAAAGAGCGTGACAGTCACATCTGAGCCACCCAGAACATTGCCGCAATGAACACAAGAGAAACAGAGAATCAGAGAGGGCAGAAACTCCATTTAAGGTCAAAAAGGGCAAAGAGAACATATTTTAGGATAAAAACAAATATCCAGTCTTCTGTTCATCTTTGCACGACTTGCTATTTCAGCCACAGTGGGAAAGTTTTAAACCACTTATGTGGCAGTCTTTGGTCAGTAATGAACTTCATGTTCACAAGGGAAATCTTTTTTCCCAACCTGAGTCTTTATAACCCCAGGTCATGATAACTCATTTTTTTTTTAAGCAAGGTCAGTTTCAAAAGCATATGGGATTCAATCTGTGTTTCTTTAAAATATGGGACATACACCAAAGCCAGAATTTTATATTTCTCCTTAACACATGAAAACTAAATGCATAAAAAGTTTGACCTTGTAAAGGGCAATCTCTTTTGAGTTATGGATGAGGAAAAAGAATTAAGAAAAAAAAAAAACCCTGAAACACAGTAAAGAAAAAAAATTCCTCCACACAGTCTCATTTTTCAAAGTGCTGAAATTTCCAAACAGTTTGATGATTTATCTGCAAGCTTTCTCCCTAACAAAGATTTTTCTTCTAGCTTGAAACCATACCCAAAGAATTCCAGGCTTAAAGGAGATCACTGTCTCCCTTTTCTCTCTCTCTCTCTCCTTGTGTGTATGTGTGTGCATGTGTATGTGTGTGTGTGTGTTTACTTGAGAGGGTTCAAGAATTCTGCCATCAAAGACAAGTCAGTGGTACTCCCCTCAAGACTAAGTGACATTATTTTGGGGAGCAATCTTGTCATTTTTAGTAAGACCTGTACCCGGGCTCAGAATGTCACCTCAACAAAGATGATCCACCTGCCTTGGGCTCAGTCCAAATTCCCCATCAGTGACAATGGTCTGCTTAAGTCCTTGCTTCTTCATGGTCGTATTGAATTTCTCCACACAAGAGACAGGTAGTGCAACGGAGAGAAGAAAGAATCCCTTATGTGAGCTGGGAGTTTTTCCTTATTTCAAACTCGATGGGAAGCCAAAGTCCCAGGCCACAGCTCGAGAGAGGTTTTATCTTGCTCCTGCAGGCAGCAAGTTTCAATAAACCATTCATTTGCCCTTCTTAGAGGGGAAACTCATTTAAATTTGCATGTGTTTCAGGTCCCCCAGACAAAAGCTGGACCTGGAAAGAAAGGAACATATTTTGGGAGGCTCCCATGAACTCTCTGGGGCCACAAGTCGCTCTTCAGGAAATGATTGTTCCCTGGACAGTAGCCAAAGGCACGGCTTCCGAGTGTCCAACAGCTCCCTAGGGTGGAAGTTGGGGAGAGGGCAAACTGAGAGAACTGGATTACTGTGCATCTGAGGAGACTCAGTCATGTGGGGGTCAGAGCACGTGAGGGAGGGACAGAATGCCTTTCTGGGACAGAGTGTGAATTCAGGAGCTCGACTTCCACGGGCGAGATCTGCGCCTGCTCTCACGTAACAAGAAAGGAGCTGGGTGTTTCTAAGAGCGCGCCCTCGCTTATACTCTTCGTTGGCATATGTGTGCTCTACTTTCCCTGGGCACTATAATTTAGATTTCAGTTCAGAAAATTAAAAGGAACTGACAGTGCCCCGCCAACATTTTTCAGATTTCTTCCATTACGGACACTGATTTCTTGTGATGAAAGAAAATGTCGTCTCTGAGGAGCTCTGGGAACTTTTGCAGTGTGCGCACCAGGTCTGAAAATGCAGAGTGGAGCCTGACACAGAACGTGTGGAGTGCTTTTGCCGGAGCAAGCAATGGCTTTGGGGGGTGGTGGCACCTCTGTTTCAATCACTGTCTGTCACCCCCTTCCTTTTTCTTTACCTGTACTTGTACCCAATTTTCATTTTATTTAAAATGAAAATTGGCAAGGGGCGCCTGGGTGGCTCAGTCGGTTAAGCACCTCACGTCAGCTCAGGTCATGTCACGATCTCACGGTTCGTGAGTTCAAGCCCCACAATGGGCTCTTGCTGACAGCTCAGAGCACAGAGACTACTTTGAATTCTGGGTCTCCTTCTCTCTCTACCCTTCCCCTGCTGGTTCTCTCTCTCTCTCCCTCTCTCTCTCTAAAATAAATAAACATTTAATATAAAAAAATAAAATAAAATAAAATAAAATAAAGTAAAAATTGGCAATATGGTCACCTTTACATCAGCAATGGTAAGAAACTAACGGTCCCGGGAATAGCCTTCAACTGATGACTACCCGGAGTTGGTGTATAAATACCCCAGCTCCCCTGTCCCTCAGATGGAGCTTCTGCACTGGTTCCCAGAGTTTCTTCATTGGAAGATGATTTAATAACACCCCTTCCTGTGTTAATTCCCCTCTCCCCTTCCAGTGTAGTCTGCTCTCCCTCCTAAATTAACTGCTTGCACTTGAACCTTTATCCCTGCACCAGGGATATCCCCCTTTATCCTCCCTGCTGGAGGGACCTAGAGTAAAAGCCATGTATTCTGGGTACTGAAATGTTGGCATGAACCATCAGGTAATGGCCATGCAGCCGGGTTCTCTCACCTGACAACACCTGATGCATTGTCTTCACAAATTACCTGAATTGCATGGCTTTGCTGAGCACAAGCTGATCGAGATTTTGTAACAAGAACTTTAGCATTTTACTAGAATTTAACTTGAGCAGAAACAAGAAAACAATTCTGTGATACAGGGAGGTCGAAATGAGAGTTTCTTCTCATTAAGGAATTGGCGAGAAGAAACACGAAGCTAAGTGAGCCGCGTCTGCACCTGCTTCGGCAGGTGGATTATTGTTCCTCTTGTTTTATGCTGTTCACCTCTCCTCTTCAGAGTATCTCCCATGTTCCTGCCCTGCTCTGGGGGTTCCCATTCCTTGTTTCGGGATCTGCAACAACCCTCATCACCCCCGGTGGCAGCTGTTGGTGTTACCAGCTGCGGGAACACCAAGCCCACTTGACGGGCAATATATTGACTCATGCATTTAATATTATTCTTTGATGCTATTTACAAATACCTTGTGCCATGTTTTTCAAGAGTTATTTTTAATCCTCCCAGTACCCTGGGAGGTTATGACTTGCGTGCTCACCCACTCCTCTCCCCTCCCAAAGTCATCTCTGGGAAGGTGAGGTTCTTGCTGAGGACATTGAAGAGTCATTGAAGCATTGTTCAAAACCAAGAGAGTGACGCGATTAAGGAACCAGGAGAAAACCCATCCCTTAGAGGCAGAGACTAATTTCCGAATCACCGATGTCATTAAGCCATCCTGGCAATAAGTGCTACAGAGAAGGTAAGGGGCATTGACCAGAGACAAAATGCAAATGCATCTTTTCAGAAAACATGTGGTTATTTCAAGGATAGCAAATTAATCAGCAGTCGCTGCTGATAATAATAATTACCATTTTTTGAATAGCCACTTTGTGCTGGGAACTATACTAGATATTTTCTTAGGTTGTCTCTAACCCATGTCTCTTCCCAACACCAACCCTGAAAGAAAAATATTTCCTCCCTCCATCCTTCCCTTCTCTCACTTTCTCTCCTTCCTTCCTTCCCTTTTCCTCCTCCTTATTCCTCTTCCCTTCCCCCTCCTCCTCCTCCTTCTGTATTTCCTTCCTTTTCCTTCCCCTCTTCTGTCGCCCTCCCCCTTCTCTTTTTCTTTCTTTCTCCTCCTCTCTCCCTCTCCCTGTCTCTTCCCTCAACTTTGTCTGTCTTTCTTTCTTTCTTTCTTCCTATCTTTCTTTCTTTCTTTCTTCCTTTCTTTCCGTCTTTCTCTTTTCACAGCTGAAATTACCAAGATGCCAAGAAGTTAGGTTATTTGATCAAGGTCACAGCTACAGTATAACAAAACTGCGATTTGAGCCCAGATTTGTCTGATTCCAAAACCCATATGCTCTTGTATTCCTTGGAAGATATAAAACTTTGTAGCTTTTAATATATATATATATATATATATATATATATATATATATATGTAGTATGTATGTATGTCTGGAAAATGCTTTTAAGAAGATGGCCATCTAAGCACAGACTTTTCTAAAATAGAAAGTCGGAGAAATTCTTTAATGACGGACTATGAAAACACAAATTAGTAGCATTCCTGCCCTGGAACTTCTGGATAATGAATTGCAATAGTTATTGAGGACTTACTGTGACAATGGACCCTTAAAAAGTAGATATTTTCTCTTCTTTTATGGGCCACTTATAAATTCACCCACTAAACAAATATTTACCGGACACATACTCTCATAATAATTGATTAGTGTCTTGCATCTGAAATCCTCTGAGATGAACCTCCAAGCAAGTATTTGAAACAGAGAGCTAGTCGTTTCTGGAAGGTGTATAGCTTTAAAAGCATGTAGCCACAGGAGAAGTACTTGGCTGGGAATTTTGTTCCTTGCCATCACAGTCTGGACTGGGAGGCCCAACTGAGGGCTGTACAAATACAAGTCAGTTTCAATGTTTCTAGTTACTGCTATTCACTCTTCTTTGTCGAGCCACCATCTGTAGGCCAGCCAGGAAGAGAGATAGCCGAGGTATCTAGTCACTGTTTAGTCATTTATATTTTAAGACTTGGCCCAGTCCAGTTTAAATTCTGAAACTCAGAGTTTCCTTCCAATTAGCACAGACAAGGGCTGATAGCAGCTTGTGACAGACAAGGAGCAAGAGCTTCTCTCTGTCTCTCTGTGTCTCTCTCTGCCCTCCTCCCCTTTCTCCCTTTCTCCCTCTCTCCCTCTTTTCCCTCATCGTCCTCTCTCTCAGCCCTGCGTTCCCTCAACACTGACCCCACCAAGAGAGCTTCTGTTTTCATTCTTTCCCTCCCCTTTGATTTGTCTGTTGCAGACAGTGCCTGGATCTCCTTTCTGAGGCTCCGAGACTCAAGGCTGAATGGTGGAAAGGTCTGCAGGGGAGGAAAACAAAGAAACAAAACAAAGCAGACGGCTGGGAACAAAAGTCACTGGAGGGTATTTCAAAACCTCAATACCCTTTGTGCTTGTTTTTTCCATGTTTTCTCCTGTATCGTTCAACTTCAGGAGCCTATTGTTTTTCAACCACATTCCCCCAGCAAAGCGTCTGCACTCATTGGACGTTTGTTGAATGAAGAAAATTCAGTGTGGAAGCATCAGTGTGGACCTGGGTCTTGATGAAACTGTATGACAAAGGGGAAAAAGACAAATGAACGGGACAGAACTTCCTGGCTTCAGTTACAGGGTACTGGGCACGAGCGGTGCACCAGGTGCGTACTGAAAAATAAGCGTTCTGTGTCCTAATTTGCTCATAGGCTAGTGGGGAGACAGAGCCACGAATCATAGTGTCACTGTTTAGCCCAAATTCTACAATAGAGACAAGCACAAAGTTGTAATAATGAGGTGGAGACTCTCAGGTACCAGACTTTGTGATCAAGCGTAGAAGTTCCTCTTTCTCCAGAGAGAACTCCAGAATTTCCTCTGGGAGCTGCAAGCGGGAGGCCTTCTCCCCAGTCACAGTGCAGGTGAGGAAAGCTGTCAAGGGTACCGTCCTCAGCATCCACATGGAAGGAACTAAGGAAACGAGTAGTTTTCTCTATCTAGAAAGCTCTACTGAACAGCTGGGCTTGTATCCGTTTGCAAGGTTGCTCTACAATGCCCTGGGCACATTTAGAAACACTGTATAAAAACGGTTCTCTATTGGGTAACGTACATACCCAATAGAGAACCGTTTTTATCATTGGAATAATTTGGTTTTTCGGGGCAGGAGGTTAAGTTGGAATTAATGAAATCAAGCAGTTTTGCTTTGACTTACTGCTTACTCTTTATACCAACTGATGTTCTGCTGAGGAAGGAATGAGTTGATGAAACTAGGAATAGCTGTTGCTTAACAAATCCTGTAGTGTCAATGCTTTCTCTCTTCTAAGACGCAGCAACAAAACAGGAATAAAACTTGGGTGTCAGCATAAAAGGCTCCTAGGTCAGTGCTGCCGATAGAGAAGCTACTAGCTATGTGTGGCTTCTGAGCACTTGAAATGTGGCTAGCCTGAATTCAGGTGTGCGGCGAGTGTAAAACCACGCTGGGTTTCAAAGACACAGTTCCACACACACACACACACACACACACACACACACACACAGCAAAATATCTCCTTAATAATCTCCAATGTTGATTACATGTTGAAATGATATTTTGGATACATGGTTAAAGCAATATATCACTAAATTAATTTCCCGTTTCTTTTTCCTGTTTTTAAAGGTGGCTACGAGAAAAGATAAAGTTACAAATGTGTAGTTTGTACTATTATCTGTTTTTCCATGCTACTGTAGACAGAGATGTTTGGAATACTCATTTATTTAGTTACTTAGTTAGTTACTACCAGGAATTGGGAAAGTTTTCTATCCCGAGCAACTGACCTGTTTTAAAAAAATTTTTTTAAACGTTTATTTATTTTTGAGACAGAGAGAGACAGAACTTAAATGAGGGAGAGTCAGAGGGAGGGAGACACAGAATCTGAAACGGGCTCCAGGCTCTGAGCTGTCAGCACAAGAGCCCGACATGGGGCTCAAACTCACCGACCATGACCTGAGCCAATGTGTTGACGCTTAACCAACTGAGCCACCCAGGCGCCCCACAACTGACCTATTTTAAAAGCAAGCCACAACCACATGGGAATATAAAAGAGGCTTCATTCCGTTTTCTTCGGTTTTGTTTATGAAAGACAAAGCTATCTAAAAATGTCACTCTCCACTGATTTTAAAATTAAGAACAGGGAACATAAATATCTTCTTTTTTTTTTAAGTTCAATAAAGGCTCAAAATCCACTTCAGTTTATGTGATGGCTGATGGGGCAGGGCAAACCATAAATGGTGAGAAAGGGGGCCTGGGGACCTGCCCCTGCCCCCCCCCCCCCCCGAAACTTGTCATTCCCTCCCAGTATGAATTTTATGCTCCTATGCCTAACAATCCTGAAGGAGAAAAGGTATGCCTGGGGCACAAGCAAATACCTTCTTGTGTCCTGTGCCGATTATCCATGCTAATTACGGTTATTCAGATGAATTACCCTAAACCACCTACAAGAGAGGCACCAGAGTCCCCTCCGTGGTCGGCCAGCCTCCTGGGGAGGACGAAAG
Organism: Acinonyx jubatus; assembly: GCF_027475565.1. Taxonomy (NCBI): domain Eukaryota; kingdom Metazoa; phylum Chordata; class Mammalia; order Carnivora; family Felidae; genus Acinonyx; species Acinonyx jubatus. The sequence continues at coordinate 65,751,897 of NC_069391.1, forward strand.
TCCTCCTCCTCGGAGCACAGAATGGACTCTTCCGTCAGGAGCAAAGTGAGGCTGGGGGAGGAGAAGGACCAGCTGCCAGGTGGGTTTGGTCTTGTGATGGCCTTTGTAGCTGCAGGCACTTCTACAAAAGGCAGGAACCCTAGAAACTGAAGCGCCCACCTGGGGCGTTCAGGGAAGACTGCAAGAGCGCTTGCTGGGGTTGAGTTCTCACTCTCCTGAGAGGGTCCTGGCCCCCAGCCTTGGAGAGAGGCCTCCTTGGGGAGTACGACACTCACACACTCCAGCTCAGAGCTGGAGAGATAGGTGTGGGTGTAGGCCTCTGATTTGGGTTTTCTTTCCCCGTTTGCAGGCTCAGCAGTGAGGGTCAGGGGCGCACCGGTGTCCCCTTTGCCTGGTGTCCCTTCGCCAGACGCTGCCAGCACGTCGCCACAGGTCCAGAAGCAATCGAGAAAAGCTCTTGTCCGAGGCTTTCCGCTCCCACTGCCAACTAGAGGCCGGAAAATGAATTCCAAAGCGTCTGCTTAAATTGCAACACTGTTACTGCTGCTATATATAAACAACGCTGTAATTCTAGGTATTCTACAAAGCGGAGCAAAACAAACGACCGCAAAAACAAATAAACAAAGAAATCATTGGCTTTGAGATGAAATTGATCCACATGGTTTTAGTTTAGCTCGAACTTCACTTTTCACAGCTGGACTCGCTGCAAGAGCGAGGGGCTGGGTAACTTTTCGGAGCCACACACGGGCTGGGATCCCATGTGCTCCTAGCGAGGACCCGTAGGCCCCTCTGTCTTCCCCAGTTGCCCCATGGGCTCTCTGAGGTGGTTTGGACCCGATGGGAGGGTGGGAGATTCCGGATCCCTGGGTCGAATCTGTGAGCATCATCGACTCCCTGCCCTGCAGGTCCCAGGCAGGACACCTGCTATTGTACCCAGGAGCTCAACTCATTTCAGGCGCTTCCACACTGAACTAACTTTCCATGGTCACCCTGCTTGCAATTCCGTTTCTAAGCGTAATGGACCGCGGCCCACAACATGCTACATATTTACTTTCCTGAATTTTCCTTGAGCATCCTGGGAATTATTCTCTTACCATATGAGTTAGATGCTTGAGCGGAGTCAATTGAATGGTGCCCAGACCTGTTCATGCCAGCTGTCCGTGTTATTATAACTACCTAATTTAATTAAATATAACAGAAATCAGTGAAAAATGAATTTAGAAAGAGAATTTTCTCTGTCAAAACTAGGGCAAATGCTTGGAACAGTTAGAGGAGAACTGTAAAGTTTAAGAATCTGAACAATCTGGAGGGACCCTGTGTGCTGATTGTTTCACTGGTTTTCATTTAACGCTTGCTCCCTTTAAGAAAAAATTAAAACTGGAAATGACACAATAGATATTATTGCTGTGGCCCACGTATGAAAGACAATGCAGAGTTCCGATCAATTGTCCTAATTCAGAGAATAATCTTTGGTCTTCTATGACATGTTGACTACTAAATATGGATGTAAATATACATTTTTGAGTTTGAATAAATTATGTAAAGCAGGCTTCACTTTTCAGTGAGTCCATGATCAGTGACTTTTTTTTTCAATGTTTTTTATTTATTTTTGAGAGAGAGAGAGAGAGAGAGAAACAGAGTACGAGCGGGGGAGGGGCAGAGAGAGAGCGAGACAGAATCCATGAAGCAGGCTCCAGGCTCTGAGCTGTCAGCACAGAGCCCAACAGGGGGCTCGAACCTGTGAACCACAAGATCATGACCTGAGCCGAAGTCAGACGCTTAACCAATGGAGCCACCCAGGCGCCCCAATAACTGACTTTTGTCATTGACCTGCCATGTGTATAAGAAGGCTGTATACTGTGACAGTAAGGAAGGGGGAAGGGTGTATGTGTATTTCAAAGAATGAAAGGTTAATTAATATCGTTTGGGACCGCCACATGACTAAAGCAACTATTTTTATTGCCAGAAACTTCAAGAAAGTGTTCTCCTGTACTTACTTCTTAGGCCTTTTAAAAACTGGCTACAGGGCACCTGGTTGGCTTAGTGGGTTAAGCAACCAAGTCTTGATATTGGCTCAGGTCATGATCTCACGGTTTGTGAGTTCAAGCCCTGTGTCGGGCTCTGTGCTGACCATGTGGAGCCTGTGTGGGATTTTCTCTCTCCCTCTCTCTCTCTCTCTGCCCTTTCCTTGCTTGTACTCTTTCTCTCTCAAAAAACAAAAACAAAACAAAAAACTTCAAAACAAAACAAAAAAAAAAGGCTGGTAACAGAACATAAGTTTTGCTCCACCAATAAAGTTCTTGTTTTCTTGTTCCTTTTTCTCAAGACCAGCCTATGTGCTTATAATATATAAGGCTTCTGCTAACTGCCAGAAGGCAGGGCAGCTCGCTTTCAGACAAACCCTTGTGCTATAGCGGCCAATAGAGTTTTCCTTCTCCTCCTTTTTTTTTTTTTTCTGGTGATCTTATTCTAGGACCCTTGACAAAAAAAAGTAATAAAAACATAAAAATGATTAGCTGATCAAATAGAATTGGAGCTCAGAGTCAGTATGGTCAGTTACGCTAACTTTCAATCCTGGAAGAGGTCCCTCACCTCTGTTAGAGGTATCCTGTACAGCATAGGGAAGTAATAATCCTAAGTCAGACAAAACTAGGCCCCCGTGATCCTTCAGCAAGATGCTGTACTTAAAAAAAATGTCCAACAACCTCCCAAAAGTATTTTGGAAGCCTTACAGACGTCTCTCTAACTCCACAGAATAGAAAACCCCCTCTCCTGTCTCCTCAGAGCTCCCCATTCATCACAACACGAAAACTGCCCACCTACCCCTCTGCCTTCTGACCACTCCCCATCAAGCAGCAGCACCCAACCCAGCCTCTCTGTTTCTCTTCCTCACCCCCTTTCCTAGCTCTGATTACGAATCTCTTGTTTTTTCAGCTTCCAGTAACTTCTTTCTCTTTCCGTTGTAAATCAAGCACGTCAAGATAGACACCTTTCAATATTCCTGCCACTAATCCACCCATTTCCCTGATCTATATAACAAGTCTTAGGTGCAGAAAAGTGGGAAAGGCTTTTTAATCCCGTTCAGTAACTGGTGTTGATTTCTGTGTGATTTACATGAACAGCATGGACTCTGTTATCTGTTAAACTTTCATCTCTAACTCTTGATAACAGTCAAACTAAAATTTTCTATGTGTGTGATCTAGAAGAAGCCACATAATCTCCCTGAGTGTGAGTTTCCTCAGCCTTACTACGGAAAATACCCCCCCGCAGACTGTAAGCATTAAATGAGATACTCAGTTGCAGAGGGCTTTACAATGTAAAAGCACTTTCTCAGATGGTAAGACCATGGGATGGCAAAGGCAGACCCCAAAGAGGAATTGTTGAAAGTCACGTTCTGGAATGTTGTCAGAAGGTGGGCCCATAGAATTGCATAAAACTGCCCAAGTTGAAGACGATAATTCAGCCTGAACTATTTTTCAAATGTTAGAGAATAAAATTCTTTTTTAAAGGTAAAATCATGACATTCACATAAATATAAAATGAATACATAGCTAAGATTTTCATGTAACCACTAATTAGTGAGGGAACCAGAAAGATACCATGACAATTTTATTTTATTTATTTATTTATTTATTTTTAATCTTTAACGTTTATTTTTGACACAGAGAGAGACAGAGCATGAACAGGGGAGGGGCAGAGAGAGAGGGAGACACAGAATCTGAAACAGGCTCCAGGCTCTGAGCTGTCAGCACAGAGCCCGACGCGGGGCTCGAACTCACGGACCGTGAGATCATGACCTGAGCCGAAGTTGGACGCTTAACCGACCAAGCCACCCAGGCGCCCCTACCATGACAATTTTAAAGGAAAATCTGAAGTGTGGACACATAGGACATTCAGGGATTAAACAAGGTGGACGTTAGAATGAGGTGGGAGCTACTGTCTTAGCAGCTATGTAATCAAACCAGAACCTAAGCCAGAGTCAATTCCTATAAATGTCTCAAAGTTAAGAAATCGAAACTTGAGAGTAGCCAATCACAAACAGCCAACTAGGCTTTCCCAAATAAGGCAACCGCTTAAGCTACAGCCAATCTAATAATTTGCTTTGCTTTGCCTCTGAGTCTTATCTATAAAAGCCTTTCCCTAGCTCCTGCCAGTGGGGCACCTCTAACTACTTTAGGTAGAATGGATGTTTGCTCATATAAACTCTTGTAAATTTTAATAAGCCTCAGTATATCTTTTAACAGTTCATAGGTGGTCAGGAATGACCAAAATAAATCTGCTTAATAGTTGCGAAACTGGCTTCCTCTGTGATGAGAAAGTGGGGAGATAAATGATTTCTGTATCCATTAGACACTCTACTGTCCGTTCTCATTATTTGCTGACTCCGTATTTGCGAATTCACCCAAGTGCTAAAATACTGAGTTAGAAAAGCCTGATTCAGACATGAGTTGGCGTGTCACTGGCCATTATTCAAAGGCTAATGACTCAACACTGTATATTAAAGAAGGTATGTTTAAACAGAAATATACATAAAACAAAGTTAAATATTAATTGGATGAAGAAAATGTCACCGGCGGTTTGCAGGAACATAATCCTGTCTTTTCCCTAAAAGGAAAGGTTCTGTATTCACTAATTCAGCGTTCATGCCAACTTTATAGACCATAACTACCGTGAATAATAAGACTTAAGTGTGTTTGTCCTCGGATAAGAATCATTTGTGTTAGCACAGGTATCTACAGTTCACAGAGTTTTAAAATAACAATAAAAGACATAGTAGCGTTCTCCAGGCAGGACACCCAATAATGTTTTCGCCCATTTCAAAAATCTTTCATGAGTTTTTCTGATACAGGAAAAATCTGTTGTTTCAGTTAGACAAAACAAACAGTGGTTGTCAGAATAAGAAATAAGTTCTTTTAAAATGTTCACTTGCTTACTAACAGCTAATCCTCTAGCATGTTAAAATAAGTGACCCCACTCATTGCATTCCCATTTGTATATATCAGTCACATGATAGCTTCTTCAGGAAATGATGAGACAATCGGAGTCATTGCAGGGGAAGGAGTGTTAAGAGAACGAAGGTAGGAAGGAGGTGGACACACAGGTTCTCTCACTCAAGCCTGGAACTTTTCAGCAAGCAGATGAGATTACAGTCATTTTGCAGAAGAGAAAATGTAAACTCTGATAAAGTTAAATATTGCTAAAAAGGACACAAATGGATAAAGGGATTCAACATGGTTCTAGATCCAAAACCAGGGCTCTCTCTACCACCCCTCCCACCCCCCAACACCCTCTGTGTTTTAGCAGCTTTTGGAAACCACTGCTCTCACCTTTCCCTCTGGTTGGTGATTGAGAATGCAAGGTGGATTCACAATCTCAGTGATCTATCTCAGTGCTTTCAGAGAGCTGTATTTATTTGTTGATTTATTTGCCTATAGTCTTAACTTTTTTTCTCCTGGAAAGAGCAAAGGAAAGGAGCATTGCCTGGCTTGGATCTGCAGAGGAAAACAGACTACAAGGTTACAGAATCTAAGATATGCTTAGAGAGGCAGCAGCTAAGCAAATTACTAATACTCTTGTGTGGTGAGATCTCCCACTCTTCTCCCTCCCCTTTCTGCCCCCTCTCTTTCTCCTCCCACTCCTCTCTTCTCCCCCTCCTCTGCCTCTCTGTTTAACTTCTGCATTTCCTATCTTGGTAATCTCAAGAAGCCAAGGTGAAGAAACAGTTTACACAACTGTCAGTTCTTTTGGCTTTTGGATTAGTGACAGGTGTTCAGCAGTTGATATAATTAGCCAGAAGTTACAGGGGCACCTGCATGGCTCAGTCGGTTAAGCATCCATCTGTGGCTCAGGTCACGATCTCACAGCTTGTGAGTTCGAGCCCCGGGTCAGGCTTTGCGCTGACAGCTCAGAGCCTGGAGCCTGCTTTAGACTCTGTGTCTCCTTCTCTCTCTGCCCCTCCCCCACTCATGCTCTGTCTCTCTCTTTCTCTCAAAAATAAATAATAAGACATTAAAAAAAAATTTTTTTTAAAGAGAAGTTACAACACCAATTTCTCAGTCTGTCAGCTCACCATTTTTAAATATCTGACTGTTTATTCTTGAAAACTGATCTTCCTTAAGTCTTTATAGCTCTGTGATAGATTGATGATAGATGATAGATACATAGATGGATGGATAGATAGATAGACAGAAAGAACAGAGATACAATATACCTACATAATATACCTACATAAATATGTAAGCCTAAGTAATATGCCAATGGATCCTGAAATTTGTCTAATCTTTATTTAGCATCATATACATAATATTAGAGGACTTTGTTTTGCTTCAATACTTCATATATAAGCAATATGCAAATAGGACGTAGTTTTAATCATCTCAGGAAGCACAACATGACAAGAAAATAATCCACAGTGCCCGAGTCCTCAAGGTGCCAGAAAAGCAATAATTCCATAAAGGAAACCACGGAAAGGGTCTATATTTGTGTTCTCTTCTGTACTTGAATTATTCTGTAGTTAGCATCCAAAGAAAAATCAACTGCATCTGCCAATACGTTGACAAGACACAACATGACACAAAGGCTTTTTATTTAGCTAAGCTGAAACCGATTTCCCAGAATTCCTTTCACTGTTTGGTTCTGGGTTCGTGTTGGCAACAAGAGAAATCTGCGTGTGATTTGGAAGGTGGTAGTGAAGCAATGGACATCACACGCACGAGGCTGATGCAGGGCATCAAGTGCCGCGCCCCCACGGGTGCTGATCTGCGGGTTTCTTTGGTGCCTAGAGGAAACAACCGGGTCTCATTTGCCCCATGTCCTGCTGACCTCCTTCTTCCACTTTGCTGTGGCCTGGGCCAGGTGCACATGCAGCTTAGGGGAGACGGCTGTCAGCTTCCTCTTGCAAGTCAACCACATCGTTGAAGTTGGAGGTGGGGAGAGAGAGTCAGCGTGGAATGTGTCTGTATGGATCCCAGTTTGCCCTTGTTCTTTCCTCTTGACATTCAGGTTTTCTTCCCAACTTCAAGCCCTGCTGACATGCAGAACCAGAGCAACATCCCCTTCGAGACTTTTCCACCAGCTCCTACCATCATGGATGATCTGGTCCATGTAATAAATCCCTTACTCCATATCACTCAGAGTGGCTCTGGCTCCCTGACCGCACCCTGTCAGGGAAAGAAAGAACTTCAAGTCAGGAGATTGGATTCTAGCCCGGGATTTACCACTGCCTAGCTGTGTTTTGACATATCACTTGACTTCTCTGTATCTCTGTTTTGTTAGATTAGATGAATATTAGTGGAAGCTCCAGCTCAAAGTTTAAGGTGGTTAACAAAACCATCACAGCATTTACAACTTGCTGAGACAGTCTTTTCCCTCAGAGATTTAGAATTAGTAAAAAGCTAGAAAATTGTTTTAGTCAAATGAGGCTAGGTATCTAAGATCCCTTTAAAAAAATTAACTTTGATGGGGCGCCTGGGTGGCACAGTCGGTTAAGCGTCCGACTTCAGCCAGGTCACGATCTCACGGTCCGTGAGTTCGAGGCCCGCATCAGGCTCTGGGCTGATGGCTCAGAGCCTGGAGCCTGTTTCCGATTCTGTGTATCCCTCTCTCTCTGCCCCTCCCCCGTTCATGCTCTGTCTCTCTCTGTCCCAAAAATAAATAAACGTGGAAAAAAAATTAAAAAAAAAATTAACTTTGTGCGGCGCCTGGGTTGCCCCGTCAGTTGGGCATCTGACCCTTGATTTGGGCTCAGGTCATGACCCCAGGGTCATGGGATCCTCCCCTGCATCGGGCTCCACACTGAGAGCGGAGTCTAAGATTCTTTCTCTCTCTCTCTGCTTCCTCCACCACTTGCACGCACTATCTCTCTAAAATAGAAGTATAAAAATAATAAAAATTAACTTTGTTTACTGATATTGGCATATGCTTTGGGTAATGTTTTAAAATACTCTTAATATGGAACAACTGTAATTATAATGTGCCATGTGATTAACTACAAAAATTCCTAGGGCATATGTGCTTATAAAATGGCCAAGAATATGGCTTGTCTTAAGGTTTGGGTTGTTCTGAATACCTGTTGATGTATGAATTGCACGAATCTGGGACTAGGGTACAGAACACATCAATGTTGAGTCAGCGGGGTCAGCAGAGAGTGTCCAGGAGTCATCTAATAGTCCTTCTTTCTTTGTACTGCCATTTTTTGATGGTTTTTCAGGACTTCATTCTCACCCAAGCCATCAGGAACAAACATTTCCTAACAGCTCTTACATTCTTCTGCATCACAGAGCAGAGATGACATACAAAGTTAGAGGAAAAAAGCAGATTGAAATGATGGTAGGGTGGACCAGGGGCTCTCTGACAACACTTTCTAATAGAGTGACAATGGGGTGACTTCTGTCACGGTCTCTCTCCTCCCGCAGTGAAAGGCAGCATGTTGAAAACATGGCAGTGAGACAACTGGATTCGTCGTCACCATCTCTGTGCCATGATACAGCATCAAAGACATAACGATGACAGTGATAAGAGCTACAGCAACAATACCACCCTGCATTTCCAAGGGGCCCATTCTGAGCTGCTTTTGTGCTCTTTCTGCCCCCCAGTTAATGACACAGATGTCTACAATCCAAATGCACCTGTGTTTAGAAACATAAGGTTCATTATGAGAACAGAGCACTGATCTCCTCTAGACCGTTCCTGGGTCATGAACAATGGCCACATACATAGCTGTGGAGCCAGCAGCCCCAGAATTAACTTCTTTGATGGCAGATGCATTCTTGGACTTCAAAATTCTACACCAGTGGGAGCAAATTAGAGGCTTAAGGGATTTATTTCTTATTACGTGAGGAATGCGTGCACATTGATTCTTTTCCACTAGTGATGGGTCAACAATAGCTTTCATTTAAAACACAAATATCTCATTTAACAGAAAGGACAAGAGGAGGGCAGGGAATAGTGTCTAGGTGACTCTACAAGGGTTTGGAGAAATTTGAGAAGGGGGAGGGATGTCTTCTGGGGGCGTGGTTTCTTACAAAGCAAGAATGAATTGCTTTTTATTTCCTAAACATTTAGTCCAAGAGTTGAGCAAACATTCTGGGTGCATCACATTTGTAGCAGACGCTAAGGCCATTCTTGAGGAACTATTAGTCTGCTAAAGAAGAAAAATTGCTTCCTCATCCATTTGCTCGTCTCTCATCCTTAGCTTAGCCTATAGCATCAGTTACTAGGGTGGCCTTTTGTGTCACCAGGAAATGTGGCCAATTTTAGTGGTTCCGTTTCCAACACAATACGTTGGCAAGATACAGACAACTCAGAAACTAGGCACAAAGCATAGCAAGTGGGAGGGCATGTAACCCAAGACACCTGGACTCAGTGTATTTCCTCATCAATTCCACAGATATTTATTGATTGTCTGCTAGATAGAAGGGCTGGTTTATATTCCCAGAGATCAGACACACAATCTACTAAATAAAGTAGAAAATACCAAGTAGTTATGAAGTGTGGGGAAGCAAATATAAAGGGTGATGTGACCCGATTCTATTTAAGCTGAAAGTCAAATGGCAGAAAGAAGCCAGACATAAAGAGATTGCAGGGAAAGGTATCCCAGGTTGAGGGAATTGATAGGTCAAAGGCTCTAACAGGGGAACCCATTTGGTCCTTCAATGACACCAAAGGAAGGGCACTGTGGCTGGAATAGGAGTTGGCATCAGAGAGATCATAAGATCTTGTGGGGTCTAGTAACCCTGAAATGGAATTTTATTTTTTTATTAAAAAAATTTTTTTTAATGTTTATTTATTTTTGAGAGACAGAGAGAAATAGAGTGCAAATGGGGGAGGAATGCAGAGTGCAAAAAGAGAGGGAGACACAGAATCTGAAGCAGGCTCCAGGTTCCGAACTCTCAGCACAGAGCCCGACACAGGGCTCGAACTCACGAGCTGAGAGATCATGACCTGAGCCGCAGTCGGACGTTCAACCTACTGACCCACCCAGGCGCCCCCTGAAATGGAATTTTAATTGAATTTATTTTAGTGTGGGTAAGAATCATCTAGGATGTTTGTTAAAACACAGATTGCTGGGACCCATCCCCAGAAATTCTTTAGAGAGATTGGGATGGGGCCCAAGAATCTGCATTTCTCCAAGATCCCAGATGACTCAAATGTTGCCTGCCCACTCATCCAGCTTGAAAAAACAGTTGTTTCAAGACACAATTTACATGCTATACAATTCACCCATTTAAAGTATAAAATCCATTTTTATCATATTAATCTGTGCAATAATCACCACGGTCAATTTTAGAAGATTTTCATCACCACAAAGAGAAACCCAGTATTCTTTAGCTATTAGTTCCCTCCCCCTCCCCATCTATCCCGCCCCACCTCTACGCAATCACTAGTGTACTCTTTATCTCTATAAATTTGCCTATCCTTGAACTTTTGTATCACCAGAATCATATATGTGGTTTCTTGTGAAACGAAGTGGATTGTTCCCACTTCCGCTGGCCATACTTTGATTGACCCTGGTCTAGAGGCATTTGGAGGCCACCCACACTGATTTACATATTTAAAAGACCATTCTGCTTGCTGTATGGAAAATGGGCTGCAGAAAGACAGCTGTGGCAACAGGGATGATGTCTAAGAGGCTACTGCCTTGTCAAAGCAAGAGACAATGGTGGCCTGAACTAAGGGGAATAGTTCTAGCAAAGGTGGAGAAGAATGGATGGATTAAGAATGTGTATAGGACGCAGAATCAATGGAGCTTATTGATGGATGATATATGAGGTACTGAGGGCAAGACAGAAATAAACATGGTACCCGGGTTTGGGACTTAAGCCACTGGCAAAATTATTGTGCTGTTAATTGAAATGAGAAAATTGATTTCCAAGATTTCTGGCATCCTACTGTTGCTGTAGCCATTGGAAAGATATTAGTACAAAGGCATAACTCCCAGAAATAAAGAAATTTTTTATCGAATGTCTACTAATTCTGTAGTTTTCCTACTACACCACCCAACTGGTTGTGAATGTTGCTTTAATTTGTGTTTGCTGTATTAAAGACTATTCAATTCTGCAATAAAAGACCAAAAAAAAAAATCAGTGGGATAGAAGTGTGGGCAAGCAGCTTATGAGGACTATATAGCATTCATGAGATGTATAAAATGCAGATAGGTTAGTAACGGGACACATGTTATATGTAGACAAAGTGTAGAAAGGGAAGATAAAACCATTAGACACGAAATATTCATGAGCTATATGAGACTTGGAATATTCACGATGCATTAATATATACAAGGCACTCAGTATTCATGCGGGTTTACAACAGCTACTCATTAGTGACATCTATTGTAGCCTCATACGTCCTTTCACCAAGGAAGATAAAATCCAAAGCTGTTTGTTAGGCTAACTGGCAAGCCATAGCTTCCATCTCTTCAACAGAGTGAACATGTGTCATTGGCTCCAGGCTCCTTTTATTCATTAGGCCCCCTTTACAGAAGCCTCTGCTCAGTCTTCATAGCATGGCTGTCGTGGAAAGGCAAAGAAGAAGAGACAGGAAGCGTAAACATCGTATAACAGAAGATTCTGGGAGTGTGATTCATCTACCCCAAACTACGAGTGTGTTAATTTCTTACCCTCTTTCTCCTTGCTTCTGGTTGTAGGTTTTATTTTATTTATTTATTTATTAAATATTTTTATTTATTTTTGAGACAGAGAGAGACAGAGCATGAGCAGGGGAGGGGCAGAGAGAGAGGGAGACACAGAATCCGAAGCAGGCTCCAGGCTCTGAGCCATCAGCCCAGAGCCCAACGCGGGGCTCGAACTCACGGAGTGCGAGATCGTGACCTGAGCTGAAGTCGGACGCTTAACTGACTTAGCCACCCAGGCGCCCCTATGTTATTTTTTTTAATTGAAGTATAGTTGACACAGTGTTACAGGCGCCCCCTGGCTGTAGGTTTTAAATTGATTTAATAAATTGTGTGACTCAAGACTGCTAATTTGATTTGTGAGCCTTTCCATTCTGTGACCCCTGAAATAGCCTGGTGATCTATTTAGATAGATTATATTTCCCATAAGAAGTTAGGAACTGTCATGTACCAGAGCCCAAGAGAGGAAGAAGGCCTTCTCCCAGGAATCCAGGGATTAGCATGGCTTGGATTTAATTCTCAGTGTATGAATGTTGTGTGTTGAACACCGATGCCAACTTTAAAGATTTTCTATTTCTCTGGTATTTACCCAGCAATACCCTCTTGTTTGGGGCCGGCCAATCAGAAATCAAATGCGTATATAATAACCGACTGCATGAATTATTCCATAAAGCACATCAATGAACCATCTACACAGAGGAGGTAGCTACAGGTTCAACATCTCCAGTGTGAAGTGAAGTGAAGAGTTTAACACGATGGTGAAAACTTACGGGTAAATGCTGAATTCAGGAAACAAAAACAACCTGGAAAATCAAACCTAGTTGAAAAGTTTAAAGTAAATGTCCAAGGATGACCTGGTTTTTACTGAGGCCCAATGTCCCAAGGATAAGAATGGCCTGAAGGGTTAAGGCTAACCTTGCAACCTGCTTTCCCTACCACCACCCTTCTTGTGGAATGTATTGATGAAATTTTACAGAATGCAAGACTTAGCCTTATTTCACATGCCCACAAAAACCTATAAAAAACACACAAACCAAAACATGTCCACTACAACAGATAAATACTAATAAACTGGTTCAAAATTATTTTGCAAAGGAAAAGAGGAAGTCAGAGAATTCAAGAAAGAAAAACAAAATGTTATCCTAGAGACAGGAGGCCTTTTGGCACTTAAAATAAAATTTTCCATTTGAAATGCTGCTCTCTCACTGTGGAATCTGAGAGCTGTCTAACACTTCTGAGCAGGGCCCAGGCTGGGAAGCAAGGAAAGGGAACAATTTTCCATTCAAAAGTCCCACCTTGCAAATCTATTTCCATTTCTTCATTTGGCACAGCCAATATTGGATCTGCCTCTTGGTTCCACATCCATCTGGGGGAATCATTTGGCAGAAAGAGAAGGATTAGCAAATGCTTCCCAAATTAGCTATATTACATTACCTTATACATGGCAATTTGTCCACGTTTTTAAGAAAAATAAAAGGGGAGCAGCAAAATAAAGACAGTTACTTATAACAGTGGCCGTGCTGACTTTTACTGATAAATAAGTTTCTTTGTGCTTTTACATATGTCACCTTACTATTTCATTTGTACCACCGCCCTGGTTGCAATGTAAAATGGGATTATGTATCTTGTTGGGAACGCATATGTGAGTGATTCTTGAATAGTGTTTTTATCTGGGAGAAGAGCTTATCCTGTCTGCTCATGTGTTTCTCTAGGGTCTGCTGAACTGTGGGCTGAGTACTCAGATGTCCCCTGACACAGGGCAGAGAGAGCCAACAGTACATTCAACTGACCATGATGCCACCACGTGTGTCTCAGCAGTCAGAGTGAATGGCATTAGGAAACAAGAGCCAACCACCCATGGCAGTCACTTTCCCCTCTAATGTTGCAAGTCAAGGTGTCTGAGCGCCAATACGTTGAGAAACAACAAGCTCCTTACTCCACAGTGGATGCAAGCTGGAGGCAACAGCATAAGCTTTGAATGAGGAGTTTGAGATTTCACTGCAAATCCTGCCTGGTCACACACTACTTTTGACTTTGGAAAAGTCCTTGATTTCCTCCTGCAAATGGTGAGTTGGGACCAGCTCATTCTTCAGATTCCTTCCAACTCCAGCTCAAAAACTAGAATCCTGGATGATCAAAATTGGTTCTGTAAGTGTATGTGGGCTTGAAACAGCAGGGATGACTATGGCCTCCCTCAATTAACCATAAACATCCATATTTAAAAGAAAATTGAATAGAACCCAATGGCCATGACAAGAACTGATCATAGCAATCCTGACAACACAACCAGACTAGACGCGTTAAAGTTGCAGCAAGGAAGCGGTACCAGCAAAAGAACTAACAAACTTCCTGAACTACAAACTCAGAAAATGTGGAAGCTGTTGCTGTGGAAAGGCAACATAGCTTGGCTTCCACCAAGAAGAGAAGGCAACAGAACCATCCTGTTGAGTGAGACATTAAGATCCTGGCCACTGGTGGCCATGCCACACAGCATAGAAAATGTCATTGGGTTGGGGAGCCTGGGTGGCTCAGTCAGTTAAGCATCCAACTCCTGATGTCAGCTCAGGTCATGATCTCACGGTTCATGATTTGAAGCCCTGCCTGTACTGAAGCTGCCTGTACTGACAGCTCAGAGCCTGCTTGGGATTCTCTCTCTCTCACTCTCTCTCTCTGCCCCTTACCTACTCACACACTCTTTCTCAAAATAAATAAACTTTAAAAAAGAAAGAAAGGAAGAAAAAAGAAAGAAAGAAAGAAAGAGATGGAGGGAGGGAGAGGAGAGAAAGGAAGGAAGGAAGGAAGGAAGGAAGGAGGGAAGGAAGGAAGGGAAGAAAGAAAGAAAGAAAGAAAGAAAGAAAGAAAGAAAGAAAGAAAGAAAGAAAGAAAGAAAGAAAGAAAGAGAGAGAGAGAGATAGGGGGAGGGAATGAAGGAGGGAGAGAGAGAGAGAAAGAAAGAAGGAAAAAAGAAAGAAAGAGAAAGAAAGAAAAAAGATTTCATTGGGTTAAATGGTTAATTTCATCCATGTGAAACACAAGAGATTTGGGAGTTTGACTCCTGGGTATATTTGGGTAGAATGAGACAATACAATGATAAATGAACAACTACCAAGCTCATCATCAAAATTGCAGGCTTCTTTAATGGCTGCCTGTATTGGTGAATTGGATTGGGGAAACAGGCGCTGATGGAGGTGTATTTCCCATCCAAATGCATATGGCTTTCTCTCTCCTTTTGTAGTTTTTGCACGATCTCTTGGGAACTGAACTTGGCACAGTGGCTTGGGTTGCCTGTTCATCCAACACCAAGGGTGCTGTCATCACTCTGAAGATAGTGCACTAATCATATTTGTTTTGGCCTCTCGGCTTCCAGGGCAGATGGTTGTCATGTTGATTGGAAGAGAGGTGTTGTGACAGGGGGAAGGGCACGTGCCAAAGCTAGGCAGCAAAGGACATTGGGATGCTTCCATACAAAACAACTATTTCTAGAAACTTTCTAGGGAATTCTAGAAGCATTCTAGAAATTTCTAAAAACAAATGAGATAGCACCCTAAAGATCAGAAATTTCCTCAAATTCATAGTGCAGGAGGACTCGGGTTTGGGTAGAAGCCAGTGAGAAAACAACCTGATGGGCACCCCTCTGAGGCAGATAGCTTCAGATCTCATCACCTTGGAAACTTGACCCTGTCCTACTGCATCATGTGGGTTCATCTGGCCAGTTTGGCTTTAACCTCCAACTCAGTTCCAGGACATCAGAAACCCCTCTTGTATAACTGCTAGAGGGAAATATTTGTGGAGGACCCACTGTGCATCACCCATGTTTGTTGGATGTGGTTTAGGTCTTTCCTGGAGATTCAGAAGCTACCAAGAGAAGGTGTGGGCGGGCATCCCACAGGATCGCACCTCTTGGTCTAGGCAGTCCTGCTTTCCTGCATTCACAAGGAGCTCCTCATTGGCTGAATTACTTTCTGCTGTGCTATATAAACCAGAACATATTTGTTGGTCACCTATTTAGCCCTCAGTACCCTGGAGGAGGTGGCGCCTCAGATGATGACACAGATTCTCAAGGATCTCTGCACCTAATCATGCATTTAAAATCAGATTAGGGGTTCACGTGCTACCCACGTAATCAATTCTGTGATATGGGAACATCTCTGGACAACTCAATAACACTGATTAATGGATATACTATCATTTCTGCTAATACTTACACTTTTATAACCTTGCATGCTTCGTGTCCTAAAGCTGCTGCACAAACTGGATAGCTTAAAACAACAGAAATACAGCCTCTCACGGTTCTGGAGACCAGAAGTCTGAACCAAGGCGCTGGGGCGGGGGGGTGGTGGGGGCTGCACTTCCTTCACTGTTTAAGGACAGTTTTTATTCCTTGACAGCATCCCTCGTGCCATGCAAGGTAACACAGTGACAGACGAGACGGTTAATTTTATATGTCATGTCAGCTGGGCTGAGGATGCCCAGACAGCCGAGAAAACATTTCTGGGCATGTCTGTGAGGGTTTTCAGGGGAAGAGATTAACATTTGAATCAGCAGGCTGAGTAAAGAGGATCTACCCTCACCAACATGGGTACGAAATATGTAATTTGTTGTGGGCTCACATAGAACAAAGAGGCAGAGGAAGAGCAATTCTCTGTCTCTTTTTTGTGTTGGGTCATACGTCTCCTCTTGCCTTTAGACTTGGTGCTCCCGGTTCTCAGGCTTTTGAAATGGGGTTGGATTATACTGTTTGCTTCCCTCATTCTCTAGCTGACAGCAGATTGTAGGACTTCTCACCTTCCATAACCAATTCCTGTAATAAATCTCTTCATATAAAGATCTATATATCCCCTAGGAGCTCTGTCTCTCTGGGGAACCCTGTAATGCAATATCCAGGGATCAGGGTAAGGACATTCATGTGAATGAGCATCAGGTCAAGCTAACGAAAAGTCACAGTCTTATTTTTCCAGGTATAGATTTCAGTAAATACAGCTCAGCATAACACATCTACATAGACCACTTTACCTCGCTGCAGTGGGAAAAGCGTCTCCTTTCCCTTGAGACAGGGGGCAAAGCCACCTTGAGCAGTGGATTTGATTCAGACAATGCTCATCATGTTCTAACCTCTTCCTTCCCTTTCCCTCTCTCCTCTAAGCTAAAAGATGCTGGAAAATATTTGCTTTGAAGGTTTGTCTTTTTTCTCATCATTAAGATACAAATATGGCATCTCTTAGCCCTGCCTGCTATTTATGGGTCCTTGCTTATACCCAGAGTCCTCTGCCAGGTCTGGGTTTGGCTGGTGAACCCTTAGGTTCTCTTTTCCCGTCTTTCATGCTTTCATCCAACAGGGGACTTCAGCCAACAGTGACTTACTTAAGGGCCAAGAAATGCCCCATAAGAACAGGCCATTGTGTGTTATCAATGGAGGCTTCAGAAACGTCCTGGCCAGGGTTGGGTTTTGTTTTTGTTTTTGTTTTTGTTTTTTTAATAGGGAGGTGGGGAGTTTCTGTCTCAGTCAGACAATGAGGATGTTATTTGAAAGAAAGAGAAAGAAAAAGATCACAATTAAATCCAAAACATTACTTACAGTTTTATCTTCATATCGGCCATATGTTATCTATTCATCTTCTAAGGCTCCAAAACAGTGGAAAAGAAGAAAGAAAATAAAGTGAAGAATAAATTCTACTTCCACAAAGTAGTTTCTTAATTTTTTTAACATTTATTCAGTTTTGAAAGACAAAACATGTGTGGGGGAAAGGCAGAGAGAGAGAGAGAGAGAAACACAGAATCTAACGCAGGCTCCAGGTTCCGAGCTGTCAGCACAAAGTCCCACACAGGGCTCGAACTCATGGACCTTGAGATCATGACCTGAGCCAAAGTCGGATGCTTAAGCAACTGAATCACCCAGGCACTCCTCCACAAAGCAGTTTCTACTTTAAAATATTTTCTTTATTTTGTTTTTTGTCACATGCACACACACACACGCACATGAATAATGCAAGAAAAATTCTGATGTAACTAAGTTATAATACCTCCTTTTTCAAATAAATTATAAGCACCTTTTCATATTCAAAAGCTATCCCTGAGATTCATCAATACAATAAGATTTGTAAAGTAGACAAATGGTTTCAGAAACATCCATGTTACTGAATATTTTTGATCAGTAAATTTCTTACTTAATGATGTACATGGAAAAGTGGATTTAGATATCCTGTGGCTATCCTCTGAAAGAAGGGTTTATCCCACAGTTGGATAAGTGAACTATATTACTTTTCTTCATTCATTTGACTATTTCTACCAAGTGAAAGGAGTGAGCTAGGTGTTGAGACAAAATGATGGGGGTGCCTGGCTAGCTCAGTTGGTAGAGCATGTGACTCTTGACCTTGACATGGTGAGTTCAAGTCCATGTTGGGTGAGGACTCTACTTAACAAAAAAAAAAAAAAAAAAAAAGGAGGAAGAAAGAAAAGAAAGAAAAAAAAAAAGAAAAGAAAAAGAAAATCTTCCCGCCCCTGCTGGGGTGCCCAAGCCTCAGAGTTACTGATTTATTCTTGAGAACCCTTCACTCTCATCTACCCTCATCTCATTTCACTCTTATGGATGAACTTAAGGATGTTCAACTCACAGAGATAAAGCCACTTCTAAATGATAAAACCAGTACATGAAACTTCCAGGACTTTGACTGTTAGGAACATGACATAGAAACAACCCATGGTACGGTCTACACCAGCATAAGAGGCCTACCAAAGGGAAACCGACCAGTTTTTCTGATATATCATGACCTTGACCTCAATCAAAAATCCTCTTTCAATGCATTCTTTAACTTTAAGGATATACAAGAGATCAGTACTTTGCCATCTATCATGTGGATGCCCCCAGGCCAGCAGGAAGGTGCACCGTCTTTCCCAACAGGGTACCAATACTCCGCAGTGGATGAGTTGGCCAAAATGCCGTCTCCTGTTCTTCTCCACTTAAGTCTGAAAAGCATCATTGGGATTGGAGTTGGAGTTGGAGGTTACATTCACAGCAGATTTGCATTCAATCATCCAGAGTTCAGGGAAGGACTTGTGCTCATTAACCTTGACCCTTGTGCTAAAGGCTGGATTGACTGGGCAGCTTCCAAAGTAAGCCCCAAATGGTGTTCATCAGCTCATCCCTGGATCCCTTCTCAAAATGTCTTACTTATATTTTTATTTTTTCATTGAAGTATATACAGTTAAAGGCAAACAGTTTTAGGCATACAACTTGAAGAATGTTTAAGTATGTAATTGCTGCCCAACAACATACAGACTTTCCAACTCGTGACGTTTCTTTAGTTAATACTTTCTCTCCTTCCCAGATATAACCCTTATTCTGCCTTCCATCACCACAGATTGGTTTTATCTACTCTTAAACTTCGTACAATTAGAATGATAGAACATGTATTCTTTTGTATCTGCCCTCTTTCATCCATCATTGTCAGTGATCCTCTTTCATGTTGCATGTACAGTAGCTCTTTTTAACTCTTGCTGAGTGGTCTACGGTGTGAATACACGAAATGAGTTGTTTGTTATTTGGTTATTATGAATGAAGCTCCTATGTACATTCTTAAAAAAAAATATATGATGACAAGGCCTGTCTCAGCCTTGAGGATTTCACAGTGACCTAATTTATACTTAATGAGGCAAAGACAATGAAAGAGAAATCACAGGGCCCCGTGAGAGAAAGAGGGCATAGAGGTCCCTTTGAAAATGAAGGAACTTCATGAAGGAAGGGGCATCTGACCAGAGTTTTCGGAGTCAGTAGGAATTTCCAGACGAAGATGAAAGGAACAGAAGAGCATGGGGGAGGGAGGCAGACTTCTCTCCAGCAGAGGGAAAGACAGGCGCAGAAGAAGAGGAAGAATGGAAGCAGCAGCACAAGGTGGAAAGGAATCTTCCAACCGGTGGACGTTCTTATAGCACAATGTTACAGAGGAGAGCCTGAAGGATCTTGTGCAGGTCTGCAGTGGACCCCTGGTTTTGTTTGTTTGTCTCTCTGTCCAGCGTCTTCCTTCTTTATTCTGGCAACGGTACTTTGAGTTTCCTCTGGGAAACTGCTGCTTCCTCACTCTGTACCTCCTTTGGGGCAGGAGTCTACCAAATTTGGGGCTCCAAAGGTAAGTGCACCACCATGTTTAGCCAGGCCCTCCTTTCTGGAACAGGAACACACCCAGTAGATTGTACAGGACAAATAACAGCAGTGTTGTAATAAACAGGCCCAGATCTCAGTGGTTGCTTTCTCTCACATGAAAAATCCAACATATGTATTCCTGACGAGGTGGCTCTTCAAGATGTCTTCCCCCAAATGGTGACTTAGGAATCCAGGCTCTTTTTCCACCTAATAGTTGTGTCATACCCTGGGACCTCAGAGTCCCCTGCATCCCTGGTCACCTGCTGAAACCTCTGTACCAGCCAGCCAATGAGTGAAGGGGGAGGAAGTTAGAGGCTCCAGGCCTGGGGGGAGAAGCTCCACTCCTGCTTCCACTTCATTGGTTGGGACTGGTCACATGGCCTGACCTAGATGCAAAGGAACCTGGGAAATATAGTTCAGCTGCATGCCAGGGAGGAAAAGAAGTAGTTTGGGGAGCCCATAGTATTAACTGATTCTGCCATACCCAGGCTGTCCTCTTCAGAGCCAATGAGCACAAGTCCTGAAACTGTTCTTCCCTAAAATTACTGGGAAAAGTTTTGAGGGAGGTGCAGGTGGGAAGGAGAGAAAGTTTGCTGAAGTGTCAAAACGAGGTTTGGAAGCTTCTGGGCCCTACAAGCCCAGAACTTACCTGAGAAGTCAACACAGAAAAGAGACCTAAGTGATGGGGATGGACCAGGCCTTGACAGATGCCTAAGGCACAGTCACAAGAAGGCAAAGAAGGCAAGCGAGCTCCAGCTCTCGGGGCTCTGCAAGGGCAGGGTCAACAGTTCTGCAAAAACTGTTTGCCTCAAAGCCACCACCCTAGGCACCCAGCTGGCCTCACTCCTGACCCCACCCTGAGAAAGACAAATTCCTGGCAGTATTATTTGAACTCCTGGATCCATCTGGAACCAGACCCAGGCCTTGGAATTTTCAGCCACGTAAGCCAGTAAACATAGATATACAGTGTGTGTGTGTGTGTGTGTGTGTGTGTGTGTATACATATATATGTATATATGTGTGTGTGTGTATATATATACATATGTATATATTTTTTTTTACCTAAATCCTTTTAAGTTACTATTTTGTGTTTTGCTAAAGTCCTGATAAATATGCATTCATGTCTTAGGGACCTGGAGGAAGGTTTTAAGCAGGGCAGTGGCACAGATTTGTGTTGGGGAGAGGCCAGGGTGGATACACAAGCTATCAGCAACATATCCCAGATGTTGTCCCTGAAAACAGGCTGAATCATCTCACCTCTCTGTAGATTTTTCTCTACATGATTAGTGTTCATTTTGCCATCAGTATTCACGTTTGTTGCGAGTGCAAGTGCAAAAGATTTGTGTAAGGCAAGAGAGCCTTCGTGAAACTGTCTTTGAGGCTTCCGAGCTTCTTGCTTTCAGCTCAAATGTTTTGAAGCTGGCACTGAAGGCCAGGGCTCTGCATCTGCAGCTTTTCTACACCTCCCCCTGCCCAGGACCGATAAGAGTTGAAATCTCGCAGCAGAAATATATGCTGGGATTTTAGCTTTAGGTCTTAGGGAAGAGGTTGACTGAAATGAATATTTACCTTTGGGGATGAAATTGATACTGGGAAAGAACCCAAAAGTTTACAGTCTGTTTGGGGGCACTGCCAATGTTGCTCCCATAGGTGGCCCCGGTGGGGCAGTGCTGGACGGTACCCTAAAGTCATTGTCACGGTAACCTATTTCCCTAGACGCTGATAGTCCCCACCAGCATTCACTCTCTGCCCGGTAGAAAGAACATTTGGTGTTTGAGCATATGTCAAGACAGTGTCAGTGTTTAAATCAAAGTAACAATGGCCTTGGCCTCGTTGGACACTAACAAGCAGGCGTTTAGCACAACAGTATTATCGTGACGCAGGCATGAGCTGGCAGGCCGTGGTTTCCATCACTCGGTTGCTATGCAGATAGATCTGTGTTTACGCTGAACGTGTATGCCCTAGAACACGAGGATACATGCTGCCTTCTTGTTATCAAATACCAACATTTCTTCTCGTCAGCTATTTCTTCCTTTGGGAGAGATGGAAAGCAGACATTTCCCTTCAAGCTGCTCATGCTGATAAGTATCCCAGATCATCTCAAGAATTCCCATTTATCTTATCTCCTCGGCAACACTGCCAGGGCAGATGGCAGACTTCTCATTTAGAGAAGCCAGAAGGTCACTCGAGTTCCCGTAGGAGATGAGCAGTTTATATATTTTTTTCTTCCACCTTGAAGTTTAGGTGCAGATTGTCCACGCAGGCACGTTAATAGGGGATTTTTGTCTTTGGTCGCCAGAGTATCTCTCCATAGATCTGAGGGCGGCGTTAGGTGGATCTGCTCTCCCAGGTGAAAATCCTTAAGTGATCTGTGTCTGATTTGCCCTGGCAGGAAAACCCAAGTAAAGCCTTTTCCTTGTCAGGATCTGTGAAACGTTTTGCTGCCTTGTCTCGTGGTCTTTATGAATTCGCACGGCATATATTTCTACGATAAAAATTCCCCATAATAGATTTCCCCACATCTTAGACTGCTTTATGAGAATTTTAGAGTCGAGCTATCATTCCTAAGGAGAATTCTTCTTTTTGTTCCAAGAGGTACATCCAAAAACTTTGTGCTTTGCATTATTTTTAATCATGATAATTCACCCGGGGATCCCTTGAAACTCTTTAATGAAGACATAATGAGCAGTTATAGGTATAAGGACAACCAGAATATAAGTCTACACTAAACATACGGATCTGTTGTCATTAATCTAGGTATTTACCAGGCTTATCTCTTCTTTATTTTACCCAAATACTACTTGAACTAATGGAGTCTACCTGCATTCAGAGAGAAGGAATTCTTCCTCCTTCATTGGAGTGATCAGAGCTTGGAAGAAGAGAAAAGCAGGGAAAATGAGCCCATTTTGGAAAAGAGTCGAGTGATGTTTACTCATACAAATTCCTAAGTAGTTTGCGAGGTGACTTGGAAAAGTGGTGTTTACCCCTCTTGGAATGGCTTTCCTTCTCCCTCTGGGTTCTCAATAGGGCTCTCATCATAAAAGGCAGAATACCAGGCTGCTGTCATTCCTTCATTCATTCATTCATTCATTCATCCAATATTTATTATTCTCCTACTATGGGCCAGGCCCTGTCTTGTGCACTTGAGAGGCACTGGTGAACAAAATCAAGAAAGTTGTCAGCCCTCATGATGCTTATCTTCTTCCCTGCAGCCTTTACCAGCCTTTCTTTTCTCTGAAGTGCTTCAACATTTAGAGGCTGAAACACTGAATTTAATTCTTACCTGTGTACTCTTGTGTGCAGTGACCTGTTTTTCACAAGCTAGACTTAGAGCATTGAGTTAAATGCACATGCTCTGCAGTCAGGCCTGAGTCAGACTCCACCCCAAAGAGCCTCAACTTGAGCAAAGACGCAAAACAAACTTCTCAACCCTATCTTCCTGGTCGGTGGAGTGGGGAAAACAGAGCTACAAGTCCACAGAGTGGCTATAAAGGATTATATGACATACTCATGCAAAATACTTGGCCCTGTGCGTGGCACCCTGGAAAATACACATTAAATGTTAGCTATTATTTGGTGTTGAGGATGAAACACTCTACAAATTCAAGTGGTCCAGAAATATCTTTACAACTGCCTAAAATTGCCCTCATCCCCATCCCACTGGACAAGCTAGAAAGTCCCTTTCAGTCACTACTGACTTCTGTCTCCCTAGATTTCTTAAGACTTGAAGAGTTTGGAAGTTGTGAGGAAGGAAGGTTCTCTCATGTCCCTTTTATTGCAATCACTGTGGTGGCTCTCTGGTTTGGGGCCACCCACACATGTGCCTCCCTAGGGGCCCAATGCCGCCGCCACCATTCTTTCAGAGGCCCTGTGAATTCAGCGGGGTGCTTCCGGAAGACAATTCTTCTAGGTTCCTATTTCTCCAAGAACTCTATGCCTCCACCCTCTTCCTGGTGTGGGGGAAATCTCCGCTTCTCTTTTGTTACCCTGAAGATAGACCACCATCAGTCCTTTGTGTCAGAGACACCAGGAAAATGTCTTCATCAATCCAAGCTTTGACAAAAGCAAGGAGAGCTGAACTACTTACTTCCAGAAACTTCAGTTCCCTGCCGGGCCACGAAACTCCCCTGAGGCAAAGGAGCTGAAGGTAGGAAGAAGCCCCTGTGGAAACAGAGAGGGGCCTGGGAGGGGCAGCTATAGGGAGAACAAACTCAAATGAATATCTCAATACACTTCCTGCAACTTCAGATTGTTCTTGGCACTTGGGACCCGTCTTGTGCCTTTTTGATATCACACATGTCACCTGACAAACAGCACCGAACACACAGGGATGAGCAAACCTATTCTGTGCACATTGGGGTAAGGTTTACATGGTTGAAATGGAACTGGCTTACCTCCGGGACATCATCTATGAGTCATAAACCCAGAGAGTCTCCTGTCCTGTCACTCTAGATGGCATTCCAGGAAAGGAATGTCTTGTCCATGGAGAGACAGTTACTGGAAGGGCCAGGAGGACTACTCCATCCAATAACAAGGTCCCACTGCTTGGACTCTTAGACTTTCTACCTTTCCTTTCATGCAAATGTTTGTGAGTAAATAGTATGGCTCCTATTTTGAGAGATACCGTGTCCCATTCCCCATCCTTGGACAACAAAATTCCACTCCTGACTGTAACAAAGTTCCTAGCCCTTTAAAATTTAACAATCACTGTTCTTTTTTTTCCTTTTAGGTAACTTTTCTCCAATCTTTTTAAAATTCAAGTATAATTAACATACAGTATTATGTTAGTTTCAGGAGTACAGTATAGTGATTCAACAATTCTGCGTTACTCAGTGCCCCTCATGATAAATATACTCTTGATCCCCTTCAGCTATTTCACCCATACCCCCGCCACCTCCCCCCTGCTAACCATCAGTTTATTCTTTATATTTCAGAGTCTTTTTTTTGTTTGTCTCTTTTTTTCTTTGTTCATGTGTTTTGTTTCTTAAGTTTCACATATGAGTGAAATCATACGATATTTGTCTCTGACTTATTTCACTTAGCCTTATACTTTCTAGCTCCATCCGTGTCATTGCAAATAGCAAGATTTCATTCTTTTTTTTATGGCTGAGTGATATTCCACTGTATGTATACATCACATCTTCTTTATCCATTCACCTATCAATGGATGCTTGGGCTGTGTCCATATGTTGTCTATTGCAAATAAGCATAGGGGTGCGTATATCTTTTCAAATTAGTGGTTTTGTTGTCTTTGGATAAATACCCAGTAGTAGAATTACTGGATCATATGGTAATTCCATTTTTAATTTCTTGAGGAAAGTCCATAATGTTTTTCACAGTGGCTGCACCAATTCAATCTTGATAGAAAAGTTTCAGACTTTATCCTGGCGGGTCATGCAAGAAGAAGAGGCACATTCAGAATATTTGTTCAGAAGTGATAGAGAAGGAAAGATCATGTTCTTACCAAAGAATTTTTCCTTCATCGAGTTAGAAAGTATGCATAGGTAAGACCTGCTTGTGTTTTGAAGTGTATGTTAGGGGAAAATATGCAGAGGGATAAAACGCATTTTGATTATAATCACACTGATTAAATGTACAGACTCTGTGACCAGACAGCCGGGTTAGAATCCCTGGCTCCTGCACTCCATCCCTCTGAACTTAGACAAGGTCACCTTCCAAGCCTCTGATTCCTCACCTGTCGGATGTGTTGCTGTAAGTTACAGTGTTGCTGTAACTGTTGTAGCAGATGCTGGCTGTCCTCTTAAGCCCCCGTGGCATGCCTTCCTGTGAATGCCAATGTCTTCTTATTGTCGTCACCTGTGCAGAGGCTTTTTGGCATCAAGTTATGTTCCACTAGTGTGAGGCAGGCCAGAAATACCATGGAGTTAAGGGTCCCTGAGAGCAGTCCCTCTAACCCATGAAGGAAGGGGTGGGTAATAAATGTTCTGGCTTCCTTGCCTCTGTGGGAAGAGAAGGATAGCCCTGGGGCGCCTGCTCTCCATCCTCTCTCAGAGGACCCCAACAGCATTGATCCCAACTGCCCACGTCAGTAACCACTCATGAAACTGCCGTAAGGCCACTACCACCTAGTTGTTTAGGGGAACAAACTACTTCCCCCAAATCCTAATCATAGAGAAACACAACCCAAAACAACTATTAAGTGATTTGTATTCTGAGATGCTTTGAACGGATTCTTACTCATGGGAAGCACTAGTGGTTAAAACAGAAAAACAAATAATAAATATGTAAATTATTTTGCCAGCCTGAGATAATCTAACTAGGGGATGGTATCCTCTACTGGCCTGCAGTAGGGAATTCAAGACTCCTACTGCAACTACTGCTACCACAAATAACAATAACAATAATAATAATAATAACGCTTGAGAGCATCCAGCAACGGATAATTAGGCACCATTTTCGAGTACCTGTTATGTGCACAACATTTGAACTAGTAAGGGTGGAAGATGAGTCTTGATATTTTGCCTCCAGGCCCAGAAATTTCCTGACACGTACTCGCAAGTACATACATGTAAGCAGGTACAGATCTATAAATATGCTCTCAACACACACACTCACACACTACAGGCACAGAAGCACACATATATGTACATGCCTTCATTGGTGAGCAGTGCTTGGAAAGGCCATGGTCAATGGCAGAATAAGTTTCTGTGATAGACAGGGCTGACATTGAGTTGCTCCATGCGTTAAAAATACTGAAATATCACCTCCATACCAGTGGGTCAGTAGCCACTGCCCTGTATATTCCACTATTCACAACATTTAATTAGCAGAAAGTATAGTAGTAAATGTACCATAAATATGTGTTCTAATCCCGAGTCCAGAAATAACTGGCTTACATACCCATTAAGAGCAGATTTGCTGATGTTGTCGTGCTAAAATTAACCTTCAAATAAACAGCACAATTTTATAAAGTGACCCAGCAACCCACCATCAAAAATGATTTTAAGCTGGAGATCTGATAACCCTCAATTGGAAATATAGTGATACTAATCATAAAAAATAACATAAAACCAAATAATGAAAGTACCTTGAAATTAATTAGCATCATTTTATAGTATGTCCTCTGTGTTCAAGAGTTCATCACATACGCATATTAAAATCAAAATTCATGGGGCGCCTGGGTGGCTCAGTCAGTTAAGCGGCCGACTTCGGCTCAGGTCATGATCTCACAGTCTGTGAGTTCGAGCCCCGCGTCGGGCTCTGTGCTGATAGCTCAGAGCCTGGAGCCTGCTTCAGATTCTGTGTCTCCCTCTCTCTCTGACATCCCTCGTTCATGCTCTGTCTCTCTCTGTCTCAAAAATAAATAAACATTAAAAAAAATTTTTTTAAATAAAATAAAAAAAGTAAAATCAAAATTCAAAAACCTTAAATACAGAGCAAGCCATGACTTACATTTTTGAGCAATTAAATTCAATATTAATTAAATTCAAATTAGTTGCACTAATTTGATTTAACCTGAGCAAAACACCATCTATTACATTATCATTGTTAATATGAATTTACAATATTATTAGAAGTTGACTTTGTAGTGTCATTTCTATTTAACCTGAGAACGTATTTCAATTTTACAATTCCATAAGAGCCACAAGCCTAAGGTGGTAATATTTCGGTCTAGGTTCTTACATATTTAAGTGATATTATAGTAAAATTGATTTTAGGTGGTCTACAGCATTTTTCTCCTTTTACAAAGGCTCAGAATCAGAGAAACAAGGGGGCCGTGGACTTTCGTGCCCACCAGCCCAAATTGGTACCCTAGACATGGGTCAGGCCCTTTGCTCACCCTTAGAATGGAGCTAGTCACTCCTCTGTCCCACTGCCCACCCCAACAAAACAAATTCTCTACGGGGATTTGATGGATGGTGTTGCTAATAGGCCAGCCTCTATCCCGCTGGAAAAGGGCACTCAGTAAATGTAACTTCCCCTCTGTTTTCCCTCCCCTTTCACTGGAGAGATGGGTTCTTTTTTTATCAGCATTTTGTTTTGTTTTTCTTTTAACCTATGAGCATTAAAAGGTGAGTCAGGTCTTTACCATTCTGGAATTTTGAGCTTTCCAGTCAGGGTCACTGCATAGTCTGCAGGCCCAGTACGAGATAAAGTTGTGGGGTCCTATTCCCAAAGCAGAGAAGAATGCTGTGAAATATACTGAAACAGAAGTCTTTTCTATTCTTCCACAGTCGTTCTCCATCTGCCATGATGGTTTATGTTTCCTACTTGATGCTGTGCCCCTTGGGGCACCTGACCACACTAAGCCCCATGGCTACAGAGTTTTTCCCTGCCTTTTCCTTGGGCCCTCTCTCCAGGCCATCCTGCAACAGCCCAGCCATCCCTATGTTTGTGCCTAGGGCCTGGCAGAGGCACTCGCTGGTTGGGATCAGGGGGAGGAGGAGGTTGGGCAGGACCTAGGGATCCAGAGGATGGAGAAGGAAGGCCAAGAACATGTCCCAAAGAGACAGAGGGACACTAGACCATGTATGAACCAACCTTGCAAGACCCAAGGCATGCTCCACTCGTGGTCCATCAGGTTTCATTTACAACACACACAGTCAAGATCATATTGCTAAGAGTTGCAAGACGGCAAGCACAGAATACTAAATTCTAAGAGCACCCCTTCTGAGGGCAGGGTTCTGTGCAACTTCATGACCAGAGATCTGTGAGGCCCATTCTGTTCCCGGTTACGGTGGCCAATAGCCATGCTTATGGTGATGGTTATTTCCTTAAGGTAGGGACTCTTCTAAGGACTGCACAGAAATCTGAAAATTCATTTCACACATGAAAAGGCTTGCAACCAAATGGGAGGAAATAAAAGGGTTGAAGAAGGGCTGAGGGTGGCAGAAGCCACCTCCTACACGGAGCCTTCCCGAACCTCCACTACTTGGTGAATACCAGGCATGCTGTCAGCTGGCTCATTGCAGATCTGAGTAGGTCATGCATGGAGGCAGAGCTGGCTGGACCATGCAGGACAGAGAGCTCACACGGGGCGTGTTTTCCTCCTGCTGCACATGGAGCTGTGGTACAACTCTCATGGAAACTGCCACCATTTAGATACCTGGGATTTCCCTTGATGCTCTGTATCAAAGTTGGGCTCCATTGATCCATTTTTGGCTGTTTAGTTTTCTGTTTTGTTTCCATGCATTCTGTGGCTAAATATAAGATGATCCAGAACTTCTTCAAATATTCAATTCTGTTTAATCTTGCTTAGTCCCCAAAAAAGAAATCCAACGAAGTTCATGCTATTAACCACCAATGAGGCAAACTGAATTTTAGTCCAGAATCTTCTTCCCCCAGAGTGAAGACTTTGTAGCCCCAAGACCTAGTAAGGTGCAAGCACAGGGTAAGCACCCAATGCATGTCTGTCGAATGAATCACTGAGTGAATGAATACACTGATCTAGGGCTTTGATGTCTGCTGTTGCCCAATTTCTTTCCCGTCACGATAACTAGGGAAAATAAGAAGAGCAGGTATATTTCCCCATTGTGTGTATGAAGAAATTGAGGCTCCCAAGAGTTAAGTGCCTTGCCCAAAGTTATAGGGCTGGTATCAGAACGTTGGATGTTTTGCTTCTCAAGTGAACAGAGCAAAATTCCACCGTCAGCCTGATCTAGGATGGCTGTGCCCACAGCCTACTTTTCTTACAAGGCAAACTGGCTGGTATCTTGTAAGTTTGGGCTTATTTATTTTGTCCTGTAAGTTTTGCCCTTCTGATGAGCCAGGACACATGTGGGGTGATCATGTTTCATTAGTTAGAAATGATGGTGAGCCCTCTCAAAAATAAACAATCATTGAAAAAAAAAATTTTAAGGGGTGCCTGGGTGGCTCAGTCAGTTGAGTGTCTGACTTCCGCTCAGGTCATGATCTCAGGGTTCGTGAGTTCGAGCCCCACGTCGGGCTCTGCTGACAGCTCAGAGCCTGGAGCCTGTTTCAGATTCTGTGCCTCCCTCTTTCTCTATCCCTCCCCCACTTGTACACTGTCTGTCTGTCTTTCTCTCTCTCAAAAATAAACATTAAAAAAATTTTTAAAAAAAGAAATGGTGAGCCAACAAAAGTAATGCTTTAAGGTCATCATCAAAAAGGCAGTTTTTAAAGGACATAATTAGCTATGGACTTGTCTCTCCACAACGTCCTAATGCAGCAGCCACCAGAAAGGGCCCCATGTCTAAGAAGCACATGCCTACAGAGGTAGGACAGGGCAAAATGGGGATTATATACCCAAGTTCTAGAACTAAACACACTGGAATTCCTGCTCTGCTACTTTTTAAGTGGGTGATTTTGGGGGAAATCACTTACTCTCTCTTGGCCTCAGTTTCTCATATGTGAAATCGAGGTCATAAAAGAGAAAAGTTGGAAGCATGTTGTGAGCTAGTGCTGGTAAATCGCTTAGCCAGTCCGCGGCATGTGGCAAGGGAATAATGTGCATTATCTTGTGCTAGTGAAGGCAGGTAGGTGACTGCTGGAAGGAAGGGCAAGCATTGCATTTAGACACAGATTAATTGGTGAATGATTCTCCTCACATCCAGGTCATGGCGCATAGGTGTGAGAACATTAAGAGATTAAATTCCCTTGCCCTGATGGCTAAACACTAAGTTAAATGTATCAACCCAACTGGAATCAAGGGCAAAGTTAGTGTAATTTTAAGCCCACCATGATTTGCTTCTCTGTGTTTCGCAAGACTCAGCCGTAAGGCATTCAACTTGCCCCTAGATCTCAAAACACAAGTCCTGCTGTGTTTCTTTTCTTTCTGTCTTCGAAAAACCAAAGTTGTTTTCTGGCCCTTTGAAAGACCATTTCAGAAAGTAAGGCTGAGATTGAGAAAGAAAAATCTTTATGTTATTTTTTTGCTAAATTCATCCCCAACTGTGACTGGAGATTTCACTGAAAACAAAAGGCCTCCAGATCATTTCTAAGGGGAAATTACTCCAGGCTTCTGTTTTCTTAAATGTATGCATGAGATAGAATCTCTTCCTACAACTTCTGAATGCATGATTGCCTTGCGATCGTTCTCATATTCAAACACAGAAAGCTCTTACTCCTTGTTTAGTTTTCCTCTTTCGAGCGATCAGGTCACAGGGATGGTTAAAAGAGGATGGCGAGGGCCACCCAGCAATCTTGAGACAGGTGGCATGGAACTGACACTTTTAGATCCACTCTTCCTACAAGCCTGGCTGTAGCTATACGTGTGAGCCCACTATTACCGTCACAAGTACACCTCCATGCAAACTCCGGCCTCATGGTGACTTTAGAATTAATTTGCTTATTTCTGCTGTGTGAAGAACAAATAAAACTATCCAAACCTTCAGTCCCATTGTTTTCCTTTAGCGATAAAACCTGCTCACGGGTACCTACGTCTAAGGGCCCATTTGATTAATGTTAAATCTCTAAATAGTAAGAAACACTGGAGTATCTGGGGAAAGGACACACTGATTTAAAAGGATGTTTTGTGATTCACTCAGTATCAACAGATATTGAGAACCTTCTGCTGTCCTAGGCTTTGGGTGTGGAGCCACGAACAAGGCAGACACTGTCCCTTCCCTCCAGGACTCTCAGGTTAATGGGGGAGACAGTAAACAGATTTTTTAGGAAACACATTTTCGAGGAGTGCCTGGGTGGCTCAGTTGGTTAAGCAGCCAACTTTAGCTCAGGTCATGATCTCACGGTTCATGAGTTCGAGCCCCGCATTGGGCTCCGTGCTGACAGCTCAGAGCCTGGAGCCTGCTTCACATTCTGTGTCTCCCTCTGTCTCTGCCCCTCCCCCACTTGTGCTCGTGCTCTCTCTCTCTCTCTCTCTCAAAAATAAATAAATATTAAAAAAGATTTTTTTTAAAAAAAGGAAACATGGGTTGCCTGGGTGGCTCAGTTGGTTGAGCGGCCGACTTCAGCTCAGGTCATGATCTCACAGTCCATGAGTTCCAGCCCCGCATTGGGCTCTGTGCTGGCAGCTCGGAGCCTGGAGCCTGCTTTGGATTCTGTGTCTCCCTCTCTCTCTGCTCCTCCCCTGCTTGTGCTCTCTCTCTCTCTCAAAAATAAATAAATGTTAAAAAAAAATTTTAAAAAAGGAAACACATTTTGGAGACCTATGTGTCAAAACAAGCAAACAGAGCAGCAGCTGGTACGATTTAGCACCTAAGTCTTCTTATGAAGGAGGAACATGCATTGCCATATCACGATAATTGGGAATTAACTTAAACTTGAGACTCAGTTTCTTCATCGGTAAAATGAGAGTGATTCTACTTACAGGTCTGTGGTAATGCTCAGATGGTGAGCCTCAAATCTGCATGGTGAGCATTATGTTGGTTTGCAAATTTTGATGATATGAGCATTTATTGAGTTGCTATTTTGTATCATGCCGTAAACACAGCATTTTAACAGAAAATATCACAGCCAAACTTCACAGGACAGCGCCACGAAATTAGAACAACCTCAAATGGAAGAGTCTAGTACTGAGAACTGGTTTCACACAGACTTGTTGTCTTGGTAGGAATACAAGATTAAAGTAAGCAAATTAGGGGGCTCCTGGCTGACTTAGTTAATCTAGACTGCGACTCTTAATCTTAAGGTTCTGAGTTTGAGCCCCACATTGGGTGTAGAGATTACTTTAAAAAATTGAATACATACATACATACATACTCCCCAATCAAATCAAGCTATTAACTTTTTCTTTCCCACATCCACTAAAATTGATATTTCTTCATCTCTAGCTCTGTTTATTTATCAAGGATGTTGGAATTAAACCAGTTCTAATTTTGAGAGTTCTCTTTTAAAGGAAATGTTGATCCTCTTTGCTTCATACTTGAAAGCCTAAGAGTCCACTAAGATTTAAAAAATCAATTTAAAGTTAATACAGAGAAGCCTTAATAAATGGCTCAACTTTTTAAAGCCTGTGAATCCTTTTGATGGTCGGTGAATCACTTCATTTCAATTAACGTGGGAGACAGAAACAGGGGAATTTAGAATGTGGCCACAGTTAGGACTTGGCCCACATCAATAATGACATTGTCTTACTCAACGTGTTTTTTACACTGTGTGTCTGAGTCTTCGCCCTTGTAATCATAGATACAAACAAGTTTTTACTTTTCAACTTAGATTATCAGTTAAATCACCTTTGAACAAGCAGTCAGGTGGTGTTCTATCTCACACAACATCAGCAAAATTTTGACGAGGCTACTTGGCTGCCAAGAGAGAAGAGTCGGAGAGGGGGAAAAAAAAGCTGCAATCTTTGCATGGTCAGTAAGAACGTCCAGGGTCTCCTCAACTACCCTCTCCTTCATTCTGCCATTGTTACGTTCTAAACAAATTACATCCTACACCCACATGCACACGCACACAGGTGCACACACAATGTCTCCGTGCACTTCAAATTTAATAGACATAATTGCGTATTCATGTTTTAGAATATAGTTTCCTAAGCCTATACTTTAGAGTATCAAGTTTTCTATATATTCTACCTCCCAGAACCTTATTCTTCAAGTTTCAGCTCAAAAGTTAGATCTCAGTGAGACCTTCTCTGATCTCCCCCAAAGACAGGTGGAATTGCTTCAGATTCTCTACCTCCCTGTTCATAGATGCCTGCCCTCCAGGGTGCTGGCGACGGGATGCTGCCACAGATAGCCTGCATTATGGTTCAGACCAAAAATAAGCCACTGCCTGGTAACCAGGAGCAGATTGACTAGAGTTAATGATACATGTTAACTAGACTGTGGCAGAACAGCATTGATTAGAGGTACCTCACCAAATTAATCCTCATACTGATGGATTCACCACCACCACCACCACCCCCACCCGCCCCCAAGGTCATCAAGAACCCAGGGTGATTCGCTCTGTCTGTTTGGACTTTCACGAATTCAAAGCCGTAATTTTAAGCTTAGAAGCAACTGTAGGGTAAGGCCCAACACACTCCCACAAATGGCAGCATCCGTCTGCTTCCAAGCCTGCACCAACTCCCAGGGCAGGTGCTAACCAAATTCATTCTTGATCCCTAGTTCCTCCCACATCTACCATTGATTTTGCAAGTTTCTGGTAGTGAGGACTTGTACCAGTGGTTCCAAAGTTTGCTGAGTTTTGAATCTCACAACCACAGCCCGGGCATCTGATAAAAGAGGGCCATAACTTTCAACTAGTCTGGGTAATATCAGCACTCACCTTCTCTTGACTTCAAAGAACTCCAACATTTTAAGAATTTGCTCATCAGAAGATGTTGGGTAAAACCAATTTTAGTTTGGGGGCGCCTGGGTGGCTCAGTTGGTTGAGCGACCCACTTCGGTTCAGGTCATGATCTCATGGTTTGGGAGTTTGAGCCCCATGTCGGGCTCTGTGCTGACAGCTAGGAGCCTGGAGCTTTCTTAGGATTCTGTGCCTCCCTTTCTCTCTGTCCCTTCCCTGTTCCCACTATGCCTCTTTCTCAAAAATAAATAAACGTTAAAAAAAACTTTTTTAATAAATAATAAAAAAAAATTTAGTTCACCGCTTCTCAAAAGGGTTTTCAAACAGCATTGTCATATGAAACTCACATTGCACCTCAAAAGTTCACCTTTCCTACATTCTATCATTAATCGCAGACGCTGTCTTTTGCCTTCATGACATCTCTCTTCCTCTTATCTTCCTTATCACTTGTTGAATACCACAAGCTCACTCATCTCACACCACTTACTGTATTTGGTGATTAATTCCTATTCTAGTCTGTCTTTCACGACAAAGTACTGACAGACATGAACTTACCCAGAAACTTCTCTAGAGCTAGAGCTGCATGAAAACCCAGGAAGGTCTTTGCTTCTGACTTTGATGCATCTTGGCCTCGCATCTCTTGAAGAGTTGCTTTATTCCAATCTTCCCGTTGATAAATCAGAATGACGTGTCCCAGTGTAAATTTACTCTGGGTTCATGCCAGTTATTTCCTGGTCTGTTCTCCCGCATTTTCTTGCACATAAACTGCCCTTCTGACCCATGAAGGATTTGGGCTGAATATTGTTCTCCTATGACAGGAAAGTCCAATTCCCACTACTTTGGGGGTGTTAGACCACGTGACTCCCTTGTATTGTTGGGCACCTAGATCTTTTTTCCAGACTAAAGAGAAGAACCTATCTCTGCTTTTTCCCTGTTGCTATTTCCGTGAATATCTTGCATTAGTATTTCTTTAGGGGCGTTTTGAATTGAATTTCTTCCCACGATCTTCTAGCTGACTTGTTAGAGTTCTAACAACCCAGCTTCTGATAGAGAACAACCAATCGGTTCTGGAAAACGGTCTATTTTTTAAACCTAGGACACCGTTTATAACACATCGGCATTTTGTGTACCACTAAGAAATGAAAACCTGTGATATGGCATTCAGATGCACTCTGAGCTCAAAGGTATTGAATTGCGAAATGTTTGCTTTTAAAATAAAATCAATGGTGCATAGTGTTTACATGTATACTTTTTTCTTGTTATTTTGGTATTTTTAAATTTTTTAATTAGTTAATTATTTTAGAGAGAATGTGTCTGGGAGCGGGGGAGGGGCAGAGAGAGGGAGAGAGAGAATCTTAAGCAGACTCCACGCTCAGCATGGAGCCCCATGTGGGACTTGATCCCATGACCAGGAGATCATGACCTGAGCTGAAATCAAGAGCTGGACGCCCAACTGACTGAGCCACCCAGGCTTCTCAATTTTGGTCTTTTTGAATGAGAAGAATATACGTAGGGTGCAAAATCCAAGAAGCACTGAAGGGTATAAACCTCACAGTCCTCCTTCGCCCCTTTCCTCCCTCCACTGCCCCAGAGGCTGCCACTCCTACCAGGTTCTTGTATATTTAGTTCTGTTGTTGCCACTATTAATTCTTTTTTTAAGGTCTTTGTAGAGATATAATGTCCATTTAGTAAAATTCGGTCTTCTAGTGTATCGTTGGATGAGTTCGGACGAAAGCATACGGTTCCTTATGCTCCTTTGTCCTCACCCCCTCCCCAACCCCCAGCCATTGGTCATCACTGGTCTGTCTTCTGTCTCTGTAGCCTTACCTGGCCCAAATTTCAGGTAGATGAGATCATACAGTCTACAGCCTTTTGTATTTGGCTTCTTTCACCCGGCCTCGTGCACGTGAGATTTACGCATGTTGCTGTGTATATCAGAAGCTCATTTCTTCCTATAAGTGTGTTTTCAAGGACAACTCTTCAGATGCTCTCTTAACCTAAGTTGTTCCCAGTGGATCTGTGAAAACTGTGGGTTTTTTTTTTCCGTCTAAAGTCACACAGCCTGAGCACTTCCCATTGTAGGGCCCACCAGTCACCCACCGTGCTAAACTCTTTGGCTTAATTATATTTTAAAGTGTCCACAGCAGGAAAAGTGCTACCTTTTGAGAACCCGAGAAGCAAAGAGTGGCTTTTAAGGAAATGTTTTCTGCCCTTTTTTTTTCTAAGAATATTTTTGATGTAACCTTGGGTCCAGGGTAGGCTCCAGGATGTGATTGAGAAGGACCCAAACAAGGCTTGCACATAAAAGTATTTTCTCCAATTATGTTTCTTCTCTACCTTTTTTTTTTTAATGTTTTTATTTATTTTTGAGACAGAGAGAGACAGAGCATGAACGGGGGAGGGTCAGAGAGAGGGGGAGACACAGAATCCGAAGCAGGCTCCAGGCTCTGAGCTGTCAGCACAGAGCCCGACGCGGGGCTTGAACTCACGGACTGTGAGATCGTGACCTGAGCTGAAGTCAGACGCTTATCCGACTGAGCCACCCAGGCACCCCTCTACCTCTTTTTTTAAAATCTCTGCTCCTCTGTCTCTCTCCCTCCTCTCTCTCTCCCCTTTGCTCTCTCTCACTCCAGCCTCGTGCTATCTCCCTCATTTTTTTTTCTCTCTCTGTCCCTCTTTTTCCTGGCAGTGTCTTCCCACCTGGAACAAGCCAAACAGGCAACTGGTACTGTTCCATTGGGATAGCCTTAGAGTTTGTAAATATTTTTTTTTTCTGGATCAATTGCTGGCAATAAACAAACACAGTTAACATAGAGCGTGTTAAGCAGTGGTAATGCTCTGAAGAAAAATAAATCGAGAAAGAGGATGGGGAGCACCTGGGGAAAGACAGTCCCTAAGCCCCTCACCGACAAGCCACGCAGGTATCTGTGGAAAGCAGATTCCAAACAGATGAAAGAGCCAGGGCCACAGCTCAGACACGCTGCTGTATCTCTTTCTGTTTCATTTTGCAGATCCTCTAATAGGTAAGATTTGGGGAAAAGTTTCTGACAACAGTAACTGTAAATCCTGAATATACTTTGGATCAAAAATAACCGTTTAACACAATAGAAATATCAAAGGCCACAAAAGCCCTACACTTTATCTTCACTGAAGTGGCTATAATTCTCTAGGACGATGACCTGGTCAGGTTCCTTTGAAGCAGCTCTAAATGACTACCTGTGACTCCAGCCTCTCGGGCTGCCTGGGGAGACTGCTGACCCCACCTTATTTTTAGTTGAACCAAGGTTATTATGGATACACACACACACACACACACACACACACACACACACATACACTCTACTTTGTGAATAACCCGCAAACTCTCAAATCAAAAAGTCAACTGGAAAGAATGCCTGGGGGTGTCCTATTGCAAAACCGAATAAAATGTGTTCAGGATTTACAGTTACTCTTGAAAGAGACAGTCTGGGATGTACTTTCTGCTTTTCCCTCTCCTTTCTTGCTGTCACTTCTCTGAAATCTTTCCTGCTGCTCTGACTTGCCTCCACCATTGTCGAGTGATCCGAATGGAAGATCTTCAGCTGGACCTCGTAGTTTCACGACGGAGTTATTTTGGTAAGAAATTCCTCGATAGGTCTCCTGTTAGGCCCTACCACACTTGAGGTGCCTTTGAAATAAGCAACATTTTGCGTTCCTGAAAACCTCCATCTTGGGTAAAATTGTGCCCTAAAAATAACAGGCTTATGAAAGACAGTAGAGGTAAAGCACTCAGTGTCTGTGCAATTCTGTATACGGAGCAGTAACAAAAACAACGCTTTGAACCTGTAAAGGTGTCATGGACTTTCTTGGTGGCAGATGTTAAAGAAAAAATCAGCAGAGCAAACAGGTGGCAGCCATCGGATCCGATCATAGCTGCAGGGACAGAGACCAGGCCGGTGGAAGTGACCACTGCTAGGGTGGCTGAAAGACTCACTGCAACCCATCTCGAGCCAAGAGCGGCACAGAGCGGGGGGGCCCACAGCTTGGGAAAGCCTGAATGCAGGAACGTGTTTTTAATTTTCTTCAAGCATTGCCGAAAAAGGCTCCCTCCATGAGTGCCGTGGCCAAGTTAAGAGCTTTTCCTTTCCTGTGCAAGGTTATCATTCTAATCTTTTGGGGGGTTTTCTTTGGCCTCCCTTTGTTCAGGAACATCTGTGTCTGAGCAGACGTGAATTTTTTGTCACCCCGGTAGATTTGCCTGTCTGCCTTTTGTTCGTGAGCTTTTGCACGTTACGAAACCAAACACATTGTGGGGGAACAGACTCTACTTGACCGATTAGAAATTGGATTCTCTTGGGGGGGCCTGGGGGGGCTCAGTCAGTGGAGCGTCTGACTCTTGATTTCCGCTCAGATCCTGGTCTCACGGTTGTTGAGATCGAGCCCCACATGGGGCTCTGTGCTGACAGTGCAGAGCCTTCTTGGGATTCTCTCTCCCTCTCTCTCTCTGCTTGCCCCCCACCCCCAAATAAATAAGTAAACTTTTAAGAAAAAAGAGAAAGAAACTGGGTTCTCTTCAGTTGGCAAGATTAGGCTGTCGGCTGGGCCTCAGCCTCACCACTGACAGAATAGGAATGGCAGGCAATAACAGGTCCCCTGTATTTCGTGCTTTCCGTGGGCCAGGCACTTCATGAACGCTTTGTAAATATTACCACATGGAATCATCAGGGTGGTCCTAAGTCAGGGAAATGTCCATCCCCATCTACACATGGCAGAACCAGATGGAGGGAAGTTGGGTGACTTGGTTGATGTCCCATACCCAGCCAGGAATGCAGGACTCACAACTCATTTCCAAACCTCATGCTCTTAACCATCTCTTCCTTGATTCTATGAACGTTGAGCTGAGTCTTGAAATTCCTGTTGATTCAAAAACTGATTTGATACCAGGAGGAAACTACAAAACTCTTCTCTGGACGATCAAAATGTGTCATCTGTGTGCCTTTTGCTTCTGGTTCTCATTCTCTGTGCCCCAAAGGGACAGCTATCCAATCTTCAGAGCACATGTTGTGCCATGAGAGGAGTGTGCTTGACGCATTGCTTGCTGCTATATTTTGCTAAAGGCACTACAAACTGAATGCCAGGAAGGGTTCTAGAAGGCTGACAGACCAGACGGGGGACATGGGGTAAGATGCCAGGTAGACAAACAATGGAAAGGTTTAAAACAGCAAATTGTTCTTTGCCTTTGCTTATATGTTACATTGAAAACAACACAGGGGCGCGTGGGTGGCTCAGTAGGTTAGGCGTTAGGCTTCGGCTCAGTCATGATCTCACGGCCGGTGAGCTCAAGCCCCATGTCAGGTTCTGCGCTGACACCTCAGATTCAGATTCTGCTTCAGATTCTGCATCACCCTCTTTTTCTCCCTCCCCTGCTTGCACTTTCTCTCTCTCTCTCTCTCTCTCTCTCAAAAATAAATATTTAAAAAAACCATAATACTACCTTGGAAAAAAAAGGAAACAACTGTCTCACAGTTCTGGAGGCTGGAGGTCTGAGCTATGTTTCCTCTACAATATGTAGGGGAACCCTTCCTTTCTCTTCTGACTTCTTGGTGTTCCTGGGCTTGCAGCCACACCTGCCAACCTCTGCCTCTGTTGTCACATGGTCTTCTCCCTGTGTCTCTGTCTTCACATGGTGTTTTTTTTTTTAATTTTTTTTTTAACGTTTATTTATTTTTGAGACAGAGAGAGACAGAGCATGAACGGGGGAGGGTCAGAGAGAGGGAGACAGAATCTGAAACAGGCTCCAGGCTCCGAGCTGTCAGCACAGAGCCCGACGCGGGGCTCAAACTCACGGACCACGAGATCATGACCTGAGCTGAAGTCGGCCGCTTAACCGACTGAGCCACCCAGGCGCCCCT
The DNA here is from genome assembly GCF_027475565.1 of Acinonyx jubatus. Taxonomy (NCBI): domain Eukaryota; kingdom Metazoa; phylum Chordata; class Mammalia; order Carnivora; family Felidae; genus Acinonyx; species Acinonyx jubatus. The sequence continues at coordinate 65,791,729 of NC_069391.1, forward strand.
CACATGGTGTTCTTTTTACAAGGCCACCAGTCCTACTGGATTAGGGGCCCACCCAACTTTCATGACTTCATTTTACCTGAAGTAATTATATCAGTAGCGTAATTCCACATTCCGAAGCAGTTCACGTTGTGAAGTCCTGGGAGTTAGGACTTTCACATATCTCTCTGCGGGACACAATTGAACCTGTAACACATCATTGATTCTTTTTTTTTTTTTTTTAAAGAAGTGGGTAAGTTGCTGAAATTTTCATGGTATGGAATAATGCGCCTGAGACATTTCTCCCTCCCTTATTAAATCATTTATTGATACCTCTGTTACAAGTTCCGAAGTTCATTTGACAAGTGCTTTTAGAATTGCTTAAATATTTAGATGCAGTAACTACAAAAAGACATACCTTAAATCCCAGGGATGTGAGGAATCTGGAAATAAACACTACAGAGATCCATTCAGCGATGCAAAAATTAAGAAAATGAAAAATTAAGGAAAAAATGAGGAAAAATTATCAGGAGCAAATGGGATAATAGAAACGTTGCCACGGGAACACTAAGGGGTTCACCTTACCCCCTTCTTTCACCCCAGCAGCTGACTCTGTCTTCAGCATAAGCTGCCTTTCCAGAACATACTGTTCTTGTAACCCCCTGGCTTCCTGCTGCCATCAGAGTAGCAGGAATGACCAAAAGTGCAAAAAGGAGGAAGAAAGAATCTTGAAGTGATGGCAGAAAATAACTACACTAGACCGACGATTTTGCATATGCTTTGTAAAGTGGAAACCGAATTTAATGTAAAGACAAATACTGTAATATTCTACTATCCCTAACTCTTAAGAGAAGTGGCTCTAAATTAATTTATGTCTTTAGAATACCTCGAGTAATTTCTTTAGTCATTCCATCAGCTAATCATTCTGCACTTAACCGTATTCGTTTCTGTTTGCCCGTAGTTTATGGAGGCGTTTCAACAATGGCGTGTATACGGGTTCCCTGGAAACTGGAAGCAGACATCAAGCGGTTGATGTCAAGGCTCATTGTCTCATCATGGGGAAAAGTTTCAGGAGACCAACACAATGTTTAATGAAGAAACGAAATACAAAATAATGACATTTCTCTTCTCAAATTAAAAATTCTCATCGTCGTAGCTCAACGTAACATTCTTTAAAATCTTGGAAATTCGTCAATAACCTAGAAGTTGCAAAGGAGACGAAGCCAAAGGAATCCATAATCTCACTTCATCTCGGCATCTCTGTTCTCCTTCTCTGTCTCCGTATCCATCTGCTTACGGACAGGTAGAAAGGTATGAATATCCATTCCTATTCCTATAGGGTTCTTCCATTTGCTTTGTTTTACCCTTTAAATCTTGACTATGATTTTCTTTAAATGCTTCAATATCTTGTCAGCTTAAAAAGAGGCGTTATGGAAAAAACCCAAAGAGTTTGGAGAGAGAGATGCTAGAGTCTACGTCCGATTCCCTCTGACCCGAGCTTTCTCTTTTACCCTGCGAATGCTGTGTACGTTTGTCTATTCTCTTTTCTCTTTCTTAGGGCTGCTTTTCTCTTAAGACTCATTAAGACATTAAGACACTAATTTACGCTTTTTTTTTTTTTGGTCCTGAGATAAGTGTGCAGGACTGATGTAATGTGTTACTTTCTTCTCCATCAGGTGTAAGCAACGGAAAGAGCCTGATTTAACATTTGTTTACAGAGCACCTTGTAACATATTCTCTTATTTAATCATTATCACAGCTCCAGGGGTTAGATTTCTTTATCCTCTTCGTTCACTGTTCAGGTAGCAATTATAGACTTACTCATTCCTGAACAGACAGCTATACAGAAAAAAACTTTACACTGTCCATCTTTGGTTATGTCTTACAAAATTGCACTTTAAGACCAGCCCAAAGTGTAGGCAGTAATATAATCAAGATTGAGCATTCTTCCTGTAACACCGTGATTCAAATTTTTCCTGTAACACCGTGATTCAAAGATGGGACAGAGAAAGTTCACTACCTCATCCTCATTAGCTTTTCCTTATTTTCCTAGATGTCAGTATACAAATTTATTCCGGTAAATGGTTCTCTTAACGCTTGAATACAAATCATTATTTTTCTTCGTAAGCAATTATAGAAAATTCAGAATCATAAATTTAAAAAGGAAAGAGAGTGAATGTATAATGTCCACAGTCTCACCACCTAGATAAGTGAAATGTTAACAGTAGGCAAATGTATTTGAAAATCTTTAATAAGAATGTGTGTGTTAACTATCCATCCATTATTGTTTCAAAATAGTTTATTTTCAAATAATATGCATTCAATAATTTGCATGTCAGTAAATAAATATCTGCGCTATCATTCTCACCGAATATTATTCCATTATACATGTTACAGAATTTATCAATTATTTGCTTCTTAAAAAATATAAGATATTTTACATCAGAGCTGGGCATGGGTAAGCAGTACGGTATGAGAAAAAGAGAATGGACAAAGATATTTTATTTTTTTATTTTTATTTATTTATTTTTAATTTTTTACATCTTTATTTATTTTTGAGAGAGAGACAGAGTGTGAGCAGGGAAGGAGCAGAGAAAGAAGGACACATGGAATCCAAAGCAGGCTCCAGGCCCTGAGCCATCAGCACAGAGCCCGATGCGGGGCTCGAACTCACAAACCGTGAGATCACGACCTGAGCCGAAGTTGGACGCTCAACTGACCGAGCCACCCAGGTGCCCTTGGACAAAAATATTTTAAAGGAGAAGATGAAGGAGAAACGTAACAGAATTTCAAGACTATGATTCACTTGCATGAAAGACCACTGAATGTGCTCTTCAAACAGAGCGGACATTGAGGGCTGCAGGGTCTCTCTGTGTTGTGGTTGGTGCAAGTGTGACGCGGAGGGTGTCTGAAGCCAGAATTTGCCAAATACCTATGGTTCCCTTCCACGTACATCCATGTTTAAGACAATCCAGTGGGTAGTTTTCAGCCGCAGCTAGAAAAAAAAAAATGGGATGTGTTAGAAATAACAACATTTTGGTATTTTCTCAAATATTTGACAACTAAAAAATTCAACTCCGTTCTCAAGTATTTACCTTGTGTGCAACACTTGACATCACATCACTGTAGTCTCCACTGATGATAAATTATGGTAATCCCTTGCTCCCTCCAGCCCTGCCCTCCAAATTCTTACCATCTGAACTCCACAGCTAAAAAGAGTAGAAGGAATTTTTGGATACATTCCTTGCCATTCAAACAATTTCTGCTTCGTCTTCAAATTAACTCAGGTAAAGCTGCCTCCCTTGCTAGTCAAACTTGTTAGCTGAGCATTTGCTACCTGAACTAGGACTATATGGGTTGGAGATGTGTACATCAACCAGCTCCCAAATGCATATTCATGGGGGAGGAGGAAGGCTGGAGCAAAACAGTGTAGATTTGAGGGAGGTTAGTAGATCTCTTTGTTTCAGTGTGATTTGGTGAGGGATTATAAATTAGGGAAATGATGTATCTGTAAGAAAGTTGAGAAATGACTTGGCAAATGGGAATAAGGAAGGAAATGTACGGAGCAGAGAAACTTTGGGATCATGTTCAGCTCACAAGATCCTTTCTACTTACTCTTTAATGAAATGAGTTTAGAATTTCTTACTTTTCTTCCTCCCCTTCCTGCTCTTGTGTCTTCTTTTTGTCTGTCCATTTATTTATCGGATAATTTAAGTAACAATTCTGATCATTGTGTCTGCATAGCACTTTATTATCTCAATGCTTCGCTCAACCAGAGGCATAAATGAAAGCAAGGCAGCTAATGAAACCAGAATTCGCTTCATAAACAGGGAAACATCTGGAAGACTTTGGGTATTATTTTGCTTCTTCAGCTGGGGGTTTGTTTGCCCTTTGCTTCTGATCTGCTCCTAGATTTTCACATATGAGACAAAAAATACTTTGACTAAAGCAATGTTTCCCAACCTCGCTGGATTATGAGTGTCGCCTGGGAACAACTTGTTAAATGCACAGATCCAGACATCACTGAATCAGAATTTCTAGGGAATTGTCTGGGAAATGTGTGTTTTTAACAAGGGTCCCAGATGATTCTCATGATTAGACAAGTTCAGGGCTCACTGGACTAAGATGTGGACTTTTGTGACCTGATCTAAAAACAAGTCTATCCATGAGTCAACAGCACCGAGCCCACAGCATGTGTAAGACATGAACAACTCAATACATTTGCCCCAGGACCTGAGACCTTCACTGACATCCTTAACTTTGGCACTGCTATTTACAAGGTCTAGTATCCATCAGTGATATAAACTGCCTATTCCCTATCCCGCTCCAAAAGATTCTAAATCTGGGGGAGCTCTGGGGGAGGACAAAGAACACTTTGAGAAGTACTGATAAATCAATGTCATTCATCATTTCTGCTTGAAGGCCAGCCTTAATGTAACACAATTGTTCTCAGTTATCTCTTCTTCCTTCCCTCCACTCACCTCTCTCTCTCTCTCTCTCTTTCTCTCTCTCTCCCTCTCTCCATCTTACTCTTTATAAGGCCGGAGGTGGCCTTAAATTACCTCCCAAGGGCTTGGAAGCTCAGGCCCCATCCTTTCTCCCAGAGTTTCAATCCTTCTCACCATTTTAGAGTGCAAACTCTCAGATGATCCCTTCTGCCATCTACAGGCCCAGGTCTCCTTAAATTTCTCCAGTCAATCAAGATATCTCCCTCAAACTTCAGATATTTTCATTTGCAAAGAAAGCATCCAGATATTTGCCACCTGGCTATCCAAGGAGTACTTAAACATTTGGAAGTTTAAACCATAAGCTCTCATGCTGTGACTTATCCACTCACATGTCCAAGCAGACCCTGGACGCTGTTCTCAAGTCCTCATCTCCCTCTACCTTTTCATCAACATCACATCTATAAGCGACCCCTGTCACTTCTCTATCCAGCACCCCACTGTCATTGTCCAGATTCTAACACCGTTTCCTGGATTTCTTCCTCCCACAAAACAAAACGACAAACTAGCTAACAAATCCTTCTCCCACCTCCGGTTTCCCCATCCCAGCAAATGGTGCTACCATCCGTTCCAGAATCTCAGGGGGAAAATATTTGGAGTCTACCTCCTTTCTATTCCTACCTGCATCTGATCCACAAGCCAGTTCTCCGAAACCCACCTTCAAAATAGATCCAAGATCTGAGCATTTCTCCCTCTCTCCATTGTACCACACTGGTCCTAGCCACATCGGATTTTGCCTCAAATACTGCAGTGACTTCCTTGCTTTTTGCCCTTGCCACCACCTGGTTACCATTCTCTATAACATAACCAGAGTGATCATCCTGAAGTGTATTGTATCATTCCCCTGCAGTGGCTTTCCACTCAGACTAAAATCCAATCTCCTTTTATGGTCTCCTAGATCCAGCATTATCTGATGGTGCCTGCCTCTCCACGCTCATTTCCTACCCATGACCCTCTCCCCATTTTCTCTGCCCCAGCCACACACTATCCTAGAAATATGATCATCTATGGATTTGAGATATTTGAAGATTTCAACAATTTCAAACTAATTCACCATAAATGCAAATTTGAAATGCAAATCCACTTGTATGGATAAAAATAAGACTCTTTAACCAATCTCCAAAACTATTGAAAAAACATCTTTAGAAAAACACTAGTGACACATAAATTGAGATACAATATATCTAAGATGAAAGTAAATAAACATATTTCCAAGAACAATTTTGTTTTTTTAAGTTCACACCATGAATACAAAGACTTAAATTTTGACTTAATCTCTATGAGTACATATCATTTTAATTTTTCAAGACAGAATTCGTTTTTTAAAAATTGTTAGGAAAGTAAATACCTCCAAAATTTTATCATTACTCTCAGCACTGCATTTCACTCTCAAACTGTTTGGGTTTGCACAATACGTTACAAGAGTATCATGGTACTGAGAGAGCAAGAGGAAGAGAGAACCGTTGGCCCGGTTGTGATCATGTGACATTCGCCAGCACGCACTACTCATACTGGGAGACATCGCTCGTTTATCAAGATAAAATTTATTAGAAATGTTTGCTCGTCTTGCGGAACACTCGCAGAACAAGTTGCTCGCCATCCGAGGTTTCACTGGAAAGGGATTTTCAGCACATGACTGTTCAGATTGTCCAGTAGTCGCCAATTCGCAATCTCTTTAGAGAAACCAACAACATACTTGAGATCAGCTGACTCACTTTCTTAGCACAGAGGCCTAGTATTACCACGAACTTCAAGGGCAACTTCTGGCCAGATGAAGGGATTTGCATGGGTGTACGTTAAACCCAGTCACCATAACCAGTGGGATTTTCCATGGGTATGATGTGATCATGTAATAAGTAAATACTAACATTTGGAAAATGATCATGATTTGATGAGGCTATAAACAGCACCCGTTAAGAGCCAGGGTGTTGTAATTAGGCAGTTGTGACTTCTCTACCTCAACTACCCACCCAAATAAGGAACTAACTACATTCCCTTATGCCAACCTCACTACGCCTCAGTTCTCTCTTCTGCGAAATGGAAGAATAATTGCCTTTCCTCCCGAGGGCCGTGTGAGCATTAAATGAGATGTTACATTTAGACCGCTTAGTTTAGGACCTGGCACACAGCATTTCTTAAAGAAGCCCCAGATGGTGCAGAGTGACCATGTTACCTCAGTGATTTGCATAAAATCATTCTTTTTGGTGTTTTTCTCCACTTTGTTACTGTCAGATCTTATTATGGTTGCTCTACATTCTAGAACTCCAAGACCATCCAAATCCCAAGTACTATTCTTATCAATGTGATCATTTTTGTAGAGAAAAAAATGTATTTTTAAAATTCTCCACATCACCTTTTTTTAAAAATTTTTAATGTCTATTTACTGAATTTTGAGAGAGAAAGAGAGAGCGAACAGGGGAGGGGCAGACAGAGGGGGAGACAGAATCCCAAGCAGGCTCCGTGCTGTCAGCACAGAGCCCAACGTGGGGCTCGAACGCCCGAACCATGAGATCATGACCTGAGCCGAAACCCAGAGTCGGACACTTAACCGACTGAGCCACCCGGGTGCCCTATTCACATGACCGGTTTCTAAGGTGAGTGTATATACCCGGGGTGTAGCAAAGATGTTCCACTTGAATGAACAAAGAGAGATTAGAGTTTCTGTATCAATTTTCCTTCTTCTGTATTTGATTTTTGTATTAGCGCGATTGGATATGTACAGAATTTGTCAGCACACATACATGATTGGGGAGGTGTACTATTCTGGATGTGCAATCACAGAGTTTTAGAAGCCATTGTTCTGGAACAGGAATTAGCAAACGACAGCCCATGGGCCAAATCTGGCCCACAGCTTATTTTTATAAATAAAGTTTTATTAGAACATAGCCATCTCAATTTGTTTCCATATCTTCAGTGGCTGCTCCTGTGCCACAATGGTAGAGGTGAGTAGTCGAAACTGTGGCTACATAACCTACAAGCCGAAAATAACTACTTACTGACGCTTAAGAGAAAGCGTTGGCCAGCCCCTGCTGTAGACAGTGGTTTTAGAGGAGGAGGAAAATAATGCTCACTGCAACCTAGCTTTTATCACTTTTCACCCCAGTACTATCAGATCCATTGGCCAACTCCAGAAGGTTCATGATGTTTCCCAGCCCCTTACTACCCAGAGACTGGATCCCAGACCAGCAGCAACAGTAGCGTCTGGGAGCCTGGTTCAAAATTCAGATGTCGCAGAATCTGCCATTGAGCAAGGCCCGCAGGAGATACACGTAGACGTTAAAATTTGAGAAACAGCAGGCTCACCTATGCAATTCTTAGGTCAAATACTAGCGGAATCCTTAGAAGCTAAGGATATTAATTTTGGACTTCTCATTGGACATATATTTGCTTCTGCTTTGCTCCGATGAACTGATTTGCCATATATAGAGAACCAAGGGAGCTGGCATGATCTGGCTCTCCTCCAGTTAACATTTATATATGGAAAGGCTAAGTCAGTTGTGTATAAGTTTTGGGGCCTCTCTCTTTTATCAAAAGCAAAACAAGGATCTTGCTCCTGAAGGTTAAACCACGGGGATGTGTTCAGTGATGGAGAAACACGCACTGAGGAAGGACTAGTGATCTCTGGATTTTGTCGTCCGGAATGTTTTGGCTTTGAAACCAAAATGATGACAGTTCCATAAGGTTAAAGACCAGTTCCCCCGCCCCCTCCACATCACAAAGAAGAAATGAATGGAGGATTCACTGAAGGAGCATGGTGCAGGACAGAATGTGCTCCCAAAGCAAGCAGGCTGGCATGCTGGGCCGGGCGGTCACACCAAAAAGTCCATCGGATCAGGCCCGCTATGCTTTCTGGGTCAGCGCTGGCCAACCTTTTCCTTCCTTGAGGTCCTGCCACAGGGTTTTCAGCTTTTCCTAATGAAGTATTAATGAGGTGGGTGTAATTTATTGAATAGGGCGAGGTAAACTCGCTGTGCCTGGAGCTGAGTTATGTTTCCTGAAGGGAGAAGCAAACTTATGAAATAAATCATTCCCTCTTTAATTAGCAGCTTTGGCTAGCCTACTTGAAGTGACGGAGCCAAACGGGAAAGTAAGCCAGCAATCAGTCAGAAACCCAAACACGGGTCTCATTTGCTGCTCACGGAGAGATTTATGCTGCTTGGGGTGAATGTGTCAGGGGACCCGAGTTAGTTACTTGGAGCACCACAATGAAATGCTCTCTTTCCGCCCCCGCTCTGGCTAAACCCCTGCCCCCTTCCCCCCCCCCCCCCAAACAGGTTCCTTTACCTTCTCACGCCACTATTATGTTCCAAACGAAAACAGCCAGCCAGAGAGAAGAGGAACCCAATTAGCGCATCTTCCAACGTTTCAGGTCGACCTTCCTGTTCGCGGATCTGTACCAGTGGGTTTTCGTTCCAAGTGCTACTTTCTACTTTCTCGGCACAGAGCGCCTCTTCTTTGATGTTAACAGCACGGGCCGCTTGCTGTACCGGCGTCGAAGCCGGATGCGGAATGCTCCGTGTACGACGACACATGTCATTTCAGTACAGGTCAGCATTCAGCAGGGCTTGCTAGGGGGCACCAGGCCTGCACAAGAGGGAGGCGAGAATGATTCTCTGAGGCAGGGGATCATAGGCGACGTTAGAGAAGAGGGAGAGTGGGTGAGGAAAAGCGACATAATTGGTCATGGAGATATTTTCACTTTCCTGCCATCCTAGTCAGAGTCCCTTTACCTAATTTTCTCCATTTCACAACATGGATCACACGCAGAAGCTCGGAAGAACACGGGCCCCGTTGCCTCCCCTCAGTAACTACCCTCACCCTAAAAACTCAGCAAGTTAAATGAGCCTGGTGTGGATCCTGATGTTTCACAGCAGAGCCCATTATATTTTTCCACGTGAGAGCCCACTCCTACCTTGAGACTTTGAGTTCCAGGTGGAACCTGGGCCTCCCAGGGTTCAAATCCACCTTCCGTGGTCAAAACTGGTTTCCTGTCTTGAACAAGAATGACTTAACAAGCTTGGTGGACATGCTTGGCCGAAACATTTTGATGAGCTAAAAGGGAACCAATCAAAAACATATGGATTATATTTTCTTGAGCATACCCGCGATTTTCACAGAAATGGATTCGTCCCCAAGCATTTTGTTCTCCAGAACTTTCTGTCTGGACTCCAAACCTTACCATGATGCCTGCCAGGGGCAGAGGGACGCTTGGCATTTGCGGGCCGACCATGCAGATTTTATTAGAATCTGTTATTTCTTTCCTGCTTCTTGTTTGAAGATTTTGTGAGGGTTCAGCCCAGATGAGCCCACTCTTAGCTTCTCAGATATGTCTCTCCCCAGATGGTCTCCCCCTGCCCTCCTCTCCACCCCCACCCCTTCCCCACAGGCTGCTTTCTAGAAACTCAGAAGAAACAAAGACTTCTTGCACTCTGAATGGGAAAGGCTCGTTCCCCTAACCCAAGCCTCGAAGAACAAAACTATCCCCTCCCCACGCCATTTTAGAAAGAAGAAAAGAAAAGGGATCTGAGAATTTTTCTCCTGCTACAGGGCTGTGAGGATGAAGTTTGTAGAGCTCATGTTTTCTCTTTACTTCCATCCTATTCACCTTTGCCAGCTAGTAAGACTTTGCATTCCTGGAACCCAACCCGCGATATTCCAGTCTCTTTGCTAAGCCTCCGTGTGGAAGAAAGAAACTGCTTTCCCAGAAGCCAAGGTCTTCTTGACTCCCGCTGCTTTGCCCACCTGCTGCCGAAAAGGCACAGGCCATTCGGCCGTGGGCGTGCCCTCTCTGAGCGGGAGGCGGGGGCTCATTTGAGGAAGAACAGACCACTAATAAATTGCATGGTCATTACCCTTTATGCATACTTGTTCTAATAGGTGTCGCAGATTCCTGCCTCCTAATAAGGAAGGGAAGTAGAAAAACACATAAATTCTCTCGAGGGAGTCAGACAGCCCCAAGCCACGTTCGACAGCTGCGAACGTTACCATGAGCACAAAAGCAAAACAGGGCTTAAAAGAGTAATACATTGCCAGCGATTCTGGCGCGATTTCCTTGGATCCAGACTATGTTTTGCACTGTTTCAGTTGAAGAGTAGCACTCCTGCCTGCCATATGTGATGGAATTTGGAGCTTAAATAAACAATGGCATTAATTGATCTAAAAGGGGTTTATTGGAAGCATCCCAACGTTTGCCTTTATACCATAGATTTGTTTGTTTAGTTGTTTATGTTAACTTTTTTCCCCCTTTCTTTTGAATTTATTTTTCAATGTTGATTTATTTTTGAGAGACGGAGAGAGACAGAGCATGAACAGGGGAGGGGCAGAGAGAGAGAGAGGGAGACCCAGAATCCGAAGCAAGCTCCAGGCTCCCAGCGGTCAGCACAGAGCCCGCCGCGGGGTTCGAACTCATGAACCATGAGATCATGACCTGAGCCGAAGTCGGACACTTAACCGACTGAGCCACCCAGGTGTCCCTTTTTCCCTTTCTTTTTAATCTCAGCAGTTTACATTTTGGAACACGGAGCTTTCTGGCCCAATGCCTAGTGTCATTAAATCTAATTTTTGAACATTTGAAGGGTCACTCAGGTAATGGTTCTCTCTCCCTCACTCCCTCCTTCCCGTCTTCCCTTCCTTCCTTTCTTCTTTTCTACAGTGTACTTTCTCTGGGATGGCCTGGAGATTTGACAGAGATGTGTCCCGTTTCTTTACAGTGGCTGCAGAGGGGACATGTAGGTGTCTACTGAAGAGGCCATTAGTCTACCCCCCTCCCCCCAGCCCCACAGGTTTCTTACTAAGAATATCCATGAGAATATATAGGACCAGAGTTCACCCAAAAGTCCAGGGCAGCAGATATGAATTTCTGGTTTATTTTGATTTGTTCGAAATTTGTTTCTCAGTTTCGTTAATTCAGATGGAGGCTTTTCTAAGAGCTACAATTAATTTTTCACAAAGGATGCATTCCAAACTTAATTCCACAGCAGCTCTCCTATCTTATCTAGTCTTGTTCGCGTTGACCTTTTGAAGTTACTTTTGAGAAGAATGTGTGATTTGATTTTTTAAAAATTTTTTAATGTTTATTTACTATTTTTGAGAGAGACAGAGCGTGAGGAGGGCAGAGACAGAAAGAGAGGGAGACACGGAATCCGAAGCAGGCTCCAGGGTCTGAGCTGTCAGCACAGAGACCGACATGGGGCTGGAACTCACAAACTGCAAGGTCATGTCCTGAGCCAAAGTCAGAGGCTTAACCCACTGAGCCACCCAGGCACCCTGTGATTTGACTTTTTAAGCAATTTATTTCATCTAGTTTTGTGTAAACTGAGGCTGGGACACTATGTTGCTGGAGGAGCCGTTTATCATGTGAGATGGAGAAACCTACAGGATTGAATGTCTTCATGGCAACCAGAAAAGGCTTTCTTCCATTTCCTCCCAGTATTTTTTTGTAATTTCTTTTTTTTTAATGTTTATTTATTTATTTTGAAAGAGAGAGACAGACAGACAGACAGAGGAGGGGCAGAGAGGGAGAGAGACAGAATCCCAAGCAGGCTCTATCCTGTCTGCACAGAGCCCTACTCAGGGCCTGATCTCACAAGCTGTGAGATCATGACCTGAGCCGAAATCAAGAGTGGGATGCAGGCGCCCCCTTCCCAGTAGTTTTTTGTAAGCTTGTATTGAAATAAAGTACAAGTAAAGGTTCCTTTTACCCCCTTATAGCTATTTCCATTTCCAACCAAACGTTTAGTCCAGGAAGACAGGAAGTCAATTCTGCACTTCATTTTCTAGTACACAGCCAGGCATCTTTCTTTATTTCTCCATTCTTTATTACAGACAGGGAATGATGGTATTTTACAGCATTCACATTTAGCTAAGGACACATGGGCAACTATGGAAGAAAAATAATGCCCCAAGGCCAGTGGTCTTCAAAATGTTCCAGGAAAGTCCAAGATTCCATAACAATGTGTCAGATGTAGAAATCTTCAATTCCAAATAAAAAGCTTTTGGGAAACCACCTGGCAATATCTATTAAAATTAAGAATATAAACTAGTATAGCACTATATGTCAACTACACTTCAATAAAAAAAGAAGTTGCAGAAAGAAAAAAGGACACCAAATATTACCCAAATTCAAAGAAATAAAGGCAGTAAAATTTCAAAAATAAATAAATAAATAAATAAATAAATAAATCAAAATAATGAAATCAAAATCAAAATGCATGTAGTGTTTGACCTAGTTCCTAAACGTCGGAGGGATCTTTCCTTTAGAAATAAGTGCCACAGTATATTAAGATATATGTCTAGGTCTATCTATCCCTCTATCTCTCTATCTGTCTAATCTGTCTCTACACACACACACACACACACGTGCTTATTTGAGCCCTGTTTATAGAATCAAGATGTTAGAAACAATCTGAGTGGCCAGTACCCTGAAATAATGGCACATCCTTGCAGGACATCCCTGGCCAATGATTAGGTGACATTCTTATTAAATAAATGGCACAGCTGTTAAAAGACTCCAATTATCACCCACAATCCCAGATGAAAAGGCTTTTTATCAAACATTTGAATTGTTTTTATGTATACTGGTAAAATTTTGCTTTGGTGTATTCCACATAAATGAATTATGTGTCAGATGCAATTAGAAAAAATATGTCAGAGAGTGACCCCTCAAAGAGAAAGAAATGCAGCTGGGGTGGGGCCATGGGCATCTCATCTACATTTGTACTGTCTTGTTTCTTAAGGTGGATGCTTATTACAAGAGGAATCATTATGTTATTTTTTATATTCTTTTGTATGTGTGAAACATTTCAAAAACGTTTAAGGAGTATTGAGCTGTTTCAAAACCAGAGGCTGGTCGGTCATTACATAGTATCATAGTCACAATGGCAAATACTGGGTGAGGGGCGATCCAGAACCGTATCTCCCCCGAATATCACAGTTACCTCTCCACTAGGCTTTCCTGCTGCCCCTATACAAAAGTACTCCGTAGTATCATGACATCCCAGAGAAAAGAAACATTTATTTCTAAACACATGACCGTGTGTCTATCATTGTAGTATGGGGGTTAGCTATCGTGTGAGTTGATCAAAGGTGGATTTAGTTACGATTATTGTGTGACATAGGTCACCTTCCTACTTGCTCATGTAAACATCATCATGGTGTATCGCTATAGAAACTACAATGAACATCCTTTCATGGAAAGGCTTGCTGTCGCTACTGGCCGGCCTGTTAGATGTGCTGTCCCCACAGTTCTACTGGTGGGGGTAGTGGGGGTTGTTCTACCGGTGGGGGTAGTCAAGTGGACTTGACTCATCGGCTTCGGAGGTAGAAAGATGTCAGATTTGTCTGTATAATCCTGTCCCTTTGCTGGGATATTAAGGGAGTGGATGCAGAGAGTATGGATGCCCCCACTTGAGTCCCGACTTTCTGTGTCTTTTCAGCCTATCACACCTCACACACACCACATATCGGAAGGCCACTCCCAGCTCACTTGAATGAAGTCATCATCCTTAAATGTCAACTTGCTGAATTATATTTATTTCCCCTAACTTTCTTCTGTAGTGGGACACAAAATGCAAGTGGATATTGCTTTTCTCTTGTAAATATCCGAGGAGCTGTACTGGAGAAATACAGTAAGTATCTATTTCTAGTCAGAGGAAGTTACCTCAGTGGTAGCGAACCAAGGCCATTGGCCACCAGAACGAGCCATCTATGGCGGCATTATAGAACATCTAGAATGTGTTGCCCCTCTTTTCTTAAAGATTCAGAATACTACTCAGAAAGTTGCTCCAGTTTATTGCAATGGTCAAATGTCTCAGTGTTGCTATTATACCTGCTACGTTATTTTAATCTTTATTTATACACAACAATTTAATTTTAATTAACACAGATGTGTTGTGTTGTAAAATTCTCTAACTTCTTACAGTAGGGGGAGAAGGAAATGATAGTGCTAATGTGCACGAAAGCCATCAACAGGAGGCAGGTTGATATATGTCAAGATATATGAAATGACAAGGAAACCTTTGTTTTACCTTTATTTTCCTACCTGAAAATCTAAGAGAAGTATAAGCCTGCTCACTCCCTAACTATGTCCCTAATTGTTTCTTCTTGAAAAAGCAACATTGATGTTCTCAATCAAGATATAAGATTGCCTTAGGAAGCAATTATTGGTTTCTTTAATGTCAGCTTTACTGAGATGTATATGCACTTATAGAGTATATATAAATATTAATATATTTATTAATTAACATTAACAGTAGCACATTTATATATAAAAGATAGATGACAGATACCATAAAATTCACTGTTTTTTTTAAATTTCATTTTTTATTTTTTAAATTTTACATCCAAATTAGTTAGCATATAAGGCAACAATGATTTCAGGAGTAGATTCTTTAGTGCCCCTTACCCATTTAGCCCATCCCCCCTCCCACAACCCCTCCAGTAACCCTCAGTTTGTTCTCCATATTTATGAGTCTCTTCTGTTTTGTCCCCCTCCCTGTTTTTGTAGTTTTTTTGTTTCCCTTCCCTCATGTTCATCTGCTTTGTCTCTTAAAGTCCTTGTATGAGTGAAGTCATATAATTTCTGTCTTTTTCTAACTGACTAATTTCACTTAGCGTAATACCCTCCAGTTCCATCCACGTAGTTGCAAATGGCAAGATTTCATTCTTTTTGATTGCTGAGTAATACTCCATTGTGTGTGTGTGTGTGTGTGTGTGTGTGTGTGTGTATACATATATATATATATATATATATATATATATATACACCATATCTTCTTTATCCATTCATCCATCGATGGACATTTGGGCTCTTCCCATACTTCGGCTATTGTTGATAGTGCTGCTATAAACATGGGGGTGCATGTGTCCCTTCGAAACAGCACACCTGTATCCTGTGGATAAATGCCTAGGAGTGCAATTGCTGGGTTGCAGGGTAGATCTATTTTTAGTTTTTTGAGGAAACTCCATACTGTTTTCCAGAGTGGCTGCACCAGCTTGCATTCCCCAAATTCACCATTTTTAAGTGTACAGTGGGGGGCACCTGGGTGACTCAGTTGGTTAGTGTCCAACTCTTGATATCAGCTCAGGTCATGATCTCATGGCTCGTGGGTTCAAGCCCTGTATTGGGCTCTGCGCTGTCAGTGTGGAGCTTGCTTGGGATCATCTCTCTCCCTCTCTCTCTCTGCCCCTCCCCTGCTCATGGACATGCTCTCTCTCTCAAAAAAAAAAAAAAATAGTAAATGCAAGGGTGATATTATGTTCACAGAATTGTGCAACTATCACCAATATCTCACTGTGGAACATCTTTATTACCCAAAAAGAAACCCTGTACCCTTTAGTGGTCACTCCACTATCCTCTAATCCACTTATTGTCTCTATAGATTCGCATGTTCTGGATATTTCATGTAAATGTAATCATATAACATGTGGCCTTTTGTATCTGGCTTATTTCACTTAGCATAACATTGTTAGGGTTCAATTATGTTATAGCATGTATCTGTACTTCATTTCTTTTCATGGCTGAAAAATATTCTATTGTATGGATTACCACACTCCATTTATCCATTCCTGAGTTCAAGGATACTTGGATTGTTTCCACTTTTTGGCTACTGTGAACATTGCTGCTATGAAGAGTCATTTACAAGTTTTTGTGTGAACATGTTTCATTCAATTCTCTTGGAAATATACCAAGCCATAGAATTGCTAGGTCATAAGGTAATGCTACGTTTAACATTTTGAGAAACTTCCAAACTGTTTTCTAAAGTAGCTGCACCATTTTACAACCCCACTAGCAATGTCTGAGGGTTCCAATTTCTCCACATCATCATCAACACGTGTTACTACCTATCCTTTTATTTTAGTCATCCTCAAAAGTGTGAAGTTACATCTTTTTATAGTTTTGATTTGTGCTTCCCTAATGGCTGAGAATATTGAACATCTTTTCATGAGCTGGTTGTGTACACTCTTTCAAGAAATGTCTTTTCAAATGTTTTGCTTATTTTTAAATTCTATTGTCTTTTTTATTACTGGGTTGTATGAAACTATATATTATGCATTCAAGTACCTTATCAGATATATGACTTGCAAATATTTTCTCCCATTTTATGGATTGTATTTTCACTTTCTTGATGCTATTAATTGCAGCAGTACAAGTTTTTTATTTTGACTAAATCCATTTTATCATTTTTTTCATCACTTGTCCTTTCTGAGTCATATATAAGAAACGTTTGTCTAATGTAAAGTAATGACTATCTATCCCTATTTTTTTCCTAAGAGTTTTAAAGTATTAGCTCTTACATTTGAGATAATTTTTATATGGTGTGAGGTGGGGTCCATCAACATTCTTTTGCACATGGATATCCAATTTTCCCAGCACCACTTATTAAAAAGACTGTTCTTTCCCCCATTGAAGTGTCTTCCTATCCTTGCAGACAATCAATTGACCATAAATATGATGGTTTATTTCTAGATTCTCATTTTTATTCCATTGAACTATATATCTATTCCTATGCCAATATATCACTATTTTGATTGCTATGGTTTTGAAGTAAGTTTTGAAATGAGGAATTTTAAGTCTTCTAACTTTGTTTTGTTTTTTAGTCTTGTTTGAGCTATTCTGGATCCTTTTCCAGTTTTGTGTGATAAAGAATTTGGCTGGCCTTTATCCCCAGTTTTTGGGAGGTAATCTTTGAACCCTTGGAATTTCCTGAGTGAAAGCAGTGTCTTTGTTATTCATGTTGGGTCCCTTGGACCACACCCAATAGTTTATGCTAATGACATGAACCGTAGTGGTCCCCTACATAGTTTATGCTAAGGAGATGATTCAAGATGGGGGCTGGTCATTCCAGAGAAAACCAACCATGTGATTATAGTGTTGCAGATTTGAGCCACATATCAGCTCAACTCTTAGAAGAGGAGGGGAGTTGGTGATTAAGTTTAACTACATAAGTAATGATTCAATCAATCGTGCCTACGTAAAGAAATCTCAGTAAAAACTCTGTGTATTGTTGCTTGATGAGCTTCTGTCATTCTCTGAGTATGATCACATTTTGATGTTAGGATAGTGCTACATCCCTGAGGACAGTGGGCAGTTTTGCATTTGCAACCATCTCAGATTCGATTCAATCCTTTTGGATGATTCTTATTTGCAATTTGTTGCTACAATGTAGTCCCAAGTACAACACTTTTCTGAGTTCTGTGAATCATTCTGCTAAATAATTAAACCTGAAGATGGTCATGAAAATGCCTGAATCTATAACCAGCTGGCCAGAAGTGAGGATGGTCCTGGGGATTCCTGGACATTTGTCTGGTGCCTGAAATGAGGACAGTTCTTTGGTGAACCGTGCCTTTAACCTTGATTTGGTTAGCTCCAGGTAATTTCCATATGAATGTTAGCAAGAGCTTGTCAATTTCTACAAAAAAAAAAAAAAAAAAAAAGCTGGAATTTTGATAGGGATCACATTGAATCTACAGATCAGTTTAGGGGGACATTGCCATCTAAACAGTATTAAGTCTTTTGATCCATGAACAGGCAATGTCTTTGCATTTGTTTAGGGTTCATTCTTTCAATAATATTTTGTGATTTTCAGTGTACAATTCTTTCCTCTCCTTGGTTAACTTTATTCCTAGGTATTTTATTCTTTGTAATGTTATCGTAAATGAAATTGTTTTCTTAATTTAATTTTTGATAGTTCATATTTAGTGTATAGAATTGATTTTTGTATATTGATCTTGTATCCTGCAATCTTGTCAGAGTCATTTATTAGTCCTAACAGCTTTTTAGCAGATTCGTTAGGATTATATATATATAAGATTATGTCATCTCTGAATAGAGACAGTTTTTCCTCTTCCATTCCAGTCTGGATATATTTTTATTTCTATTTTTTTTTTTATTTCCTAGTAACGCTGGATAGAACTTCTAATACAACCCTGAGTGGAAGTGGCAAGAATAGAATCCTTGTTTTGTTCCTGATCTGAGGGAAAAGCACTGGCCATGGTTTTATTCACAGATGGCCTTTATTAGCTTGCAAAAGTCCCTTCTCTCCCTAGTTTGTCGAGAGCCAAGAAAAGATGAGTGACAAACCCTGTGAAGCAACACATGTGAGATACTCTTCCATTCTGCTAGTTCCTGATTCTGCATTCAGTTGTGACTCTTGAGGACAGAACCCCTGCATCAGAGGCAGGAACTGAATGGGCTGCCCTTACCTTTGTACAAAGAACGTGAGGAGGTGTTTCCCTCCTTGACCTGCATCTGAATCATGTCATCAGGAAAGCATCCCGTTAAAGTGCTCCTGAGTTAAGACTTTATTAGCAGCAAAGGAACCCTGAATCAGGAGTAACTATTTTAGAGAAGGACCTTTCTAGTGCAAAGAAAACTCCTGCTTCTTAATGGAAAACAAATTGTCTCTTATGGGGATGTTTTTTCAATTGTTCTTTCCCCAAAGGGGAGATACTTAAACAACAACAACAACAACAACAACAAAAGGGCAGGGGATTGAGAATGGAGGTTCCTTTACTCCCAGTGGAAGCTTGGTCAATGTTCCCTGCTATCCATGAATTCTCCGAAGCATAGCCTTTTGTAGTCCTCTGACTGCCAACATAGAAGGAGGGAATTTATTTATTTATTTATTTTAATTTTTTTTGAAACGTTTTTTTTTGAGACAGAGAGAGACAGAGCATGAATGGGGGAGGGCCAGAGAGAGAGGGAGACACAGAATCCAAAGCAGGCTCCAGGCTCCGAGAGGTCAGCACAGAGCCCAATGCGGGGCTCGAACTCACGGACTGCGAGATCATGACCTGAGCTGAAGTCGGACGCTTAACCGACTGAGCCACCCAGGCGCCCCTAGAAGGAGGGAATTTAAACAGGAGATTCAGAGAGAGGAACTGTACCAGAGACAACAAGGACCAGAACATTCACTTTAAAAAGACAACTCTGGGGGCACCTGGATGGCTCAGTCGGTTAAGCCTCTGACTGGGTTCAGGTCACAATCTCACCATTCGTGGGTTCGAGCCCTACATCAGGCTCTGTGCTGAGAGCTCAGAGCCTGGAGCCTGCTTTGGATTCTGTATCTCCCTCTGTAAATAATGTGCGCTCTCTCTCTCTCTCTCTCTCTGTCTCTCAAAAATAAACAAACATTAAAAAATAAATAAAATACAACACTGGTTACCATGCAGTTGTTTGTGTCATCCTAGGTGCACGATGAAAACCCCATTTGTGCATCCAGACTGATCAGGTGGAGGGGCCAGCTGGAGAGGCGGTGTCAGGGCTCAGTGACACAGAGTGCTGAGATCGACTAACGATGTCTGGCCAGGCCAGGGGCCTGAGGAGGAGTGCTGGCTTGCCTCCATGGTTTCTCCAAGGTAATTCATAGTAAACCTCCCCACAGAAGGCTGGTGGGACCATCACAGAGGAGACAACAGAAGGAAATTGAGGAGACATGCTTCCTGTTCCAGGGGCAGATCCGATAGAGGGGCGAACGCCCTTTAAACCCTGCTGCAACCTAAAGAAGAAGCAAGGAGAAACGTAACAGAAAGAGCTGCGAATTGACTTTGACGTTTAGCTGGTCCACAGTTACAGATACTCCTGGATAAAATGCAAGAAAAATATATTTGTTTTTCATGATCTGAGAGATTTATCGTGACAAGTGCCTTAATTCTGATACCCTGTTGTGCTGTGAATACCACTGCTGCATCCTTCTGAGCAGAGAGCAACAATGGTTCAAGACCTTAAAAAATATGGGGTTTGAGTGTCTTTCACACACATCTAGAACCATCTTTGGGACAGCAGGCCTACAAGTAAAGCCAAGTTCTTATTTTTTTCCTCTGACCACTCCACTTTGCCCTGGCTGTAAAAGATGGAAAAGATTGGAAAGTTGAGGTCCAGATGGAAACCAAGCAGCACCTCCCAGCTGGTGCCAAGATGGGCCAGAACTCCCAGGAACATGCCATTAGCCATTGCGTGAGCAAGTGTCAGATGAGCCCTTAGACAGCACTTCCCAGCTGGTCTGCCACGGAGGGAGGTCAGGATGGGTGATGGGAAAAATAAAAATATCAGGCCCTTGCCATGGAACCCATATGTGGAGGTTCTGTGAAGCGCATACTCTCCAGACAACCTGGGATTTGGGAGTTCAAATCCCAGCCTGGTGCATGCAACGTACAAGGCCAGTGACAACGTTTTATTTCCCCTTACTGTTTCCTCATCTGTAAAAAAGGGATCACGGTAGTACCTGGGTCACAGGATTAGTGGAGGAGTAAATGAAATGATGTAAATAATGTGCTGTGAGGTGTGTGTGTGTGTGTGTGTGTAACGTTTTTGCATATATGTATGGCAGCAGGGTTAGAAACACTCTAGTGTCGATTACAGTTTATTTCTACAATATCAGGTTTGGCAATCTAAGTGTGAATTGAATGTGAATCAGGGAGAAGACTAACTCCAGGCTGGAGAGAAGCGACACAGACTGAGGGGCCATGAGGGGGTGAAACAAAGCAGGAGAAACAGGGAAATGTGCTTTTTCTTCCCCGGCAGCTAAGGCCTGCCTCTGGCTGAGGACTCACCTTGTGGCATCAGCCCCCATGCAGGCCTCCAGCCTGCGGAGTGCCCATTGCAGAACTGAGTGGCCCTGAGTCCTCAGGACGTTGGATACGTTCCTGCTGATGCAAAAGACCATACATTCACGCGCTTGCTTGGCACCTAACTTCCTGGGCTCTACTCAGCATTCGTGGAAGAGTCATTTAATTGGCTTTGGTTGCAAAACTAAAGAGATAGAGCTTGGGGGCCCTGTCCCCAGTCCCAGGCTGGGCCAAAACTCCCAACCTTCAGCTAGAAGGAGCTCTCGATTTACAATTACACCAGGATGGATTACCTGAAAACGCAACCTTCGGCAAGCTGCGATTAACTTGACCAAAGACATCTGGGAGAGCCATCGATGGCCTGAAATTATGACCTTAGTATTCTGGCCTGAAACTAGATACCACTGGCACGGCCTTCCTGCAGGACTCCAGCACAGGGGCCTTTGTTTGCTATTCCAACAGCCTTCTTTCCCCACCACCGCCCCCCCCCCCCCCAGGAACAGTTCAGTTAAAAACACCTCCATAAAGGTCCGCAAAGAAACAAGGATAACTTCCCAGCTTAGCAGAAGTTGCTTTTTAGAAAATAAACTCCAGCTTTCCCGAGTCCTGGAGGCAAAGCAGTGAATGCTTCGATGACTCGCAACTGCTGAATAAGTAGGTTTATCAGAGCCTGGACTAAATATAAAACGCGGTGCCTGAAAAGCATCATACGCTCACAATTAGCTGGGCTCTCCCGCTGGATACTGTAACGGCACAACACGCTGTCAGGATTCATTTTCCGGTGCTGTTATCAGCAGTGAATAAAGGTTGAAGTAAAATGCGAAACAGACTTACAGGTGCTAACACAAGCAGTTTATCAGTGTGAGGCAGGCTCCCTTTTGTTCTCCAAAAAGCCTTGGAAACTTCTGGAAACTTCGGTGCCTTCTTTTGTGCTGAGGAGTTGATGATCCAGCAGCAGCAACAGAAGTGGGACTTAAAAAGAAACTTTCTTTTTCTGGTTTTTTTTTTTTTTGAAGTTTATTTATTTGTTTGAGACAGAGACAGCGTGAGCTGGGAAAGGGCAGAGAGAGAGGGAGAGAGAGAGAATCCCAAGCAAACTCCGTGCTGACAGCGCAGCGGCTGATGTGGGGCTTAAACTCATGAAACTGTGAGATCAGGACCTGAACCGAAACCAAGAGTGAGACACTCAACCGAGCCATCCAGGTGCCCCAGACTTGAAAAGAAACTTAAAAAAAATTTTTTTTCTTTTTAAAAACGGCTCCCTTACGCAAACGTGCCTTTCAAGAAACAATTCGAGGGTAAAACCAAAGTTACACAGATCCACTAAATGTTTTCCTTCTGTCCTTTCCTTTGTTTCTCTCGGCCATTATATTGCTCTTTAATGTGGGTCTCTTGGTCCTGAGGGGATCTGAAATGATTTTTGGGGGGAGTGGGGGCAGAGATATCTCTGCAAAACCCCATGGCAGTAAGGGCAGGAGGCCTACAGAGCATAAGCCCACATGCTCAGGGAATAGCCCTCACATGGTTGGAAGAACAATCAGCAAATGCATCTACTCCCTTTCTACTTGGGGGAACCTGGAGAGCACAGCAAATGGGGGAAGTAGAAGTATCTAGGGCTATAAAATCAAAACGTTTAAAAGAGGGCAGGGATAGTGAAGCAGGAGAAAAGACAAAATCATCTGTATCCCTGACCTTTTCCAAAGATGTGGTTGTGGAGTCTTTTCACATTTTAAAGGCTTAAACTCATCTCTCAGAAGGAAGGAAACATATATTAGGAGACCGTATGGATCTCCCAAGAATAATGGCGAGTATTAAATGGCTTTGTAAACGCTGGAAATTTTACTGCGGTGTCCGTGCCTTCAATGAATTGGAAATCTTGTCTTTGAATGGAAAAAGGCAAATGGACATGGTGGGTAACAAAGAGCTTCAATTCTTGGAGGGTGTTCTCACAGAGCAAAGGAAGAAGGGCAGAAGTTGTGAAGAGATCAGCCCGAAGCCCTTTGCAGTGTGCTCATCAATTCAGTATTTCCCTTCATTTTCCCTCTAATAATTTAATTCTTAACATACCTTTCCCAGTATTTAAATTTCCTTCCCAAAAACCAAGCGCTATTTTTAAACATGGAAACCTATTTTTGAAATAAAGATCTGTTTTTCTATGGGATTATGAAGATTTTTGTGTAAATAATTCAAATGAACACATTCGGTTTGAACCCTTAGAGGGGTCAATAACTTTCAAGAAATGACCCAGAGGAAAAGCACGGTTGAAATATAGAAACTGACAAGGGCGAACATATTCCCAGAGGGAATTGGTGTGGTATATACTTTAAAGAATCTTAACTTCGAATCACAGATTGTCAGTAAATTTTGGTGATTTTTGAAAAAAAACATGTTCGAGCATCATTTCTCAGAAGTTTATTTTGGGGGCCACATGTTGGGATTCGCCTAGTCTTAGTCCTTCTGTAAAGTACCCAGGGATCTACACTGACGTCACTAACTCAGGCATGAGCCCCGCCCCCTTCCCAGTGCAAGGCAGGAGGGGCAGGGCACTTCCTGAGCTGCGCTGGCAGGAATAAGGACAAGGACAGACCCCTTGATGTAAAACGAAGACAGTTGTTTCTGCGATTGCTTACGGCTGTTCTCTCACCCTTTAAATGAAGTTTAAAAAAGGTTTTTAGGTTTTAAATTTTAGATGATTCCCAACTAAAAATTTGTGACACAATTTGGTGTTATGGTAAAAGAGGGGGTTTAGATTTTGTTTAAAAAAAATTTTTAATGTTCATTTTTGAGAAAGAGAGAGACAGAGAATGTATGGGGGAGGGGCAGGGAGCGGGGGAGACACAGAATCTGAAGCAGGCTCCAGGCTCTGAGCTGTCAGCACAGAGCCCGACGCGGGGCTCGAACCCACAAACTGTGAGATCATGACCTGAGCCGAAGTCAGATGCCCAACAGACTGAGCCACCCAGGTGCCCCCAGATTTAGTTTAAAGTCGTTTTCATTGGGCACATCACCATTGTCACTGCAATTTGCCCATCTACAACCTGGGGATCACACAGATTACTTCACAGAATTGAAAACATCCTCTGGGGGTGCCGGGTGGCTCAGTCAGCTGAGCTTCTGACTCTTGATTTCTGTGACTCTTGATTTCTGCTCAGGTCATGATCTCATGGTGGTGGGATTGAGCCCCATGTAGGGCTCTGTCCTGAGTGTGGAGCCTGCCTAAGATTCTCTCTTTCCCTCTACCCCTCTTCCCCACTCACTCTTTCTGTCTCTCTCTCTCGCAAAAAAAAAAAAAAAAAAAAAAAAAGTCTTCTGAAGGCACCTCACAAAATTGAAAGTGTCATCCAAACAGAAGTTGTCCTCTGAGCTATTTGCAAGGCGCAAGTAAAGAGGGCATGTCAGAGTTCAATTCCAGGAACAAGCAAAACTGAGGAAGTTGGATCAGAAGTCCAGATTCTTCTTTGCAACA
Organism: Acinonyx jubatus; assembly: GCF_027475565.1. Lineage (NCBI taxonomy): Eukaryota > Metazoa > Chordata > Mammalia > Carnivora > Felidae > Acinonyx > Acinonyx jubatus. The sequence continues at coordinate 65,816,242 of NC_069391.1, forward strand.
GACCTTGGGTAACTCCAGCTCTCCTAGAGGAAGAGGGTGGTCCCTACCAATATGGGCTCCCTCTTTGCTAATGTGGCCAAAACACAGTGAATGTGCAGTTGGTTTGTTATTTCAGGTTCATGCGATTTTTTCTTCTCGTAGGAAGTCCATGGGTGACAAAGGTCTGGGCATCTTACTCTAGTTCCTGTACCTCATTCCACATTCTTGCTTTGGAGGTGGCAGGCCTCGCAGTCAATTGGCACATGTGAGCCCATGCATGTGTGCACACACACACACATGCTGGGAAAGCCATACCCTTTGTTCAGTATTGAAATATTGACATAATGGTCGATGCAGAACAGTCACTTCCCTGAGCCCCACTGAGCGCTTCCCCCGACTCACAAACCTAGTGGCCCCAGACCCAAGTTGTGGCAAATAGGGCGACCACGTTATGCTCGGCATCCTTTTCTGATGATCAGTACCAGCTGGTTAAAAGTTTTAATTTCAACTGCGGAGCGGAGGACCTTAGTGTTTGACTGAAGGTCCTTACCATTGGCAGTCCTATAGTCAGCTGTGTCTCCCCCTGTCCTTGGACCCTATTCCTTATTCCCCTCAAAGTGCCGTCCTCTCTCTATGGCCTCCGTTGCAGGTATCCTCAGCCATTCTCTGTTTAGTTGGATTCCCCTGAAGAATTAGGATTGTGAGGCATATTGCGGAGTAGCCACAGGTGGAGTATCCAAAGGCAACACAGTCCTGCAAAAACTGAAGACTGATCTTCTCAAGATTATAAACATTTATATCACCCCCCTAGATAGTGTATTCCCTTCCTAGCCTTCAGATGCATTCCAAAGCTCCCAATTGATTACTTTGGCTTAAGCAGGGCTGGCCCTAAAGAAAAGGCACTTTTGAAATACAAAACCTGCTGTGGTTCCCTGGATGCTCACATAATGAAGGGGTCATATACTGATAAATGTCAAGTTCAAAACAAAATTTTAAGATGCATTTATCTAGACACAGTTGATGTCTTACTATGTATAAAAGAATAATTATATTCTCATCAGACATTCTGTAAATCAGTGAAATGTTCCTTCCTACTTCTCTTGAGTCTACCATGACATCAGCCCTACTTAGATGTTGCCGGGGGGGGGGGGGGGGGATGCCACGGGAAGTAGGAAGTGACCTAGTTTGTGGCCACGGGTAGCCTTACAGCAATGCCCCATCTCCCCTCTCTTCTAATTCTCTTCTAATAGGTTGGGGGATAAGGAAAGAAGGGAGATGATGTGTTTCCTTGTGGGTACGAAAGGTGGCTCCTGACTTGTGTTCTTTCCCATGGCACTAAAAGAGGGACGAGTCTTTTCCATGAGTAAAGACAGAACCTAAGGCTGGATTATAATGAGGACAAGGCAAAGTTGGGGAGCTTCTTACAGATTACACTTTTTTTGTTCCTATCGTATGACCCAATATCTGTTAAGATAGAAAATCATTTGTGTGATCATGGCTTCCTCAACTTACAATGAGGTTATGTCCCAATAACCCACTGTAAGTTGAAAATATCACATACGGTAAGTAGAAAATTCATTAAATTCACTTAATTCATTAAATTCATTTAATTCATTTAATAAACCTAACCCTCTGGGCTTAGTCCAGCCTACCTTAAATGTGTTCAGAGCACTTAACTGTAGCCTCCCATGGGGCAAAATCATCTAACACAAAGCTTATTTGATAATAAAGCATTGAATATCTCATGTTATTTATTGAATTCTGTTCTGAAACTGAAACACAGGACAGCTCTATGGAGACAGAATGGTTGTGAGCATATCGGTTGTTAACTCTCATGACAACTGGCTGGGCGCTGGGGCCGCCTCTGTCCAGCATCATAAGAGAGGATCGACCCACACTTCCCTAACCTAAAAAAGATCAAAACTCAAAACTCAAAGTACAGCTTCTACTGAATGCGTATTGTTTTTACGCCATCATAAGGTCAAAAAATCATAAGTGGAAATATCATGAGTCAGGGGCCACCCATAGTTGGAACTACCATTAATAGATGTTAAATGTTCCTAGAAAGCTAAAGAGCCATTAAACTTGAACAAGATAGGGCCTAATTTATAATATTTAATCAAGCTTAATGCTGATGGAGTGGAGGAACCCCAAATGTTTTTTGTTTTTTGTTTTGGTTTTTTTTTTGCCACTTTGATGCTAGCAGAGATCTATAGGTATCACAGCTTAGTACATGTTGCTATTGAATTAAGTCACTAGAGTTTAATATAAGACAAAATCATTTTAAATTAGTGGGGACCAATGTGTTGTTTTAAGAAAATAATGCTGCCCATTCATTTGAATAAAACAGTTAAATACCTCACACTATATATATATATATATATATATATATATATATATACACATATATATATATTTAATGTTTATTCATTTTTGAGACAGAGGGAGACAGAGCGTGAGCGAGGGAGGGGCAGAGAGAGAGAGGGAGACACAGAATCTGAAACAGGCTCCAAGCTCTGAGCTGTCAGCACAGAGCCTGACGTGGGGCTTGAACCCACAAACCATGAGATCATGACCTGAGCTGAAGTCGGACGCTTAACCGACTGAGCCACCCAGGCGCCCCAATATCTCACACTATATTAAAAATACTTTTCAGACAAATGAAAAGGGCTAAATGTAAAAGCCAAAATTAAGAATCCATTAAAGGAAAGTAAAGGAGACTCCTTACATTCTTGATGTGGAGAAGTTTTCCTAAGGAAGACACAAAACCCAGAACCAGAGGGACAATAAAATCAGACTTGGTGACATTAAAAGGAAAATCTCCTACACAATGAAAGACCATATGGACAACATTAAAATACAAAAACAAAGAAACCAAATACAGCCTGGGAGAAAATATCTGCAAAATACGTAACTGTTAATGGAAAGGCACATAGACCACACAATAGAAAATTAATCAACAAGTATTAGTAGCTGATGCACAGAAGTACAAATGGCCAATGAACGTTTGAAAAGATATTCAGCTTTACCGGTAGTTAGGAAAAGGCAGATTATAAGAAAAATGTGATACTGGTTTCTGCCCACCTGATCGGCAAAAATGAAAAAGGTTGTGGTTTTGTGTGTATCGTATGGCTTTTATTTTTAATTTTTATTTTATACCATTGACTCACTATATTCCCTATGCCCTGCCTTTTATCCCCATGACTCATTCCTTCCATAACTGAATGAGAAGGTTGTTAACGTCAAGCGTTGACGTATGGAACACTCCCTTGCAGCGTACCACAGGGATTGCACATTGCTAAACTTTTGTAAGTGAATACTGTAGTGTAAAACATGCGAAGTACTTTCCATCAGTAGACAGATACCTGCGGCATTCACAGCCATGGAGCTGGCGAGACGCAGAGGGGTGAAAGCATCTAGAACCTGGGTACGTCGGTGGGGCCTAGCAAGAGCCATGACATAATGGGTAGCGGGCTGTGGGGATCTCCAACAGTGGATGGCTTACAGAGGCCTGTGGGAAGGACAAGAGAGTTAGCAGGAGGAGCCTTCAAATGACCACGGAGGGTCCTAATGGGATTGCTCTGATGGCACAGCCCATGTTTGGTTGTCCATTGCCTCAACATTTCCACAAAGCAGCAATTGCCCGGGACTCTTTGGTTGGCTGCACCAGCACTATTTACCCCCTATGGTTTACGCCTGGCCAGAGTTACACATTTATGTTATTGGACTGGCCCCTGTAAAAAGCTCCAATAATGTTTTTTCTGTGTCCTCTAGATTAAGTGCCCGACATTTGTAATATAAGAGAACAAGATAGTTAGACCTGGGATGTGAACTCATAGCCTCCCTCACCCCCTCTTCCCCTTCCTCTACACTTGTACAGGTTTGAGCAAGTACCTGAATCCATGTGGAGCCCAGAAGGTAAAATAATATCCCAGATAGAGAGGCAGAAACCCGACGGTCAGCACTATCCCAGAAAGAGAGGCAGCCCGAAGGTCAGCACTAAGACCATCCTGAAGAATTGAAGGAGAGCTGGATAGCCCAACATGAAAGCTGGGATGCTCCCCAGCGGACCAGGGGATCTTTAAGCTTCGTCTTATTAATTTTTATTGTATTTCATTAATTTAATTTTTATTATGTTTTTGTGACATCCTGTGAGGTTTACAGAACATAGGACGCTGGTCCCTGCCTTCTGGAAGTTTCCCATCGAGTCCCAGAAACAAAAGAAACACAAAGTCAGTGCATGGTAAGTCCACCCTTCCTGTCGCTCTTTCCAAAAACCCTCAGGTTGTCTCATTTCTGTCTCCTCTCTTCATCTCACACAGACCTCTAGTTCATCAGCAAGCCCTGCTAGCCCACCTTCAGATGGACTCGGTCTGACCACTCCCCACCACTTTCCCTGCCACCGCTCTGGTCCAAGTACCTACATCAGGATCACTGCCGTGGCTTCATACCCTGTCCCCCTGCGCACCTGCTTACCCTTACCCACCTCATTGTCAACCAGGCAGCCGGGTGAGTCTTTGAAGACAGGTCATGCCCGTCCTTCTTTTAAGATACTTCAATGGCTCCTCCCTCAGAGTAAAAGTCAAGATCACCACGGCGGCCTAGTAGCCCCTATATAAAACGCCCGCACAAGGATCTGTTTGACTTCACCTTCTGCACCGGCCCCGCCCCCAGCTTCTGAGCTGTTCATTGACCACCCGCCTCTCCCTTTCTCCCTCCCTCCTCGGGACTCCTGCACCATTTGTCCTGCCTGCTTGGGTCACTCTTTTCTCTTGATGAACCCACTTTTCCTTTCCTAAGTCTTTACTTGAAGTCATCATCTCAATGAGACTGACCAAGGACACCCCCACCCGCATCTAAAATTACAGTCTGCCTTCTCCTAATCTGCCCCTATCCTGTTCTATGTGTTTTATAGGACCTAACACAGTGCGTATTTTATTTATTTATTATATCTATTCTCCACCCACTAGAATTTCAGCTCCACATGAGCAGAGATTTTTGTTTGTTTTATTCTCTGGTGTAATCCAGAGGACATGAGTGAATCGATAGAAAGATGGATGAATAAATTGGTCAGAAACAAAGATCATGTTTGTTTAATGTCAAACATGAGCATAGATTCCTGCTAAAAAGAATTGAGCAAAATGGAAATTTCATATTTTCTTAAATATATATCCTTTGGTACAAGAGGACCTAATCTGAGGAACATTTTGTCCTTTCGGGGTGTATCCAGACAGTTTAAGGACAAATGAGTTCCACTGAAAGACGGCGCTCTTCGAAAGTAAAGACAACATCCAACTTTCTGACCCTCTCCTGAACTTGGACATTTGTTTATTCAAGCAATCAACTGGCTCTTTAGACTTCAGTATGTTGAATTACACTTCAGTAATTCATAACTGCTTTTAATTACTGTGGCAACTATTTAAGGACAGAAAATAAATTGCAAAAAAAAAATTAAATAGGTCTTAAGTACTACTTAACAGTGGATTCAGATGCTGTCAGATTCAAGCCATGCATTTTCCAGTTGTTTTCAGTCTCAAAGCAGAGCTGAATCCGTCCTGAAAACTGCAAAGATTATTAGCACCAATTGGGAATACTCAGGTCGGCTCCCAACTGACTAATCTCAGCCCTGCTGCTCCAGGAAAAACTGTTTTCCCATCATTACAGGAGATTGCAACCATGGAAAAATGAAAGGAAGGAGAAATGGAGATGAAGATTCTCTGGAAACATAATATTAGTTCGAGAGAGAGAAATTGACTAACACAGAGAAAACAAAGCTCTATTCTCTTATCTACAAATACAACTTAGTCCTGCTATTTCTGTGAATATCTGAAAACGAGATAGTAATTGTTTACATTTTTGATTTGAACACAATTACCATTTGTGATTTCTGGCACATCTGATCTGTTTAGGGGTTGTGTCCATGAATGCATACTTTTTAAAAAGTATTTTACTGTGTTCGGGGTTGGGGTACATATTTTAACAGTCTATATGTTTTCTGGTTTAAAAGAAATACATGCTTGGGGCACGTCTGGGTGGCTCAGTGGGTTAAGCTTCCAACTTCGACTCAGGTCATGATCTCACAGTTCATGAGTTCGAGCCCCATGTTGGGCTCTGTGCTGACAGCTCAGAACCTGGAACCTGCTTTGGATTCTGTGTCTCCCTCTCTCTCTGCCCCTCCCCTGTTCATGCTCTGTCTCTCTCTCTCTTAAAGATGAATAAACATTAAAAAATAATAATAATTAAAAGAAATACATGCTATTGTAGAGAATTTATACTTAAAGTATACACAGAAAAAAATGATAGTGCCTATAATCTCACCATATTGTTAATATTTTGACATTCTTCCTTTTCTTTTTTTCTCTGCATGGTTAGTGACTCCAACTCTCCTTTCCAATTTTTAAGAGGCTGTCTTTCTTCTCTATCCAAGGACCTCCAAACCTTGACATGACCAAGAGGTCAGCCCCCTTTATCTAACATCCCTTTTCCTGAGAGAAAACCAGGACTTTCAGCCATCGGTTAAAGGGCTCCTCTCTGGGGACTGCGGCCTTTGTTGGGGCCAAGTTCAGGAAGTCTGGAGCCAGGCCAGTGCAATGCAAGAGACATTTCAGGGAGGGAAGCAGGGGCCGCTATCAAGTAAGAGAGTCTGGTGGTCTAGAACACCCACCACCACAGAAAACGTGAAGTCTCGCTCCCAAGGTCACTGCCATGCTGGAAGTTTATCTGGAGGCGGGCTCGGAAGTAAAGGAAACTCCTTCCTGGTTGTATTGCTTGGGCCATCCAACTGCAGTCTGTTCTCCCCCTGATGTCACGTCACCCTTTCTGTTGACACACCCCATCTGTGAGACACCCTGGGTTTCTGTCAAGGCATGCCCACGTGAGGTGTTTGGGTCAGGAGGGGGCTAAAGCATCCTTGGTGTTGGGCTCACTCTAAACACAGCCTTGTTTGCTGATAGACAGAATCTATCAGTGGGTTTTGCAGTAGGATTATCAGAGGTGTTATCACATCATATCCTTGAAAATCTGACCATGCAGCAAGTGGCCATATCACTGGGAATAAAGATGAATGCTTTCTCCATTTGTCTTGCAACTACCACCGACCCCTAGCTTTCAGGGCACTACGGTGTCAACCAAGGTCTTCTGTTCTCCATCTTTACTTACTTGAAGTGATTCAAAGCAGATTGCTGAAAGGGAGTTATGGTAAATTGTTTTCTTTATTTAAAAAAAAACAGCATTAAAGGCCATATTATAATTAGACGGCAATTTTTGAAAGCGTCAAGAGGCAGGCATTGAAGGAGTATCATTGTCAGGACCATTGTTTTATTATCAAATGGTGTTTAACCACTGATTATTCATGACCGTATAAATAGTGCCTTTACTGGTATGATCATGTGCTCCTAGCAGAAAAACATTTTGAACATAAGCAAATTTTACCAAAAAATCACTAAGCAAAAATGTGAAGGTGTTTGAAATATGTACAAAATTAAAAAGAGTAATATTAAAATAGGCATACATATATACATACATATCCATATCCATTTACATTATGTATAAAATACATACAGGTACATTTTTGCACACGTATCTGAATAGATGATGGCCATTATTTGCTTCTACATCTTAGGGCATATTGACATATGCCTATTTTTGAAAGCCACTCACTTAAAAATGTATTTTCTACCTTGGGCTTTCTACAGCTGAACATGGGCATTACTGACACAAATAGAAGGGAATAATTCTGCAGAGAACATTGAATCATTCGTGCAAACAGCAGCCACAGCCGTGAATAAAGAAGCAAATGAAGAATGAATACAGCTTATGAACAATGGCTGTCATTGGTGGATGTCATGACTAGAGTTTCTATAGAAGAAAAAAAAAGAGAGAGAAAAGCTTGTTTTCTTGTTCGGGGAAATCACAGTGCTTCAAGAAGGAAGGAGTGGAGGTTTGGGACAAAGCATGGCTGCGATGGAGCTCCTGGCATGAAGGAGTATGAGGGAATACTTGCTCTTGAATATAGAAAACCACATGAACATATAATTCAAACGCCACCTGGCCTGAGAGGGAGAGAGGGATTTTGCAACTCCTAGAAGAGGCAGGACCTTTGCAGGGCACTACTGTCCCATCATCTTTCTAGATTACTGAGGGGGACAAAAAATCAAGTTTCAATTTATATTTTTTCTTTATATATTACCCTCAAGTAATACTGATTTAGAACAATTCTTTCAGAAGGAAAACACACACATTTGTTATCCCACAAAGTTAAAAAAAATTTCCACCAGTGACTTCCTTCCTTCGAGGGAAGGAATTACCTTGGGAATGAAACAGCACAGACATCATGGTATGTGATGCATTAATAGTCTTGCAAGAAACTTGAATTTCCACAGTAGTGATAGATGACATCAGGAGTTTTTTAAGTATTTTGAAATGGTTGGGAACAAGTTTGGGAATTTTTCTACCCTAAATGAATAATATGAATCTTTGTTCTCAGTGCTATTTGTTTCCCATCTTTGGTCCCAATTGAAGATGTTGCTCTCATTATCCTAAGATGTTCTTGCAAACTATTCCCGGAGGGCATCGCTCCTTCTCCTGGGTTCTATCTTTCCTCTTTCCCTCTGGACAGAGTCCAGCCAAGATAGTGACCAGCACCAGGTCTCCCTGGTCCTCCAGAGAAAGATGGAAGAAGGGCACAGTTCCCCTGACACACATGAACTTCATCGGACTTCTAGGAGTTTTTCCGAAATGTTTGCACTTTCAGCACCTGGGGCACATGGACTTTCCCTCTTCGACAGTTTCAGTTTCCTTCTGCTTAGTGGCTGCTGTCTCCACCCCACTTCCTGTCTTGGGTCAAGACCAATGAGCACTAGGAAAATCATTTGGATCTCTGAGGTTTTGAACGCTAATCTGTGCTGTCTAGTCCAATGCACTTAGATTTTCAGGGAGCTCATTTTACCCCGACCTTGACTTTTTGTCTTCTGCAGCTCTGTATCCACATGAGCTGTAAGAGTCCTCTGAAAGCTTCTTGCTGAGAGGTATCTCATGGTACCTCTTTTGTATTCATCTCTTCTGTATCACTTCATAGATAGAGGACTAAAGTGGACTTTTGACCCATCAGAGAAGAGAATGGACATTTGTTCATTTTATCCTGTAGAGCCTGCCCTACTACACTGGCCTGCTTTACTCCATCTCTTATGCAAAAAAAGCATCCAAGGCATCTCAAGATGGCTTTCAGCCCTCAGCCCTGGTTTAGATATAAGAATACTGAGAAAGCAAGGTAAGTAGTCAGTTTCCAACACGTCATGATCTAGGGGGTTGGAGACATCTTCTTTATCTATCACAGTCCTTAGAAACATATCACTAAAGATTTATCCCTTTGGATTAACATTATAGTGATAACATATTGCAAATCTAAAATTGGGACCCAGCGTATGACTCTGAGAATATGTTATGCTAGAAAGAAAGAAAGAAAGAAAGAAGAAAACAAAAGAGAAGAAAAGAAAAGAAAAAAGATAGAAATGATCAAAGGAAAAAAGTGTCCCTATTAAAGTATGAACACACCAATGGAGTGGTATTCTCAAAAAAATTATGTCAGCTTTATCTTGATGTGAATTAGTTCTTATTATGAAATCACTTTCTTGCTCTCAACTAGTTGCAATAAAAGAAAGGACATTTTTTTTCTCGAAATGAAGGGAAGATAATCATGAAGTATGGAGCTTTGTCCCCAACAGGCTTGACCTGGACATCTGGGTAGATGATAGTCAGGGGGTCAGGAGGAAGGATTTGCCAAAAAAGGCAAACCCTGCCTTCATACCTGTAGACCATATTCTCCAGGAAGCAGGAGAATCCATCACCACGTGGCCGCTGAGGTCCCAAGGGAAGTACTCAGAGCAAAATCCTGAGTTTTTGACCAGGAAAACTTGTCCGCCTCCCGGCAAAGTCTTGGCCCAAAGCGTGCTCTCTGAAGAGTCTCAGTGCTTTCAGAGACTTTCTGGTTGGAAGTGGCTGCCTGTTGTGGACAAAAGGTGAAAACAAACACCATAAAAATAAATCAAAGGTGCCCCTTAATCACTCAGCTAGACAACTAGTCAACACCTCTGCCAACCAATGGTGGCTTAATAGACTTCTTAAAATTACTCCTTTTTTTTTTTTTTTTTTTGGTTTCTTTAATAAAGTTGAAAATACAATGCAGTTTGGGGCGCCTGGGTGGTGCAGTCGGTTAAGTGTCCGACTGCAGCCAGGTCACGATCTCGTGGTCCGTGAGTTCGAGCCCCGCGTCAGGCTCTGGGCTGATGGCTCAGAGCCTGGAGCGTGTTTCCGATTCTGTGTCTCCCTCTCTCTCTGCCCCTCCCCCATTCATGCTCTGTCTCTCTCTGTCCCAAAAATAAATAAACGTTGAAAAAAAAAATTAAAGGAAAAAAGAAAATACAATGCAGTTTTACAAGGCATTTTTTTTTTCTTCAATCGTGTCATTCTTTGTTTCGCTTAAGGGGGAAAAGTCTTTTTCACTCTGGCCAAAAAGAAAGTCGGAGGAGGGCTATGAAGGAATGTTACATTTTGGATTCTTCTCTGGATAAGTTAAAATAAAAGAACTGGCAAAATGATATCGGAATAATGGCAGGTAGTCCCGATGGCCCCATGTTGGACTCTACCTTGAAAAGGCTGTTTATTAGATTATACGGGGCTCTCGAAAATTCCCAGGACTCTAACTTTGACGAAAATTTCTCCATCATCTGGTTAGAATTCCTGGGGTTAGCTCAGACCTGCTATTTCCTCCCCATGTGTTCTGCAAACCACGGAGGAGTGGGTCACTGTTTTGCAGGAGTCAGGAGTGAGATGCAATTATGGAGCCTGTGCGCAGGATGGATGATATTGTCCCCCAAGCCAGCACAGAAAGCTGCCTGCCTGCATTCAGGGGCTGCTGATTGGATTTGGCCTGCAATATCCTACGAAGGCCTTGTCGGCCAGCTCTCCCCGTCTGTTTATTTAGAAAGAAACCACTGTGTGATGTGGTTATTCTAACACGGCCTGCAGAGCAAGTGCTGCCTTTGACGTGATGCATCTGCAGCGTGCACGTGTGTGTGCCCACATACACACACACGCACTCACTCTCACACTCACGGGCCCGGAGGCCTTCCTGCCTGGTACATGAGGAGAAGCCTCAGATGTGAGCCTGCATCTCTGAAAATCAAGCAGATAGATTTGGAGCCGGCCAGGGGATTTGCTATCCTCGGTCTTAACCCATAATATTTGGGGGGACAGTTTATATTCAGAAATCCAGTGTGTTGGAATGCTAGAATAACAGCAATTTTTGGTAATTTGCTTGGGTTTGCATTTGTGCTTTCTTTGGCCTAATCTGTTTAATTGAGACCTGAACTCTGGCTGGCTGCCAGCATTTACAGAGCATGTGGGCACCAGATTGATTTACCTCTATTTCTGTCGACTAAAAAAGTGACATTCTTTTTCCTCTGTTAGCCTCTCACCCTGGGGAAAGTGATACATTGAGCCAGCTTGCCTGAAAATAAATTTGAATTTGCAGTAAGTAAAGACAGGGATTGAACATACCAATTTTCACACTTACCCTTCATTCTATAAAGATCGAAACGTGTGTTAACAAAGGGAAGTCAATAGTGGGCAAAAAACGGATTCTTATTGACCAGAAGAGGTTTCACCTTGAATGAAACATTCAGACACATATTGGTATATCTGCTGAGCAGCAAACTTATTCCCGCAGCCATGGGAACTCCAGACAAAGTCCCTAGACCTTACTTAACTCTAGAAAAGCGGAGACATGTGCTCAGAGGCCACCCATATGAGACAGCATGAAAGAACAGTTTTAGAGATAGAGGAAGTGTACTCAGAGAGAGAATTCTTTTCTTCTGGGAGGCATGGAAAGAAGGTGCGTGAAGGAGGCCTCCTTTGAACTGAAACCCTCCCGCACTTACTTACACACGGACATGAATGGCACAAAATGGAACATGACTTTCACTTCCCAGTGAATCAGAACATATTTGTATATATGTACCTATGTGTTTGTGTGTGCGTGCATGTGTGTGTGTATATATAAAAGCAGAGAGAAGCAGTTGGGCTTTTATTTTATTTTATCTATTTTTTTTAAATGTTCATTTACTTTTGAGAGACAGAGAGCGAGTGGGGAAGGGGCAGAGAGAGAGGGGGAGAGAGAATTAGGAGCAGGCTCTGCACTGACTGCAGCAAGCCCAATGCTGGGCTCGAACTCACAAATTGTGAGTTCATGACCTGAACCAAAGCTGGACGCTCAACCGACTAAGCCACCCAGGCACCCCATCAGTTGGGCTTTTTCAATATTAACTTTAACATTGTTGGGGCTCTGATAAATTTATGAGACAAACATTCAATCTATGGAGAGAGATATGTATACTATCTCAACTATTTTTGCACACAACAAATGTATTGGTATTGTATTGCTATACTGTATGGATAGATCATCTATATTCCATATGCTATCACTGATTAAGCTTATCTTTTAATTGAGGGAATAGACAGTTTTTCAGTGTGATAAGGGAAGCTGTTAGCTTTCTATTGACTCATATGTTTTTCTTTCAGCAGCACTGCTACAAAGGTGGCCAGCTTTACTTTCAAATAACATGGCTGGAAACATGGCGCTCCCTCTAGCTAACAATATCTGCGATTCAATATCTGCATAGTAAGTACAGTACAGCCAGACACAGCGGAATCTAACTTCCCTGGCTCGAATCCTTGCTTGACCCGGTCCACTGTGGTTGATCCCAAAGTTACTTTAAGTATGAATCTCCTCCTCTGTAAAATAAGGATGATGACCATGTCCATATTGCGGGGTTGTTACAGTTCTTCAGTGGGACAATATATACAAAATGCTGAGCACATTCCTTGATACAAAGGGAGCATTCAATAAATTTCACCTATTATCATATACATAGCATAATAAATGCACACGGCACCAACTTAAACAGTAGAAGTATTTTAGTGAGAGTGGTTTTACTATTTCACTAAGCTGAAAGCATAATGAAATTATTAGAATATCCTAGAGAAAGCGATAGACCAACACTCCCTTTCTACTTCCAGTATTGACTTTATTTTGTTCTGCCGTGATTCTACTCTTAATTTAAGTGCTGGGGATTTGTAAAAGCCAATTGGGGTGGCCATTCCTAGTTGCTGTAGCTCATCAAGACAAAAGTAGCATCAGTGTGAATAGTAATTTGAGGGTTTCATTGTCCATAATGCTTCTGTCTGATGAATCACAGTAAACAGATCCCCGTAACTTATATATCAACAGGCCATTCATGTAAATTCACTGAAAATCAGTCATTACTGGATATTTTGGTTTGTAAGCCTTCTCCACTAGACCATGACCTCATTGAAGATGGTCATATTTATCATAGCGCCTCCCACAGCACATGGTGGCATGTTTGGCCATGATCAAGGATGAAACAACATAACTCTTTATTCCTGGGTGCAGGTCACATGACATGAGACTTGGTCAGCTTGATTTAATGGCACAGCATTACATGGACTTTGCCTGCTTACAAACCTTCAATGACTCTCTGATCAAAGAATCAATCCCAAACTCTTTGATCTATGTATAAAACGATGAAATTTGCAGTCTTTCTGCAAGGCAGTAGGTTAGGCTCTGAGAACACAAATAATAACACAATATTTGTGTTAAGAAACAGTGTTAGTGCCATAGAAACCGGCACTGCTGTTGTACAGAGGTCTCTGAGAAAGAATCCAAACCTTCTGAGGAAAACAGTATAGATGCTCATAGCAGTGAGAATAGGAGCTATTTTGTTACGAAGCGTTCCTAAAGAAGTTCAAATATTCAGTTAACAAATGGTCCATTCAGTTCTATACAGTTCCATTCAGTTTCAAAAATATTGCTATCCACATCATGAAGACTTTCTTGATCACCCTTGCCTCTGATGGTCCAATTCTCAATCTTCCAAATTCCTGGAGCAATGATTGTCTGTGTGCCTCCCCTGACACAGGACACGGTAGAGTGTAGGGTTCCATATGTTTTCCGTGTAAATTCACCAGCTCCCATTCTTGAGTCTAAGCTGGATCCAGCCCTGGACTCCTATTTGTGACTGACCATGACCCAACTGCCATGAACACCTTGCCATACCACAGTCCTTTGCCAAGTGAGTAGGCCTTTGATATGTAGAGTTTTTATGTTTCTTGACTTCTGCAGGGGTGATAATGCTTGATTAGCATCATGATACTGAGCTTTATTTCTTGCTCTGTAAGAAATTTCCCCAAACTTGTAGAAGAGCCTTCTTAAGCTGAATGCCAGACAAGAGCCCCTGAGTTACTCAAGCTGGGATACCACTGTCTGCTGTGTGAATATTCTGCCCCGGAGCTAATATGAGTAAGAGTCTCTACAGTTTATGCTTTATGTACATAAAGCTGCGTGGCCAAGCAAAAAAGAGATAATGAAAATGACTAGAAATTAATAACATAAAAAACCAACACACAAATAACAAATGTATGAATAGACAACTATGTCGTAGGAAAGTTGAAAAACACAAAAGCGGGTTATTTGAAAAAACTAATAAAACTGACGAACCTGTGGCGAGATTGAACAAAAAGTTCATTTAAAAAAAAAGAATAAAGAATTGGGCTTCTACCTTCAGCTAAGATGGAGTAGCAGAAACGGGATCTACACAACCACTTGAAACCACAAACAAATACAACAGGAAAAAAAATACACAAAACAATGGTTTTCAACACGCTGGAATTAAGCAACAAAAGGCAGGGATCCCTAAGAGACAGGGGGGAAATCAGATAAGGTCTAGGGTTTCTGCCTTGCAAGAGATTTCAGTCTGTAGCATGGGGATGGGGAGTGCAAGAGAGCCTCCAAGTTGAGGAACCAAAACTAAAAATCTGGATAGACCAAGGTGGCTGGAGTTTGTTGGACAGCATACCAAAGAACGTAGCTGAACAGAGAGAGAACTCCAGAGATTGGTAGAGATTTCCCTTCATGTAAACAGAGTAATGAGAGAACTACTTATGGTTATGGAAAGATCCTCCCAAAAGACTCAGAGAGAACAGTGCCTTCTACCCACAGAAGGCTGGCAGTGGTGCTTGCTGCCACCCCCAGAAAGAAAACATCATAATTCATCTAGTTTGGGGTAGAATATTTAGAAGTGGGGGTAGTTAACATTAAACACTGCCCTGGTGCCTCTTAACAAATCTTAAAATCAAAACCTAAAAGAATCAACTGTCTCCAAATATCTCAACAACACCCTAGGAGAAATATCAGGAATATTTAAAGTGATGCAAAAGTATCCAGCACCCCAAAAATGTAAAATTCATTGTCTGGCATCCAATCAAAAATCACCAAGCATGCAAAGAAGCAAGAAAAATGTGAACCATAATAAGGAGAAAAATCAACCAAAAGATTATACATTGCAAAAGATAACGTTGATAAACTTGAAACATAGCAAGAGAGATACTATCTAAAGTAAAACAGGAAGGAAAAAAAATTACTTAGAGCAAAACAAAATTAAAAAATCCAAAAACAATGAACAAAGTATCGGTAGGGTGTGAGATCACCAAGTGGCCTAATATAACAAGGAATATCCAAAGGAGAAGGGATGGAGAATATTTTTGAAGAAATAATGTTTAGAATTTCTCCAAATAAATTAAAAAAAACTATAAACCCATAAACTATATAAAACTATAAAACTATAAACTTAATCTTGGATTAAGATCCAAGAATCTTAATGAAACTCAAACAAAAGAAACATGAAGAAAACCACACCAGAATATGTCATAATAAAATCACTCATAAAATCAGTGAAAAGAAAAATTCTTAAAAGATTTTCATTGGAAATAATACACCCAAGAAGACAGTAGAATAATATCTTAAAAGTTACGAAATCAAAAATTGTCAACATAGAATTCAATACCTAACAAAAATATTTTTGAAAGTGAAGAAACTAAAGACTTTTTCAAATACACAAAATATTATTCAGCAGCACGGTCAAGGAGAAGGAAAATGATACCAGATGGAAATATAGATCTACACAAAGGAATGAAGAGAGGCAGAAATCATAATTATGTAGGTAAGTATACAATACAGTATATTTTCTTATTCAAATCTCATTAAAATATCGTTGACTGTTTAAACAAAAATAACTGCA
Organism: Acinonyx jubatus; assembly: GCF_027475565.1. Classification (NCBI taxonomy): domain Eukaryota; kingdom Metazoa; phylum Chordata; class Mammalia; order Carnivora; family Felidae; genus Acinonyx; species Acinonyx jubatus. Next base: position 65,832,372 of record NC_069391.1, read on the forward strand.
AAGTCATATGATGTTTATAACATATGTGGAAGTAAAATGTATGACAATCACAACACAATTACTGGGAGGGGAGAAGTAAAAGTCTATTATGATAGAGTTTTTATACTGTACATGACATAATATAACATCACTACAAGATAGACTGTGATGACTTAGAAATGCATATTATAAACCTGAAAGCAACCACTAAAATATCAAAACAAAGAATTATAATAGGTCAACAAAAATATAAAATGGAATAAAAAATACACTCACTACAAAAGTAGGCAAAAAATGAGGAAAAGAGTAAAAATGAGGAAACGGGGAACAAAGAATAGGAAAAATAGAAATCAAATTGCAAAATGGTAGATTTAAATTTAACTCATACTAATAACCACATGAAATGTAAATGCTCTAAATACCTTAATTAAAAAAGCAAAGATTATCAGATTGGATAAAAATGCAAGACCCAGGACACATGTTGCATTCAACATATAGCATTATATACAATAGAATACAATACACATATCTTATTTATGTGAATATAAACATACACTAGTTAAAGGAAAATGGGTGGAGAAAAAGGTATATCATGCTAACACCAACCAAAATTGCAAGTAGAAACAGATAAATTCACAGTTATAATTAGAGATGTCAATACCTCTTTTTCACTAATTGATAGAGGAAGTAGATAAAAAAATCAGTAATAAATGAAAGACTTGAACAACAGTATCAACTAACTTGCCATACTTGACATTTTTAGAACATTCCATTCAACAATAGTGGAAAATACATTCTTTTAAAGGTTCAGGAAACAATCACCAAGGTAGACCATATTATGGGCCATAAACAAATTCTCAATATAGATAAAATGATGCAAGCCATATAAAATATTGTCTCTAACCACAATTAATTTAAATTAAAAATAAATAATAAAAAAAACCCATATTTGGGGAGAAGGAGGATAGAAAAAGAAACATAACTTCATATTCTGCTGAAATTTAAAAGGCGATAAGGCATGATCCATGAAAGAAATAATTGATAAGCTGGACTTCTTTAAGATTCAAAAGTTCTGCTTTATGGAAAACACTGTCAAGAGAATAAAAAAAGACAACCCACAGACAGGGAGGAAATATTTGCAAAAGATATATCTGATAAAGAATTATTGTTTAAAATACACAAAGAACTCTTAAAACTGAACAATAAGTAAATAAATAACCCAATTAAAAAATGAGCCAAAGATCTTAAGAGGCATCTCACCAAAGAAAATATACAGATGGCAAATAAGTATATGAACACATGTTCCACATCGTATGTCATCAGAGAAATGGACATTGACCATGAGATACCACTACAACAACTGTTAGGGTGGCCAAAACCCAGAACACTGACAACACCAAATGCTGGTGAAGATATGGAGCAACAGAAATTATTTATTAGTTATAATTCTTTGTTTTGATATTTTAGTGGTTGCTTTCAGGTTTATAATATGCATTTCTAAGTCATCACAGTCTATCTTGTAGTGATGTTATATTATGTCATGTACAGTATAAGAACTCTATCATAATAGACTTTTATTTCTCCCCTCCCAGTAATTGTGTTGTGATTGTCATACATTTTACTTCCACATATGTTATAAACATCATATGACTTTGCAGTTATTTTTGTTTAAACAGTCAATGATATTTTAATGAGATTTGAATAATTATTCAAATTACACTGTTGGTGCGAATACAAAAATGCTAGAGCCATTTCGGAAGACAGGTGAGTGGTTACTTACAAAACTAAACATACTCTAATCTATGATAAGTATTAGCATGATCCAGCAATTATGCTGTATGGTATTTACTCAAAGAAGTGAAAAATGTATGTCCACACATAAAAGCCTACATATGGATATTTATAGTAGCTATATTCATGATTTCCAAAACTTAGAAGCCGCTAAGATTTTTTTTCAGCAGGTGAATGGATAAATGGTGGTACAGGGGAATATTATTCGTTGCTAAGAAGAAATAAGCAATCAAGCCATGAAAAGACATGGGAGAACCTTAAATGCATATTATTTAATGGAATAAGTAGAAGAAGCCAACCTGAAAAGGCTAAATACTCTCTGATTCCAACTAAATGGCATTCTGGAGAAGATAAAACTATGGAGACAGTAAAAAGTTCAGTAGTTACCAAGGACAGAAGTAAAGAAGAGATGAATAGGCAGAACACAGAAGACTTTCAGGGCAGTAAAACTGTATTATACTAAAATGATGGATATGTGTCATTATGCGTTTGTCCAAATCCACAGAATGTACACTATCAAGAGTGAACCCTAATGTAAACCATGTACTTTGGGTGATAATGATGTGTCAATATAGGTTCATCAGTGTACCACTCCGGATCAGGATGTTAATGATGTGGGAGGCTATGCATGTATTGGGGCAGGGAATAAATGGAAAATGTCTGCACCTTCTTCTCTATTTTGCTGTTAACTGCTCTAAAAGAAAAAATAAGTCTTAAAAAGGTAATAAGAAATGATCAGATCATCTTTAAACTAGCAAATTTGACAATTTTAATGAAAGAAGAAATTTCTAGAAAAATAAACTAGACTTAACAGAAATAGGATTTACAATTTAAAAAACTGAATCATTTCAAAATCTTCAGTCAAAAATCTCTAGGATTAACCAGTTTTACAATAACATTAGCAAAGTATTCAAAGAACAAAGAATTCTAATAACACATAAGGTAGTCCTATAGAAAGAAGAAACTTTTCCCAACTTGCGTTATGGTCACTGTATAATCATAATACCAATCAGTCAAGGATACTACAAGTGAGCCTAGTACAGGCCAATTATTAGTAAACCTGTTTATAAAAAATATCGTGGCCAAGTTAACCTAGAAAATACAAAGCTGGCTTAACACTCAAACACTAATCAAAGTAAAGGAGAAACTACAGTAACAAAGCAAATGAGTGGTTTCACTGGAGCTCAGTAAGGGTGGGTACTGACTGCAAAGGGGCATGAGGGAACCGTCTGGGGTGCTGGAAAAGTGCACACATTTACCAAAATTTACTCAATTGCATAATTTAAAGGGGTGAATTCCATTCTATATAAAATACATCTCAATAAAACTTATTTGAAAATACCAACCAGAAGGATAAAACCTTCTAACACATTAAAAGAAAAAAAAAATCACACAATCACCTCGAGAGAGCTGTAATAGAGTCAAACTGATAAAGGTTAGCATCCATCTATGAGAAAATCTCAAACTGAAAATAGAATATTTCTTAACCTCATAAAAGATATTTTCAAAACCATTAGAACAAAACACCCAATCATGAAAGACTGAAACAAGATGAAAAGCTGAAGTTCAGATTATTGCAAATATTGGAGTCTTAAGGAGAAAGCAAGGCAAAAAAAAAAAAAAAAAAAAAGAGAGAGAGACAGAGAGAAAGAAATGAAAGAAAGAAAGAAAAAAGAGAAAGGAATAAAAGAAAGAAAGAAAGAAAGAGAAGGAAAGAAAGAAAGAAAGAAAGAAAGAAAGAAAGAAAGAAAGAAAGAAAGAAAGAAAGAAAGAAAAAGAAAAGAAAGGAAGGAAAATTTCGATTTATGACAGAATCAGCATTACAGTTCAGTGAGGAAAAGGATGGACTTTTCAATAAATAATGTTACACAATTGATTCAATTAATGTGGGAAAAAGATTAAATTGGACTCTGCCTCAAAACATACTTAGAACTCAGTGCCTGGTATTTTAAAGCCAGTTTTAAAAGGTAAAACTGTGGTAACTTTAGAAGACAATATAAAGAAAACTATTTCTCAAATAAAATGCACATATCAGAAGGCATACGGGAAAACTGATGTATTATTAGAATATATTTGTAAATATCTGTCAATCAAAAAGTGACCATAAGAAAATGACAGAAAGAAGTCAAAAACTGAGAGAGAAGACGTACATTGCATCAACCGCTGAGAAAGACCTAATATCCAGAATATAAAATTTATATAAATTTATATGAATAAATAATAGGCCAAGCTAGAAAAATAGGAAAAGATGTAAACAGGAATTTCATAGAAGAGGGAACTTGAACAGCCCGTAGGAATAGGACGCGTCTGGTCTCATTACTAAGGGAAATACACATTAAAGCCCAGTGAAATATCACTTCTCGCGTCCCAGATTGGCAAACATTGAGAAAGGCAGACAATACCAAGTGTTGAGGACAGGAAGCAACGGGAACTCTGATACAGTGCAAGTGGCAGTATGATCTGGTTCAACCACTTTCAAAAGAGTTTAAATAGGATTTTCACATAGGGTATGTGCACATGGATATTCACATGCCCATTGGCCCTATATATGCATGTAGGCGTGTCTATAGGGAATATACACATCCCTACGACTCAGCATTCCATTAAGTATCTATACCAGAGACCTTCTTGTATATGTGTATCCAAAATCAGAACAAGAATGTTCACAGTAGCTTTATCCAAAATAGCAAAAGCTAGAAACAACACAAATGACCATGGACAATAGATTAGTTAAACTGAGATGTATTCATACCATAGACCATCGTACATCAATAAATGTTCATGAACTTCAACCATGCACATCAATATGGATGAATCTTACAAACATAAGATTAAAAGAAGGGAACACATTGCCAAAGAATTCATCCCCATGGTTTTGTTAATATTGGATCCAAAGGAGACAAAACAAAATAATTAATTTTCTTTTTTTTTTAATTTCTTTTTTTAACATTTATTTATTTTTGAGACAGAGAGAGACAGAGCATGAATGAGGGAGGCACAGAGAGAGAGGGAGACACAGAATCGGAAGCAGGCTCCAGGCTCTGAGCTGTCAGCACAGAGACCAATGCGAGGCTGGAACTCATGAACCACAAGATCATGACCTGAGCCGAAGTTGGACGCTTAACCCACTGAACCACCCAGGCGCCCAACACCAAAATTTTTAATATTGGTTCTTGTCACTGTAGAGGCAGCCTCCCTTAGAAATGGAGAATTTATGTGACACAGTTCCTTCTGGTCTATTTTATAAATGGATCTTAAAAACCCAAAGATGTAGCTTGGAATGATGAATCTGAGTTTTATTTTCATGTGTTTTCTTTCTCTCTCTCTCTCTCTGCCCCTTTCCTTTCTTATTTTTCTATTATTTTTCAGTACAAGTATGATAAAAATTACCCACATCTGTTATTTATCTTTTCGTCCAGGGGCAAGGCAAATGTGTATAGTTCGCTCAGGATAACAGGAACCATATGGAGCCTGTGGAATTATATGTATTATCAGTTTACAAATTCAAACTTTTCCAAAGATTGTCCACAAGCAGCTCAGGGTTCTTGGGTGCAAGAGTTTGCACTGCAGTGTTTATATTCGGCAAACATATTGGTGTAAAACCTGCTTGCAGCTGGTGCCTCCTCAGAGAGAAGGGTCTTAAAGTAGTCCCAGTGATTCTCAAACTTTGCTGTGGATTAGAATCGCTTTGGGGTGCTTTTGAATATCCCTATTCTCACACCACACTCCATATCATTTAAATTAGAATCTGTTGGGCAGAACCAATGGCATCAATATTTTGTCTTGTCTTTTCTTTTTTCTTTTCTTTTCTTTTCTTTTCTTTTCTTTTCTTTTTTTTTCTTCTCTTTCCTTTCCTTTCCTTTCCTTCTTTTCCTTTCTCTTCTTTTCTCTCTTCTCTTCTCTTCTTTCCTTTCTTTTTGTTTTAAATTCGCTAGGCTATTCCAATGTGTAGGTAGGTTTAAGAACCAGCAAGAGCTTAGAGTGGGGGATGGGGGGGGGACTTATCTGGCTAGAATAAGGGAAATGCTAAAAGACCAAAACACATCTTCAGTCGGAGCCAATTTTTGCCATTAGTTCCGGTAAAAATTTCTTCCTACTCAAGTTGCAATTAACACCCCCGAAGTACTATATATCTCAAGAATATCTTTCTCAAAAACAGCAAGCACTTATTTGACTAGATCCAGAGGGTTTAATCTTTCTCTATTAAAAAGAGAGAGAAGAAACTCAATCCATTCATTCAATTTTCAAGTCAATCGCTATTCATGCGACAAGTTACATCCTGAGCTTAACACAAGTTCTGTGTCTGTTACGCTTAATCACATACAGTTGGCCTTCAAACAGAGATCAGAAGGTGACATACAAGGTACGTTCCAGGCACCAGCTGTCTCCAATTCAGCGTCTTGGAAGGAGCCATGCTGAACAGTGGGTCAATTTTCAGAGGATGGCCCACCGGACGCCTCTCAGAAGACAATTTGCTTTGATCTCAAAGGGCATTTGCACTCTCATGAAAACCTCTGGGTCCCGCTGCCCCCTACAATGGTCTCAGTGTCTACAGAATCCTTTCCCAAGTTGTCTTCTTGTTGCAGAGAAACAATGAGGCACTTGAATTTACTATGAAGAGCTGTGTTGCCATCAAGAACTGGATCCTTTATCTTGTTGTTGTTATTTCTTTTTAATAGAAATAGTATTTCAAACAATAGCTCCCCGTTGATAGGTACAGTTGCCTTGCTGCATAGAACCGGTTCCTGATTGGTTCAGGTAAGTGATTTGAGCAATTACAGATTATCTGTAAAATGAGGGACGATGCTTTGAAATAATGTAATCTCTAAAGCTGCTTCTAGGTAATTCTAAGATTGTCTGATTTTGAGCATCTAGAATTTGCCTTATATAGCATTGAAGTCAGACCAAGGTTCAAGCACCAATTTCATAACTTATATTGAGCAATTTACTTATTGCCTCGGGGTCTCAATTCCCACACCTCCAAAAAGGAGCTTATTATTATACTTGCTCCCTTGGATGGATAAAAGCGTGGGTCCTAGAACCAGGCAATGCTGTCTGAACCCCAACAACCCCAGCAGACTTAGAGTAAGTTACATAACATCCCCATGCTTCATTTCCTTCGCTTTCTTACTTTTCTTCCACCCAGAAATTCTAGGAATCTGCCTAATGGAATAAGTAATTAATTATAAATAATATAACCAAGTAGAGCCCCATCTTCTGCCCACAATGTGGTCATCAGAGGACTTTTTGTGGGGATCACAGCTGCCTTCCACAGTGTCAAAGTAGAACATCACATTTTTACCTTGCATATTATAACTATATCATCCATTTCCGGGTAGAGGAAAAGTAAGAAAGTAACTCTGGGATCGCAATGAAGCGTGTGGAATGCACACACTTACCAATCCCTCACCTTCAGGTCCCCCTTGGAACTGCCAAAGCAATGCGAAAACAGAGGAAAACGTGTGTACAAGAAATGATTGAAGAATGTCACGGAGAATAGAAATCCTGAGGAATTTCTATAAGGTATAGTGCAAGCGAGGCAGGTTGAAGACGAGGTCAACTAAGTCTGCGGGAAAAGATGCATTTTGCCGAGAAGAAGCCCCCAGTCTCTACGTGCCGGTGCCAAGGACACCCTGGGGCACATCATTTGAGGAACAGTTTCATCCAGTCAGGCACCGAGTGCCACTTGGAGTAAGGAGCCCATGAACATGCTTCTCCCACTTGCCCTGATGTCTGAAAGCAGGCAATTCCAGGCAATTCCAGGGCACAGTTTTTTAGCAAAATAAAGTTAGAGAAAAATCTCATCTTTTGCTTTTTCTCTTTACCTAAGCCACTCGTTGCCTAAGAAAATCTTCCTTAGTTTTTCCAGAGAGCTGAAATACAAATTTCCTCTGCCAGAAGGAGCAAATGGAAAAAAATGACCAGATTTGCTAAAAGGCACAGAAATTTAAAATGTCTTTTAAGGTTCTGAGGAGTCAGAAATAATGTCCTCTCAAGAAATGGAACTACTATGTGAAATATGTCAGCAAATGAGCTCAAAAAAGCCTGTAATTCATACTTTTTATAGGATTTAGGAAACTATTCAATAGAGAATAGACAATCAGCAAAAGGGAAAATTCATTTTGAGAGAATGGTAGACTTTAAATTATGGATATATATTTTGATATATATAAGTATATATCCATATATATGGATTTAAAATCCATATATATTTATAAATAAATATAAATATATAAATATATGTATTCCTATGTAAGTATTTATTTATATAAATTTAAAGACCAAGTAATGGCAGTGAGAAGCTAAGAGTATATTGCAGCAAAGAAAACCGGTGATGCACAAACCCACTTTAAGAAAATTTTCTAAGGATGCCTGGGTGGCTCAGTCGGCTGAGCATCCAACTCTTGAATTTGGCTCAGGTCAAAATCCCAGGATCATGGGATCAAGCCCCGTGTGGGATTCTGTGTTGAGCACGCAGCCCGCTTAAGAGTCTCTCTCTCTCTCTGCCCTTCTCCCCAGTCATGGTCTCTCTCTGTCTGTCTAAAATGAAGGAAGATAAAATACAAATCAAAACTGCAATGAGATATCACCTCACGCCAGTCATAGTGGCTAAAATGAACAAATCAAGAGACTATAGATGCTGGCAAGGATGTGGAGAAACAGAAACTCTCTTGCACTGTTGGTGGGAATGCAAACTGGAGCAGCCACTCTGAAAACGGTGTGGAGGTTCCTCAAAAAATTAAAAATAGATCTACCCTATGACCCAGCAATAGCACTGCTAGGAATTTACCCAAGGGATACAGGAGTGCTGATGCATAGGGGCACTTGTACCCCAATGTTTATAGCAGCACTCTCAACAATAGCCAAATTATGGAAAGAGCCTAAATGTCCATCAACTGACTAATGGATAAAAAAGATGTGGTTTATATATACAATGGAATACTACTTGGCAATGAGAAAGAATGAAATCTGGCCATTTGCAGCAATGTGGTTGGAACTAGAGGGTATTATGCTTAGTGAAATAAGCCAGGCAGAGAAAGACAGATACCATATGTTTCCACTCATATGTGGATCTTGAGAAATGTAACAGAAGACCATGGGGGAGGGCAAGGGGGAAAAGAAAGTTTACGGAAAGAGGGAGGCAAACCATAAGAGACTTTTAAGGACTGAGAACAAACCAAGGGTAGATGGGGACTAGGGGAAAGGGGAAAGTGGGTGATGGGCAGGGAGGAGGGCACATGTTGGGATGAGCCCTGGGTGTTGTATGGAAACCAATTTGACAATAAATTTCATATACTGAAAAAAAAGAAAAAGAACATTTTCTAGAAGAAAATACAATATAGTACCTATTTTTTATTTGCATGACAAAACTCTAAAAGGTTACACAAAACACAATGAAAGTAGTTAAATACTATGGGTAGTGGTAGTGGTAATGGGCCGATGGAAGTGGAATAGGAGAGAAACTTCTGCCTAAGAAAGAAACTTCTGTAAGAAAATCTTGTGTTTTAACTTTGGAACAAAGTGAATGTGTTACATATTTGAAAATATAGTAAAACTTTGAAAGTTCTGTAACATGCTATTCAGAAATAATAAAGTCATAGCAGAAAAAAAGATGACTTTTTAAAAACATTTTTAAGGTTATTTATTTTTGAGAGAGAGAGATAGAGAGAGAGAACCGAGTGGGGGAAGAACAGAGAGAGAGGGAGACACAGAATCCAAAGCAGGCTCCAGGCTCTGAGCTATCAGCATAAAGCCCAATGCGGGGCTCAAACCCACAAACTGCGAGATCATGACCTGAGCTGAAGTTGGCTGCTTAACTGACTGAGCCACCCAGGGTCGCCAAGATAAGACTTTAAAGAGGCTTCTGGAGAGAGTAAGTACTGGTACTGTCATTTTTTAATAAAAAGCGTATAGCTTTTGACTTGTAAAACTATGCATATGTGTTTTGATATTAAAAACAAATAAATAAATTTAAAAGTCCTCTCAGAACCTAGAAAGAGAAAGAAGCATGGACCCAACAGGAAAGAGAACTTTGAATATTACCAGGAGGAGTAAAAGCAGATAGAAAGAAAATAACCAAAGATATGATAGAAGAAAATTTATTAAACTGAAGAAGCGTTTGTGATAGTAGAGAAGATGAGCCCTGAATATAAGCCAAAACAGATAAAAAGGGACTGACACCTAGACATATCCTAGGAAAATATTTACATTTCAGAGAAAATATAGGCTGGCAAAATTCTTTTTGACAATAATAAATCATGGCTGTTTCTTCTTTCTTTTTCCATCTTCAGTACCAGCAACATCTTACTGGCCAACATTCATGGTTTGCTAAGATCCAGGCAGTGTGCTTAGGGTGTACATGTGTCTTTTCTCTGGATTTTGAGGACAACACCATGATATAGAAATCTGAGTATCCAACATGTTACACAATTTGCTTAGAAAATCAAAACCACCAACCAAATTCACTCACTCAGACGAGGTGGTCAGTCTCCTCATCACCGTACTTCAGGGGCATAAGAAAATAAGGCAGCATCTCTCAACCTTAGCAGCATATTAGAATCCTCCAGAAAGCTTTTTAAAATCCTGATGCCCAACCTTCACTCATAAGGAATCTAACCTAATCAGCCCGAGGGTGGGCCTGGCTATTAATAAGATTTTATCTAATAATGTTAGATTCTAATGTGAAGCCAGATTTGAGAACTGTTCTTTCAGAAAAAAATTTAGGGAATTTTGAGAATAAAAAGTTATGTTCTAATCAGACTCAGGAATAGATGAGGTGACTGGACCCTTAAAGGCAAAATTTAAGGGAACTCAGAAAATTCGGTAATTAAGAGAAACAACATTTTAGTGTAAAATGATAATAATAATTATAATGATGAATGAAAATCCATCATGATGCAGAAATGTCACAAAAATGACACACAAAAATGGAGGGGCCCAATGCTTCATTTGCATGAGTCACCTCACCCTAATCTTGGCCCTGACAGGTCCTGTTTTTATTTAAATTTTTGATATTTTGTGCATCATGGATTTCTGCATTAATTTTGAGTTTTTAAATATTGCATTAAAATATTATGTTCTTGATTACTTAGTTGTTCTGTTCTGTTCTGCCAGAGTAATTGGGAAAAGTATATCCACTCCATTTTCCTGCATGTCCCAAAGTTTTATACCTAACCAAACAATCATTCATAAGTGAAAGGAACTGAAAGGCATCCTTAGGAATAATAGGTCTCAGAAAGAATTTCATACATATACACTTCAAAAATTGCTCAAAGAAACACAGCAATGGATTTAAGTGTGAGGAAGAAATAGTATTTCCTTCAAAAACTAATGAACAATGAAATTTAAAAATATACAAATTAGTCTGGATAATTATAGTTAGTGTAGAGATGAAGCATAATGCACATATAAACAGTAAATCTTAAAATAGAAGATTATTAATGTAATGTTAAAAAAATTAATAATCTGTACCCCAAATTCGAAATGCCAGGAAAAAGTAGGAATAGGAAATTCAGGGAAAAAAGAGAAGCATATCAAATTTATTATATGTCAGAGAGGAAATGAAGAGATTGTATTTTGGTCTCTACAGTTTTTTTGAGGTGAAATTCAGAGAACATAAAATTAATCATTAAAAAAATTTTTTTAAGTTTATTTATTTTGAGAGAGAGAGAGAGAGCGCATAAATAGGGGAGGAGCAGAGAGAGAGGGAGAGAGAGAATCCCAAGCAGGCTCTACACTGCCAGCACAGAGCCTGATTCAGGGCTCGAACTCAGGACCCATGAGATCATGACCTGAGCCGAAATCAAGAGCCAGACGTTTAACCAATTGAGCCACTCAGTTCCCCCCAAACTAATCATCTTAAGGTGAACAAGTCAGTGGCGTTTAGTACATCCACAGTCTTGTGCAACCACTTCTACCTAGTTCCAAAACATTTTCATACCCCGAAAGAAAACCTCACACCCACTAAGAAGTTGCCCTCCATTCCCTTACACCCAGGCCCCAGAAACCACCAGCTTTCATCCTCTCAATGGATTTATCTATTCTGGGCATTTCACATAAATGGAATCATACCACACTTCTTGTGTTTGTCTTCTCACACAGAATGATTTTACCCATGTTGTAACGTGTATCAGCACATCATTCCTTTTTATGACTAATATTCTATTGAATGTATACACCACATTTTCTTTATCCATTTGTGCATCGCTGGACATTTGGACTGTTTCCATGTTTTGGCTATTGTGAATAGTGCTGCTATGAAGATGCACGTATATGGGATTTGTTTGAGTATCTGTTTTCAAACTCTTAGAAGAAGACATAAGGTGATCTTGGATTTGGCAATGGAATCTCAGATGCGATACCAAAAGCACAAGCAACAACAAAAAAAAAACCATGGAGTCGCTGAACTTAATTAAAATTGAGAACTTTTGTGCTACAAATGATAACATCAAGAAATTTAAAAGAATGGAGAAAATATTTGCACATCTAGGTACAAGGGACTTGTGTCCAGAATATATCAAGAACTCTTCTAATTTAACAACCAAAGACAAACAATCCAGTTTTTAAAATGGGCAAAGGACTTGAGCACAGATTTCTTCATAAAAGATATAGGAAGGGCCAAAAAGCACATGAAAAGATTCTCAACATCATCAGTTACTAAGTAAATGCAAATTAAAACCACAAGGAGATGGCTAGAGTTAAAAAAGACCAAAAAACAAAAAAGCAAGAAATAACAAGTGTTGGCAACTTGTGGAGAAATGGGAATCTTCAGACATTGCTGGTAGGAGTGTGAAACGATTCCGCCACTGTGGACAATTGGCCATGTGATCTAGAAGTTCTACTCCTGGCTATATACCCAAAAGGATAAATGCTCTTTATAATTTAAATCACAAAAATTCATAGTATACTTTTAGGTAAAAGTTAACAGCTAATAGAATAAACACATAGGGTTTTATCGAGGAAGTTTACCAAAGCACATAAAATTGAGGGAAAACCTCCAAAAGACTGAGGTGCCTCTTCGAAAAATGAATGTGAACAGATTAAATAACCCCATTAAAAACAAGCACGCAGGATATTATCAGAGTGGCTCAACCAACACACTTCAACTATGTTTATTTATTCTTATAAAAGATGCATCTAAAACAAAATGATTTATAAGTCAACAATAAAAGGGTGGGCAAAAATGTTTTGAACAGGGATATTATATTTTTGTTTTCCTAAGCTGCTGAACAGCCTACAGACCACTTGCTAGACTACCAAGGAACTCTCAGCTACTGAATAGGCAATTTGGGGAAAAATTTAAAACGACAAGAACTAGAAATAGCCTCTCGATGCTATGTCTACTTGATGCCCAAAAACCTGGTCAACTGAAAGAACCTCTGGCCATTACTCTGTAGAATATTGCGAATACCGTTCAAGTGAAGGTTTATGCAGATAAAACAGAATCAGGTGTAACAAAAAGAATTGCATGGTCTTGGATATTTGATTGGGAAAACTGCCTCACAAGTGGTAGAAAAAGGGTCTTGTTTCTTATGTGATTTGGCCTCATTCATTCATTCAGCCAATGATGTGGGTCTCCAGGTCACTATGCTAAACTCTAGGAATTCAGCAGCGAACAGACATTGAATTCAGATAAGATCTCGCCTTCTAGTTAAAGGAAATATGCAATAAGCAAGGAAAGGACAGAATAAATAAAATAATTGCAGATAATAGTAAGTGCTACTAAGAAAATAAAATAGAATAATGAGTTGGAAAGTTCCTGGGAGGGGACCACTTAGCTTTGGTGATGAGGAAAGCCCTCACTGAAGAGTCAACTTTTAAGCTGCAGTCTGAATGCAAGAGAGAGGTAGACTTAATATAGATGCTATTAAGAGATATATTAAAAGAACTGAGAAAGGTCATCCAAGTCAAAGGGGAACAGCAGGTGCAAAGGTCCTGAGACAGCCTTTCAGACCAACAAAAGTCCACATGCTCCTTTCTTCCCATACAAAGAAGAAGCTTACCCTTTCTTCAATGGAGATATCCAAATGTCCCATCCATTCACTGCATGCAGCTCAACATCCACGATCTCTGGGTGATGTGCAATTCTCTCCAATAGACCCAGTCTTGGTGCCTTACTCTATAAACCAAATACCAAAGTATTTGCTCCTCCAACCCAGCACAGTGTCATAAAATGCAATGGTGGGGCAGAGGCAGGACAACTACCAACCAAACAAACTCAGAAAAGGAATACATGGGAAACACACAGCCACACTGGTCCATGGCAATGATGGAATCTTGCAGGGTGGGCATTAAAAAGGTAGATTCATTGTCCTGATAGTGATTTGACTGTGATTCTGCCAGTGGAAGGAACTCCTTTGTCAGTTTCTCTCCAGAAAGCCCAGAGTTCTTCCTTGTAAATTTCCCTTCATAGACACTTGCCAACTTGCAGGAAGTGGAGACTATTCTCTCCTTGAGAACTGCAACATTCTCAGTAGCTTCCTACCCTACAAGTTTAGGGGCCCAAGGGTTGTTTTATGGCTCCAACAGGTCTCATGGGGTTTCTTGGCAATATAATTTCTTCAAACACTCAGAAAGCCTCCAATCGATCTGCTGTGACGCAGAGTTCTTTCACAGACATTATTTTATACGTGCCTTATCTGCCAGACCTCCTCTCTCAATCTACCGTCAGTCCCTCTGAATCAAGACTTAACTTACATAGGTAGTAACACCCTTAACATAATTTTCATTGCAAGCCTGGCGTTCTTACTGAGCTTCTGTCACAGGAAGGCCTTTTAGTCTTATTTCCTGCTTTTTGGAGTCCAGAAGCGAGTGGTTTTTCCAACTCTCCAAGACCTTTCACTGTTAATTGCAAATTGGCCGATTCTTTTCTCTCCTCACCTATTTCTTGTGACTTTATATAAAACAGCAAATGTAACAGAAGGCAACACACCATAACATTCTTTCTAAGACAGTCTTGTTTCCAATAGGCTCAGAAGCCTGTCATCTGCCTTCCAAGTTATCACAGGCAGCAATTTTACCAAAGGTGTTGTTACTGCCTAAACTGGGTCTCCATCTTTCTCCTCCAACTATTTTTTTGACCGAGTCAACACCATCTATTTTAAGTTTTATCATAACAACATTCTCTTTCAAGGCCCCAGTTTCTATATTAGTAATGGCAGGCTAAGTTGCCGCAGGAAGAGGCTGAAAGAAGATGGCAGTCTACACTAGAATTTGCAGTGAAACTGACACGACATGGCCAAATTCCAGATGAAGCTGAGACATGGAGCCAACAGGACAGGCTGATGCCTCAGATATGGAGGGACAAGGAAAATAGGTAAAGACCCTCTTGGGTTTGGGGTCTACATAATCGAATGGACTGCATGGTGGTCTCCTTTTCTGAAATGGAAACATCTGACATTTGACCTGAGTGAGATATGAAAGACAAAAAGGACCCCAACCAAACAAATATTTATGAGAAGAATATTTAAAAGAAAGAAGGAAGGAAGAGAAGAAGGGAGGAAGGGAGGAAGGGAGGGAGAGAAGTGAGGGAGGAAGGAAGAGAAATAATCAGGGCAGAGACCTCAAGAATAAAAGAACTTAGGGGCACCTGGGTGGCTCAGTCAGTTGAGCGTTCAGCTTCAGCTCAGGTCATGATCTCGCGGCTCGTGGGTTCAAGCCCCGCGTCAGGCTCTGTGCTGACAGCCCTGAGCCTGGAGCCTGCTTCAGATTCTGTGTCTCCCTCTCTCTGCCTCTCCCCAACTCGTGCTTTGTCTTTCTCTGCCTCTCAAAAATAAAGAAACATAATAAAAATTTTTTTAAAAAAAACAATAAAAGAACTTAGCTTATTCCTGGATCAGAAAAAAGCTCACTGCGACTAGTTGAGTGTTAGTGTTCTTGTTTTTATTTTTCTTTATTAGCCATTGAGGGAAAAAAATGTATTTGCCATCATTAAACCTATACAAACTGATGTGCATGTATTACAAAACAGTTGTGAGATATTAGCAGTTTTAACACTCGCTGAAATTGTTCTATAATATAAAAATGTTTGTAAGGGAGATAATTTAAAGTTATTTTTGGAGGAGTCGGACAGTTCTAAATCATTTGGGGTACGCTTTATCAGGAACTCAAGGCAGGCATATAAATTGTTGCATATGCTTTTTAAAAGGATGAAAAAGTATTACATTCAAGTCCTCATCTACTAGAAATAGAATCTCCACTAGGTAATGAAATTCTTGAAGTAATTAAAAATTGATGGGGTTAAAATTTGATATTTGAATCTAAAAGTCAGCGGACGCTTAATTTATTTTACCTCTTCTATTTCACAGTGTCGGCCAGAATTTAGCTGAGTCGAAGTACTTAATTGCTGAAATTGGATGGCAAAATCCTACAGATCACATGGGGTGTTTAAAACTATACCATTGGGCCTAAGGCCATTGAACAAGTCAGGGGCAGATAGGAGGAGGGTCTCTGAGGCCAATATAGGTGTGGGGGGAACTGGCTGGCATGAATCACAGCCACCAAATCTTCATGTCACATCTGCGGTGTTAGTACAGACCCTGCCCAAGTAGGTTTCTACCATATTGAATTATTTTTGGCATGAATACCCACTTTCGTATGCTAAATAAATATGTTTAGATTTTCCCCCTTCTCCTTGAAAAGAATGTTCCTCTGGCCTAATGTAGACAATCACCATATTTTATATTCACAGAAAACCTTTTATTCATGAGACTTCAAGGACTCAGGCAGAATAAACAACTCTAACCATTTCCCTAGGTCCCTGAAGTCCCAACTGCATGGGAATGTGCAGTTTTCCAGGGCAGCTTGGGCCAATTTAGATACTATCCTGCCTCCATCTTTGTTTCGTTTTGTTCACCTCTTTCATATCGGAAAATATGTTGAAGGACTGTGCAGCATACATTTTCTTCTAGGAAGTCTTTTTCCATAAAGGTGAGTGTCTGTGGAGGGTCACCTCTTCTTTGAAGCCTTTCCTCATCATTCCTCTCAATTTACCCCAACTCAGCCATGCCACCCAACACCCCCAGCAGAATTAACTACTTCCTCCATTTCAACCCCCGTTTACCCCGTTCAAACCTTTACCATAGCTTAGTGAGGACCACGAGCCTTGCAATTAGGAAGATCTGGATGTGATTTGTAGCTCCTGCACAAATCAGGTGCGTGTGTTGGGTTTCAATGTACTTATCTTTAAAATAGACATCACAACAGGACTGACCACAAGGAATTACAAAGGTCACAAGAGACAGACAGTGCTTGTAAAGAAGTTAGGACAATGCCTGGTGTGTGAAGTGCACTGTCACTACAACCATCGATGGCAGTGATCCGGTAGTTGTGCTGATTTCATCATCGTCGCTATCCCTACTGTTTGGGCAATTTCAATAATTTTTTGCATTTCCTTGTTCATGTGTCTTTCCCTGCTAGGCTGTCTGTAAGCCCCGTAAGGAGAGGACCTTCCTAATGTTGATTGAATTTATGAATGAATCACTTTCTGCCACACTTAGCATTTTCAGGGTTGTTGTTGTTGTTGTTGTTTTCTACATTCTTGACAACTTATAAATACAGGAGCAATCAACAAATGGCAGTTTAGACTCAGTTCTGATCTTCCTTTTCTTGCAAGCTGTTTGTCCAGTCAGTGTGACACAGATAGATTTGAAATTCAAAAAAAAGTCTACTGAGCTCACAGCCAAGGGAGGAGAACAGAAGAACTTTGAAGAAGAGCTTTAGTTACAGTTAAGAAACATCATCTAACCCTCAGTAATGAGAACCGTTTACCTAATACTTTTGATCTGAGTTGCAAGATCTTCAGATCCAATTCATTTTACGATTTTTTTTATGCCTATTGGTAAAATCTCATGGAATCTCACTGAAATTGGATTTAAAGGCACACTTAAAGGTTCGATGCGGGGCGCCTGGGTGGCTCAGTCGGTTGGGCGTCCGACTTCAGCTCAGGTCACGATCTCGCGTGAGTTCGAGCCCCGCGTCGGGCTCTGGGCTGATGGCTCAGAGCCTGGAGCCTGCTTCCGATTCTGTGTCTCCCTCTCTCTCTGCCCCTCCCCCGTTCGTGCTCTGTCTCTCTCTGTCTCAAAAATAAATAAACATTTAAAAAAAAAAAAGGTTCGATGCAATGTATGAATTTCCTCTGTAACACGTGCTTAATGGAAGCTTCTATTTGACAAGTTCCTCACTGCTTCCCTAGGGGGCCTGTATATTAACAACTATAACAAACCTAAACTGTATGATTAGCACGTGTTTACTAAATGACAGGGCCTTTCTAGATGCTTTACATATGTTACCCATAATTCTCAGAGAAGTTCTAAGAAGCAGACATCGTAAAATCAGTAACACTTCTGGTTGCAGGTAAGAGAACATTTGACTTGAGTAGCTTAAACATTAATCATCATATGATAGGAAGTATCAAGATAGATGAGTTCCAAGGACTCATTCAGCAATTCCAGAATGTTACCAACATTACCTTCAAGCTCTTTCTAGCCATCCTGTCTGCCATATTTAGCACAGTGGCTTCATCCTTGTGACTGTCGCCTCATGGATTCAAGATGGCTGCCAGTTAGGTAGGCATCATGTCCACCACCGGCAGCCCAGGTGGGAAGCAACAGACAAATGTCTTTCTCCTCCTGAGGCTCTAACACTCCCCTTTCCACTTTTTGGTCAGAAAGCTTTGTTATTTATGCCCACCCCAGAGCACTCACTGTTGAAGAAGAACTGCTTTTTACTGCTATCTTAGGTCAGTTAGAATTTGTCCATTGGGCGTGGATCTTCCCCGAGACTGAGAGATCTCTGCTAGTTATCTGAAGCCAAAAATCTAAGTTCGGTTTGTAGAGAAGAAAGTACTAAGTGGCTGTTGGGTTAGAAATAAACTACATCCCAGTTATTACCACCAATTTATAGCTAGAAAAGAGATCTCAAAGAAGTTACACAGTATCTTCAGGATTACACAGATCACAAGTGGCATAAAGGATTTCCATCCTCAACACCACTGCTGAATTAAGGGATCTTGGAAATATCTGAGGCTTGAAGGAAAAGAGAGAAACCTCTCGTGATCAGGGCATTCCTGAAAAAGCAAAGACAGAGAAGATTCAGGAGAAAAGTATTTTTTAGATGCTTGCTATAAGCCTGGCACTGTGTTATTTACTTTGTCTCAATAAGGCTTAGAGCCACTGGTTTTACAAAGGTCTCAGAAGGGTTAGGTAATTAGCTCAAAACCACACGGTATTTCAATGTGATACAGTAATTTGAAACCAAGCCTCCTAATTCCTTAGCCCATGACCTTTACAGGTTGCCGCCCTATCTTTTTGCATAAACACACAAAGTAGGATCTCTGGAATCAAAATGCACACCATGATCTCGAAAGTGTGAAATCAGGCAAAAGATTGCCGGGAGAAAGGAGGGAAAGGATAGGTGGTTGCCTGAGAATCCCTTTCTCTCTCTAATCTCCTGGTCTTCTGTCTTCGGTTCACACTGACGGTCCTGATGCCCAGTGAACTGGTCCCTCAGAAACAGCTCTGCTTCCAATAATTTCCCATAAACCTGGCACAATCCAAATTTTACTTATTTAAAAAGAGCCATCTGTCTTCAGCCATGTGAACCAATTGGTGGCTGTGGGGGTGGGGGTGGGGGGCTGGTAGAGTGACCCAAGTCACCTAAATTATATGGTAACCCTTGCCTCCTGTCCTGACAGTCTGCCGCTGAGATGTCATCTGGGTTTGAAAGTGGAAATTAATTTTGAGCTGAGGCGTGTTGATAATGACTTCTGCAAAGCTCTCGCTATCATATGCAATTCTCTGAGTGGGAATTCTCTAGGACTAGGGTAATGTGAGGGATAAGAGGTTCAAAAAAGAGCCACCATCAGAGTATCTTTCGAGAAGTTTTTATCGGGGGTAAGAGTGAGGAGAAGTCTTCCACATCCCAAGGCTTTGTAGTATGTAAATGTTTAGAGGCAGGTAGCATCGGGTTTGAAATCCCAGCGTTGCCACGTACTGGCTCAGAATTATCAAGTTATTTAATTTCTCTTGGTTCTTTATTTGTCTAAACAAGATTGACAGGACTGGTCACAAAGCAAGGCAAAGCTCAGAACCTTGCCTGGCACACAGCAGGTGCACATGGCCATCCCTCCCCCGGGTTCCCTTATGAACTGGCATATTTTCACCCATGTAGACCAGCACTAAAAAGCGGACCTGCTCCAAGGCCATGAAGAAAAACAAGGGTAATGGAAGGCCCCTTTAACATTTGGTAGTGATCACATACGAGCACCCGATGTCATAGGTCAGATTCTGACATTACTGTGAAGGGAAGCCAGTTGCCTAGAAGTGGGAAAACCGTCCGGCAATTAAGAAAATTTATAGATATTTCTCCAAACTCCTTGGGGCCTGGTTTGGGGGAGAGGGGAAGACAGGGTAGCAGTATGTATTTTATCAAAGCTCATATAAATCCAGATCCAATTAGAATCACTGCTCGGAGATGTGGAAAACAAGGAGACAAAGGCCAAAGAAATATTTTGTGAGATGTTTCTAGTTGGGACAGCAGGCACGATGCTCTCTGGGTTTTTTGTTTTGTTTTGTTTTTTCTTCCTCTGTCTGCTCAGCCTAGCCCTTGGGGAAGCTCATCCTCCCCTCCCTTGTTTTTTATCTCCCGGCTCCAAAGGATAGATTTGAGACACCTTATTTTTTCACAGACTTAGATAGTTTCTCTCTCTAATGCAGAGAGCAGATGTTTTGGATTCTGCCAGGGAAGAAAATGCCCTTTCTAAAATATCTGTCATCTTTCTATCTATCTATCTATCTATCTATCTATCATCTATCATCTATTTGTCTGTTACTTATATTTCTCCCTTTCTCTTTCTCTCTCTGTCTCTTTAAAACTTTGCACAATGTAAACGTATGTTACCCAGGGAATGTTTCTATTTGGGGTTTCACGTTGGTTTCATTTTTCCTTCTTTGCATAGATTTCCAACTTAATAGAGAATGGCTGGATACTGTAACTTTTTGGCAACAAATAGAAAAAAAAAAAAGGCAGTTCTTTTCCAGGACCAAATTGTTTGCCCTCTTTGTCTTGATGGTACCTGACCCCCCTGGGAAGGGTTGGATTTCTCCACATCCATCACACCCACAGAGGCCATGTCAGGAGTCCAGCCGGGCCTCTCCCCGCCCATCTATAGCTGATTATTCAGTATATTGTGTGCTGAACACCAGAGCCTGTGATGGCAAAGGTGCATTCCTGTCAAGCCGCTCAGGACACTAACCCTTTTGTGAGCCGACTCTTTTCTTTCGATCCCATATCTATGACCTTCCATCGCTGTTCAGAACCATTGCAAGTGTGAGCTTGTAAGGTATCACTTTTCCAAAAATTTTGGCCCCTAACCACTGGCATTCAGATATGAGTAAAAAGATATGTTGGTAATAAAGCCAAGCATAACAATTAACGCATTAGGATTCCGAAGTGCATTTTGCAATACCAGATCATGTTGCGGCTGATGTCAGAGCTTACATGTTGTTAATCTAATAAAAGTGCGCAGGGATTTCTCCAAACCTTGGCCCTGCGTATATGAAAATGCTAGCGGACCATTTAGCGTTTTGCTGGCGCTCATCATCTGCCATCTTGAAAGGGATCTAGCTTGACTTCCATCCTTTTGAAAATTCTCTCCTTAGCTGAAGTCAAGTTTAGATAAGTCCTTAAAGGGGCAAAGGTTTAGCTGATCAAAATCAGAACGCTGTGTGGGCTTGGAAATTCCCTACAGGCACCAATGCCAGTGTCTGGGCTAAGAGCTTGGAGAAAATGGAGGGATGGGCCAAAACGTTTTCATCTCTGAGATTTGCAATTTTTCTTCTGAAATGAAGAAGGTAGTCTTTGCTATCACACGTGGGGAAAGCATGAAGCTGGCTAGATTCCCTTTAATGCTTTACCCTACGTAAGCTACGTCTGAAATGTATGTCATATACAGGCAGAGTATGAGGGGTTGAACACTCGACGCCTGAAAGGCCACATAATAGGGTCACATGGAGAGGGTGTGAGACAGTAGAGTGGTGGCAGTGGAGACAACCAGAATGAGCATGCTCTAAGAGGTCAGCCGCTATTCCACCCCCAAGGATGCAAATGTGACAACATTTTCTAAAACTTTTTCCAAGAAAAGCCAGAAAGACTGACACCTAAGTGGAATCTTTGAATGTTTGCAATTAATTCAAAGTTTTCCCCCAAATTCTGTATGCAGTCAAGAGTCTGACTGCTGAATTTGGCCCATAGGATCTCAGGTTTTAACCTCCGCAACAGACTAGGACTTGGGGATTTGTCTCTAATGGAACAATTTGGAGGCTCTATGAGCAGAAAGTTACGGCAACCTTTTCCCCATGACATCCTGGAGAATCTGTCACTCAGTCCTTCTGCATGCAGAAAGATCCAAGCCGAGGGCTGCTTACCCACAACGCAGCCTGTGGGCTTTCCAGAACAGTCAGCACACCTTGGGGGTTGCCTCAATTGCACAGTTAATCATTTTCCATGGATACTGTAACAAATTACCACAAATTTAGCAGCTTAAAACCATACAAATGTGTTACCTCGCAGTTCTGTAGGCTAGAAGTCTGACACCAGGCTCACTGACCTAAAATCAAGATGTGGACAGGGCTGCGTTCTTTTCTGGAGACTCAAAAGAGAATGTTTCCCTGCCTTCCCCAGCTTTTCCTTGACTCTTGCCCTTCCTCCATCTTCAAAGCCAGAAGTGGTGGGTGGAGTCTTTTGCATTAAGGCACCACTCTGAGCATGCTTCTGTCCTCACATCTCCTCTGACTCTCTCTGCCTTCTCTTCCACTTTTGTGGGTTCTTCTGATCACCACGGGCCCACCTGGATAATTCCCTGCTATAAGGTCAGGTGATTAGCAACCTAAATGCCACCTCACCATGTAGTCTAGTATTTCACGGCGCCCAAGATTGGGATGTGGACATCTTTGGGAAGCCAGGATTCTGCCTTCCAGAAGGAGAACAGCCTATGGGGGTGCAGGTGGGAGGAGCTGAGGTTGAGGTTCTAGGATGGGTGAACCACAGGCTTTTAGCCTAAAGGAATCCACTTACCACTGGTGATCTGGGAAGCGTCCTCCCACAATGGATGACAACAAATTCCTGGTGACTGAGGATCTGCTGATGTACCTACTCTGAGGGTTGCTAGAGCCTTTGCTTCTTTGTCATCGTTGCTTCTCTTGAGTTTCGGAACCATTGGTCCTTCTGGAGTACCCAAACCAGTGTGCAAACAGCCATAAATGGCGCGAGAATGCCATCAAAGGCTAGACATGGTCCCGAGCGATCTCCGTGTCTGCTTCAAATGCTGGGTTTTCTTGGAAGCGTGCCATGGCCTCACTCACCTGTCACCAGTTCTGTATCTCATGGGGCATTGCAGGATAATATTGAATTCTTTTTGCATTGGAATCACAGGAAATTTTCTTCAACTCTATTTCTCTTCCCTAATCTTCTGAGGCTCACTCTTACGATTTAGCCACTCACTTTGCTCCTCTGCATGAAAGAAAGGCGCGAGTAACAAATGTCAACTCCTGTCTACCACCAAGGGCTTAACTTGGTTCCTTTTTGTCCGTCTGTTTCTTTGTTTGTTTTTCACTACACTTTTATTGAATGGCTTCACTGTAGATCTGTGTTAGGGCTGGGATGCGGAGACTAAGAGAAGATTCCAGAATGAATAAAATGCCCCCTGTTCCTCACTCCCTTACCACGTGTACAACTGAGTGAAACAAGTGACACAGGAGAAAGGATGGCTGGGTGGAGAGAGTGGAGAATGTGCCATGGGTGCTGCAGAGGGAACTGATGAGTTTCAAGTTGGTCTCATAATCTGTTCTTCTGCCTTGAAATATCAGGTCAGTGCTATAATTGAATGGAGTAAATATTCCAAGTTAGGTGGCGAAAGTTAAAATTGGGATGGGAGGTCAGAGTCAGTGCCATGAGTGAAGACATGGGGGTGATGGAGGTTGGGGCTCCCTTGGATGTAATCCCATTTTGCACAAATTTTGGCTAATGCCTTGCTGCAAAACAAAACAAAACAAAGGAAAACACTTTAGAGTCATAAATATTTGCCAAGTTGTGAAACTCAAGAGACAAAAATATCCTATGAAAATACAACCACCAAATTGTTAATGTTGGTTGTGGATGTTGCGTATAGCTCACAGTATTGCAATTATTTGAAAAGAAACCTGTCTTCCCCTCTAGGTAAGACTTTGAGGAAAAGACAGATTCTAATTTATCCTGTGTTTCCAAACTTGAGTCAGACTTAGTGCCTTGTACAAACATGATTTGAATTCTGCTCTGTACTACTTTGAATTCCATTCTCCTTGCCAACACATGACATCACAAGAACGTGGTGGTAGCAGAACTTTGGCTCCCATGACCTTCATCTCCTCGGGTTATGTCTGTGTGTATATTATGCAATTAAGATTGATAATAAGCTAATCTTAAGATGGTCTATCCTGAATTATCCAGGTAGGTCTATTGTCATCACATGGGCCCTTGAGAGCAGAAGAGAAAGACAGAAGCAGTAGAAGAATCAGAAGAAGAGATGGACAGCATAAGGAGAGTCATGCTGTTTCTGGTTATGAGACGTAGGGGCCATGTTCCAGGAATGGAGTGGGGAGTGGCCTCCAAGAGCTAAAGTTGGCCCTGGCCAGCAGCCAGGAAGGAAATGGGGACTTCAGTTCTAAAACTATAGGAAACTGAGTTTTCTGTCAATAACTCAAATGAGATTGGATGTGGATTCTCCCCCAAAGCCTCCAGAAGGAACACAGCCCTGTTGACACCTTGATTCTATTCCAATGAGACCCATGTCAGACTTTTTACCGACAGAAGTCAGAGGTAATACATTTGTATTGTCTTAAGCCACTAAGTTTCCAGTAATTTGTTACAGCAGCAATAAGAAACTAATACAAAAATCAATTGTAGATCCCGGAAAATCGTTTACGTAACCACTACATACCTGGTCTCTCTAAAGAGAAGTGTTTCCTCCCTCATCTTAGCTACGGAGCAGCTATTATCTGTTCCTTCCATATGGCACCCCTAGTGTGAGACTCCTAATTATGGTAGCCCCATTTCCTCATTGGTGTCTTATCTGAAGGAGCTGATTGGAATTCCTTCAAAGTAGAGACCAGGCATTAGTCATCTTTATCTCTTGATGCATAAGGCTTCAGAGAAGCCATTTGTTTCTGCCAAGGAGGTGTTGAAAACCCATTTAGGAAAGAGGTGGGAGTAAGCGCAGCCAGGCTTGAGTTTCAGACTTGAGTTTACAGTGGGAAATCCAACACTCTGGTGAGAGTGCCAAGCTCCGATCCACTAGGAAGGACATTGTCAAACCCAAAGGACAACCAAAACAGGCAGAGAAGCTACCCTAGATATCTGGAGTCAGGAAATCAAAGCAGGTACAAGTCGGTCAGGAGCAGTGTGAAGGGGCTGGAAGATTACCTAAAACATCTGCTGGAATGGGAGACTGACCTTCTGAGCCTGCTGAGATGTGACCGGCCTGATTTAAGAGATCCAGGGAAACATGGGTGATGTGTGTCCAGAGAATGCCATTTCCCTAGTTGGCAAGTGGCAGCCATCTTCTTATTACCAGGCTGGCATTGAGATATAGCTTCCAGCCAAAGTATTAACTCTAGCATTCTAGAGATTAACTCCACCCACCCAAAAATCTGAAGTCCAAATTTACACCTAACCAAGCTTGGGTGGGCCTTGTGTTACCTCACTTCATTCCATAATTGAAGTCCAAAGTTTCAAAAATAATATACATCCCGTCCCCCCCAACCTTACCCCCAATGCACATGCACTTGGCTTTAACCTGGAAATTTTGGTTGTACAGCCAATCTTCCATTTGGATCTCTGCTGACCCTGAGAGCCCTGGTGGTTCTCTCTCAGAAAATACAGATCATCCTCAAATCAAACTTTTCAGCTCACCAATCCCAAGTGGTAGCCTCTCCAGCCAAGTCACCCTTGGAAACATATTTTAAACTCTTTTAGCAGAGAGAACTATTTGGATCTTTGCCTATTTTGCAAAGGCTGAGCATCAGATTACACACTCAGAGCTTCTATTTTTTTAATATTATGTGTCTGTACTATTTAAACATACATGGAAAATAGTATTTTTTTCCCAACAAACTAAAGCTTGCTGGCGCCAGCTTTGGTGACTGTGACCGTTGTATGAGTCGTGTCACTGGGCCACAGTTAGAGGCCTGAGAGAAACAGTCTGAATGCACAGGATGGAGCCAGATTGGGACATGGAATGTGGGCCTTCCCTCTGCTTTTCTGGAAAGTGGGATAATTACTGAACTTACAGAGACTTTCCATTAATTACTCAAATGTCACATCCTGTGTCTCACGGTAGACCATGGTAGGCCCTCAGATACTGACATATTATTCTCTTTATATCTGCGGAGACTCTTTTTAATTAGACGAGTTTTCCTTTCACTAATCATTTTTTTAAATTTAAAGAACATTCTTAGCCCATGTATCTAAGCCACGTAAGCACATGTGTTTGGGGACACTCCATATTTCAAAGGCAAAAGAGAGAGAGATTCTTTGAACACATTTTCCAAGAGTCTCAATTGATTAAGAGTCTCTTTTTCTTTCCGTGTCTGTGAATAGTTTGCAAATGCTGTGCCCAAAGTCTTTTTACCCCTAGATTCTATATGGCAGTCATCAGCATGGACTTCACTTGGGAATTGGTGGCCATTCGCACAGTTCCACAGTTCAAGGAGGAAAAGGGAGTGGAATAAATTAACAATACAAATAATATTTCTGAGGTTTTTAAAACCAGTTAAGCGAACACGTTAATTCCAACCCCTTCAGATGAATTATTGACATTCTAAATTCTTTTTTTTTAACGTTTATTTTATTTTATTTTGAGAGGGAGAGTGAGGGAGAAAGAATCCTAAGCAGGCTTCTCGCCATCAGCACAGAACCCGACACAGGGCTTGATCTCATGAACTGGGAAATCGTGACCTGAGCTGAAATCAAGAGTCGGATGCTTAACCGACTGAGCCACCCAGGCAACCCATAATATTCTAAATTCTAATAGTACATTTATTATTTTGCTTTACTGAGCCAGACATTTCAATTTTCCCTGCTATAAAGCCCTTTATTAACACAGTTGAAGTCATTGTACCTACCCGAACTAAGTAAAATTATACATATCTTAAATAATTGGGGTTTTTTCCTTCACACTTCCTGTTTTTTAAATTTTTTTATTATGTTTATTTATCTTGAGAGAGAGAGAGAGAGAGACAGAGTGTGAGTGGGAGAGAGGCAGAGAAAGAGGAAGAATCCCAAGCAGGCTCCAGGCTCTGAGCTGTCAGCCGCAGAGCCCGACGCAGGGCTTGAGCTCACACACCGCGAGATCATGACCTGGGCCAAAGTCAGATGCTTAATCGACTGAGCCACCCAGGTGCCCCTCTTTGCACTTTCAACCAGCCTTTCACCTATTTAGTGACCTTTGACTCCATCTTTAATTACAGTAAAAAGCTCTTTGGCTTGCTTTCTCCCTTTCTTTCCACCAAGAACCCTGTTTTGACTTCTAAGGGCCTTCAATTTTCTTGATAAGTGTTGCAATTTCCCCTGTACCCTCAGTCCCACCTGCTAGGCCAGATGTGTCTCATAGAATGGCTACAGAGGTGGATAGGCGATAGTCCATTGGACCAGCAAAATCTTTCTGTGCCACACAGTCCAGCCGACGCTCTCAGAAAGTAGGCCTTCCTGGGGCACCTGGGTGGCTCAGTCAGTTAAGCGTCTGACTTCGGCTCAGGTCATGATCTCACAGTTCAAGAGTTCGAGCCCCACATCAGGTTCTGTGCTGACAGCTCGGAGCCTGGAGCCTGCTTCGGATCCTGTGTCTCCCTCTCTCTCTGCCCTTCCCCCACTCACGTTCTGTCTCTCTCTCAAAAACGAATAAACATTAAAAAAATAAATAAAAGAAAATAAAGTAGGCCTTACTTGCTTGTCGCAAGTGCAGGAAGGCACTCACATTTTTGAGGCACCTACTATGTGACATTCCATGCTAAGCTCTTTGAATGAATTACCTTATTTCATCCTCTCAGCTCTCCTATGACAAAAGTACCCTTGTCCCGAGAACTTCTTTTCCTACTTAGAAGAGCAGAAATTTTGGCCGAGGACCATCTGATCCCAAAGGGCATGTGAGCATATGTAAAGGAATTGGTCCCTTAAATCCAAAAATATCCACCACATCCTTAAAAGAAAAGCAGAAACAACTTCGCAAGCCAACCACTGCAGGAGAAATGATATGTTGTTGAATTTAAGAATTTCTTACAAGTAGTTCCATAAGCAGTCATTGCAGTAAATAGCTTTAAGGAACATGATGATAAGAGAGCGAAAAACTCTTGTAAACTGAATATTCTAGAGATGCTCAGATGGAGATGAAGTCAGGGGGTTGTTTCCCTTTTCTTTCTTGAGAGCTCCCCAGGGGAAGTTATGTTCTGATCAACCCCTAAATGGGGGCAAGATGGTGAGTTAATTGCTTTACAGTAAGTCGGGCTGGGTTTGTAGTAGCAACGGGAGAAAACATTGCTAGGATCCTCTTTAGAACTCAGAGAGTCACCCTCATCCAGCCTCTCCCCCCACCACTTCTGAGTTTAGTGACAGATGCTGCTCCAACACGTTCCCGACATCATTCCCTCTGCCTGGGGAAGCCACCTCTGCTTCTATGTCAAACGTCATAAAGCATTGTCCTCCAGGAGTCCTTCCCTGCTTCCTTGAACATGACATCCCCTCATTTCTGTCCGCCCACCCACGTCCGTGTCTGTCTTGATGTTGGAATCTCTGGGCTGCATGTTTACTTCCTACTAGATGTCAAGCCTTCTGAAGGCAGATACCATGTCTTTTCCACGTGGCAGCCCCTTGGCTTCATTAAGTCATTTTGCATATTTTTGGAATGGATGACTCTCATTTGAACCCACTCTGAAGGTCCATAAACCCATCTTTAAACAATAAAAGTAAGAGACAAACTGGCAAAAATGTTTCCCTTACTGATTTTTCATTGGACTATGGAATTCAAGAGTGCTGATGGAACTCTGTGTTTTGGGACCTCAGTTTCTTCATCTATAAAATGTGAGAGTGGGAATAATAAACTGTAAGCTCTGTAAACAGCTAGAAAGAGGTAGAGCCAGTGATCGACCCTTAATCTCTGGATTTGGTCCAGGTTTCCTTATATCTCAGGTTCAGTGGGGTTCTTCATAGCCTATCCTTGAGTCTGTAGCCAAAGTCTTGGCACTGTGAATCCCAGTAAGGCCTTTGAGCCCTAAGTCCGCAATTCCAACATTGTCTTTGTGATTTCGTTTGAATAAATGGTCATCAGCAACATTATAATTCAGACATGAAACACTGGCAGATGAAGACTAGAGATCATGCAGTACTGGAAACAATGAAAAGAAACACGTTTTCCTTCCTTCCTTCCTTCCTTCCTTCCTTCCTCCCTTCCTCCCTTCCTTCCTTCTACAAACTGTGGCTATCTATCCATCGAAATACTCTTGCGGTGTAAGATGTGATCAGGGAGTAAACATCCACAAAGTCCCGAATATAACTTCCAAATTTGTAAATTTTATCTTAGCAAAGGAAGTATGTGTGATCCTAAGAAGAGTCCATAGTTATCAACGGTTAGACTCATTACTGTCTTCTAGGTAAAAAGAATGTATGGATTCAACCTATAAAGTAATCACAGGGAACAATAAAACGCATTGCAAAACCAGAATCGCTGGCTGCAGGTAGAATTTCTTTAGGCCCAATTTTGTCCGGCAAATAACAGAGAGAAAAATGCGACTTCAGAGAGTGTCATGACCAATTTAAGAGAAAGACTACCTCCAATATAAAATCAAAGTATTTTACAAATGAGAAGATATTTTAACTATCTGAACTTCAGGCAGATGGAGGGAACATATTCAGTGCACAGCTGTCTTTACGCTGCCCTTTTTGTTACTATTAAAGTACAGTAAAAGAGACTTATCCCTGTTGGAATGAGATATGTTCTTTTTTGTTGAAGAGAGTTACACTTTCATGATTTCCCACAAAACAGCTGCAAAAATACCTACAGTAGGGCATCTGGAATTCTTAAAAGTGGCTTGAGGATTTGTGGCTAATGAAACATTGTGAAATAACACTCACCATGTTGTAAAAAAATACCCTTAACCATTTATTGGCATTCTTTAAGACAAAAATGAAAGGTTCCCTAAGCATAGTTGCCTGGCTTGATTAGAAGAAAACACCAAAGTGACAAAGACATAGTGGAAATAGATGCCTTGCCCGAAATAGACCTTGACATAGTGAGACATTTAAATCTTTTTTAAAAGTTATGAAGAACAGTGTGGTAAAATTCAAATGTGATAGCTGTGGCTTAAAGCGTTTGATCAGATTCTGGGGCATCATCAGTAATAACTTACATGTTCTTAATAAAATGTGGTTTCCTATGGAGACCAAGCCCTGTTCCCAGAAAAAAAAAAAAAAAAAAAAAAAAAGAGGGAGGGAATTTTCTTAAAGATGTTTTTCATTCTTACTTCTCACAAGACAGGACTATCAGAATGAAAGCAGTGGCCTTTCCATGAGAACTTGGGTAAAATAAACCAGGGATTGTTCCATCTTAAAATGAAACATCTGGCTGATTTAAGAAGAAAACTGGCTTAATTATTCCTGAGTATCTAACAGGGAGAGGTTAACTTCAAGTTTTCTGTGTCTTTCCAGGGCGGACATGGAAGAAAAAAAAAAAACTATAAAGTTATTTTTGACTCAAGAAAGTAGATCTGGAGGTAATTTAGTGAACACAAATTACCACTGACAAGGGAAGAAATAATTTATTCTCCTGGTGAGTCTTTTTATATGAGTGGGCTGTGTGGAGCTGTCAGCAGGGAAAAGGCATTGGATGGATTTAAAGATAATTGAAATCCAAGTCCAAAATCTTGCAAGATATCCAGGGTATCATATAAAGGTGAGAAGTCTCATTTCCAAACTGAAGCGTGAGGGGGAAGTTATGAGATATAAATTCAGGTGCAGGGGAGTTTACAGCCAGGAGAGAAACAGGTTGGAAGGATAGCTAACTCTGATGCATTTCTCCACAAATTTTTCTTTTAGCTTCACTTTTAGTATTTTTTTTCCTGAGTCCCCAGTCTAAGGGTCTCTTCTCACCATAGTATTTACAGGTGTCTACTGGGAAGTCCTTCTTCCACTCTTCCTGGTGCTCCCCCGATGGCTCCTTCCTTCATTGTGGACGTTGGTCACCAGATAGAATCCACTTGGAAAAGTGTTGGCCCTTCTCTGATGGAATTAGGGGACGTGGATGGGATGGGACACTGATTTGATTCTGGCCACGCTTCCCTTGAATGTCCTTTCCCTTCTTCTCTACTTGGGCATCACTCACAGCTGAGGAGCTACAAGGCAGTTACATCCTAGAAGCAGAAAGCTTATAACGGTGCTCTAAATCTATCTGCTCCCATGGTTCTAGGGGAAAGCACCTATAGATGGAGGGGAAAGTGCCTTCACAAAGGGTTTGAGACTCGCTTGAGTTATGCAGCTTGACCACCCAGCCCACACTTCTCTCAACCACTTCTCCTTCTAATCTCCATGGTGGGAAACTCCACATAACTTTTGGGAAAACCTAGTCCTCTTCCCAGGCTCCTCCTGGACTCTGGCCTCTTCTCTGTCCAGCACTCTATTTCCTCCGGTGTCAAAGAGTTGCTTTCTGAGCGGAAGGGGGACTAGAAGGGAACTGTGATTGCTGGTCTTTGACATTTTAAGTCTTTGGAATAAGCCATCTACCCCTTTTACATGATGGTGCCACTGTTGATTTGAACATGCATACATGTCTCACAAGAATATACTTTATTTTTTTTTTAGTATTTATTTCTTTATTTAGAGAGTCCCAAGCAGGCTCTGTGCCCTGTCAGTGTACATCCTAATGCAGGGCTTGATCTCACAACCCTGGGATCATGACCTGAGCTGAAACCAAGAGTCAGATGCTCAACTGACTGAGCCACCCAGGCGCCCTTAGAACATACTTTAAATCACAGAAAGAGTATCACCTAAACTTAGGAAGAAGAAGCATTCTCAGCTCCACAGTTTGCAAAACTGCCTCCTTCATGACGGAGTTGTATTTCACTGAGCACCATTAATGCCATTTCTTGGCCCTCAACGAATTTCTCCCCCTCACCTTTCTGTCTACCATCTACTAAGAGTAACGACATAACATTGGTTAAAACACTGCTTCTTTTCCTTCAGTGGATGTTGCAAGTTTCCAAATAACTCAAATTCTTTTACTTTATATTTATTTATTTTTGAGAGAGAGGGAGCAGAGGAGGGACAGAGAGAAAGGGTGAGAGAGAATCCCAAGCAAGCTATGCACTGTCAGCCCAGAGCCCAACTCAGGGCTCAATCTCACAACCCTGGGATGATGACCTGAACCGAAATCAAGAGTTAGATGCTTAACAGACTAAGCCAGCCAGGTGCCCCTAGAGTTAATTTTCAATAATAGTGTGGAAAAGAAATGAGTTCCATAATTGAAATGAATACGTTTTACTGTATTTCAGAAGCTGTTATTAACTTAGGGGCTCAAAATTTTGACAAAGATGAATGCAAAATGCCCAGGTGGCTTTACAATTATGCTGGCTAGCAAATCTTTAAAATGAGCTCTATTAGGGGTGACTGCGTGGCTCAGTCAGTTAAGCATCGAATTCTTGATCTTGGCTCAGGTCATGATCTCACGGTTTCATGAGTTCAAGGCCCACATCAGGCTTTGCACTGACAACATGGAGGCTGCCTGGGATTCTTTCTCTCCTCTCTCTCTGCCCCTCCCTCACTCATGCTCTCTCTCTCTCCCTCTCTCTCAAAATAGATAAATAAACATTAAAAATTTAAAAACAATTATTAAAACAAAATAAAATGAACTCTACTAATGGGTATTTTTTACTTTTAAGAATAAAAACATTAATTCCTAGCCATGGTTTTGAGTTGTTTTGATAGATCGTTCCAGGAATTATTAGGGAATTTTCAATTATAAATCCCCTGAAAAAAAAAATACAGGTATTCATCACCCAATATTTGATTATTTTAGTGGGGAATTAGAGGTTTAGGTGGAGCTGTGAAGTTCAAACAAAGAATTTAATGTCACAACATACTTAATAAAATTAATTCCGGGATCCACAAGTCACGAGATTGAGAGGGAATCTTCTAGAAGAGGTTATAAATAAAGTAAGAGGGCTTCTCATGAAGACAAGGCCTCAGGACTCGGACTCTGAGGTGTAGCCTTGTTTCCAACGGAAGGAAAAAAGCTTTACACATTCTTTAACCTATCTTAACTGTTTTAAAAAAAGAGAACAAAAGGAAACACTACAGAGAGGAAGAGAGAGAGAGAGAATTTTAAGGGAACAGTGATACATAGGGTTAAAAAGAAAGAACATCTGCTGGATAATTAGCAAATTCCTTCACAAAGAGAGCATTTAAAACTTTATAAAGTTTTCAACGCCATCTAGACCACACTGTTTTCAAAAATACTGTTACTATTTTTTTCCACTCTAAATTCAGTAAATTCAGGGACATCTTTAATGAGCAAAGTAGGGGAAGGAGTGAGGAAAAGTGGCTTTCTCTGTAACTATTATTTAAAATCTCAATCTATCATGACATTTTGGTATTTTGTTTCCAATGAGGAAACTTTAAAAATAATTTTCCAGGTTGCCTCGTTCAGTTTTGCCCTTGATTTGAGCCAAATTAACTTGATATCTGAAAGTACTACTTTTTAAAAAATGTTAGTTTTTGAAACAGAGAGAGAGAGCATGAGGAGGGGAGGGGCAGAGAGGGAGGGAGACAGAGAATCCCAAGCAGGCTCTGCACTATCAGCATGAAGCCCGATGTGGGGCTCAAACCCACGCACTGTGAGATCATGACCTGAGCCGAAATCGAGTCAGACGCTCAACCAACTGAGCCATCCAGGTGCCCCTGAAAGTACTACTTTTTAACAAACCAAACAAACTATATATTTTATCTACCTCAGTTGCTACAGGGAGTTAAGGGGTGAATTGTATTTGTAATCGTGCAAACGTAACAGGAAGCTGGGAATGGTTGAGTCTGGAGCCAGCAGGGTAATGGAGAACTGGGAGCCCACAAGACTGTCTGATTTCAAAAAGAAAAACGGAGGTAAGACAGGCTTTCTGCTTAATATTTTAAGGATAAAACTATACTTTAAGTGCAAAAGGATAAGGAAATAAAGCCTACCTCCTATCTGAGCAGAGAAATCGAAACAAACTTGAAGTCCTTACCACCCATCCCCAAAGGGCCAACAATGTAAGAAGGGCTGAGATCCCCGTCCCTGAGGCAATAGAAAACAGGAAGTGGAGAGAAGCAGGAAGTAGCTCAAGCAGCATGGAAAGGCCATGGGTTCATCCTTTATTCCTCCCTGATTCTTTGTAACCCCCTCCTTCTTTCCTTCCTCTTCTCTGCCTCTTCCACCCCTATCTTCTCGTCACGCTTTCCTCTGACGCTGCAGTGGATCTTTGATATCCTGCACCGAATCTGCTACAGCAATTCAACAACCTCTTCTGCTCTGAGGTCCGGCCCCAGGGGGAGGTGTGAGTCCTGGCAGGGAATCAGGGGAGTGGAAGGGAAGCACAGTAAAGGCTTCTTGTTATTCCCAGCTCTGACTTTCATCTTCCTGAGGAATCAGATGATTTTCGTCTTGAAAAACGCACTAGCTGACGGCTGCCCTCAAACAAAAAAATCAAGTTTTATCATAGAAAAAAGAATTTGCATACATGTCCTTTAGTAAGTCAAAGTATATACAACTATTCGGCCAGCACAGTTCATTTGATTATTTTAACCGGTGGCTTATTTGCTCGTGCAGATGTCATGAAAAGTTACAAAATGCTTTCACTCCTCCCTCCTTCCCTATCTTCCTCATCCTTGCTAGTGAATTGGTCACCCTGTGTGTGGACCTTGCAGGGCACTGACCTGAAAAAATATATATCTCTTTTACAGATCTTCTCAACTTGTTTGGATCCGGGCTGTGTAACAACAAATTTTCACCTATACACCTGCTTTGTGCATAGCAGATACCCACTGAACACTTGTAGAATTGAAAGAACCCCCATCCCGGATCTCACGAAAATCTTACATCAAATTCATACACATATCAAATAATTCCTAAGCTATATAAAAAATACCATAATGATAGCTGTCAAGGTCCAATCAGGAAAACGGGAGCCACTCTGGGTATATAAAACAGAAGGAATTTAATACCTTAAGTAGATGATAGAAGCTGAGAAGCAGAACTCAACATGGTGGTGCAAGAGATTGGCAAGAGCAGGAAGCTGCTGCCTCTCTGAGGCTGGAAGATTGGAGAGAAAGGTGGCATCTGAGTCCAAAGTCAAAGTCATAGGAGGCAATAAGAATCATGGCAGCCCAGTGGGTTCTGGAGGCATGGGAGAGACATAGTGCACAGTGATGGATTGTTGGCTTCGTTAATGTTAACACTGAGTGTGGGGGTGCCTGGGTGGCTCATTTGGGTAAGTGTCCAACTTCAGATCAGGTCATGATCTCACCATTGGTGAGTTCAAGTCCCACACTGGGTTCTCTGCTGTCAGTACAGAGCCTGCTTTGGCTCCTCTGTCTGTGTTGCTCTCTGCCCCTCCCTCTCCCTTTCTCTCTCTCTCTCAAAAACAAACAAACATTAAAATATTAACATTCAGTGTGGAGTAAATTCAGGAAAAAGCACTGTTGTTCCTGACACATTAAACCACGAGTGCTCAATACACATACTTATATACACGTATATCACATATCAGGATGACCCAGGAGTCCCGAACAAGCCCAAATGCAAAATCGAGAAGAGGGGCATTTGAAATGACTTCAAATAATTTTAGAGTTATTTCTCTCCAGGGTTGCCTAGCAGTCAAAAAGGATTACTCTATGCACATGTGATGTTGTTGGAATCATAAAACTGAATCAAAGGCAGCGAACTATTTAATCTTCATCCTCTTTAGAATAGCAAAGTTTGGCAGGCCTGGGAACCCGACAGCCTACAGAATGCATATTTCCCACCGAGCCACTTTGCCCAGCCTTCTTACCAGTTCTGCAAGCTTATGGTGACTGGCTTGTGGCTAGACCACAATTCTGACAGCAATTGGCAAGTGGGGGCTGTGCCAGCCTGACTTCACCATGATGATATCCCAGTTGGGTTACCGGTCTCAACAGGCTGATGTCAAAGCCAGCCCATTCCTCCAACCTGCTCGGTCTGCTGGCTAAAATAATTGGCCGACATTAAGTGAGGGACTAAAGACCAAAGGATTATTTTAGGCACCAGGAGACTAGTTTCACGGTACCGGCTGCTCCTAAGTAAGCACCTTCGACTATGTCACGTACAGGGAGGCAAGATTTGGGAGCCAGACAGATCTAGCTCCAAATCCCAGTTCTTTTGCTTACTAGTCACATGGCACTGGGAATTTCAAGTCTCATCTGTAAAATGGAAGAAACGAGGTTAAGGTTAAAGACGTGGTCCACATGGAAACCCAGGACTCTGTAACAGAGGGTATGCGTTCAACCAATGACCCTACTGCCACTGTGAATGTTAAGTAAAAAAGAATCATTGATAATGATAATCCAGCGGCTCAATCGATTCAGCATCCAACTCTTGACTTTGGCTCGGGTCATGATCTCACGGTTCGCGAGTTGGAGCCCCGCATTGGCAGTGCAGAGGCTGCTTGGGATTTTCTCTCTCTCTTTCTCGCTCTCTGCCCACCGGCCACCCCGCTCGTGCCCACTCTCTGTCTTTCAAAATGAATAATAAATAAAAGCTTTAAAATAAATAAATATTAATAATGATAATCCAGGAAGGAGATAGTTTACAAGATGAAATATTGGCTCAGCCACTGAGATAAAATTACAGTGCAAATGGCCCAGTCAGTTGTCCGTGTGTGTTTAATTGCTGTGCGCTTTCCTCGCTGGGGACAAAACTGTTCCCTAGGCTCCTGATAGGGCAACTGACACCCAAGACTAGGTTTCCTGCCCTTGCCGATAGAGGTCCTGGTCCGTGAGGTCAGCAGCCCCTGCAAAGGAACATTCCACACTGGTTCAATAAATAGGAAGTCATTAGCAATTGCATTGCCCCTGATCTCATTGCTACTGAGAAAAACCAGTCCTCAGAACATTTTACTTTGGAGGTGCAGCTTGCTCTGTAATGGCTGTAAATGACACGGACGTCCTCCTATTTGCAACAGGACTTACGTGGAGATGGTAAGACTGCTGTTTTGCCAATGCCATCCTCTCTAGCTCCAAAATCTAAATATTTCCCTCCCTGTCTTTGTCCTTAGCCTACTGGTATTTCTTCCACCACCTGAGTACTTTCACACACACGTGAGTCGCTCCCCACGAAAGGAGACACACTGAATCATTTGTAGCACGGCATGCAACAGGCCAGCCCCCAAAACGTGATACCCATCCATGACATGATTTAAAGGATTTTGTTATTTCAAAATTTGAGAAATCTGTGCACGAGGAGAGTCCAAAAATCCAAGCAACTGCTTTTCTCTCAGGGGGCATGTTGACATGTTCGGCAACAATTTCCCAAACACGATGTGATGTTTGAAGTTCTTTTCTATCTAGACAATGTGTGTGGTTTGAAAATCACATTGGTGCAGTATGTGTTCTGAGACTGGCTTCATGTTAGGTGACCAGAAATAAAAAAAAAAGCACGTCCTTAAAAATTCCCTCTTCCAATGCCTATCTTCTGCAATCAAGGGGGTTCGTGCATTCCAACTTTACATTTTTTTTGCTCTAACGCCCTGTGTGGCCTTGCTCAGTTTAGATTTGAACCCAGTTCAAAAAAGCATAAGTCCAGGGAAGCATTGTGCAAGAGCCATGTTTACGCTGCATTGCACATTCTTAGCAACACTCGCCGTTTCGTCCATAAACATCAATCTAAATTTTATGAGATTACCAATCAACTTCTCAGAAAATATGACAAATTTAAAGGCAAAAGTAGAGAAAATACTAAATAAAGAAATGCCTCCCCCAAAGTTTATATGAGACAATGAGCAGGATGCATTGATCAAATCAGTGAAGCAAACATTTGTGGAGTGTCTACTTTGGGCATTTCACTGTTGCTAGGTGCTCAGAGGAACATAAAAGTGAGCAAGACTCTAGGCCTTCGCTCAGAAAAATCATATTGTAGTACTGAGGCCTTTGTTCCCCCCGAGGCTTTATCGCATCCAACTTCAAATTATCAGTCAGTAGGAAAATCACCGTATGGTCTCTACTGGGCACTATAAAGAAATTTATCTCGGAGAGCACAGTACAACTGATGAACTGATGAATTCCGTTCCAAATGATCTTATTAAGTTTTTAATTTTTTTTTTTACATTTCTTTATTTTTGAGAGACAGAGAGAGACCAAAGCGTGAGTAGGGGAGGGACAGAGACAGAGGGAGACACAGAATCTGAGGCAGGCTCCAGGCCCCGAGCTGTCAGCACAGAGCCCGACGTGGGGCTCAAACCCACGAACCGTGAGATCATGACCTGAGCTGAAGTCAGATGCGTAACCGGCTGAGCCACCCAGGCGCCCCGTGATCTTATTAAGTTTTAAAGATGGGTAAAAGAAGTATATTTTTGTTAAATCGTTCCTCAAATTTCTTTATATTTACCAGTGGAAATTTTACCACTGTAATGACAAAAGCTAGCGCTTATTGAGTGGTTACTACGTGTCTGGCATTGACTGACCTCTAAGCATTTTATATGTGATCATTTTTTTTTGTTCCCAGAATAGCCTTTGAAATAGGGTTCCAGTTATCTATTGCTATGTAACTAACCAACTTAAACTTAATGGTGTGAAAGAACAACCATTTGTGCTCACAGATTCTGTGGATCGGGAATTCAGACGGGGCATAGGAAACCAGACGCCGAGGACTTGTTTTGACTCCACAGTGTCTAAGACCTCATCTGGGAAGATTTGAACAGCTGGAGGTGTCCTGAC
This sequence comes from Acinonyx jubatus, assembly GCF_027475565.1. Lineage (NCBI taxonomy): Eukaryota > Metazoa > Chordata > Mammalia > Carnivora > Felidae > Acinonyx > Acinonyx jubatus. The sequence continues at coordinate 65,871,135 of NC_069391.1, forward strand.
CAACTGGTTGAGGGCTGGAATCACCTGGATGCTTCTCTCCACACCACACAGGTCCGCTACCCGCTGGGATGATTTGAAGAGTGGACCCATGAAAAACTGTGGATTGGGGAACCTAGACTCATGTGGTATCTCCCACAGCCTGGGGGTCCTCACAAAATGGCAACTTCAAAGTCCTTGAACTTCTTACATGGCAGCTCTGGATTCCAAGAGCATGTGTTCTGGCGAGCAAGGCAGAAACTAAAGCACTATGTATCACCTAGCCGTGGGAACATTGCTTCCACCATATCCCATGGGGCAGAGCAGTTGTTACCTGCTTCAGAGTCAGAGGGAGGGGACATAGACTTGCCTCTGGATGGAAGAAGCGTCAAACAGTTTGTGGCCACATTTTTAAAATGCTACAGATTGTTGTTATTACCTGCATTCTACAGATGGGGAAAATGAGTCACGGAAATGCAAAGTAGCATGTCCAAGACCTATTAATCTAACCCTCCCAGGTACTATTTGGTCCTCACGGGCACTCAGCAATATAATCCACATTCCTTGTTTTTATTTCCATTCTCTTCTCGCGTTCTCCCTCAAATTCACTCTAATCAAGTTTCATCCACCATTGTTCTCATCAAGGTCACTGATGACCGAAATCTTGCTCTACCCAACAGCCACTTCTCCCGTCCTCATCTTATGGCACTAGGAGACTCATTAATTGTTCCTTCTTTCCAGAGTGCTTTTCTATTTGGGGTCACACTCTCTTGCTCCCCATCGTACTCCCTGGTGGCTCTTTCTCTCTCTAAACACGCTCCTTTAGGGAATCTCCTCCAGTGCCTTGATTCAAAACTCCTGATTTGACATTGCAATCCCAATCTTTCTCTAATTTCCATGTGTGTGTGTTCATTTGGTTGTTCAATGTGCATCACAAACTTAACTTGCCCCAGGAGCACATCTGACTTCCCATCCCCCAAACCTCATCAGCTTTAGTCAGAAAAATCACCATAGAGTATGGAACACTCCAAAGGTGACGGGAGGGGGAAGAAGCCTTGGCTTCCCCAACACCGTGCTTTGCCATTGGTGGGGCATGGTGAGAGCCATGAGGCATAAATGGAGCCATGAGTGTCGTTTACATAGAGGAGGTCCATGACTCGCTTTCACAAAGCACCAGTCCTCACGGAGCTTGCTACTTTCACTCCAGGAGACTTCCCTACACATAATGGAAGACGGATATTTTATTCAGGGGCATATTTTTGAAACTGATTCCGTGTCCAGAGAAACGGTGAGCGTGGAGGAGACAGAGGGAGAAAAGGAGGCCAGCTAAGTGACCTCAGACCTTTTACCCTATCATCCCAGACATAGATGTAATATGAGGACACAGTGTCAGTCTCAGGGTCTTAGCAACTGAAATAGGGCCTGTCCTCACCGGAAATAGAGCTGGACGAACCAAGGGGCAGTGAGGTGCCTCTACTCCTCTTCCAGGGAAGCATATGGTTACCCCTTGCTTTACTTTTGATCCCTTGTGGACCACAGGGTCCTCCTCAGCTGTTTCTCTCTGCTCTTCTTTCTAGCTAAGCTTGCCCTGTTTGCACATGGTCAACCTTTAATCAACCCTCAAAGAGAGAAATCTGATTGGTTGCTAGACACCCAGGGGTTGGCTGACCTTGAGTCAGATGCATTTATCTGTGGGCAGTGAGAGTGGGGTCACCTGGGCTGGCAAGATCTATGAGCTGCTGGGGCATTTCCCAGTGACAGAGACTGTTTTCTAGTAAATTGCAACCCATTGCAGACTGTGCCACTGTAGACGGCAAAGGAGAAAGCTCATGTTTTCCTGATAACACTCCCTGAGAATAACCTTACACATGATGATTAGTGAAAATTAAAGAACCAGGAATCAAATACACTGGATTGAAAGCATGCCTCCTCTGAGGCAGAGGAGGAAGGCGGAGGGAGCAAAGACAGAGCACTGAAATGAAAGGGGAAGAAAAGAAAATGTGGCAATCAGAGGAAAAGAACAGAATTCACCAAATGTCTCCCCGAACATGTGTACACATATGAGACCCGTAGATCAGTAGGCTAAGAACGATTTTTAGAGAAACAAAAAGGCAAAAAGGGGGTGGGGGGGAATATTAGTTGGACTGCAGCCAGTTTTCCAGCTCCAGACATCTGGAGCCAAGACAAGGAAAGGTGAGGAGTAGTCCTCTGCTGGTGCCCTTGCCTCCTTGGGAGCTGGTTACTCGGGATATTTACATTAAATTAACGTGGCTGGCTATGGCTGTGTTCAGCACTTGGATACGCGGTTAAATAATCAGTGTGGTTTGGCTGCTGGTTTCTTTACTGTGGTTAAATAATTGGTGTTGTCTTGGTTGCTAGCTACTTTAAAAATGTGTATGTGCACTTGTTCCCCTTTTTTTCTTTCTCTTGAGCAATTTTGACAAGCCCTTGGCAGAAAAGCGGCTGCCCAGCTCTTAAAGGGATGTGTGTTCTCCTTGTCATTTACATTTCCCCCAGATGCTTTCCAAGGATTTGAGAATCTTAAAGACTTTCCTTTCTGGGATGTAGATGAAGCACTCTCTGTTAGGAAGGAATTCAGTTCACTTCTTTTGTTTGTGGAATAGAGATAAGGTGGAGCCTAAGGGCATCTGTGGTTTTCCAGAAATGCGCCCCCTTCTTCTAAGGATAATTCACAGGGTTCTCAGATCCACCAGAAGAATAGGGAAAGATCATTATGGTGACTACTGGATAAAACAACCCCATGTCCAGGCATTTACCCCTGTGCTATTCGTTCCCGGACCTCTAAATTCTGGAATGATCCTAGTAGGTGCTCCCTATCGGTTGACTGAAAACAATTAACAGCGAATATCCATACTTTAAGACCGCATGACTTCTATTCCAGAAAGTTGCTCTATTTAGTCATTTTGTTGGTGTAGTTCATAATTATCAAACTACCACAAACTGCTGTGCCCTGAGACCACAGAAGACCATCTCTTCTCCAGATGACTCTGTCCCTTCTCGTATCCTCAAACCTATCTCTGACTCCAGGCAAATAATGATCAGGGCAATTAATCCTCTCTGGGCAGCAAACTGACTGAGACAGCTGCAGCAGAGACAGCACAAGTCCAGGGACAGACTTCCACCTAACACACACAACAGACATTAACTGCGTGTGCACATAAATCGTGGATAAAGGCCAAGTCTTCAACTGCTCCTCAGAAACCCGCAAGGGTCTCAGGCGATGAGACCTCAGTACGAGACCTCAGTACGTACCTCGGCACGATGAGGTTTGAAGTCAAATACAGAGAGGAAAGTGGTATTTCTGAGTGGGAAGGTGGTGAGGTAAGAGCAAAGTTTGTTTCCTCAAAAATATCTTACGAACATGACAATTCACCTCTAACAGAAGTCCAGAACATACGTCTTCTATCAGTTATTCAGGGGTCACTCAGATACAACATTTTGAGATTTTTTTTTTTCCTGCTCTGTCTTGAGGTGGGATGGGGGAGGAGGGAAAGAGAAGATCCTAAGATTTTAAGAAGATTCTTCAGAATCCATTGATTTCAGCATTTGAGGAAGAAGTCTTTCCCTTTACAAAAGGTACTCTTTAGCGCTTTTTTTTTGGCAACTACCCTTCACCTGGAGGAAAACTGTCACAAAAGGCGAGGCTTTAAGCAGTCATGTGGTGCTATGGAAACAAGGTGGGGTGATGGCCAAGGGTGACCACCTTGGGAGATCGCTTTCTGGGTGTTCTGGCCTCTTAAGTGGGTAGTGTTGGATCACTTGACCTTTTTGAACTTAAATGTCTTCAGTCTTTGCCTCGTGAATTTTCTGAAGACTTCATAATGTCTGTCTTACACATAATAAGAGAAATTACAATGAAGGCTGCAGTGAGATATAATTGTTACCTATCAGATTGGCAAGGATCCAAAAGTTCAGTAACATGTTGTGTCAGTGATAATGTGCAAAGACAAACACTCCCATATGCTGGCAGAGCTTTGAAGAAGAACGGATCCGTCACAATTTAGAATGAATCTCTTCTTTGACTCAGTAATTCCATTCCTAAAGATGGTTCCTCTAGCTGTATTAAAGTACTAATAAAATGACAAATGCGTAAGGTTATTCACCATCACACTAAAATACAAAAGGACTGGAATTTAAACGTTCCTAAATGAGAAACGGGTTAAATAATGTATGGTACATCCCCAAATGGAGTATTATGCACTCATCCAAAAGATAAGCAAGTAATGTCAGCACTTAATGAAGTGATATGGAACGGTGTCTAAAATATACTTTTAAGTGAAAAAAAAATAAGGCTAATTTCATTGTTTCAAAAACATATGTACAGAGTGCCTGGGTGGCTCAATTTGTTGAGTGACTGACTTGATTGTGGCTTGGGTCATGATCTCACGGTCATGAGATTGAGCCCCAGATCAGGTCTGCACTGAGTGTGGAGCCTGCTTTGGACTCAATCTCTCCCCCTCTCTCTGCTCTTCCCCCACTCTCTCTCTCTCTCTCTCTCTCTCTCTCAAAACAAATAAACATTAGAAAGATACACATTTACATATATATGCAGTATTTCTGAGAATGCATATAAGAAACTGATCATGGTGGTTGACGGAAGTGGGTGCCCAGATGCAGAGATGAGTAGAAGCTTTTTGGACACCTTGCACTTTTTACAACTTTGCATGCTTTACTATGTATGTGCATATATTTTCTATACAAAAAAAATACACTTAAGGGGCACCTGGGTGGCTCAGCCGGTTAAGCATTTAGCTCTTGGCTTCAGCTCAGGTCATGATCTCACAGTTGGCAGGATTGAGCCCCGCATCAGGCTCTGAGCTGACAGCACAGAGCCTGCTTGGGATTCTCTCTCTCTCTCTTTCTCTCTCTCTCCTTCTCTCCTTTTTGCACTGTCTCTCAAAATAAATAAATAAATAAATAAATAAATAAATAAATAAATAAATAAACAAACTTAAAAAATACATTTAGAAATTCTTAAGTAAAATAAACTATAAAGCAAACCAAAAAAAAAAAAAAAAGTGAAACGAGCTTGGGTAATTCAATGCATGCCCATGCATGAAGCAAAGATATAAAGGATAAAGCCACCTCTCACAAAGTTCCCTAATGCAAAGTTCCCATTGGCACAGAGAGCTGACCCAGGTGAGAGCCCAAGAAATACTTCTGAGACGGATAACTCAACTATATGAATGATTACGTCAATATAAATCGTTAATCATTTGGGGAGATGTGCACAACTTATGGGTTTAAATCACATGTATGGCCTCACTTTAATTTTTTTTTTCATGGACAGAAAACGATTACTAATTATGGAAGCTTTAAGTAATGAAGCTGTAAATGAAAAGATTTGCTTTAAGATGCCTTCTAGGTTAAAACAGAGTGCTTCCCAGGAGGTTTCAGGAGAGTGAAACTATCCTGTGTGACACCATCATGGTAAATACATAGCGTCATGCATTTATCAAAACCCACAGAATGCACACCACAAAGAGCGAACCCCAGTGTAAACTCAGAGCTTTCTTTAGTAATAATGTGCCAACACTGGTTGATCAACTGTAACAACTAACATTGTATTACAAACATAATAACAGATGTCAATAAGAAGGCAAATTAAACCTGAGGGAGGGGAGAAGGGAACGTGGAAACTTGGAACTTTGCAAGCAATTTTTCTATAAGTCTAGAAGTGTACTTTTAAAAAATAAGGTCTATTAATGACAAAAAAGGAAGAAGGGAGAAAGGAGGGGGCGTTGGGGAAAAGGGAGGGAAGAAAGAAAGGCAGAAGAACAAAGTTGGAAGACTTTTAAAAAGGCTTCAGCCTTCTGGCACGTCCAGTAGGCACTCATTAAATATCTGTTGGCTTCAACTGAATGAAATTCAGCGAGAAATGAGCAGGTGAATGTGAAAGCAGATTTAAAATGTAGGAAGAGTGTGAATTCATTAGTGATGTGTTTGGTGAAGTCCTGGGATACACATTTCATTGGAAAAGAATTAGGTGGCTGGAATCTTTATGAATCGTTATGATCATACATTTGTTTCCCAAGACACTTTATGACAATTATGCATTTCCAGCAATGAAGATGTAAGCAATTCTAATGCATGTCCCCCCAAACTGCTTGACAGGTATTAATCACACACTCACAAATCCTACTAGCTCATTGATAGATATACATATTTTTGTTGTCGACAGCTACAGGATTTTTAAAAAGCTGATTTTTAAGACAGTTCATAAGTTCTGTTCCAAATTATGGTATTTTTATTTAGAGAACAGTTTATCCAGATTTATGAAACGATAGGAAAAAGTTTCTTCCTGATTTCAATAGTGAAAAAAACAGATTTTTGAACCAAAGTCTGGCGTGGCTTTGAGACATTCTATAATACCCATTGTAGAATTGGCCCCAATTATTTTTGAACTTAAGGCATGACGGGCGAATGCGTACAAGGTGCTATCTTGGAAAAGTTACTCTTTGTAGGAAACTAGGAGTCTGCCAGCTGCAAGGCGGAGAGAAGGTGTGCCTCAAGTGGTCCATATAGAACTTGCTATTTCAGAGAGTGTGAAAGTCAAGTTTCCTGAGAATTGGAGCTCCTGCTGGTTTTTTGGGATTTCCTCTCGTTATTAGATGTTGAAACCCGGCCGGGATCTTGATCTCTGGAGTCCCAACGCAGTGGTGTGGGGCGCGTCTTCTGCCCCTTACAGAACGGCGGTTCCGTCCACGCCTCCCACCTGTCAGGAAAGGCTGGGTTGTGTTGCCAGTTTCCATCCTGGATCATTAACAACATTCTTTGAAGAATCAAAAGTTTGTTTCTTACATTTCTATTCCTTTTCCCACCGTGGTGAATCCTTAAATTCCTGCACCTAACAACGTAATCAACTTTAAAACCAAAGAAAATGACTAGTAGCAATATATAGTACAGAGCTTTTTCAATTATCTGCGGTGAAAGGCCAGATTACTGTTTCTATTGCAGATACTTTGGTAAAAGAGAATAAAAATAAGTTACTAGAAAAATGAGATTTTTATTAGATTCAACAGACATAAAATGACATTTCCAAGTTGCAGTATCCGGATGCTTACTCCTAAGTTGCCATGGGCCACTGAGGACCAGTCCAGGGACCAGCGCCAACCTACAACCCTCCCCCCACCCCCTGCAAAAGGACAAGGGCACATGACCCAGACCCAGTGAAGTTCCAGGGCTTTGCCTTGAACGTTTTGGGGGGGAAAGGTCATTATTTCTATCGCAACTGCCAGAAAATACATAACATTCACATTGTAGCTAGACTAGTGAGTGTTCAAGCAGGATTTCATCGTTTTCTCATTTTCTTTCATCTGACTACTAGTTAATTTAAACATCTTTGCACTTGCCTGTTGTCATTTGGATGTACAGCCCTATGAATCATCTGTTTGCATCTTCCCTCATTTTCTCTTAGACTTTTTCCTGGAAGTCTGTAAGAGCTCTTTGCTTATTAGAGAATTAGTCTTTTGTCATCCACTCTATCAATATACTTGCCAGATCTGTGGGTCTATTAACTTTGTCTCTGGTACTTCCACATACAACTACTTAATTTTGTATGTAGTCGAATAGGCATGTTTTTCTTCCACATCTTCTGATTTTCCAGTCTTGGTTATCCTAAGAGTCTTTCTAATTCTAGGTTATATACATCATTGCCAAGATTTTCTTATTTGTTTGCTTTATATTTAACTTTTTACCTGGAATTTTTTTCTACATTTCCTTCTACCTAGGTTACTAGCTTTGCCAGCATCGTTTACTTAAGAGACTTTCCCCGCTGATTAAAGCATAACCTCTGTGAGGTTAATATATGACCAAGATGATGGCTTAATTAGCCTTAATAATTCAATCAACATGGGAATATCATTTTACACTTTAAAACTTCAGAACCGTATCATTCTCTTTAGGCTTTCAGGGCCTTTGTCGTAGAAGCGACGTGGACTCGTTCTGAGATGGTTGATTTAGAAAACAAAAAGGTCTAACTTTTCATCATTCAACCCATCAAATATTTCATTGACTGCGATATGGGTTAATGGGATGTGGGACGTAAGGAAAACAGAAGAGTCCAGAGAGATCTCCAGCCCAAACAGTTGAACATGATGGAAATTGTGTGTGATTATCTCTTGTAACACCATAAACCACCTCCAAAGCTAGTGGCTTACAACAGCAGTCTTTGTTGTTTGTTGTGATTCTTTGAGCTGAGTGGGCTAAACTGTACTGTCACCTGTACTGATCCAGTGCAGGGTCAGGTGAAGAAAATGTTTCCAGGGCACAGAGTTGAGCAGGAGGCACTCTTTTTTGAAGTCCCTGCAATACCACTAACGTATAGTTTGCAAATATCTCCTCCCACTCCATAGGTTTCAGCCGGATGTTAGTTAAAGCGAGGTGAAGATCCAGCCCAGAAAGCAGGTGGAGAATATAGGAGATTTTGCTGAGAACAGATCGAGAGTAGAAGTGGGGTATTTTCAGGTGGACAGGTGCTCATGATGAAAATTAAATCAATTTAAGAGATGTTCCAAGTGATATGGGGATTAGTGGCTGGGTGATGAGGGACAGCTGGGAGGCCTGGTGATTATTACTGAAAAGCTGGATGTGAGACACGGTGTACTCATGGTCTCGGGAGCTTATGGGGGTGGGGTGTTCATTTATTCTCCTATCTCATCAGAGCCTCCTTCTGAGGCTTGGTCTCTTGGACGGCTGATTGCTCCACAGGCCTGGAATGCCATCAGTCTGGGGTGGAGATATCCCCAGAGAAGACAAAACTCTTGGCCCCCCTTAAATCCCACTGAGAGCAAAATTAAGGCCAAGACGGGTAAGTTTTGCAAACCACAACAATCAGCCCACCGACCTCTCGAGTAGTGCTTCTCAAAGTTTGCTCCCCAGACAAGCAGCAGCAGTAGCAACCCTTGAGAACTTGTTAGAAATGCAGATTCTCAGGTCCCACAAGCCCTACTGGATCAGGAACTCCAGGAGCTGGGTTTTAACAAGGCCACCCTGCAAGTCTCATGCTCACGAAGATTTGAGACCCACCATTCTAAAGGAACTCAACAAATATTAGTTTAAAAATGCAGATGAATGTTGTTGACCTTGTCCTTATGCCCCTAAAATCACAGAACATTAAAGATGAAAAGATTTGATTTCAAGGGTCTAACGTGGCCTTGAGCCTCCCATGTGAAAGATTCACGTCTCAGAGAGAGTGAGATTTGCCCAAGTCCTCTTGGCAGAACTGAGACAACAACTCCAAATAACAACAAGCCCGGGGCCTGAGAAATGGGTGTTTTCATGGGCCACACAGTGGCAGCTTTTCTATTAAAAACACACATACATACATATATACATACATATAGACGATAGATATTGTGTTTTCTACTATTCAAATCAGAGCAACATGGTCTGCCTTAACTCAACCTGCTTCTTTTAAAGTGCTTTGTTTTGTTTTGTTTTTTTAGGGGGGAGGCGGACAAGGGGATTGCCGAGGTGCAGCTTCCCAAGGCAGACAGCCTCTGAGGAATGCAGCCTTCTCCCCAGGAACGGGAGGGTTCTTTTGCAGCCTGATAAATCTTCCTCCGCTGAGGCTCCGTTCTGACTTTTGCCATTTCTAATTCACGCGGCCTCAGGGGAGAGGCGGACAGCCGAACTTTGCGCGCACTGGAGCCCCGGCTCCCTCTGCTTTTGGAGAGGAGATTTAGCCTTAATTTTTGTGACAGATGGAGTTGATAGTCTCTCCACGGAAAGGGGAGGAAAAAAGCGCCAGTTTTTGACAGGCCGCAGAAGCCCGGTGCCTCTGGTGGTTGAAGGCTGCGTTGCGCCACAGTTAAGGTAGTTTGCAAACTCCCGCGCCTGGATTGCAGAGGCTGCTGTACCCAGGCGGCTTCCCTTAACCGAGGGACGGATTGAAACCCACTCTAATAGAAACCTTGCTGCATGCCAGTTTATCCCCTTCCTTTATGACTGCGGCCATATGGTGCTGCTCAACATTCCTAAAGATTTTTAATGCTGTAATTATTTTTTCATCGCCGTCCGAGTTAGAAACTTATATGCCTCAAAGAAATTAATTTGATTGATCGGATTTATGTCTTGCAACTGACACGGCTCCCCGGCTCAAGAACCGTACCTGCCAGGTCGGCAAAGAGGGACCCTGTGGTTGGGGCGGGGCCCTTGTAAATATCTCACGGGCAGTCTCCTACCTGAAGTGTGGGCCTCTTGTGTGCGTTTGAGTTTTGTTTCATTTTTCTTCAAAGTCCAACATTAAATTCCCCCCCCCCCCCTTAACTCCCCCTCACTGGTGATCAGGACTCAAAGATAGGGAACTAGATAAACACACTGAATTCTGAACCCAGTCGAAGGCACAGATGGGAGCCAGGGAGAATTAATAAAACTCTCAAAAAAAAAAAGAAAGGAAAGGAAAAAAGACCCCAACAAAAAGGCCTGTGGCAAAGCCGGATGCGAACAGCTGCCCCTGAGCCCTGCCCGCTGATTCTGAGCTTGAGCCGGGGCTCCATATCCGAGCCTCCTTAAGAGTAGGAGGAGCTCCCGGGCCTCTGTCAGGCTCCTTAAGCCGTTCCTTTCAAGCCCTGAATGCCTGAATGTGAGCTGCCCACCACCCTCCCCGCCCTCCCCCACTCCGCAACCCCACTCCACTCCAGCGGCTCGTAAAAAAAAAAAAAAAAAAAAGTTTCAACAACAACAGGCAGGACCAATAGCATCTCGAAAAGCCGGGAAAGGGGGCCGAGCAAAGGGCGAAAGAGAGTGGAGAAAGGAGAAAGCGGGCAGGCTCGGAGCGCGCGGGGCCGGGGCTCGGCGAGCTGGAGGAGCGTTGCTAATGTTTTTGTTTGTTTGCTTTTCCATGCATGCATAATGAGGGGGCACCGCGGCACCACGCGGGGGCTCCCGGCCCACTTTTGTATTTAAAGCCTCGCAGCCAGCGAGTCCGTAGCCGGGCTCAGCGGATCCGCTCCCGGGGCCCCTTGTCACCCGAGAAGCCGCCGCCAAGGGAAGCCCGGGAGCCGCTCTCCGGCCGCGCCGAGTTTCTTGTTCTCCCCGCGCCGCCCGGAAAGGGCTCCCCGGAGCACGGAGAGGCCGGGGTCGCCGCGGGCGGAGGGGGAGGGGACGCGGGCGTCCAGGGCCGCGGGAAGGCGGGCAGCGCACCGACCCGAGCCAGGAAGAGGCGCGATGCTAGAGCCCGCAGCGGCGGCGGCGGCGGCGGTGGCGGCGGCGCGGCGCTGAGCCCGGGAGGAAGGAGCCGCTGCGGCCGCACAACGGATCTGCAGGCGCGGAGCAAAATGCACCCGCGGCGCCGCGCGGTCCTGCAGCCCCGCCGCGGCCCCGCGGCCCGCAGCCCCCCGGGGCGGCAGTGAGCGCCTCCCGCCACCGCCGGGGGCCGAGCGGAGGGGCTCTCCGCGGCTGTGCATTTCTGGGAAACCACCACAGCCCGAGCGAGCGGGCGACCCGACCTTCTGCGAGCGGCGCGGCACCAGCGAGCGGCGCGCATGGATTTATGAAAACACTCATGCAAGAAGTTGGCAAGACTGGGGCAAACTTTTCCACCGGCTCCGCGTCCGCCGCTGCCCGCGCCTCGTCTCCTTTCCCCTCTTCGCCCGGCGGCCGTCGCTGCCCGCGATGGTGGCAGGGCTGCTGGGCGGCGGCGGCGGGGCCCGCGCGGGGACCGTGCCGGGCGCCTGGCTGTGCCTGATGGCGCTGCTGCAGCTGCTGGGCTCGGCGCCGCGGGGCTCGGGGCTGGCGCACGGCCGCCGCCTCATCTGCTGGCAGGCGCTGCTGCAGTGCCAGGGGGAGCCGGAGTGCAGCTACGCCTACAACCAGTACGCCGAGGCGTGCGCGCCCGTACTGGCGCAGCGCGGCGGGGGCGACGCGCCGGGGGCCGCCGCCGCCGCCGCCTTCCCGGCCTCGGCCGCCTCGTTCTCGTCGCGCTGGCGCTGCCCGAGCCACTGCATCTCGGCGCTCATTCAGCTCAACCACACGCGCCGCGGGCCCGCCCTGGAAGACTGTGACTGCGCGCAGGACGAGAACTGCAAGTCCACCAAGCGCGCCATTGAGCCGTGCCTGCCCCGGACGAGCAGCGGCGGCGCGGGCGGCCCGGGCGCGGGCGGGGTCATGGGCTGCACCGAGGCCCGGCGGCGCTGCGACCGCGACAGCCGCTGCAACCTGGCCCTCAGCCGCTACCTGACCTACTGCGGCAAGCTCTTCAACGGGCTGCGCTGCACCGACGAGTGCCGCACGGTCATCGAGGACATGCTGGCCGTGCCCAAGGCGGCGCTTCTCAACGACTGCGTGTGCGACGGCCTGGAGCGGCCCATCTGTGAGTCGGTCAAGGAGAACATGGCCCGCCTGTGCTTCGGTGCCGAGCTGGGTAACGGCCCGGGCAGCAGCGGCTCGGACGGGGGCCTGGACGACTACTACGACGAGGACTACGACGACGAGCAGCGCGCCGGGGGCGCGGGCGGCGAGCAGCCGCTGGACGATGACGACGGCGTCCCGCACCCGGCGCGCCCGGGCGGCGGCGCTGCAGCCACGGGCGGCCGCGGGGACCTGCCCTACGGGCCGGGGCGCAGGAGCAGCGGCGGCGGTCGCTCGGCGCCCGGAGGCGCTTGGACCCCGCTCGCCTCCATCTTGCTGCCGCTGCTGCCGCTGCTCTTTTAGCCCTGGAGTCCCCCGCCGTGGGCTGCGGGAGGGCCTGCGCCGGGGCACCTGTGGCACGGGGACCGAGGGGATGGTTTGGATACTTTCCAAAGCGTGTACTAAGTAGACTCTGCCTAGCGGGTCTCTCCTGCACGACTCTTGGCACTTCTCCCGTGTCCTCTCCCGAGCATGACTTCTTGGACATCCTCCCCCTCCCATTCCAGGCTCCAGAAACTCCCAGCTCATCTGCCCAGCGGAAACCGGCCTAGCTAGAGTTTAGGATGCCGGGGATGGAATGGGGGAGGCGTGGGTGGGTGGGATGTGGAGAGAGGATACTGACCTGTGGGGCCTTAACAGTTTCAAAGGAGTGGGCTTGGAGCAGAAGTTTGAAGGAAGATTTACATTTGCAAAGGGGCTGTTTATTAGCATTTTAACTGTGCGGGGTGAGGGGGGGGGGGGCGGGGAGTGCCGGTGTTGACTTTTATTGTGGCCAGTGAGGACATTGCAATCGTGAGTAAACAGAAAAGTCCCACTAACTGATTCATTTGTTTACTCTTGGTCAGCGCTCAGAATTCTGTTTGGGCGGGGGAGGGGGAATGGGAAGGGGTTAATATGCCTGAATTCGTTTGGGGCAACCTTGAGCCCTTGACCTTAATTTCATTGCCACCACTCTGATCTCTTAGCACATTTCTTAGGATTAAGGGTCAAAAAGATGCTGATCTAAAGGGTTGCTAGTGGTGTTGAACAATGCAACTTTTTATGTAAAAGAGCTGTGCACTGCCATCTATGAAAGCTTCTTATGATGTTTGTCTTGTCATTTTTGTTCTTTACATCAAATTGTATGTACAAATATGCGGAGAAAATATATTGCCTCTGCTTTTATCAGGGTGCTAAACTCTGGTACTTCTATATAAAGTGTATTAAAACTGGGATTTGTTACCAGTGGCTGTACTGTGTATATAGAATTTTTATAAATTGTATGCTTCAGAAATAATTTATTTTTAAAAAGAAATTAAAAATTTAAATCTGCAACCATGTTACACTTTCCTCCCTGAAATGTATAGAATCCGTGCGTCACCAGGGATCCAAACCCACAGTCCATTGTGAAGTGTGCTCTATCTAGAACAGTCTTAAAATGTACAGTGTATTTTATAGATTTGAAGTTAACATTGTTATTTTCAAGAGAATTTATGGACATTGTAGAAATGTATAAATGCATTTCCAAACTGCCTTAAACATTGTATTTTTATAGACATCGTTTAAAAAAAAAAGTCCTATGTTTTAAATAACTATGGCTTTGTGTATTTTTTGGTTATTTGTTTTATTAAAATATGTACATCAGTAAAGAGTTTTTAAATAATGAATATGGTGTAGTTACTTTCCAGAGTCACACTGTGGGTTACCCAATAGTGGGTAAGGATGGGGGTGGAGGGGCCCCGGGGAATCTATCAACCATCAACTGAAATTAAAATACAGCACAAGACAAGAAATGAGGGCTATTATTTCTGCCTCTAATTTAATGAACAATTAGACATGTGTAAATGAAGCAGCTAAAAAGATAAAACTGACTGGCCTGCATTGGTTTTTACCTTTATGGAGAGAACTCCCAGATAGTGTCTTCCGTTTCTTTTGCCTCTAACTCTTCTCTACACAATTTGGGGATAACCCAGAGGTCTCTCACCCCTCCCCCCTTTTCCACTGAGACACCCCCCCCCCCAAGCCCCTCCTCCAGGAGTGTCCCTATCTAGCTATAGACATTCTCATACAATCAAACATGCCAATAACATCTGTTACCAATAGGTCTTAGGAAACCTGGGACACCCCTTCAAAGTCATTTTCACACGTCTGTTGAAAAAGTACAAAAATTTGTTACAAAACATTCCAGCGGGCAAAAGTAAACACACTGGGGAGAGGAACAATCCCCAGAACTTGTAATATTGTTGTGAGGAGTTGTTTAGCAGTGGGCTGAAGGCTGGGTTCCTGCCAGAGCTACTGATCTACACTCAAACGCCCTTAGATAAATAATTACACTCTTAAGCTGTGTCGAGTGCTGATACACTTGACCTTGTAAATAGAAATGTTTGCAGTAGGAATAAACTCCGGCATTGGAAAATCTTTTAAACATTAACACAAAAGAGAGCGCTCTGTCCTCTGGGGATTTGAGTCTGAACCTCGCCAAGCTAGGCACTTGCAAGAGGGAAAAAAAGTTTATTTATCTTCTATTCCTGGTGTTTATTTAAAGCTTTTCATTTTAAACGCGGTGATTGGAAGGCGAGTCAGGAGTTTAAAAGTCACCACAAATAAACTTTGTCTGAGGGGTCGACAGATTAGCAAGATCTCGTGTCTCTTTATATGATATTAACATGTACTGAGAAAACATAACCAGATTTCTCTGCTGCCTGAAGTAATTAACAAAGCTATGCCCCCTTCCAACTCCCCCCCCCCTCCACTCCCACCCCTACTTTCCAGGTTTCTTTTGCCTCTAACTCTTCTCTTTTCCCAGCTTTTATGGACAGCTTCAAGGCACTTCTTACTGGATCTAAAACCAAGATGGGTGTATGTGTAGCATCAGAAAGTCTGAGATAGCTGTAGGGTGGTCTGTGGCTGCAATCCTCGGTCACCTGAATGGTTGAGTACACATATTGTTAAAACAAAGCTGGAAGCGTTGTTTCTTTGGGAAGTGAACAAAGAGTATTCCAAGAGACTTGTAAATGAAATCAGCGTTCTTTACAAACCTCGCGTTAGCAATGCTCCTGCATTTGTCCTTAAATATATTTAAATCATCTCTATCTCCTGTTATTTTAACACATTCTTGACTAAAAGTTAAGTCTTTGTCCCAGTAAAAGGCCCAGTTTTCCCCAGTAAGAAGTAAAAGGCATTAGCACTAGAAAAGGCTTGATAATTAACTGGTACAATAAACTCACGACTTGATTTTACAGGGTCCTGTCAAAAGCATCTGCCTGGAATAAATCAACACAGCTCGCTGTTGGGGAGAGAGGACACGAGGCTTTATGCTTTCTTCCTTAAAGAAAGTGAACATTGATCGGTGGCTCATTTTCATTTAAACAGTTCTATACCAGAGCCCAGGAGCCCCCTGGTCCCTCTACAGACCTAGTGGATTCCAGAACAGGTTGCTGAGATGTTAGAAACGTTGGCTATGGGATTGTATGTTGCCATCTGCTCCGAGGCAGAAAGAATTTTTACAGATGTGGACATCTGTAATATCTCATGCTCTCTGGGGAACCTTTCGGAATTTTGGACATTTGAGACGGCCAAATGTCTCATGGAGAATGCCTGGAAGGACCATTACTGAAAGAAAAAGGTATCTCTGGCTTTTCCTGGGGATTCTCAAAAAGGGCCTTGTTTCTCAGAAGTCTTGCAAGGGCGCAAGGAACTCCTTTTGGATTTCACGTAAAATCATGTGTCCTTGAGTCTGGTCCCGTTTCCCCCGTTAGCAGGTTTGCATTCTCAGTGACAGTTTATTTGTCTTTTGGAGGCACTTCAGTGACAAATGTTTAAGGGAGTGTAGGACAATGGTGGAGAACAAGGAGGCAGTTCATTGAACTGACAGTGACCATACAGTAAATAGAAGGAGGTTCAGGCTTCACTGCTCACCCAAGCACACAGCAACGCTTTTGTTTATGACCACAATGGACATAACATAAGGTCTCTGTTTATTTTTAACAATCTATAGCAATGTATGCTAGCAATACACATATGTGAGAGGGAAAAATGGCTGGAGGGGACTAAATTCTCCTCCTGAGCAACAGGACATCCCTGTGCTTAGGCACGGTCCTGACAAATGTCCATAAGGACGCAGATCCTGGGGCCATCTGCCACAAACTTAAGGGGCCACCACACTCCGACACATCCGGGGTGCACCATGGCTCTCCCAACGGGACCCGCACGGATGAAGACACAACTCAGAACCGGTAGCATCTTTCTCAAAGAGTCAAGAGAACCCACAGGAGTGGGGTGCCCTTCGTCATCACTCCTGCGTTCGCATCCCCCACCCCATCCAGCAGCGCCATGTTGTATAGAATAAAAAGAGAGAAACGTCACAAGAACCCTCAGGGACATCAAGCTCTGCACTAAAAGCTTTCTACTTTCGAACTTTGGCTTTGTATCATTAGCTTACTGGGTTCCGCGGCAGAAGTTCTCAGATTTAACCTCATGGATCCCTTTTTGGACCTGTAAAAGCAAAAGTGCACATTATCTGGTTTTTGGCCTCTTACACTAAGGAATATCGGAAACGGCATCAGTTCCCCCCTTTTCTGCCAGCTCCCCAAAGCAAGCTGTGGGGAGGCAGCCTGTTACAAACACCTCGTGGCCCCAGAGTAGTTCTGGGAGGGCTGGGTTTCCAGCGGGTCTGGCAGCCTTGTGAGTTAAGTAAAGTTGGATGTTACTGTATTCTATGTGAGGGATTGTCTCTCCTGGACAGTTGAAAAGGTTCACCCTTGACTATCTGAATGACATAAGTAATGTGCTATTAGCATAAATACCTTCTAGGTCATCCATTTAATCAATTTCTTAAATAACAGAATGATCTACTACAAAATAGTGGACTGTATACACTATATTTTGGCACAAAGATGGTCATTCTCCCACTAGTAACCAGGGGCTCTAAATAAATGATTTCAACAATGTTTTATTAAAGGCCGACAAGAGCCCTCGAGCTGCATTAATCGGGGAGAAGTCGAGTGGCACTTTTGTTATGGAAATGTTAAGCACATAATAGCACAGCCAGACAATGTACGGCCACTTCATTCTTTCAGCCATGCTGACACCCTCTTAAAGAGGAACTGCAGGGAAGGATGTGGGAAAGATTTGCTTTCTGAGGGAGCTTTCAGCTAATATTTCGGAGGACTACCTCCAAACCCCGTGTGATATGCATGCAACGGAAGCCGGAAGGGCTGCTGAGATCCTCAGAGTGCTTCCTTCCCTTATTTCAGGAGCTCCGGGTACCAGAGAGAAAGCAGAGGTCTCCATTTTTTGACACGGTATCTGTCAAAACTAAATTTGGGTGATTCTGTGGGGCTACAAGTTTGCTTTTCCTAAAGCAGATCAAAGAATCCGTTACTCTCAGTGGTGTTGATATGCACGATCGGTAGTGTCGATGAGTTCTCCTTAAGCAAACCGTTCCATGGCCAAATCTGCAAACAGGTCAACATACACGGTTGCATCAAGGACATCTTCAACCTGTAACAAAAAATAGAATGGTATTATCCATTTCCAACTTGATAGACACCCCTATGCTCCCTGGTTAATCTATATACATTCCTACACGTTTATTTCTCCATTCAGATTTTATAAGCTGTATAGGGTATCTGTGTGTTCTTGGATACCAGAATGGAACGATATCTCACAGCCAAATCTTATCATGTATTTTATCACTGATTCGATGTTACTAAGCATCAAAACAAAACATTTTGGTGAGATTTGAGGACCCCCCGTAGATATCTCTCTTACAAAAATGCCAGCCAGCCAGCCTTTAATTTGAACCTGTGAGACCTCTTACCTGTCAGGTAAGGACACCTATTAACAATCACTGAAAGAAGATTTTAGGATGATTAATCCTAACGACTGAGTAACCCTCACCAGGTGAGGGGAAGGGATGAGGAACAGAAAGAATGAGCTGTGGTTCCACAGGGCCTCTGGGCCTCTACTCTGTGGCGGCACCAGTGTGAATATGGAATACCTTGTCCCTGGACAGGTGGCAGTCAGGATGGGGAGACAGACACACACATATGTTCAGCATCAGGTAAAGAGCCCAGAGGAGAATGATAGAATGACTTGGCCCAACATTGGGTTTAAGGAAAGCTTCTTGGGGAAGGTGATGCTGAAGCTAAGTCTGAAGGCAGGATAGGAAATTGGCAAGGAGAAAGGTGGGAAAACACTTCCACCAGAGGGAACCGCATGTGCTAAGGCAAGGGGGGATGGAAAAGGATACTGTGTGCGCGCAGGTGGTGACCCTTTGCAATGGTCACAGCATAAAGTAGGAAGTAGCAAGAACGAGGCTTGAAAGAAGGGTAAGTAAACACCAGGCCACAGAAGCCTTGGATGTCACGCTAGGCATTGGCTACACCACGCACACGGGAAGCGTCTGGGAATTCCTAGCTGACAGCTCCAGAAGTTCACCTTCCTGAGCAGAGTGCACGGCAGTTTGCAGAAGGGAAGACCAGAGACTGGGAGAACAGGGGGTAGGGGTGGGGGTACTGCCAGGTCCAGTGGACAAAGACCGTGAGGGGAGAGAGAAGGCAGATTCAAGACACTGGGATGGAGGGGGGCAACACGACTACTGGGTTTCTGGCTCAGTCAATTGGTGGATGAGGCCATCTTCTGTCCCAGAGGAAGAAAGTTTGGAGGGCAAGTCATAGTCCAGGATACCCAGAATATCCCAGTTGGCAGTGTATTACAGGAAACGAACCGCAGGTCTAAAGCTTGGGGCAGAAGTCAGACTCGTGCAGTAATCACCGTTAAAACTCTACAAGTGACGCACCCAAGGACAAGTGCACGGGCAAAGAAGTGCAGTGGGGAGAGGAAGAGAGTGCCCAGAAAAGGAATCTCAGGAGGGGTTAGAGAAGGTCAAAGTTGCCCGAGGAAGAGCAGGAACCAGGAATAATAAAATTTCCGGTCATGGCCACCTAAATGTAAAATGCTTAGAGGGACCAATACTATGAATAAATCTTGAAAAGTAAGATGAATTGACTGGGTTTCTAATATAAGTGACCAAAATCGTCTTCATTATAGCAATGGTAGTAATCATAATTATAATCAAAACTGTCTGGAGGAAAATAAAAAATTATCAAAATTACGCCACTGCATTAAAATAAGAGTAATAATGATAGTTAATATTGTTGAGTGATTATGATGTGCCACGTACAGTATGCCATGCACAATATGTATAATGTCATCATTACAACATCTTTGTGTTCCTTTCACTATTATTTCCACTTTGAGGATGGAGGACCTGATGTTTTCATAACTGTGGTTATTCAACGAATAGCATATACAATCGACATGTTTGTGTCAAGAGATTAAGATCATAGCTTTTGTGCTGTACTGATTTTCAAAGTACAGAAAGCCTGAATAGCCCATGCACTTTTGAAATACTGCACCAAATTCAAATGATTTTTCCTAACCATCTGTCTATAGGACATTTATCTATGTGCTAAAATGTTAGCAGTGGTGGTATTGCAGATAATTACTATTTTCTTCCTTATATATTTATGTTTCCCAAATTTTATTAATGAATATACAGTATCCTACTTTCATATTAAAATGTTTTTAAAATACGGAGCCTCTGGGTGGCTCAGTCGGTTAAGCATCCGACTTCGGCTCATGTCATGATCTTATGGTCCGTAAGTTTGAGCCCCGTGTCGGGCTCTGTGCTGATAGCTCAGAGCCTGGAGCCTGCTTCCAATTCTGTGTCTCCCTCTCTCTCTACCCCTCCCCTGTTCACACTCTGTCTCTCTATCAATAAGTAAATAAATAAATAAAAAACGTTTAAAAAATACAGCTTTAAAATGTTTTTAAAATAATAACACTCAGAGCCATAAGGAAGAAATAAAAAAGTACAGGTTCAGCATTTGTGATCACTGTCCCCAGTTACCTCGACTTCACAGGAACGTATCTTTTTCCTCATTTGCTCACTCCACCTCAAATTCTTGTGAAGAAAAAGTGATGGTTTTTGAAGCCTAACATAATTCAAACTGTAAAATCGCTCTATTTGAAAAAGCATATGACAGATGAAAATAAATCATAAAAACATAAAGATGTGAGAGCAAGAAAAGCCTCAGGAGATCTTCCATTCATTCATTCATTCATTCATTCAATCAATCAGTGTTTACTGAGCACTTACCAGGAGCCAACGACTACAGCAGGGAACCAAAGAGCAAAGCTTCCTGCCTGCAGGGAGTGTGGTCCCTGCT
Source organism: Acinonyx jubatus (assembly GCF_027475565.1). Taxonomy (NCBI): domain Eukaryota; kingdom Metazoa; phylum Chordata; class Mammalia; order Carnivora; family Felidae; genus Acinonyx; species Acinonyx jubatus. The sequence goes on from NC_069391.1 coordinate 65,891,696, forward strand.
AGGAAACTGCTTTCTGAATTTCGCTCCCTCGGGCGTCGTAATGAGACCATCCTTCATTTACTAAAGAGTAGAACATACCTTCTTCTTTTCCCTCTACCCATTCACTAAGTGTTTTGTGTGTCTTACCTTTCTCAAAGCGTGTCCCTGCCTCACAGATATGTGTGGGGAAAATATATACTTCTCTATCAATGACTAATCAGTCTGGTTTTTTATGTGCTTTACAAGTGGAACAATTAAATCTTATAATTTTGCAGTTTATTGGACAGGTGTCTTCTAGTGAATTTCAGAATGGAAGAGCTAAGTCAAAAACTGCCATGGCACTTTCAGGAGCTAAAATATACCTTGATTCTTGACATGTGCCAAAATGAAATGCTCTATTATATTCTGGAAAACAAATTACCCTAATGAGTAAATTAATCACATAATTGCATATTATTTTTAAAATAACCTTCAGTAAGATCTAAAAATAAATAACACCCTCTTATATCATTTAAATTGTCTAATGCAGTCCTTGCTCATTATCATTTATTTGCTCACAGTGTTGTGATAGGGCGGCTTGGACAGGGCTCAGCTGGGGAATTCTGCTGACCTTTTCTGAACTCACTTGGCTGTAGTTAGCTGATGGGTCAGGTGGGATAGGGCTGGTTCTAGGTGGCCTCATTCGCATGACGGGCAATTGGCTGATGTGATGGGGACAACTGGGACATGGATCCCTAGTGTCTAACTGGCTAGCTTAGGTTTCGCATGACAGCTGGACTCCAAGGGCAGCAAGAGAAGAAGCTCCAATGTGCAAGCACTTTTCAAGTTGCTCCTGCATCACATTTGCCAGTGTCCCAGGGAAAAAGCAAGTCACATGACCATGCCCAACTCCAGGGGGTGGAGAAATAGACTCCAGCTCTTAATGGGAAGAGAGTCAAAGTCCAACTGCATCCAGAGATGGGGAGAATTATGGAAGCCAATTTGTAAACACTCTTCCACAATAATGAATCATGTCCTTGGGTTCTATCCTCACATCTTCTGCTGGCTGTATAGGAAAAAGAGAAATAAGAAAGTGGTTTATAGCCTTAATTTTCAGAATTTATAGAATGTTAGAATCAAAAAGCCAGAAAAGACCTGAAATCCTGTTCTATTATTTTATTTACAAAAGACTGGCAATGTGGTTCGCTACCTTGTAGGACCATTTCTTTACTTTCCTCTACTTCAAAGCATTTCACTTTGCTTACTAGTGTTCTTTTTGTCTTCCAAAAGAACTTTAGAATCAGTCACAGCATTTCTTTAAAAAGCTTTTATCGGGATTTTATTTGCATTGGATATAATTCATATGTGAATATGGAGACCCCCGGCACCTTTATAGTAGTGAGTTTTTCTAATTGGAAAAATGCTACGTTGATACATAAACAGGTCTTACTGAAAGTTTTATTTGCATTTATTTCATTCAGGTCTTTTCAGATGTATTCCTAGGTACTTTGGTTTATGTTGGATGATGATGATGATGATGATGATGGTCATATTAGCTAATTAATTATAGCTGGTGTATAGGAAACTTGGTTTTTGAACATAGATCATGTATCTAAATACTTTGTCGATATCTTAAGGGTCTTGTTACTGGCAGAGCCATTTATTTGGCTAGAAAATCGAAGAGATTTTTCTTTCTACACATATAGAAAACATGTTAATGTTTCTCAAACTTTTTGGTTTTAGGAAACTTTATATTCTTAAAAATTACCTAGCTTTCGTTACGTGGGTAGGAAGCGTTGGGGCACACAGCTTCTAAGACTGCTCAAAGTTCTGACGCCAATTGCAAACTTCGGGGGTTCCCCAAACCACCTTCAGGTTTAGTAATTCTCTAGAAGGACTCACAGAACTTATGAAAGCTATACTCACGGTTACGGTTTGTCGCAGGGAAAAGATACATATTAAAATCAACAGGGGAAAACATTGTAGAGAGAAGTCCAAGGAAGTATCAGACGCGGAGCATCTGTGTACTCTCCTGGTGCGAAAATAGGCACAGATTGTTGCCAACCAGGGACACTTGCCCAAGCCTAGGGCTTAGAGTTTTTATTCGGGTTCCATTATACAGGCATGACCGGGTGATTGCTCTTGTCATCGATCTCAGTCTCTAGGTACACCAATACCTAAACACCCGTAAATCACATTGTTGACCTTTCTGATTTGGTCAGCCCCACCCTAAGATGTGGCCAGCTTTCAACTTAAATCACATCCTTACCATCCGGTTAATCCAAGGCCTCTAAGCAAACAAAAATTACCTCCTAGAAGCTGAGAGTAAAGACCAGATCTCTTTTTAGGTAAGGCTAACTTCTTTACTACACAGTGGGTTATATATATATATATATATATATATATATATATATATATATCTATCCATATTTATCATAATAGAAATGAAAACAGGGACACCTGGGTGGCTCAGTCACTTAAGCATCCGACACTTGATTTTGGCTCAGGTCACGACCTCATGGTCATGAAATCAGGCGCTGAGTTGGACTCTGTGCTGGGTGTGGAGCCTGCTTAAGATTCTCTCTCTCCTGGGGAGCTTGGGAGGCTCCATCAGTTAAGTGTCCAACTTCAGCTCAGGTCATGATCTCACAACTCACGGGTTCGAGCCCTTAGTCGGGCTCTGTGCTGACAGCTGGGAGCCCGGAGCCTGCTTCGGGTTCTGTGTCTCCCTCTCTCTCTGCCCCTCCCCCGCTGGTGCTCTGTCTCCCTCTCTCTCTCTCTCTCTCTCTCAAAAATAAATGAACACTGCAAAAAAATTAAAAAAAAAAAATTCTCTCTCCCTTCTCCCTCTAACCTTTCCCTGCTCGAGCACATGCATGTGCACACACACACACTCTCTCTCAACAAAACAGAAATTGAAACATAAATTGTAAAAATATTTAACAGTTGATTGAAAAATCATAATAATCTATCACATGCTAACATGAAAAATATTCCAGTGAAACCTAAGTGTATTTTCCAAAACAACAACATATCTGGCCTTAGGTATGTAGTTACAAAAGGTAGGAAAAATGTCATAGTCTTTTCAGATAATGGTGGACATGCTTCTTTGATATACAACACTCAACATGTGGTAGATTTTTATTTATTTTTTACTTTCTATTTTTTAACGTTTTTGAGAGAGAGAGAGAGAAAGAGAGAGAGAGAGAGGAAGAGAGAATGAGTGGGGGAGGGGCAGAGGAAGAAGGAGAGAGAGAAACCCAAGGAAGCACCACGCCCAGTGTGGAACTTGTTCTCACAACTGTGAGATCATGACCTGAGCTGAAATCGAGTCTGATTCTTAACCAACTGAGCCACCTAGGTACCCCGATAAGTGGTAGATTTTTAAAGATTAATTGTAAGACAGAATCTAAAGCCATATCAATAAACATTTCATAGTCTGTGACATTAAAATCTACTGGTCTGTCTTGTTATATAAATGGATCTTTTATCCATGCATGATTTTGTAACATCGTCCACTGGTCTTTTAAAAAATATTTGTCACTGGCTTATGAAGATAATCCAAATATTGACGCATTTTATTTTCTGATATTAAATAAATAACGTTTGTTAATATCACCACTGATATTATTATAAAATTCTCTAATTATTGGAAATACATTACGTTCATACTTCAGGGTACAAGTTTTCCAAAATTCTCATTTTTCCATGCAAGATCAAATGAGACTAGAGGCAATAAATTCTGTTATTTTCCTTGAATTGTGTTTATTTCTGAAAAAAATGTTTGCCAAATAGCCAAGTCTGAATAAACATCAGTTCCTTTTCAGTCATTCTTTCATGGTATCCTTTGGAAAATGGTTAATTCAGTTTACATCTCAAACAATCACATAAGTGATTTTAGGCAGCAGAAATGCCTTAAATGTACTTCCCATTTCATCACATAGACCGTGGAAAAGATGTGTATTCATGTGTTAAGATTAAATAAAATTTTTATTGTTTCATTAAGGTGATTCTTAGGTGAAACTGTTGAATTTTTTTTTAATCTTTATTTTTGAGAGAGAGAGAAACAGAGTGTGAGCAGGGGAGGAGCAGAGACAAAGGGAGACAGAATCTAAAGCAGGCTTCAGGCTCTGAGCTGTCAGCACAGAGCCGGATGCAGGGCTCGAACTCACAAACCGTGAGATCATGACCTGAGCTGACGTCGGATGCTTAACCGACTGAGCCACCCAGACGCCCCAAACCTGTTGAATTTTTATAGCTTACAAGCCTGACAGTGACGAATATGATAACTGGTTCAGTTTGGTATAATTGCCTCGATTTGTGCGAAATCATCATCAGTTTTATTCATCATTACTTTTGCTCCATCAGTAGAAACAAGTGTCAATACAGTGCACAAAGAAAATAGTGCCTTGAGATTATTAATGAAAATAGCTCTGATCTCATGGTATGCCTGAAAGAGTCTTGTCCTCAAGACAAGATTCCTTCAGGAATCTGTACACAACTTTTGAAAACTACTTAGATATCGTTTTCTTTATAATATTTATACATCGTAATTACTTTTCATGACATATTGTTTTGGCTAAGATTGCCAGTACAATGTTAAATAGGAGAACATGATAATAAGTGGCCATGCTTCTTGTATGCTGACTCTAGGGGGTATACTTCTAATGTTTCTACTGTAATGCTTGATATAAGTTTCTAGTACATGCTTTATCAAATTAAGGAATTTTTTTTCAGTTTTGTTACTGGTTATTGGCTTATTGAGGAATTCTACTTCCTGAGCTACTATTGGTGATTTATACTTTTATAAAATAAAGTTGCTTTCATTCATATTTTTAACATACTAATATTATATTGCACACAATATTCTCTTTCATATTTTTAATCTCAAATTCTCTTTATCTTCCTTCTTTCTTAACTTTTTACATACCTTCTTTCTTCTGAAATTTTGTTTATATTATTGGTCCTTTGAAGAAGCAAATTTTAAGTTTCATCTATGAAATTCATGCTGTGATTGTTTATTCTGTTATTAATTCCAGCTATGCCTTTGTTCATTTCATTCTTCTACTTTATTTTTTAGTTTTCTTCTTTTCTTGGGTTTCTGCACTAAACGGCTACTTCATTTATTTTCATTTTTTCATGCTTTCTAATAAATTGATTTATTGAAACTACTTTTCCTCTGTACAAGTTTTAGGTCACATCGTACAGACTCTGATGTGTTATTCCCTTATTGTCATTCATTGCAAAGAGTACATCCTTCCCATTTTGACTGGCTCTTTAACCTCAGAATTATCGAGATTATGTTTTTAAGTTTTTAGGTGTTATTTTCTCATTATATAATCTTAATCAAAATGATTAATGAACAGAGTCTAGTAATTTCTGGTTTTTTTTTTTGCAACTTAATGCTATTTCATTTATGGCTATGAATATGGTCAAGGTCCTTAAGAAGGGAGGGTGCAATCTGTGATTCTGTTAGGATCCTTTTTTACAATGGTATATCAATTTATTTTCATATTTTCATGTTTGTTTATTTGTTTATTTATAAATTCCAGCGTAGTTAACATACAGTGCTATTTTAATTTCAGGTGTAAAATATAGCAATTCAACAACTCTATATATTACTCAATGTTCATCAAAGTAAATGTACTCTTGGGGCACCTGGCTGCCTCAATCTATAGAGCATCTTATATGTCATCTTGGGTCATGGGTGTGAGTCCCTGTTGTGGGATGTAGAGATTACTTTTTAAAAAATTAATATAAAAGATAAGTGTATTCTTAATCCCTCTTACCTATTTCACTCATCCCCTGCCCCTCTGTTTACCGGTATATTGATTTAATTATCAGAATTCTCTGTATCTTTTTTTCTGTTGTTTTCTCAAAAAGGTATGTTAAAGTCTTTTATTGTGGATTCTGTGGAATCATCCAAGTTGATTCATTAATTTCTCCTTTGGTTCCTATCAAGTGGTGCACATCCGTTTTGAGAGCTTGGTGTTAAATGCACTTAGTTACATGACCATTTTATCTTTATGACTCAAAATATATTCTAACAACATGAACCATAACACTTTGCCCTTTCAGTGACCTCTGTCTTTTACTGTATTCTTTTCTTATCATAATGCTGCTGCATCCGCTTTTATTTTGTTAACTTATGCTATTTATTTTTTGTGAAGTAAACCTCACTTTGCCTTTTCTTTTTTACGGGGTAATGCATACACATTGAAAGTGTAGAAGATAAAGTTAATCAAGAAGGTGAAAATAAAAGGCACCTAAAATAATAATACGTAGAGATAATCTATGTCATTTACATATTACCTTCCAATATTTTCTATTATTTAAATAAAATCAAAATGCACATCTTATTTCATAATTTGCTTCACCCTACTCGTATACATTTTAACACTCTTCAGGGTGTGATATAACTTCTTATATTTCTTCATTTTCAATCCTTTTATGTTCTTTTATTTTAGTTTTTATAAAGAACACATAGTTGGGTGGGGTGAGTTTTGTTTCATTGGTTGGTTGATCCATACTGTTTGTGTTAATGCAATAGGGCTTGTATCTTTTCATGGGCAATTTAAATCTATTTACATTTACTGGTTACTGGTTGGTTTCAATTCATTCTTATCTTCTTATTTTGTACTTTAAATTCACCATGCTTACTTTGTTTTCCCTCTGCTCCCAATTTGATTGCCTTCCTTGGGTTAATCATGTCATGTTTTACTGTCTTCCCCCGTCCCTAATTGTTTAGAAGTCATACACTGCATTTTTGTTTTTCTCCAGGGTTCATCCTTAAATTTAACCCATATACAACCATTATTTTCTCTCAATGCCGAAAGTTAATCAGTTTCTGTTCTGTCCTCTTAAGGAAAACAATAACTTTTCCTAAGCCTTTCCTCCTTCTTCCAATACATCATATAACTTGTTTCTTCTGCTTTGTTACTGGTATTTTTTCTTTGCAATCTATCTGTACTTAGAGTGCACAATACATATTACTGGTTTCTTTGCAGAGAAGCAAAACAGTGGTAATCAGTTATCTTCCTTAGAGAATTGTTATGAGATCAAAGGGAAGTGAGAAAACTTACTTTCCCAGCTGGAACCAAAGTCCCTCGGAGGGAGGAATTTGTGTATGTAGGAAGGACATTGATAGGTTGAGGCGAGGGCAGGGAGGGAGGCTTCAGAATGAAAAGGTTGACTGGAGAACACGGAAAGATAATTCAAATGCTTTTTATGAAAAATGAACCATAATTTGTAGTGGCGAAGTCAGAAGTAAGAGAAGAGAGTGAGAACGAGGACAACAAAATCAGATCCAACAACAAGAAGAAACAAGAATAGGGAACATCTAACATCCCCTTAAATTATCTGTTGTATGGAACTTACATGCATACCCTTCACCTATAAAACTCTTTTTTTTCTATTTTTTTTTCCTATGAAACTTTTATAACATTCTATCCCACATTGCCATCCCCTCATGATACTCTTGATTTTTTAAAGTGATGGGGGTGGGGGTGTGCTTCAAGAAGACAGAGCTTCTCCTCACTGCGGATTAACAGCTGGAGTAGATAAACAGATTCAAAAGGCAAAGTGGGGAATGAGAACACAGGAAAAACAAAATTAGATGCAGAGGGGACTAGTGGGGAAAAGGGTGCCCTAGGAACTGAGTGGGTTCTTTTTTTTTTTTTTTTAATGTTTACTTATTTTTGAGAGACAGAGACATGGCCTGAGTGTGGAAGGGGCAGAGAGAGGGAGACATAGAATCTGAAGCAGGCTCCAGGCTCTGAGCTATCAGCACAGAGCCCGACGCGGGGCTTGAGCTCACGAGCTGTGAGATCATGACCTGAGCCAAAGTCGGACGCCCAATCAACTGAGCCACCCAGACGCCCCAGAACTGAGTGGATTCTTATAGAAAACCCAGGACTCCCTAAAGAACCAGGAATGGAGGTTTTGTATCTTCATGTGCAGGAACACGAGCAGATGGTCAGTGAATGACAGCTGTTACTGTCACTGGAATATGGAGACGATCTTATCAACCCTAATAGCTCCAGAAGAGGGGAGAATGCTGACCAAATGAGTTCTTCCTATAAAGTTGATCCTGCATCACACAGACACCCAGTCAAATGGGAAGCAATATTATGATTATTGGAGCCACAAATCATGCTATCCCGGTCACAGGGACAGGGTTACTTCAAACGTATCGGTTCCTCAAAAGTTTTCTCCAGCTTCTGATATAAATATTTCCCCATTGGGAAAGAGTGGCCAAGGTAGCTTTGGTTAGCAATAAAACTTAAGGATCCTTTATGTGTGACTCCAGCATCTAGCCTCCCTTGCTGGCTCTCATAGTGAACATTCCCTTCCCATTATGGAGTCTATAAAACATCCCAGAGCCAATCCGATTAATCCTTTTGGAATAAATTCTTTTTGGCAACTAAGCACACTGCAGGCCTGCCATTTGACTTTAATTTGTTCGTGATGTCATCGGTGAGAATGTTTGTCCCAGGAAGCAAACGTGCTTGGTCTTCAGTGAGGCCTTAGCTACTCATTCAAGCAATATTCATTAAGGTATTTCATAGGTACCAGGAACTAAGCTACACGCTGCGAAAACATGCATAATTACCCTGGTCGCTATCACCATCACTGGCCAGCAACGGATAGCAGGGACGGCACAAGGGGAGGGGTGCTACTGCTCCCCCCATAGTTCTCTCAACTTCCCCCGCCAGCCATCCAAACAAATGTTGACATGAGCTGTGTGGAAATAAGATGCTTGCTAAGTCAGCACCGTTTCGAGGGAAGTTTCCCAATCTCCCTCGTCACTGGTGCCCCTGAGCTTCTGCATATAGAAATTTTGCGACGGCCCCAGGGACAGTACTTTCTCTGCCCTCCTCCTTAGTTTATGTGCTTCAGTCTTTGCTACTCTGGTCTCCTCAGTTCTTCTGCCAGTGGCTTCACTCCCCCACTATATACCCTTTACCGGCTAGTTCAGGTTGAGACTCTATTGGACAGTCTGTTTCACTCTTGATGTGGCTGCTGTCACAGGGACACTTCTGTGCCCCCAGCACGCAGAGGTGACAAACCTGCCCTGGGGCTGGCATCGGCCCCACCGAGTTCAAGTGTCCCTGGTGCCTACTTGTCCAGGATAGAGGATGTTTTTTTCTTAAATCGGGTCTCTCCCTTCCAAATTTGTATGTGCAAGTCCTAACTCCCCATAACTCAGGACGTGAACTGACTTGGAAATAGGGTCATTGCAGATGTAATCGGTGAAGTTAAAAAGAAGTCATACGGGAATGGACCAACATGACTGGTGGCCTTATAAAAGGGGAAATTTGGACACCATCACACATGCACACGCGACGAGGAGGGCAGAGATGGGGTGATGCTTTGCAAACCACCAAAAGCCAGGGGAGAGGCATGGAGCAGATCCTTCTCACAGCCCCCAGAAGGACTCCACCCTTCTCCACCCTGATCGCAGACTTCAGCCTCCAGAACTGTGAGACAATTTCTGTTAAGAAAAAGAGGTGACAGGCTTGCAGTCAAATTTTTATTTCTTTCACTGTTTTGATTTATTTCCAGCTACTGCAGATGTATTCCTTAGTTAGGCTTCGTTTTCGAGAAAGCTCATTTCCCCTAAAGTAACTATCACAGCATATGATAGTATCACATTGTGGATGACGATGGCTCCTTCTCAGGCCATCTTCAATCACAGGGGTCAAAACTTTAACCCAGCGTTTCCCATACTGCAGCGGGCGTAAGATTCTTTGGGGAGCGTTCAAAAGCAGATTCCTGGGCTTCTCTCTTATACCTACTGACTCAGAACCTCTGCGGGCTGGGGCACGAGAAACTGTTTTTGACCAACATCCCCACAGATTCTATTGACCACACTTTGAGGAACACCCATATAAGCTGAAGGATGACGGGCTTCCATGGATGGAGCAGAAGCATCTTTTGGTGTAGTTTTAGGAAGAGTCCTTAAATCCCCCTATGGAAGCAGTAACCTTCCTGGCTAACATCTAAGAGAATATCCCCAAAGCACTTGTTATGCATCTTGAATTAAAATGATCTTATTATAGAACCACTCACCACAAAAACCAAACCATCATAGTTTAATGAAGTAGAAAATTACTTCTAATTGAGTTTGTTTCCCCAAGTAAAAGCAAGAGTCAAGAAGAGCCAGAAAATTCAGTCATTTATTCAGTGAAAGTTCAGTATCATTTCTAGGCAGAGGAGACAAAAGCAGTGATGGAACTCTCTCTGCCCTTAATGAGCTTACCCTCTAGAAAGGAAGTCAAAGAAGAAACAGCAGCATGTGAGAATTGTAACCCCTCCTGCCACTTACACTGTGAGTCTCAGTTTTCCCTAGGCAGAAAATGGGTATGTTGGGGCACCTGGGTGGTTCAGTCAGCTAAGCGTCCGACTCTTTCAATTTCAGCTCGGTTCATATCTCACGGTTTGTGAGTTTGAGCCCCACATAGGGCTCTGTGCTGACAGCTTGGAGCCTGCTTGAGATTCTCTCTTTCTCTCTCTCTCTCTGCCTCTCTCCCACTCCTGCTCTCTCTCTCTCAAAAAAAAATTTAAAAATTAAAAATAAATAAACATAAAAAAAAATTTTTTTATGTTTATTCATTTTTGAAAGAGAGAGACAGAGCCCAAGCAGGGGTGGGGCGGAGAGAGAGGGGGAAACAGAACCCGAAGCAGGCTCCAGGCTCTGAGCTGTCAGCACAGAGCCCGATGCGGGGCTCGAACTCACGAACCGCGAGATCGTGACCGGAGCTGAAATCGGACGCTCAACCGCCTGAGCCACCAAGGCGCCCCTAAACTTCAAAAAAAACAAATAAATAAAATGGATATATAGTAACTAAAAAGTACATCTCAAATGTATGCATGTAGGTAAAATTCTTATGAATGTTTAGAAAGCAAAAAGTTGGTACATCACTGGAATGCTGTCTTAGAGATTCAAAGCTGTAGTGTTGCTCTTGAAAATAATACGGCTAATACTCTGTGGGGCAACCTTTCCTTCATACATATTTGGTCTGTGAGTCCTAGCGAGAGGGTGGTAAGCCTGGAAGGTTGGACGGTGTTGGTTGCTCTTTTTACCAGACAGCACCCAGGACGGGGATGTGATTCTGATCCTAACGTTTCCACAAGAACCTCGGAGAGATTAAGTTTCAAGAAAAGATCTGACCACAGGTTTTCAAATAAGATGGGAAGGTGTTAACAAAAGAATTAACACTCCAAGCCACACTACAAAGTAAGACAAATTCGTCTTTGCAACAGCTACCAAATATCAGTTTTCCGTGTTGTCCGACTAAGTTTAGGAGATAGTCAAACAGCAGGCAGAGGGAAAAACAGGCTGCATTTTTCATTGAAGGCCAATGCAATGTTGATAGATGGTGTCAAAACGTAAGTTTCCCCAGCGCGCAGCATCTTAAAACATCACACAGTTACAGCTGTGTAAATGGTTTTGCCATTGTTTACAGACATTCTCTTTTAATATCCATAAGGGTGTATTTCTCAAAACCCAATGCCAGATTTGAAAATAGCACTTTGGGGAAAAACAGCAATCATCTACCACCATGCATCCACGACAAAACAGGAAGAGCCGAACTATATAATTTAGCAGCCCAGCTTCTTTTTCTCCTAAGTTCCCAGTCTCTTAGCTCAAGGTTTTGTGTGGAGTTTTAGAAAGAATATCGAAGACACGGTTCATAAACCCACGGGCACTTTAAGAGGATACAACATGCCTATTAATAATTGTATTACTCCTCTATTATTGCTAAGAATAATGACGGGCTCCAAGCGTTGGCCCCAGAGCTGAATTTATCCTGAAATGTTTTCAATTAACTGTTGGCACTGGCAGGAAAGCATCAAACCTTTCCCAGGCTGAAATATGGAAAATCTGCAGGGAACTTCTCAGCAGGAGAGGAATTTCATTAAAACGAGCACATCATAATCCAACGACTTCTGCGCTCCCTCTAAGCCTTCCTATTGATAAGGAGTCCGAGGCGATTTTTATGGATTTGCAAAAAGAAATGATTTCATAAGATCTTTTCAGAGAGGTTGCTTTGGCCCGGGCCTTTGAATTATTATCTGCTGGCTTATGAAAAAATGGTCAGACGGTTGGCTTAACTGCGACTGCCCTGTAAGCGACTGGGCTGAAGGAGAGGGGTGGGGCTTGAGCCATCAGTCAGCCGGCCGCTTTCTGCTGTCGCTGTAGGATCTGACACGGGGACAGTCTTCCCAGGTCTCTGTGGCCTGACATACTGTTGCAACCTGCGTTCTGAACGACCTGCGTGGAGGAGGGAGAAGCAGGCTTCTGAAAGAACGAGATCAGCAACCTCACAATCTGGCAACTTTCAAAGGTGTAAATTGTTTTTTAGAAAAGGTCCTCTTGCCCTCGTGGGCAGAGATAATTGGAAGTCATTGAGGGCTGCAGTGCGGAAAAGGAAACTTGCTTTTAAGGTTTAAAATATGCATCTCTGTCCTCAACCTCCTGCCCTAACTCAGTTTCTGCCTTCTCGAGTGAAACATGTCCTGGGAAAGAAAAGAAAGCCTCGGTTTCCCCACCTGTGAAATCGTAAAAATGGTAATCCTCCAAAGACAGAAAGGACAGTGCGTATCAAAAGAGACACCGTAAATGAAATGCTCAGCAAGCGTTAGTTGTTATAATCATTTTTTGCCGTTTTAGAAAGTGAAACATCAAAATACTTGGCCAGTACCCCTCAAAAGTATCAAGGTCATAGAAAACAAGGCAAGTCTGAGAAATTGTCACAGCCTAGGGGAGCCTAAGGAGACATAACAAGTAAATATAACATATCCCGGATGGGAATCCTCGAACAGGAAAAAAAAAAAAGGCCAAAAGAAAAGAAAATCTAACAAACTATGAATTTTCGCTAATAGTAATTGATCCATGTTGTTTCATTGATTGTAACAAATACACCACACAAATGTAAGATGTTCACAGCAGGGGAAACTGGGTGAGGAGACAGATGAGCCTTCTCTCCACTGTTGTTTTAAATTTTCTGTAAATCCGTTTCTGTTCTAAAAACTAAAGTCCATTCAAAACAAACAAAAAAGTAAGCATTAGTTGAAATTATAAAATAATCTTTGGTGGACAGCATTCCAGCCTAATAAAAGTGAGATTGTGATGCATTTTCAAATAGGCGAATAAAGAACATTTGGCTTTCACCAGCTACACATGCCACACACATGCACACACACCCATGCATGCACATGCACACATATGCACATAAACCACCCACTGCACATGCGTATACTCACAAACACCATCACATAGAACCTGTACTCGCCACAGACGCAGAATGCTGGATATTTCACTGTGGCTTATGTGTAGTAAGGATTCAATAACTTTGTCACTCGACTGCCTGTGTATCTTTTTTTTTAAAAGTATATTCATTAATTTTGAGAGAGAGCACAAGCTGAAGAGGGGCAGAGAGAAAGGGAGAGAGAGAATCCAAGCAGGCTCCGTCCGCATTGTCAGCGCAGAACCCAATGTGGGGCTTGAATTCACCAACCGTGAGATCATGACCTGAGCGCAAATCAAGAGTCAGCGGCTTAACTGACTGAGCCACCCAGGCGCCCCTACCTGTGTATCTCATGTACTTTTTCAGCTTCCGCTTCCTGGTGGACCTTCCAAACCTGCTCTTTTTGCAAATCTAGATCATTCCGGATGCACCTTCCCAACTGGATCCCTTACACTTTGAAAATAAATGGAAAACTCGGAGCACATCCTCACTACACACAGCCCTTCCCAACTTCAGATGACTGATACTTAGGACTGATAATAACATCCAGGGATGCTCGAGACAGGCTCGTGAGAAACGGTCAGAGACTCCTTTCCTGTTCTTCTACATTTCCTTTCCCCAGAGTCTTGCATGCAGCTCAATCCCCATTTTTCACCCTTTCAAAACCAACTTGGGTCTCGTGACTTCCAGACACTTTCCCAAATCATCTCATCCCTCCCCGAGGATGGCAGAGTACATCCTTCCCTCATAGCACACGCCAACCAACCAGCCAGACAACAAACACACCTTGAGCCACAATCAATTATGGGCAGGCAAACAGAATTACAGTCATTGTCAGCGTACAACTCAGTGGCTTTTAGTTTGTGCCCCGGATGGTGCGACGATTACCGCTATTTCATTTCAGAGTTTTTCATCACCCTAAAAAGTAATGCAGTGTTCATCACTACTCATTCTTTACTCGTTCCATAGCCCCTCCCTCTCCAGTCCTAAGGAATCACTAATCCACTTTCTGCCTCTGTAGATTTCCTGTTCTGGACATCTCATACGCAGAGGATCATATAATATGTGTTCTTTTGTGCCTGACTTCTTTCACTTAGCATAACGTTTTCAGCGTTCATCCATGTTAGCATGTGTCAGAACTTCATTCCTTCTTACAGCCAGATGACATCCCATTGCAGACACATACCTCATTTTGTATGTCCGCTCCTCAGTTGTTGGCCATTTGGGTTGTTTCTACTTGTTGGCTATTACAAATAATGCAGCTACAGACATTCATTCATAAGTTTTTGTGTGAACGTGTATTTTCACTTCTTTGAGGCGAAACATGAAATGAAAATGCTGGGTCAAATAATAACTATGCCTAACTTCTTTTTAGGAACCATCAAATTGTTTTCCAATGCACTGCTTAACATTCCTACCAGCAACCTAGAAACTTCCACCTGTCGTACAGCCTCACTGTCATTTGTAATGGTGGTTTTCATTGTAGCCATCCTTGTGGTAAAAAATGGTATCTCATTGTTATTATAACTTAATTCCCTAATGACTAATGATATTAAGCATTTTTTCTTGTGTGTCTTGACCATTTGTACATTTTATTTGGAGAAATGTTTATTCAAATCCTTTGTTTATTTTTAAATAGGGTTAGTTGTCTTTTGATTATTAAGTTATGAATTTTTAATATATTCTGGACACAAATCCCTTGTGCTCAGATTTGTAAACATTTTATCCAGCCTGTGAGTTGTCTTTTCAATTTCCTGATGCTAACATTTTACAGCACAGAAGTTTTTTTTTTTTTTTTAATTTAAATTAAGTCTAATTTATCTGTGTTTTATTTTGTCACTTGTGCTTTTGGTGATATCACTGAGAAATCATTATCTAACCTAAGTTTATTAGATTTACTTTGATGTGTTCTTCTAAGAGTTTTATAGCCTTAGCTATTACATTTAGGTATTTGGCATATGGCCCATTTTGATTTAATTTTTGTTATGGTGTGAGATAGGGATCCAACTTCAATCTTTTGCACAGAATATTCAGTTGTCTCAGAACCATCTGTTGAAAGATTATTTCATCTACTGAATGCCTTGGAACCCTCAGTTGGCCATAAACGTAAGAGTTTACTTCTGGACTTTCAATTCCATTTCACTAACCTGTATGTCTCATGTTTCTATAGTTTATGATAGGTTCTGCATTTGGGAAAGAGGGAGTCTCTCAGCATTGCAATTTTTCAAGATTGTTTTGGCTCTTCTGGGTCCCTTGCCTTTCCATAAGATTTTGAAGTCAGCCTGTCCATACCCATAATCACAAAAACAGTCAGTTGGTATTTTGATAGGGATTGCATTGCATTGGCAGATCAATTTTCAGAGAACTCTCATCTGGACACTTTTAAGTCTTCTGATCTACAAACATTAGATTTTTTTTTTCACGTATCTGGGTCTCTTCCAACAAAATCTGTAGATCTGAGATGAAAGTTTTTTGTTGAATTTATTCCTAAGTATTTTATGTGTAATGCTATTCTAAATTGAATTATTTCCTTACTTTCTTTTATGGTTTTTGGAATTTCATTGTTAGTGAAGAGTAATATAATAGACTGTTTTACATTGGTCTTGTAGCTTGCAAGCTCACTTCACTGTGCTGACGGCCCAGAGCCTGGAACCTGTTTCAGATTCTGTGACTCCCTCTCTCTCTGCCCCTCCCTCACTCGTGCTCTGTCTCTCTCTGTCTCTCAAAAAATAAACGTTAAAAAAAAATTAAAAAGAAAAAGAGTCAGGAAATAACATTGCCTCTAACATAATATAACATAATGCCATCATAACATAGCATAACGCTTCTTCCTTCCCAATCTGTAGGGCTTTTCTATCTTTTCCCTAACTTCTCTGACTGGCACCTCCAATACAATGCTGACCAGAAGTGGCAAAAGCAGACATTCTTGTCTTGTTCCTGATCTTAGGGAAAAGCATTGAAATCATGAACATTAAGTATGTTAGCTCTACGGTTTTCTTAGACAGCCTTTATCAGGTTGAAAAAGTTGCCTTCTGATCCTGGTTTTCTGAGTGTTTTTGTCATGAAAGGCTGCTGGATTTTGTCAAGCACTTGTTCTCCATCTGTTCAGACAGTCATATGACATTTGTCCTTTATTCTCTAAACACCATTGATTTTTCATATGTTAAACAAACCTTGCATTCCTAAAATAAATCTTACTTAACCATGATGTATAATCCTTTTTATATGTTGATAGGTTCAGTTTGCTAGTGTTTGTTGAGGATTTTAGCATCTCTATTCATAAGGGATATTGGTCTGTAGGGCTGGTTTTCTTCTTCTTGTGATGTCTTTGTCTGCTTTTGGTATCAGGTTAATAATAATGGCCTAACAGAGAGAGTTGTTTCTGTGTTTCTCTGTAATGTGTTTAGGTGTGAATCCTTTGTGTTTATCCTCCTTGGAGTTTCTGAGTATCTTGCAAATTAATCTCTCATATTTATCTCAATTAATCTATCAAATTTTAAAAGTTTTTGGCCATCAGCTTCAGATACTCTATCTGTTCTTTTCTCTCTCTTGTCTCTTTTGGGGACTCCCATTATGCGTGTGTTGGCATGCTGAGTGGGGTCTTTTCTTTTTTTGAAGATTTTATTTTTAAGTAATCTCTACATCCAATGTGGAGCTCAAATTTACAACTCTGAGTTCAAGAGTCAGAAGCTCTACCAACTGAGCCAACGAGGCACCCCTGCTCAATAGTGTCTTATAACTCTGTTAATTTTAATTTTTAAAAAATTTTTTTTGTTTCCTATTTATTAGATGGAACAATCTCAAGTGACCTGTCTTAAATTCTCTGATCTCTCTTCTTCCAGGTTATATTTGCTTTTCAGTTCCTTTAGTACATGTTTCACTTTTGTTAGTATATTTTCAAAGCAAAAATTTCTATTTGGTTCTCTATGGTTGCAATTTCTATCCTTTATTGATACTTTCTATTTTGTGAGACATTGTTATCATGCATTCCTTTACTTCTTTAGACATGATTTCCTTTAGGTTTTTTTCTAGTAAATCCAATATCTGGGCCCCCTCAGAGACACATTCTGTGGACTGTCTCTCCCCCTTTCTGCCCTGTATGGACCATACGTTCCTTTTTCTTTGTATATCATAACGTTCTTATTAAAAACTGAACATTTTGGGTAATATATTGCGGCCACTCTGGAAATCAGAATACCCGCACTCCCACCCACAGGTTTTTTTTTTTTTTTTAATTGTTGCTTTGTTGTTGCTGCTGTTTATTTGATAACTTCCCTGGAATATTCCTTAACAATTTTTATCCCTGGTAGTGTGCAGTCACTGAAGTCTTGCTTAGCGATCAGGTAATGTATTTATCACATACGTTAAACCAGTGAGTATTTCATCCTTTGTTGAAGGGCTCTGAGCGGGTATTGAGATAAACATTTGATGCTCCAATATTTTACAACTCTACCTTAAGTCTTCACTTCCTGCTTGTGTAGAGCCTCAAAGTCAGGTAGAGGTGATAGTCTGGGGCCCTCTCGGATCTTTCCTGGTTAGGATCCCAGCACTACACATGCACACAGCCTTGTAAATCCTCAGAAATGTCTCAGAGGTTTTCAAAGCGCCCTAGTGACATATCCCCCCCTAAATCTTCCTTTTAGGTTTTGGCAAATCTCTTATCTACCCTAACAGGTATGGCACCCTCAGGCAGCTGCAATGATAAAAAACTGCCTCTGATTGTTTTTAACAAATGCCCCGGTGGGAGGATTTTTCTTGTGGAGTGAGCTCTGGGTCAGGCCAAATAGAGATATTTCGGCAGATTGTGTTTTTCCATGGAGGGGCAAGACAGGCCAAACAGTGAGAATGCTCTAGGTATACGATTTCACCTGGACTTTCCTCCCTAATAGCTGCTACTGTAGTTGTGAGGCCGTTGTTCAAGGCTACCAGGAGGTAGGGAGAAGGGAATGGGAATAGGGGAAATTTAAAATACCACAAACCCTGCTGTTCTTAATAACGTTCAGCATTTTCTCTTCAATAAACACCGTATTGTTGTAGGCCAACCGATAATTTTCAGAGTCATGAAAATGTTGACCTAGACAAGTTTTGCCAATGTCTTTGTTGCTTTTAAGGCAGATCAGATTCATAGAAGTCCTCACTCCACCCTTCTATGAATCCACCATTCACTGAACTTCTGAGAGCTGATTTTTCACACCAGAAATGGCATTAGATGAGCCAGGGCCAAATATCTGTGATGCCCAACTGGTATCCTGGCACTGGCATGCTCCTTATCTTGATTATATCCATAAACAGAATTACCCAGTAAAACCCGACTGTTCATTTTGTTGACATATACCAAGATGAGAAATTTTTGTAAGGGATGTCACCTTTAGTCCACTTATCACTGTGAACTGAAGTGAATAAATACCTAAGCTAAAAGTTTGAAAGCCATAGCATTACTTGGAAGCCGCTCAGGTACTCATTAAATAGTCCAGAAAGTTAATATATCCCTAACTTTCTTCAGGTGAAACTAAGTTAGTTACGTAGTAGGACTGATTAAGTTTAGGTAATAGGGTAAAGAATAACTTTAGCATACTAAAACCTGGCTGATAGAGTAATGTTTTTTTCAGGGTGTGTGTGTGTTTGTTTTTTTTTAATTTTTTTTCTATGTTTGTTTATTTTTGAGAGAGAGAGAGAGAGAGAGAGAGAGAGAGAGAGAGAGCATGAGTGGGGAAGGGGCAGAGAGAGAGGGAAACACAGAATCCAAAACAGGCTCCAGGCTTGATGTGGAGCTCAAAACCATGAACTGGAAGATCATGACCTGAACTGAAGTCAGACGCTTAACCAACTGAGCCACCCAGGCGCCCCTCAGGGTGTGTGTTTTACTTTACGTACCTGTCATGGGCAGAATTATGCTCCCCTCCCCCTCCCCCCAGATATTCGCATCCTAATCTCCAGAACCTGCCATGAAATATATGGCAAAAGGGACTTTGCAAATGTGATTAGGGTAAGGGTTTTGAGATGGAGAGATTATTACCTCGGTGTGTCCAATGTAAGGGCAAGGGTACTCACAAGTGAAAGAGGAGGCAGGAGAATGGACAGTTCTAGAAGGATGTAGGACCAATACAATTCCTGGGTTTGAAGATGGATGGGGGCCATGAGCCAAAGAATGCCTGCAGTCTCTAGAAGTTAAAGAAGACAGGAAGTGGAATCTCCCCTAGAACTCAGAGAAACAACCTGGTTTTTAGTCCAGAGAGATTCATTTCAAGTTTCTGAACCCCAGAACTGTAAGATAATAAGTTTGTATTGTTTTAAACCACAAAACGTATGGTGATTTGTTACTGTGGCACTAGAAAACAAATTCAGTACCCTTACTTTATGAAAGAAATGCTCAATTTATTTGCTACACAATAATTATAGTCCCACATGTAGGTGATAAAATAACCATAGGGGAAAGCAAATATGCAGGGGAGAGCAAAGAGTTGAGTGGCTAGTAAGCACAGCCAGGACGAACGTGTGTTATGGAATTTAAATTGCTTTTTTTTTTTTTTTTGTAGTAGACCTAACGTTTTCGATAAACTCTTTATATTCAAGATATAGAACTGAGTGTGAACTTAAAGCCTAAAACAGTTTATAAAATGTCCAAAGGTGCTTAATTTCCACCTTGGGGGGATGGCGTTCTTATGCATATAAAAGAATGCTGCTCAGTGACTTTTGCAGCCAGCTTTGAGCAGCGCGGACAACTTAGGCCACTGCTTTCTGTTTCATCAGGTGTCATATCTATCATTGCCATGTTGCCAGCCTCTAGCATCATCCCAGAATTTGTGCAGAATGTCAAATCAGATTTTTTTTCTGACATCTTTTCTATTGTAAATGTTGTGTAGATTGTGTCTATTGACAAAGACAGAAATTGTCAGAGATTCTGTTAACCATAGTGTGTGAGGTGGGGGTGGGGGGCGGATGGGAAATTATGCCAAACTACTCCTGGATCATCCCAGAGACAACAGAGTTGCAAATTATCAGTGAGACAAATAACAACCCCAGCCCAGTTGAAGGAAAGTGAATTCCTTACTAACAAAACACTGTTTGCAACACATAAGAACTTAAGTTGTAAAGACCACACAGGTAGGCCATTCTTAGCTCCGCAATTTATCTAGCATCTAGCAATGGCCCATCCTTTTGTTTTTGTCTTCTGTTCTGTGCCGATGTGGGGTATTTGTCACTAATGATAGCACACAAGAAAGGGGATGGTAACTTGAAGTACAAAGGTCTGGCAGTATATGTCAGGAATGGGATAAGGAGGAGGAAGGGAAGATACCATATACAATGGCTTTTGCAGAAAGAGACTGTCCTTTGAAAGCATATGTACTCTTTCACTTTCAAAATAAAGACATATAAAAACATCTTTCTGTAGCACAAGTCACTTGATACTTATCCTCCCTCTCAAGTATTTTCCCCCATCCTTCTTCTCTCTGCAAACAGACCTCCAGTGAAACACACATATAAATACATGGTCACTCCACATTTATACCTCTGCCAATTCTTCCCTTACATGTAAACTTTAGGAAGTTCCACTCCAAATAGTTTTCAAATCCAAGCTGCCACTTTGATTTCATCAAATCAAGCCCTTGTTGAGATCAAACCTTTGAAATGAGAAAAGATTTTTAATCCATTTACACCAGATGGGGTCCAACTCTCACAGTCTTGAGAGCTGCAGGATTAGAATTTCTCAACCCCCTTCCGTACTCTTACCTCCCACACACCCAGAATATTTTACAGCTACTTTCATCAGATTGTATCAGTACTTGCATTTGAACAAAACCAAGGAAAGAATGCTCTTTATAAACCAGTCTCGCTATAACTGCTGGTGTACTTTAGTGACAAAATTCTGACGTTCTCTGCAAGGATCAGCAAATAAAAATGAAGAAAGGACTTACGAAAAATTAGCTTGAAGCAAAGCCCTTTCAGTGAATTAAGAAACTGCCTGAGATTGTGACGGGGAGGCATTTTTGAAATAAACTTGAAACATTCATGTGAGGGGTAAGTGAATTGAAATGGTAGGTGTCTCCAATGATAGATACTGATATTTGAATTTAAAAAATCACTGTCTAAAATTAGCTTTTGTTCGTTGGCATCGCAATGAAATCATGAGATATTTGTTTTTGCGATTGAAGCTGCCTTTGATTTTATTTCCTTATAAATGGCACTTTGAGGAATAATTACATTTCTTATAGTTGTCACTCACTCCACATACTTATTGCCTTTTTCTTCTGCGGGCACTTGCCAGAGAACAAGGATGGCATTTTATGTTCCCAGATTCAGATTACAACAGAAGGTAATTTGTGAAGTTATATGCTATACAAACAAAGCTGGATAATCTACTTTTGGGGACAAAACCCTTGGGCATGAAGAGTCTGGGTGTTGTCGTGTGAGGATCGCATCACGTTCATTCAGAGTCTATGTGACAAACACACGTTCTTCTCCAGAATATGCTCCGTGACTCTTGAAATGTGATCAAGGCACTACCTGTGCGAAGAAGCCCTAAGAGTGGTAAAAGCTATTTGTCATTGGTGGCATTTACAGCTGTGTCTCTTCCAAAGTCATCTCAAGCTTAAGCACATCAATGTTAGATTAAAAACAAAATTTCTTAATGCTTTTAGGATTAACCGGCAGTTGGAGTTTGCAAGTAACGGGAAATATGTAAAAAAATATATTATGCCTTAGAAATTTAGAACCTTGACACTTGCTGGCCAAGATCGATAACATGGAAGGAAGAGAAGAGCCAAGCAAGTAAACGGGGTATCCACAAACAGCACTGAGCACTTGACATCTTAGGTTTGCATTATGGGAAGAGCCCTGAGCAATTTTATCCCCCAGAATCACTTTGGTCTCCTGGAAGGTCAAGATGCATAGTGATTGCTGCTGACTCTGTCAATAGTCTGTGCGTGTCCCCTCAACTTCCTTCCTAGTTGACGCACTGAACCTGGCTGCCAGGGTCAGTGCTAGTGTCTTTGCTGGGCAGACAACACATGATGATCCACACATCACTTTTGCTCTGGACCCCTCGTGGTCCGTGACGGCTTACATGGCAAGTGTCAGGCTCAGAAGAGCAGGGGGATTCACACGCGTGGGACCACCCTTGACCAGTGGGACAGACAGAGCCCACAGATCAACATCCGTGTCATCAAGTGCACTGGGGACACTTCTCAGAACATCTAGGTGGAAATGAACTTCACTGCCCACTGCGCAACCTTGACAATTCACTCTTTTACAGGCCCTTCTCCTTTTCTTGGCTCACTTCTTCCACCTTCCTGGGATCACACCCTAAATAAACTGTATGCTTCCTCCCCTGTCCTTCTCTCGGGGTCTGCTTTTGGGGCAATCCATGCTAAAACAAATGGGTTGGAAGTTTTGTTTTGTTTTTTAAGGCAAAATCATATGTGAGATAGTGCTATGTGGTCAACAGGCATCAATAAAATCCTTCAAGAACAGATTGGTTCAAAGGAGAGAATACACCATGGCAGCCGTTCTGAGAGGCTGAGAAGTCTGTGGTCTGTCGGCGCTCTCGGGGGGCTCACCCTACCCCCACCATTTTCTCTTTGGAAAGTCTTCAGACCCAGTTTCGGATCTGCATGAGGACCTCAGAGGCTAGCTCTTTAGGGAAAGGAGAAGAAAGTTGAGGTTTTGTGCAGAGTAGTCTGTATGTGGCCCCGGCCTCTTCTTAGGACTTGGAAAAGGGAAGGGAACCAAGCACACTTACCATTTCTCTGGTGCCGGGCTGAGCTTCAGAGAACTTCCTGATCCAGCTCAGGACATCCACTGCCCCCCGAAGCAGTAAAGAGACACCTTGCACTATCCCTTCACTCAAGGCTCCTAATTATTCATGTTAGGAGTGTTTTACTTTTGGCTCATAGACTAGGAACATCAAAACTCTGTTCTAGCTTTAGGTGTTCCCTCCAAAACACCTACTCAAATATATATACTTAATTCAACATATAATGTGATGGCTTTGAATGTTAGCATTACAGTTGAGTATCTAAGTAACCATTATGTTTCCCATGGTACAGTGATCACATCTTTCACGTCGACAACTACTCTCCACTTCATCAGGTGGCTTTATTTAATTTATGGATCTTTAACAGAAAAGAGTTTCATAGGGTGTGACTTAGGCCATAAGCAGCGAGCGAGCGGAGCGGTATGTGGGCAGGGGGTCCCTGTAAAGTAGGGGGTCCCCTAGCTGTTCCAAATGCTATCCAGACCCAGAGAAACAACCTCATTTCTTCCTGTCCCACCTCACTGGAGAAACAGGACAGAAGGGTTTAATTTGTCACTTTGTAAACATTTCTCTCATCTCCTGGGAGATGCAGAGTACATGCAAGCAGAAAAATGTGGGTTTCTTTATTTAGACTGCCTTTTACAATTTTTTAGGTAGACAGGCCTGCATTGGAATGAAGAGAAAGTTTAGTTTTAGGCCCCTTTCTCTCTCTGGATGTGAATGTTCACTACGTGTTAAGGAGCCATGAGAATTATTAAGAGGTCCTATACGTGTGTGTCGTGTTGGATGGGAGGCGATGTTCTCTGTTTGCTCAGACTCCCCTTATAGCCCTTCTCCCCCCAAAAGAAAAGAACAGTGGCCACGGCCAGGACAGTGGTTCACTTTGGAAGGAAGCCCAGGGATGACCATCCCTGCTGACCTGGAAGGTCAACCCCAAGCACACTGGAGGTCAGGAGGAAGGGGTAAGTTACGACTGGAGGGAGTGGAGGGGTGGGTGGGGGGAGCAAGCAGAAAGGCAGGCAGCTTGTGTTCTGGGCTGCTGCCTCCAGTTGGGGGTTCAACTCAGGTCCTAGGCAGGAGGGAGAGGAGGAGGAGAAGGAGGAAGAGGAAGCGAAAGATGTGGGGGTGGGGTGGGGAACAAAAGGCACTATTTTGGTGGTTCTTCTCTGAAAGACCCATCACCTCCATTTACTGTGTCTCAATAGCTGGGGCTCCAAGCAACGCCCCCGTGGGGGCCAACTTCTGCCTCTCTGGGGATGTGCACTTCCCAGGAGGAAAGTGCAAGAGCACAGGGGAAATAGTAGGAGAGGTGGGAGGAGGGAAGAGGAGGAGGAGGAGAGAGAGAGAGAGAGAGAGAGAGAGAGGTGGGGAGAGGAGGAGGAAGAACAGGGAGGAAGAGGTAGAGGGGGAGAGAGACGGAGACAGAGGGGGGGGACAGGGAGCCTGAGAGACTGGAGGAGGAGGGGGGAGACGGAGGGAAGGAGAGGAAGAAGGAGGGGGGAGGAGAGAGGGAGGGGGTGGGAAGGAATAGAGAAAAAAGAGAAAGGGGTGGGGGAGGGGAGGGAAAAGAAAGGGGAAAACCCCCTTGCTGACACGGGGCATAACTTAATTTTCACGGTGCTGGGACAGCTGTATCGTGTAATCTGCCATGGCATGCCGTTAAAGCTTCAATGACTTTACTGACCCAGAAGGGAAACTCAGACCGTGGAGAGGCTTTTGAAAAGAAGTGGTGATCTTTCACGATTTATGAGCTTGTCTTAAAGAAACAGACTCCACTCACTTTAAATTAATCACCCTTTCCAGGGTGCATAGAAATCGGGGTCTCCGCGCTGCGCCACGCCAGCGCCGGGAGAGCCGGACCCGGGACCCGGGGCCCGGGGCGGGGGAGTGGGGGGGTGGGGGGGACGGACCGGTGGCGGCGGAGGCCACGGCGGCGGAGGTGACGGTGGTGGAAGGGAGGGCTTTCCGTGTCGTCGCCCTCCGGAGCCGGGCGCCCCCCGCGGAGGCCCGGGCGGCGCGGAGGGGGCGCGGCGGGAGCGGAGCGGCGGGGACTGTGACTCGCTGGGGAGGGGCGCGGTGTCCTGGAGGGCCGGGAGGTCAGAGCCGGGCTGGCTGGCAGGGGGTGGGAGGAGGGCGTGTGTGCGGTGGGGAAAGGCCTTATTCACGTTCTTGGACTTGCATTCATTGTGCAAGAAGAAAAAAGAAACCAGGAGAAATATAAGGCGTCTCACACCCCGATGAAATGCGAGACCTCCCGCCTGATGGCACTGCTCGAAGGGAAAGCGGGGTATTACCAGACCTGCTGCACCCTCCCTCGTTTTATGTATTTCTGAGAGCAGACGGTGAAAATCCCACCCCAAGGTGCGTATACTCAGCCTTTGAATTTTGGCGAAGTTATATTTCTCCAAGGGGGACGTTTTGGAGCGCTGACAAGCCTCAAATAATTAGCCACAATGTCTAAGCAAAGAATCCCAACACCGGAAGTCTTCTTTGACTTAATACAACCAAACAAATGATGCATATATCTTGGAAACACCTTTGCAAACCTCAGAGCTTTCTCCCAGCAATTTCATGATCTCTGCAGAGAACAGATGAGTCTGTAGTTCAGGAGGCCCGTGCATAAGACTTTCCCTTCATTCTTTTTGGGGGGGTCCCTTGGTACCTATTCTTTGGCCAGGAGGTGCTGTGTTTGAACCTGTTTTGGAGACTTTTGCGTTTCTATGGTTTTACCCACTGGCTGCCTTTGAACAGCTTTAGATGTATGGAAAGCCACTCAGCTCCGAAAAGATCTGCTCAGCAATAAAACCCGTGCAGGTGGTGGAAATGGGATGCAGATAAAAGAAATTTGGAGGAAAGCAAAGTAAATCTGGCCTTACTATTTTTGATAAAATACTGTCTCTGGTCTCCAGATAGGGATGTTCCCTTCTTATTTATTTTTTTTTTTTAACATTTATTTATTTTTGAGACAGAGAGAGAGCATGAACAGGGGAGTGTCAGAGAAAGAGGGAGACACAGAATCTGAAACAGGCTCCAGGCTCTGAGCTGTCAGCCCAGAGCCCAACGCGGGGCTCAAACCCACGGACCGGGAGACCATGACCTGAGCCAAAGTCGGACACTTAACCGACTGAGCCACCCAGGTTCCCTTCTTAAAAGGTGCCCGTATTTTAAAGCTTAGTGGCAGTCAAGAGACTTCTAAGGATTCCCGCATGAGATTAAAGGGAACAAAGCAGCATCAGTAGTGTGCTCTTGGCCCGGTGGGAAGCTCCAATGTGGTCCACCCACGTCACCCCACACCTCTGACATGTCCTAACCCTTCCTAGTCCATCAGCGAGGTGACCGGGCTCCTACCTACAGGATGTCATGGGAGGTGTATGTCTTGTGCCCACCACGTCCGAGCAGAAGATTTAAATTTCCCTAATTCAAGCTGCAATACCAATACACCACTTTATACAGTTCATGCATTTCATACAGACTTTATAGTCACTCCCCTCCCGTTGCACATCAGGCAGGCAGGGTGTGGGATATCTCTGTTGACAGGTTTTCAATCCTGACCCAGCATCAGAGCTCTGTGGGGAACTTTATAAAATACAGAGCCTTGCCCATCCCCTCACTCATTGGGTAAGCACGTCTGGAGTCGTGCCCAGGCATGCATCATTAAAAAAAAAAATTTGAAATATATGAGGTGAAATTCACATAAGACGAAATTAACCATTTTTAAGTGAACCCTCGTTCACAGTGTTGTGCAACCACCACCACCATGTAGTTTCAAACATGTTTATCACTCCAAAATAAAATAAAACCCCAACTTTATTAAACCATTTCTCCCTATTTCTCCCTTGCTCCAGTCCAGCAATCGGCATTCTGTCTCTGTGCATTTTGAATAGTTCATATGCATGGAATCACGCAATATGTAATCATTTATGTCAAGCTCAGGTAGGCATTTTTTAAAATTTTTTTTCTCTTTTTATTTATTTTTGAGAGAGAGAGAGAGAGAGAGAGGCTGAGAAACCCTCTGGGGAAGAGGCAGAGATAGAGAGAGATACAGAATCCAAAGCAGGCTCCAGGCTCTGAGCTGACAGCAGAGAACCAGATGAGAGGCTCGAACTCATGAACCACGAGATCATCTCCTGAGCCGAAGTCTAATGCTTAACTGACTGAGCCACCTGGGCGCCCCTCAGGCAAGCGTATTTTTAAGAGGTGTGTTGTAGCTGGGGGGGGGGGGGGTGTCACCGTGGTCCCCCAAAGGGCAAATTTGGCTTTTTTTGGGAAAAGCTTTCAATTTTGGTGATCAAAAATATCAACCACAAAAAACGTTAATAATTCCTTTCACTTTACAATCTGTCTTAAAGCAACGATTTAAATTTTTTGCGGCCTCCTGATTTTTACTCACTTCTGTAGATTTAATCTTATTGTAATGATAAAATAAATATTTTGCCGTACTTCCAGATATTACTGCTTTCTCTATACTTTTATGTGTGCTAATATTTATTTGTTTACCTCTTTAGGCTGTGTGACCTATCACTGTGATAATATAATTTTCCAAACACGTTCCTCTCTTCTTTTTCTGATTTTCCGTGTTGCCACTCCAAACACCCCCATTCATGAAATTGCTTGGGTATTTGCTGGCCTTTCTTGATGATAGGATGCCAGAAATAGCATTACTGAATCAAAAACACAGATGGAGAAACCACGGTCTCCTCATTAATGAAGTAATTCATGTTTGTTCCAATCACAGCTTTTAAGCAAAGAGCACTGGACACTTACGGTTGAATAAAAGACCTCAGGCTTCGTCAGGTCACACCTTCAGAACACAACAGTTTCTCATATCAAAGTGCATAACACCCCAAGGCAGAGACTGTTGGGCAATGCGAGGTCCACAATAGGCTCTGGTCCCTCTGTGCTTGCGAAGATCTTACGGTGACCCCCTGAGATCAGATTCAAGAAAGGAGAGAGGAGATTTTTTGAGAGGCAGGAGACCCTTGGTTCCATGCCCTTCAGAAAGGTGCCCAGAGGTGTTCATGCGCCAACTGGCAGTGAGTAGCCAGGAATAAAGATGCTTCCCCAGACTGAGCGTGCGAGGCCATTTTAGAACATCACTAAACCCACTGAGCATCACTGAAGAACACAGAGTTTGTATGGCAGGGAGTCTTATCTGACAGTTCAATAAGAACAACTCTACATTAAAATAAAAAGATATTCTTTTGTTATCCACAGAAGGACTTTACTCACGAAGGAACAGATCAGCACCATCACGAATGTATACCATCCAAGGATGTACCATTAAACAACCAGGTGTGAGATGTTCCTGGATGTTCTCTGGGGCATTTATTCTTACGAGGAGGGAAATAATAAGTGGAAAGCACAAAATGTTTAATTTGCTTAGGGACAAATGGGAGGGGTGAATTAGTTACAACTGCCAATCCGTCAGAGCTAAATTTCGGTAAAGGAGGATTTTGTGCAGACTAGAAAGGTACCTTAAGGCATTTATTCAAGACCATGTGGCCGGTGATTGTGATCAGTCCTGTTCTCTCTGGAGGTGTTGGTTGCACTTTGACAGGGCTTGTCAGTTGTGAAGAGATACTTATCAAAAGCATAAAAGTTGATCCCGTTTTGTTTAGAATTTCTAGAATGTTCGGATTTCTAGAATGTTCTAACACTTCGTGGAGACCCTGAACTTTGGCGGTGTGGAGCTGTATTTCACAAATTTTCTGGATCTAGAGGCAGGATATTGACTAATTTTGGGAGCTTTAGAGTCCGCCACATCAGTCTAACCCCCTCCCCCCTTCCCGCCCCGAGCCACCTCTTCCTGGCTCTCTGCACAGCGGCCTCTTTGACATCTCTTGATTTCTCTTCTCCACCGCTTTGGCTTGCTGTGGCCCCGGTTCTATGAGACCTCATACCTTCGGTGTCCATCAGTATCCCGGCTACAGCTTCTGGGTCTGCTAATTCGAACTCTTGATACAGAGATCTGATGCCTGGTTCCATATGGCCACATCTGTTCTAATCATGTCTGTCTGGAGGCAGAGTCACCCAACATAAAGGTAGTCACTTAAGCCGATCTCTTTACTGCTTCCAAAAAAAAAAAAAAAAAAAGCAGAACGGATGCCCTGCCAGGAATCCCAAGTCAGCGTGCGAGTATTTATTTATTTATTTATCCTGCCTTCAACTCATTCACTTGTTCATTCATTCATTCATTCATTCAACCAAAATGTCATCAGTGTCTACTTTTTGCCGGGTGCTACCTGAGCTCAACACTATGCTTACAAAATAAGCAAAGGCCCTGCCATCTGGAAGCTCCCAGTCTAGCAAACACATCAGGGCACATACTCAACTAAGCTTGAAGAGCAGGAGAAGGCAAAGAGAGTGACTTTAGCACAGGACTCCAGCAAAATGTGGTAGAGAGATGACATTTCACACATACCCAAAGGCTGGAGGGTATGAAACATTGAGGTACGTGCAGGCTGTTTGGGGAGAAAACGCATGCGTGGCTGGAGAGATCGCCAAGGTTCAAAGCAGGAGGGTCTCACATGCCTCGTTAAGTAGCACAAACTTTAGCCTGCTGGTCAGTAGTTTCTACTTGGAGGATCCCAGACCCCTCCTCTGGGGGATCAGGAAAATGTCCCAGGAGATCAAGTCATTGAAGTTATTACGGGATTTATTTAAATTTTGATTAGGGGCGCCTGGGTGGCGCAGTCGGTTGGACGTCCGACTTCAGCCAGGTCACGATCTCGCGGTCCGGGAGTTCGAGCCCCGCGTCAGGCTCTGGGCTGATGGCTCAGAGCCTGGAGCCTGTTTCCGATTCTGTGTCTCCCTCTCTCTCTGCCCCTCCCCCGTTCATGCTCTGTCTCTGTCCCAAAAATAAATAAATGTTGAAAAAAAAATTTTTTTTAAATAAAGTTTGATTAAAAAAAAAACGAAACAATCAGCAAATGAGGCCTTGCTTTTATTCCCTTAAAACAAAAAAGCCTGGGAATGTGCATGGCAGTTGGTGGAGGTCAATGACCATGCTTACTGTTATCAGTAGGTTTTAAAATTACTTGGGTTTTTAGGGGCGCCTGGGTGGTGCAGTCAGTTGAGCATCTTTGGCTCAGGTCATGATCTCACGGCTTGTGAGTTCGAGCCCCGCGTCGGGCTCTGTGCTAACAGCTCAGCGCCTGGAGCCTGCTTTGGATTCTGTGTCTCCCTCTCTCCCCTCCCCCTCTCGAGTTCTGTCTCTCTCTCTCTCTGTCTCTCTCAAAAATAAATAAACGTTAAAAAATTTAAAAAAATAAAATTACTTGGGTTTTTTCGTCATATAAAATTTGTGGATTATTGGTTTGAGGAGGAATCGTAAGGAACAAAGGTGTCACACACAGCTGATTAGTGAGTAGTAAAGCAGAGCGAACATAATTCTCAAAAATTACCCCCAGATGATCACCACCCTATCAGTGAACAGTACTGCTCTGATAAAAATCCTTCTGCATCACACCAAGGACTCCAAAGTGCAATGTGGAAACAGAAGACACCGCTGTTTGTATCCTAGCTTTACACTCAATAATAATGATCCCTGACACACTACTTCATTTGTGTAATGATTGTAAGCAATGGCCTGAAACCTTTCCTTCTCTCATGTGTCCGAGGCAAAATGGGAAAAATTATTTTTTAAAGAAATAAACATTATAATTTTTAAGGCAAAATGTAAGAGCTCCAAACCGCAGGTCATTAAAAGACTTTTATGTTGATTGCGAAGCTGTGACAAGTAGTTCCATTTCAGTCTGCAATATAATATATATTTTTACCCAAATCAACCAAAATACAATACATCACTTAATAATATATATCGATCAACAAATAATGTATTTCGTTACATAATTAATTTACAGCACCCTGAGGGCATGAATCATATTAATGGGGGGAAAACAAAACTTGCCTTTTTATACTACTGATACGATTTAATTTTTATATTAGAAAGAAATTATAATCTTTACAAATATGCTTATATATACAATGAAATTGCTTACTTGAGATACTTGAGGTAATTTTTATCACATTCTATAAAAAAAAAATCCACAAATGGTTAAAAGTAGAGTAAAATCTTGGTCTGGGATCATAATTTGGTCCAGAAACATGCTTCTAATCCAAAGCACTTGCATATCAAAGCGACTTTCAAGAACCGTTGGCTCCGTTGTGATCATGTGATTTTTGGCATCACGTGCTACTCGGATCGCAAGACATTGTGCGTTTGTCCAAGTTAAAATGTATTAGAAATGTTAGCTCATCTTATGGAACACTCGCAGAACAAGTTACTCACAATCCAAGGTTTTACTGTGTTCTTTTAAGGGGCTTCGTACGTTGTACCCTTGTAATGAAAAGCATCCTGGCAAATGTCCAAAACCGGAGATGCTAATGAGGTTGATGGGAAGCCAAAGGAAATTTGAAACAAGAGAAGGACTTGCCCTAGGAAGGACCATGGGGTCCCCTCCTGGTGCTCACGCCCTCAGCTCTGTTCAAAGGCAGATTCCAAAGCATGTGGTTCGAGAAATTTACTGGAGGAAGGTTTGCTATTAGAAAATATGCCTGGGGCGCTGGGTGGCTCAGCGGGTTAAGTGTCCGGCTCTTGGTTTCAGCTCAGGTCAGGATGTCAGGGTTCTTGAGATCAAGGCCGCAAGTCGGGCTTTGCACTGACAGCACAGAGCCTGTTTGGGATTCTCACTCTCCCTCTCTCTCTCTGTTCCCTCCGCCCTTGTGCTCTCTCCCTCTCTCAAAATAAATAAATACTCTTTCAAAATACAAACAAACAAAAATGTCTCTGACCTCCTGCTTTGAAATAGATTGAAATGACACAATTCTGTGCACAAAGTATCCAAGTAACTTTTGTCTGGGTCAAAGAAACCAGCAAAAAAAAAAAAACCCAAAAAACCCAGAAACCAAAAAACAAAAAAAATGTCTGGAGTTCGTGCTGTTCACATACAGCACTGGGTTTAATGCCCCACAGAGGATGTCTTTTACTGGGGGGGACATTGCAATGGTACCATCAGAAGGAAGTCGCTGCATTATCAGGGCCAGAGAAACCGCAGCACGGCCAGAAGCTGGTGCCTTAAAATGTGGGATCAGAAATGGTGAGGCCAACAGGTCAGGACATGAATACCGATGAAACCATACATACAGCTCCCAAGATGGGGGTACACCGTACCACACATGGCCACATGGGAAACATCAGGGCCAGGCAGGCAGGCAGGAGGCAGAGGGAGCAGGAAGCAACTGGACGCAAGAGCCTTTACTGTGGTTTCTGCAGGAAGGCATGGGCAAGACAGGTTTAGAATTGGCTTCTTCGAGTCATTTCAGCAGACTCTGGAGGGTAGGGCATGTGTCTAGGTGCCTGGAACCTGGCCCTGGTGTGATTTGAGCAGGGGTAGAGTGCCCTGGAACGTGGGCCCAGGAAAGGAGGTGGAGTTCTGGATGGGCTGGTCCGCACAGGAAAGAAACACGCGCTGGTGAGCCCTTTGCCGACTCTAGGAATTGGTTAAACCCTGGGACTGGGAGGGGCAGTCCCTCGAGGGTCAGCAACGCCTCAAAATATCAAAGCATCAGAAATACAGAACACAAAGAAGGCACGAGTAATACAAGTGGTCATTATAAAGCCACTGACTAAATGGCAAGTCTGGTGGCTTGGAACTAACTACGGTGGCACAGAAAGTGGAGAGGCAGAGGCTCTAACGTCTACCTGTGACTGACCGTGGCGCATCCCCGGGCCTCAGCGCAATCCACCAATTGCTCTACCTTTTTCTCAGAGGCATATTAATGTGCGTGACTGTGTCGGAAAACTCTACTTTCCTTAATAACACGAAATCCAGAATTTCTTTGTCAAGTATCGGAAGAGATTGCGCGAGTCAGAGAGGAGCCTGGGCCAAATCCTGGTTCCCTCTCCGGGATTCACATTCCCTTAGGTGTTTTTGGCTAAAACTTCTGGTACTGCCCTGTGAGCTTCAGAGTGGTTTTTCATCCTTTAGCTCCTGTGTACTCCCTCTCGTAGTTGACTGCACAGCGTGATGTTCAAAAAGACTTCTTGAGGTGAGGACAGAGCAAAAGAGAAAAAAAAAAAAAGGCAGTATCTTAGCTTATAAAATGACGATCACTCATCCTTAGCCTGTGATGCACCTAAGGGATCCCCTTCTGTCCAAAGTCCACACCGTGCCCAGTGATGGTAATCACCTTTGACCAATACAACCCAGGAGTGAACTCTTAGACACTCAAGTTTCTTGAAGTAAAGACCAAGAAAAGGAGCCTACATTGCCTCCCCCATCTGTCTCCATCCTGGTCTCCCAATCCCTGTTTCCTGTTGAGGGAATTCAGTCTTCATCTGGATGAATGACCTCACCCGTAAGAAGATTCCTCACCCACAGGACTTCGCCTCATTCCCTGTGAGTCTCAGCAGAACAAATATTTCTATGTAGCACCAAAACCCAGAATTCTAAGGTGGCCTTCCAAACGTCTACCCTCCTAGTGTATCTACCCCATATGATCCCTGTGGCTTGGGACTATGATGAGACGGGCACCCCATGATCAGGTGATGTTATTTGGCACAGTTGGCCTAAAGAGTGGGAGAATATCCTCATTGGGCCTGATGTGATCAGCTGAACCCTTGAGATATTTGAAGTGTGAGAGGAGTTTGACATAGGTACAAGTCCCCATTGCTTGTTTGGAAGATAGAAGGGGTCAGATGGCGAGGATTGTGAACAGCCTATAGGAGTAGAGAGCGGCTCCCAGTTGAGAGTGATGAAACTGGGAATTCAGCCCTACGGCTGCAAGGAACTGGACGCGAAGTTGGAGGAAGTCGTGAACTCCAGCAGAGAATACATCATGGTTGACACCTTGATTTTAGCCTTGTGAGACCCTGAGCAGTGCACCCATTAACTATGCCTGGATTTTTGACCTAAAGAGTGTGAGATGATAAATGGGTGCTGTTTTAAGCCACTAAGTTTGTGGTAACTGATTATGCAGCAGTAGAAAACTAATACCAACACTAACCTTCTTGAGAGGCGCACATCTAATCAGGGTATGGTGTCCACACGGTCTGTTGCAGAAGAACTAATAGTAGCAGGCTCTGTCGCAAAATGGCTCAATGTGCTCTGGGGTCTGTCATGAAAATAACAGCTAGAAAATGCTATTCACAATACAAAACTCACTGCTTCTTAGTCCAGATTTGCTTAGGTGGGTTTCAGAAGAGGTAAATCACCTGAGTGAGCATCAATCAGCAAGCACTATTATTTCCAAGGAAAGGCCCAAAAAGTTGATAGAGTGCCAAGAACATCATGGAGTGAATCATTCGTGGAAACTATCCTCCAGACTGGCCAGATTTCTCATGACCCTCTAGATGGTGAACAGAAGCAGTTTGCCCTGTGAAATTACTCATCAGTTGATGCCTCAAGTCTACTTCTTTCCACTGATGAAACTAACAAAATATTCTGGGTGCTGCTGTCTGCTTTTAATCCTTGCTCAAATTTACTAGAAGGCCTTCCCAGGAACCTAAGAGTCAAGTTCCTGATGCTATAATTGAGGTCAAAGGCTCTGTGTCATATAAAAGCCACAGAGTGAATGGAACCATGTGGCATCACCACATTGACCAGTGGCGAAGAGGGTCCTCCTAGGTGGACGTGAAAATAGAAAAAATAGTTCCCAGTCTTTCTGGGCCAACCTGTATTGGCCTGGTGATGTCTGCATGGATGATTTAGACATACCCAGATATTTTACGCCCCGTGGCAAGGATGGGATAGTTTGTGGGTTCTTGAAGTTCCCAGTGTTAGCTAAAATTCCAGCTCATTGAAACCACTATTTTAGAGAGCCATATGGCATTGGTTTTTAGCCAGACCTCCTGAGGATAAACAAAA
The DNA here is from genome assembly GCF_027475565.1 of Acinonyx jubatus. Lineage (NCBI taxonomy): Eukaryota > Metazoa > Chordata > Mammalia > Carnivora > Felidae > Acinonyx > Acinonyx jubatus. The sequence continues at coordinate 65,926,528 of NC_069391.1, forward strand.
TGAATGAAGCACACATTTTTTTTTTCTGATTACCAAAACTGCTGACACGAAATCATCCAATGTACCCATATTTACAGTTGCAAAGAAGAGATCTCAGGACTGGTGAAGAGATTCTTAGTTAAAAGGGGAAAGGTACCCAAAAAAGGCAGCGGGGTGGGGGGGAGGGTAGGTATCCTGTGTGGCATCTGTTTGAGTTCAGATATTCTGCATGATTTACATCAGCACTAACTTATCTCTGGGGTCAAACTGCAGAGAAAATGCGATCTTCTTCGAGTTTCCTGTCCTCTCTGACCTTTTCTTTCTCGCCTAGGAAACAGAGATAATTCCTGCCCTAGAGGACTGAATGAACTAATGTAAGTAAAGAATATGGCACAATCCCTGCTACATATTAAAGAATAAATGAGACTGATTATCACCATCATCATCATCACCATCATCACCATCATCAGTATCATCTCCATTATTACCAACATCATCATTCATTCAACAAAGAACATTTTGTTGAAGGCTTGATACTCTATAGACTGCTTTATTTCATCTAGCTTCAACGTCACCTTAAATGCATCTTTATTTATATACTTAAATATGTTAAGCCACCAAGAGAAAAGGCATAGTCAACCTGGTAAAGTCCTCATAGCCGTGGTTATTTCTTGTCTTGGACTCCCCAGCCTCTAGAACTGTGAGAAATAAATTTCTGTTGTTTATATGGCACTGGTGTACGATATTTTTGCTACAGCAACCTGACTGGACCAAGATAGTCATAAAATACACTCCTTTCGGGGCGCCTGGGTGGCGCAGTCGGTTAAGCGTCCGACTTCAGCCAGGTCACGATCTCGCGGTCCGGGAGTTCGAGCCCCGCGTGGGGCTCTGGGCTGACGGCTCCGAGCCTGGAGCCTGTTTCCGATTCTGTGTCTCCCTCTCTCTCTGCCCCTCCCCCGTTCATGCTCTGTCTCTCTCTGTCCCAAAAATAAATAAACGTTGAAAAAAAAAATACACTCCTTTCTACTAAAAGTAAGTAAATATCTCTCTCCCAGGGCAAGCATATCCCCAGAATCCTTATCTAAGCTCCCGAGGTTTAAGGAAATGATATTCATAAGGCATTGCTTCTCCATCATTCCTGAGTGTAGCTATTCTGTAAGGAAGGTTTTGGTCCCCTGCATCCATATCCACCTCTGCCTCTACCTCGGTGTCAACATTCAGTACAAAATTATGGGGGGGGGGGGGGCTGTATCCATGGAGACAAGACAGCAAACCTTTCTTCACTATAGAATCTTTTCTTAAAATCTAGTGGATGTCAATTGACCTCTGTATAGCTTTTCCCTAACTTTGAAGATACCTGTTTTCTTGCTTTTTGTTTGTTTGCTTGCTTGTGTTGGAGGAGTATTTTTGTTTTTGCTCTACCGCATGCTTTAAATGAATCCCATCCGACATAATTAAATAAAGATATCCAACAAATGGGAGTAAAGAAGATAGGAGAAGCTGAAGGTAAAATAGGGATAGAAGGTTAGCAACGTGTGACACTCGAGTGTGCCTCACCATTATGTTTCCCCGTGTGTAAAATGGCTTTTTACCTACCAGAGGCAGTTGCTGATAACAGTTGCTATATCTTCCCAGCGTCTGGCAGGCAGTGAACACTCAAAAACCGTAACACCTGTTAACCACACTGTTGTGCACCGTGCTTTCTTCACAGTGACAGTATACATAGAAAATCTCCTTATTCTTTTTAGTGGTTATATAATGTCCTCCCTCGTATGTGGATGGATTGTAACTGAATTCATGAATCCTCTTCTGATGGATATTTATATCGTTTCCAGTGTTTTACGTTACAAACCATGCTACTAAAAATATCATTCAGACACAGCATTTCAGCAAGCTGTTTTAATTTTTAAGAAATGTGAACAATATGAGTATTTCATCCCTGGTAAAAATTAATCTTCCCCAAATTACATTTTGTTATAAGGTATTAAATACTTCAAGCCAGGCATTCTTACTTGAAGATGTATTTTATCCCCAAATACTGGGAAACCACTGTCGATTTTAGGAGGAGTGAGGGAAGAAAATACTCTTCTCTCAATGGCATCCTTAATATGCACACTAATCCTTCCAGGCCTGCACACTCCATAGTTATTTCCTAGCTAAGTCATCTCCTGCCTCTCGGACTCCCCAGTGTTTTCTTTCTTCACCAACTGTCCTCCTGGGTTTTTGTCCACTTATATGTGTTACACAAGCATTCCTTGACAAAGCAGAAAAAAAAAACTTTAAAAAAGTTTACAATATTATTTGCCTTAATAATTAACATTGTATGTAGGCGATCAGGATTTTCTTCACAATCTGTCAATGGAACGCATGTAAATTATGATCATCAAAATCCTTCATGAACTATCCACTTGATCAGCATCTCACAATTACACACGTGAATGCAAACATGCATGAAGACATGTAAGTGAGCATTTGCCCACTGGACTGTTGTCTAGATAGATAATTAGAACAAACGATGCCGTGTCGTCAACAAGTATTTGTAGAAAACTTACGTGCGTTCACTACTCTCTTCCCATATCTTGCTTACTCTTGGCTACTTTGGGGATATATAAAGTTATGTGAGTCTAATTTAACTTCTGGCAATGTTCTGCAGAGGGGCAGAAAATTCTGATATTTGCACCCAAATTCAAACTAATTTTCTCCTAGTATGAGCAGATCAGTCATTAATTGGGCCAGCCTGTATTAGCACAACTTGTAGAGGACTTGTAGGGCTGTGAGGCTGACAGGGGCTTCAGGATGACCCTGTTCAAACTTCCATCTCACTAATGAGAAAACTAAGCCGTGGAACAAATTCCTTTCCCAGGATAAGAAAAAAACACTAAGATGAGAATTCCAACTTTCTGACTTCCAGTTCAGCGTCTTTTCTTTTTTTAAAATCTAATTGACCATCTTGTTACTTTGGCTGCTTTTACTTTCCTAGAGTTAGTCAGTTTCTGTATTATTTCCAATAATGTGTGTATGGTATGTGTTTCTGCATAGCTTTTGAGAAACATTTAATCTCTGAATGGTACTTTAATATCACCTGTCCCATAATGTTTTTTTTTTCATTCCTATAATTATCAGTAGTATTTTTCTTTCTTGTAGCCATACTGTTCCCTCAGTGACCTCCCCAACAAAATGTAAATGTAACAGGTAAATTACTGAGCTGTCAGTGTGTGTGTGTATATGCACGCACACATGTTTGTTTTCCCATCTCAGTATCATTCCTCTTCTTTTCCAAGAAGGTCCTCTGACTCCTTTGTTCACAGGCGAAGATGGAGAAGCATAGACAAGATGATGGGGGAGAGAGGTTCCCCAAAAGGGAAAGAGATGGAGGCGATGAAGCTCCCTGGTCCATGGACCCTGTTGTGGGGATGAGGCAGACAGTGGAAAGATGCTTGTGGTCTTCTGAGGGTAGACAGACCCTCTGCTCATTTGCTACCCAAAGAAGAACCAAAGATGCTAGACTTCAGGACCCCTTATTGTCTTGGCCAATGGTACCTCAGTTTTAACCAGAAGCCCAAATACCAGAGCTCCTTCTTCCTAGGATTTAGCTCTGCTTGAAACGTATGGGATGCTTGCCTAATGGCACAGGGTATCTGGGGGAAGGCCTTTTGTTAATTATTCCTGTATGACAAACCACCCTATGACTTAGTGGCTTGACATAACAAAAAAATCTCATTTTGTTCATGACTCTGCAATTCAGGTTTGGTTTCCTTTCTATTCCTTCCAAGTTCAGCCGGAGCAGCTTGGCTTAGGGCTGGAGAATCTACTTTCAAGATGGTTCACTACCATGGCTAACGAGCTGGTTCTGTTATGGGCTGGGAGCCCTGGTGGCTGTGGGCTAAGATCTCAGATCTTTAGATCCTCTCCACACGGGCCTTTCCACGGGCTGTTTGGGCTTCCTCTCACACATGGTGGCTGGTATCCAAGGGCAAGTGTCACAAGAGACCTGGGAAAACTTAACCTCAGAAGTCACATGGTATAACTTTTTCCTCCTCAGTTTCAGATGGAGGGACGACAACCTCATTGCTTGAAGGATTTTCAAAGCTACCCTGTAAGTATAGCATGTAGTATGAGAGGTGGTCTCTATTTTCAGAAGACACAGTCTGCCACACTCCCATGTGACTCAGATTAAATTTTGTACCAGCCCAGCATGGGGGAGGGGTGTTGAACTAGAAATGGTCAAGGTAATCTCATCTTACACTTTCCATTGTGTACAGGAAGATTCCTATCACCTCAATGCGTACCAAGGTCATATTTTTATGCTAATTGTCAGGAGAATTATGCATAATGCTGTATAGAAAATATTTCTGAGACTCTTTCCCTTCATTATATATTTCTTTCCCACTGACCCTATCTGTCCTGCAGATTCTCATCAAAGTGGCTATTTGTCTTTGATCAGATAACTCAGAGGTTCACATTATCTAACTATAAACTGTACAACACAGTCTTTCTCTACTTTAACTTGCAGTCTGAGTTTTTTTTCTCTGTAAAATAGTTTATTGAATTCAAAGTAATATGGAAAGAATTATTTAAAGATATTTTCTGAAAAATAAACAAGATCTTTAGGAATATATATATATATATTCTTATATATATCTTATACACATAAAGTATTGTATCCTAAACATAGAGAGATAGTGCTTTGTGTGTGTGTGTGTGTGTGTGTGTGTGTGTGTGTGTGTGTGCTTTATTTATAAATTTTATTTATGGCAATTCTTTGACCAATTAAGTCAAACAGGGTCTATAGTGAGATTGTCAGGTAATAGTGACTAAAGGTTATCAACAAAAGAGTTGAATTCCAGTGTGAAAGCAGCGCTTGATCTTTCACAGGTAAATGTACCAGTCTTCTTTCCTTCCTTCCTTCCTCCCTCCCTCCCTCCCTCCCTCACTCCCTCTCTTAAATTGAAGTGTAGTCAACATGCAATGTTATATTAGTTTCAGGTGTACAATATGTGATTCAACAATTTTGTACGTTACTCAGTGCTCAGCAAAATAACTGTACTCTTGATCCCCTTCACCTATTTCACCCATTCTTCCACCCACCTCCCCTCTGGCAATCACCAGTCTGTTCTCTGTAGTTAAGAGTCTGTTTTCTTGTTTTTGCCTTTGTTGATTTGTTTTGTTTCTTTTTTTTTTATTTGTTTTAATGTTTATTTATTTTTGAGAGACAGAGAAACAGACGGGGCATGAGCGGGGAAGGGGCAGAGAGAGAGAGAGAGAGAGAGAGGGAGACACAGAATCCGAAGCAGGCTCCAGGCTCTGAACTGTCAGCACAGAGCCTGACGCAGGGCTTGAACTCACGAACTGTGAGGTCATGACCTGAGCCGAAGTCAGACGCTTAACCGTCTGAGCCACCCAGGTGCCCCCATTCGTTTTGTTTCTTAAATTACACATATGAGTGAAATTGTATATTTATTTCACACTGCATTATATCCACTCTAGGTATAATGCCGTGTTGTTGCAAATGTCAAGACCTCATTCTTTTCACGGCTGGGTAATAGTTCATTTCATACATATACCACATCTTTTTTTTTTTTTTTTACTTTACTTAAAAAGGAGGCTCCACTCTGGGCGTGGAGTCTCCAATATGGGGCTTGAACTCTCAATCCTGAGATTAAGACGTGAGCTGAGATCAAGAGTCAGACGCTTAACCAACGGAGCCACCAAGGAGCCATCAAGCCATCTCCTTGATCCATTCCTCTGTGGACACTTGGGATGTTTCCGTACCTTGGCTAACATAAACAATGCTGCAATAGGAGGAAGATGGTGGCGTAGGAGGATGCTGGGCTCACCGTGTCCTGCTGATCACTTAGATTCCACCTACACCTGCCTAAATAACCCAGAAAACCACCCGAAGACTAGCAGAACGGAGTCTCCGAGCCAAGCGCAGACGAGGGGCCCACGGAAGAGGGTAGGAAGGGCAGAGAGGCTGTGTGCGCTCCACGGACTGGCGGGAGGGAGCCGGGGCGGAGGGGCGGCCCGCCGGCCAAGCAGAGCCCCCGAGTCTGGCTGGCAAAAGCGGAGGGGCCAGACGGAGTGTGTTCTGAGGGCGAGCAGGACTTAACATCTGGAAGGTTATAAGCTAACAGCTCTGCTGGGAGAGCGGGAGGGCTGGAGGACAACGGGAGGGAGAGTTGTTGAGCCCCGGAGGACAGAGCTCAGCTTGGCAGGGAACAAAGGCACTTGCCAGCGCCATCTCCCTCGCCCATCCCCCAGCCAAAATCCCAAAGGGAACCAGTTCCTGCCAGGGAACTTGCTGGCAGCGCGCAAACACCCAACGCTGTGCTTCTGGGGATCCATCCCTCCGGCGGGTCTGACTCCCTCCTGGTGCCGCAGGGCCCCTCCCGAAGTTGATCTCCGAAGGAAAAGTGAGCTGAGCCTGCCCCTCCCGCCCTGTGCACCTTGCCGATCCACCCCAGCTAATACGCCAGATCCCCAGCACCACAAGCCTGGTGGTGTGCAAGTAGCCCAGACGGGCCACGCCACCCCACAGTGAATCCCACCCCTGGGAGAGGGGAAGAGAAGGCACACACCAGTCTGACTGTGGCCCCGCCCACCAACTCCAGTTATACACCACAGCACAGGGGAAGTGCCCTGCAGGTCCTCACCACGCCAGGGACTATCCAAAATGACCAAACGGAAGAATTCCCCTCAGGAAAACGTCCAGGAAATAATGACAGCTAACGAACTGATCAAAAACGATTTAAACAATATAACAGAAAGTGAATTTAGAATAATAGTCATTAAATTAATCGCTGGGCTTGAAAACAGTATAAAGGACAGGAGAGAATCTCTTGCTACAGAGATCAAGGGACTAAGGAACAGCCAGGAGGAGTTAAAAAATGCTACAAATGAACTGCAAAATAAAATGGAGACGACCATGGCTCGGATTGAAGAGGCAGAGGAGAGAATAAGTGAACTAGAAGATAAAATTATGGAAAAAGAAGAAGCTGAGAAAAAGAGAGATAAAAAAATACAGGAGCATGAGGGGAAAATTAGAGAACTAAGTGATGCACTAAAGAGAAATAATCTACGCATAATTGGTATCCCAGAGGAGGAAGAGAGAGGGAAAGGTGCTGAAGGTGTACTTGAAGAAATAATAGCTGAGAACTTCCCTGAACCGGGGAAAGAAAAAGCATTGAAATCCAAGAGGCACAGAGAACTCCCTTCAGATGTAACTTGAATCGATCTTCTGCATGACATATCATAGTGAAACTGGCAAAATACAAGGATAAAGAGAAAATTCTGAAAGCAGCGAGGGATAAACGTGCCCTCACATATAAAGGGAGACCTATAAGACTCGTGACCGATCTCTCTACTGAAACTTGGCAGGCCAGAAAGGAATGGCAGAGATCTTCAATGTGGTGAACAGAAAAAATATGCAGCCGAGAATCCTTTATCCAGCAAGTCTGTCATTTAGAATAGAAGGAGAGATAAAGGTCTTCCCAAACAAACAAAAACTGAAGGAACTCATCACCACTAAACCAGCCCTACAAGAGATCCTAAGGGGGACCCTGTGAGACAAAGTACCAGAGACATCGCTACAAGCATGAAACCTATGGACATCACAATGACTCTAAACCCATATCTTTCTATAATAACACTGAATATAAATGGACTAGATGTGCCAACCAGAAGACATAGGGTATCAGAATGGATAAAAAAACAAGACCCATCTATTTGCTGTCTACAAGAGACTCATTTTAGACCTGAGGACACCTTCAGATTCAGAGTGAGGGAATGGAGAGCTATTTATCATGCCACCGGAAGTCAAAAGAAAGCTGGAGTAGCCATACTTATATCAGACAAACTAGACTTTAAATTAAAGGCTGTAACAAGAGATGAAGAAGGGCATTATATAATAATCACAGGGTCTATCCATCAGGAAGAGCTAACAATTATAAATGTTTATGCGCTGAATACAGGAGCCCCCAAATATATAAAACATTTACTCACAAACATAAGCAACCTTATTGATAAGAATGTGGTAATTGCAGGGGACTTTAACACTCCACTTACAGAAATGGATAGATCATCTAGACACACAGTCAGTAAAGAAACAACGGCCCTGAATGATACATTGGATCAGATGGACTTGACAGATATATTTAGAACTCTGCATCCCAAAGCAACAGAATATACTTTCTTCTCGAGTGCACATGGAACATTCTCCAAGATAGATCACATACTGCGTCACAAAACAGCCCTTCATAAGTATACAAGAATTGAAATCATACCATGCATACTTACAGACCACAGTGCTATGAAGCTTGAAATTAACCACAGGAAAACGTCTGGAAAACCTCCAAAAGCATGGAGGTTAAAGAACACCCTACTAACAAATGAGTGGGTCAACCAGGCAATTAGAGAAGAAATTAAAAAATATATGGAAACAAACGAAAATGAAAGTACAACAATCCAAACACTTTGGGATGCAGTGAAGGCAGTCCTGAGAGGAAAATGCATTGCAATCCAGGCCTATCTCAAGAAACAAGAAAAATCCCAAATACAAAATCTAACAGCACACCTAAAGGAAATAGAAGCAGAACAGCAAAGGCAACCTAAACCCAGCAGAAAGAGAGAAATAATAAAGATCCAGGCCTATCTCAAGAAACAAGAAAAATCCCAAATACAAAATCTAACAGCACACCTAAAGGAAATAGAAGCAGAACAGCAAAGGCAACCTAAACCCAGCAGAAAGAGAGAAATAATAAAGATCAGAGCAGAAATAAACAATATAGAATCTAAAAAAACTGTAGAGCAGATCAACGAAACCAAGAGTTGGTTTTTTGAAAAAATAAACAAAATTGATAAACCTCTAGCCAGGCTTCTCAAAAAGAAAAGGGAGATGACCCAAATAGATAAAATCGTGAATGAAAATGGAATTATTACAACCAATCCCTCAGAGATACAAGCAATTATCAGGGAATACTATGAAAAATTATATGCCAACAAACTGGACAACCTGTAAGAAATGGACAAATTCCTAAACACCCACACGCTTCCAAAACTCAATCAGGAGGAAATAGAAAGCTTGAACACACCCATAACCAGTGAAGAAATTGAATCAGTCGTCAAAAATCTCCCAACATATAAGAGTCCAGGACCAGATGGCTTCCCAGGGGAGTTCTACCAGACGTTTAAAGCAGAGATAATAGCTATCCTTCTCAAGCTTTTCTAAAAAATAGAAAGGGAAGGAAAACTTCCAGACTCATTCTATGAAGCCAGTATTACTTTGATTCCTAAACCAGACAGAGACCCAGTAAAAAAAAGAGAACTACAGGCCAATATCCCTGATGAATATGGATGCAAAAATTCTCAATAAGATACTAGCAAATCGAATTCAACAGCACGTAAATAATGCTGCAATAAACATGGGGGTGCGTATATCTTTTTGATTTAGTGTTTTCATTTTCTTTGAGTAAATACCCAGTAGTGGAATTCCTGGATCATATAATATTTCTGTCTTTAACTTTTTGAGGAAACTCCATACTGTTTTCCACAGTGACTGCACCAGTTTACAAAACTTGTAGTCTGAAGTATAACATTATTTTTATTTCTAAAGCTAGGCACATCTTTAGGTCAACTTAAAGATGCCTGCAGAATTAACTGAGTATAAATCTTCCCCTAGCCAACAACCGCTGACATACTTATAAAGACAAAAATTCTTAAATTCATTCACAGTAAGCCATCTCAGGCAAAACTCACAAAAATGGTGAGCGGTGGTCCTTTACTTTATTTAAAGGATTTGGAACAAATCTTTGGAGGACGATCCTGTGGGAAAAATGATTTGCAATAGGGAAAGATTTTTCCTTTGTCCCCCAGAATTCAAAACCAACCAACCACAAGCCCTCCCTGTAATGTCTCCAGTGGCTTTTCTCCCCTTTCCTCAGGGTCTCCTTTTCAAACGCGGATGCAGGGGACTAGAGAGATCTGTCAGAAAAGCCCCTAACACCTCACTGGAGAAGGAAGGCTGTACCACGCTGGGGTGAGGGGCGTGGTGGGGTGAGGTGAGAGTCGGGGGCAGGCGGACAACCTCCACACCTGTCCTCTTGGCAAAATCCTAATGGCTGATCACTTCCTCCAAATGGCATCTGGCTCTAAAGATAACGCCGTGGCTTACCTAACCACTACGATTGATCTTGCATTTAGATAAAGATGTAATCACACTTTGTAAGTAATCAACAGCCTTCTTTTTCTGACTTGAATGGAAACAGAGAATATCTGCTAGGCTTCGGTAAGAATACTTAAGATGCTGCTTTAACTTCACGCTGGGGCCCATCTCACAGGATGAATAATTCCAGTAGCCGGTTACCCTCAGAGGCCTGGTTCATTAACACCAGAGCGCTCCTCCCCCCCCCCTTTTTTTTAATGTTTATTTATTTTTGAGACAGAGAGAGACAGAGCATGAATGGGGAAGGGTCAGAGAGAGAGGGAGACACAGAATCCGAAGCAGGCTCCAGGCTCTGAGCTGTCAGCACAGAGCCCCATGCGGGGCTTGAACTCACAGACCGTGAGATCACGACCTGAGCCGAAGTCCAATGCTTAACCGACTGAGCCACCCAGGCGCCCCAACGCTCCTCCCTTTAAAGCATCTTTTAGCTGTAGACAGCACACCATGTGGTCTAACTTCCAGCGTGTGATATGATGGTGATTTCCCAGGATAATTGCTCTGGACAGAGAAGAATTTGAGAGGAAGGGCTTCAATGGATACCTACCCAGCCCATGGCCCTCACTCAAGGAAAGCTGGCCTCCAGCTCTGGATGTTTACCAATCCAGCCACAGCGGAAACGATTCGATGACAAGACAACCCCTTCCAAGCAGCTTATCGGTAGGTCCGAGGTGGCTCTGTCTGGCTGGCATGAAAGATTCAGTTTACAAATCACTGGAGCTGGGGGGCACAAAGGGAGGCGACTTGTATCAAAAACCTGCAGATAGAGTTAGTATTCCAGAGCAGGGAAAGTAGAAAGCATTGAGTCGGCAGGAGTCTTGAGTATCCTGGACGTTCAGGGGGTCAGAAGTTATAGGTGGAGAAAAAGCCCAGGCCTGTGTTTCTTCCACCTTTAATGTGGAAACATCTGGAAATCTTGTTCAAATGCTGATTCTCACTTGATCCTTCTGAGGTGGGACCTGAGATTCTGCATTTCCGATAAGCTTCCAGGTGACACAGAAACAGGTTCACAATCCACACTTGGTAGCAAGGGTGTAGACAAGCAGTAACCCTCAGCTCCAGCTGTGTTCTAGCATCACCTGGGATGCTTGGAAAAATCCAGCCTCTGGGGAAGGGACCTGGGCATCAGCCTCTTAGAGCCCCAGGTGATTACAAAGTGCAGCCGAGATTCAAAATCACTGCCTGACAGGCAAGGGCACCTGGGTGGCTCAGTCCGCTAAGCATCTGACCTCGGCTCAGGTCATGATCTCGTGGCTTGTGAGTTTGAGCCCCGCATTGGGCGCTGTGCTGACAGCACGGAGCCTGCTTCAGTTCGGTTCGTGTCTGCCTCTCTCTCTGCTCCCCAGCTCGAGCTGTCTCTCTGTCTCAAAAACAAATAAAAACATCAAAAATAGTGTTTTTTTAAAAAAACATCACTGCCTGGCAGGGATGTTAGTTAATGGTTGAGCAGTGAATGCTGAATCAGACCCATTTCTGAGTGTCCAGAAAGGAACAGCAGGTGTCTATTTCCAAGGACGTGACTTCTACATTGTATCTTGAACATATGCCTGATTCCAGGAGGCCTGCTTCTGTTTTCGCTGCTTTCAGCCCACTGTACCTCTGTTCCTCACCATATAGAAGCACTCAGAAGGAATGACAGTGATAATGTATCCTTTCCTTCATCCACAACGCGTGCAACTGAACTGCATGAGGGTGTCTGCGTGAGCAGTCTAAAGTCTCGTGCATAGCTGTGTCTGCCTTCATATGGCATTTTACGCACCTTTATAGAACATCCTTTATCTTCTTTCCAGTCACATGAAGGAATGCTTCAAGCATTCTACCCACTTTTTTTTTTCTTTTTTAACGTTCATTTATTTCTGAGAGAGAGACAGAGACAGAGTGTGAGCGGGGGAGGGGCAGAGAGAGACAGAGACGCAGAATCAGAAGCAGGCTCCAGGCTCTGAGCTGTCAGCACAGAGCCCGATGCGGGGCTCGAACCCACGAACCACGAGAAAATGACCTGAACCAAAATTGGAACCTTAACCAACTGAGCCACCCAGGTGCCCCCAAATCTACCCACTTGTAAGTTCCCACCCAGAGTGAAGCTTCCGCATGTCTATTTCCTGACACTTCATAACAGAAGAGAGCATCTCCCACATCCCAAAGGAGGCAGAGCCCAGAAATGCAGCTGGGAAAGCTGTTTGAGAATCCACGATGAAAAATACTCTTTGAAGCATGAATAAGTTTCTCCAAAATAACCAAGTACTTTTGCTGATCTGGGAGACTGGTGCTATGAGAAATTAAAGGAAGTGTAAGATAGTGTCTTTTAAGAGCTAATGTTCTGATTATATAAAAACAAAGGGACCTAAAAGGCCTATTGAGAGAGGAAAAATACTTTTGATTGGGAGGAGGCAGAGAACTCAAGTGATAAGAAATAACTTGAGTCTGATTTTTCAGCACCTACATCCCAGGATGGTTGCACACTCATTAAGATCATAGTCTCTGACATCAGACAGATCAGAGACCAAAGGCTGGGGATTCCACTTATTACCTCAATGAATATAGGCCACATCAGTTTCCACTTGCGTAAATGAGTCTTTCTGTGAAGGCAGTTGGCAGTTGTAAGAACGAACTCACAGTAAGCGGCCGGCCAATGGTAGACAACGGTGCCCGTAGTTACTGACAGCTTTGAAGCAGGGGGGTGATGTCAATAATACCAAGAAACCTGTTTTAAAAGATGAATGTGGCGGCAGTGAAATGCTTTGGAGGAGGCTGTATTGGGAGGGAGGTAGTAAATGAAGAGGCAAATCCGAAAGACCAGGAGGCGCGTGTTGAAGCCAGGAATGAGCCGATCCTGGGAGCACGTGGAAATTGAGACAGATGAGGTGGTAAGTCCTCCCAGAGCGGAGCACTCAAAGATGCTGTTGGGAGGGGCGCCTGGGTGGCGCAGTCGGTTAAACGTCCGACTTCAGCCAGGTCACGATCTCGCGGTCCGTGAGTTCGAGCCCTGCGTCGGGCTCTGGGCTGACGGCTCAGAGCCTGGAGCCTGTTTCCGATTCTGTGTCTCCCTCTCTCTCTGCCCCTCCCCCGTTCATGCTCTGTCTCTCTCTGTCCCAAAAAATAAATAAATGTTGAAAAAAAAATTAAAAAAAAAAAAAGATGCTGTTGGGGTACTCATCCCGGGTGGCCACGAGAATGGACTGTAAAGGCCTGGAGTGAGCCAGAACGTATTCCACTCACCTCCTCAGCACCCCCTACACTCCCCACAATATACTCGGACTAGAAGATACTGGAGAAGTTCCCCTATTCAGGTGCTGCCCTGGAGGCGCACCCATGATATGCACACTGCATTATTTAATCTCAGTGCCCGGGCTACAAAACAAAAGATGCTTTAGTCTACTGGTCACACACCTCCAAGTGTCAGCTAACACGTGAAGATGAGCTTTTCTCTTGCTGCCCTGCAGTAGAAAAAGAAATTTTAAGATCTAAGCAGAAAACAAAACAAAGAGGAGTTCAAAATCAACCATCAGGATGCCCAAAGAGTTAGTTAAGCTTCAGAAAATAACAATTTTACCCATATATTAGTCGCTCTGCAGAGGAACCATCAAGTAACTTTGCCCATGCTGGAAATTCCCCCAAGATCATGGGATTTCAGAGATGGGCGTTTTGGGGGCTGTGCAGCCAAATAGGAAAGTCAAGAATGTTTCTTCTTCCTACACAGCAAATGTCTTTGTAAGAATTCAGTAGTTTCTGCCTCAGAGGAAATGTGTCTTATTATCCATACTTCCCCTTGATATTGGTTTTTCCTGATGTGCTTTGAGAATTTCAGGGCAAAATATAAGAAATAAAAGTTCTTACTATTGTTTGTAAACTTAGTATCTCAACACTCCACTTTGGACTTTTCCACCTGCCTCTACAATAAACAGGCTGTTGACTTTTATTGAGTTTTCTATTTTTTTTCCTCTAATTGCCCAATTGTTTTTTCTCTTTCTCTCTGTATTCTGTATTCCTTCTGTACTGTATATCCTATATATATCCTATATTTCTTTATCATTTTTTCTTTTTCTATATCAACTTTTCTACTTTTCTCCCTTAGCTGTGCTATCATTTTTTCATTTAACCAAAATACTTACAGCATTCATGATTTTCATTAACACAGATTTTTAATGACTTACCGTTGCTTTGCCAGATAATAAAGTGGCAACAGTTGTTTTATAAGAGTGGGTTGGGTTGATGGTTATTATAGCTCATTTATGTAAAATGTGTAAAAAGAGCAGGGACTATGGAAGGAAAATTTACTTTGGTTATTTCTTATTTTAAATGTTATTGAAGTACAGATAGGAGAATGATTGGTTATCCACCTTAATTTGCTACGCGTAGAATATATTTTAAAAATACATTAAGAACAAAGCAATGAGTAACATCCATGGTGGGAAATTTCTCAATGTCTATAGCACTACAAATCCCTACTTGAGCAAACAATTCCCATCTAAGAATGTAGCCTAAGGATATACCTGTGAGTGCTCAAAACGCACTAACCAGTAACCAGGGTGTTCCCACCCACGTGCTGGGTAATGTACAGGCCACAGGGGAAGAGAAGGATCAACTGGGGTCTCTCAAGTGAGATGAGCATGGGTGGTGATTTGCAGTCAGGATCCAGGAGGGGAAGGAAGAGTGGGCATAGGAAGATGGCCAACTTCAAACAGCTGAGAGCCGGTCAGGGAAATTCCAGGTTTTCCTGCAAAGCAGCAGACATCGGGACTAGGACTTTTGTGGAGAAAGGACAAGGAGGCAGTTTCAGCTCATCTAACAAAAACCACTTCTTCCAGTCCCTGTATTGTTTTTAAGTTTATTTATTTATTTTGAGAGAGAGAGAGAGAGAGAGAGAGGTACAAGTGATGGAAGGAAAGAGAGAGAGAGAGAGGGAAAGAGTGAATCCTAAGCAGTCTCCACCCTGACAGCTTGTAGTCTAATTCCTAGACACAGCAAATGATTTGCCTATGGGTGTGCCTTTCATATGCAAACCAACTAATTCAGAGACTGCACCCTAACCACCTCATTTATGGGACTCATGGGCTCTGGGACACCGTCCACCTGCCCTCCTCATCCCAGAGCCAGGTACCAGACAACTCAGGACAGCACCTGAGCCTCAGAGCCTGCTGAAAGTATTCAACCCAGCCAATCCTAAACCTGCTCACGCTGCCAGATCCTTCCTGTGGAAACCACAATTAGAGGCTCTTGTCCTCGTGGTCCCCTCACTCCCTCTGCCTCCTAACCAGCCCGGGTGCTTCCCCGTGT
The DNA here is from genome assembly GCF_027475565.1 of Acinonyx jubatus. Lineage (NCBI taxonomy): Eukaryota > Metazoa > Chordata > Mammalia > Carnivora > Felidae > Acinonyx > Acinonyx jubatus. The sequence goes on from NC_069391.1 coordinate 65,942,000, forward strand.
GGCCCTGTGTGGCATGCCATGCCTCCTCTTTTTAGGGATCCCTGTGTATAGAAACTTCTTCCTTTGTGTCAGTCATTTCTGTGCCTACATATCTTACCAGACCTGATTCGAACAAATTGGGGTCCATTTCAAAACATCCCTGAAAAGAGCTTTCAAATAATGAGAGGTCTTTGGAAATGGAAGGGACCATCATAGATGTAACAGTTGCCCATCCTGTAGAAGAGTATTCAGAAGACAGCAGTCCAGAAAATGCAGTTTGACAGGTTGTGTGTGTGTGTGTGTGTGTATGTTGGGGAAGAAGAGGAAGTCAGTGTCCCAGTTAATTTTTAAGATTCCTCTTGCATGTGTTCTTCTACACAACCAGGCACACCCAGAGTCAGTCCTGGGTGGTTCTACTTATTTCTGTGCACTTCTATTCAGTTTTGTGTGGTGTAATCTGTGCGATGCCTAGTGCACTGCCAGTACTTATAAGATATTCAGCCCCAACAAAATCTGAACATCGGGCTCTCCTACCATGAGAAGCATATAGCGTGTCATTTTGCGAAAGCTCCTAATCTCAATCGTCTGGCACGCTTGCCTCAAAATATGGCGGAGCAGATGGGGTGGAGGTCTTGGTGGGGAAAGGAGGTCAGCATTGACGAAGCAGGTTAACATAACTGGCTTTAAGTTAACTAAGCAGTTAAGTTAACTAGCATGAAGCCACCAGTGTTGGATTCCTCTCTCATCTGGAGCTATTGTGAAGAGCTTCTAACTGTTGGCTACATAAATCACCTTCAAGCTACAGCATGGGGGCTCTGAGTCGAAGCCAGTTGGAAAAGCCAAAGTACAAACAAGAGAAAATGTGACTGGACTGTGGGAGCCGGCAGTAGGATTTGGTGGGGTTTTAGAGCTGAGCCTCACAGGGAGGAGCTCAGAGCAAAATAGGTTAGAAGCCAGACAAATACATTCCTGTGCAGTTTATGAAAAAAACCTTGGGACTTCCTGGGCTGGTGGGTAGGTGCGTGGCTCCTGAGGGCATCAGGTTGGTTCAAAGGGTCAACAAAGGCAAAGCGGACACCTGTCTTAGGTTGGATTCCCCTGGGAACACATTCTGAGTGTGCGGAAGGCTTAGTGGGGCATGCTCTCGGGTTCAACAGCTAGAAGGGGGTGGCGAGGGAAGCAGGATGGGGCAGAGTGAGAAGTTGAACTGTGATGTGGTTACAAACAAAGCCTAAGCTGATCCGTCAGGTAGTTTCAGAACTTGAGAGGCCATTCAGAATCATCCTGAATTAAGGCAAGGAAAGTGAGCTTCCGGACCTTCTCGATGGACTTGGGCAACTTTGGGGAGGCGACCTCACTCTTGCCAAAGGCAGTTCCTAGAGATGAAGCTATGAACGTCAGTAGCCAGCACTCAGGACGACTGCGGATCCTCAATCCCAGAGGGGGATCCCATGAAATAGAACATTGGCACTTGCTATTTTGGGAATTGCAAATTTTCGGCCCAAGTCCTTGCTATCATCTCCAAGTGATGTTAAAAACATTAAGCTCTACTGGACTTGGAAATGAGATGGTCCAAACCTGTCAGTGATGGGTTCTCACGGCTCTTATGAAGCTCTGAAAAATTCACATGTGGCTGGGACATGGAGACGTTATTCGAACGGGTAACGGCTGACCCAGCGAAGCTAAGACACTGGGAAGTGGTTTCAATTAGTAGCAAAAACTGAGAGAGCCGAGGTGGTCACTCGAACTGTGTTCATCGCATACAGTTCATCCTTCCTGGGAATACTTTGCACCATTTCCCAAATCCCTCTGACTCCAAAGCGTGATGATTTAAATCGAGACCCGTGGAAGCAATGCAAAATTGTCACTGGAAGTTTCTCTGGTTGCCTCCTGCCCCATCCTCCCCAGCACATACGCAGACACACACACACACACACACACACACACACACACACACACACAAGTACAGTACTGTTCTACCCTATCCTTAATTTTACAGATCTCCTGCTGAAGTTTCTGACTAATGGTAAGTTATTTGTTCAGAAAGATTTTATGGCTCTCATAAAACGTCAATTACAGTTTTAAAATAACTTGTAGTTTTTCTGTAACATGATGCTGCCATCTTGGTTCCCAGAGGGTGTATTAAATTCAAGTAGCAATAACAAATCATTTAAGCAATAAATAAATAACCTGAGAGAAGCGTTGTTAAGAGTTAATAGTCTCCCATACACTCAATAGAGGGTGAGGCTCCACTCAATTAAAGTGACCCCGGGAGGAGGGGGGCCAGGGGCCAAACTGCACCCAGTTGTTTTGTTGAAGGTATTCAACCCGCACACATTCATTTCCTTCTTTATGTTGTGTCTTTTCAGCAGGGGAGGCTCTCTGCAGTCCCGGGGTCCAGAGAACAATTACGGTACAGTCTCGGAGAACAGAAAGAAAACTGGGGTCATAAATATGTTAAATGGGTGCGTGGGTTTAAGTGGCTTTGTAAACGAAACACGGAAGAAACCTCAGACTAATTAATGAATATGAAACAGTGGGAAAGCTGGAGGGTTTTGGGGGGACAGACTTGTGGGGTGAGGATAGGACATCTGTAGAACTACTTTCCCCCAGGAAGATATACTTATTTATTTTAAAAATCTTTTTTTTCCCCCAAGATCTCAAAGTGTCTTAATGGAGATTATCAGACGTGAGTGAAAAAAGAAATTTTAAAATAAATCCCATTTAAATTGTATTTTCTCCAATCAAGTTAAAATCAGGCCTGAAAGAATAATTTTGCAGAATTTTTAAAAAGTGTTGTCCTTGTATTTTGAGAGAGAAACATCAAAAAGGAGGATTACATACTTTTCATACAGAATAGCTCATTTAAATATATAGACATTTTCCTAGAAAATGGCCTTTGTTAAATAAATTCCATTTGAGTCAAAGCAAATAATAAGATCTTGTAACATGGCATTTCCACGTGTTCTACAACATTTCAGTCTTTCTGTATGGAGAATTTACTATTTTTTTCTCTGCCTCATCCCCCCATTTCATTAGCACAAATATCTCAATGGAAGTTACAGGCTGTCTGAATGTCTCAGATGATCCATTTTGAACCCACAAATGACTTCCTGAGCTTGCTATGTGAGGCAAGCCAGTGTTGGCACTCTGAAAAGATCATTGAACTTGGAGGATGCTCTTGCTGTAAAGGCAAGAGACCAAGGACCAAACAGAGGCCACAGCAGAGATGCCAATGGACAAAGGGGCAGGGGAAAGAAGAAGGGGTAGAGAGACAGAGAGGGAGAGAACAAGACAGAGGGACGGTGGGAAGGAGAGGCAGAGGGAGCGACTCAAGGGGGGATGGGAGAAGTAGACAGACACAAATAAAGCCACAGAGGGACACCAAAATAGCAAGAGAAAACAAGCAAAGCAAAAACAAAAGCAAAATAAAACACCCAGAAGCAATGGAAATATGGCTGGCCCAGACTTCCTTGTTTAGCTGATTAAATGGTTGAGCTGTGAGCAATGGATAAATTGAACAGTTGCTCTGCTTCAGTTGTTAAGATACTAAAATGAGCAGACCACCCTCTTGCTTGAGGGCTCTTTCAGTGGTCTTCGTTGCAACAAAGAGAGCCCTTCGTTAAATCTTGTCTATACTGACTCAAGTCATTTTATCTTCATTGCATTTGAAACTGCAGAATCACTGAATTATGATCCTTAAATGTGCTTCATACATGGCATTTTTTTTCTTCAGCAAGTTGTATTAAACATGTATTATAAGAACGGTATGGTAGAGCATAAAGTTTTCTGCGAAGCACACAGAAATGTGGAAGAAGCTAGAATTGTCCCTAAGCACTTAGGAAGCGTGTTTAGAATGACATGATAAACACGTGTTAAGCTAAACTCTATATAAAGACAAGAACTGAATAGCACAAGAAAAAATACAGGAAATGTTGAGAAAACACACACAAAAAAATGTCTAATGAGGGATACAGATTATGTGTCTTCAGGCCTGTGAGGAGAATTCTTGGGAGTTAGTAGAATCTCTCATAGTTCTGTGCACATGGATGGCTTGCTTTGGGTCTTCAAGGACCTCTGGTTCCCCACTAGGTAGAGAGGAAAAGAAGAGGCCATTTGGAGACATTTGGTTTGTATATTACCCATATTTATTTATTTATTTATTTATTTATTTATTTTATTAAAAAAATTTTTTTAATGTTTATTTATTTTTGACAGAGAGAGAGAGAGAGCATGAATGAGGGAGGGGCAGAGAGAGAGAGAAGGAGACACAGAATCCGAAGCAGGCTCCAGGCTCTGAGCTGTCAGCAGAGAGCCCAGTGTGGGGCTCGAACTCACAGACCGTGAGTTCATGACCTGAGCCGAAGTCGGATGCTCAACCAACTGCACTACCCAGGCCTCCCTGTTGCTTTATTTATAATGACCAGTGGAAAGCACAAATGCAGTTGTGTGATGTCATTTGTACGTTTCCCTAAAATTTCAAGTTATTCTATCACATATTTAAAGAAAAGTTACCTAGCCAATCTGAAGGAAACCTTAAGCAAAATGATAGTAACCCCCAGAATATCTTTCTTTTTTTGTCACTGTTCACACAAACTGTCCAAATCTTCTCCCCTTCATAACACGGTCCTTCTTGTATCCGACTGGAATGATGTCCTTCTTTTCTGAATACTGTGTGGCACTCTGAGCATGATTTGAGAACTCAAAATGTGTGATGGATGGAGAAGAGAAGCAGATCAGTGGGTGTGCGGAGCTGAGACTGAGACCAGGAGATTTCTGCAAAAGAGCACAAGGGAACTTTTTCTGTGCTGGAGGAATTCTACAATTTAGATTGTGGTGATGGCTGCACATTTCAAAACTTTAATAAAATCATTGCATTGTACACTTATTATGGGTGAATTTTATGATGTATAAGTTATACCGCAATAAAACTATTTAAAAAAACCCCAGTATCTATCAGGCCAGGCTTACAGTGGAAAGCAGGTGCAGATTTCAGTATTTGGTTGCAGGCACACTCTTTTTGCCTAGTAAACATTTAAGAACATCCTTCCATCCCACAAAGAGAACGCAGTCTCCCACAGTTTGTGACACTCAAGATCTTCTAGTGTTTATTTCCCAATTCTGATAGAGATGTGACTATAGGGAAATATTTCTTAAATAGGAGGGAGCCAAAACTGTGAGCACATGACCAGTGGAAATCAATGATTCCCTACTGTGGGACTTCGATCAGGGGTGGTGGGGCTGGTGGTGACCAAGAGAGGCATGGCCCCATCTCAAGCAGCCAGCCACCATGCTGCTCTATTGGTTGGAAACATGGGAGAATGCCAGCCCAATGTTGCCAGATTTTCTAATGGTCCAAGAGAATTTTATAATAAAATCTGATTTTTTAAAATGACCATTCGGACTTTTTAAACAAAACACGGTGTGGTCCAAAGCCAATGAGATCAATTCAGTAGCTGGACTGAGAGTTTAAAACCACTGCTTTATGGGCAGAACCTTAGAATCCAGTGCTTAGTTGTGGATTTCCCAGTTTTGTTCACTGTTATTTTATGGAAGCTAATTTTGACTTCCCAGCTTTTTACAGTTCCTGGAGCTAGGGGTTGGGATAAGAGGTTGGGGGCTGATAAATATACATGTTTTGTGTATGTGTACATGTGTGCATGCATGTGTATTGACTGGCCTTCACCCAACGCCTAGCTCTGTGCCCAATACATATTACAAATGCAAAGTCACAGTTGTTTTCATTAAATATAATCAAATGTTTTCTGAATAAATGTTTCCTTGAAGCTAGCTTGAATATGCGTAGTACTTTACCCATCCAGTAAGATGGAGGGTGGACTTAAACACAAGCTTAACTTGACATTTCTTCAAGTGATAGATAAACAATGACTCCTCAGATTTCCCTTGGCAAGACCTACTCTATAGGGAAGTAACAATAAGATTGCCGGCCCTATGTTGGGCCATCACAGTATTCCAGAAATATGGGAGAGACTATATAGATTCTTACCACATATTGTTCCTTTTTTAAGAGCACACTGAAGGAGGCTATATTTCTCAGTCTCCTTTACGGTTAGTTTGAAGCCATTAAACTGCATTCCAGGCAATAGAATGTACACAAATGTTATATACGCTATTTCTAGGACTGGCCATTGAAATCTCCTGCATGAACTCTAAACTTCCTCTACTCCCATGCTACAGCATTTGTGGAAGCCATACATTGAGGATAGAGTCATCGTAAGAAGGAAGGAGCCTGGATCCCTGAGTCACAGCTTGGAGGAGAGTCGCACAGAACCATCTGACTTGCATCAGACCAGCACACATTTAAGAAATAAACATATTTGTTTTAAGCCCCTGAGATTTGATGGTTGTTTGTTACAGCAACCAACATTACGGATCCTGACTAATACACACAACTTGTCTTTTCAGAGATGGTCTAGAAAACAACTGATTACACGTGCAAGTGTTCAGGTCCTCTTGATGTAATTAGCACCAGCAGGTTATTAAACAATCATATACTTTTTGTAGGTAGTTAACAAAACTCCTTCACATACTGTTTTCTTAAATGTTCTCAATGCAACCAATGAGGGAACAGAATGGGGCTTGTTCCCACTGGTACAGATTAAGAAACAGAAATGCAGACATGTAGATGGGAGAAGCTGAGATTTAAACAAGATTTCCTTGAGTCTTCATTTAATCCTTTGCCCGTCTACCACTCTTTATGTTCAGCAGAGAATCCTCAAACAGGCAGAAATGATGCTTAACTTTCTTATCCCATTATTTTCTCATATTTATATTTCAACTTAACATTTACACCTTAAACTTTAAAAGAAAGGGGTAGCGCCTGGGTGGCTCAGTTGGTTAAGCCTCCGACCCTTGGTTTCAGCTCAGGTTATGATCTCGGGGTTCACAAGATCAAGCCCCGTGTCGGGATCTGTGCTGGCAGTGTGGAGCCTGCTTGGGATTCTCTCTCTGTCCCTCTCTCTCTCCCCCTCCCCTGCTCATGCTCTCTCTTTTCTCTCTCTCTCTCTCTCAAAATAAATAAACTTTTACATATATATATATATATATATATATATATATGTCCCCAATATTGATGCCAAAGCCTTCAGCATGGCCTAGATTCTTGGGCTAATGTTAATTATTATTCCTCTAGCTAGATTTTTTTAAAAACAGAAAGGAGTTGCACAACCTTGTCTACTCCATATTACAATTAATGACACAGAGAAATGTGGAACTTTCCAGTGCAATTCATCTCCTGGGAAAATACAGAATTGGTCAAAAAAAATTTTTTTTAGCCCTAAGTAAAATACAGTGTATAATTATAAGCACGGCTGGCCAAATTTTCTTATGATTTCTTTCTCAGTTGGTGTATTAACTGACTGAAACTTTTCTTTTATTAAGGCAAAAATTAAAAATATTCCATGAGTGATGCACTAAAAAAAAAAAAAAAGTTAAAACACCTTCAAAATAGTGTTTTGCCAAAGACAGAAAATGAGACATCAGAAATGAATGAGCTCAGGGAATTTCCAAACTCTTATCCTCAAATTCTACCTATTTGGTCAGGTTTTCCTTATTCCTCTCAGCCTGAGTTAACAAATTTTAAACCCATATGATGATATTTTTTCACCGTGCCCCTAAGGATAGCCTACACCCGGGTGGTTCTCATTCCAGTGTTATTTTACTCCCTAGGGAACAGTTGGCAAAATCTGGTGACCAGGACCCTCTTGATAAATGTGTGACCTACGCATTCGCACAGGGCCACATGTTCAGAAGGGCCCTGTTCCTGGTTTAATGCTCAGCTGCTGCCCTTTACATTTGCTAAGAATTTTATCTTTGAACTTGTATTTTGTAAGAGAAGTCTGATGGAATGATGGAGCATGTGCGTGAGTACCCCCTTCACGTCCAGCATTCGAGATGCCCCTGGAACACACAATTCCGGTGAGCCTACTTTGAGTGGGAGCTCAGTCAGACTCCAGGTAGTTCAAGTTTAAGGTGCTTCATCTATGACTGAGTAAGCAGGGACATGCACAGCCCCAGCAGGCTGCACTTTCTGTTTGAACCAGAACTTTCTTTGAGTGAAGAAGGAAGACGCCGGCATTCTAAGAAACACAAATGACCAAGGAACCCCATCATCTCCTTTCTTGTTCATGTTACTTCCCAGTCTTACCCCACCACTTACACAGACGATAACGATGTAGAAGGAAAGGAAAAGCTAGAGCAGCCCCTAGCTCCTTTTCCTTTATGAACTTCCTTCCTCAGCAAGGAGCTGAATGAAGGTAGAGCATGAGTAGAATGTGTGCATATTTCATGCAGCATGTTCCTTGTTCTAATGGGGAAGAAATAAGAGTTGTGTAATTTCAGTGATTCTGCGTATGATAGAAATTTGCAATAAATCTGAGATTCTGCAGTATGAACAGTGAAATTCATGCTAATAACTTAAAGTTGTAATTTGTCTTGTTGGAACGACATTAAATAGCACGCTTTATAAAGCATTGTGGCAAATCGAGAGAAAGAGACTGTGGAAGAAAAAGCTGCGTATTTTATAGTACCTTTCATATCACGTTTCCTCTGCTCTTTGAATAAGGGACCCACACTTTCATTTTGCACTGGGCCCTGCAAATTACATAGCTGGCCTTAGCAGAGACATTTTTGACGGTCACAACTGGTCTGGGGAGGTGCTACTGGCATCTAGTGGGTAGCGGCCAGGGATGCCCCTGAACACCCTTAATACACAGGATGCCCCCCCCCCCCGCTCCACCCCCGCGACATAGAATTATCCGGCCCCAAATGTCAATAGTGCCAAGGTTGGGAAATCGTGCAGCATTTGGGTCCATATAGAACTTCTGCAGCCAGCTGTCAAATCCCTCCAGGTCAAGAACGATCTCTTCTCTTGCTGACTCACATAGTACACTTTCTGGCACAGGAGGTGGAATTTAATAAACGCGATCAATAAATACTTGCTCTGATAAAAAGGAAAAAAGACTAATCTTTGAACCTGCTTTCTTGCTCTCATGATCCTTATTCTACAAGATTTCTTCAACAGCCTGTACAGCTTGCAAACAGCTTGCAGGGATCCAGTCAGTGGCAGCACTGGGAACGGTTTTGCACGAGACACAGGTCTGCACGAGTGAAACACAGGAAGTCTCCCCTGCAGCCACGCGAGAATGAGAATTCCAAGTGGATGTGTGGTGGCCACATACCCTGTCCTAAAAGCACACTTTGGAGAACGGAAGAAGGGCTGCTAATCAATCCGCGGGGCCACGGGTATTAACCAGGACTGCTTCTGAAACGTGGGCACGTGCACGGTCAGTCTCCTCCTCCAGGAGGACCCTGGAGGAGGGGTCCTTAACCGAAGAGGGCAGGTTGCCTGTTCAGCACCTGTTTCCCCGCGGCGACAGCTGACACTCCGCTAAGTTTCCTTGCCTGAAGGAAGTGAAAACAGAAAGTGAAGCATGGAAGGTGAAAAGCACGCAGGGCATTTTATAATCCACCCTAAAATAAGTACAGGTACCTTATTTTTTTGCCTCGAAAGCATTAGTCAAAAAAAAAAAAAAAAATCAGGAGCAGTCCTGGTGGCGTAGGACAGGCACATCCTAACAGATGCCACCTGCAACCTTTTTTCGTTGGCAGGAGACTCCTCATACAGACCGGCGCCGGTTCCCCTCACCCCCTAGTGTCTATGGCTATATAAGTGTGCCCACAATTGACGTGACTGTGTAAGAAAAGCTTGCGATTCAAACAACCTCTGAAAGACGTGAAGCGGATATTCTGGGTTTGTGCCATAGTCTTGGTATGGTGATCAATTAAATACACCATGATCAAAACAACCATAGCTCGCCCTTTCAAAAAACTTCATGGCTCCTCGTCCCCCTGCAAATAATACATGCAAATCAGACATGCATTACTGGAAGCAACGGGGCTTGCCGGGTGGGGTAGGGAGCCACATGGCTCTAGGGGAACCGAAGGTTCAAATCCAGGGCAGGAATCCAGCCCCTCACCATTGGTTCATTTGAATACCCCCTGCTGCTCCTGACTCTCTACTCACCCCCTGCCCCCCAAAGTTCTGCTGGGCAGAATCCAGAAGCCTGAATCTAAATTTGATGGTAGGCACACAGATTTGTTCTCATTCATAAAGATTCATGACCACAAAGACCAGGAAGTTAGGATCTAGACCACAGCCCCTTAATGTGTTCCATTTTCATACTCTGGGTCATTGACCCTCAGATGGCTGGATTGGCGATTTCGTGAGTGAAAGGCTCCTGGTTCGCGGTTGTGCCTCCTTCCCGGGCCGAGGAAGGCAGTGGGTCAGAGACCTACCCTTTTGTCTCAGCTCACACGGACTCCTGGCAGCGGACTCTAGTTCAAGCTTGCTCACTTTCTGGAGTCCTGCCAAGCCTCACACTAAGGAAATGACAGCGTTTAATTGGGGGCGGAGGGAGCACCTCACAGTACATGAAAGAGAGGGGTGAAATGGGAAAAATTAATTCATTGCTATGTAATAGGTGTAAAACACTTTAAATACGTAGTGGTTGCCATTTCGTTAAAAAAAAAAAGAAAGAAAGAAAGAAGAAAGAAAGAAAGAAAGAAAGAAAGAAAGAAAGAAAGAGCCGCGTTCTTATTAGAAAGTAGTGTAGTTCTCGGGACAGCTTGTCTGCCCTGCTAGCAGCCGAAGGCAACATGGAAATGAGAAAGCCATCGCAATAAACCTCTGAGCTTTGCCCTATTAAAAATGTCAGCCTCATAAATCACATTTTTAATGACCGAGGAGGGGAGATCAATACGTTTGGGGAAGCCACCTTTAGAAGTATCATATGGTGGTATTTAACGAAAGCTCCCCGAGGTGGCACATAACTCACAGCAATCTTAAGATCCGAACTGGAACGTTAAGGTTGTATTCGCTTTCAGGCCAGAAACCTTGGTGTCCACCCTCCTAATTTTAGATGCCATTTGATCTTTCAGATCGTGTCTGTGTTTCAGAATAAATGGTCCTATACCTTGCAAGTAGCTTTTCTCTCCTCAGAACCTTCAAAATGTTTTTAAAAAATTGTAAAAGGTCCATTCTAGTGATCCTTAAAAAGCATTGCTAAATTTGGCAATTGTTTAGTGTATCGAAACAACAACAGGAAGTCAAATTAAACAAAAGGGTGAAATTTACTGTGGAGGCCATGAATGTAAGAGTATTCCCAATAGATCTGCAGGCTTCAGCCCTGGCAGAGATCAAACTGTCACACTCAAAGAGAAATAGATCCCGTAAAAGAAATAATCCTAGTCTTCAAATTATTCTTGGTGGCTTTTTCTTCTCTTTTCCTCCCACTGCCCTACCCCTGAGTTACATATGTATTCATAGACATTCTCATGGCGGGCATGAGGGGGCGGGGGTGGGTAGCTAAATCGCACATCTTTTATAAATTATTCCAGTTTGGTAAAAGTTTCAAAATTGCCTTATTTAATGAGTTTCTCTTCACAAGTACAAAAGATATAAATAAGGTGCAGTGATGGACAGGCAGTAAAGGAAGCTCTTTTGAGGTCTTGGGGAAGCTGGTTAGCTGGGATTGAAGGCCACTTCTGATGCTCATTCTAAAAGAAATATTTTAAGCAAACCATAAAAGTAGGCTTGACCCTTCCATGGGCCCATCATAAATCAATTGTTAAAGCAAGGGTGAAAACTGGGGAGGAGGTCAGAGGTGGGAGAGAGGTCACAGAGAAAGGACAGTGTGAGAACCAGAGGGGAAATGGGGCCATCTTTGGGCCTAGTAGCATCATTAGTTCAGAATTATGGTCCTTATAACTGGACACGAATGAAATTATCGCCATCTGAAAAATGCCCACAGAAGAACTTAAAACCTAGGGCTGTTTGAGTTAGAAGGTCCCTCCCTGATCACGGAAAGATAGATTAAAACTTGGTTAAAAGTCAGATATCAATCTACTCTGTCCTTAGGAAAGTTCCCCCAAACAGGAACTGTTTTCTTTTTATCGGTAAAGGAGAGATCTTAAACCGTGCAAAGCATAATGAGACATAAATACCTCATTCACAGTATCTCTGGCATGTCATTTTTGCCATAATCTGAGAAAGACGGCCTATAACTTTTTGCCAAATTGATCTTAACACCCACCAGGAAAGCTTTGTGATAACCCCCTCCATTAAGAGAGAATATTGAGTGATGAGTTAGTTTGTTGACTAATCTAAACATTTTTAAAAACTTCCTTTCGTAGAAAATTTTGTCCCAAAGGTAGAGTTTGAATGATCTACCGTCTCTCATCATTCGTTTCCATGGGGTGGAATCAAGTTTGAAGCCCAGACAATGAAAGTGATTCTCATTTAAATGAAAGGTGGCTTGATTGATTTGTAACGACACAATTTATTTGGTAATAATGACATTCCTTGAGTTTGGCCAGGAAAACAAAGGTTGATTTATTTCCTAATAACAAAGACAAATGGCCCTTCTGCTCTGGCCTCTTCCTCATTCTCAGTGGCTCAGGGCCAGGTTGCATGTGGACTCTGGCCTGTTCTCCCTCCTACTGAAGGAGATTTCTAGACAAATCTTTCAGAAACATGCATCCCAATGGTCCCAAGAATGGAAACGAGATAGTTGTACACCTGAAAGTTTTAAAGAGCCACATGGCAGTTTTTTTCTACTTGCAATTGTACAACTTTGTACTTAAAGCGTCATGCCAGAACAATTCTACATCTTATGCAAAGCACCTTAACAGTGGCATTTGTAAAGATAGAGCTCTAGTCAGTGTATGTGTTGAGACGAATCTTAGAAGACTCAGAGAAATGAGGTAAATATTATGATAGCATCATTACTAGAATGACATTGCTCATATTTTTAAGGATATCCTTAAAAATGGTCCAATGTTTTATACAGATGGTTCGCTTTAAATAAGATTTTTAAAAATGCAAATGTAAGTGGAAAAACTGAGGAATGGCTACCTAAGGTAATAAGGAATAGCAAAAATAATGTAAGGGCAAACATTAATAAAACCAATTTTGCGCAAATATGTGATTACTATTTTTACGTGATAAAAATCACAGTATTAAGCTTTTAAAAGTACGTTTCCTATTTTATCTTATTTCTTAAATTGAGATACAACTCACATATAACATTGTATCCGTTTCAGGTGTACAAGATAATGATTGGATATTTGCATATGTTGTGAAATGATCACCCCAATGTCTAGTTAATATCCATCGCCCCACATGGTTACAATTTTTTGCCTCCTTGAGACAAATCTTAAGATCTACTCTCTTAGCAACTTTCAAGCATGCAATACCTCAGTATTAACTATAATTAGCATGCTGTGCATTACATCCCCAGGACTTACTCATTTTATAAGTGGAAGCTTGCACCGTTTTACCCCCTTTTCTCATTTCACCCAAGCCACCCACTATCTTATTTCAGTATGTTTTTAAATATTCCGAGAAAAGCAGAGTTACTGGGGACTTTCAAGAAACAGAATCTTCTGGAACCTGCTGGGCAGACCAGGCCTCCACCATGTGAGGGAGACCATGGCTGGGGAAAAGAGGTCAAGGAAAGTTACTTGGAACGATGTCCTAGCATAATTTTCTAAAGACCTTTTTTTTTTCTGAGTAGGAAAAATGCAGGAATGTGGAAGTTAAAGAAGAGCGTGTGTAACCTCATCTTTGTTTCTTTCTGAAAACAGACGACTTTTTCATTTTCACCCTGAAAGGAAGCTGAGAAATACTGCAGGTAGCTGTGTCCAAGAGCTGACAGAAGAGCTAAGGAAGCACATTGCTCTTTGCTCTGCATTGCGGCTTTCATTTCATTCAACAGATGTGTCCCTACTATGAGCCCGGCACTGATCTCCAGCGTGACATAGAGCAGTGAAGAAGGCAGGCTAGGAACTCTGCCTTCCTACAGCTCCGTTCTAATGGAAGGGCTGGGGGACAGGTGGTTGGAATGTAAGCAAAAGGGATGCTTCCTGACAGCGAGAGGTGCTAAGTAGGCAGTAAATAGAGCAATACAACAGAGCCGGGAGAGTAAATGGTCAGATGTGTGCAGACAGGTGACCTACATGTGAAATTGGCAAGGGGATACTGGAGAGGGCGGCCTGCTGCTTAGCACAAGCCAGTGCAACATTTTATGTTATTTTTTTTTTTAGTTTCAAACTTTTTTTTTTGATGTTTATTTTTCAGACAGAGAGAGACAGCATGAACGGGGGAGGGTCAGAGAGAGAGGGAGACACAGAATCCGAAGCAGGCTCCGGGCTCTGAGCTGTCATCACAGAGCCTGACACGGAGCTTGAACGCACGGACCGTGAGATCATGACCTGAGCCGAAGTCGGACGCTCAACCGACTGAGCCACCCAGGTGCCCCTTTTTTTAGTTTTAAAATGTCAGTGAGGTTCAGGATATAAAAACATACGCCTGCATATCTAAAATTCACAGTTAATATAAAACATGGTAGCATATTGTCATTTGGGCTTTGATTTAGTTTTAATGAAAGAAATGATACTATTACAACTGAAGTCTCTCTCTCTCTCTCTCTCGTCTCTCTCTCTCTTTACCTGCCTCTCTACTCTAATTCCCTTCCCTTCATCCCTCCATCCCTGCTGGAGGCGGTCACTATCAGGACGCCGTGTGCTGTTCCTGCAGCCATGTGGCTACACTTTCATTCCACACCTATGGGTCCAAGAATAGCCCTGATTTGTGTTCTTTCAATGTATACAAACTGCATCATTCTGTATGCAAGATTCTGTTCATTGGTTTTTATTCACCACTGGTTAGGGGGAGACAATATTTATAAATCAACTTCATTCCTTTTGGTGGCCATACAGTATTCCATCATATAGCCTGATTTATTCACCCACAACCGCACTGATGGACATTTAGATTTTTGAGAGATTTTGCTATCACATACCATGTTTCACTAAACATTCTTATACCGTGTCTCCTCACACACAGATGCCAAAGTTTCTTCAAGAAATATAGCTGGAATTAAAATTGCTAGGTAGGGGTGGGTGGGGGTGTGTGTATGCACTGAGTATTCCAGATACTGTCCAATTGCTTTCCAAAGTGATCGCACACACTTAGAGTCACATGAGGAGTGTGGGGCTCCTCCTTTACCCCGTTCTTGCCACCGTCTGCTATTGTAGACTATATTGTCATCAAATGATATCTCCTTTTTCGCATTGGCATATACAATATTATTTCCTTGGTCACTAGTGAGGTAAAACAATTTTTCATATTTATTGGCCATTTGGTTTTCCTATTTTGTAAACTCATTGCTTTTATCCTTTGTTGGGTTTTCTATCAGGCTTTACATTTTTCCTTATTGATTTCTGGAAGCTATTTACATGTAGATTTTGATATACGTGCACATAAATATATATGTATGTCTAGATAGGCATATATATTAATATATATTACTAATACATATTCAGTAAGGTGAGTGACCATAAAATTAATTTACATTAATTTTAAAAATTAACAGCATTAATTCATATTTGAGATAACTAGTTGGAAGATATCATGAGAGCTTAATTTGCAAAGCTACATAAGCAAACAAAATACTTAGCAATATCTTTATTGAAAAATATAGAGAAATTTTAAAATACTACTACTCACCTAAGTTAATGAAAAGAGTTTTTAAGTCCCTGGAGAATAAACTAACATCATAAAGGTGTAAATCCTTCTTAAATTAATCTCATAAATTAACGGGATTCTATTAAAACCCCAAACAGTATTTTTCATGGAACTTGATACAAAATCCACATATTGGAGTAAAAATATTCAGGAAGAATTAAGGCAACGAGTACGTCCTACGAAGTGACGAAAATTACTGAAAAATTGGGGCGTGTGGGTGGCTCAGTCTGTTAAGCTGTGGACTCTTGAATTTGGCCCAGGTCATGATTTCACGGTTCATGAGCCCTGTGATAGGCTCTGTGCTGACAATGGGGACCCTGCTTGGAATTCTCTCTCCTCTCTCTCTCTGCCCTTCCTCCCCTCTCAAAATAAATAAACATTAAAAAAAGTAAAAATAAAATAAATAAAAATTGCAGTAATGGTAACCATGTGCACGGACACAGAAATATATAAACAGTCATTGTTCCTCACTGTATTTTTTTTTTGTAATTGAGGTGTAATTGACATAGACAGTTTACTAGTTTCAGGTGCACACCATAACGATTGGATATTTGCATATATGTGACATAATCACCACACAAGTTAACATCTGTCTCCATAGATAGCTATCTAAAATTTTTTATTGTATCTTGACAAATTGCTATTCTAAAAACAGTCTCTTGTTTCTTTAGTCAAATAATTTTTTAATTTTTTCCATTTTTAGTTTTTAACAAATAATTCCACTCCAAGAGGGAAAATACACATAATAGTCTGGCTCATGTTCTGAAGCCTCTCAAACGAGAAGATCCACTGATGTCTTAATCCACAGAGAAACTGCTTCCTGGTGGCGAACTCAAGAAATGCAGGAGAAATTAACCCATTTCTCTGGGCCACCTTATTTCCTTACATACAACAGCAAGTTGTACATGAAGATATTGCATGGAGAAGTGTTTAATGTTAGAATTTGAAGAAACCAAAGTGATCCTTTATAGCATGTAACGCATTTTAGGAAGGAAGAAACTGAACCCAATGGTAACAAAATTAACAGCGTTTGTCAGTATGGTTCTCTTGTGATGGATAATACCAGCAGCCAGAAAGAATATTTAAGAGCCCCCAGGATGAAATCCCAGCAGGCATGGCTGTGCCAGCAAATGCTGCTAGAAACAGGTGGAGACCGGGAGACAAAATTCATGAGATTTGCAGGGTGCCTGGCACCCCTCCTTGAGCCAGCTGTATCTGCCTGTGTCCCCACTTTCCCAGCCAACTTCACCCTTGAGAGGCAGAAGCCGTTGTCTTTGCAAATTGTGATTCTCCTTGGAATGCTGTCAGAGCATTTTTGCTCATCTTCCCCACACACCACTGTGCTTTTTAAAATTAGTCAACTCAGAGCACCTGGGTGGCTCAGTTGGTTAAGCGTCAGACTCTCGATTTCAGCTCAGGTCATGATCCCACAGTTCGCGGGACGGAGTCCCACCGTGGGCTCTGTGCTGACAGCGTGGAGCTTGCTTGGGATTCTCTCTCCTCTCTCCGTGCCCCTTCCCCTGCCCCCACTCTCTCTCTCTCTCTCTCTCAAAATAAATAAATAAATAAACATTAAAAAAAATAATAATAAAATATTTGATAAAATAAAATAAGTCAACTCAAATAACAAGTGCCCAAACCGGAAGCCACCATTTGGGTCTTCATTTGCATGTGATTATAACTTAATCAGATTCTATTCACTTGTTGAGATGTAAGAGTTACACTGGAGTTTTTAAAATACCTGGGGATTTTTTTTTTAAATACTTATCTCATGGTATCTATACTAGGAACAGGTGTTACAATTTCCATTTAACTGACATGGAAGTTGAGGCTCAGGAAGGCAACTCACTTTCCCCGGGGACACAGGGAGAGAGCGCAGAGGCAAAATGCCAATCTGGTCTAGCAAGATCCAATCCTACGATTGCCATCTTGGGTGATGCTAACTGTCAACTCACTTTGCACTGACTCGAGGCTTACTTGAAGAGTCCCAGCACTCTGATGACTTGGCGTTCTGCAATACTGGGATTCCAAAGAAATACACGATGTAATGACCTAGAATTCAGAGCTGGTTGCTCTCTGGCCATGTGCCATAGGATTGCCACACCTCCTGAACTGCACCATTTCACTACGTCTTTGAAGGATGTTAACAGCCCTTCATTTTGCTTCTACGGAACTTCAAGAAATTCGTGTGCTTACACCAAGCGCTAGTTACATGCTCCTGGTGATTAAATAGGTTCAGCATCACGTATAAGAATAAAAAAGTAATGTGCTGGTAGTAAGGATCAGTAGCTTGAAAAACTACAGTAGTGAGCTAGTGATACAGTTATCTTTGACTCCATTTTTTTCGTTTACTTGGCCCCTGGACCGTAGCACCTCGCCCATTCTTTAATCATATGAAGCTCATTCGTGGCCCAATAGGCATTTACTGTTCCCCTGTCTTAAAACCTGAGCCTCCGGAGTTTTTGCATGTCTGCCTCTTTTCCTTTCTATTTTGGATCAAACATTAGCATCTCAGGAAAGCCTGCTCCTATCACCAAGGCTCTGCAGCTAGTCTCTATCAACCCCCCCTAGTTTGTTTCTTTCCATTGTCTCAATTTGAAATTATCCTATTGATTTATTTTCTTAGGTCTGGAGATTCTTCTGGTTCATTATCGGATCTCCGGTACGCAGAATAAAGCCTTAGAAGTTGGGGGTAGCTCAGTAAAAATTTATTAGATGACTCCTCCAGTAAACAAGCAATCTGGTGGTAGAAACAGAGAAAATGATCAGAAAACTCTTTCCAGCTACATTTCCCAGAATAAGATTTAGCAATGAAAATGGGAGGGCCAATCCTACTTTTATTTGGTTCCAAAGCCCTGGTCAGTACTGACTTCAGAGGCAAAAGAAACCTGAGACTTGACTGCCTCTGGGTTTTGCATTCCCCGGCTCAGAAAACCCCCTGGTGTAAGCATAACCGGGGCTCTTTGGATCCTCCTCCCTCCAGCTCTTTGGCGTGTGCTGGGGCGGCAAAGGTTGCTATTTACTGGGTTTTGTCGAGCCAACACAAAGTAAATATTTTCAGTTCCCGAATGCGGGTGAGGGCAAGGGAGAGATCAAATGGCAGTGCTTGCGGATCAGCTCTGCCCCTTGCAGCGGTAGGCTGGGTGCATGTGCGCTGGGAGCCCTCGATTAGGAACACATGGGGAGGGGGAGGGCTGAGTTCCTCCGGCAGCAATGCAGCACGAGGGAAGCGTTTCTGCAGCTGGAAGAGAAAGCCACAGGGACAACAAATTAGGTGTTGGATGCTGTCAGGCCCACGGGGTCCCCAGGGCTTGTAAATACCCCCGTAGACTCAGAGAAGCTGGTGCATTACAGAAGTGAGAGCAGGGCGACGGGTGGGAAAGATACCCAGCAAATCAGGAAGAAGGGCAACTAACTCTTCGGGATGATCCTTAAAGAAAACAAAGCCTTGGTAGTCCTGAGCTCAAGCGCTGGAAAACCACGCTTACCTGTAAATAAAAATCATTGAAAACCCTGCCTGTCGTCTTCTCCTGTAAAAGAACAAGGTTCTGGCATCTGATGGACACTTGGAGAGCCATCTGAAATGAGGTGGCCCTGAGGCTCCCAGAATCATCTCGCTGTTCTGGTGCGGGGTGGGTGGCAGCTGAGTGCTCCCAGGTGATCTTTTCCTCTTGGCCCACGGGAGAGAGTATTAGGGCCTGCCCAAACAGGCCCCAACAAGGCACTTTTATTTAGTTTCTAGCATGATTAATCTAATTTGTTTTAGGTTCTGGGAAACTGGCTGTACTACAAGGTAGCTTCCTGGAAACTTAACGAAAACTTACATCCAAAAATTCTTGAGCAAATTAGACATTAAGGGGCCAATTGTGTACGTTTCAAATCAACAAGCTGCTCCATAGGCAAAATTAATCCATCTAGAAAAGGTTTATAGTTTAGGAAAAATTAGGTTTTGAGAAAACAGCATATGTTCTTTTTAAGCGTGCTTTCTCAGGCTGACTTTTAAAGGCTCACTGCAATCCCCCATTAAGAAAGGTACTAAATCTATCATCAGAAAGATATCAGATAGCACTCCCATCTGCTACTGCTTTACCGTTGTAAAAGGATTCACTGAGAGTGGAGAAGCTTCTCCCTTGGAAGCTGGCAAAACGCTCTCTGTGCCAGGTGCAGGCCCCCGGGACCCTCCTAAGAGAAGGGCACAATCCTGAGGTGGATGGTCCTGTCCTGCCTGTGCCGAACCAAAGCGCAGAAAGGGAACAGGGCTCAGGCTCTCCCTTTTCCAAATGAGAAAACAGACTCATGGATCAGTTCAATAATTTTCATAAGGGAACAAAGCCCATGAACTGATGAGAAAGCAAGTTCTAGAAGCTCTCCATCCTGCTCTCAAGCCCACAACCATTCAATTCCGTCGTGAGGCAGAGTCTGTTTAGATCAATTGCAAGGGGTGTAATTGTCCCCTTTCCATATGGACACTGGTCCAGCAGGATGGTTTTAGGACATGCACAGGTTTTCAATCCAGGACTTCATGTTCCACCCATGCCTTCCCAAATCCAGAAACTGGTTTTTAAACATATTTATTCCTATCTTCTAAGAGTGGATTTTAAATCCAAACCAAACCTCCAAAAGAAGCCACAGGCCAAAGTCCTCTTTACTTGCACTAGACCTCTAGCAACATTAGCTCTACGTGGAAATCATTTAGGCTTTTCAGATGCTTCAAAACTATTGCATTCTTGGGAGGAGATGGCCTAGGAGAAGATATTTTTTGCAGGTGCCCATTTGGTTCAATTTCATGGCTGTCCTCCTCAAATGATTCTCTTTTTAAGGAGTCAAATTTTGTATCATAGTCTTACTGAGGATATAGTAGATGTTGCTCCTCTTTTCTCAAAATAGCTTCTTTTATTTCATAAAGAACAAACATTTAACTGTTCTCTTTTTTTTGTCTATGAAACAAACAAAATAGAATTCTCTTGACAATGGAGCTTTGTTTTAAAATAAGAAAAACCTGGGATGCGTGGGTGGCTCAGTCAGTTGAGCGTCTGACTTTGGATCAGGTCATGATCTCATGGTTCGTGAGTTCAAGCCCTGCATCTGGCTCTGTGCTGACAGCCCCAAGCCCAGTCAGATCCTCTGTTCCCCTCTTTCTCTGCCTCTCTCTCTCTCTCTCTCTCTCTCAAAAGTGAATAAACATTAAAAACAATAAAATAAAATAAAAATCTTATCACCTACCCATGCTACAAATGGAAGAAGTTTAAAAAAAAAAATTGACATGTGGACGTGGAATATGGTGCTTATTCAAATTATCCCTATCTTTCTTCATATACATATCCCAAAAGACAGCATTTGTCACAAACGAAGCATTGTAGCAGCTTTTATTCAGACTCTCTAGTATTAGATACAGTCACTTATCCTCAAGATCCATTGGTTTATTCATATAAATTAATGTTTCCCACATGCTCCAGCTTCTGGTCGGTCTTTTGGAAAACTACCAGAACATATGGGAAAATTATCTGAATGGTAAATCGGATGTTACAGGTCAATTTGTGAAATCTTGTTTAAAGGTATGGAGGCTTTCGAGAAGGACGCATTGACCATAAGCTGGTGTGCAGCACAACCATGGGAGTCAAGTGAATGAAAAGTAAAGAATACTTCTTCGTTGGGACTATTATGTCTGTTAAGAACTGTGAGTGTTCAAAACCATCCAGCCCTGTGACTCTTTGGTGGTATATGGGAAATCTAGCCACAGATTAGCTAGAACTCGTTTCCAAAAAGCAGTGCATCTCAACCACCTTCAAGACAAAGCGCAACGATCCCACCAGGGCCAAGTGACCTGCAAAGTCTCTGTTCCAGAATTCTACAGTGCATTTTAGTCGCGAAGTTTGTCAACTTGCTAACATCAGTTCATTTACCTAAGGAAATGGTGAGTTGTAACTTCTCCTATAATAAGCTCTACTGTAATCAGCTCCGTATGGGCTTACATGCATAATAACTCTAGACAATTTTTAATAGATCAGTTCTTAACACCTACTTGCTAGTTTTATCCTCCTGTTATGCATATTGTAATTTTCTGGAAAACTAACATCTATCCAGAGTATTAGTCAAGAGACCATAATTGAGAATTCGAGGGGAAACTTATCTGTGAACTCATCCGAAGAAGTTGTTTGAAATGAGAAAGTTACAAGGAGAACCCTCTCGCACTGTCGGTGGGAATGCAAACTAGTGCAGCCACTCTGGAGAGTGGTATGGCGGTTCCTCAAGAAACTAAAAATGGAAATGCCCTATGATCCAGCAATTGCACAATTAGGTATTTACCCAAAGGATATAAATTCAAAGGGGCACATGTACCCCAATGTTTATAGCAACACTATTGACAATAGCCAAACTATGGAGAGAGCCCAAATGCCCATTGACTGATGAATGGACAAAGAAGATGTAGTGTGCATCTATAATATTACTCCATCAAGAAGAATGAAATTCTGTCATTTGCAACATGGGTGGAACCAGAATGTATTCTGCTAAGCAAAATAAGTCAGTCAGAGAAGGGCAAATACCATATGATTTCACTCATATATGGAATTTACGAAACAAAACAGATGAACATAGGGAAAAGGAGGGGAAGAGAAGAGAGGAAAACAAACCACAAGAGACTCTTAATGATACAGAACAAACTATGGGTTGATGGAGGCAGTGGGAGATGGGCTAGATGGGTGATGCGTACTAAGGAGGGCACTTTTTGGGTGTTGTATGTAAGTGAGGAATCACTGAATTCTACTCCTGAAACCAATATTCTGTATGTTAACTAAAATGCAATTTAAAAAAAAATTTTTAATGTTTTATTTATTTTTGAGACAGAGAGAGACAGAGCATGAATGGGGGAGGGTCAGAGAGAGAGAGACACACAGAATCCGAAGCAGGCTCCAGGCTCTGAGCTGTCAGCACAGAGCCCGACGCAGGGCTCGAACTCATGGACCGTGAGATCATGACCTGAGCCGAAGTCGGACGCTTAACTGACTGAGCCACCCAGGCGCCCCTAAAATACAATTTTTTTAAAAAAAGGAAAAAAAAGAAACAAGGAAGTTAAAATAATCCTAAAGAGTTTTTTTATGAGAAAATATTTGTGTGTGTGTGTTCATTTATTCTCCCTCTCTAGAATATAAGCTGCACAAGGGCAAGAATCTTTGTCTTGTTTTTTTCCCCCCACTCCTCTTTTCTCAGTGCCTAGCTCAATGCCTAACATGCAGTGGGCACTCAATACATACATGGTGAATGAATGAATGAATGAATGAATGAATGAATACACAAGTGTGGAGTTTCTAATCTGTGTGGTTGACCAAAGGATTCCATTCCAACTATTCCATTCCACTCGGAACACCGTGCTGGGGAATTCAGCGAGGCCAGGAGATTTTGTTCTTAAAATCTTAGCGAGTAGAGCACAATGGAAGATGTACATTCCTTTGGCTGCCATTTTAATTTTTGAGATATGTTTTTAGAAGTATTGCTGTTTCTTTTCCCTACTCATAAACAGAAGTTGACCAATTTTATGGCATTTGCTTTCAAGGCCAGGGAGAGTATGTCATGTGTGTTTGAATTTCCCAGACCTACGTTAGACAGAGTAGCCAGAAAACAAATACACCTTCGTTCATTTGACTAAGAAAAATATTCCCAGCAAATCTTCTCTCTGGCTAGAGAGTCCACAGATTTATTTTTCCTCTACTCAATCTGCAACTGGAAAGAAGAGAGTAAAATGCCACATAATCGGTTTTACTGGGTCTGTCATGATTTGGCCAGGATAGATGAACTTTGCATTCTCCGTTTTCCAGGTCCCAAGAGGAATACCATGTGAATGAGCCTCCCTGGTCAATGTCTACTGGTGCAGACAGAGGAAATCGGGAGGCCATTGGCAGATGCTCACTTCAATCCAACCCAGATAGTAGCCTGGGACAGAAAGTGGTCCCACCTATATATTGTTCTGAGAGTGCCTTGGCTCACAACTCCCCATAAATGAAGGTACACATTTTATCATCTCTTATAGTATGAGCACACTGAGGCAGACAGCCAAAGTTGGGTCACAGCATTTTTGTACTAATTTACTGAGGGAGATGGGAACAGACCAAGGACAATTTGACTTTGGATCCCATCGCCTTCATATAGAGCCTGGCATATTAACAGAGCCCGGCCAGTGTTTTTGAACACTAGAGTAACCACCTAGTCCTGGTTAACCCAAAATGACCTCGATTCATTCTAGCGATGAAATTCCAACGTCTCGGGAAAAAACCTTGTCCAGGGCGTATGGGGATGGTTGGTCTTCTCTGTTCACAAAGTTGCCACGAAGTTGCTCGCTGACGTGCAGAATTCTGAAAGAAGGTCAGTTTACCTCTTGCAAATCTGATAGTACCTGTCTCCTCAACCTGGGGGCACAGGGTTTGCAAAAAGCAAACAGAGTTTTCTATTAAAAATATCAATGTATTTTTGGACCATTTGAAAAATTCTCTCTCTTTTCTCAAATACCTGTCAGAATAATTAGTCAGCATGAAAAACTAAAAGGCCTGGAGGAGAAAAGAACAAAACCAAATAAGAAGCATGACAAATTATTTCTGTTACAGGGCTCACCTCTCACTTTCTTTCCCCCAAATTATTTGCCAAGTGACTTTACTGCAGATATACTGGTCAGCACAGAGGGATTTAGGGTTATAATTTGGGTATTTTGGTATGAAAAGATAATTTAAAAAGAAACAAATGCCAGGGAAAAGGGATCAACAATGGTTTTCTCATACTTCCTTTCAAAAACAAGAATTAAAGAGAGATTTGTCCCGAGAAATATCCTGCCTTCTGTAATTTTGTCTTGAGTCCAGTTTGCATTTTCAGAATTTCCCCAAGTGGAATGCCGCAGAGAAGAATGCACATTTTACTGTCCTGAACATATTTAATATACTGTTTTTACAACAGCTGTTGATTTCACAGAACTTTAACCCGCTGTGTAAATGCATCACCAGGAAAAATCCTCGGGTTGTCATGGAGACAACCTTAGCGCAAGGCCCTTTGCTCCATTGAACCGGTGTCAGCTTTCAGCCTCCCTGCATTCCAGTCTGGCATCAACCGGGCTACCACTCAGACTTCATTAAAGGCCCTGATGAAGGACAGCGCAGGAATCCTAGGCAATCGCTAGAACTGTATGACCGCTTTCCATCAACACACCTGATGGCAGAACTGAAAATTAATTCCAGAGGGGACGGTGGTATTCATCAAGATTTTCTGGCATCTTCCCTGAAGAACCTCTGATAGCCCAGCTGTCTTTTTCTAGCTAATTTTAGGCCCATCCATTGTCTTAGCAGGGAGAGATAACATTACAGCTGACATTTGGGAGATTATTTAAAGTATCGTGTGACAAGTGCTGCAAGTGTAAGGTCAAATTTTCAGTGTTGCTAAAAGAGTTGGTGCAATTTCTGCCACCCCTTGAAGAAAATACAGAGCCGTAGTGGCTTTGAATCCTGAATGCTGATCATTCATTATGGCGTTTTGGGAAAAATGTTGAATACTTGACTCTCTGAACAAAATTGAGCTCAAATGGGTGGCACAAAAAATATTGAATAAAAAAGGAAGCCTGATGGGCATGTAGTTCTTCTGTAAAGCACTGCAAAATAGAAAAAAAAAAAAAAAAAAGTGAAGTTCTAGCCTGGCTCACCCCTTCAGAGAGCAAATTAAAAAAAAAAAAAATTTTTTTTCAGGCCACCTGGATGGCTCAGTTGGTTAAGCGTGTGACTTCAGCTCAGGTCATGATCTCACAGTTCGTGGGTTCAAGCCCTGTGTTGGGCTCTGGGCTGACGGCACCGAGCCTGCTTTGGATTCTCTGTCGCCCTCTTTCTCTGACCGTCCCCTTCACCTCTAAAATAAATGAAAATGCATTAAAACTTTTTTTCTCTAAAACAGCAAAGCTTTATAATCTTGCCGACGTCCACGCGCCTGGGTGCGCACACACACCTACGCTCACAACACATGCGCACATATACGTACGTTATGTCTCTGTTATTTCCGAAAAGCTCTTGAATTTCATAACAAGAAGATTTCCAAGTGGGTTTCTTTTTATACACTTTTCACGTGTATGTGATTTAGCCATGTAAACACCTCTTTGACCACAAAGGAAACTTAAAAAATTGTTCTCAGTGGACCGACCCCAAATTAAAGACACAGAATGAACTCAGTAGTTGAATCAGGTCCCCGTCAAACAGCCTTATTTGGTGGTGATTCTAGCAGAGTCTGGGACAGACGGTGGGCATGCGCCACGCTAAGTTGGTAAGTAGTCATCCTTGGAAATTTGGCTGAATGGGGCTTATGTTTAGGCCCCCTGTGAATGATGACAGTTGCCATGTTTAATAAGTTGATCGAAATGTGAGGAAAAGGTGGAGTCGACTTTAATTTGTTTTCTCCTCCTTTCCTTGAAAGATCATCTGGAATCCAGGCCCTGGTAGGAAGTCTTCACTCAAGGGTCTCCAGCTGGAAGTGTTCTCTCGCTTCTGTTCACTCACTGAAGTCCTCATTTATTTACCCACTCAACAGCAGTTTACTGAGCACGTACCACGTGCTGGTCACTGTGCATGGTGTATGATGGTGAGCTGTAAGTATGATCCTGCTTCATGGAGCTTACACTTTTCTGAGCTGCTCGTTTGGCATGGTGATATTTGCTCATGTTGTGAAATGTTTGCTTCTATGTTTCCGTATTTACAACGCCTCAAGGGCAAGAGGTATGCAACTAAAATAAGTTGTTCTTTAATAACACTGGGGTTTTTTTAATGTTTATTTATTTCGGGACAGAGAGAATGTGAGCGGGGGAGGGGCAGAAAGAGAGAGGGAAAGTGAGCATCCCAAGCAGAATTCAGCGTGGAGCCCCACTCGGAGCTCAACCTCACGAATCGTGAGATCATGACCTGAGCTGAGATCAAGAGGCTGACGCTTACCCTACTGAGCCACCTGGGCACCCTAAGCTGGGTTTCCTTTTAATGAAATTGTTGTAAGAGTCCGCAGAGCATTTGAGAAATAGGGCTTATCCCATTTTTGATCCACCTTTTAATGAGTAGATATATGTTCCATCATGGTCACTCCCTTTGTTCAAAATTTGCAATCAAAATTGGCCTAGAAGTCAGGGTTAGAAGGACTTATTAACAAAACTCAATGTCCAAGAAGAAAGTTGTGTCATAATTAAGGTTACTTCAAATAACACACCAAATGAGAAGTGTCAAAAATCCATTGCAGTATAACAAATGTGAAGTATTAAGCAACGTTCTATTTGTCCTCTGCTCCAATACCTTAGCTATGGCTCAATACCTCCAGGGAGAGACGTGACAGGGATAAAGCAGAGAAAAAGTGTTGCTTCCCTGGCATTTGCTTCCAGAAGCCTGATACCTTAGGGAAATACAGGGGGCTCCAGCATAGAGACAATGTTTGGGGAAAACATGAGCAGAGCTTTCTACGTCACCTGGGGCTTCTAACTTTTCCCAGGTTTAAGGAGGTAGAAGGCCCATGGAATGAGATGAAAGGAAGGTTGTGAGAGCAGAGGGATGGGCGGGGCTAGGAAGGAACATGCTGGAGTCCACGGGGACTGAGTAGACAGGAACAAGGACCATCTCAACAAAAGGTGACCGTGGGAGGCTCAATTTAAGTGTCCGAAGCACTGGGTGGGACTCAGAGACCTGGTGCCCAGGTTATTACCCAGGGACCAATTCGTTGGGGTAGTGATCGTTTGAGCCTCCGAATGTTCTTTTTGTTGCCCAGCATACTAGTTGGAATAGGCTTGGTTATGCTGCAGTACAAGCAACCCCAAATTTCGTGGTCACTCTGGTTAGTTTTTAATCAGAATTGGCCTAGAAGGCCAGGGTTGGAAGGAGTTACTAACAAAAATTGGGGCAACTGGGTGGCTCGGTTGGTTAAGTGTCTGACTCTTGGTTTTGGCTCAGGTCATGGTCTCACGGATTGTGGGACCAAGCCCCATGTCAGGCTCTTCGCTGACAGGGTGGAGCCTGCTTGGGATCGTCTCTCCCGCTCTTTCTCTCTCTCTCTCTCTCTCTCTCTCTCTCTCCATCTCTCTCTGCCCCTCCCCCTCTATCACTCTCTCTCTCTCTCAAAATAAATAAAAAATTAAAAATAGAAAAAGAAGGTCTTATTAACAAAAATCAATGTCAAAGAAGATAGGCATGTCACAATTAAGGTTACTTTGAATAACCCACGGGAGGGGCGCCTGGGTGGCTCTGTCGGTTAAGCGGCCGACTTCCGCTCAGGTCATGATCTCACAGACCGTGAGTTCGAGCCCGGCCTCAGGCTCTGTGCTGACAGCTCAGAGCCTGGAGCCCGTTTCAGATTCTGTGTCTTCCTCTCTCTGCCCCTCCCCCGTTCATGCTCTGTCTCTCTCTGTCTCAAAAATAAATAAAGGTTAAAAAATAAATAAATAAATAAATAAATAACCCATCGGTGTTATTCAGACCTTTTGTTTGGAGCTTTATGTCTTATTCACGGTGCTTGTCTGTTGTTCACAGGCTGGGAGGAACTCTGCCCCATCATCTTGTCTTGTCTATGAGAATCCAGGGAGATTACACCAGTTCCCATCTGGCCCCAGGCCAAAGGGAAACGGGTTGTGACAAAGCCCAAATGCCTCCTAAAACTTCCGTCCAGATGTGCCGGATGTTACTTTTGTTCGATTTTCATTGGCCAACACAACACGTGCGCTAAGCTTGGTTTCAATGGTGTCCCCCAGGAAGGGAGACAGGTGTCAGGGACCGCTCATACAGTCTACCACATGCACTCTGTGCAGCAAGGAAGCTTGCTTGAGCAAGGAAGCAAGGAAGACACCTTGAGCCTTGGACACCTGGCAGGCATACCTGTGTGGGTGTTTGTACGAGGGGGCGGGACGGCGGTGGGTGCCTCGGTGTGCGCAGGTGACCCGAACCGGCCAGGGATAAACCCCAGCCAGATAAGGGCTTCCTTTGTTCCTCACACCAACATGCGATAACAGCCTCATTAGGAACAAGCCGATATGCTTCCTGTAGTGAAAATCAATTTTGCTTTTGTTTTTGTACTCCCATTCACTCAATGGAGTCGGTTAAATAAACCAGACCAAAAAAAAAAAAAAAAAAATGTACTTAGTGTTCTTACCCGAGAAGCGACAGAAGTCAAATTTGCTTGAAGTTATCAAAATGAACGTGTCACCTGGAACTAATCATTCATCCTCACAATGCCTTGTTCTTTATTCATTAATGAACGTACTAGAAACTAAAGCTTAAGAAATAAGTTTATTATGCTTAGTCATAAAGAACTTCCTTCCTATGCCAGTGTTTAATTTTTGGGGTTTTTTTTTTGACTTATCGTGGCAAGATGGAGACATTTTAACTTAATCGCCGTGGCCGTGGGCATCATGAATGACTCATGTTGCCAACTTTCACTGATGATGCCGCTTTTACCATTTGTATTTTTAGGAGCGATAATGAAAGCTAGAAGATCATTATCCCCCACGCCATTAAACTTTGCGGTTTATCAGTTGAATCTCGGAGGTCACCTCCAGAAACTCACCTACTCTTAGTTCGTTTCTATCACCCTGCCTTGTCGATGGTTCTGTGAAACATCCATCATCCCGGCTTTTACATTTTTTTTTCCTTATTGATCTGTAGGAGCTCAAATTATATTAAAAATATCGATGTCATTCCTCAGGCATGTTATGCGAGTGGCATGATGGGTTTCTGTTGCACACAGTGACTGTTACAACAATAAAGCATTATATTTAAACATTTTTGTAGTTCATTTACTTATTTTGAGAGAGAGCATGAGGGGAGGAGGGGCAGGAAGAGAGAGGGGGAGAGCGAATCCCAAGGAAGCTCTGTAGTGTCAGCACAGAGCCCGACTAGCTGCTCAATCCCACGAACCCTGAGATCATGACCTGAGCCAAAACCAAGAGTCAGATGCTTACATGACCGAGCCACCCAGGTGCCCCAACGTTAGTATATTGAAATATTCAGATGGTTGTCCTAAGACAGCTGCTCCAGACTGTCCTGCTTTGGATCCTCCCCAGGTGTCTGCTTGAAACGCATTCTACCCTGCCCTGAAACCTCGCTCGGCAAACTGGTCGTTCTTTTCAGGAAAGCTGTCTCCCTTTTCTGGAAACCTTTCTACTCACCCTCTCTGCTTCTGTAGCACTGCCAGGCTGCACCTTCCGTTGTGGCATTAGCCACAGACGCCCTTGCATGATTATTCCAGTGCTTTGTTAGTATCTCCACTCCAGGGACCAGGCCTCATGCTTCCTGCCTGTTCTCCTAAAGCCCAAGACACTCATGTGGCTACAGACTGTGTATTCCCAAAGAGACAGTAAATTCCTTGAGGTCCAAATCATAGATTTCCTTTCATCCATATTTGCTGGGCCCAGCAACAGTACTCAGTACTTGAGTGGAAGTTGTGGGAAACGGCAAAATGCAGACCAATGCGCAATGCCTCAACTCGTCACTGAAGGAAAGGAATGAGAACATTCTACACCGTGCCCATGTTCTGTATGATAGACTAGTGTCTAGAGGCCTTCTTAGGGCCCCTCTGAAAAGTGAAACATCACAGTGGTGAAAGCAGACAGCAGGAGTGATCTTTACCGAGTTTCTGTTACTTGCAACAAAGCATCTTGAATAATACTGTGATGATTTGGGGGCCCTGCAGGGGCCCCCTGACTCTTGATTTCGGCTCAGGTCGTAATCTCACAGTTCGTGAGATCAAGCCCCATGTCAGGCTCTGTGCTGACAGCGTGGAGCCTGCTTGGGATTCTCTCTCTCCCTCTCTTTCTGCCACTTCCCTGCTAAGGCATGCGCTCGCTCTCTCTCTCTCTCTCTCTCTCTCAAAATAAACAGACATTAAAAAAATACTGCAATGATTTTTAGTAATTTCCTTATAAGGGCAGAGCAGAGGTGCCCCGTCATTTAAAGTCAGACCTCATCATGCCGTACCTACTATTCTGTTCATTTGTTTTCCTCTCTTAATAAAATCTGATGAAAAGATTCTCATGCCATCAAGCATTTTTCTGTGAGATTTTATTAGCTGTACCATTAATTAATTTCATTATGATGATGGAACATCCGAGTTGTTTCCGTGTTTCTTAATATCTTAAACGATATGATAACGAACACTGTTATCTTCACACTTTTGAGCATCTTTCCTGATCATTTGGTGGGTACAAGTCGTCAAAAGTGGAGTTGGGACCAAAACATATGTTGACACACATCCATAAATACATGGGTGGGCAAACCCCTCCCATCCCCCAGTAGCGCTTGGGGGCTCACTTTTCCACACCCAAATGAGCACTAGTTTCTTATCAGGGTCTCTGGAACCAGACTGTAGCATTTCGGTCCTGGGTCCTCTACCTGCCAAGGACAGGATCCAGCACATGACCTTGGGCACATCACCCAAGCTGGCCAGCCCCCCATCCGCTCATCACTGAAGTGGGAACAGAGTGTTTACATCACCTCTTCCTCTCTACTCTTTACCCTGCCTTCCTGTGCTGTTCATAACCTCCCCACTTTTCCCTATCAGAAAATAGTGGCTTTTGTCTTTGCTCCATTCCACACCCCACGCGGTGTTATTTGAGAGCGTTTGAAAAACAGCTGTCCAAAAACCTCTCTTGCAAAACTTTCATGCAACTTACAAGTCGAAGGCTGTAAATGATGAAGAACACTCTACTTTGTTAAAACACACTGCGCAACATTCCAAGGCGTAGAAAAAGCTCCGGAAGCAGAATTTCCACAGAGGGAGAGGAATATTTTAAAGCAAAACTGATTCAAAGTTTTATAATCAAATAGGTGAAGGGGATAAAGAGTATCATGATGAAAAAAATAAATAAATTAAAAAAATTAAAAAAAAATAAAAAAAGAGGTGAGAGTGGGAGAGAGCCAAAGCATAAGAGACTCTTAAAAACTGAGAACAAACTGAGAGTTGATGGGGGGTGGGAGGGAGGGGAGGGTGGGTGATGGGTATTGAGGAGGGCACCTTTTGGGATGAGCACTGGGTGTTGTATGGAAACCAATCTGACAATAAATTTCATATATTGAAAAAAAAGAGTATCATGATGAGCACTGAGTAATGTATAGAATTGTTGAATCGCTGTATTGTACACCTGAAACTCATAGAACATTGTATGTTAATTACACTGGAATTAAAAGGTAAAACTTAATTAAAAAATATTGAGGATGGGATGATTGGGAAACATTAATTTTGTTATGGTAAACTGGGTAGATTCAATTCAGGTGACTAGATATTTTTCAAAAATCGTAAGTATCCTAGTTATCCTGAATTTCTAGGACCAGAGAGTGGTCCAAAATGCGAGAATCTTCTCCCATTCTGAGTCTTAAATCAGGCAGGCTATGAACGTTTGGATGGAGGGACAGTCTGAGAAAAAGCGTTTCTTAGACAGACATGATTTTATCTGCCACAAAATAAGATAAATTTTTTAAAGTATACTTAAAGCTATTGGGGATAGAGACTTTGAAAATTTTCTGGCTTCATGGTTTTATTTTAGTGAGCAAAATAATGTTATACAGTTTGCAAATGTTCATTTATAACCTCAGTACTCAACACTGTTTTTCCCATGACATCTTAAGACTTTGAATATAAAATGCCCCTATGCTAGATCTTTCAAAAAACATAATCTTTCTAGTTGGCAAGAAAATGCTATGATAAACTTTAGCACACGTTACCAACACGTGGTACTTCTAACACTAACTCATAAGTGTTAAATATTGTGATTTTTGAATAAGTTGTTGAACCTCTCTGTGCCTGAATTTTCCCATCTGTAAAATGGGCTTGTGCTCACAGATGCACTATCTTAGAGTGTTCCCGTGAAAATAAAGCCAGTTTATACTGTATCCCACTTCACTGACTCTAAGGCATACCCCCTGCCACATAGTTACAGCTCTGAAATCCAGATACATCTCACAACTGATGGAATCTTACGTTCACTGTTGATAAGACAGCACTCTGTTATTCCTTTGTCCACTGGTGATTTCATTTTGGTGAAATATAGTCTGGGTGGAGGTTCAAATGGTAGCCGGCACATGGCCATTGCAATATAACTCTTTTCTATTATTTGTTCTGGGTGATAGGATTAGAGATACTTAATGATTCCTCCCCCCTCCCCCCGGATCTTTTCTCGTTTTGTAAATTGTCTACCTTTAATACATTTTTTTTTATTAAAAAAAAATGGTTTTTAGAAATGCCGATGCTCCGGAGAGGGGAACCCATGCAGCCACTGCCTCCTCCAAGTAGACGAGCCAGACAAGTGGAGCCCCGGAGAAAGCATGGAGAAGGGTGTGACGTGGTCCTCCCAGTCCTGACTTCTGGTAGACCAGCACGAGCAGCCCGGGTGCCCTGCCTGACCTGTCTCTTCACAGGCAAAAGGAGGTCATCCGAGATGGTCATCCGAGTAGGTCATCTGAGATGGTCTATATCATCATTCCCAGCTCTAACATCCAGCCTGCAGTTCCCCACAACTGCTAAAGCTGCTTCTCCACACCACACCCTATCTCTCTGAGGGAGCACAGCCCAGTAGAGATGGAGCGAGGGCCACAGAGGCAGTTACAAAAGTTCTACTAACCACAGTCAAAAAATACAAAGATGGATTCCTGGATAAAAGATACCGCATAGAGAGGCACCTGGGTAGCTCAGTCCACTGCGTGTCTGACTCTTGATTTCAGCTCAGGTCATGATCTCACGATCGTGAGACTGAGCCCTGAGTTGGGCTCTGTGCCTGAGTACAGAGACTGCTTGGGATTTTCTCTCTCCCTCTTCCTCTGCCCCTCCACACCCTCCCTCTCAAAATAAATAAATAAATAAATAAATAAATAAATAAATAAATAAAGTATAGCACAGAGAATATCATCAATGATCTTGTAATAGCATTGAATGACGACACATGGTGGCCGTACTTGTGGTGAGCACATGGTAACAGAGTGGTCGAATCACCATATTGTACACCTGAAACTAACGTCACATCGTGTGTCAAACCTACTTCACTTAAAAAAAAATAGCCTATCTCATTAACGGAATATGTCCAAAACCCTATAATTTCAACATGGAATAACAGCTATTTATGGCATGCCTTGACTGAGCCCTGAGCCCTGAGCCCTGAACTAGGCTATAGGATATGGAAGATAACCACAGCCCCTGTCCCTGCTGGGATCAGTTGTCAGAATCTGCAGTTAATGCGCATTTATTCTAAACTGATAGGAGATAGACTGACCATAGCACATTTCTTTGAGACCCAGTTTAGAATACTCATGAAGTTACCGTGATTTCTTCCAGCCTCTGACTGATTTCCAGAGCTATCATAAGCCTGTTACTCAGGCTCACATTTAAAAGCCACTCAATTAAAAAAAAAAAAAAAAAGTATATACAAGACAGTAAAGGAGCTTTCAGCTTTCACGTCTAAGACTTTTACCAAGATCAGTGTGTATGGTTCACTTCTAGAGCCAACCCAACAGAGTGTTAAAAAAAAAATCATCTCGGTGAAATAATTCAGAAGACACTTGCTCAAAAATGTGTCTTCCTCCACCTGCAGCCTGTCTAAAACTCCCTCCCTTAGAGCCTTTCTTTTGGTTGAAAGTTATCTTTACAACTGCTTATCTTTCAAGCACCTACTGTGTGCTAAATGCTGTGGAATACAGCAAGAAAATGTCCTCTCCCTTCCCGCAACGGAATAAGTGGTCTGATAGATATTCGGCCCCTATTCCAGGGAACTTGGACCCCCATCCCAATAGCTTACTTTCCCATGCAGAGGACAACTTAAGGTGGCAAGAGAATATATAACCCTGTCGCAAAGCTGGAGACACCCTAGAGAAGGAGCTGGTGAGAGGAGCCTCCCTAGATACAAGTAGGAAGCTTCACGCTGCCCAGCAAAAGAAGTAAGGGATGTGGAACAGAACCAAGGCGCCTAGTGGGGCAGCACAGAATATCATGTGGACAGCCATGGCATAAGAATAAAGGATACTAATGGTGGGGGCTCCAGTGGGTTGGTTTCAGGGGGCGGGAACAGGATGGAGGAGGGAATATGCAGGAGTACAAAATGGCGTATTTGGACGAAGTCTTGCTCTACTGCAGTGTCTACCCTGATGGGCTGACCCAGTGATGAGAGATTATGATCATGAGCCAGGCTGGATCACCTCGTTCATCGGGGGTGTTCAGATGCTTGGCTTTCCATCCTCCTGGAAGGGTCCAGCTCTGAGACAAGGCAGTGAAGACAGTGGGTGTGAATCAGCAAGCAGGGGACTAATCAGCCCCAAGAGCTTCCTCTGAGCCTCCATGTTTATCTTCAAACTCCACTAGGAATCTGAGCAAAAGCAACTTTTAGCGTATTCATTACTTGGCCACCAATAGCAGGTAACAGATCCCCATCTGTGACTTGGTAGAGCTCAGGGCCCACAAGGAGCACATCTTGTAGAACAGGGAAATCTTGGTGGTGAAAAGGACCTCAGAGATGGTTTAAAGCATTTGGTCCTGGTGGTGCCTGGGTGGCTCAGTCGGTTAAGTGCCTGACCCTTGATTTCAGCTCAGGTCACGATCTTGTGGTTCATGAGATGGAGCCCCACCTCGGGCTCTGGGCTGACAGAGTGGAGCTTGCTTGGGATGCTCTCTTTCCTCTCTCTCTCTCTGCCCCTCCCCCATGTTCTCTCTTTCCCAATAACTAAATAAACTTTTAAAAAAAAATAAAGTATTTGGTCCTGGGCAGGCTATCCAAAAGTGGCCACGTTGGCAGACAAGTGAAGGCATGGATGTCTGGAAGGTGTCTACCAGAACACGTGACTTTGAAGACCACAGGCCATCCTCCTCCTAAATACCTCAGCTTTATGTCGCTGTTGGGATGTGGCAGACCCTCTGAGGAATTTATGGGCTAACCTTAAGTTAACTAAGATAGCTGCCACCACACTGGTGGATAAAGGGCTTGAGATTGGCATTAATTTGAATTTTGGAGAAAAGTCATACTTCTACACCTGAAGTTATAGACTAAGCTTCTTTTATGTATGTTTAATCTGGTGAAAGGGAACTTGGATAAGGCATGGGCCAAGGCTTGGTAAATGTGAGGCACAGTATAAGATTCTTCAAGCATCTGAAAAATCCTAGTCTGGAAGACAGCTTTGACACATTCTGCAGATGCTGCATCTTGAATAACAGCTGGAAACGCTGGCTTTTATACCCAGAGCCTGTTCCTTGTGTGGGAATGTCCTAGAATTGAATCATTCTTACCTTATGATAGTGAGTGAACTTCCTGGCATCTGGGTGAATTCGATCATTTAAAAGGAGATCGGCAAATTATTTGCATTAGAAAACCAGCTATCTAGGATGCTGTGGGAGAAAACGTATTACAGACGATGGAGGTTTGTATTCCAGGGATGAAAAGGGGGGCACTAGCGTGGGTCGAACACCTACTATATGACTGTTGTGGACATTATTCGTCTTTTTGGCCACCCATCACCTGAATCCCTTTTCCGAGCTTTGAGAATTTGCTGTCTTGTGTGTCTTAATGCCAGAGGCTCTTCCCAGTATACAATTCGGAAATATCAGATAACCGTTACTGGAAGTGCAAGCTTTAACATCCAGGGCTTGGTGACAATGACAGTAGTGTCCCCATCAAACCCACTCTCCTGTGTCATGAGATGTGTCTGAGCCTTGTTCTCCAGCTCTCATAGAGAATCTGATTTCTGTTTTAACATTTTATTATAAAGAATTTCAAGTGCACACACATACATCCACAGTCACACACACACACACACACACACACACAATCATACACACTCACACAACAGCAAAATAGATCCCTCATGCGTTCATAGCAATAATCAACATTTCATCAATCCTGCATCTTCCATATTCTCTGCTTCCCCGAAGTTTTTTTTTTCATGCAGGTATAGATAACAAACAGAGTATTATATTAGTTCCGGGTGCACAATATAGCGATTCAAGAATTCTATACATTACTCAGTGCTCGTCATTCCCCGAAGTTGTTTAATGCAAACCTCAGACATTGTGTTATTTCACCTGTAAATAAATTAGTGTATTTGCCTCTGTTAAGGCCTTATGACAATATCACACCAAACAAAATTCACACTAATTCCTGAATGTTGTCTAATACTCAAGCATATTACAAATTTCCAATTGTCCTTTTGCAGTTTGGATCCTTGAATCAGGACCCAGCTGAAACCCACCAGTTGCCTTCGGTCAGCTTGTCTCATTTCTCTTTCATTCAACTTTCCTCCCCGTACCATTGATCTGTTGGCAAAACAGTTCATTTTTCCTGTAGGACCCAATATCCTTATAATAAATTCCTTTCTGTTTCAATCAGCCAGACTAGACTTCAGCTGATTGCAGTTAAGAATCGTGACTGAAACGCGAGCCTCGCAGAGGCCCCAGTTTTGCAGAGGAGGAAACTGAGGTTCACCGGGGTTAAGTAACTTGCTACGTTTGCAAAGCGGGCAGGTGTCACAGCTGGGATTGGAAGTCAAAGCTCTCTCGCTTGGACTCAGCGTCTCGATGCCATCACCATGCTTTACCCCCCCTCCACCCCCATGCTAGCCTTTTGTCTTAATGTTTTATGTCCCTTTCCTCTGTGCCAAGCTCATTCCAGCCACCAGCACAGCCCGGGAATCCAGGACACCTGGGTCCTCGCTGCCAGCAGACATCTCTGCTCAGCTCAACAAGTGTTGGTTTTATTATAGCCCATTACACTTCCTGCCAGGAAACAGGTGCGGATGGGGGTAAATGTAAATGTATTTTACACATGTATCTTCCTCCTAAATGTGCTAGGAGAGTGGTTCTCAAAATGCATTCCCTGGAACAGCAGCAGCAGCAGCAGCAGCACCTGGGAATTTGCTAGAAGCCCCATCCCGGACCTACGGAATCAGAAACTCTGGCATTGGGGCCCAGCCATCTGTGTTTTAATAAGCCTTTTAGGTGATTCCGATGTCTGCTCCACTTTGAGAACCACTGTACCGGCACTCACCACCTGCGTGTCCCCATAACACCACGCTGGCATTTAAAACATGTAAGTCCAAAATTGCCACTCTTTAACTGCTCATGTAACACCCCTAACACTGCGTATTGAAATGTCCTCTCTTCAGTGGCTAGATATTCTGTATCTACCATTCAGTTCAACGCCAGACTCTTCGGTATTTAGGGGAATGGCTTTTTTTTTTTCATTTGAGAGAGAGAGGGGGCATGTGAACTGGGGAGACAGGCAAAGGGAGAGAGAGAGAGAGAGAGAGAGAGAGAGAGAGAGAGAGAGAGAATCCCAAGCAGGCTCCATGCTCAGTGTGGAGCCCGACTCAACCCTGGGATCATGACCTGAACGGACAACAAGTGTCAGATGCTCAACCGACTGAGCCACCCGGGAATCCAATGGCATTATTTCTTAAATGTCACAATTCACCCTCTTTTTCCTCATGGTAAAATCACACCGGTGACTGAAATCCCACACTTTGGACACTAAACCCCTGCTCTTCCCCTGTGAGAGCAGTGTTTGTGAGAGCCATAACTAGAAAGTTCGCTTCCAGGCAGATGACTCAAGACTACCTTCAAACCTACAGAAAGTCCCAGAGGCCGAGGGGAGTCTGAAAACCCTGGCTGGGCTGGCAGACTGCCTGCCCCTGGCAGGGTCTCTGGTTCAGTTGGTCCCTGCAGCTGATAAGGGAAGGAAAAAGGAAAAGGTTCACAAAGCCGGATGAGCTGGTAAGAGTTTAAAACTTGGTAAAGTCTTTGAAAACCATTCATGACTAGTTCTGTGTTCTGTTTCTGGGTCTGCGATAAGCCCCGCCCTGTTTTGTCCTACCCTTGTTTCCTTACCACTTAAGGACAGTTCCCATCGCTGGATTCCTGCTGTCTCACTCAGGATGGCTGACCATCCCCCCTGGCCTGTGATGCAGGGTCTCCGTGGGGCAGCATCTGATCCCCAGCCTTCCTTCCCACGGCCAGTGCTGGGCATCTGCCTCCAGCAATCTGACACGCCTGGGTCATCGGACGTCACTAGTCTGTCCCCAGTGGTGTGCTCCCTCCCTGTCCAGACGGCACGTTCACATTTTAAGACTTATCAGGAGACAAAGATGAACTGCAGGGCCGTTCTTTGTGAGGCATCATCTGTTTCTCTTCTCCTGTGATAAGCCATTTCTCTCACCTAATGTTCCTTCCTTTCTAGGGCAGAGTGATATTTTTTAACACTTTTCCTTTCCAACTTATTCATAGATTCTCCCCTTGCCCTCTGCAACTTTATGAGTCATACCGAATTTCCCACTAGTGAGAAACAGGCTGATCTTACTAGCACATGTTATGTTACAGCTGTACCACACACACACACACACACACACACACACACACACACAGAATGTCTTTACATTGGCCTCTCCATTCCACAGTGTTTTCAGAAAGTGAATGAAGTAGCCCCATGGCAACTAAAACCACCAACACGAATTTTACATAGGAACAAACTGGAAATTTCCAGAAACAGTTTGTCCTACAATGTTTGGACTTCATATGTATAGTTGGCGTCCGGTCATGTCTTATTCCAGACATCACTCCCCTTTATTAAGTGAAAAATAAATACGTCTCTAGTGTCACAAAAACAAGCTGCTGTTTATCCAGAGCCGGTTATCTGAACCCAAACCCTCTTTCTTGAGCCTGAAGAGAGAGGCCGGTGTGAGACCGCAGTCTTTATGAAGTGAACAGGTGGTGATTCACGTGCCAAGGTGCCTGGCCTAAGAGGACAATCAAAGAAAACTCTTTTATTCCCCACCTTTGCTGTGTTTCCCCATTTCTTTTAGAGCTGTCACCTAGGGCTCCTAATATGACATAAAAAGGCGTCCGAGGATCACTGGATTCTCATGGCGTGAGAATGTATCAGGGGTTGATGTTGTCCCATCAATCTCCTCTTCCCCTTGGCTCTTTCTCACTAGGCTCCTGGATGAAAAATGAATACATTCCAATCTCTCATATTAAACCGTAACTAATTATTATCAGATCACTGTTCACTTTTTCCCAGCCCAAATGTCAAAGGCAGAGGTCTTCATTTTCTAGCTCCAGGAGGCCTGAAGGAAAGGCAAAAAGCAGGACAAGAGGGTCTAGGGATGGACTAACTTCAACAGGCATGAAAGCTACGTAGGTTAAAAAATAATAATAATTTTTGGCCACTGAAAGTCGTGGACTCCAGTCTTCTCGCCAGAACTACCCCCAAATGCCGTGAATGTTGTTGATGTTCCTTGAACCCAGGGAAAATGCCCTCGGGGAAGCAGAGTCACTCTGCATCCAGATGTGAGACCACATAAAAGCCAGGCACTGAGGGTATAGAGCCACCAAGTCTCACATCTGGAAGAGACTCTGGAAGGAACCCGCGAAGACCACAAACTCTTCAAATCACGGGTGAAGACACCAGGTTTGCAAACACGCAAGGCCACGCACCTCCTCGCCTGGGCCTGCTCTTCCCTTGACCATCTGGGGATCATGTCCACCATTTCGTTGTCACAGGGGAGTTGGAGGGCCCAGCGGAAAGTGCAAGAATGAAGTCCAGAGGTCCTGAGCTCTGCTGTTGTGTTTTGATGCTAAGGAAAAAAATTCAAGGTGACCCAGATCAAGTATATGACATTCTCCCAAGTGGCCTGTGAAGTCTCAAGAGTCAGAGACGATACACACACACTGGAGGGTTTAGTCTCCGGGGCCTGAGATGGGACGTGCCAGGACTGAGTCTCCATTCTGCCATTCACCAATGTTGACCTTGGGCCACCATATTACCTCTAAAGGGCTATTTCCTCATTGGTAAAATGAGGACTGTAGCACCTCATTCGTTGAAATTCTATGACAATTTTTTTTTAATGTGTATTTATTTCTGAGACAGGGAGAGACAGAGCACGAGTGGAGGAGGGGCAGAGAGAGAGGGAGACACAGAATCGGAAGCAGGATCCAGGCTCTGAGCTGTCAGCACAGAGCCCGATGCAGGGCTCAAAGTCACGAACTGTGAGATCATGACCTGAGCCGAAGTCGGTCACTCAACTGACTGAGCCACCCAGGCGCCCTGAAATTCTATGACAATTTAAATGCTTGAGGTAGTTATTAGCACACATAAGCCGTCACAAATCTTAGACAACATCACTATTATTACATTGTAGTCAGCGATAGTGGTGGTAATATCAGAGAAATCCTTCAGGGCATATTGGACTCAAAATTTAAATCTCTAGAAAACTGTTCAGTACTTAAAGACATGAAATTAAAAGGAAATAGTTCTACATCATCATGGGATCCTCTCTTGAGACTCACCTCACCTAAAGGAAATGTCAAAACTATATTTACTGATGCAAGTGACTTTGTCTATTCTCACTATTGCTTCATGAAAGTTCTTAGCGTGAAAAATACGTCCTGAGTCCTTCTTGCCCCCTTTAGCCTGGTCTCCCTCGTGGCGCCAGGGTCCTGATGCAGGCCACCAAGAGGCCTCCTGGACACTGCATGTGAGGCAGTGGGGACCTAATGTAACTTCCCTGTGCTTTCCTGTCATCCTATAAATGGGATTCCCTGGATGTCCACTCCTCTATGCTTGTCATAGCCAGCGATTCTGTGACTGCCTGTGACCTGACTCTAGAGCAGGAATGTACTACAGAGGCTGTGCAGGGATAAAGGGTGAAGGAACGGGTGCGGAGGAGAGGGAAATTGGTGGAGGTAGAGAAATTAGGCAGGAAAAGAAAGAGAAAGAAAGTAGAATTTCCCCTCCTTGTCGAAGCAGAAAGGGATGTGCTTGTGATCCTACGAGTTGTGAAGGGTTTTATTTGTCAATGTTGCGGAGGCAAGGTGCAGACAAGACCGCTTGTGTCACATTTGGGAGGAGGCAGCTATTAGTATGTCAACTCTGGATTCTAGAAAGGCAAAGACAGAGGCTCTTGGAGGTGGGAGCATCAGAAAAGACGATAAGGATGAGCAATGCCAAGAGTAAAAGTGCCTTCAGTGTTCAGTGATCCCATGTGAAGCAATAGCTCTCACAAGGCAAGAAACATGAAGTATGCAGAGGAGGAAGGGGGTTTACTAGCTTCTAAGGGAAGCCACCAAATCAATGCTACATTTTGCTTTTTTATTGATAAATGCTATAAGATTATAAAGATGGGCTAAGAACAGAGCTCTGAGGGTACCCGGGTGGCTCAGTTGGTTAAGTGTCTGACTTTGGCCTAGGTCATGATCTCATGGTTTGTGAGTTCGAGCCCCACATCGGGCTCTGTGCTGACAGTGTGAAGCCTGCCTGGGATTCTCTCTCCTCTCTCTTCCCCCTACCCGCCCCCCGACTCTCTCTCTCTCTCTCTCTCTCTCTCTGAAAAATAAATAAATACACTTAAGAAGAACAGAGCTCTGTTTTAAGAAGTCTCTATTTTCTAGGGCCATCAGATCTTAGAGAAGTTAGGATAGCAGACACAAAGCTTGCACATCCGCTCATAGCAAATGTATAAAGGTATGTTATATAAGTGCTACGTGCACATGTCTTTAATCCTTGAAAGATCATCAAATTACGGTTTTAAAGAATGGAATCCTTTCGTTTATATAACTTCGCTTTCCTCATTCTTATCACAGAAGTGCGAGCGTGCGATATTCTTGAATAGACAGCAAGTCCCATCTCCCACAAGTTTGGCAGGATTCATGTGAGAAGAGAGAAATTCAAGATCTCTGAAACTGGTATCCAAGGTCCTGACTGCTAGCTCCCAAATTCATGACTCCCATCAGAAGGTCAGGGTCAATACCATTGGCACACGGAAGTGCCCAGGCCACCAGGCTATGCTGTAGTTCAAACAACCTACAATCTTAACCAACGAGAGTGTATTTCTTGCTCACACGGGTTCACTGCAGGTGTTACAAACCATCCTGGCAGCTGTCTTCCACGTGAGGCTTGGTGTTGCTCCCTTGTGTCCCTCAAGGGACAGACACTTGTCCCTCAGGGAAAGACAGACATAATGAAGTGCTTCACCCGGAAGTGGTCCTGCCACTTCCTCTCACACTTCATTGGCTTAAGCAAGTCATGTGACCATGCTGAACTGCAAGGGAGTGAGGAATTAAAATCTCCAGGAGAGAAGAACAGTAATCATCCTACCAAAATGTCACTGGGTCGTCCTGAAAACGAAAAAGCAAACAGTATCACAGTATCACTGTCCTTTCTTTGTGGATGTCCATCTTAGCTTCTGTAACTACCGGTCTTATTCTCTCACACATTATACATTAATTATCTTGACGATGGACGGCTTTTCCATAGACAGTCAAATAACACCTCTATTAAACTCAAATTTTACCTACTGCTGCTAAATTTTTGACATAGCTTATTAGAAACTTCAAGTCTTGTAAACCTAAAAATTAGCCAAATGGTCCCAGAATTCTGATGTCATGTCCACACATGCGGCCTCACTGCCGTCAGTACATGAGGGGGGGGCCATTGCTCTGTTGAGTTAGGTTTACAAGAGTAATACTTCTGAGGTTATTCCTTTTCTCCTAAGAATTTTACCTACCATTTTATTAAGCTACAATTACTGGACAATGCTTTCTGAGCTATGACTTCAAAGAACGTACCTTTTTCCAGGTAATTAAATTAGTTTTTCAGCAACAGTATAATTACTTAAAACAGATACAAATAACTATTAACTAGAAAAATAAGAGCTTACTTATCCAGATATCATTGTCTTTCAAGCTCAACCATTTGAGAACCTTGGAAGAATTTGAAATAATAGCGTGAACAGTTTAAAGAAATGTCACAGAATAGATTTATGGTTACTTTTCCTATAGTCATAATAAACATCGTACGGTTATTCAAGCATCCATTACACTGGCTCACAACATTACAACAATAGAGAAGACAACAGAGCATAAGACATGAACCCAAAGATTTGAAACGCAGAACTGTCTAGAAGTGTGACCCCATCCACGTCCATGTCTTTGGAGAGCAATGCAACACAGTAAGAATATAGTTTACAGTGAAGCTCTCAAATGGTTTGTTCCATGATTTTTAAAAAAGTTATTTATTTTTGAGAGAGAAAGAGAAAGAGAGAAAGAGAGCAAGAAAGGGAGGTGCAGAGAAAGACAGAGACACAGAATCCAAAGCAGGCTCCAGGCTCCAAGCTATGATCTCAGCACAGAGCCCGATGAGGGCTCAAAGTCAAGAGCCGTGAGATCAGGACCTGAGCTAAAGTTGGACACTTAACTGATTAAGCCACCGCATAATTTCCATGATTTTTTAAAATGCCACCGCATATGACATCAGCACAACATTTTCAGGTACCTAGGAGAGAATTTGACCAAAGTTGTGCTAGACTTCAAAGGAAAATTACAAAACTATGCTGAATGGTGTATCGAAGAACAGCTAAGTAAATTCAGTATTTTTAACGGAAAAATAACGCAAATACCCAATGAAAACTAATGTGTCATTACCTGATAAATATCAAGACGCACAAGATGCACCTGCCTGATGAGTCAGCACTTCCTCTTTCAGGGGCCTCACACCTGCACGAGGAAGCATGACTAAGAAGTTGACAGATTTATTCTTTTTAATAACAGAATTATAAAAGTGCTTGTGGGGGAATGAAAGAACAAATGAATGAATACATAAATGGATATCTATCCATTTATTGATAAAGAACAGAGACAATATGATCCCATTTATTTGAAATTCCAGAATAGACAAAACTGATGATTTTTTGTTTAGGGATAGAGTCACATATAATAAAACCTATGAAGTAAGGTAAGAGAACAATTCATTCACACCAAATTCAGAAGAACGGTCTACTTTTCAGGGAGGGATGGGGATCCCAACCTGGGAAGGGCACACAGGGGGCTTCAGAGAAATTGCTATAGTTCTATTTCTTAAGCTTATTGGTGAATATATGGGTTTTCATTTTATTATGTTATATATTTTATGTGTATATATATAGTGATAGATAGATAGATAGATAGATAGATACAGATAAATGTATGTATGAAATATTTTGTAGAATCACTGCCAATTTCCAGGGATTGTTTTGTATAAGGATCACAGTGAATCAGTTGAATAATAGTAACTTTTAAAGCATATGATTAAGACATCCAATACGATTTGTCACTACCATCAGAGGAGCACCATAATAAATGGATTATTTACATAGAGAACTGGGTTAAGAGCATTACTTCTGAGATTACAAAAATATTCCTCATCTCTTTTAAGAAAATGTGTGTTTCTACTATTAATAAAAAATTGCATATTCCTTAGCATGGCACTTAGAAGTCACTCAATAAATATTTGTTGAACAAGTGAGCAAATGGGTTGAAATAAGTGAATCCTTCCATGTTTATATTATAGTTATTTCTGTACATGATGTCAGTTACCACCCACCGTGGCCCACCCATAGGTCTGCTGTAAAATCCTACTACCCGTGTG
Organism: Acinonyx jubatus; assembly: GCF_027475565.1. NCBI lineage: Eukaryota > Metazoa > Chordata > Mammalia > Carnivora > Felidae > Acinonyx > Acinonyx jubatus. The sequence continues at coordinate 65,986,990 of NC_069391.1, forward strand.
CTGAGTCTTGCCCTGGTCCTGAGTCCATGGAAGCCTAGACAGTTGGGTAAAATGGAAAATTCCCTCTCCACTGATGACTCAGAGTCTAGCCACTGTCTGCTGTCTTGACCTGGGTGTCCAGTGTGCCTGGGATGACCTTATCCTCAGGACACAGCACCAGACATGTCCATTATTTCCACCTGCTGAGCACATTCTCCTTGTGGAGACCAAAGACTACCCAGAGACACAGAAGGGGTAGCCCTATGGACCAGAAGGTGCCATTTCTTACAGAGATCCTGAGGTTGGGGTGGGGGCCCCTGATACAACTGGGCACGGAGACTGGGTCTGCTGTCTGTGGTGTGCCGGCCTAGCAGAGGCTGTAGGCTGGGGGTTGGGCTTCCATTTGAAGGCAGCCATGAGGCTCCACGTGTGTCATGAGATGAAACAGGTCTCCACAGAAACAAGAGCGAACAGAAAGACAGCTGACAAAATACGGAGAGCAAAGTTTTGTAATGACCTCTTGGCTCTGGTAAAGCTGGGTGACTCAATAGCCCTGAAATGATAGTAACAGAAGAGTAACATAAGCAAACCGTAATAATAAAAAAAAAAAAAATTAATGCTGGTGGCAATACTTACGTGGCGTTAAGCAAAATTCACTGAATTCTTGCCTGTGAGTTAGATTTTCCCGTTTTACGACCGAGAAGACTGAGGCATAGAGATTCTTGGCAACTTTTCTCAGGCCAGGCGTGTAATGACGCCCTGAATCCAGGCAGAACGGCTCCCGAAGCCACACTCTTGGTGTTGATAGTCCTTCCTCTCTCAAAGGGTCTTCAGGCGTGTTTGGTTACTTGCAGACGTTCCCTGACTAACTGAATAACACAAAAAACAAATCTTTCTGAGAAAGCCATACGGCTGCCTCACTCTGTAGGCTCCATCTATTGTCAGCAGCTGGACAGGCTGCGATCTGCCTGGGACCCGGGTCTGGGACCAGTTTCATCGGTCTGAGAGCTTGAACTTACATGACGAGTAGATAGCCCAGCCCCCAGAGACTGGACTCCTTTGCCTAGTCCCAGTTCCCCTTCATCTTCATTACCTCTCTGAGGAGATGGCTCCAAAACTCAAAGCTCTGAAGTTTTCCCAGAGTCAGGTTCTTTGGAATACTAGTTCTGAAAGATGGTTAAGTGTTCTGCAGCACAAGCGCATGAACAAACGAAAGCGCTTTTTTTTTTTAATGTTTATTTTATTTTTGAGAGAAAGAGCGAGCACAGAGGGGGAGTGGCGAGAAAGAGCAGGACGGAGGATCCAAAGCAGGCTCTGTGCTGACAGCAGAGAGGCCGATGCGGGGCTCGAACTCACGAACCACGAGATCGTGACCTGCGCTGAAGTCAGGCTCTTAACCTACTGAGCCACCCACACGCCCCCCAAAGATGCTTTTTAAAAGCTGAACAGGATGTCACGCTGAGAGCCTCTTCTACCTACGTCCAAGATCTAGACCAGGGCTTGGCAAACTATAGCTCTAGGCCCAAACACAGCCTGCCACCTGTCATTGTAAATAAATTTTTATTGGCACACAGCCATTCCCACTTGTTTACGTGTGGCCATTTTGTGCTATCACAGCAGGGTTGCGTCTTTGGAACAGAGTCTGTATGACCTGTAAAGTCTAAAATCCTTACTCTCTGTTTCTTTAAAGAAAACGTTTGCTGACTCCTGACCTAGATGCGTGCAAAACCAGTCATCCTCATGGTGTGATTCAAAAAGAAGGCTTTCAGAGCTTACCAGCTCCAAAATCTCCCCTCTGTTGCTGGGGCAAGGAGGGCGTTTTCACCATTCAGTACTCACACATATGGTTTTCTCTCTTAACGACAGCGTGCGAATATGCAGTTTTGCTCCCAGCATGGTTTTTCATGGACGTACCCTACCCTAGATGCATTGTTTCCTTTATGAAAACCAATGCAATAAACCAAAAACGTGTGCTGTGCTCTGCTTTTAGCAGACATGTGTGAACTTATTTTATTATCGGAATGATATTTTTTTCTTCCAGTCATCCAAATTCCCTCTGGCTGCTGGAATTAATTTCATTCAGTAGAAATTAAGAGAACCTGGCCGAAAACAGGAAGAGAAAGGAAAAGCTGTAATATTTATAATATTTCAAGAGGCAGATATTATTCTTCCTGCTTTTCAGAGGAGAAAACCGAAGCTCTGAGAAGTTAAATATAACGCCTTGAAACCGTAGAGGTGAGAAAGGCGGCAAGTGCCTGAGCTTTTCAAACTCTGTGAGAAGTCCTGAAGAAATCTGAGTAAGTTTTTTTTTTTTAACCCATTGTTCCCCAAACAGATTTTTTTTTCCAGATTCCTTGTAGGTCACAGGAATTGGTGTTCTAAGGAAATGCCTTTGGGACGATGCTCCTCTACAGTGGGGATGTCATGAGTGTCATGGGTCAGAGAGTGACACTTTATGGAGTTCCTGAAGTTTGGTGGGAAAAACCTGGATGTTGGAATTACAGAGATCAGGTACCAGGCCTCCACCAGGAAAGGATTTTAAATAACCCCGTTTTCAGTTCCCTCCTCTGTAAACCCTACGGGGTTATGGGGACAGTTACACGAGGTCATCTATTTGGACCTAAATTAAATGACATATAATAGACGCTCGGAAAAGGGGAGCAAAAATCCTATTTTCTCACGCAGGTAGAAAAAGTAGGGAGAAAAATGAATCAGAAGTCCCGTTGAAAGAAGAGCAAGACTTCTGGGTTTGGTTTCTCCATCCCACCTGCCCTTCCCCACTTGGCCTAAAGCCCTCGCTCCACCTGGAGCTGACAGGATGCCAGAGGTGGAAACGGGGTACAGGAATAGCAGGACACTATGTCAAATAACTCTGCATTAAAAATGAAACAAATGTGGGGTCCCTGGGTGGCTCAGTCAGTTAAGCATCCCACTTTGGTTCCCACCACTGATCTCAAGCATTGTGGGTTCGAGCCCCATATCAGGTTCTGTGCCGACATTTCAGAGCCTGCTTGGGATCCTCTCTCTGTCTCTGTCTCTGTCTGTCTGTCTGTCTCTCTCAATACATAAATAAACTTATTTCTCCTTGCCTCCTCAGCCTCCAAGCTGGGACAGTTCACCATTCCTAACTGTCAGGACAACCCAACTGTTCAACTATTCTTTCCTGGGGTGGAAGAGGTGGAGGAGGGCTAGGGGAAAATGGCCTTTTCATTGTGGCAAAGGTCTTGGGAAGACACACTTGCGTTGACCCCATGGAGGAGGAAGCTGCCTGCCAGGCTGGAGGCTAGAACCCCAGTCTCCAATTCACCAATCAGAAGGACTGAAACACTCCAGATTTAAAGGGCTAGCCTTTTGTCACAGGCCAATGTTTAAGTCTCTTCTACTGGGCTTACAAACTAGATCGCTGCAGGTTTTTGCCTTTGTCCACAGATCTGCAAGGACTCTGGAGAGATAGCTCTTGTGTGATGGAATAAAGCCCTTGATCTGGGACAGGGGTTGGCAAACTTTTTCTGCAAAGGGCCAGGGAGTAAATAGTTGAGGCTTTGTGGGCCATATGGTTTTTGTCGCAGCTACTCAGCTCTGCCTTGTAGCAAAACAGCAGCCATAGATAATATGTAAACGTGGTTGAGTTCCAAGAAAACTTCATTGTTGGATGCTGAAATTTGAATTTATGTAATTTTCCTGTATTACTTAATCTTCTTTTCCCTCCAATTATTTAAAACTATAAAACTCATTTTTAGCTCATGTGCCATACAAAAATACACAGTGGGTAGAATTTGGTCCATGACTGCCATTTGCTGAGCCCTGATCTGGATGATCCTGGAACGTTCTGGATGAGAGATTTTGGACAAGCCTTTTATCCTCTGAAAACATAAGTCAGAGAGCATACCAACCACCAGAGGGATAAAATGAGATAAGGCCCATGAAATTGTTTTGATAACTATAAGGTGTTTCTTCACAAATTAACATTAATATCACCAAAGGAAGTCTTCAAGCAGAAATGTCGATTCCAACATAGAAAGATGTGTAAATTGCCGAGGGATCATTTAAAGGAGGACAGTTTCAACCTCTGTGGGGAAAATACAGTCGAAATGATCTTTTCCAGTATTTTGTATTTTGTAGAGAATGAGAAACCACAACCAAAATGTGACTCGTGGTTCTGGATGTTGGCGGTTTTTGCCACCACTTATATTGTTTTAAAAGTCATAAAAATCAACCACAAAGTATCTCATTTCTCAAATTATTATTTATTGCCATTTAATTAATTACACCGTTGGTGGAAGCTATTCTTCCACTGTTTCCCCTTTTGCCGTGGCTTTTCCCTTCCTCTAACAACACTTGACACAGGGCAATAGCCCCGATGTTAATGAAAACAGAGGTAAACGCAATGCTGTCAGGCCAGGAATTATCTCCCGGCTTCAGACTGAAGATATCCTGGGCTCTTCCGGGGAGAAGAGAGTAATAGGAAAGGGTGTCTCAAGCTGGAATCTTCTAGGTGTCCCTGCCAGAGACTGGGGAGAGTCACACGTACACTGGATGCAGTGGGGAAAAGCCTGGGGAGTGGCCCAAAGAACAGGACTTTACCAGCGTCAACTGAGGACAGGCCTCTGGCCCAGATGTAGGACTCTCCTTTCCCAGGGCAGTTTCCCGCGGAGCGCTCCGGAGCCATGCCTTCGCGGAGACATGAACAACATGGACAAAATGGAAGCAAAAAAGGTTGACAGCTGTTGCCAGGCACTGAGAAATGAGGAAGCCAGGGAGGAGAGAAGAGAAAGCTAATGAAATGTGGGTGTGCTTCGTTTTAGTTCAGGTTTCCTTTTTAATTTGTAAATTTTTCCTTTTTCATTTAATTTTAGTGTTTAATCCTTTTTATAGTTCACTTTTTATTTTAATTTTCTTATTTGCGATTTTATTTATTTTATTTTCTTAAAGATGAAACTCGTAGAAATCGACGTCATGGATGACAGGGGAGAAGATCTAATCTAGAGGAATTACTCAAGGTTGCATCATTCAGTTAAAACTCAGAATCAATCATAGGCTCAAGACAAAGGGTGGAGGGGTGGGGAAAGGAGGAAAAGAGAAGAAAGAAGGCAAGGAGAAGAAGTGGAGAAAAAGAGGGAGAGAAAGACAGAAAATAATTGAAGCAAAGAGACCCTCATTCCACCCACCATTTCCCCCGTTGAGACAGCCCTGGGGTGGGATCTGGGTGAAAGAAATGTCTTCTGCACCCTCCAAGAGCCTTGCTCCTTCCCTATGCATGGGCATCCCCCGTCTAGAGTTTACAGATGCCCATTTTCCATTTCACAGATGTTACTCAACTACTTAATGTAGCTCCATGTGGAAGGACTAACATGGATGAGACAAAGGATCCCCCTTTCCCACTTGCCCTCTGTACTTGTCCTATTTCTTTCCTTTTCTTCTTTTTCTTCGACATCCCCTTTCCATGGAGCTTGGCTCCCTGATACATCTCAAGGTTTACACAGACAGTGCTCACGGGTTACTGGAATTGCACCAATGACACCAAGCAAGAGGCACAAAAACAGAAACAAACGAATCACCAACTCCAAGGTTAGTGAAAGATGAAAACCGCCACTTGAGCCACAAAGTACAAGGACCACAAAGACAGTAAAAACTCCGAAGACCTTGGGTCTATTCAGATGGTGCTGGTCTACAGATTCTCCCTGGTTTGCATCAGCTGAAGACAGTCTTTAGCGTCTATTTGGGTCCCTTGAACCATTTCCTTTGGGAAGTACTCAATAAAAGGCCTCATCTGCGCTAATCCTGAACAAAGCCTGGGCTGTTAATTGATGACATGTTGCCTTCCTGAAGGGTTTAAAATAGCTTCTCTTTTGCACATGGATTTTCATACCTGTGGCTGTTGTGAGGCCTACCGCCCTGCATGGGACCTGGAAGGATCTCAGTGTGAACCCTTCACACCCTTCCCTTTACCCCCTCCAAACTTCCCACTATGTTCATAAATGTAATAAACTCAAAGTTCTTGACCAATATTGTAGTAGAGAACTAGGGGTGGTAGGCTTTGGACTAGAAAAGGGACCAAAAGTTGGGGTTCTACACCCAACCTTGTCTCAACCAGGGGTCCCCTGATTTTGCTTGTTGGATGTATGAGGGCATATAAATACATTTTAAGTAGTAAAACTTGGAAAATGACCTTAGAAGAACAGGGCTGAAGAGAACATCAAGAAGAGTGGAAGCAAGTTGCAGATCGCTTGGCAGCCAAGGGATGGGGGTGTTATAAAAGGGAGAAGATGGCTCTCCTTCTTTATTGCCTTCTTTTTAAGTTTATTTATTTATTTTGAGAAAGAAAGAGAGCATGAGTGGGGGAGGAGTGGAGACAGAAGGAGAGATAGGCTCCATGCTGTCGGCACAGAGCCCAACGTAGGGCTTGATCTCACAAACAGTGAGATCATGACCTGATCTGAAACCAAGAGCCGGCTGCTTAACCGACTGAGCCACCCAAGCGCCCCTATTTATTTATTGTCCATTCCATTTCCTCATTTACAGGAGCCACTCCCAGAGTTGCTTGCCGCCTCCTTGGCTGGCATTGCCTGAAATAGAACGTAGAACCACGTGCTGTTTGTGAGAGTCCATTTTGTGGTCAGCACAGTACGTGGAAAGAGAAGGAATTTTGAAGAAACACACCTGGGACAAGATCCCTGGCTTTGCCATTTATGACACCTACAACTTAGAGATTTTTCATTGAATCTGTGAGAGCCTCAGTTTCCTTTGTGAAAAAGCAGGGATATAATGATTTTCTTGAAGTCAACAATTGTTTTCCTTCCCCTTCCCCGATTTAACTACATCTACTTGACTTCCATTAAATAAAATGAGTTTGCTTAACTTTTGCAGAGAAGATAAATCTAATAAAAAACAAACGCAGGGCACCTAGGAACACCACAGAACTTCAAGTCTCCATTGCCAGCATTGGTTTTGTAACAGAAAAATGCATCCAGGAGAGGGAAACTTGGTGACAAGCATTATTGGGGCACCCTCATCAAAGATCATCTCAGGCAAAATTGCCTTTGCACTTTGTAACCTTTATTTTTTTTTCTTTTTAATAGACTTTGTTTTTTTAGAACAGTTTTAGATTTAGAGAAAAATTGAGACAACAGTGTAAGAGAGTTCCCATATACCTCACACCCAGGTTACCTTATTGACATCTTGTAACCAATGCAACTGTTACAATTAATGAATCAATATCAAAACATTACTATTTTTTTAAGCTTGTTTATTTTGAAAGAAACAGAGAGACAGCACAAGCAGGGGGAGGGGCAGTGACAGGGAGAGAGAGAATCCCGAGCAGGCTCCGCGCTATCAGCATATGGAGTTCAATCCCACAAACTGTGAGATCACGACCTGAGCTGAAATCAAGAATCTGACACTTAACTGGCTGAGCCACCCAGGTGCCCCTCAGACCATTATTATCAGCTAAAGGCCAGACTTTATTCTCATTTCCCTAGTTATTCCCTAATGTTCATTTTCTGTTCCAGAACTCCAGGACATCACATTATGTTTGGTTGTCAGGTCTACTTAGGTTCTTCTTGGCAAACACAGTTTCTCAGATTCTCCTTGGTTTTGATGACCTTGACAGTATTGAGGAGTACTGGTCAAGTAGTTTGCAACATTCCTCATTAAAGGAATTTATCTGGGGATTTTCTCCTAGTAAATCTGGGATTATGGGATATTGGGAGGAAGATCACAAAGTTGGAGTGCACGTTCTTGTCACGTCATACCAAGGGCATACCATGAACATGACCTATCACTGTTAATGTTGACCTTGATCACCTAGCCGAAAGAATGTTTGTCAGGTTTCTCCACTGGAAGGCTCCTCCCTCTGCCTTCTGTACTGCACACTTTGGAAAGAAGTCTGAAGGACCCACCAAATGTCATTCCACATAGGTTTCCCTGGGTTTTTTTTCTACCCAGCCTGGGCATCTGGCTTCCTTTCAGTGCATGAACTACATAAACGTTGGACTTCTGCTATTTCCTTTGCAATTCAAGCAAATTTCAAAGATTTCTAAATATTCTCAAAATATCTTTTCTTTCACCCGAGTTATCACAAGCTTTTATGCTTTCAGCAAACCATGACCTTTACTTCTGACCCAACAAAGTGAAATGTGTGATTATTGTATACCCACCACCACACTCTTGGTGGGACCAACCCTCCAGCCACTACAACTGCTGAATCCCAAATCTTACATGGATCAGCAGAAAAATCGACTGGAAATTCCCAGACCAATGTTCTTTTTGGGTAGTGATGCCACTAAGTAGCATGGGTAAGACTGTGTAGATATGCAACTATAAGAGACGATTGTATTAGTCAAGATAGGGAGGCCTATGTTGCTGTAAGAAACAATCCCCAAATGGCAGTGTCTTAATATCTAGTGTTTATTTCTCACTTCTGTAAAGTCCACTGTAGGTGGGTGACTCATGAGGATAACTCGCCTTGATTGGAGACACAGTGACCCAGGCCTCTTTAATTCCATGTTTCCTGACTCATCATTTCCTGGTTCTGTGAACCCCTCGGAAAAGGGAAAGACAGCTGGGAAGTCACACGGGATCTTCATCACCTCTCCTCAGCACTTGTACTCAAAATCCATTAGCTACAACATGCCACATGGCCTCACCTATCTGTGAGTGGGCAGGGTCCTGAGAAATCTTTTCTCATAGGCCAGAGTCCACTCTTTTATACATAAATCAAATTCTTCCTTTTGATTCCAATCTGTGCCTGACACAAAGCCCTCCGAAGCTCCTTCCCAGATTTCCCCCCAAAGTTAGCCAAATGTTGCTACATGTAAGTGACCTTGAATTTCACGTTACATGGCTTGTCTCTTGTGATACTGTAATCCATTGTTATAATAAGCAGAAGTGCCACAAGCCTAACCCTACTTGATTAAGTGCCCACTGGCTTACTTCTTGGCTTACTTCACTTTTTAGTTGCAAAAAATACAAAACATTCCACAGTATTTTTGTTTCTTGTTTTGTTTGTCTTTTCACAAGGGCATATTGAGGTAGCCTTTCCCCTAAATTGGCAAACTTTACTCCTTTTACTTCTATTTACCAAATTTAATGGTTTTTTTTCCTCCACCCTCCCCACCCCTTCCTGAAATTCATCTCTGCTAACCCAACCCAAAATCACCTAGGTTGCCATCACTTCACCAGTCTGGACCTCAGTCTTCATCTGTAAAAGGCAAGGTTAGAATGAGTTGTGTCTTTCCAATCCTGATGGTTTCGGGTTGTGCACAGTACTTCTCTGTTGATGTCTCTTTTGGTATCCTGTTCCTCAAGATCTCACCTTTCAAATCATGGGATATGCTAATGAGGCAATTAAAACTGGACATGTTTTAAAACAGAAAAAAAAAATGGAAAGAATATCCAATGGAGTGGGGCACCTGGGTGGCTCAGTCGGCTGAGCGTCCAACTTCGGCTCGGGTCATGATCTCGTGGTTCGGGAGTTCGAGCCCCGCGTCAGGCTCTGTGCTGACGGCTCAGAGTCTGGAGCCTGCTTGGGATTCTGTGTCTCCCTCTCTCTCTGTCCATCCCCTGTTCCCACTCTGTGTCTCCGTCTCTCTCAAAAAATAAATAAATATAAAAAAAATTTTTTAAGAATATCCAATGGAGAAAGGACAGTCTCTTCAGCAAATGGTGTTGTAAAAACTAGACAGCAACATGCAGAAGAATGAAACTAGGCCACTTTCTTACACCATACATAAAAATAAACTCAAAAGGGATCAAAGACCTAATGGGAGACAGGAAACTGTCCAAATCCTACGGGAGAAAGCAGGCAACAACCTCTTTGACCTTGGCCGCAGCAACTTCTAACTAGATATGTCTCCAGAGGCAAGAGAAACAAAAGCAAAAATGAACTGCTGGAACCTCATCAAGATAAAAAGCTTCTGCACAGGGAAGGAAACAACAAAACTAAAAGGCAACTGACTGGGAGAAGATATTTGCAAATGACATATCACATAAAGGGTTGGTATCCAAAATCTATAAAGAACTTATCAATGTCAATGCCCAAGAGGTGTGCCTGGGTGGCTCAGTCAGTTAAGCATCTGACTTTGACTCAGGTCATGATCTTGCCGTCCGTGAGTTTGAGCCCCAAGTTGGGCTCTGTGCTGACAGCTCAGAGCCTGGAGCCTGCTTTGGATTTGGTGTCTCCCTCTCTCTCTGCCCCTCCCCCACTCACTCTCTGTCTTTCTCTGTCTCTCAAAAAATACATAAATGTTTTAAAAAAATCAACACCCAAGAAACAAATAATCCAGTGAAGAAATGGGCAGAAGACATGAACAGACACTTTTCCAAAGAAGATATCCAGATGGCTAATAGACACATGAAAAGATGTTCAACACTCATCATCAGGAAATGCAAGTCAAAAACACAATGAGATACGATCTCACACCTGTCAGAATGGTTAAAATGAACAACTCAGGAAACAACAGATGTTGGCAAGGATGCAGAGAAAGGGGAACATTTTTGCACTGTTGGTGGAAATGCAAACTGGTGCAGCCACTCTGGAAAACAGTATGGAAGTTCCTCAAAAACTTAAAAATAAAGCTACCCTATGACCCTGCAATTGAATTATCAGATATTTATCCAAAGGATATAAAAATGCTGATTTGAAGGAGCACATGCACCCCAATGTTTATAGCAGTGCTATCAACAATAGCCAAACTATGGAAAGAGCCCAAATGTCCATCAACTGATGAATGAATAAAGAAGATGTGGTATGTATGTGTATATATATATATATATATATATATATATATATATATATATATAAAATGCAATATTACTGGGCCATCAAGGAGAATGAAACCTTGCCATTTGCAACAACATGGATGGAACTAAAATATATTATGCCAAGCAGAATAAGTCAATGAGAGAAAGACAAATATCACGTGATTTCACTCATATATGGAATTTAAGAAACAAAGCAGATGAACATAAAGGAAGGGAAGTAAAAATAAGATAAAAACAGAAAGGGACGCAAACCATAAAAGACTCTTAAATACGAAGAACAAACTGAGGATTACTGGAGGGGTTTGGGGTGGGGGAATGAGCTAAATTGGTGATGGGAATTAAGGAGAGCACTTGTTGGGATGAGCGCTGGGTGTTACATGTAAGTGATGAATCACTAAATTCTACTACTGAAACATTATTACAGTATACGTTAACTAACTTGGATTTAAATAAAAAATAAAAAACAGAAAAATAAGCCCTATGAATTGGACTTGGTATGTGAAATTTCTTTCTTAATTTAGTAATTTCATCTTTGTTTTTATTTTCTCAAACAACCTTTCATGAATTGAATCATTTGGAATCGTTCTTTAATCTTCAAAATTCATTATACAGTTTACTCTTGATTTTAAGCAGCATTGTGAACCATAAATAGTGAAAATACAAAATTCTTGTAAAAAAAATCGCGGAGTTGATTCCTATGTATTTTCCTTCCATGGCGTTTTCAAAGACTTAGTTACTTGAAACCAGAACTAAATAGAATCATTGAGTTAATTTTGCAGTTGGCTACCTGCACTGATGAGATGCTTCCCTACTTATATGCTTATACATGTAATTATTCACTTGTAAGCGGTTTTCTTGTTTGTTTTAATTACATAAAAAAATAACAATAAACAATGATATAAAGTAATTTTTTCATAAATTGGGATCAATCCTAACTCCATTCTTGTACCATAATGTTTTGTGTTAGTCATTTCTTTTCAAGATTAAGTTAAAGAAGAGGAAAAAAAACGGATTCTTCCTCAATTCCTGTGGTTATGTATTAAGCAGTATCAACTTTTCAAACCAGTTAGGCAAAAGTCATGTTTAGGCCAATGGCAAAGAATGCAACGACTTTCTTCCCAAAGCTAAGGATGCATCCACGGACACTGGTTTGCAATGGTTGCTGGTCCAATTGTCTCCCTCACCCAGGAACGCATAAGAATTCTCGGAGCTTTAGTTACAATAAAGACCATTGGCAGTGAATTCCACACTGGTCTGGGCTTTTCAAAGTTGGACTAAGGAAAGAGAGTGGCAGATAGACATGAAACATATAGATACACGGAAAACCATGTGCCTGAAAAGTGTCCCTGTCTTATCTTTTTTGTTCTGGGTTCTGTTGTTAGTGCTGAAATCTAGAGGAAGTACCTCGGCTTCTGGAGAGAGTTTTCTGTCGGCCAGTGTACTGCATTCCATACTATCTGTATCATTGAACCGCAATTAGTCCACGATTTCCACTATGGTGTTGACTGAAGATATTTGCGTGTTGTTAAACAGAACTTCAGGCTTTCAGCTGCAGAAATTTGCTCTAACCCTGTGGTTTCACTATAAAATTCCCTTCTGGCTCTAAGACACAGTTCTGTTGGGGGCAAGAACCCTAGACTTGGAGTCGTAACCCAGGAAATGGTTTCCGACTACCATTTCCTAGATGTGTGACCTGGAATGAATCATGTGTCACTGTATTATGAGGAAAAGAAGGAGCTAGACAACTTGTAAGTAATAAAATAATATGATTTATGATAACACTGTAGTAATCCAGACAGCCTAGTGCTGGCCTAAAGACAAACAGATCAGTAGGACAGAGAAAAGAGTCCAAAGATAGGCCCACACCAAGGTGCCTAAGCAATACAGTGTTGTGACATGATATTCTGTGCTTTTAACAAATGGTGATAGAACCACTGGACATCCATGTGCAAAATAATGAACCTCAACTATGCCTTCCATCAGATACAAAAATTAACTCAAAATGGATCATAGATCTAAATGCAAAACCGAAAGCTAGGAAATTTCTGGAAGGAAACATAAGGAAATAGCTTTACAACTTTAGACTAGGGAAGGGAACATATTTATAAATGGAGAAATATGATAAAGTGAACTTTATCAAAATTTAAAACCTCTGATTTCTGAAAGAAAATTAAAAGGCAAAGCCATAAGGTGAAAAAATATATATGCACAGTACACATACCTGACAAAGAACTTGAATGTGTCAACATATACAAAGCATGTATCAACTTTTCTTACTACTCGAAACTAGAAAGACAAGCCCCTTTTTAAAAGGGTGGCAAAGAATTAGAACAGACGTCATGAAAGAAGATCTATAAATGGTCAATAAACACATGAAAATGTGCTCAACGTCATTAGTTGTTAGGGAAGTGTGAATTTTAAAGCCACGACGAATTATTTGTAAAACTTCATCAAACATAAAATAAAATTGATGTTACAAATAGCTGACAATGCCATATGCACTGTCAGGAGAGAAGCCATAAAGCAAATATTTGCAATGCATAACATTTGAACTTAGAGGTTATATTATTAAGAATCTAGATTCCGGAGTTCAGACCCTGGTTCTGCCTCTCATCATTCCTAGCCATAGGACTGTGGGCAACTATTCAATCTTTCAGAGCCTCAGTTTTCAAATCTGTCAAATGGGAGCCATCCTAACACCTACCTCCCAGAGCTTTTGGGAGCTAACGGATGTCAAGCGCTTAGAATAGTGGGTGGCACACAGTAAGTGCTTGTAAATATCACATATTATAATTACTAATAGACTTTAAATGAGCCTTTGTTTTGCTGCTTCTCTTGACCAGACTATACCCAGTCTCTCATGAGTAGGAACGCAAGGGAAGAGCCTCATGCACGGAGACTCAACTGTCTTAATCTCCTTTCTTAGCTTTAACCTACAAGTTTGCTCCTTCTCCAGGAGCTTTAAGAACCAAAAGTAGAGTGAAGGCAGATCTTTTTGTCTAACATTCTGAACAAATCAGGACTCCTTCAGCAGTTTCCGAGTGCAGATGACGGTCTTTCTTGTTCTCTGTGATGCTATGCACTTAAAATGTGATGGTATTGGGGTGCCTGGATGGCTCAGTCCGTTAAGCATCAGACTCTTGATCTCAGCTCAGATCATGATGTCACAGTCATGAGTTCGAGCCCCTTGTCAGGCTCTTCACTGGCAGCATGGAGCCTGCTTAGGAGTCTTTCTCTCTCTCTGCCCTTCCCCCACTCGTTCTCTCTCTCCCTCTCTTTCTCTCTCTCTGTCTCTCTCCCTCTCTCCCACCCTCCTTCCTCTCTCCTCTCTCTCTCTCTCTGCCCCTCCCCCCACTTGTTCTCTCTTCTCTCTCGCTCTCAAAATAAATAAATAAACTTGAAGGAAAAACTGTGACAGTATTAATAACTGTTTGTCATATGGATTGTTCAGTTTCCTTAAACTACTAAATAAAAACCAGACACCTCCTCACACTCAGCACAGTCTGTCTTATCACACCTGGTGACACTTCTCTCTGGCAAGGGACAATAGGAACGAAGGACAAGCCTGAAAGTTGTTTTGCTCCTTCAAAACAATTTTCAGCCACGTTCAGCGGAGATGGTCCCACCGTCCCATGCCACATAAGAAACCAAGAAAGTAAGTAGATGTCTCCACCACCAGCCCCTCTTCCCTGTCCTTCTGAGCTGGCCTTGAACTCCTATAAGGCCCCGTCAGCCAGGCCCAGGCCTGACCGCTCCTGGCCAGGACTTGATGCATCAGGGAAGTGAGCCTGGGGTTGGACGCTATGAGCCTGGACCGCAATCTGTCTCCTGCACCTGCCGTACTTGGCTCTCTGATGTCCTGCCGGGGTAGAGTCCTGTCTTGTGCACCACCAGACCGGGTGCCACCCTGGTGCCTTGCAGCGTCCTCTTCCTGAAGGCTGAATTCTCTTTTCCATACCCCTGTCCGTTGACAACAGGCATTAGGAACCTTGGCTCCACGGAATTCTGATCATGCCTCTTTTTAGCAGTGTGGTTTGGATGTGTTTTTTAGCATCCCTGAGCGGCAGTTTCCCCTCCTATAAAATGTTTAATGCTCCCCTCTAAGATTGTTATGGAGAGTGAGTTCTATTACCTCTACCATTTTAAGGTCATGTCTGACCCACAATGGACATTCGGTTAGTGGTGGACATTAATGCCGTATTTTGTCGATTTGAAATACACATTTCCTTTCGTATTTTAGTATCTCTGAAGACGGTGCGTGTTTCAGCTGCTGACAGCTCATAATCACTGCAGGCCAGGAGATTGGCATGCTGTGGCTGCTATTGCCCACACACGCATTGTTCTTCCCGGAAACTCGATGGGGATTCCTGATGGTGCTGCTGGATCACGAGGACCATTTGAGGAAAGAACACAAGAGTCCTGGCTGGACTCTGAAAGCCTTCCATTCACACCCCTCAGGGGACATGAGGAAAGTCCTTGAAGGAAAGTCCTGATGACAATCCCCATGGAGCCCTACGGAGTACTGTGTCACCAATGCTCCCCTCTTGATGGCCCGAAGGACAATTCTGTGGGGGGGAGAAAGCGTGGGCACTGACAGCTTTGGGGTGACAAAATTATTCAGATGAGCACAGACTGGTTGTGAAGAAGGTTTAAGGAGCCAGCTAATTGTTTCTGTTCTTCTTCTTACGTAAGC
The DNA here is from genome assembly GCF_027475565.1 of Acinonyx jubatus. Lineage (NCBI taxonomy): Eukaryota > Metazoa > Chordata > Mammalia > Carnivora > Felidae > Acinonyx > Acinonyx jubatus. The sequence continues at coordinate 66,002,423 of NC_069391.1, forward strand.
ATGAGAGTGATATAAGATAATCATCCCTATCTAAATAAATTTAGAAAAACTCTTTCAATCAGTCTTCAATAAATCCAAGTGATTTGGAAGTATTGCATTATATTTGAATAGGGACCATAATTTTTTCTTTCGTAGTGATGTATAAAATATGGTACGATATACCACTGATGAGATAAAACAGGCACAAACAGGATTACCCAGAACAGGATTCTTTTCTCGCTCTGGACTTGGGAAATTCTCTTTGCACAGGAATCCTGTTGTGACTGAGTCCCTGGGGAGGGCAACAAGCTTTCTCTTCCATTGCTGTGATGTGCTGGCCCTGGGGGACTCATATAGCACCTGGAACTTCCTCAGCCCCCACTCTGCTCCCTCTTGGCATTTTCCTGTTTCCTCCAGGCATCCCGCTGAGATCCCAACATGGGCAAATCGTGCACATGTATGTTTCATGCCTAGGACCGAACCTGTCCAAGTTAGGACGTCTTCCGTATAAAAATTTGAAATGGTCATTTGTTTTACCTGATGAGAAAGACAGAACTTACTCTTTTCTGAAGATCCAGAAGAAAAGATAACCAACGGAGTTATCCAATAGATTTCCAATATTCCCAATATCCAATACCAATAGAGAGTATATGTCCACTCTAAACAGTGCTTCTTAGCTCTGACTGCATGTTAGCATCACTCACAGAGCTTTTAAAACTCTGATGCCTGGGGTCTCTCCCAGATCAATTAAATAAGATTCCCCAGGGATGGGGACTCAGGCATTTCTAGGTCCTCCAAGCTCCCCAGCTACTCTGTATCACAGTGAGATTTCCAAAGCACTGACTTATGATGGATGAGAGCCATGCCTTCTTCCTGTGTCCAAAACTGAGGGCCAATTTCTGGACACCAGGAGAAGCATGCTAGGAAGTTTATATATGGCCTATAACAAAACACGTGACATTTAAATTATTTCCATTCCTGTTTAATTGTTTAATGGAGATACAAGAAGAGTATAAAGATAATTACTATCTGCCAGCTTAATGGTAAAACTTGAACAGTTACCAGGAACTTCAAATCTCACAGTTAAGCTGTGATACCTCCTTTTGCGCTGAAACTAAATTGCATCTCCTGATTTTTTTTTTTTTTGGTTCTCTTTTTACTGGGGTCAAATATATACAATATAAAAATTTATCATTTAAACCATTTTTAAATGGACAGCGGCATTAAGTTCATTCACATTGTTGGGCGACCATTGATGCCATCTGTCTCCAGAACTTTTTCGTCTTCCCAAACTGAAATTCCATACGCATTAAACACTGATTCCCCCCCTGCCCCCCGCCATTTCTGTCTCCCCTCAGCCTCTGGAAACCACCACGCTACTTTGGTCTCTATGATTTTTATTAATCTGAGAGAGGGGGGGTATCAAGAAAAATATGAACAAAGAGAGAAAATCTAGATAAGTTTGTGGACTCTCCCTTGTTGACAATTAAAAGTTGGCTTGAGGTGATGGATCCACTCTTATGTTTCCCCCACCAGCTCGAAACAAAAATTTACTTACAGAATCTTTAACCAAACGAGGGCAAGACAGGTAGGGAGAAGAAGTGGTAGAAAGTAGAGTTGTAAAGAAAACAGGTTCAAAATGTTAGGTGTGATGCGAAACCAGTGTGTTGGATTAAACTATTTCCTGTGATACATCATTGAGAGTGTGGTTTTATGCGAGACAGTTGAGGGGGAAGAAAGAGAAAGAAGGAAACGGGAGATCCAATGTGCTATGACCTTAAACCACAGGAAACATCATCTGGTCTCCAACTCGCTCTGAAATGAAGAGGCGTTTTGAGAAAAATCTCAGACTTGGAGTGTTGTGTGGAAAGACACTCAAAGGAACTCCTCAAGTATTCCTACTGTGTGCAGCTTCCCGGCTTCCCTGTGGCAAACAGCGCAGCTGCCCCTGTCTTCTCTCTCACGTGTCCCTTTACCAGAGCCCAGAGTGAGTGTCCTCGACAGTGGGCTCCAGCACAGGGAGAGAGCGCGATGTGATTGGACCCGGTGCCATTTCACATGGAAGCATGTGGCAGGAAACACAGGCCCATCGATATGGTGTCCTCCTCTTGGTTGTTAACTGCTTTTCTATTTTGTGCCTGAAACACTGTGTTTGGGTTACCGCTGAATAAATAACATTTATAGGACATGCGTTTGAAGTTTGAAGTGAAAAACAACCTGCCACCATAAGTGAATATGGTGTCCCTTTTAAAAACTGAGCAAGTGGGGCGCCTGGGTGGCGCAGTCGGTTAAGCGTCCGACTTCAGCCAGGTCACGATCTCGCGGTCCGGGAGTTCGAGCCCCGCGTCAGGCTCTGGGCTGATGGCTCGGAACCTGGAGCCTGTTTCCGATTCTGTGTCTCCCTCTCTCTCTGCCCCTCCCCCGTTCATGCTCTGTCTCTCTCTGTCCCAAAAATAAATTTAAAAAGTTGAAAAAAAAATTTAAAAATAAATAAATAAATAAATAAAAACTGAGGAAGTAACGGTGCCTGGGTGGCTCAGACGGTTATGCGTCGACTTCGGCTCAGGACATGACCTCACGGTGCCTGAGTCCAAGTCCCACATCAGGCTCTGTGCTGATGGCTCAGAGCCTGGCCTGCTTCAGATTCTGTGTCTCCCTCTCTCTCTCTCTGCCCCTCCCCCACTTGTGCTCTGTCTCTCAAAAGTAAATAAGCGTTAAAAAAATTTTTTTTAACTGAGGAAATAAGTTTCCGTGGTAGGTGCGTGTGTGTGTGTGTGTGTGTGTGTGTGTGTGTTGAGGAGAACCAATATTGAAATTGTGAAAGACTTCCTGTTGATGAAAGCCAGTCTCTAGGATGGGCCCCAATGGCTTCTAACTCTTGATAGTCATGTCCTGTAGAGGCCCTTCCACACCAGAGCTGGTCTGTGCAATCAACAGAATGAAGCAAAAGGGACAATATGTCACTTCTGAGATTTGATTATAAAAGACTGTGGCTTCTATCTTGGGCTCTCTCTCTTGGAATACTCACTACAGGGATACTGAAGCAGCCTCTGGAGAGACCCATATGGTGAGGACCCGACATCTCCAGCCAACCAGCTTGTGAGGAGCTGAGACCCACCATGACCCCCTGAGTGGGTTTGGAAGCAATCCATCTCCTAGTTGACTTACCTCCAACCACATCAGAGACTCTGAGCCAGATCCATCCAGCTAAGCTGCCCTCACGACCTGAGATGATACAGGTTTGCCGTTTTAAACTGCTAACTTTGGCACTGTTTTGTTACACAGCAGTAGATAAATAACACTGCATAATTATCTCTCACCTAATTCTAGAAATCAGGTGTTGGCTTTGCTGGAGAGATGTACATGATGCAAAGACAAGTGTTTGGAAAAACAACATGGAACCTGTGGGTGATCTGGCCATCACATCCTGCCACCCTCCCTGGACATTCTCTGTGCATCCTGGAGGAGGTGTCTTTGGACCAAAAAGGACCATTTTTCAAAAGAAGTTTATGAATGCCTTTCATTTCCAGCAGGTCCGTCTGAGGAAAAACAAAGAATAAAATAAAAATTAAAAAAAAACTCTATCCAGAATTTTCAAAAAAGACCAAGTCGGTAAAATGTTACATTTGAATGAGATCTGCAAGTATTCAGGCAAGTAACCTATATTTAAGATGGCAACCCCTGAGGATGCTGGAATTGTGAAGAAATTTAGTTAGATGAGAACCTAGGTGGTGCTTTACCTCAGAGAACTGTTTTCCTGTAGCCATTTAAAAAAAATTTTTTTAGGGGTACCTGAGTGTCTCAGTTGGCTGGGCGGCCAACATAAGCTCAGGTCATGGTCTCATGGCTCGTGAGTTCAAGCCCTGTGTCGGGCTCTGGGCTGACAGCTTGGAGCCTGGAGCCTGCTTTGGATCCTGTATCTCTCTCTCTACCCCCCTCCCAGTCGCACTCTGTCTCTCTCTGTCTCAAAGGTAAATAAACATTAAAAAAAGTTTTTAAACAAGCTGGGTTCGTAATTGCACGTCAAGGTTGTGCCAAAGGCTTGCCACATGTAATGCGGGTTCATAGAATGTGGCCCCTGCTCAGCGGTCGGTCCTCACTCTTTCCAACCCAGGTCTGGCCTCACCTGTTGCATGGTGGGGGGTGGGGGGGCATCTCACTGCTCCATTTAGCATACAAGGACCCTTGGAGACTAACTAAGGCCCTGACACCCAAGCCCAGTAAGAATTCAGCGGAGCAGATCTGCAGGCCTCGCTGGGCATCTTTACCCATTGGAGAGTCAGTTGAGGCTGGTGGCAGGAAGTTGCCAAAAATGGAAAATCGAACCAGCACTTGGCAAATGTCCCTAGAGGAGGAGATGAATGGAGGTGTGGCCTGGCGGTGAGAACTCTTGTCATGGCCCTTCCTGTGATCCTTCCCTCAATGCCCTCACCAGGTCCTGTCCCTACTCCCGTGGACAACTCCCCAGGATGCCGTCCCAGGCGTCGGAACCCCTCAGTTGCTCTCCCCACTGTGTCCCACCCATCCTCCATACCCCGGGGACTCCCACCCCTGCACCGTCTTGATCCTCACTCCCAAGGCGTATTCTCTTTTCGCACGTGATCCTATAACTTAAGACCGAATCCCAAGTCTATTGCTACAGAAAAACTTGCTCCATTTTTCTCCAGAGAAGGGGGGAGGCAATGACCCACGTCTTCTGACCCACTTCTTCTGAAGTAGCAAATAAAAGAAGGAAACAAGTCCTCCCCATACGTGACACTTTTGAACACTAGTTAAACATTTAAGCCTTCTACTCATGCATTATCTCATTTAACCTTTCAAAACAGCCCTACGAGGCAGACACTATTCTTCTCAACTTTTTTTTTTCAGGTGGTAAAACTGAGGACAACAGAAGATGAGGAACTTGCAGAAGATGACAGCCAGTTGGCGGATGGCTGGGATTGGAAGCCAAGGCTGTCTCTCTCCAAAGGCTGTGTGTGTTCTTGATGCCTGGTCTAGCCTGCCCCCATTTGATTCTCATTCAAGGTTCCACATGAAAAAGTAGTTTCAAATGCTGTTAGAGAGAACTATTCCAGGTACCAAGGTTTAGAAAAGCATCATTCATTTGCTGATCCATTTTTCCTGGCAGCTTCCCCGAGAGGGCCAGCCTTCTCTCAGTGGATGGCAGAGTGTTATGATTTCAGACAAGAGAGGCTCGGGCACAGCTGGGGAGCAGTTGCCTGCAATGTGTCTTTGTGTGGCCTCTTTATGACACAGAGTCCCCTCTGCTCCTTCCGATGCTGTGGGCGAGGCAGAAGCAGAGACTCAGGGCGCCTGGGTGACTCCGTTGGTTAAGCCTCCGACTCTCGGTTTGGGTTCAGGTTTTGTGAGTTCCAGCCCTGTGTCAGGCTCTGCGCTGTGTGGAGCCTGCTTGGGTTTCTCCCCCACTCACACAGTCTCTGTCTCTCTCAAAATAAGTAACGAAAGCTAAGAAGAAGAAGATGGAGAAGAAAAGAAGAAGAAGAAGAAGAAGAAGAAGAAGAAGAAGAAGAAGGAGGAGGAGGAGGAAGAGGAGGAGAAGGAGGAGGAAGAGGAGAAAAAGAGACTCAAGGTTTCCTTTTGCTGATGACACTTGCATGCTACCTTTTGAGCAGTAATAGATCTCCATAAGCCATTCCCAAGCCTCCCTCCTGTTTTGAATTCTGGGGCAATGTCCAGTTTCAGTTGGGGATGAAAGTCATGGGCGTTTGAGACTCTTGCACTCAAATCTCTTGGGTTCTGTATGAGACGAGGTGCTATGAGGAAGGAAAAGATGATTTTCACAGAAAGAGCTTGGACAAGACACCAGAAAATGTCAATCACAAGTAGGAAAATAGCAGTAATGGCTATAAGAAGAGCTAACATTGACTCAACATTTGCTATATGCCAACTGCTATCCTAAGCTTTTTGTATGTACTCACTCATCTGCTCTCCAAACTATACTATGAGTTAGATCCTAATTATTATGATCCCATTTTTCAGATGAGGGAAATGAGAAGCAAGAAGGTTAAGTAACTTGCCCAAGGTCACAACAGTCTTAAGTATCAGATCCAAGATTTAAACTCGGGTAGGCTGGACCCACTAAACACTTATATGCTATCATATTTTGAAGTGGTAAGGGCTTCAAATGATAATCTGCGGGGAAATTCAAGCTATTACTGGAGGAAATATCCAAATATAACTAACGTATTGGTTATTAAGATGACGACGCATACCCAGGGAAGGAAGACTAATAGTTTGGAATCAGGCAGACAGTCACAGGGAAGAAAGGGCACCTGCACATCATGGTTGATGAACGTCACGACGAGAGATCAAGAGTGCCCAAGGCAGCTAACCTCAGACCCTTCGGCTTGGGCAGAACCCACTCTGAGCAGTGAGTTCAGTGGGTCTCTGGACTGGCCTTCATGAACGCTCATGGGAGGGGCAGGTACTCTCCAATAAACTGAAAATCTGGTGAAAAGTGTATGTGTGTCTGATTTAATTTGTGTTCCCATAAACTTCATCCCAGACTGAAATTCCTGCAAGGTCCATGCAGAAAGCGGCCTCTCGCTTCCCTCTGTGCCAGCCCAGAATGCCTAACAGAAGTCTGGGAAAAGACCAATCACAGTCCTTTGGGGAGGAGGGAAAAAAAAAAAAAAAAAAAAACAACACTGAATTAGCAATTCAGGCAGGCAAAGGGGCTGGTGTGCCAGCTTTGCAAAATCATTCGGGTGCACGATTCTCTCCCCTCCCCCCACCGCCCCCTGTCCTGAGTGTCTAGTTTCAGAAGTGTCCTGCTAATGCTTGTGAGTCTTGCAATCGTTTTGAATGTCAAGTTTAAAAATATTTCGAAGCGTCCCTGTCCTGTGACTCTCTCTGGTAGAGATAATGCAAGCAACCCCGGGCCTACTGCTCAGCGCGGCCGAGCTGCTGCTCCATAAACTTGCCATGTGAATTCATGATGTCATCTGTTCCCTTCAGAGTTTGGGCTCCAGAGCCCCAGACCACCCACGCAGGCAGCCTATTCTCTTCCCCACGTTGTCAGGAGGGACCTGCCTTTATAAATGATTCAAGGTCTAAACGGAGGACGTAGCTTGAATTGTTATACAAAAGTGCCGCTGACCACAGTGATAAGCATTTGGACATGTTGATGTGGTGGTTTTTTTCCTGGTTTGAACGCTGAAATTCTCTTTAACACGCAAGGGAAGGGCTGAGAGACAGAGTGAGGCAAGGGGAGGTTTCAGAAACGGACCAGAAAATCTGTACTAGAACAGTAAGCAAGAGAGAAAATATATTTAAAAGATGGGAACCCTGGAAATATGGGGGCAAGAAGTAATTGGATCGTCAACAATGTTAGATTCACGCAGAGTAACTTTTTCCTTCTGACTCTTCCTTCTAAGAAGGAAATTGTAGGGAGGGGAGAAGTGTCCATATTGCTGAGAAGTTAAGAAATGCTTTTCTCAAACCGATTTGAAGGAAACCGAGGCACTTGGGGCTTTTGAATATTTTTTTTACTAATCTTTAGTTTGGAAGGAGAAAGCACTCACTTGGTGCGTCCGTGAAGGCTCCTGTCGGCCAGCCCAACCTGCCTTGATAATGAGCCCCTAACCACTGGGACGCTGCTAATGTGGCAAGTGACGGCCAATGAGGTGCCCTGTCTTCTCTTTCCCTCTGGGATAGCAAGAGGGTGAAGGGTAGGGGCGGCGAGGGAGGATAATCAGATCCTAACTGAATTTTCTGAAGACATTAAGATTGCTAGATGGAAAGAAAACTTAACATAGGAACTGAAGCACCAGTTTTGTGATGTCTCCAGAGAAATAAGTCATCTAAAGGCTGGGACTCTTTTCTGAGCCATGAGTTCCTTTAGCAGTCTGCAGAAACTTACAGATCCATTCTTGGAATAACGTTTTTAAATGACTTAAGCAAAGTGCATTGAATTACCAATCAATAATATCAAAATTCATGGATCAAAACATTTCTAAAACAACCAGCGGGGAGCCTGCGCGGCTCAGTGGATTAAGCGCCCGACTTTAGCTCAGGTCATGATCTCACGGCTCATGAGTTCGAGCCCCATGTCAGGCTCTGTGTTGACAACTCAGAACCTGGAGCCTACTTTAGATTCTGTGTCTCCCTGACACTACCCCTCCCCCACTCATGCTCTGTCTCTCTCTCTCTCTCTCTCTCTCAAAAATAAACACTAAAAGAAATTTAAAAATAATAAAAATTAAAAAATAAAACAACCATTAACATATTAATACATGAGCTTCTTTTTTTTTTAAGTTTGCTTATTTATTTTGAGAGAGACAGAGGCAATGCGAGTGGGGTAGGGACAGAGGGAGAGGGAGAGAGAGTGAGAATTCCAAGCAGGCTCCAGATGCCAGCTGTGGAGCCCCAACATGGGGCTCAAACCCACGAACTTGGAGATCATAACCTGAGCCAAGACCAAGAGTTGGACGCTTAACCAACTGACCCACCCAAGTGCCCCTACATGTGCCTCTTTATTAGTTCTTAAAATAGCCAGATCCAATGGTAGGGCTCAGCAGCCACTATGATTCAGAAGTGCTGCAGAGTATTACTAGCTCCGGGAATCTGCAGCAGTGGTAGACGATATGTGGGTATCTGAGATTTCCATTGGTGACAAGGTCAAAGCTAGTGCGGTTATAATTGTGGTTGGCTCCTTATATGCATAATTGAAGGAAATGCTGCATTGCAGCTAGATGTTGAAAATCGACATGACTTTTTTCCCCACTCAAGTGCACGGATGCCTCTGTTAAGAGCCTCCCTCCTAAAGAAGACATTTCCAGACAGCCAAGTAGGGCTCAGTGACAAAGACACGATAAGAGACTCAGTGCCGACGAATGAGATTCTTTTTTTTTCTTTTTCTTTTTTATTTATTTATTTTTCTTTTATTTTTTTAAATGTATATCCAAGTTAGTTAGCATATAGCGCAACACTGATTTCAGGAGTAGATTCCTTAGTGCCCCTTACCCATTTAGCCCGCCCACCCCCTCCCAAACCCCTCCAGCAACCCTCTGTTTGTTCTCCATATTTAAGAGTCTCTTATGTTTTGTCCTCCTCCCTGTTTTTATATTATTTTTGCTTCCCTTCCCTTATATTCATCTGTTTTGTCTGACCAATGAGATTCTGACCTCAGACTTGTTCCTCAAACCTCTTCATGAAGAGAACAGATTCTGTTCTCTTTTTAAAAGACACTTTGGAAAGTTATTATTTCCTTTTTAAAAAGTGAAGGATAGACTCACTATCTCAAATTAAAATGAATTAAGAATTTATAATAGTGAAAGTGTTAAATTCTGCCCAAAGTAATGTACATATTAAATGCAATCCCCCCCACCCCACCCCCCCCCCCACAAATCCAGAGATTTCTTTCTTTTTCACTTGGCAAATTGATTATAAAGTTAATCTGTTTCATACATTTATGAAACTAGTTAAGACAGTTTTGGGAAAGAAGATAATAAGGGAAAGTTTGAGTAATCAGATATCGACAAATACTATAAAGCTTTGGGGTTTGAAAAAGCAGGCACAAAATAGACCACTTACTGGAAAGGAACGGGTTCAGAAGCTATCCCTGGTGACTATGGAAATTTAATATGTGACAAGGATGGTGTTTCAGGTGGGTGAAAACAAGAATAAACTATTCAATTAATGGTACTGTGACCAGTAATTAAACATTTGGAAGCAAAAAAAAAAAAAACCCTGCAGTGTCTTCACTGGGTTGATTGAACTGGCTTATGAATGTCTTTTTCTGGGCGGGCTTGGAAATCCATGTGGTGAAGAAGGCTTCCCTGGATTGGGTCCTGTATTAACAGTAGTAAGTATCAGGAAACACTGTGAATGGGCTTTGTCAGTTGCCCACCTGGCTTCCGTCCCCATCCTTCCTTTCCTAGTAGTACCCAGAGCCTCATAACACAACCACCCCACCTCCGCCCGGCCCATGTGGTCTCCGTCTGGGGAAAAGCTTCAGGAGCAGGGCATGACCAACTTAGGCTGACCGTTGTGTTCCCTTCCGGCCACAGTTGCTGGTTGAGGGGCAGGCATGTCACCCAAGCCACTGCAAGCTAAGTGATTTTCAGGACTCTGGCTGGGAAGTCCGGGAAGGTGCATCCTCTTTACCCCTGAGCTGGCAGGATGGAGATATGAAGGTGAACCGGCAAATGGTAATTTTGCTACCAAAAAGGCGGCCAACCTGGTGACGAAGACAACACAGAGAGCAGGGCAGAATCGAAGGAGTCTCGGAGAAATGAGCCAGGGCCCCTGGTTGAAGCAAACCCCAAGGCTGAGCTTACGGTTGGATTTCCAGATAGGAGATCAATGAGTTCTCCTCTCTTTTAAAGCAGTATGAGTTAGGCTTTCTGTTACAACCCGAACATCCTCAATGACAAAGCAGACTTCCTGGCATTATTATGCATTGTTATGCAGCACTGTGTTCTCCAGGGAATCTCCAGCGTTTCCCAAAGCTTTACCCAAACGTCTACAGCTCTGTCTCTTCTTCCATATTGCATCTTGATGGGGCGGACATAGATGTGCTTCAGAGTGCTAACTCCCAGTGGGAATTCTCACTTCCATCACTAACTTAACCTCTCTCATCTCTGATGTCATCATTGTAAAAATTAGGCCACGATGTGAACAGCTGGACTAATGATCCTCAAAGCCTTTTCTACTTCACAGAGATCTAAGCATGTTACAGACCGAAAGACTGGCTCTAGTAGTCAACCGGGTTTGAAAGATGGCTTGGAAAAGCGGTTACCTCCCTAAGATACATTCGCAGCTGCGTTGCTGTTATGGAACTGAGGATTTTATGTAACCGTGAATGTTAGTAGCCCAGAGAAGATAAGATGTTTTATTTAGAGATTTTCAGTCATTCATTCAGCAAGTTCTATACACCAGGAATTGCAGCAGGCAGCAAGGACATAGAAATGAAAGAAAGACTCAGGTCTTTGTCTTGAAGCAGTTTGGGTGACATGCCTTGCTAATTGCAAGAAAGACGGCTGGATTGCTGTGTACAGTTATGCAGGCTGCACACTGAACAACTTTGGGGCTTGTTTTTCATGCCAATGTCTATGTGATAGCTCAGGGAGACAAACAAGTAAAAAATAATTATATAAAGAGCAAGATGTTAGTATGTACTCTAGGACTCCATCTGTATAAGAAAAGGGTGGGGAGACCTGTAGATCTATATCTACACTTTTAGATAATCTCTATAAAGAGGTCCATGAGACTGTTAGCAGAGGTCAGCTCTGAGAAATGGGACTGGAAGAAAGGTGGGATGGAGAAAATAGAACCTGTCACCATGTACTTTTTATCTTTCTGTCCAATTGTTTTGTTTCCTACGAGAAAAATTTACCATATATCAAGATGTGACTTTCAAAAGTTAGTAATCACAACCTAGTTGAGTAAGTGCTCATTAGAGATATCCCTGCACATCATGGAGGCACATCCAAGCTTGCCTGGAATGATGATTAATGTTATGTGTCAACTGGACTAAGTTTAGGGACGCCCAGAGAGCTGATAAAACATTGTTTCTGGATGTGTTCTGGAAGAGATTAGCATTTGACTCTGTAGACTGAGTAAAGAAGAGTGCCAGACCAATGCAGGTGCACATCATCCAATCTGTCAAGGACTTTAATAGAACCAAAAGGTAGAGGAAGGGAGAATTTGCTCTCTCTCTGCCTGAGCTGGAACACCCATCTTTTCCTTAGGCCTTTGGACTTGGACAGAATTATACTACCAGCCTTCCTGGATCTCCAGCTTGCATAATCTTGGTCTCTATAATCAAGTGAGTCAATTCCTAGGATAAATGAATGGATGGATGGATGAATGGATGGATAAATGGATGGATGGATGGATGGATGGATGGTTGGATAAATGAATGAATGAATTTGGTTTTGTCTCTCTCCCTGACCAACAGACCCAGAATAATAACCAAAGGATTCTCAGAGAGGTGATGTTTTGGTTGAGCCTTAAAGAATGAATAGAAGCCATTCAAGTGAAGGAGGAAGGGAAAAGTGTTTTTGACAGAGGAAACTGCATGTACAAAGCACAGAAGCAAGGGAGGTGGTTACTGGTCCAAACGCTGAGAATTTGGCATAGCTGAAGCATGGAGGGTATGGCAAGATAGCAAAGATGATACAGAGCTCAATATTTGATCACATTAAGGCAGGTGGTCTGGATCCACAGCAGCGTTTCAAATAGGGAGTGACAAGTTAATATTTGGGTCCTAGATCATTCTCATAGTAATAAAGAGGCTGAAATGGAAGACAAGCATACACACATACGTGTGCACATGTAAAACCTGCATCAGGAATGTTACGGAAGCTTGTAACTTTCCCTCGCTGTTTTGTCTTCCTTTGCTTTACTTTCTTTTTAATAGTCAACTCTTCAACCTACCTAGATTTTGTGCGCATTTATGGTGTTAAGTGGCTTGGCTTTGCTTCCAAATGTTTAATTACTGGTCACAGTACCATTAATTGAATAGTTTATTCTTGTTTTCACCCACCTGAAACACCATCCTTGTCACATATTAAATTTCCATAGTCACCAGGGATAGCTTCTGAACCCGTTCCTTTCCAGTAAGTGGTCTATTTTGTGCCTGCTTTTTCAAACCCCAAAGCTTTATAGTATTTGTCGATATCTGATTACTCAAACTTTCCCTTATTATCTTCTTTCCCAAAACTGTCTTAACTAGTTTCATAAATGTATGAAACAGATTAACTTTATAATCAATTTGCCAAGTGAAAAAGAAAGAAATCTCTGGATTTGTGGGGGGGGGGGGGGGGTGGGGTGGGGGGGATTGCATTTAATATGTACATTACTTTGGGCAGAATTTAACACTTTCACTATTATAAATTCTTAATTCATTTTAATTTGAGATAGTGAGTCTATCCTTCACTTTTTAAAAAGGAAATAATAACTTTCCAAAGTGTCTTTTAAAAAGAGAACAGAATCAATGGAAGTATCTGGTACCCCCTCCCCCACCAGTGTTTAACATGATCCTTCACTACGGAGGTTTGGTACCGAAACCCCAGCACTCTGTGAAATCACCAGCACAGGGCAATGATAAGCCCATTACTGCCACGACACATTTCTTCATAAAGCTTTCCAGAAGTCAGCAAAGCATCTGAACGGTTGCATTCACTTTTGAAGTGAAAGTCTCTCTGGCAAAACAAAGCCACTAAACTTTCAGGTGAAACTTTTTTCTTCTTGTTTTCCTTTCCATGGGCCGGTCCTCCCCCAAACTCCAAAATAGTGTCTTCTGTGAATAGGGAGGTCTTAGCAGCTTGGGGACAGTCACCTATGTTCTAAGGGAGACCATTATGGTTTTGTTTAATTCCAACACTTCTCTCTGCCAGATGCTAAGACAATTTCACTCCCCATGCTGCAAGTGATGGGGAGAGAAACGCTTTTCTTTAGGACTGTAGAACCGTTGCCAAATGTAATGACATCTGCCAAGTGAGTGTTGGGAAAGACACACGGAAGGTCCGCGGCCACATTCCATGTTAACAGCTGGTGGATCCCAGGTGCTGTCAGGAAAGCCTCCAGCCCCGCTTACATGTTCCAGAAAGTTCTTTATTATTTTAAACACCACGTTTGGAGAGTGCTTAATTTGCTCGAATTCAAAACATTCCTCACGGGCAAAGTGCAATGTAAACAACGTTCCAGGAGAAAGTCACGTCAACCTAATTTTTTATTTGCAAACAGGATGGTTGAAAACAAAGTACTGAAGTGTTTTCTGACAGTGAGGTTACCACGTAGGCATTTAGGAAGGTTATGAAGGAAAAACACTCTCTTAGTTAAGCCGACCGTAATGTGCGCTCTTCGACATTAGCTGGGGAAGATAGAGGTTTCTGGACCAATCTGTCTTTGCGGGCCCAGCGTGAGGAGGGACAAGATTCACAGCAGGAGACTGCTGACTGTCCAAGGGTCAGGAAGGTTGTAGCTTTCAGGGTCCATCAGCATTTGGAAGGGACTCCGGGATCTCCCGTCCCACTTCTGCATGTTGCCCGTGACTTAGCGAGTGGAAACAATCACTCAGAGGCATGGAGCCCAAGTGTTCTAAATGCCACTTTGCATCAGAACATATCTGAGACCATGTGCGTTGTCATTGTACCTGAGCAGGGCTTCCCTGTTCAGACACCTGATTTAATCTGGCCTCTACTATGACATACAGGTTCGTTCATTCTTTAATTTTCAAATATGGGTTGAACAACTACAGAATTCCAGTCCCTGTGCTAGAGTAGGTACACACAATGGAGACCAGACACTGTCCTTATCCTTGAGGGGCCGTGGCTGAGTGAGGGACAGACAAGAAACAACAGTTACAGCACAGAGGAATCAACACTCCCAGACACAAAACTGGGAGGGATGGTCCAGGTCAGAGCCTCCTCCCTTAGGCATGTCTGTGCCCCCCACCACACTTCCAGAAACAGCTCCAGCCCAAGGGCCTCAGGGGACAATTTATGTCACCTCTCTGACCAGAGTGATTGTTCTGGGAATACCTGGTGACCAGCCTGTCACCCCAGCTGGGAAAACCGAAGGTGGTAAGGAAGACTGTCCCTTCTCTCTGCTCACTGTCTAGGCCAGTTAAGCTAACCGGTTAAGCTAACACTTAAGCTTATTTGAATTGGGACTCTGTCCCTTGTCACCAAGAGAGTGCTGTTCACTCCATGTACCAAAATATGGGTAAGTATGGGCAGGGTCATGGAGTGAGTGTTCAGGAACAGAAGTAAAACAGGAGGATGCTTCGGAGCTCGGGATGATGTGGATTTTGCATTGTTGAGACGCCTTTGGCATCTCTGTGAATGGCCAAGGTGCTGCCATATTAAGCAGACCAGGAGGTGACCCCACCAGTCCTGCAATGGTCGCAGGCCCAGCCAAGCCCGTTCCTTCCAAGCACCACACTGCCTGTGTTTGCCTCCCCAACCCCCGCCCACCACGACCCACCTCCATTGCTCCCCGGGGAAGAAGGGGAGACCCATCCTGAATGTGACAGGGGTCCAGTGGCAGGACAAGGCAGGGGAGGGCATTTCATCAGTGGGAACCAGACATGCAAAGTCATGGGAGCACAAAACAGCATGCCATGTCCAGAGAAGCCAAGTGGTGCTACTGTTGGGAATCGCAGGTTGCCCAAAATGCATGTGCACATGACCTTGAAAGGATGCATCGGGGAAGGTGTTTTTACAGTTGTAAAGTGCTCCACAGACACTATTTTCTGTTTTGGTGCACACTGCAGGGTAACCACAGTGAGATCACATAAAGTGGCTTGGGAGGCTGGAACAGCATCCTGCGAATGCTCATTAACAGAGCTTGGGGCGTGGCCGGATTACATCTCAGACCACAAAGGAATAGTCCGAATTGAACTGACAGCAAATTTCTCTCGAATCCATAGTATTAAATGTGTTCGTAAACTGGTCACTTCAATTACAATACTTCCCATCCCCTCTTTACAGATACATGATCAATTTCAGTGTCTCTTAAAAATAATTTCCTGTTAACAATTAAGTAGACCACCAAGCTTCAGGCTGCGGCGCAGAGAGTCATTTTTGTCGACCTACCACATCACCAAAATCACTCAGTCTGGCATTTAAAATGCATACGTGTGTGCGTGTGCATGTGCGCGTGTTTTTTTGTTTTCTGATCTGTAGCCACGATCATGGTTTAGGACGCCATTCCTTCCCCCTTGAGAGGCTGCAATGGTGTGTTAGCTGCTGTCTCCTGCCTCTGCCTGTGTTCTCACGTCTTTGTCCCCACACCTTCTCAGAAACACTGCAGCCTTTTCATCATTACACCCAGATTAGCTGTAATATGCCTTCTTTCACTGTGATCACACGTAAACTAGACATTCAAAGCATAGCTATAAGAAGAGGAAAATTATCACTTCTTCCAGGTGGCAGGATCATTTGCCTAGATGCCCAAGAAAATTAGCTCCAACCTCACTGGCACTAAAGGGAAAATTTGGTAACATTACCTGCTATCCAATAAATACCAAAAGGACCATTGTTTCCCTCCCTACATGCAAATAAGTCAGAACTTATTACGGCAAACAAAAGTCATCCGTGTTTGGGGAATCAGAGAGGTGCTGAGTGTTGACCCTTTGGGCTCCAAAGAATTCTGATTGTGCTCACAGCCTCACAAAGCCTCCCATGAAAACAGTTTTTTTTTGGTTTCTAGTCTCTTCTCTGACCCAGAGGCCCTGACTCAGCTCCAAGATCAACACAGGACACAGATGGCTTACTCATCCGGATACCTCTCCAAAAGCAATCTAAAAATAAAAGAAGTGTACAAAGACGCATCCCTACCTCCTTGAGAGAAATACCTTTGTCCTTCTCACAGAGCGATGTTAGCACCTCAGAACAGCTTCTCTGTAGCATGTGCAGACTGCAGACTCTGTTTCTACACACATCTACCCAGTGCTTCCTCGGGGTGGTTTTCTCAGAACAGAAGGACAGGCTGCCCTCAAGAAGCATCTAAGTCCCCTCCTCCTGCCAAATATCACTGCTTGAGGTTTTCAATAACAGATTGTTTTCCATTTCTACCCACCAGGTTGGCAAAATTGTAAAGCAACTGCCTGCCATGATATGGCTACAGGGGCTCCCTCCCAGTTCAAGTCCCCAGTTGCATTTAACCTTGTTTAAGAGGAGACTTGAAGGACAGAAGCGCATCCAGAGGAGGATGGGAGGGGATGGAGAGTGGCCTTGACAGAGAACAGTCCAGTGGGAAGAAGCACCCGGTGGGAGAGAAACCCCTCCGGCAGGTCAGGCTAGCTGCAACATGCAGACTAGGTGGGGATGGAGAAGCAGGAGGGTGGCTGCTGCCTGAAAGTGACCAGGGAACAGACTGAAGATACAAGTAGTAAGTCCAGACCCTAAAGGTTAAGAAAACACTACATCGTCACTTCCCTCCGTCAGACTATTTCCTGTACCGTCAGCTCTGGATGGGCAGGAAGAGGCCAATGGGAAAATACTCTTTTACTGTCCTCGGGCTAACTCACGCAAGACGCTTCTTGGCTCTGACATTCTCCCAAAAGGGAATAGAGGTAATGATGCCGATAGCTATTGAGAGATCAAGAAAAATCCCATGCACCATAAACCCTGTTCTTCAAATCATAGGATTCACTGTTCCTGCCATGACAACAAATCCGGAAGTAGCAACCACAGTCAGAAAAGCTGGCATAGATTAGGGACGTCTCAACCCTTCTAGGGGAGTTTGGTGGGGTTTTGTGGCTTCCCCCCTACAAAACGCAAACTTTTTGTTCCTAATGCTTGTTCTCATTGAGGCCGATCTCAACTATGGTCATTGACAGAGTCAGTATGCCCAGGACCCAAGTGGGCAATATGCACCAAGATCTTTGATACATGAATCAACTATGTCAAGTAGAAAATTTTATTTAAAGGAATTCGTTGTGGCAATATATAAGCTTTTTTAAAAAAGAAACAATCTCCATGTCAGGCAGCAGATAGTTTTTTTTTTTTATCTTACTTTATTTTAATGTTTATTTTTGAGAACGAGTGGGGGAGGGGGAGGGAGTGAGAGGGGACAGAAGATCTGAAGCAGGCTCCGTGCTAACAGCAGAGAGCCTGATGCGGGGCTCGAAAAACCATGAGATCATGACCTGAGCTGAAGTTAGACACTTAACCAACTGAGCCAACCAGGTGCCCCCAGCAGATCGTTTTTAAAAATCTATCCTTCTGGTGTAGCCCCTAAATGAAAACCTGAAAATCTTGCGTTTGAGTAATATTTAACAATAGGGAGCAATTCTCAAAATCGATCATGTGAAAACGTGATTATCAACAATATACTGATTATAATTTCCATCTTCCCATACCCGTACTATAGAGGTATAAAACTTAGAAGGCAATACTGTAAAATATTAACATTCATTTTCCCTGAAAACTGCAGCTTTGGGTGGTTTGCTTTACTGGCCATCCTTTTTCTGGTTCTTTCCAAGTGTTTAAAAAAAATTTTTTTTAACTGCTACAGTCAGAAAAAAGGAGGAAAAATACGCATGCAAGCCCATGTTTTACATGGCAAACTGTAACCCTGACTGGGTGTTCATCTGAATCACACGGCGGTCTTCGCACAAATAAACAAAGGTCTGGTTTTCCTAAGTGCTCCAGAAAAATTAGATGTTTCTGTGAGATTATCTGTCCATGTCTTTCCATGATCAAGAAAACACAGACACAAATACACATGTTGTTTCTGTGGCACCGCCCAGAGTATTTGGGAGTTTGGATCCAAGTCCAGAATTCCAGTTACCTCCTCCAAATCTGGGAACCTTTTGCGTCTGTGAAACGTAAGCGACAGTCCCCCCGGGAGAAGACACTCCTCGGCTTCCTGCCTCATCGCAAAGAAAACTGCCCTGTGTGCACAGGCCTTACCACCAGGGCAGAAAATGAGAACCGCTTGGAAAACCAGCAAGATGCTTGCCATCGTTTGTTTGGTGTCTCCGAAAATATCTGGTGTCTTCACCAGATGAGAGTCATTGCTTGCAGATGATTTGGAGGGGGAATCTTTCCCTTTGCTGAAACCGGAAAGCTGGCTGGGTTTCCAGGACTATGTTTTCATAGACACGATGGAGCATTTTCGGAGAAAATGGGAAATGTGATCATCGGAGACATGATTTGTATAGGATTTTTACCTCCTGTAGATTCGCCCGGATGTTGGGGATATCCGTGTAATCAGAAGCTCCAGCGAGGGGGCTCTGCCGTCTATATTTTAGTAAGATCTACAGGTGATTCAGATATGGGGCCAAATTTGGGAACATCTGTAGAGAGGCACCAAGGGGGGGGGGCATTGGCTCACGCAGGAAATCGGCGTCAGTTACAGCACGCCTCAGCATTTCAAGTAGCGGTGTTTAAAATACAGCCTTAGAAATTATTTCGTTTTAAAGACCGTCTCCTTTGCTGGAAGGGCTTCCATGCCTTTATTTCACCTCATTCACAGATTCCTCTCACAGCCTGAATAGAAACAATAAAACAACCCAGGGGCACACTCAGCCCCAGCCATAGGATGCCACATAAATCAGCTGAGGAGGGCAAGCCGACCCAAGCGAGGGTGAACACTGCCGGGGCAGAACAGCCCGTCTGGTGACCAAACGCTTTTGGCCTCTTAGCTGCACGTGTTGATTTTGTGTGGGGACCTGGAGAGTCCAGTCACCACAAACCCAAGGGTCAACAGCCACTCGGCAACCTCTTTGCACGGAGCAAATGCTGAATTAAATAAGACCAGCGTTGAAACCGCCCAGCGTACTACCAGAAGTTCCTCTTCGTCATTGGGTGAGCACACGTCCTGACGGGTGCCGAGAGCTTAACCCCACTCTCCAGGTGTAATTATTAATAGGGCCCTTTCACTCAGACGTACCCCGGTGTGTGGACAAAGCACGTGGGCACCTAACATCAAGGTCAACGGCACGTTGGCTAAGGGAGCCGTGGGAAGAATAAGGTTTCATGACTTCCCCAAACAGTCCTGAAGCAGTAACTAGAGCTTCCACAGCCAGCGCCCCTCGCTTAGTAAGCAGTAAAAATAACTGCTTGGGAAGCTTCCCCCAACCCTTGCTCAGCACACCCCCCCCCCCACACCCTGCCCTCCACTGTATATATTGTTAACTCTTGGAGTTTCTTTACTACCCACCATCGTCTGTGCAGCGCAGGGCAGTGACTATATGTCAATTTTCACTTTGCAGCGTGCACGCTTTCTTCCCAAATTACCCCAGTAACCCAAATAAGAAAGGAGAAAACGCACAAAGAATTACTGTGGCCATCTGGAATGCATAATGGGGAAAGATCTGCAATACATTACATGGTCTGGAAAGTGGCTGGTCGAATTCCAGAGGGCTAAGACAGACTTCAAAGTCTGGCTGTACATCAGTGAGACTGCTGATCGGCTCCGATATTTAAAGTGGGTGTAGATGAATGAATTTATTACAGTTTTTATCTTCTGGGCTCAGATGGGGAAATGGGATCATAGTCAGGTTCTCTTTCAATTTCATGCCGTATTTCTTTTCTCAGATTTTATTTTCCTCCTTTTTAGTGCTGTGCTATATCTCATTTTTTTCTGAGACATCCCTTCTTTATCTCCACTATGATCCTAAAAATTGACTCATTTGTATGAATAACTTAACTCTGCAGAGACTGATGACCTGATCCTGAGATGTTTGTACAAAATGTCTCAATTCAAACAGCAGATATAACTTCATAGTCTTTTTTTTTTTTTAATTTTACTCTCTAGTAGAGAAAGTCATTAGCTGGGATGTGACCTCAGGGAATGTATTTCTAAAACTGAATTGGGGTGATGTCTAGCTGTATTTCCCGATTAGAAATATTTTTTGAGTAAAACCTGGGCTCAGTAAATATTTGCAAACACTTAATTTGAGGATTGTTGTCAGAAACTCCCTTTAGGAAGGGATGAAACACAGTTCTTTGGTCAACAGCCTCGAAATCCCTTTGAGAAACAAGCATCTTCTCCTCTCTGCCAACTGGATTGCTTTTATCTTCATACAGATTTATCTTGACCCTTAAAAGAATCTCAACAAATAGAATTCGAAGCCAGAGAAAATGTCTGCACTCCTCCACCTTCAAGAGCTCTTAAGGTTCATTTCTAAGCTCTAAACTCAAGCTCATTAGCAATGAAGAAGGATTGCATTGGGTCTCTTTTGGGACTGGGAAAGAAAGAACTACTTTTCACACACACAGGAAGGAAAGAAACAAGGTTAATAGTCTCACGATAGCCGACAGTGACTGCTTACTTTCTCTACTGTGCCAAATATGCATTTGAAATTTCTTGGATCTCTACAGCAATTAGATTTCTAAAACATAGCTGAAGTTCCGACGAAAATATTCAAGACCAGCCCAGAACAAGATGATAGAATCATTTAGGGCTTCGCATCCAGGTTCCTTCTTGAGTTCCTGGCCTCTTTTTTATTTTCAGGGGCTCTTTCTCTACCTCCTTCCCCAGTAATCAAAGACCAAGATATGAATTCTTCAATGGATTGCTCTTGTCTTTCATGAATCTTTTGCCTTTTAAAGGGGAGTTGAGGGCTTAGACTATGTTTTGCCCAAAGGGATGAATCTCTCACGACAAGACATGGAAAAAGAAAATTGTGGGGGCATAAGGGGCCTCTGATATTCTTCAAATTATGTCCTGATAGTGTTCTTCTATATTCAAAGATTGGTGTTAGCTAGAGCAATGTTTAGAGCTCAATTCTGCTATTCGGATGCCCTTAGAAGGAAAACCTAGTTCAATGTATGTGTGCTCTATTTCCACTTATGTGTTACATTTCCAACTCATTATAGACTTTTTCAAAAAATAGCTAACAGTGGTGTCCTAAGATGCCATAAAAACGTGCCACAAAATGGATGGCTTAAAGCAACAGAAATTATCTCACAGACACCTGGAGGCCAGGAGTCTGAACTCAGAGTGTGAGGGGGGCCATGTTCCCTCCAAAGCCTCCAGAAGAGGGTCCTTCTTTGCTTCTTCCAGCCCTGGCTTTGCGTGGCTCATGGCAGCATGACTCCAATGTCTGTCTCACATGGCCACCTTCAGGCCGCATGCCTCTTCATTATCTGCTCTCTGTGTGTATCTGCCTCTGTGTCCACATCTTCTTTTCTTGTGTGGATGCCAACCGTGGTGGAATAGGGCACATTCTCATGACCTCATCTGACTTACGTGTATCTACAAAGATTCTATTTCTAAATGAGGTCATCTTCACAGGTATTAGGGGTTAGGAATTCAACATATCTTTTGACAGGGAAATGATTCAATCCGTAACACGCTCCTAGACCAGAACAACTAACAAATGAAGATGGCAATCATCTCCTACGGGACAGCCCTTAGTTCCACCTTGTTGGAAAGATGTAATTCAAACTTGAAAAGCCAAAGACAAATCCCATGATAATTCTAGAGACTCTAGAGAGCTCTGGACCAGTTAAGAGACAGGTGATTTCATGTCGGCCACATCTTGGAGCCTCAGTCTGCTCAGTGAAGCAGGGACCCCAAAGTTTATTTGTCCTGTTTCCACAGAGCTACCTAAATGTGACTCATCACAACTGTGACTCACCTCTGGGACATCCTGAGACAAGCTGGAGGGGTTGATCCTGGCTTGTACTTTGGATGATTCCAGCCAAACCTGGTTTCGGTTAAAAATTAGAGATAAAATTCTGCTTCGTGGAAAAAAAAAAATTCTGCTTAATGTCACCAAAAAAAAGGTGTATTTTTTTAAACTTAGTTTTATTATTATTTTTCTTTTTTATTTTAGAAAGAGAGAGAGAGAGAGCATGAACAGGGGAGATGGGCAGAGGAAGAGGAAAAGCAGATCTGAAGCAGACTCCATGCTCAGCATGGAGGCTAACGTGGGGGTCAATCCCATGTCCCTGGGATCATGACCTGAGCTGATATCAGGGGTCAGACACTAAACTGACGGAGCCATCCAGGTGCCCTGAAAGGTGTACTTTTTTTAAACACTACAGTCGGAACTGTCCATTTGGGTTCCAAGGTACAGGTACACGCTTCTTGAGGGCAGGAGTCTTGTTAAACTCATCTTCGTAGTCCCATTGCCCACCAGGAACTCAGGAAAAGCTGGATTAATACGTCCAGGCCTTCTTTTGCAGATAGACTGGAGTTTAAGTCACTTGCCCTGGAGGCACACCTGGGAATTTGAATTCAGGACTTCTGCATCCAAACTGGGAAATCTTTTCACCATACCAGGGGTCCTCCAGGACAATCCCCTGAAGGGCTCGTGAAAAAACAGATGGCTGCCCCCCCACCGCCCAGATCTTCTGATTCACTAGGACTAGAGAGGGGCTCATCATTTCCATTTTTAATGTTTCCAGGTGACACCAGTGCCGTTGCTCAAGGAATATACCACCGCACACTGGTTGCATATTAGAGTTACTTGAGAAGCTTTCAGATGTCACTGCTCCGGGGCGTGGCTTGGCTTCTGGTGGTTCCAAAAGCTCAGTGGGTGGTTCAGTGGGCAGCCAGATTTGGAGACTGCATTTGCCACTCAGCTACCTGACAGCTGGCCTCTGGTGAACATTGACCCGAAGCTCCACTTGGGAAGAAGGAAGGACTGTTCAATGCCCTGGGGTAGCCAGTGCATCCCAGGTCCAACCATTCGGCTTCTCCCCACCCCCTACTTCCCCAGTCACTTCCACCTTGACTTCAACCGCTCTCTTAAGAGAAGAGAAACAGACCTCTAGGAATATGTATTTGGACTCTGTGGGGAGTGGGGAGGGATCCAGAAAGTAAGAAAGAGTATCTATTTCTCCCACATTGACATGTTGATCCCTCATCTAACTAAATACCTTCTTCTGTCTAAATTCACAAAATACCCTACCTAGTGCTCTGCAACTGACAAATCTCTCTCCATCACATCCCGATATATATTCCACTATTTGTATATCCCAGAACGTATTTAGCAGAGCATATAGCTAATATAATGTTTTCAGCCTCAAAAAGTCCTCCCTGATTTGTTGACTCTGAGGCCTAAAATTTTTCTGGAAGAGAACCCATCCTTCCCAAGTCAAATACTCATTGTGACTCCCTGGGGCTCACAGAACAAAACTTTAGCTTGATATTCACAGCCCTCAACAGCATGATTCCCACGTACTTCCCTTTGGCCACTGTCTGTTTGCATTGTCTCATTTCCCCTCTGTGCTGGTAATTTGGATCACTCCTCTTCTCCATTCCACACATACTAGCCCTCTTCTTTACTAAATGTTTTTCAAGTTATTCCCTTTGCCTGGGATTACTTGAACTCCAGTATACGTGTTTACATTCTACCTATTTAAACCCCAAGTTTCTTTTAGGGTGTGCTCAGGTTACTCTTCCCAGCCTCCCAATTAGAATCAATTGGTCCCACCAATCATTCATAGAAGTTGGTTCTGACCTAACATGTCCTATCTTGCTGGAGTTATTTATACTTTTCTACCATCACCACCCTTTGCTACTCTGTCAAAACATAAGGGCTCAATTTACCCATTTTAGCATCCTCTCCCTAAACTAAGCTCAGAGTTGGCACATAATAAATACCCATAAAAACTCTAGTTCAGTACTGAATAAAATTCAGCTCAGGCTTTGATCTCTGTTCCTAATATAAACTATACCAAGGTATTGGCATTTTGTTAACCATTTACACTTTAGTATAAATGTGTTTCCAACCTTCTATGAGACTGTGTTGTAAATATTACAAAACATGAGACAAGGGTCTCATGACAAGGGTGGGAAGGGTGGGAAGGATGACAAGGGTGGGAAGGAAGAATTGAGATGAAATGGATTCTATTGATCAATTTTCCCCTGTACTCAGGAGACAGGGCCCTTGTTGAGGTGGATAGCTCATTCTGCTGCCTATGAACTAATTTGTGACCAAGGTGGGTTCACAGCTAAAGGCTTGCATAAGAAATGATTTTCTCTCAGTAATTACATTTTGGTGTTTCTCATTAGCCCCCAGAATCATTCTCTTTCTCTTTGGCAAATTTGTACCAAAGATCCCTCATCCAGCAAGTGGTTCCTTCCCATTTGGCAAGTTCTCCGTTTTACTCTCACCTGGTTCTTGGTTTCTGCACATTTTCTGTCCTGTGGCTGAAGCCTTGCTGATAGAAAGGGAAGGGAGCCTTCCAGTAGATTTGCATTCAGCCTTTAGGACAAGTTTCACATGATACCATGCTCTATAGGAACTTTAAAAATAAAGACTCAAAGTTTTCCCCCTGGTCTTAATTACGTGGTGGTGTAATTTACATTCTTTCAAAGCTGCCATGTTCTGGGACCAAGGGAGAGTCACATTACCCTCACTGATTTGTTCAGGTGAAAACACCACAGACTTCCAGAACGACAAGACCATGTGACGATCTTTGAGAGAAGTGCTATAAAAGGAACTTGCCAGCTGATGACCCTTCCAATGGCCTGCATTTCGTCTCATTCCAAGTGAATTCCGTTCTAACTGAGCATGTTCAGGCATATCTGTGGAAGGGAATTACAGTGACCATCTGGTCCAGAGCCATGTCAGGAGATGATCTCCAAAACATCTAGAATTAATAGTTCAGTGGGGCAGGCCATAGTGCTTGAAGCCAGTCACAGCTGTGGGGCCTGC
Source organism: Acinonyx jubatus (assembly GCF_027475565.1). Lineage (NCBI taxonomy): Eukaryota > Metazoa > Chordata > Mammalia > Carnivora > Felidae > Acinonyx > Acinonyx jubatus. The sequence continues at coordinate 66,027,498 of NC_069391.1, forward strand.
AAGCCTCAGTGGTCTTGTGGGGATAGACCATGACCCCACAGAGCTGTGGGGATAGACCATGACCAGGTAAGTAGTATGCCTATCACAAGGCCTAGCCCACATTAAGTGCTCAAAATATAGTCTTGCTTTTTGTCCTACCATTTCTCTTTCACTGGCCATCCCTGCAGGTTGAGATTCCACGGCTTCCTTCTGTTGTCCATCCCAGGATTTTACTTTCCCAATTAGAGGAAAACTTTCCTCTTGTCCAATCCAAATCTCCCTACTTTATTTACGTTCATGGAGACCAGCAGAATAGTTCATCTTTTCCTTTTCTTCTATTCCTAAAACAAACCAACACTTCAGCATCTCTGGTGGGCCTGTGAAAATTAGGAAAAATCATTTCTATCCTGTCCCGCAGCTCTGTGGTGAGATTAAATTATGTAAAGTACATGCAAATGCTTTGGAATTTGGAAGAGTCTAGGCCAACGTATTATTCCCGGGCCTCACTTCCTTAGTTGAAATCTTTGTGGCCCCCTGTCTGGATATAACAAGCACTCCTTATCTGGTCCCTCACACCTACTGCTGGTTCCCTCTGCCCCATATGCTCACCACACAAATACCAAACCCCACTGTCATTAATTTTCTCCCCCATTCTTCAGGCTTCTTACCATGGCTTAGAATGGGGGGGGGGGGGAAACTAAATATCTCCAGTGCAGAAAACTGGCAAGGGATTTTTTAATAACAACCAATGCTGTTCAATAGAACTCAACAGAACTCTCTACAATGAGGGTGATGTTCTACATCTGTACTGTCCAATGTAGTAGCCACTAGCCATACGTGGCTAGAGTGGCTGAAGAACTACATTTTAAGTTAATTTTTAATTTATCATTATTTTAAATTTTATTCAAATTAATATAAATTTATACAGGCTTATACAGGCTAGTAGCTGCCATGTGGGGCAGCAAAGATATAGACCAATGCTTCTCAAGCTTTATGATTCACGGGGATCTTGTCAAAATGCAGGTTCTGATTTGGTAGATCTGGGTTACAGCCTGAGATTCTGCCTTTCTAACACATGGTTAGATGCTGCTGGACCAGAGGCACTTCTTTACAAAGAACTTTTTTTTTTTTCCGGAGAAAGAAAAACAGCAACCTGAAAAAGTGTAGAGAAAGGATATGAACAGGTAATTCACAAAAGAGGAGCCCCCAAAGGCTTTTAAGCATATGAAGATGTTCAAACTTACTGATCAGGCTAGTGATCAATATAGACCAAATAAACAGCAACGTTATATTGCTTGACAACTGAGACTGGCGGTAATCAGAAGGCTAGGTGCCCCAAGTGTTAAGTAGGGATCACGTCCCGCTGATGGATGCGTAGGCTGGTGCTGCCATTCTGGAAAGAAATCTGGCGCTACTGATTTAAATTCAGTAGCTGCTTACCTATGACCTAGTCCCTAATGTCCTGTGTATATACTGGAAAGGATTTCTCACACAGGTCAGGTAAGAAGGTTGTGATGGGGGAAGCGGAGCCAAGACAGGCATCCATCACTGGGAGAGCAGATGGTAAAGTGCGGTGAATGCCCGGCACAGGATAATACGCAGCGTTTGCAAACAATGTCTCTGATGTGCATGTACCAGTGTGGAGGGCTCTTAAAGATGATAGCGCTGAATAAAAAATATATATATATGAGTCAGAATGAGACATACCATACGATACCATGTTCAGAAATTAAAATACTCTCCACACAATCACAAGTCCTGTTTGGTAGACACACGTAAGCTTTCAAAACTACATCGTTTTACTTTAGATCGATTGTATACAGTGGGAGTGAGGTGGCAGAATGGAAGTATGGAACAAAATCAAGAAAGACAGGGCCTTGCAAGGACTGTGAAGATGTGGCATGCGGCGAAGGAGAAGTCTGGAACTCAGCAGCCCGGGCAAACAGGCCCCAGTGGCCTGACCAGCCTCATTTCCTGCTGTGTCCTCCGTGTTAACACTCCCGGGACTGCGGACAAATTGGTCCTATTGCTCTCTTCCAGACGTGCACGGGCCATTCCTTCACAGACTCCTTTTTGCAGTGTGGAATCTCCCTCAGCCCCAGAACTAAGCTGCATCCAGGTGAACCCTGGCCTCTTTCATTCATGAAGTCTCCCTGATCATCAAAACCAAATTAAACACCTCTTTCTCTGATATCTGCCACAACGGTATTCCGCACCTCTCCCTCGGCCCTGATCACGTACTGATTTACATCATTGGCCGCCATATTTTAAAGACATAAAAGCAAGGAACAGCCAGAAATCAACATCAACGAGAGCAGTACTCCGAGCTTGTAAGCTCCTGGAACACAGGGTCAGTGTCTCCATTCTTTTCAGGATCCTCATCAGCATCTATTAGCATATATTTCAAAGACCTGCTTAATAGGAGCTGACTAATGTGGTTAACCATGCCTTTATGAAGAGAACGCGCAGCATTTGCTTCTCAACTAGAAGGCAGTGTAGTTGAACAGAGCATTCAGAGTTGAAGCAGTCAGGAGTGTGTGGAAAAACAGGGTTTGCAGACCAGTGTCATTAGCCATCCTTATAAATATTTTTTTATACCCACTAAATTAAAGCAATAAAGATAACACATTCAGTAAAGATAACGTCAACAGCGCTTTATACATCCGAAACTAATCACAATGAACACTGTTCAGTTAATTACAATTTACCATTGCTTGTTGTTCAGAATCTTTTCAGGATATCTTTCTTCTGCAGTTTTAGTGGGAGGCTTGTAAAGTTGGTATCCTCTGTTTATAAACACTGAGCATAATAACTACCATTTGTTGAGTATCCAGCCTATTTCCAGCTGTCCAGCCTCCAGCCCGTTTTTCCCCCCACAATCCCTTTTTTAAGACTGAGGAGATAGAGGGTCAAAAGCAGCAAAACAACTTCTTCAAGGTTATCAGCGAGTAAGCGACAAAGCAAGCGTGGTTTCAAACCAGGTTCATCTGACACCCAAACTGAAACCCTGTCCACTATCCACTTGTGCCAAAGAGCTGTCTAGTATCCGATTCTCCAAGCGAATATCTGTTCGATAGCATGCCTCTGAACATCTAAGTCATAGAAAAGAAGTGCTTCTGATTTGTATAAATCAATGGTTCTCAAATATGCATGCACTTTGGAACCAGCGGTGAATGCAACTGAATCGGTCCGGAGGCAGAGCTTAAGCATCACATCATTTTGAAAGCTTCCAGATGACTCTAACGCACAGCCAAAGTTGAGACCCCCTGGCACAGACTCAGGATAGGTGGCCAGATGCAAGTCCACACGTGCCAGGATGGGAAAATGATTTGCATAATAAAAAGTGCCCTCATGCCTTTTTTTCGAAATTGAATTTCTGTAGGGACAAGATTTCCATCTTTTTTACGAGATGCTTACTAACTCTCTCTCATCCCTCTCCAGCTTCTTCTTGTCTCTTTGGAACACAAACAGCAATACAGGAAGTAAATATCCTACTAAGAGTCTGATAAGTGCAGACCTTCACAGCAGGGCTATTTTCTGAGCTGCCTTGGTCAGGGACGTCCACCTGCTATATAACGAACCACCCAAACTCTCGGTGACTTTACACGACTGAAGTTTGTCTCTGGCTCTCATTACGGTTCAGCAGGCAGCCTTCCACATGGTGACTCTGGGACCCAGATTCTCCACACCTTGTGGCTTCACCCCTGTAGCCACTGACTCTTTTGCCGGATCCTTGCTGTCTGGCGGGCAGATGAGGAAAAGAAACATCGCAGAGAATCTCCCCTTAGGGAGGAGGATTTTACGGGCCAGGCCTGGAAAGCTGCATGTCCTTTCTTCCCATGTTACTGTTTAATTCACCTCGAGGTCACTTAGGACCTTTGGAAGTTTTCCCAAGACTTACATTCAAGTCCTCTTACCTACTCTAGATGGAAATTAATATAATAGTTTCTGAGTGCCCACTAAGTTGCAGACGAGTTATGTTATATACATTCTCTCATTGCATCATCACAATAATCCCATAAAGGATGTGCTGTTTTTACAGAGGACAGTGAAACTAACGGAATTTAAGTGACCTGACCATACTGAGATACTAGATACCAGAGCTCAGACTGGAGCCTTGGTCTTCTATGACTTTCCATTGGTGTGTTCGATTTTGATCTTTAAAACCATTATACTGAAACTTTGATCTTAACATAATCTGATCAGATTACAAGAGAGTAGTTTCCAGAAGTGGACTCTCTCGCCCACTCTGCTTCCCAAGACCATGCAGAGTCCTCTGGCTCTCTCTGCCCCTGCACATGGTCACCTTTATTAGATGGCATCAAAACGTCTGGGGCTCCTGGGCGGCTCAGTCTGTTAAATGTCTGACTCTTGGTTTTGACTAAGGTCATAATCTCACAACTCGTGGGTTCGAACCCCGTGGCCAGGATCCTACCTCCCTATCTGCCCCTGCCCTGCTCGTGTGCATACGCTCTCTCAAAATAAATAATTTAAAAAAGACCAAAATAAATAAATAATTTAAAATAGGCCAAAATGTCTTACTCTCTGTTATTCTTTAACCTTTGTTTGAAAAGAAAAACAAAAGGCTTTCAATATCAATATCTAGTTTGTCGTTAGGTATTAATTTCCATTTTATCAAACAGGGACTAGCCTAGGATTAAGATGGGTTACCTCAGAGGCTTTCAACCTCCAACAAATCTGAGTGAATGTTTTGGCCCCGTTGGATGAGAAGTTGCTTCATTCAGAATGCAGAATTCCTGTATGTAATCTGTCAGAAGAAAAGCTCCAGCCTGGGAACATTCTCCCACATGTCCAACCAAATTTCTCATTTCAAATCTCTTCCTTCTTAATTCTTAAATATGCAAACCAGATGCTCCCAGACCTGCTTTTGTACTTCTTTAAAAAGATACTGCTAAAAAAAAATTTTTTTTTAATTAAAAAAACAAAAAGATACTGCTAGACTTTTCATTCACTCATTCAACAAATTTTAATCAAGTGCCCACTTGGAGTCAGCACAGAACTAGATTCTGGGAGGGATGCAGTGATGGAGAAGGCCCCAGAAATCACCTTTGGTGAGCTCATGATTTATTATAAGGAAGGAATACACAACCCCCCATGATATGCCGCTATATTCACTCAAAGATAGAGGTGTGCTGGGAGGTACAGGGCCCTAAGGGAGGGAGAAACCAATTCTGCTAGAGAGGAAAGTAATGAAGTGACATTAGACGCAACATTTATAGGGGTGCCTGGGTGGCTCAGTCAGTTAAGTGTCTGACTTCGGCTCAGGTCATAATCTCGCAGCTTATGGGTTCGAGCCCTGCATCACTCTGTGCTGACGGTTCAGAGCCTGGAGCCCACTTCAGATTCTGTGTCTCCCCCTCGCTGTCCCTCCCCCACTCATGCTCTGTCTCTCTCTCTCTCTCTCAGAAAAATAAAGACATATTTAAAAAAAATGTTTTTAAATAAAAGGTGGAGCATTTGCTGTGGGCATTAAAGGGAAATGGGAGATTTTAAATCACAGGATGAGAAGAATGGCATTCTAGGCAGAAGGAATGGCGGAACCAAAGGCTCAGAAGCACATGGCCTGGAATGGCCCAAAACTCAGACGTGGCACTCAAGGAGGAGGGTGGGAGAGATTTTACTAGGGGAAGCAGTGAGAAGTCATTACAGTTTTCTGCTGCTACTATTATTTTCTTGTTGTTATTGTTTTTGATGTTCTGTTATAAAGAGCAGATAGGAGGGGTGCTTGGGTGGCTCAGTCGGTTAACCACCCGGTTTCAGCTCAGGTCATGATCTCACAGTCCACTAGTTCGAGCCCCACATTGGGCTCTGCATGGGCAGTGTGGACTCTGCTTGGGATTCTCTCTCTCTCTCTCTCTCTCTCTCTGCCCCTCCCCTGCTCCCTCTCTCTTCTCTCTCTCACTCTCTCTCAAAATAAATAAACAAACTTTAAAAATATAGATAAGAAAAAAAACATCGGGAGCTAAGATGACCAATGAGTAAACGGCTATGGCAGTCAGTCCTGGAAAGGAAATGATGAGGGACTCAGTGAGCTTTGTGGGGCCAAGGAAGAGTAACAAGAAGGGATCTTGGGTGGCTCAGTCAGTTGAACGTCCAACTTCAGTTCAGGTCATGATCTCACGGTTCATGGGTTCCAACCCTGCCTCAGGCTCTCTTCCGTCAGCACAGAGCCCACTTCAGATCCTCTGTCCCCACCTCTCTCCGCGCCCCGCCCCCCACACTTCTGCGTGCTCTCTTTTAAAAATAAAATAAACATTAGAATAATAAGATATAAGAGATATTTCAAAGATACGATTGAGAAAATGTAAGGTCCCTGAGGGATAGGGGACAGGAAGCAGCAAGCTCCCATGTCCTGGGACTGGACATTGGAAATGTGGCGGCGCCCTTCACCCGTGGAGCCAAAGTCAGAGGAGGTCAGGAGAGGAAGAGGGGTGACACGAGTGCAGACACGATGGGGCTGCAACACGGGAGGATACATGAAACAGCTACCTGCGTAACACCACCAAGATGGTGACCCGTGGTCTGGAGCCCCATTCCAACCAAACGCTGACTGTGCCCTTTGCCGATAGCTTAGCGACAAGACAGGCTGTCGCACTTGGTTGTAAGACTAGGAACTGAGGACAGGCCCTAGCTCTGATCTGCTATTAGCTCCATGGCCATAAGAAACTCGCCACTTAACTTCTGTGTTTCAGAACATTCCTCTTGAAACTCAAGCTTGTAATAGGTCACCTCCAAGTCATGGTTCTAAAATCCTGCTCTGGGGACTGACACTGGTTCATAATGAAAGATCTACGGAAAAAAAAAAAAAAAAAAACCATGAGGAAAATTAGTGAGTGTTCTACAGAGAATTATTTAGGTAGACTTTCCACAATTACTAGATAACTAGATAGACAGGGTAGGTGAAGGGGTGAGGAGAGAGAGAGAGAGAGAGGGAGGGAGGGAACTGTTATGTGGAAACTCCAATTTGCATTTTCTGAAAAGAACTTTCCTTTTATCCAAGAACATATCCTTCCTTCACTTTTGGTGTTGAAAAGCCCCTTCTTTCGTTCAAGACTGGTGATAGTGATAGTGATCGCTTGAAACCGTAATAGCAATCTTAGAATTTTCCAGCCTTCCATCGTTCTCACCTGTTTTGTTTTCCTTCTTAAAATTTTCTTAATCCGTACCAGTGAAGAGTCCGAGAACCAATGTCCTAGCGTGTCTCCCATCTGAGAGGCTCGGGCCGGGCTACAACAGCACAGCGATTGTGTTCTTTTCACAGACCCTGACCCTGTACTTCACACTCACCCTTCCGGTGTGAGCGGCGGTTGTCTCCCGAGCACCACGGCCCACTGATTGTAATGTGACCCTGCCAACCCAGAAATTGGGGGATTTGCTTCTGGGGACCTTCAAAGAACACCCATGTTTCCTTTCCTGACTTTTTTCTTTTCTTCCTCTTAGTTTCTCCCATTAAAAAAAAAAAAGAAGAAAGAAAAGAAAAAGAAAGGCAAGAAAATCAGTGAGAGGACAGAAAATTCGTTCTCCAGATGATATTTCTGTTCATCCTGGGATTCTTTACACCCCCACATCCCAAGCCACCCGCCCCCGGCCTCCCACTGGAGCTGAATTGAGGCTTCTGGTTGTACAACTGTTGGCCGGAACACTATCCTCTCTTCCAAAAAAGATGGTTTTCAGGTGGAGGATATAGAGATTGGTTATGCTAAATGTTCACTACATGATCAGATAACAGAGATTAAGTTGGGGTATGCCCGGATCTCAGTCTGTGGGACAATTATGGGATATTTCCACTGAAACCTGTAAAGAAACAGCTATTTGCTCCCTACAGGGAAACTAAGGACTGTAGCACAGGTTATACATTGGCCCTAACCCTACTGTGTACCTCCTAGTCATGGTGGGCTTAATGGTTAATAATAGCTGTTATCTTTCAGGCATTTACTATGGACGAAACACACGCTAAACCCTAAAGTAAGAATCATTCCTCAATTTACCGAGAGAACTGAGGGGGAGGGGAATTATTTCCTTGCCCCTATTACACAATTAGTTAGTAATGGAGGTGGGGTCTGAATCCAGATCTGTCCGATTACAAGCTCTAATTATTGGGTATTTCGGAGTAAATCCCCCACCATCAGAAGGTCTAGACCCATTGCCAAAGCACAAAGAGACGATGGAATGAAAAAAGTGTCCCTCTCGTGATCTGACAGGGGAGCTAGACTTTTCAACAATTAATTAGACTATCCGGCACTTTCAGAGGCAGGCTGTAATGTTGGGGCAAGCAAGACGCAATTGTCACCTCAGAGAAGCCTTCCATCAGGGTTTCTATCTGAGGGTCGGTTGGAATGAACTTAGATGAGAAATCAATGTTCCTAAGAACAATAATGCCAGGATTATTACTTCATAAGAAGGGTTGTCAGCATCATGTTTGAAGGCAGAATTCAGGCTTTTTTTTTTTAAGTTTATTTTGAGAGAGACAGAAACAACACGGGTGGGAGAGGGGAAGAGAGACAGGAAGAGACAGAGAATCCCAAGCAGGGTCCCCATGCTGTCAGCACAGAGCCCAACCTGGGGCTCAAACTCATGAAACCATGAGATCGTGACCGGAGCTGAAACCAAGCATGAGATACTTACCTAGTGGAGCCACCCAGAAGCCCCGAGCCTTCCTTTTCTTTTTAATTAAGTATAGTGGACACAGAATGTCACATTAGTTTGTCTCCTCCACTTTCTTCCTGTGCTCTGGTTGGTTTCTCCCTGGCTTGGTTCACGGTCTCTTTAGCCTTGCCCTACCCCCTGGAATCGCCAGAGAGACTGTTGCATTGGCCTTCATGTAAAGGTCTTGGGAGTGAGAAATACAGGTTTCCTTGATCTGGAAAGAATTGGCTTTGAGTGAAATTCCTGGGACTCTCCAGAGAGATTGAGGTCCCTGAGCCATGGAATATGTGTACATTCTATTGTGGTTGTTGTTTTCATTGAAAGAGCAAGGGTTTGCGTTCCAACTTTTAAATTCTGAATGCATAATATATGCTTCCTGTGTTTTACAAAATAAGACAAGTCTATGGAAGGGGGAAAAGGGTGAAAGTACCCCTTTGCCCACACCACTCACAGTAGGTAAGTACAAATAATAATGACTTGGCGATTCATCAAACAGACCTTTTTCCTTGTGTTTACAGCTTTGTATACATTTGGATATGAATGTGCATTTCTGTATTCATATTTTTTAATAAATTGTAACAGATATTACATATTTCTCTGCGATCAATTTTTCCCTTGACCAGATGTCTTGGAGAAACTTCAATACAAGGGAATATAAATTTCTTTAATTCTTTAAACATTTTATTATAGACTATTTCAAAAACAGAGAAAATGGAGAACCTGACGTAACAACAGTCCATGTATTTGCCACCTCGATTTATAGAATTATTGATTCTCAATGTCACCAAAATTTTTGAGAAATGGAACTTTGTTCATAGAGTTCAATTGCCTTTTTTAAAGCCCATTCCAATATCATTCGCTTCCCCAGTTTCCCAGAAGATTCCACAATCCTGGGAGATTGTTGGATATACTTTTGATACAAGCCGTTGGGTTTTTTTTTTAATTACATGTATATGTTTCCATAAACTAATTAATGACATTGTTCTGGGAATTTTCAATACTCAGAAATAGTCTCATACCATGCATGCCTTTCTATGACTTACTTTTCTTGCTCAGTATTAATTTTCTATAAGTATCTAAATGTAACCATATTGATACATGAGAGCTAATTATTTTCATTCTTAGGTTTTATTGTCTGAATTTATGATGATTACTTTATCCATGGGAGGGGTGGATATTTAAGTCGTCTTAAAACTTCTGCAATGAACATAGTGCATGCCACCTTGATCAGATGTATATCTCTTGGTGTCCTTTGGACACATGTCCATCATTTGTAGGACTCATCAGAACTTGTATTAACATGAAATATTAGTTAATTGCTACTTTATTAAAGAAGTGATACGCAGATATATGCAGTCAAAGAGTGCAAGGTATCCCTCTAAGTTGGTCATGTTGATTTCTTTGGAAGTGTTAAGGACTTTAATGAACTTCCATTTCCAAGAAATTGGAAATGACCATATAGTATCACCCCCTGGGATTAAGCCTTTTATATCCAAACACAACAGATCACAGCAGGGATGTCCACAGTCCCTTAAGAAAATTACTCCCAAGCCAGGCGGGATCTGACTATAACCCAAACGAAACATTACTGCTCTGAAGATAGAATATAGCCATCAAAACGGGTACTGTCTTCTGGGAAGCCCAAGGGGAAACTCAACAATGCTAGTACAGTCATCGCATCAAGGAAGGGAAGCCAGAACTACAGATTTCTAAACCACGGCTGTAGAGCTGATCCTTACACACTTCTATGCCTTACTCACCACTAAGATTCCTTTTGTGTTCCTTGATTATCAGTCAAAGATCATACTGACCCTTAGGACTTTGAGTGCTTCCCGTTACGTGCCATATTTTTTAATGTAAATGAATACATTGGCATTCTGATAGTACAAGTCCGTCCCAAGCACATGTCTTCAGAGTTCACCACAATGAGATGGTCCCTTCTCAAAATGCTGAAAGCGTCAGGTTTGAAACTGAGACCCGGAGCTTCAGAACTGACAGAGGTAAATAGGGGTAATGAATGCCACCCGAGCAGGTCCTTGGTCACAGCACTGTGGCTCTCCTTTCTTGGGTCTGCCACACGATAATACCTGACTATGTGCACGTGGTTTCTGTAATTTGCATATTCTAAGTTCTATCAATGTCTTATATACCTTTCTTCCCCCCCCCCGCCCCCGCAAATAGAAGTCACAATAAATCTGAGTCCCAGTAATACTAAAGAGGCAACATGTCAGCCAAGTGGGTGAGTCTAAGCCCAAATGCCTCAGCCCAAAAGTTCATGCACATAGGGAAAATCCAGGTGACTTAATCCTTCCATTGAAAGAGAGAGCGTGGCCACCTGGAAAACTCTAAAACTTGGAGTATATTTTTTCATGGTACCTTAATGCAATTTTTCATGCGTCACACATTGATACTATCTTCATGATGAAAAATGATTATGAGAAATAGCATAAGCTTGACATTTAGGGTTGTGTGTATGTGGTTTGACTGGTATTCCACACATCAGGAAGAAAGGTTCAAGAGATGTTTAAAAAAAAAGCCACATTGTTATTTTATGAAGTGAGAGTATTAAATGGCCCATCTTGCAAAATGATGGAATGGGGCGGTGATTAGAGCAAGAAAAGAGAGACTGTGACCATTTCCTACCCTCTGACCACTTTCCCAACAAATAATCAGGGCTGTGATAATTACTGGTTTGTTCAAGTAAGAATTTGCATCTTCAAATATATGAAAATCACTGGCAATCCCTGCTGTTGTTTCTGATGTCTTGGCATTGCATTAAAAACGTTCCTGATTTTTAATGAAGGTCAGATTCCTTCATAACAGGAAAACATCTGTCATAAACACTGTACAAATATTTATAGGACTAAACTGGCAGTATGCAGCCTCCTCTCTCCCCTTTTTAATCGGAACTGAATGTCCAAGGGCAAACACCATAAGACAGCAGCAAACAAAGAGGGTCACGGAGTGCTGATATGAGGGACATTGGCACATTGTCACCTCAGAACTTGTCCCCAAGTCAGGCAAAGAAAGCACAATGTGGGAAGTTTCCAGTTATTTCAGGATCTTTGCCAGACTCTTTGGTATATGCTATTTGACGAAAGTCTCTTTTCTTCTGTGTTTTTTCATTGAAGACATTCTATTTTCTCCATGGGGGATACCTGAGCCACAGATTTGTTATTTTTATCCCGATAAGCTCCTCCACACCCGTATTCTGTCTGATTTAATTCAATATAGCATTTTCATTTTACCCTATATTGAAACAACAGTTCTATGTGACCAAGAATATCTAAACCAGTAATGAGAAAACAAAGGGGGACTGGAAAGACTCAATCAACATCTCAGTAAAAAGCAGAAATATCAGATCCTAAATAAAAGAAACTGTCTTCCAACCTCTGTTTTACAGTCTCACTATCACTATCATCACACAAAATGTATCTCAGACGTGGTTCACTATTCTCTACCCGTTCTCTACAAGTCAGTGGGTGAGGGTGAGGGTTTTGTTTTTGATGCTTTATTTCACCACAGTGATTTTAAACAACTCTAAATTTGAGGCACTAGGGTGGCTCAGTCAGTTGAGTGTCCAACTCTTGATTTCGGCTCAGGTCATGATTCCAGAATTGTGGGATCAAGCCCCACATCAGGTTCTGTGCTGAGCATAAAGCCTGCTTGGGAATCTCTGTCTCTGTCTCTCGGTCTCTCTCTCTCTCTCTCTCTGCCCCCTCCCCCATTCATGCACCCTCTAAAGAAAGAAAGAAAGAAAGAAAGAAAGAAAGAAAGAAAGAAGGAAAGAAAGAAAGAAAGAAAGAAAGAAAGAAAGAAAAATAAAAAATAAAAGAACTCTAAATTAATTACAATTTCTCTCTGCTTTGGTTTCGTGCTTTGTGAATCCATAAAAATGGCAGACTGTCACAATGTTTTACTTAGAAATCAATATCAAAGTTCACTCTAGGGAAAATTACAAGGTAAGAATGTTTGATCTGCATGGTTCTCCCAACCTTCTGGTTTGGCACCTCTCGCACCAAATGTGGGAAGAAGATAAAATGTGTGGGTTTTGGAGCCTAGGAGATCTGATGTCAGATCTGGCACATGTTGTGACCTGGGCTCGCTAATAAATCTCTTTAGCACCAGCTTTTCACATCTCAGAAATGGGGTTTTTGTAGTGGTTGAATCAGTGTTGTAAAAGCACTTAGCAGTGTGTTTCAAGTTCAACAAGGACCCAATAATGTTTCTTTTCCTGCAATTCGGTTCCCTCTCCTGCCATTTGACTTCACATTTTAATCCAAACTTGTAAATGATTCATGGGTCAAAAAAAAAAAAAAAAAAAGGAAAGTTAGAAAATATTTTGAACTAAACACAAATGAAAATGCAACATATCAAATGTGTGGGAATCCACAAAAGCAGTACATAGAAACGTGTAGCACTAAAATGAATTTATTAGAAAAGAAGAAAGTTCTCAAATAAATAACCTGAGTTTCCATCTTATATCTCTAAACAGAGAAGAGCAAATCAAACCCAAAATAAGCAGAAGAAAATAAATAATGAAAGACAAGTAGAAATCAATGAAATAGGAAACAAAAATAATTGAGAAAATCAACGAAAGCAAATCCTGGTTATTTGAGAATATCAATAAGTTGATGAAGATTCACCTAGCCTGATCAGGAGAAAAGTGAGAAAAGACACAAATTACCAATATCAAGAATGAAGGAGGCAACATCACAACAAATTCTGTAGATACTAAAATGATAATAATAAAATATTACACACACCTTTATGCTCATAAATTTAAGAACTATATGAAATGGACAAATTCATTGTAAGATACAATTACCAAAGCTCATTTAAGATGAAACAGATATTGTGAAGGTCATATAGTGTATCTTGTTATCTTGTTTTGTTTTTTGTTTGTTGTTGTTTTTTTTTTTTTTGAGAAAGAGAGAAAGAGAGAGAGAATGGGAGGGGCAAAGAGAAAGGGAGAGAGAGAGAATCCCAAGCAGCCTCCACACTGTCAGTCCAGAGCCTGACATGGGGCTCCATCCCACAAACCATGAGCTGAGCCGAAATCAAGAGTCAGACACTTAACTAGCTGAGCCACCCAGGCACCCCATATAGTGTATCTTTTAAGGAAACTGAATTTGTATTTAAAAACCTTCCTACAAATGAAATTCCATGCCTAGATGATTTTATTAACAAATTCCAGTAAACATTTAAGAAAGAAATAACACCAAATCAAAACAAATTCTTCCAGCAGATTGAAGAGCAAAGCGTATTTTGCAACTCATTCTGTGAGGTGAACATTGACACCAAAACCAAACAAATATGTTACAACAAAAGAAAACTATAGATCAGTAACCCTCATGAGTATAGATAAAAATATTCTTAACAAGTTTTAGCAAATCAAATCCAACAAAATGTATTAAAAGAATAATATATCACGGCAGAAATGCAAGATCGGTTTAACATTAGAAAACCAATATAATCGGGATGCCTGAGTGGCTCAGTCAGTTAAGTGTCTGACTCTTGATTTCAGCTCAGGTCATGATCTTATGGTTCATGAGTTCGACCCCCACGAGGTCTGTGCAGAAAGGATGAAGCCTGCTTAGGATTCTGTCTCCCTCTCTCTCTGCCCTGCCCCCACTTGCTCTCTATCTCTCTCCAAAATAAATAAAATTAAACTTTAAATGTTTATTTATTTTTGAGAGAGAGAGAGAGAGAGACAGAGAGACAGAGCATGAGTGGAGGAGGGGGGCAGAGAGAGAGGGAAACACAGAATCCAAGCAGGTTCCAGGCTCTGAGCTGTCAGCACGGAGCCTGACATGGAGCTCGAACTCATGAACTTGAACTCATGAATGCAAGATCATGACCTGAGCTGAAGTCTGATACTTAACCACTGAGTCATCCAGGCACCCTTAAAATTAAACTTTAAAAAAGTATATATAACCATATAATCATTTCAGTCAATGCAGAAAATGTACTTGACAAAATCCAACATCAAATTCTAATAAAAACTCTCCAAAAAAAAACCCCTTAGAAATACAAAGGAACACCCTTGAGTATCTGTAAAAACTTACAGCTAACATCAGATTTAATGGTGAAAGATTGCACACTTTCCCCCTAAGTCCAGGAACAAGGCAAGGATACCCACTCTCATCACTTCTATTCGACATAATACTGGACATTGTAGCCAATGCAGCAAGACCAGAAAATGAAAAAAGAAAAAAGACACCCACATTTGAAAGACAGAAATAAAACTGTCTTTATGCACAGGTGACACAAACATCTATAGGGATCATTTTATGGAATCTACTAAAAAATTATTAAAATTAATAAGTGAGCTTACCAAAATTATAAGCTATAAGGTCAATAGACAGAAATTGTTTTTTCTAAATACTAGCAATAAATAATTGGAAATTGAATTTTTTAAAAATACCATCCATAATAACACAAATATTTAGAGATAAATCTGACAACAAAAATGAAAGACCATTAGACTAGAAACTACCAAATCTTACTGAGAGACATTAAAGAAGACCTAAATAAATGGAGAGATGTACTTTGCTCCTGGGCTAGAAGACTCAAGACTTTTAAAATGTTAGTTCTCTCTAAACTGATCTAAATTCAGGGCAATCTCAATCAGTATCCCAGCAAGCTTGTTACAGAAAGGGGCGGGCTGAGTCAAAAAATTCATGTGGAGTTGCAAGAACCTCAGAGAACAAGAACCATGTTGAAAAATAAGAACAAAGTTGAAATAATCACACGCCAGTCTTCAACGCTTATTAAAAATCCGCAGTAGTCAAGACAATTGGTATTGATGTCAAAATAGACAAATACATCAGAACGAAACAGAATCCAGAAATAGACCACACATCCATGATAACTGATTCCGATGCAGGTACAAAGGCAATTCAGTCGAGAAAGAATAGTCTTTTTAACAAATGATGCTGGAGAGTTAGATAGCCACATTAAAGCATAAATAAGTTAATCTTCATCCCAATTTCACACCATATACAAAAATGAACTCAAAACGGATCTTGGACCTAAATGTAAAACTGAAAACTAGAAAAATTCTAGAAGGAAACATGGAAGAAAATCTTTGTGACTTTGGATTAGGCAAAGATCACATACAACACCAAAAGTGAAATCAATTAAAAAAAAAACCTGTTACATCAAGTTTCGTCAAAATGAAGAACTTTTGATCTTTGAAAGACACTATTAAGAGAATAAAAAGACAAGCCATAGATTAGAAGGCAATATTTGCCAATCATACATCTGATAAAGGAATTGTACCCACAATATAAAAAGAACCCTGAAAAGTCAACAATAAAAAAACAAAAACCTGAGTTTTTTAAAGTGAGGGAAGGTTTGAATACATACTTCTCCAAAGAAGACACAGGAATTGTAAGTAAGCACACAAAAAGACAGCCAACACCATTAGTTGCTGGGGAAATGCAAATGAAAATCACAATGAGAAACCACAATATGCCTATTAAAATGTCTCAAATGAAAAAGACTGACTATACCAGGGGTGCGTGGGTGGCTGAGTCAGTTAAGCGTCTGCCTCTGGATTTTGGCTCAGGTCATGATCTCACAGTTTGTGGGATCGAGCCCCAACTCAGAGTCTGTGCTGCCAGTGAGGAGCCTGCTTGGGATTCTCTGTCTCCTTCTCTCTCTCTCTCTCTCTCTGTCCCTCCCCCCACTCGCATGCATGCACACTTTCTCTCTCTCTCTCTCTCAAAATAAATAAACAAACTAAAAAAAAAAAAAAAGAAAAAAAGAAAAAAAAAGACTGACCGTACCAAATGTTGGCAAGTTTGGGTAGCAACTAGAACACTAATATGCTGCACTTGGAAATGCAAAACGGTAGAACCACTTTAGAAAATAATTTGGCAATTTCCTAAAATGTTAAACACACACCTAACAACATACCCAACCATTCCACTCCCAGGTCCCTACTGTGAAAAGCAAGCACAAAAGTTTATACAACTGTCCATCCGGCTTCGTTTGTATAATAATGAAAACGAACAAACCAAAAACTGGAAAAAATCCCAATGGCCACCAACAGCAAATGGGTATCCCAACTGCAGTGTCTGTGTATACTATTCAGCAATAAAAAATAGCAAGTATTTTATCATTCCATTCACATAAAACTCTAGAAAATGCAAACGTACCTACAGTGATAGGAAGCACTTCAGTAGTTGCCTGGAGCTGGATGTTGAAGGACCGCGGTGCGGTGAATTGCAAAGGGCACATGAAAACTTCGGGGAGGGATCAGTATGTTCACTGCGTTGATTTTGGTGGTGGTTCCACAGTTGTATATACCTTATCAATTCAAATACTTTAAAGCCCTGACATTTTCTCCAAGTCAATTACAACTCCAGAGGGCTGTTAAAAAATCGTTAATTAAAAAAGTAATCCAACTACCCTCAGGGGAAAATGAACCTCCTTACATTTAAAAGTGTGTCATCAGAAACAAGTGCCTTGGTAAGTTGGTCAGTGAAAACTGACTTTATTCTGACCTCTAGTTTGGGGCTCATTCTTGTTTCTTTGTGTTGAGCAACACTTGACACGGTTGCCCTATCCTCTCACCCGTTGTTTCTGTGGTTGGGGAAGTGATCACATGGATTTCTCCTACGCTAGAACCAATTTTCACCCTGAAATACCTTATTCGTGCTCCAATGAGCACTTTTTAAGTGGACGATGATCATTTTCAAGCTTCCACTTATTAAGCATCTACTATGGGCCAGGCAGTTGGCATGTACTAGCCCAGATGCTCACAACAATCCTACGAGATAAATTATTTTCTCATTCTCCAGATGCGTTTGCTTGCTTAAAATTAGCGTTGTTCCTAATCAGCAGGGATGCGTTCAGGACCTAGACTTGTCCACGAAAGCCTCACCTGCCAGATAGATTCTGTGGCGTGGCAGATACATCGGCGTGCCGGTGACAGCACCAATGTCATCTCTGATCAAGGAAAGACACAAACAAGGAAGGATTTAGCTGCCTGGATTTGTCCCACTTGGGGTGCTTTCCCCTTCAGGCTTCATAACGGTCTTTAAAAAACATTCAGCCAAGTCTTCAGTGTGTTTTACCAAACACTTTTCCCCTTGATTTTTAAACCCATGTGTTATTTCAGGAATAACGAAAACCATATGTCGCTGACATATTTACACTTAAATCATCAAGATGTTGTTTGGTCAGAACTTTTTGATGTCCTCTGAGATTTTTTTTCTTAATGGGACCCTCCTAGAGGCAGTAAGTCCCCATCACAAATAAACAAATTAAAACAAGAAGAAGCCTGAATAGGGACCCGGTTTCAGGCTGGCCGCGTGGGATGGATTTGAGACTTGGCAAACTGCGATCATTTTGGAATTGTTTAATTCTGGTTCTAGCTCAGAAGAAACCATGAAAATTTGACTTCAGTGAGAAACTCTTCACCGATCTGGTGACATTGCAGAACATGTTCTTGGACTCTTAGAAGGCCAAATGCAAAAGGTAGAAGGCAAACCAAAGTACCAGCTTCCGAGACTTGATGAAACTGACAACTTACCGTGAAAATCCCCTAAGTAAACAACCCCTTTGGGAAAGATGCAGTCACAGTTGCTCACACAATCTGCCCCCTGTTTTCTCCAACAGGCATCCCCACACTCCAACAAACTAGAGGCTTCCTTCTTGCTGGGGATACTATGCCGAGCTCACCTGTTGTTCATATAAACCTGTCCTCCTAGAATTCCTCCAAAGACAAAGACAACTCCTTGATCATGCTTTGGTGTTTCCAAAGCCCTTTTCACCATGCCAAGTACCTGGGAGAGAAGCCAAGCAAATCTGAGTCTAAAAGTGCCGTTTTCAGAACATCTCACTCAGGATGGCGCCAGTGATGAATGGACAGAAACACATGCTGTTTTCCGATCCCAACACTGCTGTGTGGCCTTGGGCAAGGTCTCTCACCCCTCACGGCTCAATTTCTTCATCAGTAGAAGGAATGTAAGAATGTTATTCCAACAGGTCGATGTGTGAATTAGTGATACTGCCACACAAGAGATTCATATAAAAACTCTTTTTCTTCTTTTATTTTTAGAAAGAGGGAGGGAGAGAGAGAATATTAAGCAGGCGCCACACCCGGCGCAGAGCCCAATGTGGGGCTTGATCCCACGATCCTGGTATCATGATCTGAGCCAAAATCAAGAGTTGGACACTCAATGTACTGAGCCACCCAGGCTCCCCAAGAGGGTCATATAAATTGAAGTGATTCTGGCAACTCGAAGAATGGAGAGAAAAATCTTTTAAAAAATGTTTGTTTGTTTGTTTGTTTGTTTGTTTGTTTGTTTTGAGAGAGAGCATGAGCAGGGCAGGGGCAAAAAGAGAAGGAGAAAGAAAATCCCAAACAGCCTCCACACTGTCAGTGCAGAGCCAGATACGGGGCTCGATCCCATGAGCAGCGAGATTGCGACCTGAGCCAAAATCAAGATGCTAAGTCTACTGAGCCACCCAGGTGGCCAAGAGAAAAATCTTTAAATGTTAATTCATAGGAACAACAATTTTCTGCTTCCAGGTATCGCTACTACACTTCATAACACATTTATAAAAATACGCAATTATGAAACTTGAGAGATGACGTCATTGACCAGACTTGAGCCTTCCCCGTTGGGTTGCCTCATACATATTACTTGGTCTCCAGACTACTCACAAGTACCCGCTTACGGCAGAGGCACTGTTTTTCTTATACCAAGTGTATGAGGGATTGCCATATGTGTGTATTTTGAAAATGCATGTGTTCTTAACAATTTTAGAGCTGGAACGTGGTCCAGCTTTGTAGATGAGGAGGAAACTGAAGTCAGCGGTGTTCAAGGACTTGTCCAAGGTCACAATACTATTGTCAGCACTTGGGGAAGAGTTCCCAGGCCAGTATTCTTGCCACCTCATCCCAGTTTCCAACGTGTAGTACCGTTTTTTGTTTGCTCTTCTCTTCCTTCTTTCTTATAACCACATAACAGAACTTAAAATATAATCCAGAATCAATTTGCTCTATTTTTAAAAAAGAATACCCTGTCATCGTGACAGCTGTACCTGGCCCTCCCAGCCTAGGACTGTAGACAAAGCCCCCCAGGGAGCACTCAAGCTTGTGGTGCTGGTGGAATGTTCCGGAACGCCGCAGTCAGCTGACACATGGGGAGGCCTGCTTGTGATTACCAGAAAACTCGGGGGAATGGATGAGTTTGGGAAACATTTTTGTAGGGTTTTGCTAACAGAAAAAAGAAAGGGAATCTGGTATATGTTAATCGACAGATTATTCCAGAAGAGTGTCCAAAAATATAAAATCGAAATTGGCAAATTCAAGAATGTCTGAAACATGGAACGTTGCCGAGATGCTCATGTGCCTTGAGCGAAGTGATGACATTTGCTTTCATGCCAAATTCCAGAGAGTCTCAGATCACGGTTTCTACTTGCCGTCCATCCTCACTCCATCCTGGGCTGCTTCTGTAACGTGGGCTTCCTAAATTGAGTTTGGGGACAAGCGTTCCAGGTTATCTTGATTCCTATTTCCTTGGTTAAATTTACCCCCGGTCGTGCCATCCCACTGCAACAGGCAGTGTGGACGACGCCTCTATCTCGGTGTGACAGGAGAACTCAGAGGAAGCTAAGAAAAGCTGACCTTGCCTGGAGCCAGGATTCACAGCTGTTTCCAAGGAAGGAAACGGACATCGTCAGGGCGCCCGAAGGCTAGAAGTCTTTGAGCAGATGGGGAGCAACATGAAAGGGCACCCCCAGGGTAATACTGCTGCTTGGGGTAAAGGAGGGCTCACGTGAAATCACAACAGCTAGAAGAAGATCCCCAGCCTGCCCACCCAGGGCACACCTTGGCCATTGCCACACTTTTCCCTGATAGCTCAGCCCAGCTGTTCCCAGCTGTGAGGGCCCGGCACATCGCAAGTGGGACGATGTGGGAGGAGCATGAAGGCATCAACCACCTACTCCCAAGGTCAGCTGGCCATTCCCCCTGAGGATACATCTTTAAACCTGTCCCTTTGTTTCTCTGTTTCTTGGCCATTAGGTACGGAGGCCAGAGGCCTAGATTTTAGGACCGGTGGCTACTTAACATTTGGTTTGCAACTGAAGGGTAGGAGATGCCTGGGTGCCCCACCCCCATTGTCACTCATAGGTCAATGGCCTGGTTTCCTGGTGTTGGATCCTGTGGAGGGACTGCCCGGGCTACAGGAACATGCTCTATGTGTCAGAGGGTTAACCAGCCTAGGGACAGTCCGCGCCCAGTGGCTTATGGACAAATAACACATAGGGGACACTTCCCAGCTGTGTCCCACAAAGGCTGGCAGCAGGTTGAGCCCCACTTGCCCTCAGGGGTCAACAGCGCACTCACTCACTGTGCTGCGACCTCTCTTCCCCGCCTACCTCTCTTCCCTGCCTACCCCACCAAGTGCTTCCGGGCTGGTTGCCAAAGCAACCAAGTTGTTCCTGAATCCTCATTTTAGGTCCTGCTTCTGTGGGGACCTAACGTAAAATATTCAGTAAGTATTCACGGTTAAAATCATTCACTAAGCACCAGGCACTGTTCTGGATGCTGGGAGTGCACAGAAGAGAGGAATGAGGCCACCTGAGCAAGTCCTGAGTTACTGCGTGTTTTTAAAGGAGATAAAAGCAGATACCCCAACAGCATGTATCAAATGGCAGAGAGTGCAAAGTTCCATGAAAGAATAGAAAAGACAGTCTGGAAATTCAGAGAGGAAACACACACGTGGCCACAGACTTGGGAAGCTAGGAAGGCTTAGGAGTGAGGCAGATCGGCACTCACCTGAAGGCAGGGGAGGTATGTAGGTAGGTAGATACCGGTAAAGAACATTCCCTCCCAGGAGAGCTGACCAGGTGCAGACATCACTCCTGTGACCCTGGCCCGCAGATCCTGCTGAGGTTCCGATCCCCAGCCTGGCCAGTCCGCTGTAGGGTTGGGGGGCTGCCCGGAAACTCTGCTCGGAAGCAAATAGGCTTCACTGGACCAGCCAGCCTCCCGTGGGAAGTGTCACGAATATAAGTTATGTTAAGGGCCTGACAGTTCTCGGGAGGGGAGACAGGCTCGAGACTGGAGGACCCAAGTCTCTTAGTTTCTGCATTCTGATGCTTTGACATCCAGGGCCTGGCTGACATGGGAGGGCCGGCCCCTCCCAGGTTAGCCAATCCTAGAGACAGAGAACAACTTGCCCCTAAGCACACATTCCAAATGCATACGCTTCTGGATGAATTCATGAGTGAATCGGCCTTCACCTTCTACTGGGGTTTTAAAAATATACTTTTCCAAGGAATACATATGTTCATAAGAAGTACAAATCCCGTTACGTTCCTTAACAATTCCTTAAATTGCTTCTCTGAAGAGAATCAAAAATCGGGCAAATATAATATGGCAGATTTCCCCAAAAGCTATTAAAACTATATCATCTCATATGAATTCCTGTACATTACATACATAATTGAAATTTGTAAAGAAATAAACATTAATGCACCATTGGAGAAATTAGTCAAAGATTTCTACAATTGCTAGAGTTTTGGTAAATAATAAAATGGCTTTTAAAGAACTTCAGGACAACTCACAAAAAACCTGAAAATTTCACAAATGAATAGCTAAAGGTCAAAAGAATTCAGAAAATGTGATGGAAAAGAATATAAATATATGTATAAAATATTTATATTACATTACATAAATATAGATACTGAGGGGGTGGAAAGAAGGGGGGAAACAGACGCATTATAACCACTGCCATCTTGCCTCCCAGCCCATAGCAATCACATGCGAGTCGATCTTCACCATATTTTACTTTCTTCAACTTGTGCATGAAGATAGAAACGAATCCATGTTTGTGGAGAGAAGGGACAAAGAAAGAGAAGAGAGGGAGAGAGAGAATGTACTGGAGGGACATTTATTCTTTTTTTTTTTTCTGGCTTTGCTGAGATATCATTGACATGTAACAATTTGATACATTTATAAATTGTTTTTTAAATTATAAATTGCCAGTCAATGCCACGATAGCAGTCGCTCCCTCCCATCACATACTTACCATTTCTTCCGTGTGTGTGTGTGTGTGTGTTGAAAACATTGAAATTAACTAAGAGGGAAGGGACGTTTTTTGAACACCAGCCCCATGTAAAACACGACACAGGTATACAAAGATGGTTACGAAAGTGATTGAGATAAAAACAACAAACACTCATACAGTCCTGATGCTCTAAGCAGGGTCCTCAACACAACACACGGTAACTCACCTGACTCCTTCACAACACCCTTTGGAAGTAGGTACTAGTGTTATATTATCGCCCTCTTTATGGATATGTTACCTGAGGTACGGGGAGTTTACGTACTTGTCCCAGGTCACAAAACTAATACTTGGGAAAGACTGGAGTTTGAACCTTCGTACTTTGTGCTGTAGAATCTGCGTGCATTAGGACGACAGTCTGGGTAGACAGTGATCAACCTCGGGACACGTGAGCACTTAGTAGCTCCATCCAAGGGTCAGATGAGAACTGAAAGGGGACCCAGAAAAATCTATTTAGCTACTTGGCAAGAAAATTACCTAAAAGGAAGGCAGCAGCTTCGTGCCGGCGTCTCATCTTTCCAGGGTAAGCATACTCTTTCCTATCTTTTATTGGTGCCCTCATTACCGTGCCAATTTAAGAGGGGCCATAGCATCTCCTCCTCTGCCACTTTGCTGCTTTGCCCCAAGCCCTGCCCTCATTCAGTGGGGTCAAACCGTCTTCCTTAATCACCAAGTGGGAGCTCAGTTTTGCACAAGGAGAGCTCGGATGATAAATTAAAACAAAGGACCTTTGTTTGGTGCGTGCAGTTGGGCATCACCGTCACCTTAATTATGCAATGACGTCACCCAAGCTGAGGGAAATTCTAAGGGCTTAATTACTGGGAGGCCTGGCAGGCCCGTGAGTAATGAGTAATGGGCATTGTGGCGTGCCTACAACGCACCTCCTCTCCTGGGCAGAGCCAGCTGCAAAGGGGATGCGGGGGCTGGGAGTCGGTAGAGCCTTCTTTCCGCTAAGGAAGCAGAGTAGAGCGCAGTGGGCCAGAGCATGGCCTTGGGATCGGATAGGTTTTCGGTTGACTCCAGGCTCAGGCATGACCTTGCTGCGTGCCCTTGGAGGAGTTTCCCCCACTCGCTCCAGACCATGATTGTGAGGAAGAAACGAGACGGTGTATTTCCGAGCACGTAGCGGTTCCCAGACGAGCACTTGGTGTTTGTGCTATGCGAGAGGGGAAGCCCCCTCTGCCATTAGGAATATCTGGGGACACCGGTGGGGGGTGGGGGGGAGGTCGGGGAGGGGGCTCCGTCGGTCAAGCAACCTACTCGATTTCAGCTCAGGTCACGATCTCATGGTTTGTGAGATCGAGCCCCACGTCAGGCTCTGTGCTGATGGTGCGGAGCCGGCTTGGGATTCTCTCTCCCTCTCTCTGGCCTTCTCCTGTTTCCTCTCTCTCTTTCAAAATAAATAAATAAAACTTTAAAAAAAAAGAGTATCTACATGCCCCCAAGATAAAGCAAGACAAGGACCTTCTGTTACATCCCAGGCATGGGTTCATGATCCTACTCTGATCTTGAACAAGTGACTCCACCTTTCTGAGCCTCAGTCTTTCCCTTTGTAAAATGGAGCTAAGGTTTGTGAGCCTTGACCGAGATCATGGATATCAGTGACCCCACACAGAGCCACAGTGGGATGGGAAACAAATGTCTGGGGAGCACAGCACATGAGGCCCCTGGTTTCTTCCCACCCACGTGAAAGCGTCAGAATAACCGGCTTCCAGACAAAGCCCTTCAGACTGTTCTGTACCTCCAGCGTTCTGTCAGAGAGACGTGGTTTCCTCCTTCTTTCGTTTCCTCTCACCAGTTTATCGGCTGCTGGGCTGGAGAATTTGGCCTCTTCCCTTCCCTTCCCCCACCCCCTTGCTCGCCCCCGCCTCTGTTTGGCCCACAAGGGCCCCAACAGGAGACAGGCTGTGACTGATGAGCCTGACCCCCGCTCCTTCCTCAGCGACTCCTCCCCCTGCTTCCCACACACCAGGTGCTCCACTAGCTCCTGGCACCACTTGCACCCCAGCCTGTAGTCTCCTCTGCGTCCCTCCTGCCCCCATCCCCTCCCCCATCCAAGCTTCCAGTCTTTCCCAAGAGCAGGGGAATCGGCCTGCCTCTGTTTGGCGGACGAGGGAGAACTCCCATGGTGCTCACTTGAGATGAAGCTGGGACCCAGGCTTTCAGAGCTCCTGTGGGTTGGGATGTGGGGCACACACGCATGTGCACACATGCACACAAAAACACACTCGTACTCACATGCAAACACGGATGCATACATGCACACGCACACAAACACACGCATACACTCACCTATACACAGGCGTGCACGCTCTCATGCACAAACTCACATTCGTGCACACACACACGCGCACCCCCTCCCCCAGCCACAGAGGAGACAGGATTTCACATGCACGGCGTACCGTCAATAGTTGAGAGCCCCCAGCTTCTCGTGGAAGTTTCTAGAGATGATTGCACACGTGTTTTGAACAATGAGGGAAAGGGCGTGGCACGAGGGCAGCTGTGAGGCATGTTGCGGCCATGACTTGGCAACGTCATTGGATCCAGAGCCAGCCCCATTGGTGCGTGCTTCTGGGAACTATCTCTGCCACAGAGACAAGGCCACCCATGCAAACTGCCGCCTTCCTGCTTATCCGCATCTATTTATAGCGTCAGTCCTGTGAAACAAATGTCTTCAGCCATACATCTGCGAGCGTTTCTGGCATGTAGGCCCATTCCTTTTTAGTCTCGGTATGCCCTACCAGAAGATTCCCTGATTGGGTATTTCTGAGGGCACCAAGAAGAATCACACCCACCTGCAACAGAAATGGCGCTGAGCAGTGGCGGGGCGGGGGGGGGGGGCGGGAGGGCAGGGCATGTATGGTACTCGAAGAAAAGTCACGGCTACTGTCCCCCCCCAGGCCAACAGAAGACCCCCTGTGACACGCTGGCTGGGGGAGAGTCGTTTCCCCCCGGTGCTGGAGTGGAGGGGACAAGACAGAACACGCCCAGGGTTGTGCCAGTTCTCCTCACAAGCCACACGCTTTATCATGTCAAATGAGGAAAATATTTTGCTTTCTGCCTAGCTTGCGGGCTTCCCATTCTGGCGGGGATTACACGGACGCCAAAGCAAGCCGTCTGCTAGGAATGTGAGCGAACTGGCTGAGAACGGGGCCCGCAGGATCCAGCAAGCTGCCACGTTTTGAAGGCCAGGAGTCCCTTCTGAGATTCTCTTTTTCTGGGTACTTGGAGAGGCTGCAATCCCCCGTCCTCATGACTTCAATGCTGAAGGCAGATTCACCAGAGTCCTGTCTCTGACATGAATTTGCCGCATCCTCTTAGAAAACATCCCCCAATTTTTTGTGAACTCATTCTCCAGCTGAGGAGATCAGGAGACGACATGGTGCTTCACCTTCCATCTCACCCTCCCCGGGAAATACACCTCACGTCCCAGCCACCCTCACCCAGCTCTGCCCCGTGAGGCCACCGGGCCTTTGCTCATGCTGTTCGCCTGCCTTGAGCAGACTCCCTCCCTTTTTCACTTTCCTTTGAAGTGCAAGACGACAGCCACGTTTCTACGGAAGCTTCCCTCAACTGTCCCAGAAAGAACAAATCATCCTCCTAATACTGGTTTCCTGTGGCTGCCGCAACAGATTACCACGGACCAGATAGCTTAAACAAGAGAAATTTATTCTCTCACAGCTCTGGGAGCCGGAAGTCTGAAGTCAAGGTGTGGGCCGGGCTATGCGCCCTGCAGAGTCCAAGGGAGAATCCACTTCTGCTTCTCCCAGCTTCTGGTGGCTGTGGCTTCCTCGGCTCGTGGCTCCGTCATACCAGCCTCTGCCTTCCTCTTCACTTGACCTCTGTGTGTCTCACAGCTCTCTTGGACTTTTTCTTAGGAGGACATCTGCCATTGGGTTTAGGGCCCACCTGGGTAACTGTGATGCCAACTCAATATCCTTAACTTAACTACAGTTGCATAGACCTTTTCTTCCAAATGAGGTAACATCCGTAGGTCTCGGGGACTTGGACACAGACAGTTATTTTTGGTGGCCACTGTTTGACCCACTATATACCCCTGCCCAACAAAAAACACACTAAACCACCCCATGGCACACTAGCCCCCCAAAACGATAATCATCACCATGTTATATCGCTTAGCACACTGAGCCATAAACTGTCTTCCCCTCACTGGATAGTTAGACCTTTGAACTACATGAACTCTACTGGATTTACCTTTTGGATTATAGAATCATTATGTGTTTGTTACAATGGACTAGTGATAAAAATAAGTCCAAAGCCTCCCACGGCCCATTCAAACCCATCTGCACAGTGAGGTCTCTGTGCCTTCAAGGTGACCAGGACTAGTGTTTAGTTTGTGTCTGCCCGACAACATTCTCAACACTCCGACACACAAAATAATTGATATTTATATACACTCACCCATACGCATATATAAGGCTTTTTGTTCTCCTTTTTTTTTTTAAGTTTATTTATTTAATTTGAGAGAGAAAGAGAGAGAGTGAGCATGAGTGGAGGAGGGACGGATTGAGAGAATCCCAAGCAGGTTCTGCACCCACATGGGGGCTTGAACCCACAAAGTGTGAGGTCATGATCTGAGCCAAGATCAAGAGTTGGATGTTCAACAGACTGAGCCATCCAGGAGCCCCCCCCACCATTCTCCTTTCTACAAAGAAAATTTACAAACCTCTTTTGTTACTTAAGAATGTATCGTGGGCTTCCCTCTCAGTGAGATATCACTGAACCTTTCTAGTAGCTGCATACTACTCCATTGTATGGAAGCACCACGGTTTAATCCATGAGTCTCGTGTGGGTAGATAGAGATTATTTAACTGTATTTTATCTCTAAATATGTAGTCATAGACATTCTCTTACAAATGTGGCCTGGGGTATTCCTGATGATGCTGATGCAAATTTTTCTTCCATTTAGATCTTTAGGACATCTAAACCAATGGCTCTCAACGGGGGCCAATTTCCTCCCTCAACTCGATGACGATGTCTGGACACATTTTCGTTTGTCCCACCTGCGGGGAGGAAGGTGCTGGCAACATCCTACGACAGAGAATTAGCCAACCCCCAACGTCAACAGTGCCAACATAGAGAAACTCTGTGGCTAAACTGCAATTTTATAGGCAGGGTAAAACAGATCTGTCTTTGTTTTCATTGATACGGATGGTTAGTTTTGTGTGTCTCTGTTATTTATTCATCTTCCTCGTCCCACTAAAATAAAATGCTGTGTAATTTCATGCTTAGTCCACATACATCTTTCTTTCTGATCTTTCCACTAATCCTTTGTTCTGTTCTTACGCCGATGCTGCCTCTTTAACGCAAGTTATTTTTCGTTACTATAGGCAAATACATACTAGATATAAACTCCTTTTTGTTAGAGCTCTGCTACATCAGACAACCTCTGCTTTGCAAATCAAATACAAATACAATTGCAAAACCAGTAAATTTCAGACGAACACAATATGTTGCCATAACAAAGCTGTTGGTCAGCAGTGAAGACCAGTAACTCAGGGCTATGGGGGGGCAGGCAGGTCCTCTCGAGTTGGGTATGCCGAGAATATTATTTGTCATGCGAAGACCTAAGGCTCCCTTGTTGTTCCCACCGATGTTAACTTTCATTGTCACTGAGCCACATTGGTATTTGGCACTCAACACAAGCACGTCATCAGTGTTTTAAATCTACGTCTGTTCTTACTTACCCAGGATTATTAAATCAGGGCCACTTTACCACCAGTGCGATCATAAAGGCACTTAATTGTAAATGCAAGTGTGGCACAGATTTTGTGGCAGTC
Organism: Acinonyx jubatus; assembly: GCF_027475565.1. NCBI lineage: Eukaryota > Metazoa > Chordata > Mammalia > Carnivora > Felidae > Acinonyx > Acinonyx jubatus. The sequence goes on from NC_069391.1 coordinate 66,056,038, forward strand.
CTTAGCTGTGGGTGATCATCAGATGACCCAGAATAGGATTATGTTTACTTTCGGTCATTATTATTTTAAATGATAAAATTACATTTTACATAAAATTACATTTTAGGTTTGCAGAGAGAATTGTCAGATCCACAAATAGCCACAGACACCGACTTGAAAATTTCTCTCTGTGTCTTTCTCCTGTCATCGAGGTTTCTCTCCAGGGCCACTTCTTCCCAGCAGGCGGAGGGCTCGCTTAGCGTGTCCCTGCCCTAATTTCAATGCCTTGTGATTTTACTTCCAGAAATTTTATAGTATGTTTTCACATCCGGCTAGGCAAATTCTCTCTGCCACCCTTCAATATTTTCCTTTTCCAAATTTTTATTATAAATTTTTACACATTTGTACTTGCACTTTTCACTTCTAATCAAGAAGTATGATTCCTGATGTCCCACAGGAAGAGGGGAGAGTGACTTTCATGTAACCACTGATTTCATGACTGTTGAGACTTCAGATTTAAGACTTTCCTCTGGAACATGGTGTGTTTCTTTCTTTGTTACTACCTTAAGTCCTTCAATAAAGTTTATTCCTGGTTATTTTATAGTTTTCATATCTATTTCAAGTGGGATTTCCCCTATTCCCTTATTGCTATATCTGAAAAAAGGACTATTGATTTTTACAAATATAAAAATATATAAATATATGAATTTTACATATTTATGTATTGTATATTTTATGTATATTATATGTATTATTATATGTTTTATATATACTTATATGCACACCTACATATACTTTCTCAAAATCTCTTTATGAATTTTAAATGGTTTTTTTTAATAATCTTTCAAGTTTTCTAGGAATACGTTAATTATCTTCTGAAAAAAAGATTATTGTGAGGATTTTCAATTCTAACATATATTCTGCTGATTTTATTTTCTAGAAGCTTCAGTGTCAAATAGTAGCAGCCATACTGCCATTGTCTCTTCTGTTTACAGAAGAAGAGAGTCTCAGTGTATTTACTCAGTTGACTTCTATTTAAACTGAAGTAGAATCTCTATGAATAACATCTTCCAAATTTTATAATGACTTCTTTAGAATCTACTGGTACTTTTTGTCTTTCTCCTTTAACTGAATTAATAATTTTGTTTTTAGATTTCCTGATGGTGAACCATTCTTTCAAATACAAACCCTCCTGGGTTATGCTGTAATAGGCATTCTTTCAGTATACTGATGGATTTTACTTGCTAATTACTTAAAGTCCTTATTCATTTGTTTATTCTATAATTTTTGATATCAAGATAATAATATATTTGAAATGGACTGGGAAATTTCTATAATTTTCTCTATACCAGAACATTTCACTAACATAGAAAAGGTTTATTTTTTTTTCATATAAAATGCAAGTTAGCTGTGAAAATCAACAGAGCTGGATAAATTTTTGTTATGTTTATTTTTCCACCGTCATTGGGTCAATTATATTTTATTTTCAAAATTACTAATTTCTGGTATGTTTTATACATATTACTGTAGACAGCATAAAGTACCCCCCCTATAGTTTTTTTTCTTTTTTGTATTTATTTTTATACTTCATGCTTCATTCTTAATGTTGTATCTTTTTGTTTCCTATCTGTTTACTGGTTTTGACTCTTTCATCTTTTTAAAAAACTAGTTGTTTTTCTTTATTTCTTTTTTTATTTTAGACAGAGACAGAGACAGAGACAGAGAGAGAGAGAACACATATGCATGAGCAGGGGAGGGGCAGAGAACCTTAAGAGCAGGGAAGGGGAGAGAATCTTAAGCAGGCTCCATGCCCAATGCTGACCTATCGGTTCGATCCCATGACCCTGAGATCATGACCTGAGCCCAAAACAAGAGTATCAGCGAGATGCCTAACTGACTGAGCCACCCAGGTGCCCCAAAACTAGTTCTTTCTTTAGTTTGTTTTAATTTCATTTGTTTCAGGTTTTATTCTTATCAGCCTTCTTTTCCTAATCCTTTTGTTTGTTGTATTCTTCTTTATCTAATTTATTTACTTAAGTATAATGAAGACGTGTTATAAATTTTCCTTCCAGCGTACCTTTGGCTGCATCCCCTATGTTTCCATTTTAATTTTTTTGTATGATTTGTAACTCAGACCTTGATTTACTCTTTCATATGAGAAGTTATTTAGATATAGATGTGTCCAAAATCTCAACTAATTAAACTTTTGAGTGACATCTTTCCATGAATGCTTTTCTATGTTTTAGGACTTGGGGGTAAAGGATTATGGTCAAATAATATGATCTATAAAAGCTCCCTTATTTGAAATTTGTTAGAATTTTATTCTAACCAAAGACAAAATCAACCTTTGTCCTTATTCCATGAATTATAAAAGAAAGTGGTATATTTTCTGGGCTCAGACATAATAGGGTTTTGCTGTTGTTCTGCCAGATACATTATTGCTGGTTTTTCCTGGTCTCTAGATTTTCCTAATTTGTGTGTGTGTGTTTCAAGAAACTATTTAATCTTGAAATCACAGTTTCCAGTGACATCATCATCCTTTCTATTGCACATCACCTAATACACATCCAGATTCATTATACACCAAAGTTTCTGGAACATATTATCTTTTCTGCATGTAAATCTTTGTTCTGCTCTTGCTTATAGTTTACAAAGAAGTTTTCTGAATAGTTACATATCTAAAAATGTCAAATTTATTTCTCCTTATAAAGAATGTTATCTTAGGGGTGCCTGACTGGCTTAGTCGGTTAAACATCTGACTCTTAATTTCTGCTTAGGTCGTGATCCCAGGGTCATGGGATTGAGCCCCTTGTTGAATTCTGTGTTGAGCATGGAACCTGCTTAAGATTCTCTCTCTCTCTCTCTCTCTCTCTCTCTCTCTCCCCCTCCCTCCCTCTCTCCCTCTCTCCCTTACCCCACCCATCTCTCATTTGCATTAACTCTCTCTGTCTCAAAATAATAGTTTAAAAAATGTTATCGTGGCAGAATAGATGTTTTTTTAATTATGTATTTTTCTTTTAATAGTTTATACATGTGCTGCTTTTGCTTTTGAACTTCTAGTGTTACAGATGAGAAGTCCAATCCAAATCCGACTCTCTAGACTTTGAAGGCAAGCTTTTGCACTTGTCTAGAATTTTATAAGCTTTTACACTGAGACTTGCATTTTGGAAATTCACCAGGAAATGTTTAGATCTGAGCTGTCTAAAGTGGAAGTGACTAACATATGACTGTTTAAATGCAAATGTTAGTTAATTTTAATTAAGTCAGTTCCTGAGCCGTATTGTTCACATACCACAAGCTCCAAAGCTCATGTGACTAATGGCCACTGAGGTGCAGAGCTCAGAGCATTTCCATCATTGCAGGAAGCGCTATTGGCCAGCTCTGATCTGGTTTGTATTACCAGTGCCATTAACATTAATACTACTATTAATCTTGCATGACATCTGCTGAACCCTTTCAATTACAAAATTGAAGTTTTCTTTAACTCAAAATGTCTTATTTATTTATAACTTCTCCATCTATTCTTTTTTCCTATTGAAATTCCTCAACACTTCGTATAAGGTCTCACTTCTCTAAATCTCACAATTTCCCTCATTATTCTCACTTTTTCCCTGCCATGTTTCCTTAATGAAACCTTTAATTTGGTGATCAGCAAGCGATTATTCTCTGTTATCAATTCTTCCTTTACATTTCTTATCTTGCGAAATGTGTATTTTAGCTAAAGATTTCTTTTGGGGGGGCTCTGTGAATATGTCTCCTTGAAAGTTTCTTTCTTTCTTTCTTTCTTTCTTTCTCTTAAGTTACACTCTTCTTCATTTCTTCTACTCTGGAGCATCAGCACTCTGGTTGATCCCTCAGGCTGGTCTTCCTCCCTCAGTGGATTCCCTTTCTGAATCCAATGTGCTTTGTGCTTTTCCTTGCCTCCTGTGGCTGTGGCTCACCCAGCAGGACCACCAAGCTCTCAGGGGAAATGGGTGGCCCTCGCTCTGGCACCTGCTGCAGTGGCCTCTCAGGCAGTTGTAGAAACTGGCCATTTCTCCTGACCCCTGTTGGTACCCGCACATCACAGACTGAAGACCCACCCCAGTTCGTTCCCCTCCAGAGCCCCAGGTTTCCAGGGATTAATTGGCCCTCCCAAGTAGTTAGGAAGACTGACAATCAGAACAAAGCTTCCACATGCCATCATCTGAATTCTCGGTTCTTGAAGGCTCATGTTTTACCCTCTCTGTCATTGAAGGAGAGCCCAAGAACAGTTCTGGGCAGAACTGTGGTAGAAGTTAACTCCAAGCATTGGCCCCAAAACCCAAAGGGATTTTTTCCCCAAAAAACATTAGCTTAGAGTGAGAAAGCTATTTCCCAAAAGAGAGTAAAACTTGGTATAAGCTTTCTGGAAGACAGTGAGACCATAAGATTAAAAATTCACAAATACAGACTCCCTTTAAGCAAGCAATGATATCTAGGCATGTTTTCTGAGGGAACAGTTAAGGATATGTGCAAAAATCTAACTATAAGAATGTAGTTTAATACTGTTAAGACAGTAAAACATAAAAAGGTGATAGATATAGATAGGTAGGTAGGTAAATAGATAGACAGATGAGGAAATACTCCAAATGCCCAGTAATAATTTGTAGCAAATTAGCTTCGAAACACTGTAATCTATGCACCGATATAAAATTATATTCACTGAAGATAGTATTGTAGATCATTTGTGTGTGTACTGATTCCATTTTCTATTGTCTTTAAATCTATAAACCTCTCTATGTGTTTATACCTCGATCCGCATAAAATGGGGAAAGATAGGTTATACCCAAGTGTTTGAAAGTGGTAGATGGGCAAGCAACGTTTGATCATCTAAAATTTTATCTTCTTATTTTTAAATATCAAGCAAATTTTGCTTATGCGACTTTTTTAAAGTAGCAAACTTATTTTATTTTATGCTTAAAGTTCATTTATTGATTTTGCGAGGGAGAGAGGGAGAGCGTGAGCCGGGGAGGGGCAGAGAGAGAGCAGTACCCAAGTCTCCATTTGGGCTCAGGCCGTGTTTCACGGTTTCTGGGAGGGAGCCTCACCTCAGGCTCCACGCTGGCAGCACAGAGCTTGCTTGGGATTCTTTCCGTGCCCCTCCTCCACTTGCACTAAATAAATAAATAAATAAATAAATAAACCTCTTATTCTAGAACTCTAGTTGAACTTTTCAGAATCATGTTCAAGGTTTCCAGCAAACTGCATGGTTACCTGATCCCAGCTCCTTACTCTTGGCTTTTCCAGATTGTCTCACTAACCCTCCCCCCCCTTAGCCTGCCTCCCTCACATCTCCTTCTGCCATCACACGCCATTAGACGATGACAAGCTGATGTACCACACAGTCATCGTGGGCTAAGGAAAGCTCACTGAGAGGGAGGAATGGTCCCCTCCCAGGTCTTCCTCCAGGTTTCTGTTTCATCAGCAAAAGGTAAAGGGAGCTGGAATGGGCCTTTCATGGGCTGGAGCTCAGGGCTGGGGACAAGCTTCCTAGGCTGTGCAGACGCCTATGGTCCTGCCCCAGCATCCAGCCGAAGTGGGGAGGGCTGCAGGGCTGAGCCCATCACCAGGGCAGAGGCAATAACAGGATACCAGTCAGACCAGGGCCAGCTAGAAGGTTCACTGGTGATGACTCACCTGCTAATCCGGTCTCCTTCATTGTCCCCTAATCAACAGTGACAATAGCCTCCGTGTCTAGGAGGGAAGGAGAGAAATTTAAAACCTGCTATACCTATAGCTCAACCCTCTTTCTGGCACCATGTGGTGAAGCAAGGACATATCAATATCTTCTTGCCCCAGGCTCTTTGAAGAAAGTCCAGGGCTGAACGACATGAGGGAGCAAAGGAGTCCTCAGCCTTGTCGGTAACGTGCCTCATGCTGCCATCTTGTTATACCCAAGTTTTACTTTCTGATGAAATAAATGAGAAAAAAAAATGGACAAACTCTTGCTGAGCAGAGGTGGCATTTATGTGCTTGGCAAGTTTTTTATAATTCATGACATTCTTTTTTTTTTTTTTGACACCCAAAACTCTTTTATTGGGGGTGGGGTGGGGGGGAAGCACCGGGGCCTCTCACTGCCCGTCTTGTTCATTGATGCTGCTTCCTAAGTCCTGTGGCTTCATCATGTCAGATGCCTCAGGTGAGCTAGACAAGGACTCAAGGCACAAGACCTAGAAAGCTTCATCGTTCTGGAAGGCCAGCCTCACAGTGGCTGGAGCCTGCAGCCATGCTGTCTGACTGAAAGTGAAGCCACACTTTCCCAGTGTCTTACCATCACCCAGAAACTGGTCATACTTGTAGCTGCTGCCTGAGGATGCCCTTGACGATAATGCAGAACAGTGTTGAAAGTTGCCTCTTGGCACATGTCGGGATACTACATAATGGAGCCTCCTCCTTGAAGACAAGGGCTCCCTCCTTCCAGGTTGTATGGCCTTTCCAACATTGGATCTAGTGACCAATGTATCTCACTTTGGGGCTGGGGGTCCCATGACTGTTCCCATGCATATTCTCCCTCCAGCTTTGGTCCATGACAGCGGGAGCCTCTTGAGGACAGGAATTCTCTCTCTCCCTGTGGCCAGAGACCCAGCAGTGCTGAAGGGGATGGGTAAGAGGCCAAGGCACAGACGGGGGGAGAAACTGCCTCATAACCCAGAGCCTGTCAGTCAGAGGAGCTCACTAAAGGATACAGGAAGGGACATATTTGAGTCTTTGGTAGAAAGTTTACAGGGGGTCAAAGTGCCATCCCCCCCCCCCCCCCACTGAAGAGAAAGGGCCAGGGGCTGGTTCTCTTCAATGGAAGTGACATTCTTGGGGGCTCCCAAGGGACCTTTGTCTTTTCAAGTAAAATCTTCACCATTTGCTACCTCTGGACCAGTGTGTTCCTCAAATTTTAATGTGTACACAAAATCACCTGGGGATGTTGTAAAAATGCAGATTCTCACAAGTCTGGGGTGAACCTGAGAGCTGCTGCTGGCCCATGGCTCACACTCTGGATAGTGAGACGTTCAAGAACGCACGTCACATGGAAGCCTGTTCTTGCTACAGCTGAGTGACCTTCGTCAGACGCAACCAGATTTCCGGCCTGCAGTGGGTGAGGCAGGTTAGGAAGATGCCAAGCGTACAGAGGTGAGAGGAAGGGCCTCTTTACCAGCAAATCTAGCAAACGTATCTCTCCTCTTTCAAGTTCACCAGGTTGCCACAAAGATACTCTTTATACCGTCCACGTCTACCAAGTTCATTCTGGGCATTGAAGGGGTTAAAAGGGCCAGAGACAGTGAGAGAAAGCACCCTTTTCAAGGGCATTTCTAACAAGCTGAGCCTGATCCAAACCTGGTTTAATGAGTGCTTATTTTATACAAATAAGCTCACAGGCGCGTACTCATCTCTAATTAAACCAGAAAGAAAGCATTTGTTCTAATTGGGCTGCATAGCTCAAGAATTAATTGTGAGATTGTTTAGAATTGCAATCTTGTGACCCGTTCGCCAGAAGGGGGGCTGGGGGTGGGGGTGGGGTGGGGAACCTACTTTAGGAATCTCACTCTGTGTATTTTTTGCTAGGCTTTTTCTCTTCCTAATTCCTGGAAACCTTCCTGCAGTCTGAACTGATGATTTACAAACAAAAGCAAAAACTTCTGAGAGCAACTTACCGCCCTGCGTTACAGAGGCGTGGGCCAAGGTGAAGATAACGCAATTCAGTGTATATTCTAATGTGCCCCTGAGAAAGTGCCCTGATAATTAAGGGTTCGCACAATTTCTGTGGGGGGGAATCCTGAGTCACGTTATTTATCAATATCAAAAGAGTCACTTTTGCATTCGGCAGTCTGGCCTGCCTGGAAACAACAGATGTTCTCCCCAAACGCCAGTCCACAGCCACATTCAGCCAAAAATGCAAGAGGTTTCTATGGGCCCATCCGATGCTCTTGGGTGGCGTTGATTGCCATCGAGTCTGCAAAGAATTACTCGACGGTGCTTGGCACTGTTTGCTCCTGAACTGCCCTCCTCTGCTTGGGCTCTGTCTTCTGTATCTTGTCGGTGCAGCTCACTGACAAATGCTGGTTGTTTTCCTGCAGCCAGTTCAGCTCATCTAGCTGCAGAGAGAACAAGCTGGGTCCTTTGCCCTTCAGAAGCTAAAAAAAAAAAAAAAAACGATACAGCTATGTCATCCTTGATGGCACACCCTGAACCCCTCCGAATCAGGGGCAGATATCTTTAGAGAACCGGACAGGCTGGGACCGAGGTGGCCTTTAGCAGCTGGGACCCCAGTGCATTGGTGCAGCTCCGTTCAGCTAGCTGTGCTTGGGTTGCTAATACTCTGCCAGGGGCAAAAGGGAACCTATTTCACTGCCAAGAACTAGCTTGAGCTTGTGAAGCTGACACTCGGAAAAGTCTTGCTTTGACTTGTATCTGGAAAGAGAACATTTCAAGTTGAATGTCAGTGATGGAGGAAAAGGGGGATGCTTCAGATGGTCTTCCCGTGCGATACCACGTTTCACCAGCGGGTCAGACTTCTGCTGGGGGGCTTCCCACCTCGCAGCCTTTGCCCCCTCCAAATGCACAAGTTTGCACAGTTGTTCACTCTTGAACACAAAACCTGGCTGCTCTTGAGTAAGTTTCAGGGATGGAAAATGCAGAGGACTTTGCCAGAATTGCATAGCGTGAAGCAACCCAAAGCAGACCATAGTAATCGCAGACAGGAAAATGGATCTGAACAAAAACAGAACCGTTTTGCTTCGGGGAATGGATTTTAATAAAGATCCAGTTGATTGCGCCCAGCAGAGACCAGGCATTAAATCAATCGTCCATGCAACAGCCTCCACCCAGCCAGCATTACACCAGGGCGTGTGGGAGATAAATTGGGAAATGCAAGGCATATGGCCTTCTCGTGAGGAGGGAGCACACCCCTGTAGGGAACTTTTCACTAGACTGTGAGTCTTTAAGGGCCGGCTTAGGGCTCTGAGTTCCCATCTCCTGACGTGAGATCCCATCCCAGGCTCCACAGATCTTTGCAGAACGAATGGATCTTTGCGGGATGAATGGATCTTTGCGGAATGAATGCAAAGATAATGGGAGACCAAATATAACTAACATGAAGCACAGATATCCATTGGCACCGCAGTTCAAAAGGGGACCGACCAGTGTGGGACCAAATAAGTGAGGAAGGGCCCTGGAGGGTGAATCGAGCCTCAGTGCAGAGAGTGATCCTGAATATCCGTGGCTTCTATATCTCCTCATTTCTATTCCCAACCTTTCCCCCAATCTCCTGAACTTCCTGAGACCACAGCCTGTATGTATCAGGCTCTTTTCACTGCAGAGAGAATTTGACTTAGAGACTCCTAATCCTACTGCCTATCTATCCTAATGTTAAGTTACCATTTTAGCATTAAGTGCTTAATACATGTAAAACCAAAAAGACGAGAAAAACACACAGAGATGCTAATTCCTGGTTCATTTTGTTTATTGCACACGAAAAATGTATGAGCCAAAAGTTTATAATCGTACACTCTACACGTCCACAATAATACATGTACATAAGAGTATTTTAAATATATTAAAATCCAATGGCTTAAACAAAACCTACTTAACGTACAATGTTGTATTGGTCAAAATAGCTTAAGCCATACAACGATTAAAAAATGAGCTCCGAGATCTCCATGGCTTTACACACAAAGGTTTATTTTTGCTCTGCTATGTGTTCAAGTACGTGGCAAGGACGACGTGTTAACTCTCAGGAACCAGGCTCTACCACTTGAAACATGTCCAGGCCCCATAGGAAGGGAAGATACAGCCAAGAAGGGTCATGTCCTGACTCTTCTACACTTGAGTCCAGAGATGACATAAACCACTTTCACCTACAGCCTATTGGTCAGAACTAGTCAAGGAAACTTACCCGAGAAGTCATCAACCACTAATAATAAAGCCTCAATTACTCTCTGAGAGGTCTGTTTGATCTGCGAGGGCCCCAAGTTACCTCTCAGTTGGGTGATACCAAAGTGCCCAGCATTTCACCATAGGGTCTAAACCAAGGGCCACAGCCAAGAGGGGAGAGGCAGAGACTCTGAATGCTGAGGACAGAGTAACTGTCTGGCCCAACTTTTTACTCATTGGGTCTCTGATTCTTTGTTGCCATATCTCACTAGGGATAGCATACAATTCTGCAAATACTCCAAGTAGATTGAATATTTAAAATGTAAGGTTTTTTTTAAGACCCATTTAGTATTTCCTTCCAGTTTCAAATACTGGGAGCAATAAAAATTGGAAGTTCAAAACCTCAAACATCCCTGAGCCTCTAAGAGGCCTTACCAGGGATAGATAATCCAGTGAGCTCGTTGACAAAATTAGCTGAAAATACATGTGGGTGTTAGGCCCCTGGAGACGGGCTGCTCTAAGCCCAGATCAATCACCCCCTGGTCATGAACAGGCTCCACCCCACCAGGGTGATGACCACATGGAGAAAGATCCTGTGGTGGTGGCGACTTTCAAACTCAGCTTTTCAATCCAGCCCATCTGTACCTGGCCCCCAGCATCGCTGCGGGGAGGCGCTCTGGCTGCCAAAAACCTCCAAGTGTCATTGAGAGAAGTTGGTTAGATTCTTGCGGTTTGAGGATTAAGCCCATGTGGAGACTCTAGTGTTTTTCGGTGCTGGAAGGGGGGGGGGTTCCTGGGGTTGGGGGTGGGGGTCCCGGCCTGAAGCCCGCCAAACCCCGTCACCTGAACAAATAGCTCCCTGTCGCACCGATGTCACTGGAGAGAACAGCTGAGGTTCAGCGGAGCATCTGCTAACGAATCGTCTCCACGGTGTCAGCTCTCCCGCCGGGGGCCCGTCCTGCACTCTGACATTATTTTCCTTAAGTGAACAAAAGGAAAGCCGGGATGGCATTTATCCAGGCCAGCTGACTAAGTCAGCACAGCTGGCTCCACCAGCTTAAAGACACCTCACTGATCACCAGCTCCAAATAATCTCAAAACTGGCCCCTGCAAACTCTCCTCCTCTGGGAGGGCAGATACAAAGCAGGGGCCAAGTCCTCCAGGGCTCCGGACCACAGTCTGCTGTGGAGGGGAGAGGTGGGGACCTCCCATCCTCCCTCGGCTTCTGGCTGATGAGAAAGCAGAGGAAGAGAAAGGCCTGGCCTTGGGGCAGGGTGGGGGAAGCTTGCTGGGAAGCCGTGTGTGTTCGCTGTGCCTCCAGCCCAGGACTGCCTGGGAACCCAGGGAGGTGCAGGAGCCCAGGCTACAGGAGGCGTGTGGCATCAGTGTAGACGCTGAACCTGGGCCAATTTCAGCAAAGGCCAAGATGAAACTGGATGGTGAGGGCAATTGCCTCGCCCTCTCCCCACTGGGGGCAACTTGTGTCCAAAACTGCATTTTGCATTAAAATAGGGCAAACAGGGACTGAGTTTCTTGGGCAAGGCAGCAGACGGGGCCGGATTGAGGTCACCTATTTTCTGAGCTAGGAAAACACTTATTTGGGCTTTCATAAAGATTTTTCCTACTTTTTAAAGGTGTGTCCAAGAGAAGTATTTAATGAATGCTTGGGGCACCTGGGTGGCTCCATTGGTTGAGCATCCGACTTTGGCTCAGATCATGATATCGCGGTTAGTGGGTTCGAACCCCACATCGGGCTCTGTGCTTCAGCTCGGAGCTTGAAGCCTGCTTCGGATTCTCTCTCTCTCCTTCTCTCTCTCTCTCTCTCTCTCAAAAATAAATAAATAAACATTAAAAATATAAAATTTAAAAGTGCTTGGTAGTGCCTGGCCATAGGCACACTATATAACAGAATGGCTTCACAGACACAGGCCTGTGAGATTTTATTATCTGCATAGATGAAACTGATACCTTTTGTATCCTGCAAACTTGAAAAAGTTCAAGAAAGTCTCAGAATGGTGAATTCGGGATGAACAATGGAAGCAGGCCTTCACGGTGACATACCCCGTCATCTCCTGCGTAGACATTGTGCTTTCTAACTCTTTCCTTCCCTTCAGCTCAACAAATGGTCACACACCTAGGAAATTCTTCAAGGAACATTCAGGCTGTGCTCCTATATTCAGGAACGTACTGGAGAGCCCTGCTTTCTGAGACTTGGGACTGTCTGCTTTTTGAAAAGGATGTTCACTTGAACAATGCATGTATTTGGGCCTCTCTGGCCCACATCATCTCTACAAGGACTCATTAGAAATGTGTAAAGAAAGCAACTCCAGGTTGGAATGTATCCAAGCAGAAGACCAGATCGGCACAGAATCAGACTCTCCTGTAAACCCCATAGCCTCCGTGGTATCACCCTCTGGGCTATGGACAGACCGTTTGACCTAAGTTACTTACTATCAACCAGCAAATGAATTTTTCCAGTGGATTCTCAAGCCCGTCTTTTTCTTGTGGCATTGTTCCATTCTGATAAATTTATCTGGATTATGCCTATGAGAGTAAAGGGTTGGGGTCATTCACTAAAGACCATGAGCCTCAGAGTATTGGGAAATAATGATTCTACTTTCCCTGCTTGAATTAGGATTCTCCTAAGCAATGGACGTAGGAGGTCAGAAAGAATGGACAGCTGTTTTTAAAAGACACGATATGCATCTGGGGGTCTTTGCAGTTTATGAGGCATCTGTACCACAAAGAGTTCCACAGATACATCTTCATCATTTGGAATTGAGTTACTTAAGAAATGGGCCAATGCAAGAAGAACACTAAGACCGCCCTTTGTCTCCAGAAAGAAGGAAATAAATCTCTCATAGGAAAGAGACTGCCTGACGTACCAGGGGGAAGAGAGACATCCCTACTGTCAGAGATATGAAATTCAAAACAAAGAATTCTGTACAAACAAATCTTGTTACTTTTCTTAGTTGTCTACTCCAGACCTGATCATTTTTAGAATTCCTTGCTAATGATAGTTCTTCAATGTAAAAAGCATAATCATCCTGTGAAATATCAAAGATTTATGCTTCTTCGTCTAAAATGTGCAAAAGCTGCCTGCCACGCTCATTTCTATGTCCCAATTTCATCACTGGACCTTTGTGAGCCTGTATGAAAACTCTGAGGTTTTCTCCTGTTTAAAAAAAAAAAGTAAATAAGCCAACTTATAGCACTTAACAAATAAGCCCTCAAATTCCTGCATTTATATGAAAAGGAGGCATAATGCCAAGCAATGCAAAGTAACAATTTTGCCTTTGAAGATGTAGTCAGAGAAGATGCGGCTCTGGCTGAGAAGGTCGGAGATTAACTCTGCAATATAAGCCCATGCACTGGATGCATGAAGATTCCAGATTTGCATTTAACAAATCTGCTACCGTAAGCAAGGTAGACTTGGCTTTGCTCTGGGAGTACTTAGAGAGTTGTTGACAATAAGTGAGTTTGAGCAGGAGGACACATTCATGAAATAACTACAGGGGCGCCTGGGTGGCTCAGTCAGTTGAGTGCCCAACTTCGGCTCAGGTCATGATCTCACGGTCCGTGAGTTCGAGCCCCGCGTTGGGCTCTGGGCTGACCGCTCAGAGCCTGGAGCCTGCTTCGGATTCTGTGTCTCCCTCTCTCTCTGCCCCTCCCCCGTTCATGCGCTGTCTCTCTCCGTCTCAAAAATAAATAAACATTTAAAAAAATTAAAAAAAAGAAATAACTACAAACTGTAATGAGTGCTGTGAAAAGAGCATGGCATGTCATAAGGAAAGGCCTGGAAGGAAGCTATCTATATTCACGCCAGAGGCAGGGAAAATTTAACCCATGGAGAAACCAAAAGGCTGGTGTGGCTGAACCTGAAAGACCAGGGCTGAGAGATGAAGTGCAGTTGGAGGCAGGCAAGGGCCGGATGATGAAAACTTGCCAGCCGCAGTGAGGATCTTGGATTTTACTCCATGTGCCATTGGAAGGGGTCATAACTGGTAACCATGACATAATCTGGTTTTCATAATTAGAAGGCTATTCTGGATGCTGTGTGGAGAACGGGTTAGAGGAGAAATAGAGAAGTGGCAAGACATTCAGGAACTGGGTAGAATAGTCTACAGGAACTGGCGGGAGAGTCTACAGAAGCAGTGATAACAACCTGGCTGAGGTTAGTGATGTGGATATGGAATGGGTAGACCAGTTGGATGACTGAAAGTCTTGTTTCAGACACATTAATTCCGATATATCTGCAAGACATCCAAGGACAGACCGTGAGTAGGCAGTTAGATACATGAGTCTGGAGTTTACAAATATAAATGTGGCAGTCTTAGACATAGTTTACATATCTGGAAATGAGTAAGTTCACCTGGTATGAGACACAGTGAGAAAGGGAGACAGAATGAGCGTTAGGTACTGCCAACACATCCGTTCTTAGTAGTTGATACGTAGCCAGTAGAGGAAACAGCTTTGAGTAATTTAGCCCTAGCTCTGTCACTCAGAAGTCGGCGTCCTTGGGCTAAGAGACTGGATGGTACGGACAAGCTGACGAATGTTGGGTGGGCTCAGGACTGACGTGAAACAGGTCAGCTAGAATGACACCCGCCTTCTCTCCATCGTGTTTCTTCAGACAAAACGGTGGGCTAAGTAAATGACGGGCCTGATGTTGCTGTGGAGAGAGCCCTCAGATTTTAGCGAAGAAAACTTTAAAAATGATAAGAAGGTTCCATGTATTTGTGAACACAGAGGTTAAATTCAAGTGTGTCTTGGGGTGAGGAAACAACTGGGAAAAGATTTAGAAGCCGGGAATTGTCCAACCAAGGAGACCTTTTCAATGAAGGAAAGGGATATTTCTTATTCTGCCTTTTGCCAAAATAGAAGCATGAGGGAGATTCCAATCCTTTGGATCACCTAAAGCAAATACTCTTCAAGTCAACAAGAGAGGACCAATCAGTGGCATTCTCTTAAGAGCTTCCAGGGCTTTGCGGTGACAGTGTGGAGCCTGCTTGGAATTTTCTTTCTCCTTCTCTCTCTGCCCCTCCCCCTCTCAACATAAATAAATAAGCTTAAGAAAAAAGAGCTTCCAGGAAATGAATGTCATAGAAAGTTTAGTGTAGAGTACATTGAATTACCTGTGAGTTCTTTTAGGTCCTGAGTTTCTCCTGCAGGTTATATAGTTTGGGAAGTTATAGGCGGGAAACAAATAATAGAATGAATAGGATATTTTACATTTATTTTTTTAATATTTATTTATTTATTTTGAGAGAGAGAGAAAGATAGGGAGAGACAGAGAATCCCAAACAGGCTCCATGCTGAGCCCCAATCAAGAGTTGGACGCTTAACTGACTGAGCCATCCGGGCACTCCTAGAATTAATAGGATTTTTAAAGGAGCTGCATGTATAGTTAGTGTATTCAGTTTGCATGTGATGTGTAACAAGCTTCCTCAAAACTTAGTGGCTTAAAATATCAAACATTTTGCAGTGTAAGCACCTGAGAATTGGCTTTTTGATTATAATGCAAGTGTCTGACATTAAGCTTTTGATTTCCAGGCAGCCTCTTCACACAGCTATCTCCAATAAACACACTGCCAGCCACAAGACTAGATAAAAAGCCAGGCCACTCCACCCCTGTTTTAGAGGTCCCTGGTTGACTTCCATAACTGACCATTTGAAAAATAAGTGTATTTTTCCCTGCCCATGCTGTAATTATTGCTCTTATGTTTTAAATTCACCAACGAGGAGTGAACCCACAAAGCCCTAGACAGCCCCATCTTCAATCCCAATAAAAGCAGAACCTCAAGCCCATGCTTTCTCTCTCTCTCCACAACCTCGTTGTATGACCGCCAAACGTGCCATGCACTGTCCATGACCCTACGTGCGATAAACCTTGATTGTTGTTTCAAAATTCCCCGAGAGTTGCTGCTGAGGTGCCTCTTGCAATCATAATAAGAACCACAAGGGCCAGTGCAGCTACAACACCGACTCTGAACGGGGACATTTCTGTGGGGGCTCGCCCCAGGCCCAGGTGAATGCCCTCCAGCAATTCTAGCCAATAGCCAGCACAACACACATTTATACTTCCTCACCATCCCATGGGTGGGCTGAACAGTTCTGGTTTGGGCTGGCACAGATGACCTCTGCTGGCTCTAGAGGAGTTTCAGATCATCTTTTGTGTGGTAGGGGTCACACAGGTCTAAGAGAGCAGACTTCAGTGTGTGAGTTCTTTTCCTACCTCTGCCTGAATCATGTGTCGATCGTGCTTGGATTGTCCTATTGGCTGAAGCAACTGCCAGAAGCAAGTTCTGATTTATGTGGATGGGACTAGCCAAGGGTATGGATGCAATGACACACGAATAAATCTGGGGCCATTACTTGGACAATCTACCACAGATATCCCCTATCTGATGCTATGGAAGAATCTGGAGTTAAAAGGGAACAATTTAGGAGCCTACCATGAGCACATGAGCGCCTGAAAACATTGTATAATTATTGAAAGAAAATTTTAAATTTCAATGTGGCCAAATACACTCTGAACAAAGTTAGAAGGTAAATACAAATTGAAGAAAAGGTGTCTCCCATACAAAAGACATGCAAAGGATCAATATTCCAAATGTACAACACAATGAAGAGAAGACAAAAACCCCATAGTGGGCCTTTGCCTTTTCCTTGACTGGGCAGTTTCCGAAGCCAACGACCAGTGCCTTGGGAGAGACCAGTGCTTGGAGGGGGGAGATGTGTCCACTGGTGACAGCTTAATCCACCTCTACCCTCCTGCATAACCTAGGCTGTGGTTCCTATATCCAGCCCTTCCTTTGTTCTTGCTTATTTTCTGAGCCTCATTTTTCAGCCTCCTTGTCAATGACATGAGCCACCTGATACCCCCCAAAAATCAATTCTCCACCTGCTTAGATTGGTTTCTACTGTTTGCAGCTCAGAACTTCAACAGGTACACACCCTACTAGAAAAATGTGCAAATATGAGTAAGCGAGTTGTAAAGGCAAAATACAAAATAACCAATGAGGACAGCACCTGTCTTGTAGACCACAATGCTGATGGTGTCATATGTAACACAACAGAAATTAGGAAATAATTGACAATATCCATCCTCACAGTGGGGAGGATGCAGAAAACAGGTACTTGCCAGCATTATTTCTGGGAATGCACGCTACATGATCTTTGCGCAAGGCAATTTGACATTATGTGTCAAAAGATAAAATTTCAAGAAAAAAGACAAAATTTCATGCTCGGCAACTCCACTTCTTGGATTCCCACCTAAGGACAGAGTCAGGAAATAATGTGGAAAGACATATGTATCTGGAGGACCGTTGCACCAATGTGCACCATAGCACAAAAAAAGAAAAACTGAATTTATGGTGTTCCACAAAATAAAACAATATACCGTCACTTAGTAGCTAATTCAAGGTGGCACTATTTGATCTGGCAGGATATCTGAAGACTCCTAGCACGCCGAAAAGCAGAGAACAGAGCCTCAGGACTGGTGGGATTCCACTTCTGTGCATGAGACTTTCTGGATATGCTGAATTCATTTATGACTTCCTTGAAAAACACTGATAGAGTACTTCACCCCAAGACAACCATGATTTTACATATCCTCCAAATACTAATTCATTTCTTATCATTATAGCTCTATGATAGAGGTCCTTGTATTAGCTACATTTTACAGATGAGAACACTGAGGCAAGTTAACTAGTCCAGGGTCCCAAGCTGACAAGCAGGATAAAGAGGGTTCGAATCCAGGAAACCTGGATCCATACCCTGAGCATTTACTAATAAGCCTTTCAAAACTGTACCCAAAAAATTTAGTAGGGCCTATATCTCTGTCTAGTTGGAAGTTGGATGTTTTCTCTTTTGTCTGTTGTATTTTCCTTTATTTATTATCTATTTTTAATCCATTATGTCTTTTTGTTCTGTTTCACAGTTTATGTGTATTAGCTACTTATAGAAAGACCTTCCAATAGCTCTGCTTACACGCAGAACAATCCAATGGCCAGACGATCCCCTTACTACCATCTGAACGTCACTCTTCCACTCAGTGTCACATGCAGCACCTGGAGTGGATGTCTACTAAAATGAAAATGGGGACAACTAAGTTGACTTGAAATCATTCCACCTTGAATGTGCCAGAGAACCTTCTTGGGAAGAAGAACAGGCATGCCAGGAACCTGAAGAGAAAATAAAATATATAAGAAGAGGGGACTTTCTGCTAATCTGGGAGGAACATCATCCAGAGGAGAGAGTGAGTCATACATTCAAGGCTCTCACCACAGGGTCAACAAGAAGGAGCAGAACACAGGGAGAGCAGCAGGAGTTTATATTCCTCTTAAAGAGCACAAATGCCTAGTCTTACTCTTTGCTTTTGTTGTTGTTAATGGGAACGCTTATAATGGTAATGACAACAATGATGTGATGTTGATGAAGTAGGTAACTTCAAAAGGTAATGTGTAATGTAGAACATTAAGCTTTTAAAAATACGTCTGGGGTAATCAACAAACTCATACAGTTTCTTATAGGCATTTTATATAGCCTTTTTTTTTCACTTCTCAGTCCCTTCTCTCTTCTCACTACCCTGTGCCTGAGGCTTTGTCATACTGGAAGGGCCTTGATGGGCACCTCGAGACAGGAGAGGAAACCAAATGATTTAGTACACCAGGCTGGACAGCTGCGAGGAGGAGATCAGCTGGGTGGTGCGGAAATTCCCAACTCTCTCTCGCTGATGCTCTTCCCAGAATGGGTCATGGGGAGGGCCACTTACCCCACGTCCTGGACCCCACAGGGAACACAATAGCTGACAACCAGCATCCAGAGAAGAGGAAAAGAAAAACAGGAACTTATCGAGAGAGTGAACAAGTAGGAATATTCCATATTGTTGTATTGTTGTATTATTATTATTCCTATTTCACTGGTTAAAAAAAAAAACATTGAAGACTTAGAGAGGTTAAGTATCAAAGGGCCAAGAGGAGGGAAAAGCGAACTGAGGGTCAAAGGGCACAGGTTTCTATATTTACATTTTTGAGGAATTTCCATATTGCTGTCCATGGTGGCTGAGAGAATTGGTATTCCCACCGACAGATTAAAAATGGAAATAGCATATGATTCAGCTATCCCACTTCTGGGTATATATCCAAAGGAGATGGAAACCAGATATCAAAAAGACAGCTGTACTCCCATGTTATTGCAGCATGATTTACAAGAGCCAACAGGTGGCAACAACCTAAGGGTCCGCCAATCGATGAATGAATAAAGAAGCCGTGTAAATGTACAGTGGAATATTATTTAGCCACAGGACTGCCTTTGCAATGACCTGGCTGGGCTTTGAGAACATTGCACTGAGACAAGTCAGCTTGGAGAAAGGCCGAAACTGCATGATATCATTTATACTCACACGTGGAGTCTGAACGAGCTGACTTCATAGACACAGACCGTAAAATAGTGGTGGCCAGGAGCTGGGGCTCGGGCAACTGAGGACATGTTGTTTAATGATACAAACGTGCACGTAGCAGATGGGTAAATTCTGGAGACCTAATGCAAAGCGGAGTGATTGCACTCAACAATACTGCTTTTATACCTCAAAGTTGCTAGAAGGTTAGATTGTAAATGTTCTCACCACAAAAAAGCAATGGCACAGGTAGTACCAGGTGGTAATCATACCGCACTATGTAAATGTGTCAAACCAACATCTTCATGCTCCTTAAACTTACACGACATTGTATGCCAATCATACCTCAATAAAAAAGGGAGCTCTGGTTTCCCTTCTCCTAGGGAATGGGGGGGCCCCTGTGATTCTGGAAGATGCCATCTCCGCCCTGTGGACAAACTGTGGCCCAGTCCAAAAGACTCAGAGAGCGACTCCCTAATCCACATGCCCTTGTATAATCAAATCCTCCCAAGCTTAGTTTCCTTGCTGACGCCTGGAACTAAGAACCCACCCTGTGGTTTGGGGGCCTGAGTGAGATGGTGAGTTTGAGCTGCTGCACATGCTGACGGACAGAGACCCAGTGCTCAAGGAGGAAGATCTGTCATTGTTATGATTATTAGTAGTTATAGGATTGTTATTCCAATTATTTATCTAAAATGTTTTCATAGGTACAGAGTATAGCATTGCATGTATGTACTTGATTGATTTATCTAAACCCCTGTTATGGGGCATTAATCTTGCTCATAAACCCTCTACCGTTAATCCTGTTAATGACCTTGGGGAAAGCAAGCACAAATACAACGATGGGGAAGGAACATGGCTTACTGCACCACCAGGAGTTCCTGGTTCTCTCTTGGGGGCCCCTCTGTTTCAATGATGGAGGGAACGCTCCAGGGCCTTCACTCAATCTTAAATCAATGCAAAGGGAACCAGGACTCCACGCAGCTCGGGAGGCCTGCCCAGAGCATTTGTAGGCTGGGGAGAGTCCAAATGGAGATGCCACGTAACTACTTAGAAGTTACAAACCAAGCTCACGTATTGCTCAATATGTAATCTCCTCCTCTCCTCCTTCCGTCATGCTCCAGAGGCCGGGTTTCAATGCAGGCTTCTCAGATTCCTTGGTGTTCCATGCTAAAACTGGCAATGAGGAGAAGCAAGCCTCGGCTCTCCACCTGCCCTTCCTCTCTTACCACTCGAACTCCATTCCACAGCACGCAGAGCTGAGTGGACTCCCCAGCCTGCACATCTAAGATCTGTCCACACCTAACATCAGACAACTGCCCCTGTGCCACCACCAGGCATAGGGCCATGCACGCTGGTCTGCCCAAGGAGGACAGACATGGAAAAGAGTCCCATGTAGGCTCTGGAAGTAGGCTCAAGATCACTGGATAGGGAATTCTGGGGTCTAAAAGAGGGGCACTCTAGAAGGGAATTCTGGAAATGTTATACTCCCTTCTAGACTGCATTCTGGGAGGGCACATCCCCTGAACCTCCTGATGTCTTCATCTTACGAGAAAGAACAAGGCTAGAGGAAGATCAGAGTAGAGCCCTATAAAGCAAGGGTCTTACAACAGAGGTCCCTTGCCCAGGTCTAAGCGAGGGCAGAATTTCTCAGGGGAAGTCCTCTCATCTGGCTGGTAAACTTACAGACTACTATTGGGAATCGAACTCAAGTAGATACTTTCATTCATTTATTCAGCGAGTATTTTTCCAACCATCAACTACATGTCAAGTGCACTTATAAAGGAGAAACAAGGCTAAGAAGACAGTCCTTGCTTTCACGGCACTTATATTCTTTCTCCATGCCATGGTAACTAGACAGGTGATGATAAGCACTGTGAAGCTATTAAAGCAGGGTTTGTGTGATAGAATGGGGATCAGCAGGCTCATTTATGTTGAGTGTTCAGGAAAGACCTCTTTGAGGAGGTGATATTTGAGCTAAGGCCTAAACATCAAGGTGGACCCAGCCTTGTGAAGTCCTGGAGGCAGAGGGGATAACAGGTGCAAAGGACCCAAGGCAGGAGAAAGCTTATGGTATTGGATTAACAGAAGGAAAGCCAGTGGGCTTAGCCTAGTGAGCAAAAGGGCAGGAGGTGAGGACAGAGAGGTTGCCAACACTAAATTAAGGAGGGTATAGGTAAATACCCTATAGGTAACTATATTTTATGGTATTTAGATTATTGTTCAAAATGCCACGAAAAACCACTAGGTATCCTAAGCCTGATTTATGTTTTTAAAGAGCATGCTATACAAAGAATGAAGGGGGAAATAAGGCTGGGAACAGGCACACCAAACAAGAGGCACAGCCCAGGTAAAAGGATGTGGTTTCTGGGACGAGGTCGGTAGCTTTGAAGCTAGGAAGACATGAGATAAGGAATAAGTCAGGATATGTATTTTGGAGCTACCCTTGAAAGAACTTGGTGATAGATTGCATATGGAAGGTAAGGGAGGGAGAGGAGCCCCAGGCGACTCTCAGATTAGGGTCTGCTCAATTGTTCAGATAGTAGTCCCATTAATGGAGATGTGGCAAAGGGCAGAAAGTGAGAAAATCCAAGGGGGTCTGGAAAGTGCAGGGGCACATGTGGACTGTTCAGTGAACACCCACCATCTCTGCCACCGTGGGCCATGTGCACAATAGAAGGGAGGGAATCAATCCTGGAACCCTTCCCACCCAGCCACCCGTGTCCCTTTCCCATCCACCTTTCCTCTGCTAACTCAAGCTTCTCCTCTGTCTCATTTCCTCAGGACTCGGCTCTCCATCACTCATCTCTCTCCCTCCCGCTGCTCCTCCCCCACTCGCACTTTTTCCCTCTCTCTCCCTCTCAAAATAAATAAATAAACTTAAAAAAAAAAAGAATTAATAGACCCTGAAGGAGACACCACTTCCTTGGGAATCTGCTTTCATCCACTAAAGGACAAAGCAAGTCCATATAATGCTACCATTTCTGGCCCAGGAGCAGGAAGAGGGAGCTGATCACATGCCAATTGTACATTTCTCTTACTTGTGTGACAATAATGGCTTCCTTTTATTGGGTGCTTATTCCATATTGCCACTATTATTTTTGTCATTATTACGATTACTTTGAAAAGTGGCACAGTCAAGTCAAATCCCAAATGTGAGGCTTAGTGACCTCAAGCAAAGTTACTTACCCTCTCAATCCTGTTTCCACGACCATTTAAAATGAGGCTAAAACCACGCCCCTCGTAGCCTTGAGACTCCAACAGTCTCCACAGTCTCGTAACAGAAGAAGGGCTAAGCGTCGTGGTTCCAGGGTGGCAACCCCAGCTGGTACGCAGGCCATTCTTTCCTGAGAGGAAGAAAGAGAAACTGGTGGAGGAGGAAAAGGCTGTGAAGTCATTCTGACCAAAGACTTTGAAGCAGGGCCTGCCCTTATTCCGGGTCTGTGGTGCAGCTGCAAACTGAGCCTGAGCCGCTCGGACCCACACAGAGCAACCAAAGCCCCTCACCAAATTGCCTGTCGACACCAGGTTCCCTCCCAGGACCCCCCACCGCACCCAATTCCCTATGAATCCATGCTTGGAGACCCGGGAACGTTTAGTGCAAGGGTAAGAGACTGGCGGTATGTTAGGAATATTGACACAGCAGTGGTTTAATTAAATCTTTAGTGGAAAAACACAGCTAAGAGGTGGGGCCAGCTCACCAGGCATCTGAGTCCCTGCCATCCTCTGGTACCAACACTGGAGTTAATACCATCACTCTTGCCATGATGTCACTCTCAAAGGGGCTGAACTGTCATTTGAAAACACAGCCCGGCTCTTGAAACCAGTCACCTTCTTCAGAGAAACTCCACGGGCAGAAATTCTGGATGTGACATAAGCCAAAGCAGAGGCCTGGATGAAGTGGCCCGCTGGGGGGGTGAGATGTGAGGTAGCAGGAATGGGATGATGGGGACGGATGAGTCCCAGGAGATGGGGAACTCACATTCCTGTCCTCTCAAGTCACCCACAGCCTGGCCTCAGATCTCTCCCAGGAGGGCCCATCTCTACCGTCACTTTGAGTTTAAGAATCTGGGACTGTAAATGAGACGGCCATGTGAGGCATGTCAAGGCACAGGGAGGACACCGGCAGATGGGACCGTCGGGCCTTTGACACAAGCCTCCAAAGCCTCCATCACCTCCCCCCCCAAACCCAGGCAAAGCATGTTTCTCAATTCCCGCCCTTTGTAATAATAATACCTGGCATTTATTCAGCATTTAAAATATATTAGACCTACACTGTCCAACGGAGTAGCTACCAGCCCCCCAGGACTGTTCAGTACTTAAAATGTGACTAGTTGAATTGAGATAGTCTTGCTAGAAGTATAAAATATACATCAGATTCTGAAGACTGGTTTAAAAAAATATAATATACTGTATTAGTAAATTTTATAATGATTACATGGTAGAATTCAATATTTTAGGTATGTAAATTTAAATAGGATGTTATTAAAATTAATTTCTTTATTTTTTAAATGTGGCTCCGAGAAAATTTTATACTATATTTGTGGCTTAGGAACAATTGTGATTGGATTCATGATTAGAAAACCACGTTATGATTGGGGATCTTCACTCTACAGGCTTCCAGCCTGCTCCACCCTAAAAGGCTGATCTGAATTGTCTACATGGGGGCACCTAGTTGGCTCAGTCAGTTAAGCTTCCAACATCAGTTCAGGTCATGATCTCATGGTTCATGAGTTCAAGCCCCGCATCGGGCTCTGTGCTGACAGCTGGGGGCTTGTATCTCCCTCTCTCTCTGCCCCTCCCCTGCTCACACTCTGTCTCTCTCTCCCTCAAAATAAATAAACATAAAAAAAAAAAAAAAAGATTTTGAATTGTCTACACAGATTGGTTCCTGGTTCTTTGACTTCTGGTTGGGTTCACTCAATGGGGAATAAGAGATTGAGGAGGGGATATTGATTCCCCTGGCTCCCTGCCCAAGGAACACAAGCTAGTCATGTCTCTGTGCTGTAGGGGCCTGGCTCTGTTTCCATGTTTTGATACATATTCCTGCCATGGCACCTAAGCCTTCCCATTCCAAGTCTCCAGGCTGATACACTATCGTTGGTGATTTCTCTACACCCTGCCCACATCTTTGTAAACAATCTTTTTACTAAACCCTCCCAGATTCCCCATTTGAATGTGCCATGTGTTTCCTCCCTGACTCACACAAGATTCTTTTGTGGACTGCTCCAAGAAACCAGATACCATGTAACATATTGTCCTACAGGAAAACTCATTCCAAGGAGCAAGTCAGATTGCCAGGAACTTACCTACTCCCAATGTTGCCCCAGCTGGAGGACAGGCTCTCACCCTCCTATGTTGAGTGGACTGGGGGGGTGGGGGGGGGTGGGGATGAACTGCCTCAAACTCCCAAGGTTCCAACAGTGCCATGGGACCAGATGG
This sequence comes from Acinonyx jubatus, assembly GCF_027475565.1. Classification (NCBI taxonomy): domain Eukaryota; kingdom Metazoa; phylum Chordata; class Mammalia; order Carnivora; family Felidae; genus Acinonyx; species Acinonyx jubatus. The sequence goes on from NC_069391.1 coordinate 66,080,744, forward strand.
GAAGGCTCCAAAGTATCCAGCATGAAAACCGGCAATCGTGCATGGTCAAGGGAAGCAGCTGGATCCCTTCAGTTATTATGTTCATGTACAAGGATTGAGCTCAACTGAGTTTAAAACTCAGGGTTGGCTTGAGTAATATGCATGTTTATGTGCATAAAAACAACAACGCAGTCATGATGTGTTTATTGAGTGACTCTCATGCACTAGGCATTGTACTTATGGGACATTACGCCCATATCTCTTTAATCCTCAAGACGGTCAAGAAACATGTATACTTTTCTTGGTTGATGGATGTATATATATAATATCAAACAATCAGCAATTAAAATTTGATCTTAAAGGTACAATTGGGACGCAGCTCAACTCTCTCCACAAACTGAGATCCGGAGAAATTAAGTAGCTTACTTGTAAAGGTACATTGGAAAGCTATGGTGGAACTCAGTGGCTTTCATGCCAGACCCTCATGATCTCCATCTGACTGATGGGCTATCCTTCTTCAAGGTGTGAGCCATTTGATATTTTCTAGCTGAGAATTAAACACATAGATAATATGCCTGTCCATGGAGAAATGCCCCCCACCCCCAGTTCAAGCAATGAATTCATCCCATTTACAGATAACACAAATATGTTATAAAAGGAGCAGAACCCAGGGGATTCTGTCGTGCTCACTATGGGAACAGTCACACTGACAAACCTACAGTTGAGAGTCCCTGTAACAAAGAATGCCATTTCTGGCAGGCTGGAGAGAGCAGACCAAGATGGCCAGGGGACAGCAGACACGTTTATGAAGAAGAAAAATGAGCAAGGCAAATGTGCTGTCATATTCAGTTCAATTTCAGCTTCGTCTATGGGGAAACTAGTTTCACTGTCCTCAGATGGCTCAGAGGGATCTCACAGACCTTCAGGAGGAGCCATGGAATGTGCATTCGTGATGGATGCTTCAGGATCTGGCCGTAGTCTCTTCCTTCAGACTATTGTCTATTTTACATGTCCTATCAACTCTTGGGAGACCTGGGGGGATTCCTCTTGCCCCCAAACCCGATCCCGGATCCCTTTCAGGAATGGCTGGTAAGATCTCTGGAAGGGAGAAACTACCCTTTTGTCCTCTCTTCCCATCCCGCCTCATTCAACACTAAACACTGGTCAACACAGTGTGCTCCCAAGCTCTGATACCCTGAACATGCCAGAAAGAAAGAAGCCAGGAAATACTATCCCTCTTGAGCTCTCTTGCCCTGGTCTCATGGTTTACGCAGCACTGAGATGGTGCCAGAACACTTGCGAATCCTATTAGTGTTCCCTGGAGGCTCCCCACATTTGAGCCAAAAACTGACTCATGGATGATCAGTTTCATGGTACTAAACCCCAATCCCATGACAGCATCATACCTCATTGGCTTTGACGTTCTCCTTTGTAACTGAATCTTTAACAGAATTAGGTTTCTCTCACAACCACTCTCTCGAGCAATATTGGCTGCACTGGATAATTCGCCTATGAAGGTCATAATTTATAATCTGGGTATTGTACTGAAACGGACAGACAATACAGCATTACAGATCATGACATGCTGTAGTTAGAAATCCTAGGAAAGTCTAATTGCATATTCATTTATTTTTACCAGGTTAGATTTCTTTTATAAGCAGGAAATTTCCTGAATGCTTGCCGCCACCCCTTCATGGGTGTTATATATGCTTGTATTTATTTTAAATTTAGAAGAAAAATAAATTAGTATTTCAGGAGGAAATTTATGTTGAGCTTTGCAGCTCATTCTACAATTTTTTTTAGTTTCAAGTTCAATGCTAGCCCAGTAATACTGATATTAAGAAAAGACCAATTATGATGGGGAAATTGGGTGGTTCAGTCGGTTAAGTGTCCAACTTTCTGCTCATGATCTCATGCCTCGTGAATTCGAGCCCTGCATCAGGCTCACTGCTGTCCATGCAGAGCCTGTTTCAGATCTTCTGTCTCCCTTTCTCTCTGCCCCTCACTGCTCACAGGCACAGGTACACACATGGGGGCATGTGCTCTCTCTCTCTCTCTCAAAAACAAACAAAATTTTTTTTTCAAAAAGACCAGTGATGATAATAGAATTATAATTGCTTAACATTTAGCACTTAGTGTTTAAAAGTCCCTGTTGTAAGTATTAAACACCCATTATCTTGATTAACCTTCACAATAATTTTGTAAAAGAGGACTATTATTAAGCCATTTTATTAATGAGGAAACTGGAACTTTAAGAGTTCAAGGTCACCTGGCTGAGTGTGGCAAAGTCAGGATTCAGGTCAGGCCTTGGGCATCAGAACCCTGTTCTTAACCTGTACACAAAAGTGGTGGAGAAGAAAATGAGATTTGATTGAAATGTCCCATGTTTTTGGCTTATGTTTCTTTCCCACTTTTCACCTTTCTGCAATATCTGGAAGTCAGAGATGTACAACTAAAGTCTCAAAGCAATTTTGAGTCAGATGCAGTGGACCTCAAAAGAACTGGCCGGGTTTTTATTTGAAGCTTTATTTGTTAAATCATAGTTCATCTCTGAAGAGAAAGATTACGCTGCAAAAAAGAAAAAAAAAAGATAACACCTAACATTCAGCCCAACATAAGCAATGTGGAAATCTCAGGGATTACATAAGACCTTCCCACATGAGGGATTTATTTATGCTGCAGAACGGTGGTGGTGGTGATGTGTGTGTGTGTATAAAAGAGAGCAGAGGGCGTTTAAGAGAAAGAAATGAAAAACAGAGAGTTTCATTGCTTGTATTTTTGAGAGTTGAACCTATAGAACCAGACTTCCTGTCCCAGGCCAAGTTCACAGTGAGATAAACTGTGTATTTAAATGATGGGTGTGTGTGCATGTGTTGGTTGGCATGTTTTGGTGACAGAGTCAGGATGAGGTGAACTATCATTCCATTATGAAGAGGCTAGTGTGAATCTCTCAGATTTCCTCTAGTTTAAAATTTGGGGAAGGATTGTAAGCCCCGCCCCACCAAGTGGAAAATGAACCTACTCACGCATTTGTTCATTAATGTAAAACTTCATTTATTCCTCCTTAAAATACTTACGTTAATCACATTTGAGAGTCTGAAATTACATACCACTTAAGTTCAATAGAGTATATACATATATTTTCATACTTTTGTAGAAAAAAATAGTAATATAATGCAATACATTTTATAAAATGTTACATATCACATCATATTAAATACCTCACCAACTATACATATATAGTATTTAATTTCATCTTACACACAAATATTAATAGTGTAATTTAGGTGCTTTTAATTGTGTCCTTGTATTTTTTTGGTTCTTCTAAATTTTCTACAATAAAAATATATGACTTACATGCTTGGATAACAGAACAATGAGCAAATTGCCCTACTTCCTCATTTCCCAAATGGAAAGCCCATTTGCCAAGTCTGCTGAAGTTCAGCCTATGTGAGCTTGTTGAAAACCTCTTCCTCTTTAAACTTCTGTGTCTCCACTTATCAAATACTTTCAGACCAAGTGGAGGAATGGACTCTGAACTCCCCTACACACGCGCGCGCACACACACACACACGCACACACTCACACTGGAGAATGGAGAAGGTATCATCCTGAGTGGCTCATTTTGACAGCCATGGCTTCCCGAAGCCCACTGTGGAAATGCGGTCTCTGAGGACTAGTGGAGCCTGCTCTATCCACGCCCACCCCTGCACCCACCACTCACTTCATATTAATGAAAACTGCAGGAGAGCCCAGGCTGCCTTGCTAACACACGGAGGACACAGCAGACTAACTCAATGTAATGTAATGCATTTTAACCCTTCCACTGAAAAAGACACTCTACAGAGAATCCTAAACTGCTAGGTCAGTGCTGTTTTGTAGAGGATTGGGGCCGTCAGCTACAGCTGGAATGAAAGAAAGGGTGAGGAGGCTGTTACTAATGGGACAGTGTATTTTCTAAAGACACACACCAAACAGAAATCTCTCTAGGCAATCAGGGATGCCGCAGACACTGGGCTGGCTCTTTGGGGTGAGTCAACTGGCTTGTGCCGAGAATGTGCCAAGACACCTGCCATTTTAAATGCAGGGCAGTATTGAGAATCACGTGCCCGCTGTTAGGACTAGCCGAGTGTCCCTCGGCTGCACTATTAGGTTGGTTCTTCTCATTAAACTAGTTGGGAAATTTAAGAGTCTTTTAGTAATCTTTAATAAGCTTTCAATATGTTGCAAGCGTCAAAAGACACACATGTCCACTAAGGACATAGCGTGAGCCTAGGTCCAAGAAATATGCAACAATAAGAAATTATCTTAGTCTCTCTAACAACTTGGCAGAAGTAAGACTAAAGAACACAAAATCATCAGAAAATGCCATAAGAGAGCATATTATATATATATATATATGTATATGTATATATGTATATTATATATATTATATATATAATATATATAATATATATATATACACACACACCTATCTGGCAGGTATATATATAATGAGTGTTAATTTGCCCAACAATGCTTGAGTATAAGAAATGTACCACTTTCTTATTTCTCCAGAGCAAATAAATCTGGTTGCAGGCTCCTACTTATGTGACTAGCAGAACATCTGATGCCTGTATTTGTGGGTTTCCTTCTGTCCCCCATCACATTAGAGAAGAGTCCCTTGTTATCTTGGCCCCTAGTCTATGGGACACCGGGTTCTCTCCCTTCTTCTGCTTATAAGCCTGCTGCTGAGTAAGCCCACATTTATCACGAGTCAGTCATAAGCACACAATGGATAGGCAAAAATAATACAAAGGTTTTCAAGATGTGGAGGAGTTCAGCCCCAGACTGGGCAATGGGAGCCTCTCCCTTCCCCTTTCAAGGCTTGAGTATTGGACATCAGTCCCCAGGCAACCACTAGACATTCCCTCAGTGGAATTGACCCCTCCTGGGAGATGTGGGGTGGGCTTGGGTCTTTGACATGCCCAGCCAATGTGAAACAAGGCAAAAAATACCTCGATAGGTAATCCCCGGGTATTTGTGAATATGTGGTAACAAGATGACAGTACCTTGCAAAACACAGGGTCTTATTTAAGACAAATGATTTCCCTACATAATGCTAGACTGAACTGAATAGAATTAACAACAGCTTTTCCCAGGTCATAGCACATGCTTGGCTGGAAAGCCCAGGCTGGCCTGCACTACAGGCCTTGGCGACTTCAAGGCCAACTTCCCCTTGGCGAATGAGAAATGCCTCTGGGTCACCAAGCCTTTGTTGAAGCCAGAGTGCACATTTTCAGGGTGCAGCCCTTCCTTCTCTCTCTCTCTCTCTCTAACTCCACCTCCACCTCTAACTCCACTTCCATCTCTATGTCTCTATCTCTATCTACCTCTATCTCTATCATCTCTATCTCTATCTCTATCTATCTCTTACTTCAATAATCTTTCTTCATTGGACCTTTCTTCTAAAGACAGGAATGGAGTAACATCATGCTTCCAGGCCATCCCCAAACTTCCTCCAACGCTTTCCTCTCTGGGATTCTACAAGTCCCTGGTTTCTTGTATTCCTTTATCCAAGGCATGATCTATCTGGCAGATCTTGTGTGTACATCCTCCTGGGAGAGAGGGCGGTGGTGGTGAGTCTCCCCTCAGACAGACCTGGAATTAAGCATGAATTCCAGTTCCAGTTCTTACTAGCTGTGAGATAGTAGACGATTTCTTAGCCCCTCCGATGCCATTTCCTGAGCTGTGCAATGCCAATTCTTCCCTCTGAGCGTGGTTGTGAGTGTGGAATGTGGTGCTCGGTGAATTCCTCAAACATCTCCCCTCCCTGACCAGGCAAAAGGATGTTATAAGAAATGCTCCCTCGTGTTTGAGTGCAGGGAATCCACAGCATCTTACTCATTCTTATTACAAACTTTTGGGGCAGAGGAAAGACTGTATTGTGGTGGTGGGGGTGGGGGGGTGGGGGGGACTGTTTAACTTTCTACAGATGATAGAATCTCCCCTCTAAATTCCACTCGGGCAAGCTCAGCATTCTTTAAAGATAGTTTTAGGATGATGCTTTGCCAGCTACTTCACATTCTTAGGCTTTAGGAAGTTACTACCACCTGCAAGAAATGGTTTGGCAATGTGGGCAGCCTCCTGCCATCACTTAGAGGTAAGTGGTTAATTTTCCAGAAATACATGGTGGTCAGCCAACACAGTGTTCTTCCCCACAGATGAGACAGTTCAAATTCTCCTACTTCTGGGCAAAGAAAGAAATCTTCGAGGATATCATACCATTGGTTAATTCGGGTCAGTCCAGTGTAGCATTGTATTGGGAAATCATTTGTCTCCCACCTCTGGGCAGAGAGAAGTCTTTGAAGATAGCATATCCTTCCTCTGTCCCTTTGAGAGGAGAATAAGTAGAGGACTTCTGCATAGCGTGGGGTGGTAGCCTCAGTCCCTCGGGTCTGGGTCACTGGAGATGTGACACAGCTGTCTGGTCGATTTCATAGGGCTTCGCAGCCATAGGAGTCTTCGCAGGAGACCCATAGGAGTCTTCGCAGGAGACCCATAGGAGTCTTCGCAGCTCCTCCCGTTGAAAGTGGCATCTGTTTCCCCATCTTTCCACTATCAGCTGGCATGTGAGTTGACTTGATCAATAGCATGTGATGGAATTCCTGTTGTGTGAAATCTGGAGCCTTGGAATAAAGAAACATTGTAGCTTCTGCCCTTGCCATTTTGGAATGCTACCTTGTGGCTACCATGTCAGGAAGCTGGTCTAGCCTCCTGGAGGATGGGAGAGCACATAGAGGAGAAACCGGGTATTCAGGACAAGAGCCAGTATCACCCGCCATCTTGGACCTCTGGCCCAGCTGACCCCCTACGTGAATGACCTCATACAAAACCAACAGAAGAACTGCTTTGCCAACCACAGAAGCTTAAAAATAATATCTTATTACCATCTTAACCATCTTAAGTCACTAAGTTTGGGGGTGCTTTGTATACAGGAAAGGCTAACAGAAAATGTCCAAGAGGAGTATTTTCCATAAAAATCCAACTCTTCAATCTTGATCCCCATGTATTAAGAATAAAGGCAGAGCAAGTCTCAGGCATAAGTAGATGAGGCCTCCACCCACAGAATGAGATTTGGAGTCCGAGATAAAACTTGCCCCTAATTAATATGACTAACCTGGCTTCGTACCTTAAATGGCCACCCTCAAATCTTGTAAGTTCAGCATTGTGTTTCTCTAGAAAGTTCCTGTTGAAATGCAAATATGTCAAAAGGATGACAGGGTAAGATATTAATTTATTTTTAATAATCTAGACCTCAGTTAAAATAGCTTTGTAGTTAAGTAATAATTTTTGACCACAGGGTTAACAAAGGGTACAAAGATTAAAATAACACAACAATGATTACACTCTCATGACAACAGCAGAGTGCAATCTTTTAGGGAAGAGACATGTAGGCTTTTTGTACCTTTGTCAAGGAACTGGGAGAGCAATGGAAATCAGCAGAAAAAGAAACTACTTGTGACTGGTAAAACTGGGAAGTATTCATAGCAAAAGTGACATTTGATCAGGGATATTCAAGTGCACTGAAGATTTAGAAGGACAGAGATAACCCATATAGGGTATCCATCCAAAAGGAATGAAATCCAGATCTCAAAGAGGTATCTGCACCCCTGGATCCATTGCAGCATTATTCAAAATAGCCAACATATGGAAATAACCTAAGTGCCCATCAGTGGATGAATGGATTAAAAAAAAAAAAAAAAAACCTGGTATACGTATACAGTGGCATATGATTCAGCCACGAGAAAGGAGGATATCCTGTCATTTGCAACATGGATGGACCCTGAGCCCATTATGCTAAGTGAAATAAGTCAGACAGAGAAAGACAAATACTATATGCTGGCACTTACACGTGGAATCTAAAAAAGCTGAATTCATGGAAACAGAGAGGAGAGTGGTGATTGCCAGGGGCTGGGGAGAAGAGGGAGGAGCAGGCCGAATGAGGAGATGTTGGTCAAAGCACGCAAACCTCCAGTTATAAGATGAATACATCCTGGGATGCAGTGCATAGCATGGTGCCTATAGTTAATTAACAAAACTCCATTGTATACTTGAAAGTTGCATCCTGAGAAACTTAACAGAAACCCATGGGGGAGGGGAAGGGAAAAAAAAAAAAGAGGTTAGAGTGGAAGAGAGCCAAAGCATAAGAGACTCTTAAAAAACTGAGAACAAACTGAGGGTTGATGGGGGGTGGGAGGGAGGGGAGGGTGGGTGATGGGTATTGAGGAGGGCACCTTTTGGGATGAGCACTGGGTGTTGTATGGAAACCAATCTGACAATAAACTTCATATATTGAAAAAAAAAGGGGGGGCGGGAAGAAAGTTGCTAAGAAAGGAGATCGTAAATATTCCCACCACAAAAAGAAATGGTAATTAACTGAGGTAATGGACGTGTTAGTTAACTCTACAGCGCTAATCATTTCACAATATACTAAGTGCATCAAATCAATATGTTGTACACTTTAAACTTACACAATGCTCTAGGTCAATTATATCTCAATAAAGCTAGAAAGAAGATAACCAATGTAGCTTATACAATTAAATATATAAATTAAATGTATATGTGATAGTGTAAGTGTAGGCAATTTTATATATAATTACATCATAATTTATATATAATTATATATTATATGTTGTATATATTAATAATGTATAATGTGATATATTCTATTCATGTATCTAATATATTACATACATATATTATACATATATATGTATTATATGTATAATAATATATTTAGGTAATAATATTTATATACTGTGTATAATACTTGTGTGTGCATATAATTAATAGTGCATAATAATAGTGTGTGTCTATAATTAATAGTGTATATAATTACATATAATATATACATTATTAATACATGCAATATATGTATGTATTTTGTGTATATATACAATATATATTAATATATTATATATTAATACTATATAATGTAACATATACACATGCATAACATATTACATATACATATCTTTCATGCATATAACATGTGTATAATTATTATATAATATATGCATAATATATAATTATATGCATATACTGTGTCAAATAATAGTGTGTGTGTGCGCAGCAAAGGCCAGAGATGAGGGGTCTTGGACAATTTTATTGACAGGGAGAGACCTGAGCAAGTGGTTTGTCTCTGAGGAGGCGGAGCCCAACTGCCGAGCCTGGAGGGTGGCCCGGGCCTCCGGGCAGCATCCTGAGCACCTTAAGGGAAGGAACGAGCTTGGGAGAAGCAACCGGCCCGTGAAGGAGGGTGACCTAGAAGCCTGGCATTTAGCACGAGCCTAGTTCAGAGCAAGCGGTCAATACATACCTGTGTAATTGAGTTTAGTAGGGAGGATGCAGGAGCTCCTCCCCCCAGCGCGTGGAGCTACATCACCCACGTCAGACCCTCGATTACCTGTGCCGCTGCTGCTTGTTGTCTCTGCTCCTCACGCTTCTGAGGTCTTCCGCTGTTTGTTCTTTCCGACCTTCCTATGACCTTGTCGTCTCATCCTCTGCACCAGCTCCTTATAGCATGAAGAATCAGCTTGTCTACTTTCCTCTAATTCAGCCAACAATGATGAGTAAGTACACGCACGCACACAAATACGTAGCTGGCAAAATTAGAGGGGCCGTTTTTTATTTGTGAGAAAGTTCTTTAACTTTCTATCTCATACCGGCCCTCCCACTCAATCAAGCCTTTCTTTAAGGCAAAATGGTTCTCAACTGGGGAAGATCTGCACCCCCCCCCCCCGCGGGGGGGGGGGGGCGGATTTGCTAACACTTGTGACATTTGTATCGTCACAACTGGAAGGATGCTATAGGCATCTACTAGGTAGAGGCCAGGGATGCTGCTGACGGATGATGGGATTTTAAAAAATATTTTTAACGTTCACTTATTTTTGAGACAGAGAGAGGCAGGGCATGAGCAGGGGAGGAGCAGAAAGAGGGAGACACAGAATCTGAAACAGGCTCCAGGCTCCGAGCTGTCTTCACAGAGCCGGATGGGGGGCTTGAACTCATGAACCAGGAGATCATGACCTGAGCCAAAGTCGAATGCTTAACCAATGGAGCCATCCAGGGGCCCCTGAAGGATGATGTTTTAACCAATTCATCCCATAACAATAAGCTTCTCTTTTTAGAACGGCTTTAGATTTACAGAAAAATCATAAAGATAGGATGGGGAGGTCCCATATGATCCACCCTCAATTTCCCTATGATTAACAGCTTTTACCAGCATGGTACATTTATTGTAATTAATGAATCAATATTAGTAGATTATTATTAACTGCAGTCCAAACTTAATTCAGATTTCCTTAGTTTTCATCTAGTGCCCTTTTTCTATTTGATCATGGCATCCAGTATAGTACATTATATTTAGTTATATATATATATCCTTGTTCTTCCTCAGTTTCCCTTGGCTGTGATAGTTTCTCAGACTCGTCTTCGTTTTGATGACTTTGACAGTTGGAGGAGTATTGGGCAGGTGCTTTGCCCAGTGTTTCTCAATTGGGATTTGTCTGATGTTTCTCTCATGACTAGTCTGGGGTTATGCATTTTTAGAGGAAAGACCAATAGAAATAAAGCACCGTTTTCATCACATCATCTCAAATACCATCAACCTGACTTAATGACTATTGATGTTGACCTGATCACCTGGTGGAGGCAGAGATTTTCAAGTTTCTCCATTGGAAAGCTGCTTCCCCCTGCCTCCTTTTTCCATACTGTCCCCTTCGAAGGAAGTCACCACGTGTGGCCCACACTTAAGAAGCAAGGAATTATGCTCCACCTCCTGGATTATCTACATAAATTACTTGGAATGCTTCAGCACTCCAAATGAAATTTGCCTCTTCCTCTTCACTTACTTACTTAATCATTTGTTTATATCAACCTGGACTCACGGATATTTATTTTATGTTCTGGATATAATGCCATATTATTTTGATGCTCCATTTTTTCCAGTTTTGGCCATTGGGAGCTCTTTCAGTTGGCTCCTGTGTCCCTGTGGCATACCCCCATTATTAGGTTGTTTTGTTTTGTTTGAGTGTTTCCCTACTTTCTGGCACTACAAGATGCTCTTGGCTAATCTTCTGCATTTCAATACCCCGGTCCAAGAATCAACCATTAACCCAAGGAGTCCTGCTTCCTTTCATTGGAGAATGGTATTCGAAACCAAGATTCGGGCATTGGGTGTGCTTGTTACTACCAAGGCCATCTTTACTTTTCATTTAAAAAAAACCCTAAGAATATAGTGTGCCTTGAGATATTAGCCAGTAAAAGTATACATGTATATAATCTACAAATATATAAATAGAGTGGGAATACATGTCCCATTTTTTAACCCACCCGTAATGAAAACAATATCTGGCAACCACTGTTCCAAAAGGCTGTCATTCATGAGACTCGGCTCTAACAAACCTGAGTCTCTGTGATTCTCAGTATGATTTCATATTCCCAAGAGAGAGAATCTATTGCTCCAGAGCTGAGCTGTCTGCTTCTCAGCCCAGGGTGGTAAGACATGGCTTCCACAGCCCCACCCATCTGAGTCAGGGGCAGGTCCCCAGGAGCTGGTACTGTGAACTGGGCAGCCTCCCCCAGGGATGCCCACTAAAGAGGGACACAAGGGCAGTGTGGTCAGAGGGAGAGGCAAGAGGAAGCCAGGGGTGCTGGGTAGGTGGATCTGAGCCAACACTGACGCAGACTCATTCTGATTCCTTCCTGGCCACATGCCTGGTTCCATGCCATGGTTCCACCATCACCTTGGGCAGCCGTCTCCTGGATATGTGCCCCCTTTCACAAGGAACATCGAGGGAGAGACTGGGGATTGGCTACTGCCTCTCTGGCATGAGAACAAGAAAGAAACTCTACGCGCCCAAAGCACTCTCTAGGCTGAGAGAGTAATTTGTATCCATGTAAACAAGAACCACGAAACATTACAGAAATGTGAGGACGACTGGCTGGGGGATGGGTCTACTCCCCTCACCACCCTCACCTGTCACTTTCTCCAGGAACTTGGTGCATCATCTCATTTGTCTTTTAAGCAATCAGTAGGAGAAAGGTAAATGCTGGGCCTCTGTTTCTCCTTTTATAAAATACAGTGGGAGCACCTGGCTGGCTCAGTCGGTAGAGTATGTAACTCTTGATCTCAGGGTCCTGAGTTCAAATCCCACCCCTGTGGATTAAGAAGACTGATAAAAGAGCTTGCTAAAAATAGATGACAGATGATGATAGATGGATGATAGATAGATAGATAGATAGATAAAAAAAATACACTGAAAGGGGCGCCTGGGTGGCTCAGTCGGTTGAGCGTCCGACTTCGGCTTAGGTAATGATCTCACGGTCTGTGAGTTCGAGCTCCGCGTTGGGCTCTGTGCTGACAGCTCACAGCCTGGAGCCTGCTTCGGATTCTGTGTCTCCCTCTCTCTCTGCCCCTCCCCCACTCATGCTCTGTCTCTCTCTCTCTGTCAAAAATAAACATTTAAAACAATTAAAAAAAAATACACTGAAAAACAAAGTGCCTTCCTCTTGCAGGGAACCTGCCTAGAAACCTTATTGCTACCGCTGGCTATAAATACGGCAAACCAGAGTTGCTGACTAGTCCAGGAGTTTGACCTTGATTTTTAAGGTCAAACTGGAAATTCACTGGGATCTTGGCAGTGATTTGGGCGGAGGCCATGCTAACCGGAGGGAGAGATCCAGAACATTTTGTTCCACATAGGACAGGATTGAGTTACCCCAAAGAGCAGCCTTCTGCCTGAGAAGTGGCCTAGACTTTTTCAACTTTCCTAAAAGGAGGAGGAAAAACAACATCTGGAAATTGTAAGGTGTCACGACCTGAGATGTCACCTCAGGTCTGTTGAAGAAGTATTCGTGAATACTTGACCATCTGCGCCCTGACCCGGAGTGGCCAGATCTATCTGGCTTCCAAGCTAGAACCTGCCTTCCACTCTTCCCTCTCGCCTCCGCTGGCCTCACTGAGCAGCCCTCGCGTCCCCAAGGTTTGAAGCTGGCATTCCAGCTGAGAAGACTCCCCCGCCCCACTACTTCTGTCCTCAGCGGATGCTGTCCTCACAAAACACTCACTCCCCACAGCCTGGCCAGGGAAACAAATGCGTGTCTGTCAGTGAATCCGCAAGACTTCAGTTTGGGGTTAAAAGCATAGAAAATCATAGTATCGGTTATCAGTGTTGTAGCTCTAATGTTACCCTAGTCAAATCACTGCTGATTAAAACCAGCCCTGTTAATAAACCGCAGGCTTTATTTCCCTTCGAATGTCTATAACCACTTTCTTCAACCCCTATTAAAAGGCGAAACCCGAAGAAAAACACAGCTTTGGAGCCCAAGCGTTGCTTACTCCCCGGAGAAAAAAGAAAACAAGAGAGAATAGCTTTTTTTCCCCCCCCCTCACCTTTCCCCCCACTTAATGGAGTCAAACTCTTTTCTGAAGTAGAGAGAGAAATCTGTAAAAGGCAGGCGGGCATGATCTGTGGCCTGCAACATTGGATCAGCTGCGAACAGTCCCCCTCCACCTCCTAAAACGAAGTCATTTGCCGGCAATTCCGTGAATCTGACTCATATCCTTACCTCCTTCTCCTCTCGCTTTCCCCTTAAGGGACTGATTTTTCCTCCCATCTAAGCCAAAAAGAATTTCTCTGGATTAAGGAGACTGATGAAAGCATTTTTAATATTTGAGTTCAGGTTTGCAAGCTCCATAAAACCAACGTTTCCCGTCGCCTGCTTTGTCTTCCCACCCCCCGCCCGGTCAGTTGTTTTTCTCCTTCATTTGCTCCACAGAAACCAGCTCAGGACCTTCTCCAGATGGGGTCTCCGGCCCCCTGGCAGCTTCCCCTGCAGAGCTGCCTGCTCTCCACCACCTCAGCTCTGCAGGCCCCAGATGCAGGATGTAACATCTTTCGAAAATCTTGGGGGTGGGGGTGGGGGCAACTTACATGACATCTTCCATGCTGATGCCATATGTCTTTCAAGTCAAGACTGGTTTGACAATGTGCTGAACTGCTCAGAGGGGAACCCGTTTCAAGCCTGGAGGGGAAAGTTTTGACAATTCATTCCAGGGAAAACTGGAACCTTCCCCCCCCCCACCCCCCCCCCCCCCCGCCGCCTCCCTGCCTTTGACTAGTAGGAGGTAGAAAGGAGGGTAACAGTGTCTTCCCAGGGCAGGAAGATCATGGTCTTTGTTCTTTATTGTTCCCACATTTGCACCACGGATATACTGCTTTTCCCTCGCTTCCTGGATTAATGGTGGCTTTGCCAGTTTCACCTTAAATTCCAGAAACCTTGAACTTACCGCATGTAAACAAGCCTTTGCTGAGGTAACCTCACCAGTTGCTGAAATCCAGTTGAATTTAATGGTTCTTGGGAAGCATGGGGCCTCGTTCTAAATAAATAAATAAATAAATAAATAAATAAATAAATAAAAATAAAAGTGCCAATTGGGCCACCCTGCTACTGTTCCAAGGCTGGGGGATGAGGTCTAATCACTCCATTGAGCAACAACCTCATACCGGGCAACTGTTTGGCCTCATTGTCATACCCTGGCTTCTGGGGGAAGCATCGTTGTGAAACAGTAAAAACCATCTGCCATCAAATGCCTCATTCTGACATTTTCCATCTCTTTCCATATCCGGTCCCATCACTGTCCACAAGATAATTGTTTTCAGATGATGGGAATGTATTAAATGGCACACTCACTGAAAGAGTGGGGTGTGTGTCCGTGTGTGTTTTATGATCAGCTCTTCGAAAGAGGGTGTGACAGATGTCATCTCCAGGTACAATGCCCTGAAGAGACTCACTGACACAGAACAACCAATCAGCGCAGTGAATCGTGGGACAAGATGGTGCCTCTAATGCAGGAGGGACGAACCCTTTTCTCTAGATGAGTAGATTTTAAAATGTGAGTCCCCTGGGTGGCTCAGTTGGTTAAGTGTCTGACTCTTGATTTCAGCTCAGATTTCATGAGATCAAGCCCCACTTTGGACTCTGTGCTGACAGCACGGAGCCTGCTTGGGATTCCCTCTCTCCCTCTCTTTCTGCCCCTCCCCCACTTGCTCATGCGTGTGCTCTCTCTCTTTCTCTCTCTCTCTCAAAGTGAATACACAAACATTTTTCAAAAATAATTTTAAAAGTGGGATTCCCCTTTTTTTCTCAGTGGGTATGCTCTAACAATGTTAGAATTTATGACATTAATCATAGCTACAATGTTCATTGTAAATATGACCTGGTTTTTATTTGAAGTATTTTATAAGCATAATTTCTAATCGTGTCAATAACACTTCAAAGCAGGTTTATTGGATATCACTTCATAAATGAGAAGTTAAGTCCCAGAGATTCATCAACTTGCCCCCAGCAATGCAGTTATTAAGTGGCGGACTTGAGATTCACGTCAATATCAATGAGCTCTGAGGCTCGTAGTGTGTTGGTTTTAAAATATGTCTACAAATGCTTTCATACTTCTCTCAGCAAAGGCGGATGCTAATTTTTCTCCCCTTAAAAGTACATTGTGCTTAGCGGCTCGTTTCTAATAAAGAGAATATGGCGGAAGGCGGGTGTGTGACTCCCAAAATTAGGTCAAGCCACTGTGGCTTCCCGCTTGCTCTCCATCTCTCCTCAGTTCACTCTGGGGGAAGCGGGCTGCCATATCATGAGGACACTCAAGCAGCGCCATGGAGAGGCCCATGTGACAAGGAGCAGAGAATTCCTGCGACAGCCCTGTGACAGAGCCACCTTGGAAGCAGATCTTCCAGCCCCAGCCAAGCCCTCAAATGACCACAACCCCAGCTGACATTGTGACTGCAGCCTCGTGAGACACCATGAGCCAGAACCACCCAGCGTTGCCACCCTAAATTCTGATCCACAGAAACCACGCAATAACTCTTTGTTGTTTTAATCTGCTAAATGTATGCGAAATTAGATCACTGATGCACATGTTTTTCTCCTAAATCATATTCCCTCAAAAGCAATTCCATTTGCCCTTGTGTGTCCAATGGCATACAAAATTAAGTGGGACAGGGACATAAAAGCCCCTTTCCATCCTTCTCTGGATTCGACACATTTAAAAACATTTACCAAGTGCCCTGTCTGATCACCATGCCTGTACAAAGAATCACAAAGAGCTGAAGTTGACTGTCTGTGTTTGAATTCATTTTCCCATAGTCCAGACCAAAGACACAAAGCAGTGTTGAGTTCTTGAGTGGGAGCTTCAACCTTCCAAAATTTCCAAACAATAAAAGAGAAGGTCTCATCCCACTAGGCCTTGAATGTTATGGCAAGACCCTTTGTACTGGACTGGTAGCACTTGACTAAGAGGCTTGGAGACTGACCACTTGTGATCAGTAGAACACTTCCCCCCGGATGGAATAAATGACCCCCGCGTGTCTCTCAAACTCCCACTGAAGGCTGAGGAAATTTGGGGGTATCCAGACATCCCCATGCTCAGGACTCTCTCAGTGCTTTGCTCCTCTGGGGCTGGGCCCAGCCCTTGATAAAAACACCAAAATAGCCTGAGAAATGTACACGCTGCAAGTGAACTTGCTACCACAGACAGAATCCGATATGACACAGCCAAAAAGTTCAAAGAGCCTGGACAAGTTCCCAAACTTTATCAGGATTTCTGAGACATCCAAACTCATTCTTCCTGTGACTGCTTTTCCAGTGCTTAGAAGTTCTTGCACGGAAGATTAAAAATGTGGAGGTTTTGCCTCTTTATAGAACTGCAAATAAAATATCCCCAAGAGAAGGTCTCCTTAATGAATAAACACATGACTTTCATTTGCCTGGCTCTGCAAAAGTGCTTTTAAAGTAATCCAGGCGAAATCTCTGTAGACCACCACTCGCAGGCTGTTGGCTCCCCCCCGGTCTTAGCATGAGGATAACACACACCATGGTTTTTCCCTTTCTTTTTTTAATCAAATGCATTACAACATGCTATTTCTCCTGGGGCTGGGTTTCTCCAGATGGTTTTCCAGCACCACTGTGGACTCCATTCAGAAGGAAATGGAACAGAGTTTCCCAGTGTAGTGCCTTAAATCAGTTTGTTTTTCCCAGGTCTCTGTGCATGCTGACCTCACGTTTCACTGCGCTCTGAGAGAATTGAGTCTCTGTCGCACCACACTGGATCACGCATGACTGGGACTATGCATTAATGCCAAAATGAAAGTAGCTTCCTTTCCTCATGGTGGGGCAGGAAGAGGGAGGAGGCGAATAACCTAAGGCCAAAACAATGCCTTGAGCTTCTTTTGTGCTAGATTCAAAGTAGCCATTTAATAGTTGGCTCAAACCATAAAATATATCTAGGTAAGATTTTTTATGATTCCGTCCAGTTTGTAACCGTCTTGCCTTGAAAATCCTATGACAGCACAAGTAACACAGCAACCTGTTCATTCTGCACGCACCCCACACCCTCCATACCAACAGCTCCAGACTAGTCCCAGGCAAAGCTCACGCCTCTCTTTCCTCCAGGATGACCATGGGCCCTAAGTGAAAATCTCCCTTCAGCAGCTGAAAGTAACAGTGGACCTGTACCCTCTCCTCGAAATCCATTACGTCAAGCCCAAAGCACAGAAGAAACCCTTCCTTCTGGTGACATACATACACAGTCCCTGACATCTCCAGCAGACAATTCTTATCTGCATCGATGTTAGGCTAATAGATAACATCAACAGACAGCACCGTTTATTAGATAATTACAATGTGCCAGGCATTGTGCTGTAGGTATCGTGTTAACCCCTCATAACAATCTGTGAAGTGGGCCCCTGAATGTGGGGGGGGGGGGGGCCGGGGGAGGTTATCTAATGTCTCCAAAGCCACGGAGTTAACAGGAAGTTGAGTGTAAGGTGCAGGGAACCTAAACCTGAACGAGACACGGGTGAAGAACAAAAGGGTAGACAGCGAAAATTCCGGCGCCCTATGATAGATCCCAGAGTAGAGTCAGGTGGAAACTGCTGTCCCAGAAAAGGGTGTGAATAACTGGGTCGGGTGCATGGATGGGAAAGGGAGAGAGGAGAAGTTCTCAGAAGCCGGGATGCTTGAGCTGGATCGTGAACACTGAGTAGGTGTTGACAAGGCTGACATGGAGAAAGGGCATGGCAAGAGGCTGGAGGCGTATTCTAGACGATGACACATCATGCCTCGAGGCCCAAAGAACGTAATGGGGTTCAGAACTGCACATGGCTTGGTTCCATGGGAGCACAGTATATCTGAAAAGAGAGAACGGAGTGAAAACGCGGTCAGGTGCCCTGAGATCAGATTTCGAAGGCTTTTTATGCCCTCCTAAGGGTTCTGCACGTACACCGTGGGTGACAAGCATGCTCTCCGAGGCAGTGACTATAAATCTGTGTCTCGAGAAGTTATCTCTGGAAACAGCATGAACTTGAGGCAGGGTGACCAGTTGTTTGTTTTAAGGAATCTGTAACTGAGACTGAGAGGAGGGAGAAATACATAATATATTTAGGAGGAGACAAGATAGCACATGCGAGCACGGAGGCAAGGCAATTAGTGGTGGAAAGCAAGTTGGATTCTAGGGTAGCAGCAATGCTGCGGGGTGGATGGTAGCAACCTAAAGAATGCAAGGGAAAACAGTGCCGTTTTTGTTGGGGGCGGGGGGGCATGTAGAGTCAAGGTTGTATTACATTGCGTTTGCTGTGAAACACTGACACCTTCCATCTGAACACCATCAGGAGGTCCCTCTGAGAGAATCTGGAAGGTACTGGCCGAGACAGAGCAATCAGTCTGATTCTGAAACCCTTCGGGAGGAAAGCTGACATCCGAATCTTTCGCATCCCTTGAGAGCAGAGTGGAAAGGATCTGTGTGAAACCTACATCATTCGATGGAGGACGGGGAGCGCTTGGAGCAGAAATCCCCTGCTTTCGCAGCCATCTTCACTGTCCTGCTCCTGTCTCAGCCCCTTAGCCAGACGCTGCGGTCAAGAATCCTCGCTGCACTGAAGAATGACACCCAGGTAGGACCCACAGCCCCTCTGCCCAGCTGAAGCCTATACTTGGAAGCAGAGATGCTGTAGAAGGGTCTATAGTTCAACTCAGTGTACATGAATTTGGCACCTGTCATGTACCAGTCACTGCACAGAGCATTGCGACTCGGAGCTAAGACCATGATCCCTGACCTAAAGGAGTTCCCAGACTGTGCAGAAGAGGCGAAGGGTGGGAATAAGTGAAAAAGAGGACATGGAGAAAAAGCAGGTCTGGAGGAGCGCATTAGGGGATAGAGTCCTCCTTGTCCAAGCTCAACCTGACCAAATCCTGCTCACAGTCAAAGACACACCCAGGCCTGGAACCCGAGACACAATCAGAAAAACTTTCATCGTCATACCAAGGTGGCCAAAACATTTATCGCCGCATGTTTCTCCTTCATGACGTCCGTGGTATTTATCGCAGGCAAAATCACTTAACCACTTGGTGACCATTTACCTCATTTGTCTCCCCAAGCTGGCCTGGGTATATCTTGCTCGTCACCGTATCCCCTTTGCTTGGCCTAGTTCTGGGTACCGAATTGGTGCTTAGGAAAACACTTGTTAAAGGGAAAGCTTCTAAGGGAATTGAGGGAGGAAAGAGACCGCTTCTTAGGCAAATGGAAGAATATCATGCCCCGTAAAGGCCAGCCAGCCCCCTCCCCCAGCAGACAGATGCCAAGGATGTAGCATTTCACAGGTCAGACTGGCTTCTCAAGTCCTTTCTTCTGGCCTGAAATTTCTCACAAAGGTTACCACTCTAAGCAGTAAAACTTAGGAATCCGCCTTGAAACAAACATACTCTAGTAAATATTATTCCTCTCCCTGGGATGCATTCCCCATTTATTTCTCCTCTTGGATTTTCATTCCTGAGACTTTATCCTCTCAATGCTTTCTGCCCGTAAATCATCTGTGTCCATTTCAAAGGCTCCAGCTATCCATGACCGCTGGAGAATTACAATGGAACGCAGCTCTTGACTCTGGCCCCTTGATTCTTGCATGCCGTCCTGGTAATGTGGCTCACTGAGAGCAACGTAGAGCCTCTGTGGATTAGGTTGGAGCCCGGCTTGCACGGGGGTGAGCTCGTGTGCAGGTGGACTTCTAGGACCTGAAGTAAAGCACAGGGGAAGCGAAAAGGCAGAATTAGCTGACACGTGAAACTTGATTCTGGTTTCAGACATGCTCCATGAAGGCGAGGCATGCAAATTGCCCATCTTTGTTGAGACAGGGCCTCACCCAGCACTTGGCATAGAGTAGGCCGTGGGCAAATGTTTGGTGAACTGAACTGAGCATGTACCACTACCTCAAAGGTTCTAGACATCTGTCTATGGGACCAAGATAGCAAATATCTAAGATGAAATGAAAATTTTCATCCCTAAAAAGCTTATACGGTACTACAAGGTACTACAAGGTACTACTTCAACTGGTGGAGCCAAGAAAGTTAATAAGCTTTCCACCAAATGTCTTTTGGCTCCAAAGAATGTAGAGTGCCCCAACACACACACACACACACACACACACACACACACACACACACACACGCTCTTACGTAAGTGCATGCACGCACCCTCAGGGAACATGAGAGTTCCAGATAAACAAAGTATGTTCAAGCGAAGGTAAAAATCGGTAAGAAAAGTGAGTGCTGCCTATTAGAGGTACTGAGAACGAGCTGACGGCAGCCAGACTCTAGCTCGTGGATTTCCTTTCTCCACTCCCCTTCTCTGCATGACCAGCACATGCTTAGCTTCCACCACAGAGACTCTCTTGACCATTCTCACACTTAGGTGTGCTGCTTTCTTAGAACCACAACAAACGTTAAGTCAGGCGAAGGGCCAAACAAGCGGGCTCTAGAAAGATAATGCTAGTTGGTGAACCCATGAGACAGGCGCTCAATCTTATATGCCTTTCATCTTCAGAACCTACCAGATGCTAAGTGCTTCCTCTCACTTTGTCTAAAATCCAAATGACGGGCCACACAGAGCATTTCCTCCTCCCAGCTGACCTCACTCACCTTCTACCTCTCGTCTGTGCTCACTGTGCTCCACATACACTGATCCTTCTTCAGTCCCTCGAACAAACCACACGTATCCCACCCCAGGGCCTTTGCAAGTGTTGTGCCTCGTGCCCAGCCTCCCTTGCCCACTTCATGTGACTGATTGCTCATCGTTCAGGTGGAAGGTCACTCGTCTCCTCCCCAGAGAGGTGCCTCCCGACCACTCCATCATCCCCTGGACACTGGTTACTCTCTATTATACTGTGCTGATAGCACATAGAGCTCATCATCATCTAGAATAATGGTATTTGTCGATTTACTTATTTATTCTCTGCTTATTTTCCCCCACTAAGTTGTGAATTCCATGGAAGCACCAGCCTTGCCTTTTTCTGTTAACCTCTGTAACTCCAAACTTTGGTAAAGTGTTAGGTACATAATCGACTCTCAGCGAAGGTCTATTGAATGAATAACTTAAGAACAGATATTTATGTGATGATATTGACAAATGTGTTCTCTAGATGAGTTAATATATGTAAAATACTCAAAAGAGTGCCTGGAGTATAGAAACCACACAACGTGCTATATTTTATTACTATGTCTGCACTTGGGATGGGGTGGGGGGTTCTTATTAGTTTCCATTCCCCTCTCAGACACCTAGTTACAGCTTTTTTTCTACCCCCCTCTTATCAATCCTTTCTTCCTATCCCTCCCTCTATGCATGTGGTCGAAGAATTCCTCATATTAACTGATGGGCTAAGAAGTATTTATGGGACCACTACTTTTTTTCTTAGTATTCCAAATATCACACTGGGATATTTCACACCTTACAGATCAGATATTTCCTTTAAAGTCAGTGCTAAAGACTCAGCTTTGGCAAAAGTTTAATAATTATCTAACTCTCCTATATTCACTAAAACTATGCATCTACAGAAAAAGCAAAATAGGTAACATTTGTCTTGCTCCAGCCCAGTCCAAGCTTACTGTGTGTTGTACCCTCTCCACTTTCCTGGGTAGCCTGTGCCCTCATTACATGATCTTTCCCAGCTATCCCATTGGAATTCACCTTTGAAAATGAATTTTGTATCAGTCATTTACTATTTAGTAAGAACTGTAGTCAAAGTGCTACATCTGTAGAAGTACTTGTCTCTCATATCTCATTTTTAAATGGTAAAATGAAAGGAAGTCACTGAAGAAGAAATTTCAAGAATCTGTGAGCATATAGGGCAGAAAATATTTGGGAGGAGTAAAGGGAAATTTTTGACTTCTAAATGAGTCATCACTGACCCATCCAACAGATATGAAAAGCCAACGTGGGTCCATGTTTCCTCAGGTGTCCTTAGGTTTTTTGATATTTCAGAGACAACACCTTTGGGTAGAATTCTTTCTAAGGGATTGCCGAATTTACTAATTAAAATCATGCTAAGTGTACTCATCAGATGGGATGGCATCCCATCGTCTATAGCCCTTTTACAAATATGTGAGGAAAAAAATGACTATAAACTCAAAAGGTCCTAAGATACTTTTAGCTTGTCCCAAACACTGCATTTTCTCCCTGCTTATATTCAGAGATAATAATAGTTAACAAGCTTATTTTGGAGCAGTCTTTCCCTTTCTTCTAGCTATGGGCCCATCTGTTCTGCATATAAATTTGGCCTCTACCTCCACATCATTACATTGTGAAACAGCGCTGTCTGTGACTTCGCTGCAGCACGCAAGAGATTTCATTGTGAAATTCTCTCGTGGGTGGAGTTGTCTGTTTCAACTCTTTAGCACATTCTCTGGCTATATAAGCTGAAATGGAATCTAGGATTTAGACAAAGTTTCTTATAAACTTGGTTTACTCAACAAACACACATAAACCCCCTCTCCTCTCCCCAAATGTTTCATCAGGATGGATGAAGCCCCTTGCTGAATAGGTCTTGGCCCTCCCCGAGGAGCATTCTAGAACAAATAAGGAGATGCACACCTACCCTATAGTGCTGACCCCTGGAGTAGGTAAACTGTAGAACAAAAATCATTTATATTCACTAGTTAGCCTCCCTCTCCTTTAAATTACAGGACAGACGGGACCTCAACATAGATTCTTGGGTTCATTAAGAATGTCACACAATCTTGTAACAGGAGCTTGGAGACCATCTAAATCTTCTCAGTCATAAATGCCAGCCGCTCTGTCACTTCTCTGAGATCATCTGCTTTGTAAGTGGCAGGTCTGGACTCCAAACCAAGTTTCTGCCTCCTTGCATTCAGGGTCCTTCAAAAGCCAAGTATTCTTGGGGTTTTTACTGCAGAGAATATATATATAGTTTGTCAGTGCCACCTCTACAGAGCAGGAAGTGAAACAGAAAGTTAGATCACTCTCTAGAATGTTCAGGCAATTCAGGCAAGATGAGAGGATTATTTTCCCTCTAACTGATAAAGAAAAGTCAACTCATGTGAACTCCAACCAAGAAAATGTAAGGCTGTGGGCTTTTATGTTATTTATCTCACTATTTATAAGAAAGTTAATACACTTCGAGAAAGGTACTACAAAATGTGAAATCTCCTGAATATAACTGGTCTCATGGTCATCGTTCCAGAAAGAATATTTGCCTTTCTAGCCCTCAGCTCCTTTTTTCATTGCGTTAGTCCTAGCAAAAGGGAACATTTCCAGTTTCCGCTCACAGCGCAGAATGCCTTCCTCAGAGGCTTGCACTTCCAAGTAAAATTTAAGGCCCAGAAGCAGACTCCAATGAATATAGAAACCACACACTCACTGGAAAGTTCTTACTTACTCACCCTCAACAGTGTTTCCTTTTCCTGGGCTGCCCATGCCTTGAGCTACACATAAGTGCAGGGACTACACCATCTACAGCCAAGGGAAGGTAAGCATGGTTGTCTTCTTCCACTGCCTGCAGGAGAGGTCTTAGGAGGTGCTACCTCAACACTGTGGACTGCAGAAAGTGATTTTCTTCTCTTTCCCATCCTTCTCACCCCTTCTCAGAAGTAGAGCCCCTTCTAAACTAGAGGTGGAAGTGGGGATCACCAGCAGGAACAGGCTGTGTCTGACTTACAGGTGGTATTCACTTTGGGGTTTTGAAACAGAAATCCAGAACAAGGCAATTCCTGAGTTCAGCTTTTTCTTCTGAGCAGATCCCTCCTCTAAAAATTCATATTCTCTACTTTCAACCAATTCTTCATTCCCTATGTCTAAGTCACCCATCCTTAGGCCAATGGGTGGCATAGCTCTTTGCCTCATCTAGGGAGAACCATAATTTCTAGTGATCATTCACTCACTCAACAACTATTTATTAACAATCATACTCTTTGTCAAGCACAAAATAGACACAGTCCTTGACCCTACAGTGGCTTCTAGAGACAGACAATAAACAAGGACAAACACTAATATAGTATGTATTTTATATTGTAGACATATATATTATTAAATATTATATTTCATGTGTAACTCAATTATATATACACATACATATTCACCCTCAAAGCCTGTATTATATATGTATGTCTCTCTATATATAATATTAAATTATGATATGTGCTATAAGAATAATTTTTTAAGTTTTAGGAGAAAGAATAACTGAGGAAATCCACCCTATATTGAGCAGTGAGGAAAAAGAGGGGACTTTTCATCTAAGACTCACAGAGTGAAGTGGATGAGAAGAAGGATGACAAGACCAGGCAGTGGGAGCAAGATGCACACAGATCCTGAGGAAGGAGAAAGTGCTTGAACCACTCTCTGACCCTTATCAAGATCATTCCCCCTCCTTCTGTGGTTCTCCGTATTCTTCCCTTCTTTCCCCGTACCTCTCTCAGCATTTTCTCTGGGCTTTCCTTGGCTATTGATCTAGATCTCTTAGCTCCTTTGAGTCTAAGGACTCTTGAAGATGTCTTCCAGCCATGAGCTCCTTATTCCAACCTTTCCCTATGAAAAGTCATCTCAAGGATATTGAATACCCAGCTCAAGGGTATTCAAGAAGACATATTTTGCAGCGAAACTTTTCTTAGCAGTCTTCTGGATGTGAAACAGGTAAATGGCCTGGTCTTGTCTGAGGACAAAGCTTCTTTACACACATCGTTGTGTGCAAGGAAAACCCATTTCAAAGGGCCATGAAAAGACAGCTCTTTGGAACTGCCTACATATGGAGATTTGGAGAAAACCCAAACACGTGAGTATAGACAGATGGTGGCTTTTTTTCTTTCTTTTTTTTTTTTTCCTTTCTCAAGTAAAAGAAAACTTCAACTAAGAAAGCTTTCCTCAAAGGTTCTTGATCTGGGAACCTATAGAATAAAGATCCAAAAAGATCATCAGAATCTATGAACACCCTAAAAATTACATGCGAAAATTTTCTCTATGTCTTGTATGTGAATTTTTCTGGAGAATAGGGATCCAAAAGTTTCACTGTGTTTCAAAGAGGTCCAGTGGTTTGTGTGAAAACCTGACACTTAAAGAAAAAGATGTTGTTCTGCATGAAGACATTCTAGCCCTTGTCACTTCCTTCATGCATACCTCTCCTGAAATCCCCAAAGGGATTCCATGAAGCCCCTAGGACTCTGCAGAGCACAGTTTTTAAGCTCTTGCTATAAGAACCACCTAAATAAAATCTTAAAATCAAGAGTTTCGAGCTGTTTTTTGTCCACAGACATTCCCTTCAACATCTTTGGATGGCATATTGCAGGCGTGCCAAAATAAGGAACTTATAAAGCAGTTAGGGGAGACTAATGTTTGCTAGTAGCTTGGGGACTTTTGCTCAATCCTTTGTGTAGAAGCAGGCTAGTTCATTCATGAAAATAGGTTAAATATATACCCAGACACATCTCTTAGTTAACTACGATAGCAGGAATTAATGCATCTTCTGAGTCAATAACACCTAAATATTTTAACCTCTCTTAGAGTTATTTTTTAAAAAAAAAAAAGCTGTTTTATAGTCAAATAAAAATTTTACTTCAGTCCTAAATATACAGAAGATAAAACATGAGGATGAGGGGGAAACATAGGATAGTGTTGATCAGGTTGATACTACCCAAATGATAAGAAAGACCATCATGATCACTTTGATCATTTTAAGCATTCAAAATATTTATCTAAAAAGATTTTGAGATGCGAGGCATATGCAAAATGTTGGTAGCAGTCTGGGTTCTTGATGGCAAACAGAAATAGGCACTGATTGACTCAAGCAAAACAAGGGATTCATCGAATGGGTGTTAGGTATCTCAAGGAACCTAGGAGAAGCCCAGAGAACAAGAGTTGGAGAGAACCTAGGAAGGCAAAGGACAGCCACAATCTAGCCACCAGAATCTCCTTACTGCATGCCCAATGGCGCCAGGGACAATGGACACTTGCTGTCATCACCGCTCCACCAAAAGCCCCTCCAGTCCATGGTGCTGGACACTAGTCCCTGCAGCTGCACCCAGGACTAGTCTCCAACAACCCTGATCACAAAGACCCTCTGGAGATTCAGTATCTGACTCAACTTCCACCCATCCTGGAATTCCTTCCAAAACAGGAAACCATTGGGATAGTGGGCAGTTAAATTTTTTTCTTCCAAAAGTCCTTAGCAATATTACACTAGAAGATGTGAGTGAGGGGGCGTTTGGGTGGCTCAGTTGGTTGAGCTTCTGATTTAGGCTCAGGTCATGATCTCATGAGTTGGAGCCCCACATCAGGCTCACTACTGCCAGCCTACAGAGCCCACTTCAAATCCTCTGTCTCCCCCTCTCTTTCTGTCCCTCCTCCACTCATGTTCTCTCTCTCTCTCTCTCTCTCTCAAAAATAAGTAAACATAAAAAAAGAAAATGTGAGTGAGGATATAGATGTGGTAAGAAAAAGAACATTTTATGATCTTCACATGGCACTAGGATCTCTTCTAGGAAGCAGCCATAAGTTGAGTTCAATACCTTGTTAATTGCCAAGGTGGAAGGTAAGGCTTGTAAACCTCTCTGGGCCTGAGCCAGGCCTTACAGGAGAGGGGTCATCATGCTGCATAAAGAAAGGAGGCCAGCTGGAGCTGGGACCATCTTTTATTTATGATTTCTATTCCCAAAATACCTAGCTCAAAAGAGATATTTGTACATCTTTAATTGATTTTATTAGTAGTAGAATAAGCTACTTCTGGTCAAGTATCAACTAATTTTCTTCTTTCTCCATCATCTCCTTACAGAAGATTATATCCATTTACATCATTTGTGGGATTTCTCTTTCTTGTAAGTATTGTAAATCAAATCTCAAACCACTAAGGTGGATAGGTCAGGGATCGAGAGCTCCATTTTCCAATAAATGCACCCAAGAATTAAGCAATGGAACCCATGAAATTTAAAAATCATGGAATTCTATTCAGCTCTACAAGAGAAAAAAAATTCTGCCATTTGCAACAACATGGATGAATCAGGAGGACATTTGGCTAAGTAAAAAAAAGCAAGACAAAGAAAAACAAATACCACGTGATTTTACTTATATATGGAATCTAAAAGAATCAAACTCATAGAAGCAGAGAGTAGAATGGTGATTGCCAGGGGTGTGGGGGGAGGTGGTAAGGGGTATAAAATTTCATTTCTGAAGATCTAATGTACAGCAATGTGACTATACTTAACAATACTGTATGGTATACTTGAGATTTACTAGGAGAGTAAATCTTAAGTGTTCTTACTACAAGAAAAAAAGAAAAAGAAAATCTATGTGATGTAATGGATTCGTTAACTAGCTTGATTGTGGCCATTATCTCCCACAACCCACAACCTATACGTATATCAAAACATCAAGTGGCACACTTCAAGGACATACAATTTTATTTGTCAATTATACATCAATAGGAATGGGAGAAAATCACACACACACACACACACACACACACACACACACAATCACACCAAACATAAAACTGGGAAAGCAAAACTCACTGGGTAATTAGCAGAGAAACCTCACGGAGAGCATGACATTTTGTTGTTAGATGATTCACACGACGCACATTAAGGGCTTGAAGTGGAAAAATATTAAACCACCGGGTCAGTCAGTCCTTCCACACTTGCTGCCAATGTTTACTTCAGTTCCGGTAACACAGTAGACTTGGGTATTTTTCTTTTCAGTAGATTGAAGAATATGAATAACATCTGTGTGTGTGTTGAATACTTGTGGAACAAAAGCTCAGAAATGTCACACTAAAATGAACAAGACTTGGAGGAGCGTGGCTGTTGGACAATCTCAGTTTCCAACTCTTCTGAGATTCAGCACAGAGAAGAAGCAGAGGCCATGACCTGCCCCTCCTAATTTTCAGAGAATGGACAAGGCATCTAGTGTAACATCACACTCCTGGCTATCAACACACAGAAAAAAGTAAGTATTTCATTTTTCTGGGGAGGAGAGAGAAACTCCTGAAAACAGTTAATGGAAGAAAGTATTCTCTGAAGGCTGGACGCAGCTACAATTGCTTCCGTGTTTTTACTTCTGCATCATGGAGCCATGCTTGAGGAGAGGGGCTCAGATTCAAACGAGAGGAGTAGAGTTATTTCTGGCAGCAGCCATGAGGGGTTTTGCTGTCCTTGAGGACAGGATGGTAGAGGAGGAAATGAGGCCCTCAGAAAGATTCTGCTGCCCAAGATGGGGAAATAGGTGATCAGGTAGCTAGGGAGAAGGAGGGAGCCAACAAGTTCTCTCTGAATATTCTCCAAAAGTGGCATCTGTAAAACAAGTTTGTTTGGGTACCACACTGCTATGGTTGTTGTTGGAGCTTCGATAAAAAGATAGCTCTTTTATCACTGTGCGAAAGACAGTGATAGAAGATTCTGAGACCCACAGAGAAGGTAGAGATAAGGTCCCTTATCTGTGAACCTATTTCTACCAGCCCCAGATCCCCCTAGCTCTCCCCCTGCTCACAATATAGCATAAGAGAAAAACCCAAAGTAGATCATTATAATGCAAGGTGGCCACCCCGGTCATCAGGAGTGGAGCACCTGAGGTAGAGAAATGAGCAAGAATCAGGGATTAGGAGAAGACCTTTATTATCAGGGATAACATAAATAGGACTTAAATGATGGGTAACATTTAGGACTTTCAGATTCTATTAACCAAGCAGATCCCTACAAGCAGACTGGAATTAGGCTCTGGGCCAAAGAGACTTGCATGTGTTGGACTGTTCTGTGGTTATTTCCCATCCTTGAGAAGGCCAGATGAAAATACATTCGTAGAAGCAGAAACCAATTCTTTCTTTCCTGGGACATCAGAACAAATGGACTCAGAATACCACCATTATATTTCTGTTGATTTAAAGAATGGCTTTGTAGGGAACTGTCTCTGAGTTTTCTGCCTTCCTGGGAAATATCACAGATGTGAACCATCTTAAAGAAGGACAAGGACCAAAGTGTTTTTGGATATGCTGCAGAAAACATGAATTTACTGAGGCAACAGAGGGTGAAGGTGTTCGAAAAACTTGTAGCTTTAGCCATAGGCTGCAAGACTCAACACTGATAATGTGGTGTTGGCACGATCTTAACAGAATCCATGGGCAACATGGTTAAAAGACCAAATCATGAATGTTGAAGCTGAATCTGGTTTGTTCAGAAGGTCCCCAGGATGGTGGCCCTAAGTAAACTCTGGTTTCATCAAAGTATTTCTGAGATTATTAACAAAAAATTCCAGAAACTGTTACCAATTTTTCCAGGCCAATCTGATTTCAAATTTTTATTGGAGTCTGCCTTCAGCCAATCATTTCATGTCTCTGAGCCCCAATTTCCTTGCCATAAAATGAAAAGTATTAACTAAATTAACATTTTGCAAATACACCATCCCTCTTTTAATATGCCGTACGGTCTATAACGCATCTTTCAGACACATTGCCTTTATTTTTCTACAGCAAAAAATATGAATTACATGGGTAATACATGAAGATATTTTCTTTGTAAAAGAAATAAAACATCATAAATTAAACTCAACTTCACCACTTACAATCCCAGTTTTCTTCTCATCTCTTTTAATCGCCAGTATTAGCTTGCCAACTTTGTAAATATTTTTACTTACACCTATTTGCTCCTGGGAAATAGATAGCCCTGTTCTGTTTGTGTATTTTCACAGGAGTTGTACTCTATGAAACATATCATTCTGTGATTTCCTTTTTATTTATTCCACAATATACGAGAAGCTCTTCAGTGCCTACAGATCTACCTCATTCCATTCTGTGGATGTACCACCATGCTTTGGGGTCACACTCACATTAATGAACATGGACTTGTTCTACTGAACATCTTTGAAAATGCCTCCTTGGGCACACATGAAAACGTATGCTGGAGTAGACAGTGCAAATGAATTTTCTGGGTCATGGACGTGAATCCTTTAGATTTGGGGAAATACCAAATCATCCTCCAAAATTGCTAGACCAGTGAATACCAGCCATTCATGAGAGTTCCCTTTTTCATGGAGAATATTCTTGCTGATGCTAAACCTTAAAACCTTTTGCCACCCAGCTGGGTGGAAAGTAGCATCTTATTGCATGACCCTGATTACCAGTGACATGGGACACCTTTTCACACACACCTCTTTGATTTCCGTTTACATGTAGTGCCTGCTCACAGCTCACTGGGTACAGTCTCAGAAACGTCTGAGTTCAAATGTCATCTCTGGTATTTTCTGCTGTGTCAAGTCACTGACTCTCTACGCTCACAGTTCCTTCAGCTGTTCAAAAAAGAAAAGAAAGATGCCTTAACTGTCTTCCTCAGCAAAGAAAACTGAATTCTTCTTGAACACTCTCTTGGGTTTAGCTTGTCAACAGCTATGCAACTGTACCAAGTAGAGTATGATCAGAGGAGCAGAATCACTAACACCAAGGGTGATATAAAATAAGGGATTTATTATGGGGATTTGATCTTACACAATTCTGGGTGATGATTAAACAGTCCATGTAAGGCTGTGCTGTGTGGCGATGACCCTATAGTCAGCAGCGCGGGCAGCTGGGAAAGAAAGATGGAGGAGAAGGGGGGTGTGGCAAGGACAAACTGGAACCCCTGATACTGAGCTGGAACCCATGAAGGCAAACCGAAATCCACACCGGTCTCTCCAAAATGTCGAATTACATTATGTGACTCCGGTGCCTTTCATCAGAGGGCGAAATGTACTTGGCCCAGAAGTTGAAGAAGTTGAAGGATAACCCAGTGGATCTGGAGAAGCTACTGACCAGGAAGACGAGCGGCCACGTGTGTGAGAGCAACAGCAGCACCAGAGCTCTGCCCCCAGCTTCCAGGGTTAAAAAGAACACTGCCAAACATCGCTTCGTCTTCCCACACCTTGCAGCCCCGCCAGCCCGGAACTATGCAGGTGGAGAAATCTGGGAAGCACCTGAGCGGAGCACACATGCTACCAACCCAGGACAAATGACAAGCGTGAAATTTGTCGGTTGCGGACCCATTGTCGAAATGTTTGATCTGCGCACATCCTGGTCATTCCATTTGCCAGACCATGTCTTTCCACGCTTGTCCATGAGGAGTAAGATCAAGGGAGCGAGGTGGTCAAGTTTCTACATCTTAGCAGGTCAACGAAAAAACTTAAGATTTTGTAAGGGAAGAGGCTGGTGACAAAGGCTGAAATAAAATCCGGGGATCTGCGTGCCATTTTGCAGAGAGTCCGAAGAAGACAGAATTCCCTTCCCTGTGGATCCCAGCCACACATGACCACCTGAAGAATCCCAACCGCATGGATTTCCCCTACTGCCGAGTGAAGTGCACCTTTGTCTTTTGGAACAGACCTGTTTTACAGGAAAAGAATTAAAAGTAAGGGCCATAGAAGTACTACACTAATTATGAGCCGGAATGTGTCAGCCAGAAATGAGTTACAAGCTGGCCAGGGCCTGCAAACTATAGTTAGATATTTAATAACGTTCAGGCATGCAGCTGCGAGGACTTCTGGAAGCTTGCCACCTTTTATTATGGTGGCGCCTGGCAACACCCTTGTAGTTTAGAGTCTGTCAGTCTTTCCAGTAGAAACTCCATTTTTTTTTCAGAACTCTCTAAATCTCCTTTTTCAGTTACATAAATTAGAAACTTGCATGTAGCACTGCCAAAAGGAGGATGTTTTGTGCTGGTTCTCCCTGTTATTGTTTTGCTCTTCAGATTGGAATAACCTCAATCCGGATCTAACATTTACTGTACCAAAAAAGAAAGAAAGAAAGAGGAAGGAAGGAGGGAAGGAAGGAAGGAAGGAAGGAAGGAAGGAAGGAAGGGAGGGAGGAAGGGAGGAAGGGAGGAAGGGAGGAAAGGAGGAAGGGAGGAAGGAAGGAAGGATGGAAGGAAAGGAGGGAGGGAGGGAGGAAGGGAGGAAGGAAGGGAGGAAGGAAGGAAGGAAGGAAAGAAGAAAGGAAGGAAGGAAGGAAGGAAGGAAGGAAGGAAGGAAGGAAGGGAGAGAGGGAGGGAGGGAGGGAGGGAGAAAAAGGCAGAGTTAATAGATAGGCTCTCAGCTTGGTTCCAATTTTTCCTACAGAAATGACCTGTTCTTTCCTTTCCCTATCTGGGGCCATATTGAAAAAGGCAAATACACTATAGGCAACGTGTTTTGCCTAAAAAATGGTATCTGTCTTTAGATAAGATAAAAGAAAGCTAAAGATGGGGAAATGTGCCTTCTCATTTCTTAGTTTGGTATAAAATTATTGACCTGGCAACAAAAAAGAAATCAAGGAAGAGCTTTATGCTTCAATATACATGCTTAAGAAGCAATTTTTCATTAGGAAAATTGTATACATAGTTCAGGAATCCTGGATGACACAGAAAAACCTGCAGTAATTTCTCAGTTCTGGTATAAGATACATTATAGATTTAATAGCAGCTATTCAGAAGAAATGTGGGGGGGGAGAAAGAAGGAAGAAAGATATCACCTCCATAAATGTACACTGGGGTTAAGATGCATCCCAATTTCAGAAGAATATATATATATATATATATATATATATATATATATATATATGTGTGTGTGTGTGTGTGTGTGTGTGCGTGTGTGTGTGTATACACATATATGTGTATATATACATATTTTATATATGTATAATGTATATATAATATGAAGAAAGAAATGTCTTCAAATAAGGGAATAGGGCATATAGCTCATTATCATTTACAAAATGCTTTCAATCAAATTTTGCTAGAGCATTCTTCTCTGCTCTAGATGAAATACCAGGCAGATTCGATAACTTTTCTAGTGATTTTTCAGGTATCAAAAAGCCAGTTAAGGACTATCTAGGTGACTCAGTTGGTTAAGCATCTGACTCTCGATCTCAGCTCAGGTCATGATTTCACGGTTTGTGAGTTTGAGCCCCACATCAGGCTCCACACTGACAGTGCGCAGCCTGCTTGGGATTCTCTCTGTCTCTGTCTCTCTCTCTCTCTCTCCCTCCCCCTCTCTTTCTCTCTCAAAAATAAACTTTTTTTAAAAAGTCACTTAAACGTAAAGTCAAACTGCCACAGTCTTACGCCATTTAAAATCGCATACCTCTGCTTGTGTCTGAACCAGCTTGGATGTCGACAAAGGTGGAAGGGATAGGATGAGTTTTTCTGTGATTTTTTTTTTTAACCTTGCTCTTTCTCTTCTCCTCCTCCCATCCTTCTACTTCCTCTGGCTTCTCCAAGTTTGGAGTGAGGTAAGGATTAAGAGAGAGAGAAAGGTCTTATCAGGCTGATCTTACAGCCAGTTCATTCAAGACAGTCCCAGCTTACTTTGGGGGCTCCCAGTCATGGCTGTTGTCTGCGATATTTCTATGAGGTGTTTGTTATGAACAGTTACACAAAATTCATGAGAAGGGGTCTGGTGGACCTCTGACCTCTATCTACTTCCAGTTCCTGCCATGGTTTTATCTGATAGCATGAGAGAAATACATAGCCAAATCTGAATGGGGACCTGACCTTTTTTGGACACAAAGTGACCCTCCCTCTATGGGGACAGCATGCAGTGCATAGTTAGGGATGACCCTACCGGCATCTTGGTATACCAGGTAGCTATGCTGTGGCCCATGACATAAATTATACTAACAGCCTTCAACATACTGAAAGCCATTAGGCTACCAAATGGAAGGATCGGTGGAAACGCTGAAAATAATAGGCTGCGTGCATGTGAACTATGCATGAGAAACAGGGGCTAAGAAATCTTGATGTGTAGAGAGTAGTGTGAAAGCTAAGGTTTCCTATGTATTATATAGTACAAATCAGCCACTATTTATGTTATTCCTGTATTGTAAATAACAAGAGCCAGATTTCTCACTGTTGTGGACAGAAGTAAAAGTTAAGGAAAGGGAGAAACTAGAATGAACTTATTTGTTGGATTGGAATCAAGTTATGAACGCGTGTACTCAGTATGAACTCATATATATACAAATATATAGGTATAGAAATGTATATCTGTTTGCTTATATATACGTTTCCTAGTTCTGTCTACTGAGAGAGCCTAGAAACACTATCTTCCAGCAGTCTGAGCACACCTGGCACCAGATCTTGGTTTCTATATTCCATTCTCCAATAAAAGGAATCAGAGCTCCCTGGGGGAAAGAATTGATTCTAGAGGTGGGCCAGGAAAAACACAAGAGCCTGGACGATCTTGTGGTGCCAGAAAATAAGGAAGTGTTTGAAAGGAGAGGGGCAGATCAAAAGGCAAGGACACATTCCAGTGTGTGTGCATGTGTGTGTGTGTGTGTGTGTGTGTGTAAGACATCTTCCTTATCCATTTGTCTATCTATAGACACTTAGGTTGCTTCCATATCTTGGTTATTGTAAATGCCATACAATGTAACTCATATTTGGAATCTAACAAACAAACAAATGAATAAAGAAAGAAACAAAAATTAGAATCAGAGAATAAATACAGAGAACAAATTGATGCTTGCCAGAGGAGAGGGAAGTAGGGGGGTGGGCAAAATGGCGGAGCAGTGTGGGAGATGCAGGTTTCCAGTTATGAAATCAATAAGTCACAAAATAAAAAGCACAGCATAGAGAATATAGTCAATGATATTATAGTCGCCTTGTACAATGACAGATGGTGGCTACATTTATGGTGAGCATAGCATAACGTATAGAGAAATTGAATCACTGTGTTGCACACCTGAATGTAAAATAACATGGTGTGCCAACTATACTCAAAAAAAAAAAAATTTAAGGGCAAGGACACAACCTAGGGGACTCCCCATGGTCAGAGCTGCAACAATTTGATTTAAAAAAATAATTATAGTACTGGGTTATAACCCATAGAATAAAATAATTATCTATAAATGCACAATAATATTAAGGAATTATTGAATCAATAAAGGGGGGGGAGTTCTTCTTTACAGAAGAATCCCAATTTATAAATGTAGAAGGAACCAGGGAAATAAAAAAGTCACCGCTAAGGGGGCACCTGGGTGGCTCAGTCCTTTAGGCATCCAACTCTCGGTTTTGGCTCAGGTCATGATCTCACAGTTTGAGTTTGAGCCCTGCATCAGGCTTTGAGTTGACAGCTGCTTAGGACCTGACCTGCTTGGGAATCTCTCTCTCTCTCTCTCTCTCTCTCTCTCTCTCTCTCTCTCTCTCTCTCCCTTCCTCTCTGTCTCTGCTCCTCCCCTGCTCCCTCACATGCTCGCTCTCTCTCTCTCTCTCTCTCTCTCTCAAAATAAATAAATAGACTCTTCAAAAAATCACCATTAGGCAAATGCTGCAGTAATAATTGTCACAGGCAAGAGGTATCAATGTATGATGCAAAAACCATTGAGCAAAATTTGAGGAGATTCAAGATACCAACATTGTTTCAAAGTATCTCACCCAAGATATTTATCAGTTATATACGGGAAAATAGTAACTTTACAATAGACAAACCCAACAGACACCCTAACCAACTGATTGAGGTTAATATCTGGAGTAACAAAAAAAAAAATGTTAATATCATGCATGCCCTGACAGGATGCCCTAAGAAGGACACACAACACTTCTGAGATATTCCTGCCCAAAATGCACATCTTCAATATGATCACGAGAAAACATCAGACGAACTCAAACTGAGAGTCGTTCTACCAAACAAGTGACCTGTACTCGTCAAGAGTGGGAAGATCATGAAAGACCAAGAATGTACAGCTGTCACGACTGGGGGAGGCCGAGATGACACAGCAAATGAAGGTCATGGGGTTTCATCCTGGAACAGGAAAGGGGGTGAAAGGGCTCTCTCTTGAAATTTGCATGGAGTCTGCAATTTAGTTAACATCGTACAAATGTTCATATCTTGGTTTGGACCACAGTACTGTGGTTATCAAAGGTATTAACATTAGGGGAAGCGAACTCTGAACAATTTTTTCAACTTGCAGTTTTGCAATTTGAAAATTATTTCAAAATAAAAACTTTCTTTAAAAATCCCACCGATCAGAAGATATTTTGTCTCGGTTGTAGGGCACGCACAATTTAATTGCATCCAACATGTTACCATCAATATAGAAGCTAGAGTTACAAAAATTTACAAAGATATATTCCCAGCTAGACAAACTGAATCTTAAAATTTTTGTGACAAAGTCGATGCTGAATTCAAAAGAAAAAAAAACAAAAATGCAGCATGATAGTGCACACTTTTTTTCTTTGCTGCTCAGTTTTATAAATGTTTGAAATTTTGAAGGGTTATTTTGCAAATTGACATAAATGTCCAACATTTGTATTGAGCTTCTATGTAAATAAGTTAAGTTTTGGTTGGATTTATTTAAGGTCAGGTGGGGAGGGATGCTCGGGTGGCTGAGCCGGTTGAGCATCCAGCCTTTGATTTTGGCTCTGGTCATGATCCCAGGCTGGTGGGATCGAGCCCTGCATCGGGTTCCGCGCTGAGCATGCAGCCTGGTTGAGATTTTCTCTCTCTCACCCTTTGCCCCCCACCCCAGCTAGCGAATTCTCTCTCTCTCTCTCTCTCTCTCAAATAAAAAATAAATAAATGAGAAAACAGATGAGGATCTTTCTTCAAACTATTCAATAAGTATAAGGCCAAAAGCTTCAGCATTTAAAGTTTTTAAGAAATTATAATCATTGAAAAAAATTTTGCAAACAGGCAGTCGGTAACATTTATCACTGTAAAGGCAAAAAAGCAACTAAACAGGGACACCTGGGTGGCTCCACCAGTTAAGTGTCCAACTTCAGCTCAGGTCATGATCTCTTTGTTCTTGAGTTTGGGCCCCGCGTCGGGCTCTATGCTGACAGCTCAGAGCCTGGAACCTGCTTCAGATTCTGTGTCTCCCTCTCTCTCTGCCCCTCCCCTGCTCGTGCTCTGTTTCTCTCTATCTCAAAAATAAATAAACATTAAACATTAAAAAAAATGTAAATGAAAATAAAAAAGCAACTCACATATTAAAAGAGCTCAGGTAGCATACAAATTCAGCGATATCTATAATTGTATTTTGGACTTCTCAACATGTAAGAAGTATATTTTGAGGAAGCTTCTATTTTTAAATAGATGAATTTCTATTCTTTATCAGAATAAAAAGAAACCAAGAATGCCCCAAATTTTCACATCTCTAAGTTGGTGAAACATTTACACGAATCATAAGTAGAAGCCATTCATTTTATGAGTTTTGTCCTATAAAATATTAATTGAAGAAATGTATTGCTCTGAAAATAGTTTGAGAATTTGCAAATATTCTCAAATTTAAATATTTTAAAAGCTAGAATTCAGACTATCTTCCATTTAACTGAATTTTTTGTGCACTTACCACTTCTTGCCTGATGTAGTCAGAGCATTTTCTCAATCAAAAAGATCATAGTGTCATAAAATTATCACTTGAAAGTGTTTCAACACTTCCAATTTTTAACTTCAGCCTTGAGAAAGATTGCAGGTAGTACTATTAAAAAAATTTTAAATAATGAGACTATTTCGAAAACTTCATTCTTCAGAAAATACAAATGATACAGTATTAGAAACAGAAACAGTTAAAAAGCTGATAAAATTAGGTACACATGTATCCAGATAAATTATCCTGCTTTTGTTTTCTTTAATGTGCAGAGAATTGATATAAACATGGCTATGTTACATTTACTTTTCTGTGAAAAGAAGTTTTATATTTAAAATAGTTTTTTTAATAGAACTTGAGGTCTACCAAGATGATAAAACTAATTTGTACTGTTGATCAATAAGGAAAATGTCTCCAAAAATTATGCAATTTCACTTATTTTTACCACCACTTTCACTCTGAAAAGCACCCTGGTTTGGGTGATGTGGTGGTCAGTTTCATGTGTCAGCTTGGCTAGACTACAGTCTTCAGTCAGTCAATCAAACATTAATCGAAGTGTTGCTGTGCAGATATTTTGTAGATGTGACTAAAAGACCATAATCAGTTGACTTTAACTAAGAGAGATTATCCTAGACAGTCTGGGTGGGCCTGGCTCAATCAGTTGAAAGCTTGACGAGCAGCACTGAGGCTTTTCAGCAAAGAAATTGCACCTGTCATCTGCAGTTTTAGCCCCTACCTACCTACCTACCCTTCCTGATGGCCTGACCTTCAGGGGCTCCAACTTGCCCAGCCTGTCCCCATAATCAGTAAACCAATTCCTTACAATAAGTCTCTTACTCTCTGTCTCCTGCTGGTACTGTTTTTCTGCTGAAACCTTGATTGATTCAGATGTTAGATTCTATGGTCACCTTCATCTTTCCCTCACAGGGACATCTGGTATCTGGCACGAGGTCCTCTAGGGAGCCCGATGTCCAAATACTGACTCTTACCCACGGAGATCACCCAGTGGGAACCCCCAATTTGTAATTCTCTGATCTCTGAAATGCCTTTCCTAACTTGCTAGGTACACCTAGAGTAGCTGTTCTATAAATTATCTTGACTGGGGACATTCATCTTTGAGAGTGAAAGAGGTGCTATTCACTGGCTGGGGGCCAGAACATGAGCATAACCCAAGCAAATTGCATCTCCTATATGCGTCTCTTAGCCTGTGGCATCCAGCCAGCCATGCTGGCTTCCTCGGGCAAGTACTTTCAACAGGCTCCTCCACTGGCCCAAGGAAAGCATATACATTTGCACTTTCAGCGGGAGTGCAGATCCCTCCCACTGCAGCCCTGTCTCCTTTCTCTGCCATTATGGCAGCTTCAGCCACAGCCCGTCCATTTTTTTCCAGGGATAAATCAAGTAATAGTCCCAAACTTTCAAACTACAAAGAGCAGGAGGCAAGCTTTCTAGTTGGTGCTCTTGAGTAAATCATGTGATAGTCCCAAACCCCCAAACTCTAAAGAGTAGAAGTCAAGCTTTCTAGATGGTTCTCTTGAGTAAATCGAATAATAGTACCAAACCCCACACTCCAAAAGGTAGAAATCAAGTTCTCTAAAGGTTCTCTTGAGTAAATCAATTAATAGTCTCAAACCTCCAAACGCTAAAGGGTAGACATCAAGCTTTCTAGATGGTTCTCTTGAGTGCCTCCTCACTTGGAGGACTTCCTGCTTTCACCATGGTGGGTATTCAACAACTCTCACCAAAGAACTCCTCCCTGTTGAGTTCTTCCTTCAGTCCTCTAGCCTTCCCTTTTACATTCTGAAGCTGCCTGCCCAACCTGTTAGCATGCTCCATAAAGCTGGTTTGGTCCTAATTGCTTTTGGTTTGGGGGGCCTTTGAAGACATTGAATCAGCAAGATAAGTTTCCCTTAACACCACCACCTCTATCAGTTAAGCCCTACCACAATCACATCAGGCAGGTAGGTAAGTCCTAAGTCTTGTTTAAAAGGGAGAAAATGTGTGTCTTATAAAAAAATCATACAAAAAAAAAAGTCATACAGCTGGTAAGAGACAAAGCCAAAATGA
Source organism: Acinonyx jubatus (assembly GCF_027475565.1). Lineage (NCBI taxonomy): Eukaryota > Metazoa > Chordata > Mammalia > Carnivora > Felidae > Acinonyx > Acinonyx jubatus. Next base: position 66,120,469 of record NC_069391.1, read on the forward strand.
GGGATCAAATCTTCTGACACATAGTCTAACAAACTTCTTATACACCACATTTCTTCTCACTGACAAAACAATTGAAATACCCAATCTCATAAATATGCAAGATGGAGTCAATCAGCTGTTGACCAAATGCACAAGAAAGAAACAACCTGCATTCAAGTATAATTAAGTCTACATTCAAAATGTGCAGATTGATGATGCAGTTTCTCCCACACTAACAATTGCCCTATCATTCAGAACATTTCCAGTCTAACTATCCAACAACCAAACCAATACACCTACCAGGGCGGCAACTTCAACTATGAATCAAAGAAAAACAAATAGAAAACAATCTGCTGTCCCTCTCTCTCAATCCAAATAATTAAGCCCCACATACTAATGCTGTCCATTCCAACACCCTATTTTTATTAGTGTGGGTCACCTTCAATGTTCTAAGAGAATTCTAGACCAAAGGTAAGATGGCAATGGTGTCATTTCGTCATCCACACCTCAACACAGGCAGGACCCCTGAGAAGTTGCCATAATGTCCCCTCCCATGGCATGAGGATGGGCACCCATTCCTAGGATAGACCTGAACTAGTTCAGAGTGAACTTCCCTCTGGGCTTGGGAAAAAACCGAACTCTGACCAGTTGTCTCAGGGAGTCTTCCCATGGGCCATTGATCTAGACCATGACACAAAATGGGGCAGGATCCGTGAGGTATGGGTGTGAGAGACAGGGACAGCCATTCCTCTCTACAAAATCAGAACAGTGGAGCGCTGAAGATTCTCTGGAGAATTACCTTCTCAGCCTTCAAGCTGAGGTGAGGACCAAATACAGCATTCTAAGAAGGAAGGCTGACACATTGAAGGAAAGCGTAGAGAGAGCAAAGCTGACCCTGTCTGTGTAACAGTGTCTTCTTCTCAGAAGGATGGTCCAGGATCCTCTACCTTCTCTCCACATCTTCTCTTTTGCAAGAGTTGTCACCTGTATTTCCTCAAAACCTTCCCCTTTCTGCCCCCTTTCCATGCTCTGAGGTATCACCTAACTAATTCAGATTCTCCTCACCTCTACTATACTATACATTCTCAACAGGCCCACCTTGAGGGGGGTGACAATTGGGTTTGGGGGCGATGGGAGCATCTTTTTTTTAAGTCTCTTTTTATGTTTAAAGTACAAATATAGATACACTATATAAACATACATACAGTATATCTGAATTTAAAACGTCATGGAGTTGGCAATTAGAAGGAAGGATGTCTAAAAGACTTCTTAGGGAAGTGATAATGAAAAAAAGGATGAGAGACACTAAAGCGGAAGTATCCTGACTGGCCTCCACTTCATTCTCCCCCTCAGCTGCCCAACCCTCCCTCCCTCCACCATTCCAGTGCATCCTACACTTCCTGACCAGGGGTGCTTCTGGAAGCACCAGTCAAGCCTCGAATAACAAGGCTTACATCTTCCTCAGTCTTACATCTTCCTACTTCAGAACTTGACGCTCATGTCCAGTCAACCTGGAGGACTTCTGATTCCTCCCATACTTTGGATCATGTTGCTTCCTTTTTAAAATTTTTTTAAATGTTTATTTATTTTGGAGAGAGAAAGGGAGACAGGTCATGAGCAGGGGAGAGGCAGAGAGAGGGGAGGAGGACACAGAATCGGACACCTCTGCCCTTGAAAGAACTATAATGCTATCAGTGCTTATTTCAAGTACTAACTCCCTTATGAAATCTCTCCAGGACCACCCCAATAAAATTGGTCTTTCCTCTGTCAGACACTCCAGAGCACTTTGTACATTTCTACCATAATCGTTGATGGCATTATATGAGTCTATTATGTATTTGTTTTAGCCACACACCCCCCTCAAGCCACTCCATGTAAAGCTAGGCTTCCTGAGGACAGAAATGATGAATTGATTATCCCTGAAACTGGTACTGCAGCGAGAATGACCACCTATCCATTTTACTTACTCAACACTTAGGAATAGAAGTAATGAAATCCAAACCACACGCTAACATTTAAGCAATAGTCATAGGTTTGAAAATACAAAACGATGGGACGGAAGAACTGGACTATTGTGGTGACTTTAAAACAATGACATAAATAATCACAGAGATTTAATAACTGTTTGTGCTCAAGAAAGTATGAATTGTGACCATCAACCAAGTTGGTGATCATGTTGAAGACGGTACACATCATCTGCAATTCATACAATAGTCTGATTGGGGTGAGGGGTGGTTGAGGGGACGTCATTTGAATTTTAAGGAAGAAGAAACTCAACCTCAAACTAATGAAAAGCAGAAAACTGAGTAGAACTGACTCTAAACGGCCAGGTTCTTCCGTCCATGATATAAGTCCTCTGTAGAGAAGCTAGTTCTGTACAGCAGTTCAGAGGAACAAGATATCTTTGGTAGATGTCACTTTAATGAAGAGCCTCAACGCGCAGAATCAAATGGGTTGAGCTTAACTCCTGGCTCTGTCACATCTCAGCTGCAGGACTTTGGAAACTGAACCTTGTTTTTCTCATCCACAAAATAGGGAAAATGGATAAAGTGGCTCTGGAAGCTTTAGGGGAGAATCCATTTCCTTGCCTTTCCCAGTTTCTAGAGACTGCCTGTATTTCTTGGCTTATGGCCCCTTCTTCATCCTTCAAAGCCAGCAAAAACTGGGAATCCTGGCTCATATGAGATCATTCTAACCTCTTCATTGTCACATGTCCTTCTCTGACTCTCTTCTGCTTCTCTTTTCCACATTTAAGCATCCTGGTTGTTACATTGGGTTTGCCCAAATAATCCAGGATAATCTCCTTATTTTAAGGTCAGCTGACTAACAACCTTAATTCTATCCTCCGCATAACCTAACATAATCACAGGTTCTAGGGATTAAGATATGGGTATCTTCATGGGCCACTTTTCTGCCTACCAGACTGTTCCACTAATTAAAAAGAAGAGTAGTTAGTAGTAAGGAGTTGTAGGCAGAGCTGAAGGAGCTAAAGGGAAGGAAATTCTTTCCTTGACAATTACATATGGAGAAAGCCTAGTGCTCTGGCTAACATAGAGTATATATAATGCAATTACCTCAAGTCAATGGGTCTTTTGAATGGAAAATAGTCAACCAGAGTTCTGAGTTATGGGTTACCGTGCTAATCGTGTTAACTTCAGCATAGCATATGCCCTTTCTGGGGCTTGGTTTTCTCATTTGTCAAATGGAGATGGGACACTCACGGGGAGATTGTGTGGAACAAATAGTACAACATGTATCACTTTTTAAGGCAGTGACAGCAATAATAAAAACAAGGATATATGGTGTACTTAACACCAAGTGCTATGGTGAGAGCTTTAACATTAGTCCTGAATCTTCACAACAACCGAATGAGATAGTACTTATTAATTTATCCACTTTACAGGAAAGGAAACTGAGGCTCAGAAAGGCTAAGTAATTTGCCCAGTTTATGTATAGGAGAGCCAGGACTGGAACACCGTTCCATGTTACCCCGAAAATCTCTACTTTTAACAGTTCTGATATAGAATAGAATAGAAATCTAAGCTATAAAATTAGTTCAGGAGTACTTCATTCTCTCACTAAAAAAAAAAGAAAAAAGAAGAGAAGAGAAGAGAAGAGAAACTGAAGTCTTGCACCTGTCCCCCTGTGACATAATTACTGGAAACCCATTATTCCAACCAACCCCCCAGCCAGGGAGAGATTCATTTGTTAACCACCTTTAGGGTTCTGCACAGAATGAGGTAACGTGAGGCCTGAGTGTTGTTTGCTTCTGAAAGGGCCGTGAACTGAGGCTCCACGTTTCCATCTCAGGGAGCTCTTGCCTCAGTCACATTGCCCTCTCGCATGTAGTTTTCTACCCAGAACAGACGTGTGATTTCCTTTCTAGCCTGAGTCTGTCTTGCCTACTCCCAGGAAAGCCCGCCATATTGTTTTCCAGAACATTCTTTTCGAACAACAAACAAGCCAAAAATTGTTTCTGTTCTTCACTTCAGCAGAAATTATAAAGCTTCCCCTGCATGCACAATGTCTTTCTTCATGTCTCTGGTAAATTATTTGCACGTGTTGCTACCAGACCAACTGACTCTGCTGAGAGCCCACCCTTCCTCATGCCTGGGATGACCTCTCACCCAAGAGGTCAGTGCCCAAAAGGCAGCATGTGCCAACTGTGCTGTGTGCTCCATTACCCATGAGATTCTGAATAATTGTGGGTAATTACTGAAGCAAATGAGTTATAGCTAATTACTAATGTGGTCTTAATCCCAGCAACAAGCGAATGCAAAAATGCTCACTGACATTTCACTCTCTACTATAATGAATACAGCTTGCAGTTTGAGTTGATTCCAAAATATTCACTGTTATGAACGGAGTCTGAAATCCCAAGGGAATTAGATAGCTGAGTGTTTAAACATGTAGGATTTTGCTTTCCCCACTTCTAATTTGCTATCAGACATTTTTAAGGGCAACTTCCTTTTTGTGGTACACAACTGCGTGGGCTTTCTGCTGTAGTTTGCAAATATTATTAAGAGTTACCTGACTCTAGAGCCTGATGAAAATGCCATATTATAAGAATTTAAGGCATCACTCGGAAGGATAAAATGAACTTATAGATTTTAAAGTCCTTTGGGAAGATAAAAGCACAACACAATTATAAGGTATCATTATTATCCCCCCATAACTATGATCTATAATGCCCCATAAAAAATAGAATTTGCTAATTGTTGCATCTAATGTTGTCAGTGATAATCAGTACACGCCTGGATAACTGTAAAATGTAGCCTTTTTTGAACAAGTAATCCAAGAGTATTTCCTCTCATTCCCTAAATCCATATTTTAATTGCTCTGATTTGGGGATGCTTCCGACTTCTTAGGAGAGAGTTAACTTTGAGGCTGAACACAGTGGAGATAAGAGCATGGAACATGATATATTATAGCAAAGCCAAGACTAAAACCCAGGTCTTCCGATAAGTAGCTAAATGCCCCTGGGCAAAGCATGTATTCATTCTGAGTTGTAGTTTTCATATCTTCTAAAAACGGGACTGATAACTGACACCTAAGAATACTGCAGGGATGAAATGAAATATAAAGGAAAAAGCACTTTGGAATGTTAAATGTACATGAAATCAAGACTTCTATGAAGAGCAGAATATGGTACTCCTAACAACACTAAAAGCTTCATCATGAAATGAGGACAATTAGCTTCCTTTCCTGTCAAAACTGCTTTAACACCACGTTTCTGCATGTCAGGGTTTGGGCAAGAGTGAAAGTTTTGTTTGAGCTGCAAAACCAAATGGAAGAAATGACATTGTTAGCAAATCTCTCTGATTTGAGACCAAAGGAAGAATGCCTGTTTAGGAACTTGCACATCTCCAAAGTTTGTTGAATTTGGTTTGCAGCCTATGCCACCTTTTACATCCAGAAGTTTCTCTGCATTGTGAAATAAGCGCTATTCTGTAGAGACGATGGCTTCCATCAAACGAGAGACTTCCAAAAAGAATCCCTCCATCTTAATCTTTTTCAAGGCCCATATAAATTTACAGGGGGGGAAATGGGGAATATAAATGCAATTGCTAACGTGTCCTTACTTGCGTTTCCTATCTTGCAGAATCCAGATGTTAGTGAACTCTCTTTTTCCTAATGTACATAAATAAAAACAAAGCTGGGCTCAGGCAAATTTGCAAAGTATACACTCACTCAGACAATGAATATTAATGGAGTACCTGTGTGTGCAGGGCACATTCTAGGTTCTGGAGACTCAGCAGTGGACGAGACAGACATTTGTCTTTTATTCCAGCAAAGCATGCTCAATAGGAAATAAATCAATAAACAAGAAAATGTCAGATTGTAACAAACCCCTTTCAAATCCTTGGAATAAGGCCATGTGATGGGAGTAACTGGCTGACCAGGCAAGTCCGTTCTGAGATGACGTTTTAAATTGAAATCTCAATGACAGGAGGGCTCAGGAAGATGAACACCCCATCTGGGTGAGCCTTCCCCACCTATACACGGCTCCTTTCCTTCTCTGCTTCCTCTGTTACAGATCAAGGTTCCCATGTTAAAGCAGCCTTCCCAGACCAGGCCTTCTATCAAGCTGGCCAGCTTCGTGGCTTCTTAATTCATTCATTTAACAGACTCTAAAAGGGTTCTATGCTTAGGTCATGACCTCGATCCTAAGTGTTGAACAACCCCAGATCTGTGCCGCAATGTCAGTTTTATGAAATCTGTTTTGCTAATAGGGCTCATAAATAACAACCACAACAACAACAAACATTTACTAGATGCTTACTACGTGTCAAAATCCAACAGACCAAAGCAAAGGAACAATGGCCACAGCAATCACCAGAGACCTAGGACCAGGGGCCTTTGTCATTTTTCTGGGCTACAGAATCTGCAGGGATTCTGTGCACCCAAGGGAAAGTGAAAAAATGCCACAATCAACTGATAGCTGCCTTATGTCAACTGTGGCAGTGAGGGATTGATCCAGATTCATTAAAATATATATATATATGCACACATACATATAATCACTTATATGTATATATTTTATATAAAGTTATATAATATATAATTTATGTAAATATATATTATACTTACATGTATGAAATAATATACATAAAATATTACTGGATCTGGAGTGCTTTGAATCAGACCAGTGTGATCAAATCATTCTCCAGTTCAATAAACTTTCAGTGACTTCCCACTTCCCCTGGGAAGAGCAAACAGGTGACCAACAGGCCTGCCAGTGTTTCAGTGGGCGGTCGGGGAGAACCACACAGTGCTGTAAAGATCAGAAAGTCCTCATTAAAAATACCAGGTTCCCGGGATCCTCTGAAAAGACTCAGAAGTTCTGGCATCTTTGGGACCCCATTTCTATATGGCATCACCAGCTGGCTTTGAATATCAGCTGTCCACCAATTTCCAGGAACAGCAATTTCCTTAACTGTCAGTTTCACATAATTTCTAATTTCCATTTTGGTTGCTTCTTTGATTCATGAGAGGTTTCAGAGTGCATTTTTAAATTCTCAGCCTATGCTGTGTCTTCAAGTTGTCTTTTGTGTTACAATTTCTAACTGTTTGCATTCTGTTTACACAATGTGGTCTCAAATGACACTCATTTTAATTTTTGTGGAGGATTGCCTTACGTCTAAAAACTAGGTTAATGTTTATAGATCCTCGGTATGTTCTCCAATTGCTGGGGGAAGTGTTCCATAAATGTCTGTTAGATGCTGTTAATACTCTGTATACCTAATGAATGTTTATCTGGCTTATCTATAAATATCTGATGGAGTAGTCTGAAAGTCTCCCACTAGGATCGTTGTTGTTTTGTCTACTTTGTAATTTCATCAACTTGTGAATCTTTTCTCAGTAGGCATTATATAATGATCTCCCAAATGCCTTTTGTCTTAAAACCAGCTTTTATCGAATATTAACCTGGCTATTCCAGTTATCTGGAGTTTGTACACATGTCTGTTATAATTTTTTCCATTCTTTTATATTCAACCTTCAGTATCTTTTTATGAGGACTTATAAATAGTCCATATCTGAATCATCTGCTGCACTGATATGTATTTGTTACCAACAGTCCATATCTGGGGCACCTCAGTGGCTGAGTTGGTTAAGCGTCTGACTTCAGCCTAGGTCATGATCTCACGGCTCTTGAGTTCTAGTCCCTCGGCGGGCTCTGTGCTGACAGCTCGGGGCCTGGAGCCTGCTTCCAATTCTGTGTCTGCCTCTCTCTTTCTGCCCCTCCCCCGCTCATGTTCTGACTCTCTGACTCTCAAAAATAAATAAACGTTTAAAAAAAAAAAGTTCATATCTGAATCTACTGCATTGATTCTTATTGTTGGCTTGTTCATCCAGTGTGATAGTATTTGTCTTTTTTTTAATTTTTTTTAATGTTTTTATTTATTTTTGAGACAGAGAGAGACAGAGCATGAGCAGGGGAGGGGCAAAGAGAGAGGGAGACACAGAATCCAAAGCAGGCTCCAGGCTCTGAGCTGTCAGCACAGAGCCTGACGAGGGACTCAAACTCAAGAACTGTGAGATCATGACCTGAACTGAAGTTGGATGCTTAACCGACTGAGCCACCCAGGCACCCCGGTATTTGCCTTTTAACTACATATTATAGTCTACTAATATTCGTTTTGATTAATGATATATTTGGATTGATTTTTACCACCTTGTTTTGTATTTTCTCCTTGTCCAGAGCTTTTTAGTTTTTGTCCCTCTGTCTTGCCTCTTTTTAGCTTTGCTGTTTTTTTCTCTCTCTCTCATTTCATTTTTTGCCTCTTCTGATTTGAAAATTACATTTTGGTTGTCTATTCTGTTAGTGGTGTCCTATAAATGACAAACATGCATCTGTAACTTTAAAAACTAGAAGTTAATCAATATTTTTACTTTCATTTTGAGCACCATATGAACCTTAGAGCACTTCAACATTGATCACATGCTTTGTGACTTACATGTTATGTATTTGAAGGTTTTATTTCTACACTGATGTTATACACTGTAAATTAAATTTTAATTGCTTATGCAGTCAGTGTTTGTTTACATTTACCAAGCCATACACCATATTATTTATTCTTGTTCTTTCTTGCATCTCAGGTGCTCCCTCTGGGGTCATTTTTTTTTTCCTGAAATATACTTTTTAGCCTTTCATGAGTGAAGACCTATTGGTAGGAGTCTCCTGCAGGGTCTTGGGGTTTTATTTTATTTGCTTGTCTTTGTCTAAAAATGTCTTTATTTTGGCCTCATTCTTGAAAAAATAGTTTCACTGGACGTTCGGTTTTATCTTTAATTTAACTTGTTATCTAAAGTGACTCATCGGATGGGGGCTGATGTCAAGACTCACAGACTTGAGAAATCTTTGTATTGTAAAACGCATAGATAGACAACTAATTGGGCATCCTTTTTTTTTCCACTCACAATTTTGGCTACAGGAGTAAAACACACTTAAGCCCCTTTATGTCAACAAACACAGCACAATAGCATCTTCTCAACGACATTGTATTCAAATAGAACCACTGGACACTACAGTAATCTTGAACCTACAGCCCAGTAACGCCCCCCAGTAACACTCCCCAGAGTCAGTTGCCTTCCAGCTGCTTTAGATTAACCCCCTTCCTCCCACATTGAAATTGTTCTAGAATGAAGGTACAATGTCCTCACTCTTACTAACACAGAATTCCCTTTGTACACCTTCTTGCCCACCCCGCAGTAAGCTTTACCTGTGGTAAATGCTCAGTGAGTATTGGTTGAGCTTAAAAAAAAAAAAAAAAGAAGACACAGCCTTGTCCTGAGAGAGATTTCAATCTAACATAGAAATAGGTCAGGAAATAGTTACCTACCTGTACCTGCAATACGGACAGCTTTGATAGTGACCTAAGTAATTTGCTTACAGAGAAATGAACTATTGCATCAATCGATTCCTTTTATCTTTGAGTGCTTATGGCTAGAAACTGAAATGGAGTTCTAGATTATGAGCCCTTGGTGCTGAGAGCACAATATTTTGATGGAAAAATGTTGTATATGGGAATTGATGCAGAGAACAATAATCAGGAAATAACTGCACATTGACTATGTGTCAAGCATGGTATAGACCACTTTGTATTATTACACTTACTCTTTACAACAACGCAAAATAAATACTATTATCTGGATTCTGTAGTTTGGGGAACTGAAATTTAGAGACACTCTAACTAATAGCTACCTTCCCCACCACCACTATTCTCCACCACCACCAAAAAAAAAAAAACTAAAGGCTGGAGTGAGGTTGACACCCCTTATTTGAGACCACTGGGCATTCTGCCACTCAATATGATTCTGGAGGATTTCAGTGACAAGACCCACCCTCCTGACCCCATGGGTGGCCCATCAGATTTGCTCTCCGAGACCCTCCAATGTCTTGCGAAGTCATAGAAGCAACAGTGCTGGGGGTGAGTCATGAAAGCAATATCTTGAAATGAGCTCTGTGCTCTGCAATTCACACAACTTCCCTGGCTCCTTCTTAAGGCCTGGTAGGCAGCTCTTTATTTTTTCCCTTTAGTTTGGTTTGCCACGCAGCATCCTTCCAACAAGTGTTCTTTTACCAGACTGAATTTCTGTTGTGTTCAAACAAATAACCATAAGGGATAACTTAATACTGAATAACACTGGGAAAGAAGCATGATTATCATCCTGAAATGGACACAGGAAGTGAGATTCCCATCTGTGATGCTGGAAGGTCGACAAGCACTGATGAACCTGATCAAACCAGTGCCTGTGGCCCTGGACACAGCACTCCTACGGTGGGTGGGCTCTCAGGAACTGGGAAGTTCGCTGCTCAGGGGGAAGAATGCCAAGACCACAGGCCCAGAGGGTTGCTTCTGAATGCACAAGCTGAATTAAAACTACAGAATACATGCACAAACCTTGGAATTCCCACCTCCAGGCAACAAAGAAAAAAACATGGTTTTTCTGTGAGTGCTAAAAGTATTCCTTTATCAGGTTAGAGCTGACCTGATAGAAAACCAACCCCAAATGATTGACAGGCTGTTATTCGACGAATCTGAATACCAGTTAAGTCCACAACATAGCAAAGTCTCTTAGTGAACATTTGGGACTTGATCAGGAAGGAGTGGAATTCTCCCAACTGGAACAGTGACATCTAGAGGGAATGAGGAAACCAGAGAAGCCCATTTAGTTCTTTTCCCACAAGAAAACAATGAAGAAGACCATCTTTTACAAACCAGAAAATACTTTATAGACAAGAAAAACTTACAGGTTTCACACGGTGAGAGGCAGAGCCAGAATTCAAGCCAAGAAAGTCTGATCCAAACCCCAAGCTCTAAACCAGGGTTCAGCAAGCTCTTTCTGTGAAGGACTTTCCAGGCCTTTGCCAAAGGTCTAAGCTCCACCAGGGTAAGCAAAAGCAACTTCAGCAAATGGGGGTGGCTCTGAGCCAACAAAACTTTATTTGTGGACACTGAAATTTGAATTTGATGCAGTTTCCACAGATCACTAAATATTCTTCTTTTGATTTTTGGAAAGAATTTTCAAATATTAAAATCATTCTTAGCTCATGAGCCGTACAAAGCAAACATTGCTGTCATTTGCCAACACTCACTCTTAACCATATTATGGCAAGAGAAGTGACACAGATTCAAGCTGTGCTACAAAGCTGTAATCATCAAGACAGTATGGTACTGGCACAAAAACAGCCACTCAGGTCAATGGAACAGAATAGAGAACCCAGAAATGGACCCGCAAACGTATGGCCAACTAATCTTGGACAAAGCAGGAAAGAATATCCAATGGAATAAAGACAGTCTCTTCAGCAAATGATGCTGGGAAAACTGGACAACGACATGTAGAAGAATGACCCTGGACCACTTTCCTACACCGTACACAAAAATAAACTCGAAATGGATGAAAGACCTAAATGTAAGACAGGAAGCCATCAAAATCCTCGAGGAGAAAGCAGGGAAAAACCTCTTTGACTTTGACCACAGCAACTTTTTACTCAACATGTCTCTGGAGGCAAGGGAAACAAAGGCAAAAATGAACTATTGGGACCTCACCAAAATAAAAAGCTTCTGCACAGCGAAGAAAACAATCAGCAAAACTAAAAGGCAACCGACGGAATGGGAGAAGATATTTGCAAATGACATGTCGGATAAAGGGTTAGTATACAAAATCTGTAAAGAACTTATCAAACTCAACACCGATAAAAACAAATAATCCAGTGAAGAAATGGGCAAAAGACATAAATAGACACTTCTCCAAGGAAGACATCCAGATGGCAAACAAACACATGAAAAAATGCTCCACATCACTCATCATCAGGGAAATACAAATCAAAACCACAATGAGATACCACCTCACATCTGTCAGAATGGCTAATATGAACAACTCAGGCAACAACAGATGTTGGCAAGGATATGGAGAAAGAGGATCTCTTTTGCATTGTTGGTGGGAATGCAAGCTGGTGCAGCCACTCTGGAAAACAGTATGGAGGTTCCTCAAAAAATTTTAAAAAGTTGGGGCGCCTGGGTGGCCCAGTCGGTTAAGTGTCCGACTTTGGCTCAAGTCATGATCTCGCAGTCTATAACTTGAAGCTCCGCATCGGGCTCTGTGCTGACAGCTCAGAGCCTGGAGCCTGCTTCAGATTCTGTGTCCCTCTCTCGCTCTGCCACTCACCTGCTCCTGCTCTGTCTCTCTCTCTCTCTCTCTCTCTTAAGAATAAATAAGACATTTAAAAAAAATTAAGTTTAAAAAAAATTAAAAATAGAACTACCTACAGCCCAGCAATTTCGCCACTAGGTATTTACAAGGGATACAGGTATGCTGTTTCAAAGGGGCACATGCACCCCCATGTTTATAGCAGCCCTATCAACAATAGCCAAAGTATGGAAAGAGCTCAAATGTCCATCAATGGATGAATGGATAAAGAAGATGTGGTATACACACGCAATGGAGTATTACTCGGCAATCAAAAAGAATGAAATCTTGCCATTTGCAACTACATGGATGAACTGGAGGGTATTATGCTAAGCGAAATTAGTCAGAGAAAGACAAATATCATATGACTTTACTCATATGAGAACTTTAAGATACAAAACAGATGAATATAAAAGAAAGGAAGCAAAAATAATATAAAAATGGGGGGGGACAAAACATAAGAGACTCTTAAATATGGAGAACAAACCGAGGGTTACTGGAGGGGTTGTGGGAGGGGGGATGGGCTAAATGGGTAAGGGGCATTAAGGAATCTACTCCTGAAATCACTGTTGCACTAGATGCTAACTAATTTGTATGTGAGTTAAAAAAATAAACTAAATGAAAAAAAAAGAAGAAGTGCCACAGGTTTCCATGATTTCTTGCAACTGTGTCCAGGAAAGGCCCAGTGTAGACAAATATAGCACGTGCTTACTCTTTGGCTTACGAGCAGTAGGACATCACACTGTCAGGAATGGCAGCCTGCATTTTGGAACTGCCCGTATGGGCCACATGGTTGGCTGTCTAGAGGATGGAAAGTCAAGTATTCATTTCAAAAAAATAATAAAATAAAATAAAATAAAATAAAATAAAATAAAATATCACATTAGAAGGAGGAGTTTGAATGTTTGAGGAAAATACTCATGCTGACGTGAGGCCAGCTGAAACGCGTGTTATGCCAAGGAAGTAAAATACAAAGAGCCAGGCATGTTTACTTTGCATCTCATAAATGATTTATGAGAACTTTAATACGGCTACTGAGTATACTTTAGGCTTGTTAGATGTTTTATTTTTTGACCAGGGAAAACTTTGTAAATGAAGACCCTGATATGTTAGCTTGGATTCCAGAGCCAAAGATATGTTTAAGTACGTCAGGGCACCTTTCTCTCTGACCAGTCCACTCCCTGCTGCCATTCTGATCTATGTACATTTCTCCATGGTCACTACAACTCTGACATGAATCACATAAAGAAAGACTCCTTGTCTACTATGAATTCCACATCTGCTTTCAAGAAAGGCAGGGAAAGCAGATCTAGGGTGGAGGTGGGGGATCAGAGCAGCGTTAGACTCAGTCACAGATGTAAGATACATTCAACCAAAGCACGAGCACAATCTTATTGTCATCTTCATATAAGTGGCTGTGAGTGTTGAACACTTTAGAAAGCCCACACAAATCCACCATGTTGAGGTTCATCCCAGGACAGCAGGTGAACACATTTGTGCCCTGCGTTCCCAGGGAGAGCAGCCTTGGGATTTGGGGAAAGAAATGAAACTATGTCTAGAGAGGTAGATATATCTTCCATCCATCATATGCCATTTTTTTCTTGGTTTCCAAGAAAGTCTATGTAAAAGAATTTTGAAGACATGTTCTGGTTGCTTTCTATTTGCTAATTTATAGAGAGAATAGTAGAAAGGAGTAGAAATGGATAGAATGTGGATAAAGAGTGTTGGTTGAGAAATAAAGGGTTGATAGGAATTCTTACGATCAGTTCCTTTCAAAAGATTTGAGGACTGAATTTGTACCAGACATTTGGACGGATGATGCAGAGACACTAGGGTTTTAAAAGCCCTTATTTTCAGGAAACTAATTATATGGAGTCAAGTAGAATAAAATATGTACAATAAACAATGATGCTTTAAATCAAGACTGGAAGGAAATACTCCTTTAATGTAAGAAAAACACAGAAGAGCAGAAAGATCAGAAGTTCTAATCTTGCTTTTTGTTTGTTGCATCTGAGATACTTACCTGAAGGCCAGAACATTGTGAGAGCCCTTCTGCTTTCCCTCTTCAGGCCCCAGAATCTGAAGATCCATGCCCCAGCTCCACCCATTATAAGGCAAATAGAAAATTGTTGGCAACTTCATCAGGAGCCAGATACAAAAGGATGTGAAGTTTGGGGAAGGGCAGGGGTTGGTACCTATGTTCCTTAGGCCAAACTGGACCACTGCCTAATTTTGTATGGCCCACAGGCTAAGAACAGTTTTCACATTGTCGAATGGGGAAAAAGATAAAAGGAATCAAATTCAAGTTTCAGTGTCTGTAAGTAAGGCTTATTGGAAGACAGACACCCCCATTCATTTACACATTGCCTCCGCTGCTTTTGGGGTGAACAGTTCAACAGAGACTCCATGGCCCACAAAGCCTAACACGTTTACATGCTGGCCCTTCACAGACAAGGTTCTCCAAGCCCTAGGTGAAGAATAAAAAGCCAAAGAACTGAGGAGGGAGAGAAAGATGGTGAGGAACCGGTCCCGGCAGCACTGTCATCTACAATTGTAAGAATCTGCGGGGGGGGGGGGGGGGGGGTTGGGGGGGTGGGAGGTGGCACCAGGAGAGCCCACAGAGAAAGCCTTGTGCCCTCAAAAAGGTCGAAGCGAGGTGGAGAGACTAGGAAACCCATGCACAAATTTATCTATGGGTTGCACTGTTGTTTAAATCCAAATTAAAGGACAGACTGAACCTTCTTTGAAATTCTACACGTGCTGGAGCAGCTGAAAGGAAGCCTACTTTGTTATAGATCGAAACTCCCCCCCAAAAGCACAATAAGTCTGTGTGTGTTTAGGAGGAAGGGGTGGATATGTGGAGACATACATATTGCAAATACCTTTTGAAAGGTCTATAGTGGGGAGTGAAACTGACATGAAGGACTGAGGTTTCACTTCTAACCATATCTATTTCAGTAGCGCTTAAGTATTGTCATAAGCATTCTAAGTAAGTGAATAAAGCAATAAAAATGGAAGAAAGCAAGAAAAAAAGAGAAGGAAAGAAAAGACAAGGCAAGGCAAGGCAAAGCAAAGCAAAGCAAAGCAAAACAAAGGAAAGAAAAAAGAAAAGATGCTCCATTAAAGAATTATAACCACGAGTTTTGTGGGTTCAAAGGTAATGACAGTCAGAGTTGACTATTCAGGAAAAGGGATATGGAAGAGGCAAATCAGGAAATGCTTTAGGAGGACTTGACATCTGTAATAAGCCTTTAAGGATCAATAAGATTTGACAGGGTGACGAGGGCATGGTCAGCCAAAGAAACATTCAAAACCAACAAGAGTAGGAGTTCTCTGGCCCCAGTGAAGAAAGGGTCTTCCCAAATGGTCTCCAAGCTTACTGATATGGGAAATATAGTTTCAAGGCTGATTTGGTTGTATGCACAGGGACACATTCCACAAAATAATCAGCTGTGAAGAAAGGCTTGGCTACTTATTAGCACAGCTTGCAGCTTATAAGAAAATAACGAAAGAAGACAAGGACGAATATTTCTATCACAGTAAGATAAATGCTGAACATACCGGGCCATCCTGAATTCCAGCCACACTTGCTCAATGCTTCACAGTAAAATGACCAAAAGTGGATCAATCCGGTTTCTGAAGTAATTAGCGGCCATGCCTTTCTCGGATGCAAATGAACTTAAAACAGAGCCAGCTTGCAGGTTTAATGGTGGTCACTTTGACCTTCCTATCAGTACAGTCTGCCAGCAATTCTCACCTGATAATAAGTGTCCTGAATTAGTATCTCTGCGGGTGGAGACTGAAAGTCTCTAGTTCTGTCACACTTCCAGGTGATATTTACGGATGAAAATGTGAGAGCCTCAATTCTAGAATGTGCACACCATTGCTCCATGGCATCTGTTGTTGATGACCCTACTAAAGACAAGTTGAAACGTTTAAAGACGTAGCTTCCAATTTGACCTTTCCAATCTAGCAGCTTCGAATTGAGGAATTTGAAACCATGTTCTTTCTGGCTCATCTGTGCTCCGTTGAGGACTTCTTAGACTTAACGTCCACATTTCTTCCGCTTCTTTCCCCAAACTTCTTCCTCCAGTTTCTGAGGGAGGTAAGAGGAATAACCCTCATAAAGCATTTAGCACGAGGCCTGATACCTAGAAAAGGTCAAAAATGTTGATTGCTTCCTGCAGTTGGATTCATCTCTTAAATCTCTTGGGTGGTTTGTCACAAGACTTCTCAGAAGAAACGGGAGAATGATCGCAGGTCCTTAAAGTGCAGCTGTAGTGAACCTCGTGGGCACTTGTGCTCCAGGCCATTGGCTGAAGACAGGGCACTCAATGGTGCTGACTTTCAGTGGCTCTTTGCCCATTTCCAGGCAGTCAGCCTGGAGCTGCTCTCTGGAGCATCGGTTCTCAGCCTTTGCTCAACTGTGGAACCCCGGACTCTGACAGAACCTGACCCCAAGGGTAGCTCCGGAGCAGTGCCAAGTCCCTGTGGTCGAAGCAGGGGTGTGAGCGCCCGGAGTCTGCCCTCACCCCCCCCGCCCCAGGACCAGCTTCCCCACTAGGGGTCCATTTGGAAGCCAACCTTAAGTCTCAGAGTCTCTCAGAGTCTCTCAGAGTCTGCGATGGAATAAATTCGGTGTGAATGTTATAAAAGGGTCAAGAAAAGATTCTTGATCACTGGAAAGAGCAGAGTCCTGCAGTGAAGGCAAAAACCACTCTGAAACACTGCTTCTGTTATAAAATGAATGTTTAAATAAAGCTAACCTGCCCAGAAACGTGACAGCTTTGCGAAGAGTTCCTGCTAATTCCACGGCCCTAACGCAGTGCCATTACCTACTTGGTACTTTTGGAAAGTTGGTAAGTGGAGAGACAACAGGGGTGGAATCATACAATGTTCAATAAGGCCCTGGGCATAGTGACACAGCAGAGTTACACTACGGGGTCGACTCGGAGCTGCTTTGCCATACAATGTGAAGAACTGGACCTTTCTCCCAAACCACGGGACCTGAGGTTCTGGCTCTTCCTCTCCAGGTGGAGCCAGGGCCCTGGGGGGAGAACAGAGGGGTAAGAAAAGCTGAGGGATGGAGAGAAGAAGAAGAGGGAGAACACAGAAAGCCCACACAGAGAAGGAAACCTCAAGAGGCCCATCAGAGGGGGGACTCAGCCGGGGATCAGGGCATATTCGTTATCAGCTCATTGCAAGGCCTGCTTTCCAGCGAAGAAGCGTGCTTTCATACTTGCTCATACTCCCAGCACATGACTGAGAGGCTACATGACCACACTGCAGTTAGCAGCCCCTGAGGACGTTTGGGATGAAGCCTGAATTGCTGAACGTGACTGACGAGGCTCCTGTTGACTTCTCCAGACATGTCCCTCACCTCCCACCCCTTCCCCGCCCTCACCACCCTCCTAGTCACTCCCCACAGCCACACTGTCTTCTCCAGGCACACTTCGTTCCCTTCTTCAATTGATTTACCCAAGTGTCGATTGAGCACCTGCTACGTGTCATGTACATAGACTCTGTGCTAAATACCAAGGAGTCCCCAAATGTCCACCTAGAATCATCTGTTCTCTGTCCCTTCACTCCTGCTGTCGCACTCCCCCCCTGCCTGGACACTCCTTTCCCCTCTGCTGACCACCTCCTGCACCTCCTTCAGATGGAAGCATCCAGAGGCTTTCCTTCACCCTCCTACCCTCCCTGAGCAAGCTGGCTCTTCATCCGTGTGCTCCCACAGCACGCACCCCCTCTCCTCATCTTTGTCACACCCCCATGACACATCATTGCCAGACCCCATGGTCTTTGTCACCTTTACATGCCACATCATTGCCGGGCCAGCTGCCAGTCCCTCTGGGCTATGGCAGGGCGGGTCGGGGAACAGCATTGTGCCTGTGGTCCGGCCTTCACAGGGGATGTTACCTGAGAAATTAAGCCCTACAGAAAAAGAGTCCACGTGTTCTCAATCCTCCCAGGGAGGACACGTTGCATAGGAAACGAGCTCATTCCCGAGCCACTGCGGACACCCCGGACATCCACGCTCAGTTCTCTCAGGGAACCCCCCGGGAGGGCCCACTGTCCATCCAAGCACAGAGCCCACAGCATCTCTCAACAAATGTTCATTCAACTATAAGCGAGCGAGGTGTCCAGGTGTGGGGACAAGGGGAAGAATTCACTGTGTTCTCAGTCGCCTCTAAGTAAGGTCAATATCAACAATATCCCTTGCCCGCCTCTTGGACTAAATCTCGCAGGGAAGATCAGAGCTAGTCTGAAGAAGCCGGAGAAACCGTAAGATCCGCGACTCTTTCAGCACCAGAGGAGCATTGTTCCCGTGGGTTCCAAGGCGGAGAACGACTTCTCACCTTGCCTTCCTTCACTGTCAGCCTTTACTCCTTTACTCGCTGGCTGCTTTTATTACATTCCCTTGCAGGTGCCTCTGTTTCTAATTAGAGCCCGGGGCCTGACCCCCTGAGAGCTGATAACAATTTTGCCCCGAGACATACCTGACCGGCTAACTGGAAAAGGCAGGTTAATGGTGTCTGCGCGGAAGGTATATTATTAGCAGTGAGTCTGTGAAGCAAATTCCCCGTGACTCTAATCTTCGGAATGCTGACTCCTGAGGTCAGTAATTGGGCCCCGCAGAATTCACCAGAGCAGCAGGCCTCAGCCTGTCTTCAGACCTCTTTGAAATTCAGTTCCTGAGGTCAGGGAAATAATTGCTTCATTTGAAGGGGGTGAAAAGAGACGAAGGGAGAAGAAACAGCCTTCGTTAATTCTTCAGTTTATCAATGCACCATGTTCTCAATATCCCGGTCTAATTAAAATAACACAGGCTGCTTGAGAAACTCAATCATCTCCACGGTGATGCTTGTCAGTTTGATCCTCCTGCCCACTCAGAGATGCCTAATGGCAGATAAGCCTGGCGTCTGGGACTCCCTCACTTAGTCATTAATTCAGCAACCAGGGTGCCACGATGCTCATTAACGTCCTTTGCCCCTGCTCTATTAAAACCTTTCATTAGCGGGGAGGATATTTTAATGTCACTGCTTTGCAACTTTCCAAAGAAAAATGCCAATGTAATCAACTTGAACTCTTGACCACCACGCCTAACGCAAATCTGCCTTCTTCTCAACCAGCCTGACTCTGGGCTCGGTTCACATTCCAGATACACTGACCATGATAATCTGGGCACCTGGTACTGCCTCGCCCGGAAGTGCTTGAACCTGGAATCATTCAGAGGATCTCTCTGAAGTTTGGCCCCTGGTGTTGCGACCCTGGCCACCTGAGAAAAAAGTTCCAGGCAAGATCCAGAGATCCACTTTTTCAGTTCATGATAAAAGAAAGAGGGGTGAAGAGGAATGGGGTGGGGGGGGGTTGTTGTTCTTTTGACTAAATCCCCATAACTCCCATGGGTCAGACTTAACTCCAGCTCACAATCAAGAGAAAACTGGGCACAAAAGAGATGTGAAAGGAATAGACCAAAATTTACACTCCAGGCAAGAAAGGAGTCGGGGGAATCAGCAGCAAGTTCCTTGGCCAAGTGAGGCACCCACGCTGACAGAGATCCCAACACGTATCCAGTCCGGCCCGGCATCTGTATCGAGGACCCACCGCAGACGTGAGGAGGCAACCATTGGCCTGCTTACTGTGGAGACCTGAGGCATGGATCTCTAATCCCCATGGCCTTGGGGCTTTGGGTCTGGTCCTTCAATACCCACATGAGCCTCCGCATCTGATTTGGCACCTGGGCTCAGGACTCTTCCTCTCCCCACACCATTACTGCGAGAGCCAGGGCCAAACTGGCCCCTGGGCCTCAGTTTCCTTCCAGTATCCGACCCAGAATCTGCCAGCTTGGCCACTGAAATGGCCCCTTTGACCTGTCTTGTTGACAAGCTGTTAGCCTTGGCGAGGGCATACGATCTCGACAGCTTTCAGAGGCAGTCAGCACTCCTAAGTGGTGGGGGTGACATGACATGATGACAAGACAGGGTAGTGGGTATAAACCAACTCCACTTGAAACAAGAAAATGTTTTAAAAACCAGATTACCGTTTCCCTCCCTGTGCCCTAAAAGGCCAACATTTTACATGGGATTATAATAATTGTAAAAACCCTTTAAAAGTTTCCCCTTCTGGTAATTGCAACGCAGATGCAAATATTCCTTTCGCTTCTCAGGCCACAGCAGAAAAGCACTAGAAAGGAAATATATCAAAGCTCAGAGGCTGGAATTTTAAAAATGAGATTCCGATGTGTCTATAAATCTGACAGAAAGATGCAAAGAGACCCTTCAAGCCGGCGTGGGCAAAACATGCCTGGAATCTGGTCTGTGACCTCACCTGGCCACTTGCTTCATTAAATCTGCTGCTTTGGGGCACGCACAGGTCTGGGGTCAGCTGGGATGTTTTCGTCCCACGTACACCACGCAATATTGTTTGCTCGCCTTGGGGCTGCCCAGCGTCCTGCCTCCTGCTCAAGTGTCGTGACTCGGCCAAACTCAAGAGGCAGGAAACTGAGCTGGACGGATCACTGGTTCGATCTCCGGTGACAAATCCCTTGTTGTGACGTCTTTCAGAGACAGGAGATTGCCCAGGGGTGGGGGAGGCAGGGAGGAGGCTGAAGCGGGAAAAGTGCAGGAGATGAGTCTTCACCAAGATGGCTCCTGCTCCCCCAAACCACCTGCACGTGGGCACATCTGTCCTGCTTTCGATGCTACCTCATGCATATCCATCCAGACAGAAGGTGGAAAAAAGTGCCCGGGAGTGAAGCCCAGGGAGAGACCCTGAAAGAAATTTGCAGGTGTTCAGGAGCCAAATAATTCTAGGCTCAATGCTCTCATTCCCAAGATCAGGCAAGA
The DNA here is from genome assembly GCF_027475565.1 of Acinonyx jubatus. Taxonomy (NCBI): domain Eukaryota; kingdom Metazoa; phylum Chordata; class Mammalia; order Carnivora; family Felidae; genus Acinonyx; species Acinonyx jubatus. The sequence goes on from NC_069391.1 coordinate 66,141,492, forward strand.
GACTTAGCCTTCTGTGTCTTCGTTTTCACATCAGTGAAATGGGGATACTAACACTCATGCGTCACGGTTGTCAAGAGGAATGAATTCAATAACATACGCAAAACACCTCTCATAGACAACTGATCCTTTATTAATAAATGCCGGATCCTTTCGCTTTCCTTTTCCAGATTATCTGCTACAGGTTTGCCAATTTAGTAGGGCAAGTAAAGGGAAGACCTGAGAAACATAATTCTGTTCTCTTAACAAGGGGGGAGGAGCGCTTGGGTGGCGCAGTCGGTTAAGCGTCCGACTTCAGCCAGGTCACGATCTCGCGGTCCGGGAGTTCGAGCCCCGCGTCAGGCTCTGGGCTGATGGCTCAGAGCCTGGAGCCTGTTTCCGATTCTGTGTCACCCTCTCTCTCTGCCCCGCCCCCGTTCATGCTCTGTCTCTCTCTGTCCCAAAAATAAATAAACGTTGAAAAAAAAAAAAAAAAAAACAAGGGGGGAAACACAGACAAGATGAAATCAAGGCTCTTGAACCTGAGAATCATTCCCAGCGAGAAGAGATATTTGTGATGAGAAGATTCATGAGGCACCAGCCCTTTTACTTTAAAAACCATTAGATACTTTTCCAACCCAGTCATCCAGATGAGTGACTGACATGATCACAGTCTGTTGGATTCATTTTCCCAAAAGGCCAGCTAGTCATGGAAGTACCATATGGATGACCTTGTTCAACGGGTGTATTTGCTTAGCAGTCTAGCCCACGTGCTTACCCTACTCGGGTCCTAGGAATTCCCTTTCCTGGCTCCTACTTTGCCACCATGTCTCAAAGTCCAGCTCTCCTACTTTCTTTCTGGAGTGCAGACTTTTGCCAGGAGGACCTGAGAGAAGGCAGAGAGAGAAAGAGAGAGAGAGAGAGAGCCCTCCTCCTATGGCCCAGCGCACCATCCCATGACAAAGAGCAATTTCTCCCAAGGGGATTGACATTGAGAACCCCCATTCCCTTACTGCTTGCTCCTTTGCAAATCAATGACACCTAGTGATTGCTGATAATATTTGTTCAACTTCAATATGTAAAGGAACGGTCATATTTACATACAGCTACATGTAGACCAGTTTGTTGTTATAGATCCTTCTGCTGCACAAAGTGAAGGGTGCACGCCTTAACTCCATAAGCTTCCAGAAGTCCTCACCATATCAGGTCTGAGTCTTTTGGAACACAATCACTCCACAAAAAACACCCACAACTTTATAAGAACAGACAACAGTTTGTAACACACACACACACACACACACACACACACACTCACCAATTCTCCCAAAGATACCCAGCTAAAATATAAAATATGCAATAGATGTTGCCCAAAATGAAACAAATATGATTAAAACCTCATTCTGGTTATTCCCAAGTCTTTTGCAACAGTGGTTGGGTATTTGCTTATTGACTCATTGCTTATTTACTCATTCATTCAACAGATGCTATTTAGAGACAGGCACTGTTCTACAAAACAGGGACATGGCCTGTCCTCACAGAGTTTAAAATTAATAGTTCATTGTGATCCTTTCCCAGAACTAAATGCATGTGTATATGTATGCATACATTTAAAGAAAACAAAAAAGCAAGCTTGTTTCAAAGACTTGAATCAAAGTCTTAGATTCTGTTCACGTAATTCTTTTTCCATGTATGCCCATTTAGGCTTAAAAAAACACATGAGGGACTGGGCACTGGATATATATTGCCTTATCCGGCACTTGCCCATTCTTCTAACACTGCTTCCTCTTCTGTGTCCTCACAGACCACCCATTTAATGACCGATTGCATTCTTAGCCAGAATTTACCTTTTTTATTTTAAAATAAATATGTTCACCATGTCTAATCTAATGCACTTCCCAGCTTCACAGAATATGTCTGTATCTGTATATTAAAATGTTCATAAGAGCAGGGCTCCTGGATGGCTCAGTTGGTTAAGTGTCTGACTTCGGCTCAGGTCATAAACTCGTGGTTTGCAGGTTTGAGCCCTGCATCTGGCCCTGTGCTGACAGCTCAGAGCCTGGAGCCTGCTTCAGATGCTGTGTCTCCCTCCCTCTCTGCCCCACCCCCGCGCACGCTCTGTCTCTGTCTCTCAAAAATGAATAAACATTTAGGAAAATTAAAATGTTCCTAAGAGCGATTATAATTGCAAGTATAATGTTTTCTGGCATGCCAGGTCACAGTCTCCCTCCACCAGTGAATGTGCCCAAGGATGTAGGTGCTAACATTCTGCTGAGTCTTTATTTAGTTTTGATTTAGTGACCATCACTGTGCTGAGATCGCCATACTCACTTTCCTCTTTACTTCCCATAGTAGCCCCAAAAAGTAATTTATTGACAGATGAAGATGCTGGGGCTCCCTGAGTAGCCCTCCACCCAGTGAGTTGATCGCAGAGCCAAAAGTTAACCTCCAGATTGAATATTGAGAACTATTGCCCCAGGAGAGAGCCTGGGGGAGGAGAAAACATGGGCCTTTGAACTATAGTCATGTCTAGATTTTTAGAGGTCTTTCCAAGACATGTCAGGGGTTTTCCTGGGTTTTCTTTTCAGATAAATGCTCCAGTGTTGACTCCTCTGTGTCTAAGCTGGCTCAAATGAAAGTATATTTATTTCCGTGGGAATGGTAGAACATGGGATGGGGGAGATTCTTTCTCTGCACAGCTGTCTCTAATCTCAGAAGGTCAAATCTCCAAAGCTGATAGACCATCATTCAAGTTGGTGGGTCCACCAGAAAGACCTAAGCTCTCTCGTGATCGCTGGGATTTGGTACCAGCACAAAGAACCTTTTAGAACCTTTTGCATAACAGAACCTTTCAGTGGGTTAAAAAGAGAAACTGAGCTTATATCCTCTTCTTGCTGCCATGGTTCAAGAGCAGAACTTTGAAGATTCCTTGTCTGAAACAGTCCTCATGGTGGTCCTTTAAGCAAAGCCATCCAGTTGGTGCTCAAAACAAACTCTGCAAATATCTTGCATCCTAGGTTGAGTATTAAAATATAAATTATTTGGAAATTACAACCAATTACAGATTCATAGCATCGTCTTGTGTGACGGGCAGATGATATTTGGTAACAAAATATATCCCTATTTCTGGAAATAAAAATCCTGTCAGGAATACTAATTTTTTTTTTTAATAAATGTTTATTCATTTTTGAGAGAGAGAGATGCATGAGCGAGGTAGGGGCAGAGGAAGAGAAGTATAGAGGATCCAAAATGGGCTCTGTGCTGACAACAGCAATCCTGATATGGGACTTGAACTCACAAATCGTGAGATCATGACTTGAGCTGAAATTGGACACTCAACTGACTGAGCCACCCAGATGCCCCAGGAATACTAACTTTTTCACAAACTTTTTCTGTCCCAAAATGCCTGAGGGATAAGACACACTCCCTCAGTCACAGCAGCCATCTCTAGGCATGATTTAGGATTGAGTAAGGAATTTGGTGTCCCGTATAGGGGTTACAGGCTCTACAATATCACAGTCTGTCAGGGAGAGAATGTACTTTACAAAGCCCCACAGGCGATTAGAACGTGCCCATTCGTCTTGCCCAACACTTCTCTCCTCCTATCTTTGTATAAAGATATAAAGTGAAAATACTCTCCCCAAAACAACCAAACACCAAGAGGCTACTGAGGCGTCTATAACTTATAACAGATACTTAAAATAATCATTTACTCAGCTAAGCTATGTTTACTGGGAAGGGCCACAAAAAAACCCTAACATTAATCCATTAAAGAATATAATATGATACATCCTAGTACCTTTGGACAGTAATTATTATGGTCCTACACATGCTACCAAACTTGAAAATAAATTTACTATTTGCTTTTTAGTGATTGCAGCTTATATTTACAAAGCCAGATTAGCAGCCTTTACTAAGAATATATACATTCTCCAGGGAACCTGGGTGGCTCAGTCAGTTAAGCGTCTGACTTTGGCTCAGGTCATGATCTCATGGGGCTTGAGCCCCGTGTTGGACTCTGTGATGACAGCTCAGGGCCTGGAGCCTGCTTCGATTCTGTGTCTCCCTCTCTCTTTGTGCCTTCCCCACTTGTGCTCCCTCTCAAAAATAAATAATAAATGTTTAAAAATTTTTTGAAGAATATATACATTCTCCTTTTCACTAGTACTTTAAAGATTTTCCCTTACATGAATTCTCTATCATTTAACCAAATTTTCATGTAAAACTATTAGAGAAAAATGAAATATTTTACTCACACTATTTTCTTAAATAATCCCTAAACATAATAAACATAAATGGCCTAGATTTTTTTTAGATGCTTTAGAATCTGAACATAAAATAAGCCATCTGTTGTTTAATGACTTTCATTTAAAGAACTTGCAAATAGGGGCACCTAGGTGGCTCAGTTGGTTAAGCATCCAACTCTTGATCTTGACTCAGGTCATGATCTTACAGTTCGTGAGTTCCAGCCCCACATCAGGCTCTGTACTGACAGCACAGATCCTGCTTGGAATACTCTCTTCTTGTCTGTTCCTAGCCCACTCATTCTCTCTCTCTCTCTCTCTCTCTCTCTCTCTCTCTCTCTCTCAATAAGTAAATAAACTTTTTTTAAAAAAGAACTTACAAATAGATTTATTCTGTTATTACCCTCCCATCATTCCCATTTGGAAAAATAAAAGCAAGGAAGTTTTCTTTGAAATAAAATACTAATCTTTGCTGCATTCATTGCTGCTAAGAATACAACACATAGTCAGCCAAACTTCCTGGGATGTGAACAGGTGGATTTAAGTCAAGTAAGTAATCAAATTAGCAGAGTTTTCCCAAAGTGAAAGTATGACTTATAACTTTCATTTCTGAAGAGACTTACTTGCTGTTTTCATCTTAAGTCTTCAGCCATTACTAGAAGAGAAGTTAAAGGAGTCTGCAGGAGAATTTCCATTCTAGGCCAAGCAGCACAGCTTTGGGCTCGTCTCATTGTCAGTGTGCTTGAAGTTGCACAACCAGGGGTTAAGCATGGGATCCACTCATGTGTTTGTCATTGTGAGGAAAACTGGTCCCATATGCCCACACGCACTCGCACACACCTCATTTCATGTCTGGACTTCAGACATGTGCAACAGCACATAGTGATGTCAAGGAAATGGCAACCTGTTCCTGCTTAAACCCACTTACAAGAGAAAACTGCATTCAGATGACCTATTCAAAAGGTGCTTTAACTTTATTCCAAGTGGCCGGCAGGAGAGCTTGCTTGAAATGAGCTGATTTTTACCTTTTTAAAGAATTTGAGTTATCAATATTTTTAATTATAAGATTCATTTTGATCAAGTGTCCAAATCAATCTCCAAGGAGTTTTCCTTGCTTTTTCCTAGGTTTACAAATAGCATGTGTCCAGGGCACCTGAGTGGCTCAGTCAGTTAAGCATCCGACTCTTGGTTTCAGCTCTGGTCATGTTCTCACAGCTCTTGGGTTCCAGCCCCACATTGGGCTCTGCAGCTGGCAGTACGGAGCCTGCTTGGGATTCTGTCTCTCCCTCTCTCTCTACCCCTCCCCTGCTTGTGCTGTCTCTGTCTTCTCAAAATAAATAATTAAACTTAAAAAAAAAAGTTACCTTAAAAAAAAATCATGTGTCCAATAGGGCAAAAGCATCAAGTTGAAATCACAGTTGACCTTCAGGCATGAGAACTGGGAGGGTGTTGGGAGCTAAGAATGCCATTCAGTAGAAAGAGAAAGGGATTCTGATGTAAGTGGTGGAAGTCATATAACAATTTGGGATATGGGTTCTTACACACACACACACACACACACACACACACACACACACCTGCTTCAGCAAAGCTGCCACAGGATTTCTCCTAGGGCATTTTCATTCCCATAGCCCTAACACTAGGCCAAGTTATGTGAACTGATCCATTTCATCTACTTTGAGCCAGTGTATCTGATTCACACAGGTTCACAAGGTTTTGCCAACTTTCCGTGGTATTAAAGAGTCTGTTGCCCTACAATGATTGAATATCTTAGTCCTCTGAACTCACCAGCATCTTGGAGGGCACTGAGAGCCTTTGCCTTCAGTCCACCCCAAACTACCCCAACCCTGCCATCAACAGACACATGTTCTGTCAGTGTCCGCAGTGAATTATTGGGGAGAACTGGGGACACTCCATTGTTCAATGTCACCGTACAGCAATCCTAACTTGAGGTCCCCAGGCTGTCACCTTTTCCACGTTTACTTACGGCTCTATGACCACAAGAAGTATATAGTGCTAAAAAAAAAAAAAAAAAAAAAAAAAGCCAGGCTGCATACACACTGAGACCGTTCTCACATCCCAAAAGGCCTGTGGCAGAGTCAGCAACAGACCAAAAGATACATAAGGGTAAAGCCATTTTTCTTCCCCAGGTCCCCTTTCTGTTAATGAAATTGGAAGCACACTTGCTGGTTCAGGGGGAAGAGGTGGCAATTATCCCATCCACCTGGGTCCTAAATCTGCTACCTCGGTGATGACCCCTTGATGACTCCATGGACACAATTTCCCATCTCTCAAATTTTGCCTCTTCCCGTAGACCTTGTGTGGATGAAGGCTGAACTCGGGAAACAGTTTCTGATTCCAAGAACGCAATGTTCTCTCTCACACTGTTTCCAAGACAAGGGAGCAATGCCAGTTATGAATCTGAGCACACGGATCCAACAATCCTCTTGAAAAAAAGACAAAAATACCAATTTTCAGTCCAGCAAAAAACGCATGCCTTCAGTTCAAGTGATTGATGAAAATGCATTCCTGTTCGACACAGAACGAAAGAAACACATTTTTAAAGATGAAGTACCCTGGAATCCCTGCTAGCAGCGTATCTTCAGCTACTCCTGTCACAAAACTGCCATTGTAAAGCTAGTATTAATCAGTTAATTAATATATTATTGTTAATCACGTTCAGCATGTCTAAGAGGCTCTTCAAAGACACAACTTAACTATTCACGCACCATCTCACTACTTTTCTCCGCTAAAATTAAATACCAAGACGGCAATGGTAAAACTTAAGCATCCTAATTAGATGCCACAAAAGACCTGTGCCATTCGGCCAGAACTCATCCCAATTCTTTTCATACATAAATACAATTTAATTTTGGGTGTCTGGTTTTAATTGTATTTTTCCCCTTAAAAAATTTTAACTGAGTAATAGGACATTGACAAATTAAACATGTTTTTCTCACCTCTAGACTGATCTGATAAAGGGGAGCAGAGGAGCATACACCTGGGTCACAGGTGGGAGGAAGTGTGGCAAACGCACTATGGGACAGCTAGGGTGGAATATCGCTGGCCATGAGACTTTAGACCAGTTACTAAATGTCTCTGTTATTTGGTTTCCTCGTCCAAAAGTGGAAAGAATAATAGTAGGATCTCTTTCATAGAATTTTTGTGAGGATTTAAGAAATTAATATGTGCCGGGAGCCTGGGTGGCTCATTTGGTTAAGCGTCGGACTTCGTCTCAGGTCATGACCTCGCGGTCCGTGAGTTCGAGCCCCGCGCCAGGCTCTGAGCTGACAGCTCAGAGCCTGGAGCCTGCTTCGGATTCTCTGTCTCCCTCTCTCTGCCCCTCCCTCGCTCATGCTCTGTCTCTCTCGGTCTCTCAGAAATGGATAAACATTTTTAAAAATGTTAATAAAAAAAGAAATTAATATGTGCGAAGTTCTTAGAACAGGAAACACATAGTGAGCACAGATTAAATATTAGTGGCTCTTATAACTTAACGGAATTTTCAGCCACTCGCTGGACTTTTTTCTTTTGACTGCACCTCAAAATCGATTCATCTAGAAAGGTAGTGCTCTTCTCTTCAGAGCAGCTCCTCCTCCCAGCTTCCTTGGAAATAAAACCCCCAGGCAGTGGTGCCACTATCTGATAACTACAGAGGTGCCACCAACATATTTGATTCCTCCTGCTCCTGCTCTCTCCAGCCATCCACACAGTCACCTTGTCACTTCCCTCTCCATTCCAGCTGTGATATTGTGATCCAAGGTCTTTGTCCCTGGTTCCCTGGTTCCTGGCACAAAGCTCTTAAAACCCTTAGAATTACCTGAGGAATGGGGCAAGAGGAGCATCTTTTGTTATTCATACTTAGCCTCTTTCAGTCATACCTGAGTTTATGCTAAGGAGCTGATTCTTGGAAGATGGGGGCAGAGCAGGGGGAGTGTTGCCAGGTAAGTAATGCTTGTGAAAAGTGGGCTAGAACTTTAGTCCCACCGCCCCCAGCCTCTGGGGAGGGGGAAAGAACCGGGGATTGCGTTACTCATCAATGGTCAAGGACTTAATCAACCATGTTTATGCAACAGAACCTCCATAAAAACCCAGACGAAGGAATTTAGAGAGCTTCCGAGTTGGTGAATGGACCCATGTGCTAGGAGGGTCGTGCATGCCCGGGACAGAAATTCCCACATTGGGGATGCCCTCACCTCGCGTCCACATACATCATCCTACTCGGAACGGGCTGCTCACTGGCCCCTGTGCCATGTGGCAAGAAGCAGAGCCTCACTCAACGTTGCCCCAGTTGATGGGGGCCTGCATCCAGGAACAGTGAGGCCAGGACATCATTCATCTCAGCCGTCAATGCTGCCCCTCCCTCCTGGGAAGGAGAAAATACAACACTGAGGATACACTTCCACTAAAAAATCACTTGTGGCTTACCTGAAATTCAAATTAAACTGGGTGTCCTCTTTAATTTTGTCGTTCTTACCGTTTCGTTTCTCCGTTTGCTAAATCTCGCAGTCCTACGTCACACACACCATGGAGGACATCAAGGGTCCTCCGTTTACAGTGGGAGCCAGCTTGTCCCAAAAGGGGATCACCATGTCCAATGCCTCTAGGGTTGGGGGGCGGGGGGTAGTAATGTGAACATATGCAGCAGGGCCTCTGTAGGATGATATATGACAACTGGTCTCGTGTGTTGAGAGATCGCCCCAGCGAGCAGTGGAAACTGTTTTAAACTGATGTGCACTGTACATACTCCAACCAACCCAAGTAGCTGCTACTCACTTCCATCTACGATTGCCATAGATATGGTAGAAATACTCAAAAAATTCCCAAATGTTTGAAAGGTTTCGATTTGAAAACTTGATATTTCAGTGTTAACAACGAATTTAATAACAAAGCATTGTACTGGCAACCCTGTGTAGATGGACAGAATAAAAAAATTTTTTTTTAAAAAGGTGTAATGTCCACACCAGCTGGCCTGCAGGCCACCTCTGCCCTATAGCAATTCTAGAGCTCAGTCTTCAATCAGGAAGAGGCATCCATTGCCCCAGCCAAGGTCCGCCATGACAGTGGTTCAGCTGCAAGTCTGCTCTTGGCCAGTGGACTCCTTTGGTACATCTGGTTTGAACTCTCTAAAAGAAGGGACTGGCCTGGGTTGGCTAGTCACCCTGCAGCATATAGCACTCTACCTGGTCACTGGCCCGCCTAGAGAGGGGAACTCTCTAGTTTAACCAGCTGTACTCTGGGAGGACAATTACAAGGTCCAGACCCTTCACATTCCTCTTGCCCTGTGCACACCAGTCACACCTGCCTTCTTTCAGTTTCTCTTTCTGCTCCTGTCCTACCACAGAGCTCCCTTACATACCTTCTCTGTGGTCATGCCTCCTCGCCCTTCTCCCCAAATCAACGCTTTCACACACTTTCGATCTCTTCCTTGGGGAATCCTTCCCTGGCCTCTCTGAATAGGTCAAAGACCCCCCCCATACAGCCCTATGCCACCCGGCCCTCGGTGAAGGTATTCAAAGCATTTATTTACTGGAAATGTGCAGACGTCAGCCCAAAGAACACAGAATGGACTCTGGAACAAGAAACTGGAAGCTTCCTGCTGTGCCGGGAATTGACTGCTGAGTGCTAAGTCATGGTGGGGAGCCGTCCTGGAGGTGCTGGAGACAGATCTGAGGGGTCTAGGCCACAGGGGAGGGGCCACTCAAGGGGCTCAAGGCAGCAGCTATACTGCTGTTTTAATGATCTATTGTTGTGTAACAAACCTCCCCAAAACTTAATAACTCACCATAACCATTTATTCTTCTTTTGCAATGTGCGCTGGTTTCCTCTGGGTGGTTTTCCTGCTCCACGTGGTGTCCACTGGGAGAAGAATGCCCCGAGAGGAGATGGCCTTCTTCAGTCACGTCTGACGTCTCAGCTGGGAAGGCTGAAGAGCTGGGACCCGGCTGAACATCCCTCTCTCCGTGTGGCCTCTCCCCGCTGCTGGCTTGGCCTCCTCACAGCACTGTGGTCTCGGGATATTGGGCTCTGTCTGCGGCAGATGACTTGGGAAGGGAAGTCGTGGAAGGCCATCAGTTCTCTTAGGGTGTTGGCCCCAAACTGTCTCACACAGATCCCTTCACAGTGTTCTCGGGCTCAAAGCAAGTTCCAAGGCCAGCCCCATTCAAGGCAGGGACAAGGCTTCATCTTCTGACGGGTGAGAAGGCCTTTGTGTCAGCAGAGGGAAGGGCAGGATGGGGGCCATCTGAGGAGGATGTCACGTGGACGCCTTTAAATACCTTCACACTGACCCAGCAGCGTATTTGCATAGTGGCTGAACATAGAAGTCAGGTCTGTGCCTTTTATTCAGGTGAGTGTGGCAAGTTTACGTTTGTTTGTGATTTATTCGATGCGAGTCTCCGAGATGGCCGCAACGGTGACTGTGTTTGCTCTGCCTTCAGGCGCAATGTCTGTCACACTGCAGAATTTGCTACGTGTCTGTTGAATGAACGAACTAATGAATGAATGAATGAATGAACGAGTATCCCCTTTAAGAAACAGCCACCACGATCATCACCGAACCGCTTCGGTGACCGAAACACTTCAACCTTTGCGTGGTGGAAATTTGATGAAGGTTTTTTAAGGGGGCTGGAAACAGAAAGTTCAGTGTCAGAGTTCGCCCAGGCAGAAGAACTAGCTTTGCTTAAAGGCACTAAAATGCGTCTTTTGGAACTGATACCAGGTGTCTGTGGGAGGCAGGAGGGAAAAAAACTGAAAGGAGAAAGAAAGATTTAATACAATAGGTTTCTCCCTCCCCTGTCTTAGGGATGTTTCTTTGCACCAGGCAAAGATCCCCTACCGCTGATAAGGCCATCAATAAGGGGAGCCACCCACCACGAGGGTTTGATGAGCCACCTCCCAGGAAGGCTCTCCCTAGGCAAGAACGAATGCCTTCTTCCAGTTTCGAATGCGTAGCTTGAGGTAAAGGTTTTATTTGGGCAGCAGCCTGGAGTAAAGAAAAAAACAGGAGTCAGAAAAACTGGGTTCCCGGCCAGCTTGGCCACACTCTAAAGAAGAATCCTTCGCCGGCGGAGGGCTCAGCTACCCCAGATCTCAACCCCTCTTGACCAGTTTCATTAAGTCGCGCTGTGCCCCTGACAGGATGTGACAATCCCACCCTTCCAAACTCCTCATGCCCATCAGTAATGTCCATCTGCCTGCTGGTCCAGCCGTGACCATCTGGAATGCATCAGTATTGGCCCCTGCACATCTGCTACATCTCCTTGCTCACCAGACATCGTAGCACTTCCTCCGGGACCTCGTGCCTCCTGTCTCCATTCTGCTCCCAAGTCCGGGTCCTCCTGGAAACCAGCTTTGGTGTGGTTCCTCCGATCCAAACCAATCCCTGGTTCTAGACCGTCCTCAGTTCACCACTCCTGGTGATTTCTGACTCTCCGGACGTTATGCCAGCAGACCCTGGTGGTTGCCTACGTGGAAGGCAGAGGTAGACTTACCATTTACCACGAAGCCGTTGAAGCTTAAGCTCCCAGGTCACTCACTTGGCTGGGCTCCTTTCCAAAGCCAGGAAAAAGGAAGCTCTCGCCTTAAGGTTACCTGTGTGAGTAAGATTGTTTACCACCGTGAAGTATAACCACCTCCGTTTTCTACCCCAGTTTTCTTCACTCACATCTCCTCTCGTGCTAAATGGTAGCAGAGTGCCAATAGACGGTTTAGGGTGTACTGGTGGGTTAGTTGGGTTGAGGATACACTTAGATTGTGTTTACTAGAACAGGTTGACGTGGCTCCCTTCAAGGTAAATGGGCACTGGTTAAAAGAAAATAGTGAGGTTTGGGAACCATTTGGATTACACCCAGCATATATTTTTTAAAGCAGCAATATATTAAGAAGAAAAGATAGACTGAGGATAAAAGTAATGAAGAGCCTCTGGGGATTATTTGCTAATGTGATTAATAGTTCAAATCATGCGGACGCACTGGAAACAATCTTACTTTCTTAATAATTTGGCACGAAAGACTAACAACAAATTTAGCACAAAACTCATAACACGCATTACAATGAGGACATTGAAAATGAACTCTTTTACGAGTAGCATGAATGGAAAGAGTGTTTGAGATTCGCCAACACACAAGACAACTTGAAATACCTGGAGATCTTACAATTCATTTATAAAAGAAACCAGGGGGGTGGTTTTGTCAAAGTTGGCAGTAACCTTACATCTTTACATAACATTACCAATAAGCAAGTTGTCAGGCTGAAACTTTTTTAAACTACTGATTTAAAAAACGCCTTGATCCCCCATGGTGAGAAAAGACTGAATGGTCTTTCTATCGTTGCTAAAAAAAATTATGCAGAAATTCACTGTCAGGTGAGGAGGATTTCGAATAAAATGTTTCAGAGGGATGTGCCAGGCAGTTACTTAAAATGTTACCATTTTTTTAGTTTTTTTTATTTATAGACAGAGTACAAGTGGGAGAGAGGGGAAGAGAGAAAGAGAGAGAGAGAGAGAAAGAGAGAGAGAGAGAGAGAGAGAGAGAGAGAGAGAGAATGCCAAGTAGGCAGGCAGTTACTTAAAATGTTACCATTTTTTTAGTTTTTTTTATTTATAGACAGAGTACAAGTGGGAGAGAGGGGAAGAGAGAAAGAGAGAGAGAGAGAGAGAGAGAGAGAGAGAGAGAGAGAGAGAATCCCAAGTAGGCTCCACACTTAGCATGGAGCCACACAGGGCTCAACCCCACAACCCTGAGATCATGACCTGAGCCGAAATCAAGAGTCGAGATGTTCAACGAACTGAACCACCCAGGCACCCAAGAATGTTGTGAAGTTTATTTTTTATTCTTAATTTCATTTTCAGAATTGTGTATGCCTTTTCTTAAAGAGAGATTTCAAAGTGTATAATCATGAAGCCACACAACATCTGATCTACCTTGCCAATAGCCAATTCTCCTTCCTCTTTGCAAAGGGAACACAGATTTTGCTCAGGGACAGGCACTGGATCCTAACTCTGGTCCTTCCAGGCACTGATGGGTACAACTGCATTAACTACATAACACAAAGAAGGCAGTTACTGGCTTGTTTATTTAATAAAGATAGTCTTCCACAAGCCTAACTCCAGCCCCACTGGCCAAACTGGCCGGGTTTTTTATTTCACCAAACCAACAGTGCCTTTGAAAACACTAGAGCTGTGTTATTCCATCTGACAGCCACCAGCCACATGTAGTGCTTTAAATTTTAAATTTTGTTTACTTATAATTAAATACAATTTAAAAATCAGTTCCTTGGTTGCACTAGCCACATTTTAAGGGCTCAATAGCCACATGAACCAGTGGCTACCATAATTCTACAACACAAATATAGAATAGTCTCATCATCAGAAAGTTCTATTGAACAGTCTTATTCTAGAAAACCTAGAGTAGGACACCATCTAAGATGTGTTCTTCTTCTTCTTTTTTTTTTAATGTTTATTTATTTATTTATTTATTTACAGAGAGAGAGCACAAGAGGGGGACAGTGGGGGGTGGGGGAAGAGACAAAGGGAGAGAGAGAATCCCAAGCAGACTCCATACCCAACCCAGAGCCCCATGTGGGACTCAATCTCAGAACCACAGGATCACGAGCTGAGCCAATATCAAGAATCAGACGCTCAACCGACTGAGCCACCCAGGTGACCCTAGAATGTGCTCTTATCAAAAGAATAGAACTTGAATCTGATCAAGTCTCTACAATTTATAGGAAATGCAAAAAAGGGAAGAAATGCTCATCTACACCACAGAAACATAATCATAAATATGCAGCGTGGAAAATTTGATGGGATAAATGATACAATTTCCTAAAAGGAAGATTTCAAGAAAAAACAAAAACAGGGAAACCTATAAATACTGGTCAGATACATCAAACAATGAAAATGTGTGGACTTTATTGGAATAAATTCAGATATAAACTATAAAAGTATGTATTCTAAGGATGAGATAATAACTGACATATAATAATTGATAATAGGATATATATAACAACTGACAACATTAAGGAGTGGCTTTTTAAATAATTTTAGGTATGATAATGGTATTTTGGGTATGGCATAGTAAAAAAGATCTTATCTTTTAGGAATGCATACTAAAATATTTACAGAAGAAATGATATAATGTCTGGGCTTTGCCTTGAAATAATTTAGGATGGGGGATGGATGGGCACATAGATGGAATAAAATTGGCCATGATGTGATGGCTATTGGCTCTGGGGGACATACCCACAGGAATTAATTTTATTATTCTGGCTACTTTTACATTTGTTAAAAATTTTCCATAGTGAAGACTTAAAAAAAAAAATGTACTAAGGCAGGACCACAAGAAGAGAGCTACAGGAAATAAAGATGGCTTCTTAATTCTCTTAGTACTTAGTAGGCATTGCCCCTGACCTTGGCCTTTTCAGTCAGTCATTGTAGAAGACCTGCTTGACACATAGACCTGATGAAGACATCTGGAAGCCAGAACACAACACTCAGAATCTGGCAGAGCAAGATAGGGAGGTAGAACATGATTCTTAAAATAGGAAGCCTGGATTCATTTTAAGTAGGGATTCATCTACTTCTAGTATATGGATTAAATGAGGTAATACACATAATGCACTTAGAACAGTGGCCAGCGTAGAGAACACTATAGAAGTGTTCTTATCCTGATTCTGATGATTAACGATGGGTTGGAGAAGAACCAAGAACTGAAGCAAGTAAACAAGTTGGGAGGTTGCTCCCATAGTCCTTAGTGGTGGCTGGGAAATTGGAGAGCAGTGCAGTGTGAGTCAAAAATGGGAGTCAGATGTGCAATCATTAGGGCTTCCTGATGAGCAGGGAAGGAAATGACTGTCCCCAGGTTTCCATCATAAACTATCAGATGGATAATGTGGGATCACGCTGAAAAGGGCTGCCGAAGAAATCAATCTGGCAGGAAGAATCAAGAGCGCCATTTCATTCCGTCGAATTGGAGATGCCAAGTGGAAATATCAGATATGTCATCATCCTCATTGCACATTGAGGAAACTGAGGCTCCTTTAAATGAGGAAGCTGAGATCCAGAAGGACTAAGTCATCTCAAAGTTGAACAGCTGTTAGGAGAGTCAAACTTGAAACTCAAGCTAAGAACCCTTCGCAGCCAGAGATCTCACCTCCCGGTGCTGAAACCCCCATAGGAACGGCGTCTGCTTCCTTGGTGTAACCCATCGGTATAAGCACCTCCAAGATACGCGCAGGGGGCTGGCATCCCAGAAATTCCAGGCAAGTGCCTGAGCCAACAACAGAGGCCAGGAAATGTGCCTCAGTTCTCGGAGTCTTAGCAGATAGATAATTTGCCCAGGAAAGAAGGAAAAGCCAGGGAAGAAAACTATACACAGTTAAAAGGAGGGACGTTAGCTTGCTAAGCCTGGCTTCCTGCTCTACTATATAGGGTGGGAAATCTAATACACACAATTTCAGGTCTATTATAAAGGATTATGTTCAAAAAGAGAAGCAAGGGAGAGCAAGATCATGTACCTTATAAGTCTCCCAGGTCTGCATGTTCATTTACCCAGGCCACAAATTAAAAATAAAACTGGACCAGGGGCTGGGGGCACTGAGAGAAACGGGGACTTATTACCTCATGGGGACAGAGTCTCATCACAGGGCTGATGAAAAAGTTCTGGAGATGGCTGGTGGTGATGGTTGTACATCAGTGAGAATACACTAATGTCACTGAACTATGTATTTTTAAATGGTTAAAATGTTAAATTTTATGCTATGTATATTTTACCACAATAACAATAAATCAAGCTGGATTTTTGCTTATATTATTGAATAGAAGGTCATATCACACACCTTCATTGTGTTTCTCTAGGAGCCGGGTGATGAGCCAGTGTCTCTTGTCGTCCCCACACACTTTGGATGTGGAAGAGAACCAGTTTTGACTTGGACAGGAAAAGTGCTGGAAATGAGAAATTAGCTATAAATAAAATGGCAACAATTGTCTAAAAAAAAAAAAACTTGAATAAGAGGCTAGATTTCAAATGGCATCCTATTTTATCTGAACAGGATCACATTCTGTAAGCAAGCATCTGTCTGCGTCAGTTTATGAGCCCCTCGGGGCCAAGACCTGCCTCTGCCTGTCGTGTCAGTGCTCTCACGGGGCCTTGTGTGAAAGTATTGTTACGTTATTGGGAAAGTTGAATGGAAAAATCTAGAGACAGTGGAACCAGAGAGAGAAAAACTACAGTGCCCACCTCTAGAAATAAAAATGCGAGGGAAATAAGTCAACCAGAGATAGACAAATACCATAGGATTTCAGTCGTATGTGGAATTTAAGAAACCAAACAGATGAACTTATGGGAAGAGGCGGGGGAAGAGAGAGGGAAACAAACCATAAGAGACTCATAAGGGTAGAGAACAAACTGAGGTTTGACCGAGGGAAGTGGGTGGGGGATGGGCCAGATGGGTGAGAGGTACTAAGGAGGGCACCTGTTGTGATGAGCACTGGGTGTTGTATATAAGTGATGAATCACTGAATTCTACTCCTGAAACCAATATTGCACTGGATGTCGACTAAAATTTAAATTAAAAAAAAAAAAAAATGTTAGGTGCTGCATTCAAAGGGAGGTCAGATTAAATTAAATGGAGCCTCCTGAACTTTTGAAGCTGGTAGACATTTTCCTGCTTCCAAGAGCTTGCTTTTTAATTTTTTTTAATTTTAATTTTTTTTTAGTGTTTGGAAAGGTTTAATTGTGTTAAATATATGTAACATGAAATTTACCATTTCATCATTTTTAAGTGTGGGGTGAGGTTAAGTATACTTGCATTGTTGTACAACCCTGTAAAGCTGACACTCTATGCCCATTAAATAACTCCCCATTTTTTCCTTCCTCCAACCCCCGGTAGCCATCATTCTACCTTCTGTCTCTGAACTTGACAGCTCTGGGTAGTTCATGGAAGAGGCATCCTGCAGTAATTGTCTTTTTGTGTCTTGCTTATTTCACTTATCATAACATCCTCAAAGTTCAGCCAGGTTGTAGTATGTGTCAGAATTACTTTTCCTTTTAAGGCTGAATAGTATTTCATTGTATGGATATACTCTATTTTGCTTATCCAATACCTGTTGAGGGACACTTGAATTATTTCCACCTGTTGGTTATTGTGAATAATGCTGCCATGAACATGGGTGTGTAAATATCTATTTGACTGCTTAGTTTAAATTCTTTTGAAGATACACACAGAAGTAGAATTATTGAATCATATGGAACACAGAGTTCCCACACATGCACAACTTCCCACACTACACATTCTCAACCACAGTGGTGCATTTGTTTATAATTAATAACAATTGCATTGACACCATTATCATCCAAAGTCCGTAGCTTACACTGGGGTTCATTCATGGTGTTGTACATTCTGTGAGTTTTGACAAATGTACAATGACATGTATCCACCATTATGGTATCATACAGAGTATTTTCACTCCCCTAAAATTCCTCTGCACTCTGGCTACTCACCCCTCTCTGCCCCCTAACCCCTGGAAGTCACTGATCTTTTTATTGTCTCCACAGTTTTGCCTTTTCCAGGACACCGTATAGTTGGAATCATGTAGTATGTAACCTTTTCAGAGTAGCTTCTTTCACTTAGTGGTACGCATTTATGTTTCCAGAGAGCTTTCATTTTTACATAGCCTATCCTTGGCTGGTTTGCTTCTCACTTGTCTACAGTCTCCAGTGAAGACATTACTAAAAGAAGGGCACCCTCTAGGCTGCACAAAAGCATGACTCTCAATGCCCCATCAGGCATTGCTGGGAACCTGGACCAGAGACTTAGAAGTCAAGGCTCTCAGGCACCACCCTGAAAAGAAAGGAAAGCCAATGCCAAATTTTGCTCTGATCAGGCAATGCGTTAGCCTAATCTCACAGTACAGCACCCATAGCTAAATTATCTGCCACTGTTGGTCACTTGTGACCATATTATATTAGCAATGTTAGATATCATGAAACTTTTTTTAATGGAAGAATTTAGAACCCAGTGTGAGCTCTTTCTAGTTTCTAAACATTTGGAAACTAAACAACACACTTCTAAAAAATATCCAAGAATCGAAGAGAAAGCTCAAAGGAAGTAAAATAATAAATAAAACATAGGAATTTCAGTGATGCAAAAGTGGTTCTTCAGAAAGAAAAAAAAATCAGTCAAATTGATTCAACTCTAGCAAGACTGAAAGAGAAAAAGAGAGAAGACAGAAATCACCAGTATCAGGAATGAAACAGAAAATATAATTCCAAACCCTACTCATATCAAAAAACAATAAGGAAATACTACAAACAACTCTATGTACATAAACATGACAACTTAGAGGATATAGACCAGTTTCTCAAGATGCACAAACTATCACAATTCACCCAATATGAAATAGATAATTGGAAAATTTGGATAGCCTTACAACTATTAAGAAAATTAAATGTGTAATTTAAAAACTCTCAAACAGAGATCTCCAGGCCCAGATGGTTTCATTGAAGAGTTTTTTTCAAATGATTAAAGAATTAACAGTAGTTCTACACAGTTTTTTCAAGAAAATAGAGGAGAGTACACTCCCAAATTCATTTTATGATGCCACTATTACCCTAATACCAAAACCAGACACAGAAAATGACAGTAACAAAAAAAAGAAAGAAAGAAAGAAAGAAAGAAAGAAAGAAAGAAAGAAAGAAAAAAGAAAAAAGGAAGAAAAAAGAGACTATAGACCATTACCCCTCATGAATACAGATGCAAATCTCCTGAACAAAATATTAGAAAATAAAATTCATGATACATAAAAAGAATAATATGCCATGAGCAAGTGGGTTTTATTCCAGATATGCAAAACTGATTGACTATCTGGAAATCAGTCATTATAATCTGAGAAGAAAAAAATCATGTGATCATATCAACAGATGCAGAAAAATCACTTGGCAATATCCAACAGGCATCATGATAAAAATTCTCAGAAAAACAGAAATAAAGAGGAGTTACTCAACCTGATAAAGAGCATCTACAAAAAAAAGAACAAAAAAAAAAAAAAAACTTAAAGTTAACATTATGTTTAATAGTAAAAAACTGAATGCTTTCCCTCCAAGATTAAGAACAGGCAAGGATATCTCAAAAGGAAAACCATACAGTATTTATTCAATATTCAATATTCACTCATTCAACATAGTACTGAAAGTTCTAGCTAGATGGCAAGGCAAGAAAAAGTAAAGTGAAATAAGGTAAGAAAAGTAAATTTGGAAAGAAGGAATAAAACTACCTCTGTGTACAGATTATGTGACTACCTACATAGAAATTCTCAAGAAATCTATAAGAAACAAACAAATTCTGTAAGTGAGTTCAGAAAGGTCATAGAATACAAGAACATACAAAAGTCAATTGTATACAGGTATATACCAGAAATATAGTAGTCATGACATCATGGCAACTGAAATTTAAAATAGCATACCGTTCACAATAGCTCAGAAAAATGAAATAACTTACAGATAAATCTAGCAAAACACATACAGAACTCGTATGCCAAAAACTTCAAAACGCTGATGAAAGAAATCAAAACATCGTATGTGTCATATGGACGTGCACTTGAACACTTCGCATGATAAGAATGAAAATTTTTAGAAATATTTAAGCCAATGCTCATCCAAATATCAGCAAGAGTTTTTGTAGCTAGAGACAAGATCATTCAAAACTCTATACAGAAACTCAAAAGGAACTAGAGTAGCTAAACAACTTTGTAAACGAAGAATAAAGTGGGAAGGATCAATCTATCCAGCTTCAACACTTATTTTGTAGCTCTGTGAATCAAAACTGGGTGGTATTGATGAAAAGCGATCAATGGAACAGAATAGAGAGAGAACCCAGAAGCAGACGCACAAATACACTCAACTTTCTGACCAAAGTGTAAAAGCAATTCAATGGAGGAAAGATCATTGGAACAAGTGGACTTCCACAGACAAAAAACATAACATCTAAATTTATACCTTATACAAAATTTAAGTCAACATGTAAATCATGAACTGAAATGTAAAATGCAAAGCTATAAGTTTTGGAAGAAAACAAGAAATCTTCAGGATCTACAGCTAGGCAAAGAGTTCAGAGACTTGACTCCAAAAGCACAGTCCATAAAAGGACAAACCGATAAACTGGACTTCATTAAAATCAAAAACATTCACTCTGTGAAAGACTTTGTTAGGAGAATGGAAAGACAAGCTTGTAGACTGGGGAAAAAATATTTGCAAATGGCATATCTAACAAAGGGACTAGTATCTAGATTATATAATGAATTCTAAAAACTCAGTAGTAATGAAATAAACAATCCCATTAGAAAATGGGCAGAAAACATGAACAGACCTTTCACCAAAGAGGATGAGTATTGCCAAAGAAGCACATGAAAAGAGATGCAGCACCATTAGCCACTAGAGAAATACAACTCAAACCAAAATAGGTTATCACTACACACCTAAAGGGAAAGACTAAAATAAAACATAGTGACAGTAACAAATGCTAGGGAGGATGCAGAGAAACTGAATTCCCATTACCTGATGGGAATGCAAAATGGTACAGCCACTCTGGAAAACAGTTTGGCAGTTTCACGAAACAATAAATAAATATAAACTATCTTAGAGCCCCTCAATTATACTCCTGATGCATTTGCTCCAGAAAATGGAAAATACATGGTCACACAAAAACCTGTCCATGAATCATCACAGCAGCTTTACTCCTAATAGCCAGAAACTGGAAACATTCCAAATGTCCTTCAACAGTTAAATGGTAAAAACAAACTTCCATTTCAGTACCATGGAATATTACTTGGCAAGAAAGGAGTAAATGCATGATATATCAACAACTTGGATGAATCTCTAGAGGACTGTGTTAAGTGGAAATAAAATCAATCTCAGTAGGAAATATGCTGTATGAGTCCACTTACCTAGCGTTCTTGAAATATCAAAATTATTGAAATGGAGAGCAGATTAGTGATTTCCATAGTGTTCTGGATGGGGAGGGAGATGCAAAAAGGAATGAGGCATGTCTGTAAAAGGGCAGCATGAGGGATCCATGTGGTTGGTGGTGGAAATGCTCTTGACTACATCAATGTCAATATCCTAGAGGCAACATTGTACTATAGTTTAGCAAGATGTCACCATTAGGAGAAACTGGGTAAAGGGCATAAGAAATATCTCCGTATTATTTCTTGCAAATGCGTGAGAATCTATAATTAACTCCAAATAAAAAGTTCCATTTAAAAATGGTTTGTCCATTAATTTGTTCAAACATTTCTGGAGCATCTCATTATGCATTATAACCATTGATCTCTACAGAGTTTATAGTTGCTGTTGCAACAGCTGGGATTATAAAACGAGATCCGAGAGCTTGCCCAAGGTCTGGAGGAAGAATTTTCTTGGTGGGTAAATCCAAATTGTGAGGCAGAAAAACATTCCAGTCAGCTGTCCGATAAATGAGGGAAAGGGTGTTGGTAAAATTCTCTCTGGATACTTCCAGGGGTTCAAAAAGAATGGGTTGGCCGAGTCGTAGGTTCTCAGAAGACCACCTTTGCCATCTGAGGCCAATCGGCCACCCCCTACATTTTCAGTTTTGCTGTCTCGGGAGAGAAGGGGCCATTCAGAGCTCTGTGTGAGGCTGGCAGTCAGGATTTCCAGGTTCCCAAAGGAACTATGCCCAAATTAGCCTCAGCCCAGAGCATGCTGGGAGTGAGAGACGGTGGCATGGGTGTTAAAAACACTGGCTTTGAAGCCACAAATATCTGGTAATTGTTCTTTCTCTACTCTCTCTTGGTTGTGTAGTCTGGGCCAAATTGCCTATCCTTCTGGAACCTTGTCTTTTCATCTATTTCATGTGGCTATTGTCGTTTGTTCGATACATTTTATTGGGGCATCCACAATGGGCCAGGCACTGTTGTAGGCACTAGAGAAACCACATGCGAATAACACAAATCAGGAAAGAAAGAGGAAGGGAGGGAGGGAAAGAAGGGTGATGCAAGGCAGTGCCTAAAAGCGTGGCCAACGATCCCGATTCCGCAGCAGCAGCATCACCAGGGGGCTCCTTAGGAATTCAGAGTCTCAGGCCCGCCCTGGATCTGCTCCTCTGACTCTCTGAGGGTGGGACTCAGAAGTGCACATGCTCACCAGCTCTGCAGGGGATTCTGCTGGCCTCCAGATTTGGAGAACTGCGGGTCCAGAGGGAGCGAGAGCGTTTACCACGTGACCTTGCGCAAAGCGGTGCTCACTCGTACTATCCCAATCCCGACCCCATGGGAAACATTAAATTTGTCAGAAGGTACGAACCCTCCAAGAATTCAGGCGGACCTGGAACGCAAAACCCAAGCCCACTACCCTCCAACTGGCTGTTCTTTCTATTGCCCTCACGGCCTTCACGTGCCACAAACGCAAACGCGCAGCAAAGAGGTCCTGACCATTTATCCGGGGCTCCTCGCACCCCGTGAATTGCGTTTCTGGGCCTCCTCGGTGTCAGCGCCCTCCCGCATCCTCATGGAGACCTCGGATGCTTCACTCCCTCCTGGGAAGTTATGATACACAATTAAAACCGGAGAAGACAGCAGCTTGTGCGTCTAAAGGTCAACCGTTGGCTTGAGGTCATTTTTGTCTAAACCGCAGAGAATGAACACAGCTTGGAAACAAGATCATTCCTTTATCTGCGCCTTCCTAGGTCTGCGGATTCTTTGAGCACCGTGGAGTCTGCACGTCTCTCAGAGACGTTGGATGATGGCCCGGGCGCTTCCCGAATCCTCCCGCACCCGAAGCGGCCCGCGGTCCTGCCGGCCTATTCAGTTTGTGCAGTGGAGGGGACACGGTCCCCGGGGTTAAGAGCTGGCAGTGGGGCACGCAGGAGCCCCTCTACCCCCGCCGAGGATGATCATTCAGAGCTCCGTGTGGGTCTCTTTTGTGCGGTGGGTGAGGCTTCCCACCATGGGTTCCGGTGACTTGAAATGCCAAGGGCCCAAACTTAATTAACTTCTCCGGGCTGGGACTCTATCATGTCAACCCGCATCCTGCTTCGTGGGGCAGCCGGACGAAAGTGCTCCCTGCACAAACAGAAGGCCAGGGACCTTAGTGGGAGCGTTGGCAAATACAACAGGGCCAGTGGCATCCTCATTAAACTCTGATTAGCAAGTGGACTTGATCCAGGCTAAATCAGAGCTGAATGAGATTTCTTTCTTTCTTCTTCTTTCTCTGCTACCAGTTGATCAGATGTAGGCAATTAAGAACCCCCACACCTCCAGCCCTTGTATTTTTTTGAAGCAGGGAGCCCATACCAGTCAGGCCATAAAGACACTATTGTCCTAAGAACAATATTCACCACTAATCTCACTTCTGGTAATTTACTTTTTTTTTTTCCCAAGCAGATTTAGAAACTTAAAAAAAAAAAAAATCCTTGAAAGAGTGGGGGGGGCGGGGGGGAGGAATACTCCACGGTATCTAATCCCATCGCAAAGTGGGAGTTTTCTTGTTCCATTCAGCTTTTCTTTGAATGAGCCTTGGATAAATAAACTTGGGCTGCCTTGCCACATTGATGCGGAGACCGTGAGGGTCCAATTATGCATATGGGGGCGTGTGCATTCTGGTTTGCAAATCAAACACAAAGAAAGCAGCACAAGTGCCCCCTTGTAATCAGTTCTCACTACAAATTTACAAACCTGCGAGGTGAGATTGCCTTTTGTGAAGTGTTTAAAAGCAATTATTACCTTTCTTTAATTTTCTGGTGGTAATTAGGCTTCTGAATCTAGTCCAACCTGGTCTGCGCCTTGAAGGCTTCTCGCTCCTCCCTGTGGTCTGCATGGGTGAGCATCCCCTCGGAGCCAGGCTTGCAAGGATTCCTGAGAACTCCAGAGCTTTTCCAGCCCGAGGGCCAAGAAGTCTGACAGGCGGACGTCAGACGCTGAGAAGCTGTGTCCTTTTTTGCCTTGAAAGAGAGAAGTAAAAGACAATGGTGAAGAGAAGGATTCAGGGAGGGCAAAAGGAAAGACAGAAACTGGGCGGGGTGGGGGGGGCATGAGGCAACAGAAACTTGAGAGGGAAAAAAAAAGACGGGGAGGATTATCTAAAAAAAGGAGAGTCACCTCAGCACTGTTACTGTGTTCACACTTTTGCATTCACTTGCAGGATTCCGGTTAATGAGCCTGGCTGCTCCCGGCACCCATGCCTCAATGCATTTGGGTTCAAAGCCGAGTCTCTCTGCAAATAGAAGCCAAAGGGGAAAGAAAGCAAGAGAATCCAAAAGCCCTGCAAAATAGCTAACCAAAAAGCTCTACCTTTCACCATGTCCCAAGGTCACACCAACTTGGCAGGCAAGAGAGCCCCAGAAAGACCTGCCTGGGGCTCCACCTACCGAGACCCTAGCGGAGGCCAGGCCAGAAATTCCATTGCTCTTGGCACGTTCTGTGACGGTGCAGAGTACCAGCACCATTCCCAATGGCCAGATCCATCTCCAGGAAGGCCAGAGTTGACATCCCATGGGGCTCTTGGAAAGACAAACTATTTTTGGATTGTTGAGTTTTTGAGATTTAGGACGACTGAGCCCACCTGGGTGAGGATGGGGTTCATCATAAAGAAGCTGGCGAGGAAACCAGGCTGGAGTCAGAGGGAATCCCCGTCACTAGAAAGGAGGCAAGCTGGGCCATCTTACTACTGTCCAGGGAAATCCAAGCTGGAGGGCAGTTCCAATATCAGGAGCAAACCAGAGGTGGAGTGGTCACCTGCTCTGTTTTCTCTTCGGGAGCAACATTTCCTCCCAAGATGAAAGGAAACAGCCCATCCCCTTTCACAGTGCGGGGTTCTGAGTCATCCAAATCTCATTTCAGGCCCCGGCCGGGTATTTACCAGCTGTGTGAGGCTGGTCAAACTCTGCAGTCTCGAAGAGCCTCAGTTGTTCTCACCTGTACAATGAAGAGATTCCTCCCTGGAGAGGATAAAATAAAATAAAATACGTAAATCGCTCAACACGTGTCCGTGACAGACACTCCGTATATAATCGTATGAGAAAGTTAGTCTAGTAAATGATGAATGTCTGTTGGTCATGTTTAAGAGACTGAGTTAAAAAGAGAAACAAGTACTGTTTCCACGAAAAACAGCTGTGTGATTGAGAAGATAGATAGGTTCAAATAGAGAGAAATCTATATAAAAGCGTTGCTGTGAAGCATAGTAAATTTGTTGGCATACTGAGTGCCAGTAATGTGACTTCCACCCGGTCTCCACGGAGGGTCAAATATTGGATAGGAGCTGTAAATATGAACAAGCCTCTCATCCAAAAAACTCACCATCTGGGGTGATGTAAGCCGTGTGACTATCCCACCAGGCAGAACGTGATAAGAGCCAAAGGAGTTGTGTAAAGAAACGAAGGAGCTCACTGAGGAAGGAGAGATTAGTTCCAGATAGCAGGATTAGGAGAGGCTTTAGGTTGGAGCTGGCATTAAACCAAGACTTGAAGATAGGTGAAAACAAGGAGGGCGTTCTGGCAGGAGGGGACAGAGTGCATGCGAGAAGGCAGGTATGTCCGAACGATGGGGTGTGGAGGGACGGCACCTGCAGGGCGCGAGGCTGTGTGCTTGGGTCAGGGGACAGGAGTGCTCATTTGCCATGACGGGTTGGACCTTCACTGTCTGCAGCAGGCAGAATGGAATGGTTTGACTCACGTCGCCCCAGAAGCTCGGGTGTGAATGGGAGGTGGGGAGAGAACAAAGGCCAGGTCCGGACCGGCAGAGGCCTTTGCAGCAAGAGACAATGATGGCGTAAGGAAGGGTGTGAATGCACAGAAGGGCATGGATGTGGACACATCAGGCAAGATGGGTGATGTGTTGAACGTGAGGGCCAGGTTGGAGGGAAGAGTGGCAGAGACCATTGGAATCTGAGCCCAGGGAATCAGAAGAGCTTACAGACCCCTCATCCTCCCCCCCTTCCCCGCCCCCCTGCACGAGGGGTGGGCTGCTAAGCCAGAACAGGCATGTTCCGTGGAGGAAAGGACAGGTGTGATGGTGCCTTGGAGAAGAGACAGAAGGAGAGCAGGTATTAGAGGAGGTGGTGTCCCAGGGCTGGGGAAACTGAGGAAAGGGCAGAGAGGAAGTGCCTATGAGTTCTTGACCTCCCTGTCCCATGTGGGGACAGGTCAGGGAGAGAAAAGGTGCCTGCAGTGCCCAGTGGCCTCCAGCGCACGGACGCTGGGTCCTGACCCTCACTCAACAGCTGCGAGCGGTCTGCACCGTCCTCGGGCCCTGACACAATACAGTAGCCTTGTCCTAATTTTGCCACTGGACTATTTATCGCTGAGGGAATCTGCCCCCATTATGTCACCTCTACCCCCTTCAATAAGATCATCAGTGAGCTAAGGTTCCACAATGATGGTGAAAAATTCATGTATGGCCCTTCTCTCACACTTTTCTCTTTTACTTGTTTAAAAAAAAATCTACTGATCATCAGTGTTCTTATTAAAGCTTTTCCAGAGATATCCATTGAAGGGGACTAAAGAGGCCCTGGAAAAAAGATATTAAAAGGTCATACCCAGGCAGGACCGCAAAGATCATTTGTTCCAGGATTTTCCAAACATTTTGGGTCTTAAGCATCACCTGGGCCTTTATTAGAACTATAGAAGAAGACCAAGAAAGTGGACCTAAACCATAAAAAAAATTATAGATTCCCGAGCCGCATCTCAGATCTACTGAAGCAGAACATCCAGGTGATCCTTAACATCATGCAAGTTTAGGGGCACCTGAGTGGTTCAGTCAGTTAAGCGTCTGACTTCAGCTCAGGTCATGATCTCACAGTTCATGGGTTCGAGCCCTCCATTGGGCTCTGTGCTGACAGCTCAGAGCCTGAAGGCTGCTTCAGATTCTGTCTCCTTCTCTCTCTGCCCCTCCCTAGCTAACGTTCTGTCTGTCTCTCGAAAATGAATGAAAACATAAAAAAAAAAAAATCATGCAAGTTTAGGGAACACTGATTTAATCCAATCTCTTAGAGACAAGGCCCAGAGAAGTCAGTTACCAAGAATTCACAATCTCAGGGGGACATGGGACTCACACTCTCAGGGGTCACCTTCTAACACAATCTCCTGGGAGAGGAAAATGTTCTGGGTAAATTGATATATTGACTGAGCAATAGTTGAGCAATATTTTTTGAGCAGTATTTTTTCTCAAGCTTGATTTTAATTCACTACAAAAAAATTAGCAATTTTTCAAATAACTTTCTGTGTTCACCTTAGAAAGCAGGTTTGGCGTATATATGTATCTGTATATGTATGTGTATGTATATGTATGTGTGTATATATACATATGTATAAATATACATGTATGTGTCCAGTGGATGAATATGTATCCATATATATATATTTCTGTATGTATGTGTATGTATGTATATGTGTGTGCATCATCTGTATATATAAATTTGCATGTATGTGTACATGCGTGCGAATATGTATCCGTATATGAATATGTGTGTGTGTCTGCATACATGTGTGTGCATGTACACGTGTATGAATATGTATGTGTGTGAGCGCATGCATGTGTGTGTAAATACACGTGTATGTGTCCATATATGGAAGTATATTTGTATATGTATATGGGTATGTATAGCTATATACCTACGGGTCTAGAACCATCAGGTGATGAGTAAATGTGTGATGAATGAGTTGAATGAGCGACATTATCCCAGGAACTGGCCGGGCAGCTGGCCCGGCAAGTTATGGCCACAGATATTTTCTGCCCAGAAGCAAGTATTTCTCTTTGAAGATCCTGAATCTGTAAGGCAGGGGTGTGGATTTGCTGTGCTTTCCAAACCTGCCATGTTAAGGGAAGGATTTCTTTCGTAAAAACCAGTGAATGCTTCCTTTACTGGCATGTTCTGAGTGTGGAAGTGTTAGCAAGAGATTCGCAGAGTTAATTAACCACCCCCACCTCCCTCCCTCCTGTTTGCCCAGCTCATTCAAACACATAAATGCCACTACAAACAACCACTAAATCTACAGAGGCTTGTTCTGACTGTCAAACACCACCGTAAAAATAATATGCCCTCCAGCAGGGGAGGGGAAAGAGAAGACGGCAAAGCACTCACTAATTTTCAACAATCCCTCTTTAGAGACATAATCTTCAAATAAATATTTAACTTGCTCTGTCTTCAGTCTTAGATTATTTACAAATCAGGCTTTAAAGGCGGTTTTAAATGATCCTTCCCTGAGCTATTTGCACACCTAGAGTTGCCCCGGGGGGAGAAATGAGCCTTCCCAGAGGCCGGGGCTGGCCTCCCATGAGACCATACATGGCCTGTGAGCTCGCAAAGCAGGAGGCTCCAGAACCGAGGCAGTTGCACACCCCCTTCCAGCGCCCCTGTGCTGTGAAGGGATGGCTTGCCCACCTCCGGAAAGTTATCACTCAGGACCCTTACTTACGGAGACAATAGTCAGAGACTGAGGGAAACTTCTGTGGCAGAACCAGAAATCTGTCCTAAGGAGGCCTGTGGCCCCGCTGAGACACCAGGGGAAAAAGGGTTCAGAGGGCAAGTCCAAATTCTCAAGATCACCAGGTGGAGGTGTTATGCCCAGAATTCGTGATCCCCAAAGACCACTAGGGAGCCGAGTCCGATGCAAAAGCAAAGAGCCTTTATTCGAGCTAGCTCGAGCTCAATCCCCTACCTGCACCAACGCAGCGGTGAGATACCAGGGAAAGAGAGCGAGTTTCAAAAGGACAAAGGTTTTATTGGGGCCTGGGGGCAGTTGGTGAAGTAATGGCTATGGCCTCAGCCGATTGGCTGGGGAAGGGTCCTGGGGAAGGGTCCGAGTCCTGTTAGGCAGGTGAGGGGGGGGTTACTCAAGGGGAGGAGGTGTGGTCAAGGTGAAGGACACAGAACAAGATGGAGTCAGCTGGCGTAGGCCCGCCCTTTCATTTCCCCCCCTTGTCATGTAGCTTAGGGACCCAATCATGGGACCGGCTGCATTTATGGTGACAAGGGGAACAGAGTTTGGAGGTTTACGCAAAGTTCTGGGAACCAAGTGTCCCTGGGGTGGCTCTGGGACGTCTGATTAAGTATTGTCCCCGAGCTGGTGTCTGTGATCTGCCAGGTGATGTTTTGGGGGGCGTGGGGACTCCCGGCAGCATGCGCAATGACAAGCAGAGTTAACAGAGTTACCAATATTAGGTAGGTCAAATGCGCTGTAGCTTGAGCTTGAGCGGGTTGTGTTGGTCCCGACTGATGGCCCATCGCGTGACAACGTCCTTCCGGATCGAGGAGGGGTCTGCTGGCTGAGCATGGGTGTGATGGACCCAGGTCGCGATGCCGTCTACCTTGAGAGCGGTGGGGGTTGTCAACACCACGATGTAGGGTCCCTTCCAGCGCGGCTCAAGAGTCTCTCGGTGGTGCCTCTTGACGTAGACCCAGTCTCCCGGTCTGTACTGATGAGGTGTTGGGATCGGGCCAGCCTCGTAGATGGCACGGAGGCGCGGCCAAATGTCCTCGTGTGCCCTCTGGAGCCCGCTCAAGGAAAGAAAAAGTTCTTGATCTTTAAACTCAGCAATAAGTTCAGCTCGAAGGCTGGGAATAACAGGGGGTGGCCTGCCAAACATGATCTCGTAGGGAGTAAAACCCAGAGTGTAAGGAGTGTTTTTAACCGAGTAAAGGGCGTACGGTAGGAGAGTCACCCAGTCCCCGCCAGTCTCCATGGTTAATTTGGTAAGGGTCTCTTTTAGGGTTCTATTCATTCTTTCTACCTGTCCTGAGCTCTGGGGCCTATAAGCACAATGTAATTTCCAGTTTGCCCCCACCACCTTGGCTACTGCCTGTGTTACCTGCAAGATAAAAGCTGGTCCATTGTCTGATCCTACCATGGCAGGAAAACCATACCTGGGTAAGATGTCTTCTAGTAGCTTCTTAGCCACCGTCTGAGCCGTTTCATGCTTGGTTGGGTATGCCTCCACCCAGCCAGAGAAGGTGTCTGTAAATACTAAAAGATATTTAAAACCATACTTTCCTGGTTTGACTTCAGTGAAGTCGACTTCCCATTGGGCTCCCGGTCTGGTGCCTCTGAGCCTGGTTCCTTTTTTATTTGATGTGGCCCTCGCGTTGGTGAGTTGGCAGGTCTTGCAGGCAGATACAACTTGCTCTATTTTGGTGTCCTGTTGGTGAATCTTAATTCCAGCATGTCGGATTAAGTCTTTTAATTTTCGGGCCCCCATGTGAGTAGACCGATGCATGTGCTCTAATATTGAGACTCCGAGCTGGTCTGGCAACACGAGCTCCTTGTTATGTGTATACCACCGTCCCTTTATCTCCTGGGCCATAGGGAGTTTCTTGATCCGCTGTAACTCCTCCTGGGAGTATTTGGGCTGGTCTGGTAAAACTGGGTCTCCCGGGTCTGGTAGTTGTATGGTCATGGTGGGGACTGGAGTAAGGGCTCCTGCCTTGGCTGCCTGGTCAGCCTTTCGATTACCTCTAGCTACTGGGTTATCAGCTTTTTGGTGCCCTTGGCAGTGGATAATGGCTAGCTTGGCAGGAAGCCATAAGGCTGTAAGCAGGTTAAGTATCTCCTGCTTATTTTTTATAGTCCGTCCTTCTGCCGTCAGTAACCCCCTCTCCTGATAAATTGCCCCATGAATATGAGCTGTGGCAAATGCATAACGGCTGTCTGTGTAGATGCTAAGCCGTTTTCCAGCTCCCACCATCAGCGCCTTGGTGAGGGCTATGAGCTCTGCTCGCTGGGCTGACGTTCCAGAGGGTAGAGCCTCCGCCCATACGGTGTCTGTTTCGGTGACCACCGCTGCACCCGCATACCCGTGTCCGTCTCGCACAAAGCTGCTGCCATCAGTGAACCAAGTAGCCTCAGCATCGGGGAGGGGCCGGTCGGTCAGGTCCGTCCGGAAACCATGTATCTGTTCCAGGATTCCCGCACAGTCATGTAATGGAGCACCTAGGTCAGGGTCGGACAGCAGGGTTGCAGGATTGAGGGCTGCACTGGGGTGGAACGGCACTCGTGGAGGGTTGAGTAGGAGGTTCTGGTAATGAGTCATACGTGTATTGCTCATCCATCTATCCGGAGGCTGTTTCAGGACCCCTTCAATGGCGTGTGGGGTCGTGATCCAGATCTCCTGTCCTAGGGTCAGTTTGTCTGCATCCTTGACTAGGAGTGCTGTCGCTGCAATAATTCTTAGGCATGGCGGCCAGCCGGCAGCCACTGGGTCTAGTTTCTTAGACAGGTAAGCCACTGGACGGTTCCAGGGGCCTAAGGCTTGAGTTAGAACCCCTTTTGCTATTCCCTTATGTTCGTCTACAAAGAGGTGGAAGGGCTTTGTAATGTCTGGTAGGCCCAGGGCTGGGGCACTTAGGAGGGCCTTTTTTAACTGATTAAAGGCAGTTTCTTCTTTTTCAGCCCATTTAAATGTTTTCCCCTCTTTGGTAGCTTCATATAGGGGCCTGGCGATCTCAGCAAAACCTGGAACCCAGAGGCGGCAGTAGCCGGCTGATCCTAGGAATTCCCTCACTTCTCTTCGGGAGGTGGGAGTAGGGATCTTTAGGACAGTTTCTTTTCTGGCTTCTGATAACCGCCGCTGTCCACCCTCCAGGATATATCCCAGGTAACTTACCCTCTCCCTGCATATCCGAGCCTTCTTCGCGGATGCCCGGTATCCTAAGGCCCCCAGGGTACCAGCAGGTCCTGGGTCCCTCGCTCACAGTCTTTGGCCGTGTCCGCAGCAATCAGGATGTCATCTACATACTGTAGAAGGGTGAGGCCAGGGTGCTCCCTTCTGTACTCACCCAGGTCCTCGTGTAGTGCCTCGTCGAAGATGGTGGGTGAATTTTTGAATCCCTGAGGTAGCCGTGTCCAGGTGAGTTGCACACTGTAGCCCTCCTCCGGATCATGCCACTCGAAGGCGAACAAAGGTTGGCTCTAGGGTGCCAGCAGCAGACTGAAGAAGGCGTCCTTTAAATCTAGTACAGTATACCAGACACTGGAGGGCGCTAAGGAGCTCAAGAGAGTATATGGGTTGGGAACAGTTGGGTGTATGTCCGCGACCCTCTTATTTACTTCCCGGAGGTCTTGTACCGGTCGGTAGTCATTTGTGTGAGGCTTTTTGACCGGCAGTAGGGGGGTGTTCCAGGCAGACTGGCAAGGAACTAGTACCCCTAGGCTTCGTAGTCTCCGGATGTGTGGCTGGATCCCCTTCCAGGCCTCCTGAGACATGGGGTATTGTTTGATCCTTACCGGACTCTCTCCTGGCTTGAGCTCTACCAGGACTGGGGTCCTGTGAGCGGCTAGTCCCATCCCCCCTGTCTCTGCCCAAACCGAGGGGAATTCTCGTAGCCATCTGTCTATATTATTCTCTCTCGGGAGCGCCTCCTGGTGGAGGAGGTATTCATCCTCCAGTTTCATGGTCAGGACCTGGATGGGGTGGCCCTTGCCATCGGTGACCTGAGGCCCCCCTTGTCTGAAAGTTATCTGAGCTCCAATCTTGGTCAGTAAGTCCCGTCCTAACAGTGGGTAGGGGCATTCTGGTATTACCATAAAGGAGTGGGATACCCGGCCCGTTCCCAAATCTACTGTTCTTCGGGTAGTCCATGAATACTGGCTCATACCAGTTGCCCCTTGTACCCAGGACTTCTTGCTAGCTAGTTTTCCTTGTGGGGTGCGGAGGACCGAATGTTGTGCTCCGGTGTCGACAAGGAAGTCAATAGGGATCCCCTCCACTTTAAGAGTTACCCTGGGTTCGGGGAGAGGGTCCGAACCCTGACTCCCCTAATCACTTAGTTCATCCAGCTCTAGGACTTTTACTCGATCAGTCTTGCTTCCCTTCCCGCCAGCTCTTTTTGGACAATCTCGGGCTCAATGCCCTATCTCCTTGCAGTATGCGCACTGATCCTTCTGCAGCCTCTGCTTCCCCCCGTTGGTGCTTTTACCTTTTCTTGTGTCATCTGCCAGCTGCCGGAGACGGCGGTCTCCTTCCTCGGGGAAGTCAGCAGTGGTAGCTAGTAGTATTGTGGCCAGGTCTCGAGTCTGCTTACTGCTGGCAGCCACCATGGCGCGAGCCTGCTTGTCCTCAGGAGGCTCCCGGTTATTATATACCTTTTCGGCTACCACCAGTAAGTCCTGCAGACTTTTTTCTCCTAGTCTATCTATTTTCTGTAATTTTCTCCTAATGTCTATGGCCGATTGGTTTACAAAGGCCATGAGAACAGCTGCCTTGCTTTCCAGAGCCTCTGGATCCATGGGGGTATAGGTACAGAATGCCTCCATGATCCGTTCTAAAAAGGCAGCCAGAGATTCATCTTTTCCCTGTTGTACATTTCCTACCTTGGCCAAATTGGTTGGCTTTCTAGCAGCCATTCGGAGACCCCCCATTAGAGTCTGGCGGTAGACCCGGAGCCTCTCCTTACCTTCTGCCGTGTTGAAATCCCACTGGGGCTGAGTTAAGGGGAAGGAGGCATCTATCTGAGCCTGGTTGGTGGTGGGATTCCCGTCTGCGCCTGGAACTAGTTTTCGGGCCCCACTGAGGATTCTTTCTCTTTCTTCAGTCGTGAACAGGACCTGCAAAAGCTGCTGGCAATCATCCCACGTGGGCTGATGGGTAAAAAGAACAGAGTCTAATAAATCAATAAGCCCTGCCGGTTTCTCGGAAAACTTAGGATTCTGAGCTTTCCAATTGTAGAGGTCACTAGTGGCAAAAGGCCAATAGTGATGGGGCTAATTCCCCTCCGCATCTGGGGGTCCGGTGGCTCGCAGGGGCAGAATAGTGGAGTCGGCGGCGGAGGCAGATTGCCCCCTCTGAGCCCTTTGTCTGGTAAAGGGCGGGCTTCCCCCTGGAGCGTTTCCACCTCCCGCTCTGGGAACAGCGTCTGCCTCCCCCGGAGGGGGAGGATGGTGTTCTTCCGCATCCTAGAGGGGTTATACGGGGGAGGAAAAATTAATTTTTCTTCAGTACCCCCCTGTAGGACAGGGTAGAGGGGTGCTGAAGGCTGGGTAAGACTTTTCCTCTTCTCTGTCTCCTGCAAAGCAAGAATGGGTTTTGGCTCCGGAGGGAGCAGGGTTAGGAAGGGCTTAAGCCAAGAGGGTGGGTCTTCTACAAGGTCCTCCCAAGTGATAATGTAAGGGAGCTGATCAAGATGGCCCGCCTTAGGCTGAGAGATGATACTCCTGACTCGGTGGATGGTAGGGAGGTCGAAGGTCCCCTCTGGTGGCCATCCGACATTGAAAGTTGGCCACTCGCTAGAACAAAAAAACTGCAATCGACCCTTTCGGACTTCCACACTGAGGTTGTTAGCTCTTCCCCTCACATCCTTAAAGTGATCAATCATAATACTTAGAGGAGTAGTGTGAGTCTGTCCCATAACGTCCGTCCAGTAAGTCCACAGAACAAAACAGAGAAACACAAAAACAGACAAACAGAGGGCCCCTAGAAAGTCTTCCAACTCCATGGAAGCAAAACTGCAAGCTAGCTTAGACCTTTGAGGGGATTCCATGTCCCTCCAAAACTGATGAGGGGATTCCACGTCCCTCCAAAGACGACGGCCTCACGCCGACCAGCGGGAGCGACCCGCCTTGTCTCAGACCTTTGAGGGGATTCCACGTCCCTCCAGAAGGGAGAATCGGAACGTCTTCCGAAACTCCCGGCCCATGGTCCTCCAGTGCGTCCACTTAGACCGCGTCGGGCACTACCAGAATTCCAGAAATGAGCTCACACAGAAAAGACAGAACAAACAGACACTAACCGTGGCCAGTCAGGCTCTCCGGGTCGGGGGTCCCTCGGGGTCTTGGGGATCCCAGGCCGAGCCCCCAAATGTTATGCCCAGAATTCGTGATCCCCAAAGACCACTAGGCCTTTCAGAGGCTCACAGCCAACACTCGATTCTGATTGTCTCCCGAGTTCTCGTTCCCGAGGCTGCGCAGAGTACAGTGGAAAGTGTGTTAATCGCATAGATTAACTGCTTCGACAAGCAAGACCAAACGCAGCAGAAGCTTATTCTCATTTGTATAAAGTTCTAACTCGTGTTCCCGGTCGGCGGGCAGGCCATTCCTTCGGCTGCATCTGACCAGCAGTCAGGAAAGAGAGAGAGGGCACAGCGAACGAAGCAGCGGCCTTTATGGCCAAAGCAGCTCTACTGATGAGTTTTTTGGGGTGATGGTGGGGTTCGTGGGGTCCGGAGCCGACGGCCAAGAAAGAATTCCTGTAGACGTCTTTGGTGCAAAAAGATGATTTTATCAAAGCACGGGGACAGGGCCTGTGGGCAGGAAAAGCTGCCCAGGAACCTGGAAGAGAGACTGGTTATATACCTGGGAGTTGGGGGAGGTAAAATCCAGGGGAAGTTTCCAGTGAGATTTTCATATGCTAAAGAAGACTCCCAGGACCCTGGAGGCCTAGCTAGTGTCTAGCTAAGGGTGTTTTTCCCTCTAGCAAAGCATTAACCTTGAGACAGTAGGCAGTTCCTGGAGAAACATTTTGCTCTGCCTGCCTCAAGTATTTGCCAATGGGCTGCAGGTTATAAGGAAATGTAATTTTACCTGCCATTTCCTTCTGCCTTTCTTCCCCACATCACTAAGGAGGGGAGGGTGATTTTGGGGCTCCAAGAAACGGAATCTATAAGTTTCTGGGGATTAGGCTATTGATTAGACTGCCTTTTTCTTGTAATTTACTAAGATATTTGTAAATGGGTGGAGACCGGTGTCCCACAGGACTGTGATCGCTATCAGTTAATCTTTTGTTTTTCCCCTTTCCTTTGTTCTTGGGCAGCCAGGAGTGCCCAGGAGTATCACACACATCCCACCTCGGGGCTGGGAGGGGGTTGTGGTCTGTCAGCTTGCCTTACGCTCCCTCATCACGCTGAACACCTTTGGGCCCTGCACAGGATACAGTACAATGGGAAACCCAAGGTGAAGGGCATGGCGCCTCCCTAGAGAACCAGAGACAACCCCACACCAAGCAAATGATCTCTGTATAAGTCTGCACACTGAGCCTTCACTTGACCTTCATTGTACTTCCCACGCACCACAAGGGGTCTTTCTATTTATTTGCTTTATTCTCTTTTAGTATCTCAGTAAGCTGCTCCGTTTTATTTTTTGGCGTAGGAGGAAACCATTAAATGAAACTAATAAGTCATGGTTCAAGGGAGGGGAAAAATTGCCCACTGAGGTAGGTATCATTAAAAACAAACACAATAACAAAACAGATTGGAGTTTACAGGAACTCCTGGGAGCTTTTTCCTTGCTTGAGACAACCCTCGGGCATGGATGGCTCTGTCCACGTCGGACCGGCCAGTGCCCCTCCAGCCTGGGAAACCCAGCATCAACTCTGCATCCATTCCAGAGGCACCCGGAGAGGAGAATCCAGAACTCTGACCTGTCTTTCAATAGTCTTGCTGCCGGCCGTGTCCTTCCATGAGTCTGGCCGGATTCTGAGCCCCAGCCAAGGATAGATAGACGGGGGCCATCTTAAGGTGGGCCAGACCCAGACCAGCTCCCACCCCAGCATGGGCGTCACCTTGTGGTGACAGCTCAGAGCCTGGAGCCTGCCTCGGATTCTGTGTCCCTCTCTCCCTGCCCCTCCCCTGCTTGTGCTCTGTTTCCCTCTGTCTCTCAAAAATAAATAAAACATTAAAAAAAAATTTTTTTTTAATTAACTGCCATCTCCTCGAGGGGGGGTGGAAAGCAGGGGAGGATGACAGGCCTCTTGAACCACATCGTAAGGACACACACTTACATGCTCTGTTTGATAGCCCCGACTGACAACAATCATTTCTTTCATCAGGGATACATTTCATCTTTATAAAGCTAGATGTCCAGGAATGTAATTTTTGGAAAACAAAGTGGAGACAATCCGTAAGCCACACATCCTTCACTCTTACCACAAATGAAGTCATATACCGACACCTTCTTCCCCTCCCAAACATAGGATCCTTTTGGAATTTGAATTCGAAACTCAAATTTGTCTCCCCTATCTTAGTCCTTTGTTATTGTCACATCGCACATAAAACAATCACTGGGAGGGGCACCTGGGTGGCGCAGTCGGTTAAGCGTCCGACTTCAGCTCAGGTCACGATCTCGCGGTCCGTGAGTTCGAGCCCTGCGTCAGGCTCTGGGCTGATGGCTCAGAGCCTGGAGCCTGTTTCCGATTCTGTGTCTCCCTCTCTCTCTGCCCCTCCCCCGTTCATGCTCTGTCTCTCTCTGTCCCAAAAATAAATAAACGTTGAAAAAAAAAATTCTTTAAAAAAAAAACAAACAATCACTGGGAGATGGTAAGAGTAGTTCACACATTCACATATGCATTAACTACTTATACATACAAGCATACATAGAGATGTAACTGTGCAAACATGGATGTATATTACACAGTTCCGGATTCCACATATATTCTCATTGTATCTTCGTGACAACCCATGAAAGAGGCCTGGCAGAAATTTCTCCCGTTTCACATTTGAAGAGACTGGAATCAGTTGGGTGAATGAGGTCCTAGGGAACAGTCCCCCATGGGGCTCTCTGCTGTCATCGTGGAACCTGCTTCAGGTCCTCTGTCCCCCACTCTCTCTCTCTGACCCTCCCCTGCTCACACTCTCTTTCTTTCTCTCTCTCTCTCTCTCTCTCTCTCTCAAAAATAATAAATTAAACATTAAAAAGAAAAGAAGAGGAAAGGAAAGAAAAGAAAACATTATACTCTCTGTACCTGGAGCACAGACAGTGACAGTTGAGACATAAAATCTAGGATCCAAGATTCCATTCCAGCTATAACCCTAAACTCCCCCCAAGGACAGGGCCTCAATGGCCTTTGTAACTGCTGTTTTTCTTTGCAGGTGTACAGATGGCAATGCAAATACAAAGGGAAATTATACAATGTTCGAGATGTCAAAGAAAAAACATTGTAAAAAATGTTACACGACTTAAAGTGTATTCCTGAGGGAAAGGAAAAAAGGACGTACAAAACAGAAGGAAATTAGGACTGGAAATTAGGATTTCTCTCCGGAGCATTCCAGGGAAGTTTAAAGACCACCATGCCTTACAGATTCTCACACTAGCTCTCCCCCAACCTTTCTGCAGCTATAGCCAACTATGGAGAGGGAACGTCAGCCCCCTTGTGGAATGTGGCTCACTTTCTAAAGGTCTATGACAGAGAAGGATCATTTCTGAGGCAAAACAAAGACAATGACATAGGGTTACGGCTACATAATGAGTGTTTTCACATTGAGCCAGTGACTGCACAGAAACAACACAAGCACAGACTAGGATCTCCCTTCCATGCTCTCGGTGGCTTTTGTCACACTTGGTTATGAGTCAAACTGTGTCCCCACAAAACTCATATGTTAAGGACTTACCCCCAGTGTCTCAGAATGTGACAGTATTTGGAGATAGGGCCTTTAAAACATGAGTTAGTTAACGTGAGGCCATTAGGCTGGGCCCTAGTCCAATCTGGTGTTCTGATACAAAAGGGAAATGTGGGGCACCTGGGTGGCTCAGTAGGTTAAGCGTCTGACTTCGGCTCAGGTCATCATCTCAGGGTTCATGAGTTCAAGCCGCACATCATGTTCTGTGCTGACAGCTCAGAGCCTGGAGCCTGCTTCGGATTCTGTGTCTCCCTCTCTCTCCTCCCCTCCCCTGCTTGTGCTCTATCTCACTCTGTCTCTCAAAAATAAATAAACAAAAAAACATTTTTTTTTTTAATTTAAAAGAGGAGGGGAAACTTGAGCATGGACATCAGAGTTGCTCACACAGGGAAGACCACACGAGGGCACAGCATAAAAGCCCGAAAATCTACACGCCAAGGAGCAAGGCCTCAGGAGAAACCACCCCTGCCAATATCTTGATCTTGGATTTCTGGCCTCCAGAACTGTGAGACATAAGTATCTGTTTTTTTAAAAAATTTTTAATATATATTTATTTTTGAGAGAGAGAGGGAGAGGGAGAGGGCAAGTGGAGGAGGGGAAGAGAGAGAGAGACGAAGGCAGAGAATCCGAAGCAGGCCCCAGGTACTGAGCTACCAGCACAGAGCCCAATGTGAGGCTGAAACCCACGAACTGTGAGATCATGGCCTGAGCCAATGTCAGACGCTTAACCGACTGAGCCACCCAGGCGCCCCAAGTTTCTGTTTTTTAAGCCCCAGTCTATGGTGCTTGTTACAGCAACCCAAACAGACTCACACACACCCACAAAGCCTCAGAGCAGAAGAGGAGAAAGCATTTGGCCTTGGAATGAGGAGGCTTGGGTTCAGGTGGGGCTTTGCCACTAAGTCATGTTCCCAGAAAAGTCAGGGTTTCTGAGCATCGCTCTCCTCCTGTGCAAAATGTAAGGGTTGGTGGGGACTGGCTGAGAGGTTCTTTCTCCCCACATTCCATGACTTCGCCACCTGTCCATCACAAGGACGCCCCACCCAACCTTCAACCGCGGGGGTGGGGGAGAGTCCCGCCGCAGTGAGGCTCACTCAGTGACTCTGCAAGCTACAAGCACACTGTGGCCTTGGCCTTGAGACGGGGGAAGGATCTGTATTCTCTAGTGGCAGGAATTAATGAGTTGGGAAGCCATGTCATTCTCCCTAATTGGCTCTTGTTGAGGCCAGGGCCGCCTTTGCCTGGAGACCTTTGCAATCCTGACTGCTCAGGTGTTCAGCCCGCCCCTCACCCTCACCCGGCTTCCCACACACGCCTCTCCCCCAGGGCTTGCTCTGACTTGGATTGCCGCCAGACTCCCGCCCGACTCCCAATTAAGTCTACCAGGCGCTGTCTGCCCCTTGGAGGAAGCCCTCACTTGCAAAGGGACTTAAATCACTTGACGCGTGCATGCCAATTTTTCCCTCCATATCACTCTTACTGATTAGCCTTTTCTTTTCCCCTTTTTAAGAAAATGACGACGACTCATTATTTTTAAAGAAAGCTTGATGGGCTTTGGCTCAGACACAAAACAAAATTTCAGCCAATGGCGATGAATGCAGACCGTTCCAAAGGATAAAAGGCAGAGGCACCTAAGACCACCTAAGTAAAGGTTAACTGAAAGTGCCTGACGTGCC
The DNA here is from genome assembly GCF_027475565.1 of Acinonyx jubatus. Taxonomy (NCBI): domain Eukaryota; kingdom Metazoa; phylum Chordata; class Mammalia; order Carnivora; family Felidae; genus Acinonyx; species Acinonyx jubatus. The sequence continues at coordinate 66,181,713 of NC_069391.1, forward strand.
CACTCTGACACCTTCACGTGTGTTCTCGCTCATTTCCACGCACCCACAGCAAGTGGGGCCCATGCATCTAAAGTACCCTGATTGTCTGAGAAGTTGCTCCTCCCACCTCCCCTTTCCCATCTTTTCTTCTCTCTTCTTATTTACTAATTAACATCAGCAACCTTAGTGCATCCTGTCCTGTCCCTAGCAAAAAGGAAAGCCAACAGGGACGCTGCAAAGTGTTGTGACCTCCTTACATCATTTTAAACTGCATTTTTTTTTCAACCCAAAGGACCTTGAATAATAGGAGATTGAAAATGGCCAGAGAAAAAAAGAGCCTTTGAATACCGAGAAAACTTCCAAGTAGCATGTAGTCTGTAAGTTTCAATTTGCAACTAGGTCACTGAATGTAAGCCTCTCCCACAGGCTTTTCTAAGGTCATATGTAAGCAGAAAGCATTCTCCTTTGAGAATTTTGAGCAGTCGCTCAAAATATGCGTGAACAGAATTGCATAGATCCATACAGTAACAAATAGGAAGAGAAATAACTGGACAGGGAGACAGTCACATAACAGTGAGTCCGAAAAGCAGGACATCTCTGTGTTTTAGAAAACTGAACTTCATGCAATTAGAGGCAGAGACTGAAGACTCCAATATTATTAAGAGTTTTGATGGCAATCAGATGTGGACCACACACCATATGGTGAAGGGCAAGGGAATGCATGGCAGTGGAATACAGAACCAGAACCCAGAGAACAGAGTTATGACCAGACACGTTGCTGGCCACTCCTGGAGATGTCACCATCCCTGATGTAGCACCCCCAGGAGTCACACACGTACACGATGAGCTGCTCTTCTCTAGGTTGGAACTTTAGTGCCCTTCAGTGGGTCCACCATGGAGCTTCCTGGGCAGCTCTGATGTGATCCACACTAGCTGAGACTAAAATATACAGGTGGCAGACTGCCATCTCCCTGGCGCTTTCGAAGCATGGGAATAAAGATTACTCGTAAGTATTTTATTCTTTCACATATTATTGTAAATGGGATTCTTTTCATAATTTCCTTTTCAGATAGCTGGTTGTTAATGTATACAATGCGGCTGATTTTATCTTAGAAGAAAAGTTTTCAGTTTTTCACCACTGAGTATGACATTACTTGGAGGCTTCTTATATATGGCTTTTATTATGTTGAGGAACATTCCTTCTGTACCTAATTCATTGAACATTTTTAACATAAAAGGCTATTGAAATTTGCCAAAGGTGTTTTCCTCATCTATTGAGACGATCGTACAATGTTTTTGATGTTTATTTATTTATTTTGAGCAAGAGGGAGAGAGAGAATCCCAAGCATCTTCCACTCTGCCAACACGGACCCCAACACAGTTTTCTGTCTCACGAACCATGAGATCATGACCTGAGCTGAAATCAAGAGTCAGATGCCTGGGGCACCTGGGTGGCTCAGTCGGTTAAGCGTCCGACTTCGGCTCAGGTCACCATCTCACGGTCTGTGAGTTCGAGCCCTGTGTCGGGCTCTGTGCTGACTGCTCAGAGCCTGGAGCCTGTTTCAGATTCTGTGTCTCCCTCTCTCTCTCTGACCTTCCCCCGTTCATGCTCTGTCTCTCTCTGCCTCAAAAATAAATAAACGTTAAAAATAATTAAAAAAAAAAAAGTCAGATGCCTAACCAACTGAGCCACCCAGCCCCCTAGATTACCATATGATTGTTAATTTTTCATTTCATAATGTTAATGTGATTTATCACATTGATTGATTTGCATATGTTGAACCATCCCAAAAATAAATAAATCCTACTTGACGTATTGTTGAATTTGATTTGCTAGAATTTTGTTGGAGATTTTTGCACCTATGTTCATCAGGAGTATTAGCCTACGATTTTCTTTTCTTGTGGCCTTTTTGTGTTGTTTTGGTATCAGGGCAATGTTGGCCTTATAAAATGAGTTTGGAAGTGTTCCCTCGTCTTCAAATTTTTGGAAGAGTTTGAGAAGGATTGGTGTTAATCCTTCTATAAAGGTTTAATAAAATGCACTAGTGAAGCCAACTGGTCCTGGGCTTTTCTTTGTTGGGAGTTTTTCACTACTGATTTCAATCTCCATATTCATTATTGGTCATGAACAATTTTCCATTTCTTCATGATTCAGTCTTGGTAGGTTGTATGTTTTTAGAAATTTATCCCTTTCTTCTAGGTTACCCAACATGTTGGCATATCAATGTTCATAGTATTATCTTTTGATCCTTTGTATTTTTGTGGCATCAGTTTAATATCTCCTTTTTTGTTTCTAATTTTATTTATTTGAATTTTCTCTCTCTTCTTCTACTGAGGAATAAGTAAAGGAGGTGAAAGAGTTGTGCACTGAAAACTATAAAACACTGATGGAAGAAATTAAAGCAGATACAAGTAAACGGAAAGACAAACTGCCTTCATCCATTTGGGCTCCTATAACAAAATACTACAGGTAGTTTATAAACAACATGAACTTATCTCTCATGGCTCTGGAGGCCAGAAGTCCAAGATCAACAGCATAGTCGAGTCCTGGTGAAGACCTTCTTTTGGGTTGTATACTGCTGACTTCTCTCTATGTCCTCATAATGGAATGGGAGATCCAGCTCTCTGGGGCCTCTTTTATAAAGGCATTATTCCCATTCATGAGAACTCTGTCCACATGACCTAATCACATCCCAAGGCCCTACCTCCTAATGCTATCACCATGGGGGTTAGAATTTTAACATATAAATTTGGGGCAGACATAAACATTCAGATCATAGCACATTCCATGTTCATGGATTGGAAGAATTAATATTGTGGGGCACCTGGGTGGCTCAGCTGGTTAAGCATCCAACTTTGGCTCAGGTCATGATCTCACTGTTCATGGGTTCAAACCCCGCATTGGGCTCTGTGCTGACAGCTCAGAGCCTGGAGCCTGCTTCCAATTCTGTGTCTCCCTCTCTCTCTGTCCTACCCCTGCTCATGCTCTGTGTCTCTCTCTCTCAAAAATAAATAAACATTTTTTAAAAATTAATAAAAAAAAGAATTACTATTGTTAAAATGTTCATACTACCTAAAGCAAACGATACATTCAATTCAATGCCTGTCAAAATCCCAATGGCATTTTTTACAGAAATAGAAAAAATAGTCCTAAAATTCATACAGAACCACAAGACACCCTGAATAGCCCCAGGAATCTTGAGAAAGAACAAAGTTGGGGGTATCACACTTCCTGGTTTCAAAATAATTTACAAAGCTATAATAATTAAAACAGCAGGGTACGGGCATAAATACAGATACATAGACCAATGGAGTAGAACAGAGAGCCCAGAAACAAATCCATGCATATATGGTCAATTGGTCTTCAACATGGATGTCAAAAGTACACTGCCGAAAAGATCATCTCTTTGACAAATGGTGCTGGGAAAACTGTCCACATGCAATGGAATGAAACCGGACTCCCATCTTACTTCATACACAAACTCACTTCTAAGTGGGTTAAAGACTTAAACACAAGACCTGAAACTGTAAAACTTGAAGAAAACATTCTTTGACATTGGTCTTGGCAATGATTTTTTTGGATTGGACACAAAAAGCACCAGCCAAAATCAAACACAGACAAACGGGACTACATCAAGCTACAATGCTTCTGTACAACAAAGGAAACCATCAACAGGCTGAAAGGACAACCTACGTATTGGGGGAAAATGTCTGCACACCATCTATCTGATAAGAGGTTAATACCCGAAACCTAGAGAACGCTACACTAAAGGAAAGAAGCAAGTCACGGAAGGTCGAATATTGTGTGGTTCCGCTTATTCAAGGTGTCTAAAATAGTCAAACTCATAGAAGCGGAGAATAGAATGGCAGTTGCCAGCTGTGGAGAGGAGGATTGAGGAGTTGATGGTCAATAGGTATAAAGTTTCAGTTATGCAAGAGGAAAAAGTTCTAAATATCTCCCGTACAACACAGTACCTGTAGTTCGTTTAACAATACCATATTATGCACTTTAAATATGTTAAGAGGATAGATCTCATGTTAAGTGTTTTTACCACACACACACACACACACACACACACACACAAGAACACAAGGAGACTTTTGGAGGTGATAGATATGTTTAGTACCTTGATTGTAGTGATGGTGTCATGGATGTATATCCACAGCCAAACTGATCAAAATGCATACAGTAAATATATGCAAATTTTTGTGATATCAATTATATCTCAATAAAACTTTTTCAAAGAGACAGAGTTAAGGACCATAACACAGTCAAAGATCCTCCAAATATCTGTGACCTCCCAGGACCTCATTTGGGGTTGACTTTTCTAGAGAAAACCCAAGCTACATGGAAAGATCATTGAATGCTCCTTTAGGCTAATTCACCCAGATTTTAAGGAAATTGGGATTCGATGTTCCCTGTTTATATGAGTTGATAGACTCAGGTTCATCTATGGTTCATAATGTGATGAAGTCAAGGGGCTGACTGATTTCTAGAACAGTATCTAAGGGCTCTACACATGTCCATGAGTCACAAATAGCTACAGAATATGGTGAGCAGAGTAGTCTCCTCTACCCCCATGGACTACCTTTAAGTGGGAAATGCTACCAATCTTACCAGGTCATTCTCTGGGTGCCGCCACACGGACCTGCTTCTCAGGTCGGCTTCAGGATTGTACAAGGAAATGAAAGTCACAGTCTCCAGTGGGAAGCTATTGTGCTTCCATCGTCTCAGGGAATCCTAGACTTAAAATTCCTTAGAAGTTCAGGAACTTCCTATTTTTATTCTTTGCCAACCTAAATATCAAAATGTCTGAGAGGAAGGATCGATTAGGCAAATAAGCCACTATCGAGATGTTCCCTATTTATTGAGACACTCCAGCATGCTTGGAACTCTTTCCAAAAGCTCTAAGGAGGGCACTCACATGTCTTCTCTTGGCAAATCGATGTGATTTAAAAACAAGGAAGAAAGAGAGTATTGTTGATAGGGGCTGTGTTCTTTGCTTCATGTAACCCCCTCACGTCTCAAACTGTTTAAACCCTAGGTCATATTTTTATTGGTCTCTCTCAGATGCTTTAGTGTCACCTCCATGAGAATTTTTTTTCTTTTCTTTTCTTTTTTTTTTAATTCTTAGTCTCTGAAGATGTCATTGGTGGAGGAGATTGTCACTGGAGAGAAAGCCACCTGGATTCAGTTCCAGAACAATGTAGATTGGGTTACAAAACATCAAGGAGTCTAGGACAGTCCCATAAGTAGTGAGGATAACTATGGTTTATTATAATATTAAGTGAGTTCCCAGCTGGGAGGATTATCTACTCATTGAGAGTGAACATTGACTAGAAAAGATGAAAATGGAAATTTGGGGGTGGTGGGCTTATCCTAAAATTGACTGTGGGTGACATCGAACCCCACTGAATGGTGCACATCCAATGGTTGATCTTATGTTACGTAAATTATACCTCATATCTCAATAAAACTAGGTTGTTGTTCTTTTTTTTTAAGTTAGTGGCATAAAATAACACTGAATTGCATTTAAAAAAAAAAAACAACAAGAACCATTTCATTGCAGTCATGAATCTTATGGTGGAATTCAGTTAGGACTGTGAGTCTGGCTTGTCTCTGCTCCAGAATGACCATGGATTCTGATGGGAAGACTTGAATGGTTGGGGGCTAGAATCCTGTGGAGGCTTCTTGATTGGCATGTCAGGCACTGGGCTGGACAGTGGGCTGAGTTGGCTGTAAAGATGAGCTCAGTCAGTACCGTTGACTGGAGCGTGGGCATGTGGCCGGTCTACGTAGCTTGGGTTTATTACAGCAGAGCAGCGGGATTCTGAGGTAGAACATCCCAGGAAGGAGTTTCTAGAGAACGAGCTTTCCAGAAGCTCCAAGGCTTCTTAAATTTCCAAATAAATCTCTAGGCCAGCCCAGATTCAAGGGAAGATAAATAAATCCCCTCCCTTTGATGAGGGTGTGGCAGGGCCATATTGAAGAAAGGCATGTGGCACGGGACATACCATCCAGAGCATCTTCAGGAAGTAGAACCTGTTGTAGGACCCTATTCTTCAGAACACCATGGTCCCTTGGTCTCACTGTCAGGCCCAGAGGCCTCCCTGCAGGGTAAGAGAGCTCGGTTACAGAAATTCTAAAGCTAAGGCCCTTGCCCTGCCACAGCACCACAAAGCCTTTTGCTTTCAGAGGTCTCCCTGAGATATCTCACCTGGTAGGTGCAGGTACCGTCACTTGAGAAACTTGCTGGCCTCTGACCTTGTTTCAGATTTAGAAACTGCCCCTCACGATTGCTCTTGCTATGCTGCTCTCCAAGGTACTTCTCCCTCTTGCCCCCACCCCATGAGATGTCTCAGAAAACATCTTCAGGGGTGCCTGGGCAGCTCAGTCAGTTAAATGTCTGACCCTTGGTTTTGGCTCAGGTCACGATCTTGCGGTTCGTGAGTTCGAGTCCCACATCAGGCTCTGTGCTGACATTGCAGAACCTGCTGGGGATCCTCTCTCTCCCTCTCTCTCTGCCCTCCCCCTGCTTGTGATCTCTCTCTCTCTCCCCCTCTCTCTCTTCCCCTCCTCAAAAATAAATAAATAATTAAAAAAAAAGAAAACAACTTCAATGAGCTTTATGTTTCAAAAGAGGTGGCTCACAAGCAGCAGCTTTTATATTTAGATTCCGTAAAATCTCTAAAGCTGAGAGAGAGAGAGAGAGACAGAGAGACAGAGAGAGAGAGCCCACCTTCTTCTTTTTTTTTAATCAGGAAAGGCAAAAAAAAAAAAAAACACAGAACAACAACAACAAAAAAACACATTAGGGACGCCTGGGTGGCTCAGTCAGTTGGGCATCTGACTTCACCCCAAGGTCAGGATCTCACAGGTTGGTGAGTTCAAGCTCCACAGGGGCCTTGCTGTTGTCCATGCAAAGCCCATTTCGGATCCTCTGTCCCCCTCTATCTCTGCCCCTCCCCATTCTCTCTCTCTCTCAAAAGTATATAAATTAGTATTTAAAAAAAGACACATCAGGGGCGCCTGGGTGGCGCAGTCGGTTAAGCGTCCGACTTCAGCCAGGTCACGATCTCGCGGTCTGTGAGTTCGAGCCCCGCGTCAGGCTCTGGGCTGATGGCTCAGAGCCTGGAGCCTGTTTCCAATTCTGTGTCTCCCTCTCTCTCTGCCCCTCCCCCGTTCATGCTCTGTCTCTCTCTGTCCCAAAAATAAATAAACGTTGAAAAAAAAAAAAAAGACATCAATTTTTCATGAAATCATCATGCCACAATGGTCAAATGTATAAATGCACATAAGGGTGTGTTCACACACATAAGAAAGGCAGAGAGAGGGAGGAAGGTATGGGGCGGGGGTGGGGGGAGGGATTTGTTAAATCCTCTGAAATAACTTGCATGCATTTTTCAAATAGCAGAAACAGAGTCCCGCTTGGGGCAGAATGTAATAAATAAGGAAGAGAGGAGAAGCTGATTTCATATAAAGAAGAAAAATACAATTTTCTCTCTCTCTCTCTCTTTTTTTTTTTTTTTTTTTTTTTTTTTTTGGATACTTAATGCCACATCTCATATTTGTGGGAGATAGAAACCTAGTCTTTTTTTTTTTTTTTAATCCACAAACACCTTTAACATAAGTCATTAGTGACAGCCTAGGGATCATTTTTTAGACAAAGTCAGCGGCTTATCTTTGTCTATATCAAAAAAAAAAAATTCCTTAAATGACCAGAACTTGGCACTCTAGGAAAAACTCGAGGGGGAGATTGGAGAAACAAAATTTGGCTTCAAGTATCGTGCAAGGGGCGTCCCACTTGTTACGCAGCCGAATCTCCCCCATTATGTGAGGCAGCTGCTAATATCTCATTTAGTTTTGCAGTTTAGGAAACTGGCACTAAGAAGTTAAATAACAAGCGAGTCTGTCCGTCACTGGCACTGCAGACCCAGATGTGGCTTCGCCGAGCCTGTGTCTGGCCTGGAGTGATGTTCCTTGGCTCAGGAACACCTGGGTGTCTCCTAGTGGGACGATAAATTGAGACATGCTGGTTGGAGGCATTCTGATAGGCCACCAGCATCTTTCCTCCAGCTCCGTTTCCTCTCTCTGGGACAAGCTAAGAATGCAGCTCATTTAGGTCTTCCTCCAGATTGACTCTGTCCCTGGCCGCCCAGCAAGTCCTCCCGCAGCGCCCTCCACCTGCTCTATGCTTATTCCTAACGTAGCACCGACCCTTCTAGTCTACAAACATTTTGAGTCTCTCACAAGAGACTTTAAGCTTCCTGAGGGGGCAGACTGTGTCGCATTCAGCATTTATCCCAGTGCTCAGCACGTAGAAAATGCTCCCATGCTTGTTGAATGCCTGGGTTAGTTATTAAAGATCACTCAGCCACAATTAGTGCCCAAGTCCCTTCCTTGCATCTCACTAAATGGCACTGAGTATACAAATCACAGCGCTTTCTTCATGGGAAAAGATGGATAGGAATGGCTACATAAAGATATAAAACTTCTATAAGGCAAGAAACACATGAACAAAATTTAAAAGGGAAATAGCCAGCTGAAAGAATATATTTGCAAAAACAAAAAAGATAAAATCCTTGGTATATAAAGGATTCCTATAAATTAATGTTAAAGATGTGTGGCACAATAGGAGAGGGGAAATTATAAATGGACAATTCACAGGACCAATGCATATGGCTAAAATACAAAAAAGATGTTGAACATCACTAGTAACTACAGAAATGCAAACTTCAATGACTGTCAGCCTAGCAAAATGTCAAAGGTAGAGCGTACTCAGTTGGAACACTGGCAGGATGAATCAGTACGACCTTCTGAACAGTCATTTGCCAACATTCCAGAAAATCTCAAATGGACGACTCCTTACATTCCATGATTCCACTTTGAGGAGCACTTACTAAGGAAATATGACCAACTAGCAGGTGGACCTAAAGCTATTCTTACAAATATACATTCTGCAACTTTGTTGATACTGGCAAAATTATAGAGAAGACCTAAATGTTAATCACAGTCAAAAGGTAAAATGCATTTCACAACACTCTAAACTATGAAGCGACTCTACTTCATGAGATCCTTCTAGATGTGTTAATATATCTATGCCACATAATGAAAAGAAAAGTAGATTGCCAAAGCAACACAATAGTCGACTGAATTTGGGGGGTGGGGTGGGGATATGCATTAGTTTGGAGAGATTTGCGTAAGCACTCCAAAAGCTTGTAGAATGACACCCCCAAGTTGTTAACAGTACTTATTTCTGGGACTGGAAATGGAGTGAGCAAGAAAAAAACGTTTCCTTTTAACTCTGTACGTGTCTGTACAATCAGTTAAATGTGTTACAAATTTGTTACAATCAGTTTCTATTGCTTTTCTAATATGAAAGAGAAGCAAAGACGTTTCTTTGTTTTAAGTCTGTCCTATCTTTTCTTGGCTGCATTGCTATTCTCTGTAGAGTTGGACAGAATGTAAAAGAGAGAGAGGGGGAAACTTAGTTTGAGAATGATGCGTGTCCAGCAACCCCCACTGACACCCTCTTTGCCCCATAATGTCCCAAGAATGCAGGGAAGCATTCTTGGATCATTGCCATTTTCTTGAAAGTGTCGGTGTTTGCTTGCAAAATTCAGTGAAGTGGTCTCTTCCCTTAAGGAGCTTACAAAGTCTAGTGAGGAGAAGAACAATCAACTTATACAAGCATATAACCTACAGGGAAGTATAGTTTATGAAATAATGGCTGGCCTAGGATGATGAGTAAATGAATCATCCAGGAAAAGTCAGGGAAGGCTTTACCAAGGGGGAGGTTTGGGAACTGAAACTTAGCCATTGAGCAGATTTTTTTTTCTTCTTTTCAGGTAATTACACAGTTTTCAATGAAATTTTATACAATGAAAAGTAAAATTGTTGTTTGCATAGCCCCATGAAAGAATTTGAGACAGAAGCAAATACACTAATTAAACAGGAAGTGAGAGAGTGACAGACGATTTCGAAGCTCTCTTCCAGCTCTCAAAACCTCTGTTGTGAGCACTCAGAGTATTGATGGAGCCCCTGAATGTGTTCAGCTCTGATCTGAGGATGGAAAGAGGAGGGAGGATAAAACTACATGCCATGGTCTCAGTTCTTATGAAGTTTACGACCTTGGGGCCCCTGGGTGGCTCAGTCGGTTGAGCATCCGACTTCGACTCAGGTCATGATCTCACATTCCTGAGTTCAAGCCCCACAATGGGCTCAGTGCTGTCCATGCAGAGCCCGCTTCAGATCCTCTGTCCCTCTCTCTCTGTCCCTCCCCTGCTTGCCCTCTTTCAAAAATAAATTTAAAAACATTAAAAAAGAAAAGAAATTTACAACCTTGCTAAGGATACCAAACTAATGCACAGAAACCTGTACTCAATAGGAACCACCCCAGCAGGCCGTTTGAAATGTTAATCTATTGACGTTACATAACTAGGCACCAAACCATGTGGTATAGACCCCAGAGACGATGTCCATAAATGATACAACCCAAAAACAAGACACTCTTCAAATTTGGAAACCGACCTCCGAGGTGCAAGTATTTCACCATATTCGCCAATACACTTGCAATGGATGATTCTTTAAAGTAGTAAAGCTATGTGGGATCTAAATAATGGCAAACATATACATAAATTAGCAAAACATATGAGTCCAGCTGACCCTGAACGACATGGGTTAGAACTGCATGGCTCCACTTATACTTGGGTTGTGGTGGTTATCGTTGTTGTTGTTTCAGTAAACACAGTACAGTGGTGTAAATGTTTCTTAACAACATATCTTTTCTCTAGCTTACTCTTTGGTAAGAATACAGTATATAAAAATATAGCATACCAGATATGTGTTAATTGGCTGTTTATGTTATGGGTCAGGCTTCCGGTCAACGGTAGGCTACTCGTAGTTAAGTTTCTGTGGATTCAAAAGTTATACACAGATTTTTGACTGTGCAAGGGGATCGAGGCCCCTTACCCCCAAGTTGTTCAAAGGTCAACTGTATTGAATTATTATAGGCACTACAAATGTAGGTCAGAAAACAAAGCTCTCAGTGGCTACTCAGTGTCCAAAGGAGAAATCAGAAAAAGTATGATCAATGGGGGCTTGAGTTGAGTCTAATAGAACACATTGGATTTAGATCATAGAAGAGATTAGGTAGAACATCAGAGACAGGAAGAAGGCTATGAAGAGTTGCAGGATTCTCCTTCATTCTGAATGACTTAATAATGGTCTACACTATTTCTTATTACAATTGCTACCTGTCTATAAAACGCCCAGGCATAATCAAGTTCGCTCTTTTTTTTTTTTTAATATTTATATATTTTGGGGAGAGTGCAAGTGGGGGAGGGGCAGAGAGAGAAGGAGGTCAGAGGATCTGAAGCGGGTTCTGCACAGACAGGCTGACAGCAGCAAGCCTGATGTGGCGCTCGGACTCGTGAACCACGAGATCATGACCTGAGCAGAAGTTGGAGGCTCAACCGACTGAGCCACATGCCCCTCAAGTTCATTGTCAAGGCAGTAGGAGGAAAGGGACATTTGATGGTTTTCAAGGGCAGAAGTATGTGGGAAGCCTGTCGGGGACACCATCAAAGGTTCAGAACTTCTGCTTTCTTGCCTCATGAGTCTGAGTGGTACACTATTGGTTTCTAGAAAGAAAAAAGTACCGGAAGAAGATGGTATTCCCAAAAGTCTGAGAGGCTATCAGAGGTGAGTTAAAACGCACTGGGGAGTGTTGTATTGGAGAGGAGAATTGGAGAACGGACAGCGGGGAAGTGAGCTGGGGAGGTTGAGGGAAGGGAAGAGAACCAGCTCCTTCTGGGTTTACGGCCAATTCACATTTGCCATACTTCAGACTCGGACGTTTCGCAAGGGCTTCTCAGTATTAAAGGCAGCTCTTTGAAGAATACGGTCCTTTTTTGTTTCTTTTCTACAGTTCACAGCTGTCAGAGATCATTTAACTCCTTATACATTTCCAAAAAGCGATGCCTTTAATGGGCAGCATAAACAGTGGAGCGGGAGTAACCTGAAGCTTGACTTGGATGCAAGGTGTTAGGGCATCTGTCAGGATCTGGAAGGGAGGCCTACATAAACAATTCCATGCATCTCAAAGAACAGAAGAAGAAAACTAAAGAGAGAGGAGGCGGGATGCAGGGGAGAGGAACGATGAGGAATAGAGCTAGAGAGAAAGGAAAGGTAAGAAGAGAAGTAACAAGGATAAGAGAAACAGAAGCTGAGAATGCAAGGATTAAAGCTTCCATTTCCTTCTTAAAACAGTCCATTTCCATTCAAATGCGAACGTAGTCACAAAGGAACGTGCTAAGTCTCACGTGTCAGCCCTAAACAAACTTCCTAGTTATTAGGAATTCGACCAGAACAGCACAGTTTGTATTTAATTTCCAATTTGTTTTCCCCTTTTACAATAGATCCAAATATCACATGTAACATGTACTGTTTGGTTTTTTGTTGTTTTTTTTCCATTTCCTTGAGTATTTTCAATGGCCTTACTCTTTTCCAAGACCACTAAAACTGCTGGTGTGATGTTCCTCCCTTTGGGCTGGGATTCTGTATTGGAAATAGAAGCCTGATCCGGTTATGAAAGAGAGACTACGGAACTTAAGGGAAAGGCTCACACCTCTGGGCAAGTTTCACCTGCAAGATTAAATGTGTGAGCTCAGCACTATTTGGGAAAATACCAGAATCTTCCTTTCACATGAATAGCGGGTAGTAAAACAGTCTTCATGACATGATGGTAAGTGAAATCCCAAATGCATTCAGGAATTTTAAATGAAATCTTAAAATCTGAAACCTTTAAAAACTGAATTCATGGGAAAGTGTCATCTAAATTTACCCAAAGTGATACCTATATTTGTAATAATAGTGTAGAAAGGCTTAGCCAAGTAGAAAGTTCCAAGAAAGAAACGACCCAGTATCAATTTTACCATCCAGAAATAAGTAATGTTAAAAGTCTACAAGTTTCAGGGGTGCCTGGGTGGCTAAGTCGGTTAAGTGTCTGACTCCGGCTCAGGTCATGATCTCATGGTTCGTGAGTTCAAGCCCCACGTCAGGCTCTGTGCTGATAGGTTGGAGCCTGGAACCTGCTTCGAATTCTGCGTCTTGCTCTCTCTGTGTCCTTCCCCCACTCATGCTCTGTCTCTCTTTCTCTCTCCTAAATAATAAAAATAAACATTAAAAAACTTTTTTTGAAGTCTACAAATTTTATTATAACAGAATGAAAAATATACAGATAAAAGAATGACTAGTATATGTCAATTCTATCTCAATAAACCTGGAAAATATAAAAGAAAAAAATTAAAATTTGATACACATGATACACATAGATAGATATAAAGACAAACAATGATTTCATTAGAATGAATTCATATAACATGTGTCATTTTAAATCACTTAATCTGGAAACTCCTGGGTGGCTCAGTAGATTCAGCATCTGACTCTTGATTTAGGTGCAGGTCATGACCTCGCCATCGAGCCCCATGACGGGGGGGGGGAGGGGGGGGGGGGCTCTGTGCTGAGAGTGGAGTCTGCTCAGGATTCTCTCACTTCCTCCCTCTGACCCTCTCTCCCACTTGCACCTCTCTCTCTCTCTCAAAATAAATAAACATCAAAAAAATAAATAAAAATAAAACATTTAACCTTATTTTGCACACATTTAACAGAGGAAAAAGAAGCTGAAGAAAAGGAGATTTCAGAATTTTAGGTAAATATTTCTTTACCATGTAAGATTGAGAAGAAAGTGTGAAGTCATTAGCAGTCTGAAGTCATTGACTGCTGACGATTTAAAATACACATTTTATTTTTAAACAGTTTGGATCGATTTCCCTGCTAGGAAAGAGAAATTTCTTTCACTTCCTCCTGCTGCCCCTACACCTTCTACTATTGGTTACTTTATATGATTTCTATATTGTCAGGATCTGAAACATTTACATAAACTGTAAATGTCCCAGAGTTTCTTCTTCAATCTGTATTCGAATGGATCCCATGCTTATAACTAGTCTTTCTACCACCACCTCTCTATTCTTGAGTTCTTTGTTACGATTCACCCCTTGCCCTGCGTTATTTTTTTTAATGCAGAAAAACATTTTTTGAAACATGCTAGAAATTTTTTTAACTTAATACAAATCATGGAAATTGGGTACATGAAATTGGGCTCTTAGTGAGTTAGGAAAAACATAATCTGCTTAGGCACCTGAGACAGAAAACACAGCAGGTCACTGGAAATTCAATTTGTGGAGGACGTGATATGCCTCCAAAGGGAAACCATGCAGAAAGTTCTGGGGACTGACAGAAGGGGCCTAGGAAGATGGGATTAAGGTTCCAAATCAGGGGGAGGGGAATGTCAGCTACATCCAATCTCTTTGGAAGTGCCCAATTAGGCAGCAAATGCCTCTCCAAGCAAGAAGGATCTGAGAGTCTGCCTGGGGACATTAATTATTTAGAGGCTAGCAGGAGACCTCCTTAATAGTGACTTGTCCCCTCTTCGTGCCATCTCTGCTTGGGCATGTCAATTTCACCTCAGGCTCATCCTACCAAATATTGAACACATCACCTTTCTCTCTACATGGACTTCCTCGTGTCTCCCCTTATTGAATGGGGTTCCCCACTCCCAGGCCCACCCATTACACAGATCAGACACATTCCCTCCCTGACTTCTGCACCCTCCATGCAATTCACTCCAGCCCTCCCCACCACCACCACGCCACCCAGCATCATTTCACAGGGTGGTAGGTTAAGGCTCTGCCTCATTCCATTCTACAAAATGTACCTATGAAACAGCACTTGCACAATATAACGGCCAAATGAAATTGTTTAATTGCTGTGAATATTCTATTCTGAAAAGGCAGATTGCTCAGCTTTCCATGAAAGTGAAATTTGGGGAGCAGGAAACAAGATTTAGGGTCTACGCTGGGGGTCGAAACTGCTTGTAAAGGGACAGGTAATAATTATTTTTTGCCTTGCAGGTCATATACTTTCTGTTGCAGTGCTGGATCTTGCCATTGATAGCAGTGCCCAAGAAGCCATCGATGGTATGTGTACAAATGGATGCAACTGTGTTCCAATAAAACTTTATTTATAAGAACAAGGAGTAAGCATTTAAAGAAGAATTAACACCCATCCTCTTCAAACTCTCCCAGAAAAACAGGAAAGGAGGAAACACTTTCTAACTCCCTTTATGAGGCTAGTAAGGCTCCAAGATCCAGAATATATAAAGGACTCTTTCTAATGCCACTCCTAGGTGTCTATCCAAAAGAATTGGAAACAGTGACTCAAACGAGGACATGCACACACAGGTTTGTAGCACCGTTCATAAGAGCCCAAAAGTAGAAACAACTCAAATACCCGTCACCAGGGGAATGCATAAAGAAGTTGCAGGCATATACACACGATGAAATATTATTCAGTCAATAAAAAAGGAATGAAGTACCAAGTCGTTCTACAACATGGATGAACCTCACACACCTCATGCTACATGAAATACATCCTGATGTATGTACACGAGAGCTCCTATATCGTACGGTTCTGTCAATATGAAATACTCAGACTAGGCAAATTCAATGAGACAGAAAGCAGATTGGTGATTGCCAGGATCCGGGAAGAGAAGGAAATGGAAAGTCGCTGCTTAACAGGTAAGAGGATTCCTTCTGTGGTGATGAAAATGTTCTGGAACCAAAGAGCCATTCCACTGAGAACTGCACAACACCGAAAATGTATGAAATGCCACCGAGTTGTTACCTAGATGTTATGTGGATTTTTACCTCGATGAAAATAAAAATAAAATGTGTAGCTCAGATTTGGCTCATGCACCGCAGTTTACGGAGCCATCATCTGGACTATGGGTGAAGAGTTCATAGCTGGCTCTAAAAGTCTTTCTGGGTGACAAGGAGACTATCAGTTTTAATTTCATCCCTAATGAAAGCACTTTGTCCACATTCGGTGTAATTATAATTTCAAGTGACTGCAGAGCTGATAGAGCCCATGACTTCACACACACACGCACACACACACACACCTGGAGAGTCCTGGAATTCTCCTCACTGAGATGAGACACAAAGAATGAGACAGTCAGAGAAATCAGTCCATGATCCAAGTCATGAGGAATCCAGAAAGTGACTGTTTAAATGAAAACAGAAGAAAATGCATATTTCAAGGATGCCATAAGCCTTTCTGGAAGGAAGACATAAATGCACTGTAGAGCATCAATCAGCTGAGAATAGTTGTAGTTTGTCTTACATCAGCCCACAGGGATTCTTACAACCAGATAAGACAAGCTTCCTCAGAGGGTCTGCAGACAGCTTGGATGCAGAGGTCAGCCCTGGGCTGGTTCCCTACCTTCCCACCAGGCAGCACTCCCACACACCAGGTGCCCAAGCCAGAAGCCTGGCAGACATTCTCCCCTCCTCCCTCTCCTCCATTCCCAGACCCCCTGGATCATCAGGTTCTTGTCCCTCCTTAATCTCCCCTGAAGTTATCCATTTCTGCCACGCCCCTTGCTGCTGTCCAAGTTAAGTGTGATTATTTCTCAACTGGACCGTAATGGCAGCCACCATTCTGGTCCTCCTTCCTCCAGCCTCGTCCCCTCCAATGCATGTTCCCTATGCCAGCTTCAGTGTGCTTTCTAAGACACATACTGGAGATTTGCAATGCAGTGGTTAAGAACTCAGGCTCTGGGTCAGAATGCCCAGGTTCAATTCCTCATGCTTCTACTTTCTAGCTCTATGACCTTGGACAAGTTACTTCTTATGGGCCTCCGAGCCCCCAATTCATATGTTGAACACCTAACCCTGAGTACTCCAGAATATAGTTGTGTTTGGAGACACGGCCTTTAAAGAAGTAATTATGTTAAAAATGATGTCACTAGGGTGGACCCCAATCTCATATGACTGGTGTCTTTATAAGAAGAGGAAATGTACGGGTATCTGGGTGGCTCAGTTGGTTGAGCATCCTACTTCGGCTCAGGTCACGAGCTCAGGTTTGTGAGTTTGAGCCCCACATCGGGCTCGCTGCTGGGGGGTTCAAACAGAGCCCACTTGACAGACCCCGCTTCAGATCCTCTGTCCCCCCCTCTCTGCCCCTCCCCTTCTTGCACTCTCCCCAAATAAATAAATAAATAAATATTAAAAAAAGAGAAGAGGAAATGTGGACACAGGTACCGAGAGAAGACACAGAGAGAACTATCTAGAAGCCAAGGAGAGAGGCTTCAAAAAACCAAGCCTGCTGACACCATGATCTCGATTTCTAGCCTCCAGGACCATGAGAAAATGCATCCCATTGTAGAAATCACCAGTCTGTGATACTTTGTTAAGTCAGCCTAGCAAACTACACACTTCTCTAAAGCCATGTTTCTC
Organism: Acinonyx jubatus; assembly: GCF_027475565.1. Taxonomy (NCBI): domain Eukaryota; kingdom Metazoa; phylum Chordata; class Mammalia; order Carnivora; family Felidae; genus Acinonyx; species Acinonyx jubatus. The sequence goes on from NC_069391.1 coordinate 66,199,050, forward strand.
TGTATAGACAGAAAGGAAATATAGTTATTGTAATTCAGTGTCATTCTCAAATTCTTGGCAGCCAAGGCAAAGATGGAAACATACCCTTCAGAGAGGGTATATCAGGCCACAATGCCTGAAACTGAACTCATAAGGTAATATACAAGTGTTTGGGGAGGGTTCTGAGAGCTTCGCCACCAGGTCAGCTTAGTCAGGGTTTCTATGGGGAAATGGCGGAGTGTCATGGCACTCCCCAGGGCTGGTATGTGTGGCCAGTGTAACACGAGAAGGTTGGTGAGTGTTCCCTGAGCTGGAGTGGGGGGGGGGGGGGGGCGGAACAGAGGGCACACCCGAGGGGGGAGCCACCTCACCAGGAGCACAGTGATAGCCTCCAAACAAAAGGCGTTTGTTGCTCTCAGGCACATTCTTGGCATTTCATTTGAGAAAAATGCCTGATGGCCAAAACGTCAGGAACGTGCCTGTAAATAACAAATTCCTTGGAGTTACCCAGCGCACCTCATCCTCTTTGTCAAAAAAGTTTGCAGTCACCTCTTCGAAACCTACGTGGACCTCTCTTTGCACACCAGCATTTCTCCTATCAAATACAATACGGTTTCCCCTCTCGTGATGATTTTGAAACATGCAGCTATCCACTAGACAGCTAGTCTTGAATTCTGGCATGCACTGCCCCACTTTGCCAAGCTTCTATTGAGTGTGCAGTGGGCAAGAGCTGGTAAGGCTCCCACTAAAAGTACTGCTGAAGATACAGGGTCAGAATCATCCAGTCATTCACTCATTCACTGGCTCACCCATTCATTCATTCGTTATTCACTCAACAAATATTTAAAGAGTTAGTACAGGTCAGGATCTGCACTAGGGATCCAAAAACAAATCAGACACAGTCCCTCAAGGAAGATAGGGTTTATTGGAAAAGTCTGGTAAGACATGAACAATTATTATACATCCCGATGGGTGGTGTAATAAAATTAAACATGCAGTGCTATTTCAACAGAGGGACACAAACGGGCAGAGAAAGATTCCTCAAAGAGCTAATGCGTGAGCTGAACCATTGCTCTGTAGACGGAAATAAGTGACGTGTCAGATTTTACTCGCATATTCAGCACAGAGGTAGAGAGCAGAGGCCTGGACTCTGAAGCTAAGCCACCTGGATCTGGATCTTTGGCTCTGGCCCCCACCGGCCGTGTGGCCTTGAGGTAGTTAATTAGCTCTCCTGTGCCTCAGTTTCCCTATTTGTAAAATGGGGACAGTTAAATGAGTTAGTACATAGAAACAGAATGCGGTCGCAGATATACTGTTATATAATCAAACCACATATAAAAATAAATAAATATATAGAGAACAATGCCACCACGAAGTAATCACTACATCAGAATTTGTGATATTTGAAGCAACTCACATTAATAACCACATATCTTTGGGAAGCAGTCTGAGTATACATTGTACAAGTATGGTAGTATTAATGAGATACAGTTGCTCTAGTAATGAATATAATTTTTCTTTCTGAGAAAACACCAGTCTGGACAAGTTTGATCCAGGACTTCATAGTGCATGCACACACACACACACACACACACACACACACACACACAAGCTATATTTATTTTGGAAGCAAAATTGTAGTAATATTCCAATCCTAAGCATGAATTTCTTCTATTCTAAATTCTGTGATTTGCATTGCTACAAAATTCATATTCACCAAGCAGCTACTAATCCTCGAATTCCACTCCGTTTGAATAATTTGGGTCTCAGAAGGGAATTGTGGTTTAACAAGCCAAATAAAGAGAGTCATGCATCCCAACCTTAACAACGTTGGAGGAGTAGCACCTTATGCTAAACGTGTGCACAGACAGCAGGCTGTGTTGGCAAAAAGCCATGGGTCTCAACATCTGTCTCAAAACCCACTTCCCACAACTCTTTGCCCGGCAACAAAAATACCCAAACACCTTTTGGTGGGTCAAGCCTTCCCTGCTCCGGAAGCGTTTGCTTTGTGGTTCAAAATTCATTTCCCGGGTGTCTGTGTCTGGGCTGTGTCTGGCTCTGTGGGCCTCGTCTGGGCAACCAGTGGTGGAAGTGACAGGCCCAAGTTCTGCTCCCGGAAACGAGCAGCAGCTCCATGAGCAATCGCCATGTTGCCCAGAGTCTCCTCAGCCTGGACACAGAGAAGTCCTAAATGATGTGTGCGCTCAGGTGTGCCACTTAACCTCAAGCCACAACACCTATTTCCCATATTAGCCACGATGGGCAGGACCATTGCATCCCCTGCCGTATCTGCCAATCACAGAAACCTAGGCGAGAAACAAAAACAAACGTGTGAGCCACTTTTTAAATGTCTGAGTTCCTATTTTCAGTCAAAACACTGAGGGTTCTCAATGACCACTAAATCATCTCCTGCTCCACTCCCCCCACCCCTTTCAAAATATTTTTAGACTCTTTGGAGCTTACACTTTTGTTTACTATTGTTTTCATTATGACTATTGCTCAAATAAGGGGTGTTTTCTGAGCTCCAGCTCTTTGTGGTCGAACCTGTAGCATATTCAGAAGCAAAGCCACATAAAACTTGGCTTTGGCAAGCCTTAAAGTACTAAAATCTGTACTTTTTTCGAGAAGTGTGGGATGGTATGAACTGATATACTCCATTCCACAATGCAGACTTATCCAGCATGCACTGGGGAAGAAAGAGATGGTCGGTGGAGGGGATAAGGTTTGAGACGGGCTTTGAAGGATGGCTAATAAATGTATACGTGAGGACAGATATTCTTGCCCCGTGATTTAGAGAGGGAGAAAAGGGTCAGTAGAAATGTAAGAGCAAGGAGCAAAGATCTGAAGTTGAGAATGCACTTTTCCCTCACAGAAAGGAGAGAAACCAGGCAGAGCCCATATAAAGGAGGGAACAGATAAAGCAAAGCCCATCATTCTCTCTGATGTGCCTGTGCTTGAGCACATATTGAAATGTCTTCCCAACAACACCTCATGCAACTCAACTAACTCAAGTCCTCAAATAATAGAAATCCTTCTTCTACATTCAACGCTTGGGATGTTATTTTCTTAATTATAATCCTGTATTACTGATCCTGCACATGGAAATTTTAAAAATAGGCATTTGCACCCTGCTGTTTTCCAAAGTATATTTAAGATGGCTTGCAAAGATAATATAAAGTACAATGAAGGAGCATGAAACAGAATGAGATAAGAGAAATAATAAAGAGAAAACGAGGGTATGCATTAAATGGAGCCAGAAATAAGCTTAGTACTAATTATGTGTCACATGGGGCCATAAATTTGTCTTCTGCAGCATGAAGAGAGAAACCCAATGGTTACGGGAAAGTGGTCATTTAATCCATCATAGTCACACATATCGTTAAAGCCATTAGAAGCATTAGGAATCATTCATGTCCAACCCTGTCATTTCAAGATGTGGCAGGTGGGGCTCCAGAGCCTCTGAGTGCGATCACAGGGCTAGTTAGGGCAGAACAGAAGTCAATTTTCACAAGTGTGGAAATCACTCCCAGAGAGGAGATTAAGAAGCAGAAGTGAACCAATGAATAGAGGTCGCCTTCCAATGGATTTGGAACCTCCCTTCAAGAGCAGTCAGATTTCTTCTGTAAAAGCCGCCACGGAGACGTGAATCAAGAGTATTGTAAGTTCCTAATTAGATTACCTTAATTGTTGCTACGCTCAAGTACAAAACCCAAAAGAATGTCTGAAATCCCCACGGTCTTTATGAGACGATGTGTTCCTTGCACGTCATCCAGCATCAGCAATAAACTCTATCTGCTGATTTCACCATCCCCGGTGAGCTCATGGGCAGATTTATTTTCTGGTACTTTGGCACGGGTATTTTCTGTGAGTTCTCATTCGTTTCTAGGGGAGGGTTGTAACCGCATATCCACACCCTGGGGGAGAAATGTGTTTTCACTAAAACTATAATTTACTCCCTCGGGTCTCCCCCCACTCATGGCAAAGTGGTGACCCTGCGGGAAAGACCTCATTATGCGACCTTGTTGTCATGAGAGACCAAAGGAATAAGATGTAAGCCTTGTGAGTTCAGTGCTAAGAACACTTGCCCCAGGCAGCAACACAACTGTAACGCAGACCTGAAAGAGGAACAAGAAAGAAATGTGGGATCACACCCTCTTGATGAAGACAAAGACTAAACAAATCAATCAAGTGGGCCACAAAAAGCATCCTGAGATTGAGAAAGTGTAAGTGAAGCAGCAATGATCACTGCCTTCACAAGGGCAGCATAGAGATGTCAGGCTCCATGGAATATCACCTCATGACATGGGGTTGCAGCCAGACCTCGGTGGCCCCGCCTTCCCCAATTCTCCTTCACCTTCTTCAGCTCGTGGCCCAGGTCCATGCTTTGCTCCAGATCATCCACCTCACTGAAGGTGGAAGTGGCGAGAGACTAAGCGTTCTAGTCCATTCTCATGGTTTCTAACTCCTGCTTATGGTCCCAGCTTGTCTCTCCACCCCTCCCCCACCTTCCATCCACCTTCCCTTCCATCTTCTCCAACATCAGCTCCAACACCAGACACAGAGACCATTTCGCCAGCTCCCACAATTGCACAGGGTCAAATCCCCTGAGAAATCCCTGGTTGGCGTCTGTGTGGGCTAGCACTAATCTTGGTGGAAGCAGCAGCCCTGTTTTTCCAACACTCGGGAGTCTTGTGCTCTTTCAGAGTTTCCATAATTGTATGATTTTTTAATGGAGAAAAAGGCATTATAACATTTTTAAGGAATATTTGGCGGGGTGGGGATTTTTGAAGTTTATTTATTTATTTTGAAAGAGAGAGAGAGAGAGAGAGAGCACGAGCAGGGGAGGGGCAGAAAGAGAGAGAATCCCAAGCAGGCTGCCGCTGTCCGCACAGAGCCTGACACGGGGCTTGAACTCACAAACTGAGAGACCATGACCTGAGCCCAAATTCAGAGTCAGACACTTAACCGACTGAGCCACCGAGGCGCTCTATTAAGGAATATTTTGAAAATTGTTTTTTAAAAAGCCCTAAACCATAATTCTTTTTCTCCAACATGCCAAATATTTTCTTTTCCTTCCTGAAAGTGTCCCCTTCTGTCATACCAGGAAGGAAAGAACAACCTTTATCACCAGAGTTAGAGATGCTGGCAAAATGGACCTACACAGAAACTCTTACTAAAATAATCCTTATCTTCTGTTCACTTCTCTCAATATTTACCTTTCCACAATTTACTACCCTACAAGCTCAAGCCTTTTCCTTTGTCTTGTCACTTACCCACGAATTTATTGCTCTTTGTTAAAATGATATATAAGCCCATGGTCTAACTCCCTCTTTAAATCTTCTCTTCCTTTTCTTTGAGGCCTCTGTGTGCATACACACAAATCTTTTCTTCCATTAATCTGCCTTTTATCAGTTTGATTCACAGGCCCCAGTCACTCAACCTAAGAGGATTGAAGAAAAGGTTTGTTTGGGTTTTTTTTTTCCTTCCCTACCACTGCAATGAATTGAAACAGATCAATTATGCTAAAAAACTCAGAAATCCTTGGAGCACCTGGGTGGCTCAGTCAGTTGAGTGTCTGACTCTTGATTTCAGTTCAGGTCATGATCCCGGGGTTGTCAGATTGGGCCCCGTGTCAGGATCCACGCAGAGTATGAAGCTCAGATTCTCTCTCTTCAGATTCTGCTTCAGATTCTCTCTCTCTCCCTCTGTACCCCTCTCCCCCACTTTCATGCTCTCGTTCTCTCTTTCTCTGTCCAAAATAATAATAATAATAATAATAATAAATTCTTCATGATGCTATAAATAGTAAACAGCAAACATTGGTCACCTCTGGAGGATGTTAGGGAACCAACTCCTTGTGAAAATTGGTAAATAAAGAGAAATTATCAAAATATTCATTCTAGCTTTTTCACTTAATCTGATTGTGAGGACAACCAAAGAGTTGACAAGGGAACTGTAACCAATAAATGAATCAGAAAATCACCATCGGATAGCCCTTAGTGATCATCAGTGACTGCTTAAAACATCAGGGGAAAGGTGGGTAAGAAACAATATAATGGGTGAAATCAGGCTGACAGCACCCAAAGCCACTAATCAACATTAACATCACAAACATAAGAACGACCATCAAAGAGTATCCATCACCTTCTGAGCCGAGGTGCTAGGATGGACAGAATATGCTAGCCATGAAATTGAACCTGAATCTAATCAAGCTCCGTATCATACTGACAGCCTACAGGAAATACAGGGGCTAGGAGGACATGAAAAATAACACCAGAGGATACAATCATCAAAATCCAGAATGTGGGGGATGTAACAGAACCCTGTCTTCCAGACTAGATACCTTGGGGTCATCTTGGATTCTTCTAATACCTCCATCTTTCCTTTCCATCTGCCTTCAAACCGTGTTAGTGTTCCTCTCCTATCTCTGTTAAAAACATTGTTTCTCTCCCTTTCCATGAATTGTCACAGATTTATTCTTGTCCTCATGAGCAACGTTTTCATCTTTAGAGTGTTCGTCACGCTTTCTAACTAAAAAAAGGTCTGTTTGTTTAGTATGTGTCTTCTTCACTCAATTCTAAAAGCTCATGAAAGCCAAGAGCATGACTCTTGGTCAAATCTGTTAACCTCACATATAGTAAGCATACCATAATCAGTGGCCAGTGACCGAAAGCTTGATTGATTGAATAAGTGAACAAACGCACCAGCCTTCCAGGCCACAACATTAATTCTAGATTTTTTATCTCCTTTCAGTTCATCCTACATACCCTATGTTCCTTAAAAAAAAAAAAACAAAAAACAAAAAACAAAAAAAAAACAACAACAAAAAAAAAAACAAAACTACAAAAAATCGCAATTAACCTGTTACTCAAGTGACTTACTTTCATCTATAGCAGCAAGCTGAACTTCTCTGCTTTCCTTTGAGGACTCCAAAATCGGGAGTGCCATTCCTTGCCTGCCCGAAGACATTGCCCACCAAACCCCAACTTTTCTGCTTCACGGTTTCCCATCCCTGCATCAGCCTTTTGCTGGAGCTGTCTTCACCCCCAAGAGGAATCCCCACCTTCCTTCCATCCGATTGTCTGAGTCCCACCCATTTTTAACATCTCTCCGGCACCTTCTCCAGCTTCCCCAGACCTTAGTCATTTTTCCAGAGAGCCAGGGTGAATGAAGTAAGTTCAGCCCTTTTCGTGTTCATGTGACAAAGCAGAAGACCAAGGAAGTGAAACAGCAGCTCTGAGCTATTTGGAAAGACAGGGCCCAGCCCCTGTGTACCTGCTCCTAGTTCGATGCCCCTTCTGCTCCACACAGGGGTTAGTTTCCACAACACTCTCCATAGCTAGACCGTGAGTTATTCAAGGGTGATATATGTCACTGTGTTCTCCAGAGAAGCAGACCCCAAAGTAAGGTGAGCATGCCCCAGGGGTGTGCAACAGCATGTAGTAAGAAAATATGAGAACAGCTAGTCAGTTTTTTTCTCACATCATCCTTTTCTTTATTTTTCTAATATTTATTTATTTCGAGAGAGAGAGAATGCAAACAGGGGAAGAGGAGAGAGTGGGAGAGAGAGAATCCCAAGCAGACTATGCACTGTCAGTATAGAGCTCAATGCGGGCCTCGATCTCACGAACTGTGAGATCATGACCTGAGCTGAAATCAAGAGTTGGATGCTTAACTGACTGAACCACCCAGATACCCCTTTTACTTCATCCTTTTAAATATTCTATTTGTATACGTGTTTCAGTGTACTTCATGTATTGGTATAATAGAACATGAATATAATATACAAATACATGTAATGCATATACAGAGGTGTATGCTTTCATATATATAAAATGTTTTTAGCTGACAGATTGCTACCCCTCCCAACACACACACACACACACACACACACACACACACACACACACACATTAGTAGCATCTGCTGTAGGCTGTCAAACTAATTCCTGAGCATTACTAGCTTTGGAATACATGTCTATTGCCTATTGTTAACCAAGAAAACTGGGGGGACATTCTGAAGGAGGGTCCCCTTCTCTGCTTTCTCCCCTGCTCTTTGAAATGTCTATTTTTTAAAACCATTCAGTCAACTCCATGGCTTCAGGCAGTTTCAATCTGTTCAAATTCCTAAGGACACTTAAAGGCCATCGATTCATGTAGAGAGGCCTTTCTTGAGAATTGGAGAGAGGATAAGCAGGAGACAAGGCTAAAGATCACGACCCCTGCTAGCCACAGCACCTGGGCAATATTTTCCTAGGAGTTCACTAATAGTGAGTTTATTTTGGTAACTTTCTGGAGCTAAATCAAGTTCTAATTGAAAAGCAAGCATTTGTATATTGGGGGAGAGGAAAGACAAGAGCTGTTGGAATCAGCCACATGGCGGCATTATGACTGACAAGTGCTCTGTTACAACCAAAACTCACGTACTTGGACCTAGAATTCAAACCCAAGATTTATAATAATTCCTCACCAGGTCAAGAAATTACAACATCAAACCTTTGAAATAAAGGGTTCCAGTCAAGCACCGCTCATTCGGGAAGCAGGGATGAATGAGAATGCTTTTTATTTCTGTTCCCTGTGGAAGTGTATTGGACTTGAAACAACTTAGCAATTAGATCTTTCTAAAGAGAAAAAAGAAAAAGTTAAAGGCAAACACAGTTCATTGATCTGCTGGTCACTCCCGCCTTCCAGTTTAGATGCCTGATGATACAGACTCTCTATCATGTCCTACTTTTCATGGACAGGCTACTTGGGAAAAATACTGTGTTCTTGGGGTGCCTGGGTGGCTCAGTCGGTTAAGCATCTGACTTCGGCTCAGGTCATGATCTCACGGTCCATGAGTTCAAGCCCTGCATCAGGCTCTGGGCTGACAGCTTGGAGCCTAGAGCCTGCTTCGGATTCTGTGTCTCCCTCTCTCTCTGCCCCTCCCGTGTTCATGCTCTGTCTCAAAAATAAAATAAGGCATTAAAAAATTTACAAAGAATTACTGTGTTCTTCACTGTTTTGGTCACTAAGGAATAAAAAGAATAAACTTCGTCTCCTTAAACTCAAGCAAGAATTTTTAAAACTATACCTAATTTTTTCCATAAAAACTTAAGAAATTGACAAGGTAATGAAAATGAATGAGAAAATTATGAAAAGTGACAAAATAAAACTTGAACCAAAAAAATGATGCTTGGTAAATTGCTAAGTGTAGAGGTACTCCTTACAAAGCAAGATTTCCAGTTACAGAATTAACCAAGGGCAACGGGCTACATTCAGTACTTTGTTCCTCTGATCTAGTTCTTCTCTGTCAATACAGTTGAATCAGTTGGAAGTGGAATTAATTATGCTTGTAAAGCCCTATTCCAGAAGGCACTGCTGGGTAGCTCCAGATGTTCCCACACCTGTTGACTAGAATCCCACATCCAGCACCATCCCCTGAACAGGGAATGATTATTAGTTCTCTCTGGTTTCCTTCCTGCAGTCAGAAACATGTCGAATGATGGCATAATAGAGCGTGCAACTGCATTTGCGCCTCTAGAATTACAACCCACGGGGAGCGCATTCCCACAGGCTCAGCACTGCCTGTGATCTCACAAACATCTGCGAGGTAAGTGAGGGACCGGGACAGCCACAATACCTTCCCCCAGGGAAGGTGAGTCACACTGCTCTCGGTGACACCCCTGCATTTTAAGGCCGAAAAGAAAGAAGTGAACACAACATAACATCCAGTAGACACAGCTCATACTCATAGAAAGTTACTGGAATGATCTCAATATGGCGACTTGTTTTCTCTCTAAATAAAAAAGAAACAATCTTCGAGTCTGGAAGTACATTTGAGACAAAAATGCATCCCGCATTTTATTGGTGAGTTGAGTCTCTAAGATTCTAAACACTTAAATAAAAACTTCAAAAAAACACTGATTATTAAGGCATTTATTTGCCATTGGGGAACCTAGGTGGCTCAGTCAGTTGAGCATCCAACTCTTGATTTTGGCTTCTAGATCATGATTCCCGGGTAGTGGGATCAAGCCTCGAGTCAGCATGGAGCCTACTTAAGATTCTCTCTCTCTCTCCCTCTGCCCCTCTCCCCTGCTTACACTCTCTCTCTCTCTCTCTCTCTAAAAAAAAATTAAAAAGACATGTATTTGCCTCTATTAGAGAAGCATGCACCAGGGACAAATGCAAAGAAACCAGCATTAGAACCACTGTCAATGCCAAGAGAACAGAAAGGTGGCTAAAAACGGTCTCTGCCCAGAAGGAAGGGGGAGGGGTGAATTTGGAGAAGCTGTGTCAGTCAGGGAAAAATGTTATTTGCATTCCTGAGCCATGAAACAAGAAATAGGATTTAGCTGATGAAAGCCATACCAGTTGGGGGTGAAGATATCTTGCTTTCCTTTTTGCAAATACGTGGCCCTTCACTGGCCAAAAACCTCAGTTGTTTGGAGCTTAATATTTAACAAGGCCCAAGGGTTCAAAACCCACAAGACCCACCTAGCAGTAAATATTACTATGAGAAAGCTTTCGTTCATGGCCAAAGATTGATCTACTCCTAAATAGACTGTTAGCAGTAGGATCCTTTTTGCCAAAAACTATGATGCACTGACACCAAAGTGCTGAGCCAAATGGAAAAATGAAGCATTCCATGTGACCTTGGGCAAGTTACTTAACCTCTCTGAGACTTCGCATCCTCGTATTTAAATTGCAGTTTATAACTACCACACATGGTTTCACTGCCAAGGAGAAAGGCATTACCAAATGGAAAACTCTCAGAAGAATGTGAGGCATGTAGTCAGTGCTCAATAAATGTTAGTTGTAATGAATATGATTACAGCTGATCCTTGCACAATGTGGGAGTTAGGGACACTGAACCACCTCCCCTAACACTGCAGTCAAAAATCTGCATCTAACTTCTTTTTTAAAAAAATGTTTCTGTAGTTTTGAGAGTTGGGGGAGGGGCAGAGGGTCTGCAGCGGGCTCTGTGCTGACCACAGAGAGCCCAGTGCAGGGCTCGAACCCACAAACCATGAGATCATGACCTGAGCTGAAGTCAGATGCTCAGCCGACTGAGCCAACCAGGAGCGCCTGCATATAATTTCTGAATCCTAAAAACCTTAACTACTGAGAGCCTACTGTTGACTGGAAGCCTTACCGACAACATAAATGGTCAATTAACACATATTTGGGGTATTATACGTATTAGACAGCGAATTCGTACAATAAAATAAGCTAGAGAAAAGAAAATGTTATTAAGAAAATCCTAAGGAAGAGAAAAGACATTTACAGTACTGTACTGTATGTATTTTTTTTTTTAAACCCACATATAGATAGGGGCGCCTGGGTGGCTCAGCCGGTTAAGTATCTGACATCTGCTCGGGTCATGATCTCCCCATTCAGGAGTTCGAGCCCCAAGTCCGGCTCTGTGCTGACAGCTCAGAGCCTGGAGCCTGCAGCCTGCTTCAGATTCTGTGTGTGCCTCTCTCTCTCTGCCCTTCCCCCACTCATGCGCACGATCTCTCTCTCCCTCTCTCAAAAATAAATAAAAACATTTAAAAATCCACATATAAGTGGATCCATGCAGTTCAAACCCGTGTTGTTCAAGGGTCAACTGTATTTTCTTATAAAATATAAACGAGAGGTCAGGAGAATTGTCCTGTTTTGTGAGCATGCTACTTGATAAGACTCAAGGGACGTGACGTTGGAAATTGAGGGAGAAGTCCTCCAGAGCAAGAGTGAAAACAATAGTTAAGCAATAAGCTCAGGGAGTCTTACCGGATCAGAGTGAAAAATACTGTCCTTGAAGAAGCCTAAGGAAGTGCACACTGTGAACAGGGAAGGAGTCCAGGAGAGGAGCCTTGCCAAAGACTCATTTGATCGACACTGAGAAACTGGGTGTGATTTAGAATCTCCATTTCCCACGGGTGGGGCTTTTCTGGAGACGGAGGAGAAGTGGTGGCAAGAATGCGAAGGGGGGGCCCCAGCTCTTTCCCTGGAGGACAGGCCTGGTCCCTGCCGCAAGACGCATCTTGCTAGAACCCTAGCTGAAAACAGCTCCCGCGTGGGTGACTCCGAGGTTCAGGTGGGAGGACAAAATCCAGGGGCCTGGGGAGAACAGGATCTGCCTGGAACCTAAACACGGCCCCGCGCCCACCCCAGTCTCGTCCCTCTGGGCAGTCAGTTGGGTCGGGTGCGAGGCTGGTGTCACTGTGGAATCAGGCCAGTGCGATCAGAAGCTGAGTAAACTTCCTCTGCAGCCATAAAGATCTGCTCAACAAAGGATTTTCCCTGAGTGGGGGAAAAAAAGGATGTCTTTGCTGTCACTCATCGCTCCCTTCGGGAAGCAACCCCGTGAAAGCCAGCCTCAGATGCTTACAAATAGAGCAGTTTTCCCAAATCTGATTATGAGCCCTGTGGGCTTTGAAAATTATGGCAGCTTATGCAAAGTAACCACAGAGCCCTCTGCGGGCGTGGAGGAGGGCCCAGGGCGAGCGCCCTGGGAAGGGAATACGAGTCTAGCCCGGGCCCTCCTGGTCCAGTTGCCAAGTACAAATACAGAGCTTTCCATCAACGTGGGCCATTTGCAGCATCGGCTTAAAACCCAAGCAAACAGTAAATTCTTTCTGTTGTTTTGTTTTGCTTTGATTTTCCTCATGTAGACATTTGTGGTTAATACAAAATAAGATCTCTGCGAACGTTACAAAGGTTGCAAATACGATATAAAACAGTACAAACCAAGGACAACTTAAGCGTCTCCCTCTGCAATGTTGTCATAAAGAGAATGTGAAAGCATGTCATTTTTTTTTTCCAATCGTGCATTGCCCTCCCCCGCCCCCCAGAGCTAAGGAGGGCTGAAGCTGTTGACAGCACTGTCCCTCTCTTGCAATGACAGACCTTGCTAATCAATCATGTCACTACTTCTTCTAAGCAAAATAGTCCAGGCACCTACCCATCCATCAGAGATGGTGGAGAAGTAGAGACTGAGTTGGGAAGATAATCTAGGGGTCTCTGAATGCATTTGGAACAAAAATATTTGTAAGAGGATACTTTACACGGGCACCGCAGTGCAGAGGAAAGAACCCTGGCTGAGGACAATGGTGATCGAACTGCAGTACACGTCTGAATCCCTGGAGGGGCTTTTGCAAACACCAGTTGCTGAGCCCCACTCCTAGAGTTCCTGACTGAATAGGCCTGGGACTTCCAAGAATTTGCATTTGTCACCAGCTTCCTGAGGATACAGATCCTGCTGGTCCCGGAACCACATTTGAGAACCACTGGACTAGGGCTTAAGGACACTATGGTAGGCTGATAATGGCTTCCAGAGATATGCTCATGTTCTAATCGCTAGGACCAATGAGTGTGACCTTACGTGGTAAAGGTTTTACAAACGTGATTAAGTTAAAGATCTTGAGATAATCCCTGGATTATCCAGCAGGCCCTGCTATGGGCTGAATATTTGCATCTCCCCAAAATTCTTTTTTTTTTTTTAGTTTATGTATTATTTATTTATTTTGAGAGAGAGAGAGAGAGAGGGAGAGCGCGAGTGGGGGAAAGGGGAAGAGGGAGAGGGAGAGAGAGAATCCCAAGCTGGCTTCATGCTCAGCATGGGAGAGTATGTGGGGCTTGATCCCATGAACCATGAGATCATGACCTGAGCTGAAATCAAAAGCTGGACACTTAGCTGGCAGAGCCACCCAGGCGCCCTCCCCAAAATTCTTATGGTGAAACTTTACCTCCTAATGTGATGGTATTAGGAGATGGGGCCTTTGGGGGTTTTGCAGTTCAGATGAGGCCATGAGGGTGGGACCTCATGGTGAGATTACTGTCTTTATTAGAAGAGAAAGAGAACAGGGCTCATTCTCTCTCAGGGGACGCTATAGCAAGAAGGCAGCCATCTGCAAGCCACAAGTAGAGCCCTCACCAGGAACCCGACCATGCTGGCCACCCTGATCTTGGACCTCCCAGTCTCCAGAGCTATGAGAAATAAATATCTCTTGCTCATGCCCCCAGTCTGTGGCATTTTGTTACAGCAGCCTGAGCATACCAAGACAGGCCCTAAATGCCGTTACAAATGCCCTTATAAGAGAGAGACAAAGGGAGATTAGACGCAGGAGAGGAAGAGGCAATGTGACCACAGAGGCAGAGGTTGAAGTGATGGGACCACAAGCCAGGGAGTGCCTGCAGCCACCAGAAACTGGATGAGGCAAAGGACAAGTTCTCCTCTACAGCTTCCAGAGGGAGCATGGCTCCTCAGACACCTTGATTTCAACCTGGTGAAACTGACTTTGAGCTTCTGACCCACGCAACTATGAGAAGAAAAAAACAAAACAAAACTATTGCACTGTCTTAAACCTCAGGATATAAGTATACAAACAGACAATGGCTAGATCATATATAACAAAAGAACTCTGGCCCACAGCCTCCACGGCAATCGGCACAGAATGGTCAGAACTTGGTCAATAACTGTTAGCTTCCTTAATTTGTGCCTCCGTTTCCAAATCAGGACCAAACAGAGAAAGCCAAATATGTTCCCCAAACCAATCACATAGGATGCCCAGCTTCCAGTTAGCCTGCCTGTCGCTTCCCCGTGCCAACAGCTTCCCATCAGAGCATTCCTGAAGCTTTGTCCTTTTTTCATCATAAAGCCTCCCCACTCACCTTCCTGCCTTTGAGTCTACAAATGCAAGTGATGGTGGCCAGCTCCCTTGCTAGAGTACGCTCTGGATAAGTGGCCTCAGTTTGTCCTCATTTGGATGGGTTTTATTTCCACAAATCCTTCCTCTCAACGGTAAGTTTATTCTCATTTTCTATTTTCTACCACACCAAGTAGTACTTTGCTCATACAAGATAATCAGTAATTATTTTTAAGATCGTAGTGAAATTAGTATAGCCTCCCATATTACAGATAAGAACATAATACACCTGGAGAGATTAATGTATTTGCTAAAAGTTGCATCAAAGGGCAAGAAAAAATCCCAATTTCTGGACTCCCAGTCAAGTGCTTTTTTCACTGAAAGACTGACTTCCTGGTTCTAGTATCTCCCCAACCTGCTCCCTCCCCAGTTTGTGTTATTGTCTTTGTCATGGCCCTGGGGTTGGAAGAGGGTACTTTTCGTGCCTTGACTTTGGATTTGGCCAAGGGACTTGGCTTTGGATGGTGAGATGTTAATGCTTCTGACTCAAGCAAGACTTGAGATGTGCTTTCATGGTTGGGCTTGCCCTCTTCCACCCCTGGCTGTCATTATGAGAAGAACAAGCCTCAGTTACCCACTGATCCAAGGAGGAGAAATTCATGGAGCAGACCTGTAACCAACAGGGAGCTTGGGGCCCAGCCAAGATTAATCAGTCCTGGCTTCCTAGCTCATCTACAGATACATGAGCAAGAGAACAGTGAAGTTTGTGGTATTTTTCATACAGCAATAGCTGATTGGTGCAACTACTAACCATTTAAATAAAATGTGTGATTTAAAGAGGCAAGGTCAGGGGCACCTGGGTGGCTCAGTCAGTTAAGCATCCGACTTTGGTTCAGGTCACAACCTCATGGTCCATGGGTTCGAGCCCTGCGTCAGGCTCTGTGCTGACAGCTAGGAGCCTGGAGCCTCCTTCGGATTCTGTGTCTCCCACTCCCTCTCTGCCCCTCCCCAGCTCATGCTCGCTCGCTCTCTCTCTCTCTCTCTCTCTCTCAAAAAACATAAATAAAAACGTTAAAAAAAATAAAGAGGCAAGGTCAACAGTAGAAAGGTATTTATTAAAGGTACGTATTTTTTTTAAAAAAAGAAAATCTCAGTAGAAGTATGTGTATTAGTTATCTATTCCTACAAATTACCACAAACTCAGTGGCTGAACAAAACAGACACTTATGGTCCCATATTTTCTGTGGGCCAGGAGTCCGAGCACTGCTTAGCCGGGTCTTCTGCCCAGAGTCTCCCAAGGCTGTGGCCAGTATGTTGGCCAGAGCTGGGTTCTCATCAGAGGCTAACCCAGGAAAGTATCTGCTTCCTCACGTACCTGGTTGCAGATAGTGTTTGATTCCTTTCAACTCTAGGATCCATCGGTTCCCTTGGCCAACGAGGGGAGAGAGACTATGGGTAAATCCACTAGCAAGGTGGGAGTCTTGCTTAAATAATCACAGAGTGGCATCCCACCGTGTTTGCCATATTTTATTAGTTATGCAGAGGGGGGCGGGATTACACAAAGGCAGGGACACAGGGAAGGATGGCACGAGAAGAGGGGACAGCTATATGGTCTGTCACCACAGTCCATCTTCTCTTCCCATGAAACATGGCATCTGCCATCTCTGCATGTCTCCTGGTGGTCTCGGGACCATGCAGCTAACCAGCTGGCCGGGAGAAGCTGAGGAAAGATGAAAGGAAAAGGTGACATTTTCTGGAAAATAAAAAGTTGAATGGAACCAAATCTGCCTTTCAATTTCCTTCTAGTCATTTTGTGGCATTAATGATAAAAGTTGACCTAGGGGCACCAGGATGGCTAAGTCAGTTGAGCATCCAACTCCGGCTCAGGTCATGATCTCACAGTTCATGAGTTCGAGCCCCACGTTGGGCTCGCTTGTCAGCCTGTCAGCACAGAGCCCGCTTCAGATCCTCCATCCCCTTCTCTCTCTGCCCCTTCCCCACTTACACTCTCTTTCAAAAAATAAAAAAACTTGACCTAGTAATTCTACTTTTTGGTACCCATCTTTGGGAACGTCTAGCACATGTGCCTGAAGAGACATATACAGGGCTTGTCATCTGTCGTGTGAAACAACATGTGTGTTCAGCACTGGAGGAATGGCTGCGTGGATTGTGACCCATCTCTACTTTGGAATAGTTTGTAACTAGTTTAAACAAAAAAGGTGGATTCAAAGTGTATTGTTAAGTGGAAAAGACAAGGTGGAGAATACTCAGGCTATATGACACAAAGCGCAGAATATTTTCTGCATAGAAAGTACAAGTGCATAGGGAAACATCTAGAAAGGGATACAGAGGCCTCAGAGTACTGTTTAGCTCAGAGTTTCTGAGCTGACGAGAATTATGTCAGGAGAGGGATCAAAGGGGAGTCTGGTCATCTATATTTTGATTTTCTCCCCTGGGAAATGTATTCATATATTATTTTAGATTTACATATGATATTATTATACATTAATATATAATTCTTTATATTATATAGAATACTGTATATTATATGTATATGTTAATTTATATATTGTGTTAATATATGTGTTAACAAAATATTACATAAACATTATATGTATTACATAATTTACATATTACATTATAGCAAAGAAGTCAGGAGTAGAAGTCAGCAATATAGCTGTATAAATCATGATGGTTTTAACCATGTACACAGATTCCTTGATACTTCTCCCTTGAAGAGAAGATCTGCCCTGGCCAGTAGTTTGACTACAACCTCACGAGGGACCCTGAACCAGAATGACTGGGACAAACTGCTCCCAGATCCGTGCCCCACAGAAAATGTGAGATGGTAAGTGTTGTTTTAAGCCTCCAAGTTCGGGGCTAACTTGTTACACAGCAACAGATAACTGATACACAGATTGGTGAGACTAACAGTGGCTTTTTACAACAAGGTAGCATTCTTACACCACCTTGGAAGAGTACATGGAAGTGTTTTGAGCAAGAGGAATGTCTGTCCATTAAGGGTGAAGTTAAAATAAAGTCCTTGTTTTTAATACGCTCAGTCTCCAACATAGAAAAATCCTGTCACACCAGGGAAAAAACACTGAAGACTTACCAAACCTTTGTCGCGTGATAGCAATCACCAAAAACCCAGCATCCATCTTGTCAACAAATGTTATTCCATTCCACCCATAGTAGAACTTTCCTTTTGCCTTCATAATGCATCCTTCCCAGAACTTCTCCCTGAATCACATCAACAGTTTGAAGGTTGCACAATGACTGCCTATGAGAATAGCCCCCAAGTGGGTGAAGTTTGCACCCCAACCCATCAACATTGGTTACGATCATCGCTGGGCCTTTGGATTACTGGTGATTTCATCTTCTTCCTGGTGGATCCCATTTTCAAATTTTCTGCAACGAATGCATATTAATTTGGACAGCAAAAAAATATTAATGCTAATTCTCTTTCATGATTGATTGATTTATTTTGAAAGAAAGTGAGGGAGAGAGAGCACGTGTGCTCACACAAGCACAAAAGGGGCAGAGGGAGAGAGAGACTGAGAGACAGAACCCCAAGCAGGTTCCACAGTGTCACTGCAGAGCCTGATGCAGTGCTTGTCATGAACCGCGAGATCGTGACATGAGCCAAAATGAAGAGTCAGCTACTGACGCGACTGAGCCACCCTGGGGCGCCATGCGAATTCTTTTTAAAAGTTACCACATATCAATTAGCAACTACATGTTGTTTCTTTCAGCAGGCAGAATCCAAGCCCTCAGCTACCACCACTGTCTATTTAGCTGTAACCCATGTGGCCCAAACATTTCTCCCCGGTGGCTGGATAAGCCCCCTGAAACCCTGTGACTAGTTCATATCCTAGAAGGAAAAAGGTAAAGGCTTCTTACCTAAAGGAAAAAAAAATATCCCTTTATTTATTTATTTATTCATTTATTTTTAGAAAGAGAGCACACACACAAGTGAGAGAGAGAGAGAGAGAGAAGCAGAGGGAGAGGGAGAGAGAATATCAAGCAGGTTCCACAGTGCAGAGCCCAAGGCGGGGCTCAATCCCGCAACCCTGGAATCATGACCTGAGCCAATATCAAAAGTCAGACGCTCAAGGGACTGAGCCACCCAGGTGCCACACCCCAAAGCCCTTTATTTTAAAGGTCTTTCTGAGGCTGGTGTCTGGGTCACGTTTCTAAGGCTCAGACCTGAACATAAAAGGTGGGTTTGCCCAAAGCCTCAGACCTCTAGCAGCTGGCCTGGTTCTGGCTCCTGCCTGCCTCATAGAAGGAGGAGAACCTGGAGAACCCAGTGGCCCTGGGCCTGGTCTTCAACTTTTATTTCCCGTCTTGCCTTGACTTGTGCATTCTAACATCCAGCTTGATCAAAAGCAAGGAACAGTTTGAGTCTTCTCTCGACCCTTATCGATTTTCTCCTTATCCCGTCCCCGTCTCGAATCTTCTTGTCCCTTCCTATGGCCAACCTCATCACCTGAAGTCTATTCTTATTTGAGAAATCTCCTTACTGTCCTGGTGCCTCCTCTCCCCTCCTTCCAATCTACGCGGCTGGACTGAAATCCCCACGTTCCTCTCGTCACCTCCCATTCCAAGCTCTCCCGTGTGTTCCTGTTGCAACTACCTGAAGTGTGAGTCCTCAGTACATTCAGCATCTCCAGACCCTACCCCTTTCCAACAGGTATCTCTTTCCAGACATATCTCCACAGCCACGCCAATCCCATCTAACCGGCATGTATGTATTAAGTACTGCTATGCCCCAGGACCATACTTACGATGGGGAAATAGACAAAAAGAGCTTACAGCCTAGTAAAAGAGACCATTAGTAATTACATAGAGGGGCTCAGAGTGTTTACAGAGGGTGGAGGAGAGGAGCCTCAAACAGCACCGTGGAGGAAAACCTCCCTCAGATTGAAAAAGGGGCAGGGAGATGGTCTTGGAAGGATTCCCAGAGGAGATGATGCTTGAGCTAAAACCAGAAGCCACGTGGAGGCTAAGTAGCTAAAGAAGTGAACAGAGGGCTTTCCAGGCCTAGAGAACAGCACAGGCAAAGCTTCGGTGGCCTGAGCAAGTATCCAATGTAGGAGAAACCGACCAGATATGGTCCATGAGTGACGGAGCCAAAAGCAGAGCGGGGAGGATCTCACTCAGTGGGTACCAACTGGTACTAATTGACTGAGCCCAGGCTTTGAAGCATGATAGCGCCCAGATCACAGACCAACCCATGTGGCATAAGACAATTCACTTAGCCTATCAGAGCCTCAGTTTCCCTAGGCCTAAAGTGAGATTTAAAATACCAACCATGTGGTGTTATTTTGAGGATCATAAAATAAAATGCATTTAAATCACCAGGCTGAGGGGCGCCCGGGTGGCTCAGTCGGTTGAGCGTCCGACTTCGGCTCAGCTCATGATCTCACGGTCTGTGGGTTCGAGCCCCGCATCGGGCTCTGGGATGACAGCTTGGAGCCTGGAGCCTGCTTCAGATTCTGTGTCTCCCCCTCTCTCTGACCCTCCCCCGCTCATGTTCTGTCTCTCTCCCTCTCTATCAAAAATAAATAGACATTTAAAAATTTTTTTTAATAAAAAAAATAATGAATCACCAAGCTGAGTGTCTGCCCCATTACGGAAGGTTGAAAAATCCATGCCTCCCTTCCCCTTTTATTACTTAATAAGAACCGTAGCAAACAACTATGTAGCATTTACTCTGCACCAGGCACTTTACAATTCATGGAAAATAAATGCCTCAAGAGTATGCATGAAGCGCTTAGTGGGTCTACTGAGAGCTTCTCTCTACCACGGTGGAGCGAACAGAGCTGAGAGATACAACGGCCAGAAAGAAAGGGGTCACCTTTTATTCAGGTTAGCAGGAAACTAACTACACATCAGTGAAGAAGAAAGACGTTAGAGTCGCAGAGCACTAGACGCGACTTGGAACAAAGGCCTTCAGACGGTGTGGAGACCAAAGCTCTATAGTCTCTGCCATCAGGATACCCGGGGTCCACTTCTAGGATCAGCCCCCCGCAGGCTGGTCCCTTATCACACTCCCTCCTTCACCACATCATCATCGAAGGCAAAGCCTTTCCCGAATGAGCGGCTGCCTTCCCTGCTCACATCGCTCTTCATTTGCAACGAATGGGCACAATTGTCTGGTCTTGTGGTGCATTCCCTCCTTCCTTCATTTGGCTGATATTTCCTGGAGGCTGAAAGCATAACAGAAATCAAAACACATACAGCCCCTCCCCTCTGGGAGCTCACAATGCTGAGAAACCAGTGAGGGAGCAAGGCACTAGTCATCACAAAAGTAAGTGTTTAAATGTATTTTTTTTTTTTTTTTTAATGTGCCGTGCTAGAGAGTTAGGCTGCTTGGCGGTGTTCAGCAGGGTTTCTGACCCAGTGAACCGAAGGGTCTTGGAGGACCAGTATAATTGCCCCCAACTATTTTACAAGCAAGCTCCTGTAGGCCTGACCCCATCATATTTGTCCTCGCTTCCCCTGCCACCCCGGCCAGTGGCACATAGTAGACGCTCAATAAATGTCAGCTGCAATAAAGGAGTTCCCGGACCAGTTCAGATCAAAGCCCGACTCCCACCAGAGTTAATAAAAAGCTCTGGTTACAGGCTTCGGAGGACACAACCTGGGATGTTTGCTTTCCTTCATTTCCAAGGAAGGCATTCTCGAGTTCCCAACATTTAAGAGAAGGCTCAGGAGAGAAAGTTTGTGTAGTTAATGATCCAGCCCGGGATGGTTTATCTCAAAGCCGAGGGGGTGGGGGGTGGCTGCCTGCCTCAGGGCTGTCAGCAGGGAACTGGATGTGAAGAGGTGGGAGATTACAGGAGCTTTGGAGACAAAGGAACATAAATCAAAAAGAATTAAAAGAAAACAAGATCCTTGAGCCTCTGCCTGTTAAGGTTCTTTTAAAAGTATTTTTGTTAGTGAGTCGGGTGGGGGAGGGTAAACAAAGTTTAAATGAAGGAAAGTAAGCCCGAAAGTGAATGGCTAAAGGCCGCGTACAGCCCAGGTCTGTCCCCTCCTCTGTCTTTTTACTTTTCTCTGTCTTACTGTTAATGGCCCGAAATGATTAACAATTGGAAAAAAGATGTCACAGACATAAACTGTTTCCTCCCTCTCTTCCCCACTCTTGTTTCAATTCCTATTTCGTTCAGACACTCTGAGCTACAGATCTTCCTTCACGATGAAATGGTTTGGGCTCTACTTAATAAGTCAACACCAGAATGCAAGGCGGGGTTGAGCAGGTGGAAGAGGATGGCTTTATTCCAAAAGCATAAACGTCGACCCGAATTAGATTTAAATAGTAACACTGCACCGAAGCTGTGCAAGTCCCACGCCCTCCATAAATCGGGCAGCCAGCCTGAACCCCTTACCAGAGCTTCGAACAGAAACCATCCTACTCCAGGACGTCCTCAGGCTTCTGGTCTTTTCTAAGACGATACATTACCAGAACTTTAGACAAGAACATTAATTCCCACCCCTGATACCTCCACGGGTAGCCCACTCTCCTACAGAGGAAACCACTTCTTCGAGAATTAGGGTTGCCATAGAAAATTCAGGACGTCTAGTTAAATGTGAATGTCAAATAAGCAACAAATAATTTTTCAGTATGAGTGTGGCCAAAATATCACATGTTTGGATGTCCTACTTTTACTTGCTAAATCTGGCAAACCTTGCGATTCTCCAGCTCAACAGATCCTAAACATATAGGGTTGCCAGATAAGCTATAGGTTGGTCAGCTAATTTGAATTTTAGATAAATAACTAATCATTTTTTAGTGTAAGTATATCTCATGCTGCAATATTTGGGATATATATATATACATATATATATATATATATATATATATTTAGAAAGAAGGAAAGAAAGAAAGAAAAGAAAGAAAGAAAGAAAGAGGGAGAAAGGGAGGAAGGAAGAGGGAAGAAGGGAAGGAGGAAGGAAGGAAGGGAGGAAGGAAGGAAGGAAGGAAGAGGGAAGGAAGAAGAAAGGAAGGAAGGGAGGGAGGAAGGAAGGGAGGGAGGGAGGGAGGGATGGAGGGAGGGAGGGAGGGAGGGAGGGATGGAGGGAGGGAGGGAAGAAGGAAGGAACGGAGGGAGGGAGGAAGGAAGGAAGAGGGAAAGGAAGGAGGGAGGGAGGAAGAGGGAAGGAAGGAAGAAGGGGAAGGAGGAAGGAAGGGAGGGAGGGAGGAAGAGGGAAGAAGGAAGGAAGGAAGGAAGGAAGGAAGGAAGGAAGGAAGGAAGGAAGGAAGGAAGGAAGAAGGGAGGAAAGAAGGGAGGAAGGGAGGGAGGGAGGAAGGGAGGAAGGGAGGAAGCGGGGAGGGAGGAACAGACTCCAAATAATGGAGTCTCTCATGCTCATTAATTTATTCTTTTAATATGTGTATACACTCTGAAAGCATCGGGGCTAAAGCCAGCACAGGGATCATGTGTAGCTTTTGTGAGAACACCATGATAAATATGAAGATTGCACCATACTACCACAGGGCTCCCGTGCACTTGCACACACATACACACACACACACGTGTGTGTGTGTGTGTGTGTGTGTGTAGCAGACTGGAGAGACACAGCATTCTTATGATAAAGGCAACTACAATAACACCTGAGTTGTTGTTGCTGTGTTTAGGCAGAAAAGTCCCAAGAACACATATAAATAAATATAAATCATAAATGAGAAAGGACATCTTTTCTGAGAAAATGGAGGAGCAAAGGGGGTGGTTAAAGTTCCCAAGTAAGCTGAGGGTAAAGGAAGAAGCATGTGAAGGGGTAGGAGACGAGCTTACTGCATGTATCAGCTGGACGCTGGTGGAAGAGACACTCAGTTCAAAGCCAGTAAGGAGCTGAGCATTCGTCCGGGTGCTTCTGTGACTATTCGTTTGCCTGCCTTGGCAGTTTTACTCTTGATTACTGGCTTTCTACCATGCTTTGTTTCACATTCTATGAGTGTGTATGGCTAACACGTATCTTTTCTCTTTAATCTACTCTACAGCATAAAATCCATAGGGAAACAGCAGCAAGGATTCAAATATTACTGTTTGAATTAAAAATTCAAAAATGATTATACTCTTAACTCTGTTAAAAACTGGGAGACATTATCATGAAGAGCGATCAAATATTTCCAATCTTGCTTAAGAAGTCTTTTGGAAGGATAACAATGATCTTTCAACGATCATGTCAAAGAAAAGTAAAAAGAAGCAGGTGAAATTAATGTTAATAAAAGATTTTACTGAAGGGGCACCTGGGTGGCTCAGTCGGTTGAGCGTCCAACTTCGGCTCAGGGCATGCTCTCACAGTTCATGAGTTCGAGCCTTGCGTCGGGCTCTGTGGTGACAGCTCAGAGCCCGGAACCTGCTTTGGATTCTGTGTCTCCCTCTCTCTCTGCCCCTTCCCCGCTCATGCTCTGTCTCTCTCTCTCTCTCTCTCTCTCTCTCTCTCTCTTAATAATAAATAAACATTAAAAAAAAAGATTTTACTGAAGCCCAGTATCTCCAAAATACTATCATTTCAACATGCAATTAAAATTATGAATGCAATACTTTATATTTTTTCTTAAACCAAGGCTTCAAAATCTGGCACATCTCACTTAGATGCTAACTTTTACCAGAAATACTTTATGTATATTTAGATTTCATAAAATTTGCATTTGAAAATGGAGATTCACATACCCAACTTGTTCTGAACATACTTAAGAGCTTCCCAATAACCGAGTTAACTCTTTAAGTTTAAACTTACATAGAATTAAAAAGCCAGCCTCCCGTTGTCCCAACCACATTTCAAGTGACCAATACCTGCAAATGCAGATCGAAGATAAAGACACAAATTTCCAGCCCCCAGTTTTCAGCCTCTAAGTAACATCATCGATTTCTACTGCTAGTGCCCTATTTCTTGCTCTTTTAATATCCTGATTGTCACTCAACCTGCAGTCCCATCTTCTGGAAAATAAAGCCTAGAAAGAAAGGGGTTGACCTCCAACTTATTCCAAAGAACAAAGCAAATTCATCCCCTGAGCTCTACTGATATTTTCTTTTGTTTTAACTTTTTTTTAATGTTTATTTATTTTTGAATGAGAGAGAGAGAGCGCGCGCGAGGTGGGGAGGGGCAGAGAGAGAGGGAGAAGCAGAATCCGAAGCAGGCTCCAGGCCCCCAGCTGTCAGCACAGCGCTCGACGAAGGGATCGAGCCCATGAGCCATGAGATTATGACCTGGGCCGAAGTCAGATGCTCAACCAACTGAGCCACTCAGTCGCCCCTTTACCGATATTTTCTTAATGGTTACATTCAGTTCTGTAAACGCTGTAGAAGTAATTTCATCTGCACGGAACTTGGAGTGGTTTCTGCCTATTCCTTCTTGGTATGCAGAGAGCATTGTGCATGGTAAGTATTCAACAAAAGCATGCTGAATGCGCAAATAAGTGACCATTCGGGAGACATGCTCCAGTTAATTGTGTTCATGGAAAAACCGAAGGAGATCATTTAAGAAAAGAATTCTCTGCCCTATTCTTTGGGTAATGTCTTTAACCAAGACCCTTTCATCCAGTGATACCTGATGATAGCAACAGAAAGAGGGAGGAGGAGTGCCAAGAGGAAGCTGTCATCAGATATCTCTGCTCAGACAAATGACCAGAATTCTCCTGCCCTGGCCCACCCCTCATTTGATGGTGGCACAGACTGGTATAGCAGGGACACAGACCAAAGCGCTATTACCGGACTTCAGGTCTTGGGGGGGAATGAAATAAAGTCGAGTATCGATCCCAGCAGAGACAGTTCAGACATGGAAGGGCCAGCCCGTGCCAGAAACCCCAGCACAGCCCTTTGGGATTTGCTGAGAGAGTCCCTCAAGAAGGTTCGGAAGCACTTACAAATAAATACATAGGGAAAAAAGTGGATTGTGCACACTCACTTCAATAAGAAAGAGATGAGGAAAACTCCCTTTTGAAAAAAAAAAAACATGCAAATCACTTAAGAATTGGACGAAGAACTCTCAGATGAGGTCCGCTTTGAGAAGGTCGCGTGCCAAGAAAAAAGAAGATGTATGAGTAGAGCTCACCTCCAGGAGTGAGGTCAGCAGAGCAGAAGCTCAAAACAAGGTTAGGACTGAGGGAAACAAGTGCTCACAATTTTTAAAAGGGGTATTTGTTAGTTTCCTATTGACGGTATAACCAATTGCCACAAACCTCATGGCTTAAAATAGCACAAATTTATTATCTGAAAGTTCTGAGGGTCAGAACTCCAAAACCAGTCTGATTGGGCTAAAAGCAAGGTGTCGGCGGACCTGAATTCCTTCTGGAGGTTCTAGGGGATATTCCATTTTCTTGTCTTTTCTGGTTTCTAGAAGCATCCTGCATTCCTTGGATTCTGGCCCAACATGGTTCCACCTTCAGCTTGCATGGTTGTATCTCTTTCTCTCTTTCTGATCATCTTGTCTCCCTCTTATAAGAACACTTGTGATGGATGGCATTGGGCCCACCCAGATAAGCCAAAATAATCTCCCCATCTCAGGATCCTTGATTTAATCACACCTGCAAAGTCCTCTTTACCAAGGTTCCAAGGATTTGTGCATGGACATCTTTGGGGACCGTTACTCAGCCTAGCACAGATATACTTGACTGTCCTACAGGAAAATGAATATTTCTCGGAGGCAATGATGTGATGCTCAGCAGTGACAAAGGGGAAGTGAGCCTTCTTGATTCCTTCATGACTTCCAACTTCTCTGACAGGAAGACTGATCCCTTCCCCAACCCCTATAAGCTAATACACCCAGTTTCCCCCAAGTCTCTGTGATTCACTGTGCTGTCCTCTGTTAGAGCATTCAATCACTCAATGAATAGTTATTGAACATCTACTATGTTGAAGCAATATTCTAATCACCCAGGATAGCAAATCTAATCACCCAGTGAGCAAAACAAATGAAAGTTCTTATCCTCAAAAAACGATCACACTAGTAGGGGAAGACACACAATTAAAAAAAATTAAAAAGAAAGAAGGAAGGAAATTATACGGTGTATTTGAAAGTGATTAAGTGCTATTTAAAAGGTGAGGCAGGGGAGAGTGCCTGGGTGGCTCAGTCCGTTAAACATGTTAAGCACCTGACTTCCGCTCAGGTCATGATCTCATGGTTTGTTCCAGTTTCAAATCAGGTGAGCAGGAACCCCTCTTGGGTGAGCTCCACTTCTCTCTCTCTCTCTCTCTCTCCCTCTATCACTTGTGACCCCTCTGGTGCTCAAAAAAAAAAAAAAAATGGGGCGGGGCGGGGGGTGGGGGGGAGAGGAGTGGGGAGTGCAGGTAGTTAACCTGCTAGGTGCTAACTCAGTGTTTAGGAAAGGCTTCGCTGAGAATAGGGCATCTGCCCAATCTGCTTGAAGGGTGAAGGAGGGAGCCACACCCTTTCTTAGATCCCCTAAGAACAGAAACCGCAAATAAGGCAAAAGCCCCGCAGGGGGAACAGCTTGAGGGGCTGAAGCAGACAGATGGGGACTAGCCAGGCTGCAGGAGAATCAGCAAGGGGACAGTTGCAGGAGCTGAGAACAGATGCTCATGGGAGGGCCAGCCGAGGAAGGCCTTGTCACATCGGATTGTCCAGGACCATGAGCTCCAGAGAGCAGGGATACTGTGTCATTCTCTTTGGTGTCCCTGGCACCTCGCACAGTGTGAGCATGCGTAGTTAACGCTTGCGACACGGGGCATGCTTCTCTCCTTGCAACTTCACTGCAGGCTTCTTCCCTCCTGCACGTAGGACAGGGGCCTGGCATGTCTGTCACTAGATAGCACGGACCCGACGCCTGTGGCCAAGAAGTAGGAGTTGCAGGTACAGGGGCCAGAATCCTGTGCGCTCTGCCCCTGCGCTCTGCCTACCTGCTCCGCGGCTACCTCGCTGCCCTTCGCTCACTGCCCCCGCCAATGCCATCCCACCTGTGCCAAAGCCCCCGGCGGCGGCGAGGCCTTTTTCCTTTCATCACCCGCTGGGAGCACCAGCTCCGCGGAAAGCTGGAGAGACCGGAAGAATTGGGGTGGGGAAAGAGGTGCGAGACCCGCCCCGCCGGCGCGGTCTGGGGTGGGGATGGGGGTGGGGGGGGGAGAGGGGACGGGAGTCTGGAGCGCCGCGCCCAGCGCGGGGGCGGGGGACAAAGGGTTAAGCGATCGGCATTACTGTCTGCGTGCGGCTGGGCTCCGAGGGCCTCGCGTTGCGCCTGGGTGGTCCGGTACAGTCGCGGGCAGCAACCTATTAGTGGTATCTCGGCGTGATTTATGCAGCTGTCAAGCTGCCTTCACCGCGACAAGTGAACTGCGGCCCCGCGCCGCGCTCCTTCCGAGACCATCAGTAAATGGGGCCAAAGAGAAAGGAAAACAGCCCAAGGTGCCACCCCTCAGCCTCCGGGTCCTCTAATGACGAGTCCCCTCTATAGAAAAACATCCAGCTGCCCCCAGGAGAGCGACTCACAGAGCCCCACTGTCTGGGGCGCCAGGCCGGCAGGGGGCCGGTGGGGGGGGGGGGCAGGCGGGCTTGGCAGGGAGCCACCCGCCACCAGCGGAGCGGGGGCAAGCCAGCCCGCCAGGCGTGGCGCGGACACGGCCAGGGGGCGACGGTGACAGTGCCAGGGATGGACGTCGTCCTGCGGCCAGGGGAGCGTGGTCAAGCCAACATGCCACCCACGAGGTCTGGCACCCGCTCCACCCCGCCACCCCTCCTTTTACCCTCCAGCACAGGCGACGCTGGCCTGAGAGGGCTACACAGGGGACACGCGTCCCCTCGGCCTCAGCAATCCCCACACCTCCCACCTGCGCAGGTGACCCTGGGTCCGTCCATGGCCATCAGACACCAGCGCCTACCCCCCCCCCCACTCCCCCTTGCCCACACCCACACCCGTGCACACACCCCTGCCACACGCACCCGTACCTACACACCTGCTATCCAAGAGGGCCACGGCCCCCCAGGAGAGGGCTATCTCTTTTATTCAGTATTTGATTGACAGTGAAGTAGCCAAGGACCTGTGCAAAGTTTTAGAGGCCTGGGGAAGTGTGCGTCTGTGTGTCTGCGCGTGCGTGTGCGTGCGCGTGTGCGTGAGAGAGCGCGCGCGCGCGCCAACAGCCACAGGACTGCCCTTGTTAATAACGTCAGGGACGTTAATAGGCCTCTTTTCTCCCTGCTGCCAAGTGGCATGCGGTGCATTGTGTTTGTGGTACCGCAGTGGAGGGCAGGTGTTCCACACTGGATCTGATTCCCAGCCAGAACATTTCAGAGGCTGGAGGTGACGCACAGCGACGAGTTCCTGATTGCTGCTGACACGGGGAGAAGCGGAAGGAGGTGCGTGCTGGCCCCCGGGGTCTCCCCCCCCCCCCCGGAACGGCCCCTCCCTCCCTCTCTCCTCCTTCAATACCTTGGTCTTGCCTTGAGGCCACAGGACCCGGCACTCCACAACGTGGGTGCCCTGAAAAGGAAACTCTTAGCTGGACTCAGAAGGACACAGGTGGCACCGACAGCTGCACGCTCCCTGGGTCTCTGGACTTGGCAGAGCTCCCTGGACTTGGTCATTTAACAGTCCTGTCAACACAGGCGGGAAGGGACAATGGCATTTTTAATAAGCTTCCTGTTTGTTCAGAGAGGAAGCTGCTAATGCCTCACTCCAGAATGGTGTCTGGAGGTGACCGTGCCAGCTCTCCCTCCGGGCACCTGATCTGCCCCCCTTCTGCCTGTTCAGCCACAAGTTTCAAAGGTTGACAGTTTAGCTCAGGGCATGGCAGCTCTTGCATTTCCCACTGCCAGGGGCTTCTCAAGGACCCTTGTGCCCTTCTGTTTTCCAGGGCACCATTCTTCTGCTCTGGTCTGGGTATAAAAGGGAACAGCTGCACTGGAAGTCGGGACTGGAGCCCGCTTGGCCCACATTCCTTGTCGAATTCCCGTCTTGGCCCTCTCCCCTGAACCCCCACGTCCGGTTAGTGCAGGCGGTCCCCGGGGCCCTGCTTCTACTTTCAAATCCCTCACGGCAACGCCTCACACCACCCCACACGGCATGAGGGGCCTTTCTGGGGTTTGTTTTCTCATTGGCTCCCCAGAGACCCTGGACAGATAAAGTCACAAGGAGGTGGAAGGCATCCATTTTCTTTCCGGTCGCTCCTTGAGAAAGAAGGAGGCTGGTGACAGAAGAATAAACCGTTATAATTCCTTGGGTGCTTTTCTGGCATATTCTGTGGGGAAGCTATGCCTGGAAATGACGATGGATGGGCCCAGATTGATTTTTTTTTTCTGCTGTTTCCCACATAGGGTCTTTTCAAACTCATTTGTGCAAGACTTTTTTTTTTTTTCTTTTCTGAAAAGCTGGGAGAAGGTAAAATTTCACAGGAGAGTCCCATGCTTTCTTCTGTGGGAACTATGAGGCCAGCTCACCAACTCCACTGTTCCCACGTGGCTTCAACCCCGCCTTGTCCCATCCAGGCCTTTGCAATGACTTTCTCAAAACTCCAATCTTTCTTCTTCCGCCCTAATCACCTTCTTTAAATACAAGCAAGATCTCACTTTTCCCTCCTCTAAAATCTTCACTGGCAAACTGTCTGCCAAAGTCCCAAACCTGAGTGTCATCAAAAGCCCTTGACAAGATGGATCCATCCAATCTCTTTTTATGTACCCTCCCTTCAGAAGATACACGTGGTAGGGGCGCCTGGGTGGCTCAGTCGGTTAAGCGTCTTCGCTCAGGTCATGACTTCGGCTCAGGTCATGATCTTGTGGTTCATGGGTTCAAGCCCCGCTTGGGGCTCTGTGCTAACAGCTCAGAGCCTGGAACCTGCTTTGGATTCTGTGTCTCCCTCTCTCTCTGCTCCTCCCCCACTCATGCTCTGTCTCTCTCTCTCAAAAATAAACATTTAAAAAAATTAAAGAAAGAAAAGGAAGATACACGTGTTAATCTGGGTTGGCCAAGAAGTAGACATCATGATGAGATTCACAATGCATAGATTCACTTGCCATTTGCAACTACGTGGATGGAACTGGAGGGTATTATGCTAAGCGAAATTAGTCAGAGAAAGACAAATATCATATGACTTCACTCATATGAGGACTTTAAGACACAGAACAGATGAACACAAGGGAAGGGAAGCAAAAATAATATAAAAACAGGGAGGGGGACAAAACATAAGAGACTCTTAAATACGGAGAACAAACAGAGGGTTACTGAAGGGGGGTTGTGGGGGGGGATGGGCTAAATGGGTAAGGGGCATTAAGGAATCTACTCCTGAAATCATTGTTGCACTATATGCTAACTTGGATGTAAATTTAAAAAATAAATTTAAATTTTTTTAAAAAAATGCATAGATTCAACTAGGGCTAATACCTGTGGAAGAGAAAATGGGGCAGTAGCTGGAGAAAGCAGGAAGAACTGTCAGAGTTTAATGAAGGTTTGACATACACACACGCACACAGTGAAGGGGAGAGGAAGGAAATGTCAAGTAGAAGCATCCAAGACTGATATAGAATTAAGAAAGTTGCATCAAGGCCATCAGGGAGCGATGTCAGCCCACATCAAGGGAAATTTAGCCAACAAAGGACTTCCATGGCTTCCAGGAATGGACCCATTTTTGTATCCCTGCCTCACTCAGCCACTGGCTGAGAACAGCCGATGGGAAATGCATTTGGCCTTGATGAAACCCAGTGTGGATTGGTTTATGGACTTTTCAGAGGGCAGCAGCTGGGACCCTTGGTCAACCCCTGGATTTGGAGGTCTTCAAGGGGCAATTCCATGGGCATTCCCATAGCTGCCACAAGGTGCAGGTCAGCCAAAGAAAGTAACCTATAGTCTTCAGAGCAAGCCATTCACCCATGCATTTGCTCCTGCCTTCTTCCTGGCCTTCCATGCTCCTTCTTCCATTCTACCACCAAATGAAATTCTACTCATCCTTCAAGGGTCCACACAAGTGCCACCTTCTCCAAGAAGCCTTTTATCTACACTGATGATACTTTGCCTGCCCCTCCATGATAGCATCCTTTTGGATTTACACTAGTTGTCCAAGTCTCATCCCTGGCCTTGAGGATAAGAACTGTTTCATTCCTCTTTATACAAGTAGTTTGGCACCGCAGCTCACATAGATTCACTCACGTACTTATTCAACAGGATTGCTTGTTTATTTTTATGTACCAGGCACTACACTGGGCCCCACTGGTCTAGAATTGTGCAAGATGGTGAAGGAGCTTACTTTCCAGCCTGGGTGAGGGAACTAGGAGAATGAAAATATTAAGAGTCAAGCAATGTCCCACAGGAGAAAGGGGACAAGAAGGCAGAGTCCTGAGCCAAGGTATCCTGGACTGGTACTATGTTTTTAAAAAATGTACAGCAATAGCATATGAGGTCTTGGGATGCTAAATTTGGGGAGTTGACGTTAAAAACCATCCAGAAGTCAGATTAATGAATTTCAATGACCCCATTGGTTCAGCAAAATTACCAGAAAGCCTCTGTCTACAATGGCTCTGGATGGGCAAAAAAAAATCTCTGTGCCTGTGTCTTACACTGGCATAAATGTTTATTGGAGCTATGCACAGGCTTTCAGAAACCCCAGGCCAAAGTCAAGAAATTAACAAGTAAATACAAAGCAAAAGCTCTTCTTAAAGTAATTCCCCATTAATAAGTATAAAATGCTTAAGAAAACAATCCACTGTGAGTAAAAAGTCAGCGAGTACAACAGATGATTAATTCATCAAGAACTTGAGATAATAGAAAAACAATGTAAGAGAAACTATAAAGCAAGTATGCTTAAAGTATAAAAGCATTTCTTTAAGTATTAGAAATATAAGGGAAAAAATTGGACTCTATGAAAAAATGAACCAGCAGATTTGAAAAAGAATGAATCAAAACTTCTACAAATGGAAAATATTTTCATGAAAATTAAAAAGTGAATGGGCAATGAAACAGCAAATCACCCAAGTTAGATTTGAAAAAAGTGATCAAATATAGCACAGAAAACTAACAAGGTAGAAAATATGAAACATTAAGAAACCATGGATGATATAATGAGAGGGTCAAACATATGTCTAGTTGGAGTAGAAGCAATATTCCAAGAAGAAATGTCTCAGAATTTGCTCAAATAGATGAAAGACATGAATGTTCAGATTTAATGAGTATGAATCCCATGCAGAATGAATAAAAATAAACCCACAATAAGAATGGCATATTGAAACTGCAAAACATGAATGCTAAAGAGAAATTCCTTTTAAAAAAAGAGAGAGAGAAACTAACATAACTCAGTAGCTATAGTGGAGACCAGAAGACAGTGGAATGTTGTGAAAATCCCAAGGGATGAAAATGTTCAACCTAAAATTCTATACTCACATAAACTTCTATACTTTATTCTGTAATCAACAGTACACAAATTAAAGATATTTTAGGCAAATAAATGCCAACATGATTTATAATTCACAGATCCCCACTCGAAAAGATTCAAAAGGATGTACTTCAGTGAGAAGGAAAGTTGAGGGGCACCTGGGTGGCTCAGTTGGATAAGTGACCAACATCAGCTCAGGTCATGGTCTCGTGATTCTTGAGTTCAAGCTCCCCGTTGGGCTCTGTGTTGACAGCCCAGAGCCTGGAGCCTGCTTTGGATTCTGTGTCTCCCTCTGTCTCTGCCCTTCCCCTGCTCTCTCTCTCTCTCTCTCTCTCTCAAAAATAAACAAATATCTAATTTTTTTTAAAAAAAGAAAGAAAGTTAAGCCAAAGGAAGAGTGCAAATACAAGGGGTGAAGATCAGCTAAACAGTTGTTTCAAATTTAGGTAAGTGTAAGCAAATGTTGGCGGTGAAATTAATAGTAATAATAATAATGACTAATTTAGGATAGTTTAAACCCAAATGGATTGAAAATGCTTGACAAAAATCACACGTGAACCAGGGTAAATGTGTTCATAGATTTGTTCAAAAAGATGATGCACACAATAGATCTTGTCAAGATCTTGTTAAATCTTGTTAGGTCAAAGATGCATATTAAAAATCTAAGGGTGCTTAATGCAATGTGTTACTCTGGATTGGATCTTGAAACAAACAAACAAAAAGTACGTAAGTGGAAAAACTGGTAAAATCCAATTAAATCTAGAGTTTAGTTAATAGTAATGCATCCCTGTTGCTTTGGGTTTTTTTTTAAATTTTAACTAATGTGCCATGGCTTATAAGATGTTAACAGGGAAAACTGAGTGAGGGTTATAAAAAAAATTCTCTATTTTATACTTGTAACTTTTATGTAAATCTAAAGTTATTCCAGAAAAAAATTTTATTAAAAAATAGAGAAAAGATTTTAAATGCAAAGGTAACCACTAAAGACTAGAGCAAGAAAGAATAACCTCCAATTAGAAGGCAGAAATATAAAGAAAACTTGGTAAATCAAAATAGGAGGCAGGCAAGAAGAAACATAAATAAGTATTTAAAAAGCATTATGGATAATAAAAAAAATGAATTGGTAGAAATAAATTTAAATATCGGATCGGGAAACAGATGAACAAAAGGGAAGGGAAGGAAAAGTCAGATAAGAACAGAGGGAGGCAAACCATAAGAGACTCTTAAATACAGAAAACGAACTGAAGGTTGCTGGAGGGGAGGTGGGTGGGGGGATGGGCTAAATGGGGATGGGTTTTCCCAAGTAGGAGAGCATTTGTTGGGATGAGCACTGGGTGTTGTATGTAAGTGATGAATCACTGAATCCTACTTCTGAAATCATTATTACACTATATGTTAACTAACTTGGATTTAAATAACATTTTAAAACTTAAAAAAAATAATAAAATACATACATACATACATACATGACTGGGGACTAAGTAAGGTAAAAGCAAACATCAGTAAATTACCAAACAGAAAAGATGAGCTAATTAATAACATGAAGATCTAGTTCTTTCATCAAGAAAAAATGAAAAGGAAGAAAGGGAGGGAGGAAGGAAGGGAGGAAGGAAATCATTAGGTAAACAAGTATTTTTTTAAAGAGGAGAAAACAAATACACAAAATTAGAAAATCACCACAAATATAGAAGAAACTTGGAAAGCTATGAAGGCATCTACTCAGCTCTATATAATCAACTTTTTCTTTAAGCACCCAGGTGATAGAATTCTTCCTTTGTCTTCCACATCCTCTCTCTGCCCCCTCCTCCTTGACTTTAATGGACCACATCAAGCCCTCTGGCCTCCCGTCAGTTTTAGGTCCAGCCAATGGAAAGACATGAGAAGAGACTCTTCCCCCAGTTCCCTTCCTCCACCAAAGGACACAGCACATTGGTTTTACTTTTGGATTTAGCAAAGGCAAATTGAAAAGCCAAGAGGCTGATCCCTATGTGGGATCACCAAGAGTCCCTATAGGATAACAGGACATCCTCAGGTATTGGACAGACTTAGGGACCAGTTAAATCCACTTCTGTATGTCCTGGTTGTGTGACCTTGGTCGAGTGAGTCCCTTATATCTACCGAATCAGGTGGCTATAAGAGGAAGAAACACACAAAAGAATAGTGGCAATGTATGTAACCCATAGAGATATTTATAAAGGCTCAGGAGAAGAGAAGTCAAGATGGTGGAGAAGTAGGGGGACTGGAATTTCCCTCCTCCCTCAAACACAGCAGTATTGAGGTCAGAACACTTGGAATACCAGGAATACAGGCTGCAGAGTGACAAAAAAATCTCCAGAGATGGAAAGAGACAGCTTGGCAGGACAGAGGTGCATGTATGCGAATTGGGAGGCATAAAAGGGGTGGTGTAAGCATGGAGTAGGGAACCTCTTCAGTGGAAAAACAAAAGGAAGAGAAAGAGAAGCTGTGAAAGTGTGGGATTGTATTTGGACAAGAGAAAGACCTCTCCAGACCGTGGACTGGGGAACGAGAAATATGGAGAGAGCCAGTTTCAACTTTGCAAACAGCCTTAGGAACTAAAGACTGGAGTTATCTGGGGTGGAAGACATTCTCTGGACTGAAGCTGGCCGTGTGCTCATGCCTGGAAAGCAGCCACCCCAGGGCGCGGTAGCGATCTCAGGGGGTGCACTGGGATAGAACAGTCACCTCCCTTGAGTACTGTGGAAAGAGGGTATATTGCCCCCCAACCAAGGAAAAAAGACCCTGCAGGCACCAGTCAGAGGCCTTTTGTCAGTGGGGCTAGCCAAGAACCAGGTCCATGGGGTGCAGGATCCTTTAAGAAATCGGGTTTTGAATCCCAGTCCAGTGCCTGAGAGACATGGGAGACTGTGGAGCAGGACAAGCCAGCCGCCTGCCCATTCTACTCTGTGAGGGCAGCCTGAACAGCCTGGTTTGAGCCGCCCTGTCCGGGGAGGAGAGATTGGGGTGTGGCCATTTTTCGCCCCATCACCAACACAGTGGGGCTTCAGGGAGCAGCACACCGGCCCCCAGTGGAGGCAGGACCCGCTTACACCATCCCCGCCCCTGGGTGCCTGGTAATTGCTTATCTCCTGGAGCGAAACTGACACTAACCAAACCAGACGGCCCCCCTCCAGACCAGCACAACCACGGATCCCAGACACCAACTGACAACTGCCCTGTAGTTTTGTACGTTAGTCTATTTTTCTTCTCTTTCCTCGTCTTTTCCCTTCTTTTTCTTTCTCTTCTTTTTTTTTTTTTTTTCTTCCTCCTAGAAATCAGCATCCTAGTGTCTGATTCAATTTTTGGTCAATCCTTATATATTTTTCTTTCTTTTCTTTTCTCTTTCTTTCTTTCTCTGTTCTGGATGTTTGTTTAATCAGACATTTTTACTCTCTTCTTTTTACACATTTTCTGTATCTCCTTTATTTTCCCGTCTCTCTCTCTCTCTCTCTCTGGATTAAGCCTTATAGATTTCTTTGATTCTCTGCCTGGCCTTTTTTTCTGCCCTTGTCATTTCTCTCTTTCTATGGAATAAAGTGTCTTCCTCCATTCCTTTTTCCTTTTTTCCAGGGTTACTCCAACAAACAAATCGAAGCACACTTGGTGGAAGGTCCAATCCACCACTACAAGCAGTGAGATAAAGCGGCCAAAGATGCAACAACAGAGTGCACACACATACTCCAAAGACACTTCCTGAAGTGTCAGGCACTGGACAGTGCATGACACCTTTTTGATATAGTAGTACTCGGGGTGCCTGGGTGGCTCAGTCGGTTAAGCGTCTGACTTCAGCTCAGGTCACGATCTCGCAGTCCGTGAGTTCGAGCCCCACGTCAGGCTCTGGGCTGATGGCTCAGAGCCTGGAGCCTGCTTCCGATTCTGTGTCTCCCTCTCTCTCTGTCCCTCCTCCACTCATGCTCTGTCTCTCTATGTCTCAAAAATAAATAAACGTTAAAAAAAAAATTTTTTTTTAAATATAGTAGTACTCACAGGTCCAGGACACATAACAAGCTACTAAAACACAGAAAAAGGCAAAAAACTAGCCAAAGTGATGAAACAGAAGAATTCTCCCAAAAGAAATTCCAGGAAGAGATGACAGTCAGAAAATTGCTCAAAACAGGTATAAACAATGGATCTGAATGAGAATTTAGAATAATAGTCAAAGACTCATAGCTGGGCTTGAAAAAGGCATAGAAGACAGCAGAGAATCTATTCTTGCAGATCAAGGGCCTAAGAAATAGTCACAGTGAATTAAGAAATGCTGTAAGCGAAATGCAAAATAAACTAGATGCAAAATAAACAGCAAGGATAGGAGAAGCAGTGGAGAGAATAGGTAAAATGGAAGATAAAATTATGGAAGATGATGAAGTTGAGAAAAAGAGGGAAAGGAAATTAATAGAACATGAGGGGAGAATTAGAGACCTAAGCGATTCAGTGAAACAAAATAATATCCATATCATAGGAGTTACAGAAGAAGAAGAGAGAGATAAAAGGGGAGAACGTTTATTTGAACAAATTACAGCTGAGAAATTTCCTAATCTGGAGAAGGAAGCAGACATCCAAGTCCAGGAGGCACAGACAACTCCCTTCAAAATCAACAAAAACAGGTCAATACCACAAAAGTATCATAGTGAAACTGGCAAAATACAAAGATAAAGAGAGAATTCTGAAAGCAGCTAGGGACACATAAGGGTAGTAGCAACCTGTCCACTGAAACTTGGCAGGCCAGAAGGGAGTGGCAGGAAATATTCAATCTGCTGAATAGGAAAAATATGCAGCCAAGAATCCTTTATTCAGCAAGGCTGTCATTCAGAATAGAAGGAGAGATAAAGGCTTTCCCAGACAAAAACTCAAGAAGTTCATGACTATTAAACGAGCCCTGCAGGAGATCCTAAGGGGGACTCTGAGTGGAAAGCAACAAAGACTACAAAGTACCAGAGACATCACCACAAGCATGAAACCTACAGGTAACACAATAACGCTAAATCCAGAAACCTACAGATAACACAATGACGCTAAACCCATATCTTTCAATAGTCACTCTGAATGTAAATGGACTAAATACCCAAATCAAAAGACATAGGGCATCAGAATGCATTAAAAAACAAGATCCATGTATATTCTGCCGACAAGAGATTCATTTTAGATCTGAGGACACCTGCAGATTGAAAGTGAGGGGATAGAAAATCATCTATCATGCTACTGATGTCAAAAGAAAGCTGGAATAGCCACACTTCTACCAGACAAACTCGATTTTAAAACAGAGACTGTAACAAGTGATGAAGAAGGGCATTATATCATAATTAAGGGGTCTGTCCATCAAGAAGAGCTAACAATTGTAAATGTTTATGCCCCCAATGTGAACACCCAAATATATAAATCAATTAACCACAAACATAAATAAATGTATAGATAACGCTGTGATTGTAGGGGACTTTAATACTCCACTTACAATAGTGGACAGATCATCTAGGCAGAAAATCAGTAAGGAAACAATGGTTCTGAATGACATTGGGATAGATGGACTTAACAGATATATTCAGAATTTTTCCTCCAAAAGCAGCAGAATACACATTCTTCTCAAGTGTGCATGGAGCATTCTCTAAAATAGATCACATACTGGGTCACAAAACAGCCCTTGACAAATATAAAAGGATTGAGATCATGCCATGCATATTTTCAGATCACAATGCTATGAAACTTGAAATCAACCACAAGAAAAAATTTGGAAAGCCTCCAAACACATGGAGGTTAAAAACATCCTCCTAAAGAAGCAATGAGTCAACCAGATTAAAGAAGAAATTAAAAAATATATGGAAGCAAATGAAAATGAAAACGCAACAGTCCAAACCCTTTGGGATGCAGCAAAGGCAGTCCTAAGAGGAAAATACGTTGCAATGCAGGCCTATCTCAAGAAGCAAAAAAGGTCCCAAATATAGAACCTAACTCACAACTAAAGAGACTAGAAACACAACAGCAACGAAAGCCCAAATCCAGCAGAGAAGAGAAATAATAAAGATTAGAGCAGAAATAAACAATATAGACTCAAAAAACCCCAGCAGAACAGATCGATAATCTAAGAGCTGACTTTTTGAAAGAATAAACAAAATTGAGAAAACCCTAGCCAGACTTCTCAAAAAGAAAAGAGAGAGGACCCAAATGATAAAATCACAAATGAAAGGGGAGAGATCACAACCAATACCACAGAAATACAAACAATTATTAGAGAATACTATGAAAAATTATATGCCAACAAACTGGGCAATCTGGAAGAAATGGACAAATTCCTACACACCCACACATTACCAAAACTCAAAAGGGAAGAAAGAGAAAATCTGAACAAACACATGACCAGCAAAGAAATTGAATTGGTTATCAAAAATCTCCCAACAAATAAGAACCCTGGGCCAGATGGCTTCCCAGGGGAATTCTACCAGACATTTAAAGCAGAGTTAATACCTATTCTTCTCAAGCTGTTCCAAAAAGTAGAAACAGAAGGGAAGCCTCCAGACTTTTTCTATGAAGCTAGCATTACCTTGATTCCCAAACCAAAGACCCCATCAGAAAAGGGATATTATCAATATCCCTGATGAACATGGATACAAAAATGCTAGTACAAGATACTAGCAAATAGAATTCAACAGTATATGATCCATGATCCAGTGGGATTCATTCCTGGCTGCAAGGCTGATTCAATATTCGAAGTTAATCAATTTGATACATCACATTAACAGAAGAAAGGATAAGAACCATAGGATCCTGTCAATAGATGCAGAAAAAGCATTTGACAAAATGCAGCATCCTTTCTTGATAAAAACATCAAGATAGGGATAGAAAGAACATATCTTAACATCATAAAAGCCATATATGAAAGACCCAGAGCTAATATCATCCTCAATGGGGAAAAGCTGAGAGCTTTCCCCCTGAGATCAAGAACACAGCTGGGATGTCCTCTCTCACCACTGTTGTTTAACATGGTGTTACAAGTCTTAGCATCAGCAGTCAGACAACAAAATGAAATAAGAGGCATCCAAATTGGCAAAGTAGAAGTCAACCTTTCACTTTTCACAGATGCCATGATAATCTACATGGGAAATTCAAAAGACTGCACCAAAAAACTGCTAGAACCGATACATGAATTCAGTGAAGTCTAGGATATAAAATCAACGCACAGAAATTGGGTGCATTTCTATACCCCAATAATGAAGCAACAGAAAGAGAAATCAAGAAATTCTTCCCATTTACAATTGCACTGAAAACCATAAAATACCTAGGAATAAACCTAACCAAAGACGTGAAAGATCTGTATGCTGAAAACTATAGAAAACTTATGAAAGAAATTGAAGGAGACACAAAGAAATGGGAAAGCATTCCATGCTTATGGATTGGAAGAACAAATATTGTTAAAGTGTCAATATTACCTACACAATCTACACATTCAGTGTAATCCCAATCAAAAGTGCACCAGCATTCTTCTCAAAGCTAGAACAAATAATCCTAAAATTTGTATGGAACCACAAAACACCCCAAATAGCCAAAGTAATGTTGCAAAAGAAAACCAAAGCTGGAGGCATCACAATCCCGGACTTAAGCTTCTACTACAAAGCTGTAATCATCAAGATAGTATGGTACTGGCACAAAAACAGACACATAGACCAATGGAATAGAATAGAGAACCCAGAACTGGACCCACAAATGTATGGCCAACTAACTATCTTTGACAAAGCAGAAAAGAATATCCAATGGAAAAAAAGACAGTCTCTCTAGCAAATGGTGCTGGGAGAACTGGACAGCAACATGCAGAAGAATGAAACTGGATCCCTTTCTTACACCCTACCCAAAAGTAAATTCAAAATGGATGAAAGACCTAAGTGTGAGACAGGAAACCATCAAAATCCTAGAGGAGAAAACAGGCAGCAACCTCTTTGACCTTGGCCACAGCAACTTCTTACTTGATATGTATCTAAAGGCAAGGGAAATAAAAGCAAAAATGAACTATTGGGACCTCATCAAGATAAAAAGCTTCTACACCACAAAGGAAGCAATCAATAAAACCAGAAGACAACTGACGGAATGGGAGAAGATATTTGCAAATGGCATATCAGATAAAGGGTATCAAAAACTCTATAAAGAACTTCATAAACTGAACACCCAAAAAACAAATAATCCAGTGAAGAAACGGACAGAATACATGAATAAATACTTTTCCAAAGAAGACATCCAGATGGCTAACAGATATATGGAAAGATGCTCAACATCGCTCATCATCAGGGAAATACAAATCAAAACAACACTGAGATACCACTTCACACCAGAGTGGCTTAAATAAACAACTCAGGAAACAAACAACAGATGTTGGTGAGGATGTGGAGAAAGAGGAACCCTCTTGCACTATGGGTGGGAATGCAAATTGGTGCAGCCACTCTGGAAAACAGTGTGGAGGTTCCTCAAAAAAATTAGAACTAGAATTACCCTATGACCCAGCAATTGCACCACTAAGAATTTATCCAGAGGATACAGGAGTGCTCATTCATAGGGGCACATGTACCCCAAGGTTTAAAGCAGTGTTATTGACAATAGCCAAATTATGGAGAGAACCCAAATGTCCATCAATTGATGAACAGATAAAGAAGATGTTGCATATACATACAATGGAATACAACTTGGCAATGAAAACGAATGAAATCTTGCCATTTACAACAACATGGATGGAATTGGATGGTAGTCAGAGAAAAACAGATATCATATGTTTTTGTTCATATGTGGAATTTGAGAAACATAAAGGAAGACCATAGGGGAAGGGAAGGAAAAATAAGTTACAAACAGAGAGGGAGGCAAACCATAAGAGACTCTTTTTTGTTGTTGTTGTTGTTGTTTTTCTAATGTTTATTTATTTTTTGAGAGAGCACAAGCCGGGGAGAACAGAGACAGAGGGAGACACAGAATCCGAAGCAGGTTCCAGGCTCCCAGCTGTCAGCACAGAGCCCCATGCAGGGCTTGAACCCATGAACTGTGAGATCATGACCTGAGCCAAAGCTGGACACTTAATGGACTGAGCCACCCAGGCGCCCCAAACCATAAGAGACTCTTAAATAAAGAGAACAAACCAAGGGTTGATGAGTGTGGGGGGTTGGGTAGGGGGCGGGGAAAATGGGTGATGGGCATTGAGGAGGACACATGCTGGGTTGAGCACTGGGTGTTGTATGTAAGTGATGAATCACAGGAATCTTCTCCTGAAGCCAAGACCACACTGTATACACTGTATGTTAGCTAACTTGACATAAATTATGAAAAAAATTTCAAATTAAATTAAGTTTTACAAAAAGGCTCAGGAGATAACATAAGTAGTCAGTACATATGATAATATGGCACTTTCATAGTAATTCTTTTTTACCACCTCAGTCATTTTGTTCTTATTCCCTATCCATTCACTTTCCTAAGGGATTAAACTATGGATAATGATGAAGGCATAGAAAATTGACAAGACCATAAAGAAGAAAAAAACAGGAGCCAGATTCTCTGGAAATGTCATTGTTCCCATGATCATCATGTGCTTATAGAAAGGCTATGAGCCATTGATTCATTAGAATCCAGCAAGGAGAGCCTACCTAAGGTCTTGGTCTTTAATCAGTGTATGCATGGTTACACTCAAAAGCTAAATGAAAACATGTGAACATTTGGGGGATCAGGTTTGTTGCAAATTGATCTTTTTGTCATTCTGACACAGAGAACGAATGTGCGAATGAACGAACAGGTGAATGAATGAACACACGGGGGAATGAATGAATGAATGAGCCAGTAAACAGTTGATACAGGACATTGATAAAAGGCCGGCAGAGAACAAACACCCCACGTGCTCTGACAGTTCTTTCTAAACCAGGAAAGACGGCCATCTGCACGCAACTGATTATTTCACTGTGCTTTTGGCACAGGACAGGAATGAAGAAGTTCTGATAATCATTCCTCTTCATTCTCATTATTTTTTACTTTTTCCCCACCGTTTTCGTCATTTCTGGCAATGTCCAATATTTCCAGCGTGCCCGGCTCTGATTGGTGAATTACTCACAAACAGAACATACAGAGGCACCTCTCTGTAGAGTGAGAGTTTGATTCTCTGTTTTATTTTTTCTGTTTAGGCTTTTAGGTGATTTTAGGCCTTCACCAAGAGGAGGGGAAGCACAGAGCAGCAGCTCTGGGGAAGGGACTGGAGTGACCCTGTTCATCTCTCTGGGCGCCACATCAGGAGGTGGCCTCATTCACATCCCCCAACACTGCAGGCTGCACCCCGCACGTCTGCCCCTGCCTCGCACCACCGTGGAGCGCTGTGGACTCTTTTTCTTGTCCAGATCACAGACCTTAAAGATCTCAGAACCCCAGGACCATCCAGCTCCAAGGATGAAGCTCAAAACCCACTTTCTCCTCCGAGGTGAACTTTCCTCGTAAAACTAAATGAAGCCTCATAAAATGATTCCCTTCCATGACTCAAAAGTATCATCGCCATAACACACACAGAAATCTGGCAAGCTCCCCTTTTTAATCACGTCTCATGATATAAAAGGGAATTATTTCTTTAAACCACCTCATGTCTCCCCAATGTATTTACAGTGTGAGTCACTTCATCCAGGGGTATTTGCAGTAATAAAATATTTGAGAAGAAAAAATAGAAGTCTCCTCCCATCTCTTGGGGGTTTCCCTCTGAAAAACATGTTTCTATCAGTGTCTAGAAGGCTGCCCTTCCACGTTCCTGTGTACCACGTTTGAGTCTGATGGGGACACAGAGTCTTGACTCTGAAAAACGTGTTTCTATCAGTGTCTAGAAGGCTGCCCTTCCACGTT
Source organism: Acinonyx jubatus (assembly GCF_027475565.1). Classification (NCBI taxonomy): domain Eukaryota; kingdom Metazoa; phylum Chordata; class Mammalia; order Carnivora; family Felidae; genus Acinonyx; species Acinonyx jubatus. The sequence goes on from NC_069391.1 coordinate 66,242,814, forward strand.
CCTGTGTACCACGTTTGAGTCTGATGGGGACACAGAGTCTTGACTCAGAGGGCATTTAACAGTTTAAACTATATTTGAAATGTTTTCCTGTTTGCCAGACCCTAGTTTTGATCCTTTTTCTTTTAATTATGCCAGTCTACAGGTTAGAGAGAGAAATGATGCCAGGGATCCTGTCATCTTCTAGGTACAACACAAAAGAGTTTTGCTTTTTTGTTTATTTCCACTTATTTTTCTTCTCTCCCATGTTTCCCCCCAACATTTGGATCTGCCCAGGAAGAGCTTCGTATCTCACTAAGCAAAATTCTTTCCTATTTTACTATAGTCCAATATATATACATATTGCATTTTAAAAGATGAATTTTGCAAAAAGTGAGCTAAAAGAACTTATGCATCTTGAGCTCGGTGCTTTTTTAACAATGAAATTTAAACCACAGGGTAATGCAACGTATACAATCCAGAAGAAGCAAGACCTGTCATGACTGGGTCCATCCTTCTCCAATCTCGCCTCCCTTTGTGGTCAGCAAGAGCTATTTGAGTCTGTGTTGGCTTTATGAACCATAAGCTCCCAAAAGGAAGACTTGCCCAAGTTCTGGAGCCTGAATTCTGTGTCACACACCTTCCTACCACTCATGCAGTGATCTTTCCTTCCCTCCATACATTGCTTTGGGCCAGTCTCCCATTCAACCGCCCAGCTCTGTAGCTCCCAAGAGCTTTAAAAAAAAAAAAAAGACTCCCACTAACCCCATTATTAGTATTAACATTAATCGCCTTGGCATTGTGGAATCTTCTGCAGGGTGGAAGGTTCTGAAGGGTAGGTTTCTATGTGGGAGCTGTGACCAGGAGTGCTGAGTGCAGGAGGAAAAATCAGAGAGGTGTCCCCAGCGGGATTAATATCCTCCTAAATTTATTTATTTATTTTTCCTCTTAAACTTAGAGAGGTGAGGAGAATTTCCCCATTGGGGAAAGGCATAGGCTTTCGAGTTAGCCAGACCTGGATAAGAATCCTGGTTCTGACACTTATTAACTATAATCCTATGCAAGTTACAAGCTTCTCTGAACATCAGTTTCCTCCTCTGTGAAATGGAAATAAAATTAATCCCCATAGGGGATTGTATGAAACAATTCATGTCGCACCTTTACTTCTGCAGGTCACACTCTCTGATACGTATCAGGTGTTCAATAACAAATATTAATTTCCTTCCTCTTTTCTGGAACTTGCACCCCTTTTCCATTGGCTACTTGATGAGCCAACTTTTTTTTATTGTACAATTTTTTTAAGTTTGTTTATTTTGAGACAGAGAGAGCAGGAGCCAGGGAGGGACAGAGAGAGAGAGAGAGAGAATCCCAAGCAGGCTCTGCAAAGTCAGCACACAGCCCAACATGGGGTGGGAACCCACAAAACCACGAGATCATGACCTGAGGCGAAATCAAGAGTCGGATGCTCAACCGACTGAGCCACCCACGTGCCCCTTGATGAGCTAACTTCTTTTTTTTTTTATGTTCATTTATTTTTGAGAGAGAGACAGACTGTGAGTGGGGGGAGGGGCAGAGAGAGAGGGAGACACAGAAACTGAAGCAGGCTCCAGGCTCCCAGCTGTCAGCACAGAGCCCCGAAGCAGGACTTGAACTCACGAACCGTGAGTCATGACCTGAGTTGAAGTTGGGTCGGACGCTCAACCGACTGAGCCACCCAGGTGCCCCTTGGTGAGCTAACTTCTAACACGGACACTGCACTTTCTCTCACATTATCATCTCTGAACAAAACATATTTCCAACCTACTTTTAGAATGTGTTTAAGGATTGGCCTCACTAACCCAATGCCCCTTCCCAGGTGTTGGTTACAACAAAAGCCACCATCGTTTTTCTAGCCAAAAAAAGAAAAAAACCTTCTTGGATGTCAGTTCAATCCATTGGTCATTTAGGGAGCCTGTAATCGTGCCGGGCATTGGGCTAGGTACTTGGGAAGCAGAAATGTCTTGAAGACGTTATAATGAGAGAAACTCATATTCCAAAATAACATCAAGCAACCCCATTCCTTTCCTCACTGAATGAATCACATCCAGTATCCTCAGTTAGAGCCTTTGGAGAAACGTAAGATATGAAAAGATAATCTTGTACGGGGCTGTTGGTTGGCAAGTGATGGGAGCAGGTGGGGAGATACTACAATGGATCCAACTCGCCTTTTATTCCCATTGATGAAGTGAGCATCTTGACGTGTTTAGGAAGGTAAAATATATCACATGCAGCCGGGAAAATGTATGAGCATAGAAGTTTCCACCCTCTTTCCTCCCTTCCCCTTGCAGAACCAAAGAAGAGAGAGAGAGAAGTGGAGCCTATAACACAGCATCATATTTAAGGGAGAAAACCCAATCACAGAAGAGAAAGAAGGAAGAGGCATTACGTGGATTGTTTGTAAAGGGTCCCATTCTGTGTGTTAATCTCTAAGGAGAATATGTCCAAATTTAATATCTTTACAAAGAATTCTATATCGAGGGGCTTTAAGAAATCTAACCTCACAGTGAGGTTTGCCAGTTTATGATAAGTTGGCAAAAGTATGGAGAACTCAGGCAAACACCAATATTAAGGTTAAAAAGGAGCATCATACTTTCTGTGGTGATATCATCCATGGTATGGAGCAAGGAGGAAACACGTTACTTGTATTTGTTTGAGGTGGAGCTGCTACAAACCAGTCTTTGGAGCAAGCAAGAAGGAAGAAAAATGAGATAGTGGATGCTTTCCATCATATGATGGCTGGACCCCAGATGGTGTCGGCCCAGATCAGACCCTGCCCTTGAATGTGACTTTTCAATACCTAGGCCCGGAGGTCCTGCTTGCGTTGTATTATGGTGGAACAGGGTCTTGTCTTGATCAAAGGCCTTCTCTGTCTTGCACTTCTGCCTTAGATTTAGATTCGAGAAGATTCTGGGGAGCACAAACAATTTTCTGATATTCTTCCAGGGCCTCAACAGGCCCTTTTCTTTCTCCTGCCCTTTGGCAGAAGTCTTCTGAGATTGTTACTGAAGCTGGAGCTCTCCAAAAGGGATTTTGACCAAAATGAACTGGCTGCTTCGGACACATGATGACCAAGAGGCTGGCATCCTATAGAAGTGCTACAGTTGGATGCCGGGCCCTTCCTAACCACCAAGGCATTTCATTGCACAACTTGGCTATTTTCAAACTTTTTAAATGTTAACTCTTTCTTGCAGTGTCTTGACTACATCAAGCTTTGTCTTTCCTTGCTTCTTTTTGGAAAAAAAAAAAAAAAAAAGACTGAAGACGATAGACTATAACAAGACCATAGGCTGTACACCCAAACAAAAGGGCTTGGTTTTTTGGCCTCTGTAGATGGAGCCGACAGTCATGTGTTGTCACCATGATGTAAGCTGGGCTATGGGAGGTTCATGGTTCTGCACTTATACCGATGGTCAGCCAAACACACTTTTCTTCTCCCTGTTTTTGATATATTTTGCAATTGATACAGTCTGTAGGTCTGGTATTACTTCAACTATTCCTGCCTTTTAGGTGCCTTATTCTCCCATACGTGGACCTGGTCATCAATTCACACTGCTATGGACTGAATGTTTGTGTCCCTGCAAAATTCATATGCTGAAATCTAACCCCAATGTGATGATCTTAGGACGTGTGGCCTTTGGCAGGTGATTAAGTCATGAGGGTAGAGCCCTCAAAAATAAAAGAGGCCCCAGAGAGCTTCCTAGTCTTTTCCACTATGTGAGGACACAGTAAGAAGACACCATCTATGAACCACAAAGTGGTCCTCACCAGACACGGAATCTGCTGGTGCCTTGATTGTGGACTTCCAGCCTCGGGAGCCACGAGAAATAAAGTTCTGTCATTTTTATAAATCACCCAGCCTGTGGTATTCTGTTAAAACAGCCCAAATGGACTAAGATGTACACATGCATTATCATCACATGGTTGACACCGATGTGACTCAGGAAACTTACACAGCATGGGACAGCCCAGGACTATGGAGCAGGGGCAAAGCAGCAGCTTCCCCATCAGTAGGAAAAGCTCCCAAATCTCACCCTAAGACACTGTGCTGTTGCCAAAAACATCATTGGATAGGGGTACAGATGCCACAGGATCACTGAAGAGTCTTGCCTTTGTCATTACCAAGGGAAGGATTATATTCTCCTGGCTGATACTGTATTTACGTTGTTTTATTGGCTGTTTGCAACATCTGACAATCAGCGGAATTGACCTTACTGTCAAGACAGAAGGGTGTTTGAGGGATGACTAATGCTTTAAGTGGCCAATTCATCAGTGAATGGTTTTTAATCTTACGGTAGTTCTCCATATAACTTCATGTCTGTAGAGACTTAAATAGAAAGGACATTAGATTGAGGATGCCTTTAATCTAGAAAAGTGATTGATTGATTGATTGATAGCCATTAATAGGCCATAAAGTGCCTTAATGCCCTTGGTCCGTAGCAGCCACTGTCAACATTAAAAAGTACTCCCTTCCGTGAGAAGTGTCTCTCATACTCCAACTGGAATTTTGTACCAGTGCTATTTGTCATTGTGGTGGCTTATAATGAATGGAAACATGTTTCTAAGTAAGTCTTCCTCTTGCACAATTTTTAAAAATTAATTTTAAGGCTTCCGTGCCAGGTAAACAACTTGTCTCAAACATGTTTTTCATCCTTCAAAACTATTTCATAATTCTACATTTTTGTAATGTTCACTGGGAGAGGCAGAGAGGGGGAAAGTCTTTCATAGGAGAAAAATAACCATTTTTCCCATTTGCCTTTCCTGGACTTTCACGTCTCTCTTCCAAGGTAGTGGCCCTACTGCTTTCTCCCTCCCCTTGTCCCCAATCTGTCTCCTCTCCTCATCACGATGAGCCCTAACCCTCATCAAGATAAAAACTTCTGCACCGCAAAGGAAACAATCAACAAAACTAAAAGGCAACCGACAGAATGGGAGAAGATATTTGCAAATGACATATCAGATAAAGGGTTCATATCCAAAATCTATAAAGAACTTAGCAAACTCAACACCCAAAAAACAAACAATCCAGTGAAGAAATGGGCAGAAGACATGAATAGACACTTTTCCAAAGAAGACATCCAGATGGCAAATAGACACATGAAAAGATGCTCAACGTCACTCATCATCAGGGAAATACAAATCGAAACCACAGTGAGATACTACCTCACACTGGTCAGAGTGGCTAAAATGAACAACTCAAGAAACAACAGTTGCTGACAAGGATGTGGAGAAAGGGGAACGAACCCTCTTGCACTATGGATGGGAACGCAAACTGGCGCAGCCACTCTGGAAAATGGTGTGGAGTTTCCTCAAAAAATTAAATATAGAATTACCCTCTGACCCAGCAATTGCACTACTAGGAACTTACCCCAATTAGAGTAGATTAGAAGGGGCACATGCACCCCAATGTTTATAGCAGCCCTATCAACAATAGCCAAATTATGGAAAGAGTCTAAATGGCCATCAACTGATGAATGGATAATATATAGATATAGGTATCGGTATAGGTATAGATATAGATATAATGGAATATACTTGGCAATGAAAAAGAAAGAAATCTTGCCATTTGCAACAACAAGGATAAAACTGGAAGGTATTATGCTAAGCAAAATAAGTCAGTCAGAGAAAGACAGAGATCACATGATTTCACTTATATGTAGAATTTGAGAAACTTACCAGATGATCATAAAGGAAAGGAATGAAAAATAAGAAAAACAGAGAGGGAGGCAAACCCTAAGTGACTCTTACATACAGAGAACAAACTGAGGGTTGATGGGGTTGGGGAAAATGGGTGACGGGCATTGAGGAGGGCACTTGTTGGGATGAGCACTGGGTGTCGTATGTAAGAGATGAATCACTAGATTCTACCCCCAAAGCCAAGACTACACTGTATGTTAACTAACTTGAGAATAAATTAAAAAATAAAATAAAATAAAATAAAATAAAATAAAATAAAATAAATAAAACAAAATAAAACAAAACAAAATAAATAAAAAATAAAATAAATAAAATAAAACAAAATAAAATAAAACAAAACAAAATAAATAAATAAATAAATAAATAAATAAATGAAATAAAATAAAATAAAATAAAATAAAATAAAATAAAATAAAATATTATTTACATATTTGAAAATATATATATCAGCTTCTGGCCTTAACATGCTGGCCTTTTCTCCCAAACAGCAGAAGACCGTCAGCACTTTCTGCTCAGGCTGTGGTATTTGGGCTCCTGCTACTCAACAGACCACTGTTACAGGGCAATGGTGGCCGTGATGACACCCTGGAAGACAATCCTGTCTTTGTCACACCTTCCATGTCAGTTCACCTTGGCATAGTCTAGGTGACTTACGTGCCGCTCATCTGTTCTGGAAAGTTCGTAAAGTCCTTATTCCTTCTCAGGTAGAAAAGTATGTCTTGTACAAAAAAAAAAAAAAAGCAAATCCAAAGAAGTTCAAGATCCATTTCTGGTAGAAACAGACACCCCATGACACTGAAGTGATTTAAGTAGAGGCTTAACTTGGGTCACTCAGTGCTTCTACCTGAACTTCCTACACTGTGAACAATTGAAACCGTGAATCCTCTGAGCCAGAGCGGCTGGCAGGTGAGCTGGAGACTCAAATCTACACCGGGGCTCCGTGCTTCCTCAGCAGCGGGCCTTGGCACAAACTCACGTGCACACGTGTGACACGCACGTGCATGCACGCACACACAACGCACGGTGAAGGTTGAAGGTTTCCAAATGTTTTAACTTATCCTCCTTTAGGTTCATTCCAGGATAGGAATTCTAGTGAAGCTGTAGTGAACGTTACTATGATTGTACACATACACACACATCTAGATAATATTTAGAGCAAAATCAAATATTTACATAATAAATAACTACCTGCCTGGTGGCAAACAACATATTTTGCCATGACTGCAAATAAGAGAGCAAATTTGCCTTTCTGACCTCTGCTGACCCAATACACAAAGGATTTCTTTCTCCTGAACAAAGACCTCATCCATGACCTTGCTCTTGAAGATATAGCCGGTTGCCGACGACTGAAGAGAGGAGTGGCCCCTTGTTTCCCGTGTGCCTGTGTGAACACCTCTTCCCAGGTCACCAGGATCTCCCTTGCCTGCCTCTCTCTTCTTTGGCAGAGTCACCTGTCAGTGGCCACATGGCCCGGCTTCATGGAGAAGATGCCGCAAAGGTTGATGAATTGCATCGTTATCATTGTGGTGCCCCCCGCGCCTGGGGAACTGGGCAAGTCCGTACATTGCAAAATAAATCAACCTAATGAGCAGCACTTTGAGTCAGCCACAGTGGACTCGGCCCAGGCCAGGCTGAGGGTGCCTCACAGGGTGCAGATCCTAACGTCCCAGGGCTTGCCAACTCTCAGTTACAGCAGCGGTCTGTCCCACTGAGGCCGAGGCATGTCCTTCTTTTTCTCCCACCACTGCCTGATCCTTTGCTTAACTCGCACAGTGTGTTCCCGCCTCCCCAGAAACGTGAGAAGGCCAGCAGAGGACCCAAACCCTTCTGGTCTCTCTGGGGGTACCTCCGCAGTGCTCGGCTTCCTCCCACATTCCTTCCTTTCCACAGTATCTGTGCATTTGTCCCACAGGCGTGACTGCAACTGCCAGCAAATGAGAACGATAGATTCATGGGTGTGTAGTGTGTGCGAAAATAGTGAGCACAGATAGGGAAGCATCCGGCTGTGTTATCTCCATTTGTCTGCCAATTGTTAGCTAAAAGCCGGCCCGAGGCAGGTTGGAACTGCATGTTCCAGAGTGAGATTGCTGACTTCTCCAGATTCACGTAAAGAGAGACTGGCAGAGCCAAGGCGCAAACCCAAGTCTGATTCTAAATCCAGCGTCCCTTTCACCATACGATGCTCTACGTTTTTTCTTTAGTTTCTAGTTAAGGTGAAATTCACCATCTTAACGCGTGAAATCCAGTGGCTTTTGGCATAGGCCCGATGTTACGCAACCACCGCGTTTCTCAAGTCCCAAAACATTTTCATCACCCCAAACCGCTAGGGGCGACCATTAACCTGTTTTCTTTGTCTCCGGATTACTTTTGCCAGGTATTTCATATAAAAAGCGTCAGACAATAAGTAACTTTTTGTGTATGCCTTGGTTCACTTAGCATCATTTTTTGAGGGTCACCTGTGCTGTAGAATGTATCAGCACTCCATCCCTTCGTATGATTGAAGAATTCCCTTGCGTGTCTACGCCACAACTTGTCTATCCATCCTTCCACTGATGGACACCCGGATTGTTTCCACCTTTTGGCTATTGTGAATCATGCTGCTGTGGGTGTGCGTGTACACATAGGTTTGAGTCCCTGTTTTCAGTTCTTTGGGTGTATGCCTAGAAGGGGAATCGCTGGGCGATATGGTAATTCTGTGTTTAACTTTCCAGGGAATCACCAAACCGTTTTCCACAGTGGCTGAACCATTTTATATTCCCATCGGTAGTGAATGGGGGCGGGGGGGGGAGTCCAGTTTCTCCACATCCTCTCCAACAACTATCATCTTCCTTTCTTTAACCTCTTTTGTTGTTATAGTTACCCTAGTGGGTGTGAAGCGGTATCTCGTCTGGTTTTGATGTGCATTTCCCTAGTGACTACTGATGTTGAACATCTTCTCGTGGGCTTGTTGGCTATATAGTTCTTTGAAGAACTGTCTATTCAAGCCCTTGCCTCTTTTAATTGGATTATTTGTCTTTTAATGTTTATTTTTGAGAGAGAGGGAGAGACAGAGTGTGAGTAGGGGAGGGGCAGAGAGAGAGCGGGGGAGACACAGAATCTGAAGCAAGTTCCAGGCTCTGAGCTGTCAGCACAGAGCCTGGCGCAGGGCTCGAACTCACGAGCCGTGAGATCATGACCCGAGCCGAAGTCGGACACTTAACCGACTGAGCCACCCAGGCTCCCCTATTTGTCTTTTTCTCACTGAGTTGTAGGACTTCTTCATATTCTGAATGCTAGGCCCTTATCAAATATGCCACTTGAAAATATTTTCTCCTATTCTCTATTCTGTCTTTTCCCTTTCTTGATAATGTCCATGCTTTTAGTTTTGAAGAAGTTCAATTATCCAATTTTTTTTTTCTTGTTGCTCATGCAATAAGAGCATCATTGTACTTCTTTTTTACCCAAAGTACCTAGATTAACACCATACACTTAGCAGGAAGTAAATAATATGTGTTTGCCAAATGGTTTCCTGCATCTATTTGGCTGAAGAGAATGATAACTGACTTTCCATCCAACTCAAACATTCTAGAACTCTAAGGCTGTTTGCAGTCATATTTCAGAAATACTATAATTTCCCAAAACCAACAGATGGTTTCTCATTGTGCTCTTGAAAAAAAATCATAAAAATATACATTAGTTTTGATATATGTCTTTTTTACATGTCTACATGGTATAAATGTTTACATTGTACACATATGGCTTTTGGTGCACATGGTACACGTTTTATGTGTTTACATGATATGTGTTCTTTAGTGGTATATATGTTTTTACATGTTTTACATGATATACATGTTTTCCATTGTAGGAAAGAAATGGCAAGTTGCTAGTCTCTTTAGCTTAGGAATCTTCGGTGTCTTTTTTGTTGTTCTTGGCTACTCAACAGCTCTGACCTTTCAGTACACTTTTCTCAGGCATAAATCATGAGAGGGAGGGAGGAACCTGAACATTTAATTGTGTTATAATTGCTCTTGGGCCGCCATGCCACCTCCAGCTTATTATTCCCAAGGAAATGATACCATTTCACTCTTTCTGTGGTGATTTATGGCTGTGCTGTGCAGGAAAGTAATTTATGTGGCTAATAAATCCAAGATGAGTTTCCCAGGTACACGACGGAGAAGACTGTTAGCATTTGCATTGTCCTTTGTTATTCTCCAGCCTCAAGTGGATTCTCCATCCTCAAGCCCATTATCATGGACAATGATCACTGCCAAGAACCAGGTCTACTTTCCGTGGTGGCACTACTACTCCAGTCAAAGCTTCACTTGAGTTTCTAGCACAATTCTTATGCTGATCATGGTTAAAGATCCCGTGGCTTCTAATCGAATGCCCAGACCGGAATGCTCATGTCCACATCTGCTAGTTCTTTAAAAAGTGGTTTCTCAATTATTTGTGCAAACTAATTCAAATAATATACTGATTCATCTTCAGGGCAGGGAAACATACACATTGTATAACTCTCAGTCCTTTTGCAAATAATGAGGGAAAAATCTAGTCAGTGGGATCTAGGGAAGATGTAAGAAATAGTTGTAAGGTAAAACATTACACTTGAGATACGCAAAGCCAGATATAGAGAAATATTTCACAAAATCCTTATCATTCATTCTTCAGGAGATAGAGTCCCTCATATAACACTGAATGTATTCTTAGACCTGTACTAATCACATTTGAATGTCAGCAGAGGGATTTCTAACCTAAAACAACACAGGAAAACATAAAACATACAGCAAAAAAAGAAAGAAAGAAAAAGAAAAAGAAAAAACTCTTTACACCTAAGTTTCCTCGTCTTTAAATGGGTTTAACAATAGCATCTATTGCACAGAGTTGTTGAGTGAATGTATGTGACACATTTTTAAAAAATGACTAGCAGGGGTGCCTGGGTGGATCAGTTGGCTAAGCGTCCGACTTTGGCTTGGGTCATGCTCTCGCAGTCTGTGAGTTCGAGCCCTGCGTCGGGCTCTGTGCTGACAGCTCGGAGCCTGAAGCCTGCTTCAGATTCTGTGTCTCCCTCTCTCTCTGTTCCTCGCTGCTCATGCTCTGTCTCTCTGTCTCTCTCTCTCAAAAATAAATAAACATTAAAAAAAATGACTAGCACAGAATAAGTACTTCATAAATTTTGGCTACTATTTTTAATCCCTTACCTTAGTAGTATAATAGAGTAGAAAAAATAAAGATGGAAGGGGACCCGTTTTTTAATGTCTATGTGTTTATTTTGAGAGAGAGAGAGAGTGAGAGTGAGCACGAGAAGGGAGAGGTGGAGAGAAAGGGAGAGAGAGAATCCCAACTAGAATCTGCACAGTCAGCACAGAGCCCAACGCGGGGCTTGGTGCCACCAACCATGAGATTGCGACCTGAGCCGAGATCAAGAGTCCATCGCTTGACCGACTGAGCCACCGAGGTGCCCCAGGAGGTGGCCCTTTTGAACCGCAGTTCGTCCGTCTTTCTTCTGCACCCATGTTTTCGTTGGGTGTTTTTTGTTCCGTCTCTAGAAAGGCTTCCCTCTTGTGCACGTGTGTGTGTGTGCACCAGCTAATGTATACATGCACGCCATAATGACAGGAACGAGTAAGTGATTCTGACAAGTACGTCTGACCAGAGTGGCCAAATACCGGAGATACTAGAATTTATAGCCAGTTCAATCAGCAACAACTAGGAAAACAATTTCCTTAAAATCAATCACATGTGTTGTATTTCGTAATACTTCACCACTGTCTCCAGCCTAGCACTTACCATGTGGTGCTGACTCCTCTTGTGTCTCTCTCGATACCCAACTTTGCTCCACCCCAGAGGGAGACAGAAAACCTGTCTTATACTTCCTGGTATCTCAAACCCACACAAGCACACAAAATGGCTGGATGAACAAGTGAAATGAGCAAGTAGGAACTGTTTCTGAAATCGGTCACTGCTGCTGACGTGGTAGAACTTCTAGCCGTATTCATTGGAGAAATCCCTTTATGCCTGAAAAGTACTTTTCCCCAGCTTCCTACAGAAGCAGACTCCCAAGTTGCCGAATTAGAAATGAGATAACACTGGAGAGTTGGGAAAATGACTAATTTTTAGTAGAATAAGGAGTCAGAATGAGCTTTAGGAGTCATCTAACCTAGCCAGCTGACTTTATAAAAGGAGGAAATAAGGCCGAGAGAAGTGAAGTGCTTCACTTAAGGTCACACAGCTAGTTAGCCTCAGAGCTGGAAACAGAACCTGTAATATCACACACATTTAACTGAACATCCTCGATCCATTTTGGGCTAAGAAACTTCCTTTCCTTTTATAACTGGCTTTCCCGTGACACAATCCTAATGTTTTTCCCCACCTGTAAAAATCCTCAAAGAATCAACTTGGCAAATTATATTTACCAACTTGGCATTTATGTTGTGCATTCAAATAAGCAAAATTGAATGGGAACTCACAAGTGGGAGAGCATGCTGGCCAATTATCCTTTTAAAAAAAGCAGAAATAGTAAAATCTGCTTCCATTTCAATGAAGGAATTGGAGCTGTAAAAAGTCCAGGCATCCTTGTGAACGTAACGAAGTCAAAAACAGAAATGATAACACAACAAAAAGCTGAGACTTCAGGAAATGTCTGGCCGACCACCGGAGGGAAGAGTCGCCCCTTGGAGGCAGGAGTGTCTGATTTAACAAATAAAAATACAGACACCCAGATAACCTTGACCTTCAGATAAAAGATGGATAATTTTTAGTCCCAAATATTGCCTAGGACATACCTGTACAAAAATGTATTATTTATCCGGAATTCAAACTTAAGTAGGCATCATGCATTTTATCTGGCAATGTCATTCGAAGGGAAATTGGTACTTCACACAGGGGGGGCTGTGGTCCTGTCTTTACTCCCTATGCCTAGGGACACGTTACTCTCCTGAAAGAGTTCCGTGGAACAAACACGTGGTCTCAGAAGGGAAAACCCCCAAGTGATTAGGGAATAATAGGCTACCATTTTGTCCACCCAGGCAGCCAATGGGGTGAGAGACAAATCCTCCCATCACTCCTCCTTTCCATGGCATTGCTGAATGCCACAGATGAGTACCTGAAAGGACTACAAAATGAAATCCCATTTTAACTGGAATAGAACGTCTTTATTGAAATCAACCCCAGAAATAAACACACACACCCAAATACACAAACACAAAGGCCCACAAACAGAATCCCGTGCTCCCTTCCCTAAAAAGACCACTCTTACATAAAAACTGTATTGCTTTTCCATCGCAGTTGTTTGAAATTGGGATTTACATATCTGATTAAGGTCCATATATGTATATACATCTTAATCACAGCCTGGCGCAGAAGACCACAAGTATTTTTAACTGTTTTCAATGACAAAAATCTTTATTCCCTCCTCACAGCTCACTTCCATGGAGCATTCCAACACCACCTGCTTCCGTTTAAGCAAAGTTGCCCAAATATCCCCCCCCCAACACACACACACACACACACACACACACACACAGTTCAATTTAATTATAGCTTTTGTTTTAACCCTCACTACTTGGTAATTAAGGCGACAACAAACCAAAAGGACCCAAAAAAGCTGGCATAAAGTTGTTTTCCACATAACTTGAGATGTATCTTCATCTAGGCTTTGTCCCAGTTATATTTCCAACTATAACATTAAAGAGTCTCCGGGGAGAAGATCCCTGTTATGACCACTTACAAATAAGTTAATATTGTGCCTTCCCTTTGGAAACTTGAAAGGACCTTCAAAGGTCCCTAGATACTTTGTCAGAGTCTAGCTCTTCCGCATTATTTATGAATTGCATAAGAACCATCTAAAATTCCATGGCAGAGCAGTGGAAATGCCCTTATGTGTGCAGCTGGTTAGTGCTCATGGATTATTCATGAAGCACCACCATTCCAAATTGGTCCAAAGGAAACAACAGGACAAAGGACTCAGCAACCAGCTTGACTTGGCTGGAAATTGGATCAAATGAAATTAGTGTAGTCATCAGAACTAAGGCCCTCGGCAGATCTGATTTCTGATGCGCTTCAGCTGAATCTGAGAAGCAGATAAGAAGCAGCTGTTATTGCAGATTCTATGACGGTAGTAACTAAGGGAGATTCATTTCTTCCAGGTCTTCCTGGTCTTGGGTAGTAAAGAACATTCAGTGGCATGCCCTTAAAAGTTCATGGATACGAGCTTTTACCACAGGGCCCCTAATGGGTAGCCAGCTCATTTTTTAGAAGAGACAAAGACTGAGAACAATGCAATAGATGCACATCTGAGAATAGATCCCAACATAATCTTAAGGGTCTTCCTCAAGGGAAAGGGCAAAGTTAACTGTCAGAGACAGTACACGGTCTCTGGGTCATTGCCTTATTTCAAACCCAAGCTGAATTTTAGTGTTCTCTTTCTGTAAAAGGGGGCTGAGATCCACAGCAAGGGCGATGGCCTTTGTCAGAGGAAGGTGTGGGTGTGGCACACAAGGAATGCAGGGATTTGGATTAGTGCTCAAAAACCAACTCGCAAAGCAGGGTCCAGTGTGGATGGCACGACTGAATGCTGGCACAGATGTTAATGGTTCTGCCTTCTCCTAGCTAGAAGCTGGATAGAGAGTTATCTTGAAAGGCAGGAGAGAGAATAAGACAATGAAGATAAGAACAGGAGAGAGAGAAAGAAGGAGATCCCCAGTGCAAAGTGGGAAGTGGTGCAAAAATCACAATAATATGTTCCTCACGGTGGGGTTATTGGCACGCGGATGGAGCGCCATCTATGACGGACATAAAGATGTAATCAGGGAGGAGCTCCAAGGTGGCGGCAAAGCTGCCTAGTCCAAAGTCATGCCTCTCCCTGCGGCAGCCCATATCCAATCTCTGATCCATCTCAGCCCTACTTGGGGCAACTCTGAAGGAGCATTCTAGACCCAGAGCTCCCGAGTCACCTGAGACTGCCATGTGCCTACATCTCATCCAGTCCTGATTGCTTTCCCTCCCTTTTGGCATTCTCCTTCCCAGGGAACTCCTTAATAAAAACAACACGACAGACCAAATTCCCTCATCGGAATCTGCCTCCTGGCCCACAACAACATCTATATCTTGACAACTTTCTACAGTAAACTTGCTACATCTCCAGCTACACCACTGGATTATGCTTGAACAATTCATTTCTCATGCCTGAAAAATAATCCATAGGAAATTTGGATCATCAGTTTGTTGAGGCATTTGACTCAAGAATGTGTGTTTCTCGGATACAAGAATTATTAACATTAGGACAAACTGTTTATCAAATAAAAAGTAGCATAGAATGCCAGTGTGGATACATTTGTTAACTGGGGGAAGGGTAGGGGAGGGAAGGGATCTCTGCTGGTTGTTCTCTGGGTTTTGTTTGTTCAGTTGTATGACTCATTGTGGCCGTGGAGACCTGACTAATTGTGATTTTTCTCAGATTTTTTAAATCAAAAGCCAGGATGAGGAACACTGTTCAAATATCGGTTGCAACAAATCACCCTTCATCTCTACTCAGAAAGGGCAGAGAAGGAGGAACCCATGTCCTAAGAAAAGAGCAGAACCTTTTTCCCCTTTACTCCCCTTGTGCTCTTTTGGAAGTACAAACCTGAGTACCACTGTCAGGACCACTCTGAGTGCTGAGAAGCTCAGCCTCTCATGTGCTTGGCTCTCTCAAAATGAGTTCGAGGCAGGTCTTCCTCAATGGCTGACCAATGGCATAGTCATGAAAGAGACAAAACTCCATCTCTGAG
Organism: Acinonyx jubatus; assembly: GCF_027475565.1. Taxonomy (NCBI): domain Eukaryota; kingdom Metazoa; phylum Chordata; class Mammalia; order Carnivora; family Felidae; genus Acinonyx; species Acinonyx jubatus. Next base: position 66,258,269 of record NC_069391.1, read on the forward strand.
TTTGAACCTGCCCTCACCCATTAACTATTGGCCAGCACCTGGGCACAGGAGCCTGATTTTGAAGCAATGGGGACTCCTGGAGACTGTTGGCAGACAAGACAAGCCCTTCTGAAATGAGAACAAATCTAGAAACTGAGGTGCTCCCTGTGTTCAGACACTGAAGTTGACGTCACTGGAGAACTGAGAGGCTAGGAGGGACCAGCATTTGGCACCGGTTCTTGGAATATTTGGGCATCTTTGAGTTGAGCCCAGTCACCACCTGTCACTTTTGCAAAGCAGCCCTCGGGACATGCCGTACTTGAGCATTTTGTTTTAGGGATCATGTTGCTTAGATGGCTTTTCAACAAAGGTGGTCTTCTCGGCCAGCACTCCCAGAAGGACCGCTGTCAACCTGAGATGATGCAACCGAACAGTTGTGCACAACTTACAGCCCTCACTGCCAGGAGAGAGGGGGTGGAGGAGGACCATGAAGAAGGTTACGGAAACCAGGAGGCATGGCAGGAAATGCTAGATCAAATTTCTTTTCCAATCCAGCTGGAACGATGGTGTCCCCTAAACATCCAAGAGCCAGGCACAGTTAAGCAAGGGCAGGGGGCCAGAGTGACAAAGAACACTGTCACCAGGAAGGATGCTGAGGAATAAGATGGGCTATAGCACAGACACTAACATGTCAGATGCCAATTCTGGGGTCTCCCTGGAAGGAGGTCCTTCTGATTGATAAAAGCCCTTTCTCTCTGCTTCTCGATTTTAGAAATATAAGTAAGGATTACTAAGAGTACTTGTTTCAAAAGCTGATCATGGATCCTGCTCCTAGAGTTTCTGATCTGATGGAATGAGAGCCAGGAATCTAGTTTATTGGTATAATTATTTTTTAAGCAAGCCATCAGTGACTCAGAAGCATGAACCACACTTTGAGAAACAAAGCTCAGATCTACAGGGAGATGTTTCCTTTAGTAGTTTTGCCATATGCTTTCCTGCCAGCAAGCCAGTCTGGATTATTTGCATAAAGGACTATCATAAACTCTGGAAAAGTCCGTGGGATTTGAACAAACATAACTGTACTAAAGGGAGTAGAATGGAAAGTAACAATTATTAAGCTCCAACTACATGTTAGAAACTGTCGGCAGTTCAATCTCCTGTTAGTTTATTTAATTTTAGAAGACCCCTAAGTAAAGAAGCAGCTCCATTTTATACATGGGGAAACTGAGGCTTGGAGAAGTTAAGTAAGGAATTTGCCCAAAACCACCAAGCTAAGAGAGCAAGAATTTAAACCCAAGCATATCTGCCTCCGAAAGCAACCTTGCCTGAGCACGAGAACCTTCCGTGGCATTTGTTTAAAATCTGATTCCCAGTCCACTCCCCTGGAGATTCTGATTTCACATCTTTTCGGTAGAGCCCCAGAATCTGTATCTTTGGCGGTTTATCTCTAGATGGTTCTTAACTGTGAGGATTTAGGGAAAGACTATTACTGCCCCCTCCCCAAGGGCACGTGTTTGTGGGTCCCTTTTAGTGGAATCAGGTGGCTCAAAAGATCCGTGTCCTCGTCCTTTGCCTTCAGGGAAAAAGTGTTCCTTTTGAAAACACCTAACAATTTCCTTCAAAACTTGCCTTGAAAAATAAATGTGTATTGCTCTTCAGATGTTTTCCTTCGCTACATTGTTTCTTTTCTTAGAGAAAAACTCTGGATTGGGATGAAGGGATTTCCAAAGGTATGTAATAACATTTGAGGGTGGGCAACATTTTTTGCATGACTCCCAGTAATAAAAAACAGCGAGTGGTTGAAGAAATAGGCACAGAATTAGAACAGCCGCTGTGCTGCATACAGAGATTAATTAACTTGCTTGAAGGATCAGATTTCAACACTCCAAAGTCCCAACGTTCTCTGGTTGTTCACACACTTTAGAGTACATCAGAATCACGTGGTGGAAGGGGCTGTTATGCAGATGCCCAGGTTCCACCCGCTAGAGATCCCAAGTTTAATGCGTTCCTGGTGGGGCTCAAGAATCCACATTTTGAAAGAGCACCTGGAATTATTCTAATGTAAATGCCTACAAACCACAATTTTAAAAACTGTGACAATTTATCAAGACCATCTTGAGTTATTTTCCAAAGTAGAGGATGGATGGATGGATGGATGGACGGATGGATAATAGATGAATATCAACCAACACAAACAGACCACAAGATTTAGTGGTAACATTGCTGTTTTATCATTACTCATTAGTAATCCTACAGATTAACGTAAATAACTTGTTTATTCAGGAACAGTGTTGAATATATAAGAGCTATGACTTGTCCATCCCAAATTTTTTACCAAGCGTGCTACACCATGAAGGTCATGGTGTCTCTCCCAACTGTTCCTCACCCAGTAGTACTCCAAGAAACTTCAGTAAACTGAAGCAAATCCTATTTTACTATCAACGTCCATGATAAAATTGGACTGTGCTCTGAGATGAATAACAGTATCTTTGGAATATAATAAAATAAAAGGAGATAATATAATAAACTTTTATACTTTGAAAGTTCTGGCATTTGGATGGCACAATAATATTTATCAATTTAACGGCAACTCTGCTTTGTGTTATTACATATTAAAAGTGAAAGTAGGACTCTTTCCTCAATAAAATGTATGACGAAGTAAGCATCACAAATCAGATAGGGAATGAAGGGAGCATTTAATCAATTTTATAACAATTGCTTAGCAATTTGAGGCTTGCTTTCTCACACCATATACCAAAAGAAATTCTAGATAGATAAGTTTTTTACACTAGAGAAATGCAAATTAAAAAGGATTTGAGGTTTATCACAGTAGATATTCTAGTTATTCCATTAAAAGACAAGCTTATTTTAAGTGGGCAATTTTTGTGGACGGTGAATAATTTTGGTCACTGTTTATCTATCCTCAGTGCCTACAACCCCTCTAAGGCTGGTATCCAATAAATAAATACCTGAATGAATCAACAAATCACTAGATTAAATTTCTAGAGGGGAGGACTTTTAAATTTTTAAAACAATAGAAAAATAAACACAATAGAAACCAATAGAAAAAAAATTTTGATCAACAGAGTTGCGGAATGGGAACCCGTAAAGTCAGAAAACAAATCAGTGGTGTTATTTGTAGTAGATGTATAGGAAAGATAAGTGTTTAATAACTTTTACTCTACTAAAAAATTCACCCACAAAAAAGTATACATGTATCAGTAAAATATTGTCCCACACTCTCCTTCACTGCTGGTGGGAGTGTAACTAACTGGTTGACATTTCTGAAAGACAATCTGATAATATGTATAAAATGAATAATACATGTGAATACTGTTCTTTTGCAGCCATTCATCCTCTGGGGATTCATCTGAGAGTAAGTAGGTCTATAAACACATACAAGTACTGACATAAGAATGTACATCACAATATGGTTTTTAACAGCTAAGAACATTGGAGATACCCAAGTGTTCATCAGTGGGGACATCAGGGCCAGACCCACCATGGAACGCTAGGGAACCTTGAAAGAATCATGCCTGTATTTTTTACATGAGAAGTTATCAATGTAAGCCAAACAATTCAGAGTAAACATAGCTTGTTTGCACTAGATGTGAATATAGCTGATGCCCCTGAATTGTATACTTCAGCATGGCTAAAATGACAGCTATTTTATGTTACATGTATTTTACCACAATAAAAAAAAGCAACATGCTTGATTAAATCTAATTTTCATAAATGTGAAGAGAAATACTGAGCCAACCTGGGTGGCTCAGTCGGTTAAGTACTCAGGTCAGGTCAGGTCTTGATCTCAGGGTTGTGAGTTCAAGCTTCGCATTGGGCTCTGCGCTGGGTGTAAAGCCTGCTTAAAACATATATATACAGACAGATGTAAAACAATAATAATAGAATTATTATTATTAAAGAAAATATTCTCGGAGTGGTAGAATTATGAGTGGTTTTCACTTCTCTATCCCTTGATGAAAGTCTGAATTTTTACAGGGTGCAGGTATAATTTTTAATCTATTAGTGGCCAGGATGATAAAGCAACTTCCATTTTGAGAATAGATACGTCCAGTCTGCTGGGCACACGTCCACTGAAAATAAGCAGAGAAAAATTACAGATAATTCATAAAAGGAAAGACAAATTCTAAGGAAGTGCATGTGGAAATGTTCAACAATAATCAGATTTATGCATATAAAGTTAAGGTTATTTTCAACTGCCAGTTAGGCACATTTTTTAAAGACATATCCAATGCTAGAAACTTATGCCTTGAATCACTGGCGCCTCTATTATCACGCATTTGAAAAAGAATTATCATTTAATATCTGTCTGGTCCTACCCATTTCTTCTATGGCTTCAAGCCCTAGGCTGTGCCCTAATGTCAAAGCCACACAAGTGCCCTCTCTTTCTTCTCCTCCTTCTGGTACATTTCTTCCGGATCCATCTAGAAGCGCTTTCCCCACCTGCCTGACTCTACCTCCCACTCCTGTCCTGGTTTTCCTCACTTTTGCCTCATGCTTCCTTTTTCTGTTTTCATCTTCCCCTCATTCCTCAACTTGAAGGAACCATCACCCCATGACCACTTTTGGTGCCCATGAAGCAAGGCCTAATTAGCACATCCCAATAGAAAGATCACTGTCATTCTGCATTTTCTCTTAGCATACTATTTTCTCCTATATCAGAGTTTGCAACTCACACAATTTCAGAACTAAGTTTGATATAAAAGCTAGAAATTTCAGAATGTCTCAAGACTATTATTCCCTATGACATAGGTCATTCTTCACTGACAGACTGGCTTTATGTGATATTTCTTATCTTTAAGCTACTGTTTCGTTTTGATTTCCGAATTAACCTTATTCACATGAGCCCTTATGCATCTCAAGCCCTCATTGTCCCTTCACTGGCACAGACACACGCAGATAGCTCATCACTATCCCCAGATAGGTCACGTGGGGACAGAATTAAAGAAGGAAATAAATTAATTTCCATGTCCTGTCTGAGGTCTGGCAGAGCCCCATAGGGTCCCAAGGCCGACACAGACCCTTGACTCTACCCCAACATGTACAATCTTTTCTTGGACCCAAAGGGAAATACAAGGACAACTAGTAATTTAAGCAAGAATTTGCATTATTAATGTATTCGAATTTTTAGCGCACTTGATTAAAAAAAAAATAGAAAATATATCTGGCTTACTCCTTGAATGCAAAAACTTCAGTGAATACTTTTTTCTCAGTCTGCTTTCTATCCTGGAAGCAAAAACATTTTAAGCGGAAAGAAACACCAGGGAAAATTCAGAGATCTGGCAAGCTTATTTGTACTCCCCGAGATGTCTGAAAAGAAGGCTGCACCAGCTTGAGCTCTGCTTATAACAACCCTCATAATCTCTAAAATGTTTTCTACAGAAATGTATTTTTGAGGATTGAAAACATTTCGATTATATGTTTGGCAGAGGTTGAGAGCTGCAGAGCTAGATAAAAGAGCTGTATCTACAAGCAGCCCATCCTGCCAATAGGTTAAACCCAACTCTCTAACAAACCCAAATTCCATGGGGCAGGCATGAGCTCAAAGGAAAACTAGTCAGACCAGTTTGGCTTTCTCAGGGGTATTAGAATCATTTGTTTTTAGTAAATCAATTTCATTCATTCATTCATCCACAAATACTTAACCAAGTCACTGGCTTGGGCCAATCCTTGGCGTAAAATAAATGGGCTGTGCCTTTGGGCCGTGTTGGCAACCAACAACTCCAATTTTTCTTTCCATATTGAAAAATTTGGAAGCTGGTTTATAGTCAAAGTCTTACAAATTATGAAAAAAAAAAATAAAGTCGAATGCCTTTTAAGCCTATAATCTTTAAATTTTATTCTCAGCAGCATTCAATACAAGCATCCTTGCTCTTGAAATATTTTTGTTTCCTGCCCTTTATCCTACCTCACTGATAGCTCCACCACGACACCCTTGGCAGGTTCATCTTCCTGAACCAGATCTCTAAACATTGGAGTTCCCTTGGGCAGCTCAGTCCCTTAGTCCTCTCTTTCTTCTTCATTCTTTCCCACAGTGACCACCTCTATCCTTATGGCTTTAAATACCATCTATGTGGTGACAACTCCCCATGTTTATCGTCAGCTCAAAACTCTCCTCTCATCTCCAGACTCATATACCCAGCAGCCTCTTACATGCCACGTGGAGATCTCATGAGCATCTAAAATGACATGTCCCTCTAGAATTCCTGATTCCTTCCCCTCCCCACCAAGCCTGTTCTTTCCCGGCGTTCTCCAGCTCACAAAATGGCAGCACCATCTGCCAAGTTGTTCAAGCCAAACCTGAAAGTCATTGCTGATCTCTTCCCTTGACTCACTTCCTACATTCAAGCAATAATTTGTTGCTCCTACCTCAAAAATAGGCCCTAACACCAGGTGTGATGTTCAAAATATTTAACAACTGGTACTAATGAGCATTTGCTGCTGACACTGCTGTGGGTGCTGTCTTTCCACTAGGCCCCCTGAGGGTGTCAGGTGGCCTTGATGAGATGCTGGAGGGACCAGTGGATACTAAAGGGGCCCCCATCAGAGTCCACCCAAGCCTCACTGAGTCAACTGGCCGGGACCTAAGAGAAGCACAGACAAGACTCAGTGTGGATCAGGAGGCCCCCTGATGATGAGCCCAGCTTTACCACTCGCTTGCTGGATCACGGGCAGGCGGGTGAGTCTCAGGATGAGGCAGGCTGGAATTATGGGAGTAGGGGGCACTCCAGGAGCTGGGAACAGCAACTAATTATCAACTATATGACTCAGGGTTCTCCAGAACCACAAAACCAGTAGGATGTGTGTATAGTTAGAAAGAGATTTATTACAAGGAATTGGCTCACAGAGCTTGGAGATTGGCAGGTCTCAAAATCTGCAGGATGAGTCAGCAAGCCAAAGACCCAGAAAAACTCATGGTGTAGTTCCAGTCTGAGGGCCAGCAGACTCAAGATGGAAGAAGAGCGGATATTTCAGTTTGAGTCTGAACACAGGAAAAACAAATAATGTCCTAGTCCCAAGGCCATCAGGAAGGAAGAACTCTTTCTAAGGGAAGGTCAAACTTTTTGTTCTATTCAGGTCTTCGACTGATTAGATGAGACCTGCCCAGACTAGGGAGGGGAATCTGCTTTAGCCAGTCAAGCAATTTAAATGTTTATCTCATTCTAGGGCAACTGGGTGGCTCAGTCAGTTAAACGGCCAACTCTTGATTTGGGTTCAGGTCATGATCTAGTGGTTTTCTGAGTTCGAGCCCCTCATTGGACTCTGTGCGTTATGGAGCCTGCTTGGGATTCTCTCTCTCTCTCTGTCTCATTGCCTTTCCCCCGCTTGTGCTTTCCCTCTCTCTCTAAAAATAAATAAATAAACTTATAAATAAATAAATAAATCTTCATCTCATTCAAAAACATCCTCACAGACACACCCAGAATAATGTTCAACCAAATACCTAGGCCCCATGCGACTCAAATTGGCACATAAAGTTATCCATCACACCAATTGAAATGAAAGTTGCTCGATACTTTAATAACTGATCTACTGGAATCCACCAACTTCTCTTGACCACGGACATCAACACAGCCCAAGCCAACTCACCTCTGGCCTGAATCACTGCAATGCCCTCCCAATTCATCCCCCAATTGCGTTCTAATACCTTCTGATCCAGATCTGGGTTTCCAAACTGGTTAAGAATACGGGGGCTGGAGTCACTCTCTTTGAGCAGTGTCTGGTTCCACCACTCCCTACCAGAATGCCCACCTCCAGTGTTAGCCTCAGATCCCGCCCTCACTCTTCCCCTACTCTCCTCTGTACCATGGGTTCTGACCCCAGGATTACATCTAGGGTGAGGAGAGGGAAGCACTCGCTTTGAATGCAGAATTTATGGAACACCAAGAAGCTCAGTGATCAAAAAATAATAGTTTAATGCAATGTTTTAAAATTTTTAAAGTAATTCAAAAGTCCATAACGAGCTAAAGATCACGTTTTAAATACAGACAGGATTCAACAGAGTCAGAATTAGGATGAGGGGATTGAAATAAGTCGTGCAAAGTGCAGGGTCAGATCCCGTCCTAACATTTTGGCATTTTGTTCATCATGGACTTTTGCTCTAATTTTGATTTTGTAAAACATTGCATTAAAATATTACTTCTCTTTAGGGTGCCTGGGTGGCTCAGTCAGTTAAACATCTGAATTTGGCTCAGGTCGTGATCTCAGAGTTCGTGGGTTTGAGCCCTCCGTTGGGCTCTGCAATGACAGCACAGAGCCTGCTTGGGCTTCTTCTCTCTCTCTTCCTCTTTCTCTGACCTTCCCTGACTCATGCTTTCTTTCTCTGTCAAAGTAAATAAAGAAACTTAAAAAAAAAAACAACTTTAGAACATTATTTCTCTTGATTACTAAGCTTTTGAGCGTTAAATGTTATGCCCTGGGCAAGCACCTCACTTGCCTCACCCTGTCAGTGCCTTGCAGGTACTTGGTAGAATCAAATTCACAATGGCTGGTCTCACCTTACTTCTCTCCCCTGCAGTGAGCAGCCAGCCCCTGTCCACAGAGCTCCACATGGTTAATTGTGGCCTCCTGCCTTGTGGTGGTAACACCTTCTTGCTATTCTAATCTCTGGATTGTCTCCTTATTGGTCTTCCTCACTCTGGCCTTCCTGACTTCACTAAAAGTTGCTTTTCTAGGCTCACAATCCAGGAGCTAGGTGGGGTAAGAGTCTGGGGGAGCCAGAATGAGCCGCACGGCCCTGAACTCTCCACCTTTCTAGGAATGAAGACCACTGGTAATAACTTAGGTGGCTTCAGTGGCTTTTTTCTCAACCCCATTCATGGTGTTCCACATGCCACCTTTGTCTTTTCCAACAACTTCTTGCAGCTCTCCAGATAACTTGACCCTACAATAACTTGATCCCAAACAGCATGGTTGTATATGAGAATGAGGAACCACTGGGGGCTTTGGGCTATGTTGAGTTCAATGGTCTGACTAGGAAAACAAGGTGATCCCTGGGGTCACCAAACCCTCAGCACAAGAAGGAGGGCCCGTCTGTTGTCCATTGTCTGTGGGTGTTTCTGGAGAAAATCTAGGGCACAAAGATCACAAGAACGGCGAACTCTTCACACCAAGAACGAGATCTGTTACATTGTGAACCAACATGGCTAAAAGAAGCCATCAAGAACACCTTCCCCAGATAGGAAGATGCCTTGTCTGACAGTATCCAGGGAGATACCGTCTTTGTGCTCAAAGATCAATCCATTCCCACTCCTGTCAGGGTGGCACCAATGTGCTCCACACTGACTCCATTGGATGCAAAGCCATGGGACTAAGACTGGCTGTGTGGGACAGGAAGGGGAAGGCAGGAGAGCCGTGACTAAATATGATGAGCACAGTCCTATTCTTTCCCACATATTGGTTCTTTCTTGTTATCCACACCTCTTCCTCCTTTCTCTGCCATCCACCTCACTCTGTCCTCGCTCTTGCTCTCCTTTTCCTCCAGGCAGATGGATGCCCCAGACACAACACGAAGAGGAAAATCCTCTTCCCAGACTTTGTCCAGCCTTCCTAGCAACCACCAAAGCAATACCCCCAACATACCCTCACCCAAGACACACCCAGCTCTGTGTCCACCAGACAATGGCTATCTTTTCTAGAATAGGAAGAGGCAACTATTTTCAGAATGTTCTTATTCCAGAGCCCTTCAATAGCTGGGTTGCATCATGGTGGGTAGGATATGGAGCAAGCTAGCCCAGGAGGGAATTTTCATATCCCTGTCTTAAAACCAGTTCTCACTAAGATCCTGAAGACTGAACTGAGATTGACTTGCCCAAGTTTGAAAATATAATGTCCCCTTAGTCTCCCATCTCAAGAAAAACATTTCCCCTTCCCTCCCGATATTCTACATCCTCCTTTTGGGGGCAACAACAGGAGAGAAAAAAAAAACTGCTTTACACACACACACACACACACACACACACACACCAGCCTCTACCTTCCTAGGTCTATGGTACCCAGCAGGAAATAGCCAAGGTTACAGTTACTGCACACACATTCACCCAACTGTGCCATTCATTCAGAGGCCTGCAGGCTCTGTGCTTGAGATAGAAAGAAAGGCAGATCACTGATGACCATCTTCATTTGGGGACACAGGGCATATAAAACCCAAGCAGCCTCCCTGACAGCTCCCCCTCACTTCACACCCATGGAGCTAAAAGTTCTCAAAATAACTTAGAGTCACTTGCAGACAAGCAGGACCCTCCTACTGCCTAAATCCTTCAGCAGCAAAGAAAGCAAACAAGAGCAGGTGCACAGGCCACACAGCCTTGCAACCCACTTCTGAGAGCATGAGATGCAGCAGACATGGGGCCATCTCTTCCTTGGTCTGCACAGCGAATCCTGGGTGACAAGTGTCCGCCTCTCTAGGAGCTCCTCTTTGCTAGACTCTCCCTCTGTCTTATTCAGTTTCCTTCATTCCCTAAAAACACTGTAACTTCTCCTCCCATTTTTGTTTTTTTTTTTTTTTTATTCTAACCAAGCTGGGAGGACTCTTTGGCTCATAAATCAACTATGTAGTCTTTTAAAAAATTTTTAACTTTATATTTTATGGCAGTTTAATGTTCACAATGGAATTGAGAAGAAGATACAGAGATTTCCAATATGCCACCAGCTCCCACACATGCAGAGCCTCCCCCATTATCAACATCCCCCACCAGAGTAGTACATTTGGTTTCCTTTAGAGCTGCTGTCTAAGCCTTATTATGTGCCTTCTCCCTACCAATACTACCTATCCACTCACTGGTGTGTGCCAGATCCTGTGTCAGGTACTATTAATTTTTTGCAGAATCGCAGTGAACAGTCCTTTGAGGTAAATATTATTTTATCCCCATTTTATATATGGAAAAGTGAGGTTTACAGAAGTTTAAATAACATCCCCAAGTTCACACTACTAATAAGTCACAGGGTCAAGAACCAAAATTAAGTCTGATTCCAAATCTTTCCCTTACTCTTTCCACTGGAACCTGACGAAGCAGCTTTTCCTATTTATTCATTTCCCATCCATCCTACATATTCTACCCACTATTCTTTAAATATTAGTTTGATCATGACACTCCCTTGCTCAGAATGCTTCAGTGACTTCCTAGTATTTACCCAATACAGTAAAAGTTCCTCCATCTAGCTCCGGTATGATGCCAACTCAAATTCTAAGTTTTATTTCCGTGCCCCTGTGTTTCCCCATTCGTTCAGTCCAGCTTGATCATCCTGCCCAATCTCCCAGCAGATGGCAGGAAGCTCTCCACAGCCATGTTTTCCCTCATGCCATCCCCCACCAACTATATTCTCCCTTCCCACTTCTCATCACTCACCCACCCTCTGCCCTCTCACAGGCTCAGTCCAACTGTACGTCCCTCAGGAAGCCCTCAGGCCATGGACCTTTTCCTTCCAAGTGGTTGTCCTCTTAACAGGGCTATGGCCCTTTGTTTGCACCTCTGTCTCTGGTAAACTTGGGGGGCAAGTGTAGAAGGGATTCGCGCCCCTAAAGGGTCCTCTTCTTCAAAGTCCCTCATCTGGTTTAGATATGCCCTGCCATTTGGGCACCTGTCCCCCGCTAGGACCTTCTAGAAATCATGAGTACTTAATGTCTCTAGGAACTGGCTTTTGTTTGTTTAACAGTCTTTGTCTCAAGGGCATAATTCCACTTTAGCTAGAATTTTAGTTAAATAGACTTTCCAATTATTCATCACACAAGCCCAGTCTTGTAAAATGGAGGACCGAATTAGCCAACTTTGAAACCCCCTCCTTGGACCCTATCTTAATTCAGGTCTTCAACTCTCTTGCCAACTCCAAGACTCACATGTGTCTTTCTGCCTACACTTCTTTTTTTTTTTTATAATTTTTTTTTTAACGTTTTATTTATTTTTGAGACAGAGAGAGACAGAGCATGAACGGGGGAGGGGCAGAGAGAGAGGGAGACACAGAATCGGAAGCAGGCTCCAGGCTCTGAGCCATCAGCCCAGAGCCGGATGCGGGGCTCGAACTCACTGGGCCGCGAGATCGTGACCTGAGCTGAAGTCGGCCGCCCAACCGACTGAGCCACCCAGGCGCCCCTCTGCCTACACTTCTAAGGTATCTCATATTTGACGCGCTATTTGCAAATATATTATCACATTTAATCTCTATAAAAACACTGTGGGGCAAATGGTGTATCCTCATTTTGCAGATGAATAAAAGGAGGCTCCAGAGAGCCGAAGAACTTTCCCCAGGGTCCCAGTGTGTCCTCACGGAACTGGAGAATTGCCCCAGTACCCCTCAGGATAATAAGCAGAGGCTCCAGATTCCCAGCCTTTCATGTCCAGAGGAGTTGTATTCTGGCACATTTATGCAATTGTTAGAGCCAGAATCTCAGGGAGGAGTAGGGAGAGGCAGGGAGAAATGAGGTCAAAAAATACATGAAGGCGTTTCTCCCAGGAACTCCTGGCCAGTTTCTATAAGCCTCAGCCCTTCCGTGGTATGAAATTTTCCCTTACCCTGATGTTTTTAACACCACTGTACCCCCATCTCCTGTGGGGACTTGTAACACAAAAGTTTCATTTCTGAATCTGCTATGTCAAATGCCCTTAGGGCAAAAAAAAAAATGTGTGTGTGTGCACACACACACATTTTTAATAGCTCATGGGAAAACCACATAAAGTTACACTGCAAAGTGCATGCAACTGTCACATGGTATTGATTACACATCTCAAGTATAAAACTGAAAAAGATGTGGCTTTGAAAAAAAAAAGTTTAAATAAAAAAGAAAAAGGCGAACAAGAATGGTAGAAACTGAAAATGCTTAAACGCTCATTCAGACAGGAGATTAGGTCAACCTCCAGACCCACTGACAAGAAGTGAGACCTGTCTGGGGTGAGAAGGATTGCTGTGCATTGCTCGGCTGCCATAGTTACCAGCTATAAATTTTCTTACAGGCAAATCATAAAGGGGCCTGAAATCTCTGATAGACTGGTTCTCAATCAAATTGCCAAGTGGGTCAATTTTGTCTTGGGAAATTTTTCTCAAATCATTTCTGATGTTGATTGATTCATTCATTCTTTCGTCCATTCATTCATTCAAGAAATATGAAGTCGATTCCACTATGAGCCAGGCAGTGTGTTAGGCGCTATAAAAGAAATCCTCAGAGAGAGATAATCCAGTAGAGAGATGAGACCTCGCCATGTGTAACAGAGGCAACAGCAACCATTGATGAAGTGCACCCCACATGCCATTAATTATTCCATTAATAGGCACAAATATCCCACAAATCCACTTCTTATTATCTCTAGTATGGAAATCAGGGGTTCACCCAGAATCACGCTCACTTCTATCTGCCCTCAGGGCCCAGCCTTCATCTGTCATGCTCTACCTCGGAGCTGTTTAGTACACATACAATGCAACCCACCCACGAGTATAATTCTACATTTTCTAGTAGCCACGTTTGGAAAGAGATAAGAAAAAACAGATGAAACTAATTTTAATTATTCATTTTTATTTGACCTAATATATTTGTAAACGCTATCCTATCAACATGTAATAAGGACAAAAACTACTCATGAGACATTTTGCAATTTTTTTTCATCTTGCAAGTCCAAGGAATATTTAACAATTACAGAACATCACTTTTCAAGCGCTCAGTGGCCAACTGAGGCTGATGGCGGCCATATTGGATGGTGCCCCTTTTTCAGGTAAGCAGGGCACCCGTACCTGACAAGACAAGGCAAACGGCAGTGTCTCTGAACACATAAAGAAGAGCTTGGTGCTTCAGCATGGGAGGGGATATCAGGAAGCAGTCTTCATGGAGAAAGCGACTTTTAGGCCAGACCTTGAAGACAAGGAGGGAGTAGACGCGAACCGGAGAGAGGTCACGCCAAGCTGGGCGAGCAACAAGAGTTAAAACAGAGAGACTGGAAGGGACACGTGGAAACTGGAAAGGCAATATCATTTCACATTGCCTGGCACACAGGATCCTAGGAAGCAGCATTTGTATACCTTCTTACCATGCCCCATGGGGAGAGATGTTTTATACTCATTTATCCACATATTTGCATGCACACGTACATAGATATACACGTATATCCACACATATGTGTACACACTCAGATATCTTCTATTCTATTAAATTCCCTTCTATTATAATTTTGTGATGTTGGCCGTGATCCACCAACTTGATTTCATAGCCACCCTGAGTGGGAACTCGCAAAGACCGCCGAGGAGGACTTGGGCCATCTACATCTCCAGCACCCATTTCTCCTCTCTACTCACTTCCGTGTTATCTCAGTGCAAGTGAATTGATTGAACTGACCCATCTCTGACTCCAGGAGGAAGCACAAAACGCCATGATTGATTCAGAGAGACGTGTATGGCTAATCAGAGCTGATTAAAGCCAATTTACCATAATTTTTTTTCCACAGTGATCAGGCCAAGAAAGAGCCTGTTATGTTACACTTCAGAAATCACAGGAGCCCCCGCTAGGAGAGGGTCTGCTGAGAGGGAATCCAGAAGAGAGAAAAAGTAGGTGCAAGAGCAGAAAAAAGTTTCGAAAGTATTGTTTGAGCACCTTGACCACACCATACCTGAAACCTCACCCCCAATCTACTACTATTGGACTTTTAAATTATATAAGCCAATAAATTTTCATTTTTTCCTTAATTCCAGTTATGTTGAATTTTCTGCCACTTAAAACCTAAAGAACCTAATTTATAAAATCCCCATACATGTCACTGCAGACACTGGGTGCCTTTTTATTGCCTCTTTGGCCAAGCTCCAGGCATTTTTCTTCTGAGCCATTCCCTGCCTTTTACAATGTTCCTCTCCCCACCCCCCCACCCCAGTTCAGAATCCCTTTCTTTATGGGTTCTTTTCACCACAGCATGAGCGTCTTCACCTGGCTAGTTCTTCCAGGCATATTTGCATTTTAATCGAGCCCACTGAGTGATCTAAAAGATCTGGAATTTCAGCAGTGCAGGGCAGACAGGTGGGGGAGAAATCTGAGAGCAAAGATTCACCCAGTATCTGCTCTGAAAAACTGTAAGCCCAATTCTATACAAGGGAGCTGAGTTGTGTGTTTTTTGTTTGTTTTTCTTTAATTATTTTAAAAAGTCCCACTTTCGGGGTGCCTGGCTGGCTCAGTCGGAAGAGCATGAAACTCTTGTGGGTTATGGGTTCAAGCCCCACATTGGGTGTAGAGATTACTAAAATAAATAAACTTTAAACCTTTTTTTAATAAAAATAAATAAATATAGGTCCCACTTTTGTTGTGGTTATTGGCATCGCTAAGTGATAAATTATTGCCCGAAACTCCAAGCTTCCTTCGGAGTCTGTCTTTCCACAACGCTCTACCTTCATTTGAAATTAAGCACCCAAAGAGGTATCTGGTGAATACTTGGCTACTTATAGGAAAATATGAACACTTCAAAACTAAGTGCCCTGCCAACATTTCAGAGCTGTAAAAGGTGGTGCCCAGAACTGTCAAATGTCAAAACTAATTACCAGGCAGAATGTTACTCACACATCCAGCAGTCATGATCAAAACTGATCCTTCCTGCCTTCATCTGTCTGGACAAAGTTAGGTAGGAGAGCTGCCCAGGCTGGTGCCTTGAGGCCTCATAGATTTGGAAAGGGAGAGTCCCCGACCTGATTCTGGAATATTCTCCTTAGCTGTCAGGGGTAATTTTAGGAACCCGCTGCTCAGCTGCTGTTTTCATTCGCTTACTTGTTTTCCTGCAGACACACACAATTTTTCGTAAGTGCACAGACTGATTGTGTCATACCTACCAGGATTTCTAAATTTTCCCTTATAAAGTAAAATTCAATATGGGTGCAGAAAAGTACTCAAAACAAACGTAAACAGTCATGAATTATTACAATCACCCCCCAGGTCAAGAAATAGAACCTTCAAAATCCCTGTCATAGGCTCCACCCTAGCCATTGCCCATTTCTGAAAGGTGATCGCGGACGGGACTTTCACGCCGATACTTTTCTTGTGTTTCTTGATCGTCTCATCACCCGAGTATGAAATCCTGGACGTCGAGTTTGGTCTTGCCCGTATGTTTAAAAATCTGAAAAGTCTTCATTTCTTCTCCTCAAAGGCTGCCCATCCATCCTTCTCGTTGCCTTATAGATTATCTATCGAGGAGCCCGGGATGCTGTGTCTAAGGGGGAGTGGGGGCGCCGGTATATGTTATGCCCGTCACCCCCATGCTTTCTTCCATCCGCCTCACCCATATTCCTCAGCATCACCTGCCTGCTCTACACCAACTAACTCAAGCTAACAACCACTGTCTGCCCTTCAGTGTTTTCTTCCGTGCCAATAAATCATATGCAGGTGGCGTATTTGAAAGGGGAGCCCAGGAAGCAGGATCGAGGGAGCAGAGAGTGAGGCAGGAAAAGAGGGAAGATGGTGCCATGGAGCTGGTTACCTCTGTGGGCACCGCAGAGGCACAAAAGTCACAGGAAGGGCACAGGGACATGACTCAAGGCACAAGGAGGCTCCCAAAACCTCTCCCTCTCCTCCCCAAAGATGTTTCCAATCTTCCTGCTTTTTCCTCCCACTCCCCGCCCCCCGCCCCGAATTTAATCTGAGCCTAAAATAATCCTATCCTTCAAAGCCCCACTTTGCATACCCTCTTTCGGAGGCAGCATAATGGAGAGAAAGCATGGACTTGGGGTCCAAAGTACTGTCAAGACCTGGCTCAGCTCTTCCTCTTGCATCAGACACTTGGGCGGCTCCTTCAGGGTCTCCTAGAGGTGAAACCCCTCCCAGAGCACAGACACTGGCAATCTGGCTTGGCCAGAGCCTCAGCTAAAGACAAACAGCACTCCCCCCCCACCCCGCCGCCCCACCCACCCCTGCACCAAAGGGCTTGATGAAGCAAATGCCCAGGATGTTCCAGCCAGATGAACTCTGCCTCTGTGCAGACAGGAAAACACCTGCATAGGAGAAAGCAGCAGCAGGTCAGACTTTGCTAACTAGATAAAACTGGTCTTCTACACAATCCTTTAGCCAGGTCTTCTGCCCCTCAAGGTCCCCCCAATCAGTCTTCCCCAGCCCCCCTCCGCAGTCCCCATGGCCTGGGTCAGAGAGAGAGATCGAATCACCCAATAAGAGCAAGCGTGGCATCTGCACAAACGTCAGTTGCTTCCAGAATCCACTGGAAGGTGAGACGTTTTTCCCTCCACATTAAAACCAAGCAGGGAGGGAAGTATTCCCCCTCATTCGTGAAAGGGGAAGCTTCTGGATTTGACAACCTGGAGACAATTCAGGTATGTGCCACGGTGGTCAGTGTCATGTATAAATGTCATTTCCCGTCTGCCTCGGAGGCGAAAATATCAAACCTGACACTACCTCATGGCTTGAGAGCTATTCCCTGCAAAACGACCACAAATAATTTTATCATAAACAAGTTAGCGCAGAAGCCTCTCCTTTTTACTTGAATTTCAGGAGAAAGGATGCTTAATCCTTTAATTACGCGGCACATTTGTCTGTCAAGCTGACTCTGTCTGCTAAAAAGTATTTTGCCATCACGGAGGCTGCTGATACCTATCTGCTCAAAGAATTTATAGCGTTACAGAAAAATTCCCTTCTTTAAAAAAAATGTTAAAAAGCAAAGAGTGGAAAACTTAATCCTTTTAAGAAAGAAAGCACTATATAGGCCTGGTCATCCACTGCCAGCCCCACCCCCCTCAGCACCCCCCACCCAGCTAAAGGAACTGCAAAGGCCAAGGGCACAGGGCCTTGACGCTGGTCCGCCGGCAGGGTATTTCCAAAAGTATATATACTTTCCAAAAGGGTGTCTGGGGACTTAAGTGAATGGGAGCCACAGATAAAACCTCAGATCCAGTTGAGAAATCATCTGCTCAAAGGCCTGAAGAAGGAGCACCGCACGGTGAGGGCAATGTTGAGCGGAGAGGATCCAGCATCAGCCCTGGGAATGAGCAGCTATGGTCCGGGAGAAGTGCCCCAGGAACCTGGGGCAGGAGTCCTGGCTGTGCCGAGGAGGAGCTGAGTGACGCTGACCAAAGTTCGGACAGAACCTTTGTGAAAGTCGTTTTCCAAAAATAGGAATAGCAACCTCTACCTTACAAGACTGTGGTGAGGATTAGTGAGGTAGTACCTAGGAAAGCACTTCAGCAAGTCTAAAGTAAATATGTGATCGTAGCGGCATATTAGCTGGTGGCTCCAATGGATTTGATTTCATGTAGAGGCTCACAGAGCCCAGCTGACCGATTCAGTTCACTTACCCCAGCCCGTTTCCCACCCCCCCCCCCAGGGTCCCATGGGAAATCTAAGCACAGGTTAATTAGACTCAAACAATCTGCATATAGGCAAATACATTCTAAAACTAAAAAAAAACCTTAAACTTCCTGGTCACTTGATTTACCCCAAAGGAGTCAAGAATATACAACAGGGAAAGGACAGTCTCTTTGATAAGCGGTGCTGGGAAAACTGGACGGCCACATGCAACAGAATGAAACTGAACCACTATCTTCTGCCATACACAAAAACTTACTCAGAATGGACTAAATCTTGGGTGACAGGCCTAAAACCACAGAACTCCTAGAAGAAAACGTAGGCTCCTCGACATCAGCCTAGGCATTGACTCTTTGGATTTGACCCCAAAAGCAAAGAAAGCAAAAACAAAAATAAACAAGTGGGACTCCATCAACCTAAAAAAGTTTCCGCACAGCAAAGGCAAACTTCAGCCGGATGAAGAGGCAGCCTCCTGAGTGAGAGATAATATCTGCAAATCATATATCTGATAAGGAGTTAATACCCAAAATACATAAGGAACTCATACAACTGCACAGAAAAAACAAACAATCTGACTTAAAAACGGGCAGAGGACCTGAACAGACATTTTTCCAAAGAAGACACACAGATGGCCAGCAGACACATGAAAAGATGCTCACCAACCCTCATCATCATGGAAAGGTATATCAAAACCACCACAAGATATGACCTCATACCTGTCAAAGTGCAAAAAATAACAAGTGTTGGCAAGGATTTCTCCAGAAAAGGGAACCCTCATGCATTGTTGGTGGGAATGCAAACCGGTGCAGCCACTGTGATAAACAACGTGGAGGTTCCTCAAAAATTTAAAAATGGAGGATCCAGAAATTCCACTTCTGGGTATTTATTCCCCTCCCCAAATGAAAACACTAATTTGAAAAACATATATGCAGTCCCGCATTCATTGCAACATTATTTATTTATTTATTTATTCATTTATTTATTCTTAATTTTTTTTTAACATTTATTCATTATTTTTGAAAGGCAGAGAGAGACAGAGCGCGAATGGGGGAGGGGCAGAGAGAGAGGGAGACACAGAAACAGAAGCACACTCCAGGCTCTGAGCTGTCAGCACAGAGCCTGACGCGGGGCTCGAACTCGTGGACCATGAGATCATGACCTGAGCCGAAGTCAGCCGCTTAACCAACTGAGCCACCCAGGCGCCCCACAACATTATTTACAATAGCCAAAATATGGAAACAACCTAAATGTTCATCAATGGATGAATGAATAAAGAAAACATGGTGTTTATACACATATATACTATATTAGATATTAGATATAATTAAGCCATAAAAAGAAGAAAATCCTGCCATATGTGACAACATAGGTATACCTCAAAGGCATTATGCTAAGTGAAATAAGTTAGACAAAGAAAGATAAATACTGTATGTGGAATCTAAAAAATAAATCACTTATATGTAGAATTTAAAAACAAAAACAAAACACAAAAACAAAAACAAGCTCATAGCTCCAGAGAACAAATGGGTTGTTGCCAGAGGTGGAGGTGGGAGGTTGGCAAAATGTGTGAAGGGGGTCAAAAGGTACAAAATGAACAAGTCCTGAGGACATAATGTACAGCATGGCAACGATACTTAATAATACTGGATTGTGTTTTTGAAAGTTGCTAAGAGAGTAGATCTTAAAAGTTGTCTGTACAGACAAGAAAAAAGTCTGTAACGGTCTATAAAGAGAGAGGTTAACTGGACATTGTATTGATCGTTTTGCAATACATACACCTACCTATCAAGTCATTGACTTGTGCACCTGAAACGAATAGAATGTATGTGAATTATATCTCAATTTTTTTTTAATTTGACAAATAAATAGAGCCAACCCCTCTCCCCTCAAAATTAAACCTTTCCAATACTAGAAATACTGAAAACAGACTTAAAATGCCATTTTTTGCGTTCCTTATAAGAAAAGGAAGTTTAATTATACTGGACTTTGTAAGGGGGGGGGATGAGGGAAAAAGGATAAACTTCACCGGAGAACCCCATTTTGAAGGGCCATTTGGTGGTATCTATCAAAAATTTCAACATGCTGACCCAATAATTATCTTTCCAGAAAAGTATCTTTCCTTCAGGAGTATAAAAATTATAAGAACACGGACACTGGTTATAGCAATGTTTGCTTGAGTAAAAGGAGAGTCCTATGTGTCCATCATTAGAAAACCAGTCAAAGAAAGCAAGAAGTAGTCACACGATGGAATAATAACCTGCCATAAAAAGAATAAAAGCTAATTATACAGCTCTGTAAAAAAAAAAATCCATATTTTGTCAATTTACAAAAGCCTACTTCACAGAGGAATATGATTCCTTCAAGTATCACCAAAGTACCACATACATGCATATTCTTATAGGTACAGAGAAAAGTCTACAGTGTTATACATGGGGGATGAAATTTAGATATTGTGGAGGGAAAAGACTTGTAGCACTTAATTTCATTTTTTCTTCAATATATGAAATTTATTGTCAAATTGGTTTCCATACAACACCCAGTGCTCATCCCAAAAGGTGCCCTCCTCAATGCCCATCACCCACCCTCCCCTCCCTCCCACCCCCCATCAACCCTCAGTTTGTTCTCAGTTTTTAAGAGTCTCTTATGCTTTGGCTCTCTCCCTCTCTAACCTCTTTTTTTTTTTTCTTCCCCTCCCCCATGGGTTTCTGTTAAGTTTCTCAGGATCCACCTAAGAGTGAAAACATAGGGTATCTGTCTTTCTCTGTATGGCTTATTTCACTTAGCATCACACTCTCCAGTTCCATCCACGTTGCTACAAAGGGCCATATTTCGTTCTTTCTCATTGCCATGTAGTACTCCATTGTGTATATAAACCACAATTTCTTTATCCATTCATCAGTTGATGGACATTTAGGCTCTCTCCATAATTTGGCTATTGTTGAAAGTGCTGCTATAAACATTGGGGTACAAGTGCCCCTATGCATCGGTACTCCTGTATCCTTGGGTAAATTCCTAGCAGTTTGTAGCACTTAATTTCAATTTATGTGCTGTGTGAAATGTTTGACATGAGCTTGTATTATTTTTATACCATGAAATTGGAAAAAATATACTGTCTTATTCTGTATGCACAAACCCCAACAAGAATAAATGAATAATATTCTCTAAAACAAACTAGATATCCTGTGATCCACCTTGACTGTAACACTCTCTTTAGAGCGACCTAGATGGCTCAGTCAATTAAGCGTTGGACACTTGATCTCAGCTCAGGTCTTGATCTCAGAGTCATGAGTTCAAGCCTCACGATGGGCTCTGTGCTGGGTGTGAAGCCTACTTTAAAAAGAAAAAGAAAAGAGAAAAAACTCTCTTGAAGTACAGTTGACCCTTGAATAACATAGGTTTGAACTGCACAGAAACACTTATATGGTTTTTTTTCCCCAATAAATACAGTATAATACTATAAATGCATTTTCTTTTTGATAGCTTTCTTATGTTGTCTTTTTTTCTAGCTCACTTTATTGAAGAATAGAGTATATAACACATATCACACACTAAATATGTGTTAATAGACTCTGTGTTATTGGTAAGGCTTCCAGTTAACAACAAGCTATTATAGTAAGTTTTTGGTGGAGTCAAAAGCTTGGTGGGGCGCCCTTTGGTGGGGCGCCTGGGTGGCTCAGTTGGTTGAGTGTCCGCCTTCGGCTCAGGTCATGATCTCGCAGTCTGTGAGTTCGAGCCTCGCGTCGGGCTCTGTGCTGACAGCTCAGAGCCTGGAGCCTGCTTTAGATTCTGTGTCTCCCTCTCTCTCTCTCTGCCCCATCCCCACCCATGCTCTGTCTCTCTCTGTCTCAAAAATAAATAAACGTTAAAAAAAATTTTTTTTTAATTTTTTTAAATAAAAGAGTTATGTGTGGATTTTCAATTGCTCAAGGGGCCAGCTATATATGAATTTTTTACTCAGGGACCTGAAGAACATGAAAAACATCTAGATACAATTCTTAAAACCTCCAGAAATTTTTAAGCATAAAATATATCTGGCATAGAGTTTTTCTTAAGTGTAACAAGCAGAATTCGATATTTATTAAAATGTGGGTAAGTAGGGGCACCTTGGGTGGCTCAGTCAGTTAAGCAACCGACTCTTGGTTTCCCCTCAAGGCATGATCTCACAGTTTGTCAGATCGAGCCCCACGTCCAGCTCTGTGCTGATGGTGCAGAGCCTGCTTGGAATTCTCTCTCTCCCTCTCTCTCTGCCCTTCCCCTGCTTGCTCTCTCTTTGAAAATAAATAAACATTTTTTAAATGTGTGTCAATAATCCTGTAAGATTAAAATAAGTGAGAAAACCAAAACAGAAGGAAAATCAGGGTAGGAAAACTAAATGAAGTTAGAAATAACATTGGGGGGGGAGGGAATGCACGTTATAGCTTGCATCCTGGGATCTCACTAGCGTGAGTATCCTAACATCTCCACAAAGAGAAAAACACAAGTTTCTGACTTCAGCATCCACAGGATCAAAGCAAACCACTTACTTGTGAGGATTCCAGATATTCAAGCAGGTGAGTCCTAAAGTTTCTTTCACGCGTCTTTCATGAGTCTTGATTTAAAAAAAAATAATAATAACAAAAGAAAATAACAATAACAAAAAACAATAACACCACCACCAGAAAAAAAAAAAAAACAAAAACACTGCTACATCAAGAAAATCCTACAGAAATTAGTTTTCATAGAGCAGTGTCTATTTCGGTTATGGAAAACAACACGGGAGAAAAGAAGATATTGTTGGTCTTTACTTTCTAGTATGGGACCTTCTTCAAAACAACAAACAAACAAAACACTGACAGTAACGCACCTACTTCATAATCATGATGTGCAATTTAGAGCACGAAAGTCACAAAGAACTCTAATGACAAAACACTGTTTGCAAACCTGCTATCCCCAGCCCGGAGCCGAGTGCCCGGTAAATAATAAGCCTTCAATAGACTTTTTTAAAAAAGATGAACTTGGCCTTTACGCAGACAATCTAAAACAGCCTGCATTTCTGCTATTTTCCACGATGCTTTCATCAACAATAAACTGGACTGCAAAATGGGGAAAACGCACAATAGAAGCCTGGAATTTCTTTCAAAGCATATTCCTTCCTTTCTCTGCTTACCCGAGGAGTTGGGAGGTGGGTGCAAAACCATTAAAAGATAAGTTTTCTGGCATGAGACCAGGAACAGTTCAAAAGGTATTATTGTACAGCTGTCAGCTCAAGGAACCGAGCTACAGAACTCCTAAGAATGATATGGGAAACCTGTGATTTAATCAGCTGCAGACTCGTTACCCACAGGACCTCCACAGAGAAGCCTCCATCCATTAGCGTGTCAGGTGCATATTTAAAAGGGGGTGGGGGACGGGGCGCCTGGGTGGCGCAGTCGGTTAAGCGTCCGACTTCAGCCAGGTCACGATCTCGCGGTCTGTGAGTTCGAGCCCCGCGTCAGGCTCTGGGCTGATGGCTCGGAGCCTGGAGCCTGTTTCCGATTCTGTGTCTCCCTCTCTCTCTGCCCCTTCCCCGTTCATGCTCTCTCTCTGTCCCAAAAATAAATAAACGTTGGAAAAAAAAAATTTTAAAGGGGGTGGGGGGAACACTGAGGAGTTAGGGCAAAAGTTGACGGCCAGAGCTGTGGTTTATCAGGGCACTTCTCGCTCGTCGGGGACTTTGTGCTGGTGACAGCTACATGGCCTTTCACCTTTAAAAATAAAAAAGTAGAAAGACCCCTTGCGGCGGGGTGGGGGGGTGGGGAGTTGCTCAGTCGGTTGAGCCAACTTTGGCTCAGGTCACGATTTCAGGGTTCATGAGTTCAGTCCCCTCATCGGGCTCACAGCTGTCAGCTCAGAGCCTGCTTGGGATCCTCCGCACCCCCCTCTGCCCCTCTCCTGCTCACGCCTTCTCTCTCTAAAAGAAATAAAACCTTTAAAATAAAATAAAAATTAAAAAGTAGATCCACCAGCCCTCTGGCGGATCCCCCCACAGAGGACTGATGTAAATTGACTTGCTATTGTCTCTTCACTCTCTGACCACAAAGCTCCTCCTATGACAGGCGGATGTTTGTTCTGAAGAACAAGTTCTGCATTCACATGTCAACCTAGCCGCCCTTCCAAAATGGAGGGGGTGCACCCGAGCGCGAGGGGTAGCCGAGGGGGAGAGAAAACTGGAAAAGCACCGTGGATCAGCCAGTACCCACGACCAACCAGACCCTCCCACCATCTCTGGGAATGCTGAAGCACTTAACCCAGCTCCTGTCTTGACAAAGCCGTCAGCCTAAGTAGCTGGTTGCCCAGCTGGTGAGGCCAGGCAGTGCGTCCCCACGACCCCTCAGCCTGGAAGATACACAGCACGCTGTGAGGGGCCCAAGCCAGCCCCTCCAGGCTGCCTCGGTTGGAAGGGGGTGGACCGCACATCACTCTAGCCACAGGCTCGCTTATGCTCATTCCCTTGCCTCTTTCCTTCCCAGCCAGACCGCAAGGCCATGCCTTCTCTTTCCTTCAGATCTCCATCCTAACCCAAGAGTCCTGAATAAGCAGCTCACTCATAAACGCTTACCCATCAATGCGGCCCTGTCTGAGCGACCGGTTGAACACATCAGACCACACAGCACAGCCCAACAGAAATAGGAACCTCCCCTATTTTTTAAAGACACCCAGAGAACAAACTTGCACGTTTTATTACATGCTCCAACCCAACACGCTGGGCTGAAAGGTCAAGGTTCCAAAATTCTGTCACCAAAGTAGGAGAGCATGCACATGGGGGGGACCAAAGAGGGCTGGAGAATGTAATACAAATGAACACCCTTTCCCCAGAGAGTCCGCCAGCAGAGACGCACTGTGAAAATAATCGCACAAAGGATGAGGTGTCAGGGGAGGGGTTGAGACTGGGAAAGCGGATCAGGCAGCCCCAGGGCTCTTGCTACCAAATGGCGCCCTCCTCCCTTCACCTGAGAGCAGCGAGACAGTCTCTTGCCAGGCCACGGAGGTGTCCCTGCCACCAAACAAATTACAGATGCCCCCAAGAAAGTTCCTTCTGCAAACAGTATCTCTTGCTAGACATAAACACCTCTTTTCAAAGCTTTGAATTTATTAGCACCCAAATGATGTTTATGACCCTGCGGCTTGTGATCCTGTCATGGATTCTATCAACCAGGGAGACTGGATTAGCTCATGGAGCCAGGCATTTATGGCTCTGAAGTGAGCCACTGTTCAAAGAACGCAGATGGAATTGATCTACCCACAGGTGGATGAGCACCACTGGAGCAGGAAGGGCCCCGTGCTGGCTGAAAGAACACCCAGGACCAAGGGGAGAATGTAAAATAATAAAGCGGGAACTCGCACGGCAGCTAGCAACCACCCAGAAGCCATAACTAACTACAAGAAGTGAGCTAACCAGGGAGAGAAAGCAACCAAACGCTGAAGAGGTATCACAGGCAGCAGGAAACAACAGCAAGATTTCTGCATCGACGGAAAAATGCAAAGATGAGGGGCACCCGGGTGGCTCTGTCAGTTAAGGGGCCGACTCTTGATTTCTGCTCAGGTCATGATCTACGCTTCTCGAGCTGGGGCCCCACATGGGGCTCTGCGCGGACACAGCAGAGCCTCCTTGGGATTCTCTCTTTCCCTTTCTCTCTGCCTCTGTCTCTCTCAAAATAAATAAATAAACATTTTTTTTTAAGTTCCAAAAACGATTGCAAAGATGAGTAAATGGCAGTGGAATTCATTCCTCAAGGAACGTTCCGAGTTATCTATACATAAACATAAGAGGGACGAATTTTTTACATTGTGGTTTGGTTTCGCTTTGATTTTTTTCATTTTGCAAAACCTAGAGATGCGTGCATTTTTAACATGCAGTTTCGACATCTGTGGACTTTACCAGAACACTTCAAGAGACAAATGAAGAGTTGGAAAAACACTGAAGGTTACTCACTCGGTTAGGAGTTCAGGGAAAGGGAAAAAAAGCAGAGAACCCACTGAAACCCACTGAAACTTGCTGAAGTTCTAAACTCCTGAGATGTAGGTGGGGGAGAGAAATAGTAATCACCTTAGTGACTCTCCTGCAGTACTCCCTAGTTTTTGTTAACTCTTGTTCCTTGTTACAGAAAAATACAAGGTGACAGTGGCCAAGAAGACATTTAAATTATAAACGTTGGCCTTTATCTTTGGACCCAATCTCTAAACTTAGAGTAATTATACTGGGGTTATTAGTCCCTTCTTTTTTTTATATGGAGATTTTATTTTATTTTAAGTAACCTCTACATCCAACATGGAGCTCAAACTTACAATCCTGAGATCAAGAAGTCACACACTCTAACAACTGAGCCAGCCAGGTGCCCCTGGAAAGCCCTTTCTAAGAAAGACTTCTAGATCGATTTCCCCTGTAGCAAAGCCCTGAAAGATCAAACAATCCTGGCTAGTATTTCAGAGTGCTAAGTCTCTTGAGAACGTAGACTATGCCTTTATTTACACCTATTTGGTTATTTTTCTTTTCTTTTTTTTTTTTTTTTTAATGTTTGAGACAGAGAGAGAGAGCATGAGTGGGGGAGAGGCAGAGAGAAAGGGAGACACAGAATCTGAAGCAGGCTCCAGGCTCTGAGCTGTCAGCACAGAGCCTGACGCGGAGCTCAAACTCGTCAACTGCCAAGATCATGACCTGAGCTGAAGTCGGACGCTCAACCGACTGAGCCACCCAGGCGCCCCAGACATATTTGGAAATTTTTCAACAAATTATAAGCGAAAAACTGTGCTTAAGTCTCAGGTAAGGTGAAAAACACAAAAGTAGTATGGTCTGTCCAATTTCGGGGAGCTTACCGCTTTATAAGGAGGCGAGACACTTGCACAAATAACTAAAACACACACATGTACAAAAGGTACAATGGAGTAAATGTACTATTTATTTGTGTATTCATTTATTTATGTTTGTATTTATGTATGTAGTTATTTCCTCATACACACTTATTGATGAGAAATGTTTACCCTGTGTGTGTGTGCGTGTGTATGTATATGTGCACGTACATTGTCCAAGATGTGTTGTCTAAGATTCTGTGGAGGTCTTTTCTGTAAGTGGCATGTGTCCTGAAGTTAGCTTGCCCACTGGCTGTCCCCACTGTTGTAGATTACAGGAAGCCAGTTAGAGATTGTGCACCAATTCTTGAGCTATAATGAAGCACCATTTCTAAAAAATTTACCCACTCTCTGATTCTTACCTTTCCCCAAGCTTACCCTATACCCAACAAATAGGAAATGAATGAATGAATGAATGAATGAATGAAATTTACTAAAAGCTTTCTCTTTACACTTTCCTTTACATACGTTTTCACCTTCAGAATTCCAACAATATTAACAAGTACTACATCTAAATGTTACAGGATTAGGACAAGTACTAAGATAGGCCCAATTCCTCATTTCCAGGTTGCTAATCTATAGATCATTTTATATCAGCCACACAGTTTTCTCAACTCTGCCTTACATTTTAAAGAAGCATTCTGGGGGCACTCGGGTGGCTGAGTCAATCAAGCGTTCAACTCTTGATTTTGGCTCAGGTCACGATCTCATGGTTTGTGGGATCCAACACCACATCCTTGCTGAATGGCCACTGGGTGCATATCCATATGGAAGGACATTCCCCGTCTTGCCCTTAGACAGCAAAGGAGCACATCTATGCAGATTTACTGAATCACCTCACTCTGGCTCCAGTCCTCTACCTCTCTGCCCTGGTAGAGACCTGATCCTGGTTTTCTCAGGACAGTGCTGTCTCTGCAGAGCAGGGGTCTCCCCCTGGAAGGACAGGAGGGCCACCCAGGGTAGGACCGTGAGCAGAGCTCATGATGCCAAGCTCCTCTGCGGAGTCAGTATAACTCCTGGAGGAACCTCAGTGTGCCTGCGGCAAAGCACTGACCCTAATTGTGTCTCCATTTCCCCTTTGTAAAACAGGGTAATTATAACCTCCCTGCCATATACGGCTTTTGGGGAAGCTTCATTAAGGTTTGTAAATCACTTCACAGATGAGGGTGACTGCTCATTGCTGTGGCAGGTGGAAGATGTTTGGCCCAAGCCCTCCATCCATCCCAGTGACCCGGCAGCTTGCTTCATCTTAGATGAGGGAGAAAAAGTAATGCCCTTCCCTCTCCCTCTTCCTATTAACATGGGTTATCTGAAGAGAAACCCAGTGGCCCTTTTGCCCAAATTTCTGTGTTCTCAGTTTTACATGTTTTCATCACAACACAGAAAACATTAATATTTTTAGATGCAAGAACTTAAAATTAACATCTTTGTAAACTTGCGCAACAGCTATGGAATTATCACCAAGAATTATTTCTATGCAACACTTTCTGCCCATGTAATGTCTGAAGGTGTATTTTTAAGACTTCAAAAGTGGATGCATCTTGAATGCTCTTTGCTAATGCAGCTAACACTTAAAATCAGTTAACCTTCTTTTAAAAGAAAGAAAAGAAATTTAAAAGAAAAAAAAACCACATTTTTGAAGTACAGATAAAGCACAATCATACACACGTAAAATGAACTTTTAGATATATTCTTACACATTTAAAAAATGAAACAGAGGGGGTGCCTGGCTGCATCAGTCGGTAGATCACGTAACTCTTGATCTCAGCGTCGGGAGTTCGAGCCCCATGTTGGATATAGTGCTTACTTTTTAAAAAATGCAAAAGAGGACACTTGAAAAAAAAACCCATTTGGATATTAAAAGCCCCACTTTGGACATAAAGCTTATTCCAAAAAAATCCAAATAAAATGCAAAAGAGTACACTTAAAAGAGTACCCTTAGAAAACTCATTTGGGTATTAAAAATGTCTCACAAGAACCACATTTTAAGGACATGCATTAATTAACTTTTGTTGTTTTTTTTAATTCAAAAACATGAAATATTTTAAAATAAACTTTAAAAGTCATTGTGACTTAAATAATCTGTAAGGTATAAGCTACATAAATTATAGTATATTCATTATGGGGGGGATGAAATTTTATGTATGTTTCTAATTTAAAAAAAACACACAAGTACAGAATAGTCACAGGTTATCATTTGTGTTTAAAAACAGATGATAGATGATAGAGTGAGAGAGAGAGAGAGAGATAATGGATGGATGGATGGATGGATGGATAGATACATGTATATGGGATATACGTGTATTTGCATGTACATATGTATATAAAATAGACTATCTCTAGAAGAACACAGGAAAAATGGTAAGAGCAATTACTTCTGGGAAAAGAAAGATGAGAGGACTTAGATCATAGGCTGTAGGATTATATTTCAAAATTACCCGCTTAGGGAGTATATGGGAAATCTCCATGCCTTCTGCTAAATTTTAGTGTGAACCTCAAATTGCTCTAAAAAATAAAGTCGAGTAAAAAAAAAATTGCCTACCTACTATAAGATGAATATGCTATAAAATAGTCCCTCAAATAAGCTCAGGTGAGTCACAAAACTGTTTTCTTTGGCGTAAAAAGTTATCAATGAATAGGTAAACATTTTCCCTCTACTGTAATGTGAGCACTCACATGAAATTGCTTTATATTTATACCCTTGGAACTGATTTCCTTGTGGGCACAGACAAGGCCTTCTGCATCTAATTTCTCCCCAAATGTCTAGCTCAACCCCTGGCAAATAATAGGTGTTCAAAAAACGTTTATCAAATAAAATAAATAAATTAACTTCACTGTCTGATATCTTGCCCATTCTAATTAAACAGACTTCTTTAATGTGACACTTTTTTAAACGTTTATTTATTTATTTTTGAGAGACAGAGGGAGACAGAGAATCCCAAGCAGGCCCCGTGCCATCAGCACAGAGCCCGTGAGATCATGACCTGAGCTGAACGATGAGATCATGACCTGAGCTGAAATCAAGAGTCAGAGACTTAATCAACTGAGCCACCCAGGTACCCCTAATGTGACACTTTTAAAAACCTTTAATAATTAATTGCACATTATAAATTCAACGAAGTAAATATAGTAGTCAGCGTTTCCCAAACATGAAAAAATATTTTTCGCCACTAAGTGAGTTGTAGTACTAGGGGTAGTAATAAAGGATAGACAACTAAAAACGTAAAATATTGCCTTGGCTTTTAATTTATACCCCCCTGTTTCCTAAAACTCAAGATCGGCAGAGACCATTAGTGGTCACTGAGTATTCATGGGCTCCCTGCATCTCTCATGCTGCCCTGTTGTTGGGTCGGGGCCATATGATTGCATCCAACATGGAGGAATGTGAGGAAGTTATGTGCCATCTCCATTCCAAGGCACTCAAGAGTCAGTAGGTCACCTTCATCTTTTTCTTCTTTTGCTGGGACAACTCTGGAAATCAGGTGTTGAGAGAATGACCTCATGAACTGAAGGGAATCCCCAACTCGCCAGATGTGGAACATCCACGTCAACTCACATCAGAGTTTGTGATGAAGCAAGAAATATACTTTTGTTGTGCTAAGCCACTGAGATTTTAAGTCACAAAGTGATTTGTTACAACTGCATAACCTAGCCCATCCTGACTAAATACATTCATCATCATGGCATTCCTTGAGATAAAAATATGGAATGAATGCCTAAGTATCGAGCATCATATTTGAGGCATTTACAATAAGTGTGTTGCAAAACAGCCAAGAGAGAAATTAAACACGCAAAATATGTGGACTGAGGGATAAACAGCATCTGTTATTTGAAGGAAAAGTGTTGAGGTTAGATGATTTCATCTTTGCAAACCTAGTAGTTACTTCAGAAGTTATCAAAGTGAGCTTAAGGGCAAAGAATACAAATTTGCCCAAAGTAACTAGCATTTCACTGTGTCTGGATTACTCCATTCTTTCCCAAAGACCAGGTATTTTCTGAGTAAGACTGAGAAGCAGTATGTCCAGAAATGTTTCTGTTCTCCTCTTATACCTATATAGAATTCTTGGCTTAAAAAAAAAAAAACAACTACAAATCCAAAGGGGACATTGCAAGTGGTCTAACATATACCAGAAATTGTCACTAGACCTCTTCAGTCAGTGCTCTTGTGCCTTTGTCATAATTAGGCAATATGTCTATGAGTTTTCTGGATTAGGGTTACATAATAGATCAGCACTCTTAAAAGATTTGTAACATTCGGTCGTAATATCCATCCAAAGAAACAGTCACATGAGATAAAATTCCATTGCAATGATGTACTTCGATTTGACATCTGTAACTGCCTTGTGACGTTATGGCGATTTGGGGGAGAAGAAAAATGTTGGGGGACATTGAGGCAGAACGTAGAGGAGGAGTGTTAGTTCACTGTTCATCGTGTTCAGTGGCAAAAAGTCAGGACAAGGAGAGCTACTCAGTGTCCCACCTCTCTAAACCCCAAGGATCTCTTTAAAGCTCAACAGAATGTCAACGATCACAGTGATCCAAAAGAGTCTGGAATTCCAACAGCAGCTGTCAGACAAACCTCAAGTCATGGGAAAACAAAATCTTTCATTAATTTTCTGCCCAGTGCTCTAAGCAGCTTCGCAACTTTGCTTGGAGGAATATCCACTAGCACATAATGCCGGGTTCCTCTCTCCCTCCTCTTGATCCTCGCCCCATCGAGGCCAGGAGATGTTTTAAAGGATTGTTTTGGAAAAGCAGTTCCCAGGTTTGCTGTGTACTGGCCAGTGTTTAACCTCAAGTTCATAGAACTCTAGGACGTTTCATGGAAGCTAGAGAGACAGTCCAGTTGGAAATCTGGAGTGCTGGGCAAGAAAACCACAAACTCTGTCTAGGCACTTGATCAGCCAGGCCCTGCCTTTGAAAGATGACCCCTTGGAGACAGAGGTCAGGGTAGGAATGCCCTATTGATTGCAGCTTAGCTCTCCTGGCTGAAGCTGTCAGGAGCTAGGACTGTTCTGGCCCACAAATGAGCTCTGGATACATACATTCCCTCTTACTATTTTCATTTTCAACTCACCAATAACTTCTTCCACCTTGAGTTAATGCCACCTGAGACAGCCAACCGGATTCTTTTCCGGTTCATAAACTGCCCCTCAGCCCTTGATAACCATTAGCTTGCCTCTGCGTTTTTTACTTTTGATATTTTCTTTTTTTCGCTATATAGCAATTGTATCTACGAGTCAGTAGAGCAAGTTCTAACTCCTCATTCTTATTTCTTTATACGTATACGCGTACACACATTAATTTTTGCGTAAATAGGATCATGTCACGTTTGACGGGGATCTGCTTAGTGCAGTCTTTTTATTTCCTTTTCACTTGCCCCCATGTCCCCATCTTTACAATTACTCAGGATCTCCAAAGCTATCGTCCTTATTTTCGTCTGTACTCGTATCATCATAAACGTATGCACACACGTGGAATTTTGTTAGCCCGTGTTTAGTGAACAAGTTGGATCATTTTATACGGATTTCTCTGCATCCCTTATTTCCTCGTTCTATAATACCTTGTCAACTGTGGTAGTTCTAGCACATTATTTTTAATACCTAAAAATACACCTTGGTCAGATGATACCAATTTCTTTACCGGCTTTTCTTCCTCTTTATTTCTAGCTTGTATTTGTTTGTTTGTGGTTGTACTTTGTCCTTCACTAACCATGCTTCAATAGATATCCTTGTAAATATAACCTCCTATATTGATGCTTTCATTTCTAGTCACAGGAGTGGACCACTACCTTGAAAACCATGTATTTTAAAGTTTTAATAGATTGTTTTTATGGCTACATTCATTAGCAGCTGCGTGGTTGTTTCCATAAACACGATGTAATTTGCTTTGCAACTAGCCGTGTGTAGATATTACAATCTTCTAAATTTTACCAGCCTTATTACATTGCTTACTTTATCTGCATTTTCCCCATTACCAGTGGACTAGAACATCTTTTCATAACTCTTTAATCTTGTTACCTCACTCATCTATAAATTGCCATTGATTTCACTGGGGTGGTTGTCTTTTCCTATGTTGCCTCTTTTTTTTTTTTTTTCGTTTATTTATTTTTGGGACAGAGAGAGACAGAGCATGAACGGGCGAGGGGCAGAGAGAGAGGGAGACACAGAACCGGAAACAGGCTCCAGGCTCTGAGCCATCAGCCCAGAGCCCGACGCGGGGCTCGAACTCACGGACAGCGAGATCGTGACCTGGCTGAAGTCGGACGCTTAACTGACTGCGCCACCCAGGCGCCCCCTATGTTGCCTCTTAAATGACACATCTATGAGGCGAATAGAAGACGAGTGGAATTCGCAGCCAAGGTCAAGCATAACTGGGTGGTGACTATCATTAATAGCACTATATTGTACATTTCAGAGTTGCTAAGAGTAAAATCTTAAAAGTTCTTATCACAAGCAAAAAATTTTAACTATGTGCTGTGATGGATGTTAACTAGTCTTACTATGGTGGCCATTTCACAGTATACACACACACACACACACACACACACACACACACACACGTCAAATAGTTACGTTGTATACCTAAAACAAAGACAATTGTTACATGTCAATTCTATCTCAATTTAACAACAACAACCACCAAAATAACTGGGAGGAACTTGTATAAGGAAAAGAGTTAGGGATTGGGAACTGCAGTCAATTTTGTCAAAAGGTCAGTGATAAATAGAAATAAGTTCTACGTTACACATAGGTCTGAGGGTGGGTGTTAGGACACCATCTGTTTTCTTGGTCGTGGATCAAGCCGACTCTCCCAAGAGCTCAAGTGCTTAGTTGGCCTAAATTGTGGAGGGCAATTTGGTGGGAGGAAAGAGGGCAGAAAACAAAGAGGGAAGAGGAGGGAAAGTAGCAGGTGGTTAGTGCCTGCCTTGTGCCAGTTACTGGAAGAGGCATTTTATAAATATGTTCTCATTTATTCCTGGCAATGAACTTATGAGTTAAGCCATCATCTCTATAGATACTCAGAGATATCAAGTAACTTGTCCTACATCATTAAGTTAGTGAGGGATGGACCTAGGAGTCTGGCACAGGTCTGTCTCACTCCCCCATCCATGTTCTTTCCCAGCCAAAAGGAAAATTCCAGTGGGAACCTGAGCCAGGCGCTGTGTCCTGCACAGAAGACTCAGGTAGGTGCAAGGTTCCATCACCACCACCCTGGGAAGCCTCGTGTATAGTTTTGAATTCTACAAAGGTGTTCTTATAGTCAACACCACCCTCATGTGGCCAGTGAACTCTAATTTGGCAATTCAGTTACATGTAGAGTTTTGGATCTTCAGTAGTTAGTAAGACTCTTTTGTAAACATTATGCTAAGTGAGATAAATCAAACAAAGAAAGATAAATACTCTATGATACCACTTATATTTGGAATCTAAAAAAACCCAAACTTGTACAAACAGAGGATGGTGGTTACTAGGGGCTGGGAGTAGGGTACTTGGGGAGGAGATGTTGTTTAAGAGTACAAACTTGCAAACTAGTAGATCAATAAGTTCTGGAGATCTAATGTACACGAGAGTGATTACAACAATACTGTATTGTAAACCTCAAAGTTGCTAAGAGACTAGATCCTAATTATTCTCACCACAGAAAAAATGGTAATTATGTGATTTCAGTTAACATTAAGGGGGTAATCATATTGCAGTACATAAATTTTCAGATCAACTTGTCATACACCTTAAACTTGCCTTGAACAATCTTATATGTCAATTATATTTCAATTTTTTAAAAAATCCTCTCTTGTGAGGATCAGTCTTCTTTAGGGTGGGTGGCTTTAAAATCACCCAGCTCAATAAATTAAAAGAAAAATATTCATGTTGCCACAAGTTCAGTTTCTGAGAAGCCAATGAGTACAACCAGACTTGTCATATACTAATAAGCAACACACAGTATGTTTTGTAAGGGGAGACAGCTATGTTAAAAAATAAATGTCAGGCATCTATCGAAAGGACTGTCCTTCAAGTAAGAGCTTCAGATACCAATTTAGATATACTATGTCTATTAAGAGAAATTCAAGGGCATGCTGGGTAGTGATTGTTAATTTCTCCATTTGCAACTTAACGATTACTCCACCAATCATGTTCCATTGGTCTTGTCTCCTTGCTAACTAATTCAGACTTCTTCCCATCACAGAAATCCACAAAAGTATCATTCTGCAATGAAATCAAATTATGCAAGATTAATTCTCCATTTAGAGCTCCAGGAAATAACCTTACTGTATAAATCATCTTGGATTTTTCCATAAAGTGATTGCACAAAACAGAAATTATTAGTCATAACATGGAAGTTATCAGCAGTGTGCTAATGAAGGCACAAACAGCTCGTCCAGCTGTCTCAAAGTTTCTAAGGGGTGGACATCCAGTTGAAACATTCACATTGATCTCTCATTTTATTGTCAAGCCTTATCACATAAGGGTGATTTGTGTTCCACACAAATTAGCTAGGAGGTTTGGACATTAATCCACTGCCCAAGAAGCAGCCCTCAGCAGTGAGGTAGTTTTTGAAAAAGACCAACTCTGGCTTTATTGCCATGGGATCCATCACAGTAAGGAGATGGGCATAGCATGCTCTCAAATGTCAGCTGGAGACATCCATACTTTACACTTGTACACAGAGCTCTTTCCTCCTGGTTCCCCGTGTGCCTCATGGGCACATCACTTAAAAGCAAGCAGTGTCAGCTGAAGAACGTGGGAAATACCATGTGTAGAATTTCAGCGAAAAGGAAGCTGTATAGATCTGATAAGGGTCTAGTATCCAGCATATATAAAGAACCCCTAAACTCAAGAAGAAGAAGAAGACAACTCACCCAATTACAAAGTCTATGAGATTTCTTTTCGACATCATGAAAACGTTTTAAAATCGACTGTGATGATGGTTGTACATATCTGTGAATATGCTAAAAACCCACTGAAGCATTCACTTTAACTGGGGGAATTGTAGGGGTGCCTAGGTGGCTCAGTTGTTCAAGCATCTGACTTGATTTTGGCTCAGGTCATGATCTCATGGTTGTGAAGATCAAGCCCCAAATCAGGCTCTGCACTGGGCATGGAGCCTGCTTGGGATTCTCTCTCTCTCCCTTCTTTTGTCCCTTCCCTGCTTGTACATGCACGTGTGTGCATGCACACGCGTGCTCTCTCTATAAATAAATAAATAAATAAATAAATAAATAAATAAAGCAAGCAATTGTATAGTATGTGAGTTATGGTTCAACAAAGCTGAGGATTCTCTCTCTCTCCCTCTCTCTGCCCCTCCCAACTCACCCTGTCTCTATCTCTCTCAAAATAAACTTTAAAAAATAAATAAATAAATAAAATTATTATAAAAGTCTATATCGCTGGATCTGCTATTATGTTGAACCATCTGAAATTGCCAATTTTTGTAGGTCAAAATAGTCAAATACTGGCAACTTCATATGTTATTGTATTAAAAAACACATTGCAATCAGGTTGATCAATTATAACAAGTGGACCACTATGCTGGGGAACGTTAATAAGGGAGGGGAGGCTGTGCAGGTGTGGGAGTGGGGGTACATGGGTAATCTCTACCATCTACTCAATTATGTTGTGAACCTAAAACTGCTCTAGAAAAATAAAGTCTAATAAGTTATGAAAAAAATTCTCATTAATGTACGTAATAATATGTGTATCTATATTTGCATAATTTTTTACTAGATAGTATAGAAGGACAAATACCTAGATGTTACAATCACTTACTCTAGGATGGAGAGGAATGTATGTGTGTGTACATGCGTGTGTGTGCGCACACGTGCGTGTGTGTGTGTGTGTGTGTGTGTTGGGAAAGTGCTTATTAACTCTCTCTTTATACATCTTTATATTGTTTCATTTGTGACTACACTTACATGTTACTTTCATAATTAGTAAGCATAACTGAAAATTATAAATAAGAAAGAGAACACAAAGGGAGCGCCTATGGAACTGAACCCATCATCCAGACTCATGAGCTTCTCCCTTCAAGTTTAATTTCATGTACAACATGCGGGACGGACTGCCTAGACGTGAACGCCCACCATATGCTACGGAAGTTTCGTGGAAATGGGAATTAGCTGTGGATCTGGACTTGTCTTCCTAGCTGCTCACAAGGAAACACAATAAAAATGGTTTCATAACACTTGTGATAAGACTGCTGTACAAAGATTGATCACTTGACGTCATTAAATCAAGTGCCCTTTGTGTGGATTTCTGAGGACAAAGAAGTCCAGCAGTATTTTATGTGCAACATGAAATATGAGATAAGAAATTAGCAGAGATAAGATTTCAGTACTTTGGTGTGTTAGCTGGATTCCACTCATCCTCCCTAACTCCTAAACCAAATCCCAAACATTTGTCTCAAGTCTGGAATGGACTTGAAGAAAAGAGGCTTTTTTTTTTTTTTTTTAATGAATTTATCTTATGTATACTCCTTCCCTGGGGGGCCCAAGAATGTGGGCGGTATCAAAATGTGAAAGGCGGTGTGGGATCATGGTTAAGGGCATAGTCTTTGTCCACAGAAGGCCTGAATTCAAACCTCAGCTCTGCCACTTGCTGAGTTGGGCACCTCGCGTGCCCGTAGTTTCTCTGTACGCTGGGGTCAGCAATGAAATTGAATGGGCCGATATAGGCGAAGCGTTTACAACTGTGCCTGGCACTAAGCCATACACATTTTTGTGCATTAAAAACTGCTCGTGGCTTTGACATGTTGTCCAAAAACTGGGTGTAATGTCCTGTCTTTCTCACTCGCACACATGACCTGACTGCCTCCTGCCTGCTGGGCAATATCCTGGGCATTCAGAATAATAAATAAGTGAGCGGGTGAACCTCACCACCTCTGTGCCGAATGGTTCGCCACACATTTCAAAACGTGCGTGCCTTTTAATCGCTATCTCTTTTCACAACAGACGTCAAACGGAAACTGTTACAATTATCGAATTAGTCGTGACAGAATACGCAAACTGGGAATAGGATAGCACAGGATGGGTCCTTGCAGAATGCCACTAGCGTGGAACCCCAGGGCTCGACACCCCATCTCAGCATTTGTGGTGTGACTTATCAATTACTGAGGCTAGATCCCTAACTTGATCCTGTTACCTTATGAGTTTTGGTGAATTACATCAATCCGTGGTCAAATTTAGAGCACCGTGTCTGCAGGTGACTGAACAAATTCACCCTGGCCCACAAGCCCGGGCCAGAGAGAAAGCAAAGCCGACCCAGCGAGAACCAGAAAATGGATGTCACACAAAATACCAAACCATGTGCCCCTCCTGCTCCATCTTTTCCCCCTGGATTTCATGAGTCAAGAGGAGAATTCTTGGGGGGCCTGGGTGGCTCAGTCACTTAAGCGTCCGACTTCGGCTCAGGTCATGATCTCGCCGTCCATGGGTTCGAGCCCCATGTCGGGCTCTGTGCTGACAGCTCAGAGCCTGGAGCCTGTTTCAGAGTCTGTGTCTCCCTCTCTCTCTGACCCTCCCCCAGTTCATGCTCTGTCTCTCTCAGTCTCAAAAATAAACAAACGTTAAAAAAAAAAAAATTTTTTTTTTTAAAAAGAGAATTCTTCAGTGCATATGGTTTGTGATCTCTAAGGCTTTCGATAAGTAAACAAGGGAAGAGATGACCGTGGAAATGCCCACTGACCACTGGAAACTTACGTCATCAGGAGCATTTTTGTGGCTCGATGATTTCCCCAGATCAGTGAGGCCAAACATGTCAGCTTTTGAAGCTGTCTATGGTTTTGATGAGCCTTGGCAACAAGGCAGAGAGCCCCACGCAGTAAGACACTTAAGTGTACCCGAAAGCTCTCGTGGTCATTCTATTCATCCATTACAGCTATTTCTGTGTCCCTGACACTATGCTAAAAGCTGGGATCACACAGATTCAGAGCTAAAAAAAAAACTGGTAAGAACCTCAAAAGTTGATGAACTTTCAGTCAGAAAGGAAAGTTTCTAGGAAAACAAATTCACAATGTGGTATTGCTTTTATGTGGAGAACCTTCAGCCTAATACATTATTATGTCAACTGACCACGGTTCAAGGGCTAATTTCTCAGGAGCTGGTGCAAAGCAGAGGCTTGGGAAGCTAGTAATTAGTTAAGTGATCTTGCCCGTCGTTGCTCCTGAAGGAACACCAGTCAAATTTATGCTTGGAAACGTTATTTCAAAATGAAACAGGAAACAGAAAAGAAATGATACTCCAACTGATAAAGAAATAATTCCTACCTGGAAACATTGCCATGGCAATGTACATCTGCCTGTAGTTCTCAAGGCAAAATACAGATTTAAGAAATGTTTCCCAGGGCCCCTGGGTGGCTCAGTCGGCTAAGCATCACTTCATCTCAAGTCGTGATCTCGCAGTTTGTGGGTTCAAGCCCCGCATTGAGCTCTGTGCTGACAGCTCGGAGCCTGAAGCCTGCTTCGGATTCTGTGCCTCCCTCTCTCTCTCTCTGCCCCTCCCCTGCTCACACTCTGTCTCTCTCTCAAAAATAAATAAACATTAAAAAAAAAGAAAAGAGAAGCAATGTTTCCCAGCAGATAGCCCTGCCTTCTGGTCTTTATCTGCTCCCTAGGCGGCTGCCCCCTGTGAATAAATCTCCTCATCTAAAGACACTCTTGTATGCCTCGGGGCCTCAGCATCATATTGTCACAGGACAACTATCAAATCTTTCCAACAGCAGGAATCTATGGA
Organism: Acinonyx jubatus; assembly: GCF_027475565.1. Classification (NCBI taxonomy): domain Eukaryota; kingdom Metazoa; phylum Chordata; class Mammalia; order Carnivora; family Felidae; genus Acinonyx; species Acinonyx jubatus. The sequence goes on from NC_069391.1 coordinate 66,298,126, forward strand.
CCAATGTTCACATCGTACGTGCAGTAAAGATTCTGTGTGTCTGAATTCAGAAATTACAGCGGAGGGGTTCATGCTTGCTACTCAGCTGCTGGCCTAGAGTTTCTCCAATGAGAGAATCCTCTGATTCCCACTTGCTCACTCACCTCCCCCCCAGAAAAGATTAACACATCAGCAACCAAGAAATTAAATAATGGCAGCCGAGTTCTAAAAATTCGTCCAAATGTTAACTATACCGGAATTCTTTTTTTTTTTTTTATTTCATTCAAAATGTAAAAATGAAAACGACAGAAAAATCGTGTTTGTTTCAGGACTTAAACAGTCCAGATCTGATCCTTGAGTTGCCCAAGAAAGATGAAGTTGAGGGGTTTGGGACACGAGAAGAAAAAGGAGTTCATGATGGTTACTGATGCTGTTCGGGGAGCCAAGCGGGTGGGGGGGGGGGGTCTCTTTTTCAACACAGGATAATTTCATTTTTACAGTTACTTTGTGAAAACAACTGGCAATAGATACAATGGGCTAAATCTGTCACTCACAAAGAGAAGTTCTCTGTGGCTTATCTCGTACCCCACCCACCCCGGGCTCACACCCTTCCTAGACCCAACCCGGCATTATCAGCAGCTCTAGGTATTAATCAAGAGCCTACTCTGACCTGCCCAGACTAACAGGCTCCACGTGACCAAAGTCACAGGAGCAGAAAAGACCCTGTTGCTCCTCAGAATTTTCCACTGATATCACTAAAATAGGGAAGCCCTCAGTCTTGCTTCTCCCCACTCCATCTTAGAGTGCTGACAGGGTGCTTGAACAAAAATCCATTTTCTCTAACTCCTTCCGGAGCAATCTCTGTGACCCTGATGGAAAGGAAGGGGCATTCCCCCGACTGCCCCCAGGGCTTCCCATGGCTGTTTGTCAATCTCAGTCCGTCTGATAGAACCCGCAGATGGCCTTGGTCACACCCTCTCATCCCAGACTCCAAGGGGGCATGGAAGGAGGACAGCTGTTGGTTTCCTCTTCCCAGCCCTGCATGTAGGGTGCCCACCTATTTATAGGTGGGTGGTCAATCCCAAAGAAATAACCAGTGGTGTTAGTGGTTTTATTCCTCTTACTCATAAAAGTTGGGAGCAAGTACTTTCAAAGGAATTTAACACTCAGGAAGAAGAGGCACACAGCTGAGAACTGTGCCGAGCCTTAGTCTCTACTTCTGCTCCAAACATGCGTTTTTAGGGAGGTCCGTGGCCACGGGGGCAATGGTGCAGGGTGACCAACATGATGGGATGCTTGCCCTAATCCATTCGTTGAACAAACACTTATTATACATCTGCCATATGACATATCTGCCATTCTGGCTTTTCCAAGGCTCAGTCTTCTCGCCAAGTCACTTGAGAGTCTGATTCCCAAGGAAAAAGTGACAACCCGGCCAGGGAGGACACAAAGTTGTGTACTACACAATGGCACCCAACCAAGGAGCTAAGTAGGAACTGAAATGCAGCCCATGATCCTTTTGCCCAAGGGGTGTCCCTTTCCCTGATGCCCGAGAAAAGCACTTTCTAGTCAAACGGGGGCCCTGTGCATGAGATACAACATATAATCAGATGTCAACAGGCTGCCGTACCCTACAACTAGCTCTATCAATGACAGATGACATGAGAATGGATGAGAATGGATGCATTTCTTAATTTGTCATTGCCTCAGTCTCCCCATCTATCAAGTGGGGACAATAATGCTTCTCCATGTTTTATGCCTTGTTTTAGGAGCAGACTGAGCTCACTAGAAAGGAAGTCCTCAATATAATGTTTATATTAAAACTTTATTTCCTCCCTTTGTCCCAAGACAATGCTGCTTAGTAGCTATGGATCGTCTTCTGACCAGGGAGGAAAATAAACCTATTTTGTAGCCCCTGCCAAGGCAAAGTAATGGAAGCTCTAACTTCACTAGCCACGCAATGGTCATGAGAAAGACCCAGAGGGGCACCAGTTCCACAACTAAATGCCTATTCGGGGGCCCAACAGAAACTTCAGATCAATTCTTCCTCAAATGTCCTCCCAAGTTTAGATGGAAACAAAGCTCATAAACAAGGCTACTAACCAATTTTTGCAGAGAGGGAGAAGAAAAGACTTTCCACCCTTCCTTGAGGGCAGACTTTGTGCCTTTCTTCGACCATGAGTTTCAGGGCCAGATTTCAACAGTGATTGCTCCACCAACATTTGTTGGCTTTGTGCAAGTGGTCCAACACTTCCAAGGGTTGATCCTCCCCTTCAGGGGAGAGATGTGGATTCATATTAGGATTAGCAGAGCCTTGAATAATTCATATGAAATCATCCAATTCAGCTAGACCTGCAGAAGAAGGTCTTCAATTCCCATGTTTAGAAACTTACCGTATCTAGCCTAAATCTGGCATGTTCTTTTTCCAGTGCTAATGGAAATGAAAAACACAGAAGAAGTTGTAATTTAACGATTGGAATATGCTGCTTCTGAGTTACAGGTGGATTTATCTTTCCATGTTAAAAAAAAAAAATCCAAACAAGCTAATGTTAGTGTCAGTGGGTCATTCCATGACATCTTGCTCAAAGCACGATGCTTTTGGTCTGAACTTCTTTTTGTCTGATTCACCATTCAGTCTTAGATTGGCCTTGAAAGCCAATAGATGGCTTGCTATTATCTCACTTCAAGAAAAGCTTAAGATTGCAGTGGAGAGAAGGCAAGTGCTGGTCTCCAGCTTGAGGTTCCAATTCCGGGAGACAGAAATTCTTGCTATGAAGTCAAACTGCACTTGTATTCTTTTCTTTTCACTCCCCTCCTGAGAGCTAAGGAAGGGGGCTGCAGAGGGAGCCTCTCACGAACAACACTCAACCAGGCTTTAAACGTGTTTGCTCTGGTTTCAATAGCATCTATTCCTACAGCACACTCTTGAAATAATACTTTGCCACTTAGGGACTTCATCCTTCTCACGAGCGGATGGCTACTTAGGAATGTAATTACCGCCACCTTGTGGAATGGAGACAAACTTACAGTTATCCCCCCACCCCTTATCCATGGAAGGGGGCGGGGTGGGGGGAATACTTTCCAAGACCCCCAGGAGACGCCTGAAACAGCAAATATTACTGAACCTTATACACACACTGTTTTTTTTTTCCTATACATACATACTTATGATAAAGTTTAATGTCTAAGTTAGGCACAGTAAGAAATTAACAATAACCAATAACAAAATGGAGCAATTATAACAATATTCTGTAATAAAAGTTATGTCAATGTGGTCTCTCTCTCTCTCTCTCTCTCTCCCCCCAAGTATCTTACTGTACGCTACTCACCCTTCTTCTTGTGATGACGTGAGATGATGATAAAATGCCTACACAATGGGATGAGGTGAGGTGAATGAGGTAGGCACTGTGATGCAGCATAAGGCTACTACTGACCTTTAGATTATCCTTGAGGAGGGGGATCATCTGCTTCCGGATCCCCCCTGACCGTGCGTAACTGAAATCGTGGAAGTCAGAACTCAGACAAGGGGTGGACTACCGTATTTGGAAAAACTTGATGGGTTCAATTTTTTTGTCACACTTGAATATTTTTTTCTCAGTTTCGATCGCTTTGTCTTTTCTGGGAAGGAGCCTCTGCTGATCTTGCCACAGGAGCATCCTGTACCTGGTGGGGGAGAAAACAAAACAACCCTGCTTGCTTCCCGTCCCGTTATTCTCAGTCAAATGGAGCTATGACATACAGAGAGTAAAAACTTCCATTCCCTGGAAAGCTTTTAAGCTTCACAGACAGTGCCAGGAATTGAACCATAATCCTAAATAATTATATTTACAAAAAAAGGGCCTGCCCATAATCTCCCCAAAAAATAATATTATTCACATATGTTTTGTATAGAAATCCACATACATTGGCCTAGCCATGTTTGCATTCTGGTCTTAGACTAGAAAATCAGCCTGACCTAACAGAAGTGTTTAAAATTGACTGCCCTATAATATATCACATCATTTGCTTTCAATGCAAAGCATGGTCTGGTTTATTTTCCACTGCATTTTCCTGTTGCAAAGACACTTCTCTAGCTGTGTATATCTCTGTAGATGGCTCTAAGGGAAGGGGTTAGACGTAAGGCTACACCCATGTTTAGATAAACACGTCTATCTGTTTTACCTCAGAGTGAACTATCTCGTCATGGGAAAGTTGAAGTCTGCTGAATAGACACCAACATTTATAAGGAGTTTGATTATAAGCAATGTCTTTGTTTTAAAAATATATATATATCACTTTTTCACTTGGAAGAAACTGGTTTTGTGTAATTCCGTTTAGCAGCTACTATTTGCAATACCTGAGTAGATAAATCACAATACTACAGCTTTGACCTGAACCACCAACATGGTTACTAAACCCTGCAACATGCGCATTACATCTGAACAGACAAAATGTAGGAAACAACCAGAACCATCTTGCAGCAAACCTCCTTCTTTCGTGAAACCTACTTTCTTTTACTAGAAGAGATACTCGATTGTAGCCAGTGTTGTGATATTCACAGCACAATTCCCTTTATGTAGTCCAAGAGATTTTGAGTTGGAAGTTCGGGAGAGGAGGGGGGGTAAGGATACGAGGCTCTCTCAGGAATGTGCAGGAATCTGGTGATACTGATACATGAATAGTTGGGAGGGGGAAAAAGTGTGACACAAGGCAGGACCCAAAAAGGGAGCCAAGCTGAATACCTTTTCCCAGTGTTTCCAGTCTTAAGTTTTCAGAGTAATGTCAAAGCTAGAAGAGGACATTACACATCAAAAGTCCCAGGAATGGAGGAAATAACACAAGGAAAATAAAATTAAAGAGAAGACCAGGTTGAAAACTAAAATGCATTCTTGATACTATATGATAGGCCTTATTTTTTGTCTCTAAGTCCTCAAGAAGAGAAATGAAAGAGAATCCAAGTAGAAGTAAAAAAAGATCATGAGCTCTTTCTGGGAAAAGAAGTGAGATCAGTCACCAAATATTTACCCAGAATATTGTTAGGAATATTGGTGTTGCTCTCTAAAACAGTCAGCTCTCCCAGAATCAGGGGAGAATTGTACTTCCAGGCTCCCAGCTGGTAGGGAGGAGCTGTGTGACTTATTTTGGTCAATGAGTAGAGGGCTGAAATGACACGTGCCCCTTCTGGGACAGATCATTGAGCTATTGATGCAAGACGCAGAGTTCTCTATTCCCCGTGGCACAATGGCATGCAATTCAAGATGGCGGCTGCTTAGCCATCTTGGGTCTCTGGGAGAATCCCAGGATCATAGCCTTTGGCCTGAACATGTAATGTAGGTGAGCAACAGATCTTCATGGTTTGGGCCACTAGCATTTTAGAGATGTTTGTTACCGCAGCATGCCAAAGGCAAACCTGACTGATATGCACCTGCAATCAGGAGGCAGTATGGACAGCAATGTGTGAGACGATCCTTATGTGCAGGCAGTGAGTGCCTGAAGCTTGCAGTGAAAAGATTGGGAGAGTGAGAAAGAGAAAACCTTACATTTCAAAGCAGTTTTCTATCTCCGCAAAGAAGATTGAATTCACCTTCCCAGCTACTATTACCTTATTTTAGAAAAAAACACCAAAATATGCCCTTTGGTTACATTAATACAAGTCAAGAACACTCTCAATGGTTCTTAGGGGAGGAAACAAACAACAACAACAACAACAAAAATCTAATTTAATACAGCACTTTTAGGAGAGGAAGTTAAGCCTTCATTTGGAAATGTCAATTGTTACATAGAATGGAGTCAGAATTGTGACTCAGAGGCTTTCTTGCTTTCCTGAGTGAGAGAAAGAGATTTAATTCTCTCTTTTTGTCTCTCTCAAACATGTCCCGAGGGCGGAGATGAAATGGGGCAGCTGAGAAAGACTCTAAGGAGACTCTGGGTCCCTGGGATTACGGCAGAACCACTCCTGGGAGCTACGTGAGTCACGTTCCTGTGGGTCCTCATGTCAGTTATTCCTGGGCCTAAAAAAGGACCTGGTGAAACTTGCAGCCTGGCCTGTTTCGAGCGGGGTATAAGGAAAAGAAAACTCCCCACTAGAGATGCAGTGGTTAGGAGAGCAGCAGCATCTCCCTTAAGGATAGAGGAGTGGTAAAAACATCAGCCAGAGGAAGGAGGAAGGCCCACTGCCCATTAGCCAAAGATGGCCACCAAGAAAGACACAGGGTGCCATGCCAAGAAGCCTGGAAAAAAAGAGAAAGGAATATGATCCCAACACATGTTAATATTGGCGATGGCGATGATGATAGCTAACATCACATAGTGCCTACTATGTGCCAGTTACTGTGCTAAGCAAACACACACACACACACACACACACACACACACACACCATATCACATGATGACAGCAGCATGACAGACCCTCCAAAAGAAGTTCCGGGGCTGGGGGGGTGCACCTGGGCAGCTCAGTCGGTTTAGCACCAGACTCTGGATTTCAGCTCAGGCCATGATCCCATGGTTGTGGGATCAAGCCCACATTGAGCTCTGCTCTGAGCATGGAGCCTGCTTAAGGTTCTCTCTCCTTCTGTCCTTCTCCCCTGCTCTCTCTTTTTCTTTCTGTCTCTCTCTCTCAAAAGGAAGAAGAAGGAGAAGGAGAAGGAGAAGGAAGAGAAGTGGGATGCAGTTAGATTTCTATATTTCTACAGCAAAGAATAAGGAGGGTAAATGCAGTAAATGATCACATGTTTTAAACAAAAGCTGGTTGTTTGGTAGGATACTTCTTCCATAAAACAATTAGTTGACACTTATGAAGCACCTACTGTGTGCCAGATGTGTTGACCCAACACATACACTTTAATCCCCTACTCAGTGCCAGGCCCTGTGAGCACAGTGGGCAGCAGTGAACACGGCAGGCCAAGACCTTGTCCCGATGGAGACAGAAAATAAACAGGAAAGGTAGTTAGTTCCTTAATTTTTATTATGATATATGCTATAACAGAAACCAAAGCCAACAGAGGACAGGAGTGCTCAGGAAAGCGTGCTCCAGACACAGCCTCTCTGAGGAGTTGCCTCTTCAGCCGACCCAAGAGAGAGAAGCAAAGGCTGAAGAAGCTGGGGGTGTTCCTAGGCACCCGCAGGAAAGCAGGGGGGCCCCAGAGGAATGAAGCCTGAGGGGGCGGGATTAACGAGGAAGGCCAGAGATGACTTTGAATTTCACTCTAGCAACAATGGGAAGCCTTTGAAGAGATTTAAGTAGGAAAGTAACATGATTTCATTTACAGTTTTAAAAGAAAATTATGGCCGCTAGAGGGAACTAACATTTACGGAGCTGACATTTTGTGCCTGACTATTCTAGGAGCTTTTGGGTTGTCTAATTTAATCCTCACAACAATCCCAGGGAGTAAGCTACTAGTCCCATTGTGCAAATGGTGACTTGGTTTGCCTGAGATGCCACAGCCAGAGGGGCCCCTGCACAGTGTAGATTTCACTCAGTGAAATACCTCATGCATGATGGCTGGCCACCAGCCTTGCTTCCCAGAGAGAATTTAGGGCTGTGCTCCCAACAAGGGAGACTACTGAGGGAGCACTGGAGTCAATGCAAGGCACCATAAATCCACAGGTGCACCAAGTGTCACCTACAGACAAAGTAGACAATATGCCCTGCTCGTTTTTTCAATGCTTATTACCGATAAAATACACATCCATAGAAGTGTCACTGAATTTACTATATCTTTGTGCCTCTTTGTCTTCTCAACCAACAGAGATCAAAAGTGCAGCCACAAGCACATGGGGTCCATTAAATTGATGTTTAAAAATAATTTTTTTACTGTTATTTATTTTTGAGAGGGAAAGGGACAGAGCGTGAATGGGAGAGGGGCAGAGAGAGAGACAGACATAGAATCCAAAGCAGGCTCCAGGCTCTGAGTCATCAGTGCAGAGCCCGATGCAGGGCTCAAACCCACAAACCCTGAGATCATGACCAGAGCCGAAGTCAGAGTGAGCCACCCAGGTGCCCTGAATTGTCTGATGTTTAAAAGGCATCCTAATTCTGGGGCACTTGGGTGGCTCAGTCAATTAAGCATCCCACTCTTGGTTTCAGCTCAGGTCATGATCTCACAGTTCATGACTTCAAGCCCCGCATCTGGTTCCACGCTGAGGGGAGCCTGCTTGGGATTCTTAATCCTTCTCTCTCTGCCCCTCCCTCATTCATTCTCTCTCTCTCTCTCTCTCTAAGTAAATCAATACAAATTTAAAAAGAAAACATTGTTTAAAAGTCATCCTCGTTCACAACTACTGAGGAATGATGGGTTTTAGACAACAGTTTTATGCTACATTTCTGAGAAAGCTGGAACACACAGCATGGCCAGTGTCCTGGCCACCAGGACGGGAATGAAAACTCCTTCACAAAGCTTCCCACCAGCTCTGCTTCACAAACCACTGCCATTCCACAACAAGGGTGCCTCCGAGTCACCCAACTTTGAATAGCCTGTCTTCACACTGGATAATTTTGACACACACATACATGCACGGTCCTACATACAGGTTAGTCTAAAAGGCAGATCTTGAGATGATCAGAAATGAGAAATTTGAAAGACCAAAGATGAGGTCACCCATAGACAGACATGCCCATGATGGGCCCATTTGAAAGTTATGGTAACACTTCAACCTGATTCTTTTATTTCATGGGATTCAAGACCAAAAGCAAGCCTCTCCATCCTACCTCCAGCCAGTCATGTGTACATGAGTGAAAGAAATACATTGGGTTACTACACTGCATGAATGTTTAGAGCTTGCCACCAGCAAACCTATGTTCTATTTTCCCAGTCCAGTTTGTAGCCTCTACTTGACCCAGAGTGGAATAATATCTACAGCTAAAACTGACAACCAGAGGAACATATAAGGATTTCAGACCTAAATGAGGTATTGATTTGCTGGTTTTCTTCATCTGCTCTTTGTTGTATTGAGTACCTTCCTCATTAACTAAACTCCATGTTTTATTGTTATTTTCTTTCTTATATACAACAACCTCTTTAAAGCATATCCCTATTTTATGGATGAAGAAAATGAAGCTCAGAGAGGTGAACTGGACTGCCAAGGTAGCTAATTAGCTTCTCAGTCAAGATTCATGGCCATGTCTATTTTTGAAGCCTAGGTATGATTTTAATCACTCCACTCTAGCTGTCTCCTTCCCAGAAACTACAGCCATCTGAGTTGGAGCATCATGGAACCCTTTCCAATCCTTTATAAAGGGTGCTTATTCGTGTCATCTTCCAATAAGGAACAATGAGGAGGTCAGAGTCATGAAATCAAGGATCTGGAAAGTGTCTGAGAGCTGAACAATGGTGCAGTGGACCCTCTCATGTACCAATAGAGGTGGATAAGCTTGTAACTGCAAATCAGAGCACCCATCTCATCAGGCTACCAAACTACCAACACCCAAATGACTGTTGTCTTCCAAAGTGAAGATACACTTGAACGCATGAGCTCTAGGCTATTTATTTCTAAAACTAACCACTTTTGGAGCACCTGGGTGGCTCTGTCAGTTGAGTGTCAGACTTTTGATTTTGGCTCAGGTCATGATCTCACAGTGGTGAGTTCGAGCCCTACATCGGGCTCTGTGATAACCTCAAAGAGCCTGTTTGGGATTCTCTCTCTCCTCCCTCTGCCCCTTCTCTTCTCTTGTGTGTGTGCACCTTCTCTCTCTCTCTCTCTCTCTCTTTCTCTCTCTCTCTCCTTTCTCTCCAAATAAATAAACTTTAAAAAACATAAAATAAAATGAAACACTTTACTGTATCACACCTCACATATTTATGCATTGTAAGTGGTAAATCCAAACATCAATTAAGGACAACCCTACATTATTAATTGTATTGCTACCAGGATAAAATATTCTTCATCTGAAAATGTTTCTCCACATTCAGCTTATCTATTTTTTCAATGATTAGAGCAAGAAGTCTTTCAATGTGGACCTATGTATTTTCACATATTTATTTTATGGATATTTTATTTGGTAGGGTGTTTTTGGACTTTTACTGGTCAAGTCAATTTTTAAAATCACCAGTCAGTTCTCTGCATTTATCTTAAAGGCTGTTAGACAGCCACCACCCACTAGTAGATATTTACATGATAAGGTGCTCAGTGCTTGATTGCTCATGGAGACATTCAATAATATTTGTACCCCACAGCACTGCTTTAACTTCTCATCAGGGAAAAGTCATTATTTGGTAGATTTTCAGTTTTACATAAATCCAGATATTTTTCTCCCTTTTTTAAATAGTTATTTGTCTGTTAGTGAGCAGTTAATCCATTTACACTATTCTTACCAAAGCAATTTTTAAAAATAGAATCCACTAGGGGCACCTGGGTGGCTCCACTGGTTGAGCATCTGACTCTTGATCTCAGCTCAGGTCATGATCTCACAGTTCATGAGATCGAGCCCAGAGTCGGACTCTGTGCTGACAGTGCAGAATCTGCTTGGGATTCTCTCTCTCCCTCTCTCCCTCTCTCTCAAATAAATAAACTTAAAAAAATAGATCCATTAAATATTTCTGATCAAATCAGGTAATCATTGTTCCATGCAGTTCCCACTAAAAAGTAAAAAAAAATCACTCAGTTTATGAGCAAAGAGTTAAGGCCAAATTGTTAGTTTTTATGTAGCCCAAGTATTTTTTAGGAACAAATAATGATATGAAAAGTCACCTTAAGGGGCGCCTGGGTGGCTCAGTTGGTTAAGCTACCGACTTCGGCTCGGGTCATGATCTCGCAGTTTGTGAGTTCAAACCCCCGGTTGGGCTCTGTGCTGAAGCTCAGAGCCTGGAGCCTACTTCAGATTCTGTGTTTCCCCTTCTCTCTACCCCTCCCCTGCTCACACTCTGTGTCTCTCTGTCTCCCAATAATAAACATTAAAAAAAATTAAAGAAAAAAATTCACCTTAAGCTTAAGCTTAAATAGCTATCTTAATCTCATGGAATAAATAGGTAAGTAAAGTAGTTAATGAACAATTATATGAACATTTGTCATTTTCACTTTCTCAAATGTCTCCCTTGAAACTTTTTGAAGTTAAGAAATTTGTTAAAGTATGTTAAAGCATGCTATGTTTCTCTTTTCTTATAAATTGTGTTCAGCTATAATACACATGAAGAAAATTGCATGCATCATAACACCTCAGTGAACTTTCATAAAACAAAGCATCCAGATCATGAAACAGGACGCGACCAGCACCCCCAGGGCCCCTTCCTGCCCCGCCCAGGCACAGCTTTCCAAGAGGAACTACAAGGCTGACCCACCCGCGTAGTTTAGTTTTGTCTCTCTTTAAATTCCATATAAATGGGATGATACAGCGTGCACTCCGGGACTCCTGCCTTCTCTCAATATTATGTTTTCTGAAGTTCATCCCTGTTTCTGCCAATAGCTGCAGTTTGTTTATTCCCCCTGCTGCCTATTCTTATTTCTCTGTTGTAGGAGCACACCACAATTCATTTCTCCACCCCACCGCTGCATGGGACACGCCTACACTAAAACATGCCTTGTTTATCCAAAATTCAAATTGCACTGTGTTTTTTTTCTGGCAGCCCTAATCCCTGCCACTGCCTAACGTTGTCAGGAGAAGTGCCTACTTCATTTCAAAGAACAAAAATAAACCAACCGAAACCACTTGCTATCCCGGTAGAAGCTGCATCTACTAAGTGAAAGCTTTGAGGGTCTTTCAGTTCGTCTGTATAATGAGAACAGGGAACTGGTCTATTCAAGACTACCTCCTCCTCCAGAAAAAAAAAAAAAAAAAGAAAAGTCCACTTTATGAAATGAAGTGTGTTTTTCAGCTGTCTGCATTTATTAAATCAACCGAGGCATCGCCAAGTGTTCACTTTATTTTTGACATGTAAACGGCTTCAATTAAGTTACTAGTTTGCTGACGAACACCGGAAGTTGGCCTAATAACAATGTTTCTTATTTCTATGAAGTTTTTTCTTTACTCTCCAAAGCATATGACAAATGACAAATTAATGAAGCTCCACAACAGCCCTCCACCCCCACCCGAGGGAAGAAGGAAATTACTATATTCATTTGATTGTTTAAGTAAGTCTGTATTTAAATTCTAGTTAGTTAACGTAGAGTGTCATATGAGTTTCAGGAGTAGAATTTCGTGATTCATCACTTACATACAACACCCAGTGCCATCCCAACAAGTGCCCTCCTTAGAGTCTGTCACCTGTAAGCCCATCCCCTACCCACCTCCCTCCATGAACCCTCAGTTTGTTCTCTATCATTAAGAGTCTCTTAACGGTTTGCTTCCCTTTCTGTCTTTTTTTTCCCTTCCCCTATGTTCATCTGTTTTGTTTCTTAAATTCCACATATGAGTGAAAGCATATGATATTTGTGTTTCTCTGGCTGACTTGTTTCACTTAGCATAATATACTCTAGTTCCATCCATGTCATTGCAAATGACAAGATTTCATTATTTTGATGGCTGGGTAATATTCCAGTGTGTGTGTGTGTGTGTGTGTGTGTGTGTGTGTGTATGTGTGTGTAGCACATCTTCTTTATCTATTCATCAGCCTATGGACATTTGGGATTTTTCCCTAATTTCGTTATTGTTGATAGTGTTGCTATAAACATCAGGATGCATGTGTCCCCTTTGAATCAGTATTCATTTTAAACCTCAAAATCCCAAAGTCAAGATATGAATCACTGATCACAGAATAAATTTCAATCCCAAAAGGAAAGATCTTGGCTACATGTTCCAAACACCGAGCTTATGTCAAAATGAAACATTAATAATCCACCCAGCAAAAACTGCATTCTGCTTTTCCAACTAAAAATGGGAAATAAATCTGGGGGGCCAGGAAAGGCTAAACATTCAACCAAGTGCTTATCTTAATTCTTAAATATAAGCCTCACCAGCAAAGTTTCAACCTCAGGAAAGTTCTGATTTGTTTTTTTTTTGATTCTAAACATGGGTACTTCTCAAGAATACAAGGCTCAGACAAGCGATATCCACAGAAAACCAGAAAAATATAAATTCATGAAAATTTAGTGGGGTCCAGAGGAAATTCTAAGATTAAATTCCAAATGGTTATTTGCCAAGGATATTCTGAAGTAGAATTCTTCTGCTGTTATCTTCCAAAGTGATTACCGAACAAGTACTGAAAATTACTGACCAAGTACGATAAAGCTGGTCTAAATTTCTCTCTTGACTTTTCCAGCCACAAAAATCTTGGCATTGGGGAAGAGTTGTCCTAAAATGACTATTGTTCAATCCAGATCCTGATTGGAAGTGAGACTCTGAGGTTCTGTTGGGAACAGCTGGGATATTTTGGGGGAAAGCATTTTGATCTAATTCCATATTTGTCTTCAGACATTAACCAATGATTTATGAAACTTTCCTTGACAACTAATATTTAAAGAATAGAAAGTGGGTATTTTCCGGAACAATTTTCCTCCTGAATTATTCCTTTAGCTCTTGCCAGAAAGACTTCTATCAACGTGCTTACACTAAAGATCTTTGTCCCCTATTTCTGCACTATTTTTCTGTTGAACAAAGGAAAATGCCCATTTAAAATTAAAAAAAAAAAAAGTTATAACTATGAGCACTGGCTATGTACTGAAAAATAAAACTGTGAGATGTAGAAGACATATTATTGGTGGTGATAAAAGATCAAGTTTAGTTCACAAGTACAAAAAGTTAAACAAAATATGTTGGAGTGTTTTTTTTTTTTTGGATGTTTATCTTAAGAGAGAAAGAGAGAGTCCAAAGGCTGAGGAGGGGCAGAAAAGAGGGATAGAGAGAATCCCAAGCAGCCTTCACACTGTCAGTGCAGAGCCCAACACAGGACTTGATCCCACCAATTGTGAGATCACAACCCGAGTGGAAACCAAAAGTCCGACGCTTAACTGACTAAGCCACCCAGGCACCTCAAAATATGTTGTTTAAATTGAATGAACCGAAGGTATACAATGAGAGCAGAACTCTTTTTTTGTTGTTTAGTTTAGTTATTTGTTTTGAGAGAGAGAGAGAGAGAGAGATCCAGCCCACGCGAGCCAAGGAGGGGCAGAGAAAGAGGGAGAGAGAATTCCAAGCAGACTCCATGCTGTCAGTGACATGGGTGGGGCTCAAACTCACAAACCATGAGATCATGACCTGAGCTGAAATCAAGAGTTGGTTGATTAACAAACTGAGCCACCAAGGTACCCCAAGAGCAGAACTCCTTAATGGGTAAGGAAGAAACATTGGAAAAAAGTCACAAAATTCAAGAGAAAGAGATTTTTTTTAAATGGCTATCTTTACACAATAATCAACCATGAGCCAATGTGGGCATGTTAAAATAAATTTATCTTGTTAAGTACAGTTGTTTAGCTGAAAAAGGGATTTTTAAGAAGTAAATTCATGACATGCCTTCAAGTCCATGAAAAGTTTGAAAGGTTCTCATTTACCCCACAAGAATGGTCATCCTCCCGTGACCCCACCCCCCGCCATCTTCCTCAGCTCAGTGAATAATTGCCCATGTCTACCTGTCACAAACCTAGTTGTCATTGTTAATGCTCTCTTCCTCCGTCCTCACCTGATTCAATCCAGTGCCAAACAATATCCTTTCTGTTTCTAAATAGTATTATAAATCCGTCCACCCCTCCCCATCCTGACCAACACCACGCCCTGCTCCAGCCCCCATGGATGGCATCAGGGCAGCCCCTAGGCATTCTTCCTGCTTCCATGCCTGCCAGCAGCCGTCCCTTACAGCAGAAAGGCTCCTTTTAAGCTCTTTTTACTAGATCATATCACTCCCTATTTTTTTTTTTTAATTAAAAAACAAAACGAGGGGCACCTGGGTGGCTCAGTCATTTAAGCGTCCGACTCTTAATCTTGGCTCAGGTTATAATCTCACGGCTTGTGAATTCGAGCCCCACATCAGGCTTTGCGCTGACAGCACAGAGCCGGCTTCCGATTCTCTCTCTCTCTCTCTCTCTCTCTCTCTCTCTCTCTGCCCCTCCCCCACTTGCTCTCTCTCTGTCTCTCTCTTGCTTTCAAAATAAATAAACTTTAAAACAATGAAAACTCTTTCATCAAACTTCTTAGTATAGCCCACAAGAAACTGCAACTAGCATCATCTTGGCACTAAGGAAGGGTTCAAGATATATTCACCGAATAAATAATAAACACAACAAAGAGAGATTTTTAAGGGAGCCTCCCAAGGAAAGAAAGCGACCTACCAATCAGCAAAGTCATCGCCAAGGAGGGGTGAGGAGGTAGAAAGACGATCTATAAAGATGTTCTAAGCAAGGCGAGGCTCCACAACAAGCCATTTGTTGCTGGGTCTTTGTGATCGACCTCCAGAGAGACTCCTGAGACCCTTCTATGTTTGGCCGATGCATTGGCTTGCTCTCCCCCCGCCACTTCCTAACCCCCACATTCTGGTACTGTCACCTGAAGGCAGTCCCTGAGGAATCCGGAGTCTCCTGCGGGTGTCATCAGTCAGTTCTCTGGAGACAGGGATCTCCCCCTACTTGGGTCATGCATGGGGGTTCCTCGGCAGGTGGGGGTGGTGACTGCTGAACAAGTCAGGCCCCCAACACTGGTTGACAGCATGAACCTTCAGAGGGTTGCAAATGGCTGAGGGAGGACCAAATAGTTCTCAAGAATAACAGAAGCTGGGGGCGCCTGGGTGGCCCCGTCCGTTAAGCATGGACTCTTGGTTTCGGCTCCAGTCATGATCTCATGGTTCCGTGAGTTCGAGCCCCGCATCAGGCTCCACGCTGACAGTACAGAGCCTGCTTGGGATTTTCCATCTCGCTCTCACTCTCTCTGCCCCTCCCCCACTCCCACTGTTTCTGTCTCTCTCAAAATAAATACACCTAAAAAAAAGAACAGAAACTGGATCCAGAACAATGATAAAGAGGGATCATGGGAGAATGGGTTGATAGGGAAGAAAATCCAGAAACTATCCAAAAAAAAACTTCTTCCTTTGCCACACCTTCACTAAGTCACACTGAGGCAGGGATTGGCCAATAACCCAGAACCATGTCACCTACTATTTGTTATCTGAGCTTTAATGACACATTTCCCATTTCCAACTGTGTGTTCAGTCCTCTGAATAACCTGTTGCACCAATTTCTTTGAAACATCCACTACCAAGCCTGCTCTCCGGGCGAGCCTGCTGCTCCACATGCCCGGGAGGAAACACGTTGCAATGACGTACTAGAACTTGATTCCACAGGCCATTGGGACGTCAGTGCACGTCTACTTGAGGCAAAAGGAGAAACGAGATTAACTTCTTAGACCACTCCCAACTCTGAAATGCTATAATCATGACCCAGTGATTCAGTAAAACACTGTTGGGAGAGCCTGTGGGCCTTTCTGTAACTCAGCCCCAGGTACATCCCAGACCACCACCAGTTCCCTTCGTCTCCCCCAACACTGGCAATGTCCCCAGTATCTTATCCACCCACCTCTTCACAATCTCTAAAATCAGGCTGCAAAACACTTTGGGCAAACAGAAGGATAACATCGTAACAACCCCCAAAACTGGGGGGTGACAGTCCCCAGCTGTACATCCTGGCACCCCCCTGGGTGGCTCAGTCAGTTAAGCAGCTGACTTCACAGCTCAGGTGATGACCTCACCGTTCAAAAGGTGGAGCCCCACGTCCGGCTCTGTGCTGACAGCTCAGAGCCTGGAGCCTGCTTCAGGTTCTATGTCTCCCTCTCTCTCTGCCCATCCCCCATTCATACCTTGTCTCTCTCTCTCTCTCTTTCTTAAAAATAAATAAACATTTAAAAATTAAAAAAAAAAATCTTCCTTGGGTTTCTAAATATCTCCCATGGTTTAGAATTAAAATAGTAGGAAGTAGATAGAGACCTTTTCGGTGTTTCTAAGTTATCTTACAGACCCCCCAAAACATCCAAATATTCAATATTTGTGTGCATGCTACTCATATGGAAACCCTCTACAATTAAACAGTTTTCATAAGTCATTGCCAAACCCAAGACAAAAACTCATGTCTGAGAATTTCAATATGAATACCCTCATTTGATGTTTCACAAAACCACATGATTACAGGATTCTTGCACCTTTGGAAAATACTAACTCTTCCTAATTGATCTTTTTCTCTTAAGGTAGAAAATTAGCACTGCTTAAAGTCTTCCACTTTGGTAGTCACAATCATTATTAAAGGATTTAAGCCTAAACTATTGGGGCAACTGCGTGGCTGGGTCAGTTAAGCGTCAAGTCTTGGATTTCAGCTCAGGTCATGTTCTCACAGCTTGTGGGATCGAACCCTGTGTCGGGCTCTACACTAACAGCACTGACCCTGCTTAGGAATCTTTCTCTCCCTTTCTCTCTGCTCCTCCCACCCCTCCCCCGCTCATGCGCGCGCGCGCGCGCGCGCTCTCTCTCTCTCTCTCTCTCTCAAAATAAATAAATAAACATTTTTTTCAAAAAAAGCTAAACTATTAACTCTGGCTTCCAAACATCAGTCTGAAAGATGGGAAGCAGAAATAAGCTTTATTTATTAACATACCTCAACTAAATAAGAAGAAAACATGTCAAGTTTAATACCTATCCTGGGTTAGCCCATTTATTTACGAGGCCTTGCTGCACCTTAAACTATGGTCACATCAAAAACAAATGCTAGTGCTGTATTTTTCTGTGTTCTTTCCTCAAAATAAGTATTAGATGGATTATCTATTCCAGATGGCCTGTAACATCAAGTTACTTTTCCTTTATGCAATGTGGGAATATTATCCAAATTTCAAATTACCTTATTAATCATATTAAATTGGAGGGTTTTGATGGAGGGGCTTGCATAGGAAATGTTTTGTCCTTTGAAAAAGACAATATCAAGCCTGGCTTGATATTAATAAACTCACTTTCCAAACTATTAACAAAGGATGGTGTGAATATTTCATTTTTACACAGCTCTTTTTTTTTAAGTGTTAACGTTTTTTTTTTAGTGTTTTAAATTAAAAAAAAATTTTTTTAATGTT
This sequence comes from Acinonyx jubatus, assembly GCF_027475565.1. Taxonomy (NCBI): domain Eukaryota; kingdom Metazoa; phylum Chordata; class Mammalia; order Carnivora; family Felidae; genus Acinonyx; species Acinonyx jubatus. Next base: position 66,316,048 of record NC_069391.1, read on the forward strand.
TACTTATATTTGAGAAAGAGCAGAGAGATGGAGACAGAATCCGAAGCAGGCTCCAGGCTCTAAGCTGTCAGCACAGAGCCCGACACTGGGTTTGAACTCATGAACCGTGAGATCATGACCTGAGCCAAAGTTGGCTGCTTAACCAACTGAGCCACCCAGGTGCCTCCACAGCTCATTTTTTTTTATAGAAGAAAAATTTTGTTTTCTTTTTTTTTAATGTTTATTTATCTTGAGAGAGAGAGAGAGCACCTGCATGTGTACGGGAGAGCAAGGGCAAGGGCAGAGAGAGACAGGGACAGAGAGAATCCCAAATAGGCTCCATGCTGTCAGCGTAGAGCCCAATGTGGGGATCGATCTCAAGATCGCAAGTTCAGGACCTGAGCTGATATCAAGAGTTGGGCACTTAACCGACTGAGCCACCCAGGTGTCCCTACACACAGCTCATTAAACAGATTGATGAAACAGAGCCACCTAATCCCCAGTCCGCATTAAAGCAGAAAAAAATTGCCCAAAAGGTAAAAACTCATTTCATCATTTATTTTTCTCTTCCTCGTCCTTTCCCTTTAAATTCTGCACACATCTTCTGTCACAATGTTCTCCAGTCGTTCTCTAAGAAAGTTCCACTTCTCCCTCACACAAAGAGGAAAAAGTAACTTTTCACTTTATTTTAACTAAAATTCACATGTACTTTACAACTTATACAACATTGCTTGTATGAGTTTGTCCTCAAGATGGTTGTTGGCAAAGGTCAAAAACAATCAAACGCTAGCAATTTCCTATGGCTCAGTGTGGTGTATTTCATTGGGTCCTTACAACCACTGTGTGAAGAAGATATTATCAGTCCTGTTTGACTAATTAAGCTGAGGTTCAGAAAAGTTAAGAAACTGGCACAAAACACTCAGCAAATACATGTCCAATACTTATGGGCCCAAATCGTCTGATTCCAAATTATTTCTCCCCCATTAAAATGTGTTAAATGCAATACATAGCTCAGGGCTTTTAAGGTATCTTGTGCAGAATGTCCAGGTTCTAAACAATCTCTTTTCCCTTCACCCCCTGAGGAGAAGATTCAAGCTCAAGAGCCCCTAAGATTCCCTTTATTTACATTTTGGGAAGCAATTACAAGCACCAAGGAAAGACAAGCAGAAGGAATATAAAGGTTCCTATTGTGCTCTTGATTGGTTGGGGCTATCAATCCCGTCTTTACGGGTAGAATCAATACATGAAACTCCATGCTTTCCCTGACCATCTGCTTTCCCTCCAAAGTGTTTTCCTTTTCAAAAAATGGAGGATTTTCTAACTGATATAAAAAGAGGATGAATTCTTCAAAGAAAAAAAACCCGCATCGTCTAATTCACAGCCTGGATCAAGCCACTGTGGGTTTCACACAAAAGAAATTCTCACTGCTCTTGATCCACTCTTGCCACTGGTCCCAGAAGCACACCAGTAGCTTCCGAGCCAGCGTTTGTGGGCGGCCTCCCAAGAATTAAGACTCACAGGGAGCAACAAGCACATAAAACCTGAGCATTCAGGAATTAGAAAAAAAGTAGATTTGAATCAATCTGACACCCTCCTCAAACCACCTCCAAATTCTCAGCCTCTTTTCTATCATCTCTGCCGCCCAGACTGGAAATCACCAGAGAAAGGAACAGCTCAGATACATCTTGTTTATCCTAACAAAGGCACCCTTTACCAACCTGGCATTGCATGCATAACAATGTACTCCATTAAGAGATCCCTGTTCTGAAGAAATTTACAAAGTCACTTAACCTTTCACATCTGGAGCGCACATCTTGCAAATGCAATGTGAGAAAATGTTCCCCAGGAGATGGAAACATATTTATGATCCCCCACGTTATAGGTGAATAAAGCACAACAGGGAAGACCTAAATCTCTTTGTAAACTAAATTGGTAAAATATGTTCTATGGGGGGAGGGGGGAGGGGGTTGGAGAATAGTAGATACACATGTACTCGCAAAACCTTGAACTTTCCAGGGTTGTTAAAATGATAGACTCAAGATACAGAGAGAGCTGATGGGTCTGAAGAGGAACAGTGTGAGCACAATGAGTTTTATTTCCAATTTTCATTTTTAAAGGCATGCTTGGGTTGATTTTTTTCAGACCTGTCTAAACTTCTCTTTGCGCCTGGAGCCTGAGGGTGAGTACCAAAGGTTCATGGTTGGCTAACGTGACTCTCTCCGTGGAGGACATTGTCCTGTTTCTTATTTAAGGCCCTAGTAATTAATCTGAACTGTCTTCTTTCAGACATAGAAGAACCGGATTCTAAAATTCTCCCCTTTCCTTCCTGTCCCCTCCCCACCCCTTCAGGAGAAATGGGAAACATTTTTCCTGTCATCATAACCTTTTAGATTTTTGCATTGTATTTTCTGATGAATCTGTTGTTAAGTTTCAGGCATTTTGAGCTCTGAAGTATCTGAATGGCAGGAAGTGATTTACTAAGATTCATCCCCAGAGAACAAAGATTGGAACACAACAGTGATTTTGTTCATAATATGAAAAGAGATTTTCTACATATAAATCACATCAGCATATGTTTCTAGGTTCAATGTCCATAAGGTTCCAATTTAGACTAAAAAGAAAAAAAAATCACACTCAACAATCTCATATTGTAGCTTTGTTATGAACTAGTGAATTTTGGTCAACAAAACCATTCACCTCTAAGGAAAAAACCCAGGGCATTAAGTGGACTAAACCCAAACTATTCTCGGGGCAAATTGTTAAAATATTTTCGAAGGAAACTCTTGAAAAAAATAACATAAGAATTCTCCCATAAAATACCAATCTTAGATTCGTGCTAATTTGTAGTGAGTATGACATTTAATAGTACATTTCTAGTTAGTTGCTTTCCTGAAATCTCCCTCAGGCCAAACATCCACAGATAATGCATTCCTTGCTTTTCAGTCAACGAAGGGAGAAAAAAAAAAGAAAAAAAAACACCCCATCGAGCATCTAGACTTCTTCAAATAATCTCTGAAAAAAAATTTAAGCCACTCTGAAGTTCAGAGATCTCAACACACGTCAGGAGCCTAGTAAGTGTCAGCGACCAATAAGGTCCTATCTGCCCTTAAGGAATCCATAGCCTAAGGGGAGAAGTGGAATATGACCAGTGCTTAGCTCCGGGACCAAACACTCCACCAACAACTCCATTCATACTGTTCTCACTTTCAGAACATATGGATATGTTCATATCTCATACACAGAAGGAGAACTCCTAATAGCTGCTGTGTCCCCAGAAAGCATAGGAAGCTATCATAAGCACTTCATGAGCATTATGTTAAGCCTAGCCTCAACGATTCAAATGGATATTCTTCGTTCTATTTCACAGATAAGAAATCCTCAGTTTCACTTTATACGCTGTTGGTAGGAATGCAAACTGCCGCAACGGCTAGAGAGAAGAGTATGGAGTTTCCTCCAAACGTGAAAAATTGAACCACCATAGGATCCGGAAATCCTACTTCTGGGGGTTCATCCCAAAGACATGAAATCACTATCTTGAAACAAGATCTGCACCCCATGTTCATTGCAGTATTATACGTGCTAGCCGAGACTTGGAGACAACCTGTGACCATCCACGGATGAGTGGATAAAAAAGAAAGATGTGGCATATCCCACATGGAACCTTATTCAGTCATTAAAAGGAAGGAAATCTTGCCTTTTGCCACAACACGGATGGGCCTTGAGGGCATTGTGCTAAGTGGAATAAGTCAGAGAAAGACAAATACCGTTAGATCCTAATTCTATGTGGAATCTAAACCAGTCAAACTCATAGAAGCAGAGAGTAGAATGAGGGTTGCCAGGGGCTTGGAGGTGAGGGAAATGTTAAAAGCTATAGGGTGAATAAGTTGCAGGGATCTAATGTGCAGCCCAGTGGCTACAGTTAACAATACTGTATAATATACTTGAAAATTCCTAAGAAAGTAGGTTCTCCTCATTAAAAAATGATAATTGTGTGAGGTGATAGAGATAGACAGATAACTAACCTTATTGTGGCAGTGATTTTTGCAATATATATATATATGTGTGTGTGTGTGTGTGTGTGTGTGTGTGTGTATCAAATCATCACGTTGTACACCTAAACTTGTTATATGTCCATTAGATCTCACTAAAGCTGGGAGAAAAGTCTGTGTTGCAATACAAAAGCAGCCATAGATAATACGTGAATTAATGGGTGTTGCTGTGTTCCAATAAAACTTTATGGATACTGAAAAAAGAACTGGGCTTTAGACTGTGTAGATCTTTGCTGTCCAATGGGTATAAAGCTTCAGTTGCAAGATGAATAAGGTCTGCTGTATGACATTGTTCCTATAATTAACAATACTGGATTGTGCACTTTAAAATTTATTAAGAAGATACCTATCATGTTTAGTATTTTTGCCACAATAAAAAAATTTCTAAGAAAAAAGAGAGATCAGCAGTACCATGGGGGAAAAAAGTGATGGACATGGAACGCAGTATCCCAGTCTTAATGATGGTGGATGGAGAGAACAAAAAGCAAAAGACAACATCAATATACGAACGTCAATGGATTTCCTCTATGCCAGCCACGAGCAACCAGAATTGAAATTTTTTAAAATACCACTTACAATAGCACCCAAAATTGGAATATTTAGTTATAAATCCAGCAAAGTACATACAAATCTATGTCCAGGAAACTATGACACAGTGTAGAAAGAAAGCAAATAAAATATAAATAAATGGAGAGGAGGGTATTCTTTTCAAAAAAGTGGGGAAGGCATTTTAAATAAGCTGTCTAAAATCACACAGCCATTAGGCAGGAAAGCCAATACCTGAGGCTCCTCTGTCTCCATGTTCCTGCTGACCTAAGTTTTGTGCTAATGTCTCATTGTAGATTAAACCAAACTTTACCAGTCTTTTCGTTATACTTCTGCAAATTAATATTGTTGCAGCAAGGGAACCCCTTACTGCATCCTCACCATGGTTTGCTTTTGGAACATCATAATTCTAATTCAACCGTAGCACGAGTTATAATACATTGTACAGCCTCAAGACTCAAGACTCCATTTTCATGTGAGCACTAGATGTAGAGAACTTCTATACACTTTCAAGTGCCTTGTTACCTCCTTCTAGAGCACCTCCTTCATGAATCCCAAGAGAGCTGAAACCTCATAAAGCCATCTGTGCTCACATAAAACTACCCCTGCAGAGAACCATTGGCGTTGGCAGCAAAAGTTTAGACATAATCTGGTTACATGTCCAATGAGTTGAATTCAGCGTTCAGTTAAACTATTACTTCGCAGGTTGTGATGAAGCCAGGCTTCCCTCAGTGGAGGAAATGCTCAGTTCCACCCAAAGCCAAATGTTCAGACAAGATGATGCACATCACGTCAGCCTTTACCTCCAGTCACGGATAATGTGGGATTCCGTGATTAGGAGGCCTCATCTCCACTGCCAGGACCCCAGGTACTCATGATGTCTTGAAGACTTCCCTCCAACCAATCTCGACAGCTGCCAGCACGTAGATTCACCTCCTATCTTGACTGGTTTCTTGAGGAGCATTCACAGATGGGTCATCCGTTGCTTTTAAACGTTCTGAGTTTAAACGCAGAGAATAGCATGTTTTTTAAAAAATTACACATGCTGATTTTTTTTTGCCTTGCCCTAAAGGAGATAACATACATACCTGCAGCAGATTGCCCAAATATGTGCTCCCCACCTGTGCTTATTTTTAGGACAATATGTTCCTTTTTCATGTCTTGAATACAGCCAAGTTATTTTGACTACTGGAGATATTAGTAAATGACAGAAAAAGAATTTTGATGGGTTTCATCCCATAAAAGTTGTAAGTGAAACCTTTCCCTCCTATTAGGACAAAGAGTATTAATTCAACGTTTCAATTATTAGATATTGTTTTCCAGTATATTTTTTCTAAAGAAAAATATAGGTCTCATAACCCACACTCTCCTGTCCCTTTCTGCTAATATTAGAACTGTCAAAGGTTTTGTGTTTAATTTTATAATTGAGGCTTTGGTTGTGTGGGGGTGGGAGGATATAAGTTGAGTCTAGCTTAGAAGCTGGTTGGTCCATTGATGGAAACAGGGATTACAGGAGGAGATTCTGTGGAAAAGGAGAATCAGAAGCACGGGAGAAAGATCTAGACTGGAGTCATAGATTTGGGAGTTAATGTACAAAAGAGGTACGGAAGTGGGCTCTGGAATTTTTACCCCCTACACACACACACACACACACACACACCCCAAAGATCTATCCTTGCCTACATAGATGAAGCAAAGACCACATTCTGATCACTTGGCGTGAGCTTTGCCAAGCCTCACCCCATCAGCAGGCAACCTGATTGACAGTGATGTCTTGACAGGTGAGGACGACATCAAGACCCCAGAGCCTCAATACAGGGTCTGGGGCACCTGGGTGACTCAGACGATTAAACACCCAACTTGGGCTCAGGCCATGACCTTGCAGTTTGTGAGTTCAAGCCCAGCATCAGGCTCTCTGCTGTCAATGCAGGGCCCGCTTTGGATCTTCTGTCCCTCCCCGCCTCTGCCCTTCTCCCACTTGCGTACTCACTCTGTCATGCGCACTGGCTCTCTCTCTCTCTCCCTCTCTCTCTCAAAAAGAAATAAACATTAAAAAAAATACCAGGTATCAGGGTCATCAGAGAAAACAAACAATATGGTGGCCCTATGTGGACCAAACCTGGAAAAGCAGGAAACGGTGCCACATCGGGCCCAAGAAGCATGTGGAGTGTCTCCATATGGACCCCAGCACCACATAGGAAGAATTTGAGAATCTGGAGTTTCCAGAGTTTGTAGAGGCAGAGCCTCTATTGTGACTTATTTTCACCTTAATTTTCCCCCTAATCCAGTATGACCTCAGAAGTACAAGCTATACTGAAAAACAGGGTTACACAAAGAAAGAAGGAAAAGATAAACACATTTTAGAACTCCCACCATCTCCCCATGGATGAACAAGTGTCTCTACTCAATCACCCCTCATAATGCAGAAGTTTCTGATTTTTTTCCCCCTAGGAAAATATAAAAAGTTACATCATGGCCCCCTTTTTCGTCCCCTGGCACTGTTCTTCTCGTAACATCTCTGTCCTCATGTGGGCCTCTTGTGAAACGAGAAGAAGCTGCTTGGACCGTGCTGTTATTCACACTGAGGAGAGAAGCAAATTTTCCTGGAATTTTCCAAGACACAATAGAAGGCACTGTTCTTTCAGCTAATTGGGGGAACCTGGATGGTGCCCAGGTTTGAATCACACAGACGTAATTATTCCTTTCCCTTCGCAGATAACTTTAGAAAAGCATTCCCTTACATTCGTGAACTTTTCCCTCTGCAGCATGAGAAATGCAGGAATGCAGCCCAGCCTGCCTTGCCTAGAGAGATCTGTTCTCCAAAATTGTTGAGTGCATTTATTTAAGCCCCTTTCAAAAAAAAAAAAAAAAGTTGAAAGTTTAGCTCAAGGTTGGCTTTTGGGGAATGCAGGGATGGGATTTTATCAGATTGATGGGAAAGTAATGTGAATGTCTGCCAGAGAATCATACTGCTCTCTTTTTCTTTTAACAACAACAACAACAACAAAAAAAGCTTAAACTCATGCTGATTTGGCAGCAGGAGCCCTGCCCGTGTGACAAATTAGTCAAGATGAAATGCAGTGGTTTGGCATTCCTGGAAATTTAATTCTCAGGTTTTGAAAAATGTGGGGAAAACAAGAAATCTTATTGTTAAAAGAGAGTCAGCACGGTGGCACTAACCCACTTGTAAGAAAAGCTCGTTTGCAAACAGGAAGGGACGTTTTGAAACGTCTTGGAATGGAAAGGTTGCATATAAAACAGCTATTGAAAATAGCTATGTAGAGATCATGTAAAAAACACTGAGAGAAAGAAACACAGAGGTAAAGGCCTAACAGGCAAGAAAGTGGAATCTATGTCCAAGGAGCTGAAAGTCCTATATGGTTTTTAGCCTTTGCTTCGTTTTACCCAAATGTCAGGAGGAGGGGCCCCAGGTGCCTCTGGCTGAGATTTCAAACAGAATCCAGATGCCAAACCAGAGTTAAAAACCTAAAGATAAAAACCTGAGGCAAGAAAGAGTCAGAAAAGAGAGAGCCAGGTCAAGAACACAACAGGTAAGATCCAGGTCACCAAGTCAAGATCAGGTGTGCTCAGAGTCAGAGGGAAGGGACCGAAAATTGCCAAGTTCAAGCTCACTTACTAAAGGAGGGCAAGGCCAAAGAGGCCAAGGAGTGCCTTAGCACTGGGCTTTTCAGATTCTTCCAAGGAAACTAGTGCCAGAGTAAATTCATATTCTTAGAGATACTGGAGGCATGACTGGAAACAGATGGGCATGGCGACGGCATTTGTAAATATCATGTATCTTAAAAATCAATGAAAAATGTGCAGTTGTCTCATAGAGTAGCTTTATTCTTTTCAATATAAGCTGATATAAGATGAACGGCTCACCATGGAGTAAAATAGACTGCTCAGAAAGACACATCATGTGCAAAAACACAGGAGAAACCACACCCTTGTGCAGCTGGGAGAACAGAAGCTGTGTTTGAGAAGCAGAGGGCTCAACCATTGTCCTTGGCTGCACTTTCACATAATTACCCTCCCTAGGATTCAGGAGTAAGCCCTGCTTCACCCCACAGCCATCAAGATAGCCAGGGACCACACACTCAAGTGGCAAAGGGGGTCAAGTAACAAACGCAATTGCCTGAGCTACTTGTCCCAAGGCCAAGGAGAATGTCTGTCAATTACAAAATCTTTTCAAAACCTCATGGAAGCCAAACAAAGGAAGATGTGGCCCCATATGCAGCCCGAGGGCCACAGTGTACCAACCTCTAGCGGTCCACTGCTCTGCCCCAGAATAAGACCTTAACTAATATCTGAGTGAAGAAGGACATCGAATATAAGAGCTGCATGGCAGATCTCTTACAAGAAAAGAAACCATGTCCAAGAAAGAGGAAAACTAAACAAATAAAAATTATGGCTCACATGCTAGCATATCAAGACTATGTTTTTCAGACTCTTGATTAAAAAAAAATTTCTAATGTTTATTTATTTTTGAAGGAGAAAGAGACAGAGCATGAGTGGGGAGGGGCAGAGAGAGAGGGAGACACCGAATCTGAAGCAGGCTCCAGGCTCTGACCTACCAACACAGAGCCTGACACAGGGCTTGAACTCATGAACTGTGAGATCATGACCTGAACCGAAGTTGGATGCTTAACCAACTGAGCCACCCAGGCGCCCTGGGAGACTTTTCATTTCAACAAAGGACAAAAGTAGACTGGATGTGGAATGGACTTTTTGTGTGAGTTACCCAGAAGGCAGTAACCTAGACAAAGGTCAATAAACAAAAACTTTATTGGGGCGGGGTGGGGGGTGCGGAGAGGGAATGGAGAGTTATTGTTCAATGGGTATAGGGTTTCAGTTAAACAAAGTGAAGCATTCTGGAGACAGATGATGGTGATGGTTGCATAATATGATTGCACTTAATACCACTAGACTATACATTGAAAAGTGTTTTAACCACAATGAGATACCACCTCACACCAGTCAGAATGGCTAACGTTAACAACTCAGGCAACAACAGATGTTGGTGAGGATGCGGAGAGAGAGGATCTCTTTTGCTTTGCTGGTGGGAATGCAAACTGGTGCAGCCACTCTGGAAAACAGTATGGAGGTTCCTCAAAAAACTAAAAATAGAACTACCCTAGGACGCAGCAATGGCACTACTAGGCATTTATCCACGAGATACAGGTGTGCTGTTTCGAAGGGACGCATGCACCCCCATGTTTATAGCAGCACTATCAACAATAGCCAAAGTATGGAAAGAGCCCAAATGTCCATCGATGGATGAATGGATAAAGAAGATGTGGTATATATATACAATGGAGTATTACTCTGCAATCAAATAGAATGAAATCTTGCCATTTGCAACTACGTGGATGGAACTGGAGGGTATTATGCTAAGTGAAATTAGAGAAAGACAAATATATAACTTCACTCACATGAGGACTTTAAGATACAAAACAGTTGAACATAAGGGAAGGGAAGCAAAAATAATATAAAAACGGAGGGGAACAAAACATAAAAGACTCTTAAATATGGAGAACAGAGGATTGCTGAAGGGATTGTGGGAGGGGGGATGGACTAAATGGGTAAGGGGCATTAAGGGATCTACTCCTGAAATCATTGTTGCACTAGATGCTAACTAACTTGGATGCAAATTAAAAAATAAATAAATTAGGGGCGCCTGGGTGGCTCAGTCGGTTAAGCGTCCCACTTCAGCTCAGGTCATGATCTTGCAGTTTGTGAGTTTGAGCCCTGTGTCAGGCTCTGTGCTGACAGCTCAGAGCCTGGAGCCTGCTTTGGATTCTGTGTCTTCTTCTGTCTCTGCCCGTCCCCCACTCACACTCTGTCTCTCTTTCCTTGAAAAGAAAATAAACATTAAAACAAAATTTAAAAAATTAATTACTTTAAAAAATAAATAATAAAAAATAAAAATAAATGTTTTAAAATGTGATAGATACATGCGCACAATGGAATATTATTTAGCCCTTGAAAAGGATATCCTGCCATTTGTGACAATATGGATGGATATTGAAGGCATATGCTAAGTGAAATAAGTCAGACAGAAAAAGACAAGGGGCAACTGGGTGGTTCAATCAGTTAAGCCTCCAACTCTTGATTCCAACTCAGGTCATGATCTCATGGTTATGGGATCAAGCCTGACATCAGGCTCCACACTCAGTGTGAAGCTGCCTTGAGATTCTCTCTCTCCCTCTGCCCCTCTCCCCCGCTTTTTGTCTCTCTCTCTCTCTTAAAAAAAAAAGGAGGAAAAAAAGACAAATTCCATATGATCTCACCTATATGTGGAATCTAAAAAAAAACAAAAACTCAGAGACACAGAGAAAAGACACAAACTTCCAGTTATAAAACAAGTAAGTCCTGGAGATATAATGTATAGCATGATGCCTACAGTTAATAATACTGTATTACATATTTGAGAGTTGCTTAAGAAAAGGAATCTTAAGAGTTCTCATCACACACAAAAAATTGTAACCATGTGTGGTGATGGATATTGACTAGACTCGCTGTGGTGATCATTTCACAATATCCACAAATGTTAAACTTTAGGTAGTACACCTGAAACTGATAGACTGTTATATGTCTATTGTATCTCAATTAAAAAATGGTCAGGATGGTAAATTTTATGTTACATGTATTTTGCCACAATTAAAAACAAAAACACCTTATTAGGGAGCGCAATCCTAGGGAACAGGAGTGAGGGAAAGGGGGGAGCAAAATCAGAGGGGAGAGAGATCCAGAACAAAGAGGCCTTGAGGACCTGGCCACCGATTGCAGGGGACTGGCTGCTGGATCCTGCAGTATTGTCCCGTGAATTTTATGGAATGCGACTCCCGACCGTCCATTAGGGAGAAAGGGAAAGGCAATTCTCTCCAGGCTCCACCCTGCATTAGACACAGGTTTACCCGCACGGGTATCTGTCCAGCAGGTCTGGGGTCTGCACCAGGGGAGCCCAGAGGTTTCATTGCCAGACGTGAGGCACATGCGTGTAAGTGTTCAGAGCCCTGCAGAATCAATTACAATGGTGGCTTGAGTAAGAGACAGAGGAGGCCTTGGGAACCTGAAAGGGTGTCTGATACACAAATAAACTGTAAAACCAAAGGGAGGCAAAAATATTGTAAGTAACGTTCTAATGCACTAAGTAACAGTCCAACTTTGAGCTGTCCCACTTCTGACCGTTTGCCGGCCGTCTTTTATCATAGCTACATACCACCTCCATAATTATGTGAAAATTGCTTTAAATTAACTCCTTCTCTTTATTTAAATTTTTGGCAGCTTATTAACGTATAATCTACATATAGCAAAATTCACTCTTTTAAGGTGTGCGATTCAGAAAAGTTTTGATAAACAGACTTGTGTAAACGCCACCACAATCAAGATAAACATTTCTATCATCCAAAAAATTTTTCCTCGTGCCTCTTTGTAGTCCGTGTCCTCCGCCCACCCCCCCGCCCCAGCAGTCATAGATGTGATTTCCAGCCCTATAAATCTGCCTCTTCCAGACTGTCTTTAAAAAACAACAACAAAAAAAATCATATAGTATGTGATCTCTTTACTTTGTTTTTTTAAAAAGGAACCTTGGGGAACCTGGGTGGCTCAGTTGGTCAAGTGTCCAATGGCTCAGGTCATGATCTCACACTTCCTGAGTTCGAGCCCGGTATCGGTATCCATGCTGACAGCACAGAGCTTGCTTCAGATCCTCTGTCCCCTCTCTCTGTCCCTACCCTGCTCCCATGCACTCTCTATCTCCCTCTTAAAAATAAATAAACATTAAAAAAAACAAACAAACCTTACTCTCACTATTTTAAAGCATGCATGTGATATGCTAGTCATATTGTAATACCTATTAAAGAACATATAAAAATATAAAAATTAAAACATGCCGCCTAAACCATAAACACCACGTGGATGTGGCTGGGCTGGGCTGGGCTGGGCTGGGAGTGAACATAAACTAACATGGGACAAGCAGGGGGTGGAGGAAGCATAGGTCATCCCCCAGCTGCTGGTGACCAAGGTGGAACGCAGACTGCCATGCAGACAAAGCGTATTTGAGCAGGTGAGTGGACACCGGGAAAAAAGAACCCATGAAGAATTGACCCCTGGAATTCCGCACAAGTGTTCCTTGATTCGGACTGGGGGTTTTATGGGCCGTTTACGGTCTCTGTGTGGACACTGGCCAGAATAAGGGAGGACTCTGAAAGCAGAGCTTCTGGAACTCTAGGCTGATGTCCAAGAGAAGGACTCAAACTCAGAGAATACAAACTAAACTTCTTTACATTGATGGTTTTTCACTTTTTTTCTTCCTAGCCCCACCACTTGGTTCTCCTTATCCTTCATCCATGGGTAATTGCAAGAGATAGAAAACCTAATTGCCGAAACAACGTAATCAAGGGCCATGATGAAGGGTGATTTCTTCCTTGTGCTCCAAAGACCGAAACATCCACTCTTGCAACCGTGTTCATCTGATTGTCTTCTGGACCCTCAGGTTCCATCCATCTTCCTCAGGGAGGTCGAGAAAATGAGCAGAAACCTGAGCAGGAGGTAGGCAGAGGGGACTTCTGATTGGACCACTTCCAAATATCACTTCCAAATTCCCATTTCAAGAGCAAATTAAGGGCCGCCTGGGTGGCTCAGTAGGTTAAGCATCCAACTCTTGACTTTAGCTCGGGTCATGATCTCAGGGTCATGGGATTGAGCCCCACGTCAGGCTTTGTGCTGAGCACAGAGCCCACTGGGGATTCTCACTCTCCTGTCTCTCTCTGCACCCAGCTCATGCACTCTAGCTCTCTCTCACGCTCTCAAAATAAATAAAGATTCAAAAAGAGAGAGAGAGAGAGAGAGAGCAAATTTAGACCAGGCGGGAACAACTTGAAGGCAGCTGTAAGATGCCAGTTTGAAGCTAGCACGCCCCCTAATCTCCCCTTCTAGAGCAGCAGTATAACACCTTGAGCTCTCTGAATTGCCATAACCCATAAGAAAAATGACCTGCCGCTCTTTCTTGAAAAGCAAAATGCGCTCTACCCTCTAACTTGCACCCCTATGCGGAATAAGTGGTTGTCCATGAAGAGATATGTGCTGGCATTTTGACCACAGGTTATCTGGAGTGGTTCAAGTACTCGGGAAGGAGAAGCTAAGCAAAGACAGCAAAGACAGGACACATTGTGTTTGCGTCTATAGACATAAATTGCTTTTTCTTCTCAAACTACTACAATAAGTAAATACCTAAATTCATTCTTCAGCTAACATCCTCAAGGCAAAATGAGCATCAGTAGATTTTTTTTGGTACAATGGACCTTTGTGAAAGGTTTAATAAGCTTCCTGATGAGTCACTTACATCAGCTATTACATTTTTAAATCATTATCAATTTCACAGCAACAACTGTTTTGTGACTTATGTAATTGTCCAGTGTCCCTAACACATTTGAAATAACTAAGTCCTATAGTCTATATGTGTGTAGGAAAGTAAGGTTTATCAGCACTAGGAAAACTTTTTGCCTTTTCCCTCGTATGTGTCATGAGTGTGGGGACAAAGCTGAAATGTACCTGTTTTTCAGATTCTCCTCAGCCTTGGAAATCCAGTTGGCAAGAACTTTGCTATTGAGTGGTCAACTTTCAATCTTAAAGGCAAATCCACATTTCTGATCTCATTTTTGCCCTCAGACAAAAAGCAAGTATGCATTTCTTATAGGATGCTTACCAATTAGTTGGAAAAAGTGCGATATCTAAATAATATAAAATATTACATAGCGTTATTTTCTGAAATAAATTTGGATCTACATCTAGCATCCCTGAGGGACACATACATTGTATAAAGTGAAAAAGAAATTGCATTCACTCTGTTAGCCATTTTCAAATACACCATTTGCCAACGTTAACTGTAGATATCATGCTGCACATTACATCCCAAGTATTTATTTATCTTACACCTGAAGTGTGTACCTTTTGACCACCTTTGTCCAAATCCCCACTCCCAACCCCCCACCTCTGGTAACAACAATTGATGTCTTTTTCCGTAAGTTTGATTTGGGTTTGTTTTGTTCCCCCCAAGATTCCACGTGTAAGTAAGATCATATTATATTTGTCTTTCTCTGTCTGACTTATCTCATTTATTTCGCTTCATAATTTCCTCAAGGTCCTTCTGCTTTGTTGCACAGAATTTTTTTTTCTTTTTAAGGCTAAATAATATTCCATTATATGTATCCCATCTTCCTTACCCAGTCATCTGTCAATGGACACAACATCTGTTGTTTCCATGTGTTGGCTATTGTCAATAAAGCTGCAATAAACACCTATGGTTAATTCTTTCTACCTTGAACTCTTCTTCCAGGAATATTTTTGATAAGTTAAATTAACCTAATGTAACTAGCAGCTCCAGTTTTATAAAAGGCATCTATTTGTATTCAGGAATAAGCTAGCATTAAACAATGCTATGTAAATCAGGAGATCTAAATAGTATGCAATCAGAGTTTACATATTTCTAGTGTGAAATAGAGGACTTGAAAAATCAATACAGGACCATAGGACTTGCCTTTAGTAAGCCCATCCACAACTTGCCAATGCCTTTAGACAAATCCTTATGGCCAGGTACTAAGCTGGTGAGATTCATCAAGCAAAATCACTCCCCAAAGTTCAGGTAAATATGTATGAAGATATATCAATGTGCCCACTAACGAAGGCATCAACATTTTGATAGGACTGTAGAGTAAGGTGACTGATACCTTAAGTACTCTAGCTCAAAATGCTCTTTGGAAGACTGAACTTGAAAACTGAAATAAGATAACAGAAGAACAAGAGAGAATAAGACATCTCACAACTTTCAGCACCCTACAGTTTATACACCCCCTTCGCATTTAGGCAGGTTCCAGGTTCAAGCATAGTCCCAACAGCATGTTGGGCCAGCCCAAATTGTCCCACTGGTCCAAGGCCTCCCTACTTTGTGATGCTTCCATCACCCCCTCAGAATTGCCTGGATTTGTCATTCGGGAGCACCACACGTCAACACCCAGTCGCAGTAAGGCAACTTCTCATACCCCCTAAAAGAGCTCACATTCAATCAGACATCCCCAATCATTGGGTTTCATCTTGCCCTAATTCTACCTCAAGACCAGGCCCCGTAAAGCATCCAATCCCTAACAACTCAGGGCCTGCCTCAGGGGATCCAAGGAACATCCCACAGCCCTGCCAACCTCTGTTCTGTGTAGACTGACATTAGTTCCCTAAAATATGCACGCTGAGGAGCACCCTGAGCCCCCAGAGCTGGGTTCTAGAAACCAGAGGAAGAGCTAACACATCACCCAACGCATAAACGTTAGAAAAGGTGGCTTGGGATAAACACAGTGGTCTGTCTTAGGCTCCATGTGTTCATTCAAATGAGCTCTTCCATCAGATAAGCAAGTCCTACATTTTTGTTGTTGTTGTCTTTAAAGCCTGCATTCTTAACTTACTTTACCACCCTAGCACCACAAGCTGGAAAGTGGTTGCTCATCTAGTAAGGAGACACTGACTTGGATGTTTGCTTCAACTTTCCACGGACAGCAAATGGGTTGAGCTGTTTCTACACTAGGAAGGGTGTAATGTTGGCTTTGGCTGCCTGCCCCATACTTTGTGCCCTTCCCCAAGAAAATGGGTGATTATTCACCACTGACGAACAAATTCGGGCATAGATAAAATCCTTGCCCACGTGTGGCTCATACTTTCCTCTGCCAATGGGAGCTGTCAAAAACAAATTAAGTGATTACACGGCATTCCTGCAGCTGTGTGTATCCTTCATTACATTATGTGGCTGCGGCTAAGGGATGGCTGTCTCCTGCCTCGTTTTAAAAATAGTTGTAATGGAAGGTAGACTGTCAGGGCATGTCCCACTATTGCCAGAAAAAACAAAAAGTAAATGAAAATGACGTTGATGGTATGGCACAGCCCTGTGTGTGTGTGTGTGTGTGTGTGTCTGTGTGTGTGTGTATACAGTACCCCACTCTGCTATGAATTATGCACTTTACCTGTTTTTATTAATTAATAAAAAAGAAGCTATAAAAAATAGAAACAGATTGTCAATTTTCAAATGACTCAATAAATAAAATATCCTTAGTACAAACAGTAGGATTCACTGATCATGGTCTATCATTTCTTTGAAAAATTAGAAATCTCCATCCATTGAAAAACATTATACAAATAGATATCAAGTATTTATCCAAGATCATAACATCTTTAAGACCTAATGATCCTGCAAGGTGAGTGTTCAGTTACTTATGGTTTGATATATGTATGAAAGGAAAGAATAAAAAGGAAAAAGGAAATTAAAAAATGGTTGATCATTCTAGAATGCTTGCTTAAAAATTCTACATTAGCCTTTGGACACTGATAGTCTCAAAAACCTTAATTTCAGAGACACCGGGGTGGCTCAGTCGGTTAAGCATCCGATACTTGATTTAGGCTCAGGTCATGATCCCACGGTTTGTGAGTTTGAGCCCCATATTGGGCTCTGCATTGACAGTGCAGATTCTCTCTCTCCCTCTCTCTCTCTGCCCCTCCCTACTTGTGCACTGTCCCTGTCTCTCTCTCTCTCTTTCTTAAAATAAATAAATAAACTTAAAAAAAAACCTTCATTTCAGCATTCCTAGTAAGGATGAGGGAAGAAAAGTTATTATTTCAAAGTTTGTGCCTGTTTTCTTAGGGAATGTCCTCCAACTTGAGAAGGCTAATTTTCAACAAACTGAATTTTCATAACCGTAAGAATACATATGTTTAATGGAAATACCAGGCAAAGGGCATCTGGATAAAAGAGAAGTTGTTATATACATATACACATATATATGTATATGTATATGTATATGTATATGTATATGTGTAAATGAATTATATTAACATCATATTAAATTTTTAAGATAATACAGCTTATTTAGAAACATATACTCAGAATGTCAGAGCTTCAAGTGAAAGCAACAAAAAAGGCCAAAGACTTAAGGACAGCAAAGAAATACAAAGACAACCCAAGAAATGGGCCAGAACCAAATGAGTGCCCAGAAAAATCTCCAAGGCAAATAGGACTTTCAAGAACATGAATTTCTACGTTGTCCTGGAGGAATTACCTGCTCATTATAAACATTTAGAATTATAAGAAAATGTGGCAAAAACAACAATAAAATTAACACATAACCATGCCAGAAAAAAAATAGAAGATCCCTATATGCAAGGTAAACAGGGAAATCAAAGCCAGAGCAGAGAGGTGACCCAACAGCAGTTCCGAGCTCAATCACAGACCCTAGAGATTCAGAGCTAAGTTCAAATGACTCTTTTTAGTTTTGTTTTGTTTTAAGATCTTTTCATTTTAAGTAACCTCTACACCCAACATAGGGCCTGAACTTACAACCCTGAGATCAAGAGTCGCACACTCCACTGACTGAGCTAGCCAGGTGACCCATCTAATGCCTCTTTAAGGACAGGAGAGAGAATATTTTCAGGGTGGGAGTGGGGTGGGGGAGAGATGTGGTTGGATACCGCCCTGTGAATCACGGAGCCTTGAAGTATTACTTCCCCCACGAAAACACTGAAATAACTCCTCGGAAGGACTATTGGCCTCTCCAGGGCCATGGGTTAAAAATAAATCACCTATGAGAAATCACAATGCCAGGTATCCGTTATACATAAGGATAGGGTTTAAATGTGTAACACCCACATCATTAAGGCACCACAAACCCTGAAGTTGATATCAAAATGGTTCTAAAAGACACTTAGCATCCTAGAAAATGTGAATCCACTCCCTGGGGATCCTTTAAAAACAGGTGCTTAAGAAATTCTCATGGTGGAAGAGGAGTGCCTGGGTGGTTCAGTTGGTTAAGCATCAGACTCTTGATATCCGCTCAGGTCTTGATATCCCAGTTGCAATGTTGTAGATGTGATCTCACAATAGTGAGATGGAGCCACATTGCTCTGCAAAGAGCATGGGGCCTGCTTAGGATTCTCTCTCTCTGTCTCTGCCTCTTTCCCCGACTCACATGCAAGTGCATGCTCTCTCTCTCTCTCTCTCTCTCTCAAAATAAATAAATAAATAAACATTAAAAAAAGAAGAAAAAGAAGAGAAACTCTCAAGGGAGAAGAGTCACCAGAGCTGACAATCATTTGTTTTAATTCCCTCCTTTTTTAATTTATTTTTTATTCTTATTATGGAGAGAGAGACCGTGAACAAGCAGGGGAGAGGGGCAGAGGGAGAGAGAATCTTAAGCAGACTCCACACTCAGTGTGAGCCCTTCTCGGGGTTCAATCCTACAACCCTGGGATCATAACCTGAGCTAAAGTCAGGAGTCCGATGCTCAACTGACTGAGCCACCCAGATCCCCCTGAAAATCATTTTCAATGCAATGAGAAATCAAGACAGCATGAGGGAGATTCAGAAAATGCAATCAACAGGAAAATTAGCACCCCCCAAATAGGGAATAGATACAGTGTGAAAGAGACCACAAACAAGTTTATTTAAAATTCATAAAGAGATAACTAAGGAACAAAAACCATAAGGTAAAGACAAGAGATCATGAAAAAGAACAAGCCAATTTGGAAAGAAGCCAGTGAGAACTCCTAGAAAAGGACAAAGTCATGGAAGTTAAAAGCAAATGAAAATACCCTCATTCAGACGTGTTATAGAAAAACTTGAAAACTTCAATGACAAAGGAATGAGAAACTAAAGGCAAATTATCCATAAATAAATGGCAGTTAGACTGACAGCTGACTTCTCATCATCCCATCTAATGATTCCAGAGGGCAGTGAAATATCTTTAAGCAACAGGGGGAAATACCCATTGGTGTAGAGTGTATATACAGCTAAATTATACAGCAGTGATGGCAAAATGAAAACATTTTTAGATAAACTGATTGAAAACATTTACTACCCACAATCCCTCCCTGAAATGACTCTTAGGGTGAACCATGTGAACTATTTCCTATCTGGCCATTTTTGACCCACAAAAAAAAAAAATTCATATGATTCAAAATAAAACTAAAAGATGTATGTGCTTCAGGAAGAAGAAAAGTGATATAAGTTATAAGATGTAAGGAGCAATGATAAGCAATTACTTATAAATCTCAATAAACCTTGACTAGTAAATAAGAATACTATTTTATTTATTTATTTAATTTCTTTTTACATTTTATTTATTTTTGATAGACAGAGAGAGACAGAGCACAAGTGGGGGAGGGGCAGAGAGAGACGGAGACACGGAATCCGAACCAGGCTCCAGGCTCCTAGCTGTCAGCACAGAGCCCGTCGTGGGGCTCGAACTCACAAACCGAGAAATCATGACCTGAGCCGAAGTTGGATGCTTAACTGACTGAGCCACCCAGGTGCCCCAAGAATACTATTTTAAGAACAATAAAATAACCAGTGGATTTTTGGAATAGGAGGAAAGAGCTAATATATATCTGGGGGTATGAGGATAGAGATATTAATTAATATGAAATCATAGTAAGTCATGAGTCAATGTTAAAATTTTAAGGTTGACAACTAAAAGACCAGAAATAAAATGCAAAACTTCCAAATCGTTGGTTGGACTGGGGGATGGGAATAAAGAAAACTCAGTCTTTCCAAGAGAAGTTAGGAAAGAAGAAAGCAAAAGGCATGATCAATAGAAACGTCCGGTAAGATGATAAAGTAAGCCCAGTGATGGAGCATCTGGGTGGCTTAGCCAGTTAAGCATCAGACTTTTAATTTTTGCTCACGTGATGATCTCACTGTCGTGGGGCATGAAATCCAGCCCTGAGTCAGGCTCCCTCCACACTGAGCGTGGAGGCTGCTTAGGATTCTCTCTCTCTCTCTGTGTTCTCCCCCCAACCCGCATTCTCTTTCCCACACACAAAATAAATAAACATTAAAAAACAACAACAACAGGGGCGCCTGGGTGGCTCAGTCGGTTAAGTGTCCGACTGCGGCTCAGGTCATGATCTCACGGTCCGTGGGTTCGAGCCCCACGTCGGGCTCTGTGCTGACAGCTCAGAGCCCAGAGCCTGTTTCAGATTCTGTGTCTCCCTCTCTCTCTGCCCCTCCCCTATTCACGCTCTGTCTCTCTCTGTCTCAAAAATAAATAAATGTTAAAACAACAACAACAACAACAAACTGATCATCTAAGTGGCTAAAAAAGGCAACAAATGTGCCTGTTTAAGGGCAGATTCTCAGAATTTCAAAGGACAGATACAAAAAATCCAACTATCTGCTGTTTTCTGTAAAATGAATCTATAGTGGTTCAAACCGGTCAAAAGTAAACTAATGACAAGAATGAAAGAGTATGTACCAGGCAAATACTAAGAAAGAGGGGAAGGGAGGGGGAAAAGAGATGGAAGGGGAGAATTGGAGGGGAAGGAAGGGGAAGAGGAGAAGGGGGGGGGAAGAGAAGGAAAGAGGAAGAAGATGAAAGGGAAAGATGAGGGTTAGGGAAGCCCGGGAAGAAGCCAGTATAGCAATATCAGACAAAGAGACTTTAAGACCAAAACAATTTTTTTAAATCATTATTAACAGTTTAAGATGGTCATTAATTACTGATAAAAGGAACAATACACCAGGAAAGTATACTTGCTTTAAATCTGTATGCACTTAAGCCTGGAGCCACAAAGTACATTAAATAAATAGTTTTGAGGACATGTTAACTGAAATACAGACCACATTTGATTTCTTTGGTGTTTACTAGAATATTTTCCACCATTAGTTAGTTTCTATTAACTTGATCATCGAAAAAAAATTTTGGTAACTATTGTGTCCCAGACTAGAAATTATTGTTGGAGGAAAAAAGTCTCTATCTCCTTGGAGCTTAAATTATACTCCTGTGGGTAGAATACATCGATTTCAAAATAAATCTTGAAAGCACATGGCTTGTATGTAAGAAATTACACTAAAATCCAAAATAATATGCAGGATTCGAATTACGTATTCAGTCATATTGCCCAATGCCCTAAATGGTTCTCTGATAATAAATTAGATGGTTAAGAGATTTGCTCATGTTTTGAGGGCTCCCCTTTGTTCAGTGGGCTCCATGCATTTTTTTTCACATGTTTGTTTCTCATTTTTATTGAACATGATTATCGAGCTGACGCTCCACGGGATGAAATAACAAATGACAGTAAGGATTATTTCATTTTAAATGTACGAAGTCTTAGTGAGATGTTACTGCCAAAGTGCACATGTGGCCAATTAATAATGGTTATGAAAATAATAATTTCATAATTATTGGCTGGTTCCATGAAAAATGTAACTGAAAATTCAGCACAGTTCCATGATTTAGGAAGTATAAATAGCAGCCCAGCAATTTACTCACTTTTTTCATCATTTGCTTTATTCTTCTAATGTAAACAGCATAGATTCACTGACAGTTCTCAGCGTCTCCATTGAGTCATATATTAAAATGACATAAGGGTACAAATGCTTCAATCTTCATGAGACATCTCTCTTTTCATTAACTGCCAAAGTATACACACAATATTCCAGAAGAACAAATTATGACAAAACTTTTTAGATATAGTCAAAACATAGTTGGAACCAGCTAGCCAAAGAAATGTAGTCAAGTGGCAAGTGATATTTAATTCGCATCCTGACATATTTACATAAACCATTAAGTATCGATGATGATAAGACCGCACTTACAATTTTTGATATCAATTTCTGCTAGAAATTCCGTGCACGGGTTAAGCCAATATAAACACAATTCTAACAATTAGAATGAAAGAAGTCCTGAGAATGCATCTGGTCCCTCCAAAAAGTCAACGTGATACAAAAAGGTTTCCATATGTTTAAACAGCTTACCGCTCACAGAAATTAAAGTTTCAAATTAACCTGATATTTTGGAGCACGATTTTGGGGTATGGATGTCCGGACTAGGATAGCTGAACTAATGGTCATTTCTAAAAGTTTATGGCTTTCTCATCATTGGAGAGAGTCAAGTAACTATGAGGTATACCCACGAATCCTATGTCCCCAGAAAGTTCGGCATTTGATTGGAAAAGGCTGTCCTGGGGTTTAATTTTCTGATGATCATGGCCTTGAAATGGTTCCCGTTGTTTTGCTCATTTTATCCAGCCAAATTCACCCAGAATCTCCATGCGTGTGTTACTTAACTTGCCAACCACTCGGGGGGGTGGGGGGGTGGGGAACGGCCAAACCTGACATTACCTGGTGTTTGCTGTGCATTCCTAGAGTTGAGCTGCCAGTGTCTTGTGGGAGAGACAGGCAGGAGAGCCCAGGGCCTGCCAGTGGAGAGAATGTGCCAGAAGATCCCTGCGTAAAGCCCCACAGGACAGCCCCGAGAGAGTGTAAGAGAACCAGATTCTACATAGTTCGAGGACCTCAGATAAACCTGCCTACCCCACCCCGTCCTCCATGCTCGGGAGAAGAGAGAGAAGAAATCTCCCCTGAGGGTTCCTACCCACTCGGTGGCCCTCTCCAGGGTTTGCGGGACCAATTCCTAGTGCTTATAGTCCAAAGGCTCACAACAGTGGAGAAGTTAGTTTAAAGTAGTCGTCAGAAGGAATCATTACAGAAAACAAAGAAGACATATTTAAAGAGGTAATGGGTGAGATTTTTCAGAATTGCTGGAAGATACCAGTCCTCAGATCATGACATTTAATGAAACCCCAACAAAAATATACCAGATACATCACAGTGAACATCACAGATGAAAAGAATTTTTAAAAACGGCCAGAGAGAGAAGATGGCAATGACTGACAGCTGACATCTTGACATCCATCCACTGGAGGCCCAGAAACAGTGTACTGAGAGACAGAAAATAACCAGCAACCTGGAATTATTTTCAAGCAATGGTAGAATGCAGGTGGTGAGCATATGGGTGTTGACCAGAAAATTCTTTCAGCTTTGGGAGAAGTGTGCTTGACTCTACTCAACGCCACCTTCCTTATTCTTTTCCTCTGGCATACAAACCCAAGGATGAATACTGAAGGCACTCCTGGGACCCGAGGTCAGAGCTGGGCTGCACAGGACCCCGACCTTCTGTCCCGCCTGGGGACAGCAAGTAGAGCAGGGACATCTGTCCAGCAAGAGGCACCACCAAGAGAAGCAGTAGTGAAGGGGGCAGGTGCTGACTCTGCGGCACCTTGGCAGAGTGGCTAGGGCCTCCCGGGGCCAGCCGGTGGCCACCGAGAAGCCCCCAGGGAAACCCTCCCCCCCCCCCAACCAGACCCCCAGCAGGCACTGCCCAGATCAGATCAGGTTGTTTGGAAAAATTTCTTGCAATTGTGTGGTTTAAAGA
The DNA here is from genome assembly GCF_027475565.1 of Acinonyx jubatus. NCBI lineage: Eukaryota > Metazoa > Chordata > Mammalia > Carnivora > Felidae > Acinonyx > Acinonyx jubatus. Next base: position 66,339,872 of record NC_069391.1, read on the forward strand.
AACTCCCAGGGTCATGTGACTGCAGATGTTCCCAGGGCTGGGTGAATGCAGTGTTTAATAAAGTAGATGGGGGCGCCTGGGTGGCGGGGTGGGTTTAAGCGTCTGACTTCAGCTCAGGTCATGATTGCACAGTTCATGGGTTCGAGCCCTGCGTCGGGCTCTGTGCTGACAGCTCAGAGCATGGAGCCTGCTTCAGGCTCCAGACCCCTTCTGTGTCTCCCTCTCTCTCTCTCTGCCCCTTCTTGGCTCACACTCTGTCTGTCTCTCAAAAAAAATGAATAAATGTTAAAAGAAATTTTAAAAAATAATAATAAACTGGATGGTGAGGGCGCCTGGGTGGCTCAGTCGGTTGAGCCTCCAAGTCTTGATTTCGATCAGGTCACCCTCTCACCCATGATGGGATGGAGCCCTGCCTCCAGCTTAGCTCTGAGGTGGAGCCTGCTTAAGATTCTCTCTCTCTCTCTCTCTCTCTCTCTCTCTCTCCCTCCCCCTCTGCCCTTCCTCCACTGGTGTTCTAAATAAATAAACAACCTCCCATTCCTCCAGGCCCTCTGGACAAATACAGGCATTTGTCTAGAACTGGACATTTGTCCATAAGATTCAGGCATTGACACAACCAGCTCTTGTATCACAAGCATGGGATTTGATCACATGAGGGCTTACAGCATGTTGGAAAAATGAGACTATGTGAGCATCATTATATGAAGGCCAACTTCTTGGAGAGACTTAGTAAACTTGAAAATTTACAAAAAAAAAGCATGTTGGAAATGGAAACAATTTCATGTGGGAATATCACAGGCAAAGGCATCATTGCTTTACATCGCTTAAGAAACCTCAAGTATTTATTGTTAAGTGATCTTCCTGGAATAAGAGAAAAAGAAAACCTTATCCAAGCCTTTAAGACAACACCGCCTTCTCTGGAACCAAAATTAGACTTGAAATAAAATAATAATATTTAATAAGTGTCTTATTTTAAGATGAGGTGTCACTTGAAAAAAAATTCTTTCGACTTTGCAATACATTTGCAAATCTTCATAATAAAATATTGGAAGGCCATTTTTCAAGAAAGAAGGGCGGTGAGATTTTTAGATTAACTAAAATATTACAAGGGTCATACTTCAGGCAAGAGGATCATCTAAGATGGAAAGGATTTGATCTGAGTAAAAATGGTGAGCAAAGATCCTGGAGTGGTAAATAGGTAAGTAAATCTAAACAAATTCACTGTGTAAAACAACAGTAACCTAATTTGTGGCAAAGAACGTTCTAAAGATAAAATACAACTGCTGTAGTATACCAGAGGAAGAAAGGGAATAGAATTTAAGTTTCCCAAGTTCCTTCTATTTTATGAGAGGATACAGATGTCGATTGACTTAAACTTTGATTGGCAAATATGTTAAATTAGCTTCAGCAAGTGACTTAAAGATGGAACACAACCTCCAAACAAAAATAGAATTAGCAAAAATTTAAAAGACAAGCAAACCAAAACTAAATCCAAAGGATGTCAAGAAAGAAGAATTTTTTTACAAGGAAAACTCAATTAAAAAAAAAAAAAGGCATGGGGCGCCTGGGTGGCTCAGTCGGTTAAGCGTCCGACTTCAGCTCAGGTCACAATCTCCCGGTCCGTGAGTTTGAGCCCCGCGTCGGGCTCTGGGCTGATGGCTCAGAGCCTGAAGCCTGCTTCCGATTCTGTGTCTCCCTCTCTCTCTGCGCCTGCCCTGTTCATGCTCTGTCTCTCTCTGTCTCAAAAATAAATAAAACATTTAAAAAAAAAATTAAAAAAAAAAAAAAAAAGCCAGAAGCCAAGATATGCGGTTTGTAAGCGAGGAACCCAAAACCAAAACAAAAAACTATAGGGGCGCCTGGGTGGCTCAGCTGGTTAACTGTCCAACTCTTGATTTCTGCTCAGGTCATGATCTCACCATTCCTGAGATAGGGCCCCACGTTCCACTCCATGCTGATATCACAGAGCCTACTTGGGATTCTCTCTCCCTCTCCCTCTGTGCCTGCCCCCCACCCGTGTGTGTGCTCGCTCACTCTCTCTTTCCCTCTCTCTCAAAATCAATAGATACACTTAAAATTTTTTAAATGACAAAAGATGGGAAAATATATGCTAAGTATATACCAACAAAACAAAAGCTAAAGTAGCTATAGAAGCATCAGACAAAATGGTCACTAAAGCAGTAAGATTTCTCTTGCTGAGAGTAAGTTATGAGTTGCACTTACTTCACTGAAATTCCCAGGTCAACAGCAATGACTGTTACGTGGTAACCGTGCTTTTGAGCCTCACCGTCCATAACCCCTTCCATCTTTGTGTCCATTTCCAGTTGACATAAGCCATACCTGGAATCCTCACCGACTCCGGTCGTGCATTCTGAGTTCTCTTCAGTTTTTCCATCCCTAACCACAATAGTCTTACCCTCTGACTTCCTCCCTTTCTCCAAAAACAACCAAACACCAAACCTACTCTATTGCTCCAAACCCTCAAAACTCAACCTTTCTCATCTCATCTTGGCATCAGGGATTTCAGAGACACCGGCTCCCTTCTTGACCTCTGAACCAGTTGCCAAACAAGAGTAAAGCATATGGAAGTGCTTCACCTTTTTAATTTATTTTTAAAGTTTATTTTGAGAGAGAGAAAGCATGAATGGGGGAGGGGAAGAGAGCATGGGAGAGAGAGAGCATCCCAAGCAGGCTCTGCACTGTCAGTGCAGAGCCCGAGGCAAGGCGTGATCTTGAACCCAGAGATCATGACTTGAGCCAAAATCAAGAGTGAGCCGCTTGACCAACTGAGACACCCAGGCACCCTGCTTTGTCCTTTTTAAAGATAAAGCTGCCTTTTCCAAATTCGTATATTTAAGATCTTTTCTGAATACAGTGGTCAAAGACATTTGAAATGTAACTCTCTTTTAAGAATAGCCAACAGTTGGGGCGCCTGGGTGGCTCAGTTGGTTAAGCGGCTGACTCCTGACTTTGGCTCAGGTTGTGATCTCGCGGTTTGTGAGTTTGAGCCCCACTTCAGGCTCTGTGCTGACAGCTTGCTCAGAGCCTGGAGCCTGCTCTGGATTCTGTCTCTCTGCCCCTGCCCTGCTCATACTCTGTCTCTGTCTCTCTCAAAAATAAATAAACATTAAAAAAAATTTTTTTTTTGAAGAATGGCCAACAGTTTGTGTATCTCACAAAGTAGATCACGTGATTAGTGATTACCTGAGCACTGGACCAGAATTCTCCCTCCGAGCATTTCTGACCTGTAACAAACATAGGGCAGATTCTGACCTATTAGAAAAAAAAGAAGCAGCAGCAGCCTAAAAGAGACAGTAAGAAAGAGTCAAAGAGAACAAGAACAAAACAGAACTTACTTACTTTTTAACCCAGATTGACGCTGAAACTGTTAACATATTATTGGAATTGGACATTGACCAAAACCTGTTAGAGGAAAGGGGGAAATAAATTGAATCCCAAATAACACAAAGCTCTTTCTGGTTTTTTTTGTTTGTTTGTTTGTTTGTTTGTTTGTTTTTTAAACGTTTATTTATTTTTGAGACAGAGAGAGACAGAGCATGAACGGGGGAGGGGCAGAGAGAGAGGGAGACACAGAATCGGAAGCAGGCTCCAGGCTCTGAGCCATCAGCCCAGAGCCTGACGCGGGGCTTGAACTCACGGACCGCGAGATCGTGACCTGAGCTGAAGTCGGACGCTTAACTGACTGAGCCACCCAGGCGCCCCTCTTTCTGTTTGTTTTAAAAGGTGGAGGGCAGAATTACTGATTTATAGTGAATTTCTGTAATTTTTTTCCTCTACAACACTTTAGCCAAACAAAAAAGTCCTTAACTCTTACATAGAAGAGTATGATCCTAGGTCAAAAGAGCTTCTTTTTACCCATGGATGTTAATTCGCATTCTAGATGGGAAGAGAAGGCATAAACAAGAAAAAGTCTAAAAGAAAAGGAGAGATTTAAACACCTGCTCAAGAAATTCAAGAGATATCACTAGACCGAAAGTGGTTGTCAAAAGAATTGTATCCAAAAGAAATGCTAAACAAAATGGGCTGATAATATTGCTGAAGCATTCACTTCAATGCCAAAAAATAAGCGAAGGCAAAGAAACCCACCCCCACTTAAGCATATTTGAATGGTTAATTGCAAACACAAGGAAAACCCAATGAAGAAAGGATGAGCAAAATGTTGCACAAAACCGACAGCAGCAGAAGAGCGTGGGGGGGGGGGGGCAGGAGGGGTGCTGCCCACTGCCCCATTGCTAAGGAAGAATCACACTGTAGGAGTGAGTCTGGTAAGGTAAGAGAGAACAGGAGGGGTCCTATCTCTGCTAAGTCAGCTGTGGAGATACTGAGGGACAGACACTGGAGACTCCTGGAATGCGAGCTGATGAGTCAGGGAGGGAGAATGCATCCCAGCTCCCCCTCTGCAGCCGCATCAAAGGGTCCAAGGATTAGAAAAATTGCCCGACCCATTGCGCAAACCATCCTGGATACCCAGAATCTAATCCAGTTGATGAGTTTATTCAAGCCAGTTTTTTGTGGAGTTGGTACCAGAAAAATCTCAAATGACTTTTTGCCTGGGAAACAAAACAGAAGATCAGTCTTCATGCAGCACCCTCATCAACATTTGCCAATGGTAATAAAGCAATTCTATAACTCTAATTCCTTAACATAAAGTTATGATTGCCAAAAACCAAAATTATAGTCCTTGACTCCTCTTGCTCTAGATAAAATGAAGTCTTGGTAATCTGGACTATTTAAACAGTATCCTGTCTATGCACTTACTTTCCAGCCCAGACATGGAAAGGTAGGTTTGCTACTCCCTCTACTGGCTATGCCTCTGCAGTTAAAGATGAGGTTAACTTCACAACTCAGCCTTTTAGCTGGATTCCTCTCTCCAAAGACCGAGAAATGGACAGTGCAAGTTTCTTAAACCTTAACCAAAGATTTACAGAGCCCTTCCCAAACGTCCCATTAAAGAGTTAACATGAACACGTTGAAACCCTTAAAAATAAATTCTACTCATTTATTTTGCGGATAGTGGCTGAAACTGTTGAAATTTTCTGATTGTCTTGACTCTGCCCTGGAGAGTTCTTAAGGACTAGAGAGGGAATTTAAGAAAGGAAAATAATAATGAAGCTATTTCAGACGTGTCGAAACAATGTTTCCAAGCATTTCCTATTCTCTCTCCTCTCACGACACGCAGAGCCTTTGTCACCCTGTTCTTCCATCACCGAAATGTGCAAACACACTTGGTGGCCTTATATCTGTTTTCTCTGAACTTCCAGAAAAGAGTATAGCTGTATACAGGTAAGTGTAGGTGAAAACCCTGGGGTATTTTTTCTTTCCTGAAAACTAATAGGAATAATGGGAACAACTGGACACACCCCTTACACCAGCCAATTGTTTGTTAGTCAGGTGGCTTCATGGGGCCATTTCCTCCTCACTGATTATCACGCATACAGTCTGAAGTTGACATACCACAATGTATCCTCTCTCTTCCAAGGTCCCAATTTTACCCTTAACCTATCTAGTCAACCAAAGTCGCTCATTAGGTCATCTGATAAATATTTACCTAGCACCTACAATCGGTCAGGCAATGTCCTAGCGGCCATGGGTATAGTAGTGAACAGACAATTTCACCCCATTTCACTGAAAAGACAAGGCAGTTTAGTGAGCTCCCATTCATTGTCCCTGCATCTCAATGAGTTTATATGTGTCCACATATACTAGGTCAAACTCCAACTCCATGAAATCTTCTCTGACCGTTTTGGGCCATGGGTCTCACACCAACTCTGATTTTCTGAAACATTCTGTCATTAAGCCACTACATGTTTCCTATCTATACACGTATTTTCTTTTTTTTTTTTAATTTTCTAATGTTTATTTATTTTTGAGGACAGAGAGATAGAGTGTGAGTGGGGGAGGGGCAGAAAGAGAGGGAGACACAGAATCCAAAGCAGGCTCCAGGCTCTGAGCTGTCAGCACAGAGCCCGACGCGGGGCTCGAACTCACGAGCTGTGAGATCATGACCTGAGCTGAAGCTGGACGCTTAACTGACTGAGCCACCCAGCCGCCCCTCTATACATGTATTTCTTATGTCTGCTATTGCTTTGAATTAGTATTTAAAAAAATTTTTTTACATTTATTTATTTTTGAGAGACAGAGAGATACAGAGTGTGAGCCGGGGAGGGGCAGAGAGAGAGGGAGACACAGAATCAGAAGCAGGCTCCAGGCTCTGAGCTGTCAGCACAGAGCCTGATGCGGCACTCGAACCCACGGACTATGAGATCATGACCTGAGCTGAAGTTGGACACCTAACCGACTGAGCCACCCAGGTGCCCCGTGAATTAGTATTTAAATACTTCACTGCCATCTGACTGTTCACATATGTCTGCATTTTCTCCTCAACTAAATTAAAAGTTCTTTGAAGTGAGAAACACATGACCTGATATAGAATTATATAAGAAGTCCTGAAAAGGTATAAAATTAAATCATATTTAACAACTCACCTTTCTTGAAAAGAATATTACTAAATACAGTCTGTCAGCAAAGTTTTATGAACTATAGAAACTGAATTGGTTACAAACGGTAACTAGATTGTTTTATATTAAGATGTTAATTGTAATCCCCAGGGCAACTTCTAAGAAAATAACAAAAAATATATAGTAAAAAAAAACAAGATTAAGAGAATTTAAATGGTATCTAACACAAAAGAAGGCAGTAAGGGAGAAATAGAAGAACAAAAAGAACATAAGACATATAGGAAACAAATACTAAAATGATAGGCATAAATCCTACCATACCAGTAATTGTATTAAATGCAAATGGATTAAATATTCCCAATCAAAAGGCAGATATTGGGAAGAATAGATTTTTTTAACATGTATTTTTGAGAGAGAGAGAGTGGGGAGGGGCAGAAAGAGAGGGAGGCAGAGGATCCTAAGGGGGCTCTACAGTGATAATAGAGAGCCCGATGCAGGGCTTGAACTCACGAACCCTGAGATCATGATCTGAGCCAAAGTCAGATGCTTAACCAATTAACCCAGGCACCCCAGGCAAAATAGGTTTTTTAAATCATCCAATTCTATGTCTGCTGGAAGCCGAGCTATCCCAGCCTGAGTGGCAGGGCCCGGGCCGTGGACGGATTGGTGACTGCAGGGCGGCGGCCCACAGACAGTGAAGCTTCTTGTACTCCCGCTGTTAGGTAATTCAGCCTTAAAACTACCTGGGCTATTGTCTGTTGGGGAACTACTCTCGACAGGCCCTCTATTAAAGAGGAACCATTAGAAAAGAAAATAAGGTGTCGCAAGAAATTGTGCAGCCTTATGTTTAGCCCTTGCCATCCCCTGTGGAGACTCCTCTACTTGCAGGAAGGATAGCCTCATACATTTGCCAGCAAAGGCAGCCAACTAAGGAGAGACATATGGACTTGAAAGCCCCACTCTGGCAACTAAGGAGTGTATCTCTGGGCACAGGTGACTTCAACCCCTAGGCCCACCTGGGCCCCCGGAGGCGTTCCAGATGATGACTGAAGCTAGTCGGTTAAGGTACAGAATGGTTCCTTGGTTCCTAGGTGAATTGTCTCTCTGAGAATGTATGAGGCATGGGTTTCTAAGTCTTTTTCAGCCCCTTTCTGGCACCCCGGACCGAGGCAAACACATTGTTCTTCTGTCCTCATGTGGTTAGGAGGTCATGTCCCTGTAACTGTTCCACTTGAGGTGTTGAGAAACAGAGGGCCTTTCACGAGAACAGCAAAGTGAATGTTTTGTAGATTATAGATAAATGCAGATGCATAATGGAATAATGTAAGAAATTAATCAATAATCAAAGGGTATGCGGGAAACTTAGGGGAAAAATCACCATGTTATTTCTTAAAGGTTGTTTACACATAGGAACATTTTCAAAATTAGGTAATGTTAGAAAAACACAGATGGCGTATGTTACAAGGAAATCACTAGCATATATCATGCCACGTTCACTACAACAAATCGGCCAGTTCAACACACTGCTGTTGTCTGTGTCCATGTTTATTTTTTGTTTTTATTTTAGTTTTGTTTTATTTTCACCTTTTCGCCGACGCCGTGCATCCTTCGGGAACCCCTGGACCTGCTGGAGCCAGACTCTGGCATATGTCTATGTGACATATACTTTAACTTCAGAAACATGAATAGGTTAAAAGTTAAAAAGATGTAAAATAATATACCATGCAAACAGTAACCAAAAGAGTTGGAGTCCTATATTAATATCAGATAAATTGACTTCAAGACAAGGATTTTATGATGATAAAAGGGTCAATCTGTCTGTCAGAAAGACATAACAATTACAAACATATATGTATCAAATAAGAGAGTCCCAAAATACATGCAGAAAAATTTACAGAATTGAGGAAATACATAATTCAGCAACAATAATTTCAATAACCCATTTTCAATAATGGATAGAACAATTAAGCAGAAGATCAAAAAAGAAATAAAAGACTTGAAAAACAACATAAACCAACTGCACCTAACAAACATTGATAGAACACTCCATCCAACAACAGCACAAAAAACTAGGAATAAAAGGGGACGTCCGCATCAACCTGATGAAGGCTATCTTCTAAAATCCCACAGCTAACATCATACTTAATGAAGAAAGACTAAATATTTTCCCCTATGATCAAGAACAAGACAAGAATGTCTGTTCTAATCACATCTAGTCATTGTACAGGAGGTTCCAGCCAGAGAGATTAGTCAAGAAAAAGAAATAAAGGCATCCAGATTGGAAAGAAGTGAAACTGTCTCTATTCACAGGTGGCATCATCTTGAATGTAGAAATTCCCAAATAATCCTTTAAAAATTATATTGAAATAATAAATGAGTCAGCAAGTTTGCAGAATAGATCAATATGAAAAAGATTAAATGTATCTCTATACACTATGAACAATACAAAAATGAAATTTAAAAAATTCCATTTATAATAGCATCAAAAAGAATAAAATACTTAGGAATTAATTTAATAAAAGAAGTGTAAGGATTATACAATGAAAACTACAAGGCATCACTTAAAAAACTTAGAGAGGGATCTTAAAGTTATGTTAAGTTATGCTTCCACTTGTAGTGCTTTAGATCATATAATATTTTTTTTTTAAATGAGGGGTACCTTGGTGGCTCAGTCAGTTAAGTGTCCCACTTCGGCTCAGGTCATGATCTCACTGCTCATGAGTTTGGTCATGATCTCACGGCTCATGAGCTCAAGCCCCATATCAGGCTCTCTGCTGTCAGCACAAAGCCCACTTCAGAGTCTCTGTCCTGCTCTCTCTCTGCCCCTCCCCTGCCTCTCTTCTTTTTGTCTCAAAAATAAATAAACATATTTTTACATTTTTTTTCACATTTATTTATTTTTGAGAAAGAGAGAGAGAGAGTGAGCAAGGGAGAGGCAGAGAGAGAGGGGGTGACACAGAATCCGAAGCAGCTCCAGACTCTGAGCTGTCAGCACAGAGCCTGACATGGGGCTTGAACCCACAAGCTATGAGATCATGGTCTGAGCCAAAGTCAGACTCTTAACCGACTGAGCCATCCAGGTGCCCCAATAAACATTTTTTTTAAAAAAAGAAATAAACCTATATCTCTATGGTCAATTGATTTTTGACAAGAGTGTCAAGACCATCCATTGGGGAAAGAATAGACTCTTTAGCATCCTGGACACCTGGATATCCATGTGCAAAAGAATAAAGTTGGACCCCCTACCACACAATATCCAAAAATCAACTAAAAATGGATCAATTACCTAGAGAGCTAAAACCATAAAACTCCTAGAAGAAAACCTAAGGGTAATCTTTATGACCTCAGATTTAGCAACAGATTCCTGGAGATGACACCAAAAACATGAGTAACAAAAGAAAAAATGTATAAATTGGACTTCATCAAAATTAAAATCTTTTGTGCATGAAGGATATTATCAAGAAAGTGAAAAGACAACGTACATAATGGGATAAAATAGGATAAAATATGTGCAAATCGTATATCATATAAAAGTCTAGAATGTGGAATAAACGAACTCTTACAGATCAACAATAAAAAGACAACCCAAGTTAAAAATGGGCAAAAGACTTGAACAGACATTGCCCCAAGGAGACACATGAATGGCCAACAAGCACCCGAAAAGATGTCGATATCATTAGGCAATGGGGAAATACAAACTGAAACCACAAAGAGATACCACTTCATCCCCACTAGGATGGCTATCATCAGAAAGATAGATAACAAGTGTTGGCAAGGATGTGGAGAAATTGGGACATTCATGCGTTGTTGGTGAGTAAGTAACATGGTGTGACTAGTTTGCCAAAGCAGTTCTTTAAAAAGTTAAACATGGTGTTGCCATGTGACCCAGCAATTCTACTCGTAGGGATGTACTTAAGGGAAATCAAAACAATTGTCTGCACAAAAACTTGTACATGAATGTTTTATGGCAGCATTATTTATAATAGCCAAAGAATAGAAACAATGCAAAAGTCCATCAACAGACAAACGGATCAACAACATGTGGTTGGTATACCAATACAATGGAATGTTTGGGGCCATAAAAAGGAACGAAATAATGCTATATGCTACAACATGGATGAACCCTGAAAACACTATGCCAAGTGAAAGAAGCCAGACATGATAGGTCACATATTGTATGATGACATTTCCATGAAATCTTTTCTATTTGCAGGAACTGACACAGTTCCAACTTTGTCCTTTTTCAAGATTATTTTGGCTGTTTGGAGTCCTTTGCATTTCCATCTGAGTTTTAGGATCATCAGCTTGTCCATTCTGCAAATGGAATAAGATTGCACAGAAACGAAATCACTAGGTTGCCTGGGTGGTTCAGCCAGTTAAACTTCTGATTCTTGACTTCAGCTCAGGTCATGATCTTGCAATTCATGAGTTCAAGCCCCACTTCGGGCTCTGTGCTGACAGCGGAGCCTGCTTGGGATTCTCCTTCTCAGCCCCTCTCCTGCTAATGCTCACTCTCTGTCTCTCTCTCAAAATAAATACATAAATAAAAACTTTAAAAATAAACAAATAAAATCAATTTTGCTAACAGGTAAATCTATAGAGCCAGAAAGTAGATTAGTCGTTATCAGGGGCTCAGAGACTTGTCAGAGTGGAATAGAAAATGGCTGCTAATGGGTACAGGGTTTCCCGTTGGGATAATGAAAATGTTCTAAAATTATATAATGGTAATGGTGCACAACTCCATGAATGTGCTTAAAAACCACTAAATTGTAGACTTTAAAAGGGTGAATTTTATAGTATATGAACTATATTTCAATAAAGTAGTCATTTTTAACATCCCATCCTGGGAAATGAGGATGATATAGTTGTATTCCCACACGACCTATAGTAATATGCCTTGTACATAGAGGCGCCAAAAATATGTATGTAGATGAGTGCACATGACACTGCCTGTTCACAAATTGCTCCAAATATTAGTTGAAGTTTTTCAAATGGGTCAAACTCCTTGAGGCATAGCCCATGCCTTATACACCGCGAATACTCATTACGGTTAGACGTTGCATTGTGATTTAATTGAGCCTGGAGATAATCACATCCATGGTGGGTAATAATGCTTAGTACCTTGTATGACCTACGACTCCTGATTATTCAGGAGACGGCGCTGTGCAGTGGACTCTGGAATCAGACTAGGTTTAAATCCAACCTCTGTGGGGCGCCTGGGTGGCTCAGTTGGTTAGGTGTCCGACTTCGGCCAGGTCATGAACTTACGGTTCCTGAGTTGGAGCCCCGTGTCAGGCTCTGTGCTGACAGCTCAGAGCCTGGAGCCTGCTTCAGATTCTGTGTCTTCCTCTCTCTCTGCCCCTCCCCCGCTCATGCTCTCTCTCAAAAAAAATGAATAAACATTAAAAAAAAATTGTTTTAAATCCAACTTCTATGACTTAATATGATCTTGAGTGAACGACTTAACCTCTGTGAGCCTTGGTTTCCTCGTCTGTTAGGACAGGATTGATAATAGTAACCACCTTTGAGGGCTGCGTGAGGCTTAGATGACGTAAAACGTGTAGAGCACCTACGTGACCTGTAAAAAGCGTTTATCATTCATTCATTCAGCTGCTCAGCATTCATTGAACACTGGTTTTAATTCCCTGCCCACCAAGGATAGAAGCAAAAGAAAACTGTGTAAACAAATCAATACCATAAAGTGCTCTGGGGCTCTGAAAGGCACAAGAGGGAATCCCAAGGGACACGGTGTATATGTGAGATGGGGCAGGAGTACAGGATATCAGGAAAAGTTTTATGGGAGAAGTACCACCAGAATAGAGTGTTTATTTAATGTGTTTTTTTTTTAAGAGTTATTCCCTGGATTGAGGGAAATAGGGAAATAGGACATTCTAAGGAGAGAATGATAAGGGGAAAGCATTATTTGTTCAGGGAGCTGTGATGAGCTCAGCACAATGGGACCCAAGGGGAGGTACAGAAAAGTCCAGAGAAGCAGGAGCCAGATCACAGAAAGCCTTGTTTTTCCTCCTTCATCAGGGCAGACTGAATCACCTGGCACCTGGGAATCCTCCTCCCCACTCCAGAAAAGGCATTTTCTTTGGGTGGTTTTGCTTCTAAAGGCCATAGAGCAAAATAGAGGAAGGACTGAAACTTTGAGACCGCTTGAATATTTCCAAAGTATTCTAGTAATTTTAATGCTGACAAGGCCAATCATTTATTGATCAGCCATCACCGAACACCCATAGGCTTCAGGACAGCTATTAGGAGTGACCAGTGTCCTTAATAAATGCAATTGCACTTTGCATGAGCCCAGTTTCCCTGGCATGCTCCCAGCATGCACTATTCCTGCACTGGGCACCAGAAGGGCTAAAACAAGATGGCAGCTCCCAGAGGAGTGCCCTCAATTACCCACAAGCATCTGGGCATAAGTTCTCATCATAGGTGATTATGGCCACGGGTTAATCTAGTGGTTCCTCCAAATTAATAGCCTGGAGTATTGAAGAAGCCAGAAGTGACCACAACACTCTGAGTTTTTGGAAAAGCCCAGCTGGCTGAGTGTCAGTCTTCCGTTAGACCAAACCTTGGTGTGTTGTTTAACCACATCACCCTTTCCTGGAATCCAGCCCTTTGGCTGACACTCTTCTGTGGAGACACAGTGTCCCTCTTGCGGCTCAGAAATACCATTTAGGCTTTTCTTCTGCCTCAGCATTCCCATTTCTCATTCTTTCAGCTTCTTCCAATCCATTCTTCTCTTCTCTTGGGCATATGCTCGGTCTTTCCGCACTCATTTCTTCAGATTATTTTCCCTTGAGTTGTTTTGTTTTTTTCTTTTCCTTCAAAAGACCTGACGTCTGTTTCTTTCCCTGCTCCTTGATTTTTCAATTTCTCTCTCTTCCCCTGTGCCCTCCTCCCTCTTCTCCCACTTCCTGTCTTTCTTTTACTTTTTAATTGGCCTCAAATGAAAGCAAAAAAATCACTGTTTCATGACACGCTCAGCAGGTTCTTTTGTTTGGTTCATGTTTTTTCTAATTACTTGTTTTTATGTCATAAGCACCAATGAATCTACTAATCATTGAAACAAAAAAAAGGGATCACAACAATAATCCTACAGCAAACCATTTTGTAGCCCACTACCCCATCCCCCCGGCCCCTCACCAGGGTAGCTACCATGCCGAATCTTGGGCATCATCCCTCCTTTTCTTTTAATACTGATGAATTGTATCAATGTGTAGTGTTCAATTCTTTTTACTCTAGAGGAGCCTGGGTGGCTCAGTCGGTTGAGTGTCCAACTCTTAATTTGGCCTCAGGTCACGATCCTAGGGTCATAGGATCAAGCCCCGAGTCTGGTTCCATGCTAAGCATGGAGCCTGCTTAAGATTCTCTCTTGGTGCCTCTGTCCCTCTCTCCCACATGTGCTCGCTCTCTCTCAAATAAAAAAAAAAATTTTATTATTCTAGTTTTTTTGCTTTATGAAAAGATTCATGCTTTTTCTTTGTTTTAGCTTTATTTTATAAACGTTTTAATCTTGAAATAAGTTCAAACTTACAGAAATGTCAAGGATAGTACACAGAACTTTCATATAGTTTATATATACACACACACATACACACACACACACACACACAGAGAGACAGAGACAGAGAGTTGGGACTCCTGGGTGGCTCAGTACTTAAGCATCAGACTTTGGCTCAGATCATGATCTCCCAGTTTGTGAGTTTGAGCTCCACATCAGGTGAGCTTGTGCCCCACTTTGGGTGAACACGAGCCCCACTTTGAGTAAAACATGAGCACCCCTTCAGTGAGCCGTACTTCTCTCTTTCTCTCTCCCTCTCTCTCTTTTTCTCTCTCTCTCTGCCCCTTGCTCATTTGTGCCTTCTCGCTCTCTCAAAAAAAAAAGAAAAAAAAATATATATATATACAAAGAAAATCATTTGAAAGGCGGTTTCATATGTCTTGCCTCTTTATACCATTAATACATCAGTGTGTATTTCCTAAGAACAAGGAAATTCTCTCATATAACCACAAATGAGGAAAGTAAACATTAATATCATACTTATACACTTACATCTTATCCATAGTCCATTTTTTGAATGAAGAGTCCATTTTGAAGTTTTGTCCATTGCCCCAATAATAGCACTGACAGCAATTTTTCCAAGTACAGAATCTGGTCCAGAATTGCATCGTGTGCTCGGTTATTGTGTCTCTTCCGTCCTCTTGAGTCTGAAATTTTCTTCTGCTTTTCTTTGCTCTTCATGACATTACCGTTCACCTGGGGTTTTATTAAGATCCTTCAGTTTGGGTTTTCCTAATGTTTCTTTTCGATTGCATTCAGGTTATTCATTTCTGCCAGTGACACCACAGAAGCGATGCTGTGTTTCGTGCCCTTTCTCCATGAACCTCAGCCAGAGGCCCCTTGTTGGCGATATTTGCTTTGATCCCTTGGTTATATTGCTGCCTGGTGTCTCCAGACTGTATTTTTACATATGTTTTGGGAGAATTATTATTTCACCTAACGTTACATTGTTAAGACATATCCATATCGTTTTGTGTCACGCTCTTCTCTCTCTTTTTCCCACACCCACCCACAGACACATACACACCCACCTACACTCACACGCACACGCATGCGTTTTCTTCTTTTTTCCTTCCTGTCTCTCATTTTCCAGACACATTCTTACTCAATCAATTTGGAAGTATTCAACTCCCAGCTGAAGGACGTACCTTCTTTTCTTCAGTTACTGTAGACTAAACCTCCAGAGACTGGCATAAAGTTGCCAAAATTATGTGTTGTGATGAAAACAGATGGCTTAGCAAAGAAGCAGGCATCAAAGAGATCAAAAACGAATGCCTCGCCTTGCACTCACTCAACCAAAGAACCAACCTGACATTTATTAACTGAGTGATTGTTATGTTCCCAGTACCATACTTGACTAGATGGGGACATATAAAGTGCAAAACCGCCAAGGGCTTAGAAGCCCGACACTCCCCTCTCTCAGCAGTGCACCTGTCGACCCCTCTCTCGTGCTTCAAGGCACAGCTCAAATGTCACCTCCTTAAGCTAACACTTCTGGCACCTACCTTAAGTACCTTAATTGAGTACCTACTACTTTTTCAAGTACAGTGTTATATACTTTCCTCATAGTAGTTATGGAAGGTAGGTGCTACAATTTTTATTTGTCCAATGAGTAGACTGAGACTCAAAGTTTTCAAGGCCTTATAAGCAGTCATACAGCTGTTTCCGGACCAGGCCAGAACTGGTGCTCAAGCCTGACTTCAGGGTTGATCCATATCTTCTCACTATTCCACAGTGAGTCCTAACAGAGTCAGTGCTTTGTCCTTAAAACTGGTAACATCTTGCTTATAGTTCAAATACCATGGTTATTACTCCATATCACAGTTCTCTTCACATCCCTCCCATGTGATGGATTTTGAGTTACTTAAGCATAAGAATAAAGTCCATGCTCAATTTTGAGTCCCCAGAATTTGGCAGAGTAACTACAAAGGACAGTCAATCTTCGTTATTCATGGATTCCATATCTGAGAATTTGTTAAAGTTTATTTGTCATCCAACAATCAACATCAGGGGCACTTTTGTGAACATGCCCGTGGTCACAGGATGAAAACTTGGAACGGCCCCACTCATACACTCCAAGTCGACAGCCAATGAGGTATTTCTCTGTCTTCCTGTTTCAGCTCTCAGACTGCAAACACGTGTCCTCGTAGCCACCTTTTTGCCACTTTTTTTTCTTTTATAATTTTGTACTTTTTGCTGGTGTTTTCACTGTTCAAAATGGCCCACAAGCATTGTGCTGAGGTGCTGACCAGTATTCCTAGGCACAAGAAGGCTGGGATGTGCCTTCCAGAGAAAATACGTGTGTTAGATACGCTTCCTTCAGGCTTGAGTTATTAGTGCTGTTGGCTGTGATTTCAATGTTAATAAGTCAACAATATATATTAAATAAGGTGTCCTTAAATAAAAGCATATATAAACAGGTTACGTATTGATTGGTTTACAAAAACATTGTGGCCAGAGGCTGGTAGGAACCTAACCCTGTATTTTCCCCTAGGAGCAATGGTTTGTTACTGCTAATTCAGTGTTTGTGGGGACTTTGTAGAACATAATTACTGTAACTAGTAAGAATTGACTATAGTGGGTGGTAAATAAATGCATGGGGGGAAATGAAGGAAAGAAGACCTCTGTTGGAGAAATGACATTAACTGATGGAAAGCTTCTCCAGGAACCCACGTGAAAAACCAAAATGATCGAGAAAATTTTATATAGATATAGTAAAGAAGTGTCAGATTATGTAGTATAGGCAGAAAATCAATTATTATATAATAATAACACACAGAAGGAAGGGGTAATAAATGTACATTTCTCAATGGGAAGAAAATGTTCTGTGACAATTTGTTTCCAAAAGAATGAATATTTATTATACAAATTCAAGCATTTCCGGCTGCCCTGAATTTAACACTCCACGGTTTTTAGCATTTTTCCTTTGCATCTCACTGAGCACATTAAAAAAGCTATATATTTTATGTCAGGAAAAATATAATAGTACAACTTTTTTTTGAGGGGGTGAAGAGAACGAGCAAGGGAGGAGCAGAGGAAGAGGGATAAAGAGAGACTCTTAAGCTGGGTGTGGAGCCTGCATGGGGCTAGATTTCATGACCCTGAGATCACGACCTGAGCTGAAATCAAGAGTTGGATGTTCAACAGACTTAGCCACCCAGGCGCCCCGGTACCACATTTTTTAACCACAAAAGTTTTCAAGAACTCACTGTATAACTCTTCCAAATTTTTTATTATTAAATGTTTTTTTACTGACTGACAGAATGATTCGATCCATTTTTAGAGAAAAATACACTGGAATATCTCTGAGCTCTTCGTAAAGCAAGGAAGAGGAATTTGTTTGCTCTTTCTACTGACTTTATAGAGCAGATTCTACACTGTGGCATGATGGGAAAGGGCCTGACCTGCCAGTTCCTTATCCATATGATTGTGGTAAAAGCAGACATAACATTATGGCTCAAACAGAACAAAGATGAGCTTACAAAGTACATGGTATAAATAATTCCAGAGCTTTGGGACACAGATCTCTTTTTTTCAAGACACGAATCTCATGTAACCATAATCATGATTGGTGGTGGGGAATTTTAAAAACAGAGTCTTCTCTAAGCCCTCCAGACTTAGTTATACCACAGCTAAATCAGGTGATTCCAACACATGATTCACATCCCACAAAAAATGAAATGTTTACAAAAATAAGTCTCCCAAAGGACAAAGTAGCCTTTTCTCAAATCCATTCAAATTTTTAAGCCAATCTTCCTATGTTTTGTTTGACATAACTACCATATTTCCTATGCTAAAATACGAGGTTCATACACACACAGGGGTCTGACACAGTTTAAATGCAACTTTGCCTTTAGTGCATGTAGGTCAGGAATCAAGTCTATTGGTATAGTGATCGATACACACATATATCTTTTATTATGAAAATCTTCAACCACACTCAAAAATGGTAGGAGAAAGAATACAACAAACTCCCATTTACCAACCACACAACTATATTTTCAAATACAAGGAAAAGATCCTAGAGCTTCCTACCTTGTCCCATCTATACCTAGAGCAAACAATAACAGCACCAACAACACTGAATGCTTTGCAGAATATGAGCTGTTGGACTTGTAAACACTTTGAATTTCAACCTGAAATGCCCAACGGGGTGGCTGCATAGAGTAGTTTTCCTAAGTCCCTTGCATAATAAAAATTGATGACTATGAAAATCTGATTTCAAACATTTTTTATTGTTATAAAGTTATGCATTTTCATTTTGTAAAATTGGCAAATGCAATCACATAAATTAGCATGTGGATGGGTATTTTATGGTATAATGAAATAAATGTTCATTTTCTTTGGTGTGATAATAGTATTACAGTTAAGTAGGAATAGTTATTTTTAGGAGACTTATAATAAAGCATTCGAGGGAGAAATGTTATGTCTGTAACTTGGTTCAGCAATGGTATCTGTGTGTGTGTGTGTGTGTGTGTGTGTGTGTGTGTGTGTGTATAGATCCAGAGTTGACCAACTTTTTCTGTAAAGAGCCAGATAGAGATAGTAAATGTTTTAGGCTTTGCAGACCAAGATACAAAATCAAGGATATTTTATAGATAACAATATAACCAGCTAAACCTGAAAGCATAAAAACCCTTAACTCAGGGCTGTACAAAAACAGGTGATGAGTCAAATTTGGTGACCATAGTTTGAGTCAGATGACCATAGTTTGGGAACTTTTGATGTAACAGAGAGATACATCGATGATAGAAGATAGTGGGTAGGTATGTTGGTAGATAGATAGATAATAGATAGATAGGCAAATATAGGGAAAGATTAACAGTTATTGAATCTTAGTAGAGAGAATATGGGTGTTTGTTGTACTAGTTTTTAAAATGTTCTTTTTGTTTGAAGATTTTCATAATAAAAAGTTGGGGGGAAAGCAAATACATAAAAATACAATGAAAATAAATATCACCCATAATACAAGCACCTCAAGATTATTGACACCATCAACATCTTGGTCAATTTGCTTTTCTTCTCTTTTCTTTTCTTTTTTTTTTTTTTTTGGTTTATTTATTCAAGAGAAGGAAAGAGCACTGGAGGGGAGGGGCAGAGAGAAGGAAAGACAGAATCCCAAGCAGGCTCCGTGCTGTCAGCACAGAACCCAATGCAGGGTTTGAACCCACGAACCTCGAGATCACGACCTGAGCTGAGATCAGGAGCCCGACACTTAACCGACTGAGCCATCCAGGTGCCCCAAGTTGCTTTTATTTTTAATTCCTGGAGTGTGCAGAGTCTGTATTTTTTCCAATGATAATGAGATCCTACCTCATATAAAGTTTTACAGCTTGCCATTTCGTTTCACAATTTTTCCTTTTTTTTTTCATTTCGCAGTTTTTCATAAGCATTTTCACATGTGGTAATTATATTAATGGACTCATAATATCCTACTGAAAAAGTTTTTTAAGCGTCTTAATTATTTCTCAATTATTGAACATTTAATTCATTTTCGATTCTTCACTCACGTAAGAATTTCTTACTGTGATTTTTATTTGAGAGAGAGAGAGCAAATGGGGGAGAGGGGCAGAGGAAGAGAGAGAGAGAATCTCAAGCAGGCTCCACACCCAGTATGGAGCCCGATGAGGGGTTCGATCCCACACAACCCTCTCTGTCTCTCAAAATAAATAAATAAACATGAAAAAACAAAGTAACCATGCCCTGTCACTCTCTACCCTAACTTCGTACTGCTCATCATCACTCAGCCTTGAGTGTGTTTATTTGCCTTTGTTGGTGCCTCCAGTTGGATGTAAATTTCAGGAGGGCAGGGGATTTGCCTGGCAATGGTCACTGCTCTTACCCCTGTGTTATACACTTAGTAGCTGTTCAATAAATATGTGTTGAATAACGGGATGAGTGAATAGCAGTCTGGGGCCCATGAATGAATACTTGAGACTTGGTCTTCATTTGCCATTAAGATATAGATCTTCTCTCAGGCTTCTCAGGTTCTCATATTTGGTATATTTGCTATAGTTTTGATTACGCCACACTGTAATTCCTCTTGCCCATCTATTATGTGTGTGAGTTAATAGATGTTGTTTCTTTCTGTTTTTTATTTTGAAAAATCGTAAAGCAGTGGACTAGTTACAAGAGTAGTATAATGACCACTATATTCCTTCCACCGAGCCTCACCAATTGCCAACAGTTTAACACATTTTCTTTATCGCCCCCCATATATTTATTATTTTTATTGTTATGTTGAGACTCTTGACCACATGACTCTTAAATTTCTTAGGAAACCATCTGAGAACCACAACAGAGCTGACTTCCTGAGGGTTTCCAATTTTCACTTTAAACGTCCTCTGAGACCTAACTGATCCTGGGTGGCAGGAAAAAGATGAAAGAAGTACATATTTACAAACCCAGGAGCTATTTTTAAAGACAAGTTCAAATCAAAAGCTTCGCTCGCCATCCAAAAGTTATACCGTGTTTTGGGAGCTAGGTTTAATAGATCTCTAACGCTTTACTTACCCTGTGAAGACACAGCATGGAGAGAGAAAGAGAGGTTCTGCCCCAAATCCATTTTACCAAAAGGGGCATGTGACACGCCCGAGTGTCGCACCGCACCTGGGTCGTAATTTAACTTTCTCTTTATGCAGGTGGGGCTCTGGCTCTAGTCTCATCCCAGCTTAGTGGGGAAATTCAACCAAAGCGGCTTTGGACTGTGTCTTCTTTAACTCTACTGCCATCTAGTGTGGAGAGAACAGAATTTGGGGCTCTGCGAAAAAGAGAAGGTGAATGTGTGTACTCTTTGTTTCCGTATCTGGATTCAAAGCCTGTCCGACTGCTGCATAAACTACCATGGCCTTTTTCCTTGGATTTGGATGAAGGCAAGTTTCTAAGAAAAAAATATATACTTTAAAAATTAGACTGTATTTCACACTATTTTGAAAACAGGCTAGACAAGAAGGCTGGCTTTTCTAATTTTTTTTTAAAGATTTTGTTTTCCAGTAATTTTATTCTGAGTAATCTCTACATGCAACATGGTGGGGGGGGGCGCTCAAACTCACAACACTGAGATCCAAAGTCACGTGGTCTACTGACTGAGCCACCCAGGCGCCCCATGGCTTGCTTTTCCCCGTGAAACCCTCTGGCCCATTTGGCCTCACAAATGATTCCTACATCATCCCTTCTCACTCCAAGGGCATACTCAGGTCTTCAGCGGGGCATTTTCCTTCTTTCCAGTGGGACAGGCTAGAAAGAGGGAAGAGAAAAGAGGGAAACCAAGAAGAAAGTCAAAGGCAAAAGGAAGGGAATGATGGGAAAAATAATAATAAAGACACTAAAAGAGACCAAGGAGTGGGACACAAATACAAGAAAGTGCAGAAGGAAAAGCATGCAACGTTAAAACGAGACACCCAGGAGCCGAGAAAGGCAGAAATACGAGGGAAAATGTCAAGGATCCAAGGTAAAAAGAGGCAAAGAAAGAGATGGAAAAGGCGAAGGGTTGTGCCCACAGTTGGTTGGCCCTGCTTTGCCCCACAAGGGACCACAGGAGGACACACACCCGCTCCCCACTCTTTCCTCAGACTCGCCGACTCCTTCCATACAGGACCATTGGTGTCCACCCCACTGGGATGGAAGCTTCCATAGAGCAGAGGTTTTTACTGCCCCCCCCCCCAGCCCCTTTTTGTTCATTGATGTATCCCCGTGTTTGGAACACCTGGCACACACATGAACCACGTGCGATAAATGTTCATCGAACAAATGAAGGAATGTGGGGCCGCTCTAGACATGGATGTGAAGATGTATTTGCAACGTTGGCTTTGCTTGGTGACTGTGACACCTTCTCTCCTGGCAAGACCACATTCTCATTTGCAGGCCACCGCCTGGTTTTTCACACACCCTTCTTGCTCTAGGCCAAGTGTTTATGTCCCCACAAAATTCATAGATTGAAACCTAATGCCCAATCTGATGCACGGTATTTGGAAGGTGGGGCCTTGGGCAGGTGCTCTGGTCATGAGAGTGGAGCCCTCGTGAAAAGGGATTGGTGTCCTCAGAAGAGAGGCCTGACAGAACTGCCTCGCCCCTTGTGAGGCATGTGAGGACACAGTTAGAAGTCTGTGACCTGGAACAGGGCCCTCACCCAACCATGCTGGCTCCCTGATTTCAGGCTTTCACCTTAAGGACCATGAGAAATAAATTTCTGTTGTTTGAAACCACCCAGTCTGTGATATGCTGTTACAGTGGCCCAAATAGATCTAAACGCTACCCTTCTGAGGAGACAAGCCCTTCTTAGAAGTCACTGACTGTATTTCCACTCACGTCAACATTCCTCTGAGAGGTATATTCTGACATCAAAAACAGTTATCAGGGCACCTGGCTGGCTCCGTCGGTAGAGCATGGGACTCTTGATCTCAGGGTCTTGAGTTTGAGCCCCACATTAGGCATAAAGCTAACTTTATTTTTTTAATATTTTAAAGTTTATTTTTGAGAGAGAGAGAGCAAGCAGGGAGGTGTAGAGAGAGAGGGAGACACAGAATCTGAAGCAGGTTCCAGGCTCTGAGCTGTCAGCACACAGCCTGATGTGGGGCTCAAACTCACTGACCACGAGATCACCACCTGAGCTGAAGTTGGACGCTTAACCAACCGAGTCACCCAGGCGCCCCTGTTAAGCTTACTTAAAAAAAAAAAAAAAGAACGGGGTGCCTGGGTAGCTCAGTGGGTTGAGTGTCCAACTCTTGATATCATCTCAGGTCGTGATCTCATGGCTCATGGGTTTGAGCCCTGCCTCGGGTTTTGCGCTGACAGTGAGGAGCCTACTTTGGATTCTCTGTCTCCCCTTCTCTCTGCCCCTCCCCCACTTGTGCTCACTCGCTTGCTCTCTCTCTCTCAAAAATAAATAAACATTAAAAAAAAAAGAAATCTACTTATTGCTTACAATAGATGATAGATAGATAATTTAAAAAGAAAAGAAAGGGGGGAAAAAACCACAAAGCAAACTAGACAAGATAGAGATTCTCATCTCAGGCTGAATCTTAGAAAGAATGTTCTGGAGGAAGTAAAGCAAGTTATATAAGGTTGCCTCGCTTTCTTTCTATTTAATAATCTCCATTTAAAATCTCTCCTTTCCTGATGTTTTCATCCTTGTAAGTTATAATGTATGTCTTCATATCTTTCCAATCCCTAGCTCAGCTAAAGCAATAACTGAATTTCTTTTTTTAATTAAAAAAAATTTTTTTTTGTTAATGTTCATTTTTGAGACAGGTGAGTGGGGGAGGGGCAGAGAGAGGAGGAGACACAGAATCCGAAGCAGGATCCAGGCTCCGAGCTGTCAGCACAGAGCCCGACGCAGGGCTCGAACCCATGAGCCGTGAGATCATGACCTGAGCTGAAGTCAGACACCCAACTGACTGAGCCACCCAGGTGCCCCTTGTGATACCTGAATTTCTGAACCTTGACCATCAGAACTCTAAAGAGTTTGTTTTAAAACTTATTTGGGGGGCGCCTGGGTGGCTCAGTCGGTTAAGCGGCCGACCTCGGCTCAGGTCATGATCTTGCAGTCCGTGAGTTCGAGCCCCGCGTTGGGCTCTGTGCTGACAGCTCAGAGCCTGGAGCCTGTTTCAGATTCCGTGTCTCCCTCTCTCTGACCCTCCCCCGTGCATGCTCTGTCTCTCTCTGTCTCAAAAATAAATAAACGTTAAAAAAAAAATTTAAAAAAAACTTATTTGGGAGTTAGAAGATGGCATGAAAAGATATCGAAGTCTTTAAGAAAGGAATGCAGAAAGGAAATGCTTAAGGAAGGTGGTTTTCCGTCTGAAATTTGGAAAATGTCTGTGATTCTGGCACTTTGTTGCACTAATTGGAAGCATTAGAGAAAGCTCAATTCACTATTCAAAAATCACCAAGAAAGAGTTTTTTCAAGTATCTCATGAATGGGTCAATTTGCACTGGATGGAGATACAAAGGCTGATTTGGAAATCGGGTCCTTAGACATGCTTGTAAAATGTAGCTGGTTTTCCATGTGCTCACGCAAATCTGTCTTGGCCACTGGTTTTGCTTTCAGATCACACATCCTAATTTTCCAAGTGTTCACACCTTCGTTATCGAATTTGTCCTCCTGTTATGTCAGTGGTGTCGATGGGACCAGGTGTTATCTTTGACTGCACTTGTTTTGTGGCTTTTAAGTAGGGAAGCTGAACTCATCTTATTTTCCCGTCTCCTCCGCAGCCTCCCAAGGTCATGGACATGACTGTCATGCCAGCACAGGACCAGGGGGCTCTCCCACCTTCCACCAGATTATTCTGGGTCCTGGAGTGAATTTCATTCCTCTGTGAGTTATAGTGGGCGAATGCAGCAGAAACCTTAGATGTCAACTGGGGACTTCTGAATGGTTTGCTGAAAACAGCTTGTGACAACGAGGACAGCTTGGTCATCATCTGTGTGACCATGGGTAAATTGACTAAACTCTCTGGGCTTTAGATTCCTCATTTGTAAAGTGATCATGCAGATCTGTGTGGTCTTTAAGGTAGTAGATTCTAGACGGTGAGTCCATGGGTCAGTTTGAAAAAAAAACAAACCTTTTTAATTGTAAGGATTAACATGGGGGTTAATTTTCAAGATTAACAAGGATTAAGGATTAACTCTTTGTTTTTGAAATAAATTCAAGAGATCGACAACTGCAACCATCTACTCATCCCTCCTCTCACCCTGGCTCTAACCAGAGGAGAACTGACACAGAGATTCACATGAGGACCCGAAAAACAACTTTATTAGGGGGTTGGTCAAGTGCCAAAAGTCCCACAGAGTAATAGGGAAACTCATAAAGCTGAATAAGGGAACACCTGCTGGCCTCTCTCGATGAGTTGGATTTAACAACCACGCCTGATGACAGTCACATGCAGAGCAGCCTATCAGGGGAGTGCTTCTTCTACGTAGATTAGTCTGGGCTTCTGTTCCCTGCCCCTGCCCCTGGTGGTTGCTTCTAGAGGCTGTGAGATGGGCAGCTGAGCTAGTACCCCAGAAGGCTCTGAAACAGGTCAAAACAGAATATTGAGATACCTTCAAAGCCATATGCACCATAAACCAAAATTCAATACCTTTTTCTGTTTTCCATCTCAAATGACGTTCCACTCAATGATCAATATCACTCTTGGAGATCTCACAATGAATACCAGTCAAAAGTCTAAAAACTCCAAATGATAACAAAGCCAGTTCGTTGGGCATCTGACTCTTGATTTCAGCTCAGGTCATGATCTCACAGTTCGTGAGTTCAAGCCCCATGTCAGGCTTGCATTGACAGTGAGAAGCCTGCTTGGGATTCTCTCTCTCTCTCTTTCTCTCTCTGCCCCTCCCCAGCTCATTTTCTCTCCCTCCCTCCCTCTCTCTCTCTCTCTCTCTCTCTCTCTCTCTCTCTCAAAATAAATAAATAAACTTTTTTAAAAAGCCCAAATTTTCAGCTTTTTAAAAAGCCCATCCATGATTACAATTCCAGAGAGAGGTTGAATTCCAAAGATGAAATCCTTTAACTTTGGTCAATTGAAGTCTGAAGACATTATGTTTCAATATTTCTGTCTCTCAGATTTACTGGAAAGTAAGAATTTTCTTCCCAGGTACATGATCCTGAGATCAAAACTGTGTCCTTCATAAGTATTATAGACAGAAGATCTTGGATCTCAGTGGCACAAAAGGTCCTTTCAGGAGCAAACCAGAAGTACATCTAACCATCCACATGCAGCTTCCAAAGGGATGGATCCTGAGAAAGGAGCGATTGAGATGGTTCTAGTGATTGAGGGGCACTCCTGCATCTCGCTCTTGATTGTTGTAACTCTCAGATGAGTTATAGCAGAAGACGTTTCTCAGATGAGGTAAAGAATTTATCCAAGGGACGCCTGGGCAGCTCAGTCGGTTGAGGATCCGACTTCAGCTCAGGTCATGATCTCGCAGTTTGTGGGTTTGAGCCATGCATTGAGCTCTGTACTTCTATTTCAGAGGCTGGAGCCTGATTCAGATTCTGTCTCTCTCTCAAAAAAATAATAATAAAATAATAAACATTTAAAAATTTTTTAATGGTTAAGATTGTCAATATTGTGTTATGTGTATTTTACCACAATTTTTACATTTTTTTTTAATTAAAAAAAAAATCTCCCTTAGCCTGATTGTAGAACTAAGAACAGTTTTCTATGATTCTCTCTACCACTTAGCTATTTGGTGATGGCAGATGCAATGAAACCATCATATCTTGAGGTTCATTTAGTAATTTCCATAGCCTGCCTAGTCTTCCTTTACTCCCCACTTTGGTTCAGAAAAGAAGGCTTTTCCTCCAACATTTCCATCTCTAGGCCAATCTGGGAAGAGAGCTTCCACTCCATGTTCTTGTCATCCAAAAAAAAAGAGATGCACCTAACCTGATTGGTGAGAGCTGACATTCATGAGCATGGCCCATTGGTAGGCAAGGTCCTGGGTAAGAGTTCACTGTACCTCTCCTGCTCTCCGTGTGGTTAAGCCAACTAAACCCATCTAGCAATCCTAAGCAATCCACAATCTCTCTGCTCTACTTCCTCTGCCTGTGACCAGCTATGAGGCAATTAGCCTCGTGGAATAGGCCTGGTGAATTAAGTTGTGGGGGAGAGAGGAGGAGGCTGCCCTCTGGATTAGACTTAGAGTGTCACTGTCCCTTTGCCTGGCTTGGGACAAAAGTGACACTTTGTTCTCCACCTGTTTCTCCAGCTTCTTCTCTTTTGATAGGTGCAAGGAAAGCAAAACTGTACCTCTATCCATCTTAGGTTTTTACCTGGGATCCCTTAACAAAAAAGAAAGAAAAAATAAAAGAAAAAGAAAGAAAAGATTAACAAGAGAAAAACAAAGCATGCAGCACACATCACGTGGGAAAAACTGAAATGAAGAGCAACTCAAAGCAGTAGCTTAGAACTCCAGCTTATACAACATCTTCAACCTAGAACAATAAATTTCTAGAGAAATGACAGGACAAAGGAAAGCAGTTTCAGACTCCCAAGGATGGCAACCTGTGGGAAGGTAAATACATGGGAGGAAACTAATGAAGTAAGATTTGTTTGCAGATTCCTCTGATGTCATTGGGCTGATGAGACTCTATCTTCAGTAAAAGGAGACTCATACTCTGCTTCTAGACAGAAAAAAAGGGAGAGCTTTTCCTGTGTTCATTCTGTCTTTATTGCTTTCAGTTCAAAATCATTTTTCTATCAAAGAGGCATATTTTGTAGTGACATATTCTGGTGTCATTCCTAGAAAAGGGGGCAGCAAAGAAATGGTAGAAGGTAAAAGATTTCATTCCCCCCAAATCACCATAAAATGGCTTTTTAGGACAAGAATTCTTTTTTAAAGTTCCCTTTCAAGTTAAATACATTTAACTTTATACAAACTCACTTTCTTGTTTCTTTTTCATTTTGTCCAAACTGATGAAGATTTTTGTTAATTGTCACCAATCTATAAATCTCTATTTAAGGAACACTTGAGGAGTATTCCTCTGAAGTGCTTTTTTGCTCTGAAGTTCTGTGATATTAATACTATTGCTTCTGGGGAACCTGGGTGACTCAGTCAGTTAAGCATCCAACTTCCGCTCAAGTCATGCTCTCACGGCTTGTTGAGTTTGAGCCCCGGGTTGGGCTCTGTGCTGACAGCTCAGAGCCTCGGGCCTGCTTCAGATTCTGTGTCTCCCTCTCTGTCTTTCCCTTCCCTGCTCACTCTCTCTCTCTCTCTCTCTCTCTCACACACACAAAAATAAACCTTAAAAATCAAAAAAACCAAAAAAACAAAAAAGGTACTGTTGCTTCTGCTTCCACCATCCCTCTCCACATCTCAGGGACTGAAGGGATAATAAGGCTGAAGTGGAAACCAGAATTTAGTGCCTTGTAGAATGCTTTATACAGATAAAATACTTGACAAATAAAAATAATAATTATAACAACAACCATTATTATTATTATTATTATTATTATTATTATTATTATGTCTTTTCTCCTGTGCCAGGGAAACCCATGAACTTCTCTGACCTGAAGTTCCACTTGCTCATCTGAATCCAGGGTCTACCTGAACTGGGACACCCATTGCAGACAGGAAAAAATACCAGGAGGGACACAGTCCTAAGGCACACTGCACCAAAAAATGATTTTGCAGTAGGGACCCAGTTTATTTCTACTTCATGAAGCTATATCCAAATTCAGGTTTCTCTGGTTTATCTTTGTGTTGATATTTATTTATTTAAATGAAATCAGGGCACCTGGGTGGCTCAGTTGGTTAAGCATCTGACTCTTGGTTTTGGCTCAGGTCATGATCTCACAGTTCACGGGCTTGGGACCCCCAGCTGTCAATGCTGTCAGCACAGGGCCTGCTTGGTATTCTCTCTCCCTGTCTCTCTGCCCCTCCCCGGCTCCCTCATTCTCTCTTTCTCTCAAAATAAATAAACTCTAAGAAAAAAATTTTTAGTGAAATGACCATATTTTCCTCATTTATACATACCAGGACTAAAGTTAGAAGTTGCATTAGGGGCAACTGGATGGCTCAGTTAGTTAAGTGTTTGACTCTTGATTTTGGCTAAGTTCATGATTTCATGGTTTTTGAGTCCAAGCCCCCCATCAGGCTCTGCACTGACAGTGTGGAGCCTACTTGGGATTCTCTCTCTCTCTCTCTCTGCCCCTCCCCTGCTCATTCTCTCTCTCTCTCTCTCTCTCTCTCTCTCTCACACACACACACACACACAATAAATAAATAAACTTAAAAAAAAGAAGTTGCATTAAACTGCCTTCCTTCATGATGTCCTCCAAGTATCTGAGTTCATTAGAATTCATATACTTCCTTGAGGATTATTAGCTCATTCTCTCAACCATGTTACCAAGCAGAGAGGGAGAAGAACTGTGTCCCCACCCCTACATAAAAAGCAGCTCTCTCTTTGCAAGCAACTGGTGCACTTTGCAACCGACATGTCCTAGATTGTTCTAAAAAGAGCAGCAGCATCAGAAAATATAAGAAAAGATGATGCAAAAAGTCCCTGTGAACTGCCACAGCCAGCTTACAATTATAAATGCAGGGGTAGGTAGGCGGAACATCTGTATTCTGAGTCACTCTATTTTTCTAGAAGGGATAATGTCACCAGCCCTCTTGCCGTATAAACCCTTGTGGTCTGTAAGCAGTTTCCAGAACTGGTTCATGGTGAACTGGATCTTTACACTGTAACTGGCTCTCTCCCTACTCTCATGAACTCAACATGTTCTTAAGTCACCTTAATTAATTATTGACTTCCAGCAGCCCAGGGAATGTGTGTGTATATATATATATATATATATATATATATATATATATATATAAAATCTATATTTTAAATAATGACTATACAAAATCAGTGTGTGTGTGTGTGTGTGTGTGCAGCAGGAATTAAATAACCTTAAAGTCCCATAAAGTTTTGACACTGGATCTCTAATGCCTAGAATATGATACAAATTTAGGGATGTTGCCTTTTGTGGGAAGAAGTCCCAGGGAAAAGCAAAGAGAGAAGTGGCTTTTTTTTTTCAAGAAAACTATAAAACCTGTTATTCCAAAAGAGAGTTCATTGAGGCTTTTTGGTTAATGAATAACAAAATGATGCCAGCAAAAAAAAAAAAAAAAAAAAAAAAAAAAGGGTAAGACATGGATGAGAGAAAACAAGACCTAACAGCAGTTCAGGCAGAGCCAAGTTCACCAATGTGTTTTCAGGGGTTACTTCCTCTTCGTGGGTGACTCCTATGGGGAAATTACACTGTTTAGAGACATGTAAACATCTGTTGACTTAACACTGATTTTCATTCCTTACCCTCACTTCCTGCCAGCCATGGTAAATAGCCTGACATATTGACACTCACTGGCTTTGGTCTGAGTCAGAAGTTTAAAACTTGGTTCTACTCTGCCTACCTGTGTGTGTCTTAGGACAAGCTTCCTCTCTTCCCCCAAGTCCCGGTTTCCACACCTATACGATGGGGAATAATAGTTCACCCATCCGTCTCAAAGGACAGCTGTAAGGATACAATGAGATAATGCCAGTTACTGCCATACTACAGCTTCTGACACACAAGTGCTCTATGACAGCAGGCGAGGCCATTTATTGTAGATTTATCTAAATCAAGGCTCACACTTACAAACACCTAGACCAGAATAAAACCCTCCAGGATAGGTACCAAAACCTCAACCTCGGAAAGTGACAGCAACACATGAAAAGCTTGCATAAGATAGCATGGGGTAAAGGAGTACGATGAAATCTGAAAGAGGAACCCAGGGTCACAGAAGTACCCACTTTGAAAACTCAGATGCACGCAAGTGTTTGCATCACAATCAGGGCTCCTTGAATGGCTGCAGGTCCTAACTAGTGACTCCAGAAACTAAAATGACCTGTCCTGAATCTGATTTTGCCCAAGGCTTCAGAGGAACCTAGAATGTCATCTTTTCTACTATTCTGTCGGAGGGTAGAAACAGGAAGAGAGGAAGTGGCTGGAAAGTAATAGGGAGGGTCTATGACAGGAGTGTGGCAGACAGGATGTGTCTCAGGAAGTGAGAAGGAGTTACTCATTGTTCTCACTTCCTCTCGGCTTCCCCTCCACCAATCTGTCTCCGGATGGCATAAGCTAGGGCCCTGGACATCCTTCAAACTTGACCAGAACTGATATCACTGTACTGTAACACAATAAACTGGCATTATTTTATTATTACTTACTTTCACCAGTTGGTACCCATCTTGCATGGGATCCATGTTTGTTGGGGAAAAGCCCAGGTCAGTCCATTTGGGGAAGAGAAATACCGGTAAGGGTCATGGATGTTGACTAGCATCATGACTTCTGCAAAATCGCCCTGCACAGGGTGAGGTGCCTGTGACACTCCAGAAGTGGAAGAGAAAAAAGAGTCAGGAGGATACAGAAAGTTGTTAGAAAGAGAGAAGAAAAAGTCAGTGAAATGATGGGTAGTAATGGAGGACACATCTCCACAAATTCTCCCTCAAACTACTAAACCCTGGAAGGCTTAGGAGTGGGTTATGAGTTCACACAGAGTTTGTGTCTGAGTTGATAGGTTACAACATACATGCAGAGGTCGGAGCTAGAAAAAAAGTGATTAATCATGTGTACATCTACTACAGGCTCAAAGTGTGAGCAGATATGCAAAGGTGAAAAAAGACCTAGAAAAGATGAGAAGGAACAGAAGCAGTCTTCCCAGCCAAGGGAGCTGCTTGGGCTCATGCTTGTGTGCAACCATGCACACCATCGCTCTTCCATCAGTATCTGTGGAAATCTGCCCATGTGCCAGGCGCTGTGCTAGGCTGTGAACAAAGCCAGAGTTCTTGCTCTGGTTTGCACACTGGTGGGTGAGACAGACATTGACCAAGTCATTGCACAAACATTTGCAAAATTGCAACTGTGATGGGTGTTATGAAGAAGAGCTACATGAAACTATATTGAATGTAACAGAGATTAGCCCAGTCAGGGAGACCTGAGATGCTTCCCTGAATAAGCATCGCCTGACCTGAGCACTGAGTGATGAGCGAAGAAAGGACAGAAAAGCAGCTTGGGAAGAAGAATGTGTGCAAAGCCCTGGGGAGGCAGGTTTGAGGACTGAGAAAGGGCAAAGAGTGGGAAGTAGGGGAAAGAGCCCAGGAAGAATGGGCAGGGTGACATTGAAAGGCAGGAAAGGACCAGACTCTTTGGGGACTGAGGACAATGTGATGGAGTAGTCTTTATCTCAAGAGGAGTGGGAAGTCATTGAAAGGAAATTGACAGAAATCCCCAAGAAAATCTGAACATGGCAAAGAGACCCCGGCTTATACTTTATCCCCACTCTCTTTGTTATCTCCATTAACTATGAATCTGGCTTAGCCTGAGCAACTGAGATTGCCCAAAATCAGAAGAGAAAACGTGTAGCATTGTTAACTTAGTAATTTCACTTAAATAATATTTTTAAATGTATTTTCCATTAATGTACAATAAAAACTCCCGTTTCTGAACCATCATCAAAACACAAATGCCCAATACATAAATTCATAGTTCGGCATTTAGTTACCTAAAGAACACTGAATTAGAAGTCAAACAGCCTGAGTTCTAATTCTGACTTGGCCACTTATTAGTCACATGGCTTTGGGTAAGTCCCCAGACTTCTCTCCATCTCAGTTTCCTCATCTGTAAAAAGGGGGTAATTACCATTGCCCAACATACCTCACAGGATCAAAGTGAAAATCTTTTGGAACAGAGCTATATACTAAAATAAAGATATTATTATCAACCTTTCTCCAAATTGCACAGAAAAACACACAACTTACTCCACTCAGATAATTTTTTAACTTAACATATCAAACTGTTTTGCAATTTTGTTACAAAATAATGCTTTATCTTGAAGGTCATTATAAAACTACTTCTCATGTGCATAAAACCACCAAAAGCGAGATTCTTTGAGAAGAAACATTTGTTTCACTTTATTGCAACACAGATGCAAGATTCAAGGTAAGTATTCAAAATGTTATACCTACTTGAAAAGAGAAAGGACATATAAAAAGATGCTCAACTCATAAAAAAAGCTGTGGAGATTAAAACCATATGAGATGCTATATCTCACCCATCACATTCACAAAAAATGTAAAGTCTTAACAAAACAGTCCGTTGGACACATTGTGGGGAAAATAAACACTCTCATTTGTGGCTGGTGGGTACAAAATGGTACAATTCCCATGAAGGGGAATTGGATAATATGTAGCAAAACTACGTATTTATTTACTCTTTGGCAGATCTAGGAATTTCTTCTAAAAATACTTCCAACTATACAAGAAAATAAATACACAAGGTTATTCCTTACAATATCATTTGTTTATTTTTTATTTTTTAAAGCTTATTTATTTATATTTGAGAGAGGGAGAGAGAGAGAACATAACCAGGAGAGGGAGAGAAAGAGAGAGAGAGAGAGAGAGAGACAGAGAGAGAAAGAATCCCAAGGAGGTTCTGCACTGTTAGTGTGGAGCATGATGCCGGGCTTGAACTCGCTAACTGCAAGATCATGACCCGAGCCAAAACCAAGAATCAGGAGCTCAACAGACTGAGCCACCCAGGCGCCCCACAACCTTATGTGTAATTACAAAATACTGGAAACACCCTAAAGGCCCATATAGAAGTTTGAATAAACTATGGTGCACTTACTCAGTGGAGTACCATATAGCTAGAAAATTAAAAAACAAAAAAGATTTCAACGCCCTGGCATAAACTAATTTCCAGAATATATTATTGAGTGGGAAAAAAAAAACAAGGTGCTAAAGATTATATGTAGTATGCTACATTTGGTATGATAAAGGTGAAATATATTTATTCATTTTTTTTTACAAAAAAACCCAGAAAAGATAAACAAGAAATGAATGAATTCGATCACCTATGGGATTTGGGGGAATGGGATGGAAGAGATGGAAAAAGACAGGTGTGTCTGAATATAACTTTTTATACAGTTTTGGATTTTGAAGCACATAGACATTTTACATATTCAAAAAATAAAGCTAAATCAACAAGAATGGCAGGGGTGGGGGACGGCAGGAAAACCTGAAAGTGAAAGAAAGGAATGTACTTGATTATAACCAAGTTGATAACACAAATTACAAAGAAAAACAATGAATCCCAAAAGCTTTTGAACATAATAACAACGTATTCTGACTGTATGCTTTCAGTGGGATTCTAAGGACAAAAGAAACCTTGAACTTTACTTGGTAGGCTTGTTTGCATAGTGATGTGGGTGAGGCGATTCTGAAACTGCTTTATGTATATTGCAGGATTGAGCAAATGAGTAAATATATTGATGTTTTGAGAAAGCAGGGAGTTCACTGTGGGAGAACAAAAATGCAACTGTGGGATGGAGGGGGGAGAGGAAGAATCCTATTTGGATTGGGCATCAATTAGAGGCATCATTATGAACCCATGATTTTTGGAAAGCATTTCCTAGTTCTGTCCATCTGAGAAGACCTAAAAGCGATTTCTCCCCAGACCGATAAGCATACAGGGAACAAGGTCTTGCTTCCCGAACACCATTCCCCAAACCCTTTGAGAAAATGCTTAATTTCAAGGTGAACCCAGAATATCTTGTTGTGCCAGAAATCAAGGCAGTGCTCGAAACTGAGGAAGATATGCCAAAGAGATACAAGAACGAGTTTAAGGGGCTGTCACCTGCCAGATTTGGGACAATCTGAGCATTAAAATGGATAATGACAGGAATCGATTACAGCACACTGAATAAAGTAGAATCCATGAGTCCATCATGATGTATGTTTTTAAAATTTTTAAGGGATTAGGGAGAGAAAGGAAAACCCTTCTTTATAGAAGAATGCCAACTAAGAAACACAGAAGAGATGACAGAAATGGAAGTCACTATTTCACAACTACCATCGTAATATCTGATTTCAAGAGAGAATCATCCGTGGACACTAAAACCATAGGGAGAAAGATGGGGGAAGAAGGATACTCACACAGTCCAAAGTGTCACATCCTAAGTTACTTATTAATTACGAAGGGAGAAAGGAGATCTTTGTAATGGGGGAAGTATGGTAGAAAACACCTTAGCCAGATGATCAAACATAACATCATTGTTACGAATCTATTCACCTCATGGGTCCTCTGTTTTGATACACTATGATGTGTGATACAACATTACCTGGTAGTATTCCTGCAAAATGTGTTTAACTTAAGTCTAACCTTTAGGAAACAACCAGACATCTGAAATGGAATAGGCCTGGACTCTTGGAAAATGCTAATGTCATGAATAACCAAACAATAATAAAACATTGGCAAGCCGAGCTACGTTAAAGAAGACTAGAGGGGTACCTGGGTGGCTCAGTCGCTTGAGCGTTGTACTCTTGGTTTTGGCTCAGGTCATGATCTCATGGTTTCTGACTTTGAGCCTTACATCAGGCTCTGTGCTGACAGTGTGGAGTCTGCTTGGGATTCTCTCTCTCCCTCTCTCTGCCCCTCCCCCAGTTGCTCTCTCTCTTTCTCTCAAAAATAAATAAATGAACTTAAAAAAAAAGAACACTACAGAGACATGAAAATAAATATAGTATATGATTCTTGCTCAAGTATGGAAGAAAAAATTTAAAAAAGTGTTTTCTTTGTTTTTGTTTCTGTTTAAATGTTTATTTTTGAGAGAGAGTGTGCATGTAAGCAGGGAAGGGAAAGGGAGACAGGGAAAGAGAATCCCAAGCAGGCTCCATGCTCAGCTCAGAGCCCAATACAGAGCTCGATCTCACAACTGTGAGATCATGACCTGAGCCCAAATCAAGAGTCAGATGCTTAACCCACTGAGCCACCCAGACACCCCAAAAGTAAAACAGTGTTAAATGGCAAAGTGTGCCATTATTGGGATGATTGCAGAAATTAAAATATGAACTTTATGTTAGAAAATAGTATCGTGTCAATATTAATGTCCCGAATATGAGAATTGCATTGTGGTTATACAGGAAAATATCCTTGTTTTTAAAAGCTACATGCTGAGGGGTTGGGGGCTTAGGTGTCTGGATGTCTGTAACTCTCAAATGGTTCAGCTAAACACACACACACATGCACAAAGGGAGGAAAAGAGGGAGGCAGAGAAAGAAAGAAAGAGAAAGAAAGAAAGAAAGAAAGAAAGAAAGAAAGAAAGAAAGAAAGAAAGAAAGAAAATGCAACAAAATGTTAAGATCAGTGAGCTATGGAGATAGTAAATAGATGTTCATTGTACATTTCTTGCAAGTTTTCTGTCGGTTTGACATTTTGCAAAATGCAACATGGCTGGGGGAGCTTTTTATACGGTCACTGTCAGAAGACAGAATAATTAGACAATCTGGGAACCAGTAAACATTCATCAGTTGGTGAATCCTTACCAAGAAAAGCTCCGGCAGAAAACCCCAGAGACATTTGGAGGTAGTTGAATTTAGCAACAATACTTAATCAATTAACTCAATACCAGACACCGGTTAAATTTGAATTTCAGATAAACAATGAACAATTTTTTAGGATAAGTATGCCCCAAACATTGCCCTGATCACACTGTATTTTACCTGACAGCCCGGCTCTAAGAGGCACTTTGACCTGCTCCATGCCCGGGGGATAAAGCATGCCAGGTCAGGAACCCCAGGACAGCTCAAGGTCAGGACCATATTATGTTTCTTTACTTACTATTCTTATTTAATCAAACTCAACCCTTCTTTACAGTTTATTTACTTATTTTTGAGAGACAGTATGTGTGCGTGAGCGGGGGAGAGACAGAGAGAGAGAAAGAGAGAGTATCCCACGTAGGCTCTGCACCGGGACACAAAACCTGCTTTGGGTCTAGAACTCACGAACCGTGAGATCATGCCCTGAGCCGAAACCACGAGTCGGAGGCTTAACCAACCAAACCACCCAGGTGCCCCTCAATCTTCTTTAATGAAGACTACTCCTCAAGTCATATTTTCTCCTTACGTATTGTCGGTACAACCCTAATTTAGGGTTTTTCTGTCACTGCATTTCAAAGTTCCCCTCTCCCCCTGCTCTGCTCTCCCCAGCTTTGACTTCTGAATACCTTGCTTTTCTCATCCTTTACCTTTTTTCCCTTCTCATCTTCCATTTCTGTGGCTTGGGCGAGAATAGTTCCAAAGCAACAGATAATAGTTAGCAGGGATTGCTTCTGGGAATTTGAGTCACCCAATGCCGTTAGTAAGATGCCGTGACCTGCTTAGGGGCCCTCCCCTCCCAAGAACACCTGGATGTCTTGTCTTGCATTTTTGGTACGTTTGGCATCCATGAGGCCAGAGCAGCTCAGGGAAAAGACTTGCATATTACCCTCTCTCAAATTCCTTATCATAGAAGCCCCTCCTTTTTTGGTCTTCCTTATCAGCTTCTCTTACTGTTCTTACTGTCAATGTTAGTCAGCCTCATGGGTATTTTCTTTTCTCTTCCTTAGGTCCAGTGCTTAGCAAAGTTCAATCATGGGTATATCATCTTTATGATTTTTGACATCTCTGGATAATTATTAATAGTTTTCATCAAATGGAGTTGATCTTTTTAATACTTTTTTTTAGCAAATTTTACTTCAAAACTCTAAATGGAAATTTAGTATCTCAAATAGAAGATAAATCTAGAAATTAAAAAAAAACCAAAAAAATATATACATATAATTTAATTTCTCACTCTAATTTAAAATAATCAGTAGAAGTAAATCATTATAAATATATAAATATAGAGGGGTGCCTGAATGGCTCAGTCGGTTCAGCCTCCGACTTTGGCTCGGGTCATGATCTCACAGCTTGTGAGTTCAAGCCCCACATCGGGCTCTGTGCTGACAGCTCAGAGCCTGGAACCTGCTTCATATTCTGTGTCTCCCTCTCTCTCTGCCCCTCCCCTGCTCATACTCTGTCTCTCTCTCTCCTTCAAAAATAAATAAACATTAAAAAATTATATATATATATATATATATATATATATATATATATATAAACTTATAAAAATGCACACCCCAAAATAAGTTACTGAGTTACTGAGAACTGAACTTCTTGTGATCAGTCAGGAATAGTGGATGTTTGGCTTAATGTTCCTTATCTCTTGCTTACAGTTAGAGAAACTGAGGCCCAGGAAGGAAGATAAGTTGCCCAAAATTAAAGCAAAGTAGACATGGAACAGGATCTATAGCTGGAGACCAGTAGTCCCAGTTTCAGAGTGGGATCTCAGAATGGGAGCATTCAAAAGGAACAGTGGTTCTTCGGGGGTAGGAGGACAGGAGCTTGGTGCATGGTAGGTTAAAAAGAACATAAAGTCTGGACTCAGAAAGACTCTGGTCAGGTCTCAACTAAAGCCGTGTTGCCATAGCCCCATGAGTTCACTCTTTGAGCCTCTGTTTTATAATATAACACAAACCACAGAAGTACAAGAGGACTATTGGATCCATGTACCGAGTGCTCAACCCAGTGCTTATTCAATCAATTGAAGTTTCCATCCTTCTGCCACAGACCCACCCACCACCAGCTATGTCTCCTTTTGAAAGAAATACGGTTTTGTTTTGGCTTGTTTTTTCTGAATAACCTCTGCCTGATTTCTCTTCCTCACTGCCCCTGGATCCAGTATCCAGCTCTCCATCTGTGCAGGGCCCATTGGCAAGGAGAGAGGCAGTGGCTTCCTGGCATCTTCTGAGGGTTGGATCTTGAAAGCCGAAGACAGCCTAGTGATGAGTTCTGACGGCCTCAGATAGCCTCAGCTTTAGGTAGCCAAGGGAGGGCTGCAGGCCCTGGGGCATAGGTTCCAGATCCAGTGAACGCTCATGATGGGGTTCTGGAGTGGTGGTGGGAGTCCGAAGCTGACGGCAAAGAAAGAATTCTTGATGATGTCTTTGCTGCAAAAGGAGGTGATTTCATTATAGCACGGGAATGGGACCCGTGGCCAGGAAGAGCTGCACTGGGGTGGTGAAGAGTGACTGGTTATACACTGTGGAGTTGAGGGAGGTAAAGTCAAGAAGAAGTTTCTTAAAGGGACTTCCATATGCTAAAAAAGACTCACAGATTACTAGAGGCCTAGCTATTGTCAAGCTAAGGTTGTTTTTCCCTCTAGCAAAGCATTATCATTAACACAGTAGGCACTTCCTGGAGATTAGGCTATTGATAAGATATTTGTAAACTGATGGAGACTCTATCAGTTTAACCATTTGTTTTCTGTCCTTTCCTTTGTGCTTGGGCAGCCAGGAGTGCCTGAGGAATACCACACATATTCCACCCTGGGGGAGGAACGGGGGTTGTCAGCTTGTACTTTGCCCTCAGCTTGCCTTATGCGCCTTCATCACTCAGAGGCTTCTTGGGAGGTTCAACCTTAGGAAGCCCTGGGGGTGGAAGACCCACAGGGAACCTAGAGAAGTCTAGAGTGAGGCATTTGATGAGTATGGAGATGAGAGGCTCTTTCTCCACCATGACATTTGAGAGACATGCAGTGGAATCTAAGAAACAGCCTGGAGTTGGGTATTGGGTTTCCATGGGAAAAGAGATGGCTGTGGCTTGGAAGGGAGGTGGGGAGGATGGAAAGACAGGGCTGCTCATATCCATGGCAACAGGAAGAGGAAGCAGAACCTTCCATCCTTCAGAGGGTGAGATTAGTTGAGGGGAAAGTTTGGAGCACATGAACAATCCCCAGCTCAGAACCAGGGAGGAAGTAGATGACCCAAGAGACAAATAGGGTGATCTGGGGAGTGTAAAAGTAACAGCAGGACACAGTCACACAGAGGAAGGCTGAAATTGGCACTTCAGGCATACTTGAGATTCTACATGTCCTTGAAAAGAATCCAGATATTTCTGGATTCTTCTCAGTGCCAAGAAAGACAGATGGCAAAGTAACCTGGAAATTGCCAGACCTGGAGGGGTCTGGGGGGTGGGTTGTAGAGCACCCATGCTGAAAAATCACCTAGGAGTTGCAGCTAGACCTCAAGAGGGATGCACAATGTCATCAAGTATAGGGCAGGTCTGAGTTGACAACATCGAACCACTGGGGGTGGACTGGGCTGACAGAACCAACCACGAGTCCCCAAACCTCAGACTCAGCCTTAGATAGATATTTAGCAACAAGGCAAAGAACAATGGGAAAGACACCAGAAAAGAAACAGGTCCACTCACAGAGCCTGTGGATGTGTACCCAGGGACACGTCTTTCTGGTCCTACGATTCCAGAGCATCACATCCCCAGGTAGCATCCTAGGAAAGTGGAGAAGGAAATCTGAACAATGGGACACATATTCAAGAGACCAAACTGTGAGGAGTGAAGGAGATGATTCATTTTCAGAAATACCAAATAAAAGCTGTGCTGTCTAGTTAACAGTAGGTTTA
This sequence comes from Acinonyx jubatus, assembly GCF_027475565.1. NCBI lineage: Eukaryota > Metazoa > Chordata > Mammalia > Carnivora > Felidae > Acinonyx > Acinonyx jubatus. The sequence continues at coordinate 66,379,733 of NC_069391.1, forward strand.
CAGACTATTGGAAAGATGTATGAACCTCTCCCCACCCCAACAATGGAGTTCCAAACCTTAAGATACTTCACTTCCTGGTTCTTATTCCCCTCTCCATTTTGCATGCTTATTTTCAAGGGCTTTGCAATGAGCATGAGCCCAAGAACAAAGGGAGGAGGGACTGACAGTCTCTGCATCACCTCAGGGAAGGTGCATTTGTTCCAATCAGACTATTTTTTTTCTTATTTTTGTTTTTATGTTTATTTCTTTTCGAGAGAGACAGAGAGAAACAGAGCATGAGTGGAGTGGGGAAAGGGCAGAGAGAGAGGGAGACACAGAATCTGAAGCAGGCTCCAGGCTCTGAGCTGTCAGCACAGAGTCCGACGTGGGATGCGAACTCACAAACCAGGAGATCATGACCTGAGCTGAAATCAGATGCTTAACTGACTGAGCCACCCAGGCACACCTCCCACCCCTCAAGTCAGGCTACTTTTTACCTTACATGGACATAGGAGACTTCCGGGTAATGCTATAACCTTTGTAGTACTCAGCCAATGAGAAACCAGGGGAGGGACTTGAATGCTAGGAGATAAATTGTCTGCTGTAACTGCCCCAGGTGTGCCTGTCCATCAGACACCTGCTCTTGCAAGGATGTTGCTTCACTGTGCTCCGAGTCTCTTCATCCCTCCTCTGATGGGTCGGTGGGCTTATCGCTCACACAAACCATCAAAGGTCTGATTTAAATCAGAAGACTGAGGTATGTTAATTGGCAAGTTAAAATTTCTCTCCCATAGTTCCCAGGAGAGAGTAGGGCCCCAGAGTAAGACTAGATCAATGTGGGGGAGGAGACTCAAAGCCAAGTCTTAAATTTTCAAATTCAGGACATCTGCCACCATTACCGTATTTTTCAACCCTTCAAGATCTGGGACTGTGTCTGTTTTCCCTCACTCATAAGGGTCCTTATCAGGCACTCGACATTTCTCGAAAAAAATGAAATAAATGAATGACCATAAGTATATGGCTAATTCAGGAAAAACAAAATCTAGGTTTGAGTTATTTGTTTTCACTAGCTTCCTGATTTTCCTGGGATTTGACAAAGTGCACTGGAAATTAACTTCTTTTACTTTATGCAACATATGTTCCAGGTTGTAAACAGAAGGTCCTGGAATAATGTAAGCTAAGACTCTTCTGCAGGCAGGAGCTGGAGAGTCTGTTAGCTCTTGGCAATTCCTCAAGCCACAGAAATTAGAAAAGTCCAGACTTAGGGCACCTGGGTGACTCAGTCAGTTGGGCATCCGACTTCCGCTCAGGTCATGATCTCACAGTTTGTGGGTTTGAGCCCCGCGTCAGGCTCTGTGCTGACAGCTCAGAGCCTGGAGCCTGCTTTGGATTCTGTGTGTCCCTCTCTCTCTCTGTCCCTCTCCCGCTTGCGCTCTGCCTCTTTCTCTCAAAAATAAACATTTAAAAAAAAATGTTTTTTAAAAGTCCAGCCTAAACCTGACTTGGAGGAAGGTCTTTGAAAAGACTGTACAATGAGAGCCCCTCAAAGGCCCCCTGAATGTTGTCTCCCTCCAATACAACACAAATTATCTTCTGTCCTCTGACTTCCATGGAGCAGAGGAAGGAGCATCTGTCTCTTCTGATATTCTAAGAAGGTGGACATCAGACTGGAAGGTCTTCCCTGATCAAACAGCAAAATTCTAAACACATTTTTCAATTTTCCCACGTATACCCTGATTTACGGGAAAGCCAAAGTTTGCTGCAAAGTCTGGAGGTGAATTTGTTTAAGATAGGTGAAATGAACACTGTTGGCTGGCATTCTCACCTTTCTCATTCCTCATAGGACCTAGATTTCATCCATTATCTCATCCTCTCTCAAACAATGCAAGTGCCCCAAAGTCAACCGACCCTACCCCCTCGCTCCAAGGGTGAGCCTGAAGGTCTAAGACGTGGTTCTCAACTGGAGGTGATATTGCTCCCCAGGGATGTTTGGCACTGCCTGGAGATATTTTGGATTGTCACAACAAGGGGAAGTCCACTGGGTAGAGGCCAAGGACACTGCTAAACATGTTGCCATGCACTGGACAGCCCCCCCCTCCCCAACAAATAATATCCAACCCAAAAATGCCTGTAGTCCAATAGTAGAGAAACACTGGTCTAAGGGTAATGGCATCCCCCTTCCCAAACATTGATTTAAGTTTGCAAGAGTTTCTTGGAAAGTTGTTCCTGGCTTCCAGAGGCCACCTTCCTTTCTGTTGGGTATAGTGGTGGACTGATGTGACATCCGGAACTGCCACTGTCATCGTGCCCCCCCTGGGTTATGCCCTCCTGTGTATGTGAAGACAAGGTCCATATACACAGGAGGGCGTAACCTCTGGATAAAGCTGACATTGAAGCTTATACCACCACTCTGAACTTCCAGTTTTGTGAGCCAATAAATAATCCTCATTGTATAAGCCAGTTTTGACGGAGGACTTCAACTACCTCTATTTTGACTTCAGTCTGTACTTCCTAATTAAGTTCCTTCCAGCTTATCTCTTAACTCACACAAAAGACTCTGCAGGGCAAAGCATCCTGTGATGGGAACCCAAAATTACTCCCTCAAGCAATAACCACTGCCCCGAGCCAGCAAGACCCCACGTGATTGACTCCAAGACAGTGATCTACCTGAACTTCACTGCCTACCGGCACGTACCCGCCCACCTTTGTCCCACATTCTCCTTAAAGAAACCTTGAAGTATTTTCAGCACTTTGGAGACAGTCTATGAGACTCTAGTCTGTGGTCTTCCTGGTGTTGGCCTCACTGAAATAAATTCCTTTCCTGTTTCACCACCACTGTCTCTCGGCCTTCGAATTTTGTCAAAAGTGAGTGGCTGGCCTGCTTGGGACCCCTGCAGCCAGGTGCTCTTGCAGCCCTGTGCCCTCGTTACAATTTAAATTGGGTTTTTACAGGGGTGCCTGAGTGGCTCGGTAGGTTAAGCATCCGACTTCGGCTCAGGTCATGATCTTGCAGTCCGTGAATTCAAGCCCCGTGTTGGGCTCTGTGCTTAACTGACTGAGCCACCCAGTGCCCTGAAAAATGACCTTTGAGAGGGGTACCTGGGTGGCTCAGTCGGTTAAGCGTCCAACTCTTGGTTTTTGACTCAGGTCACGATCTTGGTTTTCAGTTTCAAGACCTGTGTCAGGCTCTGCACTGATAGTGTGGAGCCTGCTTGGGATTCTCTTTCCCTCTCTTTCTGCCCCTCCCCTACTCATGCGTGCGCGCTCTCTCTCCCTCTCTCAAAATAAATAAATAAAAATTAATAAATAAAAATTTTAAAAAGTAAAAAGAAGGGAGAAATGACTTTTGAGAGAAGATACTAAGGAGATGAGAGTGTGAACAAAACAGACACCAAAGAAAGGAAAGCATTCTAGGTTAAGGGAACAGCCAGTGCAAAGTCCTGAGGCAAGAACTCTCCTGGTGTGATGAAGGAATCACAAGAAGGTAGTGTGGCTAGGGTGGAGTGAATGAAGGGGTAAGAGGCATTAGGGGTGAGATCAGAAGTAAAGGGAGGGGCTTTGTAGCCATTCTATGAACTGTGGCTTTTACTTCCACAGGAATGGGGAACCACTGAGGGGTCTTGAGGGGGAAACCATAGTCTGGCTTAGATTTTAAATATCAGTTTTCTGGCTGTCGTGTAGAGATTAAGGATGGCAAAAATAAAAGCTGATGATTGCAGCAATGCCGTGAATCATGGTGATAACAGGTTGGAAGTAGTGGACATGGCAAGAGAACACTGGATTTCAGACGTATTTGAAGGAGCCAACAGTTCCCTCAACAAAGTAGATAAAACACACTAGGAAAAAAATTGGCCTACAAAGCTATGAACACAAACCCTGAACTTCTGACTCCCCGGCTGCAAAGAAAAAGAACACCAGCCCTGGGTGTGTTAAAGGTTGACTTGTCAAGATGTATCACAATGTCAGGCATGTGGTTGAAGACAGAAGATACATGGTAACATACGGAGCAGTGTTAATATCCCCTGAACCAGACCGCCCCCAAAATTTCTGCTTCAAGTTGCTACAGATATGTCTAGATCAAGAAACAATCCTCACAAAGATTCTGAGAAACTCAGCATTCCCTACAGTGACAACCAAAGAAGAATCAAACCAAACTTTACAACTGGATTTTAAGGATCCCCATGATTAATTTAAATCCCCATTGCAGTATAATATGGACAAAAAAAGCTATGTTGCCATTATCTTTTTATTAGTATTGCATCTCATTTGAGAGAGCCTCGTTTACCCTCAAGACAAATCTCAAAAGCACATTCAGAATGGATGCTAGGCATTGGGGAACACATCGAAGAGAATGCAAATAAAAAATATTTTAAATTCTTAAAGGATGTATCCTCCAGTGATTCTGTAGAACTCGAGACACTTGAGGCCGAATTTTCCTCAACCAGGTCTTTTGTATAAAAATTACTCAACTGGGTGTGGTGACGCTACCGTCCCATAATAAATGTATTCATGTATCACTACACTCCCTTTAGACCCTATTAAAAGCCATTGTCTGCCTGTCGGACAGATTATTGGCTAGATTCTCACGTCTGTTCAGACCCCAAAGCATCTAGATAAGGCATTATACAAAAGTAGCACCAACACGTTTTAAATCACCTTTAGCATAGACAGGAGTTAATAAAGGACTCTGCCTCATTAAGTGGTTTCCAGCAGCGCCCTTTACTTTACCATAAATACTATTTCCCCATCTTTAAAACGGGCATAATGGTATTTTCCTGGAGGACTTGTTGTGAAGATTAGAGTTAATATTTGTAAAGCCCTCAGAACAGTGCCTGACAATACCCAGGGCTTATGTGTCCATTATTATTCTAAGACCTTTGCTCCGCAGCATCTCATGGATTTAAATTTAAATGCTCCTAAAAAGCAGAGAGACCAAAACTGTCAACTTTTCTCAACACTCCCTGATTTTATTAGATGTTCGAGGCTTTCAAGGCATTTAGAACAAGACAGCAAGGAAGGTAACACGGTCAAAAGAAGAAAAGAAAAGGAACCCCGAGTTGTTTGTTAATGCCAGGTGTGCATTCTTCTTTCAAAATTTCGAGCATGGTTCTCCCGGATCATCCTTTGCGATTACACAGACTCTCGAAAACACGGTTTTGTGTTGTTCAGTAAAACAAATCCGTAGCCAGTCTAAGAAAAAAGCGAAGCATTTCCCTTGACCACACTGGGATCTGGGTGAACGGCTTAGATGCGGGCATTTCTAAGACCTCACTGAATCGTAATCGTCAGAAAAACAGCAAGAGCGCTACAAGGCCTCACATTCAGGCTGCACTTGCCCTGCACTCGCCCGCAATCAAGAGCATCCAGGGGCAAAGCCGCGCCGCCGGCGCACGAGCCGTCCGGGCTCCGCGCCTCCCGCGGAGCACAAGAGGCTTGCTCGCCCGCGCCTCCCGGGTGCTAGCGAGGCCTAGGAAGCCGGCCCCGGGAGAGGAGAGGAGGGGCGGAGCGGGGCACCCCGGCCAGACTCGACGCCGGAGCCCCGGAGGGTGCGCGCGACCACGGCGGCGGCGGCGGAAGCGGGCGGGGCGGGCCGGGGGCGGGGCGGAGGCGGGGCGGGGCGGCGGGCGGCCCTGCGGGCGCAGCGCGCGTTTCCGGCGTGCGCGGCGGAGCGCTCGGGCGGGGGCACCGCCGGCTTCGACTCGCGCACAATGAGACAGCGCTGAGCGCCGGAAGTGGGGCCGAAGGAAAACACGGAGAGGGAGCCCGGCCGGGACAGGAAGAGGCGGGGGACCGCGGCGGAGGTGGTGAGTGCTCCGGGGCGCCTTCTCCCCGCGTCCCTCCCAGACTCGCCTCCGGGGTGGGTCTCCGGTGGGTTCCCTCGTCTCCGGAGTAGAGGGCGGGCCCGGCCCGGGAGAAACGTTGGCTCCTTCCCCCGCCGGCCTCCTCGCCCCAGTTGCGAGGACCGGGGAGCCCCCAGGCCGGCGGGGACTGAGCTCCCGGGTTCGAGTCCGCATCTTCACTTTGTGGCAGACCCTGCCGGCGCCGGAGAAGAAGGGACTTGGGTGGAGGCACTGGACCCCGGCCCCCTGGCCGGCCGGGGGGACCCCGGAACCCCATCGAGGAGGCAGGTCACTTCCTGCTTCCTGGTCCCCGAGGTGGCTTCGTGGCCAGGAGTGCGGGGACGCCTCCTCTTTCTCTGCCTCCGGCCTCGAAGGGTGGAAACTGAGGCAGATCGAGGGTGGGGCGATCAGACGGGGGGTTGAAGAGGGAGAAATGCTGTTCTTGACAAAACCAAACTTGTTTGGGGTTAGAGAATGAGGACTGGGGAGGTGAGCTGGACTTGTCTCTTGGTGGGAAACCCAGTCCCTTTCGCTAGAGGGGACTCTTGGTGGGGAGCGAGCCCCTCTTTAGCCCAGGCGACCGAAGCCTGTGGTTCTGAATAGTGGTAGTGAGGGGGAGCCGAAGCCCTTCCCTGGAGGTCGGAGAAGGGACAGAAAAGTGAAGCTGAGAGGAGATGAGCTACGTTCACACAAAGTTTTGGTTACTTTGTATAACACTTGAAAGTAATTGCCAACTTTTTTTTTTTAAGACTGTTTCCGGAGCTTTCTAACAGCGTAGGCTTGGGATGAGGGTTTTGTTTTGTTTTGTGGAGGAGCGCTTTTGTTTTATAGGTAAAGCCAACCAACTTGGTGTGAGTAACATTTTTTTAGACTGCAGTTCTCAAGACTATAGGGAGCTTCCCTTAGTCACAGATGTAATCGTCACGTTAAATAGTAAGTACTAATTTTCATGGAGACTTATAGGACTCAAGCAAGCCTCCCAACTTTTGGTGTAGTGTGCTGATTATTAGGATGTGATGGAAATTAGGAAAGGAAGAGTTTCTTACAGACTTTTGAGCACCTGTGCAATAAACGTGTGGTATTTCACATGCTTGGTATGATATCTTGTTATGGTTTGATAATTTCCCAAAATGCCTTCTTCCAGGTGCAGAGTAAGAAAACTGAAGTCAAAGACCATGGGAGATGCCGCAAAACCTTATTTTGTGAAACGCGCTAAAGACCGAGGAACTATAGATGATGAGGATTTCAGAAGGGCTCACCCCCAGCAAGATTATTTAATAATGGATGACTATGTTAAAGGCCATAGCAGTAAAATGGAAAAAGGCCTTCCAAAAAAAAAATTAACACCAGGGAACTATGGGAATACCCCCAGAAAAGGACCGTATGCTGTTTCCAGCAATCCCTATGCATTTAAAAACCCAATTTACAGTCAGCCCACTTGGATGAATGACAACCACAAAGATCAGAGTAAGAGATGGCTCTCTGATGAACTTGCTGGTAATTCAGACAGCTGGAGGGAATTCAAACCGGGACCTAGAATTCCTGTTCTAAACCGACCAAGAAAAGACTCCTTTCAAGAAAGCGAAGATGGATATAGGTGGCAGGATGGACGAGGCTGCAGAACTGTAAGACGACTGTTTCATAAAGACTTGACAAGCCTAGAAACCATGTCAGAAATGGAAGCAGGAAGCCCTGGTAATGTGTTCCAACTTGTCAAGTGACAAGCCCAAAGTCGCAGTATCTTTTCTTTGTCATCCAAATGAGGTTTATTATTTTCAGCAATGCAGTTCCAATTTTTCATAGTCTCTGCTTATTTAATGCGAATACTCTTAAGAACTGTAATCGTGGCATTTGGGCAGCTTCAACACGTTGCATGTATTGGTCTCTTTAAAAGTTTACTGTGCCGTGAGGCTCATTTTCCTTCGGTAAACATATTTCCCATTGGTGCTTTCTACAGAAGAGGGTGATGATATCCCCCTGGGGACTGTTTCATATTTTCTGAGTGGTGTATATGTATTTTCTAAATTATGTATTGTAATTTTGTATTTGAATAGTGAATGTGTCCATAATATAAATGACAGAATATAAAGCTAAAAAAAAAAAAAAATCTTACTCGATGTAAATACACAATATAGACCACATAGATTTCCTGTCTCAGAGGATTATATGTCTTTTGGAGGGAGCATCGATCTCCAGAGGAGGATAGTCCAGGATTTTTTTTTTTTTTTCTTTGCTCAACAGTGAGCTGCACGGCAAACAGACTGGGACACTTTAAGTTTCGAAAGTCAGAAATACAGATAAGTTTTGCCTTTTAGTTTCCGTAGAACCAAAACCCATTTCTAAGGGCCAGGTGTGCTTGATAATAATTGCCCCAAAGTGATTATTTATACATTTTTCTCAAAGGTGGATAGTAGATTTTGTCCATGTAGCCATAATTTCTATAAACAAGAAAATTATCTAATGGACAATAATTACTGAAATGAAATAAACTCATAAATATGAAGGAAAAAGTAAAACAGTATTTAGTCCGAAAATGCAAATTATGCTTGGAAAAATGGGCTTTTAAATTTATTGGCTGGGAGCCTTTTTTTAGTGACCATATAGAATGGGTGGCAAACTGGCCAGCACTTTAAAGTTGTTTGTTTGTTTGTTTTAAATTTAAATGCATCTAGGCAATATTGGCACTCTCCTAGGTGTCCAGAGGCCTTTTTCTTTCATGTTATCTCACAGTGACCAGCTTACATTTCTGTATTTTACTGGTAAGGAGTTTGATTTTGTGACCTGGACATGTAGAATACTTAACAGAGAAAAATGTCACTTATTTTTAGAGGGTCTTTTGATAGTATTAAATGAGAGAAAAGGTGCTGTTTTATATTTCTTAAGGTAGGAAAAGCAAGAGAAAATTCCTTGTATCAAAGAGTACAAACAGAATGAGGTGTTACAAAGGAATCAGTCAGGAGAGACAATCTTGGCCTCATAAATCTTGAAGCTAGAAAGGATGCTAGAAAGAACTTGAAGGAAGTGTCTGATGCAGTGCTCTGTCGTGATATATCAAGGTAGAATCACAATTTTGCAAAGCAGGCAGCTGTGGCTTGGCAAGGTTAAATTTATCCAGACTGATTATGCTGGGTGGTAGATGAGGAAGTGAACCTGAAATTGAGTACTGTGCTGCTTTGGTCATTAACGGCCTCACTGGACCTTGAATTTGACAGAGGGAAATGGAGCATGTATTGATAATTTCTTGACTTTTGATTTGTGTTTTTCTTTTTAAAAGTCTGTGTACATTTAAGTATTTTTGTATTACTGTGTCCAGGTAGGACATGGACATTTTAACTTAGTTACCAATAGTTTTTTTTAAAAAAAAAAGTTGATCTTGAGTAGCATTATAGAAACAAAAGATTTATAGAACGAAAGTTTGCAACCAGACAAATACTGATAGGGACTGTTAACAGACTGAAAGCCTCATATATGTATTCTTGTTTAGTCTGAAAAGCAACCAAAAAAGTTGCTTTTAAGTGGTTTTGAACAGGAAGTACATACTTTTACTATCCTTTTAATTGAAGGCAATCCCCAAATCCCCATATTCTCTCCATATGAAAAAGAGGTATGTTCTTTCACATTTGCTAAATGAAGGACTGCTCAGCTTCTAGCCCTTGAAAATCTTCAGAAAGGAAATAATTTTAAGCTGTGGTATAAAATTGCTTACTGTAGAGAGAAATTCAATTTGAAGTATAAACTTTGCACTGCACTCAGGATCCTAAAAAGAATCTCGTTAAAGGGCCTGAAATTTTCTTGAATCAGAATTATGTCTTAATAAGCAAGGGTCTCATTAAATGATGTGAGAAGATATAATGAAAATTATCTTAGAGTTGCTTTGTTTTTTAATACTTATTTTCTATCTTTCAGTTCTACGTTACCGCCCTGTACTTCATCCCTCACATATCCTAGATTGCCAATGTAATGTATTTGGGACAATGCCATTAGTGATCTTAGCTGGAAAATATCCACTCAAATACACATGTCCTTTGTGAATGGAATAATGGGCCATATGCAAATAAAATGTGGGAGACTTGGAATAGTGTATATAGAGAATTCATGTTACAAGACACATGAGATGAGCTAGGTTGCCTTCCTCGAATTATGGGAACTCTTTAGCAGTACCCAGCTTTATCCTTCCAAGATTCCCGTCAATGAGATTTTATTTGCTATTTTTACCATGCAGTCCTGTGAAACTCAGTTCAGAAGGTGATACTGTCTTGTCAGTTACAGTCTGTTCTAAATGTGAATGGATATGGATTTCAGTAAGTTCTTTCCAGTTCTTACATTGTTAGATAAAAGACTGGATTTCAGAATTCCATCCATGCTTCAATCTTTACTTCAAATCCTGTTAACTTTGATTTAGTCATGTGTCCCTGAACCAAGTTATTTTCTTGGGCCAGCATTTTCCCCATCTGTACAATGGGGATAACATTAGCATCTATGACAGGATCACTGTAGGGATTAAGCGAGGCGGTGCATATAAAGTGCTTGCATTGCATCTGTCGCATAAAAAAAATACTCAGTAATGACAGCTGCTGTCATCATCATCTGAATTTCTGCAGCCATCCACTTCTCTGTATAAAAACAAGGAATGGGGTGCCTGGCTGGCTCAGTCTGTGGAGCGTGGGACTCTTGGTCTCAGGGTTGTGAGTTCGAGTCTCACGTTGGGTGTAGACATTACTTGAAAATAAAATGTTTAAAAAAGCAATAAGGAATTAATTGTACTCTTTGGAGGGAAATCGAAGTCACTCTGAAAAATGACAGCAAATAGGTGAGAAGCCTTTGTGATCAAGAAGGGAGGAGTTAAAGAAATTGGGTTCCATAGCAATTACAGTTTTGTAAGCTAATGTGGACTTTTCTAATGGGTATTGCACATATTAGTGTAAATCTCTAATGAGCGTCAAAGTAAGAAACTTATCATGAACACTGAAATCACAGATGTAATTATTTGGTGTAGACCTTGTAATGATAGGCAAATTACATGTGAATAGACACACAGCTACGTTAAAAGAAGTTCTTGTCTCAGAAGTTTATGCAGACCGGGGCACCTGGGTAGCTCAGTCAGTTAAGCGTCCTAAGTGTCCAACTCCTGGTTTTGGCTCAGGTCATGATCTCACGGTTCGTGGGTTTGAGCCCTGCCTCAGGCTCTGCACTGATGGTGTGGAGCCTGTTTGGGATTCTCCATCTCCCTCTCTCTCTGCCCCTCCCCTGCTCTCTCTTTCTCAAAAATAAAACTTAAAAAAAGAAAAAAAAGTTCATGCAGACCAAGAGCACTGTCCTTAAAAGATTATGATAAATTAATTGGGAGTAGAGGAGTGTTAAGTATTAAAGTAGACTGATTTTTGTCTGCAAATGATACTTACCTTTTAGTATTTTATTTGGTCCATTTTGATTGCCTTTTTAAAGAAACTATTTGCCCTAATACTTTAATTTCTTTTAATTGCCACTTATACTATAGAAGCTATTCACAGAATTTCACTGTATATTCACCTTCTGGTACTTTAAGCACAATGCTTGCTACTTTTTCTTTAGAGCTGTTCACAGTAGCTTTTTTCAAATTAGAGATCCTGTACCTCCCTTTTCTGACTCAGAATTTTTTTCAGTCAACTGATTCATTGTAAGTGCCATAGAAGAAATGAGTTCCACTGTAAACTTGACCTAGGAATTGGTTCATGCAGGGCTTTTCAGTACATTTCTATTTTGAAAGACTAATTTTTGATAAGCCACTTAAACATTATTCAAACCATTTGTCACCATTTTAATTGGGGAAATGAGTTTTATTTTGATCATATGTATTACTGGTAGCTTCATTTTCAGAGCTTGATAGAAGTTATCAAAGCTCTTGAAAACCATTGTTTATAGATCAATCCCACAGTCATCTTCAGTTTCCCAGATAGAAAAGTTGTAAGTTTAAAAAAAGGAAAAAAGTTTTATTAGTTACAAAGCTTGTAGAACTAACAGCAGAGTTTAAATGAATTAGTCTGTACATACAGAAAACTTTTTTTCCAACTACTGGTCGTTTTTCTTTGAAATGTGCTTAGTGTGCAGGCTGTTTAAAGAAGCTAAAATGAAAGTAAAGATAAGATGGGAACTAGTCCTCAGTAAATAAAATTTTGGCCTGGACTTCTTGTATGAATATGGGAGGAGGGCCCAATCACATGAAAGGTAAATTTACAACTAGATGATGGATTTTCACTCCAGATAAGAATGTAGTTGATTTCTGACTTCTTTGGAGATACCCTGTTGTCCTTTGCTCTGTTGAGCTTGTTCACTTACAAAAAATGAAAGCACATATGGATAGTTTTCATTGGAATGGCAAGTATACGTACAGGCACACTAGAATATGATACATTAACATTGTAATTATGACAGACTAGGTATATTAGAATTCCAAGTATGCCTGCCTTCAGAGGATAATTTTTACTATTGCTTGAGTATGGGAGCACACCAGGAAGAAATGAGAAAATCACATTGGTTGAAATGGATTCTTTTTCAGTGTTCCAAAAAGAAGATTTCTGAGGACTAATGTGTCCAGATGAGGTGGTTAATGAATACTCACGCATTTTATCCATGGAAGAGCTTTCCTTTTGCTGTGTTCAGATGTCATTTTGATAATCACATGATTTACGTCATAAATATGTACGGTCTGCTTTTTCATCAGAGCAGTATTATTCAATATTGCCAATAATATTTTCCCCCTAACTTAAGAAAACAAGAAGCAGAGATCCAGACCTCGGAAGCCACGGAGGTCTAGAAATGAGGAAAATGAGCAGGACGGAGACTTGGAAGGCCCCGTGATTGATGAGTCTGTGCTTTCAATGAAAGAGCTCCTGGGCTTACAGCAGGCAGAGGAGCGATTAAAGAGAGACTTCATTGACAGGCTCAAAAGGGTAATGTCTTTTATTTGTTACTTAAAATCGTTGTCTTGGTTTAAACTGTGTTAGTAATTGGGAATATGTGCTTTGAGGAGTCAGGTATCCTACTGTAGTTATTAGTATTTAAGGACTACAGGTTAAAAAATAAAAGTGATAGTTTGATTTAATAGTTACTTCAAAAAAAAATGACTATTAAGATAGTAAAGAGTGACAATAATATATTAACAGCTTTGAAAGTGATGGGGAAATCATTTCTGGCTAATTTTTGTTTGCCTGTATTTTGGAAGATACATATATATGTCTCTATAAATAATCTCTTTGAATTACAGCGACCAAGAAACTACCCTACAGCTAAGTACACCTGCAAACTTTGTGATGTTTTAATTGAATCCATTGCATTTGCCCATAAGCATATCAAAGAGAAGAGGCACAAGAAAAACATTAAGGTAACTTTAATGTAACCCAAACAAATATGTTTTACTTTTCAGTTGTTTTTACTTGTCATCTTTTGACTTTCCTCTCTTTAAGACTGTGATATTAATAACATGACTATATTATTGAATTTATTTTAGCCAAAATACTTTACATTGGTCAGGTATGTTTTGCGGGACAGTCTTGTGAATTTCTTTAAGAACAGTATCAGGATGAATGAAATCATTAATAGGACATAGGTATATGCCCTTATGCCAGTCATAATAAAACAAATAATTTGTCATTGCTGCTTTTAATGTTCTTTCCCTGCATTTTTTCCTAATTCCTGCCTTCTGTTATCACTTTATGTGCATAAAGAAGTATATATGTTTGATGAGATGAAGACTAACACAGCTAAGGTGAGAGGGAGAGCTAAGAAAAATAATTCCAGAGTATTCTACAGGGTGTTGTCTCAGTGAATGGTAGAAGGTAAAAACTGTGTGAGTCATTTTTAATCTCAATATTGATCTTAAAAGGAGAAGCAGGAGGAAGAGTTGCTCACTACGTTACCCCCGCCTACACCCTCCCAGATAAATGCAATTGGTATTGCCATTGACAAAGTGGTACAGGAGTTTGGCTTACACAATGAGAACTTGGAACAGAGACTAGAAATTAAACGTATCATGGAAAATGTGTTCCAACACAAGTTACCAGGTATTTTCTAGATTTGTTTTTCTATTTAGCTACCTAAAAGTACCTCATTCATTTTTCCTACGAGTAGCGATTTTCATCTAACAGAACTTGATTTGCCGTGTCCTGAAGCTCTTAGTTTTTTGTGTGTTTTTGTTTCTCCTGGCTTTTCCCTAAGGTAACAAAGACTTTTACGTGCATTGTCTTTAAACCTGTTTTCACTATGAATTTCATTGTACACAGGTACTTTAAATGCCCCATATTATTGGGGCACTGTGAATCCCTTGTGCATATATTTGTTTACTTTTCTGTCTCTTTAAATTGACATAGTATTTTGAGTTAAGAAGTACATTTGAGTAATTTTCAGGTTAGATGTACCAGAAAAGTTCTGTTTAACCACTTTTCAAAAGAATTGCAACATCTATAATGAGCTCTGAAAACTATTTTGTAATAGATCTTGTGTGCTGTTGGTTAATTTTCCAAGTTTTGCCTGTGGAGCCAGAGAAAACTATTTTGTAGAAAGCTCCACAAGTGATTCTGACCCACAGTGAGAGTTGGAGTCACTATTCAGAATTTATCACCATATCACCCATAGAACTGTTTGCTCTACTGAAAAATCATTCATATAGTACATCATTCATGCTTCTGTATACTTTCATAAAAATAAAGGGCAGATATCTGTTCATTTCATCATTTCTGTGTCTCATCCTTTACATTGTAGACAAGTTCCTGAAAAGGCATATGTAATTTCAATAATTTTTGCCATAGATTTCCATTGTAAAACTGAATGTACTTTGTCACGGAAGACTGTTAAGACTCAAAGAAATCACTTGATTTAACAAACCTTAAAAACGCCACAAAAAAAAATCCCTTGATGAGAAGGAATAATTTTTTGGCACAATGGTAGTAAACAGTAAAACTTAGCAGGGAAAATGCTGTATGTAAATATAGGCAGGACACACACACACACACACACACACACCCCTTCGTCTGAAGAGCGAATTGCTTATTGCCTAGCATTTTAAGTTAATATCAGTGATATAATTATTTTCAAAAGTTTTCTGAAATAGAGTGTATTATGTTAAGGGCTTTTTTGTTCATAATGAGTATTCCTACTGAAAAGTAACCTTATGCTGAAGGTCATTTTTATGGTTATTTTACTGAACATGATCTTTATAGTAAATTACACCTATGCAGGTTTTCTAAAAGGTAAAATGTTTCCGTTAACTCTTTAATATACTATCAAGTTTATAGATCTGAGACAAAGTTATGCAGCCCTTTTTGACTTTCACATTGTAAAAATCATTGCAAATAGTATTTTCTGCACAAAATGAAGAGTAATAATTTAGAAATTTTTTTAGACATGTTTTACACTTGACATGAAAAGCGTGGCTGTTAAGCTAAACCACAGACAGTATAGCCTTCCCTGTTACGTAAAATAAAAATGAAGACAACAGCAGAGAGTCAACGATTCCTTTTAGTTTGTTTATGCCAGACTTAAATACTGTCTTTCTTTCATGTGTAGTTTTAATTGGTGATTCCATTCCTGAAATGGCAGTGTTTTGTTATGACTTTTGAGAAATTTCACTTTATTTATGACTTACTTAATTTTTTTTTCAGATTGTTCTCTGAGATTATATGGGTCATCCTGTAGCAGATTAGGTTTCAGAAATTCAGATGTAAACATCGACATTCAATTTCCAGCCATTGTAAGTACAAAATGAAATGTTGGAATTTTCACAGAGTGGTATGGAAATTCTTTTTTTCAAATATGAGCTATGTATTGATATGTTTTAGATATTTGAAGATAGTGTAAATGTATTGGTGGCAGCTTTTTTTCCCTAAAATTTCAAGTTTTATGCTCTTCTGCCTACCTTAATGGGGCTTTTTAGATTCTGTTATCTTAAGAAGGTTAAATTATCTTGGTAAAGTCAACTTTTCTAACATCAGAGAATTTCAGATTTTAAACCGTGTGTATATGTAAACATTTTTGACCCAAAAGCTCTATTCGCTCCTGGGTTTCCTCTTCTACACATCTACTTCGTTAAAGAATTGTGCTTTTAAAGGACCATACCTAGCCTGGATTTCTGGTTTAGTGTAATTTAAAAAGATGTTGATGATTCAGAATTTTGAACCTGGAAGGCACTTTCATAGATTATCTATTTATCTGTTGGTGGTTCCCCAGGCCAGGTTGCAGATGGCTTATGCCCATTTGCCTGGGTTGCTAGTTAATAAAGAAGGTTCCTGTGGAGGTTCCTCAAAAAATTAAAAATAGATCTACCCTATGACCTGGCAATGGCACTGCTAAGAATTTACCCAAGAGATATAGGAGTGCTGATGCATAGGGGCACTTGTACCCCAATGTTTATAGCTGCATTTTCAACAATAGCCAAATTATGGAAAGAGCCTAAATGTCCATAAACTGACGAATGGATAAAGAAGATGTGGTTTATATATACAATGGAATACTACTTGGTAATGAGAAAGAGTGAAATCTGGCCATTTGTAGCAATGTGGATGGAACTAGAGGGTATTAAGCTAAGTGAAGTAAGTCAGGCAGAGAAAGACAGATACCATATGTTTTCACTCATATGTGGATCCCCTCCCCAGGGGGGAGGGGAAGCAGGAAAAAAAAGATACAGAGAGGGAGGGAGGCAAACCATAAGAGACTCTGAAATACTGAGAACAAACTGAGGGTTGATGAGGGATGGGGGAGAGGGGAAAGTGGGTGATGGGCATTGAGGAGGGCACCTGTTGGGATGAGCACTGAGTGTTGTATGGAAACCAATTTGACAATAAATTATATTTAATTAAAAAAATAAAAATAAAGGGAAGTACCCTATATGTCTATTTTACAACCACTCCTTTCTTGCCATCCCTAACTGCTATAGCTACATAGTCAACTGACCAATAGATTCTACTCTTCCTTTAACCTTAAATTCTGATGAGTAATTTACCAGTATAGTGGTTATTTTAGTCTCATCATTCATTTAGCAAATATTCACTGAGTCCATGTTGTATGCCAGGAACTATACTAGATTCCAGAGGACAAAACAGGTAGGATTTCTCCCTCATGGAACTCATAGCTGGTGGAGGAGATACGTAATTACATCTATACGGTTCATTGTAATGAGAGCTATGCAGGGGAACAACGTTCTGTGACAGAAAAGAACAAGGGATGTGTAGATCCAGTAGTCATGAAGGTCCCCTTTGAAGTGATAACATTTAAGCTAGGCTCTAAATGATGAATAAGAGTGGAGAAGTGAAAGGGTAAGTGTTTGGGGCAGAGGAAGCAGCGTTTGCAAACACCCTAAATCAGTATGAGTGTGACCTATTCAAGTTGCTGAAGGGATGATTGTATAGCCAAGGTGGAGGGACCAAGAGAAAGAAGCAGCATTAAGGTAGGATAGACTAGAGGCCAACATGCTGGATCTGTGGGCTGTGGAAAAGTTGCACTGTGACCTAAGGGCAATAAGAAGCCATTGAGAGTTTTAAGGAGAGGCATGACTAGGTCTGATTTATGACGTTAAGTGGTTTTGGTTCCTATGCGGAGCAAGGATTGGAGAGAGGCAGGGCTGAAGTAGTCTTCTAGAGGAGAGGTGATATTAACAGTTTCATGTCTTTGAGATTTGCTGTGAGGCCGATTACCTCAGGAATGAGTTAATCAGGAGTTAACTGTGTAACTGGTCTCTTGCCCTCATCTGGTGCTCATCTCTCATGCCTCTTGTGTGCACATAGCATGATTAATTTCTTTACTTGGGTAGCAGTGTGCTTTCTAATTTGGAAAGGTCTTTGGATAACTTCAGATGACTGTGTATTATCTCAGTGAAATAGAAGTATATATGGATTCGTGATGTATTCATTGATTTGTTTCCTAGATGTCTCAGCCAGATGTTCTCTTACTTGTTCAAGAATGTTTAAAGAACAGTGGTAAGGCCAAACTCTTCCCATATTTTGCTCTTAATTGTTTTATTTTCTCGGTAATTTAGATATATCTTATTTGTCAGATGTTGAAAATAGGAAGTCATGTGTCTTTTAATTATTTCTCTGGGTAATATCCAAACAGAAAACCAAAGCAAATGCCCATGAATTATTAGCTAGTTGGGAGTCCTGCTAATTGTTCTACAATGCAAAATAACTGTTTTGTAAGTAAAGTTTTTAGCTTGCTGATAATGTCACAATTTGTAAAGATTGAGTCCTAAACCCAGACTAAAAAGATGCAAAATACGTAAAATTTACTCTTGAGGGCAAAACTAAAGTGTGATCTGCTTTATTCTTTAACTTAATACTTTATAGACGATAAACAGATGCGACCCAACTCTGATTAATAACTCAGCAAACACTTGTTCCCGGTTAGGGTTACTAGTCATCCGGAGTAATGTCCAGCTTAGGACTTTGAGTTTTTAATGCTCTCTGTAGGCCTCATTAAACAGTCTCATCTCAATTAGTCTTTCCCATCCTTCTTGTTTTGGTTGACTGAAACATTTAAACATTTCTTCTTACTTCAGTCAAGATGTATTTTGAGCCCAGATATTTTAGTAGTTTTTGCAGCAATTTTGTTTTCCAGTGTCCTGTCCACATTTCGAATTACCTGATCCACATAACACTTACCTGTCCTGATCCAGTAATGTAGTCGTTTCTAATCAAACGTGAATTTTGCGAAATGAAGGTTTTAAGTTAATGTGATTACTTGATTATTGTACATAATACTGTTCTCCTTTTCAAGTCATCTCAGCTTTGTTTCATAATCATCTTTCAAAAGGCTGAACAGATTAAGTCACAACTTGTACTTTATCTAGTTCTGCTTTTAAACAAAATTTAATTAACCTACTTAATATTTTTTTCTTCTTTCCTCAGAGTCTTTTGTTGATGTTGACGCAGACTTCCATGCTAGGGTACCAGTGGTGGTGTGCAGAGAAAAGCAAAGGTCTCCGTTTCTTTAAGCTGTTTATATATTAAATAGAAACTTGCCAGAAGCACATGTACTTTATTATCTTCATGTCCAGTTTCTAGAATAACAGGCTTCTTATGTGTTTAATTTCACAGGCTCACTATTAACATTCTCTCTATACTTTTGGCATTTGATGCAGGAGGAAAAGGTGTTTTATTTTAAGAAGAATAGAATTATTTGAAAGGAAGTATAGGGAGGAAGCATCTTGACCCATTTGGTTTCAGTATAAAACAACTTTATCAAATCATTACTTGATCGAGCCACCTTACATTGCCATCCTTTTCAGCAGCATTTTTAGCAGCACTGAATAACAATTAGTGTGACTTCCCCCGTGTGTCTCTTCCTCCATCTGGAAGCATCATCACCACGTTAAATGGATGGTTTGTAGGCTGTAATGAGTCTTCATTAGGCAGATTCCTCCAACTCTTGGGAAAACACTCTTTTATTCTTACAAAGATGAATCCATACTCTCATTTGAAACATCTTACAGTATTTTCCTTATTTTCATTTCCCCTCAGAAATAGTTTTAGTATATGAAAATACAAAGTTCTAGTTCTGAAAAATAAAATTCGCTCAGAGAGTAGCTGCCCTATCTTTTTCTTAATGCAATGGCCTAAATAACCCATAAAGATTTAGTAAGTTTTTAATTTTCATTTTGAAGATCTTTATTATCAGTGTAAATTAGTTGTCAGCGTTTAAAAGATACCTGATACCTGCATAACACTTTTTATCCTTCTCTTTTCCTCTCCCATCCCACCCTTTACCCCACCAGTGGTCTTCTTTGTAAAGTGAGTGCAGGAAATGAAAATGCTTGTCTGACAACAAACCATTTAACTGCCCTTGGAAAACTTGAATCAAAGCTGGTTCCTTTGGTGATTGCGTTTAGGTACTGGGCAAAGGTAGGTTTGAGTTCTTTAAATGCACAAATACATACTATGTATGCATAAACAGTATGCTTTGATTTTTGCATGGTTAATTTAATCTTAAATGTTTGGATGCATATTTATAGACATGAAGGGAATAGGCATCTGAGTATTGGAACAGAAATTTTAATGTCTACGGAAAGGAAAATTTAGTATTTCTATTTCACTATGACAGTATTGCTCAAAAGATCAAAATGATTTATAGTGCTTATTAAAAATCAGATTTATAGGTCAAATCCCAGAGGATATGGTCCAAGAATTTACATTCTAACTAGTTTCCCAAGGTGATTGTTAGGCACAGGAAAGTTTGAGGTAAACCTTCTCATATCATTTCCAATAATGTACCCAGAGACTCCAAAAATGGCAGCCACTCTCTCATCGTGCTTACATTTCTATAATGTTTTAAATATGACATCTCAATATTTATTAAGCATTTAGTATTTCCTTAAAACATAAGGTCCCATCATGATTATAAAATTGAGATTCTGGGTAGGTGCTTTGTAGAGAAAAGCCAAAGCTTTACTAATTAAGATATGACAGTAACAGTAGGTAGTCCCTGTTGCCCCAGTCCGGGATAAACAGGGGACTGCTTTACCCTTAACCGGGTGAGTTGATAATTACAATATGCCATCCTTTGAAAGCTGCTTCCTGCTTCATCCCTAAGTAGGCTATGCTCTTAAATTGTTTTTCCTGTTAGTGCTAATGAATTTGCCTACATTCTCTCCCCAATCATCTTTTTGACCAATGCGTGAATTTTCAAGGCAGTAGCTTCAGATGAGGGAACCACTAAACTGAGCAGAGCCAGTTGGCTTGTACTTGGGATTGAACTGTCATTTTGATTACATTAATAAGTGGGTTTTTTTTAAAATATTTATTTATTTTGATAGAGAGCGAGCGAGCGTGTGCATGAGTGGGGGAGGGGCAGAGAGAGAATCCCAAGCAGACTCCACTCTGCCAGCACAGAGCCTGGGGCTCAAACTCACCAACTGTGAGATCATGACCCTGAGCTGAAGTCAAGAGTTGGATGCTTAACTGACTGAGCCAACCAGGAACTCCATGATTTCATAAATAAGTGTTTTCACCAAGTGAGTGGATTTGCCATGGGTGTCAAAAAATGAAATAACACGGGCACCTGGGTGTTTCAGTCGGTTGAGTGTCTGACTGTTGATCTTGGCTCAAGTCATGATCTCAGGGTTGGTTGGTGAGCTCAAGCCCCACATCTGGCTCTGCGCTGACAGTGTGGAGACTGCTTGGGATTTTCTCTCTTTGCCGCTCCCCAACTTGTGCACACATGTGCACATGCTCTTTCTCTCAAAATAAATAAATTAAAGTTTTTTAAAAAATGAAATAACAAATATTAGTTTAATTAATGAGATTAAAATTTGAAATTGAAGTTGCCACTCAACCACAGTAAGTGGTTGCTTCAAAAGTATGAGGAAGTTTTATTTTTTGTCATTGTGGTGTTCTATTCTGAGAAGTAAACCATCTAACACACAGGAATGAAGTTACACGTTTGTTTGGTTGGGTTTTTTTAATGTTTATTTATTTTTGAGAGACAGTGCAAGTGAAAGAGGGGCAGAGAGAAGG
This sequence comes from Acinonyx jubatus, assembly GCF_027475565.1. Taxonomy (NCBI): domain Eukaryota; kingdom Metazoa; phylum Chordata; class Mammalia; order Carnivora; family Felidae; genus Acinonyx; species Acinonyx jubatus. The sequence continues at coordinate 66,401,028 of NC_069391.1, forward strand.
GGACAGGATCTGAAGCAGGCCCTGTGCTGACAGCAGCGAGTCCAGTGTGGGGCTCGAACTCACGAACCACAGGATCAGAACCTGAGCCAAAGTCAGACACTCAAGTGACTGAGCCACCCACGTGTCCCGAAGTTAGAGGTGTTAGAAAAAATTGTGTAAATGATACGTTGATAGAAAAGAACATTTACTCTTTTTTCTCTCATTTGTAGCTTTGCAGTATAGATCACCCTGAAGAAGGAGGTTTGCCACCATATGTGTTCGCCCTGATGGCCATTTTCTTTCTGCAACAGAGGAAAGAACCCCTTCTGCCTGTTTATCTAGGATCATGGGTATAACATTTTTTTGCTTATATATCTGATAGTGATTTTATTACAGGGCCACAGTTGCTTACGCATAATTTCAAAATCTAAAAACCTAACCAGAACTGACATGAATTTATTTTTCCTCCTAGTCTGAACATTCATGCCTCTCACTGCTGAAATATTAATGTATTTGACTACCAGATGCTGGCCTATACTGTGCTAGGGGTAGCAATAGTTCTCTAAACTGAGAACCCTCTTGATTTGTGAAACACACATGAGCCTAAGGGTTTTAAACAAGAGAATGTGAACCTGAATTAAATTTATCCTTTGGTACATACTTCCTCTGAGTATGACTAGATACTTGAATTTACAAATCACCTCCAGACAGACTGCATGAAGCATTTGGTTGCTGTAACTTTCTGTTTCTAGTCTCTCAGCCCTCTGCATTCCCCATTCCCTGTGAAACAAAAGGAAAGAGTTGAGATTGCTGGCTGTACTGCAAGATGCAGAGCATTGTCACCGCTTGAATAATATTTTCGTGTTTAAGATGATTCAGAATTCAGTGATGTGGCCACTCTTTCCTGCATAAATTAAGGTTGAATTGGTTTATTCAAATAGGATTTAAGGAGAAACCGTCTCAAAGTCAAGATACCATTCTCATCCTCTTGGAAACCTCACTTTTAAACCCTAAGTGTTTATCTTGAGAACATCTTATATGTAAACTGTATAAAAAGTCTCCCTTGGTGAAAAGCTTATTTGGGCACATTTGGTATTTTAACCACTTTTCTTCCTACTGTACCCAGGATTCTCATCATTTAAGGAGAGTATGTTCTACGGCAGTAGCTCTTACCTATGGGTACATAGCAAAATTGTATGATTATAGGGAAAAGTTTTTTCTTTGTACTTAACAGATTGAGAATTAAGCAAGGACCTGCTGGGTCCTAGGAACAAAGACTAAAGCAGAATGAGCCCCTTGTAAATGGTCCCGGCAGAGGGATCACAGTCGGCTCTGTGTCCCAGTGGCCTGAAGGGCCCTCTCTGTGCTTGTACTGAACTGAAAGGATGCACGGTCCCAGCGGGTGTCTGCTAGACTGCTCTCCTGATGGAGCGAAGAGAGAACAGTCAACCCTTAGCCGATAAAGAACCTCTTCCATCAGACCAGAGGGGAGTCTGTCTCTGAAGTTTTCCTCTCATGTTAGTCCAATAGAGACAGGACGTTAGGATGGAACCAAACCAGTTAGACTCTTGAGAGCACATTGTATGGGTTCCCATACTCACTATTGTCTTGGTGAGATATGCCTTTCCTTGGGTCCTGGTCACCTCTGAGTAGTCCTCTGTCACTGCTGTGAGGATGCAGGAAAAAGGATGTTTCTATTCTGGTAAGGGGGTTCTCCTAAGGATTTACTTAAGACTACAGTAGTATCAATATACCCTTTTCTGTGGCCAGTATATTACATCCTAGGCAGTGATACTGGAAATTCTCTATGGTGACACTGAATTTGATTGTGATTATAGCATTTGTTCATTTAAGATTTAATGAGAGAAACAGGTATGTGGTGGTCAAACATGAATTGAATTCTATGGATCAAATAAGGCACACTCAACTGCTTGAACTAAAATGATCTGCAGTTTTCAATGTTTTAAGCTAGTCAATTGCCAGTACTAGAGTCTTACCAATGCTAGAAGCTTCTGCTAGAGTCACAGAAATATAAAGCAAGTGAAGGTAAAGAAGTTAATTTCAGTCCCTTATTGGTGCCAGAAATTTTACATCATTATTTTTGTAGAAAATCCATTGAAGATTTCTAAATTATGTGGATGAAAGTATCCAAACTGTTCATTCCTTCACAGTCTTTAAAACACCATGTAGGTTTGTCATTGTATTTGGCCCTGAAGGGAATACACAGATGAATAAGACAAAATTCTCCATGAAGAAGTTTAGAATATCCTACCTCTGTGCCCTAATCTGTCTCCTCAGAAATTCTTCAGCCATTCTCTCCCAACCTATGCAGACCTCTTCCATGTTGGGGGCTGTCCTCGCTGACCTCTTAACTTCCATGTATTGTTAGTAGACCTTGATTTGACTAAAAGTTGAAATCATAGTGAATAATGACTGATGAATAGGTTTAACCTTGTCTGCTCATCATCTTTTGTCCACTACAATAATATCTTATTAGTCTCCTAGTAAATATTGTTTGGGATCTGTCTTGTTTTGGGCTATATAGGCTTAGCCTTTAGCAAACAGTCCTTTACACATGAAGGATGCCAGGTAACGAATGTAATGGAAAGAAGATTAGTTTAAAGTTTGATAGCCCTACAGTTCCTCCAGCTCTTGTTATTTATACATATCCCTGTGACCTCCAGCAATTTATTTTCTCTGAGCCTCGGAGTCCTTATCTGAAAAATTCTGAAATGAGACCATGAATGTAAAGCTCCTAAAACGAAGTAGGAGAACAAATGTAGTCCTTTTCTCCCTCAATAGGAAGTCAGGTTCTACTTATGAAATGGAGGCATGAACTCCTAAGCAAGTGATCCGTGTATAAGTAACAGCTATAAATTCTCAACAAAATGCCAAAAAAAAAAAAACCAACAACGCGAACGCTCTGGAGACTGAACAAGTTCAAGCCGACTTCGGAGAGAAGTCAGACCTTGGAGCAGGTGGCCAACACAGAGCGAGTGTCCGTTTTTTCTGTGGCTTTACCCCTAAAGGCAGCTCTGCGAGAAAAACCAGTCCCCTTTCTGGCAAGAGGAATTAGGGCTACCAGATAAAGGGGAAGAACCCAGAAGGGAAAGATATTCGAAGTGGAACCCTTAACTCTGTGTATAAAATCAACTCGTCTCTAACTTCTGAACCGGTCCAGTCTGTTGGATTAACGAGCTTGGATGTCATCACTCTATACTCAGAAAAAAGGGGGAAAAAAAAAAAAAAAAAAACCTAAACAAAGTGAAAATCAACAGCTCTTCTTAGATCCATCAGAGAATTGAGGTCACAGGGAAAACCATTGCCCAAAAAATTGGAGAGACAGGCAAATAGAGCAAATTATAACTTATCAGAGCAGGAGGCCAGGAACGGAGCCTATACCAGGGTAGGAAGGCTTAGACTATGGCTCTGGAGGCTCAGTATGGACAAGCTTGAGCGTGAAAAATAACAGGGAGCCCCAGTCTTAGGGGACCCCCAACAATTTCACAGGTTTTACTTCCAGGAACCCCCACCAGCTTCTCAGGGTGAAGATCCAAGAAAAATCCCCTCGTGCTTTGGCCGAGTGAGAGAAAAAGTCGCAATTTTAAAGTATGCCCAGAGCATTCTGTTCTTCTAAACAAGCTTGCCTTCAAGGGAAACTTTTAACCAGGGCTTAACTGACCTGGAGGAAAGGAGAGTACCTAACTCCAGCCCCTTTCCTGACCTTTCCTGTCTTCTTACCTGGGGGAAGGCAGGGGGAGGGTCTCAGTCACTAAAAGACTGAGACCTGATCATAGGACTATATAGAATGCTTCCCCTCCCCCCGGACCTTACCACCACATCATTAGGGCTCCTGCATAAAATGGGATTATAACAGAAATACCTCGTTTCAGAAGAAATCTGTTAGGAAACCCAAAGACAACAGGGGAGACAAAAACAAGGACACCAGATGAAGTTTTAGCCTCTTGACATCTACAGCTACAACAAACACATAGCCTAACTCCTAGCAAAATAAAACCTCACACTTGGGGTGCCTAGGTGGCTCAGTTGGTTAAGCGTCTGACTCTTGATTTGGGCTTAGGTTATGGGATTGAGCCCCAAGCTGGGCTCTGTGCTGAGAGCATGTAGCCCACCTGGGATTCTCTCCCTCTCAAAATAAAAAAAAAAAAAACTAAAAAAAAAAAACAAAACCTTCACACTAAAGGCCTGTCTCTGTCCCTTTGACCCAGTACACCTAACCAGCTTTCCACCAGAAAATTACAAGTCGTACTAAAAAGGCAAAAAAAAACCCCACCATAGTTTAAAGAGTCAGAGCAAGCATTGGAATTATCCAACTGGTAAATTAAAATAACTTAGATTAAAATGCTAAGGGCTCGGACAGAAAAAATGGGTGACGTGCAAGAACAGGTGGGTAATAGAAGTGGAGAGATAGATGGGAGCTCTAAGAATCAAAAGGAAGTGCTACAAATAAAATATGTAACAGAAATAAAGAATGCCTTCAGTGGGTTCATCAGTAGCTTGGACACAGATGGGCAAAGAATCAGTGCGCTTCATTCAGTAGAAGCTTCCCAAACTGAAAAGCAAAGATCAAAAAACAAAACCAGAGCAGACTATCAAAGAACTGCAGGACAATTACCAGGAGTTGTGATACATATATATTACGAGAGTATCAGAAGGAGAAGAGAAAGGAACAGAAGAAATAATTGGGGATAATGATGACTGAAATTTTCCAAAATTAATGGCACTTTTAAAAAAATGTTTTTAATATTTATTCTTGAGAGAGAGGGAGAGTGGAGAGAGGCAGAGAGAAAGGGAGACACAGACCAGAAGCAGGCTCCGGACTCTGATCTGTCAGCACAGAGCCTGATGCGGGGCTCGAACCCACAAGCCACAAGATAATGACCTGAGCCGAAATCAAGAGTCGGTCACTTAACCTGTTTAAAGGCTATGATCAGTCCCGTTTTACAATAAAGAAAGCTGTTCAACTTTGTTCCAAATTTCTTGGAACTTTTAAGCCCAAACTGTTTTCTTTAGCCATTTGCATCCCAACAACATCGATAGAAACAGTTTCTTAGATTGAGTATTCACTGCGTGTTGTGGCCTGTGTCAGTGATTTATGTCCATTATTTCACGTCACAACTATCCCATAAAGAAAGTTCTACTGCGACCCGTTTTTACAAAAACCTGCGACGGGAAGAAAGCAAGCACTGACTGGAAGTCTCACAGCTCCAGGAAGGAGCTGAGGTCAGGGCCTGGGCAGTTTTACTCCAGAACCCATGGCTCTAGGCCTAAGCCATGTTACCTTCTCCCAGACTCTTCACTAAAAAATTATTTCACAAAGTCACCATTTCTTTTGCCAATTAAAACCTTGGTTTTTAGTTTAAAAAGTATTTTCAAATTAACAGATGTCTTGGAGGTATCCCAGAAACGATATCTTTTTCTTTTTTTTTTAATTTAAAAAAAATTTTTAAGGTTTACTTTTGAGAGAGAGGCACAGAGCGTGAGCGGGGGAGGGGCAGAGGGCGAGGGAGACACAAAATGCAGGCTCCAGGCTCTGAGCTGTCAGCACACAGCCCGACGCGGGGCTTGAACTCAGGAACCGTGAGATCGTGACCTGAGCCAAAGTCAGACGCTCAACCGACTGAGCCACCCAGGCGCCCGCCCAGCTATAAGTGTGTTTCCATTTCTTCCAGGATTAATAATGCTCTGGTTGATATCGAATCCTTTCTACCTTATAATAATAGCGTGTGTCTAATTTTTCCTAGATTGAAGGGTTCTCGTTGAACAAACTAGGAAATTTCAACCTTAAAGATGTTCAGGAAGACACCGTGGTTTGGGAGTATGCTGACAATGCTGCCGGAGATGCGGAAACAGCAGAACACGAGGCACCAAGAGAAGTGCCTGTTAAGAGGGGACAGGTCTGTTCTCTTTCTCATTTTTAATTGTACAATTTCTATTTGATTTCATTGTTCATTGTGGACTCTGCGACTTAATCAGGCCTCCTTTCTGTCTTTACCTATCTTAACTTTTTCGTGGATGTTTCATTTTCTAGTCTGTCCGGTCCTTCAACTAGACAAATAAAGACAAAAGGTAAAATGCAGATCATCAGATACAGTTATTTCTGTAGTTTCTTCTGTGTGCCAGGTCCTGTGAGGGTTACTGAGAATTCAGAGATCAATCCCTGTCTATCCTCAAAGAGTTTATGTCTTAGATGGTATTAAGAGTTTTAAATATATGAAAAGTTCATTGACCTCAAAGGTACTAAAATCACAGCGAGTAAGTATTTGGTATGATGTGTTTTCATGTCCTCATCCATACCATTAGAGGTTGGCAAGGAAATATATGCACAGGGAAGGAATTGCCATTTACATTTCAGGGGTGCCTGGGTGGCTCAGTCGGTTGGACGTCCAACTTCGGTTCGGGTCACGATCTCATGGTTTTCAGGTTCGAGCCCCTCATCGGGTTCTGTGCTGACAGCTCAGAGCCTGGAGCCTGCTTCAGATTCTGTGTCTCCTCCTCTCTCTGCCCCTCCCCTGCTCATGCTCAGCCTTTACCTCTCAATAATGAATAAATGTTGAAAAAAAAATTTGAATTTCAAACAAAAATCTGAGCATTGTAATTATTTTAGAAATGATAGGAATCTGCCCCAAATTGGTGGACAGTCCCTGACCTCATGCCTTTCTCCATAACCTTATGGGATGAAATGGCAGCAATACCCACAAAATACTTCTGAGACCAGGATTCGAACCCTAGCTACACACAAACAAGTCAGGTCACTCCTCTGGTCTGTGCCTAAAATGAGGAGATAGTGGTGAGTGGTAGATTCTCCCGTTGTGTTTTCTAGAATCCTTGAGCATTGGAGAGAGAAGGGAAGGCTGTGCCACTCAACCTCTGCCACCACCAGAACACCCCCACTTTTTTTCTGTGTCCTGTTTGGGGTTCCAGGAGTGGATAAGAGTAGAGGCTGTGGAGCCAGAATATGTGAATCCGTATCCCAGCTCTCGCACTTCCTAGCTGTGTGTCCTTGGGCAAGTGACTTAATCTTCCTGTGCCCCAGTTTCCTCACCTAAAACTGGAAATGATATTGGTACCCTCTCAGAGGGTCACTGACTCATGGAATGCTTAACTCAGTGCCAAGCATGTGGTAAGCACACAGTAAATGTTAGCTGCCATTCTTTTCTCTTTCTTTTTTTTGGGGGGGGGGGGGAAGAAAGTGTTCCCTACTTTAAAAGAATAAAAACAATAACGAAAAACAGCTTAAGTACCACTAATGTAGACCTATCAAAGGTCTCTTAAGTTCCGTGTGGTATCCTCAAGTCATTTTGGTGAGAGGCTTAAAAGCCCTTAGTGATGCTGAATAAGGCTTATGGATAAAGCGGTGAAATGTCATGAGGCTTTCAATTTCTAGGGGTTTTCTTCGTGTCCTCAACCACAGTGTTTGGACATGGACAACTTCCATTTTCAGTCACTTCTGCTTTGTACATCTACCTGATGACTTGATCTTATTTGACAGAATGTTTGTGGTCAGGATTTAGTGGCTAATAAAATACCATACCACTTGTTTTGATCCTCAGTATAATAAAGTGGGATGGGAGACAAATTTGTATACCTCAGAAGGAAAAGCTGTTGCTGTGAGTGGAAGTAAATACTTGATCTTTACATCTTTGTGTCGTGTGGAGAGATTAATCCTGCTGCCACTTCAGAAATGGAGACCTAGATAGGGTCGAGATTGATTGTATGGTGTGATGAAAGAGCCCTGTCCTGGGATTGAGACACTGCTCGTGCTGCCACTGACAAGCAGCGGGACCTTTGACAAGTCACGTCAACTCTGGGCTTCCATTTTCTCTCCTAACATCCGGGGACTGAACTAGATTACCTCTCAAGAGCACCTTACGGTTGTGACATCATGTTTCAGTGATAAGTGGATTCCTTGTACTTAAAAGCCTATATACCTAAGTGAAAAAATACAGAGAGCAACCAAATGTGCCAGATGCTTTCCCTTGTCTCTCATTTAATCCTCATAACTGTCCTGTGTTATAGGTGGTACCGTCCCTACTCTGCAGATAATGATAGCGACCATTTTTTGAACATGTGTGCCAGGCACTGTGCTAAGCTCTTTACAGACATTCTCTCACTCAGTCCTCCCAACAACCCTCTGAGGTGGGTACTGTAATCCCGATTGTTCAGATGAGGAAACTGAGGCTTAGACTGCCTATAGCTTGGCCAGGATCCTACACAGCCAGTATATGGCAGAGTTGGATTTCAAACTTAAAAGTCCCGTGGCAAAGGCAGTTTTAGCCACTGTGCTGTCGTGCCAGCTGAGAGTGAAGACGCTAAGTCAGGAAGCAGTTAAAAGAGAAGTGGCAGAGTCAATATTTGGACTCTTTTTTTCCCCCCTAGTCTAGGTCCTGTGCACCTTCCAGTACATCCCATCACAGTATGTTCCAATTTGTCGAGAGCCTGTCAATGTAAAACTGACGTCAATTTCTGAAACCAAGAGTTCTTTGACTCTGGTGCCCCTGGCTGGCTCATTCGTAAGAGTATGCGACTCTTGGTCTCAGGGTCATGAGTTCAAGCCCCATGGTGGGCGTAGAGATCACTTAAATAAACTTTGAAAAAGACAAGTTTTTTAACTTGAAGATCAGTTGCCCCTGGCATAGCTTCTCAGAGCAAAGGAAGGGAGTGTTTTGCCTTTTGCTCTACACCCTTAACCTGCCGCCCATTTTAGTGTGCGCGAGTGTAAAGGTGCCCTTCAGCGGCAGCACCCAGGAGAGCTCTGTGCTGAGACCCGCGAACCTAAGGCTTCAAAATTAGGAGTGCTAGCCACCTGGCTACCTATAAGTGCCCGCCCGCCCCTGTGATGATGGTTAGATTTCAACCTGCTCTCGTCCCAGGAGTGCAGTATTTGCCACAAACAAAATAGAACCTAGATGCAATTTACCCAGATGGATTGTCACATTCCTATGTTTGCTATGGTTTTTCAGAGTTTTTGTAATTTGCTTGAATGATCTCGAGTTTCTCAGATTGTGCTGACCTCGGAACTACCTGTGTGTTTTCTCTTTACTGTTCTAGGTATCATTAATATTTGATTTCAAGCACCAGCCGTCAGTACCAGTTGGGCAGCTCTGGGTGGAAATGCTTCGATTCTATGCATTAGAATTTAATTTGGCTGATTTAGTGATAAGTATCCGTGTCAAAGAATCAGTGTCTCGTGAATCCAAGGATTGGCCCAAAAAGCGCATTGCCATTGAAGGTATCTCAGAATGTTTCTCTTAAATTTCCTTTCCTTTTAAGGTACCAGTCTAACCGCATGCTTTGTATTTCATTCTCCTTTCAGCTCCCACGTGTAACATAGGCCTGACCCCAACAGCGAAATAAACAGACTCTGGCATGTGTTACCGTGGTCATTCCAAGGGACCAGACTGTTCTTTCTGGGTTTTTTATGCACTGCAATAAAATATCTTAGTTAAAAAATGGCTAAACAGTGGCTGGGCGAGTCCTCGCTTTCTTTGTAAATTGCTTACCAACCTAAACGCAAAAAAAAGTTTTTTCCCCTGGTGATGTGTGAATCCTCCTTTCCTCTCTGCTGTTCTCATTGCTGGATTTTTAGATTCAGCCCTTTCATGGGTTGTTGATGTTGTTTAGATGTTTAAGATGAGAAAATACTTTCCCTCATGAAAAATAATTCTTGGTTGGATTCCTCTTCATAGCGAGAGGCTAGTTATTTTTGGAATATCTACAATAGCATTTGGAACTTATTCCTGAAAACACTTTTTCTAGTGAAGGCTCATTTAACTAAAACCATTGTATGAAAGAGTCGCTGATGTGCCCTGTAGACTACATTAAATGGACAAGCTCTTCTCAGCTTTGCAAAATCAGGAGGTTGAAAACCCTCTAGAAATCTTAGTTCTCCTCCTTCAGATAATTTAAAGAACCTCCTAAATGGAATTCTCGTATTTTTGCTTGATTTTTTTCAAGCTTTTATATTGCATAAGAGGGTTTTTGTTTTTTGTTTTTTGTTTTTTGCATTTTGCATTTTGCATAAATTCTGTGTGCAGTCATGGGGATCTCACATTTTTAAACCCTCCCCTGCAGTTTCTCTGGCTCAGCTCTTCTGGCCAATTGCCTAACCTGCTGGAGTTCTAGGGGAGGAGAAAAGATTGAGAGAAGTGGTGTCTCCTCCTGGTGCCTCCCTCTCGCCCCTGAATTCAGTCCAGCCAGTTCAGTGATGGGGCTTCCCAGGGCAGAAGAGTGGAGGTAAGCTCTACACACCACAGGGCCTGGCTGAGTGGGGAGGCAGAGCACTCAGCAGAGCCTGGCGGGAAGACCTCCCTTCCCCAGGGCGCGAGAGCCACACTGATGACACCTTTTTTACCTCCACAGTCACAGAACAGACTAGGGAAGGGGTACTGGTTCTCAGCAGAATGGGTTCTCTTCATAGAGCAGATGTTTAAGAAAACATTTCTTTTTGTTCTGAAACCACATCCCACCCCCAATTTGGTAAAACGCATACAAGATTCACGCTAAATTCTAGTAGTGTGTGTTTGTTGTCTTGTCTACAGCAGGCTAATTTTTAAAATGTGAAATGGAAACGTATGAAGTGGTGGGTTTTTGTTTTTTTTTCTTCTCGTTACAGATCCCTACTCTGTTAAAAGAAATGTGGCAAGGACTCTAAATAATCAGCCCGTGTTTGAATATATACTTCATTGTTTAAGGACAACATATAAGTATTTTGCTCTTCCACACAAAATTACAAAATCCAGCCTTCCAAAGCCTCTGAATACTGTCACACGTATTTCTGAACACCCTAAAGAAGTAGCAAACGTGGGGGCACGAGCAAAAGGTGATGAACTCAAAAGCTCAGCTTTGGCTCAAGAGCCAGGTGCTGCCAGTTCAGGTGCAAACACCTGCCAGGTACAGCCACTTACAGAGACTGCTGAAAGCTTTGGAGGCCCCCCAACAGAGGAAATGGGGCACGCGCATGTCAGCATCCACCTGGAAAACTGCAGCCGTATCAGGACAGGGGCCGGTTGTGATGGTTGTGAGGATGTTAAAGCACACCGTCAAGCAGCGGGAAGTAAAGCTGGGAGCGAGAGCAAGCATCCTTTGCCTGCCGATGATCAAGGGCCAAGCAGTAGCAGACGTGGAGAGCTTGTCCTCCGTGGCGGCACACAAAATAAGGAGACAGGTAACACTTTGGATGTAGAAGACTTCCACAGTCCTACGGCCGACGAGTGTGATGGATTCGTCACTTCAGAGGACAAGGCTGATGTTGATGAAGAAGGTGTAGAAGGTCCTGATGAGCTGGAAGATGCTCTAGGCCACTTTGCCCCTTCAAGACAGGGTCACGTGTCAAGAATCATTCATTCCGAGGAGGAGGAGGAGGAGGAGGACGAGGAAGAGGAGGACGATGAAGAACCCAGGCTGTCCATTCCCCGGAGGGAAGATGAGGACGACTTGGCAAATGAAGATGAGTTAGAAAATCCGTACACAGGATCAGGGGACGAGGACGCCCTGTCTGAGGAGGACGATGAATTAGGCGGATCTGCTAAGTATAAAGACCTGAAAGAAGATGGAAAACATGTGGACGGGGCTCTACTAATGGAATTGAATAAAATCAGTCTTAAAGAAGAAAATGCATGTGAGGAAAGTTGCACTGCAGATCAGTCTGATTTCTTCTATGAATTTAGTAAACTCATCTTCACCAAAGGCAAGGTAATCCGTGCCACTCCTCGAACTAAGGGACGTTAAATGGTTTTTTAGTGCATGTAATTTTAAATTTTGTGGACTAGAACAGAGCTGTGCCCTGTCCGGGTGGTAGTCAGGAGTTCGTCTTCCACTCCGGTACAACCGCTCCATGTCCTGCCCTCCTTAGACCCCTGGGAATTTGCATAGGCCGTAGGGAATGCTGTCGGGAGTGGAAATAACTCCCTTTTACTCCTGAGTATCCCAGAAGATGTCCCCATCTCAAGTAGTTTGCAGCGGTTGCACGTTATTTTTGTTCCTTTGGGAAGTCAGAGTAGGCTGTGGGGCTTTTGAGAAAATGATTCAGGACCCCTTTAGTTGGCAAATAGAGTTGTAAACAAAGTCTTGGTTTGCTTTGCCACCTTCCCATAGTCTCCTACAGTCGTGTGCAGTTTATGCAAACGAGAAGGTCATCTCAAGAAGGACTGTCCCGAAGACTTCAAAAGAATTCAGCTGGAACCTTTGCCGCCACTGACACCCAAATTTTCAAATATCTTAGATCAAGTTTGCATCCAGTGTTACAGTAAGTTACTAACACTTCTTTTCATTTGTCAGAATGTCGCATTGGCATTTGCCCCAAGAGTCCTCTGACTCACTAACCTGTTACCTCCATCACTGGGACCAAGTCTGTCCCATTTTCCCCCGTGTCCATGGAGCTCTGTGTGTAATGCCTATTCTGGCTGAGATGCATAGTAAATAATTGTTGCAGGAAAAACGGGGAGAGGGAGGACCTTTTAAGCCTTGCTGTTGGAGTACTAGCATTCCCAACTGGTGTTCCTTGGACTGTTTTTCTAAGCAGTTATTAGTATTTCGTGACAGTTGGTGCCTGGGTGGTTCAGTAGGTTAAGCATCAGACTCTTGATATGAGCTCATGTCATGATCTCAGGGTCGTGAGTTCAAGCCCCGCACTTAAAATAAAATAGTTCCACAGGTCAAGGAGGGAATGCGTCTACCCTCAGCGGAGGCTGGGGGTGTTGGGGTTGGGGCAAGAGATTTACAGGGCATATTAGCATCATATTGGCTTCTGAGAAATGTTCTAGTAAAAAACCTGTTTAACTCTTTATTGAAATATTCCCAAAATGTGGGCATAATATACTTTTTAATTAACACTAATAGCTCCCTAACAGCCCTGTGAGGAACACCAGTGTGGGGAAGCATTGGTATACAGAGGGTTAAAGTTCCACAAAGGAAAAACATTTAAAGGAGAGGCAGGCGACTTGAGATGAGCCTGACGCCTCACAGCGCTCCGCTCTCTGTCCTGAGGTGTCCCTGCCAGAAGACACTTGTTCTTAGCCAGTGAGTTAGTGTTCTGCAAACCTTTTTGGAGGTGATAAGCTATGAAAGGAAAACTAGGTTCCCCTCAGAAACATATGCACATGCTCATAAAGGTTTGTGTTCACAGCTTGGCAGAGTTGCCTGAAGACCACCTTTCTAGACCCCTGGGGTCTCTGAAATCTAGTAGCAGAACCGCTACTCAGATTTGTTTCTATTTCAGGAGCAGTTCCTGGGGGCAGAAGTTTTTCAAAGAAAGACAGACTCTATTGTATATTACTAATGCTGTCTACCAAGAAGATGCTCGAAATTTAGGGCTTTCTTTTTAACTTGCTAGATTTTGTTTTATAAAAAGTGTGATCTTCCCCTTCTCCCCCTCCCCCCCGCAAAGAATGTGAACAATCTTTGTTTCTGAATGTTTTCTATTTTAAACAGAGGATTTTTCTCCAACTATTTTGGAAGATCAGGCTCGTGAACATATTCGGCAAAACCTAGAAAGTTTCATAAGACAGGAGTTTCCAGGTAAATAACTTTTTAACCTTTAAGAAAAGAAAGGTGTCTCAAAAATGAATAAATGTTAAAAAAAATTTCAAAAAAAAAATGGGGTGCCTGGGTGGCTCAGTCAGTTAAGCGTCCGACTTCCGCTCAGGTCACGATCTCGCAGTCTGTGAGTTCAAGCCCCGCGTCGGGCCCTGTGCTGACAGCTTGGAGCCTGGAGCCTGCTTCGGATTCTGTGTCTCCCTCTCTCTCTGCCCCTCCCCCGCTCATGCTCTGTCTCTGTCACTCTCAAAAATGAATAAATGTTAAGAAAAATTTTTAAAGAAAAGAAAGGCAGCGTGACCTTCCTTCAGAACTAGCACATGTGTTACAAGCACATTAACTTTGAGAACGAGAAAGTAGTTTTGCGGGGACGGTGGGGACAGGGCTGTGGTTACTTTGTGATGTACTTTGGATGCTCTTTGCTCTGCTGCTTTACCGACGGGAGAGGACAGCAGCAGTGTGGGATTTCTGTTAGCAGACACCACAAGTGAAATTTCATTTCGTGTTATGTTTGAAGTCAAAGTTTGCACCTCCAGACTTTGGAAAATATTCCAAAAGGTGAATATTTAGAGAGCAGTAAGCTTACATTACTAAATATACTGGTGTGATCCACATTTTCCTTGAAATGTCCTTGCAATTTAAGAAAAAAGTGGCACTTGGTGGTCTTTCACACCATATACACATTGTATTTGTTTAAAGTAAATTTTGAGAGAAAGTAGTTTGTCATAAATACGACATTATAATGAGGATAGTTAACAGATGGGTATTTTTGATCCATGTGAGAGCCGTTTTGATCAGACCATTAAATGTACTCAGGTAATTAGTTATCACTTTTCGTCTATCCCCAACAGGAACTAAATTGAGCTTGTTTGGCTCCTCCAAAAATGGATTTGGGTTCAAACAGAGTGACCTTGACGTCTGCATGACAATTAACGGGCTTGAAACCGCGGAGGTACGGTGACCACGTAAAACTCAAATCTGCTGCAGCAGTGTGATTTGACCATCTTGACTGACAGGACATCTTGGTATTTTCCACATCTACCAGAGCATACCATATGGAGCATGCCATGTGGCACAGTCTCTCTGGTCAGATACTTAAGAAGCTTAGAGGTAAACCTGAGGAGCACCGAAGCTTGTCTTTTCCACCCACGGTACAAAGTGCCTTTGGAAGTGACCTGTGGGAACGTGACAAAGCCAAACCAGCCCCCGCAGGGTCCCCCTGGCGTAGCCCGGAGGCTGACTTTGCCACACACACCCCATATAAGACTTCTTGAAAAGTTTTGAGGAGGCAGGCAGTGTGGTTTTCTGAGATGGTTTTTAGCAGGCAGTCAAATGGGATTCGATGATAAGAGTGCTAAACTTACAGTTCAGAGACCCAGATTCAAGACAGACTTGGTTTCATGAGTTCCTAAACATGTGGTCTTTGGTTGATAAACCTAGAAAATGAAAAGGATCATTTCTGTTCCTCTTGCCCCCAGAGATTGTTGTGCACATCAGCTTGGATCACGCCTGTCAGGAGTCCGCAGACTAGGGCCCACGGGCTAAACCCAGCCACGGGCATATTTTGTCAGTACAGGTTCATTAGAACACAGTCACACCCCTTCACTTGTGACGCAGTTACGGCTTCTGCTTTTACTTGATAACTACCGAGTCAAGTACTTGCAACAGAGTCGTATGATTTGCAAAGCAGAAAAGGTTTGCTGGCCCCTGACAGATATGAAATCCTGCATAAAGGTATAAAGTCTAAGAGGTGCTAAGTCCCTTTCTTTTTTTATTTTTCACAACAGTCCAAATGCTGTATATCCAAATGAGTGATGCTGCTGTCACTCAAGGTCTTTTTTATGTTTTTCCTTATTTTCAAGTCTTTGTCTTTTGAGGATGTATCTGATTTGGGGAAAATAGCCAAAAGTTACCTACCCTGAGTTTGGTGAGTAAAGAGGATAAACAAGGTTGGGTCCGATATGTGGAATTACCTTATTGCACATCATCAATAATGAATTTTTACATGGCTTATAAAACTAGCTTTGCGGGCATTTCTGAAGTAAAATTCCAAATATGTTCTGCGATGTGTATAACCATCAAAAGGGCTTATGTTGTAAAATGTCGGCCCGCTGTTTTTAAGTATGATTTATTTGAAACATCGGTATTTGCTACATGACCTTGATTCGCCTCGTCCTGTGGAGAGAGCATCTAAGCTTCATTACTTTCCACAGCAGTTCTTGTAATTGAAAGATAATGAAAGTCCATCCAGAATGAATAGGAGGGGCCACAGAAGCTCCCTCTTACTTATTCTGGCACAGAGGGTACTTCTGAGTAACATGGTTACAGAGAAGGGGAAATGGAGGTCCTCATGGTTCAGACTTTTCCAGGTGCTCCGATTTCAGCCTTTGTTGTACAATTAGTAAGTGAGGGCTGCAGGGACCTTTTGTATCCTCAGGATATTTCCTATGAATACTGACCAAGGCTTGCCTAAACGAGAAAAAAATCTATATAGATGGGTTGAACTTATTATTTCTAAAGGTAATGGAAACTATTTGTTACCAGGTTAGGAACCTGTCTTCCATTTTCGATTCAGTATGTGCAATTTTTGTTGTAGGGGTTGGACTGTGTAAGAACTATTGAAGAATTGGCAAGAGTCCTCAAAAAACATTCAGGTACCTCTACAAACTTTTTCCAAAAATAGTCTTGTCTTTTTAATTAGTGTTTTGCATCCTTAGAATTCATCAATGCCAGTGAAACCATAGAGTGGCTCATCGGTAGCACGTGTGCGGTATTGGTGTCTTTAAAAAATTTTGTCATTCAGTATGAAAGACTGAGGGAATCAGTGCTCATTGGTGTGCATATCGTTGCCTGGCTCAGTTTCATTTCAAAACAAGCATATACCATACAGGCAAGAAAGTTTGGAAATCTTTTTTCTTTATTGACCTTGTATTACCCAAAGTGTAGGGGTTGCTGACAGCAGCGTGAAGTACATGGAAAGCACTGGGGGCTTATGGATTGTATTTGTAGCTGTATTGCTGGACAACTGTATGCAACCCTGAACAAGTCATCTAACTTTACTTGATCCCTTGCCATCGATAAATTGAGAAAGCTATAAAATGCATAGATGCTATGAATAGTGCACGGTGCTGACATGCCATTGACATGTTCTTTTGCTGTCAGGGACAGCTGTGGATGCTGTTAACAGTGAGAATCTTCTTTTAAAATGTGATGCAGCAAATTTCTGTGCTAGGAGCTGGGAGCTGGGAATGAAGGTGAACAAGATATGGTCCGTACCCTCACGACACTTAAAATCCATGATGTGTCCATCAAAAGCTTTCTTTTATCTCAGTCAAGAGTAGACTTAAGTTAACATCACGGGCAGTGCACACATAGATACACAAATGTACACCGTGAGTGCTATCTCCCCTTTTTGTTTTATATTTTTTATTTCCAGGAGTTTAAATAAAAAGGGTACCATGTTACTTCCATAACAAGATAATCTTAATTTTGGTTTATTTCTTCTGAAAGTTAACCTGGAGCATCAGTATTTTTTTTTTAATAACATGCATTGATGTAATTGTTTCTGTCATCGAAAATAAGTGTTCCCCTCACTTAGGAATTTTACCTCTAAAGATCATGAGCTTTTTAAATTTTTTTGAAGGGTATGCAAAGAAACTAAATTGCTAAGTTGCCACAATTATTAATTATTTGTACTTAGCTAGATTTTGACTTTTTATTTTG
Source organism: Acinonyx jubatus (assembly GCF_027475565.1). NCBI lineage: Eukaryota > Metazoa > Chordata > Mammalia > Carnivora > Felidae > Acinonyx > Acinonyx jubatus. Next base: position 66,418,287 of record NC_069391.1, read on the forward strand.
AAATAATTTGAAAATTAAAGCAGTAAAAATTGTATAAAGAATGCTGCATGTACTTCATTCAGATCCCCCAGTTGTTAACATTTTACCACATTCGATACTCATTCTGTCTCTTCCTTGCTCACAATTTTTTTCTGTACCATTTGAGATTAAACTGCAGAACCCATGTTCCTTTCACCTAAATACGGCAGTGTATATTTCCTAAGAATGAGCCATTGTTAAAAACAGGTCATTTTTAGGGGCACTCAGCTGGCTCAGGAGGTAGAGCACGCAACTCTTGATCTCAGGATTGTAAGTTTGAGCCTCATGTTTGGTTATAGAGATTACTTAAAAATAAAATCTTTTTTCTTTTTAAATGTAAAGATTTTTTTTTTTAATGTTTATTTATTTTATTTTGAAAGAGAGCGTGAGCTGAAGAGGGGCAGAGAAAGAAGGAGACAGAGAATCCCACGCAGACTCCGCACTGTCAGCGCAGAGCCCAGTGCGAGGCTCGAACTCACAAACCATGAGATCATGACCTGAGCTGAAATTAAGAGTCAGATACTAAACTGACTGAGCCACCCAGGTGCCCTGAAATCTAAGTCTCCCAAACTATCTTATTGGGTGCCTACTGTGTGCTCAGCACTGTATGGGGCACTTGGGGATGGTGGAGCAATAAAAATAAGTCTACAGAAGTCTTTTCCTTGGACAGCTTTCAGATCTTAGAAACAGGAAGGTAATCTCACAGACCATGTAACACTGTAAGGTAGTATTCATTTTTCAGAATGAGTCAGAAGCTGCAGTAAGTGTTTGGTAAGTTCTAAGGGGAGAGAAGTTCTGGGCAAGAGTTGCATAGGGGAGATTCATGTAAGAGATGGGTTTATTCTGATCTCAGGGGATGATGAGTATGATTCAAAAAGGATGAAAGAGAAGTCATTCCTAACGGGACGTGCACCTGAACCTGAGCGTTGCTGTAGTATATTTTGGAGTGTCGACAGTGGGAAGATCAATACACTTAGAGAGGAGTTTCAAGTGGTTACTATTACTATATAAAGGAAAGCCCACAGATATTTGGAAACCAGTGAAGTTTCTCCAAGAGAAGAGCAACCCAATAAAAACTAAGCTTTTTAGGCAAGTGGTAGAGTCTCCCAGGGCAGGTATAATCTAAGTGAATTCAGGTTAGAAGGACCGTAACTGAAACAAAAAGGATAGGAGAGATTCCCGAGGGGAAGTTTCCTAGATTTGGTACCTACAAGTAAGAACTAAGAGTTCAGGCTAATGTCTGGATACTTGGGAAATGGGGACGTTTGCAGAGAACACCATGTGGAGGTGTTTAGTTTGCCATAAAGGTTTAATTTCTAAGAGTCCAGCAAGCAATTGGAAATACAGAGTTGTCAGGACTGAAGAACAAAAGAAAACAGTTTTGTATTGAAATCCTTGAAGAAAGAAAGACGAAGAATAAGACAATTGTAAGGGATCATTTGTGAGAAGTTAAGGACTAGGCCTTAATTTCTGTGGGTAGAAATTAAGAAAGGATACTGAAAAAGGAGCCCTTGGACTGACAAGAACCAGGATGATGTGCTGTGGATAAATCCTAGGGGACGGGCTGGTAATGGGACAGGCTAGTGTCAAATTCTAGAATGGGAAGGAAATGGAGTAAAAGGCTATCTAATTTAGAGGCAGGGTAACAGAGTAGTTGGTGGGGGTTCTGGAATCAGATTCTCTGCTTTTAAACGTTGGCTCCCTACTTGTTGGCTGTGTGTGCCTGGAAAGACACTCAGCCTCATTGTAAGTGCTCCGTTCCTCATCTTCAAAAGTAGATCAGCAATAATGGGATTTAAGGTTAAGAAAGGTGTCGTACATTTAAGTACGGCATCTAGCATGCGCCAGGTGTTCAGCAGATTCGAATGTCAATGTAAGTTAGACCTCCTCTGTCTCCCACACAGATGTATTTTTCTGTAATTTCTTCTGTCATATACATACTTTTTCCCTGAGCTCTGGATCACTGTGCATCTGCCCTCTAGATATTGCCATTTACCTTTTTGAGAAAAACCTCAAACTCCATCTCAGAATGAGCTCCTCTTTACTGCCTTCCTTCTGCTGCAACCCGCTCTTCCTTCTGAATCCACTTTCTTGGTCGTTGACGTTGACATCCTTCGACCCACCAAAATGGGTCAAGTGATCATTCATTCGTCCTAGAATAGGTTCAGTAGAAATTTGGAGTTGGTCACACCCACACATGAATCTTGGCTCCGCAGCTCACTAGCTGCATATTCCTTTTTTTTTTTTTAATTTAATGTTTATTTATTTATTTTGAGAGAGAGAGAGTGGCGAGTAGGGGAGGGGCAGAGAGCAAGGAAGAGCAAGAATCCGAAGCAGGCTGTATGCCATCAGCCTGACTCCAGACTCGATGTCATGAACCCTGAGATCGTGACCTGAGCTGAAATCAAGAGTCAGATGCCTAGCCAGCTGAGCCACCCCGGTGCCCCACTAGCTGCATTTTCCTAAGCAAGTTACTTTCTCTGGGGCTCTGTCTTTCAATCTGTTGGGTGAAGGTGATTAGTCTTAGCAGGTAATGTTTGTGAAGGATCCTCGGAGATCAGGAACCAGTAGCTTTTAACCCTTAACAGCAATTCCTTCTCGCTTATCCCCCACCCCCCACCACCTCCACTTCCCCAGCCCATCCAGGTACACCTGCTCTCAAGCCTGTCTTGCTGCTTCTCTGCATCTCTGTGCCACCGTGGTAGTTCAGGTCCAGATCATTTTTTATAATGGTCACTCTGCCTCCATTCCGGGTGCCTCCAGTCTGTCCATAGCCAGGGGCATTGTCCGAATAGATATGGCCAGTGATTCTTCCCAACTTATACAGTTCATTGGTATCTATTTGCCTGTAAGGATAATTTTTTGCAGGATATATATGTTCTCTATTTGGGCCCTTCCTGGTTTCTACCCCATCTCCTATCACTCATTCCTTTATGTCAAGTCGACTCAATAGCCTTCACAATCTCATGGAAGTTCTCGAACATCCTTTCTGCTTTAGGCATTTGCCCTGTCCTTATGTGCTTTTTTTCCCCTTACCTCCTAAATCCCCTCAGCCGCCTCTGTTTTTAACCTGTTGCTCTCCTTTTTCAAAGCCTGGTTCAGGCAATTCACTCCTCTCCTATTGAACTTGATTCTGTTCTTTCACTGTCTTCTAGCTCCATGATGCATAACTTTTGTTTTGAGGATTCAGATGATCACCCTGTAGGCTTTTCTCTGTATTAGATATAGTCACGTGGAGAGAATAGATAGGGCCCGAGTAGTCTAGACTCTGTAGTAGTTTCTTCTGTTCTGGTGTTTATCAGACTGACAGCCCTATACACATGCACATGATCCAGTGAATTCCTGGAGGACAGTGGCTACCTCATTCATCCTTGTACTTCAGATATCGATGTGTTTAACAAATACAAACTTTGCCAGAAGAGTCTTCCCAGATGTTTAGTAACAGAATCGAGTATTCCTAGTGACTGCAGTGAAACTAGCCAGAGTTCGGTTTACATCGTCTTATTTTGGGATATTAACATAAGAACCGCTTATGGCCCCAGCTGCTGTATTTAACATTACTCTCTTATTCCTAACCTAGGTCTTAGAAACATCTTGCCTATTACAACAGCAAAGGTGCCAATTGTGAAATTCTTCCATTTGAGAAGTGGTCTGGAGGTGGACATCAGCTTGTATAACACACTGGTAAGATTTTCCCCAGGACTTTTCTTTAGGGAGATGAAAGGGAACGAATGGCTCTTAATTTACAAAATAGCAAGTAAAATTAGCCATTCCTTTGATCTTATTTGTTGTTTTCATTAGGAGTGTTTGCCTTTTGCCTGGCAGACTCTCTTAACAAAGAGTTAAGATAGTATTTATTTATTATGAGGTCCGAGCGGCAGGTGCTTTTTGTTTGGCTTGAATTTTGTTTTAATTTTGGACTGTGTGTGTGTCTTTGGTCTCACACTGTTTCCTGCAGGGCTTTCTGGACCTTCTCTGGATGCTACGGGCATTCAGTTTAAATAATGCCAGGGTGAAGTGGGGGATCCTTACGTCTACATAGATGGAATTATTTTAATAGCCCTTATTTCTAGAAATGTTCAGACTAAGGACATATTAACATGGAAGTCATGAGCTCAGATGTCATGTATAATTCTTATTATTTAGTAAGTTAATGAAGCTCATCTTTGGGGGAAAATACTCGTGTCAGTCTAAATGTCTTCAATCTAAAGTGAATTACACTGTAAACCTTTTCAGAATATTCCAGTTTAAATTTTTTTCTACTATTTGGTAACTTACAATTTTCCTTTTAACAGGCCCTTCATAACACAAGGCTCTTATCTGCTTATTCAGCCATTGATCCCAGAGTGAAATATTTATGCTATACCATGAAAGTGTTTACAAAGGTGAGTATGCTTCCTGTTGTGATTCATTAGAAATTTCGTTGCATCTTCAAACTTAGTTGAAAACATGTCTATATTTTTTAAAGAATGATAGCCATGTTAAATGCTTCTTTTAACTAGTTTGGGAACCCTGCTGTGGCAAGCTAAAATTTTGTCGTCTTAAGTTTTACGTACGATAATCTAATCTTGCTAGTGGCTGATGGTTGGGGGTTTTTGTTTTTGATGTCCTTCTGGTTGGTCTTTGGCATTTGAAAATATAACTTTTTTGTTAATGCCCAATAGAAGCATTTTCCCTTTAGTGATAGTAGAATAGCTGCAAATTTAGCAGGAAACATTGGTGATCTGTTCCTCATTTTCCTTCCCTCTAGATGTGTGATATTGGTGATGCTTCTAGAGGCAGCTTATCGTCATACGCATACACGCTTATGGTGCTATATTTTCTCCAGCAGAGGAATCCACCAGTCATTCCTGTCCTTCAAGAGGTATTAGTAAAAGAAATTGTGTTTCTCATCTGTAAAACTGGGTGATCTTTGAGCCCTCTTCCTTCTCTAATATTCTGTGATTCTGTAGTTAAATTTTTAACTATTTTCCTACAAGTTTTTGTATCAATGCATTAAATTTGTAATCCATACTAATAGTTTAAAAATTAATTTCAGATATACAAAGGTGAAAAGAAACCTGAAATATTTGTTGATGGCTGGAATATTTATTTTTTTGATCAAATAGATGAACTGGTACGTATTTTAAGAGTAAAGATTTTTTTACATCCTTGACTAGAAGTTAGCTGTACTATGCTGTGCTGTAATGGTCAACAACTATGTTTTCACTTGTTATATTTATTTATATTATGATAGTAAAAAAACTAGCATATATAGATGTTTCCTTTGAAGTTGAAAACATTTTCATTTTAATAAAAATGAAAACATTTTAATTAAGTCAGGTGAGTTTCCAGGGACTATATGTAGGATTTCTTTAATGCCTGTTAATTCCAAATGGCTATGTAGCTTTATTCCAAATGAACAAATATTTGCTAAGTGGTTTTCTGCAAACAGTTTGGAAAGACTTTCTTTGAGTTCAAAGATCTAATAACCCAGGCATCATCAAGGCTCTTAAAATCTATTTCCAGATTCTTCCACAAACATGCACTCTGGGGTTTGACATTTAAAACCCTGAGCTTTCCCTATCTCCAGGCCACAGGGTAGAGATTAATAAAGTCATGAAAATGGTATTTTAAAATGTGAAAGAAAAGTTACAGAATTATATTTTTATGTATTTAAATTCCAGTTAATAAGTCCAAACTTACTCCCTAAGATACAAATGAAGATAGATATTAACACTTTACTATAGAGCATGATATCTCTGTTCCCTTCTATTTCTAGCCCACCTATTGGCCAGAATATGGGAAAAATACAGAATCTGTTGGGCAGCTATGGTTGGGACTTCTTCGATTCTACACAGAAGAATTTGATTTTAAAGAACATGTTATTAGCATCAGGAGAAAAAGTCTCCTTACAACTTTTAAGAAACAGTGGACTTCAAAATACATTGTAATTGAAGGTACAAATAAAATGAAGCTTAAAATCGAATAGAATATAGAGTTTGAACTAGGAGGTCATCGTTCTCCATCCCTGCAGAGAACGGCAGGGAGCCACCAGCTGGGATGTGCAGCACTGCCATTCTGTTACTGTCCACATCAGCACACTTGTCTGTTTCCAGGATGAAGAGTTATTTTTAAGGGTGCCTGGTGGCTCAGTCAGTTGGGCATCCAACTTCAGCTCAGGTCATGATCTCACGGCTTGTGAGTTCGAGCCCCTCATTGGGCTCTGTGCTGACAGCTCAGAGCCTGGAGCCTGCTTCGGATTCTGTGTCCCTCTCTCACTCTGCCCCTCCCCTGTGTGTTCAGTCTCTCTCTCTCTTTCTCTCTCTCTCTCTCTCCCCCCCCCCCCCCACCCCAGAATAAATAAGCACTAGGAAAAAAATTAAAAAAAAAAAAAGACATTTTTAAATGACTGGTGTCCTCCTGTGGGGCTTCTCCCCACTTCAGAACTCTTTTGACCATGACACATCTTTGACTTTTGTTGAACACTTACTGGAGAATAAGTTTGCAATAGAGATAAGGCAGCTTTAAAAGAGTGGGACTTTTGGGGCGCCTGGGTAGCTCAGTTGATTAAGTATCTGACTCCTGATGTCATCTCGGGTCATGATCTTACAGTTTGTGAGTTTGAGCCCTGCATCAGGCTCTGCGCTGACAGCTCAGAGCCTGCTTGGGATTCTCTCTCTCTCCCTCTCTCTGTTCCTACCCTGCTGTGCATTCATGCTCTCTCTCTCTCTCTCTCTTTTCTCTCTCTCAAAATAAATAATAAACTTAAAAAAAAAGAGAGAGAGTGGGACTTTTAACACCTTCTGAATTGAGGGTTTGAAAAGTGGGCACTAATTGAATTTTCAAGATCCTTATTTGCTATTTATTGATGAAGGGGTTTACCTACAAGTAATTATATGTAAACTTTGGCATTTCTTTTGCCCATGCTGAAGCCTTTTCTTCCATTGAATGCAAGGATCCGTGGGCCATGTATGTTTGTAGTCAATTGTTTACTATATATTTTTTGTTTGTTTGTTTAATTTGAGAGAGAGAGTGAGAACGAGTGGGGGAGAGAGGCAGAGGGAAAGAAAGAGAATCCCAAGCAGCGTCCACATTCAGCACGGAGCCCAACATGGGGCTCGATCCCACAACTGCAGGATCATGACCTAAGGCCAAAACCAAGAGTTGGACACTTAACTGACTGAGCCACCCAGGCACCCCTCCAGTTTGTGGGATTTTAATTTTAGGGTCAAAATGGAGTTTAAATGTTTAAAACTGAACTGAGAAATGGCTTAAAAAATATTTTATTGGTTTTAATCTTTTTTATTTTTTTGGAAATACACTTATATTATTAGTTAAATTATGTGTGTTACTTTAGGTTATGTTTCCGTCATTACTTCTGCCTATTGGCAGTATTAACATACGGTGAACATTTGTAAAATTAAATTCAGATCACTATGGCTTTAGATATGACTTTAACTTTTTAGGATGTCATATGTCAAAAACAGAACTTTGTCTTAAACCTTTCCATTATCACAGTGGGTCCTTACCGTCTCCAACTATTCATATACTGTTTTTAATTTTTGAAGTCTCATTATCTTCTCATTTTTACATTCCTTTTAGATGAACCATTAGTAATAGGCTAAGTTAGAAAGAAGACTTTTTTAAAAATTTATTTATTTTGAGAGAGAAAGAGTACGCATGAGAGCACGTGAGTGGAAGAGGGGCAAAGAAAGAGGGAAAATCCCAAGCGGCCCCCTGCACCGCCAGCGCAGAGCCGGATTTGGGGCTCGGGCCCATGAAACTATGAGATCATGACCTGAGCTGAAATCAAGAGCCAGATAAGCTTAATCAACTGAGCTACCCAGGCACCCTTAAAAGGAAGACTTTTAACCGGCTCTTCTAGAATGGAGGAATTTCAGGGGTGGTGGTGACAGTGATGTTTTTTACTGTACAGTAGCTTAATATTATAGGATCTCTGCTACATTAAGCAACAACCAAAACTACATGTACAAGTTACCAGAAGAAAATGTGACCAAACCTACTAGGAAGGTAACCTTCTGAAAGCAGTTGTTAGTGTAGGGTCAAACTGAGTGAAGGCTTCTGTACTCCAGTAATGTGCTACTGAGTCTTTATCCCAAATGGTGTGCCCCATTTATTGCACATTAAAAGCATAACAGATAAATAATAATAATAAAAAAAAATTTTTTTTAAAAAGCATAACAGACAACCAGAAAGATGCCTCATTTTACTTCTTTACTCCTTTTCAAAGATTTTTTTAAATGTTTATTTATTTATTTTGAGAGAGAAAAAGAACGGAGGAGGGCCAGAGAGAGAGAGAGAGAGAGAGAGAGAGAGAGAGATTGAGAATCCCAAGCAGGCTCCACGCTGTCAGTGCAGAGCCCAACATGGGGTTCCATCTCTTGAAGCATGAGATTGTGACCTGAGCTGAAATCCAAGAGTTGGATACTTAACCAGCTGAGCCACCCAGATGCCCCATCTTTATTCTTTTTGTATATATTGTATGTATGCAGTCCTCCATTTTCTTAATAATCCCCAAAAAGGGTTGGGGTTTTTTTTTCCATTGCTTTCCTTGAATATTTTTAGGCATTTATTGGAAATAATTAAACATTCAAAGCATGAATTATTATGTATGTATGTTTTAAATCATACATAAAATAGTATTTTAAATTAGAAATAGTGCTTTATCTCCATCGAATAAATCTTTGACATCAGCATTTTTTCCCATCTTTCCTACCACTTTCTGGGTCATCTAATAAATAATATTCCAGAATCCAACATATATATATACCTACCTAGTGCATTTAAGATGCACACATTTAAGATCATATGGGAGTCCTTCATGAAGCTTTTACTAAAAACTGAGGTCTGAGTAGCATAGGGCAGGTGTGTGTGTGTGTGTGTGTGTGTGTGTGTGTGTGTGTGTCTTAATTTATCTTGTGTTTTATGATCTCCAGGATGACTGATGTGATCCTTAAAATGCTTGTTAGTTAGCAGGAACATCCAGTGCTAAAATGTTTTAAGTCTATTTGTGACCTCTTTATGCCTCCCAAAGTAGCACCCTTAGATAATATTCGATTAATAGGTCTTCTCCAAACAATATTTTGTTGTTTAAAGTGAAGCAACTCCTCATAATAGGAAGGAGTCTATAGAGAATCAAACATAAAGTAACACCTTCTTTTCTGATGGACACTTTCAAGAAAACACTTGACTTATATTTAGGAATATATATTACTTAGCTGTATTACACATTTGAAACTCATTAAAAAGGAAGTCATTTAACACAGTTGACTCTTGAACAACATGAGTTTGAACTGCGTGGGTCCACTTAAATGTGAGTTTTTTTCAATAAGTACAGTACTGTAGATATATTTTCTCTTATGATTTTCTTAATGTTTTCTTTTTTTTTTAATTTATTAATTTATTTTGAGACAGCAGGGGAGGGGCAGGGAGAGAGAGGGAAAGAGAATCCCAAACAGGCTCTGCACCTGTCAGCACAGAGCCCGACATAGGGCTCGAGCTCACAAACCATGAGATCATGACCCAAGCTGAAACCAAGAGTTGGATGCTTAACCCACTGAGCCACCCAAGTGCCCCGACATATTCTTTGTTTTAGCTTACTTTATTATAAGGATGTAGTATATAATACATATATAAAATATATGTTAATCAACTATGTTATAGGGAAGGCTGTGGTCAAGTGTAGGCTATTAGTAGTAAGTGTTGTGGGATTCTAAATATGTGTGTGGAATTCTGACCTTGTAGGGGGTTGGTGCTCCTATCCCCCACATTGTTCAAGGGTCAACTGTACTTTTATTAATGATAAAGTATGTAATACTTCCTCTGTCTTTTATGCACATGTTAGTGTATGAATAGTGGCATTTCCTATTTCATTATCTTTTTTGTTCTCATTAATTTGTTTTTATGTAGATCCCTTTGATTTGAATCACAATCTTGGAGCTGGATTATCGAGGAAAAGTAAGTTGCTTTGTTTATAAATGTTAATGTGGTCCCTTTTCCTTTTAATCCATCTAACTGAGCACTTTTAACTCTTTTCTTCTCAGTGACAAATTTTATAATGAAAGCATTTATTAATGGTAGAAGAGTGTTTGGTATTCCAGTCAAAGGATTTCCGAAGGACTACCCATCAAAAATGGTAAGTGTCCATTGGAAATACCAAAAAACAATTCTAAAAGCCTTTATTAGGGCACCTGGGTGACTCAGTTGGTTAAGCATCTGACTTCAGCTCAGGTCACGATCTCATGGTTCACGAGTTCGAGCCCCGCATCAGGCTCTGTGCTGATAGGTCAGAGCCTGGAGCCTGCTTCAGATTCTTTGTCTCCCTCTCTCTCTCTGCCTCTCCCCCACGCATGCTCTGTCTCTCTCCCAGAAGTGAATAAACATTAAAAAATACTTTTTTTAAGTTTATTTGAAAAATAAATAAAAAGTAAAAGCCTTTATTAAGCATCTAATTTGTACACATGACTCCAGTAATAAATACTCCTGAAAGTCTGGCGAAGCTAGCCAGGATAAACAGTTGCAATACAAAATAATCCCTAAAACCTTTTTCTAAACATCCCAGTTCTGAGACCATTTATCAGGAGAACAGGGAGAAACAGCCACACGTGGAATTTGGGTGGGAAAATAGGCCTTTTGGCGCTGCTGCTTTTCCTTGGTAACACACATAGATGGCACTGCTGTTCCAGCAGCATTCACCTCCGTGCCAGCCTGTGCCAAGCCCAGCTCACACACAGCTAAGGGTCCTCCACCTGCTCATATGAAGTCTAGATCCTTCAGTCTACTTGAGAGTAATGCATCTCTTAGTGGGACCAGGAGAGAGACAGTGTCACTTGTGCTGGCAAGCTCGCTGGTGTCCTATAACCTGATACCCAAGATTTTTATGGGACCAGACCCATTAAAAACAAAGCCAGATTGCACAAAAATTCCCTTCAGTGAGCAAAAACTAGAGGGTTTTCTGTTAAAAATAAATTTTTTTTCCTTCACTAATTTTCTTTATAAAGACTTTTTAAACGAGCCTGAAGCATATGAGTGTATTAAGAGTATGGGGGTATCCTCAGCACTGGATTGTGTCTGTGTGTCTCGTTTTGGCTAAATATGCCATGGCTGCCCTCTACGCCAAGGCTTCTGAAACTTGATCCAGCAGATCTCCTTGGGGGTTTTGTCCTTGGGGATTCTAATCCAGGGGATTGGGGTAGGGCCCAAGACCTGGGTTTCTTACAGGCTCTCAGGTGATGGCCGTGCTCCCTTCCGGTCCTCACCTTAATTTCAGTGGCAAGGAGGCTTCACTCCAGCCATTGTCTTCCCTTCCTTCTGATATGTTTCTCCAAAGCCACAACAAAACAAAGCAACAACACATGGCTCCTTTCTTTTGCTCTATGTAGTCTGTGTAATGCAAATCATAATCCTCAATTTTTTGGGTTCTAGCCTTTTCATTTTATGAGGAAGTGAAGCCTTCTTAGCTGGCCGCGGCTTCCCCCGCGTCCTGGGGAAGCTGACTCACGGGCATGTGTGATGCTCTCGTGTAGAAATGTCCTGGAAAAACAGGCTCCCTTTATGGTTAGGGTGAAACTGTGGGCCGCAGGATGAAAAGGAATAAACCAACATGAAATTTAGGTAAAACTGTCCCTAAGCAGTATAGTAATCGTTATTCAAAAGAAGTTTTCCGATCGATACCTGGTTAGTTGTTGTGTTTTGACCTCACATTAATGGTTCATAGTTTTCTATATGTATGTTCCGCTAGGAATACTTTTTTGATCCAGAAGTGCTAACTGAAGGAGAGCTGGCACCAAATGATAGATGTTGCCGAATTTGTGGGAAAATTGGACACTTCATGAAGGATTGTCCTATGAGGAGAAAGTAAGTCCGTGTTCAAAAGGGGTGGTTCTGTTTTACTTTCTTATTGTACCAATTTTTACATGAGGTTCTGTTGTAACAGAAAATAAACTTGTGTTAAATCCAGCAGTTCTCAGATAAATGATTTTTTGCAATGAATATGAAGTGATTTAAAACACGCCTTTAAGCACGGATGACCAGAAGTCCCTCGAGTTTCCAGATAACAGTCTTCCAGGCCTGGTCCCCTTTCCTCATTTTGGTCACTGCCCCAGTTGTTACTCAGCCATTCGGTCACCGGCCTCTCCAACAGGGGTGAAAGAAGAGATGAGAAAAGTGAAATGAGTTCCTTCAGGACATCAGTGACACTTCCAGTATACAGGAACTGAGCTGTACCAGACTCGTCTACAGTTTATTGCCAGATAGGACCCTTCACTTGTATGCAGTTTAACCCTTAATAATTGCCGTGGCGAAGCCGCTCAGTTTGGTCACCATGCTTCTGGTGATGTTTGCAGGAGGGTCGGGGAGGGGGGAGGTTTGGGTTGCTTGCTTGGGACGAACTGTTGTTTTGGGTGGTGTGGTCTTAGCTGGACAACAATACTCATTTAAAAAACATGCTACTTAAAATAAGGTACCATCTAGAATTTGAGGCTCTTATTTAGTAGTTTGGTTTTTTATTGAGATAATAGTCACTGATCACTGATACAACAAGAAAGAAATGTTTTTAACGTTTTAAGAACATAAATCTCCTAACCCTTGTTTCCTTGTGAACTGGAACTTCCATGGCTTAAATTTCTAGTGCCTAGTAAAGAATGGGCCGCAGAATTTCAAGAATTCACCCCAAGGAGAATTCGAGTTTCATCACATCTGTATCACAGTAGGGTACTAAACCAGGGAGTTCCACTAACTGCAAACCCTGGTTTTATGGCACTAGAGTAACTGTGAAAATCAAAAAGAAAACCTACACCATCACCCTGAGGTTGCTTCTTGATAGAGCAGACGGACTTACATTTGTTACATTCTTGTTTTTCCCTCTGACACTTTCTGTTTCTGGTCATCTCCCAAACCTGGAGTGCTCTTAATATTTGGTCAGGTGTCTGTCTAGATTTTTCCTACTGGTGTTATATCATCTTCTAGAGTGAGGCGGCGGCGTGATCAGGAAGATACCCTGAACCAAAGATACCCTGAGAACAAAGAGAAGAGGAGCAGAGAGGACAAAGACATTCAGAACAAGCACACAGAGAGGGACGTGTTGACAAAAGAAGAGAAGCCCATGCAGTGCACGCCTCAGAAAGCCAAGCCAGTGAGGACAGCTGTCGACCTGGGCAGAGAGAAAATCCTCAGGCCACCAGTGGAAAAATGGAAGAGGCAGGATGACAAAGACTTACGAGAAAAACGTTGTTTTATTTGTGGAAGAGAAGGGCACATTAAAAAGGAATGCCCGCAATTTAAAGGCTCTCCAGGTATGGATACCGGTCATACCTCGATGTTTGCCCTCGCATCTCAAGGGAAATCTCTCTTTTAAAGTCCTTTACTATTTTAGATATATTTATTTCTTTAACAAACCTACTTACTGAGGAAGATTTCGTTTTGAAGAAAGCGAACCCTCCCTCTCCTTTAACCCTGACCCTCTAGATGTCTTAAACTTATTCCCGGTTTCATTTAGAGGCTTATAAAAGTCATTTGGTTGACTTTTCTAAGATGATCAGTGAATGGAAAACCCAGTCATCCCCAGTGCCTAGAAACCCTAGCCTGAGTGACCAGAAAACATGCCGCTGCTTGAGCTTCACTTCTCAGTAGGTGCACTTTGGAAGTGATTGGCCATGGGGGAGGCACAGCAGAATCATGTCAGGACCCCAAGCTGTGGATAGTGAGCCACTTGTATTTCTCTTTACCTGTGTACATGCACATGCCTAGAAAAGGCACTGAAAGGAACTCTGTTACACGGCGACTGGTGGTTCTAACCGCGGAAGAGAGGAGGATGTGACTGTTTTAATACTTTCCTGCAGCGAGCAGAGTTATTCTTACGATGAGGAAAGATAGATGACCAGTCCATACTTGAAAATCATCCATACTTCTTGTCCCTTTGAGTTGTTGGATCTGCATTGACCCTTTCTATTAAATGGGTAAAGTGTCCACTTTGGGCATCTTTTTAACAGACTGTTAGCAGTGGGGGTACCTTCTGTGTACGTATAAAAAGTTAGGATTTACAGAGCAGTTTACACACCCTCACTTTGTTTTTCCGAACAAACCTGAGAGAGTGGATGGAATCTGATTGGCATAGAAGAGAAACCCGGGGAAGTCATTTTCTAGATTAAAGTAGTAACCTTTCATGTTTGTCCTCAATTGCATATGTGTATGGACAGTGGAAAAAAGTCAGCACTGCTGACAATTCCCTTAAAGTACTCTACGGTCATTGTCCCTGGAACACTCGTACCTCTCTTCCGTTTTATTATATCATAGCAGCAATATGGTGTCTCTTTTTTTAAAGACAAGATTTTTAGAGCACTTATTTTTTTTTAAAGGAGCTTTATATGGAAAGTATATTTTTAAATTATTTAATTATTGGTTTTAAAATAGGACTTCAGTGTTTATGGAAGTTACAGCTTGCCCTGCTTCTATGGCACTCAGACAAATTTAAATTCAAACTCGTTGTGCCCTGACGTGCTACATAGACCAGATCTTTTATGATTATAAGAGTAAATCTATTTAAGAGAAATCAAAATAATAGCCATAGCTAACGTTCACTCAGTCAGGCACTATTTTAAGTACTTTATGCGGGCAGTCTCTTCTGATTTTCTCCCCACCCCCATGAGATGCGGTATCGATAACCCCAGTTTACAGATGAGGAAACTGGAAACAGCATAGATAAGACGTAATGAAGTTCGACCAGTTATTTTTGTAGACTCTTCTGAAGAACGGGCGGTGTGTGTTTACTAGTAGCATGAAGCACATTATGATCATGCCCCTCTTGGGTACAACACAGAGGTGAAGGGATGCCCCTGCCTCCCCCCAGCTTTGATGGGTTTCTTCCTCCCAGTTGGTAGCAAGTTCTACGTTGTCTACTAGTGAAGTTCTCCAGGTAGAGCGGTGCTTCTGGAAGGCTGCAGGGGCAGTAGCAGCAAGTCAAGGAGAGCCAGGGGGATCCTGGGGCAGGGATGGGTAGATAGGAAGGGGGGAGTGGGAGTAGAGAACGGGGCGTTTCCTCCAGCAGCAACTCAGAGTAAATCAGTTGCTTCTTCCTGTCCGAAAATTATGCTGCCCCCTCTCGTTTCTTCAAATACGTTATTTTGTCCACACAGTATACTCAGTGGGAACTTCTGTCACATCCACAGAAAAATGTTCTGTGAAAGTTTGAAAACAGGGCTACTGCTTTCATTTTACAGGGAGAACAAAAAGTGCTAATTTTTTCCTCAGGTATGTCTAAATCAGATTGTGTGTTTGGATCCCCTTCTCCACCTAGTCCCTTGAGACCAACTGGCACATTTGCTCAGGTAAACCTAGCTCAGACCTGAGCAGGAAGCCCTTGGCTCATCTGTCTGTCAGCACGCACTTCCCGAGTGCTAGTCCTCGGCGAGGTGCTGGGCGCCCCAGGCCCTGGCCTCTTCCTTCTGGCTAACGCTCCTGGCTCCTCCCTCAGCACCCCCGCGCCGCGTGTGGTGAGGCTTGCTGTGTGCCGATGGCAGGGGCGCTTCCAGGGCTCCTGAGTCTCTGTCTTGCTTTTCAATTAACTTGCAGAGTTCTGCCTTCCACACGCCTAATTTCAGCCCTCTCTGAATATGGTTACGGTTTTAAGGCTGTTTCAGATGCTCTTCCTTTCGATTTTGTAAACCAGTCTATTTCATTTTTTAGGCAGTGCTTTTACATGAAGACAAAAAGAAACAAAAAACAACCATATTTTTGAGTCCCCAGTCAGGTATGTGGGTTTAAAAAAAAAAAACAAATGTGTGTTATTTTATTTATTGCATAGTTTACCACATGCCTTTTGATTTGCTTCCTTTGAGTATGTGGTTTTAACAGGGACTGGACGTCAGAATCACTTGGGGAACTTTTACAAATACAGCTGCCCTCCCCCCACTCTTCAGAGGTTAGGCTGAGCCTGTGCTCTAAGGTGGTTCCTATATCATCCCTAAGTAAGAACCATAGCCTTTAATTATTTGTTCCTCTTCCACGCTTTTTGTTTCTGATTTGAAATTGCCACTGTCTTGTCAGCAGTATGTTCTCCTCATGAGACTATCTACCATACACAAAAGTAGGGAAAGAAAGAAATTGTTGGCCTGAACTCCTCTCTCTCTCTCTCTCTCTCTCTCTCTCTCTCTCTCTCTCCCTCCCTCTCTCCCTCTCTCCCTCTCTCCCTCTCTCCCTCTCCGCCCCCCTCCCTCTCCTTCTCTCGGCTGCATCATTTATTCATTCCTTCAACAAATAGTGATTAAGCCACCACCCCCCTACCGCCCAGCCTCTAAGCACAGAATATGGGCCTCAACACTGACAATACAGCAGTGGACCAGCCCCTTCTCTCATTTACTCCACATCCTTGTCAGAAGAGAGGTGTAAATATTCCCTATGGCAACAGGTGCTAAGAAACACAAAGTAGGGAAGGGGAAGGGAATGCTGGATAGGACTGTGGTGTCTCTGATGAAGTAACATTTACACAAAGAAATAAAAAGAGGGGCAAGTTAGGGGAAGTTGGAGTTAGACTGTTACCACAGAACGAAAACCACATTGTACCCCCGTGTCACTGAGTGACGTGAGCAGGGAGGGGTGGTAGGCGAGGTCAGGGTAGATGGATCTGGATCATGAGGTGCCTTGAGCGCTGGCAGGGATGGCTTTCTTTCTCTCCATGAGATGGACAGCTTTTGGAGGCTTTGGAGCACAGGCGGTATTGTGGGAATTCTGATGGCAAAGGTTCCCGTTGTAAAAGTCTGCTGGGCAGAGGTGAGGGTGGCAACAGAGCCACGAGGAGGCTCCTGCTGGAGCTTAGGGGAGAGCCGGCCCTGGCTCACACTCAGGTGGAAGCAGCAGGGGACTCGAGGACTGGTCACGCTCTGGATATTCTGAAGGTGGTGCCAACATGGTCTGTTGCTGGGTTGGATGATTGCATAGGACAGAATGCACCCGAGATGACACTACGATTTTTGGCCTGAGCAACTAGAAGACCAGAAGTGGGACTTCCTGTGCAGAGAAAGAGGAAGAACAGATTTGGGCACAAAGAGTCCAGCCTTAGCCATGTAAATTTGGCCGCTGGGTGTTTGAGTAGAGATGCCAGGTAGCCAATGAGATGTATGAGCTGGGCGTTCAGAGCAGAGGCCTAGGCTGAAGATAGAGACTTGAGTATTGTCAGGGCAGAGATAGTATTTGAAGGCCTGGGTAGGAGTGGGATCGCCTCCGAGGTAAACACAGAACAAAAAGAGAAAAGCATTTAGAGGCTCAAAATAAACAGAGGAGACCGACAGAAGACGGTCAGTGAGGGAACAAGTGAGCCGGCTCCTGGAGTCCAGTGGAAAAGGGGCCTCAGAGAAGGGCTTGGCCATGTGTGGGTGCTGCTGCTGGGAAGTCTGGGGCGGTGTAGACTGATCAGTAAGCATTGCATGTGGCAGTGCAGAAGTCACCAGTGAGTCGGAAAAGAGCCCTGCCTCTGGAGTGGAGAGGACAAAAACCTGATTGCAGGGATTTCTGGTGAGAAGCGCTGGAACCAGTCTGGGCAACCAGACCTCCCAGCATCCTTTCCGGCCTGCCAGGCCTGTGGACAGATGCTCAAAGGACGGCAAGATCAGGAGGCTCTGAAGGCCCTTCTGGTGTTCAAGTATGCTTTTGATCCTGAAAGGGAAGGGGAGAAATTGAGGGGTGGTGGGAGGAAAAACAAAGTAACTTTAATATACTGAGACACTTTTTTAGCTTTTTTTAGTAAGAAGGGATGAAACTTTAAGCTTGATGCAAATATTCTGAGTTCTGGCCTGAAGACCCACCCTCTTAGTAACTTTGCCGTGTGTGTGTGTGTGTGTGTGAATAATGTAGGTTTAAAGAAGGGAAATTGTATAAGCAAATAGAGCACGTGTAGTCTTTTTAACTTGATTATATAGTTTCTGAAATTTTAAAACTTCATTGATATAACGACATTTTTGTATGTAGTGTAAAGCAACTCAACATTTTATGCTCAGTCCATATATGTTGTATGTGTAATGTGGGCACACTGTTTTTAGATTGGAGAGTGGCTGTGTTAGTTAGAATGTGAAGAGACAAGCTGTCTCTACCGTCACTGAGAAATAGCGCTCCCGATTCCGGGGCAGCCTTCTGAGCCCCCGTGGTAGAGAGAGTGCCTCTCTGCGCTCACCCACCCAGCCTGAAATAAGCTGGGGCGCAGTGACCCCACCCTGGGAAAGCAAAGAGAGTTCCAGACAAGGAGTGTTTGGTTGTCTCTACTTGGAATGTTGTTAACAAGAGAAAAATAAATGGAATAATGAAATTATTTAGCTACTTCCATTTCTGTCAGGATGGAGATGAAGTATCTCAAGTATATACAGTAATAGGATTAGGCATTTCTTTTTATGCCATGTGAATTTTAGGGTTTTTTTTTTTTTGGTCTGTTTTGTGTAATGATTGTAGAAAACATGTGAAGTGACCTCAAATCTCTTTACGATTACAATTTAAGAGGAATGGGTGTTAGGTTGGTACAGAGGTCAGGTGATTCAAAGAGAAAGAACCAGAAATCTTGAGAGAATTACTCCCCTTACCTAAAAAGGGAATGGTGTGCGAAAAGGTAAAGGACTCAGGAGGCTCTATGAGAAAACGCAGGAGCAGCTGTTTCCAGGGAAGATGTAATTGTTCTCAGTGGAATGCATGGATGTAAAACCAAGAAGAGTTCTAGTGGGAAACCTCCAAAATCAAACAGAAGTGAAATGGGAACGGGGCCCTGTCGTGAGCCAATTTGATGGACAGTGAGAGCAACCACGAAGGACAGAGGAGGAGGGTGACAAGCAGCCTCTGAAAGCCAGATGTGGGAAACAGACCCACTGCCGTTTGTGGGATCACTTCCCATAGATCCTGCGAGAGTTTAAGGGTCACAGAGTTACCGTATGTAAACAAGCCAAAAGAATGTTGTTTTTACGAGATTCAGCCTTGAACAGATACTTCCAGAACATTACACATAGGAAAAATACCGATCCTTGCTTCATCAAGATGCTCCTTTTGCTAAGGTCAGGGTGTTGAAGAACATCACCTCTACAGGCAGATTGCAGGGTGTGATTTCTAGCTCTGTGATCTTGAAAAACCTGCTTAGCCTCTACTTGACTCAGTTTCCTCATCTGTTACAAGGGGATAATCATCCCTGAGTTGTAGGGATGTTGAGAAATCCATGTGGAAGCACTTAGGACAGCACCTGTGTGTAGCAAGCAGCGCAGAAGTTTGTAGGGATGGTGATTGCATCAATGCTCCTACACTGCATCCGTCAGCATAGCTCCTGCTGAAGGTTTTTACACATCTTGAATGTAGAAGTTTATTCTGATTTTATAAATTGTTTGTAAGTGGGGGAAGAATACAGATGTTGGACATCTGGACATGTACCTGGAAATGGCATTACCAATTGACAATAAGGATTACTGTAATTATCTTCTGCATAAGACTTGCATATTTATAAACATTTTGAGCAACTGTAAAACTTAAAACTTGCATTTGCTACAGAAGAAAAATTATTACAATAAATATGTCTACTTCATACCAGAAAAAAAAAGAAAACATAAGTGGGTGGTTAAAATCGATCTTAATTGAACTCTTCAAGTAAGTATATGATAGCTATTAAGACTTGTCAAATTTACCCACAGTGTATTTACCCAAATTATCTATATTATAAATCTGAAATATGTCTCGACTGTAAGTAGTATTAAATTTCCCCAGAGCTGCTCTTTTCCACAGTGCTGAATGTGTGGTGCACGGGTAGCCCCCCAGCGAGCTGCTGGTAGGACAGCCCCTGTTCTCTCCTATTAGCCTTATTGGCCGTAGGCAAGAGCCCGGCTTCTCTGGGCTCCACACGTCTCATCTACCAGTGCTGACGGCACCATTTAGCCCATCAGACCCTGAGATTCAAACACCCAGCCCATAATAAGCACTCGGCCAAGTTCTCTTTCCTGACTTTCCATTCCTTTCTACTAGGCTGTATAGAATTCTTAACTCCCAAATGGGAAGAGCGGTGGATAGACAGTTCGGTGAATTCCCGTGTTCTTCACTGTGACTCCCCCCCGCCTCACACACACAGCTGCCACAATGCCTTAGATGTCCCGTGAGTCTTGTTGATAAGAGGTGTACACATTTTGAAAGAACAAGGAAAACTAAGTGGGAGAATGGTCAAGAATATGAGCTTTCAGGTCAGACATACTTGAGTTTGAAGTACAGCCCAACCATTTGCTGGCTTACTGAACCTCTGTGCCTCAGTTTCCTTATTCATAAATTGGGGCTAACACCTCACAGGGCAATTGTAAGGATTAATTTCATCTACAGAAAGCCCTTCACACAGCATCTGGCACATATTATCCCTCAAGTTATCACTGCCTTGTTACTGTTGTAAACAAAACCTGCCCCACTGTTACTTACCTCTTCTAACTTAGAGGACAAATGTATAATGGAAGTTTTTAACAAAAAAACAGGAGTACGTGGAGGTTGTAGAACCATAGCCATCAACTGATTTTTATGCTTAAGTGAATTACTCTGGTTTACATGTAACAATTTATTCAGTATGAGAATCTCAAAAAACTAACATTTTTCTATTCCTTAATCCTCCCCTATTTTGCAAAGAAAATTACATTTCAACAAAAAGAAACTACATCTGTCTCTTCATTTATTCCATTTTAATCTCATGGTTTGAAATCTTAAAAACTGGAGATGTTGTAAGAGATTGGTGGTATCTTTTCTCCCTCATAATGATGTATATATACTAGTATAACTTTTTTCCTTGACCAGAATTTAAAAGCCTACTGAAAAAAAAAAGGGGGGGTCTTTATGATAAGGGCACCTGGCTGGCTCAGTCAGTAGAGCATGTGACTCTCGATCTCAGAGTTGTAAATTCAAGTCCCAAGTTGGGTGTAGAGATTACTTAAAAACAAAATCTCTTAAAAAATATAATAACAGAAGTACCTTTGTAAACAATATGGGGAGACCTTATTATTGAGTACAGATCATTCTTTTTGATACCCTTTTTGATATTCCAGTATGTGAATATACCATTATTTATTTAATCATTCCTTATTAATGGACTAGCTATTTTCAAATATTTGGTATGTCAGTGTCTTCCAGGACTTTTTTTGCTTTCATATTCTTCCCCCAAAATGGAGAAAACCCATACATCTCATGTATTTTTAAGTTGATATCTATATTTTTCATTAGAATTGCAAAGTATATAATGCCTGGGGTCTTTTAAAATAAATAATGACATTTTAAAGTAAAACTTCTCAATTAGCCTTAAATGTTTCAAATGAAATTAATATGCTTTTTCATATGAGCTACTATTCATTTACAGCTGTTTAACAGGCAGAAATTTTATATCATTTTACTTTCCTCCTTGAATTCCTTTGTTTTACTTCCATCTTAAGGTGGTATATTTTTATCATATATATTTCAAGCATTTTAGGAGCACCCAGGTGACTCAGTCGGTAGAGCATGCGACTCTTGATCTCAGGGTTATAAGTTCAAGCCCCATGTTGAATATAGAGATTCCTTAAAAATAAAATTTTAAGGGGCGCCTGGGTGGCTCCGTCAGTTAAGCCTCTGACCTCTCAGCCTAGGTCATGATCTGCGGTTCATGAGTTCAAGACCCACATCATGCTTCTCTGCTGTCAGCGCATAGCCTGCTTCGGATCCTCTGTCCCCCTTTGTCTCTGCCACACTCTCTCTCAAAAATAATAAATAAACGTAAAAAAAATTTTTTTATTAAAATCCTAGAAAAAAAGATTAAAATTCAAGCATTTTATTAATCAGCCTATCCTACTCATCTGTAACAAAAATATTTATACATACATTGGATCGTTATGATCTTTGTCAAAGTATGAAAATTTCTAAATTGAGTTTTGCATTAGAATATATAATTGATCAAATGTTAACAAATTTTCATTAAAAATGACCTTTTTATGGGTGAAAAAACTGTGGGGTTTTTTTGGTTTTTTGTTTGTTTGTTTGTTTGTTTTGCACAAGTCAGAGATGGGGCAGAGAGAGAGAATTTTAAGCAGGCTCCATGCTCTGTGTGGAGCCCGACACAGGGCTTGATCCCATGACTGTGAGATCATGACCTGAGCTGAAATCAAGAGTCGGATGCTCAACTAACTGAGCCACTCAGGCGCCCCCCAAAATTTTTACATTCACATACCAAATGTGATGGCCATTCAGTGAGATAGATGGGATTTCTCCATGCATTCATGTATTGTTGGATCAATACTGCTTATTGCAGGAATGAAACGATGTTCCTTAACCATTTTTTTTTTCCTGAATCTTTTGTTGTTATAGTTGGCAACCGTTGAGAAACCTCAGTAGTCTCTATGATAGGATACTAAAAATAACAGATACTATTTCAGGGAATGGAAGATGTTTTACAACAGTGCCACTCAGTTACTGTCATTTCTTTTTAACTAAATGCCCAAAAATTACATAGTAATGTATCATCAGGAAGTAATTTTTGATGATCATAGCTATCAATGTAATTTTTATGAAAGCTAAAAATTTGGGATTTTTATTAGAAGCATTCACACTGACCACAGATACCAGCATTTCAGCACCCCAGATCCACATACCACATTAATATTTGGACGAGTAGGAGACATGCCACTCTTTTTTAAAGTAGGAGAAGAACTGTGAATGAAAGACAGGTGTGCCTCCTGAGAACCAGCCCAGAGCCTTGGAACACTGCCGTCAAGTCCCCTCAAGCTCCCTGCCCTCTTGTCCTGTTCCATTGGCCCAGTAATACACGTGCCCGAGTTTCAAGACCACTGTTTATATAAAACGCTATCAGGCACATTTGCCTAGTTACTTCCTCAGGATAAATTCCTAGTCAGAAGAGCGATAGGTTAAAAAGTATGCACGTTTTCACAGTGATGCCAGCAATGCCAAAACGGGATTATTGACAATCCCGGGGAGTCCCTGACAGCCTGTTTCCCCTACCCTCACGTCATGGCAACAGCCCCTTTTGCCAATTGGCTTGTATCCTCCATTGAAGGCTCATATTTTTCATGTTTTCATTTGTATTTCTTCATGTTTCTGTCTCTGTGTTTTTCAATTAGGGTATTCATCTTTGTTTTTTAGCTCTTTCCACATAGAAAGCCATACATGTTTTGTCACATGTTCTGTCCTTCACCGCTACCATCCCAGTTTATTATTCTTTCAGCCTCATTTATGATTCGTTTTGCCACGTAGTCACTTGCTTGTTTGGTTTAGTAGTTTCATCTAGCCAACTTTTAGGTCCTTTCAAGTCATGCTTATAGTTTTGTAAATCTCTTGTTCTTGCCCCTCATTACATGAAAGTTCATCCACGTTTTATTTCTAGTGGTTTTACGTTTTTACATGCACATTTTTTATATGAAATTTCTTCAGGTTCCAAGAGATTTATTTTTATATATAGGGGATGTAGTAATAAGACTGTTAGTACTATTCTTAGAAAAGAGCAGTTTGTGAACATTTTGGAGAAAATGTAAAGATACAGATATAAGCCATCTATTAGAGAATGGACTTTATTTTTTTCACATTTTCTTTTCAATCTTTTTTTAATAAAAGATCATTAAGATGGTACAAGTCCCCTTTGACTACCATCCCATACCCACTCCATGCATCGTGTCCCCTCCACCCCAGAGGCATCTGTTATGCATTCAGATGTTCTTCCAGTTCTTTTCTAAACTTGCATATGTAGCCTTTAACGAATGTGTCCTTGGAGATTTTTTTAATTTAAATGATGTATTATACTGTGTAATAAGAATGTTCTACAACCTGCTTTTTCATATCTATTTAATGAAGTAATTTTGAAATTAATATATATTGCTATTTATACATTTAGTTTTATTTTTCTTCCAGTATTCCATGTATGAATACAGAATATTTTATACATTACCTAGCACATGAGCATTTAGGTTGCATTTGTTTTTTTGTTACTATAAACAGTGCTGTAGTGAACATTCTTTTCTGAGTCTCCTTGAGCATATATGAGCGATTCTATAGTTTTTATACCTAGAAGTCAAACTGTTGAGTCATTACATATGTGCATTTTCAGTTTAGTTAGATATGGTCAATTATTGGTTGAAATAATTGCCACTCCCACCAGCAACCCTGATAGGTGAAAAATACTTTGGTGGTGTTCTCATGTATATTTTCTAGACTGTGGTGATGTTTTTGTTTATTAAGCAGTTGGAGTTATTCTTCTGTGAATTGCCTGTTCATATCATTAGCCCATCTTGTTTGCTGACCAGTTGGAGTTCTTCTGTGAAGTCTCTGTTCCTATCATTTGCCCATTTTCCTGTTGCATTATTGTTTCCTTATTAATTTGTAAGTGTTCTTCATTTATTCTGAATACTACTCCTTTATTATATACATTCTATGTATCTTCCTCTAGTATATCTTGTCTTTCTACTTGGGTCTGTTGCCATTCCAGAGTTTTAAATTTTAAGATAATCAAATGATTGACTTTACATGATTAGTTTTCATGGTCATGTGGCTCAGTGATTTTAGGGTCATCTTTAAGAAATTCTTCCTCGGGCACCTGGGTGGCTCAGTCAGTTAAGCGTCCAACTTTGCCTCAGGTCATGATCTCACGGTTCATGGGTTCGAGCGCCTAGAGCCTGCTTCGGATCTGTGTCTCCCTCTCTCTCTGCTCCTTCCTTCCCTGCTCGTGTTCTGTCTGTCAAAAATAAACATTAAAAAAATTTTTTTTCAAGAAATTCTTCCCTTATAAGATACCCATCTATATTTTCTTCCAATACCTTTAAAACTTTATTTTTTCTGTTTAGATCTTTAACCCATCTGGATTGTACGTACAGTATGAGGTGTAGTGATATAAACTTTTTGTCCCTTGAATGAAAAGTCGATCCTAGATACTTTGGGCGGTTCAGAATATCAAAGATTTGTTGCCTGTAGATACTCTAGGGTATAAATACCACAGGAGAATGCTTTGCTTCTTCCTGATAGCACTCATTTTTCACTATGAGTTAATCACCTAGATGCTATACTTTGAAAAGTTTGCTTCTGTGGGGCATAAATTTCTATTTGCATACTTAATATGTTTACCTTAGAAAATGTAGATAGTTAAGCAAAATAAAGAAAAAAGAGCCATTTATACCTAATTCTAGAGCATAACTACTATTTAGGTTTTGGAAGTAAAGTCTTCCCATCTTTTTCTATCAATGCACTAATAATGGCTAACATTTATTGAGTACTTTCTGTGTACCAGGTACTGTTTAGTTGTTTTATCTGTATTAATTGATCTATTCTTCACAATAATCCCAATGCGGATAGGTGTAAGGGCCCACATTTTACAGATAAGGAAAATGAGGCACCAAACATGATTGATGGGATTTTTCATTTGTTTTTAATTTTTCATGTTTACGAAAATACTATTCATGTGGTTTATAACTTTTTATGTTATTAATTGTCCTATGCATACCTCATATTCCATTAGCCATATCACAAGTTTTGGACATTTAAGTTATTTGCATACTTAAGTTATTATTAGGTTTCTATGACTATTCATTTAGCAAAATTCCTAACCACCTCTCTGTCCTTCTGATCTTCCTTCAATTTGGTGATCAAAAATTATTTTAATTTGCATTTCTTTGATCACCCAATGATACTGAATGTTTGTTATATATACTCCTGCTTTTTTTTTTCCTCTTCCCAAAATTGCTTTTCATTTTCCCAGCTGTATGTTGGTGTTCATCTTTTCCCTATTGACTTGTAAATTCTTTAGTAGTAAGCATAGCAAGCCTTTTTCATTGGTAAAGCTTAGGAAACTTCCCCACCCCAAAATTATATAAATATTCACTACTTCTTACACTTTGACTCTCTTCTATTTAATTCTCAAATTTAATTCATTTGGAATTGTGTGGAGAGGAAGGATATGTTGTAAGAAAGATACCTAAGCCCCCTTTCTCCCAAAATACTTATTTGACACAGTACCAGTTATTGAACAATCCATACTTTACCTCATTGGTTAAAAATGCAACCCTTGGGGCGCCTGGGTGGCTCAGTCGGTTAAGCGTCCAACTTCAGCTCAGGTCACGATCTCACGGTCCATGAGTTCGAGCCCCGCGTCGGGCTCTGGGCTGATGGCTCAGAGCCTGGAGCCTGCTTCCGATTCTGTGTCTCCCTCTCTCTCTGCCCCTCCCCCGTTCATGCTCTCTGTCTCATAAATAAACGTTAAAAAAAAAAAAATGCAACCCTTGGCATATACTACTTTCTCATATGTAATCACTTAAGAATTTTCAGTTTTCTTGTTTTATTGATCTATTTGTTTATGCTCCAGAACAAGACTTATTAACTGTTCTGTAGTATGGTTTTAATTAGTAATCTACATTTCTGTCCTCCTGTAAATATAATAAATGTTCTTTTTTCCTTTTTACATCCGTAAGTTATTGCTAGAATGTGACCATCCACAGGTTCATATCCACAAAGTAGTGATGCAAGATATTTATTTCTAACCAAAGAGTTTTTTGCAATCTGTTCTGTGTGGTTGTAAACGAAGACACTGATCTATGCAAAGTAGGGGTTTTGAAAAGTCCACTGACCTTCTACACCAATATGGACATAATGAACACGCCACTGTATTAGAATGATGTCACTCTAGCAACTTGCCTGCCTTTAGAAAGAATTTTGACTAGGTGTGTGTTTAATTGATCATGTTCCATACGTGCCCTTTTTTTACCTAGCCCTACTCACTCAATCCAAAACCAGTGACCAATGCCAGCGTGAAAAGTTTCTGTAAATAATGAATAATAAGAAGTAATCTTATGGCTTTTGTGATAAAGTGAGGCTTGTTTTATTTATGTTGGGTTTTTTTTTCCCCCCCTCTAGGTAGCCTTTCCAGTAAATATATGACTCAGGGAAAAGCCTCAGCGAAGAGGACCCAGCAGGAATCATGAGGGAAGGAAAATGCAGCACTCTAAATGGCCACTCAGGCGGTCCCATTCTCTTTGAAATTAGGTTCATTTCACAGGACACAGCAGTGTAGATCAGGCTTCTACTTAACACTCTAGGGAAATGTCAGATTTTTTTTTAACTTAATGAAATTGTTAATGAGGAAAAAAAAATTAACAGAGTCTTAACCTACGACAAATCCCCATAGATATAAGGATTTTAAGAGAAAGCCATGACGTATGTATTTAAGCCAGGTTTTATTTTTTTTTAAGCCAGGTTTAAAAAAAAAAAAAAGCATAATTGTGGGCCAGTATTCAGTGAATACAATTTCATGGTTTTTAATTCTTTCAGAGCACACTAAAACTGGTGTGCTGATAAACCCCTAGTAAATTACCCCTTTTTTTCCATCTATAAATCCCTTTTTTGTTTTGAAGGGGGGAGATTATATTTATTGTTGTTTACTGAATCCTTGTGTGAAAGCATATCAAATATGTGTGAACCGCTACTACTGTATTTACTACGATTTACAAGCCGATTTCATTGATATTTGTAGAAGTGAGGACGCGAACACGCGTACATATTTGTGTGAG
This sequence comes from Acinonyx jubatus, assembly GCF_027475565.1. Lineage (NCBI taxonomy): Eukaryota > Metazoa > Chordata > Mammalia > Carnivora > Felidae > Acinonyx > Acinonyx jubatus. The sequence goes on from NC_069391.1 coordinate 66,445,817, forward strand.
CCTTCCGGGGTATGCAGCGCCACTGAGGGGCTTTGGTTTCTTCCCCCTCTCTAATTTTAGGTTGACATAAAATTACTATGCTCCTACAAATGAAGTAAGGGAAACGAATAGTCCTGTTTGCTGCTAAAAACATTTTCAAAGGAAAAACGACAAAATATAGAAGTGCTTTTTACTTTTTATGATACTCTGAAATTAGGGTGGAGAACTTTTAAAACTCCCTGAAGATGAAAGAGGCCATCTCTGCCAATCACAAGTTTGATTGGTGTCATTTTGGGGTCTGACTGGAGCCCTCCTGGAACTGTTTCTCTAACTCCACAAGCCCTTCCAGAAGTAGTACGTGGCCAGAACTATGCCTCGGTTTATTTATCATTTTGAAATAAAATCAGAATTTCAACCTGTAATTTTATCCACATTCCTTTCTAGCGAGAGTCCTAATGTCGTGAGGAAACCGGATGGAGGGAGGGCAGTACAGAACTGCTCCTCTTCATCTGGCGCCCCCCTCTCCTTGTGCTCATGCCAGCTGCTGGTCATCGGCCCCACTGTGCGCCAAGCTCTGGGAACGCACAGAGGAGAGGCACAGACTTGGGGGGATGGAAACAGAGAAGGACGGAGAGGGTGTTTGCTGGGCAAGCGTTCCCAGGTAGGAGAGGGCTTGGAAAATAAGACAACTGTGAGCCCTTCTTTTCACCTACCGGAAGACATATTCCAGTTAAGGAAGAATCCTATCGCGAGGAACTACAGAATCTGGGCAAGTTGTGCTAGGATCAGCGATCGTTCCTTACTCAGCTTTAACGAACCCAAACTCCTGAAGTAAAGCATGAATTATGTACCCGGGGCCGAAGCTGCTCCCCGTGACTTTCCTCAGCTGCTCCTCTTCTGATTTCTCTTGCCTTCAACTTGAAAGTGAGCTTGACCGGGCACACACTTCTCGTCACACTTTCTTTGGAAAGCTTAGTGATGCGGTCTTCTGGCCTGATAGCAGAAATCAGAGACCGGCCGAATTTTTGTTTCCTGGTAGGTTTTATTTTTCTGCTTGGATGCTCCAGTGTTTGTTTATCCCTATGAGTTTTGTGTCAGTGACTTTTGTCTGAAACCAAAGCAAATCCCATGTATCTCTAGCCCAGTTTGGTTTTTTGGTTGTTGGGTTTTTTCCATCTTGGGAACATGTGTTCTTAATTTTTTTTTTTTTTTTTCTCAAAAATGCTTTTGTCTTCTTTTCAGTATTCCTCTTTCTCCATGCTAGGAACACTTTTCAAATTTAATCTCCACATGAGTGACTGGATTTTTGGTGTCATTCTGCTGTTTGCTGTTTCTCATGTGGATTTTGTCATTTCATTTATAATTGTCTTCAGCTTATTTCAGCCACCTTCCCTTTCCTCTCAATTTTAATTATCTTCCTCTTTATGGAAACCATGTTTTCTTATATCCTTTTGAGAATGTTAAAAAGCTTCCTACATTTTATTCTAATTCCTGTGCTAGATTTCAGTCCCTCACACTGGATCGACGGGACAGTGACCAGTGTTTACCAGCCCTGGAGAATGGATGACCCTAGGTTCTTTGCTCCCTTGGCATGGGCCTGGTCACAGCCCCTTCTCAGCACCCCAGCCAGGGGACAGCCGCATCTGCCCCACGCTGAGGCCAGCCCCTGGGGCGCAGTTACCGTTGAGGCACAGCTGGCCTGTCTCTCAGCAGCCTCCACGAAGGCTCCACTAGCCCACTTCTCCTTTCCTCCGCCTCTCAGGAACAAACAGGAAGATGAAATCTATTCTTCCAGCCCCAGTCTACATGTTTTAATCCCTTGCTCAGCGCGTACATATCAACAGTGTGCGCACTTTCTGAGATGTTACTAAAATGTTCTGACATGACTTCAGTATACTTTTCATTTTCAAATGTGTTTCACAAATGGTTTTATTTAAAAAAAAAGTTCCTGAGTGGAAAAAATCCTGGGTAGGAAGGTCAAAAGGGTTCGTAGTGTTACAGGCAAAAAAAAAAAAAGAAATTTGTTGACAAGAAAATAGAATTCAACAAAACTCCGATAAAACCATGAAGATGCGCTCAGTACTTTTTTGTTTGAAAGCAGGTGTGTTTACACAGCAGCCGTCAAAAATTTAGCGCATTTCACGGGGTGGAATTCTAGACTTAATTAGGGTCTGGCTCTGCCCGTTTTCCAGCAGACTGTGGCAATCCCTGTAGCCTCTCTCTGCGCAGTTCAGTTTCCTTGCCTGCAAAATGGAAAGCATATCTGCCCTTTCACAGAGCAGTGATGCTCAAGGGAGGTCTTACTAGGAAAACACTTTACCGTCTAGAACCCTGAAACGAAGGGCCAAAGTGCACAGTGTTAAACATTTCCCTATTTTAAGTTCTTCCTATTGGTGGGAATCTAAATGTGGTTCCAGCTTGCCAACTCCTTCAGCAGTTAACTACGGCCGCCTCCTGACTCCCCAGGGCAGCTGCTGCCCTGAGATAAGGGCGCTCACATATTTCTTACACAGTCGTGAAAGCTTTCTTCTAACGCCAGTTTAGCTCAGCCACCTACACCAGTTTCAAATAACATTAGGTATGCCTGACCCACGAACAAGTAGATTATGGGACTTACCACTCACATGCAAAACAGCCAGCCAAGTTAAAACAAAACTGAGTAGTGTGTATTAAATAGATGAACGAATCAAGCATACATGGGATCTTGAACCAGAACATTTAGAACTAGATTTTAAAAATACTTTCTGGCATACCCTACTAAAAGGCCAGAGTTTATGTATCATTTTTAAACTAGCTATGCCAATACACCTGCCTAAAAAAAAACGGTGAGGCTGCTATGAGACTATGTGCTCGAGGGTGCTTTAAATTTTTTTTTAATGTTTATTTTTTTGAGAGAGAGACAGCATGAGCAGGGGAGGGGCAGAGAAAGAGGGAGACACAGAATCCGAAGCAGGCTCCAGGCTCCCAGCTGTCAGCACAGAGCCAGACGCCTGGCTCGAACTCACAAACCGTGAGATCATGACCTGAGCCGAAGTCGGTGCTTAACCGACGGAGCCACCCAGGCGCCCCTCGAGGGTGCTTTTGAAACCTGTAACGTGCTACATGACTGCATAATGATATTTCAATAATTAAGAATGATACATGGCTTTTTTTTTTTTACGTTTTATTAACACTATTTTTCAGAGCAGTTTTAGGTTCACAACAAAACAATGGAAAAGTACAGAATTCCCAGATACCCCTGTCCCCACACAAGCCAAAACCCTCCACTATCCACATCCTGCACCAGGGTCGGGTATTTGTTAGAACTGACAGCCTATGTGGACACAACATTATCGCCCAAAGTCCGTTGTTTACATTAGGATTCATTCTTGGTGTGACACGTTCTATGGGTTTAGACAAATGTGGAATGGCATGTGTATCCACCAATGTGGTTCCACGGTTTCACAGTATATGACATCTTTATCCATGAATAACTAGCAACCTTTATTGAGTTTCTAGTACTTAGGTGCCATACAATCTTCTAAGGGCTTTCCATTTAGTCTTCTTAGCATCAGTAAGAGGAAGGGCACAAGAAGTAAAATACCCTGTCCCAAATCACCGAGCTAGGGAGAGGAAGCCAAGATACAAACCCACCATACTACCATCGCCTAATCTCACTGCTTCTTTTGTGCTTAGAGGCAAAGATAACCATTCTCTTGCTGTAGTGCAGTTCTATTTCAATAGCAGGGAGACAGAACTACCTAAGGGAATTCTGAACCATCCAAACCTATAGGCTCTAGGGGATGAAAGATCAATTGGGCTCTAAAACACACTGATTAGTTCTTTTCACATCAAAACACTGAGCAAGAATCTTTCCTCCCCATCACCATTCCACAGATCCTACTTTTCCCCTCTACCTCTAGCACTTCCACGAGAAAAGCCACCCATCCTTTACGTTCTCCTCCTCCCCCCTACTGCTAACCCTGCAGCACTTCTGTTCTCCAGGATCTCTCATTCTTTCCTGGACCCTCCATTGACCAGGCTTCCTGTGAGTGCATGCCTGGTATAATGCCTAAAGCTTAGGTGTACTTGGAGAATTAAAAGGCAGGAGGCCCTGAGCAGCCACTACAAGGTCTGACAAACAGGCGTTCAACCAATCTTACGGAATGGTTCTCGCTATGAATGTTGACAGATCTGTCCAATCACATCTTCGGGTTGGTCGGCGTTCCAAAGTCAGCACCTAAAAGCAAAACTTGCATTAGCACCATCTTCCAACATCCGGTGCAGTACAGCCCGCGGTGAGGAGGTAGCCTGGTGAGTATTTGGGTTGTTTATTTCGCAATTCTGCGGTAAGTCCATGCTCTTAAGAACTGCCTAGCTGAACCAAAAGGAAGACCAACGTGTGTACCTGCGCCTCGGAACCCTTCTGCTTTGGAGAGCACCAGCGCTCGTGGCTCAGCGTTCTTAAGGAGTGACGCCGCATCTTGCCCAGGGGCAGGTCGTGGAGCGACACGCCTCCAGAGTCCACACGTGCAGGCGTTCTGCGCGCCCCAGCCCCACTCCCCACATAGCGCCAAGGCCGTCCTTGCAAAGACAACCTTGCCCCCGGGCCCTTGCGCCTATCAAGTCACGTGCCCATGGCCGGAGCTCCGCGCCCCGCCCTCTGTCCGTCACTCACACGGCCCGCCCAATGGCGGCAGCGGGGGCGGGCTCGCGCGGGGCGGGGCCTGGGGCGCCGTGCGCCGGAGCTTGTGGCGTCAATGCGGCGGCTGTGTCCATGGAGAGAGGCTGAGGTGGCCGAGTTCCGGCCCAAGGCACCGGGGCGCCGGGACGGCGAGGATGTCGGCTTCGTTAGTCCGGGCCACTGTCCGGGCTGTGAGCAAGAGGAAGCTGCAGCCCACTCGGGCCGCCCTCACCCTGGTGAGTGGCCGGGGCGCTTGGTCGGGCGGGTGACATTGGTTCACCTCCGCCCTCTCGAGGAGGTCACGGCAGCAGGGCTCCGGGCGCGCTCCGCCGCGTCGCCGCCTTGCCCGCCTCGCCCCGGCTGGAGAGATAAACAAGCCCGGGCGGGGCTGCTCCACGGGAGCCTGGCGCCCCCGGAACTACGTTTCCCAGCAGGCCGCGCGCCGCCGCATGCGGAGGTTGGGGGACGCCGCGTGTGCGCGAGTCCCCGGCCGGCCGGGGCAGCCCGCCGCGAGCCCAGGGGTGCGACTGTGCGTGCGTCGCGGGCCTTTCAGAGCTCGGCGCCCGGCACTCCGGGGAGTTTGGGGGAGGGAGCCGCGACCCCTGCCCTCGAGGTGCGCCGGGAGGGCGGTAGCTCGCCGGGGGACCTCCGGGCGAGCGCGGCGAGCTACGTGAGAGCGCAGCTTCAACAAAGCCCACCCCTCGCCGAGATCAAGGCTGCAGCGCACAAAGGGTTTCTTCCTGGGGTCGGGGAGGGGAGGCTTTTTGAAACATCCTGTGTGCCTCCAGCAGGCCTCCGCCGCGGTCGGCTCTCACAAAGGACAAAGAAGGATAAAAATCTCTACCCTGGGTGAGCGTTTTCTAGGTGAAAGGTCAAACACACTCGGAGGGCCCCAGAGTCCATACCGCAGATGCTCACCGCAGGGCTTACCATGCATATACGGGATCCCTGGTGCACTGTGCAGTTGTTTTGTTTTTTTTTTTCTTTTTAGCCTAGGGAAAACTCACATAACGTAACATTAACCACTTTAAAATGTACAATTCAGTGGCATTTAGTACCAAGTGTTGTGCAACCATCACCTGTATCTCGTTCCAAAACATTTCACCCCGAGAAAACTCCCATGTCCGTTAAGCAGTCACTTGTGTTTGCCATTTTGAAAGAGTTGAATTTTATAGGAAAGCCTATGATCAGCATAACTTCTCACACACCCATCAAGAGATGAAGGAGAAGCCTTTGTGCAAGCATTCACCACCTAGAGAGTGGGAAAGTAGATTCTCTATAGGAATCCTAGATTCCATTCAAGCTAATGCTATAAGAAAGCCTGTTGCCAGAAAACTAGTTGTAGCAAAACAGAAGAAAGTTGTGATGAGGCAGGAGAATTCACTTTTATAATGGTTCATTGTTTTCAGTCTGTACAGAGGTTATCCTGATTATTCTGTATTACTATTTTCTGTACCACCCGCGTGTTTTCATGTCTGGAAGATATCATTATCAGAGCTTAGAATTTTCCAAGGTCTTGAAATCACAAGTCATACTAGAAGACACGAGTCATACTTTGTGTCTTTTGGTCTCAGTTCACAAGTACTCAGAATTGGGGCACCTGGGTGGCTCCGTCCGTTAAGCCTCCGACTTCAGTTCAGGTCATGATGTCAGTGGCTGGTGGGTTCGAGCCCTGCGTTGGGCTCTGTGCTGACAGCTCAGAGCTTGGAGCCTGCTTCGGATTCTGTGTCTCCCTCTGTCTCTGCCCCTCCCCTGCTCACGCTCTGTCTCTCTCTCAAAATAAATAAACATTAAAAAAACAAAAAACATAGTACTCAGAATTGAAAAGAATTCTACCACTGGTAATGGTAGAGCCAGAAAGAGAAGTCCATCATTTAGCATATCATTACTTGCTCGTTCAAAATCGCTAAGTCATTCCCTTTTGCTCCTTGTCATTCAGCTGACATTTAAGACCTCCTTTGTTTCAGTATAAGAAATGAATGTGTTACACAGTTTCCCACCCTCCAGGGACACAGTTGTGGGCCAGGCCTTGGCCACCCTTAGGAATTACTAGGAATAATGACAGTATACATTCTCAGACCTGAGCTGTCTACACTTACTTTCTCCTGCTTCATTACCTGTTACCACTTACCAGGCTAATTCTGCTAACAGAATTGTAACAGCTCCTTACCGTGTCATGTCTTATTTCAGCAGGGCTCTGTTGTTGGCATCTGATCAAGTGTTCTGATTAACTTGCCAAAGACCATTGTCTGAACTTAGCCTGTTTAACTGTCTGGGTGACTTTTTAAGTTTCTTTCCCTGTGATCTTAGCTGGTGCTAAAGACAAAGGTCCTTGCTGCTTTCCACCTGATGCAGTCGTTTTAATTCTAGCATATGTTCCCTAGTCTCCAGACATTATGGCATGCATGTATTGCTGTTTGTTAGTTTTCTAGTGTTTTTGCAAAAAATATTTTAAGTCCCAGCAGATATTTTAAGTCCCTTGCAAATATTTTAAGTCAAGTGCAGAAGCAAGGAGGTGATCAAAGGGCTAATGAGTGAATGTGGATGAAAGCAAATGAAACTAGAGATTTCAGTAAAAGGAGGAAGAGATCAGTGCTACCTAGATGTATAAACTTCACATCAGGAATTTGACATGGCGCAAACTTGTTAAAGTGCTGTGCCTGTGCAGCCTACCAGAGGTCATCAAAAGGCTAGGAAAAGGAATTGATGAAATGAAAACATGGTTCCATGCTTCCAAATTATCTACATTAACTGATGTTAATCCAGGAGAGGATTGGTGGGTTGCTGGAACAAAAGGCCTCATCTGGTGATAGGCTGTCCTAAACACTTTGGTGCAAACCAGAGATGGTTCCTTGATTGAGTGTTTTAAGACTTCACCCCATCGCATGAAAGTGAGTACCTTTGGACATCTTCAGAGGCACATCCAAAGAGGATGCTGTCCCTACTCTACATATCCAGGAACTGACGGTTGAAATTGAGTTTGTAGGAGGCAGAGTGTAAAATGACAAAAGAACTTGAAGATTTAACACTGTCCTGCTGGCAGAGGCTTTTATTTCCATCATTCTACAAATCAGAATTAATGTAACCATAATTTAGGATGAGGGGTGTACCTATAGCTGTGCATAAAGCTCAAGCAAAGCTGTAAGAGAATAATGGTACATAGCCAGCATCATTCTTCATGAGCACAGAGAAGTTAATTCATTATGTTCAGCGGGTGCCTTAAGACTTAACTTTCCGGTGGCACCTGGTTGAGAAGGGCTAGGGAACAATGTGATACTAGAGTCCCAGTAAGGAGCTGTTAATTCGTTGAAGGACAAGTACCAGAAGTCCTTTGGAACAGTGACCAAGCAGTAAGATTTCTGTATTTAGGCCATTTAAGGGTATTCTCCAAGAAACCATTGGGAGTAGCCTAAATGTGTAACAATGAGAGATTGGTTAAATTAGAGTAGATGGAGTTGGTGAGTACATTCAGTTGGTGTAGTCACTGTAAATAATACCCTTTTTTTTTTTTTTAAGTTTGGGAGTCATAACTCTTCGTTCTTTAACTTACTGTCTCTGTGCAAATTATTTAATCTTTAATACCTAAATCACAGAATTGTGAGAATAAGATGATGCATGTAAACCATTAAGCACCTGGAACGTACTTAGTAAATCGTTAATAACGTGTTTATTACCATGTATTAAATGAGAGACATGTTAAACTTTTAAAATGTGGGCTACATAATACACAGAGATGAATAGGAAAAGACAAAAGGGAAAACACTATAATGCCACCCCTAGCTGTTAAAGAACGAGTTAAAATATACTGTGACTTGTTCATTGGCTGCTAGTTACCATCTTCTAAACATTAAAATGCCGTATTTATAATGAAATTAAAATATGTTGTAGTTGTTGACGCGTGTTTAGTATATGTAATTCTGGAGTTAGCTCTGGTTTTAATTTTGTTTTCTTGAACAGCAAAATACTAAAATTGCATGAGGAATTAAGGAAATACAGTGTTGCTAATGAAAAGTTTCTGCTACAAAAACAGGCTGAAATCTTTTTTTAAGGGCCTTTTGTCTTGTTCTGTGATATACATATGAGTAGATTAAAAACTATCTTTGTAGTTAATCAAGTTTCAAGAATCTTAATTTTGTTTTAAGTTTATTTATTTATTTTGAGGGGAGAGAGGGGCAGAGAGAGAGAATCCCAGGCAGACTCCACACTGTCAGTGCAGAGACGATGCAGGGCTCGAAATCACGAACCACAACCAGGAGATCATGACCTGATCCGAAGTCAGACACTTAACTGACCAAGCCACACAGGTGTCCCAGGAATCTTAATTTTTTTTTTTTTTACATTTATTTATTTTTGAGAGACAGAGTGAGACAGTGTGAGCGGGGGAGGGGCAGAGAGAGAAGGAGACATGGAATCGGAAGCAGGCTCCAGGCTCTGAGCAAGTGTTAAGCACAGAGCCTGATGTGGGGCTCAAACCCATGAACCATGAGATCATGACCTGAGCCGAAGTCGGTTGCTCAACCAACTGAGCCACCCAGACGCCCCTGGAATCTTAAATTTTAATTCATTGGTCAAATCTCAGGGGAATAAGTCCTTAATTATACCTAAATTAAGGTATATTATACTTTCCTTGGAAAAGTATAGGTGTCTTAGTTGTTTGGGGGGAGTGCTTGGAAATTGGAAGGCTACCAGGCCTGGAGCGTGTTGTTTAGCTGAAGTTCTCGCACTGTTTGCCAGATTGAGTTCACTTATTGCAGAGGTGCTAGTGTATGCAAATAGACAAAGAACCCAGCGTGATCCTCAGCTTCTGCCTGGCCCCAAGATACAGAAAGTACCTTTAAGAGCTAGCATTTTTTTTAAGTGCCACATGTTCCCTGTTAGTCATTCTGACTTGTTCTGAAAATCAAATTTCTCAGCAAGTTGTAAGATCCATATCTTTCCCTTAAATAAGTACTCAGCTGGGTTTCCATCATTAATAACACTCCTCCCAATGGAGTATGTTTGGTTTTGGCCTCTGACACAGGAACATTAAGACTTGGTTTGGCTCCTCTAATGACGTTTCCCAGGCACACCAGTTACTTTTCCCTTAACAGTACAAGGCGTGAAGTCAGCCGCTTTGGGATAGGGAGACCACTCCAAGAATTGTTTTTACTTACTGTGTCTAAGTGTTTCCTACTAAGAGTTGAGAAAAGAAGAAAATACATCATTTTGGAAAGCCAAGTTAGGTGATTTAATCATCACTTGGAGATAAAAACCACAAGGGGCTGCTGACAGAGTAGTGTTGATACCCTGTTTCGGTCATGGAGGGGTGAGTGGTGAACCCTCCTCATCTTTGACTTCCCAGCATCACAGGGCAAGTTATACTTGAAATGGATATTTTTCCATGGCCCTGCCTGGGGTTTTGTTTGTCTGTTTGTTTTTTCACTTATTGGAAATCCTTTGCTCTTTGACAGTAGTTAGATTAAGGACAGTAGTTAGATTCAGGACTCAATGTGGGAAGTATGACCATGAAAATTACGGAAGCTAGTTTTTACTGGCAGTGGTTGAGAAGGACAAATAAGCGTTTTTAAACATCTTTTCAGAAATATTTCTGTAACTGTTTGAGGTTGATATGCCATAATATCAAGAGAAAAAAAACACAAAATCCTCTTTTCCATTTCCTTCTTCTTCCCCCTGCGTACTGTTCCCTGTTGTCTGCTTTTGTCACACCGCTTGGCTCCTGTTCTGGTAGAATTGTGGGAAAAGGCTTTTTAATAGACCACCGACTGGTGGTGATTTTTTTTTTTTTACCTTTTTTTTTTTTCTTTTGAATTGGGCTCTGCCCTGACAGCAGAGAGCTCGACACAGGGCTCAAACTCAGGAGCAGTGAGATCATGACCTTAGCTAAAGTCAGATGCTTAACCAACTGAGCCACCCAGGCGCCCCTAGTTTGTGTTTTTAAAAAATACTAGTCTCAATTTTCTAAATTGGTTTCATGGCCTTTCTAAATTGGGTCCAGACTCTGCTTCAACATCCTTACCTGGCTGAGCCCCCTCCAGGCAGGCCAGAAGAGCACGCTTTGGGGCCATCCTTTGGGTCTGTTCCCTCAGCACGGGCTTGAGTTTTGGCTACAGTTGCTTCTGAGTCATAGGTCATAATGTCCACTCCCTGGGATTTCACAAACCAGTAAGATGCCGGTACAAAAAACTAGAGGACCAGCACAGTGTTGCCAGCTGAGGAGCTAATAAAACAAAGTAGGAAGGACATGATGTCTTCACTAATATACTCTCTTCATTGTGATAAGGGCTGGTTTATATTGAGCTCTTTGTGCCTGGCACTGCTCGGAGTGTACTTCGTGAGCTCGTTTATTGAATCCTCACAACAATCCTGAGGAGGAGGGTCTCTTCTCCCCATTTAAGCCAAGTCACAGGCTGGGACACAGCCAAGAAGTGGAGCAGGAATGCCCTGGAACAGACTTTGTCCTTGACAGCACCGTGAAAAAGCAGATAGGATCCAAGAGTACCAGTTTGGTAAATTTGGAAAATTGCACTTCCCGAGAAAGCGGGGTTGGTGATGCTGATCCATCTTGAGGACAAATGGGCTAGATTAAACAGCATTACTCCTGAAAAATGCCTCCCTGTGCTTGCTTCTGTAGTTGACCAGCTTATTTCTGTTTGTCCGGATATCCTGAGATGTTGTTTTAAGCCACATTTAGTATCTGTGGAACCATGTGGCAGGACTGTACCGAGGCACACCCTGGGTTGATGCTGGTATCACTGTTTCCTGTATGCATTTTGACGAGTTTGACATAGATTAGGGGTAAGCAAAAAAAGCAATAGAGTTAATAATAATCAACAGAAAAACCGCCTGAAGATCGGCTTCCCCAGTGATTCCTTGAGTCATTCATTGACTGTTGAGCACCTGATCTCTGTGTTGGGAATTGTACTTGTGCTGAGCATGTAGTAGCAGCACAAAATAGATGCTCCTTGGAAAAATTACATTTGTGATGTAAATAGAGAGTACCAGCGCTAATGACAGGGAGCTGACCTTGACAGGGGGGAGCAAGACTCAAAGGATGTTGCTAGAAGATATTTTAAAAATCAAAATAGAGTCTCCTGGGTGGCTCAGTCGGTTAAGCGTCTGACTTCGGCTCAGGTCATGATCTCACAGCTCATGAGTTCAAGCCCTACATCAGGCTGTGTGCTGACAGCGCAGACCCTGGAGCCTCCTTTGGATTCTGTGTCTTCCTCTCCCTGCCCCTCCCACTCACGCTTTGTCTCTCTGGCAAAAATAAACATTAAAAAAAATTTTTTTAAATAAAAATAAAATGCTTTGTATTGAGAGTTCATATGTTTGTTTATAAAAGCCATAAAGTACTTGGGCAAGAGTGGAATATAAATTTGTCACATGAGTTTGCTGAAGATAGACTTGAATAGTCTCAAAGCTAGGGAACTATAAGGCTTTAAAAAAAGCAAGTTTTGCAGCTAAAAACTTAATAACTTGTTCTTTTTTCAGACACCTTCAGCAGTAAACAAGATAAAACAGCTTCTTAAAGATAAGCCTGAACACGTAAGTAAAACCAATCAGTTGAATATTTACTAAAAAAATTGAAGTCCTGTTTTCACAATGAATTTATCTTGTGATAAACAGTATGTTTTCATTGGTTAGGGATTTTTATTTAAAGAGTAAAGCTACACTCCAGCACTATCAACAATAGCCAAAGTATGGAGAGAGCCCAAATGTCCATCGATGGATGAATGGATTAGAAGATGTGGTATATATATACAATGGAGTATTACTCGGCAATCAGAAAGAATGAAATCTTGCCATTTGCAACTACATGGATGGAACTGGAGGGTATTATGCTAAGTGAAATTAGTCAAAGAAAGACAAATATCATATGACTTTACTCATATGAGGACTTTAAGAGACAAAATAGATGAAGGGAAGGGAAACAAAAATATAAAAACAAGGAGGGGGACAAAGCAGAAGAGACTCATAAATATGGAGAACAAACAGAGGGTGACTAGAGGGGTTGTGGGAGGGGGGATGGGCTAAATGGGTAAGGGGCACTAAGGAATCTACTGAAATCCTTGTTGTACTATATGCTAACTAATTTGGATGTAAATTTAAAAAAATAAAATTAAGTATGTTGGAAAAAAAGAGTAAAGGTACACTCAAGGTTTTTAAAAAAAAGCAAAATTATTTCATAACAAGGTATTAAATGGAGAAGACATCGTTTTGTGACCCCAGACTCTTGATTGTCATTCATCCTTCTAAGGGGCTACCTCCCATTGTCCTTCCCAACACAATCTGTACATTTTTAATCTGTCTACACCGGGGTTTCTCAGTCTCTGCACAGTTGATGTTTTGGGCCAGATAATTCTTTGTTGGAGGTGGAATGCAGGATGTTTAGTAGTATCCTGGGCCTCTGCACATAGGTACCCATGGCACTGCCCCACTCCTTAGTTGTAACAACCAATAATGATTCCCTGATGGGGACTACTGACCTAGACTATGCCTGTGCTTGTTTGTGTGTATATCTCTTCGTACTTAGATAAAAGCATTCCATACATGCTGTGGTTACACTTGACTTTTTGTCCTTAATAATAATAGCTTGAGGTTCTTTCTGTGTCATTACAGGAAGACCCACCTCATTCTTTTTAATGGTTGCATCTATTAGTGTGTTTTATCGAACAGGTTTTATTTATTTAGCCAACCGCCCATACTAACGGTCTTTGGGGTTGTTTACATCCAGTGCTGCCACAGGCATCACGCAGCAAACATTTCGTGTCTGTAGCGTGCCAGGCCCATTGCTTAGAGGGCTAAGCCTGTAAGCATTGTGTAGTGCACCTACATAGCCTGTCCTAGACGCAGAATTGTGCAGTAGGGGGTGTGTGCCTCAGCTTCATCTTAGTGCATTGTTAATTGCCTGTGGAGTACCATAAATCACATCCAAGTACTAGACTATTAATACTGAGTAATTAGACTACAGAGTGGTTTCTAGCTTCTGTTGTGCTATCTACCTTACAATTGCATGAAGTTCTGGACGGTCCTCCTAAGAATTACTGCATACATATATCAGTATTCCAGCTCCATTGATAGATCGATGACCAAAAGGACCACGAACTTAGCTGTGTAGATTTGAGGAATGTTTGTTCATAGTGACGTGAAAAGGATGGAACACATACTTCGTTGGAGTCGCTGAGGGCACAGGCAATCCCTTTTCCAGGCTCCAGGTACCTACAGCTGTATTTTCATGTATTCTGTAAGTGTCTGTATTCGTTCCTAGTAGTAGGACTTCCTGCTTGCTGGAGGCCTCTTATTGACAAAGATAAAAGCTAGCTTAAACCCATACTTAGGACATGTGCCTCCGAATTTGAGCTAGACGGTTTATTGATGGTGCCCAGTATGGGACACTCCCTCCCGTGTTCTGTCAGCTCTCACTCTGAAAGTGAATAAGAGCACAGTTCTATCTCCGTGTTGTGTAAGGGTATAAGGACACACTCTGCTGTCTGAATGCTTCAGCTGTCCAGACTCCCAGGCACCCCAACATTGTAAGCCCCCCTCTTTGCCACACGTCTTTCCTACTCCCTGTTTTCCTGAAGCAAGTGCACATCGCTGCTTTTGAGAGAATCAGGGTCTACTGGCTGAAATCCTCCTTTGTATGGTGATAGTTTTACCATACACTTCAATGAAAAAGCAGATAGGATCCAAGAGTAGGCATTTGGTAGGTGTTGTTAGGCAGTCACGTTAAGATAGACATTGGTATTTTAAAAGTGCGGTTTGGTCACCTTTTAAACTTCTTACGTCTGTGTTGGCTGCAATCTTCTGATTTCTGGTACTCGAGAATGTATACACAGGTCTGCCTTAGAATTAAGGCCCCGTGTAGAGGCAGGGTGATTGCCAGGTGACAGCCTGTGAGCCTCGGTGAACCTAGCCACACAGAAACTTCCTGAGAGCATCTCCTGCAGTGAGGTGGAGCACAAACAATCGAGAATTTGTAGGTAGCCGTCTCTGCCATCAGATACTTTTCTTTTTCCTTTAAAAGAAAAAATTCTTCATGTTTAGAATTAAAACTCTTCTTTAAGAGGCACCTGGCTGGCTCGGTCAGTAGAGCATGTGACTCTTGATCGAGGGGTGGTGAGTGCACGCCCCGGGTGGGGCACAGCTTACTGTGGTACAGTGGATTACTGAGGCATTACATGCAAATGATAGTTGTGAAGGCTGATGACACGGAAAGATGACGTCTTACATGGCAGAAACAAAGCAGACAATAAGACTTTTATTCCTGCTGTAATAAAACCTGTGTTTCGAGTGTATGTATATATGACGAGGACTGGAAGAAAAATGGGAAAACCGTAGGAGATCTCTTTTGTAGAGTGATAGTGACTGGCTTTTTGGAGTTTTGACCCCTCTGTACTGTTTTCTTTGCACATAATTGTTTTTTTATTTTAGGATCCCCACTAGTGATGGGGATGCAGTGATGTTTGTTAAATAGTTAAATTTTTTAAGTGCATGTTCCCCCTTCCACTTCCTAAAGGGACATTTTATAGCGAGAAATCTAATATTTATCTTTGAGCTTACAAAGAAACATACAGGGTCAACCAGCCAGGGTTTTTATGAATGTAATTGTTTAATATGTACTACTTTAAAACTTAAGTTTTATTTACAATGCTTTTTCAGGTAGGTCTGAAAGTTGGTGTCCGAACCAGGGGTTGTAATGGCCTTTCTTATACTCTAGAATATACAAAGACAAAAGGAGATTCTGATGAAGAAGTTGTTCAAGACGGTGAGTTTTAAGCAAACTTGGCGTCAAATCTTTAACCTTGAACAGCAAGAAGAGTAAAGATGATAGTAGGAATGGCTTATGTGGTGCTCAGTGTATCTGGTTTGATGGCCTTTCATGTATTAAGTGATTCATACACAGCAGCTGAGAGAATGGTACCATGTCGTGCCCCATTTTACAGATGAAGAAACTGAGGCATGGAGAGGTTACATAGCTGGCTTCAGGTCTCTCCGCTAATTGAGTGGCCTAGTGAAAAGTTGAACCTAATCAGATTCACTCCAGAGGCTGTGCTCTTAGTAACTGACGGATTATCATTTGTGTGTTTATTTCAGTTACAAAAAATAATCACTGTGTGCAGAAAGGTTTTAAAATGATTAAACTTCATACTGAACCACGCATCGTGTGTGAAGCAGCAGTTTGACGTCTGTACCAAATAATTAATGTCATCTCATGCTTTTGAGGAATCTGTATTTTTCATTTTTATTTAAAATGTCAGTGCTTTAATTATGTCCTGCCTCCTGCCCCAACCCAAGAATCTGATAAAACCTATTGAAAACAAAAAACTACCTATTTTTGTTAATAGGTAGTTTTTATTTTTTCTTTTATTTTAGAGAAAGGGCGAGAGGGGGAGAGACAGAATCTTAAGCAGGCTTCATGCCCAACACAGGGCTCGATCCCACCACCCTGGGATCATGACCTGAGTCAAAATCAAGAGTCGAACGTAACCGACTGAGCCACCCAGGTGCCCCAGTGTGTTGTTTTTTAGATCAATACATTAAATATCTTAAATGTTTTCGTTTTTAAGAAGAGGAGTTCTAATAATTATGTGTAGTTTATATATGAGTAATTACTAAGTTTCTTATAAGGAGGAAAGCGTTCTCTTTTTTATTTTATTATTTTTTTAAGTTTGGGGTTTTTTAAAAAATTTTTTTTGAATGTTTATTTATCTTAGAGCGTGCAAGCAGGGGAGGGGCAGAGAGAGAGGGAGACACAGAATCCAAAGCAGGTCCCAGGCTCTGAGCTGTCAGCACAGAGCCTGATGCGGTCTTGTTTTCATGAACTGCGAGATCATGACCTGAACTAAAGTCAGATGCTTAACCACTGAGCCACCCAGGCACCCTGGAAAGCTTTCTTAAGCTGATTATATTTACGAAGATACCAACTTCTACCTGCGTAATTACTAGGGAGTTAGGTTGTTACCAGTTTTCCGGCCCCTAAGCAGCACAAAACGGCTGCGGTGCACTGGCTGGTCTTCTGAAACCAGCCCAGTGTATCACAGTCCTTGTGTGCCTCTAGGCTTGCCATTGTGTCATGTGTACAGACGTCGTTGCAGAGTTCTCGCACATCTTCCGGACTTTGTCTTTACAGAAGTCTCACCGAGAATATACTCATTTCCTTCATATTGCATATTGGAAAAAGGAGTGAAGTGCAAAGCAAATTCTAGTTTTGCATAGAATTGTCATGGGATTTGCTGCTACACAACAGTCTAGCCAGTGTCATTGTGTTTGACTTAGGTTATTGGGTGGAAAAGAAGGGACAGACAGGAAACTGAGCACTAAATCCCTTAAAGGAAATAGTGGGACTGATCCAGAAGCTTCCTGTTTGACTTTTGTGAGTGGTTACTCTGCAGGTTTTATTTATGTGACACTTGTTTTCTTCTCCCGCCAGGAGTCAGAGTGTTCATCGAGAAGAAAGCACAACTGACACTTTTAGGAACAGAAATGGACTATGTTGAAGATAAGTTATCCAGTGAGTTTGTTTTCAATAACCCAAACATCAAAGGAACGTGTGGCTGTGGAGAAAGCTTTAATATTTGACTGCTCTGGCTGTGAGCTCCGGGAACACTCATGGAAGTCCTAGGGCTTACTGAAGAAATGATGTGACTGTCGCGTGCTGAAAGGTTATAATGTATGACTGCCTTATGAGGAAAATAAAATGATGCATTTTGAAAGTGAAGCCAGTGTATTAGATTCCTAAAGAAGTGATATTTGTATTATTTTTAAAGGCAGAAAATGAGAAGCCATTACTCTCTTTGAGTCATTTTCCTGATCTGTAAAGAAAAAAAATCCTATCCTGCACATCCTTGTCTTCATCCTTTTTATTAGAACCAGTTTCATGAAAGCCGCCTTCCTGGGAGGATTTCAGGAAACGTACTTGATACACGTGCACTGCATAGATCTGCACTGAGTGGTGCGAATGTGCATTTACCAACCAGATTGATGGCTCTTAAAGTTCAGAGGCGGAAGATCCTGACTGCTGGCGGGACGTGGGAGTGCACTGTTTTTTCTACCCAAACTTGGTACAGCGTTTCTACATTTTTGTCCCAAATTTCATTGTCAGATGCCTCATTTGCTTTACCCCTTAGCAGCAGCTGGCAGACGAAAGTATCGAGCAAAGGTTTCCTTGCACTGCAGTGCAGAGAGGTTCCGAGCAGTGTCATCTAAAGGTAAGAATTACTTAACCCACCATTTTTAATCCATTTCTTTTGCCACCCTCGGTGTCCCCTCCACAGTGGAGTCTCAAGCTGGCTTAGATCCTTTTGGTTGAAAGGTGTCTAAAAAGCCACCCAGTCCACCCCTCAATTCTGTACCTGGGGTGCAACCCCCGGGGAAGCTGAAGGACTTCTGTCCACCCTCACACCGTAGGCTCTGTAGCAGCGGAGCTGGGACCACTCTCGTGTCCCCTTCTGTGTAGGGGACACGCCGGCTCCACAGTCTGAGGCAGGCAGCAACGGTCGGCGTGTGGACTGGCTTCTCTATCTGGTTGGCATTCTGATAAGATTTTCTTGTAATTTGACAAAGATCGTTATTTAGTTTATTTTATTTTGAGTGAGAAGAATCTTATTTTAAAACCCACTCATGTGAATTACCGTCTTGTTTCTTTAGAACTATGAGACATGTTTTCTACAGTAGAGAGGACACTGTAGTACCCCAGAAATATCCTTCTCGAATGTTGAGGGTCTTCATGAGGGCTGAACATGAGGGTCTTTTCTTCAAATTCCCAGTACGTGTACGTTTTCTGAATCTCAAGTTCAGTGAAATTCTTAACCTAACATTGTCACTACCACCTTTTCTTTGACAGTGTTCCTTTTGTCATTTAGTGATTTTCCTGGGTTTGACATACTGTTCTACAACACATATGCTTTTTTTGAAAGCCGGTTCTCATGAGGTAGCTGTCACACTTCTGTCCGTCCTGTTTACTGAAGTACCCGGCACGGAATGCACCAAAACCTAGCGCGGTGGCTCTGTAGGTGCTTGCGAGTTCGTATTGTTAATACACTTGTCGGTCCACCTGTCATTTGTGCAATACTGTACGTGTGTAGAGAATGAATTGTCAATAAAAAAGAACGTGGCCTCTGTGTGATCGTAAGATTGCCTTTTCTTTGTAAGGAAGAAGGGTTTGGGAATAATAGCTGTAGCTGTTGCTGTAGCTGTAATGGCTGCGTTTTTCTAACCAGTCTCGTCGCTAATGGGAATTCTCCCCACCCGATGCGTTTGTGTCCAGTCTTCTGGCGTCGTTCTCCATTTGGCCCTCTCACAGACAGAGCCTTTGGGATCGCTCTTGGCCCCAGAGACCTGAGCATCGCCTTTCTTCAGCCTTGTCTCCTCCCCGCTTCCCTTCCTCCCTCCCACACGGACTCCTTCGTACAGCTCCCTGTGTCCTTGTCCCTGCCTGCGATGCTTTTCCCACATCCGTCATCCAGGCTTTATGTTCACCTCCAGAAAGGTTCTCAGCCGTTCACCTCAGGCATCTTTGGAAGCACCTGCTGTCCAAGCCCTGAGGTTTCACAGATGACCGGAGACAGTCCCTGACCTCAGCCATCTTAGAATGGACAAATGAGACACCAATGAAGAGAGTAGGGTAAGTGTCGTGATAGGTAAAATGTGACACAGACTTGCTCCGTGCCAGGAGCTGTTCCAGTATCATCTTCACAACAAGCTAGTGAAGTAGGTTGACTGTTGTCATCTCCTAGATGAGAAATTAAGAGCTCAGGATGAATAAAATAGTTGACCTGAGTCCCACAGGAAGTGGCCGGGTCACAGTGACCCTCCCGTGCTGCTAGCAGTTGGGCTGTGCCACGTGTAGTGAGAACTGAGATGGTTCACTTTTTTTTTTTTTTTTTTTAATGTTTATTTATTTTTGAGACAGAGAGAGACAGAGCATGAACGGGGGAGGGGCAGAGAGAGAGGGAGACACAGAATCGGAAACAGGCTCCAGGCTCTGAGCCATCAGCCCAGAGCCCGACGCGGGGCTCGAACTCACGGACCGCGAGATCGTGACCTGAGCTGAAGTCGGATGCTTAACCGACTGAGCCACCCAGGCGCCCCCAAGATGGTTCACTTCTAAGAGGCTAACTTAAAAGCTGTGACACCTCGAGCTTTTAAAACCCCTGAGAGATTTGGGGAAAAGGGAAGACATGGACAAAACTAAAGAGAACTGAAAACCTGCAGGAAGCTAGGCACTCAGGAGGCCGTGAGGGACAGAAGGGACAGTAGATGGGACAGCATGTTGCGGCTTTCTCTAGCTGCTGTAGGTGCTGGGAGCCGTCAAAACCTCTGCGTTTAGAAGTCGGGGGCTGGGAGGGGAGGAAGACGGGGAAGTGCCGCTGAACCCCCAAACCTGAGGCTCACTGGGGTGAGCCTTCGGAGCTGCCGTCAGCAGGACTCCCGTCGAACAGACCAACCTCAACAGGGCCGTGGCGCTGTGGCCCGTGGCCGATCACACTGGCAACGCTTTACCAGGTGTTTTGGTTTTGGTCTCTTGCACAGTACTGAAATGTTTTCTTGAAAAGTAGGAGCTTTGTCATTTCTTTGGTGTTCACTTCGCGACAGGCACGTCGTAATCCTCTTTGGCAAAATGGCTCGCCTACGGCTGCGTCATGTTCTTTCTCGCTTCAGCCAAGTGTCGCCAAACCCTGGCGTCCGGTGAGAGGTCACCTGGTAGTGCCTGTGTGACACGGAGGACGTCAGCTGCCGCGGCAGGAGCTTCATGCGGGATGGTTTCTTAATCAGAAGAGCACGCTTAGGAGCCCACTCCAGTGGTGGACGTGCCCCAGAAGAATTTCAGGAGACGGGGGCTGCAGCGGTGTTCTGCTGCAGAGTGTCCCTGTCCCTGCCCTGTCTCCGACCCACAAGAATGATTTTCTTGTTGACAAAGAGGAAAGTGGGGAGGGGTTGGAAAAATCCCTACAAGATCAGAAGTCCCTAAGATTTGCAGGACTTCCCAGGTTTCATTCATCAGGAAATCCCTTTTAAAAAGAGCCTTTCTTGTCTCGTTTTGATGCCTGAGAAATCAGGAAGTGCAAAAGCCTGTGATGTTAAGCTGCCTGGTCATTCCCATGCCATCGAAGAGCTGTAAGACCCTTGTGGCCTACAAAGCTTTTTATAAGTGTCCAGTTTGGGCCTCAGAGCAGACGTGACCTGGCCCACGAGACTGCGTCAACTCGAGTAAATATAAATGCAGCCAGCCTGATGGCTGGGGCTCAGTCCGCAAGTTCGTGGGATGTCAGAGCTAGAGCTCTGGGGGTCAGATACATCTGGGTTCAAATCGTGGGCTCTGTCACTTTGTGACCTGTTGACCCGGCAGAGTTTAGGTGATTTCTCTTGAGCCTGTTGCCCTATCTGTAGAACAGTCTCAGAATTGGGGGAAGTTGGATGAGCTAACTGCACATAAACAGGACCCAGATTAGAGATGACACTCAGTACTTAGTGGTTCTGGTCCCTTTTACCCGTGGTTATCAGTCAAGGCAAGACTGCAGGGAAAGAGTTTTCATATAATTAGGGAGTTACTGCCCCACATTAAAATCTGGGGGCGATTTACTGTATCTCTTTACATGACCACAACAGCTTGATTGAAAAGAACTACAGATATAATAACAGAAATTATATTCTCTTTGTAGCTGATTAACTATGAAGAGAGTTCCCGTGTAGAGAGAGGTTTCTTGACTGACGAGCTGAACCCCCACGGGCTTAGAGGGTGGAGGGTCAGGTCAACGGGAAAGCCAGGCTGGCGGCGTACCTACCCTCTCCCTCCTTTGCAATGTGGAGCCCTTGCCAGGGGTGAGTCCTGGTGGGATGTGTGAAATCTGCCTCCCTTGCTATCCCCCAAAATCCTCAGTAAAGGCTGGGGTTCTCAGTGGCACAAAATGCAACCTTCCCCAGGGCAAGGACTCTGCACCAGCGATGGCCCCCTAGCACAAAACCCTGTTTCTTTGATAGCCCTAGTGGACTGCATCACAGATTTACTTCCATAAGTACATAGTTCTCAGCTATGCACTATAAAGTACATGTTAGGGGCACCTGGCTGGCTCAGTCGGAAGAGCATGCAACTCTTGATCTCAGGGTCGTGAGTTCAAGCCCCCTCCCTCCCCGGGTTGGGTGTAGAGATTGTTAAAAATAAATAAACTTTAAAGTACATGGTTATTCTCTGACTTGAGTCAGGTCTTCAAGCAGTCCTTCTCAAGCTTCAAAGTGTAAATAAATGGGTATCTTGTCTATCCCCAAGGTCTAGGGGACTGGGCTTCTGCACGTTGAGCCAAGGGTCAGGTGAAGCCCATGCTGTTGCTCTGCAGACCACCTTTGAGTAGCAAGGTTTTAAAATGTCTCCAGGGGTACTTGGTTGTATTAAGTGATCATTTGTACCTGTAGTTTTTACCGCCCACCGTGGTGTTCAGGGTCTCTGATCAGCATGAGAGAGCCCCGTGGCCAGCCTGAGATGACAGAACAACTTACCCACCAGTTTTTATAAGACCTGTCTGGTTCCTTTCAGTGAAATCCTAAAACCGTCTCGAGGATGTCCAGCCCCGTTTCCATTCAGTAGCTGGGTCCCCGCTCAGTCCCCACTGCGCTGGCGCAACCAGGCGACCTGGGTGGTCCATGAATCGTTTTGATCCTAATTTTCTCGAACCAGAGTCCTCAAATAGGCTGGGTTTGACATCTCGGGGAGACCTACAAGGAAGGGGACACCTTGCATGGCCCTTCTTTTCTCTGAACGACCACAAAAGGTGGCACAGGGCATTGCCTTTCTCAGGAAATGTGTCTTGTGGGAAGTGTGCACAGGACAAAATTTACCACTTAACCACTACTTTTAAGTGTGCGTTTCAGCGGCCGTAAGAACCTTCATAGTGCCGCACAGCCATCAACACCATCCATCTCTAGAACTTTCTCATCTTCCCAACTGAAACTCTGCCCCCATTAAACACTAACTGTTCGTTCCTCGCCACCTCCCGTCCCTAGTAACCAGCATTCTACTTCCCGTCTCTGATTTGTCTAGGTGCCTCAGAGCAGTGGGATCCTGCAGTATTTGTCCTTTTGTGTCTGGTCCGGAGGTAACAGTTTTGATCTTCATTAGCAAGGAGACGTGGCCCCAACAGTTCTCACGGTTGCTCTTTAACCCACCGCGGATGGAGTCTTTAGTTTGTCCGCTGTGAAACTCCTTTGATGATGTGTCTGCTGATGGTTATTTATGGACAATTGAGGGCAGTTTAAGAAAAGCATCAAAAGATTGTGCACTAGGCTGACCCAGACGAAATTCATCATGAGGAGTCTGGGCAGAAACATCAGGTATTACAAAGGAAGTTCAATAGATAGGACTTGAAATATGTAGCTCTTGTCAGGACGAAGTCCAGCGAAACCATTTGGTGCTGCAACAGATCTCCTACTCCTTCCTTTCTTTCTAATGCAGCCCCAATCCACTTGCGGCCAGACTGTGTAGGCAGACGTAGGACGCTGTGTCCTATTAACTGCCTCGATTTCTCCTTTGCATCTTGTCTGTATCTATAGAAGGAAAAACTTGACTGATTAGAAAATCACAATTCAGCTCGTTCATTTTTTAGCGTTTCATGGCACATGTTCACTTTTTAAAATGTCTTTCCATCCTCCACCTTCCACCTATCACCCTCATGAAGGAAAATAACCCCCTGGCCTTTGGTGTCATGCAGCTGTTTATGTGACCTTGAGGACGTCCGTATGTCACAATGGACAGTGAGTTATTCCTTCACACTAAGCGTTAGCAGATGCCAGGCTAGCCCACGGGGCTACCAGATGAATGAGACCCAGCCCTGCAGATTCGTAAACAAGATGGCCACATAAACATAACTGTAAAGCAAGTGGTAAGTGCTGTGATTGACCTACTCCTGGGGCATAATGAGAGAACAGAGAAGTGAACGTTCGGCCAGCCTGGGCTTGGCCAGGAGATGTGGGGGGAAGTGGGCGGTAGGGAGAGCGAAAGCAGAGGCTAGAGCTGAGAGATGTCAAGCTGGGCTCGTGTCGACAAATCAGAGCTGGGAAACCGACCTTCCGGCAGTTCATGACTGCGCCTCAACAGTCCATCTCTTCCTTCGGGCCTTCCCTCTTAGCCTTGCCCTCTTGGTGGATTTCTCTGCCTTCTTCCCTTGCCACCATGTTGCCACTGACTCCTAGCCCTGACTGGACTCTGTTCTCACTACACCCATAGCCCCTTCCCCCTGTCCCCAAATCCAGCCTTGAGAGTAGAGATGAGTCTGAAAGAGGAGGAGGAGGAGGAGGTCAAAAAATGGTAGTGAGCTTCCTCTCCCTTTTCTGGAACCAGCTTTTGTGGGCAAGCTGTCTCTCATGGGCCCAAACTGAATGGTGGAAATACCCGAACTCCTCAAACTGGCTTCCAGGACAGGCCTGTCCGTCCTCAAGGCCGCCACTAAGGCCACTGTCTATCCAACGAATGGAGGCCCTGAGCAGGCACCCTTCCCTGGGGACTGTCCACAGGACAGTAAGCATCAGCCCAACGGCAATCCCTTTGGGTGGAATTGTACTGTCCCAACCCATCCCGCCTTCTCCTACCCCAGCTGCTATCCACCTAAGGCCTTCGTTCTAACCTTCTGTACATGCTACCCTACATCTTATGGGTATGTACCCATTTCGTGGGTGCTGAGGGCACCCACAAGTACACTGGCATTGTGGACAGCAGACAGAGCCAAGGCTGGTGACTCAGCCAGTGCTTCCAGACCAGCCTAGGACCCCGCTCCGTGTTCGTCAGGTCCCTGGGGGAGAGGTGGGGAGGTGAGCCCCACTGCCGATGCACAGCTCTTCGGTATCAAAGGGAGTAGAAATGGTTGTAGGTGCAGAGATGGGTGTGGCCCCCAGGAACCCCCAAGGAACTCTGTTCCTCCTCCTCTAGATTGCCGAGCAGAACGGTGTCCCTCTCCTCTGGTTTCTGTCTTTGGGAATCTGGCTCCTTTTTGGGATTCCATCCTGTAGGTCAAGTGCTGCCGCCCTCACGAAGCAAACCGGAAACAAGCAGAGATCTTCCCTGGAGGCTACACCAGGTACGATTCCCGCTTCTAAAAGTACTGGCATCCTCCACTGGCCACTCCTGAGGCACCTGAGCTGCCCCCACGTCCCCTTCCCCGAGAGCTTGTGCCACAGGAAACCATGACCTGCCGGCACCACGAGATGCTCAGCACCACGTCCTTTCTAACAGGCCCAGGGGGGGATGGGGGCTGGTCCATTGGGGGAGTGCACTGAGGAGCCCCCCTCTTACCACGCGGGGCTGTCTCGTTGCCTTGTTTCAGGCTTGCCTTCCGTGTGCGACCACAGGGCCCCAGCCGTTCCGTTGCTAAGCGTCTATGGAGCCCTTGCTATAATCATGCCTTGTACCGCGGAGGACACAAAGACGTGCCTCCGGGAGCTGGCCCTGTGGGAGGGGGGAGGTGGTGGGAGGAGGAAGAGCACAGCAGTAGCGGCTGGTGGCAGTGGCCGTGATTAGGCAGCCGGCGCTTATAAGAACACGTCCTAGGGGCCGGCCGCCTGGCTGGCACTCTGCAGGGGAGTTAAGGGGTTGAGTCCTCACACAGCTCTAGGTGGTTGGCGCCATACTTACCACGCCCATTTTACATATGTGTATACGGAGTACTGAGGCCAATAAATGCCATTGAGGGGGCACAGGAGCCCTGTCCAGGAGGCTCAGAGGAGCAAGAGAGGACATGAGGGAACAGAGAATGTCAGAGGGGCAGCTCCAGAGAGATTTGTTTTCTTTCATGTTTATTTATTTTTAAATGTTTGTTTATATCTGGGAGGTAGGAAGACAGTGTGCAAGCTAGGGAGGGGCAAGGAGAGACCTAGACAGAATCCGAAGCAGGTTCCAGGCTCTGAGCTGGCAGCAGAGCCAGCCTGACACGGAGCTCGAACTGTGAGATCGTGACCTGATCCAAAGTCAGACATTCAACCGACTGAGCCACCCAGACGCTCCCAGAGATGGGTTTTCACAAGACACCGCGGCTGTGAGGAGAAGGGCCCCCGGGGCCTTCGTATGCAGAGGGCAGATAAGCCGGCACGGATGAGAGTGAGGGTCGTGTGTGGGGAACGTCAGAAGATACGCTACGGGGAGTAGAGTCGCCCGAGAGGGAAGTGATGGGGATACAGATGGTCATGGTTCGCAGCTTGGCTGAGAAGCCCCAAGCACGAGGCTGATGTCCTGTGCGCTGTGGGCCAGGGCAGAGCCACTGAGGGTTTTGAGCGAGAACAAGTCGGGATCAGAATTCTCTTTTAGGAAGGGTGACCCGGTGTGGCTTATAGAAAGTAAGAAGTTGGAGCACAGGATTTCTAGGGCACTGAAACTGTTCTGTATGATGGTATGATGTGTGATGGTGGATACATGTCATATGTTGGTCAGCACCCATTGGACATACAACACAAAGTCAACCCCGATGTAAACTAAAGACTTAGTTGATAACAATATCGGTTTGTCAGTTACGAGTAATGCATCACACTATGTAAGATAGTCATAGGAAAAATTGTCTATAACGGTGGGAAATGCTCTCCTTTCCAATTTTCTGTAAACCTGAAACTGCTCTAAAAAAAAAAGTCTATCAATTATTTAGAAGTCTTTTTTTTAAGAACATTTTTAAAACTTTTAATTTCAATATAGCTAACATACAGTGTTATATTAATTTTAGGTGCACGATGGAGTGATTCAATAGACATGTTTTATTAGCAAAATAAGACAATAGTTTTACATTCCTAAGAAAACTCAGGTGTTCAAAAATTGCTTCAAAGGGAGAATTGAGTTTCGTTCATTTTTCCTACCAGAATTTCAATGATAAAGGTCATTTTTTTAATATAAGTAATCGTAAGTACACTTAAATACTCCCAGCATGGGGCTCAAACTCACACCCCTGAGATCAGGAGTCGTGTGCTCTTCTGGGCTGAGCCAGCCAGGCACCCCAACAAAGATCATGTTTAATAGTAGGCTGTGGACTGCCATAAAAGCCACACATCAGAAAGCACTCTGGCCTTCGTGTCTGGTCTCTGCTCGAGACTGATAAGCTCTCTCAGCACATCAGCAGCCGCAGGGTGGTGCGTGCAGCCTTCCACGATGCGCTCCCTGAGGCATTGTTCTTGCCTCATCTGCTCTTAGTCAATGCCACAGACTTTTCCTCTATCTGAGGTGCTGAATCTGATGGATCCATGTTTCCATTTCTGATTGCGTTACAATCAATAATAGCACATTATACCCCCTAATCAATTGTGTTCTATGCAATTCATCTGAAAACCTGAGCAGGCGGCATGTAGTGATGGAGAACCTAATCTGCACCAGCGGCTAAGCCGGGCAAGTGGATCCTATGGGTGGGCAGATTCCGAGGCTGAGGAATCCAGGGAAATCAGCCAGGAAAAGCCCCCTAGGCATTTTGGTGAGAAATCAGGCAAGAGCTAACGAAGCCCAGACAAATCCTGGGTTCCCTGTGGGCTCTCACCTGCTTCCCAAAGGGGTCCTCTTCTCACTTAGACCAACATACCCAAAGCATGGAACCCCGTAATCTCTCCAGTGGGCCACAGGCACCCGGGGGGTTCAGAGAAAAAGCAAGAACACAATAGTAGTCAAACTTCTTGAATTGGGACTGAAAGATTGTAGTTAGTGACTTCACAGAAACCCTATTTTGTCCTCTGCAACCATTCCACATTTAAACGTTGAGCATTTGGGGTCCCTGGGTGGCTCAGTCAGTTGAGCATTCAACTCTTGGTTTTGGATCAGGTCATGATCTCACAGTTCGTGGGTTCGAGCCCCACATCAGGCTCGGTGCAGAGCCTGTTTGGGATTCTCTCTCTCTCTCTCTCTCTGTCTCTCAAAATAAATGAATAAACTTTAAAAAAATGTTGAGCATTTTCCATAAGGACAGCATCCGATTATCTTAAGTAACATCCGGTTGACAAAGTTCACTGTGGTTTAGTGTATTTTTCATACCATTGGCTGGTATCAAATTTGCAATCTTTATTATTGTGATTGGGTTATATTTGACTCGATTTCATTTTTCAAGAGGATTAGTGGCCCAAAAGTGTTCACTGAAGCATAAAATAGTGATGGAAACAGTGTTATATATCCTACAAATCGGAAAAATCTTATGAATACCCAAGGTAACTGTCTCTCCAGAAGGATATAGGATGTCAGGATTTACCGGGTCTAGCAAATCTGCAGGTGTGCTCTTACACAAAGAAGTTAAAAATGGAAACTCAATAGGAGATATGACTCCGGGTCTTGGGGTCGTGAGTTCGAGCCCCACGTTGGATGTAGCGCTTACTTAAAAACTTAATAGGAGGTGCCACGATGAATATCTGAAAGCTGAATTTAACTAGATAGAGCTCGTACTTGCCCAGGTCTTCCCCAGCAAAGTTACAAAACCTGGTCAGACGATACCACTGAAGCTTTTGAGTTATTTGACAAAGATGGTGGGACTTTTCCAGAAGAAGTAAAAAAGTTGCTCTCTAGGACAAAATGATTAATTGCTGAACACAGAGTAAAGTCAAAAATGGCCAACCTGTTATTGAAAAGTTTTACTTATTGAAGCAAAAATAGATGCGGGGCTCAAACTCACGAACCACGAGATCATGACCTGAGCTGAAGTCAGACGCTTAACCAACTGAGCCACCCAGGCACCCCCAAAGATCTTATTTTATTTTTACTTTTAACATGTATTCATTTTTTGAGACAGAGAGAGAAAGAGTGTGAGCAGGGGAGGGGAAGAGAGAGAGGGAAACACAGAATCCAAAGCAGGCTTCAGGCTCTGAGCTGTCAGCACAGAGCCCGATGTGGGGCCCAAACCCATGAACTGTGAGAAGATCTTATTTTTTTCAGAGAATTTTTTATTTCTTTTTTTTTAGAGTGTATTAATTAATTAATTAATTAACTTAAGTAATCTACACCCAGTGTGGGGCTTGAACTCATGACCCTGAGATCAAGAGTCACACACTCTCCCAACTGAGCCAGCTGGGCGCCCCATCAAAAGACCTTATTGTACTGCTATTAATAATATGCAATATGACAAAAACATTTCCAGTTGCAGACGCGAGCTGGTCTATAGCTGTTGATGTTATGTGTTGTATATACACATGAGGAAGAAAGCCACAGTGATGCTTTGCTCTGCGTTACTGAACATACAGTGAACAGCCATTGGAGAGGCGGATTGTAGGCAGAAACAGATGCCCAGGTGTCCTACCTCAGGGGCAGTGGAGGGAACAGTGGAGGAGCGCTTCATTCCAGAAATGAAGGGCACGTCTCTGAATGCCCCCCCGCCCCATACCGTCTCACTCCCAGGGAGCTTCCTCTTGGTTTTCATGTCACTGGGACGGATACCGCGAACGCCACATACGATCAAGTTGTGACCACTGCGTGCCCACCTGCCCTGTAAAGAAATGGGGACAGAGTGAGACCACTAAGTGTCCGTGAAGATGACGGATTAAAACCTCCAAGTAATTCCATGCCTCCACATCGGAACGGGACAGCAACACTGGGACGTTTTTTAAAAAGACATGGCCCAAAGACGAGATCTGGAGAGATGCTAACATCAGAAACATTTCGGAAGTGGGAAGGTAAAAGGATGAGGGGTTGCTAACGGTTTGGCATAAAAGGATGAGGGGTTGCTAACGGTTTGACAGGCTAAGAACCGGACGGCCGTATTATGCTTCAGAATTCTCAGAATGCGACTGCAGGTGACACCGGCTTTCCTGGAACTAAGGGCAACGGGGAAGGTGGGCCAAGAGGACGGTTTCTGAGAAGGTGGACCCTCAGATGCCTTCCCCCACTTCATGTCTCTGCCCGTAATCTAAAGAACTTCTCTCTGGAGAGGCTAATCCAGGGGCTGCAGACTTGGGAGGGGCCAGGCCCACCAGGGGGTGCAAGCATCACACTGTAAAACAAGGAACAGACACCCAAACAAAACAAGGGATTATGTGAACGTATGTGCAGTAAGTGCCTGATACGAGGGCCCCCCAGCCCCCCCCTTCCCCCCACTCTGCAGCTCTGATTTATCCTGTCACAGTGAGATACTTTAACACCCTCCAGATCAGGGAGGGTGGACTCTTAGTAGCCCAGGAAAGGCCTAAAGATGATCGCATTAGGGGATCCTCCCCCAAATGCTCTACCCAAAGCCTACAAGCCCCATCAGTGAGAGTAGAGTTTCCTGCCAGCTTTTTAGCACCCCATTCGATCTCACAGTTTGTGAGATGGAGCCCCACGTCGGGCTCTGAGCTGATGGCACGGAGCCTCCTTGGGATTCTCTCTCTCCCTCCCTCTACCCCTCCCCCACCCTCAAAATAAATAAACTTAAAAAAAAAAAGAAATGGTAGTGTTGGTAAATTTTCTGTTATGTGTATTTTACTGCAATGAAAACTTTAGGTGTGCAGGATGGTTTAGTGTTGGTCTGGCTGTATTTCATGGACATGAGACACGCAAAATCTCCCATGCTGTTCCGCCATCTTGGCTCCTCCCCGTGCAATTAAAATTTTAAAAAGAGGGAAGCAAGTTGAAGGAGAGATCTGTAGGGAGACATATATAGGTAAGAAAATGAGGCGGAGGAGAGAAAAAAAGAAAAGCAAAAAAGGAAGAGGATGCTAAACACTAAATTTAGGAGGGTGGTTCTCCCTGGGTGTGGTAAGGGAAGGGTGGCAGTGAGCAGGGACAGAGTGCTGTTCCTGACATTCTGTCTCTTAGTCCGTGTTTTGGGAACACGGAACTCTATGATTATTCATTCCCATTTGAATGCTGACGTGCTTCTCTATTGCCTTTTCTATTATTTACTCTCTAGTAAAGAAACTGAGCTCTTTTCGCCTATTTAGGCATTGAGTTTTATTATATATATCTGCTGCTGTATTTGGTACCTGCTTGTGATCATTGCTAAACTGGTGTTATTTTATAGATCAACGTGGTCAAAAAAAAGCAGAATGTGAGTCACTTGTGTGATTTTAAGTTCTCCACTAGCCACATTCAAAAAAGTAAAAGAAACAGGCAAAAATAATGTGAACCATTTCATTTAACCCAGTGTGTCTGAAGTAGTGTGTTTTCAGCAGATAACCAGCATGCAAATCCTTAGTGACATATCTTGATTCTTTTTTCTTACTACCGCACGTCTCCGTTTGGACTAGTCACAAATCAAGGGCTCAGTGGCCACGCTTAGCCAGTGACCACCATACTGGACAGCGCAGACTGAGAAAAACACTGCAAACATCGATTCAACACAGCCTGTGCTACCATATTGCATATGATTAAGGTGAATGAACAACAGGCGTTCAACAACGTCGTTGCCCTGAACAAAATCAGACCGAGCAACACCAACAGCCATGTCCAGTTTCATGCAAGTACAGGCCATGAAGATAGTGTTGTTGATGGCCACTGGGCCAACATCAACCGTGAGACCCCCGCTGGTTGTAAAACGTACCCCACTTTTCAGAGATTTTAAAGTGTGAAGTTGCTACGAGACGGTAGTTACAATGCAGGACGTGCGGGGTGAGGACTGATTATTATTTTTTTAAATTTATTTTAATGTTTACTTTTGAGACAGAGACAGAGCATGAACGGGGGAGGGGCAGAGAGAGAGACACACACAGAATCGGAAGCCAGGCTCCAGGCTCCGAGCTGTCAGCACAGAGCCCGACGTGGGGCTCGAACTCACAGACTGTGAGATCATGACCGGAGCTGAAGTCGGATGCCCAACCGACCGGGCCACCCGGGGGCCCCGAGGACTGATTATTATTACAAAGCCTAAGGATGATGTAGGGAAATGGGGCTGGACGCATCCAAGAGAGCAAACCTGGAGCCTCAATGGTAGATTCGGGGGAAGAGCTTGCGGAAGGTGGTTTTTATAACCTTGTCAGGCTGCTGGAACATGGTGTGGGGTCTAAGGGGTTGAGGGTTAGTGAGCCCAGACAGCAGGAAAGCATATCCCCATGAGGAGGCCTGAGCGGGCACTCTCATGGGGACACAGAACACCTAATGGCTCCCACCACCCTGATCTCACCTGCACACATTTTCCCCTGTGAGGTACGTGTGTTGGAGAGTGGGTGTTTGCAAAGCCAAACCTTCCCTCTGTACGACACCTACATGGCTCCCCTCTCAAGCGTCTTCTTTGCTGTTTGGTTGTAGTAGTAAGTTTATACTTTAACAACTAACTCCTTTATTGTCATCCTATTGGATTCAGGAGGGAGAGAGAAAAGTCTCCGGGACCAGTTTTGTATATCAAAAAATATTCTTTTTTTAATTACAAAAATGTTTTTTAATGTTTATTTATTTTTGAGAGATAGAGCATCAACAGGGGAGGGGCAGAGAGAGAGGGAGACACAGAACCTGAAGCAGGTTCCAGGCTCTGAGCTGTCAGCACAGAGCGCGAGGCGGGGCTTGAACTTACAAACCGCGGGATCGTGACCCAAGCTGAAGTCAGAAGCTTAACCGACTGAGCCACCAGGCGCCCCCCCAAAATATTCTTGAGAGTAAGAACGGTTTCAAATATTGTTCCCAGTATCCTCAGGGGGGCCTATCCCGTGACTGAGCACATAAGTAACTCTGTAGACACAAGAAGACATAAAGTTATCTTTCTTTCCCGTATGTAACCCTTTCTCCTCAAAACAGGAAGTCGGCCATGTCCTAACGGAATTGTTTTGACGTTACAAAAGAAATACGTGCTTGCTGTATAAAAATCTCCAACAAGATGTACACTAGTAATCAATAGGAGGGAGCAAATCTCCCCTTCCATTCCCTTCCTTTTACCTCTCTTCTGTTGAAATTGGTACGTGTCCTTCCAGATGATTCTCTGTGAGTTGACAACTGTGTTCATATATCTACTTCATATGCAAAACTATTTCTCTGCTACACGAAATACATATGTGGCTTTATTTTTGTACGTGTGAAATCAATGTACAATGACCATTAACATTTGTGGAGCATATTCTAGTGACATGTTTCTCCACACAGCAGCCAGAGTGCTTCTTTAAAAATGTAAGTCAGAGCCTGTCACAGGGCCTGCAGTGGCTCCCTAGCTCCCTCTGAGGAAAGCCAAAGTTCCATGTCTGCCTGCAAGGCCCCAGGGCATCAGGGCCCTCCTCCCTCCTCTCTGCCCTCTTTCCCTTGCTTCCTCTGTTCCAGTCCTCTTGAAACCTGTTCTGTCTCCGGTCAGCCAAGAATCCGGCCCTTGCCCTGACTGGTCTCTGTCTGGAATCCCCCCATTTATTATCAGGGCTCACACTTCCTGTGCATCCTTGCTCAGATGTCACCTTCCCAATGAATTCTATCCTAACCACTCTATTTAAAGTTACAGTTGGCCCCCCAGCACTCTTAATCCACCTTGTCCCTGTTATATTTTACTTCCTTTATAGTACTCTGACTTCAAACTTATTAATTCATTTATTTTTTTTTCAAATTTTTATTTAAATTCTAGTTAGTTAACATACACTGCAATATGGGCTTCAGGAGTAGAATTCAGTGATTCATCACTTACATACAACACCCAGTGTTGATCATAACGAGTCCCCTCCTTAATACCCATCACCCATCTAGCCCATCTCCCCCCACCGCCCTCTGTCAACAAATCAGTTTATTCTGTCTCTAAGAGTCTCTTAGGGTTTGTTTCCCTCTCTCTTTTTCCCCTTCCCATACATTCAACTGTTTTGTTTCTTAAATTCCACATATGAATGAAATTTTATGGTATTTGTCTTTCTCTGACTTATTTCGCTTAGTATAACACACTCTAGCTCCATCCATGTCATTGCAAATGTTAAGATTTCATTCTTTTTGATGGATGAGTAATATTCCATGATATGTATATATATATATGTATATATATGTATATGTATATATATACACATATATATACATATACATATACATGTATATATATGTATATGTATATATATATACATATCATGGAATATATATGGTGTATGTATATATGGTGTATATGGTGTGTATATATATATATATATATATATATATATATATGGTATATATATATGGTGTATATACCATTTCTTTATCCATTCATGAGTCGATGGACATTTGGGGTGTCTCCATAGTTTGGCTATCGCTGATAGCGCTGCTATAAAGATCAGAGTGCATGTGCCCTTTCGAATCTGTATTTTTGTATCCTTTGGATAAATACTTAGTAGTGAAATTGCTGAATCATGGGGTAGTTCTATTTTTAACTTTTTGAGGAACCTCCATACTGTTCTCCACAGTGGCTGCCCCAGTTTGCATTCCCACCAACAGTGCAAGAGGGTTCCTCTTTCTCGGCATCCTTACCAACATCTGTTGTGGCCTGAGTTGTTCATTTTAGCCACTCCGACAGGTGTGAGGTGGTGTCTTATTGTGGTTTTGATCTGTATTTCCCTGATGATAAGTGATATTGAGCGTCTTTTCATGTGTCTGTTATCCATCTGGATGTCTTCTTTGGAAAAGTGTCTATTCATGTCTTCTGCCCATTTTTTCATTGGATTATTTTTTGGGTGTTGAGTATTAACTCATTTATTATGTGTATGATTTTCTGTGTGCCTCCCCTTGCTGGCATGTAAACTTCACAGGAGCAGAAATGTTTGTTCTGCTTGTCAGTGTATCCCAAGGGCCCAAGCTGTGCCTGGTTAATAACAGGTGTTCAATGAATTATTTGTAAATATTTTAGAAATTTTTCCTTTACACTTCTTTGCCTTTGTATTCCTAAGGCTTAGCTCAGTACCCGACACATTATAAACACTAACTGTTGTTGGATCAATGTTGTCTTACAGCCAAAACTTCAGTCAAGAAGGAAGAAAGGAAAGAGAGAGAGAGAAATAGAGAGAAAGAATATTAGGAAATAGTGGACACAAACTTCCAGTGAGCGCCATCTGGTGGCACAACAGAACCATCAGACTTCCTGGGCAGGAAAGAACAGATTTAGTTGTGTGAATAAGATAAACTAATACCTTAATTAATTAATTTTTTTAAGATTTTGTTTTATTATTTTAAAGATTTTATTTTGGGGGCTCCTGGATGGCTCAGTCGGTTGGGCCACCGACTCTTGATTTTGGCTCAGGTCATGATCTCATGGTGTGCGAGTTTGAGCCCCATGATGGGCTCTGCTCTGATAGTGTGGAACCTGGTAGGGATTCTGTCTCCCTCTCTCTCTGCTTTTCCCCTGCTCAATCTCTCTCTCTCTCTCTCTCTCTCTCTCTCTCTCTCTCTTTCAAAATAAATAAACATTTTTAAAAATTTTATTCTTAAGTAATGTCTACACCCAGAGTGGGGCTCAAACTTACAACCCAAGATCAAGAGTCACAGGCTCCACCAACTGACCCAATCAGGCGCTGCTATGGTAATACATTTATTTATTTACGTATTTAAATCTTTATTTTTGAGAGAGAGCGAGAGAGCAGAGGGAAGGAGCAGAGAGAGAGAGGGGACAGAGGATCCAAAGCAGGCTCCGTACTGACAGCAGTGAGTCTGACGGGGGGCTTGAACCCACAAACTATGAGCCGAAGTCGGACACTCAACCGACTGAGCCACCCAGGCACCCCTAAAAAAATTTTTTTAAATGTTTGTTAATTTTTGGGGCAGGGGGAGGAGCGACAGAGAGACAGAGACACAGAATCTGAGGCAGATCTCCAGGCTCCGAGCTGTCAGCCAGACAGCCTGCCAGAGCCCCACGTGGGGCTCAAACTCATGAATCGTGAGATCATGACCTGAGCTGAAGTCGGACGCTCAACTGACTGAGCCACCCGGGCGCCCCTATCTTTTTCTTAGTGATTTAAAACAACTCTTGGGGCTCCTGAGTGGCTCAGTTAAGTATCCGACTCTTGATATCAGCTCAGGTCATGATCTCACTGTTTGTGGGATGATAGGCCCACGTCAGGCTCTGAGCTAGAACATGGAACCTGCTTGGGATTCTCTCTTTTTCTCTCTCTGCCCCTCCCCCACTTACACTCATGCTCTCTCTCAAAATAAATAAACTTCACCAAATTAATTAAAAAACCCTTTCTACATCAAGTATATTTATCAGAATTGGGTTGGGGAGGGCAGAAACCCAAATATAAGTGATCATGAGCAAAGGGGAAATTTTGGGCAAACGAAACTACAAGGCAGGAGGCACACTGTGGTGCCAATTTCCGGAACGATGGGCACCAGGAAATCAAATGGCACCAGGACCTTCTCTGCGTCTCTCTGTCTTACCCCTGTTTCTCTTCTGCACATTATCTTAATTCCTTAGTATCTTTATTTCCTTATTTCTTGTTATTACAAAAATGCTGCATGATTAGCTTGATTCATAATTTATATATTTGGCCAACAATTTCTACAGGAAAACGTTCAAGAAATGCAACTGTAGAGTCATTAAAAAAGAACATTTTGGGGGCACCTGGGTGGCTCAGTCACTTAAGCGTCTGACTTCAGCTTAGGGCATGATCTCACGGTTTGTGAGTTCGAGCCCCGCGTCAGGCTCCGGGCTGATGGCCCGGAGCCTGGAGCCTGCTTCGGATTCTGTGTCTCCTTCTCTCTCTGCCCCTCCCCCGCTCACGCTCTGTCTCTGTCTCTCTCTCTCTCTCTTAAAAATAAACAGTAAAAGAAAAAGAACATTTTGAATATTAATGGATATTGCCAGATTGCCAAGAAGGCTGTATTCCCCCCAAATGTTCTGTAAGCTTGCCTTTTTCCCAAAAGCTCATCGACGTGAAATAATTTTCATGTTTTTATCTTTTGCCATTCTGGAGCCTTAACTGTGTTCTTAACCTACCTCTGTCTCAGTTCCCAGTTTGTAAGCTGGGGCTGATGATAATGGCATCTACTCATTTTTATGAATACCAAGTTACTTAATGTATAAAAGAACTCGGTGCAACATCTGGCCCGTTGTACGCGCTCTACACGTTTGCGATTCTTATTTTCCTTCACAATGTGTGGCTCCATGTCTATCATTCTTAATGCTTTTTCAGTCACAATAAATTATTATGGGCCTTTTATTTAGCAAAGTGAAAACATTATACCGTTTATTATTTTGTTCTCTTTTCTTCTCTAGTAAAACCGAGTATGCATGTGTTGGTTCTTTACTATGTTTTATGATTATCGTGGTCTTTTTAATTAATTAACTAATTAATTTTTAAATTTACACCCAAGTTAGCTAACAAATAGTGCAACAGTGATTTCAGGGGATTAGAATTATCATCGTCTTATAGTATTAATGCCTTTGTTCTTTTTTTTTTTTCATTTTATTCTGTCGTCTTATCCCTTCTTTGAAGTGTCTCTTTCACAGATCCTGTGTTTTATTTTCTTTCAGAGCATGAAGAATTTTTTTAACAGATTTTTTTTTATTAAGCTTTTTATTTCTTATTTATTTATTTATTTTTAATTTTTTTTAATGTTCATTTATTTTTGAGACAGAGAGAGACAGAGCATGAACAGGGGAGGGTCAGAGAGAGAGAGGGAGACACAGAATCCGAAACAGGCTCCAGGCTCTGAGCTGTCAGCACACAGCCCAACGCGGGGCTCGAACTCACAGACCGCAAGATCATGACCTGAGCTGAAGTCGGACGCCCAACCGACTGAGCCACCCAGGCGCCCCTTTATTAAGCTTTTTAATCCCAGGACAGTTATCATGCAGTGTTCTATTAATGTCAAGTATACATGTAGTGATTCGGCAATTCTATACATTACTCAGAACGTGGAGAATTTTGATTATAAAACTGTCTTGTTTCCTTGAGTAATACTTCTTCCATAAACTGTTTTAAAAATTATTTATTTTGACAGGGGCACCTGGCTGACTCAGCCATTGGAGCACAGGACTCTTGATCTTGAGGTTGTAAGGCGAAGCTTCACTCTCAGTGTAGAGATTACTTAAAAATAAAATCTTAAAAATGTAAGAATAAAAGAAAAATTATTTATTGTGGGGTATCTCGGTGGCTCAGTTGATTAAGAGTCTGACTATTGATTTCGGCTCAGGTCATGACCCTCATTGGGCTCCTTGTTGATGGTGCAGGGCATGCTTGGGATTCTCTCTCTCTCTCTCTCTCTCTCTCTCTCTCTCTCTGCCCCTCCCCTTCTCACCCTTATCTCTCTATCTCAAAATAAATAAATAAACATTAAAAAATTATTTATTGTGACAAGTTGCAAACAAAAATAGAATTGCAAAAAAGTGGAAATAAGAATATAATTTAAAAATTGCAAAAAAAGTAGAATATAATGAATTTCAATGAAGCAGTTACACAGTCAATGGTTGGTTATCAACCATGATCCCTCATGTTTCACCATAGAATATCCTTAACCTAGATTTTGCTTGTTTTATACTTCTCCTCCAATGTGTTTTTCTCCTACTTGGTGTCATCTATTTATCATACTGGATCCTTTCCACTATCATTAATCATTCAATATTGACAGTTGTATCCAGCCCCACTGGTTGCCCCAAAACAGCGTGAATGGATTTTTCTTGGCTTTCTTCCCTTTTTCCTGGAAACCGTTCTTCTCCCCCTTAGGTAAGGTTTCCCTGATGTCAAATATACATATGAAAATGTGCACAGATTATAAAGATGAAGCTCAATGAATTTCTAGAAGCTAAACACAAGTAGCATTCAGATCAAGTCAACAAAACGTTACCAGAGCTG
Source organism: Acinonyx jubatus (assembly GCF_027475565.1). NCBI lineage: Eukaryota > Metazoa > Chordata > Mammalia > Carnivora > Felidae > Acinonyx > Acinonyx jubatus. The sequence goes on from NC_069391.1 coordinate 66,484,074, forward strand.
TGGGAGTCTCATGCTCCAGCACTGACCCCTCCCAAGGTAAAAACAATCCTGACTCCTAACCTTGTAGATTAAGCTTGCTCATAGTTGAGTGTTATATACATCGTAACATCAAATATAGACTCTTTTGAAGATTGTTCTATTGTGTGAAAAAGCCCAACTTATCCTTTACACTTGGGATGGACATTGAGCTTTCTGGAGCCTTCATTCCCCTAGGGCCCTCCAGTTGTTTTCATCCTGTAACTGTTATGAACAGTGTTGCAGTGAATAACCTCGGTCATGTTTCACTGCCATCTATGCAAATATATATATTTTTCCAAATGTAAGAATGTATAATACTTACGAGTGGGAATTCAAGTTCAGAGAGTAGATGCATTTGTAGTTCTCCCTTACAAGAAAGGTTGTCCTGCTGCTGACAGACTCTTTACTTCTGAAGTCCATTCATCCCTTGGCTGCCTGAAGTCCGTCGACTGGTAGTTCTCTCAAGAAGGACTCACGGGAACAGTATTCCCTGAGTTCTTGCAAGATCAAAAACTTTCTCTTGAGGTTTTACTCTTTTGAATACAACTTGGATAACTGGAAAGATCCTTGGCTCAAACTTTGTTTCACTTTTTTGTCTTTTTGTCTGACTGTTGCTATGGATAACACTAGACTTCTTGGGGTGCCTGGATGGCTCAGTCGTTTAAGTGTCTGCCTTTGGCTGAGGTCATGATCTCACGGATCGTGAGTTCAAGCCCCACATTGGGCTCTCTGCTCTCAGCACAGAGCCCACTTCAGATACTGTGTCCCCGTCTCTCTCTGCCCCTTCCCTGCTTGTGTGTGCACTCTCTTGCTCTCTCTCTCAAAAATAAATAAACATTAAAAAGAAAGCTTGGGAAGCCCAAGAGTCAGTTGGGCTTCTGACTCTTGATTTTGGCTCAGGTCATGATCTCACAGTTCGTGGGTTCAAGCCCTGCATTGGGCTCTGTGCTGACAGTACAGAGCCTCCTTAGAATTCTCTCTCTCCCTCTTTCTGCCTGAAACCCACTCACTCTTGCTCTCTCTCTCTCTCCAAAATAAGTAAATAAAAATTAGAAAAACTCAGACTTCTTTTTTTTTTCCTGAAACTCAGTTACTTTGCCAGAACATGTCTTAGTGCTAGCCATTCTGATATTTTAATATGTGGATTCAAATTTTCAATTCCAGGAAAATCTTCTTTTTTTTTTTTTTTTGAGTTTATTTATTTTAGGAAAATCTTCCTGAATTAAAAAAAAATTTTTTTTAACATTTATTCATTTTTGAGAGAGAGAGAGACAGCGTGAACAGGGGCGGGGCAGAGAGTGAGGGAGACACAGAACGTGAAGCAGGCTCCAGGCTCCAAGCTGTCAGCACAGAGGCTCACACTGGGCTCGAACTCACGGACTGTGAGCTCATGACCTGAGCTGAAGTCGGACACTTAACCGACTGAGCCACCCACGCCCCCCATGAATATTTTTCTATTCCATGATGTGGGGCTTTTCCCTTTGAGGTATCCAGTTAAATATTTTGCATCTCCATCGTCTGTCTTTCAGATCTATCACTTTCTCTCCAAGTCATTTTTAATAGTTTTACTGATAAACAGTTCACATACCATTAAATTCTTCCCAAGTGCACAGTTCAATAATTTTAAGTATATTCAGAGAGTTGTGCAACCATCACACAATTAGTTTCAGAGCACTTTTATCACCCCACAAAGAAGCCCTGTATTGACTAGCAGTCACTCCCCGTTCCTGCATGCCCCCCAGGCTTAGGCTACTTTCTACTAATCTACTTCCCGTCTGCATGGATTGCCTATTTTGTTCATTTCATATGAATGCACTCATCCAATATGTGGCCTTTGCGTAATTTTTTCAAGGGTTATCATGTTGTAGCAGGTATCAGAACTTCATTCCTGGTTATAGCTGAATAGTATTCTATTGTATGGAAATACCACATTTTGTTTATCCATTCATTACATGATGGGCTTTTGGATTATTATGAGTAACGCCACTGTGAATACTCCTATATAAGTTTTTGTGTGGACTGTGTTTTTATTTCTCTTGGATACATACCTACGAGTAAAACTCCTGGATCATATGGCTGCTCTGTGTTTAACATTTTGAGGAACAGCCAAACTGATTTTCAAAATGACTGCACCATATTTTATTTCCACCAACAACGTATGATGGTTCTAATTTCTCTGAATCCTTGTCAACACTTGCTATTATCTGTTTTTATTACAGCCATCCTAGTGGGAATGAAAGATATCTTATTGTGGTTTAAATTTGCATTTTCCTGATATTTCACGATGTTGTGTACCTCATGTGTTTATCAGTCATGTGTTTGACGCAGCCACCCCTCTTGCCTGATTTTTTTTTTAAGCTTTTTATATATTTTGAGAGAGAGACAGTGCAAGTGGGGGAGGGACAGAGAGAGGAGAGAGACAGAGAGACAGAGAGAGAGAGAGAGAGAGAATCTCAAACAGGCTCTGCGCTGGCAGCACAGAGCCCGATGCGGTCCTTGAACCACAAACTGTGAGATCATGACCTGAGCCGAAACCAAGAGTCAAATGCTCAACCGACTGAGCCACCCAGGTGGCCCCTTGCCCATTTTTAAATCAAGTTACCGTATGTGTCCTTGTATTGTTGTGTTGTAAGTGTTCTTGTGTTCCTGGACACAAGTCACTTGTCAGATATATGATTTACAATTTTTTTCTCCCATTCTGTGAGTTGTGTTTCCCCTTCCTTTAGGGTGTCTTTGGAAACACAGAAGATTTATTTATTTATTTATTTACACAGAAGTTTTAACTGATGAAGTTCCAATTTATCTACTTTATTATTCTTATGCTTAAGCTTTTGGTGTTGTATCGAAGAAACCATTGCCTAACCTAAGATCATGAAAATTTACTCTTATGTTCTTACAGGGGTTTTATAGTTTTACCCCCTACGTTCAGGTCTGTGATCCATTTTATGTTAATTTCATTGTATGGATTGAGGTAAGAGTCCAACTTCATTCTTCTGCCTTTAGATATCCAATTGTCTCTCTACCATTTATTGAAAAGACTATTCTTGGGGCACCCAGGTGCCTTAGCAGGTAAGCGTCTGACTCTTGATTTCAGCTCAAGCCATGATCTCACAGTTATGAGATCCAGCCCCTCATCTGGCTCCTTGCTGACAGCACGGAGCCTGCTTACAATTCTCTCTTGCCCTTTCCCGCTGCCTCTCCCCCATTCATGCTTGCTCTCTTTCTCTGTCTCTCTCAAAAAACAAAAAAACAAAGAAAAAACAGAAGACTACTCTTCTTCCACTGAATTATCTTGCCCACCTTATAAAAATCAATTGATTATACTAGTCTTCCAAAAAGAATTTTTAACTTTTTTTTTCTGTTTACATTTTACGTTTGTTTGCCACAATAGCTACTCAACATTGCACTTCTTTGAATTTCATTTTTAACTCTATTATCTATAAATTTTTATTTAGATTTATATAAAAGAGAAGGAATGCTGGATTGATATCCTGGCTGATTAAATGAGAAGTCAGAGTAAGCACAGACTCAAGCAAGGATGCACAGAAGCACAGGAGATTGTTTCAGAAAAAAATGAATTGGGCCAGCTGGCTGAAATGGAGAAGACGTTATAGCCTTGCGGTGGCATAGAAATATGATTTTTAGATCATGGGAAAGTGTTAGAAGCAGATTGTGGTTAGTTTTGTAAGTCTGATCGGGAAGATATAAATCTTAGTAGTAAAGAAGCAAATTAGAAAAAATTTGGTTGGATAAAGAGGTGACTTAGGATAGATTACAAAAATAAAAACAACAATAACATAAGGGCTAAGAAATGAACTAGAATAATTCAATTTGAAGTCAATCAGTCTTCTTAAAGTTTATTTTGAGAGAGAGACAGAGAGACAGAGAGAGAGAGAGAGAGAGAGAGAGACAGCATGGTCAGGGGAGGGGCAGAGAGAGAGGGAGAGAGAGGATCCCTAGCAGGGTCCGTGCCATCAGCACAGTCTGATGTGGCGCTCGAACCCATGAACCATGAAATCATGACCTGAGCTGAAATCACAAGTCAGATGCTTAACCAACTGAGCCAGCCACACATCCCAGAAGTTAATCAGGCTTCTTATTAGAGTCATGGCAATGAATTTGGAAAGAATAGGTAAGATAGTGTTTAAGAATCAGTTTCAAAACAAAGGGGTAGTTAAGAGTTGAGATGGATAAAAATGAGGACTGTAAAAACAACATTAGAATTGATTAAGAAGTCAGTATTGCCTTCAAGAATGCAATTTTGGGGGTGCCCGTGGGGCTCAGTCAGTTAAGCATCCAACTTCAGCTCAGGTCATGATCTCACAGTCTGTGAGTTCGAGCCCCGTGTCGGGCTCTGTGCTGACAGCTCAGAGCCTGAAGCCTGCTTCAGTATCTGTGTCTCCCTCTCTCTCTGCCCCTCCCCTGCTCATGCTCTGTTTCTCTCTGTCTCAAAAATAAATAAAAACATTAAAAAAATTAAAATAAAATAAAATAAAATAAAATAAAATAAAATAAAATAAAATAAAGGGCTACTGTAAGGTTTAGTCAATGGGGAATAGCCCAAAGTGAGAAGTATGTTAGTGAAGTCAGAATCAGAATGGATAAAAGCATCTTTGAGGGGCGCCTGGGTGGCTCAGTCGGTTGGGCGTCCAACTTCGGCTCAGGTCATGATCTCACGGTTTGTGGGTTCGAGCCCCGTGTGGGGCTCTGTGCTGACAGCTGGAGCCTGGAGTCTGTTTTGGATTCTGTGTCTCCCTCTCTCTCTGCCCCTCCCCCACTCACACTCTGTCTCTCTGTCCTTCAAAAAATAAATAAACGTTAAAAAAAATTAAAAATAAATAAATTTTTAAAAAGCATCTTTGAGCTAATGATCTGTTAATAGCATTCAACATGAGGGAGGTGTCCTCAATAGTAATTCTGCAAAGAGACACAGCAAGAAGCTAACCTGTCTTGTATCCCATTCCCTATTGTCAATTTCACGGTAATGAAATGAGTACAGATTTCTCAGATATTGCTTTGAATATATGTATGAAGGGTTGCAAGACGGGCCACTGATGTCGGAAATCATTTGTCTGCATCAGCAATTCGGATTAAAGTTCAGCCTGCGCGTGTAGTTGGGGCTCGAGCCAAGCCTTCTTTAAGGGGAGGAGAAGGGAGAAAAATGTAGTGTCCACCAGTCATGGGAAAAGGCAGTCCTCTCCCGGTGGGTGGCACCACCAGAAGACAGGTGGCTGCCTGGGAGACGCTGAGAGGTTTCAGATGAAGGAAGCTAGAGAAATATTTTCCTTTGCAAGAACTAACAAAAGTACAATCAAGTCTTATTTTAACTGGTGGTGATAGACATGTTTATGAAGCCACCATGCAAATGTAGGAAAGGGGGTCATCATGCTGCATTATATTGTCTTTTTTTGGTCATAGATATTGACATAGTGTACTCACTAGTGACTGTAATATATTTGGATATATGTATATATATTGTACATATATGTATTTGCATCTCTTTCTATTTATTCTGGATTTTTCTTTCTTTTGCTTTTTTTAATGTTACTTTTGAGAGAGAGAGAGCGTGCATAAGCAGGGGAGGGGCGGGGGGGGGGAACAGAGGATCTGAAGCAGGCTCTGTGCTGACAGCCGCAAGCCTGATGTGGGGCTCGACCTCATGAACCACGAGATCATGATCTGAGCAGAAGTCGATGCTCAACCAACTGAACCACCAGGTGCCCCCATTCTGGGTTTTCCTGCTTTGCCGGGAACAGAGGAAGAACCTAATTGTTGTTGCTTCATCCCAAACACTTTTGGTTCTTCTCTGATTCTCATCCCAATTACTGCAGCTACTAGTCAGGATACAGTGGTTCCCAGGAAGGTATTTTCCCTCCTACATTCCCTGATCTCCAACAGAGGTTTCACTGGAATAAATTAAATCAAGAATGTGAAGATTGTGGGGTTTATCTAGTATTTATTGCTATGTAACAGTCCGCTCAAACCTTAGTGTCTTGAAATGACTATAATTCATTTTTAAATTTTTTAAAAATGTTTTTATTTATTTTTGAGACAGAGAGAGAAAGAGCATGAGCAGGGGAGGGGCAGAGAGAGAGAGGGAGACACAGATTCTGAAGCAGGCTCCACACTCTGAGCTGTCAGCCCAGAGCCCGATGCGGGGCTCGAACTCACAGACTATGAGATCATGACCTGAGCTGAAGTCAGATGCGTAACCGACTGTGCCACCCAGGAGCCCCTGTAATTCATTTTTTAAAAAATTTTAATGTTTATTTATTTTGAGAGAGAGAGGGAGCACAAGTAAGGGAGGGACAGAGAGAGAGAGGGAGAGAGAGAATCCCAAGTAGGCTCTGTGCTGTCAGCACAGAGCCTGACATGGGGCTTGAACTCAAAAACCGTGAGATCATGACCTGAGAAGAAACCAAGAGTCAGGTCTTCACCGACTGAGCCACCCAGGTGCCCCTGTAATTCATTATTTGACATAATTTTGGAGTTGGCCAGCTCAGCTGAGTGGCTGTTGTTCTTCATTTGGGATCATTTGGAGTCACTCATGCAGCTGTAGCCATCTGGGGGCTCGAATGGGGCTGGGTGATTCCAGATGGTCTCACTTACATGTCTAGTGGTTGGTTTTTGCATGGTGGCTCGGAATTCCAAGAGTGTGAAGCAGAGCTCCAAAGCTCAAGGCCTAGGCTCTGGAATTCACACAAGGCCACTTACACTGCATGCTGTCGGTCAAAGACAAGCCCTCATGGTGTTGGTCAAACCCAAGCATAAGGCCAGCCCACGGCCAAATGTGGGAGCAGGCTAGACTGCCACTTACTGATGAGACCAACTGTAAAGATTCTGTGCTGTTTCTTTCTTTCTTTGTTTTAAGAATTTATTTTTGAGCGACCTCTATACTCACCCTGGGGCCCAAACTCAACCCTGAGATCAAGAGTCACACACTCTACTGACTGAGTCAGCTGGGCACCCATCTGTGGCCATTTAATCCCTCACAAAGGGATTAAACGCAAGTCCGTCTGTAAAATGCATACTGGCATATCTGGCTCAAAGTAAATTATTTCAAAATGTTCATTGTCGTTGTTATTTTATTATCATTATTATTATCATTGGCCTTTTCCTCTTGAATAAAAAGTACTCTTCCTGAGTAACGAATAAGTGAGTTTTTCTTTGGATAAACTGAAAGTTGTTCAAATATGTAAGACAAAAATCTTAAACCACCCATACAGGATTCTTTGAATTAGTATGAAATGCCTGGGGATATATGTCATGTAAGAATTTGAAGTGTTTCAGAGAAAACATTTGATGGGCATGTGAGTAATTCGATAGTCCTAGAGGAAGAAGACAACTTAAAATGGTACAAAATTTAAAAAGTAACCATAAGAGACTCTCAAATACAGAGGACAAACTTAGGGTTGCTGGAGGGGAAGTGGGTGGGGGGATGGGCTGATTGGGTGACGGGCATTAAGGAGGCCACTTTTAGGAATGGGCGTTGGGTGTCATCCTACGTAAGAGATGAATCACTGTGTTCTACTCCTGAAACCAAGACTACACTGCATGTGAACTAACTTGCATGAAAAAAACCCAAAAGGGCCCCGCTTATGAAGTTTTAGAGACTGTAAAGGTGTTACCCCCGCCAGTATACTTTGCTGGATGTTTCATCTTTCACTTTGTCTTCTCTTCTACTGCTTTGTCAGGAAGTTGGGAATAAAATCCCAGCACAATGCTCCTCACCGGGGCCACCGATCCAACTGAAGATGAGACGGCGGACAAGCCTCCCAGGTGTTCAGTACGTGCTTACAATTCTGTCATAATCTACACGGGAAACTTTACGTTCAAACATTGTGGGGGGAAAAATGTGGAGCTACTGAATACCGGTGACAAGCCTGGGGGCCACAGGGAATACAGACATTCCTCTTCACTGACTTATGCTCTTTTGTCCCAGTGAAAGGCAACACTTCCGTGGGCGGGCCAGTGTGAGAGCTAAGTTGTCTTCATGATAATGGCAACCAACTGAAAATGCCACTCACCCACCTTAGCCCGCTCTGTATTTGTTGCTGTTGCACAGAAGTGCCTAGGACCGAAGGGGAGCCCTGCGTTGGGCTGACTGATCCAAATTTGGGCTCTCACTTTGGCCTTTTTGGCCTTCCAGCTGAGTGGCCTAAGAAGCTTCTTAGGGATAATGGAATGAAGAGGCAAGATGCTCTGGAAAATGATATTTTATTCCTCCAATACGGGATTTTAAATAAGAAAGGTACTCTGAGGAATATTTTTGTCTTTGCCAACAACTACTACCAAACACCCCACAGATGTAACTATTTTGCTTTGGTAAAATATCTCCGTGAATTAGGACTTTTATAGTTTCCTTTGCACTGCATTCCAGAACATTCTGAGCCCTTCGGACACCAGGATGAAGCTTTGATATCCATACTATCTGGCTCTCTTTCTTCCTTAAGAGAAATGTAGCCTTCCTCAAAACAAAGGCTGCAACCCCCCACAGCTCTTTCTCTCCATTGCAGCTCACTGAATTTCACAGTGGAAAAACCTTATAGAGTTTAGAGTCTAAGTTTGATGGGCTCCTTTCATAATGGAGGGTTTCAGTGACATGTTCTTAATAATATGTCTTTCTGGAGGGGCGCCTGGGTGGCTCAGTCAGTTAAGCATCCGACTTCAGCTCAGGTCATGATCTCACAGTTCGTGGGTTTGAGCCCCGCGCCGGGCTCTGTGCTGACAGCTCAGAGCCTGGAACCTGCTTCAGATTCCATGTTTCCCTCTCTCTCTGCTCCTCTCCTGCTCACACTCTCTCTCTCTCAAAAATAAAATACACATTAAAAAAAATTTTTTTTAAATATGTCTTTCTGGGAATGACTGAGAGATTTGACCCTTTGGTCTCGGTTCCACATTGTCATTGATTATTAACTCGGGTCAGTGAGGCAGACATATCTTCCCTAAGATAGATGCTCCTGTTTTGTTTTATTTTTGTTTATTTCTTTATTTTGAGAGGTGGAAAGGGCAGAGAGAGGAGAGAGAGAGAAACCCAAGCAGGTTCCGCTCCACACTGTCAGCACAGAGCCCAACTTGGGGCTTGATCTCACGAACTGTGAGGTGATGACTTGAGCCAAAACCAAGAGCCACCCAGGCGCTCCAATGCTTCTGTTTTCATGGTTGTTTGTTATCCTCTTTATTCTAGGGTTTGTGGGTCCACCAGACAATTACATTTTCACTAATCTCATGACTTCCCACTCTTTGTCCTACAGCTGCCAGAATTTTATGCATTTCTTGAGAATTTTAATAAGGAGAGCAAGAAATCGAGTCTCCGAAAAACTCACGGTATTTCACCTAGTGAGGCACAGGAAATGCTTAGTCAAAACCTCAATGCCATGTCATTCACCAGTGGAGCTGATGTGAGGGATGAAGACCCTCGGCCCATTTTCACATGCAAGGTGGTTAGAAAAGAAAAGGAGCAACCAGAATCGATGACCGAACTGCTGTACCGAAGCTTGTTGACCAGCTCAACCTCTCCGGGGAAGGGACTCTCCAGATCCCAGCAGAGGCTCTTGCGGAGTGGAATTCCTCCCCCTGCACACACTTTTCCTCATGAGATTCTCATCGATCACTCCAGCTCCTCGTCACTGTTCCCCACGCAGAAGACTCAGAGAATTAACATATTACACGGGCTGGGCATTTCCAGGATCATGCCAGAAAATTTCACCTTTGAGCACAAAATTGCTAAATACTTCTTAGTTGATCCAGGTAATCTACACGGATGAAGATGTGTGAGATGAAATTTGTGGAAATCTGACTGCAATTTTGACTTAGGTTGCCGGAGCCAAAATAGTCAAATAGTGACTCCCGGGAACCTGGCAGTCACGATGTCCACGACTGATGTGCTTGCCGCCTACAGCGCCAACGCGAGGTAGAGAACAGAGACTCGAACATTCCAGGGTCAAATCTCAGGTCCAGTCTCAAAAAGGAGTATAGATGCAGTCCTTACACTCACCTTTACAACACGAGCAGGTTAAGCTTGGCCTCTAAAGCACTCATAACTATTCTTTCTTGTTACGTGAACTTAGCCAATTATTTACTGGAAGATGGCTTCTTTTTCTCAAGCATCTTGGCTTTAATGCAACTGAGAGCTTTTTAGATACTTTTTCATGAACCTTTACCTCTTCTTTACTGTTACATTAACAAGAGGAAACTCCTCCCTTCATTTCTGATTCTTTAATAGGGAGGTATTCATAAAAGACCAAAGATTATTCAGAGAAAGTTGGAAATATATGGTGGCGAGTTTTAATGAGAAGGGAGTGTCTTATAAGGTCTCCATTTTCCTTAATTTGAGGGAGGTAATAATTTGTGAGTCTGTGTAGCTGTAAAAAAACGATAGATTAAATCAACTATATAAAATATTTGAACCTTTCTGAAGTAGGTTCAACTCAAGAGAAACCATCTGCACCGCAAATATTTTGACAACACCATTTTTATATTAAAAGTCGTGGGAGAGACAGAGGAGCAAACTTAAAGGCACAGATGGATTAATTTGCTCGTATCTGGTCCAAGATACTGCAACAGTCTTTGCCGTAACTCCCCACACTGATGTCCTGACAGAGTCTAATGCAGGTTTCAGATTCCTTCGGTAGAGTCACACTTTGTGTGTTCTGGAGCCCAGGCAGAAGTAGAAATCAGGGCAATTATAGGAATGGCCTAGATAATCCACAGAAGTGCATAAGGTCAAGCCTTGGACCAGAGAGGAAAAGTCATGGAAAGTATTGGTAATCAGTAGATACTGCCAGAGCTTATTGAAAAGTACTGAAGGCTTTGGATGCTTCATGGATGTTTGTGGTTTTGCCACACCCACAGGCGACAAATTGTCCTCCCTTCCCTGGCTACCTAACTTCTCCAGGTCTCTCGTGTGACCTTCCAGACTCTGTGTTAGAGTTTCTTCTCTGTCTTCATGACCTCGTTTCCTCAGATCCTTAGGTAGGATTTCAGGCACACATCCTGTCTGTTCAAGGAACATGCATGAAGCCAGGTAGGCATCCATATGAAGAATACCCAGTAATTTCTTAGGTTTAATTGGTATTGTAACAATTCATCTTTTACAGTCCTATATTCCCCAGCATTACTATTATTTTATCAGCCAGCCAGTGGCTAAAGTATTCTCAGCCCAGGAGAACTTTAGGACTCCTAGTGTACCAAAGAATGTTATAGAACATATCCTTACTAGCATCAAGTACTGGGGGAGGAAAAGAGAGTGAGTGCTGCCATTTTCTTCTTCTATCACATCAATTACTCTTGCTCAGGCTAAATCATGTGGGACCACGTAGGTTAAGAATGTGTTTGACAGAGAAAGCAAACGAAGATTATTTTTCTTGTACACTAGAAGCCAGGAGGCAGGCAGACAGTGTTGGGACAATGCTTTTTTATATTGTCAAGGACCCAGGCTCCACCACCTTTTCGTGTGTGGCTTTTGTCTTCATGGACAAAAGAGGTCTCCTTCACCTCCAGGTACTATGGCCACATTCCGGGCAGGAAAGGGGGCTAAGACAAAGGACCATATTGGCTACTTCTGTTCTCTTTTAATAGAGAAGCAAAACTTCCTCAAACACTCCTCCTCCAGTGACTTCTCCCTACATCTCATTGGTCAGAATTGCATCCAATAGCCACCCCTTACTGCTGGGTGGTGACTAGAGATCTTAGCTTTTCACCCTCTATAGTCAGAGGGTGACCCTCTTCTATAGAAGAGGACCGTAATGGGTATGGAATGAACCAACCTATAGTATCTACCACGGATCACAACATAAAGCTCCGTAGTAATCAAAATAATCAACTCTGTGGCTTTCTCTTGTCAGATATCCCTTTCCTTCCTTCTATAACCAGATCTTCCGATGCCAGGCCTGCCAAGATCTTGTTAAACTCCCTGGCAGTTGGTAACTGCCCTTAGGGAAGGACTGTTGACCCCCCAGTGTTCACCACCAATAGCCTGCTCCAGTATCTATTCCGCTAGGGAAGGTATTAACTCAATAGTAAGAGAGAAATAGATCAGACTTCCTCCTTGTTTGCTGTACCGTTATTCTCCTTGTATTACATTTACCATCTTGGCTCTTTGGCCTCTGGCTTTACACTCAAATCTGCCTTGGGCCTTGCTTTTTTTTTTTTTTTTTCTCTTTTGAGGGGTGGTGGTGGTTTACAATTTAGTCATTAAAAGATCTGTTCTTGGGGCACCTGGGTGGCTCAGTCAGTTAAGTGCCAGACTCTTGATTTCAGCTTAGGTCATGATCTCACGGTTCATGAGTTCAAACCCCACATCGGGCCCTGCGCTGACAGCACAGAGCCTGCTTAGGATTCTCTCTCCCTCGCTCTCTGTCCCTCCTCTCTCATGTTCTCTGTCTCTCCCTCAAAAATAAAATAAACGTTTAAAAGATCCCTTCTTGAAGGGATTGTAACCACTAGTGATACCCCAAATTAGTAGGTCCTGAAAAAGTAGGGGAAACAACCAAATTCTAGCTAAGCCACTGCCATTTTATACCCAGGGCTTAAGCCAACATCTTGGAAGAAATGACACTAGCAGTCTATGTACTTCTAACCAATCGTTGTCCCTGTATTAAGCCCTCATTAGGATCCTCCCTGTTGACCTCAGTGCTCTGTAGGGTCTCTCCATTTGTACATTATAATATCCAAGCACCAAATGAGAGCCCATCCACCTGCTATGGCCCTGCAGCATCCACTCTGGCCCAGTTAGCCAGACCCACCCAATTTCCTATTTGGAGGAAAGCTCTAGATCAGATGAACATTTTAGGTGACCTTTTAGTTTATAAAGCTCTAGAAACAGCTTTCCACCAGAAGGGAGAAGGAGACTCCAGTTCATCTAAGTTTCATTCTGTCCATGAAGCATCTCTGGGTAACTGAAGGTTAAGTCACTCTGTCATGTAATTCTTTGAAAATGTGATTCTTTGCAGAAAAACAATTCATGGATCTAAGGGATCTGGAGTGGAGGTATTACAAGGGGATCGTGAAGTGCAAGCACGGTACTTCAGATTCATTCATAAATATAAAATACAACAGTGAGAAGAGATTTGTGGAGAGCCAGCAGATGCCTGGTGTTATTTCCCCCCCTCTAGTTTATAGGTCTTTAGTCATTTATCCTCAGGTTGATTATCCAAAAAGTACAACTTCCTCTTAAATAAAACCTGTAGCTTATTAAAATATCTTGGATGTAGATTTTGCTTTTGACAGCGTTGAACTTATACATGAAAAGTAAAGAAGCAGAGGGGAGGAGCCATGGAACATAAGAACTGGATCCATACAATATTCATGGAAGTCCAAAATAAAGCCATTAATACAGAGAAAAAAATTCGAATTGATCTGCTTGGGTAAGACCAGGTTTGGACTTGTGAAACCCATCTGGACCAAGGCTGAGGCAAATCTGGATCATGTGAAAGGTAAGGATACCGAGGAAGAAGAACTACCAAGTAAGAATACCTCTTTAATTATTTTTATTTTTTTTTTAAGCGTTTATTTATTTTTGAGACAGAGAGAGACAGAGCATGAACGGGGGAGGGTCAGAGAGAGGGAGACACAGAATCTGAAACAGGCTCCAGGCTCTGAGCTGTCAGCACAGAGCCCGACGCGGGGCTCAAACTCACGGACCGCGAGATCATGACCTGGGCCGAAGTCGGCCACTTAACCCACTGAGCCACCCAGGCGCCCCAAGAATACCTCTTTAAAAAGTAAGCACACGAGGGCGCCTGGGTGGCGCAGTCGGTTAAGCGTCCGACTTCAGCCAGGTCACGATCTCGTGCGTGGTCCGTGAGTTCGAGCCCCGCGTCGGGCTCTGGGCTGATGGCTCGGAGCCTGGAGCCTGTTTCCGATTCTGTGTCTCCCTCTCTCTCTGCCCCTCCCCCGTTCATGCTCTGTCTCTCTCTGTCCCAAAAATAAATAAAAAACGTTGAAAAAAAATTTTAAAGTAAGCACACGAAGAAGTATATTATCATAAAACTAGTTGGTAAATTTAACAAATGGAAGAATTAACCCCTGAGGATATAGAGATCAATCTGCGAACTTAACAATAATATGTTAACTGCTCGAAGACATGAGGAAGGAAGTAGCATTTATGAAATAAAAACAGGAAGATTTGAAAAAAAACAATTTGGAAATCCTGAAAGTGAAAAATCTAATTACTGGAAGTAAAATAATAATTATAATGTCCCTCAATAAATTATCTCAGTGGTATACTGGATATATCTTAAGACAGAGGATTAGTGAGTTGAAAGATAGCACTGAGAGAGAATATCACAGTAAGAAAAAGGAAGAAATTACAAAATAAGTTAATGGGGCATCTGGGTGGCTCAGTTGGTTAAGCGTCTGACTTTGGTTCATGTCATAATCTCAGTTTGTGGGTTTGCGCCCTGCATCACGCTCTGTGCTGACAACTCAGAGCCTGGAGTCTGCTTTGGATTCTTTCTCTCTCTCTCTCTGCCCCTCCCCTGATTGCCCTCTCTCAAAAACAAATAAAAATTAAAGAAAAAAAAGAAATAGGGGCGCCTGGGTGGCTGAGTCAGTTGAGCATCCGACTTTGGCTCAGGTCATGATCTCATGGTTCGTGAGTTTGAGCCCCGCTTGGGGCTCTATGCTGACAGCTCAGAGCCTGGAGCCTACTTCGGATTCTCTGTCCACCCCTCCCCCCCTGCTCTGCCACACCCCTGCTTGTATTCTTTCAAAAATGAATAAACATAAACAAATTTTTTTGAAGAAATAATGGTAAGCAAATAAATGATTAATAATATATGTGTATGTGTAGATATTAAAATGTATTTCTGGATTCTAGTTCCTAATATTTTATTTAGAAAATCTGCCTCCATTTAAGTCAAGTTAGTCTATGTTTTCCTATTTTGGCACTATTTTTTAAATGTTTATTTATTTTCATTTATTTTGAGAGAGAGCAAGTGAGCGAGGGTGCATGAGCAGGGGCAGAGAGGGAGAGAGAGAATCCCAAGCAGGGTCTATGCTGTCAGCACAGAGCCCAACATGGAGCTCAATCTCACGTACAGTGAGATCATGACCTCGACTGAAACCAAGAGTCGGACACTTGACTGGCTGAGCCACCCAGGCACCCCTGGTACTATTTTTTTTTAATTGGATTTTACCTTCAGCATAATGAATACCTTCAGCCTGAGAAATGGGCATGAGGGAGGTTTCTGGGGTGCTCATAATATTCTGTTTTTTCATCTGTGTGCCCAGTTGTGTTGAGCATGCAAAAATCTCCCCAGCTATGCACTTCTGTCAACTTTTCTTCGTGTATGTTATAGTTAAAAAAATTCTTTAAAGTTACGTGACCTTCATAAAATGAGTTGGGGAGTTATCATTTTGTATGAGGCCATAGCTATTTAAATATTAGACATATTTATTCTTGGAGCACCTGGGTGGCTCAGTTGGCTAAGAATCCAACTTGGCCTCAGGTCATGATCTCACGGTTCCTGAGTTCAAAGCTTGCACGGGGTGAGCTTAAGCCCCACTTTGGACTTTGTGATGACAGTGCAGAGCCTGCGTGGGATTCTCTCTCTCTCTCTCTCTGCCCCTCGTGGAATTCTCTCTCCCTCTCCCTCTGTCCCTTGCTCACTCATGCCCTCTCTTTCTCTCTTAAAAAAAAGAAATACATACATACATAAAAGCTTTAAAAAAGAGAGAATATTTCCTCTTGGGGCACCTGGATGGCTCAGTCGGTTGGGTGTCCAACTCTTGATTTTGGCTCAGGTCATGATCTCGCAGTTATGGGATTGAGCCCCAAGTCAGGCTTCATGCTAGGTGTGTATCCTGCTTGGGATTTTCTCTCTCCTTCTCTCTGCCCCTTCTCCCTTCAAAATAAAGAAATCAGTAAACATTAAAAAATATATATTTATTCTTTAAAATCTAGCTAGAAATCAGCTATAAAACCATCTAGTCCTGACATCTTTCTTCCCATTTTTGCTATGAAAATACTTAAACAGTCATAAAAATAAATAAAATTGTGTAATGAACCTGCACATCCTTATCGCCTCGATTCAATATTTATTACAATTTTCCCACACTTAGTTAATCTATTCCTTTTGTTACTGGGTTTGCTGTGTCTGCTGAAATATTTTCAAGATTTTATTTTTCTAAGTAATCTCTACACCCAACGTGGGACTCAAACTTACAACCCCGAGATCAAGATTCACATGTTCTATGGACTGAGCCAACCAGGCACCCCTGCTGAAGTATTTTAAAGCAAATCTTAGGTTTCATGTCTAAGATATCATCCTTATATGCTTGAGTGTGCATCTCAGAAAAATATGCACATTTTCTTTCATAACCCTGATACCATTATTATACCAAGATTAACAGTAATTCCTTGGTACCATTTATTTCTCCATATTTAAAATCCCCTTATTGTCTCAAAAGTTCCTTTTTCTAGTTGATTTGTTTAAATCAGGATCCAAGCAAGGTCTAAAGATTGCATTTGATTGTTTGGCCTCATAAAGTTCTTTTCACCTAGAGCAATTCTTCATTGTTTTTTCATCCAAGTGACTT
This sequence comes from Acinonyx jubatus, assembly GCF_027475565.1. Taxonomy (NCBI): domain Eukaryota; kingdom Metazoa; phylum Chordata; class Mammalia; order Carnivora; family Felidae; genus Acinonyx; species Acinonyx jubatus. The sequence continues at coordinate 66,500,634 of NC_069391.1, forward strand.
ACTGAGGAACTACGTCTATTGTCCTGTGGAAGTTCCCACAAATGAGATTTGGACCCTCATGGTGTCATTTAACTTCTCCCATTATCCATATTTCTTGTAAATTGGATGTTTGCTACAAGTTTAATTATTTTCAGGCTCAACTGTTTTTTGAAAGAATACTTTGTTAGGTGACGCTGTGTACTTCAGACAGCCTCACAACAAGGCAAACAATATCTGGTTGTTCCTGCTTTAGTGATTATGAGATTGAGTAGTAGATCCAGGTGGTGACCCCTCAACCTTTCACCTGATGGCTTCCATCCGTTGACGATTACAGTTGGCATCCTCTAGGAGGGTTCCAGTGACCTCTGCCTCCCAGTAGTTACACCCTTGTGTAATTTCCTCCCAGGAGTCTAAGCGAGACTTACGATTTGCTTCTATGTATAGAATACAGCAAAGGTAACAGCATCTCCTTTCAAGATTAAGTTACGCAAAAACTGTGGCTTCTATTTTGTAAGTTACTAAAAAAAAGTCTATCTTGGTTCTACCTTGGTTCTCTCTTGGACTCCCTCTCTTGCTCTTACTTGCTACCTCATAGCGAAGCTAGCTGCCCTCTTCTGAGATGCCCTATGGAGAGGTCCCTGTGGAAGTAATTGATGTATCTCTGGTCAACAGCTGGCGAGGATCTGAGATCAGCCCACAGCCACATGAGTGAACCTGGGAGCAGACCTTCCCCCTGTCGAGCCTGGAGAAGGCAGCTGACTGCAACCCAGTGGGAGACCCTGAGCCAGGGGCACCCAGTTAAGCCAGGCCCAGATTCCAGATTTATTTTGTGTTTCAAAAATGAACGTTTACTTATTTTTGAGATAGAGGCAGAGAGAGGGGGACAGAGGACTCAACGCGGGCTCTGTGCTGACAGCAGAGAGCCCAACTTGGGGTTTGAACTCACAACCCAGGAGATCATGACCTGTGATGACACCAGACGCTCAATCTACCGAGCCACCCAGGTGCCCCAGTGACATGTTTGTTTTAAGCTGCTACATTTTGAGGTAATCTGTTAGTAGCAATAGGTAACTACTAGAGTGATCTTCGCCTGGATTATTTTCACGAGGGTTTATTGATTGATAATTTTCTAATTCCGTTGTTAATTCCACATCTATTAATCAGAAATAATTTGTAAAGAAGACCTTTCCCTCATCAAGTTGGGCTATTTGAGTTACACTGAAGTACAGTCTGTACAAGAAAGGAAGTTTCCCTCGTTAGTGTCCAATTTTCCGACCTTAAGGTGTTATTCTTCTAGTTACTTCCAAAGGCCACCAACAAAGTGTTTCTCTCTCTCTCTTTTTGAATAACATTGTGGACTCATTGATGTTTGTTTTGTTTTTAATAAGCTTTTTAAAACTTATAGTGTCATACACAAAACCACAAGTTTGGTGAATTACAGCAAACTGAAAATGTCCACGGAACCACCGCAGGTCATGAGCTAGAACACTGCCCACAAGCCCCTCGCCTGTCCTCCCCTAATCATTACTCCATCCCTCCCCTCCGAGGGTGACCAGCATGTACCTTAGATTCGTTTTGTCTATTTTTGCACTGTTTTATACAAATGTAAACATACATGTGTACATGTATACAATGGATTCTCTTGTACCTGGCTTCTTTCAGCATTATGTTTGTAAGATTCATCTATGTTCTGTATGTAGGAGTAGTCATTTTCATTGCTGTTCAGTATTCAACTGTATGAATGTAGCCTCACTTATTTATCCAGTCTGCTGTTGATGAACATTTGGGTCATTTATTACAAATAATGCTCTTGAGATGCCAGTGGCAGTTAAGCAAGGTTTGATTGCTAGAAAAGACTCACAGGACTCAAAGTCTGAATGCTTGTAAGTCTCCAAGTTATTATACTAAAAATACTTATGATGGCAAAGCATTAAAATAAGGATGTGCATCACAGACAACAGCAGGGGGTCCAGAGGGACCAGACCCAGGCTCTAGTTGTCTTCCCTCTGTAAGGACCATACTCTTTTTCTCCAATCAGGAATCCATGTGTGCATGGAACATTTTCGAATCAGAGAGCATGAATTAGAGTCTCAATTACTTTTCCCATTTTGTTGGCCAAGTAGGCATTTGCCTGTTCCATAACCAGCCTCTGATAGTCTCATCAAACCAGGTGAGAATCATCCATTTCATCAATAAACAATGTCGAAAAGTATACAAACCATCCCAAAGCTTCTTAGACCTATAGTTACAAAGCAACAGTATGTATGAATCAGTAAGCTTCTCGCTTGGCCAAAGGACATTGCGATGCACCTGTAGCAGAACGGCTCAGGCTAATTCCAGGCCTGCTGGAATTAACCCTACAGCACTGTTGTTATGCAGTCATGTTCCTGTCTTTTGATACATGTGCACACACTCCTCTTGGGTGGAATTGTAGGTTACAGGGTCTGAAGATATGTAACTCTAGTAGATAATGCAAAACATTTTTCCAAAGTTGATTGGAGTTTAGAGTTCTACCAGCAGAGTATACTGATTCTCGGTACTCTCTAAGACTATATTGTTGTTCCTTTAAGTTTTAGTCATTCTGGTAGGTGTAGTGATATTTCATTGTATTTTTATTAGAATATCCCTGCTTACTTGTGAGGCGATCTCCCTTTTCATGTGTTTACCAGCCAGGTAGAACTACTCTTGTGCAATATGCTATTCAAATCTCATTCCTATTTTGCTATTGTGTTGCCCTTATTTTCCTAACTGATTTGTCAAAAGTCCTTATTCTGATATGAATTCTTTGGTATATGTATTTCAAATACCTTCTCTGGTTCCGTACATTGTCTTTTAATTTTCTTAATGGTGTCCTTTGATAAACAAATTCTTAATTCTAATATAGTATAATTTATCAGTCTTTTCCTTTGTGGCTAAAGCTCTGAGTGTTCTGTTTAAGAATTCTTCGCTGAGAATTCTTTACTGAGCCTGGGTGGCTCAGTCAGTGAAGCGTTCGACTTTGGCTCAGGTTACGATCTCATGGTTGGTGGGTTTGAGACCCACATTGGGCTCGGTGCTGACAGCTCAGAGCCTAGAGCCTGCTTTGGATTCTGTCTCTTTCTCTCTCTCAAAAATAAATAAAAACCTTAAAAAATTAAAGAATTCTTTACTTTGGGGGCGCCTGGGTGGCTCAGTTGGTTGAGTGTCTGGCCCTTGGTTTCAGCTCAGGTTGTGATCTCACGGTTGATGAGATCACCTTTTCCAAAGTAGAAACTTCAGAATCAATCCCTGAATAATCTGTAGGCTTCCCTATTGAAAAATGAAAGCCATGAAGTCACCCCTATTCAGGCAGGGAATAGATGAGTTTTCTTGGCACTGGATCTTAAAGATAAAATCATCTCTCTCACTAAGATCTCAGTTATATATTGCCATTGCTGTCATTTGAACTTTTCCCACTTGTAATAAATTGCCTCCAGATTTAATGCATCATGAAATTGAGGACCTGTTGTATGCCAATTTTGTTTCTGATCTCCCTGTAATTTGTATCTGTTTCTAAATGGTAATAAAATCAACCTAAATCATATTTTAAAAAATAGGATTAGGGCCTGCAGAAATACATGGTGTTTCGTTAAAAGAGCATGTAATATAATCAGGATTCTGAAATAATTAAAATATAATCATCTGCAGAATTACTGTGGGAAAATTAATGCTTGAATGATACAATCATATGATGAAAACGAGCACAATAATTCTGAATTCATGTAGCTCTCTATTAAGAAATTATTAACGGGAAATGGACCAATTAGAAAGGAACTGTTCTTACCAGGTCCAGAAACAGAATAATTGAATGACTGTCAAGTCTGAAAATAGAAATAGACATTGTGATATTAAGAAAGGGAATTATTATTTTTTAAGTGTTTATTCTGAGAGAAAGAGAGAGGGAGGGAAAGAGGCAGAGTGAGAGAGAGAGAGAGAGAGAGAGAGAGAGAATCCCAAGCAGGATCAATTTCCTGAACCGTGAGATCATGACCTGAGCCAAAATCAAGAGTCAACACTCAACCGACTGAGATACCCAGGTGCCCCAGAAGGGAATTATTTTTCATGTCACCAGAGGCATAGGGTGATAATAAACCAGATCCTTCGGTGACACTAATGAAAGCATTTGGGATACACATGAATAGAAGGAAGAAAGGAAGAAGGAAGAAATAAGCAAAACCTATCGTGCTGAGCTAAGCCTCAAATCGAGACAGAGCCACCCTGTACCTTCAGGTTTAGATTTAGGATATAATGTTTATTTAGATGCCCCCTTCTTGCCCAAATAATACCTAGGCACTTACTGATTGACTGATTGATAGACTGTATTTTTAAGAAATTTCTATACCCAACCTGGGGCTTGAACTCACAACCCCAAAATCGAGGGTTGTGTGCTCCACCTACTGAACCAGCCGGACACCCCTGCCCAGACACTTAATTTAGCCCCAGTTGACAGCATGCCCTTTTCTGATGCACTTTTGTGGTCTCTGAGCTGTAGAGGGGATGATGATTATTTGTTCAGAGTTCTACCATTTATAAAGCATAATCTCAATTTCCTCTCTCACCTAAGATAGGGTATTCAGACAGCATTACTGCTTATTCAAGCAAATACACTAAGGGATGAATATAATATGTTAGTCACTTATATTTTCCACTCACCACCTAGTGACTCTTCTCAGAGCAAAAAAAAAAAGAAAAAGAAAAAACGTACTCCAAGTTGAATTTTTACTTCAATAAGCAGAGAAACATCTGATAGATGGTTTCACCTTACAAAGAAAGGAAGAAATTTAATTCTACAATACCAAATATTCCATGAAATTCAAAAAGTCTATTTTCTTTTTTGTTGCTTTTAAAAATGTTTTATTTTTGAGAGAGAGAGAGAGAGAGAGAGAGAGAATCTGAAGCAGGCTCTAGGCTCTGAGCTGTCAGCACAGATGCAGGGCTCGAACCCACAAACTGTGAGATCATGCTCTGAGCCAAAGTCAGATGCTTAACCGACTGGGTCACCCAGGCGCCCCTCATTTTTTTTTAATATTATATGATCGAAAGCACTAGAAGTGGAAGCATAACTTAACAGCTTTCTGGAGGCCAAGTTTGCAACAAGTGTGGGAGTCTGTCAGAAAGCACATACTCGGAAGATGTCTCTCCAGCAGTATGAAAATACGCATGTAAGCACAAGAGATTGGTTCAATACTCACACACACATTACGTGGAGAAGTACACAGCTACAAAAAAGAATGGGGAAGATCTCTATGTACTGATATGTCGTGATTTCTCGGAGATACTGGTAACGGAGAAAAGCTAAGTGCAAAAGAGCATATGTGGAAAGCTACATTCAGCTTAAGGAGGAAAATAAGAAAACATACGCATATCTGCTTATTTCAAAAAAGGAAACATAGGGGATCAACCTGGAAACAATGAAGTTGATTGCCGACAAGGGGTGAGGAGGTACAGGATTAAAGGGAGAGGGGAGAGAATGGCATTATCCATATAAAAGGGCATTTAGTTCTGGCTTTTGGAAACATGTAAGTAATCACATGAGCAAAAAAGGGCAAAATGCTCTGAGTCATTATTTTACCCCTCCCCCTTGCCCCTCCCTCCTCTTCACCACCCCCCGCCCCACTCCTTGCTCCCACCTCCCCCAGGGCTGAGCACAGGATCTGGCTGGAATGTTTGACAGTTGAATAGAATAGGAATCAGACCTCCTGACATCCACTTTGCTGTCCGGACTCTTCAGAACTGGAAAGAACCATACAGATGTGGCCCAACCCTCGTCTCTTAACAGATGAGAAACCCAAACCCAGCAGGGTAAGCAAAGTCAAGGGTCAAAACTGGTACTTCTGCATCCAAGGTCCAACACTTTTTTTTTTCCCCTGCAACTATGCCGCCTCTAACTTGAGTTGAACAAAATGTGCTTTGTGTACCTCAATAAATGTTTACTGATTATTATTTTCAATCTCTTATTAAACAATAACTGATGAACATTCTTATTCTTTTCTTCTCTTTTCCTCCTTTCTTTTTCTCTTTCATCCTTATGATCACTTAGACCCCAAAAGGATTTTAGACCGAAACACTACTACCACAAGAGAGGCATTCTAATGGATGCTGGGATGCAAAGTGCAGGTCCCCTGCGCTCATCGGGGGACAGCTGGACACAAACAGGTGCAGAGCAGTGTAAATGCAGTCATTGAACTGGAGCCAGTATAAATGCCTTCCCTGAAGTCCTCTGGGTTTGGACGGGTCATGAGCAGCTTCCCAGAGGCAGAGATGTTTAAGTCTCATCTCAAAAAAGTAAATGGGAGCTTTTCAAGTTATTTGGAGTCCCAGGAAGGAGGGTGTCCCCAACAGAGGCAGAGCAGATGTGACATAGCAGAGGCAGTAAGCTTTAGTCCTTGGTATGCTCTTTAGACTTTAAAAAAAAGTTGGGGGGGTGGCTCAGTCGGTTCGTGGGTTTGAGCTTCCACGTTGGGCTCTCTCTCTCCCCCTTTCTCTGCCTCTCCCGCACCCAAAATAAATAACTTAAAAAACTTAAAGAAAAAAAAACCCTCTGACTTAATCAGTTCATCAGTTATAATACTACATCTCACATTCTACCGTTCTGCTAACTGCTGATGCTTTTTACTGATGCCCTTTCAAAAAGGAGTCATTGATTTGGCCCCTCCTACGTTGAATCCGCTCCATTTCACAAGTTGGCTACAAGGTTTTAAGCACTCAGTACACTGCCGGTGGGAACCCTCATTCCCCCATCCCCCCCTCACTCCACAAAGCTGTGTCGATTATCACTCGCTGAGGCCTGAGCTAGGTGCTGCTGCAGAATCACAGGTGAGAACAGGGATGGCAGGGGGCTGGCCTGGGGAAGAGAGGAGGTATCATTGCTAATCCACTGGGAAAAGTCCCTACGTAGACTAATTTCAGCTGTCGTTGTATTGGTTTAAAACAATTTTTTAAGTGTTTATTTTTGAGAGGGGGGAGGGGCAGAGAGAGAGGGAGATACAGAATCTGAAGAAGGCTTCAGGCCCTGAGCTGTCAGCACCCAGCCTGACGTGAGGCTTGAACCCACGAACCGCGTATTGTATTGGTTTAACTACTGCCCCTTCCTTGAAAGCAGGCACCGTGCCTGAAAGTGCCTGGAGGTCACTCCTGACTCTCCTCCTCACACATCCTCCCTATCTATCACCGAGTCCTATCCATTTTACCTCATCTGTGTGTTTCAAATCCATTCATTTCTCTCCATCTTTAACACCACCTCCATATTTTGAGCCACGATTATCTCTCCTGTGGATTACCATAATTGGTCTCCTTGCATCATTGCCAATCCTTCTGTAATCCTCTCTGATGTATTGTCCACACCTCAGCCAGCATAATCTTTGAGAGATGCAAGCCTAATCCTGTTCAACTCTCACACAACTGTTCTTGGTATAAAGATGTGATCTAATTGCACCCCCAAGGGGAGCAGAGACCCCGAGTCAAGCCTTGAGGGCCCTGTGTCTCCATTCTCAGCAGCAAGGTGGAGAAGGACAACCCATGTCATCTGATGCCTCATGGTCCTTAGTCTGCCACAAATGAACGCTTCACATATCATTCATTCACTTAGCATCTAGAGATCTTTCTGTATGGGCAAATAGAGAGTTATTTCTTTTTTCTAATGACCGCACGGCATTTCATTGGGCTGATGTTTTCTAATTTATTTAAGCAGTCTCAACCGCACTTAAGATTTGTCCAAGGCTGTAGGCACACATTCTTGTACGTATATCTCCAGTGACTATTCTTTTTCAAAATTATTTTTAGCTCCTCCTAAAACAGTCTTCCTCTTCCTGTATCTTCCACATAAACTGTCGATTCAAAAACTCCCCAAAAAATTCTCTTGAAATTTTGCTCAAGTAATTGCAAAGAACTGCAAAAGAGTACATAGGGTGTACGTAAAGGATGAACAATGAGGATATGAAATATGATTCTCCGTAGTGTGGCACAAGCTATTCTATGGGAGCAATAATTTTGTGCAAGAAGCCAAAAAAGAAAGAGCAAATTGGAAGCATAATTCAAGAAAGAAAAGGAAATGTAGTTTTGTTGAATTGGGAGCTCATTCAACTAGTGATTAGAAGAAGACTAGTGATTAGAGTCCCATAATCAGGCAAATAGACAATGTCTCTATATTCCAGTAAACATATAGACATGCACATAATGCACATATGCAAAGGTCCCGGATGGCAAGGGGGCACTAGGTGAAGGAATAAACACAAGAGATGGGAACTGGGTGACCAGGGAAGCTTGCCCTGAGAAGACACATTCAAACAACTCTGAGGGACAAGGGTCCAGAGCTGCAAAACCCCAAGGGGGGAGCATTTCGGGCAGAGGAAACACCCAGGGCAAAAGGCCCAGGGCAGGCTGAGATGGGCAGGCTGGAGGAGCCAAGAGATTGTGGGCGGTTGCCGAGGGGAAGCATGGTGACCGGGAGACAGGCCGGCTGAGTGAAATATGTCAGAGACTGACAAATTCCACACCCTCTCACTTATATGTGGAACCGAGAAACAGACAAGCAAAAAACAACAAACACCAGGGCGCCCAGGTGGCTCAGTTGGTTAAGTGTCAGATTCTTGACGTTGGCTTAGGTCATAACCTCACGGTTCAAGAGATTGAGCCCTGCATCGGGCTCTGTGCTGACAGTGTGGATTCTCTCTCTCCCTCTCTCTGCTCCTCTCTCTCTCTCTCTCTCTCTGTCTGTCTCTCAATAAGCAAACATTTAAACCAAGCTCAGATACAAAGAAGAGATTGGTAGTCACCAGAGGTGGGGGTAGGGGTGGGGGAAATAGGTGCAGAGAGTCAAAAGGTACAAACTTCCAGTTATAAAAAAAAGGTAAGTTTCGGGGGTGTAACGTACAGCATGGTGACTGTGACTGATAATACTGTATTGCGGGGGCGCCTGGCTGGCTCAGTCGGTAGAGCATGTGACTCTTGATCTCAGGGTCATGAGCTCAAGCCCCACGTTGGGTGTGCCACCTACTTAAAAAAAATATACCGTATTGCATATTTGGAGTGGATCTTAAAATTTCTCAACAGAAGGAAAAAACATGTAACTCTGTAAGGTGATGGATGTTAACTAAGCTTATTATGATCATTTCTCAGTATGTATTACATATATGCACCAAATCATGTTGTACACCCTAAACTTATACAGCATTACATGCCAATTATATCTCAATAAAACTTGGGAGAGAGTGAGAGCCCCGCAGATAATGATCTTCTTCAGCAGGGCCAGAGACTAGCAAACCTGGCCTTCTACGTCTCTCTGGGAAGGACCACAGGTGCCCTGTCAGTACAGAGGTGTGCCCAATGTCGTCATCGGTCACCTTCTTCCTAAGGGTCCCAATTACCCAGGGCCTTTCTCCCCAGTTCACCTTTGCAACATTCAGGTTGAAGAAAATAACAAAAGACAGCCCAGTAGGAGCTCAAACAAAAAACTCCTTTGAGGATTCTGCAGGGAAGGACTAAGAAGGTCTCAGCTAGAAAAGAGCAGGGGTCGGTTTCCTTGCACACCTGGATCCCAGAAAGTCAGTAACTGACGTCTGAAGGAACCTCTAATGGCTCTAGCCTGAGCCAGGCCAATTATGAAATGGAGTTTTCACTCTCACTCCCCGGCTAGCTCCTATGTATCCTTCAAAACCCTGCTCCAGTATCACCTCCCTACATGGTGTGGGTTATTGTTCCCATTTTCCATCTCTTGCCCCAGGCTAACACTAATGCACCTGCCCCCTTTGCGTATGACTTTGCACCTCCTCCCACTAGTGGGGAGAGAGCATATTTCTCTGCCTCCTGGCTTCGCCATGTTGAGCTGTTCTGGCCAATGCCACGTGGGTGGAAGCTGTGCTGTGACAGTTCTAAGCCAAGACCTCAGAGACGTTGCATGTTTCCACTTGTCCTCTTGCATTCCTGTCATTTGCCATGAGACTATGTCCTGCGGTAGCCGCTGGTCCAAAGTGGATGAGACACCCCTGGAGCAGACCTGACCCCCTCCTGCCTACCGACTTGCAGACTGTAAGTGAAATAAACAAGTATTTGTTATGATAAGCCCTGGAGTTTGGGGGAGGGTTATTATGCAACATTATTGCCTCTGTGAGCCCTTCTTGACCCCACACCCATGCGCACACATTAACACTCCCTGCTCTGAGCCACTTTCTCACCTCCCACACTGGTTAAAGTGCACACACTTAGACATCGGATGTAGCAAGCGTGTATCTGTCTGCTCTGCCAAGTCAAGCACCTTACTTCCCAGCAGCAGCACAATTCACCGAGTAGCTTCGTAAACTTTTCTTGAACTAAAATGAATCCAGAAAAAAGCTCCTTGAACTTTGCATTACATCATTCTCTTCAGACCTCTCTGCCCTCTCCCTTTCTGCCCAAAAGCAGGGCATAAGATTTCCCTTTCCCTTTGTGTCCCCCCTGCATCTTCTGTGCCAGCAAGGGGAGATGATTCTTACCAGTGGAGACAGCACCCACTTGAGTCCACATATCAAATCTTGCTAAATGTCCTTTCTCTTCCATTAATTTTCCCTGTATATTTACCCTCGTACAGTTCACTACTCTTAGAAGCCGAAACTTTTTTCTTTGTCTTGTCACTTCTGCACAATGTATTGCCCTTTTTAAAAATGGCACAAAGCGCCCAGGCTTAACCACCTTTGGGGGTGGGGAGTCACATGGCTCCCCATGTGCATATGAAGTAAACCTTCTGGATAGCTCAGTCCGTGAAGCCTCCGACTCTTGATACTGGCTCAGGTCATGATCTCTCCATTCATGGAATCCAGCCCCACATGCTGGCAGTGTGGAGCCTGCTTGGGATTCTCTTTCTCCGTCTCTCTCTGCTCCTCCCGTGCTCGCGTCCCTTCTCTCTCAAAATTAAAAAAAAAAAATTTTTTTTTAAAGAAATAAACCTTTTCTCCTGTTAATCCATCTTTGGTCAGTATAATTTGCAGGGCTCAGTCATTACATCTGAGAGGGTAGAAGAAAAGGGTCTTTCCCTCCCATACAGAATCCAATGCACCTTTAAGGAAAATCTTCCAAAAGTCACTGCTGGATCAATTACAACAACGGATACAATTTGGTGACTATCATTAATTTCACACCACTGTTTTGTAATTTCTCTAGCCAGTAATTCACAAGCATATAAGCTGTCATAAAGTGTGTGATAAAGTAAAGCTTGCAAGTTTATTAGCACCAGGCAAATTCTGACTGAATAATGACTAAAAGAAAAAAAAATGTTAAGTTCCTTGAGGCTTTGTCTTTAGCCTTATATCTAGGTAGCAGGTGCTTTGCTGTTTAGAGGGTGTCTTCTGTTCTTGAAGAAGAAAACCTCATATTTGTGTATGGAGGGGAGTCCACATAAAAGAAGGGCTTATAGTCTTTCCCTTCCCAGGTGTAATCATCTGAGGAGGGGTAGAAAGCAAGCAGTGGGGCCAGAGAGAGGACATCCAAACGCCGCCCCTCCCCCACATGTATGCAGACCTTGCAGGTCAAGATAAAGAAATGCTATTTTTATTCAAACCGGTGGTAAATGTAAAGCAAATGTTCTCAAACATCAGAGTGCATCAGGGTCCACCTGGAGGACTTCTTTAAAAAATTTGCTGGCCCATCCCCGGCATTTCTGATCTAGTGGGTCTGGGGTGAGGTCTGAGTATTTGCATTTCTAAATAGTTTCTGGTGGTGGTTCTGCTGTAGCAGGTGCTGGCCCCATCGAGGGGCCACACTTTGTGAACTGCTGGTAGAAGAAAGGAATCCGGGGTGCCTGGGTGGCTCAGTTGGTTAAGCGTCTGACTTTGGCTCAGGTCATGATCTTGCGGTCCGTGAGTTCAAGCGCCCCATCGGGCTCACTGCTGTCAGCACAGAGCCCTCTTAGGATTCTCTGCCCCTCCCTGCTGGTGCTATCTCAAAAATAAGTAAACATTAAAAAAAGAAGAAGAAAGGATTCTGTGAAGATTAAGTCACCTCCCCAGGGAATTTTGTGGCCAGGTCACTGACACCTCTTAGGAATCCTTCTGCTTCTCACAGAAGCATAGAAGGCTGTACTCTTTTTGGTCCATGGATGGTTGGTGTCCTGAGCAGGGTGCAGAAAGGAAAGCTACAAGACAAATGCTCAGAAGCAAGGACCACCCCTTATGCTAGTTCAGGTTCCCCCGAAAGCAAAGCCTGAGGCAAAGACTTGGGAGCAGTGACTATCTGGAGGTGATCCCAGGACGCAGGAGTGAGGGCACCTCGAGAGAGACAGGAAGGGAGGGCACTCCAACATAAGGGCGCACTATTCAGGTCCCTCAGTTCTCCTGGGACCTCTGGGAAGCTGAATGCAAGAAGCAGACGCCAGAGGCTGCAGGCGCAGGTGTGTGTGAAAGCTGGGAGGACCCGGATGCAGGTAGGTACTGTGGGCTCTCCTTGTAAGCCCTTGAAAAGAGTTCTACTTGGGGTGCCCGGGGGGCTTGGCCCGTTAAGCCACCACCTTCGTCTCAGGTCATGATCTCACAGTTCGTGAGAGGGAGCCCCCCCTCCCCCCACACCTGGCGCTGTGCTGACGGGGAGGGAGCCAGCTTGGGATTCTCTCTCCCCACCGCTCTCCGCCCCGCCCCTGCTCATGCTCGCTTTCTTTCTCAAAATAAATCAACCTAAAAAAATCTTTAAAGAAATAAAATGAAAATAAGAAGAGCTCTAGTTGCACACCCAGGTTCATAGCAGGACTGTTATAATAGCCAAGAGTAGAAGCAAGCCCTCTTAAACACAGAGAAAAAGCTGGTGGTTGCCAGAGGGGAAAAAGCGGTAGAGGGATGGGTGAAGTAGGCGAAGGGGATCCGGAGGTACAAACTTCCAGCTGTAAACTAATAAGTCATGGACATGAAAAGTACAAGGTAGGGAATATGGTCAGTAACGCTGTAATAACGTTGTACAGTGACTACCCTTACTGTGGTGAGCGTTGCACAACGTGGAGAGTTAGCCAATCACTGGTGCACACCTGAAACCAATATAACCAATTGTAGGTGAATTAGTCTTCAATTAAAAAGACACTAAGGGGCGCCTGGCTGCCTCAGTCCGTAGAGCTTGCATTCTTGGTCTGGGGGTTGTGAGTTCAAGCCCCACGTTGGGCACAGAGCTCACTTAAAAATATAAAATTTAAAAATAATTTTAAAAAACACTGAAAATTATGAATTTAGAATATCACATCATTGCTTATTCGTTTTATTTCCTATTACCCACAGAAAAGTCCCAGAATAGCCAGGCCAACTATAATTTCTGCAGTTTTCATGTCATTTCTTTTTCTTCTTCTTTTTTTCTTTTTTAATGTTTATTTTCATTTTTGAGAGAGAGAGAGAGAGACAGAGCACAAGGGGAGGGGCAGAGAGAGGGAGACACAGAATCTGAAGCAGGCTCCAGGCTCTGAGCGGTCAGCACAGAGCCCGACGCAGGGCTCGAACCCATGAACCATGAGATCATGACCTGAGCTGAAGTCCGAAGCTCAACCGACTGAGTCACTCAGGCGCCCCTCATGTAATTTCTTTAATCCCCTCTCCTTCAAGGTTCACCGTAGACCTTGCCAGACGCATGTGCGATGCACAGGTGTGGAAGAATAACGCCAACAGGGACCAGGGAGTGGAGAGCCAGGGACCGCTGCTTCTCTCCTCTCTGGTCGGGCTGTCCCCAACAGCCGTCCTGTGTGTGCCTCTCAGGAGCCAGTCCTGTAAGAAGGAGCCACCAGTCACGGTGAGCTCCCCAGATGGGTCTCCCTCCAGTCCTGCTCCCTCGCTCCACTGTTGTCTCCAGGGATAAATCTGGGGTACGTAAACCTTTGCCTCAGGCTCCACTTTCTGGGAAATCCAAGCTATCACTTTAGTCAAAGAAGATGTGATTTCTAAAAAGTGGTTCCATTTTACACGACCATTTACCCAGGAGCCCAAGTGTGACCAAACCCTATCTCTGCCAATCAGATAAATGGAAATAATCCCATTAATTTAATCTGCATTTCTTTTGTGGTGAAAGAAATTGAATATATTTTCATATGTTTGTTGGCTACGCTTATATCTTATCTTTTCTGAGGTTTTTGATGTGTTGTGGCCTGGGAGCCAATGGTCAAGAAAGCATTCTTAAGATGTTTTCAGTGGGGGCGCCTGGGTGGCTCAGTCGGTTGAGAGACTGACTTCGGCTCAGGTCATGATCTCATGGTTTGTGAGTTCAAGCCCCGCGTCGGGCTCTGTGCTGACAGCTCAGAGCCTGGAGCCTGCTTCTGATTCTGTGTCTCCCTCTCTCTCTGCTCCTCCCTCATTCACGTTCTGTCTCTCTCTGTCTCAGAAATAAGTAAACATTAAAAAATAAAGTGCAAGTCTTGTAAAAAAAAAAAAAGATGTTTTCTGTGCAGAAACATGTTTTTATTAACGCATGGGCAGGAAGAGCTTCACTGGGATTGTGAGGAGCGGTTGATTATATATTTTTAAGTTGGGGATGTAGAGATAAAGGAGGTTTCCAGAAGAATTTTCATATGTTAAAGAAGACTTACGGGATCCTGGAGGTCTGGCTCTTGACAAGCTAAGGTTGCCTTGAAGGCAGTTGTGAGCTCCCTGAGAACCGTCATACTCAGCCTGTCTCAAATATTGGTCCATGGGCGGCCAGTTGTAAGGAAATTTAATTTCTCTACATTTCTTTCGCCTTTCTTCTCCTTATCATTTTGCCCATTTTCCCTTGGGAGTATTTGTCTTTTCTCACCGATTTATGAACACTCTTTGTACTAAGGACATTAGGCTGTTGACAGTCATATGTGTTGCAAATATATTTTCTCAGCTTGCATTTTTTCCTCAGCCGTGCAGAGAATTTCAGTTTTCACTTATTTAAACTTATCAATTGCCTTATTTATTTGCCTCGTCCAACATTATAAATGTATTTTTCTGGGACACCTGGCTGCCTCAGTTGCTATACTGTACGGCTCTTGATCCTGGGGTTGTGAGGTCAAGCCCCACATTGGGCATAGAGATTACCTAAAAATAAAATCTTTTTTATTTTTTGTTTTTTAGAGAGAGAGAGCACAGGTGGGGGAGGGGGCAGAGGGAGAGAGAGACAGAGAGAGGAAGAGAAACTTAAGCAGACTTGACCTTCAGCACAGAGCCCAACAAGGGACTCAATCCCACGACCCTGGGATCATGACCTGAGCTGAAATCAAGGGTTGGACGTTCAACCTACTGAGCTACACAGGTACCCCTAAAAATAACACCTTTTTAATAATAATAATAACAAATAGGTAAATGTATTTTTCTATGTTTACTTTTATTCCTTTTTTTGGTTTTAGTTTTTACCCTTGAATCATTGCTATATCTAGGTATTATTTTGCCATGAGGCATTCTATAATTTCATCTAATAAGAGGCCTAGAGTCCAAAATGTACTAAAGAAAAATCTGCCTCAAGAAAACAAACACATAGTTCTGGGTATAAGTGGATTTCTGGCCTACAGTAGCAGCAAAATTTTAAAAATCGGGGATCCTTTATGCAGAAATTAAGTCTGAGGTAGCATCTTTTTTAAAAAGTAAAAAGCTGGGGCGCCTGGGTGGCTCAGTCGGTTAAGCCTCTGACTTCAGCTCAGGTCATGATCTCACGGTCCGTGAGTTCGAGCCCCGCGTCGGGCTCTGGGCTGATGGCTCAGAGCCTGGAGCCTGCTTCCGATTCTGTGTCTCCCTCTCTCTCTGCCCCTCCCCTGTTCATGCTCTGTCTCTCTCTGTCTCAAAAATAAATAAACGTTAAAAAAAAAAAAAAAGAAAGCTACATGCACAAACACTTTTATATGCATTTTATTTATAATATAAAAAGTTGTACCATGTATAATAATTGTGTTATTTTAATTTGAAATGTTTTCTTTAAAATTATAATTGTCAAAACTATATAAAAACATGAAAATACATATACGTTATTGTAAGGAAATACAATATCATATTTATACAATGATTACAATATATAAAAAGTAACATGGAAAAATGAAAATTTTTTTCCATGAGAGTCTGAGTTTTTCTGATGGGGAAAAAATCTGAAGTAACCACAATGAGATCTTGGCTTAGGGAGAAAATGACAAAGATAGGTTATTTAAGGCAAACAAAGGCATGTTGATTTTTAAGAAAAACAGAGGAAAAATACAAAATATATTTCACATCTTATAAATGTGAAAATATATTTCAAACGAAGTTGTTGCTTTTAATATTCAATGTGAAAAAAGAATGGCCCATAGCAATGGAGGAAGACTGTTGTGGGGTTTATGTTGTCCTTAACTGGGAACTTGGTAACCAAGGCTCTTGATGGCATTGAAAGATCATAGCTCTCTTTCTGCCCTGTGCAAGCCAACACATTCCCTTACAATTTCCAAAAGAAACTAAGTGAATGTTTGGTTTGGTTTTTAATAGACTTTATTTTTTAAAGCAGTTTTAAGTTTACAGAAAAATGGAGTGGAAAGTCCAGAGAGTTCCCAAAATCTCCCCCTCCCCCAGTCATCTATAATTAGCATCTTGTAGAGTGTGGTACTGGATAGGGAAAGAGTTAACATTAGGCAGGAAGAGATAAGGGACCTTCAGGGAGGCAGGCTGCAGCTGCAGGGGGGAGGCTGCAGCTGCAGGGGGGAGGCTGAAAAAGCGACAGCAGCAGCAGAGTTTAGGAAAAAAGAGGATGAGAGAAACGTGTTTCAGACCTGCCCGAGCTAGGTGCCATGCATGAAGTCTCACAAACTTTCTGATAAGGTTCCAATAAGAAGTCGGGGACAGAAATCCTCAGCGGTAACCCATTCGGGACTCCTCTCACTCTTGAGAACTTTATATTCTCCCTCAATAAACTCCATCTTTGCTCATTCTCTGCTGTTGGCGAGATTCATTCTTCCACTCCATGAGACAAGGGCCACCCTCCTGTACCAGTACATTTGTTGCAACTGATGGTCATTATTAACTGAAATCTATAGTTTAGATTTTGGTTCACTGTTGCTGTTGTATATTCTGTGGGTTTCATGTAATGACGTCTATCCACCATTAAAGTATCATACAGAAAGTTTTCACTGCCTTAAAAACCCTCCCTTGCTCCCTGCAACTTCCTGGCAACCACTGATCCTTTACTGTCTCTGCCGTTTCTTCTTTTCCAGAATGTCCTATGGTTAGAATCCTACAGTATGTGGCCTTTTTATTTTTTTTTAATTTTTTTAAAGTTTATTTATTTATTTTGAGAAAAAGAGTGAGCAAGAGAGAGAGAGAGCACAAGTCGGGGAGGGGCAGAGAGAAGGAGAGACAGAATACCAAGCAGGCTCGATGCCATCAGCACAGAGCCAGATGTGAGGCTCGAACTGTGAATCTCGAACTGTGAAATTGAGAGTCTGACGCTTAACTGACTGGGCCACCAAGGTGCCCCGTGGCCTTTTCTGACTGGCTTCTTTCACTTAGCAATATGCATCTAAGTTTCCTCCAAGTCATTTCATGGATGGATAGCTCCTTTCTTTCTTTCTTTCTTTCTTTCTTTCTTTCTTTCTTTCTTCCTTCCTTCCTTCCTTCCTTCCTTCCTTCCTTCCTTCCTTCCTTCCTTTCTTTCTTTCTTTTCTTTTCTTTCTTTCAGAAAGTGTGCCCGAGAGGGGGAAAGGGGCAGACTGAAAGGGAGAGGAGCTCAAGCAGTTTCCACGCTCAGCAAGGAGCTTGACATAGGGCTCGATCCCATGCCCCTGGGATCGTGACCTGAGCTGAAATCCAGAGTTGGATGCTCAACCGACTGAGCTAGCCAGGCGTCTCTATAGCTCATTTCTTTTTGAAAAATATTTTATTCCATATATCTAGCTGCACCACAGCTTATTTATCCGTTCACCCTAGGGAAGGAAGGTTTAGGTTTTTAATTACAAGTTCTGTTTTAATCAGCTTTAAGTGGCTAATGATAAACTTCCTGATATGCTCATTCATTGAAAATCTGGGCTGAGAGTAAAGGCAAGCAGCATCAAAATGGATGAAAGCAGCCTACTAACCTTGAAATTCATATTTTGGCTTTAAAAAAAAAAGAAACTTCTCATTCCCTTATTCATGCTTTATTATACTTTGAAAATAAGGGGCACCTGGGTTAAGCGTCCATCTCTTGGTTCTGGCTTGGGTCATGATCTCACAGTTTGTGGGTTCAAGCTCTGTGTTGGGCTTTGTGCTGGCGGCAAAGAGCTTGTTTGGGATTATCTCCCTGTGTCTGCTCCCCTCCCTGAGCGGAGAGTTCTCCTCTCTCTCTCTCTCTCTTAAAATAAATAAATAAGCATTAAGAAAGAAAGAAAGAAAGAAAGAAAGAAAGAAAGAAAGAAAGAAAGAAAGAAAGAAAGAAAGATAGAAAGAAAGAAAATGATCAAATACTGGAAAATGTTGATTATATTTCCTGTGTGAAGATGTGCTGAGTCCATTTTAATACCTACAATTCGAGTAATACATTATGAACAAACTAGAAAACGCAGGTTGGCAAAAATGAGAAAATGCCAATGACTCTAATTTCCATTCCTTACCCAGAGATAATCACCATTTGTATATCTGTGTATCATTGGCATGATCTTTCAGATTTTCCTATGCACTTGTAGACATTTATGCATGACATCAAACTTATTTAAGTGGGTATATTGGCTCTCATTATTCACAGGAGTTACGTTCTTTAAAGTCACCGCAAACCCCGAGTTAGAGAATATTTAACCATTGTTCCTAGAGAAAATACAGGGTTAGGTTCCTATGACCCTTTGATTGCAACATTTTCATCAGCTGATCAATACGTAATCTTATTTTATATAGATTTCTGTTGTAAAGACCACTTAGTATATGTTGTCGACTCACTAACAATGAACTCATGGCCTACCGCACCAGAGCTCTCCCTGAATGAAGCTTATCTAACACACGTATTTTCTCCATAAGACACATCACAGTCCTCTCACACCTAGGAGCTCGGGTCTACTTCAGTACTACACGCAGAGGCCATTTAAACCAGCAAAGAACACAAAAAATGTGAAAAAACGTAGCACCAAATAGACAGCAAAATGGACTTGTCTACAGCCTGAGCTGAAAAAAGAAGGCAGAGTATTGACTGTCTGAGCTCAACTGGGAAGGTGTGCATCAGGCAACTCCTACTTTTGGCCTCTCTGGGTACGTCTGCAAATGACCATGAAAACACCATGAGGACTGATTTAGGGATTACTAATAAATTTTAGCGAGTAGGCAGATCCACAAACGTGGAATCTGCAAATAAGACGGTTGACTGTATATGTGCCGAGTCAATCATGTCATTCTGTAGCTGGAACTTTCTTCTTAATATATGATTAACAGTCTTCCACATCATCACCTGTACTTCTACAGGATCATCTGTAATGGGTTAGTGGGTATTTTATTCCATGAATACAAGAACATTGATTTAGACAATCTGTTCATTTCCTGTGGTTGTTCTAACAGATTATCACAAACTTGGTAGCTGAAAACAACTGAAATTTATTGTCTCATAGTTCCGGGGGCCAGAAGTCCAAAATCAGCATCACTAGACTGAAACCAAGGTGTTGGCAGGGCCATTCTCCCTCCTGCCGTTCTAGGAGAGAATCCACTCCTTGTTTCTTCCAGCTTCTGGGGGCTGCGGGCATTCCTTGGCTTGTGGCCACATCACCCCAATCTTGAAAGCTGGGATCTTCAGATCTTTCCCTACTACTTCTTGACATGCCCTTCTTCTCTCTGTGTCAAATCTCCTTCTTACCTTCCTCTAAGAGGGATAGCAGTGATTGCATCTAGGGCCCACCCTGATAACGTAAGACCTGAGCAGAGGAAAACTCAGGCACAGAGATAGTGTGCAAATCACATTTGCCTGCATCAGGCCTAACGACAGCTTTTAGCAAGAAGGGCGCTCTGGGTGAGGGTGGCTTCTGGCATCTCCTCTTGGGAGATAAGCTCAAGGTGGCGGTTGCAAGTGTCAAAGGTCCGATCTCAGGGCAGCCAGATCACAACCTGAGCTGATATTAAGAGTCAGATGCTTAGCCAGCTGAGCCACCCAGGTGCCCCAAAAGGAGCATCCTTATCTCCAAGGATGAGGGAGGAGAAGAGGCATCTGAACAAACATTTTTCCAAAGAAGACATATGAATGGCCACGAGACATGTAAAAAGGTGCTCAACATCACTCATCATCAGGGAAAATGCAAATCAAAACCACAATGAGCTATCACCCCATACGGGTCAGAATAGCTAGTATTAACGAGATAAGAAATAACAAGTGTTGGCAGGATGTGGAGAAAAGAGGACCCTCGTGCACTGTTGGTAGGAATGTAAATTGATGCAATCGTTCCGGAAAGCAGTATGGAGCTTCCTCAAAAACTTAAAACCAGAAATACTATATGATCCAGTAATTCCACTACTGGGTAATTATCTGAAGAAAAGGAAAACGCTAATTTGAAAAGACATCTGCACCCTTATGTTTACTCCAGCATTATTTATATACCCAAGCTGTGGAAGCAGCCCAAGTGTCCCATGAAGATGTGGTACACATACGCGATGGAATATGACTTCGCCATAGAAAAGAATGAAATCTTGTCATCCGGAACAACCTAGAGAGTATTATGCTAAGTGAACTAAGTCAGAGAAAGACGAATACCATATGATTTTACCTCTATGTGGGATCTAAAAAACAAAACAAATCAATAAACAAAACCAGACTCATAGAGAACAGAGGGAAGGTGGGCGGGACGATGGGCAAAATGGATTCAGAGGTAGAAGTGCCTAGTTCTGAAATAAGTAAGTCGCGGAGATGAAATTGCAGCCCAGGGAGTGTAATCAATAATCTTGCAATAACATTGGATGGTGATAGATGGGAACTACGGCTATAGAGGTGAGTGTTGCCTAACGTATGGAATTGTTGAATTACTAGGTTGTACGTGTGGAACTAATATAACAGTATAATATACCTCAATAATAAATTTTTAAAGATTTCCCTAATGGGGCGCCTGGGTGGCTCAAGTCAGTTAAGCGTCCGACTTCGGCTCAGGTCATGATCTCACAGTTCGTGAGTTCAAGACCCACATCGGGCTCTGTGCTGACAGCTCAGAGCTTGGAACCTGCTTCAGATGTCTCCCTCTCCCACCCCTGCTCACGGTCTGTCTCTGTCTCTCTCAAAACTAAATAAACATTAAAAAAATTTTTTTTTAATTTAGCTAATTTCTTTTTTTTTTATAAAACCCTGAGTCAACCCTCTTAATTAGGACACTAGATGGGTTTCTAACTAAATCTGTATACCCGCAATTATAATTCTTTGATCCCAAGTAAACACCTTGTCTCTTAAACAGGTTTCTTGTATGTATGTATGTACATGTGTGTGTATATATTTTAAGATTTTCTTTCTGTGCAATCTCTACACCCAGCATGAAGGTTGAACCCTGAGATCAAGAGTCACATGTTCTACCAACGGAGCCAGGCAGGCACCCCAGGTTTCTTGTTTTTAGAATGACAATATTCATAGTAATATTAGATGAATACATAGTATATATGTCAATGTCCTGTATTGTAATATATATCTCATGTATGTCGTGTGTATCCACGTACATGTCACCTTCTAGTTACTTCATCAGTTCATGAAAGAATAACCTTTTAGTACCAAAATAGTATGAGGAAAATTATCTCAGAAAAGCAAGTGTCAATTTGGTAACCATGAAAACTCAACACATGCTTCTATTTTTCCCATTGTGCAGCTGACTGGTAACTGATCTGTGGATGGGCTCAGAACCAGCACTGTTCTTTGGGAATCTCTGCCTTTCATTATGGAGAACATAGGATCCGATTTCACCATAGGTGTTGGCCACACAACAAGTAACAGAAAATAGATCACCAGAAAGGTCTGTATAATATAAAACCTTTTTTGGGCAAGTGGTGGAGAGAAAAATCTTCCTGCAGGTAACTCATTCATTCATCCATTTACTGAACAGTCATGAATGGAATATCTACCAGGGTCAAGAGCCACGCTCCTTGGTGTGGTCACAGGGAAGAAAAAGGGATATTTTTTGTCCTCAAGGAGCTCACATTCTCATGACTTACAATACAGTATGATGCATATGTGTACAGGTTTTAGTATTGGATTTCAGAGGGGCTGACCCAGCTTGGGGGACAGGAAGCTCTAATAGGAGGTGACACCTGAACTCTAAAGGTAGGTGGGCATAGTTGGGGGTGGGGTGCCTGAGCAGCTCAGTCGGTTAAACGTCCGACTTTGGCTCAGGTTATGATCTCACAGTTCGTGAGTTCAAGCCCCAAATTGGGCTTTCTGCTGTCAGCATTGAGCCCACTTCAGATCCTCTGTCCCCAGTCTCTCTCTGACCCTCCCCAGCTCGTGTTCTCGGTCTCTCTCAAAAATAAATAAATGTTAAATAAATAAGTAAATAAATGTAGGTAGGCAACATAGAGGTGACGGTGAGAAGCAGAGGAGCTATTGGGAGAGGCGCAGGCAGCCTGAAGGAACCAACACATGTCTCACAGGCAGGAATACTGAACCCTACTGAGAACTCATAAATACACTCTGACGGCTACACATGTTCATATTAGTGCGATTTTGAACAATTTGTTCATCACATAAAAGAAAAATGAAAGGGAGCTATGGGTTTTTTCCTAGATGCTCTACATTCATATTTTTTTATTAAATTGCAAATGTCTAAGTAAAATAAGCTTTCTACAAACTAGGCATTGTCTCCCACGATCAAGGCATCATGTGCAACATGATTTGTCTTCAGCACGAAACCAATTTTCTCCCCAACACAAGACTTGCTAAACTAAATGAGCTCACACAGAAGGGTCTCAAGGAAGTGGGGAATATTTTCAGTGTTTGTTTCACAGATGGTGAAAGCCACACATGTTAAATCCGTTTTTACAGAATCCTGTCCTGAGTCACGTAGACTCATCTTCAAGTAAAGGTTTCTTCCTGAAGAAACCACGTGCAACAAAATTACATATTCATATTCAAGTGAGCCTTGCTGCACAGCAGGAAATTAGACAAACATTCATCTAAATAATTCATGGTTAGGACCTCCTACCAAAGACAGAAGACATCAGGATTTCAAGACAAACCTGAGCAGGAATCTGTAGCAACAATTTGTTTTTTACCCAGTAAATGCAGGGAAGTCCTTAAGTGAGCACTTGTTTTTTTGAAAGCTGTTCATTTTCAGGAAAGCTTGGAGAATATCCATTTGGACTCAGTCACATCTCTCCTGTGTGAATATGTTTACCATATTCACGAGTGCATTCCATGTCTGGGAAGATGCACGCCCTTGACTGCTTTTTTTTTTTTTTTTTTAACCACACCAAAGCCTGACCTATAGCCTTGACCTCCCCAGGGGTAACATGAGGCCAGGTGATCTAGAATCAAGGCAGAAACAATGTGTTAATCAGGAATTGTTTGGGGACAAGTAGCAGAAACCCATTTGAACTAGCTCAGATACAGAGAGGATTTATGGAAAGAATTCACCATGCCGTCTCTCGGACATCTGAGAGGACAGACCGGAAAGGGCTGGCCGCCCAGGAACAGGCGGCTATTCACATGGACCACATGTCTGTTTATTTCTTTCACCCAGGATCTGCTGCATTCTCCTGCTGACTCTTTTTTTTTTTTTCCAGTTTATTTATTTATTTTGAGAGAGAGAGAGAGAGAGAGGGAGGGAAGGGCAGAATGAGAATCCCAAACAAGCTTCATACTGTCAGTGCCCTGACAAGGGGCTCGAACCCACAAACTGTGAGATCATGGCCTGAGCCAAAGTAGCACGCTTAATTGACTGAGCCACCTAGACGCCCCTCTCCTTCTGACTTTTAAAAATAGCAGCTTTATTATATTTACTTCACATACTGTAGAATTCATCATTTAGAAGATACAGTACCTTGGTTTATAGTATGTTCACAAAATTATGCAGCTACTTTCTGGTTTTAGAAGACCTCATCACTCCAAAAATTACCCCTATCTGTTAGCGATGATTCCTCATCACCCCTCCTCTGCTAGCCCCTGACGACCGTGAATCTACTTTCTGAATGCCTCTGGATTTGCCTGTTCTGGATGCTTCGTGTATTCTGCATACTTAGTGTATTCTGGATACATTATGTGTTTTTTTATGACTGGTGTATTTCACTCAGCATGTTTTCTTTATTTTTTAAAAAGATTTTATTTATTTTTCTAAATTTTTTTTAACATTTATTTATTATTGAGAGACAGAGAGACACAGAGCATGAGCAGGGAAGGGGTAGAGAGAGGGGGAGACACAGAATCTGAAACAGGCTCCAGGCTCCGAGCTGTCAGGACAGAGCCTGATGCGGGGCTCAAACTCACAAACTGTGAGATCATGACCTGAGCCGAAGTTGGACCCTTAATCAACTGAGCCACCCAGGTGCCCCATATATTTTTAAAAGATTTTATTTTTTTAAGTCATTTCTATGACCGATGTGGGGCTCAAGCTCACAACCCCGAGACCAATAGTCGCATGCTCCACCAACTGAGCCTGCCAGACGCCCCTCATTTAGCATGTTTTCAAGATTAATTCATGTTGTAGCAGGTATCAGTACTTTGTTTCTTTTTGTTTCTTTTCTGAATAATATTCCATTGTATGGATATGCCATATGTTGTTTATCCATTCATCAGTGATGGGCATTTGAGTTGTTTCCACTTTTACCTATTATAGAGAAGGCTGCTATGAACATTTATGTACAGGTTTCTGTGTAAATATGTCTTAATTTCTCTTGCATGTATACCCAGGAATGGAGTTGCTGGATCATATGGTAACTCTATGTTTCACTTTTTGAGAAACTTCTAGACTGTTTTCCACAGGTGGCTGGGCTATGTGACCCTCCCACCAACAGTTTATGAGAGTTTTTCTCTCTCTCTATTCTTGTCAACCCTTGTTATTGTCTGTCCTTTTAATTTTAGCCATCCTATTGTGGTTTTGATTTGCATTTCCCTAGAGATTAGAGATTTTGATCATCTTTTCATGTGCTTATTAGTTATTTGTACATGTTTCTTGGAGAGCTATCTATTCAGGTCTTTTGTCCATTATAATTGTGTTATTTGACTTTTGATTATTGAGTTGTAAAATTTGTTTATATATCCTAGAGATAAGTCCTTTATCATATGTATGATTTCTAAATATTTCTCCTATTCTATAGTTTGTGTTTATGTTCTTGATGGTATCCTCTGAAGCACAAAATGATTTTTCAAATTTTTAGGAAATCAAATCTATTTTTTCATTTATCACATGTACTTTCAGTTTCATATCTAAGAAACCATTGCGTATTCCCAGGTCATGAAGATTCATTCCTCTTTTCTTCTGTCTCGCAGTTTTAGCTCTTTCGTGTAATGTGTAATTCTGTGATCCATTGTGAGTTAATGTTTGTACATGGTGTAAGGTAGGAGTCTGACTTCATTCTTTCACATGTGGAGATCCAGTTGTCTCAGTACCGTTTGTTGAAAGAAACTATTTTTCCCATCGAATTGTCTTGACGCTCTTGTAGAAAATACACAGTAAGCTTCTACTTTTTTTCTTTTAAGATGAGCTCTCTCTATCTCTCTGCCCCTTTATGATTTCAGCCCATGTTGCAAACCGTGGGACCACCTTGGCCCTGAATCTGCCTGACCTTTCAGGCAGGGGGTCCATTATTCTCTAATTCCCTGTTTCTCTTCAATTCTAGAAAGAGAGAATCTGATTGACTTGGCCCATTCTATAAGTTGGCTTCTGTTTTGATCAGATGTCTGCTATTGTCCAGTCAGCTCTGCCTAGGGTGAGGGCTGGGGCCTGTAGCCCACATCTAGGGTGACCAACTCATCCTGGTTTGCCTAGAACTTTCCTGGTTTTAGCACTGAAAGTCTCACATCTCCCAAACCTTCTCAGTCCTGGGCAAACCACAGTGGTTTTGGCCTCCCCCTCAGCAACACTGTGTGTATGTAGGGCTGGGTGGGTCATTTATAAGAGGGACGGCACAATGTTTTCACTCTCAGAGCAAATCAAATTTGTAAGTGCATTACAAAAAAAAGTGCAGTCCTAGAAGTATTATCAATGCTTGTTGGGCAGTGTGTGCTCAGGGCCATGATGTGAGACAATTTTTAGACACGGCCCTTGGGAAGACCCAACAAACAAAACAGAAAGAAAAGCTGTGTACACGAGATCTGAATCTCGGGATTAAAATCTGGTGGCCCACAGGCCAAACCCAGTCTTCCTTAGTCTGACTCAGTCTTACTCAGCCAACAAGGTGGTTTTATAAAATTTGCGTTTGAATGCCTCTCAGGCTCCCTGGCTCCTTCCTCCTTGTTAACCTCCACGCAAACATCCCCAGCCTGATCCTGGTGTTTGAGTTTGTAACCACCCCCCCCACCCCCCCCACCCCCGACCTAAAGAGGACCATTTATCCTATTCCTTGTCTGGTGGTGAGGGACAGAAAAGGGTAAGTGTTCGGGGATTGAGAAATACTATTGCCAGCTGCAAAAATGATCACTGGGGCATTGAAAATATTGGGTTCATTTAAGTGCATAACACGATTGATGAGCTAATAACACTTCTTGAAGGTCACTGATACTGAAAGGGGAATCCCCAGGAAAGGTTCAACTTGGCACAGGGGATGCAACTAGAAAAGTCACAAATCTGTGAAGATTTGGGTGTCCTCGCAAGCAAACCCTGAGGTGAGGACCTGAGTGGGAACAATTCAATGGAAGGTGATCCCAGACAACCCTGTAGGGAGTGGGAAGCTGACTGGGCAGAAAGCCAATAAAAGGCATGTCAGTGGGGAATCAGGGAGAGCGAGTAGACCAGAGCCCCAGGGCTGTCCCTCAGGAGGAGTGAGGGGAGCTGGCTGGGGTATTTTGCCAGCAAAGTCTGTCAGCCATTGCTTGAGGGCTGCTCCCTGCCCCAAAGAAAGCCCTGAAAGATGAAGCTGCTGGCGGTTGAAATTCAGGCCACATCTGCCGGGCTGGTGCTCGCTGAGGGCAGGGGGACCAACACCCCCCCCCACCGCGTGTCCAACCCCCCCCCCCCCGCCACTCTGCTGTCACTGTGGTACTCACATCTGATGGGAACACCGCATGTCTGTCCTGAAACGCAGGTGGTTTGGAATATTCGATTTTGTCAGTCAGCATTCTTGGCTGCAGGCACCAGAGTCCCACTAGCTGAGAGAAGCAGAAAAGAAACATATTACTGAGTGTGGTATGGCTCCCGGCATCTCTGGAAGGGCCACCACACAGGATCTCCCAGTGAAGACTCCACTGTCCCGCTGCCGGGCCGGGGACTGCACCGCACAGAGCTGTGGCGGGGCACTGTCCCTTGCCTGCGTCCTGGGTGGGAATCCGTGAGGACCACCCAAAGGAGAACAGGCAGAGGCCATTTTTGCAGAGTGGGCTGTAGCAAGGGAGTCCGCCACCATCGCTTGCATTTGGCGGAGGCTCCAGGACAGGCAGGGGAGTGGGGCCGCTGGAGGGTGGGGAACAGGGACAGCTTCGGGTGCAGGCCATCCCATACACCTGGGCACATGGATTTCTCGGGTTGGTCTTGAGTCAGAAGCGGAGGGAAAAATCAGGGAAGCGGGCAGTTATTGATCACGTCCTGACTGTTTGGGGCTGAGTCGCTGCAGTTTGACTTCCTGGGCTCATGGCTGCAGAGGTGTGGATCCGAGTTCTGTTTTCACATGCGGTCTGACCATTGTCCAATCGTGTCTTCAGTCTGTCACCCACCAAATCACATGCCTCTGCTGCAGCCATCTCCAGTCAGAATCCACCTGGCACCTGCTTCCTCGCCCCGCCCCTTGCTCTGAATGAACCCCCTGCTGTTGAAAGTAGAGCCCAGATCAGAGGCCTGAGCTGCAGGGGGGTCGCTAGCTCTTGGGGGGTAGGGTACCTGTGGGAGACCTTCATCCACAAGAGGAAGGGGTTCAAAGATGCTGGACAGCCACACAAGTACAGCCAGTGACCAAAGATCTGCAAAACTTTGGAGTTTGGATCCAGAATGTTACATGAATCAATAGATAAAAAGAGAAATGATTTCTGGGTGCATATTCCTCCAGGGGATGAAACTTAAGCC
Organism: Acinonyx jubatus; assembly: GCF_027475565.1. NCBI lineage: Eukaryota > Metazoa > Chordata > Mammalia > Carnivora > Felidae > Acinonyx > Acinonyx jubatus. The sequence goes on from NC_069391.1 coordinate 66,528,661, forward strand.
TATTCTTCCAGAGAAAGTGCAGAAAAATTTTAAAAAACACAAGGAAATCCTCATGCTTTCTCTACCAAAAAATAACTATGGTTACCATTTAGACACAGTGTATTTCTTTGGTCCTTTAAAAATTTTTTTTAATGTTTATTTTTGAGAGACAGAGCACGAGCAGGGGAGGGGCAGAGAGAGAGAGAGAGAGAGAGAGAGAGAGAGAGAGATGGAATCTGAAGCAGGCTCCAGGCTCGGAGCTGTCAGCACAGAGCCTGACGTGGGGTTCAAACTCAGGAGTGGTGAGGTCATGACCTGAGCCAAAGTCGGACACTCAACCAACAGCCACCCAGGCACCTCTGGTCCTTTATAAAAAAGTATTGAGATCACACTGTGTACACAATTTCATATTCTGCTTTTTGGTTTAACTCTGGATTACAAACATTTTACTACTTCCCCAAAACTCTTTGTAAGAACATTTTATGACTTCATAGTATTACACCGTGTGGCTGCATATGCATAATTTATGTAACTATTCCCAGAATGGGTTATTCAGATTGTCTCTCATTTTCATTGTTACTATGAGCATAAATCCTTGTCTTTGTTTCAAAGTGGGATAGTTTTAGAAGGGAATTTCTAAGCATAGAGTATGAATGCATTTGCTTTAGTTGACCCTTGGTCTACAGGATTATTTACAAAGACAGGAGGGAGAAATACCTTTAACAATCTTTGTACTATCTCCTCTTTTTATTTTATTTTATTTTATTTTATTTTATTTTATTTTACTTTATTCATTTCATTTCATTTATTTTATTTTATTATTTTTTTTGAGAGAGAGAGAGAGAGAGAGAGAGAGAGAGAGAGAGAGAGAGAGAGGCAGAGCCCTATGCAGGACTTGAGCTCACAAACCATGAGATCACGACCTGAGCCGAAATCAAGAGTTGGACGCTTAACTGAACCACCCAGGTGACCCTCCTCTCTATTTCTGTATGAACGACTTTCACCAGGAGAGAGGGACAGGGTAAGTGAGGATAATGTAAAGAAATAAACATTCAGGAAGAAGAGGCTTTCTGAAAAACTGTCCTGAGATGCCTCCTGGCTTGGATTATATTATGAAATGGTTTATCATCTGCTGAGGCACCCTGCAAGTGTACATGAGAAATTTTTGGCTAGCTTGTGGTTTGTACAGAGAGGAGAGAAATTCATCCTGATTCTGAATGAATAATGGGAACATTTTATGGTAAATGTAGTGGCAGGCAATACGTGATACTCCATTTTTTTTAATTTATGTATTTATTTTGAGAGAGAGAGAGACAGCATGAGAGAGAGAGAGAGTGTAAACCTGAGTAGGGAAGGAGCAGAGAGAGAGAGAGAGAGAGAGAGAGAGAATCCCAAGCACTCAGCCACCAAGGTACCCCGATACTCTAATTTTTAATTGGGGTGAAAAAATTGATGGGTTACTATCTTTTAAAAATGCACATCCTAGGGTGCCTGACTGGCTCAGTTGGTGGAACGTGCAACTCTTGATCTGTAGGTTGTAGGTTTGAGCCCCATGTTGGATGTAGAGATTACTTAATAAAAAATGCATACCCCAGAGAGAGAGAGGCAGAGCCCTATGCAGGACTTGATCTCACAAACCATGAGATCACGACTTCAGCTCAGGTCATACTCTCGTGGTTTGTGGGTTCGAGCCCTGCATCGGGCTCTGTTGCTGACAGCTCAGAGCCTGGAGCCTACTTTGGATTCTGTGTCTCCCTCTCTCTCTGCCCCTCTCCCCTGTTCATGTTCTGTCTCCATCTCTCTCTCAAAAATAAATAAACATTAAAAAAAAATGCATGTCCTAAGTATCAACTCATAGGGCCAAGCTTCACAAACATTAGTGGCCCATCAAAGTCACATGAAGGGCTTGTGGAAGCACAGGATTCTGATTTGCTGATGCAGTTGGTCCTGGGGACCACACTGTGAGGCTTTATTAAAGCCCATTTTTCAAACAGATCCTTTCCTTTTTTTTTTTTTTTTTTGGTGTTGCGTTGTATAAGCTCTTTATATATTTTAGGTATTAATTCCTTATTGGATATATTATTTGCAAATATCTTCTTCCATTCTGCAGGTTGACATTCTGGAGGTTTTGTTGATGGTTTCCTTCACTGTGCAAAAGCTTGGTATTTTGGTATAGTTCCAATAGTTTATTTCTGCTTTTGTTTTCATTGCCTGGGAGACACATTTAGAAAAAAGTTGATATGGCCAATGTCAAAGAAATTATTGCCTATGTTTTCTTTTAGGAGTTGGTTTCAGGTCTCACATATAGGTCTTTAATCCATTTTGAGTTTATTTTTGTGTATGGTGTAAGAAGGTAATCCAATTTCCTTCTTTGGCATGTAGCTGTCCAGTTTTCCTTCATCATTTTTTGAAAACACTGTCTTTTCCCCATTATGCAATTCTTGCTTCCTTTGCTATAGATTAATTGACCATGTAGGTGTGACTTTATTCCTGGCCTCTCTATCCTGCTCTATGGATGTATGTGTCTATTTTTGTACCAGTACCACACTGTTTTCATTACTATAGCTTTGTAGCACATCTTGAAATCTGGGATTCTCGGGGTGCCTGGGTGGCGCAGTTGGGTAAGCGTCCGACTTCAGCCAGGTCACGATCTCGCAGTCTGTGAGTTCGAGCCCCGCGTCAGGCTCTGGGCTGATGGCTCCGAGCCTGGAGCCTGTTTCCGATTCTGTGTCTCCCTCTCTCTCTGCCCCTCCCCTCCTGTTCATGCTCTGTCTCTGTCTGTCCCCAAAATAATAAATAAACATTGAAAAGAAAAAAAAAGAAATCTGGGATTCTGATAACACCAACTTTGTTCTTTCTCAAGATTGCTTTAACTATTCTAGGTCTTTTTTAGTTCCATACAATTTTAGGATTTTTTTGTTTTAGTTCTGTGAAAATGCATTGTATTTTGATAGGGATTGTATTAAATCTGTAGATTACTTTGGAGAGTATGGGCATTTTAACAATATTAATTCTTTCAACCCCTGAGGATGGTAATCTTTCCATTTATTTGTGACATCTTCAATCTGTTCCATCAGAGTAAAGGTCTTTCACCTCCTTGGTTGAATTTTTTCCTAGGTATATTATTCTTTTTGGTATAGTTGCTTATGAGATTGTTTTATTAATTTCTTTTGTTATTAGAGTATAGAAACACAACAAATTTCTGTGTCCTGTAAATTTGCTGAATTCAGTTATTAGTTATAATAGCTTTTAAGCGGATTCCCTAGGGTCTTCTGTATATAGTATCGTGTCATCTGCAAACAGTGACAATTTTACTTCTTCCTTACCAATTTGGATATGTTATTTATTTTTCTTGCCCAAATGTTGCAGCTAGATTTCCAGTACTATGTCGAATAAAATTGGTAAGAGTGGACATCTTTGTCTTTTTCCTGATCTTAGAGGAATGATCTCAGTTTTACACCAATGAGTGTGATGTTAACATGGGCTTTTCATATATGGCTTTTATCATGTTGATGTATGTTCTCTCTCAACCCACTTGGTTGAGACTTTTTATAATGAACAGGTGTTGCATTTTGTCAAATGTTTTTTTCTGCATCTACTGGGATGATAATACTGTTTTTGTCCTTCCTGTAGTTAATGTGATGACTGATTGATCATTAATTGATTTCAAATATTGAATCTTCCTAGCATCCCTGGAATAAAGCCTAGTTGATCGTGTTGAATGGTCCTTTCAATGTATTGCTAAATGTGGTTTGCTAGTATTTTGCTGAGGAATTTTGCATCTATGCTCATCAGGGATATTGGCCTATAGCTTTCCCTTTTTGTAGTATCTTTGGTTTTGGTATCAGGGTAATACTGACCTTGTGGAATGAATCTGGAAGTTTTTCTTCCTCTTCTATTTTTTAGAACAGTTTGGTAAGAATAGGAATTAACTCTCTAATCTTATCTTGGGCTTTTGTTTGTTGGGAGTTCTTTTGATTACTGATGCAATTTCATTACTTGCCATAGGTCTGTTCAGATTTTCCATTACTTCCTGATTCAGTTTGGGAAGGTTGTATGTTCCTAGGAATTTATACATTTCTTCTAGGTTGTCCAGTTGGTTGGCATATAATTTTCCTTAGTATTCTTTTATAACTCTTGGTTTTTCTGTGGTGTCCCTTATTATCTCTCCACTGTCATTTCTGATTTCATTTACTTGGTCCTCTCTCTTTTTTCTTGATGAGTTTGGCTAATGGTTTTTCAAAAACACAGATCTTAGTTTCATTGATCTTATGAAGTTTTGTTTTGTTTTGTTAGTTGCTATTTCCTTTATTTCTGCTCTAACCTTTATTATTTCCTCTGTTCTACTAACTTTGGGCTTTGTTCATCTACTTCCTTTATATGTAAGATTAAATTGTTTATTTAAGATTTTTCTTATTTTTTAGGTATCAGTATAAACTTCCCTGTTGGAACTGCTTTTGCTGTATCCCAATGACTTAGGACTCTTGTGTTTTCATTTTCATTGTCTTCATGTATTTTTTAATTTGCTCTTTGATTTCTTCAATAACCCATTGCTTGTTAGCAGCATGTTGTTTAGCCTTCATATATTTTGAGGGTTTTTTTTTTTTCAGTTTTTTCTCATTGAAAAAATGAGAATTGATTTGTAGTTTCATATCATCATGGTAAGAAAAGATGCTTGATATAATCTCAATCTTTTTAAAATTTATTGAGACTTGTTTTGTGGTCTAACATGTGATCTCTCCTGGAGAATGTTTCATGTGCCCTTGAAAAGCATGTGTATTCTGCTGGTTTTGGGTGAAATGTTCTGTATGTATCTTTTAGGTCCATCTGGTCTAATGTGTTATTTAAAGGCATTATTTCCTTGTTGATTTTCTGTCTAGATAATCTACCTGTTGATGCAAGTGGGGTATTAAAGTTCCCCTTTTTTTATTGTATTGATATCCACTTCTCTCCTATATTTGTTAATATTTGTTTTATTTATTTAGGTACTCCTATGTTGGGTGCATAGGTGTTTACAATAGTTATATCTTCTTGTGGGATTGATTCCTTTATCATTATGTAGTGCCCTTATTTGTCTGTTGCTACAGTCTTTGTTGGTTTTGTTTTTGTTGTTGTTTGTTTCTTAGAGAGAGAGAGTGAGTATGAGGAGGGGGGAGGGAAGAAGGGGAGAGAGAGAGAATCTTAAGCAGGCTCCACACTCAGTGCAAAGCCTGACAAGGGGCTCAATTCCATGACCTTGGGATCATGACCTGAGCCAAAATCAAGAATTCGACACTTAACCAGCTGAGCCACCCAGGCTCCCGGCTACAGTGTTTGTTTTAAAGTCTATTTTGTCAAATATAAGTATTGCTCCCCTGGCTTTTTCCTTCTTCTTCCCTTTGCATGGAGTATCTTTGGCAGTCCCTTCACTTTCAGTCTGTATTATATCTTTAGGTCTGAATTGAGTCTCTTGTAGGCAGCATATATATGGGTCTTGGTTTGTTGTGAATGCAGTCATCCTTATGTCTTTTGATTGGAGCATTTATACCATTTACATTTAAAATAATTACTGCTAGGTATATACTCATTGTCATTTTGTTAATTATTTCCTGCCTGTTTTTGTAGTTCTTGTCTGTTCCTTTCTTCTCTTGCTCTCTTCCGTTGTGATTTGGTGACTTTTATCGTGTTGTGCTTAAATTTCTTTTTATTTTTTGTGTATCTTTTGTAGAGTTTTGATTTGTGGTCACCTTTGATTTAATACATAACATCCTATGTACATGTATAAGCAGTTTATATTAAGTTGATGGTCACTTTAGTTTGATCACTGAAAGCACTAAATTCTAACAGCACTAAATTTTTAGTCCCCACTCCCATGTTCATATATATGATGTCATATTTTACATTTTTAACATTTTGTTATCCCTGGACTAATTTTTGTACATATAATCGATTTTACTACTTTTGTGTTTTAACCTCCATGCAGGCTTTATAAGGGATTAATTTGCAACCTTTATTATGTTTGCTTTTACCTGCAAACATTTTTTCCTTACATAATTTTCTTACTTCTAGTGATGGCCTTTTCTTTCCACTTAAGTGGTTCCCTCTCACATGTCTCATAAGGCCAGTTTAGTGGTGATGGACTCCTTTAACTTTTGCTTGGAAAACTCTTTATCTCTCCTTCAATTCTAAATGAGAGTCTTCCCAAGTAGAGGAACTGACTTGGCTGCAGGCTTTTTCCTTTCAACACTTGGAAGATACCATGCTGCTCCCTTCTGGCCTGCAAGGTATTGGCTGAAAATTAAGCAGGTGGGTGTATGGGTTTTTTCCTGTATATAACTGTTTTCTTTTGCTGCTTTTCAAATTTCTCTTCAGCATTACTTTTACCATTTTAATTATTGTGTGTCTTGATACATAATATCAAGTTACAGGTTTATCTTGTTAGGGGCTGCCTGTGCTTCTTAAACCTGGATGTCTATTTCCTTCCCCAGTTTAGAGAAGTTTTCAGCTATTATTTATCCAAATAAGGTTTCTGCCCCCTTTTCTCTATCTTCTCCTTCTGGGATCCCTATAATGTGATTATCATTATGCTTGATGATGTTGCAGATGGAGTTCCCTTAACCTATTCTCATTTTTTTATTATTCTTTTTTCTTTTTGCTATTCGGCTTGGTTGCTTCGTTACCCTGCTTCCAGATCGCTGATCTGTTGTCCTGTATTCTCTAGTCTGCTCCTGATTTCCTCTAGCATATTTCTCATTTCAGGTATTACATTCCTTAGCTCTGATTGGTTCTTTTTTGTATTTTCTGTCTCTTTGTTGAAGTTGTCACTGAGTCCATCCACTCTTTTCTCAAGTCTGGTGAGTATCTTTATGACCACTACATTTTTTATCTATTCCTGTCTCTTTTGATTGGAGCATTTAGGCCATTGACACTTATTTTTTTAAGTTTATTTATTTATTTTTAGAGAGAGCACAAGTGGGGGAGGGGCAGAGAGAGAGAATCCCAAGTAGGCTCTGCACTATCCGCACAGAGCCCGATGCGGGGCTCAAACTCATGAACTGTGAGATCATGCCCTGAGCCAAAGTCAGGTGCTTAAGTAAGCCACCTCTCTCTGTCTCAAAACAAATAAAAAATAAACTTAAAACAAACTTAAAAAAATAAAAATATAAAAGAATATAATAAAGGGGGAAAAAAGAAGAAGAGAAAAAAAGAGGAAAAAGAAAGAAAAGAAAAAAACCAAAAAGAACAAAAGAAAACAAAACTAGGCAGCTTATTTTCTGTTCCCTGGTGCCACAGGGGCTGGTGTGGGCTTGTAGACCATGGGCTCACTGGGACAACCAGACCTGCTACTTATGGTGTCCAGATCCTGCTTCTGTCTGGACTTTCAAGGTGCAGTGGGAACCTAAGCTGTGTTATTTTCCAGTCCCTCTGACCTAGAGACCACTCCTGCAGCTCCTCTGCCACATGGTACAATTCTAGCATCATCTCTTCTATACGAGAGTTTTTCTTTTAAACTGTGGCTCTTTTCTGTGCCTAAGGACAGAGGAAGCTGTTCCTGGTCCCTCAGTACTATCCCACCCCACTGAGGTTCATGGCATCAGGCGTTGGGCTTCCCTTTGCCACCATGTCTCTCTCTCACCGTTCTCTTGCTGTTCTCTCTACCTTTGGCTGTTCAGAAGCTGTTCAGTCGGCCCTCAGTTCTTCTTCACGAGGAATTGTTCTATAAACAGGTGTCATTTGGTGTGTTCTGTGGAGGAGGTGAGTTCAGGGTCTTCGCCACCTGAGACCAGAACCTGCCTTGACCTCTTTGTCAGGCATACTGTTTATCTCCATTTCATTTAGCTTTTTTTTTTCTGTGATTTTTGTCTTGTGCATTCCTTTGGGACCTATCTGTGTCCTCATGTTATAGAATTCTCTGTGCTTGTTTCTATGTGTTAGGTAGGTCAGCCATGTCTCCTGGCCTTAAAAGTAGTGGCCTTGCATGGAAGAGGTCCCATGGTGTTCTATGGTGCAACCCCCCTGGTCGCTAGAACCAGCTACTCCATGGGTGTCCCCTGTGTGGACCACATGTGCCCACCTGTTGTGGCTGAGCCACGGCTGCCGTGTGCACATGGGTAGGTGGCGCCGCTCTTCAGCCCAGGCGGCTGCAGTGACCTGCTTTGGCTGCTGTCACGCACCATGGGCAGGGTTTGCTCCCCGTGAGGTTGAGAACCCCGGCTGCAGCTGCCACCGGGTTGCTGTTGGGTGAGGCTGGCACTCAGCCTGGAGGTTTGCAATTAGCCTCTGCCACGGCTGCGGGCACACTGATGGGCAGGGCTTCTCCCTAGGTAGCCAGCTAAGACCCCTGACTGCACAAACTGTGGGCACGCTGGTGTTTGGGGCTATCTCCCCAACTCCCCAGGAGCCATGGCGGAGGGACACCTGCCAGGGCAGGTCTGCTGGGGAAAGTTGGGGCGGGACATGTGGTGCTAGCCTGCCCCCATAAGCGTCTGGCTGTCCAGGCTGGGGGAGGGCAAGAAAAATGGGGTAGCGATTTTGTTCCTGGAGAAACGTCTAGCGGATCCTTGCCCCTCTGGCACACATTCTGAGATTAGTTAGTAAATCTTCTTCCCATAAACCCTAGGCACTTTTCAAACTTGCTGCTTCTGTGCTGTGTCTCCGGCCAAGTTATGTAGCATGCTGGATCTTTAAGGGGGGCCTTGGTTTTGTCTCACCGTCTGGCTCTCCCAGAGGTAAGCCCCGCTAATTTTTAAAGCTCCTAGGGTCAAGCCCTGCTGATTTTTTGTTTTGTTTTGTTTTATTCATTTTTGAGAGAGAGAGAGAGAGAGAGAGCAGGAGAAGGGTGGAGAGAGAGAAAATCCCAAGCAGGCTCCCTGCTGTCAGTGCAGAGCCCGAGGCAGGGCTCAATCTCATGACAGTGAGATCACGACCTGAGCCCAGATCAAGAGACAGATGCTTAGCCAACTGAGCCACCCAGGCGCCCAAAGCCCTGCTGATTTTCAAAGCCAGACATTATGAGGACTTGTCTTCCCAGTGGGGGTCCCCATGCTAGGGGGCCCTGTGACAGGGGAGGGGCTGATCCCCTCAGTCCTTTCAGCTTGGAATGTCCCTCCATTGGTACTTAGCTGAACCGAGGGGTTCATGTCTCCCAACAACCATGTCTCCCCCAGCTCCTACCCTTTCTGATGTGTCCTTCTCTCTACAACTCCATGTGGACAGTCAGTTCTGTCAGTCTTCAGGTCATTTTCAGAGTTAGTTGCACAGATGTAGCTATTGCCTCTGTGTGACCAAGCTGAGCTCAGAATCCTCCTACTCCGCCCTCCTCCCCTGCTTACATATCTCTTCTTCATTGTTCTTAAGAACAGCGATTCTCTGGGTGGAAGGAAAGAGGTACAGCTGTAAAACAGAAGAGGTTAAGTAGTCTTAACCTCTGTAGTCTGGAATTTGACCTGGAAACACCCGTTGAAACTATGATATACTCTTCATAAAACAAAGTGAAATACTTTTCTTCTATGTCTTTCTACTGGAAAAGCTTTGGAACAACAACAACAAAAGGACAAGTTTTCATTGGTTTCAGCGAGCACCCTTAGCACATGAAATGTTCTCCAAATCATTTACCATTAAAAGGAACCAGAACTCCTTGAGGAAATCACTTATTCCAGGGTTGAGACTGGAAACGTACAAGGTAAGACTGGATCTCCTATCATATTGGAAAACGAGGAAAAAAAGAGAAAGCAAGGAAGTTATTGAAGCTACTGGAGACATATCAAGAGGACCAGAAGCCAACTGAAGGGCTCCCATTGACCAAAGATAGATTAATTTGACCTCTAGGACAGGATCTGCTCGAGTCATAAACAGACCCTGAAAACTGAAGGGTATCTCAATCCCATTTCACCAAAAACCTTTACTCCTGTGCCATGTTGGATATGGTACTATTTGGGATACCAAGTTTGGATCTTCTTTAGGCTATATCTGGGGGAGGAGTGGCCAAAAAGTTTTCAGATTTCCCCAAACTTATTTGATTTTTCCACTCCCCACCTTCTCAACCTCACCCCCCCCCCACACACACACCCCTACACACAGACACACCAACCACTCACCCCTTCCCTCATCGAAAAGGCCTCTCCATTCTTGTTAGTGAGAACAGCTTTCACATGATAACCTCTCTGTACCGTTTCAATGGCTACAGTCAAATTCAGTGATTTGAGTCAACCAAGTCTTGGCTCTTCCTATGTCAACAGATGGTTTTATAAGTTTAGAAAGACATTTAATCTCTCCTCCAAGCCTTTCAACAACCATTGATTGAATGGGTGGGAACCCAGTGGGTAACCTAAGATTGAAGGGTCTGAGGAGAACACAAGGTTTATGTCTTGAAACCTGATATCCTTCATGTCCTGGGCCCGGTGGCCAATCTCCGTATCCCTAAAGGTGGAACAAAGAGACATTGTGTGTCCCTGAGGGAATGCGATATAACATGTTCATTACCGCCTATGAAACAGTTCTTACCTAAAATGTGGAGCCTGAATCTGAGAATCTAAATATAACTACCAACTGAGTGAAACCAAAGGTCAGAATAAAAGTTAAATCACACCATGAGAAAACAAGCATAAATTATGGAACATTCTATGGGATGAAAGCACGTGCGAAATGGGGAGAGATAGGTGCTGTAGAACAACAAATACAACATGTGGACCTTGCCTGACTCAGACCAACTTATAGAAATACATTTTTTACACATCCCTGATTTTTTTATGCAATCAGAAAACTTTGACTATAGAACAAACATCTGAAATCAAGGAATCATGGTTTCCTTTGTTAGCGGTAATAACGAATGACATTGTGCTTTTTTTTTTTAATGTTTATTTTTGAGAGAGACAGAGACAGAGACACAGAGTGCGAGTTGGGGGAGGGGCAGAGAGAGAGAGAGAGAGAGAGAGAGAGAGAGAGAGACAGACAGACAGAATCCGAAGCAGGCTCCAGGCTCTGAGCTGTCAGCACAGAGCCCAATGTGGGGCTTGAACTCACAAGTGGTGAGATCACGACCTGGGCTGAAGTCGGAGGCCTAACTGACTGAGCCACCCAGGCGCCCCTACAACCAATCAACTTCTTAAGAAAGCATATTTTATCGAATATTTGCTTTTAAGAAACAAGGAGAAGAAACGCTAAAATGTTAGCAACTGAATAATGCAAATACCAATGTGGTCACGATCAGCTTTGGGCTTCAAATCCTAAATTTGAATCCCAGCTTTGTCACTACAGGTGAAAGCGCTCATATATCTCAGAGAAAGCCCGTTGTGTGTGGCCAGAAAGGACTGTGATATCTAATAAAGCTAGCAGTTAAAGTGATAAGCCCCTGATTGTGGTTTATCACAGCGCAGATGGCACTCACCTTTGAGATAAGTGTCCCCGGGACCTCTGCTTGCCATTTCTGCCTCGGTCAAAATGCTAGCCAGTCATGGTCTCCCTGCATCTGAAGCCGGTGCAGAGACCACGTGGCCACCTTGACAGATCATCTTGTGCCCGCGTAGTGACACTGCTTGAAAAGACGCCCTTGAGGCTTCGGCATGAGCTGCTGTGACGCGCCCTTCTCTGAGCTGTTGGTTACTGCCTCTCTCCCATCCCCCTCCTCCCCCCTCTGCCCAACCGAGAGGGACATTTTCTGCTCAAGCCCTTGTTGCTGTGGGAAAGCACTTGTGGGCTCTGCAGTTTGCCCCAGTCTCTGAGAGTCCAGCCCATTTTGCTCAGATGTTCCTTCCACAGTGTCCTACGTGATTCTTACGCACACACCACCCATCTTACTGGATGGATCCCACCATCTGTCGGTCATGGCTGTTTTCTTCTGCATCCAAACACAAAGCTGTTCACGTTGTCTCTTGGTCTTATTCCTCTTGGATTTTCGGTTTTCTCCCTATCTTTCCTGTTTGGAGTGCCCGCACAGCCCCCCAGTAACTGTAGGAGCGTGCTCTTACATCCATGTATTTGATAGCTAGAAATTGTAACGTACTAATATTTGTAAACACTGACTGATGGAGGCTGGCATTGATTTTGAGGGGAAAATTGCCATCAGTTCATGGAAGGATCACACTCCATGAGCCCATTTTTTGGCCATGCCCATGTAAGTAAGGTAAGTTCCTACCCCAAACAGATGCTTCTGACTGAGATATTAATCACTTAATGTAATTTATACTGCTTTTTAAACGCAGTCCTTGGGGTGCCTGGGTGCCTCAGTCAGGTAAGCATCTGACTTCGGCTCAGGTCATGATCTCACGGTTCGTGAGTTCGAGCCCCACATCTGGCTCTGTGCTGAGACCTCTGAATCTGGAGCCTACTTGGGATTCCGTGTCTCCCTCTCTCTGACCCTTCCCTGCTCACGCTTTGTCTCTCTCTCTCAAAAATAAATAAACATCAAAAAATTTAAAGAAAAATAAAGGCAGTCCTTGTTAGGGCCAGAGTATGGCTCTGCAGAGGTTATAAGGATGTTAGTAATTTGGAGGGTGGCCCTGGAGGTAGGGGAAGGGAGGAGGGCTTCCTGGGAGGAAGGCAAGGAGCCCGTCCAGCACTGCGGCAGGGAAGGGGTAAGAGGGGCTGACCCCTGTAAGTGGCTTTCCAGAGCTGAGCTATCTGCAATCAGGTGTGAAGTTTTGTTTTTCTGTATTTTTAGTTTGTGCCTGGATTTGGTATGACAGACGATCTTGTCTTCTCGGTGCCTTGTGGAAAAAAGAGAAATAAAGGTCTGTGCCCATACTTTGGGAGGAAGCGAACTCACGGTATGAATAAGGATTAAATGTACTTGCAAGTGATAGAAATCTGAAAATGAGCAAGTTTAAGCAAGATAGAAATTGTTTCTCTCTCAAGGAAACACGATCCAGAGATACCTAGTTCAGGACTGGGAAGGCGGTGCCGCGATCGGTGGGAACCTGGGATCCTGTCGCCCTGTAGCTCCACGAACATGTGGCTCTGACCCGTGGTCTGAAGTACCAGCCACGCTGTCCACATGCCGGCTGCCAGGGAGGGGGAAGGAGATAAAGACAGGCACTCCTCTGGCCTCTAAAGACACCCGGTCAAGTTCCAGGTGACACTTCTACTCGTCTAACTGATCCGAACATACTCATGACCTCACTGCAGGGAGGCTGGGAAACGTCACTTTTGCTTGGGTGCACACGGATTCAGCCAGAAATCACAAGTTCCACTAGAATAGAAGGAGGGAAGAGTGATATCGGCCATGTGGCAGTTAGAGTAGTGTCCTCCCCCCCATCCCCAAGAAGTCCCTGTCCTAATCCCCAGAACCTGGGAATGTCACCTTACATGGCAGGAGGGACTTCGCAGATGTCGTTAAACTAGAGCTCTTGAGATCAGATAATCTTGGATTATCTGGATGCAGCTGATAATCCAGATCACCTCTTGAATCCTTAAAAGCAGGGAATCTTTCCTGGCTGTGGTCAGAGGGAGGTGTGACTACAGAAGCAGGACCAGAGACAACGACATTGCTGGCTTTGAAGATGGAAGGGGCCGTGAGCTAAGGAATGTGGAGGATCTCTAGAAGCTGAGAAAGGCAAAGGAACAGATTTCCTGTAGGGCCTCCAGAAGGAATGCAAGCCTGCGGACACTTTCTTTTAGCCAGAACAACTCACATCAGACTTCTGAGACCTACAGGAAATAAATCTGTGTTGTTTTAAGCCACTAAATTTGTGCTCATCTGTTAAGCAGCATAGGAAACAAAGGTCTACAACCAAAAGTCTCTTCTGCACCCATGCAGACATCAAAGTGGTCCTCAGATGGGTAGCGGTGAGAGACCCGGGCAGGACGGAGCAAGCACCAAGCAAGGGATTTATACAAACTCACACACTCATCCAGGATCCTAAGCAGTAATCCCTGGAGAGGGGGCTGGACGTTCTGTCCACGTGCAGGATGAGGCCTGCGCTATTAGTAAAGGAGAGGGTGACTTTCCCTTCTTAGGTGATGCAAAGATGTTATATTATCCCCCTCTTGTCCCTCACAAATCTGCATTCCCGCAAAGAAAACCGTGGCAGGGAATAGATTTTCGTTATCTGGATGGAGGGGGTGGTGTGGTGGAAAGTTAAGATCAAGAGGCCCAGATTTCGTTCCTTTTTTTCATGCAACATACATTCATTGAGTACCTACAGGGTGTCCATGAAGTCTGCACACATAAATCATCATCTGTGCTTTCCAAATTGAAGAGGTCCTGGGTGACACTGTGTGCATTTGCCTGTATCCCCGGCCTTTGTGGACACTGGCCGTGCACCCCAGAAAGCAGTGAGCCAGACAGACGTGGGTCTGCTCCTGTGGAGCTTATCGTCCACCAGGAAGATTAAGGACTCCACACGGGGGGTGGGGGGTGACTCTAGGTGGAGAGGGGTGTCGGGATGGGTCTGCTGTCACTGGCTCACACTGTGGTCCAGTCACTTACCAGTCTGTCCTTGAGCAGCTTCGCCTCTGTGTGCCTGGTTTGCAGAAAACGACATCTGGGTGGTTGCTAGGATTGACTGAGTTCACACACTTCCAAAGCATTTAGAACATAGTAAGGGCCCAATATGTATTAGCTACTTCTGTAATTGTTGCTAGCTATGTGACCTGGAGCCTGGACCTCATTTTCCTGTCTTTTTTTTTTTTCTTTTCTTAGAAAGAGAGAGAGAGAGTGAGAGAGTGAGCTGGGGAGGGACAGAGAAAGGGAGAGAGAGAATCCCAAGCAGACTTCACATTGCCAGCGTAGAGCCTGATGTGGGGCTTGAACCCATGAACTGTGAGATCATGACCTGACCCAAATTCCAGAGCTGGATGCTTAACTAACTGAGCCACCCAGGTGCCCCGATGGGGGGTCTCCCTGTCTTAATAACCTGGTACACCTCACAGGGTCCATGGGTTCAGACCAGGACAAGTGTAAAAGGCATTTATGCGATTAAAGCACATTACAAAGCGAATGGTGCTTTACGGGTTTACTGACTTGAGTCTGTTATGTACTGCCTGTCTCTCCTTCACTACGTGTAAACTCACAACGGCAAGGAATCTTGATCTCTTTTGTCGCTGATAATGTCCCAAGCTCCAAGAACAGTGACAAGTACATAAAGCCCTCAATAAGGACTTGTCACCTTCCTTGAATGAATGAACAAATAAATGATTGATTAAGTGATCCTGGGTGTAGTCTGCTTAGGCTGCCATTACAAAATACCACAGATTGGGTGCCTTAACAAACAAAAATTTATTTCTCACAGTGCTGGAGGCCAGAAAGCCCAAGATCGGGAGCTGGCTGATTTGGTTCCTGGTGAAAGCTCACTTCTGGGCCCTCAGACAACGGCCTTCTTGCTGTGTCCTTATAGGCAGAGAGAAAGAGAGAGAGAGAGGGAGAAGGAGAGGGAGAGAAAGAAAGGGAAGGGGAGAGGGAGAGAAAGAAAAAGAGAGAGGGAGGGTTAGCTCTCTGGTGTCTCTTCATATAAGGACAGGAATCCTACTAGATCAGGGCCTCACCCTCTATTGCTAAGCTGCTCTCTTCCCTGAGTGTCTGGCTGAGCTGCTGAAGGTCACAAACAGTTCAGCAGGTGCAAGTACTGTCCACAGACTCTAATAATTGATTTTGTGTTCATGGTGCACTTATTACAGGACGTTGTTCATTATTAACTTGTTGCAACATGCACTTATGCTTATGAATTTATAGGTATCGTAAATAATGTGACAATTGTTCAAAGGCATATTGCTAAATCTTTAAAAAAATTTTTTTTGAATGTTTATTTATTTTTGAGAGAGATATAGAGGACAAACAGGGGAGGGGCGGAGAGAGAGGGAGACACAGAATCTGAAGCAGGCTCCAGGCTCTGAGCTGTCAGCACAGAGCCCGACAAGGGGCTCGAACCCATGAACCGTGAGATCATGACCTGAGCTAAAGTCGGACGCCCAACCGACTGAGCCACCCAGGCGCCCCTACATATTGCTAAATCTTATGTCCATACTGATCACCAGCGTGCAAATATGTCAGTTTTGTGTGAAGGGCAAACATTGTGCATGGTTCATAATTCTCAGGGCCCTTACCTCTAAAGTACACACATGCCTGGAGATATCAAGTAAAACAAGACTCCAGATGCTAAGTAAATGGCCCCTGTTCTTGTGACAGCTACTTACTGGGTAACAAAACAAATAAACATGAAATCTAGACAACATAGAAATCTTACGACCAAGAAAATACGTCGAAACCAAACACAGCACATTGCTCTAGGCTAGATCTCACAAACACACACAGCATCGATTTCACAATGATTTCAGAAGAGACTCGGAAAACCACTCCGCCTCACTCATAGGTTCAATTAGCTTTAGAGCCCCAATTCCAGCGGGGCGCTGACCCAGGTCACACCTATTTCACAGTGCTGCAGGGACTCCAAGGGCCACAGGCATGGTGGCGGCCAGACCAGGAGACCAGGGGCCACTCCAGTATTGCAGCAGAGTCAAGTTAACGGTGGTTGTTATGGAGACAGCTAGTGTTCTTCATGAATGAACAGCCGTTCCTTTGCTCTGCCCAAAGAAACACTGTTTGTGCCTGGGGACCCAGCTGGCTCCTTACAAAGGCACATGCCACCAAAGAGGGGGCTCGGAGGCAGAAGTGACCTAGCCTTCTTCGTACATGTTGATTGAGCTCTGCTATAGAGAACGCGACGCAAGCCTATTTTCTCCCCTCCCTACCTCTGGCCCAAACATGGCTTGATCGTGAAAAGTACCATGGACAACCACAACTGGCTTTTTGCCCTGTCGGTGACTGCACACACTGAGTTTTCCACAGCTTTCAAAGCCTTTCCTAAAGGGAGTGGTGGGAAAATTCCAGAAGACAAACACTCGGTAAGTGAACCCCAATACAGAGCGGTGTTCTCACAGACCGTAGAGCCCGGAGAGTTTTTCCGGAGATGCCACCTTCTTGCTAATGGACAGTCTGCTTACTCTGCAAAGCTGAAGCTGGCTAGATGCAAACTTCGCGCTGTGCGCTCTCTCTCTCTGTATCTGCTATGTGTGGAGCAGAACACTATTTCGCGATGCGGGATATGGCCTCGGAGACTGGAGTCCCTATCCTCAAGAAACTCAGAAATCTCTTGGGTCCACAAATGAACAATCAGATAAAGTGGAATAGAAGTGGATAAACCCAGCTGATACCGGGGCTACCAGGGGTAAGCCTGTGAGATCACCAACTTTAGAGCTGAGTAAATGGAGGACGAATCGTTTAAATGCATAGCTTTAAAGCACCAAGAACAGGGCTATGCAGCCATCAAGAAGAACAAGGCAGAGCCACATGTGCTAAGAGGGAATAATCCTGGGATCCACTGGACACTGACCAAAGTTAGGAGCATAACAGCATGTGTGATGTGTTGCCCGTCGGTGGAGACAGGCAGTGGCCAGGGGGAGGAAGAGAATGTGAACATGCAGAGAAAGAACCCAGAAGCATTCCCAAGAAACTGGTACCAGATTTCCCTTTAAGGACAGAAACTAGGAAATTAGGAGTTGGAGTGGGGGTGGGGCGGGACTTACTTTTCACTACATGTTGAATTTGTTACAGTGTGGGTGTATTAGCTTCTATGATCTTTTGAATTTAATTTAAAATAACTTCTAAGACACCTATACGTAGCATTCTTTAAAAAATTTTTGTTTAACGTTTGTTTTTGAGAGACAGAGATAGCACAAGCAGGGGAGGAGCAGAGAGAGAGGGGGACACAGAATCTGAAGCAGGCTCCAGGCTCTGAGCTGTCAGCACAGATGTGGGGCTCAAATCCACAAACTGGGAGATCATGACCTGAGCCGAAGTTGTACACTTAACCAAGTGAGCCACTGAGGCTCCCTGATAGTGTTCTTTAAAAAAAATTTTTTTTAATGTTTTTATTTATTTTTGAGAGAGAGATACAGAGCATGAGTGGGGGAGGGGCAGAGAGAGGGAGACACGGAATCCAAGGCAGGCTCCAGGCTTCCAGCACAGAGCCCAATGTGGGGCTCGAACCTGCCAACGTGAGATCATGACCTGAGCTGAAGTCAGACGCTTAACCGACAGAGCCACCCAGGCACCCCTCCACAATAGCATTCTTTATTTGGGGTAAAGAGAAGCAACATTGTGTGTGTGTGTGTGCGTGTGTGTGTGTGTGTATTGAATTCAATCCCAATCCAAATCTCAAGCATGCTTTTTTGTAGAAATGGACAAGCTGATTCCAAAATTCAAATGGAGGAGCGCCTGGGTGGCTCAGTCAGTTAAGCGTCCTACTTTGGCTCAGAGCATGATCTCATAGTTCGTGAGTTCGAGCCCCGCATCAGGCTCTGTGCTGACAGCTCGCAGCCTGGCGCCTGCTTCAGATTCTGTGTCTCCCTCTCTCTCTACCCCTCCCCCACGCACGTTCTGTCTCTTTCTCAAAAATAAACAAACATGAAAAAAAAATTAAAAATGAAATAAAACAAAATAAAATTCAAATGGAAATGCAAAGACCCAGAAGAGCCGAAACAAGTCTGGAAAAGAACAAAGTTGAAGACCTAACACTACTTGATTTCAAGAATTATTGTAAAGCTGTGCTGTTCAAAACACCATGGTATCGGCCAAAGAGTAGGCAAGAATTCAAGGAACGGGATAGAGGGCATGTACATAGCAAACTCTGGAAGGATATACAAGAAACTGATGGCAGTGACGATCTTCTTTCAGGCTGGGAGCTGGTTGGAGGCAGACCAGGAAGGGACACTTTTCACTGTGTCCGTATTTAACATGCGAATCATGTGAATGTATTAACTATTCAAACAGTGAAATTCAATAAGCATTTATGACACTCCTTAAAGTGCAGTTTATGCTAACTTTCCAGTTGGGAGAAGAATTATCAGGAAGTATTATACACTTTCCATTTGGCAAGCCAAAAAAAAAAAAAAAGAGAGAGAGAGAGAGAAATCAAATTGTCCATCAGAACAATTCAAGATAAGGTTTAGGTCCTGGGGCTCTTGGACTTTCCAAAGACAGTAAGTTCTGTCTGAGAAGATGAGGAGAGATCACATCTGAGAAAGGTGTTCAGCCTTTGCCAGTCCAGGGGGGGTTCATATCCAGTCCCAAAGTCAAGAAACTTTGTCAAGACAGAGGCTGGATTTCTGATTCTCTCCCCTGTAAGAGGTCACAGTCCACAAGATGTTTTTTTTTTTTTGTCTTCCTTTCTTTTTTTGAAGGTTTTTTTTGTTTTGTTTTCTTCTCCTTCTTCTTCTAAATAATCTGTATGCCCAGCATGGGCCTCGAACTCATGACCCCGGGATCGACTCTCATGTTCTGCTGTCTAAGCCAGGCAAGCACCCCTGTCTTCCTTTCTTTTTAAAAGCAGCTTTATTGAGGATAAGTCAGCTTTAGTGGCAGATAATAAATTGTAACATTTAAAGTGTATAATTTGATATTGGACATATGTATTGAGAATTGCAAAAAGTCTCAGCACTGAAGACTCCATCCAGCCCCCCAACACCACAAGACTCTACAACGGTGCCTAGTAGCCTAAGGTCTGGAATGACTGAGCCCCCGCCTGGGAAAGCTCAAGCTGACAAAAGAATTTACTGTTTGTTCCAGCCAAGACGGATAAGCCCCCAACCTCCCTTGCCTTAGAGCATTTGCTTTAGAAAACCTGCAATTGTAAATCCTTTATCCTGTCTCTCTAAGATATATACAGATTTTTGGGCACGTGGGTAGCTCAGTCCATTGAGTTTCTGACTTCAGTTCAGGTCATGATCTCACAGTTCCTGAGTTCGAGCCCCACATTGGGTTCACTGCGGTCAGCACAGAGCCCACTTCGGATCCTCTGTCTCTCTCTCTCTGCCCCTCCCCTGCTCAGGCTGTCTCTCAAAAAATAAATAAAACCATTTACAAAAAAGATATATACATGTTTCTACAACTCAGGAACATCTTTCTCAAGAATGTGGGAGCCTTTCCTTTGAAATGTGATCATCAGGAAGGATGTGGCCCCCCATTTCCCAGTCTCAGGAACGGTAGGAGCCTAACTTGGAGAAGCACCAGGTAGCAGACACAGATGGTCTTTTCTTTTAACTTTTTTTTTTCCTTAGGGGCAGACAAAGAGGGGGAGAGAATATCCCAAGCAGGCTACACCATGGGTGCGGAGCCTGACGCGGGGCTCAAATTCATGAACCACGAATCATGACCTGAGCCCAAATCAAGAGTCCGATGCTAAACCGACTGACCCACCCAGGCGCCCCTGCACACAGATGGTCTTAATCACATCCCTGAACATCCTTCAGTGGCCTTCCTTTAGCTCACCCCACTTATTAAAGGGCTTCCTGCCTTTTGCTTCTGGGGAGTTAAGCTTAGGTCATACTGAGTCTTTCCCCCACGGCAGTAGTACTGAATAACTTTTGTCCTATGGCCTGTAATTAGTGTGCTGCTTTGTTTCTCTTTGACCCTGTACACCAATGAGATGATCCTCCCGATCAAGGTAGAGAACATGCCCAACCCCTTCAGAAGTGCCCTTGGGCCCCAAGGTAGGGCCTCCCTCGTGACCCTCCCCACCTACTTCCCATCCTAGGTAACCACTGCTATGCTTTCTGTCCATGTAGATGTGTTTGCATTTTCTAAACTTTTATATATACACAATCATACAATATTTATTCTTTTCTCACCTGGCTTCCCCACTCAGAAGAATTATTTTGAAATTCACATATTGTTGGGTGTGTCAATAGTTCTTTCCTTTTTACCACTGAGTAATATTCTGTATATGCATATATTACATTTTTTGAACCCATTTACCCATTGACGGAGGAAGCTTCCTGACTTTGGGTATTACAAATGAAGCTGCTGTGGGGGCACCTGGGTGGCTTAGTCAGTTGGGCATCTGACTCATGATTTTGGCTTAGGTCATGATCCCAGGGTCGTGGGATCAAGCCCTGTGTGAGACTCCGCGACGAGCATGGAGCCTGCTTAAGATTCTCCCTTTCCCTCTGCCCCTCCCCTACTCATGCTTTCTCTCTCTCTCTCAAAACAAACAAAAACAAATGAAGTTGCTATGAACATATTTGTACAAGTCTTTATATGGATGAATATTTCCTTTTGGTTAAGTATTTAGAGTAGAGGACACCAAGTGTGTGACTCTTGGTCTGGGCGTCATGAGTTTGAGCCCCATGTTGGGTATAGTGATTACATATACAATAAATACACTTAAAAAAGTATCTAGAAATGGAATGGCTGGATCATATGGTAGTTGTACGTTTAACCTTTTGAGAAATTGCCAAATTCTTGGTTCTTGTAGTTTTGTTGTGTTATTAGTTTTGGGGCTTTTTTTGCAGGTTCCATCAGATTTTCTGATACAGTGATCTGATTGATGCTGATGTGTGCAAAAAAAAGATAGTCTTCTGACCTGTTACGCCTTTTATTTGTCTTGCCCAGTTGCACCCCTGGTACGGCGTTAAAAGTGGTGGGAGCAAGCACTCATGCCTTATTCCTGACCTGAGGGGGAGCGTATTCAGTGTTTCACCACGAAGTATGAAGTCGGACGTAGGGTTTTTGTAGATGCCCTTTATCAGACTGAAGAAGTCCCCTTGTGTTATTAGTTTGCGGAAAGTTCTTATCAGGAATAAATATTGGATTCTGTCAAACACTTTTCCTCCATGTAAGGAGATAGCATAGGATTGCGTTCTTGGTTTTGGCCTTTCAGTTAATACAGTGAATTACAATAAATGATTTCAAATGTTAAGCCATTCCACATTCCCGGGATAAACCCCCTTGGCCACGTTGTTTTATCTTTTTAATACATTGTTGCATTCAGTTTGCCAAAATTTTGTTCGAATTTTTGTATCCATGTTCATGAAGGATATTGGGGTGTAGTGTCCTTTTCTTGTGATATCTTTGATTAGTGTCAGTATGAGGATGATGCTGGCCTTGTAAAATGAGTTGGGAACTCTTTTTCTTCTCCCTCTTCAATGTGTTGGGAAGAGTTTGTGTAGAATTGTTACTATTTCTTCTTTAAATGCTTTTAAAAATTCACCGGTAGAGCCCCTGGGGCTTTGTCTCTGTGTCTTCAGGCTACCAGAACAAAACAATATAGACTGGGTGTCGCTTGTAAATACCAGAAATTTATTGCTCACAGTTTTGGAGGCTGTTAGTCTGAGATCAAGGAGCTTCCGGGGTCGAGTTCTGGTGAAAGCACTCTTCTGGGTTGCAGACTGCTGACTTCTCATTTTATCGTGACACAGTGGAAGGGACAAAGGAGCCCTCTTGGGCCACTTTTGTAAGGACACAAATCCCATCCATAAGGACTCCACCCTCCCAAATGTCCCAGCTTCTAATACCACCACCTTGGGGGGTAGGTTTCGATATAGAAATTTTGGGGTGACACATTCAGGCCCTAGCAGCTTGAAGTTTTCTTTATGGGATTTTTTTTTTTAATTTTTTTTTTCAACGTTTATTTGTTTTTGAGCCAGAGAGAGACAGAGCATGAACAGGGGAGGGGCAGAGAGAGAGGGAGACACAGAATCTGAAACAGGCTGCAGGCTCTGAGCAGTCAGCACAGAGCCCGACGCAGGGCTTGAACTCACGGGCCGTGAGATCATGACCTGAGCTGAAGTCGGACGCTCAACCGACCAAGCCACCCAGGCGCCCCTATGGGATTTTTTTTTTTAATGTTCCTTTATTTTGAGAGAGAGAGGGCAGGGGAGGGGCAGAGAGAGGGGGAGAGAGAGAATCCCAAGCAGGCTCCGCACTACCAGCACAGAGCCTGATGCAGAGCTTGAACCCACAAACTGTGAGATCATGACCTGAGTCAAAATCAGGAGTCAGACGCTGAACCACCTGAGCCACCCAGGAGCCCTTATGGAATGGTTTTTAATTACAAATTCAATTTCTTTAATAAATATGGGGCTATTCTGACTATGTATGTTTTTCTTTGGTGAGCAAAGGTAGTTTATGTCTCTGAAGGGATTTGTCCATTTCATCTAAGGTGTTGAATTTATTGGCATGAAGTTGTTTGTAAAATTCTCTTACCTCGTTAATATCTACAGCCATTATTTATTCTTTCATTCCCATTTCACTTATTGTTTGGTTGGGTTGTTTAAAAGTGTCTTATTTAGTCTCCAAAACTGCTTCCTGTTTCCCTGTCTTGGCTTACAGCAGAATCTGGGGCAAGGTTGCCCACTGGAGGCAGAGTCTTACAAGAGCTGAGAAGCTCAGTTTGGTGCTTAACCCCAGTCATTATACCAAGACACAAGGATTTGAAATTGATAGGCATAGCTGATGTGCCCCCCACCCTTTCTTAAGTGCTTATTTATTTTTGAGAGAGAGGCAGAGCGTGAACGGGGGAGGGCCAGAGAGAGGGAGGTGCAGAACCTTGTGTCGAACTCACGAACTCTGAGATCATGGCCTAAGCCAAAATTGACCGTTTAACTGACCCTGCCACCCAGCCACCCCATAATGTGCCCCTTCAAGACAGGTGCCAGTGCTCAGGTCAGTGACACAGGGGGGCGGAGGGGGAGGGGCAGTCCCCAAACAACTACCTCAAATTAACAGCTGAAAAAAAACAGCAGGCTTGTTGTGCAAACACAGGTCAAGACAAATGCTCAGTTGGGGATATCTGAATAAGGACAGTACAGATGATATTAGGAAAATTATTATTAATTTTGTTAGGTATCTGAATAATGGCTATGCAGAACAATGTGGGTTTTTTCCCCCCATATGAATATTAAGGTATTTGGAGTGAATTTGGAACTGTAATGTATTTTATTTTATTTCATTTCATTTCATTTCATTTCATTTCATTTCATTTCATTTCATTTTATTTTATTTCATTTTAAGTAGGCTCCATGCCCTACATGGGGCTTGAACTCACAACCCTTAGATCAAGAGTTGCATGCTCTCCCGACTGAGCCAGCCAAGTGCCCCTGCAATTTATTTTGAAATACTTAAGCAAAAGAAAAAGGGTTCTATCTCCTTCTCTCTTATCGAAACTAAGTTATGGTCTGCATCAACAGAGCCCATGACTCAGCACCACTGAAGCTTTGCAGCTGGATGGAGGACGGAGGAAAGAAAGCCCACACCCCTTCCTGGTAGGGACATGTTGCAGTGAAACCGCTTAAATACATAAAGTGAACAGAAATCAAAATGGCTGTGCTGATGCTTCAGAGAAGCTCGATTTTCAGGGAACCTTTATCCTTTCTTTTGCAAACCTCCTCTCCTCCCTTCTTAGCCTTTTGTATCCAGAATCCGGAACTCAGTACCACCCTGAAAATAGGAGGAAAGAGGCCAGCAGCATACATAATTCCTGTCGAAACCAGCTAGATCCTGTATTTCCCTACGAATCCCCACCTCCCAGCCCCTTCCTCCAAGAGGGCTCGAGGTGTTTTGAAGACCACAGCCTGCTGAACCTACTTTGCCCAGAAAAGCAATTAAAGCTACTGTTCCTCTGTATCCCAAACTCAGTCTTCGAGCTGTATTTTGGCTCCAAAGCACGGAGGTTTTCAACACCACCAGGAATTACATACAGCACTTCCTCCAATCCGCTGGCCAGAACTTAGCCACAGGGACAGACTTTCCTGCCAGAGCAGGTGGGGAAATGGAGAATAGAGTCAAGGTGGTCCCATGCCCCATGGAAACTCGAGGTTCCTACTACTGCAAAGAAGAGAACAGATAACAGGGGACAGTGACTAGTGTCTGCCCCCTGTAAAAGTAACTACCAGAGCCAGTTCTCAAAAGCATGTGCTGCTGTGGGGTTGAAGAGTTGATTCCAACAGGATACTGGAATCCAGCTGGGAATTCCAGGGAAAACAAGCCCTTATTTCCCACGGTTAGGTGTGAACAGAACATGTGCCCTTTTTATTCGGAACTCTTCAGACCTATAACACAGCACTTCTCAAACTTTAATGTGCAGATTAATCACCAGGGCATCCTGTTGAAATGCATATTCTGATTCCGTGGTCAGGGGTAGACCCCAGGATTACGCATTTCTTTTTTCTTTTTCTTTTGTTAATGTTTATGTAGTTTTGAGTGAGAGAGAGAAAGAGAGAGAGAGAGAGAGAGAGCGCGCGAGCATGAGTGGGAAAAGGGCAGAGACAGAGAGGGAGACACAGAATCCAAAGCAGGCTCCAGGCTCTGAGCTGTCAGCACAGAGCTCGACGCAGGACTTGAACCTGTGAGATCATGACCTGAGCCAAAGTCGGACACTTAACCGAGTGAGCCACCCAGGCGCCCCAAGGATTATGCATTTCTAACAAGCTCCTGAGTGAGACCACGGCGGCTGGTCTGAGGATCATGCTTTGAGTACAGCACTCTGTAATAGGTTGAATTGTGTCCACCAAAAAGATGTGTTCAAGTCCCAAACCCTAGTTCCTGTAAATACAACCTTATTAGGAAATGGGATATAATTAAGACATAAATTACGATGAGGTCTATCCTGGATTAGTGTGACCCCTAAATGCAACCACGGTGTCCTTATAAGAAGGAGAGGACACCCGGATTCGCACAGAGAAGGAGGCAGAGGTTGAGGTGGTGTACTTATAAGCCAAGGAATGCCAAGATTGCCAGCATTAACCAGAAGCTGAAAGAGGCCAGGAAGGACCCTCCCCTGGAGCCTTCAGAGGGATCATGGCCCCGCCCGCATCTTGAATTCAGACCTCTAGCCTCCAGAACCATGAGAGAATACGTTTATGTTTTCTTAAGCTACCCAGTTTGTGCTAATTTGTTATGGCACCCCTCAGAACCTAATACCCACCCTTGATTTGGTATGTGGATGAGCTGGAAGATTCTCTCTGGGTTCTGCATTATCAATGTTGTGCCACATTTCATTCATTTCCTTTATTCCCAAGGCAGCATTCTCAAAGTGTAGAGCAATGACTTAGGATCTTCACTTAAAATCCAGATTTATGGGCACCACTCTACCCATGGCATCAATATTCCTTTTTTTTTTGTTTAATTAGAGAGAGAGAGAGAAAGAGGGGGAGGGAGGAAGAGGGAAGGGGAGAGAGAGGAGGGAGAGGGAGAGAGAGAGAGAGACAGAGAGAGAGAATCTTAAGCAGCCTCTACGTCCAGCATGGAGCTCGATGCAGGGCTCGATCTCCCAACCCTGGGATCTGACCTGAGCCGAAATCAAGAGTCAGATGCTCAGCTCTCTGAGCCACTCAGGCGCCCCTACTCACGGACTCAATATTCTTCAACACTGGGCCCCACACTCACTTGATCAAGGTGACAGGCTCTGTAGCACTTTCCTTCATGTTCTACGGCGTACTCAGGCTCCCTGTGAGCCATGGATTCAAGGCCAAGATGCCTGAAAGCTGCCTTTCCACCTCAGGTCTGCCCTAAAATCCCACTGTCAAGACCTCAGTCCTTCAGCAAAAGGGATCAAGGATTGAAATGCAGGTGACCTGGGGCGTTTGGCTGGCTTAGCTGGTAGAGCATCGTGAGTCTTCATCTCAGGGTCGTGAGTTGGAGCCCCACGCATTGGGTATAGAGATTACTGTAAAAAAAAAAAAAAAAAAGCTGATGCCACTACATTTGAGCCAGATGCTTTCAATCTCTTCCCAGAGAGCACATCACCCCCTTTATCTTAGATCACTTAATGCACATACAACTCAATGGGTCTCTGTCCTAAGAGATAGACAGCAGTATTTCACTTGGACACTGGTCAGTGTTGGCACCCAGGTGGTGAGACTGTCCAGGGAGCCATTATCAGTCATTTAGACTGTAGTCTGAAAAGGGCAGCTGACATGCTGCTCACTGGCCGTGGGTACTTTAGCCATCTGAACCTGTTTCCTCTTCTGTAAAACGGGGACAGTAATACCTGCCCGTCCTACCGGGCAGGGGCTATTGTGTCTGCCACAGAGCTACAGGGAGTAGAAGCTAGTCCTTAAGAAGGACGCAGGCAGGGAGGGTAGAATAGGAGCTCGCGGGTAGTCCTGGGTGAGGAGAAAACAGCCTGCTTCCCTGCAGAGAGCTCGCACTGTGGTGGCGTTTTGGAAACTGTGATTAATTAACTGTGGCTGACTTGGTTGGCTATTCTTTTTAATCAATTGCCCGGGGGTGACTCTTTAATGCTATGTAAAATTACTTTAAGAATTCAGAATAATCAGCCTCTATAGATCTCCCCCCCCCCCCAGCCAGATTTAAAAGTGCAATTTTCCTTTCCGATCTTTCTTCCTTCCCGCCCAGCCTCCACTGCGTTTTGAGGGAGCTTGAGACCAATGTGGCAAATGCCTTACAGGCCCCTGGGAAGCTTAAGTGTAAATAAGTCTTTAAGAAGACGACACAGCGGCGCCTGGGTGGCTTAGTCCAGTTAAGTGTCCAACTCTTGGTGCCAGCTCAGGTCATGATCTCACGGTTCGTGAGCTCAAGCCCCGTGTGGGGCTCTGTGCTGACAGCGCTGAACCTGCTTGGGATTCTCTCTCCTCTCTCTGCCCCTCCGCCCTCATGTGTGCGCTCACTCGGGGTCTCTCTCTCTCTCTCTCTCTCTCAAAAAATAAAAAATAATAAAAATAATTTTTCCCGAGCAGGGCAAAAATTCGGAACTGTAGTGGCCTTTCTGGGTGGGCAAGGATTAAATTGGAAAGGACGCATTAGAGATGCCGTGACAATAATATGCTGTATCTTGATAGGGTTTGTAGTTATGCAGGTAAATGCATTTATCAAAACCCAACCAGTGTCCAAATGTCCATGCATTTCATTGTATCTAGATGTTTTTTTAATGACCAGCATTTAAAAAAAAATGTTTATTTAGAGAGAGAGAGAGAGGGGAGAGTGTGAGTAGGGGAGGGGCAGAGAGAGAGGGAGACAGAAGATCCAAAGCAGGCTCTGCACTGACAGCATAGAGCCTAAAGCGGAGCTTGAACTCATGAACCGTGAGATCATGACCTGAGCCAAAGCTGGATGCTTAATCGACGGAGCATCTGTTGATTATCTATTAAATAGATAATATTTAATATCTAAATATTAAGCGCAATTGGGGCACGCAGCTGGTTCAGTTGGAAGAGCGTGCAACTCTTGATCTTGGGGTTGTGAGTTAGAGCCCCACAGTGGGGGAAGAGATGACTTAAACATAAAATCATTAATTAATTAATTAATTTAGTACAGCTAAGAAATTGACCGACCAAAAGGTGTCTTTTCTCCTTCACAGCCCGACACAGGGCTCGATCGCACAAACTGTGAGATTCATGGCCTAAGCCGAGATCACGAGTCAGATGCTCAACTGACTGAACCACCCTGGTGCCCTTGTATCATTGTTTATTCAGAACAGTTTCAGGTTTACAGCAAAACTGAGGGGAAGGTACAGGGATTTCCCATCATTTTTCCCCCTTCCCCACACATGCATAGCCTCTCCCATTAATATCCCTCATCAGTGTGATACATTTGTTACAACTGATGAACCTATACTGATACATCACTAAAAAATTCCATAGTTTACCTTAGGGTTCACTCTAGCTGTTATATATGCTACAGGTTTGAAAAAAAATGTATAATGACATGTATCTATCATTACAGAGTATTTTCATGGCCCTGGAAAAACTCTGTGACCCGCCCATTCATCCTGCTCCCACCCCAACCCCTGGTAACCACTGGTCTTTTTAACCACTTTCTCCACAGTCCTGCCTTTTCCAGAATGTCATATTGTTGGGACTCATACAGTATGTGGCCTTTTCAAATTGGTGTCTTTCACTTAGTAATACATATTTAAAGTTCCTCCACATCTTTTCATGAATTGGTAGCTCATTACTTCAAAAAAATTTTTTTTAATGTTTATTTGAGAGAGACAGAACCCAAGCAGGGGAGGGGCTGAGGGAGAGAGAGACAGAGCATGAGTTGGGGAGGGGCAGAGAGAGAGGGAGACACAGAACCTGAAGCAGGCTCCAGACTCTGAGCTGTCAGCACAGAGCCCAATGTGGGGCTCGAACCCATGAACCGGGAAATCATGCCCTGAGCTGAAGTTGGATGCTTAACCGACTGAGCCATCGAAGTGCCCTGATAGCTCATTACTTTTTAGTCCTGAATAGTATCTCGTTGTCTGGATGGACCACAGTTTACTTATCCGTTCATCTACTGAAGGACATCTCGGTTATTTCCAAGTTTTGGCAGTTATGAAGATAGTCTCTGTAAACATCCGTGTGCAAGTTTTTGTGTGAGCGAAAGTTTCCACTGTCTTTAAGTGAAAACCAAGAAACACAATTGCTGGGTCATTTGGGAAGGGCATGTTTTATCAGAAACTGCCCAGCCGTCTTCCAAAGTTTCTGTGCCAGCATTTCCCACTGGCGATGAATGCGAGTTCTTATTGCTTCGCATGCTTGCCAGCATTTGGTCTTACCAGTGTGGTGAATAATTTTTCTTTCACCCTAGTCCTGAGAATCTTCGACAATTCAAAAGTGCATCTTTAGCAACCCCCTCTCCATGTTTCTCTCTTCTCCCTTCTTCGTTATAATATGTGCCTCCTTCTGTCCCCTTTCCAGCTACTGCTATGTGAACTGTGCTCTATTCTGGTACAGGAGAAGAAAAAATATATATATATATATATTTTTTTTTTTTTAAATTATCAAATGTTTTAGTGCCTTGATATATACATATATATTTCTATCTCTGGAGGGTCTGCTTAAAAATGCACATATGTGTTAGGGAGAAGACCATGTAAGCAAACAAGGAGATAAAGTTCCCCTGGTACCTATCAGGCATCTGGAACAGTTAGGCTTTTTTTGTGGGGACCATTGGGGTTAGGACAAGCTATAGCCAAGCCTCCCGAATGTCCCCCTCTGCCACCCTGCCCCTCCCCTGGGTTAGGCTGGCTTGGCTGCTGTATTTTTTTCTTCCACCATTAATTCAACTTCTCACGTCTCACTTCTCTGATTCTTTCCAGATTTCAAACTGTGGTCCTGATTTATCTTTTCTTTTATGAAGGTTGCTCTTCCCCGACAGGCTTGAAAAGCTTCCCTGGCTCATTACCATAGCAATAGGGGCACGCTGCAGAAATCAGCGCCAAAGAAGGGGGGTGGTGAGCTTTCGCTTCCACACACAACACCAGATCTGGGGCCACAGCCCCTCCAGGCCCACCGAAGAAGCCACTCTGTGTTTCTGAGCTCAGAGACATTAACAGTGGGCGAATATTATCTCCTGGACAAATTACTGCACGCCTCCAGACCTCCACCCTCTCTTGTTATCATAGGAGTTTTTCTCCAACCTAACGCAGAGGAAAATCTCCAGACGGTTCTGACCAATCCCACCCAACACAGGCGTGATCCGGTGTATAGGTCAGGGCCTCCTGTTCCACGGTGGACCTACCCCCAGAAGGGCCTAGGTCCACCTCATATCTAGGAAAGAGGCAGAAATGGGTTGTTTGGGACTGAGCACAACTGGGTAGCTGACACAGGCACAGGTCTCCTAGGCAGTGCATGGGGGCTTCTGGCTGCAGAGGAAGGCGACCCTTACCAGTGTCTGAGTGAACAGAGACAGGTCTATGGCCTAGGCAAATATAGCACCCACTCAGATGGAGAGCAGAGGGGCTGTAGGCCTGGAAGAGCCCCCACAGAGGCCTCCTGGGTGCCAAGAGGGGGCTGAAGGCCTCTGGAGGTGAAACCTACCCTCCATTTCTCCCTAGCACTGGGGCTTTGGAAATTCAAACAACAATTAAACCTTTTTTGTCTTTCTGTTGTTCCTGTGCTAGTCACAGAGGGCCTAGATCAGGAGTCTCTGGACACCTTCTCAGAACAAAAACTTTAAATGCATAAAAATAAAATGGGGGCACCTGGGTAGCTCAGTTGGTTCAGATCAGGTCATGAGTTCGAGCCCTGCATTGGGCTCTGTGCTTTCAGTGCAGAGCCTGCTTGGGATTTCTCTCTCTCTCTCTGTGCCCCTCCTAGACTTGTTCTCTCTCTCTCTCAAAAAAAAAAAAAAAAAAATAATAATAATAATAATAATACTGATAAATAAATACATAAAACATAAAAAAACAATAAAGAAACCAATCATATTGAAACATGGTTGTCAATATATTAAAAAACAAATGTGTAATATATGTGCTTGCTTAATATATTAATAAGATCAAGTACCTTGATTTCAAAGTGTTGACTTGCATACATGTTATTTGATACAAATATGTGTTATGAAAACATCTGTGTTCTTATTGGTTACAAAGTCATAGGTACTGTGAATACGAAGAATGTTTTTAAGATTTCTCAATTTCAATGTCTAGAATATTCATAGTGAAACCCACATGATAAAAATAACTCTTTGAGGTCATCAATAATTTTTAAATGTGTTTACTTAAAAATTTTCAGTCCTAAAACCCAAAATTTGAGAACCTCTGGCTTTGCTGATCAAAGATGAGAGATGGCAGATGATGAAGGAGCATAAGGCAGGCTGAGGGCAAAGTACAGACTCACCTCCCCCCCCCCCCACCAGGTGGGATGTGTGGAACATTGCTCAGGCACTCCTGGCTGCCCAAGGACAAAGGAAAGGAAACAAATGGTTGACTGATAGAGATCACAGTCATGCAGGACAGGAGTCTCCTTCAGTTTACAGAGAACTTAGTAAACTGCAAGAAAAAGGCAATCTTATCCATAGTCTAATCTCCAGAAACCTATAGCCTCCATTTCCTGGAACCCTAATGTCACCCTCATCAAGACGTAAGGGGGTTTAAGTACTTGTCATGGCAATGTGGGAAACAAAGGCAAATGAAACATTAAATTCCCCTTACTGCCTAGAGTCCATTGACAAGTCCTTGAAACGGGCAGAGTGACCTTCCTCTAGGAGCTCAGCTGCCTCAATCATGACACTTTGCTAGGGGCAAAAGGGAATCTTAGCTTGACATTATCCCAACCTCTAAGATCCTCTGAGTCTAGTTTAACATATAAAAATTGCTTTGGAAACTTTGTTTATCTCTACCAGCCTCCCAACCCCCCAACCCAAGATATATGTTGGTAATCATATTCCAGGCTTATGGCCCCCTGATACACATCTAAAGGGCCACATGACTGAGGTTTTACTAAACAGTAATAAATGACATTTTCCTAACAATAGCTAGACCCTCAAGGTCTTGGAAAGCTTGCTTCCAACATTCCTTACAGACTTATGCTGTCCCTAACCACCTCCCAACCTAAAGGTATATAATTAGTCACTCTTCACAACCCCAGTGCAGCTCTTTCTGCCCTCAGGTCTTGTCTCCGTACTTTAATAAAATCACCTTTTTTTTTTTTTTTTTTTTGCACCAAAGACATCTTCAAAGAATTCTTTCTTGGCCACCATCTAAACCCCCACCATCACCCCAAAGCACCATCAGCAGGGTAGGCAAGAGGCAGAAAGAAGTGCTGGAAATAATTTTTAAAAAGATATGTTAGATAAGAATAAAAAACATTTAAAAAGAGGATGTTGGACCCAATGATACCTAAGGTCCCAACGTTAGGATTCTGTGACATGGGGAACAAAACTCTCCTCAAGCCTCAAGTCTAGGCCACTTTGTTGGAAGATGCAACAGATTACCAGACGGACTAGCTTCCTACTGAGCAGCCTAGTGAGTCCAAGGCTTAATTCTTCTCTCCACCAGACACTCGTAGAGAGAGCAGAGGAAAAGGAGGAAATCCAGAAGAGATTGAAATAGACATTAAGACATTAACTGGTGGGTTCCGGGCCTTCCTTCCCACTCCATGCCATTCCTGATGGGGGCTCGAACTCACAACCCAAGATCAAGAGTCGCATGCTCTATTGACTGAGCCAGCCAGGCGTCCTCAGAAGGGATTCATTCTACACAAGAGAGCAGCTGTGCTCTCCTTACATATCCAAGTTACCACCATCCTGCCCTGTGACAGGGGTCTGGATGTCAGAGCAGATGGAGGAAACGGTGAGTTAAGGCTTCAAGTCTCCGGAAGTCCAGGGTCAATGTGATGTGATCATCAGTCAATGCCTTGGGGCATATCTGGGCTTCTGACAGCAGAGACTGAGCCTCTGGGAGGCTGGGGTTGGGGGACAGAGAGAAAACTGAGGGTAGAGGAGCCCCAAAGTAGACACAGAAGTTGTGTTCCTCACAATTCTGTGTAGGATGACCACAGAAGACGGGAGTGTATACCATTTAGATTTGTGGATACTTTGTCTTTCCTCATTTCCAGTCCTGGCCCCTTGGCACACATAATACGTCCCCCCCTTTTTATTCACATCGTGTGCTTTTCTTCTGGAAGTATTGTGCGACAGACTAGTGCCACCAAGGTCGAGGGCTGAAGAAGATGCCGTCGTTGAGGAGGAGCTGCTGTCTTTCGCAACATCCTCTCTGCCTGAAACCTCCATCCCTCCCCCTGGGCCCTGAGTCACTGTGTCCTTGATGCCTCTCCTGATGGAGTTCCAGTTGCTGGCCTCAGAATGGTACTGGACTGGTCAATGCTAAAGTATCAATGCCCTGCTGGCTTTTGGTTATCCATTACTGCATCACAAACCACCCCAAATGTAGTGGCTTAAGACAACAAACATTTTATGGTTATCACTAAGGGTTGGCATGCTGACTGGGCTCAGCTGGCCACTTCTGCAGCCACATTCAGATGGAAAACTTGGGATGGGCACAGATTACCATGGGGGAATCATATGGGGCTTTCTTCCTACACACGTCTGGCAGTTGATGGCAGATGTCAGCTGAGACCCTGGCTGGGGCTGGTGGGCAGAATACCCACGTGTCACTTCTCCATGTGGCCTGGGCTCCCCCTGCCCCAAGCATGGTGGCTGGGTTCCAACAGTGAACATCCCAGAGACAGCCAGCTGGAAGCTGTGTCACCTTTTGTGACCTAGCCTCAGCATGCATTCTGTTGTATTCGTTCTGTTGGAGCAGTCAGAAGCCCCCACTTAGATTTCTGGGGAGGAGACACAGTGCCCAGCCTCCACAGATGAGCATTGAAGAATTTGGGGGCTAGAGCAAGCCAATGCTTTCCTCTTCCCCTGAGTCAAGGCTGGACCACTGAAACCCAGCTTGACCAAATACTAGGGCGTCACCTGGCACTGATGCAGGTAATTGGCCCTCCTAGGAATGGCAAAGACTGCCAGCTGTCACCAAAGATCTCTTCTTCTTCCTTTCTTTTTTGGAAACAGTACCCATGGTTTCTAGCTGGGCAGATGGCAACCCAGAGTAGGAAGCTCTGTTTCCCAGATACCTTGCAGCTGGGTGTGGGCACGTGCCTAAGATCTAGCGAAGGAATGTAATTAGAAATGTCACATGCAACTTCTAAGAGGTCTCCTTAAATGGAGGGAGCAAGCCCTTCTTTTTCCCCTGTCATCTGGGTGGAACGTGGAAGTGACAGCTTCAGCTGCAATTCCCATCTTGGACCCTGTGAATGAGGGTCACATCTGGGTGCAGGGAGCCTGAATCTCTGCCAAGACAGCCAAGACCGTCAGCTCAAAGACTTATCCTGTGAGAGATGAAACCTTTGTGAGCTTAAGCCACTATCATTTAGGCTTCTTGTCACCGGCAGCTGAGCCTCATCCTAAACTGATGTAAAAAGCAAGGCTCCCTTTCTCAGTTTGAATTTCATGTTCCATAAAGTGGAAGCCCACAGGGAAAAAAGCTCCAACTTCCCAGGTCCTTCCACCTGGCAAGTGTCCTTGTACTGCCCCCTGGGTCATTAGATTCTCTGTTGAGACCAGTGTTTGTCAATTGCAGAGAGAGATAGGGAGCCACTGTTGGCATTGGTGGGGGAGCATTTTTTCTTGTGCAGGATACTTACCTAAAGGTCAATAGTAGACCCCTCCCCCACCCCGTGAGTCATCGTGAAAAAACAGAAGTCTCTTATAGACCACAATATTGTATTACAGTCTTCGGACTTGCCAAGAGACTGGAACTTAATTATTCCAACCACTAAAAAAAGAAAAGATAATTTATGTGGCCTGACAGAGGTGCTGATTATCGCTACAATGGCAATCATAGAAGTGTAATCGAACTCACATGTTGTACACCTTAAAACTACACAATGTTATATCTCAAATATGTTTCAGTTTAAAAATCTTTTCCCATGACTAATACCTGGCATGACCCATCCAGTAACCATAAGGGTGTAACCTCACTCTGGGTAGACACAGTGGAACGACCCATCCAGTAACCATAAGGGTGTGACCTCTGGGTTACTCTGAGTGGACACAGTGGTTCTTCAGTCAGGTTGTTGGAAGATCTTGCTAGGTGCGGGAAACTTGCCAGACTGGGTAAGACAGTAAGTCAGTGGGCACATAAATCAAACTAGGAGAGGGAGCCAGGTACGTGTGCTCTATCCCACAGCACTTTAAGTACATACTTGTAATGAAAAAAGAATACACATCAAAACAAAGCATGGAAACCACTGAAATACAATAGACCTTTCAAACTGTACTTTCAAGAAATAGCCTCTTTTTTTTTTTTTTCAAACATCACTGGAAAGTCAGCTCTAATAGGAAAGCCATGAGCCAGGGAACTTAAGTTTGTACATTTTCAAGTATTCTTAATATTGCTGCAAAGTGAAACTGTGAATCTGCCATTCTGTATTCCTAATTCTCAAGGTCAAAGAACCAACCCGCTTCAGAAGTCTTTTCTGAAGAGGCTGAGGGAACGTATTTTGAGAACAAAAGAGACGTAAAGCAGGAGATCCACCTTTTCTAGAACAACTTCATTTTGGCACAAAACACAGGACTTATCCTGGGCTATGGCATCACCTTGTATATGCAAAACATCACGTCTTCAGGTTGGTCCCCAGATTTCAGGATACCCTCAGCTTGGCCTTTTCTTCTCTGCTCAAGGAAGCTGATAGGCATTGCACCGCCCACTCCCCTGCCTCCAGCTGGGTCCTTCATAATCCTTTGCTTCTGGACCATTCCGTAACACGTATGTCACACAGCCAGAAGCAACTGTGAACACAGCTCTGTAAGGGCATCAGTTTTAAAGGAAATTGTAGGTTTCACAACATACAAAAGCACCTTTTTACTGCTTTGGTCAGTGGCAGGAGACCTTTAAAAACTGAGTCTTTCTTTCTCAACTTCAAAACACATTAAGGTTCAAAACACCATGAGTGTATAATTACACTGTTTTACAACCCCGGTTAATACAGGACACCGAAGACAGTTATCTGTGTGTGTGTTTTTAAGTTTATTTATTTTGAGAGAGAGAGAGAGAGAGAGCCAGAGCGCGCGCATAGGGGAGGGGCAGAGAGAAAGGGAGAGAGAACCCTCGATTTTCCTGAGAATATCGAACTGTCAGTGCAGAGCCCAATGAGGCTCCAACTCACAAACCATGAGATCATGACCTGAGCTGAAATAAAGAGTTGGACGCTTAACTGACTGAGCCACCCAGGTGCCCCAAAGATAGTTATATGAATGTCTAAAATTAGAAGAAGCATCTACTTTAGAAAGATTATTCTTACCTTTTGTGCTATAACAACCTGGCTTTCCAAAAGTTTCCGATGATCAATAAAAAAACTTCTGACACAGGATTGCCTTAGCAAAAGCCAAAAACTAAACATCCAGATTGCCCAGGTAACTTTGAATTTCAGATAAGTAACAAATAATGTTTTTTGGGTTTCTTTTAGTATCTGACCCATGCAATATTTGGAACATACTTATGCTAACTTGTTGAAGCTCACATGTAACTCAGAACCCTACACCAGTAACAAAAGGCCTTTAAGTCAGAATTCTTTGGCCCTGCTTGTGACAGAAACCCAGTGCTAACTGGCTTAAGTCAAATGGGAAATTAATTGGCTGATATAACCGAAAATCCAGGATAGCCCTGGTTTCAGATACAGCTGGATCCAGAAGATCAAAAGACATCAACACTAGGTGTCTATCTGTCTTTCTCAGAATATCAGACTAATGTCTCCACACTGTGACACTCGGCTCTAGGGTTATATTCTCCCAGGATGGGCTGCCTTAGTAGAAAACAGAGCTTCTCTTTCCCAGTGGGTGCGGTGAGTGCCAAATGGAGTCTCGCTGAGGTAGCTGGGTCACATGCCTATCTGTGAACCCGCGGACTCCAGGATTGTGTTAGTTTTCCTGTGGTTGCCGTAACAAATCATCCAAACTGGGTAGCTTAAAACAGCACAAGTTTTATTGTCTCATGGCAGTGGGGATAGGGCTGGGCTCTGTCCAAAGCCGCTAGGAGACCAACTGTTTCTTGCCCCTTCCAGCTTCTGGTGACTCCAGGCCTTCCTTGGCTTGTCGGTGCATCACTCCAGTGGTTCAGTGGTCACACTGCCTTGTGATCACATGGCCTCTTCCCCTCTCTGTCTAAGACCCTCTCTGCCCTTCTCTCCTATGGACATTTATGCTTGTTTCCAATCCACCTGGATAATCCAGGACAAGTCCCTCAAGATCTTTAGTTTAATCACATCTTTTGCCCTGTAAAGGCCATGTTCACAGGTTCGGGGATTAGGCCATGGAAATAGCTTTGGGGGGGGGGGATGGTCACCATTTGGATTGCTATAGACATTTAGGACTAAAAGTCAGTGAGGAGGGATGAAAAAAATGGTGATGCTGGTAACTGGAGACAGGGAAAATGAATGCTGGAAAGCAAACTTGGCAAGATGTATGTGATAAGGACTTTCTATTCTATTCCATTCCATTGATCTCAGGTATTTAATATTTAGAGTGTCTCCACTGTGCTGGGCTCTGTATGTGTGTATATAATAGAATATTCTTTATCCATAAAAAAAACCCAGGAAATCCTGGGGTACCTGGGTGGCTCAGTCAGATAAGCTTCTGACTCTGGATTTCCACTCAGGTCATGATCTCATGGTTCATGGATCAAGTCCCATGTTGGGCTCTGTGCTGACAATGGGGTTCTTGGGATTTTCTCTCTTTCTCTCTCTCTCTGCCCCTCCCCTGCTCTCTGTCTCTCTCAAAATAAAAATAAAAATAAACTTAAAAAGAAAAAGACAGGAAATCCTCCCATTAATGACAACATGGTGTGCCTTGAGGGCATTATGCTCAAAGACAAATATTGTATGATTTCGCTATATGTAGAATCTTAAAAAAACAACCAACCAGGGGGGCCTGGGTGGCTCAGCCGGTTGAGCGGCCGACTTCAGCTCAGGTCATGATCTCGAGGTTCGTGGGTTCGAGCCCCGCGTCAGGCTCTGTGCTGAAAGCTCGGAGCCTGGAGCCTGTTTCAGCTTCTGTGTCTCCCTCTCTCTCTGCCCCTCCCCCGTTCATGCTCTGTCTCTCTCTGTCTCAAAAATAAATAAACATTAAAAAAAATTAACAACAACAACAACAACAAAAAACCCAACCAACCCAACCACCAAACAAAAACCTCATAGAAAAAGAGATCAGACTTGTCACCAGAGGTGGTGGGGCCAGGAGTGGGGAATTAGAGGAAGGTGGCCACAAGGTACAAACTTCCAGTTATAAAATAATTGAGTACCAGGGACGTGATATACAACGTGACAGCCAGAGCTAACGCTGCTGTATGATGTATGGGAAAGCGGTTAAGAAAGTGACTCGTAAGAATTCTCATCACAAGGAGAAATTTTTTCTTCCTTTTTAACAATTGCACCTATATGAGAAGATGGACGTTAGCTGAACCTCCTGTGGTAGTCCTTTCACAATATATAAATCAAACGATCATGCCATATGCCTTAAACTTCAATGGTCAGATATGTCAATCATTTCTCAATAAAACTGTAAAAAAGTCACTAATTACTTGCTGATAAATGAAGGGCACAATGGAACCCTACCGAGAGGCAAATGAGATGAAGGTGTGGCCCACCAGCCTAAGAAGGCAAAATATAACGAGGGGAGCCAGAAGGAACAATTAAGGGAATTTATTCTACCTGTCTCCAAACCCTGATTGTGGTCACTTACGGTCACTGGAAGATTAGAAAGAAGTGACACAAGTCTTGGGAAAAGCCAGGGTTGATGTCCAACACACCCTCGGCTCTTGCAGTCTTGGTCCAGCAGGGCAACGGTTTAATAGCAGGTAACAAAACTACCATTTGGGGCTAGAGTAGAATATTACTCTAAATTCAGTTAAGAGGTTTTGGTTCATAAAGGATCCTTTTCCTGAATTTAAGGAGACCCTGCTCAGGTGGCAGTAAGGAATCTGGGTCACCTTTCTCAAGGTGAATCTTTGTTTTGGTTGAAAACTATGTCCACCGTGAGCATTCCCTTTAGGAGTTTGTGTATTTACTTGTTTTTTGTTGTTGCTGGGATTTGGGAAGGGTGAGAGGAAGGCATTCCTTTCCTAGAAACCAGAGCTACGTAGGCTAGAGAAAAAAGGTAAATCTTAAACTTATTCTTAGTCCTGAGCACATGTTAGAATTATCTGGAAAGCTTGATAACAAACAAAAACACCTACGTTTGGGCTCAAGACTCTGGGGATGGGACCCTAGCACTGAAATATCCCCAAAGCTCTCAGATCATTAAAACGCCTGGCCGAGGCTGTCAGGATCAGGAACCACTGTTAGAATTTTCTAGTCTGGATACCTTGCAGATCGTTAGTAGGTGATCCGGGAGGTGTGGCCTAACGGTGCTTCTGAAACTTCCAGGCGTTCACGCTCCCACGCTTCACCCTTAGGGAGTCCCAGAAGGTCTCCCTTGCGCAGCGTCCAGGATTCTTCCTTTTATCCACTACAAAGTCTGGAGGGTCACAGCCCGAAAAATTAAAGCTTGAGAAGGAACAGCCGTGGGGACGTTAGGAACAGGGTAGGGCTGGAGGATGAGAAAAGGCAAATTCGTGAGTCTAGACCCCCGAAGTTCCTGTTACTGGTCGGCCCCTTTCCTCTACATAGTTTGGACCGGGGCCACCGAGCAAGGAGACGCGAGTGTGGCAAGGTGGGTGGCGCTGGGTGCGGTGTCCTACATTCCGGAAACCCCCCTGCGGCCCGGGGTCGCAGTGAGGGGTGAGGGGTCGTCTCTCCCCCAGGTCCCTTTGCTCCGCGCCGCCGCGTCCCAC
The DNA here is from genome assembly GCF_027475565.1 of Acinonyx jubatus. Classification (NCBI taxonomy): domain Eukaryota; kingdom Metazoa; phylum Chordata; class Mammalia; order Carnivora; family Felidae; genus Acinonyx; species Acinonyx jubatus. The sequence continues at coordinate 66,568,452 of NC_069391.1, forward strand.
CTTCGCGCCTCCTCTGCGGAAGCGTCGCGCCCACTCGATGGCCGCCCTCGGAGGCGCGTCCCGCAGGGGTCGCCGGGGGGGCCGCGGCCGAGGCGGGGGCGCGACGCCGGCGTCGGGGCGCGGGCCTGGGGGCGGCGGCGGGCCGGGGCGCGCGCATCGTGAGGCCGGCGTCCGGGCGCGGCCCCGGCCTCGCCTCCCTGCGCTCGCGGCGCCGCCTCCTCCCCACGCCGCCGGCGCGGTCCGGGGGCGGGGACTCGCCGCTGCGGAGGCCGGAGACGCGGCGGCGCTGGGCGCGGCGCGGGGCGGACGAGAGCGCGAGGCCGGCGGCTGGGGAGCGCCAGGCGGCCTGGGAGCCGGGCCCGCAGTGCCGATCGGCCGCCGGAGCCGCGGCAGGAGGTGAGTGCGCGGCGCGCGTGTCCCGGCTCCGGGGCCGCCCCGGCCGCCTTGCCCCTCCCCGTCCCTCCCTGGCGCACCGCCCGCGTCCGGAGACGGTCCCCCGGCTCGCGCCCGGGCCGCAGCCAGTCACCGGAGCCCGTTCGTGGCCCGAGCCTTCGCCGCGGGGCCGCCTCGGCCCCCGGACCCCCGGCCGCCGCGAGGGGCCGTGCGAGCTCTCTGCCCCTGCGGAGGCCGGTCGGGACGCGCGGGGCCTTTCTTTTTTGTTCTCCGCTTTGTCACGCGCGTCGGCATCCGAAGTCAAAGGCGTGCAGCCCCGAAGTCGCACTAGTGCCGGTCCCGCGGGCGTGACTGGCGCCGACGGAGGGAGGGGGGCCGCGGCGCGCCGCTCACCTCCGCGTCCGGGCACTCGGGCGCCGCGCGGGTGCCCACGTTGGCAGCGGTCGCGTCCTGGTAGGTGACCGGGAGCTGGGCGCCGAGTCCCCCCGGCCACGAGCGCTACAGCGCATCCGGAGCCCGTGTCGGGGACGCTCTGGGCGCCCTCCCTTACGTGTGTTTCTCACCTTTGGCTTGTGTGGAGCATCGATAGAACTTTTGCTCTGGTGTAAAGATAGTCTCCTGGGCTTATACATTAGTTTCTGTTTCACAGCCGTGTGTGCTACTTTAATGATTCTTTTTTTAAACACAGTAAGAAAATAACCTAGTTTGATGAATGATCTTTTCAGAGGAATTTGAGAACCCTTGTATTGGGAATGCCATCATATTGGTCGTTTTCAGATAGCCCCTTTCCACATTTGCGTGACCAAACTTGTGTGGCTTTCATGGGTCTGAGATTTCCTTTGTCTGGGTTGGGGTCTTGAAGGCCCTACAGCTCAAAATCCCGCAAATGTTGAGGGGCATTCCTAGGGATGGGTTAAGATGTCCCACAGCCTGATGAAATGTTTAACAACATTCTAGTGACTCTGTTTGGCTTATGGCCATCAGATTGACTCAAATTTAGGCAGCTTTAGTATTTCTGAAATTTTTGGAGCATGGGACCTGGGGAGGCGTGGAATCTCTTGGCGGTTTGGTCTTTGTGGGTCTCCTAGGGCATTCTAGCTCCTCCTGCTTGTGTTATAGAAGATTAAGGTAAGCTCATGTGATTGGGAAGAATGCAGAAACCAGTAATTTGGTAAGACTTGCTGTCCCTAGGCCAGAACTCAATTTTTAAGGCATCACTGGTCAAAAAGACGTTGAATTCTTAGGATGTTTAAAGAAAACAATAAGCTGTTCCAGACGTATCTTGTTCTCCTATGGAGAGGTTTGTGTGTGTGTGTGTGTGTGTGTGTGTGTGTGTGTGTGTATATATTTTTTAATTGGTTTAGTTCAAAAATGAAGGACTGTGAACGAGAGGACCGAGTGGTGGTAGGGAGTCTGGGGGGAGGGGGTGGGTTATCAGATATGGACGACGTTGCTTTCGGGAGCTAAGGATGTCCTCTCCTTTCTGATTGCTGGCCATGGGCCCACTTATTGATGGGGGGTGACAAGATTTTGTATTTATATTATTTTTTGAGGGGTGGGGTAGAATGAGGATGGTTGACTGTGTTAGCCCAGGGCTCTCTATCTTCCGTTGGCTTTTGTGGCCACCTTCCCCCAGCAGGGAGGAAACTGCTGACCTTATTGAAAATCCTCTGAATGTGCAGGCAGGCTTTCTGCATCTGAAGCACAAAGGGGAGAAGGGCAGAGCCTGGAGGAGCTGCCTCTCCAGGGAAGAGTTGGAGGCGTGGGGTGTCATTTCCAGAAGCCTGGGCTGAGCAGGTCCCATGGCTGAGCACTTTGGTGAAAGGGAGCTTGAAGGCCGCATGGCTCCCAGGAAGGGAGGGACGAGAGGCTCCATGCCCTGGTTTTAATTTAGTTGTATTATTTTTATTCCTTTTTTTTTTAATGATCTAATGTGAGAAATAACATCCATCATTTGGATAACGGGGAGGGGGGAAGAACCTCTTATTTTTGTTGTTGTAGTTAATATAAAAAAAAAAGACTACACTTCTTTTTTTGCAGAAGTAGGAGGAATGGTCTTTATAATGCTTTTGTCTCACTTCAGAAGAGTGTTGAGTGGTATTTCCATTGCCTGCCCCCCCCCCCCCCCCGCAAGAAACATTTTTAGGTTGTGGTCATTTTCTTTTCTAGACTTTTCCAGTTAGTGATGCCATTACATGAACAGTCTTGGCTTGAAGTTTAAGAACTGCTTACTAAGTTCCCAGAGTCTACTTTGCCTCACACAGAAATTTCCTACACTTTTCAGAAAAAAAAGAAGAATAAAGATGCGTGCCTTCTCAGATTGTTACAATACCTTGATCTTCTTTTTCTTAAAACCCTTCAGGGCTGTGTTAATAGAACTTCCCCTAGCTAAGATTTGGAAGGTTAATTAGTGCCTGACAGGAGATAAATATCTATAAAAGTACTATATGATTACAATGATACAGATTATAGTTTGCTGTGGTTTCCCAAATTTTTTGATTATTCTCATAATTAAACGAAACAGGATTAATTCAGTGTTGTCTAGCAGTTATCTTAATAGAAAACCATTTTTTAGTTCGTTATTTATCAATCAGGGGCACGGGCTGTTATTATGGTCTTCTATCTCAAGGCCCAGTGTGCAGTCGGGGCTGGATCCCTGCTTCCCCACAGTGGAGGTGGACCCCTGTTCCAAATACTCCTTGAATTTTGAGTATTTTTTGGTCTGTTTCTTGTCAGGTCCGATTCTGTCATCATCGATTTTGCTTTGTGATGCGGCTCCTGCAGAGCTGACCAGGGATAAGAAGCCTGCACCTTCCAGGGGCTGGCTTGTGTTTGCCCATGCCTACGTTTATTGCAGTAACGTTAATTTGTGCCTTCCATATGAATCTGAAAGCTTCAGCGCCCCTGTAAGGTTTGGTTTAGTTACAATTTTTCAGTCTACCTCGCTGTGCCGGGTGCTAAAATCCAAGGAGTTCCTCAGGCAGCTCAGAGGGTGGTGACTTTGACCTTCAACAGAGGGGTTGAGAATGCAGATTTAGTTTCTACCTCTCCTTGCACCCATTAGTATTTTATGGTTGTATAATTAGGATACATATAATATATACTTCTAAGTTATTTTTATGTAATTGTTTTGTTACTGAAACATAGTTGCTCTCGCTTTTTGGATAAAAATAAAATGTAACTTTTAGGATTTTCTGCCCCAGCCCTGTGGAACATCTGCTATACCCTCTGGGATGCAGGGGCCCTGCTGGCAGACTCAATTCTTACAGCCCAACAGCCATAGACCAGGCATACGTGAATGGGAGTGGTTGTGTCCCAATAAGACCCTATTTATGAACACCCACATTTTAGTTGCATGTGCCTTTCACATGTCATGAAATCTTATTCTTTTGATTTTTTTCCAGCCATTAAAAACTATGAAAACTAGGCTTACAGGCAGTCTACAGAAACAGGTGGCTGGCAGGATTCAGCCTTTGGGCTGCAGTTTGCCAACTCTGGATCTGGAGGAAATATTTGGGAGTTCTTGCCAAGAGGTAGTCTTGGCATTCATGTAGGAGGCGGCCTTTCTTCAGAAAATTCCAAGTGCTGGAAAAAAACACAGTGGAATTTGGTTGCTCTCATTCATTTCATTCATCCATCTTGCTCTCTGATTATTTCCACTATGTAATATTATATACGCTTATTAACCTTTAAGGGGTTTTTTTTAAAGGTTTTTTTGGAGGTATAATTGACATGTGAGGTTATGCTAGTTTCAGGATGTACAGTGTAATAATTCAGTCTTTGTACCTATTGCAAAATGATCACCACAGTACGTTTGTCACCACAGTTACAAAACTGTTTTCCTAGTGGGGAGAACGTTTAAGATGTACTCTCAGCAAAGTCAAATATGCAGTACAGTGTTACTAACTGTAGTCTCCACGCTGATGAAGCCTTTTCTTTATAAACCGTCAGCTTCCAGACTTGGGGAAAACATGGTGTTTATAATTGGGGGTTGAGGAAGTGAGAGGAGGAGATTCTCTGCCCTTCCTGGTAAGTTTTTAGAGCAATTTAAGAAGAGTGCAATGGACCTGGTCATTCAGTCCTAATGGTTTAGAGCAGGAGTTGACAGACTTCTCTTAGGGGCCAGATAATAAGTATTTTAACCAGTTTAGTCCTCGTAGTAACCCTGTGAGTAGATGTGGATAAGCTCTTCAACTCTGCCACAAAACCACGGTGCGTGATAAAAGGAACAGGCCTGGCTGTATTTACAGAGCAGGCCTACTGCAAGGGGCTGGTATGCTGACCCCTGGCTTGGAGACCTTCTTGGGGCATCTTAGAATATCTTTAAGCCCTCAAAAAAATGTTGGTGACTGACAGCACCGAGCTGGGGCATTCTCAGGTCTGTTTGCTCACTGCGGGACGTCTGAACTTCCTGCTGAGCACCTCTCTGGCTGTCCAAGATCATGCGAGGCCATTTCCTTTGAGAAGGAATAAAGGTGGGGCTCTCTCACTATTTGGAGAAGCCATCTTATTTCTACCCTGGTGATGTTGGTCTAACAAGCTGTTCTGATCTGATTGGTCTTAGGTCCAGCTTTTGCCTATAGGATTAAAAACCCCTGTGTGGAGGGCTGCCCAGCTCTGTCAGTAGAGCAGGCAACCTTGATCTTGGGGTTGTCGGTTTGAGCCCCATGTTGGGTGTAGAGATTGCTTAAAAAGAAAATCTTTATTTATTTATTTAAAAAAATTTTTTTTAAGTTTATTTTTGAGACAGAGAGACAGAGCATGAATGGGGGAGGGGCAGAGAGAGAGAGGGAGACACAGAATCGGAAGCAGGCTGCAGGCTCTGAGCCGTCAGCCCAGAGCCCGACGCGGGGCTCCAACTCACAGACCTCGAGATAGTGACCTGAGCTGAAGTTGGACGCTTAACCGACTGAGCCACCCAGGTGCCCCAAAAAGAAAATCTTTAAAAAAACACAACCCTATGTAGAAGAAAGGACATGAGAAAAAAATAAAAGTATTTAACCAGTAGGTTCAAGGGGCCAGTGCATTTAGCAGATTGCTCTTTTTCAGGTGTTTTTTCTTTTCTTTAAAAACGTAATTAGTGGTTTTTGTCTTCTATAAAAATTTTTGTCTTCTAGACAAATAGTAATTTTAACCAGTAGGTTGAATTTTTTTTTTTTTAAGTTTATTTATTCATTTTAAGAGGGAGAGTGTGTGAGTGAGCCAGTATGCACGAGCAGGGCAGGGGCAGGGAGAGACGGAGAGGGAGAATATAGGGCTCGATCCCACGAACCGTGAGGTCATGACCTGAGCCAAAATCGAGAGCCGCTTAGCCGACTGAGCCACCCAGGTGCCCCTCGGTAGGTTGAATTTTAAAAATTAAGCCGGGTTTGGGGGGCACCTGGGTGGCTCAGTCGGTTGAACATTAGGCTCAGGTCATGATCTGGCAGTTTGTGGGTTCCAGCCCAACATTGGGCTCTCTGCTGTCGGCACAGAGCCTGCTTCAGATCCTCTTTCCCACCCCCCCCAACCCCTGCCCCTTTCACACATGCACACGCTCTCTCTTTCTCTCTCAAAAATAAACATTAAAAAAAATAAAATCAAGCCAGTAGAAAGAATTGGCGGTTTTTCATGCCTTCTCCAATTTACCAAGAGACTTTCGGTGCAAAAAACACACCGCTTTCTCTTTCTGCAGGAAACCTGGGCCTTCACAGAGTTCCGCTAATTTAGGTTAATCATTTTCCAGTATGTCAGATACTTGTAATCCAGTATGAGACAAAGCATTGTGAAGCCTCAGTTGCAGCCCACGTTAACACGCCTGATGTGTCTCCTACCGCTGCTGCCACCCCCCAGGTCCACAGCACTTCCAAGGTGAAGGGAGGAGGGTGTTTGGTGTGCCTGCCACCTGTAAACTGTGGCCCTGCGTGACTGTCTCAGTGTTCCTCAGGCTTCGGCATTTCCTCCCTGGAAGTGCCCTTCTGTTGCAGTCTCGGAAGTCGGCGCTGAAGCACCTTATCGGCCAGGGGTTCGGTGCTGGCCTCCCTTCCGCATCTCACCCTCTTACCTGGGCGGCCCTGTGTCCATTGGGAGCCCAGGGCTTTCCTAACTGTGCCTTCTGGGCAGCCGCACCCCTTCCTGGCCAGCCAAGCACTGGGTCGTAGTGAGGGGCTTCCTGGAACCTCTCTTTTTCATAACGTGGTCCTGGTCGGGGGTGCTCCTGCTGCAGCGGCAGCCGGGAGCCGGCGCCGGTGATGGGGGTTACTGTGCTTCGGGACAGCAGAGTCTACAGGATGAACGCGTCAGGCTGGTTCCTTATAAAGCAGCATGGTGGTGGAAGGAAGACATCCGTCACCTTTTTGTTATAAGATGAGAAGACTCGCTGTAGAAATGGTTTCTTAATCCTCTTTCCATCTCTAATAATAATAGCATTTATTGAGCAGGTACTATGCGCCAGATGTGGTTCTAAGCCCTTCTATCTCAACTCATGCAGTCCTTACGGTAACCTTGTGAGGAGGAGAGTGATGCTCAGATAGGTCCTGTGGCTCCTGACAGGTGGAACCAGGGCCCCACACTGGCCAGCAGGTTCCAGAGTTTGTTCTGTTAACACTGCCCTGAGCTGCTTGCTGCTAGCACAGCACCTGTCTCCTGGTGGTTGCTCAGTATCGTTTTAGTTGTCTGGCTCAAGAAAGGAGAATATTGAATGATCATCAGAACGCTTCCCTTGAAGTGAGAATTGAGTCTATATTTATAGTTTTCAGACTTGTAGGCTACCCATCCGTTGACTTCTATCTGCTGGGATAACAAAAGGTCATCCAAGGATCCCATCTAGAAATATAGTCTTAAGTATATGATAAAGATAGGCTTTCAAACCCCAAGGTAAAAACAGATTTTTCAGTAAAGGGTGCTGACAGAACTGACTAGCCATTACAAAACAAACAAAAAAACACCACAAAAAAAAAAACACAACCTGTATTTTTTGATTTTTTTACCTCTTACATCAAAAGGGAATTCCAAGTGGATGAAAGATTTAAATAAATATATGAGACTATAGTTATGTTGAGAGGAGATATGGGTAAATGTATTTCTAAACTTAGAGTAGAAAATGTCTAAGTATAGGGGCGCCTGGGTGGCGCAGTCGGTTAAGCGTCCGACTTCAGCCAGGTCACGATCTCGCGGTCCGGGAGTTCGAGCCCCGCGTCGGGCTCTGGGCTGATGGCTCAGAGCCTGGAGCCTGTTTCCGATTCTGTGTCTCCCTCTCTCTCTGCCCCTCCCCCATTCATGCTCTGTCTCTCTCTGTCCCAAAAATAAATAAACGTTGAAAATGTCTAAGTATAAACAAAATCCAGATTCAATAAGAGACTGACACAATTAGGTTACTTTAAAACACCACCCACAACTAAAAACTATGGGCAAAAGATTTCAAAGAGAAAGTCAAGGAACAAATGAAAAATTGAGAAAAAAAGATATTCCCATGAAAGACAAAAGGTTTGTTTAACAAAGAGCTCTTACAGATCAACAAGATGAACACCGAAGTTTAAATATGGACAGAAAATATGAAAAGGCATTTTACCAAAATGAACATACAGATCACCAGTAAATGAAAAGATGTTCATTTATGCTTATAACTAAAGAAATGTTTTGGTTTTTTTTACTATTTATTTTGAGAGAGCGAGTGAGCCAGGATGTGGAGGAGGGAGGAGGAGAGAGGGAGAGGAGAGAAAGAGTCTCAAGGAGGCTCTGCACTGTCAGCACAGAACCCTGGATGGGGCTTGATCCCATGAACTGTGAGATCATGACCTGAACTGAAATCAAGAGTTTGGACGCTTAACTGACTGAGCCACCCAGGCGCCCCAAGGAATGTATTTCTTCTTAAGTAGATAGACTCCATGCCCATTCATGGGGCTTGACCTCACAGCCCTGAGGTTAAAAGTCATGTCCTCTACCCGCTGAGCCAGACACGTGCCCCAAGAAATGTATTTTAAAATATCATTACTGATGAGATTGCCAAATGTTAAAATGTTTTATTTTGTGTGTTATTGTGTGAGAGAACAGACATTTCTCATACTACTAGTGTATTTACTAGAGTAAATTGTTGGAACTGCTTTGGAAGCCAATATAGTAAGAGCTATCAAACATTTTTTTTAGAGAATTTGGATTTATAAGAGAGTTGCAAAAACAGTACGGAAGGTTCCCATGTATTCTTCACCCAGCAATCCCCTTAATTAGTTGTCATGTCTCTATGACAGTTTGTCAGTCTTTCCCTTGCTTTTCACAATCTTGACACTTTGAAGAGTGCTAGTCAGGTGTTTCGTAGAAGGTCCCTCAATTTAAGTTCCCCTGAACTTTTCTCCCGGTGCATCGTATTAGGCGTTACGTGACGTCAGCGTGGCTCAGTGGTGACGTTTACCTTGATCGCCTGGCTAAAGTGATATCTGCCAGGGTTCTCCACTGTGTGCCCGTTGTAGTTTGCTAAATATTTAGGAGGCAATAAGATTTATAAGTTTTTTTTAATGTTTGTTTATTTTCGAGAGAGCGAGAGTGCGCATGTGCACAGGCGAGCAGGGGAGGGGCAGAGAAAGAGGGGGACAGGATCCAAAGAGGGCTCTGTGATGCGGGGCTTGAACTGACAAACCATGAGATCATAATCTGAACTGAAGCTGGACGCTTAGCCAAATGAGCCACCTGGGTGTCCCAAGGGCCATCAGTTTTAAAGGCCTATGACCCCGCAGTACCACTTACTGAAATTTATCTCCACCTGTCTGTGATTTATTTCATCACCTGCAAAATGGGGGTGACCAGTGCCCCTGTCAGAGCTGATGGGAAGATTCAGTGAGCGCTGTATTTGAAACACTTGATCAGTGCCTCACGCACAGTAAGCTCCTTGCTGGTTCAGCCTCCCTTCCCAGAGCCCCTGGAAGCCAACTGTGTTTGGAATTCAGAATTCAGAGGATAATAAGATGTACTTATATATCACATGACAGCCCCAGCAGGGTCATAACCAGACACTAATGCTTCTGCAGCAAAACATACGAATATTCACATGAAGGGAGAAAGATAAAGACTGTAAGTAGCTTCAGGTGAGTTCTGATCAGACCTTGATCTGAGTTCAGGTCAGGTTTTGTTGCTGGGTAAGTCTTTTAAAATCCCTTTGGGCTTTTAGAGCCTTTTGGATTTCAGGATTGTGGGTGAGGGATGGCACCCCTGGATAGGAGTTTGCAGACACAAACGTGGATGTGAAAGGTGTTCGTGGCAGCGTGGTTGGAAATAAGCCTAGAAAACCCCGAATGATCCTCTGTAGGAGAGTGGTTAAGTAAATCCTGGCACACAGTGGTGCCCCATTCAGACCTTTAAAGAGAAAAAGGCACATGGTAATCTGCCTCTAGGAAAAGTACGATAAGATATATTACTAAATAATTGACATTTACAGAACAGTGTGAATGATCTTGTTTGCACTTAAAAATGTGTCACTGCTCGTTTATGCATTAAGAAACATCTAGAGTGACCTCTAGAAGAGTTGCTGTGTATTAGAATCCCCTGGGAAGATTGAAAAATACCAATACCTGGGTCCTCCTCTGAAGCTATTGAATTGGAGGGGTGCCTGGGTGGCTTAGTCAGTTAAGCATCAGACTTTTGCTCAGATCATGATCTCACGGTTTGTGAGTTCAAGCCCCACTCTGTCAACACAGAGCCTGCTTTGGATCCTCTGTGCCCCTCTCTGTCTGCCTCTCTCTCTCAAAAATAAACACTAAAAAAAACCAAAACAAAATCCTTTAAAGCCACCCAGTTGGAAGTGGAGGAGTGGGGCCCGTGCTTGGGTCCCAGGCAGTGCTGGTGTCCTGCAAGGGTTGACATCACCTGGAATACAAGGGGTGATGACATCAGGTGGGAGGAGGGAGTCTTTGCACTGTGTTTTTCTCCCCAGTTGTACTTGTAGTTATATATATATATATTTTTAAGTTTAAAAAGAGTATAAAAAGACTTTTGGATGGAAATCAGATATAAGGCAGTGAAAAAACACATTTTCAGCAGATACATAGAATTTTCCAGAAGTTCAGGATTTCTGAGCATTACTCTCCTTTAATAGGTACATGCTTGCTGATTGCAACTGATAATCGATTTTTAAAAAAATTCTTTTCCTCTTTCATCCTGAGAGAGCAGAAGCTGGTGAGGAAGGCACCAGCAGAGGCTGAGGTCAGTTCTGTGCTTCAGCATTCTGGGGGTGCTTTATTTCAGGTGAGTCGCCGAGATTGTGCATGTCTCCATTTAGACTCCCACACTAGTACTAATTATTGAGAAGGAAGAGGTCTCCCGGTGACACACTTAGAAATACTTTAGGGCTAGAGCCGGCCCTGTCAGCTCTTCTCTGTGCTTACTCACATGAACTTAAGCTGGAGGTTGAGTCCCACATGGTCTTTGATTGCCCCTCCTCTCCCCCCTCGCCCTTCACACCTCCCTCCTGCCTCCATTGTGGCCTACACCTGGCATAAAAAGGTCCCTGTTCTCAGAGATGCCTTTTGTTGTGCGTGCCACCCTCCCTCTGATAAGGTCTCATTTTATCTGGCTCAGCAAAGCCATCTGGAAAGGTCGGCTTTCCTTGTGCGTTGTGCCCAGTGCTGGTGTCTAGGCAGACCTGGTCTTGGGTGGAAGCCCACGGACAAAGCTGATGGCTCCCTTCTTGTAGAGGCCATGTCTGGGCCTCTCTGGAGAAGGGGATCGCTCCGTGCACTTCTCCTGCTTAACGTGGACATGAACCCAGAGAGAGAAGCAGGCATTCAGAGCAAGGCTGGGCCAGTGCCTCACTCCTGCTGGCAGAGCCCTACGGGGGGCGGGCGGTCCACTTACTCCGTGGGCATCCACAGTCCTGGGCGCTTTCCCGGCTTTGCTCACCAAATGCTTTAATTGGGTGTCATTAGTAATTCTGTCCAGCGTGAAAAACCCTCTCTTATTAGGCCTCAAATAAAAAAGCCCTCTTTGGGGAATAAATCAGAAATGGGATTTTTTTTTTTTCCCCTAAAGTGATGCGGAACCATTTCATATTTGCTACTGCTGTTCACAGAGATGATTAATTCTCAACCTGTACTGGAGAGGCAGGTACTACGCTTATCCCCATTTTACAGAGGAGGAAACAGGTGCACAAGAAGTTGTTATGTGCCCAAGGTCTCGAGCCAGCAGGTGATGGGTCTCCAGGACGATGCTCACTCCCACGAGCCTGTCCTGGGGAGGCTGGCCCACCCCCTGGGGGCGCACATCAGCGTGGGCTCGGGGTGCACTGCCCACGTGGTCTTCTCCTTGGATGGCTTGTCCTCTTGAGGCGAAAACGCCTTCGCGTTGGCTGTGAGGGTGGATGTGGCCTGCTTCGGGTCCGGCACTGCTGGCGTGGAGGCTTATTTGCTTGTTTTATTTGGCAGATTCTCGCGCAGCCTTTGAGATGATGGGCCTGGGAAACGGACGCCGGAGCATGAAGTCGCCGCCCCTGGTGCTGGCCGCCCTGGTGGCCTGCATCATCGTCCTGGGCTTCAACTACTGGATCGCCAGCTCCCGCAGTGTGGATCTCCAGGTGTCTTGCTGGTTTGTTTGCATGGGTGTCTGAGAGTATTTAAAGTTGCCAAGTGGTGGGGTCTGACGGGTTTGCCGTTCACTACCCCCTAAAGCACTACACTCAGTGGCTTGAACGCTCCCTACCCTGAATTGGGGCCTCCACATATCCCTGCCCCCTGCCCGGGGCCGGACTTTGCACACCAGCTGTGCCCTGGGGTGGGAGAGGACCTCTTTGCTGCCAGAGCAGCCCTCTCTGCTTTTCCTGTGAGCGGACGATTTTCAGTCGAGCCACTGGGGCTGGCTCTGGGAAGGCCGCTTACTTAATTACACTGACCGCAGCCCATCCGGTCCCCCAGTCCTCTCTAGGTCTCAGCGGTGTTGGGGATGTATGTGCATAATGCGTGTGAGAAATGTGTATGTAGAGGTGCCACTTGTTACTGGCTACTGCCAGTAACATCATATCAGTCATATCATCCATATCAATTAAGGATATGCATTTTAGTTTTCCATTTTGTTGTTGGTCATCGTGGGTCAGGCAGGTGCTACACAATGACAGAGAGTCTCGTTGACCAGACTCCTGTCGGGTGCCTCTGACCCCTCTTCCCCACGAGGCCTCCGTCTTGGCCTCCCTCCACCCCTCCCGTCTTCAGCCAGCCCAGCCCACTTAGCAAAGAATCCTGCTAAGTCATCCCTACCTCCCAGTATCTGATCAGGCACCCGCTCCCTCTTCCTTGAAGTCTGACCCCTTGGCCTGCCTTTAGCAAGAAATCCGCCTGCCCTCCGTGTCCCCTCCTAATACTGTCCCACCACGGACCCCTCACTCTGTTGGCTCTAAATCCTTAACTGTCCTGGCCATGTTCACAGTGGAACCGGTCCTCTCCCCTGCTGCATAGACATGACCCCTGTTGCAGGAGTCTTGAAGGAAGTTTTCCTTGCCATGTTAATGGTGTCAGAATACTTTTTAACAGCGCTTACATACACTGTCTTCTTTTGTACACGAACTCTAAGTGTGGGACTTTATTTTCCCCATTTCCCCGGGTGGGTGCCGACCGAGGCACAAGAGCAGCTGGGATTCCATCCCAGTCTTTCCAGTGGCAGAGCTTGGGCTCGCAGCCATGAAACCCCATCCCATCTGAGCGTCCCCACACCTGCCTGCCCTGGGTGGGGGGGGGGGGGTGGTGCTTTCATCTGATCTTCCACTAGAGCCGTTCTCTGGGCAGATGTGGGCTTGGTGTCCAGGGTTGAGGAACTGAATTTGTCTTCAGAGGATTTGTCTGCCAAAGAGTTAAGTGCTCTGTCAGCAGGGGAGGGAAACGGAACTAAATATTTGAGCACCTGGTAAAGCGTGAGGCCCTTTATGTACTTACCTCATTCCAGCCTCCCTGAGTCCCTGGGAGGGGTGCGGTGGTACTTCCTTGGAGGTCACAGTGGCCATAAGGAAGCCCAGAGAAGTGAATGCCTCTACTTATACCACTTGTCTCTCTCGAAACCCTGTCGTAGCTTCTGCACAATTCACTTCCAGTATTGTTCTTAACAGACAGAACCCCTTAAAGCACATTTTTGAGAGGAAGTGGTTTATTCTCCAGGAACACAATTTCCAGAAATTCCATGTGGGCTGTGCAGAACATGCAGAGAAGGTCTGGGGCACGAGGCCTCTGCCCAGTTAGGAGTGGGGAGTGTCTGGCTGGGGAAGGGGACTCGGGAGGAAAGGTCCAGCAGGACTGCCCATGGGGCCCTGGAGCACCTGTGTGCCACGTGTCGCTGGCTTCTGGGAAGGAGAAGCCCTCCAGGGACGGCGTGGGGTTCTCCCTCACACGCTGTGGGGTCCCTGTAGACTCGGATCCTGGAGCTGGAGGGCAGGGTCCGCAGGGCGGCCGCGGAGAGAGGTGCCGTGGAGCTGAAGAAGAACGAGTTCCAGGGAGAGCTGGAGAAGCAGCGGGAGCAGCTTGACCGGATCCAGTCCAGCCACGACTCGCAGCTGGAGAGCGTCAACAAGATATACCAGGATGAAAAGGCAAGACCCGCTTTGCTTTCCCCTCAGTTCTGTTCCAGATGGCAGTTGAGACAGCGTCGGGTTCGTCTCAGTGGGAGAATGAGCGACCGTGTGGGGACTTTTGTGATGATGTGGCATGGGCCTCTTGACCGTGCTGTGACACACTGGCTTTTCCCAGTGCCGTACGTGGTGTCCCTGTCTTCTTTATTTTGTGCATGAAAGTTGTGTCTCTTCATCCCCTTCCCCAGTTTCACCCATCCCTCACCCCCTTTCCCTCTGGAAACCGCCAGATGGTTCTCTGTGAGTCTTTTTGCTTATTTTTAGATTCCATAGGTAAGTGAAATCCTATGACCTATTTGCCTTTCTCTGGTTTATTTCATTTAGTATAATAGTGCCTAGGTCCACCTGTGTTGTTACAAACGGCGAGATTTCATTCTCTTTTTATGACCAAGAAATATTTTGTTGTACGTTTGTACCACGTCGTCTTCGTCCATTTATCTATCGATGGACACTTGGGCTGCATTCATACCTCAGCTGTCGTGAATAATGCTGCGGTGAAAATGGAGTGTCTTTCCAAATTAGTATTTTTGTCCAGGTAAATACCCACAAGTGGAATTGCTGGATCATATGGTATTTCTGTTTTTAATTTTTTGAGGAACCTCCATATTGCTTTCCACAGTGGCTGCACCAGTTTACATTCCCACCAGCAGTGCAGGAAGGTTCTTTTTCTCCACATCCTCGCCAACACTTGTTGTTTCTTGTCTCTTCAACTTTAGCCGTCTGACAGTTGTGAGGGGATATCTCACTGTGGTTTTGGTTTAGAGAAATACTCTTCATTTACGACGTTCGCAAATGTGTATTTCTCCTCTGGAAATTGTTCCAGTTTCAATGTTGTTAGAGTAAATTGCTTCTGAATTTTTCTTCATTTATCTTGTAGGTGGGTGGCACTATTTATGCTCCTTAAATCCCCTGGAACTGATTAGAATAGGACCCAGGCATCACTTACAGTTTGTATGCAGAACCCCTTAAGGCAGATTTCGGGGAGAAAGGAGAGTTCATTCTGCAGGAATAGAGTTGGCAGAAACTCCATGTGGGTTTTGCAGGATGTGAAGAGAAGGTCTCTGGCCTCCAGGCCTCTGGCAGGTTGGGAAGGAAGAGTGTGGTGGGAACTGGGGAGTGTGGGGCTGGGAGGGGACCCGGGAGGGACCAGCAGGACTGGGCTGAGATGGGCTGCTTCTCCTGCCAGGGCCAGCTGGGGTCTAGAATTAGTTGTTCTCCTGTGCAGGGAGGGAGGAAAAATAAGGGGGGTGTTTCAGGTGTCTGTCTGCCTGCTTTGACACTCCTGTGTGTGTACATGTGTCATTACCTAAAAACTGAACTCTCCTCCTTAGGAAGAGTGGCCTTTCACTCTGAGCCTCTGGCCTTTCTATGTTTTTATTTTTAGGGTTTTTCTTTTTGAAACGGTGTGTGTGTCCATGTGTGGTGTTTGGTTGTTGCTTTTAGGTATCCTTGTTTTCATTTATTTATTTTTCATGTTTATTCATTTTTCGAGAGGGGGGGACAGAGTGCGAATGGGGGAGGGGCAGAGAGAGAGAGGGAGACACAGAATCCCAAGCAAGCTCCAGGCTCTGAGCTGTCAGCACAGAGCCTGATGCAGAGCTTGACCCACGAACCGTGAGATCATGACGTGAGCTGAAGTTAGATGCTTAACTGACTGAGCCGCCCAGGCCCCACCCCCCCCTTTTTTTAATGTAAGTATCTTTGTTTTCTTAACTCCGTCAGTCTACCAAGTGCTTTTGAAGTTTTATCGTCCTGTAAAATCCAAAATTCTGGGCGTGATAATCTCTCACTCTGTTCGGTCTCCTCCAAACTTCTGAACATTTCATGTATGTTGCATGAAAGTGTGAGTGCACGTTTTGGGTGGGGAGAAGGAAAAGAGGTTGTGGGTTAATTTCTGCTCGTGGGCATTCTGCTCGGGTATGGGTACACGCTAATTTGGCTCCAGACCCCTGTAAAATGGGCGGCAAACAACCAGGTTTCCCATATCGGGTGGGCAGACTCCTCAGAGAATGTGCTGCATAAAATCGTTTGTTCCAGAGAATTCTAGGTAATGCAGTCAGTGAAGCATCATCCCACAGGTGAGTCCTCGAGATAGAAATGCTGGTTCATTTAAGTATAAGCCGATGTGGAGATAAGATCACAAGCTTGGAATTCTTTGAAATATGACTGAGCAGCTGTTTCCTGGAAACATCTCCCTATATAAGAAGAAATGAGAGGGAACATCTTCCAGCCAGAAACCAGGTGACTCTTTCACCTTGGTCCTTTTTTTTTTTTTTTTTCCTTAAGTGTTTGTGTATTTTTGAGAGAGCACAAGCAAGGGAGGGGTAGAGAAAGAGAGAGTGAGAGACAGAGGATCCGAAGTGGGCTCTGTCCTGACAGCAGGACACCCGGGAATCACGAGATCATGACCTGAGCCAAAGTCAGATGCTTGACCTATGAGCCACCCTCATCTTAGTTCCTAATGCTTCAGTTTTATGACTTCTTTTTAAAAGGGGGCGTAATGCAAGGTCTTAGCTGTCCTGCCACACGCCCAATAAGAATTGTTTGGGGGTTCAAGGTGGGGGGAGGCTCTTGTAGTTGCAATAAACAACTCACGGTAGATACTGAAAATCAAGGAGTCCCAGTAAAGAGGGTGAAACACACATTTGAAAGACACTGGGGAAGAATAAGAGTCTCTTTTCATTTGGAGTTTTGAACTTTTAGAATATGTGATAGAAAGTTGGTTTAATTTTGGGCATGGGGGGCTAGTTTCTTAGCTCTAGGAGGATCTAAGCTGTAACTTGGTGTGGTGGTAAAAGGCATGGGGTGTCCAGTCAGGCAGACCTGGGTTCAAATCCTGTTTTCCGTAGCTCCATGATATTGGGCAAATCACTTAAATTCTCTGGGCCTGTGTTTTCAGCTCTCGACTGAGAATAACAGCAGAATCCCCGTTACGCTTTGTGAGGTTTCAGTGAGATAATATTTATGAAAGGCTTAACACAATGCTTGACACAGACTAGCAGCTCAAAACCCAGTAGCTGGTGTTACTACAACTAACCCTAGTGATCATAGTTAACAATAATAGCACAGACACAGGGGTAGTAGTAAACCACAGCATCAGTGGTAGTAATGCTGTTCTTTTTGGTAAGGACCTTTTTCCCCCCAGTTGAAACCGTGAAACAAAACTGTCCTACCTTTAAGAAAGGATTAAAAAGATGCTAGGTTGTCCATGAGAACCAAGAGCGAATACTGCAGCTGGGCCACAGAAAGAGTGTCCTAGTGACAGTCACCACCCCAGCGACGAGAGCTCACGTTCACGGAGTCTCTGCTTAGCCAGGCACCAAGGTAAGCATGCCACAGGGATTGTTCCCTGAATTTCTCTCAACCGTCTCATGAGATCGCCAGTCAGGCTCAGAGAATTCGTAGCCATCCCCCAGGATGAGGCCCAGACCCTGGACAGCCCCCCGGTGGGCCTCCCTCGGCTCTGCAGACACAGGGCCATGGTGAGGGGGGGGCTCTCCAGAGCTCTCCATCGTCTAAATAACACGGCGGGGGGGGGGGGGACGGGAGGGGGCCGCAGGAAACCAGTCTGGCCCAAGTCCAAAGTTGTTGAAGCTTGGGTGATGGGATCCTGTGTGTATCTCTATGCTCCAAAAGACCACAGTATTCCAGCTAGCTCTCCTCTGGCCCTAATTCCAAATTCTCTGGCAAAAACACCTGATTCTTTCAATATGGCCAGAAGTTTGCAGAGAAGTGGGGCTGGTCTGTCACCCCTGTATGTTATTCCCCGCCCCCCACCATATGTATATATATGTACATAATGTATGTGTATATTTACGTTAGGAGGGTAGCACCTGTAGTTTGAGTTGGAATGAGGCTCTTTCTCAGAATGATCAAGAGTCACCTGGTGGTCTAATAGATCCCCTGGCTACATATGGCTGTTGACCACCTAAAGTGTGGTTAGTGGGCCTGAGGAACTGAGTTTTGAATTTTATTTAGTTCTAACTACATTTAAATAGCCATATATAGGACAGCACAGGTGTGAATGATAGAGGCAGAACTCTGGTAATAAAAAGGCTGGGTTTGGCTGCTGATTAATAGTCTTGTTCAGTGGGAGAGCAGTTGGGCCAAGGCTTGGTCTTCTTAGCTTCTCTGGTGTCTTTTGCCTTTTGCTGTTTGGTTCAGAATTGGGCCTTGGGAGGTGAGGTCACCTTGTGATCAGGCGACCGGTCTCCCTGTGAATGCATCTGTCGCTCAGATGTTGGGTCTCAGAGACTATTGAATTTTTCTCAAAAGATGATGCACACACGTGTGCAGCTGTTTCTAAGTGCTCAGATCCTTGCGATGCAGGTAGCTCATCTGGAGAACGGTGACAGAGACGCTGGGCGTTTTGCAGTATTGCATTTTTAAAAATAAAATTGCCTTACCAGGGTTTTTATTTTCATTTCTTTGACCCTCAGATCTGATTCCTCAATGAAATGATTTTAAGTAGAGGGCAGTAAGTTATGGGCATTATGATTAAAAGATAGAATTCTTTTTTTTTTTTTAAGTTTATTTTGAGGGAGAGAGTGAGCGGGGGAGGGGCAGAGAGAGGGGGGAGAAAGAGAGAGGCTCCATGCTGAAGTGCTGAGCCCAACGCGGGGCTCGATCTCATGAAGTGTGAGATCACGACCTAAGCCGAGATCAAGAGTTGGACGCTCAACCGTCTGAGCCACCCAGGCGCCCCGAGAGATATAATTCTTTAAAAATAATCTAGCAGTGTTGTTACAACGTTAATTGATGTTAATACTTTTTTTTCCTAAGGTATTTCTTACATCTTTACCTACGTTTACTGGAATCCTGGAAATTTTTTAGGAGGTGCGCCAAGTTGGAAACTTACTGCTCACCACTTTTTCCCCCGAGGTTGCCAGCTCCCCCAGAGTGGGAATATGGGTGTGTGTGCAGCGCCTCAGCTCCGAGGCCAGCTTGCTCGGGCACCCCTTCCCATGTCGCCCGGAACGGGTGGGTCCCAGTGTGAAACCTCACGTGAGCTCCGGATAGCCGCGCCGTGGGTCTGTAACAAGACCTAGAACAGTGTTATTTTGCAAGCAGGAACTGCGGAGAAGTCACAAGAATAATAAGCTCGTGCCTATGTGCTCCTCCCCCAGAAAGGATTTAAAACAAAAAATATTATAAAGTTGAGGTCCCCTGTATTCTCCTTCTCTGTTCTTTCCCTCTTTCCTTCCTGCCCAAAGATAGTCACCGTCACTAACTTTTATTTAAGAGTTTTAATTCCAGCATAGTTAACATACGGTGTTGTGTTAGTTTCAGGTGGACAGAATAAAGATTCACCACTTCCTTACATCACCCAGTGCTCATCACAATAAGTGCTCTCCTTAGTCCCCAATCACCTGTTCACCCATTCACCCCACTATTAAGAATTTCAGAGGTAATAGTTTGTTACATGTGTCGACCGGCCAGAGCATTGATCAGTCAGATTCTATCTTGGTAATTTGAATTCACCCACTGACTTTTTTTCATGTTTATTTATTTTGAGAGTGGGAGAGAGCACGAGCAGGGGAGGGGCAGAGAGAGAGAGCGAGAGAGAATCCCAAGCGGGCTCCACTGTCAGAAGAGTCCAACGTGGAGCTCGATCTCACAAACCATGAGAGCATGACCTAAACCAAAATCAAGAGTCGGACCCTTAGCTGAGCTACCCAGGCTCCCTTCACTGATTTTTTAAAAATTTGAACCGAAGTTTCTGATTTTTTTTTTTTAATTTTAACGTTTGTTTATTTTTGAGAGAGAGAGAGAACATTAGCAGGGGAGGGGCAGAAAGAGGGAGACACAGATCCAAAGCAGGTTCCAGGCTCTGAGGTGTCAGCGCAGAGCCTGATGCGGGGCTCGAACTCCCGAACCATGAGATCATGACCTGAGCCCAAGTCGGATGTTCAACTGACCGAGCCACCCAGGCGCCCTGAGTTTTGTTTTTTTATTGTAATCACTTCAACTGAGACTTCAGCTGATTCTTGAAGATGGACCTGTTGTTTTCATTTCCCTTCTTTTCTGCTTCCTCATCTGTGGCAGAAATAGGTCGGTGAAGATGATTTGACTCCATAAACGCAATTATGTAGGCTAACATACACTTCTGTAACTTGGCAGAAACACCTGTGTAGTTGCTTTGTGAGTTGTATATGAGAAGGGATATTCAGTTTTTTGAAATAAACAACAAAATGATTGTGTAAGGCAGCCTTAAATAACTTTCAGAAAAATTGCCTTTTAAATTACTGAGGGGTCCTGGGGTGGCTCAGTCCGTTGAGTGTCTGACTCTTGATTTTGGCTTCTGTCACGGTCTCAAGGTTCACGGGATCGAGCCCTGTGTCAGGCTCTGCACGGACGGTGTGGAGCCTGCTTGGGATTCTCTTTCTCCTCTTTCTGCCCCTTCCCTGCTCACTTTTGCATGCTCGCTCGCTCTCTCTCTCTCTCTCTCTCTCTCTCTCCCCCCCGCAAAATAAATAAATAAACATTAAATGACTGAAATACTATTACTCTTAGTTTTGAAAATGAAAAACAATTTTAAATCCCCCGTGCTTCCATCACTCAGAGACAATGTTCTTTTTAAAACATACAGGTTGACATCTAAACTTTTAAACATCATTGTTATATTCAAGTTTTTGTAAATGTAAGTAAGCTATGAAAATAAGCAGGGGTGGGGGGATTAAATGAGAAACACACTTGAACACGTCTGGTTTTTGCACATCATTAAAAACCCAGAAACTCTTGGCTTATTCATTATTCTCTTAACAGCGTTGAGGTGACCACCCCTTCCAGACGAGAATATTCTTCATAAATGTTTGCTGAAGGGAACTTTTGTAGACTCCCTTCATATCTAATTGGTACAGGTGACTGTGTTTTGAATAGGAAGATGCACATGTCACGTTCTGGTAATCCATTGTTGCCTCAGAAATTACCGCAAAACTTAGAGGTTTAAAACCTTGACAGCGTTTATTTTGCTCATCTGGGAGGGCTCAGCAGAAGATTG
Source organism: Acinonyx jubatus (assembly GCF_027475565.1). Taxonomy (NCBI): domain Eukaryota; kingdom Metazoa; phylum Chordata; class Mammalia; order Carnivora; family Felidae; genus Acinonyx; species Acinonyx jubatus. The sequence goes on from NC_069391.1 coordinate 66,589,415, forward strand.
TCTCTGTTCCACATTTCTCTGTTTGGGTGCCCAAAGGCTCAAGGCAGAATCGCCTGAAGGTTCCCTCATTCGTATGTCTGGTGGTCAGTGACACAAGACCTCGGTGGGGTCAAGGCCACAATGCTTGCTTTTCCCACACGGCCGCTCGGCTTCCTTGAAGCCTGGAGGCTGGGTTCTCAGGGTGCCGTTCTGACAGTGAGGGAGAGGGTGGGCCTGGAGGAGGCCGTCACCTTCTGTGTTAGTTTCCGGGGGGCTGCCGCATAACAAGTTCACCCAAACCAGGCGTAGAGCAGTACAAACGTATCGTTTCCCGGTTCTGGAGGCTGGAAGCTCCACATCAGGGTGTTAGCAGGGCTGTGCCCCCTTGAAGGCTCTAGGGGCCTTCCTTAACCGCTTCTGGCCTCTGCCATCTGTCGTCCCCAGGCTCTGCCTCCGTCCTCACCTGGCCATCTTCCCTTTGTGTCTCTGGAACTTTTGCCTCTTATCTTGAGTCCTGCTAACTTGGGCGCCATCCTCAGGACTTCATTTTATCCTGACTGTATCTGCATGGACCCCGTTTCTAAATAAGGTGATTCTTGGATTCTGGGTAGACATGAATTTTGGGGGTACACCGGCCAACCCACTGCCCCTTGTATTGGCTGCTTCAGAAGTCAGGAGGGTCACTGGCATTCCTAGGAGCATGTCGCTAGGGCCGGCCCACGTTGAAAAGGGCTGGAACTAGGCTCCACCTGTGGAACAGTGTCAAAGACCTTGGGGTCACGTTTTTAAGCCACCACAGTTTTGGTGAAATACTTTTATTTTTTTACAGGTGAATATATTTTTACATATCAAACAGGGTTTTTTTTAATGTTTATTTGTTTGTTTTGAGAGAGAGAGGGAGAGGGAGGATCCCAAGCAGGCTCTGTGCTGTCAGTGTAGAGCCTGATGCGTGGCTTGAACTCACAAACTGTGAGATTGACCTGAGTTGAAATCAAGAGTTGGATGCTTAACCAACTGAGCCACCCAGGTGCCCCTCAAACAGGTTAGGTGGTTTTTTTTAATGCTCATTTATTTTTGAGAGAGAGAGAGAGAGACAGAGTATGAGTGGGAGAGGGGCAGAGAGAGAGAGGGAGACACAGAATCCGAAGCAGGCTCCGGGCTCCAAGCTGTCAGCACAGGGCCCGACACGGGGCTTGAACCCACAAACCGCGAGACCATGACCTGAGCCGAAGTCGGATGCTTATCCAGCTTAGCCACCCAGGCGCCCCTAAGAGTGACTTTCTAAAGAACAAGTGATTAATGTTAAGTCTGGTCATTTGTTCTACTTCAGAGTTTTCAGAGTGCTTTCACACACTGAGCACTTGTCATTGCTGGAAGTGCCCATCCTTAGCTCTGAGCTGCAGGTGCAGCCTGGGCCCTGGAGAGGTCATGCACTGGTTCTCGGGCCTGCAGAATGGCCTGGGGGCTGGGCTCCGGCTGCTGGTGCTTTCCATCACCTGGGCTTTACCCTGCTGAATTTTCTTACAGCCTTCAGAGTGTTCCAGATTCTTCTCTCTGGGCCAGCTTTTCTTGTGCCCCTGAAAGCGTGGTGATGTTCTTCCAGAGAGGTGGTTTTCTTGGGGGACCGGAGTGGACTTGTCTTCGATTTTTATCCCCTTTTATTACTGTGATTGATGGAAGAATCAAGTGTTCTAGAACAGCTTTCCTGTTTTTAATCGCCGCTGATTTTCCATGTCTGTCTGTGCATCCATTCAGTATTTACTCTGCCAGGTGCTGGGCTTGTGCCCCTTGGTGGAATAGTCTGCGTCTGCTGTCTGCCTGTTGGGTGATGGAAAAAGATGAGTAAGTGGGTCTGTGAGGGCCAGTTGCAGACAGAGAAACCATTCTAGCAACGTTAAGCAGAGAGGGTTTAGTGCAGGGAAGTAGGTGCCTGCAGAAAAGTGGGAAGGGTCTGGAGGAGCATCTCATCCCGGGGTGGCCTCCCGGATGGCTGGACCAGGAGGCTGCCACTGCGGCCTTAGCGCAGAGCTGGGGGGCACCCCGCTTCTTGCTCCATTCTGTACCTACAGCCCCCCAACTGCACAGCATTTCAGTGTCAAGTGAGTGCATCCGACTGGAATCTAAATCCTATAGGGAATGAGTCTGGAAAATGTACTTTAGCGTTAGAGCCTCTGCTGTTCAGGAAGGCACACTAAAAGTTGTGTGCCGGAGACACGGAGGAGCCGTTCCGCCGCCTCCTCCAGGCAGGCAGGGCACGGTGTCCACGTTCTGCACTGCATGAGCCGGGGAAGAGTCCCCTCCTGTCTCACCTGGCAGTGCCCTGTAACTGTGTCCCTCCCAGGGTGTGGGGAGGTGGGGGCAGCCCCTGGTGGCTGAGCATGGGGGGTGGGCAGCGTTGGGCAGATAGAGCAGAGACACCCCTTGAAGAAGGATCTTTTAACCACTCAGGAGCTTGGACTTGAGTTTGAGGATGGGAACCATCACACGGGTTAAGCTGTCGGTGGAACAAAGCTGCCAGCTCTCTGGGGGGTTTGAAAGGCAGGTCCGGGGGCCTGGGGGCCTGCTTGGAGCAGGGAGCAGGGCAGGGAAGAGGCAGAATGGAGGTGAGCAGCAGGGAGAGGCATCAATGGGCCCCGTGACAGGTGGGATGTGGAAAGGCCTGTGCAGGAGCAGTGGGAATGCCCAGGAAGGGAGTCCGTCAGAAATCTGTCTCCCTGGAGACAGAGGTTTGCTGGCTGTGGTTTGCTAGCTAGATGTGGCCTTCAGACAGCTTTGTAATTAAACTCGAGTAACTCATCTCCCATGTTAAAAAAGTGTGTGTTAGGGGAAACCGCAGAATACGTGACCCTCCCACAGACTCCCTTTTCTGCACTGTCCCTGCATTGCAGCGGGCGTCCCCTCCTTCCCTCCCTCCCTCCTGCCCCCCGTGGGAAGGGGCCTGGGATTGATTCCAGCAGAAGGTGCGATGTGGAGTTGCGGGGGAGGACTGACAGGTGCGTTTTCTGTGCATCGCTCTCCTGTGTCTGTGGAGGTGCCAGCTCAGGACTTGGCTTCTTACCAGAAGGAGCATCTCCGTCCTCCTTGCTGTGGCAGGTGTGGGGGGTGGTGGGCTTTCATCTGGCTGGAGACATGGCATTGCTGGACCCCAGGTTCGCCTCCCAACTTCTTAACCCCGCACTGCAGGACAGTGAAATACGTAAAGAACATCTAACCTACCTGTCTCTTTATGTATTTCTCTTTGGCTTGACAAGCGGGGGTCTGGGAGTGGGTTCTGTGACCCCTTACGCATCCTTTTTTATTTCCTCTCTAGTCCCCGAGTATCTGTGTGCACCTGTTTGCAAAAAGTCTGAATTTGCCAAGTTGTGGCCTTTCCCACAGGTGAGGGTGGAGAAGTTGTTCAGATACCCATTTGGGAACAAAAGAACTAATGCCTGCAGAAGGGGCTCAGCCCAGGGCTTCTGCCCCGCAGGGCCAGCGGGGCTGTTTCCTTGGCTGGTTAAGGAGCAGGGGGAATGCTCCACATCCTGGTGCTGTCTGTGCTGCCGCGAGTGTTTGTCCTCCTCTGAACACAGAGATGGTGATCTCAGGCCCTGCCCTCCACCCGCACCCCCCTGTGGTATGCTCTTCTACCCGGGCAGGACTTCCGGCTGCTGTCGGGAAGGGAGCGGGAAGAGCTGAGGGCTGGGTATGAGGAATGCAAGATGAAAGGGAGCAGCTCTAGGGGGAAGGGACCCAGAGTCTCTGGCAGCAGGCAGTTGCTGACAGAAGGATGCAGGTTTGTGGACTTAGCTTCAGTCAATTGCTGGAGAAACATCAAGGAACCTTCTGGAGTTCCCAGGGCGTGTCCCGTTCAGGTCCTCCTGGGAGTTCTCTTCGACCCCGATTAAGTAGGTCCCTGCGTGGGTTTGACCTAAAAGGCAGTTGTGGCAGGTGCTACGGGGGGGATGGGGGAGGGCAGTCTCCTCCATTGGCCCCATCCCTCCCTCCTCCCCTCCTCCCCTCCTCCCCTCCTCCCCTCCTCCCCCTCTGCAGCAGTGTGCCCCTTCCTGGGGGTGGGCGTGGGCCAGAGTCTGTCCAAAGCCGCCCCCCCTTGCACGTCGTGCTTGTCACCACAGTGGAAAGTGGGCCTTTCTCTGCAGAGCCGGGGACACCTGGTGACCTGCCTGGGTTATCCTGGGCTCAGCCCTGTCCCCCCAGCCAGCTGGGGTGGGGGATGTTGTTCTTTCTTCACGACCGAGGACAGAAGACAGATGGCCATTCTGGGTGTAGATGGCAGCTGTGCCCTGCGCATAACTGGGTGTTTTCCCGGATGGGTGTGTTTCTTTTTTCCAAGCTTCACATAGAGTTTTGCTTAATCCCCCCACGACCTCTCACAACTCCGTGGCTTGAGCCCATTCTCCTGCCCACCCACCTTCTGCCCTCCCGGCGGCCCCCGCTGACCGGGTCCTCCTGCTCGCTCTGCTGACTCTGACCCCTGGAGCACACGTGCTCACCCCTGGTCTCCTGTTCACCCCCTGCCCACTCCTGCTCTCTGGCATCCATGCCCTTGCACACTCGTTCCCTGCCTCATGCTCTTTCTGGGGTTTTGCTATTGTTTTTTATTGTGCTAAAATGTGCATGATATAAAATGACCATTTTAGCTGTACTTAAATGCACAGTGCAGTGGCGTTAATTACGCTCACATTGCCGTGCACCCGTCACACCAGCCGCCTCCAGAGCGCCCTCATCTTCCCTGGTGAAGCTCTGTCCCCAGTAAACACTAACACCCATCCCCCCACCCACCGAGTCCTGTCAGTGGAGGTTTTACCTCTTGTCTCGGAGTCTGACTGCCCTGCACATCTCATAAGGGGGATCGTGTGGTGTTTGTCCTTTTGTGTCGGCTTCATTTCCCTCAGCGGAACGTCTGATACTCTCCGTCTTGGTCTGTTCCCATCTCCGCACCCACGCACGGACGCTCACTCCTGTGCCCCTGCCGTCTGCTGGACCTTGAATAAGGTCCAGCTGCAGGTTCCTATACTTTCTGGTGTCCTGGGTCTATGCTTAGACCTAGCCTTTCTGAGGACCGTCTTCTTTTTCACTGGGACTTAGCCCCTCTCTGCTGTGTCACTTGTGCCTGCATCCCCTTCCCTCTGACTTATGCAGAAGGCCTGTCTGGGGAGCCGGGTGGCAGTGTGGAAGGCCCACCTTCGTGCCTCTGGGCCCACGCTCGTGCTGGACACCTGCTGCACACGCCGGGCAGGTGTGCTGAGTTCTGGAATTCTTCACGTGGCCCCTGGGCCGGAGGACAGCGTGCCTCCCAGAGTCCTGCCTCCCCCAGTATGTGGCCCACAGGGGCCGTGATGTGAGGTGGTTGGGGTTGCTGGTGACGTGAGTGGTGCTGCTGTGAGTGTGTAATCTTAGCCGAGCACCATAAATAAGTAATTGGTGCTTCTTTGCCATTGGACTCACTCTCTGCCCTCCCTCCTTTCTTTCTTTTTAAAAATTTTTATTATTTTTAATAAGAATAAGACATTTTATTCGAGAGAGAGAGAGAGAGCAAGGGAGGGGCAGAGGGAGGAAGAGAGAGAGAATCCCAAGCAGGGCTTCATGCCCAGCCCGGTGTGGGGCTCAAACCCAAGACCCTGGGGCCATGACCTGAGCCCAAATCAAGGGTCAGTGGCTCAACTGACTGAGCCACCAGGTGCTGCTCAAAGCAGATTATTTTAATGAGCCAAACAAATGCAGCAGAGGTCACCTTTTCTCATTTATTACATGATCCTTATCATACTTGCAGCGAGCTTTCCCAAAGTTATGATTTTTAAAAGTTATTTATGTCTTAACGGAGCTTTTAGAGTAATAGAATTTATTGTCAAATTACTACTTTGAAAATTTACTATGAAATGTTGAGCTTTTTTTTTAAGGAATCTAATGTAGAAATAATTTAATCACGTGTACTCATTTCCCAGAATAGAATGGTTATGATTAATTTGTACGTGGGTGATTCATCTGAAGGCCTTCCGAGTTCAGTTTCCAGTTACACTCTGGTGGCACTTCCTGCCTCCTCGCCTGCTGCTGAGTGTCCCAGGGGACAGTCCACACACACACACACACACACACACACACACACACACACACACTCTCTCTCTCTCTCTCTCTCTCTCTCTCTCTCTCTCTCTCTGCAGGAAGCCAGTCAGTACCAAAATGGGAAAAACAGTTGGATTGTTTGGAGTAGCATATGTAATTCATTTAAAAATAATATTGTTTAATGCAGATTTTTTTTCTTCATATTGAATCTCCAAAAAGCTAGAAGCATTTTCATGGTTTCCTGAAAATGATTTAAGAGATTTTCAATAAATATAAAACTGCACTTAAAATATCTTGATGGTGTTTTATGGCTCTTTGCTCATTTACTTCAGCAGAGACTGTACTTTTCCATGCATCACTAAGCAGGTGGGGGAAGAGAACTAAAATGTATTTTCTTTGGAAGAGTAGAGTCACATGAGACGCAGAGATCTCAGGTACTTTGACACAGCAGTTCCTAAACTTTCCTCACCCCTCAGGTAGTTGCAGACTCCACTGTGGATTTCTTGGAGTGGGTCCAAGGAGAGCAAGTGGAGAAGGAGTGAGTGAAAATGCCATGATTTTTATAGAAATGGTTTAGCCAGGAGAAATCTGCTTTTGCAGATCATCAGAGTGCAGTCTCTTAAGTGCCCCTTTTCTTTCTCTGTTTTTTTTTTTTTTTAATGTTTATTTTTGAGAGAGCAAGACAGCAAGTGAGCGGGGAGGGGCAGAGAGAGAGGGAGACACAGAATCCAAAGCAGGCTCCAGGCTCTGAGCTGTCACCACAAAGCCCGACGTGGGGCTCTAATTCACGAACCATGAGATCATGACCTGAGCTGAAGTTGGATGCTCAACCGACTGAGCCACCCAAGCGCCCCTCTTTCTTTGTTTTGTGTCAGCCCTGCTGTTGGGAGGGAAGGTGGTTTCAATGCATGTGCCAGGGGGGGATGTTCAAGTGTACATTTCCACTGTTGTGCAGCTGAACTCTCACCCTCACCTTGCAGCACAGGGACTCTGGACCCATTAATTGCTAATGCCCCTCCCCTCTGCCAGCCCCGGGGAGACCATCTTTCTTCTTTCTGTTTCTGTTACCGCCCTGGACACAGCACATGAATGGAATGCAACCATATATGTCCTTTGGCGGCTGGCTGATTTTGCTTTGCATGATGTCCTCCATGTTCTCCCATGTTGTGACAGCATATGACAGTCCTTTTTTTTTTCAAGGCTGCATGATATTCCCTTGGATGTAGATGCCACATTTTCTGTATCCAGTCGTCTGTTGAGGGTGGCTTGCTTCTAGCTCTTAGCGGTTGTAAATAGCGCTGCTGTGAACACGGGGGTGCAGATAACTCTTCAAGATTCTGCTTTAAGTTCTTTTGGCTGTAGATTTAGAAGTGGGACTGCAGCAGCGATCCTGTGGTCATCTTTCATGTCTGCAGCCGAACTTGGGAAAGCCTTAACTGAGCTGTGCAAATCTGACTCCCTGCTGTGAGAGCTGCCCCCTCCCCGCCCTTCTCTGCCGGCCAACTTGCCACTCAGGGCTCTCTTCTCTCCCCCACCCGCCAGAATATCTACAAACACCTCTCTGGATGATCTCTCCCAGAGAGATTAATTGTCCAGATACCATCACTGTGACTTCCTTCCTGTTGTGCCAGGAAATGTTCTGTGGCCTCAGAGCTCCCAAAATAAACACGATTTGTTTGGCCACATTTCGTTTCTGGGAGCACACCCCTGTACTCCAGAAAGCCCTGTACAAGCCAAAGGAAGAGTAGGGGCTGGACAGAGGTCCGGGAGGAAGCTAGAAGCAGCGGGTGGCCTGGTTGTCATTGTCCACCAGTGAGCGGGAACGGGGCAGACACGCGTCTCTCCAGCCTGCCCGGTGTGCGAGTGGGAGTTTGCAGACTTCGTTGATTGTAACGAGGCAGGAAGTGTTCACATGACCGTCTGATGCACAGCTCTGTGTGTGTGCAAAACAACACCTACCTGTGTAAGGTGCTCTACCATTTAATATTTTAGTCCCCTCTTCTTCAGGTTTTCGGTTGCTTTTAGCACTTGGGCACAGCCCACAAGCCTGGTATCCTGCTGGGGGTTTAGATCCTGATTTGGCAAGTAGTGACCACCAGCTTGCTTTCTGGATCAGGCCTGCCCGGGCTCAGGTTTAGGCTTTGCATGTTTGCTGTGAAGAAAGCCTCATGGCCTTGAGGCTCTTAAGCAGTCTGTGCCTCAGTTTCCTGTCCTTTAAAACGGGATCCTCTGCTGGCTACCTCTTGAACCTGGCGTGGAGAGCAAGCGAGTGAGCAGACGGGGAGAGCTCAGAAGGGCGCCTGGTGAAAGCAGTCAGCCGCTCTCAGTCACGGGCTGCTTGTCACGTTATACTCCACACTCCTTCCCTCACTTTTTCCTTGGTTTTCACTGTTCTCCTGAGTCCTGTGTTGTTTCTTCCTCCTCTGTTTTCAGCCTCCCCAGTTTGGTGTAAGCCCTGTGAACCCTCTGTCCCGCCCACCCCCCACCTCGGGTGTAGAGAGCCCTTCCTCTCCTCTGCCCACTGTGGTCTGACTTGTGTCTGCACCTGGGCTCCCCCAGAGAGAGTCCGAAGTTCATGGAGGGGAGCACGTTGTGGGGCCCAAGTGTAGTTGGAGGATCCGTTTACCCCTTGCTCTGGTTACAGGCTGTTGTTCAGAAAGCAAACCTCCCAACGTGTGAGCTCCTTTTCTGGCTGCAGCACCGTCCGAGTGCCCAGCCAGAGGGCTGTGCCGGATCCCTCCCAACAGCTGCTGGGAGGTGGGGGATGGGGGTGGGGGGGCACTGCCCCCTTTTTTCCAGTAGGAACATCTTATCAAGGCTCTTCTAAGTTGTTAGGTTGTGGGTGTTTCATATTGTGTTTATCTTCCTTGCAGGCGGTTTTAGTGAATAATATCACCACAGGTGAGAAGCTCATCAGAACCCTGCAAGGTGAGTTCTAATCCCCTTCTTTATACCAGACATTAGATCTTTTAGGAAAAGCCCATCTTTCCTCTTGTCCCTTTGTGGCGACTCCCATTCTAATCTAATGGGTAGGATCACAAGTGATCAAGTAATCTGTTTTTGTTGTTGTTGTTGTTTGTTTATTTAAATGTTTATTTTTGAGAGGGGGGCAAGGGGGAGGGGCAGAATGAGAGGGAGGACAGAGGATCCAAAGCAGGCTCTGGGCTGACAGCAGAGAGCCCAGTGCAGGGTTCAAACTCATGGACTGTAAGATCATGACCTGAGCCAAAGTCAGATGCTTAACTGACTGAGCCATCCCAGTGCCCCAAATTGAGTAATCTTTGGTATATTCTTTTTGCTAAACTACAGTTCCTTAAAGAACTTTTCTTTTTAAAAACATTGTTGAACGCATTACAAGGTGTTATTATTGTAAGAATTTTCTTTACCTCAATACCCAGGGTTCTTTGTCTCCCCACTTCAAAGAATGAGGAGGTGGACACAAAATGAGCAGCAGGCAAAGTTTGTTAAAGTGTAAGATCAGAAAGAAAGAATAGTAGGAAAGCTCTCTTTGCAGAGAGAGGGCATTTGAAAGTGAATGCTTGAAGACTGTAGGTGAGGGTCCTTGTTTCATAAGGTCTGGTCACACCGCCCCATCCCTTCCCCATTATTCCTTCTCATGTCCTACCCTCACTTACCGGGTAGCTCTCTGTGCTGGGTTGTCCATTCCTGATTGGCTCGTTTGAGGCGGGGGGGGGGGGGGGGCATCTGTGGCCGTCCATTCCCGATTGGCTCATTCTCATCGTGAGGACCGTTCCTTGTGGGTCATACGTTTTAAGGTCTACTTGTTTTCAGTTAGGTCTTTGGTCAAATTCCTGAGGGAACCTGGGGGGGAGTAGGTGGTGTCTGTTACATTCTTAAGGGGAACCTGACGCCCAAGGGGGTTTGCTGTGGTCAGACCCTCCCAGCATTGTTCCAGACTGTGTTTTTCCCCACCCAGGGACCTCACATCCTAACTTTTTCCTTTCTGCCTACTGAATCCTGTCTATTCCTATCATGTTATGTACACAAGAATTCAGATTCTCACCTTTTGATAGGTTAAGAAGTATATAGAACAGATCACCTTTCATATGTATGTGATATATATGGCACGTGATATGTATAATATGTATGGTATATATAGGATTTCTTTTAATGGGGCCACCCCCAATTTTCTTGATGAAAATTGTAAAAATGATGCAGCCCAATTCCACTTCTTTGCTGCCCTGATTCAGCTTGGCAGTCAAGGCCGGTTTTCTGTCAGGCCCTAGGAAGCAGCAGTGTGGGTAGTAGTGGGGTGAGCCCCTCTGTGCTTGGCTCCCCCTTCCACTGGGACTGGGGGCCCACAGCCCACATGGCCACAAGACGAGCCTGGGGAAAATCACAGAGCACTGGTTCCCACGAGGGCCGGTCTTTGCCGTGGGTAGGAAACTACTCCCAGCCGCCCGAGCCTCAGTTCCGCCTCTGCACGGGAAGGTTCATCTGGAGCCACAGTATCCAGAGTGGTGGCCACGAGCCGTGTGGCCAATGAACACCTGAAATATGGCTCATGGGAAGGGACAGAAGTTTACATTTTTGTTTAATTTTCAGTAATTTAAGTTTAAAACTGAAACTTGACTCCGTTATTGGGAACGTTAAGTGTTTGGGGGGCAGCTTGGGTATATATCAGTCTACTTTTCCAGGGTAGATTCTGTGAAAGCTCACTTCAGATCATGAATTCCCAGTGCACATTTAACGTCTGCATGGGGACGTGCTGTAATTGTCCACACCAGATTTCAAAGACAACGTGAAGGAGAGAATATAAAATATTCATAATTTTTTATATTCATTCTGTGTTGGCATGATAATGTTGCATCGCTGTTGGGTTAGATCAGGTGGTTTATTAAAGTTAATGCTACATCTGGTTTAGTTCTTAAAACTGTGGTTTACTGACGTGGCTTGCATCGTAGTTCTGTTGGACAGGGCTGGTCTAGAATTCTAGTTCCGGCTCTGCTTCTAAGGATCTGAGTAGGAGAGACGCAAGGTCACGTGGAGTTCAGTGGGTTACTTGCTGCCGGGGCCTTTGCAGAGTTTCCTGGTCTTGTCTGGCCTTTTGAGGTTCATCCATGCTGTGGATGTCAATATTTTTATTCCTTTTTTTGCCAAGCAGTGTTCCCTTGCCCCATACTTGGTTTGATTATGGGAATTTTTTTTCTTAAGTGAGGTTTCCTGAGGTGTGATTTACTCAATAAAGTGTACCCTTTTGTAGGGTTCTTTGCATCCCCTGGACCACTACAGTTGAGACCAGGCCCTGTCCCTCCAGGAGGTGCCCCCTAACCCTTTGTGGTCAATCCCCTGCCTCAGCCATCTGCTGGGTGGTTCTACAAACCCTGCAGTTTGAACTCTTGGAACATGTCCTAGCAATGCTTGTGAGATGGATCGTTGTTGCTGTGTGCTTCAGCATTTCGTGGAATCCTTCGCTTTTATTTAATTTTATTTCCCCCCTGGAGAGCCCTGTAGATACGGGGTTATGAGGACAGACTTCCAGGATGTGGGTGTGTGTCCAGGGCCGTGTCCCGGACCCCGGTGGCGGCCATCTGGCCACTCGGCTGTCACCTTCGTGGCAGCTTCTCTTTCCTGCTCAGCCTGGCCCTTTGTCAGCTGCTGCTTTTTCTGCAAGGCTTTTAGGAGCCCAAGGTCAGGGCAGCAGGGATGGGCTGTTGCATTTCCTCAAGGAAAGCTGCTGTTTCCCAGACGGGATTTGGGTGGTTAAAGGAACACAGGCCTCAGGAAATTGCTGGTGTGGGTGAGTCACAGGAGGGGCCGCTGGCAGGGAGCCTGGTGGCTGAGGTTGGGGTCCTCCGTGAGGGACTGCTTCTCTGAGCAGATGTCCAAATCAATGTTTCAGAGGCTGGATGAGTCTGCTGCAGGCCAGGGGACACAGTGGCATGTGTCACCTTGTGGGACAGCTCGTAGGATGTCTAAAAAAGAAACAAGTGAATAGAACCCCCTGACGCTTTTGAAGGGCCAGAGGTCAGGAAGGAGATTTAAGTGAGAGGTTTGGAAAAGAACCTAGGTGCAGATTTGGGTCGGGTTGCTGATTGCCAGGGCTCCTCCATGGTTCTGGAATGTTCTGAACCCTCTCTCCTTCCCTCCTTACTCTCCTGTGTGCCACCGCCCACTGCGTTCTGATGTGTCTGCTGTTGTCACGATGGCTGTGCCTGTGACCTGCGCGATTCTGGGTCCTCCTCTTGGCTCAGACCAGTTAAAGGCCCTGCAGAAGAATTATGGCAGGCTGCAGCAGGGTGTTCTCCAGTTTCAGAGGAACCAGACCAACCTGGAGAGGAAGTTCTCCTACGACCTGTAAGTGCGTCTCTACATCTAGTGCTCACCCCTCGGGGGCTGATGTGTTCTGAGCAGGGGGCGGGCGGTGGGCATAAGCTGGGCTCCCCCTTCCCGTCATGGAGCACACAGGCTCTGCGGGAGGTCCAGTCCTTCCAGGGGAGTCCTTTAGAACAACGTGCTTTATTACTTAAGCGTGAGCAGTGCCTCAGAAAGCTGTGGAAAAGCCGGTGGCTCATAATACAAAGTAAACAAGAGGGCGGTGCTCCTTAGAAAGAAATGACTTTGTCAACACACTTTTTTTTATGACATTTTTTTAAGGTTTATTTATTTAAAAAAATTTTTTAACATTTATTTATTTTTGAGAAACGGAGAGAGACAGAGCATGAGCAGGAGAGGGGCAGAGAGAGGGGGACTCAGAACCTGAAGCAGGCTCCAGGCTCCGAGCCCGACGCAGGGCTCTAACTCACAAACTGCAAGATCCTGACCTGAACTGGAGTCAGATGCTCAACTGACTGAGCCACCCAGGCGCCCTGAATGTTTGTTTATTTTGGGGGAGAGAGAGAGAGAAAGAAATCATGGGTGGGGGAGGGGCAGAGAGAGAGGGAGAGAGAGAATCCTGAGGAGGCCCGGGGAGCGAACCCACAAACTGTGAGCTCATGACCTGAGCAGAAACCAGGAGTTGGCTTAACCGACTGCGCCACCCAGGCACCCCCTTATCAACATACTTTGTGAAGTTACATTAAGTTTTAAAGTGCAGGCGTACTGGTGGTTAATAATTGAAAGTCTTTAAAAACATTTTCCTGAAGTGCTCAGATGTGTCCCAAGTCCATCTCCTAGACTGAATGGCACTTTGGCATGGTATCAGTGATTTGTTTCTAGGTGTCGGCATTGTGGACATTCTGTTTCTGTGAGATTTTAGTGTCTTTCTGAATTTCTGCAGTGACAATGGAGTACTTTTATTTTTCAGCTTTACTGAAGTATGATCATTATGTGAATGTAAGGAATAAAGTGTGATATTTTGATATGCCTGTACCTTGTGAAATGATGTCCCAAATCAAGCTAGTTAACGAGTCCTCATCCTTCTGTGTGTGTGTGTGTGTGGTGAGAACACTTACAATCTTCACTCTCGGCAAGTTCTAGGCATACAGTACAGTACGGTATTAGTCACCACAGCCCCCGTGCTGTCTGTCCCGTCTCCAGTTACGACAGTCTGTTTTAAGCAGATGACTTCCATTGCATACAAAAACCCTACACTTTTACTTCTCAGAGTATTTTTATGATCACAACAAAATGATGAACTTCTAGAAAGTTAGCTAGACCCCATAGTAGGATAGTATAAACCAACTTAGAGACTGGAGAGTAAGTTGTAGTCTGTGTATTTTTTCCCCATAAAGGCAGAATAATGCCAGTACAGGGGGTCTGGGATTCACAGGCAACTAGCCACCTAGGAGCCTGGTCCTCTCTTCCATTTGCTGACTTCTCCCTAGTCCGTGTTCGAGGTCATACAAATTTTTCACGTAATTGTAGTCACCAGTAGCATTTTAAAATCATTTTTTCCACTTACTTGCATTAGGTATAAATAAAAGTCTGTACTGCTCCAAAATGTTGTATCGTTAAAAATGGCTGGTTAATATTCTATGATGTGGGGGCACCAAATTTAATTCACGATTTGCCTGTTTGGATATTTAGGTTACTTCTAAGTTTTGGTTGTTATAACAAGCTTGACATCAATACATATAACTTTAAAAAATTATTATTTTGGATTATTTCCTTCTAAAAAGGACTCATCTGTAGATTTAGTGTTTTATAAATTGCCAAGTTGCCTTCTGAATAAGGTTCTTCACACCGCTGCCCTCTTTAGGATTCTGAAGTCCTTCCGAAAGATTGTCCCCCCCACAAAGCAATTTTTTCCTGATCACTTTAAAACCAACTAAACTAAACTAAAACCAACTAAACTAAAACCAGGAAGCCCCAACTACGTAAATATTCAGAGGACCTGCACCAACAGTCAATACAAAGGAAACATAATTCGAAAATATGCATATGGGTTGCCTGGGTGGCTCAGTCAGTTAAGCATCTGACTCTCGATTTCAGCTCAGGTCACAATCTCATGGTTCATGGGATTGAGCCCTGAATTGGGCTTTGTGCTGATGGTGCAAAGCCTGCTTGAGATTCTCTCTCTCTCTCTCTTTTTCTTTCTCCCTCTCTGAAAATAAATACACATTAAAAAATACACGTATGGAAACTTACTCAGCTAGGCCAGTGGTTCTTAATTTTAGATGGCGATTCTGCTCCCAGGAGACCTTTGGCAATGTCCGAGGACCTGATGCTGAGCCTCCTATGATGCACAGGGCGGGCCCCACAACAGCATCTTTTTTCTGGCCCCAAACACTAGTAGTGCTCAGCAGAGAAACCCTGAGTTAGGCTAGTAATCAACAAGATGCATTCAGACAGAAGTGAAGACTGCCCCAGTCTTATTATTCATCCTTAAAAGATACCCTAATGCACATTTTCCATCCATTGATTGAAATAGGATAAGCCATTAATGGCCTCACTTGATAAATGTTGACCCAGATGAGGTTGGCCCAGCCGGAAATCAGAAATCAGCCAGGCCCAGGAAACGGGGAGGGCAGCTCTGCTCCCCATGGAGGAGCAGACAGTGAGCACAATGGCTATGGGTGCTGGCCTCACTCTTTTTCTCTTAGGAGGTCGGAAGCTAGATTGCAGCTCTTTCTAGCTGACCTCATATATTGCAGTGGTTGTGCCCAGAGCCTTGTCCCAGATACAGCAGGTTTCGTGGGGATGACGTTTGTGGAATGCTGGTAGCTAGAATGAGTTATTCTTAATTTCTTTGAAATACAGACCCATTCTGAGAATCTGATAAAAAGTTACAGGCACCTTGTGAGCCATATATTCAAAGTTGTGCATTCAGTTCATGGGACACCTGAAGCATACCTTCACCCCCTGTGAAGACACCCTGTCTGGCCTAAACCTTTTATAGAAGGCAGTCCTGGCAGTGAAAAAGCCGACAGCAAGGCCAGGGTTCCTGATACACAAGTTAATATTCTTTCTTTAGGATCAGAGGCGGCCCGCATCCCCACTTCTCACGCCTGCACCTGTGGCAGACATCACTAAGTGATCACTGTATTGATCCACACTGCTTTGCAGGCTCTCTCCCCAGAGCACTTAGGGTTGCTTTCTCACATGAACTGCTTGTCATCTCATCTCCATGCCATGAGGAAATAGTTTGCAAAAGCTACTGCTGGAATGCAACAGCACCAGTCGGATGATCAGTGCCCTGGATGATCGGGCGACCTGCCTTGATAGATCCCTGTACCGTGTACATTCCATTTACAGCGACTCCACCCGTTAACAATAATCACTGGTGGTTGAGTCCTGTGTGTCTCTCCTTTTAGCTCTAGTTAATGACTGAATGTTCACCACATGCGTGGAAGAGCAAGCTTACCCGAGGCCTTCAGGAAGTAACACTGTCACAGTCCATATGACCTGCGACTTAGAATTGGAGCTTCAATCTGAGGTTGTTCCCTTAATGCTGTTGAGCTGGAATGTGGAAAGCTGACCTTCATCCACAAAGCTGGGAGAGAGAGGCTCTTTGTACTTGATTTTGGCAGGGCTGAGAGCAGGTGAAAACAGTACATTGTTTCCCATTGGTAGGTTTTTAAAGGCTCAGGAATGGCTGTGCACCTGTTCACTTGCTTCTGGGATAACATCTGATAACAGTGAATTGGAATGGTTAGTACTTTGAGGACAGAGATACCTCTTTTTGTTCTCTGTGTTGAAGCTACTGGTCTACCACCGGGGACTCGTGTGGTTGTAAGAATTTTATTTAAATGAATTTTTCAACAAGCCTTCTCTTGTTCTGTAAGCTGTCCAAGGTCAGGAAGTCTGGCTTTCATTGATGCCCTTCTCTCCCTGTGGGTCATTGAGAGCCACTCAGTCCTTTGAACTGAAGGGCACATTACAGGAGTTCCAGGCTAAGTGCACCCATACCTGGCTCTGAAAGGCCTGTGACTCAGAAGAGGTGGCCGTGTCATAGAGGTCTGGCACAGAGCCAGGAAACCCCAAGTCCCTTCTGGGTTCAGTCTTGTCACTTTCTGTCCTCTGGCTCTGGTCAGTGTCACCTCCCAGCTTCCTTATTTGTACAAGTGGGTAATTCTCCCATCACTTTTCAACCCTGACACACAAGATACTCTGAAAATAAATCCTATGCAGAAAGCTAACTGTGATGCTTCAGAATGTCTTAGCTAAATAGGGGCTCAGTCTGAATTAGATTATATGTTCCAACAACAACTCTCTGACACCAGCTGGGTGGGTGTCCTCCAGCTCAGTTCATTTTTATTTTTATTTTTTAAAAATAAATCTTCAATTTTGGAACAGTTTTAGGCTTACATCGTTGCCACAGAGAGTTCCTGTAAACCGCAGAGCCATTTTCTGTATTGTTAACACTCCTACATGGATGTGGTGTACTTGTCACAATTAGCCAGTGTGGATACATTATTAACTAAGGTTCATACTTCATCCGCGTTTCCTCAGTTTATCCCTGATGTCCTTTTTCTTTTCCAGGATCCCCCATTAACATTTATTCACCATGTTTCCTTAGAGTCCTCTTTCCTATGACAGTTTCTCAGACTTACTTTTTATAATATTGATAGGAATACTGGTCAGGTATTTTGTAGAACAATTTCCAGTTGGGCTTTATCTGGTGTTTTTCTCATGGTTAAACTGGGGCAACACATTTCCAGGGGAAGGCCACCGAAGTAAAGTGCTGCTTCCATCAGCCTGGTATCAAGGGGACTTACTGTCCATAGGGCTTGTCACTCTTGTTAATCTTTACCTTACCGTGGTGGGGTCTATCAGGCTTCTTCACCGTAAACTTACTGTTACCTCGCCCTCTGTGCTGCCGTCTTAGGAAGTCAGTGTGCATAGCCTACACTTGAAGATTGGGGTGTTACGCTCCATTTCCCCTAAGGGCAGGGTGTCTACATAAGCTATTTGAAATTTTCCTGCACAGGAGATCTGGCCCTTCTTCTTACATATCTATTATTTATATCAGCGTGGACTTAGGAATATCTATTTTATAATCCACTACTATTTTATTTATTTTTTGCTCACATTGTTCCAGTTTTGATCATACTCCCAGCAGTGTGCCCCGCCCCCTTTTTGAGCACTCCGTGACATTCTGGCACCAGAAGACGCTCCAGACTCATCTTCTGTGTATCCTAGAATCACTCAATCAACCATTTCTCTGAGGAGCTCCTGGTTGCTTTTTAGTTGGAGAGTGGTGCTAAGAAGCCAAGATCTGGGGACTGGGTGTGTTTGTTGCTGCTGGGGTGGTGGTGTTTCTGGGCCCTATCAGCTACAGAGTAGAGAGACCTGTGTGTGTGTGTACTAACTTGGGTTATATGCAGACATTGATAAATGTTTCTGTATGTTTCCAGCTGTATTCATATTAAACCAAGCATGAATTCATGCTGGTGTCTCCAATTCTAACCCTTTTAAGTTAATATAATAGTATATAATTGAATATGTTCTCAACTTGGGACTGTATGCAGTCATTAATATTTTGTGGCTCAAAATATTTTTGAAACTGTTATGGAAAAGACTGGCCATTGCCTCTCTAAATCTGTTATTTTTTATCCCCCAATGTAATTCTGCATTCCTAACCCTCCTTTCAGTTAAGTATGGCCCAGTGACTACATTCTGGCCAGTGGGGAAAGGTAGTGGTAGTGTGGGAAGGCTTCTGAAGATGAGGACAGTCCACCACACCCTCCTCTCCTTTCCCTTTCCTCTTCGTTTCTTCTTGCTGCCTGGGACTCACACAAGAAGGCTTGGACTCTTCACGGACACCCTCTGACATCACCCCATGGGGAGAGGATGCGTTCCTGTCAGGTGTGGGTGGAAACACAGTCTTCCCACGTGCTCTCCAGTGACACCACCATGGTGTTCTGTGGATCCGAGGTCCCTGGCCAGTCTGCCTTCTTCTCTCTACTGTTCAGTCCTCTTATGTTTGTTTTAAATACAATGCCCAGGGTTTTTAGTTGTGCTTAATGGGAGGTCTAGGGAAAAATACATCTATTCCATCTTTCCGGAAGCGGAAGTCCAGTTGGATTTTGACACTGTCCAGAGTTAGCACAAACCCCACAGGTTACAACGGGCTTTGGTCCCAAGACTCTCCCCTCTTCACATGACACCCACAAGTTCTGAGTGTCCCCAGGCCACCTGAACTCTGCTTCCTGTACTGCTCAGGGTTGATGATTCTCTAGAATGATTCACAGAACTCCTCAAGCATGTGCTGTATGTACTACTGCAGTTTTATTATAAAGGATGTAACTCAGGAACAAGTTATATGGTAGAGACTTGGTTTTAGGGCATTTGTGGGGGAGACAGCTCCTTTCCTAGTGGAATTCGGTGCTACCTTTCTAGTACATTGGTATGTTCACCAGCTGGGAAGCTTGCCAAGCCTCATCACCCAGAGATTTTATTGGAGGTTTTATTACATAGGCACAATTGATTAAATCATTGGTCGCATGGTTGAACTCCATCTCTACTTTCCCCATTCCCTGGAGGATGGGGGTGGGGCTGAAAGTCCAACCCTATAATCATGGGATTGTTTCCTCTGGCCACCAGCCCCCATCCTAAGGCTTCATGAGCCATCGAATTAGCATAATCTGAGGTCTGGTCCAGAGAGACTCCCTTTGACTAACAGAAGACTCTCCTATTACTCAGGAAATTAAGGACTTTTAGGTGCTCTGAGCTAATAGCTGGGGACAAGACCAAATGTATGTATTTCTTACTATATCTCAGGTTGTATATATATTTTTAATTTTAACTTATTTTAGAGAAAGCATGAGTCAGGGAGAGGGGCAGAGAGAGAGAGAGAGAGAGAATGAGAATATCCCAAGTAGGCCCCACACTCAACATGGAGCCCAATGTAGGACTTGATTCCACAACCCTGGGATCATGACCTGAACTGAAATCAAGAGTCAGACACTCAACCAGCTGAGCCACCCAGGCGCCACAACACAGATTGTATTTTTTAAAATACTTTTTTTTCTAACCAATAAAATTCACTTGTTTTAGAACAGTGTGACAAATTTTTAGTGAGTTTCAGTCAACTAGTTTTCTTGCCACTTAATAAGTGAAACACACATGTTGCCCTGCCTTACGTATGCTCTTGAGATACAGAGCTGGAAGCAGGAAAACGATGAGCTCTGTCTCTTATTGACACAGTGGATTCCATGGTCATGGCAGGAAACACTTGGTGTATAGACACATCCCTAAATATTTGTCTTTTCTTTTTTTTGCTTTCTTTCACCAAAGGAGCCAGTGCATCAATCAGATGAAAGAGGTGAAGGAGCAGTGTGAGGAGCGAATAGAAGAAGTCACCAAAAAGGGAAATGAAGCTGTCGCTTCCAGGGACCTGAATGAAAAAAAGGACCAAGGCCAGCAGGTAATCCTCGTTTTTGTTCTGTCCAGAATTTCCAGAAGGCTTTCCTCCCCTCAGTTCAGACATTCACTTCCCTTATCTGCTGTCTGATTTGCTGTTACCTTTGCCGTCCCTGGTAGGTTTGGCTCCCTGAGACATACCAGCCTTGTCTCTGGACACTGGGACTCTGACCGGGTATGCCGGGCTCTGACCCGACCCCGTGCTCAGGGCTTTACCAGGGTGACTTTACCAGGGTGACTCCATAGCCACCCTGGGAGAGAGTTGCTGTTGTTCTGTTTTGAAGGCCCTGAGGCTCATGGAGATGGTTAAATACTGTGGCCTCTGCGCCAGCTGGTCAGTAGGGGGGCCGGGAGCCCATGTTGGCAGGGTGCGTGAAGTTTGGCCCACGAAGCTGCTGCTCGAAGCCTTCAGGATATCTTTGCTTGTTAGTTTTAAATATAACCGTTTTATTGAGAGGTAATTTTCATTCCATACATTCACCCATGTAACAGTCACAATTCATTGGTTTTTAGTATATTCAAAAGTTGTGCAACCATTACAGTAAATTTTAGAACATTTTCATTACCCCCAAATAAACCCATAATTGTTAGCTCCCCATCTCATCCCTAGAAAACCATTAATCTACTTTGTTTCCATAGATTTGCTTTATATGGACATTTCATGTCAGTAGAATCATATAATATGTGGCCATTTGTGTCTACATCCTTTCACTTAGCATAATGCTTTCAAGGTTCGTCCATGTGTTTGCATGTATGTATACTTCATTCCTGTTTATGGCTGAATAATATCGTGTGTGTGCACCACACTTTGTTGATTCATTTGTCAATTGATGGGGATTTGGGTTATTTCTAGTTTTTGGCTTATTATGAATAATGCTGCTGTGAACATTCATGTAGACATTTTTGTGTGGACCTAAGTTTTCATTTCTCTTAGGTATATACCCAGGAGTGTAATTGCTGGGTCATATGGTAACTCAGTGTTTAATGAGAAACTGCCAGACTGTTTTCAAAAAACAATCACACTCTTTTACATTTTCACCAGCAATTTGAGGGTTCCGATTTCTCCACATCCTTGCCAACTCTGGTTATTATCTGTTGTTGTCATTATAGCCATCCCTGCGGGTGTGGAGTCCTATCTCATTGTGGTTTGTATTTGCATTTCCATAATAACTAACATTGAGCATCTTTTCTTGTGTTTTATTGGCCATTTGTATATCTTTCTTGGAGAAATGTCTATTCAGATCCTTTGCCCATTTTTTAATTGAGTTTTTTTAATGTTTTATTATTATTATTATTATTATTATTATTATTATTACTGAGAGAGAGAGACAGACACACACCAAGCAGGAGAGAGGCAGGGAGAGAGGGGAACAGAGGATCTGAAGTGGGCTCTGTGCTGATAGCAGCTAGCCCAATGTGGGACTCGAACTCACAAACCATGAGATCATGACATGAGCTGAAGTCGGATGCTCAACTGACTGAGCCATCCAGATACCTCTGATTGAGTTATTTTATAATTGAGTTGTAGGAGTTCTTTATGTATGTATATACATACACACGTGTATGCATATATATATATATATATATATGCACACACACGTATATATGTATATATAGAGAGATACCAGCTATATGACTTGCAAATATTTTTTCCCGTTATATGAGTTATTTTTTCACTTTCTTCATGATGTTCATTGAAATATAAAAGTTTTTAGTTTTGACGAAGTCCAGTTTGTTATTCTGTTGCTTCCTATCCCAAGGTCATGAAGATTTATAATTTCTTCTAACAGTTTTATAGTTCTTAGCTCCTACATTTAGTCCTGTGATCCATTTTGAGTTAATTTTATGTATATGGTGTGAGGTAGGGGTCCAAATTTATTCTTTTGCGTGTCAATATCCAGTTGTCTCTTGGCACCTTTTTTGAAAAAACAATTCTTTCTTCCACCGAATTGCCATGGCACCTTTGTTGAGAATCAATTTACTATAAATATGAGGGTTTATTTGTGGACTCTCAGTTCTGTTCCATTGGTCTGTTTGTCCCGTATGTCATTACCATACCACCATGATTACTGTAGCTTTGTAGTAAGCTTTGAAGTCAGGAAGTGATGAATCATCCAACATTGTTCTTTTTAAAGACTATTTTGACTCCTCTTTGTTGGTTGACTTTCCATATGAATTTTAGGATCTGCTTGTCAATTTCTTCAACAAAGTTGGATGAGATTTTGACTGAGATTACAGTGACTCTGTAGATCAGCTTGGAAGTATTGCCATCTTAACAACAAAGGACATCTTTTGTTCTATGAATGTGGGATGTCTTTCCATTTAATTAAGTCCTTTAAAAATCTCTTTCAAACATTGCTTCTCAACCTTTTGACTAAGATCAAGTGTAAAAATCTCTTTCAAACAATGTTTTGTAGTTTACAGAAGTCTTGCACTTTTTTTTGTTCAGTTTATTTGTATCTTTTATGCTATCATAAATAGAATTGTTTAAATTTTATTGTCTTACTCATTGCTAGTGTATAGGAATACAATTCACTGTTCTATATTGATATATATCATATTGCAGCCTTGCTGAACTTCTTTATTCTAATATTATTTGTTGGTGTGTGATTCCTTTGGATTTTCTGTGTACAATATTATGTCACCAAAAAAGAGAGATAGTTGTACATTTTCCTTCCCAGTCTGGATGCCTTTTATTTCTTTTTATTGCCTAGTTGCCCTGGCTAGGGCAGTGCTAAACAGAGGTGGAAGGGCAGACATCCCTGTTCTTGATCATGGAGAGAAACCATTTGGTTTTTATCATTAAGTCTGATGTTAGCTGTGTGTTTTCATAGATGGAGTTTATCAACCTGAATAAGTTCCCTTCTGTTCTTAATTTGTTGAGTGTTTTTATCCAGAAGAGGCATTGGATTTTTGTCAGTTTTTTTTTTTTGAATCTATTAAGATGATCATGTGTTCTTTTGTCCTTTATGTTGATATATTACACTGAATGATTTTTGTATGTTTAACCTTACATTCATGGGATTTATCCCACTTGGTCATGGTATATAATCCTTTTATATGTTGCTAGATTTGATTTTGCCAGTATTTTGTTAAGGATTTTGGTGTCTGTATTCTTAAGAGATATTGGTCTGTAGTTTTCTTGTCTTTGGTTTTGGTTTCAGGTAATATTTGTTTCATAGAATGAGTTGGGGAGTATTCCTTTCTCTTATTTTTTGGAGGAGTTTGTGAAGAGCTGGTATTGATACTTTAAATGTTTGCTAGAATTCACTAGTGAAGTCATCTGGGCTTGGGCTTTTCTTTGGAGGACATTTTAAAATTACTAATTCAATGTCTTGTTGTAAGTCCACTCACATTTCCTACTTCTTGAGTCAGTTTCGGTAGTTTGTATTGTTCTAGGAACTTGTCTGATGTCATCTAAGTCCTCAAAGTTGACATGCAGTTGTTCACAGTATTCCTTTTTTTTTTTTTTTTAAGATTTTTTTTTTTTTCCAACGTTTATTTATTTTTGGGACAGAGAGAGACAGAGCATGAATGGGGGAGGGGCAGAGAGAGAGGGAGACACAGAATCGGAAACAGGCTCCAGGCTCTGAGCCATCAGCCCAGAGCCTGACGCGGGGCTCGAACCCACGGACCGCAAGATCGTGACCTGGCTGAAGTCGGACGCTTAACCGACTGCGCCACCCAGGCGCCCCACAGTATTCCTTTCTAATATTTTTGTGTAAGGTCTAATATTTTACTTGCATTTATTTTATTTTTGATTTTAGTAATTTGAGTTTTCTCTTTTTCTTGTTTAGTCTAGCTAAAGGCTTGTCAATTTTGTTCTTTTCAAAGAATTCACTTTGATTTCATGCATGTTTTCTGTTGTTTTTCTATTCTATATTTCTTAATTCCTGCTCTGACCTTTATTATGTCCTTCCTTGTTTTAGGTTTAGTTTGCTCTTCTTTTTCCAGTATTTTAAGGTAGAAGATTAGATTACTGTTTTGAGATCTTTCTGTTTTTTTCCCTTAATATAGGCCTGTAAATTTCCCTCCAAGCACTGCTTTAGCAGCGTCCCTTAAGTGTGGTATGTTATGTATTTGTTTGCATTTATTGTTTTCTCTTTGATCCACTGGTTATTCAGGAGTGTGTTGTCTCATTTCTACATATTTGTGAATTTCTCTAATTTTATCGTCGTTGATAATTGCATTCCATTGTGATTGACATCATACAAAGCATGTTCTCCGATCATTTCAAATTTGTTGAGGATTGTTTCGTTGCCTAAGTATGTTTCTCCCTGAGAATGTTCCATGTGCATTTGAAGAATGTGATTTGCTCTTGTCAGGCCAGTGTTCTATAGAAGTCATTCTGGTGTGGTTGGTTTATAGTGTTCGGGTCTTCCTTGTCCTTGTTGGTCTTCTGCCTACTTGTTAATACAGTATTGAAGATACTTTCTGGGAGATCTTAACCTCAGAGCTTGGATTTATGCCAGCTGGTAGAGCACGATCGGTGTATATCGTAGCATTTCTCAAGGTTTCAGTGTGTTGACTGTCAGAAGGACATCCACTCCTTGCTTGGGATTGTTGTGAGGTTAAGGTCACGGAGCCCCCTGGCCGTCCTGTGCTCCTGTTTCAGCTCCGAGCCCCCGACGAGCCTCAGCCCAGGCCACAGGAAGTCGACCTGCCCCAGGCAGAGGTGCCACCAGTGAAAGGAAACGTGCCCAGCGATGGCGAGCCCCAGACACCAGCCCCCAGTTCTGAGGGGGCTTTGGATTTGAAACGAGGTGAGAAAGATGAGTGAAGCTTGGTAATTATACACGGAAGCCCTCTGCAAAGCCATGTGATGACAGCTCGTGTCCAATATTTGTGCATGGGGCCTCAGGACAGAGTGTCCCTGCTGGAGGCGGTTGGTGAGCTGGGTTTGGGCTGCAGGAGGAAGGTGACAGTCTCTGTGGGCACCTGGAATTGGCGCCTCCCTCTCTTACCTCTCGTCCCTGTAAACCAAGTGCCTTGTTCTTTGGCAGCTGTGTAAAGAGAGGCCCAGGCCGTGCTTTATTGAGGACATCAGCGGGACTGTGGGATTACAGGGAGATGGCTGAGTTCTGGGCAGCTGTCACTGGGAACCAGGGGTTGCTGTGTCCCTGTGGAATGACTCCGTGGCGGCTGGCACAGCCCACTCCCAAGTACTTGTCTCCGTTACTGCCATCAGATAACCTCAGCTTGTTGGTTGTCCCTGTAATCAGGATAACTGAGTCCAAATTTTTTCCCTGAAGCACTTCTCTCTTCCTCATGCATCTGAAGATGAGCTGCAGGTTGAGTGGCACCTGGAGTCTTTACAGAGTCACAGAGTAAATGACCCAGTTGCTCCCCTAGCCACAGCCCCTGGGAAGGCTCCAGAAACTGAGTGGTATGAGGGGTTGTGTTTTTGTTCCAATGAAAGTAAATGCTGGTGAGGTTGAAGTGAACGGTGTTCTGTGCACAGAGGAGACCAACGAGATTCAGGCCGTCGGTGAGGAGGCTCTTCGGAGGGACGGGCCGGGGCTGCCGCCAGCACCGCCGGGCCCAGAGCAGGCGGCTGATGAAGACAGGCCTGCAGGCGGAAGAGGCACTGGGGGAGCGGAGGCGGTGGGTCACACCCCGCGGGCGCCAGCAGCCTTGCTGGAGAGCCCAGAGAACCAGGACACCGAGGACCTAGAGCGGGACCAGCTGGTCGTCCCCGACGGGCAGGAGGAGGAGCAGGATGCTGATGAGGAAGGTGCGTGAGCTGCTCTGTGGGAGTCCGCAGACTCCTTTCCACCAACCATCCCCTGACACTGGAGGGGCCCCTAGGAAGCTTCCCGAACAGCAGTTTGCCATCCGCTGGTCTCATTCCTTGGGTGTCTTACCGAGTGGGAGGCGGGAGGGAAGAGCTGTGTGCTCGCACCAGTTACAGGTTCACAGGGAGTCGGTGGGGGGGCGCGTCTCAGGGGAAGGCCTGACGTGGGTGCTAGGTGCCTTGTGAACGTAGCCCACGCTGGACTACGCGCCTGGCCTGCGTCTTCCGCAGCCTCATGTGGTGTGGTGTTGCCACCGGTGGGTGCCCTGGGGAGGGAGGGATGACTGGGTAGAGGGGGTTTCGTGCTGATGTGAGCATTGCAGCAAAGTGACACGTGACTCCTCCGTCTCTGGTTTCGTTGACTTTTCTTTAAAGGCACACAAAACTGTGGGAAATGGAGATCAGCACAGTATCCTGGGGTGTACTTGGGTCCCTAAAAGTAGTGTGGAAGACTTCACTCCCCACTGAGCCAGGAACACTTAGGAAGAGAAGACCCACTAAACTAACAGGAGTGGGAATGTGCTTGTTTGTGAAAATTACCTTGATGTTCTATCGATCGAATTTGTATTCAAGTTTCTCTTTCTGAGGAATGTGCTCTTACGAGGGTGCAGTTGAAGAATTAAAAAGAAAAGGAAAGTCAGGGAGCCGACCCAGTGGCTCTCAGGTTTCAGACTGGCCGTGAAGCGTAACAGCTGAAGATTGGTTCGAGGTCCCGCAGGGCTTGCAGGATACACGTCGTCCTGGGGCATTTGTAGTGACCTGATTGTACAAGAAAGTGGCAGGGGCCAAAGGCATGTGCTTCACTTCCATGTCAGGCAGTGAGCAGAGGGAAGCATACCAGAGTGAAGTCTATCAATATGTGTATATGAGACATTCACGTGAAACCCTACGAACGTGTCTCTTGAACGCATTTTGTCCTGATCTTTTCTGGTTGTTCTCTGTGGGGCTGACCTAAGTGATGAATAGTTGAATTGTGTAGGCAGGATGGAAAAAGCCATCCTTCGACTCCCAGTAGCTGCTCTATTTCCTTCTGTCAGAGTCACCAGCCCTTCTGTGGAGGTGCCGTCATTAACTAGAAACCTGTTGTTTCCAGCAACAGTGGTGCCTTCCTTTAACCTTGAGTGGATTGTCTCTTCAGAAAACTGGAATATGGGTTTAATTCATTAGGTTCCTCAGTTCCAGCCCTGAGTACTGTCCTGTGTTAAGGGCCATGGTTTAATTGGACAGAACATAAGTAGAGACCTCGTACCTGCTGTTTGTTCGGGCAGCAGGCACACAAGTCCTCCCTGCCTCCCGAGAGGTCGCAGAAAGACCAGATCATTAAGCTGTCACCTGGAAAACCCCAGTTCCTGGGCTCGGGTGCCCCTATGGCCTCGAGAGAGAAATGATGTGGGTTGTGTGCTCTGTGCCTGTGCTTGTTTGCAGGGAGAAACCAGCAGAAGCTGGGAGGAGAGGAGGACTACAACATGGACGAAAATGAGGCAGAATTGGAAACAGACAAGCAGGCAGCCCTTGCAGGGAATGACAGAAATCTGAATGGTAAGAAGTGTAGTGGAGGCGGGGGTGGGGAGGTTCGCCTTGCATTTCCCCTTGTGGTCCTTCACTTTGGCAGTGACTAAACAATGTGTCCCAACATTACTGTTGTAAGTAATCCATCATTTGAAGGAGACTTTCTTTTCTTCAGAAGCCTTTAAACATCGTGCAGTGGAGGGAGGGGATGGCAGAGAAGCCCAAGATGAAGACCTTTCAGAAAATCTGCATGTTCAGGGGGCCAAAGCCCTCGGGTATCAGCTGGAGCATTTGTCTTCGTGACTTCTAGGGGTTTCCTGACAGAGGAAGGGTCACCACTTGATCACTCTGTAGCAAGTGGAAGGTCACCACTTGATCACTCTGTAGCAACAGTCAAAAGGCCTCACTGTCTGCACAGTACTTCCAAGCAGCTTTTTATAGTGGCACTTTGTGTTATTATTTTGAATTTTTAAAGGACGCAGGGCAGTGGGATGTATCAGATTCTGGATTTGTCCATTGGCTTGTGATTGGATTCCAGTTGGACATCTTGTAGCTGTATGTGCTCTTCTTGTTTCACACCGGGAGGCACATACTGGTTTGTTGACAGCACTGCCTGCCAGGTCTTGACATCGTGAAGGTCCATCTTCCCTTTGTCACTTGAGGGGGATGCTTTGAAATGGTGTGGCTTTAGCATCCATTGGACACCCCGTCTACTGGTGGCTTTCTTGACCCTGTCACCCCTCACATCTTTTACCTCCTGTTCTTGAAGGATCCCTCCAGCCACATACTCTTGTTTTAGTATCCTGTGCTTCCTTGGTTCCCTTTTTTAAAATTCATTTTTCTGTCAGATTCTTGGTGTTTCCTTTCTTAGTTTTTCAGAGTTCTTTTATATGCTAGGGAGATTGCCCTTTATCCATGATGTCAGTTGCAAATACTTATTCCCAGTTTGATTTTTGGTTTTGTATAGTGTCTTTCTGTCATATGACTTTTAAAATCTTTTATGTCCTCCCCTCCCCCTTCTCCCCATCCCCTAGACTTATCCCCTATCTTGATCTTTCTAGTCGTCGCAGACTTTTGAGTCTGGAGTTCTCTCTTGTCCCACAAGAGAGTGGATGCAGAATTGAATACGAGAGAGGCTAATGTCCAGGAGGAAACAAGAACCCTGAGAAAGGGTCCTTGCTCTGTTTTTGTTAGGATCAGAAGGCTTACAAACATGATGTACGTGCAGAAAGAGACAATGAAACAGTGATCATTAACTCGGGTGTGAGATATGTGGTGTTAGGGGTTTGGGTCAATACAAAACAAAATCCCAGTGCTGAGCAGATGGCTGTTTATGGCAGGCACCAGGTGCTATGTCTATTTATCTTAGCTTTTCTAGGGGCTAAGACAGAGCATGCTACCTCAGGGTCAACAAGGTATTTTTCTCACTAATTAGCTCTGGGCATTTTCACCCTGTGGCGGCTTTGCACCCTGTGCTTTGTTTTACTTAATGACTAACCCTGGGCATTTCTGCCCTGCTGCCATGGCTTTCCGCCTCTACCTGTTTTCGAACAGACTTTCTTTCTGTGGAAGTGGCTTTCCGCTCTGTGCTTTGTTCTACGATGAGCGCTTTCGTCCTGTGGCGGCTTTCCGCCCTAAGCTTTGTTAACCTATTGGTGCAAACTCCGAGAATTCTTAAACTTATTCCCCACATCTAGTAAGCGTTTTCTTGAGTTGCTAATGGGTTTATTGCTCAAGTGGGTCTCCCTGAACACCGTAATTTAGTTTTTCCCATTTTCTTAGAATTGATACATCTTTAAGTCTCTCTCAGTCTACAGCTTCCCCTTCCATTCCTTTCCTCCATTTGCCCTGGAGTTTTCCACAGTCTATACAGTGCTGGTTACATATTCATAGTACAACTTAGTATGTTCTTATTTCTGCTCTGTTTCCTGTAAATTGGCAGCTGATATCCAGAGGCTTGATAAGACTGTGTTTGAGTTCAAGCCTGTGGTAACATGGTAGGCGGTGGTATGTTCTTTCATCAGGAGGCAAGTAATGTCTTTGTTTTGTGATGGAAGGATCAGTTGATGTTCAGTGCCTTCCTTAATTCTTTGGTGGTGGTGTTCTAATTGAACCATTTCTATTTCATTGGTTGATTGGGATATTTTTATAAATAGGCAAGTCAGTGGTTTTAGGCATAGAACGTAGGATAAATGCTTCTTTTTATTTATCAATTTTCACAATAACGAATTATTTTTCCTGTTATCCTTTGAAGGTGATGATTTTAAATATACAAACTTAATGGATTTAAACCTATTTTGATGGGTTTCATTCAGTTGTATTTATTATTCTTTTTGAAGTTCAAGTTGTCCCATCTTCTTTGACTAGTGGGACCTTCCCCACTTTTATCCGCTTTTCAGGTCCCTTGTCCCTACTCAGCCTCTGCTCTCCTTCACACTCAGCTCTCTGAGTTTTCTTTTTTTTTTTTTTTGCTCGTGGGGCTCTATGTGGGAAGGAGCCTTAGCAGATGAGTTTCAGAAGTTTGTGGGGCTCAGCCTCCCCCAGCCCCCTCGTCTTTGCCATGGCCACTTTGTGGTCACCTGCTGTGGGGGTGGCAGAAACCCTCTTGCTTCAAGCTGCAGTTTGTACATTGGCCCAGTACTTTCTGGTGTAAATGTGTTGCCTATTTGGGGTTCTTTTCTCCTCTTCTCAGGTCCATCAGGTGCTCCATTGCTCCCATTTTTTTTCTAGACACTGTCTGCTGCTGTTTGTCTCTGCCTGTGTTTTGGGGTCTGCAGGATTCCTTGTCATCTACTCTTGCTGTGAATATCTGTGGTTTTTGAGTTTTTTAATGTAGTGGCTTCATGTGGGGACCCAGAGATTCAAAAACTGTGTCACTGTTGCCACTGTCTTTCCAGGATCATCTGGTTTTATATTTTACATTTAGATCTCCGATTCATTTGATTAACATCAAATGTATTCAAGTATGTGGCACAAGTTTGGGTCCAATTTTCTTTGTCCGAAGAGCCGTTCATTTGGCCCAACACCATCTCAAGGCTAGTGATTTGAGGCACTACCTTTACCAAATAGATTTCCATTTGTACTCAGATCTACTTTTTGGTCTTTTTGTTCCATTGGTTTCTCAGCTTACTCACACTGTACCACTATGTTCTAAGTGTAACAGCTAGTCCTTCTGGAACATCTCAGTCAAGATCTCTTTGAATAATACTTCCCATTTTCCTTCTTTAACTCTGGTCAGAAATGTTAGATCCTGGGGAACTGGGTGGCTCAGTTAGTTAAGTGTCTAGCTCTTGGATTTTGGCTCAGGTCATGATCTCAAAGATCACGAGATTGAACCCTGCATCAGGCTTGGTGCTGATAGTGTGGAGCCTGCTTAGGATTTTCTTTCTGTCCCTCTGCCCCTCCCCTACCCTCTCTCAAAATAAATAAACCTAAAAAAAAAAATCTATCATATTAAAAAAAAAAAGACCTTACCATTCTTTTCTTGTCTCTTACTCCCTTTTTCATATTACCCATTTCTTTTTCTTTAAATTTATTTAATGTTTGTTTATTTTTGAGAGAGTAAGAGAGCGTGAGTAGGGGAGGGGCAGAGAGGAGGAGACACAGAACGTGAAGCAGGCTTCAGGCTCTGAGCTGTCAGCACAGAGCCTGATGCGGGGCTCAAACTCATGAACTGTGAGATCATGACCTCAGCTGAAGTCAGACACTTAACTGACTGAGCCACCCAGGCGCCCGTCCTGTTACCCATTTCTGCCTCTCTACCCTGCATTCAGAATGATTTCCTCAGAAATCTGAGTTCACCAATTTTTCCTTCTAGTTCACCAATTTTTCCTTCAGCTATGCCTTCTCTGTTCTTTAATTCATGCTTTGCTTTCATTTCTAAGTATTCTTATTCCTTGCTCCTATTTTCAAACATCTTTTATTTCTTTAAATATATCTGAGTTTTGGGGCACCTGGGTGGCTCAGTCAGTTAAGCATTCAACTTCAGCTCAGGTCATGATCTTGCAGTTCATGAGTTCAAGCCCTGTGTCGGGCTCTGTGCTGACAGCTTAGAGCCTGCTTCAGATTTCTGTGTCTCCTCTCTCTGCCCCTCCCCCACTCATGCTATCTCTCTCAAAAATAAACAAACATTAAAAAATATATATAAATATAATTTCCCAAGTTTTCTATACCATGTTTTCCAATTGCAGTGTCTGAAAACCTTATGGGTATTTCTTTTGTTTCTGCAGATTGTCCTCATGATAGCTTGTTTCCTTGTGTTTTGTGCTTTTTAACTGTGAGCTAGTTTCCTGGGAACTTTATCTGTAGGAAGTCTCAGGGGACTGAGTTAGAGTAGTATTGCACTAGAGATCATTCACCTCTATTAGCCTCAAGGAGGGTTACAGACTCACTACCACTTCAGTAAATTCTCTTCGGATTTTGTTTCACATAGGAAAATTGAGTTCAAATTATACACTTGCATGGTCGTCTCGATTAAGAAGTCCCGTATTCTAATCACTTAGGTTTTCTTGTTGCCCATTTTCACTGCACCACTTTTCCATTACCTTTAAACCAAGGACATGAGCATTTGGGAGTTTCAGTTTTATATACGGGTCTGCTTCTGGACTTGCTGCCTTGAGTGCAGTCCTCATCTTTATGTTTTGTTCCTCTGCATCTTTTGATGCTATGAAGGGAGAAGCCCGGAGTCTTCAGGCTTCAGAAGTCCTCAGGGCAGGTGTAGCTTTGATGCTTATTACCTTTAGGAGTTCTAACTTTTACTTCATTTTTGGCCTCATAGATTCCTTCTTCTTTTTTTAATGTTTATTTATGTTGAGAGAGAGTGAGAGAGGGGCACAGAGAGGGA
This sequence comes from Acinonyx jubatus, assembly GCF_027475565.1. NCBI lineage: Eukaryota > Metazoa > Chordata > Mammalia > Carnivora > Felidae > Acinonyx > Acinonyx jubatus. The sequence goes on from NC_069391.1 coordinate 66,621,370, forward strand.
GAATCCCAAGTAGGCTCCACACTCAGCATGGAGTCCTAGGCGGAGCTCCATCTCATGACCATGAGATCACAACAACCTGAGCTGAAATCGAGTTGAATGCTTAACTGACTGAGCCACCCAGGTGCCCCAGATTCCCTTTTATTTATTCCTTTTTTTTTTTTATTATAGACGATGCATTGTAGTATCTTAAAATTTAACTTTCTAACTTAAAAATAATTTAAAATAGTATATACCCTTCACCCAGGTTTCCCAAATGTTAACATCTTATAATGAAGACATTAATACTGACACAATGCTATTATTCTAATGTAGTGAAGTGTCCAACTAATACCACTTTTCTGGTCCAAGATCTAAATCCAGGATTAAACACTGCATTTATTGTCATACCTCCTTGGGTCCTTTAACCCCAAACCATTTGTCTTCATCATTTACGACGTTGATAGTTTTTGAAGTGTTGTAGCGAGTTATTTGGTAGAAAGTCCCCCAATTTGGGTTTGATTCAACAGTGCTTCTTTAAAATATCTTTTCATATTTAATCCAGCATCAGTGACTATAGTTGGTAGAATTGAGGGTTCTAGAAATGGGAATCCTAACTTGATTTTTAAGTTATTTTCAGACTGTGTAGGCGATTTAGTGCAGAACATGAACATATTAGCAAGTCAGAATTTTAAGCAAGTACAAAGCCAATTTTTCTGTTCCTTATCATTGGTTGCACCTCAGTCCTTGGAGGATTGCACACCTTTTCTGGTGTGGTTACTGCCTTACACCTCTTTCACCATCCTTTTAAATCAGTAGTGTCCTAAATGTCTGGCTTTGCAGTGAAGCTTTGGGCTTTCATCCCCTACACTCAGGTGCTCCAACAAAGTGAGGACAGAGGCAGAGAAAAATGCTCTGTCAGCTCTTTTAAGTTGAAGAATTATCACCATCATATCATTAGTTTTCAGACCCTGCTGACTCCAGGGAGGTTAGAAAAAGGCATTCCTTCCAGCTTTGAGAACTTTTTTTTAATTTAAAAAGTTTTTTTAAATGTTTTATTTTTGAGAGAGAGAACGGGGGAGGGGCAGAGAGAGACACACACAGACACAGAATCCGAAACAGGCTCCAGACTCCAAGCTGTCAGCATAGAGCCCGACGTGGGGCTTGAACTCAGGAACTGTGAGATCATGACCTGAGCTGAAGTCAGATGCTTAACTGAGCCACACAGGCACTCTGAATAGAGAACTTTAAAAGACAGTTACTAATTCAAGGCAGCCATTTAATTCATTTAAGCAAATCACCGTTTAATATGTAGTAGTTGTAAGTCAGCATGGTGGTTTTAGATTTTGTGAGGTCTTTTCTTGTCCTTTGTGTGTCAGGGGATAGAGCAAGGACAGTCGAGCTACAGGGAGGCTTTGGGCTTCGGCTCTGTAAAGGGAAGACTTTGCAGTAGAGCTGACGGGGGTGGGGGGTGGCAGTAGATGCACTGCAGTGCCTGCGTCGGGCTTCCTGTCAGTTTCACAAAAGGGATGTGAGCAACACACAAGGGTTGTGATATCAAAAAAATGTTAGTACATTTTGTATTGTCCATTTTAGAGGGCAATGGGGGCATTATTTCACTATTTTAAATAGGGAGTTTTTATTTGATGGCTTTATTTCATGGCACCTTTGTGGCCAGACCTGTAGCCTCTTTGCTCTGCTGTCCTTGATTGGGAATGCAGTGCCCCATGATATTGCCATGGGAGATGCTGTCTTCTTGATGAGGCAATTTCTGGACACTTGGGTCAAATGCAGCCTGCCTGGCTGGTTTTCCTAAATGTTTTAATATCAGAATATTATGTGTGGTTTTTTTTTTCTTTTTTAGTTCTTAATGCTGAAAATCAGAAAGGAGACATGATAAATTTACTTGATCAGCATGAAAAGAGGAATCACACACTCTGAATCGATTGGAATCCTGTACTTGATGTCAGGATTGAACAGAGATCACTACAAAATATTTATGAGGGGTTGAATACTATGAAATGTACTAAGTAAAATACACATCTAAAGATGATTGTTGTGGAGTTTTAATATGTATTTTATGTAGGAAAATGATCTGTTAGGTGGTTTTTGGGGGGTATTTTTGAAGTGTGTACCATGGTGTCAGTTTGTCAGCTGATAGGTAAGAGAAGATCAACACCAAAAATAGAACCCACGGTTTCCTGCAAGTATGGTGACAGTGGCACTTCTTCTGGAATGTAACTTTGCTGAAAACAATCAGAGCCTGTAGGAAGAGTCTGTCTTCTGACACCAAGACGACCCACCACACCTGGGCATTCTTCTCTGGTACCTCTGGTGTCCCCATCACATGCTGTGCTGAGCAGCAGGTACCAGCCTGGTATTTCTGTTCTCCCCGATCAGCAATGAATGATTACTGGTTTATGTTGTCATGCGCTCACTTCGGGTTCATTCTGTGGCCTAGAGCGCAAAACTGTTAATGCAAACATCACTACCAACAGTTTTAAACAAGTCTGTAGACAGAGACATTTTGTGAGAAATTTTTAAAAGACCACTTGTATAACCTTTGTCATTAATGTACAAAAATGCTTCTAAGTGACTTATAATTTGAACATTTGTGTTCTTACTTTGCTTAGTTATGTGTGGGCAAAGCAAAATTGTCTCTAAGAAGTCCGTATTACCAAGAGCCACAAACGGATTGACTTTTGCCACTACAGGGGCAGCAGCAGAGCTGATCCTGGGGCTGTGGCAGAGCATGGAGGGCAGCAAGGCACACGGTGGCGTGTTTGCTGTGGACAGACTGCCCGTTCACTACAGGAGGACAGGAAGCTGACGCTTAAGGGTATATACAGTTGTTACACAGATGGAAAGTTTAGAAAGGCTGGAGAAACGCAAGTTGTTTTTGGCAGTCTATATGTTTGGCTCATAGTAGAGGACTATTTTAAAAAGTGATTTAAAAATCAATGTTAATTTGAAAAGGACTAATCCTAATTCACATTGAGCTGCTTCTCAGTATTTCTGGTAAATAGGCTCTTGCCACTTACGAATGACTGGCAGAGTCACACTTGTGTGACTCTCAGGCCCTCTAAAGGGCAAGTGGGTGGTGATGCTTATTAGGAAATGGGGGCCCAGAGAAGTTAGAGCCCTGCAGGCCAGACAGCTGGCAAGCTGGACACCGGCCCCTCAGCTGGTCTGGACTCCCCATACCCCTGGCAGACCCTGAAGGCAGGACCTGGTTTGCATTCAGGTTAAGATCTCCAATGTGAATGTTACTCACGTAGGATATCTTGTTAATCACTAAGATTAAACTCTTCCACCTGGAAAAGGCAAAGAAGGGTGTTAAACACAGCTTTGTAAGGTCTTATCTAAGTCCTTGTCCAACTTCCCTTTGTGTCTTAGCCTTAGGGCTGATAGTTTTGCTTTTTCAATAATTAATAAAGTCTCTTCATTTCACGTTTAATCAGTGTGCATAGAGTTCTGAGAAATAAAGGACTGTTAGTCCAATTGCTTTGTTTTCCCTTCATGCCCTACTGGGTCCCTGAAGAATCAGCTTGCAAACTGGATTAAGGGTGGTGATTTGCCTTATTAAACCTTTTGTGGACTGAGCTGGGACATGAATATAAATAAAAAAAAATAACCACACTGATTCCATCTTCATGTGCTGAGGCTCCAAAGGCCATTTGTTCAGGAGGGGTGTCCTGTGAGCTGTTTCTCCAGACAGTCATGCTTTATTACCCCTGGCTTACCTTGAGATCATGCAGGCACCTATTGCAAGGCAACGATTCATAGATGTGTTGTGGTTTTAAACAAAAACCTGTGTAATAAGTAGATCTCAAATCCCCTACACTTCGGTTTTTTGGTTTCAGCCAAAATTAAATCACCTATTCCCATTTTTAATAGGTGCGAACTTTTAAATTCACACCTTTTCCTCTATACTCAAAATGGCATGTAGACAGGAGTGTGAGGATTCATCTTTTTTCTACAGATGGGACTGCAGATTCCCTACGCAAGACTCAATCAGATTTCCTGAAGTGTAAGCACTGCACATAATGTACTTTCATGTGATGGATTTGAGAAATAAACCAATCCCTGTTAAGTCTGTGCGCTGTCATTCTATAACTAGACCAATAACTAGCAGGATTGTTTAAACTGGTAGTATCCGGTTATCCATTCACATTGGAACCTGAGGTACAAATTCAAGGTTCTTTAAGGTCCAAGGGATCAGTCTACTCCAAGAGATTATTAATTACAAATAATTGATAGTTTATAGGACACTCAACTTCTAATGCTGGTCTCTGAAGTGAATTTTAGAAAAAACACAAGATTCCATTAACTGGGTTATATATTTTTTCACATTGTCAGCTTAGGCTTTGAAAATGTTCATTAGTGTCTGAGTTGGGGAAATGGCTTAATTGTGTAAATAATGGTATGTGTTATTTCTCAGAGAGCAGTACAAAGTGTACTAAGCTGTCCCTTAGAAAATGGCTTATAAAATTCTGATAATGTATACATTTAAGGCTTACTCAAAGTTAGTATTCTCATATGCACTTAAAAAGCTAAAGTAAAATGCTTCATCGTTGGTGTGCCTGTGAAACACATCTCTGGGAAAGTCAAAGAACTTAACATCTTTAAATTATGTATAAATTTCATACAATGAGTTTTGTAAACCAAGGCCCTCACTAGTTGAGACAAATTACACCATCTAAAGTAGAATAAAAATCCCTGATAGCATGAGAAAGGAAGATGGATGTGCAGCGAAGGAAGGGTGGGGTCTCTAGCGATGGGTCTGCAGGTACAGGTGGACTGAAGTCTGTTTTCCAAGCCAGCAGATCCTGGAAAGATCCCCACTTGAAAATATTTCACAGGTTAAACTGAGTATTTAGTAGTAACCAAAAAGGAGTATGCCACATTTAAACCTAACCCTACACATAATCTATACATTCCTACCTTTTGAAAATGTCACTAGCCAACATTACGCATAATGTTTTAAAAGTGCCAAAAGGACAGTTAAAGGATGTTTTTAAAAACCTCTATATTCTTACAGGTATATAATTTAAGACATCATGACACACAAAATCACAATCCCCATGTAATTTGGTCTCCCTGTATAGTCTAGAGCCCCCCCCACCCGCCATTCCCTTTAAATGTATTTTGCCAAAACCCCATACAAGTGTTTGCTAAATCCCTTGTTTTGAAACTTTTGAATAATCTGTTTGAATGACTTTAAGTGTAAACACCTTCAATTCTTAACATGCATCAACAAAGTGCTGTTGTTTCTAATTTCCAGTGGTGCATTTTTTTGTCAAGAAATTTATTAACCTTTACAAACACTATTTTCACTCATTCATAAAAAATGATTTATGATTAAATCTGTAATAAAACCATAGAACGTTCATCGATGCATTCAGTAAGACCAGTTTCATCCATGGAACATAACAAACCACTTTAAAACAGCAGTTTTCATTCACGTCGTATAAGGCTGTCAAATTAAAAGTATTTCTTATAATAGGTTGTTATCTAAGAAATCCATTTCACTTCACGTTACGTGGTAAGACTGACGGATGGATCCTCTTAGAATCTGAAAGTAGATTCTACCCCTTTATGACCCTTTCAGTCTCTCAAACAAGTTTCACAACAGGAAAATATTTGTGAGCAGAGAAATCAAATTCAGGAGGAACCTGTAAAGAAAGGCGGAAAGTAAACTAATGTATTTACAAATATTCAGACAGTACAGTTTTTTAGAGTTTCTCCAGATTTTAGAGGTAAGACAGCACAAGAGATACAAAACTTGTTTAATGACAAGTTAGAAACTAAACTGGAAGGAAAACTAGCTTATCTCTGGGTTTATGAAAGAACACTTAAAGGAAAATGGACTTAAATTACGGGAAAGAGTCATAGCGCGTTTTTTAGTTCCTGGGTCAACAGAGTACCAAGCAATGAGATGTATCTAATAAAGCAAGGCAGAAGATAAGCCAGACAGGAAGAAAAGGAAGCCAGACAGGAAGAAGCTCGGGGAATAAACAGGTACATGTAATGGGCAAATGGTTAGCAGCACACCACATGTTGATACGGCACTGATGGGGTAACACCACCAGCAAGAGAAGTTTAAAGAATTTACCGTCTCTTAAGCCATTCAACAAAGTCTTTACCTTTTTTCCATAAATTTGTTTTCACACATTTTGTTTTACTCCAAGTCATTTGGTAATTTACACAGGGAGGGAGGGGAATGGAAGGGCAGATTTTAGAAACCAAGTCCATAAAATCTCTCCGTTTCAAAGCAAAATGGTACACTCAGGTTATTTTCTGCCGATGAACCTCTTTTTTGAATGTTTTAATTCTTTCTGTAATAATATTTATGCATCTTACTTAAAAAAGGTTTTACAATAATTTAACACCCATTTATTTTCCCCACAATGTACTTACCTTAGATTCTTTTTTGTGTCCTCCTGCCAATAACTTCATGACCACAAAGTTGGGTTTGGCAACCTTTAAAATTCTATTGACCTAAACAATGACAACATTAAGCTACCAAAACATAAAATTCATTTATGTCTTTACATTTTAGATTTTTTAAAATTTTTATTATTTTTGCTTTATTAAACAAAGGCAATTGAGCAACATGGACAGACATACTTTTCCACAGGGCTCTAGTTTGGTCAGCCCTGACCGCCTAGAAGGGCCCCTAGGTCTCCCTCTCATTGAACCTGAAGAATGTCAGGCTGCAGAGGTGGCAGCAGGGCACTTGGTGTGGCCCAGACTGTGCAGTTTGTCTGCTATAAATCCCACCTCTGCCAGGTACTAGCTATGAAACCTTTGAGTTCTTTAGCCTCTTTGTTTCTCAGTTTCTTCATCTATAAACATGGGGGCAATAATGTGACTCATCCTGCAGACATGCTGGGAGGGTTACTAAATGAGCTAATACGTATTGTGAGCTGGGAACCACACCCGGCAGGGAGGCAGTGTCCTGTGTTTACAGTCACTCCTGACTACTACTCGCTCAAGAGCCTTCACCTAGACATGAACAGCAGAGGACAGGAATGCTGTATTCCTCTTAAAAGGGAGTAGTGTGCAGTATGAGGAAAAATGTTCCCACTGCTCCTTGGTGACCTCTCTCCAGAAACACCCCTCACTGCAGGTCTGGAATGGCTTCTCCTCAGCCTCATCACACATCCACCTGTCCAGATGACAGCTCCGTCTGGCCATTTAACGGGCACCTCCCAACCTGAGCTCCTGACTTCCCAGCCCTGGCGCCCACCTGTTCTGCTTTACCCGCAGCCCTCCCCACTGGCTCCATCCATGCAGGGGCTCAGGCCCAAACCCTGATGTCCTCCTTAACTCTTCTTTTCCTCACCCACATCCGATCCATCTTGACCTTGGCATACTCAGAGAATGCAGTCACTTCTGATGACCTCCACTGTCCCCACCATCTCTCACCAGATTACTGCTGTGGCCTGCCAACTGGCTCCTCTGCTTCCACCTCTGCCCCTACCACAGTCTATTTGCAGCACCAGGGCCAGAGTGATCCTTCAGAACAAAAATCCGCTCTGGTCACTGCTCTGCTCAAAACTCTCCAGCAGCGCCCCCTTGTTCACCCCGCTCCAGCAGTGGCCTAGGCACCTGTACACATGCAGATCCCTCTGCCCACAGGGCTCCATTCCTGTAGCCCTGTGACTTGCTTTCTCACCTCCCTCTGAGATTTGCTCACAGGCCATCTTAATTAAAAAATGCCTCATCCCCCTCCCACCTCCCTACTTCTATTTGCTATCCCCATTCCTAGCTTGATTTTTCTTCATAGTACTTAGTATCTTCTAGTACACTCTATTATTTATTTGGTGTCTGCCACACACTAGCCTCCACTGCCCTCAGGAGGGCTGGGATTTGTCTATTTTTTTTCACTATTAAAAAAATTTTTTTTTAAGTTTATTTGAGAGAGAGAGACAGCACGTGCAGGGGAGGGCAGAGAGAGGGGGAAGAGAGAATCCCAAGCAGGCTCTGCACTGTCAGCACAGAGACTGATGTGGGGCTTGAACCCAAGAACCACGAGGCCATGACCTGTGTTGAAACCAAGAGTTGGACGCTTAACCAGCTGAGCCACCCAGGGGCCCCCACTAGTTTTTTACCACAGGGCTGAGGACATAGTAGACAACTATTTGTTGAGTAAATGAATGAAGTCCACTGAAATAAATCTATGCTATTATAGGTACCTTCCTCTCCCCTTGTATTTTCTTTTATTGCATGGTTATACACGACAAAAAGTCATCTCTCTCCTATCCTTGTTTCCCAAGGCACTCAGTTCCCCTCCTAAGAAGCAAACACTGTTATCAACTCCTATGTATCTTTCTGGAGATATATTATATTCCCATAATCCTTGCACACATACACACAGACTTGTTGGCAGCATACTATACACAGTTTATTACTTTGCTTTTTTTCAACTTCTTGTATCTTGAAGAACATCCCATTACAGTACATAAAGATCTTCTGTTGTCCTTTTATTGCAATATATGATGTATTGTAATTCATTTAACAGTCCCGACTGAGGGACAGTGAAATTTCCTTTCTTTGCCATCAGAATCCTGCTGCAATGAATACTGTTGTGTATTAAGCACTCACTTCCCACACGTGCTCATGCAGAAAAAATAAACCCCAAGAAGCAGAACTGCTTGGCCTACGCATCTGTGTTTTTAAACAGAGAACTGCTATTAACTTCTCTTTCATGGAAGCTGTACCAAGACACACTCCCCAAAACAGTCTGAGTATTACAGGCAATGCATTCTCATTTACGGAATACATGCATTTCAATGTGATTAGGTACACAGCAAACTGTGAAAATAACAAGACCGCACAACTTTAGTATTCTACAAGTTCTAAGGTCTGTATGATGATATCTCAAAGTGTTCGAACTAGCATTTTAAATGGTCAAGTGGAATAAGGTTTTTACTTCCTGTGATAAATGACTAGATCATTTTTCATATTTAAAAAAAATTTTTTTTGAAGTGTATTTATTGTTAGAGTGAGAGAGCATGAGTGGGGGAGAGGCAGAGAGAGAGGTGGGTACAGAGGATACGAAGCGGGCTCTGTGCTAACAGGAGAGAGCCCGACATGGGGCTCAAACTTACGAACTATGACATCATCACCTAAACCAAAGTCAGATGGCCACCGATTGAGCCACCCAGCTGCCCCTCATTCTTAATATTTTTAAGATTTATATAATTATATTTCAATATAGTAAACTACACATTAAAATAAATATTTTATATGTTAACATTTCTGAACTGTGGATCATTTTGGATCTTATTTGTGTTCTTCCTACTCATTTTACGGTTCTATGTCTTAATTTCTCCTTGCACTGATTTCTCAATTTGCACAAAAGAGCATTTACTTTCATCACATAAATTTTAAGTCTTAAAAGGCTAGGGTAAGCAAAGCCATTTAAAATCCTTGCCAAAAACACGACAGGCTTCACTATTAATACTGTTAAGGTTCATTTTTATAAACTGTCATCCAGTAGTAAGATACATATTTCCTGCCAAGCTTTTCCTCTAGAATTACTATGACTGCAGTCTTACCTCATGGTCTGGGTTTGGGATATTTTCCAGTATCATTTTTGCCTGCTGAAAGTGCTTACTAGCTGCAACATACAGTTCTGGAGACTGAGGAGGAGGGCTGTATTTATTGAGGTCAGACATTTCCTAAAAAGGGGGAAATGCTATATTATTCAAAACATGTTTAATATGAAAAACTCTAAAATACCTTTTTTAATTAAAGAATTCTTTACTGACTCATGATTTATATAGAGACACTAACGCAAATACTTGGTATATGTCCCTATTTTTCCTGTGTAATATTCAATTCTCAATCTCCATATGATCCTATGATCCTCATACTTAAAGTAACTCTCAATTTGATGAGTGCATCCAAAAAAAGCCAAGTAATTTTCACACTAATTAAAACTGCTCTTTTACCACCTTGTCACTGGCCCAATAATGGTTGGATTGGACCATTTTAATACAATGGCTAGGTACAAGACCTAAGGTCTAAGACGGAATGCTTTACAGTAAGTTGCTTCATGAGCCAAATCACCTTGAACTGCAGATAGTGCACCGGCGGTGGTGTCATCACACTGTTGAACGGAGCAAATCTGTGCTCATATCGAACTTGTTCACTATCAAGCTCAAACTTGGGTTTTCGTACCTTGCCATCCATGTCAAATGCTACCATGGTCTAAAGGGGAAAGAAAATGAGAAAAAAGTTTATATCAACACGACAAAGTGAACATCCTTATTAATACAGAATAGAAAACAAGAAACAGCTATTTACACAGGGCTAAAACAACTGTAAGGCTCAGAAATCAGAAATAGGAAGAGAAAAACTGGCTTCAGTATTCATTATGTAATATGCCATCATTATATAAAAAATTGTCAAGTTCCAATGTTTAATATATTACTACCTTTCCAAGTGAAACTGTACCACATGCACATTATTTTTCTAGGACTTAAGCTTTCACCGTAGCTTTGAAACCTTCAAATAAAAGCTTCTAAAGAAAAAAAGTAGGATATAATACGAAAAGCGCAGGTCCTGTTTTTCAAACACAAGTCCGTGCTCTGTTTTATGTATTTGAATATAAATTGCAGCAAATAATCTCTCGAATTGCCAAGCACAACTTATGAGTTAATTAGTATGTACTACCTCCTAAAAGTGCTTTGCTTAAGCTGTGGAGCTCACCCTTTTCCTAATATGCTCCTAAAGAAATACAAACCTCTCTCTTCCAAGAAACCTCTTCTGATCATGAACCAGAAATAAACTCTTCCTTCTCTTATTACTTGTGTCACACATGTCACCTGACCCGTCATTACCTAGACACTTGAGACAAGGATCACCTCTGATTAGACTCGGTATCCTTAAATGTACTCAGTAGAAGATATGTGACACACAGCAAGGGTGTTAAATTAATATCCGTTAATCAAACGAATTGATAATTAAACACTTGATAAACACTTGATAAACAAATTAATGAAAACTAGACTTGGGCAAAAGGTAATTTTCAAGCAGATGGTTAATAAACACAAAGGTGAAATCAGAATCTGGAAATATCACAGAAGAAAGCCCATTTTAATTAAACTATGTGTTGAAAAGCAAAAAGAACTCCATTTGCGACAACTTACTTTAAACATTCCAGCGCACATATTCTGATATGCCTGGCTCATTGTGATCTCTCGGCTCAATGGGCGAACTGTAATTAAAAAGAAAATCACCCAGTCTTTTCCCCCTCCTCTCACATTATTGCAGGAGAAAATCTAATTAAAAAAAAATCTTCCACCTTGTTTACTAAAATTAAAAATTCACAGTTTGTTCCTACAGGTTAAATTTAGTTTTATGAACAAAATCTACAAATAATAAAATATAACTGGAAGGTTAAAAAGTCATATTCCCTAAAATAAGTAATACCATAAAATTCTGGTATGAAGTAATTTGGGTTTCTTTTGAATTCACCATTACAGAGACTTAACTTCTAAAATAGGAAACCCATGGCTATAGTCATTTAATAACCCACCCAAGCTGTTGAAACCCTCATGAAATACAAAGTAATATTTTGTTAACATTTGGAGCAGTATCTGTACCCTTCCCTAGTGATCCTGAGGGCAGTGCCCCGGAAACATTTCTTCTTCCTCACTTGCCCACCACGCTCTATGGTCATCTTTCTGTGCCACTGGACCAGCACAGCTCGGGACCCACTTCCCTCCTGAGCTGTCAGCCTTCTGTCAAAAGATCAAGGATCTCCTGTTGCCTTGTGCCTTAATTTATCTTGCCTGCATACTCCACGTGTCTACGTCATCTTGTCCTAAGGCCCTCCAACACATGGAATAGCAAAGAAGTAAAAGAAAAGCAAGGGAAGGCTCCAAGGAGGCTTATGTCACTAACAGTGGGACTCAGTGTCTATCTTATACTTGGCTCAAGAGAAGATGGGTGAGAATTGAGGTGTAATGACTAATTCAACCATAACAAGGCACAGGTGGCTCTGCATCTATTTATGTGTAGAAATTAAAGTGCACTCCAACGTTAGTTACTTCTTGAATTTAAAAATAGCCCACAGTACCTTTCTTCTTTTTCTTTGTTTTTTTACTGCTCCGGCCTTTCTGCTGCTCTTCCATTATCCTTTCCTCTGCCATTTGGGAGCCATCAGCACGACTTAACGTGGACATCAACCATGCATAAAGGAATTCAGAGAGATACCTTAAAGGGTACCAAATGTGAGTTAATGGAAGATGTCTACACGAGACAGCTTTATCACATGTATCTCTTAATAAAGAGATATTTTTAATACTGCTTTAAAAATCTTAAAAAACAAACAAACCCTGGATTATCCAATTAGATAACTGACAGATTTTACAAGAAATTAGCATTACAGATGGTTAACTTTTCCTTTCTTGTAGACTTATATGTTGCTGGACAATGCTCAAAAATGTTTAATTTCCTACAGTGATATGCATTTTACGAATTTCTTGATAATGATGTATATAAATCAAATGAATGCCCATTAAGCTGTATTTTCCTTTTTACTAACTATATCAGAACACACTTCACCTTCAACCTATTAAGTAAATATTTTATTTTCCCATTAATTGTGAAAGAAAGCAATTAATACTGAAAAAATTTTGAATTGTAGGCATTATATACCAAAGCATTCTAAAAAATTAAGAACATTCAGGCTTATAATTTACTTGAGCTTAATCAATAAATGAAATGTGAAACAGATAACAGTACACCCAATACTAACTTTTCAGAAGTTTAACCAACATTACATTCTCCTATGCCAGAAAAGCAGTTCAAATCTAGGATATGAAAATTTATGATTATAACATAATCATAATAAACATTAAGGACCACTACTACATTAAGCTAAAATCAAAGATTTAGAAGAAATTTTATTATGATCAAGGATGAGCATTTAATTCGTATTTCCAAAATTCCCCCAAAAGTTGTAAGGCAGGTTACAATATTAAAATATTTACAAAAAAAAATATTTTAAAGCAAAACGAAAACTAGTCAGAAGACACACCTTAGGATAAACAACATTCCTTTTTGTTGTAGCCAAACAAAACCCACACATTCGATAAATCAAAACAGTATGAACTGGCAAAAAACCAAAAAACCAAAAAAAACCCAAACACCTGGAATGATTTAGGTACTGTAAGTTAAACTGAATGCTATGCTTCCTGGTAGCAATGGCAAACTGGCAAACATATTTTCGTTTGATTAAAAAAAAAAAAGCATACAATTTCATATGAAAATAATTGCTGACAGTGAATTTAAGAAAGGCATTTAGAGTATCCTTTTACATGATACAAATGAATTCCAACCCCCCTGCAAATACACGGGATACAAATGAATCCCCCCCCCACCAATACACTACAAAATCTGAGGGTATCTTAACTCAATGAGAGGATTTCTATAGAGAACGAATGCTGCCTTCTACCTTCCAAATATCAAACCCTAGGGGCATATATGAGTGAAGGAGATAATATGGCACATGTCATGCTTTTCTTGTCAAATATCAGACATCTCAGTGAGCTTTTAAGTGCATTATCAAAATTAATACACAATCATATCTATGGAGAGTCAAAGTACCGATACTCTAGACCAGTGGTTCTCAAATTGTGATCACCGGACCAGCAGCAGTATCGCCAGAACTAGTGAGAAATGCAAATGATGGAGGCCTATCCCAGACCTGCTAAACCAGGAGCTCGATGGACTGAGAAGTGACTATGATGCACTCCAGAGTTTAAGAATCAATGTTTTCCACTGGTGATTTTTAAAGGGCCCACATGCTTTAGGGATGATATTCATGAACAATGTAACACGTTTATCTTGTGAAAATGCTGGAGCCCAATGTATAATTTTGAAACTAAAAGTAGTTAAAACTAACATGAATGTAGACCACAAGGGTATTTACAGGCATAACTAAAATTTTTTTCGTTAACAAGAAATGAATCTGCTCAAATATGCAGATTTCTAATATACGCTCAAATATACGTTTCTAATAGAGTGTTTATCTGATTATCATTTATTTGCTAATTAAGAGCCCAATTCTTTGTGCCAAAAAGCATATATATATATATATATATATATATATATATATATATATATATATATATAAATTTTATTCTGAGAAATCAAGAGCACAAAAGCTTCCCAAAAGCTGACTCAAACCTCAGAGAAGGAACTTGAGCATGTTCCCGCACAAAATGTCTGGTTTGGATACTTTGTCTACTGTGAGTTAGTAACAAAACACATGCCAAGTAACTATATTAACACCTGTTGGTAAGAGTTAGTTGTTACCTACATAAATGTCAGAGGGTATAGCAAATAATATTATTCTCGAATTACTTTAGTTCAATGTTCAAATTCAAGTTTCATAACCAAGTTAGGAGCCCTGGCAGCCATGATAACAAAGCCATGTCAGCTTGGAAAAGAATTACTTTCCTTCCTTCATAGCGATGACTCCAAGGAATACACAGTATCTTAATTACTGTTAAATAATTCGAATAGGAGTTAAAAAGATGAACCTTATTAAGATATACTAAACTTAGCTGTTTGTGATAAGCAACACTGGTTATTTACCACCATACATGGCCAGACTGAAAAAAAAGATCCATTAGCTCTCAATTTATTTTCTTTCTATGGCAGCTTTCCCGTGCCTGAAGTATTTCCAAGTATCCTCTGACTACGTTTCTCTATTTCATCTTCAAGTGAAAGCAAAGAACTATTGGCTGAGGAGGACAGCTCTTATGAACTCCTTCAAAACTGCTGAGAGAAACCCCCAGGGTGGCAGTATGCAACAGTTATGGCTCCCAATGATAATCTTCATTTCTTCTCAGAGGAAAGATCTGGTTCAAATTTTGAACTTTAATTCACTTAAGTACATTCCACAGCTAGCACCTATTGTCACTGAAGTCAGAGCTAAATGTGTGTGATTTTTCTCCCTAGAAACAGAAAAAAGCTCTTCAATTAATCCATTTACTTTGGAATCACTTTTATTAATTTGGAAACAAACATTCAATGGCTGGAAAAAACATTTGTATGGTGTTACAGCACTTGAAGATGTTCAAGACAATCTGGCTCTAATTTCTAACAGATGTTTTTCAATTGTCCCACAACACATTAAATGAAAAAGTACCCTGAAACTATATTCTGTTCTACAGATGCTCTCTCAGATCTTCTCTACTTGCTCCCCACTACCGATTTTAACTCAAATTGTTCTCTTACCAATATATGTAGTAGTACTCGTGCATGCTGTAGAGTTCCAATTCAAAGCCGCTCAGAAGATACTGGATCATAATTCGCAGGTTATGATAAAGGACCCAGGTACCTAAACAGGCCAAATGTTGCCTTTGGGGTTCCTGTTTCAACAGCATGGTGTGAAGGGCTGCATCAACCTTCTCTGCCTATCAGAATAAAATGTCATAACACGGACTTTCGTTTCAAGGTAATGAAAGAATGAAAAAAAACGACAAACAGCTAAAAATAGCATTTAGACAGAAAATATAAAACTTGTCACTAAAGAATTTATACTTTGAAAACATTTTTTGGTTCCATTCACATTTAAACTTCCCATTTCACAATGGATAATGTTTACCTAAATGCTCCTTAAACTAAAAAGACATTTTATAAAACAAAAATACAAAATAATTGACTTTAGGCTTTTAATTATGTTATCGATTAATATTGCTGCTGACAGGAATATTAAGGTTTTCTTTTCCACAGCTACATAATAAATCAATTTATTATTTTTTTAATTTTAGTAATATAATTTAGTGATTCATCACTTACATATAACACCCAGTGCTCATCCCAACAACTGTCCTCCTTAAGGCCCATCACCCATTTAACCCAACCCCCTACCCACCTCCCCTCCAGCAACCCTTATTTTGTTCTCTGTATTTAAGAGTCTCTTATGGTTTGTCTTAAGATTTTTGTTAGAATGTGAACTTGCTATAAAACTATAGTTCTACACATATTTTATAATTTATCCTGACTATCAAAGAAATAATTTAAGAGGTTTCTCAGTTTGGATTATTGTTCTCTTTTTGTAAACTCTTTCTTTGATATATGGAAATGTTACATTTTAAGTTAAAAGTAAATTAATCATGCTAAAAACTTAAATAGTTAAAATGTTGTTCCAAAGAACTGTTTTTAAAAATCTGATCAAGGTAAATGAACTGCTTAATTTTAGAAGGGAGGGCAACTTGTTGGCTCTTACCTCATCCTGCAAGGTAGCAAATTCCTCAAGAATATGACCAAGCTTATCTCTCTGTCGAGCCCGATTATGTCCATGGATCTGAATAAGACTACAGAATGGCTGCAAATACATACGATTTGTTAACTGCCAATGTGAAACTTCTTGACACTAAAGAAAATTAACATTCTAAGTTTTCAAAATCTAGTTTAAGGGGAAAAAATTACTGTGGAGGTAAGAATCAGGACTATGCGTATTTCTTACATAGGTATTTCTTTTTAAGGAAACTTATGAAACCTGTTTTCATATGGCAAAAATATGTTCTTCAATCTTTAGATATCTTCCCACAATTCCAAGAGAATAGTTTCCTCTTCTGAGGATCTCAAGCCATAAGCCAATGTTCAAGGGTAACATTTCTGTGCTACTTTAAATATACCAGAATAATTATAAGGCTTAAGTAATGGCTGATACAGCTGACCTCTGAACAACACATGGGTTAGGGGCACTTATATCTTGCAGAGTTGAAAATCCACGTATAACTTCTGACTCCCCCAAAACTTAACTACTACTAATAGCCAACTGTTGACTGGGAGACTTACTGATAACATCCTATTTTGTATGTTATATGCATTATATGCTGTATTCTCACAATGAAGTAAGCTAAAGAAAAGGAATTGTTATAAAGAAAATCTTAAGAAAGTACATTTATATTTATAGTACCGTATTGAAGAAAATCTGCACACCAGTGCACCTGCAAAGTTGAAACCCGTGTTGTTCAAGGGTCAACTGTTCTCTATAAACCCTAAGGTTCTTCAATTCCTATTCTATATCCTAAAATATTGTTAACACTTCACTAATCAGACAATATGCACGAATGGTAAGATGCTCTGATTTAAGAAATGCGAATCAGAAGATCCTTCAAATAGAATTGTTTTAAATTTGTACAGTTTGATAGATATTATCTCACTTGATCAATAACTAGCCTATGTATGAGGTACAGGGGCAGTATTAATACTTCACTTCTTAAAGACGGGGGAATTTACAGAAAAGTGAAGTGATCTTCCTGACAATGATAAAATGTTAATGATACAGACGAGATCTGGCCTTTTAGTTCTCCTCCTTTCACCCTCCCAAGGTGCCTTGCTATATTTTAGTAACTGGAATTAGGCCTCCCAAACTGTTTCAGTTCTCCAAAAGAAATGTTTATATAATTAAATTAGAATGATTTATGATTAATTTAATCCACTACAAGATTCATATTTTTTCCTAATTACCCTATATTTGAAAAAAATTTGTGCTCCCATCTCAAGTAGTAATTTTAATTTTACTATAATCCTGTTCATTAAGGTAGCACAAAGAGAAGTATCTGGGGCTGGTACAAACATTCCTTGTTCATATGGTCAAAAATAGTTTTTGTGCACATTTACAAAAAATTTTAACAACTTCTGTTTTCCCAGATGGGGGTCATAACTTAATTCTGCTTGTGTGGTCTCTGGGGGTTACAGTGAGAGGACATCAAAGGTACCTCAGTATTTAACGACCTGCCAGGAAGACTCCACATTAGAAAGCTATCTACTCAAGTGCAAGAACAGACAGAAATTTTTCATTTTTTCGGGGAAAATGACTAAGAACTGTTGGATGAAAAAAGTAACACAAATGAATGTGACTGAAGGAGTTACACCCCACAATTTTTATTTTTATTTTATTTTTTAAAATTTTATTTGAGAGTGCCTGTGTGTGAGCGGGAAAGGGGCAGAAAGAGGCAGAGAGGGAATCTCAAGCAGGCATCTTGATATAGGGCTTGATCTCATAAACCATGAGATCACGACCTGAGTCGAAACCAACAACTAGACACTTAACCGACTGAGCCACCCAGGCGCCCCACTCCCCACAATTTTTAAAGTATCCATCGCAACGATCCAAACTGCAGTTCTTACCCGAACACAGTGAGTAACAAAGGAGTCAATACAGTCCTTAGCCTGGTGATTATTATATAGGCAGCACCTGTAAGATAATGCTCATTAAAATCAAACTATTTGGCCTACAAAAAGCAGCAGGGATACCAACAGACCAAAATTGTGGAAAAAAGAGAAAATGGAACCAAATACCTTACTAAATTAAACACTGTTAGCATTAGATTAAGAAATATTTCACTATTATTGTGTTATTTGCACAACAAATGTACATTTCCAATTCTTCCAGTTCTATACTTGGACAGAGTTGGATCCAACAAGATCAAATTAACAAGGAGAGAAGAAAAATTCCAAAGTTCTACTTTTTCATGGCCCTACTACAATGTTATTTATTTTTCTACAACTAACACCCTCATAGATTATACCCATAATAATAATTACAAAGAAAATGCTATACAGAATCCTAATTTTTTAAAGATGTATCCACATTTCCAACCACTGGCCAAAATCCTCACTTATACATTTCTGGCAGCTCATCCTCTATCCTCATCAAGTGATTTCCTTTCTGGTGCTCCTTGTCTCAGTTATTAAAGTGACTAAAGCCTTCCTGAGCAGTCTGGGAGGGTCTGCTACCTGCCTGGCTCTAGAGGAGCCAATTCAGCCAATTCGGGGGCTGAATAGATGGGAAGATTATTTTTGTTTCTATCCCTGAGGTCAGTGGCCTTTGCACTTAAGAACATGGGAAAAAAGCAAAGACTTTTCCCTGGCACACTGACAGGAGCAGACAACTCACTACTTCTAAGTATTTGCCATAACTGAACAATCTGACCAGAGCCTCAAAGATCAACAGAGCCACAATCATGCAATGGAAAATGACAGTGCACGCAGCAGCCATGAGAAAGAGGAGGCAGAACACCAGGAACAGGTGGTGGCAAAAGAGAAGTGCTAGAAGGTCTGCTAGATCTTTAACTCCAAAGTAAGAAAGTTACTTAAGGTGATTAAAATAAAGCTCTTAAAGGAGGAAAAAAAAAAAAAAGACTTTCTGGATCCCAAAATTAGGATTTTCAAATTTAAAAATAAAACAGATGAAAAGATGCTCACTTGTAGTCTTGAAGGTCAAGGAAGAACTTTCTCACATCACAGCAAAAATGACAAGAGATAAATAAAGGAAAATTACTGATTGGAAGACTTGAGGCTTTAAGGACTGAGTTCCTGACAGGTGTTGCTGAAAATCAGACACGTACATTCTGGTAAAACTCTTAAATTCCAGAAAAACCAACCAGCCAACCAAACCAAACAAAACCCAGAAACTTTACAATCTTCCAGAAGAAAGTGTCCAATCACTTAACAAAGGAAAAAAAGAATTAGATCAGGATCACATTTCTTATCTCTAACACTGGAATTCTAAAACAGTGGAATAACATTTACATATTATCATGCAATGAACTCTGTCATATATACAGTCAATTCCCGGTACTCATGATAGTTCTATTCTTTAAAGCTGCTGCAGACACCGAATTAGAGAATACGGCAACATTGCCGCTAGGGTAAAATACTGGGTTAGGTTCCTGCCAGCCACTGGTGACACCATCTTCATCAACTGATCACTACATGACCTTGCATTATGTGTTTAAAGATGCTTTATGTGATGTATATTGCCAATTCATTACCAAACTCATGGCTGAGTGAAGCTTATCTAACACACATATTCTCTCTGAAAGGCATGCCACAGCCTTCTTGTGCTAAGGGACACTAGACAGCGTATCATTACAGATGGAGGTCATTTGAAACTATGAAATCACCAACAAAAAGCACAAAAATGTGAAGAACATGGCACCTAATGGAGCTGTTCACGGTATAAGAACTGAAAAAGAGAGGAGATGAGGGAAGATGGCAGCGTAGGAGGACGCTGGGCTCACCGCGCGTCCTGCTGATCACTTAGATTCCACCCACAACTGCCTAAATAACCCAGAAAACCACCAGAAGACTAGCAGAACGGAGTCGCTGGAGCCAAGCGCAGACGAGAGGCCCACGGAAGAGGGTAGGAAGGGCGGCGAGGCGGTGCGCGCTCCACGGACTGGCGGGAGGGAGCCGGGGCGGAGGGGCGGCTCGCCGGCCAAGCAGAGCCCCCGAGTCTGGCTGGCAAAAGCGGAGGGGCCGGACAGACGGAGTGTGTTCCGACAGCAAGCGCGACTCAGCGTCTGGGAGGTCATAAGTGAACAGCTCTGCTCGGAAAGCGGGAAGGCTGGAGGACAAAGCGACGGAGAGCTGCTGAGCCCCCGGACGACAGAGCTCAGTTTGGTGGGGAACAAAGGCGCTCGCCAGCGCCATCTCCCCCGCCCATCCCCCAGCCAAAATCCCAAAGGGAACCAGTTCCTGCCAGGGAACTTGCTCGCTCCGCACAAACACCCAACTCTGTGCTTCTGCGGAGCCAAACCTCCGGCAGCGGATCTGACTCCCTCCCGCTGCCAGGGGGCCCCTCCTGAAGTGGATCACCTAAGGAAAAGCGAGCTAAGCCTGCCCCTCCTGCCCCCGTGCACCTTGCCTACCCACCCCATCTAATACGCCAGATCCCCAGCACCACAAGCCTGGCAGTGTGCAAGTAGCCCAGACGGCCACGCCACCCCACAGTGAATCCCTCCCCTAGGAGAGGGGAAGAGAAGGTACACACCAGTCTGATTGTGGCCCCAGCGGTGGGCTGGGGGCAGACATCAGGTCGGACTGCGGCCCCGCCCACCAACTCCAGTTATACACCACAGCACAGGGGAAGTGCCCTGCAGGTCCTCACCACGCCAGGGACTATCCAAAATGACCAAGCGGAAGAATTCCCCTCAGAAGAATCTCCAGGAAATAACAACAGCTAATGAGCTGATCAAAAAGGATTTAAATAATATAACAGAAAGTGAATTTAGAATAATAGTCATAAAATTAATCGCTGGGCTTGAAAACAGTATAGAGGACAGCAGAGAATCTCTTGCTACAGAGATCAAGGGACTAAGGAACAGTCATGAGGAGCTGAAAAACGCTTTAAATGAAATGCAAAACAAAATAGAAACCACCACGGCTCGGATTGAAGAGGCAGAGGAGAGAATAGGTGAACTAGAAGATAAAGTTATGGAAAAAGAGGAAGCTGAGAAAAAGAGAGATAAAAAAATCCAGGAGTATGAGGGGAAAATTAGAGAACTAAGTGATACACTAAAAAGAAATAATATACGCATAATTGGTATCCCAGAGGAGGAAGAAAGAGGGAAAGGTGCTGAAGGGGTACTTGAAGAAATAATAGCTGAGAACTTCCCTGAACTGGGGAAGGAAAAAGGCATTGAAATCCAAGAGGCACAGAGAACTCCCTTCAGACGTAACTTGAATCGATCTTCTGCCCGACATATCATAGTGAAACTGGCAAAATACAGGATAAAGAGAAAATTCTGAAAGCAGCAAGGGATAAACGTGCCCTCACATATAAAGGGAGACCTATAAGACTCGTGACTGATCTCTCTTTTGAAACTTGGCAGGCCAGAAAGAATTGGCACGAGATTTTCAGTGTGCTAGACAGAAAAAATATGCAGCCGAGAATCCTTTATCCAGCAAGTCTGTCATTTAGAATAGAAGGAGAGATAAAGGTCTTCCCAAACAAACAAAAACTGAAGGAATTCATCACCACTAAACCAGCCCTACAAGAGATCCTAAGGGGGACCCTGTGAGACAAAGTACCAGAGACATCACTACAAGCATAAAACATACAGACATCACAATGACTCTAAACCCGTATCTTTCTATAACACTGAACGTAAATGGATTAAATGCGTCAACCAAAAGACATAGGGTATCAGAATGGATAAAAAAACAAGACCCATCTATTTGCTGTCTACAAGAGACTCATTTTAGACCTGAGGACACCTTTAGATTGAGAGTGAGGGGATGGAGAACTATTTATCATGCTACTGGAAGCCAAAAGAAAGCTGGAGTAGCCATACTTATATCAGACAAACTAGACTTTAAATTAAAGGCTGTAACGAGATGAAGAAGGACATTATATAATAGTTACAGGGTCTATCCATCAGGAAGAGCTAACAATTATAAATGTCTATGCGCCGAATACCGGAGCCCCCAAATATATAAAACAACTACTCATAAACATAAGCAACCTTATTGATAAGAATGTGGTAACTGCAGGGGACTTTAACACCCCACTTACAGAAATGGATAGATCAGCTAGACACACGGTCAATAAAGAAACAAGGGCTCTGAATGAGACATTGGATCAGATGGACTTGACAGATATCTTTAGAACTCTGCATCCCAAAGCAACAGAATATACTTTCTTCTCAAGTGCACATGGAACATTCTCCAAGACAGATCATATACTGGGTCACAAAACAGCCCTTCATAAGTTTACCAGAATTGAAATTATACCATGCATACTTTCAGACCACAATGCTATGAAGCTTGAAATCAACCACAGGAAAACGTCTGGAAAACCTCCAAAAGCATGGAGGTTAAAGAACACCCTACTAACGAATGAGTGGGTCAACTAGGCAATTAGAGAAGAAATTAAAAAATATATGGAAACAAACGAAAATGAAAATACAACAATCCAAACGCTTTGGGACGCAGCGAAGGCAGTCCTGAGAGGAAAATACATTGCAATCCAGGCCTATCTCAAGAAACAAGAAAAATCCCAAATACAAAATCTAACAGCACACCTAAAGGAAATAGAAGCAGAACAGCAAAGGCAGCCTAAACCCAGCAGAAGA
Organism: Acinonyx jubatus; assembly: GCF_027475565.1. Classification (NCBI taxonomy): domain Eukaryota; kingdom Metazoa; phylum Chordata; class Mammalia; order Carnivora; family Felidae; genus Acinonyx; species Acinonyx jubatus. The sequence goes on from NC_069391.1 coordinate 66,644,247, forward strand.
AGAGAAATCATAAAGATCAGAGCAGAAATAAACAATATAGAATCTAAAAAAACTGTAGAGCAGATCAACGAAACCAAGAGTTGGTTTTTTGAAAAAATAAACAAAATTGACAAACCTCTAGCCAGGCTTCTCAAAAAGAAAAGGGAGATGACCCAAATAGATAAAATCATGAATGAAAATGGAATGATTACAACCAATCCCTCAGAGATACAAACAATTATCAGGGAATACTATGAAAAATTATATGCCAACAAATTGGACAACCTGGAAGAAATGGACAAATTCCTGAACACCCACACTCTTCCAAAACTCAATCAGGAGGAAATAGAAAGCTTGAACAGACCCATAACCAGCGAAGAAACTGAATCGGTTATCAAAAATTTCCCAACAAATAAGAGTCCAGGACCAGATGGCTTCCCAGGGGAGTTCTACCAGACGTTTAAAGCAGAGATAATACCTATCCTTCTCAAGCTATTCCAAGAAATAGAAAGGGAAGGAAAACTTCCAGACTCATTCTATGAAGCCAGTATTACTTTGATTCCTAAACCAGACAGAGACCCAGTAAAAAAAGAGAACTACAGGCCAATATCCCTGATGAATATGGATGCAAAAATTCTCAATAAGATACTAGCAAATCGAATTCAACGGCATATAAAAAGAATTATTCACCATGATCAAGTGGGATTCATTCCTGGGATGCAGGGCTGGTTCAACATTCGCAAATCAATCAACATGATACATCACATTAACAAAAAAAAAGAGAAGAACCATATGATCCTGTCAATCGATGCAGAAAAGGCCTTTGACAAAATCCAGCACCCTTTCTTAATAAAAACCCTTGAGAAAGTCGGGATAGAAGGAACATACTTACACATCATAAAAGCCATTTATGAAAAGCCCACAGCTAACATCATCCTCAACGGGGAAAAACTGAGAGCTTTTTCCCTGAGATCAGGAACACGACAGGGATGCCCACTCTCACCGCTGTTGTTTAACATAGTGCTGGAAGTTCTAGCATCAGCGATCAGACAACAAAAGGAAATCAAAGGCATCAAAATTGGCAAAGATGAAGTCAAGCTTTCGCTTTTTGCAGATGACATGATATTATACATGGAAAATCCGATAGACTCCACCAAAAGTCTGCTAGAATTGATACATGAATTCAGCAAAGTTGCAGGATACAAAATCAATGTACAGAAATCAGTTGCATTCTTATACACTAACAATGAAGCAACAGAAAGACAAATAAAGAAACTGATCCCATTCACAATTGCACCAAGAAGCATAAAATACCTAGGAATAAATCTAACCAAAGATGTAAAGGATCTGTATGCTGAAAACTATAGAAAGCTTATGAAGGTAATTGAAGAACATATAAAGAAATGGAAAGACATTCCCTGCTCATGGATTGGAAAAATAAATATTGTCAAAATGTCAATACTACCCAAAGCTATCTATACATTCAATGCAATCCCAATCAAAATTGCACCAGCATTCTTCTCAAAACTAGAACAAGCAATCCTAAAATTCATATGGAACCACAAAAGGCCCCGAATAGCCAAAGGAATTTTGAAGAAGAAGACCAAAGCAGGAGGCATCACAATCCCAGACTTCAGCCTCTACTACAAAGCTGTCATCATCAAGACAGCATGGTATTGGCACAAAAACAGACACATAGACCAATGGAATAGAACAGAAACCCCAGAACTAGACCCACAAACGTATGGCCAACTCATCTTTGACAAAGCAGGAAAGAACATCCAATGGAAAAAAGACAGCCTCTTTAACAAATGGTGCTGGGAGAACTGGACAGCAACATGCAGAAGGTGGAAACTAGACCACTTTCTCACACCATTCACAAAAATAAACTCAAAATGGATACAGGACCTGAATGTGAGACAGGAAACCATCAAAACCTTAGAGGAGAAAGCAGGAAAAGACCTCTCTGACCTCAGCCGTAGCAATCTCTTACTCGACACATCCCCAAAGGCAAGGGAATTAAAAGCAAAAGTGAATTACTGGGACCTTATGAAGATAAAAAGCTTCTGCACAGCAAAGGAAACAACCAACAAAACTAAAAGGCAACCAACGGAATGGGAAAAGATATTTGCAAATGACATATCGGACAAAGGGCTAGTATCCAAAATCTATAAAGAGCTCACCAAACTCCACACCCGAAAAACAAATAACCCAGTGAAGAAATGGGCAGAAAACATGAATAGACACTTCTCTAAAGAAGACATCCGGATGGCCAACAGGCACATGAAAAGATGTTCAGCGTCGCTCCTTATCAGGGAAATACAAATCAAAACCACACTCAGGTATCACCTCACGCCAGTCAGAGTGGCCAAAATGAACAAATCAGGAGACTATAGATGCTGGAGAGGATGTGGAGAAACGGGAACCCTCTTGCACTGTTGGTGGGAATGCAAATTGGTGCAGCCGCTCTGGAAAGCAGTGTGGAGGTTCCTCAGAAAATTAAAAATAGACCTACCCTATGACCCAGCAATAGCACTGCTAGGAATTTATCCAAGGGATACAGGAGTACTGATGCATAGGGGCACTTGTACCCCAATGTTCATAGCAGCACTCTCAACAACAGCCAAATTATGGAAAGAGCCTAAATGTCCATCAACTGATGAATGGATAAAGAAATTGTGGTTTATATACACAATGGAATACTACGTGGCAATGAGAAAAAATGAAATATGGCCTTTTGTAGTAACGTGGATGGAACTGGAGAGTGTGATGCTAAGTGAAATAAGCCATACAGAGAAAGACAGATACCATATGGTTTCACTCTTATGTGGATCCTGAGAAACTTAACAGGAACCCATGGGGGAGGGGGAGGAAAAAAGGAAAAAAAAAAAAAAAAAAAGAGGTTAGAGTGGGAGAGAGCCAAAGCATAAGAGACTGTTAAAAACTGAGAACAAACTGAGGGTTGATGGGGGGTGGGAGGGAGGAGAGGGTGGGTGATGGGTATTGAGGAGGGCACCTTTTGGGATGAGCACTGGGTGTTGTATGGAAACCAATTTGACAATAAATTTCACATATTAAAATAAATAAATAAATAAATAAATAAATAAATAAATAAATAAATAAACGAACTGAAAAAGAAGGTAGAGAGTTTCCTTATTCAGTACCGGGAGACTCTAATTTTTTTTTATTTTTTTTTGCTGCTCTGCCCATGTCCATGAATTCAGCGAGAGCAGAGCAATGATTTGAAGGTTACAAATATATCTTAGCAAGTAAGCAAGACCTGCAAATGTGGAATCTTCGAACATTGAAGGTTGAACTGTAACTAACCCTAAATAAGTAATAATAAAAGTGCTAAAGGAGACTGTTAAATAGAAAAGGGAAAGATGCAAATCAGACACAGACACTATTTCACACATATCAGATTGTCAAAAACTGAAGAGTCTGATTATGACAAAGCACAAAGTCTAAGAAAACTGGAGTTCTTATACCCTGTTGTCTGGAATACAAATTGGTTAAATTATTTTGTAAAGCAATTTGGCAAAACTAGTGAAGTTGAAGATGCACATACCCTACGATCAGCAATTAATTCCAGTTCTAAGTATAGACAGCCTATGTGCACAAGGAGACATACTCAAAGAAGTTCACTACAGCACTGTTTTCAATAGCAATAAATTAGAAAGAACTTAAATGTCCATTTATAGAGAAGCAGCAAAACAAACTGCAACATATTCCAAGGGTGGATTTCAATGAACGAAGTATCAAACCTGTTGATTTCAAAACCCTAATGTTGAATGAAAAAATCATGTTGCAAAAGGATGTATACAGTGTGACAACATTTATGTGAAGTCTAAAAACATATAAAATAAATGGATATATTATTTCTGGACACATATTTGGGTGAAGTGTATAAGCATTCATAAGAGACACAAACTGTAGTGCACAGTAGACACCTCTAGGACCAGAGGTGAAGGAAAGGACTGGATGGAGTGTTGGGGGTGGGGGGGTGTGGGGAGTTGGATTTGAAATGGCAGCCAGCAGCTCTCAGAATATGGCCCAGGTTCCCCCGGTGGGGGTGGTGACTTTGGGATGCTTTCTAGGGGACAAGGTCAAAACCATTCTCACAATAACATTAGGATGTTATTCGCCTTTGGTATTCCTTCTCTCACAAGTGTACAGTAAGTGTTTCCGGAGTCTACATGGCATGCGTTAACAGACTGAAAGCAGAAGCAGGTCAAAATGATTCAACTATCTTCTATTAGGACAGACAGAAAACAGATCTACAAAAATGTAAAACTGCCACTTTTATCACTAATTTTTCTTAAAAACATGGTTGTCTTCCACAAAAATGTTTCGATTAATGTAATGGGTTTCCTATTTAAAAAAATTAATAAATATTTTTAAAGTATTGTTTTAATTTCTAAAACAGTAGGTAGCAATACACATGACCCATATAAACAAAAGCTATCTGGGTCTTTAATAACTTTTAAGAATGTAAAGGGGTCCCAAGACAAAAAAGCTTAAGAACTGCTGATCTAGATGTATTTCTAATAATTTAATTCGTGAAAATTAGCTGCTCCTTGATATTCAAGCTCAGCTCTACTCTAGGACATGACATTGCTGTCGGAAGCCCGACCCTGATTCTGCACAGCTCACTACCTCAGTTCACTCACGTTTCACCACATGCTTTCTATAACTATGCCCTAAGAGAACTATCTATCCCCTTTATCTTTCTACAAACTCACATTATGTATTTGTCTACTGTTCAGTCTCTCCCACTGGATGCGAGGTGCCTTGTTAGCAGGTGTGTTCTTCTCTTCCCTAGAACCCAAAAAGGTTCTGGCCTGGCAACAGCAAGTACTAATTTATTATATTTATTACATAAGGGAACTGATAAAATTTATAAATTCATATAAATATGCATTAAGTATTTATCAAATTTTATCAATTCTCCAAAAGGTGAATATATAAAAACCAAAGAAAAATATTGTTTAAATGCATGGTACTGTATGTCACTTATACAAATCTGAATACTGGATTTAATTACAAATTTTAAAATAATTTTTAAGTGTCTGTTTGCAGACGACATATTATGTAGAAAACCTAAAAATTCCATCAAAAAACTGTTGGACTACTTAACTGAGTAAAGCTGCAGGGTATAAAAAATCAATATACAAAAATCTGCTGTATTTCTATACACTGACAATAAACTATCAGAGAAATTAAGAAAGTAATCCCATGTATAAGAGCACCAAAAACAATAAAGTACTTAGGAATACATTTAACCAAGGAGGGGAAAGATCAATACACTTTTGAAAACTGTAAGACACTCATGAAAGAAACTGAAGACACAAATAAATAGAAAGATATTCTGTGCTTTTGGACTGGAAGAATATTGTTAGAGTCGATCCTTACTGAAATTCAAACAGCATGTTTCACAGATATAGAGAAAACAACCCCAGAATTTATATGGGACCCCAAACACTCTGAAAACAAAGCAATCTTGAGAAAGAACAAAAAAGCTGGAGGCATCACACTCCCAGATTTCAAACTATACTACCAAAGTGACAGTATTCAAAACAGAATATTATTGGCATAAAAACAGACACATAGATCAATAAAACAGAATAGAGAGCCTAGGGGGAAAAAAAAGCATGCATATATGGTCAATTAACTTTTGACAAAGAAGCCAAGAATATACAATGGGGAAAAGACAGACTCTTCAATGAGTAATACTGGGAAAACTGGACAGCCACATGTAAAAGAAATAACATTGGATCCTTACACCATACACCAGAATCAAATAAAAATGGATTAAAGACCCACTTTTGTATGTAAGATCTGAAGTTTCTGGTGTATTAGAAGAAAACATAGGGGATCAAGATTTTTTGGTTTTGCACCAAAAGCAAAGGCAACAAAAGCAAAAATAAGCAGCGGGATTACGTCAAACTGAAAAGCTTCTGCTCAGCAAACAATCAACAAAATGAAAAAGCAACCTACAGAATGGGAGAAAATATTTGCAAACCACACGCCCAATAAAGGGTTAACCAGGGAAGGGCCAACAAAATCCTGAAAAAGAATGTAGCCAGAGGACATGTCTTAACAAGATATTAAAACTTAAGACAAAGCCACAATAATAAGAATCATCAAAAACAAAACAAAAAGAAAACACTATCATTGGAACTGGAAAAAAATTTCAATACATAAAGGATTTCCAAGTAAAATAAAGGTGGTCTTCTTTTAATCCAGTGGGAAATGATGGTTTATATTGTAAGTGATGTTCACCCACCAGACTACCTAGAAGGAAAATCAGGTTGAACTTCTATCTTCACACCACTTAATCTTAAATGCACAAGAATAAAAATCTTTAGACAAAACCTTGAACAAAAATCTTTGGAAGTGACTAAAGGTACAACCTATGTGCTGGGGCGATTTACCTCCAACAAGAAACCTAAAATATTGGATAAAATTTAGTAGCAAAAACTACCACACAGAAGGCAAAAATTGTGATGCAAAAGAAAACTTAAGGAAAAAAAATCTGCAATGCCTATCACAAATGAAGGAGTTGAAAGATAATTTAGTCAGGACTTGTATACTATGAGGAGCTATATACTGTATGATAGATACTATTATTTAACAATGTATATTAGATACTCATAATGTACAAACAGCTCATATAAATTTTCCAAAAAAGTAAACCACTTAAAAGTTAATGGGCAAAGGATATAAACAATTCATAGAAAAGTATTTCTAAATGTTCAATAAATATTGTATTAAATCCTCAAATTAAAGTAACAATGAGATATTGTTTCCTGCTAAATACACTGGAAAAAATTAAAAGGAGTTAGGGAATGTGCACTCTCATATACTGCTAACAGAAATACAATTGTTACAATCTTTTAGAATGCAATCTGGTAATATCTATTATAAGTACACATGCCCCCATCCAGTAAACCCCAATGCACAGAATACATTCACATTATGATATATTTGGCAACCATTATAAAGAATTAATTGGATCTACATCAGATCATTTGAAACACAAATTCATGATGTACCTTTGAGTGGGGGAAAAAAAAGAATTTTAAAAACAAAAATTTTAAGAAAGCAATCCACAAAAAGTAATTAAAAGTTCATGATAAAAACAGCTTGTTTAACATGATCCCATTTACATAAAGTCAAATGTGTATCATACATCTATGTAGCACAGATCTAAGGGATCTAAGAGATCTATAGTGATGGTCATCAAAATGTTACCTCAAGGCTAAGACTTCAGGGGATTTTTATTATTTTTCACATTTTATGAACTGTCTAAACTTCAAACACGACCATATATTTATATAATAATATAAACATAATATTATATAATAATATAAACAACCAGCTTCTGGTTTCTTTTTTTTTTTTAAAGCAACTTATTTACCTTCTTATTCCTTTCCTTCCCCTGCTGAATCAGTTGTCAAGTCCTATTAATTTTACCTCTGAAATGTTCCTCAGGTCTGTCTTCTTTATAATCCCAGAGTTTAATCCTTTATCATTTCTTGCCTGTAGTACCGAATTGGCCTACCTCAACACTTTGCCTCCTTTATCACTACCAGTTTGTTTCCTGTTAAAAACTACGCACCATAAAAAAATACATACTATCCTATGCTAATTTCCTCCTAAAAACCTGAGCACTTCCTCACTGACCATAAAGACCAAATTTTACCAAAGCATTCAAAACTCGTAAGTCCCAAACTATCTTAACCATCCAAACTATCTTAACCATCCAACTGCCATTTATTTATTCACTCATTCAACAAAGATTCATCATGTGCTGTGTGCTAGACAGTGTTCTTGCACCTGTGATACATTAGTGAACAAAGAGCCAAAACGACCTGCCCTGACCTTGTAGAGTTCATATTCTAACGGGAGTGGGGGGAGGACGAGAGGGAAATAAAAAATGAACACAATGAAGAATTATGTAGTGTATATATACAGCACGTAAGCACAGTGAAGGAGCAAATTATACAGCAGGTAAGAAGATCGTTGTTACAGGAGAGAGAACTATATACAGCCCAGTGCTGGGCTGAGGCAGGGGAGAGGTTGTACTTCTTAAACAGTCTGATCAAAGCAGTCCTGACTGAGATGAAGTTAACCAGACTTGAAGGAGGTGAGGCAGTCAGTCTTGGGGATTTCTGAGTAAAATGTCCTCCACCTCAGACTCTGTGTAAAGGTTGTAGGGTGGGAGTGAGCCTGTATGTTCCTGGAATAGCAAGAAGGGCAGTGTGGCTGATGGGGGGAGTGGGGTAAGAGATGAGGCCAGAGAGGCATCAGGACAGGAGTCTAGACCAGAGTGTATGGGACCTCCTAGGCTCAATCATAAGGACTGTGGCTTTTACTGTGAATGAAACAGGGAATATAAGCAACCCTGAGGCTGCCTGGGAATTTACCTCCTCCCAGAGTCAGTCCTTAATGGACTCGTATGTGGGTAAATTCTCAGGCTCCTTTGTTTTATCCCTAACAACTCTGAGGTGCTACCCACACTATCTCCAGAGCTTCCCACCAGGACATAACCAGAGTTACTTTCCCTGAAGTATACCTCTGCACGGTTTTTTTTCCTTTGCATGTCCCACTTGCCGAAAACACCGCTGGTTTCTCCTGAGAACAGTTTCTTTTTTTTTTTTCTTTTAAAGTTCATTTATTTATAAAGAGAGAGAAAGAAAGAGAGAGAGGGAGAGAGGGAGAGGGAGGGAGGGAGGGAGGGGCAGAGAGGGAGAGAGAAAGAGGGAGAATCTCAAGCAGGCTCCACACTGCCAGTGCAGAGCTCAATGAGGGGCTTGATCTCATGAAGTGTAAGATCATGACCTGAGCTGAGGTCAAGAGCTGGACGCTTAACTGACTGAGCCACCAGGCGCTGCTCCTGGGAACACTTTCTAAGTCGCAGGATTTGCTTCTGAGAAACCCAAGTTAAGAGATGAAAAAGTTTTATGTGAGATGTGGCATGATTTATTCAACAAATTGAATGCTGAACCACTAACTGTTCCTAAAATACACAATTCATATGCTCATGTCTTTAGACATGCTGGTTTCTTTGCTAAGAAATAACAACACCTTTCTTCCGTCCCCTTTGGAAAAGCTTTATTCCTTTTCTAAAATGCCAACACAAATGATGATTTCTTGCTGTATGAAATCCTTTCCAGCCTCTTATTAAAGCAACATGTTTCTATCAGAACATAATTTAAGAAATAATTATCTGCATTTTCTATTTTTATCTAGACTCAGATCATTAAGAGACCTTATCTGATTTTTTATAATTACTCCCAAAGTGCTTACCTAACACAGTGCTTTGCACACAGTAAGAATCAATACAACTTACTGTATTTGATAATTCCTTGTAAGGTTTTCTTCTCATATTGAGCCTAATGTCAACCTCACAAAAACTTCAGTTTAAATCTAAACAATATGCAGCAGAAATCAATTAATTTTACTATGAATTATTTATTTTCTGCATGAAGATGTGATTCCAACAGTTTTTATGCCTTGGCTGTAAACGAGCAGAGACCTGGGGCTTTTAAGAAATGTACACGCTATGAAAAGTCTCACAGTACTTACTTTGGGGAGAGCACCGGAGGACTGACAAAAGACCGGAGTGCATCTTTCACCATGTCTTGCATGAGATGGGTTCCAAAGACCTTTTTGTTATCCACCAGGAAAGTAGTCTTAAAACAAATGTTATGTATTAGTAATGCTGTCAAAATCTTGATATATTGTACATATAACTGTCATTACTGTGACATGAACACAACAGAAGAGATTAAAGCATAAAAACCTGGTGGAAATCAATGAATCGCTACCTCCACAATGGGTTATTACTTGTTAATCTATATTTAAGATGTATTCTGATGAAGGTGTATAAAGAAAAAATACCTCTCAAGCCAAAGGCAATAATAGTGAACTAGTCAAAATGAGCTGACCAGGGACACCTGGGTGGCTCAGCTGGCTCTTGTTTCAACTCAGGACATGATTTCACAGGTTCATAATTGTGCCTGTGTCCAGCTCTGTGCGGACAGTGAGGAGTCTGCTTGGAATTCTCTCTCTCCCTCTCTCTCAAAAATAAATAAACTTAAAAAAACAAACCCCAAAATCAAATGACTAGTCTGAATACGTCAAATAAGCTAATATATAAGAAAGAGGGCTTCATAAGTTATTAAACAGCAAATGGCTATAAACATTTAGTTGACAAACTTTGTCTCTAATGAACATTTTGGAATACACACTTCCTGAAATTGGAAAAATTATTTAATGATTAAATTTAAAATAAATTATTTAACAATAGTTTGCATTTCATTTTCTCCCCTTACTGACCTCAGCATATTTTAATATTTCCTATACTATCCCTTCTTTGATTTCCTAACCCATTTGGGTTGTTTCCAGTTTTGGGTGATCATGAAACAAATAGCTATAAACATTCACATACAGGTTTCCAGGAGAAAACTGGGTTTCACTTTTCTTAGGTAAACATTAAGCAGGAGTGGGATTTGTACATTTAAGAATCTGCAAATTGTTTTACAAAGTGGTTGTAGCACTTCATGGAATTATCAGTAAATGCATCCTCACCAGCACTTGGTATTATCAGTTTTTCTTTCTTCTTTTTAAAAGATATTAGAAAAGAAAGATAGTGGTATCTCATTGTGGTTTTAATCTGCATACCCCTAGTACCAATTATGTTGAATATCTTAAAAAAACTAGGTTGTCTGTTTCTGTTAGGTTTATAAATTTCTTTGTATAATACAAGTCCTATGCTACACATGATTTGCAAATATTTTCTCCCATTCTGTAGTCTCTTTTCATTTTAACAGTATCTTCCACAGACTTATACTTTTAAGTTGATCAACTGACCATTTTTTAAGAATTGTGTTTTTGGTGTCATACCTAAGAATACTCTGCCTTCTAAAGTCAAAGATTTCTCCTGTCTTTTCTTGTAAAAGTTTTATAGTCTTACATTTTAGATTTATGATGCATTCTAAATCAATTTTTTTTTTGCATATGTCTGTCCAATTGTTCTTGCAACACTGTAAAAAATCCTGCTATGATTTTATTGAGACTGCTTTGAATCTATAGAACAATTTTGGGAAGAACATCTTAAAAATATTAATTCTTCCAATCCACAAACAAGGTATATACCTTTCCATTTATTTAGGTCTTTGACTTCTTTCACCAATACTTCTAGTTTTTCTGCATTGTCTACAAACAGGTATTAGATTTATATCTAAGTATTTTGTGGTTTTTTTGAGATTATTGTAAATAGTACTGCTAAATTTTTGACTTCCCATTGTTCCCTGAAAGTATATAAGAATACAATTGTTTTTTGTATATTGACCTCATATCCTGTGCTCTTGTTAAACTCACCCATCTGGTCTAGGAACCTCTCTCAAAATTCTGGTGCTCTACACAGAAAATAATGTCTATAAAACGCTGATGATTTCTTCCCTGTTCAGCTGTATGCCTTTTGTTTCCTTTTCCTGCCTTTTTTCACTGGCTAAAATTTCCAATACAGATCTCCATCAACTTACAATGGGGTTACATCCCAAAACCCATTTTAAGTTGAATAAGCTGCAATGCATTCAATACATCTGAATACATACCGAACACCACAGCTTATAGCCTAGACTACTCTGAATGTGCTCAGAACACTTACATTAGCCTACTGTGGGGCAAAATCATCTAACACAAAGCCTATTTGATAATAAAGTGTTGAATACCTCCAGTAATTTATTGACTGCGATACCGAAAGTGAAAAACAGAATGGTTAAACGGGCTGTTTACCCTTGTGATTGTGTAGCTGAGTGGGAGCTGCAACTTGCTGGTCAAGCCCAGGATCAGGAGAGAGTGTTATAATACACATTGCTAGCCCAGAAAAAGATCAAAATTCAAAATGCAAAGTATGGTTTCTACTGAATGGACATCACTTTCAGACTGTTACAAAGTTGATAAATCATAAATTGAACCATCTTAAGTCATGGGCCATCTGTAGTATGTTGAATAAGAGAGGAGTGAGAGAGCTGACATCCTCACTTTACTCCCAATCTTTGGAGGAAAGGATTTAATCTTTCATCACTAAGTATGACGTTAGCTGCAAGTTTTTTGTATATACCCTATATCAGGTTAAGGGAAGCTTTCTTCTATTCCTAGTTTTGACGAGAGTTTTTGTCATGAATGGATGCTGACTTTTGTCAAATGCTTTTCCTGAATGTACTGAGACTTTATTTTTTTTTTTTAATTTTTCTAATGTTTATTATTTTTAAGAGAGAGACAGAGACAGAGACAGAGACAAGGTGTAAGTGGGGGAGAGGCAGAGAGAGCTGGAGACACAGAATCCAAAGCAGGCTCCAGGCTCTGAGCTGTCAGCACAGAGCTGGACGCAGGGCTCTAACTCATGAACCGTGAGATCATGACGTGAGCCAAAGTTGGAGGCTTAACCGACTGAGCCACCCAGGCGCCCCATGAGACTTTGATCGTATGGTGGATTACACTGTTTTTTTTTTTTTTAATGTTTATTTAAAAAACAAATTTAAAAAATAAATTTAAATTTAAAAATTTAAATAAAAAATGTTTATTGAAAGATAGAGTGAGCGCAAGCAGGGGAGGGGCAGAGACAGACTCCCAACCAGGCTCCATACTCCTTGCAGAGCCCAAAGTAGGGCTCAATCTCATGACCAGGACATCAGGACTGGAACCGAAAACAAGAGCCGGACGCTTAACTGACTGAGCCACCCAGGTGCCCCTACATGGACTGATTTTCAAAGGTTGAACCAGGCTTGCATTTTTGGGATAAAGCCCATTTGGTCATGATGTATTATCTTTTTTTTTATATACTGCTGAATTTGATATCATAATACTTTAAGGTGGTTCTATCTATGCTCATAAGGGATACTGGCCTGTAATTTTCCATGCTTTTAATGTCTTTGGTTTTGCTACTGAGATAATGCTGGCTTTATTATGTATATTGTTGCCTCTTCTATTTTTTGGAACAGACTGTACAGAATTGACCTGGAATTTTCTCTGTTGGAAGGTATTAAACTATGAATTCAATTTAACAGATGTAGGATCATTCAAGTTCTCTGTTTCTTCATGAGTTTTGATAGTGTCCTTCAAGAAATTAGTCCATTTTATCTATGATTTTGAATTTATGGACACAGAGTTGTTTATAATATTTCCCATATATCCTTTTACAGACCCTTTTGGAGTCTGCAGTGGTCCTTACTTTTTTCATTTGTGATATTATTCATCTGTACTATACCTTCATTTTTTTGTTCTGCCTGGTTAGAGGTTCTTCAATTTTACTGATATGTTCAAAAGAATCAGGATTTTAGTTACATTAATTTTCTTTACTGTTTACCTGTTTCCTATTTTACTGATATCTGCTTTTATCTGTAGTATTTCTTTTCTTCTGCCTGCTTTGAGTTTCATTTGCTCTTTTTTTTTTTAAAGCAGAAGCTTAAATTTTCAGAGCTTTCTTTTTAAAAAAATTTAATTGAAGTATAGTTGACATACAGTATTATATTAGTTTCAGATGTAGAACACAGTGATTCGACAATTCTATATACCAGGAAATGCTCACCATGGCAAGTGCAGTTACCATCTGTCACCAAAGTTATTACAATACTATTGACTATATTCCACATCCTGTACTTTTCACCCCTGTGACCTATTTATTTTATAACTGGAAGTTTGTATCTCTTAATCCCCTTCACTTATTTCACTCATTCCCCTATCTCCAACCCCTCTGGCAACCATTTTCTTTTTTTTCTCATATAAACATTTAATCCTATAAATTTTCCTCTAAGCACTGCTTCAGTTATATCCCACAGAATCTGTATGTTATATTTTCATTTTTATTCAGTTCAAAATATTTTCAAATTATCCTCAAGACTTCTTCTTTGGCTCAAGGGTTGTTTAGAAGTGTGTTAATTTCCAAATATTTGGAAAATATTTATGGATTACTAGTTTCATTGCAAAATAGTCAAAGAGCATACTTTGTATGATTTCAACTGATTTTAAATTATTAAGGTTTGTTTTATAGTCCAGCATATGGTCTTGGTGAATGTCTAATATTCCAATATTTCTATCACAAAAATATAACACTGTTGAACATCCTTTAAAAGCATCTACTTTTGTTCCAGCAATCAATAAAACAATGTCGACACACAAATAATTTGATGTTTAAAGAAGTATTTCAATACTATGTAGAACTTACTTGTAATAGAGATCTTGAAAGAACACAAGGAGATTGTTCACTAAATTCACAGAAAAAATCCTGATACACACAGAAAAAGTAATGTCATTAATAGATTAATAAAAGCCAGAAATGTTTTATTTAGCATGCAATTTTTATCAGACCTTCTGCAAATTAAATACTAGTAGAATTAAAATATGACAAAGAGCTAAGAATCATTTCTATAGGAATTGTCTAATTGTATCAATAGGACGATGGAGGATTTTGGAGCCTAATTTTTTTTACCTGAACCATAGTCAATTGTGTATACAAATATTATGTATGCACACCATGAAAATAATAGTACCAATAATAATTTCCTAACTAATGGTAGAAGTTTACTTCCTACTTCACAGAAATAAATACCACGTAACCAGGCCAACTGGATTCATATAACTGTTCCTGAAAGATATGCTTAGAAAATTATATATGGGTTTATACATAGATAAAAGAAAAAAGCTAAGAAAATACACTAAAATGTTAACTTCTGTAGATTATATAGGGTAGTAGTTACCTATCATTTTCATATTTTTCTGTATTTTCCAGACTCATGATCCTCAATTTAAAGGGGTGCTCTGCCAAATCCTACCAAGTTTCTCTAGTCAATTCACTTTTTTAACAATTAACTTTTATACCTTGCTCACACTTTTCAAAGTGAATGTTCTCCACCACAGATGTCCTCCCATTTAACATTACAAAGAAAATTAAGTCATCTATCCAGCAGGCAATCCTCTGCTTCAGCCTCTGAATGTTATTACTGAACCCACATTTGTACCTAGATCCTACCTTGCCCACTTTAACAACGGAGGACCCCCAACTTGTACTACACACTGCATTCCTTTTGGTCTTATCAGAACATTACACATGGTCAATAATCCATCCTTGTTTTCCCCTGATATTTAAGTTCTCCCTTTCTGCCATATCCTCCCCACCTACATTTAAGTAAAATTTTCTCCCATCTTTAAAAAGAAAAATACTGTCACATGCTCCCACATTTCACTCTTAACCACTGCCTTCTCAGCCAAACTTTCTAAAGGAGTTGGCTGCATCATCTCTCCTTATTCAAAGGCCCCCCTCATCAACACACGCTAGCCTGGCTCTTCACTCTAGTCACCACTGTTGTCTGACACCAAATCCAATCAACATCTGTTTTGGACTTTATTCACCTCTTTCATCTGACCTCTCAGCAGTATGTGACAGGACTTCCTTTTTGAAAAACCTTTTAACTGACTTCCATGAGTTTCTTCCTCTGTGGTCACTTCTCAGTCTGCTCTGTAGGTTCAAAGTTTAGTTCCAGACTATTTTTCTTTTCTCAAGCTATATACTTTTTCCCTCACAATCGTCTCCGTATTCATGCTTCCTTTGATTACTACTTGTAATAGTTCCAAAATTATATATTGAACACAGACTTCTAAATTCTATCCATATAATCAATACCTAATTCAATATCTCTACATAAATATTTCAAACGTACCTCAAAATCAGCCTTACTAAGACCCTCAGTTGACTAAGGGTCTTTGAATTTCCCCATTTCGGTAAGCAGCACCAGTGTGTATCAAGATTTGCAAGTCAGAAACCCTGGGCCTTCCTGAAAGCTCTCTCATGTCCCATATTTTAATTCATCACCAATATGCTATCAATTTTAGTTCATACATAGCTCTAACTTTGACAACCTCATGTCACCTCCCTGCCATCCTTCTATTCTCTCTCTCCTGAACTGCAGTAACGGTCTCTTAATTTATTATTTACTATTATTTTATTTACTATTATTATATACTATTAATTTATTATTTATTATTATTTAAAACAGAGTGTTTACTCTGTTCCTTTCCAATCTTTTCTCTACAGTCAACCACATCTCCCAAACTGTTAATCCATTTATTTAACTGCCCCACCCATATTCACCCATGTGAAAATGCAGAAACATGCAGACCATAAACTACAGTCATAACTGACATCTTGATATTTGTTATTCCAGTATTTGAAAAACTGAACTTCGCTGTGTCTGACCATCACTTCTGTGTGACAATGTATAAAATGGGTAAAGCATTTTTGAAACAGGACTTGACATTCACAAACATTTCCTTATGTCAATATTTTTCTATAACATGCTTTTTAACAGCACTGTGGCATATATTCTACACACACCCATAGGATGGATAGTGGTATCACCAGTGTTTCTAGTTTTTCAAGATTACAAATGATGACGCACCAAATACCTCTTTAGTCCATCTTCACAACATATCTTAGATGATTTTATTATGCTAAATCTCTAGAATGGGAGTTGCTGGGTCAGGATATACACTATTTTTAAAACTTCTGAGAGAGACAGCCACAGGAGTATAGGAGAGCTACTATTTCCCTCCATCAACATTAAATATTGCTATACTTTTCAATCTAGTTATTATAAACTGCATTTCTTCAATTACTAGTAAGGTTATACCTTTTTCACATTTACTTCCTTTTCAGTGTGTATGCTCATGTCCTTTCCCAATTTTCCACTGAGATGTACTCCTTATCTGAACAGTGACCGGTTTCTTAGGCAGAACTACCAGACTGTTTGGTTCCTTCTCCCTCTAACTTTAATCTTTTCCTCTATTCTTAGCCTCAACTACTCCCTACCTCCCCTCATCCCACAACAGGTATTCCTGTCCCAAGTGCTCCAGGGAGCCAGATTCTTCTCCTTCTATGCCCTCTTCATGTCCAGTGCTGGAAGTGCAGGCCTGACTCCCCCAGCTATGCTGTGTCATTCAGCATTCAACTTTCTGACAAGGCAATCCATAACTTTCTGCCAGAATGTCAAATTCCAACTGTTGCATTATTCTTATTCCAACTCACATTGATCAATTTCTTTTCAAAAATCTTACAATTAATCTGAACACAAATATACATTTTAATAATTAAGAATCAAAAAAGGAGATATAGCAGAAGAATAAGAAAGTCTCTAACTCCTGATATACCACTAACCAATCATCTATTTTGGTTACAAGCCCTCTAAGCCTTAACTTTGTTTACCTATACGATGAACTATAAAATGAACTGGGTTATGTCTATGATCTTTTCAACCTTTAAGATTCCATGATTCTTATGACAGAATAAGGAAAAAACTACAAAAAAAAAAAAAAGCAAACAGAAATGGGGTAACAAAGACACAAACGGGAAGTTTCACTAAGCAATGAAGACTCATACTGGTGTTAATGACAAAGAATTAGAAGGGAAAACAAAGTTATTACAAGAAAAAGCATAAACAAAAGCACAAATCTTTGCTGACCATGAAAAAATATATTCCAGAGGCTGCTGCTCAATTCCAGGAATGTAAATGAGATAATAATCATCTCCAGGAATACAGGAACAGAAGCAGCCTAGAACCAACAAGGAAGACCTCACAGGGAAAATGACATGGGCTAGGAATTACGTATCTCTATGCAGAGTTGTGCAAAATAAATTAGTGTGCTTATGTCTAAATAACAACAGTATTATTCTGCATATTTTCTACCTTCCTAACATTGCTTTTCTATATTTTAACCCATAAAGAAGATTAATCCAAAAATGTAAAAATGTATATACTCTTCAACCCAGCAGCTTCATGGTTTAGGATTATAACTTAAGGAAGAAGGAAGCAGATGATACAAAGGTCTACCTACAAAAATGTTCACATTAGTATCGTTTATAGCATTAAAACGCTGAAAAGGGCCTCACTATAATATGAATGAACTGGAAAAAATTATGATCTATGTTTACAATGGAATACCATGTAGCCAATTGAATAATATAGAAATATGTTTATTTGTTGACATGAAAAGAAAGATGTTCATGATATAGAGATTAGTGATAAAAGAAAGCAGGTTAACAAGCACCATGATCTAATTTTTATATGAAAATATACATGTATACATGCATGTACATACGTATGTGTATACACACAAAAGTTTTGAAGACAGAATCCAGGGTTTAAATACCCATTCTTCAAACTTGGGTGAATTATCTAAACTTCAGTCTTTTAATCTCTAAGATGGATAGTATATAATCCTTGTGAAGATTAAATAGAAAAATACACACAATACACATACAACACTTAATCCTCCAGCTATCAAAGAAAGCAAACAATATTATTTATCCATGGGACAGTCTAAAAAGTGATAAACTATTCTGTTGTTCAATCAAAATCATAATCCAAAACAGAGATTTGTACTTACCAGAATACAATGTAAATTTGTTAAATTGACCACCTCACAAACAGTTTTTATTCTATCTATTAACCTTGCAAAATAGTTGACCATTTCTTCCCTTTTAATTATTTTTGCATATCGAGGGAAGGTAGGTGGAAGTAGCCTCTGGTTAACAAGGGGTTCAAAACCCATCATAATTGGATGATCTAAAAAGAAAAAAAGTAAGATTTTTCAATGTTTTGCTGAACTTTAATCCTCAAATACTAGTAAATATGAAAAGAGGCCAATTTCAAAAGCATCTCCAAATTCTTGTGACAGTATTTTCTAAATGAATTTTATAATTTACACATATCTACACATGTGCATTTTTAAAAATGAGATAAGCAGATTTAATAACCTGAAAATTGTACTTCCCATCTACAAGTAATCGGTAGTAGTGATGGAAAGGGGTTGCTACCTCAAAATTAACTACAAGTCATGAATAAGATAAAATAGGGTGAATATATTCCCTCAAAAAAAAAAGGCAATGCTGTATTAACTATGAGATTGTGAAAAGGTAAAATGGGAACATAAATTTTGGCTGTCTTCCCTTCAATTACTGAACAGCAGAATCAACTCAAACTTAGCTACATAATAATAATGCAAACTTAGCTCCCACCCCAATGAATCTGGAATGCATTTGACACTGACATTAATTATGGAAATTCACAGTGCTTTAATGAAAATAACCCATTACAAAAGACCTAAGGGTGACTTCCTCTTTCCCATTTTCTGTCCACTGGTGACACCACTTTTCACACTAGCGCAAGGCTCCAAACTAAGTCTCTGTCAACTTGTAATCTAAAATGAGTTAGTATATAAAGTGAGAATTAAGAATTTGGGATTCAGGGGCGCCTGGGTGGCTCAGTCAGTTAAGCATTTGACTTCGGCTCAGGTCATGATCTCGCAGTCTGTGAGTTTGAGCCCCGCATCGGGCTCTTTGCTGACAGATCTGGAGACTGCTTCAGATTCTGTGTCTCCCTCTCTCTGCCCCTCTCCCACTCATGCTCTGTCTCTTTCTCTCAAAAATAAATAAACTTAAATTAAAAAAAAAAAAAAGAATTTGGGTTTCAAAGTTCTCTTGCTGTACTACAAATAGGCTATAAACTAAGAAAAAATAAAATAGCTTCAGATGTTAATGAAAGATAAAATTAAGCTAAGCAAGCATCATTATTAAAATTAAAAGCAAGACTGATACTTAACCAAATCATAATAACGCTCTGTGACATACATAATTATTCCTGAGTATCAAGCAAATAAAGATGTTCCCCAGGGTTTCTGGCCTTCTTCCTTTCCTCCATACTTAAGTCCTCCCTGGTTGAAGGTATTTATTGTTATATAAATTTCAGTTTAACTAACGTCTTCCAGGCTAAAATCGTTAGCCCACAATCTTTCTTCTGAGCTCCAAATCGGATTTCTAACTGTATAATGGATATTTCTACCTTGGTTCCCCACCTCATGTCAAAAGGCCCATGTCCAAAAACTGCCATGATCTTGCCCCAAACACTGCATCTCTTTATATTCCTTGTAGTCCCTTTCTCAGTAAAATGACCCACTGCCCTTACAATTGCTTAGGCCAGAAACCTCCTTGTCTGCTTTATTTAATCAGTGCGTAAGTCTTAAAGTAGTCTACATCCTAACATCCACTGACCATCCCCCCCTTCACTCTTTTTTTTTAAGTTTATTTATTTTGAGAGAGACAAAGACAGTGTGAGTGGGGGAGGGGCAGAGAGAGACAGAATCCCAAGCAGGCTCCACGCTGTCAGTGTGTGAGAAGTGAGGGAGATGATTCATTTTCAGAAATACCAAATAAAAGCTGTGCTGTCTAGTTAACGGTAGGTTTACAGACTATTGGAAATATGTATGAACCCCCCTCCCCCAGCCCCCACCCCAACAGTAGAGTCCCAAACCCTTAGACATTTCACTTCTGGTTCTTCCCCTCTCCATTTTGTGGGCTTATTTTTGCTCATGAGCATGAGCCATAGAACAAAGGGAGGGGGGCACTGAAAGTCTCTGCATCACCTCAGGGAATAAATTTGCTCTAATCAGACTACTTTTTGCCTTACATGGGCAAAGGCCATGTCTGGGTAAGTCTGTAGCCTCTGTAGTGCTCAGCCAATGAGGAACAAAGGGAGGGACTTACATGCTAGGAGATAAAATGTCTGCTGTGACTGCCCCGAGTGTGCCTGTCCATCAGACACCAGTTCTTGCAGGAACCTTGATTAAAGCCTCACTTCACTGTGCTCCCAGTCTCTGCATCCCTCCTTTATTGGATCAGTGGGCTTATTTCTCACAAGTGTGGAGCCTGACACGGCATTTGAACTCAGGAAACCATGAGATCATAACCTAAGCTGAAGCCAAGAGTCACCAAGACACTTGACTGAGCCAACCAGACGCCCCTCCCCACTCTTCACTTTTACTACCACTATAAAAGCCTAACTCATTCCCCTACACTGAATGTTCCCTCATTAATTAATCCTATATGCTGCCACGTCAATTGTTTTATCTAAAATTACAACCTGATTTCATTCTCCTAATCCAAAAATTCTGTTGACTCCCTGTTATATACAGTACAAGGTGTCTGACAGGGCACTGGAAGGTACTTTACAATTTCCTGTCACTCCTGTAGGGAAAAAAAATCTGTATTCCAATGGAAAACTATGCATTGTCAGATTAATTCAAGGCAGCTATTTTACAAATCTACAAATGGTAGATAACTGACAGAAGACATGCAAAGACTCACCTGACTTCCTCCCAACTCTACAGAAGAGTTCTGCCTCCAATTATAATTTATTTCAACATTCTGATGCTTCATATAAAATTGAAAGTTTTAAAACTTTTCTATCTAGTTATTTCACTGAATGAGTTTAATAAAATCCTAAACACATGTTCACTGTTGTATCTGTCAGACAGTCACAGTTCTTTTTACTTTTTTCTGAAAATCATCTTTTACCACACTCTATTCCCTAAGCACCATAAACTATAATCAAGCACAATGACTTGGAAGTATCATGCTCTTTATGCCTCTTTACTTAGACAGTAACTATTCTTTCTGCCTATAAAGTCTACCCCTTATTCTTAGCCTGAGAGATCTGCGATAGCTTCAGTTCCCTCTCTTGCTTAGTCCTCCCCCAAGTATTGTGTACAAAGGCTGCTAAGTGTAATCCTTGTGGGATTACGTCATTTCTCCCTGGTTCTTTTGAAAGCAATAACTGGCTTGTGTCCCAAACACCGAAATACCTGGCTTATTATAGGCAATGGATACATGCTTTCTGAATGACAAGATTTGCATACTCAAAATAAAATGAAAGACTGTTACCACTATAAAGAACAGTTGGAATTTCTCATTTACAACATTTCATTTAAAACCAAGGTAAATGTAGTAATGAGGATGCTGCAAGAAGCTTTGTTACCATACCAATACATTTTGGGATTTAATAATAAATGCACAGAATCTAAATACATAATAAATAGCACATTAAATAGTACATTATCCTTATTATCCTTATTTTCCCTGAAAGCATGCTAATTTTCATCTGAAATTATTACCCAGAAATATTCTTTTTAAGGTTTATTTACTTTCATTACTATTTTTTGAAGTTTACTTATTTATTTTGAGAGACAGACAACACATGTGAGTGCAAAGAGGGGAGGGGCAGAGACAGAATCTCAAGCAGGATCCACACTATCAGCCAAGAGCCTGACGTGGGGCTTGAACTCACGAACACTGAGATCATAACATGAGCCGAAATCAAGATGCTTAACTGACTGAGCCACCCAGGTGCCCCTATTTATTTACTTCTGAGAGAGAAAGAGCATGCATGCAAGTGCACAAGCAGGGGAGGGGGACGGACGGACACACACACACACACACACACACACACACACACACACACACAGGGAGGGCAGGAGAGAATCCCAAGCAGGCTCTGTGCTCAGCGTGGAGCCCCATGCACGGCTTGAGCCCACGACCATGAGATGGCGATGTGAGCCCAAATCAAGAGTCAGACACTTAACCGACTGAGCCACCCAGGTGCCCCAATATTCTTATTCTTAATACACATATTTTAAGGTTTCAAACCACACTTAGAAGATATAGCCACTCATGAAAGTCTACACTACCATGAAAAGAAGGAAATATTAATGGGAAATGGATACCACATACAGTATATTTTTCATTACATTTTTATACAAATTTAAAAATGCAACATACAGCATCCCTGACCTCTACCCACTAGATGCTAGTAGAATCCCCACAATTGGGAAGACCAAAAATGGGTCCGGACATTGCCAAATGTCCCAGGAAGCCCCAGTTGAGAAACACGGGTCTAGACAAATACAATAAGCAAATTTAATTCAGTGTGGATAAGCTCAGGATGTAACAAGAGCATCTAATCCATGGTAAAATTAGACGAAAGACTGACAAGAGTAAAATCTAAGGAAAGACTCAAATGATATTAGTAAAATATTAGTCAGAAAAAAGTATTCCAAGCATATCAAAAGCCTAGAGGACAGAGAATATAGCTCCTGTTCTTTTTTCCATAAGGCACTGTAACTTTCCAAGTTGTAATTTCTCCACTCTCAGGGAGTAAAAATATATGCATCTGAACAGAAAGGGGACAAAGTCCGTATGCATAAAGCTAGAAGTTACCTGTATGCTTCTCTCCATTTTCCACATATATTTAAACTCTTCTCCCCACCCCCCATTTCTCTGGACCTAGTCCTCGTTAATGGTTAAAATGATTCCTAGTAACTATTTTTATGTCTCAGCTGTTGCTGAATCTCATGCATAAGAACTCTGTGACTGTCCTATAGACATGGTAACCCATCTGAACAGAGAAGAACAGAAGTGCTGAGGTAGAAAAGACTGAAGAAGCTGCTCAGAACAGAGAGCAGTTGAGCAGGAGAGGGGCTAAGAGTAAGGTGGGAGTTTGCACCTGGTTTCATGTCAACCTAACCTATGAAGTGTTACAAGAAGTTTTACCACATCCAAACCTCTCCTGGAATAAAATGCTCTAACATTTTCTCACTATACGTCATGTATCTTCTCTACCACAATTTATCTCACACTGTCTTCTGTTAAAATAACCTGAAGAGCCTTTACTAAATGAGTCTGAAAAAAAGGTAATTCACATTACTTTCCACCCAGTGTGGGCTATGCTTAATCAAGTTTTCCTGATTTGAACTGGACAAACCAGATACTTCTAGTCTCTTTTCTGATGTTCCAAGTCTGCAGATGTACAAAAAATTATCTTGGTTTTCCAGTTAAAATATTTCATACATAAAATGCTTCCTAGTACAAGAATGCCAAATAAGAGGATTTTCCCCTCCCACTAGGACTCTTTTAAAAACAAAGTAATAAAGTCTAATTGCTACTTTCAAAACATACAGCACACTGGATCAGAGTGTTTTAGATTACTAAAATTCTTGTTTGATAACCGGTCATTATCAATAGCAGAAAAGTACTACAAATAGTACAAGGTTCTTAGGTCAAAGATTTACAGTAACAATGTACTTTAATTTAACAAACTAAATTATCCTAAAATTAATTAGATGCCATAATTAAAGATCCAGAAATATATTAGTCAAGAGATAGAGATAATATATCATTTTTCAGACATCTCTCCCCAAGGTTACATAGACAGTGTAGACTTCCTGAAACAAGTTTTGGATGCTCTGAAGTTGGAAGGAATTCTAGAAAACAATGCAGAAGCTGCTAAGGATTTGTTAAGTGATGCTGCACTTCTTGTCTACATGATTTCCTTTCATAAAATGATTAACATTATGTTATGTGAAACAAGGCAGACAAAAAGGACAAATCTTGTATGACCCCACTTACATACAACAAAAAGCAAGTCTCCAGAGCAGAAATAAATGGGAGACCCCATTCCCCCCATAACAGAAAACATCAATGAAATCAACAGCTGGTTTTTTAAAAGATACACAAAACCAAGAAACATTTAACTATACAATCTTTATCTTTTTATTGGAGATTTTAGTCCATTTACATTTAAAGTAACTACTGACAGTTACAGACTTACCATTTGTTATTTTGTTAATTGTGTTCTATTTTGTAATTCCTATGTTCCTTTTTTTCCTTGTTCTCTCCCATTGGTATTTGGTGATTTTCTATAATGATATGCTCTGATTTCCTTTCTCTTTACACTTTGTATTTCTACTATAGGTTTTTGCTTTGTGGTTACCACAAGGTTTGCAAAAAACATATATGTAACAGTCTATTTTAAGTTGATAATAACTTCAAACACATAACAAACACATAACAAAACTTCCACAAAAACTTCCATTTCGTTTTTGATGTCACAATCAGCATCTTTTCACAATGTGTATCCATTAAATTACTGTAGGTACAGATATTTTTTAATGCTTTTAACCTTCATACTACAGTTACAAGTGATTTACTCATCACCACTGCAGAACTGGAGTATTCTGAATATAACTACATATTTACTTTTATCAGTGAGTATTATACTTTTATTTACCTTTTTTTCCTCTCAGTTGATAATTCCGTTTTATGTCTGTTTTAAAAGAATTAATGACATTTTTCTTTAGCCCTGGTTGCTTAAATGCAACTGTGGCCATATTTAAGGGATCTCTAAAAGGTTATCCGGGCTTTATTGATTTATGTGGTCCCAACAATAAACTCAAAAGTTTATGACAAATAGACGTTCTGATGACCCGTGTTTAAGTACTTTAGGTGCAGTTATACTGAAAGTCGAATTTGTTTGAAATCCTTAAAAGGTTCCTCTGAATTTTCAAATGGTGCTTGTTATAGCTAACATTGTTACACGCATGCATTGAATACCTGTTATCCAAGCATATATGTACTACTTTTTACCACTGCTTTTTATACTTTCTTCTCCTTTTTTTTAAGTTTTTATTTTTTTAATTTACATCCAAGTTAGTTAACATATAGTGCAACAATGATTTCAGAAGTAGATTCCTTAATGCTCCTTACCCATTTAGTCCCTCCCCCTACCCACAACCCCTCCAGTAACCCTGTTTGTTCTCTGTATTTAAGAGTCTCTTACACTTTGTCCCCCTCCCTGTTTTTATATTATTTTTGCTTTCCTTCCCTTATGTTCATGTTTTGTATCTTAAAGTCCACATATGAGTGAAGTCATATATTTGTCTTTCTCTAATTTCACTTAGCATAATACCCTCTAGTTCCATCCATGCAGTTGCAAATGGCAAGATTTAATTGTTTTGATTGCGGAGTAATACTCCACTGTGTGTGTGTGTGTGTGTGTGTGTGTGTGTGTGTGTGTGTATACACATATATATACACACACATTGATGGACATTTGGGCTCTTTCCATACTTTGGCTATTGTTGATAGCGCTGCTATAAACATCGGGGTGCAGTACCCCTTTGAACAGCATACCTGTTTTTGGTGTCTTCCTCAATTTCTTTCATAAGCTTTCTCTAGTTTTCAGTGTATAGATTTTTCAACTCTTTGGTTAGATTTACTCTTAGGTATTTATTGCTTTTGGCGCAATTGTAAATGGGATTGATTCCTTGATTTCTCTTTCTGTTGCTTCACTGTTGTGGTATAGAAATGCAACCGATTTCTGTGCACTGATTTTATATCCTGCCACTTTGCTGAATTCATGGATCAGCTGTAGCAGTTTTTTGGTGGAATCTTTTGGGTTTTCCATATAGAGTATCACGTCATCTGTGAAGAGTGAAAGTCTGACCTCCTCCTGGCCAATTTGGATGCCTTTTATTTCTTTGTGTTGTCTGATTGCTGAGGCTAAGACTTCCAATTCTACGTTAAGTAACAGTGGTGAGAGTGGACATCCCTGTCTTCTTCCTGACCTTAGGGAGAAAGCTCTCAGTTCTTCCTCATTGAGGATGATATTAACGTTGGGTCTTTCGTACATGGGTTTTATGATCTCGACGTATGATCCTTCTATCCCTACTTTCTAAAGGGTTTTTATCAAGAAAGGATGCTGTGTTTTGTTGAATGCTTTCTCTGCATCTATTGAGAGGATCATGTGGTTCTTGTCCTTTCTTTTATTGATGTGATAAATCACACTGATTGTTTTGCAGATATTAAACCAGCCCTGCATCCCAGGTATAAATCCCACTTGGTCATGGTGAATAATTTTTTTAATGTATTGCTGGATCCGGTTGGCTAGTATCTTGCTGAGGATTTTTGCACCCATGTTCATCAGGGAGATTTGGTCTATAGTTCTCCTTTTTAGTGGGGTCTTTGTCTGCTTTTGGAATCAAGGTAATGCTGGCTTCGAGTATTATACTCTTTTCCTGCTACTAACTGGCATTCTTTCTTTTCATCTTGAAAGATTCCTTTAAACATTTCTTGTGAGGTGGGTCTGGTGATGATGAACTCTCCCAGCTTCTGCTTATCTGGAAAACTCTATCTCTTCTTCAATACTAAATGGTAACTTTGCTGGGTAAAGTATAATCGGTTGGCAGTTTTTTTGTTCATCACTTTGAATATATGATCCTTCTCCCTTTTGGCCTGCAAGGTTTCTGCTGAAAAATCTGCTGAGTCTTATGGGGCGGGGGGCTGAGAGGGGTTCCCTTTTACATAACAAGTTGCTTTTCTTTGGCTGCTTTCAATAGTCTATACTTGTCTTTTAACTTTTTTTTTTTTAATTCAACACTGAAAATTTTAATGGACTCAAACTGGCTTACCAGTATCTTCAAGGAGGAATTTCAATGAACTTTTCATATTTATATTTCCTTATATCAAAAACATTTTTAGTTCACACATTCAACACCAGGTCAAAGTCTTATTTTCCTTTTAAGTGACTACTTAATTCACACCGTTTCTTCTCTTGGCTGCTACTTTGGTAACAATTAGGTCCCCACCTCTCAAGAACACTGCATTGAACAGGCTGACACAGAGCCAGTGTGAACACAGGCCCCAAACCAGGGCTTGCAGAAGAACAACAACAGCAAAACCAGCCTTTCTCTTCACTTAGAAAGGGACTGTGAATCAGAGGGTCCACAGTTCCAATTTCCAAACATGGAAAACCTGGAGCTCAAAGTGAAAATGGAAACCAAAATGCATCAGAAATGAACTACAGTACCTCCTCACATACTCAAGGTCAAGATGGTTCATGAGAAATACGTATCTGATCATCTGGCCTTTTACTGGGAATGGCCCCACTCCAGCATTTTTAAAGGAAGATGGTTTTGTTTCTATTTCATTTCCCACAGGGATATAAAATCTACAAGGGAATATAATCAATCAGAATAAATCAGCTCACTCACAAGATACTCCCAGATAACAATTTCTAGTTGCTGAGCATAATCAGGACATTATTTCAAAGAGGCAAAATTCAGGATAATCTGAAAATTCAAAAGTGACAGCTACATTTGCCGGTAGGTTTATGGGAGACACACCTATATTTTTTCCAGTGTATATGTCAAAGGACCAAGACCCCTGATCATCAAAATAAGTTATTTTGAACATTACAGTGCACAGAACAACAGAGGGAAAAACACGTTCTGGGAGAATGACCAAAAGGCATCTTACAAAAGGTTCATATCACTCTGAAGGAGAAGGAATGGAGCTCAGTGCCTTATGGCCTTCATTAGCTTGACCCTTCCTCTTTGATTACAGTGGCCTCAGTGGAAGCAGTCTCTTCTAAATGTTCTGCTGGCTTCTTCTCCTCCTACTCCTCGTCCTCCTGGGGATAGAGGTCGGGGTATTTCTGCATGCATTCCTGCATGACCCGGAACTGGTCTACACAGTCTGACCTCTTGACATCCTCTGTGCTATAGTGGAGGCAGGAAAAGGCCGACTTGAACTGTTCCCCACAGGGGCCACTGGCCATTCCCCCAAGGCATGGGCAGTTCCAGTTAACGTCTCCATCTAGCAGGATCAATCCGTGCTCCTCATATGGATCACTGGGGTCATCAGCCACCAGCTCTGCATTGCTTGGGGTTTCATGGTCTTCTCTGGTCACAAATATGATTCGATCCTTCCCTTCCTGCTGGCAGTAGGCCATGGCTGCAGCCCCGGCACTCAGACCTCGCGGCAATAGCGGCAGCGGAGGCCTAGGCGGCAGCAGGCTCCCGCTGTGACCTCTCCTCAGGCTGGGCGGGAGTCTCTGAGGCCCACGCAGATGCGGACCCGCCCCCTCCAGGCCTGCCCGCCACGTGCCTATACTTGTCTTTAACTTTTGACAATTTAATCATAATATGTCTTGGTGTGGGTCTCTGGATTTATCTTTCTTGGTACTTCCTAGCCCACCTAGATCTGGATGTCTCTTTCTTTCCCCAGTTTAAGAAAGTTTTCAGCTTTTTCTGTAAGCTTTCTGCTCCTTTCTCTCTCCTCTTTCTGGGACTACTATAATGCATATGTTGGTTTGTTTTGATGGTGGTGTCCCATAAATCCCCAGTTTTTTTTTGTTTTTTTTTTTTTTTTTTGCTCCTCTGTAGGAATTCCTCTGTAGGAATTCCACTGCCCCATCAAGTTTGCTGATCTCTTCTTCCACTTGATCTAGTCTGCTTTGAAACCCTCTACTTAATTTTTCAGTTCAGTTATTAAATTCTTCACCTCTGTGATTTCTGTTTGGTCCTTTATATATTTTCTATGTCCTATAGAAATTCTCACTTTAGTCATACATTGCTTCCTGACCTTGGAGAGAATCTTCATGACTTATTTTGAACTCTCAGGTAAATCATCTATCTCTGCTTCATTAGTTTGTTTCTGAATATTTCTCTTGTTCTTTTGTTTAGAACATATTCCTTTGTTTCTTTTGACTGGTTTCTGAATATTAGACAAAATGCTACCTTTCCTAGTCTTGACAGAGTAGTATCATGTAGATAAACTCTGCAGATCAGCCAAGCCCAAGCTCCTAGCTGTCTCTCAAACTTTGGACTATCCAAGCCTCTTCCTCTGTTGTTAGCAGCTACCAGTAGTTGAGGGTGTCTAAGGCTTTCCTACCTGTTTTAATGTAGGTATTTTCTCATCTGACGTGTAGGACTTACTCAGCTATTTTTTGGATTTCATTCAGAAAGAAGTGTTCCATGTGCAGTTGTGCATTTAGTAGTGTGTCCATGGGAGGAAGGGAGCATCCTATGTCACCATCTTGATCAGCTCCCACCCCTAGTTCATTTTAGTGGACAATGGTCTTGGGAAGCAAGAACTGGATGTTAGGCATTTTCACTTTTAGGGTGTCACTGCTCCCAGGTTCTCTAGATCACAGAGCCAGAAAATGTATGTACATAAGGACATACATACATCTGTGTTTACATATACACATATATGTATTCATACACATACACACTTACATCTACATTTCTATATCAATCTATATATTAAAAACCAGGAATTGGGGTGTCTGAGTGGCTCAGTCAGTTGAGCGTCCAATTCTTGATTTCAGCTCAGGTCATGATCCCAGGGTCGTGGGATCAGCGTGGAGCCTAGTTAAGACTCTCTCTCTCAGCTCTGCCCCTCTCCCCCACTTGCACTCTCTAAAATAAACAAACAAAACCATGAATTTATTCCCATACCTTTAATTTCAATGCAACACTACAGAGTTCAATCTACTTTCCTCCCTTTCTAGAAATTAGCATAACTCAACTCCCCAACTGAGAAATGGGGCATACCATGATTCTCAATACATTTTTATATCTGATCAATTTCACTATAGTTTATCTTTGTATTAGTTTCCAAGGCTGTTGTAACAAATTACCACAAAGTGGGTGAAAACATTTATTCTCTCAGTTCTGAAAGCCAGAAGTTTAGTATCAGTTTCATGGGCTGAAATCAAGGTGTCAGCAGGGCAGCACTCCATCCAAAGGCTCTAAGGGCAAGTCTGTTCCTTGCTTTTTCCAGCTTCTGTGGCTATTAGAATTCCTTGGTCTATAGCTGCTCACACCAATCTCTACCTCTGTCTTTACATCACTTTTTTTTTTTAATTTTTTTCATGTTTATTTATTTGTGTGTGTGTGTGTGTGTGTGTGTGAGAGAGAGAGAGAGAGAGAGAGAGAGAGAGAGACAAAGTGCAAGTGGGGGATGTGCAGAGAGAGAAGGACACAAAGAATCCAAAGCTGGCTCCAGGCTCCGAGTTGTCAGCACAGAGCCTGACGCACAGCTTGAACTCTTGGACCGCGAGATCATGACCTGAGCCGAAGTCAGACGCCTAACCGACTGAACCACCCAGGCGCCCCAATCGTCTTCTCCTTTTGTGTGTGTGTCCAATCTCCCTCTGCCTCTCTTTTAAGAAAGACACCTAGGCAGTATTTAGGGCCCAACGAGATAATCTAAGGACAAGTGCAAGATAATCAAAACATCTTTACTTAATCACAAATAAGGTCGTGAGAATTAGGACTCTGATGCATAGGGCTATCACTTAGCCCATTACAATCTCCTATCAATGACACTCACCTCCCCTACACAGATGTGCTCCCATATTACTTAGGTTCTGACATGCCAAGCCATCACAATACCCACACCATTTGGGCTCTTGTACCTCAAGCCAGGTCATTCTTCCACAGAGATGATTCCTTACCCCATTTAAGCTCTGAAACTCCATGCCAGGCCACTTCTATGTACAGATACCCTTCTTAAGCCTGCTTCAGCTACAACTCCCTTCACAGAGCCATCTTTCCATTCTGACACCCTCTTCTTTCTGCTTAGGCTCTGATATTCAATGCTGGGCTATCCTCCTGTATAGATGCTCTTTTCACTCTGCTTCTGATCTGACAGCCTGTACTTGGACACCTTTCCACAGAAACATCTTCAACATGCATAGGCTCTGAGACCCCACACCAGGCCAGCTCCGTACACAGATGCCCTTCTTCCCTTGCATGGTCTCCAACAACCAGGCACCTAGCTGCCTCTGTGAATCTGCCTCAGCTTCTAACACTCCAGGCCAGGCTACACTCACATGCCCTCCTCACCCTGTCTGGGCTCCCACATTCCTTTTAGGCTATAAAATCCTGCACTAGGCTGCTTCCCACCCCTCCCCTTTGCCCCCACTCTCCTTACCCTATTTAGGCTTTTGACACACTGAACCAAATTGTTCCCATGTAGTCACCCTCCTGATGTTGCCTAGGCTCTGACATCTCAAGGTCAGTTGCCCTATGTGCAGATACCCTTTCTCACCTCATTCGAGAAACAGTGAATCTAACCAGGCAGCCCATTCATGTTGTCTTCTCTCAAGCCACTTTACCTCCAAAATCTTGTTCTAGGACCACCTCTTTATGCCTGCTTTCACTCCACTACCATTCTGACACAGACATATCCTCACCCCACACAGGCTTTGATGGCCCTGAGGAATGTCCTGCTATGATCGCATCCTTCCTAACCACATGGTTGCAACACACGGTTCCCTTTGCCGACACCATCCTAATCCTGGGTCAGCCTCCAACATCCTGCTCCAGTACCAAGTCCCTGCTTGCTCAGGCCAACTTCAAGACTTCAGGACTGAATTTTTTTAAGAGCAGAAGGAAAAAACAGCAAGAAACCATTCTTGGTTTTGTTCCCATGTCACAGGAAATATATGCTGTCCTTTGCACTGCTTTTAATTTTTTCTTTCACTACCATTTACTTTGGCATATTTTCTTTCTGATAATTGAGAAGTTTTCTTAAATTTAATAACTAAGTTTCTGAATATCTCTAACATTCTATATCTTCAGACAGATATCTATTAAACTCCTCACCCATGAAAATCAATGATTTTCACCTCCCTTTACCCACCAAATTAGAATTATCTCCATCACAGTTACCTTTATATATTTAAATCTAACTATATTTCTGTGGTCAATTTGTTGACTGTTAACTAGTGTCTTTGGACAAAAACAATATAAAAAGAAAAGAAAAAGTCTTCTTTCCTCCTTTACCTCTTGACTTTTAAGTGATTACTTTTATACTGTCAAGGTTCATGGCACTTCAGTTATATTTAGTAAAACCAATTTCCTACAATGAAATGGATTTACTACTTACTGCTCATCCTTTATGCCACAGCTTTTCCATTTATGCCTTAGTAAGTTGAATTTCATTCTTTATTCCAATCTTTTTCCCCCAGGAAAGTCAAAGAAAAAATATTTCCAGAGTCCTTGCAAGTTTTAATAATATTTGAGTGGCACTTAAGAGATATGACATTCTTAGATCACATTTCTTTAACCAAGAACTTTTAGATTCTGTCCTACTTTCTGTGTTGAATGCTGATGTGAAGGACTCTGAAGTCAGGCTGCACACATAACTGTTGCTTTATATCTGAAGTAATTAATACTTACCAATGTTGCATAGGACATTATGTCATTATACGGGCTTCTAATTAAGCCTGTAAATTTAATTGTATTTGCTTCTTTCTAGAAATGTTTAAGATTTTCTTTCCTGTTCCATAATTTGGTTACTCTCTTAAGGGACACCAATTATGAATATATTGAATCTTCTTTGGCTATTTTTATTCACTTTCCTTTTGCTCAGTTATTTCCTCAGTCCTGATCTCCATGTCCTTTCCAGCTTTTCAGCAATGGGTAGCATACTTTTTACTTTTTTTTTTTAAGTTTATTTATTTGAAAGAGACAGCATGAACCAGCAGGGGAGGGGCACAGAGACAGAGAGGGAGAGAGACAGAATCCCAAGTAGGTTCTGTGCCCTTACTGCAGAGCCTGATGTAAGGCTTGACCTCATGAACCATGAGATCATGACCTGAGCTGAAATCCAGAGTTGGATACTTAACTGACTGAGCCACCCAGGCAGTCCAATTTTTACTGTTTTCACTTTCAGGACTTTTCTCCTTCTTAGCTGGACTCTGCCTGCTCACTTGTACTATGTTATTATTTTTTACTTTATTTCTAGTATTCCTGCTTTGCAGTCTTGTTTTATAATTTTCTAATAAACTCTTTGAAGTTGTGCAGAACAATGTCTCTGGTCTGTGTTTTTCATCTGCCTTTTGTGTTTCTTTGTTCATTAAATTTCTGGAATATTTGTATATAAATATCATGCAATTGCTTTTTTCATATCACATCACTGAATGAATGCTTCTTGAGGCAATTATTTGGCTGAGATGTTAAGAATAGTACTCTAGACTAACAGGAAGCCTCACTGACCTGCAGTTAAGCCCCATATGATGTGCCTATGTAAGCATGCAAAGGAAATTATCTATCTCCTTTATTGAACAAAAATTACCAGTTGTTAGCTTGCTAATTAGCATCCTCTTCATCTTGCAGGAATAACATCTTTAGTGCATTTGCATGGCCCTACTTCCTTTGTATCCCCAGGATATTAATCAGACAGGTACCCACAGCCAACTTAATACCCAACTCTTACCTTATTCCAAAAGCGTCCCTGGTTTTGTCTTTCAGATTACACCAACTACTTTGGAAAACATGTGCTTTGCTGGTCAACTTATGTTTATACCAAGAAATCTTGGAATCCATTCTTAATGTTCTCCCTCATCTGGGTTCTATTGCTAATGTGTTTGGCAGCCCTTCACTTTTTTTTTTTTAAGCCCTTCTATTTTTATTTGTATTATAAGGGTTTCTTATTTTTTAAGAAGTTGGGAGGATTCTGTTTCTTATGTTCTTTATAGTTTTCAGTTGGTTGTGTAGAGAAGCTGCAGACATCTTTAACATCCAAAACCAGAAGTCTTCTGGATTATACACAAACACCCACATGGGTGGGACTGTGTGTGCATGGATTTTTTATTAACAAGAAAAATGTTTTAATTAAGAGTAATATAAATGTTGAAACATTATGGTATATAACTGGAACTAATGTTATATATCAGCTGTATCTCAACTGAAAAAAAAGTAAACAACTCAAGTTTCTCGCCAAGAGTACGTCACAGCACAGGCCTAACAGGTTGTGATTTTTAAAAAAGTCAGCTCCCATCTCTCTTGTACACTGCCAGCTGGTAAATAAAATCAACCAGACTAAGGAAGCAGTTTCTGTTTCAGCACCAAGCTCAGTCCTCAGGAGGTTAGAGGTGCCATATTATGAAATGAAGCCATCTCTTCCACTTCCTCTTAGGTATTTTTTTTGGAACTTACCCCCATATCACCAAATAACAGGCTTATAATGCTACTCCATGTTTTTTCAGTTTTACATATTATCTCTGACTTACTCCTTCATCTTCAAGAAGTCGGATATATGTATGTATACTATAAACATGTATAAATTATATACATATATACACTGCCGCCCCCTCATCTCTAATATGGTTAAATCACAATTTTATCATGATCAATATTCAGACATGTACACCATTATGTAAATGATATTCATATCTAGGCCACAGAAAACTTTGCAAACATGGAAATAACTAACTTTTAGACTTATTTTGCAGTTAATCATTGTCTTACTTTATGTTTGCCTTCTTTCTACATAGTTAACATTTCAACCCCAAATTGTTTGCCAATTGTCTAAAACTCTTACTACATTAAACACAACAGCTATTGTATTAATTTCACTGGTGACGAAAGGTTTTATATTTGAGACATCTCCCCTAGAGCCTTGTGACTGTCTCCAAGCTAAACTTTTTCACCATGTATACACTGCTGAGTTACTATCTGGTGATCTCACTGCATAATTACCCTCAGGATTTTCTTGATTATTCTCTTATGCTGGATTCTCATATTCCCAAAATTCCATGTTTTCCCATTTCTTGATTTACTCCAGTTATGTTCTTAAATTCCAGTAAAATTAACATACAGTATTAAGTTTCAGACGCACTATATAGTGTTCAACAATTTTATACGTTACTCAGTGCTTATCACGGTAATTGTATTCTTAATCTCCTTCACCTATTTAACCCATCCTCCCTCCCCGACCTCCCCTTTGGTATCCATAGGTTTGTTCTCTATATTTAAGAGTCTGATTTTTGTTGGTCTCTTTTTTCCTTTGTTGTTTTGTTTCTTAATTTCCATATATGAGTGAAATATGGTATATCTGCCTATCCTGACTGACTTCACTTAACCATTATACACTCTAGATCTATCCATGTTGTTGCAAATGGCAAGGACCATTCTTTTTTACAGGTAGTATTCTATTGTTTGTGTGTGTATCATATCTTCTTTATTCACTTATTAATGGACATGTTTGTCCATAGTTTGACTATTATAAATAATGCTACAATAAACACAGTGGTACATATACCTTTTTGAAATAGTGTTTTCCTTTTCTTTAGGTAAGTACACAGTAGTGAAGTTACTAGATTATATGATAATTCTATTTTTAATTTCTTGAGGAACTCCACAGTGCTTTCCACACTGGCCGTACTGGTTCACATTCCTACCAATAGTGCACAGAGGTTCATTTTTTTCTATATCCTTGCCAACACCTGTTGTGTC
Source organism: Acinonyx jubatus (assembly GCF_027475565.1). Classification (NCBI taxonomy): domain Eukaryota; kingdom Metazoa; phylum Chordata; class Mammalia; order Carnivora; family Felidae; genus Acinonyx; species Acinonyx jubatus. Next base: position 66,679,989 of record NC_069391.1, read on the forward strand.
TTGTGTTCATTTTAGCCATTCTCACAGGTATGAGGTGATACCTCATTGTAGTTTTGATTTGCGTTTCCCTGATGATGAGTGATGTTGAGCATCTTTTCAAGTGTCTATTAGCCATCTGTATGCCTTCTTTGGAGAAATGTCTGTTCCTGACTTCTGCCTGCTTTAAAATTGGATTTGAGTTTTTTCATGTTGAGCTGTAGAAGTTTTTAATATATTTTGAATACTAGTTCCTTATCAGATATGTCATTTGTAAACATCTTCTCCCATTCAGAAAGTTGTTTTGTTTCCCTTGCTGTGTAGAATCTTTTAATTTTAGTGTAGTTCCAATAGTTTATTTTTGCTTTTGTTTCCCTTGCCTCAGAGGACCTATCTAAAAAAATGTTGCTAATGGCTGATGTCAGAGAAATTACTGCCTCAACTCTCCTCAAGGATTTTTACAGTTTATTTTGTATGTATGATGTAACAAAGTGGCCCAGATTCATTCTTTTACGTGTAGCTGTCCACTTGTTCCAACACTATTTGTTGAAGAGACTTGTCTTTTTCCCATTGCATAGTCTTGTCTCCTTTGTCAAATGAGTTTATTTTTGAGCTCTCTATTGTTTCATTGATCTATGTGACTATATTTGTGCCAGTACCATACTGCTTTGATTACTACAGCTTTGTAGCACAGCTTGAAATCTGGGATTCACATACTTCCAGTTCTGTTCTTTTTCAAGATTGCTTTGGCTATTCAGGGTCTTTTATAGTTCCAACCAAATTTTAGGATGACCAGTTCTAGTTCTGTGAAAAATGCTGTTGGTATTTTCACAGGGATTATGTTAAATGTGTAGATCCCTTTGGGTATTGTGGACATTTTAACAATATTTGTTCTCCTAACCCATGAGCATAGAGTATCTATTTGTGCCATCTTCAATTTCTTTCATCAACATTTTATATAGTTTTCAGAGTCTATCATCTCCTTGGTTAAGTTTATCCCTAGGTATTATTTTTGATGCAATTGTAAATGGGACAGTTTTCTTCTCTTTCTGCTACTTTATTAGTGTACAGAAATACAACAGATGTCTGCTTATTGATTTTGTACTCTGCAACCTTACTGAATTCATTTATCACTTCTACTAGTTTTTCTTGTGGCATCTTTAGGGTTTTCTACATACAGTATCATATCATCTGCAAATAAGCCTTACTTCTTCCGTATCAATTTGCTCGCCTTTTATTTTTTCTTTGACTGCTTGCGGCTATGACTTTCAGTACTATGTTGAGTAAAAGTAGTGAGAGTAGACAGCACTGTCTTGTTTTTGACCCTAGGGGAAAAACTCTTATTAATTTTTCAGCACTGAGTATGTTGGCTGTGCATTTTTCATATATGACCTTTATTATATTCAGATATACCTACTTTTTTGGTTTTGTTTTTAATCATGAATGGATGTTGTACTTTGTTAAATGCTTTTTCTGCATCTATTGAAATTATCCCAGTTTTTAACCTTTTTCGTTGACGTGATGCATCATGTAGATTGATTTGCAAATCTATTGAACCATCCTTGCATCCTAGGAATAAATTCCACTTGATCATGTTGAATAATTTCTTTAATGTATTGTTGAATGTGGTTTGCTAGTATTTTGCTGAGAATTTCTGCACCTATATTCATCAATAATATTGTCCTATAGTTCTTTTTGTATTTTCTTTATCTGGTTTTGTATCAGGGTAATGCTGACCTTATAAAATGAACTTAGTTTTCCTTCTTCTATTTTAGAATAGTTTTAGAAGAAGTATTAACTCTTCTTTAAATATCTGGTAGAATTCACTTGTGAAGCCATCTGGTCCTGGACTTTTGTTTGTTGGGAGCTTTTTGATTTTTGATTCAATTTCATTCCTGGTAATTGGTCTGTTCAAATTTTCTAATTCTTTCTGCTTCAGTTTTGGTAGTTTATGTTTCTAGGAATGTATCCATTTCTTCCAGATTGTCTCAATCTGTTGACATATAATTTTATATAACATTTTCCTATAATCTTTTGTATTTCTGTGGTGTTGGTTGTTATTTGACCTCTTTCATTTTTTTGAGTCCTTTCTCTTTCTCTCTCCTTTTTGGGGAGTCTGGCTAATGGTTTATCAGTTTTGTTGATCTTTTCAAAGACCCAGCTCCTGGTTTAATTAATCTATCATTTTTTTAAGTTCCTATTTCATTCATTTCTGCTCTAATCTTTATCATTTCCTTTCTTTCTTTTGGGGTTTTGTTCTTTTTCTATTTTTGAAATGTATTTATTGATTCTGAGAGGGGACAAAGGGGCAGAGAGAGAGAATTCCAAGTAGGCTCCACACTCTCAGCACAGAGCCAAACGTGGGCTTGATCTCACAAACCATGAGATCATGACCTGAGCCTAGATCAAGACTTGGATGCTTAACTGACTGAGCCACCCAGGCAACCTTGTTCTTTTTCTAGCTCCTTTAGGTGTAAGGTTAGGTTGTTTGAGATTTTTCTTGCTTTTTCTTTCCTGTATCTCTACCAACTTCCTTCTTAGAACACCTTTTGCTGTACCCCAAAGATTCTGAGCCACTGTTTTCATTTTCATTTGTCTCCATTTATTTTTTTATTTCCTCTTTGATTTCTTGGTTGACCCATTCACTGTTCAGTAGTATGTTATTAACCTCCATGTATCTGTGTTCTTTCCAGATTTTTTTGTGGTCGATTTCTAGTTTCCATCGTGGTTGGAAAAGATTCATGCTATGACTTTAATCTTTCTGAATTTGTTGAGACTTGTTTTGTGGCCTAACATGTGATCTATTCTGGAGAATGTTCCATGTGCACCTGAAAAGAATGTGCATTCTACTGATTTAGGGTGCAGCGTTCCCAATGTATTAGATCCATCTGGTCCAATGTGTCACTCAAACCCACTGTTTCTTTGTTGATTTTGTTTGGATGTTCTATCCATTGAGGTAAGTAGGGTGTTAAAATCCCCTACTATCATTGTATTACTATCAATTATTTCCTTTATGTTTGTTAATAACTGCTCTATGTATTTGGGTGCTTCCATCTGGGGTGCATAAATATTTACAATTGTCGTATCTTCTTGTTGGATTATTGCCTTTATGATTATGTAGTATCCTTTATCTCATTACAGTCTTTGTTATGAAATCTATTTTGTCCAATTTAAGTATTACTATACCTGGCTTTCTTTTCACTTCCATTTGCATGATATATGCTTTTCCATCCCTTCACTTTCAATCTGCATGTGTTTTTAGGTCTGAAATGAGTCTCTTGTAGGCAGCATATAGATGAATCTTGCTTTTTAATCCATTCCACCACCCTATGTCTTTTGATTGGTGCATGTAGTCCATTTACATTCAAAGTAACTATTAACAGTTATGTACTTATTATTTTATGGTCGGATTTGTAGTTCTTCTCTTGCTTTCTTCTCTCATGGTCTGTTGGCTTTCTTAAGTGAAGCTTTCCTTCCTCTATTATTTCTTGAAATAGCATGATATACTTGGATTTCTTTCTCTTTATTTTATGTATATCTATTACCAGTTTTTAATTTGTGGTTACTATTATGTTTTTATAACAAGCTACCTATACAAGTTACCAAGTAATCTATATTAATTTGATGGTCAGTTGAGTGTGAACATATATATATATATATATATACATATATATATATATGTATATATATATGTATATATATATATATATATACACATATATATATATGTATATATATATATACGTATATATATATATATTCAGTTTGTTTATTTTGAGAGAGAGAGAGAGCGTGAGCAGGGGAGGGGCAGAGAGAGAGAGAGAGAGAAAGAGAAAAGATCCAAAGCAGGCCCCACATTGTCAGTACAGAGCCAGATGTGGGGCTCAAACTCACAAACTGTGAGATCATGACCTGAGCTAAAACCAAGAGTCAGACGCCCAAGTGACTGAGTCACCCAGGTGCCCCAAGTTTGAACCCATTCTAAAAGCACTAAATTTTTACTCTTCTCTCCCCCATGTTTTAGGTGTACAGTGTCATACTTTCCATCCTTTTGTGAATCCCTTGACTGATGTCTAACTGTACTTACTTTACAACTTTTGTGCTTCCTACTTTTCTTAATCCTGTTTATGGTCTTTCCTTTCCACTCAGAGTACCCTTTAACATTTCTTATTTAAAAAAAAAAAAAAGTAACATTTCTTATAGAGCTGGCTTCGCGGTGAAGAATTCCTTCAACTTTTGTCTGGGAAACTCTTAGCTCTCCTATTCTGAATGACAGCCTCGCTAGATAGACTTGGTTGCAGGTTTTTTTCTGTTGGCACTTTGAATATATTATGCTACTCCCTCTGGGCTGCAAAGTTTCTGCTGAAAAATCAGCTGATAGCCTTATTAGGTTTCTCTTGTATAGAACTGTTTTTTCGTCTTGCTGCTTTTAAAATCTTCTTTATCCCTAGTTTTTGCCATTTTAATTACTATGTATCTTAGTATTGACCTCCTTGGGTTGATTTTGTTGGGGACTCTCTGTACTTCCCGGATCTGGATTTGTTTTCTTCCCTAGATTCAAGAAGTTTTCCACTATTATTCCTTCAAGTAAATTTTCTGCCCTCTTTTCTCCTTCTGAGATCCCTAAAATGTGAATGTTACACTTGACAATATTAATCTACTTAATCTACTTCTCATTTTTTAAATTATTCTTTTTTTTGGTCCCGTTTGGCTTGACTGCTTTCCATTATTCTCCAAGTCACTTATCTATTCTTCTGCTTCTTCTAGTCTACCATCTATGCCCTCTATTTTTTTTTTAATTTTTCAAATTTTTATTTTTGACAGAGAGTGAGCACACAAGTGGGGGAGGGGCAGAGAGAGAGAGAGAGAGAGAGAGAGAGAGAGAGAGAGAGGAGGACAGAGGATCCAAAGAGGGCTCTGCATGGGCAGCAGGGAGCCCAACATGGGGCTCGAACTTGTGAACCTGAGATCATGACCTGAGGAGTTGGAAGCTTAACCAACTGAGCCACCTGGGCGCCCGCCCTAGTGTATTTTTAATTTCAGTTATTGAGTGCTTCACGTCTGATGGGTTCTCTTCTGTTTTCTATCTCCACGTTGAGGATCTCGCTGAGATTTCCCACTCTCTTCTCAAGTCTGGTAAGTATCTTTATAACCATTATTCGGAATGGCATAACAGGCCTATTACCTCAGTTTCATTTAGGTCTCTTTCTGTGTTCTTCCATTTGGGACCTGTTCCTCTCTCCTCATTTTTTCTAACTCTCTGTGTGGCTGCTTCTATGTTTAGGAAATTCAGCTATGTCTCCTGCTCTTGACACTAGCGGTCTTATGAAGAAGAGGTCCTGTGGTACCATAGTACAATGTCCTCTGTACACCAGAACCTGGTGCTTCAGAGTGTCTATATGTGTTGTGTGCACCCTACTGTTGTTACTGAGCTGTGTTTGCTTTCAGTGCAGTCATCTGCAATGACTCTCTTTGCCTGTTGTGAGCAGGGTTTGGTGCCTGTGTTGTTCTTGAACCAGTCTGCCACTGCCTTGGGTTTGAGGTGGGTCAGACCAGGCGTTTGCCAGAGCCGTGGTCACAGAGTACTGCAGGCCACTTTCCCTGTGTCTTCCCCTGAGTAGCTTTTGTTGGTGGGCAGGGCCTACAGTCAGACCAATGTGTGTGGTTATCTTTCCCTCTCCCAGGGTAGGAGTCACTTTGCGAGGTGCCGATCCCTGTTGGGGATGCTTGCACACTGTCATGCTTGAGGCACCACTCTGGATGGACTCCGGCTGAGGAAGTGTTAGAGGGGGCGGGTCTGCTGGTGAATGCAAGGAGGGGCATACCGTGTTACCAAGGTTTGTGCTGGTCTGTTGTGATAGGGTAATAGAGTGGCTTTGGAAAACTCCTGCTGTGGGTGGCAGAAGACCATAGAGGTGGGATGTGCTGTTAGCAAGCTAGGTGGAGAGTGTGTATCCTGCACTGGTTCCCGTGACTGTTTATCTAAGCTGGGCAGACGGGAAGGGAAATGGCACCTGCCAGCTCTTTTGTTCTTCGAGAAGTCTCCTAAAGATCTGTTCTCCTGCAGCATACTTCAGAGACCAGCAAATAAATCTTGTTCCTGTATACCTCAGATGTTTTTCAAACTGCTGCTTCTATGCAATATCTCAGCAGGGCTGTTGTGCTGTCTCCTGAAGGGCAGTGTCTCAATTTCCTATTGCCTTCTGGCTCAGAGCTGAGCTTGTTGATTTTTAAAGTTCCAGGTGTTAAGCCCCACTGATTGTATGAACACAAGAAGTTAAACCCGTCTGGTTTTCAAAGCCAAATGTTATGGGGATTTATCTTTCCAGCGTAGGTCCCCTTTGCCTGATGTGGGGTCTGCTGCTCTCCCCTCTCCGCATCCTCAGTGTTACTCATTCCCACAGACAGCCCTGATGATCCATTTAACTCCTGACCACGTCTCCATCCTTCCTACCCTCTTCCATGTGGCCTCTTCTCTCTATCTGGCTATGGAGAGTTGTTCTGACAGGCTTCCAGTGGTTTTCTGGGTAATTAACACTGATGTGGGTGTTATAAGGTGTATCTGTGAAATGAGGGGATCTAAGGATCCTCCCACTCTGCCATCTTCCCCAGAATCCCCTTAGTCCTTTTTTTGGAGCACATACCCAGTGGTAACTTAAAAAGCTTTGGGGAGATTAATTTGGAGATTTTACTTACAATTATCTTCCTTCACAATTAAATGATACCTTGAAACTAGGATTCGAGATTAGAATATATCCTCTCACCCAAATTCTGAAAACACTACTCCATTTTTTTTCCTTCTTTCTTTCTTTTTTTTTAAGCAGGCTTCACACCCAGTGTGCAGCCCAACACAGGGCTTGAACTCATCACCCTGAGATCAAGACCTGAGCTGAGATGGGAGTCAGATGTTTAACCACTTGAGTCACCCAGGCGCCCCTGGCTCCATTTTCGTTTAATCACAAGTCTATGGAGATACAATTAACATACCATATAATTCATCTACCGAAAGTACAAAATTCAAGAGAATATAAGGGGCGCCTGGGTGGCTCAGTTGGTTAAGTGTCCGACTTCAGCTCAAGTCATGATCTTGTGGCCCGTGAGTTCAAGCCCTGCGTCGGGCTCTGTGCTGACAGCTCAGAGCCTGGAGCCTGTTTCAGATTCTGTGTCTCCCTCTCTCTCTGATCCTCCCCCGTTCATGCTGTGTCTCTGTCTCAAAAATAAATAAACGTTAAAAAATTAAAAAAAAAAAAAAAGAGAATATAAATATCATCTCGTTATAGTGAGTTTGAAGAATCACTACTGCTACAAATTATCTAAAATGTTAACTCAGCTGCAACTTTTACAACAAAAAGGTACATTATTCCTTTCATTTTAAGACATATTTCATAAATATAACCTACTGTCAACAATGTGCCAAGCACTTCAGAGATAACACAAATAAGACAGCTCCTGGCCTAAGATACTGTCATGGAAAGACAAACAGGCAAACAACTACAATGTGATATACTAAAAACATGTTCTAACACAGGCATGTATGAGTGCAATGAGGCCGCAGAGGGCATATCTAGGCCAAGTATTCAGGGAATACTATGTAACTGAGGTGATGATCTCTCAAAGGAGTAAAGGGGAGAGGTGATTAAAAAAAGAATATAATGCTGACATCAAAGAATGATCACCAGACAGGGTAAATATTCAGAGCCCAAACAGTAAGATACAGGAGATGGCCAAGTTCTATAGTACATTTTATGTAAGTCTACGGAGTAAAACATCTCATGGTCCCAACAGGCTGACTTACACGAAATTTTAGAACAAACCAAACTATATAATCTGGATGGGTAAGAAAGAAAAAGAGTAAAACAGACAATTACCTCCTTTTGTAGTATCATTCTGAGCCTGGATGCCATGATGCAATGAATTATGAATGGCAGAAAGAAGATCTGCTGCTTGAACCATCAATTTTTGAGCTTCTGCAACAGCACTGGTCTAGCAAATAAATCACCAAAAACATTCTTACATATTCTTTCACTGAAAGATATACATTAAATAGGAAAATCCTATAAACAATAATGAAATTAAATGTTGTAATGACATTGGTTTTCAGAAACTATTCACTTAATACAGGATGCTCAGATCCTGTTAGGATAGAAATTAGTTTTTTACCCCTTCTTATATCTTGTAGGAGCCATTAAAAACTAACAGGAAACAATGCTGGCTTATTCTGTTCATCTTATATTTAAGAAAAAGAAAGGAAAAAAAATCGAGTTTCAGGCAACTGGAAAATTTCAACATTTCTCCTATGCTATTCATTAAGTTGAAATTAAAAAAAAAAGAAAACAGGAAAACAACAGACTTAGATCAATGGTAAAGGTTGGCTCTCTACTCACCACTTTCTAACTATCTACATATTAGTTTGTAATTGACTTCAATTAATACAAATACACACAAAGAAAAAGCATTCACCATCTAGGGCTTACTTCTGGTTCTACACAAATCCAACAGTTAATTATTTAACTGAATGAAAGATGTCTACCTAAAATTCCCATTTTTGCTTTCTCCTTTTCAATTCACAAAACAAGACTACCCACAAGCAATTTCAGCTTCTATTATTATATCCATTAACAAGTAATATAAAATATATTTATATACCAACAACAGACACAGATATGTTATGGAGCAGAATGTAAATTCATGTGACTTTTTGAAAAAATTATCAGGGCTACTCTAATATTACATATATATGTAATATTATATATATGTGATAATATACACACACACAAATATATATAAAATCACCAGATAAAAATATACCAAATGCTCAATTCTGTATATGTGTGGTTGGGGGTGCTTTGATGGAAAAGCCTCAGAATTACTTCAATAACACACTCTATCCCCCCAAAGGGAAAAAAAAAATAACCCACTAAAATAGATTATAGTAAATGCCCTTACCTCTTTCTTAGTAAAGGCTATGAGCACTGTCAGTAACACTCGAGTGAATTTCACTCTGCTGAATACTGCTAAACATTGTTGGTGCTAAAAAATAAGGACTAGAAGTTAAGAGATGCAAAGTCTGGCAAAGGAATTTCATTTTCAAATATGGTATTTTAAGTCCTAAATCTCAATGTTAATGACTTACTATATTACACACACTTTCACTTACAGTCTTTTAAATGCCTGAAAATGAGCTGCAGAAAACATAAAACCTATTCTACTGAAATAGAGATATAAAGTAAAACTTTTTTATCAATGGGATGAATTTTTCCTTAAGTCAAAAGTTACATTGATATCTCAAAAACTGAATTAGCATTTAAAATTTTTTTTTAATATTTATTCTTGAGAGAGAGAGAGAGAGAGAGAGCGAACGAGCATGAGCAGGAGAGGGACAGAGAGAGAGAGGGAAACACAGAATCCAAAGCAGGCTCCAGGCTCCTAGCTGTCAACACAGAGCCCGACATGGGGCTCAAACTCACGAGCCGTGAGATCATGAACTGAACTGAAGTCAGATGTTTAACCGACTGGGCCAACCAGGTGCCCATGAATTAGCATTTTTAACAGGAATAATAAAAAGATGCTGTAAGCAGAGTCAGAAAATTAAGGATCTTGACAAAGGTTCAGCAACTTTTCATACTGTCCAAGTTCTTGAGTTTTGCCAAGTTTTGGTGTATCATCTGTAAAAAATCATTTTTCTTCCTACCTCACAGGAATACTGAAGAGCTTTGAAATCATGTATTTGAAAGAGGTGTACTATCATTCTATCAAAATAAATACAAGGGAAATAAAATCCCTTGCAATGTCCAACTTTTAAAGAAATACCTTAAAAAGGGCTTCCATAAATTATAACGCAGTTCATAAAACTACAACATTAAGAGGTAGACTTCTCTGATATTATCTACCAGAAAATAAGTTCAATTACTTCTAGTTCAACTTCTGGATCTCTTTCTTCTCCTTGTCGACTTCGAGTACTCTAAAATTTTAAAAAAGGTGAATTAAAATAAACACAAACTTGTAGAAATACTAGTTTATAAATACCAAAATAAAGCACTAAGTTAATTTATTGAGTATATGCAAGAATCTGATTTTAAGAAAAATATTTGGAAGAAAAAAGCTGTATCTACTATTTATTTTCCTATTAATACTATATACAGAAAGTTCATTTTGATACAAATTATAAAGATCATATGGAAGAGTAAGGTATTAAAAACAGCAAAAGCAAAACAATGAAATAAGTAAAAGCATGTGGCACACGGTACTTCTTTCTTTTTAAAATGATGTATTAATTGAAAGTCTTGACACTCTCAAAACTAACCCTGTTAGAAAAAAATAGTAACCTTTATAAAAATCACATCATAAAAATAAAGTCACACTGTAAATACTGATTATTCTACACTAAAATGCAAAACCTCTCGTTTATACGTGACTGACACACGACTATTTTGACAACTGCAGGGCAGTACTATGGGAAGATCTGGCAGAAGATCAGGATTCTAGCCCCGCACTGCCACTTCCTAGTGGCATGCCCTGTATTAATCTCAGACAGTTTACTTAACTCCTTTAAGCTGTGTTTTCCTCATCTAAAACTAGGGCATTGTATACAACTTATTGCCTAATTCACTGCACAATTATAAATATCAACTAAGGCAATAATATATAATCACTGTGACAACCATGCTGTGTTATACGAGCGTAGAAAAACAGCAGAAATAGAACTTTTTTCCTTTTTTAAATCTCTGTGCAAACCAAATCGTCACATCATCTGGCTCAAGGATATTATTCACAGAAGGCTTTCACCAGATTTGGGGAGCCACCATTTACTGAGGTCTTCTACTGTGTTGCACACATTGTACTAGCTATTGAAGATACAAAGTTGAAGACAATAGTCCTTACCTCTGAGGAACTTAACACTCTAGATTATTAATATTTAATATTTAATATTCTTAAAACAGCAGAGTGTAATTCTAAGACACTGGCAAAAAAGTGAAACATCTTAAAGGTTACATTTTCAATAGTTGAAAGGAACATTAATTCACCAGAAACTCCTCCTGTGAAGTTGTCTTCAAATTCATTGCAAAAAAGACACAGCATATATCAAGGAAGAGGGTGGTCCTCCCTTCACTAGCTGTAATCGGCTAAAGGTAACCTCACACTTAGAAGAGTTCAAAGATCCTATAGCAAAGCAATGAGAGATGGAAAATACCTTTACTCTTCTTTGCATGTCATCCTCCACATCTTTTAGCATGCCTAGAAAGAGAGACCATGAGTTTAAATGGGAAACAAATCCAAACACAAAACTTGTGAATCATCGTATAAACTGTTTTACCTGTCACTCGAAGGTCTGTCACACTGTTGGCCATTTTAAATCCATAAGTCATTGATTGAAAATCTTCCTGTACAGGAAAGCGATAATTAGGCCTTTGAGTACTAGCAAAACCTTTTATTAGATTTCTCTTACAAAATCACAATTTGCTAATATGAACACAGTAGTGAAATGTCATCAGCTTATCTATATACATCCACGTTTTCCCTATAATGTATCCTTAAAACATCATATTCTAATGCTGTCTCCATCTTTAATTGTTTGTCTTTAGGCAATTTAAATACACCTGCATTTAGTGTGTTCATTTGCAAAATAAGGTTAATGCTTATGACAATATCAGAAAATAGTAATTCACACTTATGGAGTATTCTCACATTCACAAGTGAACAGTAAATACACAGAAATTACTGCTTGATAAGATTGAAAGATTTAAACAAGACTTTTAATTCAAAAATTATCAAATGCTTGTTTATACACTGTTCGGCTACAAAGGTTAAGCCTTCTCAAATAAAATTACTCAAAGTGATAGCAAAAGCACATTTCCACTCAGCCCCACTATAAAGAAAAAGTTATTCATACATGGATTCCTACCTGCAAAGTCATTTAAAACACTGCTGAGACATTAACAAATTAAGTAGTTTGCTAGACTCACTTTGAAGACTAGAAATTTAATATCATTTGGCTGATTCTATTAAGTCACAAGCTCTATTAAAGGAATGTTTCTGTCATGTTAGAATTCTTAACACATATATAGAAGCCTAATACAATGGAATAACAGGCGTTTACAGCAGGGGCCAGAACTATAGCAGAATTTTTGGATTCTTAAAAGTATCAGTGTAATCTATATGTAATCTATATCATGTACTATAGGTTACAAACAGAAAAACAAACACATAAACATCAAAGTCCCTGGGTTCAAAGAACTGTTAGTGTTATTACAGGACTCACAGGATTGGGACTTTTAAAAATCTCATGTTGTGTTACAAAGCTGTGAGCTTATCCTCTAGGTAAAGTTTATGCTCTACCCCTACTTGGCCACCAAATAGGATTCTCATGTTTTACACGTCTAAAAAGGAACTCTCCCAGTGTTTACCACATTGCTAAATGGCACCTTTATCCACCCATAGTTACTCTGGCTGAAAACCTTCACCTCGATTCCTCTCATTTTCCCACGTTCTGTATCAGATCATCAGAACAGATGACAGACTCAAACTTCCAATTTCTCATCTAAGCGCAGCTCCCGGCTTTCACAGCTGTCTCTAGTGAAGGCACCACCGCCTCTCACTTCCACAACTGCCTCCACACAGGGCCCCCCCTTCCATGCTTATCCCTGCTACAATTTATTCACCACCAGAAGCCGAAAGGGTTGTTTTAAAATAAGTCATTTCACATCACCTCCTACTAAAAACCTTTCAACTGTTTCCCTCCTCACAGGAAAATCAAAAATCCTACATGGACTGAGGCCCTCCATCAATCACCATGTGGCCCAGTTTCCCTCTCCAACCTCATTTCCTTCTACCTACCATTCTTCTCCACAATCCCTGCACTGCAGCCACACAGGCCTTATTATCCTTCAGACACATCAAACACGTTCTCTTCTCAAGACCTCTGTACATGCTGACCCCTCCCTACAAGGAGTTTCTTCCTAAGATCTCCAAAGCCCCTTCACTCACTGTATTCTAGCCTCTGTTCCCGTGTCAAACCTCAAAACAGAGCTTTGCACTGTGCATTCTCTTTAAAACAGCATCCCCCGCCATTCTACATGCCCTGTGCCTGCTTTACTCTTCTACATAGAACTTACCAACACCTGATGAGATGTATTTGCTTAGTGACACACTATCTGTCTCAAGGAATGCATGATCAATGACATCAAGGCTTTGTTGTATTCACTGCTTTATCTCCAGGGCTTAGAACTGTACTTGGCACAAAGTACTGTTCAAAATATATTTGTCAACTGAATGATGACCTACCGTAGGACAGGGGCTGTTTTCCTGGTCATCTTCCTAAGTAGATCAAGTTGGCTCGGGATACTTGTGGGACTGGTGGACACCGTGGCAAACTGGAGAAGACATGCTTCATCTGAAGGAAGCCAGCCACTACTTATCTTACTGAGTAATGAAGGCACAACTAGTGTTTTTCAGAACAAAAACTTAATTTAACATAAAATCCTCCAACTTTTGAATGTTACTCATTTTTTAAAAATTAAGTAGGCCAACACCGTGAAGATGAAACAAAACACACCAGTAAGCCCCATCGATGCAACGTTTTCCAAGAGGAATCATTGCATCTAAGGAAAAGCATTCACATGATAGAATACCGCAGGTCTATGTAAATAAATACTAGCCTCGGTAATGAGAACTTCGTCTAAATCACTGGAGGACTGAAGCAGACCGAGTTACATAAGCAGATGCTACCATTAAAAGATCATTCCTGAAACCTTGTAGATTTAACAAGTGCAAAAATCAAAGTGAAACCAGGGAGACAGACCAGTTACTGGACACTACCCAACAGTACAAGCAGGAGCTGATGACGATTTGGATTGAGATTATAACTGGAGGTGATGAGAGGTTGTTGAAATCAGGATATATTGAAAAGGTAAAGCCTACACGATGTGCCAAAGACGCGAATGTGGAGTAGGAGGTAAACTTCACAATCAAGGATCATTTTCAGGTGTTTCGTCTGAGCAACTGGTATATGATGGCACAATTTACTGAGAGGGGGCAGACTTTCAGAGGAGTAGGTTTAAAGGCAGAAATGGAGTACAATTTTGATTAAGTTTATAATTTCTTTAGTTATCCAAGTGAAGATTTCAGGAAGGCACTTGCGTGAGTCTGGAAGTCAGGGGAGGAATCAGGACTAGAGACATAAATTTGGGCTTCATCAGCACAGAGTTGGTATAATATGGAGCAGAACCAGAGGGCATCAACTGAAGCAGAAGGGACACAGGAGCCCAGGTGCGTTCCAGCATCTAGAGGAGCAAACACGAGATATGTGCTAACCAATGAGGAAGAAGGAAATCCAAGAGACAGCTGTATCAGGAAGATGAGAAGGAAGTATTTCAAAGAGAGGTCAACTGTGTCAAATGAAGTCAAAAGCTGCAGAGTATAAACAATGGAGTTAGCGAAATGGAGATCATTAAGGGCCTTGTTAAGACCAGTTTCTGTGCAGTGGTAGAAAAAAATGTACGAGAGGGTGAGAAGAGACAAGGAGAAAGTAAAATAAGTAAACATTAACAGCTCACTCAAGGAGTTTTTTGCACAGGGTAGCAGAGAAATGACAGTGTAGATATAAGGAGTCATGGGATCAAAGGAACTGTGGTATTTTCTTTTAAACTGATTGATATTTAAAGCATGTTTATATGCCGTAAGAATAATCTAGTAGGGAAAGAGACACTAACAATGCAATACAGAGACGGGTTAATGATTGCAGCAGGCAAGAGGGAACAGAATGGAGAACACAAGTGGAGGCTGAGCTTATATTGTCAAGGATTTTCACAAGATAATTTTCACAAGATAATAGGTAGATGATGTGGGTTCCAATACAGGCTAGCATGTGTGGTTGTGAGAAGATGAGGTACTCCTACCTATGTCTGATTCCATCAAATATTTCATTAAGGTACAAAGTAAGCTGACACTGGCAACGGAGGTCTTGAGAGATAAAAGATGTGGAGAAGTCCCTGAGAGGCTATGAAACCAAGTTTACCACCGAAGTGTTGAAAGACAGGACTGTCTCTAGTGCTGAGTGCCCATCTGAGATTTGCAGTCCTAAAATTAAAGTGAGAATAGACACACAGATGTGGGTTTTCTCGAGCAGCCTTCTGCTGTTTGGGTGCAAGCAGCAAGTAGACAGATGGTTGGGGTTTTGCCATGTAAGTGACACATTATGATGAGATGAGAAGGGCAAGGGAGTTAAGGGTGTCTGAAAACGAATGATTTCACCAGCGGACCATGGAAATGAGGCCACAAGAGAGAAAGGAGCAGCATCTGGGAATCTGGGAGGTCTCTGTGGAACTGAAGGATAGCAGGAGCAGGGGAAGCCAGAAAGTAAGTGGTAGCGATCAAAGAGTAGTATTTTTGAATTCAACATCTTGAAAGTGTAGATTAGTAAGGAAAGTTTTGCCTCCCTTATCCATTTCTGAACCATTTTCTGAGGACACAATGGTGGCTGGTATGGACTAGATAATCAGGGATACAATGGCGAAACACAACCATAGCCATTATAGAGTCTGTTATCCAGTGAGAGAATTAAGGCATCTTAACAGGTACAAAGCCCCATGTTCTTTACTGTACTTTACAATACTGCCAAGATATAGTTGCAGAAAGTTATCACGGATATTCAGGGTTCTATAAAACACAGTATTTAAAACAATGCAGCACCACAAGAAAATTTAGAATGATAAAATATTTATAATCATAACTGCAGAACACCCAATACCAGTACTTAATGCCATTCCAACTAAACCAGTAATCTTGACTGTGCTAATAATATAACAGTCTAATCAAGTAAAAATGTTTTCAACCGCTTCTAAAACAATTGCAATATATCAGTTACAATTTAATATTGCTTTAAAAAATCATTTCAGAGGCTCCTGAAATGATTTGATTCATTCAACCAAATCTGAGTACCTTCTACAGACCAGATACTGAGTAACACATTAGGGCTACAAGGAAGGGTAAAATATGGTCACAGATGATTCACATCAAGACTTCAAACAATCTAAATGTCCATTAGTAAGTGCCTTGTAATTTACTGTATATACAATGGGATACTAATAAATAATAACATTATTATGTACTTACTATATGCCAGACACTCTTCTAAAAATTTTATTGTATTAACTTTACTAACCCTCACGAGGTGGGGACTATTACAAACTACATTTTATAAATGAGGACACTGAGGCAGAGAAGCACCACACCAGTGTATAGGTGACAGAGGAAGAACACAAACTTAGGTGGCGTCAATCCCTGCAGGCTGTACTTTTTAAACTTTTATTTTGAAAAAATTTCAGAATACAAAGTCCCATATTCCTTTCCGATATTCTTCAAATGATAACATTTTACCATATTTGCATTATGATTCTCTAGATTGTTTTCTTAAACATTTGATACTAAGTCCTACCCTGTGATGCCATTTTACCTCTAAATCCTTCAGTAAGGGGGCGCCTAGGTGGCTCAGTTAGTTAAGCGGCAGACTTCCGCTCAGGTCATGATCTCACGTTTCACGTGTTTGAGCCTCCCAGTGGAAACTGCTTGGGATTCTCTCTCTCCCTCTCTCTCTGCCCTCCCCTGCTTGTGCCCATGCTCTCTCTCAAGATAAACTTAAATAAATACTTGTGTGATTTTTCCAAAACAAATAATCACTCTCTTACATAATCACACTACAATGATCAAATTAGGAAATTCATGTCTCTTTAATGTGGAGCATTTCCTCCATCCTTATCTTTCCTGCCTGACATTTTGGAATAGTACAGGCCAAAGTTATTCTGTGCACATCCTTCAATATGGGTTTGCCTATGTTTCCCCAAGATTAAATCCAATTTATGTCATACTGGATAGGAATACCACAGAAGTGATGCTGTGTTCTTCATGGAGCATTGTATCTGGAGGTACATGTTGACCTGTCCTATTGTTGGTGATATTAAGTCTGGCCACTTAGCTAAGATGGTATCTGCCACGTTTCTTCACTGTAAACTACTCACTTCCCTTTGTAATTAGTATATATCTTGCCAGAAGATACTTGGAGGCTAGGTACAAATCCTGTGCTCATTATACTTTTGTTCACTAGTTTTAGCATCCTTTAATGATTCATGCCACAGATAATTATTCAAAACCTGTACTCTTAACATGATGTTATGCAGCTAATAAAAAACAATGAGGTAGCTCTCCACCTACATGTGTTGGTAGGTATAGAAATCTATTTTCTATTGTCTGTGGGAAAAAGTTGCAGTTTATGTAATTTTATCACGTTAAATAAAATACACATGTATACATATCATTAGGAAGTATGTGAAGAAATATACACCAAATGGGTAATAGCATTTACTCTTTACCAGGCAAACCAGAACTTTAAAAAAAAAAAATTGTTTGTAATATTTATTTTTGAGAGAGAGAGAGAGAGAGAGACCGAGCTTGAGCAGGGGAGGAACAGAGAGGGGGACACAGAATCTGAAACAGGCTCCAGGCTCCAAGCTGTCAGCACAGAGCCCAACATGGGGCTCGAACCCACAAACCGTGAGATCATGGCCTGAGCCAAAGTCAGATGCTTAACCAACTGAGCCACCCAGGCACCCCAAACCAACTTTTATAGTTTATTTTTGTATTAGAAATATGTTTGGCTGCAAATAAGACAAAAATCCAACTACAGTGACTTAAGTGATACACACTTCTAGCATGCCAAATAACAGGAATACCAGAAGTAATCTTTCAGCTCCATCATCCTAAGCTGAGACCATCTCAGATTTTCAAGTTTACAAGATGAAGCAGGAGTTACCTTCAAACATTACATCCATAATCAAAGAAAATGACAGAAGGAGTGGGCTATACATGCATTCATTATTCAAACTGGCACACTATTGAGAGTAAAAAGGGATGCTATTAATAACCATACAGGATAAAAGGTGCCAAGTAAGACTGTTCCATGCAAGCCAGTACGCAGACACCAGCTGTAATAGAAGAATGTGCTAAGAAGAGCAGAGAAGAAAACTGAAATCTGTATGGGCAAGTCAGGAGTGTGGGATCCAAGCCTAAAGATAAATAGGACTTTTCCCTAAATAGGTAAGGAGAAAAGACGTAAGAGCCAGAAGGAGCATACAGTGCACAGGCATGGGATAATGAAAGAGAATAGCGTACTCAGAAGCAGCTGAACAACAATATGCCACAGGGAGAAGGAAGAGGAGTAATGAATACCACAATGAAATGACAATGTAAGAGTGATCATCAAGAAGGCAAGAGATGACAAGTGTCGGCAAGGATGTGGAGAAAGAGAACCCTTGTGCACTGTTGGTGGGATTGTAAACTAGTTCAACCACTATGGAGAACAGTATGGAGGTTCCTCAAAAAATTAAAATAGAACTACCCTAAAAAAAAAAAAAAAAAAAGACCTACCCTATGATCCAACAATCCCAATTCTAAGTATAGATCAAAAAGAAATGAAAGCAGATAACGAAGAGACCTACGTAGCTCCCATGTTACTGCAGTACTATTCACAACAGCCAAGACACAAAAACAACCTAAGTGTCCACCAATGCATGAATGGATAAAGATGTGGTATGTATGTATGTATGTATAGACAATGGACTTCTACTCAGCCATGGGAAAAAAGGAAATCCTGCCATTTGCAACAACATAGATAGACCTGGAGAATACCATACCACATGAGTAAGTCAGAGACAGAAAAACAAACACTATACGTTACCTCTTACGGTGGAATCTAAGAAAACCAAAATTATAAAAGCTAGTAAAATGGTGAGTAAAAGAATAAAATGGCGGTTGCCAGGAACTGGAGGGTGAGGAAATGGGAGAGGTGTTCAGGGTACATATTTACAACTAGGCGGTAAGTCCTGGATCTAACACAAGCACAGACTATAAACAACAAAACTCTATTATAAACACTAAATGTGCTAAGAGACTAGATTTTAACCATTCCCAGCACTAGCAGAAATGATCATTATGTGATGCAACAGGTGTGAGCTATGGCAATTATACAGCAATATAAATGCATCATATCAATGTGCACTACACCTTAAACATCCACAACACTGTATGTCAAATATAACTCAATAAAACAACAAAAAAGATGAGTAATAAAGTTAGGGCTGGCTCATGGACAGCATTACTCTAAGAGGTTTTTGACTTTTATCATGTAGGCAGCAGAAAGGGTGAACTTCTGGTTAAATGCTGACTTCTACTATACCTCTTAAAATCATACTAACAATGACACTATAGGAATTACAAGTTTGAATCCCAAAGGACAAAGAGAATGGAGGACAAGAGACAAAATGCATAAGACAATTTTTGGAAGATGCAAAGTAACGGACAAAAAGTAACTGACTTATGTGAGTGAAAAAAGCTAAACCAATGCCACTCGGAAGTAAAGACAAAGAAAACTTTCAAGAATTCAGAGTTCCTGGATGGCTCAGTTGATTGAATGTCTGACTTTGGCTCAGGCCATGACCTCACAGTTTGAGTTCAAATCCTACGTTAGGATTGCTGTTGTCAGTGCAGAGCCTGCTTGGGATCCTCTGTCTCCCTCTGCCCCTCCCTGCTTGCATGGGGGCTCTATTTTTCTCTCTCAAAAATAAACAAACAAACAAAAAAAAAGAATTAGAGGTATCAGACACCTTTGTAGACTGAGGTATGGCATCAGAAGAAGCTGATGTTTAAGGAAGGAGCTCTTAGTCTCCCTCCACCCTCACCCTACATAAGCAAGGCAATATGTGCCTGTCATTAAGGTGCGTTAACACCCAGCAGCACCTGGCACATGCTAACAAATAGACAGTATCAGTCAAAGACAGGCAAACTATTTCTTACAGAGCCAGATAATATATATTTTATCCATTGCAGGCCAAGTGGTAAAGTGGAGAATATTATGTAGGTACTTATATAACTGTTTAAAACACAGAAACCGTTCTTAGCTCAAGAGCCATAAAAAACAAAGGCAACAGGGTAGGTTGGTCTGCAGGCTGTAGTTTGACAGCCTTTGGTTCACAGGACTTCCTGAGGGTTTATATGTGGGGAATGAGAGAAAGAGAAGAATCAAGGATGACTGCAGGATTTTTGTTCTACACAACGAGAAGAACGGAGCTCCATTTGCTGAGATTGAGAAGACTACAGAAAGAAGAAGTTAGGAGGCAAGGGGGAAATCAGCAACTCCATTTTGGAAACGTGAACTCTGAGACAGACATCTAAATGGAGAATGCAGAACAGGCAGTAAGCACATAGAAGTCTGAGATTTAGGGAAGTCTAAAGTCTAGGCTGAGGATACAAACTTAGGCTTCATTAGTAGAGACAGAATTTAAGACTATGAAACTGCAAGAGGTCATCAGGGAAGTGAGTACAGACAGAGGTGTAAAGATGGAGCCTGAGCCACACCAATATTTAGACTGTGCTGTCCAATATGGCCATCACACAACCAATCAAGTAGTGAGTGCTTCAAATGTGGATGGTTCAAACTGAGATGTGCTGTGAGTGTTACATACCACACTTGGAATACTTGGTACCAAAAAATACAATTTTATGTTTCATTAATGTTTTTTAAATAATTATATACTGGAATATTATTTTAGATATATTGGACTAATAAAACGTTCCAAAATTAATTCCGATAAGCTACTAGAACATTTTAAATGATATAAATGGCTTGTATTCTGTTATCTATTGGACAGTGCTGGCCTAAAGAATGAGATGACAAACCGGGCACCTGAGTGGCTCAGTTGGTTAAACATCCGACTTTGGCTCAGGTCATGATCTCATGGTTCATGGGTTCAAGCCCCATGTCAGGCTCTGTGCTGATAGCTTGGAGCCTGGAGCCTGCTTTGGATTCTGTGTCTCCCTCTCTCTCTGCCTCTCCCTCATCTGTGCTGTCGACCTCTCAAAAATAAATAAATATTAAAAAAAATTTAGGGGCTCCTGGGTGGCTCAGTTGGTTGGGCGGCTGACTTCGGCTCAGGTCATGATCTCGCAGTCCATGAGTTCGAGCCCAGTGTCAGGCTCTGTGCTGACAGCTCTGAGCTTGGAACCTGCTTCGGATTCTGTCTCCCTCTCTTTCTAGCCCTCCCCCGTTTGCACTCTGTCTCTGTCTTTCAAAAATGAATAAATGTTAAAAAAAAATTTTTTTTTAATTTTTTAAAAAAAGAATGAGATGACAAACAAGAACAATCAGTGAGGCAGGAAACCAGGGAAAAAGAGCCAAGAAAATAATTTGTTTCAAGGATGGACTCCATGTCAAAAATCTGATGACCAATCAAGTTTAAGACCAAACATTAACCAACGGGTTTAGCAACACTGAGGTCTTGGATGACCATGACAATGAAGCTTTGGTGGAATACCATTCAAAGCCTGACTCGAACTCGAGTGAATTCAAGAAGTCTGGCTGAAAAGAACTGAGATATGGGGCAGAAGCTGAAGTATGCCAAAAAATGGCATTTTTTTAAGATTGAGGAAGATAAGGCATGTTTGCATGCTGACAGGAATGATCCAGTACAGGGGCAAATTCATTATGCAAGGGACAGAGAGAATTACTAGAGCAATATTTCTGAATATAAGACAGGATATGGGATCTAATACATAAGCAGAAGGGATCAACCTTAGACAGGAGAGAAGGTTCATCTGGATAGAAGGGCCAAAGAACACAGGGCACATGTGCAGGTAGGTGAGATTACTTCCATTATTTAGGGCAGCAGGAAGGTAGGTTTGCTTCAAGTGAGTAAATTGGAAACCTGAGGTGAGGGAGGGTGAACGAACCAGGGTAATGTAAGACTGCTAAGGAGCACTCATGGCCCACTTGAAGTTAGTGGTGATGAACTGAAAGTAGGAAATCAGTAGGAAATCCAGTTACACTGTGATGTAACTCCAGTTACACTAGTGTAAAGGCACAGGAGATGGAGGGTTGGATTTAACTAGAATTGAGGTCCAATAAGGCAAGAGAGGAAGAGAGCTGCAAGTGTAGGCAAGGGAGTTATTGCAAGGAAGGAAGATGGTATTTAAAATCAGAAAATAGGACCAAACGGGTAATGACAGTAAAAAAACAATATGACATATACAATGGAGTATTACTCAGCAATCAAAAAGAATGAAATCTTGCCATTTGCAACTACATGGATGGAACTAGAGGGTATTATGCTAAGCAAAATTAGTCAGAGAAAGACAAATATCATATGACTTCACTCATACAAGGACTTTAAGATACAAAACAGATGAACATATGGGAAGCAAAAATAATAAAATAATAAAAACAGGGAGGGGGACAAAACAGAAGAGACTTTTTTTAATTTAAAAAAAAATTTTTAATATTTATTTATTTTCGAGACAGAGACAGAGCATGAATGGGGGAGGGGCAGAAAGAGAGGGAGACACAGAATCTGAAGCAGGCTCCAGGCTCTGAGCTGTCAGCACAGAGCCCAACACGGGGCTCGAACCCACGGACCATGAGATCATGACCTGAGCTGAAGTCAGACATTCAACTGACTGAGCCACCCAGGCGCCCCAAGAGACTCTTAAATATGAAGAACAAACAGAGGGTTACTGGAGGGGTTGTGGGAGGGGGGATGGGCTAAATGGGTAAGGGGCATTAAGGAATCTACTCCTGCAATCACTGTTGCACTGTATGCTAACTTGGAGGTAAATTAAAATAAATAAATAAATACAATGCAAAAAAAACGAACAAACAAAAAAACCAATATGATAAACTGGAGCCCAAGTAGAGATGAACCATAGGAGTCAGAATACAAGCAACCCAGAAACAGAGGTTGGAGTCTGAGAATAGGATCCTTCAAACTGAGATCAGTAAAGGGTTGGAATGACCAAGTTTAAGGTATAGTCATTAGAAAGAAAACTCCTAAAAGCTTCCAAAGAGAAAACATGGGTATAAAAAATCAGGATGGCAACACTGAAATTAAGAGTCAGTAGAATAAGGCCTTCAAAATTCAGAGTAAAATTATTTTCCAACCTAGAAATCTATTACAACCAAACTTTCAATCGAGTGTGAGGGTAGGGGAGACATTTGCAAACATGTAAGTTCTCAAAGAACAATTCCCTCTCCGTCTCCCCATGGAACTGGAAATACTGCACCAACCAAAGTAATAAAGAATAATAATAAAGGCATAAAATCCAGGTAACCAGAAATCTAACAAAGAGAGGGAAATGAAATTCCCAGGAGAAGGGCGAAGAGAAAACTGGAATCCCAGCTACAGTGGACCTAGAAGGGCACTGATCCAGCCTGAACCTAGAGAACAAAGGAGCTAAAGAGGATAATTTCAAAAAATACATAAACCGATAAGACGATCTTATGATGGGAGAGGGAGAACCAAGTACACAGAAAACTAAGCAAACCAAAAAACAAGAGGCAGTTATCATTTCAAGAAAAACAAAAATTTGTATGAGAACGGAAATGTACGTTTACACCACTTTGGCTCATCTATCATTAGTATTTATACAATCACAATAATGTCAACACTGATTAATGATTTAACAAAAAACTGAATTACTATTTGGATACAGGACAGGATAATATGTGAATGCTAGTTACATGCTAAAAATGTGCTGACATACCAGCTAAAAACTGCTAATATCCAGGGGCATCTAGGTGGCTCAGTCAAGCTTCCAACTTCAGCTCAGGCCATGACTTCAGGGTTCATGAGTTTGAGCCCCGCATCGAGCTCTCTGCTGTCAGCCTAGAGCCTGCTTTGGATCCTCTGTCCCCACTCTCTACCCTTCCCCTGCTCACATGTGTGTTCTCTCACTCTCTCAGAAATAAGCACTTCAAATTGTTTTTATCCAGAAATTAGAATACACGCCTATTATCCAGAAATATGGAATTAACTACTGGTAAAAAGCTAAAAAAAATTTAATATTATTATGGAATGAGGAAAAAAACAGAGAACTATAATTTCTCATTATGCATATTGTGGGGTACTTGATTTTGCATAGTATGTACAAGTACTTTTTAAACATTATTTCTAATGTTTGGTTTTTGAAAGAGAGAGACAGAGTGCAAGCAGAGGAGGAGCAGAGAGAGAGGGAGACACAGAACCCAAAGCAAACTCCAGGCTCTGAGTTGTCTGCACGGAACCTGATGCCAGGCTCGAACTTATGAACCATGAGATCATGACCTGAGCCGAAGTCGGATGCTCAACCAACCAAGCCACCCAGGTGCCCTTGTACAAGTACTTTTATTAAAATACACATAGTAGGAAAAATTTTCAAAGAGCAAAACCAGATATGACCAAATTACCTACTTTTAAGAAGGTAACTAGTGGTCAAGTGGAGAGTGGCCTAGAGGGAAAGATTGGGCCAGAAGGAAGAGTACAGACACTCACAAGGAATCTAAACCTGAAGCTAAGAAAGGCTCAAAGTAAAGCAGGAACAATAAGAGAGAAGGAAAAGCAATGCCCAGATTCAAGACACTTGAAAGGTAAAAATAAAAGAATTCAATCAGATAACCCTATAGATACCATTCTGCAAGAATGTAGAATGCAAGTGGACCAGCGGTGTGATGGGGGAACTATGGTTCCCATTTTGTATATGTACACAGGATATTAAGAAAGGCACATCTTTAGACAAGTGAAATGTCTCCAGTTCAGAAGTAAAAACAAAGCAGAGACACATCTTGAGGGCAAAATATAACAGCACCTAGAACTTCAGAAGCAGCATTTCAAACAAAGAAATGACTGGTTTATTACAGTTCATTCTTATTCATTACTAGCTCTCTTAAGAACTTTCACTAGGCAATCAATTCTTTTTCTAATTTAAAAACAAGATAAACCTATCTAGCAAATCTGAAAAGTTTATAGAAACAAGAAAACACAGGGGCACTTGGGTGGCTCAGTCAGTTAAGCATTTGACTCTTAATTTCAGTTTAAGTCATGATCTCATGGTCATGAGATCCAGCCCTCCTCAGGCTCTGTGCTGAGTGTGGACCCTGCTTGGGATCTCTCTCTCTGCCCCTCCCCAGCACTCTCTCAAAATAAACAAACATTAAAAAAACAGAAGAAGAAAGAAAAAACACTCTCTTCAGCCCAGGAGATTTTACTTATATTTCTTCCTAGTTTTCTTTTAATTTTACACAGTTGCTTACACTATGTGCCACTTTCCTGTTTAAAAGTATATACTCTCCTATGATTCTAAACATCATTTTCACTATCACTATGTATAATAAATTATAAATTATTTATTTAGAATTATCCATAATAAATTATCCATGGTAATAAATTATCCATAATTTACTTCAAGCATAACCTTAATGGTGGCATTTTGGTTGATGCTAACTTTGAAAACTTATTACTACTGAAACTTATCACTATTGAAAACTTATCACTATTGAAAACTTATTCAAGTATTGGGCATGAAGTGTCCATGCTTCTAATCATTTAAGGCTGAGTTCTAGAGATGAATTAATTTCACCTGTGCTAATGCACACTCCCACTATAATAAAAACCAAAATGACAACTCACTGTATCCTTACCAATACTGAATGGTCTCATTTATAAATATATTTAGTAGATGAAAAATGATCTAACTACTTTTTATTTTAATTGTATTTCTTGGATTACATAAGGCTAAATTTTAAAAATATGATGGCAATTTATTACCTTCCTCCAAGAGTAAGTTGTTTATTTTACTGCCCATTTATTCATCTGGGCTTCACTGTTATGCTTTATTTGAATGAGAGCCTAATAAAGAAATATTTGGTTATTTTTGTTATCCAGATTTTTCTAAAAAATTTTTTATCAGCTTTTTCCTATTAGTCTTTTCCTTTACAATTTCTCCCATTTGTAAGTCCTTCATCCAGAGGATATGCAGAATTTCAATTATATTTATATTACAAAAAATTTATTTTCATTTATTTTAAAGTTTTCTATTTATTTTGAAAGAGAGAGAGCACAGGGAAGGGACAGAGAGAGGTAGAAAGAGAATCCCAAGCAGGCTCCACACCAGCAGCACAGAGCCCAATGTAGGGCTCAAACTCCCTAACTGCGAGATCATGACCTGAGCTAAAATCAAGAGTTGGACGCTTAACTGACTGAGCCACCCAGCTGCCCCATTTTCATTTATTTTAAAACAAATTTATCCAGGCACATAATAAAAATTCCAACAGCACAAAAAAGTATATATCCCAATCCTCAAGATTCCAGTTATCTTGGAGTGCCTGGGTGGCTCAGTCGGTTAAGTGTCCGACTTTGCCTCAGATCGTGATCTCACAGTTCGTGGGTTTGAGCCCCACGTTGGGTTCCATGCTAATAGCGTGGAGCCTACTTGGGATTCTGTCTCCATCCCTTCCTCACTTGCGTTCTCTCTCTCCCTCTCAAAATAAACTTAAATAAAATCTTCCAATTATCTTATTTATGAAGATAAATACCTCCCATTTAAAAAAAAAGAAAAGAAAATGGTAGTAACCTACTACATACTTTTCTACACCTGACTTATTTTACTTTATTTTGGAGACCTAATCTTACTTGTATACATAAACCTACCTCCTTTGTAAAGGGGGCACAATACCCAACTGTATGAAGGTAGCATCACTTAATGAGTCTCCTGTTGATGGACATTAAGATAGTTTCTAGACCTTAGTTACTACAAACAAAACTACAATTAATGTCCTTGCATACAAGTCTTTGTGCACAGCACAGATCTATTTGTAGAATTCTTAAAAGTGAAACTGCGGAGATAAGTCATACACATTTTAACTTATATTAATATTACTAATTGTTCTTTAAAACAGTTGTGTGAATTTATGATACCATAAAAACATATGAGTCTTGCTTACACTGGAAACCTGAGTCCTTACTAACAAATGTGGAGGGCATGCTAAACTTAGAAAATCATCATTTTACAGTGAAGATTAAACCAAGCAAGTATTGATGGATGCTAAATCTAGGGGATAGGTTTTAATGAGCAGGATATTTCCATGATCTTAAAGAGCTTCCCTACAGATTGCTTATTATATGCCAGGCTAAAAACTAACCATACAGTAATCACAAAACACCTTGGAACAAAATAACATCACCACTGAGGGGGCCGATGGACACTGTATGCCTCAGCTGTGGCACCAGAAGGAAGACACAATATTACTTTTGTTGTATTCCAGCCAGGATTGCTTAATCTGAATGTAATCATGAGGAAAAACACACAAATCCTAAGTGAGGAACATTCCATGAAAAAAGGCAAACCAGGAGAGGCCTGTGTTCTCCAAAATTATCCACGGTATGGAGACAAAAAAAAAGGCTGAGGAACTTCTGTGGATTAAAGAGACTAAAAAGATAGGCAACCAAATGCAGGACATGATCCTAGACTGGAACCCGTAGTATAGGGTAAAAATGCAAAGAAGGACAATGCTGGGTCACCTGACAGGAACAGAATATAGAGAAGGGACTGTTATTACAGATTCACTGAAGTTGATAACTGTGCTGTAGCTGTGTATGAAAGTGCTTCTTTCTTAGGAGATGCACACTGACAGATGTTTGGAGGGAGAACTTCAAAATGTATGCAACTTAGTCTCCCAACGGTTCGGGGAAAAAAATACATAAACATGTATATTCATACACAACAGAAACTGAAGAAGTAATTCAATTGGAACAATTCATTAATAGCAGCTGAATCAAGGTGAGAGATATATGGTGTTCTTTCTGTGGTTACTATAACTTCTGATAATTTGAAATTATTTCCAAATAAAAAGGTTTTCTTAAAAAAAGATTAAAAAGAGAGAAATGATGACTGTTCATCTCTCTCTCACACACACAGCACGAGAGTACCTGTTTCTCACCCTCATCGACATAGTATAAGAAATTTCTAATCTTTGCCAATAATGGGTAAAAAAAGGCACCTCAGTTTTAATCTACATTTCTCTTATGTATCTTTTCTCATGTTTAAAGGCCATTTTATTTTCTGTAAACTATTTTCTGACTTTTAACAACTTTTTACATTTAAAATATTTCATTGATCTGCAATTTATTTTGATGTTGTTATAGACTGAATGTTTGTGTCCCTCCAAAATTCCTGTTAAGTCCTAACACCCAATGTGATGGTACCTGGTGGTGGGGCACCTTCTGAGAGATGATCAGGCCATGAGAGTAGAGCCCTATGAATGGGACCAGTGCCCTTGTAAAAGAGATCCCAGAGATCTCCCTTACACTTTCTGCCATGTGAGGACACAGTGAAAAGATGGCCAACTATGAACCAGTAGTCAGGCCTTCACCAGACACTGAAGCCGCTGGTGCCTTGATTGTGGACTTCTTAGCCTCCAGAAATATGAGAGATAAACTTCTGTTGTTACAACAACCCAAAAGATTAAGGCAGATATAAAATGATGATAAGTTAATTCTCAAGGGTGCTAACCAACTGTCTGAGTACTATTTGCTAAATGAATCCTTTCTCTGCCCTAGGACTAGGATTTTTGATGTCCTTTTGGGCATACGTTGAGAATGTAAGTATTTAATAATTTGTGTATCTCTT
Organism: Acinonyx jubatus; assembly: GCF_027475565.1. Lineage (NCBI taxonomy): Eukaryota > Metazoa > Chordata > Mammalia > Carnivora > Felidae > Acinonyx > Acinonyx jubatus. The sequence continues at coordinate 66,708,444 of NC_069391.1, forward strand.
CTCATTAACTTAATCTTTTTAAAATTTTCACTCAAATGTGTAAGATATTCCATAATGATACCCACAGCAATTAAAATAGGTAGTTAAGTAACAAATAAGTGTATAAAAGTAGGCGGTATTTCATAGACAACTCACAAGCCATATATTTAAATGTGATATTAGCTATATATTTAATTATTCTCACATATATAAATTTAGAAAAGCTATACATTGTATACACTGAACCACTGTAGGAGACTAAAATATTTATTTTGGATTAGTAATAGTGTTAAAAAGAAACATAAGTTTCAACAAAAGAAAGAATTAAAAAAATAATTACTTATCAATAATTTTAAATACTATCACATTTCTCCATAAAATTTCTCATAAGGAGAAAAAAAATCTTTCTATGTCTAAAACTTAAAACACTTCCTAAGGGCAAGGTACTTAGCATAAACTGGAAGAAAATATTTATATCCTGAAATATTTTTCATACCTTTGTTTTCCTTAGCTCCCTATTATCCAAAAACTGAAAGTACAACACTTCTGTGTTATAATTTTTAAGAGACTTGAGGCTGTGTCTTCATAGTCTTTGTGAATCCCCATAATATTCAGAGCAAAGTACTCTCTCAGCACATAATGGATACTCAACGAATGGTACCAACAGAACGAACATACACTAAGATGAAAGTTTTTTCTTAGAACTGGATCATTTCAGTCAATGTATCTGTAAACAGCATAGCATCACTTTTAAAAACTGTTTTTAACTACATGTATCAATAAAAACATGTATCATATAATCATTTAAATACATCACAATAAATAAAGTGGTCAATGAGTTTCAGGAATTCTTATATTACAGAATCTTACCTCTTCAAAAACAGCAGCTTTATTTACTTTTTCCCTTGCAATGTCACAGATTTTCAGAATTCCCAGAGCAAAAGCTTTCATGGCAGGATCTTCTATAAAGTCTGGATTATGAATGTAAAGGCACGTGAATACTGTCTGTGCCAAGGAATGGCCTTCTAGCCAGGTTATCTATAAAGAAGTAAAAGAATGTGTATGTTTAAGATGACACAGAGGGTCTGCAAAGTCTAAACAGATCTGACAGTCAAGGGCTAGAAAGCCACAGACCCAAATAAATATATAATTAACCACAGGATTTCAAAGATGATTAAAAGGAAGCTAAGAAAAGACAGAAGAATTACAATTCACTTTCACTGACTAAAGTCTTTCAAAAATCATACACCGTAAATATGATTAGCTATCTAAGGGAAACATTCTTATACAGAATTCAGTGTGCAATATATTTGGAGACTAATGGAATTAGAATGCCACCTTACATAGAATCTAAAAGCAATCAATTCCACAGTGGAGTCAATAAAAATCCATTAAGTAGGGAATTCACAATTTTAGAACTAACCAGGTGCTTAGCCACTCCTTTAACTCTCCTTTTTCATCCTCACTACTATTAACTTAGTCAAGAGCATCACACCTCCCCTAGATTACTCCAAGAAACTGCACAATGGTTTTCCTACCTCTCTTCTCTAATTCAATTCTCCCAACCAGAGGGAACTTTCTAGGAAGTCACAGTTTTTAGATTAACCAAGTGTACTCTTACCAAACAGCAAAAACAAGTATCCATTATTCCTATCAATTCAGGCAAGGTGAGGTCTTTAATTTTAATGGTGCCATCCTAAAAGAGGAGAAATATGACATATGAGAAGTTTTTATAAAAGTTATAGTTTCTATGTCCAGTAGCATTTTGGCCTCCAAGAATTAAATACTTAAAAAATAATAATTCTAGAACTATATCATCATCTGATAAAAACTAAAATGCCAAATTAACTCTGTATTCTTGAAATATATCTTAAATAGATCTTCAATACAAAAAAATCAAAGCCTCTTAATTTGAAAAGAATAAAGGCCTTTATAAACAAAAAGTTAAACAAGTATTTAAAAACACAGTTCAAATTAGTTTTAAGCATTAATAAATATGAATCATTTTAACGGATCAAAAGTACTTAGAAAAGTAAACATTTTTAAAAACCCTTCCCTTGGGGTGCCTGGGTGGCTCAGTTGGTTGAGCATCCGACTTTAGCTCAGGTCATGGTCTCACGGTTCACGCGTTCAAGCCCCACATTGGGCTCTGTACAGACAGCTCAGAGCGTGGAGCCTGCTTCGGACTATGTGTCTCCCTCTCTCTCTGCCCCTCCCCGACTTGTGCTCGCTCTCTCTCTCAAAAATAAAAATAAAAAAAAATTTTTAAAAACCCTTCAAGGTGATTAATTTTACTACTTGTAAATTTTATTTAAATATCCATTTATTTAGCAAATCTTTCTTCGTAAAATATGCAAAATTAAACTCTGTGGCAACTGTGAATGAATTTCTAAGTCAATCCTCACAGAATGAATTTCAAATTCACAACCACAAGCATTCTGCTTAGTGTGTTAATATATAAAACTTAATGGCTTAACCAACTACCCTGGTATTTGAATATATACTGAAATGCTTTAAAAATTAGTAAACACACACACAAATTTAGTGCCAGCTTGTAATGAAGACCTTTGAACACTTTACAGACTTCAAAAAAAAAGATAACTAAAGCTTGTAACTAAGTTTTGTTTATGTACCTGAGATGCTTGTAAAAAAAATTGTATTTTAATATGCCAAGTTTGATGGGCACTGTTTTAACATGTGGAATAACAAATGATAAAACAAAAAGCACAATGGTATTTACCTTGATAGCTTGTTCAAAATTGAGAACTTTTCGATTAACTTGGTTTCCAATCATGCCAGCATCCATCTTGGGATCCATCATTTCAATGGCAGACATGGCTTCAAAAAGACCAAATCTGCAAACAAAAAAATTGACCCCACAAATTGTTTTGAACCAGTAAGTTTACCCAGGTTCCCTCAATGATATAATAATTATAGTACTTTAAATATATAGTGTTCTATATATTTAGTCTTCCCAATTTGCTAACACTTCTATTTCAATTAAATAATTTCCCTCTGGGGCACCTGGGTGGCTCAGTCAGTTAAATGTCCAGCTCAGGTCATAATCTCAGGGTCGTGAGATTGAGCCCCACTGTCAGGCTCTACACTGGACATGGAGCCTGATTAGGATTCTCTCTCTTCCTCTACCCACTTCTGGCTTATGCATGTATGTAACTCTCTCGCAAAAAAAAAAGAAAAAAAAATTTTTAAATTAAAAAATTAAATAATCTTATTTTAACATAAAAATTCTATGTAGTGGTCATATTATTTGCATACACTGTGCAGGTGAAAAAACAAAAGTTGTTTTTTGTGTTTCCTTTAAAAAGGTTGCACATTAGAAATTTTGGAAAAAAGATCAACTGATCTATAATGGATTTCACTTTGCCTTCTTTAAATGGTTTTCTCTACTTAATATTTAGAAAGTTGTATTGGAATAATCATTACCAAATGTAATTTTTGATTTATTTTCTTTATATCTTGAATAATAGGAATAATGCAGCACATTACCATCTACAATGCCCGAAGTTCTGGCAGTAACATAATGAAAAATAATCCAGGAGTCGTGTTAACTTGTATCTGGTATTTATGGCTTATTAGCCATATAAACAGATAGTTGTGGTGCACTGTGGACTGGTTAGTGAGTATATCATTAACAGATATGCCTTAAAAAATGGGACAGGAACAAGAAAAGCTTAAAAGAAAGTCTGATAGGTGATCAAGCTACTGACTTCACATTTTGCTTAGTCTAAGCTATTAGACTACCAGGAAAATAAAGACATTACCTTGTTACAATACATCATTTCCTTTTAGAAAAGCAGCAAGACATTAAAACCAGCTTTAAGGAGACAAACTCTTCCCTTCAATCCCTCAAATCTCTCAATGCTTCAAGATAATCTGACAAGATGAGTATGTTATTATTGAAAACAACTCTAAACTATGCTAATCAAAACCCAAATAGTATTTTTCAAAGAGCTTGCCAAGCCAAAACAGAAAATATGCAAAAATGGAAGAGAATTCTTTCAACAAAAACAGTATTCACCAAATATCAAAGATACTATAAGACATAATAATTACAAACATTCTGGAACACACAGATCAATAGAAAACAGTCTAAACCCACATTTCTGTAGGAATTCTATATGATAAAGACAGAATTTCAAAGTAATGAAAAATAGTGGATTAATCAATAAATACTGCTGAAACAAGTGGCTAACCATCTGGAAAATGTGAAATCTTTGATTCACACAATTTTAAAAAGTAAACCCAGGCAGATTTAAGTTCTATACCTAAAACAAGCAAACAAACAAAAGATTTCAATAATTTTTGAATTTCTGAACAAAAAAAAGATTTTCAATAATTTCAAAAAACTATAAAAGGAGAAGCTGATGTATGCAATTGTGTAAATATTTTAAATTTATATGCAATGATAATAAACCATAGTTAAAACACCATAATTATCTAGAAAGGGTATTTTTAATATAGGTAATTTTTAAAAAGTTGTTATCCAGAATACAACTGACTCATACAACAAATAAGGCAACTAGTCCAAAGAAAAAGAGGCAAAGGACAGGGGCGCCTGGCTGGCTCAGTCAGTGGAGCATCCAACTTCGGCTCAGGTCATGATCTCACAGCTTGTGAGTTCAAGCCTCGCGTCGGGCTCTGTGCTGAGAGCTCAGAGCCTGGAGTCTGCTTCGGATTCTGTGTCTCCCTCTCTCTCTACTCCTAACCAACTCACATTCTGTCTCTCTCTCAAAAATAAACAGACACTTAAAAAAAAAAATTAAAAAAAAAAGAGGCAAAGGACATGAATGGACAATTCACAAAAGAAAAAAGTGTATATTTATAATAAAAGTGAAAAGCTGCTCAAATTCAAATGTAATCAGGCAATGCAAAACAAAACAATGAGGAATTGCTTTGGCCACTCAGAAAGCTTAAAAAATATACCTAGTTTACTCTCATATACTGTTGGTGGGAGACTGATACAGACTTTTTTTTAGTAAAGTTTGGCTGAACCTATTAAAATCCAGTCATTTGATTTCTAGGCTTCCATCCTAAAATATATTTGCACATGCATACAAAGAGGTTTGTATAAATTAAATGTCTTCAATTTTCCCATGTTACTAATCCCATGTTCCCATGTTGCAATCTAAATGTCCATCAATAGGGATACTGCAGAATAAATTATGGTATAGTCACTGTAAAATACAAAGCAACAGTTAAAATGAACGAGGTATAGCTTATATACTAACATGAAAAGATCTCCGAGATACACTGAATGGGAAAAGAATTTTCAAAATAATACATACTGTAGACAGGAATTTATAATCAACTATTTTTACAGATTTTATTCATATATATATTTTATAGGTCCAAAAGGACATGCAACAATCTCATAATAGTGATGATATCTGAGCAAAGAGTAAGCATGGGGGACGTGGGGGCAGTACAATGGGAAATTTTTGCTTCATTTCTAATGTTTGAATTTGTTTAAAACAAAGTATCCATTACTTACAAGAGAACAAAAACAAGTTTTTAATGGCACAATTAAAACCCTAGACCAGTGAGGGGCGCCTGGGTGGCGCAGTCGGTTAAGCGTCCGACTTCAGCCAGGTCACGATCTCGCGGTCCGTGAGTTCGAGCCCCGCATCAGGCTCTGGGCTGATGGCTCGGAGCCTGGAGCCTGTTTCCGATTCTGTGTCTCCCTCTCTCTCTGCCCCTCCCCCATTCATGCTCTGTCTCTCTCTGTCCCAAAAATAAATAAAAAAACGTTGAAAAAAAAACCCAAAAAACCCTAGACCAGTGAAGTACTTGCCTAATTAGTAAACGCTCTACAGAAATTATAGCAGCATTAAATTAGGATTTCTCCATTCATTCAACAAATGCTGAGCACCTAATATATGCTAGACGCAGTTCTAGGTTCAAGTGAACAAAACAAATTTGCCTGCCGAGATTCCAGAGAAAGAAACAAACAGTAAAGATAAAAAGTTACATATATGTTAGAAGATTGTATAGTAGGGAGAAAATACAAGACAGCTAAGGGAGAGATAAATTACAAGAATATAACTTTAACAGGTGTTCAGGGGAGGCTGCTGACAATCATGTTTCCTGGGCTGAGCCTAAAACCTTGGGGAAATGAAGACCACTTGGTCCCTCTTCAGCTGTCTTCTCTCAAATCTTGTTCCACAGTGAGGAGTCACACTCTTTCCTGCATTTGTTTGTGGTATGGTTTCGTTTATCTTTCCTAGAACTGCCTGCAGCACCAACAGGATGACCCAGAGTGGTTCTTAGTGTGGTCGATCCCTGGATCAGCACATCAACCTCACCTGGGAACTTGTTGGAACTTCAACTTCTGCGGGGTCCCACACCAGCCCTAAAGAAGGAACTCTGGGGGGTTGGGCCCAGCAATGTGTGTTTTAAAAACCCCTTGATGTCTTCTCTGATTCACATTAGTTTGAGAAAAATTAAATTTCAGGATCTACTCCTGCTCCTCAAATGTCCCATCTTGGCCATTAACTGATTTAACATTTCACATTCCTAATTTTGAAATTGAGCCTGGCCATAGTAGTACGGGAATTGAGGTTACCTGCGGGAGTACAAATAAAATCAAGCATCTCCCTTTTTTCGCCTTTCCCAGGATTCTCTCATCCAGCCATTAAATCATTCATCGTTGGTCATCAACCAGCCTATCACAGATAACACAAAATCTGTATCTTTTCCTCAAGAAATTCCATATCCTATACATCTAACTCTTAAAGAAAGGACCATAAATCATAGTTTTACCAGGTACAACCATTTCATACCATAACTAAGGTCAGCTGCCCCAAAACAGCTCACCAAGATTAAAAATAGATTTCTAATTCATTTTATTTTTACAGCTTTGAAATGTAGTATTACCCAGGCCTCAAGGAATACTATTGCACACACACAAAAAACCCAGAAATATTAAACTACGCTATTTCAAATACTTACAGCTTATCATGAAGCAGTTCTCCCAACTTTAATTCTAAAAGAAACAAACAGAAAAATCCTTTGAATAACACCATCTTTATATTTAAATTTTAATTCTAAGAAAAAAAAAAGAAACAAAACAGTTTTGTTTGAAAATGGGCTTTCATTACTTTAAGCTTCATTTTCTAAGAAATTATTTCTACTCCATTACTAACATAATGCCTTCTACACGATGAATATTTAATCCCTATAAATTGAACTTTTAATAATTAGCAAGCAACCCACCACAGGCCACAAAAATCCAATCAGAATTACCAACCTCATTTTAAAATATCACCAGTAAATTTCCCCCAACTATGCTTTTTCACAGAACTGACTGCTGTTTTTTAACTTTCTTAAACCACTTTTTTTTTTTTAACGTTTATTTATTTTTGAGACAGAGAGAGACAGAGCATGAACGGGGGAGGGTCACAGAGAGAGGGAGACACAGAATCTGAAACAGGCTCCAGGCTCTGAGCTGTCAGCACAGAGCCCGACACGGGGCTCGAACTCACGGACCGTGAGATCATGACCTGAGCCGAAGCCGGCCGCTTAACTGACTGAGCCACCCAGGTGCCCCTACCACTTTTAAGTTGTTTCTTAAATCGCTTGGGGTCATAATCTAACCTTTTTTTGTCCCAGGAACAGTGTCAAAGCTACTTTTTAAAGTTACATTTTATTTAGGGGCACTTCAGTCGGTTGAGCGTCTGACTTCAGCTCATGTCATGATCTCACGTTCGTTAATTAAGCCCCACATCGGGCTCATGCTGTCAGCCTGTCAGCGCAGAGCCTGCTTCAGATCCTCTGTCCCTCTCTCTTTGTCCCTTCCCTGCTTGTGCTCTCCCAAAAATAAATATAAATATAAAGAAAAAAGAACAAAAGGAAATCCCATTTTATTTAAATGTAGAAAACACCTGAGTAAACAGCTAATCAAAACAGTATTCATCCTCTATAAAGCAGTTCTCAACTTTGGCTTCATGTTGGTATCAACTCTGGAGCCTGTGAAAATCCCAACATCCAAGCAGCACCCTAAACCAATTAAATTCTAGGGGTGGCCCCTCTGCAATGGTTTCAAACCACTACAGGTAAAATCCCAATGTGCAGGAAAGGGGAGAACTACTACTGTAACATTTTAAGTAACTTAAATATTGATGGTCAAATCCGGTAAAAGATGCAAAGCCCCAGTTTTCCGAACTGTACCCCTCCTACTGATCTTAAGTTAAAGAACATTCATTTTTAACAATTCCAGGTAACAAAACAGATAAATCAATGAGAAGCATATCAAAAACTACAATATAGTATGACAGAACATAACAGCAGTTCTCACAGATGGTCTGGGAACGCAGGTGTCTGTAACATTAAAATTACTTTCACAGTAATATTAAAACATTTTCTTTTTCGTTGTATTGACATCTGCACTGATAATACAAGAGCAACAGCATAAAGGGAAAAATAAAAAAGCAACGAGGGCTACACTGCTTTAGCTTCACCACAAATTAAGACAGTGGCCCCCAAGCTAAATAGTGTATTTTTTTACCTCCAAGCACTTGCAGTTAAAAAGACAACATTTTTAAATGTCACTTAAGTCCTTGATGAAGCAGTAAAATCACTAATCTCAAGGCTGGGACCAGGGTGCAGCAAGTGAAGCATTTCCTGTGAGAAATTTAAGCATGAACTCACTTTCAGGTAGTGAGTTGTTTTTGTTTTTAAGTTCACTTATTTTGAGACGGACAGAGGGAGAGCATGAACAGGAGATGGGCAGGGAGAGAGAGAATCCCAAGCAAGCTCCACATTGTCAACACAGAACCGGATATGGGGCTCAAACTCACAAACCATGAGATGAAATCAAGAGATGGACTGACTGAACCACCCAGGTGCCCCTCAGGTAGTGAATTCTTAAGTTTTCCACCCTAGGTGCCTCACTTCATTCTAGTGCTGGTCCTGATTTACCTGATTAAGTCTCAATCTTTGAGTACATCTTTTAAATATTCTATTTGACAAAATAGGAAATATAAACAAACACATCTGCTGCATATCAAAGTAAGCTGTTATTGTAAGGAAAAGCACTTGCACAATTACAATGGAACACCATTTTTACTTGAAAGAACAAATGACAAACTATACTTATTCAGACTTAAGAATATGCCATTTTCTTGGAAAGGAGTTTGTTGCTTTAAGAAAAACTGAAATTTTGTGTTGCCAATGATAAAATTCGAGCTTGTAAGCAAAACTTAGAATTTGGAGAAACGTATCTACCACTGTGAACCTGATAGCTTCCCAATATTAAAAAAGACTTTTCTGATAATAGTGGTAATATTAACAAATGTGCTTTTCAGTATTATATATCAGCATTTAGAAGATATGCTTAAGTCAATGAACCAATATTTTCCAAATGGAAACACACGTTCCAAAATTAACCATTCCAAGTTCAAGGCACACCAATGGATTTTAATGTAACAGAGAGAATGGAAAGTCCACTGATAACAGATCTTCAGATTCCATATCACAACTCATCTTTAAGAAACTACCACCTGTCAAGTTTTGTTGTACTGTAATATCAAAGAAGTATATCCACAATTATCTGAAAAGGTTCCTGTTTTTCAACTATATATCTGGTGAGGCCAGATTCACCTCATATACTTCCAACAAACACAGACAGATTAGCAATTCAGATGCCCTCTATTACGCTGACATTAAAGAGATTTTCAAAAATATAAAACAACTCTAGTCTTGGAAGTTATTCTCTTTTGAAAAATAATTTATTTTTCATCAAAAGACATATTAACATGGAATGGGTTTATAATTGTTTTTAAATCAATTGGGAGGTATTTTTAAAATTTGTTTTAAGTTTTAATGAACATCTATATCCATATCCATATGGAAACACACAATTTTTGAGTGTAAAGGTATAATTTTTAAAAGTATAATGGGGTCCCAAAATCAAAAAATTTGAGAACTGCTGTAATAATTTATCAAATACTTATGGTAGATTTAGGTACCAAATAGCTTCACCAAACTTAAAAAGAAAAACACTCCACAGACCTTGAACCAAGTCACTCTGTGCCTTGGTTTCCTTATCTGTAAAATGAACTGCTGAACTAGCTGACTCTCAGTATGGTCCCTTAGAACACCAGGAATCAGATCACAGTAAACTATAGACAGGAAGCTTGAAAATTTGCTCAACTAAGCAGAGTGCAAGCACTTTTACTGCATGATCAACACCTGGACACGGAATCATGCTCTTCTACAGCACTACAGACCTGAGTAGTCTGGGTCTTATCCAACTATGCAGCAGTTCTGAAAAGACTTAGCAAGAAGGATAATGTTTTACATTTATCATTAGCAGTCAGAGCAATGACATCATAACATATCATGTAGTCTCTGGACTACTAATAAGAGAATGAGAGTCAAAAAGGCAAGTTAACATCTTAGTACTACTACAGAAATTGTTTTGATCTTGCATGCTGTGGGAAATGTTCTTGATGATCCTAGGGATTACAGACACACCAAACCACTGAACTAAGTTAACACGATGATTAAAAAGTAGTTACTTCTACTTTTAAGTTAAAGCCTTAAATAGGTACAATAGTACATAGCTTAAACCACTCCAAGCAAAGGAAAAAATTAGATATGAGGAAAAATTGATGATTCAAATTTTTTGACTACCTTGACAATCAACTTTTTCTTTTATCCTCACTCTCATATAAAGTATGAATGGATCTGCTGTGAGAGAAAATTTAATTCAACTTTGTGGGTCACAGAATCTCCTAACATTTTACTGAGGACATCATTCATTTTGCCTTGGAAATGAACAATGAATCATAACTTGTGGTGGAATTTGGGTATGCAGCAGTTGAAGCATATGCTCATTTGGATGAAACGTTATCTTGCAAAAGAAAAACATGCACCTATGTGACAATGCAAATACATATACGTTATCATCTTGTAAATGAGATCATGTGTAAACTGATGTTATAGATCTTTGATAAAATTTCTACCCATAACGTTGTAAATGATGGTTAAGTTCCCAGCTAGGATCCTTATGAATACCCTACTGAATCTATGATATAACCGAAATCCAATACCACTGTAATAGTAATATTTAAACAAAATGACGGAGGTTTACCACTGGGTAAGGGTGGCCAATTGAACACAGGCAACTACCTTTAATTCCCTCCAGAAATTTCATTAGAACAACCAAAGGAAGTATGTATGTGTGTGTTTGTGTTTTAAGAAAGGTATACACTCCAAAGAAGAGAAACAGGTACAGAAATAGTGTAATAGTACAACTTGGAAACAAAAAGACAAGTAGTTTCTTAGCAAACTCAAGAAAACCGAATCCTAAAAAGCAGGAGTGAAGAAAGCCCAAAACATGACTTACCATTTGCCTCTAAAAGTACAGATAAAGGGAGGCTAAAACATGGAACTGAGCAGACAGCGCAGAGCCCTGTCCTAATGTACAGAGCAGGACAACTGCCCTCCCTTCCCCACACGTAACACTGAAAACTTTCTGTGAAGAGGGGGAAAACGTCCCCAGGGACATAAGGTTACCTGAAGGCCAGGGTAGAACACTGGAAGGAGGGGGCATTAAGTGAGTATGTGAAAACCCCAGATCTCTTCCCTCACTTATCTGTTAAATCACAGGCAGTCAAGTCAGAGCACCAGCACCAGTCAAGTCCACATCAGTAAGTCCCACTCAAAAATTCAGAGCTTCCCACTGGCTTTTGGTCTCCCACCCTCAGACAACAAAGAAATCTTAGGTATCTGAAGTAATCCTCAAATATGAAAGATATAAGGGAAACAAACTTGAAAAACAAAAAGGCAAGTTGGCAGAAAGACACTATGTAGAGGAAAATTCAAAAGAACTATTATCCTTAGAGAGATAAAACGGTGCAACACTGAAACAAAACCAGGACATTTTACTTAAAAAAAGGGGAGGGGGGAATTGTTCTGAGAAAAGAAGTCTTAAAAACATTACAGTGGAAAAGAAAAAATCAGTAGGTTTGGAAGATGCGAGTCTTAGTCCATTCAGGCTATTGCAACAAAAAATACCATAAACTGGACAGCTATAAACAACAAACATTGATTTCTCACAGTTCTAGAGGCTGGGAAGTCCAAGATTAAGGCACCAGCAAATATCTGGTGAGGGTCTACTTGCTAGATAGCCATCCTTCTATGGTAACCTCAAATATCAGAGGGGACTACACCCATTCATGTGGGCTCCACTCTCACGATCTAAGCACCTCCCAAAGAAAGGTTCAGTATCCAAAAAACAGTATCCTTTTGTAAGGAGAATACAAAATAATGAAAGAAAGAAAGAAAGAAAGAAAGAAAGAAAGAAAGAAAGAAAGAAAGAAAGAAAGAAAGAAAGAAAGGAAAGGAAGGAAGGAAAGAAAGGAAGGAAAGGAAGGAAGGAAAGGAAGGAAGGAAAGGAAGGAAGGAAGGAAGGAAGGAAGGAAGGAAGGAAGGAAGGAAAGAAAGAAAGAAAGAAAGAAAGAAAGAAAGAAAGAAAGAAAGAATAGAGTAATTAAAGAAAGTTTCTTAGAACTGAAGGATCAGACAAGGTAAGAAGACCCCAGAGTCATCAACCAGGCAAGCCACTATGAGAAGTCTGTATAAGAGGTCAAACAGAAGACTCTAAAAGGTTACATAGGAAAGCTCAGTTATCAGAATGTCATCAAACTACTTAATAGCAAAATCAGAGCAAAAACATCAATGGGTCATGCCCTCAAAATTCTTAAAGGTATCCAGACACACTATGTTATCAATAAAGTGGGAGGATAAAATAAAAATATTTTCAGACACCCAGAGCCTCAAAAAATTGTATCTCCCATGCATTTTACTCAAAAGGAGAAAAAAGATGTCTAATCTAGGGGTGCCTGGGTGGCTCAGTCGGTTGAGCGTCCGACTTCAGCTCAGGTCATGATCTCACGGTCTGTGGGTTCGAGCCCCACATAGGGCTCTGTGCTGACAGCTCAGAGCCTGGAGCCTGCTTCTGATCCTGTGTCTCCCTGTCTCTCTGCCCCTCCCTCACTCTCACTTTGTCTTACTCTGTCTCTCAAAAATAAATGTAAAAAAAATTAAAAAAAAAAAAAAAAGATGTCTAATCTATATAAAAGTAAGAAACCCCAGGCTGATGATCTCAGGATCACACTATGTACAAAGCTTCAGACTGGAGCAGTAAGAGGCTCGAGGAGAAATTTCTTCAAAGAGATGAAAAACAATACGATGTCTGAGGTATCTGAATGTCTTAAGGAGCTTAAGACAAATGAACAATCTAAGGTAGAACCAATGATAACTACAAAGATTCTGAATAAGAGTTTTTTGTATATAACAAAACTGTGCGGGAAGGAAAAATAACAGCTTTACTCTTTGACTCCACAATAGGTAATATTTGCTTATCCATAGTGTAGCTATAACTATATGGGTAGAGGTACATACGTGATTTCAAATTGGGAGTGCGAGGAATCAAGAAGTAACAATAGAAGCATGCTATCTATAATTATGAATACTGGAATAACCACCTCAAAGAGGGAAAGGGGTGAGTTCTGAGGACACCTCTTCTGTTAACCAAACCTCCCAACATAAAGGAGGATATACAATACCCACCTGATTAAGAAGAAAATCTGATAGATGCATTCAACAATGCAGAAGAGCCCTCAAAATGTATCAACGGTCCCACTCTCTTCCCACTGCTTGCTCTATGTTAATGCTAGTTGTTAGAGGTGTTAAGACATCCAGTATCCATATGTTCCTTTCCTGAAGAATCCAGGGTCAGAAAGGGTAAATGATAGTTGAACATTCTTGAAAGTTATCTAAAGAGAGTGAACTATGCAGTACTATTGACATTTTGTGCAGAATAATGACTTCTTTGTGGGGGCTACCCTGTGCAGCATCTTTGCTATGTACCCGCTAGACACCAGTAACAGTCCACCCCCCCACTGTGACAACCAAAAACATTGCAAGACACTGGCAAGTGTTCCTTGAGGGGCAAAATCATCCCTGGTGGAGAACTGCTGATCTCAAGTGACCCACAATTACCAGCGCTGCCCAGTCCCCATGCCTTACGACTGAAAACACTCTTGATAGGATGGAACAAGGAAAACATAATTTTCATTTCCAAAATCAAAATCACTTAAAGAAAAAAAAGTATTTTACAGGGTGCCCAGATCTTTCACCAAGACAATGTCCATCCATCTTTTTTTGTTTTTATCTTTGAATAAAGTGCTAACAAACAGCAAATTCCTAGAACAATGATTCTCAAATTGGGGTTTATGAATTCAGCAAGGGAGGAGTCTATATTTTTTCTACGATAATTGTTAAATGCTATATAATCAGTTCGATAATTTTTTTTAAAAAGATTACAGAAGCATACTGCAAACCAACTGGATAATAAGGTTTATAATCAAGTATTGCTACAATTTCAGTGCTCAATCTTATGTTCATAATGAAGCTAGTTTCAGGCAATCACCCAAAATGATACCATTTAATGTAATGCAGGGGTTCTAAAACTTCTGAAGTAGGAGATCCAGATACTCTGATTTGAAGAAACACGGCCTTAATATATTCATTCATTCTTAAAACAAATATATATTAGACACCTACAAGTGTTCTAAATGAGAGAAGACAATATAGAAAGGAAGAGAAAGAAGCTTAAGAATCCTAGGTTTTGAAACAGGGAAGAGAAATCAATAAAAGGAGTCTTCTGAAGAAAAGTAATGGGCAAGAGTTGAAGAAAGTGGACGGGAAAAGAGACCTTAAACAACAGGGCCTCTGAGAAAGACAGACTAATGACGAATGAGTGAAGCCATCAAAGACATAAGAAGATGGGATGACAGGAAGGGCCCATGTCTTTCTAGACTAAAGCTCAAAAAGATGAAGTAATGATAACGAACCTTGGATTACCTCTGGGTTCTAGTCACCTGAAGGTATCATCATCCTAGGAGAGGCTGTTGGCTATCCACAGAGTGTGTGGAAGAAGGGAATCTGGTAGGTAGAAGGAGCAACGTACGTTTTATGATCTTCTGTGTTTAAGTGAAATTTCTAAATTGAGGGTTTGTTTATATTCAGAAAGCACCTAACTTTAGACAACCAAATGAAATACGAAGATCAAAAGCTTTTTATAGGAAGCAGAGATGGTTTGAATTCGGCAAAGTTTCCTGGAGAAGCAAAGCTCAGAGGTGTTATTTAGATGAATATATTATATATCAGGCAAAGTAACAATAATGGCACCATATATTCAAAATAATTTCAGGGGAAAAAAAGCCAAGGGCCTCAATGTCAGATACAGGAAATGTCAAGGGAATGTGTGCCCTCTGCCTAACAGGAGATAAAGGAAGTGATGAAAGTTACAATTTGATCCAGAGGAGTTTGACGAGCCACTAAAAGAACAAGTAGAAATGTGCATGAAGAACACTGTGATCACTATGCAGATTGTTTTCTCAGTACCAAAATAAATAAATAAATCACCATAGTTTAGCCAAATGCCATCACAGTGTTACTGAAGAGACCACTACAACAGTTAAAAGGTATTAAGAATATTTGTTTTAAATTTGGTCTTCTGAAAGTTGCTAGAACAGAAGTCTAAACTAAATTGACGCCATGGGGGTGCCTGGCTGGCTCAGTTAGATGAGTGTCCCGCTTTTGATCCTGGGGTTGTGGGATCGAGCCCCCTCAGGCTGTGCACTAAGTGTGGAGTCTACTTGAGATTCTCTCCCTCTCTCTCCCTCTACCCTGCTTCTCTCCCCCAACACACTCTATTAAAAAATAAACTGAGGGGCGCCTGGGTGGCTCAGTCGGTTGAGCATCCAACTTCAACTCAGGTCATAATCTCAAAACTCATGGGTTTGAGCCCCACGTCGGGCTCTGTGCTGACAGCTTGGAGCCTTGAGCCTGCTTCTGATTCTCCCTCCCCTCTCTCTGCCCCTCCCCCACATGCACATGCTCACGTGAGCTCTCTTTCTCTCAAAAATAAATAAACATTAAATAAATACAAAAATAAATTGACATCATGAATCTGATTATTTCAGGAAGAGAAAACAAATTATTGATACCACAGGCTCAAGAACTGCCAACAGCCTTTAAGTCCTAAATCTACATTAACTTTTTAGGTTCAAGAATGCCTCACACCTGTGCCTCCTGAGACAAAGCAAGAGCTAATTATGGAAGATTTAACAGAATGGTTTGAGGTTGGCAACAAAATGACATGCTACCCCCTCTCAATCCCCACTGAAACAGGTATTAAACCATATTGCCTATTCAAGGTTTCTTCCATGAAGCAGCGAAATTATTTATTCTTCCTCAAACATCAAACTCTCACTAAACTCTGGCTGTAATGGTTCATCTGTCTAGAATAATTCCCTCCCATCCACTTATAGAAACTCGATCACTCCTTTAAAGCCCAACTCATGCCTTATGAACTTCATAAAACCTTTCCCATTTAGGTTCAGAATGACAGCCCTCTAATATAGATCATTTAAAAAATTAGTGCAGGGGCACCTGGATGGCTCAGTCAGTTGGGCATCCAACTTCAGCTCGGGTCATGATCTCATGGTTTGTGAGTTCAAGCCCTGCCTCGGGCTCTGTGCTGATGGCTCGGAGCCTGGAGGCTGCTTTGGATTCTGTGTCTCCTCTCTCCCCCTCCCCCACTTGTGCTCTGCCTCTCTCTCTCAAAAATACATAAATGTAAATAAATAAATAATCAGTGCAAAATGATGGGTATGATCCACTTAATAGTTTAAGATCTCTAGGTACAACAATTACACTGTAACTTAGACTTCTTTCTCTCTCCCTTGGATACACAGATATGAGCAGTCCCCCAATTAGTCCCAGTGTAATGTTCTTTCCACTATCTCACTTACGCATACTTTAACTGGACACGTATCTCGAAACAGTGGATGGGCAGGCACATGATTTATCATTTTGCTTATATTCAGCTGGCTCTCTTTCCACCTTCAGCTGCTCCAAGTCTCTACTCTTCCTCTCAAGAGCACTAAACACTCCTCCTCACCAGCATGAGAAACAACTCATTCAGTAACAAAACAGAAGCCGTCCAGGTGTGCATCCCTCCACCATGTCTCACCATCCACTTAGAAATATGTTTCTTCACCAATCCTAACCTCAGTTCCTCCTGTCTCAGTATGTCCTTATTCTATACCCAAAAGTTAATTTCCCTACCATGTTCTTGATCTCATCCTCTTCAAATTCAAGCTCTCACTCTACCATTTGTTTCTTTCACTTTTCAGTCTCTCCCTAAGGCTCCTTCCTCTCAGACAACAAGTATGCTCATTTCTCTCATCATTTATGCCTATGCATTTATTAAACTATTACAATGTACCAGGAAATGTTCTGTGTGCTAGGGCTACATCAAGATCTCTGCACTCACAGAGCTTACATTCCAGTGGGGAAGGTTGACAATAAACAAGAAATAACTGAAAATGACGGTTTCTGACAGTAGGTTAAGCATTACGATAAAAATAAAACAAGTAATTCAACTGAGGTGGAGCTGTACAGAAGAGAATGGGGCTAACTCTGCTTAGACCGGTTGTTTTGAGAAATCCTCACTGGAGAGGTAACATTTAAGGAGCTGGCTACGTGAAGACCTGGAAGCAAAGGAGTTTAAAACATAGAAAAGGAAATATACAGACGTCCAAAGGGAAACTGCCTTGGTGTACTTAATGACATAAAAAGGACCTTGTGACTAACATAATGAGGCTAGTGGGGCAGTGGTACAAAAACGAAGTCAGTGGTAGGCAGGCACCAGACACACAGGCCATGGGGACAGAATACGGATTTTATTCTACACAGAACAGGAAGCCACTGAAGGCTCTTAAACAGGGAATGATGTGATTCGATCATTTACAAACCTCAAACATACAATACTAACATCTTTAGTTCCATACAACTCATGTTTCCACAGTTTGAAATTACTGCCATGTACTCTCCACTCTGTTACTTAAAGCTAGACAAACTGAAGAAATTGCTTCAACATCTGTATTTCATGCGATATCAAATACCGACTGGCTTTGAATGAAAGTTAAAATCAGAAGGTAGAGAATGAATACGTGTGGTTAACAAACTTGATAAAGCACACTTACCTGTTGATTTCCTTACATTTAATGAGTTAGTCCACAAATCACAATCAAGACTGTATTTTATCTTTTCCCAGATTTTGAGCTTCTAATCCAAAAATTCAAACTCACCTCGACAAGCTTCTTCAAAATCTTGGGTTATGTCCACCCAGCTTGTATTGCTTTTTTCCATCTTCTCTGGTATACTGAGCTCCCATCCTGAATCATCATCTTCTACAGAAGCTTTCATGACCATAATGCCTATAAAATTAACACTGGTGTAAAAGAGATTGTTGCTTTCAAGGCAAGGGTATTTTTGCAATCCTTGTGTGTTTGCTGAAGTACTCGATGGAAGTCTTACTAAATTGCCAGACCTCATCCGAGTTTGAAGATGGTACTGGAAAAAAAATACCTTAATGCAACTATCTTACACGGACACTATCGCTGTTCATTTACTAATAGTCCAGCACCTACCAGGGCTCTAAGAGTTTGCCTTCCCACTATCTAAGAAGAAAAATCACAAGCCGCCCCACCACTGGCCCCAACAGAACCAACTCCAGAGCTTTCAACTTTCCACACTGGCCACAAATGGCCAAGACACTCTTCACAGTCCCTCCTACAGCCCGGGAGCCCATGAGGCAACTACTCAAGTCAGGGTGGTCCCTCACCTGGCCGGAACTCTCTGGGCCGACCTGGACCTCCGCATAGCCTCGCACGGTGGGCACGGAGTGCGGGAGCGCCTCGCGGGGTCCAACCCACCCGGCCCAGGGTGGCGGCGCACCTGAGGCGGGGACCCGCCCCACGTCCGCCCTCCCCGGGTCAGCCCGGCCCGGCCCCGGCCCCGGCCCCACAGGGCACGGAAGCAAGGGCAGAGCTGTCGACGCGCGGGAGGGCGGGCACGCCCGGTGCCGGGTCGTCGCCCCGGCAACACCCGGCAAGGCCCGGGCCTCGGCGGGCAGCGGACTCGGGAGAGCCTCCAGCTCCTACCTGAAGCGCGGCGGGAGGGCCGGGGCCCCAGGGTGACCTGGCGTCCCAGGGTCTGCCACACGCACGGGGGGCTGCGACTCTAGAACACTGGAGGGAGGGAGTTTCAATGGCTCTGCGCTGGCGGTCCCTACCTACTTCTCCCGTGGCCGCCCGCGCCGCCACGCACCGTCCAAACCGCGGAAATAACGACGCCGCCTCTGCCGCCGCCGCCCCCTCCCCTCAGCCCTGCCCGACCGGCCGCGTGCGCGCATGCGTACGCCGGGTGCGCGCGACCCCGCCCCCTCTCCCTCACTCCTGGGGACTTCGCATACCCCGGCCACACCCCCTCCCTCACCACCGCCGCCGACGGCAGCCGACTTCTCTTCTCGCGGGATTAGAGCCAATCGCGAGACCGGAAGCTACCTTCCTTCTGCCTCAAGCCGAGTCCCGGGCAGTGGGCGGGTCCCGATGAGGGGTGGAGCCAGAGGGGGTGGTCTCAGAGCTGGCCCAGACGGGCTCCGTGGGATATTTTTAGAAAGGTACCGCTAAGGGGGGGGAAAAAAGCAAGGACAATATTTGTAGACCTTAGCAGCTGTGGCCACGCCGGAAGAGCCTGGCTGTGAATTTCATCGAGCTAGTGCTTCCTGACACAGGATTTATGTTTCCTAGAGAGCCTGGAGGTTTCTTGGGGGAAAAGAGAAACGAAATATCTAGAGTCAAGCCATTTTCTTTGAGACTTGTAAATATTTTACGTTTTTCTTAAAGTTAACAAAATGATCAGTTTTAAAGTGGGATTATGCAAGTAGACTTCCACGAGTAAGAAGCACATCTTTACCACTAATTTAATTCCCATTAAAATGGCCAAAATTTAAAAGACGACACCAAATGTTGACAAGGATTTGGAGCAACTGGACCTCTCCTGTTGCCGACGAGAAAGCAAGATGGTACAATCACTTTTAACAGTTTGTCTTTTACCAGAAAATTGATCATACACTTACCATTTGATCTAGCAATTCCACTCCCAGGTATTTTCCTAAGAATACGAAAATATGTGTCCACTTGTACCTTACATTTCATAGCTTCATTTTTAATAATCCAAAACTGGAAACCCATATGTTCATCTACTGGTGAATGGATAAACTTACCGCTCATCCATACAATGTAATGAATAATAATTACCAACAAACAGGGGTGAACTACTTGACATGCAAAATCATGAATCGCAAAAAAAATTATGTTGAGCAAAGGAAATAAAAAGCATAAGCAAAAGAATATGATTCCATTTATATGAAACTTTAAAAAAATTTTTTTAACGTTTATTCATTTTTGAGAAACAGAAACAGAGCATGAGCAGGGAAGGGGCAGAGAGAGAGGGAGACACAGAATCTGAAGCAGGCTCCAGGCTCTGAGCTGTCAACACAAAGCCCGCCGCAGGGCTCGAACTCATGGAACTGCGAGGTCATGACCTGAGCCAAAGTCAGACGCTCAACCAACTGAGCCCCCCTGGAGCCCCTATATGAAACTCTTAAAAATAAAAATGCAATTTATACTGACAAAACAGAGCATTGAGTGCCCAGATGTCAAGGAAGGATTAACTAGAATAGGGCTAGATGATTTGAGGTGATAGAAATGTTCTGTTTCTTGATTATAGTAGCCACTATCCAGTAGCCATTTTAAAAAAGTAAAAAGTAATCTTTGTGTCTCTTACAGAATGATAAGTTTTATAATGGCAGGAGCTTTGCCAGTTTTGAACAAAATTATATCCACCTCACTTAGGGTGGTGGTTGGCAGGTAGTAGGTTCTCACTAAAGGCACTAAGGATGAAAATATAAGGGACAATTACAATAAAGAAAATCTATACTGTTTCTCCAAAACCATTTGCTGAACTTTGCAGAGGCCATAAGAAATCTAGAAAAGGATGAACTGACTGCATCTGAGTTATTCAGTATTATGTGTAGATTGTGACAAAAACTGATATAGCAAGAAAACAGAAAAACAAAAACCCCCTACCAATGTTTTGAAATAAGACTGCTTCAGAACTCAAAAACAAAACAAAACAACAACAAAAAATCACCAGAACAAGGCAGCCAAATGAAAAAGGATTTTCTTAACTTCTTTACTAAAATTGTAATTCACTTGAAATTCAAGTTAATTTTCACAAGCTCTAATTACCTCTCCTCTTTAAAAACCATTTTCCCTGGGCAATTGGGTAGCTTAGTTGGTTGAGCAGCTGACTTTGGTTAATGCCATGATCTCGTGGCTCCTGAGTTCCAGCCCCACAATGGGTTTCCTCCTGTAAGCCTGTCAGCATAAAGCCTGCTTCAGATCCTCTGTTCCTCTCTCTTCTCTCTCTCTCTGCCCCTCCCCCATTGAGCTTTCCAAAAAATAAATATTTTTTAAAAAAAATAAATAAAAATAAAAATGATTTTCCCTGAGAGGCTTAATTTATGATGACATCCCATATGCCTCACAGGCTTAAAAAATGATGAATATTTTAGACATTAGATAAACTACATGATGAATAAATGAATGTAATCGATCAACAAATAGTCTGTCTACCTAAACATGTCTACAAATATAGAGTAGATGAGCAATTTGGCCAGCTGGAAACAAATTCCCATGAAACTAAATCTTGACTCATAAAATCCTAAGTATTCCATGCTTAAACATTAATATTGAAAGGAAATTTAGCTTGATATGATTATTTTATATTGATACAAGGAACCAGTGTAGCATCAGTTTGATAAAAGCAGAGCTACCAAAGTGACCTTTATGTCTGAGTGTATCCAGTTTTATCACTACATAAAATAAATTAAGGATGTCCTAAAGCCTGTAGGCAGTTCAGAGAAATGCTTTCAAAAAAAGGAAACGGAGTAAAAATACCCTACTGTTCCATGTGACAGAAAGAAACATGGCATTATTTTTTTTATTAAGTATAGGTAAAATCAGTTTAGTTAGTTCTATTGTATTTAATTCTCCTTTTTAAAAGTCTTATGTATCTCAAGAATATACAGTATAGGGACACCTGGGTGGCTCAGTCAGTTAAGTGTCGGACTTCGGCTCAGGTCATGATCTCGTGGTTGGTGAGTTCGAGGCCTGCATCAGGCTCTGTGTTGACAGCATGGAGCCCGGAGCCTGCTTTGGATTCTGTGTCTCCATCTCTCTCTGCCCCTCCCCCCACTCACACTCTGTCTCTCTCTCTCTCAAAAATAAATAAACATTAAAACATTTTTTAAAAAAGAATACATAGTTATACAATAGCCAGGATATGAAAGCAGCCCAAGTATCCATCTATAGATGAATGAATAAAGAAGATGTGATACACACACACACACACACACACACACACACACACACACAATGGAATATTACCCAGCTATAAAAATAATTTGTGACCACATAGATGGACCTAGAGGGTATTATGCTAAGGGAAATATGTCAGATGGAGAAAGACAAATACCATGTGATTTCACTTACATGTGGAATCTAAAAAACAAACCAATAAACAAATAGAAAGCAGAAACAGACCTATAAACACAGAGAACAAACTCTCAATTGCTAGAGGGGAGAGGGCAAGGGAATGGCCCAAATGGGTGAAGGGCAGTGGATACAGCCTTCCAGTTTGGAATGAATAATTCATGGGGAGAAAAGGTACAGCATGTAGTCAATGATACCTTTAATGGCTTTGTATGAGAACAGATGGTAGCTACATTTGTGGTGAGCATAGCATAATGTACAGACTTGTTGAATCACTATGCTGTATACCTGAAATTAATGTAATATTGTGTATCAACTATACCTCTGTATAAAGAAAAAAGTAAAATGATACACAGAAATCCAATAAAAAGTTATTTAAAAAGTTAAAGTAAACTTCTGTATTAGAGGATAATGTATAATTATCCTCTGTAAAATGCTTGTAATGTGTCATTATAAATACATTTTCTCACACATTTTTAATTAGTTGTTTCCATCCATCCCTTATTGCCACTGTTAACTAGTCCTGTAGTTTTGTTTAAATAACAGCATTTAAGTAACAGAAAATTCAATACAGAATAGTTTCAAATAAACATCCAGTTTTCATAATTTAATATTAAGGTGATAACACATGTGTGTATATTGTATATGTCTTTTTTCCCGATATGGCTGTGTCCTGGATTGATAGCCTAAAAGTGGAGTCTCAGGGACACCTCAGTTGGAAGAGCATCTGACTCTTGATCTCGGGGTCATGAGTTTGAGTCCCACTTTGGATGTAGAGATCACTTCAAAATAAATAAATAAATAAATAAATAATCCCCAACTTCACCGAGTGAATGTACCATAATTTATTCAACTAGCTCTCTGTTGATGGACATTTAGGTTGTTTCCAGGTTTTACCATTATAGATGGCATCACCATGAGAAGCTCTGCACCTATGTCTCTTCGCAATTTTGCCAGTGTATCCCATAAACAGAATTTGGGGTCTAAGTATACATGCATTTGTAATTTTATATTGCCAAATACCCTTCTACCAAATTTGTTCCTTTTTTTTCTAACATTATTTTAAATTTTATTTTTTATTTTATAGACAGAGTGAGTGCAGGAGCAGGGGCGAGGAGCAGAGTGGAAGAGAGAGAATCTTAAGAAGACTCCATGCCCAGTGCAGAGCTCGATACGGGGTTCAATCCCATGACCACGAGACCATGACCTGGGCTGAAATCAAGAGTTGGACACTCAACCAACTGAGCTATCCAGGTGCCCCAAGTTTGTTCCTTTTTTAATGTCCACCAGCAACATGCAAGACCACTCATTTTCCCATGGCCTCATCAACACAGTATATGGTCAAACTTTTAGAGTTTTGCCATGTGGCTACATGATAAAAATGGTATCTCAGCATAGTTTTAATATGCATTTTCTTATCACAAATGAGGTAGAAAGTCTCTTTATCTTTTTAAGTGAATTTTATATCTTTTTGTTTTTATCTCTAGCCTTTTTTTTCCTGTAGATTACTGGTTATTTTCTTTTCTACTTTTAAGAAGCTCTCACTATTAACTTTGTAAGGATTTATGTTGCAATTTTTTAAACCAGTGTGTCATATGTCTTTTTACTTTGCTTTTGGTTGTTCTTTTATACTTGCTACATGAAAGTATTTTTTAGTCAAATTTATCAACAATGATGTCACTTAGTACTATGGGTATTATTGAGACGCCATAAAAGGATGGTGTCAAGAGAGAACTACGGCAAAACCTTGGATTGTGAGTAACTTGTTCTGTGAGTGGTCTGCAAGATGGGCAAACATTTCTAATAAATTTTAATTTGATAAACAAGCAATGTCTTGCAATACAAGTAGTACGTGAAGCTGAACATTACATGATCACAACTGAGCCAATGGTTCTTCTCTCTCTTGCTGTGGGATTGTGGGTGATCATCAATGCAATGGCACATTTCTGAGAAATCCTCAAAAGGAGGCAAAAGCAAGTGTCATTGGATAGGTTCCTTGTTAACGTTGCACAAAAAGAAGAAAGATTCCATTGAGCCAGTAGGTAACAGTGATACTGTTAGTCACAGTGAAAGTCTTCCTACATAATAACCCTCCTCTCTCTCTTGTCTCCCTCACACCAGCCACGAAGGTTTTCAAAGGTAAGTGCAGGTTAATTTATTTTTCTTTTTATTTAGTATTTTCTTTATTATTTTGTATTATATTACAGTATTGTAATCATTTTTATATGAATATTTTTGGGTTGTGGAACAAATCATTGGAGTTTCCATTATCTCTTATGGGGAAATTCGCTTTGATATACAAGTGCTTTGGATTACAAGCATGTTTCCAGAATGAATTATGCTCACAAACCAAGGTTTTACTGTAGGATCAAAATGGAGTGCTGAGGAAGCCCAACATTTGAGATCAGGTAGAGGAAGAGAACCTATGGAAGGGCTCTGAGAATAAAGACCAAAGCAAGAGAAAAATCAGGAGAGTGGTTCACTGAATCTGAAAGAGATGTCAACTCTCAATTATCCCTCTTTTTTAAAGTTTTTTTTTTTTAATTTTCATGAAGCCCAATTCCTCCATTTTTTTCTTTTTTTTTCAAATTTATTTATTTAAGTAATCTCTAAACCTAATGTGGGGCTCGAACTTCCGTCCCCCAGATCAAGAGCCCATGCACTCCTCTGATTGAGCCAGCTGGGTGCCCCTCAATTATCCCTGTAATAAGACTTACATAACTTATTACAGTCTTTTCATTGTAAAAAATCTTTTCATAATTCCTTTTTATAAATGATTCTCAGCAGTTCCTTCAAACTTTATCATGTGAATTTTTTACTTAACAAAAGGATTAACTACATATGTAGACTTCTTATGAATTCCCTTAATGAGTTGACTAATCCATTAGATCTTGAAACTCTAAAACTTCTGTCAAAAGGGAAGTGAGCAGAGCAGACACCAATAAATACTGGGAAAAAAACCTTTATGAATTAGATAAACTTTAGATCCTAATTGAAATACACTGAGAAGAATTTGAAACTACTGAGCAAACTTAAACAGCGACTGGATATTTGATATCCAGAAATTAATATTTTTACATGGTATAAAGACATTGTAGTAATCTTAAAAAAAAAACAACCTTTGTTTTTTAAGAGACCCATATTGAAATATTTATAAGTGAAAAGATATGATGCCTGGTATTTCCTTCAAAATCATCCTGTGGGTTGGGGATAAACAGAGAGAGGAAATAAGATGTGTTCATAATTGTGGAAGATGGTGATGGATATAACCACTCACAGTATTATTCTCTCTACTTTTGTCTGGTTAATTTTCCCATAATAAAACTTTTCCTTAATAAAGAAATTAAGAACCACATGTTTGTCCCTAATGGCTTTAGCTCATTGAAGAATATTCTTTACTCTGCTGTGTTACTATAGTCCCAGTGTAGGAGTGCTGACAATACTGATGCCATCTTTGATGCTCTATCTTGTTCATGTTCATCTCTCTTGGGGCTTCCAGGCCCCTTGGAGATTAATATACATACCTTAGAAATGCCTGCCAAGGTCAGGATAGGTAGAGGGGAGGACTGCTTTGGCTTCCCATGACTCTGTTAGAGATAACAGTCTTTTGCCTTCCTGGTACACAGGAGATGCCACAAGGTCTAATTAAGGGTTACCTGTCAGGCACATGTGAACACTTTGATCTCACTACACAGCCATTCGGTGTGCCCCCTCCCTCTATAAAATCTGTGGACTAAGGTCTGCCCTTTTTGGAGAATAATGAAGCAGCTGCCATGGATCAACCTCCACCCGATACTCCCGGGTAGGAAGTTACACTGAATAAAACTCGTGTAAACTGAATGGAGTTGCCTGCTTCGTTTTCCTGTCTCAAAGTGCCTACTCGGTTCAGGGGATACTTTACCATCTCTCCCCTACTTTCTGACACCTAGCCATTTAAATAACATAAAACACTGCAAGTAAGTTGCTGTGAAATAAAACATGTTGGTGTGGACACTGCAAACTGGGAATTTAAAAATGTCTTCCCTGGGGCACCTGGGTGGCTCGGTCGGTCGGGCGGCCGACTTCGGCTCGGGTCATGATCTCGCGGTCCGTGGGTTCGAGCCCCGCGTCAGGCTCTGTGCTGACAGCTCGGAGCCCAGAGCCTGTTTCGGATTCTGTGTCTCCCTCTCTCTGACCCTCCCCCGTTCATGCTCTGTCTCTCTCTGTCTCAAAAATAAATGAACGTTAAAAAAAATTTTTTTTAAAAATAAAAATGTCTTCCCTTAAATGTTACACTAAACACTTACTGTTCAGTGACCTAATTTTTTTTTAATGTTTATTTAAAATGTCCTGCAGTGACCACTAGGTAGATTTCTTATTATAAAACTAAAAAGTTTGGAACACCTGGGTAGCTTAGTAGGTTGAGCGTCCGACTTTGGCTTAGATAATGACCTCATGATTCATGGGTTCAAACCCCACATCAGGCTCTGTGCTAACAGCTCCGAGCTTGGAGCCTGCTACAGATTCTGTGTCTCCTTTTCTCTCTGCCCCTCCCTCACTCATGTTCTCTCTCTCTCTCTCTGTCTCTCAAAAATAAACATTAAAAAAAATTTTTTTAAATAAAACTAAAAAGCTATTCATGCATGTAAGCTGAAACATAAAAATCACCCATAATCCCAGGTAAGAGAAAACCTTTGTTCATACTATTTATTCATTTTGCCCATGCATATATAGGTTTTTATTTTGTCTATTAAAAGTGGGTTCTCACTGTACATATTGTTTTGTATTCTATTTTTTTAACTTCAAGATTCATTCTGAATATCATTATTGTAGAACACTCAGACACACAAGTATTTTCCCACTCAGGAATCCTTTAAATCCCACTTACAGATGTGGTCATTTCTCCTCTGTGATACTGATCTTGTCAATTTTTTTCCTTATTGTGCTTGTAAGAAGTTTAACTCATACAATTTACCCCTTTTTTTTCAAAAACCAGTTTTTTAATTTTGTCTTTTTTGTATTTTTTCTAATTTATTCCTATCTTATTCTTATTAATGTACTGAAATTTTATAATGACTTACTAAGGCATAACTCTTACTTTCATGTATTTTTCTGGGCATTAAATGAACCCTTTGAATGTAAAAATACACATCTTTCAGGTCTAGCGAGTTACCTTAGTGTTTTATTATGTGCTTCCCTTTTCCCTCTGTCCTCAACTTCTAGAAATATTCTTCAGATATCAGATTTCTTGAACTGGTCAATTTTTTCACCAAAAAAAATTCTGTTTTGAGGCACCTGGGTGGCCCAGTCCGTTAAGCATCCAACTCTTGATTTCAGTGGATTATAAAATTACATAATGTAAATTTCCCCTACTTTTCTGATATTTTGGTTATTCAGTGCCACTTGTCTATATTGTCTAGAAGGCTATTTCATACTGAAAGTAAAGTTCTAGTACTTTGTCACACTCAGATTCATGGCTGCTTACTCCATTTTTAAACATCTTTGAGGAAAAGGATCTTTATTTTATATTCCCGTCTCTTCAAAATTCCATTTCAGTGACTTGAGTTTATAAAACTATTAAGGCACTCATGCTTCAGATTCTGTACTTTACAAGTACGCAGTGTAGTTGAAAACAATAATTTCAGTTGCCTAAAGAACAGCTTTCAGGTGCTTGAAGGTTTATAGGAAACCTCTTATGATTATCAGCCCTGAGATAAAATGTTAAACCACTTTTATTCTAACTAAATTGAACCAAAATATAGACACTTACATGAGACATGATCTTGTAAATTTCTCTTTATCTTCAAACATGATTTTTATTTTTTTATTTAAGAAAAAAAAATTTTTTTAATGTTTTATTTTGAAAGAGCAAGCTAGTGAGCGCAAGTCGGGTAGGGGCAGAGAGAGAGGGAGAGAGACAATCCCAAGCAGGCTTCATTCTCAGCACAGAGCCCGACACAGGGCTCCATCCCATGACTGAGATCATGACCTGAGCTGCTGTTAAGAGACATTTAACAGACTAAGCCACCCAGACGCCCTTGAACAGGACTTAAAAAGCTACAAATGATCATGTTTATCTTTCAGAAAATATGAAATGTTACTTTAATCTGCACAGTCTCTTAGGATCTGGAGTCCTTGGAGAACTCTGCCAAAGTTAAAGTTTGGGCAACTCAAATGTAGAAAATCATGAAGGAAACTTTGTTATTTATAGAATGGTATATTTCCATCTTTCTGCACCAGTTATTCTTAAAATATGCTTGAGGATAAACAAAGGAGAATAACATTCATTGGTATTATTAAGTGAAAATATATAATGTGAAGTTAAGACTAAGATTTATTCAAAGCCAAATGCAGTAACTAAAGAATGCAAAATGAAATCTACTCTAACAAACTTCCTTACAAAATGATTACCAAAATAATTTGAAAATAATCCAGATAAAATATACTGGCAAGTGTGTAGGGGGGAAAAACAGTTCATCTGGTACAAACTATGATTCATAACATTTCCAGTATTGTTCTAGCCTTTTTCTCTTTGGAGACAGTCAAGAACTGGGATTTCTGCAGATATGCCAATATATGAAATATAGAGTTCATGTTATAATATAATGCCAGCACATGAGTGTTGAAAAATCTAGAGTTATAAAAAAGAATCTGAAGCAACATAACTTGCAGGTTCTAGGAGAGGCTAAGCTATGAGTCCCAACCTTCCACACACACACATATTGCAATGAAACAAACAATGTACGAGAGATCTGCAAGGTGTTTGGAACACTATTCTTTCATTATTTGCTCATCTTTTCTGGAAATTAAAGTAGATGGGGCAAGACATGAAACGACTTTCTTAGTTTTTTTTGTACAGAACTTTCATTTCTGCATAATTTTTTTTCCTGCTAATGGCAGTGTGCATCCACATTGGGGAATCTTTCCACATAACATAGACATGTAAGAACTACAGGTTTCCTTGAATCTTCACGTGGTCATGGCCTCTCTTTATTCCACATAAGAAAAATATAAAGAAAAAATTACTTTGTTATCAAGTCCTGCATTCCAAACTCCACTTTTCGGTTCTGAAACTTTTACTGATTACTTCCATAACTCAACAAATATCTACTAAGCGCCTTTTCTGTGTCGAGTACTCTTCTGTGCAGTGGTGACATCACAGGATACAAGACCAATAAGATCCTTGCTCTCACAGAAATTACAACTTAGGAAGGTAAGTTATTTTGGTGTTTTATTATTAAAAAATCTAATTAGAGGTAATTCAGAAGAAAGAAAAGCAGGAAAAAGAAATTCTATGCCAACACAATTATTATTAGTATTTTGCTCTCTTTGCTTCTAGTTATTTTCTCCCCCTCTGCCAGAGTTTTTGGCTGTTTTCCTTTGTTGGGGGCAGGAGTGTGACGGGGTATTAACGTACCACATCCTAGGTTTTTCTCCTTGTAAGTGTGTGCCCATGTAACCGCATAATCTTCATGATTATCATTTTTAAAAATTTTTATTTATTTAATTTTAAGGGGAGGGGAGAGGGGCCGAGGGGGGGAGAGAGAGAGAATATTAAGCACACTCCATGCTCAGCATGGAGCCCAAGGCAGCTTTTGATACCACGATCCTGGGATCATGATTTCAGTCGAAATCAAGAGTCAGTTGCTCAACCGAGCCACCCATGCACCCCAATCATCATTTTTATCGTTGATAATATTCAAGTGTTCACTGTTTCTTGAGACTGGTATTTGGATGGGATCCCAAACACCAGTTCACATATTCCATCCTTAGGGAAAACTAATCTCTACTGGGGTTTGTTGACAAATGCTACTTATATCCCAAATCCTTTTTTTTTTTTTTTTAACTTCGGACTTGCTGATCAGGAGTGGCTAGGCTTGTAATGGGTTTATACAGACAGGAGACACATGTTTATGCTGTTGTCCAATGGTGTGACATACTTTCCCATAGAAATAAAATGATTAATGATGCTTCAATTCCCAGGCCAGTCCAGATCACGAAGGGCTTTGTTGGTCTTGGATGTACTTAGGTATACTCTTAGCATGAAGCGTCTTCAAAAATTCAAATGGCTTTCGGACCCAGAATTGTAAAGTGAACAACTGCTGTTGCGTTGGTGCTAGAAGAAAATATGTGTGACATTACCAATGACTACCATGCAAGTGAATTTTTGGAATAGGGCTTATTTATAAACTTTTGACTGTTACAGCAATGCTATTTTTCCTTGTTAAAGGGAACAATTGTCAGTGGATAGTCAATTGTGTTCACCCATTTATTTTATCTAGATGAAAAGAGTCTGGTTGCCTTTACTTGGAAAGAAAGCAAAATCTCTGGCTTTAGAGATGATGTTTGACATTCTTCAGATGATAGAACCTATGATTCAGACCTCAATCCCCAAAGATACTGTGCATATGTGCAGAGAACAATCTGGGTTCTGAGGGTATACTAAAAGATGTGACCATGGGGCGCCTGGGTGGCGCAGTCGGTTAAGCGTCCGACTTCAGCCAGGTCACGATCTCGCGGTCCCTGGGTTCGAGCCCCGCTTCGGGCTCTGGGCTGATGGCTCAGAGCCTGGAGCCTGTTTCCGATTCTGTGTCTCCCTCTCTCTCTGCCCCTCCCCCGTTCATGCTCTGTCTCTCTCTGTCCCAAAAATAAATGAAAAACGTTGGAAAAAAAATTAAAAAAAAAAAAAGATATGACCATCAATTGGCTTCTAATTTCAAGGGAGAGAGTTACAAGCTAACAACTACAACAGGAGCCACAATGAAGTAAAGTGCCACAATAGTGGTAGAAGCTTTGAAGAAAGTGAAAAGACAACCCAAAAAATGGAAGAAAATTTTTGTAACTCATTTACCTGACATAGGATTTGTAAACAGAGTATATTAAAGACTGTTACAAGTCAATAATAAAAAGAAACAATTTGACAATGGACAAAAGATCCAAGTACGATACACAAATGGCCAATAAGCACACAAAAAGATAATCATCATCTTTAGCTACCAGGAAAATGCAAATCAACTGAGATACCGATGAGATACCACTTCATGCCAATAGAAGAGACCCATCATAAAAAATGTTGGCGAGGATGTGGAGAAACTGTAACCCTCATACGTTGCTGATGGGAATTTAAAATGGTACGGCTGCTTTGGAAACAGTCTAGAAATCCCTCAAAAGGCTAAACATAGGGAGACCATTCTGCTCCTAGAATGGCTTCTACCCAAAGAAATGAAAACATATATCCACACAAAAACAAGGACATGAATGCTCATAGCAGCCTTATCCATAATAGCCCCAAAATAGAAATAACCAAAATGCCCATCAACTGAAGAAGGATAAATAGAATGTAGTATACCCATACAAGGGAAGATTATAGAAACAGATGAGGTACTGATATGTGCTATAAGATGAATGGACCTTGAAAACATTAGGCAAAGTGAAATAAACCAATCACAAAAGATCACACACAATTCCATTTATGCAGAGCATCTAGAATAGGCAAACCTGTAGAGATAAGAAGCCAAAAATCCAGGGGCGATGGAGGGTTGTGGGTGATTGCTAAGGGGAACAGGGTTTCTTTCTGAGGTAATTAAAGTGTTTTGAAATTGATTCTAGTAATGATTGCACAACTCTGAATATGCTAAAAGCCATGGACTTATACACTTTAAATAGGTGAATTGTACGGTTTGTGGGTTACATCTCAATAAAGCAGTTTTATTTATTTTTTTGTTTTAGAGTGAGAAAGAGCATGCATGCACATGAGGCGGGGAGAGGGGCAGAGGGAGAGAGAATCTCAAGCAGACTCCACTCAGGATGGAGCCCAATGCAGGGCTTGATCCTATGACCTGGGTTCATGATCTGAGCTGAAATCAAGAGTCCAAAGCTCAACCGGCCGAGCCACCCAGGTGCCCCTCAATAAAGCTGTTTTAAAAAAAGGATTTGGGGTAGCTGGGAGTGGGAATGAAGACTGCCTGCAAATGGTCATGATGAATCGTTTAGGGGTGGTGAAAATGTTTTATTATAATGATGGTTTCACAACTTTAAATTTATTAATAATCATTGAGGCATACCCTTAAAATGAATAAAATTTATGGTATATAAAAAGTATTGATATATAACTTAAGTAAACTCTCAGAGGGCTTAGGATTCTGGCTCAACAGCAAGAAACAGTCTTGGTAAGAACTCAAATTTCTGGAATAGTATGCTTCCTGAAGCAGAAGTTCCGTAAGGCAGCATAATTTGTGGCCAGCCTCAACACCCAGAGGCGTTGCTGCTAACAATAGTATTTCACAAATTCCAGGTGACTAGTCCCATGCTGGTTTTCCACTGGTTAGGTGGCCAAGAAAAGGCAACTTGTAAAGATGAGCACTTGGTCATGGCCCCACGTGAACCTTCAGAGCACACAGCTATGTATAGTAGGCTTGCCAGCACGGCATGGCCATCCATGGTATCTTCTTACACTGCAGTGTAAGAAGATAACTTCTTGGGACACAAGTTATCTGAACCCACTGGATTGGATTGCTTCCTGGCAGATGAAATGTTCTAAAACCCCCAGAGAATGCCAAAGTTCAAATGGATGGGGACCGGGGGGGAGGATTCATCTATAAAACTCCAGGAGAAGTCAGGAGTTCAGAATTTTTCTGCACAAAGTAGAGTCATACCCAGCTGGTGCCTCTGCTCTCTCCCATGCCTGGCAGGCCAGAACATACCCATATGGCTAGCCATCAATGCAGGCAGAACTGTATCTATGATCCAGACGGGATGTCTGACTTGGAATGGCAAGGAAAGAGCTTTGTCTGATTACCTGTTTTCTCTGCCAGTCAGGCCCATCAGGATTCCACTAAGACCATGGAGCAGGTAAAAACACGTACCTAGTTTCTGGCCAAACGTGGAACCCTGATCGCTCACTATAGCTTAGCTACTTACTGTGATATTCACAACTCCAGAGGCATCCCAAAAAACCCTTCAAGTAGCATATGAATAAGATGTTGCCTTGGTCTTAGGCTGAGAGCTACCAACCACCAGGAACCAAGCTAATGTGGCCCACTACACAGTACCTTGTCCAAGATCAGTACCATACCTGGCAATTGAAAGCAAACAAACATTGATGGAGAAATTAAGTGAAAGGATGACATACTAGTACAGCCCATCTAATCTGTGTGGGTTGAAGTGCTCAGGCTGGGCTAGAGGCCCAGAGTCCTTAAGACAGTAGGATCTCCGGAGAAAAATCAGAAGAGCTGGAAATGTGGGTTTGGGGGTCATCTCAAAGGGTAGGTGGTAGTGACTGCATGAAGCGGGACTTGAGGTCTTTCTCAGGCACTTACCAGCTAAATATCTAAGTAGAAAATTTACTTTTCCTGGCCAAACCTCAAGTTCATCATCTGTAGAACTACCTGTCTTTAGGGTTGTCAAATATAAGAGAATTTCTTCTATACCCCTGAAGCCACAGGAATAAGTGAGATACTCTCCCCCACTCCCAGGATAGGTTCAGAATAAGACAGAAAGAGCAGGGGATGCCTGGGCGGCTCAGTTGAGTGTCTGACTCTTGATTTTGATCTTGGAGCCCAGTTGGGATTCTCTCTCTCCCTCTCTCTCTCTCTGCCCTTCCCACATTCTCTCTCTCTCTCTCAAAATAAAAAAAAAAAAAAAAGGAGAGAGAAAGAGCAGAAAGACGTAATGATAACAAAAAGATAGCAAACATGTAAGGACTGATTTTATATTTGCTGATAATCAAGAACAAAGCAGGATAAAAATATAGGTTACCAAGATAGGGAAGGCAATTTCTGTTTAAATATAAAATGTGACATTTACATGACAGATTCTCAAGAAAGAAGTGGTCTGAAAAAACAGCAGCATTGGATGATTGTTTTATAAATGTAGTGTTCCAATTTTGAATATGCCTATTTAAGAAATTTCATTTAAGTTTCTTTAAATTGAGGTTTAGGTTACTAACTTGCCAATAACCCACTAATTCTAAGAATTGTCACATTTTACATTATCTATTATATGACTCCCAGTAAGAGGAGTTTAATAGGAGTTTAGAGTTTAGTGCAAAGTGAAAACAGTGATTTCTCAGGACACAGAGGAATATACTATTTGATAGGCAGATCAGGGGTAAACATGACTCTGAATTTGGATCCACCAACACCTGAGTTTTAATTTTGGCTTCACCATTTACTAGCTCTCCGAACTTCAAGTCACAACATACCCAAGCTTCAATTTTACCATCTTGGAAGTAGTCATAATACTACATATCTTTTAGGTTTGGGTTAAGAATTAAATGAGGCATCATCAAGATGTTTATAAACTTTATCCTACAAAACAGCACAGCATTTGGTCATGAAAAAGAATCAGTTGTTAAACATTTATTACTTTTCTGAACCCAATATGTCAGGTGAGTATATACACTATAACGAAAGAAACATTGGGACTCATACCTGTAATTTAGGTAATATTTGGTTTCTAGCAAAATTTGGAATCTTCTAGACTCGGAAGTTCAACCTTGGCTGCACACTGGAATCACCAAGAAGTCTTTAAATATTGATATCCAAGCCCCCATCAGAGATTCTGCTTTACTTGGTCTGCAGTATGGTTAGAGATTTCTAGATGTACAGCCAGGCTTGAGACCCACTGCTCTAGAGAAAATTGTCAAAAATACAAGCTGGGGAACCACACCATTGAATTCTAATGTAAATTTAGCTAATCTAGCCTGGGTGTAGCCTAAAGTACCTTGGATGAGCATGAATATACTGAAAACAAAGGCTCAGCTTTCTGTTCCAAGACCAGTTCATTAACAGGAATCACTGGACTCAAAACAAAACACCTTCTTGCTGGCCTCCTCACCAGGTGCCCTCAGAAAAGTTGCTTATGGCCAGGCTGTGTTGTGCTTGTGATTGGTTTTCCAGAGAAACAGAACCAATAGAATGTAGGGTGTATACGTGTATGCATATATTAATTATGAGAAAATGGCTGGTGCCATTCTGGAGGCTAACACTTCCAACATCTGCAATTGGCAAGCTGGAGACCCAGGAGAGCCGATGGTGTGGTTCAAGCAGGTTTGAGATTCAAGAGTCACTATTTTAGTTAGAGCCTGAAGGCAGAGAAACCAATGGATATTCCAGCCAGAAGGCAATCAGGCAGGAAGAGTTTCCCCCTACTCACAGGAGGGTCAGCCTTTTTATTCTATTCCTTCAACTGATTGGATGCTGCCCATCCACATTTGAGAAGAGAATCTCCTTTATTCAGTCTACTGATTCACATGTTAATCATATCCACTGAAATCTTGCCATTTGCAGCAATGTGGATGGAACTGGAGTGTATTTTGCTAGCTGAAATAAGTCAGAGAAAGAGAAATATCACTCGTATGTGGAATTTAAGAAACAAAACAGATGAACATAGGGGAAGGGAAAGACAAATAAAATAAGGTAAAAACAGAGAGGCAAACCATAAGAGACTCTTAAATACAGAGCACAAACTGAGGATTGCTGGGGGATGGGCTAAATGGGTGATGGGCATTAAAGAGGGCACTCGTTGGGATAAGCACTGGCTATTGTATGTAAGTGATGAATCACTAAATTCTACTCCTGAAACAAATACTATGCTATATGTTAACTAACTTGAATTAAAAAAAATAATAATAAAAATAAATGACATTTAGTACCCAATTTTACAAAATGCTAATAATCTTATCTAGATATACCCTCAGAGGCGCGCCTGGGTGGCTCAGTCGGTTGAGCGTCAGACTTCTGCTCAGGTCATGATCTCTTGATCTGTGAGTTCGAGCCCCGTGCCGGACTCTGCGCTGACAGCTCAGAGCCTGGAACCTGCTTCAGATTCTGTGTCTACCTCTCTCTTTGCCCCTCCCCCGCTCATGCTGTGTGTCTCTCTGTCAAAAATAAATAAACATTAAAAAAAAATTTAGATATACCCTCAGAAACACACTAGAATAATGTTTGACCAAATGTCTGGGCACCCTGTGGCCAACTCAAGTTGACACATAAAATAAACCGTCACAGTGGTATTTGATCTCAAGCCCTATCTGCTGCTCCTGCAGGAAACACAAAAAGGCACCCAGGAGCAGGAGTAAGGAGACTGGAGACAGCTGTCTGGTTCTCTGTAGCCTAGTTTCCTAGTTTCCTTTCCTGGTAACTGAGGGGAAACAATGAGAAATTTACAGACTGCTATGTAACTGACTTCCATATCTATAGGTTTCTAAAGCACTTAGTCATGGTGGCTTCGAGAACTGCTACAATCAATTCTGTTTCCCTCACCAGCACATGGGTCATCGAAAGGAGAAAGCATCAAGTCATAGGGAGAAGGTGAATGAATGTTTCCCTCTGGCCTAGAGAAGTCTCATTCATGTTTTTACTTTAATATTACTGAGATACCACAGTCTTAAATATTTTAGTTTACTAAAAGCATTAGGGCTACTAAATAATCTTCACCACTACTCCACTCCATTCCTAGATAATTCTTTTTTATAAAATACTTTGCTTGGGTTCTTAAAGCTTTGCATTAGTTTTTTTCCTCCCTACACACTCCACTTGTGTCATTGGAACTTAACCTCTGTGACTCTACATGCTAAGCTCTGATTGTTAAATAGACGCTTCTCTCTGCACTCTGGACTTTTCTCAAACTCCTGCCATCTGGAAATGCAACCCAGCCTTTTAGAAGCTCAAAAAGCCCGTGTTGTATAATAATACCCAAACCTGGAAGAAAAGCAGTCACCCTAAATATCCCTAAGTTCATGCATTTCTCCTGTAGGAGGCGCTCTCCAACCCCCCCCCCCCCCCCCCGTGCAAACGCCTGTCTCTGTTATCTTTGTGTATCATCAATGCTTCCCAGACCAGAGACCTCAGCCTCACCCGGGAACTTGTTAGAAACATAAATTCCCAGGCACCGCCCCAGATCTAGTCAATTGCAAACCCTGGGAGCGGAGCTTAGCAATCTGTTGTAACAAGCCTTCCAGGTGAGGCCGATGCTTATCTTTGTGAAGTTTTGTGCTAATGAGAGCGTACTCTGCTGCCTCAGAGCTATACTGACACACCTCTACAAACGAATGTTCCTTTCTCTTCCAACTCATTAGGTGGGAAAAACAGTTTCATAACCCCGTCTGTGGGCCGATGCTCTCAGTGTTGCACACAAAGGAGCAAAACATCAACCGATTCCTACCTGGATTTCTGAACAGCAGAGGCATGAAAAGGGAAGGGATGAAGAGGCACGAAGCAGGAGAAGGAGAAAGCCAAAGTTGTGAGGTGAACTAGCACCTCTTTTATTCTTTTTTTAAAAATTGTTTTTAATGTCTTATTATTTTATCTTTAAGAAAGAGAGAGAGAGAGAGCATAAGTGGAGAGGGGCAGAGAGAGGGAGACAGAATCAGAAGTAGGCTCCAGGCTCTGAGCTGTCAACACGGAGCCCGACACAGGGCTCGAACTCACTAACCTTGAGATCATGACCTGAGCCAAAGTTGGACACCCGGCTGAGCCACCCAGGCACTCACACCTCTTTTATTATTTTTGTTTTTTTTTAATGTGTTTAATGTGTTATTATTTTATCTTAGGGAGAGAGAGAGCGAGCGAGCAGGGGAAGGGACAGAGAGAGAGAGGGAGACACAGAATCCCAAGCAGGCTCCAGGCTCTGAGCTGTCAGCACAGAGCCCAACAAGGGGCTTGAACTCGTGAGCAGAGAGATCAGGACCTGAGCCAAAGTCAGACGCTCTACCAACTGAGCCACCCAGGTGCCTCAAACCTCTTTTATTCTAATAGAGAGACATTAACATGGCTTTTCGTAGGTTCCATTCTGAATATTTATTTTTAAGTGATTTTCACATTAGTCTACCAGAGTAGAAGCCACTGAAGCAGAGCTTTTCAAACCTGAGAGTGTATCAGAACTCCCTGGAAGGTTGGGGGAGGGGGAGTTTGCTAGCTCGAGCTTCTTCACCCTGAGATCCTGATTCGGTAGGTCTAGGATGAGGCCCATGACTGCACTTCCCAGGTAATGCCTTGTTACTAGTCTTTCGACCACACTTTAACGCTGCACTAGAGGACAGAATCCATGCCTCAAGCATTTAATAAGTGCCCAGTGTGTTCCAAACCCTACATTAGCTACCTAGAAAAGAAACAACACAATTGATTTTCAATAGGTTCCTAGTCTTATAGGAGCAAAAAGATACACAGTTTTTTGGTCAGCTTTAGATTTATTAAAGAGAAAGTTCCCATGACATGGGGATAATAACAGTACTCACTTCGCAGCACCATTGAGAAGATTTCTAAAAGATCATACGTGGGAAAGCACAGACTGTCAAGAACTTTTCAGCAACGGCTGGCACACAGCAGATGCCCAGAGCTTGGTTCTTGGAGGTGGTCGTATAGGAAAAGGGGAAGCGGGAGGCCAGTCAGTTGTGGGCTTCTGAAGAGTCAGTCAAGCAAAGGGGAGCAGGAGTCACTCACCAGAGGCTGTGGGTGTGCTCACTGATGGCCACAGCAGGCAGTTGATGAGAAAACGAAAGCCCCGGTGCAGATAGGGGTATAAATGTTTCTCCAAACCAAGTGGCAGGGAGCACATCTTGAAAATCCAGCAACAAAATTCAGCTAGACGGAAGGAAACAGAAACAGTTGAAGGAAAGCAAAATATGTATTCTGGGAAACTCTCAGAAACACGGCTCACTGCATCCTACCCTTCCGCACCAACCGCAACATGGAATGGGATTGGATTGCCTGCGTTTAAAAGCCATGCACTAGATGACCCGAATAAATCAATGATCAGGAGGAAGTTGGTGGAAGTTATGTTGAATCACCCAAAGTAATTCTGTTTCCTCTTTCAAAGCCTTTGTTTCTATAGAGGCAGAGGTTCACAGAAACTTGATTGCACGTTGGAATCTCCTAGAGAGCTTGAAAAAATACTGATGTTTGGATCTCACCTGCAGAAACTCTCATTTAAATGGTCAGGGTTTCGCCAGGGAATAGAGAATTCTCTAACGATTCCAATGTCCAGCCAAGACATATTTTGTCAGTCCAAAGGATGCCTAAGCAGATTGCATGGGAGGTACAAATTTGCATGGTCCTGGAGGTTCATTCCCTCTATCCTTTCAGTAGATTAGCAAAGAGCTGGCCCACCAGGTCTGAGTTCACTCAGAGGAAAATAGGCTAATACAGACAGCTGATCTCAGAAGGCTTCATTTTTCTATTCTATATTTTAATTTATATCTTTCTTTTTTTATTTCCTAAAAGTAAAAGAAATGTCATGGGAATGACTACATTTTCAAACAGAAGTAGGGAAAGTAACTTCCCACTGAATAAATTTAAGGGGAGAGTGGAAGTAAAGAAAGAGTAATTTCAGCAAAACGGCATATAAGGAGGTCCCAGCCCCCACCACCAGCCCTCCAAAGAGCTCCCACAAAATAATTTAACATGAATCACTACATTGTACACCTGAAACTAATATTATACTCTATGTTAACTGTACTAGAATTTTAAAGGTTAACCAAAAAAAATAATAATTTAACAACTATCCATGGATGAAAAGAGCACTGGGAATGCTCCAGATTATAATTAAGAAGCTATGGCAACCCAGAGGAACACAAAAACCAAGAATGGCCACACAGAGAAGGTAGGAGCCATTTTACCTGCCCCCTTGCCCCCCAGCAGGCCAGCACAACTTAGTGCCAAGAGGAATCCCCTACACCATGTGTTCCTCTAAGGGGGATAAGGAGAGCAAAAGGATCCCAGAAGCTTTTAACACTAAGGACTCCAGCAGCCCACAGTCCTTCCTTGGATCCCCACAGCCTTCACTGCCAAGGACCTAAACCATCTTGGCCAATGGAGACCTCAGCTGCTGGAGCCGCTGGGAGCCCAAGCCAGTGTACCCCCTCCCCCTGAATCAACCCCACTGTGGCCCACCTCCCTTTCACAGCCCTGTTACCACTGCATTCATACTCACCCACTCCATATCTAGAGATGCTACATACCCACCAGAGCCAGGGACACCATGGACTTGTTGGAACTCAGAACGTGTCCATAGAATGAGCATCACCACATGTCCCTGGATATTGCACCAGACCTAGCACTGCCACCCCCCCTCCAGCTGACACCCCTTTGTCCACCTACAATTGAAAGTCTCTCCCTGCTGATGCTAATCCTGAAAGTCTGGAAGAGGTGATTACTTCTTCAAGTGTACAGATAGAAACACAAGGCTACAAGGAACACAAAAATTCAGGCAAACGTGACACCACCAAAAGAACACAACGAATTTCCAGTCACTGGCCCCAAAGAAATGGATACCTATGAATTACCCGACAAAGAAGTCTAAAATAATTGTTTTTTTAAATATTAAGTTTATTGTCAAATTGATTTCCATACAACACCCAGTGCTCATCCCAACAGGTGTCCTCCTCAATGCCCCTTGTTTTAAAGAAGCTCAGTGGGCTCAGCTGAGCTCAGATAGACAACTCAACAAAATCAGGAAAGCAATACATGAACGAAACAAGAAGTTTAACAAAGAGATGGAAATCATTGGAGAAGAAGTTGTGGAGCTGGAGAATATAATGAATGGAATACAAAAAATGCAGTCGAGAGTTTAGACAACAGACCCGATCAAACAGAAAAGAGAATCAGCAAACTCAATAAATCCTTTGAAATTATCCATTTGAAGGAGACAGAGGAAAAAAGAATGAAACAGAATGAAGGAATCCTGCAAGGTTTATAGGACACCATCAAGTGAATTGTTGGGAGTCTCAGAAGAAGAAAAAGAGGAGAAAGGGATCGGAGAGATTGGCTAAACAAACAATGACTGAAAACTTCCTGAAACTGGGGAAGGAGACATCCACATCCATGCAGCCCAAAGAATCCTAAATAGGCTGACTACAAAGAGGTCCATATGGAGACATATTCTAATTAAACTGTCAAAAGGCAAAGGCAGAGAGGGAATTTTGAAAATAGTGAGAGAAGAGTGACTCACCACACAGAAGGGATTCCCCAGTGAGGCTACCAGTGGATTTCTCCACAGAAACCTTGCAGGCCAGGAGAGACCAGGATGATATATTCAAAGAACTAAATGGAAGAAAAACTGCCAACCCAGAATACTACATCTGACAAAAGAATTCTTTAGAGATGAAGGAGAGATAAATCTTTTTCAGACAAAAATTGATACAGTTCAACGCCATCAGACCTGTGTTACAGTAAATGCATAAGAGAGTCCTTCAAATTGAAATGAAAACATGCTAAATAATATGAAAGCATAAATCTCAAAATAGACATTAAAACTGGCTATAGAGACAAAGAAGTTTATTGTATGACAAAAGGGTTAATTCGACAAGAAGATATGACAATTATGAATATATTCATCCCCCAACATCAGAGCACCTAGATTTATAAAGCAAACATTGACAGATCTGAAGGGAGAAATTTATAGCAATGCGATAATAGCGGGAGTCAATACCTCACTTTCAATAATGGATAGAACATCCAGACAGAAAATCAATAAAGATACGCCTGACTTGAAAAACACTAGATAAAAAGGACCTTAAAAAAGCTAAACTCAGATACAGAGTAGAATGGTGGTTACCAGGGGTTGGAGGGTGAGGGAAGTTGGGAAATGGGGAGTTGTTGGGCCTAGGGTACAAACTTCCACTTATAAAATGCATATTTTCTGGGGATTTCATGTACAGTATAGTGACTACAGTTACTAATACAGTTGACCCTTGAATGCTGACCCCTCCAGCAGTCAAAAATCCATGTATAATTTTTGACTTTCCCAAAACTTAACTGCCAATAGTCTACTGTTGACCAGCAGTAACCCTACCAATGACATAAACAGCCAATTAAAACATATTTTGTACTTTATATATGTTGTATACTATATTCTTATAATAAAGTAAGCTAGCAAAAAAACAAAAAAAAGCAAGCTAGAGAAAAGGAAATGTTATTAAGAAAATCATAGGAAGAGAAAAGACATTTACAGTACTGTACCGTCTTTATCAGAAAAAAATCCATGCAATTCAAAGCCTGTGTTGTTCAAGAGTCCGCTGTACTGCATTGAATACTTGCAATCTGTGAAGAGAGTAGATCTTAAGTACTCTTGTCACACACGCAAGAAAAAAAGGAAGAAAGAGAAAAGAAAATTGTAACTATGTGAGGTGCTGGATATGTTCACTAGCTGAACATATGTGGTAATCATTTCACAATATACA
Organism: Acinonyx jubatus; assembly: GCF_027475565.1. NCBI lineage: Eukaryota > Metazoa > Chordata > Mammalia > Carnivora > Felidae > Acinonyx > Acinonyx jubatus. Next base: position 66,751,080 of record NC_069391.1, read on the forward strand.
CGTATATCAAAACACCAAGTTGTACACTCTAAAGAAAAACTAAATCAGAGACTACAGTTTGAATATATCCCTAGACCAAACATTAATAGTCACATAAACAAAATATGAAATTGTTCTGGTTTCTCTGAAATGCTGACCCAAGGAAGCTGAAACAAAAAAAGAGAGAAAGGCAGGAAAGTGTTTTCTAACCACACTCCCTGAATCAAGTCAAGCTTGTTCAACATACTGGTTATATTACTTTCACCTATCAGATGGCAAAAGCTTAGAATATCTGATAACACCGAATATTGGTGAGAATGTAGGAAAATGGAACCCTCATACTCTGTCAGGAGAGTCATTCAGTCACACCATTCTGGAGAGTAATCCAAGAGTACTTAGTCAATTGGGTATGTGTACTATATCCTCTGTGATAGAACAACCCCATATTGCATACACCCAGAGAATCATACACACAGGTCACAAAGTGCTCATGTACAAGGATGTTCGTTGCAACATTGTTTGGGAAAACCAGCAACTGTAGGGAATGGATAAATAAGAGTTTAGCTTCCAGGCTTTGTATAGAAGCCACTTAGGAAATATATAGTGCAAGGGATGTTGCATCAGGCAACTTACAGTATCCATCATTTAAGTCTGGTTTAAATCGAAATTCTTAAGATCACACTAGAATACCAAAAAACCTCATGGAACACCTGACTTCTGGAGTCCATGTCAGATCCAACCAGAAACTGGCAAGTTTCCATGTATTTCTCCAAACACAGTTTAGTAGCTCCAAGTAGAAGATCTGTGATATGCCACAATTGTCCACCCCCCACTGCCCCCACCCATGATCAAAGGCATCTCCTCCAAAGATGTAATCTTTTATGCTTTGCCATAAAATCCCTTCCCAAGTCAATTCTTTCAACAACCCAAACTGGAAATTAGAGACAAAATTCCTTTACTAAAATATGAGTTGTGACCGCAATATTGTTCGCAGTAATGAAAAAATTGAAAACAATCTGTGAGTATAATTCACCAATGGAGTCTTTCTCATCTCTCAAAGATGTTTAAGACCCTTTGTTCCCTTGCAAATTTAAACGTTGGCAATAGTAGTGGTCTCAATCCCTAGGTTTTATTTGAAGTGTGTTTCTTTCTCACCATAACTATTTTCAAACTTAATATCCATTTCCCCTGAGGGCTCCAATACTGAATATAGTGGCGTAGTGTCCAGTTTTTCCAAAAAGTACTCGTTTCCAGCCTTATGTCATGGTATCTATTTCTTCTGCGTATTATTATGAAGCTATAAAATAAAAAAATCCCTAAAGTAAGATTTTTCCTCATATTTAGGATGATTACATGATTTATCATTTAAACCAGGATATATCTGAGAATGGAAAAGCCTACAGGCCCAATCAGCCTTACCCATGTAAGGCAAAAAGTAGTCTGATTGGAACAAATGTACCTTCCCTGAGGTGATGCAGAGACTTTCAGTCCCTTCTTCCTTTGTTCTTTGGTGCATGCTCATCGCAAAGCTGGGAAAATGAGCCCCTGAAAAGGCAGAAGGGAAGAAGAACCAGGAAGTGAAGTGTCTAAGGGTTTGGGACTCCACTGTGGGAGTGGGGGTGAGGTGGGGGGGGGGGGAGGGTCGTACATATTTCCAATAGATTGTAAACCTACTGTTAACTAAACAGCACAGCTTTTATTTGGTATTTCTGAAAATGAATCATCTTTACTTCTCAGAGGAAGGGGCTCTAATAATAATTTGTGTGGAACCATAGGTGAAAATTAGGGCTGTTTGAGATGAACTGATATAATGGTCAGTGATTAACCAACTGAGAACCAACCAGAAATCATCTAGTGGGAGAACCAACTCTTGAGCCTATTGAGGGGCTACTGAATCCAGAGTTAGATTCTCCACTGTTTCCTACTTGGTTCTGAAATCATAATGGACTTAGGGACAACTGATTTACTCTGAGGACCACTGCCCAGCACCCACCAAGAGACAGAATGAAGTGGCCATTTTGTGACTTTATTTATTTATTTATTTAGCTTTGTGATTTTTAAAAAAAAATTTTCTTTTTTAATGTTTATTTTTGAGACAGAGAGAGACAGAGCATGAATGGGGGAGGGTCAGAGACAGGGAGACACAGAATCTGAAACAGGCTCCAGGCTCCAGGCTCTGAGCTGTCAGCACAGAGCCCAACGCAGGGCTCGAACTCACGGACCGTGAGATCATGACCTGAGCCAAAGTCGGCTGCTTAATCCACTGAGCCACCCAGGGGCCCCATTTGCTTTGTGATGTTAAAGTGGCAAATGTTGGTCTTCCATCAGTGAAGAGTTTTTTCTAGACAACGCAAGTCTCCAAATTTCAGAAATAAAAATCAGAATATACCAATAACCAGTATACCCATACTAGTTTTTAAAAAAGCAGTGAGAGAAAAAGAGAGAGAGAGAGAGAGAGAGAACAAAAACACGAAGAAACTCCACCTTCTCCGCCCTGACATAAAAGTACCCGGTACTGATTTTTTAAAATTAAATAAAAGGTTCAGCTTTATTTAAATATTTTTACTTAAAAACTTCATATGTATTAACTATTATATTTTGCCCTTTAATTTTCTTAAATGAGGAATATTCCACATTGAGTTAAATACACAAATCTGAAACTCACAATGTGAGGTGATTGTGTTACCAGTAGGAGAGCCTGTGTTGTGTGAATGGAGGTTTCAGTTCTTGGATTTGCCAGGAAAGACTTAAGTGAGGATCCGAGCTCACATAAAGACAGCCAGAAGGAAGGTAGTAAGAACAAAGCAGTTTATTAAAGACAGTATCCTCTGGTCAAGGCCAGAGGTGGCGACTGCTCTGAGGCTACAGGGGTCCTTTCTTTTTATGTGAGGTGGGGTGGACGTCTAGGGTCCTGGACTGGGTGGTCTCTGAGGGAGGCTGCTTCCAATCCTTTGGGGAACTCCTCCCACAGGTTGTGAGGAGGAGTTTTTGACCCTACCCTGTTTATGCTGGAACCATCATGGCAGCCTTCCCCCGCCATGAAGGGCACGGCTAAAACCACAATGCAAATGCAATATGAGTCCAGGGCTTACCCTGGGGCAGAGCTGGAAGAGGAGAGCACATGTCCTACACCTGTGGCTCTTAGTCTGTTAGCCCCAGGGTCTTAAAAACCAGAAGGCCAGGATGATGAGGGACCTTGGAAGTCACAAAGTCAGGATGTTGTGCCCCCAGACTTCTAAATGTGTGATGTTGTGCCTCTGGGTTTCTAACACGTAACCTATTTATCACTGTCCTTGCCTGCGGGTCATGTCTGTCTACTCCCTCATCCAACCGATGGATATACACATATGCCCTCTTGTGCAACCCACACTGTATCAAGACTCGGGATATTTCCATCGCTTCGGGGGGTTTTCCTGTGTCCCTCTCGGTCAATTCCTGCTCAGCCCCAGAGTTGAAAGATATTGATTTTCATCACAATAGATAACATTCGCTGCCTCTAGAACTTCATAGCAAAGAAATCATATAGTGTGTACTTTTGCGTTTGTCTTCTTTGAAAGGGATCCATGTTGCTGCATGTAGCAGTTTAATCCTTTCTTATTGCTCACTAGTATTTCACTGTGTGTCTATACCACTAGCTCTTCATCCTCTCTCCTGTTAGTAGACGTCTGGGTTGTTTCCAGTTTTGCGAAGAAGGCTACTACACAAACGTTACAGCATATGTTTGTTTGTGGACATATATTTTCATTTCTCTTAAATGGCTAAGAATGGGATTGGTGTGTTTATGAAAATATGATCTAGGAGTGGTTTTGGCGCATTTCTGGAAATCCAGTATCTTCCTCTTTACCTTTTTAATTGGAGTACCTAGGTTTTACATTCAATGTAAATAAGTACAATGTAATTATTGTGGGTGGTTTTTGATTTTTATTTGTTTTCTGTTTGGCCCGTGTTTTCTTTTTGCCTTTGTTTTTCTCCTACCTTCCTTTGGGTTAATCAAGTTTGGTTTTGTTGTTATTTGGTATTCCATTTTATCACCTCCATTTCCTTCATGTAATTCTTTGAGTTATTTCTTCTTTTGTATGTTTGTTTATTTTTGAGAGAGACAGAGCGTGAGCTCCTGCACAAGCAGGAGAGGGGCGGGGGGAACAGAGGATCAGAAGCAGGCTCCGTGCTAACAGCAGAGAGCCCAATGCGAGGCTGGAACTCATGATGAGATCATGACCCCAGCCCATCAGGGGCTTAACCAATTTAAGATTGTCTTATCTTGTTATTATGTATTATAGTAAGGTGTTATAAATCCCACAATATAATGATACATTGTTATTATTTTTGCTTTAAAAATAAATAACATTTTCTAGAAATTAACGAATGTGTGATACAGATAAATAATTTTTTGTTTGTATACACATTTATTCTTTTTTAAAAAATTTATTTGCATTACACATTTACTCTTTTTTTTTTTAAATGTTTATTCATTTTTGAGAGAAAGAGAGTGCGAGCAGGAGAGGAGCAGAGAGAGGAGACACAGAATCTGAAGCAGGCTCCAGGCTCTGAGTTGTCAGCGCAGAGCCTGATGCTGGGCTCAAACTCACAAAATATGAGATCATAACCTGAGTCAAAATTGGAGGCTTAACCGACTGAGCCACCCAGGCACCCCACACATTTACTCTTTCTGATACTGTTCGTTCCTTCCTACAAATTTGAGCTTCCCTCTAGTATCATTTCCCTTCACAGTTAAAGAACTTCTAGTATTTCTTTTGTTGTTGTTGTTGTTTTTTTTAAAGTATTTTTTAAAGGGGCGCCTGGGTGGCTCAGTTGGTTAAGTGTCTGACTTTGTCTCCGGTCATCATCTCCTGGTTCGTGGGTTCGAGCCGGGCTTTGGGCTCTGTGCTGACAGCTCAGCCAGAGCCTGGAGCCTGCTTTGGATTCTGTTTGTTTATTTTTGACAGAGAGAAAGAGTGCACAAGTGGAGAAGGGGCAGAGAGAGAGAGAGAGGGAGAGAGAGAATCCCAGGCAGGCTCCAGCACTGAAGGCACAGAGACCTACGTGGGGCTCACAAACAGTGAGACCATGACTCGAGCCAAAGTCTGACACTTAACACACTGAGCCACCGAGGTGCCTGAAACTTCTAGTATTTCTTATAGTACTGGCTGAAGATAAATTCTTTAGTTTTTGCTTGTAAAGGTATTTATTTTACTGTTATTTTTGAAGGATATTTTTACTGAGATGGAATTCTAGGTTCACAGATTGGTTTTTTCTTTTAGCATTTTAAGGATGTTGTTTCATTGTCTTCTGGCTTCCATTCCTTCTGATTAGTCAGCAAAAACCCCCTTATTGAAGATTCTGGATCTGTGAACTGCTCCCCAACCCCCACCAATCTGGGAAAAGCCTTGGGCATCACCTGTGCAAGTATTTATTCTGCCCCATTTTTTTTGGATTTTTTTTTTTTATTTTTCTCTTGGATTTCAATTACATGTGCATCAGATGATTAGATTATAACCCCCGGTCTCAGAGGATTTGTTCAGTTTTTACACTTGTTTTCTTATTACATTTTGGTTTGGATAATTTGTAACATATTCCCTGATCTTTCCTCTACTCTGTCAAGTCTGCTATGAAGCCCAACTAGTAAAATCTTTATTTCTAACATTGTCTTTTCCAGTCCTAGCATTTCCATTTGCATCTTTTCTATACTTTCCATTTCTGAGATGAAAGTCCCTGCCTGCATGTTTTCCATCTTTATATGTCACTGTTATTTTAAATGCCTTGTCTGCTGATTCTAACACTGTGTCCATCTGTGCATCCGCTTTTATTAGCTGTCACTTTTATTTCCTTCTTTTTGTATTCATAAAAAATCTTTTATTTTTAGGGACACCTGGAAGGCTCAGTTGGTTATGTGTCCAACTCTTGATTTTGGCTCAGGTCATGATCTCACGGTTCGTAGGGTCGAGCCCCACGTCAGGCTCTGTGCTAACAAACGGCTCAGAGCCTGGAGCCTGCTTCAGATTCTGTGTCTCCCTCTCTCTCTCTCCCCCTCCCCTGCTTGCACTCTGTCTCTCTCTCAAAAATAAGTAAACATTAAAAAATTTTTTTAAAGTGTTTTATTTCTTAAATTTTTTAAATTAAGTTTTTATTTCAGTTCCAGTATAATTAACATACAGTGTTATATTAATTTCAGGTGACAATATAGTGATTCCACAATTCCATACATCACTGTGCTCATCATGACAAGTGCACTCTTTAATCCCCATCAATCTATTTAACCCATCCCTTACCCATCTCCCCTCTAGTAACCATCAGTTTGTTATTACTCTCTCTCTTTTTTTAATGTTTATGTATTTTTGAGAAGAGAGAGCAGGGGGAGGGGCAGAGAAAGAGAGAGAGATTGGGCAGAGGATCTGAAGAGGGCTCTGTGCTGACAGCAGAGAGCCTGACGACAGGTTCAAACTCACTAACTGCAAGATCGTGACCTGAGCTGAAGTCGGAATTAACCCCACTGAGTCACCCAGGTACCCACGGTTTGTTTTCTGTAGTTAAGAGTCTATTTCCTGGTTTCTCTCCCTCTCTTTTTTCTTTGCTTGTTTGTTTATTAAATTCCTCATATGAGTGAAATCATATGGTATTTGCCTTTCTCTGACTGACTTATTTTGCTTAGCATTATACTTTCTAGCTCCATCCATGTTGTAAATGGCAAGATTTCATTCTTTTTTATGGTTGAGTAATATTTCTATATATATATATGTATATATATATACATATATATATGACATCTTTATCCACTTGTGTATTCATTGACACTTGGGCTGCTTCTATAATTTGGCTATTGTAAATAATGCTGCTATAAATATGTCTTGCTTTTTTAGGTCTTATAACTATAGCAGCCCTAACAAACTAATATATAGACTATCCACTTCTCAATCGACTTGGAATGCTGGAGGGGCAAAGCATGTTATTTATTAAGTGCCCTAAAATTCCCCGATTATCTGTCAAGTAGAAGCATTCAATTAATACTTATAGAATGACAATTTTAACAACTTCTTAATAAAAGCAAGTTGCTTTTCTGATGTTTGTTCTGAATTTGTTTGCTCAATAGTATAATATCCTTAGAGAAGTTTAGATTGGCATTAACATTATCTGTAGTTACTTCAGTGGTTGATAGTGATAGCTTTGGGACAGTGGTTTATGTCACATTGATAAGGGTGAACACAGGTCACAAAGCATTGCAATCTTGATTATTACTTATCTGGAAATTCTTTATGGCTTGTTGAATGTCTGCATTTTATACAAAGCAATAGGCCTGAATCAGGGTTGATTACACCTTACAAATACACAACATATTTACAGAATGTCTTCAACTGCAGGCAGGATAGTCAATGAAGGGAGTAAAGATTAGGGGTTAAGAGCACAGGCTCTGGAGTCTGAAACTCTTAGTTCAAACTCCAACTCTGCCATTAACGAGGTCTGTAGATATTTCTACATCTAAAAAGTGCAGGTAGGGTTGCCTGGGTTGCTCAGTCGGTTAAGCGTCCAACTCTTGATTTTGTGTGCACATTCCTTCTCTCTCTCTCTCCTCAAAATAAATAAACATTTAAAAAGTGCAGGTGACAACAACAGTACCTATCCTGTGTGGCACTTTTGAGACTTAAATGGGTTAAAGCAAGCATGTGACTAGTGTTATGTGTGTGTTAAACCAGAAGAAAACAAAAGCTGGCAAGGAAATTAACAATGCCGGAAGGAGTTGTATTTCTCCTCCCTCATATAAATCTACTAAAAGGAGATGCTTGCATTACAGACAGAAATATGGCACTTTCCTTAAATCAGTGCACAACTTCCTCTTCTGGGTCTGGGGGGGACAGCCCATGATACCAGGGGGAACCACTGGGAGACAGGAAGAAGAAGTGGAATCAGTGGCTGTGTTGAGATTTATTAGGATGTTACATAGCATAAGAGATGTCAGCTAGTGCACTGCCCTCTTTACCCACCCCTTGATTACTTATGTGACAAATGTCTTAAGTTACTTTCTTTTTTTAATTTTTTTAAAACATTTATTTACTTTTTGAGAGACAGAGAGAGACAGAGCATGAGCAGGGGAGGGGCAGAGAGAGAGAGGGAGTCACAGAATCCGAAGCAGGCTCCACGCTCCGAGTTGTCGGCACAGAGTCCGACGTGGGGCTTGAACTCATGAGCCGTGAGATCATGACCTGAGCTGTAGCTGGATGCTCAACCTACTGAGCCATCCAGGCGCTCCAGTTACTTTCTAACTGTTAAGAGGGAACCAAGGCTGCAGGTCCAGATGAGAACCTGGTTTATGGAGTGGGAGTCTTCGTAAGAAGCATAGGTAGGTATTTGGTAATCAGGAATAACTAGTACTAGAAAAAGTTCTCTACAATGGGAGAAGTTCGAATAGGGGGAATTTCATAGAAATTGTTAAAAAAAAAAGTTCAATTAGAAATTTATCCTGAAAGACAAAACTAAACAGTGTAAACCTTTTCTCTTATGTTGAACAAAATTTAGATTATAATTTCAGCTAAGCCTTGAATAATGGAATGAAGTAGAAGAATCCTAGCTTTGAGTTTTACAGGATAGTGGAGATGCCATCCTTTATAACCGACTTTCACAGCACGAGTGTTTTTGCAAAAATACTTACGGGTGTAATCAAATTTCTCAAGAGGCCTTTCAGAATCCTTGGATGGTTAACTTATTCCGTTTTGAAGCTCCTCTCATAACCTAATCATCCTCATTAATTTTTTCCCCCTCATTTATTAACTGTCCTAGATATGTCAGGTTGCATGGCATCTCTTGTCTTTTATACGAATTTTGCTTTCCGTTACAACCTGGTAATTACAGGAGTTAAGTCATGAATTTTCAGAAAACAAAATCCTCGTAGAATAATTCCCATCTCTTGAGGAGGTGTAAATAATATCATGTTCAATATGAGCCATTTCCGACCGTTTGAACCATTATAAACAATCACGTGCTCGCTTCGGCAGCACATATACTAAACATGTATAAAAACATGTTATTCAACATTTATAAAATCATGTGATTTCCTGAAATGGCCTTAAAATTTTGTTTTAAAATAATATTAGAGAAAGGTTTAGGGGCAGGACTGCGTCTTCGTATATACATTTTCATGAAAGGTTACCAACTGGCCTATTTTGGACAACAGCCCCCTGCATTTCTGTGTTTGATCATATCTACCATCTCATAGTTACAGTGAGAACACATGGAAATATTTAAGGAAGATGTGTCTCGGACGTGTGAAAGTGACTGTCTACTTTTTTGTGTTGTTAAGTAACTTATATCCCAACTTGAAATCAAACAAGAAAGCAGCCATAGATACTCACATTTGCACTAAGAGCATTTCATGAGGCCCTAGTAACTGAAACTGACCAGTAAAGCTGGAGATAGAAGTTAGCAAGTTACAGTTCTTCCTTTGGTCCTCAGCGACCCCCAGTCCAGACATCAGCATCTTAAGGCAGGTGCTAGATTTGTTCCTGTTTTGCTTAACAAATTATCATATACAGTTGTGAGCACTTTATTTAAATGTGACACTTTTTCAATGAGACAAGTTTAAAAAAAATTCTTTTTTTAACGTTTATTTATTTTTGGGAAGAGAGAGACACAGCATAAGCAGGGGAGGAGAGAGAAAGAGAGAGACACAGAATCTGAAACAGGCTCCGAGCGGTCAGCACAGAGCCTGACGCGGGGCTTGAACTCACGGACCGCAAGATCATGACCTGAGCCGAAGTGGGTCGCTCAACCAACTGAGCCACCCAGACGCCCCATTAATGAGACAAGTTTTTGAGTGCTTAGGCAGCCATAAGGAATAATCATTGTTCTACTCCTGCACTATTCCTTTCTATGTATCATTCATATCGGAATGAATTAAGATTTTACGCAGGTGGATGCCTCTCTTGCATCATTTCTGTCTCAACTCAAAGATCACCTCTGCAAAGGCCATGTCTGACTAGCTCATGTCGTATTCCTATATCACTTTCTATCTTGCCATCCTGCCCCATTTTCTTATTACTATGTGAAATTATCTTGTTCATTCGTCTGCGTGGTTATTCCCTACTCCTCACCCCAAGAATGTAATCTCCTCAAGGACAAGGACTATACCCATCGTATTCACTATATCTCCAATGCCTAGAACAGTGGTTGTTTGGCACATATCAGATGTGTTGAACGAAGTAATAAATTATGAAGTTGCAAAGAGTCAGCTAAATTAATACACAGGAAGCTGAGCGAGTCTTAAAGTTTTATTGAAATATTTGCGTTAAAATATTGATATAAAAAATTAACTTGCAATTATTTATGGAGCACAGTGCAAGCGTCAGATACATTTTCTTTTCTAAACCCACGCTTCCATTATTCAAATATATTTTATCAGCTTCTGAGATCGCTTTCCTGCATTGGAGAGCTAAATTTGGAAAAAGTACCAGCATTTGTATGCAAATCTGGCACTCTCCCTGTCTATTTCTTGGAAACTTATATGCTCCCCAAAGGTAGAGCTAGACAGAAAATATGTGGCTTGAATGAGGTTTGCTTTAATTCAAGGCAATTTTTATTCTTAGTCAACAGAAGTTACACACTCTTACTGTAGAAATGAAATTCTCTTCTTTTCAATACTCTTCTCTTTGAAAGAGCAGTCCACATGACTGAGACAAATATACATGTCTAAGAACATTGAAATCATTCCTGGCAAAATCACTGTTTCATTTTCAGTGATTCATCTAATAATTCCTCTTTCTAGCATGCACTGTAATTTTAGTATGTGTGATAAATTAGACTATCAAAAATATTTCCCTGACTGATTTTTAAATGTTTATTTACCCTTGAGAGAGAGAGATACAGAGCATGAGTGGGGGAGGGGCAGAGAGAGAGGGAGACACAGAATCTGAAGCAGGCTCCAGGCTCTGAGCTGTCAGCACAGAGCCCGACGCAGGGCTTGAACTCATGGACAGCAAGATGATTACCTGAGCCGACGCCCAACCGACTGAGCCACCCAGGGGCCCCTCCTTGACTGTTTTTAAAAATATCTCAATAAGTAAGAAATAAATTAAGGAAAATATTGTTGCTCATATATTCACGATCAAATGTGAGGATAGCACACATTAATGAAATCAACAACCCATTCTTTAATTTTATTCATTAGTTCCAGCCTCTCCTCTAAATATCCTCTCCACTAAATCTATTACTGAATGAGCAATGAAATATAAAATCAAAGGTTTATGTTTTACTGTTTGTCAAAATTAGGCTAGGTTGATTAAAATTAGGCTAGGTGTCCTTCCCTTCTGGTAGATTTCCCACCACGAGCTTCCAAAAGAAAAGAAAAGAACGGCTTCTTCTCAAACATTATATCTGTGAAACTAGTGCTCTCCCACCAGGCCTCTGTTAGCGCTCTTACCCCAGGCCTCTATTAGAATTCAAGAACTATGTTACTGTTGTGTTGGAGAAACTCTTACAGCTATATAGTTTCATAGCTGGGGGTAAAATTACATCCTATTAGATGTTCTCAGGTCAGTCAGTTTACACCCTTAACTTCAATTTTATTACTGTAATTAAAAAGTCAGGAGACTTTGGCTTAGAGCCAGTTTTATTCTGCATTCAGAAGTCAATGAGTGGCAGGGGTGCCTGGGTGGCTCAGTTGGTTGGGCGTCTGACTTGGGCTTAGGTCATGATCTCATGGTCTGTGAGTTCGAGCCCCACATTGGGCTCTGTGCTGACTGCTCAGAGCCTGGAGTCTGCTTCAGATTCTGTCTTCCTTTCTCTCTGCCCCTTCCCCACTCGTGCTCTGTCTCTCTCTCTCTCTCTGTCTCTCTCTCTCTCAAAAATAAATAAACGTTAAAATAATGTTTTTAAAAAAGAAGTCAATGGGTGGGGAGTAGGCAAAATGGGTGAAAGGGAGTGGGAGATACAGGCTTCCTGTTAAGTAATAAATAAGTCATGGGGATGAATGGTACAGCATAATGAATATAGTTAAAAAAAAACAAGATTAAAAAATCCCTGTGATGCACAGTGGTTGATTCACCCATGTATGTTCAACCCCAGATAAATAATGTATAGTCAACTGTAATAATTCTATTTCTCTTCCAAAGTGAAGTGAGGAAAATATTCTTGGGTTGATGATGACAGACCTGCACTAAGGAATCCACCAACTCTAAAGGCTGCTATGCCTTTTGGAGTTTGATTTAGTAACATAATGAATTCTTTTTAAGTTTACTCATTTATTTTTGAGAGAGAGAGTGAGCACAAGTGGGGGAGGGGCAGAAAGAGAGGGAGACACAGAGTCCGTAGCAGGCTCCAGGCTCTGAGCTGTCAGCACAGAGCCCGACACGGGGCTTGAACCCACCAACCATGAGTTCATGACCTGAGCCGAAGTCGAACACTCAACCAACTGATCCCCTAGGAAAGGAGTCCATAGCCATGATTCCATTTCACTAAGAAGAACCTCAGATTTTGGGTGCTGCTATGAATCAAATGTCCCAGAGATCTTCTTCACCTCGATGCTGAGACCAGCACCCTCTGAGTTTTAGTTGGACCTCTTTTTTAACTTTTTGTAGGCCAGGAGACTTTTGTCTAGCTTGCCATTCTTTGCAATGGCCCCTGAAGTCTCTGAACACTATCACTAGTTCTACCTACTTATTACACATGCTTTTGGGACCACTGGGGATTCTCCAAGATTTCAAAGATCCAGTACATTCCAACATGGCATCTTCTTAGTAAAGTAATGCCCAGCAGTTTCAGTGCCTATAGACAGACGAGGGACTGGATTATTGCAGTAAAATAACCTAAATCTGTAGACTTGCATTTTACAGTTGCCTCTCTTCCCTATAAACAAATGGAAGTGAGATTTACTAGCACACTGAGATTGTTATGTCTAGTCTGATAAGTGGATCTAGCATGTCTGAATTTCAGTAAAATGTTCTAACAAAGCCTCTCGTGCTAACTTTGTAAACAAATTGGAGAAATGTGAGCTGGCTATTGATTTATACTTGTTATTGCTATCATTGATTTATATTTGTCATTAACGTTTAAATGCTCAGACCTTCAGCATGCTGACCAGTGGATCAAGGTCAACTTAGAGAAAGTTCTGCAGTGCCTGCTTTGAAGCACTGTCATCAAAAGTGCTCTATTCAATATTTTGTTTTTCAGTACGTTTCTCAGTGAACAAAATGAAAACAGAAAAAACATGCTTTAGGATCATTTCCCAATGATACAAAATTGAGGGACATGCCAAAATGATGAACAGCGGCAGCAGAATCCAAAAATAATTTGACAGGCTGGGTCAAATCCAAAGAAAGCTGTTTTCATAAATAATATAAAAAGATGGTGAAGATCATGTAAAACATTGTTACAAAGAACCTGCGATAGGTAGAAGGAAAAAGGAGGTAGCCATATTCATCTATTTGGAGGACTATCACAGATATATTGTCTATGCCTCCATAAAGTAAAACTCGGATGAACTTTGTGGCTCAATAACGAAAGGACTTTAATATTGGAGGCAAAGGATCTGAATTTTGAAAAGAATGATCTGGATTAGGATGTAGTGACATAGTGAGATTCCTACGGTTTACAAATTCAAACCAAAGCTAAGTGGCTATATGCAGTTAGTTGTGTGATATAGATACGTTTGAGAAGAGGAACTTAGAACTATCTTCCTGGGGGATTATTTTTTTAATTAGCTTGTGGTTTTTTGTGTTTGAATTGTGTTGGAGAGCAAGAAGCCGGAGGCACTGTAGGAATGTCCTGAGGAAAGGGACGGAGCAGCACGAAACTGAAAGCAGTTTTATTCCCAGGACGGAAGGCCGCTGGGACTGCTCGTTCTCTCCAGAAGGACATCATATGGGCACCAGGCCTGGGGATAAGAATATTTTGTCTGGCGCCAGATGTACTCTTGACCCAGTATGGAATACACCGCAGGTACATGACCTGTCCAGATGCCAAATACTATGTTGTATGTGCTTGCTGTTATCAGACAATTTGCAAAAATAAAAGAGGCTTGAGCCAGGAGACCGGTGCTTTGGCTCCTGGAGAGTCTTAGCCTCCTGCTTTCTAATTCTCTGGTCACTGCAATTTTAGGACCTGTCTTTCTTTTTATTTTATTTTATTGTATTCTATTTTATTTTATTGTATTTTATTTTATTTTAATGTGTATAGAAGATCAGAGATGCAGAAAGGAGTGAGGAATAATAAAAATCATGGTATTAGTAAATCTAAATGTGTTTTTATGATATACAACAAAATTAATAATGTCTTAGTTTCAAGTATTTGTAGGGTTGAATATAAGACCACAATGGTGTATAATTTGGGAGGGAGGTATATGGATTTGTGCTGTTCCAGAAACCTCCAATTGTACTGGGAATGGGTAAAAGTGCCACTAATATTAAACTTTGGCAAGCTAAAAACTGCACGTTATAAAAATATTTTTTAGAAAACCCTGCGTGTTATAATATCTAAGGCAACCACAAAAGAAGAGTGAAATATGTAACTTCTTAGTGAATAGAGATTAAAAGTCAAATTAAAAAAAATCAATCAACACAAAAGAGGTCAAGATAGAGAGGAAAAAGGAACAGAGAGCAAACAGAGGAAATATAAATCATGTAGTAATCACAGATATATAATCATATAATCAGCCAACCAACTCAAGAATCACTACGAACCCTAAGCAGGATTGGAAAAAGAAAGCACACTTAGGCGCTTTGGAGTAAAATTGCAAAAACCCAAGAAAAGGAGAAAAATCTTCAAAGCAGCCAGAAAAAAAGGCAGATCGTCTTAAAAATGAGCAACTAAAATGATAAGTTTACTTTTCCATAGACAAAATGGAAGCTAGAAGACAATGGAATGGCACCTTCAATTTGCTGAAGAAATTAGATGCCATAGCTACTTGGTAAAATCAGTAAATAGTGAAAATGCCCTTTAGAAATGATGTAGGAGTAAAGGCATTTTCAAGAAAAAAAACATTAAATGAGAGGTCATCACCAGCAAGCTCATACTATAAGTATAAAAAGGTATACTTCAGCCAAAAAATCGGGACATAACTTCATAAACGATTATCCTTCAAAATTGGATAAACTGGTGTTATGTAAAGCTCACCACCTTGTTATTTTTCTCCTTTCATACGGATCAGTGAAAATTTGATTATCTGGAAGGAGGAATGTACAGACTAATATTATGGAGCAATGGCTTCATATTTATTTTATTTTCTGCAATGGTATTTAAAAGATATCATAAAACCTAAATAGAAAACTTATTATTGAATAAAATGCATGTAGGTATCCAATGAAAGTCTCTCTAAATTAACAATCTTATGCTAAATTAAGACAGATTCTCAAGTCATGTGTCAGCAGAGTCAAGCTTCCAATGGTCCTCTTCTGTGTTGGTAAAGAAATCTGACAAGTATTTATGATTTAAGAATACAGAGACATTCCTAAAAACAGTGGCCACATTGCATCTCCGAGTTAACATTATGCCCAGAGCTACGATTTATCAAGCATGAAGAATAATAAATAAAACTGTCCTTATCTGCAGATGACATGATTGTCTACATAGAAAATCCTAAAGGATATATAAAAATGCTCCTAAAACTTAAGTTCAGCAAGGTCACAGGATATAAGATAAACAGACAAAAATCAATTGTATTTCTATAGCGTAGCAGTAAACATGTAGGCAGCAAAATTTAAAATGTGGTATTATTTACGATTGCTCAAAAAAGGGAGAAATATGTAGGTGTCAATCCCATGAAAATGTATAGGACTTGTATGCTAAAAACAATGTAATACTAATGACAGAAATCAAAGAAGATCTTAATAAATTGAGAGACATAATTTGTCCACAGGTTGGTAGAGTCAACGTAGTAAATGTGCTCATTCTTCGCAAATAGATATGTAGGTTTAATACAATTTCAATCAAGAGCCCAGCAAAAATTGTGGATATAGACAAATCATCCTAAAGTGTATATGGAAAGGTAAAGGAACTAGACCAGCTAAAAAAATTTTTGAAAAAAAAAAAAAAAAGGAACGAAATGGGGGGACCAATCTACTTGGTTTCACGACTTATTGTATCAGTACGGTAATAAAGACTGTGATCTTGGGAAGGAATGAACACATAGACCAGTGGAAAAGAACAGAGGACTCAGTAATAGACCCACAAAAATGGACCCTCAACTGATCTTTGACAAAAGTGCAAAGCAATTCAGTGGAGGAAGAGTAGCCTTTTTTGATACATGGTTCCAGAGCAACCGGAAACCTGCTGGCAAAAAAAAAATGAACCTTGATTCAGTCACGCCTTATACAAAAATGAACTTAGGTGGGTTACAGACTTAAATACAAAATGTAAAAGTATAAGGCTTTTAGAAAAAAGCATGGCAGAAAATCTTTGGGATCTGTGGCTAGGCCAAGAGTTCTCAGACAACACCAAAAGCATGATCGAAAGAGGGAAAAATCCATAAACTGCACTTGACCAAAATTAAAACCTTTTGCTCTGTGGAAATCTCTGATAAGAGGATGAAAAAGCAAGCTACACATTGGGATAAAACACTTGTGAGCCACATACCTGGCAAAAGAACAGTATTAAGAATATATAAACAAGGGTGCCTGGGTGGCTCAGTCGGTTGAGCGTCCGACTTTAGCTCAGGTCACGATCTCACGGTCCGTGACTTCGAGCCCCGTGTTGAGCTCTGGGCTGATGGTTCAGAGCCTGGAGCCTGCTTCCGATTCTGTGTCTCCCTCTCTCTCTGCCCTTCCCCTGTTCATGCTCTGTCTCTGTCTCAAAAATAAATAAACGTTAAAAAAAATTAAAAAAAAAAAGAATATATAAACAGCTCTCAAAACTCGACAGTAAAAGAACAAACAGTCTAAATAAAATATGGCAAAAGCCATCAAGAGACATGGCACTGAAGAGGACACACAGATGGCAAATAAATACTTGAAGGGATGTTCAACATCATTGCTCATCAGGGAAATGAAAATTAAAACCAGGAGGAGATATCACCACACACCTATGAGAATGGCTAACATAAAAGATGGTGACAACACCAAACGCTGTTGAGGATGCAGAGAAGCTGAATCATTCATATATTACTGGTGGGAATGTAATATGGTACAGCTGCTCTGGGAAGCTGGAAGTTTCTTAAAATGCAACATGCAACTTGCCTACAACTTAGCATTTGCACTCTTGGGCATTTGTTCCATAGAGATGAAATTTTGTGTTCACAGCATAACTTGTATGCCCTTCACCTTGAAGCAGGTGAATGGTTCAACAGACTGCGGTATGTCTACACCACAGGCTACTGCTCAGCAATAAAAAGGAGTGAAATATTGATACACATATTAACTTGGATGACCCGTCAGAGAATTTATCTGTATGAAAAAAGCCAATCTAAAAAGGTTACATGCTGTAATGGCTCCATTGGTGTAACATCCTTGAAATGAAAAAATTACAGAAAGGGAGAACAGAGTAGTGGTTGCTTGGGGCTAAGGACAGAGTGGGGTTTGGGGGGGAGGAGTTGACCAAACAGTGCTGCATGGTGATAGAACTGTCCAGTATCTTGACTGTATCAATGTCAATATCCTGGTCAATATCCAAAAATAATAAAATTTTTATTCAAACACACACAACACATAATTTATCTTCTCTGCCCTTCAAAATGTGAACTTCTTTAGAAAATTTCCTGGTGACATAAGATTCTTCATTAATTACCTCAATTTACCAATATTCCAAGGTCTCAAAGTCAGTTAGACTGTATAATCTAAGTTGACATTAAATCATTAAATCCCTGTTACTATTAAGAAGGCATCGGAAAAAGAAAACCTCCCAGGATAGTGTGATTGGAGAATGTCTGCAAGTCTTCAGTAATGTTAGAAATTTACAAGCCAATTATGTAACAATTGTTTTAAAAATTCAGTTTAATGCAATCCGTTTCCCTGTATATATTATCAATTGATGGTGTAAGGAATAAGGATAACAAATTTAGGAGGTTACAGTTAATTAACCTTTCTTCCAAGAAACAAATTCAGATTTGGCACAAATGACAATGTCATGTTTGCACTTAATTTTTTCACTGTGATATAAATCAGAGAGAAGACACTCAGCTGTCCTTTCATATCCAATTCATAAAATAAAGTTAATTTGTTTAAGGATTTTTTTAGTATTAGAAGGATTAAGTGAACTTAGCTAATGCTTAAACCAGAATTCTCCAAATCAATTTTATGGTCTAGTACTAAAACCCTCTAAATCTTAGTAAAACATCTTAGTACAGAAGCGTTCCTTAAAGATTTCTTACAATTGCTAATTGTCGGCCCAATGCCAACAGTGCCAATGTGCATTTCTTAGGTCCTAATCTTGTAACTCAGATGCAAGGACCCTGAAGAATAATAAACCAAAGTTATATTTTCATTTGCTAAAGATACTTACCTTTAAGTAATGGTCTCATAACTCAGTTGAGTAATTGATTTTTACTTGGAATAGAAAAAGGATCTTCTCCAGGTAGAAAACCATTATAAGATTTAGTTCCCTGAAGACTGATCTCTTTAATGTATTTTAAAGTATTTGTGCAAGTTATAGAGTATATCATACTGCTTGGCAGTTCCATGAACTTCACACTTATTTCTTCCATCCTGGAAAGTTTTTCTCAAAGAGCATAGAGCATAGCTCATATAGCATTAAAGGTTTTACTTCTTTTCTTTTACTTTCTCCCCCCACCCCACCCCTGGAAATCTTTGACACTTCTTATTTGAGATTTAAGTACCTTGTAGTGTCTAGAAATCAATCAAAATAGAAGCATCATTGAATTAGGGACTTTGTAATTTTATTTGCTAATTCCCTATGGAAGTGGGCCATCCTCTTTTGTTCAGAGATAGCTTTCAAGGGAAGCACATGTCTTTTATTGGAGGTGGCATAGTGATGCCAGCTTTGGAGGAACAGACCCCTTACCCAAATGGGGAAAAACCTTTACTCACAAAGTAGAAGCATCCTATCAAAATCTGACTTTAAGGAGGCCCTCCTGTGAGGTCTGAGTCCTTATCCCTAAGTCTGACAGAATGATTCTTGGACAGAGATCTGTGCAAGGTGATATTAAACATGTTTGATGATGGGGGCACCTGGGTGGCTCAGTCGGTTAAGCGTGTGACTTCGGCTTAGGTCATGATCATGTGGTTTGTGTGTTCAAGCCCCGTTGTTGAAGTCTGTGCTGACAGCTCAGAGCCTGGAGCTTGCTTCGGATTCTGTGTCTCCCTCTTTCTCTGCCCCTCCCCTGCTTGCCTTCTCCCTCTACCTCTCAAAAATTAACATTAAAAAGTAAAAAATAAAAAACAATGTTTGTGGCTATGGCAGATGCCTGAACATTCAGATGGATGCCCAGACAGCGTATAACAGCTTGCACATCAGAGCCGATCCTTGTCCACCTAAAGATCTCTGACTCTGGGAATTCTTAATCCGTAGAAGTTGTTTCTTCCTATTTCATATACACTTGAAGAGAGAAAACAAATTTAATCAATTAGATTGCAAAAGAGCCACGTCTTTTTTTTTTAATGTTTATTCATTTATTGAGAGAATGAGAGAGAGCGCATGCACGCGCGCGCGCGCACACACACACACACACACACACACACACACACGTGGGGGAGGGGCAGAGAGAGGGAGACAGAATCCGAAGCAGGCTCCAGGCTCTGAGCTGTCAGCACAGAGCCCCACACGGGGCTTGAACCCACAAAACATGAGATCACGACCTGAGCCAAAGTCATAGGCTTAACTGACTGAGCCACCCAGGGGTCCCAAGAGATCCAGGTCTTAATGCAAAGATTTCAAAACCCCACAGCAAAGCCTTGCTACTGGCACTCAGAGCTTTCCCCCACAGCTTGGTTTGACTCATCTTTGTATTGCTGTGACGTGTATCTATTTTTTCTGAGGGTAAAAAACACAGTTGCTTGGGTAGAGTTTAGGAAGGAAAAGACTTGGAACCAACGTGCCATTACACCTGCAGATGAGACTTTAAGAAGCAAGAGAGAAGGCATTCTCGTGGATGTTCTGAGCTTCCCATGAATGGGGTTTTCTCTCTTCCTCCAGGTGGCAGCAGCTCCTGTTACTGAAGACAGGTCAACTTGTCAGCTCTGGTTTTATATCTAAGTGCCTCTCTATGATACACACCCACAGTTCACTAAGACTGGAGGCAAACTACTCCTCCAGACTAAAATCTTTCAAAAAGAAAGACTAGCCTAAATCATAACCCAAACAACTCCACACACCTAGAAAATAACTTCCCAAATAGCAGTAATCACCCGTGGTTGTCTGACCATATGTGGCAGGAATGGCTCACTGTTAATGGCTCACAAATAATGTGTTTCCCCTTCCTAATGGCACAGTTAGACTCCATTTCCCAGCCTTCCTCTCAGTGAGATGTGATTATGTGGCTGAATTTAGCTGATGGCTTATGGGTGGAAGTGACTTTAAAGAAATAAGTGCATGCCTCTGTCCCCTTTTTCCTGTTCCATCATGTGGTTTCAGACAAGACCCTAAACTAGAGCCACAAGATGGAAGGAGTCTGGTTCCTGAGTCACCTCCTGGAGAGCAGACGCTGGACTCCGCCGATCAGGAGTGTTACCCAAGTAAGAAGTCTAGTTCTTTTGTGTTTGAGCCATTGCATTTCTTGATTTCTCTGTTACAGCAATTTAGCCGACCCTAACACTATACCTGATAAAATATTACTCTGCAGATAATGTTAAAATTGGCATTTCTGAATTTTTTGTCTCCATATATAAATGTAATCAATATGTGTATCTACTGGATATTTCAAATCTCGAGTAAATTCAGACATTGACTTAAATCTCTCTTCTAAAGTAATACTTGCAAAAAAAATTAATCAATTAATACTTGTTTCCAAGTAATGTATAATATTTGTTTCAAAAAATTGTAAAACTTATGTTTTTGCATTGGTTGCTCTCAATTTTATAAGGGTGGCTCCCAAATGTTGTCAAAGAATATTCTAGAATGTAAGTTTTTATAGAAAGAAAAGAACATTCATACATTTATTGTAAGGCATAGTATAGGACCCTACCTCTCAGTTTGCTTATAATCTAACACCAAAGAGATAAGATATATGCACAAATAATTTTAGCACATGAATTGGTGATAGGTTCTAAAAATTGGTTTGGAAATTATTAAATGTGAAAACAGTCAATACCAAGAGAGTATGTATGTTTCTGAGTGACTCATAATTGTCCCAGAAACGCAAAAGCTAATAACTACAATAAAGCATTTACTGTAGAACAAGGATGAAATTATTTCTACTTTTAGTTTTGGGGATGGAAAGACTGAAATTAAAAAAGAAATGTACAGATGTTTCCAGTGCTGAAAGACTTCAAGTACAACCAACATGAATAGCTATTTTAAGACCCGTGTTGGGATGGGGGGAACAAGACAAAACCAACAGTCTTAAAAGTAATCAGGGGAATTTTAGGAAGACTGTGAGAGTATTATAAAAAAGTTGAAGCTAACATTGTTGTAGCAGAAGAATGCCCATTCCTCCTTTTGGTGGACTCAGTGTCTCAGAAGTCTGCATATACTCTAAGGCTGATTAAAGCTGGTTTTACTAACCATTCAAATTCAGATCTCTCTACCCAGGTTCTAGACTGTGGTCTAATAGGTGCAGCTGTTCAGTAACAATTGCAGGCTGAATAACATTTCCAAAAGCTCATGGGTGGACAGCATGAAATCCTAAAGGCAGAATAAAATTTCACTCTAGGGGCTTCTGGGTGGCTCAGTCCGTTAAGCGTCCGACTTCGGTTCAGGTCATGACCTCAGGTCAGGCTCTGTGCTGACAGCTCAGGGCCTGGAGCCTGTTTCAGATTCTGTGTCTCCCTCACTCTCTGCCCCTCCCCCACTCTCACTCTTTCTCTCTCTCAAAAATAAATAAACATTAAAAAATTAAAAAAAAAATCCACTCTTGACTTAGGTAAGGTTATTAAGTCATGAAATAAATGCATATTGCATCTTTTTATGAGAGATGTGATCATTACGGCAGGGTTTCACTGCCAACAAAACAGGTTCCAAATGTTCACTGATCATTTCATAGCTTATGTCTTCCCCCTCTGCTATGTGAAAGCATGTATACGTGTACAATATTACTGCTAACTAAGATCTCTTGAGGTCTTCTAGAGTCATGCCCAATGCATGCGATCTTAATTTCAGGGAATGGAGGAATGTTTTTTCTACCCAAGAGGACCTTTTCTTCTTTGTTGTATGTGCTAGATTTACTTACCAAATGAGTAACAGCTATCTGCTAATTGAACAAAACCAGAATCAATGATGAATAGATATTAATGAAATACATTTTTAGCATTTTTATTTTTCCAATGCTATATAGTGGAGGTCTAGCATAGCTCATGATTTTAAATTGTATGAATTCAACACATGTACTTGACAAAAACGAAAACTGATTATAAATATATATACGTACTATATTTTTTCTGTGTCTTAAGGGCTTTTAAAGAGAATTTTGACAATTTTTGTCTTTTAGATTAGAACCTAACTTCCAGGGTGCCTGGATGGCTCAGTGGGTTAAGCATCCAACTCTTGATTTTGACTCACGTCATGATCTCATGGTTCATGGGATTGAGCTCTGCATCGGACTCTGTGCTGACAATATGGAGCCTGCTTAGAATTCTCTCTCTCTCTCTCTCTCTCTCTCTCTCTCTCTGCCCCTCTCTGGCTCATGCATTTCCTTTCTCTAAAAATAAATAAACATTAAAAAAAGAATCTAACTTCCCTGTACGAAATAATTCTACTGCATCTAATTTTTAAAAATACTATTACCAGGGTGCCTGGGTGGCTTAGTTGGTTAAGCCTCTGACTTTGGCTCACATCATGATCTTGTGGTTTGTGTGTTTGAGTCCTGCGTCAGACTCTGTGCTGATAGCTCAGAACCTGGAGCCTGCTTCAGATTCTGTGTCTCCCTTTCTCTCTGTCCCTCCCCTGCTCATCCTCCGTCTCTCTCTCTCTCTCTCTCTCTGTCTTTAAAAATAAATAAACATTAAAAAAATACCATTACCAAAAGAAAATGAATCTTGTCAGCTTTCTGTAAGGTATAAGCTAACTTCAATATTTTAAAAGTGTGCATGTGAAAACTATTATTAGCTTTACTGTCTTTACTTGTAATTTTATTTTATTAAAAAGTCTTTATTGAGATATAATTGAGACACAACATTATGTTAGTTTCAAGTGTACAACATAATGATTTGATATTTGTATATATTTTAAGTGATTGCTATAATTCGAGATAACACCTGTCACTGTACATGTATAATTATTTTTCTTGTGAGAATTTTTAAGATTTACTCTCTTAGAAACTTCAAAATATGGACTACAGTATTATTAACTATAGTTGCCATACTGTACATTACATTACCTTGACTTATTTATTTTATAACTGCAAGTTTGTACCTTTTGGTGCCTTCCACACATTTCCCCCCACCCCATCCCATTGGCAACCACCAGTCTGTCCTCTGTATCTATGATCTTGGGTGTTTTTTTTTTTTTCCAGTTTCCATGTAAGTGATATCAAGTGGTATCAAATTGTCCCTCTTTTTCTGGCTTGTTTCACTTAGCATAATACCCTCAAGGTTCCCCCATGTTGGGGTGCATGGGTGACTCAGTCATTTGAGCATTCAACACTTGATTTTGACTCAGGTCGTTTCCCAAGGTTGTGGGATCTCTGTGTCTGTAGGATGTCGTTAGTCCAGGCATCTGATGGCCGTTAATTACCACAGACACAGCCCTGACCTTGTGGTTTGTGGTTGGGGGGACAAGTCGTCCAGGCTGTGGTTGACTGTACATTGCTGAGTTCGTAACAGACAATAAACACTGAACAGAAGTAAAATGTAAAAGGTGCTGGGTATGGAGGCACAGATTCTTCAACAGTTACCTTATTAATTCAGAGTCCACTGATTTAGAATATGTGATAGTCCAGACAAGGTCTCGGAGGATGGTTATTTGTCTAAAAGATGCTCTAACTCACAACCAAAGTTCTTTCTAGTTTCAAGATAATCCATCCCTCCTCTTCTTTTAACATGTTTATTTTTGAGAAAGAGAGAAAGAGAGAGGGAGGGAGGGAGAGGGAGACATAGGATCTGAGGCAGGCTCTGTGCTGACAGCAGAGAGCCCGATGTGGGGCTCGAACTCACAAACTGTGCGATCATGACCTGAGCTGAAGTTGGACGCTTAACTGACTGAACCACCCAGGTGCCCCCATCCCTCTTTTAATGACCACTGACTTAGTGGCCAATATATGTCAGACTTTGGGCTACAAATTAGCACTGAAGAGAGTATAGTCCCTGCTTCAAGGGGATTAGGGGGAGATATATAGCATTAGCCATGCATAAGGGAAATAATGGAAGCAGAGCACAGGCACACAGGTTACCTTATTGTTGGTAGGGGAGAGAAGGGGCGAGCTTAGAATCCTAATAAAAGTATAAAGAATGTCAGGCATATATTAATAAACAAATTTCTTTCATACAGTTTTCAAATCCAGTTACATATTGTACTACCTTTGATCATTCTTATCTGTTAGTGAAAAGCATTCTTTTATTAGTAAATGAGAACTTTATTAGTCAGTGCATACTTGGCCATTAATTTCCTGACTCTACATGTATGAAGGTAGTAAAATTATTTCTAAAAATTATCTAATTCAGAGTTTTTCTTATTTGTAATAGAGTTTCTAAATGCATGAGATTTTATTGCCACGGCAATAAAATGACCTGGAGAATAAAAAAGACACAGAGAAAGCAATCAGATGCTGAAACATAGTGGATTCTCTTACCTAAAGGAGTAAGGCTATCACTGAAATACTCGTGCTTTCTAGAATAAGAGTATCCATAAATATCCTTGCTACCTTAACTAAATATCATGTCATCCCATGATTCAGCAATCACACTACCAGATATTTACCTATTTGTGGTGTGTGCATGACATCATGTATTGGTCAAAATGTACACACAGATCCTTGCAACGCAAAGAGTGAATTGTAACGTATACAAATTTAAAGATGTATTTGGGAGGTCAGGGGGTACCAGGAAAACATGCAGACTCTTGACAGGAGACTCCAACTGCACGACAAATGTGTGAACCTCACTGGAGGGACAAAGAAAAACGTGCTGACCTCAATAACTCTGGCAATGAATGGAGTCTGTGAGACTAAGGGCAAAATGAACCGCGGTAATACTTTACTCCATTTGATAACATTGTTTCCTTTAATGGGATAGGAAGGCTGATACCATACATGTATACTGGACTTGAACAGTTAAGTAAATTGAGGACAGATGTGGGAGCCAGGTTTCCCACTATTGAAGTAGGAGCTGACAGATCAGGATAGGAGGTTAGAATGGCCCATATGGTAACAATTTAGAGTTGGCGACATCAGGAAGAACTCAGGTTTAACATGAAATAGATACAGGTGATCATACAGAGAGATATTTATGTATGTGCATATACAAGGTGTTTTAGTTTGCTGTAGCTGCTGTAACAAATTACCATAACTGAATGGCTTGAAACAGGTCAAATCTATTCTTTCACAGTTCAGGAGGCTAGAGGTCCAAAGTCAATGTGTCAGCAGGGCTATACCCTTTCTCGAGAGTCTAGGGGAGAGTCCATTCCTTGCCTTTTCCAGATTCTGGTGGCTTTGGGCATCCCCTGGTGTATTTCTGCATCGCTCTGATCTCTGCCTCTGTGGTGTCTCTTCACTTCCTCCTCTTTGTGTCTCTTTTATAAGGAGGCATTTGGTGGCATGTAGGGCCCACCCAGATGATCCAAGATTATCTCATCTCAAGAGTCTTAATCACTATTGCAAAGACAATTTTTCCAAATGATTTACATTCACAGGCTCCAGGGGTTTTGGAGAGGGAGGGGGCAGCACGTTTTTGGCTTACTATACACAGATTAGTACACACACATGTGTTTCCCCTGACAGCTTAGAGGGCCTAAGAGAAACAGCACCCTGGTGGCAACAGGTATATCCATTGTCCAGATGTTGGTTTCTAATACCATTATCCAGTAGAAGAAACCAGGGATCCTGAAGCAATGGCTGATTCTGTAACTGGGACAGGAAATATACAAGATGAGCCTGGAACATTTTGTAGTGCAAGAAAGTAAGGAAGTGTTCAAAGTGACAGCAAAAAACATTTATGGGAGTGCTTTATTTTTTTTATTTTCTATTTTTTAAATTATTTATTTATTTATTTCATTTTATTTATTTATTTTAGAGAGAGAGAGAGAGAGAGCACACAAGTGGGGGTGGGGAGGGAGAAAGAGGCTCCATGCTTAGTGCAGAGGCTGGTGGGGGCTCGATCCCACAACCCTGGAATCATGACCTGAGCCAAAATTAAGAGTCGGACCCTAAACCAACTGAGCCACCCAGGAACCCCTATGGGAGTGTTTTAAAAAAAAAAATTTTTTTTAATGTTTATTTATTTTGGGGACAGAGAGAGATAGAGCATGAATGGGGGAGGGGCAGAGAGAGAGGGAGACACAGAATCGGAAGCAGGCTCCAGACTCTGAGCCATCAGCCCAGAGCCTGACGCGGGGCTCGAACTCACGGACCCTGAGATCGTGACCTGAGCTGAAGTCGGACACTTAACCGACTGAGCCACCCAGGCGCCCCAGTATGGGAGTGTTTTAAAGGCAGACAGGAGTCAACTGGAAGACCTCTAAATGGCTAAAGTTGGAAAAATTTGAGTAAGAAAATAAAGTAGTATTGGATTATGACCCAAAATTTAAAATAAATATCCAAGAGGGGCACCTGAGTGGCTCAGTCGGTTAAGTGTCTGACTTTGGCTCAGGTCATGATATCACAGTCCATGGGTTCAAGCCCCATGTTGGGCTCTGTGCTGACAGCTCGGAGCCTGGAGCCTGCTTCAGATTCTGTGTCTCCCTCTCTCTGCCCCTCCCCTACTCTGTCTCTCTCTCTCTCTCTCTCTCTCTCTCTCAAAAATAAACATTTAAAACACTTAAAAGATAAAATAAATATCCAAGAGTCCATAGTGATATAAATAAGTGATTGAGTAAATTCATAACCGGGGGAGAAGAGGCAAATCTCCTGTGAAGAATTCTAAATAGTTTATGTAGGTACTGTGCCCTAAAGGAGGAGAGCATGACTCCCCATCCTGTAAGTGTGGACTGTGCAGTGACTTCCCTCCAAACAGTATGGTATGGAAAGGGAGGAAGGGAACAACTTCGCTGTGGAGAATCCTGGCAAATACTACTTCAGCCACGTGATGAAGGTCAACATCAACAGTTAGAAATCACGTTGATAGTCTATACCTTTGATGTGATGGAAATGACACTTATGTGGTTTCCTCCCCCAAACCCATAATCCTAGTTATCATGATAAAAATACCAAATTTGAACTGAGAGACATTTTATAAAAACTTCACCAGTACTCCTCAAAATGGCCAAGGTCATCAAAAACAAAGCAAGTCTGAGAAACTGTCACAACCAAGAGAACCCAGAGGAGGCATGACAACTGGGTGTCATGTGGTATCCTGGATGGGATCCTGGGATGAAACATGGACATAAGGGAAAAACTAAGGATATGTGAATGAAGTGTAGACTATAGTTAATAATACATCAATAATGAGCCAATATTGGCTCATTAATTGTAACAAACGTAACACACTTGTAAATGGGGCAAATCTGACTCAGTTGGTTGAGTGTCCAACTCTTGATTTTGGCTCAGGTCACAATCTCATGGTTTGTGAGTTTGAGCCCCACGTCAGACTCTGAACTAACAGCATGGAGCCTGCTTGGGATCCTCTCTCTCCCTCTTTCTCTCTCTCTGCACCTCCTCTGCTCACGCTCTCTCTCTCTCAAAATAAATAAACACTTTTAAAAATGGGGCAACTTTGTGCAGAGGTGGGGGCAGTATTTTGATACTGTCTATACTATTTGGTCAACATTTTGTAAATCTAGAACTGTCCAAAAACAGGTCTATTGATAAAATAGCATCTTCATTACTATGTCTTCATAGTCAGTTTTTTCTTCTTTAAAATTTAAAGAGTGTAACTTGGTAGCCAGCTCACTTGGATGGGCAGGCATGTCGCGGGGTCTAGGGCGAGCTGCAGAACCCACTTCCCTCGGGGATCTGTGTGGGCTTTGACAAGATTCTTAGCCTCTCTGCACATCAGTTGCCTTGTGGACAGAATAGCAACAAACCTCCTCTCCTAAATTTGTGAGAATCATTTTTTTTTATTTAATTTTTTATTTTAGAGAGAAAGAGTATGTGCAAGTGGGGGAGAGGGGCAGAGGGAGAGAGAGAGAGACAATCGTAAGCAGGCTCTATGCTTAGGGTGGAGCCCAATTCGGGGCTGGATCCCATGACTCTGGGATCATGACCTGAGCCAAAATCAAGAGTCAGAGGCTCAACTGACAGAACCACCTAGGCGCTCCTGTGAGATTTAAATGAGATAGTATCTTGGCAGTAAGTTCCATGAGGCAAGGAATCTTGTCTTTTATGACTCATCAGTGCACCCTTCAACCCTGGTCTGCCTGGTACAGGTCAGTAAACTTTTTCTATAAAAAGCCAAATAGAAAATATCTTAAGCCTTATGAACTACATGGGTTGTTACACCATTTCAATTCAGCTGTGGTAGCACACAGGCAGACTCAGACAATATGTAAATGAATGGTTGTGGCAAGGTGACAATTAACCTTTATTGATGGATGCTGAAATTTAAATTGCATATGTAATTTTCATGTGCCATGAAATATTACTTTTCCTTTGATTTTATCCTCTGACCACTTCAAAA
Organism: Acinonyx jubatus; assembly: GCF_027475565.1. NCBI lineage: Eukaryota > Metazoa > Chordata > Mammalia > Carnivora > Felidae > Acinonyx > Acinonyx jubatus. Next base: position 66,779,846 of record NC_069391.1, read on the forward strand.
TGTAAAACCGTTCTTAGGCAGGAACTAAGGCTCACTCTGGGCCCATGCATCAAAATTAGCTGGCCAGAAAGTCAAGCTCTTTCAATTGTCAAAAGAAGAAATAAATGAGAAGATTAGGAAGAAACTGAAATACAAATGAGGATACGATTTTTTAAGATCTTAAATCCAGAAATGAGGATAGGATTTTTTAAGATCCTAAATCCAGACAGTGGGCTGGAGTTAGCCTACAGACCATAATTTGCTGACCCCTGGTCTAAGTATTCACTAAATTCAAAAAGTATGTGATAGTACATTAGTAGCATTAGTATTATCATCTATTTCTTTTATAACTCTAGCAGCTAGAAAGTGAATGTTTACAAGATGATGAGATTTGGATTTATAATTTCAATTGTATATTTGCAATGACCTCCTTTAAAAACACCCAAACACCGCCTTCTTATCTGCAGACTGCAAGGTTTACAATCACAGACCTTTACACCCTTAACTTTCTAAAGGGTTGACAACACAGGAAAAAAATTAAAGTCATCTGCCTTTTCTTTACTTTCTTTCCTAAATACGAGAATTTAGAAATAAGATACAAAGTATAAAAAACTATTCCTTCTGTTCATTTATTTTATGGATACTTTGCAAAACTGTTTCAATCAGCTCTCGAGATTCTAGTTCAGAACCTCAGAGAGAAAAATTGCTGCTATGTGGAAATATTACATAAGTCTCTCTGACAGCATAGCATGTTAGCTCGTTATCCCGAGGTTCTGTTCAGGAACAATCTGTGCTGGAGGGAGCTGCACCCTGCACAGAAATGTTGAAGAAGCAAGGGTCTGGTTTTACAGAATCATGGGCATGACCCTAGAGTCAGAAGGTAGTTTTTCCACAATTAATCTGAAGAGAAACAAAGGAGCAGAACCTATTTGATTTATTGCCAAACTCTGGAACTCGGGCTCAAAGTCTTAAGGTCTGGTGAAGCTTCCTAGAAAAATACCAATTCGAGGTGAAATAGGACTGTTTTCAATGAACAAAGATGCGTTGAGGTTGTTGAAATGGTTTTAAAAATCCGCTTGATTCCTAGCTTCTGGAGTCAAGTGCTGGGTGTTGCCTTCTGTTCTAGCCCCTATGGCACTTAGCAGCCATTTTCCAAATCATATGCGCTGCGTTGTGGAAGCAAATGACAAATTCTTTTTCATTTAATTTAGCTGTTGGAGTGGAACCAAGAAAGAGTAGAGGAGCCTGGGCCAACAGCTGGAAAAAAATGTTAGTTAGCCTATGGTCCCACCTTTATTCTTCAAACAGGCCCTCTGATACACTTGCCCCTGTCTTTTTAATTTTAAGGGGGGAATGTGCATCTTTAAAATCATACCTCACTTGAGATTAGGTCCATCAAGAGGTTTCATGGTACTTTTTCCTCTGGAAGCCCCTTATGTGATGCAATCATGAATCAATGAAGACTTGTGTAAACTGTGATGTTCTAGACAAATGTAAGGCTTAACAAAATTGCTCTAATTCCCAAACAAAATAAGTTACTTAAAACTACTTTGTGAAGTGATTAAAATTAATAATACACTGGGAGGACAAACCACTACATTTAAAAAATAGGTTGCCTGTAGGAGAGAAAGAATGGAGGGGGCAGAAAAATATTCAAATGTATTTCTTCAGATGTATTTTGTTCGTGTTTTGGATTTTGGAACCATGTTTATGTTTCACATAATCGTAACATAAAATCAGGTGTAAAATTAAAATATAATCAAATGAACTTAAAAGTAGATCCAGTTGATGGCATAAGTAGAGAGAGAGGCATTATTCCAAGTATCTTTAAAATATAGTAATTTGATTGCATATACCTAGGGGTATATACCCAAAAGACTAAGAACTGTAAAAATAATCCTCAACTGTTTTCAGTAATCATATTGTCAGAGGTCCTGGTAGACATGGGTGGAGTCTGCCTAATTCTGCACCACCCCACCCTGACCTTTCTCATGTTTTATCCTAACTCTAACTCAGTGTCTCCTTCTAGAAAACCCAACCTGTGACAGAGGCAGTATTTTGCTATTATTCTGAGACCTTTATATGCGTGGCTTGAGGTAAAACAAATGAGTAATCATGTCCAGTTTGCTTAAAATCAGAATTTTCGGAGGAGAAAGAAGTCTCAGTGGAAGATCAAGCATAAAAACTCTGCAGATATGGATTTTAACTCAAGGTTATTAAGTTATTAATGTGAACATGTGATATACTTTATCTTTAAAATTTGTATTTTTGTATCAGTCAGGTTTTGCTGCTTAACAAACCATCCCAAAGTTGAATGGCTTCAAACAGGAAACATTTTCATTTCTCATGATTCTGTGAATGACTTGGGTGGGTCTTCTGGTTTGGGTTGGCTAGTTTGGGGAGGGATTGTGTAGGACAGCATAATTCACATGTCTGTGGGCTCAGCTGGATCAGGCAGGATGGTGGGTGCCTCTGTCCATGTGGTTTTTTATCCTCCAGGAAGTTAACTGAGTCTTGTTCCTAGAAGTACAGTGAACAAGCCTGCATTGGCCACTTTTTTTTTTTAATGTTTATTTTTTATTTACTTTGAGAGAGAGAGAGAGAAAGAGCAAGCACACTTGGGGGAGGGTCAGAGAGAGGAAAGATAGAATCCCAAACAGGCTCCACACTGACAGCACGGAGCTGTTCGAACCCATGAACTGCAAGATCATGACTTGAGCCAAAACCAAGAGTTGGGCGCTTAACTGACTGAGCCACCCAGGCGCCCCACACATGTGCTTTTTAAATCTCTGCTTTTGTCAACTTTACTGTGGTCTGTTAGCCAAGGCAAGCCACATAGCCAAGCCCAGATTTTTGGGTTAGAGAAATACATTCCACTTTTTGATGTGAGTGTCAAAGTCACACTTTGAGACATATTGCATACAGGAAGAAGAGGGATTTATGCCCATTTTTACAATTTATCATGATTTCAGAGCAACCTCTGAAATTATTTTGAGAGAGAGAGAGAGAGAGAGAGAGAAAGTATGAGTGGGGGAGGGGCAGAGAGAGAGGGGAGGGGCAGAGAGAGAGAGAAGGAGAGAGAGAATGCCAAGCAGGCTCCATGCTGTCCGCACAGAGCCCAGTTTGGGTCTTGAACTCATGAACCATGAAATCATGACTTGAGCTGAAATCAAGAGTCAGAAGCTTAACGGACTGAGCCACCCAGAGAGAGAGAGAGAGGGAAACCATGTTTCTAGATATTTTCAAATGAGTTGGAATAAGCACCAAAACTCTTTGGAGAAATGGTTGATTCCAGGTCTGGGCAAGCAAAGTAAAAGATAAGGCTGGAGTATCTTATAATACCAGACATTAGAAAGCTATCAAGGCTAGTAGGGTTGTATCAAAGGGCCTTGGAATATGGAAACTACCTAAGTGTCCATTGTTGACAGATGAATGGATAAAGAAGATGTGATATCTTTCTGTCTGTCTGTCTGTCTCTCTCTCTCTCTCTCTCTCTCTCTCTCTGTGTTATTCAGCCATAAAAAGAATGAAATCTTGCTATTTGCAAAAACATGGATGGACCTTGAGGACATTATGCTAAGTGAAATAAGTCAGAGAAAGACAAATATCCTATGATTTCACTCATGTGTGAAATCTAAACAACTAAACAACAAACAAGCTCATGGATGCAGAAAACAAATTGGTGGTTGCCAGAGGCAGGGAATGGGGAGTGGGCAAAATGGGTGAAGGCTGTTGAAAGGTACAAACTTCCAGTTATAAAATAAATAAGTCATGGAGATGTAATGTAAAGTATGGTGGGTATAGTTAATAAAATTGTGCTGCATGTTTGAAAGTTGCCACGAGAGTAAATCTTAAAACTTATCACGAGAAAAATATTCTATAATTACATACAGTAATGGATATTAAATAGATTTACTTGGTGACTATTTTGCAAGATATACAAATATTGAATCATCATGTTTCACACCTGGAACTAATATAATGTATGTCAATTATACCTCAGTAAAAAATACTGCTTAATACATATGAGGATATATACGACGATTATGAAACACTGCGCCTAGTAAAAAAGAGGGGGAGGGGACTTGGAACCAACTTGCATAGACTTCTAGTGGCCAAAGATGGAGAAATTTGAGCATCAATAAGGGAAAGATATTAAAATACTTCAAGTATGTTTAAAATCCATGATTTCATAATGACACTAAAGAAAAAATACCATTGGTCATCTTTTGGAGGATGCTAACTCATTACTTTTTTTTTTTTTGATGTTTATTTTTATTTTTGAGAGAGAGAGAAAGAGAGAGCGAGCGAGAGAGAGAGAGGCAGAGAGAGAGGGAGACAGAGGATCCGAAGCAGGCTCTGTGTTGAGAGCAGAGACCCAGCTACCCAGGTGCCCCAGCTAACTCATTATTTTAAAAACTGGTAAAGGCCAAAGAATCAAGCATAATGATAGAAGTAGGGTATCTCCATTTTTCAGTTTCTAGTAATCAATCTAGTCAACATCATCATCAGCGGCTAACACAAACACACATGCAAAGACAAGTAGCCAGCATAGGCTTTTTAAAAAAAATTTTTTTTTAATGTTTATTTATTTTTGAGACAGAGAGACACAGCATGAGCAGGGAAGGGGCAGAGAGAGAGGGAGACACAGAATGTGAAGCAGGCTCCAGGCTCTGAGCTGTCAGCACAGAGCCCGACGCGGGGCTCGAACTCACGAGCTGTGAGATTATGACCTAAGCCGAAGTTGGACGCTTAACCGACTGAGCCACCCAGGTGCCCCCAGCATAGGCTTTTTGATGGAAGAATGTAACACCACCTGTGGAATTGTCTTGCCTGCCCCCCCACACTCCACCCCCAAATATCAAACTCGAATCTGGTCAACACTCTAAATTGAAGCATCAGTGTAGAGTTCAGAGCAATGTGTTAAATTAAATCCTAGGGACAAAATCTAGCCTGTGGGAAGCAACTAGTCTTTTTTCTTTTCTTCCTTTCTTTCTTTTCTTTTTTTTTTTAACGTTTTTGATTTTTGAGAGAGTGCAGGTGAGGGAGAGGCAGAGGGAGAGGGAGACAGAGGATCCTAAGCAGGCTCCGTGCTGACAGCAGAGAGCCTGATGTGGGGCTCGAGCTCATGAACTGTGAGATCATGACCTGAGTCAAAGTTGGACGCTCACCCAACCGAGCCACCAGGTGCCCCTAACCTTTTTTTCTTTAATAAAAAGTTGCAAGACATTTTAAAAAACATAGGAGAAACCTATAGATTGAGCTGTAAGACATATCAAACAATTGCAATAAACTGAATGTGTCTCCTCAAAATTCATATGTTGAACCCCAATCCCCAATATGTTGGTATTTGGAGAATAGGACCTTTAGGAAGTTGATTAGGTCTTTGGGGATAGGGTGCTCAGGAATGGCACCAGTGCCTTTATAAAAAAGATCCCAGAGAAATCCTTTCCCCCTTCTTCCACGTGAGGACACAGAAAGAAGATGGCCACCTGTGAATCAGGAAGAGGATCCTCACCAGACACAGAATCTGTTTTGATCATGGACTTCCCAGTCTCCAGAGCTGGGAGCGATATATGCTTGTTGTTTAGGCTCTCCAGTTTATGATATTTTTGTTACAGCAGCCCAAACAAACTAAGACATATCCTACTGGGATTCTGATTCAAAAAACAAAGTATAAAAATTTTTTATGAGACAATCAGGGAACTGTGAAAGCTTGATTGCATATTTGTTGGTATTTAGATGCTAACTCAGCTTAGCTTTTTAGGTGTGATAAGGATATTGTATTTATGTTTTAAAGAATTTTCATCCTTAGTGATACATACTGAACTATGTGTGTATGATGCCTGGGAGTTGGCGTTAAATAATCTGGGTAGGGGTAATGGTTGGGATTATAGAGGAAGAAAGATTCCCCATGAGTTTTTAATTATTGAAGCTGGGTGGTATAATGGAATATTATACAATGCTCTCTAGTTTTATGTATTCCCAGTGCTTGGGAATTTCTGTAATAGTTAAAATTTGTACACATAAAGGCAATGTTCAGGAAGATGAGGGCAATATTAGGTTCAACAGGAAAAGATGAAGACAGATATACCTACTACAAGGAGAAAAAAAACCCATGAAAGTGAAGCGCAGCGGCATTGACACTTGATTTGAAGGTTTCTGTCATATTTCACTTCCTCCCATTTTTCTTTGGTCTGTTTTCTTTACGATCTCAAGAAAATCTTCTTTTGTACTTGTGGTAGATGTTCTCCACTTGACTGACCGTGATCCATTCTCTTGCCTTTCTTTGCCTTGTTCCTGGAGGCTACCTCTAGGGATTCCGTCATCCAGCTCCCTTATAGACTGATTTCTGGTTAGTTTTTGCAGGGTTATGGGGAAGAGATAGAGGTCCGGGTATTAATTCCACCATTTCAACCCCCTGGGGCTCTGTGGTTTCAATAGTGGCAGCTTCCTTCCATGGCTCCAGCTCTCCCAGGATGGTTCCTTCTGCCCAGCTCCGCTCTTCCTAAGCTCAGATGACAGTATTTCATTCCCTTGTTTCTTTAGCCCTAGCACAGCAGTGGATTCCCACTGCTGCAAGCTCTAGATGCCCCAACATCTCTTGCTTGGTTCTTGCATGAAGGACCAATTGTCCCCTCATTAAATAGTCTGTTCGTTAAAGTCTCAGTTAAGACATCTGAGCCTGAGTTCCTGCCAGGACCTCCACTTCACTAACATTCTATTTTCAACATTAGAATTTTCTCCCTTTTGTATTTTACCCTGCTCAAAGGCAAAGGAGAATTAAGTCAACAAACATTCATCGAGCACCTATGTGCCGGGCAGTGTGCAAATATCTGCTTATACAATAGGCAATGAGACAGATAAGGTCTCTGCTGTCATGGGATACACAGTCTACGAGGGGGGTAAGTGAGGTAATATAACAAGACCCATTGATTTGCAAGGGATGGAAAAGCTGAACCCAAACTGGCTTGTGGAAAAAGGGGGAATTTTTTGGCTAATAAAAAATAAATCCAGAAATAGAGCTTGCTTCCTGTAAAGTTTTATCTAGCATCTCAGGCTAGGTCACCAAACGAGTTCTTTCAAGTGTGCTTCTGGTAATGCATTCTGTGGCTTGTCTCCTTGCTGAAACAAGCTTGCTCCTAACTGTGCCAAAGTGTTGCAGCAGTTTGGGGGAAGAGCAAGCCCCAGGATATATCTCGTTACTTCTCATTGGCTGATTGGGAACGCGATGCTCTGATTGGCCCACGGGAGCCTCCCGGCCATTATTAGAACCCAGACTGGAGTCTTCGTTTGAAGCTCCTGGATTGAGAACAGCGAAGGAGGCTTTCCCAGAGGAAAAAAAGCTCCCAAAACATTAGCTGTTTCATGAGCAAAGGCCAACAATGATGCACCTTGATCAGTAAATTAAAGATGATCTACTCTCTCTGCCCCTCCCCTGCTTGGGCTCTGGTTCTCTCTCTCTCAAAAATAAACATTAAAAAAATATTTAACGATGATCTGTATTGTTATGCAAGATGATTGAAGGACTGCCAGCTTTCGCGGAGAGCCTCTCTAAGTGTTAAACTCACCTTGACTTAAACTGCACCTCCAGGGGTCAGTTCCCCTATGTGTGTGGACAAGCACTCCACCTCCAATTCTGCCTCAGAGCTTTCTTGGTAGCTTCGACTACCAAGATTTTCCACATGCAGGGGTGCCTGGGTGGCTCAGCCGGTTAAATATCCCATTTGGGCTCAGGTCATGATCTAACCAATTGGGAGTTGGAGCCCCATGTTGGGCCAGCTTCAGATCCTCTGTCTCCCTCTTTCTCTGCCCCTCCCCAGCCCTGTCAAAAATAAATAAACATAAAAAAAAAAAAAAAGCAAAATTTCCCTAAGTCCTTTTGTCAGTCCCTGCCCTGGAGATATCCCTCTGAAACCCAGTTGAGCCCAGAAGCCTGGAAAGGAGCTAGCCACCGAGAGAGAAGGAAGAAGACTGTGATTTTCAAAAAGTAGAGAACTCTCCCATCAAGGAAGAAAAAAATAATTATGTCAACTTCAGGTCCCAGGGGAGAGCTCTGAAAGGTAAAGAGAAAAGTGCATTTAATGAAGATAAGACTGAATTGTGTGTACAGTTTATTAATAAGCATTCTTATAATTATCTGCATATTAATAAACATAATTTATAATGTTAATAAACGTAATGTGTATAGTTATTAAAGTTGATTAGCCTTGCTCCCCCTGTCCAATGCACTGCAAATTTTTTAAAAGCAGAGAGTGTTCCAAACTGGTATCTCTAAATTAAATTAAACTCAGTACATTTGCATTGAGTGGATAGTATATCCAAAGCACTTTGTAAAGTGCTGTAAAACAAATTTTATTTGCTCAAGAGGCCCTCAGAGTCTACTGGAGGCAACAGATATACCTAAATGGCTAGCTTAAGACCTACCAAGGGAACTTCAGGATTATCGGTATAATCCTAGTACCCTGAGGCCGCTTAGTAAAGGTCATATATTCATTCATCTTTTACTGAGCATATCCTTATGCCAGATCTGCATGAGGGACTTTTTATTTTTATCTTATTATTCAGGTGCAAAAAATATTCATGTGTCTCCAAAGGCCAACTCTTCTTATTTCTAACCTGCAAATTCTCTACCTCTGCTGTAAAACACCTTTCTTGCCTTTTTGAGCTTCCCCAAGGAAACCAATTTGGTTTCCCATGCATATTTCTCCAGGGGTTTGGAAGCTCTCCCTCTGGAAGATGCAAAGTCTACTCTCACATGTTCACAGAATGTTAGTTCTGAAAGGGATCTAATGTTTTCCAGCATTTTTCGTAGACATTGGGGTATACACAGTACCCCAAGAAAAACAGATCTGGCGGTTTGTGGCTGGAAAAAGCAGACCCAGGGGTCTCCAGAGATGGTCCTCACACTGTTAACAACCTTCACTGCACAGCTATTGACCAATCAGAATGTACACTGGACACCAGCATGACCACCTGGGGGTCACCAGATGACTGTCAGCTTGCCCATAGAGCCGTTCCTGGTGCATTAGTATTACCTGGCACACACACTTGGAAATGCTACCTTAGAGATTGTATAGTCCAGCCTCTCAGTTTTAGAAAAGAGAGAACCAAGGCCCAGAGAGGTGGTATGGCTTACCCGAGGGCATATATGGAATGGGAGTTTCTCCCAAGGGCTCCGTTTAGAGATGACTCCCTCTCGCCACTGTCAGGCCCTTTCACAGTGCCTGTAGGCCAGGGTCCCCAACTTCCTGTTCCTTTGTTTATGTCTAGTGGAAGCAACAGATATATGTAAAAATACCACTCCATTTTCCCATTCTCATTCCTTTCCCCTTGATGAACTCCTATTCATCTTTCAAAACCCAGTTAGATTATTTACCTCCTTTGCCTAATCTTCCTTAGCCCCTCTGGGCGATTAGTCACTCCCTCTTCTTTTACTCATTCCCTCTTCTTTTTACCAGTGATTTATTTAAAAAAAAAAATAGCTTTGATACAATAAAACTTACACACAATGAAATGAGCCTATTTTTAGTATACAGTTCAATGAATTTTGAAAAATGAATACATCTGTGTATTCAGTCAGTATATATAACATTTCTGTCCCCTCCAAAAGTTCCCTCATGACCAAAAGTTAATCCTCCCGCACCCCATATCCCAGCCATAGGGGGAATCTCTGATTTGTTTTCTGTCACTATAGATTTCTGTTTTCCAAAATTTTGTAAAAATGGAACTGAGCAATACATACTCTCTGGCCTCTGGCTTCTTTTGCTCAGGAAAATATTTTTGAGGCTTGTCTATGTTGTTGTCTGTATCAGTGGTTTTTTTCCTTTCATGGATGAGTATCCATTGTACAGATAGACCAAAATTTGTTTAACTGTTTACCTATTGATGGACATTTGGGTTATTTCCAGTAAATGGGCTATTGTGAATAAAGCTGCTGTGTATCCCCACAGTATTTTACATTGATTCATGTTAGAGTACTTTTTATATTAATTGGAACTATAGATTAGATAAAGTGGAAAGGGCACTAAAGCCAGAATCAAACCCTAGGTTTCTGATTCTAAGATAATGTATGTAAGTGGCTCAGCACAGTTTCGACATATAAATGCTTAATAAATAATAGCTATTATGGCTGCTGTTCTTTTTAGCTGTTTGGCCATGAGTAAGTTACTTAACCTCTCTGAGTCTCAGTTTCTTCTTATGTAAATGAGAAACTTCCAGGGTCTTGCCACAACGCTGACCTGCACTGTGAGGAGTATCTAGCTATCATGTAGAGTATTGGTAGGGATGCTCTGGCTTGGAGGGTATAACTTGAGACTTGTTGGGGGGGGGCGGGGGGGAGAGATAGGGCCAGCCAATTCAGGGAGAGGGGAGTGTATGGAGGATGCAAAAGACGGACTAGATTGTGTCTCTGAAATGAGGAAACTCAGTAGAGAGGAAGTGGAAGCGGGGTGGGCGAGGAGTGGGCGTAGGGAGCATTAGTAAAGTTCATGGCAGGTTACATTCAGAAACACAGGATGTGGGACGGAGCATTTTTTTTTTGAGTTTCAGGGAGCATATCCAGGATGGGCTGAGGTGCTGAAGCAAGTGAATTATGATGCTTCTCCTAAAATAACTTTGCTTCAGAGCTAAGGATATCCAGCCAGGCTCAAGGTTGCACAGACCTTTTCCCACAGCTCTTTGCTAATTGAATTAAACCCTTCTTGGCAATAAGGGAGACTCCCAAAGACTGACCGGAAGGATCAATTTTGCACATAGTATGATTCAGCTTTCCAGTTGCTTTCAGGCTGCACGCCTTGGCTCAAATTCTTCTTTAGCTACTGTTGACTTTCATTTTCCTGTAATGGTTAGCAGTACCTGACTGCATTCCATGCTGGCGGCCTTCCAGGTGTAATCTGTTGGCTAATACTCACGATTACTGCTGATTCCTAGAGGAAAGGACTCTGCACAGGGCTGGTATGTCTTCACACACTTGTCAGTTTCAGCTGCAGTGCCAAAGGAAATTGAAGCACTGCAGTAGATGTGTTTTGTTTTCCAGAATCATGTATGTGCCAGAATCAAAGCCAGCAAGAGAAACAAAGGAAAGTGACAGAATTAAACTCTGTCTTCTATTCCCTTGCATTTCATGACTGAGTTTATACTCACTTTCATAGCTCGCTGAGTCTTGCTCTGCCCAGAGCCTGCACACGACATCCTTCCAAGCTCTGCATCTTGCTCCCTTCCGTTCGTGATAATCTCTTTGGTTGCCTGTGTCCTTTTCATTAAATTCATAAATATATAAAAATTGTGTTTCTAACTGCTAAGGCCATCTCCCTCATAGGTTAAATATATCATAGCTATAAGTTCCTTTGGAGAAGTGTAATTGATGTGATATCAGTGACTCCTAGGCTAGGAATTTCAATGTGCCTGCAGTTGGAGATATGGATTTTGGAGTAGGCAATTATTTTGAACTTTCTTTCCTTCACAGCCACTAACGCTAGGTAACATTGCCTAGAAGATGAATAGAAAATTTTTAGAATGTTTGTGATTCTGCGCAAGATGGTAATCTTACATGATTGTGCAAAAAGCTGAACCAGGAACTACTTTATCATGGGAAGCAGAACTGGCCATCCAGGTCCTCAGTACAAAACTAAAACACATGGATAAGACACAGTGAAAAGGGACTTACCCAATTATTTGTTTGGGTCCCATTCTCCCATGCCCATGTGAACACAGCATTTATTAAAAATTGCCCATCTCCCTTCCAGAAATAAACAATAGCATGATTCATAAGGGAAGAAAAGGCCTGTATGGTATGAAATCATCACGAGGCCAAAGAGATGTCTACAATTTGCCAGAATCACTGCTGTCAATAAAGAATGTGACTTTCCGAATTTGGATGCTCTCTGCACAATGCCAGTAAGGATGAACACATGACAAGTAGATTTACCTTTTTACCGTAAGCATCATCTGGAGATGGTTTGTAGGTGTGGGATCATTAGAGATCCAGGAGACCCCTACATTTGATAAAGATGACCTAAATAGATCATTAAGAGAGGAACATCACCAGAGAAGGCTGTACCCTAATTAACTACAGTATAACCCAAATCTGTGAACCAATGAAGGCACAGCATGTTGTGTTCTGCTTGGAGCACACATATAGCAGTGTTGTGCTGCAGCTGGCAGTACAGATTTATAAGAGCCGATTGTGAAATACTTGGGAATTCTGTGAGCCGTCGTTAAATTCTGTCGGTGGTTTGAAATCAGCCATCGTGCGAGTGTTTATATCACAGAAACTGGCAATTGCTAGAGACTAGGGCTTTTTGCTGGTTAGTGTTGTTTTGCTTTGTTCTCAGAGAGCTAGGTTAGCGGGCTACCACTGCCTAGCGCCGTTGAAGGCAGAGACTATCTGTCAGGAAAGTGTGTGTTTCCATCTTTCACAGAGGTGTGTGTTATCGTGGGGCTGGAATAGCTCGTCAGGCGTTTCCCAGAGCCTGGACCTAGCATTCCCACAATTCTCTTTGCTCGCTGAGCAATTTGCTGCTTATTTATTTGGTACCAGTAGATGAATTGGTGTTCAGTGGTGTTCTTCAAAGTCCTGGGAATTCTAAGGAGCTCCCTTAGGGGACATCTGGGGAAGGGAGGAGGATTAACATGAGGCTGAGCAGATTTTCATCTATCTGCCACCAGAGCAGATTCATTTTCTTTGTTTTACATACTGGTGCCCCACAAAACAAAAACAAGAACAACAGAAAGCAAACCAACCAACCCGTTGCTTGAAGAAAGCAGACCACTGCTAAAAAAAACTTTTGAAAATAGTAGGCCAGAGCTCTTGGCTCACCAGAAGAGCACATACTTTATCATTAACAAATTACCATTCTGGGAATAATTCAGCCACTTGTGAGTTTGGTTAACATCAACTAGTTTCTCACCAACTGATAAAGTTGGGATGCACCAACTGAAAATTTGAATTTCATAATTAGCCATGTTGAAGACAAGACCCATTGATGAGGAATTGCCCTTCTGAGATTTTTCCTGGGGTGGTCAGCACACTATCCTTTCTGATAGCTCCTTCTCTCACATGTAGCAACTGGAAACTTTCTCTCTGCTACAAGGAAACTGGAAAATGAGTCAATCAGGTGAACTGGGCTCAATTCATGGGAAGCTTTTACCTTTTAAAATGGGTCCTTTTCTAGGGACGCCTGGGTGGCTCAGTTGGTTAAGCATCCAACTCTCGATTTTGGCTCAGGTCATGATCTCACAGTTCTTGAGTTTGAGCCCTGTGTGGGGCTCTGTGTTGACAACACGGAGCTTGCTTGGGATTCTGTCTCTCTCTTTCCCCCTCCACTGCTCACATGCTCTCTGCCTTTCAAAATAAATAAATAAACAACAACAACAAAAAAGGATTGTGGCTAGTCCCTTTAAAAATAAATAAATAAATAGAGGTGCCTGGGTGGCTCAGTCAGTTAAGTGTCCGACTCTTGGTTTCGGCTCCAGTCATGATCTTACAGTTTTGTGAATTTGAGCCCTGCGCTGGGGGCCTCCTGCTTGGGATTCTCTCTCTCCCTCTCTGTTCCTTCCCCACTTGTGCAGTCTCTGTCTAAATAAATACATAAATAAATAAATAAAATGGCTCCTCTTTTAATTCCAACAGTGACCTGAGTGTCCTTTATAACACTTCAGAAAATTAAAAAACAAAAAGGTCAAAGTGAAAATCACCTTATCCACCATCCCAAGATAGTAGCTGTTCACACACACACACATATACACCCACTCATACACGCCTTATTTTTTGAAAGGGGTTTTTAAATTTGGAGTTCACAATGTAATGTCACTTGGCTGGTCCTCATCGGTTTGATCATCTGTTACACGCGGGTGCAGCTTGATCTTATCTATATAGAATTCTAAATTCTAAATTTTGAGGCTAACGTAAAAGCCTCAAAAATTTAAAAATCAAGTAGTTATTTCGGTAGGCACTACGTGCATATGGTATAATCTACAAGCACAATATGGCATTCAACAAACTATAGCTTACCAGTTCTCTTCAGAGGCCAACATTGCTATAAATTCCTTGTTTACTTTTTCTGAGATATTCTGGGTATATCTGTCAATTGTAACAGTTAGCTTGAAGAAAGGATTTCTGGTTTCTATGTGAAAGTGGTTTTTTAATTTAGTAGAATCTTTAAAAAAGGTTTTTGGTTTTTGTTGTTTTGTTCCTATGCTTTATTCTTTATGGTTAGAGAGCGCTTCTCATCTGTGGTCACTACTACTGTTATAATGATCAGAAGTCACGTACCTATGAAGCCTCTATTGTGTGCATGTTGCTTTAAGCGTAACTTCATTTAGAGAATCAGTTATTCTGACTTGGGGGTGGGAGTTGGCAGTTGGTAAGGTGAGAATTGCATAACAATGAAAGTTTTTCCAAATCAGAAGTAAAAAACCTATTTACGTTTTCTGTCGAGAAAGCTTAAAAGAAAAAAAAAACCTAGTGTATACACATTTAGAATTGAGTAAATGTGTGTTTAGGAAGTCAGTATAGAGGGGTTCCTGGGTGGCTCAGTTGGTTGAGCATCTGACTCTTGATTTTGGCTCAGGTTGTGATCCCAGGTTTGTGAGATTGAGCCCCCCCCACCCCCACCGCCCCTGCATAAAATACTCACGGGGCGCATTCCTTGCTGGAGGTTCTGGGAGGATCCTCTCTGTTGCCTTTTTCAGCTTCTAGAGACCACACACATTTTCCAGCTCACCACCTCTTCTCCTTTTTCAAAGCCAGCAATGTTGCATCTTTCTGAGATCTCTTCTGTAATCACATCTTCCTCTGACCGCAGCCAGGAAAGGCTTTCTGTTTTCAAGTTCTCAGGTGATTACATTGGGTTCAGATAATTCAGAACAATCCTGATAATCCGGAATAATCTTCCTATCTCAAGGCCCGTAATTTAATCAAGTCTGCAAAATCTCTTTGCCATGTAATGTGATATATTCACAGGTTGTGGGGATTAGAATGTGGACATCTTTGGGGGATCATTATGCCTACCACAGGGACCAGGAGAAGGGAATTCCTAAAGGAAAGGAGCATTCCTTCTATGCTGTCCTGTGTTTTCTCAGGAAAATCCCAAAATGGGGCCTGAAATGTCTGGCCCTACTTAAGTTGCAAATTTTTTCATTTCTTACAGAAATAATATATTAGCAAATTATGACTATTGTTCATCAATAAGGCAGGTCAGAGTCGCTGAGTATTTTCCTGTAAAATATTTTCATGTCTCACTGGTCATCCTTTGGTTGAAATCCCTCTTATTTGTGAATCCCATGTCCTTATTTTTTTGACATGAATTTCTTTATAAATAATCAAGGTATCAGCTTGTCGCTTTGAGTCTCAAACCATGCAAAAGGAAGTTGTAAAGTATTTTTACCAGTATTCCGGAATTAAAGTTGGTTGCGTCTGCAGAGACTTCACAGTAAGGTCATGAGAAACCCTCAATTTCTCAGGGAGGAATTACAGGTCTAGAATCCTTTGGAAAATTGAGGATTCCCATGACAGGAAGAAGAGTGAAGGCATTACAGACACTACCTAGATATTTTGGGGACGTTGTATATATGACTAATCGTCTGAGGAAGAAAAAATAATCAAACCTGGCTCACAGATGGGTCTGTTCAATGTGCTAGAACCATCTACAGTTCACAGCTACAGCATTACAGCCCTTCTCGGTGGTGATGCCAAAGGACAAGGGTGAAGGAAAATCCTTTCGGTGGGCAGAACTTTTTTTTACGTTTATTTTTTTATTTTGAGAGAGAGAGAGAGAGGGAATGGGGGAGGGGAGGAGAGGCAGAGAGAGAGGGAGAAAGAGAGAATCCCAAGCAGGCTCTGTGCTGTCAGCGCAGAGCCCGATGTGGGGCTTGAACTCAGGAACTGTGAGTTCATGACCTGAGTTGAAACCAAGAGTCAGAAGCAATACATTTGGTTGTCCACGTCTGGAGTGAGAGATGGCCAGAAGTATGGGTCTACACACTGCTTCTTGGGCAGTTGCTAGTGGGTCAGGGGCTTGGAAGAAACAGGATTGAAAGATGGGTGACAGGGAAGGGTCACCTCTTAGGGAAGAGGTATGTGGATGAGCCTCTCTAAAAGGTCATAAGCTGCGAACACATGTGAGATCCACACTAAGGCCCGCCACTGGGCATGCACTGCAGAGAAGGCTCTTAATTATCAGGTGAACTAAATGATGCTCTCTGGGATGTCAGTCACTTTATCCAGCCATCCCAGGGTTTGCTCAACAGGCCCTGGGACAGAGTGACTGTGGTAGCAGGGACAGAGGCTCAAGAACATGGACTCACCTTCACTGAGGGTGACTTGGCTAATGCTGCTGCTACGTGCCTCATTTGCCAACAGCAAAACATTATGTCCACTTGGGTGCCTTCTCCAAACACATGGCTTCCACAGGTCATCACCTATAGCACACGGGTAATCACCGATGGTCACCAGATGACCACCAGCACCCAGTGGCCAGTAGCTGGCACTCTTTCAGGCAGTGTCATACTGGAGTGTCTCCAGTGAGGCACCTCCCCTTGAATAGCTTTTCCCAGCACCCTGGGTAGTGGATTTCCAGCCATCTCTGTAAGCACAGACAGACCACAGTGACCTCTCAGCCACCCAGTTAGTCACTGCTGGGCTCTCTCCAAGATCTGGCTCTCAAACATGGAGACTGATGCAAACAGGGAATAAATAAGCCCTTTCATTGATCTGATCGGTTATTGTCCAGAGATTTCCATCTCAACATGAGTCAAAGGAATCAAAGTGATGAATCAGGAATCCAAGTCCGGTTGAGTCCCAAGAGGACGAAGGTATCCCCCAATTTCACATATCCTTAAATAGCAAATAACATTTCTTCAAGAAATCATGGAAGTGTATTCATTATGTTTTAAAATAATTCCAGGTGAATTTTTTTTTATAATTAAAATCTTCCAGGGGTGCCTGGGTGGCTCAGTCAGTTAAGCCTCGGACTCTTGTTTTCAGCTTAGGTCTGATCTCACCTCTTCGAGAGTTCAGCCCTGCATTGGGCTCTGCGCTGGCAACATGGAGCCTACTTGGAATTCTCATTCTCTTTCTCTCTCTCTCTCGCTCTCTCTCTCCCTCTGTCTCTGTGTCTCTGCGCCTTCCCTACTTGCACTCTCTCTCCCAAAATAAATAAACTTAAAAAAAAATCCAAATCCTTCGTATCTGCATAAAGTCTTGTTTTAAAAGGTGGGCAACACATAAGAGACTCTTAAATATGGAGAACAAACCGAGGGTTACTGGAGGGGTTGTGGGAGGGGGGATGGGCTAAATGGGTTAGGGGCACTAAGGAATCTACTCCTGAAATCATTGTTGCACTAGATGCTAACTAACTTGGATGTAAACTAAAAAAAAATCAAATTAAAAAAACGGTGTTTGTCTACAAGGTTCATTGTGACAGAAGAGATTAATGTATGAATGAGATTTTCTAATGCTTACTCCTGGCTTCAGGCTAATCCAGCCTATTGTGTTCACCTGCTTTAAAGCCAGGTGAACAGTAATTAACATTTGTAAGTGCCTTATGATTTACTGCCTGCTTTAACATATACCCTACCTTTTAATCTACTCACAACTTCAGAGTTAGTTATGACTATAAATTAAGGAATGTTTTAGTTTTTTTTTGTTAAAATATTTTATTGTAGAAAATGTAATAAACAGAGAAAGAAAAAGAACAAATTTGAAATGATTTGCACCCCCACTGCCAAGTGATAACTGTTGTTAGAACTTCAAAGTATATTCTAGGATCTAGCATTTGTGGGCTTTGAAGCCTATATAATTTTTGAGGCTCTCTTCTATTTTTTGGATTTCAATTTTTATTTTATCTTTGGTTACATTGCATGCTTACTTTAAAAATGTTTTAAACAGTGCAAAATATATAAAGTGGTTACACCTACCTCAACTTGTCTTCAAGTAATTCTAGTAAATAGAACGGTCTCTTTCTTAGCAAATAGAATCCTATTTTTCCTGACATAACTTTGATAATGAGAGTGTAAATGCGTGGTCTCTTCTATCATATTGATTTAAAAAAATTTTTTTTAATGTTTATCTTTGAGAGAGATGGAGAGATAGAGTGTGAACGGGGGAGGGGCAGAGAGAGAGAGAGAGAGAGAGAGAGAGAGAGAAAGAGAGAATCCCAAGCAGGCTCTAGGCTCTGAGCTGTTGGCACAGAGCCCGATGCAGAGCTCAAACTCACAAACTGAGACATCCTGACCTGAGCTGAAGTCAGACGCTCAGCCGACTGAGACACCCAGGCGCCCCATCCATAGTATTGATTTTTAAACAATCCAAATGGGCTCATATACTCTATACAGTTCAACAAGTTGCTTTTCTCAATAATAGACACTGAAAAGTTTCTTAAATGTGAAAAAGTGAATTTAGTTTTGACTCTGTTTCTAAATTTCTTCTAATTAATGGTTAGTATTAGGGGAGAGTATCAAGATGACATGACTCATGTGAGCTGAACCCCTGAAATCACAGCCTCCTCACCCCCTCCCCTGTGTTTGGAACGTGCGTTCTCCTTGCTTTCCCCACTCCTGGAGGCTGCCCTTGAGATGGCTGGTGTTGAGACTTTCTGGGTGGTATCTGTGGCTGAACCCAGTTAAGGCCTCTGCAATTTACGAACTGTCAGATGGCTGCAGAGAGCTCATCTTGTGGCCGCTCAAGACCTACCAATCCGGAGTGGATTGTCTCTCTCTCTTTTTTTTTTTTATTTCTCTGTGCCCTCCACCCTGTGGTTGGGGAGGCGATGGTGAGGGGGCTTGTTTCAGATTCTACCCAGGAAGTTCTGAATAGCTGATATGAAACATTTCTTTAATGTTTTCGAATCAGTTAGTTATTGATGAGGAAGTCTTTTGGAAATGCTGAACAGTTTTATTAAATAGGAAACAATGGTACTTCTGGTGTTTATGATTTTTGCTTAAAAAGTTTATTTTATTTTGGTTAGTCAAAACAAAACAAAGACATGGAGTGCACTGGTTGCGATGTGCACTAGGTGTTGTGTGGAAGTGCTGAGTCACTATGTTGTGCACCTGACGCTAATTGCACACTCGATGTTAACGAACTGGAATTGAAATAAACACTTAAAACAAACACAGTTGTCTAAATTGTAGGATTGAGAAGCTGACTTGAAAATGATGGAAAAATTTCTTTTTCTCACACTTGTTGGGAGCCCTCTAAAAGGAAAAAAATGCAAAATTATAAATATTTATATATAATTCACATATATAAATGTGAATATTTTTGTAGAGTGAGTGATTGCAATATCTTGCTGGAAACTTGGGAGACTCAAGTCTTTTTTATTTTCTATGTTAAAATTTTAAAATTTATTTTCATTTATGCATTTTTAAAAATTTAGTATAGTTGACACACAATGTTATAGTCATTGCAGTTATACAAATCAGTTAGTGATTTGACAAGTTTATACATTATGCTATGTTCACCCCATGTGTGGCTACCATTTGTCCCATTACATCACTGTTCCAGTATCATTGATGGTATTCTTTGTGCCATTACTTTTATTCCCATGGCTTATTCATTCCAGAACTGTAAGCCTGTATCACCCTCTCCCCTTCACACATTTTGCCCATTCCACCATCCCCCTCTCCTCTGGCAACCATTAATTTATTCTCTGTATTTATAGGTGTGATTCTGCTTTTTGATATGGCATTTGTCTTTCTCAGTGTGACTTATTTCCCTTAGCATAATACCCTCTAGATGCATCATGTTATCTTGAATGGCACAGTCTGATCTTTTTTTATGGCTAAGCAATATTCTGTGTGTGTGTGTGCGTGTGCGTGTGTGTGTGTGTGTGTGTGTGACATTTTCCTTATTCATTTGTCTATTGTTAGATACTTAGGTTGGTTCCATATCTTGGCTTTTGTAAATAATGCCGCAACAAAAAATATGGGTGCATATATCTTTTTGAATTAGTGTCTTTGTTTTCTTTGGGTAAATACCTAATAGTGGAATTATTGACTCATTCAGTATTCTTATTTTTAATTTTTGAGTAACTTCCATACTGTTTTCCACAGTGACTGTACAAATTTACATTCCCACCAACAGTGTATGAGGGTTTGTTTTTCTCCAGAACCTTGCCAACACTTGTTATTTCTTGTCATTTTGATTTTGGCTATTCTAACTGATGTAAGGTGATATCTCTTTGTAGTTTTGATTTGCATTTCCCTGATGATTAGAAAAGATTAGCATCTTTTCATGTGTTTATTGGCCTTTTGTCTGTCCTTGGAAAAAATGTTTTTAAGTACTCTGCCCATTTTTTAATTGGATTGTTTTTTTTGGTATTGAGTTCCTTATATATTTTGGACATTAACCTCTTACTGGATATATCATTTGCGAATATCTTCTCCCATTCAGTAGGCTATCTTTTTTGTTTTGTTAATGGTTTCCTTTGCTGTGCAGAAGCTTTTTATTTTGATATAGTCCCAATAGTTTATTGTTGCTTTGTTTTCCTTGCTTTAGGTGACATATCTAGACAAATGTGGCTGATGGCAGAGAAATTACTACTTCTGCTCTTTTCTAGGAATTTTATGGTTTCAGGGATTTAATCCATTTTGAGTTTATTTCGTGTATGGTGTTAGAAAGTGGTCCTGTTTTATTCTTTTACAGTTTCTCCAGCACCATTTATTGAAGAGACTGTTTTTCCCCATTGTATATTCTTGCTTCTTTTGTCATAGATTAACTGAAAATAACTGTGAGTTTATTTCTGTAATCTCTATCTGTTCCATTGAACTATGTGTCTATTTTTTGTGTCTATATCATATTTCTTCAATTACTACAGATTTCTAGTATATCTTGAAATCTAGTAACTTCGTTCTTGTTTTCTCAGGATTGCTTTGGTTATATGGGGTCTTTTGTGGTTCCATACAAATTTTAGTATTATTTGTTCTAGTTTTGTGAAAAAATGCTGTGGTATTTTGGTAGGGATTGCATTGAATCTGTACGTTGCACGGATTAATGGATGTTGAATCTTGTCAAATCCTTTTTCTGCATCTATTGAGATGATCAAATGATTTTTAGCCTTTGTTTTGTTGATGTGGTGTATGACATTGCTTGATTTATGAATATTGAATAATCCTTTTATCATGGGAATTAATTCCATGATCATGGTGAATGATTTTTTTTAAATGTATTTTTGTATGTGTTTTTCTAATATTTTGTTGAGGATTTTTGCATCTGTGTTCATCAGGGATTTTGGCCTATAGTTTTCTTTTTTTGTGGTGTCTTTGTCTGGTTTTCATATCATGGGTAGTGCTGGCCTCATAGAATGTATTGGGAAGCTTTCCTTCCTCTTCTATTTTGAGGAATAGTTTGAGAAGAATAGGTATTAACTCTTATTTAAATGCCTGATGGAATCCCACTGTCAATTTATCTGGTCCTGGATTTTCATTTTTTTGGTAGTTGATTACTGATTCAATTTTGTTACTTATAATTGATCTGTTCAGATTTTTTATTTCTTCCTGACTCAGTTTTGGGAAGTTATATATTTGTAGGAATTTATCCCTTTCTTCTAGGTTGTCCCATTTGTTGGCATATGATTTTTTTATAGTATTCTCTTAGAAGACTTTGTATTTCTGTGGGGTCAGTTGTTACGTTTCCTCTCTCATTTCTGATTTTATTTATTTGGATCCTTTCTCTTTTTTGATGAGTCTGGCTGAGGGCTTATCAATTTTGTTTATCTTTTCGAAGAACCAGCTCTTGGTTTCCTTGATTTTCTCTATTGTTTTTTTCAGTCTCTATGACATTTATTTCTTGTCTATATTACTTCCTCCCTTCTACTCACCTTGGGCTTTGTTCTCTTTTTTTAGTTCCTTTAGATGTAAGGTTAGATTGTTTATTCGAGTTTTTTGTTGTCTCTTAATTTGTTTTTAACGTTTATTTATTATTGAGAGACAGACACACAGCGTGAGCAGGGAGGGGGAGAAAGAGGGGGAGACATAGAATCCAAAGCAGGCTCCAGGCTCTGAGCTGTCAGCACAGAGCCCGACACGGGGCTTGAACTCATAGACCGCGAGATCATGACCTGAGCCGAAGTCGGTTGCCTAACCAACTGAGCCACCCAGGCACTCCTCTTTTTGTTGTCTCTTGACGTAGGCTTATATTACTGTATACTTTCCTCTTAGGACTGCTTTTGCAGTGTCCCAAAGATTTTGAACTGTTGTGTTTTCATTGTCATTTGTGTCCATGCATTTTTAAAACTTCTTCTTTGATTAAGTTTTGACCCACTGTTTGTTTAGTATCATGCTTAGTCTCTGTGTGTTTGTATTATTTTTCTGTTTTTTCTTGTGATTTATTTGTAGTTTCATATTGTTGTGATTGGAAAAGGAGCATGGTATGATTTCAATCTTCTTAAAAAATTTTAAAAGAATTTTTTAATTTTTGAGAGAGAGCACAAAATGGGGAGAGGGGCAGAGGGAGAGAGGGAGAATCTTCAGCAGGCTCCAAGCTCAGCGCAGAGCCTGACACAGGGCTTGATTCCACGACTCTGGGATCATGACCTGAGCTGAAATCAAGAGTTGGTCACTCAAGTGACTGAGACACTCAGGCGCCCCTCAAAAAAAATTTTTTTTTTCAGGAATAGAACTTAATGATTCATCATTTACGTGTAACACCAAGTGCTCATCCCGACAAGTGCCCTCCTTAATGCCCCTTGCCCATTTAGCCCATTCTCCCATCCAACACCTCGCCAGCAACCCTCAGTTTATTCTTGGTAGTTAAGAGTCTCTTATGGTTTGTCTCCCTCTCTGTTTTTATATTATTTTTGCTTCCCTTCCCTTGATTTTTTTTAAACAATTGATAATCAGTTTATTAAAAAGGTTGATTTAAGCATTTATAATAGTGACTTCAGCCTTGACTCCTGGTTCAATGGAAGTACTCCAAAGATGGAAGTAATTCAAAAAAATTTGTTAATGTTTATTTATTTTTGAGAGAGAGAGAGAGAGAGAGAGAGAGAGAGAAAGAACGAGCAGGGGAGGAGCAGAGACAGAGGGAGAGAGAGAACCCCAAGCAGGCTCCAGGCTCTGAAATGTCAGCACAGAGCTCAATGCAGGGCTCAAACCCATGAACCACAAGATCATGACCTGAGCTGAAGTTGGATGCTTAACTGACTGAGCCACCCAGGCGCCCCCAGATGGAAGTAATTTGCTTAACAATCTCAGAAGGACTGTGCAAATCGATGAGTTGCTTGTGGATTCTCATCTGAAAACAATCCCAAGTCTTAGACCCTTCACCACAAGGAGTCTTTCCTATAGTGATGCTCAGTCTTGGTAGGCATCTGAACTGGTTCTTTCACTTTGAGATTCTTTTCTTTTGCACCTGGTATGAGCAAGTCAGCACATACCTTCTCCAAAGATTTACACTGCAGCTGGTTAGAGGAATTCTACTTTGGTGAATTGCCACCTCTGGATTCATGGATATCTTCCTGCTGACTTTAAAAGCCATAGCTGGGGGCACCTGGGTGCCTCAGTGAGTTAAGCATCCAACTCTTGATTTCAGTTCAGGTCATGATCTCACAGTTCATGGGATTGAGCCCCACACTGGGCTCTGCACTGACAGCCAGCCTGGAGTCTGCTTGGGATTCTCTTTCTCCCTCTCTCTCTCTGAAAATAAAGAAACTTAAAAAAACAAAAAAAACCAAAAACCAAAACCAAAGGCTAGGCTGCAGTGTGGCTTTCTGATTGACTTGTTCCTTGGTGAGGCAAACAGCAGGGAGTCAGGAGCAGAGGTGCCCAGAGCTCCACTGTAGCTATGACCGCCTTTCCTCAAAGACCCAGTCTTCTCTAATTATTGAGGCTCATTTTATGCCCTCATATGTGATCTATTCAATTCAGATCCTTTTTAAATTTAATCTGTTCAGGAAGTTTACCAGAAATGCTTATATAGAAATGCTTCTCGATTGCAATCTGGCTTCTCCTTCATGTCTAGAAAATCCTTTAACTCTCAGCAAACTCAGAACTCAGCGGGCCTTCTTCAGCCTCAAGGTAAATCCATGGCTGTACAGGAGGGGTTAAACCTGTTGCACCCCACATTAAGAACCCTTGCTCTAGCACGTTATTACTTAAAAAAATTTTTTAAAAATGTTTATTCATTTTTGAGAGACAGAGGGAGACAGAGCATGAGTGGGGAAGGGGCAGAGAGAGAAGGAGACACAGAACCTGAAGCAGGCTCCAGGCTTTGAGCTGTCAGCACAGAGCCCGACGCGGGGCTCGAACTGACAAACTGCGAGATCATGACCTGAGCCGAAGTCGGACACTCAACCGACTGAGCCACCCAGGCACCCCCCTACCACGTTATTTTTAATGGCTTCCTAGTGATCTATTGCATGGGTGTAAAATATTGTGTTTAATTGGGTGCCTTCTGTTGAGCATGTAAGACAGCTTGGACACCACTCTGGGATGAACATCCTTCTGGCTAAATCTCTGCACATTTTCCTTGTTATTTCCTTAGGATAAATTCCTATGATGAGGCTAAAGGCTATGCCAAATTTTAAGACTTTAAATTTGGCAAGAATATTTAAGTTCCATTTCACAAATAAAGAAAATGAGGGTGCAGCGGTTTACGGATATGGATATTTATTTATTTGTATGGAAGCATAGTTGACATGAAATGTTATTTTCATTCCAGGTGTACAATCTGGTGATGTGGTCATTCTAGAATTGCACAGGGATCAACATGTTACTGTGTAGTCACCATCTGCCCCCATACAAAGTTATTATAATATTATTGACTATGTTACCTGTGCTACACTTTTCATCCCTGTGATTTATTTATTTTGTAACGGGAAGTTTGTACCTTTTTTTTTTAAGTTTATTTATTTGATTGTGTGTGTGTGTGTGTGTGTGTGAGAGAGAGAGAGAGAGAGAGAGAGAGAGAGAGAGAGAGAGAGAACAGTGGGGGCAGGGTTGAGAGAGAGGGAGAGAAAGAGAGAATCCCAAGCAGGCTCCATGCTCAGTACAGAGCCCAACTCAGTGCCCGAATCACGGACCGTGAGATCATGACTTGAGCTGAAATCAAGAGTCTGACACTTAACTGACTCTGAGCCACTCAGGTGCCCCCTGGCAGTTTGTACCTCCTAATATCCTTCATCTATTTTGCTCATCCCACCCACCTACCTCCCCTCTGGCAATCACCAGTTTATTCTCTGTATTTAAGAATCTCTTTGTTATTGTTGTTGTTTGTTCATTTGCTTTGTTTTGTCAAATTTCACATATGAGGGAAATCATGCCTTTCTCTTGTCTAGCTTACTTCACTTAGTGTAATACCCACTATGTCCATCTATGTTGTTGCAAGTAGCAAGATTTCACTTATTTTTTTAATGACTGAGTAACATTCCATTGTCTATCTGTCACATCTTTATACCACATCTTCTTTGTCTATCCATCTATGGATATATCAAACCTTTTAGTTTCACAGAGGGCAGGCAGCTGTTAGGTTTTTGTTGAGTGTTATCATTTGCTTATCTCTTTCAAAGATTTCAGGATTGGTCTGGCACATAAGGTGCTTGATAAACTGATGATTGTTGAATGAGGTAGAATAGCTATAACAATCCTAGAACTCCAGAGGACTGGATATGTCCATGGCTGTTCTAAACCATATGACTATATAGTTTTGTTACAATGTTTGTTGCATTTTGTATGTTACTCTACTAAAAGTATGGAGGCAGGAAAATCAGCAGAAGAGGAGGAGAAAGAGATAGCTGGGCTCCACTGCTCATCTTTCTTTCTCTGCCTAGTCCAGACTTAAAAAAAACCCAAACAAACAAAAAACAAAAAAACCCTAAACATTTACTGAATACCTAAAGGCGCTGACTAGACTGATTTGAGGAATCAGAGTTAAGTGAATATTATTATGGGATCAGACTGATCTACATCACACGATTATTTGTATTCAGTTTTATATATCATAACAGTGTTGGGGAAACTGTTTAAAATAGTGGAAAAGAGTGACAGACAGGGAATGGCTTGGCCCTTTCCCTAGTTGTGTGGTTTAATCCACTAGATCTGTGTCCTGGCCATCAAACCACACTAATGATGCTTTGCTAAAGTGGGATTCAAATTCTATATACACACACACTTACATTTATTTCTATATCTTTATATATTGAAGGTTGATTCATTTAGGAAGATGCTCTTTGAATAAAGTTTTATGTGTGTTATATATAATGTCTGTAAAATGTTAAATATTCTTAGGTAATTGTAATTAGGTGTTGTTAGATATGCTTTTCAGTCTGGGTGGTTTGGGGTGGTTCTTGTTTTAAAATTCCTTAAAATACTGTAATCTACCTTTCAGTGCTCACAGCCAGGAAATTATGGCATTTCTGAAATGGCAATCTCTCGTTAAAGACTCTGCCAGGTGCAAGCTGCAAGAAGCAGGTGTCGTGCACCTTGGATTACCTTTTGAACTGCCTTCACAACTGTTTAATTTTGTTGAAACATGATGATAAGAAAACAAAGCAAAAATTTCACAGGTCTCAATTTATTTCTCTACCTGGTTGTAATAATTTTGCATTCTGTAGCAGCTAGCATAAACAGCAGCAAAGATGATCCATGCTCTTGGAAAAAAAGTAAATGTCAAGTATTTATTAAGAATCTATTACAGTGGCTTTACGGGCAGTCAAAACAGAAGGGGGTGAATCAGTATTCAATCTTTCTGACACATCACTTTGGCTCTGATTAAAAAAACACTGTCTTTGCCTTTAGTGGCCAATTTAACATTACCATTTTCGTGACTACACGTAGCCACATTACGAAAAAGCAAAAAATAAATCAGCTTGCTATTTTTTTCACTGCAGCTCTAGGCATCTAATTTATTGAGGTTTGGCCACAAGGTGCAATCTCCTTGTGTTCTGGAGCCCAGCTGTCTCTTTATAGACTCTCCTCGAGGTCAGGAAAGGGCTGAGCTTTCCAGTGGTGCCCAGGGACTAGAGCGACCCCCCCGCGCCACACTGGGGCGTTAACCGCTCGTCCACAACAGCTAATAGCCTTCTAAGAGCAGAGTGATTGATGGTAGTGGGGTGGGCGCCGGCTTAGCTCCGGAGAAAGGCGGGCCGCTCTAACTGGGAGCGTACAGGAAGGTGAATTGCAGAGAGTGGGGAGCCGCCCGCCTACCGGTTCGGTTCGGTTGGGTTGGACGCTCGCTGCAGGGTCTGGGCCTGCAGCGCGCGTGCAACCCTCCTTCCCAAACCCCTGCCGCGCCTACTCCGCAGCACAGCACCTAACGCCGGCACGCGGGCCCCGGGCCCCGCCCTCCCTCCTGCGCACGCTCGCTCCTTACCCACGCGCGCTCCCTGAGTCCCAACCCCGTTCCGGCCCGCGCGTGCCCCACCCTCCTCCCCAGCGCGTGCCCCACCCTCCTCCCTAGCGCGTGCCCCACGCGGCCCGCGCGCACGCGCATTCCGTCCTCCCCGCCGCCCGGCGCGCGCGAGCCTTCGGGCCCAGGGCGTGCGGTGGGCGGGGCGCCGCGCTGACGTTGCCCGGGATGCGGGCAGGTTCCGCCGCCGCCACCGCCGCCGCCACCGCCGCCTCCGCCTCGCCTGCCACCGGGGTTTGTATGAAAACACCGGGCGGCGGGCGGCGAGAATTCCGCCGTGCTCCCAGAGAGCAGCCGCCGGCGCTGCGGATGCCGAGCTGGTGCCGCGGCTCTGCCCAGTCCCGCCAGCGCCCCATCCTGAGCCGGTGAGCGCCCAGCCGCTGTCCGCACGTCCGGGCCGGCCGCCCCTCGGCCGCTGCTTGCCCGCCCCTCGGCCGCTGCTTGCCCGCCCGTCCGCCTTCCCTCCGCAGTCCCCCGGCCACCGAGTCCCGGGGGCGGGAGAAGCCGGGAGGAGCGACCCCGCACCCGCCGCGGTCTGCGTCCTGGGATCCCTCCGCCCCTCACCTGACAGGTTGTGTAACGTGTGTCTTTCGGGGCGAGTGGACCGGAGCTGGAGGAAAACCCCTGATGGTTTGGGGCTTTGGCTGGCTTCTGGAAAGCGCCCCACGCCGCCCCCACCCGCGACACTCGGTGACCCCCGCCTCAATCCCCGGCGGAGGGTCCCCGACGCGGTTTTCGGGCACAGGCGGTCCCCGTGCCCTGCCCTTTTTCTGGGGCCGGGGTGCAGCACGGAGCCGAGCTGGGGGGCGGCGGGCCGGGGACGGGCACGCGCCCCGCCTCCCCCACCCACCCCGGCACACACCTTGCTTCGCGGTGGGCTTGGTGTGTGGTGTGACTTTGGCGGTGGCCAGGTTTGCTTCGTGTCAGGGTGGTTGGCCTGAAGTGTGTTCTCCGTTTACAACTTGTCGCCTTTTGGGTTTGATTTGAGCCTGAATGAGATTGCTCTAGATGACAGTGCAGAGTTTCCTTACAGCCTGCCTTCCTGAGTGAGTTGCGGGTTCTTCGTTGCAAGTACTCGAGGACTCCTGCAACCCCGTCTACATGGTTTCCCCTTGTGCCGGTTAAGCCTCTTACTAGGACCAGTGCAATTTTGAATCGGCTGGTTTCCTGGGCATTTACCCATTATAGAATGGAGTTTTTATACATCTTAGCGTAATCGATATGAATGTTGATCATTTAAAGGCCACTTCTTGTTTTGATACAGATTGCTCAATCAAGGGCTTAAAGGTCCAGCACTGCTGATGACCTAATACATTGTAACACTGAGGGTTTTTTTTTTTTTTTTGGCAGTATTAATTCCTTGTGTTTTGTTTTTCTTCAGGTGTTGAAAATTGTAGCAGCGTTTAATTGTAATGCACGACAATTTGTAGTTAGAAAGGACTGAACAGCTTTCTTTATCACTCATTTTCACTTACTTTGATGCCTGTGTTGTAATCTTTATGTAAATCCAGCTAGTAACCTGATCTCTTATTATAAACTGTCTTTTTTCCTGAGAAAACTAGAAAGTTACTTTTGTAATTTTACAGTGAAATGTTTTCAGTTCAGCATGCTAAAAAAATAGTAGTTTATTTAAGGCACTTTAAATGGTAGTATTTTAAAACATGTGCCAAAATACTAATAAAAACCAGACAAAACCCTGGAAGATCTGTAAGCATTTCCTATAATGGCTGTGATTAGTCCTGTAATTGCTGTGAGATAGGGATGTCTTATTTACGCCTTATTTTCTTATTGTAATATGACTTGTTTAATTCCCATTCCACCTCGCTTGAGTTAAATTCCGCAATGAAGTTATAGGTTCATTTTTAATGACCTCAAAAATCTGCCTTGAATTAATTGCTTCCACACTTACTGAGAACTGCAGTCTCATTCTGAACTTTGTAATGAAGGGGGTAGACTTAGAGTTCCTCTTGTTACTAGCCAACACTGAAAAAACATTTAAGTGTTTTAATGTAGCCTAAGCTTTTGTAGAAGCAATTTTTATAAATCTTTTCCCGTTGACTTGAATTGAGGCATTATTACTTTTTGGAGCAGTCTAGCAAGACTCCTTTTATAATAATGGTTATCTCTGACAGAGGGAAAAGAGACCCAAATGTGAAATTACCCAATTTGTATTAGATTCTACATTTTGGAATTTTTAGTAAATCTCCACAGTATTCACCTTCCAAAATGTATTCTTGCTTAAAGTCCCCCAGTACCTGAAGTTGAACAGTGTATCCGTAGTAGTGGATGAAATTGTCAGAGGGCTCTTCAAATTGGGAGACTCCCTTAGGCAGTTGGTCTTGGTGACAACAACAGAAGTTTAGAGTGGGCACCAAATTTTAAATTTTGTATATTACTGTAGGTTATAGGGTCTGTGTACTATAATGCAGTGGCTGAGGAGTTGGGCTTCAGGGCTGGCTTTGAATCCTGGCTTTGCCTGAGGCAAGTTATTTATCCTCCTTGTGCTTCAGTTTTCTCTGTTCCAAAATAATGGTACTGGGGTAATAATGGTTATATCCTTAAGATCTTGAATATTAAATGAGTTAATACACATAGAGTGCTTAACCCACAGTGCCTGGCACATAGTAATTGCTCAGTAAATATTACTGCTACTGCTTTTTCTCACTCTTCCAAGGGGTTTAGTAAGGTCAAGAAGGACTTTAGGCTGATGGAGTATGATTACTGTAGAATCATTCCACTGTGACCCATTGACTCCTTTGGGGCTAAATGACAGCTTAGTCTCACTGTCCTGCCTTGGAAGCATGTAATTTAGTTTTAAATAGAACAGCTAGACCCTGAAAGCTGGGTGTGCTGAGATGCTGCTGGAGAGGTGCTGAAGTATCCATGTTTGTCCCTTCTGACAGAACCTTGGATTGTCTCCCTTATGGTGGTGGTGACTGCTATTTTAATCACCTGTTTTTGACTTGTGTTTCTTTGACTGTCATGTGCTTCTATCAAAAATACTATGTATCAAATTGTTACTAGGTATACAGGAGTTTATCTGATCAAGATAGTGCACATTCTGTTGTTTTTTTCTTCATTGGTGTTACAGAGTGAGGTTAGTTATGATGGGATATTGTACCTTTTCAGCTTTCATGTAATTTTGCTAGGAAAGTTTTTTCTAATTAATGACTTTATGTACTTCTTGTTTTTCTTGGTTTGCAGGGATCTGATGTTAATACTCTGTTGTTTAAATCAGTTTTCAAACTTTTGATTTTAGTACCCTTTTACATTCTTAAAAATTATTGCACACCCCAAAGAGCTTTTGTGGATTATGTCTGTATTTATTATATTATAAATTAAAGAGAAATGTACAACTTTTGTTAACTCACTTAAATATGATAATATCTTAATATAAGCATATTTTTAATGAAAAATGACTATTTTTCAAAACAAGGCAATAAGAAGAGTGGTATTGTTTTACATAAAAAAATGTTTATTTATTTTGAGGCAAGGGGAGGGGCAGAGAGGGAGGGAGACGGAATCCCAAGCAGGCTCCACACTCAGCACAGAGCCTGACATGGGGCTCGGTCTCACAATCTTGAGATCATGACCTGAGCCAAAATCAACAGTCGGACACCTAACCAACTGAGCCATCCAGGTGCCCCTTGTTTTACATTTTTGTAAATCTCTAATGTCTGGTTTAATAGAAACAGGTGGATTCTCATCTCCTTCTGCATTCAGTCTGTTGCAATATGTTTTTTGGTTTGAAGTATATAGAAAGAGAAACCCAGCCTTACATAGTTAATGGCTGGAAAAGGGAGGGGTATTTTAATAGCCTTTTCAGATAATAATGGATTTTCTTGCTTGGTGCTACATCAGAACTCAACATGTGTTGGTTTTCTAGTTACTTGTATTATGGAATCTGAAATCATATCAATGGACCTTTTATAATGTTATATTAAAATCCACTGGTCTAAACTTTGGATGGATCTTACATAACCATGCCTGAATTTATAACATCATGCCATGGTCGTTTCTAAGTATTGGTTCAGTCAGTTATGCAGATCTCCAAAATGTTGGCACATTTCATTATATATTATTAGAAAATCACATTTGTTAATATCACCATTCATCCCATCAGAAACAGATTATTGGGAAGCTATCCAGGTCATGACATGATGGTGGATGTGAGTTTTCCAGAAATCTGATTTTTGCTTGAAGGCTCAAATTTTATCGTTGGCAAGAATTATGACTGCCAGTTGTTTCCTAGAAGTGACAGGCAGATTTTGTTCATCTGTGAGAGAACTTCTGCCAGAATACCCAAGTCTGAATAACCATGGTCATTCTTTCAAGTAAAAATGGTGTTTCACAAAAAAAAAAAAAAAAAGAGGCTAGTGAAAGCTCTCAGTTCAGTCACACAAGTGCTTTACCTTGGGACACCCATCAACTATTGCAATTCAGTATGTGGTCAGAAATGCTTTGTGCATACTTAACCATTTTGTCACACAGAATATTAAAAAGATCTGTACTGAAGGGCTGAGATTTAATAAAATTAATTTTTACTATTTGAAGGACTTTTTTTAGAGTTTTTTTTTTTTTAAGTTTATTTTGAGAGAGAGAGCGAGCTTGTGTAAGTAAGCTGGCGGGGGCGGGGGGGGGGGGAGAGAGAGAGAGAGAGGGAATTTCAAGCAGACTCTGCATTGTCAGCACAAAGCCCGACACGGGGCTCAATCTCATGAACCATGAGATCGTGACCTGAGTGGAAGTCAGCCACCCAGGCTCCCCTGAAGGACATTCTTAAGTGAAGAAGGCTTTTTTTTTTTTTTTTTTTTTTAATAGCTACTGATACTTGATGGTGAAAAATATAATGACCAATAGTGCAGTTTGGTGCCAGTACCAGAAGTTGTTCCAAGATGCTAGAAATGTTATACATCATTGCTTTTGTACCATAGTATAAATGTTAATACAGTTAAAAAGGCTAATAATACTTTATGTTATTATGAAAGTAGTTTTGACCTTGTGGACCCCTTAAAAAGGTGTCAGGATCCCAGGTGTCTATGGACCACATTTTGAGGACTTCTGGTACACATCAGCAGTTCCTACCAAACTTTGATTAGGAAGGGAAGTGGCAGTGACTATTACTAGTCTGTTTTTGCTTCAGTCTTTAGGGCCCAGTGAAGGCCGCCTTTAAAAGGATTTATTTATTATTATTATTTTTTTATTTATTTTTTTTAAAGCACAGTAAAGGCAATTCACTTCTAGAAAGTTGAGGCTCTTAGGGGTTTTAGTCAGATGCTGATATGGGGGAGCTATAGTATTAGTAATTTGAAATTATGCTATCTAAAAGCAAAAAGATTGGGGAGTATATTTCCACATAAATGTTCAACAAATCTAAGTTGGGGGGTTTAAATATTAGATAAATAGTGAAGGCACAAAATGTGAAAAGCTCAACTGATATCAAGCTCTTAAGCTAAAATAAACATCTTAGCTTCCCTTCTTAATCTCTTGAGTTCATTTCTCACTTAATTCGTGCTGAGGGTCAACCATCCCTAAGCAGAGGTACCCAGCATTTGCTCTCTTTGCTTCACGTCATACCTTCCTAGGAAAATGACTTAAGATTATGAAGGTTATAAGGGTATATAGGTAACATAGGGAATAAAAGTAATAAGGAATAAGGCTTATGAAAGATCTATGATAGAATAACGGTAATAAAAATGTAAACACTGTCTACATATAATAAATGTTGAATGAATTGAAAGAATATTGTTTTGGGGTTCCTGTGTGGCTCAGTCAGTTAAGCATCTGACTTCAGCTCAGGTCATGATCTTGTGGTTAGTGAGTTTGAGCCCCGCATCCGGCTCTGTGTTGACAATGTGGAGCTTGGAGCCTGCTTCAGATTTTGTGTCTCCCTCTCTCTCTCTGCCCTCCCCCCCCCCTTTCTCAAAAATAAATGTTAAACTTTTTTTCTTTTTAATTAAAAATAAAAAAAAGAATACTATTTTTGACAGGAATTCTCCAGACTTTTTAACTCATTGTAGGCACAATTTCTAGTTGTATGTAGGTAGAAGTGATGTTGAATAAGGCAAGACAGCAAACCTCCTTGATGAGCTTTTCTCCTAATTGCAAAGTAAGAGGATTTGACTCCCAGGTGATCTTTGAAGTTTCTTACAACTCTAGAGTTCTAGGTTTTTTGTTTTTATTTTCTTTGCCTATTGATAACATCTTTATCATTTCTTAACTCCATCTCATCAATTCGAATTTGTGATTTCATTTGAAGCTTATTTTTCACAATTCTTATATTTGTATTTTTAGTTCGTATTTTGATTTAAAAATTATTTTAAACTTATATGTATATATAAAATATAAAAATTGCCATTTTAATCATTTTACAATGGTATTAAGTACATTCACGTTATTGTGCAGCTGTCACACCATCCATCTTCAGATCTTTTTTGGTCTTGCAAAACTGAAAGTTTGTACCCATTGAACAATAAATTCTCATTTCCTCCTTCCTGTAATCACTAGCAACCACAAATTCAACTTTCTCTCTCTATGAATTTGACTGGTGTGAGTACCTTTTATGAGTAGAATCATGCAGTATTTACCCTTTTGTGACTGGCTGTTTCATTTAGCATTGTCTTCAGGATTCATCCGTTTAGGATGTATTAGGATTTCTTCTTTTAGGGCTGAATAATATTCCATTGTGTGTATATTCCATATTTGTTTATTCATCTGTCAGTGGACTTTTGGGTTGCTTTTACCTTTTGACTATCGTGAATAATGCTGCTATGTACATGGGTGTAGAAATACTTCTTCGAGACCCTGCTTTCAGTTCTTTTGGGTCCATATTTAGAAATGGAATTGCTGGGCCATATGGTAATTCTATTTTTGAGTAACAACTGTACTGTTTCCATAACAGCTGCACCATTTTATTTCTATACCAACAGTGTACAAGGATTCTAGTTTCTCCACATCCTTGTCAACACTTGTTTTCTGGTTGATTGGTCTCTTGTTGGGGGTGGGGTTGGCCGTTGGAGTCATTCTAATGGGTGTGAGGTCCTATCTCATTGTGGTTTAGATTTGCATTTATGCTGCTGAATTTGGTTTGCTGCTATTTTGTTGAGGATTTGTATGACAGTGTTCATAAAGGTTATTGATCTCTGGTTTTCTTGTAATGTCTTTGTTTGGCTTTGGTATCAGGGCAGTGCTGGCCTCATAGAAAGAGGGAGTGTCCCCTTCTCTTCAGTTTTTTGAAAGAATTTGAGAAGGATTGATATTCTTTAAATGGTACAATTCACAAGTGAAGCCATCAAATCTGGGTCTTTTCTTTGTTGGGAAATTTTTGATTACTCATCCAATCTCCTTAATAGTTATGGATTTATTCAGATTTTCTGTTTCTTTGTGATTTCATTTCAGTAAGTTTTGTGTTTCAGGAAATTTGTCAATTTCATCTAGTTTATCCAATTTGTTGGTGCACAGTTCATAGTATTCACTTAAAATCCTTCATATTTCTGTAGAATCAGTAGTCGTGTCTCCACTTGCTTTCCTGCTTTTAATAATTTGAGCCTTCTCTGTTTTTTTGTAAACTTACTAAAGCTTTGCCAATTTTGTTAATCTTTTTAAAGAACCAGTTTTTTTTACTTGTTGATTTCTCTATTTTTCTATTCTCTATTTTCTTTATCTCTGCTCTAATCCTTAGTATTTCCTTCCTTCTGCTAGCTTTGTGTTCTCCTTTTTCTAGTTCCTTAATTTGTTAGGTTGTTGATAGGAGGTCATTCTCTCTCTCTCTCTCTCTCTTTTTTTTTTTAAATGTTTATTTTTGAGAGAGAGAGTGCGAGCGAGTGTGCTGTGTGCACACGAGCAGGGGAGGGGCAGAAAGAGAAGGAGACACAGAATCAGAAGCAGGCTCCAGGCTCTGAACTATGAGCACAGAGCCTGATGTGGAGCTTGAACCCATGAACCATGAGTGAGATCATGACTTGAGTCCAAGTCAGATGCTTAACCAATTGAGCCACCCAGGCACCCCTGAGATCTTTCTTTTTTAATGTAAGTGTTTATAGCTGTAAACTTTCCCTCCTAGCCCTGCTTTCTCTGCATCCCATAAATTTTGGTATGTTTTATTTTCATTTATCTCATTTCCCTTGTGATTTTTTTTCTTTGACCCATTGGTTGTTAAACAGTATGTTTTGTTTCCACAAACTTGTGCATTTTCCAATTTTCCTTATTTATTTCTAACTTCATCCTGTTGTGTTTGGAGAGGTTACTTTGTATAATATCTGTCTTTTAAAATCTATTGAGACCCAATTTGTGGCCTAAAAGGTGGTTTATCCTGGAGAATGCTCCAAGTGCCCTTGAGAGGAATATACATTCTATTGTTAGGTAGTGTTTTCTATTTGTTATCTCTCCTTGGTTTACAATGTTATTCAAATCCTCTGTTTTTTTATTTATCTTATGTCTGGTTGTTCTTTCCAAGACTGACCATGGGATATTGAAGCCTCCAACAATTATTGTAGAACTGTTTGTTTTCCCCTTTAATTCTGTCAATTTTTGCTTAGTGTGTTTTGATGCTCTGTTATTAGGTACAGGAATGTTTATAATTGTTATATCTTCTTGCTGTCTTAAACCTTTTATTAATATATAGTGTCCTTCTTTGTCTCTTGTAATCTTTTTTGATTTAAAGTCCCTTTTTTTTCTGATGTTAGTATAGCCACCCTGCATTGTTTTTGGTCACTATTTGCATGGAATATTTTTCTGTCTTTTTATTTTCAAACTATTTGTGCCTTTATATCTAAATGAGTTTCTTGTAGATAGTATATTGTTGGATTATGTTTTTTAAATCCATTCTGCCAATCTCTGCCTTTTGATTGGAGGTTTTAACCCATTTAGATTTAAAGTAATTACTGATAAGGAGGAACTTTGTCATTTTTATATTTTTAAAAATTATTTATTATTATTTGTTTTGTTTTTATGACTATCTTTGGTTTGCCTAAATTTTTAATTTTTTATTTATTTTAGTTTTTCTTTTTTATTTCTATATGCCTTATGGCTTTTTGAGTCTCTTATATCCTGTATATTTTGATTTTTATTGGGACTGACTTTGGCAAGTAAAGTGATACTTTACTTAAACAACAAACAGACAAAGCTGAAACCATTTTCATGGGCTTGTCATAGGTTAGAGGCAAGGACAATACGTGTTTCAAGGTAAGAATTTTAATGTCAAATATCACCTATATAGGTTTATGAATTTTGACATTTGTTTAAATCTAAAAATGGTTGGAATCTGAGTTGAGGGAAGAGTAATATTAAATAAATTATTTAGTTGGATTGAAATGTGGTGCAATTCTGCTCCCAATGGTAACACATTATTTGTAGTATAATTAAAACCTCATATAGCAAAACAAATTAGACCTTGTGTAAGTGCTGGAACATCTTTGTGGAGTAGCATGTGAACTATCTAAACTTAGGTTTTTAATGAGGATGCATGATGAAGAAAGGTAAAAGGTATAACTTTTATAGGTTTCCTCTTATCCCCACAGTTTTTTGGTAAAATTAATGACAATAATATAGGTAAAAAAAAAATTTGCCTGTTTGCAGATTGGGCTGCAACATTCATAAACTACTGTTGACCTTTGAAACAACATGAGTTTGAACTGTGTGGGTCCACCTATCTGCATGTTGTTTTTTATAAATACAGTACAGTACTGTAAATGTATTTTCTTTTCCTTATGATTTTATTAATATTTTTTTCCTCTAGCTTACTTTATTGTAAGAATATGGTGTATAATACATATACATACACATGCAAAATATATGTTAATTGGCTGTTTACATTATTGGTAAGGCTTCTGGTCAATTGACCAGCCAGGCTTCTGGCTATTGATAACTAAATCTGGGGGGAGTCAAAAGTTATATGTGCATTTTTCAGTGCATGGGGATCTGTGTTTGTTCCAACATCTCTAATCATTGAATACCATATGAATAAGGAAACTAGATGAAAATGTATACTCTAATAGTAGTAAATTAGAGTAGGTCAATATATATGGAGATGTGGGTTAGTATATGCAGACTGTGTCCAATATATATATTTCTCTCAATTTAAATGGAAATGATTTTTATATGCTTTTTGCTGAGAATGTTACTTCTCTTTCCTTAGACAACAGATATTGTTTACCTTCTTCCTTTAAAATTTCTCACTGTTCCTTCAAGGATGCTGCCAAGGGTATGGTCATATTCTTTGGGATGTTTCTTATTCAGTAATCAGAATTTACAGTTTTCCATCACATTGACATAGCTGGTGTGGGGGAATAGTAGCTGCCTTATGTTCTTGAAAAGTGATTTCTTCTTTTCAGATAATGAAACAATTAGAGAAAGCTGACAAAAGATGATGCGTTTTCAGTGTACTTGTTTCCCGGTTCCTCGCAGTAGAACCAACTACCCAGATCTTCTTTAACTGCAGTCTTTCCTTAGTTGTCCACATCCACTACAATAAGGACAATGTCTACTATTTAACAGCAAAGGTAATCATTGTTGACTAGAGCAGTGCTTCCCCAAAGTTTTTAAACAGTGGAAATTTTGCCTAATTATATCTTGTAGGGAGGCCCATTTGTGGATATTTGAGAGTAAAATAGTGAAGTTGTTCTGGTTGAATAGGAATAGAACCAGGTTGTTTAAACAATGCAAGTGAAAAGGAATCATATTTCCTCAGACTGTTTTTAAAAGATTTCATGTGAATAGTGTATGTTTCTTTGCATTTTTTAGCAGTTTGATTTGAAATACATTAAAAACCATGTATGTTTGCGAAGTATATATATTTAGAAAATATAACCTTAACTTTGGGGCGTGTGCCAGAATTTCTTTTATGGCTTGTTTGCGGAATGGAAATTAGGACAGGCTTACATGTATGAAGTGTGTTTATGCACACTTACTGACTTGGCTGATAGGTTTGATTTTAAGCTTAAGCCAGTGGAACCTGAGGCCTTCAGTTTTGGTTTCTTGGGCTCTGGAACTAGCTCTAGTTGAGAGCAAAAGATCAGGAGAATCTAAAACACAAACAAATCAGAAAATCCAATACTTTTCTTGAGCTAGAGTATGTAAAATTGCTTGTTTTTTTCTTATGTGTGGGCTGGGTTGAGTGAGTTGATTTTGCTTATGTGGTTTTTCCTCCAAGGCCATATGCCCACATTTAATTCAAGTTCAAGCCACCTTTAAATATATATAAAAGTCAACGTATACAGACACTCCCCCCCCCCCCCCCGCCATTTTGGGAAATGTATACTGCGGATTTTTTTCTTATGTGCAGCATAGCAGGATTGTGTTTTTTTTCTCCCTAAAGACCCAGATGGGTCAGTAGTTTTGCTTTTGTGTAAAAGGGATATTATATTCTATTGTGGGAATCAGGCACTGAACTACAGAGAGTGTTAAGCCCTTAACCCTAATTTAAGGATGGATTGAATTAGAAAGTTCCTGCAGTGACTTTTTTTTTTAACAGCTTTATTGAGATATAACTCACATACCATACAATTTTCCCTTTAAAATACGCAATTCAGTGCCCTTTAGTATATTCACAGAGTTGTGTAGCCATCACCACAGTGAATTTTCAAACATTTTTATTGCCCCAAAAAGAAGTCCCACATCCTTTTAGTGTGTCTCCTCCCCCAGCCCCACCCCATTCTCTTCTAGTCCTAGATAAGCATTAATCTACTCTCTGTACAGATTTACCTATTCTGGATATTTCATATAAATGGAATCATACAATGATGTCGTCTTTCATGACTGGCTTCCTTTTATTTAATATATTTTCAAGGTTCATTTATGTAGCATATATCAGTCCTTTGTTTCTTTTTATCATTGAATAATATTCTATATAGCTATACCACATTTCATTTATCCATTCATTGGTTGGTGGACATTTGGGTTATTTCCACTTTTTGGTTATGAATAATGCTGTTAGGAACATTTGTGTACAAATTTTTGTGTGGGTATAAATTCTCGTTTCTTTGAGTATATACTTAGAAATGGAATAGTTGGGTCACATGGTTTCTTTTTGTTTAACGTTTTGAGGAACTGTTAGATTGTTTTCAAAGCAGCTGTACCGTTTTAAATTCCTATCAACAATGTATAAGGATTCCAGTTTTTCACATCCTTGCTAATGCTTGTTGTTGTCTGTATTTTTTAAAAACTATTATAGCCATGCTAGTGGGTGAGAAGTGGTATCTCATTGTAGACTAACTTTTTAAACAGTAGTTAAGCATAACAAGAATGATAGTACTCTAAGATGGAGTTAATTTTACAGTTAAAGTATTTAATAGGCTGATCTAGGAATACAATTATCAGAATTAATACTTAAAACTCTATGATTAATTAGTATCACTTGCTAATTAAAAAATGAGGTCATAGATTTTTCTAATCTCTGATTGTACGATTTTTCCTCACAAAAGTCTTTTTGAAAAAGAAAATTGAAGTTTGAATTTCAGAGAACAAAATTCACTCTAGACACCTTAGGCAGAGAAGGTTTATTTATGTTAGAGTACTAAGTAGTTTGCTGGGATATATCAGTCTGGGTCCAATCAGGAAATAGAAACCACACAGTAATTTAACAGGGAAAGATTAATATAAAAAATTATTGACTATAACAGGGATTGGAGAATTGATTGAGGGATTTGTCAGCAAGAAGTAAAGATAACTCTAAAGAAGAGTGGGATAGCTGGTTACTGCCCCCAAGGCTGAGATAGAGTGGGCCCCTCTTCCCCACTGAAGACTTGTTGAAAAAGGTAAGGTCAAGGCAAGTAGGTGTGGTGTGACACTAGTGGAATTTGCTGCATGTTCACCTTGTAGGGTGCCAGGGAAAGCTGTTCATGGGGAGATGTCTCACCGGAGGCCCTCTGCTACAGAGCAGCTTAGATCCCTGTTGGAGAGGCTGCATGTGCTATAGGAACCTGGTGCTGTACAAACCATCCTTGTTGCAGGAATGGGTCCCAGAGAAGCCTTGGCTGCTGCAGCCAAGTGAACACCCCGAAGCCAGGAATCAAAATCCTTTTCCTCTGCAATGTCTTTCCAGTGCCCTCTTGACAAAGCTTAATGTCTTGCCAGCTGGCAAAGAAATTAGTATTTTAAGGGCACACATCCGTTTTCACAGAGCAGGCAAAATGGTGAATTTAGAGATGAGGGGCAATAAATCAATACCTGGCACGGGTTTTAATTGGTTTACAGAATTGTTCGGAGATTTAAAGAAAGAGATTCTAGGTTGAGCTTTAAGGAACAGCTCCCAAAACCTCTACACAAAACTGAGAGACCAAGGGAGATATTGTCTCTTTTATGATTAAGAGACCTGTCTAGTTGTGAAATTGCTTTCAGATCTTCATTCCTAGAACGACACTGATATTGTAAAATCAGGATACTGTTGACTCCACAACTGGGGATACTTGCGGCTCTCGGCGTCTGGCCTAGCTTCTTTCAGAATGTCTGCTGTTCACGACATTCTCTGCAAGCTCAGCTTGGAGGGTGAAAACTCCCACCCCCAAGTTCATGCTGGTTGGTGATGCCAATTTTGCATATACCAATTTTGATAGTGAGTGTGATGCTCTGAACATTGAAACAGCTATCAAGACCAAAGGTGTGGATGAAGTCACCATTGTCAACCATTTTGACCAGCCTCAACAATGAACAGAAACAGGATGTTGCCTTCCCCACCAGAGAAGGACCAAAAGAGAACTTGTATCAGCACTGAAGTCAGCCTGGAGACCGTGTTTTGGGGCCTGTTGCAAACACCTGTTCAGTATGATGCTTCTGTGCTGAAATCCTCCATGAAGGGCCTGGGGACTCATGAGGACTCCCTCATTGAGATCGTCTGCTCAAGGACCAACTAGGAGCTTCAGAAAATTAATACAGTCTATGAGGAAATGTACAAGATTGATCTGGAGGTTATTGTTTCTGACACATCTGGTGACTTCTGCAAGCTGATGGTTGCCCTCGCAAAGGGTAGAAGAGCAGGGGATGGCTCTGTCATTGGTTATGAACTGATTGATTGACCAAGGTGCCTGGGATCTCTATGACGCTGGAGTGAAGAGGAAAGGAACTGATGTGCCCAAGTGGATCAGCATCAAAACAAGTGAAGTGTGTGACACATCCAGAAAGTATGACACGCTGGACAGCATCAAGAAGGAGGTCAAAGGAGATCTGGAAAATGCTTTCCCGAAGCCGGGGCAGTGCATTCAGAACAAGCCCCTATATTTTGCTGATTATATGACTCCAGGAAGGGCAGAAGGACTCGTGATAAAGTCCTGATTAAATCTTAAATTTTTAAAGTAATCTCTGCACCCACTGTGGGGCTCGAACTCAGGACCCTGAGATCAGAAGTCGCATGCTGTACTGACTGAGCCAGGCAGGTGCCCCAGTAAAGTCCTGATTAGAGTCATGGTCTCTCTCAGTGGACATGTTGAAAATTAGGTCTGAATCCAAGAGAAAGTGTGGCGAGTCCTTGTACTGCTGCATCCAGTGAGGCACCAAAGGCAACTACCCAAAAGTGCTGCTGTACCTGTGTGGTGGGGCTGACTGAGGCCCATGACAGCAAGAGCGTCCAGGAATGGTGCTCCTTTGTTTCCAGCTAACAGTTCTAGAAAATAGCTGTGACTAACAGTCCCCTTGTGCCCATCCCTGCCAGGGTGATGTTAGCATTGCTCCTCCTCAATTTTTTTTTAAGTATTTATTTTTTGAGAGAGAGTGCGAGTGGGGGAGAGGTGGAGAGAAGGGGGGACAGAGGATCCGAAGCGGGCTCTGACAGCACGGAGCCCGGTGCGGTGCTTGAACCCACAAACTGTGAGATCATGATCTCAGCTGATGTCGAATGCTCAACTGACTGAGCCACGTAGGCGCCCTTGCCCCCTCCTCAACTTTATTTCAGTTATGTAAGCATTGCCTGCCCCTCATGTCTAGTCTCTCCTTTTAACCAAAGAAGTGAACATTCCAAGGAGTTGGAAGAGGAATATGTAATGTGAAACACTTTACCTCGTGTACTCATGTACTGTGTGATAAACAGATGAGTAAACTGAAGTTTTACTTTATAAAAAAAGAATGAATAAAATCAGGAAACTGTGGTGGTCAGGAGGCTATGGTGATCAGGAATGTCCTGCTGTACTTAACTAGCTGTAGAACCACACTGGGCCAAGACCTGTTATGGCTGCACCAGTCCTGTCTACTGGTCTTTCTCTATACCCCAAAGGGTCCACGAGATAATTTTCAGGTCTCAGGAAATTCCTCCATAAAAATTAGAACATCTGTGTTAGCAGCTGTGATAATTAGTTTTGATAATTGTTCTGATCAATTCATTGGTGAAGGAGGGATCTTATGTCTTAAATGGTATGAGATGGCTACTGCCTGACTTTGACCAGATGCTATTAACAACAGTTTATTCGTCAAATACTCACAACCTGGGAGAGGAGGATACTACATGCCTCATGGAAGTTGCATTTGGGAGTAGAGTGAACCAGTCACAGTGGCCATGGGAGGCAGGCTTTGTAGTAACAAATGGATGAAATAACAAAAGGACTGCCCTCATGGGAGGATGTGATTAATTTGTTCGAATAATTCTGAGGGCTGGCAGGGCAAGGCACTGACAGCTTGAGGACTGAGTGGGGTGCAGCTGGTTCAGCTGATGGTGGAACTAGCTGGGTGGAGAGCCCTTCTTGCTGGATGGGATTGCACATGGCAGGACAGTAGGCCTTCGGGGCCTTATGAGGCTCAGAGTTGGCGGGGTGTAATTGAAATTTTAAGTCTATATAATAGTACCTCAGTAATGACTGCTAATGCTCTTTTGAAAGAGAGTATTTTTCTGCACATCTGTTTATTGTGGCTATTTAATTAGTCTGCTCTTTTGTGTGGCTCTCCATCCCCACAAACAGTATGAACTCTAATGTGAGTTAGTAATGCAGGTAGGAAAAACAGGTTTTCCTTTCCTTAAATTTCCCACTTTATTTTTTTACTTTATACAAGTAGGCCTAAGGAGTCTTACTACAAATTTTTACTACACAAGACATTAATAAATTATGCCTTGTGGTATATGATGTATACAAAAGTAGTTTTATTTTTCTTTATTTAAAGCATACAAAAAAGACTTTAATTAAC
This sequence comes from Acinonyx jubatus, assembly GCF_027475565.1. Classification (NCBI taxonomy): domain Eukaryota; kingdom Metazoa; phylum Chordata; class Mammalia; order Carnivora; family Felidae; genus Acinonyx; species Acinonyx jubatus. The sequence continues at coordinate 66,823,272 of NC_069391.1, forward strand.
CTTATGTGAAAAGCAAATAGGTAGTTAAAATTACCTTACCATTCTGGAAACTAATCTTTCTTCCTTTTCATGATTTTTAAAACCTCATGTGGTAAAGATCATACATTTCTGTTTAACTGACTTAAAATGAATTCATTTTTTTAAAAGATAGGATAGACCTAATTTAAATAAATAATGTAAATTAATGTTTTGTATTTTTTTGTTGTGGTAAAACATATCTAATATAAAATTAGCCTGTGTAACCATTTTTTAGCTTTTGATTCAATGGCATTAATTGCATTCACAAAGTTGTACGGCCATCACCACTATTTCTGAAATTTTTTGTCACTGCAGACAGACACTTTTTAATTATTAGACTATGACTCCCTACATCCTCTTGTCTCCAACCCCTGCTGACTTCTAAAATCTATTTTATATTCTATGAATTTGTCAATTCTAGGTATTTCATATAGGTGGGGGCATATGATTTTTGTTGCTTTGTTTCTAGCTTATTTCACTTTACATAATATTTTCAAGGTTCATGTTATAGCATATACAAGAACCTCATTCCTTTTTATAAAAAGCTGAATAATATTCCATTGTGTGTATCCACCACATGTTGTCCCTTCATCTGTTAGTGGACACCTGGATTTTTTCTACTTTTGGCTATTGTGAATAATGCTTCTATGAACATTAATGACAATTATCTTTTCAAGTCACTGTTTTCAGTTCTTGGGTGTGTACTCAGGAGTAGAGTTGCTGGGTCATATGGTATTTTACATTTAGCTTGAAGAACTGCCAAACTGTTTTCTACGTGGTTGCACCATTTTACATTCCCACCAGCCACAAATGAGGGTTTTAGTTTATCCACATTTTCAACCCCTATTTACTGTTTTTTAAATTATAGACATCCTAGTTGGTATGAAGTAATACTGTGATTTTGATTTGCATTTCTCTAATGACTAATGATGTTGAACATCTTTTCATGTGCCTATTGGTCATTTGAATATTTTCTTTGAAGAAATGTCTGTTCAAGTCCTAAGGTTGCATGCTTTACTGACTGAGCCAGCCAGGCGCCCCTCAAGTCCTTTGCTCATTTTTAAATTGAGTTCTCTTTTGGTTGTTGAGTTGGAGAAGTTGTATATATATTTGGCTACAAAACTCTTATCAGATATATAAATGCAAATATTTTCTCCCATTCTGTGTTTGCTTTTCACTTTCTTGATAGTGTCCTTTGATGCACAAAAAGCTTTATTTTGAAGTCCATCTTATCTTTTTTTTCTTTTGTTGGTTGTGCTTTTGTTGCTGCAGTGGAGAATCTCTTGCCAATTCCAGGTCCTGTAGATTTGCCTCCGTGTTTTCTACTGAAAGTTTTAGCACTTATATTGGGGTCACTGATCCATTTTGAGTTAATTTTTATAATACGGTTTGAGTACCAACTTCATTCTTTTGCATGTGGAAGTCACGCTGTCCCAGCATAGAAGGGACTACAGACATACCTCACTTTCTTGTGCTTTGCTTTATTGCATTTTACAGATACTGTTTTTTATAAATTGAAGGTTTGTGGCAATGCTGTATCTAACAAGCCTGTTGGCACCATTTTTCCAACGCATTTGCTCACTTTGTGTCACATTTTGGTAATTCTCACATTATTTCACACTTTTTCATTATTATATTTATTATGGTGATCTGCAGTCAGCGATTCTGACTTGCTGAAAACTTACATGATGGTTAGCACTTTTTAGCAATGAAGTACCTTTTAATTAAAGTATGCACATTTTTTTTTTTAGATATTGTGCTTTGCACACTTAATTGACTACAGTATAGTGTAGACAAGGCTTTTATATGTGCTGGGAAACCAAACAATTTTTATTTGACTTGCCTTATTATGATACTCGCTTCATTACAGCAGTCTGGAACTGAACCCGCAATATCTCTGAGGGGTGCTCATATTCTTTCTTCACTGAGTGGACTTGGTAACCTTGCCAAAAATCAGTTGGCCAGAGATGTGTGCATTTATTTCTAGACTTTAAGGTCTATTCTGTTGGTCTGGTTTTCTGTCTTTTTGCCGGTACCACTTTAAGTTGATTCTAATTAACGTTGTTTACAATGTGAACATTCAAAGAAAAAACAAACTAAAAAAAAAAAATACAATGTGAACATTAACAGTGTCAAATAGCAAAGCTACTAAAAACCATAGGTCAAAATAATATTAACGAAAATAGAGCCTAATATACAATTTATATAAGAATTTGAAAAAAACAAACTTTTTTTTCCACTCACTCACTTGAGTGAATATAGGTTCAGAAGTTATGAATGATTATATGTGTTGATTTTTTATGAAAAGGCTTTATACAATAAAATTGTTATTTTTTGAAGCCAAAAGAATGAAGTTTATCTCTCATGAAACTTGTTTTTGCTTTCTATGTTGAACTTGAAATAACCATTCACAGATTTCATTTCAACCAACATCAGATTATTTCTTCCTGGCTCTTGATGCTATTAAAAAACAAAATCTTTCTTGCATGAGAGGTTGAAAGCCTACAGCGAAATGTTCATTACTTTCCTAAGATTTTCAGAATACTACTCGTTTGTAGATACTGAGAACTCTTTTAGGGACAGATCAGGAAGTCTCATCTTGAGTGTGTAATTAGACCATAACATATGAAATTCTTCTTCCTCAAAGTCAAGTTCTCAGCCTGAGCAGTAGATTCAGAGGAAGGGTTCCTCATTCAGTCTTACACTTGTTGGAAAATAAGGAGGAAATCCTGTTTAATTTTGCTTTTCAATTTTGTTCTTCTAGGTCGGCAAGACTTGAGATTTACAGATACCCTTTTTCACTCTCAAACCCAAGCAGCAGTAGGAGCAGTTTTATGATTTTTGTTTGTCACCTGATTTTTTCCCCAATAATCTTGTCACTTGAAGTCAAAACATTTTCTCTAAGGTCTTGCAAAGTCATTCACTTGTTTCACGTGATACCAAGTGTTTGCTAAGTTGGCTGGTTTCAGTAGGCAGCCTTTTTTCTCCAAGCACATAGCCTACTGTGTGAAAGTGCTCTGCACTTCACCTTTCAGCGCTGACACCCTGTTGAGAACTCCTCATGCACTAAGTCACTGCACTTCTGGATGTAACAGGAGACTCATATACTCCTTGTTCAGGTTGTAACATAGTTCTTTAAACATTGGTTTTTATTTTTTCTTTAAAATTTTTTTTAATGTTTATTTTTCAAGAGAGAGAGGGAGGGAGGGGGAGAGAGAGAGAGAGAGAGACAGACAGACTGAGCGGGGGAGGGGCAGAGAGAGAGGGAGACACACAATCCAAAGCAGGCTCCAGGCTCTGAGCTGTCAGCACAGAGCCCAATGCGGGGCTCGAACCCACGGACCATGAGATCACGACCTGAGCTGAAGTCACACGCTCAACCGACTCAGCCACCCAGGCACCCATAAATATTTTCAAGTGAACAGGTTTTTGTTTAATAAAGTTAATCATTTTTTGTAGTTTCAAGCAACTTTTTCCTCTCACCTGCCAGAGTTTTTGACACTAGCACCTCTTTGTGAAGAAAACACTGTGTCATGAAGTCAGCTTTTGTTTTTTTTTTAAACAAGAGTGACAAATCTTCAGATGAAGCCAGCTATCCATGGGACATTGTCAGTATAGATGTCAACATTGTTCTTCAAGACAGACCTTTGTTTCTAGATAGGAAGACAAAATATTAAGTATCCTTATTTAGCACCTGCAGTGTGCTGGCTCTCTTCTAGATACTTGGGAGGCATTTACTAAGCAAAACAGATTTTTGTCTATATGGAGCTTTAATTCCAGCAGGGAAATATAGATAGTAAGCAATACACAGAGTTAAGTAAATTGTCTAGTTTACAAGGTGATTAAATGAGTAAAATATTGGCCAGTGTGATATTAGATATTAGACCGTGTGATTTCTTATGTGGGCATACCAAGGACTGTGGGTTGCTATCACTTTTTCCTCAGAACCTCAAGAAAATGAAGGTACCTACTGTGGTTGCCTTTGTAGTCATCAGTAGTGATAAACTGGTAAGGGTCTGGGATGAATTTGATTACAGGATTGATATATATGGTTTAATGGGGTATCTGTTGAACATTTGTAAGTTTATAAAACTAAACTGTTCCCTTGAAAGTTGTTTTGATGCATGTTCATATATTATCAGTTACTGCATAGTACAGTCTTACAAGTGTTCAGTAATTTGTGAATCATCCAGTGTTAGAAGGTGGTAAGTGCTCCAGAAGAAGAGAGAGTAGATTCAGGCAAGGGACAGTGGGTATGCTGGGGTCTGGATCTGGTTTACAAAATTAAATAGGATGGTTGAAATTTAGACTTTATTGAAAAGGTGATACTCAAGCAAAAGAAGTTTGGGAGTTGTTTGGTCATTAGACTATCTGGCAGGAGAACATTTTGGATAGAGGAAACAGCTTGGGCAAAGGCATTAAGGTAAGAGTGGGAAGAAAGCAAGGAGGCACAGACAGTGTGTCTAGAGCAGTATGAGTGAGGAGAATTGTAGGTAGGAGATGAAGTCAGGGAGGGGAACGGCTGGGGGTATTCACCTAGGGCGCTTAGTGCCACCGAAATGGGCAGCGTTGCAGGACATCGAGCAGAGTGGTGACAAGATTTACCTAAGGTTCCCCCCCCCCCCTTTTATTTCCCCAAGGGTTTAATAGGATCAGTCAGGATGTTGTGTTGAGAATAGACTGTAGGAGGCCAGAGGTAGAAGGGAAACTAATGAGGATGGTTTGCTTGACCATTGTAGTAGCTATGGTGGAGTGATCAGATTCTGGATGTATTTTGAAAGTAGAATTATCAGAACTTGCTGATGCATTGGATGTGGGATGTAAGATAGGAGCCAAGGAGGAAGTTAAGGCCTTGTACTGAGAACTGGAGAGAGAATTGTCTTTACAGTTGGAAAAGCTTAGGTGAGGGCATACTTGGTAGGGGAGAGCGGGTCAGGAGATCAGTTTTGGATATGTTGAGTTTTGATATTATTAGAGATCCAAGTGGAGATGTTGAGTAGTCATGAGACTGGATGAGGTCACCAAGGAAGAGACTGGAGTTAGAAACAGATGAGAAAGAAATGAGCCTGGGGCATCCAGTGAGGGAAGCTTAGAAAGTATGGCCAAATGAGGAAAGTATTTCCAAGAAAAAGGAGTGACCAGTTCTATCAAATGCTGCTGATAGGACAAATAAGATGAAGACTGAGAGTTGACAGTTGGATTTAGGGACATGGAGGTCACTGACACAGACAAGTGGGATGGGGAGAATCTGGCTGGAGTGTGTTTAGGAGAGGATGGGAAGAGAGTACTGGTTGGCAATGTGTGTAAACAACTAAATGAGATTTGATTGAGGATTGAGGAAGTGGGAACAAGAGAGGTTGTTTTTCCCTTCAAGACTCGGAAATAACATGATTTTATGGTGATGAGAATGACCCCATAAAGAGGAATGAGTAGATTATACCTAAACTTCACGGTCAGTTTTTATCATTATGCCCTTGTTATACATTCTCGATTTCTCTGCCCCTTTCTTGCTTGGTCACACTTGGTTGGCAAAGCCACAAACTTGGTGAAATGCAGCACTTCTCTAGGTGCCTCTTTTTAGTACGTGATACTGCAACGGACACAGACTTTCAAAACAGAAAGTTCCCAAGTTCTCTGGGGACACTCTGGCCTTAGGCTATAAAAAGTGACCATAATGGCTTAGCTCTAGGATGATGGGATTGAGAGCTGGCCTTTTTCCTGGGGATCTGTTTAGTCCCAGAAAGCAGAATTCTTTGAGGTTGTCAGTTTCTTCAGTGAAGATTATTTGTCAGGAGTTCTGTGACTAGCTGTTGAACATTTCCCACAATGGTGAGGTATGAGGTATGGAGGAGGTAAGAAGTTGGGATTACAAGGTTTTAGTTAGCTGCCAAGCAGTCTCTTTCTGTTTTACTTGGCATCTTCTAGTCCCTGGGTTCCAAGTGTTCTGAGTTCTTCTGGACAAGGCACCTACCTCCCATCCCCAACTTTTGTTTCCTTTTTGGCACTGTGGGGCTTCAACATAACTTAATTTCTCTTTATTGCTGCTGTCTACTTTAATTCAGTCCTAGGAGGGAGAGGATAGGAATGCCTGTTGTTCGACTATTATTTTATTGTGAATTGGAAATTTGAATCATTTCTTAACTGTTGAAATAGAATTGGCTGTGATGTAAGTGCCCAACATTAACCTATCCAACTTTATCAGTTCTTTTATTTTTTATTTTTTTACATTTATTTATTTTTGAGAGACAGAGAGACAGAGCACAAGTGGGGGAGGGGCAGAGAGAGAGGGAGACACAGAATCTGAAGCAGGCTCCAGGCTCTGAGCCATCAGCAAAGAGCCCGGCGCAGGGCTCGAACTCACAAACCATGAGATTGTGACCTGAGCTGAAGTCGGACACTCAACCGACTGAGCCACCCAGGTGCCCCCCAACTTTATCAGTTCTAATGAGATTCGCAGTGAACTTTTCATGAGATGTGCTATTAATGCACTTTTTTAGAGAGCACCCTACCACCCAACAAGTAGAAGTAACTTACTTTAACTTTATGTTTATGGCAGCATTAGTGCTTTTGAAATTACATAGGATTTTTTTCCTCCTTTGGATTTTTGATTCTTAATTAATTTGGAAATTGGAAAAAGTTACTTTCAATTGGTAGGGTTTTTTTTTAAGTCAATTAAAAGAATAGCAATTTAAAATTTCTAGTAACCTTAAAAACAATTATGTAATTTTTATACATAATCCTAAATACATGTTTTCTCTTTTATAATTGAATTAATGAAAAAATTGAAAAAAAATCATGTGTTTTATTGAAGTTGAAAGTTCTTTGTTAATTGAAGAAAAACATCCAGAATACCTGTATCTTCTAAATCTGTTATGTTCTTTTGCATGTTTCCTTCCCTTTAACTAAATGGCATTACTATATATTGCATAAATAGTGAGAAACTTGTTGAATTGGCAGTAATTTTTAAACTTTCTAGTGATGCCACAAAATTCTGCCTCAGTAAGCATTTATATATAAAATTTAAAAATGTCCAGGGTTGTTTTTTTTTTTTTTCTTTTTTGGAGGGTGAATAGTTGCAAAAGAAATACGAAAAGTTGTAAAGATTCTGCAAGCCAAGACTTAAAGCTTTAAAATGTATAATGTACACTTTCTAATGATAAAACTTTGTTGAAGGAAAATACGCATTACGTATATTGAATGAGATATTATAGATGGTTTTTACTGTGTACACAATTTGTTGTTAAAAAGTGCTCTCTCATAGAAATAATGGTACACATTTAACAGTATTTGACCACAGTGTGAATGGTGGACAAGTAAGTACATTGCTGTGGTTGGTTTGAGTATTTTAAGGAGGACTTTAAGAACAGGAAAGATAATTTGAACGGTCTCAAAAGAAATGTTAACACTAGATATTAGATTATTATGTTAGGTTTTTGCATTTTTGTAGCACCAGGATTTTGATAACCTTTTACTGGCTGGTTTTAGGTCTTATACTAGTCACACATTTTTGCACATTGAAGTAGCTTGCCAGAAGCACATAAAACTCAAAACATTCTTCTTTGGTTTCTTGTGTTATCTTGTTATCTTTACAATAAAAACTTTCAGTTGTCTGGCTTTTATGTCACCTAATATTTAGAAACAATCATGTGTTTAAAATCATTAACGTTTTTTCTTTTAGATTATCTGCAATGATGAAATGAAGTAACTCAAGATGAGCAAGTTAAAAGTGGTATCAGAGAAGAGGTACTGTACTTCTAAATACCAATATGTATCAGTTATGGAAATAATACTCCAATGGTTATTTGAAACTCCTTACTTGAAAATATTATTTATGTTTAAATGATTGTATGTTGTATTTATATTTTTAAATTAATATTTATTAATGTTTAACTTTTCAGTTAAAAATAAGAGTCAGCAAACTATGACCCATGGGCCAAATTTGGTCTACCTCTTGTTTTTGTATAGCTTATGAGCTAAGAATAGTTTTTTTTTTTTTAAGTTTATTTATTTTGAGAGAGAGAGAGAGAGAAAGAGAGAGAAACAGAGTGGGGGAGGGGCAGAGAGAGGGGGCGGGGGAGAGAATCCCAAGCAGGTTCTGTGCTTTCAGTGGGAAGCCTGACTTGGGGCTCAATCCCATGAACTGTGAGATCATGACCTGAGCTAAAATCAAGAGTCAGATGCACTTAACTGACTGAATCACCCAGGCACCCGAAGAATAGTTTTTAACATTTCTAAATGGTTGGGGGGGGGGGGAAGAATATTTATGACACAGGAAGTTTATATGAAATTGAAATTTCTGTGTACATAAATAAAGTTTCATTGTAACAAGCTGTGCTCCTTCATTTATATATTGTCTGGACACTTTTGCTCTAGAGTGACAGAGTTGAGTAATCATGACAGAGACTGGTCCACAGTGTCCGGCCCTTTCCAGGAAAATTTTACCCCTGAGTTAAAGCATCGTATCGACTAAAGCTCGAATGTACCAAGAAATTGTCCTTAGCAAGGTTTTACTGTGGACTCTTTCATTAAAAGTCAAACTCATTGATTCTAATTTGGAATTTTTTTAGCTAGATTACTTAGCCCTCTTAAGTGTCTATAAAATGGGTGTAATAATAATGCTATCACTGTGAAGTTGCAAAGATTAAATAGCGTCTAGCAGGCTCAGTAAATGACAACTTATTAATATTGATAATAGAGTTTTTTTGCTTTGTAGCAGTGTTGTATGTTACATTTACTACAAGTTTGCATTTACAAGTATGGTTTACTCTGTTTTCTAATGAGAAGTATATACACAGTTTATTTAAAATTAAAAGAAAATTACTTATTTATTGTTGAGAAACAGAGTGTGAGTGGGGGAGGAACAGAGAGAGAGGGAGACACAGAATCTGAAGTAGGCTCCAGGCTCTGAGCTGTCAGCACAGAGCCCAACGTGGAGCTTGATCCCATCAATCTTGAGCTGAAGTTGGATGCTCAACTGCCCAGGAGCCCCTAAAATTTTTTTTAATGTTCATTTATTTTTGAGAGAGAAAGAGAGAGAGGGAGGGAGAGAGGGAGACAGACAAAGCATGAACAAGGGACGGGCAGAGAGAGAAGGAGACACAGAATCCGAAGCAGGCTCTGGGCTCTGAGCTGTCAGCACAGAGCCTAATGTGGAGCTCGAACTCATGAAATGCAAGATCATAACCTGAACTGAAGTCAGACACAACACACCGAGTCACCCAGGTGCCCCACACAGTTTATTTAGATAAGATTTATTCCTGGGGCGCCTGGGTGGCTTGGTCGGTTAAGCGTCTGACTTTGGCTCAGGTCATGATCTTACGGTCTGTGAGTTTGAGCCCCGTGTCGGGTTCTGTGCTGACCGCTCAGAGCCTGGAGCCTGTTTCAGATTCTGTGTCTCCCTCTCTCTCTGACCCTCCCCCGTTCATGCTCTGTCTCTCTCTGTCTCAAAAATAAATCAACGTTAAAAAAAAAAATTAAAAAAAAAAAAGATTTATTCCTTAAATTGTTAGGTTTTCCAGGTATTAACTATGTGATACATTGTAACAAATTTCATTGTTCAAGTATTTCTGTAATTTCTATAATAAAGGAATTAAGTACTGACTGTTTTAAAAAGGAGCACCAGTCTTCTTTTTGGGATTAGGTGGAACAAGTTATGCTATTTCTGTTGATTAGCTAAAGTATCTAGAATTACTAGCTTGTTGTTCATAAGAATATGAAGTTATAGTTTGACAACTTCTGGCTCTTAGTGTTAGTTTTCATTTTTTTCTCCTGAAATAGATTTTACTGGATATTTATTGTTATTTTTGCTGCTGTTTTAGGTGAACTAAATCGGGATCATTGCAAATGGCCTTCATCTAAGAGAAATTATAGTTTCTAGTAATACTTGTTATACTGCTCTGTGAAGAAAACTGTATGCAGGGGCACCTGGGTGGTTCAGTCGACTAAGTGTCTGACTCTTGATCCTGGTGTGGGTCATGATCTCATTGTTCATGGGTTCAAGGCCTGCATTGGGCTTTGCACTGATGGCATGGAGCCTGCTTGGGATTCTGTCTCTCCTTCTCTCTGCCCTTACCTGCTTGTGCTCTCTGTCTCTACCTCACAATAAATAAATAAACTTAAAAAAACCTGAATTCAGTAAGATAAATTGAGATAGATAGAAAAGGGTCAAATCCTTCTTTTCCCTTGCTCTAATCTTTTATCTCTCTAGCTCACTTGCTCCAGTGTCTGTATTACAAGAGTTCTCCCTTACCGAGAGTGCTAATCTGTTGACTTCTATTTTTTCTCATTCACCTCCTCCTTTCTTACCCAGTGTAGAATCCATTGTCTATCATTACACTCTTGAAAATATCTGAAATGGCTTTACCTCGTTTTTTATTTTCCATCACACCCATCTGACAGAGTCCTTTATCTGGATAAACTGTTGTTGAGTAGCTAAATGACATTGGAGGATGAACTAACTTGGCAGATATCACTAAAAATTACTGATCATCGGCCTGAACTGAGCCCAGCAATCTTGTGACTGTGGTTCTCTGGAAAGTTCATTTTCTCAACTTTTGTAATGATTATTTTATACTTTCTTTCACCTTTTAAACCTTTGAAATCCTCAGACATCTCAAATACATATCCTTAACAAATGGCCTCCCCTTATGATATCACAGAGATAATAAAATCTATTATCCTCATATTTCTGGCACCAAAATTTTCCATATTCCCCTTTATTTGATCCCATCCTCTGCCTACGCTCTTGTTACTTACTGCAGCAGAGAATGTGTCTCTTTTATTGTCAAAGACTAATACACCTGTGTTATTGATTTCACCTCCCTCTTTCCTTCTCAGGGTCTTTTAATCATTTGTTCTTCTGTCTTGAATGTTTAACTTCTTCATTCATTACTATTTAAACAAGATCTGGGCTTCCCAGTATTTAGACTCTGCTCTTCTGTCACTACCCAATATATATGATTCCCTTAAAAGCCAAAAAAATTTGAAATGGTCTGTAAATGCAATCTACATCTCCTTTCATACGCTCCATCCATTTCTGTGTAGTTTCTGTCTTACCCAAGAGTACTTACTAAGGCCACCTATAATTTGTAAACAAATTCATTGACATACAATCAGTGTGCAACAAACTGTACATAGAGAGTACAGTTTGGTAAGTTTGGTCTGTTTATACCTGCAAAATCCTCTCAATCAACAATTTGTATCTTTGTCAAAAATTAGTTGTCATGTATGTGTTGATCTATATTTGGACTCTGTTTCATTCCACTGATTTAGATGTTTATCTTGGTGTTGATACCTCTCTGCCTTGGTGGCTTTATGAGTCTCATAATTAGTGTTGGTTCACCAACTTTGTTCTTTTATTTCCAAAGTTTGGTGTATTTTAGGTTTCTTTGTATTTTCATGTGAATTTAGCATCAGTTTTATAATTTCTACACAATAGCCTGCTGGGATTTTTATTGGATTGCCTTGATTCTATAGATCAGTTTGGGGAGAATTGATATCTCTCTTTTTTTTTTTTTTTTTTTTTTTGAGAGAGAGTACCTGCGAGCGAGTGGGGGAGGGGCAGAGGAAGAGGGAGAGAGAGAATCTTAAGCAGGCTCCACGTCCAGTCCAGCGTGGATCCCAGAACTGTGAGATTGTCACCTGAGCCGAGATCAAGAGTTGGACGCTTAACTGACTGAGCCACCCAGGCGCCCCACGGGGGAGAATTGATATTTTGACAACATTGAGTCTTCTTACCCTTGAGGACAGCATATTCCTTTTTTATGATCTTCTTTAATATTTTTTGCAGTGTTTTGTAGTTTTTATTGTATTGATGTGTCCTGGTCTTTCAGGTTGTTTGTCAGATGATTTCTGTTTCCCTTGAAAATAACACCTCTTTGGGGGTCCCCAGTAATTTTTGAATATAAAGATATCATGAGACAATAAAAAAAAACAACAACACTAAAACAAAACTGAGAGCCTGTGATCTAGCCTATACTAACTTGTACATTAAGCTAAAAATGAGAAGTGTGGCTTACCAGGGTGGCTCACACCTGACTGAAACTTGTTATTCTGAAAGATAGGACAGATACCAGGGCAAAGCAGTTAGCCATAAACGTGTACCTAAAATCCCAGTGGAACGTTACCAGAGAAGTTATAAAAAATAATGAATAATGAATAGAAAATCATTAGCATGTTATTAACTTTGGTGAAGGAATTTCAAGGAAAACTTGACTAATTATTGCTGATCCTAGTATAAATTTAGGCAGTTTGCAATTTTATTAACAAGATTTTTTTGGTTGTCTTTAACAAGTCACTTGGTAGTATTGAACTAGAATTTATTGTTAGAGAAGACTTTATTGCATTTAATTCTAATAAGTAGTCAGAGAAATAGTTACTGTCCTTTCCAGTTAGAATAATACTGTTTTCCAAACATACATCTTTAAATACTTAACTATTTCTACCGAAGAATGATAATGAAATTTCTGTTTTTCATTGTCCTTTGATTTATGATGGAAGAAAATAAAGTTTTGTGTTCAGTATTTGGAGAGAAACAGTAAAAATGTAAACAAAGCAAAAGTAATAAAAGACAGGTAAAAAAGACCTATAAATGAGGAACAGACATTTCTGAAAGATAATGTGCATTTTAGAAATGAAACTGTATTGTTTGAAATTAAAACTTAATTTCTGTGATTCATGTTTAAGTCTAAAACTTTAGTATTTTTTTTTTTTTTTTTTGCTGTGAGATATTTTTACCTGTGTTACACGGACATCTTTATTATCTACATTTTAAGGTGAAAAAGATAATAACATTTATTTATAATATGAAGGTAGGTTCTATAGCCCTTGCACTTGGGAAATAATTTGTTGCAGATTAATATCTGTACATCATTGGGACTTTTGTAATATCCAAGAAAATTTATGCTTTTAGAAAAATAGCTCTGAGAGTAAACCCAAATATCAAAGCAGTAGGTGACCACTGTGAAACAGATATTTGAATGATATTATTTTTAAAATATCCATTTGAGGGGCGCCTGGGTGGTGCAGTCGGTTAAGCGTCCGACTTCAGCCAGGTCATGATCTCGCGGTCCGTGAGTTCGAGCCCCGCATCAGGCTCTGGGCTGATGGCTCGGAGCCTGGAGCCTGTTTCCGATTCTGTGTCTCCCTCTCTCTCTGCCCCTCCCCCGTTCATGCTCTGTCTCTCTCTGTCCCAAAAATAAATAAAAAACATTGAAAAAAAATTAAAAAAAAAAATATCCATTTGAGGGGTGCCTGGGTGGCTCAGTCGGTTAAGCGCATCTGACTCTTGATTTTGCCTCAGGTCAAGATCTCATGGTTTGTGGGTTTGAGCCCTGCCCCAGGCTCTGCACTGATAGTGTGGAGACTGCTTGAAATTTTCTCTCCCTCTCTTTGTCTCTCCCTCCCTCTTTCTCTCAAAAAAAAGAAAAAAAAAAAGGACAAAAAAACCCTAAAAAAATGTCCATTTGGAGGTTAACTTGATGTGTTTCATATTGTTCATATTTCCAATTACATGATTTTTCACTACATAATAATTAACAATTATAAGTTGAATCTCTGAAATTTGGTCTGAGCCTCATTTTGATTCGTCTAAGAATAGGGTAAGGCAGGGAAGATAACATTCTTTTCTGAGCCTTGTTGTTTAAAATTTTTCTCAGTGTAGTTCAGATTGTCCATTGAATAGTTGTATAGCTTATCACCACCCTCAGATTTTCCAAAGTCTGAAAATTATTCAGAAGGTAGAGCTGCCCTCTGGTGTTCACCCGGTGATTCCTTCAATATTAGTGTCTGCAGCTTTACGTTCTTAGAGCTAAATTGGGGTGGCTTAAAGTATTTTGTTCAGTTTTCATTCTGTAGATGAGAAAAATAGGAATAGAAAGGGAAATTGATTTGCCAGTGTTCTCAATTATTTGCTTCCCTTCCAAAAATTCATCCATCCATCCATTTGAAAGAGCATGATTCTCAGAATGGAATCACTCCGATGAAAGGTTTTTTTTTGTCTTTTTTCTTTTTATACAGTGGTGTAATTTAAAAATTTTAAGAGTTACTGATAAATTTTTAATTTGGAATAGAACAGAATGTGTGTTACACTTAGTGTGTTTTGTATGTTCATGAATTTTTTGAATAGTAGATGTTTTATTAGCTACTGAAAAATACAGAGATGACCTTTAAGAGAAAAATAATATGGAGAAAATTTAAGAAACACTCAGTTATTAAATTTCAGAATTTTGGTTTCCTTAATGCAAATTTCTCTTAAATCTGGGTTATGGAACTGTTTTTAAAGATGTATTTGCTCCCTAGTTTGCAGACTGTGGTGTCTTAGTACCATTTCTCACCAGAAAGAACCAGGGCTCTTTGGAGAAAGGGCTGATTCTAGGTCAGGAGCACAAAATGTGCAAGATAAGCCTAGAGGAGTGGTTCTTAAATTTTTTAGCTTAGAACCTTTTAGTGCTCTTAAATTGATGAAAACTCCAAAAAGTTTTTGTTGATGTGAGTTATTTTATCTATTGATATTTATGGTATTATACATTAAAACTGAGAAATTAAAACTATTCATTTTAAAATGATAATAAACCAATTGTATAATAATATAACATTTTGTTTTAGAAATAACTATATTTTCAAAAAGATAGAAGACTGGCATTTTTTATTACATTTTTGCAAATATCTTTAATGTGTGGCTTAATGAAAGATAGCTAGATTCTCTTATGTGTTCCTGAGTTCAGTCTTTAATGATATAAGTATGTATACATTACATATAGTATATACACATATATATGATACATACACATACATGGGTTTTGTGGATTTGTGGTGTTCTTTTTTTTTAATTAAAAAATATTTTTAATGTTTATTTATTTTTGAGAAAGAGAGCAAGTAGGGGAGAGGCAGAGAGAGAGGGAGACACAGAATCTGAAGCAGGCTCCAGGCTCTAAGCTGTCAGCACAGAGCCTTACGTGGGGCTTGAACTTACGAGCTGTGAGATCATGACCTGAGTGGAAATTGGGCACTCAACTGACTGAGCCACCCAGGTGCCCCGTGTTGCGTTATTTTAAATGGTATATTAGGTATATTTTCAAATGTGTGCTTAATGTGTATTTTTCAAACTTCAGATACCTTTTCAGTTGAAGTACTTCCCAATTCAAAGCATTGGGCACAGTTAATCTGAAAAAACATATATTGTTTATAATATGTTTCTAGATGTGTATTGCCTATGCTATACCAGTCAGTGTTTGAAATACTGGGTGACATGCAAGATCTCTACCTTTGTGGAGCTTACGTAATTACAGATTGTGATAAATTCTCTGTAGGTACACTTTAATATTGGAAGTGGAGGGGCTGGTGAGGAAATGGTCCCATGGTTGGGCTGTAGCCTGAAATGAGAAGGAGCCAGCTCTAAATAGAGCTGGGAGAAACCTCCCTCCAGATCGAGAAGACAGCAAATACAAAGACCTTGAGGTTGGGGAAAAACATGTCGTATTCAAAGAACTGATAGAAATCCACTGCAACTGGATCCCAGTGTGTGAGGGGAACATTGTGAGAAGTCAAGTTGGGGAGGTAGACAGAAGCCAAATGATATAAAGTCTAGTATGTTGTGATAAGTAAATAAGATTTGGCCTAACGGCTGAAGGGAAGCCATTGAAGGGGTTTTAGCTGGACAGCAACTTGATTATATTAGTGGTTCTATAAATCTACATATGTGATAAAGTGGCCTAGAACTGTATAAGTAACCAATGTGAACTTCCTGGTTTTTGCTGTTGCCCTGTAGTTCATGTAAATGTAACTATTGGGGAAACTAGGCGAAAGATGGAAGGGACCACTCTACTATTTTTTCAACTTTCTGTGCGTGTTTATAATTATTTCAAAACAAAAAGATAAAAAAAGTACTGTGAAAATGGATTATTGGCAAGCAAGAATGAAAGCAGACTAGTTATGAGGCTCTGATTTCTAAGCGAGAGAGAATGATTGCTTAGACTTGGGTAGTAATGGTAGATAGGGAGACAAGTGGATGAAGTTGAGATGTTTCAGAGATGGAGCTGTTATTGGGTTGGTGTGTGGGGAAGGGAGCCCAGATTTTTGTCTTGAGCAACTGATGGTTTCACGTGAGTTTGGGAGCATTAAGATTGGAAGAAGAATAGGTTGAGAGGAAGAATGGGTGGTTTTATATTGGGCTTGCTAGGTTGGGTAAGCTATCAGGGTGAGGCTGGAGTTGAGTGTAGGAGCCAGGCAGCATTTAGATCATAATTAACAGTGGTGGGATTAGATGAGACCACACTGGTTGAAGAGTGGAGAGAGTGAAGAGTAGAGAGCTGGGGATAGAGCTGTGTGGGGTCTTTAGCATGTAGAGATGTGTCACAGGAGGAGGAGCCAATCACGAGATCTCAGAGAGGTGGTGACAGGAAGAACATGAGGAGAGAGTGGGGTCATTGAAGCCCAAAGAAGGAGGTGAAGGAAGAGGGAGCTATCTGATAGTGCTGAGAGACTGAGTGTAACGAGGAAGGAAGTGACCACAGGAGGTTGGGAGATCTCGAGGTGCAGAAGGCAAGCTTGAAAAGTGAACAGTATGTGAGAAAATGGAGAGAGCAAGCACAGACATCTCCTTCAAGGAGTAACGGAAATGCTGTGGCAGCTAGTGGGAGCTCCTGCAGGAGATTCGTGTGCCAGGGGGGTATGATCCAGTTGAAAGGGAGAGAGGGAGATGATGTACTACAAGTAATTGAAGGAGCAAAGACATTGAAAATGCAGGAGGGGCTGAGGCAAGTAAATAGGGGAGGGATTGTTCTTTGAGTCTCCACATGCCAGTCAAAGAGCCTTTTTATTTAAAAAAAAAATTTTTTTTTTCAACGTTTATTTATTTTTGGGACAGAGAGAGACAGAGCGTGAACGGGGGCGGGGCAGAGAGAGAGGGAGACACAGAATCGGAAACAGGCTCCAGGCTCCGAGCCATCAGCCCAGAGCCTGACGCGGGGCTCGAACTCACGGACCGCGAGATCGTGACCTGGCTGAAGTTGGACGCTTAACTGACTGCGCCACCCAGGCGCCCCTCAAAGAGCCTTTTTAAAATATCAGAGCACATCGCTCATTTCAAAAACTTTCCATCCCTCTTAGGGTAAAAACCAAAATACCTACAGTGGCCTGCAAAGCTTTAAATGTTGGTGCTCTGTCCAACCCCACCCCCACTCTGACCTCAAATGTTACTGTTACTCTCCTTGAAGTCTGCTCCAGCTACATGGGTCACCTCACTTTAGCTGAATGCAGCAGACCCCTGCTTTGGGGTCTTTGTGGTCGTGACTCCTTTTCCCTGGACAGCTCTTTCTGCAGATTTCTGCACAGCTTACTCCTTTACTTCTTTCAGGTCTTTCCCTGAATGATACCTGTCAATGAGGTTTTCCCTGACCACTGTCTAAAATTGCATCCCTTGCCCTGTACCTTTTATTCCCCCAATCTGTTTTTCTTTATAACACTTACCACCACCTTAAATACTGTATGATTATCAACGTATTTATCTCTCACCATTGGAATGTTCAGTCTGTAGGGGGCATGAATTTTTGTTGTGTTTACTGTTTGTAATACCTAGAAGAGTATCAAATGTGCAATGTATAATGAAAGAGAACAAAGAAGAAAGAATGTGGATAGAGAATCAGATAGGTTTAAGGATCTGGTAGTGGGAAGATGAGTTTGTGCCTTTTTGAGCTTATAACGATTATAAAGCAAGGCACTGAGAGTGAACTGGGGTGGGTGGGATGATTAGAGTTTTGAGGTGAGCATAGGAAATGTAAGACGTCTTTTTGGAGAGTGTAAAGATGAACTTTCAGGGCGTGATTTAAGATTGCTGGGCAGGGTTGAGTGCATATTTGTGGTTTTCTGAAATGGAATGTGTTTCTCATTTAAATTAATAGAATTTTTAGCAACGTTGAGCTATATAACATAGAGTAAGGAAATGTGATATAAACGCTTAATGTTTTTAGAAGGGTAGAGTTTTTTTTTAAACAGTGATCTTCTAGTTTTGAGTTTACAATTGATGTAGAATGTGTCCTAATATAAAGTAACATTCTTCTTAGCCTTACCAACAATTCACGGATCGTGGGACTCCTGGCTCAGCTGGAGAAGATCAATACTGAATCTGCAGAATCAGATACTGCCCGATATGTTACATCAAAAATTCTTCATCTGGCCCAAAGTCAAGGTAAACTTTAGTCTCTTGTTTTTGAAATGCTTTTTTAGTTCTTCGAAAGTCGATGCTAAGAATATTCAAACTTTGGAGAAATAGATGATTTTCTGTAAAAATTGAACTTTCTCAAATAGACTCAGGAAGTAGAAAACTGAGTAACTGTGAAAGGTATTGCTATTCAAAGCATTGTTTCCAGAAATGATTATGATTGCCTGAACCATTTTCAAACAATACTTAATTCCAGTGCTTCTTGTTCTAGAATGTTGACACAAAGATGGCAAGTAGCATTGAACATTGGTTACTAGTGTGATCCCTACTTTGAAATGCAAACTCTTTCATTCAGTGGTGGGTGATCTGAGGGAGATTTTGAGTCTGTGGGATTCAGCTGCACCATCTCCGAAATAGAGATAAGAAATCATGTGATTATCATGAAATTTACATGGGAAGCATGTAAAAAGAATGCTGAAATGTTCAGGGGCACCTAGGTAAGCATCTGACTTTGGCCCAGGTTATGATCTGGCAGTTAGTGAGTTCGAGCCCCGCGTGCACCACCAGTGCAGAGCCTGCTTGAGATTCTCTCCCTCTCTCTCTGCCCCTTCCCCACTTGTGCTCTCTCTCTTTCTCTCTCTCAAAATAAATAAACTTAAAAAACTTAAAAAAAAAGAATGCTAAAATGTTCAATAAATGGTACCTGTAGTTAGGCTTCAGTGCTCTATTTTACGAAGTCAATACTACTGAATTGGTATTGAAATCTCGACAGAGTACGAGGGAAGAAGGGTACTGACTTTGCACTTAGGAATACAAATATGAAAAATCCCAAATAAAACATTAGTGAATTAAGTCTAAGTATACATTAAAAAATGAATGTCATTGCTAAAGAGCACTTATTTTAGGAATGTAAAATGGCTTAATATCAGGAACTATACCAGTATAACATTATTTGAACAGGTCAAATAAAATCTATGTAATCATTTCAGTAGATGCTAAAAAAGGAATTTAAGGTTCCAAAACCTGTGGTCGATTAAAACGAAAACAAAAACAAAAAAAACCCAAAAACCAAAAAAAAAAAAAAAAAAAACAACCCTCAAAACACCTGATTTTTCTTTAGTTAAATAAGGGTAAACCAGCAGCTGCCTTAATATTTAACAGTGATACATTGAAGACATTCTGCTAAAATTAAAGTCCAGACATTTTGTAATTTTAGTATTTTATTTTTATTATTTTTTAAAATAATTTTTTAAAATGTTTTTTTTATTTTTGAAAGAGAGAGATAGAATGCAAACAGGGTAGGGGCAGAGAGAGAGGGAGACACAGAATCTAAAGCAGGCTCCAGGCTCTGAGCTGTCGGCACAGAGCCCAATGTGGGGCCCGAACCCATGAACCGTGAGATCATGACCTGAGCTGAGGTCGGACACTTAACCGACCGACTGAGATACCCAGGTGCCCCTAATTAGTATTTTATTTAATTTTCAATTTCATTATTCTAAAGTTTCAGGTCCTTCAGTAAGCATTGAACTGTGTTTAAGAACTCAGTATCTTAACCCTTCTAAATGGTCATAGACTATTATTATTTTGATAACTTCCTCCTATTCAGTCCATGTATTTCGGGGGTGGTTGAGGAGATCTCTCTAACAGATGACATTTATTTCTAACAAAAATCTAAAATACGTGCCTGTACTTTTTAATTCAGGAAGTCCCTAACTGGATTCTAGCCTTTGGAAGTATTGTGCTTATCAACCAAGGTCTATATGCAAGGGTGTACACTGTAATAGTGCAAAGTTAGACGTACCAAGGATATTCATTGTATTGTTATATGAAATACCTCTTCAGAACAAAACCAACAAAACCAAAAGAAAACAAATTCCTCAGACACATAAATAACACTTGTGTACCCTGCCTCTGCCGTTGCAGACTTTTCCCATCACAGCCTGGAAGCCCTCCTACTCCAGCATCACCACTGAAAATGCCCCAAGCGTACCATTACCCAGACTGCCCCTCTCCTATGCCACTCACCACTGGGGGACCAGCCCCTAAGCACTGTCCCCTGAGTTGTGTAATACAGGGACTTTGTTTATAGTACCTTGGATTAGGTAGTCAACACAGTGTAAGTTAGAAGTGGAAGATTGTCCCGTCATCATTTATAGGATGATCCTGTTTGCTATCCATTTGAGAGAGAAAGGTTAGAAATTTGTAGTTCAAGGAAGAAGAAATGCAAATAACCAGTAAGCCTAGGAAAAGGTTCTTTACCTCCTTGAAAGTTGGGAATTACTGATAAAAACAACAGAGATACTTCTCACTGGTTAGGTTGGCAGAAATTAGAAAATGATAATACCCTGTTTTGGGGACATGGAAAATAGGGTATTCTTATACACTGTTGGTGGTGCAGTAATTATTACTAACTTGGAAGAAAAGAATCTGGCGATATTTATTAAAATTTAAAGTGCACTTGCTGGTTGACTCTCAGGAATGTGTTTGACTGAAATAAAAATGCTAGTATAGAAGAGAGTGTGTGAGGATGTTTTGCAACATTGTTTGTCTATCAAAGACTAAGATACAACCTAAATATCCATCAGTGAGTAAATGGTTGAATTAATTTTGATGTAGCCAGATTGTGGAACTTTAAAACTATATTATGCAGCTATTATCAGTGAGTTATTTGTGTTATATGGAACATACGGATTGTATGTGGAACTATATGCATTGTTTCTGGAGTCCTAAGTTTAACATATTAAGTAAAAGCAAGTTTCTTTGGCTTATACAACTATATGTGTAAACTCATTTTTATACAAAATCATTATAAATGTGTGTAATGTTTGTATGAGCAAGGCAAAAAAGCAAAAACAAAACCATAAATACGCATACCAAATGTTTAGCAGTAGTTATCAATGGGATAGAAATGGAGGGGAATGAGGTAAGTTCCTAATTTACTTAAGGTACTTTTCTACAGTTAGAATTGTTGCAGTAAGCACATGCTACTCATAATTTAAATATACTACTTGTAGTTAAAAAAAAAAACAACAATAACACCAAACTCCTACAATACCTGTTTACATAGTTGAAATATGTATTTCCACAATTTAGTGCTAGTTTTCCTTGGACGCATTACATTTTCTGTCTTTAATAATGTACTACTTATTTGCAGCATGCATGATACTGTTTGTAATTTACCCTTAATTTTTTTCTCTAGAAACATAATAATTATCCATTTCAGGTAAATCGTCTAATTTGTTGGCATACATCTGTTGATAATAATTCCCTTATAATCCTTTCAGTTTCTGTAGGGTAGGAAGTGATGTTCTTTCTGCATTCTTGATTTTTGTTATTTGTGTCATCTGTCTCTTTTCTTGGTCTGTCTAGCTCAGTGGTTCTCAACCAGGGGTGATTTTTCCCTCCACTTGCCTCAGGATACTGGTAATGTTTGGAGATATTTGGGGTTGTGAAATTTGAGAAGGGGATTGTTACTGGCATCTAGTGGAGAGAGGCCAGGGATGCTGCTGAACATTATGTAACACATAGGACAACGCCCTACAAGAAAGAATTATTTGGCCCAAAATGTCAACAGTGCTAGACTCAGGTCTAGCTAAACATTTGTCAATTTTGTTGCTCTTTGAAAGCACCAACTTGATTACCTCTGTTTTTCTTTTGTTCTCTTTCATCGATCTCTAATCTTTATTGCTTCCTTCCTTCTGCTTGCTTTGAGTTTGATTTTTGCTTCCCTTTCCATTTTCTTAAATTGAAACTTTGATTATTGATTTTTGATTTTGAGACCTTTCTTTTCTAATGTGGGCATTAAAGCTGTAAATTTCCCTATTAACACTGCATTCTTCAGATATTGATATGTTGTAGTTTGATTTTCATTCAGTTCACATTTGTTCTAATTTCTTTTGTGATTTCTTCTTTGACCCATGGATTATTTAGCATTGTGTTGTTTAATTTCCCATTATTTCAGAATTTCCCAATTTCTTTCTGTTGTTTTCCCATTTAATTCCACTGTGGTTGGAGATTTGTATGATTTTAGTCCTTTTGAATTTATTGAGACATGTTTTATGGCTTAGTATATGGTCACTCCTGGAGAATGTTCCATGTGCACTTGAGTATTCCATCTGCTGTTGTGTGGAGTATCCTGTCAATGTTGTTGGTTACATCAGTTTGGTTGATAGTGTTCAAATCTTATATACCTTGTTGATTTTCTAGTTTAGCTTCTCTGTTAATTGTTAAAAATTGGGTATTGAATTCTCTACCTGTTGGTGAACTGTATATTTTCCTTTTCAGTTTTGGCAGTTTTGGTTTATGTATTTTGAGGCTCTGTGTATACATTTAGAGTTGTTAAATCTTCCTGACGTCAAAGACTGGCCGTTATGAAATGTCTGTCTTTGTCTCCAGTAATATTTCTAGATTGAAAATCTGTTTAATAATGCAACCCTTCTAGCTGTTATGGTTACTCTTTTATTATACCTTTTATTACTCTTATTATACCTTTTCCTTCTCCTTTTCCTTTCAGTCTGTTTCCAAGAGCATGTTTCTTGGAAATAGTATATTTTTGGATCTTTTTAAAAATCTAGTCTGAGTATTTTTGGTTTCCAAATTAATGTACTTGTTTCTTGGATGATTGGATTTACATCTGCCTTTTTGCTGTTTTCTGTATGATTCAGGCCTTTTATATTCCTATTCTCATCCTCTACTGCCTTCTTTTGTGTCATCTGTTGATCTTCTGGTTTTTAAAGATTTTAGTTGTTTTCTTAGTGGCTCCTATAGGGATTGCAGTATACATTGAACTTCAGATTAATACTAATTTAATTCTGATAAAATATTGAAACTTTTTTCCCAATATAGCTCCATTTCTCTCTTATTACTTTATGCTGTTATCATCATATGTATTGTGTTCATAGATGATAGAAACCCAACAATTACAACATTGTAATTACTGCTTCCACAAGTTTATGCCTTGTAAAATAGTTAGGAGAAAAAGTGGAAAATTCTGCTGAATTTCAGAGTTCTGAATAAAGATCAGGATTGAGAACCAAAAGCTTGGTAGTTAAATTAATGGAAGTGAAGTGATATTTTCTCAGGAGGAGGTAGAGAGGGAGAAAGCTGAGATTTGTGTTCTGGGAACAGTCTACATTTTGTATTTTGCTATAAGAGAGTCCTGTGAAAATGACAAAGTGCATTCATGTTTAGGATTTTTATGTCCTTGATGAATTTACCCTGTTATCATTATGGGATGTTCATCTTTATCTCTAGTAATTTTCTTTACCTTGATGTTTGTTTTGTCTGATATTAGTATAGCCTCTCCAGCTTTTTTATACTTGTTTACATGATTAGCTTTTCCTGTTCTTTTTCTTCTAGCCTATTTGTAATTTTGAATCTAAAGTGTGTCTTTTGTAGGTAACAGTTTGACATTCTCTGCTTTTTAATTTGAGCATTTAGTTTGATAAAATTTAATATAACATTGATTGGACTTAGGTTTATAGTTACTTGTTTTCTGTTTGTCCTTTCTGTTTTTATTTCTCGTTTCTCTTTGTCCTGTCCTCTTTTTTATTATTTGACCATTTTTTAGGATTCCATTTTAATTTACCTATTGACTTTTTAGTTATACCTGTTTGCATTTTTAAGAAATCATTCCTCTGAAAATCATAATAAACAATCAGTAACTTTTTATCCTTTTTTAGAATTGATATTGTAACCTCATATAAAATTTGGAATCCTTGGCACGTTATATATCCATTTATATTTACATTCTTTAGCTATACTTGTGATATTTATCACATCACATCTGTATACATTATAAACCCCAAAAGACAATTTTTGCTTTAAGAAATCATGTGTATTTTAAAGACACTAAGAAAAAAAAAGTAGTTTTTATATTTACTCAGGTATTTACCATTTCTGAAGCTCTATTCTTTCCTAAAGATGTGAGTTTGGTCTGGTATAATTTCCCTGATAGCCTACAGAATTTCCTTTGGCATTTCTAGTGGACGGGTCTGCTGTCTAAGAATTTTTTTCCTTTCGTCTGACAGTGGATTTATTTCACCTAATTCTTGAGGGATGTTTTCACTGGTTATAGAATTCTGGGTTGGCAGTTTTTATCTTTCAGCATTTAGAGTGCACATAAAACAGTGCTTCCACTATTTTGTGGCCTCCATAATTTCAAAGGTGATGTCTGCTATTTTTGAATCTTTGTTTTCTGAAAGTTATGTGTCATTTTTCTCTGGTTGAGTTCACGATTGTTCCATTAGTTTTGGTTTTCAGAAGTTTGCTTGTAGTTTTCTTAGTATTTATGCTGCTTGGAATTTGCTGAGCTTTTCAAACTTGTACATTTGTGTCTTTTTTCACATTTAGGAAATTTTTGGCTGATCAAAAATATTTTTTTCTTCATTCTCTCTTCTTTTGGGTCTATAATTATACATATGTTAGACTTGTGGAGATTGTTTCAGAAGTCCTTTAGGCTCCTGTTTTTCAATTTTAATTCTGTTATTCAGATTGGATAAATTTCCCTTTTTCTGTTCAAGTTCTCTGCCTTTTTCCTCTGCAGTCTACCATTATGTCTATCTGATATTTATTTCACACATTGTATTTTTCTTTTCTGAAATATGCATTTGGTTCTTCATCATACTTTTAATTTTTCTGTTGTGATTTCCTATATTTTTGTTCATAGTGACCTTGTATTTTCCTTAATGTAATAGAATGTAATTATAATAGCTGCTTTAAAATCCTTGCCTGTTAAATATAACATTCAGATTATTGAAAGTGTTGAAGAAAGCATGTAGTGGTATAAGAACTGGGAAGGACTTTTGAAAAAGCCAAGGGAGGAAGCATTGTCAGTAATGTTAAGTAACATAGAGAGGTCAGTTAAAATAAAGACCTTTTTGACTTGATAATTAATAAATTACTGGCCACAACAAGAGCACTTTCAAGTGGTGGAATTAGAAGGAAGATTACAGTATGCTGTAATATGAGTGGCAAATGAAATAACGTTGGGGAGTATAGAGTTTTTTTGTTGTTGGAGAGTTTCACTGAGAAAACAAAGAAATAGAGGAAGAGGCAAGGTAAAATAAGGTTTGTTAAGTATATGGGAAAATAAAAAACAGTATGTGGGTGGAGGTTGAAGCTATAGCTTTATAAGTAGGTAGAAAGGATGGGATTCAGAATGTAGTAAAAAGGACACATCCTCTTCCAATACCCCGACTGGAAAAAGGAATGCAAAATTGTCAAGGCTTTGATACATGAGTATATGGATTTTGGTAATTGTTTATAGAATTTCATCTGTACTTAACAGATCACTTTGTCTCAATTCATTGAGGGAAGTATAGATGCTGAGAGTTGGGAACAGAGGCCCAGGGATTGAGAGTCCATAGGTAGAGGACTGGTACAACGTTTGGAATAGCTGTGGGCTATGGCAGGGCAGATGGTGATGGCTGTGAGTTGAGGTAAGTGAAAACAGTAGTTTTGTGTTTCCAAATAAGGATGGAAATGGTGAATTTTTGGTACTAACAATCTTAAACGAGGAGAAAAAATTCTTATGGCATTATTTTTACTGTGATGTAGGAAAGAGAATGCACATTTGAGCATTTACTTAATTAGAAAGCTTTGTGGTGGTTAAGTTTAAGGGGTGAGGCTTTGAATCCAAGTGGGGTACGTCTAGACCTGATTTTACCTGAAAATAGCACTACCTTTGATGAGTTAGAAGTTTCAGTGAAAGTGACAGTGAGACTTCCCTAATCTTTCGAAAAGAAAGAAGGATAGGAGTGTTAGGAGTCTGGGGTCTGATAGAGGGAGATTGTAGGTTAAGATTCCAGAGGTAGGACAGTTTGGGGTACGAGAGTTGCAAGGGTTGATAAATTAGAGCAAAGGAGAAGGGTTTTGTTGTCAAAAAACTATGCAGCTAGGTATTTGAATCATTGACATTGAAACCTCCTTAGATTATGACAGAATCTAGAGTATAGTAAAAAACTGTATGGCACCTAGTTTTCGTTTAACGTGTGGAATAAACTAGATGATCGTGGATGTTACAATAAGGAGAGTTTTGGTCTGTTCCATGAAAGTGAAAATGTAATGGTTTGTTAGTAGAGGAGATCTCAGTCTTCTGACTATTCTATGTGATTAATATCGAAAAATCATTTGACTTTAGTAGTAAATCAATTGTGGGGGTCCCTGGGTGGGTCAGTCGGTTAAGTGTCTGACTTTGGCTCAGGTCATGATCTCATGGTTTGTGAGTTAGAGTCCTGCTTTGGGCTCTGTGCTGACAGCTCCGAGCCTGCAGCTTGCTTTGGATTCTGTGTCGTCTTCTCTCTCTGCCCCTCCCACACTTGTATTCTGTCTCTCAAAAATAAATAAATGTAAAAAAAAAAATAGTAAATCAGTTGTGTTATTTAAAAGGTTAAATCAAGGGTACATTGTAGATATTTAAACAATATTTATTTTATAACTCAGTGCTTACTGATGGAGGCAGCTGGTCCAGGGAAATGAAAGGTCAGCAGAGGAATCCCCTACTTTTATTTTTTAAATTTTTTTAATGTTTACTTTTGAGAGAGAGAGACAGGGCATGAGTGGGGGAGGGGCAGAGAGAGAGGGAGACACAGAATTCGAAGCAGGCTCCAGGCACTGAGTTGTCAGCACAGAGCCCGACGTGGGGCTCGAACTCACAAACCATGAGATCATGACCTGGGCGGAAGTCGGCTGCTTAACTGACTGAGCCATCCAGGTGCCCCATGAATCACATACTTTTTAAAAGGGAATTGAGTTTTACGAATATTTATGAGTTTTTCCTTTTTTTGTAGGCAAAGAAATTTGTCATTCTTTTAAGCATTAGTAATTATGGCAAGGGGTAAGAAGATGAACAGTCACTTATGCAAGTTTATATTTAAACAGATTGTAAGACTTCTGTAAGTTTTACAAAATTCGTTATCTGGACCCAAGATGATGCATGATAGCATGAGTTTGTTGTTTTAAAGAAAAATATGGTTTCTAATCTCCATATTTATTTTGTAGGTAGTTACTAATAGTTATTATAAATAATATTTTACTATAACTTCTCTGTAGCACATTTGTCCCTTTTTGTAATAACTTATAATTTAGAATAACCTAATTTACAGATGGGTATCAGACTAATGAGTTTTTTCCCAAGATTTTGTGACTTGTCTACATCTTACACTTCATTTCCTTGTGAAATTGTAAATATATAATTTGTATGTGGCAGAACTGTACCACGTATGGCTTTTTCGTTCTTTCACGATGCAAGTTGAACAGGATTTGCTTTGGGCAGAAGTGTGATGTTCTAAACGCCTGGTCTCACTTTTGCCCCCTCCCCTTATCAGGGCTTCGGGGCTCATTCTGCTCTTAGACTCCTTGATCATCCCTGTGTAGAACACATTTGGTATTACCAATCTCTTGAACTTTATTATGTAATATGTGCTGTATTGAGAATGGATTATTTGTGTTCTCTTTTTAAAATCTCAAAATGTGAAAGGAATGGTATTGTCATTCTATATTAAAAGAATTCCTGGCACTAGTGTTTAGGTGTGAAACAGTTGGAGAGGGTCATCAAGTCTCTTGTACCAACAGTCCTATATAAAGGAATGATGCCTGTGGCTCTTTTAGAAATACAGTAAATCAGTGAAAGACTGTAAGCTTTGGGTTCAGAAACATCTGGATCACCTAGTCTCTTACTTTTACCCTTACCTGCTCAATGACATTGTACAGATTTCTTCTTTCTGAACTCAAATTTCTGGTCTGTAAAAATAGTAATTTTTCTCCTGGACAGTTAAAGTGAATCATAAATGAGGTGATATAGGTAAAGTACATATAATTTGTGTGTGGTCTATCTAAATGTCTACCTTTCTACCTTTCTTATCTTGTCAATCAAAGGAAAAGAATCGTGGAGAAGCTCTAGAAACCTTTAAACAGAGGAAAATGTATGCTGTTCCCCCTGCCCCCAATCTCAGTGAGATAAAAGGGATTATTTGGGTGATCTGATCTCCAGAGTCTTGCAGAAGCAGCTCTTCCTTAGTTTTGTATTTTTGTGTAATTCAGAATTTTAAAATAGTATTAGTTCAGTAAAAACATTTGAAAATGGAACTAGGTTTTTATTTTCACCAATTTTGACTAAATATTTTCTAATTCTAGTCATAAAGATAATAAAGAGGCCTACCATTACTACTCCTACCTCACTTGCAGTTCTGGTATCTACACTTTACTGCTGATTTTAAGATTACAGATGGATTGATAAGGGTTCATCTAGTTCATGATAGGAAATGTGATCAAATGCAAGGAAGGTCTTGTAAACTGAGATCTGGAAGTTCCCATAGAGTATAATTAGCAGTATCAGAGGGAGAAACATCTAAGAACCAATTTAGAATGTTTACTAAATCAACGGAGTCCTGTGGATTCTATATTAGCTATACAATAGAATTATATGTAATTTTTTTCTTTCATATCTTAGAAGAAAACTTTTTTATACCTTTCAGAAAAGACAAGGAGAGAAATGACAGCCAAAGGTTCTACAGGAATGGAAGTTCTGCTGTCAACCCTAGAGGTAAATCGCTGATAGGCTTTAATTAATATAACTATTAATACCAACCAGGACTGAAGGAAAAAATGTATATATGAAGTATAAAAGTTTTATTCTAGAGGTAAAGCCAATGAATGGAAGTTAGTTTTATGTTTTAAATGATCACTTGGAACGGTGGCAGAAGCATTCTAATATATATTAGGTAAACCTCTAAGTATATTCCCTGATGATTATCATGTAACCATATTTTAAATTTTAACATGCCATTCCAGTTGGTAATAAGAAGGCATTAGCTGGAAATAAATGATTGATATTGGAAATTCTCATTTATTGTGTTAGGTGATATATATTTGTGATTTAGTTTACTGCATGTATTGGTTGAATAACTATATTATGTTGGTAATAATTAAATTTCTATCCCAGTGTAAAATTTTGGGGTGGAACAGCAGGATATATTCAGAATCAGGATTTTAAATTTTATTCAGTGCAGTGTTAAGAGTGGGGAGTGAATACATTGTATGCTTTAAACTTACACAGTGCTATATGTCAAATTATATCTCAATAGAGCTGGAAAAAAAAAAAGAACAGGGAGTAAGTTCATGTTTTTTTTGGTAGGAATCACTTTCTATTCAAAATGATATGTCATTTTTCCCTAAATTGATTCATCAGTTTAGAGTAATTTCAATAAAAACATTAACAGTTTTCTTTCTAAAGTCTGATGGGAAAATAAAAAGCAAGAGTAGAAAGGACATTTCTGAAAAAGGAGAGAAATGAGAAAAGACTTGCTGCATCAAATATCAAAGAACACTATAAAATTTTAGTAATTCAGATAGCTTAGAAATTGTGCATGAGTAATAGACATCAGCGTAATAGAAATTCTAGAAATAAATTAAGATCACATGGGAATTTAATATCATCTAAGAAAGGTAAAATTTCAGATCAGTGAGAAGTGGAGGGATTACTTACTAAGTGGAGCTCAGATAGATTGGTAGCCACTTAGAAAAGTGTAGTGGATCCTTACTTCCTACACCAAAGTAAGTTCCATATCCAGCAAAGATTTAAGCTTGGAAAATAAAATCATAATACTAGAGGAAGTAATGGGAGAAATCTTTAAATAATCTTTAAACAGGGAAGGCTTTTTTTCTTATTAAAAAATTTTTTTTTAATATTCATTTATTTTTTGAGAGACATAGAGAGACAAAGGTTGAGCGGGGGAGAAGCAGAGAGAGAGGGAGTCACAGAATCTGAAGCAGGCTCCAGGCTCTGAGCTGCCAGCACAGAGCCCAACATGGGGCTTGAACTCTCGAACTGTGAGATCATGACCTGAGCCCAAGTTGGACGCTTAACTGACTGAGCCACCGAGGTGCCCTGGAAGGCTTTTCTAATGTAAAAAAAGACTCAGGAGTTATAAAGGAAAAGATGGATAAATTCAACTCCATTAACAAAAGTATGTAGGAAAAAAACACCCTAGACACTTGGCAAACTGAGGAAAAAACATTCAACTTGTGTAACTTCTTTAACATATAAAGAAGTTTTACAAATGAGTAAGGAAAAATTAAATCAGTAACCCAATAGAAAAATGTGTAGACGTTCTGGACAGTTCCCAGGAAAAGAAACACAAATGGCACTTGAGATTGAACACCATTTGTTTTGTTTGTTTGCTTTATCACAATTTACTGAGGTCAGCAGGGATGGGAGGTGGCGAATTACATATGGGAGACTTGTCTGGGTAAGGCCTAGACATGACCAATACAACTTCCATTCAGGTTCCAATGGCCTGAGCTCAGTCGCATGGCCCAAACCTAATTACAGAGGGCTGGAAAATGTGGTTTGTGTACCCAGGAAGAAGATGAAATCAGTTTGCCAAACACGTAATAATATTCTGCCATAGTCCATTCTTCTTTTTAACAGATGTCTGTCTGGCCCTCTCTTCTTTCAGATTCCTTTCTAGTGAGTTGATGGTCCATTTAATATCGCCAATGCTAAGACAAGGGTTTCTGGTTAATGCATAATCCTCTAACTGGTCTAGATGTGGCCTTTTGGTTCCATTAGTCTATAAGCTAAAATGGGGAAGCAGAGACAACACTCATTCCCTTTTGGAAAGGGGAAGAGTAAGAGACTCCTGCCAGTCACTGATACACAGCACTTTTGAAATTCCTCTGTATAAACATTGTAACATTCCTCTACTTTGGGGGTGAAGAAATTCTCTAAGTAGGTCATAATTCTGCTTTATCTGTGGTTTTCTTGATCCAAGCATCGCTTTTAATAAGAGAAATGTAACCAAAGGAAAGTATTTAAACATTTTCTCTTCTTAGATTGGTTGTCCAGACTTTGGGAAATACTCTTCCACATTGTTGGTGGGAGTGTAAATTACTCCATGAAGAGCAATTTAGTAATATTCATCAAAGTAAATGCTCATATTCTTTGACCCAGAAACTCCAGGAATTCGTCCCATATGGAGATGTACTTGGTTCCGTATAAACATGTACTTAATTTTTTGTTACAGTTTTTTAATAGCAAAAGATTTGAAAAATTAAATACTCCATTAGTAGGTGACTGGTTTCATAAACAATGGCATCACCATATATAATGGATTATATCCTGTAGCCCCTAAAAAAGAGTTAAGAAACCATTTGTTCATACATAAAAATATCAATGTATAGACTAGTATCCATAGGGCAATACCATTTGTAGAAATCTGTGTATACACCTCCATTTACATGGATTTCTTTTATGTGTGCACATTATCTTCGGCTGGATACACAAGCAACTGGTACTGCAGTTGCCTTCTGAGAGGGGAGCTAGGTGACTGGGTAGTCACCATATATACACTGTAGTGCCTTTCACATTTTGATTCATTTATTTGTATTTTCTGTTTGGTAGAAGATGATGAATTCAAATGACAAATGAATTCCTCTTGTAATAATGTTGGTACTAAGAAAATAATAGCTCAGATGACCTGCAAACAGTCTCCTGGGCAAGAAGAAGCTCCTGAAGTGATGAGTGGGAATAGTGGAAGCACAAATACATTTGTTCTCAGAGAAATTGGAAGGGTCATTTGTAAAAATATATGTAGTTCACAACAGGAACAGAAAAGGTTTGGGAATCACAGATTTACAATGGTTTAATACAGCAAATAAACTATTTATTTCAGAACACGAAAGATCTTCAAACTACACTTAATATCTTAAGCATTCTTGTTGAGCTGGTGTCAGCTGGTAAGTTTTTGTTTCCTTTGGTCTAATTTCTGTTTGTAAACAGTGATCAACAATGTATTATGTGTACTTTATTTGGAATTTTTTGATACTCATATAGAGACAGTTCTGAGTATCAGAATTTGGAAGCTGAAATGTCATACTCTTATTGTTGCTTTGTTTTTGATTTGAGGGATCTTCCAGTATCCCTCAAACCACTCCAAAACCCATTTCCAGAGCCTTGAGTGTAGAATTTTGGCATCACTTTTATTTACTCCTTCTGCTGTTTTTCTAACTAAAATACTAAATGAAATGAAAGAAAATTTGATTTTGAGGTATTTGATTTCAGAAGTCATCACTTGAAGTATTTCTTGAATGCTAACAAGTTGTGATGTTTTTAATATGTTATGGGAGGATTTGCTGTTTAAACAATTAAAAACAATCTTTTTTTTTTTTTTTTTTTTTTTTTTAGGTGGAGGTCGAAGAGCGAGTTTCTTGGTCGCCAAAGGTGGTTCACAAATATTGTTGCAGTTACTTACGAATGCTAGCAAAGAATCTCCCCAGAATGAGGAGTTAATGGTGCAGATTCATTCTATTCTTGCAAAGATTGGACCAAAAGGTAAGGGTTTCACTTGTGTGTTCATCATAGAACCATTTGTGACACTGATTCTGTGTGCCTTGAAACTTGGTCAGTTTTGAACATCTAAAATGGTACGGCTTTTTCTCAGTCTTAGCTATGGACTACTTTTTACAGTCAACTGCAGTAGCCTGCAAGAATGGGAGATCCTAAATTCACGAGGAATGCCTTTGCATAGGTTGGAAAAAAGGAAGAAAAATATGTCAAAATCACAAGTGTGTCTTAGTGTATGTGTGCCTGCATTTGTATGTGTGTAAAGGACACATATAGCATGGATATTGTTGGAGCTGGAAGGAGGGAGTATGGATGGAAATGCTTTGAGGAACATGGAGGTGAAATGTGTTCACTTTTCATTAATAGTCATATTTGTACTGCACGTCTCAGTGCTTAAAAAGCTTATGACCTAGTCAAGATCAAAAGAGATATAAAATATTGTAAGACCGATTATTATAACAGTTAAGACCTGCAATATGTTAAAAAATAGAAATTGAGAAAACATGGGATTTGAAACAAAGGTGATTTAGGTTAGGTTAACAGAGAAAGGGCATCCTTGGAATAGAACCTAAATTCAGTTTATAGTAGTCTAGCTACACAGATTAAAATGATTCTCTGAACTCTTAGTATAGCAATTTTTTAAGAGTTCTGCCATTGCCTTGTGGTGTACCTATGAGTTTTAAACTTTGAACCTTTGGTTAAACTGTTTATTCTAAAAAGTGTTTACATATGTGTATTCAGTGTATTATTAATGTATTTCATACATATCCTTACTGTATAAATATTTAATACTTTTAACAATTGTTCCCTCAAAGCATCTCTGGGATGACTTTAATTTTCCAGTTGTCTTAAGGGCCTTAATACTTAAATATTCAGTTAATGTAAGAAATATGTCAACTTTTATTTTTCCTTAACTCTCATATTTGAAGTTTAAGGGCTCCCTGCTGAGATTTTTGCTGTAAATGAGAAATAAAACAAGAAAACCTTATTTCATGATGACTCTTGTTATCTCATGCTTCCTCCTTTTTTAGAGCTTTCCTTTTCATGAAATTAAGACATTCATGAATTTATATTTGTATTTCTTTAATGTCTCTTCTAAGTTATGGTTTATTTTATTGTCTTCTGTACTTTTAAATTTGTGGTATCTCCTTTATTATTTGTACTAGTTTTCCATTTTTGTTATTCAAGGAAATTGTGCTGTAATTCTTTGAGTGACTTTCTATACTTTTTGTCCCCACCCCCCTCCCCGGTGAGATGGGAGTAATTTTTCCTCAGGAATGTTTAGTTCTTTTTGATGTAAAATTCCTGTTGTTAATGAAATAACTCTGCTTGCTGGTCCTGCTTATTTTCTATGTTTGAAATCTTAACATTATTCTTGTTATCCAGATTGTTTCTTAGACTATTTTAATCTCTTTGCGAGAATAAAAATCCAGAACTTTTCTTTTTCTCCTTTTCTGTGTTGAATTAGATCCTTTAGAAACTAACTTGATAATATTTGCTAGATTATTTTTTACTTAAGCTGTTTATATTTTCATTAATTTATATTCTAAGTCTGAAAAATA
Organism: Acinonyx jubatus; assembly: GCF_027475565.1. Taxonomy (NCBI): domain Eukaryota; kingdom Metazoa; phylum Chordata; class Mammalia; order Carnivora; family Felidae; genus Acinonyx; species Acinonyx jubatus. The sequence goes on from NC_069391.1 coordinate 66,857,353, forward strand.
TAGTTAATATGAAATAAATAATATTGGTAATGGACATTTAGATTCTTTATGATTCTCCCTAACCTTGTGATGGTGTTCCTTTGAATAATATATGTAGTGGAGCAGTTAAATTATTCCTTTCATGACAGTCGAACTTTTTCAACCTCTGTCCCTGTGTGCTATCCTCCCAACTTGCCCTTTTGTACTTTCTTTCAGGCCATGTTTTAAAAGTTTAAGGGATCTTTTAAAATTATGTAAGAGGGGCGCCTGAGTGGCTCATTCGGATGAACGTCTAACTCTTGATTTTGGCTCAGGTCATGATCTCAGGGTTGTGGGATCAAGCCCTTTGTCAGCCTCCTTGCAGAAAGAACTTAGAGTCTGCTTAAGATCCTCTCTCCCCTGCTTGCACACTCCCTCTAAAAAATAAAAAATAAATAAAAAATATACAAGAAAGCAATTCCAATTTTAGTTACTTCTGGTCAATTTTATGTGTGATAATATGAATTCATAATATAAGTTTTTAAATTTTCATTGCTTTATGACATTTTTATTTCATTCAAAAGTTATACATGGCTAAATTGTGTTTGTTCATTTTTTTTTTAACAGACAAAAAATTTGGAGTGAAAGCTAGAATTAATGGAGCTCTGAATATAACTCTGAATTTGGTCAAACAGAATTTGCAGAATCATCGCTTGGTTTTGCCTTGTCTTCAGCTTTTACGAGTATATTCTGCCAATTGTAAGTATTTTAGGGCTGCTTTTAGTTGACTCAGTGTTGTCAAGTTACACAAAATGCAAATGGGGAAGTACCTAAGCTCCATAAATCTCTAAAAATTGGAGACAAGAAAAGAGAATATTTAATATGACTCTTGGTAACTCCTAACCCCACTGCCACAAAAGCGATAAGTGGTAGGAAGGTAAGTTGACAAAATCTTGAGAATTCTCATTTCCTGCCATTTGTAAAAGCCTGTAGTGAAGGGGATGAATAGACAGCCTGTGGGAAGATGTGGAAGAATAGGTGAGTGTTGGAAGCTGGAAAAACTGCTGAGCCTATTTGGATTTTCACAGATGAGAGAAAAACTGAGAGGGAAAGCATGTGGTAGCATAGTCTCCTAGAGCTAATTACCTTCAGCAATCAATAGGGAAGTAGTGGAACAGAAGAAAATAGTATAGGAGCCTCCGAGGAAGCTGCAGAGAAGAGGGATCACAGAGAGAAAACTTCCTAGCATGCACACACACACACACTCTCACTAATATTAGGGCCCAAACCTAGGAGGTGTGAATTTTCTTTCTATTCCCTGACTGTGGGATTGGAGTGGTTAACAAGACACCTTGAAATGGAAATTGTAGAGTACATGATATGATGTACATGGAGAGTACATGATTCTGCCATATCATGGCAGAATATCATTGTAGAATAATGATAGTCCAAGTGGTAGAGATATGTGTGTGTGTTTGTGTGTATGTATAAAAATGTGTGTGTGTATGTATTTGTCGATAGCTATACTTTGACACTATGGCTAAAGGTGAGCTCATAGGAAAATAGCTCTGACCACTTAAAGAATCAACACTAGATAATTTAAAAAGAACAGAAGAAAATGAATGAATTGGATTTCTAACCAAAGAAGTTAAGAGAGCAATAAACACAAGGAAAGCAGAGGAAAAAGCAGGAAAAGTACAGGAAAAAGAACACCCAGTTGATGTAAAAAATAAATTGATTGGATTAAAATAATACTGTAATAGTGATGTAATGGGGCAGATGGTAGCTATTCTGATGGTGAACATACCAAATGTATAAACTTATCAAATGATTAAGTTGTATACCTGAAGCTAATGTAACATTGTGTATCAACTACACTCAAATAAAATTAAAAAAAATAAACAGGTAAACCACCAAATACCCCAATGAAGGAAAAAAGAAGACAGCGCAGAGGTAAAATTAGAAGGGATAATGGAAAAATAGATACAGAAGAAATTAAAATAATCATACAAAACTTGAGCTTATATTTTTGGTGGCAACATACTGAATTTACCACTAGAAGGCTAGTAATGGTTTATCTATAATTTTTAAAAATCTATGTGTTCAGAGTTGAAAACATTAGGCACAATTTTCTGGATAGGTAATTGTGTATTCTGTGTGAAACTCTAAGTTGTTTCCTCTTTTTCCCCACCACAGTTGCTTTGGTTGAGGTCTCATCACCTCTCATGTAGACCACAGCCTGCTAACAAATGTCTGTCTTTCTTTTTTTTTTTAATATGAAATTTATTGTCAAATTGGTTTCCATACAACACCTAATGCTCATCCCAACAGGTGCCCTCCTTAATACCCATCTCCCACCCCCCATCAACCCTCAGTTTATTCTCAGTTTTTAAGAGTCTGTTATGGTTTGGCTGCCTCCCTCTCTAACTTTTTTTTTTCCTTCCCCTCCCCCATGGTCTTCTGTTAAGTTTCTCAGGATCTACATGTCTTTCAAATCTGTCTTCCCCACAATGCTGTGAGATCTGACCTGTATTTAAAATGCATGTCTGATTGGTTGTTCCTTTTGGGCAATTCCCTGTAGTTGAACAAATTAACAACTTCTGGGGCTCTTTATAGTTTGTTACCTTCTTTTCCTACCTCATCTTCCTACTGATATGCTTTTGTCTGGTATTATATCTTGGTTTTTTAAGTTTTTTAAATATTTATTTATTTTCTGGAGAGAGCACGTGCACACAGGGGAGAAGCAGAGAAAGAGGGAGAGAGAGAGAGAATTACAAGCAGGCTCCACAGGGTCAGCATGGGGCCTGACTTGCGGCTCACACTCAGGAACCACAAGATCATGACCTGCTGAAGTTGAATGCTCAACTGACTGAGCCACCCAGTCATCCCCTGATACTGTTATCTTTTAATGTGTGACTTTATACCCGTGCTGTTCACGGACTCTGTTCTGTTTTCCGTGTTATCCCTGTCTCCAGAGACATTCCCTTACAGCAATTCCTGTCCTTGCTAGCTCCTATTCATTGGTAAAGACTGAGCCCAGGCATCAATTTCTACAGAGATACCTTCAGTTTTCATTATGGATTTGGGGCTCCACACAGGTGTAACCTAAACAGCTTACAACTCTTAGTTATTTAGAAAAATAATGTAGTAATGATTTGTTTATTGTTACTGTCATGCTCCTCTCTGCTGTGTTCTCAGTTTTTGTCCTTGAATCTCCATGACCTGGTATTTAAGAGTTCTCTAAATTTATTGAAGAAACAAACAGAGCAATTTAAAACTATTTTTGTTTTGTAGTAACATTGTGTTGTTTTATATAACTTCTTTCATAATTTCCCTGTAAGGTAGTAAATAACTGCCTCCCCCTCTCCCCCCCACCCCCAACCAAATCTTCCCTTCAAGTGATTGGCTCAGGTGGATGTCATGAGGCCTTGAGTTCATATCTGCTACAGAACTTGTGTATGTTTTTGGCCATGTATTACCAAGAATACACATTTCTATTTATTGAGGTTTTAACATCATTTTACATTCTTTCTTCTCCCTCCTAGCTGTGAATTCAGTATCCTTAGGGAAAAATGGAGTTGTGGAGCTGCTGTTTAAAATCATTGGACCATTTAGTAAGAAGAATTCGGGTCTCATGAAGTGAGTAAATGCTTTTAGTATAAATAGAGGTCTATCTTTTGTTATTCTGGGCCTCTTCTTGATCTGCACAGCCAGCAGGTTGAGTTGTATTGTATCGAGGGTCCTTTCTTAGTTCTTAGTGATTTTATTATGATAAAGATTTTTAAAATATAAAGTTTAATTTTCAAAGGTGTATCAAAATTAGAAAGCTTTAAAGTCATTGAATATAGTGTTATGGAAATTTAGATGTAGAACATTCCTAGATACTAGAAGAGGAAAAACCTCATTGACAGAGTAGCATTCATTCAGAAACATTTATTGGATGCCTACTATATCCCCTACCCAGTTTTGCAGTCTTTCAGTGACTGCATCCTTCATTCTCACAATTATCTGAACATATTTTAAATTTGTACATTTCTTTTTTGTCAAAATGTCTTTTCTTTTTTCTTGAGATATGTATATTCCAAGATATGTATCTATTCATTTGTAGGTCTTTCAGCCTCAAAAATGAAAGCAGCTTCCAGTTATTTGGTTATATTTAGTATTTTTTTCTTAAGCCATATTCTTTAAAAAAGTATTGAGTTTTTCAAAGATACCTGGGGTTTATATTATATTAGAATGATTATCTTGAATTAGGTTTATTAATCACTTACTTGATTCAACAGTTATCAACATTCTACCATTTAATCCCCTTCTATACTTTTATTTATGCTGAGGTATTTTTAAGCAAATCCCAGATGCCATTCATATATTTCATTCATATATGCAATTCAAATATATATATTTCTATAAAAAAAATCCAAGATATTTTATCGTTTTTCCCTAAATACTTCAGTATTTAACTCTACTAAATAGGGACTTAAAAAAATAACCAAAATACTAAAATCATACTCAACCAAATTATTAATTCCTTAATATAACCTAAAATCTATTCTGTGTTCATTTTTCTCCTGTTGTCTCAAAATGCCCTTTTTTTAATGGGTTTGTTTGAATCAGAATCCAAACAGGACACACACATTGTTCCTTGTCACATTTAGGATATTTCCAAACCTACACAAAAATAGACTAGAGGAATTACAGACCTGTGCAGAACTAGAATAGAACCCTGTGATGTACCCACCACCCAGTTTCAGCAGTAACCAACATTGGCATTTTTATCTCAGCTTTCCCTTCCTTGTCTGTCCTTCCTTCCTTCCTTCCTTCCTTCCTTCCTTCCTTCCTTCCTTCCTCTTTCTTTCTGTATTTTGAAGCAAATATTGGCTGTAACATTTGTTCTGTGAATTCTTTAGTATGATTATCATCAGACACAACTTTTTCCTTTTAGTGTTTCCAGAATATTGTTTCATTGTCCAGCAATATTAATAATCCCTTAATATCATCTGATACTTCCTTTATTTAAAAAAAAATTTTTAATGTTTTTATTTATTCTTGAGACAGAGACAGAGCGTGAACAGGGGAGGGGCAGAGAAAGAGGGAGACACAGAATCTGAAACAGGCTCCAGGCTCTGAGCTGTCAGCACAGAGCCTGACACGGGGCTCGAACCCACAAACTGAGATCATGACCTGAGCAGAAGTTGGACACTTAACCGCGACTGAGCCACCCAGGCGCCCCTGATACTTTCTGATTGTCTTTGAAATGTCTTTTTTATAGTTGACTTGTTCCAATCAGGATCCAAATAAGATCTGTACATTTTATTTGATTGCTGTGTCTCATAATCTTTAACAATCAGTAACAGTTCCCCTGTTTTTTGGTTCTGTTTTATTTATTTGTTGAAGGACCTGGGTGATGTCTTGTAGGTTGTCCCAACATTCTGGATTAAGATGACTGTATCCTGGGGTCCTTTAACATGTAGGTATGTCCCTTGAATTTCCTGTAGACTGATAGAGCTAGAGGATTGATTAGATTTGGGTTCATTTTTTCTGATCAAAAGGTTTCAGATGTGCTGGGTACTCTGTTTTGTACCACTTGAGATCACTGAGTTTAGGTGATGGCTCTACTTTCCACCTAATAATTTAGCAGTATTTCATGACACTGTCTAGATCCATTATTTCTTTAGGGGTTGCAGAATAGTGACTTTTCTAATTTTCTCATTCTTTATACTTTTATTAGCTATGGTTCTTTTATGAGAAAGAATTTATCCACATCAACTATTTTACCAAATTTTACAAATAAGTTCAGAACATTTCCAGTCTTTCCACTCTTTTTAAATAAAGGTCAAATATTTCAGCTTTTACCCTTTTAGAAAATGGAGCTGACTTGTGCATATGATTATTCATTAAATATTGTTTGGTGGGATGTCTTAACATATTTACTTATGCAGAGATCATACACAGTCCTAGAGCATCTCATGAAATGTAACAAAACAAAGAAAATGGTTGTATCACGATTAGTAAAGCCAACTTACAGAATTGGTGTAGTGTAGTGATTGGGCTCTGGAGGCAGGCGGAACTGGATTTGCATGTCACTGACTGGCTCTAGGTACGAAGTAGGTTACCTTACTTAAGCCCTGGTTTCCTGTCTGTAAATGGTAACATGGACCCCTACATCAGAAGTTTGGTTTGAGGATTCAATGAAATGATTCTTTTTTTTTCTTTTTTAAATTTTTAAAATGTTTATTCTTGAGAGAGAGCACGTGCGCACACATGAGCAGAGGAGGGGCAGAGAGAGAGAGAGAGAGAGAGAGAGAGACACACACACACACACACACACACACACAATCCAAAGCAGGTTCCAGGCTCTGAGCTGGCAGCACAGAGCCTGACGCAGGGCTTGAACCCACAAGCTTCGAGATCATGACCCGAGCTGAAGCAGGACGCTCGACCGACTGAGCCACCCAGGCGCCCCGAGATGATTCTTATAATGATCACAGTGCCTATGAGTGCAGTGTAGTTAGTTTCGATAACTAATGTAGTAATGAGGGTGTGAGTGAATTTTAGTACTAAAAGTATATTCTTTATTTTTTAATTTATATGCCATTTCTCCCCTTGACCTATAAAGTACTTAAAAAAAATTTTTTTTTTTTAAGGTTTATTCATTTTTCAGAGACAGAGCGTGAGCGGGGGAGGGGCAGAGAGAGGGAGACACAGAATCTGAAACAGGCTCCAGGCTCTGAGCTGTCAGCACAGCTGACAGTGGGGCCTGAACTCATGGACGGCGAGATCATGACCTGAGCTGAAGTCGGATGCTTAACTGACTGAGCCACCCAGGCGCTCCTAAAGTACTTTTTAATTTATCTTTTATCTCATGGTTTTGATCTCATTCTTAAAGTCTACATTAGTCTATTTTAACCAGTTACCAAATCTAATATAAAATGTTCCTAGGAGAAACAGAACATTTCACAGATGTCATTAGAATATCCAATATGGGAGTATATCCAAAATTATGTAGAAATAGTGGGTATAAACTTCTAAGCAAGGAATAGAGCTATCTAAGTTATCCCTTCATTCCTTCCTGTATTTATATTTAAAAACAAAAAACAAATTTTTTACTTTATTTTTACTTTAAAAACAATAAACAATTCATTGGCTGAGCATCAGTATCTCGATGTCTTTATCATTTTTAATAATCTTAGGGTCTCTCCCTTAATTATAAAATTTTGACATATAGAACATTTGTTTTGCTGTTCTTCCTCCTCTGAAATAATGCTCCATGTTTAGAGGAATAAGATTAGGGTTATTATTTATGTTTGAACGGTAGTACGGCCCTTGAGGATTTCCTTCCATTTCCAATTTTAGGTTTTAGATATATACACTGTTAATCCAGAAGGAAGCAACTTAGGGCGCAGTGGTTTCTTGAATGTCCCGATAAGGATTGAGCCCCTAATTTAAAGGAAATGTGACTTCATGAGAACCTGGAGCTAAAGCTTTCTTCCTTTACTGCTCCTAAAGGAATAAGCCATAGGCAGCTTTTTAAGCCATTCATTGTTGGTTGTATTATTCTGTTTGGGACATAGGAAGATTGGGAAAATATATGAGGAAGTATAAAATAGTGAAACTGAAAAATTCTAATCAGTTAACATAATATAAACTGTGCATTTCAATAAATCTGTTATTCTAAAATTCTTTTGTAAGTTTTATATTATAAATTTGTATTGACTTACACGTGTCAGAGAATTCCAGAATTTTTTTGTGCTGAAGGTTTTAAAAATAACCTTTTAAATAACATTTTGGTAAAAACATCAAGAGGACTTTGCACTGAACTTCATAATTTCTTTTAATGTAGTGCAGCTGTGGAACAAGCATGATGGGCTTTGGCAGCAGAAAGAACTGGGTTCACATCCCAGTTTTGCCAGTATTGAAGAATAAACATGAACCCAAAACACATGTAATTTAAGGATTAGAAACTGTCAGAGACACTTTTATTTGGTTCAAAGAAAGAAAGACTGTTTCTCTAACAGTACTCTAGGATTTTTATATTTTGAATAAAGACTTAACAGTAGATTAAGTCATTGCAAGTGATTGCAGTTAAGTGATTGTATTTGTTTCCTAGAACTGTTGTAACAAAGTACCTAGGACAAATTTTGTGGCTTCAAATGACAGAAATTTATGGTCTCATAGTTCTGGAGGCCGGAAGTCCACAATCACCCTTTCGGCAGGGCCACTGCTCCCTCTGAAACCTTTGTGGGAGAATCCTTCCCCGCTTTCTAGCTGGTGGTTTGTTGGCAGTCTTTGGTGTTTCTTGGCTTGTAGCTGCCGCTTTTCAATCTTGGCCTCTCTCCTCACGTGGTGTTCTCTTCTTGTGTGTCTGTCTTCAGATAGTCTCCCCTTTTCTTATAGGGGCACCAATCATGATGTTAAGGGCCACTACTCCAGTATGATCTCATTTAAACTAATTACACCTGCAGTGACGATGTTTCCAAATAAGGTCACGTTCTGAGGTACTGGGGGTTAGGATTTCAACATCTTTCTTGGAGGAAACCAGTATTTCTGATTTCATAATTTTCTTTCTCAACAAGAGGCCTGTATTACTCATTTTTCATAGCACCTAGTTTTTATGGGACCCTAGGCACATTATATTCTGAAATCTTTGGTTTCTTTATCCATAAAATGTGCCAGTTCTATGGACCAGGATTCTTTTAAGAATTAACTAGAAAACACATATATGAGGCACCTATAATAATTTCTGGCACTTATCAGCTCTTCTTTTCTATTTTGTACTTCGTATTGGCATTTCCCTTGGAGTATCCCTTTAGTTCTGTGTTTTAATTTTGACCAATTTCAAAGCCATCCTTATTTCTGTTTTACAGTCTTGTGTACATTTTATTACGTAATTATGAGGTTATGGAACGTTTCTTACTGATGATTTAGTGCTATGAAAATTCAGTATTTAATTTTATAATTTTCATTTAATTTTAACTCACCATTATGAAAACTTCACATTGTTTTGAGAAAATAACGAGTACGAATTTGTAGCATTTTTTAAAGCATATGCTTTTGTTTTCCTTTTTATGAATGTCATCTTAAATAAAGCTTTATATCGTTGCTTTATTTGTGTCAATAAACCAAAGTATGGCTGTTAATGAGCACTTATTATAAATGAGCACTTACTCTGTGCCTAGTCCTAGATCATTGCTGCACATTTTACCATGAACCAGTATCCATCCTCAGTCTCCCACTCAGCTGTGCTCTTTACCTTTAAACAAATACTCTGGGCATTCCGTGTTGCCTTTACAATAATGTGTGCAGCTTTTCCTTCATTGCTTTGTTTCTGGTTTTCATTTCTTGAGTAGTTTTTTCACAGGTGTGTACATTCTATCACAGTATCTAGACTGTAAAAGTGTGGAAGAGAGAAGTTTGCTGATTTGATCCCAATGAAGAAACTGGCTACTCTGGGTGTCTAGTAGGCATTCAACAAATGCTTAATGATGAGCGACGTGCTTAAGTTTGACAAAGTGCATATTTTTATGCAAATTAATGATAGTTTTTGAAGTCTTACTAAGAGGTACTGTATGCTGTATGTAGCCTTATATTTTTAAAGTTACTGAAATCAAGTGCCAAGTTTTCAGTAACTTATTTAAAAAAGTATTTGATTCTAGGATTTTCCACAGTGATGTTCTGTGTATTTTTAAAGCTGATTAATGGCAGTTGATTTTACTATGTGTATTTGAGTATTTATGTTCAAAGAAAATATAAGTACTTTTAAGTTTCTGGGCAATTCCTCTGTCCTTTAATAGGCAGTAAGAGTTTTTGAGGTATTAATTAGGTTCATTATTTTCTTTGATGCCTTATGGCTGAAAAATGCTAACGTCTCATACTTCTCCCCTAACCTCCCAGTTCTAAAAATAGTTTACATTTGTTATCACTTTAAATATTAGGATTATTGTGTGATAGAGCTAAAATAATTTTAAGTCAGGTAACTATGAACATCTGTAGAGTTTTGTAGTTAAGAATTTTATTTGTGTTAACACTTCTTTAAAATTTTTGTGAATCAAGGCCTCTGATTCTTAATATTGCTATTTTGTGAACTGTCAGGGTCAGATACAAGTACAATAATTGAGTCTGTTCATCTAATCTCTGATATAAAGACTAAAATGTTGTTAATTTTCTTCCTTAAAAATATTTTTTGGTGCTTGCCTATTAATATTTCAATCTTCCTCCTATTCGATTTTAACCTAAAGGGAGAGGTCCATACAGAGAAAGACCATATGTAATTGACTATAACAGGAATGACTTTTGGAATAGATAATAATTACTTATCTGAAAAGATGTCTGAATTTACTATTGTAGATTAATTTTACTAGTTTTGTTGTTGTTTGTGTTTTCTCACGTTGACAGGGTTGCTTTAGACACTCTTGCTGCATTGCTAAAATCAAGTAAGTTTTTAAATACTAGAAATACTAGATACTATTTTTCCAAGTATTCTATGTTAAAGAAACTCGAAATGTAGATTTAGTCTGTAGTTATAAAGCTGGTTTGTGATAATGAAATGTCAAAGTTGATTTTTCATATGGTTGATCGATATATGTCCTAGCTAATGTCATTTATGTTTATTGAGCTATTATATAGTATAGTTCAGTACACTTATGGAATTTTTTCAAGTACATGGGGTTCCTTTTTATAAGTTCATTATGTAAACATAAAATCTTGTCAATAGAAGAAAGTGATATGTGAATATTACCTAAGTATCGTCTTTTAAAAAGTGAAGGTAACATGGTATTGAGGATATTTACTATGAAAATATTTCGAACAACTCTGTCTCTACTATATCGAACACACAATTTTCATGTAGAAACCTCCTATTAGAAATTTTATTTCTATCAAATTCAAGTTTATATCATTAAAAAGTGACTTAATGTAAATTTACAGTTTCCTAAATTCATTTACAAACTAAAGCAACTGTTTTCTGATCTTCAGAATTTAAGCATTTGGAGTAAATGTGTCCCATGATACAGTTCCTTTGGAAAGTAATTTGTCTACATTATATATTTTCTCTAAGATACTCAGTATCTGCTTTTTAATTAGTAATTTTTGTTAGCACTTCCAGTCTCATTGCTTGACTAAGTTAACGTTTTGACCACAGTAACATTTAGTCCTAAGGATATGTGTTACGGCTTTCTATCTTATTTTCCCCCAAAACTGTCTAATCAAGGGTACGACTAGGTTGCCTTTAGATTTGAATGACCAGAGTTGTTCATTTGAACAGTAGCAAATGATTAATTGTTTGAAAATCTGGTGTTTGGCAATGATTTATTTAAAAAGTCACTTAGGTGTTAGTATTACATACCAGAGAATATAAAATTCAGTTAACCGTTTTATCTTTGAAATGAAATGTGTAGTACTCAATTAGATTAGCCATGTAGCTTTATTTCCATATTTGATAGGATAAACTTTAGACCAAGATCAGAATACTTGGGTTAATTTTCAAAGATAGTTGTAGCCTTGCTTTGTTGTGCCCTGACTTTGTGGTTCAAATTGTTCTTTAAAGATTAATTTTTAAATTAATATAGGCATATGTTTTTGATTTAGAATAGATTAAAATAGCTATTAAAACTGAAGCTTACTAATTTTCAGAATCACTGATGACAAAATCACTAAGTCCGTAAAAACGCCCTCATAAGTTCCAGTTATTTGTAGGAATTGGTTAAGATGACTGAAATCTGGTATCTTCCATTTTAAAAAGTATTCTTCCTTTTACTCCCTCTTCCTTCAAAGGACTATGGTGGGCAAACATATCCTTTTACCCCATCAGGTAAAAATGTGACTAGGATGAGTCTAGTTCCTATCTAACATGTTTTCATATGGCACATGGCACTAGAAGGATAGTGCACACTGCATATTCTTAAATGCATATTTAGTAGCACACTGCATGTTTTTAAATGCACTGTGGCATTTTGGAACATTCTTACCCATTGATTTTTTTTTTAACTGCTTTTTTTGGAGGGCGCAGTAATTTACTTTAAAAGGGTAAATGAGATTACTGTAATAAGCCTGAGTGAGTGTAAAGCAAAGAACCTGGATTCATGCCCAGTGCAGAATGACAGGCACTTGGGTACCATCGCTAGAGTATAGATGAGATGCTGCAGTCTGAAGGGGATCCTGAATTTCTTTTAACCAGAGAGGGAAGAAGAGACATAGGCTGATTTTGAGTTAGGTATCCTGAACACATGAATAAAAAGCCCTTTACTAAACTTTTTAGTTGTGCTCAGTTGCAGATTGCAGATAGCTCTGTTCACTTCTCTTCACTCAGCACCTGTGTTTGAATTATGGGCAGGTTTCTTATTTGATCTTTAATAAAGAATTTAAATTATTTCATATAAATACCGTTTAGGCTGTTGGGAATTCTAGTGGAAACCACGTTTTGTAATAGGTGTTACAGTGATCATAATGTCTTGTAAGAAAAATCGTATTCACAGACAGTAAACGAAAGGAAAGGCTTATATATTCCAGGTGGTATAAACAAAGTATGTATTCCCTTACAGTACACGAAACTCCTGTTAGTCAAAACTATTGAACTGATTTTGTAAATAGCCACAGTTTTGGCCGACAAACTCTTCAAGACACAATAGAGGTTTTTAAAACTTTTACACAAGAAGGCTTCACTCCCCACATGAATTTCTTCCAGCTCTCTAATGCCTTCTGATAGGGCATTAATAAGTTTGTTGATCTCAGTATCTTTATGTTTTAGGTACGTATTAGCACATTTGGAAGCTGTAGTAATTCTTTCAGGTAACTAAAAGCAGCAGAACATTACTGTTATCTTAGTGCCTATGCCATGAGGCAGGCGGTAAACTTAGGAAGAGATTGGAATTTCTTTGTAATTAAAGAAGCTAAGTAATTAAATAATTAAATACCAACCAGTCAATGGGTTGGTATTCCACATTATTTTGTGCTCTTATCAATGGCCTACCTATGTGGCGACGGGTGGCTCAGGATGTTGCTATGATAGGATTCCCCTACTGCTATTCTAGTGAAATGTACCCTTTTGGTTAATAATCTAAAATAGTAACACTTTAAAAATAATAAAGTAGATCCACTTTGTAGATTTCTGTTAATTCTACCCCAGTAAAAGTGACCATTTACAAAAAAGCTCTTTAATGTAGTTTTTATTACATTAAACAATTAATGATCAGAAAGCAGTAATGTGCTCCTTACATTTCTAAAACATTTACTAAAAGTTGTGTAAGTATTTTTTTTTTTTTCTTTTGAGAGAGAGAGAGAGAGCAAACAGGGGAGGGGCAGAGAGAGAGGGAGACAGAATCCCAAGCAGGCTCTGTGCTGTCAGCGCAGACCCAAGGTGGGGTTCGAACTCAGGAACTGTGAGATCATGACCTGAGCTGTAGTTGAGTCTGATGCTTAATTGGCTGAGCCACCCAGGCGCTCCCAAGTTGTATAAGTATTTTTAACTTACCATTGTTATTGCATGGATATTTATGTAGTTGTGGGGGTAATTGAAGCAGTTGATTTCATTGGAAACACATATAGATTGTAATACTGTATTATAGTATTAATTGAAGCTACAATCCAATGGAGTTAATTTCAGTGGAAACACAAGGTTTATGATAGGACTTACAATAATGATAATGTCTTTTAACAAAATCATACTCACAGCTAGTAAGGTAAAGGCTTATATATTCACTGTAATCAAAGTTGGTTTAAGTTTTAAACTACATGAAACTTTAGTATTCACGTTTAAAAAGATGTAGCCCTAATTGTATTAAAGATATTTTGATATTTATTAACCATAAAACAATATATTGGGCAGCTTTCTGGAAAATGTAGTCATCTGAACCTTTTATTTTGCTAGATAAAAAGAATAAATGTGTGGCTCCTACATATTTTTTCTTTTTGGAAAAAAAGTTGTAAGAACTCATTACAAGATTGTAGCGGTATTTTTAATTTGATTTATTCAAACAGTTTCTCTTGTCATTTAAAAAATATTCTTTCTCAATTTTCTTTTGTTAAAGAAACAAACGCCAGGAGAGCTGTAGACAGAGGATATGTCCAAGTCCTTTTAACAATTTATGTAGATTGGCACCGCCATGATAACCGGCATAGAAACATGCTCATTCGGAAAGGAATTTTACAGAGTTTAAAAAGTGTTACAAACATCAAGTTGGGAAGAAAAGCATTTATAGATGCCAATGGGATGAAAATTCTCTATAACACTTCACAAGTGAGTTTTTTGTTTTCTTCCTGGTTATGTGTTAATATTTCATTCTTAAGAAAGTTAGTATTTCTATAAATACTCACAAAAGTATGATAAATATGTTTAAGAAAAAAATCTGAAAACCAAAAGGTGCAGTCATTTCTCATGTGACCTCACAGTGAGTTGGAGAAAGTGCCCGGTGCATATCTCCACAATATAAGATTTTTTCCTCATAGGTAAAAAGGACGATGTATGTCTAAATCCATCCACTGGGCAGGAAGGGACTCCATATAGTCATGTTTTCTAAGATGTGCAGTTGACTGCATTCAGTTTTGCATGTTCCCCTCATAAGGTATTTATGGATCCTTTACAGCTGGTAAGATAGTTCTGTTGCCTCTGAGTGCTGTCAATGTTTTCCTTCTGGATAGAGCATTTTTACATAGAGAAGGTACAAAAGTGAACCCTGGAGTTAGGAATCCTAGTCCTGCCAGCCAGCTTAACCATAAACCTTCTTGACAAAAGGCTTAGCAAGAGGACTGTCAGCTCTGGGCAATGGGGATGTTATAGTGCAACCCTTTTGTTTTTAGAAGGTTATAATTATTAGAAAGAAATCTGTCTTTTTGAAAATTGCAGCCATTATCTTGGTTGTGCCCTCTCGGTCTTACACACAAGTCTCTTTCTACGTGGCAGTAGTTAAGATATCTGAACACACGATTTAGGTTTACCCTAAGCTTTTTCTTTTCCATATCAATCATATGCACTTGTATTTACTATTCCTAATATAGACAGTGATGGATAATTGGTATATTAGAAAGAGTTGAGTGGCTTTGTTTATGTCACTTAACATGTCTGAGCCTTAATCTCTCATCTGTTCCGACAGGCTAGATGTGAAAATTTGTATTGAAAATTTTATGGGATATCAAAGTGCTATCTAAATGCCAGCTGTCAGTAATAATAATAACAGTGTTATATGTTATAGATTCAAATTCCCTGTTCATTAGCCCTTCTCAAGATCAGATACCAGGACAGCAAATTAAAACTATTGAAACTTAAAATCGTGGTATTCAGGCTACTTGTTTTTTTTTATAAGCTGAAGAGCCAGCTTATCGAGGTGCTATTATATGATAACTGATACAGTTCTGAGACAGGCTTAGCTAATGCACATTCCTTTTTATTTCTTACACCTTTCTCTCTTACTGTGTTTTTTACTTAATGCTTTTTTTTCCCTTCTTCCCTTACATTAAAAAGAATTTTTATTTTATGCCCTAGGCTTGCTAAGTAAATATAAATATTTATATTTATAAATTTTACTCATAAATATTAGTTGGCACAGTAGCCCCCCCTTATCTGTGGGGGATACATTCCAAGACCCCCTGGCTTAGATGCCTGAAACCTGAGACAGTACTCAACCTTATATATATGATGTGTTTTTTCCTATACTATACATACCTATCATAAAGTTTACTACTTAGGCCCAGTAAGAGATTAACAACTAATAATAAAATAGAACAACTACAACAATATACTGTAATAAAAAGTGAATGTGGTCCCTCTCTCTCAGAATATCTTACTGTACTGCACTCATCTGTCTTAGGATGACATGAGATGATAAAATGCCTGTGTGATGAGATGAAGGGAGGTGAGTGATGTAGTTATGTCATGTTGTAGCATTAGGGCTAATATTGACCTTCTGACAGTTGACCTTAGGTCAGAAGGAAGATCATTGGCTCTGGACCAGACTTGACCATGGGTAATTGAAACCAGGGGTAAAAAGGGGTTGATATACTTCGGTGACTTTGGTGCCAAAGATGGTACTGATTTTTGCTTAGTTAAAATATTTTGAGAAAAGTATTAACTAAATTTGCCATATGAAGTTCTTATTTATGAAGAGACCCTTCTGAATAGCCAAAGCTATTTTATAATAAAAAAAAATACTTTTTTTTTTGTGATATTTGTCTCTTGAAATTTATTGATGTATTACTTTATGAAGTAATGTAAAATTGGTTCAGTTATTCACCAAAGGCATATTACCTTTTTTCTTTTCTCTTTCTTTTTTTGTTTTCTTAAAAAACAGGAATGTTTGGCAGTTAGGACCCTTGATCCTCTTGTCAACACCTCCAGTCTAATAATGAGGAAGTGTTTTCCTAAAAATCGCCTGCCACTCCCAACGATTAAAAGTTCTTTCCATTTCCAGTTGCCGGTTATTCCTGTGACTGGGCCTGTGGCCCAGCTCTACAGTTTACCCCCTGAAGGTAAGATGACATATTTACTGCTGGCTTTCAGTGGTTCTTGGAATTGTGTGACTGTTGACTTTTTATTTCTTGTTTCTAGTTCCTCAATGAAAGAAGGCCTACATACACACAGTAAACTTTCATATTATGTTTTAGTTAAATATTTCTTTAAATATAAGAAATTGAAGTCTGATAATTAAGGGAAGTAGTGTGGAATATTACATTTATGTAAATTCGAATTTGAAAAAATTTATGCATTACATATAGGAGCACTATTTCATAGTTGAAATAAATTTTCACAGGATAAGAACGTAACATTAAATGTTTAGGTAATTATATTTGGGCCTACGTTTATAACTTTTTGATGAGCCTTCATTCTTTTAAAGTCAAGAATACCTAATCGCCAAAAATGTTATGGTTTATGCTAAGTAAAACTTGCACATGACTTACCCGAGTGAAAATAATGAAATGATCAGAAGTTGGCTGTTTGTCGTTTTCAGTACAATGCTGAGAACATAGTAAAAGAAGTAAGAGTTTAATTTCTTAATGTGGGGAAAAAGATTTTTGGGGGGGGGGTTAAGACCTAGCAAAATGGAAAAGAGAATGTAGTCTAGGCTATTGATAGAATTTCTAAAGTATTTTCTTGTCAGTTGCTTTTTTGCAAAAACAAATGGAAGATGTTTTATATTTAAAAGCAGTTACTTGAAATAAATGATGTAAGAGATTTTCCAGGTAATTATAATTAATTTTATTATTCTTGATATATATTTATTAGTGGTATATGCCACAGAGTATACTGTTAAGATATTATTTAAAAAAACATTTTATTATTAAAGTACAAGTTTAGTCCACACAAAATATCAAAATGGATTACTCAGCAACTTCCTTTAAAAGGTTTAAAAATCTACAACTAAGTCAGGGACTTGAGTAAGACTGTGAAGTGAAAACAGTTAATTTCTCTTTCCCATTGCATTTTAAATTACCACAGACTTTAAAAATAGGGTAAGGGCTGTACCCAAAGTGAAAACAAGGTAAAAGAAGCATTCTCATGAAACAAACAGAACATGCATGGGCGCCTGGATGGCTCAGTCCCTTAAGTGACTGCCTCTTGATCTCAGCTCAGGTCTTGATCTTAGGGTCATGAGTTCAGGCCCCACGTTGGGCTCTGCACTGGGCATGAAACCTACTTAAAAAAACAAAACAAAACAACTCAAAATCAAATATGGAACATGCAACAAACATGGTGGAGATACGAACATATTAAAGAAGAGCATCAACTCCCTACTCAGCCTTCTGGAAATGCAACTTCTCAGACTCCAAGTTGAGGTGCCAGTAGCACCTATTTGGAGGGACAGTCAAGGAGCAGTTAGAAGCCTTTTCTGTCCTGTATCTCAGTGTAGAATTACAGGGGTTTAAGTGGTGGTTGCAACTGGTAGAAAGCTGGGGAGACTTCTGTCGATATAGCAGGTAGTAACACTGGGAGGAGGATAGGATATAGGGTACACCCCATAGTGTTCTTTATTCAGTGTCCAGAATAATCACATAGGTCGAGCAAACTGACTTCTAGTGCAGTGAATTCAGCAAACATGGGGAAAAAATGACACAGAGATGGTATTTTCCTGAGGGCTCCTTTTCTTTTTCATCTCAGACTAATGGATCACTAAAGTAAAAATGGACATTTACATTGACTAACAAGCCTTCGTGATTAAGATGTGAGAGGAGGCTTTTAACAACAACTGTTCAGACACAAGGAAAATACCTTCTTTCTGTTTACCATTTTTTTTCATGTATCAGGCTTAATTATGTTTATCACAGTTTCATTACTTTTTTTTGATGTTTATTCTTGAGAGAGAGAAATAGCATGAGTGGGGCAAGTGCAGAGAGAGGGAGACACAGAATCCGAAGCAGGCTGCAGGCTCCCGGCTCAGGGCTGTCAGCGCAGAACCCGACGCGGGGCTCGAATTCACGAACCACGAGATCATGACCTGAGCCAAAGTCGGGCACTTAACTAACTGAGCCACCCAGGCACCCACAGTTTTCATTATTTTTTACCTTCCTCAGCTAGAATATAAGTTCCATGAGGATAGGACTGTTGTTTTTTCCCTTCATTTTATCCTCAGCATCTATTAGACACAGATTGTGTGCATGTAACATTTGTTGATGAAGGAACTGAGCTGACCTTGAGACTTAGTCTCTAGAACATTAAATACCAAGAGATAGTGAAGCAGCGTCTACAGAGATTTGAAGGGAAGAGTCCTGATTCAAGATTTCTGAAAACTTATTAGTTTCCTTCTGTATGTGAAGGTGACATATTCTTCGGTATATAATGGTATGGAAGTAGATTATCCAGGTATCCTTTCTGAAGTAATCATATGAAATATAACTGCAGCTCAGCCAGTGATGAATTAAGAATACATGGTAGCAGAATAATTATATTAAACATTACAAATTATTAATTATGTAACACTAGATAATTGTAATATTCTTTTGAAATACATCTACAAACTCTTGGCCAAAGATACATAATCCTCAGTTATAGCAAACTGGGTCTTTTACACAAATAAACTAAAGTTTATAATATTTATATTACATATAATTTATATTATTTATATTGTTGGAGTTCCTATTCTTAGGAATATTACACTATTCTTGCATTTCTAAAATAATTATAGAAATAGTGGTTCAGATATGGGTTTTAAAATGTAAAATTAACATCTGAAACAGGGATCTTTAGTGTGGGATCTGTTGAACCATAGGAATCCATGGATGGAGTTCAGAGACTGTGAACACTTTGACATTCTATATAAAATTATGTACTTTTTTCCCTTGAGAAAAAATCTTGAAGAGATCTATTTATTGTTCTAGAAAAGCAAGGAGACTTCAGAGATGCACAGAAATCCTGAGAGTGCTGAATACAAAGCAAAAACCAGTAAATCAGTTTTAGTAATAAGATATCTAAGTGAATAAAATACTCTGACTAAAAGGAGAAGAATCTCGGGTTGGGTTCTAGAGTATAAGTAGCTGATACATTCTGGAGACTCTTAAGACAGCAGGACGGAAAGCTTGAAAGTAAATAGATTGGCAGATGTATAGCTGTTAGTCCCATCTCAGAAGAGTCAGTATTATACCGAACAAATGTTTAAAACAAGACAGCAGGGATTTTTTCATACAGGTTAGATAATAAGAAGTATGTCATAAATACTAGAGCAAAGATAGATAACACTGTAAACATTGACTAAAAAGGAGAAGTTCATGGAAACACTGTTATTTTTCTTGCAAAACAAATTGAGGAAGTTCATCCAATCCAAATGGATGCAAAAGATAAGTCCTGTTAATACCTTTCAAAATATGATTTAAATGGACAATATTTTAGACAAATGTGAGTAACTAAAATTGACCTAAAGAGTAGAAAATCTGCAGGTGAGGTTGCCTTCAGTGAAGACCCCAGACACTGATGACTTGATCTTAATTTTCAAGAAACTTTCCTGTGCTTTGTTTTCCAGAGCATAGGATAAAAGGGAAAGTTTAGAAGCAGCTTCGTTCTGAAATCAAAGCCTGGTAGGAATAACCTGAAACTGGAGATAATTGTCACTCACGAAAATATAAAAGTCCTAAAATATTAGAAAATTGAATTGAGCTGTATTTTTCATGACAATTAAGGATTATTTTTTAAAAAGTAAGTTCATTGTAATATTAAGATTTTAATTAATAGAATTTAACAATAGGTCAAAGGAAGAAAACCAATGAGTCCCTTGCTAAATGCCACGAAGAGATTTAATAAAAATCATTCTTAGTTTCAGATAAAATTTCTTAAGGAATCCAGGAATATTTCCCAGGCAAGCTGGATATTATCCAACTCAGATCAATAGCCAACATCACACACAGTAATGAAGTGTCAGAGAATGCCTTGCTCAACCATTGTTCAGTAACATCATTTTGAAAGCTCTGGGCAGATCCATAAGCTTGGGAAAGGAAGGGTCTTAACTTTAGCCTACTCTTTCAGTGACTGTCAGTATCTGTGGAGGATATTACCGTCTATGTAGAAAATCCCAGCAAGTCAGTTAAGATGTATCTTAGACAAGATAAAAGTTCTTGAAGTACTGTTTAGAAGATACATGTAAAAATTCAGTAGCTTTCCTGGGCTGTGTATGCAGATACAGGAACAAAACCATTTAGAAAACAGGGAAAGTGGATCACATTTAAGGAGCAATAGCAAAAGCTAAATAAACTTGAAGTATACGTTCCAAAACCTTACAAAAAGTACTGACTCATTCCTTGTAATTGTTACATCATATAGATATAATGTAATTTATCTAAGTAGTGTCCTGTTGAAAGGCATTTAAGTTTTTCTCTGTATTTTATTAGTTTTTAGTATAAATGAGCCAAGGACATTTTGAAGACCGAGTAACAAGGATTGATTTATATTCCCTGATTTTAATTGTATAATTATAATGGTTGATATTGTTCATTAGAATAGAAAAGAAGGCCTCAGACACTCTAAGCTAAATGACATTTCACATCTGGAACAGAAAACCAAAGGAAAATGACGTGTAAAGGAAAATATTTGAAAGATTTGGTTAAAAATTAAAAACATTTTCTCTCTGATACTGAACTGCACTTTCCTTCCTCCCTATCCAGGCAGTCATCTTTCTTGTTTGCAATAGACTTTCTTGAATTCAGTCCCTTTCTTTCTCTTATAGTTCTTTCTCTGAATGTCAGTTCTTCCCTTGTTTATCCATGGCTAACTGCTATTAGTACATTGGCACACGTTGACCCAGGTTACTACATATATGTAATACGAATAGTTAATTTTTTGCTATTTCCAAAGGAACGTACAGCAATTTGGAGACTGTGTTAATTAGGATGAGTTGAGCTGCTGTTACAGAGTGACCTAGGACAGTACCGTAGTCACTCAGGCAACAATAGTAACAGACACTTTCATAGCACATACTTCTTGCCTGGCACATTATGTATTAGCCTGTATAATGCTCCCAGCAACACTCATTTTATGGATGAGGAAATGGAGACACAACTTATGGAACTTGCTCAAGGTCAAATGGCTAGTAAATAGAGGACCCGGATTTGAATTAGGTATTCTGTCTCCAGAGCCGCTTTCTTATACTGCAACAAGATAGAAGATTGTTTTTTCTTACATATTCATCCAGAAGATGGGCAGATAAGCCTGGGCAGTAGGCCTCTGTTTCACAGATCATCAAAGGAAACAGTTCTCTTTGTTTTCATCATCTCCTATGGTGGTTTCCTCAAGTACATGTGGAAAATGGTCATGAAAGAAACTGGAACGGGCAATTTTCTTTCTAAAGAATGTGGCCTGGAATTTTGTGTTTACCACTTTGCCTCCCATACTTTTGGCTAAAAACTTATCATATGTCTATAACCACTGTGAGGGAGGCTGGAATCAATAACCTCTAGCAAAACCTCAGAGGCTCTGTTACTAACGGGAAGGAGAGAACAGACACTTGGGAGGTAGGGAGGAGTTTGTCATCTTCACCGTAAGAAGGCACATTGGAAACGGAAGTCCAAAGGAATTTGAAGGTGATGTCAGCTAGAGGGAAGGTCAGGAGGTCCTAATGCTCATCACCCCCACAAACACAGCAAAAACAATAAATAACCAACCACAAAGTGATGGAAATATATGAGAAAGAGTGTTTTTAAAACCCTGAAGAGCTCAAAATCCAAGGATGGCCACAGAGTGAAGTATGGGAAGTGTTTTCTCTGCACTACCCCATCTCTTAGTCCAGACCAGCACAGCACCAGGTGGGGTTTCCTTCAGAGAAACCTCACCCTGGGGGGAAGAAGCGGGAGAACCCCAGGACGCCTTCGCACTGTGGATGTCGGTTGCCTTTGCTGCTGAGGCCTTCCAGGTCTGCACCAAAGCTGATGGAGCTGCACGGAGTCCTGCCTGCTGCATTTACTCTCTGGGGATGGAGCTGTTGCTCTGAGCCCATGCAGCTGCTGCTGCTGCGTCTCCCCACCAGCTGGAGTCACTGTGGGGAGCCCCAGACACCCACGCTTGTTTTCCACAAGGGATCTGCACGCTCTGACAGCCGACACCACCACTGCAGCAAGGGCACCTGTGCCCTAGGACCAGGCATGGCGGTGGTTCCACACGTGCCTGACCCCGGGATCCCAGCTGTGCTACTGCTCTGAGTGCTAGCATGCTAGACCAGGGACTGAGAGGGAGCCCCTTGCCCAGAGCTCTCCCACATTGTCTGTCTCAAGGAGAACAAGGAGGCCCTAGAAGCTTTTGCCTCTTAGGAACCCTCCAGCCCTAGCTACCGCTGCCACCTGAAGACCCTCAGAGTCAGTGTTGACATTGATCTCTGCTGACGGAGCTGCACGGGGACTGTGCTGCTGTGCCTTGCCAGGGAGCAAAGATACTACATCTTCCCCACCCTCTGTCATCACAGCTGTTTTCAGGTGAGAGTCTTTCCCACCCAAGCCAATCCGAAAAGGCTGGAAGAAGCAAGTGCATCCTCAAATGGGACAGTGAAGTACCCTCCAGACTGAGACGGCACTTTGAGACCAGGAAAACTATGTAAGCCACTCCATACCGTTTACAGAGTTTTATTCAAGGTAACTTATTGAGGAGAGCAGGTGGGCGGTCTAGGTGCTGCTACACAGCTATTTTTTGCCCAGTCCAGACCTTAATCCACAGCTTTTATGGAGTGAGGGGCATTCGTGGTGAGGTCAAAGGGTAGTTATCTAATGTGGCACCATATGTGCGCCGGAGGATCTCTACCTGTTATCCAAAATGGTGCCATCTGTGCACCACTTTAGGGAAGCTCAGAGCAAGCCTGTCTGCATTCTGGTCAGGGCATACATTAACCTCCACTGGGCCCTGAGGGAGGCATTGCTTGGACATGACCAAGATGGAGGGCCGCAGGTGGAGTCGGTTTGTTGGCACTCCTCCACAGGTCAGTATCTGTGTGAACAGAGATGCAGAATCCTCAGCAAAATAATAGCAAACCGATTTTAACAACAAATTAAGAGGATCATATATCATGATCAGGTGGGATTCATCTCTGGGATGCAGGGACATTTCAGCATCCAGAAATCAAAATGTGATATACCACAGTAACAAAATGAAGGATAAAAATAATATGATCATTGCAATAGATGCAGAAAAAGCATTGGGCAAAATTCAAATCCTTTATGATAAAAACTCTTTTAACAAATTAGGTATAGAGAGAATGTTCTTCATCATAATAAATAAAGGTGATATATGACAAGTCCACAGCTAATACTGTGTTCTATAGTAAAAAGTTAACAGCTTTTCCTGTGAGATTATGGAGAAGACGGAGATGTCCTCTCTGGCCATTTCTATTCAACACAATACCGGATGTCCTAGCTATAATGATTAGGCTAGAAAAATAATTAAAAGGCCTCCAAATCAGAAAGGGAGACGTAGAATTATCTGTTTGCAGATAATCTTATATATACAAATGATCTTATAGATATAAGATCATATATATATATATACACATATATATACATATATATATATACACATATATATACACATATATATACATATATATATACACATATATATACATATATATATACACATATATATACATATATATATACACATATATATATACACATATATATATACATATATATATACACATATATAAAGTCTCCACCAGAAAAATATATAAAGACTTTATATATAAAGTCTCCACCAGAAAATTGTTAGAACTGATAAGTGAATTCAGGAAAGTTGCAGGATACAAAATCAAATATACAAATATCAATTGCATTTTTATACACCTAATAAACTATCTGAAAGAGATGATAGCAGCTTTATTTACAATAGCATTGAAAACAAAATAGGGATAAATTTACCAAGGAGTTGAATGATCTGTACACTGGACACTATAAGACGTTGATGAAAGAGATTAAAGAAGACACAAATAAATGGAAAGATATCCTGTGTTCTTGTATTGGAAGAATTAATATTGTGAAAATGCCCATATTACCCAAAGTGATCTACAGATTTAATGCAATCTCTATGAAAATTGCAATGGCATTTTTCACAGAAATACAAAAAATTACTCTAAAATTTTATGGAACTTACAAAAGACCCCCCGGTAGCCAAAGCAATCCTGAGAAAGAAAGCTAGAGAGGCATCACAGTTCTGGATTTCAAACTATTACAAAGCTATAGTAATCAAAACAGGATGGTACTCAAATAAAGCAGGCACATAGATTAGTGGAACAGAATCGATAGCCTAGACATAAACCCACACATATGGGGTCAGTTAAGAATACACAGTTGGGGGAAGGACATTGTTTTCAATAAATTGTATTGGGAAGGCTGGATATCCACATGCAAAGGAACGAAACTGGACCCCTGTCTTATACCACTCACAAAAGACTATCTTGACATGGATCAAAGACTTAATTATAAGAGCTGAAACTATAAAACTTCTAGAAGAAAACTTACGGAAAAAGATCTTTGACATTGGTCTTGGCAGTGATTTCTTGGGTAGGACACCAAAAGCACAGGCAATGGAAGCTAAAATAAACAAGTGGTATTTTGACAAACTAAAAAGATTCTGTTTTAATTTCAATTTACTGCTCTACAGAATGGGAGAAGATACTTGCAAAACATATATCTGAGAATGAGCTACTGTCTAAAATATATAAAGAACTCTCACAGCTGAAGAGTACAAAAGCAAGTAATCCAATTAAAAATTAGGCAAAGGACCTGAATAAACATTTTCCCAAAGAAGACATACAAATGGCTGATAGTATATGATAAAGTACTCAACATCAGTAATCATCAGGGAAATGGAAATAAAAACCACTTACTGTATCACCTCACAGCTGTTAGAATGGCTATTATCAAAAAGACAAGACATGGGAAGTAGTTGCAAGGTTGTGAAGGAAATGGAACTCTTTAACGTTGTTGGTGGGAATGTGAAAATGGTACAGCTACAGTATGGAGGTTCCTCAAAAAATTAAAAATACAACTACCGTATGATCTAACAATCCTACTCCTGAGTACATATATATCCAAAGGAATTGAAATAATTATCTTAAAGCGAGATCTGTACACCCATATTCCCTATAGCATTATTCACAATAGACAAGATTTAGAAATGAACTGAATGTCCTTTGATAGATAAATGGATAAAAGACCATAAAACTAACTTCCTTCCTTCCTTCCTTCCTTCCTTCCTTCCTTCCTTCCTTCCTTCCTTCCTTCCTTCCTTCCTTCCTTCCTCTCATTCTGTCATGTATATATATTTGAATATTATTCAGCCAAAATAAAGGAAGGAGAACCTGCCATTTGCTGCAACATGAATGTATCTGAAGGGCACTATGCCCAGTAAATACCCAGTAAAGACAAATACTGTATGGTATTACTTATATGTGGAATCTTAAAATAAAAACCAAAAAAAAACAAAAAAAAAAACCAGCAGCACAAAAAATGATTTTGTATGAACAGAGAATAGAATGTTGGGTGCCACAGGTGAGGGGAGTGATAAATTAGTTGATGGGGTCAAAGCATACAGATTTGCAGTTTAAGAGGATTACATTCTGAGAATCTGTGTACAGCCTGGTAACTATAGTTACTAATATGGTATTGCATACTTAGACATTCATAAGAGGAGCTTTTAAGCATTTGTACAACAAACACACACACAGACACTATTGACAATGTTAATTGTGTGAGGTGATGGATGTATTAGTTATCTTTGTTTTGGTAATCATTTTGCCTTGTGTATTTGTATCAAATCATGACATTGTATACTTTAATATATACAATTTTATTGGCCATTTCTTCCTCAATAGAGTTAAATAGTTTAGAAAAATATCCTTTTTTAAAAAATGTTTATTTTTGAGAGAGTGGAGAGAGTATACATGCATGCACAAGTAGGGGAGGGGCAGAGAGAGAGAGGGAGACACAGAATCCAAAGCTGGCTCCAGGCTCTGAGCTGTCAGCACAGAGCCCAATGCGGGGCTCTAACCCTCAAACCATGAGATCATGATCTGAGCCGAAGTTGTACACTTAACCAACTGAGCCACCTAGGCACCCCCCAAAATATTCTTTTAAAATGTTCTCTATCTTGTTTTAAAGCACTCAGTTACTCACCTGAGTACTCTACTCTTCTTTCCTTGTCGCTCCTACAGCCATGGTCCTCATGTCTCTTTACATTCTGTTCCCTGAGTTTTTCTCTAATGTATACTCATTATCCCCATTCCTGCTATATTGGTCAGACAGTTACTGTCTCCAGTTAAATGGTCCCCCTCCACATATGTTCTCCCTCTCACCCGCCAGACTGATCTTTTGAACAGTTTCAAGTTGAATTAAGCCATTTTCCTCTTGAAAATTCTCAGTGCTTATCTTCCAGAGGTTAAAAATCTAAACTACTTGGCCTACTGTGTGCCCTACATGTTCTCATTCTTATTTGCCTTTCTTAGTACTTTTCCAAGCATACAAGTTTAGTTACACTTGCTGTTTCCCAAAGATACCATCTCAGCTTTTTGTTTTCATCTTTCTTAAAAGCCACACTCACCCACCCTTATGTTCACCTAGAAAGCTGCCATGTTTTCTGGATATTCAGGATATTGCTTAATCACTGCCTGTTTTGTGAGGTGATCATTCATAGCCCCGTGACCTCAAGCAGTTTGCAGTTATTCCATCCTCATATTCCCATAACTGTTTTACGTATATGCCTTCATGAGCATAAATCTTTTGTATTGTAGTTATCTATTTACTCTTTGCTGTTCTTTAACCTCATGAGCTCCCTGCAGACAGGGAGTAAATATATTTACACATATTTAAAAGAATACCCAGCACATTGCACTATGTAAGGCACATGGTAGCCATTGAAACAAATAGATGGGAAGTCAGTTGATAAAGGCATGAAAGCAGTTCTTGAAATTTGTCATGTACAGGAAATAAGATGTTTCATTCAGGCTGTTGCAACAGAAGACATTATTCATTTTTAAAAACTGAGAACATCAGTAAAAACACCCATGCATTTTTACAGTGCTTTTTCAAATTTTAAAGCACTTTCACTTTATCTGCTAGGTTTTTCAACAGCATTAGAGACATTTTTAATGAGGCATTTCATTAACTTTTCCTTTGGTGATTGGAACGCCGATGTGGTATGTCTGTGCCACCCTGTCTTCGGATGTGCATGTTGCAGAATGCTTACCTCTGACCTACTCATAGCGCATTTTGTGTCACAGTGGACGACGTAGTGGATGAAAGTGATGACAACGATGACCTTGACTTAGAAGCCGAAAATGAAACTGAAAATGAAGATGACGTAGATCAGAATTTTAAGGTTAGTGTGACTCCATCTTTAGTCGACTTTATAAATTGTATCCACAGTTGTAAAACAAAGGTTGGGGAGGTAGGTATAGCTTAATGGTAGATTAATTCATCTAGTCCCCATCTGTTTATTATGATGAGGGTGGACACTGAATTAATGAAAGGGAAAATAATATTGTTCTGAATGCGTTGGTCTGAAAAGGGTGTGAGAATAACTTACCTTCACTCTTTTTGGCCAGGATGACCTCAGGTAACGCATCTGGCTTAGGTTTCAAAGTCTAAGGAAATCTGAGTTTGAAGGAAAGTGGTTTGAGACTCTAAGTGGCAACCTGTTCCTCTTTCAGCAATCATTTGGAGATATCAAAATAGTAGGAAAATCATCTGTAACTGCTGGCTCTTTGGTAAGAATTAGTGTCTACATGATGATTCTTAGGTTTCAGGTAATTGGAGAAGAAAATGGACAAAAGTATTTATTGAATTGAGACTAGATAAAAAATATCGTCATGTGATATTAAGTGAAAAGGCAGGGGAGTTTTCAGAATTTGGTGGCACCCCTAGAAGTATAGTGACT
This sequence comes from Acinonyx jubatus, assembly GCF_027475565.1. NCBI lineage: Eukaryota > Metazoa > Chordata > Mammalia > Carnivora > Felidae > Acinonyx > Acinonyx jubatus. Next base: position 66,885,632 of record NC_069391.1, read on the forward strand.
ATATTTGCTTTATTTAGTGTTAGAAGGGGTTGTTTTAGTATCTTTGGAAAAGTATCTGTTTAACTCTTTCAGTTTTCAGCTGTTTAACTTAGTGCTTTTTTGGCATATGGGGAGGGATTCATTTGACCTTTGCCTGCTTGCACCTTTTTGTCTTGAAATGTTACATCAAAATTGGGTACACTGAGTATTTGACCCCCTCTGGAGATAGAATCTAAGATACTGGAGGGAGATTTCCACCTTTTTTTTTTTTTTAATTTTTTTTTTTTTAATGTTTGTTTATTTTTGAGAAAGACAGAGCGTGAGTGGGAGAGGGGTAGAGAGAGAGACACAGACTCCGAAGCAGGCTCTAGGCCCTGAGCTGTCAGCACAGAGCCTGACGGGCTCCAACTCATGAACCCCGAGATCATGACCTAAGCCAAAGTTGGATGCTTAACCAGCTGAGCCACCCAGGCACCCTGAGATTTCCATCTTAATAGGAGATGGAGAACCAGTTTTATTATCACCAACTGTGATCACCACGGCAGGCTTTGGCAGAAATGTCAAGTTAGCCAATCTGGACAGCATGATGGTCTACATTCTTACCTCAAGAAGCTGCAAAGAAGAAAACCCATGCAGGCTCTGATGGTCAAGGCAAAAAATCTGGGCTAACTGTGTGATTGTGGTTCGGGACTTGATGGAAGTGAAAGAACTATGGGATGAGAATTTAGATTCTGTTATGTAAAATGTTCCTTAGATAATAGGAAAAATCACCTGTTTGGATTCTTTGGGAAGTGAGTGTTTAAGGGTAGTAAAATTTTTCAGATTGACACTAAACTTATGATTTGAAGTATTATATTTTGATAGAAACTTTTATGTGCTGTATGTTTCCATGTTATTAAAAACATAGTATGTTGAGTATAATTCATTCTTTATGATTCAGGGTCCTCATTAAAATATCTGTTATTGGGATCACTACAGATGTAAAGACAGAGAGATTGGTGCGAAAATAGAACTCAATAGGAATTATAACAATGATTCTATTTTGCTCCTTGGAAATTGTCAGTGTAGATGCATGAATACATTACTTAAAATTTTTTTAAAAAATCATATGAGAGTAAAGTTATGTATATTATGTATCATGATCCTATACCCCTAAATATGTCAGTGTATATTTCCTAAGAATAGTGATACTCTCTTACATAACTACAATGCAGTTATTAACTTCCTAAATTTATAGTGATAGAACATTTTTATCTAATCTACCATCCATATTTGACTGTCAGCTGATCTAATAAATGTCCTTTATGACATTTTTTCCCTCTCTCTAGTATTTTTTTTTTCCTCTCTCTAGTGCTAACATCAGGTATTGTGTTTAATTATCTTGTCCCTTAGATCTCCTTTAATTTAAAACATATTTCTTTCTCTTTTGTGACATTCACATCTTTGGAAAATATAGTTGTTGGCTGTGTTACTCACTGGAATGTCCATGATTGCTCACATTTCCCCCACTTTACCTTAACACAGCAGTTGTAATAATAAAATAATTTATTGAACATCCAATCTTATGTTAGTCCATGCTCTTTTTATTTTTTTTTTAAGTTTATTTATTTTGAGAGAGAGTGAGCACGACTGGGGGAGGGGTGGAGAGGGAGACAGAGAATTCCAAGCAGGCTCTGCACCATCAGCACAGAGCCCGATGTGCGGCTCAAACTCACAAAGTGTGAGATCACGACCTGAGCCGGAATCAAGAGCTGGATGCTTAACTGACTGAGCCATCCAGGCGCCTGTACTTTTTTTTAAAAATTGAAGTATAGTTGACATACACTATTTTATTAGTTTCAGGTATACAACATAGTGATTTGACACTATGAAATGTTCACCATGGTAAGTCTAGTTACCACTTGAATTTACCATTTATGCTAATCCATGCTCTTTACATATAGTAACTCTAAAGCCTCATCTCAGTCCTCTAAGTTACATGGTATTAATTACCTCTGCTTTACATGGCTAATAATCAGAAGAAGGAGGCACAAAAAGATTACTAATGTAGCTTATAAGAGGGGGGACAGGATTCAGAATAAAGCAGTTGGATGTGAATGTCAGCTTTCTTTACCACCATGCTATACCAAAATGTTATTTGTTTATTTTAAAGGGCTACAGAATTGTTGACTCTTTGAAACTGCTGAGTTCTATTATCTTATTTTCTTCTTTACCACAGTCTGCCTCTTACTGTCTTTGGCAGTTACATATTTAGTAAAACTTAATTTTTCCTTTTATTCTAAATCCCATTACTTCTTTCCTTGTCAGGTGAACCTGATATGCATTGAGTTTAATATTTATTTGTGTTCCATTGTGTTTATACTCATAGAGACTCTTTTTTTCCTCACCATAGCAATCCCATTCTCTATTCTCTTTACCCCAGATGTTTCAGCTTGGAGCATTTATAGAAACCTGGAGGTTTAGAAGACTCATTTCCAGATAGCCAGGACTTGTCAGTATACACACTTCAATGTGTTTTTTCCCTCTCCTTTACTTTAGAAGAACTTTAAGGAGTGATAGACAGTTGTTGTTGTTGTTGTTGTTGTTGTTGTTGTTGTTTTTCCCTGAGGCTGTCAGTAGCTCTTCATCTTTGTTTTTCCCTAAACCAAAACACAGAATTTCCTGCTGTTGACCTCTCAAAGTACAGTTTTTTTGGTCCACAATGACTATTTTACAGATAAATTATTATTATTTTTTTGAAAGTAGAGAGCCAATCTCTAAGGCTTAATTTTCGCAAAATATTGAATATTGAATTCTAGTATGTTTAGAGAAAGAATACTTTTGTAAACTTTTTGTTATTTTAAAAGCATTCTCTATTAGATGCCAATCAAGGAAATTATATATTTTGATTCATCAATTAATAATTTGAAGACACATGAAATTACATATTCAAGTACTAATAATTATATAATAATGATACAGTAATTATCATGATCCTCTTTAAATACACATAGTGTTTATTATTTCTGGCAATGGAGAAAATCTTTTTGTTGGTTATACAAGGGATAGCTAAGTTCCTGAATATAAAATATGAGAAATACATAGTATGTTTTTCCTTTTAAATTACTTAATATGAAATATGTACATAGAGTCTATGGAGACTGTGTATATGCATATACACGTATAGAAAGTATTGTAAGAATTGGGGCATGGTAGAATAAATTTAAGGCTAAAAGTAAGTTCACTCCGATAGTAAGGTAAATGCAAAGTTAAAAATGAATGCCCATTGCAGACAAATCTCACATCTCTCTTTTCCAGTGAAGGTGGTGGTAAGTTTGTATTTGTGTGAGGCCACATTTGGTGAGAATAGCTTGGGTAGTAGGTAAACTGACACTTGTCCTTCTGTCACAGCGTACTTCTGGTCTTTGAGCAGATACAGATAAAATTAATCCCGGATGCATATCCTGTTTTCCTGAGGTCAGACCTCTCCTTTAAATTTACCCTCTTCTTTCTTAAAAGGGCATGAAGATCATTTCTGGTTGTTGTTCAGCTTTTCACTTTTTTCCCCCCGAAAAACAAAGTGAATGGTGACACTGAGCTTTTCTAAGGGAAATTATTGACCAAGGAATACAAGAGGACGGTATAATCATTAATTTGTCTTGAGGCAGTCCATCGAGCAACAGTGTATGCTCTGAAATCAATGATGAATTTTACATCCTGGGTGTTCTCTTTGCATGCTGTGTAATTTTGAGCAAGCCACTTAACCCTCTCTCTACCTCCGTTTCCTCTTCAGTTGAATGGAGGTAATAATGCTATCTACCTCATAGTGTTCTTGTGCAGATTAAATTATGTAAAACCCTTAGCGCTTCACACATTTTCACTGCTTAGTAAATGTTATGATTATCACCACCACTATCTTGTATTTATATTTTTCAATTTAGTTTTAAGTTTTACTGCCCTTAAATGTGAATAAAATTTTGACAATTCAGGAGGGCATACTTTAGTCTGGATCTTGATGCTAGGTTTTCCATCTTGAGGTGCCCAAATACTGTGTTCTATTAGAGTAACCTTTAACACAATAAAACAACCAAAACAATGAAATGTGCAACAATGAAGCAAAAATACAAGCACATTTTAATTTATACAGCTTTTATTCAGTGATTATTCTCTACATGTGATTAATAATTTGGAAAATTTTAGTCTGAATTATATTCTGTAACTTTTTCTTAACTGGTGACATTTTTATTATTTCAGAATGATGATATTGAAACAGATATTAACAAGCTAAAACCCCAGCAGGAACCAGGACGAACGATAGAAGAACTCCAAATGTATGAACACCTTTTCCCTGAGCTTGTTGATGATTTTCAGGTATAAATATGGAAAATACAGCATCTTAATTGATTTTAAGAAAAAATTCTTTTTTCTTTTCTTCCTTAGGCCTATGATCACTGGTTTCCTTCTCCTTCCTTTTTCTAAAATGTGAAAGTAATATTGCATTTCTGAGTGACATTGGACTGCTGCTTTAGCATTCTGAGCTGCAAACTGCTTATTTATAAAATGAGGGGACCAGCTCATTTAGTTTTTGGGCTGGCTTAAAAGTTTTTTCATCACTTTGGCTCATTGCTTTAATTGGCATAGTTTCTTACTCTTTGTAAAAAAATAATCTTTAAAATGGCATTTCAGAATCTGACATTAAAGTCATCTTTGTAGCAGTTGCATCCAACTGAAGGGGAGACAAGAGCTAAGAAAGTGCTAAATTAAAACTGTAGTCTGCTTGTTGTGTTTCCTGGAGGTTTCCATGTAACGGGACGGGGTGTGGGGGGTGGGGAGGACAACTTGAAGTCTTTATATCTGATTTGGTTCACAGGGAGAGTGACTTCTTGTTAACATTTCTTACCCTCATTTATTTACTGGAGTGCGCGTACATAGCGTGGGTTACGTAGCAAGTAAACCTGATTGAATTGATGGTGATTAGTAGGTTTAGTTTCTTATTCCCACTCAGCTGCCTGCTGTGGTAGGTCCTTGAGTAAGTCCCTGAAATTGCCCAGAATCTTAAACTGTAAAATAAAGGGTGAACCAGATAATCTCAGATTTATTCAGCTCTTACTACAAGCCCCATACCCCATAAACCCATTTATTTCCATTATAATTCTTAGTTGCCTAAAGAAAAAGACTTTAATATGAAGTTATGTATGAGAAATAAAAAAAGAAATACAGTTGATCCTTGAAAAATGTGGGGGTTGGAGGTGTCAGTCTCTGAATGGAGTAAAAAGTGAATGTATAACTTTTGATTGTATAACTTAATAGCCTCCTGTTGACTGGAATCCTTACTGATAATAGAAGCAGTTGATGAACACATTTTGTATGCTGTATGTATTATATACTGGGTTCGTACAAATACAGCAAGCTACAAGAAAGAAAATGTCGTTAAGAAAATCATAAGGAAGAGAAAATACGTATACAGCACTGTACTGTATGTACTGTGCGTATCAGAAACAATCCGGGTTAGTGGTGTTGTCACTCACCGTGCTCATTCTTCAGGGTTCTCTTGGGGATCTTAATGAGCTTGGGACGCAATAGGAACAGCCTCTAGTTGCTCCCCGCCGCCCCCCCCCCCCCCCCCGCCATTTCCTCGGTGCTCGCAAAGATTTGAGGGATGTTGGGAGGTACTCTAAAATCAGGCGGACTAGAAAGAAGGCAGGAGTAAAGGAGAATGGTATTTGTCAAAAAGAGAAAAAGAAGAAGACAGGAGGCGTTTGGGAAAGGGTACTGAACTTACTAGATGTATGGCTGTTCTTTAAACATCTTTGTGCCCAGCTAAGAACTGCTTAAAAATAACACCTGGGAGGTGACAGATAGTGCTACCTCAAAGCAGAAAAATACTGCAGAAGGAATTTGGGGAAGGAGTTTCTTCTTTCTTTTCTGTGTGTGTATAGGAACTATATAACATGATTAAAAATGGTGGGAGTTTTGATGTGTGAATAAAGAAAAATAATTTTTTAACGGGTGTCAAGGCCAGGATTTTGGTTCTCATTCTTTCGCAGGCTACTTCTTTCTTGTAGGCTACGATGGTGAGTTCTTGTATATCTGCCTGTTAATTCATCACCCAGAATAGGCTACCCTTGATGGTTTCCTGCTTGGCCCCTAACAGTTGGTCAGCTTGTCCTTTAATTTGGCTGCTCATAGAAGTGGGTTCCTACTTGTGGTCTGACTTGGCCAGGGCCGGATGGTAAAGACGGGTTTGTCAGAGTGTAAGTGCTCTGAAAAGTCTTCCCAAGTAACTGACTCCTTTTTATCATTTGTAAGCAAAAGAAGCTATTTCAAGTATTTCAGTTAATACGTATTTATCAATGTGTTCTCTATTTTGCCACAAAGTGTAGTGTAGAATAGTTAACTGTATTTCTGTGGCATGTGTTACAGGAATAGCACATGGTCTTTTATTTACAGAACTGGACAGTTATTTCTAAAGTAGCTGTGTTGGCAGTTGACTGTCTTTCTCATTTTAAAATTTCAGATGAATGCATCTTTAGGATACATTAATCTCTATTTTTTGAATTGTGTGTTGGAGCTGTATCTAAGCAGCAAGATTTAAGTGATACATTTTAGAGAATTAAAAATATTGGTTGGTTCCAGATAAGAAGTGTTTGAAAGAATTTTTTCAGCCATCATCTTATCAGATACTGGCAGATCATGAGATATTAAACACAAATGAAATTAATTTCAACTTTTTAAATGACTTTTTCCATTTGGATTTACATGTCATTTTCAGTATCAACCATTGGAGTTTAAAATTACTTGATGCATTTGTTAGAATTCTGAACACCACCCACTTAGCTTCCAGATGTGTTAAGGCTACTATTCAGTGGCCAGATGGGAGGCAAATTGAATACATTTGAAGGCAACTTGTAGAAGTGTTAAAGTAATTATCAACAGACTTTTGAGGGACCTTTTTAAAACTATGATTATTTATTCATAGTGACAGTTACAGTTTTATTTGCTTTTGTTTCTTAATGGCAGAATATGGGAAGTGTCAGAATTCTGAATTGTCACAGCTCTTTTTTCATGTATTTGTGGTGGCATGATGACGGTTGCCATATGGACTTTTGTTAGTTTTGTTTTTCTTTTTTTCCTCTTTTTATTTTGGTTTTAAATTTTTATTAAAGTTATGTATGGACAGAGTTTAAAGAGTCACATAGCTTTACCTAATTTAATCAGGAAAAACTGGGTCCCTTTCCCACTACTGTTTCCTACCATCACTTTTAGCATGTTTTTGACACTAATCCCCATATTTCTAAATGGTAGGCTCACAGTGTCATCTCTTGATTTTCCTGCTTTTGCTCTTTTTTGTTATATTATTATTTTAAGATAGGCATCCAATAATTTTTAGTCTTCTTTTTTAGTACTGTATTTAAAATTTTAAGCTACAGATTTCCCTCTAATTACTGTTTTAGCTACATTACACATGTTTCGATATTTAGTATTTTCATTATCTTTGTTTGGAAACTTTATTTCCATTATGATTTTTTTCTTTCATCTGTTGATAATGTGAAAGTTGGCTTTCCCAATTTTGTATTTATCTTTTTATTTATCTGGCATACTGTGGCAGAAGAGGACATTCTTTATGATTAGAATCTCTTGAATTTTTTGAGGCTTCTTTTATGGCTTTGAATTTAGTCAATTTTCGTTACTACTTCTTGTACCCTTGAAAATAATTCTGCACCTGTTAGGCACGGTTGTGGGTTTGGCCACTGTGACAGGATTGTTCATCACGTTGAGAAGATCTTTTCTGTACTTAAGGCTTTTTATTCCAGTGCTATTAATTACTGTGAAAAATGTGTTAGAAATTTCTCGCTGTGATTGCAAATGTGTCTCCGTTTTGTAGGTCAGTTTTGTTAAATATTTTTGGAGGCATACGAGTATATATTGATTTCTGTTCCCTCTGAAATGAACTGTTAATGGTTATAAAGTTATTGATACTATAAAGTCTCTAAGACATTTAAGGCAAAAAAGTTTAGAAAGTTATTAATGTAGCTAAATTAATTTTGATGAGCTGCCCGGTATCTTTTTAAAGCCTTTTGCTTTGAACTTTTTGGTATCTTTAGACATGTATCTTTTAAACAGCATACAGTTGGATTTTTAAAAAGCCTGAGGCTGCCATTTAACTGGAGCATTCAGTTCATTTACATATAACTATTACTCTATTTAGATTTATATTTATGAGATCAGATTTTGTTTCATCTCTGTTATCTTTGTCTTTTGTTTGGCCTTCATTTGGATTGACTGTTTTTTGTTTCACTTTTTCACGCGTATTCATTTGAAAGCTCTACAGTCTTGTTATTTTTTATTTTAATCAGCTCTATTGAGGTGTAATTTACATATAATAAACTTCATTCCTTTAAAGTATAAGTTTGAGTATTGACATACATGCAGAAATTCTAGTTACTCTTGATGTAAGTTTTTACTATTCAGAAGTTAATCAGGACCTTTCTTTTTTCTCTTAATTACAAAAGGAAACTTGGAATACTTTTAAGTATCATCACCTCCCAAACCAGTGTATATACTTTTAATTTACATTTTAATTCTAGCTTTTAAAAAATCATTGTGTATGGTACTGCTTTGTGCTTTACATTCAGTGTTTAAGATTTACTCACATTTTTACTATTTTATTTTTCATTTCTTATTGTTTCTCAGACCTTTAGTCTGAATTACTTTCCTTCTGCCTGAAATACACCTTTTAGTGTGTCTCTAAAAGCGCTTTTACTTTGTAATCATTCTTGAAGTTAGTTTCTTTCTCTGGCTAATTTTTAGGAATCAGCTTTATTGAAATATAATCTACATGCAGTAAATTACTCATCTTTAAGTCCAGTGAGTTTTGACGAATTACTGTGCAACTACCCACCCAGCCAAGATAATGAAATTCTTTCTGTCACCCCAGATATCTCCCTGGGCCCCTGTGTGGTCAGTCTCTTCATCTCCTGCCCAGGTAACAGCTGATCTGCTCTCTGTCACTGTAGGTTAATTTGCCTGTTCTAGAACTTCTCGTCACTGCAGTCCTGCATGAATGTGCTCTGGTGTAAGGTTTCTGTGCTCATCTTATGGTTTTGAGGTTCACTGATGTTACTGCGTATATCAGTGGCTCTTTCCTTATTGCCTAAGTAATATTTCATTGTATGAATGTACCATGGTTTCTCTATCTGTTCACTTGATGAGTATTGGAATGCTTGCAGTTTGAGTCCACTGTGAATAAAATTGAGATTAGCACCTGTGTAAAAAGGTTTTTGTGGAAATTTGCCTTCATTTCTCTTGGGTAGATACCAATGAGTGAAATTGCTGGGTAGTATGTATAGGAAGTGTATGTTTTCACTGTACAACACATTGTTTCTGGTGACTTGCAAGATCATTTCTTTAGCTTTCTGCTCTGCAGTTTCCCAATAATGTTGACTAAGGGCAGGTATTCTTTTTTAAATCTTATATGGGATTTGCTGTGTTTTGGAATCTCTGAGTTGTTTTCGTTTAGGGTTTGGAAAAACTCTTTATCTCTCTTTCAGATACTGCCTCTTTCCCTTTTCTTCTCTCTTTTCTTTTGGCATTACTAATTGGATGTAGACTTAAAAACTTTTTTGTTTAATGTTTATTCATTTTTGAGAGAGAGAGAGAGATACAGAGACAGAGACAGAGCACGAACAGGGGGAGGAGCAGAGAGAGAGGGAGACACAGAATCTGAAGCAGGCTCCAGGCCCTGAGCTGTCAGCACAGAGTCTGACACGGGGCTCGAGCCCACACCTATGAACTGTGAGATCATGACCTGAACCGAAGTTGGACTCAACCGACTGAGCCACCCAGGCGCCCCTGGATATAGACTTTTTTACTTTCTTCCCATATCTTTTAACTCTTTTTCATGTTTTCCTTCTCTTTCTCTATGCTATAGTCAACTACATTCCTTAAAACAGTCTGCCAGTTCCCTAATTTTATTTTTGGCTCTGATTGGTTGTTACAAGCATCCACTAGGCATCCAGATTTGTTTTTTTGCGGGGGGGTTTGTAAGGTTTAAAAAAAAATCTGTTTCATTAAACTTCTTGTCTTTTATTTCTTTGAACATATTAAATATAGTCATTTAATTAGTGTTATTAGTGTCTGAAGTTCTTGCAGGTCTTTTTCCACATCTGTTTGTTTTAGTTCCTTCTCTTCTACTTGTTTAATTTTTCATTTAGTTGTATTTTTGTTTTTGTTTTTTTCCCTATGAGCTGGTAATTTTCTTTACAATTCTGTTTGTGGAACTTATGCGGAAACTCCAGAAGTTGTTGTTTATTACTTTTGACAGGCTCTCTTAATAGGTTACATTCCTTCTGAAGGGTTTTTGGACCACTCAGATACGTGAGTTCAGGCTGCAGTCTGTGTGATGTGATGGCAGGCTTTTGATATCAATTTATAACTTATGGGTAGTGATATTTTTCATTCTCTTAGTGCCCAGGTTTGAGACAGTTGGTTTTCCTTGCTGTTTGTTTTCTGGTGGGGGTATTTTTAGGGCCTCCATATCGAAAGTTAGTTCTCTGGGGGTTTCATCTTTATGGGAGAAGGATCTTCTGGTAGAGTCCCCACCTTACGCAGGTTCTGGGATAGTCTTCTATTCTTTATACTCTGAGATGGGAAAACCTAAACCTCCAGGTTACCTGTTTTAGCAAATATTTTCCAAGTGAAAGCCATTTAGTCTTACCACTTTGGGATCCCGTCATCATTTACTCTTTGCTCTTTATTTTTGCTGTCTTATCCACTTGTTGTGGTACTTAAAATATTTTAATATCCAACAATTGTAAGTGTTTCTGTGGGTGGATATCTAGCCCACCGTATTTCAAACAGAGTTTTTGTTGCTCTTGTTTTTTAGAATTACAGGGTCACATAATTTTATATTTTACAGTTCAGCATTAATACCACCACATGTATACAAATAGTGTAAAAAAAGTACAGTGGTATCTTTAACATAAAATAAAGATTTGTTTTATGGAAAAACTAGCCTTCCTATCTAAATAGGCAACCCCTCTTTTCCAAACCATAGTCACAATTAAAATTAACTACAAAAGCTCCAAAAAAGGGGAGACCACTTCAGTGTAAGGTATTTCAGGAGAAATGGGCCCATAATACATTATAAGGGTGATCTGAAGATTGTAGATGAAATTACTATTTTTAATTTTTTTTTTCCCTCATGCATTCAGTTGTACTTAGGGGGACGTTTTCTCACTTCAGCATGACCCCAGATCATAGATGAGTAAACTAACATTAAAATATTTATGGTTAGTTAAGTTACTGTTCTAAGAATAAAACCTCTCAACTATTTGCCTCAACTTACTGTTTTAAATTCATTTATGTACATGGAATGTACTTTTACTCTTTAAGAAAAGCAGCTTTCATGTTATACCCCTATTTGTTTATGGAAAAGCTTCGGGTGCTGCATACTGAGTTTGATACTGAAGTAACATCCTGGATCAAAATGACATCTCAATATAAAATACCACTTATGTAGCAGTGTTCTTTGTATGTTAGTCTTTATAAATCAACAGAGTTTTTAAATGCAAGTTTACTTGCTTTCAACACTTTTAATTTTTTTTTTTTAACGTTTATTTTATTTTTGAGACAGAGACAGAGCATGAACGGGGGAGGGGCGGAGAGAGAGGGAGACACAGAATCGGAAGCAGGCTTCAGGCTCTGAGCCATCAGCCCAGAGCCCGACACGGGGCTCGAACTCACAGGCCGTGAGATCGTGACCTGAGCTGAAGTCGGACGCCCAATCGACTGAGCCACCCAGGCGCCCCGCTTTCAACACTTTTAATGGAGAGCCACCTACCTCTACTACCTCCTTTGTGCCTCCACTGTCTCCTTGGATTAGACATTGTATAGGGGCTGAGAGTGAATCGTCTTAAGGTCCTTGGTTTATATGCAGTGGGTATTTAAAGAATGAATCACAAAGGAAAAGATTCTTAATTTTTACCACATAATGTGTATAAAGAAGCTAAAGTTAAAAGATGAATTGCAAATTCAGAAAAATATTTGCAAAGATAGGTTACGTGGAGGATTGGGGTGTTTGTGTGTGTAATGTAGGAATTTATGCAAGATAAGAAAAACCCTGTATTTCAAGAACAAATAAATTACCTATGAAGAATTAAACCAGCTAACAGATGTATAGATTTTTATTTTTTTTTTTGCTTTTCTCATAGGGAAATTCAAATTAAAATGGCATTAGACAGTATTTCTTATCTGTCCCTTTTGGAAAAGTGTTTTAAAACTATAGTACTTGATGTTGGCAAGGAAGAGAGCAGTTGAAATAGATAATCTCATCCACAGGTACTGGGAATGTACACTTAGATAAGTATTTTTGGAGAGTATTTGGAGAATTTGTATTAAACATTAAAATTGATTATAGTTATGTGACCCTGTAATTCCATTTCAGTGCTTAGGACGTCATCCTAAACAAAAAGTTTTATGCAAAAAGATGTTCTTTACAGATTTTTTTATAATAGCAAAATTTTGGAAATGGCTTAAATATATACTTTGTTTATATGTTTGTTTAAATCCTCTGTTGAATAAAAGATTTAATGCCCAACAGTAGAATAAAAGTTAAATCAGTTGTGGTATATTTCTTTGGTAGAGTCTATATAAGATATAGACGCAAAAAATATTTTTGTAAGTGTAAAAAGAGAAAAGGCTACTTGACCTGTCAGCGACATCCTTTTTTTAAACTTGGCTTCCAGGACACTTTTCTTTCCTGGTGTTTGTCTTTCCTGACTGGCTTTTGCTTCTCCATCTCCTCTAAAGCTTTATTTTCATCCCCTCAACCTCTGTAGTTGATAGTGACCCGAAGTTCAGTCTTCTTCTCTAGTTCTTTTCATTGAAGATCTCCAGCCTCATGGCTTGAAATGATATCTGTATGCTAATGATTCCCAGATTTAAATCTTCTGGATGGGCATTTCTTCTGAATTCTAGACTCATATATGTTCAGTTGCCTACTTTACACGCTTGACTAGCTGTGAATAGCTCACACTTAACATCTCAGAGCTAAACTCCTGATCCTTTTCATTTATTCAGGCAAACACTTGGGCACCGTGTTTGATACCTCTCTGTCCCTTCTGTCCTGTATCTGGTCTTTTACAGTATCATGTTAGTTCTGCCTCACAGTGCATTTAGAATCCAACCCCCTCTTACCACCTTGCCCAGACTCTTAATTTGTCCTCTGTTTCTACTCTCCCCTCCTTAGTCTGTTCTCAGAAGGACACTAGAGCAGTGGTTCTCAACTGGGATGATTTTGTCTCCAGGGGATATTTGACAATGTCTGGAGACATTTTGGGTGATCACAAATGCGTGAGGATACTGTTGGCATCTAGCGTGTACAGAGGAGGGAGGCCAGGGTTGCTGCTAGACATCTTACCGTGCACAAGATGGTGCCCCCTATCTTGCTAGCCCCGGCCCCTGAAACATAGAACCAAAACCAAACAAAGAATAATTGTTTAGATCAAATGTCTTACCCCTGTGGTTAAGAAACCCTGTACTGCAGGTGGTTAAGACACTCTGTACTTACAGGTTCTATTTTGTTTGGTTTTGTTTTTTTTTTCTCAGTGTAAGTCCTGTGTCATGGCACTTCTCTTCCCTAAACCCTCCACTGGCTCCCAGTGTCATTCACAGTAAAAACCAAAATTCTTACAATAGCCTGCCAAGCCCTACAGTATCTGGTCCTCTTTTACATCTTAGAATCCATCTTGTTCATTCTGTTCCAGCCATCCTAACCTCCTTGCTGTTCTCTGCATACACCAAGCACCCTTCTTCTCTAGGGCGTGTGGATGGCAGTCCTTTCTGCCTTTGCTTATATATCATCTTCTCAGGCTTCCCTAATCCATGGCATTTAAAATTGCAGCCCACTTTTCCTCCCTCTGGCATTCGCCATCCACAGTACCCAACTCCCCCCTCTTCTTGCTATTAACACTTTAGTCTAATAAGTTTTCATATTATATATTTGTGTCATGTTTGTTACTTGTGTTGACAGTCCTCGCCCTTCCTTCCATCAAAGAATGTAAGCGGCAGGAGGGAAGAAGATTTGTTTTGTTTTTAAGCTGATGGGCCTTAAGAGCCTGAAACATTGCTTGGTACAAAACAGACACTGTAGTTGTTGAAGTAACAGTTTGGGTGTTGTGCTTCCTTTTAAAAAAAAAATTTTTTTTAATATTTATTTATCTTAGAGAGAGAGAGAGAGAGAGAGAGAGAGAGACAGAGCGTGAGTGGGGGAGAAACGGGGGTGGGTGGGTGGGTGGGGGAGACACAGAATCCGAAGCAGCTCCAGGCTCTGAGCTGTCAGCACAGAGCCTGATGCGGGACTCGAACTCACAGACCGTGAGATCATGACCTGAGCCGAAGTCAGATGCTCAACCAACTGAGCCACCCAGGCGCTCCATCTTTATAATTTTCAAATGTTAGATTCTGAAGCAGCATATGCAATGAATATAGTCTTAATTTTGTTAATACATTTTAATATTTACAGCTAAAAGATCATATGTATTTTTTATTTTCAAAGGACTATGATTTAATCTCCAAAGAACCAAAGCCTTTTGTATTTGAGGGGAAAGTACGCGGCCCTATTGTTGTTCCTACAGCTGGAGAGGAAGCATCTGGAAATTCAGGCAATTTAAGAAAAGGAGTTGTAAGGAAGGTGCATGTGTCTCCTAAAGGAGATGAAGGTGATAAGAAACCTACCTGTATGGATCTGGCAAAAGAAGATATGAAAGATAATGGCAGAACATCACAACAGCAGCCGGGTGATCAAAATAGAACTATTTCTTCCACCCAGGGCCTAAACAACGATATTGTGAAGGCATTGGACCGAATTACGTTGCAGAATCTTCCTTCTCAGACAGGCCCGGGTTTTACCGCAGGAGGGAAGAAGGACTACAGTCTCCCTCTCACTGTCCTTACGTGCGCTAAAGCTTGTCCACACATGGCTGCTTGCGGAAATGTTCTGTTTGAGGGAAGAACAGTTCAGCTAGGGAAGCTTTGTTGTACTGGAGTTGAAACTGAGGATGATGAAGATACAGAGTCTACTTCATCAGTGGAACAGACATCAGTGGAAGTCTCAGATGGACCCACACTCCACGACTCAGATCTCTATATTGAGATTGTGAAAAATACAAAGTCTGTCCCAGAATATTCAGAGGTGGCTTATCCTGATTATTTTGGTCACATTCCACCTCCATTCAAAGAGCCTATCTTAGAAAGACCTTACGGTGTACAAAGGTGAGTTTCAGATTTCTTCTTTCTTTTAAGCAGGACCATTGTCAGAATATAAGACGTACTTCAAAAAACTGCTTTGGTATTTAGGAAGAAAAGTACTCTGAATTAAAGTTATTATAATTTTTTATCCTGCTTTGGAAATTTTGCACTGTTTTAAAATTGTCCTTATGGGTTACTGTATTTTCTAAGCTCATTACTTATTCAGATGAAGCCAACATAATAAACCTGACCATAGGACAGTTTAGAAATTTAGAAATTTTTTATTCATATGGAATCTGAAAGTACAGATTATATACTAACTTTCAATAAATATTAGTAGTAATATATATTTATTTAGTAATTTGATTTTAATTTGAACTTGATTTAGATATATTTAAATCTGTATGATTTAAAAAGAGATGTGGACAGTATTATTTTGTTATAAAAATTGAAATTAGAAATACTCAGGTTGAAAATATGGGATTCATAAAAACAGTAGCTATAGTTCTTAAATCTTGCCAGTTAATTTTAGAAATTACAAATAGTATTCATTATTGCCAACTAGTAATATTTGGCATATAAGTACATTTGTGGTGCAACTTGACTATTTTCAGTGATTATTTTAGGTTTTTGTGATGATGGTTTACCAGTACCTAAACCATGTACATGCACTTACAAGTATAGTGTGTAATGATAAAAGGAAGACACTGCTGTGGGCATTTGATTTTCCTTGGACTGTAGGCTTTTTTTAAGCAACAACTGTATCTTATTGATTTTTTAAATATTTAATGTATAGTATAAATTAATCATTTTACTTAGCAACTTAGTATACGTTTAATGCTACCAGTTGGCTACCTGACCCACAGCTATGGAATCACATACAACATAGCATCAGAACAGGGACTCACTTTGCTGGAAAGATGTGTGGGAGTGGGCATGTGCCCAGGCAACCACTGGTTGCATCACACACTGCACTGTTCAGAGTTGCAGCCCTGAGAACAGTTGCGGTGATGGGGACAAAGTTTGGCCTGCTCATGTTTGCCTTCTCAGTTTCTCCTTAGGAGATGCCCACAGGAACTGTGGGGGAGCTGCATTTGTTCCTTCAAGTGACATTAAGACTGGAAGAACACACATATGTAGCAGCCATACTTGAACCAGTGAATTTGACTTGATAAGAGTGATGAGTCAGTGTGGTGTGTCATAGCAGGATGGGGTATTCTGAAAAGCAAGTCAGAATGTTTGGATTCTAGACTTGGCTGTCCCACTGATTCTGTGTGTGTATGTTTGAGCAAAATAACTTCATTTCTCTAGATACCAGTTTTCTCTCCAGACTGTGGATTGACACCCATTAGTACCCAGTATTATAAGAGAAAGTAGCTGTGTCACACGTAGTGCAGCAACGTATTGTTTCATAAACCTTTGGGTGTGTGTGTGTGTGTGCGCGCGTGCACGTGCTCACATGTATGCAGGGATGTGAGTTTTTTTAAATGTTTATTTTTGAGAGAGTGAGTGAGAGTGAGCGAACGTGAGCGGGTGAGGGGCAGAAAGAGAGGGAGATAGGCTGTGCTGACAGCATAGTGCCTGATGCAGGGCTCCCATGAACTGTGAGATCATGACCTGAGCCAAAACCAAGAGTCAGATGCTTAACTGACTGAACCACCTTGGTGCCCCAGGGCTGTGATTTTTAAAATGTATTTCTTACAGGTCATGATCAAAAAAGTTTGTTATTCACCTTGACCATGGTTAACAAACTATGGCCCATTGTGTCAGATACAGCTCATAGCCTGTTTATGTTCATCCCACAAGCTAAGAATGGTTTTTATGTGTTTAAATGGTTCAAAAAAAATCCAAAGAAAATAACATTTTGTGACACATGAAAATTACATGACATTCATATTTGTGTTTATAAATAAAGATTTTTTTTTTGGAACACAGCCATTTCTATTTGTTTATGTATGATCTCTGGCTGTTTTGGTACCACAATGGCAAAGTTAAATAGTTGTCATAGAGACATGTGGCTTGCAAAACTTAAAATATATACTAACTGATCCTTAAAGGAAAAGTGTGCTTCACCCCAGTAGCTACATAGTCTGAAGGCTTTATGGTTCTGTATTTGCAATAAAATACTTAATATCGGCCAGGTAATAAGGATTTCTGAGTAGTCAGAAATGCTGCTTTTTCTGAAGTCCTACATTGAGGGTATTGTTTCTGGTTTGCTTATATTATTTGCCTTGTCTTCTGCAAGTTATTTTTTGAGCAAATGATAACATTTTGTAAATTATTTGCTAACTTTTAGGCCAGTCCTTATTCAAATGTAGTAACACCGTAAATGAATAATGTCAAAATTAATAAGGATCATTTTCAGAAAAAGGAAGCATTAGACTTCTTAAAATTACTTGGTGAAAATATGTTTTTGTTACTTTGAGTTTCTGCTTTATGATTATCACTGATCTTTTATTCATTAATCTTTTTAAACACAATAAATGAATAAAACTTCATTAAAAATTTCTCCACCCATTTGGAAGGGGAAAAACCCATTATAAGATTCATATCTCAATGTAGATAGTACATTAATACTTAAAATTTGGGATTTTGTGCGGAGGAGCCAAGATGATTGAGCAGCATGGAAGGTCTCTGCTTCTCTTGTCCCTGAGATGCAACTAGATCAGCAGCAAACCATTTTGCACACCTAGAAAATCGATATGAGGATTAACACAACAACTGTATAACTTGAGCCATGGACCTTGGCAGGTACCTGGCATGGAGAGGTGAACGGGTGGAGAGAGAAGCTGTGGAGGGTCGGGAGCTGTTTTTGTTTGCAGAGAGAGGACAGAGATAGGGAGAGAGTATAGGAAAAGCACTCCCCCTCAAAGCAGCTGGAGAGAAAGAGAAAGAGTGGAAGTACCCACAAGGGTGTGAACAAGAAAGGGAGAAAGAAGAAAGGAGAGAGTTTCAATACCATTAGGACTCTATAAACAGGAGAGTGCAGAGTCAGGAACTCCACAGCCAGATAGATACCTGGCGGTGCTCTGGTGGGAAGGATGAATCCCCAGGAGCAGACAGAGAGGTGCGAGGGGTCTTTGGGCCACATGGGAAGAGACAGTTCCCCTGCTGGGAGTACATTTGGTGGAGACTGTGTGGCGTCCCCATGGGAAAAGGTCCCAGCGGACCCCAGAGAACAGCAACGTTTGCTGGTGTTGGAACAAGGACGCTAGGGTGCAGTGAAGCCTTGTGCCAGTTGTGTGTGTTGTGATTTGCCATAGTCCCTTGAACCACTGCTGCTATATGATCACGCAAACTTTTTCTGGGGCAGGCTGGCACCCAGAGGCAGTCTCTGGGTCTCTGCAGTGGTGTGGTCGTGCAAGTGGTCCTGGGGACAAGTCAGCACCTGGCCATTGCTCAGCGAGGCCCTCCCCCAGAAGGTCTGAGTAGGTCAAAGCTGCAGGGCCCTCAGAAATGAGGTGTTTGGAAAAACAGCCCCATCTGAGATAAAATTTGAGAGAGAGGTGCTGCCTGGCAGGTTGATGGCTTGGTCATGGACAGTGTAGAAGCAGGGAGTGGACAAAAGCTGGAAACAAAGGAGAGGTGCCTGATGGCTGCCTGGGGAGAGCACAGAGTTCTGATGCTAGTGACTGGGAAACTGGGTGACACCATCTTCACCTCATTGGCACATACCTCTGCATGTGCCCACATTGATCCACCCCAATAAGCTAAGCAGCACCACCTAGTGGAGAATGGAGCCATTACACCAAGCCCTGTCCAACTGCACCAATTAAGCCCTAGAGGACGACCACAAGTTTTCCTGCCTGCTTAGTGTACAGGCTATAAAATAACTCATAGTTTGACTTCTAGGGGAAACTGACTGTAATTTCATTCTGTTCGCTGGCCCATCTATTCATTTTTTTCTCGTTTTCTTTTCTTATTCTTAGATACAAAAAGAGGAAAATGTATTTTTATTTTGTTTTTATAAAAACATTTAAAATTTTTTTACTGTATTTTTTTGTAAACTTTTCATTCCATTTTACTTCATTTTATTCTGTTTCATTGTATACATTTTTAAAAATTTTAAACATTTTTTTCTTTTTCTCTTTTCTTTCCCTTTTTTCTCTATTCTGTCAAGCTTCTTTCAACAACCAGACCAAAACACACCTAGGATCTGTCTTCCTTTATTTGATTGTGTTGTGTTTAATTTATAAATTTTAAAAATTTTATTCATTCTCTTTCTCCAAAATGATGAAAAGAAGGAATTCACCCCTGAAGAAAGAACAGGAAGAAATGACAGCCAGGGACTTAACACAGATACAAGCAAGATGTCTGAACTAGAATTTAGAATCACTATAATAAGAATACTAGCTGGGGTTGAAAAAAAGCATAGAATCCCTTTCTACGGAGATAAAGGAAGTAAAATCTAGTCAGGACAAAATTAAAAATGCTATAACAGAGATGGAATCTTGAATGGATGCCATGGCGGCAAGGATGGATGAAGTAGAGCAGCGAATCAGTGATAGAGAAGACAAAATTATGGCGAATAATGAAGCAGAAAAAAAAAGGGAAACTAAGGCAAAAGAGCACAATATAGGAATTAGAGAACTCAGTGACTCATTAAAAAGGAATAACATCAGAATCATAGGAGTCCCAGAAGATGAAGAGAGAGAAAAAGGAGTAGAAGGTTTATGTGAGCGAATCAGAGTGGAAAACTTTCCTAACCTGGGGAAAGACAACAGACATCAAAATCCACGAAGCACAGAGAACAAGAACCATCAACAAGGCATATCGTAGTCAAATTTACAAAATACACAGACATGGAAAGAATTATGAAAGCAACAAGGAAAAAAAAAGTCCTTAACCTATAAGAGAAGCCAGATCAGGTTTGCAGCAGACCTATCCACAGAAACTTGGCAGGCCAGAAATGAGTGGCAGGATATATTCAATGTGCTGAATCGGAAAAATATGCAGCGAAGAATTATTTCTACAGCAAGGCTGTCACTCAAAATAGGAGAGAGAAAAATTTCCCAGACAAACAAAAACTAAAGAAGTTTGTGACAACTAAACTAGCCCTGCAAGAAATTTTAAGGGAGACTCTCTGAGGGGAGAAAAGACAAAACAAAACAAAAAAGACCAAAAGCAGCAAAGACTAGAAAGGACCAGAGAACATCACCAGAGACTCCAACTCTATAGGCAACACACTGGCAATAAATTCATATCTTTCAGTACTCACTGTAAATGTCAGTGAACTAAACACTCCAATCAAAAGACAAGGGGTAACAGAATGGATTAGAAAACGAGATCCATCTATATGCTATTTACAAGAGACCCATGTTAGACCTAAAGACACCTTCAGATTGAAAATAAGGGGATGGAGAACCATTTATCATGCTAACGGTCACTAAAAGAAAGCTGGAGTAGCCATACTTATATCAGACTATCTAGATTTTAAAATAAAGACTGTAACAAGAGATAAAGGCATTATAATTAAGGGGTCTATCCACCAAGATCTAACAATCGTAAACATTTATACCCCTAATGTGGAAGCACCTAAATATATAAATCCGTTAATCACAAATGTAAACACTTTAATAAAGACTCACTGACAATAATACCATAATAGTAGGGGACTTCAACACCCAATTACAACAATGGATAGATCATCTAAGCAGAAAATCAACAAGGAAACAATGGCCTTGAATGTCACACTGGACCAGATGGACTTAACAGATATATTTAGAACATTTCATCCTAAAGCAGCAGAATACACATTCCTCTCAAGTGAACATGGAACATTCTCCAGAATAGATCACATACTGGGACATAAATCAGCCCTCAACAAGTACAAAAAGATTGAGATTGTACTGTGCATATTTTCACACCACAATGCTATGAAACTCAAAAACACAAGAAAAAATTTGGAAAGAAAAAGAATACTTGGAGATTAAAGAACATCCTACTAAAGAATGAATGGTTTAGCCAAGAAGTTAAAGAGGAAATTAAAAAGTACATGGAAGCCAATGAAAATGCTAACACCCACAGCCCCAGACCTCTGAGATGCAGCAAAGGTGGTCATAAGAGGGAAGTATATAGCAATTCAGGCCTTCCTAAAAAAGGAAGAAAGTTCTGATACAAAACCTAACCTTACACCTTAAAGAGCTGGAAAAAGAACAGTAAAAACAACCGCAAACCAGCAGAATAGGGGAAATAATAAAGATTAGAGCAGAAACAATGCTATCGAAACCAAAAAACAAAACAAAAAAACCCCAAAAGACAAAAACCCAAAACAAACAAACCCCCCCCCCCCAGTAGAAGAGATCAGTGAAATCAGGAGCTGGTTCTTTGAAAGAATTATTAAAATTGATAAGTTCCTAGCCAGTTTGATCAAAAAGAAAAAGGAAAGGACCTAAATAAATAAAATCAATAATAAAAGACGAGAGATTACAACCAATACTGCAGAAATACAAACAATAATAAGAGAATATTATGATCAATTATATGCCCATCAGGCAATGTGGAAGAAATGGACAAGTTTCTAGAAACATAAACTTCCAAAACTGAAACAGGAAGCTATAAAAACTTTAAAACAGGCCCATAACCAGTAAAGAAATTGAATTAGTAATCAAAAATCTCCCAACAAACAAGAGTCCAGCGCTGGTTGGCTTTCCAGGGGAATTCTATCAAACATTCAAAGAAGAGTTAACACCTGTTCTTTTGAAGCTGTTCCAAAAAATAGAAATGGAAGGAAAACTTCCAAACTTACTCTGTGAGGCAGTGTTACCTTAATTCCAAAAACAGACAGAGACCCTACTAAAAAGAACTACAGACCAATTTCCCTGATGAACATGGATGCAAAAATTCTCGATGAGATACTGGCCAACCGGATCCAACAATACGTTAAAAGAATTATTCACCACGATCAAGTGGGATTTATACCTGGGATGCAGGGCTGGTTCAATACCTGCAAGTCATTGTGATACATCACAGTAATAAAAGAAAGGACAAGAACCACATGATCCTCTCAAAAGATGCAGAGAAAGCATTTGACAAAATACATCATCCTTTCTTGATAAAAACCCTCAAGAAAGGAAAGATAGAAGGATCATACCTCAAGATCATAAAAGCCATATATGAAAGACCCAATGCTAATATCATCCTCAATGGGGAAAAACTGAGAGCTTTCCCCCTAAGGTCAGGAACACAACAGGTATGTCCACTCTTGCCACTGTTATTCAACATAGTAGTGAAAGTCTTAGCCTCAGAAATCAGACAACACAAAGAAATAAAAGGCATCCAGATCAGCAAAGAGGAAGTCAAACTTTCAGTCTTTGCAGATCCTTTATATGGAAAACCCAAAAGATTCCACCAAAAAACCTGCTAGAACTGATCCATGAATTCGGCAAAGTCACAGGATATAAAATCAGTGCACAGAAAGTGATTGCATTTCTATACACCAATAATGAAACAGCAGAAAGAAATCAAGGAATCTATCCCATTTACAATTGCACCAAAAACCATAAGATACCTAGGAATAAACCTAACTAAAGTGAAAAATCTATACACTGAAAACCATAGAAAGCTTGTGAAAGAAATTAAAGAAGACACACAACACACACACACACACACACACACACACACACACAAAATGGAAAAATATTCCATGATCATTGATTGGAAGAAAAAACACTGTTAAAATGTTGATGCTGCCCAAAGCAATCTACGTATTCAATGCAATCCCTACCAGAATAACACCAGCATTCTTCACAGAGCTAGAACAAACAATACTAAAATTTGTATGGAACCAGAAAAGACTGCGAATAGCCAAAGCAATCCTGAGGAAGAAAGCCAAAGCTGGAGGCATCACAATTCTGGACTTCAGGATGTATTACAAAACTGTAATCATCAAGATGGTATGATACTGGTACAAAACCAGAATGGAACAGAATAGAGAACCCACAAATGGACCCACAAACGTATGACCAACTAATCTTTGACAGAACAGGAAAGAATATCCAAATGGAATAAAGACAGTTTCTTCAGCAGATGGTGTTGGGAAAACTGGACAGCAACATGCAGAAGATTGAACCTGGACCCCTTTCTTACCCCATACACAAAAGTAAACTCAAAATGGATGAAAGACCTAAACATAAGACAGGAAGCCATCAAAATCCTAGTTGAGAACACAGGCAAAAACCTCTTTGACCTCGGCCGCAGCAACTTCTTACTCAACAAATCTCCAGAGGCAAGGGGAACAAAAGTAAAAATGAACTATTGGGACCTCATCAAAATAAGCTTCTGCACAGCGAAGGAAACAATCAGCAAAACTTAAAGGCAACTGACAGAATGGGAGAAGTTATTTGCCAATGACATATCAGATAAAGGGTTAGTATCCAAAATCTCTAAAGAACTTCTCAAACTCAATACCCAGAAAACAAATAATCCATTGAAGAAATAGGCAAAAGATATGAATAGACCCTTTTTCAAAGAAGACATCCAATAGCTTAACAGACCCATGAAAAAATGCTCAACATTACTCATTATCAGGGAAATACAAATCAAAACCACAATGAGATACCACCTCACACCTGTCAGAATGGCTAAAATTAACAACTCAGGCAACAACAGATGTTGGTGAGGATGCAGAGAAAGAGGAACTCTTTTGCACTGCTGGTGGGAATGCAAACTGGTGCAGCCACTCTGGAAAATAGTATGGAGGTTCCTCAAACAAATTAAAAATGGAACTACCCTGTGACCCAGCAATTGCCCTGCTAGGTATTTATCCAAAGGATATAGGTGTGCTGTTTTGAAGGGGTACATTGCATTCCAATGTTTATAGCAGCACTATCAACAATAGCCAAAGTATGGAAAGAGCCCAAATATCCATCAATGGATGAATGGATAAAGAATATACACATAATGGAGTATTACTTGGCAATCAAAAAGTGTGAAATCTTGCCATTTGCAACTATGTGGGTGGAACTAGAGTGTATTAGGCTAAGCAAAATTAGGGAAAGACAAATATATAACTTCACTCATGTGAATGGGGGATGAATCACTGGATTCTACTCCTGAAATCATTATTGCACTATATGCTAACTAACTTGGATGTAAATTTTTTAAAAATACTTAAAAATTTTTTTTAATTGTAATCCCATACTGATAATTACTTGAATCCATATTTTTGGCTTAAATTGGCTTATAAATTAAAATGAAACTGATCTCTTATAAAGTATGCTTAGCATTTTGGGGTGCATCTTTCCTGTTTTCATATTCCATAAAATTAGAACATGAGAAAAAGTAGAAAGGATAAAGGTCATTCTTTGTCTCATTTCTCAGAGGTAATAACTTTTAGCATTTTGATTTTACTTTCCAGCTTTCTGTATGTTTTTAGAAAAATTGTCTAGCTGTATTTTATTGTAAATTATAATCCATATTGCTTTGTTTTACAAAGCATTTAAGGTATTTTACAAAAATACTTTTATCAAAATAAAATGAAAAATACGGCAAAGAAATATAGTAACAATCACAGAAATATGTTCAACTTGTCTCAAAATAAATGCATGTTAAAATGTACTGAGATATCATTTCCCACATATCAAATTGCCTAAAATCTAGAAGTTTGATAACATGTTTTACTGATGAGGCTGGGGGAAACAGGCTCGCTCTCTCTCTCTCTCTCTCTCTCTCTCTTTTTTCCCCAGACACCTGTACACTCATTGTTTAATTTGTAAAGTCCTTTTAACAGAGATAACAATTATGTTGAATTTGATGTTTCTTATTATCATACATTTCTGATTATTTTATAATACGCATAGTTAAATATATACATAAATATTATATGGCATTGTTTTTCATGTTTTTAAACTTTATGTAAATAATATACTGATAGTATTCTTTTGGAAACTTTTCATCAGTCAATAGCAGGTTTATGATGTTCATCATGGTAATCAATATATAGTATTGTATGAGTATACTCACAATTTATTCATTTTGTTGCTGATGAACATAGTTTGTTTCTAATATATTGCTTTCAGAAAAAAAATTCTTATGTTTTAAATGTTCTTTCATGTTTCATAGTTCCTTCAATGAAAATTTATTTGCATATCAAAATGGAATTGCTGGGCTGTACACTATAAAAATCCATTCTGCACAATGCAAAATATTTCTCAAGTTCAATTACTATTTCCAAAGAATATCTTCAGTTCTGAAAATTTGTTCTGACATAACAAATAAATACTATTTTTTATCCTAACATTTTGTATTTTGTTAATGTATAGTAATATACTGCAATTTGCAATAAATTTTCTTTTAATATTATCTCTAGGAATATTAATTGTTCCTTCTGTTCTAGATTTTATTATATTTTAAGTATTTTAGTAGTTTTACTTAACTCATCTATTTTTGTGAATTTTATTCCTAAGTAATTTTATGGATTTCTGTTATTGTGAATAGGATTTTTAAACCAATTCCATTCTTGGCTAATTATGGCCAGTAAAGTAGCAATTTTATATCTTGTTTTTCAGTAAGTTCATCAAATTCTCTAACAGAAATATGAATTAAAACTTTAATGAACATGTAGTAAATGCACATATTGCCTTAAATGCTTACTTTCTAAAACATGATTTGTTCTCAATTCAACCTTTGTAAATATTAATTTTATAAAGTAAGATTTTTTTTTACATTATATTAGTCATTCTGGTTAAATATGTCATACCAAATTCTGATTGCATTTTATCCATACCTACCACATATTTCTTACTATTTTTTTAAATTAATATCCAAGTTAGTTAGCATGTAGTGCAATAATGATTTCAGGAGTAGATTCCTTAATGCCCCTTACTCATTTAGCCCATCCCCCCACAACCCCTCCAGTAACCCTGTTTGTTCTCCGTATTTAAGAGTCTCTTCTGTTTTGTCTCCCTCCCTGTTTTTACATTATTTTTGATTCCCTTCCCTTACATTCATCTGTTTTTATCTTAAAGTCCTCATATGAGTGAAGTCATATGACATTTGTCTTTCTCTAATTTTGCTTAACATAATACCCCGTAGGTCCATCCACATAGTTGCAAATGGCAAGATTTCATTCTTTTTGATTGCCTAGTAGTACTTCGTTGTATATATATACAACGTCTTCTTTATCCATTCATCCATCGATGGACATTTGGGCTCTTTCCATACTTTGGCTATTGTTGATAGTGCTGCTATAAACATGGGGGGGTGCATGTGCCCCTTCGAAACACTATACCTGTATCCCTTGGATAAATACCTAGTAGGGCAATTGCTGGGTCGTAGGGTAGTTCTATTTTTAATTTTTGAGGAACTTCCATACTGTTTTCCAGAGTGGCTGCACCAGTTTGCATCCCCAAAAACAGGTTTTCTTATACATTAATAATGGGATTGCAAATTGATAGTACCTCTTGTGGAGGGCAGCCTGACAGTGTCTATCAAGATTAACAGTACTTATTTCCTTTGACACGTTAATCCTGCATCTGGGAATTTATAATTTATATACATTATACACACACACACACACACACACACACACATACTCACACTCACACTCACATAATTTGCATATCTGTGAAATGGTGTTCAAAGTTTTTTGTTATGGCATTGTGCCCACCAATCAAACTAGTTAAATAAATTATGGTATATCTTACCTATGACTACTATGCAGTGATTAAAAAAACAAAAAGATCTGTATATACTGATGGAAAAAGCTAGAAGATGCTAGTGGAGGGAGAGCAATAAAAGTAGTTAACTGGATGGGTGGAGGATATGGCTTGTATAGAAAGTGAGAGTCTCCATTTTATACTTTTATGTAGCATATGAGTTTTGCTCCATGTCAATATATTACCTGTTCAGAAATTTAAAATTGAAAAGTAGGCGAAAGAATTGTGGCAAAAGCAAAATAAGGAAAGCAAACCCCTGGATTTCTTTATATTAAGTTTAGAATGGCTTGGGGGAACATAAGTACCTATGGAATGGAGACAGTAGCAGAAATCTTAGTACTGGCACAGCAGCAGATAACTTATATTGAGTGTTTTTTTTTTAGGCCAGACATAGTACTAGGTAACAAGTACTTCGTATGCAATGTATATGTGTATATAGAGTGTGCCATTTCATGGTATAATAGCTCTATGAGGAAATTACTATTCTTTCTCTTATTTTACAGAAGACTATGCTGAAGCTTAGGATTCTTGAGTTAACTTATCCAAGGTTACACTGCTAGTAAGTGGCAGAGCCAAGAGTCAAACTCTGGTCTAGGTCATGAGCCTACCCTGTTAATCATTTATATATAGTTATCATGTACGTATGGTTAAACCATGTTCTCTATAAAGAAGATCATCTTCTGTGGACCCTCGGGAATAGTTATGTAATGAACAACATTGCCCATAATATTCGTACAGAAAATATAGCTGTGAGATGTATGAAATTGTTTCCTGTAAGACTGCCCTGTACTGGTGGAAACCTAACTAACAAAGGAAAGTTTCACTGGTGGCCACATGTCCTGCGAACTTTAGAGCATTTACTGGACTGAATGCACTGGACATTGTTCAGACTGCATACATTATTGTCTTCTGGGCCAAGTCTTTGCTAGCTATTGGAGGTCAGTAAATTTGAGATTATAGTCCCCGAGGGTATCTGGAAAATATTTACTGTTTTGTTTTGACTGGAGAGCCATGTATTTTAATAGGCCGGTGAGGGAAAGGGAGGAAGGATTGACATTCTTTTTATGGAAGTTGTGGTGCTTCACCCAGATCCATGTCTGAATAAAAGATTGACCTTCCTCTTTATTAATGGGGGCTCCTGGAAGGGCAGGTAATTTCCTAAAGTGTTAATTTTAGGTCTAGTCTAATATACATGGGCCACTATGTACCCTAAAATACAGTGTCAGAAGTTGAGAACGAGTGGCCCGTAGGCCATATTAACTTGAACATGATTTTGGCTTCACTTTGCAGACTTTGTTTGTTTGTTTTGTTTTTACTGATTTTGCATTTAAAATTTGGGAGATTCCTCATAGAAATCCAAGTTTCTGATGTTTCTTGAAAAACTGGTATAACAACCTTAGTATCTGGTTCCTACCTGGCATCAGTCAGTTTGTTTTCAGACAGAGCCTGGGCCCTGCAGTGTTCCACACACTATCCATCCATCTCACGGGTACACATGGCTGACCCGTGGCTGTCTGTGCTGTTCTGACCCTGTTTTATATTATGGAGCATTGCTGTGGAACTGAGGTGTTGTATCAGCCTGTTAATACCATTTTCCTTTAAAAACAAAAACCCCAGACTTTTGTAAGTATTTGTATTTGCACATTTGTGGTATGTTTCAGCCTTATTTAATAAATTATTCTGACAAATGGATATATTCTAACAAATGGATATAATTAGGATTTATTTAGTCATTCACCCATACTTGAATACTCACATTTTTTTTTTTTTTTTTGGTATGGTATATCTGAATGTATGTGAGTGCTACCTCTTTTATTGTCAAAGGTCTGGGCAATATAAATTTTGGACTTGTTTATTATTGCAATTAATAGCTTTTTAAAAAAGTTTCTTTAGAAAGAATTTGGCATTTGAAAGTTATGACATTGAATGTAAATCAAAGATTTATATCTTAATCCTTTGATACTGGGTCTTTTTCTTGATAGACTGCTTGTCAGTGAAGAGTTATTTTTTGTAGAATAAAACTAAAAATAAATTTAGAGTTGTACCTCTTTAATTTTTTTTCTGTATTTAACTATCACACCTTTTAATGTTTTCCTGATAACTATTAGCTTTTTATCAGAATAGGTTTTTAGCTTATTCTGAAGTCAGTTATACTGATATTGTTAGAGATAATTCTGAACTATATGAGAGTTAATACTGCTTAATCACAAAGAAGTATCTTTGGTGCAGGAGACTAGTTTCACATCTACCTGAAGTTCAGGAGACTTTCAGTGTTTAGTGTATTTTTAAGATTTTATTATAACCATTTTGGCAACTTTCCTCACTCTGTTCTAACAATAAATCAATAAACCACAGTTTTAATCTGTACTACCAATCTTTAGCTGAAACAGACAAATTTGAAATTTAAAGCTGTTCATATAATCGGCTTCCTCTAAGAATAAGTGGTAGGGGCGCCTAGGTGCCTCATTCGCTTAAGCATCTGACTCTTGATTTTGATTTTGGCTTAGGTCATGATTCTCACAGTTTCAGGAGTTTGAGCCCCGCATCGGGCTCTGTGCTGTTGGTGCCAAGCCTGCTTGAGATTCTGTCTCTCTCCTTATTTCTCTGTCCCTTGCCCACTCAAGCTCTCTTTCAAAAAAAAAAAAAAAAGAATAAGTGATAATATGACAAGTTATCACTTGACTATGACTCTAACAGCAGTAGGCATCTTCCCAGTATGAGCTTTGTGGCCAGTCTACCTGCAGTTCCAGGTAGATGTATGTAGGCTGTATGACCTACATTTGTTCTGGTTTGCTTACCCTTGGTGACGCCTTCAGTGATTGTTGCCTTCCGTGGCTTAGTTATGGACAGGGAAGATGGTGGAATCTGTCTGTGACTCCTTTTTCTAGGATAGTGGCAGGATTCTAGGAATTTTCCAGTTGATGACCATTTCATTGGACTGATTCAGGGGGAGGCCTAGAGAATTCTCAGGCCTAGAGAATCCTGGAGATGCGGGGTCCATGCTCTGCCTCCTGACACAAGTGTCCCCTTCTCCTCCACATTTCTTCTCCATTCACAGAAGAGAGCACTGATTCTGACAAATGTGCATGCTGGTTGCCAGTTGCATTTTAGCAACATTCCAGCAATGGTGGCTTTTAAGAATCTTCATATATAATTTTTGGCTTTTTGGATCTTTACTGCTTCTAATAATGCTGTTCTTATATATGTAAAATTATTTGCTTTTCGGCTACAGAGTGGCTTGTTACCATTTCGGTGTCGAAAGTCATAAATAAGACATTCAAGATTTTTTTAAATAAAGTTTATTTATTTATTTTGAGAGAGACAGAGACAGCTCGAATTGGGGAGGGTCAGAGAGAGAGAAAATCCCAAGCACTGCCAGTGCAGAGCCCAATGTGGGTCTCAAACCCATGAAACTGTGAGATCGTAACCTGAGCCGAAACCAAGAGTCAGGTGCTAACTGTCTCAGCCACCTGGACACCCCTTAAAATTTATTTTTAAGGTGTTGAACTGGTAACTGTATTCTACATGGTTATTTTCAGAATTCGGGCTTTAATAATACAGATACTGTCTTGCGACATATTGATATGAATGATCATTTTTATTTTAAGAAAGTGTTATCCTTTTACACTTTTTCATCCCAAACTTATTTTGGAGGAAGTTGTGCCTTGGCCTATAATAATGAATTTTGGTGGTCATGCTTCTCTTTTGTGATTTCAGGACAAAAATTGCCCAAGATATTGAGAGGTTAATACATCAGAGTGATATCATAGATCGAGTGGTATATGACTTGGATAACCCAAAGTAAGTGTGTTGTTGGTTTTAGTTTTATTAGTTTTATTAGTACTCTAAAATTTCAGTGTTATTTTTAAAAATAAAAAAATATAGCTAACTTCCACCTAGTTTGCCCTTGCTATGTTTTCATCTTTTAGCAGGGACATAATGGTAATGTAATAGTAAATCATATTAAATTGAATGTATCACAGGCTTTTGTTTGTTCTTAGGTGAACTTAATGGGTTCGATAAGGAAAAGGTCACAAACTGATGCTGTGTTTTTAAAAAATGTGAAATTACCTCCATTTTAGAGAGTGGAAGTGTCACATGAAATGCTGCAATTTTGTCCTATTGACAATATTGAGCCTTCATTTCCTTAGGACAACAAATTACCATCCGTTTTAAAAAAAAGAAGGGACATGTGCTTGCTAATTTCTCCATAGTCCCCACTAGTCTTTGTCGCCTCTTACTGCTTACAATGTGCATCAGTCCTTTATATTACTTTCCTGATCTTTGAAGCCATGTGTTTATGATGCTTGATGCGTTAGTGTTATTCACAATTTAGGGTTATCACTGTTATCAGCACATTTTAGGGTTTAAATAAGTGAACATTAGAAACGATGAATGTGACTATTATTTAGTCATATGCCTCTTTATACAAGAAATGTAATGAGCCCTCAGTGGGTTTCCCCATCTCTCAACATTCTAATATTCTGATGGACATTTCAGATCTTACTGGTCTTTTTGGAGGAAATAAAACACTTTTTAAAGATCATTATCTTTAAAGGTAAAGAAATAAGGGTAAAAATTATGTCAAAGCTAATGACTGAATTTGAAATAATACTTTTAAAAATGAAAACCAAATCTACCTTATTCAAAATGTCTTAGTTATTTCAATATTTATAATTTGGTGTCAGATCAGGCAGATGTGGTGAAAACAGAAACTCAGGAACCCTGAGCGTGGCATACATACCATTGCTATTTCTAATTGAAATGACTTTGGACAAAATCATTGAGCTTCTTAAAGTCTGAGTTTCCCTCTGTTAGAATGTAAGCTCCAGAAGGGCAAAAATTTGTATTTAATCAGAGACACAGACAGACAGACAACTAAAACCGAATCTGGTACCTAGTAGGCATTCAGTAAATACTAAAGTAGTGAATATGTAAAGTGAAGACAGTATTTTCACCTTCCTGGCACTAATTAAATAAGCTAGTATCTATATCTAATATAGCTCTGCAAATTTAATCTGAGAACTGCATAGTTTAATTAGAATTATTGCTACTCAGTACTGGTCACATGCCTTTTTAAAGATACGTCTAGTCTTTTTATTTGATTATTGGTATTTAGGAATGACGTTTATTTAGTGGGGCAGAATTTCTTATTTGTGATTAATATTCA
Source organism: Acinonyx jubatus (assembly GCF_027475565.1). Taxonomy (NCBI): domain Eukaryota; kingdom Metazoa; phylum Chordata; class Mammalia; order Carnivora; family Felidae; genus Acinonyx; species Acinonyx jubatus. Next base: position 66,917,666 of record NC_069391.1, read on the forward strand.
GTCTCTACTTGTAATTGTAATTTTTAAGTCTATAAATGTTAACCAGAGTTTGTGTTTTGCTTGTGTTCGTTACATTCTTTGGTTTAAAAATAAAGAAGGGGGGACGTGGCAATAGTGGTATATTTTTAATTTGTAGTGTAGTTTTATTTTAAATTTTTTGTTTACCTATTTAATTGCAGTGTATTTTATAATACTTACTTGAATACTTTTATTTAGTTACACTATTCCAGAAGAAGGAGATATTTTGAAGTTTAACTCCAAATTTGAATCTGGGAATCTGCGCAAAGTAATTCAAATTAGAAAGTAAGTCATTTAAAATGTTCTCACTTTGTCTGTACACAGATATTTCCCTAATTTTCATCAGATTTCTTTATTTTCTATTTTCAGAAATGAATATGATCTTATTCTGAACTCAGATATAAATAGCAATCATTATCATCAGTGGTTTTACTTTGAAGTCAGTGGAATGCGACCAGGTGTTGCTTACAGGTTTAACATCATTAACTGTGAAAAGTCCAACAGTCAATTTAATTATGGTAAGACATGTTTTTCCCCCAGTGTAGATGATATGCAGGCATTGTAACTATAGTACATAAGGCTTTTTTTTCTTCTAATTATTAACATGTTTAAAAAAGGTTCATTGTTCTTTTGTTTTCTCTAGTTCTCAAAATTCGGATACTTCTTAATGCAAAATTTGGAATAAACCTGTGCATTGCTTTGTTGGTGAAAAGCTCTTTAAAATGTAAAGAGCATCTTTGCTTTCATCCAAATTAAATACAACTAAAGATTTATTACTTATCCTGCTTAAAATCAAGTTTTCAGTCTCAGCTCATCTAGAAGAGAATTACATAAAGCGGTCTTTAAAAATGTTTAATTTTGAATAGTCTCATAGAAAGTGAATGTATATAATGGAAGTTCCAGAAAGGTTTCACGTTCTCTTCACTGAGTTTTCTCCAGTGCCTACATCTTCAGTAGTAACTAACCATCCCAGAGTCAGGATTTGATGTTGGTACAGTGTGGGTGCAGTTTCATGCCATTCTATTACATTTGTAGAGTCTTGAAGTTGTCACCACAGTCAAGGTACAGAATGCTCCCACCACCACAAAGCCTTGTGCTTCTCCTTTATTAGTCACTTTTCAGTACGATGTTAGCAGTCATTTTCTATAAATTTTAAAATATAGTTGAGGAGGTTTCCTCCTACTACTTTGCTGAGGCTTTTTTTTTTTTTTTGTCATGAGTGGGCATTGAACTTTGTCATATGTTTCATCTCCATCAATTGATTTGATCATGTGATCTTCTGTCTGTAAATTGTTAATATGGTGTTATTTCATTGAGTTTTGAATATTGAATCAGCATTTTTTAATCTGTGGAATAAACCCCACTTGGTCATTGTGGATAATTGCTAACATTTTGTTAAGAAATTTGTATTTATATGTTCAGGAGGGATATCAAGCTATAGTTGCTTTTTTGGTTTGTTTTATTTTTGGTACCGTATCTGGTTTTGGTATCATGGTAACACTGACCTCATAAAATGGGCTGGGAAATTATTATCTTATTTTCTGGAAGAGCCTGTGTAGATTTCATGTTACTTTTTTAAAAAATTTATTTATTTGGGGGCGGGGAATGGAGGGAAGAGCAGAGAGAGAGAGAGAGAGAGGGAGAATCCCAAGCAGACTCTGTGCTTAGTGCGGAGCCTGATGTGGGGCTCCGTCTTGCAAACTGGGACATCATGACCTGAGCCGAAATTGAAAGTTGGATGCTTAACCAACTGAGCCACTCAGGCACCCCATATTTGGTATTACTTCTTAAACATTTGGTAGAATTCTCCAATGAAACCATCTGGGTCTGGAAGGATTTCTTTTTTGAGAGTCTTTAGTTTTACTTTTTTTAACTTTATTTTTGACAGAGAGAGATTATGTGCCAGCAGGGGAAGGGCGGTGGGGGGAGGAGGGGACAGAGAATCCCAAGCAGGCTCTGTACTGACAGCAGTGAGCCTGATGTGGGGCTCCAACCCACAAACTGTGAGATCATGACCTGAGCTGAAGTCTGACACTCAACCGACCGAGCCACCTGGATGCCCCTTTTGATAGTCTTTAAGTTACAAATTAAATTTAATAGTTGTAGGGCTATTCAGATTATTTTCTACTGAGTGAGTTGTGGTATGTGGTAGTTTGCGCCTTTTAGGAATTGATCCATTTCTTCTGAATTGTCAAATGTCTGTGTAGAGTTGGTCACAGTATTCCCTTTCTGTCCTCTTGAGGTCTGCAGGGTCCGTTGTGACACCCCTGCTTCATTTCTGGTACTAGTAATTTGTGTTTTCTCTTTGTTTTCCTTTGTTAATCCTGCTAGAATTGTCAGCTCTATTGACCTTTGTCAATTTTACTGACCTTTTCAAAGAACCAGCTTTTTGTTTCATTGGTTTTCTCTACTGTTTTTCTCATGAAACAATTTTTTAAAAACTCTAGTGTGTGTAGAGCACACTAGCAAAAGTATTAAAGTTGTTAAAGGCATGAATATGATGGTGCTTTTTAAGGGGCGTTTCTAAGAATTAGAGTTTTCAAGAGTTGAAGAGGCTGTTCTCATTTGTCATTATTTATGTGGGAAATAGGAAATTTTACACTCTAGATGATTACATGTTTGGGATAAAAGCTTTAATCAGATTCACTAATTTAATGCAATAATGAAAGGAAGATTATGTAGCATAATATCTAGGTTAGTTATAAAATTATTTAAAGTTTTTAAACATTTTAAGTAATCTAATTTTAAATAGTGCATTTTAAATATATTTTCACCAAGGAGTCAGTGCTTATATTTTGCATGAATAGTGATGTGAATATTCTTGATAAAATCTATTTCACATTCTTTATTTTTGTGATTTTGGGGCCTAACTAGTAATCATTGAATGTTGTATTTCTTAGAAAATAATTTTGACCTATTTTTGATCTTAAAACCTTCATATAATTAAAAAAATTACCTTATTTGAAACTCATTCAGAATAATAGTAAAAAATGAAAGAATTTCATGTTTTCCTTATTTAACTTGTAAGTATAGTGCTGACATAATATTTTAGAGGAGGAAAGGACAGTTACTTAAGTGGAAGTATGTTTGTATTTTGGGTGCTCCTTAAGAGTATATAAATATAAAAGCCTATTTATTCCTAAAATGATAGCCAGTATAATTTTCAAATTGTAGTGCCTGCAGGTGGATGACATCTTTACAACTACATTCATTTATTCACTTTTATAAGATAGTACTCTTACTACTTTAAACTTTATTATAATTTTAATTTTAAAAATTAAAAACTTACATTGTAGAGCAGTGCTTCTCTATTTTTTTTAATTACAAAATGTTTTTAATGTTAATTTTTATTTTTGAGAGAGAGAGAGAGACAGACAGACTGCGAGCCGGGGAGGGGTAGAGAGGGAGACAGAATCTGAAGTAGGCTCCAGGCTCTGAGCTGTCATGACGCACGGAGTCCGACATGGGGCTCAAACCCACGAACCGTGAGATCATGACCTGAACCGAAGTCGGATGTTTAACCGATTGAGCCACCCAGGGGCCCCTATTTTTATTTTTAAATCAGTACTTCCGTGTGATAAAATAATGTCTTCCTTTAGTATCATTTTAAGTTTAAAATAAATAAACTGAAACTTGCAAACTGAAGCCAAATCAAAACAATGGGACAGATGGCTGCTTTACTTTAAAATTTCCCCTGCTTCTTAGCCCTTACCCTTTGGGTATTTTTGTATGTCTATCACACTTTCCAAACTCACTTTATAGAGAATTTGGGTAACAGAATGGTGTTAAGAAAATTAAAACCATCCACAGTGCATCATCCAGAGATAGCCACTTTAATATTGTTGTGTCCTTCCAGCCTTTTTTATGTGGCAATATATGATTTCCACATCTACATAATTCTGTATTTATTTTAAAAAATAAGCCTGTATCCCATGCAGTTTCATAGTCTGTATGTTAACCAAACATTATATTGTTAACATTTTTTTCTGGTCATGAAATATTTCTCCAAAACAGAGTATAATGGACATCCTACAAGAGGTACTATAACTTATTTATCCAAACCTTTTTCTGTTGTACATTTAAGCTGCTTCTAATTATTTTCTATTTTAAATAATGCTGAGATCAACATTATTGTACAAAATATTTGTGTGTATAATTATTTAGTTACAAATCTACAGAAGTGGAATTCCTCTGTCTGCCAGCTGTAAATATGTTTATTTTTCTGATAATCAAGCAGTGGATCTTTAATGTGGGGATTTGGTAAATTAAAAATTGTTTAGAGAAGAATGTAAGAAGGGGAGAAAATCCACTAATTAGCATTTTGTAATCCTCAGACTTACATTCACATAATTTTAAAATGAAATTTTATCCTTTCATAGATTGGGGTTAGAGTATGAAAACTCACCCAAAACTATTCTCATGCCATTCAGTATTTTCAGTGACATCATTACTAATGTTTATATAATATTCTATTGAGTAATGTACAGTTCGGGATTTTATTAAGTCTTTTTCAACATTTCAAAATTATAAGCTGTGCTGTTGATACCCTTACTTATTTGCTCTTGTGTATGTTTACGATTATTGCTTTGCCATAAATTTCTCTAAGTAGAATTTCTCAAAGCAAATGAACAGATGTTGCTGAAAACTAGAGAAAAGGATACTTATTGTGCTGGTAGGAGTGTTAAATTAGGTCAACCTTTTTGAAGTGTATTTGATAATATGCTTTCGGTGTTTAACTTCATCCAGGATTTATTTTGGTAAATTCTGTGAATTTGGGGTCTAACTTAATCCTATTGTTAGTAGTTAAGCAGCTACAACTGAACCCATTCTTTCTCCAAAGAGATTTAAAATGGTGTTGATAAATTGAGTTATTTGTTAAATGTTTACATTTATGCCTCATTTGCAACTCTGTTCCTGACCCACTAGTAAAAAATGGAGAGGAAACATCACTTAGAAGACATTGTGAATGGCTGCTCTGTGGTAGCTCGTATAGAAAATGCTCTGGTTATGGGGCGCCTGGGTGGCTCAGTTGGTTAAGCATCCGACTTCGGCTCAGGTTATGATCTCGCGGTTCATGAGTTCAAGCCCTGTGTCAGGCTTTGTGCTGACTGCTCAGAGCCTTGAGCCTGCTTTGGATTCTGTGTCTCCTTCTCTCTGCCCCTCCCTTGCTTGCATTCTGTCTCTCTCTCTCTCTCTCTGTCTCTCAAAAATAAATAAATATTAAAAAAGAAAAGAAAATGCTCTGGTTAGCAAACACAGATTGGAAGCTGGTTGGTAAGATATCACTCTGACTTGCTCCTAGTTCCTAACTTTTTGAATCTGGGTTGAATTACTCTGACCTCCTACTCATATTATTTGTCCCCTCTGGTTTGAAACAATACAGTTCTCAGAAGCTATGGACTAGCATTTTGGGGGGAAGCTGTTTGTTGCTCTGGTACCACTTGATTTTAATGATCCTGAGCTTTCTGTCTAGTGTAACATCCTTTGCTGTGTAACTGACTTTATAATACAGCTTAACATCCTGTAGTCTTTTTCAAAAACAATTGAATTTTTCTACCTATTTTTCCAGAATTGTTTATTCTAAATATTATTCAGAATAGTTTTATTAAGTGCCAGAAGATTTCAATTACATTAAACTCATAGAATAATCTGAGAGAAATTGAATTTTTTATATTAAGTCTCACTCCTTAGGAACATGGTGTATAGTTTTGTTTATTCATTTTCTTCTGCCCTCACTTTAGTTTTTTTTAAATAATTTTTTAAGTTTATTTTTATTTCTTGAGAGAGAGAGAGAGAGAGAGAGAGAGAGAGAATCCCAAGCAGGCTCTGCGCTGATAGCAGAGGTAGGGTTCAAAAACATGAACTGTGATATCATGACTTGAGCTGAAATCAAGAGGTGGATGCTTAACTGACTGAGCCACCTAGGTGCCGCTATTTAGTTTTCTTTTTGTTAGTTTTGTTCATTTTTATTTACTTCCATCCTTAAGTATTTTATGTATTTTCTTTTGGTGTCTATTTTGAAAGAGTACTTTCAAACATTTTCAGGTTTGTTATTTATAATTAAGAAAGCTGTCAAGTTTTACATGTTCACTTGAAAATTGACCTCTTTACTGAACGTTCTTACTAGTTTTCATAGTTTGTGAATTGATACTGTGGATTTTCTTGCTATGTCCTTAGAATTTTTCCTTATCTGTAGTTATATTGTGTATCTTTCATTGTTTTGTAGCTGTTGGATATAATTTTGAGAATGTTTACAATAAAAAGGAGACATTGGGCATCCTTGTTTTGACTCTAATGTGAATGCTGCTAGTATTTACATTAAATACCCTAGCTCTTTTTTTGAGGTACAGATTCTTTCTCATAGTAAAGAATTTCTATTTTGGGGCGCCTGGATGGCTCAGTTGGTTAAGTGTCCGACTTCGGTTCAGGTCATGATCTCGCGGTTTGTGGGTTCGAGCCCCATGTCCAGCTCTGTGCTGACAGCTCAGAGCCTAGAGCTTCCTTCAGATTCTGTGTCTCCCTCTCTCTCTGCCCCTCCCCTGCTCATGCTCTCTGTCGCTCAAAAATAAAAACAAATTTTTTAAAAAAAATTTCTACTTTTACTAAGATTTAAAAACAAAGTATTTTATTTTTGCGTTTATTAATGTGATGTGACCATATAATATGAGCTATTAATGTGCTGTATTTTATTAATAATATTTCTAATATCAAATCATCCTTGGGTTTCAGAAATAAATCCACTTTGCCATGGGAGTTAATCTTTTAATATACAACTATTTTTGATTTGTTAGTATTTTGTTTAAAGGCTTTACATCATTGGTTGTAAGTTAGACAAGTCCGTTTCTTTTTTGGAGGGTTGTTTTTGGCCAGTTTTGCAAACAAGCTGATGCTAACTTTGAACACTTAAATAAAAAAGCTTTTATTTCCCCACCCTGTGTTCTGGAACAGCTTAAATAGCATATACATGTCTTCATGAAATTCGGAAAGAACGCACCTCTAGAACTGTCTGCGTATTCCTTTTTGGGTGGGAGGAGAGTCTGGATAACTTCTTCAGATTTCCGTGACTTGGTGTAGTCTAGTTTTCTATTTCTTATTGTGGCAATCGTGATGATTTACATTTTATTATATAAATGACATTTAGATTTTCAGAATTCACTAGCAGGGATTTCTGTATGATGTCTGCACTGTGCGTGCTGCCTGTTCTCTTGCTTCGTTCCCTTGCGTGTGTGCTTAAAACATAATTTAGTGTTTTAAAAACCTAGCTCTTGGTTTTATTCCTTATTTCCTTTAAAAGTTTTAAAATTAACTTTTCTCTTTTCCTCTCTGCAGTTTGATTTTTTTCTTCTTTTTAGCTTCTAATTTGTTTACCTAAATTTATTTTTGTTTGATGATCAAGCATTTAGGGCTTGAATTTGCTCTTAATTATAACTTATTTTGTATCCCCTTCCCCTCTGGATTTTAATATTAAGACTCCTTGTTATTTTGTAGGTTGTCTCTAATTGTATGTAGTGTTGGTATCCTTTTTGATGCAAGAATTATTTCGGAAGACATTTGTTATATTCGTGGTTGGTTAGATTATTTTGATTAAAATTTTTTTCATTACTTTCAAATTTTAATGAATCTTGTTCACATACATATAAAATTTATGATTTGGAACAGTTTTTTAAGCTTCCTATCTGGTCAGTTTTTGTTTTCATGGGTGCTTGGAAAATAATATATATTCTCTGCTGGAAGCATAATTTCATATACATTGTTAGTTTAGTGTTATAAATCCATTTATTCAGCTTTTGGTGTCCTTATTTATTTTTTACCCTATCTGCCTAAGACTTAAAAAAATTTTCTTTCAGTTCTGTTGTGCTTCTGTCCAGTCCTCATTTACGAAAACATATATATTTTTTTCTGTTTAAGCAGCATTATTTGGCACATAGTTTATAACTTTTCCATATTTATTTTGTATATACCATTGAACAGTATAAAATAGTCATACTTAAGTATATTTAACCTTGAATTCTATTTTTACAATGTTTTGGTTTAAATTTGCTTGATACATCTTTGTTTCTTATAAATAGAGGTTGCATTTTATTGTTTGACCCTTGTCTTTAACATGCTTTTAACTTAAAATTCTTTTTGTAATTGATACATTTAGATTTTTACGCTATTTTTGTGCTTCTTGATTGTTCTCTCTTTAAGGTGTAGTGCAACACTTGTTTCATTGTGGAAATCCAAAATATGTATATAAAAAAATAGAGCATGAGGCATATTCTGCATTGGATTTTCTCAGTCCTGTTCCATCTGCCTTAAGTTTAGTAGAGATTTCTCCCAAATTCTGACAAGAAGTTGTCTCTTGTGATTTCTTTTTATTGCCATATACTTGTAAGTATTTAACTAGGAAGTTGGTTATAGCTGTGAAATGAGCTCTTAGGCAGATATAATTTTTTTAAGTGAAACTCTGTTAGGTTTGTTTAGTACAACATAAAGGAAATCTTGGTTTGTCTTAACATGAGTAGAAAGAAGGGACTAATATTTTAGTAAGCTGGAATTCAGCAGTTTAAGAAATTGCAACTAGCTATGTAGTTGATGTTGTCATCGGGTTGAATTTTGAATTCACCCCAGGGATGGTACTGATGACAAAATATTTGCAGTAGAATCTTGTTCAGCTGAAAGGATTTGTTTAATTGCCATCCATGACTGAAATTCAGAAGTAATATTAGTTTTAATTAATTTTATTTCTTTTCTTTTTTTTGATTGGGACATCTTTTTTTTTTGATTGGTTTGGGGTTTTAGTGTTGGGTTCTAAGCAAATATGTCCAAAGATGGCTTATTCTTTGACAGTGCCCCCAAAAGGGGCAGAATTACTATTGTTTTTGTTTCTTAAATTGCCCTTTTCCTGGGGATATTTTAGGTGATTCTGTTAGTTTTCTCACAAGTGAATGATCTTATTTGTGAATTTTATTTGAGAATTTATATCACTGTATAATAATGTCACATCTGTTGTAATCCATTTCTCTCTCCACACACCCCCCATTACTTGAAAGGGGTTTGCCCAAATTACCACTAGATGGCAGTCTTGCATTTTAGTAACTTGGAACTTTCCTTGGCAAGCTCCCTCCCTGGCACTTCTGCACTCTTTTTCTCATCCTGCCCCCTAACCCTTCCTTCTCCCTGCTCCTCCCCTTAGCCATGTCTCCCAGATACATGAAGATTTTTAACCACCTCCTTACGTAAATTGAACATGTGTGGAATCAGCAGAATAGAATTTTAGAGTCTAGTCTGTAGCATTCCCACCTTGCCCTCGTTAGTTAATTCCATACTTGGAAGTTGAGCTGAGCTATCTCTTGACTAAGGAAGTATTCCCTGACTCCTCAGGCTGGATGAATCTCCTGGATAAATGTTCCTTGTAATTTTTCCCTTTGGAGTGCTCATAACAGTTTTATGTTGTTTATAAGTGTAGCTTATTAATCTCTTTCCTGCCCCCTCCCCCTTGTTTATACATTCCATCGGATCAGGGACAGTGTCACTGTTGCTGACTGCCATGTTTACACTATGGTGTTTAACAGATGTTTAGTAAACATTTGTTAAATGAATGAGGCAATGGATGGATGAACTATGAAGATCCCATTAGGAACATAAAGTGAACATGCACAAAATATATGTCAAGAAGATTCTAGTTTAATATAAGATCAACTATTTCTAAATATTTTATTTTGAAATAATTTCAAATTCATGGAAAAGTTACACCCTGACTCCAGATGTTGAGGATCTGAAATCATACCTCATCACCCTAGAATACTTTTAGTATATTTTCTATAAACAGTGGCATTTTTTAAATATATATATAACCACCAACGTCAGGAAATAATTGATTTGTGAATCCTGTCTAATCCATAGACTCTTCATTTGAGTTTCACCCATTTTCTCAATAATATCCTTATAATAGCAAGAGAATTCTGCTCAAACCATGTGTATTTAGTTGTCAAGTTCTACACTCTTTAAGTCAGGAACAGTTTTATAGGCCTTAACATATATGACCTGACACTTTTGAAAATTACAGAACTCCTATTCTGTAGAGTAGTTCTCGACTTGGAGTTGTCTCTTGTTCCTCGTGACTCCATTCAAGTTAGGTATCTTTGGCAGGAATATTATAGAAGTGATGTTGTACTCTGGTGACATCCCAGATTTTGTTTGTCCCATTACTGATAATAATAATTTTATCACTTGATTAAGTTGGAGTCTGCTAGCCTTTCCACTATAAAGTTACCCTTTTTCTCTTTATAATTAATAAAGTATTTTAGGTGGAAGTACTTTGAAACTATGTAAATATCTTTTCCTCATCAGATTTTACTATGTTAATATAAACCCAGATTGGGTTCCTGTTTTACTTAGTAGGTTGTAATTTGTTTCTCTCATTATTTATTTTTATGCTCAAATTGCCCAATATTTGGCCAGTGGGATCCTTTTCATACTGGCTTCGGTGTCCTTTTGACACATCCCTATCATTCTGTATGGGCATCCTTGCTTTTTCGGCATACATATCCAAGGCGCATCTTGCCGTTTCCTGCCCCAGCCTGGTATCAATCATTTCTTGGAAGAGCCCCGGCTTGTTTTAGTGGTGAATGGTACTTAAAAACCAAGGTCTGTGTGCATAGTGTGTACATTGTTATTGGACCTCTTAGTAGACAGAGCTGAGGACTGTATGTGTGTATAAGTACTTATATAGAAATTTTCGTTTGTAGTGGTTTCTCTATATGTATATATATGTTTATGTTTGTGTGTATGTGTTATGTGTATACACCCCCACACAGTCTCTATGAGGTCACACTGATACCTTCAATTCCACAGGCTTTATTCTGTGTTTTTTTTTTTTAACCTATATTTACAACGTCCTTCAACGTGGAGAATGTGAACTTCCCTTATCCTTAATATATTTAATCCTGATCAGTTCCAGTGTATGTTACAATCTTTCTGCTGCCTTTTTGGGCAGATGTCCTCCTCACTTCATTCAGCCTTTCTTCCTACCCCCCCTGCATGTGTGTCCTTCCTGTTTGTGTTCATTTTGTTTTATTAGTATTATTTTTTAATGTTCATTCATTTATTTTGAGAGAGAGAGAGAGTGCCCACATGTGAATGGGGGAGGGACAGAATGAGAGGGACAAAGAATCCCCAGCAGGCTCGAGTGTGGAGCCCGACTTGGGTCTTGATTTCACAACAGTGAGACTATGACTTGAGCCTGTATCAAAAATCAGATGCTTAACTGACTGAGCCATCCAGGTGCCCCAAGTGTTAATTTTATTTTTAGTTTCTAGTTTTATTACATGGTGGTTAAACAGTTTTGTTGGTTAGTATTTCTCTTTTATGGAACTTCTGACATTTCCTTTTGATCTAATATGTGATCATTTTTTGTGACTATCTCACGTGCTCTTAAAAGAAGGTATATATATTCTGTGTATATATAAGGATACAGTGTTCCGTATTTAAGATTTGCCTCATTATGTTCTTTAGATCTTCTGTATACATTTCTTCATTTTTGTTCATTTGGTTTGTGGTGTACCTAGAGTGATGTGTTAGTCTACTATCGATAGTATGTTTCTGTCTTCTGTATTCTGTAATTTCTGCTTTACTTAGGAGATTGGTCTTATCTGGTACATAGATATTGGTTATTATTATATTTTACTGTGAATGATCACTTTATAAAGTTCCTTCTTTGTCTCATTTATTATTTTTTGGCCTGAAATCTACTTTGATCTCAGGATTTCAACTCCTACTTTGTTTCCATTTGCCTGGTGTATTTTTGCCCATTTTTAACAGGTGATTTAAAGTTTTTATATTCTGTCTTTTAGTAATGATGAAAGCCTGGGTTTTATTTGTGCTGCTTGTTGAATTTATTTATTTACTTTTTGGTGGTAAGGATGTGTGTAGGGATGCAGACTCAAGTGGCTACCATTATCTCCTAGACCAACAATCTGATCTTCCTATTTTTAGTATAAATCTCTATTGTTGTACTAGCCATATGATAAACATGCATTTTTTTCTCCATAGAGTCACTCAGTCCAGGTAACGTATGCAACTTGTGATAGGTGGCTGTAGGTTATTCAAGTTCCATTTTAAACTTTTTTTTGTCCCCCTTCCTTGTTAAATGAGGGTATTAGCTTCAACTTGAAAATTTCATGAATATGTGGTTCATCATACATTTGATGAATAGGGACTAAAACACCTTGTCTTTTTTTGTATCTGTACTTGTCATTTAGCATCTACTCAATGTGACTTTGGCTTTTACTTAGATATTGTTAGAAGCCACTGCCATTGGATTTTGCCTTCACCATGGCAATTTAATATTTTGGTGGTCTGTATTCAAGTGACAAGATTGACAGTTCTTGGCATATTTTTTATGTATATAAAGGTTTATCCTTTGGCTAATGACCATATCAATTACTCAGATATAGCCAAAATGTCAGGTCGAGTAGATTGTGGTATATTCAGTCTGAGTTACCTCATTTGATTGATTCTTAGTAGGACAACCTCTTTGGTTCAAATGGTTTTTATGATAGTTGGAATTTTAAAATGTCACTCTTCCATTGTGATCATAATTAACTATCATTTAAAAAGTAATAGAATACATTGTCTTTTATAAAATTAGAACACTTCAATAAATCTAATGTGCCCTTGACTTCAGCTGGAACCTTACTGTAGTCAACCATTATTATGAGTTTTGTGTGTCTGGAGGAGTTTGAAGTTTCTTCCCCCCCCGCCCCCTGCTTTTTTTTTCTTTTTAGAAAGAGAGGGTGAGCTGGGGAGAAGGACAGAGGAGATAGAGTCATTATTTTTATTTTGAGAGATAGAGCACGCATGAATGAGCGCTAGTGGGGGAAGGGCAGAGAGAGAAGGAGACAGGAGACAGAATCCCAAGCGGGCTCCGCGTTGTCAGTACAGAGCCCCATATGGGACTTGAATCTGGAGATCATGACCTGAGCCGAAATCAAGAGTTGGACACTTAACCGAGCCACCCAGGTGCCCTGAGAGAGAGAATCTTAAGCATGTTCCACGCATAGATCCCATGACCTTGGATCTTGACCTGAACCAAAATCAACAGTCTGACGCTTAACCCACTGAGCCACCTAGGAGCCCCTGGGGGAGTTTGAAGTTTCAGATTAAAATGGCTCAGTGATTCCTAGGAAGAAATAAAGAAGATAGGAATCTGTTGTATGTACCAGTGAAATACTTGAGTTTCAAATGTAAAGAGAAAATCTTAACATACTTCCACTTTAAAAGAACTGGTTACATAAATAATGATAATATTACAGCAGCAAACGTTTATTGAGTACTTACCGTGTGCTGGGCCTTGTTCTAAGTGCTAACACATGTGGTACTCTTAATCCATACAACAGAATCCATTTTACAGAAGAGAAAAAGAGGGCATCAGTGCTTTAGTAATCTGCCCAGGATCACGCATCTGGTAGGTGGTGAAGTTGGAATTCAAATCCAGGTAGTCTGGTTGCAGACTGCATGCTCTTAATCACTGTGTTGTTCTGCACGTGAGAAAGGTGGATTAGTGTCGGACTTCTCATCGGTGGCACAGGAAGCTAGAGGACAGCCAAATGTCTTTTGCGAAGTGTGTCATTTGTTTGTCACTGCCATACACTTTGTGTATGTAGAATTCAGAATTATATTCTCCCTGAACCCTCTGTGAGAAAAATAAATGAGGAAAAAGATCTCAAGGTAGAAGTCTTGAAATTTATAAAATCTGTCAAAAGTAAAAATGTTCTAAAGGGGGTGATATGGGAGACGTGAAGGTTAACTTATCTTGATGGGATTGCTTAGTTATTGATACAGTATCAGAGAAATACCAATTAATCATAACGATGAGGATGGGAAGTGAATTGAAGAGTACAACAGAAAGCTTCCAATAATGGAGAAAAAAATGTGGAGAAATCAACCAAGCCAGTAATAATAAGAAAGCAAAGAAGAAGAAGAAGAAAACCCATGAAATAGTAGAAAGAAAATAAGATGGAAGGAATGACATGAAATGTATGTCTGTCATCACTAATTATGAGTTGAAATGTCCTAAAAAAGTTACACAGTGGTGGGGGTGAGGAGGGTATTAATTAAATGACAAAGAAAAGTTGAAAATGAATGATTGGGCAGAGATAAACTAGGAAAATGCAAATAAAATATAGCAAAAGTGGTAATATTAATGCCAGAAGTGGAATTGCCAGGTCATATGGTATTTACATTTTTAATTTTTGAAGGGCTTTTATGCCTGTTGTCTGTAAAGGTGTCACCAATTTACATTCCCATCCAGACAAAGAAAAAATCAGGATCAAAAGCACTACATAGATACTGTGTATTTATAAGTTGCAGTTCTTGAAGATGTAGAATAATTACAAACATTTTTTAAATTGAGGTATAATTAACATATAACCTATTAATTTCAGATGTATAACCTAATGCTTCAATATTGGTATATATTGTGAAATGATCCCTTTGAGAAGTTTAGTTAACATCTATTGCCACATAGTTATAAATTTGTTTTTCTTGACATGAGAACGTTTAAGAGCTACTGTCTTAGCAACTTTCAGGTATGAAATATAGTATTTATATATTAACTATAGTCCCTATGCTGTACATTACATCCCCAGGACTTACTTATTTTATAACTGGCAGTTTTTACCTTTTGACCACTTTCACCCATTTTGCCCACCCCCACTTTTATTCTTGCCTTACCAATCTGTTCTCTGTTTCTATGAGATTTTTTTTTTTTTAGGTTCTACATGTGAGATCATATGGTATTTTGGTATTTGTCTTTGTCTGACTTAGTTCACTTAACGTGATGCCCTCAAGGTCCATCCATGTTATTGCAGATGGCAAGATTTCCTTCTATTTAATGGCTGTCCATTTTTTAATCAGATTGTTATTTTTTCTATTGAGTTGTAGGAGTTCTTTATATATTTTAGATATTAACCACTTATCAAATACATGATTTGCACGTGTTTTCTTTCACTTAGTAGGTTGCATTTTCATTTTGTCGATGATTTCTTTTGCTGTGCAGAACACAAACCTTTATACAGCACAGCAAGGACCATAACCATAGAGCATTTGTAGAGATTGAACAAAAGCTCCAAGAAATACAACTTAATTAGAAGACAGTCGTTGTGAGAATTTAAAATACCCCTTTCAGAATTTAACATATCAAGAAGACAAAACACAAATAACAATACAGAAAATTTGAATAATGTAGTCAACAAGCTTGATTTTGGGATTCATTGGGATTCCAGTTTGAGAACATATTTGAAGATGTGTTGCAGCCAACAGAGTGAGATGTAAGATGGGAAGTGGGAGAAATGGTGGAGCTAATCTGGGATTCCAGTGTTAACAGGAGGAAAGTTGAGGAGCATTTCGGGAAAGCATCTCATCCATGTTAGAACTGGAAGTTGGTGGGATCCTGGACTTATGCCTTAAAAAAATTGAAATGGGTTTCAAGAAATCGTGTGACATAGTATGATTATGAAACTGAGACATGTTAGGGACATGGGGCAGCAGGCCTGTGTATCTTCTCCAACGGAAGGATAAAACAGAAGAACTGCAAAAAAGTCACATTACAAATGTGAGTGACATAGAATGTCACATGAGTTGGAGTGTTTGATGAAGTGTATGAAAGAATCCATTTGAACTAGACCCTGGAAATACTTTATTTGGGAGTGTGTGGGTAATGCACTTTGGCTGTGCAATGAGCTATATTTACGGAATCTGGATGTAAGTACTGTTGTTTTTCACCTTAAAAGGTCTGCTTTATAGAAGGAGCACAAGAAGGTATCTTCCTTATGTTCATGAAACATTTAAAGTTTTTTAACTTTTTTTGTTACAGACAAAACTTATGGGTGACTAAAAAGCTCAGAGATTTTACAGATTTCATTGTGATTTAAAATACTAATGGAAATCAACAAAGTGTTGAACAAAAAATGGGTACTTGGAGATGTAAAGTTCTTCCTTAAAAAAACAAAAACAAAAAACCTCTGAAATTTAAAATTTGGTGTTACAAATCCTGTAGAACCATGCTGTCCAGTATGGTAGTGACTAGCACACACATGTGGCTAAGTTGAGTTAATTTAAAATTAAAAATTCTACTTTTTGGTGGTACTGGGCTCATCTCCTGCCCTTACTAGCCACGTGTGGCAGGCCACTGCCAACTTGGATGTTGCAGGTACAGAACATTTCCGTTCTGGTAGGAAGTTCAATTGAACAACTCTGACGTAGAAAGTCCTTCAAAAGAGGACACTTTATAGACTTACGTGACATAGCTAAGCTGGGAGCTGGCGGGAAAGCATTTAATAACTTGCATTATTTATAATAAAAAAGACTGAAAGTAAGTGAACTAAGTACTTAAGATAGTAGAAAAACAAGAAAATAAACCAAAAGGAAGAGAATGAATTTTTTTAAATGCTGAAAATAATGATAGAAATAAAATAAAATATGCCAGAATTGAGTAATAAGTAGAGATTCTGGGGTTATCTGGGTGGCTCAGTCGGTTAAGTGTCTGACTTTTTGATTTCAGCTCAGGTCATATCTCAAGGTTCCTGGGATAAGAGTGTGGAGCCTGCTTGGGATCCTGTCTCTCCTTCTTTCTCTGCCCCTTTCCTGCTTGCACGCTTGTGCACTGTCTCTCAAAATAAACTTTAAAAAAAGTAGAGAGTCTGAACAGACTATAACTTTTTAAAAGGAAATTTAAAAAGTATTAGTCACCTTATCGAGATGGCATTTCAGCTTAATTATATTTACCTTTTAAAGAATAGATTGTACTGCTGTTTATTCCAATCAATAATGGATAGCTTCTCAGTATATTTTTCTGAAGCTAGTATAGTCTTATACTGATACTTCGTAAAGGTAATTTTTAAAAAGACCAGTTTTTAGATACACAAATTCTATTTTTTTAAATGTTTATTTATTTTTGAGAGAGACAGCGTGTGAGCATGGGAGGGGCAGAGAAAAAGAGAGCCACAGAATCCGAACCAGGTTTCAGGTTCTGAGATGCGGGCATAGAACTCGAAGTGGGGCTTGAACCCATGAACACTGAGATCATGCCTGAGCCAAAGTCGGACACTTAACTGCCTGAGCCACCCAGGCACCCCTAGATACAAAAATTCTAAATAAGATTTTAGCTAATATAATTATATACTAGTAAAAGAATAGCATTTTCTTGCAGTGCAAAGATAGCCATAGGAAACCTATCAACATAATTTATTCTGTCAACAGATTAAAGCAGAAAAGCCATGTGAGTCTATTAGTGGATGCTGAAAAGGCATTTGATAAAATAAATTAAAACAAGTGTAATAAGAATTATGAAAGAAACTACTCCACTTATGGGAGTAATCATAGCACCTGCCACAGAGGGTTGTTGTGAGTATTTAATGAATTAACACATGTAAAAATGCTTAGAGCAGTGTCTGGCACATAGAGATTATTCAATGTTACCTCTTTTTATTAAACATGATACAGTTGATATGCAAAAAAAAATTGGGAAATATTGTATCGAGTGGTAAAACATTTTGATTAAAATTAGGAACAAGACAGAGTTGTGCTCTTCTATATGCAGAATCACTTGTAAGGTTGTATCATTTTTCTAATACAGTAAAAGTAGAAAATGAAGTGACTGATACAAATACTAAAAGAGGAGGCCAAATACTTTAAGTTACAAATTATATGATTTACATATGTACAAAACCCAAGAGACTATGAAACACTAATTAAAATACTCAGAGCTAAATTTAACAAAATGGTTCTGTAGCAGGAAAATGGAAAAAAAATGGTTCTATCTTTAAGTTAGAATATAAGGAAAGTCAAATCAGATCTCAGTAAAATTTGTCAACATTTCTAAACTTAACATATGAATTTCATTAGTTCTAGTTAGAAGCCTAGTGCACGATTTTATGAAATTGGATAATATTAAAGTTTATATGTAGAATATATTTCTGAAACTACCCAAGAAAATATGCTATATATTTAATCCTGTTTTTGCTAATAGTCCCTTTAAATTTTCCTTCCTATAAGCACATATTTGTGTGGAGAAGTTTGAAGAAGAAAACAATCTTAACATGTTGGTGGCATTTTCTCCCTTAACCTCAGTGTAGACGGGGATCCCTGGAGAGTTAGAAGTATGATCAAATACTGTTTCTTCATATATTTTTGACTCTGACTTGTTCCAAGGAATACATTTTACTTACCATTTTTAATCTAATATAGAAAAGGTAATAGAAAAAAGCTTAATGATTTCTCACTAAAGTTGAAATCTGATTTTAGGTAAATTGGGATTAAAAGCATATCATTGATTGATTTAGGAGATTGTAAAGGAATATCTCATATTTTTTTATATATACTAAAAACTGAAATGTATTTTCTTTTAGCTTTCCTGAACATTTGGTGCTTTCTATAATGGAATGATTAATTTTTAACTCAGAAGCTCTGAGAAGAATTTTTTTTTTCTTTCTTTGTTTCTTTTTCTTCTTCTTTTTTTTTTTTTTTTAAATCTCTCTGTCAAAGGTATGCAACCACTCATGTATTCGGTTCAGGAAGCATTAAATGCCAGACCATGGTGGATTCGTGTGGGAACTGACATTTGTTATTACAAGTAAGTATTCTAAGAATATTGACATCAGCTGACGGAAGGGGATCTTAACTTCATTCTGTTTCAGTTTAAAGATTAGAAACTAGAGTCATTATTGCATTATTTGAACTGTGGTGATATACTTTACTGTTATCTCTAACAGAGTCCTTTAAAATTTGAGATTCATTGAGGTGGTAAATTTAGTAGAAATAAAATCTGTCCTATAGACAGACAGACTTAATCCAAATCTTGTCTCCACCAGTTAGATAGCTATGTGTCCTCAACTTTCTTAGCTTTTAAGCCATGTAAACTTCATTGAATAAACGGAAATTAGGAATTCTAGGAAATAATTTGCAGTGGCTTTTTGTTGTTCTGATGATATTAAGTATAATTCTTTTCTGCATACAAATATTTACCTCATCTTAGTTTCCAGAATATTTTACCTGGAGGTATATCCCACAGTTACCTTACGTCAATTTATACAGTTCAATTTGACCTCAAATAGGTCATCTACTTAATCAAGTTAGAAATCAGTGCTCGAAATCACTTACTGCTTCAGTGGAATGATTGGATTATTCTGCAACTTCACGTCTAAGTAATCTGGGATTATCATATACTTTGCTTCTCATTTTTACTGTTTCTGCATGTAATATATTTCTAGATAACTTCCTCCACTGAATTCATTTGACCTCCCTGTGTTTTCTCTGTTATTAATCTTAATCCTGACATTTTTGTTTAGTGGATTTTGAATTTTTATCTTGGGTTTAAGTAGCACTAATATTCCTTCAGAAATCAGAAGATTTCTGACTCTAGGTTTTAGAAAAACCTGCATCTTAAGTGCTATTACTTTCTGAGAAAGACAGTGTTCCTTGGAATTCATCTCAGTAGGATTTCCCCCTTACTTGTATTAGCAAAATCAATAGTAAATGAGGGATAGAAATAAAAGATTATACGCATTTCATCTGTACTTGTATAAATTTCATATTTCTTTTACTGCTAGGCTAACATAAAAATACTCTTACTTATCTCTTTCTCATAAAGTTGGAATAGAAATAATCAATCAATGAATGTTTTTCTTTTCCACATTATCAAGTGAATGGTTGTAACATGACAGGTGGTGGTTCTGTTCTGTGTAAGGGGGATGGCGAGGATTTTCATTTGTTTAGTTTTTGTTTTTTCTTTTGGCTACTTCCAGATCTGGAACTGGAATTCAGGTCAATTCAACAGATGCCTATTAACTGTTTTCTGTGCAGCAAGCACTACTTGCTTTCCTGAAGCCTGAAATCCAGATAGTGAAGATAAAATCTACTATTTTTGCATGTGTCTTAACTTTTCATGTGAGCTAAGTCCTTGGACGCTTGTTTCATTTGCAAAATGAGAGTAAAAGGACTTCTACCAGTATATAAGAGAATGTAACTTATAAAATATATAGCTCTAATGTGGGGTTATCGATACCTCTCTGATTAGATGTTAAACTTTTGGGGGAAAAGAGTCGGCAAGGACTAGGCCTGGAACTTGTTTTTGTGTTTTCGTCAGCCCACAGCACCTTGTCATTGAGTATTCAAGATATAGTGGCTAAGTGAATGAAGACTATACTGGTTTGAAAATACCGTTCATGTTTATGTGTGTGCAAGTAAATCTAGTTGTTGGTCATGGATTTTCTTCAGTTCATGACTTAAATAATAGAAGATGATCTGAAATTTTAGAGATTAGGTTGGTTGATAGACAATCTTTAGGCCATCAAATGTCAGTGATACTTAAAGTCTGGAAAGTAATGTGTAGTTTTAAAAACTTTTTATTATGGAAATCTTCAAACATTTGTAAGAGTAAGCAATAGGATAATGTATTCATCACCCAGTTTCAACCGTTATCAATACATGTTTAGCTTTGCTTTAGGAATACTTTCACTCCTACCTCCACACTGAATTTTTTTTAATAAAGATTTTTTTTTTTTTTTTAATTTTAGAGGGAGCACAAGCTGGGGAGAGGGACAGAGAGAGCGAGAATCTTAAGCAGGCTCCATGCTCATTGCAGAGCCTGATGCGGGGCTCTGTCTCAAAAACTGTGAGATCGTGACCTGAGCCAAAATCAAGAGTCAGCTGCTCAATTGAGTGAGCCACCCAGGCACCCCACACTGAATTTTTAAAAGCATTTCCAGATATCATATTTATCCATAAATACTTCAAAGAGTGAGTGGGAGAGGGGCAGAGAGAGAGGGAGACACAGAATCCAAAGCAGGCTCCAGGCTCTGAGCTGTCAGCACAGAGCCCAGTGTGGGGCTCGAACTCATGAACCACGAGATAAGTACCTGAGCTACAGTCCTATGCTAAATCTGACTGAACCACCCATGTGCCCCTAGAGATTTTTTTTTTAAATTTTTTGTTATTTTTGAGAGAGAGCACGTGAGTGCAAGTAGGGGAAGGGCAGAGAAAGGGGAGGGGATCCAAGCGGGCTCTGAGCTGACAGCAGAGGGCCTGATGTAGGGCTCAAAGTCAGGAACAGTGAGATCATGACCTGAGCTGAGGTCAGATGCTTAACCAACTGAGCCATCCAGGCACCCCATATCTCTTAGAGATTTTTTAAAGACAGTCTAACCATAATGCTTTTATCACACTTAAGAATATTCTCTAATACAATAAAATACCCAGTCATTGTTCAGACTTCCCCAATTGTCTCATAAGTGTTGTTTTAGAGTTTCAGCAGGTTTGTTTGTTTGTTTGTTTGTTTCAACATTAGGTTCCCCCCCCCCCTTTTTTTTCTGTTATTTCTCCTGTATTTGTTGGAGAAACTGGGTCATCTGTCATGCCAGAGTTTCCACATTTGGGGTTTTGCTGGAATTGCATGCCTGTGGTGATAATGAATTCTTCTATCTCACTGATTGCCTATAAACTAGTAGTTAGATTTAGAAGCTTGATCAACTTCAGGTTTGATTTTGGCAAGAATACTTCATAGATGGTGCCGTGAATTCCTATTGCCTTACGTCCGGAAACATATCATGTCTGGTTCTTTCTTTCTTTCTTTTTTTTTTTTTTGTAGCCTTAAGATTGATAGTGAATTTAGGTATTGTCCTCTGATCCATCTGCTTTAAAGATGGTCATTAGCCTTCCATCTAATGGTAGTAACCATTGATGATAATTGGTCAAGATCCGGTAATGTGTATGGTAACAAGGAATTAGGTTCTAAGCTTTTCATTGATGAGTCTCAGCTCCATTTGATAGTGAATTCAGAAGTGAAAACTGATGTTGGCTGATAGCATTTATCTGATTCAGTAGTACCAACTCTAATTTTTATAGAATATTTAAGCTAACCTTATAAACCGAGTGTTTCCTCCCACCCGAAGTTCTGTTTCATAAAGAAGCAAGGAGATTCAGAACTTTTGTGTGGAAGAAGTAAACAGGTTTTGTGCTTTTCTATTGCAGAAATCACTTCTCAAGAAGTTCAGTTGCTGCAGGTGGGCAAAAGGGAAAATCCTACTATACAATTACATTCACTGTCAATTTTCCACATAAAGATGATGTTTGCTACTTTGCTTATCACTATCCATACACATATTCAACTTTACAGGTGAGAACTCATTAAGTTATATTATGGCTCTTATTGTGCTCTATGCATATGTGTCAGATAATTGGGGGAAGACGGGTTTTAATTAAATATCTTAATAAAATGAAAAGATCCAGTGCTGAATATTTTAGAAAATAATACCATGTTTGTTGAAAACATTAAAGGGAGTAAAATGGGAATGTAGTCTTTATTTTTAGTAGAAATACTAAGGAAATTTTAAAAGATTTTTACTCTCCACCTTTTTATAGAAATCTGTAGTTCTCTAAGATTCCATGATTTACACATATTAACTAGGTGAGACTTCCACTTGTTTAATGAGAGGCATTGAATCTCATAGAAAATCTAGCAATAGAAAAATGTGTAAATTTTTCTGTGGGGAATTAATTTCTTTTAGTGGTTTGGTGTGGAGTTCTAGATCCAGATTCTTTAGAATTTAAGATGTAAGGGTTGTTTTGTGAGTTCTTTTGAGATGTTTGAGTACTTACATTGTAAAACAAAACTAAAAAATTAATCGAGTAGTTACTGTGGTAGATTTTTTTCTTCTTAGTACAGAAAGTCTTTTGTAATAATTATGGATCAAAGAGGTATGATCGGTTTACCCAGAGAGAGATTGGAACACTATGATTAGAAACAAGCTTCCAAATTATTAGGGGAAAAGAAGAGAAACATACTCCACTGAACAGAAGAGAGAGCAAAGCTTAGAACACTCAGTGTGGCTGACTTTGTTTTAATAAAAGTTGCAACTTACAATAAAGGTGTTACCAGTTATCTTTCCGTGCTGAATAATACAGCATCAAAGTATATAGTGCTGTTACACACAGGGTTACATATTATTGTTCTTTACTGATGTGACCTTTTTAGTATATTTTAAATTCCCCTCCTTTTGCCAGTGCTGCTGCCACAACCTTTCCAGCCATTATTGCTGTCTCTCATCTGGACTTCTGCCGCCTCTTCTAACTGGTGTTCTAGAATTCACTTCTGTCCTCTTTCCTCCTTTCCCCACACTGGAGCAGGAGGGCTTCGTGATGGGAGGGTCTGGTCCCATAAATCTCCCGCTTAAAGCTTCTTAGTGATTTCTTTTGCCATTTTTATGAAGTCTGAGATTCTTACCGTGGTTCATTTCTATCATTTCCCTACTATTTGTAACAATTTTTGTCATGTCCTCATACTGTTTGCACTATTACTTAATATTTGTCTTTAAATGGACCTAAAATAACTCTTTAAAGTTTATCCTCATCCTAGGTTAATATCCATGGTATTAATTCACAGTAAAAAATATACCTGTTCATTTTTCAAATGGTTATGCATATGTCACTTCATTATCTAAATTACCAGTATGCGTATATATGCTGCTCCTTGTGAAAGAATGGCCTGTGAGGCCCTTCAGTCTGTGTTAAGTCTCTGTTTCTCACTCTTCCCGGTCTGGCTGCAGTGAATTTTTGTCAGTCCTGTAAGATGCCCTTCCTCTTTCTTACATCATGGTCTTCCCATATACCTTCCTTCTTCCTGCCACACTTCCCTCTGCCCTCCTCACTCATCCTCTGGATCTTGGTTTGAATGTAACTTCTTTTAGGAGACCTTTCCACACTGTCGAGATTCAGCTAGGCTCCCCACTCCTGATGACAAGCTCTCACAGCACTCTGTATTTTTCCAAAGGTAGGGTATATTCATTCACACATCCCTGGGCAGTGTCCCTCACAGAAATAGTGGGCACATAGTCAATTGTGATTATGTGAATGAACATAGGCAAAAGTTTAGAAACCAAGTATCTTAAAAAAAAAAAAAAAAGGGATTGAACAGTTTATTTATGGGGTAACCATACATTAAAACCATTAAAACTTGTGTTTTCAAAAGACACATATTTCACTTGTTGAATGATCTGATATAGTGTTTGTAATTATGAACATATGTATGTGTGTGTGTGTGTAAATTATTAAGTGATAAAAGCAGGTTACATTGGTATTTGTTAGTAGTAATCTAGGTGATGCAGTTATGGGTGTTTAAAATTTTTTCTTTGTACTTTCTGTGTCTTCTAGACATTTTACATTGAACTTGTATGAATCTTGAAATCAGGAAAAGTTGTTAAAAAATTTTTGTGCTACATACCCCATTCTGCTGGTCTACACTCACTTATAATTTCAAAATTCAAAAGGCTTTGAAAACCAAAAGCTTTCTCCTAGCCCATTTGGCAGCCTGGCCTGAATTGATGTGAGCTTATTTAGAATATTGATCCCACTTTGAGTGACTCCTCACATGTTTTGCTGCAGAAATAATGATGGGCTTATTACAGGCTGCTACGGCCACCCCCATTGGGGGTTTGCAGAATTAATGGTGTATGCATTGTAGCTATGCCCTTTCTCAACTGCCCCAAATAACTGATGTTTGAACTACCTCTGGCTCCCTGAGGGTTTCAGAGAAGGGATTAGGAATCTGATTCGCTTTTAGTTATGTCGAGATCTGGATGCATTTATTTCTATTTATCTTAGGGAGTTTTTAAATGATTGTATACTTTGCTTTTAAATTTTTATCAAGATGCACCTTCAAAAATTGGAATCAGCACACAATCCTCAGCAAATCTATTTTCGAAAAGATGTGTTATGTGAAACCCTGTCTGGAAACACCTGTCCCTTGGTGACTATAACAGCAATGCCAGAGTCTAATTATTATGAACATATCTGTCAATTCAGTAAGTCTGTCTTCTTCACTCAAAATGCCAATTATTCTTACTTTCCTTTGCTTTCATATATGTTTTGTAAGGGCAACAGGACTAGAACAGGCATCAGAAGTCTGGGGTTCTAGTCTCGGTCCTATTACTGCCCAGCCCTTGGCCTCAGTTTCCTCATCTCAGAACCGAGGGAGCTGCATGAGATTATCTCTGAGGTCTCTTTTGATATGAATATTCTGTAGTTCTTACCATTGTTGTGTAATACAACAAAATGTTTTAAGAGTTCATATGATAATACCATTAATTAAAAAATTTACAACTAATTTTGTTTATAAATCAAACCACCAGAAACCCATCATGTGCTTTGATGCTAGCACCAAATAGCTGGTTGGTTTTTCCTGACATTTATATATTTAAAATTGCCTCAGATGTACAACTGTGATAGGAAAATGAGAAAGCGCCCTAATTTTGATAAGAAGGTGAGGTGTTTTCAGGAAAGAGAAATAGCTTGATATGCCTGAAAACACGAGCAGGTGAGCAGAGTGGTCACATTGTAGACCTGTGTATCGAAATGCATAGTGAAATTGTTTTTCTTTGTTCATCTTTGAACAGATATACTTTATCTGTGCTTAGCATAGCAACTGTAAAACAGGGGTAAAATGATATTTTCCTATTTTCCTCATGACTTCATGAAAAATAAATTTATATTTAAAACTTCCCCAATACTTGTTCTTTATAAAAGCAAGATTATATAAAAGAACTAATTTTATATGTTAGATTAACCATTGGAAAATAAAACTCAAATACTACTTATTGTGTTGCGTTCATATTATGAACTCCTTTAGGACATGGCTTATATATGGGTTTTGTGTATCTGTTTTCTCTGTAGGGCCTAGTGCAGTGCTCAGATACAGTAGGTGCACAGTGAGTTTTAGTATGAATTTATATCAGAACTGAAAATTGAGTAGAAATATTTCTATATTCCCAAAGTCAAACATCATACAGACTCTTAGTAGCTGTTCATTTTAATTTGAAATTTTATGTGTACTTTAGGAAATCGCCCTTACGTTTTCTTGTCTGCTCGGGTCCATCCTGGAGAAACTAACGCAAGTTGGGTAATGAAAGGAACATTGGAGTATCTCATGAGTAATAACCCTACTGCTCAGAGCTTACGAGAATCCTATATTTTTAAAATTGTCCCTATGCTAAATCCAGATGGTGTCATCAATGGAAAGTAAGTTAAGCAATCATTATAGAAATAGGTTATGTGCCTATCCTGTGTAAACTTGTCAAAATAATAGCATCCAGGTTAATGTGGAAAACAAATTGAGTGATGTTTCTAGAACGAAGAAATTTTTGGTGGGGAATTCATCTAAGATGAATTTTTAAATGAAAATACATTTTATGTATCAGTATGATATTTTGAGAATTTCTGTATTCCATGAGAGTATGATTTCATGTCTTGCTTGAATTGTTTTAGAAGAATCACAATGTCAGGATATGAGAATACATAAATAAGGTCTTTAACATACCTTCTTATATTCCTTTTTGTTTGTCAGTGGCATGATCTTGAGTTGATCTAAGATTTAGAATCTCCTGGGATCTCTTTCCATTGATATGGAATATTGGCTCTATCTGCTGACCTCATCCTGATAGGAGGTGGTGTAGTTTTGACAGAAGGAATTCTTTAGACTGGAAATAATGGATGATAACTTCTTTTTAGGTGGAGATGGCTTATAGTTAGTGCAGTTTAATTTCTGTGGGAATTAGAAAACTCTGTTTCTGAAAGATGGGAATTTGGTGTTGCTGTCATGAGCGTCTCCAAAGCTGAGGTTACCATATTTTATTTATTCACTAAATGTAGCATGAATATTTCTCACATTTTAGGAAGTTTTTGAATGAAAAAACCAGAATAATTTATTTTTAGGTAATATGTTATGGAATTAAAATGGCATTTTATGTCTGGTTTTAATTCAGAAACATATTGACCAGTTAGAATTCTGTTTACATTTCTGTTACCACCTTCTGATAGCTTGCTTAAATTTCTGCTCTGCTTTATTACTTACTACCTGAAATAAGCGAAAATGTATTTGAATTTTTACAAGAATGTGGACTTTTGGGGCACCTGGATGGCTCAGTCGATTGAGTGTCTGACTCTTGAGTTCAGCTCAGGTCATGATCCCAGGGTTGTGGGATCGAGCCCCATGTCACGTTCCACACTGAGCATGGAGCCTGCTTAGGATTCTCTCTCTCTCCCCCTGGCACTCTCCTTCTCTCTCTCTGTCTCTCTCAAATAAAAATAATAGTCAAAAAAGAATGTAGACTTTTCACATGTACCTTTCTTAGGAGGGCCCAGCCCAGATAGTACTTTTACATAATAACTAATACAATTGAAGTTCACGGTGTTGGAGTATAACAAATGATTATTATGAAATCAGAATGGAAAATAGGACCATTAGTAAATTTTAGAGAGTCTGGAATAAGACCCCAGAATTGAGAATTAATTTTTTTCTATAGCTTGAAAATGTTGACCTAAAAATGTGAAAGCTTGCCACAGTTAAATGCATGTAACACAAGATCTTGCACGAAGCAAATACTTCATAAGTGTTTATTTAGTGACTAGTATATTTACTGGGAATATTTACTGGAATAGAATCATAAAATTAAATCAAATATTGTAAGAGTTTATCAGTACTAATGTTTGTGTTTATATTGTGTAGTCACCGCTGTTCTTTAAGTGGAGAGGATCTGAATAGACAGTGGCAAAGTCCAAATCCAGATTTACATCCTACAATTTACCACGCTAAGGGGCTGCTACAATACCTGGCCGCTGTGAAGCATTTACCACTGGTAAGTATTTGTACTTTATCTAGTCACAGAAATGATTTTGTTAGTTAATGACTCAGTATATTCTGGTTATAAAAGCTAAGTGTTAATTTCAAAAGGAATTTTTACAAATATCTTCTTCTGTTATTAATTACGTGTGTAATTAATACACTGCATTTGTATTCTTATTTTGTCAGGTTTAATTTTTAGTGTTCCCCTGAGCCCTTTCCTTATCTTTTTTGTCTATGAACATTGGTAACTCCTGGTTTTAAGTTTTAGGTATTGAACTTCACTGTTTGAATAGCAGTAAGGTAACAGGATGTGTCTTCCAAGTTCTCAAACTGGTAGAAGCTTATTTCTGAGTTTGCTAGTGAACTCTGAAGCGAGTAAGTCTCGAGTATACACATGAGAGAAGGTGTGGGCACAGTGCTGAACACTACTGGACTGTGTATATATTCTGCTTCTGTTCTCAGCAGCTTTTGCATAGAATGTCCCGTTATATTATTGTTTGAATGAGGTAATCTTCCTCTGGGAAAGATAGGAAAACTTTGCAGAAGGTGGACATTGACATGCAGGCCTCTTCTTCATTTTTCATTTTAAAAATGCTGCTCTTAAAAATTAAATTGAAACCATACTACCCTTTTCTCAATTGTGTTTTTCATGAGTGCATTGTCTTTCTTTCAAATTACCTAAATTTTCAAATAACCCTTGGATCAGTGATGACTGCTGCTGTAGATTTGACCTATGACTGAATTTATTATTTTTTAAATTGTGAATAGTAGAGGGGGCGCCTGGGTGGCTCAGTCGGTTAAGCGTCCGACTTTGGCGCTGGTCAAGATCTCTCACTCCGGGAGTTCGAGTCCCTCATCGGGCGCTGCGCTGACAGCTCAGAGCCTGGAGCCTGCTTTGGATTCTGTCTCCCTCTCTCTGCCCCTCCCCTGCTCACACTCTATCTCTCAAAAATAAATACAAATAAATTGTGAATAGTAGGTATATTAGAGTGGAACTCATGGCTTGATGCAGGCCCTAGAAAGGATTTAGCCATTCTGGAATTAATCATAGATCCTTTCCAGAACTAGATACTACTACTTTTATTAGTTCTACTTATTAAATGGTGGCTCTGTTACAATGAAAGGGCAAAGACACACAGAGCTATTTATTGTCTTGTTATTAACTTGCTTTATTTGGAAATATATGAATTCAGAGGTTTTTAACTTTCAAAATGTATTTTCAAGGTTTATTGTGATTATCATGGCCACTCCCGAAAGAAGAATGTATTTATGTATGGCTGCAGCATCAAAGAGACAGTATGGCATACCAGTGATAATGCAGCTTCATGTGATGTCGTGGAAGATGTAGGATACAGGGTAATTATCACAGATAAGTCTGGACTTTGGGGATTTCAAACACGTATAACACTACAGAAACTAATGTAACATATCCCAGCCACTCAGACTCTGCAAGTGTTGCCATTTTGCCATTTTTTTTGCAGATTGTTTCATGTTAAATAGTCTAAAATTTTTGCTTTTCGTATTTAGATTTTAATCTATTGGGAATTTATTTTTGTATGAGAATTGGGGATCTAATTTTAGTGTCCCCATATATAACCAGTTGTCTCAGCACCATTTATTAAACAGTACATCCTTCCTGTGCCAATTTATAAAGCCATCTGTTACGTACCATGTTTCCACACCTCTGGGTATGTGTTGAGGTATGCCCAGGACTGAAGGAAGATCTTACTGCGTCACATCTTATGTGCTTTCCATTAAAGGCACAGTGGCTTTCCTACTGTATTTGCACCTAAACAAAACACCCCAGGTTTTTTTCCCAAAATAATTTTGATAGCATACCACTGCCCTGAGCAGAAATTCAAAGGCACATTTTCTTTTTTGGTGTCCTCTCTCTTCTTCCCCTTTCCCAAATAAATAAAATGGCTATGCTTACATTTACATTGGCCATCTAATTATTATTGTTTTGAAAATAAGTCTTTTACAAATATATCGAAAAAACATTTTTTTAATTGTGTGATAATTAAAAACTTGCATCAGATTTGTTGGTTTTTTTTTTTTTTTAATGCCTTCTGGGTTTTGAGGCTTAGAAATCTTATCCAAAGATTTAAAAAATAAAGTTCCATGTTTATTGTTTTTAATTTCCTTTTGAAATTTTACTTGCTAATTGTTAAGTTTAATTCTTAATCTGAACTACTAAAGAGTGACTTCAGCTTGTTTTTCTCAGTGGCTCTCCAGTGGTGCCAGCAGTTAGTGGGTGATCACTCTTCTCTCCACTAATAATAATTAAAAAAAAATGTTTATTGGGGCACCTGGGTGGCTCAGTCGGTTAAGCATATTCTTTGGCTCAGTCACGATCTCACAGTTGATGAGTTTGAGCCCTGCATCAGCTCTGCTGACAGCTCAGAGCCTGGAGCCTGCTTTGGATTCTGTGCCTTCCTCTCTCTCTGTTCCTCCCCTGCTCGAGCTGTGTGTGTGTGTGTGTGTGTGTGTGTGTGTGTGTGAGATTCACTCACTCTCTCTCTCTGTCTCTTTTTTGAGCATGGGAGGGCATAGAGAGAGAGGGAGAGAGAGAATCCCAAGCAAGCTCAGTGCAGAGTCCGACACAGCACTCGATCCCAGGAACCGTGAGATCATGACCTGAGCTGAAATCAAGAGTTGAGATGCTCAACTGAATGAGCCACCGAGGTGGCCCTCCACACTAATAATTCTAATTTTTACATCTGCCTTTGGTTCTAATTCTGAATTCTCTTTCTTTCTAGAGATGTATCTACTCCTACACGGTATCACAATTTAACTTCCCTTACATATATAATTAGGTTAATATCTGTTAGATTATTTCTCTTCTTTCAGAACTCCCCTGTCTGCCTTCATACTTACGCACACCAGGTGAACCTGAGAATAATTTGAAGTTGCAGAAAATGTTGTGGGCATTTTGATTGTGATTGTCTTGACTTTATTGATTAATTTAGAGGTGGTTGACATTTATAATGTTAAGTCTCTTAATTAGTAAGCCATTTTTCATGACTAAGGTTGTTTTGTTTTTTAAACATTTTTTTTTTCAAAATTTGAAACATTTTTTACCATAGTTTTTGTTCACCTGTTGGTTACTACTGTGAATGTGATCCTTTCTCCCATTTTGTTTTCCAACTGATTACTGTTTGTCCAGGAAAGCAGAAAATTCTGAATTTGTAAAGAATGGTTTTGATGCTTAGAATAGAGAGGACAAAGTTCAAGAAGATTCCCATGGCCCTGCTCTGGTCACTGTGCTTTCATGAAAATGTTTAAAAACTAAAAAAAAAAAAATGTTTTTAATTAAAAAAAAGCCCTCTTGAAATATTGTATTCTATCATTCTTATTTTTGCAGACCTTGCCTAAGATACTGAGCCATATTGCTCCAGCATTTTGCATGAGCAGCTGTAGCTTTGTAGTGGAAAAATCTAAAGAATCCACGGCACGTGTTGTGGTTTGGAGGGAGATAGGCGTACAAAGAAGCTATACCATGGAAAGTACTTTGTGTGGCTGTGATCAGGGAAAATACAAGGTAAAACATCTCAGGACTTGGAGTAGTAAAAAGTATTTAATGACTTTCTTTTCATATAGCATTCTCATGGTTTGTATTAAATGGCACATTTGTTACACTGAGGTGTTGCAGTCATGAACTTGAATCCTATGCAATTCTTTTTTACTTCTCTGTACTAAATAGCTTGCTTTGGGTTTTTATGAAATCTTGGTTGAGTCCATCTACATTCATAATTTTTAAGAAGGCATGTTGTGGTACACATTTTAAATACCAATTGGTAATTTATAACGAGCTGTGCAAGTAGTACATAATTAACACAAACTTTCTGTCATTTTAATTTGTTGGATGTTAGCGTGTTTTTATGCATTTAGAAAATAAACACATTACACTTACTTGTGAAGTTTTTTATATTTAGATTTTGTGTGTGTGTGTTACTTTTAAATGCATATCCCTTCCCTAAATTTTTTTCTTTACTAAGACTGGTGGTATAGACTTTTATTGGAAACAACTGGAGTTTTAAGTTTACTTTTGAAACTAAAGACTAATAAAATATTAGGTGACGTTGAATTTTTTAATTTGAAAGACTGAAAAAATAGGCAATCAGCTGGAGCTTAGATAATCAACAGCAACCTAATAAATATTACAAATACTTATTTTTCTTGCCACAGAAAGATTTTCATGTGT
The DNA here is from genome assembly GCF_027475565.1 of Acinonyx jubatus. Lineage (NCBI taxonomy): Eukaryota > Metazoa > Chordata > Mammalia > Carnivora > Felidae > Acinonyx > Acinonyx jubatus. The sequence continues at coordinate 66,949,543 of NC_069391.1, forward strand.
CATGCTACTTTTATTCTTTATTCTGTTAGGTTTGGTTTGGTAAGAGGGGAAGAGGAAACTGAATCTAATAGTGATCTTTATATACCTCACATACAGATGGTTGGTTATAACTTTATGTGTGGAAGGAGTTAAAAAATCTTTCAAATGGTTAGTATTAAAAATGTAAACATATTATAGGTAATGTCAAAAAAGCTTAACTGGAGAGCCTAAGTAATAACTGTTACAGTCTATATCCAACTGAGAAGAAATTGTGTAGATTTTTCAACTGACATTCAAATTTTGGGGGCCTTGTAGAGTAGAACTTAATGAAATTTCAGTACTTTCTGTTGAGTGACTTCCCTAAATTTTAGGTTGACCACAGTATATTATTCTTCCAAAATGTAGTATCTTTTGAATTCAAATACTGTAAAACAGTGACTTCTCATCTACCAAGGATGTGATGGTGGTAAAAGATAAAATGTACCAGAGCGCCACTCCAGAGCCCAACCCCCATCCCCTAATCATTGCCGTCATGGACAGCTTTGGCAAGAGTCTCATATTCTGTAAGTGTGTAGGATGGGAAAAAAGCTTAAGAATGAATCACTTTTGTACAAGACAATAGGTGTCTTCTAGGAAAAAAACCCTTAAGCTATATGATGTATGGAAACAGACTGTAGATAACTTCTTAAAGAGATGCTTACACAGTCAGAAGAGAAGGCAATTTAAAGCATCAATGTTTTTGATGCTCCCCTCTGTGGGTTGGAAGAGAAGTAGAGAAGCTGAGACTTGCATGGCTCTTGAAATCAACTGTAGCATATAGCAAAGGTGTTTCCTTATTATATTTGGATTCTACAGATAGACTTTCTTTGAATTTTTACAAATATTCTATTTTTAGGGATGCCTGGGTGGCTCAGTCAGTTAAGCGTCCGACTTTGGCTTAGGTCATGATCTCGGGGTACATGAGTTTGAGCCCGGCGTCGGGCTCTATGCTGACAGCCCAGAGCCCTGACTCTGCTTCGGATTCCATGTTCCCTGTCTCCTTGCACCTCCCCCATTCACACTCTCTCTCTCTCTCTCTCTCTCTCTCTCAAAAATGAATAAACATTAAAAAAATCACAAATATTCTATTTGTTTGATCATTTAAAAAGCCACATTTAAAAAAATAGTTAAAATATACTTTCAAACCTAAAATCTTAGACCACTTTTTTAAAAAGTTATTTTTTAGAAAGAAATCTATAGACTTAAAAAATGGATACCTAGCAAATGCTCATTTCTCTTTTATATAATTTAGTTACTAGAGCTACGTTAATTTAAAACTCTTATGGAGAGAAGTATCTCTTACTAATCAAGTTTTTTATTAATGTCTAAAATTCAATGCTGTGATGATAACATATACTTTTTATGAAAGCTTTTTTTTGTTATTGTTAATAAACTTAGGGTTTTTAGAGCAGTTTTAGATTCATAGCAGAATTGAGTAGAAAATACAGAATTCTCAAATGCCCCATATGTCCCCACACATCTAATGTTATACTTTTCAGACTTGTTAATGTTAGCTAATAAGTTATATGAGTTTAACGATATTTTAAGAAACCATTCTCTTCACCTCAGGAATGCTCTTATATTACTAGATTTTAGGCTGTAAATGGTCTTTATTTTTATTTTCTGTGAACTAATTCAGAAACAGCCATGCCTTTCAAAAGCTTTTTAATTAAGAAGGCAAATAAATGTTCTAATAAAGTCAGGTCACATTCCGTGGAATGTTTGGACATGGGTAAACTAAGCAATCAGTTAGTCAATCGTTATTATAAAGGAATGTGCTTTGGGGGGTTAGTAACAGTTTTTACGGTTTATTTTCTTCAGTTACCGTGTGCTTTTAGTCTGTTCATTGAAAAACTGTTTTAAAGTAACTTCTCTAAATGATGTGTACTCTCATTTGCACCTGCAACTTTTGTTGGTGTGAGAATTCTCTTATTTTAGAGATTCATTTTTATCTGAAAATTCAGTGATAAGCAGTGTCTTGGTTTATGGCCATTTTTATCATTTTATGTGGTAACATTTAACTTTTGATAAACTTTATATTGTTTATTGGGAAACTTCCAGTTAGAAAGGGTAGAGTTGGGGTAAAATTTTCTTCTGCCCTCACTAGACCAGATTTGAAATAGGCATTCTTAATTGACGTGGAACATAGGAACTTCTTTTACTGCTACCTCATTGGCCTAGATCTGTTTGATTCTTTTTGTTTGTTTGTTTGTTTGTTTTACATAGGTACCTTTCTTTTGTTGGTTTTTTACTTACCAGTTTCTTTTTATTTTTTTTTTAATTTTTAATGTTTATTTATTATTGAGAGACAGAGAGAGACAGACCGTGAGCAGGGGAGGGGCAGAGAGAGAGGGAGTCACAGAATCCAAAGCAGGTTCCAGGCTCCGAGCTGTTAGCACAGAGCTCGACACAGGGCTCAAACTTATGAATGGCGAGATCATGACCTGAGCCGAAGTCGGACACTTAACCGACTGAGCCACCCAGGCGCCCCTTTACTTACCAATTTCTTTTATCATACAGTAAAAAGTATAAGGTAATGTTTAGGTCTACAAATTAAGGCCTTGATTTTGACACTACAATATTTTAACATTGGCATCCAAAGTCGTGGATTACAAGAAATACTAGCAATATCTTGCAAAAATGTAATTTTACACATGAGCCCCAGAGTAACATAACCACAAAATGTTTATTTTTTTTCCCAGTGTGTTGGTGAAAATTGTTTGCATGTAGTAAATGAGAAATAGACATTTTAGAAATGGTTTTTTGAGACCATTTCCTTTGTGATCTAAAATAATCTTGTTAAGACATTGCGCTTGTTGAGTTGTAGGTACTTACAAAGTACCAAGCTTTTAATTTTATTAATATAATTATAAATTTCTTATATGCAATTATAATAAGACATAGCCAGAGGATAGCAAATGTCTTACTTATATGTATGAAATTGCTTTATTTCTAGGGTCTACAGATTGGTACTCGAGAATTGGAAGAGATGGGAGCAAAATTTTGTGTTGGTCTGCTGCGTTTGAAAAGACTGACATCTCCATTGGAATATAATCTGCCTTCCAGCCTGCTTGACTTTGAAAATGACTTGATTGACTCGAACTGCAAAGTAACGAGGTAAGACACACTTGTTTCATTCCATTATGTTGTAGCATAATGTTAGACTTCATTAAATTAATTAAGTAGAGGAAGGGGACAGAGATGTTGATAGCCAAAAGCATTTTTAGAACTAATATAATTAAGTTCACACATCTAAGTTATTTACATGTTTAATTGTTACAAATTGTAATAATATTCTTCATTCTTTTAACATTGATGTTTGGATGAGACTGTAATGAAATATCCTTATATTTTGAGTGCATTTTTAGTGATCTTACTGGTTTACCTTTAACCCAAAAATAAGCAATGTGGAAAACAGTGCTTAGGTAGTACCTAATTAATTAATTAATTTTATAATTTACATCCAAGTTAGTTAGTATATGGTGCAACAGTGATTTCAGTAGATTGCTTAATGTCCCTTACTCATTTAGCCAATCCCTCCTCCCACTACTCCTCCAGCAACCCTCAGTTTGTTCTCTGTATTTAAGAGTCTCTTATGTTTTGTCCCCCTCCCTGTTTTTATATTATTTTTGCTTCCCTTCCCTTATGTTCATCTATTTTGTATCTTAAATTCCTCATATGATGAAGTCATATGATATTTGTCTTTCTCAGACTAATTTTGCTTAATAATACCCTCTAGTTCCATCCACGTAGTTGCAAATGGCAAGATTTCATTCTTTTTGATTGCCGAGTAGTACTCTGTTGCATATATATACCACATTTTCTTTATCCATTCATCCATTGATGGACATTTGGGCTCTTTCCATACTTCGGCTATTGTTGATAATGCTGCTATAAACATGGGGGTGCATGTGGCCCTTCAAAACAGCACACCTGTATCCCGTGGATAAATGCCTAGCAGGGCAATTGCTGGGTCATAGGGTAGTTCTATTTTTAGTTTTATGAGGAACCTCCATATTGTTTTTCAGAGTGGCTGCACCAGCTTGCATTCCCACCAACAATGCAAAAGAAGAGATCCTCTTTCTCCTCATCCTCACCAACATCTGTTGTTGCCTGAGTTGTTAATGTTACCATTCTGACAGGTGTAAGATGGTATCTCATTGTGGTTTTGATTTGTATTTCCCTGATGATGAGTGATGAGCATTTTTTCACGTGTCGGTTGGCCATCTGGATATCTTCCTTAGAGAAGTGTCTATTCATGTCTTTCGCTCATTTCTTCACTGGATTATTTGTTTTTTGGGTGTTGAGTTTGATAAGTTCTTTATAGATTTTGGATACTAACCCTTTATCTGATATGTCATTTGCAAATATCTTCTCCCATTCTGTCGGTTGCCTTTTAGTTTTGCTGATTGTTTCCTTCGCTGTGCAGAGCTTTTTATTTTGATGAGGTCCCAGTAGTTCATTTTTGCTTTTGTTTCCCTTGCCTCCGGAGATGTGTTGAGTAAGAAATTGCTTTGGGCAAGATCAAAGAGGTTTTTGCCTGCTTTCTCCTCGAGGATTTTGATGGCTTCCTGTCTTACATTGAGGTCTTTCATCCACTTTGAGATTATTTTTGTGTATGGTGTAAGAAAGTGGTCCAGGTTCATTCTTCTGCATGTCACTGTCCAGTTTTCCCAGCACCACTTGCTGAAGAGACTGTCTTTATTCCATTGGATATTCTTTCCTGCTTTGTCCAAGATTAGTTGGCCATACGTTTGTGGGTCCATTTGTGGGTTCTCTATTCTGTTCCATTGATCTGAGTGTCTGTTCTTGTGCCAGTACCATACTGTCTTGATGATTACAGCTTTGTAGTATAGTTTGAAGTCTGGGATTGTGATGCCTCCTGCTTTGGTTTTCTTTTTCAAGATTGCTTTGGCTATTTGGGGTCTTTTCTGGTTCCATACAAATTTTAGGATTATTTGTTCTAGCTCTGTGAAGAATGCTGGTGTTACTTTGATAGGGATTGCATTGAATATGTAGATTGCTTTGGGTAGTATTGACATTTTAACAATATTTGTTCTTCCTATCCAGGAGCATGGAATCTTTTTCCATTTTTTGGTGTCTTCTTCAATTTCTTTCATAAGCTTTGTATAGTTTTCAGTGATAGATTTTTTACCTCTTTGGTTAGATTTATTCCTAGGTATTTTATGGGTTTTTTGTGCAACTGTAAATGGGATTGGTTCCTTGATTTCTCTTTCTGTCGCTTCATTATTGGTGTATAGGAATGCAACCGATTTCTGTGCATTGATTTTATATCCTGCAACTTTGCTGAATTCATGAATCAAGTCTATCAGTTCTTTGGTGGAATCTTTTGGGTTTTCCATATAGAGTGAAGAGTGAAAGTTTGACCTCCTCCTGGCCAATTTGGATGCCTTTTATTTCTTTGTGTTGTCTGATTGCAGAGGCTAAGACTTCCAATACTATGTTGAATAACAGTGGCGAGAGTGGACATCCCTGTCTTGTTCCTGACCTTAGGGGGAAAGCTCTCAGTTTTTCCCCATTGAGGATGATATTAGCATTGGGTCGTTCATATATGGCTTTTATGATCTCGCGGTATCTCTACTATCCCTACTTTCTTGAAGATTTTGTTCAAGAAAGGATGCTGTATTTTGTCAAATGCTTTCTCTGCATCTACTGAGAGGATCATATGGTTCTTGTCCTTTCTTTTATTGATGTGATGAATCACGTTAATTGTTTTGTGGATATTGAACCATCCACTGCCCTTTTCAAGTTCACTGATTCTTTTTTCTATTTGATCCAGTCTGCTGTTGAATCCTCTATTGAATTTTTCAGTTCAGTTATTGTATCCTTCAGTTTTGTAATTTATTTTCAGCACGTTTTTATATTTTCTGTCTCTGTTGAAATTCTCACTTTGTTCATTCATTCTTCTCTTGACTTTGGTGAAAATTTTTATGACTGTTATTTTGAATTCTGTATCAGTTAAATCACTTACTTACATTCTTTGAGATCTGTTTCTAGGTATTTATTTTGTTCTTTTGTTTGGAATATATTCCTCTGTTCATTTTCAGTGACTTGTCTGTTTTGGTTCCTGCACATTAGATGAACCTAGCCATCTCTCCCAGTCTTGACAGAATGCTCTTGTGTAATAGACGAACCTCCTTGATCAGCCTGGCTTGAGCTCCTAGTTGTCTGTCAGAGTTTTGTGATTGCCCAAGCCTCTTTTTTTGTTCTCAGTCGCTCCCAGTAGTTGAAGGTGCCAGGTCATGGTAGTATCCCAAAAAGGAGGATCATAGTCAGTACGTAGATGCAGGATGATTAGGAACTGGACCCTCTAGCAGCAGCTGAGAAAATATGCGGTTAAGCCCCTTCCAGAGAAAAACTGGGAGATGGGCATTTTTGCCTATTCCCTCTGTGCTAGCCTGAGGATAAAGCTGCAGGAGGTGCCTCTGTGCCTGGTCAGAGCTGTTTTCCTTGCTTGCTACCTTAGGATGGGACTAATGAATGCAAGCCCTGTTGGCTCCTAGGGGCAGGCCATCCTCAGGTCTGTCTCTTCGGCGGCAGCCACAAAAGCTGAGGGCCAGATGTGTGTACAAGCTCCTTTCAGGGCCGTATGGGGGACTTGCTTTGATTATTGGAGCCCCCTGAGGGGAGAAAGCAGGATATGTATCTGCTGGGTTCCCCAGTCTCTGAAGAGGATGAGAACCCACAGTGCCTGCCAAGTTAGAAGTCTGGTCCTTAGGCTGCAGCTTTTAAAATATACACTGAAACTTTTTCAGGGGAGGACTGGGAGATGGGCAGTTTTGCCTGCTCCCTCTGTGCTGAACACACCACACACACACACACACACACACACACACACACACACACACCTATATACATGCATACATACATGCATATATATACCTTTGCACACATATACATATGAATACACACACACACAGATACACGCTTGGGCACAAGTCCTGCTGACTCAGAGCTAGGTGTTTTTTTCTAACCAACCTTTAATTCACCCATGCTGTCTTTAGCTGGGTCTAATCTGATGTGAAATTTATCTTTTTAATTTCTAATTGTAGTTAATTAGGGGGATTAGAAAAAAAACTCTAAAAAACCTCTTTGCGGAGGGTTGGGGGGATGATTTACGAAAAATTGAGAAATGTTACCCTGGGGCATAAGTTCAGTAGCCAGTATCCTGGGGGGCCACTCGGACTTGCTTTTGAGCAGACATTCTCTTACTCTCCAGACCCCCATTTCTGTGTTTTGGCCCTAACAGAATAGTCTCTGTGACAAAACTCTTTGGAAAGTCATCTTTCCATCTCTCTGAACGAGGGAATAGCTTGAGGAAGGTGATCTGAAGGTCTAGTTGCTCTTTATAAAGACTTTAAATCAATTATTCTTTTCAGTTGCACCCTGAACACCAGTCTCTCCAGTTTCTCAGCTTTGCTGCAGCTTTTGTAATGCAAATCCGCGCATCCCTGTTGGCTTCCCCTGTCCTATGGACTTGAGCAAAGTGGAAGTTGGAACCCAGGCCTTTTCACTTCATCCATCTGCCTCCATCTGCCAACACTTCGTTGAGATCTCTTCTTTGCTTTTACTCCCTCTTTGGTTTTCTTTTTCCTGTGGACTGTCCTTTAGAAAAGAAGTTATTCTTTTACAGTCATCTTAGTTGCTCTTGAGATTCACTGTAGTTACTGGAACTTCTAGAACTTCCTTTTCAGTGAAGCCTGCGGTTGAAAATTAATCGTGTTTTTTATTCCCAGGGCATTCATTGGAAATTACACACGTAAAACATTTTAACTATCCCCGATTGTATTTGTTGTATAATAAAAATTTCATCTGATGTAACACTGAGTCTACATTATATCTTTCTTAGGGGGTGTGTTTCTTTTAGGTCTAAGCTGGGAATATTGGTTGAGCTCATTTAAAAGCTTACAGCTATTGGGGCACCTGGGTGGCTCAGTCGGTTAAGCATCCGACTTCAGCTCAGGTCATGATCTCATGGCTCGCGAGTTCGAGCCCCGCATTGGGCTCTGTGCTGACAGCTTGGAGCTCAGAGCCTGGAGCCGCCTTCGGATTCTGTGTGTGTCTCTGTCTGTCACTCCCCCACTTGTACTGTGTCTCTGTCTTCCTCTGTCAAAAATACATGGACAATAAAAATAAAATAAAAGCTTATAGCTATGTAGTATTTTTGTATTTAGCAAAAGTGTTTCTATTTTACCTGTCACCTAAACTATTAAACCAGTCCTTTCAGTGACTCTCATTTAAAGGATTTGAGAATTGATACAACATTTAACAGTGCTTCTCATCAGATTATGGTGATGGGGACTACATTTCAGGATATTAGGTATATAGAAGAAGTATTTGAAGTTTGAGTATATTTAAGACATTACAGGAAAGTGAAGCTGAAAAATACCAAATTCTGGACAATATTTTATAATAAAAACATATGCTCATGTTTAAATGAGGGCTAATTAGTCTCTTATAATCAGATAGTATTTGGATGTCTTTTTCTTTTTTTCTTTTCTTTTCCTTTATTTCTTTCTTGAGATGGAGTCACACAGCATAAAATCAACCATTTTAAAGTGAAAATTAATGAAGTGAATAATAATATGTTCATAATATCGTACAACTATCAGTTCTAGTTCTGGGAACTCTGTCTAGTTCCAAAATGCGTATATCACCCCCAAAGGAGACCTTCATACCCTTAAGCAGTCATTTCCAGCCCCTGACAATCACTCGTGTGCTTTCTGTCTCTGTGGATTCACCTGTTCTGGATATTTCAAATAAATGGAACCATGTAGTGTGTGACCTTTTATGTCTGACTTCTTCAGTTAGCTTGTTTTCAATCTCTATCTGTGGTGTAGCATGTATCAGTACTTAATTTGTATTTGTGTGTACAGCATGGACATTAGAAAATGGGGTGAGAAATTGTTCTTAATGCAACTAATAAAAATAAATAGGACTTAAGCTGGAGAAAACCTTTAAAATACGCTTAGCATTTGTTCTACTTTATGTTAATGCTTTTTTAAAAATCTAATTTGATGTGTTTTGATAAAGATAGAGTACCTGACTTCTAATAAAGTATAGGGAATGAGTACAGGTCTGTAAATGAGTTAACAGTATAACGTTTTGTGGTTAAAGGCTCTACCCCTGCCCCTAGCAATATCAGAGGGACTGGCGGGAAGTTATTGGTCAGGTGTAGTACAAAGATACTCATTGCTGCAGACTATTAACACATGAATGAAATACTAACCTATGTATTTTCTGTGCTTTCTTCGTGTGAAGCTAGTGTTTATTTGTAAATATGTAGGACCTTTTTCTTCTGAGAAAATTAATACTGTTATTATTTGTGACACTTCACAGAACAGGAAAGCAGACTACTCAGGAGGATTGCTAACAAGGGGGCTTTGTACTTGGGAGGGAGATTGGGCTCAGTTGTGCATACAGTGAGGAACACTAGTGACTTATAGCCAGGGAGTAGAGTAGGGGATTGGCAGTTGGAAAGTGACTAAGAGAAACCATCCCAGGTAAGGGAGATTCTGGCTAAACCTACTTGATGGAGTTTTTGCTGAAAGCAGGCCAGGCTGATGAGATACAGAGAGTGGGGATTTCGATAAACTGACTCAGCAAGGTTTTTGCTACGGCTAGGCTAAGCAGGCAGAGCCCCTGACTGAGGACAGATCCCAAGGTCAGGACCTAGTCTGAAAGAGGACTGAGAGCAGCTGGACTCAAGCTTGGTCACAGAGAGAATCTGTCAGTACAGATCATTTGTGGCCACATGTTAATGGCAGTATCTAATACCTAGTAATATAGTAAAGCTTACTCATATTGATGTGCTTTAAAAATTTTTTTTTTTAATTTTAGAGAGAGAGAGTAGGAGCGGGGGAGAGGGGCACAGAGAGAGAGAAGGAATGAATCTGAAGCAGGCTCCATGCTCAGCGTGGAGCCTGACACGGGGCTCAATCCCACAACCCTGGGATCATGACCTGAGCTGAAATCAAGAGTTGGATGTTCAACTGACTGAGCCACCCAGTCGCCCCTAATGTGTGTTTGCTCTGTTTTTTATGTACAGTTTATTATTTAATCAAGCTAATCCTTAAAAAAAATTCCTTTTCAATGGCTGTGATGCACGTGCTTGAGGCTGTTTGCATTTCTGACAGACATTTATTGCAACCATGTAGAAAATTCCTACAGCTATAATTGCATTAAAATATTTTCTAGGCAGGGGTGCCTGGGTGGCTCAGTCGATTAAGTGTCCGACTCTTGATTTTGGCTCAGGTCATGATCTCATGATCCATGGGTTCGAGCCCCGCATCGGGCTCTGTGCTGACAACTCAGAGCCTGGAGCCTGCTTCTGATTCTGTGTCTCCCCCTCTCTCTGCCCCTCTCTGGCTTGTGCTCTGTCTCTCTCACTCTCAAAAATAAATAAACATAAAAAAATTTTTTTAAAGAATATTTTCTAGGCAGATAAATCATGCCATATAATTGAAGGGTCATATCACAACTCCTAATCCACTTGAAATCATAGTTGCTTATAACTAAAAGTGAACCATTTGTGTTTTTGTGAAATGCTCTTGTACCCACAAGTACAGAGGAGCCTAAAATCATCTAGAAAAACAAAATGGAGACTTACACGAACACTTCAGGACCCCAGGGCAGATTTGATTATAATGAAAGCTTTCAGGCTTATTGTAGGAGAAGGAAATTATCCTTATCATTGAGATCCAGATAAGTATCAAGTTAGTTATTGTTAGTCTCTAAGACAGCTGTACAAGGAATTTGATGATTGTAGATATTTATTCATATTTATGTGCTATATTCTCAGTAACCTCTTGGAAGAATGGTTATTCCTCTCAATAAGTGCCTATTTGAGACTTCAAAGTAAGAATATGGCATATCAGAACAAGGAAGAATACATATTCCTTCAAAGAGGCTTCATTCTATCCTCTGGCAGGTGTAGAGTAGTCTGGCCAGGGACTGAGCAGACTTGAGGTAGGTTTGCAGAAATTGGGAAGCTTGTTCTCCCTGGGTTCACCTGTCCCCTCCCTGCCCTCCGAAGGTCACGATTGGTGGCCTAGGGCTTCTCTTTGCCTCAAGGAGGCACCTCAAGACAGCCCTCAATTCTATTGTTTGTGTTCTGTTTGTTTTGCTGCTTTCTGCTTTGCTTTTCAGCCTCTTGCACTATGTATTTAAAGAATTTGTCATATGCCTCCAGGGGAAAACTGTTGGGGTCATATCTCTGCAACTCCCTTCTTTCAGGAAACTTGGCAGCTCTGAACTCCAATTTTTGCCACCAATCCTTTGAAATTGCTGAAAGCTCTGATGACTTCTCTGCCTCTTAGCAGCTGCCCTTGCCTGGCCTTGGTTCCCTCTGGACTTTGCCCCACGCACCTTTTCTCTTGGTTGATTTTGCTTTGTATCCTTTCACTGTAATAAGTCATAGCTGTTAATACAACTGCGTGTTGAATCCTGTAAATCTTGCTAGCATGTCACCAAACCTGGGGTGGCCTTGGGACCCTCAATGCACATGCCCATTTTGAGTTTCCGGTTAAGTTCAATTATTATCTCTGAGATTTTCATGTTCTATTGAGAATGAACAGAGACAGATGATAATGTAACCCTTTTTCATATGTGTGTAAACCCAGACTCAGAGATGAACTGACCCAAGATCATCCATGTGGTAATTCTTCACAAAACCAGGAATCGTGCCCACGTCTAACCCAGAATTCCCCTGTACTTTCGTTGTATCTTGTATCTTCCAAGGAACTAAGCAGAATTGCTAAAAAGGAATGGCTTCAGCCTTTGAAGCTGTCCGAATTATTGGGAAGCTTAACTGTTTACCACTTTTCATTACGTATAAGAAATGTTTCTAGATCAATAGTAAAGTAAGTTGGAGGTTAGTGACTTCATTACTATTTTTTTGAAGGCAGCTTAGTTATATATTATTTTCCAATGAAGTATCAGTAAATTAACAACTTTCTTTACTTTTTTTTCCCCCCAAATAGATATCCTTTTATTAGAAATTCTAACTCTGTGTGTGGGTATGCACGTGTGCAGGAATGTGCAAATACTTATGTATACACTGTGGTCAGTTAAGACCGACAAAAATTGTTACTTGTATTTTCTATGGATAATTTTGTTTGCTTTGTGATATTTAGTAGATGCCGAATCTCTTATGAGCTAAGAATCAAATTATATAAATGGAACATTCTCTAATATTTAGGCAGATAGAGATTTTTCTTTCACCTGAGACCTGATATTTGAATACAAGAAAGACATAATCGGCAAGTCACAAATTGGTAATTTGGACAATGGAATATTTTTCTGTTTGTGTATCAGTTTCAGACTTTCTCCCCTAGGATATGTTCATTGTGCTGTCTAAAAACAGTAGGTTAGTCTCAAAACTGTTGAAGAGGACAAGGTTAAGGTAGGATTCTGAGTCACAAAAGTAAGGCAGTGGTTTTAGTCAGTGGCTTGGCGGCAGCCCATCGCCTGGGCTCTGTAGGAATTACCAAAATTGATTAACTTTTTTTTAACAGATTTTATTAATTTCATAATAACATTTTGTATTTGTCTAACCTAAGAATTTATAAATGCTTTCCCACTTTACTACAACAATTTGCGAGGTAGTGGGTCTGATATTGTGATCTCTGCTTGTACAGTAGAGAAAAACCGGTGTTGGAAACCAAGGACATGACTTGCTCAAGGTCATGCAGCTGGTTAGTAGAAGAGGAGAGGCACAGACCCAGAATTTCTGACTCCATAAACAGTGTTTTGCTTCTTTCATGCTTGTATAGGGAACAGAGCTGAAGATCTGCCTTCTGGTGTCTCAGATGTCAAGTCAGCTCTCATGCAAGTAGTTGGGCACACACTGAGGGGGATGGTGAATTTCTTAGGTTTAATTTTGTGTATGCTTAATAGTTTAACACAAGGATAGCCAGAACACTTTCTAAATCTGAATAAAGCAGAATTTTTTGTTATCTTTAGAAATCAGTTGGAATTTTAAACCTTTTCTGCATCTCAATGACACCCTACAGCAGAGAATTTCAACAGATTCATCCTGTGAGAAAGTCATATGGGTGAAGATTTTGGTATTTTTCCTGAAGCGGCATGAGGAAGATTTGGTTTGGGACTAAAAATGCTATTCTCTTTTAGAATCAAATGTTTCTTATTGATTAAAATCCAGAGTAGAAGGATGTTAGGGTAGGTGAACAGAGGCCAGTTATTGGAGAATGAAGCAGAAACAGGCAACGGGAGTCAACTTAAATGAAGAAAATTAGGGGAACAAGAAAGTCGTGGTGGGAAAAAAGTAATAGTGACAGGAAATAATTAAGTGCTGATTAGAGTTTCTTTTTGTGATTGAATTATTACTTGAATTCCTTTCTGTTGATGTCAAGGGATTATTTATTTTATAACTCTAGGGCAAATTACCTTCAAGTCTTTCTCTTCTTATCTGAAGGCAATTGTGAGATAATGTATAGGAAAGCCCTTCCTAAATCATGAATTGTTCAAAACATATGTTGGAATTATTAATAAAAGCAAAGCTGAATTGCTGTGATTGGTCTTGAGCCTTAAGTTTTTTTACTAAAGTATAATCAGTGAGATGGGGTAATATAAAAATCGATGGTCTCATTGGCTCCGTGGCTTCTTATAAAGAGTTCAGCAAACATTTGTTTAGGGCCTACAATGTATCAAGCACTTTTGGGAGCTGACAGGAGGCACTAAGATGAGTAAGTCACAGTTGCTGACCTTAAAGTGCTTAGGAGACAGACCCACAAGTCAGTGGTTTCACCTGCATACCAGAAGTGATCGGACAGAATGTGCAGGGTACAAAGGGAATACAGAGAAAGGGCACTTATCCCAAGGTGGGCTTTCATAAAGGAAGAACATCTAAAGATGAGCCTGAGCTGCAGTTTGAAAGAAATGTGAGTCCTTGGGAGAAAGAAGGTGGGAAGTATGTCCTAAACAGAGGAAGGAATGTCCGTGAAGGTTTGTCATGTAAATGTGAGGCAAGAAGTGGTTCAGAGATTGACTGGCAGGACTTGCTTGCTGAGAAGTGTGGTTTTACGACTCACCCAGTGGATGATTTGGGGACTAGGACAAGTGGCACAGGCTTGGTAGGGAGACTGGTGAGTTCCATTGTGAACATACACTTGAGGTACATGTGAGATAGCCATGCCTGGTATGCACAGTGCAAGTTCAGGGGTGAAGTCAGGGCTAGAAATTTGGATGTGGAAATGATCGGAATGCAAATTAAAATGTGTGAGTTTACTCAAAGAGGGCATGCTTATGAGAACAGTTGGCCAAGAGAGCATTTTTATACGGAGGATGAAGAGCACTTGATCAGCAGGGAGGAGGGACAGAGGGGAATGAAGCACGACAGAGGAGAGGAGTGTTGGCATTCCTACCATTTAAGTGCAACAGAGAGATCTAGAACAATGGGCTGGAGAGTGACAACTGGAATACCAGTCGGAAGGCTGCTCTCGGGAGTGACAGGTTGTCATCTCCTCCTGTTCCCTTCGTCTCGAGATTCCCCCAGTTCTTTAACCCCTAAGCCTACTCCTTGCTCATCAAGAGCACTGATAGCCCTTCACCACTGCTGGATGGACTCTATATTTCAGCCAGAGTGTAGACCTTAACGAAGCAGAGGCCAGGAACATGACTTTGTTAGGACCTGCAGAAACAGGCATCAAAGTTTGAGTTACAGGAATGGAATTAGAGTGTGAAACCCACCCGCTCCGGGGTATCGGGATGGGGGATGCCAGAACACGGATGAAATTTATGTCACAGTTAGCATATGAAGGAGCCAAGACCAGCAATTAACAGGCTCACATTATTTTCTGAACATTCCTTATTACGGGATTTATTTGAAATTTCCAGGAGCTTTGTTTTCCAGGTTATGCTTTTCAGCCTTAAAAAAGTGCTAATCAGCATCTGATTGCTCCAAGTCTCCTTGATGTCTAGGAGCTTTTTTTGGCTTGATCTTAGGCATTTTTGTTACTTCAAAATCATACTTCCTCTGTTTCCTCAGCTTGTAAGAGTAGACTTTTCCTTTAAACCCTTTCTCTTAGTTCAGATTGATTAATATTCTAGTGTTCAGCTACCCATGTAGAATTAGGTCCTTGCTCTGACCTTAGTGTAGTGGCTGGGCTTCCTGTAACCAGCTTCCTTTATGCCAGTCTGTTTTCCTTGGTGACGGTATGGGGGTTCAGGGGTGCATCGGAATTCTGTGTTCCATAGACTTCCTGAACGATGCTTGCCCACCCACCCACTGCATGGATTTTGTGCTCTTCCTAGACATTGGGAAACCCTGCAATGCTGCAGGTAACTACACTGCTCTGGTCACAGTGCCTCATCACCATGGAGCCAGCCTCTACAGTCCTGGTTGGTGTTCTCAGCCCCTGTACCAGCAGAGTACATGGCTTTTGAGCAAACCTGCCTCCTCCCTTGCATTTCCATGGTCGTTTCTTCTTGTTAGGACAGTCTCCAGGAGGAAAGTAAGCAGGTTTCTCTCCTCACTTCTTTCCTGCATCCTTTGCTTTAGCTGAAGCCTCCATCTTTTCTAAGTGTCTTCCATGGATGCTGTGATTCACCTGGGACACCCTGAGAATGTGAATCACCAAACTCAGGGAGGAATGAATTATTGTTTTTCAAAAGAAAGAAAGAGAATAATGGTCGTTTGAAGGGGCAAATATTTTTTTGCCTTTTAATCGAACACTTTTTCTAAAGACCTAACAGTTTCATGATAAATATTTTAGTTGCATAATTGAATGCGGTGAAATAGTTCTTGTGCGTGATAGGTTGTAAAGTCTCACATTGTCCTTCGGGCCACTCAGCTGGCTTATCAGGACTGCTGCATCATAGTGCAAGTTCTGAACTTTTTAAGAAGTTTGCTATATAAGATCAAGGTGGTTTTGCAATCTATTTTTAATGAGCAGGAGAAAAACAACTTTAGGAAAAAAGATAATCTTACCAGATGAGTTTTGCTTTCTCATTTCAGAAAATGAGAACCACATAATCCATTAACTTGTCTTTCCTGCCTGAACTTCTAGATATCTGAACCGAATTTAATATTCAGTGCAGGACTTCTTTCATGCGAGCTGCCTAATGACATTTGCTTCTCTGTTCATTTTAACAGATTATTGTTCCCTTTTTATTGTCTGATTTTATGGCTTTTAATTGCACCCATGGTGGGAAATCCTGTTTGGAAGCAGGTGGGATATAAACAGACATCTGTGTGAAATTAAGATAGTTTGGGTCACAAAATGGGGACATTGAAATGCTTCTATAGTGTTTCTTTGATAACACTGTGTGTGTGGCCATGTGCACACATGTGTGTAGAAAATCTCCCAGATGGGGAGAAATCCGAATACTGTGATTTTTTGAAGAGGAAAGAATATTTTACCCTAGTGGAAAGGTTGTCTTTATCCCAAACAACCTACCTAATGAAATATTCAGAAGCACTTAGTGCTTTTAAGCAAATGTCTTATTCTGTGTCTCAAGGGAAAGTAATTAATCTGGGTGTGAGCATTCACTTGTTTTTCATTTTTATTCTTGACCAATGGAAACTGGATGGGTGAGTGCATGGGCCGTTTTTATGGCAAATAATCATTGTATAGACTTAGAATAAGTGGTTTCAGTGTTTAAATACCACAGTTTCTTATAATGGATGAATTTTATGATAAATAAAATAAAGTTTATTGAAATGGTCTGTTCCTTTTCAGTGATTAAAATAGAACTTTTAACCCTGCAAATTGATGAAGTCTTTTAAAAAGGCAACCTCATGGGAGAGTTTCTTGTTTTTTGTAGCTATCTAACTATAGGGTGGAGAGTGACAGTCTTTTAATATAATTAATACTTAGCATTTCACCCTTTATGGTTTCAGCTATTACAAATCTTTTAACTTGTTCATTTGGATAACATCTTTAAAGCTAATGCAAACTCTTACATTATATTGAAATCAAAATTAACCCAATATGGTCAAATAGCCTTATGTTAGAACCTTAGGATCTAATGAAGTCTCATGTGCTCTATGTACTCTGGCCACAGCCCTACCACTTACGTCTTGGATGAAGATGAGCCTCGATTCCTTGAAGAAGTGGATTACAGTGCAGAAAGTAATGACGACTTAGATACTGAATTGGCAGAAAACGCAGGAGATTACGAACCTTCTGCTCAAGAAGAAGCACTTTCTGACTCCGAATTATCAAGAACATACCTACCTTAAGCCTTCTACCATCTCTTGTTAACTGAAAAAAGAAATGAAATATCTTGGGTTTTCTTACACAGGAAGTTTGAGAGAAAAGAGTTAAATAGCTAACTTGAGAAAGACAAAAAGTAACTTGGGCCTGTTTGGTTTCAAGACAATAAATATGTTATTAATTCATGATAACATTGGCACTTGTTTTATTTCAGATATTCGGTGCAATTGATACCGCACTGAATGATCAAATACTGGATTTACCTGTTTTTAAAAACCTGAGTATCACTGCATGAATTTTTATCTTTAATGGTTATATCCTGCATCAAAGGGGTAAATTTTAAAGTGTGTGAGAATATAAAATCTGAATTCTAGAGTGGTTGAAAATCCCGAGTTGTTGAAAACTAATATATATGTACATGGATTTCTCTAGCTGTGACTGTGTAGTGTGGTTAGACATCGAAGATAAGACTGTTCTTCAGAATCATGTTAACTGTGGAGTTGCGACTGAAATCACCCAGAGTTTGCCTTGAAACCATTACAGTCTCCATTTACCAAATTAAACAAATAAAAGCTGTATTAAATATTGGATTCATTTCGTCATCCTTTTTAACCAGCCCAGATTATTTGGTTTGTGGAATCTTTGTGAGGCTATTATAAAAATCCAACATCTGAACACACTGATAAAAACTTGTGAAAAGAAAAAACGGCCGAATTTACTGGTGTTAAGTTTTTACGGTATACGTGAAACTGTACCTATTGTAGAAGATACATTTGAACAGCTCTCTTCTCTAAAACTGTGTCTCGTGGGTGTACCTGAAATTTATCACTATAGTCAGTTAAGCTTTAAAGATGCAGTGAGAGTGTGATCCAGTGTTAAGTGTGTGTCTCTGTATTAAGCATATTTAGCGTTCCCTGAGTTGTGTGATGCTGTTAGATTTACTGAAGGGAGTTCACCTAGGGCGTGCCGACCCTGGTGGCCGAGTCTAGGTGACCGCGATGATGGTAGACCATTTCTTGTAGTGACATCTTTGCGGGTTTAAGCTGCCCTGCTGCAGGAATGATTTTGTCTTCAAATAAAATAAAACTAGTTCAGCAACTCTGGATAAGTGTCCTAAGAACTAAGTTTCTGTTATAGTAACACAAACCCAAAGGAGATACCTCATTCATGGATTCTTGCCAGGACTCACATGCTTCGCTTTTGGTACATTGTCTTTGCTTATTCCTGGTTACAATTCTTTTAAGTCTTTTTTAAAAACCTGTAATAATGGAAAAGAAAAGATAAAAGTGTATTTCATGTTTTTGCCTTTTCCAAATCAGTGATTTTCACTGTCTTTATTTGAGGCATTTTATCCATGGTATAGCTTATTTCTGGTGTCCTAGGAGCCATGTTTAAACACCTAGCACCGGGCAATTGAGCTCTTTTTCTCTTAGGAACCTAATTCTTATGAATCTCAGAAAATACAGACTGGATTGTGAGGATTGCCAATCCTCTTACTGTGTGGTGAGCTAATGTGGGAAAGATGAGGATACTTTGTAAGGTCAAACCTTATTTATTTAATAATCCAATAATTAGTAAAGTAATTTATTTTTTATTTATATACTTCATATATAAAATAGATATTTAATTATAATTTTTTTCAGAGAGTGGATTGGAGCCACTGTGTCTGTATGTAAATTTTTCTTGCTTCTTATAAAACTAAAAATTGAAACCCAAGGTATCCATGTATGAGAAGCAATTACAGTTACTGTAATGTGAAGAATAACTCAAAGCTTGAATTTATTATGTTGGCAGTTTAAAAATCCCTTACTGTAATATTTCATATCGATGAAGTACATCTTTTAGTATATGCTATAAAACTGAATATGCCTTTTATTAAATAATTATTCACAAGGTGGAAGAGAAAGCCTTTATAGTTAGGAAATGATACTTTCCTTAATAAACAGCTTTGGAAAAATAAGAATTTAAAATCCTAACTTTCCTAAATAGGGATAAAGCTAAATGTAATTGGCTCTTAGTAGCTAAAACTGCCCTAAATGTTATCCCTGTTGTCTATTTCTTTTCAGGATTTTCAAAGAACAAGTGAGATGCCTTCAGTGCCATACTTCTGAAAAGTAATGTGTGGCTGACAACCTGAGTCTAATGACAGAGTTTAGATTTATTTAATTTGCCTTGTTTTTGGAACTGTGAATATTCTTAAATGTAGATGGTCTAATCCAGTGGTTCCCGTCCTGTGTTGTGTGCATCAGAATCACCTGGGGAACTTGCTTCTTAAAACAGAGATTCTGTAGACCTGCGTGGGCCCCAAATGTACATTTCTTCAAAATTCTCAGGTGGTAATGCTGTAGGCATCGCTCCGGCAGAACCACTGTCTCCCCTGATGCGCTCTTCCAGCCTCCAGTTTCCTAAGAGGAAGTTAGCACCAGGGATGGTTCCGATCAAACTAATTTGTAGAATCAAGAAAATAGACACAGGGAGATCAAGCGAGGTCCCAGGGGCACGCAATCCAGATCAAACTAATTTGTAGAATCAAGAAAATAGACACACAGAGATCAAGCGAGGTCACAGGGGCTCCAGCCCAGGCCTGCAGACAACTAGTCTCGTGTTGTCTCCTTGCCGCAAAAGGAGATGCTGTTGTTGGCCTTTCCCCAGAAAGGGAGAACCGTGAAAGGCTTGAGGGTCTGTCTTGAGTTTGTGAAATGTATTCAGGCAGGGCAGCATGCAAAAACCTATGGTTCAGATCAGCTTCTCCTTTGCTGCAGTCATAGTATTGTTTGAAGACAGGATTTTGTCCTGCCTTAGTATCTTTCTTACTCCGTTCCTGCCAGGTCTCCCAGTTTTGTGTGGTATTTAGAAACATGGACATTTGTCTGAATCCTAATTACAAATAAGTAACCTGGAGTCTCACTTCAGATAGCGCACTAACAGCAATGAATACTATCTTTCTACATTTCCAATGTCCAAGTTAACATGACCATATTATTATAAGCACTGAAATGGATAATATAATAAATGTACTAATGGAATTGTCTTTGTGCATGATCCAGAAATAAATGACAGTAACAAAACCATGAATGTATCTTTATAAATCCTTTTGTTTTCTTGTATGTACTTTAATGGTTATAAAAGAATGGAAAAATCAGTGTATTCAATGAACCAGCTGCATGTAAACGCTAGGTCCTTCCATTAGGAAAAACCTGTTGAAGCAGTATTTCAATTGAAAGATCATTCTACTGTATCCATTAGAATTTTCTTATTAAGTGAATATTTCTCAGGTTAAAGCATATTTAAAATCCTGTATAGAAAAAAGGAAACTTAGAAGGTAGTCTCATTTTCTTTATGAGAAGTCACATTTTGAAGGTTTGGTTCCCAGAATGCCAATTTCAGTTGTTTTTCACTGTTAATGATATTTTAAAAGCCTTAATATTGACCTACATGGTGCTGACCATTCAGGGCCTTCTCTTTCTATACCCCGAGCAGTAACTTAGGCCTGTTTCTGCTCCCTCTACCTCCTAAGCCTTCTTTATACTTCAAGCTCTTTTGACCTCTGGGCACCTTCTCTCAAATCTTAGGCTTCTGAGCTTGGTTGGTTATTGGGGTCACTGAGTAATTAAACTTTTCAGTTTGAGGTCACTAAACAGGCAGGACCTAAATCAAATGAGTGGGCCTCCTAGGGTGGCATTTGAGGCATTGGACCACCAGCCAGGGTGAAGTTTTGGAGCCTGGGATGTGGCTGACGCTGTCGAGGGTGGAGGCGATCTCTGCGTCTGTGCAGTTGCACGCATGCACGCTCACAAGCCAGGGCAAAGTGCAAGGGGGCCTGTGATGCCTTTCTGTCTGCAAATCCGGGCAGCTCCCGCTATTAGCTCCCGATATTCAGAAAGGCTTCCCTTCACAGCAACTAATGTGGGACTGTCCCTTTTAAAGATGTCCTGCGGGGGGCGCCTGGATGGCTCAGTCGGTTGAGCGTCCGACTTCGGCTCAGGTCACGATCTCGTGGTCCGTGAGTTTGAGCCCTGCATCGGGCTCTGGGCTGATGGCTCGGAGCCTGGAGCCTGCTTCCGATTCTGTGTCTCCCTCTCTCTCTGCCCCTCCCCCGTTCATGCTCTGTCTCTCTCTGTCTCAACAATAAATAAACGTAAAAAAAAAATTAAAAAAAAAAAAAAAAAGATGTCCTGCGGGAGTGCCAAGCGAGTATGAAGTGAAGCAATAGCAAAACTCTGCTCACGGGAGTGACGATGCTGATTTTCCAGACGTTGTTAATGTGCCCATAAGCCACATAAAGAGCAGCGATGAATGGGAAAGGGGAAGAAATTAGGAAAGACAAGGATGCTTGGTACGGAAAATTGAAATAGAAAAGGTGAGACTTCAGTAACTACAAGTCAAGTCTGCACCTTTGAGAGTAAGTGGGCTTCTCCGCAGCTTGTTCTCTGCCTGACAGTTAATTAAATAGGGAATTTTAAGACTGGAAACTCCCCTTCATGTTCAGTGCTAAGTAGTTACTAAAGTCAAATTACAAACTCTGTTGGCAATGTCACGACTTTTTTTATTATTTATGCTTTTTCCTGTATCATCTCTGTGATGGCTTTTTCTCCTGTCTTCCTCATCTTAATCTTAGAAATGTTTGACATTTCATCTGCTTTTCTTTTCGCGTGTGGGCACTTGATGCCATGAATGATTATATCATTTCATATAAAAAGATAACTCAAAATCCGAAGATATCCCTTCGAAAGGATTATAAGGTGTACTTCATGTCGAGAGCGGAGTATCCACTGCACACACGCCTTTGTCAGCTTTTATTTCCCCCTTTTGAAGGGCTACACCAGATGAAAAAATACCAAAAACGATACCCCTGTTCTCACACATGTGAAGATCCAGATCGCTTACAGGATGGGGTGAACAGTGCAAGTGTGCTTCCTGGCGAGCCATTCTCTCCTTTGCCCTAACCAGTGTTCAAGATCTGTGTGTTCTGAGGTCACCGTGTTGCCCTGAAACCCCAGGAGTGGGGGGGTACGTGACCTGAGCTGAGCTCATCTGGCACATGCCACCTGCTGATCACGAGGATGGTCAGGCAGACTGGCGATCCAAGCCGACCCTAGCCTAGCGAATGTCGGGACTGGATGGTAATGCCAGAACAAAGGCCCTTCCTTAAGAAGGGAGGATATAGCCGCTGCTGGCCTCCATGCAACCCCGAGAGGAGAACACTCCCAAGACAGCCTGTGTTGAATGAGCAGAGCCAAGACATGGAGAGAAACTGGGTCCTTTTGTCATTTGAGCCTGTGTCGAGCTTTATGTGAAACCTTGAATTGGACAGTTCTGTGGTTCAAGCTATTTAAGTTGAGTTTTACTTGTGAGGGTATGTCTTACACAAATATGCCCCAAACTTACCTGAAAAACCAACCTTTCGTGTCCATCCTCGAAGGGATGGCTGGACCCAAAGCACACATCCTGAGAGATAGGTAAATTCTTGTTACTCAAAGGGACACTCTGGACAGGCAAAATCAGATGTCCTCTCAAGCATGTCAAAGTGATTTTGTGTCTAGCAGAAAGGCTTATTGGGCCAGAAATGAGCCATATTTTTGTCATCCTGCTCTAAAACCCAGGGATTATTTCCTCCAATTATGAGACTTGTCATTGGTTTGTTCAGACGTAATGTTATCCCAAGAGCTGACTTTTCAGCATCTTGAAAGTTCTCTGTTGTAGTAATGGAGAACATGAATACTGTGAAATATTAATACTGAAAGGGAGTACCTCTGTAATGGTGCATCATCATGACAAGATGCACCCAGAGAGCAGGCTGAGAGGGATCAGAGATCCCTTTGTTGGGTGACATCAGTTAGACGAATGAGCAAATACAACGGGATGAAGTTTTCGTATTATGCAGTTACCAGTCTCAAAGCTATTTCTATCCACCCCTGCCTTCTATCCACACAGGATTCCCAGGTAAAGAGCATGTGAATAGCCCTTTAAAGTTCAGGAAGTGCTTCCGTACAAGTTACCTCATTTGAGCATCACAAAAACACTATTAATAAGCAGATATCCTTGGTATTTTCACTTAACATGTGAGGCTCAGGCCATAGGACTCACCCAGACTTGCTGGTGGGCAGCAAAGTGGGGACTCAGGGCCGAGCACTGGCCCCTCTGCTGGTAGCCCTGTGCTTCCCCCACAGGCGGCCAACCCATGGCCTGTGCCAACTCTGCCGGCGAGTTTGATACGCAGTTTGACAATTTTAAAAGCGTACGAGGCTGTTTCATCACCACACACCCTGGTCTCCCTCCGGAGGGTGGCGAGAGCCAACCCTGCCAGTATCTGGCCTGTGTTGAACACTCTCCTGGCTGCTTTATGAAAATGATGTCGATGGAAACATTTTCTCTCATATTTTACAAATCACTGTCTTTATGGACGGTTAGGTAGAAGGTGGCACATCTGGTGTTTGTGTCTCACCATTTTATGTTTTCGTTTTTTTTTGAAGAAAAGAGACCCTTGAGTCTTTTTTATTTCACGTTTAACAAAATAGGTAGTGCGTTAGTACAGTCTTTTTCTGTCCTTTCTGGTTTCTCTTAAGGCTTGGAAAGGCTGCTTTTTATAGCCAGGATGGTAAGGGAAATGTAATGCACATTTTGTCTAATAGACTTAAAATAAGTTTTGCTTCACTTTTCGTCAACCGAATTTACATTTTTATTGGGAAGAGAGTTTATTCTGTAGCTTCATTATCACTTTAATCGGCTGGGCCAAGAAATAAGTTTCAGAAACAAACCCACAATGATCTGTTTTCTAGATTCCATTTTATTTAGAGGAATATAATCTTCTTATAGCACAAAACAAGAATAAGATGACCTAATAAGCACCCTGACTTTGGATTTGTACTAGTTTACGATCAGCTTGTTGGCCAAAACTTTTATAGACTTTTTTTAAGTGTATTTTTAGAGAGAGAGAGCAGGGGAGGGACAGAGAGCGCAAGACAGAATCCCAAGCAGGCTCCATGCTGTCAGCACAGAGCCCTACATGGGTCTGAACCCACGACCCGTGAGATCATGACCTGAGCCAAAACCAAGAGTCAGCCTCTTAACCGACTGAGCCACCCAGTTCCCCCTATGGAGGCTTTTTTATTTGTTGTTGACTAACTAAGCTTGCTTAATTAAATAGCCGCCATCCCATGCCAGAGCTACCTGTCTCAGGATTGACAAGGACAGAATTAACACCCAGGGGTCTGAATCCACCTTAGAGTGTTTAGAATGATTGTTTTCATCTTTCACCTCTTGCGTACCAGCACCCCCCACAGGTTCTCCGGCGGTCCCCAGCGTTTTGTGGTGCTAGCTGGAGGGCCCCGGGATCTCATTAGCACGCATTCTTTCACATCGTCGGACTCTGTTCAAAGGGACACAGGATGTCCTGTCATAGCTCAACTTTTCTCATTTAGAATTAGTTTACAGTGGGTGGAGCATTTAATGTCCATTCAACGAATCCACCAAATATTACTATCACAGCTTGTGAAGTTACAGAGACCCACATTTGTAGGGTGTTAGGCACAAAGCCCGACACAAAATAACAGCTCAATAAATAGCATATAATTATCTCCATGGGTGGTGGCCCACTTGACTCCATTTCATTTATTCTACTTAGTATTTCAGACCTTTTCCATCTTGGCCCTCATTAGGACATGCAGTACCACACTTGTTTAGATGAAGAAATTCATCCGAGAGAGGTTAAGTGACTTGCCTGAGGCCACCCAGCTCTCTGCTTCTGAACCCCCAAATCCTCTCTGATGTGTGTGCTCTGCTGGCTCATGCTTTTAGGCTGAGCAGAAACCGACTCTAATTTCAGACTTGTTTCATATTCTGTTGACAATTACATCGCCCATCTTGCCATTTATAGCTTTGACTTTATAGCTTTGGGAAGCACCTTAAAATATAATTGCAAATGCTCTCCCCGTCCAAATGTGTATGCTCCATGCCTAATAATGAGGATCTTAAGTGGTGGCATAGGAGAGCAGCAAGATGATAGCTCATGGGAAATGAGAAATCTGGGCAAATGGGATCTGGTAATGGACTTGTCAGTGACACCATTTTTCTGATCACTGGTCCGCGGTTACGTTGGCACACTTTGTATTTCGAAAGGCACAAAATGTCAGGCCGTTGCCCAAATCCTGGTTAAGATTTTGATTATTTTGCAGAATTGCAGCAAAGTAACTCAGGAGTGACTTTTTAAAAACTTTATGTTTGATGTTTCTGTCCTTTGTTTGCAAGTGGTACTTGCTATTGGTTGTAGATCTGGCAAAAAACAAACAAACAAAAAACCCCAAGTTTTTCTCTCCTATTGCCTCAGTGGTTTCATTGCTCTATTCTTGCAGTAGAAGTCCCAACCGCCACTAGATTTGAGACACATGTGACATTGGCCTATGTGCTTGGCTGCTCTTAACTGAGAGCATTCATTCGCTCATTCATTCGTCAGACTTTTCGCAAGTACTGACGTGCATGGCAGCAGAGGGGGCGAAAGGAACACAAAAGTGAGGAAGATATGGCCCTTACCCTCAGGAAACTCGAGTCTCGTAGAGGAGAAAGACCTAGTTTCAATAAACAGCAATGATGCGAGGCAGAACGTGATGTCAGGGCAAGGAACAAAATGCCGAGGGGACACCAGGGACTGACTCATCTCCACGTGGGCCTCTGGGTAAGGTGTCACAATGTGAATCCCGGCTAGATCTCCAGGAGTACCGGGGAATTGGAGAAGTGGAGATGGGAATTGGCAGCCAGGGCAAGAGAGAAGCTGAGCAGGGTAGACATTCCAAGACAGAGGGCACGAGATGAGAGAGGGTGGAGGTTGGTTGACCATGAGGAAAGGTGCGGGGGGTGGTGGGTCTGGTCACAGAGGGCCTAGGAAGTTCTGCTGTAGAATCCGTACCTGTAGGTCAGTGAGGGGCTGTAGCTGGGTCTAACAACCAATCCAGTTGGGTTTCTTAGGTTTCCGTCTCAGCTCCCGTCTTTGGGGATGAGTTTGTCTCTGACCCCCAGTTCTCTCTGGCCACTAGCTGCTCCTCGGGAACAGGCCCTTCAAGAACCCTCCGAGATGAGCCCCAGCCTTCCCCTGAGCCGGGCCCGCTCTGCCTGCTCCAGGAGCCCAGAGGGAATGTGGACAGTGCTAATCACAACAGAGTTACTCCTCCTTCTCGAATTTTATCAGTTCGTGCAAACTAGGGAACTTCGGGCTTCATAAGGGTTCCAGGCTAGATCAGTGTTGGCACAGAATGAAGTTCCCTAACTAGGCATGCTTACAGGAAGTGACCAATAGCTCTCCTTCTCCCCAGAACTGCAAACATTCCTGACGAATGAACCTGCTGAGTGAATCCCCGAAGAGAGTCAGCTCGGGGCAGTGGACAGAACTGAATCGGGAAGAGCCAGCTTGTCTATGCATCGGACCTCATCAACCCTTCAGTCAATAGTGCATTTGCTAGAAATTCATCTGCTTCGTCTATAACATCAAAGTATTGAGTAGAGAGATCCTCAGGTCCCTCGGCTCTGTGATCCCTCAATGATTTGGCCCAACTATATCTGTTAAAACATGCATTAGATAGGTTTCTCTGGGTTTTGTCACATGTAGAATGGAAAGTACTCGAAGCAATCGCGTTAACTTTGACAACTTCGATCAATTCATGGTACATATAGACGCTCCCTACCAGTGGTTCCAACAGGGTGGAGGAGAAACCACCCCGCCCCCTGCCCCTGTCCCCCAGAATGGCTGGGATCATTTGGCAGACATTCCCACCCTCCACCTCCCATGGCTTCCCTGCCTCACTGAAGTTGGCCTTGCCAAGGGATTTGCTTTGGACTCTGACATAGGACTGGAGGTGAGCCAAGGACTTAAATGTGCTTGTGCAATTTGGCTTGTCTTTTACCTTTTGGTGATCCACCAGGAGAAGAGAGTGCCCCGGGTAACTGCTGTCTCTGCGGCCTAGTCCCCAAACAGATGCGCCTGGAGTCCAGCACAGCTCACGGGCGGCCTGAAGCAGAGACACGCGGCTGAGCCCTGGCTGCATTGGCTGGGCCAGAGTAGACCTGCGGGCCCGTGAACCTGAGAGTTAGTGCTTGATGTTACGGCCCCCGAGTTTCGGGGTGATGTGTCACACCGCATCCTGGAGGGAACGGCTGCCTAGTACCCACCCGGCAGAGGACTGCAGGGTCCTTGTTATGTCGGGCTGAGGGCTAACTGCAGAAACGAATCAAGTGTCGTAAGCAGTACTTGGACTTGTTATCGTTACTGTTCATCTCACGTTGAACTTGACTCTCTATCTCTCAGATGCAGAATGTAGAAGCCCCCTTAGTGGGACGGGGAAGGGAAATGTTGGATTAACATTTATGGGTTGATTAGGCAGGATGGATGAAGCCACACACTCTGTGTCGATGGAGAGAAGACAGAAAACGGGGGGTGGGGGAGGGAGGGGGGACAGAGAGGCAGGGAGGACACAAAGGTAAGGTGCAGGGGGCGTGTGTCCATCCCTTACATCTGTCTTCTCGTTTGGGGCTGGGCTCCGTTGCTTGCTCACCTTTGGGAAATCTCAGAGGCCGGCCGCCTCCTCTCTGTGCCATCAGGGGGACAGGTGGGGGACTCAGTCCCTGTCCCCACCCGTTGGTTAGCACCTGCTGCGCCCGCTACTGGCTCACTGGGCACCAGGGAGAGCTTGTGTATTGCTGAGGTTTCACGGCTTCTTTACCGAAGCTTCCGGAAAGTGTGCCAATGCCCTGCAGATGCAGAGAAGGAAGGTGAAGAAAAGAGCGCAGAGCCACTGGTCCACCTCCCCCACTTCCGGGCGCGACGCAAGGAGCAGTTCTCCGGGGTGGGCCTTCTGAGGGTGACCCGCAGCGAGGGGTGCCTGCCCTTCCTGGACCCTCACGGGCCTCGCGCGCGTTCCGACCTGCCCAGTGTCTGGCTCCCCTGTCCTGGAGCGATGCCGCCCCACACCCAGAGTGAGGCAGCCGGGCTCCCCGAGATTCTCTGGAACCTTCAGAATTCCCTGCTTCGGCTTGCAGATGTTGCCCGAGTCTGGAGTGGAGCGGGAGAAGCTCTGGGTCTGGGCTGGGGGTGGGCTGGGGACAGCGGGGCCTCCGCTCTGGGAGGGGCTCTCACCCCCGAGAGGCCCAAAGACAGACACGGGCCGCCTCTCACCAGAGACCACCAGCCAGACCCCCGTGAGGCAGGTGCTTTCCCCCCATTAGAGCGACTCGGGCCGGGGTTCCTGAGAAAAATCGGTCTTTAGCAAGAATTTCCTTATTGACCAAGTAATTTAAAAAGTGTCATTTTTACATATTTTTCCCCATATGAAGGTTCCTAGCTTGTCACCTGTTAGGAGGTGTGTGTACGTGGTGTGCAGTGTACGGGGGGATAGACGTGTGCATGTGTGATGTGTGTGTGGTGTGTGTGGTGTGTATGTGTGTGGTGTATGTGTGTGCGTTGTATTGTGTGTGAGTGTGGTGTATGTGTGTGCGGTGTGTGTGCTGTGTGTGGGGGGTGTGGGGGTGTGTATGCTGTATGTGGTGTGTGTGTGGTGTGTGTGCCGTGTGTGTGTGGTGTGTGTATGTGTGGTGTGTGTATGTGGGGTGTGTGTGTGTGTGGTGTGTGTGGTGTGTGTGTGTGTGGTATGTGGTGTGTGTGTATGTGTGGTGTGTGTGTGTGTGTCGTGTGTGTGCCGTGTGTGTGTGTGGTGTGTGTGCCGTGTGTGTGTGTGTGTGTGGTATGTGGTGTGTGTGTGTATGTGTGTGGTGTGTGTGTGTGGTGTGTGTGTCGTGTGTGTGTGGTATGTGGTGTGTGTGTATGTGTGTGGTGTCTGTGTGTGTCGTGTGTGTGTGTGTGGTATGTGGTGTGTGTGTGTGTGTATGTGTGTGGTGTGTGTGCCGTGTGTGTGTGTGGTGTGTGTGCCGTGTGTGTGTGTGTGTGGTATGTGGTGTGTGTGTGTGTGTATGCGGTGTGTGTGTGTGGTGTGTGCCGTGTGTGTGTGTGTGTGTGTGTGGTGTGTGTATGTGTGTGTGCTGTGTGTGTGTGGTGTGGTGTGTGTGTGTGTGTGTGGTGTGTGGTGTGGTGTGTGTGGTGTGTGCCGCGTGTGTATGTGTGTGTATGTGTGTGTGTGGTGGGTGTGTGTGTGTGTGTGTGTTGGGTGTGGTGTGTGTGTGTGTGTGTGTGTGTTGGGTGTGGTGTGTGTGTGTGTGTGTGTTGTGTGTGGTGTGTGCTGGAGAATGGTGAGGAGGCAGCTAAGCGGGTGGGGTCCAACGGGCTCACCCGTCTCTCGGGCGCAGGCGGAGAAGCTCCACCTGTTCACACGTCGAGACTCTGCAGGATTTAGCTTGTTTTCTCCGCACCAAGTGTGCGTCCCGCTGACGCTGACGATGTGGGGGAGGTGCAGCCGGGGGAGCACGGCGCTGGGCTGACGGGCAGCATTGGTCCCTGCCCTCCCTGCACAACAGGACCCGACTTTCTTCAGGACACGGTGGGCCCGGGGGGGGGGGTGGGGGCTCACGTCGAAGATTTAGGGAAGGCTTCACGGCAGAGGTCGTGTTGAACGGAGTCGACTTTTCGTGTGTAGGGGCATGTGTGCGTGCCCATGTGCACCGCACTTCAGAGTTGCAAAGCATTTCCATATGTATTTCCTTTTCAAATTGGTGTAGCGACCGTGAACGTGGTGTGTCATCATCCCCACTTACCACCGAGGAAACCGACCCTCAGGCAGATGGAGGTGACATGTGCAGGTCATCCGTTGTGTCCCCGGGGGGGCCAGCGCCCCAGCCCTCAGGTCTGGCCACAATCCCTTTTCCTGCCATGAGGGAGAAGCAGCCACCCAAATGCACGTAAATTGGAAGAGTAGAGGGGACAATGTGTATTACAATTGCTTGCATCTCTGTGCAAAGAAGAAAATTAAACTAAAAAGGTTAGTAAATGGGAGGAGAAGGAGAGTGTGGTGGGCAGAATTCTAGAGACGTTCCGTAGGGACACCGCTTCCCTTCCTCCCTTCTCGTTTCTTCGGCTGCTCTAATAATTGCATTGACATAAGACAGGTTAACAGGAGAAAACGGAAGCCCACAGAGCTGTGAGTCTCAGAGAAGTGACCGGAACAGTCTGCTTTTATACCTTTTAGACAAAGAAACAATTATTTGTGAAGATTTGACAAAATACGGGAGTTTGGGCTCAGAGTAGCAAATTAATAAAGAAGCAACAAAGTTGTTTATACAGTCTTCTCAGCCTTGAATTCCCTAACTCTGGTGATAAGGATGCTTTCTACCTCCCAGTACAGGGTGGGTGACCTCACGTGGGAAATTTATTTCCTGCTTTCAGGGGGGACAAAGGACGGTCAGAGTGTCCTTCTTGCCCTGATGTTTTTTAAGTAACTTTATTATTATTATTATTATTATTATTATTATTAAAGTAGGCTCCATGCCCAACATGGGGCTTGAACTCATGACCCTGGGACCAAGAATCAGATGCTCTACTGACTGAGCCAGTCAGGTGCCCCCTCTTAAGTAACTTTAATTCAAAATAATCAATGTTATCTAAGTGGCATATTTTGGGTTACCTATTCAGGTGCCCAAGAGTCCCATTCCCTGGTTACTCAATCAAACACAGATCTAAGGGGGCACCTGAGTGGCTCAGTCGGTTCAGCGTCTCACTTTGGCTCAGATTATCTCACGGTTTGTGAGTTTGAGCCCCACACACTTTGGCTCCGGTCATGATCCGGTTCAAACCCTGCATGGGGATCTCTGCTGTCAGCACAGAGCCCACTTCAGATCCTCTGTCACCCCCTCTCTCTGTCCCTCTCCTGTGCATTCTCTCTCTTTGTCAAAAATAAACAAACATTAATAAAAAAAAATACCTGCAGATGTAGTTATTG
The DNA here is from genome assembly GCF_027475565.1 of Acinonyx jubatus. NCBI lineage: Eukaryota > Metazoa > Chordata > Mammalia > Carnivora > Felidae > Acinonyx > Acinonyx jubatus. The sequence goes on from NC_069391.1 coordinate 66,980,630, forward strand.
CTGAGGGGACTTTGCGGCTATAACTAAGGTGATCCAGCCAGCTGACCTTAAAATAGGGACACCACCCTGATTGTCCCAGTGGGCCCGGTGTAATCACACAGAGCCTTAAGAACAGCAGAGGAAGGCACAAGTTTCAGTTGGAGAACTGAGGCAGAAAGAGAGGCCAGAGAGATTTGAAGGGCTGTTGTAGGCTCTGGAGATGGAGGGGAGGCCAGAGCCAAAGAATGCAGGGGTGGGGGGGGGTGGGTGCCTAAGCCTGGGAATGACCCTGGCCCAAAGCAAGTAAGGGGGGGGGACTTCAGTCCTACACGGAGGGGACTTCTGCCAACAACCTGAGCGAATTTGGAAGTGGGCTCATCCTTGTGGCCCTGCGACACCTCGATTGCAGCCTTGTGTGGTTTCTGCCGCCACAGAGAAGCCGCTAGGCCCAGACTTCTGCAGAGAGAAGCTGAGGCAATACATTTACTTGTGTTGTTTTAATCCGCTGTGTTTGCAGTAACTTTAATCGGCTACATTTGCAGCAATAGAAAACGAATCCAAAGGGGGGTATGGAGAAGAGGAGGAGGAGGAAAAAGAACCGAAAGCCAACTGCCTCGCTACCACGGAACAATCCTGCGTGTTTCTCGCCGGCTGGCAATGGGACTCCCTGGGTAGACAACACTAACCACCTTCTGTGTGGCTTGAGCTCAAAGTTTCACCTTTGGCCTCAGCGTCAGGGTGCTGCTTTTTATTTATCTGCGAGGGTACGGAGAGTTTATCTGAATCCCCTGTGATTGTGAGAAAGTATACTTTCCTCATTTAAGAAAGTCACGTTGTGCCAAATGCACTGATGTTTAAGGTGTTCTCTGGGATTAAACCCTCCGTGCGGACTAATAGTTTGGTTTCAGTTGTGGGGGGAGGAGATAAAGACGTGCCAGAGGAGCTCATGAGGCAGCCCGGTGACTTTATGACTTTATGACTGCCTTTATGACTGCCATGAGGTCTGGGAGCCGTCTGACCCAGTTGGGCCCGAACAGCGCAGCCGGTTTGGGCGTCCATGTTTGTGAGGAGCTCTTGGTAACCTGTAGATGTTCTTGCAACTGCACAACTCCATAGGGCTCTCAGCCACAGAGGCTGCTGTCCTTGATTTTTGAATCTACTACAATGTTCCATTTTGTCGGAAGGATCTTGGCCCCTTTATCCTTCTAATATCAGGAAGGTGGAGGTTTCCGGTGTGGTCTTACCTGTGCCTTCAGTGCATGTGGGATTATGGTGAACACAGTTCCCTGAACCAATGGGGGAGGTGAGATGGGGACACATGCGTGTCCGTGGGCCCAGGGAGGGGGACCTGTGGAGGCAGCCTGGTTTGGGCTGGTTCTGCAGTGTACCCTGCATAGGCACTGCCCTGCGGATGGGCCGACCCTACCCCAGAGCCATGGGGTATGTGCTGGTGGACAAGCGCTAGAGGGCACTAGAGAGACGGCAGGGAATGGCGGGGTGGGGACGCCCAGGCTCGTCTGAAGGACTCAGACACCGGCCCCCTGAAATGCCTACCTGCTTTCGCCGTTCTGTGTGAGCCAGAAAACTGCAACAACCAACGGAGAGGTTTACAGCCGGGCCTGATCGTGTCCCTCTCAGTCCGGGGAGCAGACGTAACCAGCCGCAAAAGGACTACGTTGGGACCCAATGAGAGCTAAAGAAACACTGGCCCTTTTCCCACCCCCTTGGTCCACACCCAATACGCCAGAGGAGTGTTGACGACGACCGGGAGCCTATTCAGAGCTCAACCCTGACCCCTCCCTGCACGCATTCAGGGTCTGGTCAAGTCGGTCCTTGAGGAGGGGAAAAGCTGAGGCTGAATTTGAGGTTAAGTCTATGGCCTGAACTCAAAATGTCATCAGGGGAAGGAAAGGGGAGATTTGACACAGTGTGATCGAAGATAATCTCATTACACTAAGGGAAATGAGTCAGAGAAAGCCCAATACTGTAAATACTGTAGGATCTCACTTCTACGTAAAATAATAGTGATAATAATAATAATAATAATAATAATAATAAAAGGTGGGCCAAATAGGTGAAGGGGGTCAAAAGGTACCAATTTCCAGCTGGAAAATAAATAAATCCTGGGGATGTACTGTACAGCATGGTGACTGTAATTAATTATACTCTATTACAAACTTGAAAGTTGCTAAGAAAGTAGATCTTAAAAGTTCCCATTGCAGAAAAAAAAATTTTTTTTTAACTATTTTTGGTGTGGGATGTTAACTAGACCTTACTGTGGTGATCATTTCATACATATACAACTATCAAATTATGTTGTACACCTGAAACTAATCTAAAGTTCTATGTCAGGGGCACCTGGCTGGCTCAGTCAGTGGAGCACGCGACTTTTGATCTCAAGGTTGTAAGTTTGAGCCTCATGTTGGGTATAGAAATCACTAAGAAAAAAAAAACTAACAATAAGCTTTAAAGTTGTATGCAAATTACACCTCAGTGAAGAAATAATCGTTGGAGAAAAATAAAACTGTTTCGTGCGTCCACCCCGCCGCCCCCCCCCCCCCCGCCCGAGTTGAGAACTGCCCGATAAATTGGTATAGGCACCATACAGTAGAAGGGTTACTAGGGCTCCAGGGGGCCCGGGGTTCTGGGTGAAGGTGTGAGAGCCAGGGGAGTTGGACTCAGTGTCAGGAATGACTGGTAGAACCAGCCGACCGTGAGGGACTGAGTTCCCCGTCTCTGAGATGGGAAATTGCAGCAGATAGATGCTCCCTAAAGTCAGTCCAAACCTGGGGCTTCTCGTCCTCTTCTGGGAGCCGGGGACAGGTGGGTAGGTGGAAGCGGCTCAGGAGGAGGGGGCAGGCTGCGGGGGGGGGTCATCTGCAGCTGCAGGTGTCCCTGGGGCCTGTCAGGGCCTGGAGGGAGGTGGCACACGGAGCTGGAACCCCCCCCCCCCCCCCCCGTCTAGATCTCCAGTTGCGTGGACTCAGGCAGGCTCTTCTGCTGGCCACCACTTCCTGCCGGGCGGGGGAATGGTGACTAGCTGGTGCACTCGGTCTGACCCAAGGCCTCCCAAAGGAGGTGCAGCCCTGACAGCCACCCACAGGGCCCTTGACCTTCAGGCCGTCCAGCTTCTGTTCTGACAGGAGGTCCAGCCACACCTCCCCCCGACTCGGTCGTCTTTGCTGTGATGTGAGGTGGACACGAACTTTTGCAAGTGGGAAGGGCCTGGCTGTGGAGCCCTTGCCAGGGTCAGTCAGCAGATAACCATAGAGCCTGGTTGTGGCCCTCTGTGCCCAGGTTCCTGCTGATTTAGGATTTGGGGGGAAAAGATAGAAACAACAACAAAACGTATGAGAGCAGGAAGTTGCCCCAGCGCTCCAAAGGGAATAAAGAAAGGTGGGAGTTCAAGTCCACAGAGTCCAGGGTCCTTCTCCGGCTTTACACCTATTGCCCTCAGGCATCAATCCTTTTATATCATGTCCATCTTGAGTAAATAAAAAACCACTCCTATTTCCCACCCTCATCCTTGTTGGGCCCCACTGCCTCCTCTGGTTCACTGGAAGAAGGCGGAGGGCTCTGTTACGGGCACAGGAAGAGGCCCACAGCAGACTGTGCAATGAGGCCAGGGTTGCCAGATTTAGCAAACGAAAAGGGCGCACGAGGAAACGCGAATGTCAGATAAACCGCAGTGTGATATTTGGGACCTACTTGCACTAAGACCTTACTCGTTGTTTATCAGAAATTCCCATTTAACTGGGCAACCTGGATTTTATATGGATTTTAGCAGCGTGCCTCGTTCCTGCAAGGTAGCTCCTGGACCCGGAAGTCTTTGATGGGGGAGTAAGTTGAGGCAAAGGGACATTCATCCTTTCCTTTTTTGCTGCGGGATGAGTGTGATTGCCTGAATGATCTGCTTTCCCCCGTTGGGGCCCAGACGCCTGCTTTCCCCCCTTGGGGTCCAGGCACCTGCTTTCCCCCCTTGGGGTCCAGGCACCTGCTTTCGCCCCCTGGGGCCCAGGCACAGACACGATGTAACGTCCTCCCTTGTAGTCACAATGAGCCTGTACTTATCCACTTGCCCACCTTCCAGAAGGTCTCAGAACATCCTTGCCACCTGGGGTTCATGCCACTTTAAAGGATCAGTCCTATTTGCCTATGGCGGGCCTTCCTCGCCACCCAAAAGAACTAGGGTGCTTCCAGCTGCTGCCGCACTATGTCATATTGCTGTTAAAAACGGTCCTTGAGGGTGTGATGAGCTCAGTGCTTTTGATCCACCTGAATGGAGACAGAAGTGGGGCCTTTGTGCTGAGGTTTGGTCCCCTCATGGGGTTGTTTTAAAGGAATGTTAGCTGTAAATATAAAAAAAAAAAGGCAGGGGGCGCCTGGGTGGTTCAGTCGGTTGAGCGTCCCGCTTGAGCTCAGGTCACGATCTCACGGTTCGTGGATTCCAGTCCCACGTGTGTGCTGACTGCGTAGAGCCCTCTTCGGATCCTCTGTTCCCCTCGCTCTCTGCTCCTACCCCACCCCCTCTCTCAAAATGAAATAAACATTAATGATAATAATAAAGGAATGTTAGCTGCAGGTTTGACATGGTTGTCCCGTGTCAGAGCAGCCTGAGTGTCTCCATGTGCACGCGCGCGTGTCTGTTTAGTGTAAGTTCATCGAGTCTGCGGATCCTCTTAGCATCCGTCAGGCCACTGGAGCAGCCTGCCAGCCTGCCTCCCGTCACGCAGCGTTTCTTCAAAGTGGTAAACACACATACAATCCATATTGTGTTTTAAGAAGACGATGGTTCAAAGGGTTTGCTGGGCTATTTTTAACACCGAAGTCTGGAAGGAAAATGATGTCACGGTGCTGGGAAAAGTGTCCAGATATTCCAGGAGACCACAGCTGAAGAATTCTGGTTTTTATTTGTTTCTCCCAGATTGGGGATCATTCAAAAAAGGTGTTTTAAACCCCTTGTTCCAAAAAGCTTTGTAGCTTGAACCTTGCAGCCCCAGCTTGTGCAAGCCCCAGCTTATAGCTTTCTCTCCTGCGGTTTGTCAAATAGACACGAGCCCGGACGGGACTGGGTGAGCTGGTGGCAAGGCAGGAGGGGAAGGGTCTTTTCCTGACAGCAGATGGATTGCATTCCAGAGGAGCAGAAAGCCAGCAGCCATGTTAAAGTGAGGAGAAAACCGTGATAACAACAAAAACATAATCACGTTAGGCTTTCCTGCTTCTGCTGTGTGATCTTGCGCAAATTGCGGAACCTCTCTGATTTCCAATCATCTCATTTGTAGCATGTGGCAATACTGACCACAGAAGATTGGCGTGGGTGTTGATGAGATAATGAATGAGAGCAGCTATTTTAGTGCACGGCACAGACTAAGTTAAACACTCGTTAGCTCCTGTCTCTCCTTTCCTTTGACTTGGTTCCATCACCGTGTTTTATTTCCCCCCACTGTTTACCAGTGATCTCCCTGAACTATCCTGGCTTACTGTCTTCAAGTGAGGAAGAACACACAGGAGAAATAAAGTCACAGGAAGGTGAGGGGAAGAAGGAGAAAGAATGTGGCTGTTCTCTTGGGGAGTGGGCCGTTCACCTCTCTTTGGGAAATGGGGGTTTTATTTGCAGATGAGTGAGGTCCTGACACAGTGCATGCAATGGCTGGGGACTTGGGGGACTGGGTTTCTCCCATGGGGCTGGAAATTAACCTAATATCGGAAGGTCGCCTCTCTTGGCCAGCGCTCCCAGGCCTGCTTTGGTATTTAGGTGTGAGACAACAGGATTTCAGGGAGGCTCCAATAGTCGGTTGGCCCCTCGGTGAGAACTGTATTCTTTACCATCTCATTTCCGTTTTGCCCCATCACCTGGGTTTCCTCCGTATTTGTCTATAATGGGGAGGCTGGAGACAGTTGGTGATCACTTTGGGGGACACACTCCCGGCAGAAGGGAGAGAAGCAGGCCCCGAGGGGGAGAGTCGAGACCTTGCTTTAGAGCCTGGTGTGGAAGGTCACCCCTGCTCGTTCCTCTCAGAGAGGGTATGTTGGTCAGCTTTGGGTGGGATGGGTGGTAATCTCTCTACTGTTGTGCAAAATCTGGAAATGGACCCAGCTCCCTCCCCTCTTCTGCTTACTGCTCATACAATCCCTTTATCCCACTGACTTCTTTTTATGGAAGAAAGCATCTCAGAAACGACCCATCTGGGGGTGCCTGGGTGGCTCAGTCGGGTACGTGTGCAACGCTTGATTTCAGCTCAGGTCATGATCTCATGGTTCGTGAGTTTGAGCCCTGCGTCGGGCTCTGCGCTGACAGCGCAGAACCTACTTGGGATTCTCTCTAGGCCAGTCTTTCTAGAGGAAATGACGTTTAAGCTGAGACCTATAGAATGAACTTCAGACTCTGGAGCCCGAGAAGAGAATCGTGAGCAGCAGGAACAGAATACGCGGAAGGCCGGAGGCAGGCACAGGGCACCGGGGAAGCCGCAGGTGCTCGTGACGGTCCGTGCAGAATGTGCAAGGAGTGAACGAGAAAGCCGGGGAGGTCGGCAGGGACTGGGCCACGGGGGGCCGTCCCTCACTCCAGTCCGCTTGCTAGGGTGAGGATGGCCTCCCCGTCAGCACCTGCACACAGAAGCTCCTGCTCAGGCTCAGGACAGAGATGGGGACCTGCAGGCACGTGGCCTATGTGGTGGCCATCGCATCTGGATCTTGTCTTTACCACCCCGGTGCCCACAGGTCCAACCTGCGGCAACGTCCGCACATGCGCCGCCTCACCTGCGGGCTTTCTTCCTCTTCCGCCCTGGCTTTGCGCCAGTATGTCAGGCCGGAAGTGCTGAAAAATTAATGTCCCAGGAGCCTCACTCAACCAGTGACTCTCAGGGGTTAGTGGGTACCTACCCCAGCTCCCTCACTACCCTGGGTGGGATAACTGAAGCGTTTGACCCCGGCTGTCAGAGTTTCCCTTCTAGGATGAAACTCCATTGGTCTAACCTTGGACGTGCAGATAACGATCAGAACTTCCTGGTGCCCCCCAGTTCTCCCTCCTCACCTTTTTTTTTTTTAAATCAACGTGGGGCTGTGTGTCTTCCAATATTGGATTTTTTACAGAGAATTATATTAGGGGATAAATGATTTGGTTGCCAAAGAACAGCCAAAATAATAGTGGCTTTAAAAAAGAGTTTTTTCTCTTACTGGTGTGAGCGCAATATAGGAGTGATTGAATTGTGTGAGTTCAAGGAACCCCAGATCTCTCTGCCTCGCTGGCTGGTGTATCAGTCAGCAGAGGCTGGGTTATACTACAGTAACAAACAGTCCCCGCGTCTTGGCGGCTTAAAACATCAGTTTTATTTCTCCTTCCCGCTACCTATCCACTGAGTGTCAACGGAGGGGTGTTGTCCTCATCTGGGACTCAGGCTGATGAACAGCCACTGTCTGGAACACGTCTGGTGGTCCTGGCAGAGGCCTCATACCAGCAGTTGACATGCACACAGCCCAATGGACAGATATTCTCCTACCGGTGTGCCCGGACAGAGATGAGAAGTGAATGCTGGCCAGCAGCACTAATGGTGGCCACACGTGGCAATTCACAGAGGGCTTCCAACCCCTGGGATGGCTGCTTGAGCTCCTGCCAGGATGTCATCTGTGTTTGACTCAGCAGAAAGGGGACAAAGGAGGTGCGAGGCATGCCCCTTCCCTTTCAGGTCACAATCCAGACAGTGCATATCCCATTGGTCCAAATGTGGTCACAAGGCCAGTCTAGCTGCATGGTCTGCTGGGAATTATAGTTCTTATGTGAATGGCCACACGGCCTGATAAAATCTGTGGAAACATTGGAGGCTCCATTTGGCGACATCACCAGGAGGTCCCTTTGGCAAACAATTCTGAATGCTTTTGGTTAATGTTGGAGTATCTGAGAAAGATGTGGTGAGGGAGGCATTTAGGATAGTTTGATTTCTAAGACAACTTGCTCATTCAGTTTCCGGCCTTGGAATATAACCCCTCCCTGCCAACAGGTAGAGATCTTCTTTATGATCTGTTTTTTGACATACTTAGTAAATGTGGAGGCTCAATAAACCCTTGTCACAAATACTTTGAGAATTTCCCCAGGATCTAGTTCTGTATTGAGTGGCCACAAGAGGTTATCGCCATTTATTTATTACAAGTGAGTGTTCTACCTTCATGGACAGCCTCCTCTTTCTGTCATACTTGAAACAGGGAGAGATCTTGTGACATTTCATGAAGAAGTCTATATTCAATAAATATTCCCTAGAACAAAGCCTGGAATTATTACGTAAAGTTTTCTCCCCCTCTGTCATTAGCATGATGTTTGTGTTTCTCACCAAAAACTGTGTCCTTTTTACCAGTTTGTCCTCATCTGGGACTCAGGCTGATGAGTCAGTGGTGGAGATTGCTAGGCTGGAGTGGGGTGGGTGAAATGACGTGTCAGTTCAGAGTCTGCCATTAGTGTGGGCAGCTGTGGATAAACCCTCCCTGGCCCTCGGTTTCCTCATTGATTAAACAATGCATGGTGGATTAAAGAAGGTCACAAAACCTTTGTTTCTCTTTCCATTGAGAGATGGCGTCGGATTCCACCCCTCCTGAATCTGAGCTGGCCTTAGTGACCTGCTTGACCAATACAATGCAGCCGGGGCTTCTGAGAGGGTCGTAAGGAGCCTTGCGGTTTCTGTGTGGGCCTCTTGGAATGCTCACTCTTGAGAAACTCCCCCCTGTAACCCAGCTGCCATGCTGGGGCGAAGCCTAAGCCACAAGGAGAAGTCACGTGCACACACTCCAGTGTCTGGCCCCAGATGAGCTTTCAGCTGACAACCAGAACCCAGCACCTGCCCCAGGACATTGCTATGGGCATGCCAAGGCCAGCTGAGCCTTCAGAGGATACAACCCCAGCCGACATCTGAATGCAACTGTGTGAGAGCCTCCATGAGAACCCCTGGCTGAGGTCAGCAAACTCACTGGACTATGGGAGATAATGTTATTGTATCAAGCCAAGTTCTGAGGTGTTTTGTTATGCAGCGATGTTTGACTGGAACCCAAGGGATTTGCACGGACATCCTTTACGGGGCTTGGAAGCTTTACTAAGCACTGCAAGTACAATGACAAAGTGTCCCATACAAGCAAGCAAAGAGCATCAAGTATACCGAAGACCAGCCACAGTGGGATTCGAGGTACGGTGAGGTCACACAATCAACCTCTCGGCACAGAGAGAGAACGACGGAGACTTGGGCAGTTCCCAAACACAGAAAATGCACTTGTGGGGAAAAAGACACTATTCTAAGGATGGAGACATCTTTCTACAACCACTTCCTACTACGACTTCCTACTTCTTCCTTCTAGATTCAATATCACACCTAAGTAGTGAGGTACCAAAGAAGGGACTATTATCCAACGATGAGAGAAGACAGAGTACAGACAGGGGGTAACTTTCTCCTGCCCTCAATGCCAAAGGTGATCAGGGACAAACTGAATTTGACCAGCGGGAAAGCTGATGACTCCAGGACTCTGGTAGACCAGTTCTCCTTAGTCTTTGGGCAATAGAGGTTGAGAGGAAGGATGAACAAGAGGTACAAAATCACTGCTTTCCCAGGTCATTACTCAGCAGCCTCCTTTCCCTTCTTCCACACTGACGGAACCCTAGTTTCCTGGGGACGTGTGTGTATGCGTCCCCACTAAATGGCCCCACCAAAAAGGCTACATTTTCCACCGCCCTTGCAGTGAGTAGTGTTTATAGGCACAATAGAACTTATTGGGTGAACCTTCTGGAGAGTCTATAAGTGGATGCAGATTCACTTGGCATGTGTTCTTTGCCCTTTGCCCACCCCCTCCAGTAGGTCTGGGGAGGGGGCTGGGCACTTGGATTTTTCACCAGCTTCTGCCTTTGTGGATGCTGCTGGTCCAGGGACCGCACTGGGATAACCACTGCTCAGCCATCCTAAGAAATGGGTTGGAAAGTCACATGTGAGTGGTTTTTGATTCCTTCCAGTCCCCAGAGTGGCCGGGAGACGTCTGGGGGGGGGGGGAGGCCCCATCTGAATGACTGGAGTCATGGTGGATGAGAAGCGCGGAAGGAACTGGACGGCATCACTGACCGTCACCACTGGAATACACAACATGTGGCTTTGTCCTTCAGGAAAGGCGGGGACGTGACCAGATAAGGGTGTCCTCCCCGATGGCACGTCCGCACGCAACTCCCACGTGTTTTCCCATGGGGCGGCCTGCTCCCCATCACCGCCCAGACGGCCCTCACCTGCCTGGAGTCTGCTGCCTGGGCTGTGCGCGTGGTTCTGGATCACAGGCATGTTTTACCCATCGTGACTTGGTTGTTACCATACACCGTGTTTATTTTTCTTCATAGAAAGTTGCAAGCTGTGTGCCTCCAAATGCTGGAAGCTGAGAATATTCCATTTGTTTGTGGAGACACAGACTGGATGGCACAATTTCAATCAAACTATGAAATGCAGCCTGGCATGCCTGGAGAGAAAGAGGGAAATAATAACCCTGTGTGCTCCTCTTTCTCCTGACAACTGCACACTTGATTAACTCATTAGTCCCCGGAAGGGGTCCTGGAGGACATATTCCCCCAGTGGCCGGTGACCAGGGACTGTTGAGAATGGTCTTTCCTCTTGCTGGAGACAGGTGGAGCCATGTGACACACGCTGTGCCCCCGCTGGTTTACTCTGGGTGACCAGGCATGTGTCCCTTTGGTTCCCAAATGGACTATGGCCATTTTCTCCCCTAATTACAAAAATAATGAAAGTTCATTTAAAAAACTTTCAGGAAACATGGGGCGCCTGGGTGGCTCAGTCAGTTAAGCATCTGGCTTCGGCTCAGGTCATGATCTCACTGGGTTTGTGAGTTTGAGCCCCGCATCGGGCTCTGTGCTAACAGCTCAGAGCCTGGAGCCTCCTTCAGATTCTGTGTCTCCTCCTCTCTCTACTCCTCCCATGCCCGTGCTCTGTCTCTCTCTGTCTCTCAATAATAAATAAACGTTAAAAAAAATTTGAAAATTTTCAGGAAACAAAGCATAAAGACCAAAAAAAAAAAAAAAAGCTATAGTGTCTCTGTGTCTGTTTCTATCTCTTTCTATCCACCCTGCCTTTTCCAGCTATTGGCATCTTTCAGGGTTAACATATATGGCTCCATATCCTAAATCGTGATGGTGGAATATTATCCCATCCTGTGGCTCTATCAGCCCCGAATGAGGGGCTGTTTTCTCCTTCATAAATTGTGATAATCGTATTTATTTGGCTGTTTGCTAATTGCAGTTTTTTGTTATGAAGAAGCTCACACTGTGAGAAAAGTTGAAATAATAGTTCAGTGAGCACCTGCATACTTCCATCTAGATTCAAGTATTGACGTTTGCTATGTAGGATTTATCTCTCTATTTATACGAGTGTGTATTTAAGTTTTCCTAACAACCACAGCACTGTTATCACACCTAAGAAAATTATTGATAAGTTCATAATATCATCTAATGTCTAGTCCATATTCAAACCAACCCAGTATATGCAGAGTATTATTCCACTACATAATATGTAGAGAAAACCTTTCAGGGCTCTCTGTCCGGGCTTATGTATCACAAACTTGGGGCTCCGTTTTCAACAGGTGCAGGATCTTGGATTCAAAATTCTTCAAGGACCTTCGGGGGTTAGGGGTGGGAGGGGAGGGTTTTTCTAAACTTGGAAGTTGTTCTGCAGGTTAGCACATTTTTTTGGAGACAAGATACTGAGGAGCCGCTGGCTCAGGGGCGGTGGCAGGGGCAGGAAGGAGAAACGTGGCCATCCACGTCAGGGCAGTAACTGCAATGAGCCCGGCAGAGAGAAAGCAAGCAATGAAGTAACAAAGCTGCGGAAGATGCGATTTTGGTGTTGGGGGCCAGAGAAAGTGGCAGGTGATCATAGGCTCCTGAGGACGCCTTGTCCTTCGCACAGAGTTGTTGTGTGTTTCTTGTTTTCTTTTCTTAAATTTATTTTTGATGTTTATTTATTTATTTTGAGGGGGAGAGAGAGAGAGAGAGGGAACTGGGGAGGGCCAGAGACAGAGGGAGAGAGAGAATCCCAAGCAGGCTCTGCACTGACAGCATGGAGCCCCATTTAGGGCTCGAACTCACGAACTGTGAGATCAGGCCCTGAGCCAAACCAAGAGTTGGACGCTTAACCGATTGAGCCACCCAGGTGCCCCTCGTGTGTTTCTGTAATGAGGGGCTGGGCAGGCTGATGTCCCAGCATCTGCTCCCTGTGCTCTGTAGCCCTGTTTCTGACGCCCTGTGGGGAGAAAACCAAACAAAGCTTTGGTCCGAGGTTCCCCGAGACTCTCATTGCCAGGAGAGTCTATTTCATTTAGAACTTGGAACCACCATCCCTTTCAACGGCAATGCTTAATGAACTGGGGCCTGAGAAATAAGCAATAAACATTCTGGCCCGCTTAATGGAATACAGTCTCTCTTGCACTGCCTGCAATAATGTGTTTTATTTCCCCACTTTTTATTAGTTCCCAGCTAAGGGCTCTGCTACATGGGCCCCCGTGGCCTTCTTTTTGGGAGCAGTGGAAACCTTAGCTTCACGTTTGCCTTCTGAGCATCTCAAATGTCTTCCAGTGCTTTTGCGGTGGTAAACCAATGCCATCAAAAATGAGATTTCAAAAAGAAAAAAGAAAAAAAAGAACAGAAAATGAGATTTCAGTAATGACAGCGGTTTGCCGTCTTCCATCTTATAAATGCAATCTTTTTTCCTTTTGTATTTGTTTGGATTTATATTAACTTGGATTATGTAAGCCGGCAGGGTGTTTTTTAATGAGACTGATGGTGCCAATGTTAAAAGAAAAAAGTTAAAGTCTTATAATCACATAAAACAGATTAAAGTGGCGGGCGCACCACGGAGCTATTCCTGGGATGCGCCTGAAAGTTGGATTTCTGCTGTTTCCAGAGTGTGGCTTTCTTTTGAAACATGTTTGCATTAGGTTTAAAATCATCAATAATCTGTGAGGTGCCTGGCTGGCTCAGCTGGAAGAGTGTGAGATTATTGATCTTGGGGTTGTGAGTTCGAGCCTTAGGTTGGGTGAAGAGATTACTTAAAATGAATAAATAAGTTAAAACTTAAAAAAAATTATAAAGTCACCAGTAATTTTTAATTGGTGGCAAAGAATTGGCATCTGCACTGGGAGGGGGAGAGAGGATGGACAGAGAAAAAGGGGGAGAGTGGGGGGTGCTTGGGCATCAGGCACCATCAGGGACTTGGCAGTCTCAGTTTTAGCCGTTTCTGAAGCCGCGGAACCATGCTGAGCCTCAGTCTCCTCAAAGCCTCTTTATCTCTGACCTCGAACGTCCCTATCCAGGTCTGGACTCTACCGGCGCAAACGAGCTCTTCAAAAGTGGGATATTACAGTCATTACTGCATTTCCTGGGATGGTGAACATAGATCCCCCCACCCCCAATTAGGACTATAATATGAATTTTATATGTAACGGTAATTAGAAGGAAAAATTGTGAGTTAATAGTATCTGTTCAAATCTCTATCATAACCAGGCTATGAACAAAAACTGTTGCCATTTCTTAGGTTTTTTTTAAAGCATGCTTCAGGGAGAAATTCTAATTCTCCCATATTTGAAATAAGCCAAACTCTAAAGGATGGAAAATCAAAATGCCTCGGTGGTTTCTCTAGACTACCTGAAGCTACTAGAATGTGACCTATTTACCCCTCCATGCACCTGTCTGTCTATCTACCCATCCATCCATTAACCCACCCATCCACCCATTTGGTCATTATTTCTACTTCTTTTTTTTTAAAAAATTATTTATTTATTGAGAGAGAAAAAGAGAGAGAGAGAGAGAGAGAGATTGAGAATGAGAAAGGGAGGGAACGAGAGAGAAGAAGAGAGAGAATCCCAAGCAGGCTCTTCACTGTCGGCGCAGAGTCTGACGTGGGGCTCGAACTCATGAACCGTGAGATCATGACCTGACCTGAAATTCAGAGTCGGACGCTTAACCGACTGCGCCGTGCGGGCACCCCTATTTCTTTTAAGCACCTACTGTATTAACCATGTTTCTAGCCTGTGTAAACCTGAGGCTTTAACATCTGCCCTGCGTGCATATGTCAGACCCGTGTTGTTCTGGACAACTTGATCACCTTGTCTCGGCGTCTCCCACATCCTTGGGAGGAGTCCTCCTCCTAGGGGTATGCTTTTCAAACACAAAGAAGCCAATCCAGAGTCTACACACCCAGCTGCCTCCCTTATGGGGCTCACATGTGGGGCCACTATCCACCTGCCTTTCACCCCAGGGCCAGATGCTAGGCTACTGGGAATGGCTCCTCTATTCTCTTGTCCTCTGAAATTATCCCAAAGAGCCAATCCTAACCCTGCTCACCCTCCTCACCCATTCCTTCTCATGGAAACCACAATAAAGGCTCTTGCCCACATTCCTCCCTTACTCCCTCCACCTCCTGGCCAACTCAGCTGCTTCCCCGCATGGCCCACCATGACATGGTGTGCCCTCTTCTCATGGGAAGTGTGAGCAGCAAACTCTTTTCGGTAGCTGTGCTCTCCTGTCTGTTGGCTTTGGCCTTCCTGAATAATAGTCAAACTTAGTAAAATGTGCTAGGCACTGCCATGTGAAAATGAGCACAACAGAGTCCCCGCTCTAGGGACCCTTACGGTTTGCATGTCGACACAGACAAGCAAACACAGATGGACAGCACAGTTCAGGAAGCACTGGGTTCACGCATGTGCCATAAACACCAAGGGAAGGGAGCCAGAACGGATGGTTTGGAGCCGGATCTTGAAGGATGAGAAGAGGAAAAGCCTCCGAAGAGGCACAGAGCTGGGGCAGGCTTGGTGGCAGTAAGAGTAGTTTGGTGTGGCTGGAATGCAGGGCGGGGGATGGCAGGAAGGCTCAGGATGGAGATTTTAGAAGGTTTCAAAATGCTGGGCCCAGGATTGTGGATGAAATGTCGTGTGAGACTGGAGTTGATGAGAGCAGATGTGGGCTCTCTCATGTCACCCATCAGGGACTTGAGGAGAAGCAAAGTGGTGCGGGGAGAAGGATCCAAGAATCGTTTTGGAGGCTTGGAAACCCGGCCTTGGTGAGTGAACGTGGGAAGTCTTGAGCGTTTGTGTGTGGGCCACAGGGTGGGTGATGTGATGCTGTGAAGGGAGACGGGCCTGTGGGCAGGGGTGGGGGAATGGAATGGACGGGGCAGGACAAGCGAAGGACAGATTTTTACCTGTTTGTAGAACCTTTGCGGGAAGCCTGAGTTAGGGGCGGCTTGGGAGTGTGGTTGTCGTTCCTCACTGAGCCTCAGCTGGGAATGAAGTTGACTGAGACCTGGGGAAGCCAGTGGTGATCCCTCTGGGGTCATCCCCAATCTAGTCACTTCCTTCTCTCAGCTTCCCTCCCCAGCCTCATCCTGGGGGTACAACAAAGCCCAACGGAGGAAGTGCAACCAGGGCCATGCGCCTGAGCCCCAGGGGCCAAGACTAGCTTCTCAGACCACGTGGCGTTTGAGGTTGTCTTAAAGGATGTGTCAGAGGCCAACGGGATGAGAAAGAAAATGGATCCTTAGGTTGCAAATACGGTCAGCAGAAACCTCGAACTCCATCAGGAGAAAAAGGCAATGAACCCAAGTGGTGGGGGGTGGGAATGAGGACAGGGTTAAAATAGTGCCTGTGGCTGTTTCTCCTTCTTGGAGCACGGAGATCTTGCCAGTGTGTGCACAGTGATGAGCATGTTTCTAATTATCACATCGAGTCTTTGATCTGTTTTAATTATCTGGTTTTCCTGCAAACACAAATTTGAGTCACTGGGGCTGTGCTTAGCCACCTGCTCCACTTGAAGGTGCTTTGGAAGTGGGTCATGAGCGTTTCCCAAGTGCAGTACAAATGACCTGCCTTCCTCTACGGCTTCACAAATACGGAGGTCCTACTAAGTGCTAAGTGACGGGGAGTGTAGCAGTGAATAGGACCCCCATCTTCAATTGCATCAGACGGCCTGACTCCCTTTCCCCAGGGGAGGAGGAATCTGGAGGACGAGAGAAGAAAATACGATAAAAATTCTGATTAATTTAGAACCCAGTCTACAGAGATATGAACACTTTGCAGGTGTGTTGGAGCCGGAGACTTATTAATAATAAAAAAATAAAACTAAAAATAAAAAAGCTTTCTAGGTAGGTCCCGTGGGATTCGGGAGAGTAGCTCTGTATTTGAAGCTTCTGCATCTTTAGTGTAAACTCTTCCGCGGTAATTAGACGAGAAGGTAGCATGGTCCATCCTACTGACTGACTGACGCTGGGAGGCAGAGTCACACAAAAAGTGTTTTATTTATTTTTATTTTTTTATTTTATTATTATTATTTTTTTTACAAAAAGTGTTTTAAGATACAGGCTTGTGAATGTTAGAATTTAAAAAAAAGGTTTATTGGGGCGTATTGTACATATCACGTAATCAATGTATCTCAAGTGCATGATTCAATGTCGTTGCTGTTGTTTTGTTTTTTTAGTAGCTTTGCCGAGTTGTGTGATCACTGTAAATCACACTTAGAACATTTCTGTCACTCTAATAACATCTCTTATGCACATTTACTTCTAATCCCCATTTCTCCCTACCTGCTCTCCAGGCAAGCAGTAATCTGCTTTGTCTCTCCGGATTTGCCTTCTTCTGGACTTTTTTTTTTTTTTTTTTTACAGAGGGATAGAGAGAGAGAGAGAGAGAGAGAGAGCACACGAGCGCACACTGGGGGAGGGGCAGAGGGAGAAGGAGAGAGAGACTCTCAAGCAGGCTCTATGTCCAGCACAGAGTCTGATGTGAGGTTCCGTCTCACAACTCTGAGATCGTGACCTGAGCCTAAATCAAAAGTCAGATGCTTAACTGACCGAGCCACCCAGGCTCCCCTTCCAGACATTATTTATAAATGGAATCATACAATA
The DNA here is from genome assembly GCF_027475565.1 of Acinonyx jubatus. NCBI lineage: Eukaryota > Metazoa > Chordata > Mammalia > Carnivora > Felidae > Acinonyx > Acinonyx jubatus. The sequence goes on from NC_069391.1 coordinate 66,997,525, forward strand.
TGCACTCTGTTGTGTCTGGCTTCTCTCACATAGCAAAGCATTTCTGAGGTCCATCCATGTCTCTTTGCCTGCAGTCTGCTTCCTTTCACTGCTGAATAGTATTCCACTGTATGGACATACCGCATTCTATTTGCCCACTCACCGGTCGATGTTTGAATTGTTTCCAGTTTTGGTCTGTTACGAGTACTGCAGCCCCGTTTGTGTGGGAGAAAGACTGAAAATTTGGAACAAAAATGTCTGCCCCAGTTCTCAGTTATCCAGAATGCTATATGAGCTCAAGAAAAAGGGTTTTATGTGTGGGCCAGGGTTTTACGGCTTCATCTTATGAGCACCGGAACATCACCTGCAGAGAAATGCAGGGGAGTCCTGGAGGTAGAGTATGGCCGTTAAGATGAGGTAGCTCTGGCAGGCACCTTGGAGTGCAAAGCACATGATGCCTGAGTATCTGAATCTACTCCTAAAGAATATAAATAGCAACATGCTAAGGAGAGATGATGAAATCACATAAAATGCTCAATTGAAACCACCCAAGGCAAAAAAAAAAAAAAAAAAAAAAAAAAAAAGAAAGAAAAAGAAAGCACAGAAGATAGCAATAGAACCAGAACCAATAGAAAACAGTGACAGATATGATAGCTATCACTCTCTATCCATAACCACTCTGAGCATCAGTGGTCTGAATGCATCAGTTCAAGGGCAGAGATTGCCAGAGTGGATCAAAACACAAGACTCGACTCTATGTTGCCTACAAGAAACTCACTTTAAACCCATACAGATTAGGAACGAGGAAATGAGGAAATGTACACCCCACTGACATCATTCAGAAGAAAACAAGTAGCTGTATTAATTTCTGAGAGAACAGACTTCAAAGCAAGGGAAGTTGTCAGAAATAAAGACGGATCTCACATAATGATAAAAAAAAAAATCTCAGTTCTACAAGAATGCATGAGAATCCAAATGCTTTCCCTCCAATTTGATATCCTATGATAGGGCCAGACATAATAGAGTCTAATCCAAATGCCTTTTGTTGCAGATGGGGCAACTGAGGCTCACGGAGATCAAGTGAATCTCTGCAGGGTACACAAAAGTATCCACGGTCTTTGGACACTCAGTCCAAGCACTTAAAATGTTTATTTTGTTACTTCCTTATGCCAACCAGGCGCACATGCATATGTTTATTGGGCATTAATCAATCTGGCTGCATGTAGGGGGGCTAACTTTGGTCTGAAGTAAGAAAGAAAGGAAGTAGGAATTTGATTGGCTGTCTTGCCAAATTCTATGTTTCAGTATAATATAATTAAATATAAATTTAATTTACAAGTGTATCTCTTATTCTTCATTGCCTTGAGAATGCAATAAAAAGGGAAAGAAACTTCTGTGGAGACAAATGAGGGTAAATTGAATGAAATAGGATAAAGGGAGAAAACAGGCATATTCCCCAGAGGTACTGTGAATAACACTTCCCTTGCCTTATAGGTATTATCATTCCCATTTGTTCAAAGCCCTCGTTCATCCTTTGCACTGGTCACTCTAGTGAGGGCCTCCAAAAAACATTTAATCATATGAGGTTGGTATTATTATCCCATTTCCAGAAGATTAAAATGAGGCTCAGGAGATTTAAGTGATTTGCGTGAGGTTCAAAGCTGGCAAGTGATAGACTCATTCTTGGAACTCATTATGTGAAATCCTTATGGAATAGAATTCTGCAGGCTTCCTTCCTGAAGGAAAAGGCTACGAGTTGTTCACCTGAAAAAGAAAGCATCTGAGCCTTCCCTGGGCTCCGTGTAGGGTCTTTATCTCTCTCCAGCAGATGGGTGACAATAGAGGTGTCCTTCTTGTAAAGGAGAGTCACCTGGTGGGTGGTTCACTGTGGTCTACTGGTACCATCTGAGGGGACCCTGGGACCACAGTGCCAGTTGTGATCTGAGAAGGGAAATCACCCCAGACGACCACGGCCCGGTGTAGCAGACCCGAATCTTATGCCTGGGACCCAGATTTTGCGGCCAGTTGGTCCCTGTGCTCCAGCCTGGCTGAGGGGGGCTGTGGGCTCCGAGTCTAGGGGCAGTTCTCGCTGAACTGATTGGAGCTGGACCCTGAGTTTTAAATATCTCCCACCCCATTTTTTTTTTTTTGTTTCTCTGGATTTTCTTTTAATACAATTTCAATCCTGTCTCTTAGCTGAGACAGGTAAGAACAGCTTGCCCGTCTCTTTAGGCGAGATGGAGAAGTAGAGGCTGGGTGGCCTGGTGGTCCTGGGAGTCTGTTTCTTGTTATGCCTTTGACCTGATATAACGCGAGACTCCGTGTAGTGGTCTTTCCGGAGACTTTCCTCCCTTGCTCGCACTCCTGGGCTGAGTCACATGTTGAACATGCCAGCTGGGACTCTTCCTCCCTGGCGAGGGATGGTGAAGCCATCTATGAGTGTCTAGAGCTGGGGTCAGCCACGCTTTTCTGTCAGTGGCCAGAGAGTAAATACTTTAGGCGTACCAGGTCATACAATCTCTGTCATTCTCCTGAACTCTGCCACTGAAGTGGGAAAGCAGCCATAGACAACATGCAACGAATGGGCATGGCTGTGTTCCAATAAAACTTTATTTACCAAGAAGAGTGATAGGCCAGATTCGGCCCCCAGGTATAGTTGGCCAACCTTGGTCAAGAAGGTGGACCAGAGGGGAGGAATTCTTTCACAATGTATTCATATGTCGAATCATCACCAAGTACAACTTGAAAGATCTTACGATTTTATTTATCACTTATACCTCCATAAAGTGGGCAAAGTCTTTAAAAAGAAGGTGGAGCAGCTATAGTCGTCGCACGAGTACCATTGCCCAGATAGAAAAGACATCTCAGACGGATCCAAGACCCAGAATTTGTACAGCCAAGAGCTTTGCACACCAGTCTGCTCTCCACAGTCCCAGGGGCGATGTCTGTCTAGCTCAGAAGGCTGAGGAAACTTGTTTCAGAGCATCGTATTTAAGGAGCCATGAATAGGAGCATGGGCCTGGATAGCATAAGTCATGATCAGCTTGTCCAGCTTGTTCTCCACAGCTTGCCAGCTGGGGCTGGGCCAGGGCTGGGGCTGCATTCAGAGGCCGATCAACTTTCTAGAGACATGTTTTGCCAACAGACCTATCCTCAGCACATGTTGTTTCCATTACACCGGCCCATCACGGTGTGCTCTTGGAAAAGTTCCAGAGTGTGCATCGACGTTAATCAGGCCAATTTCCAGACCCCGACGGGCCACAAAAGAGGTGTGGGGCATGAGCTCTGACGGCAGGGGGAGCCGGGCAGGCCCAGATACCTAGCACACAAGGTAGAAGTGGGGGGGCACCTAGAAGAACAGCTAGGGCATGGGGAGAGCATGGGGGGAAGACCTACTTTGGCTGGGACACTAGCTTCATAGAGGACCTTAAAGGATAGGCTGTTTTTAGACACAGGGGGACAAAGGGTGGGAGAGTGTGAGCATACTTGGCTAACAGCTAGTGGTTTCATCTGGCGTTGAGGTATGAAGGCAGATCATGTTTTCGCAGGATGGACCCCAAAACATCTTCCATGCCCCGTGTTCTGCTCCCCTGTCTTTGAAGTGTGTGGCTGGTGCTCTGTATGTAGCCACTGGAATGCTGTATAAATGATGGTGCCAGATTTCCAAGGCTGGGCCATAAATGGAGTGGCAGTTCCTGCCCTGTGAGTGGGAACACTCCCAGATGGAGCCCCGAATCCGCAGTAAGAAGTCCTACCCCCGAGCATGAGGAAGCCAGCAAACAGAGCAGCTGCACGTACATGCTCTGGCGGGCAGTCCTGAACCCCTGCTGGCCCATTCAGATGCACCCAACCTCCATGTCTTCCCAGGTGATGCCCCAAACATGGCAGAGTAGAGGTAGGCCATCCTTGCATGCCCTCTCTGGTTCCTGGTCCACAGAATCCGTGGGTGCGTCAAAGGATTGTTGCTTTTCCTCCCCGAGGTGAGGGTGGTTGTTCCCTGGATGCTGAAACTGGGACATGAGTGTGGGAAAGCTGCTTGGCACAGGTTCTTCTGTGACCTTGAAGCCAAGTCTGGTCTCAGGGCTGGAACTTAGGAAACAGGCAGCAGGAACCCACTGGAAGGTCTGCTGGAGGGAGCAGCTTGCCTCAGGCAGTGCTTTTAGGAGAAAAATCTGCAGCAAAATCCAAGACAGAGTGGTGGGAGGAGGCTGGAAAGTGGAGTGGAGGAAGTCGCCAGGCCTTTTTCTGACTGATGTAGAAGAGACACAGGCTTGGGTAAACATGGCCGTGGGGACTGGGAGGAGGGGCCGGTGTAAGCGCCACTGCTGTGAGAGGTTAGACGGTCCTTCCTCATCCCCCACCGCTCCCTGCTCCATCCGAGATAACAGAGCACATGCAGGGTGTGCTTTGGAACCCGGCTGGCACAGTCTTACAAAAGCAGGGCTTCTGTTTAGAATAGGTCCAAGGTTCCTCACCAGCTAGTGGAATAATAAAACACAGAGCTGGCTTCTGGTGAGATGATGCGATGTGTGGCTGGCTGGGGCACCAAGGAAGAGCTGAGTTGGTATCCTAGGGGGTCATTAGGCTTTTACGTGTGAGGGACAAGAGGACCAAAGGCTGTGACGTATCTGGGAAGGCGGGCAGCAAGCTTCCTCAAAACGCTAAAGTTAAGAGTGGCCTGCTTTAGAGCCTACCCTTGCGGAATGCCACCGTGGGGTTACTGGACAAAGCCCCCCTGTTGTGAATGTGTCTTTCATGGAGGTTCTGCCTTTTCTTCCACAGTCAAGATGAAGTTCATCATTCAGATGCTTTAGTATCTTCAATTCATACTATAGTGTAAATGGCTGACACACGAGCATTTTCCAAGGGAGAATCCTGAAGCAAAGAGAACTGGGCCACATGAAGATATTGGATGGCTGAAAGTGGTAGAGTGGGAGGGAGAGAACAGGATACAGAGAGTAGAGGCTGGCGGTCAGAGCTCATTGACCGCAAGCTTGTATTTAGGTCTGGGTTTGCCTGCAGCTAGAGCTCCTTCACCGATACAACCCCTTGTTAATGGCCATCGTTGGTTCTTGACTTGATGAGTGTCAGTTCTAACTTGTCAGGCATCTATTCTGATTGGTTGATTGTCCATTATGACTGGTGGGCATCTGTTCTGATTGGCCGTTGTGGTCACCTAAGGAGGCTGGACTCTGGCACCAGGAATAATTCCTGGGTCCCAAGTGTGGAAGCCAAACACAGGATGGCAAGTCCAGGCCTGTACCTCTCTGGCGCTCATAGCCTTAGTTCCTGACCACCTTCCACCTGCGCCCTGTGGGTTCTCCATGACCCATTTCTTCCTGGGAGCTCTCTTCCTCTCTCCTGCTGTCCTCAAAGGCACTCACCTCTCTCTCTGCCCTTAGCATAACCTCTGTGGCAGACACTGTGGTGTCCTACCCAAGTCCTCCCAGCCCTCATCCTTCTCACATACCCCGGAAGCCCACTTCCAACTACAAGTGCAGATTCTGCCTTCCTCTGGCCACCGCAGCTGGACCATATTGGCACCCTGATCTTGGACTTCTAGCCTTCAAACCATGAGAAATAAAATTCTGTTGTTTATAAGCATCTGCTCTTGGGGCAGACTGAAGCACCTGGCTGTCAAGTTCCCCCCAGGAGCAACCCTCAACCACTGATGGAAGGGATATCGTGGATAAATGCCCCAGATGCTTCTCTTCTTGGCTGGGACATCTCAGAGGTGTGGTTGACACCATTTCCCAAAGCTCTCCTGCAGGCACGAGCCCCAGCTGCCTGCGTGGATAAACCTGCCGATTCCCTCCCCTTCTTCGCTTCTCTGCGCTCCTGCAGGGCCCCCTGACATCGCCATCCTTGCCTCGGGCACTATTTTGGAGGCTCCCAAACCCAGACATCCTCTCAAAAATGCCATGTTTCAGGGAAACAAAAGGCAAATGGTGTACAGGTAATGCCGGCTGTTTTCTCTACAACACGATGCTGCTCTGAAGCCAGGGAGCAAGAAAGGCAAGGATGCCTTCTGAGCTCTCGGAGAGAAAAACAGGGTGAGAGCCAAACACAAACCAATAACGCAGTCAATGACCCTGTCCCAGATTCAGGCAGGGCTGAAGTCAGCCACTCCTAGACTTTCTCATTAGGCAAGCCAATCAAGCCTTTTGGTGCGTGTGTGCTTCTTACCCGGAGTTGGGTTTGTAAGACCTGCAACTCCAACGGTCCTGCCTCATTGAGGAGGAACCTTTCCTGGTCATGTTATGCAGTGGTCTGAATGTTTGTGTCACCCCCCAAGTTCATATGTTGAAATCCTGACCCCCCCAGTGTGATGGTATTAGGCGGTGGGCCTTTGAGAGGTGATAAAGACACATGAGGGTAGAGCCCTCACAATTAGGATTCATGTCCCTATAAAAGACATCCCAGAGAGCTTCCTCCCCGCTTCCGCCATCTGAGGACACAGTGAGAAGTTGGCCGTCTACACCCTGGAAGAGGGGTCTCACCAGAACCTGACCCTACCAGGACCCTGAACTTGGACTTCCAGCCTTCGAACTGTGAGAAAGAAATTCCTGTTGTTTATAAATATGTCAAATATGTCCTGTCTATTATCTTGAGAACCTCTAATGAAAAGTTAAAAAAAAATTCCTCCCTTTTCAACACTAACGGCACTTCTTTGGGGTCATGAATTTATCGCATCTTTGAAGACATTGCTTTCTCAGCGGCAGGTGCTCAGCCCTTTGCGTCCTCGGACGGGATCTCTTTCAAGCTTTGCTCCCTCTAGTGATTGCACGACATTAAAGCAAGTTCTAAGCCTCTGCCGCGAACACACCTTGGCGGGTGCCTCGGGCCCCCGGCGCGGACCCCTTTCCGGCTGGCATGCTGTTAACCGTGGACGCGGAGCGATGGCACACTCTGTGGAGAGCACTGCTGTGCTTTGTGGAATCGGCTTTTGTTGGAGACAAAGGACCTTGTCTTCAATTTGCTTCTTTAAATCTCCCTGGGGCTTTGAAGTCAGAACTAGAAGCAGTGAGGGCGGGGGGAAAAAATAGGGGCTCCAAGGTTAGGAAAAACATGCAGATCTGAACCATCCCTCCATGAATTTGGAAACCCGTCTGAAAAACAGCATCTGACTGTTTAGTAGGAATTCAGTGTGATTTCCTTTCAGTACCTCCCTTTGAGGGCATCGTGTTACGTCAAGGGTGCAGGAGACGGTAGAACAAAGGCCATTCTTGTTAGCATCAACAGACACTTTGGAGGGATGAGAAAGAGTGTGTGGAGGGCGTGTCTATGCCCAGCTCATTCTAGAAGCTTCCCTGTCAATGGTTAAGAGAGTGTCCCTCGAAGTTTTGTTCCTTGCTCTCCCACTGATTCATGATGCAGGCTTCTCCCCCAGCACAAGTGAAACCAGCAAGGAACCCTCTTCTCCTCACTTACTCTGCTTGCCTTTCTTTTACTTTCCCTGCCCCTGCTTCTTCCGCCATTCCTTTTCCATTGCCCCTTTGGATTCATTTCCTAGGGCTGCCGTAACAACGTATCACAGACTGGGTGGCTTACACAACAGAAACTTATTTCTTATAGTTCTGGAACCTGGATGTCTAAGATCAAGGTGTTGGCCGGTTTGGTTTCTCCTGAGGTCTCTCTTCTTGGCTTGTGGACGGCCACCTTCTCACGGTGTCCTCTCTTGGTCTTTCCTCTGTACCCGTGCATCCCCGGTATGTCTTCCTCTTCTTGTAAGGACATCAGTCCTACTGAATTAGGGCGTACCTTTGTGACCTCATTTAACCTTAATTACCTTAAAAAACGTCCTATCTCCAAATATGTCCTAAGGTGCTGGGGGTTAGGGCTCCGATATATAAATTTTCAGGGGACACAGTTCAGCCCATAACACCCTCTTCTCCACTTCTGTCCTCAGAAATGGCCTTGCTGAATCAAGTGACATGGGTTCAAATCTTAGTTGTGCCATTTATAAGCCAAATGACCCGACGACTTACCTGACCTCTCTGAGCTTCAGATTTATCACCTGTGAAATGGGAACATTCACACTTCATGGTGGCGTTGTCAGGATTAAAGGGGATCGTGTATGTAGAGAGCCTGGCCCTGTGCCAGGTGTGGGAGGCCCACACTAAACATGGGTGGCCTCTTTTTCTTCACCCCACCCCCACTTCCCCGTGCTGTGGCTCAGCCAGGATAAGTGACCACCTCTGCAGACGCTGTCACTAAATGCCCTTTGGAGTGTCCCCAGAAAGATCAGAAACCTGGGGCTCCTGAGGAAAAGCTCGAATTTCCAGGCCCCACTCCCAGAGACCAGAAGTGGGGCCTGGGAATCGGACTCCTCGTGTGTTTGGGATGTATCGCCAGGTTGGGGACCGCTGTCCTGGAAGTTACTGTTCTTTTAGATACAGGTACAAGGGTATGGCTTGAAAATGTTCATCCACATTAGCTTCTGTTTTGTTTGTTTTTTGACAGATCGTTATATCAAAGATGTTTTTCTCTCCCACACATGCATGTATCTTTTTAGTGGAGTCAGCTACCTCAGTTTCCCCTGGAAACTGAGGATGGACCAGATCTGGAGATTCAGATTGAGTCAAGTTCCATTTCAACTGCCTTGGGGTTCAGGACTGCCCTTCCCCAGGGTCAGCACCCCTGTGCAGTGTGACGTTTTCTCAGCAGCTCCGTGTCCTGACTTCCTACGCTTGTCTCCATGCTCTCTGGTCGGTCCACTGGGCAGGCTGGGCTGGTGGCTTAATATGGTGGTTCTCGGGTCAGGGCCAACAGATGCAGGTTGCTATCTCTGGGCCAGGAGGTACAAGTTGAAGTGTGCTTGAAAATGTGAAGGTGAACCTGGAAGAACTAAAAGATTATACAGCAGAAATCAAGAGGTATAGGGTAGGGATGCAGCAGGCAATTTATGGGCAACAATTTCCCATCATTCATGGTGGGAATGTCAGTAGATATGCCTAAAGCTGGTAAGACATGGAGGTATCGTGGCTCTGTTATCTGAGTATTTGTTACACGATCTCTGTGGTTATGAGGTTGTACAAAGTCAAAAGTGGTCAAAGTATGCATGTATTTAAAAAAATTTTCTTTTAACGTTTATTTATTTTTGAGACAGAGAGAGAAAGAACATGAATGGGGGAGGGTCAGAGAGAGAGGGAGACACAGAATCTGAAACAGGCTCCAGGCTCTGAGCGGTCAGCACAGAGCCTGACGCGGGGCTTGAACTCACGGACCGCGAGATCACGACCTGAGCCGAAGTCGGCCGCTTAACCGACTGAGCCACCCAGGTGCCCCTGTATGCGTGTATTTAAAAATTATATGAATATTGATTCATTAGTTCCCACCAACACCCTCCCTTCTTAAAAATTATTTATTTATGTATTTATTTATTTATCCATGTATTTATGTATTTATTTACTTATTTATAATGTTTTATTTATTTTTGAGAGAGAGAGAGAAAGAGAGCGTGCGCACATGCATGAGTGGGTGGGGAGGGGCAGAGCGAGAGGGAGAGAGAGAATCCCAAGTGGGCTCCACACTGTCAGTGCACAGCCTGATGCAGGGTTCGAACTTATGAACCATGAGACTGTGACCTGAGCTGAAGTCAGACACTTAGCCGACTGAGCCACCAGGTGCCCCTGAACTCAGCCAATGACAAATGAGGGCCGGGCAGAATGAGGCAGGTTAACAACTGTGAAGGGAAAACCTGACCAGAATGGCAACGGTACAGTCGCCCAGAAATGAATTTTAATATATCAGGAGAAAGAGAAGTCCTTTGGAACACTTGTGAAATCTTCGAAGGCTCTTGGCAAAAATGACTATCCTATGATTGAACTGTGAAAGTCAAACATGAATCAAAGGAGGTTGTATCCTACTATTTATTGTACAATTTGTCTGAAAAATGACTCTCCCGACCCTTTAAAGGCTTGATTTTTTTTTTTACTCTTTCTAAGAACTAGGGCCCCGCTGCCATTATAACGTAAGTTTTATTAAATAAAAACATTTATTTTTATAATTTTAGTTTCAGTTTTCAAGATAATCTCCTAATCCCCATTTACTGTGAAATTTTGATCTCTGTTTCAAATGGATTCACTTTAAGTGGCTTTTTTTTTTTTCCAGTGCCAACTGTACTTGGATAATGAGGATCCTGTCTATATATGATTTAGAGGGATGATTGTAACCAACCAATTACAACAGAAACAGTTAAGACAGTGGACAGCCCTGTGGAATGCGGTTCAGGAACAAAGAGATGAGAGGCACTTTTATTTTTGATTGCGTGTATTTCTGTCATGTTCCATCTTATTTCAGTGTATTTTATTTTGCCAAGACATGTATGCCATTCGAATTTTGCTTTTTTTCTTATTTGATAAAAAAAATTTTCAGCGACGTAATCGGTAAAAATGGCCATGAGAAGAGGTCTAATGTGGGTCCCTGGGTTTGAGTTTCTGGTAGATCCTATTGGTGCCCCATCCTTATTCCCTTGACACTTACTGTTCCTACCCAGCTCGTGCCGGCAGCTTCCTACCGTGAGCACCTGTTCTCTGCCTGAGGCCACTTTGGCTGCTAAGCCCGTGCATGGGGCAGGCTGAATATGCAGGGGAGCTGGTGTTCCGAGGGCAGTCCTCACCATAAGGGATGGGGGCTGGAAGGTAAATATCCTGGCTCCCGCCTTGCGGATGGGGCCACGCTGAACCACGCTCTACAAGAGCCCCAGGGGCCCCCAGCTAGAGTGAGCCTCAATTGTCACCAGTTGGGTCCGGATGCAATGCAATGGGCTCTGTTCTCCAGACTGAATCGCACACAGCAGGACTGAGAACGGGCTCCCAACCCACCTTGCAGATGCACTACTGTCCTACCCAGGAGTGAAACACTGCTCATGTTCTTGCAGAGTCCTTCTCAAACACGTGCAAAAGGATCACATGTAAACCCAGCTACTCAGACCCTGTTGTCCTCAGGAAGCAACGGGACTTTAGAAATAAAGAGACTGATTTTGTTTGTGACTTTTTAGACCAATAGAGTGCAGTGGAATCATCCCTGTTCCTGGGCACAGTCCTTAAAGGACCGCAAGCTTCCACCTTCTCTCTCTTGGAATGCTCTCCCCGGGTGTTCTGAGGTGCCTAGCTTGGTCCAGCCCAAGTTCCGAACCCATAAAATTGTGAAACCTAAGAAAAATGGTTGTTTAGGCCCTAAGCGTGGGGCTGTTTTGCAATAGATAACTGAAATCAGTATGTTGGATAAGAGCCATGACACTTAGAATCCATTCTTACTAATGTTCTGTAAATAGTGTTCTGTATAACAAAAATATATTTGGAACTATAATCTCTTTAAAAAACATTTAAAAACATCATTATACTTCCCAGTTAATAATTTGCAGACTTCTAATCATTTCATGGATCTAAATAAAAATTCTCAGTTCTCCATGTGGCGCATTGATTACTTTAATGGCCCCACATTTGCATGTTTCCCCTGGGTCCATGCCCTATGATACTCTCCCTTCACGACAATGACCCTGGATTTGGCCATGTGTCGTGGGCTGAATCGCGCCCCCTCCCCCAAAGTCATATGTTGAAGTCTTAACTCTTAGTACCTCAGAATGTGATCATATTTGGAGGTACAGCCTTTAAAAAGGTAAGTTAAAATGAGGCCATTAGGGTGGGCCCTAAAGCAATAGGACTGGTGTCCTTATAAGATGAAGACATTAGGACCCCATGGAGGTCCTACAGAAGGAAGACCACGTGAAGACACAGGAAGAAGACAGCCACCCAGAAACCAAGGAGAGAGAGCTCAGAAGGAATAACTGTGCCAACGCTTTGACCTTAGACGTCTAGCTTCCAGAATAGTGAAGAAATCTATTTCTGCTGTTTCAGCCAATCTGTGGTACTTTGTTATGGCAGCCGTAGCAAACTAATATACCACGTGACTCGCTTTCACCAATGGGGCAGTAGCTATCTTCATGCGGACAGAAGATTGAGAAGGTTTTTGTGAGTTCATCCTTCTTCTCTCTCTATTTAAAGATTTATTTACTTTTGAGGGGGGCCGGGGAGGGGCAGAGAGAGAATCCTAAGCAGGCTCAGCACTGTCAGTGCACAGCCTGATGTGGGGCCCCAAGTCACAAAGTGTGAGATCATGACCTGAGCCGAAATCAAGAGACAGATGCTCCACTGACTGAGCCATCCAGGCACCCCTCTGCTTCTTCTCTCTTTTAAAAAAATTTTTTTTAATGTTTATTTATTTTTGAGAGAGAGAGAGAGAGACAGAGCGTGAGAGGGGGAGGGGTAGAGAGAGAGGGAGACACAGAATCTGAAGCAGGCTCCAGGCCCCGAGATGTCAGCCCGGGGCCTGACGCGGGGCTCGAACCCACGAACCGTGAGCCGAAGTCGGACACTTAACCGACTGAGCCACCCAGGTGCCCCGTGCTTCTTCTCTTTCGACCCCGGCGACTACTAAGAGAGCATATCGAGGCTAGCCCCTAGAAGGCTGTGAGACCCAGGTGGAGGAGAGCCACGGCCTCCCAGCTGGGGCCAGGCTGCACCAACCAGCCCACAGCCGACCTGTCTGACTGCACACACATGAGCGAGTCCAGCTAGAACAACCTTGTCTGCTCAGATCAGTAGAACCACCCAGATGACCCGGTGATTTGTGAGAAATGATGAGTGGATGGTGTTTGGAAGCACAGTTTTGGGGTGGCTTTTTACCTAACCTCACTGTGGCCATAGGTAACTGATAGTCCTAATTCGGGGCCATTCTGCCTGCTTAGTGTCACCTCATCCCCCTCCCTACCACCTTTACCAGCAGAACCAAATTTAAAATGAAGGCCAAGCCTCGGCCCATGGTCCTCTGCCCGGCCGCCGCAACATGTCACCCCTGCGGTTGGCTTCCGGAAACATCCCACTTAGTTTCCGGTCCCCTCCAGGTACCCCTTCCTAGCCTTCTGCATTAGTTCCCTATTGCCGCTTTAACCAGTTACTACACATTTAGTGGCTTAAAACAACACACATTTATTCTGTCTCAGGTCTGGAGTTTCAAAGTCTAAACTCAAGATGAGAGCAAGGCTGTGCTCCTTTGGGAGGCTTCAGGGGAAGAGTCCATTCCCTGGCTTTTCCAGCTTCTGGAGGCTGCCATGCCCTCAGCTTGTGGCCCATCTAGAAAGAAGGCCCTCTGCCTTCTGCCTCCGTCCTCACGTCTTTTTCTGACTCTGATCCTCTGTGCTGCCCTCTTTTAAGGCCCCTTGTAATGACATCGGGCTCACTTGGATAATCCAAGATAATCTCCCCACGTCAAGATCCTTAATCCCATCTGTAAGGTCCATGTAAGGTAACATATTCACAGGCTTCAGGGATTAGGATGTGGATATATTTGGGGGCCTTTATTCAGCCTATTTTTCTGCCAGATTGCATTGCCCTGTCTGTCCTCTGAACGTCCTCTAAATCTGAAAAAAATCCTCGTGTTGTATTTGATAAGCAGACCAAGATTGTTTAGAAGTCTGTACCTGCTATCAGACGTGAACCCCACAAGAAAAGGGACTTTGTCATAAGAGACTCTTAAAAACTGAGAACAAACTGAGGGTTGATGGGGGTGGGAGGGAGGGGAGGGTGGGTGATGGGTATTGAGGAGGGCACCTTTTGGGATGAGCACTGGGTGTTGTATGGAAACCAATTTGACAATAAATTTCATATATTGGATAAAAAAAGACGTTGGGAAAAAGAAAAAGAAAAGGTGTGCATTATTCATTTTTGAATCAGTAGTTCTCCAGCATAGACCCTGACATAGCGTAGGGTTTCGTGTAACATATTCACGTAAGCTATAGCCCCTTGTGTGTAATTGTGCGCAAGAAGCAAGTGTGGGGGCACCTGGGTGAGTCCATCAGTGGGGCGTCCAACTTCGGCTCTGGTCATGATCTCGCGGTCCGTGGGTTCGAGCCCCGTGTCGTGCTCTGTGCTGACAGCTCAGAGCCTGGAGCCGGCTTCAGGTTCTGTGTCTCCCTTTCTCCTGCCCCTCCCCTGCTTGCACTCTCTCTCTCTAAAAAATAGACATTAAAAGAAAATTTTAAAAAAGGAGTAAATGTAGCAGTGTGTCTATGTAAATAGATGTACATATACACGCACAATGTATTTGAATGTAGTGTTTTTGAGGGCATGAGGAGAACCTTGTATTGAGTGAATGATACTGACGTATTTAATCACCAAGATCAAAGAAGACTTCCCTAACGCATTTATTTTATACTTTCCTTTTTTTCCGTCGTTGAGTGACTCAGCCCACACAACCACACATTGTGGATTCTCCCAATGCATTTTCCACAGCATCCCTGGGGAGGAAGCAAATGCTTTCATCCTTTTCGCCGGAAGGGTGGGAAGTGAGGCCCCAGGCCGCCAAAAGGCTGGACAAGTTGCGGAGGTGTGACTAGAGAGCAGACCCAGACCAGTGCTCACCCCGCAGCAAGGATGAGCAATGAGCCCGTAGCAATGCGTGCAGGTGTAGTCCGTTACCACCCTGTCCTTGCTCGCATCACAGCTTGGGGAAGAATCACTCCTTTGGCTGGAAATTTGCCATGCTGGGTCTTCGTTCACAGGGACACGAGATGAAAAATCAAAGAAAAGTTGTTCTCTGCTTTGCAGCTAGATGGGAGGAAGGGTGCGTGTGTGTGTGTGTGTGTGTGTGTGTGTGTGTGTGTGACACGCAAGCAAAGAAAATAGAAAGGATCTGTCTTCCTCACAGATAACAGAAGAACATCTGGCAATTACAGAATGGAACCTTCCATATGTTCAGTTGTCCTTGAAACAAAATGTGCCTCTAAAAGTTTGAAAAAAGCAAGCACTGGCTTTACTCAAACTTCTCAGACCAACTGCCCAATGTCTCCGTGGGCATCTCAACATCATGATGGGCTCTGTTGTGCTACATATTTCACTGCAGTGATGACAGGTGTCACTGAAACAAGGGTGGGATGGGGAAGAATGTGGGCTCATTCTAAGTTGTTCCAGGGTCACTGAGATGAAGCTAAGGCTCAGAGAAGCCAGCAGGCCCTAGAGGGGCGGTGAGGTCACTCCAGCTCCCGTTCTAATCTCTTCACTATTGGAGGGCTTTTCCATATTGGAAAATCCTCGTCAGCCACCGTACCTCTGTGAAGGTGGTGTTTACAACTCAGTGATGACCCCCAGCATTGCAACAGAGATTTTCCCTCCCCTCATGCAGCCCTAGTGAAGACCATCTTTAAGGTAGGCTGGATAGGAATCATTGTTCCAACTTTGTAAACAAGGACCCAGACTCCCTCTCTTCTCTATACTCACTTCCTAGTTGATCCAGTTCAACGATGACCAGTCTTCAGGGCAAAAGGCTAATTCCCTTGCCTACTTTTCATGTTCATTTGGATTTCTAAGTGGCAACTCAAATGGCCAAAATAGAATTCCCTGTTTCCAGCTTCCAATCTGCCTCTCCCCTAGGCCTCCCTGCCTCAGTTAATGGCTTCACCATCCACCTTGTTCAAGTTCTTTCTTTCCCCTGCCCCTACCTCACTCCCAATAGTCACAGACTCAGTTTATTAGCACATGACCTCAGTGCTATCTCTAACGTAGGTATCAAAATGGTCCGCTTTCCTGCGTCTTTACTGCTTCTGTCTTGACTGCTGTTAGCTCACTCAGGAAGAACTATAATGACCCTCTAGGTGGTCTTACTACTCTCATTCCGTTCTCCACACAAAAAGCCAGAATTGTTGTTTAAAAATATGAATCATGTGGTGTAACTTCCCTGCCCCAAACCCTTTGGTGGCTTCCCCCCATACGTTAGAGCATGATCCAACTGTGGCCCACAAGGCTGTGGCTGATGAGACTTTGCTCACCTCCTGCCCTCTCTCACATCACTCTCCTCCTTCCTGTACTCCAGCTACACCAGCATCCTCTTGATCCTCTCCTTGTTCACCGGCCACCCACCCCAGTGCGTTTGCAGTTTCTACTTTTCTGCCTGGACCTCTCCACCTTTACAGAGCTTTACAGGGTCAAATCTTCTGGATCTCATTTCACACATGCCCCCATTGGATCCTGTAGCTGTGTCATCCCAAGTGCCTCCCTCACCCCATTCCCAGTTCCCCACAAGCCGATTCCCCAACAGAAATATAAGTCCATGTGCTGAATAGGGGCTTTGGCTCACTGACCTCTGCATTCCCAGTAACTATCATGGCGCCCACATCGAAGATGCTCAATCAGTATCTGATGAAAGATGGAAGAAGACAGGCCACTGCCCTCTCTGCAACACCACGGCACAGCATGTAGGGTCAGTGGAGTCAGATGGAATCAGGAGCATCACTGAGGTGGCATGGGGGAGGAAACACCCTGGATGGGTCTCAAGAGTCAGAAGACCTAGGTTCAAATTCTGGATATGCCTCTGACCACTATGTGGGAGCCACCTCTTTGCTCTGAGCTGCAGATTCCTCGTCTGTGCAGTGGAGTGAATGCTTTATTTCAGGTTGTTGTTGTAGATTAAATAAGGTAATACATGGGACAGTACCGGGTATGGAAAAAATGTTCACGGTGTGTTTTCTATTCCCCTTGGTTTATTTGTTCAGAACTTAAAGCTAACATGGGGGGGGGCATCACTAATTTCATGTTTCATCAGCTGGTTGCAACCGACTTCTTGGCCTCAGACTTACACTGGTCATCTTCCCTATTCAAAAGCCATCTCAGGGCGCCTGAGTGGCTCAGTTGGTTAAGCATCTGAATACCGTTTAGGTCATGATCTTGCGGTTCATGAGTTTGAACCCTGCATTGGGCTCTGTGCTGACAGCTCGGAGGCTGGAGCCTGCTTCGGATTCTGTGTCTCCCTCTCTCTCTGCCCCTCTCCTGATCACACTCTGTCTCTCTCTGCCTGTCAAAAATGAATAAATGTTAAAAAAAAAAGCCATCTCAATGTGGTGTATATATACAATGGAGTATTTCTAGGCAATCAAAAAGAATGAAATCTTGCCATTTGCAACTACATGGATGGAACTAGAGTATATTATGCTAAGCAAAGTTAGTCAGGAAAAGACAAATATCATGTAACTTCACTCACATGAGGACTTTAAGATACAAAACAGATGAACATAAGGGAAGGGAAGCCAAAATAATATAAAAACAGGGAGGGGGACAAAACAGAAGAGACTCATAAACATGGAGAACAAACAGAGGGTTGCTGGAGGGGTTGTGGGAGGGGAGATGGGCTAAATGCGGAAGGGGCACTAAGGAATCTACTCCTGAAATCATTGTTACACTGTATGCTAATTTGGATGTAAATTAAAAAAATAAATTAAATTAAAAATAAATAAAGAAAAGCCATCTCAAAACTTATGCCACATGGCACCAGGTCTTACGTGCTAACACAGCTAATCATGTATCCACTGGATTGCTATGCACGTGTGGGACCTCAGCAAAGGGACACGGGTGGTGAACAAGATGGGGTTTTAACAGAGGGAAGGAAGAAATGAAGTGGCATTTATTGAACAGCTGTCCCTTTCACTTGATCTGAACACAGAATTTCAGCTGGCCCAGCAATCCGAGGAGGGGGCGTCATTGTCCTCACCTTACAGTGAGAAACCTGAGGTCGAGGGAGATTGTACAAAGAATACGCATGCTTTTAAGGGTTTTGCTGCATATTCCATTACTTTTCAGAAAATTTGCTCTGTGTTGCGTTATGACCAGTGGTGAGTCTCACCACACCCTTGCAGCATTCCTTTTGGTGGGGGGGGGGGGTGATATAGATACATGTAGTTTTGATTGATTTAATCACCATACTGTTTAATTTAGCGGCAGGTTAATATCAAGCGGTTGTAAATTCTCCTAGTCTTCTAAATTTGAAATATGGCGCCTCGAGCAATCTCTGGCAACCCCAAACCATGAGAACACATGTAAGTGGCAAAGCACTTGCCTGTATAGTGACTGCAGCAAGGGTACTGGCAATTTTCTAACAAAGTCCTGGAATGTGAAGTGCACCTCATCTGTGACCTCCAAGACCATCTCTGGCCTCTCGGATTCACCTACAGATCATTGTGACTCCATGTAAAATAAATCTAAGTAAAACTGAGAGGGTGCTTTCTGAAGCCTCCCCACCTGTTTGCTGCCTTGAAGGTGTCTATCTAGACAAATGGGGATCTGGCTTCACTGTATTCCCATTGCAGTCCGCCATCAAGCCAGGTGGTGTCTATCCTTCAGCGCCCCCTGTGCAGGTCACCCTGCTTTGGAGATGACTAGCTTTAGTTTTCTACGGATGCAAGCAGATATGGGGGTCAGCAGCACTAACGGGTTTGGCACGGTCTCTCCTTTCCCCCTCCTGCCCTCCCATTTTAGCGCCAGAAAGAGCAGCCAGTTAGCAGGGGAGGAAATGGTAACCTTTCTTTTCGGTTCTCCGCAGGGCATCAAACGTATTGCCTTTGTTTGCTCTTCCTTGGCTCGAAGTCACAGAGGGTTTCTCTATTGCTTCCTCAAACCAGCTGGAAAGGAGTTTCCTAGGTATGGAGCCTGGAGAGAACACGTCCACACTGTCCATTTGGGCCTTCCTTCCGGGTCATAGGAGACCATTTTCACAAGTAGAGGGCTGGTTTTCCTCTACTTCAATTGCAGTCTTATGAACCAGGGACACGTCTCCTGGGTTGGTAACTTTCAACAGTCCTTAAATGGAAGGACTGGTCTGCTGTTTTCCTCATCAGTCCCTGGGCTGATTTTCCATTCTTAGGTCATTTCTAGCCCCTTGGCCGATCTTGCCAAAGAAAGCGGATTGCCTGCTAACCACTGGTTATCCAACAGTTCCTCAGATGTGATTCTGGGAGCAAGATCCACTGTTAGAAGTTGTTTGGAAATGCTTTCAGCACTGTCGCTTATACAATCCCAAAGTGGCTCTTCAAAATGTAGCTCCCCCTTTTTTTTATTCATTCAAAAACTTCTCTTCTGAGCTTGCCATAAAGGATAGGTTCCACATGAGAATGTGTCCTTATGCACCTATGCCCCGATGTCACACTGCTGGCTGTGGCCATGGGCATTGATAGCTGCAGGAGGCCCGCAGTGAGGCACAGCGTGGCTTCCCCACAGCTAAGCGTAAATTACCTTTATGTTGAAGTTGTTAGCATCATAAAGCTGCTTTAAACCATTGTGCCCTCCTGTTTCAGATCTCAGCGTACCCTGTTGTGAAGATACCTTCCAGCTGGTGTGAGCAAGGCTCTGGATGAACCACCTTGACGCATTCTCAGAAT
Source organism: Acinonyx jubatus (assembly GCF_027475565.1). NCBI lineage: Eukaryota > Metazoa > Chordata > Mammalia > Carnivora > Felidae > Acinonyx > Acinonyx jubatus. The sequence goes on from NC_069391.1 coordinate 67,016,708, forward strand.
CTGAGTTCTCCCTCCTCACAAAGCTCCGCCACTTGGATGACTCACTTGGGTGTCTCAAACACTTGCTTCAAGACCTGAAATGTGTTCCGATCTTCCACTCTTTGTGATGCTCACCCCCCTCCAAGTAACTTCACAGGGGAGTTTCCAGCCTCGTTCCTTGCCCGCTCAGTTTCCATTTCCTTGTTTGCAGCCTGGGGGACCACTGCAAATTTCCCTCCTCCCAGTATTCTTCCAAATTCTTACAGATTTGCTGAAGAGCAGCTCCATTGCCCCTCTTCCTCTGAGCAGATTTTCCTTCCGTAAATTTCCCTGAAACTATTGTTGTGGAGATGTTTTTTTCCTCCCTGCCTTGGAGGTTCTTGGGAGCTCTTCTGCGAGAAAGAATGTTCTTTTCACGGTTGGAAGGGTGATGAATTAGCTGACAAGGCCCCACAGGGTGGGATTAGGGGAGAGGATGTCAACTTGTGCTGAGATTAGAGTCTTAAATATTTACCAGATCTTCCCCAGAGGCAATGTCTTTGCGGGTAATTTTTTCTTTTTCCTTTTTCCTTTTTTCCTCTCCGGTGAAACCGTAAATTCTGAATTTCCAATGCTGGATGTATTCGATGTGTCTACCCCCAAAATGGGAGAAAGCTTTGTGTCTCAAAAACATTTACAAAGCTCGTGAGTTCGGAGAGCTAGCAACACTCGGGGCATTTGATGGATTTTTCCAACCAATCCTCTAACAGTCACTTGCTTAATGTTATTACAAAACAACTTGAAAAGAAAGGTGTCTCCACCATTTGAGAAAGAGAATCAGACCAGGAAGGATAGAGTAAGTTGACGATTGACTGGTGAGGTCCATAATCTACTGATGTCCTGCATTCGTTTGTTCGTAGGAGGCTTATAGCAACTTTGCTTTATTTATTCATTCGTCTGTTTGTTTGTCTGTTTACAAGTATTGTTAACATGCAATGTTATATTAGTTTCAGATGTACAACATATTGATTCAACAATTCTACACATGACTCAGGGTGCACCACGGCAAGTGTAGTCACCATTTGCTACCAAACGACATTATTACAGTATTGTGGACTATATTCCTGACGCTGCGCTTTTCATCTGGTGACTTATTTATTTTATAACTAGAAATTTGTACCTCTTAATCTTCTTTATCTATTTCACCCATCCCCCCCCCCACCTTCCCGTTGTCAGCCAAATGGATAAGATGTGGTACATATATACAATGGAATATTACTCAGCCAAAAGAAGGATGAGATCATGCATTTGTGACAACGGATGGACCTGAGGGGATTATGCTAAGTGAAATAAGTCAGACAAAAACAAATACCATATGATTTCACTTCCGTGTGGCATCTAAAATACAAATGAACAAACAAAAAGATTCTTAAGTATGGACAGCTACTTTGCCTCAAACTTTCAAAAGATTTCATGTCCCAGTGATGAAGTTTTGGGGTGATGAGGGGGTGGTCCAGAGCCAATGACCAAGAAAGAATTCTTGAAGACGTCTTTGGTGCAAAAAGGTGATTTGATTAAAGCACGGGGACAGGGCCCGTGGGCAGAAAGAGCTGCATTGGGGTTGTGAAGAGTGGCTGGTTATATACTATGAAGGTGGGGAGGGAAAGCCTAAGGGAGGCCTCCAGAGGGGCTTTGGTTTGCTAAAGAGGACTCCTAAGGTACCTGAGGCCTGGCTATTGTCAAGCTAAGGCTGTTCTTCCCTCTAGCAAAGTATCAACATTAAGACAGTAGGGAGTTCTGGAGAAACGTTCTGCTCTGCCTGCCTCCTATACTTGTCAATGGGCTGCAGGTTACAAGGAAATTTCATTCTGTCTGCCATTTCCTTCTGCCTTTGTTTCCCACATCACTACAGAGGGGTGATGCTGGGGCTCCAGGACACGGAGTCTGCAGGTTTCTGAAGATTAGGCTATTGATAAGAGTGCCTCTTGTAATTTTCTACGATATTTGAAAACCGGTGAGGACTCCTGTTGTGTATGACTGTGATCTCTACCGGTTAACCATTTGTTTTCTTTCCTTTCCTTTGTCCTTGGGCAGCCAGGAGTGCCCGAAGGATATCACACATGTCCCACCTGGGGGCACGGTGTGTGCTAGCTTATATTTTGCCCTCCGCCTGCCTTACGCTCCCTCATCACCAGGATAGAGAGGAGGTGAGAATGTGCAGATGGATGGGGACTATCAGGGACCACTCCAAACAGGACTCTGGGGAAATGGTGTCCCAAGGGCTCTGCCCCAGGACACCAGGAGAGATGAGCCTGGTCCCTCTACAGCATAATCTGCTCTTGAGGGGCCTGTCCTTCTGGGCGACCACCTCCGTTCCGTCACCACTCCCTCAGTGAGCAATCTCCTCCACCCACATGCACACTTTGCACTGATTGCCCCAACCCTGGACCTTCCCTCTCTCTGTCATTCATTTTTAAATGCTGCTATTTGATACATTAAAAATCGTGTACTCGTTTTTTCCTTTTACAACTGAGTTTGATTACTTTCTTATGTCCGTTAGCAATTTGTACTTCTTTGTTTCTGAAGTGTCTGTTCTCTTTCGCCCATATTTCTGCTGGGGTGTTGGCGTTTCTCTCCTTGATTTGTAAGAGCTATTTACAGATCACCCGATCTTCATGTTGTCATTTTTGTGACAGTTCTGTTTGTCGCTTGTCTTTTAAGTTAATTAATTAGTAGTGAAAATAGTGATCTGTGATAAGCCTTAGATGGCTATTATCTGAGGAAGATGACTCAGGAGAATGGCACACAAGGACAGGCTCTGGAACTGGAAAAGTGGTAAAGACTGAACATCACCCAGGATTGGGTTAGTCTGTCTCAAGAGCCACCAGTCTGCTCCCAAGATCCCTGTAGCTTTCTGTGTGTCCTGCTTTATTCCATGAAATTTGTGGACAGGCTTGCTCTACCTACACATGACTCTAATTTGCAGGTGACTATCACTATCTCTGATGTTCCCAATTTGAATTACAGAGAAAGTCTGCTCAGTCTAGTTCCTCTTATGGTATGCTGGCAAGTTTATGGATTGGGTGCCCTTGGATGAAGTGGTTCTTTCTGATCCACTAGGCCAAGGCTAGGGGGTAAAAGGGTCAAGTGCTCTGAAACTAGGCCACAGGGGCTATGGATAGAGTGATTTTCCATAGGAGGGCTCTGCGTGAATAGATACCAAATGACATAGAATAATAGGGTTAATCAAGAGCATGAACCAATGAGGAAAGTAACAAAAACTTAATGTATTATAAAATGTATAAAATAGAATGTATTTTATAAAGAGAAAGGGTAAATTAGGCTTTAAGAAATCAAATAAAAACATGAAAGTCATATGTTTTAAAATGTATAACCTCTAGTTTTCAGGCACAGCTAATTGGAAGAGTAACGTAATATCTAATTTCTAATCTTACATCTGGAGCAAACTTTTCAAGAGACGGAACAGTTGACACAGAGCAGCGCTAAAGAAGAGAGTGTGTTGCAAACAGTGCTTTGTTTTGTTTTATTGCTCAACTAAAGACGTGTCCTCTCGTTACCACTAGAAGCAGACTTACTAATGCCTTTTAATCTAATTAGACCAGAGAACTAAATACTGGAAACCCCAGAACCTTTGACATTAGTCTTGGCAATGATTTTTAGGATCTGACACTAAGAGCAAAGGCAGCACCGGCAAAAACAAGCGGGACTACATAAAAAAACAAACCAAACGAACACACAAAAACCCCCCAAAACTAAAAAAAACTAAAAAAAAAAAAAACCTGCACCAAAACGTCAGCACAGCAAAGGATCCACACGTTGAAAAGGCAGCCTAAGGAACGGGAAACAATACTTGCAAATCAATCATATCTGATAAGGGTTATTATCTAAATATATAAAGAAGACCTACAACTCAGTAGAAAAGAAACAATCAGATTTTAAAATGGGGACCGAACATAGGACCGAATACACATTTTTCCAAACAAGACATACAGATAGCCGCTAACAGGTCCCTGGAAAGATGCTCAACATCACTAGTCATCAGGGAAACGCAAATCAGAACCACAATGAGCACCTCACGCCTTTTGGAATAGCTATCATCGCAAAGATAAGAAATAGCAAGTTTTGACAAAGATAAGGAGAAAAGGCAGTCCTTGTGCACAGTTGGTAAGACTATACATTGGTGCAGTCACTACAGAAAATGGTATGGAGTTTCCCCCAGGAAATTAAAAATAGAACTGTATTTTTAATTGTATGATCCAGAAATTCCACTTTGGGGTATTTATCTGAAAGAAACGAAATCATTATCACAAAAAGATGTCTGCACTCCTGTGTTGACTGAAGTGATACCTCTCTCAGTGAACTAGCAGAGGTTTGGTGTCCTGACCAGCCTTGGTCATTCCTCAAAAAATGGGAGAATGTTCCTTCCCTCTGCATTATGTTCAAGGGCAAGTGGTCCAGATCTCAAGGATTTCAGCTCCTTGGTCTAATGATTGTTGTTCTCCACAAATGACATATGCTCATTATAAAAAATTAACGTGATCGGGGCTCCTGGGTGGCTCAGTTGGTTAAGTGTCTGACTGGCTCAGGTCATCATCTCACAGCTTGTGAGTTGGAGCCCCGCTTCGGTCTCTGTGCTGACAGCTCGGAGCCCGAAGCCTGCTTCCGATTCTGTGTCTCCCTCTCTCTCTGCCCCTCCCCTGCTCACACTCTGTCTGTCTGTCTGTCTCTCAATAACAAACATTAAAAAAAAAAACAACAAAAACTTTAAAAATTTAACGTGACGTTTTAAAACTACAAAATGAAAATGGCCAATCACACTAGGTCCAACTATCCCCAACACACCCGCGTTAATATTTTCTGAATGAAAAGATACATTTCTGCGCATCCACATGGGTGTGTGCCCACACATGCGTATAGAAACAATTTCAGAAGGGTGGGATTATGTTGCAGCAAATACTCGACACCCAGGAGGAGACAAGCCACACGCACTCCGGGAATCCGAAAAGACTTGACTTTGCACCGGTGCCGGCCCAGCGGAGTCACCTCCAAAGGATGAGCATCCCGCTCAGGTTTTACCGGATCTTTTATACATACGAGCTTCCGGGATGGGCGGGGCTAGTACAGTCAAGCTTCTGGTTCCGGGTTGCTGGCTGATCCAAGGGGCAAACAAGACTACAGAAGCCAAGAGCATGCCAGGGGAGTATTGGCCGGAACATTTGACTGGCCCCTTTTATCTGCTTTTTACCAGTTTTCCTTCTCAATTATACCACAGGTTGTATTTTTAAAAACAATAGATATGAAGATTAATATCATTTGAAGTTGTTAGAAAAGGCAGCTGAAAGGAAACTGAGGGACGTGCCCAGGTAAATGTTTTTTCAATCACCAGAGTTCTTTACAACTCTTTTAAACAATTCTTTTAAAATTACAGTTCTTTAAAAATGATGAGGTATTTACACCCGCAAGAAGTGTAAATAATAAAACAAAAACTATGTTTCCACCCCTGCCAGCCAGCTAGAAAGTGGAATGTTACAGTGGTTTACATTCACCCTCTGCTCCCCTCCTGGACTCCCTGGGCTTAGGGAAAGTTCTGGCATCCGCTGGTTTGGGCCTGGAGTCTTCGAGTCCCTCCAGAGTGTCCCAGTGTGGGTGCCAGTGCCGCAGCCCTCATGGTGAGCTCCTTCTTTTGGCCAGGTGTGTGGCTAGGAAGGCATGCTGGTAACTTGTTTTCTGGACTCCAACCCTGTTCCTTATAAACATCAGCTCTGGTGGCCCCACCCACCACCCTGGGTCGCTGCCACACCAGAAGAGTGTTTTCAGAAAGCTAGAGCCAATGATCAGATTTTAATTTTTTTTTTTTTTTTTTGGTAGCGTGTTTATTCATTTTTGAGAGACAGAAAGAGATGCGTTGGGGAGGGGCAGAGAGAGAGGGAGACACAGAATCGGAAGCAGGCTCCAGGCTCTGAGCTGTCAGCACAGAACCTGATGTGGGACTTGAACTCACGAACCGTGAGATCATGACCTGAGCTGAAGCCGGGCGCCCAACTGATTGAGCCACCCAGGTGCCCCACGATCAGATTTTTGCATCCTGATGGCTCCTTCTCCAGGCCCTTATTGCTGACTTGGGTTTATACAGAGGTTCTGAATAGCCTTCCTCACCATTGTTGGATGCTCCTCTCTGCTGACTCTGCATTTATGAGCTCCTCAGGTCCATGGAGTGTGGCATCTGCTGTTTCCCTTCTGCTTTACCTCTAAATTTGTCACTGTCTGGTCTGCTGGTGGCACTGCCCTGGCTTATGGGAATTGCTATGGATTTATCTTAATTATTAGTATTTCTTATATTATTTCCGTGGGATTTGGTTGACAGAAAAAGTCAATGGTTTGGTTATTTTGAATGTAAAGTCTCATTCTATTATTTTAGAATATGTATCTATAGATACAGATGGAACAATATAGATTATATAGAACAATGAGAAGAAAAAGTAGTGGAAGCTTTTTAGGTTTTTACCGGTGCCCCTTCATCATGCTTCTGATCCTGAATCCTAAATATTAAATACATTTATTAAATTGTTGCCAATATCTTTATCTTTTCAGGTGCCTTATTATTATTATTGTACTTTAAAAATTTTTTATTTTATTATTTATTTCAGCTTTATCGAGACATAAATTGTTAGGCATTCAAAGTGTACCACATGATGATTTCATAGATGCATGCATTAGGAAAGGGTCTCCCCCAGGAAGTTAATGAACACGTTCAGGTGACCTATTAAGGATGTCCATCGGCATCTGATGATACACGGCTAGAAACAGTGCATGGTGGGTAGGAGGGCGGGTCAGAAGAATGGTCCAGTTTGGACTGAGGATTTGCTACATCTGTTTTCTAATCACCGGGGGTGGACTGAATTAATTTTAAGGTTGTTTGGGGAACTCTAGGGAACTGGATATCAGTTTCACACCTTGCAGTCTGGGCTAGATGTTTTCTTTGCCCGTCCGCCTCTACTCTAGCCTGCTCTCTGCATTTTGTTGACAATCCTGATGGAACCAATGGGCTTCCTTGCCCTCCATCTCCCACCTGGGGAGGACTGGAAGGAAGGAGGGTGGACAGGTGGGGGTCTTTGTTCTCTCGGATCTCTGCTCCCTGTGGGCTGGGCTTGGATGCCTGTGCCCTTTCATAAAAGGTCACAGCTCCTCTTCGAATAGTGTCCTCTCTACCACCTACACCTTCTTGTGGGTGACCACTCCGTCCCCTCCCATCCTGAGTCTCAGATGTCTAGTACCAGTTCCATTAGTCCAGGGACTGCACTCTTCCTTGTGGTTTCCCTCTGTGCCTGAAAATTGTTCTTTTGTTTAATATTTCTTAAAGTATGCTCATTTGAATATGTCATGTCTTTCCTGCCAGAATCCTAACTGATAATAGGACCTATGAAAAATTATCATGAATTAAGCATGATAATGATGACCTAATTGTAAGAGGATTAAGAAGGGTAGTCCGGATTTCAGTGTGTGCAGTCTTGATTTTAGGCTTGCTCTGATTTCTTACAAACCTTGTAAGCCTGGATAGTCAAGCTGCAGAAAATCCAGATCAGCGCTGAATTTTCCAATTTGGGGTCAGAATTCTTCCCTCCACTACTCCTAAATCATCCTTAATGTATAATACAACTAAAGGTACTTCTGGGACACGTACAAAACCCTCTTTCCTCCCATGCTGGCTGGCTCACAGAGAGCCAAAGGGTCTTCTCAGGGAGGGCACGGATTCCTGGTGTTCAGTGATTTGGGCTGAATTACAGCTGCATTTACACTGGCAGGTGGGTCTGAGAGATGCTCAGATCGGCAGGAATTTAGTTCCAGGGAGTGACTTCCTTTTACCTGTTGGACAAACTGAGCTGTTTCAAAATCGTGCAAGCTGGATTCCACTGGCAGATCGTGAGCTGCTTAGGGCAAGGATTTTAGTGGATTTACTCTGTCCTCCTCGTCTCGTCAATGTCTCGCAAATAGAGACACCCACTTACTGCTTGTTGAATGAGCAGTGTAGACTTACGGCTCCAGGGAGCTCAGGACGCCATCTCTTCATCCCCCTGCCTCCAGTGGGTGTACCTCAAAGCAAAAAGCTCTCCAGTGTGGGTGAGGAGGGTCTTCCAAACATTGTTCACCCACACGTTTAAAATCTTTCTCTAACTGAATGCCATAGAATTGCCACTTAAGCTAATCTTATTGGACATAAATAAAAATGAATGGTAAGATTCCTATAATACCTCTTTGCAGGGGAGCCTAGGTGGCTCAGTTGGTTAAGCATCCGACTTCAGCTCAGGTCATGATCTGGCAATCCATGGGTTTGTGCCCCCCATGGGGCTCTGTGCCGACAGCTCAGAGCCTGGAGCCTGCTTCTGATTCTGTGTCTCCCTCCCTCTCTGCCCTCCGCCACTTGCTCTCTCTCTCTCAAAAATAAACATAAAAAAAAACTCTTCTTAAATTTTTTTCTAACATTTTATTTATTTTTGAGAGACAGAGAGAGACAGGGTGTGAGTGGCAGAGGGGCAGAAAGAGGGAGACACAGAATCCGAAGCAGGCTCCAGGCTCTGAGCTGTCAGCACAGAGCCCGATGGGGGGCTCGAACCCATGAACCATGAGATAGATCATGACCTGAGCTGAAGTCAGGTGCTTAACCGACTGAACCACCCAGGCACCCCCCAAAAATAACTCTTTTTATATCTGAAGGTATTCATACCTTCCCTGGCTTCTTTCACTTGTTTTTTCTTTCTAAACGAAATTAACCCAATTTCTTAAAATTTATCTAAGACTTACCCTCAGATTATGATTGAAATTGGTCAAAAATGTTTGAATTTATACTGCACCTGATTTAGAGACAATGTTTCCTAGAGTTCAGCATGTTTAAGAACCAAAATGATTCAGGGTCCCCTGGGTGGCTCAGTCAGTTAAGTGTCTGACTTCAGCTGAGGTCACAATCTCACAGTTCATGAATTCGAGCCCCGCATCGGGCTCCACACTGATGGCACAGAGCCTGCCTGGGATTCTCTCTCTCCCTTTCTCTCTGCCCTTCCCCTGCTTGTGCTCTGTCTGTCTCTGTCTCAAAAAATAAGTAAACATTAAAAAAAATCTATTTAAAAAAAAGAACCAAAATGATTCAGAAGCTAGTCACTGAGATCGGGTTGCCTGCTTGAAGGCACCTCATTTCCCTTTACTAGTGTTAGGGGAGATGGAAGGCAAGAAAGGGATTCACTGACAATAAATCTTTTAATCCAATTTGGGATTATGGGTTTTAGGAAGTAATATAGAGAATTGGTGGCATGAACCATGCACGTGGGTAAAAGGGACCGGGCCACTCTACATTATCAGATCATAGTCCGCTTCATTCAATTCCTCACAGAGAACGAGGGAAGTTAGGCCCGGAAAGGATGAAGTATGTTTTTTCTGCAGGTGTGTATCAGCCAATCCCTTGAGTAAACCAGGAGAAAGCAGAGGGAAATGAGGAAGGCTTTCCTTTCAATCAACTGAGCTGAATCAGGCAGAAGCTATATGCAAGCATCAGCAAAACCAACTTGGATTCCTAAGAGAAGTCAAGAAAGCACACTCTTGCCCTCCTGGCCACTGGTTGAGTTGAGCCCTGGAAGATGACTGGAGTGGGCATGGTAAATACTCCCTTCCAAGAAAGTGGTGTTCCTGGTCCTTGTGGTGGAGGTGGGGAGCCTCAGGGCAAGATTCTGCTGGGAGTAACCCCCTCCCCCACCCCACCCCCCGCCCTGACTTCATTCACCTGGTACATGGGCCTTAAATTAAAACACATACTGAATTGTGGCCTGCGTGTATATTGGGGTATAAAAGAACTTGTTTTATTAACAACAGACTCTGGATTTACATCTTAGTTTCGAATAGAGCTCTGGATAGAATGTGAAGCTTTAAAGGTCTTGTTTGCTGAAACCAAAGAAGAAGGTGGTAGTTTGGAGGGGAGAGGCACTCTTCACCAGGAGGCCAGAGAGAAAGGAGAGGAGGGAGAGGAGAAGGGGAAAGAGGGGAGCTAGCAATTGAATCTTTTGAGGGGCCAGGATCTACAAGACCCGGGGCAGTCGACAGATATTTTAGGAACAACAACACTCAAGGAATGAGCCGTACAGTTTGTGCATGGAACAAGTTACACATGTAAGGAGGGCAATTCACTTTGCAGGTATGGGTATTTGAACTTGAGTATTTATTATGATGCTTATCCACCAGATGTCAGTAAAGTGTCTCATTCTGACAACATAAGTATGTTAGAGGCAATTTTCCAACAGATGAAAGTATCATGAGGAAGGGGCACTTTAAAAAAATTTGCACAAAGGGAAGTGTGTAGTAGCAAAGTCCTGATTTTCAGCCTTCTTCCACTTACTGTTTAAAATATCTTCCTCTTACACCACCCCTACCACCAAAAAGAAAAAAAAAAAAGGAAGAAAAAAGAAAGAAAACACTGCCAAGTTTTTTACCTCTGTGAAGCCATACCCCAAATCTACAACAAAACAACCTAACTGAATTGAACACAACTTTTATTGCATTCACGTGTGTTTGATTCATTTTAAGAACTTTTTCTGTGGTTTACTCATAACATGTCATGCTTTACTTTGGGTATTTATAGTATGTATTCTATAATTGTCTATGTTCACATCTACTCCTAGAAACTTGTAAACCTCTTTTAAATCAATAATTTATATTTTTATTTAAATTATACATACATATAGTTAAAATTTAGGTATTACTCTTAGGCTTATAATGAAATCCAACAGTCACCTGTCCCACCCCACCCTAGTTCCAGTCCTCAGATGTACCACTTTTACCTGTTTTTTGGGTTTTTTTTTCCTGTGTACATCCATATATCTAAGTAATTTCTTCAATGTCGGTTTCTTGATTTATCATCTTTTTCATTGCCTTCTCATTACAGTGGTTGAGAATATTGTTCAGGCCACATAATACTAGCTTCTGTAATAGACAACCTCCCCATCATGCTAGCTTGACACAATTAAGATTTATTTCTTTCCCAGTGTAGGTCATCAGGGAAGTAAAGAGTTGTTCTCCACACCTTCACGGAACTCAAGTTCCTTCCAGCTCTTGATGCCACCATCTTCAACATGTGGCCTCCAAGTTTCCCCTGGAACAGGAAGAGAGAACAGAGGGTTACCGAGAGGGATGTGATCAGTTAGGCGGGGCAGTCAGAAGAGTGTGTTTGTTAGAGGAGCGAAGGGAGAGAAGTGTGTTAAGTCGGAGGGAGTGATGGATTGTGCCAAGTAAGGAAAGGACTGTTCAAATAAGTGATGTGGATGTCATTGGTAGTCATTGTAGGGTGGAAAACTTGACTGATTGGGTGGGCCTAAAAAGGGAGAAGAATTAGAATAAGATAGTATGTAAGATGCCTTTGCAGGCTTGTTGTATGGAGAAATATGGAGGGAGCTGAAGGAGGAAGGAGAATTCCAGCTGGTTTGTATGCTGGCAGGATGGTCCCAGAGAGGGTGATGCAGGACAGGGAGAACTTTGGAGTGGTTCCCTGAACTAGCTGACAGCATGGGGAGCTTTATGACTGGAATGTGGCCTTAGGTGCCCATGCTCAGCTCATGTTCCATCCACAGGATGGAAAAATGCATGCGTGCAGAGATTGCGGCAGCTGGAGGGGTAGATGTGATGGGGCCGGGGGAGTTTTTTTCTGATTGCTTCAGGGTTTTCATGGAACACAAGGTGAGGTCATTAGCTGAGAGTGAGGATGAGGGTAAGCTGAGGGGGGTGAGTTTAAACTTTTTCTTTTTGAAAAATTCTTTTACAGTCATTTTAGAGGGATTCAGGGACGGAACACAGGTGTTCAACCTGCCATATTTAATAGGAAGCCCAATTATAAACTGCTTAACATTCCAGTCCTACACTCCTTTGCATCCTCCAGGGCCCGAGCAAATAGACTCTCAATAAATATTTGCTCAGCTGAAGTGAATTTTCCTCGTGGTCACAGTCAGCTGTCTGAATGCTTTTCTGATGTGTCTTCCTCACCACCTTCACAAACTTGAGAAAATTAAAGTTGACCGTGTTAAATGCAAGCTTCTCCATCATTTCTTGCTAGATTTTTGGTGTTGTTATTTTTGGATTGGCCACGTTTTCCGGTGTGTGCTCTGTTGATTCACATCTTCACCGAACATGGAAGGATCTGCAGCAGTCAGGAAGCCAGTGGTTTTGGGACCTTGCTTGTCCATTGTCTCAGGGGTTATGCCCTATGGCATCCAGCCTCCATTTCAGCACCAGGACTCTGGGCTCCATGGTTTCCTGTGGTGTATAAAAGTGATGGGCACGGAGGGGCACCTGGCTGGCTCAGTCGGTTCAGTGTCCGACTCTTGATTTTGGCTCAGGCCGTGCATGATCCCAGTGTTTTGGGATCAAGCCCCACATTGGGCTCTGTGCTGAACATGGAGCTGCTTAAGATTCTCTCTCCCCAACTCATGTTCTCTCTCCTCTCACAAGTTAAAAAAAATTAAGTTAAAAATTTTTTTAAAAAAGAAAAGAAAAGAAAAAGTGATGGGCATGGAATGCCAAATGTGAGTGCTCATTCTGTGGCCTAGATGCACTATATTCAGTACCACTCACATTACTGCTTTGGAATTGAGACTCAAAGTATTTACAGGATAATAAATTCAGAGGGTGGGGGACCCAGTTCATGAGACAAAACAAGCCTCCACTTGATGAGCTTGTGAAACTTACTTAGAAACAGGAATAACATACTTTTTCTGAGGCTTATTTAATCATGACAACTTTGAGGATTATTGCTCCCATTTAACTGATAAAGACACTGAGGCACAGAGAAGCCCAGGGCCTTGCTGAGGTAACATATATGGGACAGGGAGGATTTAAACTGAGGCACATGGGTTCCAGAGTTCTGAGCTCCTAATCTCTGTGCTAACTTCCTGAACATTTATTTTCCTATCTTTCAGATGGGAATATGAGCATATACCTTGCAGGGTGCCACTGAGAATTAAATGAAATAATGTACATGAAGTACTTGGCATATCACAGGAACTCAGTAAGAGTGTTCTTAGTATCTAAAGTTATTTTTTTCTTTTTTTAACACAAGAAATACAATGTTAATGCTATTTGAGCCATTTAGAAAGCAATACGTGAAAAAGATCTGCATAGTGATTGTTCTTATGGTTCTTTCCATTGTATACTTTCAAGAATCGGTTTTTGGAGCATAAAGTATAATTGTAATTTATTTGAATGAAAGCTCACCATACAATGTTTTTTTTTTTGAAGGAAAGAAAACCTAATCTTGTTCAGAATAAAGTACTCCCTCATTTCTTTTTCAGTTTCCACAAGGCATTTATTTTTCTACTACAAGTCCCTCATTTTTTCATTAATAATTGACAAGACTATTGGCAAGAGCAGACTCATTTTTAACTGAGAGATCACAAAACAAGATTACAAGACAAGGAGAACGTATTTTAAATGAGAATTGGTACATTTCTTCTCTGCCAGGCTTCTTTTTTATTAATCATAAAGCGAGTGAGGGACAAATTGTCAGGGGAAGACTGTGGATGTGGGTAAGAAGACTGGACACTTATTCTAGTGTTGCCTCTTCTTGCTGTGAAATCTTGGACAGGTTGTTCAACTTCTCCATGGCTAATTTCATTATTGGAAACTGACGATAAAGTTTCTCTAGTATAGTCCCAGGAACACTAGTTCCGTGAGATATTAGTAGATGGCACACACACGAAAAGGGTTTTGTGGTCAAATACATTTGAGAAATTCCATGTTAGACAGTTCTCGATTAGATTAAATATTTACCATCGGCCTTCTCAGAGCCTTTGATATGTTAAAGACACTGTCAGTTTCCAAGAAAGATGTAGTATTTCCTAAACTTACTTCATCACAGAACTGCTTTGTCGAAGAGTGTTTCTCATGCTTTTATTTTATTATTATTCTTTTAATTTTTAAAATTCCAGTGTAATTAACATACAGTGTTATATTAGCTTCAGGTGTACAATATAGTGATTCAGCATTTCCATACAACAGCCAGTGCTCATCATGATAAGTGTACTCCTTACTCCCTTTTGCCTATTTCACCCATCTCCCCACCTACCTCCTTTCTGGCAACACATCCACTTACTCTCTGACAACCACCAGTTTGTTCTCTATGGTTAAGAGTCTATTTGTTTGGTTTGTCTCTTTTTTATTTTGTGTATTTATTTTGTTCCTTAAATTCCACATGAGTGAAATTATGTGATATTTGCCTTTGTCTTTCTCTGACTTAGCTCACTTAGCATTATGCTGTCTAGATCTATCCATGTTATTGCAAATGGCAATAGTTTCTTTTTTATGGCCAAGTAATATTCCATTACGGGTATGTATATGTATGTGTGTATCTCCATCCATTAATCTATTGATGGGCACTTGGGTTGCTTCCATAATTTGGCTATTGTAAATAATGCTGCATATATATATATATATATATATATATATATATATATATTATATGTATACATATTGTACATATATATTACAATATATACATATTGTAATAGTGCTGCAATAAACATAGGGGTGCATGTATCTTTTCAAATTAGTGTTTTCATATTCTTTGGGTAAATACCCAATAATGGAATTACTGGATCATATGGTAATTCTATTTTTAACTTTTTGAGGAATCTCCATACTGTTTTCCACAGTGGCTGCACCAGTTTACATCCCCACCAACACTGCACAGCGTTTCTTTTTCTCCACATCTTCATCAACACTTGTTGTTGTTTTTTGATTTTAGCCATTCTGTGAGGTGTGAGGTGTGAGGTGTGAGGTGATGTAATGTCTCATTGTGGTTTTGATTTGTATTTCCCTGATGATGAGTGATGTTGAACACATTTTCGTGTGTCTGTTGGCCATTTGTATGTCTTCTTTGTAGAAATGTCTGTTCATGTCTTCTGCCCATTTTGAATTAGATTGTTTGTTTTTTGGGTGTTGAGTTATATAACTTCTTTATGTATTTTGGATACTAGCTTCTTATTGGATATATCATTTGCATGTATCTTCTCCCATTCAGTAGGTAGTCTTTTAGTTTTCTTGATGGCTTCCTTTGGTAGGCAGAGGATTTTAATTTTGATGTAGTCCCAAAAGTTTATTTTGGCTTTTGTTTTTCTTGCCTTAGGAGACATATCTAGAAAAATGTTGCTACAGCCATTGTCAGAGAAATTATTGCTTGTGCTCACTTCCAGGATTTTTATGGTTTCAGACCTCACATTAGGTCCTTAATCCACTTGAATTTATTTTTGTGTATTGTGTAAGGAAATGGTCCAGTTTCATTCTTTTGCATGTAGCTGTCTAGTTTTCCCAATACCATCTATTGAGACTGTCTTTTTCCCATTGCAGATTCTTGCCTCCTTTGTTGTAGATTAATTGATCATATAATTGTGAGTTTTTTCTGGGCTCTTTATTCTGCTCCATTGATCTATGTGTCTTTTTTTGTGCCAGACCATATCATTTTGATTACTGTAGCTTTGTTGTGAAATCTGGGATTGTGATATATTCAGTTTTGTTCCTCTTTTTTAAGACTGCTTTAGCTATTCAGGGTCTTTTGTGGTTCCAACCTAATTTTAGGATTCTTTGTTCTAGTTCTGTGAAAATGCTCTTGGTGTTTTGATAGGGATTGTGTTAATTGTGTAGATTGCTTTGGCTACTATGGACATTTTGACAATGTTAGTTCTCCCAGTCCATGAGCATAGAATTTATTTCCATTTTTTGTGTCATCTTCAATTTCTTTCATCAGTGTTTTATAGTTTTCAAAATACAGGACTTTCACCTCTTTCATTAAGTTTATTCTTAGGTATTTTTTTATTTTTGGTATAAATGGGATTGTTTTCTAAATGTCTCTTTCTGCTATTTAATTATTAGTGTACAGAAATGCAACAGATTTCTGTATATTAATTTTGTATCCTGTGACTTTACTGAATTCATTTATCAGTTCTAGTATTTTTTTGGTGGAGTCTTTTGTGTTTTCTATATATAGTTTCATGTCATCTGCAAATAGTGAAAGTTTTACTTCTTTCTTATCAATTTGGGTGCCTTTTATTTCCTTTACTTGTCTGATTGTTGTGATTAGGAATTTCAGTACTATGTCGAATAAAAGTGGTGAGAGGGGACATCATTGTCTTTTCTCTGATCTTAGGGGAAAAGTTTTCAGCTTTTCACCTTGAGTATGACATTAACTGTGGGCTTTTCATATATGGCTTTTATCATGTTGAAGTGTGTTACCTCTAAACCTAATTCGTTAAAGGTGTTTATCATGAATGAATGTTGTACTTTGTCAAATGCTTTTTCTACATCTATTGAAATCATCATATGTTTTTATCCTTTCTCTTCTTGATATGATGTATGACATTGATTGATTTGTGAATATTGAACAATCCTTCCATCCTAGGAATAAATTTCACTTGGTCATGGTGTATGATTTTAAAATGTATTGTTGGATATGCTTGCTAATATTTTATTGAAGACATTTACATGTATGCTCATCAGAGATATTGGCCTGCAGTTCTTTTTTTTGTAGTGTCTTTATCTGGTTTTGGTATGAGGGTAATGTTGGCCTCAGAGAATGAATATGGAAGCTTTCTTCCTCTTCTATTTTTTTTAAAGAATAGTTTGAGAAGAATAGGGATTAACTCTTCTTTAAATGTTTGGTAGAATTCACCTGTGAAACTCTCTGGTCCTGGACTTATGTTTGTTGGAAGTTTTTTGATTACTGATTTAATTTCATTGCTCAATATTGGTCTGTTCAAATTATCTATTTCTTCCTGATTAAGTTTTGGGGGATTATATGTTTCTAGAAATTCATCCATTTCTTCTAGATTGTCCAATTTGTTGGCATATAATTTTTCATAATGTCCTCTTGTAATCCTTTGTATTTCCGTGGTATTGGTTTTTACTCCTCTTACATTTCTGATTTTGTTTGTTTGAATCCCCCCTCCCTCTCTTTCTCTCTCTCTCTTTTGTGTGTGTGTGTGTGTGTGTGTGTGTGTGTGTGTTTGTGTGTGAGGCTCCGGCTAAAGGTTTATCAACTTGTTGATCTTTTCAAAGCCAGCTCATGGTTTCATTGATTTGTTCTATTGCTTTTTTAAAGTTTTTGTTTCATTTATTTAGGCTTTAATTTTTATTGTTCCCTTCCTTCTACTGGTTTGGGGTTTTGTTTGTTCTTCTTTTTTTTTTCTAGCTCCTTTATGTGTAAGGTTAGGTTGTTTATTTGCAATTCTTCTTGCTTCTTGAAGTAGGCCTATATTGCAATAAACTTCCCTTTTAGAACAGCTTTTGCTGCATCCCAGATTTTGGACCAGTGTGTTTTTATTTTCATTTGTCTCCATGTATTGTTTGACTTCCTCTTTGATTTCTTGGTTGTCCCATTCATTATTTAGTAGCATGTTATTTAACTTCCATGAGTTTTTTTTTTTTTTTTCTTGTGGTTGATTTCTAGTTTCATAGCATTGTGGGACTGCTGGTGGGACTTCAGACTTTTTGAAGTTGCTGAGACTTGTTTTGTGGCATATGGTGTATGTTCTCCGTAAATTGAAAAGAATGTGTATTCTGTTTTAGGATGGAATGTTCTGAATATACCCATTACATCCATTGCTCTAATGCTCCAGTGTGTCATTCAAAACCACTTAAAAAATTATTTATTTTTGGGAGAGTGCAAGTGGGGGAATGGCTGAGAGAGGGGGCAGAGAGGATCTGAAGTGGGCTCTGTGCTGACAGGCTGACAGCAGTGAGCCTGATCTGGGGCTCAAACTCATGAACTGCGAGATCATGACCTGAGCCCAAGTCAGACGCTTTTAACTGACTGAGTCACCCAGGTGCCCCCAAAGCCACTTTTTCCTTGCTGATATTCTGTTTGGATAGTTTATTCATTGATGTAAGTGGGGTGTTAAAGTCCCCTACTATTATTATATTATTATCAATTCCTTCTTTTATGTTTGTTAATAGCTGTTTTATACATTTGGGTGCTTTTATGTTGGGTGCGTAAATATTTACAATTTTATATCTTCTTGCTGGATTGTTCCCTTTATGATAATATACTGTCCTTCTTTGTCTCTTGCTATGGTCTTTGTTTTAAAGTCTATTTTGTCTAAGTATTGCTACTCAGCTTTCTTTTCGCTTCCATTTGCATGATAAATACCTTTCATCCCTTCACTTTCAATCTGCATGTACAGATGGATCTTGTGGGTTTTTTTTTTATCCATTCCATCACTCTGTATCTTTTGATTAGAGCATTTAGTCCATTTACATTCAAAGTAATTATCGATATGCATGTACTTGTCACCATTTTGTTCCTTGTTTTATGGTTGTTTTTGTAGTCCTTCTCTGTTCCTTTCTTCTCTTGCTCTCCTCTCTTGGTGTTTGTTGGCTTTCTTTAGTGATATACTTGGATTCCTTTCTCTTATATTTTGCATATATATTACTAGTTTTTAATTTATGGCCATATAATATCTTATGCATATAGCAGTCTATACATGGTTTCTCAAATTTGAATCCACTCCAAAAGCACTAAATTTTTACTCTTCCTTCCCACCATGTTTTAGACAAATAATGTCATACTTCACATTATTTTTATTTTGTGAATTCCTTAACTGATTTTTATAGATATACATAATTTTATTGATTTTGTGCTTCCTACTTTTCTTACTCCTGCTTATGGTCTTTCCTTTCTACTCAAAGAATCCCTTACAACATTTCTTGTAAGACTGGTTTAGAGTGATAAATTCCTTTAACTTTTGTTTGTCTAGGAACCTCTTTATCTCTCCTTCTAATCTGAATGATAATCTTGCTGGATAGAGTATTCTTGGTTGCAGTTTTTTTTTTTTCAGCCCTTTGAATATATCATGCCATTCCCGCTGGCGTGCAAAGTTTCTGCTGAAAAATAAGCTGATGACCTTATCGGGTTTCCCTTGTATGTAACTGTTTTCTTTTTGATCACTGCTTTTAAAATTCTCTCTCTATTACTACTTTTTGCCATTTTAATTACTGTGTGTCTTAGGTTGATTTTATTAGGGGCTCTCTGTGCCTCCTGGATCTAGATTTCTGTTTCCTTTTCTAGATTTGGGAAATTTTCAGCTATTATTTCTTCAAATAAACTTTCTGCATCCTTTACTTTCTCTTCCCCTTCTGGGATCCCTATTATGTTATGTTTGATGGTATCAGCAAATTCCCTTAATCTGTTCTCAGTTTTTATTATTCTTTTTTTCTTTCTCCTGTTTAGCTTGATTGCTTTCCCTTATTCTGTCTTCCTGGCTACTGATCTATTCTTCTTCTTCCTTTTGTCTACTATTTATTCCCTGTGGTGTATTGTTAATATTAGTTATTGAGTTCTTCATCTCTGATGGATTCTTTTGTTGTTTCCCATCTCTTTGTTGGGGTCTCATTGAGATCCTCTACTCTTTTCTCATATCCAGTGAGTATCTTTTTTTTTTTTTTAATTTTTTTAACGTTTATTCATTTTTGAGACAGAGAGAGACAGAGCATGAATGGGGAAGGGACAGAGAGAGAGGGAGACACAGAACCGGAAGTAGGCTCCAGGCTCTGAGCCATCAGCCCAGAGCCCGACGCGGGGCTTGACCCCACGGACCGCGAGATCGTGACCCGAGTTGAAGTCGGATGCTTAACCGACTGAGCCATCCAGGCGCCCCCCAGTGAGTATCTTTATGACCATTGCTTTAAAATCTGTGCAGGCATATTACTTATTTCTGTTTCATTTAGCTCTCTTGCTGGGATTTTGTCCTGTTCTTTCATTTGGGACACATTCCTCTGTCTCCTCATTTTGTCTAACTGCCTGTGTCTTTTTCTATGTGTTAGGAAAGTCCACTGTGTCTCCCATTGAAAGTAGTGAACTTTTGAAGAAGAGGTCCCATAGTACCCTGCAGTGCAATGTCCCTTTTTGACCAGAATCTGGTACTTCAGGAGTGTTTCCTACGTGTGTTGCATGTGCCCTACTGTTGTGGCCGAGCCACATTTGCCTTTGATCCTGTTGTCTACAGTGGCTCTCTTTGTTGCATCTCTCATGCTTTTGTAAACACTGGGATAAAATACATAATATGTAAACATTTTTTACAAATATCAGTAAGTGATAACCATTAACTAGTCAGCTGCTCATGTAATATTTAAAAAAATAAGCAAATATCTCTTAACTAGAATACTTTCCCCCATAATTTGCCAGCTACTGTTGGTAAAAATGCTATTTTAAATTATTGGCGCAGTTCTTATTTCTAATTCATCTTTGCCCATAATCACTTCTAAGTGTAAATACCCTTTACTATGTAATATAGGGCTCACATATTAGCATAACTCACTATAGATAATAGGTAGATAGATAGATCCGTATATATGATTATTGTTGTTATGATTACAAAAATGCTTTCCTTTGTCCCAAATCCTAGATGCTTACATTGAGAAAAATTTGTGACCTATAGAAGACATGAGCAGACATAAGTAAAGATACTCCCCTTTCCCCGTATAACATGTAACAGTATAGATATTATGAAGATGATCTATTCTGCTTTTCATTTTTCTTAAGCCTATCAGGTAAAGAGATGCTTTATTATGTATCAAAATGTTGCCTGATTTATTCGTCTAATAGTATTAGACTAGGGGTATGGTCTGTTCTTCTGATCTCTTATAAGATTGTCAGGAGGATCATAAGGTGACAAATAAATTAACTATTGACCACGTGGTGATTTCTACCTCCTCCTTCTTTTTAAAAATAGGGAAATCTCAGTAAAAATGTAAATAAAATGATTCTCTGTATTTATCTTGTGTTTTAAGAGGGGTTTGGTAGTAAAAAGAGTGAATAAAAAAATCATAGACATTACTTTGCTGAGTTCTGAACGAAATCAGTGCCCAAGGTGACCCACTTGTGATGTAAAACACATATTTCAAACTTTGATCCTTCAAAAATTATATTTTTACGTTTCTCTCTTTATATAAATATGGCAGTACAATATTAACTCAGTAAAATACTTATT
The DNA here is from genome assembly GCF_027475565.1 of Acinonyx jubatus. NCBI lineage: Eukaryota > Metazoa > Chordata > Mammalia > Carnivora > Felidae > Acinonyx > Acinonyx jubatus. The sequence continues at coordinate 67,037,692 of NC_069391.1, forward strand.
TTTGCACATTCAGGAGAATTACAAAACTCTTTGGTCTATCTTTTGTAACTCTACTCATTTCTATGAAATTTTATAACTTGAGTGTTTTAATAGAGAAGCACTGCATATAAAAGTTTTTAATGACTTGACTCATGTTCTGGAATTGGATGTGGATGTTTTTAATTCACTGTTGCCCTCAAGTCTATAAGATTCTATGTCCTGTGACTAAACAGCCTACATTATGGCAATGCCTAGTATTACTTTTTGTTTTTTTCTTCCCGACTTTTACGTTAATTTTTATGTCTCGCTCTTTTTTAAACGTTTATTTATTTTTGTGAGAGAGAGAAAAAGAGAGAAGGAGACAGATGGAGGATCTGAAGTTGGCTCTGTGCTGAGAGCAGAGAGCCTGATGTGGGGCTTGAACTCATGAGCCAGGAGATCAGGACCTGAGCCGAATTTGGGTGCTTAACCAATTGAGCCACCCAGGTGCCCCTTATGTCTCTTGACAACTAATTTCCTCTGCCTTCCTCCATCAGTATTTATAGTTTATTTTGAACAAGAAAATGAGATGAGCAGGTGTAATAGGACTGCATTTAAATGAACTCAATAGGCTTTAATAGGCCATCCTTCAATTATGCTGAGTGCAAGGCTGCAAAGCAGAGCTCGAGGCACCTTATGTGCTTCTTTGGAGAATTAGCATTTTGTTTTGCTGTGGATGTTTGCTCTCTGGATAAATGTCTCTGACTTCAGGGATTTAAAAATTAACTTTCTAAAAATTACAGAATATGTAGTGCTCAACTTATAGAATTTGGAAAATGCAGAAAGGTATAAAAAGAGAATTAATAAATTACAATTTCAGTTAGGGATAACCGTTATAAACATTTATATATGTTCCTCGCTTTTTAATTTATGTATATATTTCATATACTTATTTTATGCATATTTCACAAGATTCGGTTTATGCTGCATTTAGAGTTTTGTATTGCACATTTTCATTTGACAGTGTTAATAAACATCTCACATGTCATCACATTTTTTTCAAAATCCACACCCATATTAGTGGTTGGTTACATTCATCGCGTGATGTACATTAATTTATTTAACTATTCTTAGGTTATTGGAAGTGTTCGACATTTTATAGAACACTATGATGAAAAACTTTATAAATAACTATCAACCTCTCTAATCTTTTGTAGGCTAAATTTTCAGAGATGAATATACTGGGTAGAAGATATGAAATGTGATGAATATTCTAATAGCTAAATTGCACACATCTTTAATTATGTCTGTGCACAAATTCTGTGAAGCACAGTCGCTGTTCAAAGCATATGCAGGTTTTGTTTTATATACACGTGTTTTTAAAGTGCTCATAGGTCTTTCTGTCTTTTTCTCCTGATTGTAAGAGAAATAATGAGCATTGTAAAAAATCTTCAGACACATAAAAGGGTAAAGAAGAAAGAGTTACCTGTCTTTCGATAATTCCTCCTGATATTTAGATTCTATGCCTACATACGCAGATATGCACACAAACGGGAGACTGTGCGGGCACCTGCACCCAGTGACAAAAAATGGGATCCATACTATATAAACTGTGTTACATGCTGATATTTCAAGAAAACTTACATTAAAGCATGGCACACCTAGTGAAATGTGCACAAAACGTAAGTGTACAGATGGATGAATGGTCACAAATGAACACCTAGATTAAGAAATGGAATGACTGTGGAACACTTCGTGGTTCTATGTTGCCCTTATCCAGGTGCTGTCCTAGCCTGGATCATTCTAATTTTAGCATATGTGCTTCTAAAAGGAAAACTTACAATGTACCAAGGATTTCTTTCCATGTTAACCAAGAAACTACATTTCACTGAATGTAAGGTATCATTGATTGTTAGAGTCTTCTTTTATGTACTGCTGAGAAAGAAAAAAAATCTGCCAATTAAACTGTGGGACAATGCTTTGTTAGTCCTGTGTCATAACCTGCTGCTTATTTTTTTTTCAATTGAGGTATAATTGACGTGTGTAACATTATATTCGTTTCTAGTGTACAATATGAGTTGATATTTGTATGTATTGTGAGCTGATCACCATGATAATCTAGGTGACATTCATCAGCACACATAGTGAGTGAACGTTCTTTCCCTTGTGATGAGAACTTTTAAGATCTCCTCTCTTAGTAACTTTTAAATATACAAGACAGTATTACTTTTTAAAGTTTTGTATTCATTTTGAGAGAGACAGAGGCAGTGTGAGTTGGGAGGGGCAGAGAGAGGGGGAGACAGAGAATCCCCAGCAAGTTCTGTACTCTCAGAGTGGAGACTGACCTGGGGCTCGAACCCACGAAACCACGAGCTGATGACCTGGGCCTAAACCAAGAGTCGAATGCTCAACTGACTGATCCACCAGGGGTCCCTACAATATAGTATTAACTATAGTCACTATGCTGTACATTACATCCCAAGGATTTGGTTATTTTATAACTGGAAGTTTGTACCTTGTGACCCCATTCACCTATTTTGCCTACTCCCCGTCCCCACCACTGGCCACCCACATATCTGTCTTCTGTACCCATGAGTTTGGACTTTTGGTTTTTTAAATTCCACACATAAGTGAGATCAATATGGTTTTTGTGTTTCTCTGTCTGATAGAACCAGCTTCTTGATGCTTTAACATTTCCTTCATCTATTCTGAGTTTGGCCAGTTTCTCCACACTTCAGCTGTATTGCACGGTGTGTGAAAGCAATCTTCTTGCATTTTTCTTATCTTCAGCCACTTCTGGGTATTTTCTTTCTTGGGTCCCCTTAAGCATTTGGTTGTGTCTTCTCCAGAAAACAAATATGAAATTGTATTCATCCTTCCATTGAAGATTATTTGCTTCAGTAATATTAAATTTGTGCCTTGCTTTTTTGTTTCCTTATCTTTCTGCATACATTATGTAAATTTGTTCCAATGCCTATTATGGCGAAATCTTTTGAAAGGTGTTTAAAAAAAACAATTAAACTCAGTGGATCTACTACCGATGAAGTGCATAACTGAATTTGAAATGATAACTATATGGAAGCTTTGCTGGGGTTCATGCATTTCCGAATGGTTAGGAAGTTAGCATTTTCACCTATGTGAAAAATGTAGGTGTTTGAGTTGGTGGTTTTTTTTTTTTTTAATAATTGAGATATTATTGGCTTCTGCCTGATTTGTTCACAGACAGTATAAGCAATCTATATATAATCCTTACATATAAGAATCTGTACACATAAGAATCTATACATAATTCTTATACAAGTAGAGTAACACCTTGGATTGTGAGTAACTTGTTCTGCGAGTGTTCCATTAGACGAGCAAACATTTCTAATAAATTTTAACTTGATAAATGAGCGATGTCTTACAATATGAGTAGTACGTGACACCAAATGTTACATGATCACAACAGAGCCAGGGTTTCTTGACATTTGCTTTGATATACAAGTGCTTTGGATTAAAAGCATGTTTCTGGAACCAATTATGCTCGCAAACCAAGGTTTTAATTGTACACTAACAATCTAAACAAAATAGTTGACATCTTTTTCTAAAAAATTACCCAGTTACTTCAGTTAAAGTCTAACATTCCACTAATCCATGACTTAATATCATACTTGGAACATTCTAAAAAAAATCCAATCTGTAGCAGCGTATTAGCAAAACTCGAGGATAAACTGGACAACTGCCAGCAAAGACGTCACAGATGGCACTCAAGTCTCACTGGGAGGGCCAAGGTCAGGGAGTAGTTGCCTTGAGAAAACAGTTCCACCAAAGAACAGGGGAACAGAAGATTAGCAATTTGAAATGTTTGAGACATGCTAGGTGCATGATGATGAGTGTGCATTGCTTTTTAAAAAAAAATTTTTTTAACGTTTATTTATTTTTGAGACAGAGAGAGACAGAGCATGAATGGGGAAGGGTCAGAGAGAGGGAGACACAGAATCTGAAACAGGCTCCAGGCTCTGAGCTGTCAGCACAGAGCCCCACGCGGGGCTCGAACTCACGAACCGCAAGATCATGATCTGAGCCGAAGTCGGCCGCTTAACCGACTGAGCCACCCAGGCGTCCCTGCATTGCTTTTAATTATGCTTTGTATTATAGGCTATAAGCTTTCCCACCACCAGCCTGGAGAATGGCAAATTGGTTCACAAGAAGGCAAAGACTTCCTTAATCCAATATTCCTGTGATTCCTGGTTGTGCAGCAATGCTAAACAACAGGGGCTAATTTAACTTTTTAAGAAAAAGCATTTGCACTTATCTAAATATGTAAAAAGAAAAATAATAACCTCTTAACAGTTACTTCAGTTATTTCCAGGGCTTCTAAAACTTTTGCCTTTACAAGACAGTCGGACAGTCCAGGAAGTGTGGGGGTCATGGAGAAGCCTTGGGATGTGATATTCATCACCAGACTTGGCTTCTTTTGCTCCTGCTTCATCAGAGGCTGGATGCTCCTGTTTGTTCTGTTTTTGGCAGTTCAGTCTACAGTTCTTTTGTGACCCAGTTCAGCCTCTTCTCCTTTTTTTTTCTGTTTTATTTGCACTCGGAAGATTGAGTGCTCCCTGTTGCTCTTTGCAACTTTTGCAGAAACAGGTTCGGTGGACCCTTTTGCTGATTGTTTGGGGTTCCTTTACTGCCTTTGGGCTGAATCGCCTTGACTCCTGGGCATCTTGGAGGTGGGGGTGCCTGCGGTGGAGAGGGCAGGTGCCTGGTTCCAGGACCTGTACCATCAGTTCTCGCGGCTGTGCAGGAGTCTACCCTGCCATGCTTTACCGTAGCAGGCTTGGGCAGATGATGGACATGCAAGCTTTTCCTAAATTTTCACTTTTCATACAGGTCAAGACAATCATTCTTTTGCTCACATAGTTAGACCCTTTGTATGACTATTTCCATGGAATAAATTCCAGAAAGAAAGAAAGACTATTAAGTCAAATGTTATGCACATTTTATGGATTTTATGAGTGCTGCCAAATCACTTTTTAAGTTATATAGGTTTACACCCACTGATGGTGTATGAGAATGTGCAATTCCTGAATCTTTAAGAATACTTAAAAAAAAAAATCCTTGCCTAGTGATAAAGGATAATTATCTTAAGAATGCTTTGCATTCTTCGGTGACTATTGATGTTGGACAGTACTTCATATTTTTACTGGCCATTTGTGCCCTGTTTCATGTTCTTCACTTGTTTTTTGTTTCTTGTTTTATTTTTAGTTACTTAATATTTTATTGATTAAAAATACTTCTTCCAAATATGTCAACTTATTTCTGTCCTAAATGTTGTAAACTTATTTTAGCTTGTCATCTGCCTTTTCATTTTCTTACTTTGTCATAGTTTTTTTGTTTTTCCATGCAAAAATTCTAAATTTTTATGTGTGTGGTCTAGTGAGAGTTTCTAGATGGCTTTTGGATTTTATTCTATGCTTCTGGGGCCTTCTTCACTACACGATAATGCACATATTTTATTATCCTATTTATCTTCATTGTTTAAAATTTGAAAAAGACCCAGTCGAGAATTTGATTGGAATTTCATTCTATTGGATGCTAATTTGGTGATAATTGTCATCCTTAGAATATGGGACGCTTATAATCTGAACCACAGTATATTTCTTTACTTTTGTAGCTTTAGGTACCTCAATAAAGCTTTGCAATTCTTTTCACATAAATCCTGCACATTTTCTCTTGATTTGACTTCAGGTTATTTTGTCTTGGTTGCTATATGAGAGGACAATTTTTCCTTAATACTTCTAACAAATTAATGCTGATATGTAGAAAGAATTGATTGTCGTATATGTAAATGAGGTGAAGATTATTTTAGCATCTTGGCTGCTGAAGTTAACTTTTATTCATATGTAGAGCTTGTTTTCACTGCAAAAAGACTCTGTGAAGGCTGAGGGTAGGGGGCGCGTGTGCGGCTTAGTCATTTGAACATCCTAGTCTTGACTTTGGCTCGGGTCATGATTCCCAGGGTTGTGGGATCCAGCCCTGTATCTGGTTCCTCACTGAGCATGGAGCCTGCTTGGGATTCTCTCTCTCTCTCTTCTCTCTCTCTCTCTCCCTCTGCTTCTCTCCCCAACTCTCTCTCTCTCTCAAATAAAAAAATAGTAAAAACTTAAAAAAAAAAAAAGAAGCCTCAGGGTAAATATGATTATGTGGCTGGTTTGGGGGTTTTATAAGAATAAAAAGAAACTTCTTTGAAGATAATAAAAAAAAAATGAGAGAGGGAGGGCAAGGTTGTATGGACAGAAAAGACAGAGAGTAGGTGAAGGACCAAAGGACAGTTTGAGGACATGGGCTCCAGAGAGCACAGCTTTTTGACTCCTTAGACCTGGAGTCATGGGCATGGGTTCAGCTGGAAGAAGCCAGAATTGGGCCTCTTAATTCTGGGGCCAAGAACTGGGGTCGTGGTTGCCCACAGGAATTGCCTGATGGAAATAGCATGTGCTATGTGACGTGAGCTTTTTAATTTTGCAACATAATTAGCAAATTCTAATTTTTTAATTAATAAAATTTATTTTTTGGAGCAGTTTTAGGTTCACAGCAAAATCGAATGAAAAGTACAGAGATTTCCTATATACCCGAGTCCCCACCCATGCAAAGCCTCCTGCACTACCCATATCTTAGCAAATTCTAGTTTTTCAGTAGTATTTTTGGTGTGAGAGGATTATTTGTTGATAGATAGGATTTGGAGCCGAGCTGAATTTTGCATCATGCTTGGTATAAAGCAAATGCAGACTCTACAAATGGGCACAACTGGATATCAAGGCTTTATTTATTATAATGATGTTAGATTATATATGCATTTGAAGTGCATGAATTCAAATGTCTGCTCTGTCAGAAAAACCACAGAGAAAGAAAGGGAGAAAAGAGATAATGATATAAATGTTAGACAATTTCATCCCCTATTCCATCCAATAAAGTTATGTCTGAGAGTGAAAAGGGATGTGAACTGGCTATTTCTTCTAAGGATATGGCCATTTTTTCATGATGCCTGTGTCAGTAGTTAATAATTTTCATATAACCTGGATCATTAATACCAGTCTTCTACTTAATCTGTTGGTCCACTAAAAACATTGTGCCAATACTGTAGGACAGATTGTCTTTGCTGGACACACTAGTGAGAGGTATCCTAGTGGTATCCACTAGGAGTGTTTGTCTCCTTTACGGTGAGATTTTTCAATGGTAATTTTACAACACAAGATTTTTAGTCTTGTGTTATCTAGGTGAAAAAAATCACTTGCAAATCATACATCATCTCTGAATAATAAGTTTTCTCCCCTCTAATTTTTGTCTCCTATATAATATTTATACCCACTTTCTCTTTATTAATACATAGACTAGAAAGTTTCGTTTGAGTGATGGATGTGAAAGCATTTTATCTTTGTTCTTAATTTAATGTGGATGTTTTTCATCACGTTAAGAATCTGTTCTTCTAGTATTGATTCATAATGAGTCTTTTTAAAAAGTTAAATAGGTTCTAAATATTATCAAATATCTTTTTAATACTGATGGAGATGACTGTATACTTTTATGTCTCATAGTTAGACTCATTTTATAAATTATATGAATTTTTCATAATATTTAGTTATGAATACATTCCTGGAGTACAGTCAACTTGGTATATTATTATAATGTACTTTTAAATTTGAATTGCTTATATTTACTTATGATTTTCACATCTATATTCATAAGTGAGATTTTTCTGTGTTTTTTTCCTATCCTTGTCAGATGTTTTGAATTATTAACTGATTGTTTTCTTAAAGTCCTGAACCTACAAGGGAAGACAGATCAGGTTCACAGCAGATCTGTCCACAGAAACTTGGCAGGCCAGAAAAGAGTTGGAGGATATAGTCAACATGCTGAATCAGAAAAATATTCATCCAAGAATTCCTTATCCAGTAAGGCTGCCATTCAGAATAGAAGGGAAGAAAAAGAGGTCCCCAGAAAAACAAAAACTAAGGGAGTTGGTGACTACTAAAGTAGCCAGCCTTGCAAAAAATTCTAAGGGGGACTCTGAATGGGGAAGTGGAGAAAAAAACCAAACCAACAAGACCAAAAGCAACAAGACTACAAAGTACCAGAGAATGTCACCAGAAACACTAATTTCACAGGCAGCACAATGGCACTAAATTCATATTTCAATAATCATTCCAAATGTAAATGGACTACATGCTCCAATCAAAAGACATAGAATATCAGAATGTATAAACAAAACAATATCCATCTATCTGCTGTCTATAATAGACTCATTTTAGACCTAAAGACACCCGTAGATTGAAAGTAAGGGGATGGAGAACCATTCGTCATGCTGATGGATGTCAAAAGAAATCCGGAGTAGCCATGCTTATAACAGACAAACTAGATTTTATTTATTTATTTATTTATTTATTTATTTATTTATTTCAACGTTTATTTATTTTTGGGACAGAGAGAGACAGAGCATGAACGGGGGAGGGGCAGAGAGAGAGGGAGACACAGAATCGGAAACAGGCTCCAGGCTCTGAGCCATCAGCCCAGAGCCCGACGCGGGGCTCGAACTCCTGGACCGCGAGATCGTGACCTGGCTGAAGTCGGACGCTCAACCGACTGAGCCACCCAGGCGCCCCAAGACACACTAGATATTAAAACAAAGACTGTAACAAGAGATGAAGAAGGTTGTTATATCATAATTAAGGAATCTATCCACCAAGAAGTGCCAACAGCTGTAAATATTTATGCCCCCCACTGGAAAACACCCAGATATATAAATCAATTAATCACAAACATAAAGAAACTCCAATACAATGATAGTAGCAGACTACCCCGCTTAAAGCTATCTCATCTTTTCTGGTTTCCAGTCTGTGATTTTGACATCTAAAAAGACCCTCTTAATTCTCTTACCTATGTATTCAAAATACTTTTCATAAAGTTGAACAAAACATACCCTAGCAATTCTCCTAGGTAGAATTGCTGAATAGGTAGAAATTCTATTTCAATGCTAAGCCTATTGCAATTCAGGTTTTTATAGTTCTGAGACAATGCTCATGTGCATTAGGAGACATATGCAAGAATTTTCATGGTAATATTGTTTATAATAACAAAAACAAAGGACACCATTGAAGTGTTATTCATAGCAAAATGAATAAATAGATGGTATATCAAATATTACACAACATCATGAATTACTCTCAAAAACAAAATATTGTGTAAAGAGCACATAAAGAAGAATATCTAAAGTATGACTCAGTGTATACAAAAGCTCAAAACAGTCAAAACTAAATACTATGTTGTTTGGGATATATAGGAAGAAATTACAAGAAAAGGGAAGGAATGTTTAACACAAAATTTCAGACGGTGGAGATAAGGGTGGGAAGGTGTGATTGGGGAAGGGCACTCTGGAAGGGCTTTGAAGCTACCAGTAACTTTTCTTTCATAGGCTAGGTCATGGACAAATGGGTGTTTTATTGTTACCGATTTTGAACTGTCCATTTATACCACATCTACTTTTTTTTCCTGTATCTCATTGTGTTAGTTTCCTAGAGCTGCTATAATGAAACATCACAAAGATAAAAACATCACATTTTAACAACAGAAATTTATCCTCACACTTCTGGCAGCTAAATCAAGGTGTGGGCAGGGCCACACTCCTTCCAAAGGCTCTGGGAGAGAATCCTAGGAGAGTAGTATAGGGCTACGTGTTTCACGAATAATTTTTCTCCCTATTTGAGTGTTTCTCATTCTTTTAGAAAAATGAACATCGTGGATTTTCCTTGGTAGCCTGAGTGGATTGTTGCCTTTTTTCTGGACCTTCCCTGCTTTATTCTGCTCACTTCACATTGAAGCAGTGGACGGCTAGTCAAGCCTGACGCACCTGGCTCCGGGTCTGAGTTGGTCTTGGCCCCCCAAACTGCCTACCCATGCTGTCAGTGTCCTCATCTCAGATCTTAAGGGGACAGGATGAGTACCTTGCGTATCCCACTTGGTTCACTTTTGATGGGACCCCCATATGAATTGCACAGGAACCTTCTCTCACCCAAAGGGCTGTTGACTAGTTGGAAGGGATTGTATTTCTTGGCCACTTGAAACAATCTATCATTCTGCCTGCATCAGAGTCAGTAAATAAAAAATGACAGTCTTTGCAAGAAACCTCTCCCAGGCCATTCCTGACTCTGTCCCTCCTTGCTCCGAATCTCATCCTGAGACACAAACATTCACGGCGGTTTCTCCTTCAGCTCCTAGCCAGGTACTTCTAATCCCAGAATGGTGCAGGGGGGAACTGTCAGGGCAGCTGGGGAAGGGATGTCAGGGTCCAGGATGGAATTAGATACATTGGCATTTCTGCTTCTTGTATATTCATTAAAAATGAGTAAAAGAAAAGTTACATAATATTTGCCTTGATCATTTGAAATTTTCTTGGCCTCCGTTTTCAGAAGGCTTTAAAGATAAAGCTGGAGCATAATGCAATTCTAAAATGGCTAAAAATGTGTTTTCTCCATTTCTAAGGATGTAAAGGTATCCTTTTGCATTTATTTTTTGTCACTGTTTATATTCAAACACAGACATCCCCTTTTTTTAGCTATTTGATTTAAAAAAATTAAAGTCTATGTTGTATGAAGGTAGTGTCTTCATTTTTGTTGCTATGTTATTTCATTATATGACTATATGACAATTTATCACTTCTGTTAAATTTTTTTATTGTGGTAAAATAAAAATAACATTAAATTGACCATTTTAATCATTTTTAAGTGTACCTTTCGGTGGCATTAAGTATATTTATGTTGTGCAACCCTCGCCACCATCCATCTCCAGAAACTTTTTTGTCATCCCCAAACTAAAATCTATGTTCATGAAACTAAACACCCCATGTGTCCTTCCCCAGCCCCTTGCAACCCTCATTCCACTTTCTGCCTCTGAGAGTCTGGCTACTCTAGGTACCTCATTAAGTGGGATCCTATAATATCAGTCCTTTGTGTGTGGTTTATTTCACATAGTGTAATGTCTTCAAGGTTCATCATCTGTTATAGCATGAGTCAGATGTTCTTTTCTTTTTAAGGCTAAATATTCCATCGTGTGGAATATTTTTGTTTTTCCCCTCATTTTATTTTCTCCATGTTTATCCATTTATTTGTGGATGGGCCCTCAGTTGCTTCCACTTTCTATTATGAATAATGCTGGTGGGAATATGGGTGTACAAGTATCCATTCAAATCTCTGCTTTCCACTCTTTTGAGTATGTACCCACAAGTGGAATTGCTGGACCATCTGATTAATTTTTTGAGGAATCATCATACCATTTCCACAGTGGCTGCATCGTTTTATGTTTCTATTCCTCCATTCTCCTTTTGGTGGACATCTGGGTTGTTTAAAGTTTTGGCTGTTATACATGATAAACCATTCTTATACATGTGTGTTGGTCCACTTACACACACATTTCCATCGAGTATATGCCAGGAATGGAATTACTGGGCAGAGTGTATGCAGATGTTCACCTCTAACAGAGAATGCCAGAGTTCTGCAAAGTTCCCATGCCAACTGACAATACGGCCAACTTTGTGACAGACCAGATGTCCCCATTCTTGCCAACCTAGGTTGTCAGTTGTTAGAATGCTAGCCATTCTGATGAGTACATAGTATCTCATTGTGACCAATGATGTTAAATATTTTTCACAAGCTTATTTATCACTTGGATACCCTCTTTTATAGAGTGTCTGGTTTAAGTTTTTTGCCTTTTTGAAAAATGCTTATTTATTTTTGAGAGAAAGAGAGAAAGACAGAGAGCAAGCTGGGGAGGGCCAGACAGAGAGGGAGACACAGAATCTGAAGCAGGCTTCAGGCTCTAAGCTGTCAGCACAGAGCCTGATGCGGGGCTTGATCTCACAAGCCGTGAGATCATGATGTGAGCTGAAGTTGGACGCTTTATTCACCCAGGCACCCCTTGCCTTTTGTTTTTGTTTTTCTTTTTTTAAATGGACTGGGTGCCATTTTCTTATTGATTTGAAAGAGTCTTAAAAAATATATTCTGGATATAAGTTCTTTTGTTGGATATATTCTTTGTGAATATCTTTTCCACTTGTCTTATCACTTAGGTCCTAAAACTTAAAAAAAAAAAATCACACTTGTTCCTGTATAATATATAGTTTTCATCACAATTTTTCACATATATTTATAATTGGTTATTGTTAATCTGAATAAAGATGTTAATTTTATGTATTTATTTGTATTTAGCCCCATTACCAAATTAATTCTGCCTTCTCTTACATTTTAAGTTTTCTAGGAATCCAATAATGTCATCAATAAGGCAATAAGGAAAGAAAGATATTTCTTTTTTATGTTCTGTTTATTTTTGCTTAGTGCATTAGCTAAAACTTTCTAAAGATTTTTTAAAATTAGAGGTCATATAGACCACATTCATATTGTGGTCCTGATTTTAATGGAAATGACTTTAGTTATTCATTGTTTAGTATACTATTTGTTGTGGTCTTTTCCATGTTGTAAATGATGTCTTTCTACTTTACCTTATATGTAGTTATAGCCCCAGAATAATGCGGAGAGTCAAGTGGCAATTGCAGTTGGGAGAAGGATCTAGTATTGACTAGAACCAAATATTTGGTGCCTCTAATTCTTTTAAAATAACCTTTCTTTATGACAGTGGCTCCCTGTTGTTTTTGTTTGGACTTTCATCACATTGCAGTCTTTTTCTCCTATATATTTGCAAAATAATATTAACCTTTTATGTGTGATACAACTGGATGTTTTCTAATCTATTTGTCATTTAAAATATCTTGGTTATGACCTACTTAATAAATTTGGCGCTCTATTAATGATTTGCAATCCATAGGCGAAGCATTAGCTCTTAAGTTAATAGGTGTCTCTTTTCTAGCCCTTGGGTTGGGTAAAGGTCCTACAGGGAATAATTCAATGAAACATAGGGAATGGTTGAGGACACGTTTGTTAGTATTTCGAAAAACTACCCTGCTGCACCATGTAAAGATTAGTAAGGTTAAGACATCTTTGAAAATGAGTTCCATGAAATTATTAGGTTTAATCACACTTGATAGCCGGGTTTATTAAGAGAGTTGAGACATTTTTACTCAACTGATGACGATTTATTTACAAGTCATGATTTTTTATAAGGGAATGTAAAGAATATTTTAACACGTTTTTTTTTTTTTAATTTTAGAGAGAGATAAAGAGCATGAGTCAGGGAGAGGGGCAGAGGGAGAGAGAGAGCATCTTAAGCAGGTTCCACACTCAGTGTGGAGCCCAATTGCAGGGATCAGTCCTGCAACCCTGGGATCAGGATCTGAGCTGAAATCAAAAATCATGACCTGAGCTGAAATCAAAAGACTGAGCCACCCAGGCACCCCCAAAATAGTTTCTGATTAAGCAAGAAAAAATTGTAAAGTAAAATGGTAACTAATATAAAATGGTAAGTAATAATTCTATTAACTATTAATGTAATAATACTGCATAACAAAAACTTCAGAATTTCGGTGGCATACAACAACAAAATTTTGTCACCCACAGATCTGTAGATTGGTTGGAATGGTTCTGCTTTGGGCTAAGTGTTGGGTTCAAGTTTAAGTTCCAATCTGTTCTGTGTGTTCTAGATTAGAGATAGCAACTACAAAGGGCCATCTTTCCCCATGGAAGATGCAGAGGGCAAGAGAGGAAACAAATTTGTGAGAGGTTGTTACAGGGCTCTGCTCTGAAATACCACACTGTCATTTCTGTTGACACTCCACTGGCCAAAACAAGTTACTTGGCTGCACACAATATCAATGGGATGGGGAGGTAAACTGTGGAAGATGTCAGCAAGGATCAGGGAGGCAGCAAGAACTATGAGCCAATAATACACCCTACTACAATAGCCAACAGTTCCAGAAGCTCGTCTCTATTTTATTCACTTATTTCTGTACTCATTATATTCACTGCTCAAAATAAGAAATAAATTGGTGCTTTCTTTCATTTTGAGAAAATTCAATTCCTTGATAAAAATAATTGCCTTTTAAGAAAAGAGTTACATTTGCATTGTATAAGCAATTGTTTTCCAGTATATTTAGTTGAAAATTTTACAAAAAGAAGCTTTAAATGTTTATGCAAGTTACCTAGGGAAATGTGTCCTTTGAGTAATTCTGTATATTGCATTTTGTGGCCTCCACACATGCTGCGTTTCTTGTAGAAAATATCCAACCATGATGAAATCAGAAAATTTTAATGGCTTTCACTTAGGAAAAAAACATCTTTCCTAATTCCCTTTATGATTAAGTTCTTTCTTTAACTATACCATTTCTCTCCTCGTGGGCCCAGCATGGTTATTTAATTAACAGAAGCTCTAAAACTTTTGAGATTAATTCATTTTCAGGCTTTGATTCCTTTCCCAAATGTAGTTGTGGAAAGATCTTTCAGTGTAATGAACAATGGCCAAGTCAATAAATGAAGCAAAATGGTGGAGGAAGTCAGTACAAAGTTTATACTGTTCCTATTTCAGTGATCTTTATCAGGGGTTGGCAAATCATGCCATGTGGGCCAAGTGTAGCCCACCATCTATTTTTGTAAATAAAGTTTTAATGAAACACAGCTATGGACATTCACTTGTACAATGTCTATGACTGTTGTGCTACCACAGCAGGATTGAGTATTGCAATAAAGACCATACATATGGCCCACAAAGGCTAAGTAAGGTATTTACTATCTTGTCTTTTACAGAAAAACTTGCCAACCCTGATCTGTCTAGGTATTATAAAACAAAAGAGCAGTTCTGAAAATGCAACTTTTATAAAAAAAGTAAATACTTTTGATTAAGTAAAAAATTAAATGCATATTTTTCACTCTTTTTAATTTTTTTTAAACGTGTATTCATTTTTGAGAGACAGAGAGAGACAGAGTGTGAGTGGGGGAGGGGCAGAGACAGGAAGGCAGAATCCGAAGCAGGCTCCAGGCTCTGAGCACTCAGCCCAGCACCTGACGCTGGGCTCCAACCCCTGAACAGCGAGATCATGACCTGAGCCAATGTCCGACGCTCAACCTACTGAGCCACTCAGACGCCCGCATATTTTTCACTCTTGTATCCACTGGGTTCTGATATTTTGTTAGGAATACCTGGCAGCCTTTGTTTAAGATATATGAGTAGAAGTCAGATGGGCTAGGTCATGTTGCAGTAACAAATAGTCCCTGACTCTCAGTGCCTTGACACAATAGGTTTGTTTCTCACTCCAGGCTGTTGGAGCAGCCACTATCTGGAGAGCTTCTGGTCCCCTTACCAGAAGACAAAGGAGTATGGCTAATGTGCACTGGGAGTTAAAGCCTCCATTCAGAAGTGACATACATCACCTTTCTGAGGCAAAAGTGCGCCATGTGTCTATATCTGATCAAGGAATCGAGGAAATGCAATCCTATCATATACACAGGAGGAGAGAGAGAGATCCTTGTAGGCAGCACTAATGACTAGTCCAGTATGAAACAAACAATAGTTGTTTTAGAAAGTGGTTTCATTACAGTAGGACAGTGGTTACCAGCTGTATGGGCACCAAAGACCTGATGTCTCTGAGCCAGAGTTTTTCAGTCCAATGAGGGGTACATTTCTGTTCTTCTGTCCCAGGGCTTCATCTATGGTTTGGTTAGTGTAAATTTCTCCCAGAGAACACTGGAATATTAATTTCCTTTGTTTCCAGCATTATTGCAATTTGACATCTTTCTGGTTTCTTAAGTATTTGGTGTGCTGCTTGGGACATGTGGATCCAGAGGCACTGAGCTGGCCTCCAACTTAACTAGAAAACTCTGCTATTCTTTTAAACTCTACATGTGCCAAATGAATAACATTTTAAAATTTATGAAAAAGCAAACCAACAAAACCCATCACCCAGTGGCTAATATTCAAACTGGAATATTAGCTGGAAATAAAGCTCTTTACTTAGTTTTTAACCCAAACTCTTATTCAAGAACAGAGATAGAGCATCAAGTTTGCCAGGAACGGAACATGAGTAAATTTGGTGTTTCGATTACTTAGAACTCCTGTTTTAAAGAAGGTATTTTGTTTTATTTCCCTTCCTTAACTTTCTAAATGGTTCCGGAGAGAGAGAGCCCTGTGAAACATAATGGACACATCCAAGGTAATTATAGAGGGAAAGGGACCCAGCCCAGCATATCCGTCTAGAAGAGGGGATGTAAAGGAGCGAAAGTTACCTTGGCCATTTTCTGTTGAAAATCCACAAAAGGAGGCTTATGTTTTGGATTTGTGTGCCCTCTTGTAGTTTATTATTTAAAAAGAATTTTTTTTTACATTTATTTATTTTTGAGAGACAGAGAGAGACAGCGTGAGCAGGGGATGGGCAGAGAGAGAGAGGGAGACACAGAATCTGAAGCAGGCTCCAGGCTCCGAACTGTCAGCACAGAGCCCGACGCGGGGCTCGAACCCACGAACCGTGAGATCATGACCTGAGCTGAAGTCGGACGCTCAACCGACTGAGCCACCCAGATGCCCCAGTGTGCCCTATTGTAGTTTATTTGTGCCCTATTGTAGTTTATTGAGCTTGCTTTCCAGAAAGTTCCATGTGCCATTGAGTTCAAGTTCTCCTTTGCTTGATGCTGGAATTGACAGTTGAAATTTGGTGCCCAAGGGTTTACCGTGCCAGGTCCAGACACGTCAGAACCCATTCTAGGAAACCACGATTCTAACATTAGGAATCAGGAGTAAACTAGACCATGAACTCCGGGAGGCCACAGGTTTTTGATGGTTTTGTTCACTGTGAACAAATAGTGCCTGGCACACAGCAGGCATTCACTGTTTTCTGAATAAATATGTCTCAAAGTCCAGAGGCAGGATTGCAGTTGGAATTGAAGAGCCAGGAGGTCACTGACAGGTGAAGATGAGAGTCTGAGGAGAAAGTGGATGAGGGACAAAGAGACACTTCAAGCATTTACTGGGGATGAATGGGGATACCTGCAGCTCGCCTGTGTGTTGTGTGACCTTGGCTCAGAGACCTGGCAGGCGCTTTCAAAGGCTAGAGGCGAGGCAGATAAAATGAATTCTTACAAATGGCAGTGAAATGGATTTTATCATGAGAATTTACACATTAGGAGTAGGCAGCACCGATATAAAGTGAAAAGGGGCTCTTTTATTTGTTTTTAAATTAAAAAGTACAAGTTTAATTCATAAACGAAGCTGGATATGCCTTTGCAGGAGCTCTGTGACATAGCTTCCCCAGGAAGAGAATGAAGAAGATGAGATTTGGGGATCTGACCCTGGCCCCATTTCTGATGAGGTTTTTACTCTCATTAGCACCTGGAAAACCCATATAAGTTATCGTTTCTTCCAGAGGTCTTCTGGTATGAATTTCTCCATTTCAACAGCTCTATTGTTAATACCTGTGCTTATGATGCCGACACGCTTCATGTTATCTGCAGTTAAAAACCTACAGTTCCAAAATACTTTCATATACACACATGTCACCCCTGAGGTAGGTATTATTCTATTTTGGCAGTCAGCAAGGATGAAAAAGGTGATGTGACTTGAGGTCTCCTTCAGAGTAATGGAGGTGTGGCTTGAATCCTAAGTCAGTATTGTTTCCACCATGCTAGCGGCCACGACACTCTCTGGTGGAGGAAGGCTCCCCCGTTAGCTCCTGAGGACCACACAGTGTAGCCTGGGTAAGACGTCCATGTGGGGCTCTGAGTCCCTTGCTGCTGTGTCAGCCGGTGAATCAGCTCTTCAGAGAATGCTCTTCTGTGATTTGAGAAATAACAACTAAGTTTTTCTCAAGGGAGCCACTCATGGGAAAGCAGGGATAGTCTAGTGACAGTTGACTACGGCCTATTAATGAATAATGACTATGGCTTCATAATGACTTGGGTGACTGAACTGCCAAGTTTAGTCTTTTTGTTTTTCTCACACCTGAGAGAAAAATGGTGGGAGATGGGCAAAATGATCCTGGCCGGCAGACCTCGGTGGGGGAGGAGGGAGGCCATTTAAGGCAGTGTATTGAGCCAGGAGCTACAGGGTCAACCTTTTCTGACAGGGGATACAGTTTTTAAAAATGTTCATGAGTGATTCATTTGACCTGCTTTCCATGATGCTTCATTGCTCCATGGTGAGGTGGAAACACAGAGGATTTTCAGAATCCCTTCAGGGGGTTAATCAGTTTCCTGAGATGTCTGAGTGCCCAGGTACCACTTTCTCCTGGGTAGATGTGACTGTACTTGGGCTCACTTTTCAACAGTCCTTTTTCTTGTGTCTGTTTTAAACCATATAGCGGGGACAAACAATCTAGTCTGATACTTTCCTGGGTATTTGATGTGCTGGTGATTGGGAGGGTGCACACTTCCCGGGGCAAGGCCAGCATTTCCTGGAGGGTGCCCGTGTCTACCCTTTGGAGCTGTGCCCAGAGATCCTATTTTCATCTGGGAACATAACATAAACATAGAGGTGCCCTGGGGCTCTGGAAACTGTGTGAGCAAAGGTACATGAGTGAGCACTCCGTGACAACTGCTCTGTAGCTGTTTCCCAGAGAATTTTGACCTGTGGTGAAAATCAATTATTGGAACTTAGACAATGACTCTTATCATGAATACCTATTGGCTTACCTAGTCTGACAAGCTCCCTGTTTTTAGGAACTGTCCTTTTCCTGCTCTGTCCATGTGGTTCAGCTGGCCATGCCCTCCTGGACATACCTGATTAACCCAGGCTTAATACCTGACTCAGTTGGACCAAGGGGCGTTTCCTGACTTTGAACCAGAGAGAATATCTGGTTTCTCTCTTTTGTAAGTGGCTGAAGCTGTAATACGGAAAGCTTAGAAGTGGTTAGCAGACCAATTGTTCCCTCCATGGAAGAAGCAGGCCATCAGCAAGAAAGATACACAGGCAGAGAAAGAACGAGAGCCTGCATGGCTTTGCAGAACCTGATTCCAGTCCTCCTGAGACCCACCCATTCTCCTATCTCTGTCTTCAGTCAGATAACCCATCATCTTTCTAGTAAAGTCCCCTTTTTTGCTTAGACCAGATTGGGTTAAGTTTCTGGCTATTGTCAACCTGGGCTTTGAGGTTGGGATGTCTTCTCATGAGAAATTAGGGGAGGAACCATAAGAGAAGGCAAGCTCCTTGAGGATAGGAGTGGGGTTCAAAGTACACCTTCACTTCAGGTTCAGAGTAACATGGCTGTGCATCCCCGAGTGTGAGATGGTGTTTGTTGGGAACCTAGTACAAGGGCGTCAGGTTAGCTCCTGGCTCCATGTAGTTGAACCTGCAGTTGAAGATGACCTCAAGTGTGTCACCTGGCAAAAAATGATGTGGAAGCAAAGTCAAAGTGTGAAAGATCTGGGCGGAGATTGCTGATTGTCCCCTAATATACACATCTCCTGCTTCCAGAACTCCTGACTTAAAGCCAATGGTATGTGAGCAGAACTGCTATATGGAAGCTTCTAAGAACCTTCTTTAAAGGGTAGGCAGCTTACACTCTTTCTCCCTTGTTTTTTGCCCCTTCTCTAGCTCTCTGGAATGTACTTGTGAGGGCCAGTGCTCTGGCTGCCACGCTGGACTGTGAGGATGAGACCAGGCCGTGAAGACGACAGAATGGTGAGCTAAATCCCTGGGAACTCGATGAGCAGCACCCCCATATCAGCCTTGTGCTGTCTCCCTCCAGAGCTTTAATTGAGACATATTTTTACCTCATTTTAGCCATCGTTCCTACCTGATGGTGGCCACTGAGCAGTGAGCACTGTCCTGCTTCCAGACATGATGGTCAGTCCATGGGAGTCATGTGTAGTAGGGGAAGCAAAATGTAATAGTGATGCTTCCTCCCAAATATGTCTTTGGCTTTTAAAGAGTATTAATGTGGGACAACAGGCTGACCATGGTCATGAATATAATGAAGCATTCTCTATTCTTTTCGTTCATTTCCTGCTTCTGCAGGGCTACTGGATGAACTTTGTAGAGTTTGGATAGCTTTAGAAAACAGCTCCTGGTGATTTTATTGACTTTGTGCCCTTAACATACACAGCCATACTTGATGCTGTTGGGATTCAGTTTTTAATGACCATGGCCCATTTTTAAAAAAGAAGGCCTTTTAGAAAAGAAGCTTTCCAGATTGCCTGGGCTTCCTGATAAATGAATCAGCACAGAGAGTGCTTACTCCATCAAGGCAACATACAACCACAGTAGAATACGGTGAAGACAACTTTAAGCTATAAAATGCTATACAAACGGAAGGTATTATTATTATCATCATCATCATTATTATTAGGGGCTCTTCTGTTCTCTTTAATATCTACTGTGGAATTATTGGTAAAATCATTCAACCGGAAAATAGGGGGTTTGATTTTTAGATGAAGGGTGATTTTCTCCCAAGGCAAGTTTGGCTCTGTTCTTCAGAGAATCCAGCTGCGTGCAAACAAACTTTACAGTTTGCCAAACATTTCCCCCTCATCTTCATTCAATCCTCCAAATAATCTTCAATCACAAAAGAAAGGAGGCTCAGAAAGCTTAAGAAGTGTGCTCAGGCCCAAGGCCCAGGGTTGGGATGGCTCTGATTCCACCTGGAGATGAAATCTGGGAAGGAGGGGGCAGGCGTGGAGCGGAAACAAGGAGACCCTGACGATGGCCCGACGAGGGACAGGAGGAGCCTGCTTTTTCATACGGGGTATAGTCCGTCCCAACAAGCCAGAATGGCCATTTCAGCTTGAAGCCACGTTTGCACGTGGTATGCCTGCCTGGACACACCCTCCCTTTCCGCGCATGCGGCCTGAGCAACCCCTGGCATTCTGGGTGCTTCTATAGAGCTTGCAGGAAGAGCCTCTCCCGGCAGCTTAAGTGCAGACGCCTTTTAGCAGATGGTGGTTAATAACAGGCTTTGTTCTCCAGGTTCTTCTATTTTCAGCCACCAAATACAATTTATAAAGGAAAAAAAAATACACACCACCATCCCCCCCCCCCCCCAACCCCAGCCCTTATCAGATCTCTTATAATTATAGAATAAGGTGCCTGCAACTCCCAGGGAGCTGGTTTCCATGGCAATGACAAGCTATTATATTCTAAAGGCCAAGCTAGAACTCCGCCCCCTCGTCCTCGCCACTGCTGTGCGTCTTGTTATTGCAGTGTTCCAAAATAAACTTGCTGCCTAATCGTAAATCCCATATAATTAGAGATGAGCTAACCGTTACCCCGCTACCTTTGTGCGGCCCACTCATCATGCTAACAGTTTCTGGAACAGCGATGCTGACGGACTGTTTGATGTCAGAACAGACCTTCCTCCCCCAGGAACCGGGTGCGGCATAAATCCATGTATGGCTGGGGCCTCTCCAACCGGAAAGGCTCTCTGGGCTCAGTGACCTGCTCCAGGAGCTTCAGCCAAATAAGAGGGGCCACTAAGGCAGTGGCTGGGCCACCAGATTGGTGGCTCTCTCCAGCTCTGTATTGAGAAGGGGCAGAGAAATCTCAGAGGTGACGCAGAACTCAAACTGGCAGACATTCTGGCCACCTGCTGTGACCGGGGCAGAACATGTGACCTTCAGAAGGGAGTTTCCCCCCTTCCTCTCTCCTTCCCATTTTGCCCTGCTCCCTAACTCCTTTGTAGATGGGACCTTGCTGGGACGTTGCTGTTAGCACAGTTTGAGCCTCAGGCTTGTGTGTTTTGTTCTCTGAAGGATCATCATGTGGATTTCACCATCGTGTGGATTTCACCAGGTGAGGACCCCAGCAGACACTGTTCTCAGTGCTGGTGCATTAGTGACAAACGAGAGAGGTTCTTGGGGAAATGTGTGCTCTCCCAGGGGCAGACAGTAGGATACAAAAAGGGGAACAAGACCGTGTTCGATGATGCTGTGAGGGAAGTAAAACAGGGTTGATGTGTTAGAATGTGTTTGGGTTTGGGGGCTCACGTAATATCTGAGCAGAGACTTGGGGGACAAGAGGGCCAATTCCAGTTCACCTGTTTGGGGGCCTCATCTACTACATTTCACATCCAACCACAGGACTTCACCTGTGCTGCTGCCTCGGGATGATTGGTCTGCTGGCTCCCACCCCTTTGTCCCTCCAGAAGCACTTTCTGCCTTTTGCCGAGCAGGTGTCCCACGCTCACCATTACAGCCATCAGTGGCTGTCTGCTCTCTGCTTGGCCACTAGCACAAGATTGGAGCATGGTGATGTGTAGCAGTTGGTCAGGCTGGGCCATCCCCAGGCCCCATCCCTGCGGGCTCCCCCTTGGCAGCGGTGGGGGGGGGCTGCTTTTCTCTACAAGACCCAGGTTCTACCCTCTCTGGGCCCTGGGACTCACTCCCTCACCTTGTCCTCTTATGATCATGGCTACAGCAGCTCCCCGCTGTCGCTGGCCCGAGGAGACCTCACTCCCCACCTGCCTCCACCTCTGCAGACCACGTGGTTATTAAACCTACTCTCCGTAGTGTGTTTCAGCGGCTTGCTCTGTCTTTCCTGGCCTCTGACTGATTCCACTCCACGCCATACCAGCTTTCTTTCTACTGTTTCTGTAATTGCTCACACACTGCCCAAAATGCTCTCCCTGGCCCCCTCTGCCTCTTTTAAACTTGCTCATTCAGTGCCCAGCTTTTCCAGAAGCTTCCTCCAACCCCCCTCCATTTTCCCAAACTCCTGGTTTTCTCTGGACCAGCTGCCACATCGGTTTGTGCTCACTCCCTTGTTCCCTCATTGTTTCCCAGAAGTTGATTGTACTTCTCCAGCTACGCTTTCGCCTTCTACAAGGACAGATCGGACAGATCGTGTCAGGGTGTTCTATATGATGTACAGAGTGCTAGGTGCATCTCACCTGCCTGCCAGATCCTTCGTGGTGACTGTGTTAGTCTGTGGCTGCCTGGGCCCCCGCCTCCATACGGCAGGCTGTCAGATTGCCAGTGTCAGGGCAGGAAAATTCGGTGAGTTCTTTCACCGCTGTCCTGATGGGTGGGGATCTGGGCGAGACAGGGCTGCTTGGGGGTCATGCTTTCTTCTCATTCCCTAAGACATGGTAGGTAATTCCAAAGACCTCATCTGGTTTCCTTCTCGGAATAACAATGGAAACAAAGGCATGAAAGCTTTTTAGGAAAATACATTGCAAACCTTGTCCATGAAGAAAGGAGCAATTAATAGGGTGAACAAGAGGACTGGAAATCCCCAGAATGAAAGTGTGTATGGGAACCAGGTAGTAAGTACAAGAAGGAAGTGCAGATAAAGAAATGCTTCCAAGAGACCATACTATCCAGCATCAGGATCACAGGTAGGGCTCGCATCCAATATTTTTAGAGTCTTTAGAACCCTGGGAGACATAAATGAAATCAACAGATTTTATTGCTTCTTTTGACTGAAGGAAAAAAAAAAGTGAGGCTGATTTTTTCAAGTACTGCTGGAGAATGATCTATTGAAAAGGCAAGACTCAGAGGGTTACCCAGGATTAAAATCAGGGGACAAAAACCGAGGCAAAACCCCTCAATCCATTCAGATCAAGGAGTGTAGCTTCACAGCATGCCAATACTTGATTTTTTTTTTTTTTTTTTTAATGTTTATGTTGAGGGAGGGAGGGAGAGAGAGAGAATCCCAAGCAGGCTCTGTGCTCAGTGCAGGCCTCAATCCCTTGAAGAGATCATGACCTGAGCCAAAATCAAGAGTTGGACCCTTAACTGGCTCAGCCACCCAAGCGACCCACGTTAATTTTCTAAAACAATTGATTGGCACAATCATCTGTTAATTGTCTTTGGAGAATACCTTTACAGCTTTGCTCTGGGCTTTTCTAAACAACACCCCATGAATAAGGAGCTTTGCAGCCTTCTCTCCTGTTCAGATATCTGCCTTGGGCTGGGGTTACCTAAAACAAGTCGGATTAATTTCTCTGGGGTAACTTGAGGCTTTGCTGGAGAGGGACAGGTCACTGCAGGTTGAGCTATAAAAGCTGACTGCAGGGTGATTTTGCTCTGGGTAACACACTGCAATAGGCTTAGGTAACTTGTCCATCAAGATTAAAAATGGCCCTTTGGTGGCATTTCTATTCATTGAAGAAAGACACTGTGTTCGGTGGTCATTCCAGGTAGAAGATCTTGTTCAGACATCATCCTTTGATTTCATTCTGGATTCCCTTCCATGGGGTGTCAGGAGGAAGGCAGGACTGATTTGGGACCTTCCAACAGTGTAGCGCATGAAAGAAGAGGAGACTCTCTCACTTCTGCACAGAACGCTGTGCCCCTCCGGCCCTCTTGCTCTTCCGTGTGCCGACAGAGATCCCAGGCGGACTGCCGTGTCCAGAGGATGTGCAAGTACCCAAGAGCAGCGTGCCAGCTGGCCAAGGAAGGGCACAGTGGGAGCGATGGTCCATAGCAAAGTGGTGCTTGTGTCCCAAGGATGCGATGTATCTAACGGAGGAGGCTGGAGCAGCAGAGGAAGATAAAAATGGCAGATGCTGTGGGACAGCGGCAGATGATCTGAGAACTGACAGGACATACTCTCTGGGGCTCCCCAGAAGTACTTGGAGTTAGGGGGCATCATGAGGGGTTGAGACCTATGTTAGCAGGTGGGAAGGGAGGGAGCCAGAGAAACATGGACGACAAGCAGGCTTTGGCAAGTTGGCATAGCAGACCGTTTGACTTGTGGGATAACTGGTGGTGTGATAATAATGGGTTTATATTTTGTGTGTTGATTTTGAAGTCACTTGGACATCCAGCTGAAGTGGTCTGTCGTGTTCTTCAGCAGAGAGGGAGGATTGAAGATTCAGAATTTAAAATTATGTGTTTTTTTCAGAAAAGAGAGCCTTTAATGCAAATCTGTCATTTACACTTTAGTATGAACAAAGGTCTGCAAATAGGTTTTAGTGGAAGGAAAAAACAAGGAGCCACATATTTCCCATATGATGGAAAAGTGGTTGTCACTGAAGAGAGAAATTCAGCCACAGAGGGAAGCTGAAATTGCCCAAGTCTGTCTTTATGATAAAGCCCTGGGCCTGCTTTGTGGTGAGCAGTTATCACTCCATCAGATGTATCCTTAATTTTGTCCCCAAGTTGGTGGGGAAACAAATCTATCTTCCTTAGACTTGTATATTATTATTATTATTATTATTATACTTTTTATTTCAGTATATTATTCTTTTTTATACTGCATTTTTCTTGCTTTATTGAGATACAATTGACATATCAGAAACTTTGCCCATTTTAGTGTGCAATTCAATGATTTTGTAGTAAGTTTACTGAGTTGTGCAGCCATCACCACAATCCAGTTTTAGAATATCTTCATTAACCCCATGAGATTCTTGTGCCCGGTAAATGTGAACCCCCATTTCCAGTATTATTTTTATTGTAGAAAATGGAGGTTTAAGACATTCCAGGTTCTTCAGAGCAGTGAGATTAGCCTTGAGTTTTGGAGTCAAGGAAGGCTTGAGTCCGAATCCCAGTTTTTCCCCTTAGTGCTAGTGAGCTTATTTAACTCCCTGGAATGTCAATTGTTCATCTGAAAAGTGTGGTAAGTAATATCTATCAACAGGACTGCTCAGCTGATTAGAGATAATGCATGTGAAGGGTTGGACACATAGTAGATGTTCAGTGAACTCATGAAATGGTCACAAATATCAAGTGCTTGCAAATGATAAGGATCGACTGGGCATAGGGACTGAATTTTGAGATTCACTGTTTTCCTGGTTTGTAACTTAATCAGTGGGATTGGGTAGGAAGGAGAAAACACAATTTATTTGTACTAGTTCTTGGCTGCTTTTAAAAAATCAAATGCGTTTTAAGAATATTAATTTCTTTTGATTTATGTTGCTCACATTTTTCCATCTTAACACTACAGAGATTTTCTTTCCAAATGGCTTGGCTCCGCCTGACCTCCCCCTAACTCAACTCTGTACTCCAGTTTTGTCTTGCTTTCTTCTGAAATGGATTTGAAAAAAACTGAAAAATGAAAAAAGACTCTGGCTGCAGCTTTTCAGAGCCCGGTAGTGATTTTCTCTTCTGCTATGAAATTTAAGACCCATAAAATGCTGTTGCCATTTCCTGTGGATGTTCTGCTTCTGTGTTTCGATTTCATATTTATTGCCATATGAGTCAAGATCACAATAAGTTGCTTCATTGCCCTGCGTAGCTGATTTAGTGCCGTCCATTTATGTGGGGGCGATGGTTCCCGTTGCTAGGTAGCTGGAAAACTAAACTTGGCCATCAGGGGTGGCTTTCTCCCAGAGTTTTGTGCAGGGTCCAAATTTGGGAAGGGTGAGGGGAGTCCCGGGCCGGGGCGCGGGGGGTGGGGGGGGCTACTTCCGCCTCGCTCCTTTTCTGCCCCGAGGGGTCCACAGGTGAAAAGCTCACTATGTTCAAGTCTCCCACCCTGGCCAATCCCTACATTGGGACAGCTTTCTGAGTGAGCAGGGAACTCCATGCCGCTTTGAATTTTGGGGTTCCTCCATGGATGTTTCTGTCTGCTTCACCAGAATCCCTGAACGTGTTTGCTAAAGATATAGGTTCTTGGATTTCATTCTCTGGACAAAGTGAATCAGAATATCTGAGTTTAAGGTTCAGAAGTCTTTGTTTTCTGGATGGTTTTAATGCACACCTTTTCCCTTCAAACCCAAGCCCAAACCAAAACAGAAGTCTTCAGAGAATATGCCTTCACCCTGGGTGTCCAAGTTCATCTGAACCTGCTCTGGGGGTGGGGGGGTGGTCAAGCCCTTATCTCTGCCAGTACTTGAGGGGCCCTTAAGGGCTACTTTGAATTTCAGAAGTGGGACTTAAGAAAAACAATGTTGAAATAATTATCAGTTAGGAGATGTAGCTGCTTTTCCAAGAAAGAAATGGACATTGTATCAGTTTCCTGTGGCTGCTGAAACTGGGTGATTTCAAACAAGAGAAATTTATTCCTTTGGAGTTCTGGGGGCAGAAGCCCGAAGTCAAGGAGTCAGCAGGGCCACGTTTGGCCCCTGGGGCCCCCCTCCCAGGCTCTAGGGGAGAGTCTGTTTCATGCCTTTCACTTAGCTTAGTTTTAAGTTCACTTAACTTTAGCTTCTGGTTTAACTGGAATCCTTGCTGATTCTTGGCCTGCAGCTACAGACTTTCAGTCTCTGCCCCCATTACCACTTGGCTTTCTCCTGTGTGTCTATCTCCTTCTCCTCTTGTAAGGACACCAGACATCGGATTAGGGTCCACCCTAATGACCTTATCTTAATTTATTACATCTGCAAAGACACTTCTTCTAAATAAGTTCACATTCACAGGTACTGGGTGTCAGGATTTCAATATATCTTTTTGGGGACACAATTCAACTTAGACTTATTTCCTGCGACTGATCTATCTTCTTTTTAAGTTTCCAACCCACTGAGTAGCAAGGAAAAACTAAATTTAGTCCAATCCAGTAAACTCAGTCCAATTGAATGACTTAAATGGTCTATTCATTCTCCACAGGCATGACTCAGATAGATGCTCAGTCTTTCTTACTTCCTTTTTCTTTTCCTTATATTTCCATAAATGCTAGCTAGAGTTTAGAGGATTGGGTTGGCATGACTTCATGGTCATAGAGGAAGAAGCAGACTTCCTGTGACCCTGGCTCCTTGCCAGTCTCCTGCTGTAGGATGTCAGCTCTGGTCTTGCTCTAGTAATGGTTTCCACTGACGTAGACTGGTTTTACCTGAGTTTTTGGGATTGCATGCTGGCACTCTCCTCTGGAATCCCATTATCTTGGCCAGTGGTCCCTGAAATTTAGAAATCTTTCTCATCATGAAGAGTGGCTTTCAGGCTATTGTTTTATTAAACGAACTGAGAAAATCAGCTTTGAGACTCAGAGTTGATCAGAGGCCTTTTTGTTTCTAACAGTAGCCAACCTCCTCATCCCAGAGGCAAGAGGCCTCATGGTTTAGTCTCTATCTGCAGGGGAACAAGATCTAAGAGCAACAAAACCCCCATGTAGTATCTTAGCCAGCTATCACTGTTATTAAAAAAACAAACAAACAGAAACATCCCAAACCGCAGTGGCTTAAGGCAGGCTGGAAACCTATGGCCCATGGGCCAAATTTGGCCCATAGCAAGTTTTTATAGGACTTATAAGCTAGAGAGGTTCCTGTATTTTAAAGTGTTTAAAAACCAAAAATAAGAGACCATATTTTAGGCCCTTAGTAGACAAAGTTTGCTGACCCTGCCTTAAAACAATAAGCATTTAAGACTGCCCACAAGTCTATGAGTTCTTCAGCTCCTGAATGGCCTCCTTCATGCATTCGAAGTTAGCTGTGGGTCAGGTAGGCATCTCCACTCATCTTGGCCAGTCTTTCTCACATCTTTGGAGGTTGGATAGCTGTAGGTGGATCTAGGATGCCCTTGGCTGGGACATCTAAGCTCTTATCCATGAAATCTCGTACCCTCCAGCAGGTTAGCCTGGGTTGGTTTACACAGCAGTGGCAATGTTCTGAATGAGAGCAGAAACGAGCAAGTTCTCTTGAGACCCAGACTTAGAATTGACCGATCAACATCACTTCTGCCACATTCTATTGGCCAAAGGTCCTGGCCCAGACTCCAGGGTGGAGGGCTAGACTTTACCTCTCAATGGTAGGATCTGCAGTCACATGATAAAGACTGTGGGTACAAGGAGTGGTGAGTAATCGAGGCCATTTTTGTAATCAGTCTACTACATATAGATTATTATTTTCTAAATATTTTTCCAGTAGATAAAAAATTATATTTATCTGTCTTTCCAAATATACTTTGTGATCTTGAGACCCACTGTGTAGAAGCAGCTTTGACTTGATTTAGAGCGCGTTAGGATCTGGAAGCACATCAGCAGGATTTGATCTACAGAACATTAGGAACTTGCATACCTTCCTCGGGGATTTTTCAGGATCTAAGACTCCAGGATTAAGATTTAAAAAATTTCATGCCGGGGCTGTCTTTTTTTTGCCTTCAACAATATTTTCTCATTCCCAGATTCCCCCACTTGAAGGAGAGGAGAGGGCAGTTTTATTCTGATAGTTTTATAATTAACAATCATCACAATATTTTCCTGTCTTTTCAATTCAAAACTTCTAAAATATGAGCCGGGCTGGGGAGTCCTCAAGAGGCAGCTGCCAGATACCAACCCATCACCCTCATGAAGTTACCGTGAGGCACCTCTTCTCGGGAGATAAAAACAACAGCAACAACAAAAAATACAAATGTCTAAATTGGTGTCCACAGAAGCATCTAGAATTCCACAAGCCAACCACAAGGCAAGCTTAGCACCAAGCTTCTCTTAACCCAATTTTTAAACTCTGTGTCTCATCTTCCCCTTTGTCGGGAGCCCCACAACTTTCACGTGATGCTGTTTTAAGACGGAAACTACAGCAAGCCACAAAGATCCAAACCACTGATTTTTGGAGTCAGAAGGAATGTACGTCCTTTCTCCGATATCACGCATACTCTGCGGCCTTTAAGAAGTGTCTGGCCAACGTCTTGGCTGTCTCGTTATCTGGGAGCTCTACCTACCAAGGCAGCTTTAACTAGGGCTACAGTAATATACACTCTGCAGATAGCTCCAAGATACCCAAGGAAATATCTAGGTCACCATAGCCACTTTGTCTTTAAAGTATGTCTTCGGGGCCAGCATCTGGTTAGCAAAATAAGAAAACCATGTGTACCCAGGGACCTGCCTGAGAGAATGGTGGCCACCACCATGGCGGTCTTGAACATTCTTTCTAAATTCCAGTTGTAAAAATCATGCCCTTGCTAAAGCTCTAAAAATGAGGCTGAGATGTAAATTCCTTGGTGGTTTCCCCAAAAGGCAGAGGGCTAGGGGAGAGAAGGAGGGGTGTGCTGAGGACAGAGACCTGTGTTTGTTTAGCACACTGTTGTCAGGGGTGGGGTGGTGGGCCGGAGGAAGAGACTGGGGCCAGATGGAAGGGGTATTGCTTGCCGGGAAGAGGCCCGTGTGCAGAAAGCAGGCTGCCTAAAATGTGGGGCCTGGTGGGTTTGAAAACTGTTTTCGAGGTTGCCATATGTGGTAGAAATTGCAGAGTACCTGCCCATTGACCCTCTACCTGATCATCCTTCTTTCTTACTAACAAAGCCCCATTTTGTTTGGGGCAACTCTGCACTGAACTAAGAACATTCACTTCCCCGGACTCCCTGGCAGCTAACGGTAGCTGTGTGATGTAGCTAGAGCCAATGAGATAAGAGAGGGTGTCTGCTGGGAATTTGGGGGAAACTCTTTGCTTCCTGTTACAGGTTCTACCCACTTTTCCCTCCCCTCCTTCTTTCTACTTGTCCTGCCAATGGGAGACCAGAAGGTGCAGCATCTCTATCGCAATCATAAGGCACCAGGCATGGATGGAGTCGGCACCTCAGGATTCACCCCCCGAGCAGCTGCACAGGACTGTATCGCAAGACTTCTGCTGTGTGAAAACAAACCCCTGTGTGTTAAGCAAACATCAGCTGGCTTTCCTTGTTCCCTCCAGCCCTCCTCTTACTGATGTAGAACTTACACAACACAACATGGCTCCTTTGAATGTCTTTATCTCTTAGTGTGACACCTGGGAGTCAAGAGTTGACATCAGGCCTAGGCGACCTCAGAGCTGGTCTTCTCACAGTATTGTTCTGTGGAAACTCCCAAGGGTGGACAGATGGCAACTGTTAAGTCTGTGAGGTCCCCAACTGGGGAGACTTCATCGGTCGGGGGAGCTGAGTGGGCATGCAGGCTCTGAGCCTACCAGGGTGAGGGTGGTACCGAAGATTGGTGGGGGACCAAGGTGCTCTGTGCTTCTCTGTGTCAAGGTGACCCCCATACACCTTGACTCCCACCATTGGCTGTCATACATGTCCCATGTGGGTGAGAAGGTAGAAGAAGCTGTGCCATTGGGTGGGTGCTGGGCCTCCAGGGGAGCGACAAATGCTATTCCAGTATCCCCAGCTCTGTATCCTTCCATAAAGCTGCAGAAACATGGTACCAGGTCAAAGCCTCTGTGTCTTGGGATCTGACTACCAACCTGGACCCATAACCACTACTGTGCCAGATCAAGACCCAGCTGATTTTGTTAAGACAGATCGGCAACACTTTGTTCCCCCATTAGCAATAATTATTTTATTAATCTCTATATGGTCTTTTGTGTTGCCTCAAATATTTTTTTGGATGGGTGGGAGTACAAGTAAAAAGCTTTCTACTCAATGGCAATCATTTTGTTACAACTGAAAAGTGTCGGCTCTTGAGGATGAGATGACGGGAGGGGTATGGTGAGGGGCTGTGTGGTGAGGGCCCATCCAGGAGGAGTGGGCCTGGAGGTAGAACGGAGAAATGAAGACGGCGCGGGACTGGAAGTCGGGGAGACCTGAAAAGAAGTCCACATGCTACCATTACAGCTGCAGAGTCTTGAGGGCTTTATTTAGACCTCCTGTGTCTCAATGACCTCTTCAGTAGGTTGGGAATAAGCCTCTGTGTAGATGAAATGAAACGGTATAGATAAAACATCGAGCCTAGTCCGGGCCCAGGCCAACGCCAGCTTCCCACCAATGTTCGTTCCCTCCCCTCTTTTGAGTCTGCGACAGCAACAATCACAAGAGTAACATTGAGAACGAGAACAAGAACAACATCCTGTGTGTCAGGATTTCTGCTCACGGTGCAGTGGGGTCAATGCCTGGACTCTGGGGTCAGACTGCTGGCTTTGAACCCACGGTCTGCCCCTTGGTTGCTGAAAACCTGTGGGCAAGAGGTCTCCCTTCTTTTGCAGCTCAGTTGTTGCATTTGTAAAATGCGGATCGCGAGAGTGCCTACTTCAAAAAAAATAATGGTACCTACTTCATAGGGTTGTTGGGAAGATTACAGAAGATGAGCATAAAATGTTGGGCACATAGTAAGGGATCAGTGAACAGTTACAAAAAGGAGAGTGTTTGCAAGGGCTCAGGTTTTGTCGCCCCATTAATACCACCTGCAAGGAGTTGACATAGCTGGGGCTCCAGGGCAGGTCCCCTGCCACTGGGCTTATTCCGTGGCCAGCACTGCGTTGAGCCCAAGGAATGTGCATTAGGAAGGAGACCCCACTTCAGCTTCTGTTTTCAAAGAGCTCAGGGTCCAGAGACAATGTGTCTTCAGGAAATGAGTGTGGAAGTTCTCAGCCTTGTGCTACCCTAAACCGTCTGAATGTCACTCTCCCTAGGAACAAGGAAGATGCCTCTGAATCCAAATAGATGGTCACCTGTGAAAAGATGGCAGCAGCTAGAAGCAAATCTGTGAGCTCCTGCTCATTGTTTTCCCATCTCCACTGCATCCATGTGCTCTGGTGAGGTTCTTTCTGTCACAGATTTATGTAACTTATCCTCACAGTCACGTCTGTCTGTTTTGTTGATGCCATTTAAATTCTCTTACTATTTAATACCAAGAACATCTAAAAAGAACATTTTGAGGGACTTGAAAAATCCAATTGGTCTCTTGGTAATTTGATTTGTAGGAAATAGGAGAAGATCGTATTCTGA
Organism: Acinonyx jubatus; assembly: GCF_027475565.1. Lineage (NCBI taxonomy): Eukaryota > Metazoa > Chordata > Mammalia > Carnivora > Felidae > Acinonyx > Acinonyx jubatus. The sequence continues at coordinate 67,070,052 of NC_069391.1, forward strand.
ATAGAGTGCTTTTAAATGAATCATCACTGCTTTCTTGTACAGGCACTAGATGGGCTCAGATGGGGAGCCCTGCTAAGTCGCTCATTAGGTGGGAGATGCAGTCTGTGTTTGGCTAGGAAAGGCTTAGCCGCCGTGGCAGAAAATCCAAAATAAAGATGGCTTAGACAAGATGGATGCTATTTGTTTTTCGTGAAAAAGAAATATGGAGGACACAGTTAGTTCATGGCTGATTGGTGCCTTCATTAAATCCCCAGAGAACCAGACTCCTTCTCCCGAGTCTGTCATGCTTAGAACATGGCTCCTTCCCTACGGATAGAGACATCATCCGGACCCCACCATCACCACCCCGGAGGAGGGACAGATTAGAAGGGAGTGCACGCTTCCTGTAAGGCATTTCCCAGGGGCCCCACGTTACACTTTTGCTTACACACTATTGACCAGTACTAAGTCACATGGCCACATCTAGTTGTTAGGAATCCTGGTATCTTAGTTCAGGCTGCCATAACAAATACCTAGACTGGGCGATTTTTTAGCAACAGAAATTTATTTCTACCAGTTCTGGTGGCTGGAAGCCCAAGGACAGTGTACCAGCATGGCCAGGTTCTGGTGAGCACCCTCTTCTGGGTTGCTGACTTCCTATTGTGTCCTCCCGCGGAGGAGAGCAGGGAAGGGAAGCAAGCTCCCTTGGGAAGGAGGTACAAAGATGATATCTCCTCATACGATCACACTGAGGGGTAGGGTTTCAACAAATGGGTTTTGGGAGGATACAGACATTCAGTTCATACTAGTTGGAACATTTATTCTCAATAAAGATTCTCAGGTGCCCAGCTAAACTAGAATTCCTTTAGTAGGGAAGGAAAGGAGAAGGGATACTGGGACTTAGCCAGCAGACTTTTGGACACATATTTAAGACTTGGAGACCTGACAACATCCCCTTCTCTGTAAAGGTTCATTTGTTTGGGAGTAATAGCAGGGACCAGGAGCAGAGAAATCCCTAGCGCAGACAGGGCAGTAAAAAACAACAACAACAACAAAATCCCCCCAAAACCAGACAGTTGCAAAGTTGGGTGTAAGACAGCACTTAAGAAGGCTTGGAAATCATGTAGAGCGGTAGGTCAAGTCCCTTATTTAATATGTGAAGCTACTGAGGGCTGGAGGGGTGAGTTGACTTGTGTCGGGGTTCACGAAGTCTACACTCTGGGTTGATAGTTCACTAGAAGGACTCACAGGACTTAGAAACACGGCTGTATTCACAGTTACAGTTTATTACAGTGGAAGGATACGGATTTCAAATCCGAGGGTGGAGTTGAGGAAAAGCCAGGTGTGAGCTTTTTGTGCCGTGTCGCTGCGTACTCAACCGACAGTGCTTCGTTTGCCCGGCTCCAAGCTGTGACAGCACATGTGAAGGCTTGCTAACCAGGGAGGCTCGCTAGAGCCGGGGTGGCCAGGGCCATTACTAGGGAGTCAGTCACCGAGGCACGTAGCGCCCGAGTGACTGACCCTAGTTGCTCTGTCCCCAGCCTGCCCCTCAGAGGTCAAACTATAGAGTGTGGTCCGAGGCTCCAAGCACACAGAGACACTTTGTCCATCAGGATATCCCAACAGCTCAGAGGTTATCTCCCAGGAGTTGCTCATGGAAGATTAGCCACCCAGCAGCGAGCTGCCCAAGAAATTCTGGGGCCTCCGCATCCCTGAAGACTGAGGTCTCAGACCTCCACACTCACTGCCCGTGTTACAAGCATTCCCTCAACCATTCACCCTAATCCTGTCTGCAGTAGGGTAAAGTTGGCCCATACACATTTTAAAACATCTGGTTTTTTTCAAGTAGGTGATCTCTGATCTTTTCTCATTTCCAAAATCGTATCAGACAAACCTTTCCTCTGCCATGCTTCAATAGGCCCTGAGCTTCTCTAGAGAAAAGTTTCCCAGTTGGTTTTTGTTTGTTTGTTTATCTGGTCAGACTCAGCCCTGGAAGGCAGGAGCCAAAGATTCTGGGATCTTTTCCTCCGTTTGTTAGTATCCAACTGGGCAATTTTAGAAGAGTCACCTGACTTCTCTGGGCTTCAGTTTCCTGAGGGAAATGGGAGACAGGGATGCTAAGATTCTTTCCATTACTATGCTCAGATGCTGAATATGAATGTGCTTCATCTGTGTCTTAGGCTTTTTGGTCAACACAAGAATATATACATTGTGTGTGGGGTGTGTGTGTGTGTGTGTGTGTGTGTGTGCGTGTGTGTGTGTGCATGCACACACACACACACAAGCACACGTGATCCTGGGCAGAAGCCAAGGTAAACTGGGAAACAGCAGGAATTTAACTAATGCTGTTTTCTCCCCAGATTTTATGTTGCTGAGCAATCCTGAGTCACAGGCCCATCAAAGGAGAGACAGCATTTGGGATAAGAAACCTTCAGCTCTCCTTTGCCCTCTCTCCATTCTATAGGTGGTCAGAGGAGAGAATCTCCAACATTTTGGAGGTTTTGGAGTTGTCTTGGGACAAAGTCCGTCCTGAGAAGGCAAGACTGCGTTTTAACCCTGGGCCACAGTGCTGGACTTAACGAAGAAGCACGTGCTGGGTGGTGTCTAAGAAGCGGAGGCCCCCAGCGAGGAGAAGACGTGACTCCTGTCGGTTCCTCCTCCGCCTCCGTCCCAAGGCTGCTGTTTTTGGAACGCGGCGCCCCTCCCCCACTGGTTTCCTAAATTCTAGAGGAAGCGCCACCCCTGGCAGGTGCTGAGCCTGCCTGCCTGCCTGCCTCGGCATCCCGCACTGCCCTGAGCAGCAGGCGCCTTGCTCAGGCTTCTTTTTAAAGCGATTTTAAAAAGGAAACAGATGCTCCCCGTGAAGCCTGAATTTCTATCATCGGTTGTCATGACATGGGCTGACATGGGAGCAGCCCCGGCAACGGGGCTGACAGCTTGATGGGTTTAATTTTGGTGCAGATTTCTGCAAAGAGGCAGCTGCCAGGAATGCACCACCGGTGGCTGGGAAGGACAAGCGGGAACCAGGTCTAACAGTGCAGCCTGGGGTGACAGCAGCAGCCCCCCAGCACCAGCGCCCCCGATGGCAGATTGCGGGCTCTCAGGGGACTTACTCAGCATTCGCCCAGCTCGCCACTCCCACTCTGGAGGGCGCCCCTCTTTGGTCTCTATATGAGGAATAGAGGCAGACATCAGATACTGTCCTGACATGAAGAAGTTGGTCAAGGTGGCAGAGGAAACTGCGATCCCTATTTGTTCTGGGTGCAAATCTCTCTGAAGTGGAGAGCAGTTCCCCTCCACTCTTAACCCCAGTGCGGGCGACAGAGGATTTAACGACAAGAGAAATAGAATGAAGCTAGAGTCCTTCTTTCATGCTCTGTGTGTCTGTTTCCCTGTATCTTCTCTCCTCATCTATGAGGTCTAACTTGGCAAGAGAGGGATCAGGCAACCTTCGCTGCCCTGTTCTACCGGTGGTTTCCTGTTTTGTTCCCTTCTGAGCCTTGGTAGACTAGGAAACTCACAAGCTAGCATCGTTCGCTCCACCACCATTAACTGGTCCTGTGTTCTAGAAAGGGGTATGTGCAGAAGCCAGGAAGCTGAATTCCGTATGCTTCCTGCTTTTTGGCATCTGAATATGTGGCAGTGAGGAGTGACATGCAAAAAAGTCATCTTTGGAAATGCAGAGGCTGGAACAGCTTGCAATGTTATTGGTTGCCAATATCCCATATTGGTAACATTAGAAAGTCTGAACATACCAAGTGTTGTTGAGGATGTAAAGCAACCAGGTCTCTTATATGCATACTTGGAAAAAAATTTCATATTATTTAAAAAAGGAGGATGCACATATACTGTGCCTGGGAAGTTTATGATTAAGTACATACTCAGGAGAAATTCATAGCAGTAATGTTGGAAACGTAAAACACTGGAAGGGATACAAATATCCATTGGGTGAATAAAAACATTTTGGGGGGCGCCTGGGTGGCTCAGTCGGTTGAGTGTCCGACTTTGGCTCAGGCCATGATCTCACGGTGCGTGGGTTCAAGACCCTGCATCGGGCTCTCCTTTTTAGCAGGGAGCCTGCTTCGGATCCTCTGTTCCCCTCTCTCTCTGCCCCTTCCCCGCCCTCTCTCTGGTGCGCGTTCACACGCGCTCTCTCTATCTCAAAAGTAAACATTAAAAAAATTTTGGAAGGTACTCTACTACTGACACACACACAATCGTGCATAAATATTACTAAAAATTTGTAGAATTAGAATAGCAAGTCACAGAAGAATATGTTGAACGTGATCTGGTTTAGACAAAGGTCAAAACCCAACAGGATTAAACTACATCTGTAGTAAGCATATTTTAGCAAGGGGATGCTAACCACCAAACACAGGCCAGAGCTTCATCTCTGGGGCTGGGTGGGCTTGGGAGGAGCACAGCTGTAAATGATACCATGGACGGGCCTTTGCACAGGCGGGCTGTGTCTGGAATGTTCATGATATCCAAACATTGTGTTCTCTCATTAAAAAACAAGTTTTCCCGAGAAATAGCTGAAATAAATTTAAAAACACTGTACACTTTGAGAATTTTTGACTGATTTTCCAAATGTGTTGTGGCTGTTCTAAGTTCTTTGCATTTCTCTGTGGATTTTAGCAAGGTTTAATTGCTTGAGGGTTTAATGTCAAAGTTGCTCTTGTCTTGGCCTTCTAGGTACACTGATTAGTTAGTGAGAGAGCATCTGCGGCAGAGGGCCGGGATAGAAACAGGATTTCAGATGCTAAGGAGGGACTGGGACCTGTGGCAGCCTGATGCCATCGACTTTTGATCATCAGAGGAGAGTCAAATCCACTCCACCTTGGGCTGACATAACCAGGGATGTTTACCCATGGAATAATGGCAAGTTCCCCACGTGACCTGTGACCCGGGCCCCGCGTGGCACCCCTGTCCTGAACGTTGTCCTCAACGTGTTCTCTGCTGGCCTCTTGGCGAATGTGGTGGTGACCATACACTGAGAAACAGAGCCAGCTAGGCGATCCCAACCTGCACCACCGGACTCCTGAGTACGTTCTTCACGGCCGTGTCTCATGTGAGAATGCCAGGAAAAATGAAATGGGAAGCAATCTGCCCCCTGATGTGAGAAACCCCCGTGGATTTAACTCCTCCTTGCCTGAGCCGGAATCACGAGAAAGCTGGGTGAGGGCTAGGGGCTCCCCCTTTCCCGGAGATGCGCATATGCACACATATGTTTGTGCGTTGGGTGTCAGAGAGCTCAGATGTGGGGGACGTGTGTCATCCAAGATTCAAATCCCCCTCTTCCTTTGAGTCCTCTGGTTTCCTACCGGGGCAGTTTGCTTTGCGTGTCATCTTGGTGGGTGGGCCATTCTTGGTGACAGCCACTTCCTGCTGCCTGCCTCCATGAAAGTTGACAGAGACCACATTCTTTCTCTGTTTTGTCACAGAGCCTGGGGACGAGCACATGACCGAAGCTTGGCCTGATGGACACTGGCTCCTGAGACATTGAATCTGGAGCAAATGAGGCCTGGATGATGGGAAGCATGGAGGTGAGAATCTGAGCCGTGTCAAAGGCTGGGGCAGGCCCGTCTGCTCATGCGTGGTGACATTTGCTGTCCCTTACACAGTGTTTGCCACACAGAGGATGCTTAGTAGTTGTTAAATGAATCAGTGCATGGGTATTAATACTGTTAGCAGATCCTCTCCTAAACAAAAACACTGCCTAGAATCACAGACTTGTCGAGCTGGAACAGAGCATGGTTTTTCTTTCTCGTCTAATCCCAACCCTTCATTTTGCTGATAAGTAAACAGAGAGGCTAGAAGTTCAAGGGCTGTGGCCACATTTGCTCCTCCTACGTGCCACTCCCCAGCGGCAGGCAGGGCTGGGTTCTAAATGTTCACAGTCCCCATCCGTTTTCCTTTCAGCCACTCTGTCTCCCAAGCCTTTAAAGGTATATTTAGATACTTGCTTATTTAACTGGATGCTACACAGACACAAGCATATTTATAGCAGAACCGTTGAAAATGGTGGCAGGGGCACCTGGGTGGCTCAGACAGTTAAACATCCAAATGTTGATTTTGGCTCAGGTCATGAACTCACAGTTTGTGAGATTGAACCCCCGGGTGAGGCTCCACACTGTCAGTGTGGAGCCTGCTTGGGATTCTCTCTCATCCCCTCTCTCTGCCCCTCCCCCGCTCCCACCTGCATGTGCACTCACTCTCTCTCAAAATAAATAAACTTTATTCATTTATTTTTTTAATGTTTATTTATTTTTGAGAGAGAGAGAGAGAGGGAGAGAGAGAGAGAACAAGTGGAGGAGGGGTGGAGAAAGAGGGAGACACAGAATCCGAAGCAGGTTCCAGGCTCTGAGCTGTCAGCACAGAGCCCGACGCAGGGCTCGAACCCATGAACCATGAGATCATGACCTGAGCTGAAGTTGGACGTTCAACTGACTGAGCCACCCAAGATCCCTTCTTGTTACTCTTCCTTGGCCCCACAAAGCCAGGAAGCTGAATTCCGTATGTCTGACTGCCTCTCTCTTAACCTTGAAAGAATAACATATGTAATAAGCTGTAATAGATTAAAATCTTTCAAATGACTAACTTCCCTCAGCTTAAAAAACTAAAAGGCCGATCCTCAGTCTACAGAGATAAATAAAAGGCCTCAAACCCACGAACTGCAAGATCATGACCAGAGCCGAAGTCGGACGCTTAACCGGCTGAGCCACCCAGCCGGGTGAATTCCGGTGATTCCGAGGAGAATGTTTCAAGGTATTACCAATACGACTATGGCTGGTTAGTAGTCTAGGTGGGTTATACTTAGCATGGTTTTCAGGATCTCAAAGAATCTTTCCCTTTAAAAAATTTTTCAGACCGGAGTTTTCTTTAAGTTGACTCTCCTAAGTCATTTATGTGACCTCTTGGGAACTGGCCAACACCTCAGCTCTTTTGGTGGACTTACTGGATTTGTGGGCCCAGGATGGTCTTTGGTCTTCTTCCAGAATCTAGAACACCGTATCGCAGTTTTCTACAGATGTGTGCTGAATGCAAAGTCGCCTCAGTGACTCTAACCTGCATGAAAAGGGCTTTGTAGTTTGTTGTTAAATAGCCTCATGGCCAGTGTTCATATTTGTTACTGGGGACATGGGAGAGGTGCTTCAGAAATGGCCAAGACTATATTTACCTGAGGGTGTTGTCATCTGTCTTAAATAAACAAATTGTATTTTGTCACATCTCCATGAAATCTGTAGCAGGTTAAAAAAAAATATATATATATATATAAAAATATATATATATATATATATATATATATATATATATATATATATATTTTAAATTTTGGTATTGATGAGGGAAAGTAAAAATCAGCTGTTAGAGACAGGCCTTGCAATCTGCATCCAGGTATCCTCAGTGTGAACATCCGGATTTGGGGCCTTCCGAAAGCAGACCCTGAGATAAGGAGTTTGGTTCGAGTAGTTTGCTCAGGGGATGGAATGAGGGTGAAGGCAGAGGGAAAAGGGTGAGGGAAGAGGGTGAGGGGAGAGGGGAGAGAAGGAAAAGCCAATAAAAGGCATGGCCACGAGCAGATGGGTGCTGTGGGCAACATTAGATTTCTTTCTGCCGAGGATCCTTTCAGAGATGAATCACCTCAGGTTCATCCCACTGCAGGGAAGGAAAATGTGGTGTTACCCGCCAGCTCTTGTCTTTATGGCTTCCGGGTTGACACGGAAGTGTCCACTCCCTGGTAATTCTGTCTGCAGGTAAGCTCTGAGGCCGACCATACCATGTGCGTGGGGAGCCCACTCAGGGGATCCTATCCTAGCTCCTTAGAGAAAGTAGGATCTTTGTATGCCACTTTGTAGTTCTCCTCTTCTTTAAAGCATCACCATGACAACCACCACAAAGTAGAACACCCAAAGTTAGGAGTAATTTAAAATTTCAGGGAATGTGGACTATAGGACAGATTTGCATTTCTGTTTGCTAGGAAGACTTTACAGGGAAAATACAACACTGTAAGTTGATTCTAGTTCTTTATTGTGCACACATGTGCTGTTGTCGTTGATCTTTCTCTCTCTGTCTCTCCCTCAACATCTTGCATCATCATTGTCAAAATCAGGAAAGTACGGTTGATGAGGCTGATACGACCCAGCGGTCTTATTTGGATTCCGCCAGCTTTGCATGCACTCATTTGTGTATATTCAGCTCTGTGTATTTTGGTCACCACTGCACTGAAGATACAGGACAGCTTCTTTGCCGGGATCCCTCCTGCTACCTTTTCTGGCTACAGCCACCTCCTACCCCCCCATCCACCTCCGATCCTGGCAACCATCAAGCCGTTGTCCATCTCGATAATTTTGTCATTTTAAGAATGTGGTGTAAGTGAAATCATGTAAGTGTAACCTTTTGAGAATTTTTTTCACGCAGCATAACTCCCTTGAGACCCATCCAGGTTGTGTCCGTCGATCGTTTGTTGCTTTTTTATCGCAGAGGGGTATTTCACGGTTTTGATATATCCATGTTCTTCTTTAACTGTTCATCCACTGAAGGACCTTTCGGTTGGTTCCTGCTTGGGGATGTTCTGAACCTCTGTGTACAGGTTTCGTGTGAACACAGGTTTCCATTTCTCAGGCATAAATGCCCACAAGTGCCATTGCGAGGACGTACGATAAGTGCGGTTCACTCTTTTACAGAGTGGCTACGCCATTGTGCCTTTCCACCAGTGATGTATGAGTGACCCCGTTTCTCCACACCCCTGCCGGCATTTGGAGTTTATTAGATCTATTTTGTCCTGGGTCAGGGGGTCAGGGAGACTGTCTTTGCTTTAGTTTGGGAACAGTGTTGGTGTTTGCCAGCTTTATAGGAAGTTAGTCCCATTCTTGGGCCGCTTATGTGATACTTTTTATAATCCTTGCCCTTCTGTTGTCTGACTGCCTCTCTCTTAACCTTGAAAGAATAACATATGTAATAAGCTGTAATAGATTAAAATCTTTCAAATGACTAACTTCCCTCAGCTTAAAAAACTAAAAGGCCGATCCTCAGTCTACAGAGATAAATAAAAGGCCTCTCATGTAGCCTGAATCAACGAGGGACAATGGAAGAGGGGAGAAAATGAAGGATGGAGAAACCAGAGGAACATGACCGAAGCAATCTATTGTCGCGAGATGTAATGAATGTTGGAACTGCGACATAGGCTGAATATCTTCGGTGCACACAGTGAGGAAGCAAATGGGTCTGTAGTGATCCTGGGCTGCAAGCTACTTGCAGGGTGATTTTGTGATCATACAGAGTTAACTGACTGGCTAGGAAAAAGGATGTAAATGTCCATCAGTCTCAATGTCACCTTAGAAATAAAGTCATAGTTTTGGAAATGATGTAGCTGATGCCCAGAGTAGTTGAACTGCTTGTCCAAAATCACACCAGTTGCTGTCTGCAGAGTCCAGAACCCCAGCCGGCACGGCCTCCTATCCAACCGTGTGGGGTGATGCATTTTTAGAAGGATCTGTGCCTTGACCTGTGTCTGGTATTTTCATGTCACACCCGTCATGCTCTGCTCTCTGTGGCACACCTCCTGCTATAGGCTAGAAGCTTCTAAGTTGTTTTCCACCCCCATTACACTCTAGAGAATGGACACCGGAGGGTCGGTGAAGTATCTCTGCACAGAACAAAGAGTGACTTGTCTACAAACATTCTCTTGTCCTCAGATATTTTTGAAGGCTCGGAAGTAGAAAGAAGGGCTGATCGTTTAAAAAAAAACCAGATTAGCCAGAGCAGGTTTTAAAATAGCAAGACTTGAAATGATTCGATGTTAATTGAATATTGAGTATGGAAGAGGTAGAGAGTTAATTGGATGAGTGAGCTTGGGGTTTTGGATAATTTTTTCATGATGTGAAGGAAATTATTACAAAGTTGGATTGCAGATCGGGGGGAGAGAGAGGCAGCGTGATCTTTGGAAGCAGTTAAGTGAAAGCCATTTAGTTTGGTGGGAGAAATATAAGCCTGTTGTACTCTTGGGTTTTCCTCTAAAATTCTATTTTTAAAAAACAAGTTGTTTATTGGTATAGAAAGCTACATGTTACCTGAAGAAAATTTAGGACCAATGGAAAAGCAAAAAGAACAAAGTAAGCGTCATCTATGATCTCATTCTAGATAGCCACCACTGACATCTACTCATATTCCTTTACTCTTTTTCTATATCTATTACTTATGTATTTATGTGTATATATTATATGGTTATAAGTATAGGATCAAACTGTTTAGACACTAACCTCAAAACTTAATAGCTTCCCAATGTAATTTTAAATCACTGCTGAGTGCTCCATGGTATGTTTAGTGAATGTACCCGATATTATTTCTCTCTTTGATGGATGTTTTAGCTTCAGTTTGTGCTTATCCACAATGCTTTCCCTAGGTTAAGTTTGGAATTCCAATGTCAAATGGGATGGAAATTTTAGGAATTTGATTCCTGGTGTCAAATTGTCAACCTGGAAAAAATTGCATCAGCTATCATTCCCACCTGGTTTATGGGGTTCCCCACATTTTTTCCAAACACTGGGTTTCATTATTTCTTTTTTTTGAATGGCCGATCTGATCAATGAAAAATTGCGTGTATTTACATTTTTCACTTTTTCCGGTTAGGAAGGACATATTAAAAAATATTTGGGTGTCTGTGTTTGTAAATTGCCCGCTCATGTCCCTTGACTATTATTTTATTTATTTTTTTAAAGAAATGTTTTTATTTTTTTTTTAATGTTTATTTATTTTTGAGAGAGAGACAGAGGGACAGAGAGAGAGTAGTGGAAAGAGAGGGAGACAGGATCCAAAGCAGGCTCTGTGCTGACAGCAGACAGCCCGATGCGGGGCTGGAACTCACAAACTGCAAGATCGTGATCTGGGCCGAAGTTGGACTCTTAACTGACAAGAGCCACACAGGCGCCCTCCTTTGACTATTATTTTTTCCACTGAGGTGCTTGCTCATGTTTTTCTCATTGATTTTTTTAACTCTATTAAAAAACGGAGTTTATTTCACACATAAGATTTTGTTTCTCCACCGTTTTCCAACTTGTCTGACCATCCATCCCTACTATTATGTTCTGCCGTAGCATTCCACACATATTTAAAACCAAGCAAAAAGGTGGAGTTCTGCCTTTAAAAACTAAACAGGCATTTTGGACAATGTATTGGCAACGCAAGCTGGACCACATTTATCAGACAGAGTAAGGAAAGTTTTCACTCTGCATTATAAAAAGGACAGCCAGATATCAAGTGTTAACAGAGATAAAATGAGATGGAAAATTTTAACAAACCGTTTAAGCTTTTTTCCTAAAGAAACGTCCTCTACTGCCAGAGATCTTAAATAGCCTCTGGATCAGCCATCCAGAAGCAGTTCCTCATATAATTGATGAGCTTGGCTTTCACTTTAGAAAGAGAATCACCTTTTGCCATACTTGCTTGCATTTTTGCTTTAATGTCTTCTACAGAACTAGGTCCGTTTGATGTGTTAGAAGTTTTTTTCTTAGTTTCTTTCTTTCTTTTTTTTTTTTTTTTTTTTGAGAATTCTTGACCTTTTGATCTTGATGTTCACAGTTTTGAGTCTTTTCCATTCTGGTTTGATTTTTGTACATTTTTGGCTAGAGTATCTCATATCAATTTCTTCACTGGAGTGTTTTCTCCACTCTTCCTTTTTCTCCTCCTCCTCGTCCTCCACTTATCCTCCTCCTCCTTCTACTTCTTCTTCTCTCCCTCCTTCTCCTCCTCCACCTGTACCTCCTCCTTCATCATGATCATTGTCACCTTCGATAGCAAGTTTGATTTTTTGTGTGGAACCTTGCCACCACTTCCAAGGGCTGATTGCTTTCCAGATACATTTAGGAATTTCGCTTCTCTTCTTTGTCTTCTGACTCGGCCTCTTCCTCCAGCACTAAGTGCTGCCCATTAATATTCATGAGCCCTGAACCACCCTTTAACCACCAGTCACAGGTGTTATTTCAAAGCCGCCAAGGGAATTCATCGCTTGTACAGACATTTTCAAAGTTGCTGTTATTTTCATTGGACTGCCCTCCTAATTCTTTGCCTTTGCACCAGCCCTTAAACTGTTCTTAGAGATGGGTGGTGCTCATTTTAATCATCATCCACAAAGGTGGATAATACTGTCAGCCATAGTTGACAAAAGAAGAGAGTTCATGTCCAGCCCCATCAAGTCAGCCATGGGGTGGCGATGTGCACTGAGGTGGGCGCTGTCTACTGCTCAAGAAAACAGTCATTGGTATGAGATCACACCAGGGTTCTTACTGAATTTTAACTACTTTGTGTACGTAAGCATACTTTGGTTGTTTTCTGTTATCAACATGTTTTCTTCATTAGCTGTTGGCTTTCAACTTTACTGATGTACTACTTGTTTACGATAGTGACTTTTGTTGCTGTTTTGGGGGTTACTGTTTTGGGCTTTTTTTTCTTTTATTTGATTGCTTTTATTTTTCGGGCAGTCACAGCTGTAACTGTTGTGACCTCTGCCATTGGTATCACACTTAGAGATGCCTCCCCCATCCTTAGGTCATATAATACTTGTCCACCTTTTCTCCTAGTCCTTAATCACTTAATCTCAAATCTGCAATCTGTTTTATTTTAAATCTGTGGTTTATTTCAATGAAAGGTCTTATCTCAGATACAGCTTCAAAATATCCCATTCTAATTTAAGTTTGTAAAGCAGCCATTAGGATGGTTATTGACCAATACTGTTACTTTTCTATAGAGAATGCATTTGCATGCATTACGTCTTTATCGGTAAATATCCTTATTCACATAACAGAGTACTAGCTCATTCTGTTTGCCGCATGACAGGCTGATAAGTTGAGGGGGTAGGAAAGTGTTGGGATAGGAAAGTGAATTTATTTGGAAAGTCAGCAAACTGAGATGATGGACTGTTGTCGTAAAGAATCATCTCTCCTCAGCATGAACTTTGATGTTAGGAAAGGGGGGGAGTGGGAGGGAGCTGGGGTCAAGAGGTGACTGAGGTCTGTAGCCAGTCAGACGCCCACAAGGGTGCAAGGCAGGTTTTGGAACTTTTCTGTCCTTGGTCAGTTGATCTTTGAGTATAGGAATCTGTTCATGCCATTTCTCTGAATCTTAAACATAACATTATTGTTTCTGTACATATTTATCTTCTCGGGCGATGTAGGTTTTGGACAAAGAGTGGTTTTTGCAAATCTTAGCTGTCACCAAACTTCCTTCAATGATTAACATGCCTATGTGCAGGGCTAAGCAGAAGTTTCTAAGCTATAAGTCACAGCAGTAAGGGTAACAGAAGCAATATGGAGTCAGACATGCTAAGTTTCTCCCCGTTACATCCATACCCGGGCCTAAGCCTCACTGTGAGCATCACCATTTAACTGCAAAAAAGTCAGGGTTGGTCTTGACCATCCTGGCCTGGAAGAAGTAAGAAGGCCATCGGTGTAATGCTGGCCGGCCCACTTGAATTTCAGTTTTTGGCTTCTCAGAGACTTAACGTTATGGTCATATTGTGCTTTCCTTGACGCCTATGAGAAAAACGTGTATATTTCAGCCATTGGCCAGAGTCTGTAGTTTGTGAGAGAAGTTGCCCTGAGGTATGCAGAAGAGGAAGGAGGAGACCCAGTGTTTCAGCCTCCATGTCCAGTATGCCCAACCGGACAGAGTGCAGAGTCCCAGACACCTGTGCGCACACACAGTGCTTCTTCCGGGTTGCCCATCTCTGGATGCCACCAGCCGCAGCACAGATTGTTTCCCGCTTTAGAGTTAAACTTTCTCTTTCTTTTTCCTTTCTTTTGCGGAGCTCCCAACATGAGAACACCTTCCAGTTGTGGGCTCAGAGGACTCTTCTTATAGCACACAAACGAATGCAGCTGTATCAGATTTGCAAATATACAAAAGAGGGCACATCTTGTTGTTCCTGGTTTTGAGGCTCCTAAGCTTAGGTCTCATTAAAAAAAATGCTGGTTGTCAGTACACAGGGGGGTTTAGGCAGGTGAGGGGAAATGGGTGGGCAGAGAGAGGCATGAGGAATGATACCCACATAGGAAATGCTTCCACTCATGTTTTGTATTTGTGTTTTAAATTTTGGGAGTGACTCACAGGCACTTAGCAAAAGTAACTGATTAAATTAACCTTATCGGTAATGAGGTTGCCTGGCCTCTGTCCTGGCAAACAGCTTGCTGGCTGGTTGGTATTTAATTGGCTGCCTGGTGACTGGTGAAAACAATGTGGGTTGAGTCCCACTTAAAGCAAGTTCATAGTACATCAATCTTGCTGTAGTCTATCTGGACGTTATTAAAGTTAAGACATGGTATACTGAATTATTTGTTTCCTTTATTCATGCAAAACAGATGCTCAGGACTCACGTTACTCAGGATCACGTGGTAGATCGGGATTGTGTGTGTTGCGTGAAGGGAATACCTTGCTTGTTATAGGATAAGGGTTGTAGCATTTGTCCTGCTGTGGCTGTATTTGGAAACCATAAATGATAGTCTTAGTACAATTTGATGTTCTTCAAATGCCTAGTTGAAGTTCAAGCGTTGCAAAATTAGATTCTTGAGTAGAAGGATGCAAAATCCTATGGACTGAATTGTGTCCCCCCAAAAGGCATACAATGAAGTCCCTAACCCCCATTGTCATTGTATTTGGAGACAGGGCTCTTAAGAGATAATTAAGGTTCAATGGGGTCTGAAGGTCAGGTACTAATCTGGTAGGTTTGGGGGCCTCATAAGAAGAGGGTGAAGAGGTCTCTTTCTCTCTGCATGCACCAACAGAGAAAAAGCCATATGGGAAGGTGGCTGAGTGAAAACCCAAGGAGAGAGCCCTCAGTAGACGCTGTATACACTCCTTGGTCTTGGAATTCTAGCCTCCAAAACTGTAGAAAAATAAATTTATGTTGTTTCAGCCTCTCAGCCTATGATTTTTTTTTTTAATGGCCGTCCAAGCTGACTGAGACAGAAAGGAGATGGGGTATGAAATACGGCTCCGAGAGGGACCCACAGAACCTAGAGATCGAAAGCAGTGAGCACTTCTCTGTGAGACGTGTAAAGTGACCCTTTACAGCTGTAACTCGGCAGACCTAGCACGGTCCAGTGAGAAAGGACCTGTCTGGAAACGGGAGACTGGGTTTACCTCTCTGCATCTCTCCAACCTTGCTCAGGGGCTCAGCTTCCTCACCTGCATAAAGAGGCGATTGGGTTAGTTCTTCTTTATGTCCATTCTAGCACTTTGAAAAGTACTAGTGGTGTTGTGTTTTCATTACTGGAGTGTTCCAGTGGACTTCAGATGCTTTGGAGTTCTCTCGTGAGCAGACTGGAATCTTTTTCCAAGAGGGTCATGCTAGCCAGCAGGAAGATACTGTTTGAGCTCTCAACCTCAAACTCAACGTTAGTTTTTGGGATGGGAAATGGCAAGGTCAGGAAAGATCCTCCTACCTCCACACCTCTGAATTAGGAGTCTTCTCAATCAATCCAGATGATCAAATAGTGAGATTTCTGGCCATCAGCATATGTGACTTGTGGCAGTTGGGTAATCAAAACACAATTCTGTCTGCACCTCCATTGTCGCTTCACAATTTGTTCACAGGGGCTCTGCAATAATTAACATTGGTACTGTCCTTTCTCCAAAGTGGGAAGTTGAACACTTTGCAAAAGATAGCTAATGCCAATAAAATTTCTTGACAAACTGCAAACATTCTAATACATCACACACACACACACACACACGCATGCATGCACACTCTCATCACTGTAGGGTCAGGGACCCACACAGGTTTTTTTTTATCACCTTGTGGGAAAATGTGGGCACTTTCAATGTTATCCATGAGTCAGTGGCGGTGAGGATTTGGGGTTGTTTCCAGGGGCATTGGGTTTGTGTCCACATAGGCTGTAATGTTACAACCAGAGGAGTCACACTTTTCATTGGGATTGGGATCCTCAAATACAGATTTGCACATAAGATGTCCCAATCCCCTGCCCAAAGAAAGCCTCTGATACATCTCTCCCAGCCACGATGAAAGCTCTTGGAGGTCATATCATAAACAGCTGGTGCCTATGAGTAGAAACTGCAATTTACTTCTGGAGATAGTCTAAAGCCTTCTTTTTCTACAAGGTACCATTGGATAGGGTTAGGGAAGAAAAGTTCTACAAGCATTTGAGGAAATGTCGTATGAAAGAGGGAGGGAGCCAACAGAGAGGGTACCAAGTTTCAGAAAAGCTGCCCAATGTTTACGGTGCGGCCCTTGGGAGAATCATCTTCCTTCATCGAAGGTGAATAAATGCATAATTCTATGGTGTTCTAATACAGTAAAGAGATGAGCTAAAGAGAATCGTAATAAGCTGAATAAGCAATTATTTTTTATCTAAAAAATCAATATTCTTAGTCACCCTATTATATTTATAATCCACTTGATTTTAATTACGGACAAATAAAATAATTTTAATTTGAAAAAATATAAATACAGTAAATACAGTCTGGAATGAGAAGTCCAATTAAATTTGCTAGTGAAGATATAAGCTTTCCAATGTACACATGGCTTTCACATACATGATATTATTGATTCTTGGACAATTCTGTGTTGGGGTCCATCTTTATTTGCCAGTTGGGTTCCACCTACTATTTGCCAATGAAAAAAAATGTGAATCAGAGAGATTAAATGACCTGCCTGCATCACAAAGGTCATCTGTGGCAGATTAGAGGTTTAAATCCATGGCTTCTGACCCCTAAAATTTTGTTCTTACAAGGAATAGAATAAAATGGAGTTTGGTGGGCCTGGGGGGAAGAGGAGGGAAATGTTACATGCCATACCATTCATCCTGTTTTTCTCCACTCCTTTCTGACCACCCTGGTAGGGTCACTACATAAAGGTCTTGCCTAGATTCTAGGCACCACCCAGGCACCTGTTTATTCTCTCCCACAAAACACAACCTGTCTCCCCACCCCGTGCTTCCTTTGGTTGTCTCACATGAATTAGATGGGAAGTGAGAATCTACACATCTTGGTGATCCAATCACTGGGAAAACAATTAAGGAAGGAAGAGCACCCCCTTCTTGAGGAAAAACTTGACCTTTTCAAAACTGAGACCCTCCAGACCAATATAATTTCTCGTCATTCCTGTCAGTTTTTCCCCCTGTCTTCAATTTTCCCATTTACCATTTTTAATGTTGCCTGGTGAGGGGGTTTCTGAACGGTGAGGGCAAGTTCCCATGCGGCCTCTTTTTCAGTCAGTGGTTTGAGACTCACACCCCCATGTTTAAGGAATCTTCAGGTGGATAGTTACTTGGGGGTAAAGGAGAAAGGCCTCTCCCACAGCTTATTTCTCCAATTAGAACATATTTGCAACAGAACCTGTGAATCTGGATTAGGTCTTAGGGCCACCATTATCATAGTGGGGCCTCGGTTGTCCAGAGCACGTGCCCACTCCACACCACAGCCCAACCTAGTCCATCCAAGTGTCAGATGATGCTGAGCCTGACATAGATACCATTGGTGAGATGGCAAAATTTGGCAATTCGCCAAATGTTTGTGGCCCAGTAAAGCTCTGTATCTTTTTAGTATTATCTCAATCATCTTTTTTAATTTCATTTTGATTAGATAATATAATGTTACTCATCAATTATTTAGGAGATGGTTGACCAAATGGGCTATATGGCTTTATTCCATTCAATCCTTGTTCAACAAGTATTTATTGAGTGCCTCTATGTGGTAGGCATCATATTTGGCATGGAGAATGCAGTCAAAGGTAAAGCTGAAAATCAGACAGAGACCCTGTTCTCAAGTAAACAACTGATCCCACGAAGGATGTGTAATTACAACTGGAGAGTCTGCAAAAGGGAAGATGGTCTGTGGCCATGTTAAACAGAGCATCTTTGGTTAACTCCTGAGCTGGGCCAGAGAAGAATTCTCTGAGGTTGAAGAGCCAGGACTGTGTTCTGAATGAACAAAAAGAACTTTCCAGAAGTCAAATAGCAAAGGGTAGGGGCAAAAGAAGTTTTCCATCCAGAGGAAAGAGTCTGTGCAAAGACCTTTTGGAGGGAGGGAGTAGGAAGCTTCTTAGAAATGAAGGTCAGGAAGCTGAAACTCAGAGGAGAGCTGGCACAAGCTGGGGCTGGACAGATGGGCTGGGGATAAACCCCAAAGGGCCTTTTAGGCCATGTTAAATATTTATATCATGATCACAGGACATATGGAGAACCATTGAAGGCTTTTAAGCAGGCGTATGTGTATGTGAGTGTGTGTGTGTGTGTGTGTGTGTAAGAGAGAGAGAGAGTGTGTGTGTGTATGTGAGTTTGTGTGTGAATGATTAGATTTGTGTTTTGAAAAGGAAACTGGATACAGTGAGGCCTTCACATGGACAAAGAGATAAGCAAGGAGTCTGTTTTGATGAGATACAGTGGTATCTGGAACTAACAGTTAAGATGGTGACTTGGATCAGGACGTTCAGACAGTGATGGATTGGATGCGGCCATGAAGGAGGAAACAGTGTCAAGGATAATGCCCAGAGTTTTGGTCTATAGGCTCGAAAGGATGGCAGTATCATCCTGGAAGAAGGGGCAGGTGAGAGGGGGTTTGATGAGGTCAGTCTCTGTCTTTATATTAATGATCAGCTGCATAGAATAGAAAGCCCTCCTGGAATAGCTGAAACAGCTAGGGATGTGTGTGAGTCACAAGACAGGGAGGTCCAAGGCTGTGCAATCTAAGTCTTGTAAAGCAGCTCAACAATTCAGGGATGGTAAGGCTCTTTTCAGCTTTCTGGTCTACCTACCTTGTTGGGTAGTCCTTTACCCTTTTGCTTATTTCTTCATGGGTTCCAGATGGCTGCTTTGACCCTGCCCTCATACCTGCATTCCAAGTAGAAAGTTGCATGGAGGGCTATGAAGTGAAGGGGTTTATTCCAACAAAGATTTTCCTTTTTTATTTGGGGAGGAATCTCTACCCAGGAACTTGGCTTACATCATATTGGCCTGAATTAAGTTTTGTGGCCACCTCTAGCTAAATGGAGTTTTGAAAATCCAGTATTTTAGCTTTCTGGCCTTTACAGGTAGAGGAAGGCCAAGGATTGGGCCCATGTGAATAGCTTTTAGGACTAGCATATGTCTACCATAGTTATGGTAGTGCTGTGTCTTCCGAGTAGAGATTTCAAGGAGAGGGTTAGACATACTGGCTCAGAGCTATTCTCCTCTTTTTCCTCCTGAGGGAAAAAAGCTGATTTGGTGACAATCTTAAAATATGGCAATTAAGGCATATATCCCAAATTTTCCCATCTACTCAAAACAAAAGGAAAGCAGAAAAGCTCTGGACAAGAAATTTGTCAGCCAAAAAGATGATTTCTTAATATTAGCTACAAGATTACTATAGATAGGTGACTAAAAGGCCTTTAAAATAAGGATTCCCAAATTCCGTGTAGACATCCTTAAAAATGGCAGGGAAGGGGCGCCTGGGTGGCTCAGTCGGTTGAGCGTCCGATTTCAGCTCAGGTCATGATCTCGCAGCTCGTGATTTCGAGCCCCGCATCGGGCTCCGTGCTGACAGCTCAGAGCCTGGAGCCTGTTTCAGATTCTGTGTCTCCCTCTCTCTCTGTCCCAACCCACTTGCATTCTGTCTCTGTCTCTCTCAAAAATAAATAAACATTAAAAAAAAATTTAAAAATAATTGGCAGGGAATGGGCTTCCTGATCTTGCATTGGCCAGACAGTCTCTTTGATGGTGCATGAATTCATAGCATTAGCTCTTGATAATGTGGTCACTCTGGACCACCCCACAAATTTTAACACAACAATTATAAGGATGGCAATAACCTTCTTGCTTCACGGAGCAAATCACGTTCTTCCCTATCCACTCTTTCCTCGAGAGGAAATGATGAGGGTCAGGGTAGTGGCATTATATAGGGGATTGTCCTGAAGGGATGACAACTGAGCAGAGACTGAAGGAAACAAGAGATGGTGCCACGAGGACCTGTGGGGACAGCAATTCAGGCAGAGGCAGAAGCAGGCCTAAGCCCGCAAGCTGTGGTGAGTAGGTTGACCCTGCATAGAAAGGGGAGTATCCTGGGAGAGAAATGGAATATTAACATCAGACTGTTTCATTTAAAAAGTTTCAAGTGAACTATGGTACACAGGAAAAGTGTAATATGGGACTTTCTCTTTCCATTGCCACGTTTGAGACTTCTTGTCTCTTCATTAAGCTGGCTCCTAGAATTGCATCTGTATCAATCAGGACAATATGGGTGTATAGGTAACAGAAGTCTTAACCAGCATTTATCTTACATAAATGAAGTGTGGAGATAGGTGGTTCTGAGGTTGGTTTAGCAACTTGAGAACATTTTTCTCATGGGTATAAGATGACTACAATTACTCTAAGTATCACCCAATGGTGCTTCAAACAGGAAGGAACATGAAGGTGAAAGAGAGAGAGAGAGAGGGAGAGAGAGAGAGAGAGAGAGAGAGAGAGAGAGAGAGAGAGACGGAGCCTTTTACTTTTCCAGCTCTGTTTATAGAGGGGAAAAGAACTCAGCACATTCCTGCATATGTCTCATGAGCTGGCACTCCGTCAACTATCCTCACCTAAAGATTATCAGCAAATGAGAATGGGATGTTCATGCTTGATCTGCACTGAGCTGGGCTCATCCTCAGGGGCCTAGAAAGTGGCTTAGCTGCCAAACCAAACTGGTTTCTATTGACTATGGAGGGAGGAACAGTTGCTGTCAAGTAGGTGACCAGCAGTGTCTCTCCCCCAGGCGTATCCATGAATCCCCTCAAGTTTTATCATAGAAGAGATGTCTATTTTCCTCTCTTTATGCTGTCACTTACGCATTTCCTGACCACATCTAAAGGATGAACTCACTTTGTCCTAATATGGGTTTTTTTCAGAGGCTGACCCCAGGCAAAACATTCAAGTGCAAAAGAGTCTCTTTGAGAACATCGGCAGGGACGGCAGGGACGTGGAAATTGATCCAGGGATGATGGGAAGGCAGTTAATAAAGGATGAATTAGTAAACCAGTCATCAACGTGAGCAACTGGAGCATAATATTGGGAGGGAAAGTCTAGGAAATAGTAGAAAACACAAGGCTCAGAATTATCCCACTTGAGAGACAAACGAGCTGAGGGATTTACCCTCCAGCAGCCATTGGTCATTGGTTGAGGGCTACTTCTGAGATGTGCTAATTCCCCAGCACCCCCAGCCTGCATGCATGAACTGAGTGGTCTTCTGTGGTTCTGGGAAAACTCTCAAGTCCAGAGAGGCAGGTAATTGCTGGTGGGGGTCATCCAAAACACAAAGAGAAGGGACATGGAAGGGGCACTGGTAGCCTTTGCCAGACATCCTACATTAAATGTTCAGTAGCCACTTCCTTGATAAGCGCCAAAATATCTGGTGCAATACTTCTGACTTCGATCTGTAACTTTATCAGCTTCACCAGAAATTGTATGCTCCTCAAAATCAGGGTGGGGCAGACTTACAAGATTTTATTGACACAGCATCCTGCACAGTACTATGTAGAACCACTCTTCCACGTGTACGTTGATGGTATCATATTGAGGATATGAATGGCTTCATCCACGCCACAACGTTTTGGCCAGTAGTTATCATCATGACTAGTATATGTATTGGTACAGTTTTTTTGCAGTCTAACAATCGGGCAAATGGCGAAGTCCTCAAGGAGCACAGCTTGCGCACCACAGGGTGGACCAAAGAAATGGAGGAAGTGTAGATTGGGTGGATGCCTATTATTTTGATTAGAGTAGTCAGCCCAATGAAAAAATTCAGTACTCCAAATTATAGAACCGTAATCACATTTAAGGCCTAGAGATTTCCTTCTGTCTCCTTTGAATCCAAGTGAAAAGAAGCATGACAATTTTTTAAAGTCTTTCTATGGAGCATAAGCTGTTTTTATAAATGTGGAATAATTCATTGAGGATATGAGTTATGTGGAAGGGGCATCCTGAGAAAACCTTGCTTTTGATGTAATCTAGTCAAATGGATGATTTTCTTCCTCCTGCTCCCCGTTACCTCCCCTCGTTCATTTTTGCCAAAGTGAGTTTCCATATGTTTCATCTAAATGACTCACATTCAGAGAAATCATTCAAATTATCTGTGGGCACAAATACTTTTCTTTCATTTGTGGCTTGACGGTGGGTGGTTATAAGGAGTGGAAATGATGGTGGGCTCTTCTCCAAGCCCCAAATCCTTTGGCTTGCTCTGATTCCCTGGGCTCTCTGCGTCTCCAACTTTATTCTATACCAGAGGGAGATAGCCATTGTAAATTACAAAGATTATTCAATTTCAGTCCACTTTAAGTGCCCTTAAAGGGAGACTGCACTCATGACTTCTCAGGGGATAGGCAATGCGTCTTACCATGGATAAAGTGCTGGTTGAGAGGTTTTAAATCACATTTGTAGCTTGGGAGACTAATATTGGAGGCAGTTTTCTTCCTAAAAAGTAATGGTATCTATGTTACTGACTGTACAGAGCACAAAGGAGTTGGAGGGAGACCAGAGATAACTTGTTTAAATGATGATGGAACCATTCAAAGGGTGTCTTCCAAGGGGCATAAACACCTTCCCAGGTTAATAAAGACTCTCATTGCATTTCACACTTTTAGCCTGACGGATGCACTTGTTCTCTGGGTCTACCTATGCTAACTTGTACGGGTCAGTCTGAGATATATGCACATCTGAATTCACATGAGGCAATGCATTTGATCTATGCTTGTAGAAGAGATCCTCTTTGTTAACTGAGTTAAATGCTGGGTTTTTTTTGTTTTGTTTTGTTTTGTTTTGTTTTTACCCTTCTAATCAAAGGTCATCTTTATGAGTGAACCTTTATAGAGCACTCCCATCTGAATGGTCTAGATATGGAAGGTTTATTCTTGCCCCACCCCTACCACTGTTTTGTTAATGTTTTCAAATGAATGGGTACGCTGTCAAGTGTTTTGTGGATTTCATTGCTATTTTTGTTCAGTAATCTCTATGGTCATTTGGAAAAGACTCAGTTCAAGTCCACATACCCTGCTGAGCACAGACTTTGTGCCTGACTCTGGAATACTAAGCTGGCCAGCCTGTCTGGAATTCTGCAGAACTGCTAGGCTCTCATATAGACCACCCACAGCTTCTTCCCACTGATATTTGGCTCTGTCCCAAGAAAGAGAGAGAAGGGACAGGGAAGGAAAGAAGGAAGAAATGAAGGAAGGAAGAAAGGAAGGGAGGGAGGAGAATCAGGGCTCTAAAAATTCCAGATTATTCTGAGCAGAAATCATGTCTGTAATAGGAATGTAGTTGAGGTACAGGCAAACGTCTTGTCTTTTCCTATTGCATCCGTGAACATCCCTCTGTTGGACATATTCCACATTGTGGGCAGTGTGATACACCCAGACTCCCTCAACTTCAGCTCTTTAAATGTTTCTAAAAGTGGTGAATCTGAAGTCCTCTATGTAGATGAGGTGGCTCCTGTCCAACTCTGGCTGTTCCTTTCTGCTTCAACAACCACGCTGGCTTGGGTGGAAATCTGTGTCTCACTCTCCCTTCCTTCTCATTCACTTCCCTGGCCGGCTGGTTAGGATTCCTACAGCAAGCACCCAGCTACCCTTGTTGGGTTGATTCACTTTATGGGCCCCGGTGTGTAGAAGCTGATGTGTGGCCTGGATGGACATCAGAGGTGGGAAGTAAGTTGGGATCATTGTATTTCCCTAGATGGTCATTATTATTTTGTAATGTATTTATTATTTAGACCTTACCTACTGCCAAAGTATCTTTGAGGTGACTTACAATAAAAGAAAGAAAAGTAATTAGGCTCTTACACCACAGATAAAAAAAATGGAAACTTATATAATATATGAAATGATAAATGTTGGCTAATAATAGCTATTATTATCATAGCACTAATTTTAGTAGTGGGTTCCTAGGCAGTTGAAATATGAAATGTAGTGAAGGACTAAACTTTAATTATCTGATGATAAAAGGATACATACTAATTCACCAGGAGGTGAGTTTTCTCCTTCAAGCCCTAACTCTTAATTGAGATTTATTACACGGATCGTGGTATACAAACAGGCAAGGACTGAGGAATGCTTTACTCTCTCTCTCTTTTTTATTGAAGTATAATTCACATACAGGATTATATGGGAACACTTGTAATGGTGATACTTTTTAAGTTGTAGAAATATTCTTTTTAAAAATTTTTTTTAATGTTTATTTATTTTTGAGAGACAGAAAGAGACAGCATGAGTGGGAGAGGGGCAGAGAGAGAGAGGGAGACCCAGAATATGAAGGAGGCTCCAGGCTCTGAGCCATCAGCACAGAGCCTGACACGGGGCTCAAACTCACGAGCCGTGAGATCATGACCTGAGCCGAAGTCGGATGAGGGCTCAACCGACTGAGCCACCCAGGTGCCCCTAAGTTGTAGAGATATTCTTAATGTGTCTGTTTCACATAAAATGAAAAAGGGTGATTTGTTCATACAGGAGAATGAGGATACTTTTAAGCTTTTCAGTTTTCCTTCATCTGAGGTGCATCTCATTCATTCCAGAAACCTGGACATGAGCCCTTTGGCAGGAAGCATGACCATTGGCCCATTTTGTCTTGTGCCAAGGTGATTTATATCCCGGGCTCTTAAAGGTTCACCATGTGCTTTCCCTGCAAGGGTATCTTGCCCTCGTTACCTAGTTGGTGACATGGTGTAGTCCTTCTTTGGGAATTCTTTTTTTCCCCCCAAAGGAAGTTTACCTTTCTTTCTTACCCCTTTTTTCTTTTTTTCCCCCGGCTTTGTAGAGATAGAGCTAACATTG
Source organism: Acinonyx jubatus (assembly GCF_027475565.1). Taxonomy (NCBI): domain Eukaryota; kingdom Metazoa; phylum Chordata; class Mammalia; order Carnivora; family Felidae; genus Acinonyx; species Acinonyx jubatus. Next base: position 67,094,812 of record NC_069391.1, read on the forward strand.
TGTAAATTCAAGGTGTACAATGTGATGATTTAATGAACTTAAGTATTGTGAAACGATTACCACAATAAGGTTAGTTAACATCTCCATTGCCTTATGTAAGTACCTTTTTTTTTTTTTTGATGGGATGGTGAAATTACTTAAGATCTACTCTCTCAGCAACTTTCAAGCACATAAGACAGTCTTGTTAAGTAGAGTTAGTGTACTGAACTTATTTATCTTCTAACTGGAAGTTTGTACCCTGTGACTGACATCTCCTCTCTCTCGCTCCCCAGCCGTTGGCAGCCGCCCACCCTACTCTCGGTTTCTGTGAGTTTGGCATTTTTAGATTCCACATATAAGTGAGATCATATAGTATTTTTCTCTCTCTGTCTGACTTACCTCACCGAGCATACTGCCCTCGAGTCCATCCATGTTGTTGCAGTTGGCAAGAGTTCCTTCCTTTTTAGGGCTGAATGATATTTCTTCGGGTACGTATACCACATTTTCTTTATCCATTCATCTGTTGATGGACACTTAGGTTGTTTCTATGTCTTGGCTACTGGGAACAACTCTGCAATGAGCAAAGCAGTGTGCATATACCTTTGAAGTAGTTATTTCAATTAGGGATTCTTAAAATTCTTTTTAAGGTTTACTTATTTTGAGATAGAGACAGCAAGTGGGAGCGAGGCAGAGAGAGGATCCTAAGCAGGCTACGCATTGCCAAGGTGAGCCCAACGCGGGGCTCGAACTTACAAACCAACTGTGAGATCATGATCTGAGCTAAAGTCAGAGGCTTAACCAACTGAGCCACCCAGGAGCCCCTAGAGATTCTTGAAATTGGCTCTCTTGGCTCACCCTCGGAGGTCTCTGGGATAAGAATTGGTGATCCCTTTCGTGGTTATGTCTGTGCCTAAACTCTCTGATTATTACACGGGAAAACTTCAGGCCTGCTTAACGTCTTTTGCATTCTGGGAAGAGCACGGTATGCTGTCACCTGAGAGATGCACAGGCCCGGTGCTCCATTCGCTCGGCAGATGAGAGCCAAGCTTTTAGACAGAACCTCAGAACTAGGTATCACTTCATTTCAGCAGTCACTGCCACAACTAATTTGGGCAATTTTTGGTATTTGACCAAAAATGTTCTTCATCATGAATATTTAGAGTATTTGATTTCTAAAATTCTGCCCGGCGCAGTGACATCACAAATGAGTAATACTGTATGTCCCGACTTCAAAGGCTGACAAATAGTTTGATGAAAGCAGCAAATTGAGTCTGGCTCAGAGCCATTTATGCGGCAGAGAACCCAGGTATCACGTGTCAAATATCGTTTAAGAACAGAAGGGCACTAAAGCGATAGAACATTTTACCTGGATAGGTGATACTGTCCCAGTCAGCAGAGAACGCAAGAAGGAAATGATGTCAGGGATAAAAACACATGAAAAACGTTTAATAACCACTCAGAGCATATGGAAATTAATGATATTCAGAGCTTGCAGAATAGCAAGATTTTTTCAGCTTAAAATAATCTTCCTGCTGATGCGCAGTTACTGGAGGGTTCCCAAAATGCCACAGAGAAAATTAGACTCAAGCAAGAAAAAAAAAAGCAGATCTCTGAGAATCAGAGAACAGGGTAGAAATGAAGTAGAAGGTATTCGTGACAAATCGAAGAGCCCGTGATGGGCAAAGAGCACCAGACTGGGGCTCTGTTCCTGCCCCAGTTTTCTCCTTAGCCATCCTCACTGGTCTTAGACAAGATTCTTGCCCTTTCTTTCTTTGTGAGGGGGGTTTTATTTTATTATGTTTTAAGATACTTGACATCCCAAACATTGTACAATTTAGACCCAGTGGGCACAATGACTTCTGTCGGAAGAATCCGTACTGAAGTGGTTAGAGTTCCACACAGACCACATGAGCGTTAGAAAATCTAGTAAGAATTCACAGCAGGAGGCACTGCTCAACTTCCAGCTACCACTCTCCCGAGCTGCCTCAACAACAGAGCATCTCATGGGGGAAAAACTGGACGAAGCCAAAGGCCAGCTGACCGACTGGAAGCCTATATTTAACCACAGTACCCATTCATTCTCACCTATTTCTGCTTGAAATGGGGGTTAAATTGAGTACAAGGGTTTAGTGAAACCCCAAATCCCAGGAGGGAGATTTCTCCAGTGACTGGAGAGTTTTCCAGCTTATTTAAAAAAAAAAAAAAAGAAAGATGTCCTCGAGGTCTGGGTGAATGCACTCAACAGTGACATATCTGATTCTCTCACACACATTTGCTATAATTGAATCAGAGCTTCAAAATCCTTGAACTCTTGTCTTCCATTTAACCCCAAGACCTTACTGGCGAGCAGGATGCCTTCTAGAGAGCGGACAAAACCAGAAAGCTTTTAGCTGACTCTGGATTCCAGAATGACAGACCTTCAAAGAGGTCTGAGGCCTACAAAAATCCCAGGGGTGTTGGAAGGTCACCAGTCGATTTTTGAATTATTAACACCCATTTAACAATTAAAGAAAGCCATATTGATAGGCTATCAAGGCAATTAATTATTTAGTTGTACAAAGTAAAGAATGGAAAAAAAGATGAAGTATAATGGGTATGAATCTTAGGCTCCAAAGGCATGCGCGAAATAAATGCCTGTCATAAATCTTGACTTATTTGAAGTCATATCATACCTGACTCATTCCACTGGTCTCATACAAAATTCAATCTCAGGTGTTGTTATTCTTTTCCCACCCTTTTCCAGGACCATGCAAATGTCCTTATGGAGAAAAAAACCGGTCTTACATGAAACTGATGCTCCAATGTCTCTCTGATGCTTGGAGTCTAAGCCTATGCAAGTGTGTCTGGCTTCCAGGGTTCTTGCTAGCTCTGAGGTATGCTTGGGACAGGAAAAGTTTTCCTAAGGGTTTCTGAGGTAGACCCCTCCCCTCAATTGCCTCTCAATGAACTTAAGGAAGCCAGCTGTGGGTGGAAACCCAGCGGCCGTCCACCACATTGGCCAACTCAGGGCCACCTCATTTCTTCTTTCTGCCTTTCTTTTCCTGCAAAAGCAAAACTCTCCAGTTGCCTTTGGAATGCCTGAGACCATTCCCTCTGAACTGCCTATCTCAATCTCATCAAGGACTCAGGCTTTCATAAAAGAATGAAAGAGCTGTCTTCCAGAAGCTTCCTTCATTTCTCCTGCCCATCTATATAAATTTCACTCCATTCTGGAAGCACAAAAGCCCAGCTACCTGCATGGAAGTGGAGGCAGGAGACGGATGTGAATGAAAACATACACCACCCCCCCCATCCCCCCCAGTAAATGCTTGGGTTCCTTTAGCTCAGATGTCCAGGGTTCTTTTCTAATTAAATGGAACACAAAGCTGGCTGGGTAGGTGAAATTTCCCCAGTCTTTTCAAGGTCTGAGTATGAGATCCCACGTGGAAGGCAGCATTTTTGCCTTTTGGGATGAAGAGCAATTAAAATTCGTATGTACAATGTAATAATGAGAAGGAAGACTCTGGTTTCAACTCCTCTTTGGAAGGAGGACTTTTCATGAGAGAGTTTGTAAATAGCACCCAGGACGAATTGCTGCAGAATGCTGGGAGTGCCATGGTGGCCATTTGGGAGGCGACCAAGGGCTCCCTGGCTATTGCATAGCCAAAGGGCAGGAGGAAAGGATCTGATGCCCATGTCGTTACGAGTTGAGGTACTAGGAAAACTGCTAAACTCAATCCCCAAGCTGGGAATGACCTTTCTTTTCATCCTTCTAAATTCCCTCTGACTTTGAAGGTACGTTTTTGCTGTTGTTGTTGTTTTGTTTTTGAGCCCTTACCAAAATAGCAATGAAATATTTCTTGTACTTCTTTAAGGTTTGCCTTCCTTGCTGGCTCCATGAGGGCAATGGCCAATACTTGATTTGTTCATCTCCATATTTCTGGCACCTAGCACAGAACCTGATGCATAACAGGTGCTCAATAAATAGCTGGGTTGAATGAGGGATCCAGGTAGAGTGCATTTTTTATGCTGAAGACGTGTCCCCAGCCACATAACCCAGAGAGCACCCTCTTTCTTCCTTTGAGTACCCAGAGCCCTAATTATGTGTACCACACAGTTGTCACAACATAAAATGCTTGTATCACTCACTTACCCAGCACGGGGACTCTGCAAGCCTCCACGGGCAGTTTGTAAGGTTCTAGGGAGTAGAGATGATAACTCATGCTCCTCTTGATTCTCTCTGGTAGTAGCACTGAGCTTTGATCTTAGTGCAAACCTGGTATTTAGTATTTAGTATTTATTGAGAATTGTTTTGTTAAGAAATAAATGTTTGATACTCAGCCTTTTCCTGTAAATGATGCTGTTTATGTAATGGAAATCTTTTTGCTGGAAACTAGTGATAGACTGTGCTACAAAATAATGCATGCATTTCTGGGAAAAGTGCTTTTTGTAAAACTGCATTAAACATAACCGGGTTTATGAAGAAATTAAGATTAGGGGTCGGCCACTCAAAACCCATGCAGACCCTAAGCACAGACCTTATGAAAATAAGAATTGCCACCTTGAGAGAGAACTTAGAAGGGGGTGGTGGTGGCTGGAGAAGGCTTTGGGAAACACTAAAATGTGCAAAACCAGTAGAGGGCAGATACCAGCCTGTGGGCATGGAGATAGAAGTGAGACCTGTGTGTCCCTGCCACCAGCAAAGAGAGCTAAAGGCTGGTGGTGGGTGTGGGGGAATCCTTGCAGCAGGAACTTATTTTAAATTTTCTTAAAATGGAGCTAAAAGAACTCCAGTTTATGCGGCAGCCAAACCTAGCACTTTTCACTTGCTGATGGAGGTTCTTTCTTTTATGTTTATTTATTTTTGAGAGAGAGAGAGAGAGAGAGAGCAGGTGCACAGGTGGGGGAGGGGGAGAGACAGAGAGAGAGGAAGACAGAGGATCTCAAGCAGGGAGAGAGCTCAGTGCAGGGCCTGAACTCATTGGCTGCAACATCATGACCTGAGCCAAAGCCAATGCTTAACCAACTGAGCCACCCAGGTGCCCCTGGAACTTCTTTCTGTTTGGTCCCCCTTGCCTAAGTAAATTCATCAATGAGCCACCAGAATTTGCTCACTACACAGATACCATTCCCTCATTTGACACCCATGTGTGAGCTCCATGTCACATATGTGGTAGCAGGATAGACTGTACTTGCCTCTGGACTGTACAGAATCTGCTCATCTTACAATGTTCTAGAATGTAGTTCCACAGAATTATTGGTTTAAATGTTTTATTTTCACACTCTATTAAAAACAGAAACAATGACAATAGCAACAATAACCATACCTTTCATACCTACAGCCACTATGAGAAGCCTTTCATGGCCCAGAATGGGGTCCATTTTGGCGAATGTTCCATGTGAGCTTGAGAAGAATGTGTGCGTTCTGCTGTTGCTGGATGACGTAGTCAGTGGATGTCCATTATGTCCAGTTGACTGATGGCATTGTTGAGTTCGGCAGTGTCCTTCCTGATTTTCTGCTCCCTGGATCTGCCCATTTCTTCTTCTTCTTCTTCTTCTTCTTCTTCTTCTTCTTCTTCTTCTTTTTTAACGTTTATTCATTATTGAGAGACAGGGAGAGACAGAGCATGAGCATGGGAGGGGCAGAGAGAGGGGGAGACATAGAACCCGAAGGAGACTCCAGGCTCTGAGCTGTCAGTGCAGAGCCCAACGTGGGGCTAGAACTCACCAACCATGAGATCATGACCTGAGCCGAAGTCAGACGCTTAGCCAACTGAGTCACCCAGGCGCCCCAGATCTGCCCATTTCTGAGAGAGGGGTGTTAGAGTCTCCAACTACAATAGTGGATTCATCTATTTCTCTTTGCAGTTCGATCAGTTTTTGCCTCATGTAGTTTGATGCTCTGTTTATTAGTCACATACTCACTAAGGATTGTAATGTCTTCTTGAAGAATGGGTCCATTTATTATGCAATGCATCTCTTTAGCTCTGACAATTTTCCTTGCAATGAAGTCTGCTCTGTTTGGAATTAATGCAGTTACTTCAGCCTTTTTGTGGATCAGTATTAGTATGGTATATCTTTATCCATCCCTTACTGTTAATCTGTATGTGTCTTTATACAAGTGGATGTCTTGTAGACAACAAATACTTGGGTCTTGTTTTTTGATCTACGTCGACAAGCTCTTTTAATTGGTGCATACAGAGCAATGACATTCAAAGTAATTATTGATATAGTCGGATTAATATCTACCATATTTGTTACTGCTTTTTATTTTTTGCCCTTGTTCTTTGTTCCTGTTTTTGTCTTCCACACTTCTTCCACCTTTTGTGGTTTTAACTGAGGATTTTACGATTCAATTTTCTCTCCTTTCTTAGCATATCAGTTACACTCTTTCAAAAAACTCTTTTTAGTGTTTCTTTAGAATATCTCCTCTTGTTGGGGCACCTGGGTGGCTCAGTCAGTTAAGCATCCAACTTCGGTTCAGGTCATGATCTCGCGGTTTGTGAGTTTGAGCCCCACATCGAGCTCTGTGCTGACAGCTCCGAGCCTGGAGCCTGCTTTGGATTCTGTGTCTCCTTCTCTCTCTGCCCCTGCCCTACTCACGCTCTGTCTCTCACTCTCTCTCTCTCTGTCTCTCAAAAATACATAAATATTAAAAAAATTTAAAAAAGAATATATTCTCTTGTTACGATATACATAACACGTACAACTAATCTGAGCCCACTTTCAAATAACACTGTACCACTAGAGTTATGATATAAGCATATGCAATTGAATACATTGTTGCTATTATTATTTTGAACAAACTGTTGTCTGTTAGATCAATTAAGAGCAAACAAAGTAAGGGGCACCTGGGTGATTCAGCGGTTAAGCATCTGACTCTTGATCTCAGCTCAGGTGTTGATCTCAGGGTTGTGAGTTCAAGCTCTGTGTTGGGCTCCACGCTGGGTGGAGCCTCCTTTAAAAAAGAAAAGAGTAAGAAAAATAAAAGTTTTTATCTTACCTTTACTTGTTCATTCTTCAGTACTCTTCGTTTTCTCTAGGTAAACTTCAGTTCTGATGTGTATTAGTTCCCTTTTCTCAAAAGAACCTCTTTTAACATTTCTTGCAAGGCAGGTCTACGGTTACAATTCCCTACGTTTTTGTTTGCCTGAGGTCTTTATTTCTCCTTCACTTTTGAAGAATCATTTTGCACAATATAGAACTCAAGGTAAATACTAGACTCTGCTCTCTTGTTTCTGAGGAGAAGTCAGATGCAATTTTTCTTGCATGCAATGTTTCTTGCATCGTTTCTGAGGAGAAGTCAGATGCAATTCTTACCTTTGTTCCCATGGAGGTAATGTGATTTTTTGGTTGGCTTGTTTCTGTTTCTTTCAGAATTTTTTTTCTTTACATTTATTTCTCTGTAGTTTGAATATGGTGTACCTAGGTATAGTGTTTTTGTTTTGTTTGGATTTGGCTTTTGCATTTATCATGCTTCCTGGATTTGTGGTTTTATGTCTGAGACTAATTTTGGAGAAATCCTCAGTCATTATTGCTTCAAATATTTCTATTTTTTAAAGTTTACCGGTTTATTTTGAGAGAGAGAGAGCGTGAGAGAGAGCAGGGGAGGGGCACAGAGAGCAAGAGACAGAATCCCAAACATGCTCTGTGCTGTGATGATGTGGGCCTTGAACGCACGAACCGTGAGATCATGACCTGAGCCAAGATCGAGTCAGATGCTTAACCAACGGAGCTACCCAGGCACCCCCTGCTTCAAATATTTCTAGTAGTTCTTTTATTCCTTTGTCTTTTTCTTCTCCTTTACATTACATGTATTTTGCACCTTTTGTAATTGTCCCACATTTTCGGATATTCTCTTCTCTACCCTCCCCCCAGCCAGGTTTTGTTCTTTTTGTTTTTCACTTTTGGAGGATTCTATTGATATATCCTAAAGCTCAGAGATTCTCTCCTTAACTGTGTCCAGTTCACTACTAAAGCCCATCAAAAGAATTCTCCATTTTCGTTTTAGTGTTTTAATCTCTAGAATTTCTTTTTGGTTCTTTCTGAGGATTCCCATCTCTCTGCTTTCATAGCCCATCTATTCTTGCATGCTGTCTACTTTCTCCATTACAGTCCTTAGCATATTAATCCTCGTTGTTCTAGATGTGGTCAGGTAATTCCAACATCCCTGCCGTGCCTGGTTCTGATGCTCGTTCTGTTTTGTCAGATTATGTCCTTTATCTTTTGATATGCCTCATCATTTTTTCTTGGTACCCAGACATGCTTCCCTGGGTCAAAGAAACTGTCATAAACAGGCTTTTAGTAATGTGGTGGTGAGGTGTGGGGGGAGGGGAAGCATTTTGTACTCCTATGATTAAACCTTAGTCTTTCAGTGAACTCATGCCTCTGGACTTTGAACCTCACAAGTGCTTCTCAGTTTTTTCTACCCTTTAGGTGGACAGGATGGATGGAGTGGGCTGGCGTTGGGTGTTTTCTTCCCCCAGTTCAGTTAGGCTCTCCCAAGACCCCAGCAGGGTAAGCTCTGGTTAAATAGTTTCTCTTGAAGGCGGACCTTGTCAGGAAGATCCTCTCCCCCTGTGAGAGGATCCCACTGGCTCCCCTGGAGACTTCAGCTATGAGGCTCTGCTCTAGTAAGCTGTGATCCTCTGTTCTCACGTGTCAGTGCCTCCAGTTTTGGGGGACAGCGGGTGGCCCAGTGACCTCATTTCTTTCACAGATCTAAGAAGAGTTGTTGATTTTTTAGTTGGTTTAGTTTTTTACTTGTTAGGGTAGCAAGGCAACTTCCACACTTTTTGCATGCAGAAGCAGAAACCAGAGCTGCCTACTAAGTGCTCTACAGATTTTCTCTATTTAGTATTCAAAGCCACCCTGCAATGAAGATTTGTGCTTTTCTTACTGATGAGTATACTTCACCTTGGAGCTCCCCGTGGTCTCCCCAGGGGTCAGTGGCGGTGCCTGGATGACACCACTGGTCCTCAAGCCAAGCTGGACAGTGAGGAAGGTCTGGGAAAGCACCCTGTGAGCTCTGCCTTTTCCCTCTTCTGGCCTCAGTGAGGTCACACTAACTTTCAACAGGAAGAGTAGCTTCATTTCTTTCTGTTTATCATTCATAGGTGACTGATTAGCACAGTAGCTTGCTTACCAGGCAATCAGTAAGAGTCCTTGTAGGTCCTTTGCTTCCAAGCTGCCATTTCTCTCTCCAAGCATCTCCATGCCTTATTTTCTAGTCAGTCAACTCTGTTGAGGATTTTCAAGAACATTTCTTCCTTTATTTATCCTGGAAATACTCTATCAGTCTTTTCCCCAAGCACTTCTGAGCTCACCAGGGGCTGACGAAAATTAAACTTCTTGAAGGCAGAAGTTAATTAAGTTTCTCCTCTAATGCCACAAATTTAATTGAAGATTTTAGACAATGACTTACAGTTTTCCTTTTAGGTCTACCTGCAACGTCTGTAGGAACATGGCCTGTTTTTAGTTAGATTATCACATGATGCCAACCACTTCAAACACTTTAATGGGAAAACACTGTAGATTAATATGTTTAAGATTGTCAGCTATGCTGGTATTTACTGAAAGGTATATTGATAGAATAAATGTGTTCAGTCAATAGCATCAACCCGAAGTATGAAATAGCAATTTATAAAAACCTAATGGCATCATTATGTACCAATTCATCAGGTGTTGGAGCAGGGCTTTTGAGAAAAGAGTTCTCGAAATTACTTAAAGTCAGTTTATGCCAATAAACTAAATCAAAATGCAGTGGAGAAAGACAAGGTCGAGTTCAAGTGTCCATCAATTACTTCCCAAATCCTAAGCATGCGAAGAGATACTGTTAGTTTCTTACACCATAAAAAAAGGGAAATTGGGGACACAGCAGAGATGAGCAATGTGACCTTAGTAAAATAATGAAGTATGAGGCCAGGAACACAAGTGTAGTGTGGTTTCCTGATCGGGCGCTAGTACATGAACAAGCCACTGAAACCCACTGAAATCCTGCTGTGCACACTGGGAATCAGTCTCTCACTCTGTCCCCTGAGCTCCAACAAAGATGCTAATGCAAAATATGTTGTCGGTTTAAACTTGAAGCTGCAATCTTTCTCTGTGTCTTACTGCAAAATAGTTCTTATGGACAAAGAAAAGCTCGTAAGTAACCCTTCAAAACCTCACTCTTTCATCCATTCTTTTCCTGCTCAAATTTGACTCCTGTGCTCTTTTTTTTCCATAGGTCTGTTTGGTATCTATGATGGCAAGCAGAGCATATTGCCCTCTGGGCTATCACGTTGGAATTGAGATGTATATTGCACTAGAGGCAGGAAGATAAAATCTATTTTATGGTGGCAATATGGTGCCCTTTTGGTCTGGCTGTTGGGACAAATCAGGGCATGCACATGCGGCTCTATTTCTGAAAGACACCTTAAATTAGTTATATGGGTTGATAAATTGTTATTTAACTTACAACATGAACCAACCACTATCAATTTTTATGACTAAGTGACATGCTCTGGAGTGACATACGTCTCAAGTCTGAAAAATTGGACGCCATTAACTGGCATCTTGAAGACCGTAAAGATGTTTTCTCAGACCCAAGAGAGCCTTAATGCAGCAGAAGATGCAACTTTACTCCGCTCTCCTCAATATTTGGCGTGGCAAAGCAAAATGACACACATAATTCATGAAGCACCATAAGAATTCCCACTTTATCATTTATTCTTTTTATTTTTTGAAAAGGGCACATTTCAAGGCAGTTTTCTCTGGGACTGAAAAAGTGGGTCAGTACACCATTTGTCCTTAATAATTGAGTAAAATGTTAGGATTTTTTCCATTTGTTGTCCTGAGACACAATGCAGTATCATGGTTAAGAACATGGATTCTGGGGTCAGCCAGCCAACTCGGGTTCAAATTCCAGCTCCATCAATAACTAGCTGTGCGACTTTGGGCAAGTTACTTTACTTCTCTGTGTCTCAGGTTCAATGAGTTTGTATATATTTAAACTATATATGGGGGCGCCTGGGTGGCTCTGTCAGTTGAGCATCTGACTCTTGATTTCAGCTCAGGTCATGATGGAGGGTTGTGGGATCAAGCCCTGTGTTGGGCTCTGTGCTGAGCATGGAGGCCGCTTAAGATTCTCTCTCCCTCCCTCTGCCCCTGCCCCCCTCACGCTTTCTCTCTCTCAAATAAAAAAATTAATAAACTCTAGATGTATGTACATATATATTATGCAGAAATATATGTATATATAAATGTGTTTATATATAAATATGTATTTTTAGAACAAGAGCTGGCAAATGTTAAATGCTGTGTGTTTGCTATATATTTCAGAAGCAGAAGTAAAGTTTTATGAATTTACTGACTTTGACTCATTGTAAACAAACTTGTGAACAACATTAACGATCATAAATAAAACATAGATGCCTCCTTACCTGCAAGCTAAATGAGCTGTGGAGATACAGTTTCATCAATGTCCTATTAGGTTGGCAATTCGCTTCTGGATCCCTTGAAGAGATTTGTTCATTTCTGATGTATTTATCTTGAGAGGAGTTAAATCTTTTCTAAATGTGGATTCATTAAAGTTAATTATAAAGTTATTAAAACTGCTATAATTAACAAGTTTATCTTTCTCTGTTTCAATTGCTACTCCTCTTTCTTCCCCCACTTCAGGAAATTAACAGATGTTAATTTCATTGTGTTTCCCTAATGTTGCTTAACTTTGCAAACCAAGAATCACTGAACACAAACCAACAAAAAGCACCACCATAAGACAAAAACAGACACAAGTTCTTTTCTCTCAGTGCTTTCCATTCACACATCTCTGTATTTTTTGCCCTCTCCCTGCAGTTCCCTTGGTGTGTCAAATGCCTCGCACATTGCAGATGTTGACCAAGCAGCCACTACAAATGTTTCCCATGAGCCTTCTAATTTAGCTCTCAAGCTATGAGATTACCTGAGGAAAAGAAAAATGGGATTTGATTTCCCCAAGAAGCCACAGTTCCTGGAGCATGTGGTGAGACGCAAAATAAACAACCAAACAGCACCGGAAGAGGCAAAGGAATGTCGAGGAATGTTAGTTAAGTTTCTTGTTTCATCTAAAGACAACACACAAAGCCAGTGCTTTCATTGCTGTAGGTGTTTTGGATGGACTGAAATCCTATAAAAATGAGTGATGAATATATTAAAAATAGCTTTTAAGCGTATTCCCCAACATATGTCCATACCAGTTTATGAGGTAGTGGTAAACTGGTGGCCTTCACACAAGATGACCAGCCAAGATGGACATTTGTAATCTCGTCACTTGAAGGGGGTTGGAGGGAAGTAGCCATATTAAGTGTGGGAAGAGGAAGGGGAGCCAAAGCTGTCTGGCTCTATTGAAAGTTACCACTTGGAAAAGAGTAAATTTGTTCTGTGTTAAAGAGCATCATTAGCATACAGGTGGAAGTTATATAGCAAATTACATTTCAACTCCCTAGAAGAAAGAACCAAGTAACAATTAGAAATATCCAGGAGGTGGATTGAGTTGCTTTAAGAGGTTAAATTCAAGCTTTTGTCAAATTAGCTTCTCTGACCGGTACCATTTAATTGTTTATCAGGGATTCTATAGAAGATCCTGCTGAATGGAAGATAGATCTTGCTAACATCTCAAGTTCTTTGCAACTGTAACGTTCTGTGAATTAAAACAAAATCACACTGAAAACAAATCAAGATTTTGTGTCAAGAACAAATGATTGCAGCTCAAGTTGCACAGAGAAAAAGAACGTGGCACCTGGGTGGCTCAGTCGGTTGAGCATCCAACTTCGGCTTAGGTCATGATCTAGAGGTTCGTAGGTTCGAGCCTCACATTGGGCTCTGTGCTGACGGCTCAGAGCCTGGAGCTTGCTTCAGATCCTGTATCTCCCTCTCTGTCTTTCTGCCCCTCTCCCACCTGCACCCTCTCTCTCAAAATAAATAAATAAACTTAAAAAAAAAAAAAAGGAATGTGTGTGGCTGTCCAAAGTCAAAGAGAGAGAAAAGAATGAGTGTAGACTTCCTCTTTGAGCAATTATGAGGCACCCATAACATGTACGGACTATGCTGGACTATGTACAAAACGTCTAGCAGTGGGCAGGGGTCATGCTTCTGGGGTGACGCAGCATTTGAATTCCCTCCCTGTGTTTTGGGGAATTCCTTCACTTTACAAGCCTTGGAAGAGGTGGATCCCACTTTGGTTTGCAGAAACTATTTTACGTTTCTAAGACTTACCTGCAGCAAAGTCATGGGGATGCAGTCCAGGATCCACAAATTAGTGGCGTCTATTGGAGATTTGTAAGGGTTGTGAAGGTTCTCCTTCAAGGGAGTGAGGGTTATTTTGGAAACTTTATAATGTTTATTTTTGACAGAGCGACAGAATCCAAAGCAGGTTCCAGGCTCTGAGCTGCCAGCGCAGAGCCCGATATGGGGCTTGAACTCATGAGCCCTGAGATCATGAGCTGAGACAAAGTAGGACGCTCAACGGACTGAGTCACCGAGCCACCCCTGGGGAGTGATGGTTTTGAGAAGAGTTCCTGGAGCAGCAGAAGCTGTGGTCTCAGGGTAGCATCACAGGCTGGAGAGGTTTATGGTTCACAAGTAGTACCTATTGCTTGATGGCCTTGGCCAGGAGCATCCTTGCTAACGGTTCTGCAACATTTCAGGCATTGTTCCTGATTGCATACCCTAAACCTGTTCTCCTGTCTTTAAAAGTCTGAGATATGCAATATCTGTTTTTTAATGTTTATTTAATTTTGAGTGAGAAAGAGAGAGAGAGGGAGACAGAATCTGAGGCAGGCTCCAAGCTTCAAGCTGTCAGTGCAGAGCCTGATGCAGGGCTCGAACCCACCAACCACGAGATCATGACCTGAGTTGAAGTCGGACTCTTAACCGACTGAGCCACCCAGGCACTCCATAGATGCGCAAGATCTTTTAATAATTTCCTTTTGTACCTGTGTGAGTCAGGGTTGATGCTTTGCTTTTCATAGGAGAAGCCTCAATGATACCTAAGTTGGTACCAGGAATGGTTGCAAGCCCTTCACTTTGAAGGAAGTAGAGGAAGATTGTGAAAATCCAACCATGCGGCAAGGCCTGGGCCCTTGTAGCTAAGGACACATTGTTGCAAAACAGTCATGAGACAGTTGTGAGTCAAGTAATATCCGGGAAGGCACTGAAAGACTTTCTCGAGTTATACATTTCCTGATGTCCGAGAATTGGTATAGGAGTGCATTCTCAGGTAGCCAGATAAAGGAAGAAAGAAGATAATATTAAATAAAGTTAAACCTATTCATACAGGTATCCTTAGCAAATATTCTGTATTTCTTGTCCTAACTCAAGTGGTAGAGAGTGGTTCCAATTGTTTGCTTATTGTAGGGTCTGAAATCTGGATTCAATGGTGGCCATCCTCAATGAAACGGAGATGTCAAGATGCCCATGGTTTTATATAGACGAAGAAATCCCAGTTCCTTGAAGATGAGAATGTTGGAGGGGATTTATCACCTTTAATTTGGATATATTCACTATATCCTGTTGATAAATATAGTGGAAAAGAAGCATTGACACTTTTGTAAAATCCTACAGTGTCCATTCTCTTTAGGCTGAGGATTTTGTGTACGATGTTAATGTGTTTTCTGTTTTGAGTGTGGAAATCAGAGGGTGCTTATGTAGTTACTACACTAGATGACAAAAGTGGAATCTGAACCAGAATAATCTGATCCACAGGAATCTTCAATGATGGTCAGTTAATCACAGAGCAGTAGGATAGAAATGATGGGCCGCCCATTAAAATATAATTTGATTCATAGGACTGATAAAACAGTAAACTTGGTTAATAGAGGCCTGATTTGAGCTACCAGAATGGAGACATGGTCCTGTTTTGTGCCTGGGTCTTAATTTATAAAGCTGAGTAAGGACACAGACAAATCAATGGTATTTGAAAGAATTTTACTACTTATATTTCCTGAGAGAAAGGGGCATGCCACACAGGGCCACAGGGGAAGCAGGAAATTTTTAGTCTGGAGGCAGAAGCAGGAGTAAGGGGAAATCCTAAGCTATGACCCTTAATGGGGTTATGGTGGGAAAGGCAGGGCAGTGTAAATGGTTTAGGATTGGCCAGTTTGAATAATGCTGGTTGACTCTGGGCCATAGAGGTGGCCTCCAGTTATCTGGTAACTGGCCCTGGAGTGATTTAGGGCCAGAGAAATACTAGTTTGATGTGACAGATTTAGATAAAGAGATAAGAGGAATAAACAGACAAATAGACTCACGATTGGTTGTTTGCATAAGAAGCCAACCAACCATTGTGCTTCTGGCTGAATACTTTGCTATTTCTAACAATTGGTTAGCCCTGGGAAGGGCAGTCTCTCCCTGCCAGTGAGATTTTTGAGATCTCAAAACATTGTAAGATACAGAAAATAAAAAGCGTGGTTAATCCAAGACCCCCATCCAATCTTCAGGTTTGAGTCTGTCTGTATACTAATATAGAGACTGTTGAATAAAGACACATCAGGTACCCTAGAGGCTAAGGACCTGTTACAAGTTAGTGTTGTGATTCTTTCTCTTAGATTTCGCTGAAGGACCAGCAGGCATTCATTGGGATAAATGGATTATGGAAAGGAAACTACCCAAACATCTTGGGGGTTATTGGACATAAAGTCCAATAGGTTAATAAAGTCAACACTAATTACTGGAGACCTACAAAATCATTGTCAGAATAGGGCTTACAGGGGGATGGAAAATACACAGAATTTCTACCCTAGGTCTTCTCTACTGTAGGCTCATTGGAGACCTTAAATACATTTCGTGGTTATGTCCCATTATGAGAATGTATCTGTAATACACACATCACTTGGCAGAATCCATATAATGGCCTTTTGCCTTAGAGTACTGACTATTGTGGTAGGAAGAGGCCAGTGGAAGTCCTTCTACCTTTCTCTCCCTGCCAAAATAGCAAACCAAGAGCAACGCCCCACTGCTGGGGGAAGTCCCAAAGTGAAAGGTCACCATCGAAACTCTGAAAGATGCGGGGATGGTGATCGTATGACATACTCATCTAACTCACTGGTTGGGCTTATGCTGAAGCTGGTTTGCTTATAACAGAAGACTCTATTGCAGCTTTTCTGCTCCAAATGTGCTCTCTCATCTAATACAATCGATCAATACATCTTCTAATAAAAGTATGCAACTATTAACACAGTGGACTCCTTTTTTTTCTCTAGGTGGAGGCAAACTTTTTAAAAAAGGATTATATAGTCTATATATAGGTGTGTGGAGCCATAGGCCTCTGACACTATAGTGCAAAAGTAGCTGTAGACAATAAAGAAATGGACAGAGCCATGTTCTAGTGAAAACTTTATCTACAAATACAGATAGCCAGCCCCTAGGCTGTTTGTCAACTATTTCTCCATCTTAACAACCAGAAAATACCCCCAATAATTTGCTTTAACCAGGATAGGACAACGGTACATCTTTACCAGTGACACTGGGCCAAGGGGTGTTCCAGCAATAGATACACGTTGGGTCTGAAACAAGTCTCTTCCAAGAGAATTTTGGCTCTAAGAGTTCATGACTCTTATGCAAATACTCTCACCCCTTTTTCATCATATTCCAAGGGTACAGAAAGAAACACTGCAACACCTCACAGAGTCTCAAACTTCCAGCCCAAGCTAAAAAATCCAGTTAGACACTTCTTTCAGGATATTGGGTGAAATTTGCATTGCATCCATATAACTAAAGGGTTCCGTTTCAGTGACTTTCCCAAGCAAAAAATGAATCTGGCATAAGTTGACTCCGTCAATTCTCCACCAGAAACAAACTTCTAGCAGCCTATCTCCCTCCAAGGAAAATAATAAAGTTCTGCATCTTCTGGCGCTGTGCCACACCTACAATTCTTTTTGTGTGCTTTTCATTAGTGTAAAGACAGATCGTAGTCATTCCATCTGGTACTTCCTCAGAGGACATCAGGTACGCTATCTGATTAGCAGACCTTCAGATTCAGGCTTGAGAGGGATTCAGGCTTTGTTTTATTTAGTGATACACTTCTCAGGCTCAGATATGAGAGCTTTGCTGTGTAAAGGAATGCCCAGGCAAACCCCACCTTCCTAATAACTAGTGAAATGTCCTAGTGAAATCTGAGCCCTCCCCCACAGAGACATGCCTCGGGTTCTGAGTAACGACGTGGTGAGCCTATTAGTCCCTGTAAAACTGCTAATGTGCTCCATTTAAACAGGCACGTTGGATTTCAGACCGGTGCAAGGATGGAAAGCAGGGCTGACAGCTGCTCCGTCAATCATTTTTCTAGGCTGTGCCCTGAGGCTGTTTAGCATTATCACTTATTTACTGTTCAAAATAGACACTTTATAATAATAACTCAGAAGCCAACATGGCCACAAAGGGGAGGAAACTGACCCTTGAGGTCTGGGGGAACTTTGTGGTCGGATATATATATTTAAGCTGATGTCGTTTGAATATATCTCATCGCTCCCTGTGATTGACCCTTAGACTGTCGCATGAACGTGACAAATATATGTGGAAATATATGGCCCGTTTTGCCTTTAAACCCTTCTCTTGAAACTAATGTGCTTAAATACCTAGGAGAGATTTCCCTGATTCAGGAACTCAAGGGCTATAGCTTAACTGGCTTAGCTCTTGATCTGGATTCCTCTCTCCTAATTAAGTTTGTTGAATGCTGGATCCATGCCTAAGAATAAGTGTTGTGTCAACCCAGTGGATTTTTCTCTTAGGCCAGTTTTTGGCAAAATGCAGTAAATTAGTTAGAGAGAGGATGCTGAAGATGACAATGATTTGGACTTGATTTATATATAAGCTGGCCTGGGAAATCTGAGCATTTCGGTCATTGTTATGACTGCCGTAAATCAACAAGGATGAGTAGACTGTGCTGAGATCCATCTTGCTCGTTAAAACAGCCAGGCCGTAGTCTAGCGTTCGGTGAATTTAAACTGGAGTTCAGATACAAATTATTTTAAAAAATCTTTTTATCGTTTATAACTTAAATTACTGTATTATATTAGCTTCGGGTGTGCAACGTAGTGATTTGGTATTTTTATACCTTATGAAATGGTGATGACCTTGATAGGTCTAGTTACCATCTGTCACTATACAAAGTTAGTATGATAATGTTGACCATATTCCCTATGCTGTACATCACGCCCCTGTGACTTAGCTTATTTCATAACTGGAAGCTTGTACCTCTTAATACCCTTCCCCCATTTTGCCCTTCCCCCCCCCCCACCTCTTCTCTGGCAACTACCAGTTTGTTCTCTGTATCTATCAGTCTGTTTCTGTTTTCTTTTGTTTTTAATTCCACATGTAAGTGAAATCATACGGTGTTTGTCTCTCTCTGACTTCTCTCGCTTAGCATAATTGCTTTTGAAGGCAGACTACTTAACAACATAAAACGCAACTAGACCACGGAAACTCAAGTATGATTGTCTAAAGATAACTTCTCATTCATTGACCAAGGTAGGGCAAAGGGGAAATGAAATGGAAGAAAAATAGAGAGAAATCTTTTTTAGATACCTGCTTCAGAGCCAAGGACTCTTTCCTGATTTCTCTCAATGCCGGTACTAGAAATTAAAGTGCACAGAATTCGGGGAAATCCCACTGGCATCAGTAGGCAGTCCGCCTTGATCAATCTATGTGAACTGTAAGACTAAAATAGGAATTCGGGGGTTTTATGTATAAAACTCAGCTGTTTGTTATCAGAAAAATTATTTGTTAATGGATCAGACAAGGATTTATGGTATCTATTATCTGTGAAATATGCTTTAAATTGCCTTCTGTTTACATTTGAATAGGACATGTTTTACCTTTTTCAGTGGATTTTATTTCCATCAGTTGGTTTCCTTTCTTACTCTGTGAAACTTGAACTTCAAAAAAATTGAAAGACACTCAAGAGCTCTTTTGAAGACTGAATATTTTTCAAATTAAACCTATGAATTATTTTCAGAAAGAGGAAATTTGCTTTTAAAGTCCAAATGAAATAAACATGTTTAAACATCCAGAGGTCTAAAGCATAGTCTTATTCAATGACAGTCTGACATGCAATTAGATAAATAGTCAACCGCTTTTGGCTGGGGGTGTTGAGAAGCTGTGGGTGAGGGGCTTCTAGGGGGTGTGAGGGTTTCTGCTTGGCTTCCCCAAGCCTTGCACTGTTTCCTCTCAGACTTCTTATTGTGTCGGGAGTAGAACCATCGATGGACGAGGAAGAGAGCAGGCTTGGAACCTTGCACTGAACAGCTATCTGGAAGTGTGGTCGGGGGATTAGGGCTGTTGAGGGTGGGAGAGGATAGCAAGGTGAAAGAGTAGTGAAGCCATGTAAAGGGAGACATCTCTGTCCCCAAATTCAGCCTGTTTGTGGGCCAGGGCCCTCAAACATCAGATATGCAGGCTTAGTGCTCCAGTTAGGATTGAAATGATCACATGGCACGTTCAGAACACACAGACTCCATGGCAGTGTGATCCATGAGCACTGTGCACACAGGACTGTTGTGTGGCTGTTTGTCTGCCTCTGCATGAAGAGGTAGTTGGTTAGGGCTGCAAAACTCAACCTAGGAACAATTCATCCTTGAGTGTCTTCACAGACCAGAATACTATGGCTCAGAAAAATGGCACTCCTCAACCTGACCAAGGGGGATGGAGAGGACTATTTGGGGAGCCCAAGTTCCTAGCTCATCCTAGAGAAGGATGGCCAGGGGGCAGGGGAGTATGGGCTAGCTCAGGTTTTCTGTTGTCCCTGGATTAGTCAAGACCCTTCCTCTCCATGAACCTGTTTCCCTCTCTGCAAGTCGTTGATGATGTTGGGGCTTTCCAGGAGTTTATCGTTCCAAGAGGCTGGAGGAAGCAGTCTCAGAAAAGGCTTTGGGTGAGGATCGAGAAAGCCAGAACTGGGTTCAAATCACCTGGCATTCTGTGTCCACACCCAACCCCAGATCTCTCTCTCCCTGCTTCTGAAATGCTTTCAAGGCAAACAGACCCAGTGAGGTGCAGAGAGATGTGCACTTTCCTGTAGCATGTGATTGGGGTTCTAGACCATCCCTAATACTTGTGAGGCACCAGGCAAGAGTGAAAATAGCAGCCCAGTAACCAATTGCCTGCATAGTGATCACATAAATATCAAGCTACTAACCTTTAAGTAAAAGACTGAAAATAAAACGGGTCAGGAAAAGATCTGACTGTGCTCTGTCTCACTGTGCTGTGCTCCTGGGAAAGACCTATTGCCTTTTGTATCTGCAGTTTGTATATAACAGCATCTCCACCCTGATTGCAAATAAGAATGAACTGGGACCACTTATGAAAAATACTGTTGCCTGGACCCCAATACAGAACAAACACAAATATCGTGGGTGGAGTTTATGGAAGGCAAGAGTGATGACGTTTGTTTGATCCACAAAAGAAGGGATTTATTCTGTTGAAACCCTTTTGGCTCTCCATAAAATTTCATAACACTGTTCCAAAGTTTGATTTGTTCATATACTTCTCCCAGTAGCTAAATCGTTCTGTGATTTCTGGACCACTTTTGTACTTAAACCCTCGTAACTCTTTGGGAAGAATATATTTTATAATTTTTCTGCCAAAATTCACTGCATTTACTTAATATCAAGCCACTCTTAAGTCACTTAATACTGCTTTTTTCGCTCCCATGTTATTTCCCATTCTGCCCTAAAATGCATCCTTCATTCCTGTCTTGGCCAAGCTCCCCCTTATAAAACTATTAGTCAATAAGATTAATTCATTTATCTAGTCATTTATTGAAAAGATATTTATATTGGGTCCCGCCCATGTTCATCATGGTCTCTGAAGGTGGTTTTGAATGCTTGGTACACATATACGTTCAGTTCACACTTGTAGCCTTGGATGCTAGCCCACCAACTGCTATCTACAGGAAAATGTCTGATATTTTCAGCCCAGAGTTGTAGGGATGGTGTTTTGGCAAAAGAAAAGAGCAGAGAAGTATTGTTCATCTGGATTCTTCTATGTTTTGGGTTAATAAAAGTTAATTTTCTAACTTCCATTCCCCTCTTAATTTCTAAGAATCAGAGGAACAATTTGTCATGGACTCATGCAGATTAATAAACGAGAGTCCAGTTTTTGGAATGGCAGCCTTCTGGTCCTTCGGAAACCACAGAAACGACTCACTCAAAAGAAATGGTTGTGGTCATGAAAGTCAGGACCGGTCTGTGAACTCCCTTTCCCATTTCAGCACTCCATTCTGAGATCCTCTCTTGATTGTGCTCGATGGGATGGGTCCTGGGCTTTCAATGATCGTACAGTTAGATCGAGAAGCAGCAGGGGACCCTGGGTGGCTCAATTGGTTAAGGGTGCCACTGTTGATACCGGCTCAGGTTGTGATCTTGCGGTCATGAGATCGAGCCCCGTGTTGGGCTCTGTGCTGAGCGTGGAGCCTGCTTGGGATTCTCTCTCTCCCTCTCTTTACTCTTCCCCAACTTGTGTGTGTGTGCACGTGCACGCACACCCTCTCTCAAAATAAATAAACTTTAAAAGCAAACAAACAAAAAGGAAGCAGCAGGAGCTTGGACACAGAACCTGCCAAAGCCACTAGATGTTGGGACCCAGCTTTGCTGAGGCATAGTACTCTCATTGGAATAGATATTTTTATGGTTAAAGGCAATAAAACTTTTTTTTTTTACTTAAGTGTCAGTTTGTTGGCATTGTTCTGATTTCCGCAAATTCATAAGAAGAAAAGCAAGCCCACCTGGGTCTGGAGAGGAGAGGCTTTGCCACCTGCTCAGATTGAGACTGAGAAACTTGGAAGGTACATAGGGCTTTGGAACTGAGTGCAACACTTCCTCCCATGAATACAATATTAACGACTGATGATGCAAGGTGGTAAGACATAGTTCCCAGCCGGTGGAGAGCTTAGTGTTGAGTGGCTGAAAAAAACCCCAAAATTATTATCTGATCATCTCAGGACATGGGAATGGAGAAAATGACTTGCACGGAGTACTTAGAGATCAGAGAAGTGGGTACTTAGTCCGTTGTGAGTCTTCAGGATGAAGTGTCTAGGGTAAGTGGTGGGGGCAGGGCAAGAGGAAGGGTGCTCATTGCTACTGTGTGGTTCTTGTTTCTGGGGCCTCTGAGCCACAGAACAAGGCAATATATGTGCGTATGTACCCTCGTCTATGAACGTTCCTGTATGTCAATATTTGTTTCTATAGTAAACCAAACAGGAGCTCATACTTCTGTCTCTAGCTCTGGTAGATTGCCACATGGATCCCTCTAATCTTGTCTGTCTGTAACATCCCCACTCCAACAGTGAGAAATCTGGCTCCCCGCATCTGCCAATCATTTACTTAATTGTTCGATTCCAGCGTGCATGCACAGTACTTTCCGGATTGTTAACTCAGACCCTCATGGGAAACAGCTTTGCTAAAGCACAGCACTCACGTGAAGTTCCTTCTGCCCTTCATCTTACAGACCCCACTAGTTTCCAAAGTGACTTAGGTCAGCACCTTTTCTCCCCACCCCTTTGAGTGAAGTTGTTTCATACATTTTTAATTGTTATTTTGTCATGTTCTGTGTTCCATCCTCATATCCTTCGATCCCCTAAATGATTTGTTTACATGTTTATATATTAAGGTTCCCACTTTATACTGTAAAGTTCTATGGGCTTAAACAAATGTCTAGTGTCATGTATCTCTTGCTCCAGTAGCCTATGGAGTAGTTTCCCTACCCTAAAATATCCTTGTATTTTACCAATTCAGCAACTCTTTTCCCCTTCCCCTCTAGGAAACCTGGCAGTCATGGATCTGGTTCCTGGCTCACCAGTTTTGTCTTTTCCAGAATGACCTAGAAATGGAATCGTACAATATGTAGTATTTTCAGACTGTCTCCTTTCACCTATCAATGTGCATTTAAGATTCATCTATGTCTTTGCATGGCTCAATATCTTATTGCTTTTGATTGAATAGTAGTTCATTGTATGAATGTGCCAGTTCGTTTATCCATTCCTTATTGAAGGACATGTTGGTTGTCTCCAGTTTGGGGAAAGTACGAATAATGCTCCTATAAACATTTACATGGTGGCTTTCATGTGGATCTGAGTCTTCAAGTCAGTTGAGGAAATACCTAGCAATGTGATGGCTGAATTTTATGTTTAAATTATGTTTATCTTTGAAAGAAACTGCTAGACTGTCTTCCAAAGCAGCTGTACCATTTTGCATTCCCAACAGCAGTGAGTGAGAGTTCCTGTTGCCCTGCATCTTTGTCAGCAATTGATATTATAAGCTTTTTGGATTTTGGTCATTTTAATATGTGTATAGTAGTATCTCGTTGCTTGAGGTTGTAATTTTCTGATTACAAATGATGTTGAGCATCTCTTCATATGCTTTATTGGCCACCTGTATGTCTTATTTCATGAAATGCCTGTTCAGATCTTTTGCCCATTTTAGCTGCATTGTTTGTTTTCTTGATGTTGAGTTTGCAAAGTTCTTTGATTATTTTGGATATGAGTTCTTATCAGTGACATGTTTGCAAATATTTTCTTACAGTCTGTGGCTTATGCTTTCATTCTTTAAACCATGTCTTTCCTGGAGTAACAGTTTTTAATTTTAGCAAAATCTACTTTTTTTTTTTCTCTACGAATTGTGCTTTTGGTGCTGCATATAAAAATTCAGCATCAGATCCAAGGTCATATATACTTTTTTTTCCATCTTTTGTACTAGAAGTTTTACAGTTTTGCATTTGGCATTTAGATCTGTGATCTAGGTTGAGTTAATCTCATGAAATATGTAGAGTCTGTCTCAGTTCACAGTTCGGTCTCACATAGGTACTTTTGATGTTAACTCCAAACATGTAAGCCACCCTCTGGCTTTGAAATCTTAAACGTGTACTTCATTTATCAAAGCACATGGCCAGAAGTGCATCATAAAAGATATTTTCATAAATGCTATAATTTTGTTGGAACTTTCATAATTATATTTGTTGGTGATTTTTTAACAGCAAATTATCAGTGTTAATAGTATTAATAGTGTTAATTCACTAAGTGCCACCATTAAAAATATTCTACAGTTTTGTGACCTATTCTGGAGTTTAAAAAAATTTCCTAATATGACAGAAACTTAAAAAAAATAGAAACGGGTGTCTCTTGACCACTAAGAGAAGGTGTGGTATAAGAGGCTATCTCCGATGTTAAGAACTGGCCACCTTGGTTGGGTTTTAAGTGATAAGTGACAAAAATCCCTTTGAATCTTTGCCTCATTAGGATTTGGCATGACAAACAGTTTCTCAGATGCCACTTGGAAAAATAAATAAAATCTGGGCTTAACATGTTTCTACTCCCTAGGAAAAATGAGGCATTTATGCTTTGTTGTTTTAACACAGTTGTGTTCATTCCTTTTCTCTAACATACTGGACTCATTTTCTAGCAACATGGTTAGCCAAGCAATGAAGACTATTAATTTACCACCACTAGAAAAGAGAGAGGATGCTGTGTGTAGGCCAAAGAAATGGTAGCTACAAACAACCACATTGTTGGGGACTTGGTTTCTGCATTTCTGACTTCAAAGACCTCAAGAACAGATGAAAGGATGGGATGAGAAAGCGTAGTCTGTGGTTCACAGAGAAAGAAGTTAACTCATTGCTGTGCGCCATCAAATCCTTTACCCTAGACTTCTCTCTTCCTTTTCCCTTCGTATTTTCCTATTTTTTTAATTTTTATAGAAATAAAATGCTGAGAAATATTAGAACATAAATAAGTACATATGGGTAGAAGAAGTCTTGTGTCCATCCAGTTTTTTGGGTTTTATGATAAAAATACACAATGATCTATCATCAAAAACGTTTTTGATTGTCAGCCTCCAATTGATTGGTCTTCAATCAATTTGGTGAAAACAAATAAAGAAAACCTTCTGATTTGCAAAATAAAGTTTTACTTCCGTCACTGGGGTCATACTCTTTCCCAACTTGCAATTCCCACATTGTGAATTGTTCTTTTGTTTATTGTGCCTGAGGGTTTTTTCTCTTTTCCTTTTTTTTTTTTTAAAGTTTACTTATTTTTAAAAGAGAGTGAGCAGGGGAGGGGAAGAGAGAGAGGGAAAGAGAGAGAACCCCAAGCAGCTCTACACTGCCAACGTAGAGCCCGACACAGGACTCAAACTCACAAACTGTGAGATCATGACCTGAGCCAAAACCAAGAGTCAGATGCTCAACTAACTGGACCACATAGGCATCCCTCTGCTTTCCTTTTTTTTTTTTTTAAATCAAGGTGGTATAATTTACCTACAACGAAATACACAGATCTTAAGCACACTGTATCATGAGTTTGACAAATATATACACCTGTGTAACTCACAACTGTGTCAACTTCTGGGATATCACCCCAAAGTTCCTTTGTATCCTTCCCTGTCAATCCCTGCACCTTGTACCAGGCACCCATTGCTCTGATTTTTACCACCTTTGATTAGTTTTGCCTCTTTAAGAACTTTTAATAATTGGAAGTATACAGTAAGAACTCTTCTATGTCCGGATTGTTTTGCTCAGCATAATGCTTTTGAGATTCAGCCATGTAGTAGCATCTATCAAGAGTTCATTCTTTTATTGTTGAACAAAATTCCATTATTATGACAAACTACAATTTATTTATCTATACTCCTATTACTGAGTATTTGCATTGTTTGCAGTTGAAGAAAACTACTATGAAAATTCTTATACATATCTTTGGTGGTCATTTGTATACAATTCTTTTCAATATACCCAGTGGAAATGCTGGGTCTTAAAAGTAGATGTTATATGCAACTTTATTTTTTACTTATTTTTTTTGAATGTTTATTTTTGTGAAAGAGAGAGAAAGAGAGACAGAGTGTGAGTGGGGGAGGGGCAGAGAGCAAGGGAGACACAGAATCTGAAGCAGGCTCCAGGCTCTGCACTGTGAGCACAAAGCCCAATGACGGGCTTGAACCCACAGACCTGTGAGATCATGACCTGAACCAAAGTCAGACGCTTAACTGACAGAGCCACCTAGGCATCCCATGTTATATGCGACTTTCAAAAATCACTCACACATTTTCTAAAGTGGGTGTGCAATGAGGCTTCCCAACAGAAATGTATGAAAGTTTCAACTACTCAACATCCTTATTTGGCAGTGGTGTTTTAAATTTTAACAATTCTGGTGGGTATGTAGTGGTATCTCATTATGGATTTCCTTTCCTCATTTACCTGAGGGCTTATGATGTTGAACATTTTTTTCTGTATCTATTAACCATTTGTGGATTTTCCTTTTGAAGTATCTGTCTTTTGCCCACTCAAAAAAAAATTGGGCTTTCTTGTTATTGAGTTATAAGAGTTCTTTATAATATATATATATATATATATATGTCCTTTGTCATACATGAATATATATATACACACAGAGATATATACATATATATGTATATGTGTATATATATATATTTTTTTTCTTCCAAACTATTGTTTGTCTGATAATTTCCTTGATGGTGTCTTTTGAAGAGCAAAGTATCTTAATTTTGATGAATCCAATTTATCAGTTTTTCCTATAATTAAGACATGTATGTATCCTGAAATTTCTTTCCCTACCCCAAGCTTGAAAAAATATTCTCCGCTTATTTCTTTTCTAGTGTTAGCTTTCACCCTGCCTCACAAATCCCAGCTACCCTAAAGCAGCCATGAAATTTTGTTTTCTGTGCATCATGACACTTCTTTTTATTTGGTCTTTATTTCTCTGTGCTATGATTCATTCAAAAAGTGACACCAAGGGGTGCCTGGGTGGCTCAGCCCGTTACGCATCCGACTTCGGCTCAGGTCATGATCTCGCAATTCCTGAGTTCGAGTCCTGCTTCGGGCTCTGTGCTGACGGCTGGGAGCCTGGAGCCTGCTTCGGATTCTGTGTCTCCCTCTCTTTCTGCCCCTCCCCTGCTCACACTCTGTCTCTCTCAAGAATCAGTGAACATTAAAAAAAAAATCTAAAAAGCTAGGGAGAATGTGAAATTGACCTCGTGCATTCACCTCTTCTGAGCTGTCTGGTGTCTTGAGTCCAAAATCATTCGCTCCACATTGTTTCCTCATGAGGATAAGTCTAATACCTATATTTCTGTTATGGCTGGAAGCAGAAGCCAGTCTTTTATTTTAAAAACACTTTTCAACTTGGGTACTTGTCTTTCTATACTTTGCGTTTAATTTTGATATCCTTAACTGTGCTGCATTTTTGTATCTTCGTGGTTTCCCTTCTGCCCGTGGCAGGGGGACAGAGATGGCAGCACACAGCGCTAGAGTGGCTCACTAACACACACGTACCGAAAGCGCTCAGTGCTCCCTCCGTATTGTTAATGTTTTCCCTTCGCAGTGCAAGAGGAATTGCTAGAACTTGGATTTCTATTAGAACCCCAAGTGAGAGGTGAAAGTGCCGGCCAAGAATATCAACTTGGCACACATTAGCATATCCCTTGGGGGACTGGAGTCACTTGTCCTTATTACTGCCGGCTGACAATATTATTGTGGAGATCGTAGAGTCAGCTTTGTTCTTCAGGCAGCTCCCACATTGACATCCTTACCCCATTCACTGAGGGTTGAAATACTCTGCACTGGTTACCAAAGCCTGCACAGTTAAAGGCAGGATTTAGAACCCTGGGAAAGGTAATGCGTTGAATGGGAGTCTCCCTGAGGTACAGAACCCCCTGATAATTTTATGGGGGCATGTCGCTGTGGAAAGGATGGCCATGGGCTGCGTGTATGTTAGGGAAGTGGTGAGAGGAAAAAGGCAGAAAGTAAAGGAAGACGTGTTGTGTTCAGCCAGGATAACCTTTGAGGATGTCACAGACTGGCTCCCTAGGGTTTGTTTCCTCAGCGGCAAAGGAAAGAGGAGAAATAATTTGACAAACAATCTTTCCTATTACCCACTTATTTTGGGGGGATACACTCAGAGACAACTGAACAAGGTTGGAGAGAGTATCTTCTCTACTTCCAGTGCTCTCATTTGGATAACATAGATTAGAAAAAGAGAGCATTACCAAAGGAACTGATGCTCTGACTTCCTGCACCAGATAACGACAGTCCTGGGTCTCCTAAGATCCACAACTCTGTTAAGTCTTCTGTCTGGAGTCTCTTTAAAAACTGTAAATGACCTCCAGCAAGTCAGCAGCCATGACTTTCAGAGTTAAACAGTGTGTAGCCTGATTTAACCTATAGAGATAAAACATTTATTAATATTGTTAATGGTAGAAAAATAGCCTTATCTTATTTTATTTATTTACCTATAATAGATCTTTATATTTATTGAGCTGCTTCCTCCTTGGTGGTATCTTTTTACCCTCCAACCCTTTCTTCTTCAAACTAGACCTCAAAGCATCTTACCATGGGTACAGTTTGTTACAAGCAGAAGGAGAAAACAAAATAGTTAATTTCTTGGTTTTTGAGGTTCAAAAACTTGATCTGATTCTTAAGACCTGGGTGTTGGAGCCATGAAATCTAAGCCCTGAATGACCCTTAGAAAAATTTTCTCTTTCCAGTGAAATTCACTTACTCTCTCTATCCCCAAACTTCTAATAGAAGATAAAGATTATCAAAGATAGGGATGGAGAAATGTCAAAGAAAGGATAATGAAAGTTAGATGCCCCATGTTCTGCCCCCACCCTGGCCGGTTCCTGATGAGTTGGGGATGGTAGGGATCTGAGAACGGAGAGGACCTATGCGATCTTCTTTGTAGATAGTTTACAATTTCTTTTTTTAAAAAACTATTTTAATGTTTATTTATTTTTGAGAGAGAGACAGAGACAGAGCATGAGTAGGGGAGGGGCAGAGAGAGAGGGAGACACAGAATCCGAAGCAGGTTCCAGGCTCTGAGCTGCCAATACAGAGCCCAACGTGGGGCTAGAATGTACGAACCATAAGATCATGACCTGAGCCAAAGTCAGACACTTAACTGAGGGAGCCACCTAGGGGCCCCTAGGTTACAATTTCTTAAAATGGCAAATATCAACATATAATTTTCTCCAAGTTAAAAACATAACTCTAGTAGAAATATATAGTGAGCATGTGACAAAAATGAATTTAATTCATTAATAAAGGAACCAGTTGGATGGTAAAGTTCGTTTCAAGGAGAGTATAAGAAACTGACCTGTCAGTGAATAATGCATTCTTATAGGGCAACACTATCCTAAGTTTTGGGATTATCTGTTCTATTGAATGGAAATAATTTAAATAATTTAAACTTTATTGGACAAAGATAATGTGCAACTTACCAATTTCCTGTAAGACTCAGGACCTTCATTAATAGTAAGTAGTAAGCCAAAGTTGCTTCTCTTTTGATGATGAATTCTCAACTGAGAGGTGGTATTGCACCTTGGAATGAAAATTCATTCTTGGTGGTCAAAAAAAAATCTTCGGTATTACAAGTGTACGTGGCCCTCCAAAGTTCAATCTTCTTCTTGATTATTTATTTTCTCTTATTAAGGGTAAATTATACCAATTAGTCAACCAGTTCATTATTAATTAAATTAATTATCCTATATTAATTAATTAAAATTAAACTGGAATGTAAGTACTTTTTTTTCTTGGGGAAAGGGATAATGAAAAAGAGTTGAGAAACACTATCCTAGATAGAGAATCAGATGACCTTATAAGAGGGCTTGTTCGATGATACTCCACAATTAATTTTAAAGAGCACTAAACCATGTTTTCATCTTATTTTCAAGTTGTGGATAATTTTTCTTAAACTACTCTTAGTGGTTTAAGAGCCGTAGAGTAGAAATAGCTATGTGGGACATCTAGACAGAATGGGTCAGGAGCAGCTAGCTTCAGAATCCCTGGAAAGATGTGAGAACAGAACTATATCTTCTGGGAGATCCAAGTCCCCAAGATTCAGCTGGTAGTCAGCCCTGGGGGAGATCAGAAGCCGGAAGTGAGGGGTATAGTGACAGCAGCTACCCACAGCCCAACAGGTGCCAGAGGAGAAAGGCCATGTTGACTACCAGCCACACAGAGTGCCCCAGCATTCTCAACATCCTGTTGAACTGTACCTGCACCCATAGGGGTAGGGACAGAACTGGCTCTGAGTTGAATCAGATTGTGTTTCCACTAGTCAACACAACGGGGACTCAAAATAGAAATAAAGCTCAGGTGAAGGAAAATACAATACACCACATGTCTTATACTCCCACTTTTATGGCATGAGATTTTGCTAAATATATGTGCTTGTGAGGAAAACCCACCCAATAATGTGGTGGGGACAGAGTGCCAGATTCCTCTACACTTCTTGAGAACTCAAAATAGCCATTGAGTGGAGCCATAGAAAAGCATGCCCTGGGGTAGGTGAGGTTTTCCTGTAGTAATTCTCACACGTGCTATGCTATGGGTACATAGGGCTTGCTAATTTCTTCAATCAAAAGCCAAAGATTCCAGTATTGAATTAGTAGAAAGGGTGGCCTTTCTCCAGAAAGTTCTGCTGGTTGCTCTTTCCTTTTGCTCATCTTGGTGTTTTTCTTCCAGGTAGTAAAAATCCAGTTGGAATTTAAGCGCTCAGCGTTTTCCTTCCTGAGCTGCCTGAATCTCAGAATAAGAGTCTTGAGCACTGTGAAGTGAAGCTCCCATGAATAATTCTGGCAAAATTTTACTGCCAAATAAGACAGTCAACCAACTCTGCGTAGACAAGAATGATGGCCCACAGCCTGTGTCAGCCACTGCTGCCCTCGGTCTCTTGCCCCCAGGAAGTTCCATTGGAACCTTTGTAGTGTCAAAGTATAATTTCCAGAAAGGTGAAAACCTAACTCTCATAGAAATGTAGAATGAACTTGTGTCAAAGATTTCTTCAACTCGTTAATGAGGAAGCCAGTAAGATGGTAAAGCTGGCTCACAGAGGATTTGAGGAACTGAGTATTGATTTACAAACATTTAAAAAAATGTTAGAATAAATTGCTAGGTTGGATATGCATTAATGCCCTACAGGGCA
This sequence comes from Acinonyx jubatus, assembly GCF_027475565.1. Classification (NCBI taxonomy): domain Eukaryota; kingdom Metazoa; phylum Chordata; class Mammalia; order Carnivora; family Felidae; genus Acinonyx; species Acinonyx jubatus. The sequence continues at coordinate 67,125,710 of NC_069391.1, forward strand.
AATAAAACCAAAAATTCTGGGTTATTTTATGTGCTAGGCAGAAATCATTAGTGTCTCTCCTGGACAGAAATCTCTATCAGAGGATAGAATTAATGGACGGCAAAGTCAAACACAGGCATGTTCTCCTAGATAATTGAATATTCTTTTTGCAGGCTTATTAAGGCATGCCCTAGTATGACATTGAAAAGACATGACTTCTCTTTGCCATATCTTTCACGTTTTGGCTAATGTATCTGAATAGTAGCTCTTTGAAATACTGGTGATGGTGTCTGGAACTTATCTCTGAGCTGCAAACACTGTTAAATAAGTGCTTCTGGACATGAATACACACACACACACACACACACACACACCATAATTATATATATTACATATATATACCATACCATATATATACTATAATTAGAGATATAGCATACATATATACCATAATTGAACAAAACAAACAGCATGTTGCAGGAAGGCTCTGGCTTAGAAAGGAGGAGACCAAGTGGGAGGTATAGGGAATTCATGGCATTTTGTGTCATTGAACTTCATATTATTTACTTTGGGCTCAAAAAGAATTTTGGCTCAGATCAGGTTGAAAAAGGAAAACAGAACGAAGAAACACGTTGCTTGGATTCTGGTTCAGCCGTTGACGAAACATACGACTTGGGCAAAGTCACATCAGATTGCTGTAGGTGGCAGCTGTCTCCCAAGATGGCCCCCAGTGAACTCTGCCTCCACTGAGCATCTTTGTGCAGTCCGCTCCCAGCGTGACCAGGAATGGTGCTGTGGCGCCCTTTTAACCAATAGAATGTGGGAGAAGTGATACTACCTAAGCTGCGATAGATGGCCAGGCAGCTTCTGCTTCTGTGGTCTTGGAAGCCAGGCCGGATGCAAGAAGTCTGAGTGTCCTGCTGGGGACAGAAGCCACGCAAAGGGAGTCAGAGGGCCAGGCACCACATGAAGAGTGAGGCGTCACTGAGGAGATTTTAGGTAACGGGCACGAGATGGACGATACCAGATTGGAAGCTCCAGCCCACTCGAGCTTCAGAAGACACCAGACTCTCTCATCACATGATGGCAACCGCGTGAGAGACCCCGAGTAAGTAGAGCAGAAGTGTCCCGTTGAGTCCCTCAAGCCATAGTATCGTGAGAGATATTAAATTGCTGTGATTCATTAAGTTTTCGGTTGTCTTGTTATATAGTGATAGATTACCAAGACACTATTCCCTACAAGGACTTATAACATTCCCTTTCAACTTGACTCTTTCTTAATTCTTCCTCCAATGGACAAGGGCGCAGGGTGTCTACCCCCCTGACAACCGGCACTCAATGTTCATTTGAGTAATGGAAGTATTTAGTTAAACCTGGGGGAAGTGGTAACACTAGTCTGCGGAAAACGAAATGAGGAGTTTTAGTAAGTTTCTCTTTGCCCAGAAGGAAAATTGCAGCCCAGCTATATTTACCACGTGTGTGAAATACCATATTATGTTCTCACGTTTCCTGATTCGAACTTTTTGTTTCATTCAGGCTTTTGTTCAAATACCATCTGCTCACAGAGCTCTTCCATCATCCTATCTGAGGTAGCACCCGCCACTTTGTATGCCCTTATTGTGTTTTATTTTGCTCCCTAGCTGTTCTCTACCTGACGTTACACAACCCTTTATTTTTTGTTGTTTGTCTCTCCCTAGAGTGTTAGCTTCCTTGGGGACAAAGACTTGGCCTTCCCTGCTCCTGTGATGTCTCCAGCCCCTGGGACATTGGTGGGAACATGTCTGCCAGTCAAGGAATGTTTGTTGAATTGACTAAAGTAAATGTCTACTATTTCCCAACTTGGAAAAGAAAGACTGGAACTATGAAGGAGCTTGGGGGTCCCAAGTGGAAAATATTTTCCTTCGATGTCCCAAAGGAAAAGGCTTTGTGCCGGTATTTGACTGCAGTAACTGAGGCACTGGGAGAGAAAATTCTTTCTTTTTTTTCCTGCTCAGAACAAATACAACAGAGAAGAAATGCCGGGATGCTATGGAAATGCAGAGGATTTGGGGACAAACTTCTATGGTGGTGCTAAATGCCTTACAAACAAGCAAACAAAAAGCCATTAAAGAATTTGTAAGATGTTATTGCCAAGCAAAGACAGACTGTGTGAGAGGCACGCAAGAGTGAAGTTGAGGCTCATGAGAAAAGTAGGGTTTGGGGGGAAAAGTAAGTTTAATTGTAATGATGGAAATTTGTGGTATATCCTCTTAAAAGGAGCTATGGATGCACAGTTTCTTGAGTTATTGTAAGGTTGTATGAATCGCTGGAGAATATGCCTTTGAGGAGAATTCTGAGCAATGCTTCGTGAGAAAAGGAACACCCCGGAGGACCAGATAGGTCTTTTGCATGTCTGTGTGGATGGTTTTATGGCCCCAGAACTGGGAGTGCAGAGCAAATCTGAAAAAGGAAGAGTCATTTGAGATTTACGATAGCAACAAAAATATTTGTCTTCTAAGGAAACCTGGTTGGAAATCAAGGTTTACAGGATTTTAAACAGAAACATACTTTATTTAAAAAAATTACAATAATCTCACGATTGTTTTAAAATATTTGAGCCGACCCTAAAATAAACCATACTTCCGTAAATCTTGTCTGCAGAGTAATTTTTGAAACTAACTTTTGAAAATGTGTAATTCAACATACAATAAAACTAAGCTCTCTTTCCTCTGAATTATTTAAGACGATGAATTTTAGTATTTACTGGTGTTGTAAATACTGAAGGTTTTCAAGCTTCCCAGTATGATATCAAGAAAGAAACATCAGTATCAAATGCACCCTAAGATGCAGTTCTTGTTTTTTCTTGGAAAATCCTCAGACATCTAACCTCAAGCTGTTTCTTTCTTTCTGCCCATTGCTTGTTCTGTGTTAGTGACTCAGTTTATGTTTTATGAGCCGTCTGCAGATCCCACAGTGCCCAGTTGCGTCTGTCTTTAGATTATTTTCTTGAAATCCAGGAGAGAGGCAAGAGAGGATTTCATCAGACCCTGAAACTCATACTGTTTCGTATCACAAGGATCTAAGAAATGGGAATGGAAGATGAAAACACAAAGATCCTCTCTGCTCGGCTTTCAATGCTTTAAATATGAAAGTGGCTTCAGAAATCTTTCAGTCTCCATTCTGATAGCCAATTGCAAAGACAGAAATAATATCAGATTTTGGAAGAAAACTGTTCGAATGGTCTAACATTATAAATAAGAAATCTGAGTCTCACAGAGGTGAAGCAACTTGTCTAATGATCCAGAATTCATGGTAGAATTTGGACAAAGGAACAATGACTGATGTCCAGGTAATGCTTAGGAAAATATTTTGGTGCATGGAACTCTTGGGCAATCTTTATGTCATGGCCTTCCATGCTTCTGTAAGTTTGTTTTGCCTAACTGCAAAATGTTCTGTACAAAGAAACACTTAAGGATTCCAAACCAGTAGAATTTTTTGACCCTGAGTACAGATAATAGATATAAAGGAAACTCTATGTGTATGGAAACTAGTAAATGGATGTCTTTTCTATAGTCAATTTTATTATAGGATGGATGTCTGCACGTATTTTATAACAATAAAAAACTGTTCTCTGTCTTAATCACTATGTCATTTTTCTTCCTAAAGAAACCCCTTTCCATCTATTTCTTCTGGTACTTATACCCATATTTCCATACAGTATAGTATTTTATAGAAATAGCAGTTAGGCTAATTCGTAGTAATTTTGAACATTATTAACTTCCTGTTGGCAATTGAGGGTTTAGCTCAGTCCAAATGTTACTTATGCCAGAACCTAGGATTTAATTTCTCAACCCCTGGCGAGTGGGGACTTGACATCAGATTTACTGATTTTGGGAAAATCACTGAATTTCTTGCGACCAAATGTGTGGCAGTTTCATATCTGTCCCACTGCTGTATGCACAGATTGGAGTTCTTTGCAGATATAAAGTCAGTTATGACCCAATCTTTTGAGTTACGTATTATTATTCTTGTTTTCCAATGTTCTGTAAGGAGGCTTAATGAGGTAAGTCCAAGGTTATATAACATGTAACTGGCAAAGCCGGGATTTAAACTCAGATCTCTTTGATTCCCAAGACGAACCTTTTCTGAATGTTTCATACTATTCCTAAAAGAAAGCTTCTTTCAAAGAGAACTTCTTTGGTTGGGTATCACTAGGTGCTGTGGCTGTTGCTACCTTCTTGCACGGGACACTTTGGGAAAGAGAATTCTGTAAGTTTTCAGGAGAAATATAGAGTCATCTTGATAATTCATCGCAAGAAGAGGCACGAGTGAAATAGAGAAGGGCACCTGGCATCTGGTGATGGGAAGAAGAGGCCGAGTTCCCAAATTGATTTCATGAGAGAAGAGGACAAAACTGAGTCCAGGAAGCAGCAGATCTGAACCGCTCCTGGGCAGGTTGATTCTGAGAGATCCTTTGCATCCAGCTGGTTGGGGAAAACTTGGGCTACTAGGAGAGGTTTCTTCAACACAGGCTTGTATTGTATCTATAAGTGGCTTGTGTCTTCAGTACCAAGTATGAGAAGCACTACAGCGTGCTATGATATTGCTGAATGTAAATGGAAGAATGAAAGTGACTTTGACTCTTCCCTTCTTTCCTAGACTGGAGAGGAAGATGGCTCTTGCCCAAGAACTTGATTGCATTTTTTTCTCTTTTGAGGTCAACAGCCATGTGAGTAAGTGAGTGTGAGCCAGAGCAGAACCCCCCAGCTAGGCCACTCCCAGTGCCCCACAGACTGTGAAGTAATAATGTTTATGGTTTTAACGTGGTAAGTTTTAGAATAATTTATTACAGAGCAATGGATAGAACACTCTATATCAACTTTCCTCTGTATGTTTTTTTTTATTCTTTGATCACATGGGCTCTTGTTCCTAGACCCACCCTTGGGCTAGTGGCATAATTTCCATCACTGAGCTTTAACATGGGCTGAATAGACTTCTGTGAATACTCTCTGAGATGTAACTACCATTTGCAAACTTACTCGTGATTGCATTCTTTTTTTTTTTTTAAGTTTACTTATTTTGAGAGAGAGAGTGTGCCTGCGCATTGGGGTGGGGGAAGGACAGAAAGAAAGAGGTAGAGAGAGAGAGAGAGGGAGAGAATCTCAACACACAGGACTTGAACTTACGAACTGTGAAATCATGACGTGAACTGAAATCAAGAGCCAGATGCTTAACCCACTGAACCCCCCAGAACCCGCCATGATTGCATTCTTAAAGGCAGTGATTTCAAAGTTTTGGTAGCATCTTTTGTCACCCAAGGAAATGACCCTTGTGAGGTGTCTCTTTCAGTGACAAGTTGTTTCCAGCACCAGCAGGTCTGAAAGTATGTGGGTGTGGAGTGCTGAGTGGTGAAGGAGGGACCAACCCAAAATCCTGGGAACAGCAAAGTAAAGAGGAAACCCCATTGTGACAGAAGTGGTGTTATGTCATGGCATGGTAGAACAATGTGTGTGTTCTTTTGGGTTTTAAACTTGACTGTCTCTGAGAATTATGTTGTTTTTGGAAAAGGTGTGTGTGTGTGTGTGTGTGTGTGTGTGTGTGCATGCTTTGGTCTGTTTGACTGACTTAACAGTTACTTTTTGGGCAATGAAAAGAAGAGAGAAGCAAAACTATTGCTCACACTGGTGGAGAGACCTCAAAGAGAATGGGGTTTAGGGCACCTCTACCTACCAAAGACAGGGGTAAATTTGATCTCTGTTCTGCTGGAAATGTCAGAACTTATTCTAACATAAATATTCTGTGAGCATTGAGGAGATCACTACAAAGACTGATTGCTATGGGTAGGGCAGGAGGTTTTCTAGAAAGGTGGTGGAAATTCACATGAGAGTAGGGATTAGAAGAAAGTATATTGCAAAAAGTACAGAAGAGCACAATTAGGAGCTGGGAGAATCCACGAAGGCTCTTTGTGTGTTTTGACTTCTTGGATGCCATTTTCTTTTAGAGCAACGGAAAAGCCTTACTTAGGATACAGAAAGACACATATCATCCCTCCCACCAGCCCCTGATTTGTAATTCCCTTGGTAATTCAATTCTTCAGGAAAGCCTTATGTGTGATGTGGTGGAGAAAAGAGGGCCAAAGCAGTGGAGGTGGCTATGGAATGTCTTGCTCCTCATCCAGACCTTTGATGGAGTCTGTGCACAGGCAGGGGGCATTCTGGGAACTGAGGAGCCATGTGGTTGGAGGTGGTCTGGCAAGGGACAGTAAGGACACATCGCCAAGTGGGTCCTCTCTCAGGAGAGAGTCACACGAATCTTCTTCCTGTGCTTGCTTATGCTGTGCTAAAGGGAAGTGCATGCTGAAGGCAGGAGGCTGAAGCCAGGCTTATCTACCTTATTTGAGGAGCAGCTCAATTCTACCACAGAGCTGTCTGGGCTGTGGAAAGCAGAGCTCATTTATCTTAGAAAAGTCAATAGCTGCCTCATTTGTTCATTTTACTTATTTGTGCTTTTAAGACACGGAAGGCACAACTAATTGAAGGAACAGCCAATATGAAGATGCTGTCTGTGATTCAAAAGACCAAATTAAAACCCCCAGTGATGATAGCTCTGGGATGGTGGTGGAGGCATCAGTATAGTCTTGGGGAATTTTCCAGTCATTCACAAAAAGGAGGAGCACGATGAGAGAGCCAAACCAAAAACCCAGGAGCAACATCAACCAAGTTAGGTGACGAGGGATCCCCAGGCACCTCCAACTATAGGGGGGTGAAGACCAACCACCAAAAGCCACAAGAGCTGTGTGCTGTTGGCTTCCATGTGAGAGAAAGGGGAGAAACCAAGGTAGACATTGGTGTATGTGATGGATCTGAATACAGGAGAATCCCCACATGGCCAGTGGGTGTTCCCTGGGAAGTGAATGAAGCTGGTTGAGCTTCCTTATTCCATCACAGGCATCTGGAGCCCTGCTACCATAAGCTCTTAGGCCTGAGCAAGCATGGCTTCCTTCTAGAACTGGGCCCACACTAGGGAGACACCTCTGGGTGGGACAAGGTTAGCAGGAGAGGGATAAGGGAGATGAAAAGAAAGGACACAGACAAAAGTGGGGGAGGAATGGGGCAAGGGCATCTCAGGAAACATGGAACGTTAAATCATAACACAACATGGGGACAACAGAAGAGGGAGTTCCGTGAAGTCAGACAGTCTGCTGGTACCAACTCTTCTAAAAGGTCAGGAAAATGCAATTCGCATGAAAATGGGCAGCAGAACGATACCTAGGGGAAGTTCCATAGACAGATTATTAAGGATAAAAGAGAATAGGGAATGGAATAACCTTCTCCCAAATGATGAAAGTCTGCTGCAAAGACATTCTGTGTTATGTCATTTAACCTCTTCATATTAAAGGTGAGGAAAAGTGGGACCCTGGAGAGGTTTGGGAAGTGACCACATGTTCAGAAAATTAAAGAGTGACAGAGCTGGGATGTCTGGCCTATAAACATTTAGATTCATAGATTAAAAAATTTTAAATGTTTATTTATTTTTGACAGAGAGAGAGAGAGAGAGAGAGAGAGAGAGAGAGAGAGCGCATGAGCAGGGGAGGGGCAGAGACAGAAGGAGACACCGACCCCAAAGCAGGCTCCAGGCTCCGAGCTGTCAGCACAGAGCTTGATGTGAGGCTCAAACTCACAAACTGTGAGATCATGACCTGAGCCAAAGTTGGACATTTAACTGACTGGGCCACCCAGGCACCTCTAGATCTTATAGATTTTAAATCTGATCCTTTTAAATATCATAACTGTGTTTGAACCCTTTAAAATTTTTTCCCTTGTTATCCCTGTGGTATGTTAAGTGTAAAGTTCAGACTGGAGTAAAAATTCTCCTTTGAAGTACTACTTGGCACCAATAATTAGTTGAGAAAATTTAAATACAAGTTATGATTTTTCAGGTTACTTTATCTGTTGAAACTAAAAAAAGGGGGGGGGAGTACATTTTAAAGCAAGGAATCTTTTATGAAGGGAACCCATAATCGTATAGAGACAATTTAATGGCTATGCATTCCTATGCATATTGATATTTAATCTTGATCCTCTTAAGGGCAGATAGATTTGAGAAGTTAAATGGGGTGGAAGGAAAAGAGGTCAAGATAAACGGAAGATTATACATTCTCAGAAGTGTGTGTGTGTTTGTGTGTGTGTGTGTGTGTGTGTGTGTGTGTGTGAATGTGTGTGTGAGAGAGAGAGAGAGTGGGAGAAAAGAGAAGGGAAGGGAAGGGAGAGAAGGGAAGAGACGCAGAGAATAACAGAGGAGGGGGAAGACAATAATGAAAAAAAGAAGTTAATAATGAGCTGTGACTTTCCCCGAAAAACCTAGCATTCGGCAAGTGCCCTCTTCCACAGATTTGTTAATGTTGAAAAGCATGTGTGTCCCCTCTTGGTCTTAGCTTGGTCTTCAGATTGCTTCCTTATGGCACTGACTTGGTAAGGTAGAAAGTGTCACCCTCATGTCACCATCTCCCCTGTGGTCTCTATTCTGGTAATTGTCTTCACAGGACAGGAGAGGGACAGACCTGGGCCGGGTTTCTTAAGGCTCGGACAATCTTCATTTACAACTGGACCCTCAGTAGGGACAGATGGGTGGCCCTGTGTGGATAGCTATGAGAGGGTCAATTCAAGGCTGAGTATGCTTCCGCTTGGTGCCTTACTATGCTCTAGAACATTATTTCCCTTAAGAAGTCAAGTGTATTTATTTCTATCTGCCCTGTTGTTGATGTTCCGCCCACTCCTCCTGTCTCCTTTATCCGTCTTTGATGTTTTTGTAATATCTGTGAGTGGAAAGCTAATTGTGGACTCTTCCTGCCTCTCATGTTATTCTCAACCATTGTTTGTATTTTCCCAGTGGATGACTCACATCTGTTTAGTTACAGGGAGGAAAGAATTCCTCAGGGTATAATTGAAAGAATTTCTTGAGTTTAGAATGGACTAGAGACACAGATTAATATTTAGAAAGCTTACTCCACTACCCGATATTACGCAGACAGGTTCTTTGGCCGTCGCTTCTTTACAAGTGGGTACCATGTACAGTTCTTGACAGTAATCTCTCTGAGAGTGACTGCATCACCTCGACAGAACTGAAAAGGGACCTAGAAAAATGAAACAAAAAATATATAACAAGGAGGCACATTGGGGAAAATTCCCCATATATGTGTAATAAGTTGGCTACGAGTGCACCAGAGGTCCAAATTTATGATGTTGACAGAACCCACATCTTGACCTCGGAGGCTAACCTGTTTGGGTTACTACAGAGTTTGCAAATCTGTCATTCTCAGTTGGTATGTTCTGGCTGTTGGCCAACTTAAGGTCTGAAGTCCAGACTTCCCAGTGACTGGGAAGAGAAAACTGTTAGTGCTTTGTAAATGTTTCAAATCTTTCAGGCCATTAGGGGACCATTTGGTATTCTAAGAAAGATAATTCACTAAAACAAAGTGTAATAGTATGAAATAGCTAATGCAACTCTCCCAGTCAGTTATTTCTTATTCCTTAGCAGGCTAAGGGCACCCCAGTTGGCCTTCATCTCTTCCCACCGATGCTTACATTGCCCTTTGAGTGTTACTCTGTTGTAACACTGGGACCAATCTGCCTTGTGTTAAAGTTGTTGGGCACTAAACTAAAATAAGGCTGTGTCCTATGAAGCAGGCTGAGTTTGAGGACCAGGTGGGTCCAGGACCCATGGAAGAGCCAATGAGACAAGAAGGGCTCCCTGATCTAGGCAGAAAGAGCACTGGAGAGAAATTAGATGGTAACTGACAATAATATTTCAGCTTCTTTCTTTCTACTCACATCTGACAGAGTTTGGCATCATGTGTGCACTAGTTGGCAAATAGTTAAGACAAACAAGAAATAGCTAACACCTACTTTGGGATTTCAGGAAGGAGGGCGATGAGGAAGCTGCAGCCATAGCAAACAGGGGAGAGATGATGGTCTGGCTGGGGTTGGATTAAGAAAGAATGCCTAGGATTCTGTAACTGAGAACACATCTCAGTGGTTATCATGTTCCTTCTAGAAAACCATGAACAGGCTTCTGTAGCATAAACATAGACATAGAAGTCCCACCAAAATGTTTCAGGACTGATTTATGGCACGTTTCCAATGCTGTTGCTATTTACCTTTTGGGGCAAAATTTCTGTGTTGTTCAGGGCTGATCTGAGTACTGTTGGATGTTTAGCAGCATCTCTGGCCTCTACTCACCAGATGCCAGTAGAACCTCCCCGTTGAACTGGGCATTTGCTGTCCCCTCCTCCCTCGGAGCCCTTGGGATGTTCAGCTGAGGTTGTGGATGCTGGGACATTAGATGTGGGAGCCACAGTGCTCCAGGCAAGAGGGGAGAGGCTGCTCCTCCGTTTTGATACCTTGGCATCTGGAGCATAAAGCATATTGTGGTACCCCTACATTTTTCGTAAAGTTTCAAGGAATATTCATAGAGTCCAGTAGCTTCATCTTCCCCCCTCGATCTGGAAGAAAATTTGAACCAACTGGGGCCCTAGCACGGCTCCCAGTGACAGATGCCACCTTATTCTTCGAAACCCCTTTCCCTCTGAAGAGCTTGTACTGGACCGTGCTCTTTCTGTTACTCCCCACTTCTCCATCTCAAGAAACCAGACCTTGGTGTTGTCACGTTTCAAGTTTGCAGGGCAGGAAGAGAAGCTTCCTGAGTACAACCTTTTACCTGGTGTTTGTTCCCCAAAGTCTCAACTCACAAAGAGACGATGCCGGGTCCTCTTGAGGGAAGGGAGAAATATTTCCCGAGTCAGAAGGGAAGTAGAGACCCGTGGTAGCCAGGGGCATTCTTCTCCCTGGCAGCACTCCCAGGAAGGCCAGAGAACCTCAGAAAGGTGTACCTGGTGTCCCTACGGATTTTTAGATTCTCATACCAGGACGCCTGCCCAAGCAGTCATTTTAATGTCCATGCTTGACTCAGGAGTATAAAGTCACCTGCCTCCAGAGCTCTGACCATGTGAGTCTCAGGCACAGGTTATATATTTCAAAGATTGTTGCAATGATATCTTTCCTTTCACCTGCTCATCCACAATGCAGACTTTCCCATCTCCTATCAAATGGTGGGACCTATTTCCTCTCTCCTTGAATCCTGGCTGGCCGTACGGCTCTCTTGGGAACAACAAAATGTGGCAGAAATGATGCTGCCTGACATCCAAATAGGCTGGCTTTCTTGGGACACTCGCTCAGTGGGAAGCCACATACAGGAAGTCCAGCTACCCTGAGATTTTTATACTGGGAAAGGCACACTGTGGATGTTCCAGTCGATAGCCCCACTGAACTCCCAGCCATCAGCCATTCACAGCTGCCAGCCATGTGCTGTAGCATCTCAGACATCCAGCCCAGAGGAGCGTTCACGTGCCCGAAGCCCAAGTCAACATCTGACTGTGGCCGCATAAGAGAATGGAATGAGAATGGCCCAGCACTGCCCTTTCCAAATTCATGAGCTACAGAATCACGAGCAAAATAAAATCATTGTTTGAAACCACTACGTTTTGGGGTAATTGGTTACTTGGGGCACTGAATCAGCCCACATCGCCTTGTTCATTGCTGCATACCCTGCCCGCAGCACGATGACTGACACATAGTAGCTGCTCAGTTAATTCATTCAACTAATATTGAGAAAAAGAGCAGAAAACATGGAATAAAGAAATTAAGTTAAATTTAGGATTTAGAACGAGGGCAGGAGAGTTTAACAAATGTGCTCTTTTTTGGTTGCAATTGCTTTAGCATAAGAAAAGCCTTTAATCTCTGTGCTTTGGCCTGGAGGAGGCCCAGTCTTCCTCTGTAAAGATGATTGTTTTACTGGTCCTTTCAACTGAAAGATCACATTTCCCTTTAGAAGTTGCTTGAAGACTTAATGTTTATTATCGCGCTTAATTAAAAAATAACACCTCAGGCTTCTGAAGTGTTCTGATTCCTAACTCGCATGAATTTAAAGGAAATATTTAATTTTTCTCTCTGTAATTTTCCTGCTTAGCTAATAATTCTGGGCCAGCCATACGCTGCATTCAGATGAGATTCCTTTCAAAGAGTATTGATTCACTGTCTGGAGTGAGTATCTATAAAAATGAATATTTACGCAAAATGGAATATTATCAACCCAGTTGTCCAGAGCTTTCTTGGCAATTCTGTCCAAACTTTTTACAGTCATGGCTTTCATTGCTTCTGCTCTTGTCAAAAGTAGGAGTTCAGTTTGAATTCCTACTACTGCCTCTTTATTTTCAATTTGAAAGTAAATTAGGTAAGCCAATGTCAGGTTTAAGGTCATCTCTGGAGGGATGCACTCTGTATGAGCCACGTTAGAGTATTTGCATAGAGTATTTTGGGGTATGTTCTCTCAAGAATGGGGATAATACCTCCTTCATAGGATTGTGACATGTGCATATAGAAGTTAATTTCTTGATATTCTCTCACCAATGTGCCAGATCAATCATATTTTTGTCCTTAGAGTTGCCTGCATGTTCTTGTCCTCGTTGGCCTTATTCCATGCATGTATCCCCAGCATCGCATAATTCTGCACCTAATTAAATACGTTTTTGTACTGTGTTTGCTATGTTTTAAATTGTTCATCTTGGTTTTATACTGTAGAGTTTTAGTATACAGAGAGTCCTGTAGCCTCAGGATGCCTAGCACAGTGATGAACAACGTCCGGTCTCCAGAAATACTTGCTGTTTTGTGCTGCCCTCTTGTTTTCAAATCTGTGGTCTTGGGATCCAAAGATACTCCTGAATCAACCGGATGACTGCCTTATTCTGACCCTCCTTTAGTCTGGAAAGCCTGGAAGGGGGTGTGCCGTTTCTCAGAGCGCTTAGGCACATGTTAAAGGGAGAACATTTTCCAGTGGAGCCGTTGATACGTTTCACAAAGCAAATGGAATTTTCATTAGCGGGGTGTTTATTAAATGAGCATGTCCCTATGTTTTGAAGAAAGCTGGGGAGACGGATGAGCTAATTCTCTTGGTTAGTAATGGAACCTGTGGTCCCTGAAGGGAGCGTCCAGAGTCCCCTGCTTGCCAAGAAGTGTTGAAAGTCAGCTCTGCAGTAAGAAGTTAGAAAAGCAATGTGTGAACATTGCAGCCAGACCCATCTCCAGATGATGAGACTTCTGAGGAAAACATGTGTGGGGAGTTTAAGCACATCCTGGAATGATCAGTTTCAAGAGGTGGACCTTCCACTTGCTGTCTGATGGCAGGGACCGCCTAGGAGGCATGATCCTGGGGACATGGTGGCAATGTCATGTTCTACACTCAGTGTCCTTACACTGCAGCTTCTCACGGTCTGTCTTGGAAGCCAGAGTGCTGGAAGTAGTCCCAGCTTCCTGCCTGTGTGGCTTTCGGGACTTTGTTTAATCTCTCTATGTCTTGGTTTCCTCATCTATCAAATTGAGTTGAAAGTACCTACCTCAGAGAATCGTTGGAATGATGAATTAGAGTCACGTCAATAAAACCTTTCTGGTGGTTCTTGGCCATACAAGATAGTATCAGAATTCTTATATCTGCTTTGAGACAAGCTTCCACTGGCACAACCGGGTTTTCTCGTGCAGTGCCTCCTACACAGGAAGGACCCCGTGTAGAAACTGTAAAAGCCACCAGCTTAGACGCTGCACAGAGCTGGCTTCTGTGAACAAAGAGGAGTCTGGGAAGCAGAGACCTGCTGAGACCAAAGAAAACAAGTTGTTTCTCCGGGGAGCAGAGAGATTTTCTCCCTTGGTAGCAAAAAGTGGCTCTCTGGACCTCCCCAAATAAACCATGGAAAAAAAGAGGCTTTAGACCAAGGGAAGTTGTTCAGCTCCTGTCTCCCTTACTTTTCCTTGGGGGATGGCTGATGCCCTGTGGGAAGAATTGAAAAAGGTTCTGTTTTTAATGGCAAATGTGCTCAGAGATCATGCTTTTATTTCCATTTTTCATTCTAGACTTTACTACCAGGACACATGCATGGGTTTTAAAAGATGAGACTGTTTAGCCATTGAGGCATTTGGCCGGTCCCACTCAGACTCCATGGAACCACAGATATGACTCCTTGGAGGGCAATTCCTTCTCTTCTTCCCTCCAAGGTAGTTTAGCAGGACAAGATGGCATCATCATCTTTGTTTGGGTTTCATATATAAGCTCTCTATTTCCCTCTTCATTGTGATTACAGAATACGTGGACATGCATCGTGCTGGGCATACTTTCTAGGGAAACGGTGTAAGGTCTGGGTGATGGGTAGACTACACCCTCGAGGGATCAGGCAGTTTCTGTGAGTTTACACAGGACACTGGGAGAAAGAAAAACAGAGCCTTTCTGTCTATGCAGACTCCCTGCCTCTTGTGTGTATCCCCTATGGAGTTCCAGGCAGGGTGAAACCACTAAGATGCCAGCTTCTTTTGAAAATGAGGAGGATGCCATTAAAGCAGATGACTTCAGAACAAGCAGATGTGGGGAGAGAAATGGGGCCAATGGAGGCTGTGGGTCATTCTGTGTGCTCCGGAGGTTTTCTCATGGCATTCTGGAAAACGTTTCATTCTCCATGAAAGCATCGTCAGTTATCGATTGCTGCTTTCTCTTGGGTGGAGAAAATTCCCGTCTTGGCTAACCTTACTTGGTTTTCAGCCTTTGTTCAAGTGTAAAGAGCCCTGGATGTCTCTTTGCTCTTTTGCCTCCTTACTAATTCCATGAGTCTGTGAGACTCCCGCTCCAAAGTATTCAGAGATCTGTGAGAGGCATTGACTGGGGGAGTGGTCACCTCAGAAAGCATTTATGAAGGAAGCCAAAGTTCCCCAGAACAAGGGAGAAGGAACCTGGGGTTTCTGTGACAGAGACAGGGATTGTAGAGCATCTTGTTTCTTCTGACCAGCCCAAGCTGTTCTTCTATCTAAAGCATAGGCAATGACCTATTGATTGCTGAGACATGTTTTAAAAAGCATCTGGAATTAGGCAATTAGTTCTCGCTTAATGCAGAATGTCAAATCAGGTCCACTGATTCTCTTATTGATCAATTGATTCATTATTTCCCTTGCATGGCTAGATGTGGACGTAGGCCAATTAGAGAAATAAAGTAGAAGAAAAAGTTGAGAAAGTGGACTCAAAGATTTATTATCCCTCAAAAGAAATACACTGTTTATTTATCTCCCAGTAATTGCTTGTTTATTAAGGTGGCCGCTTGGAGAGAGAGACAATAGCAGAGATTGTCAGTAATACAGAGGGGTTATGTGTTTCCTGTAAATAGATGGTGATGTGTTTCAGATATTAAGGCTTCCAGATCATAAAGAAGCACTGTGAGAGTGTCTAGGCTGTAAAACTCAATATGGGCTATTGTCCATCATGAAAGGGAGTTTCACTCAAGCCATGACCTTTCACTGAAAGTTGCTCTGGGTAAGACAAGTTGCTGGGCGCCATAAGGATTCGCTTTGGAGCTGTGCCTTTAGGGGAGATAGCATGCTACATTGCAGAGTACGGGCTTTTAGGTCAGCTGATCATGGTTTCCAACACAAGTTTATCACATATGAACTGCGTCAATAACTGTGTAACCTCGGGCTTGTTTCTTAGCATCTTTGATCATCCCTACCTGACCGGTAAAATGGCATCATGGTTAAAAATGTGGACTTCACAGCTAGGGTGCTGGGTAGGAATCTCAGTCTGTCACTTTATTTTTATTTTTATTTTTCAATTTTTTATTTAAATTCTAGTTAGTTAACATGGAGTGCAATGTTGGTTTCAGGAGTAGAATTCAGTGGTTCTTCAATTACATACAATACCTAGTGCTTATCACAACAAGTGCCCTCCTTAGTACCCACCACCCACCTAGCCCATCCCTCACCCACCTCCCTTCGTCAACCTGTTTGTTCTCTGTCTTTAAGAGTTTCTCATGGATTGTTTCCTCCCTCTCCACTAACTGCCCCCTGCTCCCCCCATATGTTCATTTTTTTTAATTTAAAAAATTTTTTTTTAATGTTTTTATTTATTTTTGAAGGAGAGAGAGACAGAGCATGAGTGGGGGAGGAACAGAAAGAGAGGGAGACACAGAATTTGAAGCAGGCTCCAGGCTCTAAGCTGTCAGCACAGAGCTTGATATGGGGCTTGAACTCATGAACTGTGAGATCATGACCTGAGCCAAAGTCGGATGCTTAACCAACTGAGCCACCCAGGCGCCCCATGTGTTTTGTTCACTGTTACTTTATAGCCATAGGACCTTGAATAAGTTGTTTAACTTCTCTGTGCCTCTGTTTCCCCCTCTGCCCAGCTTGTGGCAGAACTAGTCGATACCCAGACCCAGATTGCACTGGCCCACCTGAATTTAACTACAGGTGGGCTTCTCACACTGACGGCTTCCCATCTCTTCTCTAGAAGGCTGAGGGCTATCTCTTGGCAGCAGAAAGCCCTCTCCATTGGACAGCCAAGGTCTGATCTTGTGGGAACACATGCCCTGATATGACCTTCAAGCAATGGGAATGAGGGTCCTGGATAAATAGTACAACAGCCCCAAGAGCATCTTACCTGGTTCCTCTGAAGGTCACCAGCAGGATTGAGCCCGCTTGCCCACAATGACATATCCTTTATTGAGCAGTCTTCCTTTCATGTCTCACATTCACCATGCCCTCATTTATTTGTTCATTCATTTGTTCACCTACCTAAATCAACTCCTTGCACCCAAACCCTTCTCTCAGGGGCTGGTTTGGGGAGAACCCAAATTAAGACACACTGGTATCGACTCTAAAGCGGAAGGCACCTAGAGCAGTGCCTGGCACACGGTAAATACTTAGTACATATTAGCGATTTTTATCAGGTCTACTCTGGAGATTTGGAGAATTAAGTTAATGTATAGGACTCACTACAATGCATTCACCACTCCATCTACTAGTGCCAACCACGAGCTTGGTACCATTTACCCTCAACTCGATTGTGTTTTGTCATGACCTGGCCTCTGAACCTCTCTCTTCTTCTGACATCGTCCACCTCTCCCCTTTCTTCCCCAAACTTATCTGTGCTGTTACTCCTCTGAATTCCTGGCCCATAAAACCATCAGCTATCATAAAATGGTGGTTGTTTTAAGCCACTAACTGTTTAAGGCTTTACTGAGGCATGATTGGTATGATAACTGCACATAGTTAAAATATTTGAGATAAGGTTTGACATAGGTATACACCCAGGACAGCATTAGCACAATCGAGACACTGCCCATCTCTATCAGCCCCAAATTTCCTCATGCTCCGTTGGAAGTTTCCCTCCCGCCCCTTCTCTCCCTCCAAGGCAACCACTAAGCTGTTTTCTGTCACTAGACAGTCCTTCACATGTTCTCAAGTTTTGTATAATATTAAGAGACATAATGAGAAATGTACTCTTTTTACATCTGGTTTCTTTCCCTTAGGATAACTACTTGAGATTCATCCATGTTGTAGTTTATTGCTTTTTATTGTTGAGTGGTATTCCATTGTATGAACATATGACAGTTTATCTATCTGCCTGTTGATGAACATTTAGTTTATTGTTTTTTGAGAGACAGAGCAGAAACAGGGGTGGGGCAGAGAGAGAGGGGACACAGAATCTGAAGCAGGCTCCAGCTCTGAGCTGTCAGCACAGAGCCCGACGTGGGGCTCGAACCCACGAACCGTGAGATCATGACCTGAGCCAAAGTCGGATGCTCAACCAACTGAGCCACCCGGGCGCCCCTAGGTTGTTTCTAATTTGGGGCTATTACAAGAAAGTTGCTATGATCATTTCTATTCATGTCTTTGTGTAGATATATTTTCCCCTTTTACTTGGGTAAATACCTAGGAATAGAATGGCTGGATCGGGTGATACCGTGTGCTTAACATTTGAAAGAAACTACCAAACTGGTTTTTCTAAGTGTTTTTGAGAATTCCAGTTCCTCTACTTCCTAGTCAACATTTGGTGTTTCAGTTTTTTTCAATCTCAGCCATCTAATAGGCGAGTAGTGGAATCCCATTATTTTTTTTTTTTTAATTTAAAGTTTCTTTATTTTTTTTGAGAAAGAAGAGAGAGCACAAGCAAGGGAGGGGCAGAGAGAGAGAAAGAGAGAGAGAGAGAAAGAAACCAAGCAGGCTCTGTGCTCTGTTCAATTTCACAGCCGGTGAGGTCATGACCTGAGCCAAAATCAAGAGTCAAAATCAAGAGCTGCCTAGCCAGCTGAGCCACCCAGGTGCTCCCCATTATGGTTTTAATTTGCATTTTCCTAATTACTGATGCTGGGCATATTTCTAGGTGATCATTTACCATCCATATATTCTCTTTGGTCTGTTCAAGTACTATGTCCATTTCCAATTGATACGTTTGTTCTCCTATTATTGAGCTTTGAATATTTGTTATATATTTTACAAATTCTTTATAAGATGTGTGATTTACAAGTAATTCCTCTCAATCTGTAGCTCATATTTTCATTACATTAATGGTATCTTTCAAAGAGCAGAGGTCTTAATTTTGCTGGATTCAAATTCATTATTTTTTTTTCTTTCCTGGATTGTGCATTTGGTGTCATATCCAAGAAATTTTTTTCTAATGCAAAATCACAAAAGTTTCTCCTAAATTTATCATAGACATTTTATGTTTTTAGATTTTATATTTAAGCCTGTGAACCATTTGAGTTACTTTTTGTATAAGAAAAGAAGTATGGATAGAACTTCTTCTTCTCCTTCTCCTTCTCCTTGCCCTTGCCCTTGCCCTTCCCGTTCCTCTTCTTCTTCTTCTTCTTCGCACATGGATATCCAGTTTTACAAGAGCCATTTTTCTCCACTGAATTGTCTTTGTAACTTTGTTAAAAACCATTTGTCCATATATGTGTGAGGTATTTTCTGGTCCTTTTATTCTGTTCCAATCCTCTGTTTGATTATATTTACATCAATGCTACATTGTCCTGATTATTGAAGCTTTATAATAAGTCTTGAAATCAGATAGTGTGAGCACTCCAAATTTGTTATTCTTTTTCGAAGTTGTTTTGGCTATTCTAGGCTCTTTGTACTTCCATATGAATTGTAGGATCAGCTTGTCAATTTCTAGAAAAAAAAAGCGTGAGCTGGATTTGATTGGATTGTGTTGAATCTATTGATCAATTTGACAGCTTAACAATATTGAGATTTCTGATCTATAAATACTATATATCTCTTATTTAGATATTAACTTCTCTCAGCCACATTTTATAGGTCTGTGCACAGATCTTTCAAGTATTCAGATTTATCCTTATGTATTTAATATATTCTGAAGCTATTTTATACGTGGTAGTTATTTTTACTTTTAATTTTCAGTTGCTCATTGCTGGCTACAAACGTCAATATAATGTTGCATAGGAGGCTGAGAGCAATCTTTTGCCATTAAGATTGATGCAAATTGTAAATATTACATAGATGTCCTTTATTAGTTTGAGGAACTTCCCTTCTGTTCCTTGTTTACTGAAAGTTTTTATCAAGAGTAGATATTTGATTTTGCCAAGTGATGTTTCTGCATCTGTTGAGATAATCATATCATTTTTCTTTTTAGTTTGTTAATCTGGTGAATTGCATTGATTGTTTTCCTTTATTTTTTCAGCTTTATTGAGGCATAATTGATAAATAATTGTAATACATTTAAAGTATAAAACGTGGTGATGTACCCATTGTAAAAGGATTCCCACAACTGAGTTAATTAACATATCTATTAACTCACATACATACTTATCTTTTTTTGTGTGTGAGAACACTCGAGTTCTACTCTCTTAGTAAATTTCAATTATACAATCCGGAATTATCAGCTGTAGTCAAAACGTTTTATACGTTAGATCCTCAGACCTGTTTCATTTTGTAACCAAAAGTCTGTACACTTTCACCAACTTTTCTCTCTTTCTTCAACCCCCCAGCCTCTGGCAACCACTATTCTACTCTCTGTTTATATGAGTTTGACATTTTTTAAAAAAGATTCCATACATAAGTGAGATCATGTAGTATTTGTCTTTCACTATTTGACTTATCTCACTTAGCATAATGCCCTCCAGGTTCATCCATGCTGTTGCAAATGTCAGACTTTCCTTCTTTTTAAAGGTTGACTAATATTCCATTGTGTGTGCATCATATACATATTATACATCATATATAGGTATGTGTCTCTATCTATATCTATTATCTATCATATTTTTAAATCGATTCATCTGCTGATGGATATTTAGGCTGTTTGCATACCTTGGCTGTTGCGAATAATGTTGCTATGAACAATTTTCCTTCTGTTATTAATTTCTAGTTTCATACCATTGCAGTCAGAAAAAGATACTTGGTATGATTTCAATCTTCCTAAATTTGCCAAAGTTTGTTATTTGATCTGTTATATAAGGTATCCCATAGAATGTCCCATGTGCAATTGAGAAGAACGTGCACTCTGCTACTGTTGGATAGAATGTTCTGCATATGTCTGCTAGACCCATTTGGTCTAAAGTAGAGTATTTGTTCATATATTTATTTAGGTGCTCCAATGTTGGGTGCATATATATTTATGGCTGTTATATCCTCTTGATGAGTGAGTGACCCGTTTCTCATCACATAATGACCTTTTAAAAAATGTTCTGTTACAATTTTTGACTTAAAGTCTACTTTATCTGATATAAGTATAGCTGTGCCTGCTCTCTTTTGGTTTCCACATTCGTAGGGTATCTTTTGCCCTCTCTTTACTTGGAGCCTACGTATTGCCTTAAAACTGAAGTGGGGAGCGCCTGGGTGGCGCAGTCGGTTAAGCATCCGACTTCAGCCAGGTCACGATCTCGCGGTCCGGGAGTTCGAGCCCCGCGTCGGGCTCTGGGCTGATGGCTCAGAGCCTGGAGCCTGATTCTGTGTCTCCCTCTCTCTCTGCCCCTCCCCCGTTCATGCTCTGTCTCTCTCTGTCCCAAAAATAAATAAACGTTGAAAAAAAAAATTAAAAAAAAAAAAAACTGAAGTGGGTGTCTTGTAGGCATCATATAGTAAGGTTCTGCTTTTTAAATCCGTTCAGGAACTCTATGCCTTTTGATTAGAAAAATTTAAATTCATTTACATTTAGAGTAATTATTGATTAGGAGCGCCTAGGTGGTTCAGTCGGTAGAGCATCCAACTCTTGATCTCAAGGTTGTGAGTTCAAGTCCCACATTGGGCATGGAACCTACTTGAAAAAAAAATACACATGTTGGGGCACCTGGGTGGCTCAGTGTGTTAAATGTCCAACTTCAGCTTAGGTCATCCTCTCATGGTTCATGGGTTCAAGCCCCGTGTCGGGCTCTGCGCTGACAGCCCAGAGCCTGGATCCTGCTTTGGTTTCTGTGTCTCCGTCTCTCTCTGCCCCTCCCCTGCTCGTGCTTTGTCTCTCAAAAATAAATAGACGTTAAAAAAAATACACATGTAGAGTAATTATTGTTGGCCAAGATTTACTAATGTCATGTTATTGTTTCCTGCTGTTTCGTAGTTCCCTTGTTCCAAGGAGATAGTTTGCATTCTTTTTTTCATACCATTCTTTGAAAGTTGGTAAGTACTTTACACTTACAGTGCATCTCAAGTCAGACTAGCCAGCTATGTTTCACACAGTCGGTAGTCTCATGTGGCTGATGACTATTGTTGTACATTGCAGGTCTCTACCTCTGAGCATGTTGTCACCCCCTCTAGTAATATATGGCCCCTCTGTCTGCTGCATAAGCTTCAAGAGAGCCTCGAGAGACAGTTCAATCTTCTCTCTCATTCATTCATTAATTCACTTAATAGACAGGATCAAGAGTGCGTTCTCATCCAAGACCACCGGTTTCCAATACCCTGGCAAATTACATGAGTGTCTCTGTGTTTTATCTGGAAAACGTAGATGACAGTGACATCCACTTCAGGGAGTGAGTTATGTGAAGTACTGAGAACAGCACATGTAAATAAATGCTTAGTAAGTGCCAGCAATTGTTTTCGCGATTGTTGTGACATACAAGACTGTGTTAGACACTAAAATGATAAGGACTAATAAGACCTCTGACCCTCACTTAATAAGCTTTGATCTAGTTAAGGGAATATGATGTAGAAAAAAACACAAGGAAGTTTGCCAGTGATTTTTAGTTATTCCCTTCATCCAGCATTGTGTATGGCACACAGTGAATATTCAACATGTATTCAAGGAATTAGTGGGTCCACTAAATAAAACATTTTCGCTATGAAAAATATGATTTGTTTGTCATTTGTTCTCTTTCCTTTCTAGGAAAAATGAAAAAATCAGATATCAGAAAACATGCTTAACTTCAACTTTGTACTATTGGCTAAAACATCTCTGCCTTTCGGTTTGCACATATATGTAATATAGATCATATACTTTGCAGGGGGTTTTATAAGAGACAGTAGTGATGCCTTTACTAAAGAAAGCATATCTAGGGGCACCTGGGTGGCTCAGTCAGTTGAGTGTCCGACTTTGGCTTAGGTCATGATCTCGCAGTTTGTGAGTCTGAGCCCCACATCAGGCTCCGTGCTGACAATTCAGAGCCTGGAGCCTGCTTTGGATTCTGTGTCTCCCTCTCTCTCTCTCTCTGCCCCTCCTCTCCCTCATGTTCTGTTTCTCTCTCTCTCTCCCTCAGAAATCAATAAACATTAAAAAAAGCATATATCTAATAATTAATAGAGTTCCTACTATTCGAAGAATACATTTTTAAAAAATGAAAAAGACCATCTCTAGTTAAATATTGCCAGCCTATTTGTTCTTGGGCTAAGTAATTGTCCAATAGCTTATTTATTTCTGGTTTAAACACATTTCAATAGCAGCAGCTTGTTCCTGACAGAGAGACCTAATGGCCATGCTGTTATGTAAGTCGCTAACAGGTGATACTCAGAGGATAAATATACAGAGTGTGTGTGTGTGTGTGTGTGTGTGTGTGTGTGTGTGTTTGGACAGAGCTGATGAAGGACTAAAAGAACTGGTTTAAGCTAACTGTAGAGAAAATATTTTGTCAGTTCAGAGACACATCTGTCCGTAGCTGTTTGTAAGTAAGTCATGGCTCTGGCCTGAGGTGACACTTCTGCCTCCGTCCCCCTTCCAGAACAGCCCATGTGAATGTGAGGAGTAGGTTGGGAACAAAGATTGTTCGTAATCATGAAAATATTTCTAGAGGCCACACCTGCTGTATAGCAATGCTCTATGCTCACTAGCTTGTAGCACAGGCACGATTTCCTGGCTGTTGTCAGAGAGGACTAACATGTGGTTTTAGTAGCCTTCACCCTGGTCATTTGTCTCATGTTCCTTAGAATGAAGCGATTTAACATATGGAAACGCTTCCCCCTTTGACACTTTGTAGGGTTATTGAGTTCAGTTATCTTGAAGGCAAACAACTCCAATGATGGGGTAAAGAAGCCCCTATACTTCATTAAGTAGCTTGTGAGATACTTAATGCTTTAATGGTGTGGCTGTTTCTTCGTCATGAATACTTGCAAAATAATCCCAAATGTTTTGATTTCAGTATAGGTGATTATAGAAATACTATTTTTTTGAAGGAAGTGTTTCTGTCGTAGATAATAGATTATAATGATTAAAGAGTGGAAAGGTTGTGGGTTTTTTTCTGTGTCGCTGGTAATAATTTATTGCATTTCGGCTGACATAATCAGCTACTTAGGTTAAGTTTACATCTGCACAGTGGATTCCATTGAGTTGCAGCCAAATATTTGTAAGAAAGCTGCATGCTCTTGGGCAGCATTCCTAAGGTATGTCCACGGTGCACCACGGAAGTCTGCCAACTGACCACAAAATGAATCAAAATGTTATTGTTTCCCATGTGGGTCTTGTCAGGGCACACATGCAATTCCACTGATGTTTTTTCTTTTCATTGGAAATTGAATATGGGTGAGTAAAGTAAGCCATTGATGTCTTTTGTTTCTTTATTGTTTTGGTTCTGTTAATGTGTGTACTGATCAAACTTATCTGAGAATCGCTACTTGTGACTAGCATTTCCAAACCAAAACCCGCGGGTGTAATGCATGATGTGTTGAGCACCGTGAAGACTCCCACGTGGCTGATGCAAGTATTGAACATTGTTTAACCCTTTTCTCCCAACCTAAAGAGGAAGGAAGCAAACCCACTCTTGTTTTTTGCTCATGAAGTGTCTAATAATCTCTTAAAGAGTACCAGGGGTCTGAGGAGAACAGTTTGGGAACTGGAGGCCTAGGGGTAATGAAGAAGACACCGCCTACATCTGTGTGCAATCACAGCCAGTCACAGACCCACACACGTGGCTACATTAACTATAAGATGTGACCACCCTCTTTCACGTTGTGATTTGGCGATTTTATGTTTTATTTTTTTAAGTTGATTTATTTGTTTTGAGAGAGACAGCGTGAGGGGCGGGGGGGGTGGGGGCAGTGAAAGAGAGGAGAGAGAGAGAATCCCAAGCAGGCTCCGAACTGCCAGCACAGAGCCAGATGTGGGACTCAAACCCACAAACCTCCGAAATCATGGCCTGAACCGAAACCAAGGGTTGGAGGCTTATAAACGACTCCATGATTGAGCCATCATGATTTGGCTTTTTAAGTTGTGATTATTTTGACTTATGGTTGTCAAAGAATGTGTATTGAGACCCTAGAATCATTAATGGGGTAATAATGGCTGTAATACCATTGAATACCATAGAATAGCTGTTCATTTCCATTGCTATGTATTATTCCAAAGCATAAAATACTATAATTTATCTATCCATTCTACTATTGATGAACATTTTGGTTTTTCGACTTTTTGGAAGAAGCCCTCTTCACTGAGTGGCAGCTTGGACAAGAGTCACCAAAAAGACCCACCCAACCTGCATCCAAGTGCAATATGAGGGAGAAATAAGGCTTTGCTGTCCTACACCACTGAGACTTTGGATGCATTTGTTACTCTAGAAAAGCCTATCTTATCTTGAATAATATGAGTAGGAATGAAAAAATCCTTTCACTAAGAAAATTCAATGCCCCTGTGGCTTCACTACAAATTTTATTAAACATTCAAGGAAGTGAAACAATTGAAATTTAACATAAACAGTTTCAGAGACTAGAAGAAGGTAGTGAACTCCTGGTTTTACCAGTTGTACTAAGCAGAGTAATGGCTCCCCAAGGATGCCGATGGCCTACTCCACAGAGTCTGTGAATGGGTTACTTTACACAGCAAAAGGGACTTTGTAGATATGCTTAGGTTATGGTCCTTAAGCTGGCAGATTATTCTAGCTAATCCAGTTGGCACAATCTAATCATACGACTTTTAAAAGCAAACGATCTTTCCTGGCCACTGTCAGAGCAAGATGTGACTAGGAAGAAGGATGAGATTGATGTACAAAAGAACAGCTGTTGTTGGCTTTGAAGATGGAGGGCGAGGGTCTCTCTGCAAACTGTACAGAGGTTCTGGAAGCTGGGAACAACCCTCCATTTATAGCCAGCAAGAAAACAGGAATCTTGGTCCCATAATCTCAAGGAATTGCATTCTGCCAATGACAAGAGACTAGATTCTTCTCTACAGCCTTCAAAAAGGAACGCCACCCTGCTGACACCTTGATTTGATTTTAGCTCAGTGAGACCTGGGTCAGATTTCCAACCTCCAACACTGTAAGATAGTAAATCTGTGTTGTTTAAGCCCCTAAGTCTGTGGTAGTATGCTATGGCAGCAGTAGAAAGCTAGCACGTTGTATAGCTTTGATTCCAAAACCTGGCAAGTTTATTACAAGGAAGAAAAATCTCAGGTCAATCTCACTTATTAACATAAATGTTATTCTAAACAAAATATTGGCAAACTGAACCTAACAATACATAAGAAAGAAGATACATTATGACCAAGATATGCTTATATCTAGAATTTCAGGTTGCCTGAAAATCAGTTCATATACTCATTGAAATATTCCAGGGAGGATCGTGTGGTAGTTCAGTGAATGCAAAACAGCAGCTGAGGAATTCAACATCCATTTATAATTAATAAAGAGACACATAGGGACAGCTGGGTGGCTCAGGCAGTGAAGCGTCTGACTCTTGATATCAGCTGAGGTCATGATCTCACGACTCGTGAGACTGAGCCCCTCATCAGGCTCTGCACCGACAGGGCAGAGCCTGCTCGAGATTCTCTCTTTCCCTCTCTCTCTCTGCCCCCTCCCTGCTTGGTCTCTCTTTCTGTCTCTCTCTCTCTCCAAATAAATAAATAAGCATTCAAAAAAAGGAAAGGTGTAGAAAATGAAGACAGGGAGAAAATTTCCTAAGCTTGGCAAAAATTATGTACAAAACCATGCATCAAACATAATACTAAATTAGGTCACATTGAAGTTTCCTTTGTAATTGAGAACAAAATAAGGATTTTTTGAGATTACCACTTGTATTCAACACTGTACTAGAATCCTTAGCCAATCCCTAAACTTAAATTTTAAGTAGTAGAAGGGAAAAAATCATTTTTACTTGCAGATATATTTGCATGTGTAGAAAATCAAAAGAACACACAAACTATTAGAATTTTAAATAAAATTTAGCAAGTTCCTTATATGAAAAACGTAAAACTAAATGTATTTTCATGTACCAGGAACATACAAGTAACTAGAAACATGGTGTAAAACTTTACTGAGAGACATTAAAGACATACTATATTCATCAGTTGGAAAACCCAATTAATGATGTTAATTTTCTGGGGCGCCTGGGTGGCTCAGTCGGTTGGGCGTCTGACTTCACCTCAGGTCATGATCTCACTGTTCATGGATTCCAGCCCCGCATCGGGCTCTGAGCTAACAGCTCAGAGCCTGGAGCCTGTTTCAGATTCTGTGTCTCCCTCTCTCTCTGCCCCTCCCTCCCTTGCTCACGCTCTGTCTCTCTCTGTCTCAAAGATAAATAAACATTTAAAAAATTTTTTCAAAAAAGTTGTTAATTTTCCCTAAATTGACCTATAGGTTCAAGGCCGTCTCAGTCAAAGTCCCAATTGAAAATATTTTTGAGGAAACCTGACAAAGTGATTCTAAAATTCATACAGAAATACAAAACGCCAATAACTTCAAATATAGTCTTGCAGAAAGAGTGAGAGGACTTGCTTTACCTGAAGAAAACCCTAATACTTATTATAAAGCAGTAATAATACCAAAAAAAAGTATACTGTTCACAGAGGAATCGAGAAAAGTGGACTACTGGAACAGAATAGAGAATCCAGAAACACACATACAGACCAACTGACTTATGACAAGAGAGCATTACAGAGCCATGGAGGAGCAATGGTGTTTTCACATTGAACTTGCAATTTTATCTCTACCTCACTTCACATACGAAAAGCCATTCCAGGTGGATTGTTGACATAAAAAGTCAAAGTTTACAGCCTGTAGAAGATAATGGGGAAGAATATATTTATGCTGTCAGAACACTAAAAGGATTTTAAAGACCCAAAAGACATTTACTATCAGAGATTTGTCATTTGACAGCTTGCTTGCTCTCGGGTTCGTTTTCTATTCTTCTGCTCTTTTGTGTATGGTAGGGGGCTGACCCCTGCACACTGGTGCCCACACTCCCTCGACAGCTGGCTAGGTTGAGCCACTGGAATTCACTGGGAGGAGCTGAGTGCGAGGAAGGAAGAGAGAAATTCCCCTTCCTCTTGGGGGGGGCCCTTCTGGCAGCAACTTCATCACCTCTGTGATTCCTGCCCCCAGCAGTCCCTCCTTCCTTGGTACCAGCTCCGGCCAGACAGTCCACACTGCCTTCAGCTCCCCAGGGTGGCCAGCTCCTTAGCTCTGGCCAACCAATTCTTGCCTTTGTCCCTCCAGTCCTTGGGGTGGGGGCCACTTCCTGCTCTAGCTGATCTCCAAAAGCTTCAGCATTCTCTGCTTGGCTTTTCAGCAATCCCTTTAGTGACTAGTTCTCCATATAAAATTCTCTCTAGTGAACGAAGTGGGGTGATTCTTGTTCCCATTTTTTTTTAAACTGCCTGTTTTCCTGACTCACCTCTGACCAACACGGGAAAAGATAGATAAGTTCAAATTAACTGAAGTTAAGAGCTTCTGTCCACCCAGAAGCCCCCCAAACCGAACTGAACCACCAAAGAAAATAATCCAACAATATAAACCAGGAAAATAGGAAATACCTTTAACCAGATTACATAATGCAATTCAGAGAATAATTGTTTTAAAACTCAGATACATCAACAGAAAATGTGCAGAGTTGGCATCGGTAGTCAGTAAGTTCTTCTGTAACCTAATAAAAATGTATCCTTTCTAATAAAAAGGGAAGAAACTCCTCTTCTTTCCATTTTTTTTTCCTCGGCAACAGATATTGGCTGGCAATCAGTCAGTAGCTCAACACCCATTTTCTGCTGAATCCACAGTTTGCTTTGGCCGTGTCGCCTCTAATGCTGTTACTTGGTGAAGGTATTCCTGGGGGAATTCACTCACTACCAAGCAGATCACTACTGTTCACAGTTTTCCATGTTTTCTTTCAATCTATTTTCATCTAAGTATATATTTTTACAAATAAATATATGTATGTTTCTGTGTGTGTGTGTGTGTGTGTGTGTGTATGTATGACAGAGAGAGAGAGAGAATAAGTTATTTTAAATAACTAATAGGTTTTCTTAAATTTTTCTTTCGAAAACCTTAATTCTTAAGTGGGCTGCCCAATATCTTATTAAATGTAATCTAATCATTTTTCATTTCTTTAAAGATTTTTAACAAAGTTTATTTATTTATTTTGAGAGAGAGAAAGTGAGAGAGTGAGTGAGTGTGCCGGGGAGGGGAAGAGGAGAGAGAGAGAAGGAGAGAGAGAATCCCAAACAGGCTCCAGGCTGTCAGCACAGAGCCTGATGTGGGGCTCTGTCCTGTGAACTGTGAGATCATGACCTGAGCCCAAATCAAGAGTCAGATGCTTAATTGACTGAGCCACCCAAGTGCCCCAATTTAATCATTTTTCTACTCTTGGTAATCAAGGCTGTGTAAAACATGTGGGACACCACAATGGCTGTATTTGTGCATAAATCTTTGTCTAGCAAGTTCTTGGGCCAAGCTGGGCCAGGGACCACACTGTGAACACCCTAGGCCCATCAGGTGGAGGAGTGGGGTGTCTTTCCCCCCAGGGGCACTCTTTGGGTTTCCCATAGCCCATCTACCCCTTGTAAGTGCACCTCGGTCACCTTGTTTGCATGGGAACATGGTCCTGCCCGGCCCCTGCCTGACCCTGTGCCTTTAAGGAAGTTTAGGTACATCCACTGAGAAACTCTTTGAAGTTAAGGCCTCGTGCAAACTGCCATTTAAAAAAGAAAAAAAAAGTGAATCAAAATAAAAGCAAAAATCTGCTTTTTCTAACTCCAGTTGACCAATGTCAACAAGAAGCCCTCTGACAATAGCACCAACTGGGACCCCTGGTTAGAGCCTGTGGGAGAGACCCGGTAGGCAAACATCCTTCCTGGGCTCTGGCTCTTGATCCTTCCAAGTCCATCTTTTCTTTTCTTTTCTTTTCTTTTCTTTTCTTTTCTTTTCTTTTCTTTTCTTTTCTTTTCTCTTCTTTCTTTCTTCTTTCTTTCTTTCTTTCTTTCTTTCTTTCTTTCTTTCTTTCTTTCTTTCTTCTCTTTCTTTCTTTTTAACAAAATCAGGACACAGAGACATTTCCACACCAAACCGTCCCAGGTTTCTGCCCAGGCAGTTCTGGCGGCATGCAGACCTCGCTCACTCAGAGATTGCATTACGACCGTGGCTCTCCCAGGCTCAGCAACCACCCCACCTCCCCTGGCCACTGCCTAAACTGTCTACAAGGGAGAATCACTAAGATTTTGATTTCTGACGGATTGCAGCCCATCTCTTCCCGTGTAACCCTTAATCCAAATAATAAACTTTAGGTCCCTCCTTGAGAAAAGGTGTGCATAGAGTAAACATGGGGGTGCTGACTAAAAAGGGAAAGTTTATCAGAAGGAAAGCCTGCAGGTTCGGATTTAAGGCTTCCATTCCCTTGGCACAGATTCTCCAGCGGTGGTCCAGCTTTTAGACACTTTCCTGCCCCACCCAGCAGGTGGAAAGCTTTGGTCATCCAGTGATTGGTGGTCAGATGACACACAGCATCTCAAAAGCACGGGAATAAAAATTGCCTATTATCTCCATAGCTGTTTGGTGTTTGGTGCTTAACAGTGAAAAAAATGTCCCCATATGACGACTGAGTACAAATACTCCCAATTCATTCTGTGACTTTCATCGCTGTTTTTTGGGCACATATCTTGTTATCCTGTTTAAAAAAAGATTTTATTTAAAAACTCGTGAAACGTTCTTCTCAGAGGGCTCAGCTTTCAGACACAGAGAAAATGTTCCTGCAAAATGGATGTGCGCTGAATTTGCCCCTCAGATGTTTGATTATCTAAACATGGAAAAGCATGCACCACACGAAGGCACAGCTTCCTACCCAACGCAGACGACAAAACACGCCACAGTGCATTCCCTGCTCCAACTGGAGGCTTTCTGAGCCATATAAACACAGGCATTCCAACCAAACTCTTGCACAGGTAAACCGTAGGTGATACATATCAGCCATTCCCGCTACTCCGGAAATAGTAGTGGAATCTGGAATTCATGCATGGCTCTTCTGAATTAAGCCTTGGAGCACTACCTTTTCACATCCTGACAGATTATTCTACTGAAAAGAATTTGGGGGGAGCAGTGCCATGGGGCTGTGCTGGCCACAAGACGGACCAAAAGCACATTAAGCCTTCTCTTCTCTCGGTAGAGGGTTTTTTCACTTTTTGCCAAATTCCCCCTCTCAGAGACCCTGTTTCTCCTCTCAGAATGTGTCCTTAACAAAGGGTCTGGGACTTCTGAGGTACACACCATGTTGTCTCCTCCTAGAATGGGCCACGCTGCTGAAATAGGAGGTAGGAGAATGGGGTGATTTGGGGGGGGGTGAGGAATTCTTACTGTGGATGCCCTTGAAACCTTATACGTCAGCGACCTAGATGGCCATACAACACGACACGCTTTGAGAATCAGGATCAGTACACACATTTTCGTGCTCCATTGTTCAAATACCATTGGACACCCGGAAGGGATGACAACAACATGTTGTTGACATCTGCCGCAGTGCAGGTTCTATGCCTCTTGTGACTTTAATCCTTCCCGAAGCCACAGAATCTGCTTCCGACTCTTAGGTTTTGACTTAGTGATTCTTGAGCCAACAGTTACAATTGGGAAGAGTGTTAGAATACACTCCCCCCCCCCCCCCCCCCCCCCCCCCCCGCCACTTCTCGCTTGCATTGTTTAAAAACAAAAACAAAACCGAAAAAAAATCCCCACCTTATGTTGGGTGCAGTGCCTCTTTTTGACCTGTTTGCATGAGACATGTGGCTTCAGTCTTCCCTCTTTAACTGAGCATCACCATTTGTTTTAATGGATATGCAAGCAGTTGGCCATTGACTTCTTAATCACATGCTGTCGGGCATTAAACATCGTGGGGAGGGTGAACATGGCTGCCATGAGGCTTGCAATATATTTTTTATACTTCATTTTCAATGGAATCAAAGGTTTCCAATTGTTAATATCCCATTCTTGGTGCAGGTTTTGGAGTACAGAGTCTGCTCACGTTCAATCCCAGATCTTCAGCTTCCTACTTTTGCCGCCTTGGGCCAGCATTTCAGCTTTCTGATCCTCACGTCATCTGTCTGTCAGGGAGCAAGAAATCCTGTCCTCTCAAAAGTCCTTCTAGCTGGACTAAGAACCAAATTGACATGGGACAGATTAACAGGAGAAAATCAAATGTAATAGAGTGCGTACAGGGAATCCAAGTAGACATGGAAATTCCAAAGACAGGCAAAATAAGGCACATTTGTTATCCTGAGCTAAGGAGAAGGGGGTGGGGTCTGGGATTTCTGAGGAAAGGAATGCATTTCCCTGGGTGATAAGGAGAAGGAGCAGATGTGTGGCAATTAGATGTTTTCCCTGCCTTGTAGATGGGTCACTTAGATAAAGTTTATCTCTGCTAATAACCCTTATTCTGGGAAAGACCCCCAATTTAGATTCTTCTATGTCATTAAAGTAGGGGCAAATGTTTATACATGGCCTGAAGGGTCTTGCTTGCCTTCAGCTCAAGATAATCTTCATGTCAGAGTGGCCCTTCCTGGGGTGGCCTGCCCTCAGCCCCTACCTGTCATATGACAGCTGTGAGGAGTGTCTACGTGGTGCCCTGGGTCTAGCATCTGGCCAAATCTAGTCTCCATAAACCATCACTCTGGTCCTTTCAAGTTTCTGTCTCAGGGCAGGAAGGGAGGACACCTGAACTTAAGGGCTGGGGGACTCACCATCAGCCACGGCTTGCTCTAGCAGATCATTGTACTTCTCTGAACCTTTGTTTCTTCCTCAAGTAAATGGAAAGCAGGGCCGAGCTGTCAGGAAGGCCACTTCAGCCTTTAGGGATCTGGAACTCCAGGCCAGGCCTCATTTCCTGCCTGCCTTTTGAGTCTTGACCTGAGACCCAGCCATGCACCTCCCACCCCCACTTCCCACCCCCCAGCCTGGCCTGTCTACCTGTTAATCTCTCTGGAACTTCCCTCCTTTCCTGTCCTTCCCCCCGGCTCCCTCCATTAAGCCAGCCCCACTCCCTTGAACTCCAGTCCTGCCCCTTCAAGGGTTCCCTCTCTCCTTGATTTCTCTCTTTGCTTGAAACTTATGTGCCAGGCACAAGTGATGGGACTTGAAAATCCAGTTTTCCCACCATAAGGCATCCTGGTATCCCAGCTGCTGACACTGATAGGGAGCAGTTTTTAAGGGACTGCTGAGTGGTCTAGGCCTCAGTGCAGGAGAAGTTCCCCTCTGGTTGGGCTCACCCTTGGCTCTTTGTACCCAAATATCAGTGGCAAACTTCTAATGACTGTTTCTGATATTACAGGAATTGGCAACTAACTAAACAAACTTAAGAGCCTCTATTAAAGTTCTGGTAAAAAGTTTTTCCTTTGACTTCTCAGTCTGGATTTTAAGATAAGATCTCCAAATGCTTTTCCCAGTGTTGTGTGTTTTGGCATTTTCCCTCCTATCTCCTATCTGCTAGGCAGTTATAGTCCCTTCCTCTCTCTAAGGGGTGTGGGAAGGCCTCCTGTCTCACTGCCAATCGTTTTTTTTCTTCCGGTCTTATCTTTTTTTTTCCTTTCTTTTTCTTGCTTAGATTTGTAAGAATTCTCTTCATTTATGCATTTGATTTTTATTTTATTTTATTTTTTATTAAAAAAATTTTTTTGATGCTTATTTATTTCTTAGACACAGAGGGACAGAGCATGAGTTGGGGAGGGGCAGAGAGAGAGGGAGACACAGAATCAGAAGCAGGCTCCAGGCTCTGAGCTGTCAGCACAGAGCCTGATGCGGGACTCGAACTCACAAACTGTGAGATCGTGACCTGAGCAGAAGTCGGTCACTCAACCAACTGAGCCACCCAGGCGCCCCTTTATTTTTATTTTTTAAATTTGATGTATTTTCAGAGAGGGGGGAGGAGCAGAGAGAGAGGGGATATAGAATCCCAAACAGATTCTGCTCTGTCAGCATAGAGCTCGATGTGGGACCCCAATTCATAAACAATGAGATCGTGACCTGAGCTGAAACCAAGACTCCAACGCTTAAACATCACAACTTTTCAGCTAGGTCAAAGACAGATGGTCAGGAGTTTGTCAAGTGAACAAAAGAGGTAGCCATTTCAGGTGGAGGGATCACAGTGAGAATTTGGGAGCCATCTTTGCGACTATTTAACTGTGGTTTGATTCGACACAAGTTCCTTGACCCTTGGAGCTTCTGTATCCTCACCTGTGAAATTTTGTTCATGTCTGTCACAGGAAGGATACATGAGATAACATGAAAATTTAACTTGGTAAATTTTGGCTATGAATTTGAATGTAGACTGTTATAAATGTCACAAAGGAAATGGGAGAGAGGTTATATCTACAGCGGACTACACTCTGAGGATTTCACTTCTAAACACTGACTGAGGATTTCACTTCTAAACACTGGTGACTACAAAATTCTTGCCCAAGAGCTTTATTCTGGCCGTTGGACCACACTCAACTGGTGAGCAGAGCAAATTGGGGACAGATGAGTCATCCTGGCTCAGATCAGCAAACCTGGCCCAGATCAGCAGAACCACTGGGTTGACCCACAGATTCAGGAGCTGCATTTTTGCTCTTTGAAGGCACTAAA
Source organism: Acinonyx jubatus (assembly GCF_027475565.1). Taxonomy (NCBI): domain Eukaryota; kingdom Metazoa; phylum Chordata; class Mammalia; order Carnivora; family Felidae; genus Acinonyx; species Acinonyx jubatus. The sequence goes on from NC_069391.1 coordinate 67,159,773, forward strand.
TTTTAAACCATCAAATATCAGGCAGCAACAGATAATTAACATATCATGTCTTTAGTTTCTTGCTGCCCCAGCCATCCACCATATTAAAGGCTATGATCAAGGGCCCCCAGGTCAGGTCTGTGTATTTTCCCTTTGAAGGCCCACAAATCTCCCCAAAGCCAATCCTAATTATGTATATTAGGAAAAAAGATGATAAATCAAATATCAGTAGAAATTATTTTTCCTTTGGGAGTAAGCTCAGTCAGAAAATTATCATGTATCTGAGGGGTAAAGGATAATGGAAATATTAAAATCTACAAGACTTGCTATAAACTCTCTTTCCATCACTCCAGAATGTTTTAAGTAGGAAAATTTGGAAATTAAGTGAATTGTGGAACCAAACAATTTTAATGGATCTGATGGAAATTTAATTTTGGGTCCAACTAGAAACAGTTAATTAATAATTATATTTGAAGACCGTAGCAAAATCATAACCAGTTGCAAAATTATAACCAGAAGGGGTTTAGTGTAAATAGAACCAACCATTTTGAAGCCTCGCTCATGTGTAACTATGTTCACAACTCAGCTCCTCCCCATAAGATGGGGGTTGGGAATGGGGGTGGCAAAATTGAAATGACCTTTCAGGACATGTGCATCAGAGAAAAATGGACATAGTTACTGAAGCAAGCCTTCTTCCAGCCACAGCCATTTCATCTTCCTTACTGTGATCTCTCCACTTCAAGGCATAATCCAATCCAGAATTTGGAAGAAGAAGTTACATTTTCTAGATACAAATCTGTTATCTGGCATTCAGTTTTACTGTCGCCATGGGATGTGGAGGCTGTGCTTCTACTTGTTGCTTTCTCAAGTTATGTCACAGCCTCTAATTCTACAACAGAAAATGTTGTATCGAATAGTTTCGTCCCTGGTCATAAGTATGTCAAAAACTGTTCATAGGTGTGTCAAAACTAGCTCAAAGAGATGGAGATATCTTGCTCTACTGGACCTAATCAAATATGTGTTTCAGTTAGAGGTTAATCCTTTCATAAACCTTATGGTACTTTTTATTAGTATGATCTAATCCAGAGGTATTCCAATTATTTTAATTTCTGAACAAGCAAGTACCTTCAGTCATTCCAATATGGTTTTCTTAAAGCTGTAGGGAAAAATCAGGTTGGACAAAACATTAAAAAAATTTTCCAGACGAAAGCTGGAATAGCTTTTGACAGATGAGCAACAAACAACTTCTGTTTCTCAGATTTCCCAATTATCTGTTGCTAATCCTTTGTAGTTGTTCCAAAATATTTAAGAAAGAAAGGATAATGGTAAAAACATTGTCTTATTTTTAAATAATTATCTACATTGGTTTTTGGTTTTTGTTTGCAAATAAATGCTTACCTTAATCATAGAATCACTGATGCTGAGCATTGGAGAAGAGATCAAAAGATCCTGTAAATCAAGATTAACCACCTAATGTTTAAATCCCTTTTGCAGTGTCCAACTAAATGGTCATTCCAGTTTCTGCCTGCATACCAGCAAAGACAGGAACACACTGCCTTGTGTGAATCCCGTTGCCTCTATTGACATCCCTGATCATTTGGAAGTCTTCTATATGTAGAGCTGAAATAAGTTTCCTAGAAATTTCCAGAAACCAGTTATTGTTCGCAGAATTGCTAAACATAGGAATTGTGAAGGACTTTCTAGATGTCATATTATGATATTTTCCAAACTGCAGATGCCACTAATGGGTTATAAAAACCAATTTAGGAGGGTACAACCAGCATTTTATAAAAACAAATAGAATAGGATATCGGAATACAACACTTGGAGTAAGGGTACATTTTATTTTGTAAAATTTTGTCTTACCTAGAAATAAATGCACGTCTGTTGGATTACAGTGGAAAACTTGTTTACCATTGGTAATTTTAAAGACTTTACCCTCATTTTGCAGATGCAATAAATTACACCCAGAAGAATAAAAATGACCTGTCAAAGATCCCACAACTGACTGGGGGAAGAGTCTGGAATTCTTTTGACCTATATACACTGCTGTTCCTGCTACAACACCAAAAGCCTGCCTTGCTGAACAAATCTGACCATTTTTCCAGGTATTGGTACTTCAAATATTAGATAGCCTTCTTGCCTCTCCACTGAGTTTTTTCTTTCCATGAGAAACATACTTACTTTTTAAAAAGTAATGCCTCCAGGGGTGCCTGGGTGGCTCAGTCGGTTAAGCATCTGACTCTTGATTTTGGCTTAGGTCATGATCTCACAGTTCATGAGTTTGAGCCCCACATCGGGTTCTGCACTGGCAGTGTGGAGCCTGCTTGGGATTATCTTTCTCTTCCTCTCCCCCACTCTCTCTCTCAAAATAAATAAACTTAAAAAAAAATGCCTCCAATGAAATCATTTTGAAGCCCTTCACCATCCCCATTTGCCCTCTTATATCTATACTTTAAATTGACCCCTCCCCGCCCCCTCCCCCCCCCCCCGATTTTAAGTGTTGTGCTCAGAACTAAAAACAATATATGAAATTAGATGTATGTGTTTGGTCATCATCTCCATTATTCCAGACACCCTGCTTCTGTAGGGCAATCTAAGTTTGCATTACCTTTTGGGAAGCCACATTGTATTATTGAGTCTTACTGAGTTTATTTATTTGTTTGTTTGTTTATTTATTTATTTATTTAATCTGTGTTTATTTTTGAGAGAGAGACAGAGTGTGAGCAGGGGAGGAGCAAGGAGAGAGGGAGACACAGAATCTGAAACAGGCTCTAGGCACTGAGCTGTCAGCACAGAGCCCAGCGTAGGGCTCGAATTCATGAACAGTGAGATCATGACCTGAGTCAAAGTTGGACGCCCAACAGACTGAACCACTTAGATGCCCCCGGAGCTTATTTTCAGTTCAACTGTTTAATTCCTCTTACACGTGACAGGAAGAAAGGAAGGGAGTCAGGACATCAGGAAGGAAGAAAAGAAACTAGCATTTATTGAATAAATGCCTACATCCTGCAGGTACTTTCACAAGTATAGATTCCCTTCTGAAGATAATTTTGTAAGACATGTGTTAGCATCAGTGTATAGATGAATAAACTGAACTTAAGAATGGGACATCAAGAGACTTGCCGAGATCACTCAAAATGGCAGAACCAGGGACTGAGAGGGGATTTGAATGTCTGTCAATTGTATTATGGGATCTTAATCCTCTCCACTGTGAACTTAGAAAGTTGGTTGACAGGAATAAACATAGTATCTTATTTTTGTCACTATATGAAGGTGAGTGGGCTGTGGATGCCCCATCACTTGGCCTTCTGGTTGACATTGGGTAGAGCCTCCATTCCACGGCCTGGCACTGCCCCAGCGACTCCTTAGGAGTTCTTCGCTTTCCTGGACTTGGCCCTGCTTATGCTTTTTCCCATTACTGTATTCTTAAACTATGTGAACTCTCACACTCTACCTGGGCCTTCCACAACCCATAAATCAAACTGTTCGTTGCTTTCAACAAGAAATCCATGCACATAGGGCATTTTACCGCCATGAGGATTTTAATGCTTTAATGCATATTAAAATCCCCCTATATAATGAGAACGGGGACGGTTTATATAGTCTGTCCCATTTCTCTGGCCTTATTTCAGCTTCTCCCCTCCCTAGCACAATTTTTAAAAACCACCTCCTTTGCCATGTAAGGAGGCTCTACCCACAGTCAGGTCCCTTGGGAGATCTCCGCTTCTCTCTTATAGAATTTATTCCAAACAAATACAGCATTCTCCTTTCAAGAATTTCTAGTGAATATAATTTTCTCCCTCTCATTATGCTATTATTAAATTTCATATTCTTGTGCAGTATTTAAAAGGAGATCTATTCTCTCTCAGTTTTGGCTGAGTCTACAAAAGCTGTGAATAATAAAGTAGGCACCAAATACCCAAAAGGCCTAGAGAGAGGGATTGGAGTACATATGCGGAATGTAGACTACTTTAGGAGATTATGAAGTCTGGCCAGTGCCAGCCTATCACCTGTCATGAGGGTAGAAAAGAGGCAAGGTGGAGGAGGGTTGATGCAGTTCTTGGGCATTGGTTTCCTGCCCCATGGGGAACGGAGTGGATTTTTCTCTCTCAGTTCAAACTGCGTAAGGCATCCCCATGGAATTTGGGAACCTAGAGTGTTAGATGTTGCCAGGAAAAGCCTAAGAGGAGGATGGCATGTGCAGATGAATGGGAGAAAACACAACTGTATATAGAAAGGGCTGCTCATCTACTGAACAAAGCCAAAGGTCCACGCTTCCCATGGCTCCCGTTGCCCCCATGCTTCCCATGGCCCCCCCTGCAGAAGGAACTTGATCTGGTTGTTTTCATCTTTTATTATTTTTTAAGTTTCTTTATTTATTTTGAGAGAAAGAGAGAGAGCACACGAGGAGGGGAGGGACAGAAAAAGAGAGAGAGAATCCCAGCAGACTCCACACTCACAGTGTCCAACTGTAGGCAGACGTGCCCAGCAGAGCACGTCTGAGGAACCCACAAAAGTAGTCCACAAAGAAGAATTAGCCTTGGACTTCCACTGTGCTCAGAGAGCACCGATAACGACAACCGCCAAGCAACAGTCAAGATGAAACTCTTCAGGCTCCATTCCTTTCGTCATTCCACCTCTTCCATCCCCAGAGGGGGCAGAGCCAGGAGAACCATAGCTGGTGAGTGAGAAAGGATCTGGGAGATAGTGAAGAAGCTGACCCACTCCAGCCCCTCATACCAGGCTGTTAATCCTGGATCGGACATGAGCTGGGTAGGGAGAAGCTCTCACAGGATAAGAATTCAAAGTTATGATAATCTCTCCCGGATTGGACTGAGCGTTGTGTGATTATGAAGATGGCCTGGACATTTTCATGCCCTAGTAAAGGAACTCTCTGATTACTTTCTGAGATTGACCTCAAATGCTGTAGGACAGGTGCAAGATTTCCTCCAAATACAGTAAAGAATGGGTCAATGGAGCAAGTTTAGAAAGAAATTCAAATTCAAATTAAGTTTGCTTTTGTTATGCATATCAATGCCATTAATGAACAAAATCGGAATCTGATGATAGCCAAGAAAGAGCTTTTGGGGTTTGGATTTTCTCTTCCCTTGTATCTGCTCTCCCATCAAGTTTCTTATCTCTCAGATTTGATAAGCCGTTTTCACTTGCGTTGCAAGAAGTTATTTCATGAAGCTGACCACTGGTGTTGCCTTGGCAAGGTATTTTAGTTGAGTCCTAGGGTCAAGTGGCAATGAACAAATGCCACTGGAGAGATCCTATGTTTGTATAACATACTGCTCACATACAGAGGTCTTTATCAAAAATGAAATGCTGTAACAAATGCTAGTACCAATGTGATTTCTTGTCATTGCTGTCACCATTTGGATATAATTTCGAAATATATAAACCAGGTGTCTTAGTCCTTGTAGGCTGTTATAACAAAATACCTAAGACTAGATGGCTTATAAACGACAGAAATATGTATCTCACAGTTCTGGAGGCTAGAAGTCTGAGATCAGGGAACCAGCATGATTGGGTGAGGGATTTCTTCCAGGTCCCCAGACTTCTCATTGTATTCTCACTTGGAGGAAGGGTCTGGGGAGCTCTGGGGTGTCTCTTTTCTAAGGGCACAAATCCCGTTCATGACAGCTCCACTCTTATGACCGAAGCACTTCCCAAAGGCCCCACTTCCTTGTACCTTTACATTGGGCATTAGGATTTCAACATATGGATTTTGGGGAGACACAGATGATAACACAAGGATGTATTTTAACAAAGTCCCCATTCCTTTTTGGGAAGCAGTGGTAGTAAAGTGGCTACAATATACAATATTGACTATTATTTTAACTGAAAGTGGCATTACTTTGGGAGAAGTAACTGGTTATTTTAAATCTATTTTAGGTGGCACCTGGGTGGCCAAGTCAGTTGAGTGTCTGACTCTTGATTTCACCTCACAACATGATCTCAGGGTCATGGGATTGAGCCCTGCATCCAACTCCATGCTGAGTGTAGAGCCTACTTAAGATCCTCTTTCTCTCTCTCTCTCTCTCTCTCTCTCTCTCCCACTCCCCTGCTCACACCCTCTCTCTTTCTCTCTCTAAAAAATAGATAAATGTATTTTAGTATTGTATGTTTAGTTCATGGACTATAAAATCTATTATGGGCAAGGATCACAACTTTTATTCAACTACATTCAATACATGGCAGAGTGTTCCGGAGATGCCCTGAACATGTTAACAGGAATTCTGCATTTAAATCAAACCCTTAGGTCCCAGCCCTATTGTGCTTTACCCAAAATCACTCAAGCTGGGGTGCCTGTTTTCTTTAAGACATGTCAATATCCCATTCCGAACAAATTACAACGTTTATACTATTGGAAGTCCCATGATGAAGGAGTCAAAGTTCTTCTTTAAGAGAAGTTATCATGGAACTTCTTGCTGGGGCTGCTGCGGGGGACTAAGTCCCTGGCACTCCAGGCCTGGGTCAGCTGAGGGGACTCCCATAGCCAGAATAAGAGAGCCCTCAGTCAGTCACAGGTCTTTGCATTCAGCAAACTTCAGAACTTTCACGTCATGGAGGGAAATGGCCAGGGGACAGGGGACAAGCACTGAGGGCTAATATGGGCTACACTTGGGCTAATATGCAACTAGAAGTCACTGCTGACATGGGAGGGGTGCCTGGGGGGAATCATAAAACCGTGTTCGTTTCAGCTCCATATCGTATTTCCTGAGGTGAACAGAATGGGCAAAGGTTATGTTTAGAAACCAATATGTTTGGCAGAATGGGAGTCATTGAGATCAGATGACTCTTTGTGAAGGGCAATCAGTCCACGTGGTGAGATGTCACAAGACCCCAGATAAGGGTGCTAAGCCAGAACTAGGCTTCAGCAGGAGCTATAGGCAAGGGATGCGAGTGGTTGTGCATGAGTGTGCAGGGTGTGTATGAAGGTATCGTATAAGTACCGAGGAGGGGATCAGTCCTTAATTAACCCCGCACTCCAAAGAATTTGAAAATTCAGAAAGAGTTTATTTCCCATTATGAAGAATTCGGTGAGAATGGTTTTTATTTTAAATATCTATTTAAGAGTAGGACAAATTATAAACACATGGGAAGTTTTTCTCTTTTATTATGACCCGTGAATTTGAATCTTGGCTACCTTTACAAACTAACAAACGCCCACAAGCAATTGCTCTATTCATCGCCAGATAACATCTAGAAATCTTTGTTCTGTCCTCTGAATAATTGCAGCAACCCAAGAATCTAATTTGGTGCCTCATAAATGATTATGTTCCATCTCTTGACATTTATTTTTAAATTCTACGAAAACACCAGCTCACAGGATGTTGTGTCTTTTTTTTTCTACAATATTTCTGTTGTTCCCCAGCTGTTTGAAACATGTTGTGGCTTTGAGTTCTTCAAACTACCTCCTGTGATGAAGATTACCTTAATTGCTTGTTTGTGGAACATTCAGTCAGAGACAGAATATGCTGGAACAATTACCAATAGGTGAAGGCTGACATTTTACATTCTTTGTTATGTCATTAGCAGTTTCTTGTGACTTCTTGTTTGGCTTTTTTTTTTTTTTTTTTGCCAGACTATCCTTTGAAGTTTTGGGCTCACACTTCCATTGTTTCCCTAAAGGGCCACATCATGGTCAGAGAAAAGGCTTGTTTCCTTTCAAACAACATTCAACAACCATTTACTGAGCACCTCTTAACGTGCCAAACACTAGTCTAGATGTAGGGGATACAGATGTGAACTTACCACACATCTAGGTGCACGTTACATTTTGGAGACACTTTTCACAAAGCTGCCACGGTACAGCTATGAATCCCACTATTAAAAAAAAAAAACAACCTACAGTATATGAAGCATCCAGACTCATTCCAATAGATGCCTATACAAGAGGATTATTCACTTCACTGAATCGTTCATGTTATCATTGAAAATGATGTCCTTAGGACGTTTGGAAATATAATTTAACTTTACAAGACATGTATGACTTCCATGCAAGGCCACCCAGCTCATGCTTCCCAGGAACCATCCAGTTCATTTGGAATATGGTACACCTGGGAGCTGTTCTTCCAGAGGCTTCCTGTTTGTGTGGCTTTTCTTCCAAGCACACCTCATATTGGCAGGTAACACTACAGGATATACCTCTTGTGAGTCAACATGGGCAGGAACAGTGAGAATTTCTGGCCACCTCACGCTGGGGACACCCATTTACCTTCTCTGGGTCTTTGGGCTCTGGATCCCTCCTCTGGACTGTCCCTGGAAGCCTTCTGGTATATGTTACTCTCCAGAACATCACAGAATGTGCTCACTTCTGTTCTCTTCAAGAGTCACCCAGGACATGCTCTCTTAGCATTCGTACCTGCTCACTCCTTTTGGCTTATTCCACAGAGAGCAAGCCCTTAGCTTTGGAGAGAAATAAGAAGAATCTAAGAACCATCTCCCTTCTTCTCTCCGTTTGTTGACACTTTCATCCTGGGAAAGGCCGAAGAAGTAAAAGGAATTTCCAAATTCCAGTGGGTCAATGAACCTTCCAACTTTCCCGAACCTAACCTTACCACCGGAGCAAGGCATTTGCGGGTTATGTTTGAGTTTCACGGTATTTCCAGAAATCCACCTGTTGTAAAATATGTGAAACTGTTAACAGTGACAGCTAAGAAGTCTTGATCACTTACAATGTGCTAAGAACTGTTCCAGTGATTGGCAAGTATTGACTCATTTGATCTTCAAGATTAGTCTCTATGTGTTTAAAGAGCAATGGTTAAGCGACCAATAAATGTTGATGGTTTTCATCCAGTCTACTTATCCAGATGGTCTCTTTCTATCACTGTGATTCTTCTGTCCTGGGGAATCCATCCCATTTCTGGGTTTCTGGCTCACAGGGTTTGCTCCTCCGGCCTCTGACTAAACCAGGTTGTGACAATTAATTATGGTTGTTTTGATTCTCTGTCTTCAGAGCTGCCACATTCCCCCACCCCCCTTCCTCCTACATATCTCTCCCCTCAGGTATAATAAAAGCATATACCACATACATGATTTGGCACTTGCAGAGTAATTTTTAATATCATAGAATCATAAGCTTTGGGGAGAAGAAAGAACCTCACAAAGCGTTTTGCTTTCTGTGCATATGGAAACCAGGTCCAGAGAGAGAAAGTTACTGCTCAAGATTATATATTTGGTTTAGTTGTTCAGCTGGTTTTATTCTTCAGAAAGGCTGATCTCCTGTCCCTTCTCATCACTCTATGCTCAGTAAAGAGAAAAAGGATTTTATCCTAAAGCTCATTTCAAATCATAAAGTGGATAGAAGGAAAGTCAGTCTCTCTCTCTCTCTCCGTCTCATTTTTCCCTATCTCTCTCCTCTCTCTTTCTCTTTCCATCTATTTGTTCTTCCATCATCTAAATTGCTTAGGTAAGTTTCTTCAAAGTGCAGCTGTGTATAACTTTCACAGGATCATACCTGTCAAATTGCCAATTAACATGGAGGTCTCCATTGATCATGTGATACCCTGTCTGTTTATTGATAGATGTTATACATGATGAAAGATGCAGTTAACTGTTTGCAAGAATTGCATGCATTTCTGTGTGTTTTGCTACTAAATAACAGAATTTTGTGTGGGGTTTTTTTTGACATTCATGTACCGTTTTGAAGGGGTAGAAATTTGAAGATGTGTGCAAATGGTTAAGTGATGTACAAGAACTCTGAGAAGCCAAAGAAGAAATGCTAATGAGGAAAGATGAAATGGACTATCAAACTGAACTACGACTCAGTGTTGATGATGATGGAGAAGGATAGGAAACTTGAAAAACAAGAAAAATAATTGGAAGTATTAAAAATCAGTGGGTGATCAAGAAATATATAAGTTTTAGAACATTAAGTAGAAAATTTGTTATAGCTGAGAACTTGAAAATAAAAGATTTGGGGAGCAATCTTTAAATATATTGAATGAAATCCCTCAATCAAAAGGTCTCTCTGGACCCGCTGTCTGAATCAGTGACTCAGTAATACAATCATTGTGTATATACATGAAGAAAATAACCCACAAAGTATATACTAAACAGCACAACTCCACAATGAGTTTCCTATTGCAGGATGCCAAGATGAAGTCACCACCTGGAAATGGTCCCGGTTACTTTCAAATATTTGGCCAGAAAAACAAATGCATCAATATTTTATTAATAGCTATTAAGTTCTGCTTAATGCATATGTTATACAGTATATGGCTAAGTTATTGTTAATTCCCATAAGAGAAATAAAAACTCCAGTGGGTGTTTGGCAGAGTCACTAATCTATTAGGATTCCACATGTTGGGATTCTGACCAAGTCCGGAGTGACCTCAGAGTGAGAAGAATTGAAGGAGGGATAGTCAGAGAGTTAGATTTCTTTCCTTAGGCTTTCCCCTCCTTCTGTTGACTTTGGGATCCAGGTTGAGTTCACAAGTCAGACTGTAGGTGGAACACTGATAAAGTTGAGGGTAGAGGGCGTAGGGGTGGGAGCAACCAGAATCATGGATTTAGTGATCACATCATAGGAGGAAAGATTGAAGAAGCTAGATTCGTCATTAAACCGAAAATAATGGTGCTCCTGCATTGTACCAACTACTGAATTGCCCTCTCGGGATACAGCAGTGAGCAAGGCAGTAGAATGCCCTTCTTCATGGAGCTTCATTTTAGCGGTAGAGACAGAGTGAATAGATGATTTTAATGTACTGCATTAATATTTATAGTATGAATTAAGAGCAGAGTGCCATGGGAGAAGTGCCTGATTTAGCTTTGTGAGAGGGATGGTGGGGAATGAGTCTGAAAAGATGAGCAGGAATTATCCAGTTGATGGGGAATGAGGGCATGGTGGGATTGAAGTCCGTGTGGTAGAGCAAGATGGGTCTGGGGAACTCCAAGTGAATCAGGGTTTGATAGGTCCTGTGCAAAAGGGAAGGAGTGATGAGTACTTAGCGTGGAGAAAAACAGAAAATAAAGTGCTAACGGGGTTGAAACATTGAGCTTTCTCTTGAAGGCGGTAAGAAGCTATCTGAGAGGTTTTTTTTTCTTAAAGGATGTTTATTCTGGAAGTATTATTCAAGCTAATGTATTAAAAATGGATTGGAGGAGACAAGACTGGAGGCAGGGATGTCTCCTAGGACACCAGGAATAATTCAAGGGAGAGGATGTAACAGAAGCGAGAATGGAAAGGAATGGATAGGTACTAGATATACTGAGAAAGTGGACCGGATACAATTTGATGTTTGAAAAAAATTACAGGCAGATGTCTTCAAATATTTGAAAGACTGTCATCTGAAGGTTCTTGTGGCCCCATGGCAGAAGTGGGACCTTTGGGTGGAACGGAGTTTTATAAGCAGACAGAACTTCCAAACAATGAGCATGGTTCAACAGTGGGATGGGCTGACTCAGGAGGCCATGACGTCCTCACTGAACCCCCGTGGAGGTTTCAAGCAGAAGTCTGGGCAAATGTCTTTTGGGGATGCTGACCAGGACAGTCCTATGTGGCACTTGATGTAGGTGATTTTGAATGTCTACTCAAATTCCGAGATTCTCTTGCGGTGGACGTGACTCCATGTGGCATCTTGCAAGACTGTCTCCAGGCAAGTAATAATGTCCTGATATTTGCCTAGCACTCTCATTAGATCTGCACTTCTTATTCTGAAATGGAGGTATTTAAGGAAGCACAGAGAGGAACAGAGAGGGAATTCGGGTAGGAAAACTCGCTTCTCTCTACCAAAGCCATTTCAAACTTATTTTCCGTGTCTGTCCACCACAGTGACTCTAGGATGCAGCAAGGAGGTCAGGAATAAACCCAAACCGCTTAGCATCTAATTCGCTGTGCTCTGCCCACCGGATTTATTGATTCCAAAATGTTAAGATCTGGTTGAGGCAGACTTTGACAGCATATAATCCGGGAAGTGTCTTGACTCTGGTATCGTCACACATTGCCGAAATAACATGACACAAACCAGATAACACACTGAGGGAAACTCTACCACAATCAAACCACAGTGTGGACACATCAGATTAGGCCATGAATTCTGACCTGAAGAAAAACAAGTGCATTCATCCCTGGATTTAACTTGCAGGCTCTTTCCCTAAAGATCTTCAAGTCTCTTACATGTCAACTCGTGTTGAGGTTTCTTCAGTATGAGAAGAATTGGGTCATACTCCTTCCCTTCCCTGTGTCCTAATTCATAACAATTGCCTTGCCCAGTGCAAGCTATCTGAAGGTACAAACTTCTAGGATATTTAAACTTAGGTATAAGTACACACATATTTTTTAATGGGTCAATACCTTCACGAAAAGAGGCATATTTCATGGCAGGTATGCAAACTTTGGAGACTAAAATCTTTAACAATTTCTAGGAAATTGTCAGTATCTTCACTTTGTGAGTCTTCATTAGAAGCAGAATTGGCCTTTTATATCAGACACCAAAATTCCCCTCTCAGCCTCCTTGGCTGCTATTTTGTAGGCAACAGGATCAATTCCACCAGCAGAAGGTGCCCCCAACTTTGAAATCGGAACCAGTGAAGGCCAAGAAACACCGATTTGGAGGGGGGCAGGGGCAGAGCAGTGGGACTGAATTTCCAGGGGAAGGGATGGCGGTGAGGGTCATGTTGGTCTCCAGTCCCTCTTACCAGCACGCTGGTGGCACAAGCCGTGGCATCTTGAGCTTGAAGCCATTGGCCATAGAGATCTCACCAGTTCCTTGACCTGATTTGGGGTGTTGCTCCTGCCTGCATTGTTTGTGTGTCCAGTTGTCATCCTTTTTGGTGATTATGCAAACTACCCAACATTCTTACAATAAACACAATTTCTGCATCAGCTCAGCCAGAATTGATTTCTGTGGCTACAACTAATAAATGTAATCAAAAGAGAACAATGCAAAGGAATTGTGTGCTTTTTTTTTTTTTTTTTTTTTTGAGCGAGAGAAAGAGTGCTCAAGATTTGGGGAGGGGCAGGGAGAGAGAGAGAGAATCTTAAGCGTGCTGCATGCCCACCGTGCAGCCTGACTTGGGGCTCCATCTCACAACTGTGAGATCATGACCTGAACCCAAATGGAGAATTAGATGCTTGACCAACTGAGCCACCCCAGCACCCCGAGTGCTTTAATGATCTAACTCTAGAACAGTAAACATGAAAAAGGTGACATTGACAAGTGTTCTCTCTGTTCACTGTTAAACTCTCTCTAATATCATAATTGTCCACATGATGTATAGGAAACACGATAAGCAGAGTTGAGGAGAACTGAGCTGCTCACTATTCTATTATTCTAAGTGGACAAAAGATTCAGGAAAAAAACCCACATGGCATGGAAACTAATTCACACTACAGTGTAAATGATTCTACTCTATGACTAATTTACGTTTGAAAATAGAATTTTAGGTTTCAAGCAAATCTTTAATTAAGGCACAGTGAAAAGATTTTCGCAAGTTAATTGGGCAAATTGTCTCATTCCACTTCAAATTATCCTAGCTATCCAGAAAAGAATTGTGGATAGGAACAGATACGATGAAAGAAATGGTGCCGTAGGGAGGTGCCTCTCACATTACCTAGGTGCACTTCCTGTGCCAGAGCTTCCTCCAGAGAATGGAGTCCTTGGGTCTACTTTGGACCATGGGATCAGAGAATCAGGCTTAGAGTGAATTGCGGAGTTAAGGAACCAGTGTGATCGCCATTCCTTTCCTGAGGAAGAACCAATTTGTTCTCATTGGTTTTATTTGTTTAATTAGTATTGTCAGCGTTTACTGAAAAATAATGCGAGAATAATTCTCATCTGTTCAAATAGGGGGTTTTGCCTTTATGGGACCTGTTAATATGTGAAAAAGTACTGGCAGGTAGGGGTTCCTGGGATGAGACGAACGTATTTTCAGGAATTAATGGTTCTAGTCAAGGCAGAAGCCCTTAGACAAAGAGTTCATTTGCACTGAGCAAGGCACACCTGTGGTAATTATGTTTCTCTCATAGAGGTATTAAGATCTGGTTTTTAGTTTCTTCTAGTAAAATGACTAAAAGGAAAACGTTGATTGCATTGATTGATTGATTCATTCATTCATTCCTTCAGTCACTCACTCACTCAACAAAAAACATGTACTGAGACCTTGTAATGTGCCAGATTCTATGCTAGGTCTTAAGGACTCAAAGATAGGAGGAGATACAGTCCTGTATCTCCAGGAGCCCAAGGCCCAATTCTAGAAAGAGGTTTAGCCTCACATGTGTGATGTGGTAGTTGCTATTTTTTTGTTACATGCACTAGAATAGCTGTAAATTCCCTGGAAGGACTTCAGGGGTTGTGTTCGCTGCGAGGGAATTACTCATGTAATTCTCATTAGTGCAAATGGGAAAGAGGTGTAAATCCACAGTGATCTAGCCGAGAAAACAAACACTCCTTCTTTGACTTCTGTTGTTTGTTTCTCTTTGTTCCGGGTTGAGTCAGGGAAATAATCAGGAAAATTATACGTGTTCAATTGCCCGGTTGCTCCAGAACGCTTGGAGTATCTAATCACAGTTAATAATTAAAACAAAGCAAGGAGACTCAAATGCTGAATGTAAGTACTATCAGGAGGGAATGAAACCATTTGAAGGGGAAAATATGAACAGTGCTTTGTGGTAGATTTTTACAGATAGAAGCAGGGGCTATAAAGGGAGGACATCCTTTTAAAATGGATGTGGATTATGACAGATCAACCAATAAATGCATATTAAACTCCTACGGTGTCCCCAGCTCTGTGTTAGACCACAGAACCAAGTTTCACAGTCCATCAGGGGAGAAAGAACCAACAAATTATATGTGATTGGGACAGGAACGGGGACTGGTGCTTTAAAGAGGGGCCAGGATATTTGAAATCAGAACATTGACAGAAATGATAGAACCGGAGGTCAGAGTTTCAGGTGCTATCAGTTAACCTGATAGCAGTTATTCGGGTAATATAAGCTCTGCTCTGTAGCCGCAATTAACCAGTCAATCTTAGTGGCTTATAGCAACAAAAGTTGTTTTGTTCTGTTTCCTGTCTCCTTGCTCTGGGATCCAGACTGATGGAGCAGCCACTATCTTGAATGTTACTATAGAGGGGAAGAGGAAGGTCTGCCGGGTCGGTCACTGACAGTCAAATGCTCCCTTTTACAAGTCATTGGTGTGAGACGTCCCACTGACCCAATCCAAGGAGGGACGCAGAGACACGGAGCACAGTGAAGCGAGGCTTTACACGACATTCTTGCAAGAGTGGGTGTCTGATGGACAGGCACACTCGGGGCAGTCACAGCAGACAATTTATCTCCTGGCGTGCAAATTCCTCCCCTGGTTCCTCATTGGCTGAATCCTACAGAGGTTACAGCCTTACCCAGATGTCACCTATGCCCATGTAAGGGAAAAAGTAGTCTGATTAGAACAAACGGACATTCCCCACAAAACAGAGAGGGGAAGAAGAACCAGGAAGTGAAGGGTCTAAGGGCTTGGGATTCCATTGTGTGTGGGGGAGGGGTTTGTACGTATTTCCAGTAGGTTGTAAACCTATTGTTAACTAGACAGCACAGCTTTTACTTGATATTTCTTTAATTTTTTTTAATGTTTTATTTATTTTCGAGAGAGAGAGAGGCAGAGCATGAGCAGGGGAGAGGCAGAGAGAGAGGGAGACACAGAATCCGAAGCAGGGTCCAAGCTCTGAGCTGTCAGCACGGAGCCTGACGCAGGGCTCGAACTCGCGAACCGCGAGATCGTGACCTGAGCCAAAGTCGGACGCTTAACCGAATGAGCCACCCCGGCGCCCCTTTATTTGATATTTCTAAGAATGGATCCTCTCACTTCTCGCAGTTGGCAAGTTCTAGTATTAGGGTCCCATTCAACCACAAGGGGGCCAGGAAATATAATACTGCTATATGCCCAGAAAGCAGATAGCTAGCAACAGGACGTGAACAGCACTAATGATTGTGACTCTGACCTTTCCAGGCAGAGGGTTCAAATGTGGTCACATTCAAAGTTGAATTCAATGTGCTGCTCTTCACCTGTGTGAGATTTTCCTGAAGGCCTAGTGTTCCTTCATACTTGGGTATGCATTGGAATCACGTAGAGTACTTGTTAAATAAACCGTAGCTCCCTGAGCCCTACCTTCAGAGCTCTGGGTTTGGTAAGTGTGGGATGAGAGCCCAAAATGTGCATCCCCCACAAGTGCCTGGGGATGCTGATGCTTCTCATCTGGGAACTGCACTTTGAGAACCACAAGTCAAGGCAAATCCAACGGAAGCTTCCTCCCTCTTGTCTATTCAAGCCTTTGGCGAAATCATACTCTACGTTTGAGCCTGACTTGCTTTCCAGGAAATGGTGGGAAGGTCTATATTCTCTAGCCAGAGGGATGGCTGATTTCAGAACCCACAGGACTTGTCTGACCCAGCTTCATCAGATGACTTCAGGGTCTGCCTCTCTCCTTTTTCCCTTGGGTGTCTCCTTAGGGCAGAGGCTGTATTTTTCTCACTGGTTGGTAGATTTCAGAAACATGTCGTCAAATTCCATGACCAAGAAAATAAGACCCAGAAAGCAGAATTTGTTCCTCTTCTTCCTTCTAAGGTCAGATCTCTAAGCCTTCATTTCCTCCCTGGGGACCCTCCTTTTCCCAGGATCGTTGACAGTTGAAAAATAGCCACTTCCTTGCTGGGACACCCTGACCCAAACTCAAAAATGTGTGACCTCCACAGCACACTCACATCAAAAAACAATAATACCACACACTTAAAAAAGATTAAAAGTAAGGAGGGAAGGGGTGGGAGGCTATTCCCACTACATCTCTCCTATGTATTGCAGAGAAAGCATGGCTCTTCTAATTTTCAATATTTTCTTGAATCTGGGTTGCTCAGACTCAAGTAAAACCATATGTGGGTCATTAGCCCTTCAGTCCAGGTTAAACTCTACCAAGCCCACCCAAGTTTCTTTTCGTCGTCCTCCCTCCCGTCCATCCCGCCTGTCCTTCCTGCACTCTTCCGATTCCCCAAATTTCTGCTTTCCTGGGAGCATCAGCTTGAATGAGAGCATGTCTAACTGCTGGGGAACAAGCAAGGGTGAGGCATGGAGCCATCAAGCAGAGACATCGGAGAGCCTGTAGAGATGTAATCCTGCCTACAGCATCTGCCGTCTGCATAGTCACACAGAGCGCCTGGCTCTGCAGAGTCACTATTTGATTAGCCTCTGCTTGACATTTGCATGGATGTCTGGCCCATTTGAGTTGACTTCCAGAAAAGGGAATACCTTGAATGGAGGTGTGTTCAAAGCCCTGCCTCTTGCAGTTCAGAAAACGGTAGCTTTGAAATGGCAGCTTACCCAGCTTCTATCATCACTGCTAAGGTTTCAAGCCAGAGCCCAGGCTCAAGGTACCACGTGCTACCCTTTATCAATAGTCTTTTCAAATATAATAAAACTAAATGTAAGAGAAACCCAGCTATTATTCTAAACACAAGGTAGGAATAGTAGCTTATTCTTGTGATGTCCACAGGAAAAGGACCACTTTTGCTTTCTATCATATGATATATTCTTTCTCCCAGGATCCCCATGAGAGTGTATATTTGTTCGAATTGATGGATCTACACTGACACATCATTATCACCCAGAGTCCGTAGTTTACATTAGGGTTCACTCTTGGTGTTGTACGTTCTATGGGTTTGGACACACGTATAATGACAGGTATTCACTACTATAGTATCATACAGGATAGTTTCAATTGCTCTAAAAATCCTTTATGTTATGCCTATTCATCCCTCCCTACCATCCGATCTGTGGAAACCGCTGATCTTTTTACTGTCTCCATAGTATCTTTTCCAGAATATCATATAGTTGGAATCATACAATATAAAACATTTTCAGATTGGTTTCTTCCACCTAGTAATATGCACTTAAGGTTCCTCCATGTCTTTTCATGACCTGATGGCTCATTTCTTTTTAGTGCTTACTCACAATAGTCCATTGTCCCTTGTCCACAGTCCAACAGTGCATTGTCCATTATTTACGCATTCACCTACAATGAAGGACATCGTTATTGCTCCCAATGTTTGGAAGTTATGAACAAAGCTGCTAAACGTCTGTGTACATGTTTTTCTGTGGGGATAGTTTTCAGCTCCTTCGGGCAAAAACCAAGGAGCATGGTTGCTGGATTGTGTGGTAAAAGTATGTTTAGCTTTATAGGAAGCCAACATCTTGTTTTTCAAAGTGTCTGCACCAATTTGCATTCCCAGCAGTAGGGAGTAAGAGTACTGTTGCTCCACATCTTTACCAGTGTTTGGTGTTGTCGGTGTTTTGGATGTTTGCCATCCTGATAAGTGTATCAGCTGTATTCTACACATTATTCTAATTTTTTAAATTTGCACTTCTCTGAGGCCACATGATGTGGAGCATCGAAATGAAATTGTCTTTCATATATTAAACGTACATCTAGAAGTTTTGCGAAATTCTCTAGTTAATTCCAGTACATTTCTCTGTAGACAATTATATGTAAATAGTGACAGTTTTGTTTGTTCCTTTCTAATTAGCGTATGTTTATATTTTTCTCTTTTTCTGCTGTGCTGGCTAGAGCCTCTAAGAGAATACTGAAGAGAAGCAATCATGCCGGTCTTATTTCTCATAGAAAAGAGAACGATTTTAATATTTTGCTATTGCATATGATATATTTATGGGAGATACATTTTGTCAGACTAGGGAAGTTTCCTTCTCTTCCTACTTCCACATTTCTCTCAAGAACGAATGAATATTTTTGACTGCTTTTTCTGTGACTATTGAGATCATACTTTCTTCCTGCTTTAAAGAAGTCTTTTAATGTGGTACATTGCAATAACGACTTGCATAATGTCACTTCTGGCCAAATTTCTGGAATAAATCAATTACATCATAGCGTATGATCTTATTTATAAATCGTGTAATTCAGCCTGATAAGATTTTTGGTTAGAATTTTGTGTTGCTGTTCATGAATGAAATTGGCTTATCATGGTCTTTTCCTGTAGTATCTATCTCTTGTTTTGATAGCGAGAGTTAAGATTCAATAATGTGTATGTTGATGAAAGATATATGTACGCTATTAACAGTGATTATGAAATTCAATCAAGTAAGGGTGATTTTTGTCTTCTTTACAATTTTCTGCAATTTCTGCTTTTCCACAATGAGACAAAATTATATATGATCACAAATCACTCATGCAAACATGGATAAAATTGCTGATACACACCTATAGCTTAATGAAGAGTTTGTTGATTCTGAGGCTCTGGATTGTCCTCACTTTATCGTGGATTTTAGGGTGCTCCTTGGTATGGAGGATAAAGAGTGGCAAAGTCCTTTGAGATTCCTCAAAAGTAACAGGGAATGCTAAGGTGTACCACAGTGAAATGCAGAGGGCTTAGCAGTCCAGGTTCGAACATACAGTAACAAACTGTGTGACCTTGGACCAATCCATCTAACTCCTCTGTGCTTTAATTTTCTCACTCGTAGAATGAAGAAAATAATTCATCCTGACATTTACTTCGTTGTTGACATTTTGTAAGTATTGTGAATGTGACAGTGCTTTAAACTTAATTTGCCTTCACACACCTCACAGGTAGATGGATATGTGTATACACACATTGTGTGTGTAAAGCAAAAAGAAAACGATGTAAGGGACTCAAATAAAGGTAGGTAGGGCTTTGTCCAGTGGATTCCTTGATTCACCTGAAGACCTGGTGACTCCGCCTTGGAAGCAGGCTCAAGCTTCCCAAGATTGGCAAAGTTGCGTCCCTGTCTTTGCCATTTTGGCTTAGGCAGCAATTTGCAACATTCACTGAGACTCGGGGTTGGAGTCACTCCTATTTTGTGCTCCTTGCAGAACAATATTTTCCAAGAACTGTTTATGCACATCTTAGGGTTTATTGGCTAGTCAAAATTCATGAGGTACGAGTGGTAGCTGGCCAAAAGAAAGAAAAGAGGGTGAAGGTAGAAGGTAAGAAGAAACAGGAACTATCTACTCTTGCTCATTTTAGACCCTTTCAACAGACAGATATAGATAAATACACATTGATAATAAAGAAGGTAAAACAAGAACGGAATTGTTAACCTGTAAGCCAGTATTCACTACCTTTCTTACTCCATACATTGAACCCTCCCCCATCCCCAGCACACACACATCTCCCTCTGGCTCCTAGCTGGAAGAAGAGATGCTTCTGGAGAGCATTCATTGTAGAGATTACACGCAATGGAAAAAAAGAACAACAACAAAAGACCCAAAGATGATAAATAGGCTGTGTGGATCGTACCAAAAAAAGGTGGGAGTTGGGGGACAGAAACAAGTTGTGGGGATTGAAAGTGGGAGAGTTTTGAGGTGTGGGAAGTGAGGAGTGGAGAAAAGTTTGGGGGAACAGCTATTGTTCCTGCAAATGATACCAAGGAGGCAGAGAGATGGGGACAGAAAATTGTAAAAACGATGTTGGGTGCATGAAGTCTCAACAGAGTAGGCAGAGATTTGAAGTATTTCAGTTACTTTTTGTCTGGTAATCGGAACCAACTGTTTCTTTTAATATGATGCCATCATAAGACTGGCCCACATGGGGCTCCAGTTCAATTTAGGTTATTCACGAAAAAATTTGCTTTGGGAGTAGAAGGCTTAAACAAAACACAGTTTATGAATTTACTGATTTTTCTTTTCTTACTGCAGATATTGGTATGTGGGATAAGGAGACAAGAAGAAACAAAGCTCACTGAATCATTCCCACAATGATTACTGTTAATCAGAGCAGTTATTTAGTACAAATACAAGACAAGAATTTTCCCCTGAAGTCCCATCGGTTCTGTAGGAACCCTCCCCTATGGCCTAAATCTCATCAAAATAATTATTATTCAGGTTTTTTAATATCACTAAATTCTCAACTGTTCTTTTTCTCATCACCTCCCATACTCTCTTCCCCCTACAGAAGAAAAGACATCTAACTTTAAAATGCTGGGAGAAGGAGAGAAAGACATGGAGGAGAACAGATTTGGGGCATTCTGAGTGAATTAAAAAAATGGGATGGTGCAGTGGCCTCTGTCTGTGTCCTGCCGATGTAATCTTGGCACATACCATTCTAGGGCCTTCCCACAACCTCCTACTGTAAACCAGTAACTCACCATTTGAGGGCTTTCTCATGGTCTCGAATGGGGAAGGCCAGAAGAGCTGGGCAGTTAATGCCTCTGGGAACAGTCCAGTCCATGATGGATGGCAGTTGGTGGGTGAATAACCCGGCTTCCTCGCTCCTTGCTGGGGATAACTCAAAGGTTCTAGACTCTTCAGAAGTGTTCTTGCTGCGTTAAGCCTCAGATGTCCTAGTTCCAATTTGCTTGATAATATCTTTTTTATTTCCCTATTCCCTAAACAGAGATTTTGGGATCAACTCCTAAATAAACTATTTGTAATGATTGTCCAGTCTCAAGGTCTGCTTTTGGGAGCAGCCGTCCTGAGACAGGTGGGTATGGAAGGCATTTGAAAGGGTAGTAAGGACATCAAAGATAACAGGTTCCTACTTCTTCATTGTGCCTCAGCTCAGAGTTTCTTTTCTCCCATATTCTTTTTTCCATGGTGAGGTTTCATAAGCACAACACGGCTGTCCTGTACAGTAAAGTTGAAATAAAAAGATAGAGGGGCGCCTGGGTGGCTCAGTCGGTTGAGCGTCTGACTTTGGCTCAGGTCATGATCTTGCAGTCTGTGAGTTCGAGCCCCGCGTTGGGCTCTGTGCTGACAACTCAGAGCCTGGAGCCTGCTTCAGATTCTGTGTTTCCCTCTCTCTTTGCTCCTCCCCCGCTCATGCGCTGTCTCTCTCTGTCCTTCAAAAAATAAATAAAAAAAAAATTAACAAAATTTAAAAAAAAGAAATAAAAAGATAGAATAACTACGTGATGAGCATCTAATGGGGGAGGGGTCGTGCTTAAAAAGACAAAGGGAAGTTTGTGCTTTCTATAGCACTCTGAGAATACAAATCTGTTTCTAATTGATTTCTTTCTTAACATTCCAGCCTCTCCCCCCTTCCACACCCTCCACCCCCCTTGAATAATCTAGGTTGTTATCTACCTCGGGTTTCAGGCAATGTGCGTTTGACCTGGATTCTCTTCCAGAAAACCTTGACAAGAGGTGCATTTTTTAAAGATTTTGTACCATGTCAACACTCATTTGGTGTTCCAATAGTCTGTCAGAGACTTGTAGGGTATTAAAGGTAGGGGTCAGAAAATGAATAGTTTAGAGACTAAGTAAGTGGACAGTAAGTGTCCACTACTTTCAGAACTCAGCTATCTAGTAAAAATGATTCCTCATGATTACTGGAAATTAGGACATTAGCGGACTGTCTTCATATGTATAATGAAAATGGGTATCTTTTTATTTAATTTTTTTTTAACATTTATTTATTTTTGAGACAGGGAGAGACAGAGCATGAACAGGGGACGGTCAGAGAGAGGGAGACACAGAATCGGAAGCAGGCTCCAGGCTCCGAGCTGTCAGCACAGAGCCCGACGCGGGGCTCGAACCCACAGACAGCGAGATCATGACTTGAGCCGAAGTCGGCCGCTTAACCGACTGAGCCACCCAGGTGCCCCTAATTTTGTTATTTTTTTAATTGAAGTATAAGTAACACATGAGGTTACACTGATTTCAGGTGTACAACATAGTGATTCGGCAAGTCCCTGCATTATACTGTGCTCACCACAAATGTAGCTACCATCTGTCACCATGTAACACCATTAAAATACCACCGACTATATTCCCTATGCTGTAAAAAGCGGTATCCTTTTGAACCTGGATGATTTTGAATGTGTGACTCTTTTTTAAAGCTACTTTGGGCCTAAATTTGTCTTCCCTGCGCTTTCTAAAGAAATGTAAAAAGGAATATGCATAACCAGATTTCAGGATGAGCAATCTACCATGAACGCTGTGTCCAGGTGGAATTTAACAGTGGAACCATAATAATAATTTTCTGAGGATACCTACCGGTGCCCCTCTAACACTTCCTCTCTGCCAGTCCCATAATCATTCCCTTGTACTCTTCATTTCTGTTATCTCTCCCCTCCTTTGAATAGTGGACCTCTTCTTCTTCTTCTTCTTCTTTTAGTCTTAATGTTTATTCATTTTTGAGAGGGGGCAGAGGGGCAGAGAGAGAGGGAGACACAAACTGAAGCAGGCTCCAGGCTCTGAGCTATCAGCACAGAGCCTGATGTGGGACTCGAACTCACGAATCGTGAGATCATGACCTGAGCCAAAGTCAAATGGTTAATCGACTGAGCCATCTAGGCACCGCTGAATAGTAGATTCTTCTAAGGGTATGGCTCTATCCTAGTCATCTTAAATTCCAGACAACAATGAATACATGGTCTGCGCTCAATAAATGGTTGCTGAGTTGAATTTTCAAGACTTCCATGCACCTACCTGGAAGCAAATCATTGATATGCTAATTTCAAAGGACATTGACTCTTTCATGAAAACAACTGGCTATCAATCTTGGGTTTTCCAAACTTTGTTAATTTTTAGTTTGTACAGTTGATATAAAGAAGTGCAGTCCTTCAGTTCTTAGTAATTATTTTATAATTTGGACTTTTCATTATTTCATGTTGCCCATTTTTAAAATGTTTTTTATTTAATTTTTAGAGAGAGAGAGAGAGAGAGAGAGAGAGAGCATGAGCAGGGGAGGGGCAGAGAGAGAGAAGGAGACATAGAATCCAAAGCAGGCTCCAGGCTCTGAGCTGTCAGCACAGAGCCCGACATGGGACTCGAGCCCACAAACCTCACAATCATGACCTGAGCCAAAGTTGGATGCTTAACCGACTGAGCCACGTAGGCACTCCTCATATTGTCCTTTCTCTATCTATTTTCACATTTAATGAGATTTTACTGTATTTTCAAAAAGCTGTTTGGAAGGCCAAAAGGAATTAAAATGGGGGATAGAGTGATGATTAAAGATACAGAAAAAGAAGAAGAGAATTTTAAGGGCAACATACTGTAGGTTTGTGAGAATTTGCATGAATCCAGTCCCACTTAGTTAACAAGAATTTAGCACTTACTGTTTGCCAAGAACAAGTATTCTAAGGGATTGAAAGTTAATAATAGTTTTCAAGAAGCAACTAAAATCTAAAAGGTGACCATTTTTGCATAGCACAATGATTGATAGGGTAGGTGGAACAGGCTTTTGGGAATATCATATTTAAACATGATATTATATTTGGAAAAATATAGTTTACATATATGTATATGATGTAAAAAGGAGATAGACAAAGAGAAGCTTACGAAGACCCCAGATGGGGCGCCTGGGTGGCTCAGTCGGTTAACCGTTCGACTTCGGCTCAGTTCATGATCTCACGGTTCATGGGTTCGAGCTCCGCATCAGGCTCTGTGCTGACAGTTCAGACCCTGGAGCCTGCTTCTGTGTCCCCCTCTCTCTCTGCCTCTCCCCCACTTGCACTCTGTCTCTCTCTCTCTTTCAAAAGTAAACATTAAAGAAATTAAAAAATAAAAAAGAAGCCCCCAGAAACGACAAGTGGGATTGGGAAGGAAGTTTACTTGCTATTTTATATCCTTCCCTTTGATACCATTATAGTTTGTAAGCTTTTTTTTTTTTCCTGTGCATGTATTATTTTTACATTAAAAAATGTTTTAAAATTTTCAATAAATTTCTAGTCCTCAGAAAACTTAAAAAATAACCTCAAAGAATATCAATACATGATACATACTATGGTAGAGCACTTCCAAAGATGGCTACTGTTAATTTCACCCCTTCGTGTACATCCATGCCATCAATAGATCAAGAGAATACATCTTAAAACTTCTCATCACAAGGAAAAACATTTGTAACTATGTGTGGTGATAGATGTTAACTAGACTTGTTGTGGTGACCATTTCACAGTATATACAAATACCGAATCATTATGTTGTACACCTGAAACTAATATGTATATTTCAATTATGTCAAAAAACGAAAGAAAAGGAAAAGAAAAGAAAGAAGAGAAAAATGGAGCTGATTTCTCCCACGCTTGGGACTTGCAATGAATATCATGATGTGCCAGATGCCCAAGGTCTTAGTAAATATTAATTCTCATCTCCTCCTTGACTCTTGTGTTATTTGGAACAGAGGTGCCTTCCTATTCATGCCAAGAAACAACATTACTGGAAGGAAGAAAGAGAACCAGCTGGTAAGGAAGCAGACTTAGATGGGCTTGAAAAACCTCAAACCAGAGAACATACCAGTGAAATGTGGCCCTTGTGTCAGAACATAGAAATGCTGGTCCCCTTAGAGTTTGGGCATATTCCCCCAAACTTCTGCCCTGGATCTTACTTTGCTGAGACTGCAAATACTTACTATCCCCCCTTGCATACCACCCCTCTCTTATGTCTCTGCCTCTTTGATTCATTTCTTATTTATTCCCAGCCACCCAAAATGTGAAGAGGAATGAGAAACAGCCCACCGCATGGATCTGTGCCCATGCCTGCATTCTAGAGCCTGTGGCTGGGGGCCTCAAATGCCAGAACTGTGGCTTTATGTTTCAGGGGTGAGGGGAGATTCTCATACAAGAAATGTTGATTTTTTCAGGGTACAGCTGACAAACAAAGATCCATGAATTTCTAAACACTTGCTCTTCAAAGGGGGGGGCGGTGGGGAGCCTCGTGCATTATTTCCACTGAGACAGGAACCAGGGGGTTCATGGACATGAGGACAGTCTGTTATTCTGACTAGAGACGCAGTACATCAGCACACATTTGTAAAGATATTGTTCAGGGACCAAAGCAAAAATTATAATTCCTCCTGGTATGGAACACAGTGCAACAGCTGACTTAGAATCCCGGGTCTACCCTTTCAAAGTCTTATAACCCCATTCAAAATATTTGATTTTTGAACTTGGGTTTCCACATCTGCAGAATGGGATAATATGGATCACACAGTGCTACGGTGATTATTAAATTTGCAAAAATATATGGAAAGTGGCTGACACAAGATAGGTGCTCTACAAATATTCGTAAGATAAAGGAACGTCATTTGGTGGTGCTCAGTAAAAACTGTCCCCCACCCACTTTGAGGGAAGGCAGAGAGCAGGGAGGAGACAGGGAGAGGAAGATGTGTTTCTATCAATATTCATTCCAGCCCCTGGGGTGAGGGAGCGGGTTATATTCAAAAGTCTATAGGAACCAAGTAGATCAAGTGAGACTCAAGTTCTTTGGCACATCTCACATTGAGAGGTGGTGTCTATGTCCCTTCAGCATGAATCTGGATGGGCTTATGAATGTTTCAGTCAACAGAGTATGACTTCTGAGGCTAGGTTGTAAAGATCATGCAGTTCTGCCTGCTTCTCTAGGACCCTTGCTACAGGGGAAGTGGCACTATGTGAAAAGTCCCACTCCTTTTCAGCTCCAGTCTACGGTCCCAGCTGGGCCTCCAGGCATCACCACCTGCATCAATGGTAGCCCCGTGAGCGGCCATCTTGGGCCTCCAGCCCAACCAGACCTTCAGATTATTGCTGCCTGGCCAACACCTACCTATAACTACGAAACCGGGAACAAAATTAAATGCTTGTTTTAAACAACTGACTTTTGGGGGGCAATTTGTCACTGCTCAATAGATGTTACAGGAACAGCCAGGCACCTGGGGTCTTGTTGAATTGGAGAGCGTGTGCCATAACTACAGGGACGGTCATTACTCACCTCACACAAATGTGATGGAGGGAATCAGGTTTTGGTTGGCCCACTGTGTGACAAAAAGATGTTATATCCAGAGTTTTGTGAAATCTCCAGATGTTTGAGGTATCCATTTCTAATTAAAAATTTTTGAAAACAGGGGCACCCAGGAGGCTCAGTCGGGTTAAGTGTCCAAGTCTTGATTTTGGCTCAGGTCATGTCTCAACGGTTCATGAGTTGGAGCCCCTCTTTGGGCTCTGTGCTGACAGAGCTGGGATTTTCTCTTAGGATTTTCTCTCTCTCTCTCTCTCTCTCTCTCTCTCTGCCTCTTCCCCACTCAGGCATGGGCGCACATGCTCTCTGTCTCTCAAAATAAATAGATAAACTTAAAAAATAACTTAAAAATTTTTGAAAATATCATGTGTATCACACCAAAGTTATCTATGTGTCAGCTGAGAGGCTAAGAGAAAAATTACCAGGTGTACTCACAACTGCAAAGAAAAGATCTTTCCCCTCCCCCGCCTTCCCGAAACCAGCCAGGGCGAGCCCGGTTGTAGTCTGACATAAAGGCGGGAAACAATCAAGTTCTGCTGAATGGTTTGAAATAAAGGCGGGAACCAATCAAGCTCTGCTGAGCGTTCAAATTTAAATGTCAACCTATAACAACTCTGTAACCTCAAAAAAAATCCCTAACTTGTTTGTGCCTGTCTATAAAAGAAGCTGTAAGATCCTTGCTCGGGGCCTCTTGCGTCACCGGCGACAAGTGCGCGGAAGACCGGGTTCGAACCTGCAATAAACGACCCTTGCCGCTTGGCTTTGGCTCTGGACTTTGGTGGTTTGTTTTCGGGGGGTCTCTCGAATCGGGGCATATCATCAGTAAGACCTGTGAGCTGCCAATTGGTAGAAGTGAGGAGAGTCTGCTTACCCTACTCTCTCCAATACCTTCAGGAAAACCGAAAACTGGGTCTATCAGCCCTAGCCAGTGGCATTCCTGCTGGGAATGCTTCCCTGCAGCATATTAGCATATGAAAACCGGCACTTAGGCAAGCGCTGGTACAGTCCCAGATCTAAGCCAAACACACTGCCTCTTGTTCCACTAGTGATTGGAATTTTGACCCATTTAGGCCTGACAGCAAAATAGCAATTAGCAGGGGGTGTCCTTAGTGGTGTTTTGATTGGGAGGGAATGAAACAAGTTGGAGGGAGGAGGACAGGGAGGTGGGGCAATAAAGAAAAACTTCCTGGAGGACAAAAGTTCACCAGTTTTCCCTTGAAATTAATTTAAGGGCAGTAGAATGACATCAACAAGAATCTCAGTGAATTGTTAAGTGTTTTTAAAAACACAGCTCTTGTTATTGCTTTTGGCTTTCGTGGAGTATATTTCGTTCTGGGCCCTTAGGGAATGAATACACCTTTAACTGTGGAGGAAAGAATTGCATATTGTTCTTTATCAACTTCTTGTGTGCTTTCTTCAGGGTGTGAGTGAGGCAGAAAACAGAGCCACGGAGCTGACACAGACTTGCCCTAGTGCCAAGGACCAGGGGGCCTTTGTGGCCTACGGGTTGGGGACCTAATTGGTGGGAACAGGTGACCGCCGCAAAGCCAAGGCATGCGCAGCCATGGAGACAGACCCAGCTCAGGACAGCCTTACAAAGAGTGGCAGAAGTGTCACTGGTCACAAGTCAGGCATGCGGGGTTTCTGTGGCCTCAGTCTTCAACAACAGAATGAATACATACGTGACTATTATTTTCTGAGATGTACCTATATCAAAAAACTGCTCTGTAGTGTATTAAAAGACTACTAATGTTTTAATCTTTTTACTGAACTTATTTTAGAAATGATACGAAGAGGAACTATGGAAACACCACGCTTCCACCCCAACGCCCTTATTCCCCCCGCTTCATCAGTATAATCTAGTGTTTGTACATTTTCTAGAGATGTTTATGCATGTACACAGTATATACATTCTTTTTTCTTTTTTTCACTCAGGTGTTATATACAGCATCCCATGCTTTTCCATTTTCACGTGACAAAAATGCTAAAGAGTATTGTGTTTTTCCATAGCTGTTCATGTGTGTGTCCTCATTCTTTCCTACAGTTGTAAGGCACTTTGTTTTATAGGTATATCGTAAGTTATTTAACTAGTCCCCTGTTGACAGACAAGTGTATCGTCTCTATGGTAATTTCCCTTTCAAATAATTTAGAGTAAATTCTGTGCTACATGTACGACTGAAATCTGATCTGCGACTTGAAGTGATTAGCCAGCATTTGAAGTGGCCTAACAACACTTCAAGGATGGTTAGCACTTTAAATATCATTATTAAAATCTGCACCAGAGGGTGTATTAATTAGGATAAAAGAAGAAATGAGTAGAGTTCAAAATAGGTGGCTAGTTAGGAAGATTTTACAGTCTTCATGGACTGACTGTCTGACTTGCTGATTGGCCGAACAACTGACTGAATGTCTGTCTGTCTAAATGTCTGACTGACTATCTCAATACCTGACTTAATGATGGGCTGGCTGGCTGGTCTGGATAACCATGGAAAGAATAAGTTGCAGAAGGAGGGGAGGAATGGGATGGGGGTTGGAGTCTCCCTTCCAGCACCTATTCTATCAATATATTAGAAGCTCTTTTTTTTTTTTTCAATAAGAAGTCAGCCAGTGCTGTGAACGAGAAATAAACAAGAAATAAACACCAATGAAGGAAAAGTAGTTCATAAATCATTGCAACAGTTTGATGCTACTTCCAGAAGCCTGACCAAACCAAATCCAAACAACCCAACCTCAGAGCTCAATCAGCTTCTGTTCCTGCCTCCCAGCTGCAAACAGGGCTCTTCTCAGGCAAAACTGTGACTTAAAAAACTTTTTTTATGAGCTTTCCCTCTGGTGGTGACCTTTTATCTCCTTTCAGCTGATCAGGGTCTTGCCCCCTTCACCTCTTTCCCCTCTCACAACAAAAAAGATCTGATAACCAGTCCCTGACACTTACTGATTGGTTGATTATATTTTGACTGGAACTCGTATTCATCAACACTTTGTCTCAAATAGGCTTGTGAAATTTAAGCCTTCTAGCTGTAATTATGGGATGAAAAGTGTTCCACTCAAGTTTAAAAGGATTTCAGGCATCAGCAAACAGGAAGAGAGAGGTGAAGGTCTACTCAGTTACCTTGGAATGTGGTCCTGATTTGTCTTTTGCAGAGGAGGGACTTTTTTCCCCACAAGAAGACTTTGGCAACATCGTGCACTGAATAATGCAGGGGCTGGCAGAGATAAAGGTTCTGGAGGCCTAGCCCAAGGATTGTTTTGGTTTGGAGCTGTCAGTGGCTTCTAGAATTTTCTAGATCTTGCTCCCACCTTCCATACTTGACCATACACAGATCTTGTTCTTTTCCACCTCAACCAAATTCCTAACCTTAGTCCATCTATTCTAAGTCTCTAAGGCACACAATTTTCCTGTTTTGGGGCCATTTGATAGGTTAGTGATTATTTAATGTTTTATTGTCCTACTTGAGCCCTGTGTCTGCCAATTTGAAAGCATTTGGCCAATAGTATCTCTACCTCAGGTTAGGAAGCTTCTAACAACAACAGAAAGTGTGCATTAATATGTAGTTTATTTATTAATTAGAGTTTGAGGGTGTGATTAAGAAGGAAGCGTGGGGATCTGTATGTTTGAAGGAAGGGGGATCTTTTGAGTCCAAATAACAAAATGTGTTTATTACCCTCATCTTACCTATTAGGAAATTTATGCTCAGCTCTGTCTAGTATCTGCCCAAGAATACCCAGATGTTAAATTGTGGAGCCAGTATGTGAACCCAACTCTGACTTCCAAGTCATGCTCTTTCTTTACAATACAACAATAAGAAATGGTTTTATTCCCCAAGACATCAGTGTCTTTAGCTACACAAATAAGAGCTATTATTTCTAACATGAGACTGAAATCTATAGGACTCGTGTAAAGGTAGACAACGAATATCACTATGTTCAAAGTCTCGCTATTGTATTCCAATTTTTTTCACATTGCAAAATTTTCTAAGAAAAGGATTCTCAATGATTTCCTGATTATAATGATCCTTATTCTTGTCAAAGCCTGGCAAAAATAAATGCAAAGTGGAGAGAGTAGGTTGTGTTACTTTTAAAGCAGTAATTATTAATATAAAAAAAAAGGGGAGAGGACTTTCATGAAACAAAAAGCATGAACTCTTGTCTCTCTCTTGGTGGACATATGTCTTAGAGAGTAGGTTAAAAGTTTACCATAATACACTTGGGTTATCTGTTCAATTTCAAGTCCAGGATCGATAAGGCTTATCAGGGTATTTTTATGACTTCAGCGAGGTTATCACTATCTTAATATAGTGATGAAGACAAAAGCCAGACCTCACTTGAGGTCAGAACTGAGCAATCAAATTAACATCTGTTAGGAACGTCTTGGTCTGATCTTCAAGGTCAACATATTCACAGATGTCAAAGTGTCTGAATGGAGAGATGATAATCATTGACCCTGAAACCCTCTGGGGCTTGGCAGGCAGCTGAGGGGGAGATAAGGAGCTTTCTTCTGAGATAGAAAATACATGTTTGAAAGTATACTTCCTTATTTTCTTTTTGTGAAATAAGGGGAATTGCCAAAAATCACGTCTTAGTTAACTCTGGTCCTGTTGGGTGGAGTTAAAGGAGTTTAGTGAGGTCCTCCGTTCCCACAACCAGTTTCTCCAGAATTATAACTCAAGAGTTCTTGCCAGATATTGTTCCCATGCTTTCTTTTACTTATTAACCCTGAATAGGAATTGGAAAGGGGTAGGTAGCCAGGAAAAGAAACAGGAAAGAGGAGAGATTAAGTATGGCTAATCGATAGAGGGATCAGTCCAATTTGCATGGAAAAGCTGTACATTTCATACAGCTTTAGTGTGCCGTCATCAACCAGGTAAGCTCTTAACAAGGTTCACATGGAAAGATTTTCCCACTTCAGATCAGAAACTGCATTCCTAACTGTAAATATAGACCTGAACTCGAATTTATTAAAAACAAAACAAAACAAAACAAAACTTAATAGAATTGACAACTGTGTCCTTTACAGTCTACAACGGTGGGGCCTAAATGGATATTACCTACTGATAAGTGTAAACTCTTGAGGAAGGGAACGTTATCTGTTTTGTTCCCCAGTGCATTCCTAATGCCTAGAGAGGTAGAGAGGAATACTGTCTCTGAAGCCATTGTAAAGTTTCCTGGAGCATTTTTTTCTCACAAAGTGAAGCAAATCAGTCAACTGCAACACTCTAACTCTGCTGATGGTGAGCATGCTATTGCAAGTGAGATAAACCAGATAAACTGTGGGGTGCCTGGGTGACTCAGTCGGTTGAGAGTCTGACTTCGGCTCAGGTCATGATCTCGTGGTTTGTGGGTTTGAACCCCGCATCGGGCTCTGTGCTGAATGCTTGCTCAGAGCTTGGAGCCTGATTCAGATTCTGCGTCTCTCTCCCTCTGCCCCTCCCCTGCTTATGCTCTGTCTCTCTCTGTCTCAAAAGTAAATAAACATTAAAACAAAGTTTTTAATAAAAATTAAAAAAAAACAACCAACCAACCAAACAAAAAAAACCCCAGACAAACTGGACTGGAGGCTCAGATCTTCATGGTAGCTCTTTTTAAAAAGTTCTGATTTATGGGGTGTGAAAGTCAGACCCCTATGAAACTCTTTGTTTGTTTGTTCATTTGTTGTGTGGTGTTTTTTGTGGAAGGATCAGTGGATACTTGGTGCCAATCAAGACTGACTTATAACTCGATTTTGTGCCAGTTAAGACTGACTTGATCTTTAACTGTGATGCATGCCCAAAGTTCATGTAGTGATGGCCCCGACTACCCACTGGCCACAAAATGATGAGAATTGTGGTATGCAATTAGATAGAACACACAGCTCAGCTATGTGACTGATAACAAAATGTCACAATGTTGCCTAGATATTAAATTGACCTGTAATAAAGCAGAAGAAATAGTGGCAATCAGTAAACAGTAATTGATTATGTCTATGAGACTTGGCCAGAGACTTGCTGGTCTACCTGGGAGACCAGGTAAGGCATAGTAGAAGGAGCACTAGGATTGGGTCTGATGAAGGATGTGGATTCAGGTGCTAATCTAACCTCTGGAATCTCTATTTGTCTCCAAAACATTATCATCCAGCATCCTAGAGAGATTCTTTTGAGGGAAGTGTTGTCATTCAAAACAAGACTCTCAAGAAAAAGATACTTGGGTCATCTCTCAGTTATTAGTCTATAACTTATCCATGAGTTAGATTTCCTACTATACTTTTCAGTCCTATGTTGGCTTTTCCTGTTGCTACTGGGACACTTCCAAGAAAGCTCCCCTTGCCAAACAGCCTGTATGTTTATGGGAATAAATAGTTAGCTGACTTTTCATGCTCTCACTCTTCAAGAAGAAAAAGCACACCTTCTAAACTGTCGGGGGAGAAACCTTCCCAGAGGCTCTTATCTTATCCTGAAGTTAAGCATTCCTGGTCCTACAGAAGTCCATTAAAGACTTCCTCCTGCCAATGTATATCATCACGGTCTCCAATGACAATAAGGATAATGATAACAGTGTTAATAATAACATTGTTGTTCGTGTGATATGGCCTTTGGCCCTCTAGCCAACCTAGAGTTTTGACTTTATAGGGACTTACTGGCGTCACTTAACCATTTGTCAAGATTGCATAAAAAGAATTGGCTATCATGTTGATGAGATGTATGCCTGTTTCATGAGGGGTTTAGGAGCTAGTCTAAGTATGGATAAAAGTGAGTAATGTCTTCAGCCAACATGCTTATCAAGAAGTCTCTGTAATCTTTCACTTTCAAAAAATGCCACAATTCTTGATGTAAACGCCTCTTGGTAGTTAGAAAACTAAGATTTTTCTTAAACCATTGAATTAAAAATAGGAATTGGAGGGACACCTCGGTGGCTCAGTCCGTTAAGCATCTGACATGGCTCAGGTCATGATCTTGCAGTTGGTGAGTTCAAGCCCTGCATCAGGCTCGCTGCTGTCAATGTGGAGCCCATGTCAAATTCCCTGTCCACCCCCACCTCTGCGCCTCTCCCCCCACTCCCCCACTGGCTCTCTTTTCTCTCTCAAAAATAAGTAAACATTAGAAAAAAAATAAGAACTGGCCAAAAAATCGGATTGCTCTCACCCTCCAGAAGTGGTAGTGTTTGACTGTATTTTCCTCCCTACTCTGCTTTTCCCATCATGCACTTCCCTATTTGCATTTCATTAGGCAGTAAAAGAGAGTGACCCCATCTGTGCACCTTTCCTTTTAGAACATCTACCATGCCGTGTGCAACGGCAGAGTAAAGAAGGGACTAATCTATTGAACATCGACCATATGCCAGGTGCTTTGGTGTCAAGATTGATCTTCTCACCTGTAAAATATCTCAGGATAATAATAGCTCATGCATTTTTGAATTAGTGTGAACATTAATTAAGACCATATCATGAATCTACTAGATTCATAAGCCAAATTAACTTTAAGGGTGAACCCTCTCTTCCTGAACCATTCCAAGTACTCTGAGTGGCCCCACGCTCCCAAGGTCTTTCCTTTTGTCTCAGGTCAAAGTCTGCTGTTAAGGGGGAGCTACATAAACTCTTTCTCACTAACTGGTAAATGGCTCATAACTCCTAAAAGTGAATTGTCTTAGGAAGATTCGGATTTGGCCGGGCTGGAAGATTTAAGAATGATACTTACACGGGAGTGAGACACCTGCTCGTGACAGATCCCTTTTTGCAGGGAATAGAGGAGGGGGCAAAGTCAGCTCCTCCTGACAGCCCACCGTGATCTTCCCCATCTATGGAGAAGGAGGGTGGTGGCTGAGAGGGTGTGTTGTGTTAATTGTCTTGGAGAGAAGTAGGCCCTGCCTGTTCCCTTGAAGATGCTTCACGGCTCATCCATGAGAGGGCACTGGTGCTCCAGACAGCCCTTGCTCTGAGTCTTGTGTGAAGAAACATTCATCCCATAACTTCAGAAGGAGTGGCTAGCCACTTGTACCACATCTGTGGCTGTGTTTGCTAGAAGATACACACACACACACACACACACACACACACACACACACATATGCATACATACACAGACAGAGAGAACCTTAGGAATTCTGTCATCTTGTCCAGCTTAGCATGTCTGTGGTCTTCAGACTCTGGCTGCCAGCTGTTAAACCTACTGCCCATGTGTGCAAGAGCTGATCACCAGGTGCAATGGATATTTTTTAAAATGAAGGCAACAAGTCTGTAATTCAGGATTATACTAGAAAAAAGACACCAGGACTCCCTAGAAGGCCCTCCAAAGGAAGGAAAAGGATCTCTTTCAGTGGAAGGAAGGAAGGAAGGTATAGGAGGAAAAAAAGAGGGGGTGGGGGGAAGCAGGCAATTTCCAGTGAAATGAATAATGTCTTACACCCCTCACCCTAACTTGAGAAAAGTCTTTTGACAGACATGGGGGTCAAAGAAAAGTCAGACAAAGCCCGTACATACATAGATTTTCAGTTGGGAGCAAACGGCACATCACAGTTCAAAACGGATCACCTAGTGGCATTACCCTCATTCTTTACAGCCACTCTCTTGCCTATCATCCTGTTTTATTTTATTCAAAATGCTTGACACTATCCGAAATAAGCTTAATCATTTACTTGTGTGTTTATTTATTATTGCCTGTCGTGTTTCCTCGAATATAAACCCCCTGAGGGCTGTGTCGTTGCCGGTCTTGTTCACTGCTGTAACCTCACCTCCTGACACAGTAGGCCAGGGTGAATGGTAATGTCCCACAGTGTCAACATTTCGTTCACAAAGAGGGTCAGAGTGTATGTTCAGTGAAGGACTGTGGCTTCAGAGAGACTGAAAAATGGGTTATAATACAGCCTGCCCCCGTGGGGTTTGAATGTGAGCAAAGTGAATGGGTTGCTTTTCTGACCAAGGTGACCATCTAGTCACATCAGTGGCCATACACTCTCTATACCCATTTACGCACACCCACACATTTTATACATTTTATTAACTTCTTAATATGTAATTATGGAAAGAGTGGCTTCAGACTGAGTAGTCCTAGGATTCGAAGGAAATATATTATTCAACTGGGCAACCTTCCATGAAACAAATTAACTGGGAAAATTCATGAAGATTTGTATGTATAACTGAGCTACCTATGTAAAGAAGTGGCCATTTGGCTAGAGATTTATAAGATATCCCCATACATCTTTATTTTGGAGTTCAGAAGATTTGACCAGTAATACATATAAAGAAAACACTAAGTGACTTCAAAATTGAAATATAATCTTTTATTTAAGTCAATCTTGATTTGGATTATGAATGCTGGATAACCAAATAGTGAGGTACGGGTGACCAGCTTCAGGCAGGGTGTCAAATTCAGAATCAGTGCCTGATTTGGGGAACATCAGACCTCCTGGAGTCACAAAGTGGGTTTGCTATGGCCATCATGAATTTATGCTTCCTTTCTAGTTTCAGTATCAAATGCAATAGAACAATTCAGAAAATTAATGAGGCAACACATTTTTGAGCGGGTACCACATACTCTGTACTCAGCTAAAGCTATGGGGGAGAACTCAAGATGATCCTCCCTTTGAGAAAGTTAAATTGTGCTGTGGAAATATGGCACACTTGCATCTTAGAATGGTTTTAGTTCTTATTACTCTCTCTCTCTCTCAAAAATAAATAAACATTAAAAAAATTTAAAAAAGGGGGGGGCACCTGGGTGGTTCAGTTGGTTTGGCGACCGACTTCGGCTCAGGTCATGATCTCACAGTTTGTGAGTTTGAGCCCCGCGTCGGGCTCTGTGCTGACAGCTCAGAGCCTGGAGCCTACTTCCGATTCTGTGTCTCCCTCTCTCTCTGCTCCTCTTCTGCTCTCTCTCTGTCTCTCAAAAATAAATAAACATTAAAAAAATTGTTTTTAAAAGAATTGTTTTAGTTCTTATTAGTCAGGGTTCCCCAGAGCAACAGAGCTAACCAGATATATCTCTATCTCTATTGTTCTATTATCTCTCTCTCTCTCTTCTCCCTCCCTTTCTCTCCCTTCCCTCCCTCTCTCTCTTCCCCCTCCCTCTCTCTTGCTCCCTCTCTCTCTTCCTTTCTCCATTTACTCCCCTCCCTTACACTCTTTCTCTCTCTGCCCCTTTTTATCTCTACCTGTCTCTCTAATCTGTCTACCTGTCTATCTATCCATCCATCCATCCATCCATACATACATATATACACACATACACAAGGAGATTACAGGAATTGGCTCACACAATTATAGAGGCCAAGAAGTCCCATGATCTGTCTTCTGCAAGCTGAAGAACCAGGAAAGCTGGTGGGCAATCCAATCTGAGTCTGGAGACCAATGGTGTACTTCCTGGTCTGAGTCGAAGGCCTGAGAACCAGAAATATCAATGTCTAATGGCGTAAGATGGACATCCCAGCTCAAGCAAAAAGAGAAAATTCACTCTTCCTTCTCCTTTTTGTTCTCTTCTGGCCTTCAGTGGAACGGGGTTGGATAATGCCTACATGCATTGGGGAGGGCAATTTTCTTTACTCAGTTTGACAACTTAAAAGCTAATCTCTTCTGGAAACATTCTCACTGACATACACAGAAACAATGTTTTTACCAGCTATCTGGGGATCCCTTAACCCAGTCAAGTTGACATATAAAGTTAGCTATCTATCACAAGTTCCACGTAAAGAAAACTCAACTCAAATTGACTTAGGTAAAAAATACGAGTGTATTGTCTCATATACCTGGAAAGTCAGGCTGACTTTGGACTTTATTAGATTTAAGACTCAAAATAAGCCACAAGCTTCCAGTATTTCTCTGTCTCTCAGCTCTGCCGTCTCCCTGTGTTGGCTTCATTCTCAGCCTCCTGGTGGATCATTTCTCCAGGGCTCAAATCTAGTGCAATAAATAAACTCTGCCTTCCCATCTCTCAAGCCAAAGCCTTGAAATGAACACCGATAGGACTAATTAGTATAGCTTGCCAAAATGAGGACAGCGGGCTCTTACCTGGGGGCTATGAATGGATGTGAGTGACTAGAAGTCTACTATTGACCCCAGCGTGAATACCATGCAAATGATTCGGGTCAAACGTGATTTGAGAATTCAAGAGGAGGAGACGTTAGTGAGGTTGGAGCCATAAAGGTATAATCCACAGATAAAGGTAAGCTGGGTAAAGGCCTCTAAAGACAGTTTTGGGGCATCTTCTATGCCTGGATGCTTTCTGGAGGGCTCACCATGTATAAAATACTGGCTAAGTTTTGTGGACAATGAGCCAGTGACACCCATTGTCCAACATACAACTTGGCATCTTCAAAGTGCAGAGGAGAAATCTGCCTCCTGTAAATGCCTTTGGGTGCAGTGCCATTTACTGAGCCCCAAAGTGTCAAGCTGACAAGTTTTGACTTCGTGTTGATGGGGCAAGTTCCATTTCAGTTTTCAGTCCACTGCTGTATGTCTCAAGCCTCCCCTGAGCAGATGATCTGCTATCGCACCAAGCACATTCCCCACACTGATCTGGAAAGGGCTGGACACAGAAAGCGTCCTATCATTGCAGAAACCAGCTCCTCTGCCAGGTGGGAACTGCTCACTCAGTGTGGGATGACCCCAGTGATCCAGCCCTGGTCTGGGTGGCGGACATAAGCAACAGCATATGTCAGTATTGACCTGGGATCTAGGACTCTTATGTTAGGTTTCTTTGGAAACTGTGAAATTTGGGATCTCACTGAAGTTTGCAATAGCACAAAGTTTAAAAGAGAGATAATCAGAAAACATGAGATATATATACTCCTACAGCCTGGGAAGACTGATTAATTAGACTCCAGGAAATAGTATAGGGTTCTAAATATGTGTGGACTACTTTCTGCTTTCTCTTCCTGAGTATGTGGTGTATTATTTAAATCTCAGAGTAGTTCTCAAAAATATCTGAACATCATTTTTTTTAGAGAGCTTTCTTTTCTTCCCATATTTTAGGACATATTTTTATTGGCACACAGTAAAGTTTTAGGGTATTTTACATATGATTAATGTATCATCAATGGCAACCAGAAGTCCAGTGACTAGGTGCAAGTTAAACATTCATAAATCAGAATTTTATTTTTAATCAGAGGGGATGCTCAACAAATCATTCATTCATTCGATACACACTTATTGAGAATATTTTCAGGCCAAACACTCCGATTAAATACGACTTCTATTATTATCACTGTACGACATCTCTGTGCCTGAATTTAAAGGCATTTATGTTTGACAATATTGACTAATTCTCTACCCCAGATGTGAAACTACCATGGACGTAGGCATATGGGTATATATGCATACCTAAACACACATATACATACACACAAACATAAATTTATAGTTAGGAAAAATCCAATGCATTACCACTCGCTGAAAACACCTACTGATTTTAATGAAGGTAGATGATCTTAGATAATTAACTTGTCACAATAAATGGAAAAGGCTGAAAATGAAGAACTGTGTAATAGTAGTAGCTAAGGAAAAACAAAACCATGACAAAGACTTTTATTTTTAAAGAGTTAGAATTATCCTGTAATCACACGTTGATTGCTACTGACTTTTACACTTATGCCACACCCCAACTAACCCTCTTCAGTCTTTACATCTTTTTCACTTAAGGGAAATCAGGTGAGAGTTTGAGGGGTCTGGGGGAGAGTCCTGTGACAAGTCCTGGATTGTTATATTTTGCTGACCGCTTGCTATTCCATCTTAACCAGTTAAAACCGCAATTTGCAAAATGAAGGTTACAGGGTCTGATGATCTCTCTGGGTTCTAGCAGGCTGTAAGATGCAAACCCAAATGCCACTGGGTTTCAGAGGAAAGAGAGTCGGGCTTGAACCTCACGCCGGATCTGGTTCAAGTTGCATGACCTACTTAGCTCTGTAACCTTAGGCAAGCTGCTTAATTAACTTCTCAGAGCTGACTTTCCCCCATTTTGGTTTTCTCACTGTCAACTGGTGGTAGTAATAGGTGCTTAACTCATTGGGGTAGGAGTGGTGGGCAGATTAAATTAGCACAGGGAGGTAATTAACACAGTGTGGGTGGATGGGAGATAGTCACCGGGTGGAAGTAACTGATGATAGTCAAATGGTGGATAGTCAGCTGATGGAAAGGTGGTGACATTTAATTCTCTGCTCGCTGATTTAGGAATGTTGAATAAATGAGGATAACAGAGGCTCAGACAAATGGATGAGATGGTGACAGAAGACGGCCTGGACTTGTGCCTCCTGTCTCAGTGTTCCTCAGTGCAGCCCCAGATCCCCCTGGGGGACTAGCTTGCTATTTATGGCCGTTAAACATTCAAGTACCCTGAAGGGATATTGGCTGTGCAGTCTACCCAACTTAAAAAGCACTTAGAGGAATGCAGATCCATTAGACCAGGCATAATGGACCCACTCAGGGCCGTGCTTTGTAAATACACGGCTAATGTCATTCTGACATGTTTACAGGCCAGGACACGCTTCACACGGGTCAGGACCCTCGGGTGAATCCGTGGGCTCTCAGGAGCCAGGACCCTTACCTCGCACACCCAGGGCTCCATCCTATGACTTGAATATGAACATTTTTTAAAACTGACAGTAAACAAATTACTGTTTCAAAAGACTGTGGAATGGCCTTGGAGGTGCCCGTGTCAGACCAGCACAGGGCAGTTGCCCAGAGGTGAAGGAAAGCCATTAACGTCCTCTGTAGCTGGTTAATTAAAGTCTATTTTTGTCATCTTCAATTCGGAGAAAGTCAAGAGAGCTACAGTCAAACTTCACAAGAGAAATTCCTGAGATAATGGGGCTAAACAATCGTTAGCTTTCTCTCTCTCAAATGAGAGTTAAGCTTGTCCTTCTCACACCCTCCAGATTTTGCTTGGTGCTGTAAACCAAGATCTCAGGACTTTTCTTTGAAGCTTCCTGGAGTCTAAATTACCTGGAGATGACCCTGCAGGAGGATCCTACGGTTGTGGTTTATCTGATTCCTTTTTCCGTTTTGCAAGGTCACCAGCATTACTGATGATAGAATGTAAGAGGTCTTAGTATTATGTGTTCAAAGCTCAGGCAAGTATTTCTTAGACTTTCTCTCTTCAAATGCTTCCTTTTAAATATTATGTGTTAAAAGCGCATGAAAATGTTTCTTAGAATCTTTCCTTTTAAATTCTGAAGACAAATTATTTCGTTTTTGGAAATACACTGGTATCTCCTAACTCAGAGAGATTTTGAATCGATGCCTAACATTTTAGAGCTAGGAGGCTTCTGAAAAGCCATTTTACGGATGGGTGCATTTTTGGCACTTGTTTGCAAGGTCGAAATAATTTGATTACAATAAAAATGTACATAATTCAAAATTCCATGGCAGAGAAAAAATAAGCAGACTGAAGTCAGGTACTTCCTATTTTCTTTCTTTCTTTCTTTCTTTCTTTCTTTCTTTCTTTCTTTCTTTTTTTCTTTCTTTCTTTCTTTCCTTCTTTTTTTTTTTAAAGTTTATTTACTTATTTTTGAGAGAGACAAAGAAAGAGCACAAGCAGGGAAGGGACAGAGGATCTGCAGGGGGCTCTGAGGCTCTGATCCGAAGGGGGCTGACAGCAGAGAGCCCACTGAGGGGCTCAAACTCACAAACCTCGAGATCATGACCTGAGCCAAAGTTGGATGCTTAACGGATAGAGCCACCCAGGCATGCCTCATATCAGGGACTTTCTACTGTTTAGAAAGCACTTCTGATTTCAGGAAGCCTGGGTACCTACTCACTTCCCCTCACTCCTTCTTTAAATTCCCCATGAGAACACTGGATCTTCTTAGCAATAAGAGGGATGGGTCATTGTCTTTACTCTTTGCTTCTCTTCCATCGATGGAAAATTAGGCTTGTGCACTTCAAAATAAATAATTTAATTTTCAGGTCAAGTGATACCAGTTTACATGTCAGACTTTTACACTGAGTTTCTAAGTAGTCAGTATTGAAAAATCTATCTAATTGCAAAATTGAC
This sequence comes from Acinonyx jubatus, assembly GCF_027475565.1. Taxonomy (NCBI): domain Eukaryota; kingdom Metazoa; phylum Chordata; class Mammalia; order Carnivora; family Felidae; genus Acinonyx; species Acinonyx jubatus. The sequence continues at coordinate 67,201,394 of NC_069391.1, forward strand.
CAGTGAAAATGACTTATGACCTTCAAATCTAAGACTCTGAATGGAGCAAACCTACCAATCAAACTGTTGGGATTCCCCACTGGTGTGTGTCAAAGGAGTTGACAGCCAAGAGAAGAACAAAGGTTCCTTGATTCCTGATCCACTGAGCCCCATGACCTCATTATGCCAAGTTAGTCACTGGTTCTGGTCCTAGGATCACAGAATGATATCCCAAAAGAGATATGGCAACCTTTCCCACCGTAGAAGAAACAGATATGTTGGTGAACATCTTAAGGCCAATATAGAATACACATGCATACATCTGGGTCTTTGTGCATGTTGCCGTCTTTCATTAGTAAACACCTTTTGAGTACCAACTCCCAATGGCACTTCTTCTCCCCTATGCATGGGCCAGGCAGATTTGACCTTCCCCTTCTCTCTTTCCCGTTGTATAGTATCACAGTCTCTATTGCAGTGCATGTCGTAATTGTTCACGTTTCTTTCTATCCATCTAGAATTTGAGCCCTAAAGAGCAGGAATCACATTGTGTTCCCTGATTTATCCCCAGAGTCTTACTCAGAGGTAGGCAATAGAAGAACACAACAGAAGGTCTTTGAATGGTGGACAAAGAACACCAGGTTCTCAGCTCTCTGTTCTCTCCTTCACCTCCCTGCCTGCCTTATTACCACCCTTACCCTTTCACTGCACTCTGGCTCTGTGCTCGAGTCCCCAGTTTCCCCATGTCAGAGGTGTGTGGTACCATGATACTCTCTGAGAGGCAGCACCGGAGATTGGGTTTCTCACTCGGAGTGCACCATCAATGCTAACTAAATCACGCGACTCTGTGTGTTTCATCTCCATGACTCCAGGTCCTGAATGCAGCAAGAATCTTTATGCATAAAAATCATCAATCCGGATGTTCACATTTGATGGATCTGGGAGTTTGGAGTGACTAGGAAATAGTCACCAGACTATTCTGCCTCTGTGTGTGGTTTCAGAGAAGCCCTCTGCTTTTAATGATGAACAGATCCCATTTGTTCTCTTCTTTGGTCTCCGAGCATCTCCCCAGTCTTCACAGCAAGAAGGTAGTGTCTAGAGTTGGCCACCTTTCATATAATTCACAATTTGCTTCTAAATCTAGACCTGCCCCCTACATCAAAATAATGAGACACTTGAACTGGTCCCTTAAAATCGACCTCCATGATTCTTTCCTATCTTGGAGCAAACGCGTTGTCAGCATAATGCTATGTACAATTCGCTGGGGCCATTCTTTTGAACCCATTGTCTTCTTGGGAAGCTAATGGTTGGGTAATGTTGACAAGACTAGAATGTTTAAACCAAGAGATATTTAAAAATGTATCGCTCGGCTTTCAAATGTTCTATATATTTGTTAACATGCCAGTTGGTTTTTATGTTTTGGTGTTAAATTAATTTCTATTTAACCCTGAGTCACGTTGTTTTCCAAATACAGTTCAGTCCTTATGGTTTCATTGTCTGGCTCACGTTGTTCCCTCTGCTTAGATGTACCTTCTTTACTACTTTTCTTCTCCCCGACAAATACCTCTCCTTTTGCCACAGCTTCTTTGGCATGGCAAACTTCTATGCATCTTTGACACTCAGATGTCACCTCCTCTGATTTCCATAACTGGAACAAATTGGTTCCTACTCCATGCGTATAGCTAGGCTTTTATCAGGCTGCATGTAGCTAGTTGTTCAATCTCCCCTTGTGTGTCAGCTTCTTGAGGGGACCCTTCTCTCCGAATTATAACCCAGGGGCCGATGAACAATAACTACCACTTCTTTTTTTTTTTTTTTTAATTTTTTTTTCAACGTTTATTTATTTTTGGGACAGAGAGAGACCGAGCATGAACGGGGGAGGGACAGAGAGAGAGGGAGACACAGAATCGGAAACAGGCTCCAGGCTCTGAGCCATCAGCCCAGAGCCTGACGCGGGGCTCGAACTCACGGACTGCGAGATCCTGACCTGGCTGAAGTCGGACGCTCAACCGACTGCGCCACCCAGGCGCCCCTAACTACCACTTCTTAAGAACTCTGTACGTGTCGCATGCTTTGGGAAGGAGTTTGTCTGCATTGTGTTATTTAACCCTGACAGCTAGGCTTGAAGCTAGGGACTATTTGTTACACCCTGTACTGTCTCAGAGCAGTAACTGATTTGCTCAATTCTTATACCTAGTGAGAGGGGGAGCCAGGATTTGAATCCAGTTGGTGTGTTTTCTGACTCCTGGTTCTTCGTCACCATTGCTTTCCCAGAAAGTGTGGTAAACGGTGGCCCAAACAACACAGGGAAAGGAAGACCCCGATGGACAGAGGGGCAAAATATGCTTACAGGACCTTGAGGGAGGACTGTGTGCCAACCCTCCCTGCATGGCTCCTAGACGCCTCATGGAGAGGACGGAGTACAATCGTGTCCTGGGGTCTCCACGGCCTCCACACGGTTAGAGGTCTGATTTCAAGACGCCCACTCACTTCTCTCCTGTTTCTGTGTTCTCACTCATATTTTCCCAAGCATATGCTCTCCCCAAGCACCTTAAACCCCTTCCATTTGAAATGTCGTGCATTTTCCAAAAATCTTCGCAGAATCTCTTGTATGTAGAAGACATTCACTAAAGGAACAGTTATTTTTATTGATGTATTTTACACATTGTTATTGAAGGATGGCCCTCATACATAAAAAGGCACAGATCATAAGCATGCAGCTCAATACATTTTTGTAAGGAGAACACACCCATTTAGCCAGTACTCAAGAAACCTCCCCTGTGATTGGTGTCTCCCAGAAATCACCACCTCAAACATAATCACAATTCTGACTTTTATCACAGATTTGTTTTGCCTTTTTTTTAATTTTATACAATTAGAATAATAGAATATGTGCTTTCTGTGTGTGGTTTCTTTTATGTAACTTTGTGTGTGTGTGTGTGTGCGCGCGCGCGCGTGTGTGATGTTCATCCAGGTGGAATGGGGGGTTTATTTGCACAGTTGTGTAATATTCTATTGTATCAATGCACTACCATTTATTTATCTATTCTACGGTTGATAGACAGGCTATTTCCAGTTTTCTGCTATTGCAAGTGATGCTTTTAGGAGCTTTTGTATGCAAGGTGTTTGGGGGTATGGTGGGGAAGGATTCACATGTGTGCATTTTTCTTGCGTCTATATTTAGGAGTAGAGTTGCGATTCACTGAGTATGAATATATTCAGCTTCATTAGATACTACTAAGCAGTGTACAAAGTACTTGTACAGAGTTAGAGTCCTACCCACAACAGTATATGAAAATTCCTGCTGCTTCGTATAAATGTCAACTTTTTGCGTACTCATTTCTATCCATTTCAGCAATTCTGATGGATGTGTAGCAGTAATTCATTGTGATTTGAATTTGCATTCCACAGTTAATTTGTGTAGAGTGACCTGGTATCCAGTAAACTTACTAATAAATTCACTTATTCATTACTGTACTTTCTCTGCAGATTCTTTTTGCTCCCTACATAAATAATCATATCATCTGAAATAATGATAGTTTTGCTTCTTCCTTTCACTATCATGTGCCTTTTATTTCTTTTTCTTGAACCACCAGTATGATGTTGAATGGAAGTGGTGAGAGCTGATGTCCCTGTCTTGTTCCCAATTGCGGGAGGAAAAGCCTTCAATATTTCACCATTAAATATCATGTGCTCTGTGGGCCTTTTTGTAGACATTTTTGTTGAGTTTAGGAAGTTTCATTTTATTCCTACTTTCCAATTGTTTGTTTTAAATCATGAAAAAGTGTTACATTTTTTTCAAACGTGCTTTTTTACATCTATGAGATGATCGTATGACTCCCCCGCCCCTCTTCCCCTTTCCGTTAATGTGGGAATCACATTGTGTGATTTTTGAATATTACCTCTCTTACACTTCTGGATAAAACTCATTTAGGTATGATGTATTACCATTTTTATGCATGGCTGGATATGCTATTTATTTTGCCTTTTTGCATTTACGGTCACAGGAAAAATTGATCAGAATTTTCCTTTCCTATAATAATCTTACCAGGTTTGGTATCAACTTTATGCTCTGTTTTCACTTTCTTCTTTTTTCCTCTTTATTAACTTTTTGGTTATATATTCTTTTACTGTTATTTAGTAGTTACCCTAGAGATTATAAAAACTATCCTTGATTTATTATCATTTTGCCCTTTCCCAAATAATGTTAGAAACTTCTAATACTTTAACTTCATTTTCTTCCCTCTTTTGAATTATAATTGTTATACAATATGGCAAGAGTTATATTATATATAAGTGTTATGTATGTATTATGACAATATATGCAGTATTGTGCACATGTTATATAACATTTATATTATATACATATATACACATCATATAATATTATACATAATACATATTATATGTGAGAGGCATATCATACCTAATTTATATGTATAGCAATATAGTATTTATAAATAATATAAATACAATATTTATATTTTATAAAAAATACATATTGTATATATTTTAACTCCACAAAGCATTATTAGTGTTGATTTTACTGTCAGTATTCATTGTTATTTCCTAAATTTTCACTTTTCCTGATGCTCTTTATTCGAGTACTATGCCCTTGTTTCTTTCCGGGATCATTTTTCCTTCTGCCTGAAGCATTCCCTTTTTTGTCTTTAATGCAGGTCTACTGGCAATTAATACTCTTAGTTTCTGTTTGTCTGAAATATCATTCATTTCATCTTCATTTTGAAGGATGCTTTCACTGTGTATGGTCGTCTAGATTGGCAGTTATTTTTGTTAGTGCTGGCGAGGCAGTATTCCATCATTCTGTGGCTTCCATACTTTTCTACTAAAAACTCAACTGGAAGCCTTATTGTTCCTCCTTTGAAGGTAACGTGTCTTTTTTTTTCCTCTGGCTTCTTTCCACATTTTTCCCTTTGCCTTTGTTTTATGTCGGGTTTGCTCTGATACGCCTAGTTGCGATGTTCTTATATCGATCCTGGTTGGTGAACTGTTGGCTATGTTTCAGAAGTTCTGGAGCATTCTCAGCTATTGTCTATTCACATATATTTTCTGTCCCACTCAATCACTCCCTTCTGGGACTCAATTACAAATGTGTCAGAACCTGTCTAAGCTCGGCATATTTTGCTAATGGTCTTTTCTGTATTTTCCATGTGTTTTGCTCTCTAGGATTCAGCCTGGATATTTCTTACCGTCTTTCAGCTCCTCAGTTCTCTCTTTTGTTGTATTCAGTCTGGTATGAAACCTAACTAGTGCGTTCTCGGTTTCAATTATTGTGGTATTGAGTTCCAGAATTTCTATTTGATGCTTTTCAAAGAATATATTGCAGGTCCTTGGTGCAATTCTCATACTGTCCTGTATTTAAAAAAACATATTAATCATGGTCCTTTTAAAATCTGTGTCTTAATAGCTCCAATAACTGGGCTATTACTTGTGTGGATTTTTTTCCATTGTCTGTCTGTTTTTATTCTCTTGTTTCTATGTTTTGGTATGCCTTGTGTGTGTGTGTGTGTGTGTGTGTGTGTGTGTTTAATGTTTATTTATTTATTTTTGGGAGAGAAAGAGAGAGCAGGGGAGGGGCAGACAGAATCCCAAGCAAGCTCTGTGCTGTGTGTGGAGGCCCAGTGCAGGGCCCAACTCGGGGACTGGTCCCATGACCACGAGATCATGACCTGGACTGAAATCGAGAGTCAGATGCTTAACCAACTGAGCCACCCAGGTACCCACCTGGGTGGGTTTTTGATTGAATGCCAGACACTATACATGAAAGATGTAGGGAACTCAGGGTAATGTTAATTCCTAGAGAGGGTTCGTCATCCCCTTTGGTAGGTAGCTTGAATTGGGGGAAGATTTTTAGTCTAATTGATAGGGAAACATCTGTTATAAGACGGTCTACAGGACTGATAGGGAAATTCCAGTCCTTGCCTGAAGACTCCCCTTCTGGGTTTTTCTTCCCACCCTGCTTGCTGCATGCCAAATTACTACTAATGCAGAATGCAGAAGTAACAGACTATAAATTGTCCTCTCTGCTTACGCTCGCTTGGGGCTCAGACCTCTAGAGAGTGATATCCTCTGAGCCCACAGGTAGTAAAGTAAACCTCCTGCCTTCCAACATCTCTGACCGCCGCTTGGTTCTTCCCGCTGGGTGATCCAGACCAGGTTCCGTAACATAATCACACACAGTGCTGACCCAAGGCTGGATTTTGGGTTTGGTAAGGCTCCATCTGCCTCCTTCTTCATCCTTGCTCCTAGGGATGAAAGCCCAGGATGTTTATTGCTGCCACCTTTCTTGGGGGTTGCTCCTTAACTAATCAGCATATCAGACTGCCGAAAACTCTGTGATGTTTTCCGCAGCTCTCAGCTGAACTTTTCAGGCTTTTGCTCTGAGCAGCTTGAGAATTTGTCTCTGTGTTTCCTTGCCTCCAAATTCTCCGTCTCTCCCGTACCAGCTACCAGGCAGCTCCAAACTCCAGCTTTTTCTCCCTGTCCCTGTAAGCTTTCCAAAGGTTCTAGTGGCTTCCTTATCTGTTAGCCACAGCTCTCTGCCCAGTTTCTCACATTCTAATTTCTCCTAAAGACAAGACCCAGCAAATGTCCTGAGGGGAAATGCAGCACACAGGTCAGTTCAGCTCCCCACACATCCCTTCTCTCTAGGCTCTTGTGTTCTCAAGTTCTGGTTACCTTAGCAGCTCTCCAATACCTTCAAGTAAATGTTGGAGTATTTTATCTAATTTCCTAGTTAGTTTTGGAGCTATTAGCAGATGCCTGTAGATTTATTTTTTTTTTAAAGCCTGCAACCAGCATATGGATTCTATATTTTTTGTGGACATTAAAACATCTTTTGGTAACAAAAGATGTGAAGATAGTTGTAAAGGCAAGTGGAAAAAGGGGGTTTTTGAAATTGATTTAGGATGTGCACACTACATTTAATCAGAAGCCAATTAGAGAACACAGTGTTTGGGGTAGCCAAACAGCACTCCTGTTCTATTCTTGAATCATGAAATATATAAATGGCTTTGGAATATATTTTGTGGAGTGAAATAGGTTGTGGCTGCAGCAAGGAGTAAATTAAGTATGTTTAGCATAAGTTCATACATTCAGTGATAGGCTCAGAGGGAGAGGAAGAGCAAAAATTCTTATCTAAGCCATTGACCTTGAAATATATTCAACAGTTATGAGTTGCCAAGAGTGATAATTTTTCTAATTTTGCGATGGGCATCTGCCCACACTCTCATGCGCTGCAAAATGTGTGTTAAATGACATCTCTCCCCGGAGATAAGTTAGTTTTGCAAAAGACATGGGTTAGGAAAGTTAGAATTTTTTCCTGGTTTTGAACCCAGGATGACCCAGTGGGAGAATTCACCCAGTTGTTATTTTCTGTTTCAGGAGACTACTTTCTGTGCTTTGTGTTGTGTAATGGAATGAGGAGTTAATCAGATGCATAACGTGGCTTCTCTTGGTAACATATTAAAAAGCACTCTGTCTTCTGCAGACCCAGAAATCACAATTCTGAAAGTGGAGAAGTTTCTCTGCAAGAAAACTTTGGAAACCCAGAAGCCAAATTCGGCAGGAGTCAACCACTGCTTCAGAATCCAAGTTGTGGGACAAATCTCATCAGACTCCCTGTGCCTGGAGGTATTTCTAGTGAAATTCGGCAGTGGGGGTTATGTCTGGGAAGGTGAGACTTCCAGCAATGGGGCCTCTGAGGAGTAGGGACATTCTTTTTGATGTCATTAGAGCTAAGGGTTTTGGAAGGGTTCATGTGTCCTTTGACTTATTTTTCAACTTTGGGTGGTAAGCAGTTAGAAAGTGTCCCCAGACATTTAGATAATAGAGGGCCCTAGAAGATGGAAAAAATCCTTTTCCTGAAAGTCTTTTTAGAAAGGATAAGAGTCCTGGGATGCCTGGGTGGCTCAGTCGATTAAGCATCCAACTTCGGCTCTAGTCATGATCTCACAGTTCATGGGTTCCAGCCCTGCCTCAGACTCTGTTCTGACAGCTCAGAGCCTAGAGCCTGCTTCAGATTCTCTGTCTCCCTCTCTCTGCCCCTCCCTGCCCCTCCCTGGCTAGCGCTCTGTCTCTCTCTCTTAAAAATGAACATTAAAAAAAAAAAAAAAAGGATAGGAACCCCCTGGAGATCTTTGTTGTCATCCAGACATTGCTTATTCTGTGTTTCTGCACTCTGCCCATGGTCACCTTTTACCTCTCATGCTCCTTGCTCAACTTCTCACTTCTTTGACTATTTGAATTGTCCAGCCTTCAAACCCAGTTCATACCCAGCCTTTTCCATGATGTCATCCCTGACCTGGAATTGATGCTTTGGAGGAGAAAGGGGTTTAGCATGTGCCTTTGGAATCTTCTCCATAGCATCCATGGATGGTGCAGGGGTGGGTGCGTTCCTCAAGGAACAGGGGAGAGAGGCTGGCATTTTGAGGGAAATTGCACAGTTGGAAGGCAGGAGCAGGATAAGAGAAGTCTGAGCAGTTGAGGAAAGTCTCCAAACCAAGGAGGAAATGAGACTGGTGGGGGCAGCAGCAGCAAGTCCCGAGAGGTCCAGGGAGTCAAGGGAGTAGCCATTAGGTGTGGTCACTGTGGGGTCCCTCAAGGCTTTCAAGATATTTTTCTTGTATATTTGTGGTGAAAGTGGGATACAAAGCAGTACTTTGAAAACGAAAAGATTAAAAATTGCCCTGCTGTGTGCAGTTATAAAGTCATCATCATTATTATAGTTATATAGAATGTTCTACATCATTTCCTTCTACCCTCATAGTCTCTTTGGTTCAGAGAGGATTTCAGTGCTTCCAAGAGGACTTTGGATAAACACTTCTGTGCTTTCTTCTCTCTCTTTCTTATTAGTTGCCTCCAAAAACATCACACATGGGAGACTGCATTCCTGAACTGTTTCCTTTTCCACCTAATTGTCATTTTCTCTCATATGGAAAACAAACTCAATCTTTGCTGCTTAAACAACATTGTATTTGGAGACTGTCAAGCTTAATTAAAGCTGAATATTTTTCCAGGTGGTGTATTAAGGGCCAAGGTGATAGACGGCGTTCCAGGACAGAGCTCAGCCTTTTAAGAGGTTCTCTGGGCAGAGAGGTAAAGTTCTATTTGTGGGTGATGTATCGGGATAAACCTTCTCCGATGGATTTAGAGAAAACAACTATGCTCTCCTGCCCCACGGGTCCATTAGGATCGAACATGCTTCCAGTTAGCTTTCTCGAGGAAGAGAAAGAAAAATAGATCAATAATATTTATGATTTCTTGAAAAGATGTTTCCTTGCTGCACCATTGCCCCATTAAGGCTCTTTGCTATTAATAGAGTTGTGTTGGTTGCACATTAGCCGGGGTTCATTATATCAAGAGGGCTGTAAAAATTGTCTTTGCTCTGTCCTGCTGAAAATGTTCATAAGCTTCCTATTAACTTTGATGCTGGCTTGACATGCTAAGAATTCCCTGACGATAAAATGATAATAATTAAAAAATAATAAGGCCAGTAATAATACATACCTTTTATTGACTGCTTTCCAAGTACTAGGACCCGTGCTAAGTGCTTTGCATATATAATACCATTTAATCTTCAAAGTAATATTGTGAAGGTGACAGTCTCGGGCCATTTTCAAATGAAGAATGTGAAGCATCGGCAGGTTTAAGTAACTTCCTCAAGGTCACGTGGAAGACTGAATTCTGAGCCCCGATCTTCCTAACTCTATAGCTCAATTTCTCTTAACCAGATTACTCTGCCTTTAATCTAGTCAGTGATTTATGAATCTGTAACATATAATATTAATTCTACAGCATAAATTTCCCATTTGGAATATGTAATCGTCTGCTTTTTGAAAAGTCACAAATATGATTCATTTAATATGCATGCTTAAGTATTCTATTAGGCAATTCTAACTCATATCTTTTCATGGTTTAATATGTCAGATAAAATTACTCAAAACATCTATTTTCCAGAAACTTTTCATGTTGATCTTTATAACCGCAACATTAAATCTACAAATTTACTCCACTGATAAATTAGGTTATTAATAATATTGCCTATAGCCTTTAATCTACTTTAGAACATCATAAAAATCAGTATGATACCATCAGTAATACATATTCATCCGTGCTGGGTAAACGGTTTGAAAAATGAGCTACAGATGGCTTCATGTTTATGGATGTCCACATGCATTTTGCAATAGTTAATGAGGATCCGTTTGGGGAGCTTGACTATGTCTGACAGGTAGATGAGATGCAGAACAGGTATGGAAAGCTATTCCTCAGTTCTCTTGTTCCCTTAGTCCTGTTCCATTAATGATCACTTAATAAATGGTATCTTTTAGTAACTCTGAGCTGAGCACTATGAGCTTTCCTTGAAGATCAAGTGTATGCACTGCTCCTACCTTCAAGGGTTTTACAGTAGCATTGGAAAGGTAAGAATGAGTTGTGAAAGAAGTTCAGAACATGGGCCATATGGTAAAGTTGATCATTGTTGGAGGAATTTGAAGAGGTCACGTAGGGCTGGGGAAGTCAGGAAAGGTGTAATGGGCTCAGAGGGTGGGCAGGATTTGGAGATGGAGAAGAGAGATAGTATTCCAGCTGCTTACAAGAAAAGACGGAGGTGGGAATTAGAAGATGAGAGAGGTGGCTGTGGGAGAGAGGACAATGACGCTCTGTAGCAGGTGCCATTTAGGATGTGATGGGGTATAAACTCGTCCGGACAATGTAGGACCATGATGTGGAGCATATGTAACAGGTCTGCCCAATATAAAACAGGATGATTGGAATTAAAGAATGCTTTCCACCCTCAAGTTGATCTTGGGGGGAGCTGATATGAGGAGGATGGGGAAACATATCATAAAAGCAAACACATTGAAAGAAATGTCTTTAAAAAAAAAAAGAAATGTCTTGTAGGGTTACAAGTGGGGAATTATGGTTAATGCACACTGGACTTCCTACTAAAGATTCCATAATATCTTTTATTGATATGATTTACATGTTTATCATTAAAAACAGTATAACAACATGAAAAGATTTTTTTAGTCCATATTTTCACCACTGTGTTGTAAGATAAGAAAACTAGTCTCTTTTTGTGTATTCTTTTCCAGTCTGGCTTCACATAATCATACTAAGAAGGTCATAGAATGTTGTGTTCTGTTTTCACGTAACCCACGGTTTGCCATGTTTCCATGTAGTGTTTATAATTATGAGTTTTAATGAGCATATAGTATTCCATTCAGTCAGTTAAACAGAGTTTGCTTTAGCATTAGAGTATTGTTGGACACTTTCATTGTTTTCTAATTTTTGTCATTATAGGTGACACTATGGAAGACGTTTAGGACAGTTTTTGGCTTCTACTGAATTACTTCCTAAACATGTATTTCTGGGAGGGTTTGTATGACTAGGAAAACATTGTGATACTTTCTATATGATAGATATTATACCAGGCTGTATTTTTGAGGCTCATCCTGATGGAAGGTGCTACCAGCAATAAATTAGGGTGCCACTGTCACCCCAAATTTGGAGCAGGCATAAAAAGCACTTTTGTGGATGCTAAAATATCATTTCATTCATTGGAATTTCTGTGTAACTATGAATCTTTTTTTTTTTTACAACATTTACTTTCTGCATACTAAGGGGAAAGGGGAGGCTGAAATGGGTTTGAAAGAGAAGCCGTTGATAGGTGATGGCAAGAAAAAGGAGAAAGAGAAGAGAAGGAGAGACAACAATGGACAAGTGTGATGGAAAGACCGGAAAAAAAAAAAAGGAGAAATATGGGCTAACTGCGCAATGGTCGTTCAGTAGTGAAGGTAGCTATTGAAATTCCTTGGCGTCTGGATGCTGTCAGCCTAACCTTTCCCAAGGCCTGGGAGGGTCAGGTCTGAAAATTTCTGTGCCATCTTCTCAGCCCTGGGCGTCATCTGGAGTTCTGTGTTTTTCTTCAACTCATGTTCTTCACAGCTTCTATCTGTCCGCACGTGGTGCTAATGGCCTTGCTCTTGAGCTGGCTGGGCATGGAGGTGGGAATTCTTAGGAGGGCTGGCTGCATATCCAAGGCCTTCCTCCCTTCTCTCCTGCCCTTGCTTTTGGCCTCTCCTTGGGCAGGTGTTTGGGAGGAGTATTGATTGTTGAGATTGGTCTCTGGGTTTGCCCTCCCATTATCATAGATCCCCATGGATCACAGCTGTGGAGAGAGTGCACAAACATAGTTTTGATTCCTTTTTTTTTTTTTTTGGAATGAAGTTTCAAACACATTTATCTGTGCAGGACTACAAGTAGGACCTTGTCTACACTGGCTGGGAAACATTTAGAGCAAGAATGTGCTGGAGTAGCAAGCCTTCCCCTGATACTTCACACATTTTCTAGCCTTACTGTATTTTTGTCAATGTTTTATGAGCAAAAGTATAAACCTCAGGAAGTTTTCATACAATTTTAACCATCAAGGAATGTCTGAAGGGCAGAAGAAATATGGGCTCTAAGAAACAATTTTTTTTTCTTCCTGAGTGCTTCTGCAGGTCTTGGGCAATGAAGACATGTTCTCCTCCTGGAGTTCTCGGCCCCAGAGAGTCACATGACCTCCTTTAGGTCTTTGTTCAAATGGCACTTCCTCAGAGAAGCTTCTCCAACCACGCCAGCTACGAGTCTCCCTCCCTCACATTCCATCCCAGTATCTGCTTTATTTTCTTCAGACTTGTTATCTGACACTATCGTTCTTCACTCACTGGCCAAAGCTAACCATTGTTTTCCCAACTCCTAGGAGAGGTTGCTCAAAAAATATTTGTGGAATAAGTGAATAAATGAATGAGACATAGGTATTGGATCTTTTGACTTAATATAGAAAAAAAATTCTAAGAAGAGTCACACTGGAACAATACTCGGGTATGTAGAAGAAATGTCTAGGTTACAACGGAGATGGGGTATGGAATGAAGCTGGCTCGAAGGACCACAGCATCGTTGATACTAGAAATTTGCATGCTTACTCAGCTGACAATCTCACTGTTTTGTCTTGAGTGGAGCCTCTTCTCACGTGTCTGCTACGGGAGTCTGCATGTGGGAGCAATGGCCACATATGTGGAAGCTCTGGTTCCCAGGTGTGAATCATGCCGAGGGTGGTGGTGGTTCACTGCTCAGAATCTGCGAAGAGTCAGGATGCAATTATACCCTGACGGAGGGTTGATCCAGATGGGAGAGAGAACCAACAGGAAGTGGATCTCGCCTGTTCTCTCTCCTTTCCTTCTAACACAGTCATGCCACTCTTGATTCCCAGAAAGTATCTGAATGGGAAGGGGAAAGGGGTGTAGGGTAACAATCACCTACACCTCTTCCACAGGACCTCAGCCACCCATGGGGACCTAACAGTGGCCCAGGGCCCAGGTGAGGACACGGCAGAAAGGTAGCCGTCATTAGGAACATGGGTAGTCGTCCACGGTTCTTTTTCCCCATCACTGCCAACGTGGTACCCTTTCTCCCACCCTGAAATACCGTGCAGCACAGGGTAACAGGTCTTAATTGTGGTTTGCCATTTTTTTTTTCTGAAAGTTGCTGGTATTTGCTTTAACCCTTAGCTATAAAAAGATGAGGATTCCCTGAAAGAAACGTCACTCATTCCTGTGATGGCATATGGAGTCAGGTCTCGGGAGAGAGAAGGTTTCGTCTCTACTTGAGGAATCCTGGATGCCTGGTGCAAAAATGAGCTCGCTTCTCTACTGCCTGGTGTCCCTGCCCTTCACAATGTGGCTGGTAGCCCTTCCCAGTAGCAGGGTGCTGTCCATTCCCCTGGAGGGCCACCGAAAGGGCTCAAGCTTAGGCCTCAGGAGGCTTTCGAGAGAAAGCAAACCTCCGTGGCCTTGTGGCCTGAGAGGGAGAGGAAGAGGGAATGTGCAAAGAGCTTCTATCCCTTACCTTACCCTTAAACTTGCTAGACCCAAAAGGTGGTGGCTGAGGAGAAATGTATTGATAATGCAAAAAAAAAAAACCAAACCTGTTTCTTTTCTTTACTATGGTTGGAAACATGGGTGTAGATCCCTGTGTTCGAATGGTGCACAACCAACGACCCCAAAACTTTCATTTGGAATCCTTCCACTGACATAGGCTCAAGCTTAGGCTACTCACCTGTTTGAGTGACATGGGACACATGACTCAATCAACACTTGTCACTCCAGCTGTCAGACAGTCGATGGTGAGCCATCCTAGGCCAGGTGACTGGTTGCAGGCACAGCAGCAAGCCTGGCTAAAATGGGCAGAGTCTGGCCCAGATTCCCAGACCACGCAGCTAACCGGTGCATTTACGGTCAAAGACAAACGGTTGTTGTTTTAAGCCACTGAGCGTGGGGAATTTGTAACATTGCAATAGGTCACAGATACACCTAGACTCAAGGGAAGCAGAGGTGGGGGGGATGTTGAAGGTTTGGCTGATTTAGGGGTCCTTTACCCACTTGGTCATCCAGAGGACGAATTGGCCGTGTGGGCATCTGTACTGTAATATTTATATAACCAAGAGCCGAAGCAGGTAACCTCCAGAAACTTCGACGGATTTCCTTACGTGGGAGTATGTCTAAGCTCAGGCCTCAGTCGTGAGGATAAAGCAACCAGCAGTGGCCCTTTGGCAGGCGATTTCCCATCGTGCATGAACTCCACCCACACCCTGCCAAGGATTGGCAAATCCAAATCCAGGCAGCCCCAGGTCATGAGGTAGGATGTCCATGTTATTAAGATGCAGGAGTGACAGATACAATGGGGGAAAGAATGAGCAGGATGATGTAAGCCCAGCATGTGGTGGTAACTGATGGTGAAGTCATAGGAGGAGAAATGGAATAAGGAGCTTCTAACCTGCAATCACCAAACTCAATTTAGAGCCACCCTCCACCCTGCAGCCCCCAGCTCTGCTCTCCACACGAATCTCATGTCTGCTTACAATCTGTGTCAAGAATTTTGGGGCTCTGGGGCACCTGGGAGGCTCAGTCAGTTAAGCTTGGGCTCAGGTCATGATCTCATGTTTGTGAGTTTGAGCCCCGTGTCGGGCTCTGGGCTGACAGCTGGGAGCCTGGAGCCTGCTTCGGATTCTGTGTCTCCCTCTCTCTCTGCCCCTCCGCTGCTCATACTCTGTCTCTCTGTCTCTGTCTCTCTCTCTCAAAAATAAATAAACACCAACAACAAAAAAGGATTTGGGGGCTTTAGTTCAGTAGTAGAACTTCTTGTGGGTAAATGCTGGAATTAGGTCTTGAATTTTCTTCAGCGATAAAGGCTCAGGACTAAAACTGGCACACTCCCTGTGGCTAAGCGGCTTTCCAGTGCAATTCAAAAGAAGTTCCATAGTGGTCCGGGAGGGTCATTTCATGAAGTTGACATGTCCATCAAAGCCCCGTTCACATTCCATAGAATGCAATAACTGTAGTGGCTGGCTGATTCCTGGAAAATGAAAAGGATCGTCCCAGGTTTCTGAAGATGGCTGTGTGAGCTCAGTGTGGCCACCTGAGGATGGTTGTTTACAGCCTTGTGTGTTGGTTTTGGTCGTGAGGCCAAAGGCTCAGTGTGTGTTGCTCAGAGCACTTTGTCCTGTGTGTAAAGTGTTCTTAATCGACTCAAAAGAGGTGATGGCATCCACTCTCAGCTGCACCCTTGCCTTATCCTTTCTCTTTCTGGAAGCTTCGGTCATATCTTATTTCCTCTGTGGTTTGAGTGTCAGATGAGTGTTTTTCAAAATATGGCATGGGAAAAGAATCAGTTTCTGACATTTAGCATTTAGCCTGGAGTTTCTTTGACACTATTAATGTTTTCTCAGTCAGGTTAAGTCACTGCAAACTTACCTCTATATATTGGCTCTGGTTCTTAGTCAGAAGTTTCAAACATGGGTTAGCAGGTTTTGCCTGACTCCAAATATCAAGGGGAGAAGGAAAAGTTAATCTAACAAGCACGCCCTTCCCGGGTTAAGGTGCAAATGATTCCAACCCCCATTCTTCCCTGGATGCATTGCCTGAACAGCCACCCTAGAAGGAAGCAGAGACACTGATCCCCTTCAGGGTTCTGCTGCATGCTTGTCTGGCTGGGGATCTGCGCGCATCTGCAGGGGAGGAGGCTGGTCTTCTTGGTTCTGTATCGTTGCGCTAACTGTAGTGTAGGGTTGCAGCTACCTAGCCGACAGGGGCCTCCATGAGTTTGCCCAAAGTACAGGCTAAGTCCTTGGCTTTCCAAAGGGTCCAGGTGCTCATGGGACGTCCCCCTCATGGTAATTAATCCACGTTCCTCTGTGGAAGGGTTCCTGGCTGTATTACCTGGAATCTTCGGCTTCAGATCTTCTAAACCTCTGTTCCTTGCTGAAGTCAGGGCCTCCAAGGAGCCTACATCCTGGGAGGCCATGAGATGTCTGAGGAATGTCACATTGAAGGCCGTCTTTCGGATGTAGACCAGAAGCTTCTCAGTAATATGATGGCTGTGAAGTCTCTCCAAGAGAGGACAACCGACTCCTCGGGTAGATGAACAGTGCTATTTATTTTATGTGTTGCACACCCACCCCTAAACACCCAAGTCACTTAGCCATCGCCTCTGAGTTCTCCTGTACAGACAGGTCCCGAGGAGCAAGTGCACATGAGGAGTATGGGGTTAAGGGCAGTTCTGGAATCTATCCATTGGAACCAGCGCCATGTTTCGACCCATCCACAGCCTACATGACCTCTGTGGAAGGGGCCGATCCTTCTCCAGGGTCATGAAGCTGTAGCCTCTGCACCTACCTTTCTGTCCTAATCTGAATTCCCCTGCCCAGGGAGACATTATAATAGAGAAGTTAATAATGTGTGAGATAAGAAAGTGGTTTATTTGGGAGGGGATTCTAGGAAGCACAGTTGGGAAGGGAGTCAGAGAAGAGAGGAAAGATAGTAAAATATGTATTAGTAAACAGGTAACCACCAAGGGCGACGGGGGCTCAAGGTGACTGAGGACCCTCTGAGACACTGTGCCTCAGGACACCTCAGGACTGTTGCACTCAGGCACAAGGAACCTGGGATACCCAGCCACCAACTAGCACCCCTTACTCGTTAAGAGTCAGGGCCTTTCTGGCCAGCCCTGCCTGTGGCACAGCACTCACCTGCCATGAGAGGGCGCCCCACACAGAGAGAGGCGAGGAGCCCTTGGTGTGCGAGGAGAAATTTGCAGATGTATTCCAGAAGGGCTGAGGGGATTTGGGTGGGGCATGGAGAGTGTCCTCTTCTTGCAAGAATACTACACCCAGTGTCTGCAGCCTTCGCACTGTCCCTGCCTATTCTCTGGAGTGTCCGGCAAATCGTCTCATCGAGAAGGACGGAGTGGAACGCACATGCATACACTTGATCCCTCCCAGGGAAGCCCCACCACGTTCAGAACAGGAATCTGCAGATAGGAAGTGGGGGCGGACAATGCGAAACACCAGAGGGCTGGTCTTGCCTGGAGGTAGGGGGTGGGACCTTTGTAAACCCTTCCCTTCCAGCGGCTAACTGAGGAGGTGGCCTGGGGCATCGGCGATTCCCGAGAAGGGGGCCACGTGTTGCCCACAGCGGCCGGAAGATGGCGCCCTGGCAGATGAAAGGGGCCAGAGTGGGAAATGACACCATCCGGGACACTCTTCTTCTCCATCAACGATTCTAGGACTTAATAGCTATTTAAAATTTTTCTTTGATTGTGGTTTAGCGCACTGAAGACACATCTCGTGTAATGTTGGGAGCATCTGACGACTAGATGTTATCGGTGTTGCCCATCCTCGCCCTCTCTCTCAACATGATTTCAATTAAGCCGACGACCGTGCAAGTCAGAGAGATGGAACATTTCAGGTAGCTGCGTCACCTGTGGGGGGATGATCTGAGGACGTGCAGTGTGGCATTTTGTCTGCCCCCATGTGCTGCAATGGAATCAGTAGTATCTTTTTTACCTCGTCCCGAGAGGGTGTCATGATAGGTTCCCAAGCGGATGGTAGCTGCTTTACACGAAGAATCTGAACAGCCTTCTTGGTTGATCACAAATTAAATAGTTGTGGATGTAGAGATAGATCCAGAAGTTGGGATGGAATAGATAACCAGGGGAGTTTATTGCCTCCTTCTGAGCAGAGAAGCAAAGCGTCCACCCAGGAGAATAATCTTCTAATGGCTGGGAAGACGTTCTGGGATGGCTGGGATGGAGACGAAGGTTTTCATAATGGGGGGAGTGGGTTGGCGTTGCAATCCGCCCGAGCCAGAAACAGAATTTACTACGTGCTTGTGCTTGACCTTCAGGCTGACACAAATTGAAATGGCAGAATTGATCTCCTCCTTAATTTATGACAGGCAAAGAGGGACAACAGACGCTTGTTTTCCTGCGTCTCAGAGAATCCTCGCCTCTATTCTCTTCAGAGAAGCATTTTTGTACCCGGAAGAAAACACCCTTGAACAGTAGCATTAATGCCAGAAATCTTGCTTATCTTTCTAAAAGTATCACTACTTTTGTTAATTTGCAGAAGAAAAAAGCAAGGCTCACCGCAAAACAAAAAAATCTATAAAAGTTGTCTTACTCCTTGGATTTATAGTGGTTAAGGGAGGGTTTAGGAGCTTCAGGGAGAAAGAATTTTTCCCAGATTGGGCTTTGAGTCACCATTCCTGAAGTTAGAACGAAAAAATGAGGCAGTTATAAAAGATGCCCACGTGAACTGCTGGTAGCCAGCGAGGTGACTTCGTGCTCAAAAGCCTTTTACTCCTTACCAATGGCACAACCCTGGTGAATGTCTAAACCCAAGCTTCAATTCCTTCTGTTCTTTTTTACTTTTGGCCTAAAGGGAGTGATATGAGGAGGGGGTTGTTTTCCAGATGTACTAATACACCAAGAAAATGTTTATTTTGGAAGTCAGGAATGTGAAGCGCTTGTAAAACAGAAAATCGCTGTACCAGTGAGAAGCATCATTATGGCTATTGGAGACAGACTCCGGAACATGCAGAGGTTGGAATGTGTCATCAGAGTGCTGGTCCCTGCAGAGACCTTGCAAGTCCTTGATCATCTGCTCTCACTGGCTCATTTGGAGTCAAGGGTGGACCCCTCGTGCAGGAACTAGCCCTGATTGGACTCCATTCTATAAAGGAGGCTTCCAGATAATCTGCCCACCCAGATTCAGACTTTTTTTTTTTTAAGTTTATTTATTTGTTTCTGAGAGAGAGAGAGAGAGAGAGAGAGAGCGCGCGCGTGAGCATGTGAGCACATGCACACACGGGGGAGGGGCAGAGAGAAAGAAAAATCCCAAACAGGCTTCAGCACAGAGCCAGACTCAGGGCTCGAATACACAAACTGTGAGATCCAGACTTGAGCTGAAATCAGGAGTCCGGCGCTTAACCAAATGAGCTGCCCAGGCGCCCCTAGACTCAGACTCCTGATCACAAATTTAGTCAGATCCATCTGATAGAATACCCTTTTAAAAGTACATTTTATATATTAAATATAAATTTATATTTATATAAATTTATTTAATAGTTACATATTTATGTTAAATATAAATATAATTATAATCTTAAAATATAAATATATTTATATAAATTTATTTAATAGTTACATATTTGTTCTATTTATGTTAAATGTTTATGTTAAACATATTTATGTTAAATATGTAACTATTAAATAAATTTATATAAATACATTTATATTTTAATATATTTAATATATAGCAGAAGAAATACTTGATAATGGCTGAATATGATAAACTCACACCATGCACATATTTAACTAATATAAAATCAACCGCTCCAGTTAGCAACATGGGAAAATATTTCCATTGTTTGCTCTGAAAGAAAGAATTACCCCCAATCAAATTACATCTCCCTCTTCATATTCCCAGAGGAAGGAAAGCCACAGACAAAAGGCAAAAAGAAACAATATAACTTACTTCTTGGTTTTTGAACACCAGTGGCTCTATGTCTTGGTGAGTTCAACTCTGTTGAAGGGATTTGCAGGCCACAGTTAATTTCCAGAGTCCAACCTCTGTGAAATGCACGTTGTGGGAAAAACTATTTATAGCAACTAGGGTTTATTTAAGTGGAAATGTATGCACATCAGCTACCAACTTTGTAGCTCTCTCATTGTATTTAGTTACATTTGCAGCTCAGCCCTCAAAGTAAACCTCAGGGAATCTGTTTCACTGCATCCTAAGGGACAAGAGCAAGGAGTTAACCACCAACCTTGCCTCACAGAGCCTTGGGGAACCCCCCAGCAGGTCCTGGTGTGGTCTGATTCCTCCTCCTCTTTGGGTTTCCGGTTGGTTCTGTGTTGGCTGAAGAGATCCATGCCCCCACAGTAAAACTGTAACACTACTCGCTTCCTCCTGCTTCCACGAATCCTAAGGCATTCTTGATCTTTTTAATCTGCAGCGACTCATGTTCAGCCTTAAAGTGCAGCCTCATCTTTCATAAGTCTTTTCTTCTTTTAATTTTTTTTAATGTGTATTTATTTCTGAGAGAGAGGGAGGGACAGAGAGAAAGAGAGACAGAATCCAAAACAGGCTCCAGGCTGTCAGCACGGAGCCCGATGCGGGGCTCGAACAGATGAACCGCGAGATCGTGGCCTCAGCCGAAGTCAGACACTCAACTGACTGAGCCATCCAGGTGCCCCTTTCACAGGTCTTTTATGTTGAGTGATTTCTAATTTTGCCATCTGTAAATCCATAAAGTGCTTGAAAGGTGACACTTCTCAGATGGAATCTTCTCTGCAAATGCCTCCCGTGAATGCTGGTGAAGTTTTACAGCGCTGATTCATAGTGGAAAGAGAGTAACTCTTGTGCTGAGTGATACCTGAGGACTTCCAGCCCATAATGGGGAGAAGCCTTTTACTTTCTGGTAGTTTCCCATTTGTTCTGTCATCCCTCAGGCAGCTCACTGGTGATAAAAAATTAATCTATTTGTATTGCTCTGGGGATAGGAGGGTTCTGTTTAATTGCTGTGGCAGTGAAAATAAATGCTCCCCCCACCCCCAGCCAAATGTCCACAATGCCTGGAGCCTGTGAATGTGTCAGGTGACAGGACAAAGGGGAATAAAGCTTGTTTTTATTTATTGCTTCCATGAAGATGGAAGTAAGGTTGCCAGTCAGCTGACCTTAAAATAGGGAGATTATCCTGAATTGTTCGGATGAGCCCAACGCAATCTCAAAGGTTCTGAAAAGTGGAAGAGGGAGGCCAGAGAGGAGGTCAGGGTGATGCCAAGAGAGGAATCTCAGCCCTCCATTGATGGCTTGGAGATGGAGGAAGGGATCTAAGAGCCAAGGAACATGGGCAGCTTCTAGAAACTGGAAAAGGCAAAGAAATGAATTCTTCCCGAGTTTTCAGCAAGAAACACGGCTGACACCTGGATTTCAGCCAGGGAGACCTCGGTTAGATTTCTAAATGCAAAGAATTGTCAGGTAATAAATTTTTATTGGTTCAAGTCACTAAGTTGGTGATCCTTTGTTGCAGCACCCATAGAAAACCGAGACAATTGTGTAATTTCAAATTATATGTGGGGTTCCTTGGATTTGGGCAATTGGTACTATAATTTTGCTGTTGTTACTTGAGAGTGGCTACTGTTTACGGAGTGCTTACCGCAGGCACAGATGGATTTTACAAGCAGGTTAGGTTCAATGCCTCTCTGCTATACCGTCGCCTTGCTTTGCCACGTGGGAAAGCAAGCCGATTTTGTAGGTGGGAAACTCTAAGCCCTGAATTGCCTGATGAGATGTTACCGGAGCCAGAGCAAGCCCCCTCTGGGCATGTGGTCCCCAGGATTGGGCTTTTTAGTCAATAGTGGTGCTTTCTAAGAAGCATGAATGCTCCCCCATCTAGATGAAGACAACTGTTCAGCTTGCATATCATAGAAGGGGCAGCAGGGGGAGGTGGGAGCGGGATGGGAAGAGGGGAAGGCATGGGATGTCAGGACAGAAGTTGTAGGCAGCCAACTGTGAATGGTCTGTGGTCTCCTGTTCTGTGACCTCTTTTAAACTCTGATATGACACACAGATTTTTTAATTAATTAATTAGTTAATTCTGAGAGGGAGGGAGAGCATGAGCAGGGGAGGGTCAGAGGGGGGTGGAGAGAGGATCCCAAGCAGGCTCTGTGCTCTCAGCAAAGAGCTTGATTCGGACTCATTCTCATGAACCATGCGATCATGACCTGAGCTGAAATCAAGAGTTGGACGCTCAACCAGCTGAACCACCCAGACTCCCCCTGTGATCTCTTTTAGTAAGCGTGATGGCTTCATCTTCTGGGGCCAAGAGTATGGCTTGAGAGTCCATCAAAAACTAACGAATGTGGCATGACAGTGGGGTGGCAACCTGAAAGGGTAGGTCTCACGACCACGGTTCTCCTACTTTTGTGGGCCATTCACAGGGTGCAGCCACCCCTTAATCCACCTGCTTCCACTTGGCCAACTAATTAAAAAAAATCAGATGACCACACTGAAATCAGCACAACAAATCTCGCCACTCTGGATGAGAGAGGGGCCAGGTGTCTTCCTGGCTTTTATTTAAGACTACAAAGTGAAAGTATTCAAACATGACCCCCCCCCCCCCCAAATATATAACCGTTGTCACAGAAAGATAAAAAAAAATAGGATCTTCCAGCCCCGCATCAACCTTTCCATGACACTTTAAGGGCCTTGCTTAGGACATCTGCACACCACTGATCTGTGGTATGAGTGTGGGAGTACAAAAACATGTTCTCCATTGTCTCAGGTCACATAACGTTCATTTTTCAGCATGCTGGGCTGATTTTTTTTTTTTTTTTGTCTTTACTCTCTAGTCGTTCCAAGCTTTAGGATTGTCCAACCAAATTAAAATTCATCTCAATAATTTAGGTTAATGTAAGTCTTTTCAGTGGAGACTGGTATAAGTTGCATAAAAAAAAAATGAGACCATTAAAAGACTCCTCTGGCAGCGTTACATAGAAACACAAGCACGGACTATGATAGTAATATTAATAATATATTGTTTTATGTGTTTTTCATCCCAAAGGATTTCAAAGAGCTTTACCAACTTTGCAAATAATGCTTGTGTATACAAGTAATGCATGTATGCATTAACCTTGTGGATATTCCCTAATATTATCAGCACCTACTCCCCCCATTTGAGCCTTAATATCTTTATTAGGATTCTCCATATTTTCATATTATATACTTTATCCTCTTATTTTTTAAATGCAGTGAGCACCCTGACTTTTTTGCTTGAGTACTCCCATCAGTAAAAATGCTGAGGTCTGTACCACTATTACACATATATGTAATTACATACCCCATACTATGGTATTGATATATACTGTGTATTATAAAACATAACTAGAAAAATATTTTTTAAATAAAACATACCTAGAAATATAGAAATTAAAGATGATGATATAAAGATGAAATATACAAAGTTTTGAAATGTTAACTACCTCTGAAGTCTTCGCACTTTCAGTAGCTTATATCTCAAGACCCAAGAAACACCTAGAGAGAAATTTAGTAATGATACTGGATGTATACCTAAATTTCAAATAGCATCCTTGATAATTTCTTCCTCCCTTTAGCCAACTTAAAAATTTCTCTAAACATTTAATTGTGAAAAAAAAATTAAGTACATAAATGTAGAAAGAATAGTATAATGAAACTCCACATTTTTATCATTCACCTTCAACAATTATTTTTTTAACCTTTTTGTTTTTAGAGTTTATTACTTATTTTTGAGAGAGACAGAGCACGAGGCAGGGAAGGGCAGAGAGAGAGGGAGACAGAATCTGAAGCAGGCTCCAGGCTCTGAGCTGTCAGCACAGAGCCTGACAAGGGGCTCGAACTCATGAACTGTGAGATCATGACCTGCGCCGAAGTTGGATGCTTAACCAACTGAGTCACCCAGGTGCTCCTCACCTTCAACAATTATTAACGATGATCATCATGATTAGATCATCATTAACTGGTGATATGGTTAATAAACACTTTATAATGGAAGCAAGGTCACAACTCTGCTGTTTTATTTTTGTTCATTGTTCTTGCATTTTTTTTTGGTAAAGATACAGTAAATAAGCAAGCCAGCCTGTGTGTGTGTGTGTACATGTGTGTGCACATGAGTATGCATGAGTGCATGTGTGGGCCATTAGCTTCACCTTGATCACTGTCACAAGGTAGATATCACAAGGTTCATCCTCTCTTTAATACTCTCTTGGTATGGGAAGAAGGAAATGCAGGCAGAGAGAGTCCATACACAAAAAGCAGTCAGCAACTGCAGTAAATACTGGAAAGAGCAGAATCTCTGCAAATTGATTCTCAGAGAGCAAAGACGAAAAAAAAAAACTTTTCATATGCCAAAGGATAATTTTCAAAAATGTAAAGACTCATTCAAATACAGAATGAACAAGTGTCAAAATGTATTAGCTCATTACTAAGGGAACCAGGAAGTTGATAAAGCTACAGAGGGCATTTAGAGAATTGGAATTTACTAAGTCTGTTAAGGGAGACACACATGGAAATGTGCACGTGTGCATGTGCTTGTGTGTGTCTGTGTGTTTGTGCACATGTGTGTACAAGTTAGAGGAAAATCTGGTTATTATCCTACAGGACAATGTAACCGTAACCTTTGGGGCATCTCTTCTACTGAATAGAAGTAATTTGCATTTCTACCAGACACAAATCCACAAGTTAACATTTAACTTCACAGTGTCTGGGCTCTAATCAATAGTAAATAGAAATGTCAACAGAGGTACAGTCTCCAAGAGAATTAAATAACCCCTCCAGGGCCAGGAGCAGTATTTCAGAATGGCATTGTAACTGTGCAGTCATCCTGC
Organism: Acinonyx jubatus; assembly: GCF_027475565.1. Lineage (NCBI taxonomy): Eukaryota > Metazoa > Chordata > Mammalia > Carnivora > Felidae > Acinonyx > Acinonyx jubatus. Next base: position 67,226,135 of record NC_069391.1, read on the forward strand.
CGGCCTGGTTGCCAAATCTGGATCCATTTTCTTAACACAGGCAATTGCTTTAATCCAGTTTCCCCATGTAGGGGAACTACTTCAGCAACCCAATACCTGTCTTGCACAAAGACTGATCAGGAGTTCCAGACTGCATCAGCAAAACATGACCAAGGCTGGGGCGGGCGTTTGTCAGGATGGCCCACAGTCAATCCTTCCAGAGAAACACAGATGCTGGAGGCCCGTCCAGTCAAGCCCTTATTTTAAAGGTGAGGATTCTGAGGCCCAGAGAAGCAAAGTGACTTGCCTGGCATGCCCTTTCTTGCTTTGTCTTTTAACACCCAACCCCAAAGCTATCTTTTTTCTAATACCCAAATCCTACTCGCGTTGGTAGAAGCTAGGTCTTCCCTGCCACTGTGATCTCATGGTATTTTATTCCCATGTTTACCGTAAGGTGTATCATATTGTTTAATACCCATTGGTTTGCTTGCTTATCTCCCTGGCGGGGCTTTGGGTATTCAAGTGTACGAAGAGTGACAAATTCATCTTCCTTCCTGAGTGTTGAACTCTGTGCCTGACATGTAATAAACACCCCGTAAAGGTCTATTGACTTGAACTGCAACTGACATCCCACCAGGTTGTGGCAGAGCCCAGCTCTCCCAGATCCTAGACAACAACTCAGAACTGCACTCCTGTATTATCATAAACGGTAGCCCAGTATCATGAATCACGTGTGTAACAAATGGTATACGCAGGAGTTCAAACACATGGAATCTTTCCTTCCTTAGACTTCCTTGGTTTCAGTCCTTATAAGGTGAGCAGCACGAATGCTAATCCATGCGAGCTCCCAGCTCTGGCTACAGAGCTAACAGTCTTCATTGGTTGGCAGCTTTTCAGTCTCTCCTAAAATTCCCTATTCCTATAACAATTTTACATATTATAGTTATCTGATAACTATGTATAGTTATGATCAATAATTATATATATAATGATATATATATGATAAATAACTATATGCAATTACTTTTTAAGTAACTTTTATGAGATGATATGTAAAAAATAGTAAAGAAGAAAATGAAAAATTTAAATCATCCACAATTTCATCATTCAAAGGCAACTGCTGGTAACAAATTGTGTGTACATCCTTCCAGTCATTTTTCTGCACATGTATATCTGAATATGCATAACATATTTAGATGAATTGTGATCATACTGCCTATACTTTTTATAGTCTTCATTTTTTTTTTATCTGCACTTTTAAATTACCTATGTGGTATGAATGTCCTGCTCTGTCAATAAGTATATATATTTAAAAAAAGTTTTCTAGTGTTTACTTTTATTTTTGAGAAAGAGAGAGAGAGCGTGAGTCGGTTAGGGGAAGACAGAGAGGGAGACATAGAATCTGAAGCAGGCTCCAGGCTCCAAGCTGTCAGCACAGAGCCTGACATAGGGCTTGAACCCATGAGCCACGAGATCATGACCTGAGCTGAAATCAGATGCTTAACCGACTGGGCCACCCAAGTGCCCCACAATAAGTATATTTGTATCTATAATTTCTAATAGCTACATATCTTGCCATTGTTTTGATTACCATAATTTATTTAATAATTTTAAAAGGTTTTTCTTGGCCACTTTGGTTGTTTCTAATTTGTTGCAATTATAAACAATTGAGAGATAAATATCATGGAGACTAAATCTCAGCACATATCCTTTGAAAATCATATTTATTACATGAAGGTTTTGTTTTTCTATTTACAAAATTTAGGTTCTTTATTGGTGGTAATTTTCTAAACCTTCTTTCTTGCTTCAATTCTTTCTACCTCAGTGTTTCATCATTTTCTTTCCCTGGGTGCTTTGAGCTAATGGTGTGCCTGTCTCTGCCTCTTCTCCTCCCCATTTGCTAATTCTTTTTTTTTTAATGTTTATTTATTTGTTTTGAGAGAGAGTGTGTGTGTGTGTGTGTGTGTGTGCATGAGTGGGAGAGGGACAGAGAGAGAGGAAGAGAGAGAAACCTAAGCAGGCTCCATGCTGCCAGTGGAGAGCCCGACATGGGGCTCAATCTCACGAACCGTGAGAACATGACCTGAGCCGAAATCAAGACTTGGACACTTAACAGGCTGAGCCACCCAGCAGGCTGGTGGCCTGCTAATTCTTTCTTTTTTTTTTTTGAAAAGAGGTAGTGCCAGAATGAATGAACAGAGAGTCTCTGCCACCATTGTTTGTTCTTTCTTATTTTTTTCAAATTCTCTTTACTTCCTTGCCTTTTCTTCAGTACATTTCAGGGATGCTTCTCGTGGCCAGCCACTTGGAGAACCAGACAAGCAATATGGTAACTGCAGCCAGTGGACAGGTCAAACAACACCTTTGATTACTATTACCAAGATGTTTCATCTCCATTGATGTCATCTATGCTTCTTAAAGAAAAAAAAAAAAGCTAACCAATCCATTTGCCTAAGAAAGAGCCATACGCTTTTAACTATTAACGAATCATTGAAAATTATCATTTCAACAATCTTCGGGGAGTGAAATGTTTTCCACGTGTGAGATTGCCCAGTCATCTTCGTAGCACCTGCCATCTGGAATAGCTGTTCTACATGAGTTTTCTAACTCTTTCCTAACATCCCCATAAGATACTCAAGTCTTGAAATGCTTATTTTTTTTCTGAATTTTAATGAACAATGTGGCAGCTGAGGGCACAGTTGGTTGGAGAAATGATTTAATAATATCCAGCCCTGTCTGGATGTGCTGGAGTTGAGCATGATTGCAAGGTTGCCTTCTTGCCTTCTTTTCTCTTCTTTTGGTTCTTTGTTTTGCATGAAGACCCTCTCCCTTTCAGAGAGCATTGATCTTACTTCATCACATATGGGAATGGCAACATGAAGTTAATGCAGCTGTGAAAGATTATAAGTGAGAGAACGGTGGGGTGGGGGAAGGTGGGGAGACCATCACATGTGGTTAATAGTTTCCTCTTAAATATTTCAGTAAACTATGAGATGATTGTCTTCTCTGCTCTCCCTTTCTGCTGACCTTACTCAGAAGATGAAAAAAAGTGTGTGTGTGTGTGTGTGTGTGTGTGTATGCAGTGATGGGATTCTGTCTGAAAATTGGCTGAAGCCCCACAACAATTATTATCAACTGTCTCACATTCCAAAGTCAGGGGTCCTCTCTGCCTCCTAAGATGACATTTAAGTACTGACTTAGAGACCATAGCTGACCACCCATTCCTGGTTTATGAGCGGTTGAGAGCCTACAGAAGAAGCTGAAGATTAGGTCGAGGATTTCTTCGGAGGGATCTATGCTCTGGGTCCTACTCCTACTCCTCACAGAGGGGGAATGAGGGTGTTTCTCTCTTTTCTCATAAGCTGAGCTTCCAGAGACCTTTGGGGTCCTTTGATATGTGACCCCTCGAGTCTGAAGGATGGTGCAGGGTCCCTACTCCAGAAATCTGAAGGATTTCAGGCTGGCTGATGTAGTCTGTATCACAGAACCAAAGGAAGCCTGCAGTTAAGAGCTGGGGTCTTCACAGGGAGAGAGAGGGTGGAGGTCCCAGGCAGGGAAGACATGTCAGGACTGTGCTGGGAACCTGCAGGTTGGAGGGTATGCCCATGAAGGTGTATCGGCCAAGATTCCAGCAAAGCACCTCATGACAGGACATCTCCCACTGTGAGAAAACACCACTGTAAAATCAATGTCAGTGAAGTTAGAGTTTTCCGCTCTACCTCTCTCTTTCTCACCCCTTCCCCCAACATGGGCGGAGGGTCCGGGAAATTCCAAGTGAGGGAAATAAGCCAATCATGCCTCTCTTCCTCACTGTGACATTCCTGCCTGAAGGGGCCTGGCCTGGCCAACTGTGAAGCTTAACTTCTAAACGAAGTTTCGAGTTTGATTATTACCTTGGACTGGATACACTGATAATACTGAAGTGAGACAAATTGAGAGATTAAAGAGAACAGAGGTGGTTTTATTACCTGACGATCTGCAGACAAGCATCCATGCCTGCTGGGAATTGTCTCTAGGGCAAGGGAAGAACTAACCATGGACCAATCACGTCATTGGACCAAACAAAATCCCTTGTGATTTGCTTACACGAGTATTACTGTTTCAACATACAGGTTACCTTACATATTCAAAAGCAAACTTGGACCTTAAATAGACACTAAAATGCTTCTTTTTTAATTATGAGAGAGGTGTAAGCTCTATATCTATTATGTAACTTCTATAATGACTCAAAGAATACTACGAACTGTAATAAACGTAATAAATCTTGTCAAAGTATTATATCAGTCATGGCACTATATAAGCCAGTAAGAAGATACTGGTTTTGATTACTGGGGACATTCCCCCCAGTTTAAAATTAAAGTCCACCCATGGCTGGGTGGTTGGTCTAGGCCCAACTTGACCTTTTATCATCGAAGTGTTCTTTCCCTCTGTGAGGAAATGACCCAAAGCATTCATTGTTGTGTGCGGCAGTGGATCAGGTCATTATCATGGCGTGACAAACTCAGTGACGTGAGACGATAACCTTTAATTATCAGTCTTGCAACTGCGGGTCAGCCAGGGGTCAGTGGATCTAGCCTGGGCTTGACTGGGCAGCTTGTTCCTCTGCCCTGGGCTGGCTCACATATCTATGGGTTGGTCAGCTCTGTTCTAGTGTCCTGTCCTCCTCCTGGGACCAGCAAACTGGCTGGGATGTGTTCTCACAGTGACAGCAAAGGCCCTAGAGGACAAGAGGCAATGTGTGAGGCCTCTTTAAAACTTAGCCGGGCTTGAAACTGGCACATCTTCACTTCTGGCACATGCCCTGGGTCACATGTCTAAGTCCAAAGTCAAGATGCAGAGATGACCACTTCATCTGTAAAGGGGCCATGGCAAGGGTACGGAGGCAGGAACTGATAAAGAATTGGAGCCCCAAATAGCATCTACCATAGATGGACCTCTCAGAAATGTCGAAGGTCCAATAAAAACATCACATCCTGGAGGAAGTGGGTACCTACTGTTTCGGCAATGTTTGGGCCTTTAATCCAGATCTGTCTTGGGTGTAGGAGGTCATACAAGGAGCTGGGGAGGGAGAATCGGTAGTGAGTCCACCCAGGGCTGAAAGTTCAATGTTCTTTCCTTTTGCCAATTCGCAAGGCAATCGGGACCAAGAAGCTGGCGGAAGCTATTATTTACTGAGTACCGACTACGTTCCAGGAACTAGGCTAGATGATTTTGTAGAGCGTCTGGTTTCATCTTCACCAAAATGATGCTGTGTGGTGGTCCATAATCTCCCCATTTAATAAATGCGAGAACCGACACAGTGAGCAGTGAGTCGCTTGTCCCAAGCCAGCACACTGGTGCCTGGATGAAGTGAGTGGACGAGGTGGTCCGTGTCGCATCTGCCACTGCCGTCACGCCCGAGACGAGGGCTTCGCTCCAGAGAGAGTTGCTCACAATCCCCAGAGCACCAGGCTTACACACTTCTGCCACTTTGCACACTCTCACTGAGACTCAGGCAAGTGCCCGGTGGGAGCAGGAGAGGTGCCTTTTCTAGACGAGGCACGTGATGGGGGGTGATTGGACTATTTGACTGAGCCCCGTATGTAACACTTCCAGAAATACCGAACTTCCCCATCATTATGAAATCTTGCCTTGTCTCTGAAACTGAGGCGCCCTGTTTCCCAGAATGGAAAAAGTCAAATCCGTATCTGGTTTATCTTTCAGCAAGAGAGCGACTCTACCTTCCTGAGGTCCCAGACAATCTCTGCACGTGCATCCTGCCCGTGGCAGGCCCGGAGGTATGCTCCCCTCGGGCCCCAGCCTTCACTAGTTTCCAAGAAACAAAAACACAGGCTCCGCATCTCACTGTCATCTTTTCCTGGGCCAAATGCAGGAGAGGGTTGTCATGGCAACGGCGGCCGAATTTAGGACACGGAGGATGTTTGGGCCCTGCTGCATCGTTGACCGAAAGTTGTGCCGTGTGACTGTGACAGCATCGCGACTGCCCATTCGGGGCTCTGGGTGCATGTCTCCCTCTCAAAGTTGTGAGCATTTTGGTGAGTTATTTTCTGTTCTCATAGGCTCAACTCTTGTTCTTGGTACCCTGCTTCCCCTCCAACTCGCCAGTCAGGATACATTTTCTGTAATCAGATGGACTCTGGCCAGGCTGGCAGTGGAGGAAAGCATACATGTGTGTTCTGTTGAGCTCCGTTTTCCCATCCTCTTAGCCTTCGTAAAGTCTCGCCCCTAGCTTCCTCTCCAACACACCTTGAAACATCATTCCCAGATGGCCCTCTGATGCCAGTGATTGAGTCGGGGTCATCTTTGAAGGAGTTCTTAAAATGACTTTTAAAATTCATATCACGGTTCTCTTTGGGGACAACTGGAGGAAGTTTGAATGTGGATTGGATATTTGATGTGGTGAAAATTCACTGACAAAGTGGCAATCGCGAACAGACCTGATAGTTACACTAAGATGTTAGTAAGATTAATCTCTGACTTATGGGAAGATGATGTATTTGCTTTCTTTTTTGCTTAATTTTTAAAAAAAATGTATTTTTTTTTTTTTTTAGAGAGAGAGGGAGAAAAAGAATCTCAAGCAGCCTCCACGCGCAATGCAGAGCCTGACTTGGGGCTCTGTCTCATGACCACGAGATCATGACCTGAGCCGATATCAAGAGTTGGATGCTCAACCAACTGAGCCACCCAGGTGCCCCCCATTTTTGCGTGATTTTTTGCAATGCACATATAGTGCTTTTGTAATTATAAAAATTTGTCTTCACTATTAAAATAAGAAATCAATGTCCTTCTTTAATATATTAAAATTCCCAAACTGGTTAAAGTTTGTGACTAAAATCAAATCAAAGCAGAAGATATAGTTTCTGCTTTCTTTTCATGCTGCACACAGTCTCAGAAATTCTGATTTGTAACCCTCGCAGAATCACTTTTGAGTATATAAAAGTAAAAACTGAATGAGATGATAGAAATGGGTACTTCTTAACCTATTATTATCATTTCCTCCCTCCAAAAGCCCAAGAGCCTAAGATACTCTAAGTCCACGATGAGAAATTCAATGGTGAATCTATTCTTCCTCTAAAGCATCTTACCTTCCACCAATCTGGCTTATCACATAGCCAGGACCCTTCGCAAAGGGAGATGTCCTACCACCTTGCCCCTTATGGTGTCATCTGGGAATCACCAGCATCGGCAACACATGGGAACTTGTTAGGAAAGCAGAAACTCAGCCCCCACCCTAGATCTACAAAATCAAAACTTGCATTTTGGTAAGATCGCCATGAGATTCAAATAACATTAAAATTTGAGGAACACTGCCCTGTATACTACCTCTGGGCCTGAAGAGTATGCTTACCTTTCAGACGATGGGACCTTGGCCTCAGCTCATACCCCTGTCAGACACACGGCACACCCTATGAATGGGCAGCTTTTCGATCAAATTCAGAACAGGAAAATATAGATGTGGACCAACATTTGGCTCTTTTGGTGCTACTCCCAGAGCTGTTCCTCTTTAACTCTGCCTTGCTCTGTTACTTCCGTTACATATGCCCCTTTGTAATAGTTATCTCTGCTGCAGACCAAATTACTCCAAAACATAGTGACTGAAAACAACAGGTACCTGTTATCTCGCAGTTTCTGTCGGTCAGGAAAAACGAATACAGTAGAGCTGGTTGATGCCTCCCCATCAAGTTGCCAGATTTAGCAAATAAAAATATAAGGTGTCTAATTAAATTGGAATTTCAGATGAACAATGGGGTATTTTTTAGTACAAGCCCCATTCAATATTTGGGACATACATAAAATAGAAAAGTTATTTTTCGCAACACTGTCCACACCTCTTTGGAGGTTGTGATCAAGCTGTTGACGGGGACTGTTATCATCCCCAAACATGACAAGGATTAGCGGGATGGTTAGTTTTTGTGTCAGATTGACTGGGCCACGGGCTCACAATACTTGGTACTTGGTCAATTATGATCTTGGATGTGTCTGTGAAGGCATCTCATTTTTAGATGAGATTAACATCTGAATAGGTAAACTGAGTAGTCGAATATGGGTGGGCCTCATCCAATCAGACAGCCCGAATAGAACAAAAAGGATGACCCTCTCATAAGCAAATTGGAACTCCTCCTGCCTGACTGCCTTGAGCTGGTTCAGCTGTGTTTTCCTGTCTTTAGATTTGAATGGAAACATTGGCTCTTCTTGGGTCAGGCTGCCAGATTTTGGACTAGTACTCAACATCATCAGCTCTCCTGGTTCTCAAGTCTTTGAACTTGGCCTAGAACTACACTATAGTCTCTCCTAGGTCTCTGGCTTATTAATTGCAGATCTTGAGATTTCTCAGCCTCCATAATCACATGAGCCAATTCCTTACCATAAATCACATCACACATGCGCGCACACACACATATGTGAACACACACGCACAAATCCTATTGGTTCTGTGTTTCTGGAGACTAATACAATCTGCTTCTGATCACTCTCACATGGCTGTTTGGTTGTGAGTAGGCTTTGGGCCCTTACCACGCATGTCTGTCTACAGGGCTGCCTCATGACATGGCTCCCCGGTGAGCCATCCATGAAAGAGCCATATGAAGAGAGAGTACAACCAGGGTGAGAGCCAGTCTTCTTATAACCGAATCTTGGAAGTCACATTCCAATACTTCTGCCACGTTGTATTGTGAATCACTATGTCCAGCCCACATGCAAAAGGGGGATTTACACAAGGATGTGAAAACCAGGAGGCAGGAATTACTGGGCCATGTTAGGGGAGGTCCACCATACTCTTGCTTCTTTCCGCCAACCTGGAAATAGGGGTTAGAAGGGGACATAGATACTAACTTGCAATTTATGTTCTGGAAGGCTATAAAAGTCACAGGAAGGTAGTGAAGTCTGAGCCTTACTCGCGAAGACGTCTGGTGGTCATTCCAATGATATGAAGATGGTACAAAGAACTGTGGGAAAACGGATCTGGAAATTAAAGGGGCAGGAGGGCCCTGTAGGGTCTGAAGGTTCCTAGCTGGGGATGCCCTGAGCAGAAGCTCAGTTCCTGGATCCACCACCAGGAGTTTTGTTGGGTTTCACGTGGCGATTCTTACATAGACTCCCTGATTTTCTCAGGTTTGCCACAATTACATGCTAGGATTGAAAGAGAAATGTCCCAACAACATTTTTTTTTAGCATTTTAAACACAAAGTGTCTTTAGAAGACTGAGAAAGTAGGTTCAGGGATAGGAAGGAGAGGATGTATTCTAGAAAAATCATCCAGAGAGGATTCTTGTTTCCAATTGCATTCCCAGAGCTCATTCCCAAAGGCAGAAAAGTGACTCCTCCCCTTCCATTCTGCCTTTCCTCTCCCTGCTTATAGACAGAGGAGTCACAGATGTGACTGCACCGTAGGCCAGCCCAATTCTGATCCAATCGTGCTCAGAGCATTTTATGGTAGAGGAAAATGGGATCAAATATAAAGGGAAATAAAATGGTAGTAATGAAGGGCTTTGAGCCAAAAGCGCCATTAAAATAAGAACATGAAATAAAATACATTTAACTATCTTAAGGTCTTTTTGTTTTTGTTGTTGGTGGGTTTTTTTTTTTTAACCATGCTATGCAAACGTTACAAAAATGATTTTTACAGAACTCACTCAGCTTTGTTTGAGGCAGCCATGGAGAGCCAGTTTCTAGTAATTATAAGGCAATCTCACAAAAATAAAGCTAATTCCATGGCAGCCTATCAATTCAAATTCTCACAAAACAAAACGTCTTTCCAAAGTTTCCATTAAGCATGGGGTGGGCTTGCAAGCATATATGGATTAAAAAGAATAGGGTAGAAACAATTGAAGTAAGTGATTTTTACATTGAGTTCCCAGAGCATTTTGCACACAATATAACATCAACTGTATCCCAAAAGTAGTCTGTACATTTAAGTTTAATAAGATACAATTGAAACCAGGTTCAATATGGAGATATCCCCAGTGACCTGGGAATTTTCCTTTTACTTATGTTACAAAATTTGGATCACATCCTTTGTTTAAATTTATTGCAGAAACAAAGCTTGTTGAAGACTTCTCTTCTAATCCTTCCAATCCCTGTCAGAAAGAAGGAATTTCTTGGTGGGTCTAAGCGCTGTCACAGAGTTGGTTAGGCTAAACATACTAGCATTGGTATTTTCAAAAGGGGCTTTGGTCTTAAAAGGCAAGAAACAAAACTGGATTCGTTTTTTTTTTTTTTTTTTTTTTTTCACAGAGCTGTGTGCAGCTTATGTTTTCTCAGTATGTCTCTGTTTCAGCCCCCAGCCAGTATGGCAGTTTTTAAAACATTCATTAAGCATTCAAGTCAAAATATATTTATTTTGTTAAAGGCCGTGTCCTAACAGCAGAAGAAAAAGGTGGATATGAAGAAACTTCTGCCCTCTAGAACCTTCCATCTGTTAGTGGGGTCCAGGCAAGTGTGCCAGGCATGGCCATTGTTAACTTTGTTGCTGCATGCATTTACATTCTAGGCATTGCTCCTGGTGCTTTACGGGAGGTAACTCATTTCATTCCTACCACAGCCATATGAAGGAAGTTCCATTATCATCCTCATACTATGGATGAAGTAACCAAGGCTAACAGAGACGTTGAGAACTTTCTCCAAGGTAAAGCAGCTAGGTTGTAGTATAGACCGTGTATGAGATGGAATTGTATCCCTCCAAAATTCATGTTAAAGCTCTGACCCCCTACGACCTCAGAATGGGAGTGTTTGGAGATAGGGCCTTTTAACAATTAAGCTAACATGAAGCCACTTGGGGGAGGGGCTGCCTAATCTCATATGACTGGTGTCCTTATAAGAAGATGAAACGCGAACGTAGAGAGGTACAAAGGGAAGACCATGTGAAGCTATAGAGAGAAGACGGCCATCTGTAATCCAAGAATTCAATGCCATAGACACCCTGCTCTTGGACTTGTAGTTTTCAGTACTGCGAGGAAACACATTTCTGTTTTTGAGCCACCCAGTCTGTGGTCCTTTGTTGTGCCAGACCGAGCAAACAAATGCAGACAGGATCCAGACCCAGACTGGCTGATGTAAGTGTCTGTGCTCTTTACCATGCAGAGCTTGGTTATGTCACCTCTTTTAATTTGAAGAGGAACAGAAGAGAGGTGCAAGCATGTGGCAGTGGAGACTCAAAAATGGGCCAATCACCTCTCTGATGGTTGTGGGAGGGGCGTGGAGAGGCTCCTATATGAAGAGGCACTTGAGATGATCCTTGAAGGTGGGAAGGATTTGGACAAATTCCGACAGTAGGGAGAAGGCATTTCCAGTGGAACAAACAGATGGGACAAGAGTGCTATAGTCAGAAAGCATGGAGTAAATTTATCAAACCAGGAGCTGTCCCGGCCTGGATGGAGCCCTGGGTGTGATAAGTTAAGATGAAGAGGTTCTTAACCCTTTATTACTATTATTTTGGTCCCATGTATTTCTTTGATGTTATGGCCAACTCAATGGATGTCTGCAGATTATGTTTTAATTGCATAAAAAATACCAAAAAAAAGTTTAAATACAGTCCCCAAAATAAATATTAAAAAGTCAAGGTAAGTAATTAAAAAACACATGTGCATCTTTGTTAATGAATTTGATGAGCAGATCTATTGGAAGGTCTAAGAACCACCATAGTTTTGAAATAACGCACATGTGTGGTATTTTGAGATGTCTGCTCTACACGCAGCATAATAGGAAAGGGCTTATAATTTCTGCCGAGAAAAATATGTGTTGCAATTACTTACTGTGCTTTGTCACCTCATTCACAATCAAAATAAATGCTAAATTTCAGTTCGAGATTAGTAAAAATAAAGATCTACTTTTTTTTTTCCATCCAAATTGATAGACCCCTGGCTTCGAGCAATAATTTTTTTATCTCTCTGGGTTCCTTCACTCCTTCTAGAACCTGATGCAAATTGTAGATCTTCCTGTGTCTCCCACTTCTGACAAATAATAGTAATAAAAAAGCCCATATACATGAAACCCAATTTTGCATGCAATTTGAGAAGATAAGTGGACTGCTAGCCTAGAATCGGACCAGACTGGAAAGACAGGTTCAGACTATATTATGGAGAATCATGAATAATAATGAGACCTTCTACTGAAATTGATAGCTAATGATAGATAATTGGAAGGTTTTCAGCAGCAAAATAATGCAATTGGAGATGTGCTCTCAGAAGAGTTATCATAAACTATTTCTTGAGAAGTCGCATAATCTCATCTTGATTGTCCCTTAATTTCGATTTTACAAATGTATGCATCATTTACTTTTAAATACCTGCATGATCCTGATAATGCATTTTCCATGTAATTTCTTAGTAATGCAGTCTTCTTGCTTACCAACTTTGTGGAGAATCAATAGTATAAGGAGCTCCAGCAGAGCCTGCCTCAAAAGCATCGGTGACCACCATATCTCAGGTGTTGTGTTCATGGTCATGGCTGAGTACTGAGCCATTGATCATCTGCCAAGTATTCAATCCAATTTATTTGTTAAAATGGCTGGAACAACTAGGCAAGTACCACTACAAATGCTTAACCACAGGGCTGGCTTAACCACTCATCCATCAATTGATTTTTTTAGCCCATATGACAGCTGAGAAACCCAAGAATAATCTCCCAACAGTCCATTCACTGGCACTCCACAGACGCAGCTGCTCAGGTGAGAGAGTGCCCTTCCCTTTCTCCCTGGTGTCATAGGCAACCGTTGTGCAGGATCCATCCCGCCACTCCTGGGGGAGGGAATGAGTCACAGTCTCTGAGGCTGAGCGAGGGTCTGTGAGAACCTTTCCAAACTCCGTGCCCTGGGGCTCAACCTTAGAGAGGACTAAGGGTCAAAGAATACAGTCCTGTGCAAATCAGCCAAATCCTTGACTTGCGCTTTGCAAAAGCCACGTGGGGATCCACAGCAACTCCCAGGAGAAGCCTCTGACTTCTGTCTACTTCCATCACTCCGGGAAGGTATTCTTCAATAGTGTCCCCACAATCCTTTGCCAAACCTCTCTCAACGTCTAGGCTGAGCCCTGCTTCATCTCCAGCTTCTCTTTTGCATTTCCTCCACCTCTTTATTATGTAGATTGACTAAACCTTTCTAGCTGGGAGGAATTCTTCCTGTTTCAAAGGAAGGTGGAAGGAGGGGAGACAGAATCTGTGCTGGCAGGTGAAGGGCTGTCTTTGAAGGGTTGGATCATGAGGGGGCTATGGACAATCCACATTAACCATTTTTTTCAAAAGTTCTTTTTTTTAAAAAAAATATTTATTTATTTTGAGATAGAAAGAGAGAGAGTGAGCAGGGAAGGGGCAGAGAGACAAGGAGAGAGGGAGAATCCCAAGCAGGCTCAGCACTGCCAGTGCGGACCCCAGTTGGGGGCTCGAACCCATGAATCATGAGAACATGACCTGAGCCAAAACCAAGAGTCAGATGCTTAACCAACGGAGCCACCCAGGTGCCCCCCCCCCCCCACCGCGCCCCATTAATCATTTTTGTCTTTGCCTCACAGGCAAAGTCTGAAGACTGCTCAAGGTAAAGGCAGCCTTGGAAACCATGAATTTACAGATGAAAAGAGAGATGGTTTCAGAGAGGTGAAGTCACTTCCTTCACTCTTTTGGTTAAAGTGACAGAAAAACTTAAACTGGCTTGAGTCAGAAAAGGGAATATGTTGACTTCTGTAACTGAAAAGCCCTGGAATAGTCTTCAGGAGCAGCTGGATCCAGGTGTAAACATGAATTTACCAAAATATGTTGTTTCGTCTTTTTGTTCCCTGTTGAACTTATTCCTGGGGACTACTTCCTAAGTGATAGCACCGTTGGTCTGCAACAGTTCCAAGTTACAACTCAATGAAAGAATGTGCCTCCGCCCTCATTGTTCCAGGAAACATTCCAGGAACAGTGGTTCAAAGTCTACCATGTGCCCATCCCTAAAGCAACCTCTCTGAATGTGATTGGCTGTGCCTAATTCTTGTTCTTGTCCATGGAAGGAGGATGCACTGAGAATGTGTGTATTGGGCAGAGATAGACATTTGACCAAAGAAAACAAAATGCTATTAGTAGATAAAGGGTTGAAAGGATATTTGGCAGTAAAAAAAAAATGGTCAAAGCCCTGCAGCCTAGTTGCTGGCAGAGGGTTGCTGTCTGAACAAGATGCTGCAGGTACCCTGTGGTATGGTTAATCACTGTTCTTCTATGATGGTTCTTGGCAAGATGGCTGAAGTACTGAGGACTTCAGTAGAATTGTCAGGACTAATGCTTCCAAATGCTGAACCTCTGTGTGACTCAGTTTGCAGCCTGGCTTCTTCTTTCTGGGTTAGTTGGGAACCTGGGCTCCTCTGTCCTCAAGTGCAAGACATTGCTAGACCATCTATCGGAGACCTATTTCCTGTCTTATTCTTTCCCGGATAGTCTCCCAGGTATGGGGTTTTGCTTTGCTATTTTCTTGGACCTGATGCTTGCTTTGTTTGGCACTCCAGGCTGGTGGTTCCAAAAACAATGTCTCCGGTTGTGCTTGAGTTGGTTCTCTTTGCATTTCAGTATCTCCTTGGAATTGGACTAGTTTTGTGGTACCTTTATTTAGACTTAGGTTTGATTTGTCAAGATTTCACTGTGGTTGCCATTTATAGGCCCCTGTCTGCCTACATAAAACTCTGTGCTCCTTGACCTTGATTCCTATACACCTTAAATGTTCAGTAGAATTCACCAGTGAACCCTTCTGAGCCTGGTGTTTTCTGTTCTGGAAGGTTATTAATTATTGATTCAATTTCTTTAATGGATATCTGCCTATTTAGATTGTCTATTCAAATCATATTTATTTTTTTAATTTATTTTGAGAGAGACGGAGACAGAGACAGTGTGCGTGGGGGAGGGGCAGAGAGAGAGGGAGATAGAGAATGACAGTGCGGAGCCCGATGTGAGGCTCAGACTCATGACCTGTGAGATTATGACCTGAGTTGAAGTCAGATGCTTAACCAACTGAGCCACCCAAGAGCCCCTCAAATCATACTTCTTAGTCAAAGAATCCCATACAATCCAAATCAGGTTAGAAAAACTCCTGCTACAAGACAATTGCCTGCATTTGTGGAGTTCCTACTTTGTGCCCAACACTAGGCTAAGCACCATGGATACAGCAGTAAACTAGGAAGATCACAGTAGTGGACCCAGGAATTTTAAAGTGTATTGAAAATATGTGTAAGAAAATATTTATATTTAACTAATTAATTATAGTTCTGACAGTATAATAGCACAATGGAAGAGCACAGAGTGCCAAGAGAGAAGATTGAAATTAGACCAAATTAAAGAAGGGCTTTAAGAAGAATTTCCAACCTGCTTGATGGGCCCCGTTGAGTCAGCCAGATTTACACCAGAAATTCTGAGCACCTAGCACCATGGTTTCCCAAAGTACCTGTGAAATCTTCTCTGCTAGCACTTCCTCTCCCGTAATTACATTTGAATTTCCAGAATAAAGTAGTTGGTAAAACAACGTATGTCCAGACTTCTCTAATTCTGCTCTGTAACCTTGAGTTGGGGAGAAAGGGTGGTTCCTTTTCCAAACTTCTCAGTTTTGAACATCCCGTCCCTTTCTTTTGTCCCCTCAATTCTAAGGGTGATAACTGTTTCCTGATGTTTCTAATATCTGGCTACCCCACAAACGTCTTTTTGTCTTTGGTTCTTTCAACGATTGTATAATCTCTTCTTTGCATTAAATTCACTCTAGTTCAAATACCCAACGTGGTTTCTGCTTTTCCAATCTGATCCTGACTGATAACAAACGTCAAATATATGTTTCAATCTCAACTGAACTTGATCTCTGTATGTGAAGCAGCTTTTGTGTAGAGATATTGTTTGGGGAGGGGGGGGGAGTGGATTCTGGTTACAGCTCAGCCACTATTTCATAATTTGACCTTAAGCCAACCACTTTGCCTCTGTGGGTCTCTATTTGTTCATCCACAAAATGAGGAGTTGAACTTCATCACCTCTACTTGAACTTCATCCACCTTAACATTCCATGGTTCTGTAGTTTAATCATTTTAGCTTCATCTCAGATTTCATGTGAGCAGTTCACTAGATCTTCCAATTCTCTCTTTAGTGTATATCTTTATATCTTCTAATAATTAGAAAATTCTTCACACTTACAGGTGTTGTTCTTCCTTCTGAGAGCACCCTCCCTAGCCTACATGTGGTTAAGTCATCTCTTGGCTAGACTGTTTTCTCAAGGAGAATTTAGCCATCCTAGACAAAATTACTCCTTTCTCTCTAAGACAGCTTAAGGATTGAACATCTTGGTTCAATGAACTCCTAAACTCTTCTCCAACCCTCTGAGTTTTGTGCTAAACCATTTTCTCTCTTAGTATGAAGCTGCACGTCTCAGCAATTATTGCTGGCATGTCAGTATTCTGTCTACACACTCTTCTTGACATGGAGCAATAATAACAGTCATAAAAAGAGTAGACCAAATGTGTAACAGATGCCAAGTGCAAATTGAGGTGAGTGATTGTGGATAAAGAACTGTCATCACCTACATCACAAACATATCCAGCTGGTATCTGAGACATAATTTACATGGAAATGTGGAATACACCCTCAACCTCTAGCACTAAAGTAAAATAAATATTGTATTATAATGTTGATGAAACTAGTAATACACTCAGGATATCCCCCACCAGTTTCAAACATGTATGCGTTTTCGAAATTGGTTCACCTCTATGCCAAATTAGCCCAATTCTTATGCTTGGGAGCAATACCAAAATCTGGGACCAAAATGGCTGAGACAGTTCTGTGGTCCTCATCAATGGACAACATCCTTCCATTGGGCAACATGTGACTTTCACTGGTGCCATAACAACAAAATTAGAGATTGAAGAGGATGGCAAAGAAAAGAAACAGAATTTAGTCTTAGATGACATGGGTATTTTTTTTTCCATTTCCAGGCACTCTGTAGTCATATTTTTTCTTCGATTAGTAACTCTAATTTCCAGGAAATAACAATGGAAGAATGTCAATTTTTCAGTGTCCAGTTTGGGTCTCTCAAAGTGTTTTGGTTGGGCTTTATCCATTGTCCTGAGAGGCAGTAGATGAGGAAATGCACATACCCACTGAGAAGGCTAATCTTTCTCATCTGTGGGTTGAGTACGAACATCACCAATAGTCTTTTAGGGGATTCTTTAAGAGCCACTTAACTCCTTTGACAGCTTACCATTAATTGGGAAAAGTGTCAAAAGGAAGAAGGACTTGAGTTTGGATGCCAAAAACTGAGAGCTCTTTTCCAGCTTTAGATCCATGAGGTAGGACAATGCTTTATGTTATAATATTTACTCTCATTTTGGAGCCAGAGATCTTGATTTCTTCTATTTAAATTCTCATCTTCCAATTATTTTCCTTTCAAACCTCTCTGAGACTCTTCTGTCTACCCAACAAGTCCTTCCATGAGATACTCTATTGTGAAAGAGTTTAGAGTTTGTTGACCTCAAATACTATGAACAGCATTAATGGCATCGGTGTTCTTGGTCTTATTAAATGGTGTTTATATGAGTGTTTGGGGTCACTGGTGATCCACGGGGGGTCATAGCACCCTTCAGGAAGAAAGACACACAGTGGTATTAAGCATTGGATCCCATTTGCAGGTCCAGACAATATTGTTCAGCAAATAAAGTTTTTCTTCTGTCTATTGGTCGTCTTTTTTTCTTTTCCCTTTAGGGATCTCTGATCTCTTTTCCTTTTCTCTCAGCCTGGTATCCTCATTTTCACTCTCCCTTTAAAAATCTCCTCTCAATAATGGATCTATTAAACTCATTTACACTGAGTTATGTAGGGCAGATGGGACTTAATGTGTCCATTATCATAATCGGTTGGAATAAAAGATAAGAAAGCATGATAGGGCAAGTGCCCAGAGTAGTTCGCATTTAAAAGGAAATATACTCATGAGTGGAAGGAGTGTCTAATTAGAAAATGGAATACATCAGTGCATTGGTAGAAATGTTTTAAAACCCCAGAATCATTCTACCTCCATGACCATCTACTCATGGTTCATCTTGCCCAGTTCTGAAAATCTCCAACTGCAGACAGCAAAACTGACATCTCCAATTCCAGAAGTTTGGTATTTTGGATGTCCTTCAATCTGAATTGACATTGTGAGAATTTGTATCTCTCGGGGTGGAGATGATCCAATTTTACATGGGAAAGTCACTGGCATCATTGTATATGTCACTGATATGCTAAAAAAGCACATAATCAAACACATTTGATTTTTTCTTCCACCTCACCCTTATTTTATTTTTAATTTTCAAAAATGTTCAGTTATTTTTGAGAGAGAGACAGAGTGCAAGCAGGGGAGGGAAAGAGAATTTGAAGCAGGCTCCAGGCTCTGAGCTGTAAGCACAGAGCCTGAGCTGTAAGCACAGAGCCTCACATGGGATTGGAACTCATGAACTGTGAGATCATGACCTGAGCTGAAGTCAGACGCTTAACTGACTGAGCCACCCAGGCGCCCCTGCCTTTAAAGTATATTGTATGGTGAATCGTTTATAATACCTCTTGATGAAAACTTTTCAGGTCCCTGGACTTTTTTAGTCATTCTTTTGTAATAGACATCCTTAAAATAACTTTAAGTCATGGGGACATTCTCTCCTAATAATCAGAATGTCTAGAAGACATTGATCAAACTTATGGAGCTGATTTAAAGTGAAATTATCTCTGTATTTGCAACTCTTGAGAAAAAGTAGGTTTCTGAAGCTCTCAAAGTGGTCCCATGAAACCCCCTTCCTTGGGCTTTAGGTAAAGAAGGTAATATCCCTTCCCTCACTCCCTTGGGAAATTAGAAACTTGGAATGGCAACAGTTCTTTTTTAAGGAAACAATTCCATCTCTTCACAACATGTCCAATTTTTCTAGCCTTGGTATTGCTGAAGAGTCAAGAGTATGCAACTAGTTCTCTACCATTTCTTTGAAAATTACGTATTTGAACATTTGTCCTGCACTCACTTTGATAAATGGAATTTATCTTAGAGATATTTTAGTTGAAATTAAGACAGGAATAGTTCCACTCTAACACCTTCTTTTATCACTTAACTGTTCTTTCTCTTAGTGGTTTCAGTTTGTAAGTTGGAGTTGGGTAGGGTCCCATGGATCAGAAATATTGAATACTTTCTATTCTGTAGCTGCAAGCACAGAATTGGTATTTTATGTCCAAAGAATGGCTACATGGATTAAGAAAGGGGGCCATTGATTAGACATCTGTTAGATATCATAGAGACTTGCATTTGCTGCTAATTTAAAATTTTCCTTTCTGCATTTAAGTTCCATGGGACAGTTTGTAGTCTTTATAATCATGGATCATGTTTCTGTAAGTGTTGTTCTTAATCTCTGGAAAAGCAAATATAAGAACTACTTTAGTTATGATTTTACAGCCATGTGAGTGAGTCATCTTGGATACAGATCCTCCAGTTCCAGTCAAGACTTCAGATTATTGCAGCCCCAGCTAATATCTTGACTACGATGTCACAAGAGACTCAGAATCAGAACAATTCAACTAAACCTTCTTTTGAATTCCTGACTCATAGAATCTCTGTGATGATAAAGGGTAAAAGCCTCTAAGATATGAGGGCAATTTGTTATGCAGCAGTAGATAACTAATACACCTCTGAGCCAAGCAATATTTTTTGCATGTCTCTGAAATGGAGACTCATTGAAGTTGAACTGAGCTGAAGAATCATGCAGAGTCTCGTGATGGTTTGATCACATTAGGAGAAGAATTGATTGGCATAGGAATAGAGTCTGGGAAAGCCACAAACAGCAGTAAAAAGTATTGGAGAATTTTCCAGTGAAGGTCACTGAAATTATTGAAGGAGGCTACTGGTAACAGGAGGTTTTTTGGGGGTGATAGCAAAGAAGAAAATAGAACATATTTTCATAAAGGCATTTTCATTTACCAAAAATGGAATCTTAGGGGCATTCACATACTAGATTTGGCAGTGAATGTATTCAAAATAGAAAAGCTTAATTCAAACCCAGTTTGAATGTTCTAGCAGATTTGAGGAATCCCTACACTTGCTCTAAGAAGATTATACTTCTCTAGTGCCCCAGGGTCTTGCACGATCCCTTGCACTTCCCTTATACCCTGCTTACATCTAAGTGATAATGAAGGACCTAAATAGGGTCTTTATTAATCTTTCCTTGAGCTTCTTAATTTGAGAATATCATCTCTTTCTTGCCAGTGGAGTCCTTAGAGATTTTCTTAAAACCCACAATATTGTCTCTTTGTCTACAGGCAAGCATCAGGCCTTATCAAAGGCAGGATCACATTACTTTTATTTGAGTGTCAAGCCCACAGTATGGAGTTAATACAAGTTTAATAAATGTGTAAACAAAGAGGAGGTAGAATCAAAACACATAATAAGAAGGAAGGGAGGGAGAGAAAGCATGTTCATCACAGAAGCGTATTCTATATGAATCTAAGAAGTAATACACCCCATCTCCAATATTATGGAACTTGGGAATAATATAGAAAGCTGCATATCTTTCAATTCTTTTCAGATAAAACTTGACCTATAAGGTAAGCTTTGGGTTTAAGAGCCGTGCTTGGAAATCAGGCAGATATCTCTGAGTCCTTTTCTCTTTCCAGTTTTATAAACTTGAGAAAGGCATTTAAACTTTGGACCCTCACTTCCTTCATTTACAAAATGGGGATAACAATACCTACATCTAAGTGTTGTTATAAGGGTTTGATGAGGTTATGTTTGTAAATCATTTAGTGTAGGGTCAGACACTTGGGAGAGTGTAATAAATGAAAATGCTGGGGGTTTGTGGATTTTTGTCAAGGCCTTATGATTTCCCCAAAGACATAGTAAGTTGAAAATTAACTCAACATAAAAGCTTAAGCCAATGTATGCAGTGGATAATCTTTCCTCCTTTATCCCACATTATAAATATTGTACTCAAAACATGTAAGTCATGCCTGAGTCCCATACACTTGTCCTGATTACTCAATCAATTCTTATGCGTTGGGCATTTCTATCCTGTCCCCTTTCCTGTGTCAGCTACGCTTCTACCTTAGGACCTTTGTACTTCCTGTTTTCTCTGCCTCAAAAGCTCTTCTCTCAGATATTAACACATGTCCATGATTCGCTTTGCTCAGATTAATACACAGACATAACCTGTTCCCACAGGTCTTCCCCTTACCTGGCATTACTTTTTTAAATAACCCTTATTACTATCTGGTATGTAGGCATACTTACTTCTTGGGGTATTATCTGTCTCTCTAATCCCAATGTTAGACCGAGGAGAGCAGATATTTGCCGTGTTCTCTACTGAGGCCCAGTTTATAGAACAGTGCCTAGTACCTAATGGGTACACAATAAATACTTGAGGAATTAATGACTGAATAAAATTCTAAGAGTTATAAAGATAGCAGTGTATGACATGACACCCGAATGATAGCTTACAGACTATCTCCCTGCATTTGTCAACTTGTTTCTTCCCACCTGGAATATGCTCACTCCAAATTATTACATCCATATTTTAAAACTCCATATGTTTAAAGTTAATCTTCCACTCCCAGCCCCAACTCTCAACTTTTCCCAGAAAGACTTGTCCATTCCATGCAATTTATATCTCTGACATTCCTTAGGACAGATCTCGATCTTGATCAATGAGAAATAATTAAACAAGAGAAACTTTGTGGCTGATTACCTATATTTAGGAAGGATACTCTGTATTTTGGTGGAAGCAATGTCTATTAAACGTCTTCAACCCAATAGTTTTGTGAATAATTTTGTGAATAGTTTTGCAAAGAGCAATTATCTGTAAACTCACCTGGTGTTTGCAACTTTGTCTTCCTCTGAGACCCTCCTGTGCTGGCCCCATAGGTGAGAGGAGACATAGAAACTGGCCGACTCAATTTCCAATACATTCACTTTCTAGTTAGATAAGAGAAAGAGTATATGTGCTGTCAAAATTCTATTCCAGACCAAGGAGACCTAGAGTATTATTCAGTCATCATGCAAAGAGAGGTGATGGGAACATGAGGCATTTCCCAAGAGCCATAATTAATGAGTTAATACATCTTTGACACCAGTCAAAATGCACGAATCTGCAACAGAAAGATATGCTCAAGCCACATCCCAATTTTTATAGTGGGTGGTTCATTTCCACTAGGGCTCCTTAATGTTCTGACATTTGCTGGATGAAGACACTGGTATTCCTTCTGTTGACAATATTTCTACCTCTTCTTTCCCTTTCACTCCTGCCCTTGTCAAAACCTCTTTGGGTCAATGCTCAACACTCCTTTACTCAACGTGAGAAAAAGCAACAGAGGAAGGAGAGGGAAAGTTTTGTTTAATACATGCTCCAGAATGTTTAGTAAACTTTTGAGGATGTGAGGGTGATCTGGATGCTACATCTGTGACCCCTTGATTGTCAGGGTTGATTCGGCTGATGTGGCTGGCTAGGCAGCTGTCCATTTCCTCTCTCACTGTTCCATGTGCGTCTCTCCCAAAGCTGCGTGCTCAGTAGAAGAAAATGACCTTCCCTGATACAGGAGGACTGTTCTTTGGTCAAGGGTATATGAGTAGCTGACTAGCTGCACTCCCCTACTAGAACGTCCAAACAGGCTCTCAAGGCCCATTTTTAGGAGAACATAGGGTAGTCAAACTTCCAAGACTCTGAACACATTCAAATAAGGCATTGCAAGTGGTAGTCTGCCTTTCGAAGAAGAAGAAGAAGAAGAAGAAGAAAAAGAAGAAGAAGAAGAAGAAAAGAAGAAGAAGAAGAGGAAGAGGAAGAGGAAGAGGAAGAGGAAGAGGAAGGAGGAGGAGTTGAAAACTTTCGAGTAGAAAGTACAGGTTTCCCCTGCTATCTGAAAGTACAGTGTCCCTACGAACCCTTTCACTAACTGAAATGGTGTAAAGCTAAGAAGCAATTACCATTAATTTATATGGAAATCTTTTGAGCGTTCCCAGACCCCAAAAATAACCTCTCCTAGGCTTTTCTGATACTCTAGGACACATCTTGCTAACGGATGCACAAAATAAATTAAGATAAAGCACAGATGCTCACAAACGCATTCAAAGCTCTGGCAGCTCGATGCTGAGTGCTGAGTGTGGTTTCCCGGAAGGAATGGGTGGGGCTGCTCTCTGCTTGGAGTGCATTGCTGTCTTTGTAACGGTGCACTGCCAAACAAAAGCTAAATGCTATTTTTACTTCTGCCCTTTTTTCAAAAAAGCAAAAATCCTCTTGGGATTTCTTTCCGTTAGCGAAAGCTGGTACTGATGTGATCTTTCGTAAAAGTGAAATGGCGTTAACATGAACTTTCAAAAAGCAGGGGATACCTGTGGAGTGAAATGTCTTCTAATTGTACTGTATACTTGCCACGCAGTGAATGTTAATTTCTGGGCAGTTGGTGCTTTGCATAAAGGCGGGATATGAGCTCTTACTGGTTGAAAACCCAGAAAAGTTACCAACCCGGGCGCTATGTCTTTGGAAATCCATTCCCTCTAGAACTTTTCTCCAGAATCCCTGAACAGGCAGCTTTCTGCTTTTTCAAAGACCTAACCAAAGGATTTTGCTCATGAAGAGAGAGGGCAGGTTCTCCCTTTCACTGAAATTACAACTTCTTTTTCAAGCTCCCAAATCAGGCATTGCTGTGTGCATTGCCAGGTTTTGGTTATGTAAGGGGATGTTAAAATGGAAGCTTTGGTAGAGACCCGTAGGCACTAAATATCAGATATTGAAGTGAGTTGTAACACATCAGATTGTAGGATTTCAAAGAAGAGAATCAAAAGTCAATTGCTCCCCTAACCTCATCAGGACTATAAAAGGGTCTAGATGGGTAGAGATAAAGGGAAGATTTGTGACAAGATGTCTTTGAAGGGAGATGTGCTGACACCCACCGCCCCTTCCCCAAGAGAAGGGGCAGGGGAGGCTCCCTCTGTAGAGAGTGGCTGTAACGAAACGACTCTGAGAGCACATCTTATATCCTCTGAACTCAAGAGCACACAGTGGTTCTTAGATATGGAATTTTAGCTTATTATTAAAAAATAGTCCTAGGGTGCCTGGGTGGCTCAGCTGGTTAAGTGTCTCACTCTTGATTTTGGCTCAGGTCATGATCTCCCAGTTGGTGGGTTCAAGACCCGTGTCGGGTTCTGCGTTGACATCGCGGAGCCTGCTTGGGATTCTCTGTCTCCCTCTCTATCTCTGTGTCTGTCTCTGTCTCTCTCTCTCTCAAAAATAACTAAGTAAACTCAAAAAATAATCTTTCCATTTCATCTCCATGGCTGGAGTATACCTCACCTGCCCTGCAATTTGTCACTCTACCATGTGATTTGATTTGTAATGGGACATTAACAGATGTGATTTGAGCAGGGTGTGGAATATGCTTGCATGGCTGGGCATGCACTCCTAGCACCTCTGCTTTTGTCTTGATAGGAGCAACATGCCTGGCTAGCCCCCTGGTCCACAAAGAGTGAAAGACATGGGGAACAGCAATTCCGCTCCAACCAATCTATAGGTACAAGAACAAATTTTGTACCCCCCGAATCGGGGGTAGTTCACTATGCGGCATTATCGGGGTTATTGCTGGCTAATATTTTTGACTGTTTGATGGTAGAGAGAAGGGGAGCTGCCACCTGCGATGTCGGAATTAACCCCCATGCTAAGCTTATCTGAAGACACGTCCCAGTGTTTCTGTGGATCGAATGTGTGCTACGTGCCGGAAGGAGACTTAGCATGGGGATGGTGGCAAGCAAGGCTGATGGATTTTGGCTGGTAAAGAAACAATGATCCCTTATTCGATTCAAATTCTTTGCTACCCACATGGCAAAAGCAAGAGTAGCAAATGCGCTAGTTTTCTGTGTCCCTTGTTCTGTCGGACGACACCAGAGCAAAAGGGGCTGGATGATTACATGAACGATAAAGCATTCTTGGTGCTGACGAGCCCGTGCCCTGCTGTAGCTAAGCCTTTTTATGGCCTGCGGCTGTACCCTAAGTGGGAGTGAGACAGAACGCCTCATACCTTGTCGGAATCCAGGAGGCAGTGAGGAATTGTCTGGTGACAGCCTCCCGGGAAGATCGGGAGGCAAGTGGAAGATGGTTCTTGCAGCAGCAGCTTCCACACCACGTATTATCATTAGTCTTTCAGCTTAAGAAAAGTGTTTGAATGGACGGATCCCAGAAGTATTTTCAGATTCCAAAATTGCAAGCAAATTTTTGAGTGCCAAAACGAGATCTGCTGTAATAATAAAAAATGAACTAGCTCCTTTTATAATTATAGAGATGATCAGAGATCTTTTTAAAGGCATAGCCATGGATAGACGTAATCACGATGCAAAAAAAAAAAAAAAAAGTTTCCCTCTGCTTGTCCAATGTATGTATTTTTCTCACAAAAAGACTTGCTTATAGGCTGCTGTGAATACAAGTTCTTCTACATAAAAGTTCAAAAATAATAGCGAATTTTTGCAGAGACTCTATGGTTGAGTTGGACTTTATGAAAAAAAAAATAGGGGAGATAATGCAAATACAAATTTCAGTAAATATTTGCATAAAAGTGCGAACAGAGTTGAAGCAAAGCATAGACAATTCTATGGGAGATTTGGGTGTCCTATCCATATTTTGCAAAATGTTACTCAGACAGCATCTGATATCTTTGCTATTGACATCAAAGTTAGGAAATTTTTCTTGTATTTCAGGCATTTACATTGTGTGAATTGAGCAATTAAAGGATTTTTGTGATCCTGTTGGTATTTAGTATTCTTCAAATACTCTCATGTTCAAAAAACCTATTGGTTTCTCTTTAACAAATGTAATTGTGAGAATCTCCAGTTTTATTTGAAGCTCCGAAAGCAGATTTTAATTCTGCAGGATAGGTCCTCCAAATTCTTGTTGACTTTTTAAGTAATCTATTGAATGAAGTCGACTTATTTTTTTCTTACAGTCTCCAATATCTCTTTAGCAATAGGATTATGCAAATTGAAAGAAAAGCAAATAGTATTATTGAAGACTCCATGGCTTACAGAAACTCATTGAATGTGTTAAAGAAAGAAATGACAGAAAAATTTATCTCTTTAAGTGTCAAGGCTGTTCTTAAAAAGACAAACTTACTTATGCACAGGAAAAGAAATTCTGACTTGAAATGGATAATTATCACAGCCATGACTTGCCATGACTATCTTTTGAAATAGGTTTTATCCCCTGAAGAATTCAATGATGCTATATGGATGTTACTAAATACTCTTACAGCATGTGTAGTGTTGAAGAAGGGATTAAAAATTGATGACCGTGCTCTTTTTTTGTTTTTGTTTTTGGTCACTGGACACTTAAAATATTGCTGAAAAGATTCAATGTAATTGTGAAGAATTGAAAAGCAAGTTATGCCGGGAAAGATGGCATTATATGTTGCAGGAAATCACATTTGAGGAGAATTTCTTAGAGTTGTTACCTTTCTATAAGTGCATGGTTAGTATCCTGGCCCATAATGTTAATGTTGAGCATGGCTTCTCGTTAATGAATGTTCAGTGGATGAAAGAACAAAGCAAATTGGACGTGACCACCATAGAAGCTAGATCACAGGGACAGAGCCGAAAGCGGCAAGAAATTTTATCAGCAGATTCTGCTGAACAGGTGACTGCTCAGGCAAGCCAAATCATCACAGAAGTACAATTCAAGGAAAAAAGTATGCAATTTAGATCCCCGTCAGCTTTATCAGATAAACGACAAGTAATTTTTAAGTGTAATATATACCAGGCAATACATCTTTTAATCACAATCTACAATGCATGGGCAGCTCAAAATAATTAAAATGTACTTGGGCATTACATGCTTTTATTTGCTTAATCTGACAACTGCAAGGAGGGGTCAGATGGAGGGTGACTCAGGGCTCTCCTAAGCTATCTAACTTACTTAGGAGCCAATCTCTGGTGTAAGCAGAACATCAGATGAAGAGGTAACCCCTAGAAACTAGAGGTAGCCTAGTCCCACAGCAGGAGGAATCTCATCCTTAAAGATGGCCTTACAGCCCCGCCTCACAGCCTAACTCTGGAAAAAGCCAAGTAGACTGTCAATGCACTTGTGGTCAACATTTCTCAACACCTTGCAGGCTTTTCTTAAAGTCACAATTTACATAAAAGTCATTTCTGGCTCTTGCTGACTGAAGACAAAGTTAGCATTGAACTCTGGAAGATGCTTCCCTCAAAGGAGTTTGCTTTGAGCACCAAGGAGGAGTGTGTAATCCATCCACCCAAGGCTCGCCCATCCCCGGGGGCAGTGGAGGACTCTGGGTTGCATTTTTAGTGTTTCTTAAGTAGCCGCAGTACTTCCATTAACATATTTCCTAGTTAGAAGGTAAACTTCATTCATGGAAATGTTCTGTAGGCTTTCCTTTTTTTCTAAAATGCTTCTCCTACTGGTCTCTCAAAAAAATTACATTTTCTGTTCCTGTTTTAATTGTACACCAAGAAGCCTGTTTCTGTGTCCTGGCATGAGCATGGGGTTTAGCCAAATCCTAAAAACATTCTTTTGCCTGCATGTTACCATTAGAGGAAAGGTGAAAAGGAACAGCAAGAATGGCAGCAGGTGGGAGTCACAGCAGAAGTAGGACAGCACTTCCTGTATCAGAGATTCTTCAACAAGGGAAGATGCCTGGTGACACTAACCGGGCGCCTAGAAGGTGCCTTGGAGGCAACTCACCAACCTGAGTTGAGCCTTAAGGAGTGGAAGTGAAATTCATGACACACTGGTATAGGAAGAAAAGAAAGAAAGAAAGAAAGAAAGAAAGAAAGAAAGAAAGAAGAGAGGAAGTCAGGAAGGCAGGGAGGCAGGAAGGAAGGAAGAGAGAGGGGGAGAGAGTAAGAAAAGAAAGAAGGAAAGAAAGAGAGAAAGAAAGAATGAAAGAAAAGAAGGAAGGAAGGAAAGGAGAGGAAAGGAGAGGAGAGGAGAGGAGAGGAGAGGAGAGGGGAGGGGAGGGGTGGGGAGGGGAAGGGAAGGGAAGGGAAGGGAAGGGAAGGGAAGGGAGGGAGAGAGAGAGAGAAAGAAAGGCAGACAGGCAGGCAGTCTTTGGTGGAAAAAGCAGTGGATTGATGCTCTTACAAATTTTTATTATGACTGATCTGAGTTCAAGTGTTTGCCAGAAGAATATCAGCCCCTTCAAATGTGTTTCTTCTTTTGAAAAAGAGGCGTAAGGAAGGGATGCCCTTTTCACAAAATTGTGTGAGGATTAAACGCACAAGGCCCTCAGTAAATGTTATGTGTCTTTCCTTCCATTTACTCATGGCTGTATAAAGTCATTCAATCTATAAACACTTATGGAACACCTACTTTACACCAGCCAATGAAAAACAAAACTGCAAGCTTCAAAATAAAATATGTTGTGTTTATTTGGGGTCTTTGAGATTGCAATCTGTTAGATACACTTTCGACCTAAATGGAAAGCGAGCTCCCAAGAGACAAAGGAGGTTAGAGTTTTTGCAGAGGAACACAGAATTTACATAAGTTGTTTTGAACAAAATGTGATTGGTGCTGGTGTAGCTCCAGTTACACTAAACTCTATGTGATTGGTTGCTGGCCTGTATTTGGATGGAAAGCCTGCTTATGTCCATTTCAACATATAGCCCATGTCCTGGCTTTTGGCAGAGGTCAGCAAAAATGCCAAGAATTTGCGACAGATGATGTGCATGAGCCCCACTTCTTTAATGCCCTCCCAGCTCCATTTAAATAACCCTCTTAGCAATGCTTACTCCATTTTATTTACTCCTTTATCATATGTGATGGCACTCTTCTAGGTACTAGACATACAATGAGGACCAAACTCTACCCCCTCCAAGCAGTAACCCCCAAACCCATGATTGTCACTTTCTGTGGCATTTACAGTGGCAAATGAGACAGGCGTGAATTAGACCTTAGACTTCAGAATATAACTGGGATGCTGGACGTGAAGGGAGATTATGATGCTGTTAGAATATTAGAGGCCTCAGGTAAGCTTTCCCTGAGGAAGTTAAGACCGAGTGCAGATTCACAGGACAAGTAGGAGATAGCTATGCTAACAGGACTAGTGTGTGCAATGTTGGGAGGGAGCCGGGGGGCACCCCAGGAAGGGAAAAAGGCCAGCAAGGATGAAGCAAATTGGAAAGCGTGAAGTGCAGCAGGTGAGCAAATGGGTTGTTCTTATCCGCAAAGCTGAAGTAGCTGATATCGGAACGCTCTGATCAGCCCTCAGATTGAATGCGTACAGCTTCATGCTCCACTACACTGACCCTTTGTGGACTGACTCAGTGCACAGCAATGGATTAGATTTTCTTTAATGGTCACTCAATTCAATTATTCATTGACTAAAGTAACCAGATCATAAACAATTATTTCAGTCTTCTTAATAACACATTAGCTTGATTACAGCAATAATTGCGAAAGATGACCCAGTTAATTTGTTTAGGGGAAAATGGGTTTTCCCATATATGTAGGACTTAATGTAACCTAATACGGTTTGGTTAGAACCTAGTTGGAAATGGAAAGATGTGTTCATGACAAGCTAGTTTAGGTTTTAAAATTATGTCTTTGTTTATGATCTTGCAGTACTGATCTCATATTGACCCGACGTGACCTGATATATTATGCATGGCTTTCAGGGTCCAAGGATATGTCCATATATCTGTCAGAGAACCTTCAGCCGAAGTACTAACCCTGAGTGTTTAACAGAGCAAGATGCTATGTTACAGTGTGAGAAGGCTACGATCGTTTCCAAACTGTCTATCTTCAGAGATAGTTGGATAGATCCAGCCTGAGATTTGGAATCACCCAAACTGGGGTTTTGAATCTAACCTTGGCCGTGAGCTGGGTGACTTTGGACAGATGACTTAAGCTGTATGGCGCCTTAGGTTCCTCATCTGTACAATGGGGATATAATTCCTATTTCTCAAGATTAGATGAGACCAAATACGCAAGAGCAGATATCTAGTAAGTATTTACTGCTCTATCTCCTTCTTTTGTAAGATGAGCCAAGGATCCTGAACATGCATGGTGAGGAAGGAGATGACCCGAAATAAGAGTTCTCCAGGGGAGAGAATGTCAAGTCAGGGACTCAAGGAGAGAGGACAAACTCTGGGCTCAAAGGACTACGTCACCCAACGATGGGGACATCCATAGCGATTGCTATTACACCCATTGGACCTGTCTGCAAAGGGGCTGGCATGCCTGAGAATCAAGGAATAAATCAGGAATATGTGTGGCTGAAAAGACCCAATATGCAAACAGCTGTCCTTTGCTCTGGACAAAAAGCAGGGCTCTGAATGTTGCTGTTTCTTCAGCCCCAAAGACACCAGACTCAGAAGGCCCAAGGAGCACTGATTTGCCAGAAATGGTGTGAAGTTATTCTTGTGCTCAAGAAGTCTACCCAGGGGAACTGGCTGTCCCTACTGCCATCAGCTGAGAAAGAAACAGAACTCACATTCTGAGGAGACCAGTGTCAGTTTTCCAAGATCCTACAGACTCCTCGGGCCGCCAGAGAATTCTGTCGGCGCTCGCTCGGAGCTGGCTGCAATCTCTTGTTAAAATCATGATCCCATTAGCCGTGGAACTATTAATCTTCTTATAGACTGTTAGACAGAAAACCACAGGCAGTGAAATAACAGCTGGTTGGGGGTGACGAAACTTTCAAAGGGCACAGTTGAGGGGCCCGGAGTGAAACCACACACCAAAGCCCAGCCTTTAGGCAACAAACCCGATTACTATCCCCCATAGGCTGGCTGAAACTCGTCCAGAACTGGGAAGATCCACAAGGTGGGTGTGAGAAGCCTGAAATGACCTGTTACTCATGCCACTCACTGCTCAAGCCCTGGAGGAGTCAGCCAAAAACTAAAATCTCTGAGTTCACAAAAATTCTGACCAGCTTACCACACATCTCTCTCCCTTCACTTCCCACACTTATCCTTGTCAGTAACAGCACGGGCACTGGCGAATTGCCTGGCGAAAGGTCTGGGTGCAGGTTGCAGAATTTCTTTTCTATTAGGACTCATATTTGCTCTCAGGGCAATTTTCTCTGTACCTAGCCTGGGCTTTAGCTCTATGCTGGCATAAACAGTTACATTATTTAAGCAGAATTTAGTCCTGTGAGTCCCGGCACTTAAACTGAGGATAACAGTAGCCAATCGGGTCAGCCACAGGGGGATTATAGCTTGAAGGACAGGACCTCTGCCAAATTTCTGAGCTCCCAATGGCTCCCAGTAGTCTCTAGGCCTGGATATGTAAGTTGGATTTGATACAGATGTAAAGTTACTCAGCCTTCTTCCACGAGCCAGGCAGAATATCAATGAGAAAAAGGAAATTCCAATATTCAGCTGCAAACTGTCACACCACGGGGCCGCAGAGTATAGGGGCAAGAGTATTCCTTGAGAAACAGCCGGTAGAGCCTAGCATCTCTGGTGCCCGACAGCATTTTCCTAGGTGCCTGTGAGAGGTATATCATGGTAACGACTCAAGGGTTACCTTATCTATTTTCCAGGGCTTTGCTTTCTCAGATATTTTCCTTTTATGATTTGCCAAAAGAAATCTCCTGCGTGAGGATGTGGAACAAGACTCCTACATTGCCGATAGGGCATGCACTTTGCAAAAAAAGTCTGGTAGTTCCTCAAAAAGTTAAACACAGAGTTATCATATGACCCAGCAATTTCACTCCTAGGTATATACTCAGGGGAACTGAAAGCATGCCTACAAAAAATGTGTATATGAGTGTCCCTAACAACATGACTCATAATAACAACCCGAGTGTCCATCAACGGATAAATGGGTAAAGGAAATGTGCTATATCCATAAAATGGAATATTGTTCAGCCATGAAGAGGGATGAAGTACTGACACATGCTGTGACATGGGTGAAATGTGAAAACATGCTAAAGGATAGAAACTAGACACGAAAGGCTACATACTGTATGACTCTATTTAAATGAAATGTTTAGGTGAAGCAAATACATAGAGGGCAGAAAGTAGAATTGTGGTTGCCTAGAACTGGGGTAAGTGGGGTGGGGAGTGACTGCTAATGGATATAGGGTTTCTTTTTGGGTGAGAAAACTGATCTGGAATTGGTGGTGATGACTGCACGTACTAGAACCCACCAGATTGCATGCTTTAGGATGGTGAATTTTATAGTATGTGAATACTATCTCAATTAAAAAAAAGAAATCTTTGCCAAAATGAAATGACACTCTAGTAGGAATTTATAGCTAAGGGACAGATTCTGAATTTGTACTTGGAGATTCACATGCTTATTTTGACTGTGGATGGACATATTTTGAGCATTTTATGATATCTATAAGAAGTACTGTTTATAAAAGGGTAAAATCATGACTCTCATACAAATGTAAAATAAACCCATATCAGAGGCTTTATTTAATTCATGAATTAATGAAGGAATGAGTAACATTAACAACAGGTTCAAAGGAGAATTCGAAGAATGAAAAATACGTGGGCATAAGGGATAATGGAATGAAACTTCAAATAATTATACAACTGGTCTACCCACAAGGCAATAATCAATTGTGTTCCACAGGACATAATTCATTTCCATTTGTATAGAGAAGAATCATTTGCATTCCTGTCGATTTTCTCCAACTTACAAAAATTGTAAAATAGCTCAAATCAATAAAAGGCAGAGGAAAAACCCCAGAAGAATGCGCTAGAGAGGAGACCCAATAATCAAAACTGTTTGTCCATTTCCAAGGTCATCATTTTTCTTGCCTAAGATATTGTAGGTGCTTTGTTGGTTGAGTGGTGGAATGAATGAATACTATTGTTTTCATTATGAGTATCGTAGATGACATAATAAATGACAGCCATGTCAATCACCATCCATTTGATAAACATATATTTAATAGTTATATGTAGTTGGGGAGAGCTGGGTGGGAGGCACAAATTATATTGAATATGAAAGTGATTAGCCTCTTAATGAGAAACACTGTCAGTGTAAGAGAGAGTTCCAGAGGAAGGAGGGATCTCTGTGGGTTGGAGCAATCTTTGGAAGGAGGTGATACTTGGAGCTGAACCTTCAACACGACAAATATTTGATAATCCATCACTAAAGGCAATAGACTAACCTACATGCTTGGATTCAGGAGACACCCAACCCGGGCTGAATCCCAACTTTGCTATTTGTGTAATCTTGGACAAGTTACATAACCTTCCTACCCCGGGGTTTTCTCATTTCAAAACAAGGCTAATAAATGGAACCTATCTCATGGATTTCTTGTGAGGATTAAGTGAGATAGGAAATGCAGTGTTACAAATGGCACCTTGCACACAGTAAACCCTCAGTAAATGATAGATATGTCCACCAAACTTTCCTGAGGTCCATTCCTTGCCCTGTAATAGTTCAAAGTTCAGGGATGATAGCCATGCATAGGGAAAGGCACTGATTTCTTAATATGTCTATAAAGTGGAGGCCCACCTGACACTTTTATATACAGCATCTCCTCTAATTCTTACAATTAACTTGTGAGTTAAATAGCATCAGACCCTTCTTAGAGGTTAGGAAAAGCAAGCCCACTTTGGGGTGAGAATCAGGGTTTGGCATATATACGCGCCGTCCTTAGAGCAGGCGTATATGTGCATGGTGCTCAGAGAAGGCAGAAGAGAAATCTTTCCCTCTCAGGAGAAATACCATGGCAGGGGGACAGCCTTCTGTGTTAGGAAATGGCTGAACAGAGGCACAAAAGCAAATGGAAAATAGGAAATGGGTTCTAGAAACAATGACAAAGGATACACATGACAAGGACAAGTGGAAAGACTAAAAATACCTTTACATTTGGATGCAAATGCACAAAAAGGGTGGAAGCCTGAGAATGGCACCATCAGAAGGAGCCAGTAGAAAACCTTTAACTCCTTCTCTCCTGGCCATTATCCCTGGGTCAGCCTTGTCAGGCATTTCATGGTAGCATAAGGGTCCTTTTGTTCAAACATAACCCCAAACAGATCAGTTAAAAATGGGCCCGTGATTGAGGCTGAAGCTGGGTGCAGACCTGCAAATTGGGAATGTCTTTGCATACAGTGGTTTGTATAATACTTGCTAAGGGTTATTTGAATCTGATAAGCTCCTTTGTTGCGTATGAAAAAACCATGCATGCCGAGAGTAACAATCTAGTTATCCAAACTGCTGGTATCCAAGATACTGTCTCTCAAGATTAATGTGTTTGCGTTATGAGTTTGCCTCTGAGTGAGAGACAGTGGTCCTAAATAAATTGCATTGAATCGCTGTAACAAACAATAAAAATAAATCAACTTCTTGTGTCAATTCTAGACTGGGGTGATTTCCACTGTGGATAGAGCAAGGCCAGTCTTGGGCGCTAGAATTAAAACAAAGTAATTTTGTGGATCATGAAGAACCATGACAATCCTTCTTGGCTAACAAACTTCCTTGTTGTCCTTCTGGAAGCACTGTCACCCACAATTGTCCTTTTTTATTATTCTTTCCTGCAGATGTTTATTTCACCCAGTGGCTTTCGACCCCACCCAGATGTGTTCACCTAGTCCTGGGGGTGTCCCGCCCGAGGCAGAGACGTTTCAAACATTGGGGTTGGCTCTAATTTAGTGATTAAAAAGTGACCCTGGAGCCACATTGCTCGGGTTCAAATGCCAACTTCTAGATTTACTGTGCACCCTGGCAAGGGGCTTAACCATCTTGTGCTTCTGTTTCTTTATTTGTAAATGAGGATGATATTACAAAGATACTATTTTATTTTATTTTTTATTTATTTAAAAAAATTTTTTTAATGTTTATTTTTGACAGAAAGAGAGACAGAGCATGAGCGGGGGAGGGGCAGAGAGAGAGGGAGACACAGAATCCAAAGCAGGCTCCAGGCTCTGAGCTGTCAGCACAGAACCCGATGCGGGGCTCGAACTCAGAAAACTGCGAGATCATGACCTGAGCCGAAGTTGGACGCTCAACCGACTGAGCCACCCAGGCGCCCCTATTTTATTTTATTTATTTTATTTTATTTTATTTTATTTTATTTTATTTTATTTTTATGAGGATAAAATGAGTTCTTCACGTAGGTCTTTAATAATGCTGGTTATCATGATCTTCGCTATTACTATGTAGTATGATGGATAGGGTCCTGGATGTGGAATCAAAATAGCGGGGCCTAAATCTTAGTTCCACTGTTTGGAATTCCAGATCTATGAATTTGGGGAATGTTATTTGAACTCTGAAGTCTGTTTTCCGTCCATAAAAGGCAGTAGCATCTACTTTGTGCGGTTTCTGAGAGGCTTAAGCAGGAAAGCACGCGGAAGCAGGGGTAAAATTACATAGTGGTCTAGGGCGGATGTATATTATGGAGCTGCAATGACCTAGGCCCAAATCTCCGCCAGCTATGTGGCCTCAGGTAAGTTATTTTTTTCCTTTCTGAATCTTAGATTTATTGTTTGTAAAATGGGAACAGCAATGCTACTTATTGCTATGGGGATTAAATGGTTCAGCACAGTCTGGTCAGTGTTCCATTGAGCAGCCAATAAGCAGTGGTGGGGGGTATTGTCACTAAAGCACTCAAACAATGTTTGGCTCCCAATGGGCACTCAGAGCACCCATTTTCCACCTCCTCTTTCTCTTCCCCCACCTCCTCTTTGGGAGCAGCCAGCAGCTTCCTCTCCGGGCGTCTAGTTAGGATCTGCTGCTTAGGGTGGTCAGCATTCCAAGATCCCTTCTCCCTAACATAAATCACACCTCCCCCCTCCCAGAAGGAATTGGCTATGAGATCCCAGCAAACAGGATCCCGTCCTGGACCTCTTAGGAGGGAAGGTCCAGAGCAAGGCAGGGAGAGACGTGTGCCATCGTGGGTCTGATCCGAGTCTAGGTTTCTTTCTGTGGCTGCTGTTTCTCCTGGCAAGACAGCAGACATTCTTCTGAATGGCTCTCAGCAAAAGCAATTCTCCATGCCTTTGGTGACAGAAAGCTTACCAAATACTGACACGGATTATTATTTCAAAGGCCTCAGCTCATGAAAGTGACTATTTCTTCTCCTACTCATACCAACTCAGGGAACAGCACTTCACGTTTTTTTGTAATGCTCTGTGCTTTCCAAAGGGTTTGCATGACAAAAAAATTCTATGGGATAAAGGGGTTTCTTAGCATTAGATCAAGGGAGTACGGGTAATAAGACTCATTTACTGAGGGTCAAGGATGTGTCAGACATTCATGAAACAGATTTCATAGCCCAGTTTTGTAGTTCCAGAAGCTGGAGCACAGAGCGATTGATGGCCTTGCTCACCGTGACACAGATCCAGATCCGGAGATGATTGCTATTCACCCAAGGGTCTGTTTGATTTCCAAACCTTGAGGCTCAAATACAGGTCACAAAAAGAATCAGGGCCTTGCCACAGGTGTATTATTACTAAAATTTGGCAGAGAGGAGTTATTTGAAGCAACGTTTGTGTTTGGCTTTCTTCATTAAAGAAGAAATAGTGAGACAATGGAGCACCTGGGTGGTTCAGTTGGTTGAGTGTCCAACTTCAGCTTAGGTCATGATCTTGCGGTTTGTGAGTTCAAACCCCACATCACGCTCACTACTGTCAGCCTATCGGCACAGAGCCTGCTTTGGATCCTCTGTCCCCCTCTCTCTGCTCCTCCCCTTCTTGTGCTCTCTCAAAAATAAATAAATATTTTTTTTTTTTAAAAAGAAAAAATTATGAGGTAACTGGGGTAGTTCAAGAATCTGCCCCTGAGAAACTCATAGTCGATGAAATTCACTTGTCTCTCAGAGGGAAATGTCCACGTGACTCTAGCATGCAGTAATTCTGAAATAAACTTTTAGTAAAATCTAAACCTGCATTGCACAATATGGTAGCTACTGGCCATATGTGAATATTCACATGTAAGCTTAAATCAACTAAAATTAAATACGGCTAATGCAATTAATGCTATGTTGTCCGGGTCTCCTGCCTCTCCCGTCTAGTCAAGAGCTGGGAAGAGCTGTGCCCTGTAGGCACCTAGCACTGGAGAGCCTGCACTGGTCTAGCAAGTGAAAAAAAAAAAAAAGCAAGCTCTCCAAGAGACTAAAGAGAAACTACCCTAGAACCAAGAAGGAAAGCATTTTGTCTTCCAGCATGTTTTCTAGAAAATTCAGAAGGGGCATGAGGTAACTTTTGGGACATAGAAACATTTTCCGTGTTTGTTCCAAAAAAATGTGGTCAGAAGTCAGGGCAGTGGTTAGTCTTTTGGGGACAGTGACAAGCAAGGAGAATGTGAAGAGTGTTGGTACCACATTCCTTCTTGGCATGGGTGATAGTTACGTGGGGCATCCAGTTTGTGAAGGCTCCCTGTACTGTGCCCTTATGGTTGATGCCCTATTTGATATGTAGATCATACTTCAGTTTAAAGTATACAAAACTCTCAGCACTGCTTGGTACAACTCAGAGCCCACAACCTGTTGGGTTTGAATCTCTTTTAGGGGAGCTTGTGCTTCTTCAGAAGGAATGGGCTATTCCCATTTTAGTATCTTGTGAATCCGTTCACCTTGACTATATATATCCCAGGTACTCTTTGCAAGAACATATGGGGCCATCACAGGCTGTGGGACACTATAAGTGCTCTTCAACTCTGTTGCCAGGTGGAAGAGGTGCCAGGTTGTGTAGAAAGAACATTCTGGTCCAAGGTGGTGAAGCCCCGGGATGGAAGCAGGTGAGCCTCCTTCGGTTGGTAGAAGTTTCAAGGAAAAGGCCTTGAGCTCTTTGGTTTGTTTTCATTCTACGGGGTTAGCTTGGCTCTTTGCTGTTTGTGCTTCTAGGCAACAGGAGAATTGAAGATAGGCCAATACCATTGGTGTGCTTCTGGATGTTGAATGATAGAAAGGCATCCTGTGTAACAGAGGGAGCTCGGGGCTTGCAGTTAGGCTGTGGACTTGAGCTCTGAGTTGCCACTTAGTGTATTAAGATGAACTTGAGCAAGTTATGAAACCACATAAAACAGAAGAGATACACCACATTTGGGGTAATATAAGCATTATTGTCATAATTGTATATACTTATTTTGATCACTATCTGCATTAAGATAAACATTCTACACACACACACCCACACACACTACAAAATAATACTCTTATTATGTGGGATGCACTGATATTTTCAATTCCATTTTTTTTTTAAATAAGTGCCGATTGCAACCATCTAAATCGACTTCATCATCTACCAATAAGCCACTGCCCACAGTCTGACAAAAAACTAGCACAAGGCACATAGTTGTCAGACATGAATGAGACCACCATAAAGGTTGGATCAAATCACTTCTTTAAAATTCCATCAGACTGAAGTCTGCTGTTCACTAGCAAAACTGGGTCTTCCCAAAGCAAAAATGCCTGAAAAGAGTGGTTCTTGGTGGGACTTCTAACTTTAGTAAATGGTTCTCAACCTTGGCTCTATATTAGAATCACCTCTTGTGCTCTAAAAACTCTCTAGGCCCAGACCACGCCCCAGGCCAATTAAATCAGAATTCTTGAAGGTGAGACCCACATCCTGAAGCTCCCCCATTGATGTCAATGTGCATCCAAGGCTGTGAACCACTGGTCTAATGGGCCACATGAACAGTCCGTCCCTATTCCAACCCACTCTTCTTCCTCAGGGATCAGAGACAACTGGACATTCAGCCCTCCCTTTTGTCCAGGCCTCAAATGCCCATCAGAAGCATTAGCAATGCCCCGGTGGTAATACCTTGATACCCACTGATGGGAGATGGGCGGAGAACTCACTTTCTCTGGCTCTGAAGCGGTGACTAAATCTGCAGTTATCTGAGAATTCACCTGCAGTCACATGAATGGGAGCCTGCCAACCTCCTCAGGCCGTTGTTGGGATTAGCAGGCTAGTGTTGCTAAAGCAAGTGGAGGTCCCTGGATCAAGTAACCGAGAGATCATACAAGAAAAGCTGTAACTTTTATATTTCACTATGGAGCAGATATAAAAATAAGGCAGTTATCTCCCTTTGGGATATGCCCAAATCACACACTCTGCAAGTTTACTCCGGCTTGCAGAATGTCTCATCGTGGGATGTGCAGGTATTTGGCTAACTGGGAGACCAGAACTTTCCCTTTTTACCTGCATTCTGAAAGATGGTCTGGACCGTGGGGCACCAGGGTGGCTCTGTCCGTAAAGTGTCCGACTTCGGCTCAGGTCGTGAACTCATGGTCTGTGAGTTTGAGCCCCGCGTCAGGTTCTGTGCTGACAGCTCAGAGCCTGGAGCCTGCTTTGGATTCTGTGTCTCAGTTTCTCTGCCCCTCCCCTGCTCGCACTCTGTCTCTCTCAAAAATAAATAAATGCTAAAAAAAAAAAAAATTGTTTTTGAAAGATGCTCTGGACCAAAACATGTCATGGCCCAGAAGTTTCCAATCACATCAGAACATAACTGTAAAGATGCCCTACCTTTCTAATCTAATTGTAGGACTTCACCTTACCAGGAATCTCCCCCATTAAAGAAAATCTGACCGAAAAATGACGCAACAGAAATGCTCACCGAGCTTTCTTCTCTTGATTTTTATAGGCCACCAGAGTCTAACCTCTTGCAAATAAACATTGAAAAACAGAGATTTATTTGCTTGTTTACTTCTTGTATAAAGATATATTTCCATTTAACATTTTCATTAGGGAGGAGGGAAAGAGGATTGAGAGAGAAGAGAGAACATCCATCTCTCGTGTGCAATTCCGATCAATCACTACATTTATCACATGATACCAGGCACACGGGTTATTGCATTATGGGGCTTATCGAGCTCAGATCTCTGAGACCCCATTTACTCTTCCAGATGTATGTGCTCTGATTAATAATAGATGGTTAGCCACATAGTTAAGTAGAATGACTGGCACCTTTTATTGGTTGTCTTTAAAACTAATTGAATGAAGCTGGCTGACCAGAGAGGGGAGGTTTGTTGCTGGCCGGCTAACAAATAAATGCCTTCCTGCTTATAAACTAAGAAAGCCCTCTTTCTGAAAATTGAGCTCTCGATACCCTCTGGACATTTGCTACATTGTATGGGGTGCTCAAATCCTTTTGGAGACTATGCCCTGAGTCTTCCCTTCTTTTTAGTATAAGGATATTTCACCATTTTGGTAATCGGCAAAAGTTTGTGCTGATACACGCACCCCTCTGAGCCGGCAACATCATTAGAAATTAACCACTGATTCGCTGAGACTGTATCCCATGAGCCTGGTAAACTTTGCAAGGACAGTTTTGCTGAAGTTTAGTTGCTAAAAACGCCACTAAAGAATGGGCAGTGCATCAGGGTGCCTCAGTGGCTCAGTCGGTTGAGCTTCCGACTTCGGCTCAGGTCATGATCTCACAGCTCGTGAGTTCCAGCCCTTCATCGGGCTATGTGCTGACATCCCAGAGCCTGGAATCCGCTTCTGCTTCTGTGACTCCCTCTCTCTCTGCCCCTAACCCACTCACATTCTGTCTCTGTCTCTCTCAAAAATAAATAAACATTAAAAAAAAAAAAAAAGAACGGGCAGTGCAGTGAATAAACACTTTAAGCCAAACCCTAAAATTTAAAAAAACAAAAATAGCGGGGTGAGGGACAGGGGAAAATGGGTGATGGGCATTGAGGAGGGTACTTGTTGGGATGAGCACTGGGTGTTGTATGTAAGTGATGAACCACAGGAATCTACCCCAAAAACCAAGAGCATACTTTGCACGCTGTATGTTAACCAACCTGACAATGAATTATATTAAAAAAAAAAAAATGAAAATAGAAAGCTTGAGTTAGCTTGAGTTGCAGTGAGCATTATGTGCGT
Organism: Acinonyx jubatus; assembly: GCF_027475565.1. NCBI lineage: Eukaryota > Metazoa > Chordata > Mammalia > Carnivora > Felidae > Acinonyx > Acinonyx jubatus. The sequence goes on from NC_069391.1 coordinate 67,266,836, forward strand.
GTGTGAGTGTGTATGTTGAGATCTCTACTGAGCATAGGGCAGGGACTAGGGCAGAGTCATGGGTTTCTCTGTGAGTGCTGGGGGCTGGGGCGATCCGGGACATGGAGGTTCCCTGCTCTCCCTCCATGTGCTGGGCAGTGACACGGACTTTACAGGCTGACTTGTTCCACGCTTAGACTGACGTTTGTTGGGTTTCTTCTGCTTCAGCTCCCACCTCCCAACCCAGACCCGCTCTTACCTAGTTCTGGGCCCCCAGGAAGCTGGTCTGCATTAAATGCATCAACGGGCTCCCTGTTCTGGGACTTCCACTTGAGTGTGACCAATAGTTTAGTACTGGCAGAAAGGAAGCAGGAGAAAAGCAGTTACTCTTCTGGTCCATTCCTGTGAGCTTGCCAAGGGTTGGCTGCAACTCTCAACCAAAGGCCACAGCACTTGTCAGATGTCTCTGGCTGCAAAGTTACCCCTCTGGGTTCTCATAACCATTTCTCTCCCAGCCCTTCGGATCTAAGACTGCTCATGCAATCTCCGTACCACCCTTGCTGGTTTCCCCAAACCCTACCTGCACCCCATAAATAATCCCTTAATTCAGTTGTACCATCACCCAGCTCGGAAGGCCCACCTGATTCTTGCCTGGGCCGTGGCTGAGACCACATCCCCAGCGCTGTCGGTAGAGATGAGGCATCTGAAGATCAGATCACATAAGTAACTTGGCTCAGCTCCTACAAAGAAGAACTGGTGAGATTCTGTTGGGTCTTTTATGAACACAAAGCAAAGTATCCTCAGATATGGCAGCAATGGAGACCACAGCTGGAGCTGAGTTTTCTCAAAGGGGACTGATGGCGACTCAGGCAGGCATATGAAACCGGGTGAGGAGGGCAGGTGCACTGGCAGGCTCTTCCGATGCTTCTCAGTGCCAGTCACCCCTTGGGCGGCAACACGATAATAAACAGGGGAACACAGGCATCAGCACATGTCTGCGTTATAGGGTAATGTGGATCCTGGGATCATCTAGAGGTCAAACGGAACTCCTCAGGGACAGGAAACCACTGTCTGATGTTTGCTCTTGTTCTGTCAGCTGACAACTCACCAAGGGATTCTTACTTTCTTCTAGCACTTTCTTAAACTTTTGCAGTCCAGTGGAAATTAAAGGTTAACAGGAATGCTGTGTAGCAAATACGTTATGCTGGGGGAGTTGCTTAACCTATTAAAAACAATAATACAATGAATATTTCCCGAGTGGTTATTGGGCATTAAACACTGTGATCATAACTGTATACACAAATGTACTCAATTCTTCCAAAAAAATCCACGAGGGAGCTCCTGATAATGTTCCCATCTTATAGATGAGACTGTGGGTTGTAGAGAGACTCAGAAACTTGAGTTATGTCTTACAGCTAGTCAATGGTAGAACCAGCACTTCAATCCATGTTTGTCTGATATGAATATTCTTGCTTTAAACCATATGCTATATGAGTATATTGGTAGTTATATGGGTGTTCTTCTTTTCCTTGTCACTTCTTCTCTAAAACTGGCAAGACGGTGGCAATTATCTACCGAATATCCTGCCCCTCTCCACCTCCCCGTTAATACATGCTTTCTCCCATTTCTTCCCATGGCCTTTCCATGATCAGAGAGCTCCTTTCTCCTTGTTTAGGCAAGACACTGACTTTGACCTGCCTTAACTTCGAAATTATTGAACCTAGGTATTGTCCAAAGTCTCTCATCCATTCTTGAAATGGAGAGAGCAAGTTTGTACTAAATGTTAAAAGGAATGGACCAATATTGAAAGAGCACTAAGAGGTCTTCCAACTGAATGTTTCCCCAGAACATAGAAGTATTTCCAATTGCACTGCTTTTCTTCAAACCTAGAATCAACAAATGAATAACAGATGTCAACTTCCATGGAAGGAATACTCACTGAATGCTGGCTGTTCTTGCTTAGTAGAAACCCTTTAGCCTGGGTTCTTTGTGTTTCTGTTACCATGACAATATCTGGCCCCTTCCTATGCTTTCTTTTTCCAGATCTGAGGCACACTTCACACGAGTGAACTTATCATTACAAGCATTATTTTGCCCCCTACGATGGCAGTCTTAAGTGGATTTTGTTTATCGTCCTCATCAGGTTTGTGTTGCACATATGATTACTTCGGTTTGTCAAGCTATGGCATTTAGCGCAATTGATATTTATCCCATTTGTGCTTCAGCTTTCAGCTCAAAGGTCATTTACTACGAACTGCTCTCCTGACTCTGCCAGACTGTGCTAGACTGTTAAGTTCCCTGCATGACCCCCTTCGTTGCATTTTCCACAATCGGTGTAGCTTTCCTTTAAAAAAAAAAAAAAGTTATTTTTTTAAAGCAATTTCAGGTTCACAGAAAAATTGAACAGAAGACATAGAGAATTTCTGTATACCTGCTGTTCCTACACATGCACAACCTCCCCACTATCACATCCCACCCTGAAGTGACATGTTTGTTATAATCGATGAACCTATGTTAGCACATCGCTCCCCCCACCCCACCCCCAACTCCAAGTTTACATGAGGATCCATTCTGAGTGTGGTACATTCTATGGATTTTGACAAATGTATAATGGCTGTTACAGTATCACACAGAGTAGTTTCACTCCCCTAAAATTCCTCCATGCCCCACCTATTCAGCCCTCCCTCCCCACCAAAAAAAATTGCTGGAAACCACTGATGTTTTTACTGTCTTTATAGTTGTGCCTTTTCCAAAATGTCACAGGATTGAAATAATACACTATGTAGGCTTTTCAAATTGGCTTCTTTGACTTTGTAATATGCATTTAAATTTCCTTCACATCTTTTCATGGCTTAAGAGCTCATTCCTTTTTATTGTTAACTAATAGTCCTTTGGATGGGTGTAACAGTTTATTTATCCGTTTATCTAATGAAGGGCATCTTGGCTGCTTCCGGGTTTGGGCAATTACGAATAAATAATGTTCTAAACATCTTCGTGCAGATTTTTGTGTGGATAGAAGTTTTCAATTTATTTGAATAAACACAAAGGAACACGATCATTTGAGCATATGGTAAGAATATGTATATTTTTGTAAGAAACCACCAAACTATCTTCCAAAGCGGCTGTACCATTTTACCTTCCACCAGCTTCAGAGAGTTCTTGTTGCTTCACATTCTTGCCAGAATTTGGTGCTTTAATGTTTATTTATTTTAGAGACAGAGCACAAGCCGGGGAGGGGCAGAGAGAGCCGGAGACAGAATCTGAAGCAGGCTGCAGGCTCTGAGCTGTCAGCACAGAGCCGACATGAGGCTCGAACCCACGAACCATGAGATCAGGACCTGAGCCCTAAGCAGGACGCTTAACCAACTGAGCCACCCAGGCACCCCAGATCTTGGCAAATCTAATGGGTGTATAGTGGTACCTTATTTTAACTTGCAATTCCCTAATGACATCTCATGTTGATCATCTTTGCCCATTTTGTAAAATAATATTGTTTATTTTCCAGTATAATTGTTTAATGCCTGTGTTCCCTGAAGGAAGATGAAGCCCTTGGAGGCCGGGCCTGTGACTTTTTGTTACAGCTGTATTCTCAGCCCCTGGTCCAGAGCCTGTAGGAGTACAATAGGTGTTAGTTTAAGTAAAGAGTGAGGGTGTGCATGAATTTGACCTCTGCTCCCGTAATTAACAAAGCAGTCAACCTGGCATCATGGATTCACCGTATTGGCCACTGTGCTTACTTTGCGGCCACAGGTAATTTGGTCTGTTTCCTCATCTGTAAAGTAAAGATAATCATAAAACCAAACTTTGTGACGGTTGTGAAAATGATATGGGGTAATAAATGTGAAAACACTTTGTGAGCTAATTTTTTATATTTATGAGCTATTACTTATGATAAAGTCAAGCAAACTGGGCCTTAGGTAAACATTTCAGGAGAACTTTTGGCACAGGATAATTGTTAACAACTTCTACCATTTGCAGTCTGGGTACAGAGAAGCACCTGTTAAATGAGCATGTTCTATATGCCAAGTGTTTGCCACATCTGACTTTTAACCATTACAACCACGCTGCCCTGAAAGTTTCATTTTCTCTCTTTCACAGATGATAAATCTGAAGCTCAAAAAATTTCAGCAACTTGTGCAAGATCGCAGTGACTGAGCACAAACTTGAACCCCGTTGGGTTGGATAGCAAACACGAAGCACTTTCTCCTTGCCCTGAATGGTCTCTGACAACGAACCTACATGTCTAGTCTGCATATTTTTAGAATTTTCTGGAAGAATAACGCAGTCCATGCAAGAAGAAATTGAGACACTAGAGAATCTCTTTGCTCTCTTTGGGTAGTTGTTGTGAAAGTGTCCTCCCCTCTGCTCCCTTTCTTTGAGCTGCGTGTGTTGGGTCCATGGGAGACTGAGGCTCTGAGCCCTCATGCACAGATGGGAGACAGGGGCCCAAGAAGGGACTGCGCCTTGGCCTTGCTGTGAAAGCAGCTCATTCAGGCCAGAAGGACAGCAATGCTTTCCCAAATGGAATAGCATGTTTGAGCCTGAGGCCCAGATAGAAAGGCAGGAACATGTTTGTCCCTTACCCGTGGGCCCAGCATAAATCCAAAGATCAGACTGCACTTGATGCAATGCTCTTTATTACCTATGCAGGATTGTCCATTCATAGGTTTCCAGTGACTGAGATACTGGATTATTGAGAGTTGCTCTCATGATGATTATCCTCTCCATCTTGCTACAACCACAAAACGCTGGCATAGAAAGATTAGGAGGTTACCTGGAAACAGAACACCTCAAGAAGAGAGTTGGGAGCTGCAAACAGAAATACAGAAATAGACATTCCCGTATACTCAGCCACAACACAACAGATGTAGATCTAAAGGAGTCTGTTAGAACCAGTCCTGGGCACATTTTAGGAGCTTGACAATTGCTAGGGTTTCTATTTCAGTCTAGAGTCTGAAAATGTGTTTAGTGCTAATTCTACTGCCTAGGTACAGTATTCTCTCAAAGAATGCTGCTTCTTGCCCTACTTTTTCTTGTCTGAAAAGCTCTCCAAGGAAGAAATATTTCTCTTCTCTATGCTGCTGCAGATTTCTTCTTCCAGCATTTCGACCATGATCAAACCAGTAGACGGTAAGTGCTCTGTCATTACTGAAGGGCCACAAACAGAAGTGACCTTTCTTTCCCACTCTCCGCCCCTGGCCTGGCCATCATCCCCATGTGAAGACATTTGACAAGGTCTTTCAGGACCGCCAGTGGGAAAGGGTGTCCCCACCACTGAGTCTGACTTCTGCCCTGCATCAGTGCCTCAGTGCATTTTATTACCCTTATCTGCTTATTGGATTACCGTTAGCTACTTATCTTGACAAATGCACAACCATAAATATAATTTACTGGATTTTGAAACTGCAAGCCATGGCTTGTTTATATCATTCTTTGTTTCCAGGCAGGAGTTAGTAGTACATACGTTTTATTAAGGAATCTTTCCTCTGCTCTACTCCAAGCAAGGGACTGTATTACCCAGATCCTTTATTTCCTTGCCAAAGAGGCCCAAATAGAAACTGCTGCTTGGTTTATATCCCTTAAAATTTCTTTTTTTTTTCCTGGAATAGAAGAATATGGCGTTTGAGCAAAATATGGCACTTCCTTCACAGAAATTTGTATGTTCGTGATGATCATGAGCCAAAGAAGGATTCAAAACTATTCCTGACACCTATGTCTCATATGTGTGCCAGTGAAGTTTTAGACAGGGATTCGTGAAATAAAGAATCTTCTCATATTTTACCCTTAATGAGCACATGTCTTTCTTCATCTGAGCAGCATATATTTTATTGAGCCCTCAGAGACAAAGTACCTACAAACTGGGTCCCAGCTGCCAGACATGGGATTGGCAAAAGACTATTCTGCCTCAGCATCAGCTCTGGAAGTTCTTTGAAATGCCTCTCTTACTTGTTCTGAAACCACTCACAACACCCTATCTTTTGCGTGTGCATGCTGTCCCCCTAGTTAACTGATATTTCTACCTGAAACACTTTTCTGGAATCTGGCATGGGAAACTCAGGGGCAGGACATGAACACGTGGGTTGAACATTTTTCCTTGGAGTTGAAGGCAAATCCAGAAATAGAATTCAGTGGTGTGGGTGTGGAAAAATTTCAAGAGTCTGCAGACTCTGCTAATGGACTCAGCAGTCACCGCTTTTTAAGCCTCGTATCAAGCTATTCATAAATAAGCAGGGAAGACCTGCCCTTTGTGCACTAAACAGATGCTCTCCTTATGTCAGGTCTCAGAGCCCCCAAAGGGGACCCCAAGGCTGCCTTCTGTCCTCCAAAGCCCCTGGGTTGTCACCATATACCCTTGAGAGCTGGGAGCAAATATAGCTCATTCATTCACACAGGCAGATGCAAATAAAGAACAGTTGTAGGGGCACCTGGGTGGCTCAGTAGGTTGAGCATCTGACTCAGGTCATGATTGCAGGGTCATGGGATCCAGCCTCGCGTTGGGCTCTGTGCTGAGTGTGGAGTCTACTTGGGACTCTCTCTGCCCCTCTGCCCCTCTCCCCAACTCGTGCTCTCTCTCTGTCTCTCTGTCAAATAATAATAATAATAAAGAGAATTTGTAACTGACTTTTAAAAAATTTTATTTATTTTGAGAAAGAGCACAAGTTGGGGAGGAAGAGAGAGAGAGAGAGAGAGAGAGAGAGAGAGAGAGAGAAAGAGGGAATCCTAAGCAGGTTCCACATTGTCAGCAGAGTCTGATGTGGGGTTCGAACCCATGAACCATGAGATCATGGCCTGAGCTGAAATCAAGAGTTGATGCTTAACTGACTGAACCACTTGCACACCCCTGTAAGTGACTTTTATTATTTTTACTAAGTGCACTTGTGAAAACAAAATACTCTCTTGAAAAGACCCCAGAATTCACCATGCAAATGTCTCAACCTTCTGGGGTTGCCCTTTATCCTGGTATGATTCAAGAAGAGAATGCAAATCCCCATCCTACCCTCCATGGGCTACTTCTGCCAACATCCCAGGAGATTTCAGGGATGCTCTTGGTCTTCTGGTAAGTCCACAGAGCATCCAGCTTGGTATTATGGATTTACGTTTTGTCTTGTTGGTTTTCTTCACCCCACACTAGAAATTACTGCAAAATCTTTCTTCCTTCAAAGTACTACTAAGTCTTTTGTGTACAGTGAACTTTACAGAATGTTTAAAGCAACAAAAGGAGATTACTGTAGGCAACTTCATCTTAGATATTAGACATCACTCTCCAAAGATTCTTTCAGCCATTCCTTATCCCAGGCAATTTATCAGTAGCCAGGCTCTCTTGGGTGCCATCTTAGTTTGACCTTTTGGAGCCTCTTTCTCTTTCAATAGCCACTCTTCCTCCATGCTTCCTATCTCCAAAACATAAATGTCGTATGTGCCATTCCAGCTCTTACTTTCTCCCCCACATTAATTTACAAAGCTACCTCTACATAGCCAAGAACTTGCTGAGGTCTTCTCAAAAGCAAAGAATGATCTACTCCAACCAGGTATCCACATTTTATTGGTACAAAACCAGGGAGAATATTAAAATCTTCAACAACTGGTATAGCATGGCCATTGTCAATCAAGGGCCACCCATAAACTTCTACGTGGCCATACTATGTGTACCATTAACAAAAAATTCAACTAAAAGTATGAACTGAAGCTATGAAATTATGGTTTTTCTCAGCAGGAGACCCTCCTTCATCAAGCATAAAAGGAGTAGTTGAAAGAGGTACTCTCCCACTGGCCAGGGCAAGTCCCTTGTTTTTTTTCTCCTTCAAATTGCATTGATACTGTTTATTAGTACATGGAATATCTAGAAATAGGAAGTGAACATTCACTAGCTCCTGTTGTGGGGTTGGTGCCAAACACACATTACTTAAACTTTCTATACTGATGCTTGGAGACAGGTAACATAATCCACACTTAATGAGGGAAGAATGGGAGTTTCAGAGGCTTGAGGATGGTAGGTAACTTACCCAAGGTCAAGGTAAATGGGAGAGATGGGATTTGATCTAAGGTCTGGCTGATTTTTTGGTCTATGCCTTTCCCTACAAACACAAGAGTGAGTTCCCTCTGTCTTCTAGTTCCACTTCTTTGCCTTTTCAGTAGACAGGGAACATAATCTAGGCAGTCTAATAACCTAGGAAGCTTAGATCCTGTCATCTGTCTTCTAAACATACACTGAACTCCTTAGAGAAAAACCTTAAGTTCGCCAAAGCTTCATGTCTGTGTGGAGCACATGCTACCTTCCTCTACAAGTATTGTTACAGAACATTCACTCTGCAGAAAGGCTTGGGCTTCATCTACAGATATTCTTTGTTTTATCTCAAATACCCATTGACACTAGTCATTCATATACCCCCTTGTTGTTAATATTCTAGGAGAGAAATATAATAAATGAAATGAGCTAGAATGTAGAAATGTTCCCCTTGTTCCACTCAAGTGGAAGCTTGAGGATCTTTTTCCTCATGTTTTCCCATTTCCTACACTGATCCTCCCAAGGTCAGTGTCTTGTCCACTCATTTGGGATAATGACAGTGTTATGGCAATATTGGGGAGATGGAGGTCAGAGATGGTTAGGAGTGACTCAGGCTTTTCCCTGTTTCTGAGCTCTTCAGATTACAACTGTATCTGCTGATGGATGCAGACCTGCTGGCTCACAACAGCAGAGAAATGAGAAATCTTTGTATTTTTTCTTGGCATCTTAGAGTAACCAAGTTTCCTAAGAACTTCTTCCCTGGGGGAAGGGCAGAAAGGATTCACTGACAGATCAGACCAGAATTAGCCATTTAATAAAGACAGCCTGGATTATGTCAATTGCCATTGATGAAAGGTATCCTTCTCCTGCCAATGAGCTTCAAAAGTTTCAACAGAAATCCCCAGGGTATTGCTGAGACAAAATCGTGATGGGCAAGCCACTATCACCTTTCACATAGATTAGAGGCTCGACTCACCTGGTCTCAACGGCTTCCACCATGAATTGGGGGCCCCAAGACCACTCTCAGGCTCAGTGATTTGCTAGAAGGACTCACAGGACTTAGAAAAGCTGTTGTTTTCATACTATGGCTTATTACAGCAAAGGCATGCAAATGGAAATCAGCACAGGCAAGAGGCAATGGGACAGAGTCCAGGAGAAACCAGGCACAGGTGTGTCCTCCCAGTGGCCTTGCAGAGGACACACTTAATGTGTTGGCAATGATGTGTGACAACACGTGTGAAGGATTTCGCACAGGGAAGCCTCGGTGTCCAAGCCTATTGGGGGTCAGTCATGTAGGCATGGAACATCTGCACAACTCACCCCACCGACTCAGACTCCAGCCCTCTTACCTGGTCCAAGGCCTGTGGGCAACAACACTCTTATCACACAGAGTGCTCCAGGGGCTCAGAGACTATCTCCCAGAAGCCTCTCCCCAGCCAGGCTTTGTTGCTGTTGTTGAATGAGAAGGGTTTGAATAATCTAGGCCTGCTGAATTAACCCTTTCCCGCTCACACCCTCACTTGCCTTGAGTCAGTTCTCTGCAGAGCCAGAGAGATGCTGTTGAAAACTCTTCCCTTGGCGATAACCTTCATGACACCACGTGATCCAGATCCTCACCGAGACTTGGTTCACCTCGCTGCACTCCACCCACACTGGCCTCCTCCCTGCTCCTCACGACCCCAGGCACATTCCTACTTTCAGGCCTTTGTTCCCTCTGCCCAGAAAGCTCTTCCTTCAGCTATACACACAGCTTCTTTTCCTGGCCACACCGTCTAACATTTGGCCTCACTCTCAGGACATTATACATCTTATTCTTGCCTATTTTTTCCTCCTTGTCACTCACCACTAATGATCATACTCTATAACTTCTTTATTGTCCATTGCTCCTAGAATTGCTTCTTTATTATTCATGTCTCCTAGAATGTAAACTCCTTAAATGTTTTATCTATTTGATCACTGCAGTATCAGTGCCTGGCATCTTCAATAAAATTGTTGAATGAATCCATAAAGGAGGCAAATATGGTTGCACCTGTCCCTATTCTCAGTAGGTAGGAAGCGATCATCAATGCCACCATCATCAAGAAAGCCTTACTCTTTTTTTGGCCATTTACAGATTACATGGAGTTCTCACACCTGTTAACCACCTGAGCCTCTCCACCTGTACAAGACCAGTGTAAGTGTGGGCACCTCTTCTGTTCTGCTGTGGGTTGTGACCAAGTGGAAGAAAAACAGGGACAGGCAGAGGAAAGGTTAGAGTCAATGTCTTCCACACTTTGGGTCCTCACAGATTTTCATTCTGTGGGGCTTGTGTGAGTCAGTTTATCATGTATGGCTCGTTTCACTTTGTCTGTAAACTACAGAAGTTGAACTTGTATCTTATCATTTTAAGTCATTCATCTTGCAGAAGCTGGTTGTAAAATCCCAGTTTTATGAGCTCCAGTGAGGTTTTTGTTTTTTGTTTTTCCAACTAAAACCATCTACCTCTCCTTCTGAGGAATGACAGCTTGGGCCAACAGTCTTCTTAAGCTCCCATGATTGTAGCTGGGCCCCTAGACCTGTCTAGAGATTCACCTAAAGCTTTCTGTACCAATCCTTGCTATTGCAACCACGATAGGTCATTTTACCCCTTCTAGGGTTACCCCTTTAGTCTAACCAGGAGTCTTTTGTGATCTAAAATATGTAACAATGTTTTAATATCCTGGAAAAACGCTTATGCCATCTACTAAGTGTAAAGAGCAGCATCTAAAAGTAAATGTAAAGTATGATCTTAATTACAGAAAACCATGTAGAGCAAGACCACTGGGTCGAAATATGCAAAATGTCGACTGTCATTTCCTTTGCGCAGTTAACTTATGATTTTCCCAGCCTAGCTATTTGTTCATTTCTGTATTTTTTTTCAAATATTCTAAAACAAATATGTATTGTTAAATAACGTTATTTATTTAATTTGAAATTTTAAGACAAAACCCCAAAATAATAAGAACAAAACATAAAATATAGAGAGATATAACTTATAGCAATAATTTTTATTCTCCCGGATAATATCATGAGACTCTGAACATAGCCAACAACAAAACTTTAATGTTTGCCTTTCCTCTGCTTGAGTTTTATGTCAACACTTAAATAATCCCAACTGGTAGCCAAGCTCTCCTTTTGGGGTTGTAAGCTACAAAACCAGGAACTTATTTGAGGAGGGTAGACATTGGAATTACAAGTATTTTTATTTTTAGTTTATTTTTTATTTATTTTGAGAGAGAGAGCAGGGGGGTGGGTATGGAGAAAGGGAGAGAGAGAATCCCAAACAGGCTCCATGCTCAGTGCAGAGTCTGATGTGGGACTCAATCCTACCACCATGAGATCATCATGTGAACCGATATCAAGAGTCAGATATTTAACCAACTGAGCAACCCAGGCGCCCCTGGAATCACAAGTCTTCATGCAACTTCAGTTGCTTCCAGAGTTAACTTTTGTTCCAGCCTGAGTTTCTACTCACCACAATTCACTGAGAAGAAACTCAGACTGAGAAGGCTTTGCTCTTTCTCAGTTCTGGGACAGACAGACCCAAGCAGGAGCAAGTTCATGTTCAAATGGACCAATGCAATGATGTTTACAGTGGTTCAAATTAATTTAGGACAATTCCAGAGCAAAAGCGTGTGTGTTTGTGTGCATGTGTACATGTGAGAGAGAGAGAGAGAGAGAGAGAGAGAGAGAGAGAGAGAGGTTCTTGCATTCTCTTAAACCGAGTCATGTTTCAGTACTCCCTCATTGCCCATGCATGACTGTCCCTCATTTTAGGGGAGCCACCACATACAATAACAACAAAAAAACCCTACGTGAGCCATTTCTGTGCTTCATTTACACAACATCATTTATGTGCTGAGGTACTTGAATTTACATCTTCTCTCTAAGTGTGCCAAATCCGATTGTAGATTCTTTTACATGAAAAGTAAACTCTGTTTTCCCAGGCATCAGGTTTTATAGGTGGCGGTTGCATAGATGTATTTGTGTGTGTGTGCGGGGTAAACATTTTGACCTCCATTATGGATGAAATTTACCCAGTTTATACCCCTGCCCACCAGCCTCTGCCTAAATATCCAAAGGATTGGGACCCAATTGAGCTTTTGATAACACTAACTGCCCAATTGTGTTTGCATCCATGCATGTCAGTGCACGTACTTCCTCTCCCTATAAAAAATTACAAGCTTTTAAAGATTAGGGCTGAATCTACTTTTAAAAAATTCCCGTATCCCATCACACAGTGTCTTTGTAACAAGAGGTGACAGGTTGTCACTGAGACTACCTATAACTGGGCACTAAGTGGCCCATGGTTAATGGAATGGGGTGGGGGGGGCAAGAACAGGCAAAGAACTAAATGCACTGAGCACCACGTCTTGACAGTTACTGTATTATGTACATTACAAAAGCTCATTTCTTCCCCATAATATATTTAAGGTGCGTGTTTTAGGCTCACTTTATAGATGAGGAACAGGAGACAGGAAAGCCATGCCATTTATAAGTGGAAGCATTAGGGTTCAAAATCAGTTCGGTCTGGGGTGCCAGGGTGGCTCAGTCGGTTAAGCATCTGACTCTTGATCTCGGCTCAGGTCATGATTTCACAGTTCATGAGTTCGAGCCCTGCGTCCAGCTCTTTGCTGACAGTGCAGAGCCTGCAAAGAATTCTCTATCTCCCTCTCTGCCCCTCCCCTGTTCACATGTGTGGGCTTTCTCTCTCTCCCTCCCTCTCTCCCCAAAATAAATAAATAAACATTTTTTAAAAATCCAAGATCAATTTAGTCTAAGACTTCAATTCTGTCTTGGATTGTTGTTCCATGACCCCATAATGTCCTTGTCTTTGAAATGTCCTCCTGATTATCTGGCAGGCATGAAGACTATATTTAGGACAGCAAGCACTGGACCACCTCTCTCTTGCATTTCTGTCGTGTCCACTTCCCTATCTGTGAGGGGCATCCAGAGCCTGGGGAGAACTTGTATTTACTTTGAAACTTGGCTTTGAAAAGTAGACCCACTTATTGGAAAAGCCCTTGGGGGCTGATAGCTCTAGCATTTGCAGGTTGACTCCTGTCCAAATCGAGATCACCTTTCACAGAGTAACAGTTCAAGGCAATGGTCTGTCTTTATCTCTGCTTTCTTGTATTGCTCTCGGCAGATAACTCAGCCATCAACAGCACGTCAATGGTAAATCTTAATTTCTAATTATTTAAACCTCAGGAGGGACATTTTCAAATGGACACATAGTATGACACGCCCCTGAATTGTTTGCTGGAAACATATGCATTCAGTCCAATCCTTCACTGACTCCAGAAATGGAACATACCAGAACAGTTTAAAAGTAAGTACATGCTGTGCTTTATTGATCACTCTAGTGAGCCAGCCTCTCTCCCTCCTCCCACACCATTACAAGCAGCCCATGATCTTGGGGACACAACTTACATATTTAGGAAAAGTGGGACTGGGAAGTTGTTGGAAATTATAGGAATGAGGCACGGTATGAGCTCTATGCAGCCAAATACTGCTCAAGCAGGTAAAGGTGAGGTTGGAAATTTAGAGGGGAAGAGTCAGGAATAAACAAAATGACTACCTCATTAAGGAGCCCTTCACTCTTCAGGGTGTCCGGGGCTCCTTCCTAACCTTTCCTTACCCCCCAGCTTCTACCAAAGTGGTCTGTGTTTGCAGAAGGCTTGGTAAGAACCTCTGCTCATTTGAACATTTACTTACACAAAACCTGTGCATTAAGAGCTCACCCTGAGATTTCACTAAGCCCTTGACATTATCCAAAAAGAGCATTGGGAAATGGGGCAAGTGTGAGTGTGTCTGCCCGCGTGCAATGGAGACTTCAGGAAAAGAGCTACTTTGGACATAAATGGATGGCCAAGTGTCATGAACTCAGCCCAAATATACTCTGTGCTTTTCCCAAACAGGAAGTGACCATGGAACTCTGTGCCCATGGTTTCTCTCAAGTTCTTCCTTCTGAAGATTTTATTTTCCTTATGCTTTTCTTAGGAGAAAAGCATGGGGGGGGGTTGTTAATCAAAAATACAATACATGTCACTATTTTCTTAAAATTAGAATTTCATCCCTTCATACTGAGAGACCACATGAAACGAGATACCCTTCTGCAGACAAGGCACAGGACGTTGCATAACCCTGGTCACCTGCTTCATTTTTCCCTAATGCAAAGCCTCTGGCTTTATGGGCATGGGAGGAGTCTGGGAAAGACTCATGGCCGTGGTGCTCCCGAAGGAACAGGCTGGTAAAATCCCTCCACTATGAGCTGTTTCTCTTTCCCTCACTCCCCACTCTCTAAGTTCTTCCTTCATTACTTAACAGAAGAGGAACTGATTTGGGGTAAAAATAAACTTAAAAGGGACTTTGACCTGTCCCTTACTTTAGCACCTTCTCCCAACTTGAGCTTCTATGTACCATACATCTGTGTTTTCCCATACTGTTGTAGACATTTGCCTACTTTCGTGAGCAGACACCCTCAAACGTGTCATGACTATGTTCCTAAGTCACTTACCAGTTTGTGTGAGAATTAAGAATGGGTTGTGGTTAGAGGGTAGATTCCAAGGCCAGCTCACAAGGGCCTGGGGTTCACTGTGGTCATAACTGACCCTGACCACTGAGGCTGAGTATTGTTATGTGAATCAACATTCTGATTCCACCTTGCTAAGGCAAAATGTGGCTGAAGTTTTGTAGAAAGATGGGGAGGTCAGGGGAAGCTGCCTGTGGGGGATGGAGGAGGGTCTGGACGGAGGAGCTGAGGTGGGACAGAAGGACATTGGACCCAAGCTCATTCCCTCTCTCTGTCCTTTATCAAGTGCTGAACAGAAGAAACAAACATAAAACAAATCAATTCGTCTATGCTCTTTCAGACAAGTGTACATTTAAGTGACTTTCTCCTTCATCAATTTTATTTTTCTCCCCATGTTTCTCACCCTCTTCGGGTGGCACCTCAAAAGACAAGGCATAAGTCTCCTCTGGCCAGAAACTTAGGCAATGTGGCTGTCAAGGGAATATAAGGAAGGGACAGCCCCTCCTAGATCATATCAGTTCTTATCATCAAGGTGCCTGCTGACTGTCCATGTGAAGGCCAGCTTAGCCAGCCCTCACCAACCCCGAGGTGGGCCAGCCATTCCAGAGGAGAGTTGCTCCACTGTCCTCTAGGCAGGTATGTCACTGGTCAGAAAGGAAACCGTAAAGAGAAGGGTTTCCTTTGACAGTGGGCATTCACGCCCTGTTTCACCAGTGCTTGCTCCCTGATGGGCCCTGGCACTAGCCCATCAAGCCCTGGAGCTACACCTTGGGATGGCTTGGCATCTCATCAATGTGCACATCTGGGATGTGCAGCTGGATTCAGAAGTTTCCAGTGGCCTCTGGCGCTCGGCAGAGTGTTAGGCTTGTTAGCATTGACTCAGCTTGGAGGGGTTACAGCACATCTTTCTTGGGAAGGCCCTTCTTGCTCCATCCACACCTGCAGACCAAAGTAGGGAAAGGAGCCTGTGCTCCACTCAGGCCAAGAGAGTGAACGCATGATCAAGTTCAATGAATGAGGACGGCAAGTCCAGATGTCCGTCAGCCATGGGATGATGTTTTCCATCCAGAGGAGAGTGGTGAGCCACAGAGTGTGACTAGGGGTTCGCAGAACTGACTGGCTGCTTCCCATCCCCCTAGCAGTCCCTGGCCACCTCATGGCACTCACAGGTCACCAGGTTGCCAAAGTAAGGCAGGCTGATGAAACCATTCTTACCCTTTCTCCTGCCAACCTACTTCTACCGTGTCTCTGACTCTTGAAAGGCAGCAACAGCTATTTATTGAATATTTACTGGGTGCCAAGAACTTTACATACATTGGCTCACTCAGCTTTTACAATAACCCAAAGATGTCTTATTCTTATTCAAATTTGAAGCAAAGGAAACTAAACTCAGAGATATTAATTATCTTGGTCCTAGAGATAGGAAGCGGCCACATGAGATTCTGTGTCGCTTCTTTGTGACTTGAAAATCCATAACCGTCATGGCTATGTCATACTACGTCCTGAACTCTTGAAACTCTACTTCCTAAAAGTTTCGACAGGAGTTACAGCTTTAGACATAGCATTGGAATGTCTGGCTTATCCAGCCTATGCTGTGACTGCTATGACAAAGACCCATGGTGAGAGTAGCTTCTACAAATTGGAAGTTTCATTTCTCTCAGTCCAGACAAAAGCAATCCACCACTGATGTGGCAGCTCCACAGGGTCAGGTAGATAGATACTAGCACTTCGTCCTCATCCATGGTTCTTCTCCATGTCTGCTTCCGACTGGCAGGATGAAGAAGAACAAGGCAAGAGAGGGAACACCCCCAAAATGGCCACACCCAATTGACCAAAACTTAGACACAGAGCCATGCATGGTAATAAGGACAGCTTGAAAATTAGCCTTTATTCTGAACATTTGTGTGGATAACTAAAACCTCCTTCCAAAGAATTATAGAAGAAAGGAAGAATGGATGTTGGGGCACAATTCTTAGCCTTTGCCATATATTCTGAAGGTCAATCTGGATTTCAGAAGGGAAAAAGTATTATACTTCTAATGTAAAGACACCTGGGATATCTTGGAGGACAATAAGATTCTGAGGTACAATCAGGTCATTTTCTGAAAGAGAGAGAGAGAGAGAGAAATAGAAGAGGGGGAGGAGGACAGACATTTATAGTCACTGTGGTTAAAACTTACTTCTGTTCACAGACCACTGAACAAAATTGGTCACATGGCTCTAACCAAACTGCAATGGAGGCTAGAAAGTATAGGGGATCTCAGGGATTTGGGGTAAGCACTGGCTATCTCTACCATGGATATTTTCACATAAAAACAGGAATTTCCAACTTTTCTTAGAAAAATCAGATGTCGTAAACTCAGCTCAACTTTTACTGGGCAAGATCCACTGGAGCTCCTCAGCTGCCCCTTTAATCAGAAAAATTGGTTTCCAGTGTGTCTTACTAACCATTGTACAGCCCCACCGTAAGGACTGATATTGTCAGAATACAGTTCACAATGATTTCAGGAGCCTTTTCTTAAGTTGGTCTTGATAAGCCAGGGCAATTTGTCTTATAACCAGGGTTAGAATCATTTCTCCCTAAATGTATTACCTTGCATTTTCCTCAATGACTCTCTACACTTCCTCACAGTTTGCCTTGTGAGAATGACCTTAATGTAAACCTGTGGAATTGATATTTTATTACTCAAGTATTATGGAAGCCATCTAGTATGAGCTGTGTTAAGTAAGTATAAGAAATAATATCATTTTGCATACTTTAATCAAAGCTTCGCAGATGGCCATGCTTCCCCTTTTAATTCTATTCATGGATGTTAGGTGGAATTTTCAATCTAAAGACATAGGTTGGAGATGTGGTCCTAAGACTTGGTGGCTATCTGCCAATGGGTATATCTCTGAATCTCTTGGAGCCCTCATAAACTATTCAGTACAAAGGTGGTCATGAGGGTTGTAAAATGCAATACCAATTCAGTTTCCAATCTAGTTATCTGCCAAGTTTTGTTGTTTTCCATTTCTTTTCCATTTTCAGTGATTCATTCTCCTCTACATTTTACTATTTTATTTTCTATTTTATTTTACTTCAGAAAAAGAATGCAGGAACTAAGAAACAGTTCTAACTATCTAGAAGGGACATTCCGCATTTGTGAATTTGTCTAGTGGCCAAAATGTATTGGTAATTCCAAAAGCCACACTCCTGGAACTTTGCTGTCATTTGCAGACATGTGCAGAGCAGTGAAAGATTTGAGTCACCCAACATGCATGTTCCTAGCTGAGATTGACAAAAGGCCTGCTTGCTTTCTTGTTTCAGTCTCAAACTTGTTTCAAGTGGCCTTTTTTGCATGCTTTTAAGTTTTTGTGCTTTTTGATGGTGCTTTCACTATTTAAAATGGCCCCCAAACACAGTGCTTCAGTGTTGTCTAGTGTTCCTACATTCAAAACTGTGATGTGCCTTATGGAGAAAGTATGTGTGTTAGATAAGCTTCATTCAGGCATGAGTTATATTGCTATTGGCCAAGAATTCAATGTTAATGAATCATAGATATCATATATACACACACATACATATATGGTATCTTTAAACAGAAACACACAAAACAAGATCATGTACTGATTGGTTGACAAAAATGTTGTAACCATAGTCTCATAGGAACTTAACTTTATATTTCCATTAGGAGCAATGGTTCAGAGTAGCTAATTCTATGTTTGAGGCAACTTTAGAGAATGTAATTACTATGAATAATGAAAATCAACTGTGCATTGTCAAATGTGAACCCTTCATCATAATTAAGAAGCTTTAAAAATATTGTTTTCATTTCAAGCCCTCTTCACGTATAATGATGGAACCAATGAAAAGCTCTGTGTCTTGGTGGGGCATCCTTGGCAAGCCATTGACATTATCGTTAATTTTGGAAATACATGGCCAAACTTTTGTTTCCAAATGAGTGGAGGCATGATCCTAAACTCAAGATTTAGTTTCTAAACTCAGAAATGAGTAAACTTCATTCTTTTTGACTCCACAATCAAAATGAGCTAAAAGTTGAGGAATTGGTAGGTTTGGTTAGTGCGACAGTAAATGAAACATTCAGATTTGTCTCTCCTCTTGAAATGATTATGTGATCCAATCTTTTTGCCTTTCTTCTGTCCTTGCCTTTATTTTCTTTTTTCTCTCTTTTTTCCCCCTATTTTCACCCCGTTTTCCTCTCATACTCCTCCCTCATTTCTCCTTTCTGATGTCATTACATTTTCCTGTAGACTTAATAATTATTCGTTTAATTCTAGGAATACAGAGAGCTCACATCAAGTCCACCTTGAGAACTCTCAAAATGCAAAGACCAAAAGGCAATCTGAAAGGAGCTGTGTTGTGAGATAACCTTTAAGATTCCAGTTTGTTCTTCTCCTAGTTCAGGGCAAAGGAATGAAAAATAATGGGAATCCATTTTAAAGAAATTCTTAAAAGTAGCCCTGCCTTCATAGGTAACTTAGATACCAAAAGTGACATTAAAAAACATAATTAGATGTTAACTGCATTGAAGAAAGCCTGGTAATGAAATAAAGAAGTGATTTCACTTGGACATTTGGATAGGAATTAAGTAAAGCTGGACCCCCCATTGCCCTTCAGGAAATATCCCCACGGTTTGCATTTTGAGACATTAACGTACTAACTGGTCTAGCTTTGTAAAGATGTGTGCACGTCAGAGGTAATGTGCTTGAGCTGGATTAGACTTGCTTGGTTTCTGTCTCTTTTCCCCCTTAGATGCAGGAGTTTCAGTCCTGATCCTTCATCCCAAGAGAAGAACCAGAGAGCTTTTAGTTGAAGAAGAGCCATTTAGTGCATCTGAAGGAAGTCTCAGGGCCGCTTCTCCGTTTGTCCGGAGTCACTTTAATGATGCAAGGGAGCACATAATGCACTTTATCATGACATTTCATTACTTTAGGCACTAACCCATTGTCAGATCCACCATCAATATCTTATTAAATTCGTCATTATGTCCTTGACATTATTTTAATAGCACTGGCAACTGCATGACAGAAATAAATAAATCACGAGCCTGAATTTTCTTTTATGTGACGTCCTGACTCAATCTACCACTCACTTTTCCTTAGCTCTAAAAACACTTAGGCAACCAGTCGCTCTTATTCATTTGGTGGAGACCGAAGATGGGCACTTCTCATGGTTGCTTTCTGTAGCAACAACTTCAACAGTGCAGATTTGTACATGGAACCAAACCCTAGAACATCAAAAACTAAATGTGTTTGCTCGACCGTGATAAGTAAGAATTTGGCCACAGCATTCTTCAGTTCAGGCACCAATGCTAGTTACCTAGCAAAAATGTGTTCTCGTGGTTCCTTCGCGTAGGGAAAGTGTGGACCGAAATGTTTCCTTCAATCTTTGCTACATGGGAGCATCATGACTATTTCAAGCTTAACAAGCAGTCTGGTTTTCTATATTTCACAACTTGAATAAACCAAACATCTCATTCTGAGAAGTTCTCTGCCCTTTTCTTTATTTCTTTCTTGTTTTTTTTCCCCCTAGCAACATATGAGCCTTTACACCATTTACTGATGCTAACTGTGGATTTTTTTTTTAGAACTATGCTGTGGCTAGCTTCTTTATGCTATAAATACTCTAGCTTGACTGTTTTAGAGACAGATAAATTATGAATTTTGCGGAAAACCAGGGTAAGATCAGGGTCGCGTTAGATAATATTATGGCCAACAGGGCACAATTCCCCAAATCACACCCTTAGAACACCCACCCTTCCCTGGAATGTGCCTGAGAAGCAGACACAGTAACAGGGTGATAGACTGCAAATAGAAGACAAAGTAACATCCCCCATCCTAATGAAAAACTCCAGTGAGGTGGGTTGAGTCACAGGAAAACAACTTCTTCTTCAAGTTAGACACATGGTTCTCAAACTTGAGCACATACCAGAATCAACTGTAATCCTGGTTAAAATACAGATCACCAGGCTCTGCCTCCAGAGTTGCTGAGGCAGTAATTCTGGGAGGGGGAGGGGGCTGAGAATTTGCATTTTCCCAGGTGACATTACTGCTATTGTTCCGGGAACCTCTCACTTCGAGAACCACTAAGTTGGACCTTTATTGCCTCAAAAACAAAACAAAACAAACAAAAAAGCAAAAAATATGGTCTACTTACCTATTCCCCTCAAAGTCCACACCTAAATTTTTGATCTTACTGTTGTGGGTGTTGGGAAAGCTCCTTCAGTTTCTGGGCATCTAACGACATTTCAGTAGTTCTAGGATCGCCTAATGGGTGAGAGAAACTTACTACTGGGGCCCCATGGGTGGAAGAGGAGAATGAAGACAGTGCCTCTTGCTCATCCACTGCCCTGATCAACTTTCAGAAGCCCTGCCCTCCACCCTAAGCCCTGCCCCCTACGCTAATCTGTATGCTGGGAACTGACCAATCAGCTGACCCCCACCCCTCCCTGTGTGTCCAGAATTATTAAAAGAGGGAATCGTATCTCTGTTTCTTTCTCTAGTAGCAAACTGCCTTCCACAAACCACAGCCTATGGTAATTTACGAATCTCATCGCCCCCCTGTACCAGTGTGTCTTTGTAGGTATGCCTCTATCTGGACAGCTGGGGTCCGCTGTAAAATTGCACAAGTATGTTTGAAAACAGATTCAAAATGCTAAATGTGTTAGCAGAAAATATCACTGAACGCAATCCTCTAATGAGTATTTCTGCAAATTATGTCCTTTCTCCTTAACTCAGCCATTTTATATCCCACCCCCCCTCCCCTACCCCCCCACCCCCCCCCCCCCACCCGCCTCGTGCACACATACGGTCTGCTCTGAGTGAGGCATGCACATTCACACCTATTTGCCCACTGCTTCGTGTGCACATTTCATTGTGGAAAATTGCAAACATGCTTTCGTTTTTCAATTAAAAAATTCTTCACCTTAAAAAAATGTTTTACCCAACTGTTCTATTGTTCCAGCTTTATCTGGTGCTGAGGGAACATAAATAAAACTCTCTAAGGAATTTACTCTAAAGATAGATAGTATACTTCTTGTCACATAGTATTTCCTTCAGGAAGCATCAGTGTTAGGAAAAACTATGTTTTCCTTAAGGAACAGGTACGTTTGCATTTGACAATGTGACTCGTTCTGATCGTGTTTCCCTTAACTTCAGCTTGAAGACACTTAGACTAAATGTGCCATCAACTTCTAGCAGTTGTGCAGAATCTTGGGCACTCACGTAAGAATACTAAGGTTGCCCTTACTTTCTTTTCCTTGTCTCTCTTTTTTTAATTAAATTATTTAATTTAATTTAATTTAATTTAATTTAATTTAATTTAACAATTTTATTTTACTTTTATTGTTTTTTAATGTTTATTTATTTATTTTGAAAGAGAGACAGAGAGAGCTCATGTGCACAGGTGCAAGTGGGGGAGGGGCAGAGAGAAGGGGAAAGAGAGAATCCCAAGCAGGCTCTGAGCTGTCAAGGAAGAGCCTGATGTCGGGCTCAATCTCACAAAGCATGAGATCATGACCTGAGCCAATATCAAGAGTTGGACTCTTAATGGACTGAAGCACCCAGGCGCTCCTTCCTTACTTGTCTCTTTTTGAATTCTATTTTATTTAAAACACTTTTGTAAACTCTTTCTAAGCATCATTGAAAAAAGAGGGTGAAAACAAATGGATGATTTTTTCATAGAAAGGTACTTTCTTCCTATCCTGAATATACACCATGGCATGGAATCTGGGTGCTATGTAGAAAAAGTGTTTGTTCTCAAAAGAAAAGTTGTGCCCAGAAGCCAACTGGCAAACTAATCTCATGAATGTCATACGGCCATCATAAGAATGAATTTTTGTGGCCAGCTCGCATGCCTTTTTCCACTGGGCATGGTGGAAAGCTTCCATTACCATCATGTGGACCTTATTTACTTGACCGAACTCCAGTGAATAAACAGCCTTTCCATTTGGCCCCTTCCCACCTTCAAGAGGATGTGATCTCATCACTGCTTTTGGTTGTGGAAATATTTTATATGAAGGTAAAATACATGAACAAGGTAATTTATAATATATAAAGAGCTCTCACAAATATATAAAGAGCTCTTACAAAATGACAAACAACTCATTAGAAAAGTGGCATTGGGGCAAACAATTCACATAACTAAAAATGACCACACACGGCTGAGAAAATTCTTGGCAACTTCATTCATAATGGAGGACAGTCAAATTATACAACCAATCAAGTAATGTCTTTGGCCCGCCAGACTGGCAGTATTTTAGAAAAAGTAAGAACAAGTGTGAGAAACAAATACTGTTGATTAGATTATAAATTGTCCTATACTAGAAGGCACGTTGCAAAGAATTATCAAAGTTGAAATGCAGAGACTGCATCAGGAATTCTTTTAGGAATTTATCCTACAAATATTGGCACACGTGCACAGAAGCATACATACGTGTGTCATTGCCATGTTAATTATAATATTGAAAAAGGAGATAAACCGCTAATAGCATTTATTTATTTATTTATTTACTTACTTATTTATTTAAGTAAACTGTGGCGTAGCCATACAATGGCGTACTATGCAGCATTTTAGAGTGTGATAGCTCTCCATGTGCCAGCATGGGAAAGTCTTCAAAGCATATGGTTAAAAGGATGAAAGCAAGACACAGAACAATATGAAGAGGGTATGAGTCCACATATGTAGTGAACAAACTATGGCAGACAATATGTTTGTGTGTGTGTATATATAAAACACATAGAGAAAACACATAGAGAAAGGACTTGTTTTATAGCTTTCCTTGGTTACGGAGTAGGATGGAGAGGGGGTGGAGAATGAGAGTAAAGGTGGACTTTTATCGTTCTATCCTATATAGTCCTATCTTATATAGTTTGTCATATGGAGCCTATCCTATACAGTTTATCCTGTATAGTATATCTGTATAGTTCTATCCTCCATAGTTTATCCTATACGGCCTACTTTATATACCCTATCCTATATAGTTTATCCTATATAGTTCTATCCTGTATAGTTTTCCCTCTATAGCCTATCCTATACAATTTGAACTTCTGCACGTGTGAATCCCTCCGTTGTGCAATTACAAAAAATTCCTTTAACATAATGTGAAAAATGGGGGCACTTGGGTGGCTCAGTTGTTTGGGCGTCCGACTCTTGATTTTAGCTGTGGTCACGATCTCACGGTTCGGTTGGTGGGATGGAACCCCGTGTCGGGCTCTGCACGGACAGCATGGAGCTTGCTTGGGATTCTCTCTCTCCCTCTTTCTCTGCCCCTCTCATGCTCTCTCTCTATAAAAAATAAGATAAAACGTAAGAAATTAAAAATAAAATGATGTAAAAAATGAAAATTAAAGGACTAAATAGCTACATACTAAAATATAATCTAGGTAATGAGATTGTGGACAAATTTTATTTTCTTTGAGCTCTTACTCCAAATTTTTTATTTTATTTTATTTTACAGAGAGAGTGTGAGAGCACAAGTGAGGGAGAGGGGCAGAGGGAGAGAGAGAGAGAATCTTAAGCAGGCCTCACACTCAGCACGGAGCCTGAAGCAGAGCTCCATCCCACAACCCTGGGATCATGACCTGAACTGAAATCAAGAGTTGGACACTCAACTGACTGAGCCACCCAGGTGCCCCCCCCCAATTTTTTACAATGGATATTATGTTAGCAGACTAAAACGTGTTCAGCTGGATAACGTTTCCCCCCCAGTACGAATCCTTTATTTTTTTTTATAGAACACTTAGTTGGAATTGTACATATATTTAATGACTTGGTTATACTCTAGATGGAATACAATCCTGAGTAGCTCTTTTACAATCCCAAAATGTTGTCCTGCTTCCTCTCACCCCAGATAAATCTGCTAGTACCACTTGTATGCATATTTCTGTATCGAATGTTCACACAGGAGACAAAGGACCCTCTGATGAGCAGAGAGCCCCCATCCTCAGCCATGTGAGCCTGCTGGCCTCCCCACCTGAGTCCTAACTGGGTCTTTCCTTTCCAAACACATAGGGAAAGGATATGACACACTGTATTTTAATCTCTAGGTTTTCCCTTCTCACTCTTTTACCCACTAACATCGTTAGAGGACATCTCCTATTTCTCCCGTTACTGTACTTCCCGTCTCTGTGACAGAGGTGGCTGGGCCAGGCTCTTGGTGACCGCTCCAAACACCCAGAGTAAGGTTCAGCCTGGCTAGCATCCTGTGGGTAGAAATGCCTGCCTCCCTCCAGGAGGTTGTTAGGGGAAGATGCTGAACGTTTAACAAATTTGTCTTTTCTGTCGGTACAACATTAGGCAACCCTGAGTCTCCATTTCCTGTGGATTTACCTGGATACCTGGAAATTTCTTTTTTAAAGGAAACATATTTTCTTCCAGCTGTGCCCTCATGGGCAACTCCCATCTCCATTTGGTCTGGAGCTTTCACAAGCTGAATTCCTGCCAGTCTCCCTTGGATGGGCTCACAGTCGTATTTTTTCCTGAACATGCCATATGGACTACTTGTGGATGATTTCCCAAGGCCTGCTCACCTTTCATTATATGTGCGACAGGTGTTTTTGAGAGGTAAAGAGTATTTCACAGAAATAGATACTTGAGTGAGCTTCCCTTTTCCAGGGTCACCTTGCTTTAACCCCCATCCCCCCCCCCCCCCCCCATGGTATCTCTGAAGCATTCAAAATGTTTCCATGGGGGCAGACTTCTCTATCAGTAACCTACTGGCAAATCACCTGGGGATCTTGTTGAAATGCAGATTCTGATTCAGAAGGTCTGGGGTGGGGCTCAAGACTTTGCATTTCCACCAAACCCTGAGGTGAGGCTGATTCTTTTGAACTGCAGGCAACATTTTGAGTGGTAATGTTCTCAAGGACTTGGGAATGAGTGAGTAAGTCCCATCAAAGTCCTGCAAGGGTGAGATGCAGTTTGTTTCATTGGAAAAAGGAAGCCATCCATATAATAGTGAAATAAAATGAAATAAACATTAAAAAAGGAGAACCAGACATGTGGCTGAATGTATGGATGGATGTAGGTTTCATTTAGAGTTCCCTTCTTAAGTACAAACCAAGAGGCCTCCAGTTTTACAGAAAGATCTGGCTGTGAACAGTGCATCCTGGAATCACAGGAACGGAAGGGCAGCCCAGAAGGTGTGTATCGGGACTTTTTGAAGGTGGCTGAGCAGGCTGCTTTTTTTCTGTGGTCTAAGCGAGAGTAGTTTGCAGTGCGCTAGGTTGTGAATTTCAGGAGAGGTGTGCCCAGGCTGTGTGCCCATTCAAATGTGGCATCAGAAAGACAAACATATAGTCCCAGCTCTGTGGACCTTTGATATGTCATTCTGAAATTTTTTTCCTTTGTTTTTTCCTGCTCAAACAATTTTTTAAAACTCACTTATTGGGATAGTTAAACAATTCACACATTTCAAGCATCAAAAGTACAAAAAAGATACAACAAGTAGATAAAGGCTTCCTCTCTGCTCAGTTTCCAGCCTCCCAGCCAGGTGAACAATTATTAGCTCTTTGTTTACCCTTCTAGAGGATTTTATGCTTATACAATTTAATATAGATAAATATTATTTATCCATGTCCCTTTTTAACGCAAATGGGAGCATACTGTGTGTATTTTAGTCGCTTGCCCTTCTCACTTAAAATATATCTTGGAGGACTTTTTTCTTTTTTCTTTTTTTTTAAATACCAATGCCTTTTTTTTTTCTTTTTAAGTTTATTCATTTATTTTGAGAGAGAGAGAGAGAGAGAGAGTGCTATGTGTAAGGGAGCTCTTGCTCCTGGGGAAGGGGCAGAGAGAGGGAGACAAGGCTCCTCATTGGCAGGGCAGAGCCAGACTCAGGTTGGAACCCAGGAACCCTGAGATCATGACCTGAGCCAAAATCCAGAGTGGAACACTTAACCACCCAGGTTCCCCTGGCTTGACCTTTCTAAACAAAACAGAAGCCATAATTATTGCATTTTAGTTATGAATGCTTTCAATTTCTAGATTAACTGGGGGAGCTTGACATCTTTATAGTGTTGTGTCTTTCTTCCTAAAAATATGGTAATATCTCAATTTTTTATGGGTTTTTTCGGTCCCTTAAGAGTGTTTAAAATTTCCTTAAACATCTCCTGCATATTTGATCTTTTTTATTTATTTACCCCCACATATTTATCCCCACATATTTGATCTTTTTTATTTCTACTATAAATTGACTTTTTCTTCAGTTTTAATTTACAACTGATTATTGTGTATATGTATGAAATCCACTAATGTCTGTATAATCCATCTGTGGTCCACTGGTTTACTGAATTATTTGTATTGTTTATTATCATTGTTGATAATCTTGTGTTATCCAGATATACAATCTTTACCTCTGTAAATGTCAATAGTTTCTTTCCTCTTTCCAATTTTTTTCTCTTGTCTAATTACATGGCTAGTACTGCTAATAATACAGTGAAAAATGCCATTGGTAACAGTGGGTGTAACAGCTATTTATCGACATAATAATACCACAGAACAAAGTCTTCAAAATTTACTGGCTTAAAATAGTAATTGTTTATGCATGAGCAGGAGGATACAAATTGGCTAAGTAGTTACTCGGGTCTCATCTGGGCTCCCTAGGACATCTGTCTTTTACTGTGGTTTGACTGGTTGCCAGATGGTCTAAGAGAGCCTCATCTGGGAGACCATGGGTAATTCAGATGTCTTTGTGATCTCTCTTCTTCCAGCAGGCTATCCTGGGCTTCTTTTCTGGGATGGCAAGGGATCGAAGAGAACAGAGGCATCTCTTGACAACTGTAGGCTCGGAATTGCCATAGGACCACTTAAATCACATTCCGTTGGCCAAAGTAAGCCACAGGTCAGCGTAGAAAAATTACATTGAGAAGGGTGTGTGTAGAAAGAGGGATGAGCCAGTGTAACACAGGGGATATTCTTGCCTTATTCCTGACTTCAGGAATTCAACAAGAATGCTTCTAATACTGTCCCATTAAGAATGATGTTAGCTGGGGGATGAATGAGCAATTTTAGTATCATTTTAAAGAAGTATTCATTGAGTATGTCTTACTCATTCGTTATGTTGAATATTGTTAAATGCCTTTTCACTTGGTATGGAGAATTGTATGTGTGTGTGTTTCCCTTAGACCAATTAATGTCCTGAATCTAATTAACTGACCTCTTAATAGTAACCATCTTTTAAATCTTGTAATAATTCTCATGTAGCCATATATATTCTTCTTTTGTGCTACTGACTTCTGTCTGTGAATATTTTCTTTTTATAGTTTTTGTTGTTGTTGAAATTGATTTTTTTCTGTCTTGTCAGTTTTGAAATCAGTATGCTTGCTTCATAAAAAGAATTTAAAAATTTTTATACGCCCTGGAGTATTTTAAATACTACTAAATTATTTGCTCTTACAGATTTGGCTAGTTTGCTGTGAGACTATTTGGATATAGCACTTTTTTTTTTTTTTAGTTTATGTTATTTTGTGGAAATCAGTCTGTTCAGATTTTTCTGTCTCTTCTGAGGTCAATTTTGTTAAAAGTTTTTCCTGAAAGAGCCCATTTACCCAGGTGTTGTTAATATTTGCATTGAATTGAACAAAATTTCTCTTAGCATTTTCTTTAATTTCCCAGTTTATCTGCCTAGTTCCTCTTTACTTATTTTGTGTGTTTGTATCTGTTTTTTTCTTATTTTGATTCTCTTGTGACTTCTCGGTTCTAGTCTTTTTTCCAAAGTACTAGCTTTAACATTCTTTAATTAATTTTAATAGTTTTCTATTTCAATGTACTTTTTATTAATTTTTACTTCTATTTTCTTTTGGCCTATATTTTTTATTTGTTTTTTCAAAATTTTTGAGCCAATCATTTCATTCTTGTCTGTCGATGTCATTCTTGAAGGCACTATTTTTTTTTTCTGAGCAGATTTAGCTGTATCTAATTATTCTGATAAATTATATTTGAATTATAAAACATTTTGGTTGGCATTCCCATTTTGTAGTTTCTAGGAGAAAAAGAATTTGTCATGTTGCTGTTCATTTTTAGTTTTGTTACATTATAATTAGAGACTTACCAGTGCTATTTCACATTTCGGTATATATTGATGTTTTTTTCTATGGTCTCAATTTTTTTTCAATGTTTATTTTTGAGAGAGAGAGAGACGGAGAGAGAGACAGAGACAGAGCATGAGCAGAGGAGGGGCAGAGAAGGAGACACAGACTCTGAAGGAGGCTCCAGGCTCTGTGCTGACAGCTCAGAACCCACGAACCACAAGATCACGACCTGAGCCGAAGTCAAAGGCTTAACCCACTGAGCCACCCAGGCTCCCCTGAATTCTTTACAATTTTGATGAGTCTTTTGCTTTTTTTAAAGTTTTATTTATTTATTTTGAGAGAGAGAAAGAGAGAGAGAGAGAGAGAGAGAGAGAGAGAGCATGACCAGGGAAGGGGAGGAGAGAGAGGGAGACACAGAATCTGAAGCAGGCTCCAGGCTCTGAGCTGCCAGCACAGAGCCTGACACGGGGCTCAAACCCATGAACCATGAGAGCATGACCGGAGCTGAAGAGCATGACCTGAGCCGAAGATGGACACTTAACCAACTGACTGAGCCACCCAGGCACTCCTCTATGGTCTCAATTTTTATTGGCAATTGTTAAAGCTGTGGTATGGGCACTAGGAAATAAATTTTAGCTCTATTTCCAGAGTACATAATTTGAAATATAAGAATGTAATTGTATTAATCAATTCTTCTGCATGTTTGGTTATTTTTTTTGTCCTTGATCTTCAACTGGCAAAGGCAAGATAGTCGCAAACTACATGTGCATTACTTTTTGTCTTGTGTCTTTTGACTTTTTTTTAAATTAATAGATGTTGATGTTACGTAGAGAATATATGTTCATAATTGTCACGGCAGCATTACGAGATGCCCCTTTTAGCATAATAAATTGTTATTCCTAATTTTGTGACCTGAATTCCACCTTGTCTAATTCTCAGTTTTTTTGATATCACCTTAAACTGAGGCACTGGAAGAAAGGACCCACACACCTCACCTTGATCCCTTCTCATTGTCCATTTGTGCCTGCAAACTAGCTCATCCTCATATTCACTAACAAAACCAGGTTGGAAACTAGATGAAAGGAACAACAACAAAAAAAAAAAAACAAAAAAAACCCACAGATGATTCCTAAAAGTAAACTAAATTGAGTTAAAAATTTAGTGAAAGTCTTGAAATATAAAGTCTGGATAAACTTCAAGAAGATAAAACCAAAGCCAATGACAGTAATTTGAGAGGAAATTTTAAAAAATGAGATAATCAGGGGCTCTTGGGTGGCTCAGTCGGATGAATGTCTGACTCTTGATTTGGGCTCAGGTCCTGAACCCAAGGTTGTGCGATCGACTCCCATGTCGGGCTCCACGTTGAGCATGGAGCTGCTTAAGATTCTCTCTTTTTCCTCCCCTTCTCCCCCACTCATGCATTCTCTCTCTCTCTCTCTCTCTCTCTCAAAATAATTAAAAAAAAATTAGACAACCTGATCAGAAAATCTAGTATCAGACTATTAGGAATTACAGAAATCAAAAAACAAACAAACAACTTCGCCCCCCCCCCCCCCAAATCCCAAAAAACAAAAAAACAAAACCAGGAACAAAGGGGAAGCATTTACAAATACTTCTAGGAAATTTCTCTGACCTCAAAGACACACGTCCCAAATGCCCAACAGACACTGGCCCCAATGAATGACAAAAGATTCAAACTCAGCAACGTCATTGTGAAATTTCAACACATCAAAGATAAAATCCTATAGGGGGGAAAAAAGGAGAAATAAATTACGGGTGAAGGAATGAGCGTCAGAATGGCATCAAGTTCTGCACAGAGCACTTTAAGCACAGCCCGGGGAAGTTTGACCCTCCGAGATGCTGTGCCCCGTATTAGCTGCCTGGTTGGACTCATGGTGAATGACTGCGTTATATCTGAAAATAAAAATGCCATAACAGTTAATGATACTTGTAGGCAATGTTACAGAGATAGAGCTGAACCAGGTGGTCCCCAATCACCATTGCAGTCAAGAGTCTGAAATACCCACAGCAGGTAGAAGGCGAGCAACCATCCTTAGAATGGGGTGTCCATTCATTTGTTTGGCACATCGTACAATCAATACTACTATATAGACTCTGCAGGATTGGGACCTGCTCTGTCTGTTCACTAAGGCACTTTGGGCATCTGAAAACTTAGGTGGCGTAAACAGGTCCTCCATAAAAACATTAAATAAATAAATGAAAGGACATTTTATCTCTGAAGCTCTTCACTTCTTCTCCTAGGAGGAAGGCAGATTCTATGTAAACAAATGTCCATAGATCAGCTGGAAACAGGAGCCTCCTTGTGTGGGCATGAATCAGAGTTGGGAAGGAACACGGGGGGATCCAACCCTTTCAGGTACATATTTAGAATTCGGATATTGCCCTTTGGCCTACTTCATGGTATATACTTAGCTTTCATTGATAACAGAGATGTTAGTCAAACATTTGGAAACACAGAGGTATTTAATAATAACACAAGAATGCTTGTTATTAGAAGCCCTAGTTTCTAACACAGGCCCCCTTATTACTTTAGGTTTGGTCTTCCAACTATATTCCAACTATCTAGGTTTTCCAACCTATTACTTTTGGTTTAGGTTTTCCAACAGTTTCAAATACATGTTTCTTCGAGAAGTTGGCACGTCTATTTTCAGAGTTTGAAGAAAACATATTTTTGGCATGGATAGAGTTTTTGTCTTATTTGGTGGTCTAGTTTCTTCTTTTCTGGCATTTGTCTTTTCTTCTTATTTCTCACTCCTGTAATGCATTTAATCTCTTCACTTGTATATGCCCAATACAGTGTTATGAACCCTGGAAGGTCTCGACTAAATACTTTTCAGTTAATGTGCTGCCATTTCTATCCAGTTTCATTTGGATTAAAAAAAAAGTCCTCCCGTCTCTAGCAGATGCCTAAGGTGCCCCACAGCACACTGCTGTGAGATACGTCAGCAAACTTGCCAAGAAGACTGAAGGTTCCTCCCTTTTACCTTGAAGAAATGTCCCCAATTTAAAAGCCAGCCCCAGACACATCTCTTCCTCCCCCCCAGGAAGAGGGAGCCAGGAAAGCTGCATCATATTTCCACTTAAAATCTTGTTAATCTGATTTTCAATTACTTTTTAAAGTTTTCCTCTGCTGAATGTAGCACATAAGTGCATGTGATTCACTGCAGGGACCAAGGCAGGCCTGCATCAGAAACAGGCCAATCCTGTAAGTGATTAGAAAGTGTCCTACAGGACTATTTCGTGCAAATTGGACTTAGCACAAGATCTGCCTTCAAAGGGCAAAACTGATGGTTAAGTGGAGAAAAATTATTCCCTTATGATTAAAAAAGAAAATGGTATATTTGGTGCAGACTCACAGCATCCTTGTGATGTTAAAACTTTCTCCCGTCCTGTCTCTGCCTTCTGTGAGGAAGCAGGGAAAGAGAAAACTAATCACGCCCTTTGCGTTCCTTCTCCCTAGGGAAGTTCTAGACCAGTGCTACTCTCACTGAGGTCTGCTGACAGGCTGCGGTTCCTCACACTGGTGGTGAACAAGACAAAGAACATGCCAGGGGATATAAATCCATCCCATTAAGAAGCACACTTTTTGGCTCAGCTGAAATTCATAATGAGATGTTCTTGATGGAGCAATGCCTTGATTCACATCTTGATGTAAGCTTCTTGTCTCAATGGGACTGTCACCTCAGGTAGAACTGCTCTAGTCCATGGTAGAAGGAAAATGCTGAGCTGACTCTGGAAGAAGCTGCAAAACTACTTTGGGTTTGCAAACGGCAGCAACACATTGGAGGCAGCACAAGAAAAGCATTTATGTTAGGGAGACAGAAGTGGAACCTCGTGGAAACTCCAGAGCTAATATAGAGATGAAAATACCGGAAGCAAGTGCCAGAGACCAGCTCCAGATCCCAAGTGGGCTCACCAAGGCGGCAGCCAAGCTTGTGGACTTACATACCTATACTGTTAAACGGACAGGTTTTGGAAACGGTTCACGCCTTCGCTTTTGCTCACAGTTCCTTTTCCCTCTTGACCAGGTCTCTTGCAATATCCTGCACTTAATAAATGGAATCTAAGACTGCCTTTGAGGTCACTCTTCTCTCAATGAAGGCGTTAAAGGTAAAGAAAATCTGGAGTTATTAAGCCTTTGCATGGGGACTTGGGGAAACACAAAGCCTTAAGTAGTGTTTTGGCAAAATCTTTTACCTTCCATTGGTAGGCATTCAAAAATCGATTTGAGGAAGATGTAGCAGACAGTGCCAGTTACCGTAGGTGAAAGAAAGATAAATAACAAACACTGTTTAAAACAGACACGAGCTAATTGTCTGAGGGACAGATCTGCCTTGCAGATAGGTTTTATTTGGCCTGCACGTTGCTTTCATATATATACACCCACGAACACACACACACATGTAGATACACATATATGTGTATGTATATAATTTGAATTAATCCATTTTCATCAATCCATATCCTATTTTCCACCCAGGGGTATTGGTCTCCTGTGGCTGTTGTAACAAATGGCTAGAAACTTGTTGGCATAAAACAATGCCTTAATGCTCTTACAGTTCTGAAGGCTAGAGGTCCAAAATCAATTTCACTGGGCTAAAAGCAAGATGTCGGCAAGACGGTGCTCTGGTGGGGGGAAGGCTTGTCCCTCGAATGTTCCAGCTGCTGGTGGCTGCCTGTGTTCCTCGACTGGCCACATCACTCCAAACTCTGGTCACGTCGCCTTCTCTTCTGTGTGAAATCACCCTTTCCTCACTCAGAAGGACACTGACGATTGCATTTAGGGCCCACTCAGATAATGCAGGACGATACCCCATCTCAATATCCTTAACTCAATCACATTTGCAAAGGCCCTTTTTCCATAGAAGGTAGTCTTTACAGGTTCCAGGGGTATCTTGGGGCCTTTACTCAGTACACCACACTGCATGAAACTATTGGTTGGCTACTTTTGATCTGTAAAAGTGATTTTCATATGGTGAAGTCTAATAGCTGCCAGCAAGTAAATCAGATTTCACACAAATACAGATCTCTCTCTCTCTCTCTTTCTCTCTCTGAAAATGGGAAGATCTGGATATGCTGGCCAAACCCTGAATAGGAACATGGCTGGATGTCTGCGGCATCTACCCCTGTTCAGAACTCACCTATGACCCCTGACTCATCGCCACACCCATTGATAGTACTTACTTGGATTCTGAATGGATCTGAGTTTATAACCTATGACTTTAAATCTAGACAGAGTCGCCACATTCACACACATACACGTCCCCCATACAAAGCACCAAGGGCTCCCTCATGGAAAAAGGACATTTGAGCTGATTCTCATGGGTAGGTCAGGCAGAGTTTGAAGTAGGGTGGAGATGACGGAATGGTAAGTAGGTGAGCAGAATTTGGAGGTTGGAAAGTATTGGGTGCTAAGTCACCTTAGGGCAGCTGAATGTTTCTTCCCGTATTCCTGAAGGCAAGACGGCTCTTACATGATGTTGCTGAACGTGGACCTGGAATCAGGAAAAGCTAAGAAAATCTCCGAATCCCACCTGTGATCTTCACTCTATTAACCCTGTAACAGAATCAACTGAATAGAACAGCTGGCCAGTCCTGGAAGGCACAGAACATGTTTCCTTACAACAACTTGCACACACAAATGATATACAAAATTAGAATGACACTCACCGAGAGTGAAAAAAAATGTAGTTTGACTTGCTTTCATCATGGTTCCTAAAATGCTTTGTGAAGAGGTATTCGTAGCTAGTTTGGGTTTGTTTTCTGGCACTCAATCGTAATAGTGTTAAATTCTATTATTTTCTGAACTTGTAAATTATACCTTTCTCAAAATCTGTGGAGGACGAAATATATTGCATTACAAAAAAGTAATATACTTTTAAAATGTGTATATTGTGTCAATCACTAAAAAATGAATATAGCTGAGGTCAAGTTGACATTTTTGTAGCTTTTTTACCGAATCAGAGAGAGGAGGTGGGAGCAGAGATGTGTGGTTGGTACTCCTCTGTGAGTTGGTGTTTTTGAGAAAAGTAAAATTTTGTAAATTCCTTCTTTCTTTCTCCTCTCTCCTCCCTCTCCTTCCTGCTATGCTTTTTTTTCTTCTCGTGTCGGAAACAAATCTATTCCATGATGTTTTTGTGGGGGGAGAAAGGCTTGATGTCTTGAATGAAACTATAACGATTGAGTTTGAGTAGTCAAAGCTCTGATGAGACAAGATGAGCTTCTCCTCCAACTCACAATGCTGGGCGGCGGGGGGAACTCAACAGCTAGAGGTCCAGCAATAGTCAACCATTTTCTCTTGATAACAATAA
Organism: Acinonyx jubatus; assembly: GCF_027475565.1. Lineage (NCBI taxonomy): Eukaryota > Metazoa > Chordata > Mammalia > Carnivora > Felidae > Acinonyx > Acinonyx jubatus. Next base: position 67,301,735 of record NC_069391.1, read on the forward strand.
TGTGGGTGGTAAGAGTCACGTTTGTAGGCTCTTCTCTGGAGGAGAATAAGTGAAGAGTAAAAATAGACCGTTCGTCAAAATCGTGACTGTGCAAACATGTGGTTTTTGTCTTCACCTTCTCTTCCATCGCATCCTTAAGTTAGTACCTTTTAATCTTTTGTTCACTAATTCAGAAATATTTCATGAGTATCTACACATGCTTGGCGCTGTATAAGTTGATGGGAATATTTTAGTGAAAAGAATAAACAAAATCCCTGAATCCTGAAGATCACATTCTAGTGGGAGAGCAAATAACAATAAACCCAACAAATAAGGGAATGATCTCATACATTAGAAACTGATAAGATGTCTCCGGGACTCAAAGGAGAATAATAAGGAGCAAGGGGGCTGGGGAATGAGTTGCAATTTTAAATGGGGCAGTAAGATGGGCCTCATTTTGCTCAAAGACTTGGAGGAGGAGAGGGAGGGAGCCACGTGGATAGCTGGAGAAAGAGGAAGAGCGTATCATGCAGAGGACAGCCAGGACAAAGGTCCTGAGGTGGGACACACCTGGTGTGTTCTGGGAGCAGTTAGGAGGCCAGTGAAGGAGGAATCAGGAAAGCAGTAATCAGGTTGAACAAGAGGGTCTTGCAGGCTATGAAGGGATTTTGATTTTTACTCTGAGAGGGGATATTACAAGGAGATTTTGAGCACAGGAGTAATATGATCTGATTTGTGTTTACCAGGCTTGCTCTGGCTGTTCTCTGGGGGTTAGATTATAGTTAGTCCAGAGTGGCCGCAGAGGGATCAGAGAGGAAGCTTCTGCAAGGAACCACACGAGAGAAAACAGTGGCTACTCTGGTAGGAGAGTGGAGGTAGACATATTTTTTGAAGGTAGAGTCAAAAGAATGTCCTCACAAAGACATTATGCTAATTAGAACCTAGACCATCGAAATGCCATGGTGTCCCAACTTAAGATAACGTAAGAAGGCTTCAGGGGAAGGACTGTGACATAGAACACAGCTAAAACTCCACATCATGCCTAAAGTGTGGTAAAGTGGCCAAAACAGAAGTTTAAAAAAAATGAGAAAATAAGGAATGGTACTGAAACTGCATAGCTCCTATATGGTGGCCTCATCGTTCACAGTGTCTTCTCATCCTCCCTCAGATAAAGGTTATAGTGCCATCTGCATCTGTAAATTTTACTGAAAATTCCATAGGAAAACAAGAAAAAGTATTTACGTCATGTGCAAAATTCTAGGAAATTTCCTAAGACATTCTTGTTTTTTTTTTTTTCCCCATTGATTACTCCCCAGATACAATCTTCTTCATCCTCATACTCTGTCCTTCCCCTGACCCTCAAGCTGGGTCTCTTTGCTGCCCAAGGACATTGAACTCTAGCTCTCAGTTTAGAATCCCCTCGACAAAACACAAACCGACTAGTGGGCTATTCCCTCACTCTTCAGCGGCAGCAACCAGCTAAGCTATCGGTACGCAGTAGGACTGCAAGTGCTAATGCTCCGCTCCAAGCACTTTATTAAAATATTAGCCCAGCAGATACAGATCCTTTCTTGGATTAAGGATGCTTCTGCCAAAAACTGTAATTTTTCTACACATTGTTACAAAAAGAAGTTTGCAGTTCATCTCATAACCATAGAACATCAGGTGCTTTGGAGGGTTTCTTCCAGAAACAGAGAAATACAGGAGCACATAAGGTTGCACACAGCTAGCCGTGTCTGGGAACCAGCTCATACGGGTTCCTGACAGCCACTCGTCTACACCCTTCCAACTTCTACATTCAGCGACTTCATGTTGTATGGTAGTATGTATACCATAGGAATTACAGCACGGCGAGTCAAGGTTTTAGTTTGCCCCATAGAATTGATTTACCAGATACCCCTGCATACAGGTCTTACTAGAAAAGATGGCAGCCGAAATTATAAAAACCTCACTTTCAGTTGCCAATTTGGAACAAAGCAGATTGAGAAGTCTAAATTAAAATTTTTCGTAAAGATAGAAGAGAGATCAAATATGAAAAAGCTGTTTATTCTCTCTAAATACAGACTGAAAATGGAACAATGTGGGACTTATGGTGCAGTAGCCCCTTCCCTGGTCCTCCCCCTCATAACTAAAAAACGGACACAGTACAACAAACAAGGATACAAAATTTCCGAAACGTGGAGAGAAGAAGGCGGGCTTCCGGGGATCCTTGGGATGTGGTGGCACATTTCCTGAGTTTCCTTATTATGTCCCATGTATGCCTGATAGGACACTACAGAAGTCCTCGGCCCAGCACCTCCAACAGACATAGACAAAAACATGCTCCTCCCGCCCCGCAGCCAAAGGACTGGGGAAAGGATAATCCGTCAACAGAAAACCTTTCTGACAATGCCCTCTACGTGCTAGCCAAACACAAATGGAAAACATGCAGCCCTCTCTGAAGTTTCCAGTTCAGTTTATCTTGCACGACCCCACCCCTCACAGAAGCAGGTGGCATCCTCTGATTTCCCCTGCCAGGTGGTGTCTGTGGGGCTGAGTATGAACCTACTCTGTCATCCCTCACCTGGCAGAGGGAATTAATGGCAATCTGGTCAGACCACTGGGTAGCACTGGGGGAACCAAGCAGGCAGCTGATCTTCCCTCTCTGCTTGAAGGAAGCAGGCCATGCCCTAAATCCCCCATCTGGATGTCGTCCATGGGATCAAGTGAAGAGCAGAACTTCTACCCCCACCCAGCGGCAAAGGGATATGTGGAGGAGGCGGCAGGCAGGGGCAATCACCACGTAGATTCACCATGTCCCCTCTGATGTCAGCAGTGTCCTGCGGTGAGGCTTTACCCCAAGCTGGCAGAAGTGATCTAAACAAGGTGGGCAAAGCAGGGCTAGTCAGAACATCTATTCATCCCTTTGAATGAGAGCCTTTGTCCCACCCAGCATCAACAAGTCAGAACAATGTGGTACAAGGTAGGGGAGTCAAGACACTGTTTCCACACCCTCCCACCTCCCACCCCATGTCAGCATGGCCCAGTGGGGAGCCGCCTCCACCTAGAATCAGCAAAGCTGAAGGAGCTTGTCAAAGGCAGGACTAGCTGGCACTGGGCTCCCTGCCCCCCTCCTCTGGTGTCAGTGGGGAGCTGGGATTCACTTTTCAGTCACAAAGCAGTGTGAGTCAGCCTTCTGCTTCTGCCCTCCCCTGATGTCAGGGAGACCTGGTGGAGAGCTGATCTTACACCTCCATTTGAAGACAATGAGCTCGTGTAAGGTGGTGCCTATTCCCCACCCCCCCCACAGAAGGTGTTGGGGGGTGCTGAATTCTCACTGAATGTCTTCACTGAGGCAATGTGAGCCAGTGTCCCACTTTTGCTGGGATGGTGTGAGCACTGCCCTGCAGGAACCTGAACATATTTACCTACACCTCAACAGCAGGGGTGCCTGCTAAGTTAGATTATATAGGATCCTGAGTCTCAAAATGTAATATTCAAAACATCCAGAACACAATGAAAAAAAGTTACTAGTTAATCCAAGAACCAAGAAAAATGACAAAACCCAATGAGGAAATACAGATGTCAATAATGGGATGAATCCAATGTTGGGATTGTCTGGAAAAGATTTTAAAGAACTTACGATAAAAGCGCTTCAAAAAGCAATGACAAAGTATCTTGAATTAATGAACAAATAGGAAGTATCAGCAAAGAAATAGAAGTTAGGAAAACAAAAAAAGAACCCAAGGCAGGTGCAAAAACGAGCAATAAAATAACTGAACAAGCCCAGTGCATGAGTGTGTTCTAGAGCAGAGATGACAGAGGACAGAATTAGTGACCTTGAGGACAGATCAATAGAACTGTTCAATCTGAACATACAGAAAAGTAAGACCGATAAAAAAAGGACAAAACCTCAGGTACCTGTGGGACAATAACAAGAGTTAGTATTTGTCTCGTTGGAGTTCCCAGAAGAGAGAGAGAGACAGCAGGATTGAACAAGCATTCAAAGAAATACGGTTGGAAACACCTCAAATTTGGCGACACAATCTACAGGTTCAAGAATCTCTGAGGATCACAAACATGATAAACCCAAAGAAGTCCACATGAAGATGCATCAAAATTAAACTGAAAACTAAAGATAAAGAAAAACACTTGAAGGACATATTACTTTTAGAGAAACACGGATTTGAATGATAACAGATTTCTCATCTGAAAAAAGAGACCAAAATCTTATGGTAAACATCATGGTTAAGTGTACTATTAGAAATGTAGCCCCTGAGGTGCCTGTGTGGCTCAGTCAGTTGAGTGTCAGACTCTTGATTTCGGCTCAGGTCATGATCTCAGGGTTGTGAGAGGGAGCCCTTCTTTGGGCTCCACGCTGAGCATGGAGTGTGCTTGGGATTCTCTCTCAGCCCCTCCCCTGCTTGCACATGCGCCCGCCCTCTCAAAATAAATAAATAAGCATTAAAAAACAAACAAACAAACAAACAAACAAAAAACGAGTCCCTGGGATTGGGAACAAGACAAAGAGGTGACTTCACAGCTTCTATTCAACTTCTCTCGGAGATACTAGCAAGTACAATAAGGCAAGAAAATTAAGTAAAATGCTTAATAACTGAGACGGAAAACAATACTTATTTGAAGACATTGTGTATACAGAAATTTCAAAAGAATCTGTAAACAATTAGAATTAAGAATTGAGCTTAGCAAGATGCCTGGATACAAGGTCAGTATAAAAAATAAATTTTATTTCCACATGCTAGAAACAAACCAACAGAAAATGAAGATGAAAAAAATCCCTACACACTGTTATAATCAATACTTGAATTCAGTTAGATAAATAGATAGATATGAAGTAGGTAGTTATGAAATAGATAATTATGAAACAGAAAATTAGGAATTCATGTAACAAAATTAGTGAAGGTTTCTACACTGGAAACTACAAAACACAATCCAGGGAAATTAAAGATCTAAGTAAATGGAACTATAAGCCATGGTCATGGTTTGAAAGACTCAGTATTGTCAACATGCCAGTTGCCCGCCCCCCCCCCCCCCGTTTATCTATAGACTGAATACAATCCTAATCAAAATCCAGATCCCAACAGGTTGTGTGTGTGTGTGAATGTGTGTGCAAATTTTAAAAATGGATTTAAGAGTGAAGGGGGAAAGACAAAGGGGCCAAAATAATTAAGGTGCTTTTGAAGAGGAGCAACAAAAAGCTGGGCACCTACACAACTGGACTCCAACACCCACCGAATAACTACAGTAGATGAGAGAGTGTGATGCTGACCCAAGCGAGGGTGGACACAGCGACCATTATAACGGCGGAGACAATCCATGAACAGGTCTGCGCATGTATGGTCTCCTGCTTGTGAGAGCAGCACTGGGATACCTTGAGGAAAGGACAGTCGTTTTAATAAATGATGTTGGGTCAACTGAATAGCCACATGGGGAAAAAAAAAAGCCTTGGCTTCTATTTCACCCCCACACAAAAATCAATTCCAGATGAATTGCAGGTGAAAATATGCATGGTATCACAATAAAGATTTTAGAAAAATGTCCTCATGAATATGGGCAAGGATTTCTTAAATGTGGTACAAAAAATACTAGTAGTGAAGGGCAAAAAAATTGATAGATCGCATCACATTAATATGACAAATTTCTGTGTAGTGTTAAGGGAGTGAAGAGGCAAGCTGTGGAATGGAGTTATATTATTTGCAATACATATATCCAATTCATGTCCATAATAGAATATACATATTTTATTTATTTGATGTGTGTTCATATGTTATAATGTAAATTGTACATAATATATACATAAATATATAATGTAATAATATTATGTATAAATATGTAAATTCTATTAAGCAATAAAAAAGCAAGAAAACCAAAAGAAAGAACAAAAGACTTGAACAGACTCTTGCGAGAAGAAGGCATCACTGTGGTGAATAATGAAAAGATCAAGGCCATCAGTCATCAGGGAAATGCAAAAATAAAATAAAACCACCATGCATCACTTCCACACACCTAATGATTACAATGAAAAGGCAAAAAAGATCTAGTGTTTGTGGGACAACCGTGATCTCTTGCACGCTGCGGGCGGGAGCGTAAATGAGTAAACCACAGCGGAAAACAGCGTGGCAGTATCTGCTAAATCGGGACATAAGCAGACCCTAGTTTCACTTTTAGGTATACGCGCGACAGAAGGGCAAACATATGTTCACCATGAGCGCATATGAGGCGGTTCCTAGAAGTGCTTCTTGTAATAGCTCAATATTGGAAGCGATCAGAGTGTCCATCAAAAGCTGGCTGACCTGAAGGGGAGTCATGGTCACAAGCAGAAGCCCTACAGCAGAAACTGGCAGAGACCCTGTAGCACGGGACCTTCAGGGATCTGAGAGTCTGGAGGGGTGGGGTCATTGGATGCCTGCAGGATGCCCCAAACTAATAGTTTAGCACAGACCTGGTCCTGCTTCGCCGCTTCCCCCATCTCCCCATGATGTCAAATGAGACCAATGACGAGAGACAAAAAGCTCTCTGTTGCCTGAGCTTAAATCTAAAAAGCCCAAGAGTAACATTTAAGTGACTGAATTTCTTTTATTTTATTTTTATTTTTTAGCTTTTTAAAATGCTTATTTATTTTTGAGAGAGACAGTGAGCGAGCGAGCGAGTTAGCGCACGTGCGTGCGCACAAGCAGGGGAGGGTTAGAGAGAGAGAGAGAGAAAGAGAGGGAGAGAGAAAATCCCAAGCAGGCTCCACACTGGAGCCCCTCTGGGGTAGAGGGGGTAGGGGAGGGAGGAAGGGACGGAGAGAGGGTGGTGCTTGATCTCACAAACCGTGAGATCATGACTTGAGCCCAGCTGAAATCAAGAGCCCAGGGCTCAACCAACTGAGCCAGCCAGGAACTCCAAGTGACTGAATTTCTTTGGAATATTTTAGATTAACCTTCCTTTTTTTTTTTTTTTTTAAATTACTTTCTTGCTTCTTGCTACTTTTTAAAAAAAAGTGTGGTAAGATACACATAATATTTACCATCTTAAACATTTAAAAAATATTTTTTTAGACAGAGAGAGAGAGAGAGAGAGCATGAAAAGGGGAGAGGGGCAGAGGAAGAGAGAATCTCAAGCAGGCTCCATGCTCGCATGGATCCCCGTGCAGGTCTTGATTCTGGGCTTGATCCCACAACTCTGGGATCATGACCTGAGCTGAAATCCAGTCAGAAGTTCAACCAACCGAGTCGCCCAGGTGCCCTGTATCATCTTAACCATTTAAAAGTGTACAGCTCATGGGGCACCTGGGTGGCTCAGTCAGTTAAGCATCCAACTTCTGCTCAGGTCATGATCTCACCGTTAGTGAATTTGAGCTCTGCATCGAGCTCTGTGCTGACAGCTCAGAGCCTGCAGCCTGCTTCAGATTCTGTGTCTCCCTCTCTCTCTACCCCTCCTCTGCTCTCTCTCTCTCTCTCAAATATAAATAAACATTAAAAAAATAAAAAATGTATAGCTCAGTAGTATTAAATCCATGCGTGTTGTGCTACCATCACCGTAAGGACTCTTTTCATCTTATAAAATGGAAACTCTGTACTCATTAAATGCGAACGCCCAATCCCTCTTCCCTCCAGCCCCTCGTAAACGCCATTCTACTTTCTGTCTCCATGAATTTCACTACTCTAGGAATCTCATATGAATCATACAGTAGTAATCCTTTTGCATCTGGCTCATTTCACTAGGCATAATGTCATCAGGCTTCATCCATGTTGTAGCATGTGTCAGGATTTTCTTCCTTTTTAAGGCAGAATAATTTTCTTCCGTATGGATGTACCATATTTTGTTCATTCACTCATCCGTTGACGGACAGTTGGGTTTCTTCCGCCTTGTGGTTATCGTGAATAATGCTGCTTTACGTATGGGGTGCAACTGTGTCTTTGAGCTTTTGCTTTCAATTCTTTGGACTATCTACCTGGAAGTGAAATTGCCGGGTCCCATGAGGACTTTATGTTTAAATTTTTAAATTAATTATGAGAAAGACCACCGTATTGCTTTCCATAGCTGCTGCACCATTTTACATGGAATGTTTTGGATAAGTTTTTAAATAAAAAGGAAACTCAAGACTGAAGCAAAATTCAATTGTAGGAAAATAAAGAAAATTACATTTATTTTCCACACCAGTGTTTGTCGACTACAGAAATGGATACCTGCTGTACTAGTTTGAATTAAGAATTCTGTTTTCTGCCTCCTGAAGTTTGAATTCATTAACTTGCTCTTTATTTTTTTTTCTAGTTTGCAGATTGCCTACAAAGATGATTTGCATGAATTTTTGCCTTGGCCTTCTGTGTCTCAGTATCATGGAAACAGCCTTTGCCCTAACTTTTCATAGTTTCGAGAAGTAAGCAGCAGCTTTAACGAATGGTCTTTCCTCCAGACATCCTCCTCCTTGACATCTCTGTTGGACTGGATATTGTGGACCAGCCTCTTTTAAACGTTGGCAGTCCCTGGTTTCTGTTCCTATTTTCTTTTGCACTCCTCTGACCACTCTCTACCTCCTCCTGTTCCCAAAATGTCCACGAGGATATGCCCTTTGCCTTCCTTGCCTCTTGACACTAGCAGTGACCTCTGTGGCCTGTGATCTGGGGGAACCCTGGGAAAGCAGAGCAGAGGCTGAGAATAAGAAGCCTCTTGACATTGATACAGCTCTCTATGGCCAAGTGCACGGAGTAGCTGAGTGAGTGGGAAAGCCAGGGTTGGGATGACTCAGAGGTTCCTGCCTGGGCAATTGAGTTGTTTCACCATTTGTGGAGGAAGGCAGAAGGAACGACAGGCTCTGGGGGAGATAATAACTTCAGTTCTAGACATGTTGAGTTTGAGCTGCCTGTAAGACATTCAGGTGGCATCTGCTGAGATCCTATCATCTCTCACATCTACCTCTGTACGTCCCCTCCTGCCAGCGCCCTTGTCACCCTTCACCCGGCCCCCCCAAACGGCCTCTGACAGGCCTCTCTGTCTCCTGGTGTCTCCTTTCCATTCCAAACCACCCTGTGCTGCGAGATTCATCTTCCCAGAGCACGACCCGTGCTATCACGTTTGCATGTCACGCAGCACACGCTGCTACATGGTCACATCGCGTGGTAGCCTAGACCACGTGTCACACAATACACACCGCCGCAGCCCAGATCGCATACTCCCCGACACCGCATGTCATACAATACACGTCGCACATGGTCACATCATATATTCTGATCACGTAGCCCATGCCACATAGTACACACTGTCATATCACATGCACACATCACATGATGCATCACATCCCATGCTTTCATACGTCACACCACTCCACAGAGTACACACTATCACATAATCGTATCACATGTGAAAACTCACCCCTCAACAACCTTGAAGACACCGCCCATCCTCCTATATTAAGGGTAAATTTCCTACCCTGGAATTCCATACAAGTTGGGAGGTTTGTTGAAAGACACAAACCTTGACTTCAAATGTCTTAAGCCACAAGGACGCTTAATATTTTTATTTATGCCCAGTTAGGTGGATAGCATTTACTCCAGCTTAGAGAAGAAGAAACTGAGACCCCAGATTCTTCACTGACTTACCCAGCACAAAACAGCTAATGCCTGTTAGAGTCAAGAATTAACCCCACCTTCACCATCTCCAAAGCTCTACTCTATAGCCTCCTTATAGGGCCTGATTTGAGTTTGCCTTTGCTTATCCATTGCTTCTTCTAAGACGTTAGGGACAAGGAGATGTCACTGGATGTCAGGACCAACATTTTTTCAATTTGAGCCAGTGAATTGAAAAGTCCTTTTGGGGTATCAGCTGTGTCCCAGAACAGTGGGACACATTAAACATTGCTTGGCCCGGGGGTGTCTGGGTGGCTCAGTAGGTTAAATGTCTGACCTCTTGATTTCGTCTCAGTCACGATCTCATGATTTGTGAGTTTGATCCCCTGGTCAGGCTCTGCACCGACGGTGTGGAGCCTGCTTGGTACTCTCTCTCTGTCTCTCTCTGCCTCTCTCTGTTTTTCTATCTCTGTCTCTGTCTCTGTCTCTGTCTCTCTCTCTCTCTCAGAATTAAAAAAAAACAAACAATTGCTTGGCCTAGTTCTTGCCCTCAAGGAGCATCCAACCTGGTAGGACAAAGAAGGCATAAAAGCATAAGTAACCTCTAGACATCAATAAAAAGGGTCAAGTCTGAACTTGTTTAGAGCAGAAGAGAAGCTGATCGCTTCCTGCCTGGACCTTGTAAGTGGGTAGGATTTTCCTAAAGTGAGTGGGAGGAGTATTCCAGGTGAAATCAACAGTGTGAGTAAGGACACAGCAGAAGGAATTCATTAGTGGTCATAAAGCAAGAAATCCTCTGCCTGCTACCTTTTCTGCCACCTGTCCCCTTCTCTGCTCTGTTACAAGGGAAGAGGAAGGCATGGCTTGGCTGTGTTCCTCCCCATCCTAAACCCTCCCTTCTTCTTGGGACTTCCCTCTGACCTGTCTACCATCCATTTTCTCTACAGTCACAATCTCTCCCTCTCTATGGACTCCTCTGTAACTGCATCTACACATCATTAAGAAAGAAGTACTTCAGCAAACACATCTGCTTCCATCTCTCTTCTTTTCATGGTCTGCTTTCTTTTCTTTTTTTTTTTTTAATGTTTTTACTTATTTTTGAGAGAGAGAGAGAGACAGAGACAGAGTGAGTGGGGGGAGGTAGAGAGAGAGAGAGAGAGAGAGAGAGAGAGAGGAAGACACAGAATCTGAAGCAAGTTCCGGGCTTTGAGTTGTCAGCAGGCTCCAGGCTCTGAGCTGTCCAGCATAGGGCCCGATTCAGGGCTTGAACTCATGACCTGAGCCAAAGTCAGACACTTAACCAACTGAGCCACCCAGGCGGCCCTTCACAGTCTGCTTTCTTAGGAGAAATATATGCCCTCACTCTCCTTCTTGGCCATCATGATCTGCATTTCATTCCCCATTATGCCTCTTCATGTTTGCACCAAGATCCCCAAAGGCATCCTTGCTGCTAAAGGCAATGGCCATTTCCAGACATTTATGTCCTTGATCAAGCAGCAGTATTTGGCACTGGTCATGCTCCCCCTGGAGGGCTTTTCTCTGACCCCACCCATCCCTCATTTCCCTCCTGGTCACTCACACTGATGTCATTTGGAAGGTTCTCTTTCTCTGCCCTGACCCCATCCCCTTAAATGCCGGTGTTCCACATGGGGTCACCTAGACCTGCGTATACTGTCACTACATACTCTGACCCAGTATCGCCGGCTCCTGCCTTGACCTCTACTAACATGAGTTCCATTTTATGTCTATGGGCCAGAGCTTTCTCCTGAGCTGCAGACTCAAATGGACATATCACAGTGATGTCCCCAAGAACTTCAAAGTCAACATGTTCAAAACCAAACTCATCATCGCCTCCTCCCTACCCCTGTGTCTACCCCTCTACCTATTAGTCTTACCTCCATAAACTGCCACCCACCCAGAACCAGAAACTTGGGCCTCACCCTCAATACCTCCTACCTCACACCCCGCCATGGCCAATCTATGACCACCTCTTATGGATTCTAAGTTTCAAACATACATCTCTCCAGCTTTTCTCACCATCCCTCCTGCAACACCCTGCTAAGCTCATCGTATCTCCCTTACCTGAGTAACTGGTGCAGCATACCCAACATAACTCCCCACTTCCAACCTTCCTTCCTTACAGGTTAATCTTAGCATGGCAGCCCAGACTAACTTCCTAAAATTCAATTCCTCAAAACATTTCAATAGGCTATTGCTTGTCATTCTGGATGATCCAGGTCACCTCTCCTACCTCACCTGCGACCATATTCCCCTCACCCTGGAACTTCTTTTGTTTTCTAGAATGTGCCATTCTCTCCTCTGCCTCTGGGTCTTTGTAGGTGCATCTCCCCTTTGCCTGACACATCCCCAGCTCTGCTTCCCAAAGGCTTTCCTTGGTATAGGAGACTCCCAGCTTCTCCACGGCATCCTCTACCTCCCTTTCATGGTATGGATCTTATGATTGTTTGCCTGTCTGATTCAGGCTAGACTGTGGGCAACATGAGGAAAAGGTCTGTGACTAATTCATCGGTTGCTGAGTCCCTTGGGTCTAGCACTAGGCTTGGCACACAGCAGACCTTCAACTTTGTGTTAAGTAAATAAAACGATTGTATAAAATGACTCTGGCAGATTCACTTTCTTTCCACGTGAGCTGCCAGAGAAAGACAACCAAAGATGGTGAGTTGACAGAGTAAGAAGAAGATGCAACCAAGAGAAGACATTAGTATGAAGAAGCACCTAGGCCTGGAGTTGGAAAGTCTCCATCAGTGTCAGAGACTTGCAGAAAATTTGAGCTGAAGAAGCCATCCGGACGTCAGCGCTGCTCAACCCCCTCACTTGACAGATGAGGAAATGCGCGTGTCACTTGCCTAAACCTGCAGTGGAGCTCACCGAGAACCAAACTCTTCGGTGCTTGGTGATGGTTGCAGGCCACGAAGCCACACAGCTCCTAAGGATTTCATGGCTCTTCCTACAGCTGCGGCTAGCACCGGCCCCAGTCCCAGACAGGGAGCTGGCCCAGACACACAGCCACATGTGCGTCGTGGTTCCTACAGCCTCCGCCACCAACCGCATCTCATTTCCCTCGGCAGACCTGCCCGGAACCAAGAGTACCTAGGAGGTCGCTCTACTCTGAAGCAGCCCTCATGCAACCCAGGTAAAATAAGTGAACCCCCCTCTCTATTTCCTGTCATCTTTTGCCACAATGACAACATGCTCATCTATCAGACTTCGAAGTCTCCCATCTTTTTGTGCCAGAGGCTGACACTAAAACACTTCCTCCCCTGATCCAGTGCTGCTGCCAGATTTTTTAAAAATGTTCTTTCCTGGTATCTGTCTGTCGTCATCAGACAATTCTTCCATAAAGTGTCCGTGTGCACTCATTTCTCTTTCAAAGCAAATAGGACATATGTAGTCAGTGCTGCTTTAAGAACAGTACTTCTAGAACTCACATGAAAACTCGCCTACTGGAAGCCAGATGCACACAAGGAAGGTCTGCTCAGGCTGGAGCCAGGACTGGGAGATTTTGGTTGACCTTCCCAGCAGATGGAAAGTTCTGGAGGGTCCATAAGGAAAGGAAGAGAGAGCCTGAAGCTACTTCTCAGAATGAGGAATGAAGTCAGTTCTGTCTCCCTCTTATAAGAGACAGAGAGGGGAGACCTTCCCCGGAAGGCAGACAGAGCCTGTCTGTGGGAGTGGGCTGGGTGAAGTGAGAGATGGGAGACAGAGGGGCTGGGAGGCACTTTCACAAGAAGATTGAGAACTCAGACCCTGACTTAAGATTCCACTTCTGGGGAACCTGAATGGCTCAGTCAGTTGAGTGTCCGACTCTTGATTTTGGCTCAGGTCGTGATCTCACGGTTCATGACTTCAAGCCCCACATCAGGCTCCACGCTACCTACACAGAGCCTGCTTGGGATTCTCTCTCTCTCTCGTTTTCTCTTTGGCCCTCCCTCACTTGCTCTCTTTGTCTCTCTCTCTCTCTTTCAAAATAAATAAATAAACTTGAAAAGAAAAGATTCCACTTCCTGTACCTGGAATGTAGCTGGTGGGAGGAGCAAGCAGAGGCATCAGTCTTGGGGGCCGGGACAGACTGCTCATCTGCAGATGGGAGGGGAGTCACAAACCCACTGCCTTGCTGTGGGGTGCTGGCACATTGCTGTCTGCTGGTGGACAGCAGAGGCCAGCGAGCAACAGTCAGCCTAAAACATTTACTTTCTGGCCCTTTATGGAAGAAGTTTGCTGACCCTGGCATAGTCTTCTGGCCATCTGGATGACTCAGAGGAGTATTGCATTGAGAGTATTTCCACTTACAGAATGGCCTTCAGGGCCCTGGGTGCAGCTTCTGTAAAAGCCCAGGAGGGACCAGACCCCCCTCTCTGAGGTTGATTCCCCTCTATGGGAATCTATGTCCCAGCCTCACCCTCATGGGAACTCAGAAGTCATTCTAGTGTTCACAATTAGCCTTTAAGTACTCGACATACTCAGGGTGGGTTTTTTTTTAATTTTATTTTTAATGTTTATTTATTTTGAGAGGGAGAGAAAGAGCACACAAGCAGGAGAGGGGCACAGAGAGAGGGAGAATGAGAATCCCAAGTAGGATCTGCACTACTAGCATACAGCCCGACATGGGGCTTGAACTCATGAACCGTCTGATCATGACCTGAGCTGAAACAAAGAGTCGAACCCTTAACCGATTGAGCCACCCCAGTGCCCCGTCAGGGGGTGTTTTTTAATGAACCATATTTTCCAACTGAAAGACTAATATGTACATGTGAGTTTTTTGAAAGAAGTTATACAATGAGAAGAGTCTTCCTTCTACCCTAGACTCCCAATTCAAAATGACTGCCATTGAGAGTTTCTTGTGTATCCTTGTATGTGTGTGTGTGTGTGTGTGTGTGTGTGTGTGTGTGACCTTTTACTTTATACAAGTGGAAACAAATTGACACCATTATTCAGGCTCTTGCTGTCTTGCCGCCCCCCTTTTTTTTCACTTAGTAATATAATGAGAAGTTCCTTCCACATCAACAAATACAAATCTGGCTCCTTTTTAATCACAGCATTGTATTCCTTTGATGGAATCTAACCCATCTGAACGAACTGATCGCTTATTAAAAAAAGAAAAAAGAGTTGTCTCTAGTGTTTGTCTATTGTAAACAATTCTAAATTTAAAATCCTTTTACAACTCCTTTGTACAAAGAGTGAATGTAATTGGAGCGTGACTTCCTGGCTGTGGAATTGCCAAGGTAAAGGGCAAGTGAATTTGAGATTTTTATACGTTCTGACAAACAGCCCCCCCCCCCCGAAAAGTTGCACTGATGCATGTTCTCACCAACAATGAATAGGAGACCTTTTTCCCTAACATCTTCCTTAACATTAAGCCTATCATTACCAATTTGGTGGGTGAAAATGACATTCTATTGTACATCATTGAATACCATTGTATAAACTGTCATCTTTTATATTTATTTTTATAGGATCTGCCAGTTCATGCTTTTGTTCATTGAGATGTTAGAGTTTCCCTTTTTGACACCTCCCACACCTCATTACACACACCCCCAGAATACAGGGACTTTATCTGTCTCATTTGCCCACTGTGTATCCCCAGAGGAAAGCCTCGAGCTGTACCTGATATGTAGTAGACGGATAATAAGTATTTGTTAAATGAATGAACAATTAAAAAAAATCACTAATACAATTAAGTCCTTTGACTGTCACTATGTGTTGCAAATCACTTTTTTCACTGTGTTGTATTCCCTTGGTTTTGTCATTTAATATTTTGCAATGTAAAAAGTTCATGCAACATTTCCATGATTAAGGACATCATTCTTCAATTTGTTTAAAATATATTTTGCCATAAGTTATGTGGAAGGGCTCCAACTTAAACTTTTCTGCCTTAATGTGTTTTTAAAGACACTTACATGGGCCTCTTCGTAGAATGCCTTCTGCACATTGGTCGATCCATTAAACTTCATTGTAAGCACACCATGCCTTTATCTCAAGGCTCTGGTTCACATTCCTGAGAAGTAGTCTTAACATTGCAGGCTTTTATACTTGGACACAAACAAATTCATAAGCTATTCCCACAGTAGGCTTCACTATGATGGAATGACGGGAATGGGACATTGTGATCAATCTGGAATGCTGGTTGGGGTAGAGAGAAAAGGTTGGTGTAGAGAGCCAAATGTACAGGAAGAGAACATTAGAAAACCCAAGGATTACTTTGCTTATTTCACAATAGTTCTGGCACTGGCTTAATTAGGATATCGTCTAAGGTATGTGCAATTTTATTTTGGATTTTTCTATGCAACACGGAGATATCAATTCTGAGCCTCTTTGCCCTTGAGATCTAGGGGGCATTGGGCAGTGAGAACCCTAACATTTTTGAGAATTCCTGGAAGTCTTTAGTTCTCCTGCTTTCTCAGCCTCTTCCACTCCAACTTATTCACCATTTTCTGTGGGATGCCTCGTATGAACCCCAGTGGAAACACAGATCCTTCTCCACTGTCATTACCCGCAATCACAACAGAAATCCCTAAGCCAAATCTTTGTGCATCTAATGGAGTTTACTGAAGACATTTTGGGGTAAAACTTTCTGTCATGATGGCATCACCATCCTTCTCTTCACCCTAACCCTCTATCTCTGCTTCTCATCCCCCCCACCGGATTGGCTTGCAATTTTTCTCCCTCTGTTAAGACAAGTAGCACACCCCCACCTGCTGAAGTTTCGTCTAGCAGAAAAAGGAGCGTGGGTCACCTTCAACACAAAATGTAACACAGGACACCGTTAGTACAGAATTTTTCCAACAAAGACAGCTTTGTCCCCAAATGGAACCCTGGCACCACAGATCATAAAATGTTCTCCACTTGTTGCACGTATGTTACGTTTTTACAGGCCCACTACTACTTTCTCCCATCATGCTCCACCTACCACCGCAGACAAGCATCTGTGGGCACACACTTCTCTCTTTGCTTCTCCTTATCCACTAAAAAGCAACTTATCAACCAATATGAAAACCAAGTGAATCAAAGTGATTGATAGGCTTTGGGGAAATGGCTGAGTTTTTTCTGGTTTCTTGCAGTGCAGTAGATTGGACAGATGAGGTCTACGCCTGATCCAGAAATTAGAACTTCTCACCTAGTGGAGCAGACACTTAGTGGGCTAAGTGGTCACTTGATGATCTGAGGTCTCAGGAGAAAGTCCGGACTGGTAGACAAAAGGCAACAGATAGAAAGGGATGGTCTAATACTTCCTCTGACACTGGGGGGATCTACATAGGCTTGGACACACAAAGTCCAGACAGGTGGACAGGGGCCAATGACAGCGAACCCAGCAGCTAATCACACATGAGTGGATTCACCTGGTGCCTTCCATTGTGGGTAATTGTATATCTACACTGCCAGTGGGGGGCGGGGGGCACCAATGAACTCTGACACCAGGGAGCAGAGCCCTGCTATATTCTATGTTCTAATAGGCAGAACTGTTGGTTTGGAAAACAGGATGAAGGAGCCTGAAAAAGTGAATCGGGTGTGTAGTAGTCTCCTAAAACTGAAAATGGAAAAGAAAAACCCAGTGGGAAGCTAAACTTCATCATGAATCTCTGGAGGAGGGGTCAGCAGACTATGGCCCGTGGACCAATCCAAGCCACTGCCTATCTTTGTAAATAAAGTTATATTGAAACGCAGCCACACCCAATCACTTACTTGCATATTGTCTACTACGTCTGCTTCTTTGTTCTGACAACAGTAGTTGAAACAGAGATCACAAGGCCTGTGAAGCCTACAATATGCACTATCTGGCTCTTCACAGAAGAAAGTTTGCCTACGCCTGCTTTTGAATATGAGCTCCCAAGAGCAGCAAGATTTTAATTTTTTTTTTAACGTGTATTTATTTTTGAGAGACAGAGAGAGACAGAGCACGAGCACGAGCAGGGGAGGGGCAGAAAGTGAGGGAGACAAAGATTCTGGAGCAGGCTCCAGGCTCTGAGCTGTCAGCACAGAGCCTGGCATGGGGCTTAAACCCACGAACCACAAGATCACGACCTGAGCCGAAGTCGGACGCTTAACGAACTGAGCCACCCAGGCGCCCCCTGAGAGCAGCAAGTTTTGTTCATCTTGTCTACATCTCTGTTTCCAGCCTCTACAAAAGTGCCTGGCACATATTAGGTACTCAGTCAGTATTTGCTAAATGCACAAATAGGCAAATAAACACACGAAGTCCTGAATGTCAGCAGTCTCCTACTTTCCAAGCTCCTTTCTCCAGACGGCGGGACTAGTCATGGAGACTACAATCAGGTCCCTCCCAATGGTGGAGAGAGCAAGGTCTGTGGAGAACATACCAGAACCTAAAGACCATCCCGTAGGCAAAGGGAGGTTTTCAGACGTCGGTAACTGCTTTACCAGCAGAAACTTCCCCTGTGTGTCTATTTCTAGAAATTCAGCCTAATTTTAAATCTGCAGAAGTAGCTAAACACCCTGATAGTCACTAATGAATTCTAATGGTTAATTATGCTTAGTGTCTTAATGGTTTTCTCCCTCCATCAGGGCCCTCTGTGCTGGCTCTGCTCAGAGGGCACAAAATGATACCTACTGATTGTGTTTCTTAAAAAAAAAAAAAAAAAAAAAAAAAAAAAGCTTTGAGTTCACCGCACTGTGGAGGTTTCTTTTCTTTTTCTTATTGATCTTCTTCGTTTTTGCTGATAACTAAGAGCTGATAGGAAGAAAAATAAAAGAATGGCAGCCAGCTAGTCAGGTTCAACTTTCAGCTTTTAAGTGACTGCAGCTGACATTTTTTAGACCTTGGGCTTGGGTGAAGGTTGGCATTAAGTGACCACCCCTCTTCCTCAACCACCAAAGTTTCCAAAGAAGTGAAATAAAGTCCTCATGTTTAGAAGCAGAACGTGACGAGGATATGAAATCCTGCTTAAGGCACCAAACTGCTAAACAAGAGGTACCCCACTTTCTTTTTAAAAAAAAAAAATTATTTATTTATTTATTTTTGAGAGAGAGACAGAGAGCGAGCAGGGGGCAGGCAGAGGGAGAGAGGGAGACACAGAATCCGAAGCAGGCTCCAGGCTCTGAGCTGTCAGCACAGAGCCCGACGTGGGGCTTGAACCCATGAACCATGAGATCATGACCTGAGCCGAAGCCGGATGCTTAACCAACTGAGCCAACTAGGCACCCCAAGACGTACCCCACTTTCTTAAGTCTCTTGCATAGCATGTATCAAAGGACCCTATAATCCTTTTATTGGTAATTTCCTTCAAGTTCTTCTTTCTTAAGGACCAAGGGAGATTATGCTAGGGTTGACAAGTCTTTAAGCCCCGTAGGCGTGATCAGCCCTTGCCTGAGTCCGTTCGGGCTGTTACAACAAAACCACAGATGGGGTAGCTTAAACAATAGCAATTTATTTTCCACAGCTCTCGAGGCTGGGAATTTCAAGATCAAGGTGCCAGCAGATTCAGTGACTGGTGAGGACTCACTTCCTGGTTTGCAGATGGCCATTTTCTTGCTGCGTCCTCATGTGGCAAAGAAAGAGATCATTTCTCTCGTGTCTCCCATAAAGGCACTGATCCCATTCATGAAAGATCTTCCCTCAGGTCTAATGACCTCCCAAAGACCCCACCTCCAGATGCAATCAGACTTCAACATATGAATTTTGAGAGGATACAAACGTTCGGTCCATAGCACCATTAAAGCACTAACATTAGTAAATGAAATCTCCGCTTTCCCAGCTTTTCTGTCACTGTGATTGCTTTACATCCTCTGAGGTTTTCAGTGAGGAGGTAGGATGTTGGTTCCAATTATCACATACCCACTCTCCTTACTTCTGCACTCAATGTGCACTGTTTATAGTGAAAACTTAGTCACCAGAACCCAATTGTAAAACTGGGGGGAAAGAAAAAAAGGAAGATCATAGGAGTGGGCAAGAGGCGTGCAACCAGAGCCTCTACATCTGTGAATCTGCACATCCATTTGACAATTAGGTTTCAGCAAGTTCAGATCTGGAGCCATGTGAACTTGGAGCGACTTCGGTCAGTGGCTTTCCCCGAGGCATTCTGGAAAGCATCCAAAGAGTTAGCAGAGAAAGTGTTAACATAATTAAAAACAAGACCAGATAACATCCTGGAGGAGTTTCTGTATCTGCCCCCTCCCTCAGTTTGTCTCCCTGTGATGATATATATTCAGACCATGACTTGTAGGTATTCAGTAACTGTCCACCTAAGCCCCTTTGTACACATGTTACACATGTGTGATGAATAACCTCACCGTAGGGCTATCATTGCCCTGCTGAAAAGTAGAGTTTGAAGAGTAAAGCACCCTTTTGTGGTTAAGGTGTGTTTGAGATATGTGTTGGTATATGCCAAATGAATTTTAGCTTTTAAGACATATAAGAATGCCCCCCTCCCCACTACAAAAAAAAAATACAAAAAAAAAAACCCCAAAAAACAAAACCCAAAAAACTCACAAATAATACACACCATTTAGTCAGCCTCAAACCCTGGACCCTGGAGTAGCAATGGTGGCACAGAGAGATGGCCTCCCTTGACTTTGGGACTGTCCCAGAGACAAGAGGGGTTTGGAAGTTGCTGAGGGCCTTGATAGGTATAGGAAGGAGGAGGAGGTGCACAAGGACCGGATGTTTGAGGCCACAGAGGCACCCCGTTACTTCTGAAGATGCTGGAGTGCTGAACTGGGATCCGGGACATGTGGGGGGCGGGGTCAGTGAGCACCAGACACAGTCCCCCGTCTGGATGCTACAAACTTCTAGCAGAAGCTTCTGTGCTAAATAAGGAGTCTGGGCAGGCAGATGTCACCCTGGGAGAAAAGAGAGAGGGGGAGGATTCTGAACTGACTGGGGATTCACCTGAAGGGGACTCGGTAGACCTAAAAGTTACCGCATCTAATCCAGAAGTGAATGTCAAGGTTATGTTTCCTTTTTTGCCATTAGCAGAAATAGGGATTTGGAGCTACTTATAGTTTTATCGCAGACAAATAGAGCGCGTTCTGTTTTTGCACTCTGAGTTATTCAGTTCCTGGCCGACAGCAGTAACATCCAGCTAGGGAATGGTTAGGAGCAAGGGCTCTGGGTAAGGACTGGGCTTCATTTTATGAGCGCCTCCACCCTACCCTTTACTAACCAGAAGCGCTGGAGTAAGTCATGCACCCATTCTGTGCTTTGGTTTCTTGGTTGGGAAAACCTGGGTAAAAAAAGCACCTCCCTCGTCACTGTGACAGTTCAGTGAACTCCTCCGTGGACAGCACATGGAAGGCTGCTGCCTCACCTAACTCGGGCTGCACATTTACGTGGCGCTCTGCGTGAGCCCGCCTGTGCTGGCGGTCCTGATGCAGTGGCTGGTGGATAGCCTTGATAATGACAGCCATTATTATTCTGAATATTACTACTGGATTCATATTTCATCACCTTTTCTGGACAGTTCTCCCTGCCAATCTCCTTCCTTCCCTCTCACCCTGGGTGAAGGACTTAGAAGCACCTGTGGGATCCCCTACAGTCCTGCCCTTTGCTTACCGTCTTACCACCTAAACTGAGCCCCTTGTAGGGGATCGTGGCTCTTGTTTGCTTCTCTGTCCTCAGGCCAGATGCAATTTAGGAACCTTGTACGAGTGGCTGAGTGAACACAGCTCTTGCATGAGGCGTGGGCAGATGAGACCAGGGCTTCTGATAGTAGATCTAGTGACCTTCTTACCATGCTTTTGGGGGCTTCCAAAATGATAGAGAAATAGGTGACAGAGATGCAGCAGCCAGCTGGGAGAAGGGCCAAGACAGGTAGTAGGTTCATTTCCTGTTGCTGCTATAACAAATTACCACAAACTTGGTGTCTTAAAACCAAGGAAATTTACTTCCTCACAGGTCTAGAAGCCACAGTCCAAAATTAGTAGCATTGGGTTGAAATCAAGGTGTGGGCAGACCATGCTCCTTCTGGAGAGAAGGAGGGAGTCCATCCTTCGTCTCTTCTGGGTCTGGTGATGGAAAGGCTGGTGGTGGTAATCCTTGGCCCAAGCGCCCATCATCCCAATTTTCTGGGCCAACATCTTCAAATTTCTCCATCGTCACATGGCCTTCTCCTCCATGTGTGTCAAAGCCCCCTCTGCTTTTCTAAGGAAAGTTATGATTGTATTTGGGGCCCAAGAGATAATCCAGGATAATCTCCTCATCTCAAAGCCTTTAATTTAATCATACCTGCAAAGACCCTTCTCCCCCCCAAAAGATAACAGTTACTGGTTTCAGGGATTAGGACCTGGCTACCTTTGGCGTTTATTATTCAGCCTACTACAGGCAGTAATAGGCATTTTCCATAGAATCACCTGCACTTATTTTTCCTGATTTTTTGTGTGGGGGGAAAGCACTGACAGCCCAATTTCCCAGGACATTGACTGGCCTCATGACATCCTGGGGTCCTTGGGTAGAAAGCACGTGACAGTGACCTTCTTCCCCGAGAGGCAGTGCCGCTTAACTGGAGTCTGTTCAGTAATAAGCATTTCTTGAGTGTCTTGCATGGATATGCCATTCACAGGGATGCGTGCTGCAGATATGAAGAATGGTAAGACAAAAGGAGGGTGCGTTTTGAGGAAGAGTGAAGGGGAAGCGAAAACGCAGAGGCACACCTGTAGTTACGATTCAACAAGTACTTCATTAAAATCCCGGGATTATCTTAAAGAGCAACCAAGTAGGAATTTAATTGAAACACGGAACCTGGTCCAATTGCAAATACCACCCGAGTGTTCCAGCTCTCCCAGGTGGAGCTGCCGAGTCCTTTTGACAAGGCAGTTAAGGTCGCCTTCAGTGACCCTCCGCAGAAAATGTATGTAACAGATCTCATTTCTTCTAGACCCTGTCTTTTTGTTTGTTTTGGCTTTTTTGTGTGTGTGTGGCTAAACTATAGCTCAAAATAATATCTATAATATCTGCACAGGACTGTGGAGACGCATCAGTTTATGAATCCTCTGGAAGGCTGTCAGGATCGATGCTGAATTAGAAAAGACCGCTGACACCTTGGGGCACCTGAGTGGCTCAGTCGGTTAAGCGTCCAACTTCAGCTCAGGTCATGATCTCATGGTTCATGAGTTCAAGTCCTGCACCGGGCTCTGGGCTGACCGCTCAGCAGAGCTTGGAGCCTGCTTAACACCCCCTCTCTCTGCACCTCCCCCACTCTCACTCTGTCTCTCTTTCTCTCTCTCTCTCTCTGAAAAATAAATAAACATTAAAAAAATTTTTTTTAAAAGACCAGTCACTGATTTGAGGGTGAATATTTATATATTTTGAACATCTCATTTGTAACTTTCCCTGTAGTTTTCCCGAAATGTATTTTCAAAGTGAATTTAGAATGGGTTTCAAAAGTTATGAAAACCATGCTAGCATAAGTTTTGCGGATTTAATAGAACGCCTTAAAATGATTATTACATGGAAGTTTCAAACATGAAAGTGCACTCCCGAAGGAGCCCCTGATAGTATACTAGAATACCATTATATATATAGTATATATAATAGAATACTAATTCACGGTGGAGACTTTAGTACTAGATGGGTGTGTTTGGGTGATAATCATAGAATTTTAGCTTCCAAAAATAATACTATGAGACAATCTCTTCTCTTATGTAAAGATCTCTATCTGTCCCTGCTTCTCCTTACTGAATTTCATGACTCAAGCGCTGAGCCAACAGAAGCTACCCTTCACTCTGTGATGCCCCTTCTCACCTCCTCAATAGCTTTCTCGGATAGATCCTTGTGTCTAAGCGGGAGGCCACAGCGGTGCCTTTCAATGTGAAAAATCTGCCTTCTGAGCCTTCGGTTTGCTAGGAAACAACCATCCATCGTGCAAGAATAGTTTCCGATTTGGAGTTTGATCCAACTGATTGCTCTTGGTGGAGGTGAATGTCAGACCTTGGGATGCTGCCGGCGGGGAGAGGGGCAGGTGGGTTATTTGCCCTGGCCTCCCAGGCACAAAGGACAACCTGTCACGGAAGCAGAGTGATAGGGCTGAAAGCAGATGTCCATCACACAGCTTCCAACTTGTATCCTGCTCGAAAAAATGATCCACGTCTCAGAAACAAGGCAAAAGAATGGCTTGGCCCTCTTCAGTGTCATCTCCTTCATCTCTGGGGCGGGGGTGTGTGTGTGGGGTGGGGGGGGGGGTAACGTGGTTTGCACAGGTGATTTAGGTCCAGACATTTGCAGTTCTGTGAAACTGAGGTGTAATGAATTTCTTTTCTGACTTTCAAGCAAGATAGCCGAAGGTTATAGTTTCATTGCGGTGGGAATACATTCACCAGTTAGTGATGAGGGAGCATAAAGCAAGTTGACACCCCATAACTCTGCCGCCCCCCCACTCCCCCAGGTGGGATGTGTGTGACTTTCCTCAGGCACTCCTAGCTGCCCAAGAACAAAGGAAAGGGAAGAACAAATGGTTAACAGATAGAGATCACAGTCATCCAGGACAGGAGTCTCTATCAGTTTACAAATGCCTTAGTAAATGATAATAAAAAGGCAATCTTATCAATAGCCTAACCTCCGGAAACCCATAGACTCAGTTTCCTGGAGCCCCAACAGCACCCTCCCCTCCATAGTGATGTGGGGAACAGAGGCAAGAAGGAAATGGCAGGTAAAATTAAATTTCCTTATAACTGCAGCCCACTGACAAATCCTTGAGGCAAATAAGGAATGTAAAGTTTCTCCAGGAACCCCTTCCTGTCTCAATGTTAATGCCTTACCAGAGGGAAAACAACCTTAGCTTGACAATAGCTACACCTCAGGTATCTTAGGAGTCTTCTTTAGCATATGAAAGTCCTTCTGAAGACCTCACTTTGCCTTTACCTCCATCAACTCCAAGGTATATAATCAGTCACTTTTCACAAACCCCAGCGCATCTCTTTCTGACCCTGGGTCCTGTCCCTGTGCTTCAATAAAACCACCTGTTTGCACCAAAGATGTCCCTCTTCTTTCTTGGCTGTCAGTTCCAGACCCCTACCATTCCAAAACCCCATCAGTTAGTATTTAATTTAGTAATCTTATTTTAACATTCCTGTATCTCCCATTGACCACAAAAATCCCACGTTTTCATATTTTCCTTACGAACTGGTAATGCCGTCCTTCTCTTTTCCCATTAATAAGTCAAACAAAACTCTGGCACGTGTTCACTATATATTGTGCAAAAGTGTTTTTAAGGGTTTTTTTAAATTAGATTTTTATACTTGTTACCAGACCACCCACACTACCTATACAGAACTATGACACAGTACTGCTTATAAGTCTCTGGATACCCTTCTGAATGGCTCATTCATATGGCATTATGTGTTTGTTAAGGGCATTAGATTCTTCAGTGTAAACATTTAAAACATACTACAACTTTTGTATCTCTGATTTGGCATTGTCTTACTCTCAGTACAGCAAGTGTCTCAAAAAATAAGTGTCTCTTGACTTCTGAGAAGCCTTGGTTGATCACCACCTTCTGAAATGTGCCAAGAGACGTGAGAAAGTCTCTCCGTGAGAAAGTCTCTCCTTGTTACCAAATTGTCGATAGAATTTTAAAGACCTATTGAGCATTGAGAAACATTAACACATATCCCCTCCGACCCTTTTCTTTCTTGAAATAAGAACTTAAGGATGTCCCAAGGGGACAGAAACCTTTCCCTTTGATTTTGTATTTTATGTCTCCCTCACAGTCTGGGTACCATTAACATCTGACATCAAAGTCACAAGCTAAAAGCATGACCTTCCTCAAAGGAATTCTAGAGAAAATTACTTTTCAAAAATGGCCAGTTAGGATCATGGAATTTTGGGAACCCGGAGGTAGAGACCAGAGATTAAGGACCACCTTCGAGGGCTGCCCTTGACAATACTGAACTGTGTGCTGTTAGCAGCAGCCCCTAGATCCATGCAGTGCTTCACGATCTATATGGCAACTCTGGATGGGGTCCGGCAAGAATCGCAAACTAAGCATGTCCAAAGCTGAACTCATGATGCCCACTTTCTTATCTTCCCCATCTCAGTCAATAGTACTTATTTTTTCTCATGACTGACCTTGGAATCAATCTTAAAATGCCATTCTCTTCTCTTCTCTTCTCTTCTCTTCTCTTCTCTTCTCTTCTCTTCTCTTCTCTTCTCTTCTCTTCCCTCCCCTTCTCTCCCTTCCCTCCCCTTCCCTCCCCTTCCCTCCCCTTCCCTCCCCTTCCCTCCCCTTCCCTCCCCTTCCCTCCCCTTCCCCTCCCTTCTCTTCTCTTCTCTTCTCTTCTCTTCTCTTCTCTTCCCTCCCCTTCTCTCCCTTCCCTCCCCTTCCCTCCCCTTCCCTCCCCTTCCCTCCCCTTCCCTCTCCTTCCCTCCCCTTCCCTTCTCTTCTCTTCTCTTCTCTTCTCTTCTCTTCTCTTCTCTTCTCTTCTCTCCCTTCCCTTCCCTTCCCTCCCCTTCCCTCCCCTTCCCTCCTCTTCTTCTCTTCTCTTCTCTTCTCTTCTCTTCTCTTCTCTTCTCTTCTCTTCTCTCCCTTCCCTTCCCTTCCTTCCCCTTCCCTCCCCTTCCCTCCTCTTCTTCTCTTCTCTTCTCTTCTCTTCCCTTCTCTCTCTTCCCTCCCCTTCCCTCCCCTTCCCTCCCCTTCCCTCCCCTTCCCTTCTCTTCTCTTCTCTTCTCTTCTCTTCTCTTCTCTTCTCTTCTCTTCTCTTCTCTTCTCTCTCTTCTGATTCCAGCCAATCCAGCCCCAGTGAGGTTACCATCTAAATCCCTTGGATTCATTCACAACTCCCCATGTCCTTTGCCAACAGCTAATGTGAGATGCCATTATTTCTCCCCTGAATGGCTTGATAGTTTCCTAACTCACCTACCCACATCAGTCTTTACATTTCTCTAATTTTGATAAATACAAATTCATACCTGTTCATCAGCCTACTGCTCCCTTAGAATGAAGCCAGTCTGGACATGGCTTACAAGGCCCTGAACGACTTATGTGACCATTCACCTCTCTAAGCTCATTCCAGTTCTTCTCTCCTTCATTCTCTTGTGTCTCTTATCCACCTGCAATGGCTTTCCTTCAGTTTCTTGACTCCGCCAGGCCCTATCTGCCCCAGGGCCTTTTTACATGCCATTTCCTCTGCTGAGAACACTCTTTTTTCCTCCTTGCCCTCTTAGAGATGACATCCTCACACCACTGGGCTGGGTCAGGATGTCCTGTTACAAGTTTTCATTTCACTTCGTATTTCTCTATCAAACCAGTTACCAGAATAGAAATTGTAGCAGTATCTTAAGTGCTTGAATATCCAATGTAATGCTGATATGTTGAAATATTTTTTTCTTTTCTTCCTTTTTGTGTGCGTTTGTTGCAAAAAAAGTGTCTTTTTACCCATCCTTGATGCAGGGGTGACTCTTTCCAGGTCACGATGAAAATGTACCTCCTTCCCTCTACTTTCTCTCCACTGCATGCAGACCAGGCAAATCTTTCCAAAGACCAAGAGCATCCTACCCTTGACACAGGCGAACCATGTTTTCTGTTGGAAATGGTTTGGGAGTAGGTCTAATAGGGACCCAACCTTTTCCTTATGGGCCAAGTTCTATTGGAAGAGACACAGGGGCTTTGAGCTAAAACATTGAGGCTGAGGCGGGGAAGTTAGGACAGCTGGGGCGGGGGCAGATTTGTGATATGAAGGAGAAGATTCTGGGCCTGAGGACTCCATGTGCCCTCCATGTGTGGGATGTGATCCTGACCAGCTCTCTGAGAGTGGATCTGCTGCTAGGAGGCATCTGGCAAATGAACAGACTGGAAAGACCACTGGGAGAGCAGCAAGCCTACCTACCAGCCTTCATACGAGTGGCAATTCCAAGACACCTGCATTTGAACTACTCCCCAGCCCCCATCTGAGGACAGCTCCAGGGCATCTGTAAATCTAAGGGGCTCTCTGGAACCCTAATGGAGACTAATGAAGAGTTAACGTTCTAAAAAGTCTATCCGAGCATTCTGGAGCATTTTAAGCTTTTCTAGAGCTCAACCTATTGTATAATTTAGTAATGCTGCCTTTAATGGCTGCATGTCTTTCAATTCCACCCCAGTGGATTGTGACTTCCAAGAAAGCTAGACTGTCTGTATCCTGATTTCTACTGTATACCCACACAGGACACAGTAACTGCACGCAACCTTGTTGAATGTTTCCACAATGAAAATGGGGAGACTGGATCACATATGATCTTTTTTTGGTGATGTTAGCCCTCGGAAGTGACCCTGATTTTAAAAGAATCAGACTTAGGACCCCATACAAACATCAGTTAAAATGAGAGTTCTCTGGCTGAGTCAGGAATAGGCCTCAGCGTCTCAGAAGGTCCTTTACTTTCCCTGCTCCTTCCCTGATGCATCCCCCACCTGGAATTCCTGGGACATCATCCAACACCCCCAGGACTGGATCATCTACTAACAAGCCTGCTTTGCAGTTGCATAAAGCTTTCCAGTTACAACATGCTTTCTAATATATTATTCTTACTAAATTGGTGACCTCAAAATACATCCTGTTCTAAGACTCTGGAATTAGTGTGGCAGTGAGCTAAGAAACTTGTAAGCTCTAAGAATCTTCAGGATGAGCCAATTTTCTTGATGCCTGAGGCTAGAATTCCTGGCCCCCAAAACAGCTTCCTTAGTACATGGCCATGAGCTGATTCTGGTATTTCAATGAAGCAAGGAAAAGTTGCCCAGGGCTGTGGCCTGTCTCACACCAGGTGGTCAGAAAAGGTTGACTTAGCCAATTCCTGCTTTGGACAGGGAAGTTCGCCTGGCTTCCTTGATTAGTGATTGCATTTGACAGCCTAGCCTTATCTTAATTCCCCAGCCCTCTCTTACTTAAATCTTAGGAATGGGAGCAGGAACCCCATTCTGCCAAGTCTGGGCTCTGTCTGCACTTTTCTCCACTGCCTTAATCATACCACTGTCTGTCACATTTTCCAGACCCCAAGCAAATCTCCCTGACGCCAGCAAGACCAAAATCTTCGGCTTTCCCTGCTCCTGCATTTATTCTTCATCACTGGCCTTCAGACTCAGGGGACTGTCCCCACTGTGTGAAGACGGCATGGTTTAGATTGCATTTCCTAACATGCTGGGACCAGATCTTCAGCATCATGCCAGCCCCTTATGACAGACGTGTGAATTAGCTTCTATCCATGGGGCCGTGATCTGTAAGAAATTAAGGGGGGTAAGAGCTAATCATGTGTCGTAGGAGAACACATTTTATGTTGCAAATAGGACTCCTGGCTCTAAGAGTGGACCAACCTCTTCTGCCCCCTCTCTGCTGACTGAGAGCAGCGCCCAGAGCCTCGGTTCTAAAATATGTAGATGCTTAGAAAGGGGCCTAAAGTCCCCACACTGTAAGGAAAACTGACATCCACATCATCATAAGCAAAGATGGTTATGATTTGAGACCTCAATTTAGCATCTGATGAACCTGAAAAGTATCACCTGTGCTTTCTTAATGAAAACCATTTATGTTGCCCTCTGTGCTCTGAAAATATGTCTCTCTGACAACAGATATAATGTGATTGATGCTCATGAGAACATTCTATAGGCCCTAATTGCTCTGATTGAAAACAATGACTTTCAAAGTCTTTGAGTGAGGGAAATATTGTCTCCATCAACCGCCAGAGCCTTTCCCGACATATTGCCTGCCTTTTTCCTCCCCACTCACACCTTTTCTCCAGATGAATTACCCCATTACACCGATGGGAAATTCAAGCTTATGGCTGGCAAGTTGTGAAACCAGCAACTTAGCTCACATCTGCTGGCTTCCAAAGGATATGGCTTTTTGCAATCTCCTGGAAAGGATTGTCTATATAATCCTTTTTCCACCAAGCTTCCACCAAGTTTTATTTTTTTCTTCTCCATTTGTTTCAGCCTCCCCACTTACTTCCCAAACACCTTCCCCGTATCACCTCAACAGTAGGCCACCTTTTCCCCTCCGTCGTTCCTATTTCGCAATGGCAGAAATAGCCATAGAAAAAGGAAAATTGATTGGAGAGGGTTGGAATGTGCACATGATGGTCTTTATTCTCTATCAACTGCACTAAATATTCAACGATACCAGGGGTTTTTCAGACAAGTACCCTCATCTAAATTTGTTCATCATAAAACAATTTCCTAATTTCCTGGGGGAACATTACTCTTTGGGGGACTAATACTCCACATTAGGTTTCTTTTACAATACAATCTCATTAAATTTGGCTCAAGCCACTGGGAAAGTGTCGTAATGTTCCTGCTTTGGGAGAAATGGAGAAATGACTTTTTAAAAAGCATCTATGAAGAGCTAATATGCTAAGCCAGTAATAGTGTAAACAAGGGACCTGTTTGACCTACTTTAAAGAACAAATATTTAAAGAACCATGGTATAATGCATCGTTTAGGTGTTAAACACAGTGCTTCTCAGGCAGGTATCATTCAAATTAAGATACTCAAAGTTTTGCCAGATCTTGAACCACATATACTGCTTTATTAATATTTTTCTTTATACCTCCTCTCTCCTTTTCACATACATGAATATATCTCTAAAAGAAAATTTGTATCCCCAGATAAATAGAAAACAAGACTCAGTCCATAAGTAAAAGCTACCAGTCAACATTAACTCAAAGGAGACAGTACAAGCTACCAAGTTCTGGCTAATACTGGCTGCAGAGGCTCTCCGCCTGAGACTGGCTAGGGCTGCACAGTGTTGATCAAATAATAATCCTGCGTTGGGTCTTCCTCCTTTAGGGAATCAGAATGTTATCTATTATATTCTGATATTCATATTCTGATACTATCATTCTCTCCTTTAGGGATTTGCAAATGGAATTTGCTATGTGATTTTGTATCATTTAGCACACTCCGCCCTTCTAACCTTAAATAATCTTTCTGCCACAAGGGGTATGCTTCTATCACCCTGAGAAATCCAGTGAGTCTCCCTCCCTCATTTATTCCTCACACTCTCTCTATAAGCAGGATCATCAAATCTTCACGTAAATAGTTTCTATCTAGTAAATTTGTAGATTTGAGTGTCACAAAATTCTGTTCCTTTAATGACCTCCCTAATCCAGATTCTTACTACTTTGCGGTGACCTTCTGAGACTTCCCCTTCTGGTCAGCCCATTAGTTCTGTGCTTCACTATAAACAACCTGAAGCCAAAAAGTTTTGGGGGATTCCCAGACTCAATTCTGATTTGGGCGGCTCCTCTCAGAAACAAAGCAGGTCAGCTCACCGTGCAACTGCTCCGTGCTGTCACTCAATACATAAATCTCTAACCACTGGGATCCTTGCAATAAGAACTGAAATCTCGAGTGATTTCCTCATTCTGGAAACCTCTTACTCATTAAAAAAAATTTTTTTTTTACATTTATTCATTTTTGAGAGACAGAGACAGAGCACAAGCAGGGGAGGTGCAGAGAAAGAGAGAGGGAGACACAGAATCCGAAGCAAGCTCCAGGCCCTGAGCTGTCAGCACAGAGCCCGACAAGGGGCTCGAACTCATAAACGGTGGCGAGATCATGACCTGAGCTACCCAGACGCCCCGCCTCTTACTCATTTTAAAGGAGCCTGGGACCCCTTCTGCCAGTGAGGCTGGATTTCTTTCTCACCCACTTACTCCTGCAAATGATGTAAACTCCTGTAGTGATGTAACGGGAACTGGTTGCTGGGCAGAATTTCCAGGGTGGCATGGAGAACAAGGAATGACAAGGTAGGGAGGGAAGTGCATGGACAGGATCTCATTTTCACAAAGCAACACCCAAAATCAGTCTTCACCTATGTGTGAAATAATGGTGAACTTGTAAGTAGTTACTTAGATGTGCTTATTTCTGTATTTAACTGAATCATCCTTTGGAATCTCTAAATGTGGAGGGTAGAAAACTGAAAACTTTCCAGTCAATGGACTATTTTGATATCCAGTCTCTCCGGTGTATAAACACCCCCACCCTAATTTAGCATGGTCTCTTTGGGAGTAACTAGACTGTGAATTGAGTCTGTCCTCCTCCCCATCTCCTTCCAAGATGGTGTCTGGTGAGGTTTTCCCTGGAGGCTCTGGCTCACAAGGGACACTGAGCACAGGTAGCCCATCCGGGTCCTTCTCCACGGTGCTCTGGCTGACAAGCTTTGCCCCACTTGTTACTGGACACAAGCTTGTTCTTTGCTGAAGTTCCTGCTTGAAGGGAAGCTCCATGATGGCAGGGATTTGGGTCTATTTGTCTCATGGTTCCCTCTCCAAGACCCAGAGCTGCGTCAGGCACACAACTGGTGCATGAGAATCCCTTCTTGAATGAACTAATGACTATAATTGGTTCCTCCTGTCCTTCTGGCCTTGAGCCACACTGTTGCCATTGAGGCCCCAGCCATGGTGCCCTACCTGCCCAGTCCCAGGCCTGTGCTAGCCCACAGGCCTTTCGGTATGTCACATCTCCTTGGGGGCCTACACAGAAATTTTCCTCTTCCAGAAGACCTAGACCCAGAACCATATACAAAAAGGATCTGTGAAGAAAGTTATTTCCCGGCTCTCTTTCTATAAAGCAAAGAAGAGCTTCCAAGTGCTGAGTGGTAACGTTGAGTCAGTAAGTGAAAAGCCGCAAGCCCTGCTTAACTGTTTAGGAAGATGTTTCTCTCTTGCCAAAGACTATTGTCTTCTGCAGGTTCAGAGATCCTCTTTTTGTATGTCATAACAGAACACTCGTCTGGCTCTTCCAGTTCTTTCTGTAGGGAACATAATTCTTTCCCTGTTAGAAGGGATGTTAGCAAAGGGATGCTTCTAACGGAAAAGGAGATTGGTTGTGCTCAAGGCAATGCAAGAAAGAAAGACATTATTTTCCCAAATGAATTAGCCAACAGCTTGTGTATCTGTGGACGTATCATTTTCATGAATATACAGCAAGGTCTGAGAGAATAAGCACCACATTATTAACATTTTTCCTGTGTCGGGGGCCGAGTAGGGTGGGCTTAGCATACAGAACAGTAATTGTTCTGCACATCTTTGTTGTGTGAACGGCTAAAATGAACATTGTTACTTTCATTTTTAATTTTTTAAAAAATATTTATTTATTTTTGAGTGAGAGAGAGAGAGACAGAGAGAGAGACAGAGGATCTGAAGCAGGCTCCACGCTGAGAGCAGAGAGCCTGACACAGGGCTTGAACCTCACAAACCGAGAGCTGAGGTCGGACCCTTAACCAACTGAGCCACCCAGGCTCCCCAAACACTGTTACCTTCAAACTCAAGATCTTGATACGTTGGACAAATGTTACAAGAATGACAATGATAAAATAAGCTGCTTGAATCTTCAGAGGTTTACGTGTCTGTGTGTTTATGGGTTTGCTCTGCACAGTACTTAGAGCTCTGAGGTGCAGGACGATCACTGGGGGACGGAAAAAACCCCAGAGAACTGACACCAATTGTCCTGGGTGGGGACCCGGGTGGTCCTCACGCACCGTGGACACTGAGAACCACATCCAGCATAGATGGCAGTCACAGTGACGTCTTGACAAGAAGTCCTCCTGTGGAGGCAAGCTTGAGGGAGAGACTCTGAGATTGAGGCTTATGACCTTATCTGTCCCACCCCACACCCCCAAAGAGAGGCTGCAAACATCCCCTTTGCGCCAACAATAAGCAACACATTGCCAGGGCTGCCTGCTTTCAGTGAAAGTGACTGACTGTTCCTTTCACAAACCTTTCTTAGATACCTACATGATGTGTGGGGCACCCCCATAGCGTGGATCCTGTGGGAATGTCCACAGCAGGGTGCAGGTGGGTGTGGCGGGGGTCGGGGGGGTGAGGGTGTGTGTGCTGATGTCTTCGAAGAAGCTGGAGTAATTTGCAATATGCCCCAAGGAGCCTTCTGGGATGAGTTTTCAGGCATACAGATTTGGAGCATGAGCTAGAGAGTTGGGGTGATTACAGCACAGTTCTGTCACTTGATGTCCACGGGGAGGGGTATGCAAGGAAGAGGGAGCCCAGAACTGGGCAGCCGTTTGATCAGAATCTTAGCGTGATCTTAATATTGCAAGATCTCAGCAACGCCAACACCAGCATGGTCAGTGATAAAAGGAAATAGGGACAGTGACTTTGAAACCATAAACACACAGATTTGGGAGAGGTTATGTGACAGGGGCCACCGAGAACAGCCCCTTGGAGGAAATCAGCGGCCATGCTGTTGAGGATTCAGCGGTGTGTGCCCTCACCGTTGGCTTCGTCGTCTGTGCATCAGCAGCTTGGTACATCCCAGGGACAGGGAGCGGGGGCACGCCGACCTGCATCGGGCAGAGCTGGTCTGTGGAACTCATGTGAGACGCTACCAGGGAAACTTCTAGAAGTCACTGTTGGGAATATGAGGTGAGAACAGAGCTAGAAAAATGGTGTTTGTTTCATCATTAGTCTGATTTAGTCTTGGGCACCCCCATCCAAAAAAAAAAATTGCACAAAATGCCAGTCACCCCTGATTAGCATAGCGCTCTGAGCGTTAACGTGGCCACAACTTGAGGGCCTAGGAGAGCAGGCCAGGCAGGCTGAGAGTGGCTTCACTGAGGAAGTGTCAGAAAGTTTGCCCCCCCAGGGGGTGGGTCACGACACAATGCAGGGTTTTGGTGGAAGTTGGCTTGTCTTTGTCACAACCCAGCACTCCCCAAGGATGTCAAGGACCCTCAGACAGGGCCTGATCTCTTGGAATTCACCAGCTAGTCTGCATGTCTGCATGCGCCTTCGGGAGGTGGGGAATCTCTGGTTAGTGTGTTGTCTGAGAATGTATCTGTGGTTTCATCGGAGTAGAATTTCCAGTTACCAACTTGCATCAACAAGAAAGGAATTTGTCACCAGCTATTCTCCAAACATGAAGTCCAAAGCCCCAAATACTCGTGAAAAAAAAATCTGAGATTTCTCCTATCTCGTTTTTTGTTTTGTTTTGTTTTGTTTTTTCTTTTCTCTCTCTCTCTGTTTTTCCCAATGTCACAGTTTGAGTCCTTGGTGTTTTCTTACTTGTGATGGACGATTTCCCTTTAGGTCTGTGTTCTCTGTCAGCGAGGCCCAGGCCATATACTTATGGGGTGTATGGCGTAGCTCCTTTCTTTGTTGGAAAACAAAAGAAGTAAATGTGATGATGTTCAGAAGACCAAGGAATCGCTCTGCTGCCCTCCTTTTTGTGAGTTTTGCAATTTTACGTTTCAAACCCCTTTGAAAGAAAATTCAGAGCTAAAAGTAAAAACCAAAGATATCAACTTACCTTTCATCTCGGCTTCTGCACATTTGGTGATCCTTACAGCTAAGAAACCAGGGCACCATTTTGCCAAAACATGTTTTTGAATCACAAACGTGTTTCAATAAAACTTAAGTATATTTAACACACATAAACTATGTATTTTTGAGGTGTATTTAAAAGTGAGTAAATATTAAACAAGGTTGTAAAAACTGAAGTCTATTTTACACACGCCATTCAATAAATAAATGTTTTACTGTGACAATGATGGAATCATTACACTATTCACAAAAACTTTACAGAATTTACCAAAATATTAATTTATCGTGATAACAGAAAAGAGGTCTGGGAATGAGACCTAAAATCAGAATTGTATGATGGGTATCTCCTTTTATTTCTTTCTTTGCTTTTTTGAGACTCTTAGTATAATTTCATTTGCTGTGCCTTGGGGCCATGAAACATCATCCAAATGGCCCTCTGGTCCCCCCATCTAAGCCTTGTACCTGGGTAGTTTCATCTTGCTTTGCCAGTGGGGCCAGTTTTGTGCACATGGCAATGGCCAAAAGACTTCTGCCTTCTACTCAGCTTGCTTTTCCTTCGTGAAATGGCTTTGACATGGCTGGACCACAAATCGTGCCCATGGCACAAGAGAACCTGCCCCATTCTGGCCTCCTGCTGTGGAGCCCATGGGCCTCACTCAATCTCTCTGCAGATTCTACTCATTTTCTTTTAGACCACACATGCTCTTCTCCTCAAGACTCTATACAAAATGGCAAAGGGAAGCAAGACACATAGACTCACCCTGGCATGGAAAGATCGTACAATTGGCTTGGGGCCCTAGTCTGAAAAAAATAAAAAATAAATAAAACCCCAAAAACAAAATGGGGAGGTATAAATATTACCTAAGTTTGAAAAACAACCTCCAGCACTCCCCCATCTATGGCTTCATCAGATACAGGTCTGGGGTCATCCTTGAAGAAAGACATTGTAACATTTTGGTGGGTTGATAGGAATGTTTGTAGATTAACAAATAGACCCAATAACTGTACCCTACCCATGAAATTTTCTTGGGCAAAATTCTAATAGAAATGAATCTTTTCTAGTGAAGTTTTCTGATGAAATCCCAATATGGACATCCATTCACTTGGGAATATTTATTAAAGGGGAAAATGGAACAGAGATAAGGAGGAAGACCATGTCAAAACAATGTAGGGATTTTCCAACAAAAGAGCATGAGGAGGGATGCCTGGGTGGCTCAGTCCATTGAGTGTCCGGCTTGGGCTCAGGTCATGATCTCACGGTTCGTGGGTTTGAGCTTGACATCAGGTTCTGTGTTGACAGTGAGGAGTCTGCTTGAGATCCTCTCTTTCTCCCTCTCTCTCTGCCCTTCCCTCACTCACACTTTCTCTTTCTCTCAAAATAAATGAATAAACTTGAAAAAAAAAAAGTACGAGGACAGGTAAGGGAAGACGAACTCAGTTGTTCCTTGGCCGTGGGTTGAATGTTCACTATAGTTGGGGGAGTGAAGACGGGTATAGAGCTGGTAGGAGATGGTGCCCTGTTCTGAGGTGCGGTGACAGGCCATTGCCATATGCCAGAGCCACAGCTACATACATCATGGATTAGGGAAGGAGAGGTGAGGAAATCCCTAAGATAGATGAGGGATTGGTACCCCAACTTTTTCCATCCAGGAGCCAAGTGACTTTGTGTCTCTAGGGTACACATGGGACAGAAAGATATGCATCAAAAACTTTGGGTTAAGAGGGGCGCCTGGGTGGCTCAGTTGGTTAAGTGTCCGACTTCAGCTCAGGTCATGATCTCACAGTCCTTGAGTTTGAGCCCCACAACAAGCTCTGTGCTGACAGCTCAGAGCCTGGAGCCTGCTTCGGATTCTGTGTCTCCCTCTCTCTCTGCCCCTCCCCTGCTTATTCTCTGTCTCTCTCTGTCTCAAAAAAAACTAAAAACAAAAAACTTTGGGTTAAGAGACCAGAAAGTCACCAGAACACAAAAAAGAAGAGGCATTAATACCTCTATGAATTATCATCAGTAAAAAAGCAAACTGAACTTTCCAGATCCACTTTGAAACTTAATGGGAGGGAGAACAAAAAGCTTAGGGTAGAAATTCACTGTACAGTATGCACGAGTATTGATGTGATATATGTAGAATGGTGTCGAAAATGCCTTTATTCGGGTACCATTTTTGTCTTGTTTTGTGTACATGAAATAATACACATGGAGGTTTCATCTGTGTGTTCATAAACTTGTTGCCATAATCCTGCCAGTTCCACGGAATCCCGCAATCTGCAATCTTTTCTTTTTTTAATGTTTGTTTATTTTGAGAGAGAGAGAGAGAGAGAGAGAGAGAGAATCCTAAGAGGGCTCCATACTCAGTGCAGAGCTCGGCACAGGGCTTGATCCCATGACCATGAGATCATGACCTGAGTCAAAAATCAGGAGTCGAACATGTAACTGACTAAGCCCCCCAGGCGTCCCTGAATCCTGTGATCTCTAACTGTGTTCTCCTACTTTGAAAATCCCAAGGACTTGAAACTTTAAAATTCCTTACAAGTCTGGATGTCTTGATAGCAAAACCCAGATTTGCCAAGGCTGGTCCGACTTTTCTGGGGACTGGGAGTAAACATGTGGGCAAGTTTGGATGACCTTGCATATGAATGCCCCACAATCTCTCTAGGGCAGGAAAACAAAAGCCTTAGAAATACTGCTTATGCTGGCCGGCCGTGCTTCAAGAACATCCTGTCTGCCTGGACTGAATCAGAAGCCTTTTCTCCATACATTCTCTGCGGGGCTCAACTGTGGTGCATCTAATGACGGTGCTGCTCACGTGTATGTTCGGTTTCCTCCCTGCAAGAGGGAAAAAGGAGCCAGACCAAACGCAATTAAAAAGAGCACTGTAAAACTTTTGGCGTGGGACCTGAAAATCTGGAATCTAATCACAGCTTTGCTGCTACCTGACTGTGCACCCTGAAGCAAATTACTTCACTTCTCTGGGCCTGAGGTTGCTTACGTTTAGAATGGAGAGGCGGGGTTAGTGCTAGAGGATTCCTCCAGCTCTCACATGTTAAGATCCTTTTTAAACATACGTTTTCATTTTTAGCTGGTGGACACCTTTCTAAAACATCAAAAATCACTGATATTCCTCTGTATCAAATTTCTCTGCATCGTCTTTTCTGATTTAAACCCTCCTCTCCCTTCTCAGAGGGACTGGCTCTTCTAAATATAGTGTTTATTATTCTTTGCATTTGTTTTTATACTTTAATGATATATGTTTGTACCGGTAAGCAATATATGTTGCTGTTATGCATCTTTTAAACTAGATGTATATAACCATAATCTAGTCTATTCTTTTGCAGATGGAATTATTTGTTTGAAATTCTGTATTTGAGGGTCGTATATGCTGGCAGAATTTTACTAATTTTCTTTGTTGTAAAATAGCATGTTAAGAATATATTGAGGGGTGCCTGGGTGGCTCAGTCGGTTAAGCGCCCGACTTCGGCTCAGGTCATGATCTCACAGTTTGTGGGCTTGACCCTGTGTCGGGCCCTGTGCTGACAGCTCAGAGCCTGGAGCCTGCTTCAGGTTCTGTATCTCCCTCTCTGTGCCACTCCCCTGCTCATTCTCTCTCTCTCTCTCTCAAAAATAAGTAAACATAAAATTTTTTTAAAAGAATATATTGAATACATGTATTGATTACTCAGCTGTTCAGCATTTAAATTGCTTTCCCTTGTTTGTATTACAAACACTAATGTTTTGGTATGTGTGGTCTTGTATGAAAAGCTATATTCTTAGAGGTATATACCTAGGAATGGAACTCTGGTCAAGGTGCATGCATGTTCAGCTTCAGTAGTCCACTTTCTCGAATTCTTCTCTAAAGTGGTCGTGTCCAGTTACATTCCCACTAGGAAGATATCGGAGTGCATGTGTATAACATCAGGTCCTGCTGGGTTCTCCTGATAAGGCAATGTAGTCCTCCCTGCATACAGGTGAACATCTTGTCTAGTTTATAGGCCGACAGTGATAAGAAATGGAAAGTAATGAATATGATTCATTCGTTTGACAAATCTTGAGTACCTACTGTGCACCAGGCATGAGGAAGTGCTGGGGCTCGAGAGACCTGCCTTCGTGGAACTAACCAGGCACATGTTTAGTGACGGTCTCCTCTGTACAGGGAATCCATCGCCTATTATTCTCACGTCGTTACTGCAAAAGCCATTTGAAGTAGCTGTTGGCAACTGTGTTTTACAAATGAGTAAACTGAGCCATGGAAAGGGCACATAACTAGGAGTCCAGAATGGATCAGAACCCAAGTGCGACTGCAAATGCCCTGTCTATTCTTCTATTTGGTCCTTCCCCACTGTTTGTCTGAAAGCCAGTGTGCAGGCTAGACTCACCCTGCAATCCAGTGTGAACAGGAAATATAAAGCTTTGTGCCTGCCTTTCAGATTGAGAAGGCTGGAAATCCCCGAAGAGGAAATTG
The DNA here is from genome assembly GCF_027475565.1 of Acinonyx jubatus. Classification (NCBI taxonomy): domain Eukaryota; kingdom Metazoa; phylum Chordata; class Mammalia; order Carnivora; family Felidae; genus Acinonyx; species Acinonyx jubatus. The sequence continues at coordinate 67,340,932 of NC_069391.1, forward strand.
TTCTTCAAAGCTCTCATATCTGGAAATATTTTGAAACTCTGGGGAAGAGTTCTTATGTCTACTCCCTTCTTCTTTTTTGTATCTTTTGAGAGGACTCATGTTTGATTATGGATGGCTGGGTTATGGTCTCTGAGAAACACTAGATACCCCTAACCCACAGAGATATGAAACTATACAGGTGCTGAATAATATTGACTTCTAAAGAGCTGGAGACTTGCCCCCGCCCCCCCACCCCCACCGACATCTTGAAAGTATTTTCTCTGTGTCAACTACATTTCTAATCCTAAAAGAAAGATCTTGGTATTTGGAATATACAATGTGCCTTTTTCTCACAGCAAGGTGTACAATTAATTCCTTATGTTCTTGAATAAAATAGTGGAGCAGAAAGTATCTCCAGGATCCCCAGAGCTTTCCGGCACACAATAACCGTGTTTATCTTTCCATTTTCAAAAGTGACCACTGCACACCCCTGCCTGCAGGAGAATGAGTAGCTAGAGTTTTTTCAATTGTTTTCCCAAAGAAAAAGAGTAAATGAAGTCATCAAGCCATCTGGTCGACCTTCAGCAATCATTCACTATATTCATTTATCATATCCATGGGTAAACTGTAATAACAAAGAGCTAGCCACAGAAATACGAACTCTTGGAACAGTTTAAGTGTGAAATGTTAAAATTTATAAAAGGAGGACACGGGAAAAGGGAATATAGCCTCCTCGTACCTCTTGCTGTCCTTGTTCTTCCTGTGTTTCTCCATCTGTCCTTTAGTCTTGGCTGTTCTGACTTTTCATGGTGACAAGTATTTTCATACTTCCCCACTCTGGGGGAAGGAGTACAGGGGGGATAAAATTTGGGGGGACCTCCTTCTCTCTAAAATCAGGCTTCTGCCTCTCAGAGGCTGAGCAACTGCCCCAAATAATAGAATTTTAGACAGACAACTGGAATTCAAACCATCAGGCTGCCACACTCCTAAATCTCTGTCCCTCTACGTCCACTTCCCATCATGGGGACCTAACTGGTTAATTAAAAACACAAATCTTTATCAGATTAAAGCAGAGCACACAAAACCTACAAACTGACTTGTGGGAACTAGGGCGAATTTTTATAAAGTGACCCAACATGTCCTCATCTCCTCTGAAGCTACACGGTGTCCGCATCTTCAAAGGAAACCTTATTTGGAAGCTATTAGGTAAGAAATGACCTGTGATTAGCTGGTGTCACAGTAATTCTGGATGTGGACTTCTGGTCTTTTACAAAGCGATTCTCACGTCCGCAGGGGAAGGACAGAAAGATCTGAGAACCAGGTCCAGGAATTATTCTCCAGAGTAGCCCAGCTCCAAGCCAGGTCAACTCCCAACTCATACACTGGATAGTTATGGATACGGTGAATGGAACACAGCATGTTCATGGGATAAAACAGATGGGTGGCTAGCAAGGATATTCTCAATTTGTAATATTAAGAATGTCAAGGACGGATGATCAGAAGTGACATCCCATCACATTTGCCATCATCTATTGGTTAAAAGCAAGTCGCAGGTCTTGCCTACACTCGAGGAAAAGAGATTGCATACAGAGCATGAATATGGGACACCTTAGGGTCTATTTCCCCCACTGGGTGATATGAAAGGCTGCCAGCTTTCAGTATCCATAACAGGAAAGGGCTTTGCAGCCGGTCTGTGGTCAGTGCAAACAGCACTGCTGTTTGGACCATAGAGTCTGGGACCCCCTATGGTAATAGGATATTAGAGGTAAAGTGCTGAGAAGAAAGGCCATGTGGATTTAACTTATTAATTAATTAATTAATCAATTAATATTTTAGGTATCAGAATCATAATTTTATATAATACAGTAAATAATAATGCTTTATGAATGTGCTATCTTGATTGGTCATATGATTTTTCTGGCCTACTTTCCTACAAATTCATCAAAATGTGGCAAGTTCATTTTCAATGAGTTGAAAGCAATGTCAGTAGCTCTTGGCAAATGTAAGAACCACAGTAATTTTTAATTTTGAGAAGTCTCTTTCAGCTGATGCAACCGTAATTGAAGTTGAGTGTTTTACAGGTTGCAACAACATGAGGACAAATTTCTGATAAATTACTTCAAAGTAAGTTTTTAGTACATCTAGAGTATGATTCTAAATCTTTTTTTCTGAAAAGACTTAACCCTTTATATAAATCATTTTTGTTTAAGTCTGAGTTTAATTTTAAGCATAAATTTATACAGTCGCATTTTAATGCTTCCTCTGACATTTCTTGTAACTTGTGGAGTTTGTACAAGAAACCAAGAGGGACTTTGTGATTTTTATATAATTTAAAACGCCCATTATGTAGTCTGTTGCTATATATTCAATGACAAGAAAACATTAATTTAAAAATTGCCTTTGTTGTTAGTAGGAATTTGTTCATTGAAAAATTCATAGGAAACTACTGTTTCTTTTGAATGGATGCAACAATTTTTAACTACACTTTCTATTTCTAAATTTGCTTTCCAATCTTGCAGCAAGTTTCAAAGCCAGAGATTCTAAATTCTTTGAAGAATTCTAGTAACTCCCTGATATGTTTTATTGCAATGTCTATTGTGTATGCTTTCTGAGTTCTGATCCCAATTTCAATGTGTGTGTAGTAATGGCGGGGGTGGGGGGAGGGGAGTAGTTTCCCCACACATTCAAGCAGTTCTGGGACACCAGCTGGGTGTCCCACAATTCAACTCAGTTCTGACACTATCTCCAGGTAGATAGTGTCTTCAGATGCCACTTGAAAGTCTTGGTCATTACTCATGCTTCTGGTGACTGGCTATAGGCTGGAGGGTCCAATGACCCCCTCTTTGGTAGCCATTAATTTGCTAGAGTGGCTCACAGATGCTGAGAAACATTTTATTTACTAGGTAACCGATCTATTATAAAAAGATACATCTCAGGAACAGCCAGACGGAAGGATGCATAAGACAAGGTGTGAGGGGAAAGGGTGCAGAACGTCCATACCCCCTCCAAGTGTGCCATTCTCCCCAAACTTCCATATTTGTGTCAATGGTAAACTCTCTGAACCATTCTGCCCACACTGTTTTTGGGTGTTTATGGAGGCTTCATTACATAGACCTGATTGATCAAGTCACTGGCCATTGGTGTTGATTCAACCTACCTAGAGGTCAGGTAGGTAGTAGGCAAATTTCAACCCTTGGATCACAGGGTTGGTTCTTCTGGCAACCAGCCCTCACCCTTAGGTACTTTCCAAAGTTGGTTGATGTTTCTTGCTGTCATTGATATTTATTGATGTTTATTGCTCTCCTCACTTAGGAAATTCCAAGGGACTTTGGAGCTCTGTGCCTGAAATAAGGATGAAGACCAAATATATATATATATATATATATATATATATATATATATATATACACACACACACACACACACACATGTATATATATATTTATACATATTTTTATACATACATATGTATGTATACAATATATACATACATATATCTATATCTATACACACACATATTTCATATTATAAATCACAATATTACAACTTCATTTTGCAATAACTTACTGAAACATCTACTGGCTGCACAGGTAGTTCCCACCCTGGTGCTCAGGATGGAGAGTTCGTGTTGGTGAGGCGGCCACAGGGACAGGCTCCAGGGACAGACGGGAGAGCTGGCCTTTCCCCACAGGTCCCAGCATTGAACTCAGGAGGTGTCTCTTCTTTCTTTCAGGGCTGTGGCAGCAACTGCTGTTGCTGCTGCTCTGTCATCCCAGCCAGGCTACCCTTTGGGGTCCTCAGGGCCCTGACCTGCCCCCCCCCCCCATATGCTGTGTGCACCAGGTAGCCAGGTCAGCTGCTCACGCTCACGCTCATGTGCATCCTGAGCACTGCCTGCTGTGCCTGTGGACCTGACCCCATATGCGTGGACACTGTTACCTCGTTATCTCCCCTGCACACGTGCATGCTCTTTTGTCCCACTGGACTTCCCCATAAGTTCAAAGACAAAATCGTTAAGAATTTCAAGATCGTATCAACAGAGCATTAAACCAAATGTGTAGCTCCTTATGAGAGGGGGGGGTCTTGAGAGACTACACTGGTTATACTTCCATGAAGCGAGTCCTGCTGGCAGAACTTGCTGGAAAAGTGAGTGTCATGGAGGTCCTGCCTGCTGCTGGCCACTCCTCTGTCATAGGAGCAAACAGGGAAGAGCACACAGAACCAGGAAGAGAAGCCCTTTCCTCTTTTCATGTTCCTCCAGTGTCCCTCTGATAACAAAGATTAATTACACCAGTTGACAAAGAGAAAATGTATATAGGGTTCACCTTCACTATCAATGGAGGATAAACAATGGATTTAGAAAAATAAAGCATTGGCCTAAGTCACTCTGGAAATGGGTGGAGTCTGTAAGACTAAAGACAAAAGGAACTGTACGTAAGCACTGTACTCGAGTTGATAGGCTTTTTTCCATGAAGGTATGTGTTAGCAATTGTGAAACCACTATACATGTAAACTTGGATTGATTTGCTTGAATTAAGTAGATGGGTAATCTACTTTGGAGTAAGAGATTGCAGCTAAGCAAGGGGAGGAGACTGGACTGTTCTATGCAGTAATAGATCACAATTGGAGACATCGGTATAAGCCCATTTGTGGCCCAATATAGACATACATGGTTACATAAAGAAATACTTATAGATATGCATATAGACACTGGTTAATATACACACATATATCCCCTTTATCCATCAGCTGAGAGGGAAAGCCTGGAAGCAATGATACCCTAAGGCAACAAGTGCACCTAGAAAACAGATCTTGGTTTCTGATACTATTCACTAATAAAAGGAATGAAGGTCCCTTGGAGAGGTGGCTAATTCCAAGACTGTGGCAGAAAATATATGAGATGAGGTCGGTGTATCTATAGTGCCTGAAAGAGAGAAAGTGCTCAAAAACAAAAACATACCACAGTAATGGGGTTATGTCAACAGAAGGCAGATGGCAACTAAAAGACTCCCAAATGGCCAGAGCTGGAGTGATATCAGCCACAAAATGAATAAGGTAGTTTTGGATTGTTATTGAATACCTATGAGTCCGTACTGAGATAGATAAACGATTGAACAAATGAGTAAGTGGGGTAGAATAGACAAATCCCCCACACCAAAGAACTGTAAATGACTTATGTAGCTGTTCTTCCACCCCCACGGTGATAGAACATAGAAAATGAAGGGGAAGAAAAGGTAACATCATCTCAAGCCAGGTGATCAGGGTTAGCAACAACCAGTGACATCAGTGATGTCACACTGATAGCATGCACTCTTTAAATGGTGTGATAAGGATGGTCCATGGCTCTGTGGTCTTCCTTCCAAAAGCACGTTCCTACACAATAAAAACCTCAAGACAAGTCCCAGCTGGGGAATATTCTATATAATGAATGACCTCAAAACTGTCAAAAATCAGAAAAACCAGGGAAGTCTAAGAAATTGTCACAGCCAAGAGGAGCCCAAGGAGACAGGACTATTAAATAGAATGCGGGGTCTTGGATGGGATCCTGGGATAGACGAGGGCACTCAGAGAAAACGGAGACAATCTGATGTTCGTGATCAATCAACATTGGTTCATTAATTGTGACAAATGTACTCTACAAACATAGAATGTTAATAATAGGGGAAGTTGGGCGTCTTCACAGTCTTTCTGTAAATCTGAAACTGCTCTAAAAATCAGCGATTTAAAAAAAGAATGGATTTCAAGCAGAGAGGCTGAAACTAAGTAAGTGGCACAACATTTTAATGTCCCTCAGAGTACTCACCCCTGAAAGAGGCACAAACCAAATAGACAAAATGCTTGGGTCCACTCACCTCAGCCTCTGTCATCAGCCATTCCAGTAAAGGCACAAAGGGCACATGAGTGAGGGTCATGGTGTTAAGGACGAAGGTTATGCACGGGCCATCAGCATGTACTTGAATTCACCCAAGCTGATTCAGCTATCACCACTGCTAAATGTCTAATCTGCCCATTATGGGGGTCAATGAGTCCTTGACATGGCACCACGTCTCAAGGAGGCCGAGTGGTCATTTGCTGTCAAGTTGTCAAATGGACTACATCAGACCTTTTTCACTTTCCCAGTCCTGCTTCCCTTCCGTCTCTTCCACAACTGCTTGCCCCAGTGGCGCTCCTTACATGCTGACCTCCATCCCAGCGTTTGCTTCCCAGGGAACACAACCTGGGACAATGTCTGTTTAGTGTCAGGATCTGTGCCAGATGACTTAACGTTTGTCACCTCTGTTATTCTTCTCAACACACTGACATGTTCTCAGTGGTGGCTACCTTTAAGAGTCGGGGCGGGGAGCCTCAGAGGTTCATTAACTTTCCCAGGATTCTGTCACTTTTAGGTCCAAACGGCTCCAAAGGCTGTGTCTAGAAAGTCTACCGTGCTAGCTACAGCCACTGTAGTGACTGTAGTGACTGAACAAGACGCTAAGAATCGTTTCCTACCATAGACCAGACATTGTGCTGGGAACTTGTACCTACGCATCATTCAATTTTCACAGCAACCCACATAAAGCACAGAGTGTTAGCCCCACTTTTACACATCTGTTAAAAGTGAGGCTAAGACTTTCTCAAGGTAAGAAACAACATTGGTTCTGGAACTCAGGCCTGTCTGGTTCCAAAGGCAGTGCATTTTTCTTCTCTGTCAGGTTGCTTACTCTAAGATGGGGAGTCATCCACGGAAAGCACAAGATATTGGAGCCCTTCAGACATGCATTTACCTACAAACAGCTCAAATGATGCAATATTCATTGAAATATCTACCATAAAGATGGGTATCTTTTTTCTCACAGCCTTAGAAATTTTTTCAAAGGGTCTGTCCCCAGCCTCCTATACCCTGTGGTTACCTATAATAAGGGTGCTTATATAAGTTTCCATCTGAAGCACGACACTTGAGAGAGTCATGGGACATTAGCAACAAACCAGGGTAGCCATGGGAAAACAGAGAGGAATGCTCACCCCACCATTGAAAAAGCATATTATCCTTCTTAGGTGATGCTCTTAGTTCATACTTAGCTGGTGCCTCCAACCAACCACATTATAGGTTCAGTGTGAGACAGAGTGCTTCAGAATGATTCTCTGAAAGGCTCTAGCTTTAATGCATTAAGTTTTCCCTAGCAAATTCAACTGTTATCCTGGCCTCTTAATCACATGGCCACTCAGTTCCGTTCTGATATAAACACTGTGCATTTCCGATTTGTGGAATTGTTTTCCTTTAATTAAATGAAGGGGGGAGGTGTAGTTATTTTCAACTCTCTGTAATTACTACCCTTAGAAAGGAATAATGTATTGTAAGGAGTACTTATTCTATTTATTGTACCGTCTATTGATATGTGTTGGACTTGTTCTATTTTGGAGGCACTGCCATGGTAACTGGGCTCCTGACAAAGGCCTGTGTCAGAACAGAACTTGAACATGCAGAACTTCACATAAGTGATGAAATAACCTCAGCAGGCTCAGAACTAACAATTTGGAGGATTGTGCTTTGCTCCTGGCTATATTTGTCCATAAAGTTGGGAAGTCCTGAAAGACAGCCCAGATTTACTGGACAGCGAACTGGTCCTGAGCAAAATGGTGGAAGAAAGTCTATTTTCACAGTCTCTTAGCTTCCCTGTCAGTATCTGTTTTGACTTCTGGGTCGAGCCCCCAGTGTTAGGAAAGTACCAGCTGGTGTCGAGCCTTCAGAGAGTCAGGGTGGTTTTAGAGGATTGGCTTTGAGTCTACAGGTCTGAGATGCACTAACTAGTTGGAGGGGCTTCCCCATACTGGAATTCTGTTTCCCACCTATGCACTTGGATGCTCTTGAAGGCCTGAGAGTTCCACCCTCATGTTCCTCTTGACGCTGATGTGAAGGGGAGACAGGGAAGAGTCCTGATCGATTCACCTTTCTCTGTAGACATAGCAGATTGCAATGTTCCTGTAGGTAGTGGGCGCCTAAACTACGCTCACTTTTTATAGTCCAGCTCTACACCAGAGGACACCAGAAGGAAGCCACTAGAACAAAATTTCTCTCCATGAAAGATTTTCCTTTGGATTTCACTTAGACACAAAAGTCTCATCATGTGTACCCCATTTCTCACATCTAGGGAATAACTGATAAACCCAAACAGTGACCAGGTCTGCTCTGCCTTCTTCATCTCTCCCTGAACCCTCCACCACCTTCTCAGAATCTCTCGGCCTATCTGCCCAGGCTTGGTTTAGCACCTAGGCAGGGCCCAAGAGTGGAAAGGATCTCATGTGCCCATGAGTAGCTGTGGACCCCTCCATGGGACTTGTCCCAGGATTCAGAGCCAGTGTGAGACTTCCTTTTCTACTAAAATTTTACCCATTGCTCTTGGCTCCATGAGCCAAATTGTTCAGGTTTGAATTCCATCTAGAAGCAAGATAGTTGCAACCTCTCAGGAGTTGGTTCAGAAGGACTAAAAATGGACAGCCTGACAAGGCTCTCTATGGTAAGCCATGGGCCCCAGAGGGGAGGCCGATGGAAATGGTATCATCTGTGCAAATTTCCTGACTCCAGGAGGAACAAACTGGGGCACAGGCAGGCAGAGAAGGGAAGGCATTTCCCTATTTATTAGAGAAACAACCTCTTGCTTGGCTGAAATAAAATTTGTAAGATTATCTAGAAACCACAGCTTCTCATCTTATCCATCATTTCCTCAGCCAATATCTGAGAGGTCATTGCAAACTTAGCATGGAAGGGCAGGCTTTAGTGCCACCTCCTGTTCTTTCAATCAATGCTCCTGCAACAAAGCACTCTGTGTCTCACCTCCTGATCCTTGGTGCCCGCCCCCCCAAAGCATTCCAATCCTTGGCGTTCCCATTGGCCCTCACTTATCCCCAAGCCTTAGCCAGAAGGCTTGACCTTTTCTGAGGTTTGCAAAGTTGAGGGGCCCCTGGGTCAGAAATAACAGATGCAAGGTCTGAATTTAGAGCAGACCCAGCTTTCCTCAACTCTCTCACCCTTTCAGTTTTCTTTGATTGATAATGGAAATCTCTCTTCTCTCTCTGATCCTACCTCTATGTCTCTTTCCCCAGATATCCCTCTCCCGTAAACAACAGAAACAATTGCCTTTCCACTCAACAGCCTTCTCTCTTGGGATCCTGAGTATTTCCAGTCAGGGGAGTCAGCTATCATGCTAGCTCATGCTTTCCTCCCTCATTTAATCAATTCTTACTCCAGTTTGTCAAATATTTACCTTGTCAAGGACACATTTGGGGTAGGGGAGGGTGGAGAAGACCTGGAGATCATGGAGGCACTGGGACAACAGATGGGGAAATCTGCTTTGGTTGGTCGTTTTAGGTGAAAAAGCAAACTAAGATGTCCAGTGACTGTAATCTTGATTTTTCTAGAGGGCAGAGTTCACAATTCAGAAAGAAAAAAAAAAAAGACAAAGAAAAAAATAAAAAGAACGGAGTGCTTGAATGTCCACATCTGGGGCGAATATGTGTAAAGGCGAGCGATAGCGTGAGGAAGTAGGAGACTGGCCAAAATCCTACTAAGCCACAGGAGGAAGACCAAGGTGGGGCTCTGTATTTTTAGGGGTGACGGAACACTTCCGGCCTGCGAAGGCTTGAGATGTTAATTATAGGACCTGAGGATGTCAGCAGAGATCTTTTAAAAGAATAACTTAAGTGCCTAAAATCCCCCCAAGAATGCAGAGCCCGTTTTAGAAATGGCCATCAAAGACAACAAAAGCGAAATGCGCAAATGCCTTCTACGCAGGGTGGTGCTGGGCAACCAGCTCACTTTCCAGCCTCCCCCCTCCCCCACGCCGTTGCTAGGAGACGGAAGGGCTATACTTCCATCATCTCCATACTTGCTGGGAGATTGAGTAATTGGTCTCTGGATGTGCGTGTGCTGCTTCCCAAAATATCTCTTTAAAAAGATGTGAGAGGGATGCACAGCCAGTAGGTAGGATGATGTAGGGCGGACTCTGTCCCAAGAGGGCAGTGGGTTCCAAGAGCTAGGGCTGAAACTGGTGGGGAGAGGAAGCCCCCCATGGGGGATAGAAATGGGGAGCTGTTTACAGCTTTCCCGGATTCTTCTCATCCTCAGCCATTTTATTTGGGACTGATCTCCTGGGTGGAATCTGGACATTGATGGGGACAACTAAAATTTAGGGAGTAGTGTTGTTTGTTTTTTTGTTCTTTTTATTGAGATTTAGTAAGACTGGAGGAAATATTTTAAATTTATTTTGTAGATACTTAAACTGTAAATACTGACCCTTTATTGTGCAACCATAGGTGTCGAACCCTGTTTTGGGGGGAAGGGAGTGAAGAAAGAAAGAGTCCTGCTGTGGACACACACCCATGCACACATGCACCCATGCACACAGGTCGCAGTGATGAAGATGGTGATGCAAATGCTTCAAAGAAGCATTTGAAATAAGATATTAAGGCCCATAGCTGTAGGGTGTTCGGAAGTTAGGAAACCTGAGGATGAGACTCAGCACTGCCCCTAATGGCTACATGACTCTTCGTGACCCTTCTGTGCCTTAGTGTCCTCATCTGTAACCTGACAGAGATAAGCTGGTATATCCCCAAAATATGCTCCAAATCTCCAACTTTACTGAGTCGACATCTCGTCCCCCCTTCTCCCCATAGCCACGGGATGATGTCCTATCATTTCTCTGTGGAGGTCTTCAATTCTCCCCTCTAATGAATGGGGAAAATCTGACGCGTTTTGCGTTTTGTCAAACGTCTATTCAACCGCCTATTGCTGGAAGTCTTGAATGGTAGATATATAGGTGAAGTAGCTGACTTTTAAATTTATTATTTTTCCTTTGGGTTATGCTTTCATACAATACTTCACATGTTCAACAATTGAATTTTTACTGGCATCACTTTTATTTTTTGAACCAAGGGAGGGGGGTAGAAGGAGGCCAGGGGGTTTAGGATATACTGTTGCCATATCCTGATCTAAGACTCTGGGAAACCTTCCTTAAAGTCACTGCCCAGATGATTGGGTGTTCTAAAATCCTATGAAGAATTAGGAAACTCGCCCCCTAGTTCTGACTCTGTCCCAACTCTCGAGACCATGACCAGACCCTTATCTGCAAAACGGGGGGCGGGGGAGGGAAAGCCTGTGCTCCAGTCTCACAAGAATGTTAGGAAGCAAAATGCCATAATATATGTAAATGTACTTTGGAATGTAGAAAGAGTGTACAGAATGTTCTGCATTCTTTTCACTGCGTGCCTAAGAAATGTATTCATTTATTCAGTAAGCATTTTCTGAGATGCTGCTGCCACCAGGCCCTCGTTAGGTATTCATTCACATGGCACGTACACATGGTCAAAGTCATCCATCGTCCACCCTGTCCCACAGTTCCAGGGAGAGTGACTCCCAATTACTACAGATAACTGAATTCTCAACAGCCCGTGCCCCCTGAATACTAGACATTCTCTTAGGCTGAACCTTTGCGCAGTGTGAAAAATGCTCTCAAATCACTCCCACGAGTGTCTGTCTTATTTTGTTCTCGAACACTCCCAGTGACACAAACCTCAGACACTTCACTTCCTGTGTTAATGAATGCCAGTGTCTAATCATTGTGCAAGCAGATGTTCCTTAGGAAAAACAAATAAAATTAAGGCTATCTTTAGGTTAGCAAACACCCCCACCCTTGGCTGAGCAGGCAAATAAGCAATGCCTTTCACCCTTTTTTCTCTCTCATTAGAGATGGCGAATCTCACTGTCCCATGGACTATCCAGAATCCCTTACTCTCCTTGTTCTTTTTTTTTTTTTTTAAGAGAGACAGCATGAGCAGGGGAGAGGGGCAGAAGGAGGGAGACAGAGAGAATCTTCAGCAGCCTCCATGCTCAGCGCAGAGCCTGACACAGGGCTTGATTCCACGACTGTGAGATCACGACCTGAGCTGAAATCAAGAGCTGGATGTTCAACCGACTGAGCTACCCAGGTGCCCCTCACTCTCCTTGTTCTTAACAGCATCCAGGGAAATTTTAGATGGCCCTTGGATATAAGGGCTGTGGATCTCTATGAGTTGTCTTGATACCACTGATAAATTATTTTATCAGAGGAGAAGAGACACATCTCACTTTTAATCGCTCTGATCCCTTAAAAAGTTACTTTCTGCTTGTGTCAAGAAGAGTTGAAGCCTGAAGAACAGGTAGGGGAAAGTGAGCTGATATGAAGAAAGAGTAACCAGGGAATTGTGGACTGGGCATAAGTCTTACCAGGCAGAGCTGGGTTCGTTGCCCTTTCTCCTGGGTATTTGGCAAGCATTCTAGAGTTTTCTGTAGGGGGATGGATGTGGGAGGAAGAGCACAAGGGAGTCATAAAGGGATGCCAAGTAATAATGAATAAGAGTTATTCTGTGCACTCCCAGGAGATCTGAGCTCATGGGAGGCAGATGTTGGTTCAGCACCAGGAAGTGCTTGCTAAGGAAGCTTTGTAAAATGCAAATGGACTTTGGTGGGGGGATTGGCAAAGGGGGGCAGGAGGATGTGTTCAAATAAGTTCCCTCTCACTAGGGCTGGACCCCCTGGCAAAGATGTCCAAAGGATTGCCCTCTGCAACCCCTCCAACCCTTTGAATCCATGATGCTATAAGAGATCTGGGACAACCATTCTGATCCATATTTATCCCTCTGTCCTAAAGCCGGAAAGGCCATGATTTGTCTCCAAAAAGTTCTCTCTCCAAACTAAAAAAAGTATTACATAACTTTGCAAATGCTTTTTGAAAGTCTACTATAGAAAAGTCCTGTGGTCAAGCTGAATTGAACAAAAATGCTCATCATCCTAAAGCTGCCACAGAATTATTCTAGTTCATTCTAGTTGTAGGAAATGGCCAATGACAACAACAACAAAGATAAATAGAAATTACAATATTTTCATAAATGGCTAGATAGTGCATATAGTAGAACTATTAGAATATTACGATCTGGGAGAAGAATCATGGAGACAAAATCAGTAGCTGATATGTGTGTTCCCAATTCAGTTGCCCATTATTCTCTGGGATTGAACACAGCGGTCTGGTAGGACTGAATTTAGACTCTTGAAGGTGATCTTGACCTTGGGGTTGTGAAATCTTTAAGCTGTATGATTAAGGAAGTGTTGGTCCCTCCCCTGCAGTGATCTGGGGCCAGTGTAAGATACCAATATGGCAAAACTTCAGCTCCATCGTACCCTGCCAGCTCAGCTCTCTTGGTCACCGGCTGGGTCCAAGCCTTGTGGTTACTCTGCAATTCTAGCAAGCTGGTAGTAGGATGATCCTCATCAGAATCTATGGCTGGAGAGCCATCAGCTGTTCTTCTGGCATAATGGGGAGCTGGAGTCCCAGTCTTTTTGCTTATCAGGACTGGTTGATTGATTGCCTTAAGCACTGGGCCATAATTTGTTTCCATGGAGCTTTGCAGGAAACCTGTTTTCTGAAAGAACATATAACCCACTATTCAACTTCTTGGATACTGATGATCTGCTTCAAATCTATCTAGTGCTCCATCCAGCATCCTTGAGCTAAAGTTCTAGACACTTCTCAGTCTGGCCCATTCTCTGCTGAGTTAAAGCCTAGGTCTGTCACTAGGTGTTTTTTGTTTGGATGGTTAAAATTTGCGGGCTGAACATTGTCATCCCCTACAATATTTCTCAACCCAGCTGCACATTAGAAGCACCTAGAGAATTTGGGGGAAAATGCCTACTTCTTGACCCCAAATCGGACTAATAGAAACTAATTTTTTCAGGGTGAGGCTTTGGTTTCTACATTTTTCAAAGTTATCTAAGTGACTCTGGCCCACAACAAAAGCTGAGTGTTCTAATATTCATCTTGCCAGAACAATAAAACTATGTGAGGAGAACTCTCATCTCAAATTAAGAAAGACAACTTTGAGATTTCCAAGGAAGATGGAAGACACAACAGGTGCACAAAGCCTCCCATCTTGTTCTGCACATGTGCATATGCTTGATAAACTATAACAGCATGGGAAAAAAAGAAAAAAAAACCACCCCAAGTCAAACTAAACTGAAAACTAAATTAAAGTCTTGGAGGTAAAGCCTTCTGATCCGTCTTGAGAGTAGGTAGTCACAGTACCTGGTGGATAGGGCATCAGGGAAGCATTGGGGGATGGCTCTGGTGTGTCTGATGCACCTGTCCTAGATGCAGAGCCCTCTGCTCTGGCACCAACACCACTGGGTTGTAACAAGCAGTAAATTTGGATATTTCCTGGATATCAATGAGTCTTGAGATGCCTGGGTTACCCTAGGAAAGGGGGCATACCCTTCTTTGTTGAGTAATTGTTGAGATTGATTTTTCCTTTGTGGGATGTGAACTTGAGTCAAATATAACTTGATTTAAAGGAAAAGATGAAAGTAGCATTTCCTACACTTTGGTTGGAATCTACAGATCCCCGTATCTATCATAAGATAAAAGGTTGTGATTCTCCATAAGGATGTGTTTACACTGTCTGTGTGGCAATTAACTTTAAAGTCTGTGTATAGATGTCATGTGTATGTGCAGGTTAAGTCCAGCCTCTATAATAGAAGTGATTAGATATTGTGACATACCTAATATGTCTATCTAGTATATGACGTATAGATATCCTATGGGTGACATATGGATGCAGTGCCTATGTGAGAAATGACTTGAGTAGTTAATTGGGATTTAAAATATTGTTATATAAGCAAGAGGGTTTGTTAATTGGCACACGGGACATTAGAGGGTTTTGTATATATAGGAAATGACTGGTTCTGAAGATTGAGAATTTATTACAGGCATTGTACAAGTGCCATCCTTCCTGCATGAAAGAGGCAAAAGAATCTGGCAAGGCCAGCTTTCTCATGCCAGGAAGGCAGCTTACAGTGACCAGAGTTCCCTGGGTCTTGTGTTGTCCTTCCCTGTCACCTGATCTAGACATGGGCCAGGCTGGTCCTGGCATTAGTATATCATTGCATCTGCCTTTGAGTATGATTTCCATGCAAGGACAGGGAGGGTAAGTTTCCTGACCTACATAGCAGGCTTGTAGTCTTGATAATATATCATTGCTTGTTTAGATGAGTTGGGTTTGAACCCTACATTCATTGTAAAACACCACCTGTTGATGGCAGGGTGGGCAGGGTCATTAGCTCTTATACAGCCCTCATCATGGGAGACCACCACAGAACCTGATGTTAAGGAAGTGGCTAAATATGCAGGGACCTACTTGCCAAAGAGGTTCTAACATCACCCCAAGCCTCAGAACCCCATTGTGTGGTGGCTCCCTCCACCTGCAGGCTCACCCTTCTCCAGACTGATGAGTGGTTGAGAGTGAGGATTAGGATCACTAGGAAAGCACTCCAGAGACCTTGCTGGGGGTTCTCACTTTACTCTGGGCTTTGGCTTAGTGACAAAATGCTCACCTTGTGCCTAGTGACCAAAGACTTCACCCTCCAGGTTTAACTTCTTAGAAACTCTCTAGTCTCCTTGAACCTTGAATCTTGGCATTAGCTCCCACTGATAACCTCATTCCTGCAAGGCTGCCTTCTTGGCGTCAGAAGGAAATGCTGAGTTGCTTTCTATTAGACCCTAAACACCAAGTCAAGTGGCCAGCCCAAGTCCCACCTGTAGGGCTTCCCCATGCCTCCAGATGCCTGCATTTCTGACAGTTGCCTGCAGCAGGAGCCCCTGAGCATGAAATGACTATCTCCATGGCAAATAGTAAGCACTATATTTACCAATTTATTTTGGTCAAACTTCCTGGCAAGTTGCTTAATTTTTAGTGCCTCAGTTTCTCATCTGTAAACTGGGGATAATAACAGTACCTGCCTCCCAGGGTTGATTTAAGTGTAGGATAAAACACTGTGGTTGAATGGTGGTATCCAAAAACATATGCCCACTGTGTAATCCCTGGAACCTTGGCCATGACCTTGTAACGGAGAAGATGTAAAGCTCTTGAGAGAAGGAACTTATCCTGATTATGCAGGTGGGCCTTAAATGCATCTTTAAGGGTGAACTGCAGGATTGTGTTTGAAGAAGCAGCAGACAAGGGCACTGGAAACCTTGACCTTGGGTTTGGAATTTAAACTGATACCATTGTAATCGTCTCAATAGTAGGACTATCAGAATATGTTCTGGTGGAAGTGTGGATCGTTAATAGTCCAAATTGGATTCTGGCTGGCCAAGTGCCTGTAGTTTAACCTTCCTCCTTCAATTCAGTTTCCTGGAGTGGGATATACTCTCTATCCCACAGGGACACATGATCCTATTTGGATTTTTGGACAAGCTGTTTCCCTCCTTACACAGCTTTGAATTCCCCAAGTCTCTGCTGAGCGTGAGGCTGGTCATATCTTTTTTTCACTCAAGGAAAACTATCTGCACCAGTAAGAGGGGCTTTCATGAGGTTCCCCAGGAGTTGGATTTGGGGACGATCCACTGCCAAACTTTAGGTTTCTGAAGCCTCCACTAGGAATGTTACCCAGATGTCTCCTTTCTTCTCAGAGGAGATGGAGGGGAAGAGGTCAGACACTGGAAAATACTGAGCAGTAGAAGTGGAGGCAGGCTACCTGCCGGCCAGGCAGAGACAGGCTGCGAGACCCCTGACAAATACCCCCTATATTGCTCTCCTTCACCTTTTCCATTTAGGAATTACTGGTTAACCATGAAGGCAAGAGAGTGTGACATTTTGGCTACTGCTCCTGGGTCACTGTGATCCTCAAAGATGGCCCACCCCAGGGATGCCATGGCACACAACTTGTGTCTTGGCAGGTTGCTTAGGTCTGACCTGCTAGAAATCACAGTGATTTGATCTCCTTACTCCGTGCTGTGTAACATGGTAGCCACGAGCCACATGTGGCTCTTTACGTGTGGACTAATTGAAACTAGGTCAAATTTAACGTTCAGTCCTTTAGTCACACTGGCCACATTTGAAGTGCCAATTAGGCACATCAGACAGTGCAGATAGAACATTTATGTCATCGCGGAAAATTTTGGTGGACGGTGATGTTGTAGTTATCCAGGACAGAAGGTGAAAGTGCCAGGTTATATAGGGGTCAGCCAGGGAACTTGTTCCTAAAGCCACACACCCTTGTTGCTTTCAATGAATGAATACTGCAGGCAGCTGCAGTGACCACATCTAAAATACAGACAGAAAAAAGACAGACAGACAGAAAAAAAGAGCACACGTGCCTTGTGAAAATTCTATACATTTTTAAAGTAATCATCATGTAACTTTTAGTGTCTCTTTTGGAGGATGTTATTTATTGTAAGACATCATTTTTATTAAATACACTGTAGTACAAGAGACTTTCCGTGTCAGGTTGAGAGAAGCTGGTCACATGATTTACAAACAAAACTTTTTTTTTTTTTTAAACACTGATATTCTGGTGTCACTTTGAAATCAGCCAAGATGCAGTGGGTCTTATTAAAGCAACAGACCTCAAAACAGATTGCAAAACAAGAACCAGTAAGTGTCAGCACAGAGACGTCACATTAAAAGGAAAATAAATCAAAGAAAAAGAGAGTTTCAAATACCAGGTCACAATTTAAGGGGCAATGTATCTTCAGAGAGATATTGAAATGTGTGTGTGTGTATGGCCTGGATATATACAAACATCTCCCCATGTACAGAAGCAAATGCAGACAGTGTCCACATCTCTAGGCAGATTTGTAAGTGATAGGTAATGATCAAGGGATTCAGGGAGCAATATTTCACCTAATTTGGTCATTTGTCAAGGGATTACATATTTAAAATCCACATTTAATTCAAAGACCTTGTATTTAAAACATTTCCAGTTGTTTTATACATTATTAAAGCAATAGTAAGATATACAAGCTGCAAGAGGTAGGCCTTTATACATTTCATTTCATTTCATTTTCGCCAATTTTTTTCCAGTCCACACATGTGGCTATTAGCAGCTTTTATTACGCTTGCTCCATATGTTGAACGTTCAGCCAACCTTCACTCAGGATCATTTTCATGAATGCACAGACCAAAGGAAAACAAACAAACAAACAAACAAACAAACACAGACCTGGCCTAGAATGCATAGACTAAAAAAAATGACATCCCCATGTGTTCCCATTTCGTCTCCTGAGACGTATGTGAAGATGGCAAAAGAGTTGCTTGTTTGCTGTTGTGAAGTTCACAGTGTTTTGCCTGCGACACACACACACACACACACACACACACACACGCACACACACACATACATATATATATATATATATATACATACATATATACATATATATATATAATTTTTTGCTTTGCTTTGTGTTTGTGACGAATGGAGTCAAAATATATAAATAAATAGATAAATACATACATACATACATAAATACATAAATAAATAAATAAATAAATAAATAAATAAAGGTAAAAGGAAAGGAGGGACAATACAAAACTAAGGATATTCAAGAACTTTTGACTTGATCAGCAGTGATTCACTCCAGCCTTGACAACAAGAAAATACCCTTTCGTGTGCTGTTATATTTAACTACAAATCCCTCCCACCCCTTAATTCTTTAGAATACCATTTGCTTTCACAACCTCGGAGTCTCTGCATTCCACAATTATGCACTGTGAAGGAAGTGCTTTAACTTCCGTTTAGCCATCTGAGGAGTTGGGTCAGGGGCCGTTCCCCTCGTGAGATTTTCTGTAATGGGCCAACCCAAACTCAACATTGGAAATAAAAATCCTCAACTAGTAGAAGAGAGAGAGAGAGAGAGAGGACAAGAACAAGAGAATTGAGGGTGTGTGTGTATGGAGTCATTTATTTAATCAGACATACAATTTAATACTATTGGCATTATAGAAGATCTAATTTGCAAAAAAAGAAAGGTTCAAAAGAAAAGTCTGTTCCTGACCAGGGGATCCCTTTGTCGTGGCTCTTTGCAAAGGACAGCATTTTATAAGGTTGTTGCTTCCATTCCCACTCAGATATGGGAATTCCTAAGAGTCACTCGTCTTGCTACGGGGTCTTAGACTTCTCACCACTGGCCTTTGAGACACCGGGCTCCCAACATTCCGGCTCTCTTTTGGAATGCTTGTACTCTGAACACGAGTGTACAGGGGTCACAGTGGGACAAGGTGAGCATTATACAAATGTACAAAAGGATGAAAAAAAAAATCAGTTTCCTTTCCCGGATCTTTACATAAGGAGATCTATTTCAGTCTGCGTTTTCCTTTGCAAGGAGCCAGAGAAAGGACTCAGTGTAGTGGGATGGCTTTGATTCAGTTGTTTGGGGAAGCACATTAGCTTAAATATGTCTTCCACCCATGCAGTACTGCAGAGTTGAAAAGTGCGATGGAGTCCTACCCACATGGAGAATGGAAGCATTAACCGCAATAGGACATTACAAAGTTTTGGTTATTTAGCAGACTTTAAGCAAATTATTCATACTGCACCCTACTCATAATTATCTCTATTACTGTGTGCCTATACATTTATACATAAGCACACAAACACACTATGTATGTGTGTTTGTATATGTATAAATCAAGTATTTATAACACACATATAAATACATGAAAATACCACAGGTAGCGCTGATGGGGACGCATATGTATAATATGAATTCTGATATAATCTTTTCTAGCATAGTTCAAAGTGTTTTCTAAGTAAGCCTGATTACAATGTTGGTTCAGTGTACGAGGATGTAGCCGAAGCTATAAGCATGATTATATATCACGATATTTCAGCTGCTTGTCATCTCACGTTTTCCATTTTGCTTTTCCAACTTCATGTCCTGCTTCACGAATTGATCGGTGCACTTGCTTTCTTGGATTGTTTGTATCCTGGAGTCTCCAGTGGACAGAACCATGGACTTCAGAGTTAGAACACTCAGATTACGTCCCATTGGTGCCAGAAGCTAACCTGGAGGTTTCTAGTACGCCACTTAACTTCTCCGAGTCCCAATTCCCGCGCTCATAAAGAATGGGGATAATTGGCTACCAGATGTGAAAAGTGTCTGGAAAACTATTGAACAATTTGCAAATGGAAACGATTGTCGGACTGAGTCTGGGCTAGAGAATTAGGTTTGCCCCTACTACTGTTGGGATTTTTCACAAATTTGATAGCAGGCCATATTCTGTGATCATTACACAGGACGAGGATGTTCCTTTTCTCAAAATTAAAAGAGCATGAGAAGAGGGGATGGTGGAAGAACGGTGATGAATGAGTTAAGCTATTCGGTGGTTCATTCGATCTGGTATTCTTTCAATGAGAGATGTCTCTGAAATCAGTACATACTCTTGAGACAACAGAGAAAAAAATAAGAATAATGATCAGCAATATAAATAACTATAAAACTTTGCACTTGCATAGAACCTTTCATTTCAAGACCTTGAGGGACTTGTCAGAAGGTAAGAATTTTTTTTTTTTTTTTTTTTTTTTTTTTTTTTTTTTTTTTTTTGCTTTTTACTTTCGGAGGAAAACACAACATCGGAATGGAATAGAATGCTTCCATCTTCTCATTTGCCTTGAACAAATCCTTCATTAAAACTGCACAGCCCTTCTTGAATTTGATCCCTTAGCATATTTGTCTCCTTCGCTCTCTGTTAAAATAAAACAAATAACTTGCAGCTTCTCCCCCACCCCACCCCGTGCCCCTCCCTGCCCCACGCAGCTGGCCAGTCACGCAGAATGACAAGCGTGTGCAGGTTTTCAGGTCATCACTGATGGAATCTAGAGAGGTTTTGTACAAATCTGCCCCTTCTTTACTGCTTCCCAGAGTGCCACAGTGTTTTAACAGTACCATGGGTCCTTAATAGGATATATACGTGCAGGTATATATCATGGAGATATGGCTTTCGTTATATTATTATGTGTATTCTGGAGGGTATTTTTTTTTCACCGACAAAGAGAACAATCAACTCAACTCCCGTGTCTCATAGGCCAGCGCAGAACTTGAAGGGACTGTAGGGTTCATCTCGTCCAACCCCCTTCACTTGACCGGAGATGCTACTGCAATTCTTTTTGTTCTCTGTTAATCGACACTTTTGATTTTTTGAAAACTGGCTTTCGAAGCCTGTCGTGGAAAACAAGGTGCTCCAGGATTTAAGGGCGCAAGCAAAATCTAAACAGAGCAATTGCACCTTCAGAAACAAATATGAAATAAAATGTCCTAAGATGAATTAGAATCACTCACTTTCAATCTGGCTTGTGTTATAAAGATGTCAAGTTAGCAAAAATTCCCCTCACAGAGGGTAGCAAGTTTTCTTGAGGAACAGAAATAGTTTTCTTCCTTGGTAAAACTGATCATCCAAACAACTGTAAATTTCTATGTAAATTTACAACCTTTTTTTGCAAACACCATGACTATACCCAAAAGCACACCTCCGAAGCTCGGTCTGGGCACAGCTTCCCAATGGCATGCTGTGCCTGAATTTTTACTTCTTTTAATGGAATGAAAAAAAAAAAAAAAACAAACAAACCCAAACAGCATACTGACAATGGAGTACTCTTGGAATGAAACCACTCTCCCAACCAGAACCCAGAGCAAGGTCTTGGCCTGTGCACACTGAACATCAATGCATGTGATGCCCCCAGGGTGAGGTTTCTTTTCCCTTAGGAACTGAGTGTTCCCTTCTCACAGTCCCACAGTTGGTTTGACGTGGCTTCGGGGTCCGTATTCGTTAAAACCCATCACCACCATACAACCCAGAGACATTTATACTTAGCTAATGAACTCCATTAGCTTCCCCTAAGTATATAAGTTATACCTTTTATGGATCTGCTCTACATATCAGGGGCACGACGTCTGGAGCGGTAGTTTCTGCACACAAGGTATTAATCGACGAAGACCATGCACAATTTTGCTTGCACAGTTGAAAGGACGGGTGGGGTGGAGGGTAGGAGTCGGAGGAAGTGCTATCTGAAAAGTTCAATATAATGCCTCCGAACTTATAGCTTGTCCTATCTTTTCCAAGTCTTTGGCTTTCCCACCTGACCCTGAAATGATCTCTGGACAAGAATGCACCCATTTTCAGCTAAACTTGACAAAGGTTCAGTGGACAACACTTGGAAAAACAAACCAGTGCTATCACCGTGACCTGCAAAGACAAGACTGTCGGAGCGTGTGATGCGCCATCTTGCGTCCCATGGAAGCCATCTTTTCTCTCAACTACACCCTAGTGTTTCTGGTGATGGGAAAAGAATAGTCCATGGCACAGAGTTCAACAGTCTTTTTACTCCTCAGAAAGCTCCTCAGGGGAAGGTGCCGAATACATTCCTCCCAGCTAACAGTGGCTGGGTTTTTCCTAAGTAGGGACTGACGCCAGCTGATCCAAATGGTTGTCTTTGTTCCTCCCATACTGTGGTTTATAATAAATCTTCTTTCTCTCTGGTTTTAATCTCCCATAGATAAAGGCTTCCCAGATTAAACACAAGTTTTCCTGTTTCATACACAGGCTTAAGCCATCCAAAAACAATAAGAACAGTAATAATAATAAATAAATAGAAGTGAATCCATAGAAACTCTCGATGTCTGTACAGCAGAAGTGACAAAGTTTAAGTCAAATATTTGTTTTCCCTTTTTTTCATCCACATCAAAGGCAGGAATACAACAAGGCATTGTTAGTTGTGGTGGGCAAACTGGAGTGTCAGCTGATATAACAAATTAGGTTTGTTAAGGCCTTTGTCTATGCAGAGTTAATAGTAATGCAGAAGCCAGATTGATTCAAAACAAAGAGTAAGGACTGTAAAGCAAGGAAGACAAAAAAAAAAAAAAACAAAAACAAAAACCCAAAAAACAAAAAAAGGGAGAGACAAAAGAAAAAGGAAAAAAGAAAAGAAAAACTAGGGAAGAAACCAAGGGAGATGGAAAGAGAGAAAGAGATAATGCCAAAAAGAAGTCCATACTGTGTCTGCGGATGGAGAAGTGCACATGGCTTCCCTCTGAAAGCCTCTCGGTGTCTTTGTTGTTAATACTGTCGGAGTGCAGAACAGCAGATTGATGGCATCCAGCGGCAGTTAAAAGACGTTCATCCTCTCGGCCCATCTGAGGAGGTGCTTTGGGACGGATCGGTCTGGGGGAAAGGGCCCTAGCCCAGAATATCCAGGTAGACCGGAGATGCCTTGGCCAAGTTCTGAAGGAGGGTGTGGATGCCCTTGATGTTCTTCCTCATGTGGGGCTCTCGCTGCCAGCACCCCAGCATCAACTCATACACCTCCTGGGGGCATGTTCTAGGTCGCTGCAAGACTCGGCCCTGAGTGATGCATTCTATCACCTGGACGGGACAGAGACCAAAGACGGAATCAGACAAGAAGAAAAACAGTGCAATGAAACAGATGTCAGTGCCAGGAGAGGGCTGCTTTAAAGAAACCCACTCGGCGTTCACTTGTTTTGGAGGCAAGAGAGCAATTACCACGGGCTGGTAAATCGTGGTTAATTTGATTGGTTTCTGTCCCTTTTTCGTGCCACACTGACGTCACCACACTGGCAGAGAAATGCTTTATCTCTGTGGGGTGCTTCTAGACCTCACCCTGGAATTGCAACGTGTTTTAGTCTTACTGGCCTGAGATGGAACCTGGAACTTTCGTGTCAGGGCGCCGACTGATAAGGGAACTTCAAGCCTTAGAAATGAGTGGTTATTCTGGATTTCAGAGCTGGGATAAGAGACAGATGTGGGGGCTTGAAGAAGACGCAAGGTGCCTGACCAAGAAGCTATGCCTCACATACAGACATATCTACAAAATAATTAAAATAGGGAAACAAAACACTACAACGTTCTAGTGAAATGTTAAAAAAAAAAAAAAAAAAAAGAGCCCTGAATCCTTAGTGGAATACTACCAAAAATCTAGCTGTGTTAGCAAACACTGCTTTGCTTTCTCTAGAACTCTTAAATTCAGAGAGTGACGATGCTTTGGCCGTGACATTTAGGTACAGAGCAGGCCATGTGGGAGGTGACACTCCCAACAAGGCCACACAACATCATCTCCTGGCCTCCAGCCGAGGGATGCCTCTCAACATCGGCCCTCGGGGGTCTCGCCCAGCCCACTGCGCACCTCGTTGTTCGACAGCTGGTACCAGGGCTGTTTGCCGTATGTGAAGATCTCCCACAACACGACTCCCAGGCTCCAGACATCACTTTCTGTGGTGAACTTCCTGTACATGATGCTCTCTGGAGGCATCCAGCGAATGGGTAACATCGTGTGGCCACCGACCTGGTGGAAAGTGGGGTGAATAGGAGGCGTCAGTCACCCGAAAACCAAGTCCCCATCATTAGCGGGAAAAGTGTAGAATAGAAACGGGAGGGGGGCACTTTGTCCCTTTCCTTTATTTGTATTTATTAACTTTAATTATTTATAAAATACATGAGGGAAATACAATTTCTTGATAATCTCAAGCAACAGAGACAAGAGGGCAAAGAATAGTCAAAGTATTTTTTTTTTTCATATTGTTTCCTATTCTCTCTTGAAACTAGATAGGGCAGAGATGATGACTGGACGGGTGTTCATCGTGGATAAAACATACACTCACACACACACACACACACACACACACACACACATGTGCTTTCTGGTGTGAAGAGGACCCAGTCTTCTAATTAACAAGATCACTTTGACCAGGAAACAAGTAGGGAGCTCTGTCCAAAATGACCCACCAAGTGACTCTACTTTCTTAGCAAGGCCAGAGCCTCCTTCCACTGGGTCTTAGGATGAGCACACAGTGTTGCCTCAAATACCCTGGCCACCATGATCCAGCCACGGGCACAGCAGAAATTATTATTCCCATTTTACAGGTGAGGCAGCTGAGGTTCAGACTGCTATGGACACAAAGAAGTCAGGTCTTTGGACTCCGAGCTTAGGACGTTCCTCTACTACAGTTGAGCTTCTGTACAAAAACAAATAAGTAAATACAGTTTTGAAAAAGTCCATTTTAGTAAAAAACACCGAAGCTGAGGTGTTAGATGGCAAGGGTTTTAGCACAGACACGGAGTACTCTGTTTGACAAGGACACCTGTTTATGATTTCCTACTTCCCAGAGAAAAGTTAAGAATTTCACTTTTGGATTTGTAGCACATCAGGGCTGTCTGATTTTAAACCATGATCAAATTTCTGCACAGCAGCCCTAGGTGTGGCAGATCCCACTTTTCAGGCCAAAAACCCCAGCACTGCCAGCTCAAATGTACTGCCTGATGCTGGGGTAGCAGGTGGTCACGTAGACAGCAGGAGTCAGACTTCATGACAACCATCAGCCCCTGAGCTCTTAGACTGATGCCACATTGAGTTTCTGCCCGATTATAATTGTCGGTGTCCGTTTCTGCCTCATTAAAGGGAAGAAATGGACTAAGAGTACGTGAAAAAGGCTGTTCAACTCCTGAGCCCGAGTTGCTGAGAGTGTCAGAGATGTCTAATATGCTCGGTGATTTCCAATGATGCTCTTGGCATCAAAGAAACCTTGAGTGTCAAAGGAGGAGGGCATGTTGTGTTTTTTTCCCTCCATTCTTCTATGTACAAGGACCCCAAATCTGACAAGTAGGGACATAAATTCCTGGGTCAGGGGTAAGGTGGTCCCAAATCTTTGATGTATATATGTATATGTATGTGAATATACATATATATGTATATGCAAATATATATACACATACATACACATATAGAGGTAGGTTGCCTTCCATCACCTTTCAATGTCCTCCCTTGCTTTTCACCATGCGGTGACAGGGAGCCACTGTTCCATGAGCACAGATTTCCCTCATGGAGCTGCCTGGGGACGCCTGAAGGTGATGTCAGTACTTAACCATCAGGCTTGATATTCAAAACACAACTCGTGTGACACAGGCATTGGCAGACCAGAAAGGATGCCAGTGGCCATATCAGTGCGGACATGTTGGTGCCGTTGGCCTGCTGAGTAACTGCCCGGCTCACAGCCCTGTAACCCCATGCGCCCAAGACTTTGGGAAAAGGAAATCTGCCCATGCACAAGGGGTTCCCAATGTTTCCAGATACTCACGAGGACTCAAAGAACCAAGGTGGAATGGTCCCCTCAGGTGCTGGCAGCCATATACCAGCACCAAGGAGAAGGTTTGTGGCAGCACAGGAGCAACTTAGTGCAGACTCCGTGGACTGTGAGGTCTCTGCGCAAATTTTTTTTTTTTAAGTTTATGTATTTATTTTGAGAGAGAGAGAGAGAGAGAGAATATCCCAAGCAGCCTCTGCACTGTCAGCGCAGAGGCTGACACGGGGCTCGATCTCAAGAACCACGAGTTCATAACCTGAGCCGAAACCAAAGGTTGGACGATCAACCGACTGAGCCACCCAGGCACCCCTCTGTGCAGGTTTTTAGCGAAAAACACATATTTATTTATTTTTGGGGAATATTGAAAATAGAACCCAGATTTATGATCAGTATATAGTTGGTCTGTAGGGGATAAAAAGATAAGTAGAACATTATGGACAAACACGTGGTATTCTTTTGGATACCACAGGCCTCAAAAATATTAAGAGCTAGCTCACTGCAAAGGTTATGTCAAATATGCTGTAAGCTGTAACTTGCTTCACTTCTTGGAGAGTCATGATGCACACAGCCTTCTTGAAGTGTCTCAGGAGTTTGGCCGAAAAAAAAAAAAAAACAGATTTAATTTCGTTTAACATAGCAAATTCAACTAAGTTGAATGAATGTTTGTGCAGGGGCAGGGGGAGTGGAGACAGAGAGAGAGAGACACAGAGAGTGAATCGCTTACATACATGTAGAATCAGACAACTAAAGATACACCGTGGGATGCGTTAACCTAGCAAGATACTATGCTTTCTATATTCTTATGCATTCACACCGGTAATGCCACGGACAACGCTCAGCTCGTGATCGTAGAAATGATCCAGGGCACACTCCAGTGCACTGTTTCCTAGTTGGGTAGCCCTGACTAGTTGCCAAACCTCTCTGTGCCCAAGCTGCTCCAACTATAAAATATAGGTTGCAATATATACCTCCCATGGTTATCGTGAGGTAAACAGACAGTATTTGTGAAAGTGCCTTATAAATCTCAGTGCACTAATACAATCATGCTGTGTCTTCCTTCTCTGTAACCTTGAATACATCTTATCTCCTCCATTCTGGAGGCATTAAAAGGGCCAACACATAAGACTCTCCTAGATGGCTCACTCTCCATTGGCGAGTGCTCTGGGACCCCTCTGGTTGTGGCACCTCCCAGTTTTTCTACCCCGTGTTGTTAGTGGCCAAAGAAAAAAGCTCCTGCTTCCTTTAAAGGAGTGAAAAGATTCAAATTTTGATTTACATGTTTTCCCATCTGATCATTTGTTTTATGCCTGCAGTCTCTTCGGGACACATTTTTCACGTTAATTCTTTCAAGCGTCCCTTCTGGGATTTCACACACGCTGTTATAAATAATGCTTTCCTTGTTCTGATGTCAAACGGGTGAGTGGTGGGAGAATCTAATAAAAGTTCAGGCAGGGTTCACAAGTTTTCTAAACCCATTTAGAACATTTCTGAACATTTCTTTTGCAGGCCTTTCTCAGGATTTTGGAGCATGTCACAAAAAGTAGACCAAGGGGGGCGGGAATAGAGTCACCGTTGTTACAAATTACTGTCATATTCCAGTCACAGTGACTGGATGGCTTTTGGATTTCACAAAACCACATACTGTGTGGCAACAAACACAACGAGGCATTTGTTTTGTATTGTGCCACCTGGCAACTTGCCCTCGTATCCTGGCTTAAATATTTGTGAGATGGAATGCGACCCCAAGCAGGACACGGGGAGTCAGAACCGTCGCTTCGAGTTCTGGACACTCTGTGGTGCCAGGCAAGGCTCTGCAGTGATCAAGGCAGGTCAGGAGCTTGCTCTTCACCAAACTCACCAGATTGGATTGATGCCAGATGGGAAATCCAGGTAGCTGGGGAGTTGACTTGGAGGTGAGATTTTTATTTTCTTCAACCCAGCACTGTGGGGTTCTAGACCCTGCTATGCTCTTAACTAGCTCAGCTAAGTCACGTTAGGTCTGGCTTATTGGTAAAATGTGACAGGTTAGACCAGCTTTTGATTACTTTTAGCACAAAAAACTGTGGTTCTGTAATCACCCACCACCACTTGGCCACTGTGGTCATCCATCAGCACAGAGGAGTTCACCTTTACAAACAATTTCCATTCAAAGAATTTCCACTTGAACCCAGTAGTTACCCTCGGGGTAAGACATTGGTTTACCTTCATATTGCAAATTAATACACCCAGATTTCAGAGAGTTTAAGTAGCTTACCTA
Source organism: Acinonyx jubatus (assembly GCF_027475565.1). NCBI lineage: Eukaryota > Metazoa > Chordata > Mammalia > Carnivora > Felidae > Acinonyx > Acinonyx jubatus. The sequence goes on from NC_069391.1 coordinate 67,369,102, forward strand.
ACGGCACACAATAATGTCTGCCAGTGGACATCGTGTACTTATTCCAATGGGTCACTCTGCACGTCTGGCTTCTGCAATCTCTAAGACATGCCCTATGTCCAGCCCACAGGTCCCATTGTGTGGCTCCTTACCCAGGCTGAACCTACTCATGCCTCTTGGAAGTTTGATCTCCTTTCCTTTCAAACTACTCTCCAAAGATCTCCTGAAGGTGAGCTCAAATTCCACCATTTCAAGAAACTCTCTGTCCTGCTACAGCTCACTGAGTTCTCCACAGGTAGTCGGGCGCCCCTCAACATGGCACACAGTCCCTTCTTTTGTTAACAGATTACATACCTGAAGAAGGATGGGTGCCTCTCAGTTACGTCTGGACAGGCATGAGGGGGCTGGTTGGTAAGCATATCATGTCTTTGAATGAGTTTCTTATGAGTGCTTATATTAGGAGAGGAATTCTCAACATGTTCTTTTAAAGAGATCACTGTTCACTACTTTCCGATCTAACCTCAGATAACTTCTCTGAACTCCTGACAGAACCAACCTTAAATTAAATGGATGGAAACTGGCTCATCCATTTGATGCTACAAATAAGATCCATTTAGTGAAATTCATAATTTCTTAAAATTCAACCCCAAATACTGGAGTTCACGAGGAGTATGAGAGCTGTCTGAGTTGTGTGGGGAACCCCATCCATTCCTTGGTTTGCCATCTGTGCAGTAGATGGGGGAGTCTCTGGTGCAGACATGAAACTATTTGATTTAGGAATGAAGTCTAGAAGAAAGATGTCATGATGCATAATATGGAGGAGTATCATTCTACATATAGTGATTAGCATCTCATATCCTTTGAGGATGGAGAAAGAGGGCAGACTAAAGAAGAAAGTTAGTGAAAGAGCAAAGGGCTGATGATCATCTTGGCTGCTGAATCATTGCAACTTGCTTCAGTCAGTGAAACTAATCAGAACAATGTCTGAGTCCTGTGGTCAAAGAGAAATTCCATAGTGCCTAAAATAAATCAAGTTATGGAAAATAATTGATCCTGTTTTTCTTTTCTTTTCTTCTCTTTTCTTTTCTTTTTAGAGCAGGTGAGAAAGAGAGAGAGAGAGAGAGAGAGAGAGAGAGAGAGAGAGAGAGAGAATAAGCAGGGGAGGGGCAGAAGGAGAGAGAGACAGAAAATCCTAAGCAGGATCCACATCCAGCATACCCAGTATGGAGCTGGATGCAGGGCTCAATCTCACAACCATTAGATTATGACCTTAGCCCAAATTAAGAGTCAGATACTTAACCAACTGAGCCACCCGGTGCCCCTGGATCCTGTTGAGACATAGCAAGAAAAGAACTGTTCAGTTATATCTTAATGTTTATTTCCCTGACACTTCATACTTTTGATGGTGACATATATAGGATGATCTGGTTAAAACCAAAACAACTTGTGCTCTAGTTAAAATACCTAAGCCTGAGCATCCTTTAAACATACTTGTTTGAAAGGTGTGTAAGACAATAAATCCTAAAGAAAATACTGAAAGTCCATTGGTAAAATTGGCTTTTTGCTTGAAAACAATGACTTCATTATTTTTAAGTCAAATTGGATACATCTAATCAGTTCAACTGCAGTATTTCTTATCCAAGGGGTACTCTTTGGGTACATGCTCTTTGGTCACTTGGTTGTAAATTGTGAAAATTCCCTATGGCTTAACAAACAGTATGATTTATTTTTCTACATTGGAAAACTAGGACTTGGGGAAGTCATGGAATTTCCTGGGCAAGTGTAGATGTGAACTGGTGACCAACAATACTGAAGACAATTCTTCCTCCCATTGCTCTTCACTACAAGATCCTAGGTTCTTTCTCACTGTTATAAATATATAAAGCATCTTTATTGCTGGAACAAGTTAACAAAGGAATACACATCCTATTTTCCCGGTGGGCTAGGAGATGAGAGAGGAGGTAACAAGCTTAGCTCTCCTTTTTCCATTGGGCTTCATATAAAATGCATCCACCATCCTCCTTATTCCCTCATCCTCTTCTCAACTCTTTCCTCCCCTTCTCCCTTCCCATTCCCTTCTCTCCCTTCCTCTTCTCTTTTCCTATTACATCTATTCTTCTCAGTGTGGCCCCTTCCAGTTCCATTCCTGCTCCATTTCCTTGAATTCCCCTCAAATCTCACCTGTCCAGTTCCATTCCAAAAGACAATGTTATATTTCATCTTGTCCAATTCTTTCGTCTCCCCCAAATGATCATGTGTGTCCCCACCACAACTCATTCTCCAGCCACCATGAGGTCTAGTCTCCTCTCTGTGTTTGTATGAGGCACAGTGGGAGGCTGGAGCTTGTCCACAGATCCAAAGCAAATGCTTAGCTGGCTTTGAAACTACCGGTGATTTAAAGGTGAGTAATGCTAATCTGGGACCTTCTAAACTCAACTGGCAAAGACCAATGATGCCTGGGAGGCCACTTTCAGCTTACGGTGTTTAGTCAATGAGTGAGTGATAACTTGTTTGGAAGCCAAACATTTTACTCCCTTAGAAATATGCAGGCCAAAGGGCAAGCCCCATTAAGAGATGATTAGCTGTCAGAGGCTTTTGACCACATTAAATATAGAAGAGGCTCCTAGACCTCCTTGTCACACCCTATACCCAGCTGTGTTGCTTCAGTAGTTTCTTCTGACCTGTTCCTTAAAAATTCATGAAAGCTGTAAACTTTAAGAAATAGCTGGACCTTATTTACTTATTTATTATGTGTTGCATCTGTACTATGAAGTTTAAAAAAGGAGAGACAAACAATTGATGCAAAATATTCTCCTTGGAGAAGCTGGAACCACTGCGGTCAGACTGTGGGCATTTTCTGACCACATCCAGGAAGCTCAGAATCCTCCTATTATCAAGAGTGATGGGGTGCTTCCGTGGCATGTGGCTACTGAACCAGGGGATACTTTGTGGGAAGAAATTCAGCCTTTCCTGCCCTGATAATAGTCCTGAATGAACGCAGCTCAGGTGGAGTCCAGAGGAGCACTAGGGACGGCCTGGTCATCCTCTCCTGGACAGTAGGAACCGATTATTGCTACACTGGAAATTGGTGTTATTTACAGCCCAGAAATCTTTCATTATCTTTTACCGTTACCAATGTGGTCATAGACATAAGGGTTATGAATTAGTAACTTCAAGCCGAGTGTTTTTGAATTAGTCATAGAGAGGATGTGCTGGACCTTACTGCTAACCGTATTTTTGCAAATACTTTTTTTCCGTAATTAAATCTCTGCTGCCAGAATAAGGCAAATGATCATGATTTGAAGGGAAAGGTCCATAGAACTTTCATTGCTATCTCCTGACACTTGGATTCTAGGTGATCAGATAAGGCAAATTCAATACCAAATTTCCACTGAAAATTGATTTTGTCTTTATTCTACCATGAAATAATGATAATACAAGTGATGAAAATAGCAGTAATAACACCTCACGTTTGTATAATACTTTTTCATTCATTGTATCATTATTGTACCTACCCTGAAATATGTTTGTGAAGATTAGCGGATTAATTGACTTAATTAATTGAATCAACTGATTAATTAAAGATTAAAGTTTCACGTTGGAAAAGCTCTGTGGTGCCATTGTGTGATGCCATTTATATGACTTTCTTGAAAAGGCAAAATGATAGGTCTATAGAACCCAAGGTTGTCAGGGAATTGGTGGGAGGGGGGCTTGCTTTACAGGGACGCAAGAGAATTTTGGGGGGTGATGGCAATGTCCCACGACTTGATTATGGTGGCAGTTAACTGACTGTGTTTGTCCCAAATCAGAACTGCACACTAAAAGAGGTGAATTTTACTATTATGTATATTATACTCGAGTGAAACTTGACTTTAAAATCAATCAATCAATCTCTTGGAATAATGCCCAGTATATAGTAAATGTGCAAAAAATACTAGCTGCTGTTGTCATGCTAAGTAGTTGATTCTTGATTCTTTGATTCTTGATTAATCCTGTGTGGCTAGTCAGACATGATCTTTTATCCCAACATAAGAGATAAGGAATCTCCGGGCCCAGAGGTAAAGTAAGCTACCCGAGGCAACACCGCTAAGGCATGGTACTGTCTGCAGCAGGGCCCAGCTCTCCAAATGGATGGCACCCTTTCCATTCTGCCTCAAGTCTGACATGGAGTCAGATTTGGAGCTGGGAAGGGCCCTCTGCATTAGTCTGCTTGGGCTGCCATAATAAAATATCATACACTAGGTGGCTAAAGCAACAGATATTTATTTTCTCACATTTCTAGAGGCCAGAAGTCCAAGAGCAAGGTTCCAGCCAGTTCAGTTTTTCTGGTGGGAGATCTCTTCCTGGTTTAACAGACAGCTGCACAGAGCCTGTGTATGAGCAGAAAGGAAGTAAGCTTCCGGTGTCTTTTTATAAGGATTCTAATCCTATTGGATCAGGGCCTCACCCCATGATGTTATTTAACCTGATTACTTCTTTATGGGCTCCATCTCCAAACATACTCACGCTGGGGGCTAGGACCTCAACATGTGAATGGGTAGGGGAGTACAAACATTTAGTCCCTAATACTCTCCTTGCCAACGTGCCCCCTTCTGACTCCAGTCCATTCTGGGGAAGCAAGAACATGTCTGCCTACTAGGACTTGTGTAATTCTGGTCCAGAATGCAACTCTGTGGTTCTCTGTCAGCATCTTCACGTCCCAACCGACGGCTTGACCCCAGTGTTCCCTTTCCTCCTGGGTAACTCTTGATCATTATCGACTAATTCTAGAGCTTAGCAAATGACTTGACCTACTGCTGTTCCACAGAAGATTCGGTTCACTTGCAGTGCAAACCTTAGGACAGTCTCAGTCCTCACACTATTGCCCTATCCCCCAGTCCACCTGGGGTTCCCTGGGGTGACTAAGGGAGAGCAAGCAGACCCTAGACTCCCTAGTGATGTGTAGATACAGGCAAAGGGCTTCCAGGACTCCATGTTGCCTCAAGTGACATCTCTCGTGGGTCTCATTGTCTCCTGCTTGTGCTCTATATACGATTTAAAGAACATTGAAGTGATTGCAGCTTTATCTTATTTTTACATCTGGCTCTAATCAGAAGCGAATAAGTCATCTCTCAGTAAAGCATAAGACTCCAATTGCACCGATGTTTAAGAATCACATTTGGATCTAGATGGGGCGCCTAGGTGGCTCAGTCGGTTGAGCGTCCGACATCAGCTCAGGTCATGATCTCGCAGTTCATGAGTTCGAGCCCCGCATCGGGCTCTGTGCTGACAGCTCCAGGAGCCTGGAGCCTGCTTCGGAGTCTGTGTCTCCCTCTCTCTCTGCCCCTTCTCCACTCATGCTCTGTCTCCCTCTGTTTCTCAAAAATAAATAAACGTTAAAAAAAAAAAAAAAAGAATCACATTTGGATCTAGAAACAAAGATTGTTCACCTTAATAATAAAGTGAAATTAGAAGTAACAACATGTGGCCCCTTCCTGATTGCCTCCCCCATCCTCATCGCACTAACTCTTATCAACCTTGATGGGGGAGTTTCCTGAGTGGATCAAGGCGGGGATGATGGCTTTAGAAAGCACTAATACAGCATGCTGCCTGGAGTGTGATTATTGTACTCCTACATCACTCAGCAATGGGGAGTTGGACATTCCAACCGTATACATTTCATCAAGCTGCCATTTTTTTTTATGTTCAGTGTTACTGAGCTTTTGATGGCCTCCTAAGCATTATGGTTTTAACCCCGAGAGACCATCTGACTCTAACATTTGAGACTGAAGCGCTGCCTCCTTTCATGGTGAAAAGCCAACAGGGACCGGCATGCTCTGAGCAAAGGCAATCAGAAAAGCAGGAGCAATGTATATTCATGCCATTGTGTATGTTACAGTGATTTCAGTGTGTTGGTTCAGGACCAAAATTCCAATATGAAATTGTTTCTACGGAAATAATTCCAAAGGGCTGGTGTTCCAGCTAGTTTTTACAAAGGAAGAAATCAGTGATTTGTCAACAGAGGAGGAAAACAAAAAGAAAGCTTTTCTGTAATAGAATCAGCCCTCTCCATATCAGCTGTGATTACGGTAGTTACTGATGCCTGGGCGCATCAGGTCCAGTAAGTGGAGAGATCAGGTTTCTGGGTGGATACCATACATCTGTCCCCCATTAACCCCAGCTTGTTAGTTAACACGGAAGGCTCTGCCAGAATGTACATTCCACCATTAACCTGAGATGAAGACTTAATACACCAGAGCCAGTTTCAAATGAATAAAGTTTTCTTTCCTCTAAGCTGCAGAAGTTCATTCTGAAAGAGGAACTGATGCCTTGTGTCCAAAGGAATGTAACAATGAGAAAGTTGCTTCCTCTAGGGAGCTCTGAATGCCTACCTCGGCATCCTTATGGTCCTTTTCTACAATGTCTGTGATATGTGTAATGTATAGAGATTGTGACCTTGATATAAAAGACTTAAGATTTCTTTTTTTAAATTTTTTTTAATGTTTATTCATTTTTGAGAGACAGAGAGAGACAGAGCATGAGCAGGGAAGGGGCAGAGAGAGAGACACACACAGAATCTGAAGCAGGCTCCAGGCTCGGGGCTGTCAGCACAGAGCCCGACACGGGGCTCGAACTCACGAACTGCGAGATCATGACCTGAGCCGAAGTCGGACGCTCAGCTGACTGAGCCACCCAGGCGCCCTAAGACTTAAGATTTCTTATGATGATCATGAAAGGTAAGAAATAATATAATAAAATTAACTCTCAGTTATCTATTCTGTGAAATAGAATAGAAATAGAAATATCTATCTGTGCTAAAGACATCACCTTTAATTTAAATTACCTTTAATTACCTTACATTTAAAACTCATCTTTCTCATATCTCTCCAGACATACTTACAGACAAAATATACCCATAGAAAGTTCACATATTACAAGAATTGGAGTGCAGTTTCTTGCCTGATGATAGTGGCAGCTCAGTGTTATGGAAACCCAGTATGGCGTCACCGGGTGCTTCTCAAAAATTTCCACCAAAGCACCCCAAACTGCAGAAAGAAGTAAAAGGCCAAGGATGTGGGGAATAATTGGGACCATGTCTGTGGGTATAGCTCAAGGTGCTTATGGCAAATGTGGAATTTCTTCAAAGTTTTATAGTTCGTCTGTAACATCTGATGTAAGTGTTGCATTCGACTTCACAGTGCATTATCAACGGTAATGATCTGTCAACAAATAATTTATGAAAACTGATGCCTTAGAAACATGGGCCATGTTCATTTTGTGGCTTCATGGGTCTCTGGTCTGGACCCACCATTGTGTGTTCAAAGGCTACTCAGACTCCTGTTGGAGAGGCATTGGTGCAGAAACACAAGACGGTGTGTCCAGACCACAGACCCATGAAGCCACAAAATGAACATGGGTTTTGGAGTCAGCAGACCTGGTTTCTTATTCTAGCTTAGCCACTCACTAACTAGGTGAACATAAATAAATTACTTTATGTCTTAGAGTCTCTCTTTTGCATCGAGATAGGAATACAACCTATAAGTCTAAGTGAAGCCTGTGAGGTTCCCTGATAGGCTAAGCTCTTGAGATCACTGTGGTTTCCCTGGAAATCAGCCTGATGGCCAGAACGAACCAAGAAGAAACATTCAGGCAATAGCGATGGAATAACAGAAATACATCTGCATGAGGATTCCCTATGGCCCCACCTACTACTGCACATTCCCAACTCACAAGCAATATCTCATTAATCTGCTTCTTTTCATGTACATTTATCAGAGTACATTTCAACAAATTTGCATTTAGTTAGTGCCATGTCCACTGTGGGGAAACAACATTGGACGAGAGTAGGTCCTTGCCCTCTGGGGTTTGTTCTAGAACTATAATGCAAGGCGGAGGGTTGAGGCCATGGTGGAAATGCGAACAAATGGCCGTGAATTGTGATACTCATGTGGTTTGGCCGACAACTTAATCTCCTAATGCTTTCAGCTCCCTTCCATGAAGAGGTATATATTTGGATACCCGAACATTTACCACTGTGTCCACAGGGTCACGGAAGGAGACTGCTGGGAAATAGCAGGACAGAGAGTTTTCAAAGAAGATTGAGGAACAGGTTCTTCACTGATGTCCCTGAGAAATAGGAGTTGGCTGTAGTGTCCCAAAGAAGCTGTGATGGCTGAGTTATGTTCAGCTTTGTGGATGACGTTGACCATCTAGCTACCGTCTGTTGCAGGCCTACAACGTGCAAGGCATGACCACGAGCTTTACACATATTCTTTTGATGAGCTGCACTGAACTACAAACCAGGCCAATACAGCAACAAAGAGGGCACATCAGTTAGGGATCCCCATCAGCCGCGTGCCACGGACGCAGTGGCCTACCCAAGGAGAGAATTCACTTCACTCACAGGAAGTCTTGAAGTATGCAGTCAAGGGCCAGTGGAATTCCCTAAGAAGTCCTTCCAAGGTCTTTCCACCTCCTGTTTGACCTCATGGGCCACTGCAACTGCCTGCTAACTAACCGCCCCCCCCCCACTTCCCTTCTGACCTTCCCCCAATCCGTTGTCCACACAATAGCCAGAGCAATAGTCTTAGAGTTTTAATTGTATCAAATCATTTCATTTTCTGCTATCAATTCTTTCATGACTTCCCATTGCCCTTAGGATAGAGTGAAAAGCCATTAAAATAGCTGCTAGAACTCTTGTTGATATCAGTAGCTCTTTCTCCAGTCTCCTCTCATTGTTTGACACCTTACCTTGCCATGACCCATTGACTTTGGTCTTCCTTCTGTTTCTTATGTGTCCTCAGGGCTATTTCACCTCAGGCCCTTCACACATACAGCTCCGTGAGTTTTACCCGACTTCTACTTGTCCCTTGGGACTTAAATACCATAATTTGTACATCAAATGCAAATTAGACTATCAGGCAGCACGATTTTCCTTCCCCTCAGCACCAATCTGTTTTAATGACACGCTTATTTGTGTTTACGATTTCCCTCTGCCGCTAGACTACAAGCTTCATGAAGGGTGCCCTATCCGGTGCTTGGATGCTCAACAGATATTTGTCAAATAAAATGATGGCATCTGGCTGCCTCAGGCAATGGCCCTGGTAGACAGACATTACAGTATGAAATAAATAGGAAAGGAACACACGGGGCTAAAGCCAAAAAGGCAGTTTTCTGTCAGCCCCATTCAGGGTTGTCAGCACAGACCCCTTGGAGCTGAGAGGGGTATCCAGAGGGCAAAAGCGAAAAACAGACAGTAGCCGATTTGCTTTAGACAGTGACACCCGTTTCTAATTTAAAGTGTAAATAAGGAATGGGACAGACATATGTTGTACACAGAGAAAGAAACATATGGGAGAAGTTACCAAGAAAAGCTATGGAAGCTGAAGATTAATGGGGCTGAAGCGACCCATCATACAAGAGAGGGCATGGTTGTTGTGGACAGTGAGAGAGAATGGAAGGGGTGGATGTCCCGTCCCAGGGGTTCCCTTCCCTTTGCTCATCCTGTGGGATGTCTGTTGGCCACCCCAACTGCACTCCACGAAGCCATCCCACTTACACAAGCCCCCCCTGTGGCCCCATTGGAATTTCCCACGGGAGGGGTGTTTCCCACTGGGGTGGCTGTTGCTTGAAGGCGGGGGATGCTTGTCCTCCAGTGGCTTTGGCATGGCACCACACCTGCTTAGTCTTGATGGCTGGAGAGGCCCACAAGGTAGATGGAAGTTAAGGACAGGACACCTACACTTCCCTCGCCATTATCACTTGCAACCTACCCTCTGCCTCTCACCTAACTGCCCAACCTTCACAACCTCCAATCATCACCAGAGTGCTGTGGACTAACATCTTAAGTTCAACGAAAAGCCAAGCCCCACTCCTTAAAGGACTATCCATTTCCATCACAGCAGAAAATGTTAAGAAACGCTACTGTAACACTTTTTGGATTCTCAAACCCTCGCTGCACGGAGTATAGACTGATCTTTTTAACTGTTGAATTGATAATCATTTGCTTGTCTTGGTATCATTTACTCATTCAGTAAAAATTTATTGAGCTACTACGGGCTCCCAGGCATCGTCCTAGACACGGGATATTGATGTGGACCAGTTCCATGTGTTCATGAGGTTCTCATTTTAGTGGAAGACACAGACAGACAATACATAAATAAACTGATACCCATGCATGAGGATGTCAGGTGGTGATCAATACCGTGGAGAAAAGGAAGTAAGTTGGTGGACAGCATAGAAAGGCATACTAATTTAGAGAAGAATGTAAGCAAAGGCTCTTCTGAGCAGGTGATAGGTAAGCAGAGATCTGAATAAAGTGACAGAATAAGCCATGCAAACGTCAGGAAGAAGTGCATTCCAGGCCTTGGTGTCAGCAACTGCAAAGGCCCTGAGGTAGGAACAACCTTGATGGGTTTGAACAGTAAAGAGGCCAGTGTGGTTGCAGTGATTGTGTCAAGAAGGTGAATGTAGGAAAAGAGGTGGAGCGTTTACCCGGGCATCTTAGGTGGGGTTTTATATAATGGTGCACCTGAATTGCTGTGTGTGTCTACCCATATCTGTATTTATATTTATATCTTGACTTTTATATCTAAAACTCTGCTATATTCAGATAGTACTTTAAGGCAATCTGCTTGATATTGTTTTACAACGAACACACATGGTCTATAACCTAGCTACTACTACCGTTTACTAAGCAGGAAAACCAAGGCCATAGTCAGAATCAGGACCTGAGGTGGCAATGGAAGACAGATGTTTCAAATCCACTAATCTTGCCTCTTTCTCTTTGATTTTTTTCCTCTTGCTTCACACTGCTTGCCCTAATCTGTCTGGTAGCATGATCAGCTTTGTATGCAATCATCAGCCACTTCCTCTGAGCCCTGTTCGCAAGGAAATCCCTTCTTCCCTGATCCAGAGAAGTCGACAAGGACCTGACTGCACCACAGCAATAACCAGTGCTTTCGTTTTGCAGGACGTGGTGGATTTAGGAACTGAACTAGGTCTGACTGTGTGGGTCCCCCAGCCCTTTCTTTCAGTGCAAGGAGAAAGAGGCAGTGGAGGGATCTTATTATTTCTGGGTTCCTCAGTAGCACAGATACATTCCTGAGTTTCTCAGAGCGTGGAATCTCTGGGGTGCTTAGTTATAGCCCCCTTGGTATTTAGCCTTAAGATTTATGCTAATGGGCCCTGCAAGTTTCTCTCTGTCAGTACGTGATCAGGAGACTCCTCTCTACATTAGTTTGTTTTCCCTGATCACTTCCCCAATATTCCACCCGTTATATGGTCACACCACTGCTGAGGCACCCTTTGACTCCTGAAACAATCTGAATTTCCTTTGAGGAAGAGAGCTGCCCTGTGGTATCTCAGGGGAGAAGAAGAAAGATTTCATAATCCTGAAGTCCTTAATGACGGTGTCTTCGCATTCTTTCTTTGTGCATCTCCCATCCTGCCTCTATTCCTTCATCAACACCTATGGCCATTTTTCTGTAAATTCCCTCCCAAGGTCTCTCTCCCCAGATATTACATTTTGTTGATGCCAAAACATCTGTTTAGGTACAGATCGTTGGCATTTAGGATCCTATATTTACTGGTTCATATCTACTTGAATCCATTTACAGAAATGGCTTTATGAAACATATAAAGGTCTTTAAGCATTACTATCCACTCTATGAACACAGACTCAGGGACAACAATTCCCTTCAGCCCTGATTCATCTTTAGAGATGAAGACAAGAACACTCCAGAGAAGGGCAAGGTTTACACAGCACAAACAAGCCACTGCAAATTAACTCAAAACTGCAGGGAAAGACAGAGGTGACTCCAGACTCAAGGCACTTTTAAGCAATCTGCCCCTTTCCCAGGTGTTGTGTCCTCTGCTTATCCAAGGGTGAAAGGTCCTCAAATCCCTGCCTTTGGGACCCCTGTTCCTCCCCCCATCTTCTGAATCCCCCTGAATAGCACCACCATCCCCACCAACCACCATTGTTTGTTCAAAGCCAAAAACCTGAGTCATTATGGATTCCTTATTTCCCCTTGTCCCCCATATCCAACGTTTATTTATTTTTATTTTTGGGACAGAAAGAGACAGAGCATGAACGGGGGAGGGGCAGAGAGAGAGGGAGACACAGAATCGGAAACAGGCTCCAGGCTCTGAGCCATCAGCCCAGAGCCCCACGCGGGGCTCAAACTCACGGACCGCGAAATCGTGACCCGGCTGAAGTCGGACGCTTAACCGACTGCGCCACCCAGGCGCCCCTTATCCCCCATATCCAAATCACCACCAGGTTCTTTCAGCTCTGCCTGCAAACACACCTTGAATGCACGCCCCTGCCCATTTCCACTGCAGCCAATCATATGTTTTCACAGGAGCCTCTGCTGAGCGCTCAGCTCCGCCCCCAAGAGCTGCCCCACTCAGCATGGAACCTACCTGAGCTCTCCTCCTAACCTGGCCCGCCTGATGTTTGAGGCCCTCGCTTGAAGATAACCTAACCTTGTCCCTGAAATCTCCTTCAGGGTCTCAGTGGCCTGTCCCTGCTGCCTCTGCCCCACAGGAGTGCCTCACCACACGACTTCCCTCTTTGCCCCAGGGGCCAGATGTTTGTTACCTTTGCCCATCACTGCAACTAGATTTGAATGAAACTTAATCCTGGAGCAGTCAAATAACAAAAAGTATATGCTCAGGTGGTTAGTTCTCTATGGTCCGTACTTGGTAAAACTTTCCAAAGACAGGAATGTAGATTTTTTGAGAAACCTGTGAAAGGCTTTTTATCCATTTGCTAAACACTTTAATGGTCACTTCATTGCCTCTCTAGATTAAATCACTAAAGTTGCACCATTATTGTAAAGTGGGAAAAGTGGTTACCCCTGGAGGGAAAAATTAGGCTCAGCGGAAGAGGAACCCAAAGTGATCTTTATAAAGTAAAACACTGCAGAGAGACGATGGCAACTAATAGCATCTGGGAAACCCCGCACACCCACACATCTGAGGCTCACACCACACGTGAACCGTGAGCCTCACGGGTCAGACGCTTAACGATCTCCACTAATGAAAACCCAGCCAATCAGAACTGGCCTCATTTTGATAGTTATCCTCCTGGGGTCTTCAGAAATTACAATCAGGCTTGCTTTGCATTTATATCACCCAAGTCCTGGTCAGGGAAACTGGGAGCTGGGCAGTGGGGAGGGGGTAGGAGTTTATTTACCTGAGGGAAACAGGCTAAGGTGTGGCCTGACACCATGTTCAAGTGATGAGACAGTAGCACCAGGGGAGTGAATAGTGCCTGGTCACCAAGGGTAGGTCAAGAAAAGGTGAAGGTAAATTGTGGCATGAGGATCTTGTGTTTGATAGAATTGCTTTTTGACGTTAATGGCCAATAGGTCATTAACCTTTGAATACTCAGATGAGTGCCGCTGTGAAGTACCCTTCTCTCTATACCTCTGATGCCCTATCTTAAGATACCCAAGGGGGCTTTTCCGGTTAACCCCCTGATTTAGAAACTTCAGCTGCAGGAAAAGGTGCTCAGCGTACCCCAGCACTGTCTCTGACAGCTGGGTCGGAATCCTGCTCTAATGATAGAACGTGTCCCATAGTAAAGCACCCGCACAACGCCCTAGGCCCCTCTCCTCCTCCGTCTGAAAGGGGAGAGAACCAGAAGGGGAATGAGCAAGAGAAGTGGGACTATTGGCCTGGGGGCCCTTGATGGAATGTTCTTGAAAGGGGGGTCACCTCCTTCCTTTCTCTTCTCTCTCCTCCGCCCATCCTTAACCTGAAATCAAGTAAAGGACTTCGAGAGAATTCCTCATAAAGACCAGGGACACCTTAAGAAGGGCAGACTGGGCCCTTGTTCTGCATTCGAGCCTCTGTTTCGGCAGCAGACTGTGTGCACTGCGAAGGAAGAGGGGAAGGATGGCGGAGCAAAAGGGGGCCACAGGAGAGCCTGCTCCCCCAGCACTGGGAAGGGAAATGGTGTGCGGGCTTCACAGGTGTAATTGGGCGCTGTGGGAGGTGTCCACGTTGGAGCCTTTTGATGTGTGCCACGGCTGCTCCCAGGTGACCCCTGACCCCTGGCAGTGTTAGGAGAGAAGCTGTGATGGCAAAGCAGAGGATGACGATGGCGATGTAAGAGATGTTTGCCCTTTATCCTCAATCCCTCCTCCCAGACCCTAACCTTACAAGACAGAAGGCGAGAAGGGGTAAGTCCAGCCTGTGATGCAGTATGGAAGAGCTTTGATTCTGATAATGGAAGGACACTGCAAACTAGATGCAACTGCTTTTATGGCTGAAGGTGAACAGAAAAGCTTGGAATCTATCTGAGATGCTCTTACGTGCTGGGAAATACTGGCCTCAGGAGGGTTGCAATGCATACCCCTCCACACCTATTAGGATGGTGAAAATCCATGAGGCCGACAACACCAAATGCTGGTACGGATGTGAAGCAACAGGAACTCTTATCTGTTGCTGGAGGGGATGCAGAATGGGGCAACCACTTAGGAATGCAGTTCGGCAGCTTCTGACAAAACCAAACATACCCTTACCATATGATCTGGCCATTGTGCTTCTTGGTATTTACCAGATGAGTTGACAACTTATGTCCACAAAAACCTGCACATGGATGTTAATAGAGGATGTATTCATAGTCACCAAAACTTGGAAGCAACTTGAAGATGTCCTTCAGTAGGTGAATGGATATATCAACTGTGGTACATGCAGACAACAGAACATTATTCAGCACTAAAAAGAAACTATCAAGCGGTAAAAAGACGTGGAGGAATGTTAAATGCATATTAGTTAGAAAGAAACCAGCCTGTAAAGGTTACATACGATAGGACTCCACCTCTATGACAGTTGGAAAAGGCAAAACTATGGAGACAATAAAAGGTCCAGAGGCTAGGTTGGAAGGGGCTCAGGGAGAATGAAGAATGAACAAGCAGAGCCAAGAAGATCTCTAGGACAGTGAAACTACTCTGTATTGTAGACAGTATGACATGGTGGCTACATTATACATTTCTCAAAACCCACGGAATATGCACCACCAAGAGCGAACTCTTATGTAAGTTATGGACTTTGGGCGACAATGTGTCCATGTAGGTTCATGACGGTGACAAATGTACCACTCTGGTAGGAGATGGTAGCTGGGGAGACTGCATGGGTGCAGGGCAGGAGGTATGTGGGAATTCTCTGCTTTCTTCTCAGTTTTGCAGTGAATCTAAAGCTACTCTAAAGCATAAAGTCTATTTTTAATTAATTTTTTAATTTTTAATGTTTATTTTTATTTTTGAGAGAGAGAGAGCATGAGTGGAGGAGGGCAGAGAGAGAGAGGGCATGGAGGACTGGAAGCAGGCTCTCATGCAGGGCTCGAACTCACAAACCGTGAGATCATGACCTGAGTGGAAGTCGGATGCTCAGCTGACTGAGCCACCCAGGTGTCCCATAAGGTCTAATTTTTTTAAAAAGTGTGACAATGAGCTACAACAGGGACCGAAGCTCCATCGCTCGGTTTGCTGGTCCTTCCCTGCCCTCGCTGTAACCTGCCATCATTCATGGGACGGAGAAGCTGAGCAGTGGGCACAGAAGTGTGCCTCAGAGGAAAGCAACAGCAGAGAGAGCTGGCTGGCGTGGGGTAACCTGTCTGCCACGCCTAGGGGCAGAAGTTAGTGTGGCCGGAAGTCCGCCCTCCACAGGAAACAGAAAACTGTGTTCCTCAGGAGTCTCAGAAATGGGGACATAGTGAAAGCTGAGGAAGGAGGCCAAGAAAATGTGGGGCAGAACCATTCTCACCAAAAGTAAATTAAGTTTACCGTGGAATGTACACACTGTTTCCTCCACATAGGAATTTAAAAATAAAAGCTTTTTTTTTTGTAGTAATTTTGAGAAGTTGATAGCTAAACTTGCCAAGAGGTTGTTAAGCACGTCAGTATGGCAATGGTGCTGAGCTGGAATAAATTAAGATGAGGAAAAAGTAGCAGATATTAATGAGAAGCATCTTTAATTATTACGATTTGTGTCTCAATGGGCCCGTAATGTTGGCTGTATCATTGCCAAAGGTATTAGAATGACTTTAGTCATAACAGTTGTCTCTTAAAGATATTAGACTCCTAACGGACGGTCCAGAAAGAGCTTTTACAGCTTACTGATGGTGAGGGTTCACAACTGAGAACAAAGAGTGCCTATTGTCCTTTCCCACAGGCTTCTATAGGCTTGGGCAGTCATAGAAGAGCAAACTTCAATGTTGGGTTAACAAAAGGGTGTTCAATGGAGGAGAGATAAAACACAAGGCTGAAATGGACTTTGTGTCTGGCTAGCTGGTCAGCCTTGTCCTCGTACACATATAAGTGACTGGGTTTTCTTATGTGAACCAAGAAGAGGGTCCCCAGGAGGCACCCAAGAAAGAGTGTGTGGAAGACAGGCTGAAAATGTCAGAAGACAAGACATTTGGTCGAGAGAAAGGAAAGGCTGTTTGGGGTTTCAGTGAAAAGGGACTGACAACCTCCTCTACAGATGAGGGTTGATTTGGGGCAAACTTCCACCCACTGGGGCTTCACTAAAATGACATCATCTGAGTCTGGATTGCAGAACCATGTCGGGTGATGCTGCATCGTGTATAAATGAGGTCCTTCCAGTAGCAAATTCCTTTTCTTCCCAGAATGGATTCACCTTATATCAAATTCTAAGAAATAAGAATGGTGGCATGTAGGAGAGTTTCTCCATGAAGTGGAGCCTGAGGCCAAGGCTTCTGTTTTCTCAGGGAGTACAGTGCCAGGGACATAAGAAAAAGGAGCCACTATTTGGTGTCCATGAGACTGATGGCTTGCTCACAGGCTCCTTCTGGGAGCCTACCGGAAGTACTGGGTCTTGGGAGAGTCTGAATGAAAGGAAGAATGTGGAACTTATCTACCGTTTCTTTTCCCCTATTGCTCAAAGATTTTGACACTGGGTGTTGGCTTCCCTGCGAATACCAGAAGAGCACACATGGGTATCAGAGTGAGTCTAGCGGAGTTTCACATCACAGCATCAACAGGCAGGCAACAGGCCATGATGTGACAGGTACACAGTGTGGGCAAGATGAAGGTGCTATTATGCAGTCAGTTGGGAACACATACAAGGAGCTGGAGTGGAATGGCCAATGGTCCCAAAGAGGCAAAGCCCAGAGGATCTGAATCAGTGCATGAGAGGTATCTGCTACAGGAAGGGGATTAGGCTACAAGACCCTGCTATCTTTCCTTTCTTCTACCATTCCACTAGGGCTGGACCCAAATTTCCCCACCCATGTTTTCAGACCCATCATTACTTGAGCAGCCTCAGCTTTCCCCAGCCCCTTCCCCAAATTGCTTTGCTGATATAGAATCAACCTTCATGTCAGGCTGACTTGGTGTCCCTTTGTTGACCACCCAGCCCCCACCTTATGCCTAGAGTACCTCTTCTTGTTCTTCTGCCCCAAGGGTGGCAAGTCTGTGCTGGCCACTACGTACCCGCAGCTCACAGTTCAAAACTCAGCACTGGAGTGTCTCTAGACAGTCCTTTTTCTGGCACAGAGAGGGATTTTGCTTGATCTCCATTCTAGTTATCACTCTTACCAGAGTCTTGTTAGACTTACTTGTCTTCCGGAGATATATGGATCTCTGCCTCTAAACACAAGCTCAGTACTTGGGTCCCTGTCCCCCAGGGCAGATTTTTTTTTTACAGCCAATTCCTGCTTGATAGGATTTGGGGATATCTGTGCATAAAACTCCTCATTTCTGGGTCCATCCACTTTGAGAGGCATTTAGCTTCCTCTTGACCCCTAGCCTGGACTGGAGATTTCTTTCAATCTCAGACACTAATTTTGCCCCTGGGCTAATTTCCTACCACTAGCTGGACTTGCCCACCATAGTGTCTGAGTCTAAAACCCAGCACCTGTGTACCCTATACCTAACCTGTCTGGCCAGTACATATTCTCTCTGAATGCTATACTATGAAGACAATTACAAATGAAGAGTTGATAGACTTCGTACTTAGTTTGCTTCCTGCATAGTTGTTCATGCCTCTCACTGGGTAAAATGTGCACATGCTCACCTTCATGGCCGGATGGAGACCGAGAATCAGACATATGCTACTAATCACTGGACTAAATGTGGACAAAGCCCCAGTTGAGTCTACGGATGGGCAAAACTGGGCTCACCAGCCTGGAAAGAGCCACAGAGAGGAAGGGGGTTAAACAGTGAGGGCACTAGAAAATCAGCCAGATCACAGAGCACCTATAGTGATGTGCACACCCCTGGTAGGGGACAGGCTATTATCTGGCACTCTCTCTTTTTCTCTCTCTGCCTATCTGTAGACCTCTTCTCTATTCTGACTTTCTTTCCATTTTATCTTCCATATAATACCATGATTCAGAGGATGATTTTGGTATTTAAAGACCCGCCAATGGTAACAGCTTCCTGGTTGCTGACCTAGAATAGAGTCCTAGCTCTCTGACTCTGAATTCAGGGCTTGCTACCCTCCACCGCATGGTGTCCTGGCGGCAGCCTGTGTCCTCTTCTGGGACTCACCCAGTGAGGGCAGAGTCTGAGGCCCCAGTTCAGGGTGTCTCTCCTTCAGTCAGGTGTGGTCAGGCAATAGGTCAAGGGGGAAATAGCTATTCTTCCCATCTGCAAAGCTGAGCTTTAAATGACTTGCCTCTGGGCATCTGTGCTCTGCCCACTAGCCACAGCCCCCCGGGGGCAGAACTGCTACCTTGCTCCTGCTGTTCCTCTGGCAAGATGCCTTAAAGATTTCTTTTGCAAGCTGACGGAGTGAGGAACCACGATGGCGGTCATTGCTGAGTCTTATCACGTCTTTCACGCTGCGTTAGTAAATTTTGAGTGCTTAATAACTGACATGAATGGGAAGGGGTTTACATCTTTAGATATGCCTTTCCCAAGGTTAATATTTCATGCTAAATCTCTTCACTCTTTTGACATTTTTATGACCTGTGCAGAGCAGTCTCATATGTCCGCAATCATGCCCAAATTGAAAGAGTATGATGATCACTTCACAGTATAAAAACTGCTCTCTGGTAAGTCAATGTTAAGCATCTTGTTCCATTTGGGATTTGTGTCCAATCAGATATTTTCCTTTTAAAATTCTGACTCCTTCGTTTTCCCAGGATTGTAATATTTGGAAAGACAAGAAAGAGACTGTTGCCTTTTCTGGGGATCTCAAGCGTTGCATATATTTGTTGTCCACTATTAAAGGCTAATTACCTTCGGACAAGTGAATGTGATCTATTGAATTAAAAGTCTGGAATGGTTGCCCTAAAGTTGGACCTGCTTTTGAGTTTTTGTTTAGTTGGCTAGATAAAGGTGGCATGTTCCAGGGTTGGAAACATAACCAACATATGCTCCAGACCATATGCTGGTTCTTTACATACATTAATTGACTTAGTTTCTTGCAACAACCCAACAAGCTAGGCTTTACGGTGTCTAAATCTCAGATCAAGAACCTGGGGGCTCACAGAGGACGAATGACATGCCCAAGTGTGTGGCCAAACCAGCCCCGCAGTGCCTAGATGCCCAGGCCAGAATCAGCTCTAATTTGTTGGGATTATCATCATGCCTTGGATTCAGATCAACACCTACAGAGGTCAAACATGCTCCTCACTTGGGCACCTGGGATTCCCTGGGGGCATGGTGAGACTCATAAGCCACCCCATGCAAAAAAATGAAACAAAACAAAACAAACAAAACAAAAACAAAACAAAACCAAAAAACTTCCCCCCAAAAAGGGGATAAAGAGGGGTCTTTTCCTCAAAGTCCACCAATATTGTAATTATTCTGGGGGAAAAAAAGCCCAACAACAGCCGTGTGTAGTCATTCTTCTTAGAAATACATCCTGTACAGTGTGATTCTTTCTGAAGCCCAGTAGGCTTTTCTACGGGACCTGCTGGCCAGAGACCTGGATGATCTGCATCCCAGCAGGAATCCAATTTTCCCACGACCTGTCTGTTTCTAAGGACTCACATGGAGTTTATAATTCACTTTGCTATTTATAAAATGGTCTAAGGATTACCTTTAAGCCCTGACCACAGTATGGCCTTTTTGGGGCAGGGGTGGGGGTGTAGAATCCTACCCCTCCGGTGAGAGCATGTCTTGTGCCTTGCAGTTGGGCTCTGTGCAGATCCATCCCCGCTGCCCATTAGTGACTTGTCTGGGTCTAATTCAGGCCACAACACACATCAAGCAGGAACTCTGCAATTCCACGTTCTCTTCAATGTTCAGCAGATTTTGTTCACTCAACAAATGTTAAATGCCAGTAATAACTAACACCTTCTCTCTCCAAATAAAGCACTATTTTGAGACAGCATATACATGACCATTCTGATTTCATCTTTTATTTAGAGAGCAGGAAAGAAAAAAAAAAAAAAAAAGCCACACACAGATTCCGTCAGCAGTGCCTGAATTTCAAAGTCTAAAACTGGGTCATGGAGACAGGCTGGAGGCTATGGGATGCGGAAGAGCCCGGAAGCATTGAAGGGATCCGGGGACGGTAATAATAAAAAGTGTCTTCTGCAAGCCTCGGCGGAGGAGGCAAGGCCGGAGGGTGGAAAGAGCACTGGGTAGGCGACCTGCTGCCAAGGGGTGGTCCATTACTGTTGATGCCAACACGTGTTGCTCTCAGGGGTCAAAGTGGATGATGCGTGAGAAAGGTCTGTGGATACATTTACATTATTCATTTGCTGAGCACGTATTTATTGGGCGCCTCTCTGTACCCCACATGGGGAAAATAATGGAGAACATGGCCCTTGCCCTCATGGAATTTAGGTTGGGGAAGATATTAATCAAATAAACTCAAAATAAGCATGAAGTCTAAGTGCAATGCACGCTCTCCTCCGCGATGCAAAGAAAGAGGAGAGAAACTGAAAACCCCCAGCAGGCACTGACCAACCACACCTGCGTAGGTGGTCTTGGTGCGAGAAGACTCCCTACTGTGCCTGGAGGCCACTCTATAGTGGCTGAAGGAAGCAGACTCTGGGTAGTAGCTGTCTCCCAAGTTGTGTGGAAGTCTTTCAAGTTTTCCAACCCAGTGTTCTGGCTGCACATTGGCATTGCATAAGAGCTTATAATAGAGGGATTTGCTCTGGGCTGGAAGACTGGTAAAAGGCTTCATGTAGGGGTAACATGTGAGCTAAGACCTGAAGAGTAAGTGAGAATTAACTAAGTGAAGAGAGAAATTATTTTTAGGCATGGTGAGTGGAGAGTGTTCAAAGGCCGTATGGCAGGAGGGAAGAAAGTGTGTTTGAGGAGCTTAAGGAAGTCCAACACGGCTAGAGAGCATCCAGCAATGGCCGCATAATAGGGGATGAGGCGGGGGTGTTGCACAGGAAGCAGAACATGCAGGATCCTGCAGGTCGGTGAAGGGATTACATTTATTTCCCTATGAACAATGGGAAGCCATTAAAGATTTTCAGCTGAGAAAGGCATGGCCGGATCTGCATTTTACAAAGCACCCTCGGGCTGCAGGGGGGAGCTTCCGGAAGGCTGTTGTGTTCATTCAGGGGAGAGACTGGTGGCTCAGACTAGGACTGGTGATGAGGGTGGAGAGAGTATAACGCTTCTTGCTTGCTAAATTGGTAGATGATGGTCATTCACTGACAGAGGACACACTTGAATAGGTTTGGGACATGTTGGTGATGGGAGCCAAGAGGGATTCTTGGAAGAGAGAGAGAGAGGTTGGCCATGTTGCCACGGGGGAGCTTCTGTAGTATCCCGGAGGAAAACAGGGTACAGGGGGGTGCTCTGGACTGGAGGTGCGCATGTGTGAGTTACTTCTTCAGCAGTGGCCACTGGCCTCCAGACTGTGAGGAGACAGCCTAGGGAAGAACAGTGGCCTAAGGGGGGCCTTGAGAAATTCCAGCAGTTGATAGCTGGCCCTTTACCTATGAAGGGGGCTAAGAAAGCATGACTGGAAAGAAGAGGGAAGACCGGGTGGCCTGGTATCAAAGAAGCCAAGGAAAGAGAATATTTTGAAAAAGGGGGAGTGGACAGCAGTTGTCAAATGAAATGAGGGCTGAAAATGTCCATTGGCTTGATCGCCCCAGAGATTTCCATGACGCCTTAATGAGAGCAGCTCTATTTTTTATTCAGCTTTTCACTTTGAACTAATCACAGACTCACAAGCCTCACAAGTGATTGTGTGGTACAGAGAGGTCCTCCACACCCTCACCCAGCTTCCCCAGTGGTAACACCTTGCACAGCTATAATATCAAAACCAGGGCACTGACATTGGCATGATACAGGAAACTCCACTGCAGACCTTAATCAGATTACAGTAAGAGCTGCTTTCATGAGGTAATGGGGTCAGAAGTCAGATCAAAGGGGGTGGGACAGAAGAAATAGATGCAGTGTAGACAGTAAATATTGACTGTGCTCTGCTCTGTGCTAGGCGCGATGTCAGGTACTGGGTACAGGGTGGGGCCCTGTGGAAACCTTCACATCCATAGGATCTGGACAGGAAATAAGAGGGAAAGGGAGCTGAGGGTAAAAATAGATCACTGGCGGTGGGCCAGAGGCGACACTGGGCCTGGGAGCAGGGTCTCTAGTGGGGAGCGAACAACCCCTAGGCAGTGGCAGAATCACGAAGACACATACTGTGACAAAAGTATTAAGGATCTTCCTTCAGGACAAATTTTCGGGGGAGGGGGGTTGTCACCCTAATGCCTCTCAGATTTTACAAACCATTAAGAGCAGAGAGTCTTTCTACCATGGAGTCCCAGACATGTTACAGCTCTTCCATTTTCTAATTGAACATCGGAAGGAACTTCGGCTGGTAGGTTGGAGTCACATATTCCTAACAAGCCCGCTTTCCAGATGAACATACTGAACCCCAAGCTCCAAGGGAACTCACGTCACCCAACCACATGTAGCAAGGTCTTCCCTGGATCTCAGAATTTTGTTTTTGAAGTTTCCATCCCATTGCCTCTGAAAGTACCTGACTTCGTGTGTTGCTCTGGGTCTCCAGAAACAGATTCGATTGAGTTGTGTTTAATTGATTAGCCACTGCTTCCTGTGAAAGTTTGACCATTCTCTTCTTCCCCATATCACCCAAGTTGGCTATCCCCAGATAGCCAAAAATATCATAGGAGGACCTGTTTTATCTTTGTCTCTCATTCTAGTTGATGGATGGCCAAGAACCAGAAAAAATAATTAAGTATACGAAACCTTGAGGGAAGATTTGACTACCACCACGCGTTCCCCATTTGGGTCATTCCTGTAGCTCTGTTTTCAAAAGGGAGGCAGAGGAGAGCAGGTCAAAGGGGGAGGTGCAGGTGGGAGTGGGCAGAAGGACCTGGGTGCCCACAGGGCTGGGTCTGCAGGTTGGTTCCCTGCGCCCGCCTTATTCCATCTCTGCGGGAAGACAGAGAGCACAGCACTGGCTGCTGCAGTAGGAGAAGCTGTAAAAAGCCCTGGTCCTGCATACTAATTGGCCTACTTTAATGACTCTTCATCCCCTGCCTCCGACTGCAACAATCCCCTCTTCCGAAATCGCCAGCTCCTAGTGGAGGAGGCTCGCTGCCATGGCAACCAAGCCTTCCAATGCTGGGAAAACTCACCATAGAGATGTGGGGAGAAAAATTCCACTGGTGCATTTCCAAAGAAGAAGGGCTTCAAGGGGAGGGAGAGGGAGAGCAAATGGGGAATGATGTGGTTGGAGATGGGGAGCTTCCCTGGCTGAGGGCAGGGGGAAAGGATGCTACACAAATGTGCATCCAGACACATAACCCGGCAGAGATAGGACCAGCGGAGCCTGGCACTGGGAGATCCATAGACACACGCTGATGTTCACATCACCTCATCCACGGGGTACGCAGCACAGAGAGGGAGGGCAGGAGGGTAAGAACATGTCTGCAACGGCCTGTCTTGTTAATAAAATACTCCCTACCTGCTCACTAAAATACAATACAGAGGTTGAATGTGCTCTGATCCCAATGTGGACTTTGTCACTGAGAGCTCTTGTTAGGGCTTCGATTCTGCTAGAAAATCATATTTGGAACACAATTATATTTCCTTTGAAAAGAGAGGAAACCTATTCCCTACAACGTGCCTACCATTCTCCCGAGTTGCTTCAGGATAGGGGGCATCCACCCAGGTATGTTTGCTTGGAGGCAGCCTGCTCCCACCCAATGTGACCCAGCACTTTTGCTGTGGCTGTGGGGAAAGACACGAGGCCAACAACGCCTGCTGCCTCCACATACAGGACAGGATGAGAAAGCAGCACATGGGGTATTTGGGGGTCCCCTCTAATTCTGGGGTGCCCCGTAGCGTTGTCCGAAGCTCTGTCCTTTCTGAAGTACTTTAATTCATTCCCCTCTGTTCTTTCAAGCTCCCCTTCAGATCCTTTTCTTCCTGTTTTTAAAGCAAGGCAGTGCCTTTTGCGTCATGAGCCCAGGGCATCATTTCTGAAACACCCCAGTGTTAAGTAGCTGGCACACGTTAACGTCGAAAGGGCTGTTTAGTTCCCAAAACCAAAGCAAACACACACACAAATGTTCTCTTTGGGACCAATGTGGGAGAGAGTTTCTAAAGGCCGACCACAAGCTGATTGTGTTTCTGACAGTCCCCTTCTCTCAAAGGAATGAGCAAATTCTGCCATGCCTTTATCTGCGCCTAACAACTCCCAGAAACAAGCCAAGGCTGGGAGCTCGCCTCAGATCCAAGTCAGGAAACCCCGACAGCAGCAGGCGGCCCACATTTGGAGAATGAGGCGCTGGAAACCACACAGAAATGGGAGGTACTTGGTTTTTGGTCGAAGCGGACGATGCAGAGAAAAGCCTTACTTGGTCGAATGAAAGAAGATACACCCTGTTACACTCACCTCTGTCCCTCTGATGGCATTTCTGACTCAAAGACTGTAACATGCTTGACTCCCAAGCCCTGGCTTTCGATGTGACACGTGACGAATCTTGCATTCATTTCTTTCCGGCAAATATTTATTGAACAAACTCCGCTAGATGCCGGGGGTACAAAGGGGACTACCCACCTGTCCATCTTTAGGAGGAGATCTGGAGAGAACAGCAACCTCTTACATTTGCAGACTACTTCCAGTGTCCAAAACACTTCACTCGCACCATCTACATCTGGCGGCGTGTAGATAAACCTTGGGCTGCTGAGCAAGGAATGAGGGCCAGAAGGCCCCGACAAAGGATGCCAACAATGTTTGGGGGCGCTCTCCTTGATATCACCAACTCAGTCTGCACCTAGGAGATTTTGGTGCTAAAACTGCATGCTCCCTGGGCACAAGGCAGTCTGGGTATGAAGAGTCTCTTGTGAGATTTAAAGAAGTTAGCCTTCAAAGAAATCTTTGAAAGTGAAGACACTTTATTCAGAAAGAAAACTGGCTTTACTTTCAAAGAAGACATTTCAAAGAGATAGCTTAATAAGGCAGAAGAAAACACTGGCCCAGGAGTTAGGAGGTTGATAGCCGGGTTCTACCCTGTGGCTTTTAGAAAATGAGGAAATTGGGCCAGATTATTTCTAAACTGCAGGTCAAAAATTCAGCAGGATCTGCTACGCAGGTTTGCAATCATATATATTATTCAGAAGTTTCTGAAAAACATTTGATCAGATGCAGTTTTAGATGTTATGCGATTGGTTATTACATATAAATGTATTTATCTAATTGCCAAGATTGGTTGTATGTCAAGAGCTGAATAGCATGTTCAAGGTCTTCTCATTTTGAGGTCTCCTCTCACATGTACTATAATCTAGACAATAGATGATAAGGGTGGAAAGCGTAACGTCTGGAACAAAATAGACATTCTGTAAATATTCGCTTCATAAATGCATGAAGATGTGGATGGGTGGATGAATGTGGAACAGATGACTTTGTGGAGCAGAGAACAGGATTCTGTAGTGGTGGCAGAGAGGAGAATGCAAAAGAAGATCCTTCTGAGAAGCATATTGAAGCATCTCGTGCCAAAGACAAAAGCCATGTAACCAAGAAACAAAGTACTGCCTCAGAGGGAGGGGAGTTGGGGGGGCTGGGTACCTCTGTACCAGAAGTTTTCATTTTACCACTTTACCCCTACTACTTTTTTTCCTTAACGTTAGTCTGGTGATTTACTACTGCTAAGCAGCCAAGTTGCCTTTGTTTTCTGATCTTAGATATTTGCATTTGGAAAATGTGGTTACTCCTGTACCAGCTCTGAGATAGCACAATTCTGTGTGGATCCATGCATTGGGGTTTTTTTTTTTTTTTTCTTTTGAGAGAGAGAGGGGGGTTGCAAGTGAGCGAGGGGCAGAGAGAGAGAGAGAGAGAGAGAGAATCCCAGGAGGGGCAGAAGGAGAGGGTGGGTGAGAGAGAAAGACAGAGACAGAGACAGAGACAGAGACAGAGACAGAACTGGGGCTTGAGCTCACTTGATGTGGGACTCGAACTCACGAACTACGAGATCATGACCTGAGCCGAAGTTAGATGCTTAACAACCGAGCCACCCACGCACCCCTGAGCATCAGAATTAAATCCACACCTAAGAGATCTGTCATTTTAGGTCATTCTATGTGGTCAAATAAGCCACTTGGGGTACCCTCAGCCCTTCAGCATCTTAGCCTATGGGCCACTCACAGATGGTGCCTCCAAGGTTCTGCCAACCCTGTGTGTTGTGCAGCTGCACATTGACGGGCTCCATGCATTCTAGACATCTCCCACCAGTGAAGCCCTGGGCTCCAGCCACGAAGGGCTGCCTATGGTACCTCTGGTGTCTCTGTTTGCTGTGGCTGTGTCTCCTGGGGAAATGTGCTCGTGTTTCTTCTGGATCTTGGCAACTCCTGACCATCCTTCACCATGTAGCTCAAGACCCTCGGTAGCACTCGATGAAACCCCCAACCCGGGGGAGCTTCTAACACTTACTCTTTCTGGTAAAACTACTTATCAGATTAAACCCTTGTGCTGTTACCACCTTACGCATATTCCTTTTTTTTTTTCCAACTAGATTAAAAACCCTTCTATGTAATAATCCTATTACAATATGTAAATTTATCCAAGCAACATGACGTACACCTTAAACTAATGTTAGGTGCCAAATGTATGCAATAAAAAATTAAAAAACTACATTTCTTCTTGTAGAGTGGGAACCGTATTTGATGCACATCTATATCCCCACAGTGACCAGTAGGGGTTTAATAAGCATTTGTTGATTGATGGATAATAAATATACCATGGTGATTATGTTAAAGAAGTCACTGCAGTATTTAAGGAGTCCACTTAAAAATTCACAACTTTGAAGTACAAACATATGAGCATTACATGCAGACCAGAATCATTTAAAAAATAAAATGGAAATTCAGAACTCCACCATTAAAATTCTTGTTGTAAAAACAAATTAAAAATTGTGTTTTCTGCATCATAAGTGTCATTTAGAAGTGGTAAGCATAGCAATCAAGAAGAATTTATCTAGGGGCACCTGCGTGGCTCAGTCAGTTAAGTGTCCCACTTGGTTTCTGCTCAGGTCATGATCTTATGGTTTCATGGGTTCGAGCCCTGCATCAGGCTCTGTGCTGACAGTGCAGAGCCTGCCTGGGATTCTCTGTCTGTCTGTCTCTCTCTCTGCCCCTCCCCAACTTGTGCTGTCTCTGTCTCTCTCAAAATAAATAAATAAACTTAAAAAAAGGAAGAAGAATTTATCTAAAGAGAAAAGTGGGAGCAGAATTATTTGCTCACATGGGTCATTGCTCAGTTAATGCTTCTGCTCGGAAAAATAACTTTTACACTGCTCGACTTGGTGTTACTGATTTTTCATTCTTAATGCTTCACTGCCCTTTGATTCCTCAAAAATGATTCATGAGCTTTGAATGTGAGGCTGAGAGGGTGGGAAGTAAAGAAAAGAAAAAGGAGGGAGTTTAAGTGCTAGAAGAAAGAAAATATTTATTCTCTGCTTTCTCCAAGGACTGAGCATCAGATTTAAATCTCTGCACTGAGTGAACAATACTACTTGTATTGTCCTGACTTAAAAAAAAGAAAAGGGGTGGGGTTTCTTCTCCATTTATTTCACAAAACTGTACCACAGTCCATGCGTTGAGTCATCTAAAGGGAGTCCCCAGATCATTTCTTCTTTTATGCAAACCAGTTATGGACCAGATATTGATGAAAGCCCATGCTTTTTTTTTAAAGCCTGGTGCTCAATTAACATAAAACCGTAACAATGCTCTTCCAGTGGTGTACTGGACTAGAAGGCTGACCTTCCTAATCATTTCTTTTCACCCTGAAATGCAAAATTGGACAGATTGGGGGTCTTGAATCCTCACTCTTCAAATCATCTCAGATACAGGAGAAAGTGCGATTTTTCTCCATTATCCTCACTAGAAACAGCACCAGCTCATTGACTTCACGTTTCCTTAGTGAAGTTGCCAGTGTTACGAAGTCTGATGGAAGATGTTCTCTTCTAATCTCAAGGATACTCCTATAGGGTTTTTGGATGTATTTTAGAATGTCCTGAGTGGAACAGTTCAGTTACAATCACCTCTCTGGACTTAAGCATATGGAATGTAAATAGTGGGGTCCCCAATTATGGGCACAAATTTTCTCTCTCTCTCTCTCTCTCTCTCTCTCTCTCTCTGTCCCTATTTCTGTCTCTTGCTTGCTCTCTGCAATAACTTCTCAAATAGTTCCAGTAGATCTAAAGGAGTTAAGCCAACAAATGAGATGCGTAAATGACCATGGGACTCTTTGATATTGTTAAATGGAAGATATTTTGAGGGTGGCCAAAACAGTTTCAGTGGTGACTGGAACAATCTCTCAAAAGAATTACCATCAGATGGTCAGAGTTGGGGACGGCTTGGGAACTTTATAATTTGGCTGGAAGGCTGTTTGTCAAAGGGTAGTCATCTCTGGCTTTCAAATAGCAATCAGATAATAACTGTAATTTCACCTGCTCATGCCTTGCAGACAGCAGCTACCTTTTCAACTCTGGGCAGGGGGGTGGTTCTGCACAGAACACAGCGCGCATCTCTGTGTAATTAAAGCTCCAGCTGCATGGATCGGCTCATGGAAACTCAAAGGGTCCTGGAGACCAGTCTCTTTCAGTCTTCCTCACCCCTCCCACATCTTCTTGTTTCCACTTTTTTCCCTGCCCTTTCTGGCTTTATAATTCATCTCTGAAACTGCAGCAGAAAAGCTGCAAAAACACCTGAAGGTCCCACTTCCTAACTAAACCGGATGCTCCTTGAAGGCATGCCCTATTTGTCTTAACAGAGGGCCTTAAGAAATGTTGGCGGAATTAATGAAAGTGCTCTTTGCCCCCAGTGATGCTAGCAAAGATATCACTTGGATGCAAATGAATTGTGCACTTTAAAATATTTAACCTTATCTCAAATTATGCTCAACCAATTCAAGGAGGGTAGATTTTACTCTTCAGGAAGATCCCACCATAACACGTATCCACATTTGTACCACGCAATTAGCCTAAAGATTAATCAGTGGGTAAATATCACTTTTCAGAGGTCAATTGCTTCGTCAAAAAGGCAGTCTGCTCACAGTTAGATTTTTGGCAGAGGGATGCAGTGAATACTCTGCAGGTTCAAATCCCAGCTTACAACATGCATTGATTGTGTGAATACAGGTAGAGTTTCTTTACCTTTCTAGGAGGGGCCTGTGTACTTCAGTGAGTACTGTAGGGAAGATTTTATGAGTAGCACTTATAACATGCTCAGAGGGGTCTGTCCTTAGTAAGACTCAATAAACATTGGTCACTTCAACTAATTGATCATGGCTCTTTCAAATACAGATACAAATTACAGTTTCCAAAAGGGCAACTTCACTTTGTTTGCCTTATGGAAAAGGGACACTAAAATAGCATCAAATACTTGGTTTATACCTGATTTGTAATTCTCTATGTGCCTGGTTTATCTAAAAATAATATATTAACAAAGGACTTGGCTGTTTCTGCAAAGACCCTTGTAAGGACAGATAGGTGATTGTCTCAACCTCCTTTCCTTAAGGACACACAGTTTTGTACTGACAGCTTAGTCTAAGGCATGTCTATGACAGGTGGGCAAAGCCATGCTCATTGTCTATAATAATGGCAGCAACTCTAGTGTCTTACTGTTTAATGCACACATATCACCAAAAGCACTCGTCTCCACAACAACCTGTTGAAGATATAGTCAGAAGACAACCAAAAATGACACAGAGAGGCTTAGTGGCTTTCCTGTGTCACTGCAATGAAGTAGTGGCAAAATAAGACTGGAGCTTAGGTACCTTGTCTTTCTACAAGCCCTTTCTAGTTTATGTATCAACTGCCTCTCTGTGAACCACAGTTGATATTTAAAACTCTGAGTACGTGCTCTAAACAGTTTTTGTCATACCACGACATGGTGGCTCTCAGCGAGGGGTCAACTGACCAGCAACATGGTCTTTACATGAGAACTTGTGAGAGACGTACATTCTGGGACCCCACTGTAGACCTGCTGACTCAGAAACAAGAGGTGGGGGGTAGGACGGGTGCAGCAGGCCATCTGTTTTACCAAGACCTCCATGCGACTCCCACGGGCACTAAAGTTTGAGAACCACTGCCCCAGAACAAGGAGGCTAATATTCATTAAATTATCTCATTTAGAACTCATGACAACTTCAAGATATGTAATACTGTCATCACAGTCTTGGATAAAGGGAACTGAGGGTCTAAAGGAATAGTCAACCTTTCTAACATCATATGGTTGGTAAGAAAAAAGCCTATGTCTGTCCAACTCCAGAAAGCCAAGCTCCTAAAACCACTGTCCCACTGACTCTCAACAAGTGTAACTTGCAGAGTTTTACCAGAAAGGGTTCATTCAATTTTAAATAGCTATAATTCCTATCCAAATAAGGCTATTCCTTTATTTCACAACAGACTTTTACATTTAAATTTTTTACATTATTTTTGAGAGACAGAGAGCACATGTGAGTAAAGGAGAGGGACAGAGGGAGAGAGAGAGGGAGAGAGAGAGACTTAATAGGCTCCACACTGAATGTGGAACCCAACTTGGGGCTTGATCCCATGACTCTGGGATCATGACCTGAGCTGAAATCAAGAGTTCAACACTCAACTGACTGAGCCAGTCAGGTGTCCCTAGACTTTTACATTTAAAATGATGGATAGTGTGCCCCCCCCATTCTCATCATACAATTTGAGGGATGGGGTGCCTGGGTGGCTCAGTCAGTGAAGTATCTGACTATTGATTTTGGCTTGGGTCGTGATCTCATGGTTAATGAGTTCAAGCCTCACATGAGGCTCCATGATGACAGTGTGGAGCCTGCTTGAGATTCTCTCTCTCTCTCTCTCTCTCTCTCTCTCTGTACCTCTTCTCACACTCATGCTCTCTCTTTCTCTTACTCAAAATAAACAAACTCTCAAAAAAATTGGCAGGATGGACCACTGAAATAATTAGTCCTATATAGTGGGAATCTGAACTTTTCTAGGGAATAATCATCCAGATAGATACCCAATTCTAGTGGGATCCAGGCTCGTACAGCTCAGGTCACTTTGTACACAGTACTCTAAGTTTGAAATTGAAGAACACTTTGATCACGGAGTTCTCCAAATGGTTGGTACTTATTTTCTGAGGGAAGAAAAAATGTAATTGACCTCAATTTCCATAACTAGAATTGGCTCAACAGTTCAAAGAGAGTTCTTTGTAGTCAAACAGTTAAAACAATGACGAAGGCCTGCATTAGCAGAGGAAACCCCCTGATGGAAGTCTTGACAGCTGTCCATAAAGATATTTTTCAAAAAACAACAGGTGCACTGTGGTTTCATCCTGGAATCCGTTGATGCAGATCCCAGCACAAGGCCTGCGTGTAAATGGCTGCATACTTCATTTTACGTGGCCTCTCTCAATCAGCCTTATTTTGGGGTCATTGTGTTTTAAGGGAATCATGGCAACAGAACTGATTATAAACTTAAGGGGCAGCAATTTGGTATAAGATGCTGGAAAAGGGCAAGTAGGTAGCAATTTTTAAGACTAGAATTGGGGGCACTTCAGAGGCCTTTTTGCCTCAGCCTGTACATCTGCAAAAGACCTAATTCAGAAGGGTCAGGAGAGTAAGTATGCTTTCCACATCCCTCTCTGTACTGCACTCAACCAAAGTGGGGTGGGAGCGGGGGGAAGAATGAGACCAGAGAAATAAAGAATGTACCAGGGCTCTGAGAAAGAAAATCCATATAATCTATAGAAAACTCATGTTGTCTATCCCCTTTGATAAAGAATTAGATATGCTTATATTTTGTCTATATATCTTTGTGAAATGGAAGTCAATATAGGATACCTTCTAGTTTTGAAATGATTTTTAAGTCAAAGCATATAAATTACTTCCTTTATGCTAAAAGGTCTCACATGAATGTTAAACAGTAGCTATCCTGTGTACCAGAGAGGTATTAGTTACCCAACCTCTTTATACCCTGGCGGATGTGCACAAAAGTGTGATAAGTGTAGGTAAGTCTAGGTAAAATTTGTAGATATGAGGGGCCAAAGTGAACTCAAGTGGAGAGGTTGGGATAAAGAAGATAAGGTAGCTTTAAAACAGCCTCAAAATTTTTGTGATGGTAACCTCAGCATGCAGAAGAGAGGGGCCTTTGGCTACCATTGTGGATTTAGATTAGATGCCTCCTTTAATATAATGCCTCCTGGTAATTTAAGGTCAAGGTCCTGTTGAGAAAGAATCCTGCTTCATTGTGCTTTGTTAGTCCTCAGTCAATAAGAGGCATCCAGGGAACCTGACGTGTATCCTCTCTGTGGGAGTAGATGGGGTTTTCGAAAAGTGATCTTAGCTAAAGGCCACCCCCCCGCCCCCTTTCTTAAACTTCCAGCACTGACATCAAACACTAAAACTTTGTTCCATGTGGGTGTAGGATTTATAATTCAACCCAATCCAAAGAAGAAATGCTACTACCTGCAAGCGCTAAGAAAATGCACAACATTGTTAAGTAGTTTACATGTTCATTCATCAGAATGTCTACACAATGACAAAGACACTAGATAAAAATTCAGAAATTAAATCCCTTGGTTAGTTGCTCCCTGTGATACCAATCAATCAGCTGGATTGATATCCCCTTCCCCCACCGAATTAGCTAATTTCTTGGCTAAGCCAATTTAATTATTTTGGCTGCATAGACTTCTTTTCAGACTAATCAATAAAAACCCAGAAACTATCATTTTAAAGGTTAAACTGCTCAATGATTCAAAATACAGGCATTTCAAAATAACTTCTCTCTCCAAAAGCCCTTCCTTTTTATCCTACGGATTTAATGGCTGAAGTGAAATGCTATTTAAAAAATACAGTTCTTTCACTTACGGAGAAAAAGGATGTCAGGGTATCATGCTTTCGCAAATGATCTGAGAAGACAATGAAAAAAATCAGCAAGTTCCATTTTTTTATACAATTTGAACTATAGGCTACATAAGCTATATTTTCTTTAAAAAATAAAATGGAAAAACAATAGATTAGAAAAAATATTTGCTTAATTACATATATATGAGTAATTACACACACACACACACACACACACACACACACACCCACCCATATATTTTAAAGCATTATTCATTTAGAATAAAAAAAAATCAAGACCTCAAAACAAACATTGAAAGCACAAAGGCAGAGAATCTACATAAATTAAATAAGAATGGGTTCTAAAAATTGGAGAATGGTTGATTTTGCCATTTGGCTTTTCTAGCCCTGCCAACGGGGGCAACACCTAAATGCATCATAAAAACCTGGCACGCAAATCTGAAGACCTTGTTTTGGATTACCATCTCTCTCACATTTTGATTCACTAACCTTGCCTGCATCCTCCCAGGTTCTGCATCTACATCCACTCGGAGATACATTTTCAGCACCACGTGCTTGAAGGCTCATTTTGGACACACTACCCAAGCTCAACCTGGCACATGGCCTCAGGAGGTGCCACCCACATTCAGCCTCTGCTCTTGGTGCTGGCATAGTGGGTGAAGGACCTCACCGGTTATTGACTTTCTGCTTTGCCCCAAAGGAAGTAATCAACAGTCAGAGGGACAGAGATGCTGCACCAGTAACCGAAGGAAAGAAGATTCACACCCGGGGGGACAGTGTTTTATTTAGGAATTTGCAAAACTTTCCATGTAATCACTAATCTTCCTAGGCTTGGAGGCAACCAAGATACAAGGATGGGTGGTTAGCAATATTTATACACTGGTGGATCCTGTGCAAATGTTTCAAAAGCAGTTGACAACATAGATCAGGAGTCATAGTAATGTATAGATCCTTTGAGTCTGTGAATCTAGTACTGGGAGCTTATCCTAAGTAAATAATTCAAAAGAAGAGAAAAGTCCTACATACAGTCATGCTCTCTGCGCAGTTATATAAAATGGTAAGGAAAGGAAGAATTTAGGCATTCAACAGTAAGGAACAATTAGGCTTACTAGGGTAACTCAACCTGATGGAATATTACTTAACCAGCAAAAATGATCATTATGCAATGATCATTCATTGTAACAAGATAAATGTTTATAATAAAAGACCAGGCACAAAACCTAAATAGACATGGTAAGCTCAAGGTGATTACAATTATATGTTTGCGCACACATGAACATGCACATAGTGTATATTCCATAAGACACTCATTTGCCAACACTGTGTTTGCAAGCTCTCCTACGTTCTGAAATGTATTTGTAACCCCTCAATCAATACTCATAGTGCTTTCGTAGTAATTCACAGACCTGTGCAGAGCAGGGAAAATTTTGAGTCATCTGATGCATACGTTCCCAGTTAAGGTCAGATAAGGTGACCTTCTTGTTTTAGGTCTTGTACAACAATGAGCATCCTCTCCACCGTCTATTTATGGCCACATTTTTTGCATCTATTATGGGTTTTCTTGGTGATTTCATTTTTTAAAATGGCCTGCAAGCATGATGCTCAATGCCGTCTAGTGTTCCTAAGGGCACGAAGGCATGATGTATCATACGGAGAAAATAAGTGTGTTAGATGATCTGCCTTCAGGCATGAGATATAGCATCGTTGGCCACCTGCTCAATGTTAATGAATCCGCGATGTATATTAAATAAGGTGTCTTTAAACAAAAACACATAAAACAAGATTATTTATTGATCAGTTAATGAAAATGTTGTAACCAGATTCACAAGAACCTAACCCTGTATTTCTCTGAGGAGCAATGGTTCAGTATGTACTAATTCAGTGTTTGCTGTGACTTTATAGAGCACAGTTGCCACTAATAACAAGAATCAACTATATATACGTATGTGTACATATATACGCATGCATATGTATACATACACACATACATACATACAAACACTACAAGAAAACTGTACGTACAAATACACCGAGATGCAATTATCTGGATTTAGGGATGATTTAGTTTTTCTCGTAAAATGTCAAGATTGTTTTTCTAACATTGCTCTGACCGTGAAAACACTGAAAATGAACAAAAGTCAAAGAAACCCTGCCGACTGATAACAGAGTTCTCTAGTTATAAGTACAGTTTTTTTTGAATACAGTGGCCTTACTACCCTCGTCAAACAAAACAAGCCTGCTAGTGTGTGGCCTTTATGCTCATTCTCTGAACAGGTCACCTGATCTTGCCATGTTTTAGTTGGCTCTACTAAGAAGTGAGGATGATATCAGGCCTTGCAAAAATGTGTGCATGAAAATCTTGCAGTCAGCCTCCCAGGGAGATATTCTGATTCTCTTGGGGCTCCAGCACTGTGGTTTTCGGAAGGTCTACTTTAAACTGTTACTGGGTGCTATAGACTGAGTTTTGTCCCCTAAACTGCATATGTTGAAACTCTAACCCCCAGTGGGATCGCATTAGGAGGCGGGCCTTTATGAAGGGATTAGTGGCCTTACAGAAAGAGACAAGGGATCTCTCTCTCTGCATGCACATAGCAAATAAGGTCACACAAAGACATAACCAAGAAGGAACACTCCCCCCAAACCTGACTATGCTGGCACCGTGATTTCCAGACTGTGGGAAATACATTTCTATTATTTAGGCCAGCCCATCCCATGTTACTCTGTTAGAGCAGCCAGAAGAGATGACGACAAAGCCGTAACCGCTCACATGACTCTATGGAAGACAGGTCCTTCCAGGAGCCGATTAAAGTAAATTAGTTTCATAAGGGCGGAGCCATGATTCGGTAGAACTGATGCCTTTATAAGAAGAGGAAGAGACACCAGAGAGCTTGCTTTCTCTCTTTCCACCCTGTGAGGACACAGTGAGAAGGCAGCCATCTGGCCAGAGAGTCCCCACCAGAAATGAAACATGCTGGCGCCCAGATCTTGGACTTTCAGCCTGCAGAACTGTGAGAAAATACATTTCTGTTGTTTAAACCACCCAGTCTGTGGTATGGCAGCCCCAGCAGACTAGGACACTTGGGTTCAGTCCTCTTGCTCTCTAGCTTCGCACTGGGTTCAAAGGACAGGATGTTGGCTATGGAGCCATCTCGCAGGCTGGCCACATCCTTGCCCCACATCACAGTGCTGGTCAGGTGACTCTCCAGGTAACCACCCCTCTTGGATTCAGCTAACCACTCCCTCCCCTTGTCACTTAGACCAAAGGGTGGCGGGGTCCTACACTATCCCTTGTGGTTTCCCTAAAACCTACCTACACCTTTGTAAATAGTCCTTTTATTCAAATATATTTCTATTACTCAATTTCAGAGTGCCACCCATTTCCTGTCAAAACCCTGACAGGGACTAATACAACATGGAAGTGCTACAAAGATTATTTTTAAAAAAATGTAATTCCAAATACTGTCTCATTGATAGACAGACTGAGGCTGTTAATGATGTCACACACTCAGGGTCACCCGAGTCACTACAAACGGGATCACCACGAGACAGTGGCTGCTCATTGCCTGTACCAGTTGGCTGGTGATAACAAGGCCGTGATGGTAAGAAATGAAACCCCCTTGTTCTGCCTAGAGCAAAACTTATTAATATTACATTTTCCTTCCCCTACTCGACAAGCCAGACCTTCCATAATCTCTGGTTCCATTTTTATTTTTGCCATGTCTTTTCCTCCATCTTGGTTCCATTTGCTGAAAAGTCTCCATTGTTCTAGGGGTCAAGAAAAAGGGGCAGGGGGAGCGCTTGTTTAGAAGTGATTGCCTAGCAACCCATCTTCCTTATTCCAAGGACAGAGGCTATTTGCATTTTGGGAAAGAAGAAAAAAGCTCCCCTTCTCATGAGTCCCAGGGTAAGAATGTCTCGCTGACCACTCCTCAAAGGAACCTTCCTTCCTCTGAGAACTCCCCCTGGGTGGCCTTTCTTTGCCTGCAGCTGCTTGTGTGTGCACTCCCTTGGGACCAGTGCTGCCTTCCAAGGTGCACCCAGAGCTGCCTAGGGCAATGAGTGCCCTCGCACTGCCAAGCTGCAGCCCCGGGCAGGCGGCACCAGGACAGGGCTCAGAACATCCTGATCTCATTCAAGTGGACATTTCTTTCCCACACTGTTCTTTCCTTTTGGAGCTTTCTTTCCTGGAAACATGCCTCACCCAGGGGATGTCTAAGCTTGCTGCTCTTAACCCTCAAACTGCCGGTGAGTTCCTTGTGGTTGCTCAGGGAAAGCTGAAGCAAGCAGGAACATGGAGAGAAGAGAACACATAACCTCCACTCGAAAGTGCTCAGCTAACCTACAGGAGGCAGGAGCCAAGGGAAGAGAGATTGTTTTTCAGGTCACTTGAGAAACTGAACTGAGTTGGTATATGGAAAAAGAATCTCTGTTGTAAACTAGAGACCTCCTACCAAAAACATCTCACCCTCCATCCTGCTCAGTCTCCTTGATGAAGGAAAAAGGAAGGTTCTCTATAAATGAAGTGTGGGGAGTGATACGATTGGAGTCCTCCCTATTTTATGATTTAAAGATGTAAAGAAAACTCTTGGGATATCTGGCTCCAAGTTGGGCAAGACCTTTAATCTTCTGAAGCTGTAAACTGCCATCTATAAAAGAGATCTTTAGGAATTACACTGACATCTGTTGACAACGTTTAACTTATTTGAACTGCACCAAGTAACACAAGGCATGTGCCTTTGGTGTATTATTGAATAAAGACCATCTCATGATTGTGTTTATACTGGCTCCTTTGTCTCCTTATCCTGTTAGGATATTTGTCACGAGGAGAGGCCCTGGCTATCCACAGGTAATACTGATCTATAACTTTGTAGTAGATATGTCTGGCAGAAGATGTTATGATGTTTTATATAACTTTGCGTTCCATTGTCGATTTATATATTTCCATACGCACATACACCCAACACAAAGAAACCATGAAGGTATGCATAAGGCTAATAAATAAATAACTTCTTTGACTACTATAGAGATAGTCCTCTAAGAGACAAAAGATAGAAGATAATACAACCTAATCCTTCTATCTGTAAGGCCAGGAGATGAATGCATCCAGAAAAAAATCCCAAATGATTCATGGGAGTTGGTCAATGAGCAGGGAACACAGAAACAAATTTTTTTTTTTAATTTTTTTTTTCAACGTTTATTTATTTTTGGGACAGAGAGAGACAGAGCATGAACGGGGGAGGGGCAGAGAGAGAGGGAGACACAGAATCGGAAACAGGCTCCAGGCTCTGAGCTATCAGCCCAGAGCCCGACGCGGGGCTCAAACTCCCGGACCGCGAGATCGTGACCTGGCTGAAGTCGGACGCTTAACCGACTGCACCACCCAGGCGCCCCAAAACAAATTTTTAAAAATACCACTAAGCAAAAAACTTTACCTCATGCAGAAGAACATAAATGTGTCTTTGTTTTTAGTTTTTATTTTTGCCAGATCGGTACATTCTCTAAGAATTGGTCTCAAGTCTTCCCTGTGCAGAGAATATTTTTATTTGATTCAGTGGAAGTAGAAATTCAGCTTAGGATTTTAAAGCCGAAAGGACTTTAGACATCATCTGACATGAACACCGTCTTCATTTCACAATTTGAGATCCACATTCAGAGTCCCAAGGACGTTCAGGTTTGCCCAGAGGACATGTGGATCACATGGGTGGTAATTAATGCACAGAAATCATCACTTGGGACACTTCAGGTTCAAGTAACTACAAATCGTTGACTTCATTAAATAATGGCAGTATTATATTTGTTAGCAGACCAACTTTGTTTCTCATTTGAAAGGGTTTTGAGGCATATGCTTTTGAGGAATGAGGCATCTAGAATGTCGAGCAAGGGGCTGAAATGGATCACCGTGCTCCTCTACATTCTAGCATGAGTCTTTGAGGACACACTGTGTGTTCTAGACTGAATGTGAAACCAGGCAAGACGGTCACAGCCAACTGTGTCCTTGGGTGAATGTTCTCTCTACTGCAAAGTTGGTGAGTTTTGCTGAGACTCTGGGGAACAGTGAAGCAGTCATCTGGTAAAAAGTTTAATCAAACATTCTCTGTGCTCCCCTGATCTGCTTACCATTTCCCTTTTTTCTCTTAACTACTGCCACTTCATTATTTACAGTCAGTTGTGTTTCAAAGCCGTGAACATTTGGGCATTCTCCTCTCTGTGACATGGAGAAATCATTGAGCATGGTCCTTATGCTATTTAAATAATTATGTCATAAGCATAATGAGATACTGAGCTTTAGACTTTTTAGAATAGCCCATGCACATATAATCAAAGACTCTGAAAGCCTCGATGAAGTTTAGCAAGTTTGAAAGAAGCAAGGAGAGTGTAGAATGAGGGCCTATTGGAGGGCATAGGGTGAGTCTGAACCATAGTTGATTCTGGAAGCAGAGTGTTTCATAAATTTCTCCCTGTGCAACACTTTGGTTCTTATTCTTTTTGTTTGGGCTAAAATAATTCACAGAAATAAGAATGTGGTAGCTGATTTTAATTGTTGGAATAAAAACTTTGGAATCTTTGAGTTATAAAGGTTTTCACAAGTTATTCACGGCACACTCATTCTTAAAACCAAATCTCCGAAACTAAATCAAATAAAAATCCATTATATCAGTATGAATTTATTTCTAGAACTTCAAATTGGTAACATTTATGTATTGTAAATCAAACAACAAAAGCACATTAAAGTTTTGCTGTTGCCCGATGTGTTAAAATTGTATATACAACCTATCTGAGTATGTTGGTTTCCATTAGTTTTTATTAACAGTTATAAGGCACTTAGTATTAATAGTAATATTAATGGTTATAATACACATAAGCAGATGGCATCTAAATCAGAAATTGGCTATTTACATAACCAATCACTGAAGCTCCCCCCCCCCCCAAAAAAAAACACTGAGTTCCACAGAACTCAATTTACAAAACACTGACTCCTTTCTACAGTGTCTTGGAAGGCAAAAAGCCTATGCTTGGACACTTTCTCCGGTGACAAGAAGCTCATCTCTTGGAAAGGCAGTCTCTGTCACATCTCTCATTCTCTGGCAGTTCTTTGTCACATTGTGACGTATCAAATGTATCAAATGTACTGCACGAAACTCCTCCCCAGTGGTCCCAGTTCTGGCCTCTGGAACCACTGCCCTCATCTGCTTGGCAGAAGACAGCTCATGTGTTCATACCTAGGTCTTTCTCCTTCTCACCCCAGTGTCCCCAAGTTCTCTCATTCATTCCTTCTACGGCGTGGTTCCAGACTTCTTGGTCACCCAATTCTTAGGGTGTCTCTTGCTTAGAGACACCTTTGAAATACAGATGGCTTAAAATCACCTCAAGCTCAACATGGACCAAACTGAATCCTTGCTGTCTCCTCAGCCCATTCCAAAACCAGGACAGCGAATGATACCACTGTCTACCCAAGGCTGTAGGTCAGAAATTTATTTCACATCCTTGATTTCATCTGCTCTGCACTTTCCACACCCAATCCACCACTAAGTCCTGCAATTTTTTTCTCTTAAGTAATTGAAAAATCCCTTCACCTGGCTCTGTCTCCACGGCCACCACCCTTGACTGCCACACCATTGTCTTTCCTGAACTTCTGCAAAAGCCCCTTGGCCCATCTGCTTATAGCTGCCCTGGCTCTCCAGAATTGCTCCGTCCCACAACTTGCTTCAAACTCTTGCAGCAGCGTCCCACTGTTTCAGGATAATGAAAAGTCCTTCACATTGCTGACGAGGTCCTATGTGACTTAATCCCTTTCCGCTTCTCCAGGTGGGTTTTGCGTCTTATGCTCTGTGCCCGGCACACTGGCCCACCTTCACCATGCTCTGCTTCTCCTGCCACGTGGCCTTCCTACTTGTGGTTACCTCTGCCTGAAGTGTACTTTTCTTTTTTTTTTGCCCATTAAACCAAGTTGTAGGGCTCAGCTCAAAGATTCCGTACCTCTGTCTTCCTGGAACTCTTATACCAGGTCAGATTCCTTTATTCGTAGATTCTTACAGACCTCAGGACATCTCCCTTATGACACTTATCACAGTTCTTATTTATAGATATTGAGATTATCTGATCAATGCCTGGCTCTCCAAATGGATCTTTAGTTCCACTAGGCTAAGATGTGTCTACCTTGGCGTACTTTTCCCCTCCTAGTGCACATAATAAGTCACTCAAAAACATTTGTTCAGTGAATTGACTATGCAATTCCTATTTTGATTCTCTCTATTCTATCAAGGGAATTTGATCTTAAATCTAGAATAGGTGGAACAAATATGGTCAAGAGAAATCTGAAACTCAAAGGAAACGAGATAAATGGAAAGCTCAAGGTTGTATTTAAAAGAACATGTGTCTCCAGACATTGCTAAGCAGCGTCCCAGCCTACTTCCCTTGGCAGTATTAAGTTTGGCATCCACACAGACAGTGGGAACTAGGGAAACAAAGGAGCGAAGATGATAAAGGCACATGGACAAAGGTTGACATGATTTTCAAGAAAGGGTGAAGAAGTAGGATTCCAGAAACCTCTGATAACTAAACA
The DNA here is from genome assembly GCF_027475565.1 of Acinonyx jubatus. Classification (NCBI taxonomy): domain Eukaryota; kingdom Metazoa; phylum Chordata; class Mammalia; order Carnivora; family Felidae; genus Acinonyx; species Acinonyx jubatus. The sequence continues at coordinate 67,410,899 of NC_069391.1, forward strand.
TGACCTTTGTCCCAGGCTGAATTTTAACAGCAACTAGTTAAAAGTGGTTGGAAAGCACTTGGAAAAGGGAGAGGTGATAACTGGGAGCAAGGACAGGTCCATTAAGATGAAGTCATAGCAAAAGATCATCCAGCGTCTGTTGGGCTGAAGACGAGGGATTGCCATGGGCATGAAGTACACTGATCTCAACAAGACTCTTGGCAAAGTCTCCGGCAGTCTCCTTGAGAGGTAGAGACACGTGGGCTGAACCCATAGCTCCTCAAACACCAGTGTGTGCATGCCCAGCTTAACACTGCCCTGCCCAGGGCTGATTCACTGTCATGCCATTTATTTCTGAGATATTCTCTTTAAATGCTCATGTATAACTATAATGATGATAGCTGACATGTAAAATGCCCACTGTGAGGTAGGCATTGTTTAAAGTGATTTAATCCTTACACAAGCAATCTGAGAAGGCGTTATCATGAGTGCTATTTAACAGTAGAAGAAATTGAGGATTGCGATCTGAAGTGACTTATACAAGGTCACATAGTTAGTAAGTGGGTTCTGGAACTGTAATTTGAACTGAGGTGGTCTGGCTCTAGATACAAGTTCTTTACACTGCCTCCCAACCCCTACTTCCATGCTTCACATGCTCTAGAATGATCCTAGCCAGCAGGACTTTATCGTGCCCGATGAATGAGCATCCGCTCATGGTTATGCAATGGTCTAAGGTAGAACTTGACCTATAATGCATCCACCCTTAAGGGATTCATGGGTAGAATTCACAGGGTTCTATAAACTTGAATTGCTTCTAGTATTTACTCACAAAATCCCTCTCAAAAATGTAACATTTCCTTCAGTTACAAACATGGACAACAAGCCACAGTAGTATCAGCAGCGTATGTGAAATTGCCACCGATAGAAATTGGATATTTTTATATCACCTTGTTGTTGTATATATCTCAAAACATCATTTATGTTCATCATTTACGTTCAAATTATAGTGATTATTAGACCTGCCACCAGATCGCATCATTTACTTAGTTTTAACAAAAACACATGCATTATAATATCACACTATTCACATGTTATAACTGTACTGCAATGTAACTGTGTTCCTTTGTAACTCTTCACATTTGGTGTTATGAATTTAAAGCCTTATTTGGAGAGGGCGTCTCTGGGCTTCATCAGACTGCTGGAAGGCAGAGCCCGGTCCTGTGGCGTCCAAATTGACTTATGCCACAATGTGTGTGGTTTATGCCATGACGGCTCCCATTTATGACATGTGTTTCATGCCCAGGCAAATAGTTATGATTCATAATGGCTGACAAGAGGTAAGCAAGTGATAGTTCTGGACCAACCACAAGGAGACAAAGGAAACATAGAAAGGAAAATATGCTTTCTGTGGTAGCAGCTAACATTGCCTTTAAGGGCATAGTAGTAGGAGTACAGAGTTCAGATCAGCAGGAAGTAGGGATCAAGGGAAATCCTTGGACATTCTCAAAGACCTCATAAACATCACTCTAGCCTGGGAGGGTTGGCCAACAGTGTATGAAGAGTGGCTGTAAAAATACTCATAGAAGGTAGGTCATAAATTCAGGAGACATAAAGGGAGGGAAAGTGGTGGTCAATGTATGTGTCCAAAGGCAGCACCCTGGGACTCTTCCATAAAGATCTGAGACAGCGCTCACATTTCTAGGAACTCGTCCCAGATTCAAGGATGTTTATCTAAGACAGCATTCCCCCACACATGGAAGGTAGAGCCCAGCATATGCCACAGATTCAGCTTCGTATATTTCCTACTTTCCACAGTGGCTTCATGACAGCACTAAGGAGCAGACAGCCTTCTATACCATTTTACTAAGATGGGAAGTAAGGTTCAGAGAAGTATAATGAGTTGTTCAAAGTCACACACTGCAGACATATTGCAGGTGAGAATAGATCAAGGCCTGCTGTCTGTTGGTTCCATGTTCCTTTGCATATTAGCCAGATTTGGAATCGGGAAAGATTCCAGAATCCCTCCTTAAGATCCTTAAGAAGGTCAGATTGGTTTTTTTTCTGAAGCCCCTTCCCAATCTACAAGGTTATGGTTCAGAAATTTAAAGTATCCCTTTTCCTCCTCCAGCCAATAAAGCTTTCAGACTTTGTCCTACACAGTGAGCCACTGTCCCAGATGAATCCGTAATGGCCACTTTCAGCAGAGCTCTGAGAATCTACCAGATGACACTTCACCAATTGTAGGGAGAAGACAGAGGAGCCTGAGGGCATCAGGGAGGTTCAGAGTGAGAAGAGTATGGTATTTTCCTTTGAGAACAGGGCTTCAGATGCCAGCTTTGCACCTGGATAAGCTGTGGCATCTCAGGAAAGTGACTTCACCTCTCCAAATATTACTCTCCTCATCTGTGTTGTTAAAGAGGGGTGAGAAGGTTACATGTCAAGCTGAGAGATAAAAGGAGGCCAATAAACGTTAGTCTTCCTTACAAGACCCAACATCAACCCTCTAAGACGTTAACAAGAGTCTTTTAAGGTCACAATCCTTTCCTACAGTGAAGCCTAAAAAGTTTTCCAGAAGAAATTCACCTCTGCCCTTAAAAACGTGGGAACAATTCAGGTCTCTGGTTGCCAAAAGAAAACATGCAAATACTGGACTTAACTCACTCTGGGATTTCACTGTTGGGTAAATGTTCCCTCTCTGCCCTTAAGATTGTACACCAATCCCTCTACACCCTTGCAAAACCCAGGAAGCTTTCTGTGCCATATGCACAGGCGAGGCATGAGCCCCGAGTCCTCCTCAGCCTCCGCTGCTGCTTCCCCGTCATCAGCAACATGTGAATGAACCAAATTATCTCCAGAGCTGAGGGCGTGGGCCACATAGCCGGGCTCCGCCGTCAAAGGAGCCCAGCGTCATGTTCTCCACCCCCTTAGGAGATGGCTGATGCTGTCATAGGGCTGTGAGGGAGGAAGCCAGCCTGGAAATGCCATGTAGGGAAGAAACTGTTCCATTTCAGTGTTAGGATTCTAAAATAGCTGCTAATAAAAAGCCTTCATACTGTGACACTTCAATACAGACACCCACAAGGATACCTTAACAAGCTGTTTGACTCCTTACAAGCCTTTTCTTGCTGCAGGGCCCCCACCAGTCACCCACACAGATACAACCATGCAGTGACAGCGAAGGCCAGCAGGGGTCTTCCTAGACTGCAGACCAGCCTGGGGGACCTTGCTCCTTGCAGGAGGAAGGCATTGCTGCTCTGATGTTGGCTTGTCCAGGAGCATGTCACATCACTTCGAACCTCCTGTTTATTCTGTCTTTTTTTTTCTTTCCTTGTGTTGTCTTCGACAAAACATACCTAGAGAATGAGCCAAGCTCACCTCCTAGGATGATGGTGGGGGTTGGGGGGGGGAGAGGAATCCTCAAATAATATTTCATTTACCAATTTGGAGATGCCATGGTTCAAAGAATCTAGACTCTGAGGATAAGAATAGTAGGGTATGATTATATGATAGTAATTAACATTTAGAGTCTTTTCCACTGCAAGTCCTAAAAATCCATTAATTATTGTAATACCATCTCCATCAGGAAAATAATGGGTCAAGTTTGAGAAAATTTTTAATAGCACCTATCCTATTTTTAAAGCTTGATAATTAAGATCTGTTATAATGTTACCACTTGAATCTTTGCATAGATGAGCCCATGTTATGCCCTCAGCTACTTTCTGAAAATGCTGCTGATTAGGACCAGTGCCAATTCTTAAACTTAGCTGCACATCAGACTTACCCAAAAAGCTTGCTAAAACTTAAAAAAAAAAAAAAAAGCAAACCAGTTTTCATCCCCCTCCTCCAAGATGCTGAATTAGTTTGTCTAAGGTGAGGTTCAATAATCAAGATTTTGACAAAAGCACTGTGAGATATTGAGGTGTGCGGTCAAGCTCAGGAGCCCAGAAGTGGGGAGCTCTTTAGTACCAGGTAAGATAATACTGCTAGGCCTCCATTAGCATGAAAAGAATTTGTCTTACAGTCAGACATCACAAATAACTGTGTGTTTAAAAATTCTCTTAGTGGAGCACAAATGAGGATGTGATTTGTCTGCAAAGTAGAACTTCTCAGCTCCTATGTCTGTACTAAGTTCTTATGACCAATAAAATGATCAGCAAGAGAGAGACGCTGCCACAACTCTGCAGAGGGATCCATGCTATTATTTTTAAGGACTTCATGTGTGTCCAAGAATAGGTTAGGTGGCTGCAACAATCTCTGAGGGTTTATAGTTTTTCATATCTGGACAAATAGACCAAGCAGATATGGGAACTAATTACTGGAAGGCAGAATTTGTTTGTAATGTTTCTTTGTTTGTTTAGTGAGAGAGAGAGAAACAGCATTAATGGGGGAGGGGCACAGAGAGACAGGAAGAGAGAGAGAGAGAGAGAGAGAGAGAGAGAGAGAGAGAGAGAGAGAGAATCTCAAGCAGGCTCCACACTGTCAGCACAGAGCCCAACTCAAGGCTCCATCCTACGATTGTGAGATCATGACCTAAGCTGAAATCAAGAATTGGACACTCAACTGACTGAGACATCCAGGTGCCCCTGGAGGACAGAATTCTAAGAAAGTTTTACAGAGTGTTGAGAGAGGAAGTCAAGTCATACTTGGATTTAGGAGCGATTTCTATCCTAAAGACCCATCATGATGGATAGCAGTTTTACTTTCACACTTCCAAGAAGAATACCATACCATATTTCTTGGAACCTCCTTTTAGGCAGTTATAAACAGTAAGACCCTAGTAAGTGCCTCATACCATGTGAAACATTATGGAGGTCAAAATTAGAAGATAAGCATCCTGCCCAAGAATCACGTGTAATTGGATCACCTAGTCTTGGTTGTAACTGCGGTCACATGCAATAGTCTTTAAATTCCCACCCTACCCCACCTGCTATTCTTTCCTTAAGATCCAGGTCAAATCTTGCTTCCTCCAGAGAACTTTCTAGATTTCATTCCCACATTCCAATAAAAACCAATTTATCTCTACTCATAACATGTATCACACTATGTAGCATCAGAGTGATTCATTTATGTGTTTTCTCCTCAGGAGGCTTGTCATCTTCTTTAGGGAGCAGAACATGTCTCACTCAGTATCTACAAATTGAAGAGGCATTGCTGAGAGCAATATATATAGTACCAGCTTGGACTAATTCATTTCTCCATCCAAGGTGTTCTGTCCCTGACCATAGGACAAAGATCATGGGAAAATGTAAACAGTGTGGAACATTATTAATATTTCAACCCACATATTTTTTCCCAAAGCCTCTTTGAACCAATTCACAATTTGATCCTAGGGAATCTCTCAGAGGTAACAGGAAAGCTAAGATAATTTCCTCTTGCTCAATACTCACTGGAGATGGAGAAAATCTACTCTCTTACTTAAGTAATAATCTTGTGTAGGCAGGAAAACTTTAACTGTAGAAGAAGTATTATGTAAATGCAAGTTATTTAATTAGAAAGGAAAACAAAAAACCTTTACAGGAAGTAGCTGTTCTAAAGAGGTGGGAGAACTTGTTTTCTTTGCTGCAGCTTATAAGTGGTTCACTAATAGATTTTTGGAATGACATATTCATCATCAAGAGAGATGGCAACTGTCTTCAACTGCTAGGCAAGATGGAGTAACAGAAAAGAGATTTACCTTCTCATGTGAAATAAGTAAAAAATGGCTTAAATTCAGATGAAACAATTATTTTCAAGACACTAGATAACAGACAGTGGAGGACAATGATCCGTGAGAGATGAGAAACAGATACGATGAATCTTATGATTGTTAAGCCTAATTTGTTGAAAGAGACAGAGGTGGGGAAAACCAGATGGAGCTCGGCCAGCTCCCTAAGTTCAGGAGTTGGGAGCTGGGAGTCTGGGGAGATCAAGGCAGCTAGAGTGGAAAGGACAGAATTCTGGAAAAGGGAGAGCTGTGCACAGAAAGAACGCTGAAGATCTGCAGAAGGTGCCACTTGAGTATTCAGCTGAGCACTCAACAGTGCATGCATTTGCAGACACTATCAATGGCTGGGAAAGAATTCTTAGCCCAGGGGATCAGTGGAAGCCCAGTGCTCACAGAAGGTCAGAAACAGTGCTGATTCCCATGAAGACGGTGAAAACCTCATGATTCATGGGGACTTGGGTAGAGTGCCAGTAGATCTTGTCTCAGTAGCAAGGAATTATTAGCTCTAAAGTAAGCACTGGTCAGTCCTGCCTAATCTTAATAGCAACACACAAAGAAATCAAACTGTTTCGAGGCAATATAACCACATTCCAGAACAAAGCGCAAAAGTATTTATAGGAATGAAAAAATATCCAGTACCAAACAAGATAAAATTCACAATGTCTGGCATCCAATCGGAAATTACCAGGCATACAAAGGGAGTAGAAAAATATGACCCATCGTTAGGAGAGAAATCAACCAGTGGAAATTGATCCAGGACTGGCACACATGTTAACACTAGAAAAAGCGTACTGAAACATTATTATAAATGTACTACATATGTTTAAAAAATTAACTAGAGGCATGGACGATATAAGAAAAGCCATACTGAACTTCTAGAAATGAAAACTATAATGCATGATATGAAAAATACACTGTTTGGGAAGAATGGAAAAATAGACGTCGAAGAAGAAAAGATTATGGAACTTGAAGATACAGTAATAGAAAATATTGAAGATGAAACACACAAAGAAAAGAGAATCCAAAAACACAAAAGATTTCAGTGAATCATGAGACAGTTTTAAATGGCTTAATATGAGTCAAATTGGAGTCCCTAGGTGGTGAATAAGAGAAAGAGAAGAAATATTTGAACAAGTAATGGTCAAAAACTTTCCAAATTGATGGCAATTGTAAGGCTGCAAGTCCAAGTAATCCAAAGCATCCAAGCATAAGAAACATGAATGAAACTATATGAAGGCATGTTCTAATCAGATTTCTCAAGACCAGGAGACAGAAAAGCAGACAGAAAAAAAAAAAGAAAGAAACGTTGTACACAGAGGAAAAAAGATCTCCCACTGAGAAATTCCAGTAGTTTAATTTTTTAACAACGATTATGTGCCACTTCCATTTATTGTTCTCAACAACCTTTAAAGGCAGGAACTCATTGCAAATAAATACATAGAGGCCACAAGGGTGCATAGGGTGAGTATGACATGATTTTCTTTACTCTTCCCAAAGTCATTCACTTTTTCTTACTTTCATTCTATAGCAGAATCCCAGTTTTGTTTAGGTCTTTTACTGAAATGTCACACATCTTTTGGTTCCTTCTTCCCTAGAGTAGACTCCCAGTTTTGTATAGGTTTTCAGTAACAAGCCATTGATTTCTGCAAGCCTGTTCAGCACTTAGTCTTTTTTAAAAGTTTATTTATTTTGAGAGGGAGGGAGAGAGAGGGAGAGAGAGCAGGAGGAGCAGAGAGAGATGGAGAGAGAACACCAAGCAGGCCCAGCACTATCAGCGCAGAGCCAGATGTGGGGCTCGAACTCATGAACTGTGAGATCATTGACCTGAGCCAAAACCAATAATTGGACGCTTAACTGACTGAGCTATCCAGGTGCCCCATTTTTTGTTCAGCCCTTAGTCTTGCCCCACCTGTGACCAATGAGGTCACCATGAGGAGGCATCTGTGGAGGGGATGTTCTGGGAAAGACTTACTTTCTGATGAGAAGAATGTACACAAGAAGAAATTATCTGCTCCCTGAAGCCGCTCCGCCCCCATTCTCCCCTAATTGAAGTTTTGATGTGCTTGGAGTAGCTGCCACCACCTTGCAGCCATGAGGAAAAGACCAAGGAAACAGCAAGTGCCAACCCCCAGCCCTGGCACTGGTGGCCTGTGAATCAATCAGAAGCTGCCCACATATGAACTTCTTGTCATGCTAACGAAGACAACTCCCTATCTGCTTCGGCCACTGCTAGCAGCATATTGCTACCTTCCGCCAAATTCATTCTTCACTGATAGAAACATAAGATTAGAAAAGAGAAATCAGATTTGACTCCCTGCCTTGAGGACCTCAGTCCAATTTTCTTTCCTTTATACCCCAGCTAACTCTTCGTCACCAGCTTTTTAAGGGGTTCTGGTGTGAGTAATGAAAAAACGTGGAATGTCACAGGCGTTAACAGCTGAAGCCTGACTGCTTCAAAAAAGGGGGAGAAAGTACCTGCTGAAGATGCCTCTCAGCACTTTGAGGAATAAGAATCCAGCTGGTGCTTCCGGGCCAATGAGCTATGGCCTCCCTTCATTCCCACAGCACCTGACAGCGTATTTAATTTCTGCAGGTAGTACTTCCATGCAAAAGTGGACAGGCTAGTGACCCCAGGGATAAAGGACTCAGAAGACTAAAAAAAAAAAAAACACAAGGGAGATTTTTTTCCACGTCCTGCTAACAGTCTTTACCAGTCTTCACTGGGAAATGAATGGGACCAGGGACCTGGACAAAAAATTTGCAGGCCAATTCTTCTGTGCTGGCTTTGGCCACTTTCCATACCCCTTCTTCAAAGGTCACATGGCATAGTGACATATTAAAGGCTCTGAGGAGACCTGAAGCACGGAAAATGATTACTTATCTTAGTGATTACGGATCTCTTTCCCTTGCGAACACCACTGACAGCTCACGGGCCCAGTTTGAGAGATGCTGCTCTACTCTAGGAGTGGGGATTTGGGGATCTGTTGGGCAGATCTATTTTCATAAGCTGACAAAATGCAATCTGACATGTTTCTTTCTGGCATAAAAACTCTCAGTGGCTCCCTGCTGCCAAAAGGACCAAGTCCAAAGTCTTTGGCATGGCAAACAGGTCCCCGCAAAATCTGATAATAGTCTCAATAGCCTACTTTGTTAGCCTGCCTGCAAAGATTGCATGCAAAAGAGCCCCCATTCCCTGGCCACACACCATGGTGTTTACACTGCCATCTCCTTCCATTGCTCCCTCCCATGCCAACAATGTCTTCCTCCCCACCTGGCGTGGGTCCTCTTGCCAGAAGAACAATTTGGGGTTCATATTTTATATGCTAGCTCAAACGTCACACCTCTGTGAGCCCTACTCTGATTCCCAAAGTAGGCTGGTGCCTTCCTCTTTAGTGTACATGTCTCTTTTATAGCATTTATCACAATATCCCGGGTCTGAGATCTCTTCCGAGTCACAACCCATGTGTCTTTTTTATCTGGATGCCTTTACTATCTAGTAAAGTATCTAGCACATAGTAGCTGCTTCATGCATGTGTGTCGAACAAATGAATGAATGAATGAATGAATGAATGAATGAATTGAATGAATGAATGAAATGACACCCACCCTCTTGCAACACCAAAGCATATGTAACAGGCTCTTAGGAAGGCTTGAATACAAATTAAGCCAATTTAGAATCTTGAGATAATTTATGCAAATCTAGTTTAATATAGAATTAGTCTGAACTCAATGTTCTGATTTCTCCCCGGCAGACAGGTTCCTCTGAACTGTGCTCTCTCTGAGTGTGGTGCAAAGCATAAATTGAAGATGATTTCATAAAATAAACAAGCTCTTAAGTTTCTGGGGCCACTTTAATCAAAAGACGTTAAATGGCAAGGTCTACAAGTGGTCCTGTGGAAGTTGAGTGATTGTGTATCATGTATTAAGGGGGAAATTAAGGAAATGATGTATGCAAAAAAGAGTTAATGACATTCCTCTATTGGGAAGGGACTGTGTTGCCTCTTAAAATGAACAATGTGCCTGGTTTCAAACATTCTAGGTGGAGTATACCACAGGAGATTTTACTTTTCTTTCTTTTCTTTCTTTTCTTTTCCTTTTTCTTTTTTCTCTTTTCTTTCTTTCTTTCTTTCTTTCTTTCTTTCTTTCTTTCTTTCTTTCTTTCTTTCTTTCTTTCTTTCTTTTCTATAGTGTAAGAGCAAATAAGTTTTAGCTCTGGGATCTCTACTGAAAAGAAAATGGTCTGAGATAAAGGCATGCCTCTCTCCCTACTTTTACTTCCTGAAGCCAGGGCTCCCAGCCTCAGGGCCAGGCCCATCTGCAAATCTGAGTATCTTCTTTATTCTACAAGGCTAAAAAGTCACACTCATAAAGGCATTTCCTGATTCATGTACTGTTCAACAATCATGCATTGGCCACCTAGTATGTGCCCTACCCAGTGGCGGTCTCTATGGTTACAAAGATGTGTAAGACTCGTCCTCTTCCTGCTCCCATGTTAGTGAGAAGACACATATATGCACAAATTTCCATGATGCAATGTGCTTATGCTGTGATATTTATTTATATATTGGTGAGAATGCATTTATTAGTGAGATACATTTCTTAAAAACTTGAGTGTAGTTGACACATGTTTTGGGTATATGTAGCATAATGTATAAACTTGTCACATTACTATGCTGTAATGCTTATTTATATGAAGTGTGGAGGTACTATGGATTTGTGAGTGATTATTCTGCTTGGAGGAAATCAGGGAGGAGGGAAAACAGGAATTGTGTCTTAAGAATTAGCGGGTGGGGGAGTGCCTGGGTAGCTCAGTCGGTTAAGCGTCTGACTTTGGCTCAGGTCATGAGCTCACGGTTGGTGAGTTCAAGCCCCGCGTCGGGCTCTGCGCTGACAGCTTGGAGCCTGGAGCCTGTTTCAGATTCTGCGTCTCCCTCTCTCTCCTTCTGCCACTCCCCAGCTTGCACTCTGTCTTTGTCTCTCTCAAAAATAAAAAATAAATAAAGAAAAGAAAAGAAAAGAATTAGCAGATGGGCACCCAGGTGGCTCAGTTGATTAAGCATCTGACTCTTGATTTCATCTCAGGTCATGATCTCATGGTTCCTAAGATCGAGCCCTGCATGGAGCTCTGCTCTGACAGCACCCACCCTGCTTGGAATTCTCTCTCTCCTCTCCTTTCTGCCCCTGCCCTGCTCACATGTTCTCTCTCTCTCCTAAAATAAATAAACATTAAAAAGATAAAAAGAATTAGCAGGCATTCACCAGGGAGATTCAGTGCTGTTCTCCATAAAGGGAATGATGTTGGTATTTTACACAATAAACCACTAAGCACATTTGTGGAATGAATCAAGATTGATCAATCAATCTATCAATCGATCTATCAATTGATCTCGCTAGAAACACTCATATTGCATAACAAAATTCCTTAAAAACTAAACACATTCTTCTCAATACCAAGGTATGAAAGTTAACGCTCGATTATTTCTTATGTGTTTCTCTGGTTCTTAAGCTATGTAAACCTTCCCCTAGCCTCTGTGGTTCAGGACTTTATTTTCCAGTTGGTACTGACGTTCAAATCAGTTCTTCTAGCTACTTGTTACATCTTCTGATTTTGGTACAACCCATCTTCTTTTCTTTCTGCAGTTAATAAATTGGTATTGAACACCTAAAGATGATTTCTTAGACGTTGTTGCTGGTATCACTTTAATACTTTAGGATTCTGACCATGGCCTTGCTTAGCCCATATATACTCACTTGCCTTTTTAAACGTCCACCATAAATTAACTTGCTGATTCTGCTTCCTTCTTTTTTCTCCTTAAGTGGAAGGTGAATTAAAGGATGGTCTCTCTTACCACCTCAACATAAAACTAAACCCCAAAGGGGAACAGGATTTCAAAGTTAGGATTTCAGATCTTCAGGGCTCTCTCCTCACCAACAGATCACATTCATTTTAAGCATACATTGGACCCAAAGAGTGAAAATCACCAAGGTGCACTTCAGGAAAATTTCAGTGGATCCACTGTGGCTCAGCAATGACCAAGAAGAGTGAGCTCCTCGGTTTCCAAAAGGCAGAATGTGGCAGAAATCTGGTTCAGATGTTTCCTAAATGCTAGGTTTTGCCAGTGAAGGGAAGGAATAAAAACCAAATAAAAGACTGGTACTGCAGAGCTGCTAATGAAAACAATTCAGAGGACATAAATGCTAGAGTAATTTTGAACTCGCCATATCAGGCTGGTTTCAATGCAAATGTACTGTTCCGATTTCTCCCTTCCTCGGGAGGATATAATTAGCTCAGCTGAAACAGGGTGGAAGCCTTGAGGCAGCCGTTTCCTGGGGCAGCCAGCTCCCCCATGATGGAGGAACAGCTGCCACATGCCTCTCCTGCCACGGATTGCACGGAGCTGTGGCCACCCCACCAGGTTGCTCATAAGCCACCACGAGCAGAAGGCTCAGGTTGCCAGGGGGATTGGCTCTTGCTTAAAGATAAGGGACATGTTGCTCCTCAACCTAGTTGACTCCAGGACTAATCACCATTCTTCCAGAGAAGATAGCTGTGGCAGACACAAAAATCCTTCCCTGCTGTTGTGGTGGAAGAGATTCTTAACATTGGTGATGACGGCCCCCATAAGCTATGGCAGTTCCTCCCCTTGGGGTCTGATGCAGGCTCTTGGAGAGGATAGGAAGTAAATAATGAAGAGAAATGCACTTCAAGTGCTGGCCCAGGAGAAACCCAAACTCTAAAGAAAGCACATTCCCCAGCTACAATGACAAGGAGGATGAAATCACACCATGTTGGGAAGGGGATAAATGCAGGGCTTAGAGATGATCCAACTGGTGGAAAGCAAGAGTGCTCTGGGAAATAGCCATTGCAAGATGGTGCTGGAGTTCACCTGAAGAAACAGCAACAGCTTCTTCTTGTCCATTTGGCAAACTCAACAGAACGGAACCCACTGATTTGCTTTTGATAGTTTAATAAGCAAAAACATTCTACAAATGAGTTCTAGGATGATAAATACTTTCATGGAACCAAAAGGTGAACAAGAATTTGTTTTCTTACTATCAAAATTGTCAGGTCTTACATCCATCATCCACTTTCTTACCCCCTTCTGCCCACCCCCACCTATAGCAAAGGCCAATGTAAGGCTGGTTCTTCTTCCTCATCTGAAGGATGAACAGGCAAATGGACATACAGATCCTGCAGCCATCACTGAGTACTGATCATGATGGGAGCGGGGTGGGGGGGTGGGGTTAAGGAAATGTGACATCTGAAGCACATTTGCTAACGACTAGGATAGTTCCAAGAACATTCAACAAATAACGAGACTGGGAATCGTAATCTCCTCTAATGAATTCAGAAAAAAGTACTTCGGGAAAATGTCTCCTAAGCGGTGAATTTTCTTTTAAACAAATGTTGACAAAATAAGATAGATGACAAACAACAATACTTTTATAATGCGTACATAATCCAGACTAACTTCTTACGTTCATAATAATGGTCACTATTTTACTAGTATTTTCCTTTTCGGGTTGTTTTTTTAAAGAGATGAGATATAATTTATGTACCATAATCTTTACCTTTCTAAAGTACACAATTCAGTATGTTTATAAATATACTAGATAACCACCACCACTATGCACTTCTAGAACATTTTCATCACTGCAAAAAGAAACTCCACATCCAGAAGAAGTCACTCCTCATTCTCTATTCTCCCAGCTATTGGCAACCACTGATCTACTTTCTGTCTCTATGGATGGGCCTCTTTTGGGCATTTCATATAATGGAGTCACATATGTGACCTTTTGAGTCTGGCTTCCCAATTTACCATAAGGGTTGCATTAAGGTTTATCTGTGTTATAGCATGGATCGGTACTTCATTCCTTCTTCTTGGCCAATAATATCCCGTTGTATGGATCACCACATCTCGCTTAGCCATTTATCAGTTGATGGGCACTTCGGTTGTTCCCACTTTTTACCTATTATGGACAACGCTGTTATGAACATTTATGTACCCGTTTTTGTGTGAACGTATGATTTCAGCTCTCTTAGGGACATACCTAGGGGTGGAATTGCTGAGTGACACCATGAGTCTGTGTCGAACGTTTTGAGAAGCTGCCAAACCATTTGCCCAGGCAGCTGCACCACTTTGCATCCCTACCAGCAGTATGAGGGCTCTGATTTCTCCACATTCCTGTTAACACTTGTTATTGTCTGCCTTTATTACAGCCATCCTGGTGAGTGTGAAATGGTATCTCACTGGGGCACTGATTTACATTTCCCCAATGACTAATGATGTTGAGCATCTTTTCATGTGCTTATCGGCCATTTGTGTATCTCCTTTGGAGATGCCTCTCTTAAAAAGTTTGCCAGTTTTTTAAATTGGGGGCTTTATGTTCTTACTACTGAGCATTTTTATATTCTTCCTCTGATTTCTTTTTTCTAGAGGTTGTAGAAGGGGACAATGGACTCCCCCTGGCCCCGTCCTGGCTTTGGGAATGAAGCATGATTTTATCCATTTGGATCAGGATAAAGTTGAAAAACATTTATTGAGTACTTATTTTGTGCCAAGCATTCTAAGACCTTTATTGACTTACTGCTAAAGAGAAAGCTGTTGCTTGGGCCACATGTTTTTCCCTTCGATGCTCAATCAGATCATTAAAGCTTTTCTTTAGGGAAGCACTCATGTGGTTCTTCATCTCTTGAGACCAAGAGATGTCCCCTACCCCTCCTCTCACCAAAGGAGCAGAGCTAGCAGTGGAGATGCATCCATTGGCAGGTAATATCTCCTGCCAAAGTTTAGATATCTAGAACAGACTAGTCATCCCTAGACTCAGAACAGGTGCTTTGAAGCTCCACTTTAAACATCTGAAGTTAAGACCATGCTCACGTTTCCTACAAATACACCCAAGAGACTCCTTTTCAATTTGGTTCCCACTCTTCCTTTGCCCCACAGGCTGTGGGCAATGCTTCCCAAGGTGACCAAAGGAGGAAACCCCACAAAACAATCTACAGAGGAATATGCAGGAGAGCAATGGACTCATTTTCTTAGACTACTTGTAGTGATGTTGGCTTAGCTAAAATGCAGAGGTATGAGAAGTGAGTAAGGCTGCAGAGAGGGGCACAGGAAACAAACAGACAAGGCTCCTCAAAAGTAAACCATGAAGGGATGAACAAAGGCAAGGAGAGGCATTCTCTCTACCAGTCCTACCTTATTATGAAAGCTAGCTGAGTTCTGTGTTTTACCTTCTTAGGCTCTGTACACACACCACATTTATTCCTCTTCCTTCCTATTCTCTTTCTCTGCCCTTGGAAATCAGGTAAAACCACAAGAGAAGCAAATTGAGGGTTTGACGTGGTAGAACACCACTTCAAACCTTCACTTTCATTATCATGACTTCAAGGTTTCCAGAAATGTCCTTTTCCTCTCCTACCAAGATCCAAATCCACCTTGCCAAGGGGACCAATTCCAGGTGATCAGGGGATTTGAGTTGTTGTCTATAACTCTAGCCCCCAGTGCTTCTAGTGCTGGAACCCCAGCCAGGGGTGGCACTATTCAGTAGGAGGCAGAACAGAACCTCTTCCATCTCACCGAGAAGGCCACCAGCTAACCCACTTTCCACCAAGATGGCTCTGGGTGGTAACTTCCAAGGTCTACCATGCTATTATTTATGTGGACAAGTTCATCTTCAGCCACACCTCAAACAGAGGCTCCAGGAGTAATTTCACGGAATCAAACCCAAACCTCAAAACCCTTTAACCTCATGCCAACCAGGAATTCTCCCAAGCCCTGGGGCTCCCCTGGAGGAACCATTCATGGTGAGGGCTTTTCTCTTGGAGATATCACACACCACTCTGGAGAGCCACGGAAGCCACAGGATGGGTTTTATTGGCTGAGTTGTGTTCCCTCCAAATTTGAACCCCCAGTGCCTCAGCATATAGCTGTATTTGAGACAGGGTCTTCGAAGAGGTGATTAAGTGAAAATGAGGCTGTGGGCGGGGCCTTCATCTAATCTGATGGTGTCCTTAGAAGATGAGGAACTTTAGACACAGAGAGAGACACCAGGGATGAGCACGCAGCAAAAAGACCATACGAGGACGCCGAGAAAGGCACTGTCTGTAAGCCAAGGGTCAAAGCAAACTTGTCTTCACCTTGATCTTGGACTTTTAGGCTTTAGAGAAAATAAACGTCTGTTGTTTAAGCCCCTTGTCTCTGGCATTGTGTTACAGCAGCCCCAGCAAATGAATACAAGGGCCTCTCAGGGAAAGAGGGCCCTGGGGGCTCCCGGTGGGCACAGCCACTCACCCTGTAGTAGTCAGTGCTGTACACGTCCCGGGACATCCCGAAGTCCCCAATTTTCACCAGGAGGTTCTCACCGACCAGGCAGTTCCGGGTGGCCAGATCTCGGTGCACAAAGTGTTGGGACGCCAGGTAGACCATGCCCGCAGCTATCTGCTGGGCGATGTGCAGCATCTGGGACTGCGTCAGCTCTGTCGGCGGGTTGCCTTCGGCCATCAGCACAGCGTCAGGCCCGTGGGCCCTGTGGAGGAAATGGAAGGCGTTGCTGGAGCCCCAGCTTTTTCCTCCGGGGGCCCTTTGCTCCCATCAGCTGCTGGGGCTCAAGGGCTGCCTGACTTAGCTAAAGAGGGGGGAAGGATGCTTCACCCACAGGTGCACCCCTAAAGCCTTGAGAGCACCCAGGCTTCATTTCCCAGGGCACCTAGAATTCCCAGGGCCATGTGGACCTGAATGGTACCCTCCTCAACACACACACAGAGGTGTATGTTTTAGGGGCTCCAGAGCTGGGCTGGGGCCAGGCACTGGCCAGAGCCCCTGACCCTGAGAAGCAATGGAGAAAGAACGTAAGGGGAGAGTTTGGCTCTCTTGAAGCGATGGGTCATCGTGCCTTAGTGGGAACCCCAGCCCTCCCCTCTTAGTATATGCTTCGGCCGAGCGCCCCCGACCCGGGCCAATGCCTCCAGAGTGACCCCACCAGGGCCAGAGCTCTGCAGCAGCGGTGGGTGGGGGGTATGGTTTTCAAGCTGCCCTCTCTCCTTCAAGCCCAACTGAGCAGAATGTCAGGGCACCCTCAGACATCATTCCCCGTGACAAATCCCATCTCCTCCTGCCCACCCCTCCCCCCACCTCCGGCTCGGCATGTGCACTGGCCACCACATGGAGAGCTTTTTGAACCACAATACATTGATCCTTTTACTGGGCTGAGTTTTATCCTTTCCACTATGGGGGGGGGGGAGGGTGTAGAGGGAGTATGGTATTTTATATCTTCTTTTTCTTAAATAGTTTTTTTTAAAGATTATTTACTTAGAGAGAGAGAGAGAGAGAGAGAGAGAGAGAGAGAGAAAGAGAGTACAAGCAGGGAAGGGGCAGAGAGAGAGGGAGACAGAGAGAATCCTAAGAAGGCTCCACACTGTCAGCGCAGAGCCTGACGCGGGCTCAATCCCACAAACCGTGAGGTCATGACCTGAACGGAAATTAAGAATCGGATGCTTAATGGACTGAGCCACCCAGGCGCCCATATCTTCTTTTTCTTCTGTCTTATGCACTCGGCCTTTTCCCAGCTGTGTGATGACTTAAGGTATCTAAACACTGGCATGTGCTTTCGGGAGGGGGGGGTCCCACAGTGAGGATGTGCTCTCAGCCCTGGCAGTCCCCACTCCGGAATCCTGCGAAGACTGGTGTTGCTGCCCCTGATGGCTCTGTACAGCAAAGAGTAAAGGGTCCCTTTCTTCTAGAAGCTTCTGTGGAGGGGTCAAAGGGGTTCTCCCTCCCAGAGGCAAATAAGGGAGAAGATTTCCTTCAGGACAGTTGGAAGCACTCAAAATAAATATAGAAGATTTTAAATGGATTTTAAATTGGACGACCCCACCTACAGTGTTCCAGAACCGTATGAGAATTTGCAAATAAAAGAGGCTGAATGATCTCAGAACTCTCTGCTCCTTCTGTCTCTCTGTACCACCCAGACCTACCTCAGTCAGATGGTCTCAAACCACGGGTGGAAGTGCCTCCTTCCTGGCTCCAGCCCACAGTGATTCCCCTTTTCTGGATTTCCAAATCTCTTACTCTCATATTCCCTTAGAACAAGCACTGGAGGGGCACCTGGGTGGCTCAGTCGGTTAAGCGCCCGACTTTGGCTCAGGTCACGATCTCACGGTTGGTGAGTTTGAGCCCTGAGTCGGGCCCTGTGTTGACAGCTCGGAGCCTGGAACTTGCTTCGGATTCTGTGTCTCCCTGTCTCTCTGCTCCTCCCCCGCTCACTCTCTGTCTCTGTCTCTGTCTCTCTCTCTCTGCCTCTTAAAAATAAACATTAAAAAAAAAAAAGAAAAGAAGAACAAGCACTGGACAAGGAGGAGGGGAGTTTCCCAGCACCAGGATCTAGGGAAGCTTTGAACTTGTCCAGTCTGTAATTTCCATCAGTCAAACATACAGATATTAGGCTGGGTGACCCTGTAGGTCCCTTGTGTCTCTAAATATCTGCGTTGAACCATTCCCAGGGAGGGGCTTCCTGTTTTTGTGCAAGGAGGTTCTGGTGCCTGTCACCTCCACTCAGACCCAGCCCCTAGTGCCTCCCCGTTGTAGCACTGAGGAGCAGTGTGGGGAAATGCCCTGGGGCTCTGTTCAGCTCAAAACCTCTGGGCAAGGCTCAGGGTATCCAAACGGAATTTGAATCCCATCCTAGCACACTAGCTGTGACCTCAGGTGACCTGCAGAACCGCTCTGGACCGTCTTCTCATTCTGTAAAGAGGGGGTACCCACTGCACCCTCCTGAGCTCACTAATACGAGCAATAACTGAGAGCTTGCTTGAGCTTTCGTGCAAAGCCAGCACTAAAGATCGCTCCAATGTTGTTCTTCCCAGCACCCAAGGGGGCCGGGGAAAGAGGGGAAAGTGGGAATGTTGTCTTTTATTACAGGAGACAAAGCCCTGCCTGTGACTTCAATACCAGCAGAGAGACCTAGAAGAACACACAAACTATGAGAAATCCTGAAATATCCCGAGAATCTAGGCCAGGATGGAATCTCTCCTTCATGGATCTAAATCAAAGAGTGAAATAACGTTGCCGATTTGCCAGGAATCTAGACCCTTCTAAGAATCTATCAGTTGCAAAGTCTCCAGAGAAGACAGAGGCCAGTGCCATAGGCCACCTGTGCACAAAGCCCCATGCTCCAGCCTTACCCTCTGAAGGCCCCAGAAAGCTGTGACTCCCCAGTGCCTTCTGCACTCTCTGATACCACGTGCAGGTTGGGGCAGGCTCCGGCATGCTAAACCAATGGTTTCCCTGCTTGCTTGTGAGTACTTAACAGGACTCCTTGTAATGGGAGACACCTCTGCATGCTTTCTTGGAGCAGAAAGTCCTGCTGTAAGAGGGCAGGTGAGTCTTCTAACCAAGTTCTCAAGAGGAGTATAAATGAACTTAACACAGCAGCTCTCTGCTTCACTCCTCAGGTGACCCTGCAGCTCTTAGAAATCAAACCATGTTTACCTCTTCCAGGGGAACATGCCTTAAGAGGGGAAAAGCACCATTAGCACCCCGCTTGAGGAGCGGGAAGGCTCAGTGGGCTTCTAACAGGGGAAGCTGTTCACTGTTCCTCTGCTTATTCTCTCCAAGTGTGGGTTACAGCGGGCACTTAGCCACACTGTCTGGCTCCAGAATGCCACGGCACACTACCTTCCTTCTGAGTTTTATCAACAGCTACCCCAAGAGGAAGTATTGCAGTGCTCTATGGGTTTTGCAGCCAGGGTCTGTGGGTTTGAATCTCAGCTGTGTCACTCACCAGCATCATGACCCAGTTTTTTGGACCATAAAATGGGAATAATGGTAATCATAGTTTATTTAGTTTATACAAGTTAAGCCACTTAAATTGCTTAGAAGGCTCAATAATATTAGCTGTTATTGCTTGGAAAAGCCTTATCTCTCTTCCTCTTGTTGGAAAGGAATTCTGGAGAGATTCCAATAGGCAAAACTGTCATCTCCTTGCCAGCAAGAACTATATTTTACTCCTCATTTCCTGGCCAACCTAGCAGAGGTCTTGGCCATGTTGGTACTCAATGTATGGCTTTGGGGTGAATAAAAAGAGTGAGAGGAAATTGTAGACATCTGTTTTTATAGGCCAGTGCCAATGATGCTTGGGGACATGTTCATGGTGGTTTAGGGGCTAGACTCCCTTCCAGAAAGGGAGGACAGACTATAGTTCAGAGCACATTATTGTGCCTAAGAACCTGATTCTTCGCATTGAATACCTCTTGAAACCAGAGTTCATCAGATTCTGAGATCAAGCAGAAGAGATTCCTAAAAATCAGGTGCCTGCTTCTTCTGGAAGCAGGAAGGAGGTTGGTTGAGCCAAAAGCGAAAGGATCAACACATGTGTGTGCGTGTGCACACACACACACACACACACACACTTGGTTACATACGCATGCATACACGTATGTGCACACGCAGTGTGAGCTCACAGAAGCATTTCACTGCATATGGGTGAATACGTTTGGTTGTATTATGCTACAGTTTTTGGAAAGCACCATCTTTAAATAGACAAGTAGCTGAGATCATGGGAACAAGGGAAAAATACTTCTAGGAGCAGCTAATTTTCCTCCTTTCACATCAGAGCTGAAAGACAAAAGCTACCATCATCATCTCTTATCACCTACGGGAAAAACCTTGCAGGCACAGAGTAGTGCATCCGGATGATGGTCTCTGAACACCAAGTGTCGGCTACACATCCCTAATTTCACTGGCTTTCCTTCCCCCCCCCCCACAATTGTAAGCAAGGCAGAGCACGGGGACCCATCCCAGCAAGAGGACTAAATTGCACACGTATTCATGAGGCTAGAGATGGCAAAAGTGATCCAGAAGGTGCAAACCACATGATGGCATTTTCCAAGCACAGAGGTACATTGCCCCCTCCACTGTTCTCACCGTGGTGGACTTATTATGTAAACAGCACAGTTTCTGAATCTTCCAGGGGCTGCACGAAGTGACTACCTGGTGCCCTTTTCTGGGGAAAGCCCTTTCCAGCGCCCCCAGAAACTGGAGAAGGATAGAGAGGTCACCGTAACACAAGAGGTATGATATCCCCAGCATTGTGGATCCCTCAGCGTGGCAGAGAGGGAGGACAGCGGGGACAGCATCTACCGATTATCTGCCACCACAATAGTCTTGACACTAGTCCTCTATGTGGGCATTATTATACCCCTTTTACTGAGGCCGACGTCTTTCTCATTTGTCCTAAATTCTACTACCTACTGAGATATCACAGGCAGCACACTTGCTAATCTTTCAAAGTTGAGGGGCAGCTACATTGGAAAGACAACTGCATGTTAGAGCCAGAGGTGACACAGAGAGAATCTAACTCAGGTCCACGTGGGCTGAGGACCCACCCAAGCGACACAGCTGCTGATGCAGACTGGGAAGGAGAATCCAGTCTCCCCAGCCCACGCTACGGGAATCTCACTCTTTCCACTCATGATCTTAAACGGGTGGGCTCCATTCCTTCCCCCGCTCAATGCAAATAAAAGCATTCCTTGGTTTCCTTCAGCAAGGAGTGTGTGGATCAGCTCATTTCTTCTGTCCCTTGGGAGGTGCAGGAGGGGAACACTGACCGGGAACCCTAGCTGGGTGACCACGGACTTCTCTGTCTTACCCAGTGTAGCTCTCCCAGTGATTCCCTTCGCGGAGGAAGTTGGTTTACCAATAGATATCATCACCAGTGGAATTCCAGCTTCTGCTTGTTGAAAACTTCCTATTTGCTTCTATGCTAAGAGCTTTCTGTACTTATCCCAACTTAGTCCTCATATCTGCCCTGCGAGCTCCATATCACTACCTGAACAGCTGAGACACTTGCCCAAGGTCCCTTGGCTAATAAACGCCAGAGCTGAGATTCAACTCCTCACTATTTCAGAGTATCTTCACCTTGACCCCTGGATTATGGGCACTCAGCATTGTCTCTCACTTATTCTGTCTTGAGACCCCTCCCTGTCATAAGGTGGGGGACTTTCTAGGAAGCCACTGGTAAACTAAAATCTAATTAGGTTAATGCTAGAAATCCAAGTGACACGGACCCTATTTTATAACCCAGTGGCTCCCTTATATAATCAACATTTCCCCCTTCCTTGCCTTGCCTTCTTCTAATGACCCTGTTTGCCACAAAACACCTCAAGTGAAGGCTGTCCATCTTTGCAGGGCTTCAGGGGCTCAGCAAGAACTATAGCCCGTGTTTCCAATGGTCCCATCCAATGTTTTTTGACCTCCTTCCTTCCAGAGCGTTTGCTCTATGGATTCTGTTCTTTTCACCACATCCCTGACCTCCTGACCTCCTGGGTCTCCATTTTGTTGTCAGGTTAAAATCCAACTGCTCATCCCTCCACCCTTGACTCCTCCTCACTCCTTTTACACATCCTGTGCCTACTCTGGGCTCTCCACTCCTGGATGACCAAACCTGTCACCGTGACACCTTAGTCCCTTAACTCACTGATTCCTTAGCCCTGAAGGACACTCCTCTCTAATCCACCTGGCAAACTCCTACAGATACTCTACGGTCCACTTCAAATGCCATGTCACATGTCACTTCATTAACAAATGCTCAATGAACACAGGTGCAACTGAGTGGAATCGCTCACATCGCATGCTGTAGAGTTAGTTCATTAAGACAAGAACATTGCCGTGGCCTCAGTTTCTTTCTCTGTGGTACATGGTGGTGGTGTCACCAGGAGAGGCCATTCTAGAGAAAGTTCCAAGTGACCCTTGGACCTTCCCAGCAACTGCTGGTCCTCACTCTCCATCTGTCTTAATCATGAAGGCCTGCACCGTCCTCAAGCCCCCTCCCATCCCATCCCCCGCACCGCACCTGAGGAACTTGTTGAGATCCCCGTGCTTCATGTACTCAAAGACCATGATGAGCGGGTCGCCCTCCACACAGACACCGTAGAACTTGACAATGTGCTCGTGCTGGAGGTTGGTCAGCAGCTCTGCCTCACGGTGGAAGTCCTTGCGGGCGTTGTCACTGGCGTCCTTCAGCGTCTGAGGATGAGGGGCAGACAGAGGAAAAAAATCAACACACCTTAAATTGACATCAAAGGGAAAGGTTGTGTTGAGAAGGAAGTACTTCAGTGAGCCCCGAGGTTCGTAGATGGGAAGGAAATCCATCTCATTTACTATACAAAAGATTGGAAAATTGCCTAATTCCTGAAGAAATACCGTTTGTATTAATAACTGAGGAAAAGTCCCTTATGGGTATGGAACGCTTTACGGTTTACGAAGCGCTCGTATAGATGTTTTCTCATTAAGTAACAGACATGAGCTTTTTATAGTCTTAACCCATTTTTTTCTCTATCATTACCCAGTTATCACCACAGACTTCTCTTCCCTTTTGGTACCTGGTTTTCAAGGATGCTAACTTCCGCTCACATAACTTTAAGAAAAACTTGATATTATGGAAATATCCAGTAGATAGGAGAGCATACTGACCCTCGTGCACCCATCTTTCAGCCTTGACTATGATCACTAGGCCAGCATTATTATGTATCCCTTCAGAAAGGCTTCACTCGTGCTCACCCACGCTGCCGGCCCAGGAAAAGTCCCGATCTGGGGAGGTCCAAGCAGGCCAGTCACGTGGCCAAGATGAAGGTGCCCAGGACAGTTCTCTTCTCAGACCACTCTGCCCCCACGGTGTCATAGCAGGGCAAAGCTGCCATGGGCTGATGACACACACCTGCACCGACCTCCTGTCCTGTGCCGGTCTCTGAGCCAGAGCTGTGGTGACATCGGGAAGACACTGACCCATGTCCTGGCCTCAGGTGCTTATGGGCAAACAGGGAGATGAGCCACATTTATGATTAACTATAACTCAAGTTTAAGACATGTATCCAATGTGAGCTCCCCTGCATCTCTGTCCAGTTTGATCACTTGACATGCTTCTCTTGAAACCTATGCTCCCACCTTAAGAAAGATCCACAGCTGCCCAAATGACATCAGGCCGTGCCTTCCTGTCTCTGCGTGTGTTCATTCCTCTGCCTGGAGTCCTGACTCAGGCATGGGCACTGGTGTCCGAGGTTGAATGATACCCATACAAAGGCGTCCATGTCCCAACCCCCAGAATCTATGAATATGTTACTTTACATGGCAAAAGAGACTTTGTAAATGCGATTACATCAGGATCTTTTTTTTCTCCATGTTTATTTATTTATTTATTGTGAGAATGGAAGAGGTGCAGAGAAAGGAGCAGAGAGAGTAGAATCGCAAGCAGGCTCCGTGCTGCCAACGCAGAGCCCGACCTGGGGCTCAATCTCATGACCGCGAGATCACACATAGTGGAAACGCTTAAACGACTGAGCCACACAGGGGCCTCTAAGTGAAGGATCTTGATGTGGAGGGATTATCCAAGTAGGCTCAATGTCATTCCAAACAAGGGTTCCTGGGTGAGAAGGGTGGGAGGGTCAGGAGAGAGAAGGTGTAAGGTAGGAGCAGAGGTCAGGCAATACAGAAGCTGCTACACTGTTGGCTTTGAGGGTAGAAGAAGGGGCCACGAGCGAAGGAATGAAGGTGGCCTCTAAAACCTGGAAAAAGCCAGGAAACGTCTTCTACCCTGGAACCTCCAGAAGAAGCCAGCGCTGCCAACATCTTCCCTTTATCTTTAACAAAACTGATTTTGGATGTCTGACCATCAAAACAACGAGAGAAATTATCTGGGTTACTTTAGCCACTCCGTTTGTAGTAATTTGTGACAGCAGCCACAGTTAAGGGACAGGGAGAAGGGACGGCCAGAGGACTCCTCCTGGTAGAGGTGGCATGTGGGTATGTGAATCCTTTTTCCAGAGACTTCCATCTGTCTTTATTGGTGTTAGAGGGCAAATGTGAACATCCATAGTCACTCGGGAACAGAATGAAAGCATGTCGCCTGCCAGATGTGTACCACACACTGCGTCAGGGTCAACGAGCACTGCCAGGCTTCTGGTGGTCATGTCACGTGTTACAGCTCATTGCTGCCTTGACTCTGCTCTCCTGGGTGGGAGATACTCCTGACCTGGGCAACTTCTAGACCTTGGAATGTGCCACAAGTCAAGTTCCTGAGGGAAAGACTCTGGGATAGAAGTTAGCAGCCAAGACATTCATTGGGGCATGCTCTTGGGATTAGCACCTGCTGGGAGGGATTGGGCACCGGGGGAGTGGAGCTGTGTCTCAACACTCCCCCACAAGGCCTATGGGATGACCCTTCAGAGCTGTCCTGAGTTTCAGCCAAAGGGGCTGGGCCTTTGTAGCTTTGTATCAGTCAGCCATCAGACGGAGGCCACTGGGAAGGGAGTGTGATCTTGAGTGGCCTTTCTGAGCCCCCACAGGCTGCTGGTAGCTGAGGACTGACTGAGGCTTCCTAGCAAGTGAGGGAGCAAATCCTTCATTCCCAAAGGGGGTCAGGAGGCTCGTCATCGAGTCTGCCACACGATGACTTTGCAATATGTAATTTACCATGCCCAGGGCTGCTCTCCCAAGCAGGGAAAGCACAGGAGGGCACCGATGAATATGCAGGGTCTGCTTCATATCAGCGACAAGAGAACATTAAGATGACAGAGGCAACAGCAAGATCACAAAGTCTTTTCTGCTACAATCCGTATAGAATCTAGTGTTTTCACGAACTGCCTTTAGCAGGATTTGAAGCTTTCTTCCCATTGCTGACCTGACCCAAGGAGACAGAAATCATACCTACAGTTTTCATTAGGCTACAGGCAATTACCTCTTATGCCAAAGCCTGGAGGTACCGACTGAAAAAAGGGTCTGGTGGTGGGGTTCCCCCATTCTCACATTAGAATGTGGTTTTCCAAAAAGCATCCCTTAAGAGCACCTGCTTTGAAAAGTGAGCTGATTTGGGCCAGCAAGTAGTCAGAGAAGCCATAAAATTTTGGTAGGGCTGTTGCCATGGAAACCGCACATTTCTTCGTTTAATAACAAAATGAACAGAGGCTGAAAGCCTGCGTTTTGGGGCTCTGTTTCCTCAAAGCTCCAGAAACTGGGCTTGTCCCCATCCAAACTAAGCTCCTCTTGCTTGTACCCATCCAAACTAAGCCTCCTCATGGGAGGCATGAAGTGCTTATCTTCACGACCTGTTTAGGTTCATTTTATCTGTGGGCCTGCTTTTTAGGTGTTTTTTAATCCAACCGGTGTTTGGTCTGCTGAACTTCTAGGTAGAAAAATAAATCACAGTTAGAGCAAGAAGATGGACACAGAGGACGTGGACGTTGCCATTGCCTGGGAGCAAAATATACACATCGGAACATCTCCTGCACTTGGACTTGCATTATGGTTTTGGGTACGTGTCTGTCTCCACTACTTCCGCTGACAACAGAATCCAACGTTGGGCAAATAAAAGAACCCTGGACCCACGAGATCTGTGTAAGCTAGAGATGAAAGAGCACTGGAAAGGGCTGAAAAGTGGACGTTCATGTGGAAAGGTAGCGAGTGGGCCTGAGTACATGTAGAGAAAGCAGGGACGAGAATGTAAGGATGAGGAGGAGACTTCCCAATGCCTTCTCTCCTGGAGGGCTGGCCCCAAGTGGTTGTGTTCTCCTTCTGGTCGAAAGACAGATCCTCACAGGGCACCTGGGTGGTTCAGCCCGTTGGGCGTCCAACTCTTGATTTTGGCTCAGGTCATGATCTCATGGTTTGTGGGGTCAGGCCTCACGTCTGGCTCTGCACTGGCAGTGCAGAGCCTGCTTGGGATTCTCTCTATTGCTCTCTGCCCCTCCCCTGCTTGCTCCCACTCACTCTCGCTCTCTCTCAAAATAAAGAAACAACAACAACAGAAAACCCCCACAAATGGCAGATCCTCACAATAGTGGCACTCAAAAAGAAGGCATTCTAGCTTAGAATTAAAAAAAACCTGGGTTCAAATTCTGACTGCTCTGGATCTCTCTGAGCTCTGGTTTTATCCTTTGTGGAGTGAGGGGAACAATGTCATCTATTTCTCAGGGTCACTGGGAGGACTGAGCAAGGTAGTGTAAGCTAAGAGGCCTCCGAGGGTCCCCGGTAGACAGTGATATTTGAAATCAGAACCACAACGAGGCCTGCATCTGATTTGTTCACACGAGGATGCAGGGAGGCCCAAAGACGCATGGATAAGGTACAGAGATGGCTCAATATGAGAACAGCGGTACCCCGGGCTGCCACCATTTCCCTCCAAAAGCCTTTTGAAGCCTGTGATGTCTTCTCAGAGATAAAGTCTCCTTACTCAGAGGCTGCCCTGTGTCACTGAGATTATTTCTAGGGCCTCAGCCTATCATTAACATTGAACTAGAGAAGACTACTGACCCCTTTAGGGCATTATGACAAGGCATGAAAAGATTCTTCATGTAATCTCTCTTCATAAGTTTTAGCTATGTACTGTTGATTCCAGAATGCTAGATTGTGTGTGTGTGTGTGTGTGTGTGTGTGTGTGTGTGTGTGTGTGTTTAAGAGAGAGAGAGAGAGAGACAGGGAGGGAGAGACAGGGAGAGAGTTCAGCAGTGGGGTAGAGGGTGGGATGGCAGAGAAGACAGAATTTTTGTGGGGGGGGGGCACCAAACTAAAAGAGCTAATGAGCGTCTCACATCTCCATTTCCCCAAGGCAATACACTATGGGAAGAGACTGTGCTCTTAGTGTAATGTCAGAAGCTGTGCTTCAGTAAAATTTTTGGATTTGAGAAAGATTTCACTATTCATGGGGTGAGTGCATCCTACAAACCTAGCTGCATCCTATGTGCCCATCCATTTTTGCATGTTGGGTCCCTTTTCTAAATTATGATTCAATCCTATTTTAAGAGATTCAGAAAATATGGCAGTAACAAGTTGGGCAAAATCATCTTCTGAATTTGGCACTCAGAGGGCAGAATTTTTCTCAGGGTGGAACCATAGCCAGACAGCAATCAGAAGCTGGAAAAATCCTGCTATCAACCCTATTTATAAAAATCATCTCTGTTTTAGTACCACGGCTGATTGTCATTTTACTCAATTAAAGGAGGCTTGGCTGGTTCCCCGAGTCCTTGGCAATGGACATGAGGTGGCAGCTTCCCTCACTGACAATTCCCTCCACTTAAGTTTCATTTTGACAGGCATATTTGCCCCATCAGTAAGCATTGCTATTTTCTTACTCCTGGTGTCTGCTTTGTAGCTTCATTCCTTCTTATTCCTGGTGAATTTCCTGACACTTCAAAAGCTACCATCCTTTCTGAAGACATTCTCAAGGGAGAGGTCTCATCCAGAGCTACAGAGAGTTACTGCCTTGAGCACACACTGATTCAGAGTTGGAAGAACTGAGCAGCATGCAATAAACTTCAGCACAGAACTGAGAAACTAGCAAAGGCAAAATGGAGGCAAGGGGAAAAAAAAAACAAAAGGAAAATTAGCATTCATCGCAAATGCTTCCACAAAATATTAAGGCTAACTAACTGGAAGCTCGGAGGAGAGGCGAGAAAGCTTATTTGAAATCATTGGTGTGATTGGATGTGGTAGGATGTGACAAATGATCATTGCATTTCAAAGTACAGGTGGCTTAGGAAACATGAGCTTGTGTCCTTGTTTTAAACACTAATCTCATATTCTTCTCCTATAATATTTAACATCATAGAAACAAAGTTAAGGTGAAGTATAAAAACAAAGAGATTATTATGGTAGGACTTCATTATGCCCAATGCCTATTACCATGCTTAAAATATGGAGGGCAGGGAGTTAACTCCCATATGAAACAACTAAGATGCATGAGAATGTCTGTCAACATGCCTAAGTTCTTCCGGGTCAGGATAATTGATTGCATCTAGCTCTGCTGATAATGGAGACTGTTGACCTCTTAGACCTGTACTATTCAATATGGTAGCCAACAACTACATGTGGCTGGTGGTCTTTTGAACTCTGGCTGATCCAAATTGAGATGTACTGTAAGTATAAAATACATACCAGGTTTTGAAAACTGGCAGTGTATAAAATATCTCATTAATATTTTTATATTAATAGTATGTTAAAATGATATTTTAGATATGTTGAGTTAAATAAAACATATGAATACAGTTACTTTCATCTGTTTCATTTTAGTTTTTAATGTGCATACTAGGAAATTTAAAAATGCAAATGTGACTTGCATTTGTGGCTCACATTATACTTCTGTTAGATAGCACTGTTCCATAAAAGCCATCTCAAAAAACTATCAACGGGTCAACCTGCCTCTTGCAACTGTTGGAAAACAACAGTAAACTGAAATAGAATTAAGGCAGACATCCTTCTTATAAGGTTGTTACAGGCAACAATTAGCCAAGGATTTAGAGTAAGCTGTAGTCATGATACTGTGTGATTCTTCTTACTTATAGGGTCTTCTCTAAAGAAAGATAGAGGAAATTTTTATCAAATTCTTACAAAAGTGAATTTTGGAAGACTATATTTTAATAAATTCAGAGATAGGAAGAGCTTTATAGAAACAAGATCTTAAAAATTAAGGAGAGTGCAGTGGCTCTCAAAGTGGGTGGCTTTGTCAGTTAAGTGTCCAACTCTTGGTTTTGGCTCAGGTCATGATCTCCCAGTTTGTGAGCTCAAGCCCCATGTTGGGCACTGTCCTGACAGTGTGTGGAGCCTGCTTGAAATTCTCTCTCTCCCTCTCTCTCTTTGTCCCTTCTCCACTCATGCTCTCTTTCTTTCTAAATAAATAAATACATAAATAAGTAAATAACTAAACTGAAAAAAAAAACTAACAGAGTCCAATAGGTGGCTTGCCTGCATTAAGGCAATGAAAACTAATTAAAAGATTATATGAAAATGAAATTGATCACACTCAGTGCTCACTATGTACTAGAAACCAACACCTGTGTATATCAACTCAATCATATGTAACTGGCCTTTGCAAGGACTTTAATTATGTACCAAGTGACAGCTTCAAATACAAGGTTCATAGCCAGGGTGTTGATTGCTGCTATCTTTATTTTCACAGCCATGCTGACTCTTATGGTTCAGAATCTAACAAGTTGACCATCCAATGGGAAACACAAGGCCAAGTCCTAATTCACACACTTTAAAATGTTTACAATCATTTGGGTACTGAAATTGATGGTTTATGCATGCATATCACATCAAGTTGCATATTACAAATGCTAAGTCTTTGGAAGACATCAAACTAATTCATAGCAACAGTCATATTAGAAAAATATTGACTCAAAGGAATGAATCAGAAGTTGTCCTCCAGCATGGGCAGCTGCAACATATTTACCAGCTTTAAATACAATTAAAAATTGGAGCCAATTTTTAATGCTGATGGATCATGGTAGACCAAGACTCAATTGACAGTTGGCTTATCATGTTAAAGTCAATTAAAAAGCGGGGCAGTCAATTAAAAAGTGAGGCACAGATTCCAGAGATACAGAAGTGTGAAATGAAGCCTCCAGCTATGTTGAATACCAGATGAGTCCTCATTCCAGTGAAATGCACTGTTTTGGGCTTAGCATGTCTGAGAAGATGGGGATAAATTGTAGACAAGCCAGAAAATAGGGTTAACAAGACAACTTAACAAGACAAAAAACAGATCTCTTGTCAAAGGTTAAAAGTTGAAGTTGCTGGAAAGGGGACACTGGTGGAGCAACTTAATCACCGGGGCCCTGACTCAATACAAGAGGGACCCTCACCAGGCAAATGTTGCTCTCAATCCTATGCTGTATGGGAGTGCACACATTTCTCACACAGCCCTCACCACCCACCCCCCCAAACAAACACACATCACAGATACACATGTGCACACACCCACACACACGTGCCAGGAAAGAATGGCCTTACACTAAAGTACAGTAGAAATCTATTAAACAATGTCTGGACCATAAAGACGATGAAGCCTTTAATAAGCCACCATTAAAAGTTCTACAACTTCTATTACTAGAGACTTGTCAAGATGGAATTGATAGCACTTTCTGCAACATTCTGTCCTGTTAAGGCATACAAACTCTTTTTATAGGGCAGCGCTGACAGATGTTCTCTTAAATATACTAATCTTGTCATCTTCCATTTCCATGATGTGGGAACAAGGATTCCGTGTGCAGTGGGGAGAAAGTGCAGGAAGAGGGAGGAATGGGAGGCAAACCTCATGATTTATCACATGTGAGGACTGATATGGTGACTGCCACAAAAACAAAGCAAAGCAAAACAAAACAAAACAAAAAAACAAAACTAAAATGAAAGAAAGCAAGAAAATAGCCACATGCCTTAGAGATAAACGTGTCTGGGTAGAGCGCTTGAACTGATGAACTCTTGATGTCCTTTCTTGTCTATGAATTGTTTCACTCTTCTAGAATGGGAAGGAATGAGCTTTCCTTTTTGAGCCCTTATTCTGCCCTATACATATTCTGAGATAATTGGCTCTAGTTGCTTCTTCCCCACAGATGGCCTCATCTGTGCCATGTGACCACCTTGGATAGTTGGTCCACAGGTAGGTGGCCTGGCAAGAAGACAGAACAGAGCAACTGAACACACAGTATTTTCCTTCTTGAGCAATCTGCATTGGGTGGGGGGGGGGGGGGGGGGGAGAGGAGCACAGAGACTACGTGAGCAGCAGTTGGCCCGGAAGCAGAAGTCAAATGTTAGGAAGCAGCAGAGGCGAGAGATAGCTATACTCCATCAGCAGGGAAGCCTGGAGGACAGTCCCTGGCGTTTCCTGCTGAGAGGATAAAGAGGGCACAGTCACAAGGGCCACCTCAGATCCAGAGTGAGTTTTTAAATCCCAACTGTTCTAGCAGTGAGGCCTAGCTGTCCTGTAGTTCCTATTTGAGTTGGTCATATTCCTTTTTTTTTTTTTTTTTTCTTCTCAGACTTTTACCCCTTTCTTCAGGGATAGAATCTCTCATATTCTTTCAGGGAAGCATGGTTCCCCATGTTCAGTCCATGTGTGTTGTGCAGAGTTGACCCACCATCCATTTGCAAGAATATGTACGTGACCCAGTCCTGGATATTCAGACTATTATCCAGAGAGTCAGAGGACTTGGTGACCCAACTCAAGACAACTAGCCAGTAGGAAGTTGGCCCTTGGACTTTTGTGTAATTGTTGGGGAAGAGGAGCTCTCTTTTGGGTTGCTGGATGGCAGGATCCAAGCCCAGAGCTGTTGTTTAGATAGCTCACCACAGTGTGGGGAGAACTTGCCTGGGAATACGGTCAATACAGAGGAAAGCAGCCCCGAGAGAGACAGGGAGAACTGATTTCCTGGATCCATCAGTCCCTGAAGCAAGGATACCAGTAGCTTGAACAAATAAATTTCCTTTTCTTCTTAAACCAGCTTGAGTTAGGTTTCCAATGAGCAGTCTACTGCTCTTCTCCTCAAAGCCGATTGTGATGTTTTGTTAACATTCATTCCAGAATCCAGTTTTCTTTATTTCTGCCTATTTCCTCAAATTACGTTTCTACTGGGAAAACAAGAAAAGTATCTGTCGACCTTACACGCAAATGAGCACAACTAGCACATACCTTTGTGTTACTTGATAAGTGGCACTGTGTTGAATTTCTTCAACTTGGTCTACCAGGGCATGTGCAAAATTCAGTCAATAAGAGTGTGGTACATGGTAAGCATCATACTGACGGGGAGGCCTGAGTTTTAGTCCTACGTCTGACGTTAGGTGACCTTGGTCAAGCTATGTGACCTTGGATGAGTCATTCATCTTCTCTGGGTTCCCGTTTCTTCCCTCACAAAAGGTGGGAGTTAAGCTAAAGAACATCAGCTAATAGTTCTATATACCTGTATAGTGGTTCAATCATTTCTAAAATGACTTCTCATTAGATTACACTGTCCTCTATATATCATCTTTACAGTGCCTCTCAGCTATAAAGTTCTATGATTATCAGTAGCTCATCAGATCATTTCCTTACCTACAAACGTCAACTGCAGACTCTTCACTTTTTCAAAGGCTATTTTTTCTATAGTTTATCTGTCCACCCGTCTATCCTTTTGTTCACTCAACAAGCACTGATTCCATGTTACTAGATATTAGACAATGTGCTAAAAAGCATGGTTCTCACCCTCAAAAATACCGCTCTAACGGAGGAGACCCACAATCTTTCCATTGATTAACTAAGCCCGCGGATACATATAGAATGCACAACCTTGACAAATGCTGTGAAGGACAAGGGCAGATGCCTTACTAGCATGTAATAGGGAGGTCTGACTTAGCTGGGGGAGCAGGCAAGGGAATGTATCTCCAAAGAGAAGCAACCTGAGCGGAGAGCTGATGGATTAATGGGAGCTGTGTGCATCGAGGGGGCGAGGTAGGGCTCTCCAGACACAGGAATGGAAAAACATGCTGGATGTGACTTTGGGGCTGCCGAACGGTAGTGTGCCAGAGGGCTTATCAGTTAACTCTTCCAAAACCCTTGGTGAAGAAAATCATCCTTATTTCCTCTGTTAACAAGAAGATATTCAGAAACATGAAATGCAAAAATCCCAAAGGAAGTGCCTGCTGCAGTCAGATTTCGTCCTTTCTAGTCTCAAATGTTCCTGTGCTGGTGCCTCTCACTCACTTTAACTTACCCCTCAAGGAAGTCACTCCACTTCCCTGGGTCTTGGCTTTCTCATCTATAAAACATGAGGCTTGGGTTCTGTAGGATTTCTAAAGTCTCTCTCGTGTGCAGCATTTTATGTTTCTGGAAATACACCTGAGTTAGTGGAGAGGGGGAGGAGAGGCCATGAATCCTACAAAGCACACTTGTGGCTATGTTTAAAAAACAAAAATCCGCATGCATTCATAGTACAAGAAAATGTTGTAGGCATTGTAGCTATTGAAATGCAGGTTGGAGAGAGCCAAAAATAGCTAACGCACCCACAGCTAATGCAGGGAAACTGCCATGAAGCGTTTCCTTGGCAATTGAGTTACTTAAAGGTAAAGTAACTCATTCTGATCAAAGACTGGTTTCTCTGCTTCTCATTCTCTTTACGGGCTCTTCAATTGTAATACAGTGTAAAGAGGAAAAAAAAAATAATTGTCAAATCTATTCACTAAAAAACAAAGCTCATCCAAAAATATCAAGAAAAGGTCAGTCTGGTTGGCTCCAAACAAGCAGATACTCTAAAGGGAGAGGCACGCTCAGCCCTCCTGCACCCTCGAATGCCCTACACATGCCTTAGGATCACTTCCGTCTCAAATCGGTTCCCGTGGATCCCTCCAGTTCTGAAATCACTTGGGGCAGGCCAGAATTTACAGGAAACTGACATCTGTCAGTCTGAATGCAAAGTCTTGGATTTCAAACCAGTCAGCTCCTTCTAGAGAAAGAAAAAGGACAATAGCTGCAATTTCTTAGCATACATAATCAATGCTGCCGGGGTTGCTAGGCAACGGGCAGAAAGCCTGTCAAACATCCCTGGGTGCCTCCAATGGGAGAGAAGCAGCTCCCGCAGCCACTCCTCAGAGGTGACAGTCTGTGCAGGCCCCGGAAGCTGCATTCAGCTTGTCTCATTCCTTAAAAATTCGCTTTCCTGTGGTTAGGGCCGGAACCATACACGTTTTCCTCCCAGGCTCCTGGGATAGTCTTTGAACACACTTTCAATTGGCCAGCTCGCAGCCCTAAAATTGAGCAGGTTGGGCTGGAGACAGCAGCTTTGTAAAAGGCCCATGTGCTATTCTGATCCATTCATCCGGAGCCTGTAGAAGATCCGACTCCTTCCTTGTGAGGTTGCAGCCTGCGGATCCCGGAAAATTAACCTGGGCATCCTCTCTGAAGCTTGAAGTCATTCCAGCGAACATAAACAAAGCCTTTGATTTCAACAAAACTGCACATGCAAGATCACTGAGATGAGACTTCCTAGGTGTGCGACCTTGAAGTTGGAACTGCATTTTTGAGCTGCAGGCATTTTGTCCTCTCTGCTTGAAACAACAGTTGCATTTGAATTTCAACAAGAAGGACCTGGCAGAGGAGGAGTCAGGATTTGATAAAAGGGAAAAATCCAAGTTTTTGTTCCTTGGCTTGTCTCTTGTTTGTTTGTTTGCTTGTTTTTAGCGGTGTTAATTAACAAGCACTCTTCATAGGTCATTCATTTGCGAACTTAATTTGGCAAAGCCAGGGTGTCTATGAGGACTAGGTCCTGGGTCTAGGTCAGAGGTGGGATTAGGGCTGTGACTGTGATTCAAACCAGAGAAGCCTCACCGGCAGTAGCCAAGGGAGATGTGACCACGTGGAAGGATGCCCCACTGGCTACACACGGCTGATGCCGGCTGATCTTTCATCATTACCAGCCCAAGCCCTGAAACCTTATTTTGGCATGTGTTGGGAAGGAAATGTAACCCAAGAGCTGAGGGTGCCCTGGATTTAGCCATGCAACACCCTCTCTTCAAGGGCATTCAAAGAAATACAGCGAAGTAGGCAGAGAATAAGAAATGATACCAAAAAGAAAAGCTATACCCACTGAGAAATTTCTCCCTATCTGGCCGAGGTCCCTCAGCTACTCCTACACGATCATCTAGGATTCTCTAATCTCCCAGAATGTTTGTACATTCAAAGAGTCTCACCTTGTGACCTCAAGAATCTGAATTCAGAATCTGATGGGCTGACTTAGTTGCCTGGGTGGTCTCCAGATATCAGTGGGAGGAAACATGAGCCCAGAACACAAATCCATGGTCTTCAGTGTCCTTGTGTATAACTCATGACTAGATTAGGATCAGCTCTTCCCTAAGCTTTTTCCAGCTCTCATGTTTTATCAGTCTACGAATCTACAAAAATAGAGGCACCTCTTGGTCCCATTTATCCTAAGGGGGAAAAAAGAGCGGCAGAAGAGAGCAGAGCCTGCAGATATAACCCTGCCAAATGTTCTGAACATTCTGTGCTTTAAAAAATAACAAACTTTTGGGGTAAAGGAAAGGAAAGAGGAAGCAATCGCAACAGCAGGAATTAAACCCCTGCCCCCCCACCCCCGCCCCCAGAATCAGAGCAGGATTCTTATTTTACACCTTCTACCCTACTTGACCTCACATCTTTCTAGCATCTCCTTCCTGTTTCCTCTCCTCTGGCTCCCTTTCTCCCTTCCATTTGCTTAACTTAGTATGATGTTTATTGACACTACATTTACCCTCCCTAGAAAATTCTGTTCTTTATTCGCTTTATTTTTATTTTATTATTATGTATATTTATTTTGAGAGAGAGAGAGAGAGAGAGAGAGAGAGAGAGAGACAGAGTGCGAGCGGGTGGTGGGGGGGGGGGTGGGCAGAGAGAGAGGGAGACACAGAATCTGAAGTAGGCTCCAGGCACAGAGCTGTCAGCACAGAGCCCCATGTGGGGCTCGAACCCACAAGCTGTGAGATCATGACCTGAGACAAGTTCCGATGCTCAACCAAATGGGCCACCATGTCCTTTATTCACTTTAAAATGCAGCTTTTAGAAACCTCTGGTGAGCGTCTAAGAGCATCCACTCATGTTGGTTACTTTGGAAGATAAAGAAAGCAAATGCACTGTTTTTTCCTTTGGATGAGTTTTAACAGAAACTGTGTTTAGTCTGCAGGATGAGAAAGTTCAAGAAGAATTTTACCTCTCTCCTCAGTGACCTATTCTGTATATACCAGAGTATTTTAATGCTAAGTACAACAGTAATGGAATATACATCTGATTTTTTTAAACATGAAAGGTTGTCCTGCTTATAACCAGTAAACAAACGCCACTCATGTAAACATTCTGTGTTTGGCAGAAACAAACAAAACCCAGTCATCTTCTGTTAAGCCAAGAAGTTGCATTTTATTATGCTAGCCAAGTCTACATTCCTTTGCCACCTAATTCATTTAATAAATATATGCCTCTTTTAAGTGGTTTGCATATATTATTCAATACCTTGGTGAGTTGTTTTTTAAAATGTTGACAATGCATATGTAAAAGATATGCGCAAGTCTTTTGCGCTATTTTTGTTAATTCTTGTGTTTTAGAGAACTCGGTGGAACTTTTGTTCCCCTCCAGTAATATTTATCTTATTGAAGGCCAGGTCTCCTTTTTGAGTTTTGGGGAAATGGCTAGAAGTAAGGACTTTCAGACTCTTTTATTTCAGTAAGACCTTGTATCTCCTAGGGTAGTGGAATTTACGAGAGACTCCATCCACCCCAGGATAGAGTCTTGCCCGCACTGTTTACAGTCCTGGGGCTCTGGGAACATTTGGGAGGCACAGGGTAAGATATAACAGAAGACGTCAGCAGAGCAGAGGCTGAGAGGGAAAAGTGAACTCTGGTCTCCCTTCTAGAACCTTCACCAGAGACAAGCTCTAGCTGAGCTTGGCATCAGCATCAAGCAATCTGAGGAGACAGATTGAGTCTCCAAGACTTAGCTGGGTGAAATCTGTTTGACCCTACCAACCTCCACCCAGAATTGAGTTAGCATTGACTTGTCAGAGTAGCCCAAAGCTATTCACAGCCTGGAGATGGACAGGTTGTCCCTGAGAAGAAGCTCAGACAGCTAGATGTGCCCCAAACACCCTTCCCGCTGTCCATTTGGGTACAGGAAATTCGAACACATCCACCATAGCAGACATAATTGGCTCCTGAATTGGCCAAATACAAAATGACACAATGCGCTTCCACACATTAGTGCGACAACAGATAATGAGACATTCTGGAGTGTTCTCTTACCTTCACTGCCACCAAGATCTTGTCCTGCTCAGGACAGAGGTTATAGCATTCAGCTAGGAAAACTTTTCCAAAGGCTCCTTCGCCTAGCTCCCTTTTCAGAACAATGTTATGTCGCTTGATGTGTTGAACAACTGGAAAACAAAGACAGAATGGAAATTGGAATCGAGGCACGTGGAGGTAAAGGCTGAGGGTGGGAGTCAGGGGCCTGCCTCCTGAGCGTGCAGGCCTGAGACTCTGCCCCTCTGCACTGGCAAACCAGAGGAGAAACTCAGTATCCATCCTCACAGTCCGCCCAAATGGCTGGAGGGAGGTTGCACTGGCTTGCTTTCCAGGACTCAATGGTCATTTTCGATAGAAATCAAGTAGCAACCTCCTCGTTGGCTGCGGAATGTCATTAATGAACTTCCCAGATTAGGAAAGGGGAGAGATGAGAAGGGATTGGACATTAATAGCAGGCCTCTCATAAGCCAGACACCTTGCATATACTTGTTAGTCATGTGTCTAGTGGGGAAAGGCAGAGAGAGAGCTAGGAATCCCTAATTCTTCGTTAAGAAGCCTCAGACTCCTGAGGGAAAGAGGCTCAAAGGACACAAGGGGAAAAGGCAAGGTCTGGGCATTTCTAATTAAAGATTTGTCCCCGTCCCAGCTTTAGCCTCCTGCTGAGGTGGGCTAGACCATGGTTGAGACTCATTTCTCCTTCCAGAAATGTCTAGGCTGTGCTATGGCTGGCTTCCCCAGCCCATTCTAAGATCATGTCCCCAGTCTTGGTTATCCAATGCCAAGAAGAGATAAGAATAGATGCATGGTGGGAAGAGAGAATATTTCCCCCTCTAGTCTAGAGTGGAGCTGGCCCACATCAATTCATCCATACACTTTCCCAAGGAACAAGGCAGGAGGCAGCCAAGGCTTTCTGGAAGCCCATCAGCTGCAAGGAGGGGAGCAGAGCAAAGCATTTCTCAGAAGAACAGAGCCAGTGGGAAGCCCCAAAGGAGACTCTGTGGAAGACAGAGCCATAATGGGAGTATGTGGCTCTTCACCCTGTCCGTCAAATGTTGAACTTCTCAGCTCAAGGGTTCCACCAGCCCATTGGCCACCATTCTTTTCTGGAAGGCTCGTCCCTGAATGGCAGTATTAAAAAGAGATCGGGACTCTTGGCTTGTTGTTGGCTTGGAATGTCCAGCCAACAATATTCTCTCATTTTTCTCACACAGCCCTGGGAAGCAACCTTCTCTGCATTTTGTACACAGGGAAACTGAGCCTGCAGAAATTTCAGTGATTCACGGCATGGGAACAGAGAAGTTGAAGTTTGAATTCAGGTCTGAATCCAGAGTAAATTTTTTTTTTTCTTTCTTCCATACCACAGTTTCTTTTCCGTTATAAATTGTGCTACACATGGCAAGAAAAATAGAATATGTAAACAATAGAATAAAAAGTAAACATAATCTCCCAGCTTCCTTTCTGTTTAGTTCACCCTTCAAAGGTGAGTTCAAATTCTCACTTCCTGAGAGTTTCCAAGACCACTTTGACCACCGACGACCTCCTTCTCTGAATTCATATTATATCATGACTTGTGCTTAGTTGAATTCTGGCTTATGTCTTCCATTCATTTCATAACTGGAAACTCCCTGAGTTTAAAAGCAACCCTATCTATCTCCTATAGTCTTGTGCAATGTCTCAGGTGCTGAGCACACAGAAGATTTATTACTGTAGTTTAATTTGATGAACTTTCTTTAAAAGTCTTTTTTTGGGGGGGCGGGCACCTGGGTGGCTCAGTCGGTTGAGCGTCCGACTTTGGCTCAGGTCATGATCTCACGGTTTGTGGGTTCGAGCCTCACGTCAGGCTCTGTGCTGACAGCTCAGGGCCTGGAGCCTTCTTTGGATTCTGTGTGCCCTTCTCTCTCTGCTCCTTCCCTGCTCACACTCTGTCTCTCTCTCAAAAATAAATGAAGATTAAAAAAATTTTTTTTAAGTCTTTTTTTTTAACTTGAATGTGAACTGCATTGTGAAAACACAAGAAAATATAAATCAAAATTCTGTAGTTGAAATAATAGTATTAAAATGAATGCCCATAAGCCCACCATCCCATTTAAAAAACAGACTATCACTAGTATGTTGAAAGCACCACTCTACCACTGGGACTTTCTTGATTGTATCCACTTCCCCACTCTCTTCTGGGGCCCAGTTACTACCCTGAATTTTGTGTTACTCATTTCCTCTACAGGTTTGCTACTAACGCTATATCCCTAATGAGATATGATGCGAGAATGTGTATTCTTCGCATCTTGCCTTTTTTACCCAACAGCGCCCTGGAGATTGAGTTACATTGAGTTCCAGTATGTGTGTGGTAGTCATCCTTTTGCTTTTACTACTTTATAATATTCTGTGAGAGGACTATGCCGCCATTTATTTATTCATTCTCTGTTGATGGATATGCTCTACAGTTTCTTTTTAGATACAATTTGATGTAAAATACAAGCGGTGATTAAGGTTTTGCCTTAATAGGATTTTTCCCCCGATAATTCATGTGGTTTGGAGCAATGACGGCTTCCATGGGCCTCTGGGAACTCAGGGTGATAAAAATCAAAAGGTCTTTTATGAGCAACAATATTAATGAATATAAGAATGTATATTAATTTCTCATGCTCCAGTAGCAACGGCTGAATTTAAGAGAAGAGAAATGTGTTCATTAGGTAGAGTGCCCATATAAAGAGACAAATGTAATTCTTGCAGAGAATTAGCTGCCATATTTAAATCTAATATTTAACTCCATGGTGGTCACATGTTCAGTGGGAATTAAATTGCCACTTGATTTACTTTCATCATGTCAAGGCAAGTATTTAACTTCTTTTCATTTTTGATTTACACTTAAAAAAAATTTCAGATAGGAGAAGAAATCGGTGGGAAATAAGTTTAAGTTTTTAAAGCTATGGGTAAAGCCACATTTCCATCACCTTCAAAACTAAAATTGATGAGACCAGTTTTCCTATACTGACCTTGAAAGCAGTAAGTGCATCTTTTCATTCAGAAATGGGCTATTTTGCATTAATTTGCTCTGTTGGTTTGGGACACAATAGATTATATGAAGGGTGGCCTTTTGCCAATGTATTCCCTCTCATCAGAATTTCTCTCTTAGAAGACTAGAAGCCACTCAGAAGCACAGGTAACACTTTTGTGTTTGTATTTACATTCCTGACAGGGCCTTACAGTGTTTTGCATACAGTTGGTACAATAAAAATATTTATTGAAAAAATGTATCAAACGGTAATAACAGCCACAGATAAATGCTATTTAATCATATCATTTCAGTTAACTGACAACAATCCTATAGGCCGTAAAGCAGCCAAATTCTCAGAGGTCAGGGGTGGAGAGAATAACTAACCTGAAGCTCTCCTTTCACTGACCTAAGAATTTCTTCCTAATCTCTTCCAAGAGAGTATGGGGCCCTCCTTGACTCAAATAAAATCTTGGCTATGCCCCAAGGACCTCCATGGCCTCAAATGGAGGCCATCCTCTAACCTCAACCCCAGGTACTTCAGAGCCTGTGTGCCTGATTTCTGGCCACTACCCCCTCTCTTCAGCTAGAGCTCCAGCTATCTCAAAGTATCTACTTTAAGGAGCCATCAGTCTCTACATCATTTCTGTCCCCTCATTGCTGGCTATTCCTCTCATCCACTGAGCTCCCCTGCCTACACTCTCCCTCTCCACCCTACCAGTGTCTCCATTCTCAGGGCCTGTGGCACAGAGAAGTTCAGTAACTTGCCTAAGCTGCAGAAACCCTGGACTTCCATTTATCCTGAGTCTTTCAGTGCTGTAGCTAAGAGCCCGGCATCGGGAGGTTTGGTCTGGCGGTCTGAATGGCATTAAGGTGACTTTTTCTGGGAGCAAGGCTGTCTTAATGAAGGAAGAAATGCACTGATTCACATTCTGGACAAGCTCTTTACGTCACGGTGGACTAGCACTTTGAATAACACTGTCTTTAAGGGCCCTATGAACATTTGGATTCATTTTATACAAAATATTCTGAGTGAAGTGAGTCTAAAGATCCCATGATAAATAAGCTATCAGGTAAGCATATAAATTTTTTACATTTGGAGGAAAACTCAAAAAGATAGTTGATTTTTAAAAAAGCCTTCATAGGAAAGTTTTTCTTTAAAATTCACCTTGCCTGAAGACAAGGAGGTATCAGTAAGAGATATAGGTGGTGTAACAAATACACCTTCAAACTCAGGTGGTCTGCAGACCGATCCGTGTACCCTGATACAGTCAAAACAAAGCATGTGATTAGCTATTCTATGAATAAATCTACTTTACAGAATCAGAGAGAAATTGATGACCAGCAATAATAATCAGTGGCTAAAACTATCCGGACATCTTTGTCATTAATGGAATTTTCCAGAGTGGAAATTTGGGGCCCTTGGTCATTTGCTTCAGGAGTACCAGAACTGAGTAGATTTCCAGTTTTCTGTTAGTATCACGTAATTACAACCACTGATAAATGTGTTTTCTCACAAGTACCTGCAGTAGTTTACGGATACACTTGCAATTTCAGATGGTTTAAATCACGTTCCTGGT
The DNA here is from genome assembly GCF_027475565.1 of Acinonyx jubatus. Lineage (NCBI taxonomy): Eukaryota > Metazoa > Chordata > Mammalia > Carnivora > Felidae > Acinonyx > Acinonyx jubatus. The sequence goes on from NC_069391.1 coordinate 67,452,734, forward strand.
ATTGATATCTCCCAGAAGCAGATATTCTATATATGCACATGCAGGCTACAGATGAAGTATTCATCCACGTCTGTATCTATTACTACTAACTCTAAAACTAACTAAGTAACTAAGTAAATAAATAAATCAATAAAACCCTACCCACTTAAGGATGAAATTGGAACTATGTGCTTCCAATTTCTTCAGTAATGGGGCTTTATAGAAAGCCCCCTTGGCCCAGTGCACATGTCCTGCTCAGCATATGAACCTTAAATTGAATCATTAATTGAAATCTCTAATATATGCCAGGTACTAAGTGATCTTCAGTTAAAAGGAAGCATATTTTAAAATTCTGAGAAGAAAAGTAAAAAGGATTAAATTCTAGAAGATAATATTCTGGAGTAGATGTGGTCTCTCTGTTTCCTTACAGACCCAAATGGAGGGATCACCTTCAGCGGTTCCATTGCAAAGGACCTGACACTGTAATGGCAAAAGAACTTAAAGATTATTGAGGCTGACTGCCTCATGTTTGACAGTCAACAAGTGACACGTCTTCCCCAGGGCCACACAGCTAGATGGTGACCGAGAAGGGGACACTGGATTCTGTAACACAAGCCCCGCTTTGAGACTGAAGGCAGTGAGGGCCTCCTGATGTTAAATGGCAATAGGGATTTCATCTAGCTAACATGTCTTCTATAAAATACTTGAAACATTCGTGTTTATCTTCTGAAATGGACCAAATGTCTCATAATGAAGAACTTCATCAGAAAATTGTCAACAAAATAAGAGTGAGAAAAGTAAGAATTAAAACTTAAATACCTTGAAAAATACCTGAGCTTGATTTTAAGTAGGATGACCAAATACTATTTACTAAACATCTTTATGTCTGTTTCGTGGGCAGCATACTGAAATAGGTAAAATCATCCACCTTGTAAAAATAAAGTTGCATGAAAGACTGGAACTATGTTTTTCAATTTCATCTACATTTTTATTAAAATACAAGTTGGTACTAAATTGGAAATAAATGCAATTAAGACCACAGACATAAAACATACCGGGAGAAGACAAGGCCAAATATTCATAAATAATATTAATGATGAAATAGAACTTATAATAATACTGAGCCATTCTTAAGTACTTTTCAGCAAAAAATCCCAATGTGCATTACCATCAATTAATTTTCATATCTCTCTGAATGAGGTCAACAGTCACATTTATTTTACAGATGACACCACAATTAACTGACTTACTTGTGGTCATAGAGCAATCCACTTATCCTTTACCAAGTGTTATTTCCAATGAAATGGGGAAGTGGGGAGGGGCCTAACATGTGCACATTGCTATTATGGGCCAGAAAATGCGCTAAGAGGTTTACAAGAATTATCAATCTTAACAGCAGTCCAGTAGGGTATCCTTATCTCCATTTTCAGATTAAAGTAAAAAGAGGCTCAGACGAGCTAAGTAACTCACCCAAGGTTGTCCAACCAGTGACAGGCAGAGCTAAAATTCTTTCTACTACAATATTCTGCCTTGACTTTCTTACAGAAAACAAAATGAAAGAAAAACTGTGTGAGCTCAACTTTGTCCACCTAGCGAGCTGTGGGTTGACTTTCATCAATTTAGTTCAGTAAGTGTTTACAAAGCACCAACTATAGCCTGGACATTTTTCTAGGGCCTAGCAAAAGAATAGGCAGAGTAACCCCTGTCATCAAGCAACCCACAACCTAAAGAAGCAGAAAAACACACATACTTGAATCTATCGTATCTTTTACTAACACCTTTGCTTCATTCACAAAAGATTTTTCAGTACTTGCTGTGACTATTCGAAGAAAAACAAAAAAATTCAAATCAAAACTCAAGTCAGGGAAAGTGGAATAGAAGGCTAAGAGACATATTAGTAGAAATGCAAGTGTGCAGATTCGAGGGTCCCACGTGGTCATTCACATTAAGTCATAATTTGACGCCAAGCGTCCTTGCAGCAGAAGCCAAAAGAGAAACACAGTAATTTACAAAATCTTGACTGCCCATACGTAAAAGCAGAGAAAATCCTTATGGTAAGTAAGATTCTTCATGGCATTTAGTTTTTGAAGGAATATATCAAATGGATTTTACACAGGGGATCAATGCCCTCAGTGATGTCTAGAGAGTAAATAGTGATCTTCCTCAGAGTCGTTCTTGTGGCCAAACTCCATATGGAATAAACACGACACAAAAGCTACCCTCGGTGAAAGTGCTGCAAGATATGACGATATCTCATCATAATGGCTTAAAAATCAAGATCTAAGCGCATATGCAAGAATGCTTTGGGGATACGATTTCCCCCACACTCACTGCTGGGCCTAGAACATGTCAGGTAATCAAAACAGAGAACAAGGAACCATGTGACCAAAATGTACACCTGAGAAAGGGCCATGAATGAGCCTGAGGAGCAGAAGGTGGCTTGATGGAGGCACAGGAGTAAGTGGGAAGAAGTGGAGGTGATAAGTAGAGACTGCACATATGGGAGATGGGGGTAAAAGGGAGTAGGGGATGGGTCAGGGCACAAAGGTCAGTCTAGAGATAGCATGGCGGCAAATCTAGAGGATGGGGCTGGGGGAGTTTGAGGGAGAGATTTAAGGGTGCTGGTAAGTTAAGGAGAATAGTAGAGAGTAAGGAATTAAATAGGCACAGGAAAGAAGGAAGGAAGGAAGGAAGGAAGGAAGGGAGGGAGGGAGGGAGGGAGGGAGGGAGGGAGGAAGGAAGGGAGAGAAGGAAACTGGCAGAAGAGATTCTTGTGGAAGCCAGTTAGGGTACAGTGGTTAAGAGATACAGAAACATTCTGGAAGAGTGAGGAAAGATGTTGAGTGAGCCACCTTCTGAGGGCCTCACCTCTGATGCTCACCACAGCACTGAGCCACCAAGGGAGGAAGTAGACTTCCAGGGATTCCCAAGGGGTCCATGAAGCTCAGACCGTCATAAGCCTTTGGGCTAAGCCTGGCATTGGGTCCATTGATGGGCAAGACACTTCGCAAGTGACTTTACATTCCTGAGAGGGTATCAGTTTCCTACGTGGATGCCTCATACAACATCCAGTGGCAGCAAAGGACCCTTTCATCCAAAACCGAATTTCAAGGCTCCTGTGCTGAACGAGAGCAGGGCAGCTGTGGGGGTAAGGGAGCAGGAATGGAGCTTAATGGAAATCCAATGTCACCACAGATAAGGGCGATGGAGTTATTTGAAGTTAAGATCCAAAAACTTCTTGTAGAAAACATCCAGGGAGGGGGAAAGCCCCAGAAATCTTTCAAGCTGTGAGACTGAAGGGAACACCACACTTCAAAATACACATACGGCACATCCTTCGCTTTGACAGCCCCTAACAGCCAAAATTATATCTGTTTTACACACTGGCATGTGGTGGAATTGGATTGATTTGCCCTGACAGCCCTCCGTGCTGGAACAATACTTGTCAGTCAGCCCTGGCAATGTTTATATTTTCAAGAATAATTATGCAGAGTGATGGTACAAAATCCTGGCAGGTGGGCCAGAGAGTCTTATCCGTCTACCCCTCTGACCCTGCATCCCTGAGCTCCAAAGCTCCTCCTGCTCCTAAAGATGGAGAACATCCCTTTCACACCCTGCTTCCCCTTCCGAAGCTGTATGCACAAGCCTCCATCCAAGGCTTCTACACTGGAGCCTGTCTTATCATTTGCAACCCTCCACTCCTGTGCCCTCTCCATGGAAACTTTCCTTCCTTCAATACCTTAAACTGGTAGCCATCACATTTTCCTAATTGACTTCCTCAAGATAGTTGGGCTTTACTGATGTCCATCTACATGGATGCTCCCATTGTGAAAGACACCTTTAGGTTTCGGTGGGGGTAATTCAGAAACCAGACCAGTGGGCATTCAGGGCTTCCCTTACCTGTGTCTAATGTAAACATATTGACTATCTTCTCTGTGCGCACACTCTGGCATACATGTTCTAGATCAGAATGGGATTGATGGTGATGGGAAGGATGAGCAAAGTGTTAGGCAAGTGGGCCACTCAGGAAAGGCTCATGGAACCATTGAGCCAATCTCAGAAAAGCAGGCTGGAGTCTTTATGAGCAAAGCTCTGAACTCAAGAGAAAGGGCCAAGTGCTTAGCTTAATGCACAATGGGAGAACAGTGGGCATTTTATAAGGTCTAGAATTCCATGGCAGCTTCCCAGACTGCTTTCCATGGCTATAGACTCTGCTCCAATTCTAGCGGAGCTCATAACCAATGATACATGGCCAATATGAGAAAGATGGAGGGTGACAGACAAGATGTTTTCAATCTCAACTGTTTTCCATCTCTAGAGGGCTTTCTGTCCAATTAACAGGCAAAGCAGAGACCAATGGTATTTCCTCTTTAATATTCTTAATTAAGAACTCATAGTTTAAAAGTAATGGTACTGTTTACTTTCTTCAAAGGGTTTTGCAATACTCGTAGCATCTTTCAATTCTTTTTTACCCCTCATTTCCGGGCAAGCATCTGTGTGAAAGGAATTGTGTTTGGCGCTGTGGAAGACTCAAGGATGAAGAAGGAGAAGAGGGTGTCAGCGGTTACTAATTACACATCTGCTGTGTGCTAGGCATTGTGTTAAGCATTGTACAAATGTTCTCCTATCGAGACATTCTGCTGGACCTGGGGACAGACATCACTGTTGCCACTTAGGCAATGTGGTAACTGAGTGCTGGAGATGTGAAGTAATTTTCCCAAAGCCACACAGCTAGAAAGTGGCTAAGGTAAGCTCAGATTGGTTTCAAAACCATGCATTCTCCCCCAGTAGAACATGAATCTTTCCCCCAAAGGTTGGGCATTCTAACAGGGAGATGAGACAAATACACTAACGGTTGTCAAAGGCAGAATATAAAAACTTTTATGACAGATATGAAAAATACAGGGTTAAGGGTGTCTAGAAGAAAAAGAATTAAATCTTTTGAATAAAGGATTTGGGTTTGGAGGATGTGTCTTGTGAGTTCTCCCTTGTAAGTTGAGCAGGGCTTGAAATGTTGGTTGGAAAGAAGGGCTGTGTTGACCATAATTAATTATGACATGTCCAAAATGCCACGATGTCACAGACTTGACCACATGCTGGACCTTCATATAAAAAGACATGTCCACATTAAAGTCCCAAATCTGAAAGCTACTTAGGTTGAACCAAATGAAGTTTCCATTTGTGCAGGCCCAAATGAGACAAATATCAGCTATTTCATGTGGCTTAACCTAATTTATCTTTAGGCTGTTGTCTTTGCAAACAGAACCTCTCAATGTTAGAAAAGAAGCCATTTCTTTTAATTTTCAAGAAAATATTAAGGAAAACAATACACAGACATGGTAACAAATCAAATAGTGCTGAAGAGCTCACAATGGTAAGAAATTTTACCCTTCCACGTGCTTCCCTGTCCTCGATCCCATTCTGCTGGGTGATCAATTCAATCCAGTTTGAATTTTTGTTTTCTAGGGACTTCCTCCATAACTCTAATCAATATATGTACTTTCTGTTCCTGTTTCCCCAATTTAAGACACTTATCAATTCTCTGCTCTTCAAGAGAAAGATTTTACTCACACTGTCTCCCACCTTTTCCCAGTAACTGGGAGCTATGTTATTTTTAGTCCTTCTATTGATAAACTATCACACTATATCTTTTTAAGCCATTATGCAATATTCTTCTGTATATCATGAGCATATGAGTCCCTCTACCTTCCCTCTACCCCAATCACTTCACATATTCTTTGAGCTTGACTTTTATAGCAACTGCGTCACAACCGTTCTTATGTACATTCAACTTACAATATGCTACAATTAAGTGTCTTATGTGACTAAAAATTGAAAAGCAATAAACATAATTTATATCAATACGGCCAACTGTATGCTACAAACCTAAGTAGATGCCAGGGTTGCATTTTCTTTTCCACATCTAGTGTCATACAGAGAACTTCTGGGCCACTCGAAGGAGGATTTCTAAGCGTCAAAATCAAATGACTCTTCTTCCCTACCATCAAGATTGCCCTAGGGTAGATCTATTTTTAACTTTTTGAGGAACTTCCACACTGTTTTCCAGAGCGGCTGCACCAGTTTGCATTCCCACCAACAGTGCAAGAGGGTTCCCGTTTCTCCACATCCTCGCCAGCATCTATAGTCTCCTGATTTGTTCATTTTAGCCACTCCGACCGGTGTGAGGTGGTATTTGAGTGTGGTTTTGATTTGTATTTCCCTGATGATGAGCGACGTTGAGCATCTTTTCATGTGCTTGTTGGCCATCTGGATGTCTTCTTTAGAGAAGCGTCTATTCATGTTTTCTGCCCATTTCTTCACTGGATTGTTTTTCAGGTGTGGGGTTTGGTGAGTTCTGTATAGATTTTGGATAGTAGCCCTTTGTCCGATATGTCATTTGTAAATATCTTTTCCCATTCTGTTGGGTGACTTTTAGTTTTGCTGATTGTTTCCTTTGCAGTGCAGGAGCTTTTTATCTTCATGAGGTCCCGATAGTTCATTTTTGCTTTTAATTCCCTTGCCTTTGGAGATGTGTCAAGTAAGAAATTGCTGTGGCTGAGGTCAGAGAGGTTTTTTCCTGCTTTCTCCTCTAGGGTTTTGATGGTTTCCTGTCTCACATTCAGGTCCTTTATCCATTTTGAGTTTATTTTTGTGAATGGTGTAAGAAAGTGGTCTAGTTTCATCCTTCTGCATGTTGCTGTTCAGTTCTCCCAGCACCATTTGTTAAATAGACTGTCTTTTTTCCATTGGATATTCTTTCCTGCTTTTGTCAAAGATTAGTTGGCCATACTTTTGTGGGTCCAGTTCTGGAGTCTCTATTCTATTCCATTGGTCTATGTGTCTGTTTTTGTGCCAATGCCATGCTGTCATGATGATTACAGCTTTGTAGTAGAGGCTAAAGTCTGGGATTGTGATGCCTCCCACTTTGGTCTTCTTCTTCAATATTACTTTGGTTATTTGGGGTCTTTTATGGTTCCATACAAATTTTAGGATTGCTTGTTTTAGCTTCGAGAAAAATTCTGGTGCATATGACCCAGCAATAGCACTGATAGGAGTTTACCCAAGGGATACAGGAGTGCTGATGCATAGAGGCACTTGTACCCTAATGTTTATAGCAGCACTTTCAACAATAGCCAAATTGTGGAAAGAGCCTAAATGTCCATCAACTGATGAATGGATAAAGAAATTGTGGTTTATATACACAATGGAATACTACGTGGCAATGAGAAAGAATGAAATATGGCCTTTCATAGCAACATGGATGGAACTGGAGAGTGTTATGCTAAGTGAAATAAGTTATACAGAGAAAGACAGGTACCATATGTTTTCTCTCTTATGTGGATCTGAGAAACTTAACAGAAGACCATGGGGGAGGGGAAGGAAAAAAAAAGTTAGAGAGGGAGGGAGCCAAACCATAAGAGACTCTTAAAAACTGAGAATAAACTGAGGGTTGATGGGGGGTGGGAGGGAGGGGAGGGTGGGTGTTGGGTATTGAGGAGGACACCTGTTGGGATGAGCACTGGGTGTTGTATGGAAACCAATTTGACAATAAATTTCATATAAAAAATAAAAATTAAAAAATAAAAGAAAAACATTGTCCTTAGTGTCTAATTCAGATAGGTAGATTTTTCATTTATCCTGTTGAAATTTGGTGGACCTCTCAATTTGAGGTCTGGGAAATTGTCTTCTGGTTTTTTCTTTGTTAATTTTCTCTCTACTATTTTTTTCTGTGTTCTCATTATTAGTTGGAAATCTTAGTAGCCATATTGTCACCTTTCATGATACAGTTGAACTGTATGAATTCTCTCTCATAAATTCCTTTTCTACTTCTCCTTTCTTCCCCAGCCTTGTCTATCTCTGTCTTTTTGCTCTTTATTCTGGAAAATTTTCTACACTATCTTTCAGACCTGTGATTGAAACTTTTAGTTCTGCCATCATATATTTAATTTTTATGAGTAAATTTGTGTTATCTTATGATTCATTTTTCATAGCTACCTAACTTTGATTTATGTATATAAAATCTCAAGTCAGGGAATATTTTTTTTTGTTTTTAATTCTCTCCTGATTCCTAAAATACTTCTGTTTCTTCCAATGTCAGTTTTCCTCTTTGGATCTTTTCTTTCAGTGCTTATTGTCCTCATGTGTATGGTGGATCTTAAATTTTATTGATGTTTAAGGATGAAAGACCGGGTAGCTAGTAAGGGTATCTTGTGCTCTTATGGCAGTAATTCTGTTTTCAGATAGTAAGTTTGCTTAGGAATTGGGTCATTGGTAGAACACATAGACAGACAGGCCTTGCTTTAGGGCAAATAGGCAGAAAGTGGACCATGAAGCTAGAGCATAAACATGCCAGACTAAAAAGGACGTTACCCTGGGCTTCACTGTCTATACTATTAGCCCTCATCCTCTAGGGCAATCTGACAATTTCTGCATAGAAGTGCTTTCAATTTTTTTCTTCATTTTGGTCTGAGGATAAATAATGGGCAATCTGCTTCTCTGACAGATTGGAGGGGAGGTGCATACCACTAATGCCATTATCCCCCCACTATGTTTAAGCCCTTTCCCACCAATACTCTCTAGTGCACCTGATGCACCTGCTGGCCCCAAGCCATCCCAGGTTCCACCAAACAGGGCTGTCCTGCCTCCACTGAAGAACCCCATATCATATTCTGAGATGAAGACTCCTTCACTGTGTTTCACACATGCACATGGCAACCCCACACTATCTCTCTTCCAGAAATCTACTGAAAAATCTTACCCACTAAGGATTTCCACCTCTCCTTCCCTTCACTGAATTAATAAGAGGCAAACAGGCATGCTCAGCTCAACAGTCTAGGTGGAATGTCTTCACTACCTTTCTAAGGAAGTGCTTGAGGTCTCCACAGCAGATGGATGTTCTTCAAGAGCTCAAACAAGACCTTAAATAACCTATCCATTTTATAAATGAAGACAGCAAGGCATAGTAAAAGTGTTAATTTCCAGAGCTGAGCCAGGACCCAAAACCCATTTGTTTGCCCTTAAATCCAATGCCATTTTCATTATACTCTGATCCTTATCATAATAGACATTTATCATCCAAATACAATAAATAGCTCAAAAGATTAAGAACAGGGGGAAGCAGGGAAGATAAAGGTGATATGAAGTCAGTGGACTATTGCTATGGTCTGTACCAGAAGTCAAATCACCCTTTCTCTGTAGCTACCAGATTTACCTCTTTTGTCCTCTGCCTATTTACACTCTCCATCTTTGATGAGCTGCAAAACCTTGGGTGTGAATCCATGTCAAGAAGCATGGTGATGAGGGCAGTTTATGACTGTGAGCAAATTTATAATGTGAGAGTCATGGGGCTCGGGTCCCTTTCCTCTGTGTCTTAGGATAAAGACTCATTTTGTGTGCTTCTGTCTGCTGGAATGCTTCCAAATCTTGCAGTCAATGATACAAACTCTGTTTTTGGAGACCAGTTATGAGGAGTGCAGAACTAAGTAATACTTACCTAATGGCCCTGCTTTAGAGAGGAGGGAACAGTTTCCACCCATTGGGCTTTGGGATCTTGTTGGGATACTACGGGGGGGTCAGACAAAGCCGGCCCCTGTTATGCTTCCCCAGGTTTTGTAACGAAGTCTTGTATAGGAATTGCCTTCTCCTAAGAGAGTTTCGATGCTGTTATTATACAGGGAACTACTTATACTTGGTGTGATTAAAACTTCTGTTCTTATAGGTTAATATGAACCATTTCTAATAGGAATTGGCAAGGTCCAAAGTACTGAAATGATCAAATATTTGGAGGAGATGATATTAAACAAATGCATTCAAGAAAAAAAAAAACACCAATGTCAAATTCTATGGTATGTTGAAGTTGAGGAAGAAATCAGCTGGTGACAGTTTGCCTCCAGGGGGTATGGCTAAAAAGTGCCCACCTCCGCCTGATAGGCCTGATAGCCCGACCTGGGACCTGGGTAGACAAGCCTCCAGAAAGAACTGATTTCTCAGGAGGACTGAAATCTGCAGTGGGGCTTCAAGTTAATGTGGGTGTGAATGAATAGTGAGGGCGGAACACCGGACTCCGGTCACTTATTTGGTCCAGGCCCCTCCACCTCAAAACACTTGAGTGAACCACTGATGTTTGTAAGGCACAGTAAACTATTCTTATATTTCGTCCCTCCACCTTATGAATGTGCACAGTGACGACAAGCCCAGACAAAACCACTCTAAGCATACAAGAACCCTTGAAGGCCAAAGAGGAAAATGCCCATGGAGGAAGAGAAGGGACAAATGAAGTGGAGAGTGTCCTCTGTGCAGGGCCCAGGGTGGTAACGGGGGAAGCAATGAGGGAAAATGACCACAATTTGCAGGCAGGGAGGAACAGGCAGGAAGGAAGCCCTAGGCCAATCATCACTAATAACTAACTATGTGACTTAGAGCAATTTACTTAAAATTATCTGTCCAACTTCGATTTCTTTCCTTAAGCTGGAAAATGGGAATAAAAATACTTGACCCCTGTATCCTAGCGAGAACAAAATGGAATTCTAAATAAAAAGTACCCTGACAAATAAAATGTTCTATAAATGTTACATGTTGTGACCACTGCTATTCAGGCAATTTAGCACTCAAGATCTCTCAGTGCCTTACAGACACAGTTTACTGGTTTGATGTAATGCTAAATATTGCACACAACTGCAATAATAATGGGGCCTTCTGTTCTTCGAGCACTTTCAGGCTCATAAAGTTCTCTCCCATGTTCTTTAATTTGAACATTAAAACAACTCTGTGAAATAGACTGTTTCCCGAGTTCTATTTTACGGCTGAGAAGGAGGGGCTCAGAGAGGCCAAGGGGTTTGTCCGAGGCTGCACAGCTGCTCGGTTCTATAGCCAAACACCCAGCTTGGTCTTTTGCTTCCAAGTTCAATGTTCTTTATGTCAGAGTGGCAGAGTAGGCATTCTGGAGACCGAGAAGGTAAGAAACTTCCTTCCAGATGCCAAGATCAAGGCAAGATGCTAGTGCAAAATACACTGCCAAGCATTTGCCTACTGGAGGGATATGAAGTTAAGAAGGTGAAGTTAATGTGGATGGTAATTGTAGGAAAGGCTTCATAGAATTAAAACAAAAACAAAAGGTCTAGGTTGAACTGTGAAGAGTGGATCTCCTTGAATAGTTAGAGGTAAAGTGAAGGAAGACTCTGAAGAAATGAGAAGCAAAGACATAAAGTCAGGGTAATAGGAACATGATTGCTTTGGTTAATCAGGGGTGTGAAGACAGTGGGTGGGATAGAGGTTTCAGTGGAGCTTCCATTGGTCAAATACGACAGATCATAGAGCACCTATGGGTTAGCTGAGGAGTCTAGATTTGGTCTGATAAGTAGATGGGGGCTATCATAGGTTCCTGAATGGGGGGCGTGGCATTATATAAGTAGCATATTTTCTAGTAGGAATATGCCCCCTACAGCAAAGAGAGCAATAAGCATAGTCATGAAGTCCTAGGTTACAGGAAGACGATGAAAATAAAAGGAAAGCGATAAATCCTAAGAGCCAACTTACCTGATAATCTGAGCAAAAGAGTGATTCACTCAGCTGCCAAACTCCATATGACCCTCGGAAACATGACTAGCTTTCTCAGTCACATTTCCCCTTAACCATGGTGCCCAGTGATCCAGATTTGTCACAGCAAAGAGTTCATTAAAAAATCACATGAAGCATCAGATTCTTTATTTCATCCTTGGTCTTCTATCCAAGAAGGCTTCTTGGAAGTAAAATGGTTATACACATGTGCAAATACCACTGGCCTCCCCTTCAGACTTTCCCAATGCCATCAGCTATGGATTGGTGTCCGATGAATCCCTGCAGCAAAGTGTCAGAAGATGTCAAGTGTCACCTTTCAGTGGACCCATATCCCCTCCCTGCTGGGGAACAGCAGCAGATACAAAGAAGCCCCAAGTGCGGAGCAGAAAAAGAAGTATGTAGCACTGGTGGCTGGAGAGTTCGATCCTAATAACTTGATTGTCTGATCCAGCCCAAGTCTCAGTGCTTGGGTCTGTCTTTCCAGCACCTAGGATCTAAAGCCTTGCTCAGAAGCAATCCAGCTTCAGGGTGGAAATCAGTTCCCTCTTTTTTCGCTTGGCAGCTGGGTTTGTAGACACGCTCAGATTTTAATATAGCCGCAGCCTCTACCGTCATACGTGAATTTTAATAAAGGCATACTTCCCCTTTAAATTTCAGTGGCTGTGTCACGCTTTCTATTCCCTCTTCATTTCAGTGTGTGGGCATTACACACACACACACACACCCAGACACCTCACATGCTGTACCAACAGCTGCTTGCCAGTCAATGAAGTCACATTACTCTGTCATGGGGATGTGTGAAATAAGCTGCCTCACAGGAGGTGGGCAGAGGCATGCACGATGCAATCAGTGTAAACGGGATTTTTCTCTCTCTGCGCCTGACTGTTTTGTTGGCTCATTGAACAGAGGAGTGAACAAGCTTCATTAGGTGCAGAACTGTATTTAGGAAAACCTTTCCTTTTTATTGTCACTATATGTGATAATAACTTCATGAGACTGTCACCGTTAGATTCACGCTGGTTGGAGATACATGCTAGTCGGACAAAGCAGGCTCCCTGCTCTCAGAAAAATCCAACAGAATTGACCTTCTTTTCCCATGGAAATGTCAACAGCAATTATACCACCAGCACTCCCTGCACAAATATGCCAGAGCCCCTCCGAGGGCTGCAAGGCTGCAGACAGGCTCAATCACTGTCAGGATACCTTCAGCGCCTCAAAGCATCTCTCTTAAAGCTGATACTTAACGCACCACACCAGGCAGCTGCCACCGTGGCCAAAGGGCTGCCCAGACCAGGTGTTCTCATTGCTGCACACATCTATGAACCATCATTCCAGCAGAATGACCTCCGTCCCAGATTCCTGCAACCCAGAAGGTGATGACCTAAACCAAGTACCTGAGAGTTCAAGTGATTTCATTAGAAGTCAGCCCTCAGTAAAAAAGGAGCGTTTGAAAGACAGATGTTCATGTTGGGTCAAATGCACTTGCATAATGCCTGCTGGTGTGCAAAAAACTATTTGTCTCACCTGACATCGTTAGACTGCCCACAGGGATTTCTACGCCCTCAAAGTTGAACCTCTATCTAAAACCAACCAAAGCCAACAAGCAGGCTTGATTGTTTAAATAAGAAATATACAGGGAAGAGAAAGCTACAGGACACAAGGATAGGATGAGACTCAGAAGGCTAATTAGCAGGACCAGGAGAAGGGAGTGTGACAGCCTCTCACACACAAGTGAGCTGGCAGCCTGAACTAATTAGCAACAATCAATTTTACGGTAGGAGCAAGAACACATGTATTATGTTCTATAAAAGCTTAATAGCTGTCACCATAAATCACGCCCATCTCTCCCCTGAAATTCAACTTGCAAGCAGGCTGCTTTGAAATCTTTGGGAATTAACAATATGGAGCTGCTAGGTATTGGATCTTAATATGAAAAGTAAGATGGTTTCTTCCTGCCACTTGGCCCTTGACTAATCTCAGCTGTTGTAACCGACGTTGGCATAAATTGTCTCGGCCATAACAGACCCTGTACCAATTCTGATTGAAGGAGGAGGCAAGAAGTGAGCAGCCCCAGGCCTGCTTCTGGTGGGATCTGGGATCCATTGTGCTGTTGCTCTAGACTGGACATCCTGTGTGGTGACAGTGGGCTCCTTGCCTAAGATGGAAACAGGTTTTCTTCATCCATGCCTTCTTCTGTTGATTGGAAGTGACTGCATAAGGCATTATGCTGAGAGAATTAGGGGCTTAGTGCAAGAGTTCCATGATCAATTAGTAATGTCTATTGAGCCCAGGGATGAGAAATACTACTGGGTTTGTTGTTTCTTGAAGATTTTTAGTTTTTTTTTTTTTTAAATTTTCAACCATGTATTTAAATTGTGGTATAAAATACATAAAACATAAAATGTATCATTTTAAAGTCTACAGTTCAATGGCATTAAGTACATTCACAATTTTGGACAACTATCACCCCAAATGGAAACCCTGTACCTATTAGGCAGTCACTTGCCATTTCCCCCTCCCCTCAGCCCATGGCAACCACTCATCTGTTTTCCATCTCTGTGCATGTGCCTCGTCTGAATATTTCATATAAATAGGATCACACAGTATGTGTCCTTTTGTGTCTGGCATCTTTTCACTTAACATAATGCTTTCAAGGTTCACTGTGCTGTAGCAGGTATCAGCACCCATCGTTTTGATCACCCTGCCTAGCCCCATCTGTCAACAAGTGTCTCCTAAACAGCATCTCAGTTGTCTTCTGAATTAAGAACCCCCTGTGGAACCTAGCCAAGTCTTTATAGGCCCCTTCTTCTAATGGGTGCACTTTATTGTTCACCTTCAAGCTTCCTGAACTTGATATAAAGCATCTATTAAAAAAAATCCTACATTATACTTAATGGTGGAAGACTGAAAGCATTCCCTTCAAGATCACAAATGAGGCAAGGCTCTCACCTTTCTTACTCAACACGATAGTGGAAGTGCTAGCCAATATAATAAGGCAATCAAAGGAAGTAACAAGCACAGGATGGGAAAGGAAAAAAAATAAAATATCTCTATTGGAAGAGGCAATGACAGCCTACATAGAAAATTTTTGAAAATCTACCAAAAAAAAACCAAAACAAAACCAAAAAGTCTTAGAATAAGTGAGTTCAGCAAGGTTGCTGGATACAAGTAAACACGAAATCAATTGAGTTTCTAAGCCTAAAAATGAATTTGTGAATGCCAAAATTTAAAATGAAATACCATTTTAGGGACACCTGGGTGACTCAGTCGGTTAAGCATCCAACTTCAGCTCAGGTCATGATCTCACAGTTTGTGAGTTCGAGCCCCACTTCAGGCTCTGTGCTGAGAACTCAGAGCCTGGAGCCTGCTTCGGATTCTCTCTCTCTCTCTCTCTCTCTCTCTCTGACCCTCCCCCAACTCATGTTCTGTCTCTATCAAAAATAAATAAACATTAAATTTTTTTAAATGCAAAACCATTTTAAATTGCTCCCCCCAAATTAAATATTTAGGTGTAAATCTAACATAATATGTGTAAGACTTGTATACTGAAAACAATATTGATGAAAGACATCAAAGATCTAAATAAATAGATAAATACTATGTTCATGGACTGGAAAACTCAACATAGTAAAAATTTCAATTCTCTCCAAATTGATATATGGGTTTAACACAATTCCTATTAAAATCCCAGTGAAATATTTTGTATATATTGACAATATTGTTCTAAAATGTATATGAATATGCAATATATAGGATAGCTGAAAATAATTTTGAAAAGGAAGAATAAAATGGGAAGAATCAGTCTATCAGATTTCAAAACTTACATAGCTACAGGCATAATGTCTATGTGCTACTGGTGGAGGGATAGACATGTAAGTCAATGGGATAGAACAGAGAACCCAGGGGTGCCTGGGTGGCTCAGTCACTTAAGCAGCTCTTGATCTCAGCTCAGGTCTTGGTCTCAGGCTGGGCTCCACACTGGATGTGGAACCCACTTACAAAAAGAGAGAGAGAACCCAGAAATATACCCATATAGCTCTGCCCAACTGATCTTTGAAAAACAAGAAAACACAGTTCAACATAAGGAAAGATAGCTGTAGTGGGTTGAATATGAATATGCCTGTTGCAACCTCAAAGTGTGATCCTATTTGGAATAAGAATCTTTGTAGATATAATTAAAGGTAAAGATTTTAAGATGAGATCATCCCCGGATTAGGGTGGGCCTTAAATCCAATGGTAAGTGTCCCTATACAAGACAGAAATGGACAAGGCACAGAGAGAGACACACAGGGAAGACAGCATGTGAAGATGGAGACAGAGATTGGGGTGATGGGTCTATAAGCCAAGGGACACCGAGCATGGCCAGCAGCCACTAGAAGCTTCAAGGGGCAAGGAGAGAGGCTCCACTAGAGCCGTTAGAGGGAGCACAGCCCTGTCAACATTGATTTCAGACTTCTGACCTCCAGAAATGTGAGAAAATGAATTTCTGCTGTTTTCTACAAACAAGTTTGTATTAATTTTTTATGGCAGCCCTTGGAAACTAATATAGTAGTCTTTCATCAAACGGTGCTTCAGGGACTGGACACCCATGGGCAAAAAACCCTGAACCATGACCTAAGTCTTGCACCTCATACAAATACCCACTAAAATCTGAATTATGGACTTAAATGTAAAGCATGAAACTATACAACTTTTTAGGGGAAGAAATCTAGAAGGAAGACAATCTTTAGGACTTAAGACAAGGCAAAGCTTTCCCAGACTTGATGCCAAAAGCATCATATGAAAAAGGGAAAATTAATGAACTGGACTTCATCAAAATCGAACTTTTCCTGCAGACCCTACTTTAGGAGGATGAAAGATATAAAAATTTGCAAGCCACTTATCTAATAAAGAATTAGTATCTAGAAAACACAAAGAGCTCTCAAAATTCAACTTAAAAAAACAATCCTTGGGGCGTCTGGGTGGCTCAGTCGGTAAGCGTCAGACTTCGGCTCCGGTCATGATCTCGCGGTCTGTGGTTCGAGCCCCGCATGGGGCTCTGTGCTGACAGCTCAGAGCCTGGAGCCTGCTTCCGATTCTGTGTCTCCCTCTCTCTGCCCCTCCCCCGCTCACACTCTGTCTCTCTCTCTCTCTCTCTCTCCTTCAAAGATAAATAAACATTACAGAAAATTTTAAAAACGATTAAAAAGAAAAACAACTAACAATCCAATTAGAAGACGGACAAAAGGTATGAAGAAACGTTTCACTGAAGTAGCCATTGTTTGCCACTGAAGTAGCCAAATGTTTTGGCAGTTTCTTTTAAAAAACTAAAAGTGCAACTAGCATTTCATTCAGCAATCACACTCCTGGGCCTTTATTCTAGAGGAATGGAAACTTATATTCACACAATGTACATAAACGTTTATAGCAGCTTTAGCTTTATCCATAATATCCTAAAACCGGAAATAGCCTAGATGCCCTTCCACAAGTGACTGGTAGGCAAACAGGTACATCTGTACCCTGGGACACCACTCAGAAATGAAAAGAAACAACCTATTGATACACACACCAAACTGGATGGGTTTCTGGAGAATTATGCTGAATGAAAAAAACCCAAAAGTTTACATCCTGTATGACTCCATATACATATATATATATAATATATTATAGATTATATACAATAATTATATATATTATATTATAGAACATATATATAGAATATATATAACATTATGTATATAATATATAAAAACATTATATATATAACATATATAGCATTATATATATAATGTTATATATATAACATATATATATATACACATATATATAAAACATTCTAGAACTGACAAATTTATAGAAATAGAGAACAGACTAGTGGTTGCCAAGGGGTTAGGGATGGAAAAGAAGAGCCTGGGGGGGAATTGGGCGTAGCCATAAAAGGGCAACATGAAGGATCCATGACGTGATGGAAATGCTCTGTAGCTTGACTGTATCAATGTCAATATCCTAGTGCTGATATGATACTATAATTTTTCAAGATGTTACCATTGGGGAAACTGTGTAAAGGGTACATGAGATTGCTCTGTATTGTTTCTTACACTTGCATGTGAATCTACAATGATCTCAAAGTACAAAGTTTTAATTAAAAAAATGTCTGAGAAGTGCCTTGTGCCATTGGATATGTTTTTAACATGGACAAAGCAGGTTACTTGCTGTAAAGAACAGTTTACCACTAAAAGCTACCATTCATTATGAACAATTACGGCTTCGGTCCCACCTGCATCATCAGTGCACTCCTTGAAGGCCTGACTCATGTATTATTTATCCATAAATGCCCCACAGTGCCTAGCAAGCACCCTGCTATGTAATAAGTGCTCAATAAATGTTTGTTGACTTAATGTTTTTATCAGTAACTCACTGAGTATGTGAGTATGTATATTGTGCGCTGTTAAAACATTGCTTGCTGCAAATGAGAAAAGCATTAAGGAAATGTGTCATGAAGTAAATTAGTGCCATCCTTAAAAAAGCAATTAGATCTCTTTTTATTTTTTTTTACTAGAGTTCAGTTTATTTATTTTTTCTTCCTTTGTTTTTGTCTGATTCCAAAAGTAATCGACGTTCATTGTAGAAAAGTTTTCAAGGCTAGAAAGGTGTAAAGGCCTTTCACTGCACCTATCTGAATGACTAGACGAGTGACTTCTGATATGACATGGTATGCTTCCAAAGTGCTTGACCTCAGTTTCTTGTTCGTTGAGTCATCTGTTCATCAGATGTATGGTGAGGACCTGACGAAGGTGGTCATGCAAACCCAGACGTAAACGTGACTCCCTACATTTTACAAATGAAAGGGACTCGCTTATCTGAAGGGTCCGGCCATCAGGAGCCTGTATCTCTTTCCTGGTATCCAATATCAGAAGAACCTCAGCTTCCTGTGTTTTGACATTTTAAAGGAACAGTGCTTCCGGGTTAGTGATAAACACAGTGGAGTACTTCCTTAGCAGTAAAGGTTTCCAAAGAACATCGCCAGGAGAACATCCCTTGGTCTGGCACCACAACCAGCAGAGAAGGTAAGAAATAGCTAAATGGTTGGCCTTTACATGAGAGGTTGGGATTTCAGAAACTATACACTTGGACAAGATTTTGAATGTATTCAAATGCACTCAAAATAGAGCAAAGCAAAATACAACACAGGACAAGATGATGGGGTCCATAACCACCTTATATTTACATCATTACTATAATCTTGGAAAAAGTAGGATAAACAAGGCAAACATTATTCTTTAAATTTTTTTGTTAATGTTTATTCATTTTTGAGAGAGACAGAGACAGAGGCAGAGTGCAAGTGGGGAAGGGGCAGAGAGAGAGGGAGACACAGAATCTGAAGCAGCCTCCAGGCTCTGAGCTGTCAGCACAGAGCCTGACTCGGGGCTCGAATTCACAGGCTGTGAGATTATGACCTGAACTGAAGTCAGATGCTCAACTGACTGAGACACCTAGGCACCCCTAAAAATTTTTTTTAAATGTTTGTTTATTTTTGAGTGGTGGGGGGGAGAAGAGACAGAGAGCCAGAGACACAGAATCTGAGGCAGGCTCCAGGCTGTGAGCTGTCCAGCATAGAGCCCCATGCAGGGTTCAAACCCACAAACTGTGAGATCATGACTTGAGCCAAAGTCAGACACTTAACTGACTGAGCCACTAAGGTGTCCCAACAAACATTATTCTTTAAAAGAAAAAAAAAGTAATACCTCCAAGACAACCAGGAAAAATCTATTACTTCACCAACAGAAATGCATTATTTTCATTCCCTGATATTTGTTGATGGTGTAAATTTTATCCACCAGCATTAGACAAAGCTTTTGGAGTTTGCCAGACAGGTACAAAAATATGTGTGTTATGCTTTGTTCTACGTGTCAAAAAGAGAAGTTAACTAACTCCGAGAGTTTCTTTAATTATTCCTGTTGATAATGATGGGGACCCAAGAAACCCAGACTTTTACCAAAATACTAAGTGGGATTCCAAACTCAACATGCATTCAGCTCATTTTCTGAAAATGTTCTGCTGTTACAGAAATGACTATGCAAGGGGAACCTAGGTGGCTCAGTCGGTTAAGTGTCTGTCTGACTCTTGATTTAAGCTCAGGTCAGGATCTCACAGTTTGTGAGTTCCAGTCCTGCATCAGGCTCTGAGCTGACAGTGTGGAGTCTGCTTGGGATTCTCTGCCTCCCTGTCTCTCTGCCCTTCCCCTGCTCATGCTCTCACTCTCTCTCTCGAAATAAATTAATAAACTTAGGGGCGCCTGGGTGGCTCAGTCGGTTGAGCGTCTGACTTCGGCTCAGGTCATGATCTCGCGGTCTGTGAGTTCGAGCCCTGCGTCGGGCTCTGTGCTGACAGCTCAGAGCCTGGAGCCTGCTTCAGATTCTGTCTGAATCTGCCCCTCCCCTGCTCATGCTCTGTCTCTCTGTCTCAAAAACAAATTTAAAAACGTTAAAAAAATTTAAAAAATAAAATAAAATAAATTAATAAACTTAAAAAAAAAGGAAATGACTATGCAATTAGCCAATGAAACCCATTCTTCACAGGTGAGGACCTTCTAACTGGGACTAACATAATTTTTTTGCCTTTCCTATATTACCCCTTAGTTGCAACTTGCATTAGAAGCAGCACTGCCCACTAAAACTAGAGTTGTACGCATCAAATTCACATTCAGCACCACTTATTATTAATAGTAGGTGAGGCTAAATACATTTTTTGTGGTTCAAAGGAGATTCACGTGTTTCAATTCACAAAATATTGCTTCTGTACTTAGTCCAGAATTTCCAGAAGTATCCTACCTTGCCCCCCATACTTTGTAGAAACGATTTGAATTTCCCCCAAAGCATACTGGATATTTTTTAGCCACATAATTCATGAAGGTTTCCTTTTTTTTTTTTTTTTTTAAGAAAATGCCCATTTAAAAATTACTTTTGCAAAAGGAAAAAGTGAAGACTAATTCCGGGTTGGAAGTGGAGTTACTGATAAGCATAATTTACAAATGAATAAATAGTTAACATTGAATACAAAGCAGTCTGTCCACAGGCAGAGCAAACAGCTGCCCCCATGTGATCTTAAGGGCACCAGAAGGCACGTGTGACTGACAGCTTCTCTCATCTATTGCCTTCCCTCTTCATGGACCTGGTTGTTATGTGACTGGGCAGGGCTCATTACCATCCACTAACCCAAGAGCTCTGAGAGAGGGACAGGGGATGGGTCTGCTTGGTGGAAAATATACAAAGTCCAGCAAGAGTCACTGATGTGGGGGTTAGACAGAGATGGGAAGAGGCAGCCAACTGGAAGGGCCAAGACAAATCTCAGCCACTCTCCCTTTTGTCCCTGTCACAATGCCTGGGGTTCCCACCACCAGACTACAGAGCCTCGCATTCTCTTCTCCTGGAGGTCTGTCTGCCCACGGTGGTCTGGGGAGGCTCTCCTCCACCTCACAACTCCATCACCTGTCTTCCTCTTAACCGCCATCTTCTTTGTTGTCTCCTGTCTTGTCACTCCCATAATGCTGTTTCTCTCATTTCCTCATACTTTCCCTCTTCTTGCTCCTCCTGAGTTCTAGACATTCCCAAGCCTGGAGTTCTGGAATTGGTGTCCTCTTTTTCTTTCTCTTAACACCTTCTCTCCAACTCCAACTACACACTTCTTCCAGGCCTCAAAGCTTTCCTTCATACAGATCTTTCTCCATCAACGTCTCTAGCCCCACGGCTCTTCTGAACTTGTTAATTTCCGGTTTCTTTGGGCCATTTGCCCTAGGGTGTCATTTCTGTCTCTCATCCCCACATTATCCTCCACCATGTCCTTATATCTCTTCTTACACAGCCAGATGGAAACAAAAAGTTTTGATTTTCCCTTCTCTTCACAATCAGTGGCCTAATCTCACCCATCCCACCTCTGTCATTTCCCCCACGTCTGCCTTCCTTCATTCCCTTCACCACTGGCAACCTGACAACACCCTTCCTCCTCTACTCTGTATTCATTTGGCAGAATCCCATGTAGACTCCATCTACCTGAGACTTCCCAGTTAAGCATCCTAAGGCACCACACAAACAACATCATTCCCTGATTTTGATTGTGACCCAAATGAAGAAATATTTTTTATGTTGCACCCTGGCTACCCATAAGCCAGTGTTCACCTGAAATTTCATACAGATATTTACTCTCGATGGGGTGACACACTTGTTAAAACTCAACTTAATTCAGGGCGTCTGGGTGGCTCAGTCGGATAAGTGTCCGACTTCGGCTCAGGTCAGGATCTCACACTTGGTGGGTTCGAGCCCCGCGTCGGGCTCTGTGCTGACAGCTCCGAGCCTGGAGCCTGCTTCAGATTCTGTGCCTCCCTCTCTCTCTGCCCCAACCCACTCGCATTCTGTCTCTGTCTCTCTCAAAAATAAATAAACATTTTAAAAAATTAAAAAAAAAACAACTCAACTTAATTCCATTTTACTTTATTTTAATTTCTCAGAAAATGACAATGATGCCCCCCCTCCCCACTAATGAGCTGAAACACGCAGTTTAAAAAGCACTGGCTTACAAGACAATTTGGCAAAAACTTATTTTCCTCTTGTTCTCTCTTACATCTTACTGTCTATCATTCAGGTGAAGCAGAGAAATGAATCATTCTTTAATTATGCCCACTACATCTTTGTTTTTTTTTTAACCGTGATAGAGTATACATAAAATGTAGCATCTTAGCCACTTTTAAGTATACAGTTCAGTGCCATGAAATCCATTCACACTTGTACATAATCACCCCACCATCCATCCCGAAGAGCTCCTTTCATCTTGAAGAACTGAAACTCTATACCCATTAAACAGTGCCCCCTACCTCTCTCTCCCCCAGGCCCTGGCAACCATCATTCTACCTCTTGTCTCTGAATTTGACTAGTATAGGTACCTCATATAAGTGGAATCATAGAGTATCTGTCCTTTAGTGGCTGGCTTATTTCTCTGAGCATGATGTCCTCAAGGTTAATAGATGTGGTAACTTGTCAAACGTCCTTCCTGTTTAAGGCTGACTAACAGGCCCATTGTATGTATATGCCACATTTTTTTTATCCATTTATCCATCGATGGACACTTTGCCCGCACTTTTTAAAGTTGTTTTTGATGTTTATTTATTTTTGAGAGAGAGAAAGAGACAGAGTGCAAGCAGGGAACAGGCAGAGAGAGACAGAGACACAGAATCTGAAGCAGGCTCCAGGATCGGAGCTGTTAGCTCTGTTAGCATGGAGCTCAGCGCGGGGCTCAAACCCACGAACTGCAAGATCATGACCTGAGATGAAGTCAGATACTTAACTGACTGAGCCACCCAAGCGCCCCGCCCCACACTTTGAAAGCCCTGCTTCTGTGCCCGTGTCATTTCCTTTTACATACCTAGTTTGCGCCCCATCCCCCCCTTCTCTCTCTCTCTCTCCCACACACACGTTCTAAAACCCCACCATGGTAGGTATGGGGATAATCGTGTCACCTAGTGTTTCCCTTCCCTTTCCTCAACACCTCTACCACCTTGTTCCTCTTCCTTTACCTACTCTCCTTCTTCTTTTCCCATTGTATTGTACCTTCCAGAATAAAGAGCTCTACCCCAGCGAATTCTTGCTCATGAATATGTACCTTGTCTCAGTGTGTGCCTTCCGCTCTCATCTAATGTTTACATGGTTACATGAGCATCATCCCACTATCTGCCCATCTTTTCTTCTTTTTCTTACAGTAAAAAACAAATGTTTAATGAACTTTAAAATTGACACACAGTGTAAGGGTTGCAAAAAAAAATGGTAGAAAAAAGAAGAAAAGCCCAAGATTTCTGGACTAAAAAGCAGATGTTTTCTATTGTATTTAAATACTTGGATTATAACAGCATTTCTTTCCACTATTTTTCATTGCAAACTAGAGATCTGGCTTTGTATGAAATAGACTTATGTGAACTAGCCTCATACTCTAACCATCATTTCTAAAATTGTTCCTATACAAGTAATGATCTAAGTTTCAAAAAACCAGCTTAATCGTCAAGAAGCATTTGAAACCTGAGAGAAATATCTCCTCTCCTTTCTTATAATGTGTTGTTATTTGAAATGATATCACTACATTTTTATCTCTGATATCAGAAGAGAAACAAAATTTGAATGAAAACATTCACAGAAAACTCAGATGACTTCTAGCAATTAACTTCCGCTTTCTGAGCTGCGTTTTCTTAAATGACAGTTGTTCTAAGAAGATAAAAATATCATGGCCGTGGAGGATGGTAAGAAACCATCCATAGTGAGGGTAGGAAGAGGACGTAGAACAAAGCAAGTGGGAAACCATAAATTAGAGGCCATGCTGGAAGAACGAATGGTTGCCTTGCTGAGAACTTACCTTATTAAAATTCAAAGGTATTTATAAAGATTAAAAATTAAGGTTGGCTAGAGTTATGCAGCTAGGCAAGTTCTCTGCAAATTCCATTAATAATTAAACCTTTTACAGCATTCTTTGTGATTCCTGGAGGAATGCATTAAAGACACTGTGTGTCCTCTGCCCAAGGTTAGGCAAGAAGCCAACTCAATGATGAGGATTAGAATTCATGAATTCTCAGTTCAGAACACCATGTGCCTGGCATACAGGGTAGGAAAAAAAATCCTCTATAATAACTTCTGATCAAGAAACCGAGGCCAGAGAAGAAGGTGCTTAGACGTAAGGGCATTTCCACACTTAAGCGGGTTTGTGGCACCAATCAGGCTTTTTCTCACATCTCTTTGGCATTGCAGGTGATGTTCATTTAGATTCACTAATTTTGAGCAGCCTGAAGCAGCTGTTCAGTAATAGTTGCAGCATCTGCTTAGCAATACTCCAGGTGGGGAGTTCTCCAAGTTCACTGATAGAGCAACCCCCTGATTCAGTAAAAAGACCACTGCTCCCAGGCCAGGTAAATGTTCTTAGTGTGTATTTGGAAGGGAGGAGGGAAGGGAAGGGGAGGGGAGGGGAGGGAAGGGGGAGGGAAGGGAAATAGGAGTCAGGGGAAAGAAAAGGAGATTTTCCTGCCTGTTAAGAATACAATGCTTCTTCAATATGGCCTCTTCTCCCATTTGAAAAAAAAAAAAAAATGATTACAGGCACCTGGATGGCTCAGTTGGTTAAGTGTCTGACTCTTGATCTTGGCTCGGGTCATGATTTGTGAGTTTGAGCCCCTGTCAGGCTCGGTGCTGACAGTACAGACCCTGCTTGGGATTCTCTCTCTCCTCTCTCTGCTTCTCTCTCTCTCTCTTTCTCTCTCTTGCTCTCTTGGAATAAATAAATAAACTAAAAAAATGATTCATTGAGATCAAAGACTTTGTCCAAATTAAGATAGAGTTAATATCTTAGTTCCGGGATGATCATTACATGGGAACTGGGAAAGACGGAACAGGAGGAAATTGTGCGAATATAATTAGCTGTAGAACATCGCCAACGATCAGCTCTAAATTATTGCCCCGCTGCAACCCATGGCTTCCAACCTCAGGGTCACCCTGTGGTCACAACATTGAGCCCACAGCTCCAGCTGTCTTCCGGGAAAGTTTTACCCAGGACTTTTGTTTAATTCGTTGGCCAGAACTGTGTCACACCGATAGCTGCAAAAGCATCGAAAGGCCAGTAGATCTTTCTGCAATGATGGAAGCATTCTACGGTGCCGTTCTATTTCGTAGGTATTTGAAATAAGGAACTGAAATCTTGATTAAGAAACTGAAATCTTAATTTTATTTAATTCAAAGAGCCCTATGTATAGATTTTCAGTTGGGCAGCCAAATAGAATCAGAAAAATCCCCTTATCTCTTAGTTACAAGCTGACCGTAACAAGGTGGGATGGGATGAGGAAAGGGATAATGAATCATTGAGATAATTTGTAAACATGGGAAACCAAGCTAATGACTTGTCAATTATTGTGGCACTTAGACCTCACAGAAGCTACAGCAGGCTTTATTGTACCCATTTTACAGATGAAATAACTAAGGCTCAGTTCAAGTAACGTGGCTAAAACCGTAAAGCAGCGGAGTTGAGTTTTGAACCTAGGGCTGACACCAGAGCCCATGCTGTCTCTGCCATTACAGAGAAAGCCTCAGAGACAGAGTGAAGAGGAACCAGGAGTCCTAGATAAAGCCTAAAAGTTCAGGAGAGAGTGTTAGCAGATGTTTTTTAAGTGGAGTGACCTTCTGTCATCTCTACCTTTCCACTACTAGCCCTGAGGATTTGTGTGCCAGGCACCTCCTTACAATAATCTGAAAAATATTAAATGCTTTTTAAACCAATGTATACTGTTAAAAAAAATTCAGACTTCTTCTACAAGTACCAAAAACACAGAACAAAAGAACACCCCAAATCCTACCGCCAGTTCTGAAGCTTTTTGCTTCACTTCTCTTTCTCCTGACCTGCTGTGAAGTAGGATGTAGATTCACAGACTCGCCCTAATCTCCATGTCCCTAAAGCATACTTGTGGATCCTTCGAACCATTCGAAGAAGCACACACAAGAAGTTTATAAAGTTCCTTGCCCTCCCACCGGTGAGAAAAAGACAAAGATCCTTAAAGTCAAAAATGCTGATGGTATTGATGGTAGTAAATAATGTTACTAAAGTAATGTGCATCTATACTTCCAAGGATGGTGAGTTCCTGGGCATTTGGAGCAGTGGGGGTTACGGTGTAGACGTGGGCAGACCTGGGGCTTTGGAGAAGAAGGCAGTGGAATGAAGGGCAGACAAGACCCAGAAATCAAACACCTTCTCCAGCTCGCTCCCCCCCACCAGGGCTGCATGTTAGACATATCCAGCATATTTGGGAAAAGCAGAGTTATAGATGAAGAGACAGACAAAAATAAACATGCTCTTCATAGTAACTCGGAATTTGTTAAATAATCAGTAATTATGGTGCATTTATGCTTATTTTATAGGACTTAGAGCATTGTTTACATCTTTAAATTTTTAACAGTGCTCACAGTACTTTATATCTGTCTCTCATTTTGGGAGTTCTATCTGTGAGCTATTCTTGGGAAAAACCTGAAGTATGCAACATAATCGTACATTGTCTTTAGAAACTGCCATCCTATTTACAATGTTGCACTTAGTGATTTTATTTCTATGTTAAAATGTGAAGCGACTGTTTAGTGTATGTGGTCCATTAGCACAACGGGCTTCCTCCCTCCCATGACCCACTCATTCGTCTAGATCAATATGCTACTTCCTGTGATGCACGCACAAGGAAACGTTTGTGTGCTCAAACTGATAGACGTTTTTAGGTGTTGAAAACTTTTTAATTGAAGAGTTGGGCAAAGACATTTTAAATGATTCAATAAAATGAGGGCTTTGCATTTGTATTTTATCCAGGCTGTCCCGTGTCATCTCAGAAGAGCCAAAGAGGCTCTTGGATGTCACTGAAGACACGTTATCCCAGTGAAGCGAGTCTTCGTTTGGAAATAAACGGAAAACACTAAAAACACACTTTCCGCAGTAGCTTTTAAGCCATTGTGTGGTTCTGCATGTCTGAGCATGTACATAGTAAGGGCAAGGTCTGTTTGTCCAGACAGAAAGATCTACGTCCCCTAAGTGCCTGGCATCCAGCCACAGGGCAGACACAATTTTATATATCACAACATCCCCTGGGACACCACAAACAGCTGGTGAAGTGGAGACAGTCTTCCGAGAAGGACCACGGAATGCCTGCGCTGAGGCAGAAGTCCACTTCCCCAAGCCCAGGCGTCAGATATTTATCTGTGAGCCACCCCGATGCGGCTTCAGCGGATCTCACCAGCTGGGGTCATTTCCCACTAAGGCAACAGAGACTGTAACACTTCCATAGAGATGACTCTGTCTTACGAAGCTGGCTTTCAAGGCCAACTATTGGCATCAGTGACAGAATCAACAGTAGCAGATTGGACCTTTTGTCTTTGTCTTGTCCTACGGGCTTCTCTGCCTCTGGGTTTCCCTGCAGGTCAGAGGGGGCACTGAGCACAAGACAGTGGGTCCCGCCATCCGCCCACCCCAGGGCTAAGTTGTGGTTGCCACGGCTGCAAAGACGCCAACATCCCTGGGTCTTTCCCTCGCAGGACTTGCCAGCTAACTGTTCTTTCATCCTCTTCAGATCCCCGTGTGGCAGGAATGAGATGGAATTTGCCACCCCGGCTAACGTGAGTGACCAGCACACGAGCAGCCAAACGCAAGCGCCCTGAAGAAGTGGTTTGTGAGGATGTGGAGGGAGTGATCGCTTACTCCTGTGCCCTATCCTTCTGGGTCCTATGGCACCCATCCCACATGGGTTCAGGCATCATTCTCAGCCTCACACTGTTTTTGACCAGGAGCGGGATGAGAGGTGCCGGCACCCCAGGGAGTTCTGTCCCAGAGCAGGCAACTGACCGTGGTGACCAGCGTTAACAGGCCCTGTAGCAGAAATCAGAACAGTGGCATAAGTAATGTCACAGCAATACCCATGGCACAGGGTTCTGGGGGAAGGAGGACATGGTGGTAAAGAAGTTGGGCTCAGAAGGGGACCTCTTCTATTGGCAAGCTGTGTAGCCATGAGAAGTCACAACACCACCTGGACCTTGGTGGCCTCCTGGGTCAAATGGGCACAATGGTATTAACAATAATGGCATCTCTTTCTGAGAGCTGTGACAGTGACTTCCAGGAACAGATAAGATGAACAATTCTAGGAAAGGAAGGTTTCCCCCTCCGTCATGCCCACTCCCGCGGCTCCTACTTTCCAGCTCCTGCCATGGAAAATCCAAGGGCCACCTTGACTCTTCGCTGACCCATTTATTCTCACCTATCCTAGTGGCCGTCCTCGCCATCCTTCTTACAAGGAGCCACTCTTGCTAGAGAGCCGGCAGAACAAGAGGTTTTTGTTTTTGTTTTTGTTTTACCTGAGATGTCCTCATGTTGGGGCTTTGAAATACCTCACTGCTAAATTTTAACCCCTCATTTTAGAATGTATGGTAGGAGATCATCTTTGCATAAGTACAGTCAAAAGTAACAGGGGGATAAGTGACATTTTGTTGAAATGACTATTTCTTTAACCCAACCAGACCCTTTATTTTATTTTATTTTTTTAATTTTTTTTTTAACATTTATTTATTTTTGAGACAGAGAGAGACAGAGCATGAACGGGGAAGGGTCAGAGAGAGGGAGACACAGAATCCGAAGTAGGTTCCAGGCTCTGAGCTGTCAGCACAGAGCCCGACGCGGGGCTCGAACCCACAGACCGTGAGATCATGACCTGAGCCGAAGTCGGCCGCTTAACCGACTGAGCCACCCAGGTGTCCCCAACCAGACCCTTTAAATGCACCTCTTCACTGCCAGTTTCATTTCCGAGTTGTGTCAAAGGAGTAGATAGGCCAGAGTACTTCAGGACACCATAGACAACTAACATGAAATCACTTCTTTCCTTCCAAATATCGCAGGATTTCACAATACATGAGAACTGGATTAGTCCTGGAGGGAAAACTATGTGCTTTCCACTTCCTATCACTGTGTGCCCTATCTGTCCAGCATGTTTCTGGGCCCTCTCTGGAGCAGGCGGTGTTTTGGGCACTGAAGGTATAGTGGTGGGTAGGGAAACCAAAATCCCTACCCCCATAGAGCTTGCATATTCTTGCTCAGTGCCTGGTACCCAAGAGTGTTCAACAAATAGTTGTTGAATAAATGCATGCATGCCCTTTCACCTTGATGACCAAATCATCTACTAAATCTAAATTAGCTATATAATTTCTTCCAGAAGCGTAGCCAGGTGCATTACCAAAGTTGCCTTGTTCAGAAAAAAGCTTAAAAACAAATCAACCGTCTTTGATTTGTTTCCCAGAGAACCTATCCCAACAGAACAACAATAGCAGAGAGGGAGAGAGAGAGAGGCTTACTCAAATGGGGCAGCAGAAGAATTCTAAGAAAATGCTATTTAGAAATTAACACAGTCTTACGGTCGCTTGAATGGTCTAGACTCTTGATTTTGGCTCAGCTCACGATCTCACAGTTTGTGAGATCGGGCTCTGCACAGACAGTGCTCAACTCTCTTTTCCTCTCTTTCTGCCCCTCCCCAGCTTGTGCTCGCTCTTGTGAGCGAGCTCTCTGTCTCTCTCAAAATAAATAAATAAACATTAAAAAAAAAAAAAAAGGAATTAACACAACCTTCTGCAAGAGAACACAGAAGTGCCCTAACACACCCTTTGAGAATCTCATGAAATGAGTTAAAGGTCTCAAGGCACCTTTTGTCCTGTAGTGTTAGGGAGTAATTCTCCACATGCCCTCCACCCAGCAAGCAAGCCCCTTACACTACAGGCTTCTCCCACTAAGGCTGCGGGGGTGAGTGGGAGAAGGGAGCGAAACCTGGCAAAGGCAAGCCTTAAGAGCTTTATGTGCCCTGCACCACTCTATTGATTTGCTCACACTCCCCAAAGATCTGAGACATTTTATAATCATGACCATAATTGAATGCCATCAGGGGTTCGGAGGGACTTCCTTCTTTAACATTTAAAGAGACAATAAGCATCAGTTTAAAAGCCATGAAACCTTACCAAGAAGCCAAGGCAACCCCACAGACGGACCCTGCCTTTCTGAAAATCCTCTGCTTTCTTAATTGTGGCTCTGGGTGCCTGGCCACCGGCTCCAGAGACACATGAAGAAAATTCCCCATCCTGCTCCTAGGATTCGATTATCTGGCTGTCAGGACAGGACGAAGTGCAGAAGAGGAGAACTGTTTGGGGAGAATCATTTCCAGGGACAAGCAATTAAAAAAGCCTTTCATCAAAGACTGCTGCTGTGAACAGGATCGGTGACGGGTCAAAAGTGCCAGGAACTTCCAAACCTATTCACCTCTAAAATTGCATCCAGGCAGCATCCCAGGTTCAAAGAAAGTAGAAATCTCTGCATCAAAATCACTGCTTAAAAGTTGGGACTGGAAAGTTGCAAAGTATGTCTTTAAGATTCAAAAGACGTTAAGAAAGAAAGAAAGAATACAAAGTCCAATGATCCTCCTGCCCTTATTGTTTGTCTTATTGTCAATATCCTGCTGTCTCTCCACCCCTCACTTCCTTCTGTTTGTCCTGAGTTTGGTAGATCTTGAAGGTTATTGTCCCAGCTTGCCCTGTTGCCTAAGGGTTATACTTTCCCCACTATCGCTTGGATAGGCTTGAATCATAAATCTATATGTTTTCCTGCAATTGTATTCCAGCCAAGCCAAGTTGCAAATGCCTTATCTCCTCTGATGCCTGTACAATTTCCCTCTATCTGTTAGGTTTTGTTGTAACTAATTAAAGGAAAAGACTTTTGAATTGTGTCCCCAGTCCTGGATGGTTTTTTTGAAGTCATCATAGACAATATTAAAGAGGATTGGTAGAACCTGCTGTTTTGAGGTCCGTATGGAAATGTACCCATGTGATGTCTGTCATCACTCATGTTTCTATATATTTGTGGATGAGGCTTCACAGTAAGATTTTTGTAGATGAACTATTGCTTAGAGGATCATCTTACATGACCACAATATTTCCAGCCTATAAAGCTCAAAGAAACCTCTTGCTCTTGGCCAGCCTTTAAGCCGGGTCCTGAAGTACAGATAGGATATTTAAGTGGAGGGAGGCTGGAGGTGGGGGGCGGTGGGTAGCAGGGAGAGTCTTTCTGTTACTTGCTGATTAGACCCTGACTGGTCTGTGTAATGAGACAGAACAGAAAGTTGAGATCGCTAAACCGCGGTAAGCCCCCCAAATTGCTCAACTTTGCCTTGGCTCAGCAGCCAATGACCCATTAACGTACAAAGCTAAATAAAATCATCTGTTAGGGAAGATAAGCGTGATTGCGGCTGGTCTGGTTATACAAACCGCATCCCATTAAATTACGCATGTGAGATGCAAGACAAAGAGAACCGGCTCACAGTTGGAAGGCATTCAAGGCGTTGGGGCAGCAGCTTCCTTCGATTAACGCGGCCGTGCAACACAGACCATTCAAACCCCTCCGAGCGTGGGGTTTGGCCAGTGCACGCAATATCTGGGCACCGGTCAGGTTTTTCATTTATCCGAATGACACCGAGTGGCTCAGCCTGGGGAACATACTCGCGGCAGTCTGGTCTTCTGGATTTATAATAGCCTAATGAGATCTCTGTGCAACACTTAGTTGGTGGGGCCTCCCGGGGTGCATTTCATCTGCGCTGCCCTCTCTTTGTTACTGAATGTACCACATCTATCTCGGAAAGTAGGGTGACTTTTTCCTTTTTTTTTTTTTAGGTTTTTTTTTTTTTATCTTTATTTATTTTTGAGAGACAGAGCACGAGCAAGGGAGGAACAGAGAGAGGGAGACACAGAATCAGAAGCAGGCTCCAGGCTCTGAGCTGTCAGCACAGAGCCCGATGCAGGGCTCGAACCCACGAACTGCGAGATCATGACCTGAGCCGAAGCTGGATGCTTAACCGACTGAGCCACCCAGGCGCCCCGACCTGTTTCTTGTTGTCAGATTTGCTCTGTGGGTTTGGAAAAGCCTCAAAGTTAGTGTCAGCTCTGGCGTGCTGCTTCTTTTTCTACACGGGAGGTAGAGTGGGCCAGCGTCTGTCTACTTGATCAAGAATCCTCCCCCTGCTACCGAGACATACACCATCCTCCCCGTGGATCACGCTGCGTGCTTTGAGGCAAACGATTTCCTTCTTTGTCTCGTGGAACAATCAGAACAAAATCGATAACGCAGAGTCCGACTGGCAGACACAAAGGCTGACCCGCTAATAAACACAGCCGTGTGCTGGGATTCACGGTGTCTGTCTGGGCATGCCATGCCTTGTCTCCACCACAGCCAACCCACACACCCACATCCACCTTGTCAATGAGAGGCTGCTGCAGGCAGTAGGGACTGATATCAGGACACCGGAGCCACTGCTCCAAAATTGCTGAGCCATCGGGGATGACTCCTGGCTTCTATTGGGCAGCAAAAGGAGCAATACGCTTCCAAGGCTTAAGATTTTTAACATATTAGATAAAGAAGCTCAGTTCATACACAAGACACACACTGTGTTTCCATTCACTCAAAGCTCTAGAACAGGCAAAATGAATCTGTGGTTTAAAAAAATTAGAACAATAATGATGCCTGATGGAGGCTGAGGGAGGCCACAAGAGGAAACTTGATGGGGTCATAGTTTGTTCTGGATCTCCATGGGGCTTTGGGTTACACAAGAGCACGCAGGTGTCAAAGGTCATGGAATAGTACATTTAGCACGAATGTGTTTCATCGTCCGTATCTTTCATCTCAAAAAAAGAGAGGGAAAGAAGGAAAGAAAGGAGGGAGGAAGAGAAGGAGGAAGGGAAGGAGGGAAAGAGAGAGGGAGAAAGAGAGAAACCATAAATAAACATTGAACCCTAGCTTGCGATTGTTGAAATATTTAGGGTTGAAACGTCCCCTTGTCTGCAGCTTACTCCGAAATGCTTCTGAAAACCAATGGGCTGCTCAGGATACAGAGATTTTCACTGCAGAATCTAGGCGTCTATATGGTGTTCACCGGACAATTGACTTCAACTTTCCAGTATGTTTGAAACTTTTGTTCATAAAGTATAAGGAACAGGGAGAAAGAAATGCAATTCTAGTTTTTAGAAGTCAGGTTTCTGAGTTGGCAACATCAGTCTGGGGGACGTGCCAGATGGAGTCACCCAGAAAGTTTGAGATGGGGGAGGCGGAGCAAATGCTAACCTGGGCAGGGCATACAGCAATCCCCGCCCTCTGTGTGGCTTCCTCCTGGGCCACTCCCTCCCCTTCTGGGCTCTACCCAACTGTAATATACAGTGCTGCTCAGGCAGCAGAGCTCAGATAACTTAAGCAAGAAAAATGTCCTTTGGATAATTTTCAGACTTTGACCTGAAACAAGGACAGATGCATTTAGATATATGATTTATTTTCCGGCTGCTACGCTATTTCAAAGCATCCTTGTTACTGCTTGTGGTGAAAAACTCCTCCACCATCAGAGAAATGAATCAGGCTGGGTTGCTAAAACCATACCCCACAGCTCCCTTGGTCTACATCCATCTTACTATCATATGGGCCTAAGTTCACCTCTTAAAAAAATACTTCCAGTGTGACACATGCAGGCAAAGAATTCTTTGTTTTTTTTAACAGAACATATTGGCTGAGCCAAATAAGTTACGTTACATCCCCGGACATCTTAACAAAACAGGGTCCTTTCTATATTTTTGTAAGTTCTAATTTATAGCTTTCCATTCTAGGGGCTAAAAGGTGAAAACATAGACAGGAATAGCATTAACAAGTGCTGCTATTGGCTTTGGAATTCAGCCATAGATGTGTACTAAGTAAGATAAATAAATGAACCAATCATCTGCACTGTGTCCCACTTTCCTCCCAAGACTCCGATGAGAAAAGAGGAAAAACCTGGAACTCCCTTTCCCAAGCATCATGACCACAGTAGTGTGCCAAGGTTAAGCAAAACCATGGAATGAATATTGCCATAATTTCCGTAAGAGTGCACTTTATTTGACTATGTGAGGGATATACTTTTATACTACAATATAACAGTTATGTTCTGGAATAGCGTGCAAAATTCCTATGTTGTGGTAGACTGATACTTCGGTGACATCCAGTGAACTACATCTCCCTGTCTTCATGTTCTTGCATAAGTTCCTCCCTGTGAGTCCAAAAAGGGCCTGTGATCTGCTTTAACCCATAGGGTGCAAGGAAAGTGAGACAGTGCTGGTTCTAGACCCCGAGTCTTAAGAAGGCCTGGCAACCTTCACTGCTGTGCTTTTTATGGTAAGTTTGACGATGGTGACTCTTCCATGATGTGAGGAAGCATAAATGTCTATGTGGAGAAGTTCATATGGAGGAGAGTGAAGGCCCTGGGCAGATGATCCCAGCAAAATTCCTAGCCAGCAATCACCAACTACCTGCCATGTACAAGGGACCACCCTGGACCTTCCTAATGTCCAAGCCACCACCACATAAAGTAGAAAACCACCATCGACCCACAGAATTGTGACAGATAATAAACAGTTCTTAGTTTAACTACCAAATTTGGGGGTAGTTTGTTACACAGACCTAGATAACCCAAGTGTATGTTTAAAATAAAATTTGAGGGGCACCTGGCTGGCTCAGTTGGTTGAGCGTCCGACTTCTACTCAGGTCATGATCTCACGGTTGGTGAGTTGGAGACCCGCATCGGGCTCTGTGCTGACAGCTCAGAGCCTGGAGCCTGCTTCGGATTCTGTGTCTCCCTCTCTCTCTGACCCTCCCCCACTCATGCTCTGTCTGTCTGTCTGTCTCTCTCTCAAAAAGAAACAAACATTAATCTAAAAAAAATTGTTAAAAAATAAAATAAAATTTGTGACTTCAAAGAAATATTACAAGTGAAGAAAGCACCTTAGAGTGACACCCTGAGACTTTAACCAGTCAGAGTACTTTACTGAAGATGGTCAAGAAGCATTTCCTTAGAATATAAGTTGCAAGAAGATAATCCCCCAGGTTCAGATATATTTCGTAGTTGTTATCTGATCAAGAAGAACCTCAAGTCCTGAACTCTTCTTGTTAGATAAGCATTTTTAAGCTAAGTGGGTTTTTTTTTTTAATGTTTAATTATTTCTTTATTTGAGAGAGAGAGAGACAGAGCACGAGCAGGGGAGGGGCAGAGAGAGAGAGGGAGAGACAGAATCCGAAGCAGGTTCCAGGCTCTGAGCTGTCAGCACAGAGCCCGACGCGGGGCTTGAACCCACAAACTGCAAGATCATGACCTGAGCCGAAGTCGGATGCTTAACAGACTGAGCCACCCAGGTGCTCCAAGATAAGCATTCTTTAAATCATGCCTCTTCACATTGAGGTGATTGCTTATGGGATCGTTTCAAGACATTATGGAAGTAGGAAGCTGATTTATATTTGGCATTCTCTTCTAGACCTCTGAAGTATTTTTCTCCTAAATTCCTGCTCTGGTAACTATGAGCCTCCCTCCATATGGAGCTGTTACTGGTCCCAGAGGATGAGGAAAGATCAGTGAAGTTTGAGCTACATCTGTTCTACTCAGGACAAACCACCCAAAGCGAAGATGAAGACATGGACCCTCACTTCAGCAGTTCATCAAACGGCCCCCTCATATAAGACCCTCAGAACCTCCCTGCCAGGTTAAATGTCTGAATCAACATAATGAATAAGCCCTGGCCTGGCTCAGGACCTGTCACATGAGGACGATGAGGGTCCTAGTCATTAGCAATGATCAGTCACATCCATGGACCTGCTAGTTTCCAGCACCAGAGCCCGAGCGACTGGGAACTCATAAGAGCTGAGCCGAGGAGGAAAAGGAAAGGGAGACACAGGAGAACGGTAATGACACTTATTGACCGCAAGGAGCCGGGCATTATGCTAGATGTGTTATATGCATTCAAAATCACTGAAGATGCAGAAAAACCAGAGCAGGTGGGCATTATTACCCTCATTTTATGCATACCGTAATGACCTCAGCAAAGGGTTTAGCATAGCAGCTGGGTCTTAATACGTGCCCCCAAATAGCAGCCATTAGTATTTTTACAGAGGTTGATTGAGGTTATGTGATGTGCCAAGGTCACACCAGAGCAACAGTGTGGCACCAGGATTAAAGGCCAGGTTTAATGTCTGATGCCACTGTCTCCATGCAGGTAATAATGATGGTGTCAAAGGAAAACTGTTTCCCCCAGTGACGGCTGAAAATGTTATACCCTTAGAATATGCCACCAATGATATGCTAAAGTTGTATCCAATCTAAAATACAAAAGTATTTTTGGGTCCTGCTTAATGCATCAAGGGTATTTTAGAATTACAGGAAGGGAAAAAATGTTTCCAAAGAGCCATTTAAAAAAGGCATTGCTGTCAGTAATAACAAATGGAGATAGTCTATCCATGGGGCAATTAGCCAATAGACAAAGGCTGAGTTTTTCAGGGATTTAAACCAAAGTAGAATTTGTAACCTGTGATTTGTCGTGATTATGGACCCACCCATCCACTGTTATGGGTTGAAGGGTCAAGGTCAACCTCATTGTGTATGGAACATTACAAAGATCAGGTCCAATCCCTTAAGGATCTCCATGGGGTTGGTGGCCAGGTACTTGGTGACAAGTGGTGGGGCAGAACCCAAGTTTGCATCTTGTCTCTGCCACTTTCTGCTGAAACCGTGAGCGTTACCTAAATTCTCCTCGGCGCACTTTCCTCATCCACAAGTAATTGCCTAAATGTGAACTTTAGCTGAGATCCTGTACTAGAAACACTTCAGACGTGATACATCTCAAAACAAGTTCCCTTTCCTTTCACTTCCCAGACTGGTTAAGTTCTGTCAATGTCCATCTCTAGCATCTGACCCCAAGAATAACATTTTCTTCTGCCTTCTTTGTCCTGGCTGACTTCCGTTTGCATTATTAACTACTTGGAAAATAGTAAGGCTGGATTTGTTTTGTTTTCTACTCTACTCTGCGGTTTGTCAGCAAGCCGTGTACCTTAAAAAAATGGATTTTGTCACTTCTTATAAAATGTCTTTGACTCTTAAGCAAATAGAGCACAAAACAAAACTCAGTGTCCCGTTTGTCCCCCATTAACATCAAGAAAATAATGTGTGACCTCAAATAACACTAACAAATAATCTTTCCCTTAAGGAGAACAATGTGGACCCAGCCCTTCTGTAGTTTCCCAACTTAGGTTTTTCGACTGGCATCCAAGCCAGAAAGCTGGAATCTATATAACAAAGCAAATCTGAGAATGGATGCTGCCATCTTATTGTAGATGGTCACCCAGGATCCCTAGAGGCAGTGATTGGCGACAGCCATGAAGAGAAACATCATCTCGGACCACACTCGGGATGGGAGCTTGTATGCTATTGATATATTTGGTCTTCTGTGTGAAGAACACTTAGTACAGTTTATGGTCACGTTCCAGAGAGGCTGCCATTTTTGTTTTTGGATATCAAATTGCTTGAGCCTCACATCATTTGACTCCAAGGCCTTTACTAGCTGTCATAAATGATGCCAGAGTATTATTTTTTAATCCCTTTGATAGCAGAAAAACATCCCCTTGAAGGGATGCTTAATTTCTTGCTAGTCACTTGGAGATGAATGTCTCCAGGCCCTCAGCAGCTCTTGGCCAGATTCACATAACCAGGAGAAGATGCAGGCTAATGGGAAATAACCTTAAGTCAATCCTTAAAAATTCATTGGGTGTTGAGTCACCTGGCGGCTCAGCTGGTTGAGCATCTCTTGATTTCAGCTCGGGTCATGATCCCAGGCTTGTTGGATCTAGCGCCGTGTCAGGCTCCATGCTAAGCGTGGAGCCTACTTGAGATACTCTTTCTCTCTCCCTCTGCCCCTCTACTCTGCTCATGCGTGCTTTTTCTCTCTCTAAAATTAAAAAAAATTCATTGGGTTTTGAAAGCTGACCTAGGGAAAGTGCCTAACTTAATGAAGAAAAGGAGCAATACACTCACACTTGGTTTCAGAATACCTGTTTGGACCTTTGTAAGAACCTATTCCATTTCTTGAAATAAAATCAATTCTCCTAAAATAAAATGCATGAAGAAGTGCCACAAGTCATTTCTTCCTTCCTTCCTCCCTCCCTTCCTTCCCTCCTTCTTCTCTTCTCTTTTCTTTTCTTTTCTTTTCTCTTTCCTTTCTCTTTCTTTCTCTTTCTTTCTCTTTCTTTCTTTCTTTCTTTCTTTCTTTCTTTCTTTCTTTCTTTCTTTCTTTCTTTTCCTTCCTTCCTTCCCACCTTCCTTCCTTCCCACCTTCCTTCCTTCCTTCCTTCCTTCCTTCCTTCCTTCCTTCCTTTCTCTCTCTCCCTCTCTCTCTCTCTTTTTTTGGATGAGCCGCATACCTTCCGCCCAAGCAAAATTTATTCTCAGGAACAGAGCCCAAGCCCACGCAGAATCTTTATCTTTTGTTCCAACCCCACACTTGTTTTACCCTCAGCTAGTTTAGGCAGAAACTGATAGCTAATGCTTTTCATTAAGCCAGTCAAGAAAAATTGCTTACCAGGTTTTACTCCTTCATCAGCCTGACTAATTACACCCATTCACTGTTCCTTTCATACGGAGACTTCAAATTCCAACTCTCAAAGACACACACCACCCAAGAGACATCTGCTTCCTGGCTCACTCTGTCTCCGTTTTATATTACCCAGTGAAAACGATTCAGTGGCCCAGAAAACACCAACTAAGCAAAATCTGGAAGTAAGAACTGGTTTCAAGTTGATGAAGGGTCAGGTCAAGGAGAAGGTGTTGAGATAAAGGTAACGGGAGATAGTGGGTAAAAAGACAGGAAAGAATCTTGTCATTCACCACATTCAGTGAAAAGCATTTGGCATATAGACTCCAGTGACAAGTCTCAGATACCTCTGCACAGTGAAAGAAATGGAATGTGCACATGTTACTAAGGCAAAGCTTCTCTGAAACAGTTTGAGGCACCAAGCAGGAGTGGACGCTCTAGGTTTGAGTGATAAGCACCAAGGCTGGACTTGACCACCAAGTCTAGGCAATGCTTGGGTTGCAATCACATTCCTCCAAATCATCAAATGTCAGGCTTTAAGCAGGTTAGGGACCAACAGCTCCGTAAGTTTGGGAAGCAACTTCTCATGAACCCACGGTTCAAACTGAAATTTCTCCTTTGAAAGAAAATATGGGAACACATGCCAACCTCACAAAGTCTTAAAATCTTAGCCTTCCCACTGTGGGAATTTCTTTGCATGGACATACTTTAGCCGAGTCCCATTTCCCATCTTCAATGTGTTCTGAGTTCTTTGAAGATCTCATCTTTCTGGCTAATGAAACCATTGGTACAAATTTGCTGATTAAAAAAAAAAGCATCTTCAAGATTGCTGTTGGAAAGGGGCGCTTGGGTGGCTCAGTCGGTTAAGTGTCCAACTTCAGCTCAGGTCATGATCTCACGGTTCGTGAGTTCGAGTCCCACATCGGACTCTGTGCTGACCGCTCAGAGCTTGGAACGTGCTTCAGATTCTGCCTCTCCCTCTCTCTGTCCCTCCCTCACTTGCACTCTGCTTCTATCTCTCAAAAATAAATAAACATTAAAAAAAATATGATTGTTGTTGGAAAACCATTCTGAATGCTTGATTTAAATCTCATAAGAAATAGGTCCAACACCTTTTTCTTCTGAAGTTGCCCAACTTCAGAAGAATAGACTCATTTAGGGCTTTCACATGTGCTTGACATAATGCTTCTCAGGATTATTAAAAGCAAAAAAAAAAAAGATAAAAAAGAGGGTAACACATTCTACTGTAAGTTCATTTCACAAACTCAATTTACTACAGCACAAAGAACACCATGTGGGGCTCACATCTAAATTGTGTCTTTAACATAAAGATCTAGGGCCTCTGAAATTGTAAATGTGCAATCTCTGTTCTTCAAAAAACTGTTTAATAACTGGAGGTCATGTTTCGGGGTCTTGACCCCACTATTTAGAGCTCGATTCCCTTTCAGTGATTTGTCACTTGAACCTCATTTTCAAGGGATCATCAGGAAATAGGCTTCTGGTCTCTTAGGTTTCCAGTTAGTAAAGCCATATATAAAATGCTAAATATTTTTTTGATAAATGAAGCTATATTAGCTCACAGATTTCAAAGTTGAGTAGCTGGCAGGGACTTCAGTAATCATCTCTACCCCAAAGAGTTACAAAGTACTAGTTCATCCAGGAGATTCATCTCAGGCCACTCAAGACATTGCTCCTTTCTCCGGCCCTAGGCTAAGTAAGTAGAAAGCAAGAAGACAGGTTT
The DNA here is from genome assembly GCF_027475565.1 of Acinonyx jubatus. NCBI lineage: Eukaryota > Metazoa > Chordata > Mammalia > Carnivora > Felidae > Acinonyx > Acinonyx jubatus. The sequence goes on from NC_069391.1 coordinate 67,492,982, forward strand.
CTCTCATCCATTTCTTGGACCACATATAGTCCATAATTTATACATTGTATGTTTAGCTCAGTGGCTTGATTTTTTATGTGTAATATTTTGAGGAAACACCTCAGTTCTGCAAAATACAAATAATCCTGTAGTCACAGAAGATCCTATTTGCCCTGAAATACATCAAATAAAGGAAATACCTTAAATCGCCCTTACTGGCACTATACACAGTATAATCAGGGTTAAGCGTCTGTGATAAATGGTGCCTCACAAATTGTTCAAGCATCATAAGCATTACGAGAAGACCACAGTTTCATTAAACACTGAAAATTGTATTTTTCCTCGTGGTTGTTCTGCAAGATAATGAACTCCCCACTAGTGGTGGTAGAGAGACTCACAAATACCACACTACGTTATGCCAATGGAGACACAGCCTCTGTGTAGACAAAATGAGAATCTTTCCTCATGTTCAGTAAATGTGTTTAATTAAGAAAATATAAAGAACGGCTAATCATCAATATTGTACCCACGTCTGTATCTGCAGTCTTATGGTTTAAAAAAAAAAGTCTAGTTGAAGGTGGAACCTTGTTCTTTCCTGTTTCAAATTTCAGTTTCCAAAGGGACTATTGATACTGGAGTAATTAGAAAGCACCCTAGTCTGGCCCCAGAATTTATTAACTCTTCCTTAAATTTTTGCTTTCAAGTGAGTGGCATGCCAGGGTTTTAATTTGTAAAAGCAGCTTTTATTATACAAATAAGCAGACACTGTCTGGGGGACAAAATTGAAGCAGCTTCAATAGTTTTATTAATTTATTTGATTTACTCCGGGTTTCTCTTACCCAATCTTATTTATGTCAAAGTAAGTTGGAGCGGAATTCATTATGTAGTGAAATGCAATTTGACCACTTTTTATTGGGACACAGTGATTCAATCATTTCTCTCCTTAAATCCCATTATCTCTTCTTACATTACTGTGCACGTAATGTAAGAATCACGTAAGATGAAATTCCAAAAGAAAACTAAGAATTTGTGGGAGGGATGAAATCATCTCCCAATCATTCCTTATACTACGAATGCTGAGTTATGTAGCAATTACCCTTCTTACCATTTTGCATTATGATAGTATATTTTCTCTGAAGAAAATTAACTGAGTTCGTGAACTTGACTCCCTACAGTAAACCTTAAGTTTCTTATCATTTAGAAACAAATTATCAGAAGTGCTGAGCCTAATCCGACCCAGTTTGGGCATTTCTGCATTTTGTTGATTATGCAGATTACAAAATTTGCCAAGTTACTCCTAGATCCTTTCTTCTTCAACTAGTAGAGCCTGGGAGTTTTTGCATGTTAGTAATTTTATGCTGTGTTTGTGAAATAATAAAGAAGTACAAATTCCTCTCTTCTGCTATTCATTTACCTGTTTCATTGGGTCCAGTACATTGTTAATACATCAGGAACCCTCCCCTCCGCCCCCGCCAACTCATAAATGGATCTAGTTACCGAAGTCCATTTCTATGTCGATTGTTTAGAAATAGGAGTCATTTTTTCATGGAGACATTGCACTTGTACTTAGAATAACGAGGCTATTCCTTAAATGCCTTGTGAGCCCCTGTGTTACTGTGCCCTCCAAATCTCATCTCCTATGTCCTAGCCAATCATGAGTGAAATATCTGCATGTTCAGAGAGACCTATAAGAGCTTCATGCAGACCAGAGAGGGTAGCCAAATGTCATCAAAGGAGGGAGGGCCAAGCAAAACCGATCAGCAACAAAAGTACAAACATGTCCCCAGAGTGGTTGCCTCTACATCTCACCAAGTTTCACGGTCCTTCCGGAAGAGAACTTTCTACAGTGAGTCTGGCCTGAAGCAACTGTCCTAAACTCCAACACGCATCAGAATCATCTGAGGGCTTCTGAACAATGCAGATTCTCTGGCCTCACTTCTAGTGGCTCCATTTTGATAGATATTGGTTGTAAGGATTTGATTCTTAAAATTTCTAGGTACCATCTCCCTCTCTCTCTCTCTCTCTCTCTCTCTCTCTCTCTCTCTCTCTTTCAACACACACACACCACAGTGAGGATCACAGGTCCAAAAGTTTCTGCTTGCTGATGGCTGCCAATAGCTGACTGACTAGCTGGATGGTGTAGGGTCAAGGGTAAATAGGTACAGATCTCCTCCAGCAGTGGTGTGCCCCAGCTTTGCTGGGTATTTGAGAAGAAAGAGGCTGGGCAAAGCTCCAACAGAAGGTTACCAGGTGGCTCTACCATCACCACCCAAAGCCATGTCACTATCATTGAGTAGCTCTCCATCAGAGACGAAGCCTTGAGACCCTGGTCTTCACCATTTGAGATCATTCCCTACTGTGTTGTCACAGGCTGTTGAGAATGCAAAAAGTACTTTTTATAGAGTAGGTGGAAACTTCAGGGTTTAAACTATGGGCAAAAGGAGAAAGTTGTAAATACATCTCATTTGTTAAATTAGCTAAATTCCCAATGCAAACTGCCTCAAATCTTTTGTGGGCCAATGTGTGTGTGTTGGGGGAACATGAGAAAGGACTAGCTTGGCTGGCGAGACAGAGGCAGAGAGACGGACATTAGGTCATGTGTGCTTAAGAAAACAGACGCCGGACTCAGACTGCCTCGGTTCAAAACCTAGCCCTTCTGCCTGGTAACTACATGTCCTTGGGCCAGTTGCTTAATTTTTCTGGGCCTTATTCTTTTTCACTATGTTATGAAAGTAATAATAATACCTATTGCATAGGTAGCTGTATAGATCAAATGAGATAAATGTTTGTAAAGCATATTGTACAGTGGCTGGCATCGATTAACTGTGTGATAAATATTCACTCGAAACTTACAGATTAGTCCCAGGAAGGAGTCATCTGACACACCTAAAGCATTGACCCTGAAAACTCCCTCCTCCTTCCCTAGAAACTTCTGAGTTTCTTTCTGACAACAGGCACCCCAATCGTCTTTCTAAGCAGCCCCTTCTTGGTCCATGAACTTCAAATCTTCCCAGTGGCCACTGCTTTTAGTCCCTGAGGGTATAGTTTATTCTTGTTTCTCCAGAATTTCTCTTCTTTCAGTCTTTATATTACCTCTAGTTTTGGCCTCCTTCTGGAAGCCTCTACATATCTCTCTTGTGGCCACTTCTCTTCCATAAAGTCACCCTTGGAACTTGAGGAGAAACTCCTGAGAAATTATTGTCTTGGAATACAAATTATAAAGCATCACCATGCCTGCAACCCATTTTACAAAACCATACAGGAGAAGTCTCAAAATGTGAGCCACTTGGGAGGAGGAAGGGAAAAGCAGGAAAAAAGCTTTACACCCAAAAGTGAACTGACATAGCCACAGGGGTGGATAACATGTGATTCAAATGGGAAGACTGCCTAACTTCGGCTCCTACCGAAATGAGAGGAACCTTTCGCATAGTAGCCATGCCTGACACTCGGTGAGGTAGAGATGTATTTTTTCCCTCACAGCTACAGTCAGATTACAAATACAGTAGATACCATTATCCTTTTATTGGTTCACTCTGTTATTCGCCACATTTATCATGCACCTACAATGTCCTGGGCAAGGTTCTAGAAGCCAGAGATGCCAACGCACTTGTTTATCCATTGAACAGCCCATGATTAGAAACTTAGAAAATTGTTGATAAGTATTTCCATCTGCAATTTTCAATATCATTCAATGACTTACTACTGCCACTGGAAAGACGTGACTTCCTGATGACACACATTCAGCATCTGCCAGAGACATGTGATTATACATACTGAGCCTGATCTGAACTTTTATCCCCATCTCCTCTACCCCGCCCCATCCTGGAGTTTCATTGTTAAATGTTCCAGATAGGCTTATTCGTCAGAGATTTGTTTTCTTTCATTTCATTTGGGCAAGACTTTCCATACTGGCAAATGTGCCTAGGTACCTGCAGAAATGGACACAACCCCCATTCTAGGGGAAGCAAAAGACCCATCGCACTCTCTCTTTGGTAATATTTCAAAGTTGAGTTTGAGTTTGAGAGAGAGGGTGCAAGCAGGGGAGGGGCAGAGAGAGTGGGGGGTGGGGGCAGAGGATCCCAAGTGGGCTCCATGCTACAGCAGAGAGCCTGATGCAGGGCTTGAGCTCATTAACCATGAGATCATGACCTGAGTCAAAGTCAGACACTCAACAAACTGAGCCACCCAGGCACCCCTGAATTTTGACCCTTTTTAATGCAAAGTTTGGAAACAGGAACCTTTGCATGGAAAATGAAAGAGTGAGTTATAGAGTATGAGCAAGAAAAGTGATCTGTCTGTCCTACGAGATGCTCACACGTGGCTGGCATCGAAACTGGTTGCCTGTAGAATGTTTGGGGAGAGGTGTTATTAGCCTCTGTGTCCCTTTGGGCTCCCTAGAACAGGGTGACCAGGTGGGTACTGGGGGTGCCCCAACCCTCACAGCACTGCCTACAGACACTCAGTAAATGCGTGCACCTCCATTTGCTCCTAAACCAGTTGCCACTCTTTGAACTCTGCCCTTTGAAAGATGGACATCGGGGCGCCTGGGTGGCGCAGTCGGTTAAGCCTCCGATTTCAGCCAGGTCACAATCTCGCGCGTGAGTTCGAGCCCCGCGTCAGGCTCTGGGCTGATGGCTCAGAGCCTGGAGCCTGTTTCCGATTCTGTGTCTCCCTCTCTCTCTGCCCCTCCCCCGTTCATGCTCTGTCTCTCTCTGTCTCAAAAATAAATAAACGTTGAAAAAAAAATTAAAAAAAAAAAAGAAAGATGGACATCAAGTTCACGTAGGAAACATATGTGATAATCTCAGAAGAGTGAAGGCATTCGAGAAAGAGTTAGGGGTCTGTAGTATCAAAAGCTTTTCCTAGGAATTTCGGAAATAAAACAAAAAAGCAAACTTTTTAGAATGGGCTTGGGGAGGGGAGAAAGTGGGATGTTTACATGATTTTAATTAAAGAATAAGGGCTGATTACTCATGATTATTCAGTATTTCTGGTAAATACTCTACGGAGAAAAACTCACTACTGCCCCAGCAGGCCATGAGTCAACCCTTGCATTACGGACTGGGCCTGGGGTCAGTGACTACTGGCTCCTTTTTCCACCAACGGTAAGTTCACAACCCGCCATATGGCATTTCCTCAGCCTTTATGTCTGAAGGTTAATACACTCCGCACAACTTGATAAACCCACATGAAAGGTGCAGTGCCAACACTACAATTCCTCTTGCAGAATTATAAAACTGCCAGACTTTGTTTTTGGAAAAGGTCAGCAGCAGCACTAGACTAGACAAAAGAGCCCCAGTCTTCAGGGAGGCCGACTGAGGCCTGAATATAAACTCTTCCATGTGTTGGGGGTGTAATTCGGGTCCATTAACTCTCCTCCTAACCTCTCTGGGCCTTGCTTTGGTCACCTGTAAGACAGAGTAATAATGTCTGTCCTGCAGCATTGACAAGGATTCATGGTCCTTTTGTTTTGTTTTGTTTTTTAATGTGCCAAAGCCAACTCATAGGACCTGGGACGTTAAAGGCATTAGATATTGCTTGTTTAATAATAATAACAACGCAGACTTTACAAAGGAAACTCATGACATTAAAGAACAAGCTAGGTGAAAATGAAGTGTTTTAAACCTCAAATATTATACCCTTAATACAGCGAATGTAATACTCAAACTCCAAATATGAGAAAATAAAAGCAATATCTAATACATTTTTAAAAGGAATTTCACTTACTTATTAGACCTTTATCTAATTTTTTCCCCTAGATTATTTCTCAAATGTACCAAGAAGTTCCCCTGACCTTCTTGATCTTTTTTTTTACCTTTTTAAAGGAATCTCTCTCTTTTTTTTTTTTTTTTTTTTTTTTTAATTTCCAACTTTTGGGGCAGCCTTGTTCAATTTCCTCACTCTGGAGAGTCACATACAAGACAAAAAAATGCAGTGAGAAAATGAGAGGGTATGTCTCTGCAGTAGCACAGGATGGTTAATGCTGGCAGTGCTGAGTGTCAGAGAAATGTTTCTCCAGGGTCAGACGGGGGGTGGGGGGGGTGGTGAGGAAGGACAATCGGGCCAGGAATACAGGAAGGGAGAGAAGACTGAACGCTAATCAGCCCAGCCGTTCATATATACAAAACTGACCTTTGCAACCTTTGAGGTTTACGCCAGATCCAGGCCAGAAAGGAGCCTGTGGCTGGGGACAGGCCTAGCACTGACGGAAGAGAGATTCTCTGTGCATAAAATTTGCGGGAACACCCGAAATTCAGTGCTTGAGGTGCATTACATTTTAATGCAATCGTTTTAAAAATAAAAATTAATACAAACGTCTATAATGAAAAAATTATCAAAATTTTAAAGAAAGACGGATGTGACCCTAAACGTCCAGGACTGACCTCACTTAATCCCAGCCCTCTTAGATCCATCCTTCTTTAAAGTTGTGATACTTTCTTGCAGATTTTTTTGGCATTACTTTTTGTCCTTTAAAAGAGTTCATTAAAATATTACTTATTTTGATTTCTGAGACTGTTGGTGCCCCTTTGAATTTGGCGCCCTAAATGAGGCCCTCACTTGCCTTACCCTGGGGCACGTGGGTGGCTCAGTTGGTTGAGCGTCCGACTTCAGCTCAGGTCGTGATCTCACGGCTTGTGAGTTCAAGCCCCAGTTCGTGGGTTTGAGCCTCACATGGGGCTCTCTGCTGTCAGCGCAGAGCCCACTTGGGATGCACCGTCCCCTTCTCTGCACCTTCCCTGCTTGTGTTCTCTCTCTCTCAAAAAGAAATAAACATGTAGAAATTAAAAAAAAAAAAAATTAGGCCCTCACCCACCTTACCCTCATCCTGGCCCTGCCTGGGTGCAGAGGGAGCTTCATAAAAGCCTAGAGACTCTGCTTGGGAGCTAAATGGGGACAACTTCTAGGACGTTGTTTGTGGTGCTTTTCGGAATCCCAACACTCAGCTATATTCTCAAGTCCATGTAAGAATAATTATCAGTAGGTAACAAAAGCAGGCAACAGACCCATGGATCTCACACTTGTCTTTATTGGTATACGTGTTTGGCTCTGAATTATCAACTACATCACAAATTCCAAAATAACAGATCTCATTTCCGTGTGTACATGTCTATATAATAACGAGTTCCCAGCTCCACTGCTCACTCATACATAGGTGTAGACAAGCCATGGAGTCTCTGAACATAGTAAAAGAACACAAGTCATGTTTCAGGTCTGCTCTCTTGCATCAAAGGAGAGAGGGAAAGAAAGTGAAGCAACATGTAGCAGTCAACAAAGACCCCTCCCAAGCCCATCCCCGCAGACCATGGTGCAGCATCAGAGGGCCGAAGTGCTGTGAACCAGCACTATAAGTCAGCAGGCAGGTGCCCCACCACCAGAGGCTCACTGCCCCATGGTGGGGAAGCAGGAAGACCTCACAGAGGGGATGGCTGCAACACCCAGACTTGGTTTGGTATGGAACCGGCATCCATATCCACCTGCACAAGTCCCTTCCTTCAGAAGTGTGCAGAGGGTGGAGGGCCCACATGAATTCACTGCCCCCCACACCCAATAATCCCTCCCAGACCCCGGCCCACACACAGCAGCTCAGCCCTCAATGACACAGATCTCTTCAGGAGGACAAAAGATGGCACTGAGTTGTCAACACCAAGGACAGTACCCTTAGATCAGCTGTCAGACCCAAAGCTGACTAGGATCTACTTCTGTTGAGACTTGGGGTGAAATTTGTAGGAAACAAAAGATAGTATACGAAGCCCAGAGAAGAAGAATGATTCAGGAAGTGAGTGACAATCTTACTCCCTTTGCTACCTTACCATCATCTCCCTCCCCAAAGCTCAGGTGTTCAGGAATCCAAGGCAGAGCAACCCATCCCCCGTATCTTACTAATGAAATGAGTGTTTTCCTCTTCCCAAACCAATGTTGATAAAAGTCTGGGTACGGCTCAAGGAAAACTAAGATGTTATATGTAAATAGAGGAATTTTACTGTCAAGTCAAAACAAAATCTCTCAGGAGGGAGAGAAACATCCTAAAAGTCACAGCCCTTGGAAAGAAACAAACAGCCTTATCTAAATAAGGCTCAAGCAGTGATTATGGACGCAAATCTCCTTCTGTGGGTATCAGCAAATGGCAATATGGAAGTAGGAGCTGGGAAGAAATGTCATCATTAGCATCATGGTTCCTGAACCCCAATACACAGGGAAAAGGAGGGAGAGGGGTGGCATGAGAAGGGCAGAGGAATTGACATTTATGGTTCAAAAGGAGTAGACCAGGATGAAGACAGGGTGAGACTAGTTAGTGCTCAACTGATAGAAGGTAAGAGTATGAGTCCTGTCTCTGGATAACAAGTTAAGTTTCTCTCTGTTCTTTAGCAATGGACTGAAAGCCAACTTTTGTTACTCCAGTAGAGAACTGTGTTCAAGAGCAGGGGTGGGGATGAGTACTGGGCATGAAACAGACCAGGACACCCACCATTCTTGCCAGAAAACAAGTCAGGTGGTTGCTCAGTGGTAACACCTCTGCTGTTTTACAAGCAGATATATCATGTAATCTCCTCTAATAAAGACATTCTCTAATGTGAAGACTAACTCTTTCAATATAATTAGCATAGGATTGTATCCTGTCCCCTCTACATCAACCACCTTGTTGTTGGAACATTAGGAATATGGCACTCAGTCTACATTTCATCATTACCTAATAATGAGTTTGGTTTCTACTTTACTGCACCCAGAATGTCAATGGCACAGTTAAAATAGCTGCTAAATAATAGCAACAGGATAAAGAGAATGTTGACGTCTACCCATATTCATAGCATGTGTGGTAAGTGATAAGAATAATTTAGACACTAGGTGTTAGATCGTTGTTTTCTCTCCCCTCCCTCCCACCCCTGCTTGGGTTCAAACTCACACAAGTCTTGTCTCTTACAGATCATAGGAATCTATCTATTCTGAACTCATTTTTAGAATCTGTCAACCTTAATACCAACACTGACATACTACATATGTTGTACAATCGATAAAGGTCCCCTTGCCAGAATCCCGGTCTCGGCCTAGATGCCTAAGTCATCAGAAGTAGAAAGAAGCCCTTCAGTATAAAAAATCTGGAGATCAGTAGGCAGCTAACTCAATCAAGTTTAGGGATGGCTGAATGACTAAAGAGACATTCCAACTCATCAAAGATTCATGCACAACCTGGGGGGATCCTGGGTGGAAGAAAGGCAGTCCCTAAATAGTGAGAAACATACTAGATGTATCCAGCCAGGCCCTTAAGATTCAGCACACTCAGGTCCCCAAGAGGAGCTACCTGGCTAGGGCGAACAAGTAGGGGACAAAAGGTGATCATCTGCTTCGGTTGAGCAATAAACTACATCTGGAGTCATCAAAAGTGTTGACCTTAAACCAATCCTGTCAGCCTGCCTTGGCAGACGAGGGGCCTCTTCTTTCCTGAATCTTTCCAGCACACGACACAGTCTTCATTTCCTCTGTGACACTCACCATGTGAGCTGAATACCTCTGGATTTAGGGTCCCTCTAGGCCAGACCTGAAGTGGCCAGCCACGTTCAGCCTGTCAACCTATCTTAACTCCTGAGTACCACCGAGCAGATAAGAAATCTGAAACTGGCAGTAACATACCCAACATGCTTTCTACAGACTTTCCAGCACAATCCACCCAAGGTGAGCTATTACTACAGAAATGTGAACAGGGGCACCTGGGTGGCTCAGTCGGGTAAGCGTCCAATTTCAGCTCAGGTCATGATCTCATGGCTCATGGGTTCGAGCCCCACATCGGGCTCTGTGCTGATAGCTCGGAGCCTGGAGCCTGCTTCAGATTCTGTGTCTCTCTCCCTGCCCCTCCCCTGTTTGCACTCTGTCTCTCTCTCTCTCTCAAAAAAAAAAAAAAATAGATAAACACTTAAAAAAAGAAAGAAATATGAACAAACAGTACAAATATCCTTTATATCAAAGGATATTCTTAAGTCTGGAAAGCCATATACATATTTAACTGATATCAGTTGGTATCTCTAATGGTTGGAATTACAGGTGATTTTTTATTTCATCTTTGTTTCTTACGTTTTCCAAATTTCCTAGTATAACTTGTATTATTTATTTCTATTTTAAAATATCTCATTCTAGGGTACCTGAAGGCTTTTGGGGGCATTAAGACTTAATTCTGTCTTACCAGCAGAAATCACCAAGCCTATGCCACCTAGGGCGACCAATCCATTGTGCTTTGTCTGGGACTGTCCTCATTTTAAAATGGAATGTTTGGCATCCTAGGAACCTCCTCAGTCCTGGTAGTCACTATAGTACCGACATTTTCTTTTCCTTTGGGCACAAATACTGCCTTCTAATTTTCTCGTTTGAGGAGGCCAAACATTCAGAAAGACACGGACTTCTCTCAGCAAAAGGGAGGAGGCTCAGACAGAGGGCAGCATGGATCCAAGAACCCTTTGGGGCTCCCACTTAGGGGCTGAGTCTTAGCAGCAAGACTGCCTTTGTGCTCGGCTATCAGGTTGAATGAAGCAGTAGCCTGAGCCTGTGTGGCTCAGTCGGATAAGCATCTGACTCTTGGTGTCAGCTCAGGTCATGATCTCGTGGGTTGTGAGTTCAAACCCCACCTCGGGCTCCATGCTGACAGCGTGGAGCATGCCTGGGATCCTCTCTCTCCCTCTCTCTCTGCCCTTCCTCTGCTCTTTCTTTCTCAAAATAAATAAGTAAACTTAAAATAAACGTAGTTCTTTCTTCAGTTCTGTCCATGGTATAGAGCAAATTCATCTTACCTGCTTTTCAAGGGAAATGAGGACTCCCAAGGAAAAGGATATTCAGTCAAACAACTACAACGTGAGTGAACATAAAGAGAACATGGAGAGCTGGCATGATGGGTAATCTGAGAAGAAGCTCTGCCACAGTGAGTTACCCTCCCGGGCTGCAGAATTAACAAAAACGGAGGAAATGTGTACTTCACAAGGAGAAGAACCTGAACTCTGCTATAATGGCGGCCATACAGGACTGAGTGCCACGTCCCAGAAAAATTCCCATCGTACCATCTCTGCTTTGCCACAGGGAGCACTCAACTGTTCCCAGCATCTGGGTAGCAGGAGCTTCTGAGCAGCATAACAGACTCCTCTGCATTTGTGTTTGCTGAGCTGGCCCTGGTCCACAATCTGCCGGCACGTGCAAGCATGACCAACCAGAAACCAAAATGGAGGTGCCACCGGACTAGATTCATCCTGCTGGCACCCATGCTCCAGTCAGGCTGGGCCTTGGGAAGTGCTCAGAAGAAATGCATTAGGATTCTGCGTCCACCGGCATGCTTCCAGGACATCACTGATGATTAGGTGACATCAGACTGAAATGTCTGATGTGGGGGCATGCATATTTCCATCTTGGCTGGCCAAAGGTGTGGAAGTAAAAACAAGTCTGAGAACATCACTAAGAGTGTCTCTCCCCCTAAATCCATAGTCATTTTCCCCTTTCGGCCATTAAATGTGGGATTGGTGTGGTTTCTCTAGGAGGTCCCGGTGTCCTCTGAGTAGCATTTCTTTTTTGAGAACAAATGGTATCACCCAGTGGTCAAATGCTAATAAAATGGCATCTCTTATCTGACTTAGATGTAAACGTGCTTGAAACTGGTTTGCTAACCGAGCTTCATCTCTGTGGAATTTGTAACATGGCTTACATTTTAAATGTAATTATGCAGCATGTATTCATTTCCTTTCTTCTAGGGAACTCAAGTTGCTTTTTAAAGCATTATTTGATAGCTTCTTGCCATCTCCTCTGGAGTTGAAAAGAGAATATGATAGCAAGCTGTTATAGCTAGCGATGGGGAGCTACGGCACCAAGAGGGAGACAGAATTAGTCTGGGACCTCAGATTCGAGCCACGAAGACCCCCAAGGGATGAGTTGTCAAGCCAGTGTGCTGTAAACGAAGCAGTTTCTAAGGATCCTAAAATAACTGCATTCTCCCCTCCGTCCGAACACTCACGCTGGGCGGAATGGGCTTAGCTTATTTTTAAAGTGCAGGTCACAGCCTTCGAAAGGGATATAAACAGTTCCCAATACAGCTATTACTTGGCCGATTAAATGCTTAGAAGAAAATACACTTTTGAAAGACAAAAATGAATAGGCAAAAGATACAGAAAAGTGCTAAAGCAATTGTTTCCACCTGGTTGTAAATCCTGTCCCCGACCAACAAAATGGGCCACACCCACCGGGCGTTCTGAGGTTTGATAACCCCGGGTCACCCTTAGGACTCTCATCCTTTGATCTAAAGCGCTCGTTCAGCCCTGGATTCAAGACAAATTCAGGATTTGGGCTCGTGTGTACTCAAAGTGACGCTGCAAATACGTTCAAAACCCCTGCAGTTCTGTGAAAAATATCACCTCCCTTCCTCCCCTTATTGTTAACACAATGACGGTTTGGGTATGGCAGTTAAGGGGAGCAGGAGGAGTGCCCTGTGTGATCTTTTCAACCGCAGTTAAAAGGCTCCCTCTCCTTATTGTGTCTCATTTCCCTACTCCTAGCTGGTCTATGAATCTGTGCTTTCTACATAATCGCCTAATAAGCATGAAACCAACGAGAACACACATACACACGTACGCGTGAACTATAATACCTGGGGAAGTATGGCACACTCTGCAGGAAATCAATAAATATCCACTTTTCACTGGAAGCAGAATCAAAGGGAAAGAGTCAGAATTCTGTATATGCATCTGCCCTAGGGAGTTATAGCCCTAGGTACTCACAGGGGGCATGCGCTACATGGACAAACACATACAGTTCATATTTAGAGACAATTCTAATTTAATTCTGGCCTCAGGCCTAGGACCCTAGCTAATTTACAAGGCTGCTCTAGGAAAGACACACATTTAGGGATGACAGTAAGTCTACAGCATTCAGTTTTCTTGCAGGGGAAGCAGTAATGCATTCCCACCCTTCGAAAGAACCCAAGATTGATGATTCGGGGCCGGGGGAGGAGGGAGTTGCTGGTTAGTGTTTCTCTCTTTCTTTTATTTTTTTTTCAGCCCAGAAGGTGTGTTTCCATTGTACCCTGTCAAAACTTTTCTCAGCAGTCAAGGAGAGGATAACGCACCGCTGCCCTTGAGCCGAGTTGGCAAATCCTACTGGGAAACCACCCCGTGCTGTCAGACGACGTGGTTTTCGGACACGTCTACACAGACTAGTTGAATTAAAGACCAACTCCGGACTTGGATGTTGCTGAGCTCCTCAGCTCCATCTTGCCGTCCTGATTGATCGAGGAGATGGGTCTATAGTTAAAGTGGCATAGTACTTTGAGGGCTTAGTCATTAGAGCACACTGCTTTCTCTTTGGAAGGCAACTTCTTGCTTGGCTAGGTAATGGAAGCTAAGGAGTGACGTCAAGATGTTGTCTGGCCAGAATTTGCAGATAACCATAGAACTCTTCTCCTCCATCAGCCATGGATTTAGCCTCCATTAGTTCCTGCAGTGACATAGGAGCCTCCAAATACCAAATTATTATCAGGCGGTCTTGGGGGAACCTCTGGGCCCTGAAATAAAGTAGACAGACTTGCTATTGGAAAGTGCTCAGGAGCAGTTCAGTCCTGTTCAGATTGCTCTAAAATCCTGCAAACCATCTCTGGACTTTTTTTTTCTTTTTTCTTTTTTTTTTTTTTTAATGAGTCCACTCACATAGGTCCTGAGAGTGAAAAAGTGCTTTGGGGGAAATAATTTATCATCATCCTTCACTTAAATGATTTTACACATCATTTAAGGAAATCTGGTTTGATCCTGATTTTTTGCTTGTGTTTTCATTGTTTTGTTTTGAAAGCAAAGCTATGCAAGCATGGAGGCTGTGTCATTTTGGACAAGCCACTTCTGAGCATCTTTTGTAAAATAAGGTTTTGTATTAATTGACCTTTAAGGTCTAACTCAGGGGCCGCAAACAGATGGTGGACTATGGACCAAATATGACTCATATGGAAATAATTTATTGATCCCACCCAGTGTTTTAAACCTTAGGGAATTCACATAAAAATAATAAATGCTGTTCTTGCTGGAAAAATGAAAGGATCTGGTAATAGAAGGCCCACGTTCTAGTATGGCCTTCACTACGCCACATCATCTTTCTGACCCAGCCTGTTTCTCCTATGACCCGCTTGATCTTATAGGTAATTGGGGGTCAGGACCCTTGCTCTTAGCTATCCTATCAAGGTGTTCTGTGATTATATGACAGTGTCTGTAACCACTAGGTTCCCAATGAGACTCCTTGAGGGCAAAGGACACGCTACCACCCTCACCAAATCTCAGGTTCTTTGGCGTTGTAAGAGTGTTGTGGGTAGTCAATAAATATTTAATGAATTGAACTTCACCTTCTGTATCAGATTCTTACAATTCAGTGGAATGAGACCGGAACTACTCCTTGTAAGATCACACATCTATTCTAAAGCCAACATCTTTGAATAGCACGCATACTTAGGAAAAAGAAGTAAATATGCTGGTTTGTGGCCCAAGATCCAAATGAGGTCAAGTTAGTGGTGTCTTATCCATAAGGTAGTTTGCTTTAAGTATATGGTGAAATTTCTAAACTTTTTCTGTGATCTTCTTAACTTTGTTTTTCAAATGTAACATATCCAACTCCTTGGAAGACCCCTTCTTTTGAGGTTCTTTGGAGGTTAATTCATTGGGTATATTTAATGGGAATCACTTCACTGAAAGCTAAGCTCCCAAAATTTGATGGGCCTATAGCAACGAATCTCTCTGTATGTCTCTGGTCTATGCATTTTTGAATACTTTAATTCTTGGATGACTATGGTTAGAAGGTTCAAAGAAAGATTTTGTTTTGTTTTGTTTTGTTTTTTGGTCAAAAGCTTATTTCAGCTAAATTGTTATTTAAATTTGACTAAATTGGCTAATATATTGTTGAAAATTTGTCTAACAAATAAACTATTATATAGGCAATTTTAGTAGGGGTAGTGCCAATGAAAAAGGCTATGGGCTCATCTTTACTTGTTATAAGTCTGTTGGTAATTACTATTTCAGTAATACATAGCCACATCTGGTCAACATCCGGCCAATATCAAAGGTACATCATGTCCTTTGCTATGAAAGAATAGTTCAATAGACACAGTTCCTGCTCTTTTGGAGCTTACAATCTAACCTAAACAAGACTATATAAACACATACTGAAGAGTGGTCAGACTCAGGACCTAACAAGAAGCAACATACATTGAAGGTAAAGGAAAAAACTATGGGGTAAAGAATGACATTTAGGAAAGAATGAAGAGAAGGAAAGAAGTAAACTGCTTCTTCATTCCCATTTCTTTGAAAAAGATTCATGGAAGATCTATGATGGTAAGTATTCTTAAAATCATGAAAGAGTGGGGCACCTGGGTGGCTCAGTCAGTTGAGCGTCCGACTTCGGCTCAGGTCATGATCTCACAGTTTGTGGGTTCGAGCCCCGCGTTGGGCTCTGTGCTGACAGCTTGGAGCCTGGAGCCTGCTTCGGATTCTGTGTCTCCCTCTCTCTGCCCCTTCCCCACTCAA
The DNA here is from genome assembly GCF_027475565.1 of Acinonyx jubatus. Taxonomy (NCBI): domain Eukaryota; kingdom Metazoa; phylum Chordata; class Mammalia; order Carnivora; family Felidae; genus Acinonyx; species Acinonyx jubatus. The sequence continues at coordinate 67,508,479 of NC_069391.1, forward strand.
GCTTTGTCTCTCTCTGTCTCTCAAAGATGAATAAATGTTAAAAAAAATTTTTTTAAAAAATCATGAAAGAGCATATAAGTTGATGCCTGGAAGAAAAAAAAATTCTTGTGATGTAAGATGTTGTGAGTGACTGAGAACCCTGAGCAGGGTAAGGACCACTGGGTGAAGGGCCCAGCAAGACTTTATAAGGAAGGAACTACTAAATGAAGAATCAATGTTCTGGAGGACAGAAACTGAGGGGAGGATACAAGTCTCCTAAACTTGCTTCCCATGCCTTCTAAGTGGGGGTGACATAGAGTGGCTGAGCCACAAATCCAAGTCTCCTCCAAAATAACCAAAATGTATACTTAAAAAACTTTGAAAACTCTCCATGGACTCTAGATTAAGGAAACCACCTTTAGAAACTTTCTGTGAGACTTCAAAAGGTAGAAATCACATCCAGATAGAACTATAGACTCAACAGCCACCTAGTCTATATTCTTTTTGGTTCTCATTTGTTTATTTGCTTTCTTGCTCATTGGTTCATTTCCTCTATTGCATGTATTGCACTGATGCTATCTATTTGATTAGTCAGCTTTATATTTCCCCATCGGCAAAGAAGAACAAACTTTTGAGGACAGGTTGATTTTTGTCAACCTCAATTATAATACAGCCTCAGGTTAACTGAAGTATATCACATAACCTGGTACTGGTGGTGACAGGGGTGTCAAAAGACTCTGTTTCTGGGGAGCACCATCAAAATGATGACAGAATTCTCCCATCATAGTACCCTGATTTGCCTTATTCAACATTTGACCGTTATGCATGCAGAGTATTTCATGGACCTTTGGAGGACACTTATCTCAACAAAGAATATATGTTTTAAGCAGTGCCTCCATGCATCTTGTTCACACCATAATGACAATATTAGGATTAATAATACCTTGATTTCAAACAATTTTTATTTCAAGGAACTCAATATTCCTCATATATGCCATTCTATTTATCTTGTCATATTGCATATTCAACTGAAATCTATGGTGGGTCTAGTTTCATACTTTACAAGCTCATAATACTGTTTTTTTTTCTAATGATTACATTAAAATGCAATATTCACCATACCTTGGGGGTAAATTTGAATGAATAGGAGGAAATTATAGGTATTTCCTTATATGCAAAAAGATGCTTATTGCTAAGTTCCTTTATCCCGTGAGAGTTCTTAGGAAAGTCAGTCTCCAAAATCTAACTTTGCACTTGTTACACCTTACCTCTGAGGCAAGACAGGAGAACAGTATTTAAGACAGAGTAAGAACATGCCAAATAGACAGAAGGTGTCCATCGGTGTCAGGTGAACCCCTAAGACCTAGGCCACCTGATGTTCTGGCTCCTTATTCATGTATGAAGAAAGGCCTGCAGTTCCAATGGCATAAGCCTGTTTGTTCACTGTGGTTTTATTTTTTGTTTTCCATAAAGCCATGCTCTATTTTTTATATTTGAGCAGTGGCTTTGAAGATAGGATAAGAGTCTCTGAGGAAAACCCCAAGCTTCTCAACAGAGGCTAATGGGTTCATTTGGTCCTGTGAAGAACAGGTCAGTGTACTTAATATGCACATGATCTGTTGTGATGTGTCTTTCCTATTGTGGCATGACCACAAATCTCATGCTGGGAACAAGAACTGAACAAATAATACAGAACTACCCAAGTCAATACCACCTGTGTGCAACACAGCACCCTCCTGACTACCAATGGTGTATATTTTAATGACTTCCAATAAATCCAGTTTAAAAGCCACCAATCACCTGTCTTTTGTAACTGATGTATGTGCAGTCTACTGATAACTCTGGTTTCTGTCTCTATCTTTTTCAAGACAAGCATGCCTTGATTCCAACTTCATGGTGACAAATGGTTTTGGGAAATGGATCCCAAGAGAAGTCGATATCTGCCCACAGTCCCAAGCCCTGCAGGACACACGCCCTGAGAATTCCATAAGCAGCAAACTAAAGGATCTATTCCATCGGCCCAAAGCCCCACCAATCCTCAGCCATTTCACTGCCCCCTCCCTACAGTCATCCTTGTCAGGCGCTCTGATAAACACGCTGATTGATATAGCTATGCAGCAAACAGGCCAATAAGTATAAAAGTAAGTATAAACAGCTGTACTTACATGTGTCTGGCTTGAGCTGACTGTTGGTGATGCCAAAGTACTGGGGATTTTCAATGACAGGAATCTTGGTCATTCCAATAATGACGGCATCGGGGCCGCCCTCTGAAGATGATGGGGTGTTACTCCCATTGGAGATGTGGTGGAGTGGGCTGGCAGAGTCATCATCATTGCTGATAACTGAAGCTGGGCCTGGAGTTGGAAAAAAAACAACAACATATTCTCCTGTAATGCTTTGAATGCTCTTGTTGAGCTATAATTCACACATACATGAAGTTCATCCATGGAAAGCATACAATTAAGTGGTTTTCAGTATATTCAGAGAGTTGTGCAGCCATCACTTCAATGTAATTTGAGAACGTTTTCAGTCATTCCCCATGTCCCCCACTCCCAGCCCCAGGCATCCATGAATTTGCATTTATTTTCTGTCTCCGTGGACTTATTCTGGACATTTCATATAAATGCAATCATTTAACATGAGATCTTTTGAAACAGACGGCTTTCATTTAGCACGCTTTTAAGCTTCACTCATGTTGTAGCATGTGTCATTACTTTAGTCCTTTCTATTGCCAAATAATATTCCATTGTATGGATACGCTTCATTCTGTTGATCCATTAATCCCTTTGATGGACATTTGGGGCATTTCCACAGGTTGACATTTGGGTATTTCCACATCACAAATAAATAATGCTGCCATGAACATCTGCGTACAAGTTTTTGTGTAGACATACGTTTTCATTTCTCCTGGGTAGAATTGCCAGGGCATATGCTATCTCTATGTTTAACATTTTGAGGAAATGCCCAACTGTTTTCCAAAGTGGCTGCACCATTTTTTATTCCCACCACCGATGGGCAAAGTTTCCACTGTCTTGACTTCCTTCTCCGGTAAGTTAATACGCAGTTTTGCTCTCTGTGTTCTGAACATCTTTAGAACAAACACTCTCTCATTGAAACTCCCAGCATGAATGCAGGATTCCTGTGTCACCATATCCTGAAAGATGCACTAGCAGTTTAAAGATCTGAGTGCCTTCTTCCACTCTTTGGACAAGTCACTTACCTTTTTTGTACCTCTACATCCACTTACATTTGTAAAATGTGCAAAAGAATATCTGCTTGTTATTTTATGAGACTAGTGATAGCAAAGTGTATTATAAACTTAAATGGGCTTCATGAGTATGAATTACTACTAGGTATTATTAATAAACTTCCAACGGGTGGACTAAAGTTACATTGGATGGTCCTGTTACTATGTTTCTCTTTCTGCACACACCTTGTTAGCATTTTGCCTACAAAATACTTTCATAACAATAATGGATCAATCCCAAGGCAAGTTGCCCACTTTGCCTTTAACCCTAATATTATGTGTAGATTACTCTATGGATGTCTTTATACTAAAGCCACAGCCATGACGTATTTCACACAAGACTTAAACTTTCTGGTCCCAAGTCTAAGAACGTATATGCCCATAAATATGGTCTACTGTGTCTTGTTTAAACAATTTATCTACTGACCACTAAACCATGTGTCTGCAAACAAAACTAGATGCACAGAGTTAAAGGTCTATATGAAAGCTTCAAGACAATTAAGTTCTCGCTGGTTCACGATACACATTCTGCACGTGAGAAGTCAACACCCACTCCCAGACATATATTACACGTGTTTCTGCAGGGTACTGCGTGGCTGGAGGGTCCCACTGAAGTGGACCACTGGCCACAGCCACTGGCCAAGAGAAACCAGGAAGGAACGGTAAGGAGGAAAGGTGAAAGCATCAGTCAAGCAACTGCGTACCAGGGGAAGAAAAGCCTGAATTGCTACTTGCTGAGCGAGCACGGGATTGTGCGGTCATCCAACCACCCAGGACACATGCTTCCACACCTCCACCCTTCTCTGTCTTTTCCCTCTCAATTAATTAACTATTTCAGTGAGAAGCACGGCAATTCTAAAGACGAAAGTAACTGTGTCACACATTTTCGAGTCCCCTATGAAAGATAATGGTAATCCGTCCCCCGACCTCCAAGATTCATTTTCCCCCTCAGATGGGGATTATCACAGTTTGTAGTGATAACAATTGGACATTCCACAGCTAGCTGAATCTTAAACAAACTATGCAGGAGGCAGCCAACTGCTATTATAGGTAATTTTTTAAAGCATCCTCTCAAGGGGATGTGCATTTAAGTTGCCTTTAATGATACACTCTGGCTTAATTCTGCAAACAAGTCCTCACACAGCCAATTTAGAATCTTCAGATCACTCAAAGCAAAAGCAAGCTCACTGGTTGTGCTCATCTTGAGTCTAGCACACCGGTATTAGTAAAGGGCAGAAACTCTGCCAAGAATAGCTATAAAGACAAGTTCTTTCCAATATCCTTAACCATCCCCGTTTTATGATTGGCTTCCTGACAGGCCTAGATCACCCAGAGCTTAAACCCAGAGATGGAAAAACATAAATGTGTTATGCTAAGCGTTCTCTGCATCTTGCCAGTAAAACCTCCCCACCACTGGCCCCCTTGCCGTGTTCCTGGTGCAGGAACCAAAAGCATGCTACTGCCTGAACTCCCCGAGGTGGGTGCAGTCAAGGTCGTACATTTCTCAACATTTACCCCCAGAAATGCAGGAGCTGTCATGTTCAGACCTTCCACATGTTGTCAGAAGGCCAGCGATATTTGCTTCTGGAGCCCCTGCAATGATTAAAACACACTGATCCCAGTTGCTTTCTTCTGTGACTCTCCCCTGGGCCAGGCCAGGCCATCAACATTCTTGTAGCATTCAATCATCTTGGAGGAAGCTGATACCTAGAAGACAATGCTGAGACTCCTCCAGGAACTCGGGCTCTGGATCATCTGCCATGTACATAGTGGAACCCTGACTTAAAGAATTACAGCAAAATACTTGCTCTTTGCTTTTCTTCCTCCACCAGAGGAGACCCTTTCTTTGCCTTGGTTTCTCTGAGTAGAACCCCCGACTCTGCAGTAACAGAGCCCCAGGGAATGGGCTCTCTGTTTGGAGGGGGGAATGTTAAGCATAAAAGTGGTATAAAGCATCAGAGGTCATTTTTCAAAAGCCTTTCTGCTTTGCCAGAAGGCCGCTGTCGACAAATCTCGGCAACACATAAACCTCAACAATTTATCAAGTGAAATATTAATTCAAGTGCTGTTTCCTTCATCATCGATGTTCTAAATCCTGGAAGATTGATATGGCTGGCAAAGTTGCAGCGATCCAGCCCATTTTTCTATGAACATTTTGATCTAACGGAGCACAGCAAAGTTGGGAAGGGGAAAAAGCTCTCAGCAGGGACAATGAATGTCTATATAATTTGACAGCAGGCTGTCTGTGCCTATCACGGGATGTGTCATTGTGTGTCTGTGCACGAGCTTGAGGAGACACCACAAAAAGACAGACAGAAGAAGAGTCAGGGACACATCACAGCGTGTTATAAGGAATTCACATGAGGGTTTGAAAAAAAGTCTTATAATATTAATAAGAAGTTTCAAATTGTGGGATATGTGCAACCTGCCAGGTTGTTGGGGGGGGGGCATAGTTCTAATTACTGAGCTGACAAATATGGGCTATGCCTGGAAACATTTTTTAGCCCATTTTTATTTTACTATGTCTCAGGTGCAAAGAGAGATTTTTTCTGTCAACGGAGCTGCTTGGTAAGGCATATTGCATGTCTGACTCACAGATATTTCCAAGCCTTAGACTTGTGTTCCTGTGATAAGAATGGCTGAAGGTCACCCAGGAAAGGAGTTTCCTTCTCTCAAGACCAACAATGTCTTCGAGGCGAGGGGAGAGGCCATTGTTCTTGGGCAGCTGTGTTAACCATGTCTTTTACTGTCTGTATTCTGATGCTTCATCACTGGGGCCTCACTGACCCTGAAGGAACTGCCCCTCCCAGGATAGCCAGTCCCTAGCGATGGTAAAGAACTTTTCTGAGAGCATTCTTTCCATCTCCAGTCCAACCAGTCCATAGCCTGCACCACCTTATCAGGCTGTCATACTCCGGGCCACTATCCGCCTGCCCTGTCACCCCAGAGCCAGGCACCAGCCAACTGGGGATAGCCTGTCTGCCCCAGAGTCTGCTAAGGTCACTCAAACCAGCCGATCCTAAACCTGCTTACCCTGCCTCACTAGTTCCTTCCTATGGTAACCGCCATAAAGGCTCTTGCCCCCATGTTCTGCCCTCTGACCGACCCCAGTGTTTCCCTTGGGGTCCCCCCACCATGGTGTGGCTGCCCTCTCCTCTCAGGAATGGCGAGTAACAGACTATCTTTTCAATGGCTGTCCTCCTCTGGCCTCTTGGCCTCACCAGACCCGGATAATAATAAAACCTACATTTTAAAGCTGCAGCATCTCTGACGGACTGTGGCTCAAAGAACAATTCTGAAGGAAAATTCTCTCTGCTGTGGCCTAAAAGGGTGAAACCCTGTTTTTGAAGTTTTCTAAGAACAAGCACCTCTCAGCAGGGCAAACTGGCCTGGAAAATGCTTACATGGTTATAGTGATCTTCTGTTTAGTGGAGAAAAGACCCCCATCTCACAGCGCTATGGTATGAAACCTTATCACCCTCTGCCTCCTCCCCGCCAACACATACACAGAACACAAAGCCTAAACACAGAGCACCTTTAAGATCACCCAGCAGGGCAGTCTCTGGTATCCTGGCAAAGTGACTGAGATTAGCTGAATCTGAAATGTGCCCCTCGGGGAGTCACCAACAAATCCTGAGATGTCTGAGTTTAATGTTCCAATTTTGCCACGTCCCTATCTTAGCTTTGCTGATTACGAGCTTTGACCTTGGAATTCATGGGGCTACCTAAGGGTCAGGGTTACTAATATCAGGCTCATAAAAAGAAAGGAAACAGAGTTCCTTGCATGGAACGGATGACTCAGAACCAGAACGCTCCACAATACTGGTACATTTCCCCTAATTCGCAGTTTTACCTATAGCCAGCCTGGCTACCAGAATATATACCAATACACAGATGCCCAAGATGGCCAGACCTTGGAAACACACGTGCAAGATGTAAGACAGTCTGTCTTTTTGTGCTTTCTAGTGAATTCCTGTTCATAGTCGCTGTACCCATAGAAAGTACTGAACAAATTGGAGGTCCCGGGAGATCACACCTGATTTCAATCCCAGTGATGAGATACATTATGTGCACTCATTTGGTAAGCTACAAACTCTGCTTTTCAATTGTCAGCACACAGTCTGAATGCAAGGAATAGAATGCAATCAAGTACAAATCAGAGCGTCTGGACGTTAGAGTCTTGTTTTGAAAGAAAAATGGTCATAAATGAACAGCTGATTTACCAATTCAGAAGTGTACTACATCTTGGCCAATGGAGGAAGTTAAGATCCCAGCTTGTCCAGACGTGACTTTTAGCCAACTTTCCTGCACATGGAGTTTTGGTGCTGTTGCATTTTCTTTCCTGAACCTTCTTAAAAGCCCAGCAACTACCTCGACCTGGTACAACAGTTGGCATTCTTCCTGGGATGAAAACAAGTCGACTTCAAAAATATAAAACCATTTGCTGAACTCAGTGAGTGAAAGCCATGCCTTTTCTGGAAAAATCCTAGCCCTCTCTCTTCAGCAAATCAGAAACCAGGAACACAGAAAATTAATCATGGGGCCAACAAGTGGGAAGAAGGGCCAAGCAATTTCATCCGAATCAAGCAACATAAACTCGTTACTTATCCAAAGAAGGAGTAACTACTTACCAACACCTTGTCTTGATTTTACTTTCCCAAATCCAAACCATGAGAAATCTGAAAACCACAACAAAACATAAAATAAACTTCGAAAGAGAAGCGTAAACCAGGGGTATTCAGCACTGTCCTTAGTGAAATAACAGACTTCCTCAAAAAGCTCCTGTGAAGAACAAAGCTTCCTCTCAAACACCTGGAAACAGATGCTTGAATTTCGGTGTAAAGATTTATGTCTCATCCTGAGAACATGGGCATTTGAACCAGGTAAGAGACAGTAGCCTGTCTTTGAGAAGAATGGCCCAAATCGAGAGTTAATGGCTCTGAGCGGTTTTCTTGATTTCTCACTCTCTTCTTCCTAAGTATCGAATCATCTAACTAAGCTCTAGGGATGGAAATACACAACGCGTTTGACAAATGCACCATGGTTCTCGACTGCAGCAATGTGGGAAAATAACACGACAAAACAGATCTTTTGTGGAGCTGAGGCAGGCAGTGACAAAGGGAACACGTAGTCCCGTGGGACAACTGATACTTGGGCTGGAGGGGGATTCAAGGAGAAAAAAAAAGGGAGGGATCTTAATTCTACACGGATTCTGCCACTGACTTGCTGTGTGACAGTGGGGAGTTCAGAGCAGCTCTGTGCCTCTTGTCACACAAAGCTCCATGAAGCGCATGTAAGTAAAGATCTGACAAATGTTTGGAGGTCCTCCAGGGAATAAAGCCACAGTGAAATGCCTATTTGTTTCCTGGGCCTGACTGTGCCCCTCTGTGTAATTTCCGCGGGGTTCAAAGTGAACTCTACACAGTGGGGGGATCCCTGGATAAGAGGCGGATAAAGGGTATGGGGCCGAAATAAGTAACTGTGCTTCTCAGATCTTCAGATCTTCAGTGGTTTTTGTAGGCAGTGAAGATGTAAAGCTGCGTAGAAGAGCCAATTTAAGTGAAACAATGTATATGAAAACTCTTGGCACGATAAAAAATGCCTTGCACAGTTGTCATCATGATTACTCTTTTTTCTAGTTAACCTTCCTCCCTTGGTAGCCTACAACGTGGGCTCCCCAACCTCGAAGGCGATTTTTTACTTCTGATTGATATTCCTCTGAATGCTTTCTTCCAGGTTTTAGAAGACAGGATGAAGGTCTGGCCTCTATCCAACGCCAAATAAAGATCCCTTTGCACAGAAGACAGTGAGCCTCATTCACTGGGTCCTCAGTCTAGCGAGGCAGCGCTGTGTCTGTGGCTTTCTTAGTTACCACTAATCCCTTTGAAAACAGAGGGTATTTCCTACTGGTCAATTTTTGGTTTCCTCCATTTGTTTGATTTACATAGTTTTAATTAAACAGTAGATCAAACTTTTTAAGACTGCCTCTTTCACTTGAGCATTTTTTTTTCGAAATTGTTTCCATCTTACGGAGAACCCGCAGAAGGACAATGCCATAGCAGCCCCTCACTGATTTACACATTACAGATTATCGTCAATTGTAATAATAAATACGACTGTAAGGAACACCTGTCCACATCTCAGGTGCATCCGTCCCCATTTTCAAAAATCATTCCTTCCAGATAAATCCTGAAATGGAATTAGTGAGTCCAAAGGGATGAGTAATGTTAAGGTGCCCAACACGCGAATTCAGCTGCTTTTCCACCATACCTGGTCTACTTTTATTAATAGTGTGTGAGAAGGCAGGAGTGTATTTTCACAATTCACCCAATGGGAAATCAAAGGGTGAACCATTTTCTACCTCCATCCTGCCATCGACATGTCTCCACCTAACTGAACAGAGATGGCGTGTCTGCACCTAACTCTCACCTTTGCCACATGAGAACACAGATATGAAGAGGGTCAGAGCCCCTCTGATTTATTCAGATATTGTAATTCACCAGGTGTGTCCCCCACGCAGGACATTTCTCCCTTAGTCCTCCGCCAGGCCCTATAACATATGACCCTCTGTTCATTGATAAGGAATTAAGACTCAGAGGCTGATAAACCTAGCAAAGGTCACACCAAGTAGTAACTGAGCAGACTCACCCTTCCAATGCCAAATCTGTTTTTTTTTCATTCTTTCATAGTTGTCTTTCCAATCTTCCAAAATGCTTAGCCATAATTAGCCAAAGTGGACAACATTACAATCGAGATTCAATTTTATATATAGGAAAGCACTGTATGTAGCCATTCGTTCTTGCTCATTTGTTCAACAAGAGTGAGCCTGGGTCAGACCTCTGAACATGAGAGACTCCGCTTGGAGACTAAAACTTCATCTTGTTTTTTTGAAACAGGAGCTACCTTGAACCGCTGAACCAAGCAAAGGCATGTGACTGAACCCAGAGATGCTGAATCCACATTCTGGATAAAAACTGGACGCTCTGCAAAAGATGTTTTCCTAGTAATTGACATAGTATACTCAAAAAACCAATGATGTAAAATGTAATTACATTTTCCAAACATGATTTTTGGAAAACCAGCTTGTGCATGTTTCCTAATACTTCTGCAATTTGCTAATAAAGACCACTGGCTTTCACTCCTCAATGGGACACAGTTGGGGTTTCTACCTGAATCGGTGCTCCCCACATTGCAATTCTAAGACCCCTCCCCAAATGCTTTTGTTTTATTTTAGATCTTCCTTTTTTTTTTTTTTTTTTTCTTCATCAACACAGGTACAATAGAGGATTCAAAGATAAATGAGCTTCCCTCATTTGGGTCTGCCCTCAGGGAGCTGACAATTGAGGATTAGCTATTGGAGAAGTATATCCAGGATGCATGGGGACTCACAGGAGGAACATATATCCCAGTCTAAGGGAGATGGTCAAGGGAGTTCTCTGGCTTCTGGGTAACAGATCGGAATAAGACAAGAATGGTGTGGGGTGGGGGCGGGTGGGGGGGTGCTGGGTGGCTTGGTTGGTTAAGCATCTGACTCTTGATTTTGGCTCAGGTCATGATCTCCCAGTTCATGAGATCAAGCCCTGCATCGGGGTTCTCTCTCTCTGCCCCTCCCTTGCTCAGTGTGCTCTCTCTCGCTCTCTTTTCTCTCTCAAAATAAATAAATACACATGCTTTTTAAAATAAGAATTAGTTGGGGTGCCTGGGTGGCTCCATTGGTTAAGTGTCCAACTTCGGCTTAGGTCGTGATCTCATGGTTCCTGGGTTTGAGCCCCGCGTCAGACTCTGTGCTAGCAGCTCAGAGCCTGGAGCCTGCTTCAGATTCTGTGTCTCCCTCTCTCTGCCCCTTCCCCACTCTGTCTCTCTCCCCATCTCTCTCTGTCTCTCTCAAAAATAAATAAACATTAAAATAAAAATAAAATAAAATACAACAAAACAAAACAAAACAACAACAAAAAAGGAATTAGTCAAGAATGGGGAAAAGCAGAAAGAGGCACTGTCACTATCCACTCACAACTAGGGTGGGGGGCTCTGTATGTGTCGGGGGGTGATGCACCAGGAAAGGGTAGGAAACTGAGAAACAGAAGCAAGGGTCAGGCCAAGAGTTTGGGTTTTACAATGAAAATTGCTGGTAGGCTCTAAACAAAACAAAATAAAACAAAACACCCTTGGGCCAAGCAGTAATATGATCAAGCTGAATTTTTGAAAAATCACTTTGGCTGCAGGATGGAAACAGGATTGTGAGAGGGAAAGATGAGGGCAGGAGACCCGTTAAGGAAGCTTCTAGAGACATCAAGGCATGAGAGAGTTGTGGCCTGAATTGGGCACAGTGGAGGGGCATGGGGACAGGAGACGGCTGTCAGGCCTGTTTAGGGGAGTGAGTAGGACTTGCCACGTTGGGGGGACTATGGGGAGTGAAGAAGGAAGGTTTTGGTTTTGGATAATAGGACATATGGTGCTGCTGCCCGGAGTGTCTGTGAGGAACTCAGAGCTCAGCTGAGTGGCTAACCTTAGAGCATGGGCGTGGGGCACAAACCCTAGGTCAGGGGTCTCTGTGGAGAAGATAAGAGGGAAGTATCCAGTGTCTGGACCACAGGTCTAGAGCCCAGGCACAGGTCTAAGGCCCAAGTTCCAGAGCCCACAGTCTAACTGGGAATGCACGCTAGATGCCGTAATTAGGACACATTTCTTATTTGGCCAAATGAGACACCCTTGTCTGCAGGTACCAATGAAAGGGCCTCCGCCAACTGCAGCTACCTTTTGACAAACTTAATCCGAAGTTGCTAAAGTAGGTCTAAGCTCTAACACAGCGACACAATTATTTCATAAGAGAGGACAATCTTCTTGGCCATTCCCCAGATTTCTTGGGAAATTCGAGACCTGAGATAGCAAGGTCACATCGGTCCTCTCTTCCTCCTCAAAAGCTGTCCCTTGTTCAATGGGTCTTTCTTGATGGATTTAAGCAGTAGTCTTAAGACCTTAATACGAAATCTCACCAGCAAAATTCTCTCACAAGGCCAAAAAGAAACAATTTCTCAATTTCCTGTGATGTTTCACCCATTGGGAGTAGAGTCCTGCCAGACATTCTTTTATTTTCTGTTTAATAAGGACACTTTATTTGCTGCAAAATAAAGGACTCCTTCAAAAGCAAATGTAGTTGCAGTGGGTTCAGAGGAGCTTGTCTTTCTGCAATCTGACTAACAAAGACTCTAAATTATGAAATCAACCAATTAAATCCTTCTCATATTGAAGAAAGTTTAATCTTCCCTGACCAGAGAAGGAGAATATAGGAAAAAGAATGCATTAACACATTAATAACTCTAAGAGGAGATCCAAAATAAATGGTAATAAAGATTGCTTTTCAAATGTCTCTCAAAGGAAAACAGCTAAAATTTAGGGGGCTGAAAAGGAATATTTATGATACAGGCAAGAGAATCAGGGGAAGAAATGAGAAACAGGCAAGGTGGAAGAAACCTAATCTTCCCCATGGGTGCTGAATCACACAAACTCTAAATGCAATTGTGAGAAGCATTCTGATCTCCAAAGAACACAGTTTTTGGATTTTTTTTTCTCTAAGTTTCAGAAAAATTGTTTCAGTCTGTTAGGAGAAAAATCAGCTCTCCTCCCTTTTAATTCGGGAGGAATTAAAATTTGTTGTGTTCTCGAAGGTAATCTCTTTATATTTTAAAGCAAGACTCACCATCCTCCACCCCCAAGAACATTGTAATGGGAGCAAATGGGAAAATATGATTCACTGACAGGATGTACTTTACCTCCAGCTTCCTATGGCCACACCCACTCCCTAAAGGGCACCGGATAGAGGAGCCTCCGGGCTGCCTTTCTCTTATAGGGAAAGTGAGGACAAGACAGCATTGAGCTCAGAGTAGAAACTCAGTAAGTGCTTGACCGAGTGGCTGATTGCCTATTACCTCAAAGACCAGGAGGACTGATCATCAGAGTGGAGGGGAAATGAACGCAAAGAATCACTTTGTTGACAATACAGCCATCTCCCTTTCCAACTGACACATAACCAGAGTGAGTAAGAGTTTATTTCAGATGAATTCCAGCTCTTCAGGGCACAGAAAAGTGTAGTCTGAGGCCAAGTTTCTACTTTAATTTAATCTTAATCTTTCAGTTAAGGACACAACCTTTATATAAGTACCATCTGCACAGGCGAGGAAGAGGCTTTGCTTTTAGTTAACTGGTTCTGGAAATCATGGAAAGGGTCCTTCTGACCAACCCTCATTGGCTTCATCCCTTACCTTCCCTCAAATCTCTGAAGTGACTCATTATGCTGTTCTTTAGAAAAAGTAACATTGAACACCTCCAGTGTGACAAATACCAAAGAAACCACATGAATGTGTATTATGGCTGAAAGTGCTGTGTGCCTTCTGAAAACTATATTTCCCTCTTCTTTCTGGGCCCACAGCTAGACTACCCTTTCTATTCGTCCTTGAGGTTGGCTGTGGTCATACCATTAAATTGCAGCCAACGGAAGGTGAGCAGAGTGAAGGTACCACTTCCAGGCCAGCCTGTCAAGACGTCTCCTATGTGTCGCTCCATGCTCTTTCCTCCTCTATGTGTCCAGAGTGGAAACAACCTTCACAGCAAACTTGAAAGTTATGACATGAAGATGACATGATGCTAATTCTCCCAGTATTATTTTACAAGTATAGGCTGTGAAGAAACCAAATTATTCTCCCTGAAAGCCAATGAAGTCATTTATCCTCTGTCATCCATACACAAGAAATAAACTCTTGTGTTTGAACAATTACCCACTTGGGGACTCATTTACTATGGTAGGGAGCCTTTGCCAACTACTACATGTAGACAAATAATATCTATATCTATATCTATATCTATATCATCTATCTAGATACATAGATAGATAGATAGATAGATACATAGATAGATAGATAGATATCTGAGGTGTTATTAACTGACTCCATGACTTCCCAATCATACAAATCACGCAAATTCAAAATTGTGTATCCCTGCGCACTTGCATCTTTCCGGAGCAAAAACTCCACAGATGTCACTAGATTTTCAAAGGGTTCTTCACCACAAAATGCGGAGAAACACGAAAATACATTTAAACGGTGTTAGAGACAAAGATGTGAAAGCACAGTAGTCTGCCTTTAAGCTCTATTTAATTATGCTCCCTGCCAACAGTTGAAGCCGGGTGCTGAGAACCATCCACCATCTCTCAGCTGAACCTCCAACTGGTGTCCTGCTCTACCCTCGGCACCCTCCCCCCAATCTCTTCTCCATGGAGCTGCCAGATAAATCATTTTCTTTTTTATTAATTTATTTTTGAGGGAGAGAGAGAGAAAGAGAGAGAGAGAGCACATGGAAGGGGCAGAGAGAAAGGAAGAGAGAAAGAATCCCAAGCAGGTTCCACACCATCAGCACAGGGCCCAATGTGGGGGCTCGAACTCACGAACTGTGAGATCACGACCTGAGCTGAAGTCAGACGATTAACTGACTGAGCCACCAGGTGCCCCCAGAGTAATCATTTTCAAGTAGGAATCATATGACTGCACACCCTTCCCCTACTTAACCTGTTCTAGCGGCTTCTTGTTGTGTTTAGCATAAACTTCTGTTCCTCGTTGTGGAGTCCTGTGTGATGTAGCCTCAGCCGTCTCCTGCGAAGCCACTATCCTGGCCTCTTTCCTGTCCCTGCTCACTTTGCACTCTTCTTGTCTCCTCCTAGAATCTTCTTCTGGGCTCTCTAATTCCTGCTCCAGGCTTCAGGTCAGCCAGCACATCCTCGGCAGGGCCCCAACCTCACCGCTTTAGCCAATGTCTCTCCACTACCATCTCATCCTTCTCGGCACACAGCAATAAATGGCCCTACTTCCTTGATTTATTGTTTATTGTCTGTATCCTTTCCTAGAACTTGAGCTCCCAGAAGTCAGTGGCTGTCTTAGACAAGGCTTCCTCCGAAGCAGACTCTGACCCAAGGACTCAGGAGCAGGCAGGGAAAGAAGCTGGCAGTGGATGTCCTTGTCCAATGGGACACACTGTGTACAACTAGAGTTCAAATCCCTGGGGGTCTCAGGAGGCAGTAGTGAATACACCCTGGAGTCATCCCACCCAGAAGGTGAGGAAGCAGGGTCGTTCCCTCTCCGCTGTCACTTGCCACTGGCCAAGGGCTTCTGGCTAGGATAAAGCACCGAGCAGAGTCATGGGCGCCTGCAACAGGACTCTGTGGGCAAGCACAGACAGTGGACACTGAGCAGGTATGGGTGTGACATCAACGGCATTTGCAACAGGGATCTTGCCTACGTAGTACCTCCAGTACCTGGCACAGACCCTCAAGAAATGCTTGCCGGGGCCGTCTGGGTGGCTCCGTTGGTTAAACGTCTGACTCTTGGTTTCGACTCAGGTCATGATCTCACAGTTCATGAGTTCGAGCCTCCCTTCGGGCTCTGTGCTGACAGCAGAGCTTCCTTGGGATTCTCTCTCTCCCCTCTCCCTCTGTCCCTGCTTGTGCTCTCTCTCAAAGTAAATAAACTTATAACAAAGAAATACTTGTCTAATAAATGAAAACAACTTTCTTAAAAAAGCGCAGTAAGTTCAGCAAGTCTAATGAAAATGCCAATATGCAAATGATACACTCAACACAAAAACCACTATATTTTTGCAGATATGTTTGCTACTGCTCTGATTCATTTTTGGCACTCCAATGAAACCTCCCTGAGGACAATATTGAAAGGTGAGCGACACTTAGAACCCAGCACTCCAGGCAAGAGTGTGGAATAAAGATGCATAAAGAATAAAGATGGAGACCAGATGTCAGAGGGGGCTGGCCCTAAACAAGGCAAGAGACAAACCGCATGACCTTAGGTGAGTCACTTCCCCCTTATAGGCTCTGCTTCCTGCTCCATGAAGACAGGGGTTGCGAAAAGGCATCGAAGGCCTATTCGAAATCCAGTAATCTATAGTACTAATCATTAGGCACATATGTCTGAGAACAGATTGCCACATGGCCTTATATAGCTTCCCTGTGCGTGGGTATTTTGGGAATGTGAGATCATGTGCAATTTAAAGAAAAGCTCTCAGTCAACTGGCCTAGATTTTCTCCTGCTAAATAATGCTCAGATGCTTTTGGGTCACTATATTCTCATCTTGAGAGAAAGGCCTGGCTGTGCAAATGCAATTTTAGAAAACAGTACTTACTGAATATTTGCTATGTGCCAGGAAACTTATGGGGGATTAGATATTACTTTAATTAGGGAAAATTGGTCAGCTTCTATTGCTGCATTAAAAAAATAAAAACAGACTAAAGCTTTAAATCCTACAGACTTAAAGTTCAGAAGTCTCAAGTGGCAATAGATGAAACCAGACTTGCTTGGAATGTGGCAAAATGTCCCGATCCCATGTTTCAAACATTTAACTTTGAGGGGGGAAATGCCGACTACTTCCCTCTTTTATTTTGAACATGTGGAATATTTCCAAGGAAATTCAGTTGGTCCACATCTTAGTCATTCACAATTAAACTGTACAAATCACTGTTTTGTTTTGTTTCGTTTTGTTTTTAAATCTATTGCAAAAGTCTTTTTCTTTAACAACGGCAGTCACAGTCTTCCCTGGGCGGGTAAAAAAAATGGAACCTGAAACTTCTAATAATTTGTTTCCAAACTGGGAACTTTGAGCAAGGCAGGGGCAACCTCTGTTTACCAACAAGAGTTGATAGACACAAGAGAGCCCTATCAAAGCTTTGCCTTTCTAGAGTATCACCGTAACGAGAGCAAAAAAATGCTCTATAAACTTTTTTTTCAGTGTTCACAAGCTTCCTGCAGGGAAGGCAGGTGATGTCTGGTTGCATGCACCCAAAATCTCCATGTTCACACTGTCTAAATGTGCAGCGAATGACTGCCTGAGATTCACCCCAAATTTCCCTCTCTCTGCAAAGCAATGTTGGTAAGCACTCAGAGCAAGTGTTTGGAAAGGAAATTGGCTGAATCTCAGCGAATCATCTTAGAAGTGATATTAGTGGCCCTCAAAGAGAATGACAAACCCATAGAGTCTGGCAAACACTTTATGTCGATTCCCATGAGCTTTCGTTTCCATGGAAAACCTAAACAATGACTCAGACCTTGGCTGACTTGCTCGGACCTGTCAATTCTGTTCAGTTGCCAAGTGAGGCCAAAGTGAAGGCAGGCTACGCTCCCCACTCCTCCCTCCTCAAGGTTTGCTGCCACGTCAGATGCATTTGGAAGTGCCTTTGTAATGTCTGCTATACATTTATAGTTATAGTTAGATTTACTTTACATTATTTATATTTATATGTACATAACGTGCAATTTTTTTTAGTTCCCCTAGGCCAACACTTGCTATAGCTAATGCAAAGCACCATGCAGGCATTTTTGTGTGTGCGGCTGGTCTGTGGAATTTTGGAGGGAGAAAGAGATGATCGCTTTTCTAAGCAGGATTCCGCTAAAGGATAGTCTCCATTTTTAACCATACTCAACTTCTTCCCTTTGATCTGGGAACGTGATTACTTGCTCCAGATCATCCTTTGTCTTGCTTTTCAGTGACCCACTGTCGCCCTTCCCGTCCCACTACCTACCTCCACACTCTTGAATCCCGCCAAGGTCAGGAAATGTGTGAGGCCAATACAAGAGCCCGGATGTGGATTTAATTTCATTACTGCGTGCTCTTCTATTAGGAAGCATCCATAATGGAAGAGAACATAATAGGATTATATACACTTATTGTGTACATAATATCTGTTGTGTATCAATATCTGTTAAGCTGGGTGCTGAATAAAAAAAATAATTGAATAAAATGGCCATAAATAGAACGAAATGAAAACCCATTATTTAGAATGGAATGCCGGTCACATGAATTAGCTATCGGCCCCGCTACTTGGTGTCACTGTCAGTGGAAGAAACCCAAACCCATCAGATGAAACTGTATTTACTTCTTTAGTGTTTCCCCACCGAA
Source organism: Acinonyx jubatus (assembly GCF_027475565.1). NCBI lineage: Eukaryota > Metazoa > Chordata > Mammalia > Carnivora > Felidae > Acinonyx > Acinonyx jubatus. The sequence goes on from NC_069391.1 coordinate 67,526,654, forward strand.
TGCCCAGTGGCTCTTGAAGATCCACTGCTTTTCTGGAAATGGATCAAAATTGACTGGCCAGGTCAGTGGTTCTCACACGGGGACAGTTTTACCTCCCAGGGCAAGGTCAGCAGCGTCTAGAGACATTTAAGTTTGTCACAATGGGAGGAGTAAAGGGGAGGGTATGTGCTACTGGCATGTAATGGGTAGTGGCCGGGATTTTGCTAAATAGCCAACAAGGCACAGGACAGTCCCTCACGATAACGGGTTTAAGGCCTAAAATATCAATGGTGCTTGAGACTGAGAAACGCTGGCCTAGGTCATGGGCCAGCAAAGGGGGAATTTATCCTTAAACTTTTATCTCTGTTGAAAAGAAACCTTACTGTCTACACTCACTGTCACTAAGGGAGTTCAGTCTTTTCTATGTTATTCCAATATTCTTGTCACCATCACTGGGGTCTTTGCTGCCAGCCCCCTTCTTTCTGTTTATCTTATACCTTGCAAAAAACAGCTCCGATATTATCATTTCTGCTGCCCCAAACACCAAAGAATGGTGTTCTGGCCCCACAATAGAGGGACAATGCAGTATGGACAGGAGCTGGATTTGGACTCCAAGTCTTGGCTTTCTGCCTTGGACCCACCACTTCCTGACAGAAACCCCACAGTGACCGGGTCTTTCTAAAAGTCCCTCCTCAGAGCAAAAATTACTGCCCTGCTCACCTCACACAACTGCTTTAGGAGGTGTTTTGGAGACCTCCATGAACACTCTGGCATTATATAAACAGAGAGGTAAGGAAATAATAACAATAATAACGTCCCAAATCTTCAATGGCATTCAAAACCTTGTCTTGGCCCCATGACCTGGCCCAAGCTTTATCACTTATGACACCCCTTAAAATCCCCCAGATCCTAGTTAAACTGTTAGTTTACATTCCATAAATGAATATGCCTCGAGTTTTCCTGTTTATCCATCAATTCATTTGAAAACTATTCTTTGACCACCTGATAGATGCAAGGCAGTGTGATAAACGCTGGGTTTGTAATGCAGAATGGAATAAAATAATCACGGTTGCTTCCCAATTTTGTGCCACCTGTTTCTTTCTACCTGAAATGGAACCTTCAAGCTCCATTTTTGATCAAACTCCATTCGCCAGACAAAATCCACCTGAAGAGTCACTCCATTGGGAACCACTTCTTCATTCCTCAAATCAAAACTATCCCCCATTGACATTTAGGTTGTGTGTCTCCCGATAAATGCCACATTCTCCGGTGTATTGATGATTTATGTACTCTTATTTTTCCTGTTAGCTTGTGAGCACTCGAAGTTGAAAACATGAAATTTAGTTCTTCACCCTCTTCCATTAGAGCTTTATAACAGTTACAACACTGTCAAGCAGGCCACTTTACACATGGTAGGTGCAACAACAAATAGCTCCGTTGCTGATCGGGTCATTCTAGAAGGATTTGAAAATAGGGCATGAGATGTCCTCCAAGTATAGTGGAGATCATGTTGTACAGCAAGAGCTAGACAACAGTAGGGACACTCATCTCCGTTGACCACCGTCCTCTGTATTTCCAAAACACATTGTTCTTTCTCTCCATAGCTCATCCCACTGTGAATTTTAATCATCCGCTTACTTGTTGTAACCTCTCCCCAAACTGTAAGTTCTTTTTTATAATTTTTTTAACATTTGCTTATTACTGAGAGACAGAGAGAGACAGAGCATGAGCATTGGAGGGTCAGAGAAAGGAGGAGACACAGAATCGGAAGCAGGCTCCAGGCTCCGAGCTGTCAGCACGGAGCCCAACGCGGGGCTCGAACTCCCAGATCTTGAGATCATGACCTGAGCCGAAGTCAGACGCTTCACTGACTGAGCCAGCCAGGTGCCCCCCAGACTATAAGTTCTTTATGAGTGACAAATATTTGTTTCTTGTCTCTCCATCTGTAGCATTGAGCGCAGTGTCCTGGTATATTTTAGGTGCTCCATAAAGAATTATTGAATGAATACATGAATGAATTCCAACCTCCCACCTTTGCATTCTTTGATCAAGAGCCAAATTTGGGGGGTGCCTGGGTGGCTCAGTCAGTTGACTGTGACTCTTGATTTCGGCTCAGGTTATGAGCCCAGGATCGTGGGACTGAGCCCCATGTTGGACTCTGCACTGAGCATGGAGCCTGCTTAAGATTCCCTCTCTCTCTCTCTCTCTCTCTCTCTCTCTCTCTCTCTAATAAAAAAAAACCCTATAAAACAATAAAATAAAATAAACCAGTTTCAAAAAAAGAAGCAAAATTTGGTATAACATGGGTTCGTGGTTGTGTCACCCACTACACTGCTTGCCTCTCCTTTCTGGCCCAGCAGAGGATTGAACCCTCCTCCCCACCCCCACCAATTCATTGCTTTTGCCAATGAAAGCAGTAGAAATGACCCATATCCCTTCTAGGCAGAAGATTTCATAGTGCTGGGTTTTCCACTTCTTCATTCTGCCACAGTGAACCATGAAGCCTCATGTTTAGGTGGTAGCATCATAAAGTTCTGGGTTTCTAAAAGCTAAGATAAATAAAGCTGTCCTGCCAACCTGTGTTGTATATGCAGCATAAGGAGACATTATCTCCTTTTCTGTTTTAAGGGTTATTTATTTCTGCAACATAACCTAGCCTATTCTGACTGATGTAAGAGGGAAGTTCCAAGTGAACCTTATTATTAAAAGACAGTCCTATCTATAAAACTATGGGGCTTTTATTTTATAAAAGGACTCCAGTACATGTAAGAGAGTACCTGCCCACAGAAGTACTCCCTAAAGCATACACAAGTGTATACATAAATACATAATGTATAAATGTTAATGATGAAGTAATGCAAAAAAATTTTTTTAATGTTTATTTATTTTTGAGAGAGACAGAAACAGAATGCGAGTGGGTTAGGGGCAGAGAGAGAGGGAGACACAGAATCTGAAGCAGGCTCCAGGCTCCAAGCTGTCAGCACAGAGCCCGATGCGGGGCTCGAACTCACGAGTTGTGAGATCATGACCTGACCCGAAGTCGGACGCTGAACAGACTGAGCCACCCAGGTGCCCCTTTTAAAACTCATTGTAACTCATATCGCGAAAAGAGTTGTGACCCTGTAAACAATCCCTTCAGAAGGCCAGGTCTTTGTTCCAAAGGCATTGCCTGTTTGCCACATTTTCAGAGCTTGTCCTGGGGAATTATTTTTAATTAATATAGTAGAGTCTACTAACTATGGAAATCTTCATTATTTGAGGGGAAATTTTCATTTTTTTAAGAGGCAAAGATCATTTGGAACCAAGTCTGATGGAATATGTGGGTGAGTAAGCTAGGTCACATTACCATCACTAAAAATATCAAGGGGTCTGATTCTACGGGCTTAGGCCTCTCTTATTTTTGTGGAGCTCATAATTTTTCACCAAAAGCCCTTCTAAAAGATGAGTTCTAAAAAAGAAGGTCTCTTGTCTGGTGATTCTCAAATTTGTTCATAGTTCTAGAATCATAACTAAATATTAATCTCCAGAACCTTCTTGGTCCCTACATTCATGGTCATTAAACAGATGCAATATGACTGGATACATGGCTGCGTGTTCTTCACTGTATGCATTAGAAGCTAAGCACGTTTACTCTCAGACTATAAAACCACAAAAACGGTTGACTCCTGATGGATAAGAGCCCATTGAAGCCCTCATCTCCAATGTGGCTGTATTTGGGCCTTTAAGGAGGTAACTAAGGTTAAATGAAGTCCTAAAAGCGGGGTGCTAATCTTACAGGGCTTGTGTCCTTATGAGAAAAGGCACCAGAGCTTGCTTTCTCTGCAAACCACAGAGAAAAGGCCATGTGAGGACACAGTGAGCAGGTGGCCGTCTGCAAGCCAGGAAGAGGGCCTCACCAGGAACTCTGTTGGCTGCACCTTGATCTTGGACTTCTAGGCTCCAGAACTGTGAGAAAATAAATGCCTGTTGTTTAAGCCAACAAATCTGTGATATTTTGTTATGGTGATCTGAGCGGAGTATTCTAGTTTGTTCTGTTTGTTTATCCTTGTTGCTATTTGGATTGCCACCCTGTATGCATGTCTTCTTCCTTAACCGATGATTTTCATTTGGTTGTCCACCCTCCCCTGGGCAGCCAACGTGATTCAAGAAGGAACCGAGGGCTCAGGCATAAAAAATCAGCTACTCCACTCCCTGCCCACAGAGGTTGGTTCAAGAATTGGCCTGTAGTCTGATCAAAACCAAGCCTAAGATGTAGGCACGGAGGTTGATGTAAGCAATGTTCTCTTTCCTGCTGGATGGGCATCTGGAAGGATCTGGCAACAGGAGTGGATTGAAGTCATCTTTGGTACAACCATGAGGGAAAAGTGTGGTTTCCAAGTCGAGCCAATCCAAGGGAAGACAGCCAAAAGATGCATCCGGGTCACAGAGTTGGGGCCTTGGATCAAACCATATCCAGAGCTTGGGACATTTATTGTTCAAGACATTTGCAACCATACACACCACATTAACACAGAGATTGGGGTTGCAGCAGTCTAACGCTCAGTAAGTCGGTCCTGCATCCCCAGAGGCCGGAGTGAATGGATGCCCTATTCTGGAGTTCTCTCGTGCACCCAAGTTTTACTACCCTAAGCTACTGGTGGACAAGCCCGTTATGGAGATGTAAATGTCCTGCTCTTCAATGGCTTGTTTGACAGGATGAAAGGCTTTGGGATTTCAATGACTTTGACTCCACTGGAGATGGAGGGACAGCCTATTTTAGCAATTTGCATGGGCATTAATAGACATATACTTTAGCTATTCAAATATTTAACTAGCTCTTTTGTTGGTGTTTTGAATCCCAAAAGACTGCAGCTGCCTGTTTGTGTCTGTTGTGCCTTTAAGGGGCTTGCTGATTCAGTAGGATCCCTTGAATGCATTAATTAGCCTTCCCTCATTTTCCCAGCCCATGCCTATGAAGAAATGAGCATTTGCAGCTCCAAATGCAGAACGATGTTGAGTCTTGAGGGTACCAGATAAATGGAGGCTCACAATTGCCTGCTTTGTGATGGGCAGTTTTATGCTGCCAGCAGCCTGCGTGGTACGGCTTGCGCGGCTGCATGATTAATTTATTGGCTATCACTATCGGCAGGCGAATGAAACACAGGCCCCGGATTAAAGCGTCACAGGGGAGAGGGGGCATTAATCAGCCCAGGTACGTGAGTCAGAAAGACATAAGGATCCAGAGAAAATAAAATGTTATGGAAGGCTGGAAAGTGATTTATCATCTTTAATATATATCATCCAAACCCACTCTCTATAACTGCTTGTAGGCCTCCACGTTATAAAAGACTTGGACAGGAAAACACTCCTTCCTTAAAACGCTTGAAGTGAAAGATGCTGGTGGGGCAAATAAAGAAGCATGAAGAATGAACTGACTGTAAGAGGAAAAAAAAAAAACACAAAACTTTGGCTTAAAATTAAATTTCCACTCATTTCTTTTTAAACGATTTAGAAATACGGCTTTGGCTTGGAGAAACTGCGTTCTGTCGATCAGATGGAAGAGAAGATGAAAGTCCTGCCCGAGAGGGCCAGTGTCTCAAGTCATTTTTGAAATTATAATATTAGAAAATGTACTTTCAGAGCGTAAGCTGTGCCGGGCAGGCTAACTTGTTAAGCCAACCGAATGAATTGCTCGCTGTTGCCTGAGAAGCTGGAAGCTGGAAGGGTGTTCTGCACAATCACGTGTTCTCAGATTTGGACGTTAGCAAGAATAAAGTCTAGATGGAGTTGAAAATTGAGTGGAAAGAGACATCCCTTCCTCCATTCACAGCTACTATTCCTCCTTGAGTTTTTTCAACCCAAGAAATTAGAAGAGCCGTCATCAGGAAGGCTCCCCTTTCTGTCATGGGCAGAAACAAACAGCAAATGTCCCTTTGCATCTGCAACACTTTACAGCTTCTAACAGCAACTGTTTTTCTCAGTTCCCCTTCGGAAACGTCAGGCGTTTCTAGCAAACAGGCAGAGAAAGACCGAGGACTTAACCGAGTTGCCCAGAAACATCCGGAACTTAGGGGGTCTGTTGTCTACTCCTTTATTTTACCCCCTTTACAACAATTCTCTGACTTGGTCGGAACACAGGACTCTGTGCTGTGTGCATAAACGTAGAGCCCATTGCTTTTTTCGCAAAGAGTGAACCATCTGTGGCTGGACTAATGCTACATAGAAAGGGCCGGTCCCTCCACCCCTGGTCCAGGCCCCTCCACCTCTGAGGACAGCTGCTGCCTTGGTCTATTGGAGCCTCCCCTTCCTCTTGCCTCCTCCAGTCCATCCCCCATGCTGTGGCTGGAAAGCACTTTCCAAAATGCCACCTGTCTTCTTCCCCCATCACTACTTAAAACCAACTGAGGGTTCCATCTCTCCGCCTTACAGCCCAAACTTCTAATCTATGCCTTGGCCTCAACTTACTTTGCGATTCTTCTCTTCTAGTCTCTTTCTCTAGTCTTGTGCCCTAACAATGGAGACAGAAATTGGTAGCCCCAGGCTCACCCTGGGCTGTCTTGTCTCTGCGTCTTGACTCCGTGTCTCTGCCCATGTCAACCTTTTCCTCAGTTTTTCCTATCTTTTGCTACTTACGAGTCACCTCCTCCAGGATGCCACCCCCGGCACTTCAGATTGGACTACATGTTTCTCCTCTCTGCTCACAAAAAACTCTTTAAAGGTCTTAATTATTGCCGTGTATTATAATGATCTTTTCATTGATCTTTGTCCTCAACTAGATTATAACCTCTTTGAGCAGAAGCTTCTAGTCCTTCAAGAGTTTATTACTATTCAGAGCCTGGCATAAAGCCTGCATCCTCTGCAATAGGCCCAGGCAGGGCTGAGGCATTGCACTGCACCCTGACTGGTGCCCCCTGGAATTATGCAGCTCAGAGCAGGGCCAGGCTACATATGGCCCACAGTGAAGATCCACACCTTTGAGCTCTAGCTCTTTTCTTCTAAAATCTACCAGTTAGTCCATAGGGCCCTAGGCAGTGAGGGACAATGGATGGACGCCTCTATGTTAGGAGTTGTCCAGGGGGCTGGTAGAATCCTGCACTGGAAGGGGAGGCTATGAGAATGAGGCATGGTTCAGGAGTCATGACTTATGTCCTTCCCAAGCCTTCCTGATCACCTCCAGGTGTCTTCACTGCTCGGCTATTGTAGATCCAGAGATTTGATCCATCCACTAAAAATGTTTATATTGGAAGCCTACTGTGTGCAATACTACGTGAAGCGCTAGCATTTATGGAGTTCTTCCTATGTACCAGGCATCTTATTACACCCTCACCATTACACCATCAAGTAAGTATCATAATCCCCACTCCTAAGGTGCAGAGGAATTCAGTGATCACAGGTCATACAGACAGGAAATGTAGTAGCATCAACATGTAGTTAAAAATTAGTCAGGAAGGCCAGATCACAGGGATAATCAGAGGGTCCTCCAAGCACATGCCCTCTCCCGTGCCTCTCCCCATCCAGACGTTCATGATCTTTCACACACTTCTGAAGAAAATGGGCGTCAGTGGTCTAAGGCCTCATAAAACCTTTGTATTGGCCTTAGAAGTGGGTCTAGAACTCAGTTATCCAGCAGTAGACGTTCAACAAGGTCTAGTCCTCCCCCCAGCTTAACCTAAAGGAACCGGAAGTTCTAATCAGTGCTGCCAGGTGGTGATGCCAGACCATGGACAGAGTGCAATTCCAATTCTCACATGGCAGAAAACCCAATCTTCACTGGAATCAGGGGCCCAGGGAGAGAGAAGGCTCCCATGGGCCTGCAGGTCACCTCCTGCTAACCTGATAACAACAAAGCAGCTTATGGGTGGATGACATGGAGAGGAGGAGCCAGAACCAGAACCCCCCTCCCAGTCACTTAGTCAGACTCTAGTGGTCCTGAACTGGAGGTGAAGTTTTGAGGTAGATCAACAACTTGGGCCAAGGGTGTCCCTTTGCTCTCAGACCTAATTTTATTGGGTCATCCAGAACACGGATGGAATTCACACATGGTGCCTTAAAGACAGAGCTTACCATCTGATCTTGTAAACATTTGTTTTAAGAAGATGACCCTGGCAGTCATGGAGAGAATGATTTGCAGAAGGGCAAGACTTGAGTCAAGAAGGTGAATCAGGAAGAGGCTACCGCCATTGACTGGGGAAGTCAAGGGACTCTTCGCACGGAACGTGTTGCCTCCCCAAGTATGCTCAACACCCAGACTAAGATTGTTGAGTTTTATTCCTGTGTGTAAGAGCTGTAGTGGAACGCAAGAGTGGCTGGAAATGAAAACAGGGTTGAAGAGGGATGCCAGATTCCATTGTGTCATCAAATTCCTGGGGAAAAGGATAAATAGTTCTGCCTGTTGCTTCAGTGTTTTGTCTCTAGGATGTAACACACCTGCATATTTAGAAACATCTGGGCCACTAAGATCTTCACTTTCAGTGCAACACTTCCCATCACTCAGCCCTGGACCTTGTTGGCCCCCAGATTCAACCTGGGATAGTCATTCTTTCACTCTTTTATTCACCAAATATTTATTATGATGAATTATCTTAAGATGAGTGAACAAAATGGACTGCCATCGATGAAGCTTACGCTTTCTGGAAGAGACAGTGTGACCAACAGCAACAACAAGGAAATATGTAGCATGTCTGGTAGTGATTAGGGCTTTGAAAAGAAGAAAGTCAGCAAAGAGGAGGGACAGCCAAGCGGGAGTAAGGACTGCAAGTTGATAAATGGTCAGGGAAAGTCTCCCAGAGGTGATGTTTTAGCAAGGATCTGAAGGAGATGAGAAGAACACTCTGGAAAGAGAATCACAAGTACAAAGGCTGTGGGAAGAGAGTGTATCTAGGGGAGTAATCTAGGAGAGAGATCAGGGAAACTGGGGCCAGCTAGAGCAGCAGTGGAAGGGGAAGAGAGCAGTGGGATTCTAGATATATTTTGAAGATAGAGTTGGCAAGTAGTTGGAAAAGGGATGTGAGTGAAGACAGAAGTCATAGGACCCACAGATTTATTGAGATAGATTTGACCGCAGAAGGATCTAACAGTTCAGGGCTCTGTTCTGGACTTCTGGATGCGCTAAGTGTAAGATGGCAAACAGATATCCGAGTGGAGCTCCTTAGAAGATGGCTGGCCGTATAAGTCTGGAGTTCAGGAAAGAGGTCTCTACCAGAAATCAGATTTAGGAAAAGCTACCATTTAAATGGATTCCAAGCCTTAAGACTGGATGAGTCCCCAAAAGAGTGTATGCCTCCAGAGAGGGGAAAGGCTCAGATACTGAGCTCTGGGGCTTAACGATGGGAAGAAGGAAAAATCCACCTCTGAGGTGGGAGGAAAAGAGAAAGTCAAGTGCACAAAGTGTCTGAATAAGACAGGAGAGGCTTGCCAGGTGCTGCTAATGGCCAAGCAGGGTAACAACTGACAATGAGCAGTGCATTTATAGTGGTGATCTTGAAGGAGACGCAAGAGAAAGAGGGACAGCGGGATTGGAGAGAGGGAGGGCAGCTCTTTCCAAGAGATCCCTGCGGAGAGATCATGCAAGGCCATGATGAGACAAACAGACAGGGGTGGGGGCTCCCCACGGGCTCACTTCTGCCTGGTTTTCTCAGGGCAATGAGAAGCAAGGCAGTGAACTAAGGGTGAGCTAAGGGGAGGAGGAGGTGGAGGCATGTGGAGAAAGGAAGGGAGGGAGAGAGGGAGAGTGAGGCTTGGGGGCAGCACCACAGAGGGGGTGCTCTGAGGTGCCTGGGTTGTGGAGCACTGGAGTGAGCTCATGTGGTTGTTTTGCCAAGAAAGGGGCAAAGACACTCTGAGTGTCTTTGGGGCAAGGGAGAGATGACTGTCAGTGATCATGGAATCAAAGTTAGACAACATGAGGGGAAAACAGAAAAGAAGAAAAAGATGGGGTCCATGTTTTTGGTCTAAGAAGGTCAAAGGACTGTTGGCTGGGATCGGGGTAGCGGGGGGAGCAGAGAATGAGCTGGAAACAGGATCTGAGAGGGAGGTTCTTAAGATTAGGGAGAGGTTGGTCATGACAAGGCTAAGGAAATGTCCATGAGAGCAGGACGGCCGCAGGACGGAGGATGTGTTTCTCACAAAGGACCAAGCTTAGTAAGGATGGGCTGAGTATTTTTCCTAACCGGTGAGAACAGTCAATAAAGAGATCTTATTTTATTTCCAAGGTCTTTAAGAAGGAGGAGAGGGAAGGAGCCAGGGAGGGAGGGAAAGACAGAGACATTGGCAGCAAAACGCACCACTTAATCACATCATATTTCTGAAAGTAGAGCTTGAGAAAAAGTAACCAAGAAACCGGGCACCCTGTAGTTTCAGGGCTTCCCAAAGTCCTTCATCCATACCTCTAATAAAGAGCAGCAATTTGTCTGCATTTTGCAGACACACTCCATGTGCTGGCAGCCTCCCGCACCAGCCTGTGTGCAGGGATTAGGAGGAAGGCGGCATAACTCCTGCGCAGCTAAGCGGAGAAAACCCGTAGGCACGCTTGCTCTGTGTCTGCTGGAGGCTCTGGAATCAGCTCCACCTCATAAAGGCTAAGCCTTCGCCAAGTGAGGCCCAGACCTGGGTGTGGAGCAGGCACTCCATAAATAACTGGTGTTGACCAAAGGAAGGAAGCTGCCACTGCTCTGAATCCTAGTGGAGTGGGACTGAGCCCCAGGGTGTGCGTGCCTTCAGGCCAAGGTCAGACCACGCCAGACCCCACCTGGGTAAGGGAGGTCACAGGGCCAGGAGTCTGAAGCCCCAAGATTTTGTTCGCATTTCCACCCAGTCCACAAACATTTAGCCAACAACTATTAGGTGCTCAGCTTTGGGCCAAGAACTGCAGGGTCTCGTGGAAATCAGTTGGTGGTACATGTCTACCAAAATGAGTAAGATACATCTGAATCCAGTGGAAAGGCAGGATTACAATTTGTGCTCACCTGTGGTCTATATTATTTTAGGTTTTTAAAAAGTATATTTTGGCTCTTCTGGTGAGAAGTCATTAGGAGAGCAGATGAGCGCTGAGTGTTTCCCCCACCAAAATCGTCTGACAAAATACCCATTACGTGGCCCACCAAACCACAAATGGAAGGTAATAAATAATATATAGAGTTGGTCAGAATGAGTACGAATGTGGGTTAATTACTACAGTGATAAAGGAAGTGAGGTAATTTATTTTTCGAAGAGTTAATGAAATGGATGTTTCACCTTCCAGTGCCTTCTTGTACATCTTGGCATTTCCTCTGTTCCAGACACTGAATCCGAGTCTTACAGCAAAGCATTGGGGGAAAAAATCATTAAGGCTTCTGTACAAAATTTCAATTATTTTTAATCAATGAAGGAAAGGTAAATAGTGCTGTTTTATATTTTAAAGACTAGGGCTGTCTATTTTGAGCAAGGAAGCCATTATTTATTGTCCTTAACATAGCCTCAATAAAAGTTCACAAAATGGCATATATTGGGAAGAAAAGTGACACTGGTAGGTAAATTCATTCCTCTGATATTACGTGTTTTTCCTCAAAAGCTTTTGCAGAACTTTTTGCAAGATAAAACAAGTGCTTCTTCTTTTTTTAGAACATTTGAAAACCGCAGAAAGTATAAAAAAGAAAATAAAATCGTCTCTCATCCCACATCCCTTAATTATTAACATTCTGGTGCTTTTATTTTTTTATGTCAAAAATAAGTATTGGGACCACCATGCCTATAGAACACTTAACATTCTAAACTTTTTAATTAACATTACATTGTGAGCACAAAACTTTACTTTCTTCAGCCTTGAGTTTTTTTTTTCCATCATTCAATGAGTCATTCTGACATCATTGAGCATTTAGGGTTTTCTTTATTTTACCGTTTCATATTGCATAGATGGGGCCAGCTTTGTATGCATAGCTTCCTCCCCATCTCTGTCATCATGCTAGAGTGCCTGCTAGTGCCATTTTCCTATTCTGAACACTTTTTTAACTACTATATTGTCTGACATGCTTGCTAGCATATGGGCGAGCTACTCAATAGCCTGTTTGGTATCCAGCCAGATGAGAGAAACTCCAGGTTCATTCATAGGCTTGTAAATTGGTTCTCCACCATTTTCTAGGCATTCACAGTATCGGTAAGTATTCGTATCTTTCACGTTTTAAAGGTAAACCTCTTATGTCCGGTTCCTGTCTTATTCCATTAGCTAGAACTTCCAGAACGTGATAAAATCATAGCAACAATGTAGGCATTCTTATGGTGTTTCAGAGATTAACGGGAAAACTGAAATTTCACCATTAAGTCTGATGGTAACAGTTGGTGTAAGATGTAGCATCTTTTTTCTTCATACCCATGTTCACAGCAGTATTGTTCGTAACAACCAAGACATGGAAATGTCTGAGTGTCCATCGATGGATCAATAAATAAAGAAGTTGTGACATACATATATCTATACATCCACACATCCACCTACACAGTGGAATATTATTCGTTAAAAAAGAGGAAATCCTACCATTTGCAACAGCACGGATGGACCTTGAAAGCATTATGCAAAGTGAAATAAGTCAGAAAGAGAAATTCAAACACTGTGCGATCTCACTTACATATGAATCTTTTTTTTCTAATTTTTTTTGATGTTTTTATTTATTTTTGAGACAGGGAGAGACAGAGCATGAGCAGGGGAGGGGCAGAGAGAGAGGGAGACACAGAATCTGAAGCAGGCTCCAGGCTCTGAGCTGTCAGCACAGAGCCCGACGTGGGGCTCGAACTCACGAGCTGTGAGTTCATGACCTGAGCTGAAGTTGGACGCCCAACCGACTGAGCCACCCAGGTGCCCCTACATATGAATCTTAAAACAAAACAAAACAAAACAAAACAAAACAAAACAAAACAAAACACCAAACTCCTAGAAAAAGATCAGATTTATGGTGACCAGAGGTGAGGGGAGGGGTGATTGGAGGAAGGTGGTCACCAGGTACAAACTTCCAACTGTAGGACTATTAAGTACCGGGGACGTAAGGTACAGTGTGATGACTATACCAGATCCTAAGAGTTGTCCTCACACGGAGAAATCATTCGTTTTCTTTTCTTTTTATTATATCTATATGACGAGATGGATGTGAGCTGAACCTCGTGTGGGAATCAATTCACCACGTATGTAAATCAAACCATCATGTGCATGCCTTAAATTTATACAGGGAGGTATGTCAATTATTTCTCAATAAAACTGGGGGGAAATGAGCATAAATATATAGTATCTTTGTCACACAAAGGAGGTATTCTTTTTTTTCTTAGTCTACCAATTTTTAGCAGATAGTGTACTTAATTTTGTCAACACTCAGACCAAATGGAGATAGCCAAACAAATTTTATTTTGTGACTTAGGCCTAGTCCCTCATTCTGAGCTTATCACAGTAGCATGGGGGTATTCTTTTATGATTAGGTTGCAAAAAAGGTTATCTGAAGTTTTATCTTTCTGTCTAAAAGCCCTCTCCACTCCCTGGACAAAATTCCTTGCTGCAAAGTCTCCCTCCGACACCTCGGATTTTGCTGACATTATTCAAGTCCTGTACGATTCCAGGCACAGTTTCTAAACACTTTCCGTGCGTCTCGAAACAACCCTATGATGGAGACCTTATTGTTATTTCCATCTTACGCACGAGGAAACGTAAGCGCCGAGAAGCGAAACCACTGTTCGAGTTCGGCGAGTAGCAGAATTAGGACCCGGACCCCAGATGGCCTGACCCCACAGTGTGCTCATGGCCACCACAGCCATATCCCTGGCTGCAATCACAGTCTTATCACCTGCCACCCAGGTGACCTTGGGCAAGTCGCTGAACTTCTCTCAGAGACGGTTTCCTCCTCTGTGAAGTGAGAGTAACAGTAGAAACAACAATCCGGACCTAGCAGCGTTGATGCAAAACACTGTGTCTGGCGTGAGGTAGACATACAATGAAATGACAGCTTACGTTTCTTATTATGACTTTTATTTACTTAACGAATATATATTAGAGAATGCCTCTCTGCCAGACACGATTGTGGGTATTTGGCAAACAGCACTGCCCTCACGGAACTTCAGTTACAGTATATCCAAAGTGATTTAAGATTCGATTATGCTGCATTACACTCTGCGACGGCCTCCCAATCCGTTGTCTGCACTTCTGAAGTTTGAAATGCTCTGAAAACCCAAAGGTAAGCTCATTTGGTACTAAGACCTGACCTGAACTGCTGGGAGATCCTTTGGAGACTTTACTGATTCCAGTTAGCATAACCACTTCTTCATGTTCACTGCAGAAATATCATTGAATGCGACTACGAAGAGCTCGCCCAGGGCCCACTGGAGGGGGTATTTAGCACTCCCTACAGCTACCATGTTGCATTCTGAAAATCCAAAGTGTCTCCAAATCCAAAGCATCAGCTCCAGGGGTTTTGGATAAAAGGTGTGGTTCTGTGTAATCTATAATGATATTAGTTTATGCTAGAAACCAATCACATAACACTCTAGTGTGATCTAACAGTGCGATCAATTTGTTCTCTCAATTGGAATGCAAGTCACTTGAAGGCCCTGACTTTTCGTGCTCATCACACTGTCTGCTACAGTAACTGACATGCTCCCAAGTCCCTAGTGGCTTCTTGGTGATCATTTTATTCAAATTAATTATCTCCAAGAGCGTCCTCCTTGATCCAAGATATTTCAGTCCCCTGCAGGGCTACTTTCCTCAGATGAAAACATCAACATAACCATCATTTTCCAGCCATCATGGGGCGAACGGGCTGGGCAGACCATTGGAAGGGCTGCCCTTGACTTGCATTTGCCTATACCTAGAGATGATTTCCTATCTCCAATCCAGTGTTTGGCCTTAAATATCTGAAAAGAAGTTGCTCTACCAGTAAAAACACGTCAGCACATCTTAACGATTTTTCTTTCCCCATAAGGCTAACTCAAAACGTTTTTGGCCAAGAGCACAACTATGGCATTTGCTCAAACGGTATGGAACTATGTTTCCTTGAGGTTTTTGCTCAAAGATGGCCCCAAGATGTGATGGGATCTTTGGCACAAGGCACAAGACACTAATTCCTGTCTCACACTTCAACCACGAGGGCTTCCTTATGTTTCTGGAGCTGTTTCATCTTGTCAATTGTTTTGAGTTCTATGTTAGATTACAATGTGCTGGCATTGCAGGAGGAGATGGCAAAACTGCCACAAGCAGCTTCCAGAAACCAGAAATAAGAACAACGACTTACGTCACCTTGCCATATATTTCAAAGCACTTTCACATCTATGATTTCTGAAAAATTTCCCCTCAGCTGACTTCCCCAGGTCAGCCTTAGGTTGCCATTACCCACACAGGTATCTTCATCAGTGGCGTGGAGGACAACGACCTTGCACGATTTTATGATTTGATTATTATAAAGGAAGAGAGGGGACAGCCGGGATTTTCAGCCAAGCCAGCGTGTCACCTTTTGATTTCTGTAGGTTTCTTGTTGTCGCTCCCTGAACCCACAGGGCAGACGCCAGAAAAATAATTCAGTAGTTCTGGCTCTTGATGGACACACCCTTCTTTGATGGGAAAAAGCTCACTGTTCCAAAGGCTGCTTTGGCTGTCTTTCAGAGTCAGGCTAGTGTCACCGACAGAATGTAGCTTTAGCACACTACATCTCGCAGTGCAGGGCCATGCACACAGGAATACTGAATACACTTATTGTGATGATTGACAATGACGACGGGGCAGGTACTCAATAGTTGCTGATGGACAAATGATGGCAGCTAACCTAAATGGCAACACCACCCTAACAGCTCCTCTTGAAAAGGTACGTAGATCCATGCCAACTCCCAGATAAAACGTCTGGAGTAGGAAATTATGTGTCTTTGAGTTGTGTAAGTCTTTCGGAAGGCAAGTGTGCCTGGAACAGTGGGGAGGAAAGTGTAGGTAGTTGTTCTGGGTCTTCCTGCCAAAGGAATACCACTGACCCAAGGAGAGAAGGCCAAGGCCATACCCACTATGGGGAATAGAAGTTACTGTCTGTGTAAGGAAGCCACTGCCAATAGTCTAACCACCAGTGTTCTGGTGGGAGCTAGACCAGTTACGTAACTTGCAGAGCCTAGGGCTAAATGAAATGCAGGCCCTTTGTCCATAAATCAAGTATTTCAAAATGTTGACAGCAGAGCACCAAACCAATTATGGAGCCCTTATATGGAGAGTCTGTGTGAAGGTCCGGTCGACTTCCCGGAAGCTGACCCTGAGTATGTGCAATGGTGTATGTAAGTAATCTTATGGTTGTCCTTCCTGTTCCCTGTACTTGGTGGGCTCCTGGAGTCCTAGAAAGCTCTGAAGGTAGGCAGAACTAATCACAAGAGGAGGAAGGATGAAGCCAAGTGTTACATTGGCTCCACATGAAACACATCCCTCAATTAGAAACGGATAGTGAGCAAGAGAACGCGAGGGATTCCTAGGTGCTTGAGGCTAAATGTTGGCCTTGCTAATCAAGGGAAAAGGTGACATTGGGGTTAACTTCATGTGATGGGACACAAAGTCATTACCTCCATGTAAGCAGAGGCTCGGTGAAGAACTAGGAACACTTTGGGGCTCAGGAATAATTATCCTGGGAGGCAGACCCCAGGGCCCCCAGGACCTGCAAGCATAGACATGTGCTGTCAGTGGCAGAGTCACATATCTGCCACTTTAAATTTATTTGGACTTGATTTAGTTCCCTTTATAGGTAGGATGAATACAGGATGCCCAGTTAAATTTGAATTTCAGACAAACACGAAATAATATTTTGTGTAAGCATTTCCCAAATACTGCATGGGATGTAATGATACAAAAAACAAAAATCACTTGTTGTTTATCTGAAATTCAAACTTAACTGGGCATCTTGTATTTATTTACCAAATCTGGCAACATTACTGTGGATGGGTTCTTGATAGGTTCCCCCTCCATATTTTACCAAGTTCTGTAGGAAAATGCCAGCTTCTCCCAGCTGAGCTCAAATTTGGGAGAGGTGACAGTATAACACCACGGACAGAAGAGGCCATGGTGATGCCACAAGCTGCCTGCGTGGAAGAGAAATCCAAATGAACTAAGCTGTGGAGACGTCTGTGTGCATATCTTCACCTGGGTTTCTCCTTCAATTTCAACTCCCCCTGTACCCTAGAATCACCAGGGGTGGGGTGGGCGTGGGGGTTAAAAACATCAATGCCTGGGGCGCCTGGGTGGCTCAGTCAGTTAAGCTTCCAACTCTTGATTTCTGCTCAGGTCATTATCTTATGGTTTGTAAATTCAAGCCCCACGTCAGGCTCTGTGCTGACAGCAGGGAGCCTGCTTGGGATTCTCTCTCTCTACCCCCCCCTCTCTTTCTGCCCCTCCCTTGTTCACATGCTCTCTCTCTCTCTCTCTCTCTCCCTCTGTCTCTCTCTCTCTCTCTCAAAATAAATAAACATTTAAAAAACATCAATACCAAGGTCTTGTCCCCTAGACAGCCTAACTTAATTGGTCTGGGAGGCCCACTAGGCAGGGCAAGTTTTAAAGCTCCCCAGATGAGAACCATCGCATTAAAACCTCAGTGGGTCACCTAATTTGGTTTATCACGGGAAGTCACTGTTAGACCCCAAATATATATGTATCCTCCAAATCCAAGGGTAAGAAATGGGTTGGATGTTCACTTTAATATCTACAGGCATGACTGGGCTTTCTTTCTTTCTTTCTTTCTTTCTTTCTTTCTTTCTTTCTTTCTTATTTCACATAAAGCACTAAAAGCATGAAGTTAGGTATCCAATCCCAGTTGTTCTCAGACCTGGGTGCACATCACATTCCCTGTGAGATGATAAACCCCTGGAAGTTGTGTCTCCTGTCTCCATATCCCTTTAAAATGCCCAGCAGCGCTGGGTGGATGTCAAACACTTACGTACTGAATTGACATTGGGATCATCAATACAGCATCTCAAAGCCTATACCCAGGGATCAGTGAAACCCACCATTTGAAGTTAAAGGAGCACAAGAGAGGTAACGAGAATACAGGACATCAAGGTCACCGAATCCATGGCCAGAAGCTCAGCGTGACGGGAAGATGTTAACTTTGTATTTCCAAAACAACGGTGTTTTCTGGACACAGCAACAAATGCAGTTTCTGAATCCTTTGGCATTGATTTCGGCCTTACTATGAAGGATACAGCACAAATTCTGATTTCTGAGATGGCAAAAGACGCTCGTGTTTGAGCTAAAATATCTTGCTTTCTCAGAAGCTTGTTACTTTGAGTTCGGGACCTGCACCTACTCTCCCATTCACAAGAAAAGAGAACCGTGAGATTGTGTGAAGTGGGCTTCTGTCCTGGGAGCACCTGTGCTGACCACACATTCTGTTTCACACCCTTTGCCTGACCTGGGCCCTGGGGTCATTTCTTCCCTCTTACAGTAGCAGGAAGTTCTGCAGGAATGGTTAACAGTGTAGACAGAAGGCCCAGATTGAATTCTGGTCGCGACAATTGTTAATTCTATGACTTCAGGAAAGTCACAAAGCCTCCTTGGCCCTCAGCTTCCATATTCGAAAAAGGAACATCATATAAATACTAAAGCTAAGAGACTTCTTTCTTATTGGCGGTGAACACACGCACACACACACGTACACACTCAATCACCGGTGGACAGACGTACAGACTATCGTATAAATACTAAAGCCAAGATTAGGGAGAAAAAGTGAACAGAACTCAATGTTAACAAGGATACTAAGAGGCATTCTTAAACGTTGCTTTTTTTTCCCTTAAAACGTATGTTGTGAGTGCAAATTAGCCAATAGGGTATTTCAGAAAGTAAACTGTTAATGGATTATAAGGGTCTTAAAAATATTAAAAACCTCATGAGAAATGTTACGTCTGACATCAGTGCTAAGGGGAACAAAAACCGAGATGGACAAAGATACCCATTATGCTGCTATTTTTAATAATGAAACTGGAATTTTTAAAATGTCCAATACTAGGAAATGATTAAATAAATTATGGTTTATTCACAGGAGAAATATTACAGACCCATGAACACATTAATTTATAAGAAATGCTAATTCCATAAAGAAACTTTCATAGTAAACTGTGCTGTACCTCTAATAGGAAATAAAAATATTTATATGCAATATTATTTCAACTAGGTAACAATTACATACATAGAAAGGTACTTGGGAGAAAAAGGTAAAATATTTCTGGGTTGGCAGCATTACAGGAAATTTTTATTTCTTTCTTTGTACTTTATATATTTGTTGAAAACACATTACCAGTGTAATTTTTTAAATCTCTTAGGAAAAGAAGCAAACACAGAATAAGGGCACCAGAATTAGTTCATTACCACTGGATGGTTCTTTAAAAACTTTATCTTCTAGTGCTGGAAAAAGCTTTGGGGATTCAATTGCTCCTACTTGAAGCAGGGTACGTGCATATTTGCAGGAGACTCTACCTTAATTCTAGCACCTTCTTTCTCTCTTGATCACTAAGAACAGCTCAAAGAAGGATGAAAACAAAACAACCCAAAAAAACCCTTGGGCTGCTCAGTAAAGCAAGACAGGGAGGAAGGAGTGGAACAGAAAGCCCCTATCTGGCTCCGGCTTCTCAGATCTACTCATTTGGGGATTGTGTCTGTGGCACTTCCGACCAACATTTCTAAAGTTTAAACACTCCTAAGGACCCCATAAAACCCTGCCTGATGACATGGTGTATAACCTTCCAGGCACAGGACACTACACAAGAGCATGAAGGTAACTGGGGATGGGCAGGGACTCAGTGAGGCTTGAGCCCAGGGGGGGCATGAAGGCTGCACAGGGCGAGTTGGAAAAGGGGAGGAAGGCCAGATGACAATGGGCCCTGAATGGCACACAGTCTCCTAGCCAGCAGCTGTTGCCAGTCACTCTTGAGTTTCCGTGTTCACCATAATTTTACACAAAACCCCTAAAGTCTTAAATCTGGGGCGCCTGGGTGGCGCAGTCGGTTAAGCGTCCGACTTCAGCCAGGTCACGATCTCGCGGTCCGTGAGTTCAAGCCCCGCGTCGGGCTCTGGGCTGATGGCTCAGAGCCTGGAGCCTGTTTCCAATTCTGTGTCTCCCTCTCTCTCTGCCCCTCCCCTGTTCATGCTCTGTCTCTCTCTGTCCCAAAAATAAATAAACGTTGAAAAAAAAAAAATTAAAGTCTTAAATCTAACTGCGTGCGGGCTTGGTGATGAGTGTCCACCGTAGGGTGAGTGTTCCCTAAACCACTCCTATTCTGGAGCAGTGACAGCCATAGTAGCGCAGCTTTGCCCCCCGATGTTGTTGATGGCATGTTCCAAAAACTTGCTTGTGTTTTCCCCTCTGGTAGATGAGAAACAAAACACTCAGATTCAGTGAGAAAAAAACATTCTTGCTATCTGTTGTGGGTAGGCAGGTGGCCATCCAGGAATTCCTGAGGCAAAAGAAAAATGCAGGTCCTAGTGGAGAGGATTAAACTACCCCATCCGTCAAAGGCAAAGAGAGAGTCACAAATCCATGAACACTCCCAGAAGGTGTCTGATGGCTCCCACCATCTGTCTTGGAATGTCAGAGAGATGCGTGTGCAGGTCTTTGAGACACGCTTACGATCACAGCTTCTTCTTACACCCAATGTGCAAATGGGAGGACACCTCCGGTAGGGCCAACAGAATGAATATGTAACAAGTCAGACCCCGAGAAGAACATGAGAACAAAACTGGTTTACAAAATTGCTCAATTTATAGGAAACAAAGCCATTCTAAGCTGTTGAGTGGCACGTCCTGGGGCAGAAATCCATTCGGGAGGGGGGGTCCATGGAGTGAACTTGCCCTCAGATGTACTTTGACCATTACATTGTTTACAAAGAAAAAAACTACATGATCTGCCAAGCACTTTAAAAATTGAGACATTTTATATAAAAATACTGATATCGGGCTTCTCTTTAAAAAAATGAAATGGACAATCCCACAGAATGCTCCACGCTTTATCAGCAGAAAGAAAGAAGGACCCTCCTTTGGACTGGCCATGCAATGTCCCCAGGAGCCCAATGCACTGATTTATATATTTTCCTCGCTCTCAGTTTGCAGTCCTCAAATCACAGATCACACAAGTAAATATAATAACTAAATATCTCACTCTTCTCCAGCATGTAGAGGAGACAGACATTTTCTTTCTTCTCTCTCTTTGAACTTTGCTAGCCAAAAAAAAAAAAAAAAAAAAAAAAAATCACCCAATTAAAAAGAATTGTGTTATTCTTTTTAAAGAAACAAAAATCATATTGAGTTAGAAATACACCAGGGACAATTCTACTTTGGGGGAGGGGTTACTAATGAGTCCATCTGAGCTCTCTTTGGAATGGATAAGAGAATTCATCTGTTTGGAAGGGTAGGGTGGTTAAGAGATTTGTCTCACTAGAAAATCATCCCCTGAAGCCTGAATCTCCATAACTGCAAAGCAGAATTAGGGGGAAGAAGCAGATCTATGGAAATACAAAATTTCCCTGTCATAAAAATAAATCCTCAAAGATAAATTTTTAGCTTCAACATAGAATGAAGTTATAGCTTTTTGACAAATGATGTTCTGGGTTGTTATGACAACCGGGCCCCGGTAGAGGTGTGTGTAAAGAGGCCTGCCCATAAATCAGAACATTTGAGGAAGGGGTTAAAACAAACATTTCTAGACTATTCCCAAGATTTAGTGCCAAAAATGTAATTATAGACATTTGTATCAGTCTGCCATAAAGCATGACAGCTCCAATTTTGCAAAATGTTAATTAAAAAAAATCTATTAAACCCACGTCCCTCTGAGAGAAATTAATATCACACCTAAGGTTGGGAGTCAGGCAACTCAGAGGCTGTGAAAATTGGACGGCCAAGGAGAAAGGGAGGCTTAAAAGCAGACTAATCCATGAGCAGTTTAGTTAAGAGTTTGGGCTAGATTCTGACCCTCGGGAGAAGTACCAAGGGCCAGACGTCGTCCTCGGAGGCTTTCCAGAAGCCTGAGACAGCACAAAGAGTAATCAATGATTTGGAGATGGAATTAGAAAGGAAAAGCTGATAGATGGAGGTTAGCTCACCTGCAAATACAAGGATGAAGCACCAAAGAATCATTCAATGCGGGAGGATGTAAACAGCAAGCGGTAACCATTAGCAACTTCCAGCGAAGGGAGGAACGATGAGAATTGTGAAAATCGGACATCAGAAAAATGCTTCCTAAGGTAAAGGTCATGATATTTTATGACAGGGGTCACAAATCAGAGGACTGCAGGCTACACTGAGTCAAGGGACAAAGGCTGTCTGGCCCGTACGATGTTCTTTTAAAAATGTACGGTCTTTGCCAACTTTTAAAATTCATGAGACTGCACATGAAACTCTGGCTTCTTCTCTTTACAATGATGACCCAGTGATTAGGCCTGGGGCACCTGGGTAGCTCAGTTGGTTGCGAAACTGACTTTGGCTCAGGTCATGATCTCACGGTTTGTGAGTTTGAGTCCCACATCAGGCACTCGGCTCTCAGCACAGAGCACACTTTGGATCCTCTGTCCCCTTCTCTCTCTCCCTCTGTCCCTCCTCCACTTGTGTTCTCTCTCTCTCTCTCTTAACAATAAAAAAATAATTAAAAAAAATTTTAAAGACCTGAGTTTGAATTTTAAAATAAATAAAATAAAATAAAATAAAATAAAATAAAATAATGACTCAGTGATAGGCCTGGATTCCCACATGGACAACTGGAGCCGGGTTCACAGAACAGAAGCTCTTGAGGACGAGGGGTTTGCCTAGTTCAACCCTGTGTCCTCAGCACCACAGCACAGGGCATAGAGTACCCAACACCTTCCGAGTTGAATGAATGATGACTTCATTAAATACCTGGCTGAATGAATGGATGAGCAGCTGCTGCCCTCTTTAAACAAGGACACACTTCCAGGAGGCTCCCCTACCCAGAGCGTTGCCTGCCTGGACACTAAAGACAGTTGAGTTTTCCACTCTGCTCTGTGCAGTAAGTTTTCTTTAGTTGAGACACCATGTTGCCTCTTGACGTGAATTCCCCATAGAACCCACTCTAATGGCCATATATGCGGGCCACTGAAGCAAAATGACAGTGCAGTCATGTTCTTTAAGGATATTAAAGAATAGTTAAAAAAAAAAAAAAAAGAAGGTCTTCCTTTAAAGGTTTGGCATCCTCGTTCATCCTGCAGGTAGAAAGCTGTACCAAAGGACTTGCCGAAGTCTCTTCCCTTGCTTGAACAAAGCAGGTACTTCTTACAGGCCTGAGCAAACACTGAACCTTTTCTAAGTGCTAGTATCACTAAAGGCCATGTGATTGGTCTCTTTTACCTTCATGGACAGATATTTAAACTTTTTTGTTTTTATGAAAAAAATTTTTTTTTAGGTTTATTTATTTCGAGAGAGACAGCAAGCAGGGTAGGGGCAGAGAGACAGGGGACAGAGAATCCCAAGTAGGCTCTGTGCTAACAGCACAACGTGGGGCTCGAGCTCACAAACCGATGAGGTCGTGACCTGAGCCGAAATCAAGAGTCAGACACTTAACTGACTGAGCCACCCAGGTGTCCCGAAAATTAATCTTACAAGAGGAAATGAGGACATAGCGACATAGCAAGAAGGCTGTGAGGAGACAGGCAGAGACTGGAGTGGAATGTCTACAAGCCCAGCAGCCACCAGAAGCTAGGAGAGGCCTGGAACGGATTTTCCCTCAGGCTCTCCAGAAGGAACCAATCCTGCCACCACTTCTGGCCTACACACTCTGAAAGGGTACATTTCTGTTGTTTTCAGCCACCAAGTTTGTGGTCCATTTGTTAACAGCAGCTCTGGGAAGCTAGTGCGTCAAAATCCTCCAGGTTGATGTACTAAAGAAGTCCCCAGAAAACTTAGCCTGTTCTGTTCACGGGGCGGGGGTGGCGGAGGGAAGACTGGGCTGCATTCAGGACCCTAACACTTTGCTGACCTTCCTCACCTCAGAGGCTCCCTTTTTCTGATCAAGCCTGAGGCCTCAGCTTTGTCCAGAAACATTCTCACATTGCAATAGAAGTGAACTCAACTAAGAATTATAGATATTTCATTCTTTCCTCAAAAGCACATGAGTCCTCAAACAGGAATGGTGTGTGGCCCAGTGCCTTGGATAGATGATCAAATACAGCCCAACACTATTACGGGACTATAGGTAAAAAGGTGTCGTTGCCATGTGGGCAGCTCTGGGGAAGCTTCTAGACGGGAGGCAGGAGCACAGCTGGACTTTGGAAAGGTACTTCCGTAATGATAATCCTCACAATGTTATTATTTATAGAGCACCTACAACATGTCCCAGGCTGTCCTGCCCACTTGCTATACTTTTCCCATTAAATTCTCCCAGTCACCCCACAAGGTAGATAACTGCTGCCCTTGTTTCCCTGAGGAATCAGGGACTTGGAGAGCGAAGTGCAACGTCCAAGGTCACGCGTGGGAGGACTCAGAGGATCAAACTAGGTGCGGTGAGCAAGTTGGGGAAGCACGGAGTGGTGGGGAGGCATGGCAGAAAAGACGGGCTGGAGGAAGAATGTTCTGGGAGCTTGAAACCCCATCTGGGGAGCGGGGACTGGATCTACTTAGCTACGTGAGCTGCCAGAGCAGAACGAGCCCAGGACCGACTAGCTCAGGTCTGTATTTTGGGAGGGAAATGTTGGACTCACAAAGTTGCCAAGCACGGTGAGAAAGGTGAAGCCGGTCTGCCCCTCTCAAATACAGGCGGCCTGAAGGAAGGCAGCGGGGTGGGAGTGCGGAACCCCAGGCAGGCTTGAGAGATTTCAGGGAGAAAGACGTGGTGGCTTGATTTCAGGACGGCACACAAGAAGCAAAGGCAAGGAAGGTGTCCTGGCTCGGCTGGAGGTTTGGAAGGACCGGCGAAGTGTGAGCCACAGCACAGGACACAGAAGGGCTGTGTGGGCAGACATGGCGGATTCAGTTAAAAAAAAAACTGATCTTGGGGCATCTGGGTGGCTCAGTTGGTTAAGCGTCCAACTTCGGCTCAGGTCATGCTATCACGGTTTGTGAGTTCAAGCCCCATGTCGGGCTCTGCACTGACAGGTCAGAGCTTGGAGCCTGCTTAAGATTCTCTCTCTCTCACTCTCTCTCTCTCAAAAGTAAATAAATAAACATAAAAGTAAAACTGATCTTTTTTGTCTCTGGGACCCTCAAACTCCAGGGATGTCCCTCAGCAGATGATGCGGTAGCTTCTGCCTTTTCTCCCCACCTGCTGGATTTCTCTCAAGGGGAACAAGTTGAAGCTCAGAGGGTGTATTTTTCAATTTTTTCCCAACGTTTATTCTCAAGAGAGAGAGACAGAGACAGAGAGAGAGACAGAGTGTGAGCAGGGGAGGGGCAGAGAGAGTGGGAGACACAGAATTTGAAACAGGCTCCAGGCTCTGAGCTGTCAGCACAGAGCCTGACATGGGGCTCGAACTCACAAATAGTGAAATCATGACCTGAGCCTAAGTTGGTCACCTAACCGACTGAGCCACCCAGGCACCCCCAGAAGGTGTATCTTTAAATGAAATACACGAACAGTTTAAAACTCTCCAAAGGAAACTGTGCACTCTAGGTGTGAATCATGAAAGATGTACAAACCACTGACCTAGTTCCCAGAAAGATCCACCTCACCAGCAGCAGGGCGGCCACGTCTTGTAGGCCCAGAACTCAGCATTGCAGCACAGGGCGTCCCCAAGCTCCACCCACATCTCAGATGTGAAATCCGCAAATTCAGTAAAGAGAAAGAACTTAGAGCGGGGAGCTGCCTCCAGCTTTTGGTTGCCCAGGCTGAGCTGTCTAGAACATTGCTGGTTCCAGAGCTCCTTCCTAGCTCCTAACCACCTGCCCTTCCTCATCCAGAGAGCCATGCCATCCTAAAGAAAAGATGAGCTGGGAGTGGGGTCCAACACACAACTAGTCAGGGTCTGAGATAATCTGAATTCTGCACATCGATCTCATGAAATAACATCTGAGAAGAGTCAGTAGGCACTGG
The DNA here is from genome assembly GCF_027475565.1 of Acinonyx jubatus. Lineage (NCBI taxonomy): Eukaryota > Metazoa > Chordata > Mammalia > Carnivora > Felidae > Acinonyx > Acinonyx jubatus. The sequence goes on from NC_069391.1 coordinate 67,552,597, forward strand.
ACTTGACTGGAATCAGAAGATCAGGGTTCGAATTCTGACTTGATATGTGGTTCTCATTACCACTTGGCTTGGGTAAACCCACCACTCTGGAGGTAGGCTGTACTAGGCCCTGTTGGGTCCACCGCCATCCCTGCCAGGGTCTCCTTCCTGGAGGACTGCCCTTAAACTACTGGAGCCTATTTTTGCCTCTTTTGACCCTCATCCAATGGCTGGTGGGTGCAAGAATATGAAAGCCCAGCTCTCAGATTTCTGGGGTGCAACTTACACTCCAGAGTTCTCCTTCCAAGAAACTAGGCCTGAAATCATCTTCCTGCTTAGCCAACCGTTCCCAGTCCTGCCTTGTCCACTCCCTCCCCAGGGTGCCCTGGAGCGCACCCTTAATAAATCCTTCCTCTGTGAATCTTCATCTGTGTCTGCTTCCAGGAAGCCTGGCCGCAGACCAGCATTTGCTCAACAATGCTGTGGAGGAACCGTATCTTGAGAGCGATGAGCAGAACATCCAGCAGAAGGGTCACAAAAGGCAAAATTTGGCAAAAGACATGTTTAGTTTCGCTCACAGAAGCTGTAAAAAATGCGAGGGGTCTTGCCAGCATGTAAAAACTGGGAAATGTCACAGAAAAACCCAGATCTCCCCTGGTTTTGGAAAATCGGATTTGGTGGCTCTGAGCCTGTGGTCTGACACAGCAAAGAGGTGGGGCGACCGGGGGGTGGGGTGGGGTGGGTGCTCTACCAGTGCACGAGCCAGTCCCCACCAGACCACCTACCCGCCTACTCCTATATGACCTATCTAGGTTTCTGTAGCCACTGGAGCGGCCAAACCGTGGTCGAGCACCCCGAAAGTACTCAGCAAAGTCTGTTCAACCTGAACAAGACATCATTTTTCTTGAAAGCAACTGAACCGTGGGAGAGCAGGGGTGGTGAAGAACCGTTAAGCAGATGCATGGCTCCCATCCACTGTGAGCGCTTTCTTCTAACCTGGTGAGGTGTGGACGTGCGCTGCCATGAACACTCTCCTGAAAGGAGGCGAACCAGGAAGGAGAGCTGCCATGGCAGGAAATTCGAGGGCGAACACAAAAGGAAAGGAAATGAAACCACTTGCGGTTTGAGCATGCAGGCAAGAAAAACAAAAACAGATCTTGGTTTCAGATGCCGTTTCGCGTTTTGCCATAAATAAAGGGACGGCTACAGCTCAAAAGTGGCATTTTAAACAGTTCAAAATGTTGACCTGCCCGGTCTGTGTACTTCTTTTTTTGTTTGTTTTGTTTTGTTTTGTTTTACAGGATGATCATAGTCGAAGCCTTTTAAACCAAGATAACTGGTAGTAAGTGGCTTTAGGGAAGCAGGGGTTCCCTTGAGCACTGGAACTCAACCATCCAGGTGAGCATCTAGGTCACTGTCATTTATAGGGAGATGGGGAGTAGTGCCTAGCAAGTGCATCGGTTAAGTGGAGGTCAGATGAGGCAGCACCTCTTGTCCAAGAGCATAGTTGACCAACGGCCGCACTATACCCTGAAGCCCACAGGTGCTCTGAAACCCATTCCCTCACTTGCACACGGTCCACGCTCCCCATGGGCTGCTCCACTACCAATGACTGGGTGTCGGACCGCATACTGAGGAAGACCCAACCTGGGAGCCAAGGAGCTCTTCTGATGACTGACTTGGCTCCACGACTCCCCGGCAGCCCTGCCCACACTTCCGCAGGGCGAAGGAAGCCTAGGGCGCTGGACCTAACCTCCTTCCCTCACTCACACGAGGTGTACTCGCACTGCGGCCCGCTGCCCCCACAGCCTTCCCCAGCTCCCTTCCCCATCTTCTCTCACACAAGAGTTTCTCCTGATTAGAATCCTGGCAGCTTCAATCCCATCTTGGCATCTGCCTCTCAGAGGACACGTTCCGCATTTGAAAATTCCTCCTGCCTGTATTCGGCAAAATCTGTCAACTCTACCCAATGATCGAGGCTCTCAACTTCTGTGTGGTTACATGAATCTGAAGAAGCAAGTACTTACAATGAGAACTGAAAATGAGCAGGATTTAAGGAACTGGATTAGGAGTTAAGAGAAAGAGGAAAAGAAAAAGCAGTAAGAGGAAGGGCGGGGAGGAGAAGAAGGAGGAGACAAGTTTTTTTCACTTATTCCATTTTGACAACTTTCCACAAAGGAAATGGGCAGGGAGGTGCCCTGAACCACCACCTGTTCCCACCTCTAGGAAAAACTCTCAGAGACGTTCAGTGTTACCTGTCCTGCTCCAGAATGCCATCTGTTAAACTATTTGGGGATCAGATGTGCAGTCCCTTAGAACACTGCTGGCCAGGAAGCCCTTTGTGGCCACAGTGGAGACCGCAAGACTCTGATTCTCAATACCTCAAACCCCAACATCTCCAATTGTCATTTGGTGGAAAAGCAGGGAAAGGGAAGTACACTGCCTGTATGAGATACGTAAAACGTGCCTTACAACCAAGAAAAGAAAGAACACAGCCACACACACACACACACACACACACACACACACTGGCACTCTTACTCTGCTAAGAGGGTTAATGTTAAAAGGAAACCTTCAGGCTGGGTATTTCATAATTCACAGCAAAATAGAAAAGAGAGACAAAATCAGCAGCATCGTTTATAAGCCCTGGAAAATGGAAGTTTCCAAGCTGTCATAAATAAGGATGGAAGCATTTGCCAAGTCAGAAATTTTGCCAAGCTTGAAATCCACTCAATCCTTACATCTTGGAGCTCAGAACGGAACACCAACCTTTTGGGATTTGTAATCATTTCTTCTCCGCGAAACTTCTTGCTATTTATAAAGAAGTAAAAACAAAAAGCAAAAAATACAATATGGAAAGTTTTTAAAAGGAGCTGGTTGGGAACATTACAGCACGGTGCGCATCGGGAAGGCAATAATGGTACAGATGGTGTATGTACTGGGATTAAATTCCTATTTAATCAAACAGGGCTTAAAGTATGCAATATTCTGTGTGTGTGTGTGTGTGTGTGTGTGTGTGTGTGTGTGAAAGAGAGACAGAGAATTATTGTGTCTTTCCTTGCTGGTACCTCTCTCTCTCTCTCTCTCTCTCACACACACACACACACACACACACATATGCACACACACACACAAGCACACCATGTCTTTACTATGCAAATACTTCACCCAACTGATTCTACATTTTTAATGTGTGAAAAACAAAGAGAGATCAAAGCATGTTTCCGCGTGTATTTGGCTTGTGCGGAAAGGGCACTACAGAAAAAGTAGAGAGTAATTATTTTTAACATAAAAGGGAAAGGGGGCACCTGAGTGGCTTAGTCAGTTCAGCATTCGACTCCTGATTTCAGCTCAGGTCATGATCGCACATTTCATGAGTGGGAGCCCCACATCCGGCTCTAGGCTAACAGTGAGGAGCCTGCTTGGGACTGGCTCTCCCTCTCTCTGCCCCTCCCCTACTCATGCAATCACAGCATCAGTATTACAGATGTTACCATCACACCACAGCCCGTGAGGCCAAAGATGGCATCTGTTCTGCTTATTGTGGTAGATCCTCCCATGCTAGGCTCATGGTCTGACCTACAACTGACACAATAAATATATACCAGATTTGGAATAGACCCGATGTAAGATGAAGCAAGATAATGAAGAATTTAGTCTACGTTTCAGTTGGGGTCATGTCAAGGAACAAGAACTCAGTGCAAGTGGTTTAAATGAAGAGATGTGGACACAATGTAGAGAGGTGTGGGCAAGTTAAAGGGACAGACAAGAGACAGTAAGACCCTGGAGACGGACCACAGTGGGAAGGCTTTCCCCTCCACAAGGATAGAGGGGAGCAGATGGAGAAAAGATGGAGCCTGTCCAGCAGGACTGCAGATGCGCAGGGATGAGCCCTGGTAGGGACGGACCTCGCCGTGTGGAACAGGGAAGATACACCCCTGCCCCTCCCCTCCACCTGATACCTGCTAGTCACCCCGCTGGTCAAACGCTCAGGGGAGCAGCCACACCACCACCCCAGGGAGTAGAACATGGCATGCAATTTCAGTGTTTACCGAAGGAGGGTGAAGGACAGGCAACTCCCCCCCCCCCTCCCCTAACCCAGGAGCCTAAGTAAACAGAGAGAAAATCCTTCAAGGGAGTAATCTTTGCAAAGACTGAAGCATCCCAGTAGTCCACGCCTTAGTTCATGTAAAAACTCAGGGCTCCTGCATGGCTCAAGTCAGTTAAGCATCTGACTCTTGATTTCAGTTCAGGTCATGATCTCTTGGTTCTCGAGATCGAGCCCAGAGTCGGGCTCTGCACTGACAGCACAGACTCTGCTTGAGATTCTCTCTCCCTCTCTCTCTGCCCCTCCCTGCTTGTGTTCTTTCTCTCCAAATAAATAAATAAATATTTTAAAATTAAAAAAAAGAAAAAAACCTGAGAGCACCCCCCAAAGGCAAAGCAGTGCTGGTGACTCTACTTCTCACCCCGGCTCAAATGTCTTTAGTGAAATGGCATGAACTTACCTGAAGCCTGATGCTAATCTTTAAATCAAGCAGCCACGGCCCACATTTTTATTTAGCAATTCAGCACGACTAAACACCGTACAATGAGAATTATTAAAAAGAAATGAAAAGGTGTCAAGCACACAAGAGGTCTTTCCTTTCCTCCTGGGAAACACAATCAATATTTTAAAAGAAGTGGCTGGGGAGGGGGGAGGACTTACTGTTCATTAGTTTATGATTGCACAGAGATTTTAATTCAGTACACACAGGCCCCGGGGGTCTTGTGCCGTGTGACAGGGGGCTTGACCAAATGACCGGGAAATTAGCGCATGCCCTTAGCAGTGTCTTTCAGTCACTGGCTGCCAGATGAGATATTTGGGGACCGGAACATCCACAAGACTGAGCTACTCAGACGCTGTTCTGCCTCGCTGTGTTTCAGAGGCTAGAAGGCACTCGGGCCTCTTCTGCCACTTGTTCCAAAGTCTGGATGCTCTACCTGGAGGTGGCAGGATGCTGCGTCCTCAGACAAGCTCCCCTGCCTCACCCCCACCTCCACCCCCACTGAGGTGGATTCCCTCGCTGTTACTCATCGCAGAGTCAGGACTGCTCCAAATGAGCTGTGAGCACTCCAGTGCGAGAGCCACGAGAAAATGCATCTCGGAACAGTCAAAACCAATAAATCTGTCCTCGGTTACAATGGATGAAACAAACATGCGCTGGGCTTGCACTGGCTGATCAGCAAGGAACCCCTGCTTGATGCAACTTCTCTGTTTCATAAAGTAATATTTAGAAAATGTGTGCAACTCCCTATTGTGCCACACAGTTCTAAGTCGAGATTTGCACAGGCTTTGTTAGTCGCACGTTTAAATAGCAGGAGGCTTACTGGCGTGGCAGGTGCCTTCACGATGTCATGGGTTAACCTTACAATTCTGCTTTTCCATGATCTCTACTCAACCTCTAGCTCCGGTAGGAGTCACCGCTGGGCACTTGCAGGGCCCTGAGGGTGCCCCAGGCACCTCGCTGGCCTTACTCCAGCCCCAGCGCTGCCCAAGGGCCCATACAGGGTAATCGTTTCAAGTTCCAGATCTGGAACCAGCCTGGCGGAGTTCAAATCCTGGTGTTACCACTCGTTAGCTGGGTAACCTGCAGCAAGCCCCTCAATCCTGCTGTTCCTCAGTTTCCTAACGTTTAAAATGGGAGAAATATTAGCATTGGCCTCACGGGGCCATTGAGAGGATCACGAATCAATCCATGCAGCACTTAACCCAGTACTTGGCACACAGGGAGAAACCGATACTGGCTTACTAGTACTACCATTTAGATACTGGGGTCAATGTCACTTTACAACGTGGAACACAACAGCAACGGCAAAAATGCCTTAAATCAAGTGCTGGTTAAGATTTCAGCACCACTTATTTAAGATGATTTAATAAGAAAAAAAGCCCAGATGACAAAATATTTTTGAAGAAATGAAATTGTATTTCTTCCAACACGAAGTAACTCCAACCAGGCCAATCATGCATTCCTGCTAGAGCTCCTACGAGAAACTACCTCAGGAAGTAGACAAGTGTAATCTTGTTTGTAACTCATTGCATGCAAACCCTTGTCTCCAAGGCTTAAGGGAACTCAGAACCAATCCTTTCTTTCACACAGTCTCTCAGCCACTTCATTTCCAAAGATTTTCAAATGGATAATTGAAAGTTAACGTTAACGTAGACCCCGTTCAAATGATCCGAAATTCTGAATTAACAAAGTAAGAGGCAGACCATATTGGGGTATGATCTTCAATGTTTTTTCTTCCAGAATCCTCAAACAATAGACCAACTCACCGAACTATCATAATATAGGTCCAAACAAATTGTACTCTCTTATTTTATCAAAATAAAATCTGGAAAAAATACATGTGCAAGAATTGCCTGGGCAGAGTGAAGGCTCTAGGAGGAGAATCACTGTGACTCTGGAGACAGATTCACAGCCCAGACCACATCCAGAATGACCCAGTGAGTGAAGTTCCCTTCCACTGGACTCCATTATTTGCGCCCACACAATCACCATATGGCCAACACATACAGATGAGTTGGGATTCCGGGGCACGTACTGAGGGATACTGAGCATAACTGAACACCCAAGTCCATCAAAATATTTTTATTAGTGACACCAAGTGCCGCCCACATCAGAGCCCGGTGGGCGGGGGCTATTAACATTATCATCTCCAGGTGCCTGGGTGGCGCAGTCGGTTAAGTGTCCGACTCTTGACTTCAGCTCAGGTCAAGATCTCACAGCTCATGAATTCGAGCCCCACCTAGGGCTCTGGGCTGACAGCATGGAGTCTGCTTGGGATTCTCTCTCCCTCTTTCTCTGCCCCTCTCCCCGCTCATACTCTCTCTGACTCTCTCAAAATAAAAAAATAAACTTAAAAAAAGTTTTATCAGCCCATGAGGAACAGAGCCATGAAATATCTTTCCCAAGGTCAGGTAGCTTGTGAGTATAACTGGGATTCAAATCTGCACAGCCTGGGTTCATTGCCTACTGCCTCAAATTATTACACAACCTCCAAATCCCCAATGAGACCTGTTTAGAAGGGTATTTAGAAAAAGTACACATCACCAGCACTAACCAGGCTCTCAGAAGAGGTCAGTGTACTTGGGTTGATGAGACATCAAGTCACACTGGATCGGTTTTTCCAGTCCTGAAGTCTTCAGTGCAGAGCAAAACCCTTTAAAGGTCACCAGAAGGTGAAAGCAGACTCAAACGAATCCGAGCTGGGGTCCTACAGACCCATTTGAACGGGGTCTACGTGAAAAAGAGACGATCCGGGGGATGGAGGCAGGAGGACTGTGAGCTGTGGCCACCGTGCTCACAGCTGTGGTTGGATGGCATTGTACCTCTCTGTGCACTTGGCTTCCTCTCTGTTTTCTCCATGAAGGCACAAGCCATCGTATTCATATGGCTACAAAGTCACCGAGAATGGAGGGACAGAGCACTGAGTGTGTCCCCTTGATGGGACCTGGGCCATTCCAAGTTCTTAAAATACCAAAGGGCTTTCCTACAGAATGTAGGTTGTTTTTTTGCTTCTTTCATTCCCTTGAACTTTGTTTGTTTTCGAGGATTGCCTCTTAGCCAATGAAAACATATCCAATGCAAGAATCAGTACACAGTAAATGTATAATTCACATTGATGGGAATTTTAAAAGTCCCTTTTGAGGGACAGAAGATGTATTCCAGGATCTATATAGTGGGTCTGGGACTCCCCCAAAACTCTGAGTGACATTTCTCACACTCTTTCTTCGGACACCTTTAGCCTTGAACGTTGCCAATGCCACATGGGGTGACGGTATGTGTTTGAGGAAGGGAGAGGTATGTAAGGCCCTACACAGAATGCAAGACACATGGAGATGAATTATAAAACTTTATTGGCTTGTTAAAAAAAAAATGAATGAATTCAGCAAGTACATTTATGGTCTATCCACATTGTTAAAACAGCACTTAAAAATAAAATAAAAATGATTATCCATTATTTACAGGAAACGTGAAAAAATGACTTTAAAACCTGGAACATTATGGGGAAAAATGGGGCATGCTGATGATTCACAGACTGCCTATGGATTACAGCAATACAGCAAGTGGATGTGAACAGGAAGTGAATGAAACCCGAGGATCTTTCTCTCTCTGGAATGTCTTGTTAATTTTTCCCTTTTATTTTCTTTTTAACCGTATTGGGGTATAATTAACAAATGAAATTGTAAGGTATTTAAAGGATACAACGTGACGCTTTGGTATACCTATACATCCTGAACAGAATCTTGCTCTCTTATATTTGATTACGCTCCACTCATAAATAGACTGTCTTAAAATAAAGGGGGCGAAAATCTCCGCTCTTTTCCTTTTCCTGCATTTTTTTTTTCCGTGAAAACTAAGGATTCAGACACAGCCAGTAGCAACCCATCTTGGGTGTCCGCTAATGACCATCCCAAGGCCCCACTGCAGCATTAGCCTGAATTAAACCCACAGTGATCTCCCTGTCAGAATCAGATGGCCGGAAGGGTCCCTTGTCCCTGACGACCAAAACGAGGAAATGGGCCAACTGGAGTGGAAAGCCGCCTTCTGTGACAACTGTTTTCGTGTCACTCTCTGGGTTGGGAGTTCTGTTCACTTAGTTCCGTCTGGCAGCACCCCACAGAAAGTGATATTCTTGCCCTGTCCGGGAGAGTCCTCAGCCCTTCCAGGGGCCCTTGAGTAGATCTGACGTGGCCGGTGGGCACCGTAGGTGTGTGAGCACAGCAGATACACTTAATCAAACGGTGGCCTCCGTTCTGGTTTCCTTGGAGTCCAGTCTGCAGGGGCCCAGGGGGCCTCACTGACCCTGGCCTGACAGGAAGGGCACAGCCCATGTGGCCCGATGCAGCCGCCCGGTGAAGGCCTTGCATGACACAGAGGGGTCTTTCCAGTGCCCCCCCCCCCCCGCCCCGCCTCTGCACCTGGTCTGGACAATGCAAGACAAAATGAACATCTACTGCCAGGTGAGGGGACTGGACGAAAACCAGGGAGAAGTTCTAGGCAGAAAGCCTAACAGTGCAAGAGTGCCTCATCCCGCTCCGCGGTGGCACGAGAGAAGTTAGTTCAGGCCCCGTTCGTGTTTGTTCCCATTTTGCAATGAACATAAAAAGCGTGTGCGAAGCAACCAAGAAAGCAAATAAAACCAAGCCCTCCTGTCATGGAGTCAGTTTGGATTGCTAGAGGGACAGAGAAGTCAGGGGTTTTAAGCAGATCACCAGACCAGACAAAGGAGAGACAAAGCAGATGCGCCTCCCTCACGCTCGCCCTCGCACGGGGCCCTGAGCTGACTTCCTGCCTGTTGGCCTTGAGCCGTTGGCTCCTCAGACTGGTAACCATGGCCTCTGCTCTGCGGGAGGCAGAACCCGGAGCCCTAACCACTCTGTGTGATCTTCAGGCCAACCCCCAAGGTGCTCTGAGATTCGGGGTGGAGCTGGGACTGTGTCCTTCTCGTCTGTGCCCCCTACTTTTGGAAAGACACTCAATGGGTCAAAAATGAAATGGGTCTGGACTGGAAGACCAGGAGTGAAAACCCCAGAATCAATGGTCTCTGAAGTATGTGGGGATTCATTTTTTCCTCTGAGGAAATTCACCTTCCTTGGCCTCAAACCAGGGTCATCGGGGATGCCAGTGGGAGTAGTTTCTTAGTCTGTCCCAGCTGCCTTACAGGCTCCCAGGGGGACGCCATTCAAATTACGGGCCCTGAGCCACACCTCTTGAGGTGGCACACCTGTTTTCCGTTTACCAATGGCCACACGGGTACGTTAAGGGCCCATGAACGGGGCTGTGTACTTTCCCACCTGAACCCAATTACCCCCAAGTGGGCCAGGCGACATGGAGTCACACTGGTGACATGGACTGTCACACTGGTGACAGTAGGCGATGTCAGATAAAACAGGAGGAAGGGCTTGCTAGGTTGTCTCTGGCCATGCAGAGGCGGGGCCAATCGGGATGGAGGGAAAACAGTGCCGTAAGAGAGTCCCAGGCAGGGTTACAGAGCCAAGGCCCTAGCTGGTGGAGGTGGCAGGAGAGCCCCCCAGGTAAGTGACATGCCAGGGATCACTGGGGTGCTAACCTCAATGATGGGAAAGCTCTCAGTGGCGATGCCAAGAAGTATGTTTGCAAAGGAAAGGTAGTAGGAAACAGTGAGAGAACAATGATGTCGCTTTAAGACAAAAGTAACAAACGGGCAGCCCACAGTTGTTTTGTTGGCCTACATAATGTTTTAAAAATAACTGAGCCAACTTTTTAAAAATAGGGACATTTCACATAAAAAAAAAAATACAGACTTCAAGTTTCCCTTAAAGAATCAGAAGACTGGGGAGCCTGGGGCCACATTCCCCGGTCAGCAGGAGTCGGCTGAGGCTGGGTGACCGCCGCCTCTCTGCAGGGATGGGTGTCTGCTCACCCAGCACGTGCCCTTTACGAAGGGTACCTGCCTGGCGCTGAAACTCCAGGTCCTTGTGGGGGCGGGAGGCAACAGACTCGATTTCAACAAAAATGCCTCTTGTCCTTTTCTAATGCTGAAAAAATACATGATACGTGTCATCAGGAAGCTGTAAAAAGATTTCTTGTAGGAGACATAAAAAAGCAAAGGATGAAAGAGGGTTGGTCTAGAGTATAGAAATGAGAAGATATGTCACTGGCTGTGGTCTTCGGGGATTAAAGAAAAATGAAAACCAGGAACACAAGAACCATATGAAACAATTTTCTAATAGCCTGCTGTTTTCATCGTTCCCTAGGAGATGTCAACTGCTCTTTGATATATTAAATTGCCTTATCTGTCCACTTCTCTACATTTTAAAACAAAAATCTACCCTGGAAATCTTCTAGCTTTTGAGGACAAATATTCTTTTCTTTTTTCCCTTTCAGTCTGGGCAACACACAAAATAGTCCTTAAACAATTCATTGCCTTTTTCTGGTTCCACAGAATCAAATAGAGAAGGTTTTTTGAAAAAATAAATAAATAAAACTTGCACCGAATGGCCGATATTTAAGAATGCTCGGTGTACTGCTCGACTCTCAGTGTGACTTTCCTTTTTCTTGCAGGGTTCGTGATTTCTGCAATTAGCTGGCCTTTTTGCAAATCAACAACTTTGGGAAAGATCAAAATCTAAGTAGTGACAGGAACTGTCATTCAGCAGCGAGCAAGAAAATGGGAATTCAGAGACTATTCAGGTCCCCCTACCCCCACCAAGGGCCAGCTGCTCTCCCGCTCAGATGTGTCTTTGGAAAGAAAACTTTTGAGAACAAGCAGCCTGTGTATGTTTTGAAGAAACTGCCCCTCTTTCAGGCATGGTTAAATGCTGTAATCCATAGGACTCTGTGAAATGTCTGTATCAAGCAATAACATATTTAGTGGCTAATGTAAAAGATAACAGTATAAAATATTCATCATGGATCATCTTTTTATATCAGTTGGTGCCTAAATGGATCCTGGTTTATTAAGATTAACACCTTGGTTACACAGGATACAAAACAGTGTTTCCAAACATGTTGGACTAGTTAAAAATCTATAAATCCTTAAAGCTGAACTGCAAAACTTGAGTAACTATTTCCAAAAAAAGATTTTGTTTTGTCAAACGTCAATAAGTTTCCAATCCAGCCATGGCATCTATGAGCATGCCTTAACAGTCAGAGCTGATCGTATTTTTAAGCAAAATGGTCCAGGCCTGGCTCCCGAGTCCCCCTAAGAAGAAAAGTGTGAGGTGAGATGGGGCAAGGGCAGCCAAAGTTGGCCGCAGGACAGGGATGCTACCTGGCAGATACGGACCAAAGGTCACTGCAATGGCCAGATGAGTGACACAGGTGTCCATGCTAGGACTAAGGCTGGGGCGCAGGATTCTGTATTTCCAAGGCTACCCTCTCAGCAACGAGGCTGGACATGATAAACCACATTCTCATTACCTCTGTGCTGCTGGGGTCAGGAAGAGCCTTCCTGCCCATGAAAACCAGCAGTAGTGTAGGATGTAGTAGGGGACTATCCTTCTTAGAATATGGTCTCCTGCTCCCAGCAGGCCAGCCATTCTGCCCGCAGACCTTTTCAGAGTAGAAAAGCTGTAGTTCTGTCATGGGAACAGCATGAGATACTGCGGCCTTCTCACTAGGAAACTTCTAAAAAGCAGGTGGATCGCAGGGGGCGAATAAAAGGACATACGCACCATATGTGTCTATTTCACTCTTTCAGTTATCCTGAAACTGACTATGCCTAACCTAAATCTATAGCCCCCTACCGCAGAGCTGCTTTTTATTTTTTTTTTCTGCCTGCTAATAAACTTTACAAAAATCATTAGCGTTGATTGCATGACTCTGGACTTTTATTGCCAGTGAAGGGAAGAACCTCTCAGTGGGGTCACCAGGTCCCCACAGCGATGCCCTCAACTCTTTTAGTCACTGCGCTGTAGACGGAAAAGTGAAACTTTCTGAATTCAGTTCTCATGAAACGTCAACAGAAAACGATGCTAACCTACGTGTTAGATGGAGATTAGGCTGTTTAGTGTGTTCTTATACCTGTCCCTAAATTTAGATCTTTTTGTTTTTAACTTTGCAGTTCACCTTTAATCAACAGAAACAATAAAAATCAATACATTTCCGGTATGGTCAAACCAGCACACCTTTCAGAAGAGATGCATGATCCAATGGAATTCCATTTCAGTTTTGTATTTGAACAATTGTAAGAACGAAAGAGAAGCATGAATTTAAGATGTTTTCTTGAGTGTTTGCTTAGCTGCCTGTGAGCTGCCTCTGCAATGGTGCTCCCCAAACACAGCTCACAACATCTGCAGGCTTCGTGTGGTACCTCCTGCAAACACCACGCACGTCTACCAGAAAACCCCAGCTACGGGGCACCTCCCGGGAGAAGCCAATGCCCGTCCCAAGAGTCCAGCTTACAAGGCAGCATCAACCAACAAGCACCAACCGCCCCCTTCTCTGTCTTTTCCTTTATTTCAGCTACCCATCCAGTGGGATCTTATGAAACAAAACAAAACCTAAAAGAAACACAAAATAAAACATAAGTCATGCTCGAAACAAAAGTCAATGAAAATTAACATACGAGTATAATCACTTTTAAAAGAACATAATAAATAATCAAAATCAAGACACAACATGGAATATGCTTTAAAACATAAAGTAACATATGATAACAGAACAGAAATTGGGAGAAAGTGTGCATCTCATTATCAAGCCACTTAGTTTTAAACTTACAGAAAACACAGGAAAGATATGCAAAAGATTTCTGCACACAGTTCCGACCCACAATGGTGTAAGATGTTAACATCTTAATTTAAGGAGGAGAAATCTGTGTACAATATAGATGACCCCTGGAGAATTTTAATGTATAGGGGAAAGAAATAAAACTCAACAACAAATATCTACCCAAATCCTGATTTTCTTTCCCCACTTACTTTCTCCAAATTATTTCCAAAATATCTTGTTTAATTACTCAGCCACCAGATCAAAGAACTGGCTAGTTTTAGTGTGAAATACTGGGCCACACAAAGGTTTATATTCTTTTTCAGGAATCTTAATATAAAAAATTAATTAATTGCCTAAATTCAATAGATCATACCATATACATGACACGCAGACATAGATAGATGGAATATCTATTATATAGCATATGATATACAGCATACAACATGTGGTATATTACATGTGTATATATATTGCATATATAAGACATATAGTATATATATCATATATTATATATAAAATATATAATATATAATAATTAATCTTGCAAACATTTATTGAGCACTGACCAAATAGTAGACACCACAGAAGACGATACAAAAATAAAGAAAATGGAGTTCCTTGACCTCAAATACTTAATTACCCCACAGATGAAAAAAGAATGAGTAAATAGCTTGCACAATAAATAACAGCTAATCTGCTTGGTATCAGGTGTTCTTCTAAGCTCTTTGTCCACATTAGCCCTTTTAAGTTCATGATAACCCTATGAGGTGGGTTCTATTAACACCTTCACTTTACTGATGAGAAAACTGAGGCCCTGGGAGCAAAGCAGCTTGCTTGAGGCCCAACAAGTGTGTGATGGAAAACAGACTCCAACCCAGAAGCTCTGATTCTGCAGCCACTGTATTGTGTCACTGCAGAGAGGACAAGATCCCTCCTACTTGACTAGGAACACCCAGCAAGAACAGGGGAGATTCATTACATACAATTCTGTGTGTAATCTGCACGAATCTTCATCAGATCCCTAAGTGGCAAAATAGATGATGGTACTGTAGAAACCCCCAAGACGTTTTCAAGTTCAGCTTTGGAAGGCACTTCTAAACCCAACCCTCCAGACTCTGGATCTTCCTCACCCTGGTGTCTGATCTGCCAAGTGCTGGTGTCATCTGCCTCCAGAGCTGTAATTACCGCCACCAATCTGCATCATCATTTACAACAACCCTAAAAGAGTCTACAGAGCTTAATTTCCATGGCGCTTCTCTCTCCTGCCCTTCCAAGTCTCAGGAAAAGCTCTCAGTGCAGACGCCAAACATCGTTTATGGATTTAATCACTCACAAAGCACTGAGAATTTAGGAAGCCCATGGTAGTGCTGATTAGGATGCCTTCATTTCGGACTCTAGTCTCCTTCCATAAGTTCAGCCTCCAGGCAAACATGAGCCACACTAGTTTAAGAGTGCACCGTAATGCACACAGGACAAGTGCACCAAATTAACCAAACACCTTCCCCTTCGAAGAGGGTGGGTCTCAAACTCCTTCCCGCTAAAACAATAGGATTAATATTAGGATATCAAGTTTGCCAATAAAAACAGAAGGAACTTGGTGGTACAAATAGAAGACATAATCCCCAAACCAAAAGGTTTGTTGATTCAACATACTACTTTCTCTGTACATTCGGTTTTGAAAAGCTTTTGACTTTCAAATAATAATAAGAAGAAGAAGAAGAAGAATAGAATAGATTAAACTGTTATTATTATTATTATTATTATTATTTCCAATGGGTTCATGGAATAGGAACTCTTAAGAGTTTACCCATGTCCAAGAGTTTACAGCAGGACCCACACCACTCTTCCTTTGCTTCTGTTTTTTTTTAATATATATATTTATTTTGGGGGGGGAGAGCACAAGCGGGGGAGGGGCAGAGAGAGGGGGACAGAGGATCTGAAGCGGCTCTGTGCTGACAGCAACAAGCCTGATCGGGGACTCAAACTCATGAACCATGAACTGCGAGATCATGACCTGAGCCCAAACTGGACACTCAACCCACTGAGCCACCGAGGGGCCTTTGCTTCTATTTGCCACGTTCCTTCCCCCAGACACAGTCAAGCTCTTTATTACAGTTGGGAAACAATGTGCTTTGCTAGATGCAAGCTCTTTTGGACTGTCATTCATTCAGGCTGCAAGTGGATTTGCCCCTATTTAAACTGATGTCATGTGTCCCTCCTCAATGTCCTTCTGCTTTGCCTTTCATGATGAGTCCTTCTCACAGAACCATACCTCAGCTCCACACTTACCCATGCAATGAAGGGAATAAAGCCACCAGAATAACACAGGCAGTGTCTTCCGTGTAAGGAAAAGCCAGTCTGTCGCAATGGTAAGCCATGTGCAGGTCTATATTCAAACTGTTACTACCTCTCCCCACCCCCACCTCAAGGAAGGCAAGTCCGCCTCCTCTCGGATACACTTGATCTTCACACACTGTTGATACACTAAAGATACGCCACCATATATTGAAAAACCAGTTTGATTTAAAGACTTGACTCTTTTATGAGGAAATGTATCCAGTGCTTCCTATTTCTAAGGGCTTGATAGTAAAATTCAATCAGCTCCCCAATTTACCCACCAGGATCTCAAGACTTCTGCCCACTCATGTTCCAAGAAACCTAAGAAAGGGGCCACAAAATGATATAAAACAATAGATAATTATTTTCTCTTAGTGAAGGGGAAAGTTTTTAGACCACAACAAATGGCTGAACATCTTGTGGGTTTAGCAGCCAAACGAGCTGTCTAGCTTCTGAGCCTGAAATATAGATATTTTGACAATGTGACATTCTGAAGGATTTGCAGCATTCTGATGGTGCATGGTAGTTATCGTGAGAACAGCTCCTTTATCAAAAAAACTTCAGAGAAACTTTGCTGCCGCTGCTTGCACTGGCTGATCTAAATAAGAACAAGGATAAAGCAGGTGCTGTCAGTAATGCGGTGTAAAGTTGAAAGCAGAGAAAAAACCCCGGATGTGCCCTAAAAGTCAGCCTCTGCTATTTGCTGATTTCTTTGACCTCTTCAAAGGGATGGACTGGGGTGGGGAGCTGAAGGTCAGCGAAGCACTGTGCTTTCTTTACCACTGGCTTCCGATCCATTTAGATTTATTTACATTCAAACGCGCACACATTTCCCTCCTATAACTCAGAAGCAATCAGCCATAAAATGGCAAGGATCTGCAGCCCATTTAAATTAGCAGCAATTTATCTGGAGCAAAAAGGAAAACTGCTGAGTGGAAAGGAAGCAGAGGGAATGAAAGAAAGATGCAGCTGTTTGTCTAAAAAAGCAAATCTTATCTCATTTGGAAAATTCAAGTAGGGAACTGCCAACTTGGGCATCCGCGTGGCATGGTGCCACTTTGGAGACCGTATGGTGGTCAGGGTGCCAGGGTAGCGACCCCCCTTCATCGGAGAGCAAAGCAAATGCCTCCTGAGCCTTCTGGAAAATGTCTACTGGGTAAAATCAAAGAATAAACTCCTACGTTCTCATAACACTGGGTGCCTTGAAAACAGTGGGTGCAAACAGCTTTTCGTCATAAAGGTAGACTTGGGCTGGGTGCAATCCTGCTTCATTTCAGCACCGGGGCTTAAATGCCGATCATCCTAATTTGACATTTGTGGAGCATTTAATATCTGTTTGTGGTTGCACCAACTGTCCCTTGCCACTTGCCTTTTTTTATTTTATAGGTGACTCACTCAACTCTCATGGCCAATGTGATGTGTCCAAGGTCACCCAAAAATAGAATCAAACAGTCAAAATCTAAACTCAGAATCTCTGGGCCATTGGTCTCTCTTTTAAAATGGCATCCTCTGCACCTGTAGTGGAAATTTCCCAACATGTCAGCCCCGTCTTGGTGCTTTCTTCTCCATGCTCATTCCGGAAATTGCTTCATCATCCTTCGGACACCCCTTTCCCTTCCCAAGGATGTATTTTGTCCACATGCCACCTCTTGCCCTAAGATCCTGTTCTACCAAGCATGCTCTTCTTGTTGAAGTCTTGACCAGGCTTAAAGGTCCATGCAAGGTCCAAGCCACTTCTGCGAGTGTTTAGTTGACCAGCTTCTTAACCTCTAGGATATTCTATTCCATTCATTCACATGGCCTTCTTTTGTATCTTTTTAAACTTGTACCCCTTTTCTGTCTACTTTCCTGTATCCCAGAGTGCAGGCCACACGAGGGCAAAGAGAGAATGTCTATCCACCTTCTGTGCCGACAACGCCTTGCGCAATACCAAGGGCTGAACACAATTTTGGGATTCAGAATAGTGATGTCTAAACTTCGAGTTCTACTGAAGACCTTTGATGTACTCGGTAACAGAACCAAAATGGAGGAGAGGAGAGTGTACAAAACAAGGTAAGAACTACCGTTTCTCATTGGTAACTGGGTTAAGCAAATCACTTCAAAGCTTCCTGCATAAAATCACGTATTTGCTCACAAGCATATTGAAGGTTACAGTGAGAAACGTGGTCACCCAGTGAGTACCTCCTGAAGCATTTTAAGCTCCTGGGAAAAAGGTGCCAGACTTAGTTTATTCAAATTCTTGTGATGATCAAAACCACTGTGGGCGTTGGACAAAGACAACTGTTGTCATTTGTTAGCTAAAGAAGAACAACTAAAATTAAATGGCTGAGGATGGTCAGCAAAGCTTTTTAAAGTTCTGGTTTGACTTTACATAATTTAGCTGAAAACCGAAGCAGGAAACACAAAGTTCTTGGCAAAGCTCGAACGTGTAAGGAAAGCCAAAGCTATTGCACAATTAAAATTTAATGATTCTAAGGAGGACGTGGTCTGATCGGCAGGGCCGGATGACAAGTGTCCAAGGGTTCAACTACTACCACGTCAGGGACTTCACACAGGATGGGGAGCACATCCACACACTGAAGCCATGCTCCATCTGTGGCGTCTCTTAAAAATTCTACAAGTGGAGTAGAAAAAAAAAAAAGATGGGAGTTTGTGGTTTCAGGGGCACTGAGATGAAGGCTTTCACTACAACCACACTGAGACACCCAAATCAATCTATTGTTCTCCTGCGGGGCGTGTCTAGCCTTCTGCCTTACTTCAGTATGTATACAATGCAAAATCCATAGGGTAGCTCTTTGTTACATGAAGTGACATCTTCTTAAAGACACTGTTCCACAATTCTGAGACCAGAGAGCCTTGCCAGTGACTCAAACATTCAGGACACATAGGGATGGCATTATAAATTCCATTCCAGAAGGCCATGCACTCACAGCTGCCAATCGAGGCTTGTGTCTAGATTTGTTTTTGCCAAAATACTGTAGCCAGTGATTCTTCCTAGTGCACAAAAAGCCAGAGCACTAGAACCTGCCACACCCAAATAAAAGACAAACGGCATAAAAACTATTACTCAGTTAACCTATAACAACGTCAAACCTGCAACATCACACATACACAGTGGGAGTTGCCTGGCTCAGCTGAAGTGTGGCTTTAAGCCACGGCACACCGACCAGGTATACACTTCTAGAAAAGTAAATTAGGCATAAAACCAGCAAGAGGAAACAAAGCGCCGTGGGTCGGCCATCGCCTGCCTGACAATGATGATGACGGTGGTGCCGAAGAAGAAAGCCGGGGATGCAAGGGAGAAGGGCAGAAAGAGGAGAAGGAGTTCAAGAAACAGTAGTTGTTGTCAACGCATGTGGGAGACCTCAAGCGTGTAAGGGGGTGACCCTAATTACTGGAGAGTGGCAAGAGATATCCTAAAGCCACAGAAGAGGATTCGGAGTCCAGGTCCAAGTTTAAGCTGATCCACAAAGGAAGAGAGTCAGTAAACATTAAATCTGTCCTGGAGCACCATTTTTTTCATTGGGCCCTCCAAGCACTACTTCAGAAACAAACTTTGAAGATGGCTCACGGTCAGGATGCTTGAAGAAAGCAGCAGTGGGGGACGGGGGCTTCTGTGTGCATCGTCTCTGCCTATGGTTGCAAAGTCTGGAGGTCAGATCCACTAATGGTTCCAATTAAGCAGAGAGAGGATCAAACAAATTGTCTTCTCTTGAACAGAGGAACCTTGTAAATCTCATCTCCATTTAAATGAGCTAAGGGCCCATGATAGTGAAACCTCCCCTAACCACCAAGTATTCCAGAATGCAAAACAAAGATAGGTGGGACTGATCATCCCTGTGAACTGACTACAAAAATATGAGTTACCCAAATCTGCCCCAGAGCAGGAAAAAGAACAAGACTTTGTTCTGTCTGGTGATGGACTTCTCTGAAGGTAGGCTGCCTTCCTAGGATCTGGCACAGACGAGGTGAAGCCACCAGGTCCACGTTCTGAGAACACAACTCTTGCTTTTCAAGGAGTCTGGCTCATGGGGTCACTCCCCAGCCCCGCGATGGTTTCCTCTCCCCTGTGTTGCTGCTACATCACTTCCTCCTCGCTGTCCCCTGCCCCCACGCAATGACATTACCTCCCACTGCCCAGGGTCCTGCTCCCAGGTCACGGATCTGCTTCCCACACACAGGAAGCTTGACAGATATTTATGTGGCCTCAGCCTTTTATCCAGAGAAGTGGATGTGCCCAAACTCAGACAAACACATCATGGGGCAGGAAGGAGGTCCTTCACCCAGACATGCCCTTTTTCTCTGGTGCCTTTTCCCCAAAGCAACATTAGCAGAATGACTTCCATCATCTCAAAGTAACCTTGCTAGAACAAGACCTAACACATGTCTCTTTTCCAAGAGGGGGAGTTTTGGGTTGGAAAGAAGAGTCATCCTGCCTTTGGCCAGACTACCTGGGACGTTACTTGACACTTCTCTGTGAAACTCAACTTAAAATCCCAGATTGGACCCTGCAAAAGTGTATCCAACTCTAACCCCAAAGGTTAGCCCTCATCCTAGCAAGGGTTATAAGGGAATATCCTGGAACCGTTCATCAGTCTGAAAGAGTACCAGCCAGGGGGCTCCTGGGTGGCCCAGTTGGTGAAGCATCGACTTCGGCTCAGTTCATGATCTCACGGTTCGGGGGTTTGAGCCCCGCGTCAGGCTCTTCTGTGCTGGCAGCTCAGAGCCCGGAGCCTGTTTCAGATTCTGTGTCTCCCTCTCTCTCTGCCCCTTCCCTGCTCGCGCTCAGTCTCTCTCTGTCTCCAAAATAAATAAACACTAAAAAACAAATATTCAAAGAGTACCAGACCATTTACACCACCGAGAACAGGATTCACAGTCCAAAAATGCTTCCTCAGCAGGCGGACCCCTCAGGATCTGGTGCCACGGTCAGTGGCCCTGCACGCCTCTTGTAAGTCGCAGGTAACCCATCTCGAAAGGCCTCAGTAAAATGGAAAGTGTATTCTCAGTAAGAAGCTGGAGAAGTGTAAAGTCAATCTTTAAGACACAGCCTTGGATGCATTCAGACTGAGGCAGCCAGCAGAGCTCCTGACTTGACGTAAGTTAACCCCATGTTCCAGAAGCCTCTGCTGCTAGTGACACTTTTTCTTTACTCAAAGAGCTCATTTTGGAACAAGTCCATGCTGTCATGCCACCCAAGCTCACCATCCTTACTAACACCTCGGCAGCATCTTACGGCAGCTGGCCATGAGCCAACCTCAGTGGTTCTACCTGGCAACACCCCTTCCTGAAAGACGAGCAAGATTCTTTCTCCTCCAAGTCCCTTCCGCATCCTTTGGTTCGGGTACAATTTCCACACGGAGAGAACTCTGGGTTTTAAAGAGAGTGCATTTTTACACACACCAGATTTCACAGTTTATTTTCTTTTTTAAATAAAGCATGCATGGCATATATGGCATACTAAATATAACAGCTTGGTTAAGAATTATAGCAACCATGCCAAGAATCAACCAGAACTAAGACACTGGGAAAACAATGTATTCTGGTGGTTGTTTTTCTTTTTAATGAAAATTTACTGTACCCAAACATCTGACATTATTTTCAGAAATGCTTTCCAAAACTTCCAGGAAGTTCTCTGCTAAGTCAAAGTGATTAAAAGGGAAAGGCTATTTACCCCGTAACCCTGCACACATTCTTAGTTTAAAACAGAAATCGCCATCTACGTAAACGCGAGAGGTGTTCAAACACGTGATGGACAGATGCACCACCTTACGGGAAAGCAGGAAAAAAATTTTAAATGTCACATGGATGAAAGGACACAGTACAATGACCTGTGCACAGCAGGTATGCCTGGATTATCAAATGGTGCTTTTTCTTTATTCATATTTACGGCCATTTATCATCCACCGTTTACATAGACAAGATCCTAGACCTTTACTTCCCGCGACCCCTGGAGCTAGAATTTTTATAAGTACGGTGACCCCCACATGTTTATCTTCTTTGGCAATTGTGTGCTAATAGATCCATTTCCACGGCGGAGCCTGAAAGAGAACTGGCTGGCTCATCATCAAGAAGCAGCCTGAAGCCAGACAGACCTGGGTGTGGATCCCACTCCTGCCCCTCCCAAGCTGTGCAACCCTTGCCATGTCAGTGGACCTCTCTGAATTGCAGTTACCCAACGCTAAGACACAGATGAAATAAATCCAACATATTGTGCTGAATAGAATAGGAGAACCTAATACTGTCCATGCCCGTATACGAGATCCTCAACTCAGGGCACTTGCTCAAATTATGACTCTTAACATTTAGACAAAGTGCCAAGCCTTAGCACTTCCAAACTAGCCTACTGACTTAAAAAAATTTAAGTTGGAATGACCCCTCTCATTACAGGTGATTCTATGTTTTATCAAACATGTATTATTTACCAAAAATATGTTCAGGAGTCTGTTAAGACTTCTAATCCAAAATGTTCTGGATTTGAACATGATGTTTTCCCTTTACAAACCCAACCGAAGTTGTACTTTATTGATTGCAAGTAATCCCCCCGCCCCCACCATCTGTGTTGCTGTGGTTTGTTTTTTGTTTCTTTTTGGTTTGGGGGGCAAAGAACATTAAATCTAAGTCCCAACCATAAATGAAGATACACCATTTCTTAAAATATTATTAAATAATGTAAGGAAGATGGGGTGACTGGCTGGCTCAGTCAGCTAACGTCTGACTCTCGGTTTTGGCTCAGGTCATGATCTCATGGCATCGTGGGTTCGAGTCCCACATCAGGCTCTATGCTGGCAGTGCAGAGCCTGCTTGAGATTCTCTCTTTCCCTCGCTAGCTGCCCTTCCCCCATTCGTGCTGTCTCTGTCTTTCTCAAAATAAATAAACTTAAAAAAATTTTTTTAAATAATGTTAAGGAAGAGAAATATGACTATTTGTAAAAATCTAGTCTCCATATACCTTTCCAAGTATATATAAGTCATATTTCACATACTTCTTTTGGGAAGGGGGCTATCATTTGCTTATTGTGAAGTGAAAAGGAGGTTAGTGCTTCTATTTTACAGATGAAAACATTTAGGAAGAAGGGGGTTAAGTAGTCATGTGGTTTTGACTTAAGTAAATGTTTCATTTACTAATCAATCACAAAGAAATAAACCACTTCCCATCATGATGACATGACACCAAATGTCTTTTAAAAATTGTCTCGTGTGAGGTGAGCAGGTGACTCAGTCGGTTGAGTGTCGGACTCTTAATTTCGGCTCAGGTCAAGATCCCAGGCTTGTAGGATCGAGCCCCATGTCAGGCTCTGCACTGAGCACGGAGTCTGCTTAAGCTCCTCTCTCTCTTTCCCTCTGCCCCTCCCCACCCATGTGCTCACGCTTGCTGGCTCTCTCTCCCTCAAAACACAAATAAATAAAAATTTTAAAAAATTCAGCTTAGCTGAATGCAGCTTAGTGTCATCCAGCTTGGCACTTTAGAACAGAAACTTCTTCAGCTTCCTTTCCAAAGCAAGGACTTCTGTTATCCACCACGAAATAAATGCTTCAAACACCAAGGGGACTTTCAAATAGATGAACCCTTGTTACCACAACCACTGGGGTGTTTTCTGGGATGCTCTCCTACTATACACTAGAATAACTCTGCCTTCATGCTTTCCACATTTCTATTCACAGGCCTGAGCAGTGAGCTCTAATCCTGCACACAAGCTCCAGTGACCACTGCAAATTATTACCTTCAACTGTATTTTCAATGATAGGCCTAAATAAGACTCTTTGTTAGGAGCTGGGATGTAAAATCTCACAGAAGGCAACTTTTCTCAAAAATTCCATCTTTGCATGCCTGGAATAGTGGCCACCTCTCAGTGAGAAGCCCTGGGGATGCTGGACCACGAATGTCAGAGCCACAGGAAGTCATGTGCTGGATCACTCCCTTCCCAGCAGGCAAGATGTCTTTCGAGGCCAAAATGGCGGCCGTGCCTGGTGATACCACTCTGAGTCAGAATGCTGGCCAGCGCCAGGGAGTTCACAACCATGGCAGAAAATGTCTGAGAACCATTCCATAGCGTCCGTTCCAATTCCAGAACCCCAAAGAAATGTTTTACCTCCATCCATAGCTATAGAAATCCACAGTTCCACAACTGAGGAATGTACAGAGATGATAATTAGGAAACCACATCTTGATTGTCCTAGACACACACACTAGCTGCCCAGAGGCCAGGGACGAGCATACTGTCACACATCCTCTAGACCCAGAGTTGCTTCCGAGACATTGCCCATTTCCTCCTATCTAGCATCTTTCGGCAGCAGGCGAATGAACCAAACCCTAACTAAATTTAACTGGCTAATTGCACCTAAATTACAGTCACAAAGCCCCTTCAGAAGATTCAATTTCTTGAGGGAGAAAGTAAATGTTTTACTATATAATTATAAACTTAATTAACATAAAATAAATTAATTAGGGACTTGTGCTGGTAATGAACACCATGGTTTAGCTGTTTATTGCTGTATTTTCCAGGGGAAGACAAACCTGGAGAAGAGGGCTAACTTCTGCTTCAAACTTAGTTCCATCTCACCTCTCCCACACCAATGAACTGCTAGAGTTCTCTTTTATCCTCAGTGTCATGGCAGCGAAAATTCGACAGGATTCCAATGGAGAATGTGTATGTACTAATCTCTAGGGAAAAGAAAGAAAAAAAAAACCCACCCCAAGCCATCTCAGCTACCATAGTTCCTCGCTGGCAGTTCTGAAATAACAGATGATTTTCCAAAGCAATAGTTTTCTGTCCCAGAGTATAATGACAAAACTCACCTAGAGCCGAAACAACCATCTGCCACAGATTGTTCCACATGGTTTGTTTGCTTGTTTGTTTTTTAATTCTGAGAAAGAATTCAAAATCGGTACTGGCAGAGAGGGATGATTTCACAAAAATGACCCAGTTTCCAACCTGTATTTTCTCAACTGTTGTCCTACATTTTTTTTTTTTTTATCTGACTTAGGAGAAGAGGCTGAGCAAAAGAGCCTCTGGGGATGATCTTGATGGCACAGAGTAGGTTTGGGGTAATGAAAAAAGTCTTGTATTAATTTTCAAAGGTCTCCATAATTTCTAGGAACCACAGCGTATCTCTCTAGTACCTTTCTTCCCCTTAAATTGCAGTGTAGCTGGAGAATGGTCATACCCACCGGGAGGTGGAACAGAAGAGCAGTCGACACTGTGGGCTCTGGTGCTAGAACGTGCCGTGACTGTGTGATATTGGGCAAGCTGCCTCAGTGTCCTCATCTGTGAAATGGAGCTTATGATAGTACTTAATTCGAGGCTTCTGTTCAGAGTAAATACGCTATTCCATCTAAAGTGTTTGGACACATGTTCAATAAACATCAGCTATTTCCATTATCTGCAGATGCCAGCTCTCAGCTCTCATGAGCTTTGAAATAGCTCCTGCTTTATGTTCAAAAAGAGCTGTAAATGTTTAATGTACAGGTCTAATTTGTTGGACACACCGGTCCATGCACGCACCAAATGGAAAAGACAATTCAGAGCTGAGACTGTGAATAGATTCCTCTTGTTCTGATAAGAGGTGATCTTTCTCATCATTGAATCTGACAACTTTGGTGAAGAAAGGAAACTCGAAGACCCTAACTCTGGCCCATGCCCCAGTTAGTCTCCCCCTCTCACTGAGAAACAAGGAAGAGAAGTTTCTGAGAGCCTGAGTAGCTCACTCAATGGCACAGAGACAGCAAAGGGGAAACTCAAGGCCCCCGTTAATGTGTGGGCTACAGACTCAGAGCTGGAACGAACATCAACGTGGTGAGAACCTCTCTCATGACAGGCGGAAGCCAAAGACAGAAATGGAACCAGTTGTTTTTGATAGGAAAATAGACATCCTAATGGCTCTGATCTGGAAATTGTGAGTTCACATCTGCTAAATTATTCACATCTTTTACTTTATTTTATTTTAGTTTTACCTGAACACTAACTTGATTTCCACAAGGGAGTGGGGGTGGGGGTGGGGGGGGGGAGTGGAACCCGGTCCCTGAGTTCAGCTAGCATGGAATCACCTATGACGGATTCTACAGGGGCTGGCAAATGTTTTCTGTGAAGAGCTAAACTTTAAATATTTTCAACTTTTCAGACCATACGGTCTCTATCACAACTACTCACTCTGCCACTATAACACAAAAGCAGTCATACTTAAAGAATGAACTGGATGTGTTCCAATAAAACTTTATTTATAAGAACAGAAAGCAGGTTACACTGGGGCTGTAGTTTGCTGACCTCTGATTAATGCATCCACCTGCCTGATGCAGTTTTTACCTATCTTCTTTGCGTTTTCACACCTTAAGCTACTTCCTTAAAATGAATATTCATATCTGTTTGAGTATTCTTACGAGGATATGATCGACATGCAATAGAAGATAGGTTATTGTATACTAGAAAGAAAAGCCAGAATGAATTTATGAAAGCTCTAAATTATGAAATATGTTTAAAGAAATACACTTTTATTACTTTCATATACATCTAGGAGTCAAAATTAAGCCAATAAAACATTTCCAGCATGTCTGGGCAAGTAGGGGCTAATTCAGCCTTACCCAAAAGAAAAGAAGAAATTTAAATTATATAATTCATCAACTGTTTTCATGAGCTTTCTTCTAAAGGACTTAGAAAGTTTGTTCTCTAAGATGATGAAATAGGATTGTTACACAGCCCCCACCCGCCATCTTGTTTCCCCTAGTAATTGATTTGGGAATTCCTTTGTTCAGAGAAGATTCCCAAATATTCCACCAAACCAATTCCCCAGCAAATTAATTATCTGAATCAACAAGAGTTTTTAACTTCCAGAAAAGCTGGATAAATTGTAATCCTATGACATCATATATTCATACCATCTTCGAAACACCTAACTCTATTAGTAGACTTTGTGGGTTGTGTATTCAAAATCCATTCACAAACCCCTTTTCCTTTTCTTTCCACTATCTTTGAGGGAGGAAAGTCAGTATACATGATTTCCCAGTATCCCTTGAACCTAAGGGTGGCATAATTCTTGCCACTGAGTCACAGCTAGAAGTCCAGGGCAAGTGGGGTCCTTCTTGAATTAAAACTCAGAACCTCGTTGGAAGAAAACTTCATTGCCCTCTTCCTTCTACCTACTGGGAGTACAGATGTGACATCTGGAGAAAATGCAGCCATCTTGAGACCACAGAGTCAGGAACATGAAGAGGAGGCCTACTTGCTAAAGAGAGGAGCAAGGCAAGGTGGAAAGAGCCAGAGTAGCCCTGCGGGCATTACAAAGCCACCAGAAGCCTTGGACCCAGAATTCCTGCTGTGTGAAACAAACTTCTGTTGAAGTGATTATTTTGGTTGGTTAAGTATTGTAGTCGATGCCATCCTAAATGACTCACAACTGACAGAAGGAGGCTTCGGGCTTATTTCTGTTATTCTGAGGGCAGCAGAGAGGAAGAAGGAGAGGGAGAGGTTGAAGGCTCTAAAGAGTCTTACCTACTACCAAAGAAAAGGAACCAGCTTTCAAGTGCCACTGTGGCATTTGGGTGGCACCTGATGCTCTGCAATGGCCAGTGCAGAAATGCCCCCAGGACGGCCACACCTGTGGACCCAGAGAGCTGTGGACAAGCAGCCAAGCCTTTCCCGTGCCTTTATAAAAGGGTCACGGAAGTGACCTCAAGGGAGGGAAGGGGCATTCAGTTGCATGAGCAAGGAGCTAAAGAGACTCTGGGGTTCCAGAAGAGAACCAAGCAGAGAAGAGATGCCATGTGAGTATATAACTCAGGGAGTCAGACATGAGGAGGAGGCACCGTGGCTGAACAACCTTGAGGCCGAACCCCAGGGTTAGGGAGAACCAAGAGAATCCCGTAGACATCTGAGGACTTGAGAATTGGGGCGGCCTCCAGGAAGAAGCTGCATCACATATGTCCCCTCTTCTCAGAGAGCTGTGGGATGGCACCTGGCTTGACCTGTGCCCACATGCAAAATGGCCTCACAGGGCCCTCTGGGTTTCTCAAGAGTCCAGGGCACTGAGCAAGAACACCCGCAAGTTCCTGTGAGCCCAAAAAGGGCACAGAAATGACCAAGGTTATCACTGGGCATGAAGACTGTTGAAAAAAGGGAGACAGAGAACAACCTGTGTGGACTTGATGCTGAGGGCCACAGCAGGCCCGAGAATGTCAGCAGTGGAGACACACAAGTGGAGGTCAACACCCAAGACCAAAGGCCAGGCAGATGCCAACAGAAGTTTGCTAAGAGGCAGGCAACCCCCAATCCCGGTGACCCTGTCCCATAGATCCTGTTGGGGGAGGGCAGATCCCTACACTTGCTCAGTTGACCTGAAATGACAATGCTAAGAGGAAAACAAAGGCCACACATGTGAGACTGGGGAGGAGTTTTAATATTTTTCTGGAACACAGACATCGCGAGAATGTCCTTCTGTCTACCCACATCCCGAGACTCTGCCTGTCACCAAACACAGCGAGGTGGAGACATGCCCAATAAAGGGGAGATGTCTGTTTCAGACCCAGACATGGAGAAAAGGAATCCAGCCCACTTACCACTATATTCAACCTTCCTCCAAGACCTCCCAAGTCTCTTGATATCCCAGAACTTCTCCCCTCCTTGGGTGATACTTGCCATTGCCAGAATTGCAACGTGTGAAAGAGGGAAGACAGGAGAGTAACTCACATCTTCTCATGTCTGGTTGTGTAAGGCATTTTGTATACATTAGCGAATTTAAAGCGTGTCTTATCCTTATATCAGAAGTGAGAAAATGAGGAAGATAAATAGCTTGTCCAATCTCCAAGGGCCAGTAAAACACAGCTATGTCCAGCCTCAAAGAGTACTGCATTGTTTTGTTGGGGTTTCTTGTGTGGGGGGGGTGTTGTCATTTATTTTTGCTGTGTAATTTTGTTCGCCAATCCGAATCGCCTTTTTGACCTGTTTACTCTCTCTCCAAGAGGAAGTTAAAGAGCCATCATTGGCCTTTGACCCTTCCCATAAACAAAGGCACCAACGGCAATGTTTGAGGATGCCCCCATTTTCAGGTGATGCCTCATTCTCATTTCTAGACAACTTCTCCGCAATCTCTTTTCCTGTAATTTGGTATTTTCACAGATACAATGTCTCTCTTACTCTTTCTCTCGAAACATGTGGCTCATCTACTGCCAAAAGACTAAAGCATTCCTACGCGTAGACATTGTCTGACCTCTGACAGAGAACACGTGTCAACACCTAGGACTCCCAAGCCTCCCTACTGCATTGGCATCACTGGACACGAAAAGAAGGTAGTGTGCATTTGCGTGGAGCCAACAGGTTTGTCTGGAACCTCCTCATGTTCCACAGCAGGGGCCAGCATAGTCTTTCAGTAAAGGACCAGGTGGTCAAGATTCCCATCTACATGCCATCTACCTGGTCTCCCTCCAGAACAACCTCTCTCAACTCCGATGTTTTATCAGGAGAGCAGCCATGGACAGTGTCAAGCAAATGAACATGACTGTGTTCCAATAAAACTTTATTAACAAAACCAGATTTGGCCCACAGCTTCGCTGACCCCTATTCTCATGTTCACGTCTGGAGGGCTAGTGGTTCTTCCCTCCCTCTGAAATAGAACAAGACAGAAATTCCTTCCCATTAAAGTATCTCAAAATACAGAATGAACTTATATATGCTGTCCATCAAATGCCTTCTGGGAAAGAAATTCTAAACCCTATTTCATAAAATTATCACCCGTGTTTGTGAGGAAACTAATGCCCAGGGCAGGCAAACGTGCCTGAGGCAGCACAGCGTCTGTGGGACACAGCTGGGAGAGGCTTTCTCATGGCCACACTCACAGTCCCCAACTTCACCATAGGAGAAATGCTGCCGCTCAATTAGTACCGCAGAAATAGCAGTATTTTCATTCTGACTCACACTCTGCAACTTAGGTCATGCCTACGGCAATCAATAAAATCCTCCGCTTAGATTCTCCATGGCTAATTTGATCCCCCCCTGCCCCTAAACTGGGGATTTTTTTTTTTTTTAGTTGTTTTCAATTAAGCTAATTTGTCACAGACACCTCTGTTCTCGATAGGGTATCTTCACCCAGTCTCTCCTTCGTTTTGAAAATAGCAAAGTGGGTGAAACGCATGCGTAAGTATCAGGCTCAAACCACTATTGTTTGTGCAAAGAGTGACTGTCAATAGAGAAGAGACCTCTCGGCAATCACACCCACACACCCCCCCCCCCACACCAGCTGCCTGGCTTCATTGTCTCACTGTGCACATTCTGTTCACACACTTGAGTGACCAAAGTGTTAGACGCTGATGGTGGTGTGCACATGGTGACAATTGTTACACACTATTAAGTGTGCATGACATGATGGCTAGCATGGGAAGCTTCCCCATGATGTTTCTGCTCTCCCTGTTTCCAGAAGAGGAAATGGAGGCTCAGGGGAGTTATATAATATACATCTATTTTACAGGGAGGCTATGGAACACTGAGGTCAAAGGCAGCACAGACTTTAAATCTCCACCTTACTCATTTGTGACCTTGAGCAACTTTCTTAACCCTGGGTAAGGCCAGATGTTCTCATCTGTAAACGGTTATAATTATGTCTTCTTTAAAGCTATGCTGAAAGAATCAAATGAGACAACATCTACAAATCTCCTAATGTGATGCCTTAGCACGTGGATTAGTCTGAACCATAGGAATATGCCTGTATTTAACCACTGTCTGAGAATGACACTTTCACATGGCTCAAACTAGCAACTGCTCAGCAAAATGGGATTATCAGTACCATTGTTAGCATTGCCCAAGGACAGCAGTAAGTGGCAAGGAGATTAACATCTGCATTTCATAGCTGATGGTGAAAGCCAGTGTTTTGGTTTTTTTTGTTCTTTTTTTTTTTTTTTTTTTTTACTAACTTAGCAACCTTCAAAGAAATCCAATGATATTTTTTACTGAGAGTTTCTGTAATAAACTGAAACTGACATCAGGGAGCTAGTAAATGACAAGAACAACGTTGTTGTTGTTTATTTCACTAGCAGCATTTTACCAACGGGACAAAATCCATTTCAGAATCAGTGCAGTGTTTCCAAAACTTGTTGGAAGTGTATTCACCAAATGTCAGTTGAATAAAAATGTGAACCGTCTCTCTTCTTTAATGTATGAAGGGTCATGATCTACTGAAAATTGGGACCTGCCTCATTAAACAGTTACAATTAACTCTGCTCATCATAGTCCACCACGGAATTACTGCTGTGGTTCATACTTAAAACCAGTTGGATAATTCAGCAGCATTTGAGGAAAGAACAATCAGATTTTCTCTTTCACATTCCATGAAGGAACTGGGAGTAAAAATAACTTTCTCTTCCCAGGCTGGGGAATCATAGGGTAAAGAGACTTCCCTTCAAATGTCTGTCTGCTCATTGACAAGCTTTAAAAGAAAAAAATTCCCATCTGAACCTAAACCATTTCTTGTTGTTTTACCATGTTCCCAATGGCTACGTATGTTGAAAGAGTCTAGACATTTTTCAAGCTCGAGTTGCATTTCAGACAATGTCTTTCAAACTCTAATATAATTCTAAAAAAGCCTTTCTCTCTAAAATACGAGATACTAATCTCCAGGGTGTTGCCTCATAGGGTTGTAAAATCCTCATAGGGGATGTAAAATGCAATTAGAAAAAGGAATTTCTCCACTTGCTTTTACTCTGAATAAATAACAAAACATCCTTCTACAGACAATATATAGAGAGGAAATACCATGGTCAAGAAAACTTTTGAAAATATGTCCATGGCATTTTGACCGGAAACCACATGTGTCCTCTGGAACTTTTCAGGAACTTTTCAGGGTATCTATCTACCCCTGATGTGTCCACCTCCTAGGGAACTCTCTGGAGATAAACTTGTTAAGGTGACTGTTTTCACCATGGGCTCTCTCAGATTTTGAGTTTGCCCTGGAATGCTACAGATAGAATAGTCAGTGATTTGGCTCTTTTTATTTTTAATTTTTTTTCTTTTTGACTGATGGAGACATAAGCAACTGTAAGTAAATATTAGGGCAGAGGCAGTTAAGTCCAAGATTTAATCTAGGTATTCTGGCCAAAATCTGCAAATAATGAGATGACCAAAGGGAACACATCTTTTGGAGGGATCGGGGTCATGGAACAGGAGCCCTTTCATCTCTCAATCACCGTTTTGAATGTTGGGCGGTACAATCATCAAAGCTCTTTTCATAAGTTGCCAACAGAATATTATACTCATTCTGGTCAGCAGAAGAGGTAAGCAGCTCACATTTCTCGAACACGAGTAAGTTAGTCTTTATTCTAAAAAGCTCGCCTTAACAAGTAAATAAACAGAATGTGACATGACGTGACCAGCCAAATCCCAAGGGGGCAGTGTTACTTTTGAAACGAAAGGGCCAACTGAAATATGGCAGAAATAACTGAAGATGAAAGACACTGATAAAACCACATTACAGCCAGGGTTCATTTTAGTAATAATAATTGACTCATCTATCAATGCCGATTGGCAATCATAGGGGGGTTTCCTCTCTTGATTCCCTAGAGTCTATCTTGAACTAAATTAGTCTTTCAATTCTTCAAAACTCTATCATAGATTTCCCTTCAGATCCCCACCACATACACCCACACTCCATCCTTCAACATCTCACTGGCTCTCCATGGAAAACCCTGTCTCCCTGCACTAACTCTATGCAATTCTGTCAGGGTGAATGCATGGGATGGTTTTCAAAACTCTAAAAAAAGACTAGCTGACATAGCAGATATCAACAGTGACCTTGAGGGTATTGATCAAGCTCTGTTTCTCTGTTACAGAAGTAGGAAATTAAGCAGTCTTCTAAATCATTCATGGATTCCTTTTATGTTCTTCTATTCAGGAACATAAAACATCCCTCACCCAAGCCAGGAATCTGCATCCTTACAACTTTGGGAGGAAATGGTAAATTTTCTTCTATCAAAATGTTCGCACAGAAGACTCAATTTTCTTTCACCTACTGCTTAGAAGAGCCAGGGGAAATTTTATCCACAATCAACTAAATAGCTGCCTTGGAAAGGTACATGAGTTTTGCTTCTGTTGTGGGGCTGATGGTTTTGAATCTCCCTTCAAAATGTATTTAAAAGAGAATGAAAAAAAGAAGACCTTAAGCACTTAATTTGTAACTAAAAGTTTACTTAACTTCATTTTTCCAGCTAAAAATTTTCTCTGACAGAGAATTTGAGATCAGCATGGAGAGCACTTCGATTGATAGACTGAAAGTCTGTCTCTGCACTGGGCAGAGACCTATATTAAAAATGCAACACTAAAAGATGCATGGAAGAAATAGAATGCCATATCCACTACATCTCTTGCCTAACACCCTAACATTTAAGCTATTTGTGTACCAACCACCTAATGAGGCCTTGGGAAGAGGAGCAAGGGCTGTTATGGGTAAGAAGATAGAAAGGGGGTAAGAAAGCTTAAAGTTATGATGAGCTTCACTGATAATCTCTGTGGCCAGAAGACAAGAAAGGGCACAGGGCAGGACAAGAGGGGAGAAGACTGCAGGAATGTGTGAAGTGGACTATGTGCATGGACAAGAAAGTCCTCCCGGATTTAAGTCTGCCACTAACTCCAGGCTGACCTGCATAAGCCCAAGGGTCACTCTGGGCCTCAGTTTCCCCAGGGAAGCTGCACTGGCTGTCTCTCCCCACTCTCTTTCCAGGTCTAACACCCAGAAGTTCTGTGACCAAAACCTGTCTTTCCTTGCTAACTCTGTGCCAAACTCTGCATCTCCATGTTGTCAGTGGATGGATACGCAGATAGATGCCTCTGCAGCCCAGGTGAACAAAGCAGTCTGTGTCCTTCCAGTGTGAGGCAAAGGCTCTGGACACAGCTCTGGGCTATCAAGATCTGGCACTGATACGAATTCAGTTCACCTCACTCACCGAGACTTCTGGCTGCTCCCCAACAGCTCAGCAATTTCACAGTCTGCTCTGTCCGAAACTGTCCGCCTAGTGGCCATTTCTTCAAGCCACACCTAGGACAGGCAGCAGTCATTCTCTGTGTCCCTTAGCCTCCCCGATTCTTCTCTCCCCTTCATGTCGCAAATGAGAGGCGTATACCTTAGTTCCTGCCACTTCAGAAAGTAAGCTTCTCAATAGCCCTTTCTCCAGCCTCTTCCATCAGACCAAGCTGAGGCCTTTGGCATTGGGGAGCACACTCTACTTCTAAATCTCTCCACTCTCTTGATTTCCCTAACTGTATCCAGGCCTCTCTCTATCCTGAATCTGGCCATGTCTCCACCTCCTCCTCCAGTTGTGGCTGTCCCCAAGGCTTTCCACTCCGCATTCTCTGGCAGCTCATCCACACTCCGGGCTCTCACCTGGAGTTAGGCTTCCCAATCAATGTCTCTGACCTTGTATTCTCATTCCCTATTTCTCACCGCTAGGAAATAGACACCTGTTCCAGGGAGGACCAGGGCCCTGTATTCAACTCACCGTGGCTCACAAACCTGATGCAGCCCCTTTCCTACCTAATGTCTTCTCCAGGCTCCCTACAGGAACACGGCCATCCCAGGCCACCCTGATCTCCCGCTCCCTCTCTGTCTTCTGCCCTCTGTCAGTCCATCTGGACATTATTTGACACTTCTCTATTCTCATGCATCTTGTGTCTCAGGCACATAAGACCCTCTTCCCGCAGAACACCCCATCTTGCCCTCCTCCCACAAACCCAGACCTCTGCACAGAATTTCCTTTGCTACTTCCCTGCCTAGAGGACTTTTGGAAGAGCCAAGCTCAAGTGCCTTGTACATGAAGTCAGCTCTTGGTCTCTGAGGCTGGGGCCCCAT
Source organism: Acinonyx jubatus (assembly GCF_027475565.1). NCBI lineage: Eukaryota > Metazoa > Chordata > Mammalia > Carnivora > Felidae > Acinonyx > Acinonyx jubatus. The sequence continues at coordinate 67,586,970 of NC_069391.1, forward strand.
CTGAGCCCCAATCTGGGCCCCAATCAGAGACATTCATGGCAGAGCATATCACTTTGCTCTTTGGGACTGGTTTTTCAGCAAACACTTCTCAAGGGTGAACCTCCCCTCTCTATAGCCACAGCCTCTAAAATATTCAGTCACACATCTGAAAAATGGCAGATGGACTCAATGAATCCGATCAGCGTCTGCCTGATCTACATTTTTGATAATTTTCATTTTCTTCCCATTTCCCCAACTTTTAAAAATTCAATTTTCACTTCCTACTGAACAGCGGACTCTTGAACAACAGGGTGGGTAGGGGAGCTGACCCCCCCCCCCCACGTAGTTGAAAATACATGTGTCATTTTTGACTTCCTAAAAACTTAATGACTAATAGTCTGTTGACTATTAGTTTAACTACTGTTGACCAGAAGCCTTACCAATAATTTAAGCAGTTGATTAATACTTGTTTTGTATATGATTATATACTGTATTCTCACAATAAAGTAAGCTAAAGAAAAGAAAATGTCTCTAACAACACTATAAGGAAGAGGAAATGCATTCACAGTGCCGTATCTATCAGAAAGAATCCACATATGAGCGGACCTTTGCAGTTCAAACCCGTGTTGTTCAGGGATTAACTGTACATTACTACTGGTCTCTGTAAAATATTTTAATTCCCAAAGATTACATTATATTCTGATATAATAATTATTATGAGTTAAAATTAATAATAATTTTAAAATAATACTTGATCCTTTGTATAATAAAAGTAGCTACTCCATGACATTAACTACATGCCAAGCTTTCTTCTAATTGCCTTCACATGTATTAATTTATTCAATCTTCATAACAGCCCTATACGTAGTACTCTCATTATCTCCTTTCAGAGCTGAGGAAACCGAGGCACAGAAAGGTGGAGTAACACAGCCAAAGTCACCGAGGCGGTAAGTGCTGGATATCTGGTTCAAACAAAACCAAGAAATCTGGCGCTGTAGTCCACGAGGGAGCTAGACCGACCGCCTCCCTATACACTCTTCTGCCCACCACCACTCTTAGTTAATCTCCACAGTTACTCTATCGAGTAGGGTAATTATTATCACTACTTTTTGCAACTAAGAAAACAGAGGCTCTGGTGGGGGTTAAGAAACTCACCAAAGGTTGCACAGCTAATAAAGGGTGGATGCTGGATTGAAAGTCCAGTGTTTTGCCTATATTTTCACATGAGAGAAAATGAGGTGAGGGAAGAACATACACAGATTATTAAGACACACCCACCCATATAGTCAATATTGCTCATGCAGCAGCATTTTACCATGACCTAGTGCCCTCTGTAACGGAGGGATCTGCTCATGTCATCCTAATTCTGCAGATGGGTAGAGAGCCAATGACTAGCTCAATCTAAGAGCTATGTCTGCTAGGTCCCGAGACTCCTAAGCTTGTCTTGTTCCATTGTCTCTGTCTTTGTACCTGAGATCATTTTGAGCCGGCTCATTCTGAATATGGCTTAGTTCTGGTACCATCATTTCAAGCTTCTGACCAGCACAAAATAGAATTGCTTCTCCCTTGGTTCAAGGACAATGAAAGATCAATAAAAGGGATTAACATTGAGAGTAGGTTCTGGCGGGTTTTTCCAGAAGCTTCATGATTCCGTCTCCACCCTGGCATGTCCAGAGTTTCTTAAAGTAAACAAGGCTGTCTGTAATCACAAACATGGGATCACCTCTGGGAGCTTCATCTCTGAGAATGCAAATGTTGTGCAATGTAAAATCTCTCTCAAAAGCAAGCTTTTCTCCCCCTTTTTAGTTCTGAGATCGCACCTTTCTTTCCAGGGTGTTTTCAATTTTCTGGTCAGATATTATTAAGCCAAGATGATTAAAAGATTAGCTTATAAAGAAAAACACATATCTAATTTTGGAGAAAAACAGAAAAAGAAACCAGAAGTAGAAACAGATGGATCAAAATAACAGAAGGAAAAAAAGAGAGAGAGGAAAGAATAAGTAAAAGGAATAATAATAATGATGAACATCACTGAAAATTGCCCAGATGACTGGTATCTGCCCAGATTTGGATCCTGGTATTGCCACACACCACGTATATATATGGGACCCCAGGCAAGTGACTTCATCGCCTTGTATCTCAGTTTCTCCATCTGTACTTCTTCATCGAATGCATGAGGTTGTTGAGAGTTAAATGAAATCATGTATGCAATACAAAGTACAGAAACATGCTGGGAACAAAGCAAATGCTCAATAAATGATTGAGCTATCGTTGTGGTCGTGGTTATTTTAAGGAGGACATAAATTTTACCAGCTTGATGGTTCCCAGGGGACTCTGGGAATGTGAGCCCCTAAGAGGAGGCAGAGCTGACAAGGAATAGTGTAAGAACAAAGTTGACAAGGAACAGTGTAACCCCCACCACAGTGTAAGTCACACTGTGACTCAACATGTTCCGGTTTCCCTGGTTTTGTACAAAGGCATGTGCGACTTTCAGAATTCCCAGGTCATGTTTCTAAAAGATTTCTCAATTCCTTTCACACCAAAGTTGTAATAAATTCTGGTGCACACTGCCAGAGGAGAGGCCTCCAATAGCACGGGGCTTGTGTGTCAGTCACCAATTTGGCTGGAAATAAAAGAAACCTCAGTTCATCCTTCATCTGCAAAGATTAGCTGTCCCTGACTCTTGAAATCGATGTTTTAACAGTTAGTCCAACAAACTAATGCCTTCCAAGGACTTTTCTCTAGTGTAGGTTGTTATTAAAGAAATAATAAAAATCTTCACAGCAAAAAAATAAGGCACAATACACAACTAAAAAGTGTGTGCGATAAACCCTGTGCAATTAGGGATTTCTCAAACTGGAAGGTTCTATAGGCCAGTCCTTCAGAGGCCCCATTGGAAACCAATTCTCCAATTTTTCCATGAAAGCATCTTGATAGCATGAGCCAGCAATAATCTTTCTCTCTGAACCCTCACAGCAATATCTGTGCCCCTCTTCTAGAAAATACAGAAGCCACTTGATTGCAAAGGCTACTACTCATTTAGCCTCATAACTACACTCCTTCTTCCAGGTATACACACACCGGGCCCTTCACAAACATTCAATGAATTGGTGAATACACTCATTTGATTCAGATCCCAGATCCACATTTTTCTAAGCAGTATGGATGATAAAGAGGGTTGGCCAGGGGCAGCCAACCTATTCCAGGAAATGATTGGTTTTGACCCGTGCAGCCTGATTTTGGGTTTGGATCTTCCACTCTTATTGATTAAATGGGGGGAAAGAAGCGGGAACAGTCCTTTCTAAAACTTCAGCGATGTGATTTGCATTTTCAAATTGCCACTAACGTCATCTGTTTAGAGGGCTCCAGAGAAATACAAAGAGAGGATTAAAAAGGGGGCCTTCTTTCATGAAATGCATGAACTTGAATTAAATAGGATTTATGACTCTCTAGTTCCTCCCTCTACTTCTCCAGCCTCCCAGAGAAAACGGATTCTACTGCATAAATGGGTTTGCCAAAAACATTTTATAAATGTCCAGTCTTCAAAGTAACTAAATAGTGAGAAGGAAAAAGTACTCAAAAAGATATGGATAAACTCTCAAAGGGCTTATTTTTCCCAATCAATCTGAACTAAAATGTTAATAACTCAGAGGGATGGTTTTCTAGTATTTTGATTTATGCTGGCTATTGGACACTTTTGTCATTGTATTAGAACATCAATTAGTTGATGAACATTAATTATTGAACAGTCTCTGTCCCCACCCCTCCGGGGATATCGCTCAGAAGAACACAGTCCTTGGTCTAGAACCCTGCACATGGTAACCACTAAAGAGAAGTATCTGTTGTATATGTAACATGTAAATTAACCATTTTTAAAAAGCACATAGAAGGGCGCCTGGGTGGTTCAGTCAGTTAAGCGTCCAACTCTTGATTTCAGTGTAGGTCATGGTCTCACACTTCGTGAGTTTGAGCCCTGAGTCGAGCTCTGCACTGACAGTGCAGAGCCTACTTGGGATTCTCTCTCTCCATCTCTCTGCCCCTTACCCTCTCTCCCACTCTAAGGCTAGATATAAATAAACTTAAAAAAAAACATTATAAATAAGCATACAGAAAATACACATCTAAATGAATGAAGGTCCGCTCTCTGTCTCCATACATACACCCAAATTAACTCACACACTCACACACCTTCAAGGGTAACCATCAAATTCATCACACTAGCACGAGTAACGCATTCCACTCCCACGCATACCATGAAGAACATCCCACGTCTCATTGTCCAGAAGAGGAAAAGCTGGATAAGAGAGGTAAGGAATCTACCCAAGGCCACACAGCCAGTAGCCCACCACACTGGGACTGGAACCCAGATCTGCTGGACTCTGCCTGTGTCTTCCATCATACCACACTGCTTCCTTCAACCATGGAACATTTGTAGAATTCATTTTTAAATCTTACCTTTAACACCCAATAATATTAGTTTGAAATACTCAAACTCATCATCCTCATTGGCAGTTCGACCCCCACCCACTCTCCTCATGGCCCCCAAATGTTCTTTGTGCACATCCACATAATTAAGATGGTGCCCCTGTACAAAGTCCTTCAGGATAAATCCTATCCAAGGGGTGTCCGAGGGCCTCCAAGGTAGTCCCCCCAACTCCCTCCAGGCTCTCATCCCAATTCTCTGCATCCGCTCACTGCTCACCCAACCAAAGTCCTTGCAAAAGAATGGCTGCCAGAGATTTCTCATTCGCTCACATCTTGGAACAGGAAATCCCTACCTGGAATGCTCCTGTCCTCCTTCTTCCTACGCTTCCCCCAACTCCAAAGCCCCTCCAATGTTCATTATTAGGACCAATTTTTAAGCTAGTGTAGACACTCCTCTTTGGGGCTCCCACAGCACCCTCCACTTGCCCTCTCTCAGAGCATCTTTCAAATTCCATTTTAAGCATCCCCGGACTCTGCTTCCCCAACGAAGTGTATGCTCCTGGGCGATAGGGCCATCTACCCCAGTGCTTAGTGGAGATGCATGTTTGTAAATGAATAAATGTAAGTAGGAAGGGATGGCAGTAAACACTCAACCTTTGGGGGTGAACCTGACTCAGAGAAATAGCTGAGAATTATTCAGAGCCAAGTTGAGCAAATAATATGAGTGATCTAGCTGGGTCACACTGTTTAGGGTCCCAAACCATCGCGAGAAAAATCCATCAAATAAAGACCATTGTCAAGATGTGCAAGTCAATCCCTACAGGTACCAAATGTCCCTTCATAGGCTGATCAACAGTCCTGAAGAAGCACCCATGAGAGGAAATGTCATCAAGAGCATTTATGACACTATACGTTAGTGGCCTCTCCTGGTGGGGATGTGGAGGAGGGGCAATGAGAGGATGTTCACAGGAAGACAACAGCTGTGTACTTGTCGTCTAAGAAACAAGCTCTAGAAGATCTTCAGCAAGCCTCAGTGGTTTCTTTTGGTCTGTCATGTATAATCAACCTTCCCACACATGGGGAAGCCAAGCCCCACACTCTCACCCACTTCTAGACACAGGCCAATGGAAAACACAAGATGAGGCATCATAGCTTGATCAAAGGCACTGGTTTAAGAAAAAGAATTCCTGAGGAAATCAATTCTCACCAAGCTGTTCATGCATCTCCTAGTACTGGCAAGTTAACAGACAACGTCAGGCCGGACTGCTACACTCCAGAGTGCAGTCCCTTACAAATGCTGAGGCAAAGAGACATCACTGCCTCAGAAAATGTGGCACTTGGTGATATGACAAGTACAATGGTATTTATCATCCACATCCACAGCCTAATGGACACGAGCCATATCTGAAAAGGGAAAGGGTGATTCAGCCCATTAAGTATGCAGAACATCATCTTTCAACACAAGATGGTCCTTGATGATTTTTTTTTCTATCTCCGAAGGCTCCATCCAAGCGGGGAAAATGCAGAAGCAAAACAAGCCACAGCTTCTCCGCTACAGTTCCAGTCACAGCAAAACCGGGTATCATGGAGCGGGGAGCAGCACCCCCCCCCCCCCCCCGCCCCGGGATATGCAGACAATCCTTCTTGTCCTGATTCTGTTCCCCGGCGAGGGGCCACAAGCTCATACTTCAACTCCTGCTTTTCCTTTCCTCTACTTCCCCTAGAAACGCTTTGCAAAGTTTCTGCCAGGTGGATTTCAAGTGGGTGCAGATGACAGATTTCCAAAATAAAGCTTTCTGTAAAGACTTGAGTCCCTGGCAAGCCCACATCCCTGGCTTGGTAAGCCCTCCCTGCTGAACTGACGATGAATTGTCTGGCAGTTAATGAGACAATGGCATAAAGTTGTCATTTGGGGAGACTCTGATCCCAGATCCTGTTCCTCCCTCCCACCAACGTTTTTGTGTGTTTGTTTTGTGTTTTGTGTGTTTTGTGTTTTTTTTTTTCCAGGAGTCCATCTTATAATCTTTTCAACAATTCTCTCCTTATGCAACTGTTTAGTTTTAAAACACCCTCTGAGGTAGTATCTAAAAGTTCTCCATTAAAAAATCATTACAAATGGCCCTGCTGTAAACGACTCTACCAGCCAAGAGATTCCCAAGTTAAAGTAAAAAACACTACAGGAATTACCATAATAAGGGGTTGGTTAGCTCCTGGTTGAGTCTTTCAGTCAATATCAAAGAGACCCTCCCAACTTGATGTTATTTTCTACTTACTGCATTTAAATGGAGTGCACACTGAAAAAACTCAAGAACTCTCTAAGCTGGCTCAATCATACCCCTACAATGTCCCATAAGGATACTTGATATAATTGTACCAGTTGCCCATGGGCCCCCCAAATCAGTGCAAATATTTGCTACTGTTTCCACCAGGGGGCATCCGTCTCACTGAAAAGAAATATTTTTCAACTGTTTGGCTAAATTCAGGGTACGAGAGAAAACAGGGTTAGTCACACTGAAATGGCCAAAATACACATTTTGTTGATTAATCTGGAAATTCACGCTTTCTATGGGAATGCAAAAAGGCTGTCTTTAGTGGGTACATTTTGCACTAAATGCTTTTGTGTATATGCAAAGATACCATGAGTACAGAAAAATTATTTTGTTCTAAAAGGTAAGATATACTTGAGAATGTTATGAGCTCTTCAGAGATGTCAACAAAAAAATACATGTAAAGAGCATCCAGCTATAATTAGAGGTTAACCTTAGGGGCTATAATTAATTTTAGATTAATTGGGGGAGCTATAATTGGTTGTATCTTCAGATTCCTCTCCATCCAAAAAGTATTAAAAGACTCCCATCAAAGCATTTTTTTTTTAATGCCTGCTTCTAAAGGATCTATCACCTCTTCTGATTAGACCAAATAGTTTCTTTGAACACAATAGATCTGGACACTAAAATATAAAAACAGGGATGGCCTTCTTTGGAAAAGTTATGAAACGAGGAAGCGAAGACAATGGAGTACACAGAGACTGCACATTTACCATTGACACTGGGAATCTGGAGAGTCTTATGAAAAAGAAAATCCATGTGAAGTTACAGCAAACATCATCAAAAAGGACTCAAGCGCAGAACCCCTGAGAGAATCTGCATCAGAACCAAACCTCTTTTTGTTTACCTAACCAAGAATCTATCACACACAGTTTGCCATATCCCTGAAATTACCACAACCCATATAAACCAGAAAACTCCTCATTTTTTTCTTTACCAAGAAGACAGAAGAGAACTACTCTGAGTATGATCGTTCCATATTTCTACGTATAACCATCTGCCTATAGCTATAACCTCGCTCTTACCCAAGAATCCATAGATCAATAAGGACAGTTGATCAGTGAGGTCTAGCACCACCCCCAACTCTGATGGCAACCTTGACCACATCTCTATATATACAGTTTCTCCATGTTCGTATATAAAATGGAAGTGTCCATAGCAGGAGCTACAGACACTGAAGGCAAAATTGCAACAGAGAGTATTCGCTTGAACTAGAACTTCTTTCTGCTCCCATCTCACTGCTTATTCACCTGCCTAAGAAAAGCCAAACCAGCAACCTGCTGTAAAATAGGTGGAGTGCTGAATGATGCGTTGTTATTTTGTGAGATATTTTGCCTATTTGTTCTTAAAAGAACAAGGGTCAGAAAATTTTTTCTATAAGGGGTCAGATACTAAATATTTTAGGCTTTTCAGAAAATATGGTCTTGGTCACAACTACTCAACTCTGCTGTTGTGGTGTGAAAGCAGCCATAGACAATCCACAAACAAATGGTAGGGCCGTGTTCCAATAAAACTTTATTTACAAAAAACAGTGCACCAGATTTGGTCTGTGGGCCTTTAGCCTGACAACTTCTGTTTTAAGGGGATAACTCAAGTCTTTGTATTCTCTTACACTAGGAAACTCTGATGTGTACCACATTCCAGAGGTTCCCTAATGGCAAGCATATTAATCATAACTAGATTCTTAAGTGGAAAAAATAATGTAGAATCCCATCTATAATAACTTATTATATATTCACAAGAGCCAGCTTCCAGGGCGCTCCTCTGACCCACTAATGGTGCAGGTTGTTAATGTCAGACATGGTCTGAAGGGTCTTGGTTTCTTCTTGGCACCTCTGGTGTTTGCTTTTATCAGCAGTGGGTAGAAATAGAGAAGGAGGCTTCTCCAGAGAGGAAGACCAATGTAGGGTCTCAGACCCGATATATGTGAGAAAAGTTCTTCAAATTTACACACTCTTTTCCTATCTAACTAAATGCCTCACCTTCCTGTTCCTGTACATTTGGGGAGCAGGTAAAGTCATCCACACCTCTCTGAGCCTGTAAACAACCCATCACCACTGTGCTATTCATCCGAGTAAGTGAGATGGGTAAGCGGGTGGGTGGAAACCGACCTCTCCAACATGGCAGATGAGCTGTCTTTTCAATTTGGCCTTAGCCTAACGAGTATATCTGTGTCTTCTATCTCTTTTGCTTGTTAAAGCATTTTCCTTCCATGGAGAACAAGCCCCCTTGGAAATGAGTGCATTTTATAAATACAGAAAAAATCAAGTTATAAAGGAAGTTCCAAATCAATGCTATCAGGCTTCCAATGGAGTTGACGTACAACCTTCAAGATGTGTATCTATGTTTGATGGACTTTTTTTTATCATTGTTATTTATTAATATTTTTACTCTTGCCCGTGTGCCCAGAGCCCTTGGTGAGATGAGCATTTTATAAATCTGATAAATAAACAATTAAAGCCTCCCAATCAATAGCCCCTAAGGGAGAGGGAAGGAGGTACTCAACTCTGCATTAAAGTCAAGGTTCCCCCCCTTCTGGTAAATGCTGGGGGAAGGAGACAGAGGCCAGGAAAAGCTCATCTTACCGGGTTGGGCTCAATATAGCAAGCTGGCTCCTTCCACATATCCCTCAGTGGAGGGTAAACGCCCACTATGTCCGGTTCCACAGGGGCACATATAGGCCAGGAGGTGGAAACATGACACGGGTGCCCGCGGAGCAAAGTCCACCAGAGTAAGCTGGGCCGTCTATGCAGGAGGGCCGCTTCCTCCCCAGGAGCTTCCCTGGAACTGCGGTGTCTGGGAGCACACTTAAATTCTCTGAGAAAATGCTTCTTCTGTCAACACAGCAATAAAGCACGGCTGAGAGGGAGTTCACAGAACTCTGCAGCCAAACTGAGCCCAAAGGGAATTCCAGGGCAAGGCTCTTGAAGAGGTATAAAGCCTCATTAGTGCAGAGAGGATTTGCCATGAGCCCGGTCCAACCACGGATGCAGGTGCCTTGTTCCTGAATTTGCGAGTCATTATGATTCTACAGATCACCCAATTACAAGGAATCATCACTGGCTGGCGCCTGCAGAGCCTCCTTCTCTTCTAAAAATATCAGTAACAATCAGAGGGTACCTACAGGCCTTTCCAGAGAAGAGAAATATGCTGAGCTGGCAGATGGTTTATTTAAAGGAAGCAAACAGCCAGGCTGGGTATACCTACCCACAATATAAAGAAAGACTAAAGAAGGAAGGAAGGAAGGAAGGAAGGAAGGAAGGAAGGAAGGAAGGAAATCACACTGTTCAAATGAAGTTCAAAAACACCAACCAAACAAACAATTGAGGCTATCATCCTGCCTTAAGGTAAGTCTGTCTAAGAATCACCAGGAACAAACAGAACATACATTATTGTAAAAGACCTTGCAAAAAGAAGCTTCTACTAGCAAACCTTTCCCATGATCAAAAAGGTCATGCCAAAAATGGCTAATCAGGACGGTTTCTCAATGGTTGTTGCTGGTTTGGTAAATTTTGAGGAATTTGGGGAGCTAACTGACTTTACATCGGTAGCTTGGAATCAACCATGGTGGAATACCTTACATCATGGAAATCGGCAAACGGTACAAATTAGGGCCCCGACCCCACTCCACCCCCACGAGCTGGTTGTGAAACATTTATCAGTGTACAGTTGTCACATGCTTTGCAAAACTGCTCCAGACTTCTCTTCTCCAGACTCTTACGTCCGCTGAGAGTGGAGAAAAACTCTAGGAGGCAAAGCAGGAATCACATGTACAATTTTCTACAAGATCTAGCCTCTAAGTAGAGCAAAAGAAAATCAACTGCATTGCCCAAAGACCACCCATTTATAGACTACAAAACTGCTCTCTTGGAAGGTTACCACTAGTCCCAGTTTACCTGTGCTAGTCTTCCCAGTGTTCGCCATTCCTTCAAATGCCTCTTAGTGTCTCTGGAGCTCTCTGGATTATGTCCTAGCTCTCAAACTCCAGGATAAGAACAGATTCAGTACTTGAATGGCGCAAGCGACACTGTGAAGAGCCACAGGTGACCTCGCTATTTCTGATGCATAACCATACCTGCTTTGTGCATACCGCTGCTCCCTTCTGGTGACGAGTGAAGCTGAATGACCAGTCTGTAAGGTATTTGCCTGCTGGAGTCTTTCTGATAGAAACAACCCTTAGTACAACCTGGGGATTGGGAAATGTATCTTCGATGGCTTCCAAAAAGTATTTGCTGGCCCTAAAGCCCAATAATAAAGATGTTCTAATACCTATGGTTGGAAGATTGATTCTCCATGGGTCCCTTGCATTTCTGTCTTTCTCACAAAGACAGGCACTGAATTCCTTTTGTTCTAGATTATCATTTTAAGCAAGTCCGGATGGCAAACAGCCTTAGAAGATAGAGATAGTAGCTCAGGAGCAACGAGAAAGCATATTGACTGCGCATTAAAAGAATCCGGATTCTCTAGACTCAGTTCCTTTTCTCTAACAATCCAGAACATGTGCAGGCATTTATCTGGGTTCGTCTGCATCACCCCCACGGGACTGGGGGCAGAGAGACCTGATGCACATACACTGCACATACAGCTTCCTTTGTCTCTGACCCAGGAGTCTCCTGTCTTCTGCCACTATCTATGACATAGTGGCAGGCTAACTGCTTAGCTGTTAAGGACAGTAAAATTTCAGAGCCTTCATGGTTGTTGCCACATATTACTTATACAGCTTTTAAAAAGTAATCTAGGAGCTCATGGTTGACTCAGTCAGTTGAGCATCCAACTCTTGATTTCGACTCAGGTCATGATCTCACAATTTGTGAGATCAAGCTCCAAGTTGGGCTCTGTGCTTATCGCATGGAGCCTGCTTGAGATTCTCTCTCTCTCCCCCTCTCTCTCCGTCCCTGCCCCCATTCATGCACACACACTCTCACACGCAAAATAAACTTTAAAAAGTAATCTATATCTATAGTTATATATCTATCTATCCATCCATCCACCTACCTGTGTGTCTAATGAGGACTAACTGCGTCCCTCAAAGATTCTTGGCAGCAATCTCGGATGATAATGTATAAGGCAGCTCACAATGAAGTTTTATTAGGATGAAAACTGTAGAGCTGTCACACTTATTAAAGGTACCCATGTGAGGGGTACCTGGGCGGCTCAGTCAGTTAAGTGTCCAACTTCGGCTCAGGTCATGATCTCGTGCTTCATGAGTCTGAGCCCCACATTGAGTTCCGTCCTGACAGCTCAGAGCCTGGATTCTGCTTTGGATCCTGTGTCTCTCTCTCTGCCCTTCCACACTCGTGCTCTGCCTCTCTCTATCTCTCAAAAATAAACATTAAAAAAAAAAAAAAAAAGGTACCCACGTGAAAGTAGGCAACATGGACAAAACAATGACCGGCCTTGGCCTCTTTTGTGCGCTCTAAGGCAGGGCTTCTCAAACTCTGAGGAACCCCTAAATCACCAGGGAATCTCATTAAAATGCAGATTTAGATTCAGCAGATCTGGGATGAGGCCCAAGATTCTGCATTTTTCACAGGCTCCCACGTGATGTTGATGATGATGATCCAAGGACCATACTCTGATAGCGAGGTTCTGACAGCAACTAAATATAAACTGTAGGCACGTTAACACCCTGATATCTGCATAAACTCTAACGTTTCTTAATAAAACTATCTATGACAACTCAGGAAGTCCCATAACTCAGAGAATTCCTATACTGGTTTAGTAAAGGATACTAAAAAAAATTCCTTAGTACATGATTATGACTGCTTATATGCTTCTATCAAGAAAATATCTATACATGTTGTGAATTACTCCTTATTGCAAATGATAAACACATTCCAAAGAACCACAAGCAAAGGAAAAACACTGCAGGCCTTCCTAGGTTACACAGATCCACGGACTGTAGCAAGCTTATGACACACAAGGCAAATTACGATCCTTACGGTTTATATCATTTGTTATACTTCTGGCTAAGCTAATGCCAATGGGCTAAGCATAGCAGGGAAAGAGAAAATAGTATGTGGAGAGAAGACTGACTCTAAAAAGTAAATGTGCTTGAGGGAAAACCCAGTGAGCAGGGAGGCAGGGCCTGAGTTGCAGCCCCCATGCTTTCACCCCCTTGCTGGGGGAGCTGAGGGAAACAGTCAGGCCTCACTGGGAAGTGGGCAGGGCGAGTGGACGCTCCAGGCCCAGGCCCCTCGCCACGTCTATCGCCCATCTTGGCTGTGCGTCTCAGTCGCCTGCACCCAAGTGACCCCTTGGCCTCCAGGACTGTTTTTTAAAACTGTTGCCAGCCCAAAGAAATCAATCTTTGTCTCATTTCATTCACTTGAGAAAAATCTTGTGTGCCAATTTGAAAAGCATGGGGAGAGAGAGCCCAGAAAGAAAAGAAAGATGGAAACTGTATTTTATAGTTTTATTGAGAAATCCTGAGTGGCACTTTCCCTTTATTCCTTTTCTTTATTCCTTTCTCCTCTTTCTTCTGACGTCTTCTCTCCTTTCCTATCCTCTCTCTCCACCATTCAGGCAGCCAGGTGCATTCTCTTATTCCACCCATAGCTTCTCAGGAGGTTGGTGACGACTACTTTTAAAAAGATGTCTCTAGTCCCAGCGCCTGGGTAGCTCGGTCGGGTAGCCGGTGGCTTCTGGCTCTTGGTTTGATCATGACTCAGGTCATGATCCCATGGTTCGTGAGCTCAACCCCCATATTAGGCTCTGAGCTGACAGTGTGGAGTCTGCTTGGGATTCTCTCTCTCTTCTCTCTCTGCCCCTCCCCCACTTGTGTGCTTTCTCTCTCTCTCTCTCACTCACTCCAAATAAATAAAAATTAAAAAAAAAAAAGATTTCTGTGGTCAAATATGCTCAGAAAACCATGAGTCACAGAGAGCTCAAAGGTTTCTTCACCAAGGCCCATAGACACCATGACTTGCCAAGAGGCGGGTAGGGGGCAACATTTTCCATATATGACTGTAGAAACCAGCCTCTCCCCTCCCTTGCTAATGTTCTGAGGAAACTTCTCTGAGAAAGAGAGCTCTCGCCTCAAGATTTTAGACACCAGAGCCAAGCTGTTCTACCTCAAATAGGCTTGGTGGTCTTGGGCAAGTCACGTAACCTCTCTGAACCTCCAGTTTCTTCATGTATAGAAGGAGTCAAATGACATCTGCCAATGGTGCCATTGATTTTGTCACAAAATGAGAGTGTGAAAAGTATCAGGCACAGAGCTCCCTCTGCAACCTGGCTTTTCAGATTCAGAGGTGATATTAATCCATGTCGCCCAAGGGTTGGCCAGAAAAGTGTCCACTTTGGGGTACCTGGGTGGCCCAGTCAGTTAAGCATCTGACTTTGGCTCAGGTCATGATCTCATGGCTTGTGTGTTCGAACCCTGCATCGGGCTCTGTGCTGACTGCTCAGAGCTTGGAGCCTGCTTTGCATTCTCTCTCTCTCTCTCTCTCTCTCTCTCAAAAATAAATAAACATTAAAAACAATTTTTTTTAAAAGAAAGAGAAGTGTCCATCTTACTGAAAACTACTCTTGGAGATGAGGCACTGGCCTCTTTTCCGACCTCAGCCACTGTTTCTGAACTTGGCACGTGTCTTGTCCCGTCGCTCAAACCCGAAGATTCCCTTCCAAGGGCTGCCTAACCAGGCCATGTCTGTCTGTGTCAGTCCCAACAAATGGCATTCACCAAATGAATGAGGGAGAGAAAAGAAACAGGGAGACAGAAAAGGTCACAGAAAACAAACAGGCATGAATGAGGCCTGGCCAGAGACAGGAAACATGACTGTCCTGAGTCAGACCAGGCTTCACCTCATAGGAGGAACATGGCCTTGGGCAAGTGAAATAACCTCGTAGAGTCTCACTGTCCCCATTTGAAAAATGAAGATGACCATGGCCATCTCACAGAGCCCTGTTAAAGAATGAAGAGAGATTTTATATGTAAAGCACCTGACACAAAACCTAGCCCAGAGTAGGAACTCAGCAGGAAAAGTAAAAAGTGAGCTAAGTGTTCTTGTTGGAGCTAAGAGGGAAAAACAGAATGTTATGATTCTCAAATCCAATTCTCTGATTTCTAGATTAGAAATTTTATATCATAATTCTTCTGAGGAAATCCCCAAAAAAGGACTATACACAGGGTAGAAAGTTTTATTGCCTAAAACTGACTTCAGATATACCCAATGGGGGGTGGTTGTTGTAGCTTTTCTGCTGCCTGACAGAAAGAGAGGTTGAGAGAGAGAGAGAGAGAGAGAGAGAGAGAGAGAGAGACAGGGAGAGAGAGAGAGCCTTCTACCTGCTGGACTCCAAGAACAATAAAGTCAGCAATGGAAAAACAACGAGATTCCAGATTTGCTGAATGAGGACCTCCACCCCGACCATCCTCACAGACAGGTAGAAAGGCCACTTCCTTCAAGCAGGACACCCCTAGCTTCCTCCACCCACTACTGCATTCTTCCCTTACATATTTATTCATCTACTGTCTGTCTCCCTCACTGCAAGGGACGCTCCAGCAGGCAGGGACTCTAGCTGTCCCCAGGATCTATTACAGGCTGGCCCAGAGCAGGCTCTCAGTAAGTTTCTGTTGAAAGAATGAATGGATCCCACATTAGTTATTTAATAAACATGACCACTCAAGGATTTAGAGTCCATTAAAACCATATGAAGACCATGAGACCAGAAATTTTCAAAAATTAGCAAGGTTATTTATAACTCAAATGAACAGCTTTAATAGCGAATCAAGGAAGAAGTAAAGCGGCTTGGCAGTAACCAACTCAGCATCAGCGTGATCCCTCTTCACATTTAGATGTTCTAACCCTGCCTCTTAATGATTTCCTTATCAAGCCCAACTTAGGGGTTGCCTCCGGCCGTCCCTCCATCAGCGTCTCCTGACACCGTCCTCTCCTATCTCACACTCCGGCAAGATCCAAACTACCCGAACGCAAACCTCCAGACTTTGACAGGCGCCTCCTTCTCCACCTTGTCCATGTGGTGAACTCCTACTTGTCTGTCCAGACCCCACTTGAAGGCCACCTCTCCTGTCAAGTACTCCCTGATTTCTCTAGAGAGAATAAGCCAGCCTTCTCCTGTGTCAGCCTGTTTAGATTAGCTACTGCCACATCATTGGCCTAGACGTCAGTCCTTCTCTGGATCACAAACTTCTTGAAGGCACATGGTACACCCTCAGTAAAATGTGTATCAGAAAAACAAATAAATGGATTCGTGACCACTGTTACACCTTCTACTCCCCCATCACTATCCCTCCCAGCTAATGACCTGACACCCAATGACAAGAGACTGCTGGGAAGGTTCTGAGGTAAACTTGTCCCACTTTACGGGGCACCTAACACTGCTAGGCACTCTCTTATTCTGTGAAGTTGGTGCTGGTATGCCCATTTTACAGATAAAGAAAATGATATTCAGGGAGCGCCTGGGTGGCTCAGTCGGTTACGTGTCCAACTTTGGCTCAGGTCATGATCTCACAGTTTGTGAGTTGGAGCCCCGCATCAGGCTCTGTGCTGACAGCTCAGAGCCTGGAGCCTGCTTCAGATTCTGTGTCTCCCTCTCTCTCTGCCCCTCACCTGCTCTCTCTCTCTCTCAAAAATAAAGAAAACATTTTTAAAAATTTTAAGAAAATGATATTTGGGGTTGCCTAGGCGGCTCAGTCGGTTAAGCATCCCACTCTCCATTTCAGCTCAGGTCATGAACTCACAGTTCATGAGTTTGAACCCCGCATCAGGCTCTGTGCTGGCAGTGGGGAGTCTGCTTGGGATTCTTTCTCTCCCTCTCTCTCTCTGCCCCTCCCTTGTTTGCTGTATTTTTCTCTCAAGATAAATAAATAAACTTTAAAAAAAATTTACAAAAGAGATAGTCTCCTCCAATTTTAGTAAGCTATGAACTTTGATGTTGGAATGCTTCTTTGAGCATCTAGAAATAGACATTTTTAATACTCTAAAAAGGAAAGAGTCAGCAGGACAGCAGCTGGAAAAACTAAAGCATTAAAACCAGAAAGATCTGGATATGAATTGTAGTTCTGCCAATTACTAGCTCTGTGTCCTGGGCACATTGATAAATGTCGTTGGACTTCAACGAACTCATTCTGAAAATGCAGGATTATTAGAAAAATCAGACAAAATGCGTCAAGGATGTGGCACACACTGCCCCCTCCCTCAATAACTGGTAACTATAACCTATACCTCACTTAATTTTTTAATTACATTTTAAGATCACCACTTGCACATATGTAGCCCAAATTAGCAAACGAGATAAAAACATTTTTAAGCATACTGATAAAGGGGCACCTGGGTGGCTCAGTCTGTTAAGTGTCTGACTTCGGCTCAGGTCATGATCTTGAGGCTTATGAGTTCTTGCCCCACATGGGGCTCTCACTCTCACTGCAGAGCGTGCTTTGGATCCTTTTCTCCCTCTCTCTCTGCCCCTCCCTCACCCACACTCTGTCTCTCTCAAAAATAAATAAATATTTTTAAAAAATGAAACGTACTAATAAAAAGCATTGAGTAACATTTAATTTCTCAGAGCTCCAACAGAAAATATTGCCTTAGGTCAGTTGCTCAGAATTAGACCCAGAAAGGAGTGTCCATGGAATTGAGTTAAAGAAGGGCCCCCAGGAGAGGGGGAGGCAGGAAAGGGAAGAAGAAGAAGAAGAAGCCAAGCAAGGCTGCAATTTCAGGTGAGGACGCGGCCTCGGTCTGATCATACAGGGAGCTCTGCAGTGTAAATGACACCACGGAACCTGCAGGGAATTTGTAAGTTACCCCACAGAAGCTGGCCCTGGGCACCAATCAGTCATCAGCCAAGAAGGGGTTGAGGGAATGGGTTGGAGGGTACTTAGCTCCAGGCCAATCCCAGCTGTGTGTATGCATGTGTGCTCGTGTGTACATGGGTGTGTGCATGCATGTGTGTATGCATGTGTGTGTGTGCGTGTGTGTGTGAGTGTTGGGTTGGGGAAGAGCTCTGCTAGCTCAAGGCTCGCTCTCTGAAGAATGTTCCAGGTGCCAGGTCTCAGGAGCAAACATACACAGAAGCCAGGCTGAGCCCCCAGGACCAGTGAAGGGAATCTGAGGGTGGCTGGTGGGGCACCGACAATATCTGCAACATTCATCAAGAGAAGTTCATGGAAACATATCTGCGTTGACTCCACCTTCCAATCACCACTGTTGGTTCACCACCAAGTGACGTACACTTAACTGTAAATACATTCATTTTTCTTTGGTAATTTATAAAGAACTAAGTTTGAAGTAGATATTTCCTGGGAGGGTAAAATTTCATTTTGAAGGTTTGCCCTCGGGCATCAAAAAAAAGAATGAGCTCTTTGACCTATTACAGTTGTGATTTTCTGCTGAAGGAAGTTGCTGTCAGTCATGAGTAGGGGGCATGGACCCTGCTCAGGCAGAACTGACTGGGAAGGGGAGGTGGCCAACTCCTCAAAACACCAGGAGAAAAACTGGCAGCAACACTCCTCAGCTCTTTCACACGAGCATATTCATGTAACCATCCACACCGCACAGAGAGTCTGGGATGCTATTGAAATTGCATTGTGCAATCCATGCATTTGGTTAACACAGGTCTGGAGTACAGAAATTAAAGACTCTGCTTTATCTAAGTAAATTCTCATAATTAAAAAATATAATTTCTTATACCTCTATGCCTTCTCTGTAGAAGGAAGATGCTGACCTAAAGATTTCAGATAACAGGGGCTTGATGGAAATCGCCAATTGGGTAGGTAGACTGAGTCACAAGATCACCTGAGAATTAACTAACATATTATTATAAATTATTACAAAAACATGAAATATCAAAATAATTTTTAAGTAACACATGCAATTAATGTTTAGGGTTGTGCATGGTTCAATATATACACCCCTTTTTTATGTTTATTTGTGTGTGTGTGTGTGTGTGTGTGTGTGAGAGAGAGAGAGAGAGAGAGAGAGAATTCCAAGCAGGCTACAAGCTGTCAGCATGGAGCT
This sequence comes from Acinonyx jubatus, assembly GCF_027475565.1. Classification (NCBI taxonomy): domain Eukaryota; kingdom Metazoa; phylum Chordata; class Mammalia; order Carnivora; family Felidae; genus Acinonyx; species Acinonyx jubatus. Next base: position 67,605,679 of record NC_069391.1, read on the forward strand.
TGACACAGAGCTGGATCTCATAAACCCTGAGATCATGATGAGCAGAAATCAAGAGTTGGATGCTTAACTGACTGAGCCACCCAGGCGCCCCCATACATGCCCTTTCAAAAATTTCCAATAATATATATAATTTGGCCATTTGTAACTTAAAGCAATTATGTCACCACATCTGGAGGACCCAAACTAGAGTAGGAGAGTACCCCCTACAAATGCCATATAAACAGATACATTAAAATAAACGTCATGCAGAATTTCTGAGGGGCCCAAGAGAAAGATAACACTGATAATTAATGGGCACCTCAAGTTTTCACACCTAGAGAGGAGTCCCAACTTTAAATAAATAAATAGCGAGTGACCATGGCTGCCACCAAGGGACAGGGGCTGTTTACCATTTCAGGGACTCTCAGAACACCACATGAACTTAGGAGAGGAATGGACAACACCTGTGGGTGCAGGGAAGAGGCAGGGGAGGTGACACAATGTACCCTAAGAATGACTGAGTGTCTTGCTCAAACAACATTCTCAACCATTACCACAGTTACAAATACCTGCGATGATCATTCAAGGTGAAACATTTACTAAAATCGGCGCTAAAATAAGGAACAGAGCTACTCAGACTTGGCGTCTCCCACTCTTGGCATATTTTGAATTCTGAGAATTCAGAGTCTGATTATAATTCTCCGCTTTCCCTTCCATTGTTTTATAATTGATAAGAATCCGATATGTAGTATAAGATGCCAAACAGAAGAAAAACAGAGAAGTCAAACCAAAATTAATACCGCCCAAGAATCCATGCCAATGAACGGGATTATCCAACACTGTGGCCATTGTTTTCCATTTGTAGCTTTTCATTGTGCAGGTCTGCACAGGGCAAATATGCTTTTTTTTTTTTTTTTTTTTTTGCTGGTAGTATCTGGGTTAGTTTCTTTGAATTTGCTATCCCAAAGCTCATTAGGTGATGGGTAAGAAAATCGACTAGAATAAATATGTATTACTGGGCAGTTCATAAAGAGGATGATCTACCTGACAATAATGAGGACTTCCCAGGTCTTACGGGATCTGTTGCAAAAAATTCTGCTCCACACCACCCAGGGCCAGAGAAGAGGGACAAGTAGTTGGAGGAAGAAGGAGAAAGAGGACAGAGCTCCCCAAATGGTAGGCAATCAACTACTGCCTAAACAGAGAATAAGTTACGAAGCACTAAGAAAGAAATATCTATTTAAGGAGATCTGGATAATTCTGTCCACAGAATAATCCAAACCACCCCAATACCCTACCTCTTGGTGATCCAAGAAGGAAGACTGATCCAGACCACAGGATGGCAAAGTGCTATTAGTAATTTCTTGGGAGGATAATAAGCAGGAAAATCAAGTGCTCTCTTCCTCTCTGGAAATGCACAAACTCGAAACTTCCTGCCTGACTTCAAGTTCTAGCCTTGTCTCTCAAAGCAAAAGTCACATACGCAGAGAATGAGTCCTCCTTAATGTTTTATTCACCATGATGAAGAGAAACAATATCTCTGCTCACTCTGAACATGCATCGTTTGAATTTTCAAACACTGATGCTTTTCTCCCAATAGCAACTGGGATTTCAAAAAAAAGGGATTTGACTCAAAGTGTAACAGCCATGAAACTAATTATAATGACCCTGCTCTTAGACAGACCTGAGCTGCATAAAAGGAATCGGTGAAGCTAGAAGAACCAGAAGGAAAACTCAAGACACAACTCAAAGTCTGGGTCCTACCCACTTCTGGTCCCAAGTGGCCACAGTCATGTGATCACCAACAACCATGTTCTTTTCCATGACAGTGTAATGCAGGGGCGAATGCAGACAATGAACAAACTTGCAAACCCTCAATGTGGGGTGTGTGTGCGTGTGTGCATTTGTGTATGAAAGTTGAAGAATGGAAAGGGGTGGGGAGGTCATACTCCTGAAGCTGTTTGTGAATCTGAAGTGAAATTTTCTGCACACCTTGTAACATGAATGTTTCTCCCCTGCTCCCCAGCGATACCTTCCCCCAAGTCATCTTTCTTTACCAGAAACCAATTCATTATATTAATACATCACTGCTGCCCCCACTGGAGTGTTTTACATACACTTACACAATGTACACCTTGTTCTCATACCTTCCTCACCGTGAACCCTCATCAGACAAAAGGCCTGTAAGTCCTTACATGAGCTGCATTTCTGCCACCCTTTTGGTTTCTCCTACTACTCTCCTCACCTGCACTCTGCTCCAGCCACACAGGCCTCTGCTGCTCCTTCAACATGCAGAGCTCACCCCAGGCTCCATGCCTTTATGTTTGCTGTTCCCTCTGCCTGGAATGCTATTCCCTCAGATATCAGTGTGCTCACTCCCTCACTGCCCTGGACTCTTGGCTCAAATGTCATCTTATCAGACAGGACTGTCTTAACTATTTATAAACGGCGAGCCTGTCACAATCCTCCTCTTACCTCGTTCCCTTTATTCATGGCGTTTGTCATTACTTGTAGATTACATCCGTATTTTTTCCTCTGTCTTTCTTGTCTTCCCTCCATTAGAGTTTAAGCTCCATGAGGCAGAAACGTTGCTCTGCTTAGTATTAAATTTCCAGTGCCTTAGGGTAGCCCTACTCAAACACTCTTTTCAAATTTAAATTTAAATTATTTAATATTTTTCCTTTATTTCATGGTTTTAATTTAAGCCTTATCTTAAACAATATCATGAAACCAAGAGTATGATGTGCCAGGTATATTTTTTCTAATAAATATTAAAATAAATAGAGAACTACCCAAATTAAAGAGGTTAGCCCCTGAGTATCTGCTAAAACCATCTCATTATCACTGATAACATATGTGCCCAGCTTTGAGAAACACAGTATCACCCAAAGGCAATGGAGACCAGTGGCAAAACATGTTAGGCACATCCAATGGCAACACACACTAGTGCTAAAGTAGTGAATCTGGCAAAGAAACAAGTGTTATTTATTCCTAATATTTCTTAGTTTCACAGCACAAAACATTAAAGTTGGAGTCCTAAGGCCTGGGTCTGGCACAAACCAGCTATGTACCCTTAAGGCCAAGTGGCTTAAGCTCTCTGGGCCCAACGTCCTCACCTCTGTAACAAAGGCTTCGGATGATTCGTAAGCCCGCTGCCAGTTCTCTGTCTTTATTCTACCAATCACCACAAAGATGCAAGAGGGAATCCTAAAGCAATTAATGTTACTAATATTTAATCATTGTGATAAAGAAAAATAGAACAATTCCCATAATATCTTTGCTCAATGTCTTTGTGAAACAGAAAATAATATTTTATGAAATAAAATAATATTTTTGACACAGTTATACTGTGACTATCTTTTCTATAATCCTATGACCCATACCAATGTGGGCAGCCAGATACAAAACATCCAGTGCCTCAAGGAAGGGTTATCCAGGTAGAACTAAAATGAAAAAGCTGAAATCCTGGTCAAGGCCAGACTTCTCTTTTTTTTTTGTCCTCCAATGGAAGGCAGTATGTATAAGGAAAGACTGACTTTAAAAAAACACCATTCTGCAACCCTTAGAAATTAAGTAAAAATTTCAGGAAAGGATCAGAGCTAGATACTGAGCCAGTAGGTTCAAGTTTTGGGGGAAGAGGATATTTGCTAGATGCCGAACTATCACTATCACTCCACAAATTCCTTACCAGTTGCAAAGAAAAACTTAAATTTACAAGGAAGAGATGTGGTGGTCACCTTCTTTGAAAATTACTCCAACTGACACTAATAGCGTGACAACCTGACATTATGTGCTTCCAAATGAGATGCAACATAAAGTGCACAGCATCTCTGTGATGGCCATCTTCCCAAAAACATTTCACTTAAACCTAATCGAGCCTTTAGAAATAAGTTCCAATTCAAGGAAATACAGGGAATAAATGACAGATTAAAGAATCCCACCAGAAAAAAATCATCAGCTATATTGCCAGAATGCAGGACACCTGGCTGGTCCCCTCAAAATGTCAATGTCAGGAGGAAAAAAAACATGGAGGGAGCCTTCTAGACTGAAGGCACCACAACAGCACAATCACCAAATGCAGTGCACGAGCTCTCGGTTGATTTCCGTTTGAAATAGAAGCTGTAAAAGGCACTGTTGAATAGCGGAGGCGGGGGGGGGGGGGGGGGGGGGGAATCTGAAGATGGACGAGGTATTATCTGTTATTACAAAGCTGTTCTAACTTTCTTGGGTGCAGTGATACTGGTATCAGGGTCGTGCTTTTAGGAGCTACTGTGTCCTTAGCTTTCAGAGACATGTGCTGGAGAGTTTAGGTGTGAAGTGACCTGATATGGGCGCCTTATTTTCAAACAGCAGAACGTTAAACGGAGGTTGAACCTTGGTGTTGAGTATACAGATGTTCTCTGTAATATTCTTTCCAATTTTCTTCTTGTTGAAAATTTCATCATAAAAAGTTGGAGAGATCTACATAAATGGCAAAAATTAGTTGGAAGAAGATGAATCAGGAAGAACACTCTTCTTATTCTTTCTGTCCCCATAGGAAGAAGAGTGTCAGAGAGGAGGCCAGCAAGTTAGCTGCAGCTAAGAGGAGCCTAGTAAAGTATTGGCGGTTGGGGATCCATAGCACCTCTAATTGGGGTTGCAGATTCAAACTGCAAGGAAGCCGGGCGCCTGGGTGGCTCAGTCGGTTGAGCGTCCGACCAGTTTGGTCATGATCTCGCAGTCTGTGCGTTCAAGCCCTGCATCGGGGCTCTGTGCTATTGGCTCAGAGCCTGGAGCCTGCTTTGGATTCTGTGTCTCCCTCTCTCTGCCCCTCCCCTGCTCATGCTCTGTCTCTCTCTCTCTCTCAAAAATAAAGACTAAAAAATAATAAAAAACACATGAAGAAGACTGTGAGCGCCTGGGTGGCTCAGTCAGTTAGCATCCAGTTCTTGGTTTCAGTTCAGATCATGATCTCACGGTTCATGGGTTCACATGAACTTGCATCTGTGCTGACAGTGCAGAGCCTGCTTGGGATTCCCTCTCTCCCTCTCTCTCTCTTCCCCTCCCCCACTCTCGTGCACGTACACTCTCTCTCTCAAACTAAACAAATAAATGTAAAAAAAAAAAAATTGAAAAAGCCTGAGTCCACCTTTCTGGGAAGACCTACAAAGGTGGCTAGGAAGCAAGAGCAATCCCAAGCCCATAATGGCATGAGAGTAATAAATTAGGGAGACCATCGTGTGTCCAGGCACAGATCCCACATAATCTGCACCATTGTCCAGAAACTGAAATGCAACCTGAGGAAATGGAGAGGAGAGACCAGTGTGAGAGACCCTGACTTGGCGGAACAAACAGAATTTTCTGTGCTTGCCCATAATTGTCTGAGATTGCCAGACAGGCATCATAAGAAGGAGACCGTGGTTCCACCGTGGAGGGAAAAAAAAGACTATCTCAATAGCTCACTGTGCACCAAAATAATAAAAGATATCACCAGAAGTACACGGCAGACTCTTCTAGTGAGTGTGTGATTGTTTTCGCTGGTTTTGTAACAGGATGGTAGACATTGAACCTGGAGGGGACCCTCAGATGCCTTTCATTCCTGTACTGTTATTTCTGGTCTTCACCCAATTTCCTTTCAGGGATGATCTAGGAAGGAAGTGTGGGAAAGGCTCAGTTGGGTGATTGACTCTCCTCAGGTCTCTCCAGGACTACTAACATGGACAACTATGACTGTAAATAGGAACACCACCTCATTCCCAACATTCTCTGCTCCCACACCACCCCTGCTCTTGAACTCACGCTCCCTTCTTGCCTTCCACGGTCACTACTCAGGCTGGAGAAGACACGTCTGCTTTCAATTCTGGGTATTAGCTTCTTAGTACTAACAACTTAGTACTAATGACTCAGTACTAACAGAATGAAGATCTCTCTCTCCCCCCCCCCCCCTCTCTCTCTCTCCTCCTTCGTCCCTTCTTCCCTCCCTCTCATTCTCTCTATCCTCGGACCTCTAAAGCTTCCGGACAATCACAGAAGAAGCCAGTGACTTCTACTTTTGCTGATGCCTTGACGAAAACCACGATCTCCCACTGCCATCTGCCTGCTCAAGCCTTGGCTTCTCTCGCAGGAAATGCAGCGTCTTGGTCTATGGATATAATAACATGGATGAAAATCGACAGTGTAAGGAAGAATTTATATTCTCCAATATCCCTCTTTTCATCTCTAGCAGGCTGTAAATATATCAAAAGTTAAAGGCTACTTTGGGGGCACCTGGCTGGCTCAGTTGGAAGAACACGTGATTCTTCATCTCAGACTTGTGAGTTTGAGCCCCACATTGAGTGTAAAGCTTGCTTAAAAATAAAGTCTTAAAAAATATATTAGAGCCTAGTTTTGTTAAAAGAAATCACTTTCCCAGCTGTAATCTCCATGCAAGAGGGAAGCAGGGAAGCACATTTGAACAGGAGGCTCCATGAGCTCTGAGGAGAGGGGGTTTCTACCCCACCCCACCCCTAACTTCCCTTCCTGCCCCTTCCCTATGGTAAGTGCCTCTCCCCCGCCCTCCCCCCAAAAACCCAGTAAAACGTACATATCCAATCTATCAATGAATAAAAGAGACTTCTTAAAAACTCAAAACAATTTTAACAGGTGAATCATTCAACGGACAATAAAATTAAGAATTTTCAATAATTCAAACCTAGTGCCTTTAAAGAATGAAGGGTTTAACACAAACATGTTTCAGCAGCTTTACATTCATAATGCATGTCCATAAACTACACATTATAATTACATTTTTTTCTATAAATTCAACTAATAAATAAGCTTGAAAACACTAATATACCCTGTATACACATGGCACATTTTTCTGCAATTCAGACTCAATATAAACTCAGACGGGACTCTCCCCATGATCTTTTCCTTAATGATGTATTACTACTATAACATAAGTCTGAAAAATAACTACCTTTTATGGAATTAGTTCAGTGAGCCAGCCACTAAACTAAGCACTAATTTAATTCTTATAATCAGCTGAGAGATGGTATTATTTCCTCATTTTACCAAAGAGGAATCTAAGATTTAGAGTTTAAAAAATTCCTCCCAAGTTATGGATAGCAGGTAGGAGAGCTGGGATTTGAACCCAAGCCTGTCTGATTCATGAGTCTCTAATAGTATATTCCTCTATGCTCCTAGGTTTGAAGACTGAAGAGTTGGCAAGTTACAAACATGAAGGATGTGCAGAATTCGAACAGACTGTTTTCCAAAGTGCCACGGGACAATTCTGCTGATTTAGAGCTAAATTTATTCCCAGAGTCATTCAGTCTCTTTGCCCAAAAGAAAGGAAGATAAAATCGAAGCATATGTTAGAATTTAAGCCAAGCTATTATCTGTCCTCTTCGTACATTCTGAAAAGCTTGTCCACCAGAAGCAGATGCTAGGAACGAAGAGGAAGAAAACCAAAAGAGAGGGGAAGAATGTAAAATCAGGGAGCACGGAGACGGGAAGAGCAAAATGAAAGGCGGGGAAAAAAAAGGTTAAAAGGAGAGAAATGGGAATGGAGTGGAGAAGAACACCCCAGACGTGCTGATCTGGAAAGTCCTTTGGAAAGTATGCCATGACCTCTGTGAGGAGGTCAAAGTGGGCTCGCCGCAGGGTTTGCCAAAACCAAAGAAAGGGGAATGATTTTTCCTGACTTTTAACTGCAAAACCTAATTTCTTAAGGGATCCTTCATCTTTTAGCGAAACACTAGGAGTGTGGAAGGTCCCTAAATGATACCTGTGCACTTTAAACACTTCAGGAAGGCATGGGCCGTCCCCTGAACCACACTGGGCTGGGGCGGGGTGGGGGGGGGGGGTGCATTGCCCAAGTAAGGCAGGTCATTTAAAAAGTCCGAGGACAGGGCACTTGCAAGGCTAAGGGGAGAAAAGCTGGTGCTTCCTGTTTCCCAGTGGAGCCATTTCCTGAAAGTTCTACACCCATGATCAGTCTGCTGCAAAGAATAAGCATGTTCTGTCCTCACAGAGACATAACCCAAATGTCGGCCTTAAAAGATGGAAGAGAGATTGGAGAGCAGATTTTCACCTCACAAATGTATGGGGAAAAGTTTTGTATAACACGCTCCAAATGACAGAAAAGGAACACTTGAGCTAATCCCCTTTTTCCAATAAATTTGCAATCTGTCAAATTACCCACAACTCTTTCCACTGCATGTCTTTTCGTGGATATCTGAAACTTTTATTACAATTCTCTACTAAGAGGCCATGACAATATACTTTGAGTTCAATCTGAAGCAGGGAGGAGGGCAGTAAAAAAAAAAAGTTCCTGTGAAAACCTACATTCTCTGATACTACTTGGTGAGGCTTACACTCCCATAAATGAGAATCAACAAAGCTCATTACTTACTTTCCAAAAGAGTTAAATGCTACGTTTTCCAAAGTCTCTTTTTTGTTTTATTAGGGGTTTTCTGATTCCAGAAAGTTAAAATAATATTCTTGGTCTCTCTGAAAATGTCACACGAAAATTTGTGCAAATATCTTTATCTATCTCTGGAGGGGGAAAAACAAAGCACTTTACACTAAGTTGAAAAAAAAATTCAAAAAGATTAAAATGCTAAGTTAACACACACACACACACACACACACACACACACACACACACAGAGTGAAACTAATGAAAGAAATATTAAGAAGTATGTTTACAACCTTAGAGAGGAGAAGCCTTCCTAAGTAAGAAGAAGTAAAGCTTAGATGAAAAAGATGGGCACGTTTGCTTCTATAAAAAGGTAAATAAATCTTTTGTTTACCAATAGATGCTATTTTTTTTTAATGTTTATGTATTATTCTTTGAGGGAGAGAGAGAATGAGCAGGGGAGGGGCAGAGAGAGAAAGAGAGGATCCCAAGCAGGTTCTGCGCTGTGAGCACAGAGCCTGATGCAAGGCTCAAACTCATGAACCGTGAGATCGTGACCTGAGCCAAAATCAGATGCTTAACTGACTGACCACCCAGGTGCCCCTACCAAAAGACACTCTTTAAAAAAGGTAAAGCCTACAAAAGCATTAGAGCAATCTATATAACCAATAAAAGATGAATGTATATAATGTATAAAGTAAGTCAGCAAATCAACCAGCAAAATAAACATTCCTTCTCATTGGTCACTGATGACGATGTTTTACCTTGTTATTCATCACACTATCACTTTAACTGAATTGGCAAAAATATAAAAGATTGATAATATCTGATACAGATGAAAGTATAAACAAAGGATACCCTCACCTACTACTGGTGAGAGTATAGACTGACAAAGCATTTATGCAAGATAATCTATCAACATACAAAATATGCACAACTTTTCTCTCAGCAATCCACTCCAAGTATCAATCTTTATATGTAAGGCATTATTTGAAATACTTTGCTGAAAACGTGGCATAAATATAAACTTTAAAACATAACAACATAAACATTAAAAGGAGACAATAGGGGCACCTGGATGGCTCAGTCGGTTAAGCATCTGGTCTTGATTTCGGCTCCAGTCATGATCTCATGGTTCGTGAGATAGTGCCGTGTATCAGGCTCTGTGCTGACAGCACGGAGCCTGCTTGGGATTCTCACTCTCTCCCTCTCTCTCTGCCCCGCCCGCTCTCTCCCTCACTCTCTCTCAAAATAAATAAACTTAAAAAAAAAGAGACAATAAGTCACAATTGGTCAGTAATAATAATCGTAACAATTACTACATGCCAGGAACTTTCCTGAGTGCAAATATACATACACTCAGGGTGTCTCACAACGACCCTATGAGGTGGGAGAGTGCCCCACAATTATTGCCCCATTCCAGATGGAGATACTGAGGCCAGGGAGGATGAGAAAGTTGTTTAAAGTCACACAGCTTACACCTGGCAGAGGCAGGTTTCAGACCCAAGGAACCTGGCAGCAGACTACTCAGAAAGACTGAAACAGAATGCATGAGATCCCCAGGAACTGATACAGAAAGATCCACAAGGCAAAATGCTACCTTAAAACAGTTGCAGCCTTGGTTTGGGATTAAAGTTTCTTTATTGCAACCAAACATGAGTCTGTTTGATTATCTGCCTACTAAGTGAAGCCACGGATTTCATTATTTACATAACATATGCATTCTGGATGGTTAAAGAAAGTTCTCCCTCGCAGTGGAAAGGGGAGTAAGAGAGGAGGGTCAAGTGCAATCCCACTTTTGGCTGCACATATTGCCAAACTGCTGGAAACTGTGAAAAACAAGAATGCATTCGTGTGTTACTGTTATAATTTTTTAAAGCTATTTGTGTTTAAAAAAAAAACAGTGGGGGTGCATATGGAAAACAGTTTGTCCTTCCAGATGTTTCTACAACTGCGCTTCTGGCTTGCGAACACATTTTTCCTTCTTTTAAAAAGTTGATCCAAATATCTGTTAGTCAACCTCCTCAACTTTACAGAATTGCTTTCAGTTCACAGAAAAGGCTTTAACCTTCACCTTCTCTAGCTTCAGTCCCACTATATGTTTATGACTATTTTTAAATAACCCAATTTGGGGCTGCTGTTGAAAGACCTTTAGAAGATCATGTATAAGAGGAAAGCCGGGGCGCCTGGGTGGCTCAGTCAGTTGAGCGCCCGACTTGGGCTCAGGTCATGATCTCACAGTTTGTGGGTTCAAGCCCCACATTGGGCTCTGTGCTGACTGCTTGCTCAGAGCCTGGCGCCTGCTTCAGATTCTGTGTCTCCTTCTCTCTCTGCCCCTCCCCCACTCACGCTTTGTCTCACTCTGTTTCTCAAAAATAAGTAAATGTAAAAAAAAAAAAAAAGAGGAAAGCCAAGCCATGGACCTTGAAGCTGAAGTGAAGAGAGGCCGGCACTGCACTCGCACGGAGTGCAGCGTTTTGGTCAACTGCGGACTGGAAAAGATCTGCAGCTCACATAGCAGGAATGAGGGCACATCAGCGGTTTACGTGCAAGGACAGGAGTCTGCAGACAAAATCTGCAGGCTGTCAACACGGAAGGAGAGAAAGGGCTTCCTCTTCCATTTTCCTCCCGTGGGATCTCTTCGGCTCACTTGGATATATTTACTCTAGAAGGAGGAAGTACTGGTACTCAGGAAATAAATAGCTGTGTGGATTCCCTTCAGAAAATGCGAGGAACACAAAGTTGATGGTCACGACTCCCCCGCCAGGGTGGCAAATGCCACGTCCCCTCCACCCTTCTGGCTCTCTCCTATTTTTTCCAGGCCTGCACACCATCCATGCCACCAGGCCGGGCATCCAAAGTGGATGCTCTTGGAAAGCCTGGCAGCCCTTGTGCCCCCTGATGCTTGCATTTCCCCATCCTGCACGCTTTCCACATCTTCAGTGAAGAAAGGGAGCCAGGAAGCAATGTGAGAACTGAGCACGAGACCTGGTTACAACACGCTCCGGGTAAGAGCACCCGGAGGCCTGGTTGCCTGTTCCTTTGGCAACACGGGGGCTCTGGAAAAGTCCTGGAGCCCTGTTTCAGTGGAAACTGAAATTAAAATAAGTCAGAGGATCCTCAAGAAAAAAGGGATAAAATCATGCATCTATGTGTAAGGGTATGGATACAGACATAGACGTAGATCCATGTTAAGCGCATGTATAAATAATCCCTATGCAGATGACCAAGCACTCACAGAGACCTTTATTCAGGGCTTCTGTGAATATGCGAACCAGTTATTCAACCAAAAAGCAATCGGATGGTGTAAAGACATAAAAATGAGCACAGAAAAACACACTGGGGTAAATTCTACTTCCTGACATTTTTATTGACAAAGGGCCAGTAGTCTATTGCACACTGGCAATAAGAAGCTTCAAATATATTCAGCATTAACGAAAGATAAATCCTAGGTTAGTGCCAAGACAGGAGCCACTCACTGTGAGGCCCTTCTGCCAGCTTCAAAGCTAGACAAAGACACATATTCTAAGGCCATACATTCAAAAGCAGAGAGGCAGAAATTGAAGAAGCTCGTGTGCAAAATGGAAAGCCATAGTGAACCCTCCACACTTAAACAACAATAATTGTTTAACACAGAGTGTGAAGGGGCACCTGGGTGGCTCAGTCAATTAAGCGTCTGACTCTTGATTTCGGCTCAGGTCATGATCTCACAGTTCGTGAGTTTGAGCCCCACATAGGGCTCTGTGCTGACAGCAGGTAACCTGCTTGGGATTGTCTCTGCCTCTCTCTCTGCTCCTCCCCTGCTCACTCTCTTGCTCTCTCTCTCAAAATAAATAAACTTAAATAAAACAGTGTGTGAAAACCCACAAATCCTAAGAGAAAACCTAGCAAAGTAACCTCCTGTTTGGGGCCATTACTTATCTGGAACCATCAAGTAAAGGAGGGGGTGGGGAGGGAGGGACTTTGACCCCTTAAAAACTCAGAAAAGCTCTGAAATTTCTCTTTAACCATTCACATATGAGCGATCCTCCAAATATTAACTGTTTTCCAAATACTAAACTAAAGTGAATGAAGTTAACAATTCTCTGTGATCATTCATTCAGTCAATTAATACTTATTGAGTGCCAATCTGGATGATGGACAAGACCACTCACTACAAGCCGTGTAGAGCTCACAGTTAGGACTCCATGGGCAAGACAGCCACCATCAGCCTTTGGTTGCAGTGAATGGACAGAACAGAGAATTAACCCTAGGAAGCTTCCAGTCACATAAACCCACCTCCGGAGAACATGCCACCACTCACTGGTTATATTCTAAAATCTAGATTGAACTCCTAGGTTTGTTATTTAGAGATCACCTTCCCATGGAAGCAATGCCATCAATAACGCTTGGGTCCTCAGGTCAATCCAGAGCTTGGGTTTCCCTGTATTCTGCTGCATTGTGATTTAAAGAGGTTTCTGGTTACCCCAGGCCCTTCCAATCAACAGGCTTAAAGTATGGTTTATGATCCTGAGGCTGCTACTGTGATTGGAACGGTCGACACTGGAGCCTGAAGTCTGCGATGCCGGGATGGGCAAGAGGCCTTAAATGCCTGGTGGGTGGGTGGGTGGGCTGCCACCCTGCTCTCTCAATCTGTCTCCAGGACGAGGGAATGGGAACGGAGGTAGAATCCCCCGAAGGTGCTTATGAGGGCAAGAATTACATTTGGAATAGCTCATTTGCACATCACACAGAACGAAGGCATTGGTTCTGGCCTAGGCTATGCACATTTCACATCATCGTTACTGAGGAATCACCACTCACACGTTTCCTGGTTATTTCAGGAGGTATGATTGTGGTTTTCCATTCTTCCCTTTTTAAGGCACACGATTTTTCAGCAGTGATCCCAGCACTCATAGCATTTAAAGTACATTAACTTCTATTAATGTTTAAATACCACTTTTCATGCAGCTTCATTGGCCCTCATCTTCCCTTCTAGACCCCCCAAAATTATCAACTCAGAATCTGACTAGTAAAACAATAACTTCAGCTCAGGCCCTTTGTGTTCAAACCATGGCACAGATAGATGTGAGGTTAAAAATAGAAAAAGAAGCTATTCTAAATAAGACCATGAGTCTCCAAGACACTTTTCTTTAAAACAATTTTATTTATGTTCGGAAATAAGGGAGTGAAACATACGACATCGCAGCTACTGCCTGAAGGAAGTCATTTACTGGCTCTGGGACAAGGTTCAGCAAGATCTTTCTTACAATTCATTAAGGATACCCTTAGGTTATACATGTTCGGGAAATGTAGGTGCTTTCGCAGTAATCATCCCGAATTATCCAAATAAAAATACTGTTTCAGTCTTTGTTCTGGAGTCTCTATATGAAATATAATCTTCTCTGAAACAAATGTCTACCCTTTACTCTCTCCATCACTGCACCTCAGAGTATGTGAATGTTTACAGATCATTGTGTCAGTTGTTTTCCTTCACACAGAGCTGGGATGGGGTGCCTCCTGAATACTGTCCCTAGGGTTTCCAAAGCTTTTGTGCGGCTCCCTGTAGAACCTAGACAAATTTTCTCTCTGAAGAGCCCATGAGATGAAAGATCTCAAACTAAAACCTCAAGATGTGGGAAGTATGGTGCTCGTATCTGACTCTCTCCAGTAAAATCCCTGCTTGGAGACATCCACTCCAAATGCCTCTAAGGAAACAGAGCACCTGATCAGAATGAGGAAAACAAAATGCCACAGTGGCTGGCTGCAATGCAGAGAACAGCAGCCTAGCCTGGACCTAGGTGCCAACTGAACACAGGGACCCAGAAAGGTCTGCGAAGCAATGCCCCTCCCCCATCTTGTCCCACAGAAGGTGCTAGCCCACGTTGATCTCATAGAACGGTGATTCCCCAGGAATGCTGGTGCCACAGCAGTACCGGCATCCCATGGAAACTGTTAGAAATGCCAGGTTTCAGGCCCACCTCAGACCTATTAAATCAGAAACTCTCGGGGTGGCCCAGAAATCTGTGTTTTCACAAGCCTTCTAGGACTTGTGGATACAAAGTCAAGTGTGTAGGAGCACCTGGGTGGCTCAGTTGGTTAAGCGCCTGACTCTTGATCTCAGCTCAGGTCATGATCTCCGGGTTCCTGAGTTCAGGATTCTCTCTCTCTCCCTGCACCCACCGGTGCTTGTGCCTGTGAGTGCACGTCCTCGCTCTCTCTCTCTCTCTCTCTCTCAAAATAAATAATTTTTTTTAAACCACAAATACTTAAAAAAAAAAAAAAGTCAAATTTGTAAACCACCATTACAGGACTAATTAAAATCACCATAGTATGGTCTCTCTTCCAGGCCTTATTTATAATTGGAGAATGAGAGATCTTTTCCTTCTCCAAAAGAAATGTCAAGAAATCAGCAGGTCAAGGAATGTCACAAGGAGATTTGGGGGCTTTTCAAGGCCCAATTTACCACCACTCCTCCCTGTTCATTTCAGCTTTAGGGATTTTGATCAGGGACACCAACAGAGGGAGAGGACAGAACGTCAGAAATGGATCCACTCCACCCCAGAGCCAGGTATATGCTGGATGGCCTGCTGCTACAGAAACATCACTTCCAAATAAGTAAGGAACACGAATAGTAATTGTAATGAACCATACAGATCAAGAAAACCCGCCACATTGTCTCCAACAAAACTAAGCCACCACTAAACCTTCACAGCTTTCCCAAGCTAGTGGCCATTTATGAGAGACCACCCAAAATTCAACAATAACATGTTAGTCCATACATAAGTTTAAACTTCAGAGCAAATGCTTTTCAATCACTAAAACTCTTGGCTACTTATAGTAAAAGAACATTTTAACAAATTTTTCCCCTAAAATGAATGTTCAATCCTCTGATAGAGACCCATGGTCTATTCTTCGGCAACACAGCCACGGATTTTTTAATCGAGCGCTAGGAATCTTTCCATTAAAAAAAAAAACCAAACAAACCTCATTCACAAAGCTTCAGAGTACAGCCACAGGTTGTTCGGATTTTGCTTCCCAACACAGTTCAAATCTCAGAAGATGAGACTTTATAAAAGCAGCAGCGACAACTGCTGCATTCCACAGAATGCATTCCACAGAATGCAAAAAGCAAAAAGCATTCCACAGAAGGTCTAGAAGTCAACTGTAGAGCAGGAAGGACCTTTCTGCACAAAATACATGTCCGTAACTGGCCTACGGCCACCAAGCCTCGCCTGCCTTTCTGAAGCCAAAGGAAAACTCAGGCACTATTCGCCTATGTCATTATTAGTCACTTGATACTCAGGAAACCAGTTCTGTGTCTTCTGGGACAACTGTCCTCATTGCAAAGTGGGTACTGCTGGGTAATCAACATTATTTTGCTCTGCCTTGATTTGTAGTATCATATCCTCGTTGCTATTTTTTCAGCCTTAAAACCTAGTCATCGTAAATCTAGCTGCTTCTATCTTTAGTGGTAATTAGCATTAGTCATAAGCCAAAAAATGATTCCACATAAGAAATAAAATAAACACAACCCTTCTTACCTTTCATGCCAAACTTGGAGTGTCTTGCCAACTTCAGCAGAAACAGCATCACCAGCAGACAAAATCCCACCACAGACGCAATGACCACCACAGCATAGACCTAGAGGAAAGGAAGGGAGGGCCGTTATGACCTTGCTCATTGGTTCCTTACGTCCAGATGATGGTGATAATGACGATGACAAGTTCATATTTGCTACTTGTCCTGCCAGGAACCTTGTGTCTATCAACTCCCTTATTCCTCAACAACCCTACAATGGAATATGTAGGTCTTATTACTATCCTTACTTTACAAATGAGAAAATATAAGTTAAAGCTTATAAAAATATCAGTGTAATTGATATTATGGAGACATAGAGATACATTACTCTCTCCCCATCTGCCTATCCTCCTATCTGCCTTACCTGAAGAGAGAAGAGAAAGTATATGAAATTTGAATGACAAACTACTGTTATTTCTGAAGCGATGAAAGATACAGTGGGGTTCATTTTGCTATGCTCTCTACCATTGTGCATGTCAGAAAGTTGTCCGTAACAAACAGAGTTTTTTTTCCTAAGTTGGGTGTTGTGGCTCTTAGGAGCCAGAGTCCCCTGGAGCTGTGGCTAGGCCCAGAAGGGAGCAGGAGGGGCCCCTGCCGGTGAGTTTATTTGTGAAAGCTCATTAAGTTGCAGACTTATGATCTGCACACATTTGTGCATGTAGGGTAGAGGTCAATACAAAGTTTTTTTAAGCCCAAAAGCGTGATTCTGGCATGTAGATTATACAAGTAGAGAGAGTAGCTGCAGATCTACGTGAATCCTGCCATCACCCTAAGCGAGATCACAGAGGCACAAGTGTGTAATGTTAATGAAGTACATATTAACATTTGAGAAACCAAGATAGAAGCAGGACGATGCATCTCCTTCCATTCCCGCTGCTCATCCCAAGGTCCTGCTCCCAAGAAAAGTGTGACTTTCTAAACCAGGAAGTGGCCAATTTTGGCTGTAAAGGGTCAGACAGTAAATGCTTTAGGCTTTGGGGGCCAGAGAGTCTCTTTTGCAACCTTTCAACTGTGCTGGTATCCAGTGAAAGCACCCATAGACAACATGTAAGCAAATGGGCATGCCTGGGTGCCAATAAAACTTTATTTACAAAAACATATGACCTGTCTTGGGGGTCCACACTTAACTAAACGCTTAAGCTTCTTTGTTGCATTGAATCTGCATAATAATCCTTAAGAAAGATACTATTATCTCCATCAGTGGTAATCACTGATGCTGTTTACCCAACATTTCTGTTTCTCCCTGTGTTTCTCTTTGTAGGATTCACTGCCTGGCTTCCTCATGGTAAGGTGGGTACACGTGACCAGTTCTGGCCAATGAGGTAAGACTTGCATCCCTGGCAGTGGAGGATTCCACTGCTACTGTGAGATCTTAGACTGAGGCAGTGCTTCTCAACCAGGGATAATGTTGCGCCCAGGGGACATCTGTCGATTTGGGATCATCACAAGTAGGGGAGGGTGCTGCTAGCACCTAGTGGGTCAAGACCAGGGATGCTGCTAAACATCCCATAATGCCTAACAGCCCCCACAACAAAGAGCCATAATAATAACGGCATAATGCCAAGGCCGACAACCCTGCTCTCACTGCTTCTTTCTCTGGGCCTTCATAAATGCTAACTTTCCAAAAGTAGCTTCCTGTCCACCTAGTCTTAGAATGAGGACAAGGCTGACAGAACTCCCAGTGAATACACACAATGAAGCAAGAAAAGAACGTTTGCTGTCTGAAGCCACCAAGATTTGGGGATTTTTGTTACTGCACAGCTTATGCTGACTAATGTACACCTCAGAGTGAGAGGCAGTACAGAGTAGAGATTAGGAATAGGAGTTCCTCGTGAGTTTGAAATTTAGATTCACCACTTATTAGGTGCTTGGCCTCAGGATTACTTAATCTCTAAGCATCTCACGCTCTTCTTGTGTGAAACAGGGAATATAATCACTCTACCTAGCAGGTTCTTTAAATCCGTAGTGAGTTAATGCAGATAACGGGTTTGGAACAGAGTCCACCACAATAGATAAGAAACTGATTTGGTTATGATGATGATAAAACAGGTTTATAAAAAATTAAATACGCCACCCAAGATCACATCTTCCAAGCTTGGGATTCGAATTGAAGTCAGTCCAAGCATAAAACCTGTGATTTATCCATGATTTACTCTTTATACTATTTCTCCAAAACACATGGCTGAGAGGGAAGGCAGGATAATCAAAACACATGGCTAATCCTCCCATGACACCTTCTCTGATGTCAGATGGGGACAGCGTTAAAGAAGGCACAGGAAAGGGCACGTGCCAAGGCCTTGGCCAGAATGGAACAAAGGTGTGAGCATTCTCTCCTCTGGCACTGCGGTTGTAAGTGGCTCTCCCACAGAACACCTCTGCGAGTGTCTGCGTGCAGACTTAACTCTGTCTCTGCAGCCTACATACAAACAGAACGGCTGTGATTCCTAAAAGCTTAATTATGGATCAACGTGCTCTAACTAAGACTATTTCCCTCAAACGTACCTAATGATTTGGGTGTTTTTTATATGTTCATTTTATTTTTGAGAGAGCACGAGCTGGGGAGGGGCAGAGAGAGAAGGAACAGGGGATCCAAAGATGGGCTCCCGCTGCTGACGGCAGCGAGCCCATCAAGGGGCTCAAACTCAGGAACTGTGAGATCACGGCCTGAGCCAAAGTCAGATGCTCAACCAACTGAGCCACCTGGTGCCCCCGGGGTGGGTTTTTCATCTTTATTTCTAACTATCATTTTCATGGGAAAGAGCTCATAGTATTATAGCTCTAAGTTTCTCTATCTTATTATTAAATTTCAAACTTCTACAGCTAGAAGGGGAATAACTGCAAAAACAAGTTCAAATCCTATTTTAAAGATAAGGAAATGGGGATGGACAGATGTTAGGGGACTTGCCCTAAGCCCCCCCCCCCCAACCTCTCTGGGGAACCACAGACAGTCTCTGACCCACTTTGGAAAGTACTTGACTGGCATGCAGAAGACTTGGCCCCTATGTTCATAGGGCACTTTGCCTTTACCAGCTACGAGAGGTAACAGATGCTTCGCTTCCGCAAGCCTCCATTTCATTTGTACGTGGGGATAATAGTACCTGCCCTGACTCCTCTATTTTGTTACAGAGTGTTTAAGTCAACCTGGAAAATGGGAATGGGTTCTACTGCTGGGAATCAGTTAGTGATCTACTAGCAACTATTTAAACCTACTGAAGCAACTCTAAATGCAAAGACTCCTTTAATAAACAAAGGATCCCATGACAATGAGAAGAATTGTTTCCCCAACAATGAATTGTTTGATGAAGTTTCATGTACCATGCATATGTTGGGATGTGGGTGGTCTTTACGTGGGAGACAAGTAGGGGTAAATGTATTTGTTTGTTTAGTTGGCTGGTTAGTTGTTTGGTTGGCTGGCTGGTTTGCGGGCTGGTTGGTCGGTTGGTTGTTTGGTTGGTTAGTTGATTGGCTGGTTGATTGGTTGGTTAGCTGCTTTTTATCTGAGGGTATCTCTCAGCGTAAAACAAGGGGTCATTCCACTCAAAAAATCCAGCAAGGTGCATGAGGAGCACTTGTTGCACCAGAAAGGAGAGTGTCTGAGGCTGTCTTCCAAATGCTCTAACACCTGTAACTTTTCTATCAGTTCCCTGACTCTGAAACTCTCCTAATCTAACAATCCTCCCTGTGATCAGGGACTTTTGTTGAACAGTCCCTGATCAACATTTAATCAACATTTAATTTTTACATTTTCTTTAAAGTCTATAAAGCATTTTCTTGCACCTCTCATACAGATTTCCAGGGACCTCAGGTGGACCTGTGATGTACCAACTTTCAACAAAGATGACTTTCACTGATTTTGCCTTCCAGCGGCCCTACTGTGGACAGTTCAGCCATCACTGAGATATGCCAAATAGGGCTTAAATTTCTCATTTTCGTCTCAAAAGAGAAAACTGAAGTTGACACGTAATTTTTGGTAACTGGGATACAGACATACCTGTGGGGCTAACACACACTCCTTGGATTCCTTATGTACACAAACAACTTTCTCAAACCACGAAACATTAAGTGGTTTGGTATGAGAATAAACTGAAGCGATTGCACAAGGCAGGAAGCAGAAAACATTCTGCAGCTGATTTATTTTTCCTTGCTATTTCAATGCATTGCATATCATCATCTCTGGAAATGTGTGTGTGTGTGTGTGTGTGTGTGTGTGTGTCTCCATGTACTTACTAGATATGCATATTTTGAGTCACAGCTGAGATACATCTGTTACGAGCCTCCAGCTCCCACCACCAGGGCCCTGGTCTCAACATACATCACATCTCTTTATTACCACTCCAGACCCTCACTAATCACACTGCCTCCAATCTCACGGTTCTGCAACCCATTCCACAGCGTTTGCCATTACTCTGATCAGTCTACAATTTTTACTATCTCCTAGGTGCCAGATACTATTTGAGGGACGAGGGACACAGCTGTGAAAAACACTGACCAGGTTGCCTGGACTTAGAAAGTCACTAGAGAATCTAGGGAAGGGAAAAAAGACATTAAACAAGTAAACAATAAACAAGGAAATTAAAGACAATGACAACTGCTCAGAAGAAAATGGAACGTGGCAGCGGCTGCCTGGTAGCTAAAGCCATGGGATGACTGTGGGGAAGTGTGTGTCTTAGAGAGGGAACAGCGAATGTAAAGGGTGTGAGGCAAGAGTAAGCCTGGATGGAGCATGTGGAAGATCATTAAGAAAGACAGGTGGTAAAAACAAGGGCAGGATGGAAGGTGAAGACAGAGACACAGACACGGACAAGATATGCAGGGCCTCTTTTCTTTCACTTGCATTAGGAAGGCTCTGAGAATGACAATAAAAGTGATCTGATGTGTGCTCTTCACAGGTCACTCAGGCTGCTGTATGGAGAAAGGGCGGGAGATCACAAGATGGGAGAGGAGGGACGGGTAAAGGCCACGAAGGTCATCCAGGAACAAGCAACCATGGTAAACTTCCTCCTTGAAGGGCCAGATACTAAATATGTCCCACTTTGCAGACCACACAGTCTTTGCTGCGGCTACTCTAGCCGTCACTCTAGCACAAAAGTAGCCACGGACAATACGTAAATGGGCATGACTGTGTTCCAATAAAACTTTATTTATGGACATTGACATATGAGTTTCAGACAATGTTCATGTGTCACGAAATATCATTCATTTGTTTTCAAACCACTTAAAAACGTAAAAGCTCTTCTTAGCCTGCCGATGGTACAAAAGCAGGTCGGGAGCTGGACTTGGCCCACGGGCCATAATTTGCCAACCCCAACGGGGTTGGCCTGGGCCTGTGGCAGTGGAGGTGGGAGATACAAATGGTTCTGGAGTTTATAAGGAGGCGGAGCTCACGGCACAAGGGACTGGGTGCTCGTGACAAGTGAGGAGAAAAATGAAGGAAGCTGTTGGCGTTGGGTCTCAGCAGCTGACAGATCAACCCCACAGGAGCCCTGGGGCTCACGCGCGCCCCCTTCAGGCTCCTCCCTGCATAGTCAATCTAATCCCCTGGCTCTGTGTTTTAGAACCACATGACCTGGCACAGCCTCCACTCCAACCTTGCCCCTGACAGCCACCTTTATGCTTCACACACCTTACCTTCCGGTCAAAACCATTTTCCGGGCTGTGAACTCTTGTTCACACACCCAAAATGCCCTTTCCCTTTGGTTCCTGTCGGTCTACATGCCCGCCATCCTGCACAGCTGGAAAATGCCACCTACCCCACAAAGACACCTCTGGCTCTCCCAGCGGGAAGGAGCCGAGTGCCTGCCCCTCTATTTCCATTGCTCGCATCCCATTGCTGCTCTACCTGAATTGTAGGTGCCGGTATTTCATTCACATCTCAGGGCTCCGACTGAAGTATAAACTCCAGAAGCACAGACCTGATATTCACTCACATTTTTATATCTGCTCACTGCCAGTCGCTTCCGGAACCTACTAGAGTCCTTAAATTTAGTGGGCAATGAGACTTTTATTAAAATACTGGATAAGACAGGTGCGACGGTGTGGGAGACAGGAATAATGACACATGTCCCTAAATGAGACACTGCCCAGTTCACTAGAAAGTGATAATCTTTTAAAGGACAGACATTTAAAATAAGAACCACGAGTAACCATAGTGGCACATGAAAGGGGAAGCAAGGAAGTCAGAGGCTATCTAGCACGTTTATCACTTCTCTTAATTCTTCCAAACGTCAACACCCAATCCACACTGCGCAGTGAAAATGTCGTGTGCTGAAGTAGTTCCATCCCTCCAACATTTAAGCATCTCAAGTGCTCAGAGCCAATCTAAGAAACAGCGACTCATGGCCACTCACCGAAAGATGTTCCCGACCGCTTTTGTCTGCCACATCTGTGGAAGGGATTTCGTTACTTCTGTTCGTGGTGTCCCCAATGTCATTCGCTGCAGTCCCATAATCTTAAATTGGAGAAACGGGAAAGAGAAGGAACCATGAAGTTGTCACTAGGCTACCAACAAACATGAGATCACAGTATGACCCAGAAAAATGAAGCAAGACAAATCATAAACATAAGATTCCAAGCCACTGTCAGCCGGCTGGGGGATAGGGTCGGTGGGGGGGGGGGGGGGGGGGGTGCACGGAACATGACCCAGCTCTTGGGTTAAAGCCACTGTAGTGCTGGGATTGCATGATGCTCACATTTTACACAACCCAGATCTTTCCATCACTGGTTTGGCAGTCAAATTCTAAACCAGGTTTAGGGTTTTATTTTGTAGGTAAGAATATACCCTTTTTTTGATGAAGCATAGAATATAAATATGAAAAGGAATCGATCATCAAAGAGTCATACATTTATTGATTTGGAGGGGTCTTCAGATATGGAATCTAACTGTCAGCTTTATGGCCAAAGAAAGTCATCTGAGCAGTTAAATGACCAGTCTAAGGTTAACTGGCAAGAAGGTGGCAGAACCTCAACAGGAACCAGCCTTGACATCAGCAAACACTGATTCCAGGGAACATGCACCTTATTTGGGTAATAGGCAACCACTCAAGTCGGGCTACGGACTGACTGAGCATTGACGTGAACTTGGGTACATGTAAGAACTTTTGTGAAAAGGTCTGACTGGGGACGCCTGGGTGGCTGAGTCGGTTACGTGTCTGACTTCAGCTCAGGTCATGATCTTGTGGTCCGTGAGTTTGAGCCCTGCACCAGGCTCTGTGCTGACAGCTCAGAGCCTGAAGCCTGCTTCCGATTCTGTGTCTCCCTCTGTCTCTGCCCCTCCCCCACTTACACTCTGTCTCTGTATCTCTCAAAAATGAATAAATGTTAAAAAAATTTTTTAAATAAAAAAAAAAGGTGTGAACTGTCCACATTTCAGTTTCAGAATTAATAGATAGGGAACTGCACCAACAGTGTTTAGCATTGTGAGAATATGTTCTCACATCACCATGTCTCAAATGTCATTGCCATCTTCCGAATCAATTTTAGTCTACACAGATCAGGATGGAAATAAACAATTGGTTGTGTTGTGTTTGTGTGTGTGTCTTTGTGTGTGGGGGGGAAGTAGTGAAAGTTTTTATTAGTAATATTACATGTAAAGAGTCATAGAAAATTTTTGATAAACACTGCAAATAATGTTGCTTATCAACGTTTGGTATTTTTATTCTAAATAGATCTGGTGACTGCAATTTCCATCTTACACAAACAACCTCATTAAGTCAGCCCCAGCCACACTTTCCTAGGGAGAACTATCATGCTGGCCTTGGGGCAATAAATTTAAATTATATTTTGATGAGCCGAGTGTTCCTTTGAATGTGAATAAAAAAGTAACAGAAAAAGCATTTATTTTCTGCTTGCTGTTCCAGTCTTACTCCAAAACTACTATTACCATTTTCATTTTAAATAGACTAGAACATTAATTTCTACCAAACACTAAGAGATATCATCTATTTGCTAATTTTTGACCTCTTTATATTCTAATGAGCCACTCATACAAAATCAAATCATTAAAGTCTCTATAGTTTGATATCATGACATTTTTTGGCCCAAAGATCCAAAGTGGGACCGGAAGCCAATGGGAAGATAGCATTTTTAAAGTCTTGAACTTACTGGAAAGGAGTCCAAAACATTATTTTAAAATGTAAAATCACAATTCAAATATACCTCTCTGTGATACAATTTGAGATACTCTTTCTTTAAACTGAATGGGGACGAATAAAAACAAAAATATGCAAATCATATACACAAAATCATCTGAACAACAACTTGAAGGAAATACAGTTTAACATGCATAAAACAGGTAAAGATAATATGATTCCCTAATCAAAATTAGCTCAAGTTAAATACACACACGTAACAAACATACAAATATAGAATCACTTTATAAAAACAAAATGTCAATGTGTACATAAAACTAAAGAATCGAATATTGAATATTTAATGACATTTTAACCAAGGTAACTTTTAATCAGTCTTAAATTTTGAGACAAGTCTTGAAATTGAGCTTGCCACTTCCCCCAAACAAGGCAAGGCCTCCTGGTCATGAAGGAGGTCTGGAAATCTGTTAAAGATGGATTTTTCACCCCTAGTCAAACATCCCTGGGACCCCATTAAAATAGCAAAGTACAGAGGAGACATCCAGCTAAAAGCTAATGCAGTCTACCTTCTGGATTCTCCCTTTCCGCATTCCTAAGAGAACCCCATTTTATTCAAGGCTTCACTGACATTCTCTGAGGAAGCTGGTCTAAACTTCAGGGATGGCTCCAGTTAGCCAAGGGTTAACCATTCCCTCTTAGCAGTAATGGAGGCAAGAATGGACCATGACCCCCTGGGTCGTGAATCAGATTCAAGGAGGACCGATGGAGATTTCTGGGAAAGGTCCCTTTCTTCTGGAATGCTTTCAGAAGCTCTTCCATTTCTCCCAACAATGCGAGCAACAGCGGCCCCTCTGCCGGCATCATCTTAAAACCATGAGGGAAACCAGCCTTCCGCGAAGTGGGCACAGTGTGCAGGGGGAGTGTAAAGATGAAAAAACTTGGGTACCTGACGACATGGTTGAGCTGCTGATTTAACCAAACCTAAAAACATGCCCTACTTTTGAGGTTCCTGTTTGTGAGCCAAACTTCCTTATTATACAAGAAACACAATTCTGAATTGGGTTTACTGTCAGAGCCAGAAACTGATACACCTCCCTTTTCTTGGTAGTCATGGCTTTTAAACAGGTAATTAGTTCCCAATTATAGAAACAAAATGTCTGTTACAGTGGAATGGATTCACTACTTCCAAGAACAGAGCATGAGAGAGAAAATGCTATTTACAAGCACTGTAAATACCAAGGGAAAACAGCCATCAATATTGAATGATTTTTGAAATATTGTGGCCTATGTAATGCTTGAAGTGTATATTTAACTGAGCTTAAAGGTCCTCTTTTAGTTGATTCATTTCATCTCAGACAAACATTTTGAAACAAATACAAAATAAAGACAACAGGATAGCTACCTTCATAAATTACATCAGGATAATTTGGGTTGGCACCTAAAAGGCAAAACAAAGCAAAGATTCGTAAGTATGCATTCAGAGTTAATACTAAGTATACCCACTAAAATGGGTTAAATATATATCGAGGATTTTACAGTTGAATAGGTTGTTTTATAGGATGAGTACACAAAACCTGAAACTCTTGGTTTGCTCCTTGTTAGCTGTTTCCCTCCCCAGTCCCCAGAGCCCCCATCCCTTCAAAACAAGAAAAGAAAAGAAATCACTATAGCTGGACAAACTTCAGCGATCAATGTGTTATGACCGTTTCTATTATACCATTGGCCATTTTAACTGCATTTCTGGTACTTTTTTTCATTCCAGGGACAGACCATCTCCACACCATGTTCAACAACAAAAGATAAAGACTCTGGTGGTTTGGGTGTTACTTGCAAAGTGTATTTTGGAAGGTCTATTTGCTTTCACAAACATGTTATTAACCAGCCTGAAATAATGATACTAATGCACGGTTTTGCTCTCTACTTGGTGTTTTTTGGGGGGGGGGGGAGGGGGTTGCCAAGGCTTAATAAATAAACCTTTTCTTTGCCTTTAATATAACACAGAAAAATATATATACTTTCTCTATTGAAATGATTTATGTGTAAGAGATCACAAATAAACGTTACGTTTGTTATGTCAGGGACAAATGCAAAAGCACAGCCACTTAATTTGGGGGTGGGGCGGAGATTCTTTAGGCACCAAGACGATAGGAATACTCAGTTTTAAAATATTCCCGTGAAAATTTGCAAAAACATGTTGATTTTTTTTTTAAATCTACATCAACAGGAACTGGTGACAAAACCAGCTGTTCCTTACTCTCCAATCAGAACGAACTGGGTCTCTACATGAAAGCCTACTTGGAAATAAAATTAAAACTTGATACAACCTTTACGTGATTAGGAAATAAATTTCCAATTCTACTTCCTCTCCTTTTAGCCTTCACGTACTTACTTGTAAACTATAAAGCTTATTCAGGTCTCATTTCATTTCTAAACCCTTAGCAGAAAAGTATCCTTTCAGATAAAGGGGAACTTGAGCCAATTTTCTGTTCGTGTATTCGCTAGGAAATGATCATAAGTTTGTCTAAATGAAGAATCAGATAAACACGGCCCTAACATTCAAATCAGAATTTCAACACAGTTCAACTCACAGAATCTGTAGTTTAGCAGGGGAAACACTAAGTAGATTGCTGTGCACGTCAAGTCAGGGATGCTACATACTGCTGAGCATTCCATGCTTGGTATAACTCTAGGGGGCGCCATTTAGACTGTACTCTATGTGAACCGAAATTGTGCAGCGCACAACCAGTGCCACATATGAGTTGGCCCTGCGTCAATACATGCAAAGTCATCGATTCCAGTATATTTCAATAGTATTTTGAGTTTCAGTACCTCCAACACCACTTCAAAGTACTCTTGAGTTACAATTTGTTAATATGTATTGTCAGAATTATTTGTAGTGGATATGCTCTTCCTGAGAAGGGCCTTGAAGGCTGCCTTGCAATTTGAGGGATAATTTGGTGGATAAAGCAGCATAAAATCCCAGTGGTAGCCCTGGTGATGTCATATGCAGGGCACCCACCCACCTGCAGAAATCCTTTCCCTTTGCAAAGTCCTGGGAACAAGGGGTGTCCTATCACTGTGACTATTGCATACCCCTACTGAAGGAAAGGTTATGTAATCCCAAGTGAGCAAGTCATTCTTTGAACTGCTCGGTAATCCATTACTTAAGAAGATCCCACTCTGTGCCCTCAATATACAGGTCTGCACCTGCAAGGGTACCTGTCCACCAGAGTCCACACTCGCCTTCTAGACCTCACTTCAGGACCCAGGACCCAGATTTCCTTCCCCACACACCACACACACACACACACACACACACACACACACACTTCCTAGGACTAGCTAGCTTTTTCCCCGCATCTGTCAGCCCACAGGTGGCCACACCATCAGTCTGAGCACCTTCTGACCCAAGACCCAGGAGAGGGGTGAGGGCCGAGCAAGGGCAGGTGAGCTGAGGTGTCCATATGCACCCTCTTTGCCTCTCATCTACCTCTCACCATACAATCGGAGGCACAGGGCAGGGGCTATGACCAGGAACCAGCTCTACCAAAACCACTATGTTCCAGCATGGAAGTCCAAGAATCAGGGAGAATTTGATCCTCAAACCTACCCTTCCAGGTCATTATAAACATGTATTTTCCAAGGTAGATAGATAGAACCTATTTGATTTAGCAATTCATTAACTTGACTCATATTTTTAAAGTTATTGAATGCAAGTATACAGACTTTCATTTGTACTACGTTGACCCACCATCTCAGACTCTCTGAGACTGAGGACATAGTTTGTCCAAGAATGGGGGCTTTCCCCAGACATAGGACTTTTGGTGTAAAAACTAGGAGTAGTCAGTCACCCCGATTTGTCCTCAGGTTCTCAGGGACCCCACAGAGACCACCTTCCTTTACACATGCAATCCCGTAAGAAAGTAAAAAGACTGAGGATTCAGAGTCAGATTTATGTAGACCACACATTGGAAGGGCTGCAGGGACTGTGACTGATATACAGGTGTAATCAGCCTTGTCAGAGAAAGGGAACCCCCCCTATTACTCACACAAGGCCCCCAGGAACATCCAGAACATCAGATCAAGTCAAGGCAGCAGATATCAGGTATAGAAAAAGGATCTGGGGTGGGCTCAAAAGTAAACAGGTTAGCCCATAACCTGGAAAACTGATCTTTTTCCAGACTTAGAATTCGTATCGGTGGATGCCTTTCCTACCAAGTTCACCAGCAAAACCGTTAGGTCACATCTACACTGTCAGAAGACTACTATATTTTCCTAACTTCATTTTTTCGAGATGTATGAGAAGTACTGTCACTTTCCTTTCATTGTCAGGAATACTCAAATTTAGCGCAAGATTACAAAACTCACGGTAAGACAATGTGGGAGGAACAATAAGGTGTTCCCTCTCCCCCCCGCCCCGCCAACCATACCATACTGTGTCTGATGAAGGTCCACTCGCTACAATAAAGAAATGTCTCTGTGTAAAAAGGTTTAAGAAGCTGGTGCCTGGGAAGATACACAGACCTAAAGTTCATGAAAAACAAGGGTCACGGCACTCCAGCTAATCCCAGCTCATCAAACAGAATTTTGCTTCTAGCAACTTCTCAGTCAAGTTAACCTCCCGTGGTGTTTATACTCCAATTGTAGGGCAGTTGTTAACATGATGTTAAATGCAGACATGGGACAAAGTTACCGCTTCTTTCTTAGACTTCTGGCAATGGTCATATTGGGAAAATATCCTGCCATTTTTAAGTCTAATTTCTAAGTGGCTTAAATATGTTCATTATATATCATTATGTATAAGGGTAAAAATGCCTGTTTGAGATATTCAGGACTAAAAGGTGGACGAGGAAAGGCAAACAAAAGCTGGCCCAGAGAGAGTGAATGACTGGTGAATGAGTAATGTGCTTGCTTACACGGGGCATCTGAGCAGAGTTCTGCTTCCTTGAATACCATCCCCGTTGCTCGTCAAGCAAGAAATCTCAGATTTAGGCAGCAGGAGGCGGCATTAAGCCCTAAAGCTTCATGTTGAAAACCACCGGAATAAAATATGGGAATTTCCAGAAAAAAAAATAAATAAATAAATGAATGAATAAATAAATAAATAAGGAAACTCAGGGACTCCATCAACCCCACTCCATTCCAGACAAGCAGCGGGCCACTTTCTACCCCCATCCCCCCACCACCCCCCCCCCCCCCGGCTGGCTCCAGTGTGGAAACAGCAGCTACTCCCCAGCCCAAAGAAAGTGCACGCCAGGCACAAATGGTTGCTTGTCTCATGTTCCAAGTCCATTTTCTGAAGAGTTTGTGGAGCGTCGGCAGACGCTACACTCATTTGTGCTTGGCCCTTGACCTAAGGCGTGTTGTCAGGATTTGGGGACCACTACTAACAGGTGCAGCCCGAAGCACTCCCAGTGAAAACCCTGGGGACTGTCCTGTGGCCACACGCACTCCAGACAGAGCTCCAGATGGCGCGTGTGATGTCTGCACCTCCACAAGACAGACCTCAGGGACGTTAAAGGTTTCTAAGCATGGATGATACTGTCACTTTCTCCCCAACAATATCAAACCAAAGCCCCTCACCATCCCCCATGCTAAACTGCTTTTAAAGAGAGGGCTTTGGAGCTTCTATATTCTAATCTGTTATAGCTCATGAGTAAATCTTCTGACTCCATGTAAGTCTTTATGAGTAAAACTCCATGGCTTTTTAACTGTTAAGACTCCACTATTAAAGGAAAAGCACACATGTAGGATAAAGAAAAATTGTGGAAGGGCAGGTAGGCTTCCCTTTCCATCCCACTGCAAAGATGGAAGTAATGATGGAGGCCAGGAGACACATCTGTTTCCTTCCTTTCAGCGTTCAGTTTCTCTCTAATGTCTTAAAAAAAAGAGAGAGAGAATTCTCTCTCAAATCTATTTTCAGACTCTGCTTAGTGTGATCGTGAAAAATATTTCAAAGAATTCCATACGATAAAGAAATAGCAAATGATTCGTTCTTTTCAAATCAACCGTCCCGTCCTTGGTTTGTCAACAGTGTTGTGTAACTCGTGGAAGTCCCTCCTTCTGACTTCCAGATACCTCTCCTCTTCCTTTTCTGAACGGCAGGGCCCCAACACACTAGGGGTTCAGATGTCCGGGTTTCATTTTTGGCTGAACCACTAACGTGCCATGCAGCATCAGGGGGTCTCTTCACTTTTCCTGTGACAAAGGAATGTTCCATACCTCAGGAGAGGATAACAGCATTGGCTCTGGCAACCCGTCAGGAGCTTTGGGAAGCATAATTAATTAACGTTAGTACTCTTGAGACCTAAAGAACTATTTAAGTATAAATCTTAATTATCACGATTATTAAGAGCCTATAGCCAAACCATAGTCTTCTCGGTTATTTAAGACAGAAAAGCAGGTCAAACTTTCCTTTCCTTCCGCTCCCAGGACAAGAAACGGGTCCCGACAAAGGGCCAGAGAGCAAGTCGTGGGGGGGCTTTATATTTTCTTAAAGTGTAACATTTAGAGAAATTTCCTCTCCCTACATTCTTTGGCCCAAGTACACCAAATCTAAATCTGCCAGTTTGGGGGCAACTCTAAGTACTGCAGAGAGCTCCAGTTCATCCAGACGTCATGAATCTCTTGATAAAACAGCACGAATGAGAAGCTGTGGGGAAAAATCTTCCAATATTTATAGTTTGCTCCCGACGCACACTGTGCATAGGAGGCAAGTGCTCCCGAATTAGGAAGCATAAGTCACTCACTCCCACTGCTTGTGTGAATGAGCATTCTTGAGCTGTGACATTCTTCCTGAATGAGTGGGCCACAGAGACACTCTTTATGTACTGCCTGAAGAATGGGAAGCTTTAGAGCACGGGTATTTTATCACCCAGTGCTCGGGCTAGGCTTGTGCCAAGCCTAAAGTATTAATCACTCAGGGGAGATTTCGATAAAAGAATCTACCCTTGAACAATCAACGTGTTCATGATGATGGAAATAGCCGACCTTGAAAATTCTTGAAACTCATGCCGGCTGATCCCAAGACGCTGGCGAAGGCCCCACATTTCTTCCTGGTGACACTCACAAGCGATCTCTCTGCCATTAATTTCTGGTCACGGTTCTACTTGAAAAGACACACTCACCACTTCTAACCTTCACCCAGTCTTCACGCACACCTTCGTGTTCCCGAGAAGGCTTTTCCAAGGCCAGCCATGTAGTGGATCAATTTCATCTTAGGTAAGTCTTATTTCTGTCCTATTGGCTAACTAGCATACAGCAGAATTTTGGGAGACTCCCCAGAGAGTCCCGTGTTCCCTCTGTGAGTGCCGCACCAGGTTTCTCCTTTATCCAGTCTCCCTAAGCCTCCTGAAGCCAACACATTGAATTCATCCTACCTTTTGCCAAACCCAATTAGAGTGCATCTCTGTGCACAAACTCTTCTGTATTTTTATCATTATTACTCGTCGATATCCACAAGGAGTCAGTACAGCCATCTTGGCAGATGCCTATGCGGTCCTTCCAGTGGTTTCCCCCAGGTTCCGCAGGGCAGAAGGGAACCCCCCTCACTAGGCAAAGTGTGGTCCGGAACCTGCAGCATCAGCTGCGAGGTGGTCAGAAATACAAAATCTGAGACCCTTCCCCAAATTCATGAGATCAGAATCTGTGTTTTAGCAGGATCTCCAGGAGAGCTGTATGCTCACTGAAGTCTGAGAAGCCCTGATTTATAACTCCGTGAGAAGTTTGACTGAAGTCAAAAGACCTCAGTGGGCATAGAAGATGGCCATTTTACAATGAAACATAAAGCAAACCTAAAAAATAGCTAGATACCCAAACACCGAGGGGGGTGGGTACTCTCTGGCAGTGACCGCAATAAACATTAGGGGTGAGGGCAGGAGACGTCTTGTCCCCGTGGCATACCTCTGAGGGGGAAGGAACTTGGACACCAGAAGGAGCTTACATTTTCCTACCCTCTCCAGGAACCAAACTGTGACTTAGTTTTCTCCTTAGAGCGCCAAGTCTAGAAAGTTCGTGTAGTCAAGTGGCAGTCTTGAGGTCTTCTCTGGGCAAGCCTGAGCCTCTGGGTAAGGGAGGACAAAGCAGTGCTGAGAGAAAAGCAGTTCTGGGTAGAAAGTTTCTCCCTAATGGCCGCAGAGGACAAACACAAAGCGAAGTGAGGAATGGGTACGTTGTTAGTGATCTGCTCAGTGCCCACTAAAGAGAGAGTAACACTGCAGAACTCACAAAGGAGATGAATGAAAGCTGGACCCATGTCCTTTGAAACCTCTGCTTCACACTGAGACTTTTGAGGTCCCAAAGAAGACAGAAGGTGCTCATTCAGGACTTACACAGAAGTTTCCACATAGCCATGGGGCCTCCACCACAGCACTCTGAGAACCCAAACCGGGTTCCCTGCAGGCAGAAGGCTCTGAGGCCAAGTACCTGCCTCCTACCAGAGAAGGTGAAAGCAACCAATGGAGGCAGGATGCAGGTGGCATTTGCGTTCAACCTATACGGCTGGAGGTGTCAAGACGAGGGACCACGAGGGCTCCCCGTGGACCAGACAGAGGTGGCGTGAGAGAATGTCTGTCCTGACAACAGCCCCCTGGAGGAGCAGAGGGATCTCAGCAGCACGAAGCTGCATTCCTGGGTTCTGAGGAAGGAGATGCTTCCACCAGCTGGAATAGAGACATGTTTGCTTCCTGTCACGGACTCCCTGGAGAGAGGCCCGCAGAGACAGGAATCACCAAGATCCCACAAAACGATCCAGGAAGGTCTGTGAATCAGCACTGAACACACGCCCTGAGCACACCTGCCTGCCACCTGTCCCCTGTGCCCACTCCCTTCTACTCAGGTAACAGAGGGCCTGAATTCTGCTTAGCCAGCTCTGCAATCTCCCTCCCGCACCCCATCCCCGCCTCTCCACCCCCTCACCCCCCACCCCACCCCCGCCCCTGGACACACACACATCGTGCTGGTCTGGACTGGACTTAACTCAAGTCCAGAGTTTTGACTTCTAACTCAGATAGGACATGCTATTTCTCAATTGAGATTTTTGCCTGCAATCTAAAGTGACCAAAGGATTGTCTGTTACTCAACAACGAGCAGAAAAATCTCACTTGGGTCAGGGCTCTCATCCAGACCATTTTCACCTTTGGTTGCACACTGGAGTCACTGAAGACCTTAAAAACAGAAAATGTGAAAGCCTGAGCCTCGTCCAGGAGCCACTGAATCAGAATTACTGGAGGTGGGCTCTAGAAATGTGTGTTAAATAATGAAATCACAATTAAAACTCCCCAGCTGATTCTAATGCACAACAGGGAGCCGGGCCCTAGTGTTCAGGAGCCAGAAAAGATTATTCTTAGTGAATAAATAAGTGTTCCAGGGACAATGGAAAATAAAAACGAAATAAAATTAGTTTGATTCCAAGCCGCGTTCCTCAGCATGCTGGAAAAGATAAACGCTATCTATCGTTCCCTAAATTTCATTTGGAAACTACAAGTTGAGTTTTGTGCTTTAAACGTAACCCAAAACTGACCTGAGCGGAGTTCACTTCTAAACGTGGGATCCAAAATGATCAATCTGGTGTCTGGAGTTTGGGAAAGTCTTTCCTCCCTTTCTCAGTCACCGGCCAGGTTGCCAGTGATGAACAGATGGGAAGGCACCGGCTTTGTGTCTGGGGCCCTGCTGATACCCGAAGGTCTGAGAACACCTGTCCTTCCTCGTTAGCACCCTGGCTGGGTCTGGTATCGGAGTCTGTAAGGTCCCAGCACTCTGGAGAGACACTGTAGGGCGATCTTTACCGACGGCCTCACACCCTGCGGGTGGCACCCTCTTGATCTGGCTGATGCTGGCTCCAGGTCTCTCTGCCCATCCTTTCTCCACGCAGAAAGCAGGAGAGTGTCTCCCACCGCATCCATGGTTTCCATTGCAGGTGGTAATAAAGGCAATCGGGGCTGTAACTACATTCTTCACCAAAAAGCTCACCAACTTTTTGCTTTAGGGACTTTTTTTATTTGTCTTTCTCTCTCTCTTTTTTTTTTTTTTTGAGTTTATTTATTTATTTTGAGGGAGAGAGAGTGGCAGAGGGGCAGAGAGAGAGGGAGGAAGAGAATCCCAAGCAGGCTCCGTGCTGTCAGCACAGAGCCCGACAGGGCTCTAACTCATGACTGTGAGATCATGACCTGAGCCGGTATCGAGAGTTGGATGCTCAACCGACTGAGCCATCCAGGTGCCCCTCTTTGTTTTTATTTCTGTTTTAATTTCTTTCAACTCTGTTCACTTTCTATCTACAAATAGACAGTGAATTCCTTTGCAAGGTGACTACTCCACAAAAGTCCCAGTTCTGAGCTGAGCTGCCATTTTAATTCTCCTGGCTGCATATGGAAGAGTAACCCTACTTCACTGATCCCAGGCTGCCAGCTTCCTCATAAGCCAGTTAACTTGCAATGCAAAAAACAAAATAGAAAAAGAAAAGAAAGAGAAAAACATCTCATCCAAAAAAAAAAAAAAGAAAGAAAGAAAGAAAAACTGTAGCTGAAGCATCTTATCAAAAAGATTTGTAAAAAAGTAAACTTCTTACCAATTACTATGTGACAATAACAGAAATACTGAAATACTGAAGGAATATAGACCTACACTTGACTTGTCATCCTAAACTTGTAGACTTTAGGCCGGCAGGGAAATATATATAGATTTGTTATTTGTTTATTTTTCTTTAGCTTTAAAGGAGGGTAAGAGGGAAAGGAAGCAATTCTTTAAAAGGCCATTATCTGTATGCTATGGTTCCAAATCTCATAAATACCAAAGATTCTAAAACACAAGCCAAGTGAGGTCAATCTCTAATTGGTCACACTGGTTTATGGCCCACTAGGGCCATTTATATCCACTATCACCCTGGACCAAGGCTCTTTTATTTCCATTTCATTTATTACTCCCTGATAGCTGGTCCTTGAGTAAATACTTAAAGAGGAAAAAAATCATTTCTAAAAGCAGATATCTCTATTTTAAAGACTTGACCAAAACAAGTAAACAAATAAGAAGAAGGAGAGAACAAACATCTTTATAAAATTAACCTCAACTTTTATTTTTGATCAGTGATGATTTCCTTTAAAGGGAGTATTTGAGACACTAAGTTATTCTTGTACCAGAAATCACTTCTTTCCTATCATTAGTGAAGTTAAAACTAACAAAAGTGATCCATAAAAAGGAGGCCACATGGATGAGAAGAGTTAAGCTCTACCAAAGACTGGCACCATACAGAAATGTTCCAAAGAAAAATACATCAAACCTCTATGTTAAATAGAAGTTACTGGCTTCCCCCTGGAAGAACTGAGCATATATATCAAAGCACACAAACCACTTCTAAAACTTTCCAATGCCAGACCCTCACCCTGAATCAAGTTCACCTCCCAACGGTTTCAAAAGGCAGCTGCTGGCAAAATTCAAATCAAGTCTGAAGTTTAGTGAATAGTAATGTGCCAATGTCGGTTTCTTACTTTTGACAAACATACCACGGTAATGAGAGATGTTCACAACAGTAACAACTGGGTGAGAGGTGTCCAAAGACTCTGTATTGTCTTTGCAACTTTTCTGTGCATCGAAAATGACTCATAAATAAAATGTTTATTGAAAAACAAACATAAAGCAAGTGTCCCCAAGCAGAATCTCTGGATTTAACGATAAGGCTGTATTCCCCGAAACACACAGGAAGAAAGAGAGTAATCTAGAGATTTACTACAGCAAATGTAGTAAACTCTACAGCTCAACTCTCAATTAAGAGGAAGATTTAATGGAAAAGACAACTGCCAGGGGTGTCTGGGTAAGGCATCCAAACACAGCTTGTTTTATGTGCTCCTGAAAGGCTGTTTGTAAATCAAACTCACATAATTCAAATAACATTTTGAACATGCTAAGGAAGTTTGTGCACTTAAAAAGCTATTTAATACACACCAGTGTAATGACAGACTTATTATGTAATGGGCACTAACTACATTCTCACTACTTACTGAAGGGGGCTCCGTATGCATCATCTCTGTCCGTGGGACTGGCCTCTGGGCCCCACAAGCACATGCTGCCCACACTGCCCCTGCCCCACGGGCCGCCAAACTGCTGTCTTCCCTTCCCACTGCCAAGCCATCTTTGTGTGGCCCTCATGAACTGAGAATTATTACAGCAAGTTCTACTCATGTACAGGTCCCAATGTCCAAACAGGCCTCGGCCTCCACAGTGTCATCCAGTATCTGGGCAACAAGACCCAACAAGTAAGAATACTCCACCGGACAACAGCATCAGAAGCAGATGAATGCACGGCAATTGTCCCTGCTGTTGCTGGGGCTCACATTGCAATTTGCCTGCCGGCATCCCAAACCATTGGTCAGATGGGAACTATTACCTCCTAGAAAAACAATTCAGGATCTGATAAATGAATGACACCACTCAGCCCAGGTAGGCAAAACATTCTAAGAAACTGGTTTCTCGTCCACGGTGAGAGGGCAGGATTCTGAATTCCAAGCGGGTAAGGGGCTAGAAAATACATCTTCAGTAGTTCATGAGCCAACCAAACACGGTTCACCTACATACATCTTGCATGAGTTTTGCCATGATGGGTACAAATGTCACTGAACACTTGAGATAAAAATAATGTGCACATCACACTACTGTCCAAAATGATTCATTCCCCCCGCCCCATCACTTCCCTGGGAGTATGAGTCCCTGCCCCTGGACTTGGCTGTGGCCCTATGGCTTCCTTTGGCCAGTGGCATATAGCCTGAAGAGACCACGTGCCACTGCGGAAGCTGGGCCTTGAGAAGCTTTGCCTATTTCTAGTTGCCCTCCTGCCATCGGCACTTGCCACTCAGAAGCAGACCTCCTGTGTGGCTGCCATTTCTTCACCTGCACCCCAGAATAAAGGCATATGGAACAAAACCCCAGCTGACCCACAAGCAAATCTAAATAATGGTGTTTTCAGCCCCTGGGTTTGCAGGTGGTTTGTTGAAGGCATGATGTTGTCAATAGTTGAGTGATACACCCTATCCTCTCCCCGGATACAAAAGCATCAGGTACTCACCATCTACGATTCCAGGCCAGCCCATGAAGTGAGCAGAAATCTGTTTCTCATCCTTCCCATACTCGTTCTTGGCTACTAACTTGTAGTCCCCATTGTTCATGTGAGTAGGATTATCCAGCTGGAGGCAGCCATGGTACTCCGTGTGATTGGTAACATGGATTTTAGTACAGATGTACTTGGACTCATTCAGTATCGCCCCGTTATAGAACCACTGAAGAGCTGGTTTGGGGTTGCCTTTCACAGTGAATGGAATGCACCAGTGGTGGTCTGAGGTTGGAGATTCGAGAAATGTGATAGTTGGAGCAACTAAATTGAAAAAGAGAAAGTTAATAGCATCAGAAAGCTCAGAATTCTCCCCATCTCCAGATATCGGTGTCATCAACGGGGGGATCTTATTCAACGAACTGTTTGATTTAAGAAAATACAGGACCAGCGACTCTGGAATCCAACAGTATTTCGAATCACCATCAAGGCTGATCGAACTCCCTACAGACAGCTTCAAAGAGACTCTTTTCCTCATACTTAAGACCCACGAACCATAGTCGTTTTTCAAATTTCGCAGTGTGAGAACCAGCTCCAAACAGATCGCAGAGATTTCTGACAGCAGAAAGGGTTCACTGGAAGTCAACTTTGGTTTCTAATACATATGCTTTGATATTACGTAGATTCATCACCAGAAAGCTGAGGGCCACTGTTTCTGCAATACTTCACTCAACAACACAAATAATGAAACGACTTTGGAAATCTTGCCTGCAGCACGGATCTCACACAGCTTATCTAAAATGGAGCAAACTGACCAAGGCGGGGACTGCTGCTGCCAATGCTGATTGATTATTATAAAGTATGATCCGCTGGTACTTTTCACTGATTGCCAATAGCAAATGCTCTTTAAAAGTATCACATTTCATGACAGTACGCTGCACTTTTGCTAGGATTTCAGAAGTCAATGTTTTGATCCTTTTTAAATGTCTGGGGTTCTGTCCAAACCTAGACAAACAACCTAGAGACCACTTTAACTTGAAAAATAAAACACTTTACGCTTTGGGGAAACAAACACTCAAGTAGCATTTTTAAACAGAGTACTTATCCTGAGTGAGGGTATTTAAAATCCCCCATAATTGCTTATTTTATTGTGGTCTGACTTTGATAATGATACAATTAAGGACTAGAAAATACCTCCAGAGCCCTAAGAGCATCATTTTTCAGGTGAGGAAACCTAAGTCCAGCGAGGGTAAATCACTTGGTCAGTTTTAGGGAGCGAGACGGATCTGGAACAAGGATCCGGGTCTCCTGACACCTAACCCCGCAGCCCTTCCGTCCTTGCTTTGCTTCCCAGTTGTACATGTTCATCACACAAAGAGGGAGAAAAGTCACAACTTGCTAACAAATACACTTTGACCAGGCTCACTACCAAGCCTATCTCAGTTGTTAAAATTATTCACCATTTATTCCTTCTATTCTTTACCTAGATTGTGATAGATAAGGTCAACTCTTCAGACCATGGTGAACACCACAGATATTAACTGAGAGGACTTTGAATTTGAGCATCCTTATTTGTAGTTCTGTGTTACAAATACAAGGACCCCAGTGGGGTAGGGGCAACACTTACCTTCCTCCCACCAGCCCAGGCCCCCAAGCCCAGGGCCCACATATTCCTTCCACCATGCTCAAATGAGCTTTTGGTGAGGTGTTGATTTAAGGACATAAAGTTGGAAGCTGGTTGCGTATGTTTGGGGATAGCATTGATTTCAGGCTTCTGGATGGGTCGAAATGATGAGAAATTATGAGTCCAGTACCTACTAGGCACAGAGGTAGTACTGACAGTGACAAAGGACTTACAGCTGGTGACCATAATCATGCACTCCAACAATCACACACTGAATGTGCGCCACGGGTGAACCTTAGCCAGTGTATCGATACCATGTGTCTACACGTGTATAATGTGTATTCATACACACACACGTGCACACTCGTGTTTCTCTCATCCAAACCCTGACCCAAATACAGTAACGCCTCATTAATTTATACCACGCCAGCTCAGAATTTGGAACAATGTGCAAAGTATATGTGATTTGTACCAAATACATGTTCGCCCTAAACGCCACAATCTGGAATGTGAAGCTATGTATTGTGTTGTTTACAACACTGGGAAATAACACACGTATGCTGAAGAAGGATTAGTGTTCTGTATCTTAGTTGCAATGTATACAGAAATTTAAAACAATAATAAAAATGTTCTGTGGGTAATAACAATTTTCAGTAACTTAAGCAAGACACCACCAACCTTCCCACAGAAACCTGATGTCAAACTAATGAGGTTTTATTGCATCGATGGCACAATTGGGTGTTTGTGAACAGCCAGCCTGATACTTTAGGTGGTATAACTTTAAATCTTCATATGGCTTTTATGGAGAAAACAATTTTAGGAACTGGTTTGGCAGAAATTAAGCTAAAACTTATTAACAAGAGAATGATAACCAGTTCAAGATATGTTCTATCCAAAAAAAAGGTTGGGGGGGGGGGAAGGGGAGGAAGGCACAAGAGGACAAGTTTAAGATCAAAAAAGCAGCTTAAAAGAAAGACATGCACCAGTAAGAGGGATGAGAAGAAACAGAACATGTGACAGAGGCTGATATCTCTTTAAAAACTGCACACAGAACACAGCACACACTTTTTTTTCACACACTTCAGCAGCACCCAGAGTGCCCAATGACAAATGCAGGTGTGTCCGCGATTGTTTGCGATTAAAAACATAGGCCGGTCTGATTACGTACAATGTACAGTGAGGTTGACAGAATCTTGGTCTTCTCCTACAAGATTTTCTGCCACACAGGAGATCTGCTTTCCACTGTCATCAGATGAAATGTTAGTTATCCTTAAGGAGCCCTGTGTGTGGCTCGTTTCATTCTACAAATGAATTAACAGACAAAAATAATCTTTATCACAACTGATGCCAAAGTGAAAAGATTTGGGGTGTCTCCCCCTAACGAAAGAAAGAAATCTATACCATTAGAAAAGGTTTGGGGCCAGGCAAAGGAACCAATCAGGAGCTATTCTACTTCTCTAGATTACAATGGTTTAATGCGCAATGCTGATTTAATCTTTGAATTCTTACCTACCTTTCTCCAAGGGAAAAGAGCCCAAGGAGCGCCCCTCACCTTGCTCACAGGGTCGCAAGAAGCTCACCAGAGACACAGAGACTCTAATCTAGTAGGTATACACAACGAAAATGCAAACCTGCACTAGTCTTTGTTAACTAAAAGAATAAATAGCAAGTAAATGTACATCAAACACAGTGTAAATTTCTCTTTCTGGCCCTATAAAATATTAAACGATCATCACTAGATTAATACAATCTCAAGTTCTGAGACACTCTCATCTCTCTCTGAACACAGAGCCAAACAAAAGCCTTACCATATGCTTGGAAACCAGATTACCGACATCCCAGTACAAATTCGGAACTGGATCGCCTGAAACACTGCAAGATAATGTGATAGACCTTCCCTCCTCCACAGTGAGGTTAGGTGCGGCCAAATTTGCTGATGGCAAACCTTCGGAACAAGAAAAAGTAAATGGAGATACATATAAATAGTTCGATGCATTATCAAAATAGCAACAAATTGAAAAGTCTTTATGCTTTAGAACTCGTAATTATTTACTTTCTGAGACTGATTTATGGTGATCTGAAAAAGTGCCAGGTCGGTAAGCTTTACAAATTTAATGTGAACCAAACAATATGAGGTAATAAGATGTGTAAACAAATTTTGCACATTTCTTAAAAATACTATTGCAGGAGCACCTGGGTGGCTTGGTCAGTTGGCGTCCGACTCTTGGTTTCAGCTCAGGTCATGATCCCACAGTTTGTGGGTTCGAGCCCCACGTTGGGCTCCATGCTGACACTATGGAGCCTGTTTGGGATTCTCTCTCTCTCTCTCTCTCTCTCTCTCTCTCTCTCTTTCTCTGCCCCTCCCCTGCTCACACTCACATGCATGCACGTATTCACTCTCTCTCTCTCTCAAATCAATAAAAACTTAAAAAAATGTTATTACTGCAAAATATCTTTTTACTTTAAAGAAAACTACTTTATAAAACTATGTCTTCTCTTTCACTGTTCTACAGTTGCCAATCTAGTTTTTTTTTTAATGTTTATTTTTTGAGAGAGAGAGAGAAAAGAGAGCAAGCACAAGGTGGGGGGAAGGAGCAGAGAGAGAGAATTCCAAGTAGGCTCCACACTGTCAGTCTAGAGCCCGATGAGGGACTCGATCCCAGGAACCGTGAGATCATGACCTGAGCCGAAATCAAGAGCTGGGCACTTCGACTGAGCCACCAGGCGCCCCGATAACCCAGTTTTTTATAGTCAAAAACAAAAGGGTGCAAGGCATCTATGTTTTTTGGATAAACCAATTTTTTACATTAAGTAACTCATAAACATAACCTCACTACCAGACCTCAATTTTGAAACAGATTATGGGAAAAAAAAAGATAGTTTTAAAGCATTCTTCAGACACAAAGCCTTACCATCACAGTATTAGAATGTTCCGAAGCTATAGAAGTCATAGCCAAATATCATAAGAAAAACTGGTTGTTGTAAACTTCATGATACGATAAAAAAACAAGTCATGTGGATCTATACTTTCACATTTCAAAAGCTAGCTTTTCTTTATTGGTGCCATTATCACTTCATTAAACTATCGCACCTAGTGGGTGTTTACACTTCTTTCAACCACATGGGACTCATAGTATTTTCTGCATGAAGGCGTGTCCCAGCGAGTGTAACGATATGTCACGTCCTGCCTGTCAAGCTAGTCCCGCACTTGGTATCAAAAACTCTGCTTGGG
The DNA here is from genome assembly GCF_027475565.1 of Acinonyx jubatus. Taxonomy (NCBI): domain Eukaryota; kingdom Metazoa; phylum Chordata; class Mammalia; order Carnivora; family Felidae; genus Acinonyx; species Acinonyx jubatus. Next base: position 67,647,574 of record NC_069391.1, read on the forward strand.
ACTGCGTTCAGCCCGACAGCTGTGTCCCAAGGACCTATGACACATCATTAACTCAGGAGTAACCCAGAGGTCAGAAAAGGCCATTCATCTTCAAGAGCCATTGAATTGCCCTATTTGACCCACTATCTTCACAAAACTGCCATACACCCCTCGCCTACGATGACATCCCCACTGACAAAGCCATTATTCTTTATTACTGAAACCGGACTGGAGCAAGGTTTATACAGGGTGGGTCTCAGGGTGTCCCCACCCTGGCAAAGGACTTCCCAACAAGATCCGGCTGTCAGTGGCCTGCATGACCTCTTCAGGACCTTTCCTATCAGCAACCAATAGACAGCAATGTTGTATCTTTCACGGGGTTTCAAAAAGGCCCCTAATACTCTGAGTTTCATACTCCGAGGTTTTCAATCTCTGTCGTACTTTTAGCTTCTGAGGCTCTTGTTTTGTTCCTGAATGGTCTTTATTTTTATGGCACCCTGTCTTTGTTTCATGGGTGCGGTATCTCCTGATCTCTTTGAGACGTCAATAATCTTTTGAATGTTTCTTCTCTCCTTATCAACACTGTTTCTCGCAACTTTTTTTTTTTTTTTGTATCTGTTTGTTTGGTATTTGTCTCTCTGATTATAAGTTTTTCTCAAACAGCGGGTATTGTTGGCCATTCACACATCTTTAAGAACAAGGTATGAGACATACTGTGCATTCAACTGCCAGCTGCGTTGTAGAGTAGTATTAGTGGCCTTCTTAAACTGGATACCACCTGACCTTAGTATCATTAGATCACTTTGGGACAAGGTCTGGTCACATTATTCAGATAATGCTCTACCAGTGTCCTGCCCAGAAGAGGAAGAAGGATGGAAATATCAATATTCAGTATGTAAATCCATCATTTTCTCTATGGCTCTCACAGCCTCAACCCTTTCTGGAGTTCCTGATAATCTTTGTTTGATCCTCTTTAGCGAATAAACTTCCCGGGGCACCTGGGTGGCTCAGTTGGTTAAGCTTTCAACTTCAGCTCAAGTTATGACCTTGCCGTTCATGAGTTCAAGCCCTGCATCACGCTCTGTGCTGACAGCTCAGGGCCTGCAGCCTGCTTCAGATTCTGTGTCTCCCTCTCTCTCTCTCTCTCTGCCTCTCTCTCTCTCTCAAAAATAAATAAACACTAAAAAAAGAGAGAATAAACCTCCAGTTTTCTGCTGTGGAGGGAGGGGTGCATTCAGTTGGAACATATGGAATGACAATGGCTTTAACTGCTCTACAAGGAACTTGAAGCACTCTCCTGTGTTGGGTTCTCTCTGCATTCCTGCTTCTTTCTGAGCCTTGTACCAGTTCTGCATCCCACACCAAGTGTCCCCAAGCCTTTGCTGCTGCCAACCCGGTAATCAGCATTCTCAGCATTTACTTCAGTTTCTATTCATCCATCTGCTTTCCAGCTTGCACCCTTCCGGGCCTTGTTGATTCCTCTCCCATGTTCTTGGACTTCGAGATTTATCTATTGATTCTGGAGGGATCACAGAGCCAGGGCCTGCCCTGCTGCCTGTCCTCAAGGTATGACCTCTTCCACCAGCCAGACTCCACCAAGAGAGCCTGGAGGCATCCCTTTTGGCACCTTGAATACAAACCTATGACATGAATTTCCTACCTTTTACAAATGCATGTAATAGTTTGGAAATCCTGAGCAGAAAAAAAAAAAAAAAGGTTAAAATAGAGATTCTCAGTAGAGAATGCTGTGCCATAATCTTAATTTCTCCTAAAAAATTTAATTTAGTTTTTTTTTTTTTTGGTTAAGCCTAAATTTATATGATTAACAATTCTAAAAATGTTTGTTTAATTACAATAATAGTAGTAGTATTTATTGGGCATTCACTGAACCAGAAACTCTTTTCTAGTACTGTATTTTTTAATATTAATTTATTTATTTTGGGGGGGGAGGGGCAGAGGAAGAGGGAGAGAATCTCAAGCAGGCTCTGTGCTGTCAGCATAGAGCCCAACGCAGGGCTTGATCTGATGAAGGTGAGATCATGACCTGAACTGAAATCAAGAGTCTGAGGCTCAACCGACTGGGCCACCCAGGCACCCCTCTAGACTACTTTAAATGATTGTTTTATTTAATCGTTACAAGGAATCATGGAGTTAAGGATTTGTCCTCATCTGCTTAACTAAGAATATGAGTTCTGGAAAAGTCAAATACATCTTCCAAAATTGCCCAAGTACCTGTAGACCTGGGATATGAACCCAAAGTTCAAGATCTTCACCACTACACTGTACTTCCTTCACAGACTGAGTACATCCATTTTAACACAGAACATAAATACCAATACGTATCCATAACCTAAGAATTTAGTTCATTTAAAAAATAATTACGTGTCTATTTGTGAAGGAAGAATGAGTCTCCTTTATTTATAGAGAAATTGTATCACCCTGTCATAGCAGTCTCCAAAGGAATCTGTGCAAAATTGGCCAAGTCTAGATCTTTTAAATGTAAAGTCTTCCACAAATGAGTAAGCATCTGACTCACGTTAATTCTAAAGCATTAATATGCTGGCCAAAGATTCAATAATGGAAAAAACAATCTGTACTTGAAATATCACTTGAGGCTTAATTAGCACAATAAAAATGAATTGGGATGCATGAACAGCCAAGGCAGGATAAACCATTTGCCAGGCACTACTTCCTGGCTTAATAAGATTTGAAATCGGCACAAGCACAGAGCAAAGCTCAGCGAAGCTTCCAACAGCTTCTAGCACTACTGTCATGGGATCCTGATTGAAGCTGCAGACGTGTCTTCCTCTTGCACTCGGAGAAACCTGACTAGAGATCAGAAATGACCATCTTCCCAGCCCGAAAGCCACCTCCGTGTCCGCGTCTCTTGATGCGGATGTGTTCAGAGAGGACACACCGGCCTGCAGACCTCGGCAGAAAGTCACCAACCGCACGGTGGAAAGGCTGACTTTCTTGAGACTGGGGCCTCCCAGACTGTAATGCGTATGTGAAACGACCAGCAGATCATTGAAATCATTGCTTCTTTCGGGGCGCCCGGGTGGCTCAGTTGGTTAAGTATCTGACTTCGGCTTGTGTCACGATCTCACGATTCTTGAGTTCGAGCCCCGTGCCGGGCTCTGTGCTGACAGCTCAGAGCCTGGAGCCTGCCTTCAGATTCTGTGTCTCCTTCTCTCTCTGCCCCTCCCCTGCTCATGTTCTGTCTCTTTCTGTCTCAAAAATAAATAAAAACATTTAAAAAAAAAAATCACTGCTTCTTTCTAGTAGGTCTAGGTTGGGGCCTTGAAAGTCTACACTTCTAGCAAACTCTCTGTTCCACAGACTACACTTGGAGTAGCAAGGGTTTGTTTAGATGATAGATGTTGGCTGGACAATTGCTCACTAGGTTTTTGTGTCTACAACTATTATTCTTAAATTTGGCAGGGGCCCGAGCAATCATCTCATCCATGGAACTTTCCCCAGAATGTGTTCTGTGGAATCCAGACTCCTTGAGATGTTCTGTGGGGGGCTAAAGAGGGAGGTGTGGAATATCTAAGATTTAAAAAAAATAAGAGCCTACTGTAACTCTGTATTGTTCTGTAACTCTGAACGTTCACTATGCGCATCACACATTAAAAGCTCTCAGAAGTCCTGCTCTAAAGGAATCATTTCACTTCCACTGATCTTATATTCCCCAGCTTTTTTGAGTACACCACTTCTCTGTGGGATCTCGTTGTGGCTTTCTTACTTTTATTTGCAGCAATTTCACAAAATATAAGAGATACGCATATTTAAATATTAGATGTAAAATATATTTAAGGCTAAATGTTCATATTGATGATCGTAATAACTTTAACAGCTAATGTTTACTGAGTACTTAATGTGTGCTAGACCTCGTCTGTAATATTTTCCACATTACCTTATTTGGCATCCTAAAAACTCTTGAAAGCAGGAGTCATTAGTATCCCCATTTCCAAATGAAGTTAAAGCTTATCAAGTATCATAACTAAATAGCTAATGAGTGGGAGCTGGCCTTGACCCTCATCTGTCTCCATGGCCTTAACCAACACACACAGCCTCCTTCAATGGGCTCTCCCATGCGTCTGTGTCCTTCCATTAGCACACACTTCCAGAGTGTTGACTACAGCTCCTAGGATCACTAATTGAAAGTATGCAGATTCTCGGGGCACCTAGGTGGCTCAGTCGGTAGAGCATCAGACTTCAGCTCAGGTCATGATCTCATGGCTCATGAGTTCAAGCCCCACGTAGCATTCACTGCTGTGCGAAGCTGTCAGCGCAGAGCCTGCTTCAGATCCTCCGTCCCCCTTCTCTCTGCCCCTCCCCCACTCATGCTTGCTCTCAACAATAAATAAACATTGAAAAAAATAAATAAATAAAAATAAAGTATGCAAATTCCCTCCAGTCCTTTGTCACCATTCCTAATGGATAAGAAATGCTCACTATTAATAAAATATTAGGTAAGAATAAATGCAGGTGACCTATCACTAAAAAAAAAGAAGAAACAAATAAGTAGGGTCTCACTTCCTAATAAGTGAGGCAAACTGACCTCTAATCATTTTGAATCATTAACTCAACTTTGCAGTAAGTGACATAGGTCAGATTTGGGTTTCATTTTTCAACAGCCACCTGAAGTTAGGGATTACGTTCTTTCTCATCTTGTTTTAGCCCTCCTGAGCTCTGTTCATTCTGTGTTGGGTCATCATTCCATGCATGAAATATTCAAGGAAATTATGATTTTGTCTAGTGTCTCCTCTCCTCTCACTTTCTCTCTTGTTGGCTTATCTTCCAATCTCTCTCTTAAGCATATAGATTTCACTACCAGGAATGAAGCCAGAATGAGCCTGACCTATTTAGAAGTGGCTGCTTTACACCCAGTTACAAAAATGACAGAAAATTAGCAAAGTGACTTTCCAGGCCCAAAATGGAAATGGTGCTTCTATGCTTGTGAGCTGTGTCATTACAGAGTCAGCAACCAGGAAACTTCTAAACACAAAAACTGTGTCAGCAGCTGACAGAAAAAAAAAAAAAAAACAGCTTTATTTTCCATCCTAAAAAGATAAAGGAAAACAACAATCCACTGTGTGGTTGGCTTTATTTTAGTAGACAGAACCTGATCCCAAGTAAAAGTAAAGCAAAGTAATAAACTAGACTTTTTATATGCTTTTCAGAAAAAAAAAATCTATCCAGCTAAGATGGTAAGAAAATAATGTGTTATACCAATATAACTTCCAGAGTATTGACATCGCATTTCCTTTTCATCTCCCATAATCTAACAAAGCAAAATTGCTATCAGTCTATTTTCCTGGTTTAAAACAATGAAGGACTCTGTAGGAAGGAATATGCTTAACAGATGTATGCTACAAACCACAGGGCAATAACCAAAAGTAAATCTTGTCGGTTAAGTAAAACCAATTTACCTCAAGGAACCAGCCTTCTTCCCCAGGTACCTGTGAATTGACTTTTACCATCATAAATAATATTTTGTTGATGTGTCTTAAGGAATCTCTACATTGAAAGCTTCAAGGTCGAAAAAGTTGGGAAAATTAAAATTGTCGTTATACGTAACAAGGAAACCAAAGGCAGGACTGATTTCAATCCAAGGGACCATTAAGGGGGTTTTATACAGTCAACTGCAGTCCAACCATCAAGTGAATTACCACCTTATAGTCACTGTGGGACTAGCATGTTCTGTGGTAACTAGCTCCTAGTAAAATGGATGCAGGGATTGTTTTGATATGACCCAGAGGACTATTGCCCTTCTTAAACATATTTGCCATCTACTTAGAGCATCCCATCCACTGCTAACACTTCCTGAAGAAACTCTCTTCCAGAGATTTAAATCATAATCAAAGCATAAAGTATACTGTTCTTTAATAATCCCACTTACTGAGGGGAAATGATTGAAAAGACTGCATTGCAAAACTAACCGTTGAAGATCAACCGACAAAGTAGCAGGGATGGTCTTCTATTAAGTCAGCACAGTGACTGGACAAAATAATATTCCTTCTACAAAATTTGTGTGATTCTATCTCTGTCTCCAGAACCGGTGTGCGTGGTGACCCCTTTTTTTTTTTTCTTATTAATGTGGAGACTTGAGATGCATGTGTTTTGTTGCCTTTAATAAAGTTAAATTGTTGCTGCAATTAATAAAGTTTTTCTAAGGTTAAAAAGGACCTAGTGGAGAAACAGACCACAACATGTTTCCCAGCATGAATAAATTTACAGTAGTTCACGGCAGGAGGGGCTGTTAGAGAAATACTGTGAGACATTTTGACCATGCTGCTAATGGTAACAGGGCCATTAAACTTCCCAGCCCTGCCTACTAATCTCAGTTAATCACTAAGAAGAAGGAAAGGGAGATACTTTCACAATGAGATGATGACAGAAATTTCAAAGGGAACTACAAAATACTAAAATATGGAATAATTCAGCTAGAATAACACAAACGCTTAAGTTATCTTAACTGAAATATCCATACCATTATATAAAAATTTGGTCCATCCTGATCATTAATAGAACATGTGTGGCTCATGCATTTATTAATTGATGAATTCAGCAAACATTAATCAAATGCCTATTATGTTCAATGGATACATTAGACACCACAGAGGGTGTATTTTTTGCTTTAAAAATGTAGAGCGTTTGTTAATACAATACTTAGATGGTGAAATAGTAAAAGGGGAAGTTTTTAAAGAAAGCCCACCTTATGAATGAATGAAATCTCGGCAGCTCTTTCTTACTGAAATTAAAATGTTACCAGTTGCAAATTAATGGAATAGTCATAGTTACTGGGAATCATTGGTTTAGAATGATGAAACAAACACACAAGACCATACAATACTCTTATGAATTACTCTTGGACTTAGTTAAGAGTTTCATACAAAAAAAAGTGAAGCTGAACTCTATGAAACTGTGATGTAATTAAACACAATAGATACATTTTAAAAGTCTGCAAAGGGCAAGACCTGAAAGAAAAGCCAACCAACCACAAATCCAAGCTCTAAACAATACATCTATCTAACTTAAAGATAGTAGCTTATTTTCTGATTCCTGTAGTATGGACTTTCAGAAATAATTTATATCCAACCACCTAGTGTCAATCTACTGCTCAATCCAACTTCTCTTTAAAGAGCCCAAACTAGGAAACCATGATGAAGAAAAGTAACATATGACTAAACCCCCAACCGAAGCTTCCCATTCTGATCTCAAATCTCTAGATATTTTGCAAAACTTTTTAAAATTCCAGTGTTAGTGAATAAGAAACCAGAACACGATGAAAAACTCCTGAACAAGAGAAAGTGAGAAAGTGGGGTTAAAGAAAATCAAACATGTCCTCAAAGGGACATGTAAGTATTTGCTTCACAAAAGCCAATAGGGAAGCTCTAGGCTGACCCAAGACTCAAGGGGCAGATGGCAGGACAGAGTGGAGCCCCACTTCAGCTGAGCCACGGGGGCCACTGGTTAAGAAAACTGAGTAGATGCAACATATCCTGTCGCTACGCTCTCACTGTGGACACAGCATCCAGTAAGAGTTGGAGCCACTCCCAAATGGAAGCAATGAGTGCAGGAAGCTCACCAGAGAAAATCAGCAGTGCTTGGCACTGTTGACACCCTGGGGATACGGTGAACCCCAACACGGAAAAGGGTGTTTCAGTCACAGAAAAACTCAATCACTAGAGACTGTGGAAATTCAAAATTAATTGTTGGAAGGGAGAAACTCAGTATCTGGAAAAACAGCTGAAGGACAAAGCATGAGTAAACCAATGTTCCCATCATGTCACACAAAAGGACAAACAGATGGGAAACACTACCGAAGGCTGAGAGGTATGGAGGGTGGAGCTGGAAGTATAACGTCCATCTACATAAATTAGAAAATCCTTCCAGAACTTCAGACATAAACCCTCACACTGAAAGAGTATGCTGCATATCAAACAGAACTTTACAAAATCTTTTTTAGAATAAAAACACACACCTAGTTACATGATGGTGAAAATTTCAGAATAACATGGAAAAGGAGAAAATCCTCAAAGCTTCTGGAAGGAAAAGAAAAGCATAGGTGACCTGTCAAGAAGTAAGCATAAGACTGGCCTGAAGCTTCTTATCTGCAGCATTGAATACAAAGAGAACACGGTACCACATCTGCAAAGTTCTAAAAGGAATTTGTTTGAATCTAGAATTTTATACTTAGCCAATTCCATTGAGAAGAAAATATACAGTCTTGAGTTTCCACCAGGAGAGGACTTGAAGATTTTTTTTTTAATTTCTCTGAACGAAATATTAGAGGCTACACGCCAGCAAAAAGAAAAGCTGCTCCAAAAGGTAGTAGGGTACAAGACTTTAATGGCATGCAAAGACATAGTAAATCTTCATAAAAGTCAAGTAACAATCTAAAAATAAAATCCTATTTGACAACAATCTGAGAGATGGGACGAGAAAGTAAAGAGAAATAAAGGTATCTTTTCCTGTCTTGTTGGGTGTTATCTCTAGATGCTTACAAGAAAAAATACGTTTTGATAGGGGCGGTAAATATTGGGGCATTATATATTTACAAAAAAACAAAACCATAATGTATAGCTTTCAAACAAATTAAGAAAAAATAAAATAAAAAACACTATCAATGGAAGAAAAGGAAAACACTGTAGAAAAATAGGCAAAGGATGATTCATCAAGGAATAGACACAATGTCCCGTAAACAGAGAAGAAACTCAACAGTCATCAGGAAAATGCAAACCAGAAAGCAATGACCTACCAGTTTTTAGACAAGCAAAAAAGTAAAAAGTTTGCTAATATCAAGGCATGCCTTGCTGGAGTGGCTATAATTTGGTACAACTGCTTTTTAATGTGCAAACCATAGAAGCCAAAACTTCTGCTTCCGGTTCTGGATCCCAGAAAAACCTTTTCATCTGTACACAGTACAAAGAGCAAAGAGTAAAGATACTCGTCGAAACGTTTCTGGAGTGACGAAAAATGAGAAATAAGCTAAATGCACAACAATGTGGAAATTTTAATGTAATTGAGATATATTCCACCATGAATACTGTGCGATGACTCAAAAGAGTATTACAGATCTCTAACCACTAACCTGAAAACAAGAAAAACACAAGCTTTATGTGTAATGCAGGTTATTTTTACAACAAAATGTATCGACCTTATTTGTGCAATTATTAATAAGTAAAAAAAAAAGTTTGGACAGAAAGAAAAATTAACAAACAACAAACCAATTTAAGAATACAAAAGTGGTAGAGAAATGATTTTACAAGGTAGCTTTAGCATCGTTGACACTGAAATTAATTGTGAGTGTTACCATGAACGCAATGGTCCTAATGGAGCCATCAAACATATGCCTCCCAAATCATGACAGTGAATTCAAAAGCCCCTAAGACACACAGTTGACTAATTTGTAGGAAACAAATAAAAACTTACTGAAAACTGACAAACTGACCAGGAAAAATGAGGACCAGTTCCCTCTTACCCTTACCCTCCCCCAATCGTAATAGTCTATCAATAACCCTATAGATTCAGCGCATTACCAAAAGCTGTCAAGACAAGTTGGCCAAAAATTAAAATCATTAAAAAAAAAAAAACGCAAAGAACTGGCTTCAGGCAAGGGCAAAGCAGACGTCTATTAAGAGGCCATTTGTGAACTAAGAGCAGGACTTAGATGCGCTTTCTTTCTTCCTCTCAGTGGTTGCTGAACCAATGTGGTCACAACAGCCATGTGGACTTGGGAGCCAGCCAAGAGGCCAGGTGACTCAACACTGAATTTCTTGTCCCTCCAGGCGATTTCTCTCAGCGGTGCAAATTTATACCAGAACAGAGCACAGCTGCCCTCTTCTCAATCGGGAGGAGATATATATTAAAGGTTGGGTTTGTTTAAGTGTTGGCTAGCAAAGAAAGCTCAGCGAAGCTGTCAAGAGAACAAAGCCTGGTTCCCCTATGATAAAGCCCAAGGGCTCTGGGAGAGAAGAATCTATGGGAAGAGTAACTGCTGTCTTGTAAGCCCCTTCAGGGTAAGAAACAAATACTTCTCTTTCCTTTTATTACATTCTCTTTAAAAATGAACAACAGCTATATTTTCCTTCAAGAAAAATTGACCCCGAACAGCACGGTCTTCTGAAAACAAAGAATCGAATGTTCGTGATTCATATACAGATTCCTGACAGACAGGAATCAGGTGCTACATGGCTTTCTGCTCTGTCACCAGCCACTCGGCCAGAAGATCAAATATAACTGTGAGCTAACTAACTGGCTGGATGACGCATATGTGAGTATTCGAGGAGGTACATCACAGAAGTCCTTAGCAGGAAAATCCTAACCAGAACATTTGGGTTTTCCTTCCTTGCAAATAGACTGGCACTCACAGAGAGATGGGACTTTGTCATAAGGTGCCCCCTTAAATTCTGGAGTTGTAAATGCTGAGGAGGAGTGGGGGCAAGATGAAGGAGGAGCCTGGAAGCCCAAACATGGGAAAAGCAGGTATAAGGGCAGATTCGTGGTGCCCCATCAAGAGACACAGACATCTGGCAGCAAGACAAGTGTAAGGGAATGTGCTGGATTGATCTGCATTTTCTTGTACTGGGAGGACACTTTATCACCATGAGATCTTTCCCTCTCCACGGCCTGGGTAAGTAAATACGTAGCCAATCAAGTATTACACTCTTAGCAGATAGTTTTTGGATGGATGGATGGATGGATGGATGGATAGATGAATAGATGGATGCATGAACAGACAAACGAACAAAGAAACAAAGGAATCAACAGTGTACTTTTTCTCCATGCACTTTAAAGCCATCCACTCAGAATTAATATTCTACTTGCAAAGAATATTCAGCAAAGTTGTTCCCAGCTGATTTCTCCACACTGCATACAAATGTTGCCCAGCTCACCAGAGACCTCAACAGCATACTATATAAAATCTGGGTAGTGATAATCCTCCCAGACTCTCTACCACACCAAGGCAATTAGAATAATTAATAGCAAGTAGAATTCATTGATTCGAAAGTAAATTACCACAATTGGGTATCTGCAGGTTTGCCAGGGGAATATTCTTGCTGCTTTCATTTAGGCAGTACAAATCCTGAGTTTCTGGGCTGGATTTAGTCTCCTGAAGAGTCTTGATCCACATAATGTCACAGGAGCATGTAAATGGATTGCCCACCAGGATCCTACACAGAACAAAAATGAAACCAGATCAGGCTTCTCTTTTTTCGTTTTAACTACCCTAGTGTTTATGAAGCACTACAACATTATGAATTCTTTCTGACCCACAATCTTTGGAAGTCATACCCACCTGCACAGTTTCACAACACTTATTCATTCATTTAGCTAATACTTACTGGTCTTCTGCTAGGTGCAAACACCCCCATTGACTCTAAAGGATGCAAAGTAACGCAAAACCTTTCAGAGTAATAGGGAAACAAGACAGGGACAGAAAGAGCTATAATGTAGGATAGGAATGGATGTCTCATAGGATGGGGAAAAATAAGATGCCGTAACAAATTTATCACAGCTATTATATAGTAAGTGAGATCTTAAGTCAAGATGCCAATAGTTAACAGTTGTCAGGAATGCTAACACACTTATTTCTGACCTGGCTACAGATTCGAGTGTTATTATTTAATGAGCTCAAACTACAGTGGGGAGCACAGCAATTTCATCTTACTTTAAAATGAGACTGTAAATACAAAGCTAAGATTAAAATGTTAGAGCCGGGAGGGTGGCGCCCCCAGCTTTCTGCACGATGCAACCACAGGTCAGCCGAATGGATGCCAAGAAGTTGGAGTAAATGTGACCAAGAGCCTGGAAGGGACTCTTAAACCTCCTACACATACACACACACACACACACACACACACACACGCACGCACACATTCACGCATGCACACTCACGCATGCGCACACACACCAAGTTCAGGGTATCTGACAGCAAGGGCAAGTGAGCTCCAGACTGAGCCACTCAGCCCGCTGGGGGACGGTCTGCATAGAGAAAACCACCACTCAGCCGAGTTGCCTGGACTCCCGTGGCCTACGAAGGGTAACAGAGGAAGTAGTCAAGAGGAAAATAAAAACCACAAGAAAAAAATCTTTAAATGTTTATTTATAATACTCAGTGGCCTATTTAAGATGAATTCCATTTATGGTAATGAGCCTTTAAATGAGGCCATTTACAATCGTTACATAGGCTCTGCCTGGCATTAGCCACAATACTTAAGATTTCCTTGAGGACAGGACCTAGGCTTTGCAACATCATTTACTCCTGTGGTTTTCTGGTTGGGTTCTAAGAATCTCCGGGATCCCTAGAGACTCTTCCAGGAGTTTCTTTGGGGAAAATGTGGTCATGGCAGACTCAATTAATTTGTGTCCGCTTGATCGCCTCCAAGTATCCTTCCATCACCACAATACGATTTGATGCTACTGGAGACAGACTACAATGGGAAGACATCCACAATGCTTAAACTTCAACTAATCCAAGAGGCTTCCTGGCGCTCGAAGTACATGAAAAACTAAAGAATCTTTCAAAAAAAGAAGGTACAACTAAATCCACAGAAGGGCTAAAGAAGTGAAGGATCTTCAGTTGTAACTATTGCAACGATCAATGACCACACAACGCTGGCAGACAGCTGGGGTTCAATTCTTCAGTCCCCATGCAAACCCCTCTTCCAGAGACTGTCAGAGCACATTACACTCATTCGCTTAAGCTTCCATGTCTCCCACTAGAGAGCAGAATCCTGGAACACAGAAACTTCTCCCTACATCCCAGTCCAATATGCAACCAGGCCCACAATTAACATGTGTTTCGAGAACTGATTAAATACGCTGCAGGGAGAAAACAGAAATGTGTGAATTTGAAATCAGTGCTCTGATTTTTGACCCGTTGAGGAAATTTCCTGCAGTGATGCTCAAAATGTTCACACTGAGCATCTCATTCCATTTCACATCTTCCTTAAATTGTATGTGCCTATTCCTATGTGAGAAAGCTTACCACTTCAACTCCACAAACTCAGTGTATTCCAATGACTGCCCATCGTTGATACGGGGCACCAGGCAACCCTCCTTATAACCCACTGATTTGTCTCTGCACTAATGGCATCTTCTCTCTGCATGTTTTCCTTGTGAATAGGGGCGGATCCTACAACCCAGGCAATATATACAGTTTGAACCAAAGCGACTGCCTGGGATTCAAAGGCCTCGTCCATCCGGCAACCACACCTCTGACACATAGAGCCTCTGCTTTGGGATGTTCTAGGCAACCTCCCCATAGGAATGTCAACAGTTTATATGTGTTTCATGGTGATAACACAAGAATTGATCACACCTGGAAATGCCAGCCAGTAGACATCAACACATTACAATCTTTTTCCTATCATTTTACAGCCAAGGAAATTAGAGAATAAGGGTATATACTGAGTGCAGTAGCAGACCTAGAAGGCAATGTCGCAAGGATGGGCAGGGAGGGCAAAGGACGACCTCTCCACCAACGTTCACTAAACACCAGCGGGCACTGTGGTTGCGGATAAAAGCTGGAGAATGTTGTGCCCATGGCTATTTCCCCCTTGGATGGGTTTGCTTGCCATTAGGTCCTGGACATAACAAGGACCAAACATGTCGCCATTATGACACAAAACATCCCCCGCCCGCCCACTCTCATCTTTTTCTGTTTTCCCTCCTTTAGGAAACAAATCTTTATGTAAAAACATTTAAACTCATCATAAATGATACCTTACTATTGAGATTGCTGGGTTAATTTGTTACTGAATCATGTTTTTTATGAGGGAATAAAAACACAAGTGGCCAAAACCTGAGAAATCATTTTCTCAAGAATTTTGATATAAAAATGCATCTGCAGCATCACTCATTAAAAAAAAAAAAATACTTAATTACTCTCTCCCCTGAAACTGTTACCAAATGACACACAATAATCATTACTTACAGTTCAGACAAATCAAGGTGACGAAAATGTTTCCTAGACAAGCTGGTCAGTTTATTTCGGGTAAAATTGCTGAAAGAAACCAAAAACATTAAACGTTTTTGAAACGTTACATCTCAAGAATAAAATATGCAAGTTGAAAAACATATATGTTTTTCAAAATATAATTTCATTTAACCATGGTTCATTTGACCATGGTTCAACCATAATCTCTTTCTTCCATCTGGAATGACAATTTAAATTTTCCTGCCTCTCCTATAATTCTTCTTCATAAGGGGAGGAGAAGGATGGGAATACTTTCCAATGCGTCTTTTTAATCTCTTTCTTAACAAAAAGTTTATTTTTCATATGCTGATTCAGAGCCAAGTTATACGCTTCCTAGAGATCTCTGACCTCTTAAACAATTAATAGGAGGAATAAACTTAATTTGATTTAAAACCATGAAACTCACTAGGGGAAAAGATACTTTAAAATTAAACAGCATCATGAGTATTTTGAAATTACAAGACACATAAATATTTAACTGAAATTAACACATCCTTATAGGAAAGAATACACACTGATAAACTCTGATTGATTGATTAACTCTGCTGATTGTTTATACATGATTTCTAAATAACCCGATAATTCCAAGATAAGGACAGTAACAAAAAAAATCACATAACAAGGAATATGTTAGATTTCATCTGACACTATTCTAGCACCACATCATTTTAAGATTTGGACAAACCAGACAATGAGAAGTCCATGAAACCAAGTCATAAATACTAATGAATTTACTGACGTATTCCAAATATGTAATTTCACTCAATGGCAGGAGTTTCCGTTTCCAGCGATCAGTGCCATGAGGCCCTGAGTGGGGAAATTCAGAGCCATAATCCCAGCAACTGACTCGCTCTGTGGATTTGCTTACTGGTTGAATTTATTTAAAAAGTGTCTAATGCTTGGGTCTCCAGACATGTGCCTAATAACTAACAGGAATGTAAAATAAACATCAACTTTTACAAAAACAGCCAAGCCCCTAACAAATTACAACGAGACTTTCAGTATCTGTTTCCTGCTCAGGAAAGGAATCGCTGGGCTGAGAGGTAAGAACAAGGGACCTGAGGGTGACAGTTGTCCCGACCCTTTACCTGAGGCTAGACTATTGTGTCAGCCCAACAAAATCATCGGTTGACCAGACATCCTGCTATGTCTGCCCAGCCACCTTCACAGAGGGCTTCTAACCCAGGAGCTAATGTATGAGCCAACGCTGGTCAATTGAAGGAATACAGAAAACACCGCTTCAGGGTCTCCTGTTTCAAGAATGCGTGTGTCCTCTCCCGACTTCGTTCTATATTGAGATTTCCACTCATCCAAACCCCTACCTACACAGGGTTCCCTCTTCCTCCTATGCTTACTTCTTCTGTCTTTATACTGCGTGTAAAGTGCTCACCCACATGAAAAAAATAATTCACCGGGAAGTTGTAAAATGTGCCCACATACATCTTTTTCTCTTTTCTTTTGGAACGTGAATTAAGAATGAGTTTCCCTGGAGTATCATACACTGAGAAGTCAGTCTGTCTGTGTTCTCTCCAGTCTTTGAGACACAAATGTTTCCATCTTCAGAAATCCCTACCCTCTGAAGCAAAAACAAAACAGCAAGAACAAAAACAAACAAAAAACAAGCAAGCAAACAAACACATCCACGACTCTTCTTCCCAAGAACCAGGAGAGGGGGAGCAGAGAAAGAGGACACTATGGTCAAGGTCTCGGTCAGCTACAAAGACAGCACCGGGAGCAGCTGGCCCTGTCGGGCTGCCAGCAGCACAGCCCAGAGTGGGGTCATACGCCAAAGAACAAGATGAGTTTTATGAACCATACTTATTATTGAGGCAAAAGCCAAAAAAGAGGAGGAGGGGAGGGAAAAAAATCAACAATCCTCTTACTGTTTGATGACAGAACATTGCGAAGGAGCTAATTAGCACCTCGGCAAAGTCCCTGGAAAATACACAGGCTGTCTTTTCTCACAACCCCTGGGTTCTCAGAGGCTGGGGAGGAATTAAAGGCACCAAGAAATAAACTCAGTGACCGGTCATAGAGGCTGCAGACAGTCACCACATGATGCTGCATATGCCCAGGGCAGAGGGAGGGGTGGTGAGACAGGATCCAATCTGAACCCCCCTAAAACCCGAAGTCAAATAGATTGCTCTTGTGTACATTTTTATGTTGTTGGGGAGACTCAGAGATAATCGGTATATCCCTGGAGTAAAGAGAAATGCGTTTCGTTCTCAGCTCCCTGGTACCCAAGGTTATATTCAGAGAAATCGCAGAAAATCAGATAAAACAAGGCAGTGCCTGAGTCCTCAGTCATAAGGACAGGTTGGGACTGAGGTCTGCAAAGGCAGACACCTCATTTGCTTCCTCCTCCCTCCCTGCCATTCTCAAAGCCAACCAGTGAATTTAATATTTAGGTGAGTAGGAGCCTCTCTCATCCATGAACACTGTATACGAAGCTTCCCGGCATCACCAAATGTCTGAATATTGTCTAACTTCATTCTCTCTTAATACCTGACCATGCCTACAAATGGCAAGGGAGTTTTTGCAGCTTCACCAGTGACTTGGCTTCCTGGCTACTGCCTTTTAAAGATACTATATAAGATATGTCCATCTCTTTGGTTTTCTGCTCTCAAAGGACATGTCTTTGGGAAACAGGGATAGATAGCTGGTTTTAGAGAAGCTGTCTGCAGCACATAGAATGCCATCCAAATTATTCTACCATATAATCACCCTGAAAACATACATCAAGTGGCTTTGGTTTTCGTAAAAATGGCATGCAACAGGCAAGCAGAGAAAGTAGAAGAGGTAGAGTAAGCCCTCTTGCGATTAAATCCCCTCATCAATAAATAAGTTTATTACTGAAACTGCAATTAACCGTAGCCCAATGCCCAAATCACATCGTTAGGGGAAGTGATGGGGTGAAAATAAAATGTGGCTGAGAGAGTAATCCAGGTGTAATGTCAGCTGTAAATACCAGAACTTAAGCCCCTGAAGTCATTAATTACATTTAAGTGATGGCTTTGGAGCATTTTGACTTTTGTTTCTGTCCAAGTTCTCTCGTTTTTGCTCTCGAGACCTATGCAGACATCAGATTTGTGCAGGCAACCCAACCACAGAGATGATGCCAAAAAGGCATTTAAGTGAAATGTGTTAATCAAGTTCCTTGGAGTTGTACCACATTTTTGCTGAATGTTGTATATCTTAGTTCTACAGACTTTATTTTCAAATCGACTTCATCAGTAACGCCACCTATAAAATATGAAGTCCTGACACTGGCTTTACGAAATTCATGTTTTTCATAAAACCCACAAATCTCCGGGGAGTGTCCAGGCAATCTGCTGCTAAAGAATGATTTCTTTTGTAACTGGTATGGAAATCAGTTGGGGAACTGTTCTCTTCAAGGAAAGAAAGAGGAAAAATATCCTAAGAAGGCTGATTCTCTAATTATACGGATGGTAGAAATTTTATTTCCTGTGCTCTTGTTGTAGGAGCACGGTCAGGGTGAGCCCTAGAGTCACAATTCTGTCACTTTCCATCCTGTGGGCTGGAGAAAATCCTAGAACTTCCTCAGTGTGATTTCATGTCCAGGAACAGGAACCAAAAAGATCTTCCCTACCGATTGTCAGAAAAACCAAGCGAGATATCATGGGAGAGAGTTCCATAGGTAAGCTGTAGATGATGAGACACAAAAGCACAGTCGCAGAGAATTTGCAAAGCACAAAAAGACCAAAGAATGCCGGCCAACGAATTCCTCCAGCAGACACTCACTCCCCTTAACACTCGGGGCACAGGGAGCACCAACCTGAGCTTAGGGGGAGGTAATCCTCTGTTGAATGAAGAAACCTCTCCAGGCGCCTGCGTGGCTTAGTCAGTTAAGCGTCTGGCTCTTACTTCGACTCAGATCATGATCTCATGGTTTGTGAGATCGAGCCCCATGTCCCTGCTTGGGATTCTCTCTCTCCCCCCTCTCTCTCTACCCCTTCTCCACTCATTCTACCTCACTCTCACTCTCTCTCTCTTTCTCAAAATAAATAAATAAATAAATAAACAAACAAACAAACAAACTTAAAAAAAAGAAAAACAATGAAGAACCCTCTCAGGAAGGCCATCCCTTATGGATTGCATGCTACCCTCTAACAGGACTTAACAGCGGAGAACCTGAGAGCTTCCATTGTCCCTATTTCCGTCTGACCTCGGTTGACAAAGCATCAACGTGACTTCAGTGAGGCACTTGCTGTTTTGCAATTATCTGAACCTTTGGCATGTCCCATGATTGATTTTTCTCCGCTTTTACCAATCACAACAGATAGCTTTGAGAAAATGAACTTTCAAAAGAGGATCTCCGGGGGGTGGGGGTGGGAGTGGGGGCACTGGCAATTTTTAGTTCCCCAAAAAGGCCGAGGCCAAGTCAGTTTCTTTCAATTCCATTAGTTTGATGTCTTCCAGGGAACACGTTATGATTCCCAGGAAAAGAATCAAGGACCTTGTACCAGGACATAGTTTTCACATCAGACTCTGCTGTTGGCCTACTGCTCCATCTAAGATGGAAATAGCCCAGAAATCCATGAAAGGGAATACACAGGCTTTTCTAAGTACCCTTCTAAAGCTACTCAAAAATCAAAGCTAACATTTCTAAGCTATTGTCACACCTATAGTAACTTTTAAGAAAGAAAGTTCATAGTTGCAAAAGAAGAAAACAGAGGGGAAAAATATTGAATGCATTGGGTCCTGGGAAGCAAAAGCATCAACCTTTACTTACATGTGCTGTAAGTTGCTGTTTTTCAGAAACGCTTTATGAGCCACAAATTTTAATCCAGAATCCACAATTGTCCTAAGAAAACACACAGTTGCACGTACGTTAGAACGAATGGGTGAATGCGTGCTTGACTGTAACACAGCATAAGAAAAGGTATAGGTATGCAAGCGTAAGGTATGCAAGTCCTGAGTACTCACAGATTTTTCAGTCCTGCGTAAGCTTCAACATCATCTTCGTTGATGATTTCCAACCTTTTCTGATTGGCAATGTAACTGCAAAAAGAGCAGAGAGTGAAAACCAGTCACCCAGAAGACAGTACACAAAAGAATGGGTAACCTCATCCCGCCTCACCAAGGTGGCGACCCCTCTCCACCCACCGCAGCCCCACCCTTTTTCTTAAAATACAACAAAGGGAGAAAAACTGAATGTGGCTAAGAAACCATGATTGATCAGGTTTCAAGGTCAATGACAGATTCACCAAGTTTCATTTTTTTCTTAATCTTGTATCACTCTTTCAACTCACAAGTCCAATCTGCCTCCCCTTTCAAGGTACCCCCTGTGTCGAGAGATGAAAATAATTTGGACATGTATCTGCTGCCTCTGAAAAGTGTTTCGTCCTTATGGTGACAGCCACAGGGATGCTGGCATCGTCACACACAAGACAAATCACATCTTTCCCCACATGCCAAGAGAACCAGTCACTCCTTTTTACTTCCTAAAACACTGAAGCACATTCTCCTCCCCGTTCTCCTTCCTCTCTGCTCCCTTCCTTTCTCCCCACTCTCTCTTTTCCTGGCCTAGGATCCCCTTTGTCTATCTGTCAGTAGCAATACCAATTTCTCCTTTTGGGAACCACATTTCATAAAGCCCCAACACATGGCCCTAGGGCACTCTCTGTAGGAACCCTCCTCTTCCCCACCCGCCAGACCCTCAAATGCAAGAGTGAACTGGTGACTGGCAGGACAGAGAATTCTATCCCCTTGGCCATGATGATTGCTTAGACATGTGCGTGTGACCTCAAGCAGACCAATGAGAATTTTCCTTAGAACTGAATAAATGAATGCTGGGACAGAGAGAGACTCTTCCTCTGGGATCATAGTTGAAAGATTATACTGGCCCAGGGCCTCCATGAGAAATTTTTCTGCCACAAGGAAAGAGACTGTCTAACAATGAAGTCAACACACAGAAGGACAAAAGAGCTATGAGGGGCGTCTGGGTGGCTCAGTAGGTTAAGCAACCAAGTCTTGATTTCGGCTCAGGTCATGATCTCAAGATCATGATGAGATCAAGCCCTTGCATCAGGCTCCATGCTGAGCATGGAGCCTCTTGGGACTCTCTCTCTCTCCCCCTCTCTCTCTGCCCCTCCCTGACTCACTCGCTTGTACTCTCTCTCAAAATAAATAAATAAACATTTTTTTTTAAAAAAGAGCTCTGAGATATAATAAGAGAGAGGACCCTGAAAAATGCCACTTGAGCCTTTGGATCCAGACATCTGTGAAGTTAGATGTCACTAACATTAGTTTGATCTGAATTTCTGTCACTTGCAACGAATAAAATCCCTTATAATACAAACACAAAGCTATTAAAACCACCACCATAGAATTTCCTTGTGCTACAATTATCTGAATATTTTCTTAGGTCACAACCTTTTTGAAGACAGCTGGATCCTGTTCTATAATTCTTAATATGCACCACAGCATATAACAAAGTACCTTGCACACGGTAGGTGTTCAAAGGGTAAAGGGTAGATAGACGGGTGAATGGATATATGGATGGATGGACAGAAGGATAGATGGGCAACACTATTTGGAACTGGAGTTCCAAAGGCGCTATAGGAAGCGGTATCAGGATAGATCTTCCCCCTTTCTTTTTCAAAAAAAGTTAAGACATGTCACATATTCCAATTAAGACGCTGAAAATAAATATGCAGCCCTGATCTTACTAACATGAGGTAAAATGAAAAACATAGTAACCGATGCAGGAGAAGATACAGCATCTGTCAGTTGCTTCTACACAGTCCAAAGAAGGAGAAGTGGACATCAAGATATATGGTAAGAGTTGGGGTGCCCATTTTTGGAAAATAAATTTTAGAAATAAAGTAAAATAAGGAAATGCTCTGAGAGAATAGAAAAGGACCAAAGAAAAATAATTTTCAAAGGACCCACATTAACATTGTCCCCTGTTTCATAAAAAAGCAACCTCCAAGATAGAAAGTCATCTTCTGCTCAAAGATCTTGGCTTTCCCTGATATCCAGGGCCTGGCACTTAATAGGTGTGCAGGAAGGATTCATTCCCTTCTCTTGTTCTACTACACTAGGAGGAAACACTTCTCAGACTCCAACCTAACGCTCAAAGAATTTTCAACATCAAGATTTTTTATGAAATGTTTCAAAATCATCACAATTTTGATTATTTAAGTTATTCAACTAACATTTTCAATAGAGACCACAGTGACCCCCCCTTCTTCTAAATTATCTCCCAGCAAGAACTTTATTCCCGAGACCTCTAAATATTAACGCTTCCTTCATGCAACTGGCAGCAAAAAGGGCAGATAACATGGGCTAGGTTTCCTTTGCAGTCACAGCCAGGACTTCCAGAGAAGCTTATTCCTGTCTTACAGCTGAGCTAGCATGGTGCTGTCACTGTTCTGAAATCATCTACGAGTTTTTCATCCCTTGGAGGGATCATCATCACTGTATCCTTCATGCTGATGACAGGGGCCTAATATGCAATAGGTATTTAGTCAACATCTGTGGCACAAAGCATTTATCTTTAACTTTTCTTTAAGTTATTGATGGCCTTTGTGTTTTTCAATTTCATTTTTCATCAGATTTTTAATTGATAAACTCCCTGGTTGTATTCAGTAAAATACAACGGGCTAGTATAAATTAGAATGGAAGGCATAGAAGGAAGAAAAAAAAACCCCAAGGGCGGAGATATCAACAGAGGTAGGGATTAGGTTCAAAATACATATGCTTGTTAGAAAAGGGCTTGTTAGAAAAGTGAGTCTAAGCTTTCCAGCCACTGACACTCAAGAAAAGAAAGAAAAGGAAGTAAATTTCATCAGTGGTAAATTCAGTGTTTGTGAGATGAAAATATGCCAGACAT
This sequence comes from Acinonyx jubatus, assembly GCF_027475565.1. NCBI lineage: Eukaryota > Metazoa > Chordata > Mammalia > Carnivora > Felidae > Acinonyx > Acinonyx jubatus. Next base: position 67,669,401 of record NC_069391.1, read on the forward strand.
TAAGCAAAGCATAACAGTTCTTCGATCTAAGACCAGACAGGAGATTTTGCGGAAAACCATCAAAAGTACCATGTGAAATTATTTTTTAAAAAAAAATGGTCATTAGAGAACACTAGAGAATACTCTTCCACTGTAGGAGGCAGGAATGCCTTGGATAAATCTGGAATATTTCTCCCAGTCAGAATGGAAAAACCAACAGATGAGCTGTATTAAAAGGTGGTTAAGTGCCCACCAGATGCCAACAGCTACCCTTTGTAAGACATCATCTGCCGAGATGACCGCAACACAGCTGCTGGCTATACACCGCTTAGCGACTCTAGCCCTCAAGAAACTCTCCTCAGCTTCTTCCCCGTGAGGAATCTCAGGGTTAGAATGGGAACCAGCCCAGGTAGTATCAGACAATTCACAGAGGGGAAGCCTCAGTGGCCACGAAACAGATGACAAACTGCTCACCCCACAAGGAACTCAAATCAAAACAAGGACATAGCACTCCTCTCCCACTAAATGGACATGTTTCAAGGGTGACGACATAAAGCATTTCTAAGGATGTGGGGGATTTTTCTTACACTGTCGGAGGGAGTGTGAATTGGTACAACCGCCCTGAAGAGCAATTTATTCTGGAAGATGATACATCAGCCCACTTTACAACCCAGTAATCCTATTTCCAGGTATATACCTGGAAGAAATTTGCACACAGCCACACACAGAGACATCTGCAAGAATATTCGCTGTAATACAGTCAGAACTCAAAATCAGAAACAAGCCAAGTGTCCATCAATTAAGAAACAGAAAACAACCAGAGGGGAAGTGGTTGGGGCATGGGGAAAACAGGTGATGGGGATTCAGGAGTGCACTTGCTGCGATGTGCACCGGGTGATGTATGAAGTTTTGAATCACTATATTGTACACCCGAAATTAATATTACATGGTATGTTAACTACACTGGAATTAAATTTTTTTTAATTTAAGTTTATTTATTTATTTTGAGAGAGTGTGTATGTGCACAAGCAGGGGAAGGGCAGAGAAGGAGGGAGAGAGAAAGAATCCCAAGCAGGCTCTGCACTGTCAGCACAGAGCCCAATTCAGGGCCCAAACTCACGGAACAGGAGATCGTTACCTGAGCCAAAATCAAGTGCCAGATGCTTAACTACCGAGCCACCCAGACACCCCAAAACTTTTTTAAATTTTTTAAAAAGAAACAAACAAAAAAATAAGGTTTAAAGTTGGATTGGACCAGATCTTCGTGAGTAGAAAGAGATATTCACACTAAGTGAGAAGGCAAAATTAGCAAAGTTGCACACGGATATGTACATATATAACAATTTATGTAAACTTTAAAAAATACACAGAAAACAACACCACCTAATGCTCACCGTCAAGGATATCTGTTACAAAGTATTTTTATTTCATTATACATTTTTGAAATATATTTCTATATATATTGATGAAGAAAACAGAAAGAAGGAAGGGAGGGAGGAAGGAAGGAAAGGAAAAACAGACAGAGAAAGCCATACAAGTGAAGTGACTACAGGGAAGCTGGACCTGGGGACTTCGGGGTTATCAGGTAGTCAAATACACCCAGGCTCAAGTTCCTGGTTCCCTGGACCACGGAAAAGGCCAGCAGCCTGAAAGCCTTCTGTTCCCTGCCCCAGAGCCCTGGATAGCAGCCAGCAGATTAAGGAGGACATTGGGCTGCCCCCTACTGGTGATCTCCATGTGCCTCCCACAGGATACTGGCCACACCAGGCCTTTTGAGTTCTCCCAACTCACTGAACCCGTCAGAAAAGCAGCAGCTGCTCAGACCAACCCAGGGTTAGGAAGGAGAGAGAAAGCGCCGGCCAGAGCACACAACCGGAGGATGTGCCTACAGGCCAGGCTTTCCCATCTCTCCAGTCAAAGTGCTGTGAAACTCTAGGGGCCCTTGACGGAGTCCAACTTTGCTTAAGAAAGCACATCTCCATGAGGGGTTCCGTTCCCCATGAAGCAGTGAAGCAGGCCCCCCATTTTGGCACAAGCCTTTCTCAGGAGCTTTCTCTCCCGAAAAACTGCTAACTCCTCTGATCTCTGACCTCCTCTGACCTCTGTTCTGGAAAGGTTAGGCCCCAGGGGTTTTAAGGCATAAGACCTCGCCCCTGAGCCCATGTCCCAGCATCTATGGAATCTCTTGTGAGTTTAGCAGAGCTTTGTTTCTTCGTGGAAAACTAAGCTTCTGTGGCCCTAACCTTCAGACCCTGCCTTCATTCTCTTTTATTTAGGCAAGTCCCCAGCCTTTGGATGATAACGAAGGGACTTGATGGGTTTGGATTTCTTAAATTCGGTACTCCTTAAGAATTTCTCCATTTACCAACTCGGCCTCCCAGCCCCTGTGGCCCACCCCTCCATCAGCGATCTGTCTAGAAACCACCGTTGGCCTTCAACCCTCCTGTTTTGCCCAAATATGTCTGCCTTCTTTCTTGCATCTACATATTATGTACTTTCTTATATCTACATATTATGTACATATTAATGTACATCTACTTCATATTACGAAGGTTGTTTTAATTGTTGCTCTTCACTTTTGCTACATCCCAGAATCACTATCTATTGTCCTAAAAGCTGAATCACATATTCAAGAGGCTTCTCAGTGAATTCACCCAAATCGATTCTGGGACCCTCCATTATCTGGAATACTGCTTGATTCCTGGGCAACACCAAAAGGGTTTTTTCTTCTCAATCAGAACATTTTTATTCAAACAGTTGGCAAGTATTTCTTTTTCTTTTATTTTTTAGCATTTATTGTATTTCTTAACTTTGTAATTAAGAATTAGAATGAAGGTTCTCTTTGCACCCACACATATATTTTTCTCTTAGCCTATCTGACTCCCCCACTGGCTGTTAAACTCCTTGGAGGGAAGGGTCTTTTTCGTGTCACTTCCTGTCCACTTCCTAGCACAGAGCTGATGCTCCGGGATGTCACAGGCTTAAAGCAATCAAACATATCCCCGGGTCCTCCACTTGGAGTTGTTATTATCCCATTGGAAAGACCAGACACAGATACATGTGTGATAACAGGAAATGACCGTGTAGAAAATAAACAAAGTAAAGACAACAACAGAGGAGGGCAGAGAGCCAACCTGGAAAGCAAAAATTGTCCGACCCAGAAGCAAATTTAGATTGCAAGCATACAACATACTCAAACCAACTAATTTTTTTAGTGACAAAAACCAATTTCCCTCAGAAGATGAGCATTTATTTGCCACTGACCCCCTGAGGCTCAAGAATGTTAAGACTAGAAATGACCTCCAAGAATCTTCAGATCCAATGGCCCTTGACCCTGAAGGAGGGTCCTTAACCCTGAAGGAGGAGATGCTCCCTGGCGGACAGTGCCCGCTGCCACAGTATTTGGAGAGCAGGGGAAAGAAGGGTCCACGCAGAAGCACAGGCACCCATACTGAGAGGGCACAGTGGAAGGAGCTACAAGATGTGATTGGGCAGGTCAGCAGAGGCTTCAGTGGAGGTCAGGGCTTGAAGAATGACCAGAAAGTCAAAAGATAAAGAACGTGAACATAAGCAAAGTCCGTGCTCTTTGCCATTTTACTCTGTATTGCCACCAAAGCTGCTCCAGTCTCAACTTGACATCCAGGACCTTCGCTCAGACATTTTCTGGAAGGTAAAGAATTTCCTCTCCTAATGCTTAATAAGAAGCTTATGGGAGGTTTTTTGAAATAGAAGAGAGGAGAGATAACTTTAGGGAAAATTCACAGAAACATTTCTGAATTACAGGTTCCTGGAAAAGGTACTCATCCTATCTTTTAAAAGATTTCACGTTGGCTTGAACAGCCTATCAAATAATTTCTACAGGTAATCTTCCAGAGTAACAAAGAGTGCTTTTAACACGTCTTGCCTTCATGTGTATTAGCTTAACAGCAGTATTGCTCAAAAGTGAAATTTCCCTATAGCCAGGACTTTATTGCCTGAACCGTACTCTGGCAATAAATACATCAGAAAGAAATAGCAACAGCAGTGAATATTTCTAATGGCCACTCTTCCAAATGCAACCTCTTCCTGCTATGCTGGCCACCCTCCACCACTACCAAATAAGTAAGTAAATAAGCTAATAAAAGTAGAACTGAAACTGCCCCCATGAGATTGCCATACGCACCCAGGCTTCCAGCTGGTGGGGCACTTCAACTCTGATGGGATCCTCTCTGCTGTAAGATTTTTTTCATAAGGAACATAATCTGTAAAAAATACTGCCCCTGGTTCCCCGGGCTCACAGCTAGGCAGCTTCCATTTTTCAGCAAAAATGCTGAGAGTTTTGAAAGTCAATCCCTGAGCAGGTGCAAATAATACTCTGATGCACCAGAGCAAGACTCCAGATAGGACTGTCCTAATCTATTCTTACGAGAACGGACCCACGGATTGGTCCATTCTTATGAGAGGGTGCATCACCCCAACTGCGAAGACATGAATGCAGAGAACACCAAATGAGCACGCTCCAAACCCGAATTCGAATGGCCTACTAGTGCACACTGTTTGGTATTAGCACTTCCAGCTGCTTCTTGGCCATGGTCATAGAAGGAGCATCAGTAATTCCCTCGGGTAGAGTGCCATGTGCCAGGCACTGGGGTACCCAAGGATTAAGGGTACCCCTTAACACAGCAACGCTACCAGGAAAGCACCATGATTGCGTCCACTTTTCAGAAGAGGAAACTGAGGCAAAACCATTCCAGGTCCCTTCGCCAAGGTCACACTGCTGCCAAAACAGGATGGGAACCCGGACCTACCCACCTCTGGACTCCGAGCTCACGGCCACTAAACCACACCATTAGGACTTGGACGTGTAAATCCAGCACCCTCGGTACAGAATAGTTTCTACAGAAACCATTTCTACAAAGTGCACCTTCCCAGATAATCCTGACCTAAAAACAATAGTCAACGGAAAGGAATGAGGACATTTTACAGGATGCTCTCCTGCCCTGTATGCACACAGAGCTGTAACAGGAGATACATGAAAAATCTTCAGATTCTTCCACAATGCCAAGCTCTGAGAACTGCAGTTTCCTGGAATAGCCCAACTGCCCTGGGAATTTAATAATTCAAGTGCCTGGAAAATAATAAGTGGTGTGGTATGAGGGATAAACACACCCCGCTAGCTTCATCTCTTACGAGCTCTACGACCTGGGGCAAGTCCCTACTCTTCAGCCTCCTTGTCTGTCAGGATGTTGGGGAAATTAGGACACCCCATCCAGTGAGGGCATCTGAGGTCCCATATGGGGACTTCAATTAATGCTAGTTACGAGTAACAATGAGCAGAAGACTGAGGTTCAAGGCGTGGCCAGGTCACTAACCAGCTCCTGAGCTTAAGCTCACCCTGCCTCCAGTGCCCACGCCTGTGGAAGAGGACATTTGGAGTTGGTAAGGTCTCAGCTCCCTTCAACACACACATTATAAGAAAACTGCAGCAAAATATGATGAAGAAAAAAGTTACAGTCTGAGTTTCTCTCAGAGTATCTCTACAGCATTTTCCTCATCTATTCCTCTGTCAACAAGGTGGTTACCGACAAGGAACACCACAATTTATGACCAGAAAAGTTGATTATGAAAAAAAAAACCTTAAAGTTGGCTTTCTCTATAAAATATATTGATCTTCTCCCCAGAAAACACTGGACTTATTAGCATAGCCTTCCACATAGTCTCAGGACTGGACCCCCGCCTACAAATTACGTGACACGTAAGCCTTATAAGCTGACCAGAAGTCACAACAATTGCATGTGGTCTAGATCTACATCCAGTCAACACAGGGTCCTTAATTTTTTACTTTTCTTATCAGCCACCAACTTTGCAAAAAGGGAAGATTTCCCATTTTACAATTCTGAATTTCCACATTCTCTTAAAAAAAAAAAAAAAAAAACAGAAACAAAGCTGAAGGTCTGCCAAACTGGACTAGCATTTCTTCCTGGCAACAGTCAAGACGAGCTGAGGAACACTGTCCCTGGAGGTTTGGGGCACATGTCCAGTCGGTCACATTCCCAACTGATCTTGGCAATTTCACTGGCCTGTGGAAAGATCATATGACACCTGACTTAATTCTTGCTTGTAGTCTCCACTGAGATGTCAGGGCTCCAACTGCTCTCCTGCGTTGACAGGGCATCTCCACGCTTAGACATCCCTACAAGGAGTCTCATCAAATAACATGACACAGAGGCCACAATAGAAGTACCTCACTTTTTAAAAAGAGTTACTTCTACCTATTCTGGAAGCTTTAGAAACTTCCTCTGTTGTTAAAAACTAAAATGGATACAAACATAGCCACGTATGATTTTATACTTGGTAGAGTGGTAAATACAATCCCCAGGAGAAGCAAGGGATGTGTTTTCTCCATATATATATATTTTTTTCCTTCCAACTAATTTAATTTCTAATGTATATTCCCCATTGGGTCTCAGAGCTCTGGAGTAGTCACATCAACGTACCACAGTAAATGGAAAGACAAGTAACTAAACAGGTACGGTGACATAGTGTCACCATATTAAATGAAGAGCCCCAGGATGGATATGGTCCAATAGCCAGAAAGAGGCTTAAGTGATAGTTAAGCTAAAATTTTTTAGGGGGTGGGTAACGTCTAACGTCGGCCAATGTGAAACCACCAGACCCTCGAGTCAGCTCACCGGGGGGCCTGGGCTGCACTCTACAGCTAATTCATCCTGGCAAACCCTCAAGGAGCCATCCCCCTTGGGGATGGGGGCACCCCAGGACCCTGAGCGGACTTGTCCTCTGACTGGGAAGCCTTCTGGTCACACCTGCTCCTAACAACTTCTCGACTAAAACCATCTCTGCTGTGCTCTGTGGGAGGAATTCTGAGGTCTCAATGGAGCATCTAACCACGTTCTGGGGCCTTCAAAGGGCTAGTTCCCTGGCAGGCCTGGATGTGCCTGCTGGTACCTCCCCAGCTCATCTTCATCCACGGACAGGGTGGCTTCCACCTGGATGAGCACGTAGGCCAGGCTGCTCCGTCTGTAAAAGGATGTCAGCCCCACCATCTGTTTGTCTGGTTTCCAAAGAGAATGGATCTGGCCTTAACCAGTACCAGAGATTAAAATTTTCCAGGCTCTGGTCAGAGGGGACAACTTCAAATCATCTGCAATCCAGCTTCTAGCAAAGCCTGGTTCAGCAAAGGGTACTGGGGATGGAGACTGAGCTCTTGCATTGTATCAGTTTTATAATTACAGCACTGGCATATTAAATTGGCGGGCCACGTTAGCTTCCTTGCAGAATTACGCCCTTGTCACCTCCAGCTCCCCCCCCCCCCACAACCGCCACTGGCTTCCTCAGTAAGGAGAAAATGAAATCTACTGATGCATTTTTCATAATAGCTGCAAATCACATCATTCATTGTCCTTGCAAAAGAAATTCCTTTCAGGACACAGTGCCAGACAAAGCTATGTTCCTGTGGAATTAGTAGGCATTCTCTTTACCAATAATGAGCTTCTCCTTTCACAGCCAGGAAGCTGAGAACAAACGTTGCACTCGGCTACGGCAACCATGTCAACCATTTGAGTTAGTTGGGAGTCCCAGCCCCTATTTTCACTCTTTATCCCCTCCCTCTCATTTTTACCTTATTGTCCTTACGGTGTAAAATAATTATCGCCGGTTATTCAACTACTGATGAAAAAGTGAATAATTGTGATATTTGTAACATTTCGTTTACTGCAAATCAGGTGGCCACTAGGACCAACAGGACAAGACTTACACAATTACCATAGTGTCATTTCAAGAGATCAATTAGTAAATAATTGCCTCCCCGGGTTGTTTTTAGGTTTCAGAATGACTGTTCACAAAATCTTCCTGCAACTCCAATCCAACACATAAATTATCTTGTATAAAAAAAAAAAAAAAAAGTCTTTTCCTCTTTCCCAGTTATTCCGGGCCAACCAATGTTTCATTTATGACTTGTGAAGAAGAACTTCCAATGATTAGCCCAGGCCTTAAGAATTTTAAGAAGTGTTCAAGTCAGCACTAATCACAACAGAACACAGTTCTGAAAGCTCTTGGCCTCGGGTCAGGTCAAATCATGCCATACGAAGAGCATTTTTGGAACTAATATTACTGCTCCAGCTTTAGGACAGATCAAGCACAGCACCGAGAAAAATGAGCATCAGGCATAACATCAAGAAAAGAGAATGTTTCAAGTGGTAAAATTTTAGGATCTCTGTGTGAAGGTCTGTTTTGATTTTGGCACAATTTTTCATCCAACATTTATAGGCTGTGGGAGTAAGGAGAGCAACACTTCCAATTTTAACTTCACTAGTTTCACTTCGCATGTTAACCTTTAGTCCATTTTTATAGAAGGTTAGAGATTACTTTCTTTGGAGTGAAACTACAAAGATGCTGCTTTTCTGAAAAGGGATCCCAGTCATAAGTGGCTGTGTAAGGCGGCAATAAAGAGAAGCTATTTTGCAGAAAGGAAGTGTGAGTGCATCTAAAAATCCCAAACAAATCTCTCGTAAAAACTTTAATCCAAGGATGGTATCACCATTCAAAAGGATGGATATTTCTGAGATACCTACAGTAGTCAAATTCACAAGAGACCAAAAGCACAAAGGAGGTTGCCTGGAGCTGCAGGGGGGTGGGTGTCGACGGGGTGGGAGTTTGTTTAATGGGTACAGAGTTACAGTTTTGCAAAAGAAAAGGGTTTCCGAGATGGACAGGGTAATGGTTGTGCAACCTTGCGAATGAACTTATGCCACTGAAATATACCTGTCAAAAAATGGTTACCATAGTAAATTTCATGTTAGGTGGATTTCACCACAAGTTTTCAAAAGACATTTTGTAAAGGCTTTACAATTAAAGAATAAGAGAGACAGTTAAAAGAGAAAACGAATTACAAACTAACTGATAACCTCCAGACTCCAGGGGGCCTGTTACAAACAGCCTAATACATAAAATGGACCAAGACTCTGCAACAAAACAAAGTTGCAGAACAAAGACCATGACCTGAATGACCTGTGGCTAAATCTGACCAGGGATTGCTCCGCACACAAATGGTCAATGTCCCAATCAGCTGAGTGCGCCAGGTCCCACACAGGAGAGTAATAGCAAACAAGCAAAAGGGAACCAACGCCCTATCACCTCTGCCCTCTTAACCCCCCCACTCCCACCCCGCCAGGGCAGATTTTCCTACGGCCCCCAGCCCTACAGAGTTTACTCTCCTTCAGAACACAATCCAGCATAGCCGCGCCAAATAAAAACTAATAGCCAAGCTCTTACTATGTGTTAGGCACTGGTATGAACCTTTTACATGCGTCTGCTCATTTTAACTTCACAGAAATCTGATGAGAAATATTCTATTATTGTCCTCTTTTACAGATGGGAAAACTGAGACAAAGCTTTAGTAAATTATCCAAAGTAGCAGGGGCAGATCAGCTTCACGCGGCGGGGGTCTCAACCCACCAAGCTATCCTGCCTCCCAACCAGCATCCCTCCCCTACACCAACACCCAAAGAAAATGAAACATTAATTTGTCTTTCCTCCTATACACACGGCAATAGACATATTCAGTGATTTTTCAATTCACGAAAAGAAATAATGAGGAAAGGAACATTTTAGACATAGTTTTCAGAATCCCAGGATCTTCCTAGGGTGCCACTAAATAATAATAATAATAATAATAATAATAATAATAATTCAGCCATAATGAGCTGATTCTTCGAACACTACATTCAGATTTAGACCTTTCAGAGGAAATTAAAAAAACTCCGTATGGGAAAGAGAGAAAGGTGGAAACGGATAGCTACTGGCATTTAGCAATCCCCATTAACTGCCAGGGACAGATCTGTGCACTCCTGGTCTGTCTGGGTCTGTGATAGCACAATGCTTATAATATGGTCAGGGGGCAGGGGATCTCTATGTGCTGTGCTTACTGGAAACATGGAGCTCGGTGCTGGAGAACTTCCCTGAAGAGAGGGAGCACAGCAGTGAGAGTCTGGATAGCCTGCCTACCCCGCTACACAGCCCCAAGGCATAAGCACTGCGCCTCCTCTATTCCAGACCATCACCACAGCCCAAACCTACGCTGATGCAGAGCTCAGACACTCAAGGCAGAGGCCCAGCCGGCACTTTCCGTTAGCTCTGGGCAGTGTCCAGGCACGTTAGTGGTCCTCTCTCTGGTGGTCCCTCCAGTCCAACTTCCTCCATATGAGGCAGTGAGTCTACGCCTTTCCTTGCTGACTCAGTAGGATTCTGGAATTCCCTACCCAAAGACCCTGAATCTACTCCCAAAGCCTGTGCAGGCCTTTTCCACAGGCCTGTCCTCCTGATGGTGTGCACAACCCTAGGCACAGCAGTGTGTGGCTAGGGGGAGGTCCGAGGCTGCTGTCTGTGCTGGTGTAGATGGAGTTCTGACATGGAGGCTAGACTGCCTACAGGGCTTCAAGAAAGAAGGAAGGGGGTGACCAGACTGGGGACCCCCACTAATGCCTTTCAATGGGCCATATAAATAGAAGCAGCTGGCTTAAGTCTTGTTATCCAAGACCCAGAAAAATGCCTGGTGGGGAGGACATGTTCAAAATCTATTTGTTGACTGACTAATTGACTAAATAAATGAATGAGTTGATCAGCCAATCAACACATGTACGTACAAAGAGTTCAATGTTGACCTCCTGTCCAGCCATCCTTGGGAAAAGATGACTCTGTCAACAGGATATCTATTGTCCCCTGAGCTGTACACAAATATAAGATACAATGAAAGGAAAGGAAAGATAGATTCCAAGGTAGACTGAGGGAAATCAAAGCCCAGGAGTGCCCTCAATGCACCAGAAGACATTCTTGATGGGTGAGAGAGCAATTTCAGGAAAGAATAAATGAAATGGCTAGTAAGTTAAATCCTAGAGGGTCACCCAGGCTTAGCAGCAGAGCCAGTGACTCAACCAAAACGAAGACATTTCTCATGAGAGTTAAACATTATGTGTGGGTTCCATAATGCTCACTCCTTTTTAAAAATTTAACTTCCAAAATACACACGGAGTCTAAACTATTTTCATTTGTATGTATATTATGAACATACCGCATCGTGTAAACATAAATACATGGATGTTATTTATCTCAAGGGGGAATTATCTTTTTGGATTATTCAACACAATCTGTTCACCTATATACTTCTCCAGTCTATTTTTAAAAGCCTCCCAATCTCATATGTCTATCAGTTGTTTTATGATCAGTTTTGCAAACAACTATCAAAACTTCAAGATGCCTGATAGTGTTAATTATCATAAATATAAAGGAAGCCCCACGAAACATTCACAGGATTAGCCCAATGCACCTTGATTGCGATGGCACAAAAATGCATGTATCAGATGGTACATTAAACCGGGCCTGACACACTTCTCCTTTTACACTCCTGATGTCTGCAGTTCTTTAAGAAAAACGAACAGCTCTGGGCACCTGGGGGCTCAGTCCGTTAAGCATCCAACTTCAGCTCAGGTCACGATCTCACAGTCTGTGGGTTTGACCCCCACATCAGGCTCTGTGCTGACAGCTCAGAGCCTGGAGCCTGCTTCAGATTCTGTGCCTCTCTCTGACCCTCTCTCTCTCTCTCTCTCTCTCTCTCTCTTTCTCTGTGCCCCTCCCCTGCCTGCGCTCTCTCTCAAAGATAAACGTTAAAAAAATTTCTTTTAAAAAGAAAGAAAAATGAACAGCCTCTACCATCCACGATACAAGAAGGATAAATCACATCTGCAATCTCACACCAGAATCGCTTTGTAAGAGAACCCCCGCCATAAATGCAGTCACAGGGATAAGTGCAATTGAACCACAGGGATGGCCATTATTAGCCATTACACAACAGAAAAAGCACAAATCCTTCTCATTAGATCTATTTGTTTGCTGGAGATCAGATGTCCCTCGAACGATTCCTTTTCCCTGAATTTGCCTCTGGCGTTGAGCCGGCCTGTCGTGCATCTCTGCTCATCCGCTTGCCCTCATCCTCCCATCTCTTCGCTGTCCTTCCTTCCTGTTGGACACTCCCTCATCAAACCTCTGCCTTTCTTCCTTTCCAGCTAGCTATGCTATGTCTCTACAGTGAATTGATTTTTTTTTTTTTTACTGTGCATGAACCAACGATGTGCTATTTAATTCCAGAAAGGTTCCTTATTTCAACAAACATCTTAACCTGAAGATTTTAAAAAGTCATGTCTAGAAATTTCCCTGTTGATGGCCCAAAGAATAGCTAGTACATCTTCTTGTTTGTTGTTTGGAATTCTCAGTGATAGATACTCGGAGGAGCACACGCATGTGTGTATCCACGTGTGTGTGTGTGATGTGGAGGTCCGGGACATCGTACTGGGCGCTGGGGAAGGAAGAGCGTGACCAAGCTCCACGTGGCCCTCACCTTCAAGTAGCTAAGATTCTACCGGTGTGTATGGAAGGGTAGCCAGGCAAGCATTTATGTTGCTAAGTGACCTGTTCTGGGTTGGGAACCCAGGAGGTTTTAAAAGCACACGGTGGGGACACAGCCCAGAGGCAGGGAGGCAGAGGAATTTAGCCAGAGACAGAAGGCAGGGGAAAGGTGTCTTAGGCAGAGAGGCTGGCCAGTGTGAAACCTGGGAGTCAAGTAAAAGTATAGCTCCATTAGGGGTACTGAAAGCCCTGAGAGGCTGGAGTGTCTCACTAAAGAAAGGGAAAGGCAAGAAATGAGGCTAGAGGATGCAGGGCTTTTAAGACTCATTAAGATTGTTTAAACATATCAATGTTAATGCTATCTTAATTTAAAACACCAATATAGGGGCGCCTGTGTGGCCCAGGCAGTTAAGCTTCCAACTCTTGATTTTGGTTCAGGTCACGATCTCACAATTGGTGAGTTCGAGCCCTTTGTCAGGCTCTGTGTTGACAGTGTGAAGCCTGCTTGGGATTCTCTCTCTCTCTCTCTCTCTCTCTCTCTCTCTCCTCTCTCTGCCCCCCCCCTCACACTCTCATGCTCTCTCTCAAAATAAATAAATAAACTTAAAAAAAAAAAAATATATATATATATAACACCAATATAATGTGGGGAGAGCTAGGCAAGCAATTCCTACGGAAAAATTATCATACAAAAATAACTGAAAAGTCTGAAAGAAAAACTAGTGAGTGAGACTAATACTTCAAATAGAAAAAAATAATAATATAAAGCTTCAGGAGATAAAAAGTTCAGTAATAAAAAATAGCCAGGCTGATTAACAGAATAAGATATATCCCCAAATGGCCTAAATCTTTAGTTGAAATTACTGATGGAACAGTAGAATTATATATCTACAGTGTCAAGAGACCTGATTGGCTGATCAGCTATCTTGAAAAAATAAGAAAACACTTTTTGCTACCTCTCTCCTTACACTTTGAAAATCCAGATGGAGCCAAGCTTTAAATATAAAAGTATGAAGGAGCGAAAGACAATATGGAGTTATTTTATACTCTCAGAGAGGGGAAAACTTGCAGCCACATTTACAACATAGAAGCCATAAAGGAAATAATAAATTTTACTACAAAAAGAATTTAATTGTTTTACCAAAGGAAGAAGAAGAAATACCAGAACCAACATCAGAAGACAAGCAAAACATCGGGCAACATACACATTTTCTTTTTGTTAAATAGGTCTTATGAATCCATTTTTTGAGAAGGCCACCCACCTAACAGAAAAAGAAAACAGCTAAGGATATGACAAACAGGGTTCACTGAAAAAGAAATCCAAATGACTTACTCCATGTAAAAAGACTTTCAACCTGGAACATAATTACAGAATTGTGAAATAAAAGTGGTGAATCCTACTGCTCAGGCAAAGGTCAAAAGGTTTGGTAACAAATAGTATTGGCTGAGTTGTAGAAAAACAGGTGCTTCCAGTTTGAATGGCAGAATGAAAGAGTGTCATCTCTTTGCAAGACGCCTCCGTCACTATCTATCAAAGTCACAAACATCTTTGCAAATGTCCCTGCAGTTCAAATTCTAGGAATTTTCCTATCAATAAAATCATGCATGTGTATAAGAAGTTTGTAGACAAGGTTATTCAAAAGGAGGCTGGTTCAGTAAAGAGCAGCCTATTCATTCAATGGATTACTGTGTTGCTGTGAAAAAAACAAGACTGGTGTACATGTGCTGATACAGAAACATTTTCAAGATACAGCGTTAAGTAAATAAACACCAACATGCAGCACAGTGGGTATAGCATGCCTTCATCTGTGTATAAACAAACAAACAAAAAAGACATATATATGCACTCATGTATGTGAGTAGACTGTTTCTGGAAGCTGAGAGATTAGAGAGTTGTAGTCCGCAACAGAAGACTAACTTTTCATGACCCACTTCTCTGTACTGACTGCATTTCTTATCATGTTCATGTATTACTTTAAAAAAGCTAATTCCTGGGGCGCCTGGTTGGCTCAGTCGGTTAAGTGTCCGACTTCAGGACACAATCAGGTTTGTGAGTTCAAGCCCCACGTCAGGCTCTGTGCTGACAGCTCGGAGCCTGGAGCCTGCTTCCGATTCTATGTCTCCTTCTCTCTCTGCCCCTCCCCCCACTTGTGCTCTGTCTCTCTCTGTCTATCAAAAATAAATAAATGTAAAAAAAAAAATGTTTTAAAGCTAATTCCTGGGGTTCCTGGTGGCTCAGTCAGTTAAGATTCTGACTCTTGATCTCAGCACAGGTCTCAAGGTTCCTGAGATCGAGCCCCACCTGGGGCTATGTGCCGACAGTGCAAGCCTGCTTGGGATTCTCTCTCTTTCTCTCTGACCCTCCCCCTCTCGTGCTCTCTTTCTCTCTCTCAAAATAAATAAATAAACTTTAAAAAAAGCTAATTGCTAATAAAATTTCATACAATAAAGTTAATGCATTTCAGAGAAAAGAGGTGTAAAAATCACTGTAAAGAATCTGAACGGTTCCCAGGCTTGAGCAAGCTTGGCTGAAAGCACTAACCTTTCCAAAGAAAAAATGTGTCACTCAGCATTGGTGCTGGGCAGTAAATGAAGGAGAGAAAAAGGAGTGTCCATCCAGGGGACACAGGTCCGGGCCAAAGTACTTCAAGTTCTGCATTCCCTTTGTGAAGGCGATCCCATTATGGAGATAGATGCCTTGGGCAAGCTTAGCTTAATGCCATTTAACATTTTAAATGCAGAATGAAGTGCCCTTGCTCTAATTCCAAGATCACCAAACAAGCTTCCAGTTATAATTTGTACTCCTTTACAGATCTACTGGTGTAGAAAACAACCTGATGCTGATCTGGGTATTTGGGTCCACATGATTGCTCCATGCCTTATTATATAGCAACGTAATGACGATCTGGATTGGTGTTTGGCTTGTTTTGTTTTGTTTTGTTACTAAATAACAAAAACCAAACAACAACAACCAACTTTGGTCTTTAAGAGACATGAGGAGCCACAGGGCAGTCATAAGGCGTGACACCCTGGCACCTGGGTAGCTCAGTCGGTCAAGCATCTGACTTTAGATTTCAGCTCAGGTCATGATCTCGTGGTTCGTGAGTTTGAGCCCCATGTCAGGGTCTGTGCTGACAGCCTGGAGCCTGCTTGGGATTCTTGTCTCTCCCTCTCTCTCTGCCCCGCCCCTGCTTGTGTTCTCTCTCTCTCTCTCTCTGTCTGTCTCGAAATAAATAAAGAAATAAACTTTAAAAATTTAAAGAAAAAAAAAAAAGCTGTGACATAATGAGATCAGCATTTTACAAACACCACACCAGCACACATGGCACATGGGTAGAGAGTAAGCACGGCAGGGAGGAAGGTTCTGCAGCACTATAGGCAGAAAATGATGATTTTTTCCCCCCCACCAGGGACAGCTTACTCAACATGTACTGGTCCACCTGTACTTTTTAGTAATTACATCACATGTTCGCGTCTGATCAGAACACCTGCCCTTTATATGCATGTTCTGATTTTTTCAGCTCCCCCGGGGGACACGAGAGTGTGGATATGAAACCCACACCCCACCTCGCCGCCCAGGGCTCCTTCCAGTTATCCCAGGTACCTGCACGCTGCCACCTGTCCGCCTGTGTTAAGCTTGTCGCGCCAGGTTCAGGGAATGGTGATGGTCCACCCACAGGCCCTGCAACCCAAGATTTCTTGACAGCCCATTAAAAGGGCTTTGCGGCCAGGTGCCTGCCTGAGGGGGCGTGTGCGTGTACGTGTGCGTGAGCGTGCATGCGTGGTTGTTGGCCTCCGCGGGGGAAGGAAATGAGAACCACCACCGGAAACAGAAGGAGAAAGAAGAGTGACAAGGGGAAAAAGCCCAAGCAAGAAGGCAAGGCAAGCAGTCCAGGCGCAGAATCTTCCCCAACGCTGAGCCTGGGGTGGCAGCTGAGGTGCTCTGGAGTGAACCCGGGAGCAGACTAGAAATGTGTCGAGCCTTGCCCAAGAACACAGAGGCCACCCCAGTAGGCTCCCTCTCGCCCAGCACCGCCCACTGCTGCATACGCGCTCACACATCAATCAACCGAGGCCTGCGATGGGAAGCGAGCAGGCAACGGTCAGAGAACTTGGCCACAGGTCCCTCTGCCACCCCGCAGGAAGGGACTCTATGGCACATGCAGCGGACACAACTTTGGTGACCAAAACTGAAGTTCAGAAGAGCCTACCTACCTTTTTTAGACTGCATTCTGTTTCAGAGGCTAAAAACCAAAAGTCCACTGTCTTTTGATTTAAAATCACACTCCTGTAGCAACTGTCCCCAAATGCCTCACTGATTATTTTGTTTATGTTGAGAACTGATCACAGAGGACAGACACAACGGGTCTCTGGCCAAGGGAACCAAAGAACTAACCTCTTACTACTTCACTCAGGTCCTCATCCAGAGAAACCCAGAATGATTAAAACAAAATTAAAACTCTGGGTGGGGATGTAATGTAGGGCCCGGTGAGTACAGTTAATAATACTGTAGCGTCTATTTGAAAGTTACTAAGAGAATAGATCCTAAAAGTTCTCAAGAAAAATACGCATAACGATGTGTGGTGATGGATGCTAACCAGACTTAGGGTGGTGATCTCTCCACGACACATGCAAATACCAAATCGTTACATTGAACACCTGAAACCTGAAGTGTCAGTTCTATCTCAGCAGAAAAAGGGGGGGGGGAAAGAAAGTCCAGGTGGTTTAAAGAAGTAAATCCTCAATTATTAGGAAAATTTTACAATTCAAGATAATTAAGTCTGAAAGGACCACACCTGGTGTTTTATACACACACTTGTATCTTCACAGACACATAGACAAAGAGAGTCCTGGTATGTGTGTCTGTGTTTCTAGAGGATTGTTTGGATGTGAACATTCTAGGCAAGCATGGGGTATGGAATAGCAATAGGTCTTTATCTGCAATAGAAGAGAGACTCTGGGGGCGTCTGGGTGGCTCAGTCGGTTGAGCGTCCAACTTCGGCTCAGGTCCTGGTCTCACAGTTTGTGGGTTTGAGCCCCCCCGCCCCGCATCGGGCTCTGTGCTGACAGCTCAGAGCCCCGAGCCTGCTTCCGATTCTGTGTCTCCCCAGCTCTCTGCCCCTCCCCCACTCACACTTTGTCTCGCTCTGTTTCTCAAAAATAGATAAATGTAAAAAAAAAAATTTTTTTTAAAGAAAAGAGACTCTGGGTGGTGTGTGATTATTATCATCTTTATCCTATACTAGAAGATGCTGTATTCCCAAGGAATACAGAAATCATTGATGTCTTGATAGTCTAACACATGGTGCAGGTAGAAATGGTGATGGACAGCAGGACAAAGACAGGGGGTGAAGCCCCACTCCACTTCCTTCCCACTGCCATGCCCTTTAACTTGTGACCTTTTATGTGAATCTCTACACTTGCCTCAAAATTGCTTGTGCTCTCGAGGCCAAATCTGGGCAAGTGGGGCTGAGCAGACAGAGGCCTAAACGAGACACTGGCTAAGATTCTATCCCGAATTGTATCCTGCTCCACCAGAGAGGGCTGGACAAGCCAATCAACCTGACAGTCCCTCCGAGGCTCTCAAGACCTTCTCACCTACTTCAGACCTAAATAAGCAGATGTCTGGAGGGAGCCTTCCAGGTCCCTGGAGAGAAACCTTGCCTGAATCTAGAGTTATGTCTCAGTGCAGGCCATGGACAACATACAGAATGGTAGCAGAATGAATTCTAGATGGGAGTTGGCAATCCTTAAGCTTGCTCAATGGCTCAGTCATTGAGCTCAGCCATCAATCGTGGGGCAAAGAGAAGTCAGGGGCAAAAAAAAAGAAAGGGCAGGAAAGAATAAGCATGCTCTGGCCACAGGTCTTTCATAGGCGCTAAGACAGACTTTGTATAAAGGGCTGTGGGGTCCTCCACTTATAACCACCCTTGACTGTGGCCAAGACTCCCAGGGCAGCAACTTTCATTCTGCAGCATGTGCTCTGCCCTCCTTCCACACCCAACCTGCCAAGATGGGTTAGCATCCCTCACTGCTGCCAATTCATGAAGGCTCTTCTCTGCAGCTGGACTTTCACGTATGAATTGCTTACAGATGAGGAAGGCTCGAAATTTAAAAAACAAAAACAAAACACAGTCATCTAAACAGAAAATGCATTTCTTCCCATGTGAAGATGAGGCCATTGCTTTGGGATCGACAGCTCACACACTTTTTAATTGCTCTGTCTCTAGTAGAGACAGCTTTGCACAGACTTGGCTAGACTATGCTTCTCTTCACATCTCTGACACTTTCTCAAACGGTGGGCTGGGGTTAGGTTCAATCAAGGGTGCAGAAGAGAAGGGAGGTCCACCAAAGTAAAGGCCATGGCACTTCCTTTGGACGCTGGGGGAAGGAGCTTCCGGACCCACGATGTCTTTAACATATCATGGCCTTAGACTCTTCACTGGCTTGGTTTGTGCTGAGAGCGCCAGAGCAGAGCATTCCTGGGACCCTTCTCCTTCTGTGGTACCAATTCTGAGTGACCCTGTGTGTGACCTTGGACTCAGCAGCCCAGCACTAATGTGCCACCAGTCTTACTAGCGGCTCACATTTGAAGAGACATGCTTTGGGGAATTGAGAGCAGACACCAACACACGCACATGTGACAGTGTCACCAAAGGCCATCAGATTCTCACATGACCCTTCACTTCATAACCGATGTATAAACCACATTATCTCTGCCACTGAAGCTTCATGAACTTCAGGGCCAGGAGACACTTGTCTGAGCACTGAATCCAAAACCCTCAGTTTACATCTGACAGGCTCATGCCCAGATAGTAAGGGGCTGCTTCAAGATCAGGTCACTGCTGACTCCAACTCTCTGTGATATCCGGGTCTTTAAATAAACAAACAAACAAACAGGTTAACTCAGTACCTATGCATGACTTTTCTTCCCAGGTTTATAACCCTCACAAGCACTCACTCCTTCATCTTCCAGATCAATATTTACTGACTCCCCAGTCCCTTTGACAGCCCAGAGACCAAAGTGGTAAGAAGGCACCCTGATTATGTGAGATCTTTGCCTTCTTTAACGGAGATCGATCAGCAATCAAATGTAGGGTGGAAATTATCAGGCTACTGCAGGGCTCAGACCCCTGCCACCTGGGGGTGGGATTTGTGTTTTAAACCAGTTAGACCAAGTAGATTATGAAAATGGTCAATCGGCTATTAACCCAAGGTTCAGTTTTTTCCTCTGCCTTTCTCTCTCTCACACATACCAAATGAGGAAAACATGTGCCCTTCTAAATGATCTCTCCCAAAAAATCATCCAGTGGATTTATAAACATCAAGAGGAACCAGAATTTGGCATCGCACCAAGGGGCAGCAGGTACAATGCCGCATTCCACCCTATGGTGTTTGAAGCCACAAGGAGCTCTCTAGAGAAGTGGTAAGTTAGTCTGGAGGGTTGAATGTCAGCGTGTGGCACTCAATAGTGGTTTAATAGTGTTTCTTTCCCTAACAGCCACGATGAGCAATGAGTTAAAACATGGCACTTGCTTCGTACCAAAGGCCAAAAAAAAAAAAAAAAAAAATCAAAAACAAAAACAGAAACAGAAACATACAGAAAGGAAAAGAACAAAAAAAGAAAGGAATTCCCCTTCCCCAGCTGAACAAAAACTCTAGGTTTTATACTCTGACGATCCAGATATAGTCAAAGAGATCATACAGAATGTTCCTAGGGAGAAAGAGACCTCAATTCTTAGCTGTCCGGCCAACTTTTCAGCTTAGAAAAATGTCTTTACAAGGGAATATTGAAGCAGACACAAACAGAGGTTTATGGGATAGAAACAGTGAAAGATTTTAAACAGAACTAAACTCAGCTCTGGGGAACTGTGACCACATTATCTCAACTTCCCATTACTTGCTTGTAATAACACATAACCCAGGCCCTTCCCTTCACTCGAGTACTCTGGATTCCCATAAGGAAATATCACTTTTCGGAGAAGAAAAAAAAAAATCAAACACATTTTCCTGTATAGTCAATGAGAGGTGATGGGGGGGGGGGCGGAGGGAGAGAAAGTAGGGTCAGGAGGGTCAAGGCACTTTTCAATTGTTTTACCCAATGTAAGAAAAACCTCCTTAACGCAGAGATTGAAGATAGGAAACTAAGAAGGCTCCACATTATCTTGCTGGGGTGAATTCCGTAAGTACCTTCACTGGGAAGACAGTGCGTTTTCAACTGCTGCCTGCAAGTTGTGTTAAATAATGAATGATGTAAATTAGAATGCCTTATTTATTAACAAGTCCAGTGTGGCTTATGTAACCACACTCAAAACTTACTCTGTGGCCCTTAAATGCGCAGAAAGCACAATCCAAAGTTCTAGAACCCCCCGTGGAGGGGCTGAGAGGTAAACATCAGACTAATGAAAACTGATGCCTGTCACTGAATGCTTGCAAATGCCAGGATTCTTGTTTTTAGTGCAATTAATTGCGGTGGAAAAGCTTACTAAGGTGAGGGGGCCAAAATCAATGTATTAATGACATAACATTACAGTCACTTAACCAAGCCAACAATTTATTGCACATAGAGGCTCTGGCAGCAGAAGCTGCAAATTCTATTTATGTTGCACTAAGAGGAAAAATGTTAGACTTGTCTCCAAATATGACCCCCAAATCAGAAACTAACACCCAAGAAATTCAGGAAAAAAGGCCATCACTGATGTCTATAAAATATAAGCAATATGAGAATGCATGCCCCCCTTTCACGACCATGTAAATGTACTTAGCACTCAACACCAGTGAATGTTACACTTAAAATGATTAAGGTGGCAAATTTTGTTTTAGGTGTTTTTGACCACAATAAAAATAGAAAAGTATGATCTGTTTTAACCGTGCCTTTTATCACTTGGGTGAGACACAACTTGTCCTTTAGAGAGCATTTTCGCACTCGATACTACAGAGACCTCAATGGCCAGTTACATAATTCCAACAGTAGGCTTTACTCTTGAATTCCACTTCTGTGCAGCAATGGTACTGTTTTTAAGTTTAATCTAGCACTGCTTTGGGATAACCATCTCAGAGTAAGAGAAGCTGGCACCTAGCATCTGTGTGATCCTGGGCAGGTGTGATGCATCTCTACAGACAGGGAGAGGGATCCAGATATCGTGTCGATGGGTAAAGAGTATGAAACAGACACTATGCTAGGAGAATTTTTGATAAAACAGGCTCAAACAATGACTCTAAAACGAAATGTCAGGTGGGCCTAAAATAATGCACGTAGAAACAGAAAATAAAATCCCATGCATATGGTTTTAGAATGTTCTACCAATGGGCTCTCTCTGAATCCTAAAAAAGCACAGTGGGGTAATTTCCCCGAAATATATAGACATTGAGTGATATACCGTTTTTAAGTGATACAGTAAACCGTGGCTTCAGCAAGTTCTAATTACAGTTTACTTACATTTCCCCTATTTAAAAAACTAGAAACATAAAATTTCAGCTAAGCACCATTAAACTGGAACTTTAAAACAGGTTATTTCAGGAATACCATTGGGTTTAATAACAAAGTAAAAAAAAAATGTGTAATTTGGTTCCAACTGGAGCTGGTATCCACTGGCCAAGAATTTAAAAGCTGTTCAAGCAAATATTACTACGTAAGAAAAAGAGCCAGATGGAGTCATATATGGATGACAGTGAAGCAAGTCCATTTCGATATCAAAACAGCAGAACTCAAAATAATGATACGAAGTGCTTCCTAAACAAGGGTTTCGATACATTTAACAGGACATCAGGGAACAAACCGGCTGGGCTCAAACAAAGCTGAGGGACAGAGCTGAGATACGGACTTTTTCTCAGAACGCACATCTACCAGCCCCATTACTGTCACTAAGGAGCGTAAATTCTCCATCCCAAACACTCACCCTACACACCTCCCAACTCTCACTCTCGATGGATCTTCACATCAAAAGAAAAAAAAATAACAGTAGAAATGAGGAGCGCCACTGAACGAATAACTGACAAACACTTTAGTAAATAAAAAAAAAAAGAATCAATTTTTTTAAAGCCGGAAAATAGGAACCTGCCATCAGCTATAAAAGAAACAACAGCAATTAGCAATTATGAGAACTGATATAAGAAAGCTCAACTCAAGTCCACTGATTGCATAAATATAAATACCAGGCAGCCAAGACCATGAAGGTTTAAGTGATATTTTTTTTAATTTAAAGAGTTTTATTTTCCTTTTCTCCGATGATGGCTTTAAAAATATTAAAGTGGAAAAAAATGTTACAGTGAAAATGATGGGCCCTATCTCCTATCCTTCTTCATCATACATGCATCCTCTAATACAGAATTTAAAAACAACAAAACAAGACGTCTGACTGTATCAAGGCACACTCCCCCTGGTCTCAAAATAGTCCGAAGGGCTCTGAATTCCATATGGCTTCCTCCATCTGACTGCTGACATCTCATCTCATGAAAGAGACACAGATCCTGATAAAAGGCCACAGACACTTTGACCAGGCGAACCAGGGCCAGCACAGTTGGGGCCCTACACACCCTCTCCGGCACTGCCTGCTCCAATCCTTGCCAAAAAAAAAAAAAAAAAAAAAAAAAATCCCAGCATCCTGGATGCAGCCTGACAGTTGGTTGCTCCCAGCACATCTCAGCTCTGCTAGGCCTGCACATTCCCCTCTGTGCTGTTGTCATTTCCTTCTGCCCTAGCCTTATAACGTGAGCATCACCAGCAGAACGAACAACAGAGGCCAGGAAGGTCTCTTACTTACATTAAAAAACAGGTTATCTCAGTCAACTACGTTGGCAGAAACCAGGCGTGCGTTTTCTGGGGAGGAAAAAAAGCATGCGCACTCGCCAACCGGAAGGCCACAGCCCAAGCCCTACTTTTTGGGCTGCCTATCTTAACATCAAACACACCATAAGGAAAACTGGGAGAAACTTTGCCTTACAACCCTCCGCATGAATGAATAAAATCCCATGCCAGTGAAATACAGGTAATGGCATCCCCCTTGTGGGGGAAGGTACACCTCTAGGAGAGGTGACAGGGAAATGCTGGAGAAAGCACTGGTGAATCCCCACTTGGTAATGTACTTGTCACAGGGAGGACCGAAATATACAATTCTGCTTCCCCATCAGCCCCGGGGCAAGCTCAAACATGTCCAGGGTCATAGGGGTCCGTCGCAAAGTACTACACCCTGCTTTATCATCCAACCTGGTCCCAGGATACTATTCAGTGGGCAATTAAGATTTATAATCCAAATGGTCTCAAAATTTTATCTCTGGGAAGTCAGGTCCAAATTAAATCAGACCAGGCTTTTAGGCTTCCCACGAGCACACTTTCCCTTTCAAGAGAGCACATTTCAACACTCAGAACTTCTTCTCTTACAGACCATTTTCAAGGCCAGCTTTGGATGCCATCTCCTAAGCCATATCTGATATACAAAATGAAAAAGGAACTTGGTGAACTCCAAACCTCAGAGAAAGATGTTAAGGGAGAGACTGAGCTCCTTCAACAGATTTCAAAAAGTTCATTATTTTTAACCCCCCCCCCTCCAGTAAATATTACTGGAACTTCTCTTAATACAACATACACATAGCACCTTATGAAACAAAAATATCCAAAACTAAGTTATTGCATACGGAAAGCCTATAAAGCACACCCAGCAGGGCTTTGAAATACAGTGTATAAGGAATCCCTTCCCGCAAAGAATATACATATTTATGTTATTGACACATACAGTATACTTAAAACTTATTTTCAACTGTCCACTTCTCCCCGCGTTAGCAGCCCCAAGCCCGAGATACAGGTAACCCACAGATGGCC
Source organism: Acinonyx jubatus (assembly GCF_027475565.1). Lineage (NCBI taxonomy): Eukaryota > Metazoa > Chordata > Mammalia > Carnivora > Felidae > Acinonyx > Acinonyx jubatus. The sequence goes on from NC_069391.1 coordinate 67,693,594, forward strand.
CAGCCCTGCATCTCCGATGTCTGACTTCTCCCCAGACTTGAGACAACATCCATGCCCCGACAGACACGTCTGGCCAGCCCCAGCCCGAGGTACCAGGAGAGAAGAAAAGAGAAAGAGCACCGGTAACTCACATTTCGGTGATGTTCTCAGGGTCTGCACTATTAGGCTCCAACCTCGGAAACGCCACGATGCCCGGAGAAGGGTCGCTGCACCAGATCCGAGAGGCGGTGCACTTGCAGGACGTGGGACAGGCTAGAGCGGCCCTCCAGAAGCCCACAACCAGCCAGCAGAAGCCCCAGAGCCGCGCCATGGCGGGTCCATGCCACCTCGTCCAGGACGACATCCCTAGCCTCCAGTGCCAGCCCGAGTCACACTGAGTACGTGTCCCCGCGCTGCACCGGCCGGCTTCCCCTGCCCCTGCTGGGCGGCCTGTGCCGCGCTCGCCGCTCCCTCGCCCCGGTGTCTGTAGCGGGCGCGCAGAGCCTACAGTGGCCGGGGCTGAGCGTGTCCTGGCGGGCGGCACCGTTCACAGTGGCCGGGGCATCTCTGGCCGCCTCACAGGGGGCGCTACCGCCGCTCGGAGCTCCGCGGCGGCCGCCGCTGCATGGCCCGGCGCGCCGAGCACCGGCCGGCGGCGCTGCCGGCACTCCCCGGGACGCAGGCTTCTTGCTAGACGCGCACTGGAATCCGGGACGCACCTCGGGGCTGAGAACAAACAGACACGCGTTAAGACTGAGGGCAGGACCCCTTACGAAAGCGCGCTCGCGGCACCCCACCCTGACCCCAGCCAGGGGATTGTGGATGGATGAATGCCCAGCTCCGGCCCCAGAAATCAACTTGCCCCTCGATGGCACTGACGCCGCCGGGGCCACCGATGTGCCTCTGCCTCTCTCCAAGCCCGAGGTCGAGGGAGGGGAGATAGGGCAAGGGTTCCCGAGACAGGATTCCATGGCCCAGGCCGGGCGAAGGACCCTTGAATGGGGGACGCGGAGATTGCCGGAGGCGATGGCTCCGCGACGGGGCCCCCAATGATGCTGCAGAATCCGCCACGGCCGCTGGGCGCAGGGGGCGCGGGCAGGTGGCGCGGCGCGTCCCACCTGGGGAGCCTCCGCGGCAGCCACGGGGGAGACAGCGAGGGCCGAGACGCCGGAGGGCACCGTCCGCGCTGCTCACCCGGGCTCCGGCGCCTACCGCCCGCCGGCGGCGCCTGGGTGCAGGCTCCTCCTGCCGCCGGGCACTGAGCGCGGAGAGCGCGAGCGAAGGAGCGAACGAGGCTCCTGCTCCAACCCAATTCTGGGAGCCGCCGCCGCCGCCGCCGCCGCCGCCTCTGCTACTGCTGGCGAAGTGACGTGAGGGCTGACGCAGAGCAGGGGCAGAAACTCCAGAAAATTAGTCTGAAATCCAAAAACACACACGCTCATACACACACAAACCCATAACACCCTCCAGACAAAAGCAACAGGGAGGGGAGGGGAATCTGGGGGCGAGCGGGGAGGAGGGAAGCATCGGTGCCACTGGCCGGGAGCAGACAGCAGCAGCATGTGGGAGTTCATACACGCGCACACACGCACACATCCTGGCCGGGTAGACGCGCGCCTGTGTGTGTGTGTGTGTGTGTGTGCGCTGTATGTGTGTGCATTGAGATCAGGTACCTCCGAGATGGACCGTTCCACCGCTCGACGCCTCTCTTCCCTAATTCACACCGCGGTCTCTTCTACAATCGCAGTAGAGGCTGTCTCCTTTTTTGAAATGGAAACCGGCCTCGGTTCAGCTCTGAAAAATGCGCTGATTCTTATTATAGGAATCCACCCTCCCCTCTCCCTCCCCGCTGCGTTCTCCTTTCCCATCCTGCCTAAAAGGGAGGGCGAGCTAGCCTAAAAATAAATAAATATTGTAAACACCAAAACGTGTTCAGCATTGGTAACCAAGGATAACCGCCCCCATTCCGGGCCATCTATTTGGGAATCCGTGGTTTTGGAGGGTCTTCCTGTTGGTGCTTTTGCAGAGGGAGGGGAGTCTCCAAATGCAACTCTAGCTCTCTAAGTGGGTCTTTTTCCCGCTGTGTTCCGGCATCACACGCCCGGGAAACAGAGACATGTGAGGGGAAGGGAGCGCGCCTGACGCGTATTGGGTTCCCTAAATGCGCGGCAGCAACCCTGGCCTGTCCGATGTGTGGCGCCGCGTCATTTTCTCTCATCCTTCAGCCTGGCGGTATGCAGCCGTTCCCAGATCGTCGCTTCACTCGCCGCGATGCCCACCCCCCCGCGGGGCACCCCGAGCCCTCGCTCCCCTGCCGTACCTTGCGCGTTTTCGTGTGTGCGCGGGTGTGCGCGAACGCGTGCACTGCGCCCGGGCTGCCCAGAGCACGACAGGCATCCAGCTACCGGCAACCCCGGCGCGGGCAGAGCCTCGGGGTCTCACTAGGGACAAACGAGGCGATCCGGGAGGGTCGGGTGACAAACCTTAACTGCTCTGCGGGTGCAGTTAAATGATGGCTGCGGGGCATTCGCAAGCCTTGTCTGAGAATCCGTCTTCCCATTTGCGGCTCCGAGTCTATTTTTCCGCAGTCATTTAAAAGGGAACTGGGAAAATGCACCGCAGTGCCTGACACTTCCGAGGGCTCTGGTGCCCCCGCGCGGGGAGAGAGCGCCCCGCACGTTCGGGAGCACCAACCCACTCCCGCGGCCCCGGCGGGCACTGCGCTGGGGGCGCGCTCTGGCGCCAGATGCGCAACCAGCGGCGCCCCACGCGTGCGCGGCCCTGCCCGGCCGGAGCACTGCTCTCCCGGCCTCGCCGAGCTCCTGCCCGGGGGGAAAAAAAAGGCGGGTAGCTCGCAGCGCCAGGAAGGGCGTCCGGATGGGATCTTGTTCAAAAGATAAGAACGGTCACGGATCTGCTGGCAGAGGCTGGGGGTGGGAAGGATCCAGAAACCCGAACGTCAAGGTGAATGCTTACATCTTGGTGATGCCTTAAATATTACAAGGGAACGGAAAACATCTAGTGGGGCTTCTGTACAAACCCAGGGCGCTGAGTGTAATCGCGGGAATCCTCCTTCAGCTCCCGGAAAATCTCGCTGCAGGGCCAGAAGACAAGGCCGGCGGGTCTACCTCTCTCCACCATCAGTCAGCTGTGACATGCGTCCTGTGGCGAAGCGCCAGGCTGAAGTTCATTTCTCAACTCGCCCACCGCCCCCCACCCCCCAACCCCCGCCCCTTGCGGGGTAAGGACGTGTCAAGGAAGGAAAACCAAGGGCAATATTGTCTTGGCCCAGGACACACAGTAACACTCTCCAGCCTACCTTGCCAGTGCCTTTAACGGAGCTGGCCTTGCGGAACACCTGGGGGAGGCTGTATATCTAATTATCCGAGTCTCTCTTACACCCCCACCCTCACCCCATTTTTTTCAGAAATGGCCCATTTGCGCCCTAGTGGCTGCAAAGTGTAATGCAGCAGCCAAAGGCCGGGCGGTTTCGGAGTGGTTTGCAGACCAGATTCTAATTACGTTGCAATATTTTTAGAATGTGTGTTGTAATATATATACTATTATATTTAGATCCCAAATATACCCCACTGACTATCTTCCACTTGAAATTAGAACTGGCTGCCCCACTTCTAACGACACTTCTGCTCTGTTTCTTCTTACCATTTTTTAACAGATCATTTACCTATGTGTTATATTTATTGTTTATTGTGATTCTCCCAGTGGGATGTAAACTACGTGAAGGCAGAGGTCTTTATTTTTTTCATTGATATATCTGAAGGACATAGTATTAAAATATATGTGTGTGTCTGTCAAAATGGCTAAAATTAACAGCTCAGGCAACAACAGATGTTGGCAAGAACCCTGGAAAGGGGAACACTTTTGCACTGCCTGTGGGAATGCAAACTGGTGCAGCCACTCTGGAAAACAGTATGGAGGTTCCTCAAAAAATTAAAAATAGAACTACCCTATGACCCAGCAATTGCACTACTAGGTATTTATCCAAAGGATACAAGTATGCTGATTTGTAGGGGCACATGGTCCCCAATGTTTACAGCAGCATTATTGCCAATAGCCAAAGTATAGAAGGAGCCCAAATGTCCATCAACTGATGAATGGATAAAGAAGATATGGTATATATATATATATATATATATATATATATATATACCACATATATATATATACACACACACATATATATACCACATACATATATATACCACATATATATACCATATATATATATATATATATATATATATATATATATATATATAGTAGAGTATTACTTGGCGATCAAAAAGAATGAAATCTTGCATTTGCAACAACGTGGATGGAACCAGAGTGAATTATGCTAAGCAAAATAAGTCAGAAAAAGACAAATATCATATGATTTCACTCGTGTGTGGAATCTAAGATACACAACAGGTGAACATAAGGGAAGAAAAGTAAAAATAATATACAAACAGAGAGGGAGACACAAACCATAAGAGACTCTCAAATACAGAGAAACAACAGTTGCTGGTAGGGTGGTGGATGGGGGGGATGGGCTAAAGGGGTGAGGGGCATGAAGGAGGACATTTGTTGGGTGTTACATGTAAATGATGAATCACTAAATTCTATTCCTGAAATCATTATTACACTATATGTTAACTAAGTTGGATTTCAGTTAAAAAAAAAAAAGTAAAAACTTAGAAAATAAATGGACAAAATAAAATAAAATAAAATAAAATAAAAAAAAATGGTGGTCTATAGACCAACTCCATCAACATGATTCAAGAGCTTGTTAGAAGTGGAGAATTTCAGGACCCACTCTAGAACCCGGGATTTAGAATATGTATTTTAACAGGATCAAGTTGATAAGTACCCATCCACTTGATCTCTATGATCTTTCCAATTTCTGAAATGTTATGAATTTTGAACATTTAACTGTAACATATTCTTTTTATAATTCTATAATCAAGTGAGTGAATACAGTTTTGGAAGCTGAATAAAAAAATAAAAAATAAAATAAAATATATGTGTGTGTTTAATGAATAAATGAAATAAGCTAAAGTTGAGATTCGTCAAACGAGCCCTCTACACTCTCCCTTTCTTCACCTACAACCCTGCAAGTCAGTCTGAATGACTCCTCCTGGAGGGTCTCCCCGCCATTTTCAGAATCTCTGAATTGTCTCTGTGTTATTCCCACTCTTAGCACTTCTGGAAGTCTGACTTTTGACCTCTTCTATTAGCCAGAAAAGTTCCAGCACTGGGCCCAGGAGGGACTCCCTCTCATCCATGCTGGTAACTCGACATTATCAGGCGCAGTATCTGGAACACACTGGCCAATCAAAAACTCTCTCTCAACTGATAGAATTATGGATTTATCTCAATTTTAAGACCTGCCAGAGCTTTCACAGACATTTCAGGGATTCTCAGACCATGGCTTTGTCAGAGCTGAATATTTTCACAGATGGACAACCACTTTGGAAACAAAGAAGAGTTTCTCAAAAAGTGAAGCATATATCTACCATGTGACCCAGCCATTTCACTTCTATGTATTTACAAGAGAGAAATCAAAGCCTCTATCCATATAAAGACTCCTATGTCAGTGTTCATAGCAGCTTTATTTGTACAGGTGAAACCCTGGAAACAATCCAAGTATTTATCAACAGGAGAATCAGTGAACAAATTGTGGCATACCTACACCATGAAAGGCTACTCAGCAATGAAAAAAAAAAAAAAAAATATATATATATATATATATATATATATATATATATATTGATACCTTCAGCCATATGGATGAATCTCAAAATAATTATGCTGAGTGGAAGAAGCCAGACAAAAAGGAATACATATTGTATGATCCAATTTTTATAAAAACTGTAGAAAATATAAACTACCGTGACAGAAAGGAAATTGGTAACTGCTGATAAGAGGGACAAAAAGAGCAGGGAGGGGACATGGGGAGCAGTGACTCCGGAACAAGGAAGGTTTGAGGATGATGGATGTATTTATTATCTTGATTATGGTGGTGGTTTCCATATTACCAAGTTGCATGTTTAAATATGTCTAACCTATTATATGTTATTCGATAATGCCATTTTAAAAAGCCAGAAAGAGGGGCGCCTAGGTGGCTCAGTCAGTTAAGCATCCGACTCTTGATTTCGGCTCAGGTCATGATCTCATAGTTTGTGAGTTCAAACCCCGTGTAGGGCTATGCGCTGGCAGCATGGAGTCTGCTGGGGACTCTCTCTCTTCCTCTTTCTCTGCTCCTCCCCCACTTGCTCACTCTCTCTCGAAATAAATAAATTTTTAAAACTTTATAAAAAAGTAAGAAACAAACCCTGCCCTATATCTTCCTATCATCAGCTTCTTGTTCCCATTGGAATGCTGTTAGAACTTCCCATTTTAGGGATCTATTGTAATGTTTGGAGGTTTTTTTTTAATAAAATCAGAATCTGTAATGTTCTAATATTAGAAGGACCTGCTATGTAATACCTTTTACGTTCTGGAAAAAGAGTGGGGAAACCATTATTTGAAAGATGGGAGAGATAGTAGCCTGCATCTAAAAATAGCTTGAATGTTCATCAGTAGGAGAACAACTCAATAAATTATACTTCCATTCTTAGGCATGATCTACCTAATTAAAAATGAATTAAACTCGGGGAGTCTGGGTGTCTCAGTCTATTAAACAACCGATTTCAGCTCAGGTCATGATCTCGCAGTTCGTGAGTTCCAGCCCCGCGTCGGGCTCTGTGCTGACAGCTCAGAGCCTGGATCCCTGCTTCAGATTCTGTGTCTCCCTCTCTCTCTGCCCATCCCACACTCATGCTTTGTCTCTCTGTCGAAAATAAGTAAACATTAAAAAAATATTTGTAAAAAAAAAGCTAAACTCTATACCTTAACCTGGAGGCATGTCCACAGTATATTAAGTGAATAATGCAAGTTGCAGGGCAATATGAAGTCTGAGCCTACAGAGAAAGCCAATGTTTGTGAATGTGTATGGAGGAACAAAGTCGGAGAAGCATTTACACCAAGCACATCAGTAACCTAGAGGGACTGGAGAGGTTGTTTGGAGGAAAAGCACAGACCAGAAAACTTGTGAAACGGTTCTTTGGCACTAATAACCTCCTTATACACAACGTGACTTCTTTTATCACCTCTTCCTCTTTTTATTGAGGCTTTGCCCCTCCAATCCAGAGTTATCCGGCTTCCAAGTTCCCTCCCTTTGGTGGCAAACAATTGAATGTAAGTGTTTACGATCTAAATAATGTTCACCACTGGATGTTTTGCCTCCCCAAGGGTTTCTGTATGTTAGAGGACACTGAGGAGAAGATATAATCCCAAAGGTACCATGCCATCCACAAATGGGGGAGTCTTTGGGGACCAAGGACCCTCAGCGCAGGCCACAATGGAACCAGAGATGTCTACTCATGATCAGCCCCACACATGCTCCCTCTCACTTGCCTCTTCTGTTGTTCAGAAAGTTTCCAACTGTTTCCCATCCCAAATTCTCCATCTCGGAGTTAGGGTCTCACTTTTCCCCCTGCCTGCCCAAATAGTCTAAGAATCACAACTGCCCTGTCACTCTGAACCCTCATCCTGTCCTCCAATTTTAGGAAGGCACTTCCTGTCCTCCCTTTGTCCCAACCTTCCACTTTTAACTCTTAGTCATACCTTTAGCACACACTAAATCTGCACAGACTTATGGGGCTTTTACGAACAGCTAAAAAGAAGAGAGCATATGGAGAAAATTCTACAGAGCCTCAGGAAATTGCAGTCACATACACCCGGATGACCCTGAAATCTAAGTTTTAATTATTGATCTAAGTCTCGTGGTAAACTCCTATTTCCCAGTATATGTCAAGAGTCTTATATCAATAGTCATACAAGGGAGTTCACTTATTCCTCAATAAAGAGTCATGGTATGCCTTTTCTATGCCACCCAGCCGAGATTTACTGAGGTAGGCAAATGTTCCCATTTCCAACTCAGTTGACAATTACAATCCATGAACAGATCAGTGTTTATGGCCACATCACCCTTAGAGTTAAGCTACAAGCATTCAATCATATCAGACTTCTACAGTTTTTTAGCTAAATGTTCTTACAAATGGAGTAGCCACTCAGCATGTTTTTGACCAATATCTTTTGAGACCCATGCTGTCCAACATGGCCGACAGCCTGCACAGCTCGTGAGTGTACTTGAAATATGGCCAGTCTAAAATGAAATGTGCTACAAGTAAAATCCACACACAGTGTAAATGTGCTATGAGTAAAATCCACACTTTCTTAATAAGAAAAATGCAAAATAGCTCATTAATAATTTTGTATTTTTTGTGTTGAAATGGTAATATTTTGGACTTATTAGGATTTATTGTGCATTTGGATTTAATATATCAATAAAATTAATTTCATCTATTTCTTTTTACTCTTTATAATGTGGAGTACTTTTTACTTTTGTTTTTAAAAATTATCAACTCAAAAAAAGGTATCAATTAAACATTTATCTTTCCTAAAAGCCCCATTGTTGTTATTTTTGACTCAGTGATCTAGATCATTGGGTCTCTTTGAGTCTTCTGTGTAATCTTTTAAAACCCTGAATCTGCCATCCAACATTTCAGCTGTTCCTCCTATATTTTTTTCACCTGCAGATCTAATATGTGTGCTTCATGCATTCCTTTAAGTCATTGATAAAAAATATTTAACATGACATGTTGAGACATTCAACTGGAGACATTATCTAGGCTGACATTCATTCCTTAACTAATTAATTCACCTTTACATTGAGTGTGGCTGTTTAACCAGCCAAGAATCCATCAAAATGAATTCCATAATGATGTCTTCCTTGACCTTTTGTCTGAGCCACCTGTGAATCATGAACCCAATTACATGAAGACCAAGCTGGTATTGCCCATTTGTGGTTTTTGTTTGGGGGCTTTTGGGAGAGGGGAAACTGTTTTAGTCTAGTTTGGTTTGATTTTTTACAATCACCCTGGAACTCATTTCTCATGCCAACTCCGTATCTATCTTCATTCTAACCTGATGTCAACCTAGCTCTCATATTATGGTTTTTTGACCTATAACTCCATTCCTTCCCTTGGTCCCTTTTGATCCTTATAGGCTTTTTTTCCAATATTTAAATCAACTTCTCCAAGTGAATTTGTCTTGACTGCCCTTTCAACGCTTGGTGCACTGGTTTGTCTTGGATAGGAATTCCTCTTGTACAGCTTAGGCTTATGAAGCCTAGCCACAATCCACTTGGCTAATTTTTCACTCACTCCCCTCTTCCCTGATGGGGAAAAATTGGGCAAGATGGTTCAGAAAGAGAAAGAGTAGAGGAGGCCAGCGAGAGGTGGTCTGAGAAACCAAATGAACAATAATTTAGGTGCATTTGGAATCCATCTTTGTTCCTTTTTGGGCAATCAAGACATTTTCTATTCTCTTCTTCCATATGCCATTATTACCAACAGTTGTTCTTTGGTCACATGAGCAAGCCCAGTTATGATTTTTATCATCTCTGCAGCCTTTTAAATATGCTATGATATCTCTTACATGGTCTCATCGACTAAGAGTCCAAATTTTTGTTAACCACGTTACTTCTGCTATTTCCAATGTAAAGATCCTTTTTCTCACCACAGAAGGCAGAGATTAAGAGGTAAATAAAATTGTGTTGTCTCTATGATCTGCTAATGTCTCTCCATCTGCCCCAGCTCTGGACTTCGCTCTTCATTCTTCTTACTCTGGGTCTGGTTCAAATAACCTTTTTGTGTGTGTTGCTCTCTGTATTATTTTTTTTTTTACAACTTTAATGAATTCTGAACGTCAATACTTCTGCCATTGTTCATAGAATTGTGCTGCCCTATCGTACTCAAAACTTGGCCATATAGCCCACCTCCCATCTTGTTCCACACCAACATCCGAAGCCTAGTGACACAGAGTCTCCTTTATTCCTCTTGGGGATCATTCATGCCTTTGTGGCCAGAATTTTATGTTTTAGAACTTCCCTTCTCTCTCAAATAATATTCTCTTTTACAGTCGGCTAGTCAAGGGATTTCATCTATTTTTCCTCAAAAAAACAAAAACAAAAAAACCCAAGAAAACCACCAATCTGTTTCCTGAAGTGTAGGCTATGTTACAGACTTCTCAGCATCCCACAGTTAGCCAATATGGCCTCCAGTGCTGCAGCCAAGTCAGTCGTGTGGGTTTCCATGGCCCTGTCATGAGTGTCCTTCCTCCCCACCCACCAAGTCCTAGGAACCCACCCCTATAATATCCAAGCAGCATTTCCTTGGAACCAAGACAATGGTATCAACAGTGGCTGAAGTGAAAGTATCCCAAGAGAAAAAAAAAGGGGGGATCAAGGGGGCAGAACTAGGTTAAACCAGAGATGCCTAACACCGCTTTCCAATTAGAGATACCCTTTCTGTTGCTCAAACTTTGTCCTGTGCTCTGTTTTTTTAATGTTTATTTGTTTTTTGAGAAAGAGAGAGACAGAGTGCTAGTGGGGGAGGGGCAGAGAGAGAGGGAGACACAGAATCTGAAGCAGGCTCCAGGCTGCCAGCTGTCAGCACAGAGCCCGACGTGGGGCTTGAACCCACGAACCGCGAGATCATGACCTGAGCCGAAGTCAGACACTTAACCGACTGAGCCACCCAGGTGCCTCCTGTGCTCTGTTTTAATAAGAAAAGTTGCCCATTCCTGTGACCATGTCTTCTCTTCCAAAGTTGTGATTTCAACTGAAAGATGGGCATCACCTATGTTGGGAGCCTACCTCCCTAAGTTCTTTCATTAACGTAACAGGTAAGGTGAAAAATTAAGCTGCTTCAATAAAGAGTCCCCCTCACCAAATACAGTAGCTCAAACAAGTAGGAAATCTATTCCTGTCTCATGTCACAGTTCAGAGCCAATGTGTGTTCTAGGAATACACGGCTCTGCTCTGTGGGGTTATCCACAGATCCGGACTCCTTCTGTCTTATCCTCTATCATTTCCCCAGGGTTTCCTCCCCTACATGGTCAAAGCTGAGTCACTAGCCCACAGGAAGGAATGAAGATAGGAAATCGAGAGCAACCAATTTCCTTCTAAGGAAACGATGTGGAAGCTGTATACATTACTTCCACGTACGTTTCTCTGATAAAAACTTAGTGGCTGTGCCTTTATTGCAAAGCAGGGTAGGAAATAGTTATTTAAGGGGATGTGACCAAATGTTCTGAGAAATTCGAAGTGGGGGGTTCTATTACTCAAGCAAAGAAAAGGAGAATGGACACTCGGGGCCAATTAACGCATTTTCCATAGTTTCCTAAATAAAGCCTCAGCAAAATATCGTCTGGAATTTTCCTAATCTTCATGTTGAAACAGGATTTAGTGGACAATTAGAACTCAAGGTAATACCCTGACACCTTCCCTTTCTGTCCCTAGAGAAAAGCACAGGGTCTTTCTGCCATATTGGCCACTCCAGCCAACTCTGAAGTCAGCCTTTTATACAAAACTTTATTAATAAACATAGGCATAATACTGTGCGTGGCAAGCTTTACTGTTTTAATTTTCATCTCTAAGGATAGCTCTGAATTTTAATCATTATTCTAAAAAATATCTATAGGGAATATAACTTGTTTGTATTTGTTCTTTCCAGTACCTTTAACTAAAGAGGTTTTTTTGGGTTTTTTTGTTTTTGTTTTGTCTTGTTTTGTTTTTTGCCTTAATCAAAAAAGGAGGAGGAGGAGGAGGAGGAAGGGGAAGGGGAAGGGGAAGGAAAGGAAAGGAAGGGGAGGGGAGGGGAGGGGAGGGGAGGGGAGGGGAGGGGAGGGAAGGGGAGGAAAGGAAAGGAAAGGAAAGGAAAGGAAAGGAAAGGAAAGGAAAGGAAAGGAAAGGAAAGAAAGGAAAAAATAGAATAAGCAGACATAGCAAATACTCTATCATGTCACAGGGACCATCCTACAATATAAGCTTTGTTATAGAAATCATTGGGCTTGAGTTTCCATCACAACTATGCCACTTTGTAGCTTGTGTGGTACTTTTAGGTAATAACTTACTTTCCTAAGCCTCAATTTGCCTATCTGTAAAATAGGAATGGCAATTTGAAAACATGGTCGCAGATCTTTTGACATTACTCCCATGGAAAAGTGGACTCTGTGTTCCCTTCCCTTGAATCTAGGCAAACTTGTGACTTCCTTGACCAATATAAAGTAGCAAAGGTGACTTCTGAGTCTAGGTCATTAAAAAAAACAAAAAGATGCAACTTTTACTTCATACCCTATAAGACGTGTTCTTGAACCCCCTGAACCACCACACAAGAAACCCAACTACCCTGAGACTGCCATGCTGGAAAGATCTCAGGCAATGGTCCCAGCTAAGCCCAGCTTTCCCTCCTAGACACCACTCATGGGAGGAAGTCTCTTGAGTCCTCCAGCCAATTTATCCACCAGCTGAATCCCACTGAGTGACTTATGTTGATGCTATCTGGAACCAAAGAATTAACCAGCCCTGCCTGAATTCCTGACCCACAGAATTGTGAGGTAGAGTAAGACGGCTGTTGTTTTAAGCCACGAAGGTTTAGGTTATTATTCCTACACAGCAATAAATAACCAAAACCATGAGGAATTGGATACCCTCCATGGTGTCCTTTGACGGTGATATTCTAGGACTTTATAAGAGAGAAATGAGTTCTAGCTGCCTCGTTTGCACTGGCCACAAAACCCTCTCCACATCTCTTACATTTCTCTGGGCAGATCCTTACCTGTATTTACATAATTAATTAATTAACTCTCCATCAGTAAAGTAATTGCTCTCCAGAAAAAGGATAATGTTTATAATGGTATAAACAACGATACACTGTTATTGCTTGTGAAGGCAATATTTTATACAGCCTTAGAGCCTTTGAATACACTCTGTGACTGCCTTACAACCAGCAGCAGCCACAAGCCAGTGGAGAGCTACCAACCTAAGTGCTCATACCCTGACTTCTAGAGAGGTAGTTGGGGGTGGTAGCCATCAGACCTCCAATTCTCTTCAAGTCAACCGACAGACGTTGCTAAACACTGGAAATATAGAGAGGAATAAGACAGGTTCCCTATCTCCTAAGAGCTTGGAGTCCTGTGGAAAGACACATGCAAAGTGGATCATGTCCATTTGTGTGGCGTAAGACTGGAGGCAGGTACTGGGAATCATAGAAGACAAAGTGAGATGCAGGTAAGGTTTCAGGGAGGCAATGACCTTTGAGATGAGTCTTAAAGAATGCACTTGAATTATCCGGAGTAGAGAACTGGGGGGGGGGGCGGGGGGTGGCATGATAAGGGCAAAGAGGCCAGAGAGCACAGGGCATGTGGGTGGAAATACACGGCGCTTGTGTGGTGGCCACACCCACATCTTGCCTCTACTCTCCCAAGAAAATTAGCACCAACTGTGTACCCTGGCCTCTTGGCCCTTGACTAGACTCTAAGAGGACACGGTGACTGCTTTCTCACTACTTCCTTCTGCTCTGATCAGAATCTGACCTGTGGCCGGTCCACCCCCAGCAATGCAGCAGCCTGTCTAAAGGGTATTTGGTGATTCCTGCCAAGACTTGGCAATTGACAGGCCCTGAAGCATTTCCAAGTATTTTCATGTGTGTGCGTCTCCTTCTGGGCTTTCTCCTTCTCTCGACTGGAGGACGGACCCTAGCCCTCGGCTTTGTATGACCTTAGAACTATTCTATCCCAAGTTCTACAGAAAAAAAATTATTCTGTAGAATAAAATCCACCTCTTCTTGAGATTCTGTGGTCTTTCACTTATGTGGTTTCTCTTTCTTAAAGGACCCTCCAGGGTCAGTTGACTGACCTTATGCCTTATTATATAAATACCTCTTTTCTGTCCAGATGTCTTAGAGATTCTGCAAGGCCCTTTGCAAACACAGAAACTGCAGCTTTTGCCTCCTCCCTATTGCCCTTTAAAAGTTTTAATAAACCTTCTCTACCACTGGAGGACATCTTCTGTGTGCATGATAAAATTTCTTGTGGATTAAGAGAGAAGGTCCTGGAGTTGGGAGAAGCCCTCCTGCCTTCCCATTTCCTCTTACCCTCACAAGTGAGCCAAGTAGGAGAGAAGAATCTGTCTCCAAAGGATAATTCAACTTCTGAGGGTAGATAATGCTAATTCTGGGTTTTCTGTACTCCTGGATATCTCTAATGCTCTTCAAAGAGTGTTATCAGATACTCAAAACATCAATTCTTTTTAATGTTCACTTGAAAAAAAAAATGCCACTTGGCACTTTTAGATTGAGGGCGGACACTGTGAGAGTCATCCCCAGTGGTTCTACAACCCCTAAGACATGATCGGCCACTGTCTTTGGTACTATTTCTCAAGAGTCCTTTGAACTCTTTGTTCTCTGAATAACCGAATAAATAATATTCACAGAGGGATCACAAGATTGTCTATGGAGCAAAAATCATAGTGTGGTTTCAGGTTCTCCCCTCACCTTTCTGTGCCTGCAGCTCTGCATTTAACAAATGGGGATAATGTTATCACATGACCTCTATCTCACGAAGCTCTTGGATGAGAAATTAGATACTGTTTTTGACTGTGAACCTTTACGTCTGCAACTTCCTTCGTGTGAAGAATGTCATCTTCAGAAGCAGCGTTGCTTTTATTAATTTCATTTTGTAAGTGAAGAAAATCATATACTAGAGGATCAACAAGGATCCACACTGTCGAGGTAACCCACACTCTCCAGGATGGACTAAAAAACAATCAGTTGAGAAACCCCTTCTCTGCCTATTGAAAGGACTGCCTTGCAGCTGGCCATCATAAGAAATGTCAAGGCACTGAATGACCTCACCTCATCTCGGAAGCACAGCCTGCCAGCTTCCTTTGCTTTGGAGATTGTGACACAGTTATGGGGCTGGCTGTGAGGACCAGGTTACCTCTGTACTGCCAAGGCTATGTTGGGTGTCTCATTAGAGGATTCCAGAGAGCTTCTTGTTAAGTTAGACTTTCTTTTTCATTCATCTTTTCATTCTGGAATATGGTATATTTTGGCAGAAAAGAGGGTGTTCTGGAGTAGGTAGTTTTCTCCCTCATTCTGGATTTCAGTGGCTACTGGAGACAGAGAGACAGAGAGACAGGGAGAGAAAGAGGAGAAACAGGGTTTTTAAATTTCCTGTTAAATATAGGCTGTGAGTGAAACCCTATCTCAACACTTGTTAGCATTTAGCATAGGTCTTTGTATAAAGAAGGAAATGCCCCATTCTCTTATTTTCATAAGAACACTGAAAAGAGGTCATTATAGTCTAGCCCAAGACCCCTTCCATCCAAGAACCAAGGCCCTTTCCTGCCTTCTCCCAGCACATATGGTTTCTGCTTCCTTCTATATCCCCTGTACTTTCTTAAGGTCTTTTCTCTAGAACAGAGCCAAAACACACACGTGGAACCTAAGCCCACACATATTTAGCAGACTCAAGACTCTAATGGGAGCCAGTTTCTAAAACAAAGCAAAACAGCACACACAAAAAAACAAAAACCCCTTTCACTTATTTTTAATCTTTTTCCTTCCCTCATCATCCTTCCTGATTACTATTTGTTTTTCAGTATTTCTCAGCAACACAAGACTTTTGTTTCTGCTCTGTTTCCTATCACCTTTTCCAGACAGCCTTGGGGAGTGAAGCAGACGTAAGACTGCCATCTTGTGCTCAAGTCTGTTATCATTGTTTCTTTTGAAATCAAATGTGATTTGTGGGATTTGAGAGAAGGCTTTGGAGTCCAGGTCTGATGTTCCTTGACCTGGGTTTTCCCAGAAGCTTGTGAAATTTCCCCTCCTTTGGCACTGCTCTTTCTTGGCCTTCCCTCACCAGGATGCCATGAGTCATCTATTAGTTGAAAGCCTTTTTTTCCCCCCCAAATGACTCCTAGCGTGACTTAGGATAATTATAGTTCAGATGCAACTACCTACGATTTTATGACTGGACTCAGTGGGCCAACTCGGGAAAGTGGGCACTTAATAGCTAAGTCACAACAGGTGGTTTAAAAACAAAGACCTCGTGAGTATTCCCGAGTATTCCCCACACCCTACCACCATCTCTACCTTGGAAACTGCAAACGGTGTACGGCATGCCAAGGCCTTGGCTGGATGTCCTTGAGGTCAAGGTCCCATAGGACCTAGGAGTACCCAGATGGGCCACTTTTGGGTAACATGTTAATGCTTACCAAAGTTGAAAGTGGGCTTACATCAATAACCTGGGAGAGATAAAGCAAAGGAGAGAGGTAGGGGAAATGGAAGGAAAGTAAAGAAAGAACCACAGACGAGGAAGAGAAATCTAAGGAGGTCACCAATGTAAAGACCTAAAGTGAATAAAGAGAGCGCCATACGGAACAAGCATGAGGCAACTGCAACAATAATTCCAGGAAAACTATAATGAGGGCAAGGGACACCAACAAGAACCTACAGTGTCAAGGAATTGACAGGGATTTGTGGAGACTCTAGTGAACAAGAGAGATCGTGTCTCATCCAAAGGGACATCTCAACTCAAGGATGCGCTTGTCAAGGAGGAACGTGGCTCTACCGTTACTGAAGCTTCTGGTTTTTAAAGAGAATTCATAAAATATACCTTTGCATATGAAATTTTCAAATGTTTAAAGTTGGCTCAAAATGTTTTAAAAGACACTGTGTGGGACAAATACATACTGTTGGATTTCATCTGTGGCTGCTGGTTTAAAACCCTCCCCTATGCCTGACACAAAATTTTACTTATATATGGGGCATAAATAGGTATGATAGCCATACCTTCCCCTGTGTCCCCCTCTTATTCAAGAAAGTTTATGAAAACACAAGTAATGTTGTGGATGGTATGATGGTCCTCATTTCTTTTCAAAAAGCATTCACACAAGTGGACGTCCATAGGCAAAAACCTTGACCTAAACTTCATATCTTATAAAGAATTTATTCAAAATAGAACAAGAACTTAAATGTAAAACAGAAAATTGCAAAATCTTCACAGGAAAAAAAAAAGCATAGGAGAACATCTTTGGGACATGCGGCTAGATGAAGAGTTCTTAGCAAGATTTGGTGTGAAAAGTATAATCTATTAGAAAAAAATTGATAAAATGGACCTGATTAAAATTAAAAATGTTTGTTCTATGAAAGATCCTGTCAAGAGAATGAAAAGACAAACTAAAGAGTGGAAGAGTATATTTACAGACCACATAGCCAACCAAGTGATTATATCTAGGCTTCACAAAGTACTCTCAAAACTCAACATGAAAAAAAAAAATACAATTCAATCAGAAAATGGGCCAAGACATAAAGAGATATTTCACCAGAGAAAATATGAACACATGAAAAAGTTTTCAAAATCATTAACTATTAGAAAAATGCAAATTAAAACCACAATGGAGATATCACTACACACCTACCTGAATGGCTAAAATGCAAAATAGTAATAACATTAAATCCTGGCACGCATGCAGAGAAACTGGGTCACGCATACACTGCTGGTGGGAATGTAAAATGGCACAGCCACTCTGGAATATAGTTTGGTAGTTTCCTCTGAAACTAAAAATGCACATAGCATAAGACCCAGCAATTGCATTTTGGGGCATCTATCCCAGAGAAGTTAAAACCTATGCTCACACAAAAACTTACACATGAACGTTCATGGAAGCTTTATTCCTAATAGCCAAACATTGGAAACAGCCCTAATTTCTCTAATGGATGAATGGTTAAACTAACTGTGGTATATCCATGCCATGGAATACTACTCAACAATAAAAAAGAATGAACTACTGGTATACACTACTTGGATGGATCTCAAAATAATTATGTCATAGAGCATATGCTTATAGTATATAATACTTATGATGTAAATTGTACGATTCCATTTATATAATATTCTCAAAATGACAAAATTATAGAAATGGAGAACAGATTAATGGTTGCCAGGGTTAAGGTTTGGCAGAGAGGATGAATGTGGATATAGCTATAAAGGGTAAGCATGAAGGAGTTCCGTGGAGGTGGTACAGTTCTGCATCTTGATTGTGAAGAGCAGTTACACAAAACTATATGTCTGATATAACTGCACGCAACTGTACACACACACACACACACACACACACACACAAATGAGTGCAGGTATAACTGGTGAAATCTGAGTCAACTCTCAATTGTACAATGTCAATGTCCTAGTTTTGATATAGTTCTATAATTAAACACAATATCAACACTGGGGAAGGCAAGGCAGGTAAAGGGGTTCACGGAAGCTTGCTGCACATTTCCTTAGTCTGTAATCATTTCAAATTAAAAAAAATTTTTAATTCATATATTTCAGCACATTATCCATAATTAAGAATAAGCCATTTATGCTATACCTTGTTGCATATACCAACAAGTATGACATTGTGTGTCATTGCACCTGAATTGAAAGCCCACGCCTTTCTCCTTCTCTCCAAAATGGATTGCACTTAACCTCACATGATGCCTTTCACAATAACTGACTAATCCTATGGCCTCAGAAGTAACTAAATAAAATATCTCAGGAACAAAAGGGCCTTTGTCATTCCATCAGTTCAGGACTTTTCCTCATGTTAAGTGAACTGTGAGTCACCTGCCGTAAAGATGAGTTGATGGATAAGGATTGCTCGCAAAGACAGTGGAGTGAGGCCCTGAATGTATCAGCCAGGACAGGCTACCTGCTCTAAGAAACAACTTTAAATTCCAAGTGGCCTAATACAATCAAAGTTTATTTCTCACTATACAAAGGACAAAGCGGATATTAGTGATTGGATGAGCCTCTTCCCATGATGACTCAGGTACCCAAGCCCCTTTCATGCTATGACTACCCCGTCATCAATAGAAGTCTGGGATCACCCAAATGCCAAGAGTGGGGAAGAGAGGGAATACATTAAATGGAACAAGATACTTTTTGGGTCCGCTCTGGAGGAGCACGTATCACTTACTCCAGCACTACTCACATAGCTCCTTCTAAAAGCAGGTGGGCTGGGCAATACAGTTTAGCTGAGGGCCCAGGAAAAGGAAATGGTTTGGTGAGTATATATAGCCAGTCTCTGCCACATTAACCATTCTAGAGGATCCCTTCTGAGAGTGGAAGTCGGCTGTTAAAGCACTGAAGAGATGGTTAGGCAACATGCAATTGAAGTTACTGAAGTGTGAGACACAGAAGGTTCTATGTGGAAGCCCTATTTTCAGGATCCAACAGAAATAATAATTTGCTGGCATTCAGAAAGGTCCTGAAATTTCTAGATGATTGAAAATTGCTCTTACAGCTGCTGTGGTGTGATCCCATATGTTTTGGCAGTTATTTTTCTTGTTACTTGCACTGATATTGTCCTGATGATTATTCACTGCATGTAATAGTTATACACTATAAATTATTCAGACTTCAATTCTCCTCTCTCATTTCTTAAAGGTGAAATAACTCGCCAAATGGAGCCACAAAAAGAGGAAACTTCTCCCACCAAATTCTCCCCTCATCAGAAGCTAGACGTACGTTAGAACATAGGATGTTCATAGCTTTCAAAAAATGCAATTTTCTAGTCATCTTTTCAACAGCATTGGACGTGGCCAGGCCTTGCAAACAAGAAATCTGGTTGCATCATGGGGAGAATAGACCCAGTAACACATCTGTTCCTTGGTCACACTCCCAACTGAGCTAAATTTAGCTTTTCAATGGCATAGGTGGGTTATAAATAGATTTAGTCATCATAAAAATGCTCTGAATGTGAAGCAAGCCCTCTAAACACTTCTAATGCATCCTTTTCTAACCCAAGATGGGAAACATGGTTTATTTCCACCCAAAATCCCTGTAGATGCCCCACTGAAAGGCCCTTCTTTCCCTAACCTCCCCGCAAAATCCTTGCCTATAACACAGTGCCCCTCCTAAACAAGCCCTGCTCCCACTTGCTCCTGTATTGGGCTTTCTAGAGTGGTCTCTTCTGTTAGGTATGTCACCACGAACCTGTTGTCTTTGGTGTAAATCTGAGTCATTATTATACCTTCTTTCTCTCTCACTAGTGTATGACAACATCAACAAGCGACTTGGAAGTTGATGAGACCACTTCTCTTCAAACCAAGCAGCCGAAACTTCATTAGAGGTGCTTTATCAGAGCCAAAATAATTCCCACTTGCTATATTCCTTTTCTGGGTGAAAGAAAAAATAACGAAAACTAAGCTCCTCCCGGAGATTTATTCACAAAATCAGCTGCCAACTTGCGTTGTTGAGTCACTTAGCCCTATCTTCATTAACTATAGTTTTCAACAGGGAAAGCCAACATTCACATGCAAGGAATGTTCATGAACATTCCATTGGCTTTAAACCCTAAACCAGAAGGTTTTAGTAACAGTAAATGAAACAACCAAGCTTCCAGTTAACTGAAGTAGTTCCCCAGATGTTACTGTTAACGGAGAATTTTGTTGTATATTGGAGAAGTTGGTGATTCAGAGATTGGGAGCACATTGGAAGACATTTACTGAAGTGCCATGGTCCTAGAAGTTCCAGTATAATGAGCAGTTAGGAGCTGAAGGATATATGCATGGAAGATGCTCAAAAGTAACACTGGGTGAAACTGATAAAATAATGGAAATAATTTAACTCGTGTTAGTGGAGCACCTACTCCGTGGCACACATTTAGTCTTCACCTGAAGCCTACCGTATAGATAGATAGATACATAGATATATAGATAGATAGAGATATACATATACATATACATATACATATACATATACATATACATGTATAGATATATATTTCTGTGTTTCTTTGACAGATAAAGAAATTGAGGCTTTGAAGTAACTTGACCAAAGTCCTACTTGCAATCCAAGAGGAATCAAACTTAAATCCTTAGATTCCTTTTCACTGCTCCAGTCCCCAACCCTATCTCTCATTCTTTTTCCAGCTTTTTTGAGGAAAATGAATTTTCCACACCATGGATCCCCCATTAATCTCAGACAAACCTCACCAAATTTACCTGTCATCTCTGAGATTTCTGTTAAGCCAAACTCTCTCCCCAGACTTATTTCTGTGTTAACTCCACAACTACATGGTTTGACACCATTATGGAAACTGCTCCTGAAATTTCATTCCTTGAAAAAGTCGAGATCATTTGAGCACAGAGTGCCTTTCACTACTCTCCCAGAACATTCTCCCAAATCTCCATCTCAATCATAAAAACCAAGCTTTAGATATAAGTCTTTCTCTTAAAATACCACTTTGTGTAGATGAAATGAATAAATATCACACCCAGCAGGGTGGGCAGAGAAAATAAACTTTAAAAAAAAAAAAAGCATAAAAGCTTCCAAGTGCAGCATTGAAAAGCACCCACCTAGATGTAGCCACCTGGAAACAAGAGCAGGCAGACAGACAGAAGGTCAAAAATGACCTGGAATAAATAGGATGGTTTTTTTGCCAGGGCATCATGGATGATGTGACCCTCAGAGGTAGAAGTTAAAAGAGTGCCAGGGACTGCAAACGGCAGCCAAAGCCACAAATCAGGACACTGGAGAACCTGAGTGTGTTGAGAGTGGGGGTTCGAAGAGGGGGGGTCACTAAATCCCCCCACTGGCTGTACCTGTGCAGAATGACCACAGTGCAAGCATGCATTTGCGGGGGGAGAATGGAAGAGTTAGTGGGCAGAGAGGCCCTTTGAGAACCAGACTGGGATAGGAAGTAAGTTCAACCAGGAGTAGTCATAAAAAGAAGACTAATAATCTAGCACCAACAGCAAAAGAAATAAGCTCTCATCCTTCAGAAATGGAGAAGCTGTTTTAAATATGTGGCATGGGGTGTAGGCCAGCCAGGCAACAGCGAGTATTTACACCCACAGGCAGCAGGGTTCCATGCTTGTGGCATGGTCTCCAGAAATTTGGGAAGTGACTATACTCCCCGATTCTCCAATGTCCTCCTAAGGAAGGAAATAAACATCGCTGGTTGTGGAAGAGAAGAAAAGGTTTTATAAGCAGTAGATGCTCAGGAAATTTGCTTATCATTTTAACTGTGTGTTCCATAGTCTTTCCCGTTCACTAAATTTTTAACCGTGGTAAGAATGCTTTTGATAGGAGTAAGATGCCACCTTATGAAATTGGAGGAGCTTGTGAAAAATTATCTGATGCAGGTACCAAATCCTCACACACCTAATGTGACCAGGTATGGTCCTACCTATTCCAAAAACACAGGGAAAGAATGTTGTTTGTAATAATTTGGCAGAAGCAAATGGAGGTTAGCACTGTAGCTGAAAATTGCTTAGAAACTTAGTGCTCAAGAAAGCCATAAAAAATTAGATGATCACGCAAGTCATGTTCTGTCAATAGGAGACAATCTCCTTGTCCTCTGTGGGTGCGTTCACAACATTCACCCATGTCATCTCTAACATCTTAGTGTGAGAGAGGCTGTCAGAATCCCTGTGGACTGGACACAAGATGCAAGGAACAAATTGGAGACATCTGACTGGGAAAATCATACAGAAATCTGTTAAAAAGACATTCCCAATTATCTGCAAAATCAAATCTGGGGAATTCTTGGATAGAAACATAAGAGAACTCTACACATTTCTCACCTTGATGATCAATAGTTGTGAGAATGTGGGGTTTTTTTTTGTTTTATTTTGATTTTATTTTAGTGTGCGTACATGTGTGTGTTCATATTCTTGCCACACTGACCTCACCAGCGTACTGTTTATTAAAAAATCAGAATTCATCAATGCTGTTTTGCATGATCACTAATTGAAATATTAATTCCAATGAGTTCTCCAAACACGTGTAGTGGGGCTGGATCAGGGATCCACAAACTTTTCTGCCAAGGGCCAAATAGTAAATACTGGAGACTTTGCAGACCATATGGTTTCTGTCACACTTTGTAACTCAGCCATTGTTACGTGAAAGCAGCCATAGACAATACATAAATGAGTGACGGTGGCTGTGTTCTAATAAAACTTTATTTGCTAAAACAGCTGGTGGGCAGGATTGGCCCCACACGTCCTACTATGCTGACCTCTGTGACAGATTAATCTCCCATTAAAAAGATGCAGATCTTTACAGATGCTCAGGGTTTCTCTTGGATAAAAATGTCTTTTCATGATCAAGAAACTAATGTTAATGGCAAATCACTATGACAATTTCCTTGTGTGACACAGATCCACAAAATGAGACCTTTAGCTACCTCTGTAAAGTATCTACCACATTTCATGCATTGCCGGGGGCGGGGGGGGGCTCATATTATCATCAGTTCACCCAGCCTCCATTCCGATGCTCTTTGGCACACCAGTTGGTTGTGTATGAATTACATTGACTGGACTCCCTTGCAGCCAGGGAACCAGTGGTGATTCTGGCTCCCTGACTGTGGCGAAGGCGGCAGCTTCCTTGGGAAGTCTAGGTCTGTGTGTGATTTGGGAGTGGTTCCTGTAAGTTCAGACTATAGCCTGTTCTCTGGAACTAATAACTGTAACCAATACAAGGGATGGTCATTTTAGGAAGTTAATAGCAAGCATCTCCCAAAATTTTATTTATAAATAGATATATAATGCTATTTATATATTTATATAAATATTATTTTACCACATGTAACATAACAGGGACTTTAGTGACAATAAGTCTCCAAGATCTAAAGAAACCAGACAATGCACTTTGATAATGTAGCTAAATTAAAATAATTTATGAATTCCTGAGATCATTTTTTCAATTGTATACAAGTCAACAAGTGCTTCCTGAAAAAGAATTCCTTAGAAACAAAAATATCAGAAACAACAAAATATCAGCAACAAAATATCAGAAAAATAGTAAGTCTGTCATTGTGATCTCATGTCCCCCCACCCCTATATATATAGTCACCATACAACACTGTTACAATAATTTATGCCTTTTTTATGCTAAGTTCCCCATCACAGACAATAAAGTGATTGGTGAAGGATCTGATTGCAAGTTAAAAAATCTCTAAACAACCGGATGTTGACGAGAGTAAGGCTGAATTTCTCAGTCTACTTGGTCCAGGGATCCAATATGCTATAAATTAAGAAGTCTCCTATTAGGAAGATGTTAAAAACTGAAGGAATAGAGACTATACCATTCTGTGTAATAGCTTTTGACTTCCCAATCTAACGAAAGTGGTTTCAGAGATATATACAAGGCAATTTTGATCACCAATCTGACATAATATTTACCAAAAGTAGGAAATTCTACCTGCCTATTGATCAGGATGTTTAATTTAGCCTCTTATTAATATGGTTATATGATTGTGATGCTATACCTGGTACTATCCATTATGACTTTGTGCAGAATATATTAGAACATTCCAGAACCATCTGTCTGACTCTATCAACTCTTTCCTTTGCTCTTGGGCATATCCAGTCAAGGGAACACGATTCTATGGCATGGGTGGTCTTTGCTTTTCTTTCTTTCATTAACCCTAAGCTGTACGTCCAAATATCTATTCCCAATCTATTCCCAATGTGCCAGGCTCATCATCTCCTTTTAACTCTTTCTAACAGCCAGTTTCCTGTTTTCAATAACTTCTAACAAAATGGCAGGAAAATTATTCCAGTGGATGTTAAAATGCTTGCATTTTAATTTCCTGGATTATAAGATATTAAACATTGTAAGGGAATAAACTCAAGGAAACATGAGAAATGATGAGATGGGGATCCTCTCTGAAGCCAAGATATATATAATAACCAATGCTTATTGAGCCCTTGCAAGGAGTCATTCAGCATCTCATTTAATCTTGACCCCAATTTAAAACATAGATGCTGTCATTATCCCCACTTTACAAATGAGGAAACTGAATCTCAGAGATATTAAGTGTCTTGGCAAAGCCATACACCTGGGATCAGCAGGGCTGGGACTCAACCCCCATATCTGCCTGACCTTAGTCATTGCTCTTAATTATTATGACAGGTGCTCCTAAACACCAGTCCACGGTTAAGGCCGGCTGGTGACCATGTTTTTGGCAGTCAGCAGTGCCAGAACAAAATTTATTTAATTTCTTAAAATTATGAGCTAATACCTTTCCTACATCTTTTTGTTTTAAAGCACTCTTCTTTTTATGGAAGAGTGGCATATTGGGTCATTAATGTTACTTATTGCCTGTCACATTATAGTCCGTTGTGAGTCAGGTTGCTCTAATGGCACATCTCCTCCAAGCACAGACTCGGGAATCCTGGTAACTTCCATTGTGTGGATCCACCATCTTGGAGTTCTTCACTTTACCCATGGGCATGCGGAATGGAAGAAAGAGGGGGAAGGCACTTTGGCTCTTCATTGCCTTGGTCTGGTGCTGAACCAAGTCACTTCTGCTTACCTTCCAGTGGCTAGATCACAAATCAAACAGCTCCGCTTAACTAGAGGGGAAACCAGGAAATAGTCTTCCTATGTGCCCAGGAAGAGGCTTGAACACTGGAAAATGCTTGCAAATTCTGCAGGGGTTGAGTATAATAGAGAACATGCGTTTGTATCAGTGTCCTTATTTAGCAAAACCAACTGTTGGCAACTTTCGGTCGAAATCCAAAAATATTGTTATTATTCTTCTTTTTCACTAGTACATAAACCCCAAACTCTCTATTGAACCCCAATTTATATGGCAAATGGTAGAAAAACACAATCACTTTTACAATAACTAGACTATAGCAAATTAGGGGCAACAATCTGATGGAAGCTTAGAAAAAAAAGTTCATTTCTTACTCACAAATGAGTTTTATAGCAAGATTATTAAAAGAGACAGACTGCCACTAATTTCTACTAATATTTGTTTCTCATCACACTTTTTGTACATCAGATTCTCCAATCACAGACCCCATGGAAAGAATTGTATTGTGATACTGAAAACAGTAGTTCAATTATGGATAGATTATTACCATCAATAAGCAAATTTATAAATATCCTCTGTTTATAATAAAAAGCATCCATTAGTGTCTTCAGTCCAATACTCAAAAATCTGTATTTTTAAAACCTATTTATTCAACTTACAGAAGTACAAGAATTGGTGTAAGAAAAATAAAAATCAAAGAATGAGTGTAGTCATTTTCCTAGCAGAGATAAGTCTGTGTTCCTTTTTTAAACCTATCTTCTAGAAATTGCTTAGTTGCCACATTAATTCAGTGTGGGGGGAGAACAATGAAATGTCCATAATCTGAAAGCCAAATAAAACAAACAAAAATTCAAATGCCTGAAATTGCAATGACATTTCAAAAGCATTGTTTTGGAGAACAAGTCTCTGCTTTTGGACCGGTCACCAATTTCTTGACTTTAACAATGATTTCTGGAGTGAACTTTAAAATGTTTGATATGTTGAGGAACAAAAACAGGGAAAGTATCAGGGTGCTTTGCTGCCTGCATGTAAACACTAACTGATGCTTCTCAGCTCTGATGTCTGTGGAATTGCCCTCTGATCATCTACCACTTAAGTTCAGAACAAAAGTAGGTCAAGATTATTATTGAATACTTCAAATAATCTCTCAGAGAGAGTGTTGGTTAAAGTCGGAAACTCTGAGGGCTGAACATTTTGACAGTAATCTGCAAATCCACTAAACTCATCTGGTTTTGATTCTCTCATTGGAATCAACACAACAGTTTGAGATGATGTCATTTGTGCCCAAAGTGATTTTTTTAAACAATTGTCTTTAAAGCTTGATTCGTTAAAATTCAGCTACCTTTACACGGTGATGAAATAAAATCACTACTGAAAGGTTCATGTAAACTTCTAATGCAATGAGTTTTAAACACACCTGCTCTTGGAGAAAAAAAAAATCTCTGATTCCTAGTTTACATACACAGATTTTTAAATAGCAGACCAAAAGCTCAATAAATAAAGACCCCATCTGAAACTCTTTTAACTACTCAGCTCCTTATCCTTCCCACTTTGACGTTCCATAAATTAAATCTAATAGGACCATTTTTAATATATTTTTGAATTTTATTTATTTACTCAGAGAGAGAGAGAGAGAAAGAACAAACAGAGGAGGGGCAGAGAGAGAGAGAGAGAGAGAGAGAATCCCAAGCAGGCTCTGAGCTGATGGCACAGAGTCAGACAAGGGGCTCAAACTCACAAACCTTGAGATCATGACCTGAGCTAAAATCAAGAGCCGGACGCTTAACTGACTGAACCACCCAGGTGCCCCTACCATAGGACCATTTTTGATAAAGTACAAGTAAGAGCCTCTAAAAACCAGATTTTAATTTCCCAAATACACATACAATACAAATACATATAGTATGGCCAAAATTATGTCAAACAAACATAAAAGCTATTCCCAAGGGAAAAAAATTAAATAGCTCAAAATATAAATAATTGTGTATAAGTAGCCAAAAGTGGTTTTCTCCTCCTTCTACATGGGTATTTCTTTTTTAATCTATTCTATAAAAACCTAATTTAATCTGCGTGAGTCTATTCTTAAAGCTATTATAAACTTTATCATTTCCACCTCAGTTTTTAGTTTAAATTTTGGTACTTCAGATTTTGATTCAGATTCGATTTTCATATTTTATTTTGGGTATAAAAGTTTCCCCTGTTTTATGCTCTCCACCTCTCTCCTCAGGTTAATGGTGAAGTTATCTGAACTTCATGTCTGCAAGCTGAGTCAGCCTTATTCGAAATGAAATGACAGTGGCTTTGTCAGCAAAATGATGTTTGTTAAAGGGTGGGAAATGGAAGCAGCAAATCCTCCGGTTAGTACCCATCCACCTCCATAGGACTAGCCCAAGATTTATGAGCAACGTAGAAATTATCACTTTTCACGTAAAGCAACATTCTTTGTGGTTAACGTCTTTTTGACACGCACACACAAATATGTTTCTTCCCCTTTCTCTTTCCCTGTTATTCTGTCCCACTTTCTTTTTTCCCTTACTCTTTTCAAAAGTAAACAGCAGAGCACCTAGAAATTTTTTCAGAATTAGGCAGAAGGTGTAAATGACCACTCTTTGATTTTCCAAAGTAAGATGCAAGTCTTCACTGTCTGAGTTCCAATTTGTGGGGGAAAGAGGTACATTTTCCTATTTGGAATGCCTGTGGAAGAGCATATCAAACCAGCCCACAGAGCATTAGCTACGCCAGGGTTCGTATCATAGTGATTGAATTCTGTGAGTAGAAAATTATTTTTCTTAGGGAAATGAATATCTTTGTTTCTTCCTTTCCATGTTTGCTTCTTATTATTACTATTGCCATATACAGAATTCACGGTCATCAAGATGATGACACAGACTCACTGCTGAAATGATTTTTCTGATACGGTCAGTCTCTCAGACTTGTAATTATGACATGCCTTCTTCCCTGTCATCTCTTTCCTATTAAAAATGAGACCTCAAACACGAATTTACAACTCCCTAATGATTTGACCAGAGAACCAACAGTGTTGATCAACAGATCGACACTAAATCAACGAAATCCACAATTTAATTTTTAGTGATGGGCGAGGTCACGAGTTGACAGGTTAAACTGTGAGAAGAGGGGCACCTGGGTGGCTCAGTCAGTTAAGCATCCGACTTCCACTCAGGTCATGGTCTCACGGTTCCTGAGTTTAAGTCCCACTTTGGGCTCTGTCAGCACAGAGTCTGCTCAGATTAGATTCTGTGTCTGCCTCTCTCCCTGCGCCTCCCCCACTCACACTCTGTCTTTCTCTCTCAAAAATAAATATTCAACATTTTTAAAAAATAAAAAATAAACTGTGAGAAGCACCAGTTTATTGCACGGTGCCTGGTCAGACACTGCCAGTAAGCATTGCTGCGAAGACACTACCACTCTTCAAATCTTTTGGAAAAAGTAGTCAGGAGAATATTTTCTACTCCAGCAAAGACTTGCTTCGTTGCCTCAGGAAAGACTGATTAGCATAACATCAGGATGCAGGGGAAAATTCCAATCACCGGTGGAGAATGATCAACATGTTTTTCTGCAAAGTTTGTTGAAATTATTAAAGAAGATTGCTGTTCAACACAGGTGTTTATCTCCTGGAAAATGGGAAGCAAGGGATCAGTGAGGATGAGGAGATGTTGCCATGGAAACAGCCATTGCCTAACATTTGCCTTTCAAGGACTTTTGAGACTTTCACGTACAATGAATTTTTAATAATTTTCTAGATAAGTGACCCGTTTATGAGCACTGTTCACAACTGGAGCAACAAAGAATGCTGTGTTGACTGCAAATTTCAACATCTGTAATTGAGATTCTCCATACCTTTTTTTGAAATAGAATTTTTGCCTCAAGACTACTTACAAATAGAAACGAAAGGCAGGTGCCTGATAAAATTGTTTATCAGCCCATACCTCCATTTACCGGGAGAACAAGAGGAAAGAGAGATGGGGAACATTGTGGAAACAAAACCTCCTAGGTTTTATGGCAGGTCCAAGGGACTCCTCGGGACAAGAAAGAGGGGCTTCTCACCAACTTCCAAGGTGAAAATAATTCTTTTATATTCAAAGGTTAAGCTGTTCCATTTGGAGACAGCTAATTCAAGTGCCTCTCCATTCAATGGCAAGAGCCTGACATATGCAGGGTGAATGGAGGCTAATGCATTGATCCCCATGGCAAACCTTGCCTAGGTGCGGTCTGCCCCATCTGGATCTGTAGCCAGGCCCCCAAATCCATTCCTCGAGTATCTTCCAGGACCCCCGTCTTGATAGGTAGTTTTTACTTAACACCACAGATATTTCTTTTCCTTTGGATTCGCTAAATCCACAACTTGTGGTCAACACACTGAGCTGAAGGAGCAGTTCCTTATGGTATTTACAAATAGAGGCTCTGAAGTCAGACTCCTTGCGTTCAAATCCTCACTCTTCTGAGTGACATGGGGAAGGTTACACAACCACGCTCTGCACTTTAGTTTTTTCATCTACAGAAAAAGGATAAAGTAGTAACTTCCTCAGAGGCTGTTGTGAGATGCCATGTTAATGAATATAAAGTGTTTATATATTTAAGTATTTGCCATTGATAATTTCCAAGACCTTCTCTGAAACCATGCAGAGAAGTTCATAAAAGTAAACATATATTGTTAAAAACAGAGGCATATATTATTAAAAAACAATAGAATGGGCCCAAGTTGGAGTCACTTATGTCAAGCCCCACAACACCAAACTGAGACTTAATTTAATTCTAGTCCTGGGGGCGCCTGGGTGGCTCAGTCGGTTAAGCGTCCGACTTCAGCCCGGGTCACGATCTCGCGGTCCATGAGTTCGAGCCCCGCGTCAGGCTCTGGGCTGATGGCTCAGAGCCTGGAGCCTGCTTCCGATTCTGTGTCTCCCTCTCTCTCTGCCCCTCCCCCGTTCATGTTCTGTCTCTCTCTGTCCCAAAAATAAATAAACATTAAAAAAAAAAAAACAACTTAAAAAAAAAAATTCTAGTCCTGGATCTCCCAGAAATGGAATCTTAACCCAATCAATCAGGAATCATGTGATAAGCATTAACTGGTAAGTAACCTGCCTGATAAATGCTGTAGAAAAAGTAACTTTGCAATAGCAGATCCATTATTTTGCCTAGTACAACCAATTTGTTTCTGCTCCTCTGCCTATAAATTCTCATGCCTTGCACAGCTCTTCAGATCTCCTTTCTATCTGCTAGGTTGGATGTTGCCCAATTCACAAGTCATTGAATAAAGTCAGTAAGATCTTAAAATTTTACTCATTTGAATTTTTCTTTTTAACAATTATCTATATATTCTGACTAATATAAATTGGTTTATCCTTTGTAACATCCACATGCAATAAGCTGCTCTTTAAACTATATTTTCAAACTGTAGCTGCACCAGAGTTGAGATGGTTAGAAAGCACTGTGGATAGAAAAGTACTGTGGCCCAGAGAAAGTGGAAGATTTCACCCCAAACCATCTTTATTGTAAACACTCAAGCCTGCCCAGAAAGAGAGAAAGAGAGAAAGGCACGGGAGCATAAATGCTTCGCTCAGACCACCTTTCAAGAAAGGACTGGCCCTGTGGCCATCAGGTGCCTGGTTGGCACACAGCCTCCAGGTATTAGCTCTTGTAGGGTTTGGCCCAGCTTTCAGGGCCAGGTCACTGCCCCCTCAGACAATGACTGTGCAAGGCAGTGGTCCAAAGGTTCATATGAGGTCCCAGCATGGGAACCCAGTGCTTCCCAGTAGACTGGCTGAGATTTTGTCAACTCAGCGTCGGGGTCTGATGGCTTCCTCCACCTAACCCTGCTCCCTCCCTTTTCCTTCCCCGGATGTTATACTTCCCTAAACTTTCCACATTCCCAACTGTCCCAGCACCTCCTTCCCCGAGAACCAAACTAGCATGGCATCTTTCATCCAAACTTCATTAGACCAGCATTGTAAGAACCTCAGCCAGTCTAGCCCATGCAGAAAAATTCCCCCAAAGGAATTTTTCAGTGTTTCATTTTTTGAATGTTTAAAATTTGCTGTATCTATTAAGAACATAATCGCGTTCTTTATAAGAAATTCAAATGGAAGAGAAATTCATACGGTAAAAAGTAAATATCTGCAGAAGTCCCAAACCTCTTAGCCATCAGGTGCTTATTCCTCAAAGTTTTCTTCACATGCATATGCTAATACGTCTGGTGGCCAATATTTTTACAAACAGAATCAGAACACATTATTTTATACTTTGCTTAAAAAATACATTCTAGACAGCACTATCAACAATAGCCAAAGTATGGAAAGGGCCCAAATGTCCATTGATGGATGAATGGATAAAGAAGATGTGGTATATCTATACAATGGAGTATTACTCGGCAATCAAAAAGAATGAAATCTTGCCATTTGCAACTATGGGGATGGAACTAGAGGATATTATGCTAAGCGAAATTAGTCAGAGAAAGACAAATATCATATGACTTCACTTACATGAGGACTTTAAGATACAAAACAGATGAACACAAGGGAAGGGAAGCCAAAATAATATAAAAACAGGGAGGGGGACAAAACAGAAGAGACTCTTAAATATGGAGAACAGAAGGTTGCTGGAGAGGTTTGGGGCGGGGACGGGTTAAATGGATAAGGGGCATTAAGGAATCTACTCTTGAAATTAATGTTGCACTAGATGCTAACTAACTTGGATGTAAATTAAAAAAATAAAATTTAATTTAAAAATACATGTTAGATATTACCACGGCCCACATACACAGAAATACCTCATTTGATTACCAGCTACATGAAATTTCACTGGGTATTTCATAATTTATTTAAACGTTTCCACACCAAATGGGCATTTGTGTTGTGTCCAGTTTTTCCTGATTACAACAGAGCTCTCACACGGTTTCATTTGTGTTTACATATTGAAATGTCTGTGGAAGACGTATGACTTTCATCTGTATTTTCATCATCTCTTTTGGTATGCTGGAGGTGGGGAGCATAACATGGAATTTCAGGGACGGAACCCACACTTATCATTTTGGCTCTTTACAAAGTAAGGGTTTGTGAATCATTTTCTTCTAATGGGGTTTTGCCAGCAGTGGTGAGAAGCTCTCACACTCCACCCATCTCTCTCCCTCACCTGCCTTGTGACCTGGAAAGCAGGTTAACTGAGGGCTGGGGGGTGCGGTTAGGGGTGGGACAGGTGCTCACTTGGAGGGCAGACCCAGTCGCTCGCCACCTACACATCTTCTCCCTTTTAAATCTTCATGGCTTTGTGCTTCCAAAGGCCTCCTCAGGAACACTGACAGCGTGTGCAGTAACCTTCTACATTCTACTTATTGTTCAAACATAGCTTAATCTCCATCTCTAGAAAAGTAAGCTTTTCTCGCTTTTAAGAATTTGTTTTACAGACCTCCTTTGGTCAAACTTTTAAAACAGGAAACAATGACAAAAGGTAAGGACGTGAAAGCTAAAGCCCAATCAATGTCTGTCTCGCTGTTAGTTGAGTTTGGCCAGTGAATCGGATGATTCTGCCAAGGCGGATTCAGCCTGTCAGACATTCCCCTGGTCTTAGCTCAAGAGCCACCGGACAGTTTCTGCTAGTGGTACTGCAGCAGAAACATCCTTGGTTTACAAATGTCACGTGCATTGGCTTGGTTCAAGCACCCAGATAACCTCTGGGAGGCAGCGGGGAGGTCTCTCAGATGAGCTCAAAAGTCAAAACAGAATATACAAACACCAATAAATGAAGGTAGTTGATAGAATATACCCACCAGCAACTCATGGACAGCTTCGTGTTCTTCAAACAGTTCTTTGGAAACCACGAGAAGCATTTATAAGTCTGCTTCAAAAAAACAAAGTAGGGGGCACCTGGGTGGCTCAGTCTGTTAAGCGTCCAACTTTGGCTCAGGTCGTGATCTCGCAGTTCTTGGGCTCAAGCCCCACGTCAGGCTCGCTGCTGTCTGTGCAGAGCCCGCTTCGGATCCTGTCTCCCTCTCTTTCTGCCCCTCCCTGCCTTGCGCTCCCTCAAAAATAAATAAAACTTTTTTAAATGTTAAAAAAAAAAGAAAGTAAACCAGTATTTTTTTTCTTTCAGTCTTTCTTTCCTATTTGAACCAGTTACTGAGTTCCTAAATATTTCAGTGTATATTCCCATGAAGCCAAACAGTAAAGGTATAGATGGTGAAAAACCGCACCTAATGAGTCATTCTCAGACTTTAAAGCGCTGAGACCCACCTAAGGAGCTCACCACGTGGCAAACTCCTTGATCCACTTCTCAGAACTTTGCTTCAGCGCATCTAGGTCAGGGTCCAGGGAATCTGCATTTTCATGACCCCAGGGGATTTCCATGAAGAAGACAGGGAGACCACAACTTGAATTGGCTGAACAATGGCCCCATGCCTGCAAGTCTTTTTTTTTTTTTCAACTATTCCTAGTCCATTGGTGAGTTTTGATATAGCTTTGGGCCAAGTCACATCCATCCTGCCCCAATTTCAGTCTGTAAAGTAGGGTTGGTCATATTTGCCACCTGCCTCATTATCATCACATGTAGATTCATGAGATAATGCCTGTGAAGTAGTTTAAATTCCTCAGTAGAAAGGTGCTATCTTTCAAGTATTATCAAGTATTTATTTCTAGTATTACAGTGACACTTTGTTTTATGGGGACCCACAAAATGTGGTGTCATTGGTGTGAAAGTGTGGTAATAAGATGACCACACTACAGGTTCAATCAAATTACATAGCTTGTCCACTGAAGGGACTGGCTTCTGCCTCAACTTTGACTTAAAAGCTGACTGACATCACGGCCAAGTCTATTTTTCAACTACAGACTGTCTTGACATTCTGTGGTGTATCACTCAGAGTTCAACCAGAGAAACACAACCAGTAGAAACTGTATTATCTCTCTATATAAACACAAATATACATATTTGTATATACATATACATTCATCCCTCTCTTCTTATATATATAAATATGTATAGTAAATACATGTATGTATGTGTATATGTATATATATATATATAGAGAGAGAGAGAGAGAGAGAGCAACAGAGAGAGACAGAGACAGAGAGACACAGAGAGAGACAGAGAGAACAAAGGAAGAAAGGGATGACAATAAACTTTTATTAAGCTCCAACTATGTGGTGGGCACTGTACTTTTCACATAACTTATCTCACTGAATCTTTGCCATGTTCTAAGAAATTCTATTAAATAGCTCTATGAAGTACTCATAGACATAAACGTTTGAATATAAATAGACACTATAGTCTAGCTAAGTTGACACATAAAACTAAGCCTCACACACAGCTTCGTGGTATTTTTCAGTGATTGGCAGTTAAGTAATTTATTGGGGGTGGAAACAAAGAATCCAAGGAACTTAACAATGGCACTGGTGAAGTAAAAACTTACCCTTGATTCATTCTTTTTGTTACTGGGTAGCTTACCAGGGAAAATAGGCTAATAATTCAATTTTTAATGGTCTTGGAAAAGGTCTTGTACCTTTTTTCTATGTTGTAATATAGACTTTCTTTGTAAGGTCTTTATATTATATAAGAAAAGGCTTAGAGTAAATGCCTACTGTTTTTGCCTACTTTGAGTCCTTCTGGTGCCAGCCCCTAGACTCACCTTTGGAATCATGTCTTCCCCATTCTTGGTCGACCTCCCCTTCCAGGAGGAGGCCTGGCCACTCAGACAATTGCACCCTATTTCCCACAGTGAAGGGTTCAGGGATGGGCAGATGCCCCAAACCAGACTGATGAGACTCAGGGTTGGAAGTCTTGCTGGAACCAATAGGTTCTCAAAAAGAGAGAGAGAGAGAGAGAAAGAGAGAGAGAGAGAGAGAGAGAGAGAGAGAAAATCACAAGCAGGCTCCACCTCCATACCAAGCACGCAGCCTGACGTGGAGCTTGATCTCAGGACCATGAGAACATGACCTGACCTCAACGGGACTAAGCCACCCAGGAGACCCACAAAAGCTCTCTTTTTGCTGTGATTATAAAGTTGGGAGGAAACAGTCTGGGAATTGTTAGTGACCATCTTGTCACAACAACAGAAGGACTTGCGTCACCAGGGCACCTGGGTGGCTCAGTCAGTTGAGCATCTGACTTCGGCTCAGATCAATATCTCCCAGTTTATGGGTCTGAGCCCCACGTAGGACTCTGTGCTGACAGCTGGGAGCCTGGAGCCTGCTTCAGATTCCATGTCTCCCTCTCTCTCTGCCCCTTTCCCGCTTGCATTCTGTCTCTCTGTCTCTCTGTTTCTCTTAAAAATAAACATGAAAAAGAAGAAGAAGTCAGAAAAGAAGAAGAAGAAGAAGAAGAAGAAGAAGAAGAAGAAAGAAGAAGGAGAAGGAGAAGGACGAGGACGAGGAGGAGGAGGAGGACTTGCCTCCAAATGTAGAGGTAGATTAAGAGGTACAGATTCTGAAGCCATTGCTGCAGTAACTGAATACAGCATTCCTGAAGCCACTCAGATTCAGGGTGGCTTAACCAATAATTCCCTCTCTATGCTTAAAACAAATTTGACCTGTAACTTGCCACTAAACATTTCTGACTACACTATATCTCATGGTATTCACAAGGAGTTTGCTCTGAAGAGAGCTAAACAGAGAAGCATTTCTTCCACTCCTCCCTCAGGCTCACTGTTGGAGCCAGCACTCTGATGTTCCCAGGAGCGCAGCATCTCAGATGGCAGCCAGGGCCATCCCAGGTTATAGTGCTGAGCAAAGTGAGGGCACTCCTCTTAAAGGTTGCTGTCACTCCCTCCTGGCATCTTCTTCTTCTTCTTTTTTTAATGTTTATTTATTTATTGGGAGAGTGTGAGTGGGGAGGGGCAGCGAGAATGGCAGACAGAGAATCTGAAGTAGGTCAGCGCAGAGCCCGATGCTGGGCTCGAACTCACGGACCGTGTGATCAAGACCTGAGCCGAAGTCGGACGCTTAACCGACTGAGCCACCCAGGCGCCCCGACTGCTGGCATCTTCTGATGGGCGCTCACTGCTGCTTGGGGCTCAAAAGCAGGTAGAGCAACAGCAATGTAGAAGGGGAAGCAAGTCCTATATCTTGGATCAACTTCTGTTTACACCTAGGCCGCCTCCAGCTGCTTGCCGATGGGGTCAGAAGGGAGGGAGGCAGGAAGGGGAGAAGGGGATGAGAATGAACTTTTATTAAGCTCCTACTACGTGTCAGGCACTGTATCAAATACTTTTCATATAACTTATCTCAATGAATCCTCACCGTGTTCTACGAAGTTCGATGAAATAGTTCTATGAAGTACTAATTACCATATTCATTTTAATTGATGAGAAAATCGATCCACAGAGATTACCTGACCTGCCCAAGGTCACATGCTTAGATAGCCAGAGGTAGAAATGGAGTTCAGACCTGTCTGATTCCAGCATCTGTGTGTGTGTGTGTGTGTATTCCTTTCTTTGAAAACATTCTTGTAAGGATCTCCAAGATATGAAAGGATGGCCCACCTATTTATCCTCTCCTCAGCACCATGAAAGACTCGGCATCTTCCCCTTGGAAATGTGGGACTCCAGGAGCACATTTTTTTTTAATGTTTTATTTATTTTTGAGAGAGACAGAGTACAAGCAGGGGAGGGGCAGAGAGAGAGGGAGACACAGAATCGGAAGCAGGCTCCAGGCTCTGAGCTGTCAGCACAGAGCCCGACGGCGTGGGGCTCAAACTCACGAACTCTGAGATCATGACCTGAGCTGAAGTCGGAGGCTTAACTGACTGAGCCACCCAGGCGCCCCTCCAGAAGCACATTTTGAAAAGCACAGACAGGTATGGTGGAAGAACCTCTAGACTGGTTAGGACTCAGCTCAGACACCAGCTTTTTCCATGATGGGAGAGAGTAAAGAAAATGGAATAAATAAGCTAAAAAAAAATTTTTTTTTCTAATTAAAACAAAAAAGGAGCTCCCAAGTCTCTTACAGCTCCAGTACCCTCAGTACTGGTCAAATCACTAAGTTGTACACCTAAAACTAATGTTGCATTGTGGGTCAGCCATAGAACTGGACACAGGAGAGGTACTTACTAAATGAATGACTAAATTGATGGTTAACACTGAATCACTAACTTGCCTAATTACAGTAAATATAAGTAGGAAAGTTTGGACTCCTGCTTTTCTTTTCCTTGCAATAACAAGTTCCCTTCATGCTCTGCACTGAATCGTGTTCTCCAACCCTGGGGACTTAGGGCTTGCTGGCAGACTGCCTGATAAGATATGGTAGGCACATTATCACCACTTGATCTCTGGTCCTCCTATCAGAAGAAAGGATGTGCAAGGCTTTTAGGATTGCTGGGGAAACAGGATGAGTGGGAGTGGAAGGAAATGTTGAGTAAAAGCAAGGTAAGGATGTACTTTCTTGCAATTCTAATGATGACATCTATTACCCTGTGAAAACAAGGTTCTCCAAAAAGGCACAGCCTGAAGGAATGCAGTCCTGATATTAGAAGAGGCACGTGACAGGATAGATGGTAGATATATTTAAGGTTAACATAGCATAACATATAAACTTGTCAAATCACTAAGTTGCACACCTGAAACTAAGTTGCATTGTGGGTCATTCATATTCAAATTTAGAAACAAAAACAAAACAAAAAAACAGCAACAACAAGTTCTCCAATGCCATTCCAATTGACACAACCCTGAGAAAGATGCTTTGGAGGGGCATCTTGGGAGTCCCAACACAAGAATAGGTCTGGAACCAGCATTCGTCGAGTTCCTCACAAGGGCCAGGGTACACAGGAGGCTGGTTTCTGGTGCTCTGCATTCACTTAGGCTTATCTCCAGAAGGGCAAGCATCCTGATTTGCAGGGAGACCCCATCCCTGCTCTTAGCCTCTGTGCCTGAGGACTCCACCAGACTGAGGCAAGTGACTTATGTCTGGCCAACAGGAGCAAGCAATTTCCCCAGCCACAGTGATTGGCTGGAAGAAGGCCATGTAACTCAGGCTGAGCCAGTCAGAACTCATCAGAGCTAATTCCCAGGAATCCCAGCTAGTGCTTTCCAGCTAGTATTTGAAGGTGAGGTTGGAGATGTCTTTCCCTCCTG
This sequence comes from Acinonyx jubatus, assembly GCF_027475565.1. Lineage (NCBI taxonomy): Eukaryota > Metazoa > Chordata > Mammalia > Carnivora > Felidae > Acinonyx > Acinonyx jubatus. The sequence continues at coordinate 67,731,909 of NC_069391.1, forward strand.
TGAAACCTGAGAACAAAATCAGTAAAAAGAAGGAAAAAGGAGGAGCACCTGGGTGGCTCAGTCAGTGAAGCGTCCGACTTTGGCTCAGGTCATGATCTTGTGTTCATGGGTCCAAGCCCCACATTGGGCTCCACGCTGACAGCTCAGAACCTGAAGCCCATTTGGGATTCTGTGTCTCCCTCTATCTCTCTGCCCTTCCTCTGCTCTCTCTCTCTCTCTCTCTCTCTCTCTCTCTCTCTCAAAACTAAATAAACATTAAAAAAAAGAAGGGAAGAGGAAACTGGAACTGAGGAGTAGAGTAACAGCAATACAAATAAACAAAGAGAATCACTCCATTTGGCTGTGGATCCAATCTAAAGATCACCCTGTGACTTCTCAGTTACAGGAGCAAAGAATTCCCACTAGTTTGCTTAAAAAATTGACTTAAGCTGCATTTTCAGTCAATGACAACTGAAAGAGTTGCATATGACACAGGCATTTTATACACTGCTTTTACTTGATGTCCCTATCCCAATTATTCCAATCCTACAATAAGCAAACCAAGGCCTAGGAAGGTTAATTTACTTGTCCGAAATTGCAGAGGGTATCAATTCTAATTTTAGAAAATAGGGATAATTCTTACTATCTGTGACTCTTTAAAATCATGTACAAGTTGCTGTCACAAGTACTGAAAAGAAGGATTTGCTGGAAATCTGAGAATGGATAACTTGACACTTTGAGGTTCCTTCAATATCGTGTGTGTGTGTGTGTGTGTGTGTGTGTTCATTAAATGTCAAAAAGAGATGGTCTGTGTAATGGTTAAGAGCTTGGACTCTGGGATATGTCCCCTGGTTCAAATCTCAGCTCCACCTGTATCAACCATATGACCTTGGACAAATGAATCTTTCTGTGCCTCCGTGTCCTCATTTGAATTTTGGAATGAGGGTAACGATAGCATTTGCCTTTGGGGATTATCAGATTAGGTGAGGTAGTATATGAGAAGTACTTAGAAAGTACCCAGCATATAGTCAGTGCTGCTATTGCTATAAACATAATTACATGTGATGTTCCCCATATGTCCCAAATTATAAAAACATGTATTGCTTGTATGCCCTGTTTATGCTGCCCTAAAAGACATAATGGAGCACATATTTACCAATCTCTTCTCCCAAGCACAGTCCTTCAGTAAAGTCTTCACACATCAACAACTGCAAAGCCAGAGTAGTAAAAAGTTGCCCGAGCTAGGAAACCATTTCAACTGGCACCTGGATGTCTCAGTCGGTTAAGCGTCAGACTCTTGATTTTGGCTCAAGGCCATGGTATCACGGTTCGTGGGTTCGAGCCCTGTCTTGGGCTCTGCACTGACAGTGCGCAGCCTGCTTGGGATTCTCTCTCTCTCCCTCTCTCTGCCCCTCCCCAACCCGAGTGCTCTTTCTCTCTTTCAAAATAAATAAATAAACTTAAAAAAAAAAAGAAACCATTTCAAGACTCTCATGGTGTACTGTCATTATTTCGAAGATTAGAAACATTTTTTGCAAGTGCGGTGTCAGCTTCTAAGCAGGAGTTGTTTCAGAGCCAAGTCACAAGAGATACCATCACACTCACGAGGAGGAGGAAGCGACTACATCCTGGCCCAGAGGAGTAGTGATAAGATCCCTCACCATCAGCGGGGATAATTGCAGATCCTTCAGTGTAAATGCCATCTCACAGCATTTTGCAATTGCTCGTTCCCAATATGTTTATGGACTTTAATTACATCCACCTTAAGTTTCTACCCTGGATACACTTAGAGCTGGCGAGTCTAATGGGAAGACCTGCTTGCCTGAGAAGCAAAGTGGACTTTGTACCAGAGCATTCGTGTTGTCCTTACCATCTTTATTATCTTCACCCACTACACACTCTTCCTCTGGAGAAAAAGAAATGGAATCAGGCTTCCCAGCATCACCTGGACCCTTCCAGTTCTCTGCTGTAATTAATGCAAGGGATAAGCCCCACCAAATTCTTATCTTCCACAATATGGAACGGAACAATCAGGAACCCAGCTTTCTCTGATCGAAACAGCAAAGGCACCTGGCAAAAGTCAGATGGTGAGAAGTGGAAGCACTTGAAAGGTGGCAGAGTTTTCCACCTCCCCTTTATCACAGTGGGAAGGAGTCAGCTAAGCACAAACTCAGGAGAGAGTGTCTAAGCAGAGCAAGCACCACCATTATTGTTTTGACAGGGTTCTGTGGTCTGGTCTGCTGGCTGCAAAACGGTTGAATCAGTAAGTAGGCTTTGCTTCTCTCCAACTCACACTGCGTAATGTCCACTGGGAATCACTTGGTGCAGGGTTGATCAACTACAATTAGGTTTAGGTGTAAGTGGGATAAAATCAAAATTAACAACTTGAATTAGCTAAAAGGACATTTTTTTTCATATCTAAACCAAAGCAGTCCAGGACTGATAGTGCTCTCCAGGAGAACAAGGGTCCAGGCTCACCCTTTTTACTCCGTCATGGTATACCTCATGGTCCAAGATGGCTGCTGCATCTGCAACCATTATTTAAATTTCAGTCAACAGGAAGGAAATAATTGACTGACGAATGGGTAAAAATGGTAGAGAAGGTGTAGTATAAAATATACAATGAAATATTACTAAGCCATCAAAAAGAATCAAATCTTGCTATTTGTAATGAGCTAGGATGTATTGTGCTAAGTGAAATAAGTCAATCAGAGAAAGACAAATACCACATGACTTCACTCATATGTGGAATTTAAGAAACAAAACAGATGAACATATGGGAATGGGGCGGGGGAGAAAAAAGAGGGGGAAAAACCCACAAGAGACTCTTAGTGATAGAAAACAAGCTATTGATGGAGGCAGGTGGGTGGGAGATGGGCTATATGGGTGATGGGTACTAAGGAGGGGACTTGTGATGAATCACTGACACTACTCCTGAAACCAACATTGCACTGTATGTTAAATAACTAAAATTTAAATTTTTTAAAAAAGGGAGTAAATGAGCCAGAAGGGACAAAGAACATATGTAAGCATTTTTACAAAATTTCCTGGAACTTGCCCATGACCTCCACCTAATCCTTGTTAACATAGAGTTACCAGATAGCCTAATGAACAGATATCTGGTCTAATGGACCCCACACACAAACTCATGTAATTACAGTCTAGATCTTGGTCCCCAGAGCAGGCAGAGTGGGTAAGCATCATCTCTCATGGAAAGTATTGCCTTAGCCAAACTTCTTGTCTGTGGTGCTAGACGTCTCACACAGAGAGACTGCCAGCTTCTCTAGAGCCTGTATTAAGGTTAGCATTTTCTCTTTCTCTGTCTCTGTCCCCCTCTTTTTTTAAACTATAAAACAGACTTGCTTGCATCTCAACATTTATTTCAGATCATTAAAGAAATTTAATTTGAATGTTTGAATATTTAATTTGAATATTTAAATTGAAATTTAATTTGACTATTTTTTATTATTATTTCTCTAATATTAATATTTAAATATTACTGCCATTAAGTTCTTAAAATATAATCCTATCATCTAGAAACCAGATGAAGGGTCCACGATACTGAGATCACAAATCCTTGATACTGACCTAAGCTTTCAGACTCAGCCTTGCCACAGAAAACCTAACTGCTTTGGTTCCCTGTCTCCTTGGATCTGACAACCTGGAAGGGGATGAGGGGCCCAGCACTTTCTATCCTTTTATATTGCTCTTGACTGAAAAATAAAGATCCCAACTGTGTGGTTGGGCCTGGTGGGCACTGCAATGTGGAGTGTTTCTGCAGATGAGTAATGCTTGAACTGTGGTACAACAATTATAACCAGGTAGCCTGGACTCAGAGCTCTCAGTTCTACTATTTACAGGGTGTGTGATCTGGGATGAATTACTCTCTGCCTCAGGTGAGTAGGATTCAACATATGTGTCATATACGTCAGGTGGTTTCCGAGATGAAATGATTCCATAGGTATCATTGGTATTTCCATCCAGATACCTGAAGGAAAATGATGTGCTTAGTAAGTGTTAACCATTGTCATTAGTTTATACATTAGAGGCGCCTCTGTATGAAAAAGTAAGCTGGACAATATTTTTGCCTTTTTAAGGCTAATTAAAAGAATTCATTCAACAAATATTACTGATAAATTACTATGGTTTATCTCAGTTAAGCACCTTCACCTATAGAGGTAGAAAGGAGAGAGAAGGAGGGAGGAAAGGAGGTAAGTGGGCAAACAGAGCATGTGGCAGATGGCCTGTGAGCGTGTATTTGGGGACCCAAGGCCATCACTGAGAACAAGAAGATAAGTCCCTCCTCGAGTTTTTATGTATTTCCAATCCCTGGGGTGAGGATGTTCTCTGCGACTAATGGCTGTGTGTGCATCTAGGCAGGGAGCAGGTGTTGATCTACACAGACTAGTTAATAGCCACTAACAGCACTTAAAAATCCGATAAACTGAGAAGGATGTTCTAACCATTCACACCAGAACCAGAATTCTGTGGCGCCCTTCTTATGCAGTAGCACACAACATCATCCCCATCCCATCATCATCACCATCACCATCACCATCCTCAGTGGCAAGTCTTCCTGCCTAAGAATCAACAACACAAACATTTTCCCAACCAACCCTGTGTGCTAGACACTTTTCCAGCACTGAAGATAAAAAGGTTAGTGAGATCTGCTCACTGGCCCTAGAAGCCTATGGTATGGAAAGCAAAGCTGTCTGGAACTGACCATAACATAGTGTGATAAGAGCTATGGGAGGAAATTGAATCAAATTCCACAGGAGACTCTGATTAATGGTCTGTTTTCTGCTTGAAGGGGGCCCTTTTTTAACATCAAATATTGTCCAAGAGCAAAGGGATTCACCAAACAAAATATCACTGATGGCACAAAGCAAATGAACACAACTGACTGCAAAGGAACATGCTTCCAAAAAACCTTGTAAAGCTTCAGGTAAAATGGCAGACTGAAGCACTATGTTAGTATATGCCCTTCCCTGGCCAGGCTCCAAACATATAGTGGATAAAATATAACCATTTAAAAAAAATTCTAAGCTGAATTCAAAATAAAGATTTGAATACCCTTAGGCACCAGGAAATAAAAAAAAGAAAGAAATTAAAAGCTACATAGTTATCTTACAGATGATACCATGGCTGCCCAAAGAAAGGAGTGAATGGTATCAGAGACAATGTAGGAATTTTGAAGGGATAGGATATATGGCTTTGAAACAGACCCTGGAAGCGTTATTTGCTTTGAGAAGGAAGGGTCTAGAAAAACAACAACACTATAATAGGGTCTACTGAATGGCAAGGAAGTACACCTCTTCCATGCCATTGGATGGATAGAACTAAAAACCACATGCCTGTGCCATGTGTGATTTGGAGATCTCAAGTACACCCTTCCCTGTAAGGTGCCATGATGCCAACCCCAGGGAAACGGTCCAAAGCAAGTAAAACCTGTTGGACACCTGATGGAACAAAGCAAAAACTACTTTATGAGGATACTTCCACATTCCAGGGATCAGGGACACCCTTAGAGGAAAAAATAGCTCCATCTGAAGATGAGCTCCCACCTGAAGATGAACTTTTCAAAAATGAAAATCTATGATAGGAAACTATCCCTTGTCAAGAAGACCCAACAGATGCAACACAAGAATACAGTAGAATACCTGAAAGAGACATTTTTAAAACAACAAAACAATACAAAACGAATTGTCCACGCTGACTTAACATAGCTGAATAAGCAAACTCGTATGACTTAATGGAGGAAAGCCTTTGCCCAAAGGCCACTCCCCCGACCAGTGTTTGAATATCAACTTTTAGTAGATCATTCTTTTGTATGAGGCATTTTCTTCTTTCAGCTATCCTTTTAAAATATGCATATACTCCTGGGAGAATTAATACAAGTTAGCCTTTCTCAAATTTCAGTGTTTATTGGAATCATCTGTGGAGCTCTTTCAACATGAGCCCTACCCAACAAAATTCTGGTTTAAGTGCATTCAGCATGAGACCCACGAATCTATATCTTTAACTAGTGTCCCAGGTGATTTTCAGAAAGGCTCAGGAGGGCAGTACAGTGAGGATGGACTTGAACGGCTGACCAAACTGTCTACTGTAGAAACTATTTAAGGGGCAGAGGACAGCATGCTGGGGAGCCTTTAGTTAAGAACTTGTATTTCACAGTAGAATAACTTTATTCCTATAGAACTATACATAGTCCATAAATATTCTTCTACACACACACCTTTTAAACCATATTGACTTTCTACCTGTCATTTAAGATTGATTTTTAGCATACTATTATGGTTATTGGTGGTAGAAATGAAAAGAAAGGAGAAAGAGAAGGAAAGGGATAGTTGCTAGTCAAAAGCTAACAATTAAGCAAAACAAGGAGGAATTATTATCGTTATTATGTCTGTCAAATCCAGCTTGGGGTATCCGAGACATTTACTGCTTGCCAAACACCCATTGGACTCTTTCACATTCCCAAACCTTCTTGCAGTGGGTATGGCCACGTGGCTAGAGCCTAAGGGCTGTGTGCAACTCTCTGGTCCAGTTCCCCACGCATGGAGGTCAATTGTCTAGGAGGGTCATCTGACCCCCATCAAGCTTGCACAAGCCATGAACAAACCTCTGTGGGGTTGTTGCTGAAATTGAGGGAAGGGGGTGTTTGCTACCACAGCATAGCCTAACCTGATACGCTAGTCTGTAAAAGATGGAAATAGGTATAATCTTGTTAAAGAAAATGGTCTCCCATGCCTTAGTAGTTACAGATAACAGTTCCTGTCTTGCACCCTCTGTAACTATTTATTTTCCACCACTGCTTCCAACATCTTTAAATTGCTAAAATTGAATAGAGATCCCAATAACCTCCAGGGAACTACTCACTTCAAGAGTTCCATGTTATGTGTGTGTGTGTGTGTGTGTGTGTGTGTGTGTGTGTGTGATGTTATTTTTAGGAAACAAAAGATCCAGATATTTCTGATCCATACAAGCACTTACTGTCAAAATACACATCTCACTGACCTCTTTACAGTTAGTTTTCTTTTGCTGTAAAGAGAATAGCAGAACCAAGCAGATGTTCTGGCCACTCTGCAGCTGCTTGATTTACAATGTGACACCAAATTTATGAAATCAGCTGGGGGACCCCATGGCATCCTAAGGTTTCAGGAAAGGAAATTCACAGGTTTGAGTCTACCCAGTTTCCATGTTGTCAAGTACTCTGCAATGGGAAGTTTCTGTGAGGTCCCCAAAGGAGAGCCATGAAAGCTGGGGGAGAGCGAAGAATGAACATAAAGCAACATGCTTCCTTCCTTGACAAGACCAATGGGAGGGCCAAGAGGAGGAGGAAGGAGGGAGAAAAATCCCAAGAAGGAAGGAAAGAGACCCCATTTTTCAAACTGATAGTTTCCCCTAGGTTTGCCTCCCAACCCCACCCAGCATGGGAAGGATTCAGGAACCTTTTCCACCACCGCGAGAGAACACCTGCCCTGGGTTTGTGCAGAAGGTTGCACCATCTTTCTGCGTGCTTCCCACTCCTATTGTGCTCACAATAAAAAATGGGGTCTCTGTGGGCTGAAAAGAGGTCTGGTTTGGACATTAGTGAGCTAAAGAGAGCCAAATAAAGTTTGACAACATCAGAGTTGAGAAGTCTGTCCTGAGGCAACACATTTAGTAATTTGCAATGAAGTTTCAGTGCAGGAACTTGCAAAGACACAATCCTCACCACCTATTGTTTTCTGCTTCTAAGTGGAGTGCATGATAATTGCATTTTAAAAGATCTCTTTGAACTCTCTTGCTTTTAAAAAAATTACAAAATCATTGCCCCGAAGTTTGCCGGCCACCCTCCTGGTAAAAACAAAAACAAAACAAAAACTCAAGTGTCCCATAGGCCTTGCAGCATTTGTTGAATAAACGAATGGATACAAGGTCAAGAGGAGAAAGTAACCTGGGGATCAGTGGGAAATGTGGTTTTAGACACTTTGGGTTTGAGATGCTAATTGAAGCATCTTACACTAGACTGACAGATTTGACTACTTAAAAATTTTAAATTCTGTATGACAAAGGACACCACAAATAAACCCAAGAAACAAGCAATACGTTGTAGAAAAATATATACAATGTCCTAAAGAAAAGATTATTATCCCAAGTATACAGATTTCCTAAAAAACCTATGAGGCCCATATCTCAATAGTTAAGTGAGCAAACGCTATAAACAGGCAATTTGCAGAGGAAGAATTACAAATGTCAATAAACAGAGTGAAATGTCAATAAAAAGATGGTGATGCTTATTAATAATAAAAATGCATATGAACAACCAGATATCATAAGTTTTACCCATTAGCTTGGCAAAAAAAAGAAAAAAAAAAAAATATATATATATATATATGAGGCACCTGGATGACTCAGTCAGTTAAGCATCTGACTCTTGATTTCGACTCAAGTCAGGATCTCACGGTTCAAGGGATCAAGCCCCATGTGAGGCTCTGGGCTGACAGCACAAAGCCTTCTTGGGGTTCTCTCTCTCCTTCTCTCTGCCCCTCTCTCTCACACTCTTTTTCAAAATAAATAAATAAACACTTTTTAAAAAAATGGGATGATTTCAAATGTTGAAGATTCTATAAAAGAAAGAAGCATTTTCATTCAATGTGGAAGAAATATAAATTTTAAAGCCTGTTGGGCGTAGGGAGAAACAATTTGGCAAGAGCCATCACAATTTTTAATGTGCCTGACACATACAGCACTTTCATTGCTACCAACCTATCCTGGAGAAAAATACACACTTGCCCAAAGAGCAGGACTAAGCCATTCGTGGCTGTTGCGTCTGTAATAGTGCACACTGGAACCAATTCAAACATCCATCAATAAGGGAGTGATTATGTAGATTATAGAACAGCCTTATAAAGAAAATGTTTTACTGCTATTTAAAAAGGAATGTAGTAGGTTTTTATATGCTGACATGGGAAGATCTCCAAATCGAAAAGCAAGTCAATTGGTAAAATACAGAACATGTGAGCTCATTAAATTCCATGGAAAAGGGATTGGAAAGATATCCGCCAAAGTGTTAACATTAGTTTCCTTTGGGATGGGCAATGGTTATGGGAAAGGTACAGGGGTTACTCTTACATTTTACTTCAACCATTTCCATGTATGCTTTACTACAAGGAATTTTAGGAGACAGGAAATTGATGGAGTATGAGGCAAGAGAATCCATTTGCTTTTATTACTTCAAAAGGCAAGAATAGTGCAGTGGTTAAGATCATGGGCTTTTGAATCATATTTCCCAGTTTCAAATCCTGTCCACCCTGTTCTACTAAATACTGTGTGACCTTGAGACAAGTTTCTTAGTACCCTGGACCTCTACGTGCTCATTTTTAAAGTAGGATTGGTAGACTTCCACCTGTAAGTGATAGCATACAGTATTTACCTTTCTCTATCTGATTCATCTCAAAAATACTGTATGCTGTCACTTACAGGTGGAATCTAAAAAAGGCAAACTCATAAAAACAGAGTAGAATGGTGGTTACCAGGGGCAGAGGGTGGGGGGAATTGGGGATATGTTGTTCAAGACTACAAACTTGCGACTGGTAAATAAATGAGTCCTGGAGATCTAAGGCAAAGCATAGTGATTACAGACAACAGCATTGTATTATAAACTTCAAAGTTGCTAAGAGACTAGATCTTAATTATTCCCAACACACACAAAACAATGATAACTGTATGATATGATGGAGGTGTTAGCTAACACTACGGTGGGCATCATGCTGCAATGTCTAAGTGCAGGAAATCAACACATGTGCACCTTAAACTTACACAATGTTATGTATCAATTCTATCATGTGCATACACACACACACACACACACACACATTTTAAAAATAAATAAGTGGGCTGGTGGTATTCCATACATATTAGTGTTATGATTAATATTGCTTTGGGTGTTAGCAATTTAGGTTATATTTCCCTCTCTCAGAGTCCAATCACAATAATTTGTTTGGAAATAAATAATATTTACATAATAAAATAGTGCTGATTTTGGTCATTGTTAATACTCAGAAGAACATATGGTCGATGCATGGAATAATTAATCCTATCTATAGGACAGAAAACAAATGTTATTAATACTGACACTAGAAAAGTAACAGTTGTTAAAGTTATAAAAATAACTAAAGGAAGAATGAAAAGAATAACTAATATAAAAATGCTAAAGATGACTTACACTCGTTAATGGACGCGGATTTAGCTGAAGCATTTCGTAGTGGAGAATACTAGACCCTATCTGAAGTCAGTAAGTCAATAAAAGTGAGTAAGTCAGATATATGCAGCTTATCTGAAATATGGAGCTGGACATCAAAAGCACTAAAAAATAAATACTTCAAATAATTTTCCTCAAGGAGAAGCATAAGGAGACTTTTATTCAGCAATTGATGTCTTCTCATACAATTTGAGTTTTGTAATATAACGCACATTTTCATGATACTCAAAAAATAGGACACTCTTGCCATGGCGGAGGCATGGTGTGTGTGTGTGTGTTGATTGCATAAAATTCACTAGATGGAGAGTTATGCCCCAAAACGTGATAGCAGTTACTATCACTGGGGAAAGGATGTGGGTAGCTGAGGGACAGCATTAAGGTGAGTACCTTTCAGTAAATCCATTTTGGGTCTTTTAAATTTTATGCCATGTTCATGCCTACTCCCAAAAATAATACTTTTGCATAGCCTCTGCCTTTCACAACATGGCTCTTTAGGTAGAGCCCTAAACTTCCAGATGAAAGTGTTACCCAGGCTGGTCCCACTCTCCAGTTCCTATGTCCATACTCCCTGTTACTCCTCTGTCAACCCCACCAGAATTCTCACCCACAATCACATCCAGAATTACAGGTGCACCCCTTTATAGAGGGCTACAAATTCACATTTCGACTGTCCATTTTTGCAAAATGTTACCAAGCAATAAAAATGACTCCCCTCCTCCCATGTTTTGGCCATTCCACAACTGTGCATTAGAGAAGAATGCAAAGCAATGTAGGTGCCTGGTGACAGGGTGAGAAGGAAGGATTCCCCGGGCTGGTGGCTGAACCACAACAGGGAGCGGAGTCATCTGGATAATTGCCCAGCTTTGTTGGACATGTGTCTGTAGAAAGGAAGATTGGTCATGTGCAACCTAATGTGTTCAAGAACTATCATAATTTCAAAGTAATGATGAACATAAACAGTATTTCAAGAGAACGGAACCAACTGTAATAATACATGAAAGTATCATTGATTTCTTTTGCTGGCAAAGCCCCGGGGTCATAGGTACAGCTAATATTAGTAGGGTTCGTTGCCAACATTCATAACTGAACGAAATGTTGTATTTCAGTTCGAGGTTAGTGAAAATAAATATGTAAGTGTTCCTATCCAAGATCATGGATGCCTTGAATTTCATCTGTGGACCTGCGACAAAGACCCTGTTCTAGATCCAAGTATACCGAGAATTATAAATCCTATTTAAGGAGGACTAGTTGATCTGCAGCCAGGCTTGAAGCCTTAGACACATTTTGAGAACTGTTTCAGACAGAAGCCACATGTCAGACTAGGGAGGATTCCATACCGACTCAAAGTCAAATATATTAAAATTCAAAGGAAGAAACTAGGCTTTTAAATAGATTACCTGGGATGTATAGCATATGTCATGGTTTTGAGCAATTAGAATTGTTCTCATTCACTTTATCTCCCCAGGCTAATGAGAGATGATTACAGAAACCACAGGTTAGAGATATTTTGAGCTTTTGAGAAACTTGACTCCTTTAGCTGTGAATGGCCTGCTTTATGCTACATGCACAAAGATGTCAGTTAAGGTGCCAATCTGTATCAGTTTTAAAATATGGCCTCCAGTTTTGTGTGTGTGTCTTTCTTTTTACCTTCTTCGCATCAACGGGTCTCCCCTCCCTTTGAATTAAGATTGACTTATGACTGTTTGGCCCATAGCATACTATAGAAGTGAGGCTACATGACCTCCAAAGTTAAGTTATAAAATATTATGGAGCTCCCGCCTTGCTTGCTAAAAATACTTGCTTTTGGAGGTCCAAGCCACCATGTAAGAAGTCTGCCCTGAGGCTGCCATGCTGCAAGGAAGCCCAAAAAACATGAGGAAGCCAAGTGTAGCTCCCCCTTGACTGTCCCAAATAGCCCAAATACTCACTTCCTGTGAGTGAAGGAAACTTCAGATGATTCCACCCTCCAGCCATTTAAGTAGGACCCCACATGTTCAAGCCCTCCCAGTTGAGTCTCCAGTCACTGAGGAGTAGAACCAAGTCATTTTTGCCTTGCTTGCCCAAATTCCTGATCCACAGAATCAATGAGCGAAACAAAAGGATTGGGTGTTGTCATACCATGAAGCCTTGAAGTAGTCTGTTACATGACAAAAATTAACAAATTAAAAAAAAAAAGGTCCAGTATTTAACTAGGAGGAAGCCGATGGAGTCAATATGCAGACACAGTGAACAAACACCAGTACAAATTCATCAGAGCATCCCAACCAGACCCTTTACATACATTAAATTGTTGTTCTAAACCAATGTATTGGCTATAAGGTCAGAGGTCAAAAGTCCAATTGCCATATGGGCTTCTGATCAATGTGAAATCTGACCCTTCTCTACCTTCTTTTCCCTATCCACCACTTGCATACAGAAGACTCCAAGGCTCAGATGGCTATGCCCATGAGATAGGAGGAACCTGAGTCCCTGAATGATTCATTGTGTGAAGGAGAGCTATCCACTCCCTGAGACACCCGCACTGGATTGTTACATGGGTAACATGATATACTTCTATAGATTATCGAGTCACTGGAATGTCAGAGTTTACTTGTTACAGCATCTCATGTAACCCTAACTGACACAGGAACTCACTCTTGACCTCAGCGTCAGAAGAGTAATAAGCAGGGGTAATGACTACGGAGAATATAAAAACATCAGTCCCAACTCAACTCCAGCCAATTTTTGTCATGTGGAAATGTGGAACCAGTTGCCAGATGTTCCAATTTATTTGAGAGATGCCAGACACCCTTATTTTTATATGGAGTCTTAAGTTTAGTGGTTTACTCCCTTAAAAAAAAAAATCAGTGAAGCCAAACAAAACTCACCTTCAAGCCCATTCTGCCACATTGCACCTCTCTGGGCTGTATACCAAGATTGGTGGGATCCCTTTATAATGACGGTGTTAGCTCAAGGGGCTAACCGCTATCAAAAATCAGCTGTATCGTACCAGACGTTTATTCCATCTGTTACTTCTTCATCAGAGCTGTCATCTCAGAACTGCTCATATCCTCCTCAAAAGGCTTCCACTTCAAAAGCCTAAAGTTCTTCTTTTTTAGCTCAGCATTCAAAGCCCCCACAGTCTGGCCCTCACCTAACCTCCTGCAGTATCTTTTTCCAGCTTCATCAGACTCAGCCCTCCTGTGTATCTTCTAAACCCTGTGCTCCACTCGTGCTGCCCCTACAGAACACGTTCATCTCATGGCTCAAGGTTCAGCTGATGGACAGCACAGGGTGAGAAACCAAACAGATCTGTGCTCGGATTCTGTGACACTTGCCGAGTGACCTTAGTTAACTCACCTAAACTTCTCCAAGCTGCACACCATAGGGGCTGGAAATGCCAGAAACCCCAGCCATCTACTCAGCTAGTTCAGGGGTCAGCAAACTCTTTCTGTAAAGGACAAGAGAGTAAATATTTCAGCTTTGCAGAACATTTGGTTTCTGTACAGTGACCTCTGCCACTGTAGCGTGAAATAGCCGTAGTCAATACATAAACAAGTGGACGTGGCTGTATTCTAACAACACTTTTATTTATGGACATTGAAATTGGAATTGTGTTTAATTTTCATGTCATAAAATGTTATTTTGCCTTTGATTTTTTCTTTTTTTTTTTTTTAATTTATTCTTGGGAGAGAGCAAGCTGGGGAGGGGCAGAGAGAGGCGGACAGAAGGTCTCAAGTGGGCTCTATGCTGACAGGCTGACAGCAGTGAGCCCAATGTGGGGTTCGAACTCACGAACAGCTACCTGATGACCTGAGCTGAAGTCAGATGCTCAACTGACTGGGCCACCTAGGTGCCCTACTTTTGATGTTTTATTTCAACGATTCAAAAATATAAAAACCATTCAATATAAAAATATAAAAAATAAATAAATATAAGTAAATAAAATAAATAAATAAATAAATAAAATAAATAAAAACCTATAAATATAAAAATATAAAAACCATTCTTAGCTTGTGGGCTGAACATGAGTAGGTGGCTGGCCAGATTTGCCAATCCCTGAACTAGTTCACGGCCATGTGACTAATCCTGGCCAATGGAATCTGTGGCAAAGTTTCCCAGAATGGTTTCCGGGAAACGTGTCCTCTTCATTTGTCCTCCCATATCAGAGGAAACAAGAGGAAACACTCCTCTTCTTGGGCTGGACATTGCCTTATCTCCACCCAATGCCATCCTGGGCCATTTGAAGAAAGGCGGGTGTCTTATAAGGATACTGAAAGAGGAGTGACAAATAGAAAGACCCTAGATGATACCATTAAGCTGCCAAAGCAACCCTGAAACCATCTGACTCCAGAATTTATTTCGTTAGAAACAGAATTTCTCATTGTTTCGCTGGGTGTTTTGTAGCGGTATACCAAGTCGGGTGGGCAGCATGCCGAGTAGGGGGTACCAAGTGGAGGGGCAATCTACATGGGTGTGGGCAGTAAGGGGGTGTGTGGTCTGCAGGGAATTTAAAAACAGTAATAAAACCAACTAGAAGTGCATCTGCTGATGATAAAAAGCACCAGCAATTCTAAACCATGCCAGTGATAAAATACTCACCCCCATCCAGGTCCTTTGCTCCCAGCACTCCCCAGTCTTATTCCCCAACTAATACTTTGTGCCTTGCCCTCAAGAGGCTCCTAATGGATATGCATGTCCCAGCACCCAATAAAAATGTTTACTGACATGCTGAAGAGCCCATGATCCACACACATGCACACGAGGACATATGTGAACCCGTGAAATAGTGAGTCATGTTATAATTGCATTCTCCCGGCTCTGGAAAATGAAGAGTATTTAGGTTTCTGCCACTTGACATTTCTTAAACCCACAGTGGAATCATGAGGCCTCTACCCTATTGTGACCTCGTATAGCTTTACAATGGTTTCTCAAGGCCTTTTTGTGTTTACCAGGACGGCCCTGGAAAAGGGTGCATTTGAATCAAATGCAAAAGAATCGAAATCAACTTAAAGCAATGTATTTGAATTTACTCAGGAAATGCAGTGTCCCCAAATAAGAAAATTAGCCCAACCGAGGAAAATGTAGCCGAAGTACCCAGGAGTTAGAACCCTGTCAAGTGGCATATGGGCGGCAGAAAGCAGGCACAGGTCCGATGTAGCAAGCCTCACTCCCCCTGGCTCTGCTCTGGGATCCCCAGTCATGTAATCGGGACTACAAGGTAGCAGGTTCTATAAAAAATGTGTGCCCGTGATTTAAACATCAAGCTTTAATTGTTACCAAGATCCTTTCCCAGCGGTATTTTCCCTGCACTGTCAAATCACACATGCATTCATGCGTACCCATTCATACACACACGTACATAAGCACAAAAACACATGTGTTGGCAAAAAAAAAAAAAAAAAAACACCCATGTGTGTACAGACAGGCACACAAATGCATAGGAGCAGGGCAGGGCTATGGATCTCCTCTTCTCCTTCCACCAGAAAGTAGGCTGTCTTTCCCTGTGAGCTGGGGGCCTGCTGGGCCTTCAGCACACACGAGGCCACCATTTAGCTGATGGTCTGGCAGAAGTGGCACTTCCTGGGCTGGGGTGACAGCTTTGCATCCCCTGCACGGCAGTCTCCGACCTCCAGGGTTGTAGCACCTGTTTCCCTTTGCTCTGCTCTTCCCTGCGCGCCTCTCATTCCCAAGGCAGAACGCCCCACCAAGGTTGGGGACTGGGATAGATTCCAGGCCCTTAGCCGACTTCTTAAAGCCTCTTTCAGGCTCCAGAAGCCCCCCATGTGCAGCTCGCTCTGGTGCACAGAAACATCCACTGGGGGGGTCAAGCACGACCCTGGCAGTGGCGGTCACAGACAGGAAGTCGATCCCCATGCGCACGCTGAACCACTGTAGATGGCGGCACCGAGCATCTGTAAGCAGCTGTGGCCCCTCTGCCACCTGGCGGCCACCTCTCGTGCCAAGGCGCTACCACCTGCAAACTGTTGGTTTGACGCAGAGCCCACGGTAGTCGGCTGAGCCCGAGGCCCTGGGCCTCTAGCTGGGCAGCTGCGGGCCCCAGAGAAGGCCAGAGGCAAAAGGGCCAACACCATCATCTCCTATTCTCAGTCCCGATTGGCACCACATATAATAACCAGGAGCCAGACTTGAGACCGTGCATGTGGTTACCTGGTTCTGTAAGATTAAAAGAACCAAAAAGAGTTTTGTGTGTCCCCACCTGTCAGAAGTAGGTGAGGACCCGTTAGCCCATTGGTAGCAATCTGCCACTACCCCGAAAGCCCTGCCCTGGGCTGCCTTGCGTCCTGCCTGCTCCAGACACGGGCTCCAGCAGAGGCCCTGTGGGTTGGGCGGGTGTCTGGGTTGATTGGCTCCCTTCCACATCCCCTTCTCCCTGCACATGGAGTCTATTCATGAGCATTTCCAGGAATCAGAGCAAACAGTTCTCACTTTGGAGAGAGGTTGGGTTAATGCTAAGCTCGAAATCTCTGGGGCTCCATCAGGGATAGCCAGGCAGGCAGAGATGTGTGGCACCCCTCACCCTAACGCCTGACATTGGAGAGAAAGATGTAGATGTCAGCCAGCAAAGCATGTCCCAGACTGGAACAGCGTCCACACCAGGGAAAGGGATCAAGGAGATGAAAGAGTGGCTGGTCAGTTAAGCCTGGGTGGCTCAGTCAGTTAAGTGTCTCACGTCGGCTTAGGTCATGACCTCATGGTTCGTGGGTTCAAGCCCCGGGTCCAGCTCTGTGCTGACAGCTCAGAGCCTGGAGCCTGCTGTGTCTCCCTCTGTCTCTGCCCCTCCACTTGTGCTCTCTGTCTCTCTCTCTCTCTCTCAAAATAAATAAATAAACATTAAAAAAAAAGATGATGAGGCATTAAATAGGGAAAGTCAAGACAGAGGTGATGATGGGAAAGGAGAACAGGACGTTTTCATGGCAATATCTTAAAGCCAGCCTAGGACTGAACTAGAACCATCTACCTCTAATTAGCTTTCCCTCTCTCACTCGCTCTTCTCTGCTCTCCCTAGGAGCACATTCAAAAAGTTGCTATATTTTCCTGTTACTTCATGAACTAAAATTAAAAATAGGTTCAAGAATGGTTTATTATTAACTGAGCCAAAACATCTGCACCTCAAGCCAAGGTCTACAACAAACAGTCTGATGCTATCCTGCCTTGCAGGAGTGCTGTTCCGCCTAAAAGTGTAGAGAGACATACACCAAAAATAATAAAGAAAGAAAATAAACAAAATAAAATTCAGTGACACAAACTCCAGTTCAAATCTGTTCCCTTTTGCTTCCAGAAGAGCAATAAGGATTGTTGTCATCTGAAATTGGCTTAATGTTTTCTATTTGTCTAAGCCTCGTGGCTTTCCTGAAATGTATAAGCCTTTCATGTTTAACAAGTATGGATAAAACATGGTTGAAACCCAAGAGCAAAGTAGTTTTAAATGGAGATAATGGATGTTAAGTTCCTGATAATGGATGTAGCTTTGCTGGACCCTCTCAGGAAAAAGAGACTCAGAAGCTTGAGTGAGGACAAGCCAGTGAGATAGGCTGGCTTTTGTGCTCAGGGCACAGTGGATGCTTCCAAACAAATTCAAGATCATCTTTACCAATAGTTTTATATTTAGAAAAAAAAAAAAAAAGCAAAACATGGAATTTGGCGTCCGTCTATGAAAAACATGGTTGAAAACACATATTTGTATTTTCTCCTATGCTTTGCCCTTATAAACTCAATTTCATCTACCCCATCAACATGATTAGCGCTTTTCTTGGGTGACAGCAGCACCATTAAGAACTAGAATGCCTCCATTTACCTATCAGCAGTCATGAAAAAAGTGCTCTACATCTCAACCAGGAGAAACTCACCTGACTAGTAAACCAAGATTGTCTTATCCAGGCCAGGCAAAACCGGGCCAGCAGAATTCCCCGCAACATGCTTTGCTATTAAGACTTAGTTAGGACCTGGTGAGCCTGCAGGAAAGCTTACTGTCTCCAATAGAATCGGCAAGGCCACCAGAAAAACAGGAAAGGGAAGAATGTAGAGCTACAGGCATCAAAAGTAGAAGAATTAAAGATTTTGATTTAAAAATTTAGTGCTCGTCTTGATAGCATGTAATGAGAACGGTACTTCATCTCTGTGGTCTTCCTCCCAAAACTCACAACCCCATGCTGACTATGAGAAAAACATCGGACAAATCCAAATTCAGGAACATTCTACAAGACACCTGACCAGTACTCCTCAGTGTTGTCAAGATCATGAATAACAAAGGAAGTCCAAGAAACTGATACAAGCCAGAGGGGCCCAAGGAGATATGACAGGTAAATGTAATGTGGTGTCCTAGATGGGATCCTGGAATGGAAAAAGGACATTGGGGGGAAACTCATGAACTCTGAGTAGAGTGTGGAGTCCAGTTCATATTAAAGTACCTATCGATGTTGTTTCCTTAGTTATGCCAATGTACCACAGCAGTGTGAGCTGTCGACAGCAGAGGAGTCTGGCTGAGGGCTGTGTGGAAACTCTCTGTACTATCTTTGCAGATTTTCTATAAATCTAACACTTTTCTAAAAAAATAAAAGTCAATTTTTTAAAAATATTAGTGGTCATAACAGATAAGGAAGTGAGTTTAGTTAAAAACAAGGACTACCAAAACGCCCCGACGTATTTGTGATTTTCCTCTTAACGGAATTATTACTATTAAAGCCTGCTACGTACCTAGTGTAGCACTAGGACACGGGAGAGAAGATTCATTTCTCTAGACAAAGCCCAGTTGACTGAGAAGTGTGGTGTTCAACAGTTGACCCCATTTCCACATCTGTGGGGTGCCCGGCTGTCTGGACCACGCAGTCATGGCCAAGTCAAACCATCCATTCTCTTGGGAGAGGCTCACCAATGTCCTAGCTCAGTGTCCAGGAGAAAATCAAGAACTAAGGCTTGGTGTCATACACGTGAGTCATTCATTCTTTATTCTACCCTCTCATTTGTTTGCTTAATTTCACTCATAAAACATTCAAAAACATTCACCTGGGGCTCAGTCGGTTAAGCGTGCGACTTCAGCTCAGGTCACGATCTCGCAGTCCGTGAGTTCGAGCCCCGCGTCGGGCTCTGGGCTGATGGCTCAGAGCCTGGAGCCTGCTTCTGATTCTGTGTCTCCCTCTCTCTCTGCCCCTCCCCCATTCATGCTCTGTCTCTCTCTGTCTCAAAAATAAATAAACGTTAAAAAAAATTAATAAACAAAACAAAACAAAAACATTCACCTAAGTGGCCACTAGCTGCTTGTGCCAGACCCTAATCCTTGCACCACAGGACTGATAATTGGTTAAAACCATGTGCTTGGAGTCTGGTTTTGCCGCCCGGTCGCTTTGCAACCGTGGGCAAACTGCATGGACTTTCCTTACGTCACTTCTGTGAGTTAATGCATGTGATGTGTTGAACACACCCATTGTCAGCTCTCGTTCTTTGTCAATACTAAAAGCTCTGGGTGCTCGGGTAGGAGAATGAATGGAAGGCAATGGAAACAGATCGTTTTTCTGCCGCCTGGAAGCTGGGTAGCCTCAGGACATACGGAAACACGCTGGGACTCAGTTTCTTTGTCGGAAAAGTAGGAGAAATATGTCCCACCTTAGGCTTTCAAGGGAATTAAAAGAAATAAGACATGTGACACACTCACCAAGGTGCCTGGCAGGTGACAGACTCTCAGCCACTGAGGGCTATTATTACTTAAATACGATAGCAAACGTGACAGTCACAGAACTAGATGCAAAGGCTCCGAGAAGAGCCTGGCCAAATACAATTAGAAGATAGTTACAACAAAACAGTACCTGAGGGGGCAGTTTTGGTTCCTCACAAGATGGAGATGACAGGTTTTGCTCAGGAACACAAATCCACACAGCTCAGCGTGAGTCCCCTTTCCCAGGCTGCCTGAAGTTACCCAAACTCCTTTCCTGGCGTTCACATAGTCTCAACTCCTTCACCTGACAACCGAGGCCCAGCCCCATCTGCCCCAAATGCCCTCCCCAGCCAATTGTGTCTCTCCTCACCAGTCAGACCAGACTGTCTGTTCCCACTTTCCGACTCCTGTGTGTCCTCTGTGCCCACGTCCAGCCCACAATCCACCTCGTGTGTGGGGCTGGTTTAACCACCACCTTTTAAAGGGCTTTTTTCCTGGTACTTCCCATTAAAATCAATTCTTCCTTGCTCTCCATTAATATCCCACAATCTTTTCTCTGCTCTTCTCTCCTTTTTTTAATGTTTATTAATTTTTGAGAGAGAGAGAGAGAGAGAGCACGCAAGTGGGAGAGGAGAGGGGCAGAAAGAGAGAGGGACAGAGTATTCAAAGAGGGCTCCGTGCTGACAGCAGTAAGCCCGACGTGGGGCTTGAACTCCTGAATGTGAGACCATGATCTGAGCCAAAGTCAGACACTGAGCCACTTGGGTGCCCCTCTGCTCTTCTCTTGAAAATTTTTTTAACATTTATTTATGAGACACAGAGAGAGAGCACAAGCAGAAGAGGGGCAGAGAGAGAGGGAGACACAGAATCCAAAGCAGGCTCCAGGCTCTGAGCTGTCAACACAGAGCCCAATGAGGGGCTCAAACTTACAAACTGAGAGATTATGACCTGAACTGAAGCCAGACGCTCAACCGACTGAGCCACCCAGGAACCCCTACCTCTGCTCTTCTCTTGAGGCACTTACCACTCTCCGTCATCTTGGAGAGATATTTATTTCACCCTGCACCAAGCTAGAAGCTGCTTGTGGGCAGGCTCCATTTCCTACCTCACCTCTTTACTATCCAAAGCTCCAGTGTGGCCTTTCCACACAGACAGTCTGTAAGGATTTGCTGAACGTTCTGGACTAGAAAGACTACCCAGGACAGCTAGCTGGCACACACCATAACTGTAAAATCTGCTGTGATCACTCAGTAAATTCTAAATAGCAGCCCTATAAGGAAAGCAGTAATAAAGATGAATTTTGTGGCAATCATTTGGTTCCGTTGCCCCGCCTTCCCGGCCCCACAGCCTCTCTATGGGAAGCAAGGCTGAGCTGTGAAGTCAGAAGCACTTCACCCAGCTCTGAACCCAGTCTGGTGGCTCCTGGACCTGGTGGGAGCCACCTGCTCTAGTGCCCACTCCACGACCTGAATAAATCAAGCCTGGGATTAACTCATACTTTGAGGACAACCGGCACTCATTTCTGTTGCTCTGCTTCGACTGTGCTTGCGACAAAGAGGATTGCAGAATAAAGTTTAGCCCTCGGCGTCACTGTGACATAATAAGAAATATAAATATTGGTCTCTGCCCCCAGATCAAATACGTATACTGATCCTGATACCGAGCTCCCCAAACCCTTGTAATGTCCTGAGTAAGAGGGGTGCTAGGAGCATCTTTTGTCCTAATATTTGGTCTTTGACCCCCGTTTCTGACTCAGAGTTCCTAAAACCCTTGTGATAGCCTGGGTGATAGGACCGTCTTTTGTTCCAACGAGGAGACTCTGGGGGCTCCTGGACAGGGTTGGAGGAGGGCCGGTCACCAGAAAGACCAAATATGATTGGTAGCTTGGAACTTCAAGCCCTGCCCCATCCTTCTGGGAGCTGAGAGGGGCTGGAGAATGAGGTAATAGTCAATCATGCCTACATGAGGAAACCTCCATCAGAAAACCCTCAAACTCTGGGTTTCAGAGAAAACCCAGAGGCACCACAGGGAGGTGCTGGGAGGGTGACACGTCTAGAGAGAAAGTGGAAGCTCCACACCCCTCCCCTACTCCTTGCCCCGTGCACTGCTCCATCCGACTTGTCACCCACATCCTTTGTAATATGCTTTGTGATAAGCATAAATCAGTGTTCCCCTGAGTTTTGTGACCAGTCCTAGCAAATTAGCAGACTCAAGGAGGGAATCCCTTATTCAGAACAAGTTGGTCCGAAGTACACGTGACCACCTGGGGTTGGCATCTGAAGGCAGGGCAGTCTTGGGCTGAGCCCTTCACCCGTGCAGGCAGTTAATGACAGCGTTCAGTTAAACCCGAAGACTCCCAACTGGTGGCCACCCACAATTGGCTTGGTGTGGCAGAACCCACACGTGCAGTGTCAGAAGTGTTCTGGGAGTACACAAGAGTGGCTTTTCTTCGCTTTTTGTTTTCTCGAAATATAATCGACATCTAAGGTGTTTTTTCTTCTACTCCCCAGATCTATTAGAAAGTCTCCCAACCCCTCCCATCTGGAGAAAGACTTCCAATGTGCAAAGGAAGGAAGGAGGGAAGAGGGGAAGCAAGGAAAGGGGGGTGTGGGGGAAGGACGGAGAGAGGACAGAATCTAGCCAGCCACATGTACTTATAACCATCACCTCTTCAATTCTGGTCAGTTTGTCCATCATTTGCTGGTATACAGCTAACTACTACAAATTGTCACCCCGACTGTGAGGATATGCTTAATATATCCACTGAAACTGGCATCTTTAAAGAAGGAAACAGATACCACCCAGTTATGAAGTTAAACAGTCAACTCTAATGTTCCTAGAAGGCCTGCCAGAGGCGTGTAGGACCCTGAGTTGAAGCCCAGCTTGCCTTTATGAAAATACTTCTCTCTTAGACCTAATTCAGGTGAAGGGGTAGAGAACCACTTTTAGATGAAGGCCACAGAGTTGAGCAAATTGGCCATGGAGAAGAGAATTCCAGAAAGGTTTTAGATTTTTTTTTTTTTTGAAAAACAGAGTTTTCAGTCTCTCCAAACTTTGTCTAGTTTGACATAATGTTTTCTTCTTCCTATAAACCCTTCTTTTTTTCCAAAGGAAACTTAATTTAAACAATGTGTTATTGTAATTAAATAAAGGACTTAACAGATACAAACACCAAAATTCTTGTTTGAGAGTAAAACTTTCCTGGCTTCCAGGACTGCCAGGGAATTTTTAAAAGAATAGTGGCAGCTTTCGAGCTAAGAGTTTTCACAGAGCCAGGGTGAGACAGTGAACCAGAAATTTATTATCTGAACATGTTGTATGGAGCCCCAGGTGGATGAAACTCATCCTCCTTGTCCTCATAATCCTAACTTCATGTATAGATTAGTGACATTTCTGAGGGAGCTCAGAGGTCTCAATAATCTTTTATCCGTGGTGTGTCCCCACCACACAATGACAAATTTTCTGGGAACTTCAGCTGTGTTAGTTTATCGCCAGCCAATGGCAACCAAAATGATCAGTTGAGGGTTCTTCTCGTAGAAAAATGTGAATTTTTAAATGGAACCACAAGACAGAAAGAAGATGCTTGGAGATAACTGAAAAACAACGAAGACCATCTCAACAGCAAAAGACAGAATAACTGCCTGGGAGAAAACCAGAGAGGTCACCTTCCGGGGCGTCAGGACATGCCTGATTATCTTCTGGATTCACGTAGCACTGCATGAATAGGGAGTCATTTGCTGTGTGCTGGACCAAGGGCAAAAAGTCTATATTTTCATCTGCTTCCAATTATGTATAAGAATCTACTGGGTCAGCCTCAGGCAAGGCCACCCTCCCAAACACCATCAACAGTGAGGCAGACGGAGACTTGGAGAAAGAAATGTGCTAAGACCGTAAGGGGCTATGCTGAAAAACAAACCTCGTCCCCTTTCCTCCTCTTGATAACCACCTGAATGTCTGGGTGTCCTCTCTGAGATAAGGCCACATCATTGCCCACCCCAACATATGGTACTGCTATCATTTTATTTCAGCTCAATGCTAAAGATCTAGGAATTGATGAAAGCTCACTTGTAGGCAGAGGACAAGGGTCCTCCATCACCACTCCTCACTAATTGGGGCCAGAGAGGGTGTAGAAGTGCAGTGTCTCTTTCCTGTGACATAAAAGGAAATATCCCTTTGGCACCTGGGTGGCTTAACTGGTTAAGTGTCTGACTCTTGATTTTGGCTCAGGTCATGATCTCATGCCTGCTTAGGATTCTCTTTCTTCCTCTCGGGCCCTCCCCCACTCACATGCCACGCTCGCTTGCTCGCTCTCAAAACAAATAAATAAACATTAAAAAGGAAAGTAATGTTCCAGAAAGACCATTCAAGGTCATAGGCAAGAAAGCCGGTCAAGCAAAATTGTCAGTTGAGGGCAGGGTATGGAAGCCCCGTGACGGTAGGCCAAACAATGCTTCTGAGGAGAAGAAAAAGAAGTGGACAGACCACAGGAACTGGGTGAAATCTGAATGCTAATTGTCAAAACGTGGGTTTTAGTGGGTGAAACAGGCTCTGTTAAAAGGGTTGTATAGGAACAAAGATCCCCATATCCTCAGTATACAACAATAATTGATAACATTTATTAAGCATTTACTATGTGCCAGACATTTCTTTAAAAATCTTAATTACAGTGTGGCTAACATACAGTGTTAAGTTAGCTTCAAGTGTACAATATAGTGATCTAGAGGGTACGATGCTAAGCGAAATAAGTCAGAGAAAGACAAACACCATATGATCTCACTCATATGTGGAATTTAAGAAACAAAACAAATGAACATAGAAAAAAAAAACCAGATACTTTTCTTAGGGCTTTATGCATATTAACTCATATTAACTCATTGCTTCCTCACAACACAGTTCCCTGAAGTAGGTAGACTAATCTGCATCCCCCTTTGTCAGGTGAAGAAATCAAGGCACAGAGAGGTTGAGTAATTTGCTAAGTCATCCAATTAGCAAACAGAAGAGCTGAGATCGAAACCCAGGCAGTCTGGCTCCACAGTCCGTAGGCTTAATCAACAAGCTCGTGGGGTCTCCGGTGTCTACTTCTCAGAAAGAGTTTGTGTCTTTGCAGCACTTACAAGATATTCTGAGGCTCAGGCAACCCCTCGACCCTGTGGCAGGATCACTTTAGAGGTGGAGTAGCATCTGATCTTGAAAGTAGAACTCCCTCTTTCTCTCCAGTATGGAGGACCCCAGAGCCCAAGAGATGCCCCTGGAGCAGGGTCACCAGGAAATTTCCATCCTAAAAGAACAGGAAGCTGCAACCCTAGACGGAAGCAGCCCTGTGTTTCCTCCTGGACCCTGCAGACCAGGATGTAATCTCCTCATATTTACAGTGTTCAGTAAAATCCAATTTTAGACTCAGTATTAACTAGCAATGCTTTCTTCAGAAAGTCAACCGGAAGAGTTATTTAAGACATGAACTAAAAAATAAGCGGAAAAGTTGAGCATAAAAGTAAAGACATTCTCATAAAATGGTTAATTAGAAGAGTATTTTAAACATTGTAAATATTCACACTTGGAACATCCCAAATATTTGCAGAACTTTATTCCAAGAGGAGTCTCAATGAGGAGGTTTCAAACTTTTAAAGGCTATAAAAAGACTAGTGTGTTGTTTTCCATGTGCTTGTTTTTGAGCAGAGCTCAGGAATTGTCTGGCAAACCCAAAGTGAGCCCCATTTTCCTTCATTGAATGTGTCAGTATCTGCCTTCATTTTGGATCTAAACTCTTACACTCCTGCCCACACAATACCCACTTTGCAAGAAGTCAACTGGGCACCACACTAAGGGTCAAGGTTACAGAGGGACAGCATACAAACCATCACACGTGGAGCTTGTGTCCTATTGGGTAAGACAGACGGTTAAACAAGTGAATATTTGCAGGTGGTGATTAACAGTGGGAGGTAAATACACAGGAGCATCTGATACATAATAATAAAATAATAGAAGGAAAGGCAATTCCGGGACTGATGGCCACGGATGGCTTCTCTGAGGATGTGGCATTTCAAACAAAATTAAGAAAGGGTTTTTTAAAAAAGATAAGCAAAATTAACAAACCTTTAACTAGACTAAGAAAAAAGAAAGAGGATGTAAATAAATATAATCAGAAATGACAAGCAGACATTATAACTGATCCCGCAGAAATACAAAGGACCATGAGACTATTGTGAACAATCATACATCTACAAATTGGACAACCTAGAAGAAATGGGTGAATTACTGGAAATATACAACCTACCAAGACTGAATCAGGATGAAATCTTTAAAAATCTGAATGAACCAATAATGAATAAAGAGATTCAATCATCAATAATCAAAAACCTCCCAACAAAGAAAAGCCCAGGACCAGATGGTTTCACTGGTGAATTCTACCAAACTTTTAAGGAAGAATTAAAACCAATTCATCTCAAAACCTTCCAAAAAATTGAAGAGGAGGGAACACTCCCAAACTCATTTTATAGCATTACTGTAAAACCAAAGCCAGACAAGAACACCACAAGGAAAAAGAAACTTAAGGCCAATATCCCTGATGAATAGATACAAAAATTCTCGACAAAATATAAGCAAACTGAATTCAACAACACATCTATAGTAATCAAAACAGTATAATAGTGGCATAAAAATAAACACATAGATGGATCGAAAAAAATCAAGAGCCCAGAAATAAATCCTTGCATGTATAGTCAAGTAATATTTGACAGGGGAGCCAAGAGTACTCAATGGGTAGTATACATTTGAAAGTTGCTAAGAGAGTGAATTTTAAATGTTCTCACCGCAAAAAAGAAACATTAGTTATGTGACCTGATGAGGGTGTTGGCTAGCCAGTTCCAGTTGATCCAGCATCAGATCAACACGTTTTGCCCATTCAAGTGGCACGATGCTGTATGTCAATCACATCTCAATAAAGCTGGGGCGGGGCAAGGGGACGGAGATTTCATTGTAGAAAAGGTACAAGGAGACCGAGAACTTGAGCTCTTCCTAGTGCCGGAGATTTACAGCTTACTCATGACAATCCAGGTGTGAATCAGTATTTATGAATTTTGCATATAATTCTGCAACCCCTTGCTTCCCCTAACCTATACTTCCAATTTTATCTTTTCCAAATTTTTCTTTCCCCCCAAATCTCCCATTTTGATACAACTGGTCTATTTGGTACTCTCTAAATATGTTATGTCTATCCTTACTTCCTCCTCCCCCTCTTCTGTGTGTTCTCTCCACCAGGATTGTTCTTTGTTTCTTTGCCCAGGCCCAGCTCATTCCATCTATTGCATGAAGCTTTCCCTGGCTACCTCTATCCACAACTGACCTGGGAACACCAACAAACCATAGTGCCTGTATCACACCTGTGATGACTGGCATTTAGTGCCTTGATTATGAGCTAACTTTTCAGCATTTACATCTAGCCTCTTCAAATACATTATATATGACTTGAGGTCCTTTGTGGGGTTTTCTGCATATACATTTGTTTATACCCAGCCACAGGCCAGATGCCTCTATAGTCTCTTAGAGCATTTAGCACACCGTATTGCATTTGGCAATTTACCGGACTTTCTCCTAAATAACTCCCACATCCAATTAAGCATCAAGTTCTGTTGTTTGGGACTCATTTATATCTCTTGTATCTCTACACCTCTCAGCATCATTCTCCCACACCTACCCTAGTTGAACCTACCAGCATTTTCCCCTTGAATTACTAGACCAACTTTCTAGCTGGTATTTCTGCCTCCATTACTGCCCTTGCAAGCCATTCAATATGCATGGCCAGAGTAACCTTTCTAGAGTGCATGTCTGATTACATTCCTTCCCTGAGGAAATCTGCCCCATGTCTTCCCATTGCATTTAGCATGAAGACTGAAACTTTCCCACGGTCTTCAAGGCCCTGCTTGGTCAGGCCACCCTGCCTCTGGTACCAGCAAAACTCTATCCTGTTCTAAAACTCTTATTTCTCTTCTCGCTCCCTCCAACCATATCTCCATAACGTTTATTCCTGTTCATCCTTCAGAGCACAGCTCACAGGCCACTTCCCAAGAGAACGCGTTCCATCATATCCTCACAGGCTTATTCTGGTCTAAGCCTTTGTGGCTCTGATTGCAAGAATGATTCAATGAATAAATATGTGCTGTGTGATTTAATATCGGGCTCCCCCACTGCATCTATGTGCCAAAGAATAGAAACTTTTATTTTCTTGTTCACAGCTTTATCTGAGCTCCTAGCACAGTGCCTAGATCATAGTGGGCCTGAAAAAAAGTCTTTTAAATAAATAAACCAATTCACAGTCTAGGTAAAAGCTCTTAAAGGCAGGAAATACGTCTAACTCATGAGTTTACCCCTTATATCTAGCACAGGCCTTTCACACGGTAGACCCCAAAAAGATTTTTGTTTCAATGAATGTCTCTATCTCATGGTGTTAGCTTTGTATTTTACAAATGTTGAAGGATAACAAGAAAGTCATAAGTACGGAAGCTTGAAAAAAGAAACATTAAATAATGAAACTTTTTAGAAAGCTCAACTTCAGTGCTGATTTCAGTCAAGCATGTGACTTGTATTTACCTCTATTGGCCAGAGAGCTAAGGCTGGGATTTGCACGTGAAGATATGGTCTTCAGCTTCCCAATCTTTTCAAATTAAATATGACTCCGACCTAAAGTTTAGGCATCATCGATGAATACAGATAGGAGCGGTTTCCTATGCTGCCTATGGCTTCAAGGTCACTGGCTGTTTGGTTGTTGGATTCCGTGCTTTTACCTTGTCGCACTATAAAAATAAGCAGGACATTTGTTTTGAGTTATCAGAGAATTTTAATCTTGGCAGCTCCTACCTCTGCTATATGTAGAGCCAGGGTCTCTCAGACATAAGCTACGCCCGTAGACATTTTTCTGAAGCAACATTAACTGCTTCAGGCAAGTTGGACAACATGCCAAGACCAAATGGAGATGCTTCAGTAGGGAAAAGGGCACAGCAGGGATATATCTAGGCGATTAAACCAAGCCTGCACCCCCAAGAAACGAAAGCCATGGTGGGTGCTGCAAACATGTAATAGTAATATTACCTTCCTCCTGAAAAATAACCCAACCATGAGACAGCAGTACAGCCTGAAAGTTTCCAGAACTGCAGTTCTAATTTGCATGCCTAGAAATATGGCATGTGTCAGTAAAGAGACCAGTTTGCTGAGGTTAAGTGTGAGAAAATATAGTGTTGCTGATTGCTTCAAAGTAGTGATTCATGCAATGTTTTCCGTGGAGCACTCACATCGGATGATGAAGGGGGGGGGGGGGTGGTCCTATAATCCCTCCTGGAGATTCACCATGCATGCAGTCACACGAAAAGCCCTATAGTAAAGAAATCTGTTAAACCTGGCATTTTCCAAAATTAATTGAGTGTGGAACCTTTTCCTATGTTACATCCTGTTGTCATTTATCATTTTTTTTTTTTTTGGCTGGCTGGCATCTGAAGTAGCTTCTTATGTATAGGGAGTCCCCAACTGTGTGCAAATCTTCCTGGGGGGCAAGGCCCACCTCTCCCTTCAGCAGGTAAAAAGACAGATGGTGCCCCCTGGGAACTTCATGGGAACCAGGGTATCACATGCCCTCAGGGCCGGTTGGCTGCTGCCTCCTGGGACTTTGACTCTGGAGGAAGTGGCAGAGAAGCAGGGGCAGTGCAAACTCCTTCCGGTGTCTATGATGGGCACAAGGTTCAGAGGTCAGAGCCATTGGGGGTGCAAGGAAAGTGTGAAGTATCTACAGGTGGTGACAGTGATGTCCTACCAGGTGGTCCCCAGGGCATGATTTTGGCTGTGATTCCAGCCACCTACCTCTCCCTTGGCTCCTGAACTTGTCTCAACCTGTTCTCCAGTCTTCCCTCAGGGCTCTGAATTCAAGTACTCTTCTCCTCCTATTTAAGTCATCCAGGGTTAGCCTCTGTCGCCTGTAAATAAGAATTTCACCATGACTTGTCCTTTAACATCTGGGAGAGAACTGGTGCTTAGCAGAACAACTCTGGAATATGCTGCATTAGCTAATAATATAGTAAATTGGCATGACTTTACTTCTTTGACCAGACATATTAATACAGCTTCTAAAAGCAATTTACTACCATGTATGAAGTTCATGAAAAAAAGCCTCAAAGAATTTCATCTCTAATTTCACTCAGTTCCTCTGATTTGATCATGACTCCTCTTCCCCGACCCTCCCCACACCTCATCTATTTAGTATCCACCTTTATCTTAAACAGACCCACCTTGTCTTAGGGCTAAGCAGTGTGAGTTTTGTCCAGATGATGTGAACTGAAAACCTAAAAAGAAATAATAATCGTGCAACACAAAGATGTTTCCAGCCAACAGAAGACTTGAAGCTGTTACATTTTTTGAATGTTGAAGTTCAAAATAAAATATGTCACACAAAGTTTTCTAGTAGCAAGAACCACATTCAAATGGACCACCTGAGTAGCAACGGGAGTTCGACTCCTCCAGCATCACTGACAAGGAACTGAAAGACACAAGCATGCAAGTAGATATAAATGCTAGCACTGCAGATGTATTTTTTCTCCTTTGCTAGTTGGTGAAAACAATCTAATATATTTCTACCTAATAACATCATATCTTGAGGGTGAATTTGACTTTTTTTTTCCTAGCGTGGGTGACCTCTGGACCTCTGTTTCAAAATACACCGTCATTAAATCTGATAAGTTTCCATATTGTTAATTGTGCTATCTTGGTCTAGCACCTCACTTGTGATAATGGACTAATAACGGATGAAATGGGATTGTCTGTTTGTAACTAAAAAAAAAATAATAAAAATAAATAAAATAAAATAAAATAAAATAAAAAACTTTTGGTTTCTGAGCATAGCCCCTATCATCAATACATATTGGGTAACTTCAATTGATCCACCTGATGGCTCTTATTAGAAAATGGGAGGTTCTGAGGGGCACCTGGGGGGCTCAGTCGGTTGAGCTTCCAGTCATGATCTCTTGGTTCATGAGTTCGAGCCTCACATTAAAATTTTTTTTTTAATTTTTTTTTTTAATTTTTTTTTCAACGTTTTTATTTATTTTTGGGACAGAGAGAGACAGAGCATGAACGGGGGAGGGGCAGAGAGAGAGGGAGACACAGAATCGGAAACAGGCTCCAGGCTCTGAGCCATCAGCCCAGAGCCTGATGCGGGGCTCGAACTCAAGGACCGCGAGATCGTGACCTGGCTGAAGTCGGACGCTTAACCGACTGCGCCACCCAGGCGCCCCTAATTTTTTAATGTTTATTTATTTCTGACAGACAGAGACAGAGCATGAATGGGGGAAGGGCAGAGAGAGAGGGAGACACAGAATCAGAAGCAGGCTCCAGGCCCTGGGCTGTCAGCACCAAGCCCGACGCGGGGCTCGAATTCATGAACCGTGAGATCATAATCTGGTCCGAAGTCGGTCGCTCAACCGACTGAGCCCCCCAGGCGCCCCTAAAAAACTTTTTTTAATGGGAGATTCTATACTATGACTTTTTAAAATGTTTGACTAACAGAAAAGATTTCTACCAAGTCCTTAGTTTTTCAATTTGCATTCAAAATACACACGGTGGAAGAACTGGCTTATTTGGAGACATGATACTTTGAGATATTAACTAGAATGTTCTTTCCCTTTCTTCTTTACTGTCCTTCTCTTGGGCTGCAAACATGCATCTAGAGTTTTTCCATGGGTGGGGGAAGGAGGGTTTAGCGGGTCAGAAAGGAAACAGAACGAAGACATCATATTCTTCAGTGTAAAGCTCAAAAGCTAGGGTCTCAGGTACAAAAAGACAGTATTAAAAAGTAGATGTGTGACTCAGGCCTGGACTCGTCTCCCTTTCAACCACCCACCAAGGATATGAGAAGCACAAGGCTGCAGTTCAGCAGGTCAATCTAAGGACCAGGTGACACCAGGCACATATCAAGGGCTGGCAGCAGAGAGCACTGTCAGATAGACCTCAAGAAACAGCCAAGTGCTACTTGAGTAAACAGCCCCCTTCCTAGACCTTAACATCAACCTGAGGGGCATGGATTTCGTAAAAGAGGAAAAATATCCCACATGTGGTTGAATGTTTAACCCGAGGTGACTGAGAAATTATGAAAATTCACTGAACTTACCTGTGAGTAAAAAGAACCCATTTTCTATATTATGAGAAGTGGATGCTCAAGGCCGGAGATAAAAATTTTCTTCCTGAAAAAATACTCCATTTTATATGTGAACTTGAGAATGGCACAGTCAGCATCCATCTGAGTCAGTTTTACGTAAAAGAACTGGGCCTGAGGGCAATCCAGTCAGGACTAGCTTTTCTTTTTTATTTTATTTTCTTTTTTTAATGTTTATTTTTGAGAGAGAGACAGAGACAGAGACAGAGAGACAGAGCACGAATGGGGGAGGGACAGAGAGAGAGGGAGACACAGAACCCAAAGAAGGCTCCAGGCTCTGAGCTGTCACCACAGAGCCTGAAGCGGGGCTTGAACTTAACGATCTTCAAGATCCTGATCTGATGCTTAACCCGCTGAGCCACCCAGGCACCCCGGGATTGGCCTTTTTGATCAACCTGCACCACTCAGGTCTTCTGAGACTCTTACTGTGGGCAACGCAGAGATGGGAACAGACATGGAATGAGGCGGCACCTGGAAAAGTTATGAAAAGTCCAAGTAGGAAATGAGGCAAGGAGGGAAATGGGAAGGAGGAAGAGGAAGGTGTCATTGTCTGTCTTCTTGGAAGTCCCAAGGGAGCAGATCCCTTTGCTTATCACTTATTCAGGCTCCGAGTGAAAGGTCAAGAGTTATAGGCAAGTGGAAGGATGTCTGCAGATGATGTAGGAGAGGTGGACAGGACACAGGCTTTGCAGGAAGTATCTCGATTGGAAAGATAATTTTGAGAAATTTTAAAACATTTTCATGCATTGTAGCATGAGAAATCTATGTGGTGATACGAGCAATGAAACTAAGCATAAGCTGACAGAGTGGTTTTATCACCTTGATCAGAAGTCTGAGAACTCGTTCTTACTAGTAGTATGGCGTAGTTCCAGTACCCGTAATTATATTCTACTTCCTTAACTCCCCCTGGAACATCTATTCAGCATGTTTCCTGTCCCTTTTGGCCCTGGGATATTCCCTGTTCTAAATCTCTGGTTCCCAAGGAGCTGGTGAGCCACAGTGAGCTAGTGTTTATCACATACCTGAGATCTCTGAACGAGAAGTGTTCTAAAAGTGCCAATTGATCTTAGCAAGAGCAGGCCAGCTTCCCTTACACTGGAGCGTCCTATTTCCCGTTCCATGTATCTCCCCTCCTTATTTGCAAGTGCTTCACATGTATCTTGCTCCTTCCCCAGCGCCTCCACTGTGAGCACCTCAAGAACAAAGAGTATGTATGTCTTCTCTTCCTTTGGTAGATTCCAGTGAATAATAAATATGCCACAGCATTGGGTGACGGATGGCTTAACCATATGTTCATAAAGCCATGGCAGACTTCTGCCTCCTAAGGCCCATCATAAACTCACACCCAGAATCCTCCCTGCTGGTCCTTCCTTCCCAGCCATCTAAACTAACATAGCTCTTAAAAATCATCTTTTCCAGGGTGCCAGGGTGGCTCAATTGGTTAAGCATATGACTCTTGATCTTGGCTCAGGTCATGATCTCATAATTCGTGAGATCAAGCCCCGTGACAGGCTTTGCGCTGACAGCATGGAGCCTGCTTGGGATTCTCTCTCTTTCTCTCTCTGCCCCTCCCTGGCTTGGGCACTCTCTCTCTCTCAAAATAAATATTTTTTAAAAATCTTCTTTTCCCCATCTATCTGACATGGAAAAACTGCACAGTAAAGAGGAAAATATGAGCAAATGGATAATGTAAACAAGATAAGGAAGTGAGACCCCACAAAAAAGCACCGCTTAATGGGTACTAATAATATTTCTGAATGTGCCCTGACACTCATGTGTGAATGAAGCGATCAATCAGTCGATAGAGATGGAAGAGTAAGGCCCTTTGCGGTTGCAGTGACAGATACCCAGTTAGATCTAGAGCATAAGAGGCACTGTATTGGTTTTGATCCGGAATCCAAGGAATGTCACACCCCAGGCTGCACTCGGGCTGGGTGTTTGCAGAGCTTCCGGAGCAAAGAGAACTAACTGCACTGGGACCATCTCTCAGCTCTATTGATTTCCACAGATTAACTTCATTCTTTTTTCATTCCGATGGCTTTCTAGACAAGGTCTCCAACAGCTTGCAAATGTTATACCTACAGTTCACTCACCACCTGAAGAGAGATGAATCCTAAAATGAGCCCCAAGTCCAAATGACCAACAAAGGTCCTCCTTGGCCCAGCTAGGGTCAGGTGTTCAACCCAGGACTGTAGGGTGTTGTAACCAGGAGAGTGTGAAGGAGGGAGACCAGGTGGGAAGTTTCTGGGCGCATAATCCTGAAGGTCAAGGGTTTCCTGGAGGAGTCAGCAAAGAGCTACCAGTGGACGAAACAAAAGCTAAGAGATTATGTAGGATTGGGTGCGTTCCGGCCTAACAGTCCAGTTCTGTGAGGTGGAGTAAAGAAATGTTAAAGGCTTGAACTTGTCTCTGTCACTTCTATCAAACCTTCCATAATGCTGGATGGGGTATACTGAGACTCCAGCCCACTCCCCAGCCAAGGCCACCAATAGCCTCAGTGGGATGCTGGACAGCCCTTCAGTGCTCACCTAAGGGGCCTTCCCAGGTGTCAAGATTTTGTACCCATGCCCATAATAGCCCACCTGCCAGGCCTCAAGTTTCTCAATGTGAGGGGATATTGGCAACGGAGACAATGAGTGAAGGAGAGAGGAAAAGCAGGATGCAGGGACATGGACGGGGGACAATGGAGGCAGGGGGGTTGTTGGCATGGAATATAGAGAATATGGACTCACTGCTGGCCCAGGTATGGTGAGGCTCAGGAGAAGGAGAGGCCCAAGAGCAGGGGAGGTCTAGGAGAACATCACTTCTTTAGCCATGTGACTCCCAACCCTTTCAGAACCTCTACGCCCAGGCCCCAAGGCCAGTCATGCCACTAAGAGGCAGGCAATGAGGTAACCAGGAAGGATCTGGGTTTTCATCCTGCTCTAGCAAGTCACTTACATCCTTAGCTTCAACTTCTCCCTTTGTAAACTTGCGGACTAGTCTGTGAGTTTTCCATGATTTCCTCTCTCTTCAGTTATAGCTTTCATCCGTGTGAGAACAGCTGACCTAGGCAGGTGGAAAGATCAATAAGTTAACAGGTAACATTGCAGCAAAGGACACACAAGATGTGAAGCAATCTTTTAAACGTCTTTTGAGGACCCATGAAAATCTGCTGTTGATCCTGCCTCTGCTAGCAAATTCTTACCAAATTTCATTGTCACCCCATAACTGACTTTCTTACTTTGGTGAGAGTTGAGAATTTTGAAGCCTTTACACAAAGACTGCAATGCTTTTGGTTTCATGAGCTGAGGTATAAAAGGCACCAGTCCCACAGTGATTAACTGGGGTTTCATAGGCAGTGATTCAAACCAGTGCCGTACTGCGTGTATTCAGTTACTGTAGTTATGATTTCATTAGCTTCTCTGATAAATAATGCAACGACTTTAATGATGCATTTCCTCTTTTAAAAAAAACAACCCACAATGGAAACGCCATTTCATAAAGCAGGGAAGAACAATGACTTCTGTTTAATTTTTATTACTTTTAAATTAATCTGTAAGGTTTTAAGAAGTGAAAACCACCTTCTGAGGAAAAACAAAACAAAAAGGAACCAGAAAGGTTAACCTGCTTTAAAGGTGCAATCATTTCTGGGTGAGTGCAGAATGGATATAGGTCAAGAATCAGCAAGGAAACCCCACCTTCCTCAACTGAGCCCTTTCTAGATCACAAAAGGAAAGTGGTCCTGCCAAATTAAAACCCTCCATAACAATAAAACCTGATTTAATGCAGTCATTATTTTTCCATTAAATCTGAATATCGTCTAATGCATGGATGTTATTTTAAACCTACTACGCTAATGCAAATCCAGCATTGCTTGTAAATCAGACCTAAACATTCCATCAATTGTCATTACTGCTATTGACAATCACAATACTTCATCCCCAAGGACACCATCCCCTCAGCCCCTGACTCCAGAGATGTAGGGGGAGAATAAAGGAGAGGTATTTTAATTTCGAACAGAGAGCTGCTAACTGAGGTGTAGAGGTTGGGTCAGTCACACCCTGGAGGTCCCAGCTTAATTTGGTTCAACGTGTAACCCTTGCTTCTCCAGGCCACACCAGGCTGGAAAAAAAAAAAAAAAAAGATCCAAGGCTTAGGTTTGGAACAACTGGGAAAAGACAAAACTCTGTGAGTATGTAAACCAGAGGAAAGTTAGCGCTAGGAGCTGGTAATACAGGGGATGGAGGTGAATGGAAGAGCTGAGAAGCCGAACAGGAGACACAGAGATGCAAACCAGACATCGGCCACATATTGGCTGGAAGGACAGAAGGAAGATGAAGTGGAACCAGGACCCTTGGGTCACAGATGTTAGGAGGATTCTGGAACCACACCAGGCCTGTGCACGGGGACTTGGAGCCATGGACTCCGAGGAAACATGCACTGCTGGATGTTGCCTGGGGCACACGGTGGGTGAAATACCCTGACATCTCTCTTTTCCTTACCACCCCCTGTATCCACCAGTCCCTCCCATTGGCAAAACCCAGCTAGAAGCCAACTGACCTCAGAGTGTGGGATAGGCAGTTGGATGTCTGTCTCCTTGCAATGAAGAGCAGGAGAAGAATGAGGGTATGAGGGAAAACGGGCCCAGAGCAGCAGAGGTTACAACCATGTTAGTATTTGAGTTCTGCCTCACTGGGTGGGGCTGCTCCGACTCCTACCTCAAGCTCCACCACAGACCCTCTGCTAAAAGTGGCAGAAGTCCATGGAGGCTCTGTTCCACAGTGTGTCAGCTCCGTTAATCAAGTTTCTTCAACCTCAGAGTCTGATGGGTGATGGGTATCATAGTTGACTCCCCAGAACATACCCCCCCAACACCCTGTGGAGAAGCCCAATGGTCTAGGAAGGATGGAGTATCTCCATCTTGGCTCCAAGATCAGGTCTTGTTTGGCTCTGGCTACACCCCCCACTACAGTGACTAGGGTAGGGGGGAGCACACAATATTGGTCTAGGTGGTCAGAGCATGGCATCACCCTAAGAGTGACTAATTCAGGGCAAAGCCACTGTCCCAAATGGGTATTTGTGCTACAAGGGAAGAAAAGATAAGCTTCAGATGAGGAAACATGTGGCCCCAGGAACTGACAGCAGAGATTTGGCTGCCAGCCTGAGAATGAGGCAGCCACCCTGAGGAGGGCAGGACGAAGAGAAGCACATAGACCAAGCCCCAGCCCTGATGAACGTGTGAGCCTGGAGAACAAACCACCTCCCCACACACATGCCTCAGGACTTTATAGTTACATGAGACAACAAATTCTCTTATGGCTTAAACCACTTGAGCTTTCTGTTGCTTGCAATAAGGGTCCCAATTGGTCAAAGAACTAGTTGCTCCTTCAAAGGTTTGGTACATGGTAGTTGTTAATGAACAATTGTTTGCTCTTGTTTTCTTACGCAGCTATTGAGAAACTTATGCCAAGCTCCCTGGGAACTGAAATGGGGGTGGTCTGGTATCTCTAGCATGACATGGTCTTACATCTGATTTTTAATATTTTTAACTCATGCCAAACCTGCCTCCAATACGGGACACATACCCCAACCATTCCTCCCTACTTCAGGATGAGTTTCCTAACTTCCAATGGTTCTATCTTGCCACGCCACACTATCCCCCCTCAGCCCCTGACTCCAGAGGATTGAAGCCTCCATTTCTCCTTTGTTCAAACGGGTTCTGAGAGTCTAATTCTAACTATCTCACCTGGAGACAAGGGAGAACTCATAGAAGCCTCTCTGGGTTATAAAGACTAGGCTCACCCATGAATCTCCTCTTGTGGAGTCCTTCCCATGAGCCAGACACACAGAAGGGTGCAAAGAATAAATTAGCTGCATCAGGAAGTTGTGAGTAGAAACTCCCACAACAGAAACTCTTTTGCCTCAGCCTTCACAGTGGACAACTGGTGGTTAAAAGCCTAGAACGCTACTAAACATCCTACAATGCACAAGACAGCCCACACAATAAAGAATTATCCAGTTTAAAATGTCCTAGTGACAAGGTCAAGAAACCCTGCTCTAGGGTTAAGGTCTTAAGTAAACAAGGAAGAAAAAACAATCAGAGTAACATTGCTCAAATAGGCCAAGTACATTTATTTTTGGTTTATTTTTGGTTGCATGATGCAGACAATCCTACATTTTTTCTTCCTTTCTATTTATTATACATTTAACTTCTTTATATTACTTTTCTACTCTAGCTAAGTACAGTAGAGAAAAGAAGTATAATTGCATGCACTCTTTCTTCTTTTCTTCACCATTAAGTACAATATTTGCTGAAAGCATTTCTGTACTTACCTACTATCAGGTAGAGAAAGTTTCAGCCTGTTGCTAGTTTGCTAAAGGTTTCTTTCTATCATGAATGTTAAATTTTGTCAAGTGCTTTTTTTTCTATGTCTGTGGAGGTAACCAAATAGTTTTGCCCTTCCTATTAATGAAGTGAATTACATTAATCAATTTAATTATATATATAAAGATAACATAAGAACGTTAAACCAAGCTTTCATCTCTATCACACCAAGCTTGGGGAATGAGATACTGTGTTTATATATATGTTGAATTCAATTTGCTAGTAGTTTGCAAAGGATTTGAAAATCTATATTCAGAGATTAGATTGGCCTGTGATTTTCATTTCTTTTCATTTGCTTTTCTGATTTGGCATCAAAACTGTGCTAGCCTCTTTCAATGAGTTGAGAAGTGCTCCCATTTCCATATTCTTTGGAAAAACTTACGTAAGACTGAAATTTTCTGTTTGTCAAGTGTTAAAGGCAACTTAACTTGTACACTCACCCAGGCATGCTGCTTTCTTTAAGGAAAGATTTTAAGGCTATTAATGAACAGTTCTAGGACTATTCTGGCTTTCCATTTCTTCTTGAATCATTTTCAATAATTGTTACTTTAGATAGCATTGCAATTATTTTTTTTCAGAAATTTCTCTACTTCAGCTAACTTTTTAACTTCTTTTGTCATAAGCTAGTTTATGATATTTTCTCATCATTTGAAATCTCTGACACATCTGTCACTATCTCCTTCATTCATATCTTATTTGGCTTATTTATGTTTATCTTTTCTCTTGCCAAAGTTTTGTCAATCATATTGGGGTTTACAAAGACCTCTCTCCTGGCTTTACTAATTCTCCATATCTGTCTGTGTTTTCAACTTATATTTCTACTACCATTAGGTTTTTCTATTGTTCTTTTCCCAATTCCTTAAATTGGATGCTTACCTCATTAACTTTTAGTCTTTTTTTTTTGTCTTCAATGCAAATGTATGGCTCCAAATTTTCCACCAAATCCTAGGTTAGCTGCACCTCACAAGTTTCAATGTCTTTAGAAAGGTTTGGTTCCATACACATTCTTATTTATATTATGATTTCCTTTTTACACATTGATTAATCAGTAAATATATTTTTATAATTCCACACTGATGAATTTTTCTACTCATCTTTTTTGAGTATAAACAGAAAACAATGGATGCCTGGATGCCTCAGTTGGTTGAGCAACCGACTTCAGCTCAAGTCACGGTCTCACAGTTCATGAGTTTGAACCCTGCGTCAGGCTCTGTGCTAACAAACAGCTCAGAGCCTGGAGCCTGCTTCAGATTCTGTCTCTCTCTTTCTCTCTCCCCCTCCCCTGCTCATGCGCTGCCTCTCTCTGTCTCTCAAAAATAAATAAGTGTTAAAAAAAATTAAACAGAAAACAAAAGCAGTTATTTTGTGGCCACATGGCATGCTCTACAAGTTGTCAGTCCTTTAAAATTTGTTAAGATGTGCTTTGTGGCTTAACAAGTGATTCTTTTTCATAAATTATTCACATGTGCATAGTAAGAATGTGTTTTTTAGAGTTAATTATAAACACATCATTTGATCAAGTTTAGTTGTGCCATTCAAACATTCTATACGTTTATTGGCTTTTTAGAAATGTGTCCTAACACTAAATTTGGCGAGTGAAAATTTCCCACTGCCATGACCAACTTGTGTTTTACTTCTTGTACTTGAATCAGCTTTTGCTTTAGATATGTTGTGGCTATTTTATTAAATAGCCACGTTTAGAACTTTCACTCTTCCACATAACTGACTCTTTTATATTTATATAGTGATTCATTTCATTTCTGCTAAATATTGTTGCAGGTCTATTTCATGAATATAATTATGCCAGCTCTTATTTGGTGCTACCTACCTGGTACATGTTTTTTTCTTCCCTCTATTTTCAACCTTTGTTTGTCCTTATTTTAATGTTTTTATTAATAGACAGCATAAAGATTTTTAATCCAACCTGATAATCTTTGCTTTTGATCAGATTGGTTTTTCATTGACGTTGGTTGGGATTACTGATGTTTGGATTTATTTCTATCATTTGGTTTTGTGCTGCCTATTCTGATTTTTCTTTTCTCTCTCTCTCTCTTTGTCTCTCTGTCTCTCTCACTCTTTCCTTTCTTTCTTGGCTTAATTTTTTTATTAAAATATATAGTAAAGTATAGTTATTAAAGTAATTTTTTTGTATTTACTTTTTTACTCCATTTTTTCTCATTCCAATTTTTCTAATTATTAAATAATTCCAATTATTAAATAATTTCTCATTTATAATTTTCCAAATTACTCTAGTAATTTGGAAATTATACATTATTTCTTTCTTTCTTTCTCTCTCTCTTTCTTCCTTCCTTTCTTCTTTCCTTTGTCCTTCCTTCCTTTCAATCTTTCTTTCCTTCTTTTTTCTTTCTTTCAGAGTGGTGGTTTTCCTAAATACTTTAACATAAAAATTTAACCTAAGAAATCCAAAACTGGTCACTATCTTAACCTTTATCATAAAGAATCCAAGAATTCCAGAATACAAACTATAATCACCTCTACAATGGTTTATATGCTAGTCTTAATCAGTTTTTACGTTTTATTGTTTTAATCCACAAATCAGACATCATTATCAGTGTTTTTGCCCAAAACTGTGTTTCTATGGAATTTTATATTCACCAATTTATATGTTTTCCCTTCCTTCCAGATCTTCTATCTGGGATCATTTTTATTTTCCCTGAAATAGACATTTCCAAATTTCCTCTACAGACATATTTGGGTTAGAAACACAATTTTTGTTTACCTGAAAATAACTTATTTTTTAACTGAAAGCCATTTTAATTAGATATGGAATATAGTGAATAGATAGGCACTAGATATAGATTCAGCACCTATAAATATTATTTTATGGCCTTTTGGCTTCCTTGATGCTATTATGAAGTCAGCTACAAATTGAACTGTCATTCCTTTGTAGCTGATTTGTCTTTTCTAACTTCTTTTGATTGTTTTTTCCTTGCCTATGGTATCCTGCAATTTCTCTCTGTTGTTTCTAGATATAGATTTTTCTTTATTTATCCCACTTAGGATTTCTTAGGCTTCCTTAAGCTGAGAATTGGTGCCTTTCAATTTTCGAAATACTAAACCAATCTTGTCTTTGAATGCTGCTTCTCTTTCATTCCCCCTTTTCTATCCTTCTTGCATCTTCACTAACATCTTAAACCTGCTCCACATTTTCTATCCCTGTATTATGTTTATTTTTCATCTTGTTTACCTATTTATCCCTTATGTAGCATTTAATAAGTAAATAGTAATCACACTTACTCTGCCTTTTGGGTCCAGTAGTCTTGGTTCCTGCTTTTATTCACGATGCTTTGTTTCCTTGAGCTCAAGTTCCTTGGATTTATATATGTGGAGTCCTTGAGGCCTGGGTTAGAGGCACGTTAGCCCAGAAATATGCATTTGTTTCTGCCAGGCATCTTGGATTATAATAAAGTCATGGCCTTGTTTCTGTAAATTATTTGTTTGAAGTGTTTCAAACTGCATATAACATGGATGCTAGATATGGAAGTCAAAAACTATCATATATAAGAACTGACATCCCTGAATAGGAAAATGTGTTTACTTTATGACCAAAATAAATCAAATCCTTAGTCAAAAAAGAAAACTCAGAAATTATCTTTTTATGTTTATTTATTATTTTTGAGAGAGAGAGAGACAGAGTGCAAGTGGGAAGGGGCAGAGAGAGGGAGACACAGAATCTGAAGCAGGCTCCAGGCTCTGAGCTGTCAGCACAGAGCCTAACGCAGGGCTTGATCTCATGAACTGTGAGATCATGACCTGAGCTGAAGTTGGACACTTAACCGACTGAGCCACCCAGGCACCCCAGAAAATTCAGAAATTGGTTAAGAGGTGTAAAAGTCACATGCTTAATCATAAGCTTAATAATAATAATGTTAATAATAATAATAATTTCAACTACTTGTAAATTGAGAAACAATTCTATCCAGTCCTTACATCAAAGATGAAACTGAAATTTTAAACTATCTAGAAAGCCTTTAAAATGAGACTGCTTTATAATAAAAACTGTGAGACACAGCAAAAGCTGCACTTAGAAAATACATTGTAGCCTTAAATGGCTTCAAAGCCTAAAATTAAGGATACTTAGGTTCATCATAATAAATTAGAAAAGGAATAATAGAATTAAGTGCAGCTAGAAAGAAAGAGGGTTAGAAAATATAAAAGAAAGGAGAGATGATAGGGGTGCCTGGGTGGCTCAGTCGGTTAAGCGTCCTACTTT
This sequence comes from Acinonyx jubatus, assembly GCF_027475565.1. NCBI lineage: Eukaryota > Metazoa > Chordata > Mammalia > Carnivora > Felidae > Acinonyx > Acinonyx jubatus. The sequence continues at coordinate 67,774,577 of NC_069391.1, forward strand.
GTCTCAGGTCGTGATTTCACGGTTTGTGAGTTCAAGCCCCACGTTGAGCTCTGTGCTGACAGCTCAGAGCCTGGAGCTTGCTTCCGATTCTGTGTCTCATTCTCTCTCTGCCCCTCCCCCACTGTGCTGTGTCTCTCTCTGTCTCTCAAAAATGAATAAATGTAAGAAACATTTTTTTAAAAAAGAAAGGAGAAAGGGGAAATAAAATCAAAATCTCTTTCTTTAAAAAGACCAACAGAAAAAGATAAACCTTTGTAAGCTTGATGAAGAAAAGAGAAAAAAAATATTTTAAATTAGGAATGAGAAATGAGACATAACCACAAATACAGAATGGACAAAAATCATCAAAAGAGAATAATATCCTATACCATTTGATGGCAATGAGCTTGAAAACTTAGAATGGGTACTTTCCTAGCAAAGGTTCAATAGAAAACTTGGCTACTGCAGTTAGAATGGAGGGACTGAGAATGTGATTCAAAGTCCTCTTTCAGAATAGAACTTCTAACACAAGAAAGCTTAATACCTTCTATGGCCAAGAAATGCACAGAGGCTTCAGAGAAATTCCAAGGTAAACAGCTCCAGAGGAGTAATGACCCCAATACTCTTAAACACTGTGTACTATGTAATGTGTAAATCCAATATTGGGATAAGTGGGTCCAAGACTAGAACATCACATTGAATCTTATTGGAAACCTTGATTCCAAAACTAGTTGGGGGAAGATTAATTTAAAGAATCTGAGAAAGTAACAGCCTATGGGGATGTTGAGTCCCTTTGGAATCAGTATGCTGGACAGGTAATAAATAACCTTCAGGTAAATCCTGAAGGCTGGGTCCTCCTGATTCCAATGCCTTACTTGGAAATTCCAACAGTTTCTCAGAATGTGCAAATCATCCAACCCAGCCTTGTCAAAATCTGCATTCTTGAGCTATGTTGGTATTGGCCATTTCTTGGAAGAGTGTCAACATCGTGTTCACATGATTAGTGTTCAGATGGAAACGTTTAAAAACTCATGAAAAGGAGAAATTAATGATAATGCAGTCTCCAAGGTCAGAGTCATGCATTTCAGTAAAAGTTTACCTCCTTCCAAAACAGAAAGTGACACTGAACCACAGTTTTGGTGGGGGGCAGAGGGGAGGAGTAAATTAACCAGTATATTTATCAAATGGGCTGCAGAGACTATGTATTACAGGAGAGTTCTTTTTCCCTAACAATAGCGTCACCACTGAACCATGAAAATTGTTTTATTATGTTTTGCTGGAGGGTGACACCCTGGAGCAGAGAATCCGACTAAGCAGAGTCCAGAGCCCTGACCCACAGACACGGTGAGACAATAAATACATGTGTTGTTTTAAGCTACTAAATTTGCAGTGATTTGTTATGCAGAATAGAAAACTAATACACACCCCTGTGACTCCTCACTCTTCCCAATGACCATACAGCTTCCCACCCACTCCCATCCATTCTCTAGACAGAGAATTCCTACCCACATTTCAAGGCTCAATTTAAACATCTTATCTTCAAGAACTTTCTCTAAACTCTTCCTTTCACCCCTGTTTCTTAGACTCCATAAAACCTGTAGATACCTATTATTATACACATATGCTGCATTTGTGTTTGAATCATCACCATCTTATATGTGCGCCCCCTTGACTGTATGTGCATACCTTTGAAGCAAGAAGCTATGTATTCATCATATTTACATTCTCAATGACAAGCATATGCCTGCCACAGAGTAAAAACTCAATACATATTTGTGTGGTGAGTAGGCATCTAAGTCCAAAAACTTATTTTAAATAAATCAGTGGAGGCTTACTAATTTCAAACCTCCTTTCCCATGCTGGCAAGAAATTTACCCTCAGTCCTTCCTTAGTTTTCTTGCCCCCTGCCTGAGGTTCATATCAAAAATCCAAGATCTTATGCTGTGCCAAACTACTATGGGTAGGAGGCTCGATTACTTGTCTGCCCTGGTTGCTACTAAGGTATTTGGTTGTCTCTATCTACAGCCTCTTTTGGTGCTTCTGCGCCTGGTGTGGGATGTAGGAATTCGCTGTATTACCCAACCATTCTCCTCTGGAGACTTGTATTATCCTGGAGGACCCATCCTGGGGGCCCACTTCTCCTGGACCACAGCACCCTCTGGCTCTCTCTTTCTCTGGCCTCTTTTTCCCCTCAGTCAAGGGCCATCTCCTCTTCTAGGGGTGGGGGACCTTCTCCAAGACAAACTATCTAGAACATCAAGTGTCCTTCATCCCTTTGCCTCCTCTGTAAATCTCCCTGAGAAAACAAAAGCCAGAAATCCTTGCTGGCTTCCACTGCTTTAGTCCTAAGGGGAACCTTCTCTGAGACAATGAAGTATATAGCCAGGACCTACTCAGATGGAAGAAAGGCAAAATCACATGCATTCACATCTCAAAATAAGAACCCGTCTCATTTGGGGGATGAATGTGTTAATTGATTGATCAAATTAGAGAAGGAGTAACAACACAAGGGTATCTATGCAAAGGTAAGTGACCGATAAAGTATTAATCATACATCCTAAAGGAATCATGGGTGGTAGCCAGGTCGAGTCCTCACCTGAATGTAGGAGGAAAGAAACAACACTGGCAGGTAATCTACAGGTGATTTTGAAACCATCAGTTTAGGTCATCGATTGTAAACCCTGAGTATCAAATCCTTCTCTTAAGCTACTGCTGACTGATTTAAATTTCACCCTCTGTTAGGACACTTTGATAAGCCCACTGATTTTCGCACACCTGAGGTGGACAGTTCTGCCCCTGCTGCCTTCTTTCCATCTCGAGCCTCATCTCAAAGATCTCCCTGCTCTTATGCCTCCCTGCCTTTCTCCTCAGCCTTGGAAAACCTCTCAGCCTGAAGCTCAGGCCAGGAATAAGGAGGAGTTAATACCCCCAGAGAAATCCTTTGCCATTGGGTCACAGGAGATGGCAGATAAATGTGCCCAGGCTCCTAAATTTCAGAAGGAGGAATTGGAGAAGCATTACACCCAGGTCCTCAGAGATCCCCAGGGAACTGAACCTCAGATGCCCGTAGTGGAAACAGTTCAATTGCACCTCCTTTGTTGGATTTTTCTCCTTGTCTGTTTCACGCCTCACTCCCCACACTCCAGCTTCCAGGAATCACTCCCAGATAAACTACCCAACCCAGGCTCTGCTGTTAGGGGAAACCACCTAAGACAAACCCTCTCTCGGGGACACCTTTCCTGGAGGAAGTGCTAATGTGGAATGACATACCCAAGAGGTAAGTTCTAGACTGAGCAAAGGGGATGGGGAGGGGAGATGGGAGTAGATAACCAAAATAAGAGAATTGGATCATCCCCCAGAGCTGCCCCAGTCAAGGCTGTAAACTGCCCTGTAAGAGTTCATCTGTACAATGTCTGGAGCAAGTTCAAGAGGATGAGCACACTGCCTCCAGGATCAGTGTATTGACAGGTCGCTGAGTGTAGGTGGATGACAGGCGTGCAAGCTCAGGCTCCTACAGCCCCGCCTGAGCAATGCAAACACTGATGCACCAGCCATGCTGTGACCTCACCCTCAGCCTCTTAAAGTGGGACAACAGGAGCAGGGGATTGCTTAGGCAGCTTTCTGGGAGGAGGAACAATGCCAGCACAAACTGCGAGGTGTAAGCAATGAGGCTGCTGGGAAAGATTAGAGCATCTAGAGCAAGTCAATGAGGTCACAGTCAAGGAAGGGAGGGAAAGGGAGGAATGAGGCCAGCAATTTCCAGAACTCCTCCAAGGGGCTCAGTGCAGGGCTAAGAGTTGACACGTAAGCTGAGCTTCCCAGGCCGTACCAGTCCAGGGGTTAATATGGGCATGTATTGTTTCAAAATGAAGGCTTGATTATTATTCAGGTCTGGTGAGGCCAACAGTATCAGGAGAGGACTGCCATGGGAAAGATAGCTTGCTACTCACCGTTTTCAAGAGGAGGGGGCACACGATGCCACATGGGGACACACAAAGGAGCACCGGGAGGCATCAGGAGGCAGAGGGGTGAGCAGACATAATGAGTGAGAGCCTCTGTTGTGGTTTCCACTGGGAGGAGCAGGCAGGACAGTGTGAGCAGGCTTCAGTTTAGCTAATTTGAATAACTTTCATGGGACCTGGGATGTAGGGGCTGTCCTGACTTGTCTGGTACCTGGCCCTGGGATGATTCATTGTTCTCAGATTCACCACCTGATATGAGCTTGATCTGAGGAGAGCTCAGTGTCCAAACAGCACGGTCATGATGACTTATGAATGACAACTCTTTCATCCTTGGGCTAAGAGTCATTTTGCTGTCTCAGATCAGACTTAGAAGAACCACAGGACTAGCTGTAATGATCTTCTTCAGACGTCTTACAGAACAGTGACATTAGCTTTGTTTCTATAATAGAGGGGCAGGAAGGAGGTGGTACATTCATCCTAACTCATCCTTACTCCAGCTGCTATTTCCAGGGCGGCCCAGGAGACAACTGGGCTTCAAGCTGTATGCTACTCTTAGACTGGCCCCAAGTTTGGAGACTTTGTTTGCCAGACTCCACCTGACTTTGGGCTACCTTCTCTCCAGGGCTGCTCCTTTTCTCCCCATGCACACAGATGACCAGAGGCTTCTTTACTCCCACATTTCTTGGAAGGCAGAAAAATGAACCCTTTTCTTATGATCATTGCTGCTTTGGTGGTGGCCATTGTTTTTAACCACACTGATGATTCTCTAGTATTCTGTTCCTAGGGATACTGAAGTTCATACACTAAACAGTCCTGAGGTGTGTGTGTGTGTGTGTGTGTGTGTTACCTTCCTCCAATTCCCCCAAGAACTCTGTGAGTCAGTCTTAGCATTGGCCATCTGTCTAGACCACCCATATGGGAATCTAAATCATGAGGCCTCTCACTTGCCAACTTGCAGGGGAGCTATTGTCCCAAACAAGGATCCATTGGATTCTGTGGAAACAGCTTTGAAGCCCTTGGGTGAGGAGGACAGCAGCAGCTCTCTTTAGCTCAAAGGCAATAGCCCGAGCTTAAGGTCAAATGGGTTGACCATGGAGCCTTTTCCTCCATTACAGCTTCTTCCTTCCCCTGGGTTCTCAGTTCTCTTGGTGGGTCTTCTCACTGAAAGTTATTCAGCCATCTCCCACCCACAAACTCTAATCTACACTCCACAGCAGGGAAAGGGCAGACTGAGTAGTCAGTTTGTGATCAGGGACGTGGGATTCAGAAGCCATGCCCTCACCACCATCCCGGTATCTGAGCTACAGGTTGATGTGAGTGACATGGCTTATCAGGTAGGCAGGATGGGATATCAGGATGGCCAAAGAAGAACAGCAAGGGTCCAGGGCATAGGGGACAGTGGGCCAGATCCATGCCAGAGACATAAGTGCCACTGCCAGGGATAGATTCTTATATTGTAGTCTAAACTTGAAGAGCAAGAGGGTTTATTCTCACAGTTACTGCACTTGTCCCCAGAGTCACCTCAGATACTCCTAACTTACCTCAGATCCCTCCCCCTTGCTTTGGGCATGATTTCCTGAGTTGATTTAGTATCTTTCTCGAGCATGACTCTTACATACCACAACCACGGCAGGAGGCTCTATTAGCATCCTGTGGCTGCTGTAACAAATACCACAAACATGGCAGCTTAAAACAGCACATATTTTTTGTCTTATAGTTCTGGAGGCCAGAAGTCCAAAATCAGTTTCACTGGGCTGAAGAGAATGGTGTCAGCAGGGCTATGCTCCTTCTGGAGGCTCTAGGAGAAAATCGGCTTCTCTGTCTTCTCTAACTTCTAGAGGCTGCCGAGACTCCTTGCTGTCCTTGGCTTGTGGCCCCTTCCTCTATCTCCACAGCCAGTAGTGTAGCATCTTCAAATCTCCCTCAGCTTCCATGCTTGTGACACTGCCTTCTTCCTCTTGTGCATCAGAAATCCCTCTGCCTGCTTCTTATAAGGACACTTGTGATGGCATTGAGGGCCCACCCAGATAATCCAGGATAATCTCCCTATCTCTAGATCCTTAACTTCATCATATCTGCATAGACCCCCTCTTTCCATATAAGGTAACACACCCAGGATTCCAAGGATTAGGACCTGGGTATCTTTGGGGACCGCTATACAGCCTACCACAGAGACATCCTCAGCTGCCTCTCAGGCCTAGAGAGAGGATCAGATTCGTGAGAGGATGAGCTAATAAATAGAGGATTTAAATCTGGGTGTTTTCACCTCTGGAGCCCCAGCTTTCCTCAAGCAATCATATTGCCTCCCATTAAATGGTAGTGAACTTCTGGATCCAAGGGGTTACAAATTTACCCAGGATCCCCAAGATGGAAATAGATTCTTGAGCCCCAGAGCCACTCAGAAGCAAGTGCCTGCTGCCTGCACCAGGGATGATGGAGACAGCTCAATGCCTCCTCTGGCCGCAGCCCTGTGCCAGCTCGAGGAAACAGGCTAAGTCATTCCAAACATCTGATAGTCAGAGGAGAGAGTGAAGGGTTCAGGTGGTCACCTGAGCTTCGTCATGGCTTTAAAAGCACAACTGGTGTCAGTGGCCATATGAGGAGTGGTCAGGAGTATCATTTTCATGGAGGCAGGAAAGCGCGCTTAATACATTATAAAAATATCCATGTTGGCTAAATGCTAAGCCAAATAATGCCACCGCCACGGCTCTGCCCTTTTTGTGTGTCATCACATGCAAATCTTGATTTCTTTAATCTCACATGCATTCAGTTCGCCCCTTTAAGTTCTTCCCGGAGATGCAATTTCTCATCATCTGTGCGAGCAAAGCAAATGCAAGCAGCAGCTACCTCATAATCACTTGGAATTCTCCACAAACATAAATTGTCCCGTGTTTCGGGAGATTTTGTCCTGCTGTTGTCATGTGCACCAAGGCCACCCAGCTGGACTCATAAATGCTATTACTTAAGAGGAATCCCCAAGTGATGTGGAGAAAGTTGGCAATCATATTTTGTTTTGAGATTTTTGTTTTTTCATCAGACAGGTGTACTTAGCTTCACAGGAGAAGCATTCCTAAAAGGAGTTGGCTATACTGTACATTTTATAAAGCAAATCTCATTTTAACATTGATTTCCTTTATGTCAGAGACGTTCTCCCAAATCTTTTGGTCTTCTTGCTTAGTTGTGATGACTGTGCAGACTATGAGGCAGGGGGAAGAGCCTCTTAAGGGCCAGCTGCCTCCCTGGAAAGGACAATCAGACAAACAGAGAGCTTCAAGCCCCAGACATTTGAATTCTCTCCTGTGAAGTCCTGGTCCATTCCAGCTCAGACGACCCCTGACCCCTCAGCTACCATGAACTTGTTGGTGAGGCAACAACAGGCAGAGACGTGCCATGGAGAGATACCAACCCAAGGTGCCATTTTGTTTCAGCAGAAGACCAGGAGCTGAGGTGGCCCAGTGGGGCCTGAGGGACCTGGGGGTGCAGTGAAGGTACTTGGAATTTGGTAACAACTAGATGGAGGTCAAATGCAAGTTTCATTCAGACCTGGTGCACTCAGCCTCAGGCAAGTCAGGTCTATTTCACAAGCCTGTTTCCCCATTTGCAAAATAAGGGTAGAAATACTTACCAGGCCAGTGGTTGTATGGGTTAGACACAGTCTAGCACCAGGATAAGCAACTTTTTGTAAAAGGTCATATGGTCTTTTTCACAAGGACTCACCTCTGCAGACATGCATCAAAACAGCCATAGGAAATGTGTAAATGAGTGGGTGTGGCTTTGTTGCAATAAAACTTTATTTACAAAACCGGGCAGCTGGTAGATTTGACCTGAGGGCCAGCCTGGCCACAGTCTGGTTAGGGTGCTGGACCTGGCCTGCTTCCCCTCGCATCCGTTCACAGGCCTCATGAGCACCTCTACAAAATTCAGTTCCCATCTTTCTCTGCCAGCTGGCTTCTGGATGGATCCAGCCAATGGGAGGCATTGAGAATGGGGAATTCTCCATTCAACCTGAACAAGCATTGGCTTGTTCCACTAGACAACCTGTTCCTCCACAACCCCAGCTCTCAGCTCCTGCTTGGTGGCTGCCTCAGCATCAAGCTCCAGTAGCATCATCTCCTCCTCCTGGCCACTCTCCAAGCTGCCTCACTATCCCAATGGCTTTCCAGTTCTGCTCACGCCTTTGTTCCTTGTGTTCAGTGGCCTCTATTGAACTACGGTGTGAGCTCATTCGTTTCCCTGATTGGACTCTGACTGCAAGAGTTAGTTCTCCATAAATCGTTCATGTTCTTAATTTATTCATCTTAACACTCTGGAGATTTTTAATTTCATGAGGTAACATGTCTGCATGATAGATGTCCCAAAACAGGTTCTCATAAAATTCCCATCCGGTGAAATGCAAAACCTCAGCCATTCAGTCAACAAGCATATGTTGAGTAGCCGTTGTGTGCCAGGCACTGTCGCAGGCCCCAAGGTGTACAGTGTAACAAATTAGTTGATGATTTTATCCATCATCCAATCCAACCCCTTCATAGTCACAAGGGAAAACAAGAAAAAAAAGAAAAGATAATCACAGCTAATGTTTACTGGGAATGTAATTTGTCCTGGGCTCTGGTTTAAACACTTTGCATGAATGAACTTATTTAATACTCATAACAGCTCAGTGAGGTAGGTAGTATTATTATCTCCATTTTAGAGATGACAAAACTAAAACACAGAGACATAAGACAACTTATCCAAAAACATTTAGCTCATAAGTTGTGGAGCTAGGATTTGAACCCAGGCAGTCTGACTCCACATCTCAAGCTCCTAATCACAAAATATGGTACCTCCCTCCCAAGAGAGTGAAGAGCGTGCTCAAAGCCATGGTAATTGGCATAGTCATGACTAGAGTTAAGTTCTCAAGTTCTAATTACATGTTCCAACCATTAGTGAATTGGCAGCCACTGCTGTAATCATTAAGGCAACAATCATCCCTCTAGAAGAAAGAACAAAAAGCCATTATATGTCTCTTTATAGTCTTTAATATACTGCATAGAAGGATGCAAAAGTCGATAAGGAATCTGCTGTATCAGCCATCAACAAACACTTTCAAAATGTTCAATCTAAAGAACACTGGAAAAATCACAAAATCAAAATTTTACAGGTGAGAGATTATCTAGTTAAGTGGTTTTGAAATATTTTAAGTTTTGTAACTCTTTCTTTAAATAAGTTTCTAGGGGACCCCAGTATGTAAAACAGTCAACAGATAAAAGTGGACCTGCCTCGGCTGGGGTAAATAGAAGATACTAGAAGGCTCCTCTCTCAGTTCTCACCTCCACTTTCCACAACCCTTGAGTAGACTCCCCAGAGCCCAGTTTGAAAGCCATCAGTACTAGCTCACCCTGGTCTCTCTGAACCCCTAAGAAGTGGCTGGGGGCACCTGGGTGGCTCAGTCGGTTAATCGTCCAACTTCGGCTCAGGTCATAGTCTCATGGTTTGTGAGTTCGAGCCCCATATCGGACTCTGTGCTGACAGCTCAGAGCCTGGAGCCTGCTTCGGATTCTGCATCTCCCGCTCTCTCTCTGCCCCTCGCCCACTCACACTCTGTCTCTGTCTCTCTCTCAAAAATAAATAAACGTTAAAAAATTAAAAAAAAAAAAAGTGATGGAACTTCCCCAAGGACATAGAACAGTCAAGATCAGAGCCCTGTCTCGGAGCCCCTCACCAACCCTGTTTTCAACATCACCACTGTATGCTCTTCTAACTTGGTTTTCTGGGAGCTGTGAATACCTTTGCAGCAGACAAGTGTCTGTGTCTTTTGAGCCCCTCCACATGGGCAGCAATAAAATTAGCTGGGATGGCCAGCAGGGGGAGGATACATGGAGCAGAGCCTCAGCAAACTTGATGGAGCCCACCTAATTTCTGAGGATCTAACAATCCCCAGCTACATGGTCAAGGCTGCATTGAAATAAATGGAGAAGAAAACAGCTCTCTGATCTACTTGGGGTAACACTCCAAACTGCTCAGCAAGACCCATTTCCCAAGACATCAAAAGCCCAAGTTCCTAGGACCGCTGTGAGCTGCCGATGCACATCCGCATCCCCAGGCTTGCTGTTTGCAGTCATTTTTATGGCATAACAGAGGGGCTCCCACAGAGCTGGAGCCGGGAATCAGAGGGTGTCCGCGGGCTTCCATGGTGCAGTGGCTTTTACACAATACGTGTTTTTCTGAGGCTTTCCCCTGATGTAACCAACAACCTCCAGCTGCCATTTAGACTTCATGGGGGTTCCCAGATCTCAGCAGGGAGAAAGGAAAGCCCTGGAAACCCCAGCTTTGAAACCGCTCTCTTAGCCTAGGAGACCAATCACGCAGAGACAAACCAGTGATGACTGAGCAGAGCAGGCTGAATAGAGGAAGCAGGGCGGTAACCAGCCTCCCCCTCAGCCTTGTTATCTGCCACAGGCATTCCAGTACAGTGGCCAGAGCAAGGTCATTGAAGGTCATGGTCGTAAACCAAGAGAGGTTTCACCTCCAAAATCACCAGCCAGGTTTCACATCTGCGGCTTCACATCGTCTCTCTGTTCAGATTTCCTCTCTTCCTAAATAAATTATATTACCCAAATTTCCTCTCCACAGACACTCTACTGAGGTACGCCATTCCTCTTATGACTCCTTCTCTCTGGATGGTTTATTTTCTTTGCCATTAAGGGCTGGTTGAAAACACAGAAGTTTTGCTTGAATTACCATCAAACCCAGTCGTATAAAGACATAAGGGACTGACAGTTTTCCATTTATGGATTAGGCACTCGTTATTTTTCTGGCTTTTAACAGCTTTTCAATCTAACTTGTCATTCCAATGTTCTTCCCATTCCAAGATGACAGCAAAATTGGACATAGACTATGCACTTACAGCTGCCCTTCCAGAAACACTGAGTACCTAATGGTTTATGAGGTTATTGGCTTGTGTTTTTTCTAGTAAATTCTTTTAAAAATTCCAGTAAATTGGTTAAGTTCGTGCCTTAGAGAGGAAAAAAAATAGTCAATGTCCTTAATTGCTCTCTCATCTTTTAGGGTGTCCTCTCGTGGGAATGGGCATCATCAGACTTGGCCAAGAGTCCAACATTGTCTGCCTTTCTTTAATGTTGCAAATGTTCCCTCTTCCTATTGTTAGAAGACTCTGTAGTCGTGTGCCTGACTTAGAAAACTTCATTTGGCAGGCAATGCCTCAGGCCCATGATGCAGCAGGCTCTACCCTGCCCTACCCCGGATGCATCCACAGTCATCATTCAGTTCCAGGTTCTTGCTCTCTTTAAAAGGTGGGGGGGAAAGTAGCACCCATCTCTAATTGGTGGAATAATTTGTGGAGATTTTGTTTTCTTCTCTTTCATGTTTTTTTCTAATTCTATCATGCATTTCTCTTGGAACATAAAAAATTATTATCGGCCCTTTTGTGATAATCATCCCCCTGTGCTTTATTCTATCACCTACTTACCCATTTCTAAGCAATACACTTTTATTTTTGCTTATTTTGAAATTTCACACAGAAATAATCATACTTTTAAAAAGTTTATTAAATAAAGGACAAAAAGGTGACAATGCAGAAAGAAGCTATCTAAAACTACACTGTCCAGAGGCACCTGGGTGGCTCAGTCAGTTGAGTGCTTGACTTTGGCTCAGGTCATGATCTCACAGTCCGTGAGTTCAAGTCCCGCATTGGGCTTGGTGTTGACAGCTCAGAGCCTGGAGCCTGTTTCTGATTCTGTGTCTCCCTCTCTCTCTGCCCCTCCCCCACTCATACTCTGTCTCTCTGTCTCTGTCTCTGTCTCTCTCTCAAAAATAAATAAATGTTAAAAAAAATTTTTTAAGCCACACTGTCCAATATAGTAGCCACCAACCATATGTGGCTATTAGTACTTGAAGTGTGACCAGTCCAAATTGGGATGCGCTGGGAGAGTAAAACATACATGAGTTTTTGAAGACATACTTTAGTATGAGAGAAGGAATGTGAACTATCTCATTAATCCTTTTATATTGAAGACTTGTTGAAATGAAAATATTTTAGATATACTGCTTTAAATAAAATAAATCATCAAAATCAATTTCACCTGTTTCTTTTTACTTTTTTAAATGCAGCTACTAGAAAATTTTTAATTGCACATGTGGCTTGCATTATATTTCTGCTGAATGACGCTGGTCCACAAACTCTCTGAATTCCTTGTATTCAAAACCACAGTTCTAAATAACATTTGATGATTATCAGACATCCATTTCAAACCACTAATTTTGCTGTTGTTTCTTTTTTTTTTTTTTCCTTTTTGATTTCCCCTGAGTCTAACTCTTTATATTACCAAGGACTCCCTCGGCACCCCCTACATTTCTCTTCTAACAACTCTTCCTGCCAGCCAACCAAAATGAACACTGTGCCAATGTCTCAGCGCCCTCCACAAATGGCCAGTGTTCTCATCCTCCAGTTCCTCTGACCTTCCCTTCTTTTCTTCCCACCTCCACTTCTCCTGCCCTCACTGCTAAGACCCTGCTCCTCCACACTCACCCCGTTCTTCCATCAAAGACATCCTGAGGCTTACACGGGACAGATCCTCATGACATCACTCACAGCCAACTCACCACTGCAAGAAGGCCTTTCACTCTCCATACAGTTAAAGGCTTGACATCTCTTAAAACAAATAAACAAAACACAAAACACAAAACCTCATCATTATTTCTGCTTTGCAGCAGATTCTTTGGAGAGACAGGGGATCCATCCTGGGGCTCCTGCAATCACAGGCTGATATCCCGGCAGATGTGCGGACCTAGACGGGAGGACCTCTCCCTGGTTACCCATGCACCTCTAAGCAACTTGACCCCCACTGCCCCCAGCAGATTTCCTCTCCCTGAAGGCAGACTTCTGTACCCAGTGGTTTCCAGGGTTCCTTCGGCGATAATTTCTACAGCAAGAAGTTGATTGTTTTGTTCCTTTTACTTAAGTCTCACTCCCCTCATCAGCAAAACCAGAACAACAGCAATGCTTATGCTGCGTGTGATGATAAGCACCCTGCCTGATACATATTATTTCAGACAAGCACGCTGGTTTGTGCAACAACCGGTAACAGCCCCTATGGGGGCACGTTGAGCTCATTTTAATGAATACTTAAATTCCATAGTTATTACTTCAGAAAAGTGGTGCTGAATTTATTTTGACTTCCCTTGGTTCAGACATTCTCTCAGTTTCCTCTCTTCCCGGCTGATTTAGATCAGTTTCCAATGGCAACGTGATGGCAGAGTCACAGCCCATGCAGGTCTCATTTTCAGCTCTCCATCTCCCATTACCGCTCTGCCCAGTCTCCTTCCCATCCTTTCTCATCAGACCCAACACAAGTGCAGACACAATCTTGAATGATCCTCTTGCCCACTTGGGAGACCCTGCCTCAACCTCTTCATCACCAGAGCACGGAGTCTGCTCACCCACTGTCTGAGATCATTCTCCGCCCCATCAGACATCCCACAACTGCACATGGAATTTGGCAAACACTAGCCACATGCAGCTATGGAGCTCTTGACCTGTAGCGAGCCCCAACTGAGATATGCCGAAAGTGTAAGATATACCCAGATTTCAAAGAGTAAGTGCAAAAATTAAAAAGGAATGTATGGGGCACCTGGGTGGCTCAGTCGGTTGAGCATCCGACTTCGGCTCAGGTCATGATCTCGCACTCCATGAGCTCAAGCCCCACATCAGGCTCTGTGCTGAAAGCTCAGAGCCTGGAGCCTGCTTCCGATTCTGTGTCGCCCTCTCTCTCTGTCCCTCCCCTGCTCACGCTCTGTCTCCCTGTCTCTCAAAACCGAATAAACATTTTAAAAAATCATCCTTAAAAAGGAATGCAAACTATCTTATTTAAAAATTGTTCTATTGATTACACATTGAACTGATAATACTTTAGAAACATTGGGTTAAGTAAAAATGTGTTATTAATATCAATATCACCTGTCTGTTTCACTATTTTAATGTGACTACCAGAAAATTTTAAACCACGTCTATGGTTTGCATGATAGATCTGTTGTATGGCACCGCATCTCCAATGGTTGGCTTTCGTTAGTTACTGCTTCAGAGCAATATCAGTCTTCCTTTCACGCCACTGCAACCAGTAAACTGAACAAATGGATACCTTGTGTGTAAGAATAAAACAGCCTTATTTTCTTCTCCCACTGTTCCTTTAACTTGCTCAGCAGTGCTAGTTTTCCCCTGCCCCTGGATGAAACTTGCCTTTCTGGCCACTCTTACGGAATAGGACATCTTAGAGTCAACTGATTCCCAACACACAACTTGGAATGTCTACTTCGAATTTCTAACATGCATACTAAGAAAAGCTTCCAGGTTCATTCCAAGTTTCAAGGACTCACCCTTCTCTAGACAGAATGTGTTGTTAAAAGAAGAGGGAAAAAAAATGCTGCAGTCAGTGAAGGGGGCAGGGTTGTTGCATTCTTCTGTCCTCCCCTGTCACTCTTCCCCAACTTGCCAATCAGGTTTCTGATTCCTCCAGTGTGGGAGAGCAGACTTGGAGGGAGGTGTGGTGCCCTTGAGAACAGGCTGTGGGTTCCCTGGGCCCTGGCAGTGCCTCTTCCTCTCACACAGGAAGAGTTGCCTCTTCCTCTCACACAGATTCTGGGAGGTCTTTCAAAGCCTCCCTCTTTCCTAAGGGCCACTCACCAGAAACTCCTTTGGTGTGGTTGATACGTTCTCCTCCAACTTTCTGTTGACTCTTTCTTCAGCCAAGAGGAATCCAGCAATACTTTCACTTCTCTCTGATGAGGCTTCTTTATTCTTTTCTTAAAAGGTGTTTTGACTGAAGTATAACATATACGTAAGTGCACCACTTGAAAAGTCTCTAAGTGAGTGAACGTGTGTGCCCCCCACCTGAGGCAATAAATAGTCTGCTCACTTTTATAATGGCCCATCTTGGACAAGGTCTAAAACGCCAGCCCTTCCTCTGGTGTGGCTGCATCTGGTCCTGGAGATGCTCACGCACTCTTTGCCTCCACAAATTCTGGGAGGAAGTACCCAGGGCAGGAGCAGCCCTCCTTCATATCCACCATCAGAGCAGGAAGCAAGCCTTCTGCTTCTTCAGCTCTGAATCAGACACTTGTCTATTCAGTGGCTGAGACTGACATCAAGTTCACTGAGTGGACTCAATGTCCCTCCACTTGTTTTAGGGGGAGGGAGAGGCATCTCTCCTCAACCTTTCCTCTTAGGGTGTGGCGGGGGGGGACTCATAGCAAAGCAATGATTTTCACCGAAGACACTTCCTCCCAAATCCCTTTTTGCATCCTCACTCCCTGTGGGGGAAGGGGAACCCCACCCAGGTCTCAGCCACCTGTTTTGAACATGTTCATCTCGGTCTGATGCCTCACTTCGTGTCTTCTATCTTAGGATGTCAGCGGAAGCATGAGTTCTCATGTCCTATTTTAGCACCAAAAGCACCTAGTCACCTTCTCTTCTCTATTCTCCCCTTCCATCGGTAAAGAAAAAAGTAGGGGAGACATAATTCCTGCTTAAGTACTATATTTAATTCAAGGTCATGGAAATTTAGCTTCCGCCTTCTTATGAAGTTCTGCTTGCTATGGGAGATTCAAACGCCTCATCCAGACGGTCAAGGCTCCCATGTGCAGCCACTTACAGTGTGGGACCAGAGCAAGGCTGACGGAGGGTGGCGCTTTGATTCAAATCCAAGCCTGCCATTTACTAGCCTCTCGGAACCCTGGTTCCTCAACTTGAATGATATGCCTCACTTTGCAGGGTGGGGAAGAGTGAGGTTAAATCACGGTAGTTGCTTAATGATAACTTTCCATGATTTTCCTGGCTCACAAGATAGTGTCAGTTTTCTTGACTCTTCTTCCAAATTCCTTCTTAGGTTACTCACTGGTCACATAACTTTCCACACCCATCTCCTACTGGAAACCTTTACCTGGGTCTAAAGAAAAGGGAAAGGGAATCTAAACCCAGAAATAAGAGAAAATATTCTAAAAATTATACTCACTTCGGCATGGATCAGAGAGCTGGAGAGACCTGGGGATACCATCTCTCTGGTCCCGACCATGGTCACGATCCATGTCAGGTTCGATCTTCTTCACTACGCATGTTTTATGTGACAGACTATCACGGCTCCTAAAAGTCAGATTCCTTTTCTTCACGAGATATGCAATCTTCCAAGCAGATTCACTTGAAATTATACTGCCTCTAAAAGGATAGATACACAGGTATTATTTATACAGCATCTTGAACTTGCAAGAAGTCCTTTCTCTTCTAATATTGAATCCTCACCATTGTTTCTTTGTTTTTTTGAGAAAAATGAAAGCTCTCACAGTCCTCTGCCTCTACCACTGATGTACTTGTTTCTCTAAGGATTTCCACCATCCTCAACTCCTTGGGGCTGCTTCTCAGCCATGGCAATCTGCAGAGGCAGCAGCAGAATAGTGGAGCAAACGGTGAGGAGCTGTTACAGGAGCAGACAGGATGCAGTTCCTGGTGTCCAGTACAGGGCAGGGAATGTGTTCGGAGGCCGCCTGGCCTACTCTGGAATCCCACATGTGTTCCCTGAAGTGTATGCCCAGATAATCCCATTGTAATGGGGAAAAAATGGTGGCTGTGACTCTTCTATTCCGACAGCTCCGTGCAAAGGTCTACTGTGGAAAAATCTACGCAGGGAAACTCTGTCCTCGGTCATGCACCCCGGCCTGAGATCATGCAATGTGTGTGGTTAGTTAAAAAGGGAGTAGGACCAAAAGTACTCAGGGGTCATATGACCCATCTTCTCTGTTGGGAAAACAACTCAGTACCAGTCTTGCTGACTGTGGGACATCTCGGGAGGGGAGCATCCCACGCTGTGGGGAGATGTCGCTGGTCCTTTATGGGTCTTTTCAACCATGTTCACACACCTGGCCACTGAGTTTCATCAGATGTATCATCAGGGATATGAAAGGGCGGAAATATAATAGAAACCAAAGAGTTCCTGCGGTTGAGAGGGAGAATGATATTTGAAAAGCAGTGCAGATTTGCCTCTGGTCTAGGCCAGTGGCTCACCACGTTGTACAGAAAAGGAAAATGTCTGTTACTATTTGTAGGACATAACACAGATGTAATAAAACCTGGAATCAGCACCAAAGGACCCTTTATTATAAAACACTACAAAATACCCCTGTTCATTCTCCAAGTTTATAAAAGCTCCGAAATGGAGGCTGCCGTCTTGCCCTTTGATATTTGTCATTCAGATGAAGCTACTAGACTCTTGTATGGTGGTCAGAGGGGCAAAGGGAGGTCACTCTGATGCACCCTTGCCCTTTGTGCCCAGAGGGATAGCCTGTGCTTACTTTTGCATGCAGGAAACACCTTTGGAAATTTCTTCTTCCCGCTTTGACTCCACCTGCCTAAACCAATTTGTCACATGAAGAAAAAGAGGCAATGGGTTCTCTCACAAAATAGGAAATCCTTAAAAAGCAAAAAGATACACACATACATTCCACTGGGGCTTTCGCAGGGCAACCGAGAACATTTCCAAGCCCAGCCACCATCTGAGTAAAAGTAATTTTTTAATTAAAACAAACCCCAGCTCATACTTCACACAATGATGTAACAGCAGATCTTCATAGAGACTTTGTGACATACAGCAATGCATGTGAGATGGAGGTAAAAGGAAAGATTAAATGAAAATACATATTTGAGCTGGTTATTAGGCACAATAACATTTCCAGGAATGGGCCACTTGGGAAAACAGTTGATTTGGCTGGGGATAAACAGTGCCTCTTAGGTGTGCCCTGAGAAGACGTGATCAGAACTTAATTTTAAATCTGAGGATTGTAATAAGAATTTGCTTGTTTCAAGTCACTGCCAAAAAAAACGGGAGCAGGCATAAGCCAGCCCCCAGAGGACGAACTGTAAGATGCTCGTGTTACCCTTGGTGTCAGAAGGAGGGGCCGAGACGAGTTAAATACGCTAAAGCTAATTTCTACTTGTCTTTTCAAGCTCTAGCAATGGGAACCCTCTGATTTTACAGACCTCTGCACAAAGGGAGCAGCAATGAATTTCTGAGATCAGCGTGAATGTAGGGGCAGAAAGAAGAGAAAAGATTCATATTCCACCTCCATAAAGAGCTCTCTACAGGCTGAGGGGTTTTGGTGAGATGTTTGTAATCTGATGTTTTTGGTGTCAATCTTCCCATTTATAGACTGATGTTACATTGCTGGACACTCACTGTTCCTCCCCTACAGATGTTATTTCTGCAGAAAAGGACTACACAATAGACGATGTGACAATTCTCTTTTTGCCTAAGTTGGAGTCTAAAATTTGAAACAGCTGATGTTCTCTTCCTTTTTTAAATAACTAAAACACAGCTTTGGCACTTAAATTTGATGTTCCACTAAGAGTGTGCTCAGATGGGAGTATTGGAACTGTGTGAAGGGAAAGAATTGGATGGTCGGGCAGGGATTGGGTGCGTGGTGGGTCACTTCCTGACACTGTGCTCGGCGGGAACACCTCAGGGCAATGTTGCATCCACTAGATACTGGTTGGAAATGAAGAATTTGGAGCTGCCTGCCCGTTATGTATGTACTTAAGAGCAAGAGGAGGTTAATGAAAGAATGATTTTACCTTTTATGTCAGATTCACCTGAAATTAACCAGGTCTTCATTTTCCATATTATCATGAAGTCAACAAATAAATGATATCCGGTGTAAGCTTCCCAGAGAGTAAAACTGGCTATACTAATTTCCCTGTAAAACATCATCGCATTTTTCTGGAATATAAAGCAAATGCTATGAGTCACAAAAGTATGAAATTTCAAGGTCAGCTCGTACTGTGTCACTCAAGGCTTCCCAGATACCAAATAAAAATTCCATTACTTTGCGTGTGTGTCTTACTCTCTTGCTCCCCTTGCCTCGCTACAACTCAATGACCTTCAAACGCAGTATCTATTGTTGCAGCTACTTTCATCTTCACCTGAGTGAAGCAGAATCAATGTGCTTGACCAGCGATTCCAATTAAGCCACTAGACACCATCCTGCTGAATCTGCAAATTTTGGATTTATATTGAATTAATGAAAGCTGAAAGGGGTTCCCATATCACGGCCACACTTAATGCATCCTTGTCAAAAAGAAATGTAATTACAATATTGCACATACATAATAGGTTGATCAACTTACGCAAGGTGACAACCATGAACTGATCATATGGAAGTGTCAATGAAAATCCCAGTAGCTATTATAAAATGTGCTACTTTATATCACTGAATCCCCTAGAGCCTGGGTGGTTCAGATGCTTGGCAAAGAAATACACCCTAAGTGTCACTTATTTTCAGGTTAATAGTTTAAACAGACCAATAGGTAGTATCAAAGTAACTGCTCCATATCAATTAGTTTTTATCATTTTTTAAAGCTTGCTTGTTTATTTTGAGAGAGAGAGAGCAAGGAAGGGACAGAGAGGGAGGGAGACAGAGAATCCCAAGAGAATCAGCACAACCTGATCTCACGAATCATCTCAAGAGAGTCATCTCAACCTGAGCCAAAATCAACACAGATACTTAACCTACTAAGCCACCCAGGCACCCTCAATTAGTTTTTATTATTTAGACACAATTATCTTCATCTAACAATTGATTTCCATGAGGATAAATCCAAGAAAAAAAATGTATTCTAAATGTTTACAGTTAATCTTTGAAGTAAAAAACAAATCATTCCTGAAAAAAAAGTAAAGGAATTGATAAGGTGGAGTAGGCAAAGCAACACTGACATTTACTGGCTGGTGACTTTTCTGATTTAGACACCGGACACACCTCAAAGAATTAGCTTTGCTTGTCAACCTTATTATTAGCTTTTGGGTTGTTAGGTTTAATTAGAAAAAAAATCTAAGCTCCAAAGTAGTAAACAAACACACAAAAAGGAGAAATGTATCTGATCACTTAAGTACTGTGATCAGTTAACCTACCTCATAATGTTGACATGATGGTTGTCAAACTTGACTATTTTTTTCTCTAGTATTATGCTAATTTCTTATTTGAGATAGTACAGAAAAGAAGTCTCTATTCACTCCTCTCCCCTAAACTAACTAAAACTAACAAGTGTAACCAGGAAACACCTCAACCTTGAACCACAAGTTATGAAGTAGGGCTACCAAGTGCACTGGAAACTGTGTCCAGGGAAAGAGAGATTCAGAAAGAGAAGTCTGAGCTCTGCAGACCCTGAGATAACATGTTGTCTAGACTAGATGATTCACCAGAGGGGTAACAAAGGTGCCCTGATTGGAGCAGGAAAGTCAGGGTGTGTGAACAAGCCAGGTGAACTTTCCATAGAGAGGCAGAGGACTTATTTTTGCAAGAAATAGGCTATCAGTGAGTCTGGATTTAGAATAAACCCAGGTGGCTCACAGAGCTGCAGCTTTGATGACCTGAAGATGAGTAATGTTTAAATTGCCAAATAAGAACATGTGACCAAGAAATGAGAATGATTTCCTCCAGCCAGAGGCAGAATCACACCAACCAGGTAGAGTACTATGACAAAGTATTCAAAGCAACTTACAAATGTTCCTCTTCTCCCAGTTTATCCCAGCTTAGCCCTGTACTTTTGTTCTGCAAACAGCTGCTCTAAGAAAACTTCCACCGTTCAATGGTGGACACCAGCATGGAACTAATGTAAAGAGGAAAGAAACATCACAAAACAAGTTAAATAAAGAATAGACACCATATATAGTAATAGCTATATTGATTTCAGATAAAACAGACTTCAGAAGAAAGAAAATTACACGGATAAAGAGGAGCATTGCATAATGAAAAAGCGATCAATTTTTTAAGAAGATTCAATAATCCTTAATGTGTATGTATCTAACAACAAAGCATCATAATACAGAAGGCAAAAAGTGACACAACTGCAAGAAGAAATAGACAAATCCACTTTGAACTTTAACATCCCTCTTTCATAATTGATACGTCAAACAGGCAGAAAATCAGTAAGGGTGTAGTTGACCTGAAAAGTACCATCAATCAACTGGTTCTAGTTGTATTATAAACTATCTCATCCAGGGGCACCTGGGTGGCTCAGTTGGTTAAGTGTCTGAATCTTGATTTCGGCTCAGGTCATGATTTCATGGTGGTGAGGTTGAGCACTCTGTCGGGATCCGCACTGAGCTTGGAGCCTGAAAAAGATCCTCTCCCTCTGCCCTTCCTCCCTGTTCTCTCTCTTTCTCTACCTCTCTCTCTCAAAATAAATAAATAAACGTAAAAAAATATTTCATCTAACAATAGCAGAATATGCATTTTTAAGATTACATGATATATTCGCTATGATAGAGCACATTCCAGGCCACAAACGGCACTTGGGCAAATTTGAAAGAATAGAAATCATGCAAAGTATATTCTCAGATCACAATGAACTAAAAAGCAACAATGAAAAGATAGCTGAAAATCATCTTTGGATATTAAATATTTGTAGATTAAACAAAACACTATTAAATAATACATGAGTCATAGAATAAATCTCGAGAAATTTTAAAATATTTTGAGCTAAACGAAAATGAAAATAAAACTTACAAAGCTTGAAAAATGTAGCAAACAGTGCATAAAGGGCAATTGATAGCATTAAGTACACATATAAAAAAGAAGATAAATCTAAAATCAATAATCTAATGTTCCACCTTAATAAACTACAAAAATAAGAGCAATTTAAACCAAAAGCAAACAGAAGAAAAGAAATAATATAAATTAAAGTAGAAATGAATGAAATTTAAAAGAAATTGAGAAAATCAATGAAATAAAAAGCTGCTTTATTGTGGTTCCATACAAATTTTAGGATTGCTTGTTCTAGCTTCGAGAAGAATGCTGGTGCAACTTTGATTGGGATTGCATTGAATGTGTAGATTTCTTTGGGTAGTATTGACATTTTAATAATATTTATTCTTCCAATCCATGAGCATGGAATGTTTTTCCATTTCTTTGTATATTCTCCAATTTCCTTCATAAGCTTTCTATAGTTTTCAGCATACAGATCTTTTACATTTTTGGTTAGGTTTATTCCTAGGTACTTTATGATTCTTGGTGCAATTGTGAATGGGATCAGTTTCTTTATTTGTCTCTCTGTTGCTTCATTATTAGTGTATAAGAATGAAACTGATTTCTGTACATTAATTTTGTATGCTGCGACTTTGCTGAATTCATGTATCAGTTCTAGCAGACTTTTGGTGGAGTCTATCGGGTTTTCCATGTATAATACCATGTCATCTGCAAATAGCGCCCTGAATAGCCAAAGTAATATTGAAGAAGAAGACCAAAGCAGGAGGCATCACAATCCCAGACTTTAGCCTCTACTACAAAGCTATAATCATCAAGACAGCATGGTATTGGCACAAAAACAGACACATAGGCCAACGGAATAGAATAGAGACTCCAGAATTGGACCCACAAAAGTATGGCCAACTCATCTTTGACAAAGCAGGAAAGAATATCCAATGGAAAAATGACAGTCTCTTTATCAACTGGTGCTGGGAGAACTGGACAGCAACATGCAGAAGAATGAACCTAGACCACTTTCTTACACCATTCACAAAAAGAAACTCAAAATGGATGAAGGACCTGAATGTGAGACAGGAAACCATCAAAACCCTAAAGGAGAAAGCAGGAAAAAACCTCTCTTACCTCAGCCACAGCAATTTCTTACTTGACACATCTCCAAAGGCAAGGGAATTAAAAGCAAAAGTGAACTATTGGGACCTCATGAAGATTAAAAGCTCCTGCACTGCAAAGGAAACAATCAACAAAACTAAAAGGCAACCGATGGAATGGGACAAGATATTTGCAAATGACATATCAGACAAAGGACTAGTATCCAAAATCTATAAAGAACTCACCAAACTCCACACCTGAGAAACAAATGATCCAGTGAAGAAATGGGCAGAAGACATGAATAGACACTTCTATAAAGAAGACATCCAGATGGCCAACAGGCACATGAAAAGATGCTCAACGTCACTCCTCATCAGGGAAATACAGATCAAAACCACACTGAGATACCACCTCACGCCAGTCAGAGTGGCTAAAATGAACATATCAGGAGACTATAGATGCTGGAGACGATGTGGAGAAATGGGAACCCTCTTGCACTGTTGGTGGGAATGCAAACTGGTGCAGCCGCTCTGGAAAACAGTGTGGAGGTTCCTCAAAAAATTAAAAATAGACCTACCCTATGACCCAGAAATAGCACTGCTAGGAATTTACCCAAGGGATACAGGAGTACTGATGCATAGGGGCATTTATACCCCAATGTTTATAGCAGCACTCTCAACAATAGCCAAATTATGGAAAGAGCCTAAATGTCCGTCAACTGATGAATGGATAAAGAAATTGTGGTTTATATACACAATGGAAAACTACTTGGCAATGAGAAAGAATGAAATATGGCCTTTCGTGACAACATGGATGGAACTGGAGAGTGTGATGCTAAGTGAAATAAGTCATACAGAGAAAGACAGACACCATATGTTTTCACTCTTATGTGGATCCTGAGAAACTTAACAGAAGACCATGGGGGAGGGGAAGGGAAAAAAAAGTTGGAGAGGGAAGGAGGCAAACCATAAGAGACTCTTAAAAACTGAGAATAAACTGAGAGTTTATGGGGGGTAGGAGGGAGGGGAAAGTGGGTGATGGGCATTGAGGAGGGCACCTTTTGTGATGAGCACTGGGTGTTGTATGGAAACCAATTTGACAATAAATTTCATATTGAAAGAAAAGCTGCTTGATTGAAATGATCACAAAAATTGATAAATCTCTAGCCACATGAACCAAGGTATCAAAAAGGGGGAACACAAATTACTAATATCAGAAATGAAAGCGGTCATCACCACTGTTTCTATGGAAATTAAAAGAATGATAAAAGAATATTATGAAATATTATTGTTGCATATAAAAGAAATAAGAGCCATTTAAACCAAAAGCAAAGAGAATAAAGACATTTAAGAAAGTAATTATAGCAATTCTCTACAATCTCTGTCAGAGAATAGAAGCCTCACTCAATGAAGCCAACAGTATCCTAATACCAAAACCAGGTAAAGATATTACAAAAAAAGGAAGCTACATGAGCATACATGCAAAAATCCTCAACAAAACATTAGTAAATTAAATCCAACAACATATACAAAGAATTACACACAATGACCAAGTAGGATTTATTCTAGGTATGCAAGGTTGACTCAACATAAAAACCAATTAATGTAACCTACTACATGAGCATATTAAAGGAAAAAATCATATTGTAATGTCAATTGGCATTGAAAAAATATTTGACAACATCCAACAACTATTCGTGATTTAAAAAAAAAGGGGAGCGCCTGAGTGGCTCAGTCAATTAAGCGTCCGACTTCAGCTCAGGTCACGATCTCGCAGTCCGTGTGTTCGAGCCCTGCGTCGGGCTCTGGGGTGGTGGCTCAGAGCCTGGAGCCTGCTTCCGATTCTGTGTCTCCCTCTCTCTCTGCCCCTCCCCCATTCATGCTCTGTCTCTCTCTGTCTCAAGAAAATAAATAAACTTAAAAAAAAATTCTCAGCCAACTCATAATAAAACTTGACAAAGAACATTTACAAAAACCTCCAGCTGATACCATACTTAATGGCGTGAAACTGATACTTTCTCCCTAAGACTGGAAACAAGGCAAGAATGCACCTTCTCATCACTCTTCAATAAAACACAATACCATCTATAATGGCACCAAAAGAAAGAAAGAAAGAGTTTGATATAAATCTAACAAAATATGCACGGGATCTACAAGCAAAAAACCAAAACACCTTGATCACGGAAGTTAAAGAAGATTTAAATAAAGGGGAAATATTCTGTGCCATGGATTGAAAGACAATATTATTATGTGAATTCTTTCTAACTTGATCTATAGATTCAGTATGACTGCAATCAAAATCTCAGAAAGCTATTTTGTGAATATCAACCAACTGATTCTGAAAGTTTATAAGGAAAAGCAAAAGACCCAGAATAGACAACACAACACTGATTAAGAACAAAGTCAGACAACTGACACTACCCAACTTCAAGATGTACTACATGACTATAGTAATTAAGACAGCATTGTTACTGGTGAAAGAATAGACACATAAATCAACAGATCAGAATAGAGAGCCTAGAAGTACACCCACACAAATATTGTCGAGTGCTTTTACCAAAGATGCAAAAGCAACTCAATAGAGAAGCGTGGTCTTTTTTTTTTTTTTTAAGAGAGAGAGAGAGAGAGCACAAACGAGAGAAGAGGTGCAGAAGCAGAAAGGGAGTCTTCAGCAGGCCCCACAGTCAGCGTGGAGCCCAACGTGGGATTCGATCCCACAATACTGGGATCATGACCTTAGCCAAAATCAAGAGTCCGACGCTCAACCGACTGAGCCCCTCAGGGCCCCTGAGAAAGGATAGTCTTTCAACAAATGTTGCTAGAATGATTGGATTTCCATATGTAATAACAGCAACAAAAAACAATTCAAACACAGAACTTACACTTTTCATAAGAATTGACTCAAAATGGATCATAGACCTAAATATAAAATGTAATTCTACAAAACTTCTAAAAGAAAACATAAAGGAAAATCTAGGTAACTTTGGGTTTGGGGATGATTTTTTTCATACAACTTTAAAAAAACACAGTACCTGAAAGAAAAAACTGATAAATCTGAACTCCATAAAATTAAAAACGTCCCATATTCAAAAGACACTGGTAAGAGAGTCAAAAGACAAGATACAGCCAGGAAGACAGTATTTTTCAGAACACATGTCTGATAAGGGACTTGAGTTCAAAATATTCAAGGAACTCTTACAATTCAACAATAAGAAAATCAGGAACACAATTTTAAAATGGGCAAAAACGTCTGAACAGACATCTCACAGAAGAATACATACACATGGCAAATAAGCATTTGAAATGTGCTCATCATTATTTGTCAACAAGGAATTGCAAACTGGAACCATGAGGTAGGACTACACACCTGTCGGTGTGGCTAAAATCCCAAGCCTAATAACACCAAATGCGGGTGTGGATATGGAGTAACAGGAACTGTCATTCACTGCTGCTGGAAATGCAGGATGGTGAACTTCAGAAGACAGTTTAGTAGTTTCCTACAGAGCTAAAATCTTGCCGTACAATCCAGCAACTGTACTCCTTTTTTTTTTTTTTTCTTCCCAGCAACTACACTCCTGGGCATTTACCCAAATTAGCTGAAAACTTACGTCCACAAAAAAATCTGTACATAGATGTTTATAGCAGCTTTATTCACAACTGCCAAAACTTGGAAGCAATTGAGATGTCCTTCAGTAGGTGAATGGATAAACAAACTGGGGTCCATCCAGACAATGGAACGGTACTCGCTTCTAAAACGAAATGAGCCACGAAAACACACAGAGGAACCTTAAACGCATATTGCTAAGGGAAAATAAAAAAGCACGAAATTCTGGAAAAGGCAAAACTAAGGACAGTACAAGGTCAGCAGTTACCAGGGGTCTGGGGCGGGGGGGGGGGGAGGAGGGATGAATAGGTGGAGCACAGAGGATTTTTAGGGCAATGAAACTATTCTGTATGATATTGTAGTGGAGGCTCTTGGCATTTTATGTTTATCAAAAGTCATAAAACTGTACAACACAAAAAGTGAATCCTAATGTAAACCATGGACTTTAATAATAACTTATCAATATTGGTTCATCAATTATAAATACTAACATAAGATATTAATTAATAATAGGGGAACCTATGAGGGGCGGGAGAGAGAATAAGTATGGCAGAACTCTGTACTATCTGCTCAGTTGTTTTGTCAACGTCAGACTTCCCTAAAGTCTATTAAATTAAAAATGAAATAAAAAAATTTTACTGCACAAATCCACGTATGAACACATCATAGTACAATTACAGAATGGAAACATTTGTTTTACATTTTAGAAACTTCCGAAAAGAAAATATAACCTAAAAAAAAAAAATCAGACTGCCTTTGGGCTTCGCATAAACAGCAACCATAAACAGCAGACAACAATTGAGTAATCTCTTAAAAAAGCTGAAGGAAAATAACCTGTCCGAGTCCCTCAATCCAGAGAGAAGGGAAAATAAAAACATATTCAGGGGGCGCCTGGGTGCCTTAGTTGGTTAAGCGTCTGACTCTTGATTTCAGTGCAGGTCATGATCCCAGGGTCGTGGGATCAAACCCCACATCAGGCTCCAAGCTAAGTGTAGAGGCTGTTGAAGATTCTCTTTCTTTCTCTGTGTCTGTCTCTATTTCTCTCTTTCTCTCTCTATCTCTATCTCTCTCTCTCCCTCTGCTCCTCCCCTGCTTGGTTTCTCTCTCTCTCTCTCAAAAAAATTAAAAATTAAATAAAATAATAAAACTAAAAACATATTCAGAAACATAAAGATCAAGATAATTCACTACTTCTGCACCAAGAATGGAAGATGATTAAAAGATATCTCAGCAAAAAGAAAGTTGAACTGAGAAATCAATGCGGATACAAGAAGCATTCTTAGGGGAAAAAAATTGGTAAGATATCTTTGTAATTCCAATGATGATGATAATTGCAGATGGCAGTGTTACAAACAATTTGGAATTAAAACAGACATGGAACAAAGACGTGGAATAAACTGGAACAACCACAACAACAACAAAAACCATGGAAGATGGGAGAGCAAGATTTAGATTAATGGGTCATGGGCTTTTTATTTTTGAAAATCAGTATTTTGATGACTCTTAGGCTTCTGAAGTGAAGGATACAGGTTATATCTTTTTACGATAATCACTAAAGAATAAAATTAAAATATATAACTCCCAAAACTGTACCATGTAAGTGCATGTGCTATATTACTGAGTATATCTCTGAAAAGAGAGAACTTCCTTTAGATTAGGCATCAAAATTTAATTGTGTTCATGTCTGCCGATTGAAGACTTTCCCATACACTAACTTTTGGCTCCAAAAATAGGAAATTTTGTTTCTCCTCCATTACTCACACCCTTCCTGTGCTGGGCACCATAGGAAACATCTGATATAACTTCTGGCCCTGAAATATCAAGTCAAAATATTAGAAAAGACAACAGAGAAGGATATTTCTGGATATCACTTCTACAAAAGTCACAGTGAACCATTTGAACCTGTCCCAACTAACCCCGAGTAAATGCATCCACAATTCAACTTCCCTTAGCCAAGTCCCCCAAATCCCTGCTGCCCCTTCATCACCACCTGATGTGAGAAGTGTGATGGATGGAAATCTGAGTGGAAATAAAGCAGCAAACTTATGAATTTCACTTCATTTATCTCACTTTTGCCAAATTTACCAAAATGTGTGCCCACTTTAGCACATTGCGGTGGCTCCCCAGGCCTCAAAGGATATTTTGGCAGCTGAGTGACTCGGAAGTTAAAGCTTTATTACTTTCACAGTAAACACGTTTCTGCACTCTGTCTGAACACAAAACAAAATGAACAAAAACTAATGCATGGAAAAAGACTGAAAGGAAATAAGCCCCAAAATATTGATGCTATTTGTATTTAGGTGTTGTAACTCTAGGCAGATTTTATTGTTTTCTGGATACTTTTCTATATCATCAAAACTTTCACTGACAAACCATTAAACAAACATTAAATTAGTTGAAGTGATATTTCTTCTGGCTTTAGCTGTTCTAAGGGCTATAATCTTTTCATTTGTTTTTTTTATCCAGATGAAGATCATGAAGAGTGCTTTAATTCCCAAGGAATTTCAGCCCTCTGATTAGATGTTTCTAGCCTTGTGCAGTGTGTATTCGCAAGTTATAAGTCCTCAGCTAAGTCTCCTCTGAAAGACTTGCATATATAAAGTTGCAATGCTAATAACTTTTTGGATAAACAGCAATATACAATAACAAGGGCAAGACTTCGTTGGCAGATTCCACAATTCTTATCGACTATGAAACAAACACATGTAAAACTTTCTCCTCTCGCATACACGTGAAATGGTTCGTAAGAGGCAAAACTGCTCTTGATTTAGCGACATTTGCCCAAGTGTTCAAGAATAATTTGATGAATGCAAGCTGAACAAAATGAATGAATCCAAGAATAATTTGATTCACTCTCAGTTTTGTGTTTCAGTCTTTGTTTTGCGTTTTCCATTCAGGGCCTCTTGCCTAAACAGTGTAAGAATGCTCCACATTTCCGTCATAAATACAACAATAAAACCCAGAGGAGTCTACATACGGTCAGTATTGGCAGATGGGTTTAGAGCAAACTTCCCAAACTGGTATTCCACAGACCTTCCTTTCAAAGGTACTTACAGATAGAGTATGGGAAAAACAATTCCTCTCAATATATTTGGTAAACATTGGGTTAAACAAATGGTGTGTGGGCACGTGTGTGTATGTTTGCATGACTTGTTAATTTTTGTCTTTTAACTAGCAGACTGCCAACTTTCATAGGTAAATAAGTACTGTAAATTGTCAAGAGAAAATAGAATATGTGTATTTTCCAAACGTATTTGATCCTAGAACACATTTTTTTATTCTGGAGCTACTAAAGTCTCTAGATGAATATTCTGAGGACTACCATTTGGGAAAATGGTGACTTAAATTCTGATGTCTGCTCCAATTTGTGTATTTTGTGAAGAGTGGTGTATGGAATCAATGAAAATGCATGTTATGAGCCAACATTGAAAACTAAACAAAACATCGCTACTGGAAGAGGTTTACCTTTGCATGAAGGCAAATTCCATATTTATATTTTTAGCATAATTCAATATGGAACATTGCAATATAGGGGGGAAAAAAAACCCAACCACCCCAGGGTAGTCACTGTGGCAACCTGTTAAAAAAAAAAAAAAAGGTGGGGGAAGAGGGGAGAAAAGAAGAGAGACGTGCTAAGGAATTATTAAAATATTCAAGATAAATATTAATTATTCAAGATAAAATTGTAAGAGTTCACAAATATATTCAGCTCGACGCAGAGTTGCCAGGTCCCCGCCTCTGTTAGGTAAAGAGCCAAACATTCTAAAGGAAAGCAGGAGTGCAGAAAAGGACCTCACATTTATCTTTCTCCAAATTTTTGCTAGTCATATAAAATTCAGTGGCGTAAATAATGTGTTTTAGTCTGCCACTTCGTTAAGTGACACAAAATACTGTCAATAACATCAATGCTCAGTTTAGCTCAGTTCAGGAAAATGCTATAACATTCTCAAATGAAAAGAAGAAAGTAAAAGTCACCATGCCATCATAACTCCAAAAAGAATACGTTGATGAGTTAAGGTAGCCATGAATCCCAAAGTAGTATACCAGATTACAAGTTATTGCAAATATATGAACCATGAAAATGGAATCTACTTGGTTACAGATCAACTCTTGAAAGGCAAGCAAATGCCAGGTGGAAGTAAGATAACCAAAGCAAAGACACCCCAAATTCCAATGGACAAAGGACACTGCACATTGGAAAAATGGAAAACATGCAGTGCCCACAATAGTATCTTTGAAAACCACTTACAATTTTCTAAATACGAGTTAGATATTCTCTTCCAAAGAATATGTCCAGAGTTGGAGCCACTCATCTTTTGTGGCTGCAGATAAAAGAATTTATAGACAGGCTTTGTCAGCTGCCCTTCAGATATGCTCTTTCCTACAGCCACTGATTCTCTGGGACTAGTCCACGCTCAACATTAGACTTCAAGTTTATGGCCATTGTTTGCCTGCTGGATACTTTTTTGGACTGATTATTCTTTGAACGATGAAAATCCAGTTTCAAAATTATCACTAAAAATTAGAATACAAATATCAATGACCTACTTTATGTCATGCAATGTTCATGTAACATGCTCCAGTGGGGTGCTGGAGACAATGTCCTATGTATCTTTTCCCAACTCCATGTTCAGTGCTATCAGTGCAGTAATAGCTTGAAATTTGTCACAGTGGAAGTATCTGTACTACTGAAATTGGGAAAATACGACAAATCAGGTTTTTTCTTTTCAGAAAACTAATTGTTAGACACATACCAGTACATATCTATTAATATCTGTTAGCGTTCTGCAGTTTTCTTGATTATTGGTTTTCATTATTAGTTTCCATGAAAATAATCAGGTTATCCTGATGCTTCTACCTAGATTCACTTTTATGGCATAACAAAAGTTATGATAAGAGATCTGGGATCCCTCCCGAATTCTGCCTAAAATACAGAGTATAATCTACTACAATAAATATCCAGCTTCTCTGACCAGAGCCCAAGTGCCAGGGGAATTTTGATGGTCAGTACATGCACAGGAATAGGAAAAACCCTGCATTAATACACAGCAACCAGGCTTTGGGGTAAGAATTCCGAAAGTGACATCAGTAAGTTCTAACAACGTGGTAATTGTGGTTTATAAGCACTGTTACAACTATTAGCAACCCTTAATAATTTACTTAGTAAGGTTGCTGATAAACAGAGCCACCGTATGGGGGATTCAGTTTACGTGTCGCACAAAGGCACCTGCTGAAGTGGTGAGTAGAGACTGAAGTGCAGTCTGACCCTCCCTTGCACGCTACAGGGCTGCGGTTACCTGGGCATCTGGTTGGACTTTTTACAAAGGTGTGGTCTGTGCTAAAGACGTCCCTGATGGTAAACAGCCTATGGTCATAGGTGGACATAAAGGACTATAGAATTGGGAGTCATTCACATATAAGAGAAACAACAGAAGACTTCCACTTTTCAGTCAGAGGGCTCCTCCTAAGACCAGCAGGCATTATGCTAGAGAATTCCACCCGGGATGGCTCTGTGACTTCAAGTTCTGACACACCTTTGCTACTACATAACGGGGTAGTTTATTTGTTTGTTTGTTTGTTTGTTTGTTTGTTTGTTTTAAAGTAAAGCAAAGAAGTCACAGCCAGATACCAACACAGGACAAACACGTCTGTGGACCAGAAACAGACGACAAGTACAAACAGATGAGCAGAGACAGAGCCATGGCAAAGGAGTGGGCGAGAAGAGGGAGAGAAAACTCGGTAGTAAACAGAGAGAGATGGACCGTGAGGAGATGTACAGATAGAGACAGTACAAAAGGTAAAGCCAAAACTCAGACAAAATACCTCCTGGACTGATAGTTACTGAGCTGCTCCAGCACATGGAGCTTCTTGTCATGTCGGGCAGGGGGACAGAAACACAACAACATTTGCCATGTCATTAGGAAGCTGTATGGTCGAATGTATGTTCAAATGTTAAGGGTAACCACTCAAAGAATGGAAATACAATCTTTAGCTTCTAAACAAGCAGAGAAGTCAAAGGGGAACATAGGAAAGTTTATCAGCCCATCAGGTACAGGGAAGGAGAAAAAAGAAATGAAGTAAAAGAATGTCAAACAGCATGAAATAAGGTGGCAAAAACTAAGTCCAGCCCAACAGTGCTGACAGTGAAACTTGCTATTAGAGGACAGCATTTGGGACACCTGGGTGGCTCAGTTGGTTGGGTGTCCTTCAGCTCAGGTCATGATCTCGCAGTTTGTGACTTCAAGCCCCATGTCGGGCTCTGTGCTGACAGCTCAGAGCCTGGAGTCTGCTTTAAATTCTGTGTCTCCCTCTCTCTCTGCTCCTCCCTTGCTCATGCTCTGTCTCTCTCTATGGGGGTGCCCGGGTGGCTCAGTCGGTTCAGAGTCTCCAACTTCGGCTCAGGTCATGATCTCATGGTTCGTGGGTTCAAGCCCCACATCAGGCTCTGTGCTGACAGCTCGGAGCCTGGAGCCTGCTTCGGATTCTATGTCTCCCTCTCTCTCTGCCCCTCCCCAGCTCGTGCTCTGTCTCTCTCTCTCTCTCAAAAATAAATAAACATTAAAAGTTTTTTTAAAAAATAATGACTAAAACAGTCTATCAGAGAAATGTAAAAATCACGAATTTGTATGCAACTAAGAGTAGAGCCAAAAATACATATATAAAGCAACACTAAAAAAATGACAAGAAGAATTTGGCAAATATATGCTCATGGTGGGAGATTTTAACAATTCTAACAGACGCTGATAGATCAAGTATACCAAAGGTCAGTAAAGATACAGAAGACTTAAACAACCAAGTTAACAAGCTTGGTCTAACGGATACATGTAACCCTGCAATAGCAGAGAACAGCCATCTCTTCAAGTAAACACGGAGAATTTATAGAAACAGACCATGTACTAGGTCACAGAGGAGGCCTCAACAAATTCAAAGAATGACTATCACACAGGTCATGTTCTCCAACAATAAAGCAATTAAATTAGAAATAAGAAGATTATTTTCAAAAGAAGAGTCTTTGCTAGAGTAGGCGGAACAAATGGGCCATAAACTCTTGAGACACATACATTGAAATCAGGTTCAGCACATGCCTGCTGAGTGTCCTTGGACAAGGCACTTAACCTCTCTGGGCCTTGGTTTCTCCACATGTCACATGGGTAGAGTAATACCTCTCACAAAATTCTCATGCAGGTTACATGGGGAAGTAGCTTAAAAGCACCTAGAACAGTATCTGGCAGACCCAAATCCTAGTTTCTGTTCTTTCACATAGCATGTGCTCATTAAACATCAATCAAATCGAAAGCTGCATAAATGAATACCAAGTAGAGAGAAATGTACATTCTTTTGCAACAGAATTTAGAATAGAATTTAATTAATCAACAAGGTTCTATCTGTTAACAGAGACAAGAAAAAATACGGCAAATTCTATAGGGGTTTTTGTTTATTTGTTCTTAAATATTTATTTATTTTTGAGAGAGAGAGAGAGCACATGCCCATGCAGGGAAGGGGCTTAGAGAGAGGGGGAGAGAGCATCCCAAACAGGCTCCACAGTGTCAGCACAGAGCCTGACGGTGGGGCTTGAACTCATGAACCGTGAGATCACAACCTGGGCCGAAATCAAAAGTCGGACGCTTGACCAACTGAGCTGCTCAGGTGCCCCACATTCGATGTCCTTAACTAGCCTCTATTCGAAAAGAAAGGAAAGGTCTTGCCAGGATCTTTGGAAAGTCCAACGCCACATCCTGTTTGTCCCACTCATTGTTAATTTTTATAATCAGTTCAGATCATGAGGTCATTTTATCCAAATAAAGAGAACTCTTGTGAAAGATGAGAATCACAGCGGGCAATGTTTGATGCAGCCCACAGTGCGGAGAAGAGCAAGCTGCAGGCACCAGTGTTCAGAGGCGACCCAACTAAATTCAATGACCCTAAGTCAGCTAGATGTGAGAATTTCCCGACAAGGGTTGCCACTCCATTACATCAGGCGGGGATCTGTGTGCTCTCCTTCCAAGTTTGATATTTCCAGACATCCTGAACTTGATACGGGCTGTGCGACAGGCTGAGATCCACCCAACTTGCTGCCGTGATAGTTAATGAGGTGTGTACAGCGATGTGGCAAAAAGACAGCCTCCATCACTCTCTACAGCCTGCTTGGCTCCCCTTCCCACAAGGCTTTTCAACTTGGGTTAGGGCCAATTAGCTGCTTGGTTGCTTCATTTCTATGGGACTCAGAAGAAAGATTTTCCGCTCTCTTCCTTTTTTGTCACTGGTGCCAAAGACACATCAAGTTAATTGTTAGGGTAGAGCATGATGTTCCCCCGGTCCACATCGAGGCTTCGGTCAAAGGAGAAAACCTTTCCAGATTTTAGAGAAAGGCGGCCTTGGTGACAAGGCAGACAAGAACAGGATGGACAGTTCGGGAATTCAGCACCGCCGATAGGAAAACAGCATGTGGTTCTGATGCTATGAATGGTCCTTGACTTCATTCTTACCCGGAAACTATAACATCCTGGTTTTTCCATCCTCACCTAAGAAAATTTAAACATTTCCAAAGCACACACAAAAAATATGGATTAACCAGTGAAAAGGTAACTGGACTAGCTAGATCAGTTCTTTATGTCATATACCAAAATAAATTCCATATAGATTACATATTTTTTTAAGTTTATTTATTTTGAGAGAGACGCAGAGAGAGAATCCCAAGCAGGATCCCCACTGTCAGCGCAAAGCCCCATGTGGGACTCCATCTCGCAAATCATGAGATCATCATGACCTGAGCCAACATCAAGAGTCGGATGCTTAACTGACTGAGCCACCCAGGCGCCCCCAGGTGGATTAAATTTTTAAGGTAAAATTAATACAGGTAAATGCTTTTATAATCTTAACATGGAGAAGAAATTCATAAGCTTGAGATCAAGTTCAGAAGCTGAAGGGAAAGACTGACATATTGTAAATATTTATATGGTTAGAAAAATCATAAATAAGTCTAAGACAACAAACAGGAAAAACAGTTTTAACATAGTCCATGACAAAGAGTTCCTGTTCTTAATATATAAAAAGCATATATCCAAAAATAAAAGGAAAATGGGAAATGGGCATGCTCAGTCAATTCCCAAAGGAAGAAACACAAGTGACTAGTAAACAGACCTAAGAAAAAGTGCAACTTTGTTATTAAACAAGGAAATGCAAATTAAAACAATGAAATACCATTTTATTTATTTGTTTGTTTATCTTATTTATTGCATTGGTAAAAATTCGAGTAAATAGCCAGTGTTATTGAAGCAAACTATTGACAACTATGTGGGGAAACATCAGGCTGGCCAGGGTAAAAACAATACAATTTCTAGGGGCCTGGGGATAGGAGGGAGATGGAAATTGACACACTACATTAAAATCCTTAAAAATGGACATATTCTTTGATCAAAGGATTTTATTTCCAGGAATTTATTCTGAGGAAATAAACAGAAGTACAGTCAACCCTTGAACAACATGGAGGGTTAGGAGCCCATCCCCCATGCAGTCAAAAATCTACATATAACTTTAACTCCCCCCAAATTTAACTAATGGCCTACTGATAACATAAACCAGAAGTCTTACTGATAACATAAACAATTAACACAGATGTTGTATGCTATATGTACTATAGACTATATTCTTACAATACAGTAAGCTAGAAAAAAGAAAATGTTATTGAGAAAACCATAAGGAAGAGAAAATACACTTACAGTATGGAAAGGTATTTATCAAAAAATAATCTGTGAACCCATGTAATTCAAACACATGTTGTTCGAGGGTCACATTTACATAGATATGCCTTCAACTCTTCCAGGCTTGTTTATGATAGCAATAAATCAAAAAATAAAGAGCAACAAATCAAAATCAGTAAATAAGTCAACCAACATGTCATTTAGTAGTGGCACTTTTAGGTAAATTATGAAACCTAAGCACAATGAAGTACTTTGTGATGATTAAAAGTAAGGAGGTATAAAACCAGATCTACTAACATGCAAAAATGTCCACATTATATTAAGTGAAAAAAATGTAGGTAAACAGGATTTGTATATCCTGGCCCATTTTCCCCCAAACTTTAATCTAGTATGCATATTTGTATATGCCTATAAATGCATGGCGGGGGGGGGGGGGGGGTCCAAGAGGATAAACAATGATGTTTTCAAAGCTGTGTTCTCTCAGTGGGAGATTACAGGGAATTTTCCCTTTCTTCTTTATGTTTTTTTGATTATCTTTTTTTTTTTTACAATGAAAAGTTTTTACTTTAGGGATCAGAAAAAATCACAAGGCAATTTATATTGAGGACTATAAAAAGAAGAAAGCATAGTTTAACCAGGCAAAGAGATTCTAGATTTGGAAACTTCTGGGTTTTGCTACAGAATTCAATTCAACTCATGAACTTTAACATCTCACAGGCTATCTCATGGTAACTCAAGAGCTTTTTCCTCTTCTCTATCTCACTGGTCAGCAAGACTGTGCAGACATCCAATAGACATTCTTTTGGTCATTTCCCCTAACAATCGTTAGGGCCACTGTCAGCTCCCCTGGTTCACCTGTAAGAGAGGCGTTCTGGGACCCTCCTGGCAGGTGGGTAGGAAGCCCAGAGAGGCATCACCCTCGGTGTCCTTCTTCTAGGGAGATATAAGATGTTTATCACACCAGTGCTGAAACCGAACTTCTGTGTGTGTTCAAATACCCACTCTGTGACCTTGGCTGCGTTGCTACAGGCAACTTATTTTGCCACAAGTGTCTCCATTTCCTCATTTACAAAACAAAGATGATGAAAATAGTCCCTACCTTAATAGCCTGTTGTCAGGAATGGGTCTATGTAAGGCACTTAGAACAGTGCCTGGCACTTTGGGAGTACTCCACATTTGTTTATTACTCTCCACGTGGCTCACAGTCCCCCTGCTTCCCAAAGCAAGGAATGCATCCGGGCTTAGCAATGACCACATTCACGTACAAGCTTACAGTTACTGAAAAGGCCTAGTCTAAAGGGGGTTTAGGAGGGGGCGGTTCCCTGCTTCCCACCTCTCCTTCTGTCGGCTATTTGTGGGTTTTTTAATAACATATGGGTGACCCAGTGAACCAAGGCTGATGATCTGGTGGAGTCAGAACTCAAGCCCATCTCCACCTGCCTTCCCTACACTCTCCACTTCCTCTTTCCTGTTGATAATATGTAAAGCGGTAAATGTATATTTATACCACCTGGCTTACCAGGTGAACAGAGATGAAAATCAAAGTGTCCAATGATACTTGCTTCCAGAATATCTCTGTTCCTGTGCTTGTTTTTGTTCTTTGTGGCACTTTAATGTTTTATCTTGCAGGAGGCATATTTGTGGAGTTGCCAAAGATATTTGACGTCCAAAAAGAAGATAAGAAGTACCAGATTTTCTTTTAAACACAAAAGCAGCCTCATACACACTGCCTTAAGTGCCAAGAAACTTCGGACTCATGAAGCATGCACCTGCTTACCTCTCATCCCCCTGTCCCTCTATCCTTACCAGGGGACATCTTCTGGTGCCCCTAAGGGTCCTATTTCAGAAACATTGACTCTAAATATTCCACATATTGTGGCTTAGTTTCAAAGCAGATTTTGATTCATGTTTCATGTTTTGAAAAAATTAGTGCAACTTAACGCTTACTGGGGAAAACCTTTCTAGTTTTGATTATGCTGACACCTAATAGTGGTTATGGGCATTTGTTCTATCATATAGTGGCCACAGCTTCTGAAACAAAAATCAGGGTATGTGGTTTAACAATCATGGGTATGTTTATGAGGGCAGAATGGTTAGCAAACCAAAAATTCCAGGCCATATGCATGCCATTAACTATATATAAAGAATGATGCATATGAATAATGTATGAATACATGGGATGGTTTGCGTCTTTCAGCTGGCCAGTGTACGTGAACAGGTTTTGAGAAGTCAACTAATTGAAAGTCACTAAGTTGATTCTGCTCTCTTTCCAATTGCTTATTTAATTGATGTCAACTCTCTTCATCAGCTCAGTTAATCTAAAAAAAAAAAATGATAGATTATCCTTATATTTGCTCTTCTCTAAGATAAATATAAAATTATTTTATAAACCTTTTAAATTTGCTGGGAAACCTATGAGAACTATTATGTAAATAATCCATGGGTTTGCAAATCATGATTAGAAAAATATTGCATTAATTTACTGATTGCTGATGGATAAAAATCATGACCTGCAGGCATATTTTAAAATTATACATATAGGTTAATGGAAAATAAATGTCATGGCTCATTTCTCCAAACAGGAGAAATTTGCAAAACGGCAGGAAAGCCTGTCTAGATGTGACCTAGGGAACAATGCCCAACAGTACCTACATCAAGGATTGTTCTGGGGATTCAATGAGTTTATACTGCAATGTGCTCAAAGCAGTGCATGGCACATGGTAAATGCTGTATAAATACTGTTAACAGTGTTGGCTTTAAGGTGGAATTGTTAACTTTTCTTTCCGAAAGTCTTTTGAAAACCCTGTCAGAGGTTTTAGCTAACATTTATTTTTGATATGGGGTCTTTTTTACTTTTTAAATGTAAAATCTGTAGATTAATCATCATGGATTAAAATTCATAACCTATTGGTACTTATTTATGGGCACTTTTTCCCCCCTGCAACTGTGTGGCTGATGGCCTGGAACCAAATCTTTGCCTAAACATGATCTGCTGTTCCGTCGTCTTCTAGCCAATATGACCCTGATGCATGACAAATATGACATGATAAATACGCATACACAGATATGCTATATTCCTAAATATGGTCTCTGAGCAAACACGGCAACGACATGAAACCTTGAATGCATCAAAACATGTTAAATAAGTTTGGTTAACTACAATACAAACAGACTCTACGTTGTACTGAGTCCCTGATGCTCCCAGATGGTCTGAATAAAGTTCGATGGAAACTAAGGGAAAACAAGGTATGTCCTTAGGTGTCAGGGAGCTGAGATGGATGGAACAACAGGGAAAGTGTAGTCAGCCTGTTTTGTGCTGGGGAGAACTGTCTGAGCCTGTCTGATAAGCCAGCAGGGTGTGGCCTTCCAGAAAACTCTATCCCATGAAGGCCTAAAAAGCTTTGTGGGAAAAGAATGCTTAAGAAAAGGACATTGAGGCAAGCTTGAGCTGGCAGAAAAGCCTACTATTGTTACAAAAATAATGTCTGAAACCTTAATCTGTGTCTGAAAAGTATGTGGTGTGTGAGAGTGTGGGTGAGAAGGGAAAGTCAGCAAAGGAAAACCCTGCAAATGTCACTGTACGGGGTGCTCTAAGACCCTGAGACCTGAGACACACACATAGCTTTGGTATTCTCTAACAAATGTGACGGGAAGGAAGCTGGCTCTCCTCTCCCACCATTCCACAGAATGTCATCCTACTGGGAAGTTTGGGGTATCTATACCAGGAGGAGGGGTAGCTTCTGGCAGAAGCAGAGGAAGAGAGAAGTGGCAGCCTGTGTTGTGCAAGGGCAGTGCCATGAGCAGGCCCAGACAGAAAGGTCCAGAAGAAATGGCTGTGTCTAGCAAAGGGGCCCCAAAGAACATGACCCATGGGGATACAAGGGACACAACCATAAGCAGTATCAGGGCATGAAGATCCTGCCTCTCCCAGAACAGCAATAGCCACAGAGGGGTTCAACAGCAGATCTGAGCAGGCAGGAGAAAGAAGCAGCCGACGTGAAAATTGGACGGTTGAAATGATCGAGTCTGCGGAGCAGAAAGAAAAAAAGGATGAAGAAAGGGAACATTCACTGAAAAGTGAATATACTGAACACACAATATAACCTGCTCATACACATAAATATATGCCTACTAATTTGTTATGCAATAGATGTTTTCGAAAATAGAATTTTCAAAAGTGAAATTTTCAGAGGAGTCACTTGTTTACAGAATGTTAACTAATGAACAACATTCCACAAATGCACTTGGCCAGTGTCTACCATGCATCAGATGTTCCGTGTGCTTGGGGTGCAGAGGTGAACACAAGAGGGAGATCATTCCAGAGAGTGGGGCCAGGGCAGCGTCACTGCTGTGCAGGCTGGGCGGTGGCACAGTGCACTTGGTTCAGCACTGTCCTGTCACTGACTCTGAACACATTTTGAATAACAGCAATCGGAGAGCCGGAACGCTGTTCCGGTTCATTCTAGAATATTTCTTAAGCTTACTTAAAGTTCATTGGACTCTGTTTCTAGACCAGGGGTCAGAAAACTTTCTGTAAAGAGCCAAGCAGTAAGTATTTTCAGCTTTGCAGGTCATGTGGTCCCTGTCACAACCACTCAGTCTGCCACAGCGGAGTGAAAACAGCCAGAGGCAAGGCTAAATGAAAGGGCTCGGCTGTAACCCTTAGGCTACCCAGAGCAGCCTTGCCCTCCTGCATGTAAGGTCGACTCCCCATTTACTAGGATAAAGTCCCAGACTGGGTAAAGGTACTTGTTAACCTGTACGCTGATAAATGACAATTTGTCTGGGAAAGACCACAATTTCTGCACTTAACAGGCAGGATGCTCTCCAGTTGTGTATTAATTGTGCATAGTCCTGCACCAGTGATCTCTTTCCCCTCTCACTACATATATATGTAGGTAGTACATACAGGTACAGATAGACATATAGATGGAAATACCAGTTTCTCAGATCTTCCTTTTTTAAAAATGTTTATATATTTTTTTTGAGAGAGGGAAACAGACAGAATGCAAGAGGGGTAAGGGCAGTGAGAGAGGGAGACACAGAATCTGAAGTAGCCTCCAGGCTCTGCACTGTCAGTACAGAGCCTGACCGTATGGCGGGGCTAGAACTCGGGAACGCCCGAGATCCTGACCCGAGCTGAAGCTGGCCGCTTAACCGAGCCACCCAGGAGCCCCTCAGGCCTACCTTTGTATCTGCTTGGTCATCCTGTCAGTATCCTAAATCTTTTATGACGGCTTAACGATCTATTTGTATGGAAATCATGTTTTTAACTCTTTAAATATTGTACTTTATCAACAATCATGAAGAGGGGCAGGGACAGGTACAGAACGAAAGATTCTCCCGAAAGTAGCTGCAACTCGCCTCAATTAGCCTGAATGAATCTGCTCCAATACAGAAATATCACAAGCTGCCTTATTTTTCCATGAAACCAGCTACAGGAAAAAGATCTGAGGAAGAATGGCTTCTTTTTTTATAACCAATGTGAAGTGATCATCATTAAATTACCAACATACAGGAAAACTTCACGTGAGGAAGGGTCAGTACACCAGGCTCTCCCCATTACCACCCACTCCTCACAAGACGGGGTGGTCTGTCCATCCAGCCTCCCTGCTCTAAACCAGGAAGCTGGAAGGTAAGGACTCCTAGCCCTTGCGCTGAATCCCTCCATGTTCTCCCCACCACAGAAAGCTTTCTCCTTAATTCCACTAAGAAGGAGCTAGAATTTTTCCAAGTAATGGCTTACTCTAAAATCAAAGGAAAGCGAAACATAAAAGGGGATCATCTGCAGGGGATGCTGTCCCAGTACTTTGCTGCTGGCCCAAGCCCAGTCAGGCTGTCGCCCACAGGCATGTGGCTCCGAGATACAAAGTGCCAGTAGCAAGGGGAGCCTGGGTGCCTCAGTCGGTTGAGCGTCTGAGTTGGGCTCAGGTCATCATATCGCGGTTTGTGGGTTCGAGCCCCGCGCCCCGTGGTGTGAGTGGCTACCCTGGGTCACTCTTCATTACCATGAAAGCAGAGTGCAGCATAGGGATTCTAAACCATGTGTTCAGATAAGCTAGGGGTAACTGCTACTTTGGACAATGGAGGCAGAGCTGCGAATATGAAGTCCAGAAAGCTTCCCCACATCCCTTTCCATGACTCTCCAATCATAGGCCAACAAAAATTAGCTCATTTGCATTTGAATTCTATCAAAAAAGAGAAGCCCAGTGTAAAGGAATTAGAAGGACAGAATCTAAACAGTTTGAGGTAGGCTATTTGCTAATCGCATTCATGTTAAATGATCTCCAGAGCTTTCAGACATGACTTTTTTTTAAAGCAATAAGTAAACAAAAATGAATGACAACAGAGTACCTCCTGTGCAGATCTGGATAAACCAGGAAGTTGTGACCATTGCTCTCTCCCTGTTAATCCTCCTCCCCCAAAGTCAGTCACAAGCATAAAGTGAGCCTGTCAGTTCTTCCTTGTTTTGTTCCCGATTTGTTACAACTCAGCTCCCTTGCCCTACTTAAAATGGGTCTTGTCTGGATGTTTTTGCAAGCTTATCTGCAAGTGTTCCTCTTAAACTGACAGCAGTCAAGAATTTAGGATTAGTGACAAAACACAGTTGAGAATGCAAAATTGCAGTACACTAAGGAGGGAAAAGCTATCTACACCTACCCTAATGGTTTGTTAAAATACTATTTGTCTTTGAAATCATTTCTTTCTTTAAAAAGTTCATAGGACATACTTAAAAAAGTATGTATTTTTTTGTTGTTTTTTTATTTTATATTTAGGAGAGAGAGAGACAGAGACAGAGCACGAGCAGGGGAGAGGCAGAGAGACAGAGACAGAATCTGAAGCAGGCTCCAGGTTCTGCACAGAGCCTGACATGGGGCTTGAACCCACAAACCATGAGATCATGACCTGAGCCAAAGTCAGACGCTCAGATGTTTAACCGACTGAGCCACCCAGGCGCCCCACAAAGGCATCTGTTTTTAAATATGCATAGATAGGGTCCCCTGGGTGGCTCAGTCAGTTAAGCATCCGACTTCAGCTCAGGTTATGATCCCGTGATTCATGAGTTCAAGCCCTGCGTCTGGCTCTGTGCTGACAGCTCAGAGCCTGGAACCTGCTTCCAATTCTGTGTCTCTTTCTCTCTCTGCCCCTCCTCCCACTCTCACTCTGAGTCTCCCTCTCCCTCTCTCTCTCTCTCTCTCTCTCTCATAAATAAATAAACATTAAAAAAATATTAATGTATATAGATAGGTTTATATTACATGTCATGTGCATATATAATATAAAATTCAGTCCACTACAACACATCATTTATTTTTCACAATCTGAATGCTGTTCATAGCTCTCACCAAAGAGCTAAGGTGACACATTTCCGACTCTCACTCTTGACCAATGGGGGATTGTGTCCCACACTGTGAGTTCCTGCAGCCAGTGAGTACAGCCTTTTGCTCTTCAGAGTTTTATGTGCTGTCTCATGTGTGTTGTTTACTTTCCTGTATGTCACTTTCTTCCATTTATTTGTACTCTGGTCATTTCTACCCACTCTGGTTGATAAAAGTTGTACAAGTCACTCAAGATGTGAAAATACAAATTTTATGGCAACCCAAGGAGTCTTCAAGAAAACGGTCAAGAAAAGTGAAAAAATGGGTTCCAAGACCCCTTAAGATCTTATCAAGACTTTTCTTCTCTAGCTGAAACAAGGTTTAGTTTTTATCATAAAAGCAAAGCCACAAAATCCTGTAAGCAGATTGCATTCCCAAATCAGATACTCCGAGTCCTGGATCAAAGTAGGAAAAGTTCTTCTGGCATGGGGACTGCAAAGAAAAGTAGCCATGTGATTGCCAACTACAATTCTAATTTAAGAGACTCTGCGAGTGTGAAATCACAGAATTTTCCCTCGATCAACTCAATCTGATTACCAAATCCTCAAAATCCATGCCTGCTTTGTGATTGCAAGCACACCACTGGTGCAGATGGTCCTGGGTAATATCTTTTTGGCATGATGTGTGCACTGGGCTTGCTCACTGAGTTCATCAATAATTGTGTTTTCCTAATTTTTTTAGTTGAATTAAGTGTGGATTTCAGAACCGAGTTTCACTTTCTATATGGGCATGTGCTAGGGGCGCTTGGGTGGCTCAGTCAGTTCAGCATCTAACTTCAGCTCAGGTCATGATCTCATGGTTTGTGAGTTCATGCCTCACATTGGGCCCTGCACTGACAGCTAGAGCCTGGACCCTCCCTCAGATTTTGTGTCTCCCTCTCTCTTTGCCTCTCTCTCTCTCTCTCTTTCAAAAGTAAATAAACATTTAAAAAAGTAAAAGAATACACATATAGATATATAGAGAGAGATACATATATGCATGTGCTAGGAAACCACCCATGCTGAAGAAGTAAATACTACTTTACTCCTTGCCCAACTGCTTATTGTTGCTCAATGCACCAGTTTACACAGAAAAACATATACAGTAAAACCTTG
Organism: Acinonyx jubatus; assembly: GCF_027475565.1. Classification (NCBI taxonomy): domain Eukaryota; kingdom Metazoa; phylum Chordata; class Mammalia; order Carnivora; family Felidae; genus Acinonyx; species Acinonyx jubatus. The sequence continues at coordinate 67,818,904 of NC_069391.1, forward strand.
GTTTGGGAACATAATTCATTCTGGAAACACGCTTGTAATCCAAAGCACTTGTATATCAGTCAAAGCGAATTTCAAGACTATTGGCCCAACTGTGATCATGTGACATCTGGCCTCATATACTACTCCTATTACTACTCTTATTGCAAGACATCACTCATTTATCAAGTTAAAATATATTTAGAAATGTTTGCTCGTTTCACAGAACACTCACAAAACAAGTTGTTCACAATCCAAGGTCTTACTATAGATGCATTAAAAATGCACACAAAAATACTGAATAGTCAATATTATAATTTGCCAGTTTTCTTTGTCCCCTTTGATGAAGAAAACAATAAACCTTTCCTATTCATTCTGGATAGGAGCAGGTCAGCCAGCACAGCCTGGCTATTAAAGGATTAATTGGCCTGTGTGTTTCGATAGTCTCTCAAGGTCATAAACAATTTCCCTTTGATATTAACAATTTCCTCCCTCTTCTCTGACCTCACCTTGTGCGTCTTCTCTGAAGCACCCGACACTTTTTGAATATCCCTTCTCCAAATGCTTCCCTGACTCTGCAGTATTCTGGTTCCCTTCCAACATCTCCGTTTACTCCTCAGGTCTTCATGAGATCCCCCTCTCCTCTCCCACTGACACCTTAAACCCAGATGCTCCCCGAGAGAAAGTGCATTAATGGCCTGATCATTCACCCCACCCTGTACACATACTCTTTGCCACATGTCTTTGAAATTCTTCCTACGGAAGAAGGGGAGTCTATTTCCCTGATCGTCAAGTTTGGGTCAGGTGTGTGCCTTGTTTGGACAAATAAAAAATTAGTACATGACAAGATCAAATGTTTCTTGGGTGATTGGGCTTGCCCTCCTGTGCCTCTGTTACTGCCATCACAAGAATATGCCCAGGCTAGCCCACTGGTCCCAGGAGAGTCAACCTGCTGGTGCCAAAAGAAGGATAAGAGACCCTAGAAGCAGAGTTCAACCAGGGTTAGCTGAATGCAGGTCCATGGACAATAACCGATTGCTGCCTTAGCCACTGGGTCTTGAGACGATTTGTTACGCAGCACTTCTGGGGGCATAGTCAACTGATAGAATCCCTGAGATTCTGTTGTCCTCCTTTTACCAAACCTTACTTATTCCTGACAGCCTAGGGGCTAAGCTGCCCTATCATCTGATAATAATATATGATAATAAATAAATAATAAAATTCAATGAGAGATAATATAATATTAACGTATGAAAAAATAAATAAATTATAAAAATTAATAATAAATGATAAATAAGAGTTACCATTTTTAAAGCTCCTAATATGTTTCAAGGGTCATGCTAAGAGCTTTACATGTGCTACGCCCAACACTCATGATCTTCCAGAAACAGGAGCTATGGATTATGCCCATTATAAAAGTGTAAACTGAGGCTCAGAGAGGTAAAGACATTTGCCCAAACCCTCAAAGTAAGGAAATGGTATCTGGCGTTTGTACCAAATCTGTTTTCTGCACATCAGTGCATACTGAACACACACATTCCCTGATTACAACCAAAGCAGTTTTACCTTTATCTGTTTTCTATGTTGGTATTTCACATTCTCTATTTTGTTCTTTTTTTTATTATTATTTTCTTTTCAGAAAGAGAGAGAGAGCACAAATGCATATGAGCAGCAGAGGGGCAGAGGGAGAGAGAGAATCTTAAGCAGGCTCCACTCTCAGCATGGTTTCCACAACCCTGGGATCATGAGCTAAGCCAAAATCAAGAGTCAGACCCTCAAATACAAATCAAAACCACAGTGAGATACTTACACCTGTCAGAATGGCTAACGTTAATAACTTAGGCAACAACAGATGATGGCGAAGATGCAGAGAAAGAGGAACATTTTTGCACTGCTGGTGGGAACGCAAACTGGTGCAGCCACTCTGGAAAACACTATGGAGGTTCCTCAAAAAATTAAAAATAGAATTACCTCATGACCCACCAATTGCACTACTAGGTATTTATCCAAAGGATATAGGTGTGTTGTTTCAAAGGGGCACATGCACCCCAATGTTTACAGCAGCACTATCAACAATAGCCAAAGTATGGAAAGAGCCCATCCATCGATGAATGAATGGATAAAGAAGATATGGTATATATATACAATAGACTATTACTTGGCAATCAAAAAGAGTGAAATCTTGCCATTTGCAGCAACGTGGGTGGAAATAGAGTATATTATGCTAAGTGAAATTAGTCAGTCAGAGAAAGACAAATATCATATGACTTCACTCATACGTGGAATTTAAGATACGAAACAGGTTAACACAAGGGAAGGGAAGCAAAAGTAATATAAAAACAGGGAGGGGGATGAAACATAAGAGACTCTTAAATACGGAGGACAAACCGAGGGTTGCTGCAGGGGTTGGCAGGGGGATGGGCTAAATGAGCAAGGGGCATTAAGGAGAATACTTGGGATAAGCACTGGGTGTTATATGTAGGGGATGAATCACTGGATTCTATTCCTGAAATCCTTATTGCACTATATGCTAACTAACTTGGATGTGAAAAGAAAGAAAGAAAGAAAGAAAGAAAGAAAGAAAGAAAGAAAGAAAGAAAGAAAGTCAGACCCTCAACCAACTAAGCCACCCAGGCACCCCTCACATGCTCTATTTTTCTTAAGTGTCCTGTTACTAAAAACAGAAGTTTCGAAACCAATGCCATGTCCCCATGTTGCTTTCCTTTCTCAGGTCTTAAGATCTCCCAGCCAACCATACATAGACTGAGAGGGCAATGAAACAGAGACAACATCACCTTGAGCAAAAGCCCGGCTGCCAGAGTTGAATCACGCCTGCACAGCCCCTACCCTCTCTGACAAATACAACTGAACTCATGGCAGCCTGAGATTATGGAAGGACATATTGGATCTTCAGAAACAGAAGCCTCTTGGTCGCTAGAATCAGAGGACTCACTCTTTTAGGTCTCTAACAACTTTGTCTACATTGCCCCTCCCCCAAGCCCACACAGTGCAGCCCCAAGGAGGATACCCTCTGCTAAGATTTCTCTGATTTCTCGGTTGGGGGAGAGAACAAGGTAGACCTGCAACTTCCCCAGCATTCCAGAGCTCTGCCACAGAAGCCCACTTCTGTCTTGCTTCATTCAAAATAGTGGGGGAACTGGCATGGCTAGATCACCAGGGACAGCTTAGAAGCAGAATAAAAGGAGGGCAGGGGGAGAGGAGGGGATAATAACCAAAGAAAGTTTGGAAACCTCAAGTAAATGGAAGTTCAATAACACACTTTCAAAAAACCATTGGGCCAAAGGAGAAATCAAAAGAGAAATTTAAAACTACTCAAGGCAAAAAAAAAAAAAAGAAAGAAAGAAAAAAAGAAAAAAAAAAACACAACACAACACAGCAAAACTTATGAGACACAGCAAAAGCGGTACTAAAAGGGAAGTTTATAGTGATAAATACTTTCATTAAAAAACAAGAAAGATCTCAAATAAACAACCTAATTTTATACCTCAAGGAACTAGGGGAAAAAAAAGCCTCAAGTTTGCAGAAGAAAGTGTAATAAAGATTAGAGCAGAAATAAATGAAACAGAGAACAGAAAAACAAGAGAAAAACTAGATAATACTAAGAGTTGATGTTTCAAAAATGTAAACAAAATCAACAAACCCTTAGCTAGACTAAGGAAAAAAAAGAGAAGATTCAAATAAATCAAATCCAAATGGAAAGAGGAGATACAACTGATACCACAGAAATAAAAAAGATCATAAGATCCTATTACAAACAATCATACACAGACAACTTAGAAGAAATGGATGCATTCCTAGAAACATACAACCTACCAAGACTGAATCAAGAAGAAAGAGAAAGCTTTGGGGCGCCTGGGTGGCTCAGTTAGGCGTCCGACTTCAGCTCAGGTCATGATATCATGGTTTTGTGGGTTCGAGCCCCGCGTGGGGCTCTGTGCTGACAGCGTGGAACCTGGAGCCTGATTTGGATTCTGTGTCCCTCCCTCTCTCTTTGCTCCTCCCCCACTGCCCACTTGCTCGTGCTCTGTCTCTCTCTCTCTCTCTCTCTCTCTCTCTCTCAAAAATAAACAATAAAAAATTTTAAAAAAGAAGAAAAAGGAAAAAAAAGACTGAACATGCCCATAACAAATACGGAGATTGAAAAAGTAATCAAAAACCTCCCAAAAAAGAAAAACCTGAAATCAAAAGTCTTCACAGGCGAATTCTACTATACAATTAAGGATTAATACTAATCCTTCCTAAACTTTTCCAAAAAATAAGAAGGAACACTTCCAAACTCATTTTGTGAGTCCGGCATCACCCTGACACCAAAGTCACACAAAGACACCACAAGAAAAGAAAACTACAGGCCAATATCTCTGAGGAACACAGAGGCAAAAATCCTCAACAAAATATTAACAAACCAAATTCAATGGCACATGAAAAGGATCATACACCATGACCAAGTGGGATTTATCCTGGGATACAAAACTGCTTCAACATACCACTAAATCAGTAAATATGATATACCACATTAACAGAATGAAAGACAAAATTGTATCATTGCAAAAAAATGCAAAAAAAAAAAAAAGCATCTGACAAAATTCAGTACCCTTTCATGATAAGAACACTCAACAAATTAGGTATAAAAGGAACTTACCTCAACACAACAAAAGCCATATATACAAGCCCACAAATAACATCATGCTCAATGGTGAAAAACTTACAGCTTTTTCTCTAATATTGAAAAAGATCTGGAACAAAGCAAGGATGCCCACTCTAGCCACCCTGTTCAACATAGTACTGGAAGTCCTAGCCAGAGCAATAGTCAAAGGAAAGAAATAAGAAACATCCAAATAGGGGTGCCTGGGTGGCTCAGTCAGTTAAGCGTCCAACTCTTGGTTTCAGTTCAGGTCATGATCTCATGGTTTGTGAGTTTGAACAGAGCCTGCATCAGGCTCTGTGCTGACACTGCAGAGCCTACTTGGGATTCTCTCTCTCTGTCTCTCTCGGCCTCTCCCTTACTCCTTGTCTCTCTCTCTCTCTCTCTCAAAAATAAATTAATAAACTTTTTTTAAAAATCCAAATGGGAAAAAAAATACAATCATCTCTGTCTGCTGGTGACATGAACTTTTTCATAGAAAACCCTGAAGATTCTACCCACTCCAAAACAAAACAAAACAAAACAAAACCACTGTTAGAAATAATAAACAAATTCAGTTAAGTTGCAGGATTGACAATCAACATACAAAAATTAGTTGCATTTCTAAACACTAACAACAAACTAACTGAAAAGAAAATTAAGAAAACAATCACATTTACAATAGTACCAAAAAGAAAACTATAAAACACTGACAAAAGAAATTAAAGCAGCCACAGTTAAATGGGAATTTATCCATTCATGGATTGGAATGATTGATATTGTTAAAATGGCCATACTACCCACAGCTCATGGGTGGGTCAGCTGGTTGAGTGTCTGACTCTTGATTTCGGCTCAGCTTGAGATTCTCTGCCTCTATCTCCCTCTGCCCCTCCTCTGCTCACACACATGCTCTCTCTCTCTCTCAAAATAAAATAAAATCTTAAAAAAAAATAAGGCCATGCTACCCAAAATGATCCACTCCTGTCAAAATCCCAGACATTTTTTATGGAAATAGAAAAAAACACTCTAAAAATCATTTGGAACCAGAAAAGATCCTAAGTATCCGAAGCAATTTTGAGCAAGAAGAGCAAAGCTGGAGAACACTTCCTGATTTCAAAATATGTTACAAAGCTACAGTAACCAAAACAGTATGATACTGGCATAAAAATAGACATACACCAGTGCAACACAATAGCCCAGAAATAAACCCATTCTTATACAGGAAAATTATCTTCAACAAGACTGCCAAGAACACACAATGGAGAAAAGATAGTGTCTTCAAAAAATGGCGCTGGGAAAACTGGATATCCTCGTATGAAAAAATGAAATTGGACTATTATCTTACCGCAATACACCAAAGTTAACTCAAAATGATTAAAGACTAAAATGTAAGATCTGAAATCTTAAAACTACTAGAAGAAAACATAGGAGAAAAGCCTCTTGACATTGGTCTCAGCAATGGTTTCTTGAGGATGACCCCAAAAGCAGGGACAACAAAAGCAAAAATAAACAAGTGGACAACTCCAAACCAAAAACTTCTTCTGTACAGCAAGGAAACAATCAAGAGTGAAAGGGAGAAACCGATAGAATGGGAGAAAATATTTGCAAACCATAATCTGATAAGAGATTAATATCCAAAATATATTGGGAACGTCTAAAACTTAATAGCAAAAAAGCAACCTGATTTTAAAATAGGTAAAGGACTTGAACAGACATTTCGCCAGAGAAGACATACAACTGGCCAACAGGTATATGAAAAGATGCTCAACTTCAATAGTCATCAGGGAAATGCGAGTCAGAACCACAATTAGATAGCACCTCACACCTGTTAGGATGGTTGTTATCAAAACAACAAAAGACAAACATTGCTGGAGAGGCTGTGGAGAAATCAGAGCCCTTGTGCAGTTGGTGGGAATGTGAAATGATGCAGCCATCACGGAAAACAGATAGAATTTCCTCAAAAATTAAAAAGAGAAATACCACATGACCCAGCAAATCCTCTTGTGGGTATATATGCAAAAGAATCGAAATCAGGATCTATCGGCACTCCCATGTTTATGGTGGCATGATTGACAATAGCCAAAGTATGGAAACTATCCAAATGTCCACCAACAGATGAATGGATAAGGAAAATGTGGTGTATATATATATATATATATATATATATATATATATATATAAAATATATATTAAATCTATTTATATATATATATAATGAAATATTCTTTAGCCTTGTAAAAGAAGGAAATCCTACCATTTTAACCAACACAGATTGACCTGAAAAACATTACACTAAGTGAAGTAAGTCAGTCATAAAAGAACAAATACTGCATGACTCTTCTTATATGAGGCATCTAAAATTGTCAAACATACAGATGTGGACAACAGTATGGTGGTTACCAAGAGATGGGGGAAAGGGCGGGGGGGAGTTGGGAGCTGTTTTTCAATGGGTACACAAGATGAGTATATGAGATAAGTATGTTCCAGAAGTCCGCTGTAAAACATAGTGCCCACTGTTAAGGATAAGGTATTATATACTTAAAATGTTGTTAAGAGGATATCTCTTGTCAAATGTTCTTTCTGCAAAAAAAAAAAAAAGAGAAAATATTTGCAATATTTATGACTAATAAAAAGCTGATTTCCTTAAGTTTATTTTTAAAAGTTCATATAATTCAATAAGTAAAAAAAAAAAAACTTGATTGGAAATGTTAAGAAAATAAAGTCAAATGTTCAAAAGAATTAAAAAAAAGAAGACAAAAGAAAAAGAAAATCAAGAGAACCACCACAGGGTCAGATAACTACTACCATCCAGTGTTCAGGATGCTAAAGTAACTGCTGCTAATTATTGGCTCTACCAAATCCCTGAGACAGGTGAATGCCAGGGGATCCCACGGGCTGCTGCACAACCTCACATCTGGGGAAGCCATCCCTGCCAGAGGAGAAGAACGAGGCTTTTTATCTGTCTTCCATTTTTCAAAAATGGAAATTTTTGAAAATTTGCAAATCCATGCAAATATACCTCAGAGGGAGAACTTAAGTGGCTTCCAGAATGTCGGTGGCATGGGATTGTAGGAAATGTGGTTTCCAGGCTCCCAACCCTCATATACAGGGATACTTGAAAGCAGTCAGTCAGAGATAAGGGTTCAGGTGCAGGTAGTTTAGAAAGTGCATTAGTTTTGTATTGCTGCTGTAACAAATTACCACAAATTCAGGGGCTTATGACACAAATTTATCTTACAGTTCTAAAGGTCAGAAGTCTGAGATGAGTCATACACTTTAATTTTGTATTTGCAGCCTCCAGAACAGGGAGGCAATAAATGTTATGTTGTATTAAGTCACCTAGATTATACTATTTTGTTCCAGCAGCCCTAGGAGACTAATGCATGGAGCTGAAATCAAAGTGTCGGTAGTGCTGCATTCCTTCTGGACAATCTAGGAACGAATCCATCCTCTCCCTTTTCCAAGTTCTAGAGGCTTCCTGCGTTCCTTGGCTCATGGCCACATCACTCCCCTCTCTGCTTTCATTGTCCTGCTTCCCTCCTATAAGGACATGCTTCCTCTTATAAGGACCCTTGTGATTACCTTGGGCCATCTGGATAACCCAGAATCCTTAACTTAAAACCACATCTGCAAAATTCCTCTGCCATATTCACAGGTTCTAGTAACATATTCACAGGTATCTGGGATTGGGCCATGGAGGTACATGGGGACCATTATTCCACCTACCACAGGAGGTGATCCTAGAAAGCAGGAATGGGAGAGAGAGTAGAGAGCCAGGAAGGAAGAAAAGCCAAGGTAAGAGTGTGTCAGCAAAGTCATAACTGGGAGCAACAGGGCACTGATTCTGCCAGGACCTGATTCACCTAGCAAATGCCCCGAGAATCGCCTACCTGAGCAATGGAGAGCTGGGGCATTTACTTCCTGGCCTCCTCCCTAGTTTGATTGTGGGTTGTGTTGGAGAATATCTTCCAGGCTGCATTTTCATGCTGGCTGAGGAGGCTGCCAGGACATCAGAGAAAGCCCTGGGAATGTTCTTGAAGCGGGGCATTTTCGAACTCATCCAGAACTATGGATGAAATCAAAGATAGGCCAAGAGGATGTGATGCGGGACATAAGAGGCATCTGCTGCAAAGTGAGTGCGTAATGCTGCTTGCCAAAAATCCACATACTATCCAGCACACATATCCCTGGTAACCGCTTAGAATTTGAGATTTGATTTTTAAGTAACAACCCTAGCCTATTTCTAATCCCTGTTTCTTGTTCAACAGTTAGGCTTAGGGAGTTTTTACCTAACATGGCTGTTTTGTTGAAGGCACAGGGCAAGGCTTGCCATGTGGCTAGGGGGGAATATCGCTTCTGTTAGGATGGATATTACTAGCGTCAATGAATAGGCAGTAAGCAGGTCAGAAAATAGGGTTTTGTACAGAGTCCAGGATAGAGTCACAAAGGCAGGGAGAGTGGCTCTGGGCCACTGGCAAATGGAAAGGAATTTGCCAGGTAGACCAGAAGGTTGTTCCAACTAAGATTACATAATAACAAAAGTATATTTCACTTCATACAAAAATCCTGGCTTATTGAAACTGTCAAGGAATTCAATCTGTAAAAAGGCAAGATTCAAACCTAGATTCTCTAATTATAAATCCCATCCTCTTTACCCTACTCCAGGAGTCCTTTCATCTGTTAATGAAGGTCCAGAGGAGAATGTTTAGGTTTTTCACTAATAGGTAAGCAGTATCCCACCCTCTGCTGTCTGCTGCTGACAGAGGAAGGCAGAGACGAAGGTATCTAAAGAAGAGGCAGGCTTCCAAAGACCAGAAGCAGAATATGAACCAGGTGAACAGAAGAAGAGACAGATTTTTCTGGAGGCTTAATATTGTCAAGTATCATGTCCCTGCCCCAGGTCTCTTCTGATGCAGGGTCCTGGTGAATAAGCTCTCTAGGGTGACACTAGGCTGTTCTTGTCACATTTTCTAGCAATATAGGGGAGAAAATGCACCAAATCTCTGTGCTAAAACCAGCTGGCAGCAAAGGTTGTCAAAATATCCAAAGTCTGAACAAAAGGTCAGGCGCTTCTGGACACACATTTATTTTCTGGAAAAATTAATAGCTTTGGATCTTGTTGGGTAAAATCGGGAGAAAAAAGGATCACAACATCTGAGTGGTAAAACCTCCAAGGAGAGCTGCAAAATCTGGGGGAGAGAGAGATAGAGAGGCAAACTCTCTCTGGAATCTTATGGAATTGTCTCAAGGAGAGTGTGAGGCATTATGTACGCCTTTCCGCCCTTTATAGTTAAGGAAACAAGACAAAACAAAGCAGAACAAAACACCAAAAGACTCTCCCAAACAAACAAAAAATACCTTCACTTAGAAAAATAGTACTCCTGGCTCATCCCCACCAGGTTGAAGTTCGACTCTGTCAACATCATTTTTAGTCAAAGAAATGGTGAATTTTAACCAAAGAGACATTCCAGAATCCATCTTTTTAAAAATGTAGCTACACTCCAAATGTGGAGTGGACTTGCAGATTTGACAAAAAAATCTACTCACATTCTAGTCTCTTATAACACAGCACAGCATAAGATAGACTAGAATGTAAATAGAGTTGTTTTGTGCATGTGTTTGGAGGAGACTTTTGGTGTTTTGTTCTGGGTTTTGTTTTGTCTCTCATAATCATCTTTATTCTGAGAGTTTGATAATTTTCCCAGCTAGATAAGGATAGACATCAGGGCCCTCTTCCTCTCCACACTGCACTGGAGAACCCTGCTGTCCCATATGGTGGGGAGGAAAAACACAGAGAATTTTCAGTCAGACATTCCTGGGTTAGAATCCTGGCCCCATCATTACTGGTTACATGACGTGTGCAAGTTCCTCAAACTTCCTGTGCCTCAGTGTGTGCGTGTGTGTGTGTGTGTGTGTGTGTATAAATTGTATATATAAGACATAAAATATAGATCATAAGACTCAGCACAAAGCAGGTACTCTAAATGTCAACTTCCTTCTTCCCCCTCCTTACCCTCCAGCTTCCCATCCCCCTCACACGGCAGAGAGTTTGCTATATACTATTTGAAACTGCCCCTTCCCCACTGTCTACATTTGAAAAGCAAGGAGAAATGGCTACTCTCTGGAGGAATAAAAGCTCTGGCCTTCTCTGAGATCATGTCCAAAAAGCCATTATTACATCATATACTTTAGTTACAGCCATAGTCAAGGCATTCTGTACTCATCATCATTGCAACTAACATTCTCTAAGAGTTTGTGGCAAGAATTGTTCTCAAGTACCCTCTACTGTACCTAACTACTCAATACTTACAAGAACCCTATGAAATATGTATTATTACCATCATCATTTACAGTGGAGAAATTGAGGCTCAAAAGTCATATAGCTAGAATCAAGTAGAAAGGTAATCTGAATCCAGACCCCCCACTTCCAATGACCAAGCTAAACCCCGTGTACCTACAACATCCTGGGAACCAGGGAAGATGTCTCTTTAGTGAGTCACAGAATAATTCAAAGCTGTATCGAGTAGCTTGGGCCTGCTATATCTAGCTACTCAACAGCCCTGCCCCTGGCGATTAACGCAGCAATGGATAAGAGGGCAACACACAACATGGGAGTTAAAGTCAAATCAAAGGAGAAGTATTGTTAACATTCATGTGTCTCTATTACATTTGTCCAGAGAACCAAATAAGGTGGTACATAAGCATATTTTCTGAGAATCAGAAAAACAAGTTAAAGAAGGAACAAAACAGCAGGTTGGAGCTTGAATCCAGCCTTCTGGAGCTAAACTATAGTTATCTTAGTAACTGTGGGGAAAGAACAGTTAAAATGAAAATAAAAGAAAAGAAAATCCAATAATGTCTAGGAACTTACAGTTGATTAAACAGTTGTTCTGGTTATTTACTGCTATGTAATGAACTATCTCAAAACTCAGTAGGTTAAGTGGCAACCATTATGACACCATATGATATTGTGGGTCAGGAATTAGGGCAGGGTATGGCTGGGTGATTCTTTACCTCCATGTTCCAGGCTACTTGGTGGTATTCAGATGGTGATAGGCTGGTCTGGAGGCTTAGTAAACTGACTATACCTTTGAACTTTGGGTTGGTTGTATGATTCATATTTCCTAGGGTGATTTCTTCTTGCTTTATGCTCTTTAATGAGGTTTGTTTAGAAGATGTTGATCTAGGGGCGCCTGGGTGGCTCAGTCAGTCGAGCGTCCGACTTTCACTCAGGTCATGATCTCACAGTTCGTGAGATGAAACCCTGCGTCGGGCTCTGTGCTGACAGCTCAGGGCCTGGAGCCTCCTTCTGATTCTGTGTCTCCCTCTCTCTCGGCTCCTCCCCTGCTCATGCTTTCTCTCTCTCTCTCTCAAAATAAATATTTTTTAAAAATTAAAAAAAAAGATGTTGATCTATATCAGCTAACCTTAAGAATACAGAAGAAAGGGGCGCCTGGGTGGCTCAGCCATTAAGCATCCGACTTCAGCTCAGGTCATGATCTCACAGTCTTGTGAGTTCGAGCCCCATGTCAGGCTCCGTGCTGACAGCTCAGAGCCTGGAGCCTGCTTGGGATTCTGTGTCTCTCTCTCTCTCTGCTCCCTCCCCTGCTCATGCTCTGTCTCTCTCTGTCTCAAAAATAAATAAAAACATTTAAAAAATTAAAAAAAAGAAAAAGAATACAGAAGAAAAAGACCAGACCTTGAAAGAGAGGATATATTCCTTAGGAGGCTGAGTGTGGTGGTAGAGTAGAAATGAACATGAGAGAAGGGAAGCTGGTGAGCAAATGTAAGCTATCTGCCACCACCTCTGGGAAGTACATTTCTGAAGCTTTTCTCCGTAGAAACTGCAGCCCAGCTGGTAATGGTGGGAGATGGCTTGTTTGAACAAGGGAATGTCCCCCAAAACCCTGTTGTAGTTAATGGACATTGTCCTCCTGGTTGGTCTATTCGATGACATTCTACATGAGCCCATGTGGTTTCTGGCTAATGCTTGTGTCAGCAGGCTCTGAAGTGTGTCAGTAACATAGGCATGGAAACAGCCACTGGCCAGCTGCCCTAGCCAAGCAACACTTAACACTGACAAGTAAAAATAGTAACCGGTTTCATTTGGTGACTTTCCAATGTGCTTCTCTGGGAGAATGGGCAAGGAGGGTGGAAAATTGTGAAGGCTATATAATTATTTTAGCACCATCCACTTGGGAGTTGCTGTGCCATGAATTACAAACCTTTCAAAGACTAAGGATAGTACCAGGAAACACAAAGAATCACAAATGCTCTAATACAGAGCCCAGGGAACAAGGAACCTTTCCAGAGCTCCTTTGGTGATATCTTACTTGACTCCGCATACCTTCAGCACATCGTGACCATAGCCTGCACCATGGGCTCTTACATGTATTTGCCAGGAGTCATATAAATGCTCTCTTGCTAGTTATTCCACTGTTTGTGATGTGAACACTATGGTAAATTGAAGATGGCCACACATTTTTCACTCCTTCTGCCATTGAGAGGTAGAGTCCAATTCTCTCCTCTTTCAATCTGGGCTGACCTTTATGACTTGCTTTTATGATGACTGGGTTTTATTTTGTTTTATTTTATTTTATTTTATTTTATTTTATTTTATTTTATTTTCATTTTAACTATTCCTTCCCTACACTTACCTTCACTCTTTTCCACCAAACACCTTGCTTTGCACCAAAGATAAACCTAGGTTTCCAGGTTTCTGGAATAAGTATATTTTCATCTATCTCTTCCTGTTTTATTAAACATCTAGAAAGGGTCCTCATTTGTATAGTGAATGAAGTCACTTCAGGTGAAAAAAAAACTGATTTAATTTGCCAATTTCCTATATATATTTAGAGAGGATCACTGTATGAAGTTCATGGGTTTAATATTTCCATTATTGGGGTGCCTGGGTGGCTCAGTCGGTTGAGCGTCCGGCTTCGGCTCAGGTCATGATCTCACGGTTTGTGGGTTCGAGCCCCACGTCGGGCTCTGTGCTGACAGCTCAGAGCCTGCAGCCTACTTCGGATTCTGTGTTTCCCTCTCTCTCTGCCCCTCCCCTGCTCATGCTCTGTCTCTCTCTCTCTCTCCTTCAAAAATAAATAAAAACATTAAAAAAAATATTTCCATTATCATCTTCACAATGACTTCTTACAAAAAGGAAATGTGACTTTTATATGTGCCCTACTTCACTTACATTATTTGGAACTACTTGAAAGCCAGGTCTGACAGATGACCGCAATACAGTAAAGGTAGAAATTAGCAACCAAAGGACAGAGAATGTGGCCAAACTAGTGTCTGCTGTGGGGAATTTAATAAGATTTCCCTTGGGCCTAATATTTACACCACTACTCAGCACACTGTGAGCACTCAATAAATGTTAGCTACTATTGATATTAAAGACATACATAATTTTCAAACTAAGTTTTAGATCAGCAAGAGATAACTAATGCTACTCTGTGGAGTTCAAAAATTCAGAGCCAAAATGCCAAGAAATGTAATGTTTTACTAAGCCTGTGCAACCTCATCAGAAAATAGGTAATGTTTTTGCTAGACTTTTTGAAACATTATAAATAATATGAGTATCCCCTTGTAAGCCCCATTGGGAATTACTAATATAGACACAGTCTTTGATTTACTAATGAGGAAACCAAGTTCCAAAGAGGAGTTAGCAATTTGCCCTGGACTCACTGTTGGCCCCAGAGCCCATGACTCTTAACTTTCCATCCAGGACTCTGTCCATTCATGCTGCCAGTCTTGAAATAAACCAGAATGAACCTGTTCTTTAGAAAACAGAAAAAGGGAAAGGTTTGGGGGGGGGGGGGTTGAGAGGAGGTTCTCCTTAACTCCACTGTTTTATGTTAGAGATCATGGCAGAGCATCAAGATAGACTTTATACTTGACTTTTACAACATACTAGATTAAGAGCTCACAGTGTATACTTTAGGAGCTATAGGAGTCTTCTATAGGATTTCTTCCAGCTATGCCCTCAGACATACAGAAAATACTTGAGGCCTGAATCTCCTATGAACATCTATTGCAGCAAATGTAATTTATGAAAAGGAAATATTACCTGGTATCTAACAGAGGTCACAATTAGTCCCTAGATTTAGGCATAGCATCAACATATTTCCATCCCTTAGCTATAGCATTGTGCCGCTAATGAATCAAGGTTTACAATTATATTATTGTACATTCAAATGATCTATTGCCAAATATGCAGTGAGGTTTTTCTCCCAAAATCATCCCTCAGACAAATAGTCATTTTATCCTAGTCCTTATAAATTCTCTCATATCATGGAGGTACTCCTTCAGTTGTCTTATTTTTGGCAAAACTATATTAGCCTGAAATTTTTCAATAAATGCTGGTTAAGCGGTTAGAGAAGTTGCACCATGAAATTTATTTTTTTTAAAAGGTGGGGGGAATGATGTATATCAGTTAGTATAGGATAGGCTATGCTGCAGTAACATTAATCCTGAAATCTTAGAGGCTTAAAACATAAAAATGTACTTGTCACTCACACAAATGCCACTGTGGGCCTGGAGTGACACTTAAAGTGGTTCTTCAAGTGGCGACTTCTCTTTAATCTTGTGGCTCTGCCCTCCAACACAAGGCTTTCTTAATTGCCAATGCAGAGCGAGAGAAAGTTGGAATGTCATGCAGGGGTTTCTCACTGCCTCAGACAAAAGTAACACATGTATTTCTACTCATATTTAGTTGGATAGAATTGCCTGACTGCAAAGGGTTAGTAAGTGTGCCCAGGAAAACTGAATATGAAAAAAAGACCTAGTAAATGCAATGCATTCTCGTTCACAGGAAGTAAATGGTTGCACATATTTAGTAATTGTATGACCTCGCAATTGCAAGAATTGAAGGTCATCATTTAAAAGCTTCTTAAAAAAAACACTTTAAGAAGCTATACTGGAGCCTGGAACAACTAGATACTCATTCAGAGAGGAAAAAAAGTCTCAACTTTTTCTGTAAGCATACACAAAAATTAAGTTGGTACGGGTCATAGATCTAAATTAAAAGCTAAAACTATAAAAGTTCTAGATGAAAAATAGGAGAAAATCTTTAAACTTAGGGTAGACAAAGGTTTCTTTAAAAAGCACAAATTATAAAAGAAATATTGACAAATTGTACTTTATCAAAATTTAAAAGTTTTGCTCTATAAAAGACACCTTTAAGAAAATAAAAAAGCACTATATTATACATATACTACAACACGATATGTTAACTATACTGGAATTAAAATAAAAACTTAATAAAAAATGTTTTAAGAAAATAAAAGGCAAGTCAGAATCAGAGGGAATATTTACTATATCTATATTGAGTATATATTTATGAATATGTGTATTATAATTCATTAATAATAGGACACACAGTCCAATTTATTTTGATGGACAAAGATTTAAACATACTTTCAAAGAAGACAAGCCCATAGCCAGTATGCAATGAAAAGATGCTGAACATCATTAGTCATGAGGAAATGCATATCAAAACCCTAATGAAAACATGAAACCATAAAACTCCTGGAAGAAAACATAGGGAGAAAACCCCTTGGCATTGGTCTTGAATGATTTGGGGGCAGTATGACATCAAAAACACAGGCAACAAAAGCAAAAATAAACAAGTGAACAGTATCAAACTAAAAGGCTTGGCACAACAAAAGAAATGATCAACAAGACGAAAAGGCAACCTACAGAATGGGAGAAATAATTTGCAAACCATGTATCTGATAAGAGATGAATATCTAAAATATATAAGGAACTTTGAAAACTCAATAGCTAAGAAACAACCCAATTTTAAAAATGAGTAAAGAACATGCATAGACATTTAAAAAAAAAAAAAGACATACAAATGGCTAACAGATATATGAAAAACCACTCAACTAACCATCATAGAATTGCAAATCAAAACCACAGTGAGATATCACCTCATACCTGTTAGAATGGCTATTATCAAAGAGACAACAAGCAAGAGTTGGTGAAGGTGTGAAGAAAAGGCCTTGTGCACTATTGGTGGGAATGTAAATGAGTACAGCCATTATGGAAAACAAAATGGAGAGTCCTCAAATAATTAAAAATAGAACCACCATATGACTCAGTAATCCCACTTCTGGCCATACATAGATGGGAACCCAGCTGATTTCATGCAAGAGGTTGTTTTGCTGTCCAAACAGAATCCCCATTGAATTTCTTCAGGTAGCCAGTTCAAAACTGTGCATTGAGATTACAATTCCATTTAGCGTAAACATTTATAATACATGCCATCTCAGGAAATTATTCTGTGAAACTATTGGTACCCCTTTCATTTGTGCAGCACATTAAAAAAAAAATGGTTTAATGGACTTGTAAAAACAAGTCACTCCCAAAGCTGAGTTGAGGACAATTTCACCACCCCAGGGAGCGATTAAATTCATCTGTCCAGCTGGCAAGCCTAGAAAGCCAATTGAGTAAGTAACTCAGCATCCCTAACACCGAGCCACTAAACCAACTAAAGGGGAATGTAGTTAACACTTGCTAAAAAAACAAATCCAAGTCATTTATCATGTGCACCATCAGGGTACTAGGACCCCTCTAAGCAACTCCTTTAAAACTTTCCTAATGAGATATTTTGGGGGAAATTCTGCTTGTTAGAAATGGAGAAACACAGCCTTTACCCCCAACCTACTGAATTATATGAGAATTAAATGTTCTCACATTTAGAGAGACTCATGTTTAGATAAGCTGAAGTTGTCAGTGGGATGGAAGAGAGAAATGGATATAGGACAATTAAGAAGGTTGACTTCACAGGTTTGGTTTTTATGGGATTGGGAAAAAGTGAAGTCAAATATGGCATCTGGATCTCTGGCTTGAATGACTGAGTACCATTCATCAAGATTGGGGACGCCAAAGGAGGAACAGAGCTTCTTATGAAGTCCTCTTCTGCCCCCACCTCCTCTTCTTAATGTTAAAATGTATTCCCTGGGGTTCTTAATTTGACCTTTGTTGCTTCTCTTTTGACACACCTGATCTCAACGGTTTCAACCCTCCGCCACACACATCGACAGCCTGCTCAAGGTCCCAAAGGCACATCTCAGTTTATCATCTTTCTCTCAAAACCTACTCTACCTCAATCTTTTAATTAATAGAATCCTGTTATCTACCTATGCATTAAGAGGAGAGACCTAGAAGTCACTAGAGAGTTTAGCCTCTCACTTACCCCCACATGAAATCAGTCACCAACCCCTAGTTCCCCATTCCTTATGTTGCTAATATCTGCCCTCTCCCCCCAGTCTCTCTGCTCCTATATTAGGCCATTATGGCTCACCTGAGTTCTTGACCAGGGTCTTATGTTTCCCCTATCACCACTCTGGTTAATCTACCTCTGCCTGCCCCCAAGCCTCCTTCTACTACACCTAAAGAGCTCCTTCTAAAACACAAATCTCATTATGTCATCCCCTTGTTTATTACTCCTCAGTGGCTCTTAAGCATGTTATTTGAGGCCCACCTTTCCAACCTTATCTCCTGATATTAGCCCAACATACTTTGCATTCTTGTTTCCTGCCAACTTACCACTCTGAATAAAAACATGGCCCAAATGGCAAGCGCAGGCATCCTATATTGCTTTTAGTTCATTGAACCCTTGCAAAGCAAACAAAGTCAAAGCTTCTTATTGGGTCCCCAGTGTATTCACCATTGAAGGAATGAAATTCTTCATCATTAGAAGTTTGTTGAGTGCTTTTTTGTGGGCAGTGTTCCCAAGATGCTCTGGGAAGTTTATTCTGTAAACTCTATTCTGTAAAATAAAGTTTCCTTATTCGAAGGCTCAGGAAACACGTTTGTCTTCTTATTCCTTAAATTTACCACCATTCTTTCTCATAGCCCAAAGCAGAATAGATCATCAAATCCTACATTGGGAGCATTGTCTATCCATATGGTGTTAAGTAGTTCCTGCTAAAGGCTCCCAAACAGTTACTATTTATTGAGTAACTGCCAGCTCATTTATGCCTCACCTCAATCCCAAGAGTTTGGTATTATTATCTTATTTGACAGATAAGAGATGCATCCATTGTATCCATGTATATCAATACACCCACTGGAGGCAATTGTAGACCACACGAGGTCAATAGTTAGCCTGCATCTAGTTCACGGCTCCTGGAAGGTGGTGCTCAAACAAATGTGTATTGGATGAGCAAATGAATGAATGAAACAAATATCTAGTAAGTGGCAGAGCTGATATCAAACCTAAGGGATCTAACCACAGAGTGACTGCTCTACACTCATAATAGAAAGCCCAGGGTAGGAGAATGTCCACCTAAGAAGAGGCCTGACCATGCTCCTCTTTTCTCCACTCTTTCTGGGTGTTCTGTATGTGGTTTGAAAGATGAGTTGGAAGGGAAAAACCTGACCAATCTCACAATGGTGCTGAGAAGAAAATTTAAGGAGCATTTTACGAAACCTTGTAAATACACAGCACTGAAGAATAATTAAAGATGGTTCCCAGTATCAGCATTTAAGGCCCATTGTGTGTTTCTTTATGAATGTTGAATATACCTTGTTTTCGAAGATTAAGGGAAGAAATGAGTGAAATACCCTTGCCTCATTCTCACCACTTCCCATCACCCTTACCACCCAGCTTGAAATGGCGAGATGAGTGAGTCTATGTAACCTCCAGGGGGGTTGTTACGAGGTCACACAGATCCATACATGTCTGATAGATTTACACTGAACACCCCTTGTGGGAAAATTACATTAACTAAAATGAGGTGAATTAGGTCCAGCTTTAGACATTGCCTATTAAACATAATCTATTACACTGTCAGGGACACTAAATTGTTTAATTCAACATTTTAAATGTGAGAAGTTAATGTTGGTGGAAGAGTTAAGCACATTATACATTTATCACCCAAAAGACAGAGATATGAAAATGTCTAAACCATTAGCCATATAATAGCTTCAAAGGCTTTATTCTGGTAACCTTAAATTGGTTAAATTATGAAACTACAATTAAGAATAATTATCCCCGCAGTAGTCAAGTAGATGCAGAAACCCCAAGAAGCAGACAGCTTGGCGCGGTAATATATCAGCTTACAACCTGAGTCAGCCTGAGTAGTGATACAGTCACCAAAACTACATCCCTCTAATAACATTTCACAATGCATCAAGGAAGAGTTTGTGGCGATAAGCAAAGAAAAATTGGGAGATCCTAATCCAAACTTGTGTCCATCTAAATCAGGAAGTGAAAATACCCCAGAAATTTTGTCTGTTTGCTTAAATTATGAAAAAGATGATATTAAAGTCTTTACTTACATTGCAAGCCACCCATCTGCAAAACTATTTCGTAATCCCTGGGTTTTAAAAAGATTTTTGTGTCTGTAGATTTCAATAAATAAGCCAGGATTTTTTAAGTTAGTCAAGGCTGGCTGATTCTTAATATATATATATATATATATATATATATATATATATATATATATTTTTTTTTTTTTTTTTTTTTTTTTTTTTTGGATCTTACTTCCAAAGCTCTCCCTTCAAGGTCTACCATGTTTATCCTTCCTTTTTTCCCCATAACAACAATGCCAGGTCAAGTCCAAATAGCGACTACTCAACAAACATTTGCTGAATGAATGAGCAAAGGCATGAATGGCAGACCTCACTGAGATACCTGAACAAAATCCCAGTTTTACCAACTTCCCAGACGTCCTCTGCTCTTCTATGTCCCACAGACTTGACAAGTTAATCTGGCCCCAAACATTACTTTCCACACATCAGCCTCTTGCCCAAGAGCTACCAATCACTGGTTTAATAATGAGATCCTACCTCACTTAGTTCCAGCTGACTGGACTTGACCCCTTTGCTCACATAGGTCCCCTTCCTGGCAATGAGCTGTGAATAGCTCTCTTCTGAGCAGATCATGGGGGCTTCCCAACGTGTCAGAGCACAAATGTAGCTGTGGGCCACTCCTGATATACCAGGCCTCTCATTCCAAAGGCCAACGATGAGGTCCTCAAACAAACAGATGGAAACATGCTGACGTTGCATGAATGCCGCTGCATTGAAGTGCTCCGAGGTTTTGTTAGCGATAAATATTTATCTATCCAAGAGCTTCTCAAACTTCAATAAACTCAAGAATCACCTGGAGGTCTGAGAGTCTGCATTTCCAACAAGCTCCCAGGTGACATGGACAATGCTGGCCCATTTTGAGTATCCAGGATCCACAGCAGGGGTTGTCACACTTGGTTGCACATTGGAATTATGCGGAGTGTTTAAAAAATACTAATGCTTTAGATGAACCCGGATGATTCTTTTTTGATTGGTCTGGGGTGCAGTCCAAGCATTGTGATTTTTAAAGCCTGTCTGATAATTCTACTGTGCAACCAAAGTTGAGAACCACTAACTTAGACCAGTGTTTTTCAAACTTTTTTTCATTATTTCCCCCTTAAGGAGAGGTTTTTTTAATTTTATTTTATTTATTCATTGAGAAAGAGGGAGAAAGAGCACATGAGGGGAGAGGGGCAGGGGCAGAGAGAGAGAGAGAGAGAGAGAATCCCAAACAGGCTCCACGCTGTCAGCACAGAGCCCGATGCAGGGCTGGATCTCACGACGATGAGATCATGACCTGAGCCAAAAACCAATCTGCCGCTTAACAGACTAAGCCACCCAGGCGCCCCCTTAAGGAGAGTTTTTAGACATTTTCCCTCTAAATAGTCCTCATGAAATTTTAATATCACAGATATACTGTATGGCAGTTTATATGTTGTATGCATACCTGGGCTTTATACACAGAAAGGAAATTTTTTGTTCCCCAAGAAGCATTTTGCATGCTGTTGGGAGTGATATGAACCCTATTAAGAATGCATGCTTAGGGGCACCTGGGTGGCTTCTTTGGTTAAGCATCCAATTTTTGGTTTCAGCTCAGGTCAGGTCATGTTTCGTGGGTTTGAACCCCACATTGGGCTCTGTACTGACAATGCAGAGCCGGCTTGGGATTCTCTCTCCCTCTCTCTGCACCTCCCCTGCTTGCTCACTCTCTCTCAAAATAAATATATAAACATTTTAAAATTTTTTTTAAAAAGAATGCACGTTTTAGACTATGCCTACAGACCTGTCCAAGCATCCACACGTCTGTCTCCATCACAAATCCCTCCAAGCAGAAGCTGTAGGTCTAAGGCACAAAGGACCAGTCTGGAGAAAAACAACAGGAAGGCGATCAGATCATTGCACCCCCACTCCTGCATCCCAAGCCATGACTGACTGTATGGCCTGAAATTCCTTTGTACTTTCTACCACCTCACTATCCTATAACCACAAAGGACAGTGAATGTGAATGTCCTGCCTCATTCAAGTAAGTCAGCTATGGTACTTGCCAGGATATCCCTATGTGTGTTCAGAAGCCAAGCCTCCTTCATATTGCCTAGAGACAAATGGGCTTTCCATCATTGCGTAAGGCAAAACATCTATAGGAGATCTTTTTTTAATTCCAGTATAATTAACACACAGTTTTATATTAGTTTCAGTGTACAATATAGTGATTCAACAATTCTACACACTTCTCAGCGCTCGTCGTAAGTGTACTCTTAACCCCCTTCACCTATTTCACCCATCCCCCCCCCCTTTTCCCTCTGGTAACCATCTGTTTGTTCTCTATAGTTAAGAGTCTGTTTTTTGGTTTGTCTCTTTTTTTCCTTTGTTCATTTGTTTGTTTCTTAAATTCCACCTATGAGTGAAATCATACAGTATTTGTCTTTCTCTGACTGATTTATGTTGCTTAGCATCATACTCTCTGGATCCATCCATGTTGTTGCAAATGGCAAGATTTCATTCTTTTTCTTTCTGAGTAATATTCCAGTATGTGTGTGTGTATGTGTGTGCATATTCATATGTGTGTGTGTATATATATATATATATATATATATATATATATATATATATACATATGTACATATATATATATATATATATATGCCATATCTTCTCTATCATCCTTCAATGGACATGTGGGCTCCTTCCATATCTTGGCTACTGCAAATAATGCTGTAATAAACATAGGGATGCATATATCTTTTTGATTTAGTGTTTTCATATTCTTTGGGTAGATACCCAGTAGTGCAATTACTGGATCGTGTGGTAGTCCAATTCTATTTTTTGAGGAACCTCCATACTGTTTTTCAGAGTGGCTGCACCAGTTTATATTCCCACCAACAGTGCAGAAGTGTTCCTTTTTCTCTACATCCTCACCAACAGTTGTTGTTTCTATAGGAGACATTTTTTAACGTACATGCTAAACCCTAATACTCCCTGAGGTTATACCACAACTTGTGTAAATTGTGTAGGAAAAGTGGGTCACAGCTCTCAGGGGAAAACAGCAGTGTTGTCTCTAATTCTAAAGACAGAGAGTACCTTCTAATTCCAGTGTTAAGTCCTAACTATGGAGAAGGCCAGTGAAAATGTGGTAGCATAAGGGGGCAGGGATGGGTAAAAAGAAAGGGAGGGAAAAATGAACTAACATCATCACATGTCTCCTTTGTGCCAGCGGATGATGTACATTAGTTCACTGAACTTCCATCATAACTCTGAGAGGTGGATATCATTCTCCCATGTTACAGACAGAAGCCCTGAGATTCTGAAACTGCCCAAGATCTACTTCTAGTAAGTGCAGGAGCCAGCAGCATTCAAATCCTCATCTGTTGGGCTCCGAACCCAGTGCTCCTTCTGTTCTAGCATGCTGTTCTCCCAGCCTCAGGAGAAACCAAAAAACAAAAAATGAACCACTATAACCATTAAGGACAGTCCTCCACATTTTAAACCAGGAATATCAGGGTGACCTGACTGTGACAACAGGAACTCTGGGTCCCGCAGCAGCTCCAGAACATACATGAAAGGCTGAAATAGACATGAAAAATCTTCAAGGGGGCATCTGCAACCAGGACATCCACATGACATGGATTTAAGTCTGAACCCCAGTGAGACACCAGAGGTCATGAGGACTAAGGCACAGGAGGAAGAGAGAAGCAGTGAGGAGGCAAGATTTGGCTCCATTTGACTTTAAATAGTACAAAAAATGGGGACCTGAGTTGCCTGAGGACACAATGTCACCAGAAGCTAAGGTGGCTCTTTGAGTCTCCCTTTTGTGGATAGGGTATCTGATAAAGCATTTGTAGACTTTCAGGCATGTTCAGATTATTGTGGCTGAGATGGTGGTAAGAATTCCAGGAAGTAGAAAAAGATTGGAAAATGGATGGCCCCAGAAAAAAAGTAACTTGCTTTCCTTAAAGGGTAGGGCCCTGAGCTGACAGCCCTCTGCTCTACATGGGCCCTTCAGACCTCAGTGCAGAGGTAGAGGAAAGAGAACAAATTGTCAAGCCAACCCCTGAGACTCTAAAACTTGATATTCACTCCTTGGAGAAAAAAGACAGATTCCCCTCCATTCCCCACCCTGACCTCATCAGAAAAAAGGCCTTTTTCCTTCCTTCTGGGGCAAAACCAAAGAGGCCCCAAAGCTCATGGAGGGAAGGATGCCTAGGAACCTGAGTTCTCACATGCACACAGAGACACAGAACCCACATGAAAGCTAATCATTAACATCTGCCTTTCTGCCTTTATCCAAGAGAGAATCTGCTTCCCTCTCGTTGGCTCTCTTTCTCTCTGTCTAGACTGTGTTGTAGCCTGAAACCCATCCACCACCATGATGGATCACCCCTGGTGAGTTATAGAGCTGGCCCACACATCTCTCTAAGAGGATTGCAGAGGAAATCCTAGGGGTGAACCATTTGTCTTACCGTCACCAACTGTGCTACTAAATACAGCCCCCCCTCTCTTCCCCAGCAACACCACAGTGTAAAGACCCATGTGAGGGAGACTACTTCCTGTGGAAGCCTGCTACATCAAGTTATTTTTCACAATAACACACTTGTGGAAAGGGGGAATACTCCTGAATAATATACTGAAAGCTAAAGCCCCCCTTCCTCCAACATTTTCCACTCATAGCCACCCAAAGCCGGAAATTGCTCAGAAATATAAGAGCTGCTGCAGGCAGGGAAGAGACCTGGGCACCCACATTTCTCTCTCAGCCACAATAATCTGAACATGACTGAAAGTCTACAAATGCTCTACCAAAGGCCTTACCCCCAGACGGGAGATTCAAAGGACCACCATGTAAAAGTTAATCTCCTCCGAGAAATTTGTTCAGATTATTGCCACAGTATTTTCAAATGGATGGATGGACTAAAAATAGATTTATCCCTAGCACCCCCTACAGTCAGGTGTCTGCCATGCTTGAATCAGGTGGAACCGGTCCATTAGGCAGAGGGAAGAGAGGTGCCCTGTCTACAGGTACTTGGGGGGGAGTTCGCGCCCTGTCTTCGCCTTGCTACATTGATCACGCTCCTCAATTTGTTTAGCCAGTTGACTTCCACTCAATATGTTTATTAAAATATTGAGTAAGAATTGGCAATGCTGGGTAATGCTGGCCTGGCAGGAGAATCCCCACATGGTGTTTTGACAAGAGCTAGTTCAAAGGGCCCCTCTGAACTGGCATCACAGAAGTTCACGTTCCCAGGAGTAGTGAAGCGGAAATAGTTTATTTGCTGAGTATTTACCCAAGCACAATTACACTTGATAGGCAGATTCATTCCAAGAGGCAAACTTTACTTTGAATCTCTCACTAAAGCTAACAGGAGCATATCTGCACATTTTGAGGCAAGACATCTGCCAGCAGAGACCCGTCTCTATTTGGCATAAGAATTGTACAATAAGACCAAATTTCTGGTAGTTGTTCAGTGAGAACATTATGGCTCAGCAGCAAAGATTGACAATGTTTGAACAGATCAAGATAGTAGCAAATACCTAGAGAATTTACCAACACTGAAATAAAAGGAAGGTAGGAGGGAAGAGGGGGAAAAGAGAGAGAAAATGAAAGAGAGGAAAGAAAGAAAGAAAGAAAGAAAGAAAGAAAGAAAGAAAGAAAGAGAGAAAGAAAGAAGGAAGGAAGGAATACAGCAGAGGAGGGAAAGAGGGAAGGAGAAAAAGAATTCAAAACATGAGAAAGAAAGAAGTCCAGCACATTCTTACTAGTCTGAACTAGTGGACATTCCCCGGATTCACTGCTCTATAAATTCATTGAGTAATTTGTGCAAATCCCCTGGACAGCTGTCAGATACTCATCTCCCCACCAGCCCATCCCTTCATGGAAAAGCTCATTACATTAAAAGTGAAGGATTAAATTAAAAGTGTGGTATAGAATGCCACCATTCTTTTGTAAAAGGACTGGGCATAAACATCCGTTGTAATTGCCTGTATTTTCGTGGATGCCCATACAACCAATCTGGAAGTACATATCGGCAATGCAACAGTGCTTACCTGGGGTGTGATGCAGGGCTGGGGGTGAGACAGAGGAGAAGAGAGACACTTCCTTGGCTGCCTTTTTATGCCTTTTGATATCTGAACCATGCGAATGTGTTGCCTATCTAAACAATGACATGAGAGAATGAGAAACTACAAAAATTATTTAAATGGCAGCCAGCAGCTCTGCACTGACAGCACGGAGCCTGCTTGAGATTCTCTCTCCCTCTCTCTCTCTGCCCCTCCTCGGCTTGCGCGCACTCGTGCTTGCTCTCTCTCTCTGTCTCAAAATAAATAAATAAACTAAAAACAACAAAAACATGGCAGGGATGCCTGGGTGGCTCAGTCGGTTAAGCATCCGACTTCAGCTCAGGTCATGCTCTCAATGGTCATGAGGCTCTGTGCTGACAGCTCAAAGCTTGGAGCCTGCTTTGGATTCTGTGTCTCCAGCTCTCTCTGCCCCTCCCCCACTCGTGCTCTGCCTCTCTCAAAAATAAATAAACATTTAAAAAATGGCAGGCAGCAGAAGCCCCACCGGTCTTTCATCAGACTGGGAAAGAAGGAGGAGGAGAGATCCAACCTCCTTCCCTCCAATCCTGCCTCCTGCCTTTTCCCTTCCCTCCCTTAAAGTCACTGGGACATCTCAGGGCTCAGCAGAAGTTGAGGCTGTGACAGCTGTCTGGCCCTAGGAACAATAATAAGTAAGCCCCAAACTGGAAACCTCAAAGCAAAGAAAGTCTAAACCTTTCGGTCAAGACTAGAATAGAAGCACTTGGCAGGGAGAAGTGCCCGAGGGTTTGTGAAGCAGACCAGTTAAGAGCAGCTGATCTTGGGACACCTGGGTGGCTCAGTCTAAGTGTCTGATCTCACAGTTTATAGGTTCAAGCCCCGCATCGGGCTCTGTGCTGATGGCTCAGAGCCTGGAACCTGCTTCAGAGTCTGTGTTTCCCTCTCTCTGCCCCTTCCCCACGCATGCTCTGTCTCTCTCTTTCTCTCTCTCTCAAAAATGAATAAATGTTTAAAAAAATTTAAAAAAAAAAAAGAGCGGCTGATCTGTGGTCAGAAACTTAAGGCAACGCCTCTCCTCTTGGAGCTTTGCTTTCCTCCTCCAAGAAGCTAGCATGGGAAAGACCCATTGAGGGCAGCAGAGACAGCACCCAGCAAATTGCCTGGAGGAGGGGCGGAGCTGGGGTATTGTTCTGCTTCACCGCTCTCTGTGACCACTGTTCAAAGCAGCCTTGGGCTCCGAGAAAAAAGAATAATTGGCACAAGATTAAGATTTCAGCAAATTCTATAAATGATCATTGGACAATGTGGGGTGTGTTTCTGTTCCATAAAAGTAGCACAATGGAGAGGGAAAAAACCTGCCTTTGAAACCAGAAAGACAGGCTTCACTCCGGATGCCTTCTGCTTGCTAACTCTGAGCCTTCAGACAAATGGCTTAGTCTCTCTGTTGCTGAGTTTCTTCATCTGCTAAATAGGATGACCCCAGGATCTTCCTTGGGAGGACTGCATGTGAGCGATACAGGGCCTAGCCCAGAGGTGGTACCGAGAAAAGGGAACTGTTCATTGAAGTAGGAACCTGGGGGTGATGGTAACAGACCAGGATCTAAGTGAATGAGTGACTTCCTCCAGCCAATATGTTTTGGTATTACTATTATCAATTTTGCAGTTAGTTCTTTGCCTTAACACAGAAGCTACGATTTGTTGTTGTTATTTTTACTTTCTGTTCGTTTGTTTGTTTAAGGCATAATATTTGCAATAATGCTGGAAAGAGTGCCACAGGGCCAATGTTGAACGCATCTCACTCATTATTCACTCTGTCCTGCTGAAAATAGCATTATTACTCCAACTGGCAGCGACCTAAGACACCCCTCACAGAGAACCTACTATATTTGATGCTTGGAGCAGATAATTTTTTAACACCTTCTTCTCCACAAAACAAAATTAGTTTCAGTTATACTCATGTTGTATGAGTAATAACCATCATTTTTTGATGTATTTGTTCTTTAGTTGTAGAACCATTAATTTAAAAAGAAGAAATTGCTATTTTAAGGATGTTATTCAAAATTTAGTAAAATCTTTCATTTAAGAACTAATATCTGGACTTACTGCGCAAAAGTGTTATGCTTTTCAGTTACTGTTTTGAATTTTAAACCCCAAATCTCCAAGTAGTCCCATGGGTTAACAATTAAAATAACTTGGGCTCTGAGCTTTCATCTTTAGTTCACTGGGCTATCATTGTTTATTTTGAATCTTCTATTTAAATACAGACTATGAGGGGTGCTCAGCCAGTTAAGCGTCCAGCTCAGGTCATGATCTCACGGTCCGTGGGTCCAAGCCCAGCGTCGGGCTCTGTGCTGACAGCTCAGAGCCTGGAGCCTGCTTTGGATTCTGTGTCTCCCTCTCTTTTTCTGTTCCTCCTCTGCTTGTGCTCTGTCTCTTTCTCTCTCTCTCTCTCAAAACTGAGTAAACATTTAAAAAAAATTTTTTTAATAAAAAAAAAAAATACAGACTATGCACTATCACAGGGGTTGGAGACACACACAATGCCCAAAAACAGCTTGAACAACTCCAGACTGTTACACATTTATTCTCAAAACGAACATGTAACTGAGTCCATGCCCATTGGAGATCCATTATATAATCCAAATTAACTTCCGTGAAGAATAGTCCTTACTAAAGAGTAAGAAATAAAATCATGCTAATTTGAAGCTGACATATGTATTATTAAATCTCAACAGTAATCTTAATAATCATTTTAGAATGCAGACAAACAAAAAGATTTTTTTTTTTGGATAGGAGTATTTTATCACTGACATGGTTTAGAACTGCCCAACTGTGAAAAAAGCAAACCGCTTTTAGTTGCTTTTATTGCTTTAAAATTCTCTACAGATATTGCCGCACCCAAGGCAGACCACTTCTACCCATAATGCCCCTCTATGTGGGCCCCTTACCCACCCATCAATCCAGCCATCATGGTCCCCAATTCCCAACCTTAGCACATTGAAAGAAGAGATTCATGTTAATCAAAAGAGCATTTGTTGATGAAGCTGTTCCCATGCTTCTTTTCACATCAGGCCGTTTGGCCTTGGGATTGGTTTATATGCAATCTAAGGCGTTGTTGAAACTTACAAGAAGGTGTTGCCAAGAGTAAGCTGGCTGGTTGGCTGGCAGTGGAGGGTTTCACTTAGCATGGCATTATATTGAGGAGTTTACCATGTCTCAAGTTTATTCCACAGCTTTGCAGGTCTGGAAACTGGGGCTTTTCCACTACTCCCAGAGGATATATTGAAGATGCTCCAGTATTGAAACCAACAGTGTGTTCATTACAATGGAGAACATGGCATTCCCATGACCACAAGGCTAACCCACCTATCTGGCTTTTCCCATGTGATGGATTTTTGTTACTCTTCCTATATTTGGAGACTTTTCTCTTCGTGAGTGGCATCTTCCAAGGTAGAATCCAAAAGTAAGCTTTCCTAGACTCCCTTGAAGCTAAAGAAAAGCCATATGACCTACACTTTTCCAATCAGACACACACACACACACATGAGATTTTGATCTAACACTGAGCAGAATCTGATTTTTTTACGAGGATGACATTGAGGGTGCTTTTCAGGCAGCAGTGGCCAATGACTTAGTATCTGCCTTCTAGCCATTAACTGTGCACTCTCCCATATCTTTAACCATGGTGACAACAGTGAGATTGTCCCTGGAGCTATCCCATCACAAGGTCTGCTTCAGGCCCCAGAGCACCCAAGCACAACCCTCTGGACCGCCCAGAGAGGATGTGAGCTATCCCAGATCCTATAATAAACTTCATTTCTGTGTAATTTAGCTGGAATGGGTCTTGTTATTTTCAATATCCTAGGAAGCCAGATTAGTAATTAGAAGATCATATATAGAGTATACAGTGTGAGTAGACAGTACTAAGGGGTGTTTTATGTAAACCAGATAATAATTGTTTATAAGAGTACCTCACTATGATTTCCCCCAAATAGGTATTCTACCCTAGACAGTGATATACGTGTATTGGCAGAGTTTTCTTCTCCTAAATCCACTTTTTATGCTATAATAAATCTTTTCTTTCTTGTACTATATTAATAATACTGGTTAAATTACAAGTTGAGCAGCTGTTCCCATGGGCTGACACCTCCCATTTAATTTTATTTGAGCAGTCTAATTTATTTCTACTTAATTCTGCAATCTTATTTCTAGACTCCCATGGGCCAACTCCTCCCTTTTAATTTTATTTAATTAGTCTAATTTATTTCTATTTAATTAACCCACCTTATTTCTGGGTTATTGATGAGCATCTCACTGGTACCCTCATATACCACCTACAGCTGACATAAGTTTTGGAGTGGTTTTTTTTTTCAAGATTTTTAAAGATACGGTAGAGTAATTGCACTGTGAACTAAGTAGGGCCGCCACTCACAGCAATCAAACTTCTCCATACTCTCACAAACTCACCACGAGCTGTTTAATAAGTGTAGGAAATTCAATTGTTTCAACACTTTTAAAGCTGCCATTTTGTTTCAAAATAGCAGACCTAACCACAAATCAAATGTAACTGGCTACAACATTGGCTAAACATTACTCCTCCACTTCTAAAGTTGTTGTGACACATACCTACACATTGACTGATAAGAGGTGCTGCTGAGAAAAAGGACTCACAACTGGTCAATCAGCTCCTGAAATAGGTTGTTTTCAGGCAACCCTGGCAAAGGCAGAGGGGACAAACAAGTTGCCCCTTGAATTCCACAGATTCCAAAATTACAGAATTCTGTAAGATCAGGCTCCTATGGGACCTCTATGTGCCTGGATATACTTAAATTATTTTGCTGTCTTATGAAGTTATTTCCAGGCAAGGTGATTGTGAGCAGTGTAGAATACTAATTTTCTAACAGCTCTCCTGTAATATTTTATTTATTGCATTGTTTGTCTTTGTTCTATTTTAGCCTTACAAGGTGAACTAAAGTTTACCCAGAAAGATGCTTTTGATAAGTTCACTGCATTCAGAAGATTTGTCAGCTGTCAAAAGTTTTCCCTGGGCTTTCAAACATCCTTCTTTACTTTTGACAAGAAAATGTTCACTAAGCCATTTAAATCATACACCAGCAGTAAGCCAGAAGTTTAAAAGAGAATATTCTATCCTCGGCCAGGATGGAACTTCCTTTAAAAAAAGAAAAATAATAGACTGGAAAAGAGTTTTTCTTGTAGTCACTCCTAAGAAGGACATTTTGAATGAAAATTAAATGTTCTTTCAATTTTGACGTAGCAGAATATTTAAAACGGAGTTTTCTTTCCGTTAATTTTTCCTCTCCCAGATTTCAAGAGAAATTGACTTAAAATTTCAAACTCTTAAAATCGTAAACTGCCAGACCCAAGAACTTTGTAGAACACTGTGGTGTCCATAAGTTGGACACTTCTTGTGCATTGTAATCAAAATGTCCCCATGGCCGTTATCTGGTCTAGTGTTACTCAAACTTCAGGATTTTTGTCATATTGTGCATTACCTGCATATTTGTTTACAGTATCTTTCTATAGACCAACATACTTTGTATCCTTATGTAAAACTGACTTTGCCTTAAGCGTTAATATCCATAGAGTCAAGGACTTGGTGTATATGATAATGACTACTTAGATGCTCACCAATTTAATTTCCTGTTCTTAATGACACAGGAAGACTGCCCTTCCCAACCTCCCTGTGTTAGGTTGGCCCCACATGACTGGATTCTGGCCAATGCAATCTGGGCAGAAGGGAAACACTTACAAAGCTGGTCGCTAAAACATCCTGCTTGTTTTCTCTTGCTCTCATTCTGCCACTTGTGTGACTAGAGACAATGTATTCTGAAATGGCAGCATTCAGCACCCTAACTGCTCAGAGGAGTGTTGGCCATAAGAGCATCCAGGTCTGCACCAGACTTTACATGAACAGCCAAAAAACAAAACAAAACAAAACAAAAACATTTTCTTTTATTGAGCTATTGAGATTTTTCAGTTGTGTCTGGGTGTCCCCCAAATCACCCCTGGATCCAGTGATTCAACTGAACGACTCACAGAACTTAGAAAGCTGTCATACAGAGTTCGTTATAGTGGAAGGATAGAGAAATCAGAAAAGGCAAAGGCACACGGGGCAGAGTCCAGGAGAGACCAGGGACAAGCATCCACTTATCTTCTCCCAATCCAGTCATGTGAACATCACCTAATTCTCCCAGTACTGAGACTGACAACATGCATGAAGTACTGCCAACCAAGGGAATTCATCTAATCTAAGCCTTGTGTCCAGGGCTTTTATTACATAGGCATGGTTGATCGCCCATGTGGCTGACCCTCGTTCCATTTCCTTCAGAGATCAAACTGATACTGTGTGGCCCATGACCCCCACCATAAATCACAATGTGAATGTAAACTATCTGACATGGCACAAGACCTCAGGTAAACAAAGACACTCTCAACAGACAGGTTGTTTCAAGGGCTTAGAGGTTGTCTCCCAAGAACTAGGAAACAATCAAACCTTTCCTTGGAATGTTTAGAGTTTGAACCACCCAGACCTGCTGAGTTAATCTTTTACTATAAAATGACCTATTTGTTACACAGCATGGCCTAACTTACCCTGACTAATGTAGCATATACATTACAGGTTTGTCTAGTACACATGCAAATACCCAAATGGTAAAAGAAATGTTTCCTCATGCACTTTTTAAAATTATCTTGTACACTAACAGTAGTACACAGACCATATTTTGGGAAACATTGTTCCGGTGCAACCTCACTTTAAATGTGTAAAAGGTGGAGACCTGGGAAGATGGCAGCATAGGAGGATGCTGGGCTCACCTCGTCCTGCTGATCGCTTAGATTCCACCCACATCTGCCTAAATAACCCAGAAAACCACCAGAAGACTAGCAGAATGGACTCTCTGGAGCCAAGCCTAGACAAGAGGCCCACGGAAGAGGGTAGGAAGGGCAGAGAGGCGGTGCATGCTACACAGACTAGCCGGAGGGAGCCAGGGCAGTGGAGGGGCAGCCCGCTCTACAAGGCAGAGCCCCCGGAGTCTGGCTTGCAAAAGCAGAGGGCTGGGACTCCATGAGTTCTGACAGCCAGTGGGACTTAACATCTGGAATGTTAAAAGTTAACAGCTCTGCTCTTGGAGAGTGGGGAGGGTGAGAGGACGCCAGGAGAGAGAGTTGTTGAGCCACGGAAGACAGAGCTCAGCTTGGCAGGGAACAAAGGTGCTGGTAAGTGCCATCTCCCTCTCCCATCCCCCAGCTGAAATTCCAAAGGGAACCAGTTCCCCTCACTGAACTTTCTTCCACTGCGCAAACACCCAAGGCTGTGCTTCTGTGGATCTATCCCTCCGACGGGTCTGCCTCCCTCCTGGTGCTGCAGGGCCCCTCCCTCAGGGGACCACCGAAGGCAAAGTGAGCTAAGCCTGCCCCTCCCACCCCTGTGCACCTTGCGGATCCACCCCAGCTATTATGCCAGATCCCATCGAAGCAGCACCACAAGCCTGGCAGTGTGCAAGTAGCCCAGACAGGGGCCACACCACTCTACACTGAGTCCTGCCCCTGGGAGAGGGGAAGATAAGGTATACACCAGTCTGACTGTGACCCCAGTGGTGGGCTGGGGACAGACACCAGGTCTGACTGTGGCCCTGCGCACCAACACAAGTTACTCCGGCCAGCACGGGGGAGGGGGTGCCCTGCAGTTTGGAGCCACCACAGGGACTACCCAAAATGACGAAATGGAAGAATTCTCCTCAAAAGAAACTCCAAGAAGTAGTGACAGCTAACGAATTGATCAAAACTGATTTAAGCAGGGGCACCTGGGTGGCTCAGTTGGTTGAGCTTCCGAATTTGGCTCAGGTCATGATCTCACGGTTCGTGGGTTCAAGCCCCACGTCGGGCTCTGTACTGACATCTCAGAGCCTGGAGCCTGCTTCAGATTCTGTGTCTCCTCTCTCTCTCTGCTCCTGCCCCACTCATGCTCTGTCTGTCTCTCTCTCTCAAAGATGAATAAACATTAAAAAAATAAATAATTTTTAAAAAACTGATTTAAGCAATATAACGGAACAAGAATTTAGAATAATAGTCATAAAATTAATTGCTGGGCTTGAAAAAAGCATAGAGGACAGCAGAGAATCTATTGCTACAGAGATCAAGGGACTAAGAAATAGTCATGAGGAGCTAAAAAATGCTATAAATGAGGTGCAAAATAAAATGGAGGCGGCCATAGCACGGATTGAAGAGGCAGAGGGGAGAATAGGTGAATTAGAAGACAAAATTATGGAAAAAGAGGAAGCTGAGAAAAAGATTTAAAAAATCCAGGAGTATGAGGGGAGAATTAGAGAACTAAGTGATGCAATCAAACAGAACAATATCCGTATCATAGGAATCCAGAAGAAGAAGAGAGAAAGGGGGTGAAGGTGTACTTGAACAAATCATAGCTGAGAACTTCCCTGATCTGGGGAAGGAAAAAGGCATTGAAATCCAACAGGCACAGAGAACTCCCTTCAGACATAACTTGAATCGATCTTCTGCATGACATATCATAGTGAAACTGGCAAAATACAAGGATAAAGAGAAAATTCTGAAAGCAGCTAGGGATAAACAGGCTATAACTTACAAAGATAGAAATATAAGGGTAGTGGCAGATCTAGCTACTGAAACTTGGCAGGCCAGAAAGGAATGGCAGAAAATCTTCAGTGTGATGAACAGGAAAAATATGCAGCCGAGAATCCTTTATCCAGCAAGTCTGTCATTCAGAATAGAAGGAAAGATAAAGGTCTTCCCAAACAAACAAAAACTGAAGGAATTCATCACCACTAAACCAGCCCTACAAGAGATCCTAAGGGGAATTCTGTGAGTAAATGTTGCAAGGACCACAAAGTACCAGAGACATCACTACAAGCATGAAACCTATAGACATCACAATGACTCTATATATGACATTCACATCACAATGACTTTCAATAATAACACTGAATGTAAATGGACTAAATGCTCCAACCAAAAGACATAGGATAACAGAATGGATAAAAGAACAAGACCCATCTATTTGCTGTCTACAAGGGACTCATTTTAGACCTGAGAACACCTTCAGATTGAAAGTGAGGGGATGAAGAACTATCTATCATGCTACTGGAAGTCAAAAGAAAGCTGGAGTAGCCATACTTATATCAGACAAACTAGACTTTAAATTAAAGGTTGTAACAAGAGATGAAGAAGGGCATTATATAATAATTACAGGGTCTATCCATCAGGAAGAGCTAACAATTATAAATGTCTATATGCCGAATACGGGAGCCCCCAAATATATAAAACAATTAATCACGAACATAAACAACCTTATTGATAAGAATGTGGTAATTGCAGGGGACTTTAATACCCCACTTACAACAATGGATCGATCATCTAGACACAGGATCAATAAAGAAACAAGGGCCCTGAATGATACATTGGATCAGACGGACTTGATAGATATATTTAGAACTCTGCATCCCAAAGCAACAGAATATACTTTCTTCTTGAGTGCACATGGAACATTCTCCAAGATAGATCACATACTGGGTCACAAAACAGCCCTTAACAAGTATAAAAGAATTGAGCTCATACCATGCACACTTTCAGACCACAATGCTATGAAACTTGAAATCAACCACAGGAAAAAATCTGGAAACCCTCCAAAAGCATGGAGGTTAAAGAACACCCTACTAAAGAATGAATGGGTCAACCGGGCAATTAGAGAAGAAATTAAAAAATATATGGAAACAAATGAAAATGAAAATTCAACAATCCAAACACTTTGGGATGTAGTGAAGGCAGTCCTGAGAGGAAAATACATTGCAATCCAGGCCTATCTCAAGAAACAAGAAAAATCCCAACTACGAAATCTAACAGCACACCTGAAAGAAATGTAAGCAGCACAGTAAAGACACCCCAAACCCAGCAGAAGAAGAGAAATAATAAAGATCAGAGGAGAAATAAACAATATACAATCTAAAAAAACTGTAGAGCAGATCAATGAAACCAAGAGTTGGTTTTTTGAAAAAATAAACAAAATTGATAAACGTCTAGCCAGGCTTCTCAAAAAGAAAAGGGAGATGACCCAAATAGATAAAATCATGAATTAAAAGGGAATTATTACAACCAGTCCCTCAGAAATACAAGCAATTATCAGGGAATACTATGAAAAACTGTATGCCAACAAACTGGACAACCTGGAAGAAATAGACAAATTCCTAAGCACCCACACACTTCCAAAACTCAAACAAGAAGAAATAGAAAACTTGAACAGACCCATCATCAGTGAAGACATTGAATCAGTTATCAAAAATCTCTAACAAATAAGAGTCCAGGATTAGATGGCTTCCCTGGGGAATTCTACCAGACATTTAAAGCAGAGATAATACCTATCCTTCCCAAGCGGTTCCAAAAAATAGAAAGGGAAGGAAAACTTCCAGACTCATTCTATGAAGCCAGCATTACTTTGATTCCCAAACCAGACAGAGACCCAGCAAAAAAAGAGAACTACAGGCCAATATCCCTGATGAATATGGATGCAAAAATTCTCAATAAGATACTAGCAAATCGAATTCAACAGCATATAAAAAAAAAATTATTCACCAGGATCAAGTGGGATTCATTCCTGGGCTGCAGGGCTGGTTTAACATTCGCAAATCAATCAATGTGATACATCACATTAATAAAAGAAAAGGTAAGAACCGTATGATCCTGTCAATCAATGCAGAAAAAGCATTTGACAAATCCAGCATTCTTTCTTAATAAAAACCCTCGAGAAAGTAGGGATAGAAGGAACATACTTAAACATCATAGAAGCCATTTATGAAAAGCCCACAGCTAATATCATCTCAATAGGGAAAAACTGAGAGCTTTCCCCCTGAGATCAGGAACACAACAGGGATGTCCACTCACACCACTGTTGTTTAATATAGTGTTGGAAGTTCTAGCATCAGCAATCAGACAACAAAAGGAAATCAAAGGCATCAGAATTGGCAAAGATGAAGTCAATCTTCCACTTTTTGCAAATGACATGATATTACATATGGAAAACCTGATAGATTCCACCAAAAGTCTGCTAGATCTGATACATGAATTCAGCAAAGTCGCAGGATACAAAAATCAATGTACAGAAATCAGTTGCATTCTTATACACTAACAATGAAGTAACAGAAAGACAAATAAAGAAACCGATCCTATTCACAGTTGTACCAAGAATCATAAAATACATAGGAATAAACCTAACCAAAGACGTAAAAGATCTGTATGCTGAAAACTATAGAAAGTTTATGAAGGAAATTGAAGAAGATATAAAGAAATGGAAAAACATTCTGGGCTCATGGGTTGGAAGAATAAATATTGTTAAAATGTCAATACTATCCAAAGCAATCTATGCAGTCAATGCAA
The DNA here is from genome assembly GCF_027475565.1 of Acinonyx jubatus. Classification (NCBI taxonomy): domain Eukaryota; kingdom Metazoa; phylum Chordata; class Mammalia; order Carnivora; family Felidae; genus Acinonyx; species Acinonyx jubatus. Next base: position 67,856,279 of record NC_069391.1, read on the forward strand.
TCCCAATCAAAATTGCACCAGCATTCTTCTCAAAGCTAGAACAAGCAATCCTAAAATATGTATGGAACCACAAGAGACCCTGAATAGCCAAAGTAATATTGAAGAAGAAAACCAAAGCGGGGGGCATCACAATCTCAGCATCTACTACAAAGCTGTAATCATCAAAACAGCATGGTATTGGCACAAAAACAGACACAGAGACCAATGGAATAGAATAGAGACTCCAGAACTGGACCCACAAAAGTATGGCCAACTAATCTTTGACAAAGCAGGAAAGAATATTCAATGGAAAAAAGACAGTCTCTTTAACAAATGGTGCTGGGAGAACTGGACAGCAACATGCAGAAGAATGAACCTAGACCACTTTCTTAGACCATTCACAAAAATAAACTCAAAAGGGATAAAGGACCTGAACTTGAGACAGGAAACTATCAAAACCCTAGAGGAGAAAGCAGGAAAAAAACCTCTCTTACCTCAGCCACAGCAATTTCTTACTTAACACATCTCCAAAGGCAAGGGAATTAAAAGCAAAAATGAACTACAGGGACCTCATGAAGATAAAAGCTTCTGCACTGCACAGGAAACAATCAGCAAAACTAAAGGGCAACCAACAGAATGGGAAAAGATATTTGCAAATGGCATATCAGACAAAGGGCTGGTATCCAAAATCCATAAAGAACTCACCAAACTCCACACCCAAAAAACAAATAATCCAGTGAAGAAATGGGCAGAAGACATGAATAGACACTTCTCTAAAGAAGACATCCAGATGGCCAACAGGCACGTGAAAAGATGCTCAACGTCACTCCTCATCAGGGAAATACAAATCAAAACCACACTCAGATACCACGTCAGGCCAGTCAGAGTGGCTAAAATGAACAAATCAGGAGACTATAGATGCTGGAGAGGATGTGGAGAAACGGGAACCCTCTTGAACTGTTGGTGGGAATGCAAACTGGTGCAGCTGCTCTAGAAAACAGTGTGGAGGTTCCTCAAAAAATTAAAAATAGACCTACCCTATGACCCATCAATAGCACTGCTAGGAATTTACCCAAGGGATACAGGAGTGCTGATGCATAGGGGCACTTGTACCCCAATGTTTATAGCAGCACTCTCAACAATAGCCAAATTATGGAAAGAGCCTAAATGTCCATCAACTGGTGAATGGATAAAGAAATTGTGGTTTATATACACAATGGAATACTACTTGGCAATGAGAAAGAATGAAACATGGCCTTTTGTAGCAACGTGGATGGAACTGGAGAGTGTTATGCTAAGTGAAATAAGTCATACAGAGAAAGACAGACACCATATGTTTTCACTCTTATGTGGATCCTGTGAAACTTAACAGAAGACCATGGGGGAGGGGAAGGGAAAAAAAAGTTAGAGGGAGGGAGCCAAACCATAAGAGACTCTTAAAAACTGAGAATAAACTGAGGGTGGATGGGGGGTGGGAGAGAGGGGAGGGTGGGTGATGGGTATTGAGGAGGGCACCTTTTGGGATGAGCACTGGGTGTTGTATGGAAACCAATTTGACAATAAATTGCATATTAAAAAAATAAATAAAATATAACTATGATTATGACTTAAAAAAAAGTAAAATAAAAAATAAATGTGTAAAAGGTAAGGAGCTTCACTCCACTGCTAAACTTCCTCCAGGGAAGGGACACTGGCTTGGAAGGGAGCATTGTTGAGAAGAGTGGAGTCTGATAAGTTCTCCAGCAGCTTCTCCAAGAATGATGTCTGAGGACTATGATAGGACATTTCCAGGAACTCTCAACCTATGGTTCTCACCAATCCCTGATCTCTGGATCTTTTAGATAAACTTGGTGCACCCTGCCCTGAAGAAAGATTTGTTACAAGCATTGTGATGATTAATTTTATGTGTCCACTTCACTGGGCCATGGGGAGTCCAGATATTTGGCTAAACATTATTTCCAGGTGTGTCTGTGAGGGTGTTTCCGGATGAGATTATTATTGAATTGGTAGGCCAAGTAAAGTAGACTGTTTTCCCCAGTGTGGGTGGGCCTCATCCAATCTATTGAAGTCCTGCATTAAAAAAAAGCCTGATTAAAAAAGACTTATTTCTGCCTGACTTTCTTTGAGTCAAAACATCCATCTTCTCCTGCCTTTAGACTCAGACTCAGACTGTAACTTACACCATCAGCACTATTGGTTCTCAGGCCTTTGGACTCAAAGTAGAACTATACCATGGTAGTCCCCAGCTTACTGGCTGCAGATTTTGGAATTCTCAGCCTCCATAATCACAGGAGCCAATTCTTTATAGTAAAGATATAGATAGATAGATAGATAGATAGATAGATAGATAATAGATAGATAGATAGATAGATAGATGATAGATAGATCCTCTATTTGTTCTGTTTCTCTGGAGAACCCAGACTTAGTGTCAATAAACCAAGTGCTAACAGAACCTAAATACTAATTTTTTTTTACTCTTTCCCTCTTGCTCTCTCTCTCTCCCCTTCTCTCTCTCCCTCTCCACTTGTTTCTGGGATATACTTCATTAAAATTTCTTTTATGAGGATCATCTTCTTTTTTTCTGTTCCTTTATACCATGACAGGATGAGGAGAAGGTGAAGGCAGGGTCCTGAGGCCATGATTCTGGCCTAACCCAACGTGACCTTACAAACCCAGAGTCCTTAACCACCTGATTTACTCAGCTTCTGTGTCTTATGTTTAAAATCTAAGAGAGTAAAATGAGATTGGTCCCACTTGGCCCAACAAGCTGTGACTATAGGGTGGCAGGGAAGGTGGTCAAATGATATCAGCAAAAGAGATGGAGTTCAGATGGGGGGTGGGGGAAATGTTGATAAGTGTACCTAATATCAGAGATAATAATGAAATAATAGAACAAGGGATGAAAACCCATCCTTCAAGTGAACTACAGATGTTCCAGGATGAGAATCTGGCCCTTCACTTGAAAATTTCATTTCATCTGAACTAACCTTCTCTTCAAAGGGTCAATCCAATTACTCCGGACAAACACCAGTGGCTCTCTGAGAGCCCATCAGTCCTCAGAGGAGATATCTGAAAGGGGTGGCAAGAGAGGGGGATGAAAAGAGAAGCAGAGTCTCCTTTCATGGGAGGTCCAAATGGCTGCTCTGCGTAGACTGCAGTTTAGAATTACAGGTCAAAGGGACCTGGATGCGATTAGTTCATGGGAGACCCCTGAACCCCCACTTCTCTGTATCCGGGAGGCCAGTGAAGGACTATTGTAGTTCTGCTACCAATTTGTTCCCCAAGCCATTTTCCTTTCTTGTGCCGAATGTATATAAATTCGGCCACTGACCAACAGCAGCAGGTTTCTGGTTCTGGTTTTGTTTTTTAACTCCAGCTTGCTCCATTTCAGAGTTCCCCGATAGAGAGGACAAATTGTGCAAACTCTTTCCTGGGAGCCAGTATAATACAGTCCCTCATCCAAAATTATGAAATCCCAAAGCTCTAAAAATCAAAAATTTTATAAGATAGGTGCAGAATCATTTGGCAACCAAAAAATAAGGCTATTTTTACTTTTTATTTATCCTATTTAGTTCCATTGTTGATGTTTCACTGCTAAAATATGAGTAGGTTTGACTACAGGGTGTTGTTCCAGATCCCCACCAGGAGTAGTAAGTAATATGTGGGATATGTATCACGTCCCCATTCTGGACCCTACTGAATTTCAACACACATCTGGCCCCAAACACTTTGGATAAGAAATCAAGGACTTGTTCAATAGAAATAGCAAGACTTTGGGCTCAGACAGCCAGACCTGAATCTGAATCCCCTCTCTTGTTGTATAGCAAGCGACTTAACTTCTCAGAACATCACTTTCTTCCTCTGTAGAGGGAAGGTCACAATCATAACTACTTCTTGGTGGCCGGTGGGAGGTTTATCGGATGAGACAAGTTCCATAAGGAATTTGACACTCTCCCTGGTACTGGTCGCTGCACACAAAAGCTTCTTTTCTTTCCCTAATAACACCCCCTCCCATTCCACAGAATCCAGGCACAGTGCTATGAAAATCAAAACACAGAAAGTAAAGAAAAGAAAAAACTCACTCCCAATAAAAACAGGGCACCAAAGCAGAGACTGACAGGATAATTTGTCAGAACTGTCATCCTGCTAATAAGGAGTAAGGTGCTCAAATGTGGCTGTGAATGAAGACCAATAAAAACGAAGATCTACTCTCGTATGTATTTCTTTATGCTTCTCTTGGATTGATTTTTTCTATGGCCTATTAACCGATTCTAGCAATTGGTGCAATTATGTGGGTGGGTGGGTAATTTCCTTTCTCCATTGGCCCTGTCCATCCTGGTAAGTGATTGGTTGTAAACAACACAGCATTATTGACCATATTGACTTCCAGAATCGCACACTTCGCTTTATTATTTGGTCCCCTTTTGAGATGGATTCTTTACTTAAAGACTACCACATTCCAGTCAACAGCAAAGGCCATAAAGTGTCAGAACATTTTTCTTCTTAATGTGAAATCTATGCATATTAAAAGCACAGGAACATGCATATTCGTTTAATGAACTTTGCTTAAACCTCAGAAGAAAGTCAGTTGTATACAGAATTTTGACTTCTTTCTTAACAATATTTCTAAAAAATTGAAGTTCCAAAAAAGAGTCTTTATGCTTTTAGTCCTCTAGAGTACAAAATATGGTTGATTGCTAGCTTCTATTTATAGTTCAAAAACAGCGTAAGGCAGCCTTTCTAATCCCCTGAAAGAGTGCTAAAATCTATTAACCATGACTTCCATGGGCACAGTTTGCAAATGGTAGCACATATGCCCCAAGTTTGCAAATTCCACTTTATGTTTTACAAGCATTTCTCTCCATTCATCCATTTATCCATCCATCCATTTCATTCATCCACCTACTCATCCATCCATCCATTCATCCATCCACCTATTCATCCATCCATCCATTCATCCATCCTTCCTTCCATCAAGAGACTCTGTCAAGCTATAAACTAACCCTAAGGGTACAAAGATGAATAAGACACAGCCCCCAGTGGGTAAGAGAGATGTGCTTATCATTTGAGTTCATGATTAACTGAAATAATGTTTTCTTGTTATATGAGAAACCTCATCAGCATCGCTGGAGCTCAAACCCCTTTTGCCCCTTATGAAGGGTGAGATCTGGTCCCTAGAGGCTTCTTTGTTACTGAGAGAGCTGAGATGGGTGTGGTATGAGGGATAGAGGTAGACAGTGGGACACAACAAATTCTGAATAATAAAGGGATGGAAAGTATGAGGCTTCCCAGGGAAACTGAAGAAAATGGAGATTGGCACCAGCAAAACTGAGCTCTGGATGGAGGGAAAGGCTGAGAACTGGAATAGCTAGTAGCTGTGTGGGAAAGGAGAGTTTTAAGGAAGGAATTCATGATATCTAGAATCAGAGAAGCTCTCAGATGGGAAGTGGCCCTTGAACAAAGATTGGAAGAGGTTCTAGTTACTATTGTTGCATAACAAGTCACGCTAAAACTTAGTGGCTTAAAACAACAATTATTGTTCACAGTTTATGCACATCAGGAATTTAGGAAGAATGTAGTCGGTGGCTTTAGCTCAGGATCAGATGGTGGCTGAAGGGAGAAGAGTGTAAGTTGAGGGGAAAGGGACCAAGAGTAGCTTGAAAATGGCCCAGCAGCAATCTCTCTTCATGGGGTCTTGAAGCTTCTCCATGTGGTCTCTCCATGTAGGCTAGTTTGACCTTCCTCACAACATGGCAGCTAAAGAGAAGCTGGGCTACTTATGAGGTGGTTCCAGGTTCAGGATCAAGTCCACATCCAGGGCACCAGACGTAAGCAGCATTGCCTCTCATTACCTAGCCTCGAAATCATGCCACATCATATTGACCACATTCTATTAGTTACAAGGGAGTCATAGGTTTGCCCAGATTCAGGAGAGGGGAATTAGACCTCACTGTGTCATGGGGAGTAGCAAGTTTCCAAAGGGATGGGAGCTATGACTGTGGCCACTTTTGGAAAATGCAATCTGTCACAAAGAGTGATGGAGGTCAGGGGTTGAGAAATCAGGCCTTACCTGAATACCTTAGCGCTAACTGCTCCTGCAACCAACCAAACCAACCAACCCCTAGTCTCATTGAAAAAGAAATCAGAGAGAACTAATCAGCAAACCCTTCCCAGCATGCACCCACTGCCACCATCAACTGCCTCCCTTTCCAGCATCTCTGAGGCTTCACTGTCCACCTGTAGTCTGAGGTGTGCTCACCATCACCCGCTGCCCTGAGGCTGAAGCCAACAGCCCATCACTTGCTGTCCTAATTTCCTAGGGCTGCCATACCAAAATCACAAATGAAGTGATTTCTGGCAATAGAAATGTGTGCTTTCACAATTCTGGAGGTCAGAAGTCTGAAGTCAAGGTATAGGCAGAGGCACACTCCCTCCCATGCCTCTTCCTGGTGTCTGGTGGTTGCTGGGATTCCCTGATTCCTGTTCTCAGTTTGTGTTTGCATCATTTCCATCTCTGCCTCTGTCACATCATGCCCTCCCTCTTATCATAAGGACACCAGTCACTGAATTAGAGCCCACACTAATCCAGTAGGATCTCATCTGAACTTGATTATGTCTGCAAAGACCCCATTTCCAAATAGAACCACATTCACAAGTACTGGGGGCGAGGACTTGGACATATTTGGAGGGGGAACACCATTCGACCCCACAACACTTGCCATTGGATCCTGGAAGTGCTAGAGTCACCCCTACTCAAGCCCTACTTGAGTCACCTCAAGGCTCTAGGACTGTCTCTCCTTCCAGTCTCAACCCCTTCACCCCTTCAAAGCAAGTCCACCAACTCCTCCTCTCAGGGCACAACTTCCTAACAAGACTCTTTTAGTCACACACAGTTTGGCAAGAACTTCCTCAATCTCTCTGCCCCTGTCTCTACTCTCCTGCTACATTAGTGTGTACACTCACACACATTCACATGTGCACACTTGATAGAGCCACCTGATTCCTGACCACAGAGCCACACATGAGAGATTATTGATTTTCTCTTCTCTCGGCTTTTTATTAGTGCCCACAATTGCTTTTTGTCCTGATGGCTTTCTTTAGAATGAGATTTGTTAGAAGAAGGATCCCTATTTTTGTCTTTGGTGCTCATAGAATTCCAAGAGGCTCTCATGGAATTCCTCAGCTCACCTTACATTGTTTTAGGACCATCAGTCCACAGGACCATGAATCCAAAGACATGCCATGCAGACCTCTTCTAACAGTCTGGATTTCAATCAAGGGGTGCAAGTCTGTAGCTGAAAGACTAGCCTGCATTTTGCAGGTCCAACCTGAAAGAGGAACGGAGCTATAGGCCCAGGTTGTGGATGTCCCCATGCTAATGAACATGAGATACACTACATTATGACAGGCTAGTCCTTTAAAGGGTCATATTCTGACCCTTCTCTGGTGGGGAGGGGTGTCTGCCTTCCCCTGTCCTATCCTGCTCTGAGACATGGGAGAAATAAAAAATCGTCCACATATCAACTTGTTCACAACCATGATCTAACTGCACAGCCCCGTAAGAAGGGACTCAGCAATCCTTAGTTAGACCCCATTCATACACACATTATAGCTGATATCACAAAGTAAAGTCATTACAGCACATTTTTGATGCAAATGAAATAACTATAGCATTCCAAATTTGTAAAAGCAGTTTTCTTCATGTTTGAGTAGTTCTCTGCTTGCCTGGATAGTCCTCTATGGAGTAAGTAGTAAGAAGCCCTCCTCCCCTGCCTTGGAAATTGAATTCAGATCATAATTCATCTGAGTAGAAATACAAAAAAAACTGTTGGAGAAACAGAACCCAGCCATGACAACCTAACTCCTGTCTCATTAAAAGAAAAGGGGGTGTCAATAACAGGGACTCAGAAGCAGGAATGTTACTTACCCCCACCTACACCAGGTCTGTACTGTGTTTTCAGGGTCAGTTTATCACCATTACAAGCCCTGAAGCCTGAAGCCTGAAGCCTGAAGCCACCTGCATCTGAGGCATATTCCTGCTGCACCTTGCCCTGGTCCATGCCTTCCCATGACCTTCAGAAAGTCTAGTTTCCTCTAAGTTCACACATAGGGAGAGAATATGCCAAGTTTCCTAAAATACGTTTGTTGATCAGTTTGTTTTTTCAATCAGTTTTGTTTTAATGCAAAGCCAGTGGGGTATTTGAAATTCCTAATAGAGATAGGTGAAATAAATGAAATCTTACCCTGGTGGGAATTATTTCAGCCCCCTTTCAAAGTCATCAAACTCAAATTACTTTCAAGCGGGTTTTAATATTTAATTCATTGTATGTGCTGACAGAGAAAACACATACCTACAATTCCAATGATCTTCTCTCTGGGTCACTGATGTGTCACTTGCTTTTGAGAGGATTTCAATGCTTCTCTAGTTTTGAATGAGGCTCCCGAAGCTCTTAGGAGCATGCTTTTGCCCATATGGACTATCACACGTTCAATAAGGTACTGAGAAGTTGGACAAGCCTATGCTTAAGAGCTCAGATCATGGACAAAGCCAGAATTGAACTGGAATTTTAGTTCTGCCACTTAGTAGCTGTGTGACCTTGGGGAAATTACTTAACCTCTGTGAGTTCAATTTCCACGGTGATAAGTAGGAATAATGATGACTGCCTCCTATGGACAACGTAAAACTTAAATGAAATAAAATGTGTAACTTGTTGTATCAGTCAGCTTTGGAACAACCCTAAAATCTCAGTGGCCCCAAAGAACAAAGGTAGAGTACTGCCTCATTTTCCATGTCCAACCCAGGACATGCTCCAATCCATGCCATCCTCACTCCAGGACCAAAGCTAACAAAGCCACCATGGCCTGGAGCATCAACATTCACCACAGCAGGAAGAAGTGAACTTGTAAAGTTATACATTTAGCTCTGAAAGGCTTCCAGCTGGAGGTGACACATGTCCCGTCTGCTCACATTTCACTGGCCAACTCCAGTGCTATGGCCACACCCATCTGCAAGAGGGAGAGAAGTTCAACCTGCCCATATGCCCAGAAGTTTGAAAATCAGAACTGTTAGCAGCAGCACTAATGTTGGCCACACATGCTGAGCACAGGCTCTGGTGATGCAGGATATTTGGATCTTACCACTTGTCTCCTCCAATTTTGACTCAATGGACAACCTGGACCTCGAGTCTGATTCAGAAAAAACATCAGTGTGTGTTAACAACTACAAACATTTTGATGCAGAATTTGTTGAACCAATATTTGTTGGGCATCCTATATGCCACGCTGTCTTTGAGACCCTGCAGACTGAGCTAACTTTCTGGCCAAATAGGTAGATGAATGGATAGAAATACCAATTACTATGAGAAAAAAGAAAGCAGGGTAAGAGGGTAGAGAGTGAGTGGGTAGCACAAGTTCTCCCTGAGGAGTGATGGTTGAGTAGAGGCCACCAGGAAGTGGCAGAATGTGCTTGGTGATATCTACAGGAAGAACATTCCAAGCAGAGGAAAGGGCAAGGCCCAAGGCCCAAGGAACACATTCTTAGCCTGTGGGACAAACAGCAAGGAGACCAGTGCAGCTGCAGCCTGGAGCACAGGGCATAGGGCTGGGTGGAGAAAATGAGAGCACTGGGGGCCAAGGGCCAGGCCATGGAGGGCCAAGGTCATAGCAAGGACTTGGGACTTGAGCTGACACAATATCCCTGGAGCCTGATGTACAGATAGGAGGCCTGAGTAGCACCAACAGTAATACCTCTTTATAAAGATGTACTTTAAAGAGTGAACTCCATTAAGTGAATTTAATTCCTGGATTAGTTAAATGATATTTAATTTTTTTACCATATTCATTTCTATTTTACTAAACTTCTTTTCATTGGAATTAATTATTTTTCTTATAAAATTTACAGCATAAATTTAGTTCACTGGTTAGTTTTTTTTAAGTTTATTTATTTATTTTGAGAGAGAGAGGGAGAGAGAGAGAGCACATGAGTGCATGCATGCAGGGGAGGAGCAAAAAGAGAGAAATCCAAACAGACTCCACATTGTCAGTGTGGAGCCCAACATGGGCTCAAACTCAAGAACCTTGAGATCATGACCCATGACCTGAGCAGAAATCAAGAGTCAGACACTTAACCGACTGAGCCACCCAGGCACCCCTCATTGATTAGTTTTATATCCATGTATTAAATTTTATAAAATCTAGCACCTTCCATTGTGACGTGTTGTTATTTTGTTTTGTCTTCCTGTGGCTGATATTTTTGTCAAATCCAATTTTTCTACCTCAAGCTTCTCAGATCCAGATTTTTCCACAAATATTTCATTTTTCCATCATAATTGTTCAATCAAAAAATTACCATCTGTGATTTTAGCCACTGCCTTTTTAAATTTTGTGTTATTACTACCCAGGCAAATATGCCCCAGGTCAGTTTTTGCAGTTTTCTATGTAACTACCCAGATGTTGTTCTTTAAGTCAGAGTGATTCTTTAGCTAGCCGAGTGTTTTGTTTTGTTTTGCATTGCTTACATGTGTCAAAATATTATGAATTGGATTTAAAAAGAAAAAAACAACAACAACAGTTTCTACTGGTCTCTGTCTTAGTCTGTTCAGGCTGCTATAACGAAACACCACAGGGTGGGTGGCTTATAAACAACAGAAATTCATTTCTCACAGTTCTGAAGGCTAGACGTTCATGATCAAAGTGCCAGTAGGGTAGGTTCTAGTGAAGTCCCTGCTGGGTGCAGACTCATAATTTCTGGCTTTGTCTTCACATGCTGGAAGGAGTGAGATAGCTCTCTGAAGCCCTTTAATAAGAACACTAATTCCGTTCATGAAGTCTCCACCTTCATGACAAGAACCTCCCAAAGGACCCACTTCTTAATATCAACACCTTTGGGAGTTAGGTTTTCCACATACAAATTTCAGGGGGCACAAACATTTAGACCTTAGCAGTTTTAGCGCAAAGAACAAAGTGAAAGATGTGGAAGAATCAAAACGTCAAAATAATGGAGCCAAAGCCTCCTGCTTTTAGCATGCACTGACTACTTAGAAAATAATAATCATTGGGGTGCCTAGGTGGCTCAGTTCAGTTGAGCATCCGACTTTGGCTTAGGTCATGATCTCACGGTTAGTGGGTTCGAGCCCCACGTCGGGCTCTGTGCTCAGAGCCTGGACCCTGCTTTGGATTCTGTGTCTCCCTCTCTCTCTGCTCCTACCCCACTCACACTCTGTCTCTCTCTCTCTCTCTCAAAAATAAATAAACATGAAAAAAAAGAAAACAATAATCATTATTGTCTTATGTTACAGGTGAGGACCACACGCACCTGAATTCCCGCTTATGCACTCCCAAGTAAAGTTGGGTTAACTTTATATTTTTAGGTTAAAGACAGGTGTTACCAGCTTGAGTAGGACTCCATGACTTCATTTCATATATCAATACAAGAAAGTGTCTCTGACCTGAAAAACAAGAGGTGAAAAATCAAATTTACCTATAAAATTTATTTTATTTTTACATACAGTTACAAATGATTTTATATCAAGGTTGATATAAAAAAAATACCCTTGCCAGCCATAGCCCTAATTAAATTGCTCAGCATTCTTTCTGACACAGAATACAGAGTTCCATCTTTAATCTGTAACCATAACACTGCTTTTCAGGGATGCTAAGAGATTTGAGTCTATAGAGTTAGAAGCTGCCGGATGACTCCACTTCTTCTTCAGAAGTATAGGAGAAGAAAAATTAAAGTTATTCAGCACTTATCCAGGTATTTTGTGTGTATCAAATCATCTCATCTTTAACACAGCCTTATGAGGCAAGAATTTCTGTTTTAGAGACAAGGAGACTAAGATTCTAAAAGATGAAGCAACTTGCCCAAGATCATGTTACTGGTACATAATAGCAGAGCCAGGAAATAAAATCCAGAGGCTGAACTGCCTCATGCATTCTAATCCCATCTAACCCATCTTCGTAAAGATTTGTAATTCACAGCGCTGGAATTTTCAAGCACCAGAGGGTACCTTTTCCTTGGAGACTGCTAAGCATTTCCTCCTGCAAACTTTCGACCCCTACATCTTTCTCCCAATGTCAGGAAGAATTATTATGAAGAGACAATACCCAGTTTTGAGCTCATGTAGGGTACTCATGACCAACAATGGAAATTTGAGGTATGTCTCTCTTAAAAACATATACTTCCAGAACTATCCCTAGGCAATGTAACATCTACAAGAGCATTCCAGAGATGCTAGTGCACTTTGTGACATGCTACCGTAAGTGACATGCTACGTACACACTATTAGGTACTGCTGTGCAGTGACTCCCGAGCCACCTTGTTCCAGATTTGCATTTAAAGAAAATAAATCCTAGTTTTGCTGGTTCTGTGACATACACCCCACATCACACAACCCAAGGGCTCCTGTATCATTTGGCCTATTATAGACATTACAACTCAAATTCACTCACTTTGTCAAAATAAGTCATTCCTTTGAAATGAACTGAGATAAGTTAAAAAAAAAACAACAAGGGGAATCTTTTTTTTTTTATGTCTCTTTATCCAACCAGGGAGATCTATTTGAAACAGCCACTCAAAATGTATTATTAATAAAAGCCAACAAATGTGCTTTCTCTGACTTTATGATCTGAAAAGCTCCCAGTTAATGGCAGCCACTGATTTTCAGCTTTCCTCCATGGTAGACAAGGAAACTGATCATAAAGGACGGGGCCTAGCCCATCTGATTTATTGATACCATTGTATACTGTCAATTACTCATAAGCATGGCAAATGCTGAACATTACATGAATAGGAGCACTATACTAAATTATAGATGGCCAGTGTGGAGAAGTGTAATATATGAGGTCCCATCAGCACACTGTCAGAGCAACCCTTCAAATAAAAATCTCTGTTCTAATGAGCACCAAGGCCCTGTGCACATTAGGCATATGAACTGGAGGGGAATAAATCAGAGGATCAAAATTTACAATCCAAAAGGGGTGCATCAAGTTTGGGAGGAGACCAATTGCTGAGTTAAGAAGGCGAAGCAGTTCAGCATGTTATTAGTACAAAATATCACATAGTACCTATCTAAACACCCTCAAGAAGTCTTTGTATTCATCTAAAAGCCCAATATCAATAGAGTATAAATATATATATATATATATATATATATATATATATATATATATATATGGAATGAGTAAGCTGAAGAAGAATAGTGTCTCCCTAAGGCACAAGACTAAATTATTTCTCTAACCTGGAGTGGAATGAAAGTGGGGAGCGGGTAAGAGGAGGTTGGGTGTGGAACAATCAGGAAGGCAATTCTGGGACCTCTTTGCACTGTGTATATAAATCATTAAACAGCAGACAAATGATTTAACACTAATACAAACATGGGTTCCCAGAGAATTAAATTTCCCTTCCCACAAATGAGTCAGAATAAAAGTGAACTGGCTACACCATCATCTCACCAAGTGCCAGGAAATATGATGCCAGTACAAAATAAACCTTTTTGGGATTGATGTGACTGTATTCAAAACCATCCATGCACCCATGAAATTCCTCAACCCATTTAAACTAATGAAGCCAGATCTAGTCTGATACACGGGTCCCCAAAGACTAGACCCATGACCTGGGCTCACCATGAGGCAATTTGAAACACTTTAGAACAAAAGCATAGGTGGAAGATTACCCACTGTACTTTTTTAGGAAGGACTGCCCTTTAGTCTGAGGTTACGCCCTTCCCAATAATTCACGCAGTATTCTTTCTTTTTAAAATAATGACAATCAGCTTGCAGTTATCAAGGTCCTTTTTGTCTAATGTCCTTGATTTGGCAAATAAAAAGTTAACAATTCTATGTTGAATGCATTTTTTTAAATTTATCAACCACAAAATCCAAAAATCTAAAAATAATCCTCTTATATTCTAAGGTAGCCCAATTTACACATCAATATACATGCAGGTTAAGACTCTATAAATGCCTGCTCTGCTTATTTTGCTACTTGAATGTGGTGGGAGGAAAGAGCCACACAGTATAATTTAAGAGGATTGGTCCCAGCTTCTAGCACAATGAATCCTGTAAATGATAGTCTCTCAAGCATTCACACTAAAGCAAAGTTTGATCATCTGGAATGTGGTGGTGGCCTCACTTTGTTTTCCACCTTGTCTTGGTATCTCAAACAAGTTGCAGATTCTTCCCACACCCTGAACTAGCAGTTTCTTGACCCCCTTCGTTTAATTTCTGCTCCCCATCAGTTACTTCAGTGAAACTCCTTTTCACTTGCATGATGGAACTCTCCTTTCCTTTGATCTCAGAGCAAGGCAGGGGAAGCCCAGTAACTGAGAAGTGATGATTGGACATGACACCTCCTAAGGCTTGGTCAACAGAAGAGCGCTTTGAAGTGAACCTCACATTTCAGAAGGAGAATTTTTGATGGGCTTTTTACATAACGTGGAGCCAAGGTTATACTAGTAAGGACCATGAGTTTCTCATGCTCAAATCTACTGCATGGTGAGATAGCAGACCATTTTTCAGCAACTTAAGAAAGATTAAAGGAAAAAATTAAAAACAACAAAAAATGAAAACAAGCAAGCCTGGAACCAGGAGCACAACCCAGGTTGGGGGTCAAGGGGACTTCAAAGTCACAGAGAAGCCTGCTATTCAGAATGCACCTGTTTACTCCAGCCATTTCTCTGCTTGGATGCCCTCCCTCCCCGATCCCATTCTGTAGGTTCCAATCCTCCCCATTATCCAAGGCTCAGCCAGAAACCATCTCTCATAATAAGTCTTCCTGCCCCTTGGTGATAAATTCTCTCTCCCCTTCAGTGCAATCATAGCACCAAACTATATTTCTGTTATCAGAGGAATGCCTTCATTTTCTACTTTGCATTATTGGTTTTTAAGATAAAAGCACTACTTCTCTTACCATTTTGAAGGAACCACAAGATCAGAACCATGTTTGATTTATCTTTGTATACAGTTAATGTTCAATAATTACTTTCTGGATGGAAATATGAATAAATGAATGAAGGAATGAATATGAAATGGTGTATATTAACTTTAAACTTTCTATGATTCCACAGAGGCATTTTTAATTCTCTGCTTCCTTATTTTTCTTTACATGGCATCAGTGGGCATCTCTGATGTGGTGAGGAAGACAAAAACAACCAAGTTGTTGGTGATGCCGGTAAGTGGCAATTACAAAAATTTCGCCTTTGGTTCCTATCACCACTTCTGGTTTTCCAACTCTATTCACGAGAAAATCATCTCATTTGATTCTCACTACTACCCTGCCATGGGGGAAATAGAAGCAACATAGGAATATAATCCCTATGGAGCAGATGGAAAACTGAGATTCTAAGAGAGGTGGGAACTCATTCAAAGTCACATAGATGACCAGTAGCAAAGAAAGTTTCCAATCTGGCTCAGTCCTTTGGTAGAGAAAACACACCTGGTTATGCCCCCCGGGTGGAATCCAGGAGTGGAGTGAGATCCACAAGATGAGGAAAGCAGGTTAAAAAAGGGCCTTTGAGAGAGGAAGATAGTCCATATGAAATAAATAAGAACTAAGCGTGTACACTCTCCCCAAAAAGCATCCAACCTCACTGACATGCCCATCATTGTAAGGAACCCAAGTGGTGCCTTTAAAGGCTATTAGCAGGTCTATACAGGTATAGCTCCAAGGTCCCCAAGACAGTAGATGAAGTCAAACTTCAGTGTTGTGGTTCATTCATTTATTCAGCAAGCATGATTTGGGGGCTTATTCTACAAGGGGCCGAAAAGGTAAGTCTTGTTTCTGATTTCAAGAACTGCAAACCAGCAGACAGACTACAGTGGAAGGAAAAGGAGGAAGGAATTCCTTTAGAAGGAAACAGAGGTTTCAAAAATCAAACTTCTCTCAACTGTCCATGGTGGAGCCAGGATTGGGATACATGTTTTCTGACTCTTTAGTCTTTGGTTGGCTCTCTGATTTTATAGAAAGGGGGAACTAAGGCAGGATGAGGTTGGTTCAAGCCCCACATCAGGTCATTGGCAGAGGAGAGTTAGAATTTATGAGAGCTAAATCCCACGACTGTGTTTTAGCCATTAGATGAGGCTCTCTCCTGGTGACAGCAACCACATTACTTTCCTTCCTTTTACACCAAAAAGGCCAAAAGTTCAAAGTCTAGTCCCACTGGAGCCCCCCATACCAGAGCAGCACCCTTCCCTGTCTGCAGTGCTCCCCTGGGACTGGCCTATGCATTTGCTTTGTAGATCTCTCCAAACAAGAACTGTACAAGTTCTCACCAGTAGACAACTGCTTATTTGCCTCCAATTCAAATTACTAATTGTCTTTTGATCACACATCATGTAATGAGAAAATTAATTCTGAAAAAGGTATGCTATGTCAGCAAAGAGCAAAACAAAAGGTGCTCAATTAACAAGTAATAATCTGTTTTTCTTTCTATATCTGAAAGCTCTTCATCTGACTCTAGGCTTTAATATGTAGACAGACTATTCTCGCTCTTGGTGTTTCCCTATTAGAGGAGAGAATGATGTGTGTCTTGCTCACCATTGCATCCCTCACACAGTGGTTGGCATGTAGCAGAAGTCCAATAAATATTTCTTGGGTTTTGGTATGCACATGTGTGCATGCAAAAGCTTGCAATGTAACCTGCAACGCTTGCAATACTTACTCCTCATGGAAAGACCCACCTGATTTCCAGAAAGCTTCCCTAGATTTAGAAGGGCAGGGGGCCAATATGGGAGCTCCTTGCTTCTCCATTTTCACAGCAGTTCCGAAGACAATGCCCTGGATGTTAGATACCCACAAGGATTTAAATATGCCCACCCACCCTGATAAACATGTTTGCATGCAATTGCCTCCTCTAAGAGACATTTAGACAACTGAGCCAATTACAGCAGCTGCATGCAGGCTGACCTTAGGACACCTGGATACCGGGCAGCTTGCAGAAATCTGCTGCTTTAAGTCAGTATCCAGGAAAAGCAACAAACGTTTCCACAAAGCCACCAAGACTATTTTGCCTTGGTGCTGTGACAAGGAACAGTGACAAGGAAGAAAGGGCAGAGTCACCATCTATTGAGCACCTGTTTTATGTCAAGCACATCACTGGGTGTTTTTACCTGCATTATCTCATTTGAAATTGGTGCTGTTATCCCCATATCAGAAATGAGAAAACTGAGCCTTTGGAAGGTCAAGCTAGCTTGCCCGAGTTTATTCAGTTCAAAAGGAGCAGAACTGAGATGCAAACTCAGGTTTGTTTGAAGCCAAACCCCATGTTCTCTCCACCATTCCACCCCATTTGCTGAAGAGGCCACTAGATTCCATATGCAATTCTATTCTTGCTTTCTGAGAACAGCACTTTGCCTGTAGCTGAGTATGTGGTGCTCCTGTTCCAATGACAGCCTGTTGGTCAGCGTGCTGGTGTAGTAAAATAGGCCAGGGAAGGTACCAGAAGTCAAGTTTGTGGCACTCCCTGTGGTGTGCATATCTGCTCCATCACTTACCCCTTAATCTCTTTATTTTTCCTCTGACTTCCTGTCTCTTTCTACCTACATCTTAGACTTGCAGGGACAGCCCTGTTAACTTCCAAGCTAAAACATGTGCCAAGCCCTGGCACTAAACAGCTTAATTTAATTAGGTCCTGGGATGGCCAAGTTCACTGCTGACGTCATTTCTCAAAATCCCCTGGGGCATAACTCTGCTGGCTGCAATGTCTTAGGACACAGTGTTAGAGTCAAGAACCAGGAGATGACCTTGTGCACTAGAGAGCTAGGCTCCAGTGGGACAACCCTTCCTTAAGTGCTAGAAGTCCTCTCTGGAAAACTGAGCTGTCTGGGGGCAGAGGAGTAAAGATGTGACAGACAGGCAGCATTAAGTAGTTCTAACAGAGGAAAAAGTTACCCTGTTAATGTGAACACAGGACAATGGCAGGAAATTGGATAGTAGACAGTGCTTGGAGACCAACCAGGAGCCAGGCTCAGGCAACAGGGACACAGACACTGGGCTGATGGTCAAAATGAAGACCTCAGGTCCTAGAGGAAGTGGCAGGAACAAGGCAGAAGCCCAAGGGTGCAGGGGCCATGATCTGGGCAAGTTAACCAAACCTGGACTTGGGCAAGGGGTTCAGGCACCAGAACTAGAGTTCAGGGTGAAGACTGCATCTACAGATAAGGCCTGTTAGGTTTTTTTCCTCACATCAACCAATTCCCTAATTCTCCAACTTGGTGTCCTACAATTCATTTCAGTTCTGACGCTTTCTGGAGTCAGCCTCAGACCTTACAGGTGAAAGCTTCAGTCCCAGAAGACTGCCCTCACTTCAGAAACCAGTCCCCAGGTTACCTGCACTCTGTCTCACTTGGCTACAAAGTCAGGGGCTCCCACAATCCCCTCCTGGGTCTGACCCTCAGTCTTGATCATTCTCTAGAATAACTCACAGAACTTGGGGAAATGTTATACTTACTATAATGGTTTATTATAAAAGTACAAATGAATAGCCAGATGAAGAGGTACCACAGGAGCCTCTGTCCCCATGGAGTTGGGGTACACCACTCTCCAAGAATGTGGATGTGTTCACCAACTCAGAAGCTCCCTGAATCTCATCAGTTAGGGGGGGTTCAATATATAGGTGTGATTGTGGCCATTGGTGATGAGCTCAATCTCTAGGTTCTCTTCTCTTCCTGGAGGTCATGAGGTTGGGTTGAAAGTTCCAAGCTTCTAATCTTGGATGGCTTCTCTGGCAACCAGTCCCCATCCTAAAGCTAGCAGCCCCCCAGCCAAGAGTTGCCTCCTTAGCACAGCAAGGACATGCTTATCACTCAGGAGATTCCAAGGGTTTTAGAAGCTATGTGTCAGAAACAAGGGACAAAGACCCAACACTGTGCATTATACCACAGAGGCAAGTGTCCAGCTACCAGAATACAGGTAGGAGCCATGTTGGTGGCCAGGATGATCTAAGGATGTATCCTCCACACTGGACAGGGCCTCAGTGTTGAGAGTTGGGGCCAGCTGCAGAGAATAGGGCAGAAGTGAGCCTATAAATGTGAGGCCCCAGAAGATGTGGGAGAGAAAGACATAATTGCTTGGCCAGCAATGAGAGATCAAGAGGTATCTGGAAGAGCCCTCTGTTGTCCATATGGCTTCTGACCACCTCCAAAGTCTTGATAGTCACCATGGCTTCTCTGCTTTCCCCAGATACTTTTTATTTTTTTAATTTTTTTGTTTTTATTCATTTTTGAAAGAGAGAGAGACAGAGCATGAGTGGGGGAGGGACAGAAAGAGAAGGAGACACAGAATCTGAAGCAGGCTCCAGGCTCTGAGCTGTCAGCACAGAGGCTGACGTGGGGCTCGAACTCACGGACTGCGAGATCATGACCTGAGCCAAAGTCTGACACTCAACCAACTGACCACCCAGGCACCCTTCCCCAGAAACTTTTAAAAAATCAACTGAGGGACACCTGAGTGGCTCAGTCAGTTAAGCATCCTACTTCAGCTCACAACATGATCTTGCATTCTGTCGGTTCAAGCCCCAGGTCAGGTTCTGTGCTGAGAGCTCATAGCCTGGAGCCTGCTTCAGATTCTGTGTCTCCCTCTCTCTGCCCCTCCCCTGCTCCCACTCTCTCTCTCTTTCTCTCTCTTTCTCTCTCTCTTTATCTATCTCAAAAATGCATGAACATTAAAAATAAATAAATAAATAAATAAATAAATAAAAATCAACTGAAAAAGAAAAAAAGCTTAACTCCTAGAAACAGAGAGTAGAAAAGTGGTTGCCAGGGGGTGAGGGGTGGAGGAAATAGGAGGAAATAGGGAGAGGTTGATAAAAGGACATAAACATCCAGCTATAAGATGAATTAGGTCTGAGGATCTAATGTATCACATGACAACTATGATTGATAACACTGTATTATACAATTGAAATTTGCAAACAGAGTAGAACTGAAATTTTCTCACCTCCCAAAAAAGAAATACTATGTGTGGTGATGAATATGTTAATTAACCAGATTGGGCGGGGGGGGGGAACCCTTTCAGAATGTAGATTATATCAAGTCATTACATTACACATTTGAAATATCTTACAATTTTGTCAGTTATACCTCAGTAAAACTAAAAAAAAAAAAAAAAACAATGATTATTAAGCCCCTTTAACTATGTGCCAGAGTTACAGAAGATTAACTCTTAGAAGCAGTCCTTGCCTTCAAAGTTCATTCTAGTCAAAGACATGGAAGTAATATACATGAAATCGAGAATTACAATATTTTAGTTCTAGAAAGAATCTTAGAGTTTGTACTAGTTTCTTATTGCCATGGTAACAAATTACCACAAACTTAGTGGCTTAAGACTATGCCACTTACGGGAGCCCCTGGGCGGCTCAGTCAGTTCAGTGTCCGACTTTGGCTCAGGTCATGATCTCACGGTTCATGAGTTCGAGCCCCGCATTGGGCTCTGTGCTGACAGCTCAGAGCCTGGAACCTGCCTCTGATTCTGTGTCTCCCTCTCTCTCTCTGCCCCTCCCCTGCTCATGCATGCTCTGTTTCTCTCCATTTCTCTCAAAAATAAACATTAAAAATTTTTTTAAATAAATAAAAAAGACCATGCCACTTATTTATTATCTTACAGTTCTGGAGGCAGGAAGTCTGCAATGGTTCATCTGAGCTAAACTCAAGGTCATGCTACAGCTGCCTTTCTTCTAGAGGCTCTAGGGGAGAATCAGTCTATTTCCTCACCTCTTCCAGCCCCAGTAGGCCACCTGCATTCCTCAGGCCAACGAAGCCCATTTTTTCACCTTCAAAGGGCATCGCTTCAACCTCCACTTCCACTATCACATGCCCAGCCTCTGATTCTGATCCTCCTGTCTCCTCTCTAAGGGTGCTTGTGATTACACTGATCTCACCCATGTCATCCAGGATAATCTCCTGCTCTCAGGATTATTAATTAAATCACACCTGCAAAGTCCCTTTTGTCATGTAAGATAACATGTTCATGGGTTCCAGGGATTAGGAAGTAGACATTTTCAGGGAGCTCTTCTAACATAGCCACCCTCTGTAGATGAGGACATTAAAGCACAGGAGGTAAATGACTTGCCCAGAACCATGAGTTTGGACTAGACATCAGGTTCCTACCATACTTCCTAGGCAAGTGTTCTTTCTGTTACACTAGGCTGCCACCAAAATGAACAATACAAATCAGTATAACAGTAAGTGTGCATTATATTATACGTTTACAAATACACAGGATTACAGGATCAGAGAGTCAGTGCTTGGAGGACCTTAGAAGTCTTCATGTCCAACCATCTGATCCTGGCTGCATCCATATATTTCATGTCTCCAGTTAGGGGGACCCCACACCTGCCAAAGCAACCCACAGCCTATTTCTGCATGTGCGAACTGTGAGCAGAATGTTCTTGGAATGTCTGGATCACCAAGCTTCGGAGTTTGGACGATCCGCGCTGTACTCCACATCCCAGCTGTGACCCCTACTACACTGGAAATCCCACCACAAGCCCAGATGCACCAGAAGCCCAGTGCAAACCCATGCAAACACTGCCAGGCACGTATCCAAACCTTCTCTCCTTCCTTAGTCACAGGACCTAACAGTCACAAGACTAGCCCGCATTCCTCAGACTTTCTTGCAGTTATATGGACATAAGACTAATTTTCACCAATGGAATAAGAGGAGGAATGATGTGTACCATTTCAGGGCCAGGCTTTATAAATCAGTGCCTCTTTTCTCTTTCTGTTCCCTCCTACCTAAATGCCAATGTCTCTGGGCATCTAGTGAAAGACACCTTGATTTCTGAATCATTGCCCAAAGGAGAGATACCCACCAACCAGGAACAGCCATGTTAGACTGCTATGTGAGTAAGAAATAAACTTCTGCAGCATTGCAGCCATGCTAACTTGGAGTCTCATTTGTCACAGCAGCTTAGCTTATCATAACTACAATAGTACCTCTTCACCACTACCTGACCAGTGTCATTGCCACTGGTCACGGCTAAAGGGCAGGTTCTACTTATTCCCGCCAGCCAGGACCCTGTCATTCCAGCCATGGAGGCCTTGGGAGGTGGGATGGGAGACTCACAGTGGTCCCATAATCTCTATTCATACCCCCATGCTTTCACAGAGACTATAGACATTCTCTTAATATCATATAAGATACTATTCAGTCACACACACACACACATACTCCACCCTTCAATGAGATGATTGTCCCAAACCCCTTCCATGTGGAAATTCTGAGCTCTGCACTGGTCACAACTGATACTCAAGTAGTCTAGAATGGAATTCTACTCACCACCACTGCCACATGCATCATGTCACCAGCTCTGGTCACATCACCCCACACTGCCATGGAGCACAGCTCAATCTTGCAAAAGTCCTGCAAACATAGACTATCAAGATGTACCCCACCAAAATGACGATGCTGCTCTTCCATACCCACGAGTACGAGCCCGACAGCTGAATGGACAGTGCAGGACAGGTCGAGCTAGCCACCCATCATGGTCTCAAAAGAACTTCTCCCTTTTGACCACCTATGCGAGTGTCACCCCTCTGATCTCATCTCTTTTGATCCTCATAGTGAGTTTATTTTAGCCGTCTTACTGACACTGACGTCTATCTTTCCTGACACTGGGTCTCAGGACCACTTTTTCCCCTCTAACAGCTTTCAATCATTTGAAAATTTCCCCATATCCAGTTTCTCTGTCAAAAAATAGTTCCATCTTGCTAGACATTACATGAAGCTTCTGCCTTTTGGTAACTTAACCCACATAATCCTGATTACATATAGGACTGGGGTTCTAAAGTACCCAGAAAAAGAATTTCTCTCCATGATAGTCCTCATAAAAACTAAGAATAACTCTCATGACCCCAAACAAAGTCATCTTTTCTTTCAGCCAAATATTTCCAATTCCTTTGACTAGCCCTTAAGAAATTAAATAAGAAAAAATGTAAAAGGAAGCACTGTGTGATCCCTTTAGCTCCCAAAAAATGTTGTGGCTGCCATATACAATCTCCATTTCCTTCACTGTCCTTGTCTCACCTCTCAGCATGCCCACAAGAAGAAGGAAACATGAGGGGCACCTGGGTGGCTCAGTCGGTTAAGCAACTGACTGGCTCAGGTCATGATCTCATGGTTTGTGAGTTTGAGCCCCACATCAGGCTCTGTGTGGGCAAAGCCTGCTTCGGATTCTGTGTCTCTCTCTCTCTTCCCCTCCCCTGTTGACTCTCTCTCTCTCTCTCAAAAATAAATATTTTATTTTTTTATGTTTTATTTATATTTGAGAGAGACAGAGCATGAATAGGGGAGGGGCAGAGAGACAGAGACAGAGTTTGAAGCAGGCTCCAGGCTCCAAGCTGCCAGCACAGAGCCCAATGCAGGTCCCGAACCCACGAGCCGCAAGATCATGACCCTCGCCGAAGTCAGAAGCCCAACCAACTGAGCCACCCAGGTGCCCCAAAAATAAATAAATATTTTTTAATATTAAAAATAAAAAAGAGGGAAATATGACAGTGGAGAACAAAGCTCCCTGGAGAAAGAAGAATCTGAGCAGGAGTTTGAGGATGTGTGCCATTTGGATGCATACAATGGGTGAGAAATCAAATAAAAAAGAGATTATGTATAATGACAGGACCAGAGAAGGTTCTGGGATGGTTAGGATGGTTAAGAGGGACTCACACACAATTCCACCATAGGACAGGGTAGGACGCTCCCCATATCAACAAGCAATACTCCAATACCAGCTAGGTGTTCTACAATCCAACTCAATTCTGACACTGTCTGCCTGGAGTTATAGTCAGATACCACCGGTTAAGGGTTCAGTCCTACAAGATTATCCCCTCTGCAACTGCAGATGCCAATCTCAAATTCAGGTTGTCACCTGTACTTTTGATGAACCAGCTATACATCAGAGGTTCCCACAACCCCTCTTCAGATTTGATTAACTTGCTAGAGCAGCTCTCAGAATTCAGAGAAACATTTTATGTAGTAGAGCACCAGTTTATTAGAAAAGGATAAAACTCAGGAACTGCTAGATGGAAGCAAGGAGTGGGGAAAGGAGCTTCCGTGTTCATTTTAAGAACACCATACTCCTAGCAACAACTGGGAGGCTCTCTTAACCCCATCCTTTCAGGTTTTAATGAAGGAGGCTTTGTTACGCAGACAAGATTGTTTAAATCATTTGCCACTGGAAATTGATTCAACCACCAGCCCCCCTCCCTTCCCTGGAGGTCCAGAGTGAGGGACTAAATCCCCAGATTTGTTCCCTAGCAACCAGGCCCCACCCTTAGGTTTCTTCCAAAAGTCACTTCATTAACATAACAAAAGACACCATGATCACTTTCATCAATTTGGAAATTTCAAGGGTTTTAGGAGCTCTGTGCTAGGGGTTGAAGACCAAATATATATTTCTTATTATAAGTCACAATATCACAATGGTTGATGAGGAAGTCAGTTTGCCTAGAATTAAAGGTATCTATATTTTGGGAAATAATAAATGGAGGATCTTGAAAGCCAGCAGGAAAAAATTTAATTCAATACTGTAGAACATCATGACAATGGATTTGGGGCAGGTAAGAGCTGTGATGTCAACAATAAAAAGATACATTTGGCATCAACGCTAGTTGGAAAGGAGCAGGAAGAAACAATGGCAAGAATTTTAGAATGAGGAGGTAAGAAAATTAACTAGTGTGGTGACAAAACTTTAGAGGAAAGAATGGATGATAGACATCTTCAGGGATTTGGTGACTGGTTGGATTCAGAGATTTCTCCATTTACAAAATTTCACACTTGAATAACTAGGACAGTAATATTCCATCAATGGAAATTTGAAGAGGCAGGGCTGATTTGGGGAAGAAGATTAATTCCTTTAGAGATGAAGAGGCAGGGCTGATTTGGGGAAGAAGATTAATTCCTTTAGAGATGTTGAGTTTGAAGCAAATGTGAAATATCCTAACAGAAATTCCTAGTGAGTAGCTGGAGATGTGGGATTCAACTGAAAGAGCAAATAGAAATACAGGGTCAGGAGTCCTCACCATGCTGGTGATTAGCAGGAGCAAAAATGAATGCACTTTCCATCCACTGGGCCAAATAACTGAATGGTAAGAGAAAAGACAAGGGAAGACTTGTGACCATTCCTTCAAAAGTCAAGAGTGCCTGTTATGAGCCAGGTAATGTCCTAGGTGCTAGGAATTCAGAGTGAAGCCCATTAGCCTCCAACTGAGCAACAGACTGATCCTGGGGCAAAAAGTCCAGGTTGGTCCAATGCCCAGCTCTGGACAGGCTACTGGACAATTACTACCAGCTCACGCCTTTCTGCATCCAGATTACTGGCTAGATTAGTAGATAGGTGATTTTTCACTCCTGAAACTCGTGTGGTAGATATATCTTTGATTTACTTATGCCTCTCAAAAAGGCATAATTCCCTCCCCACCCCAATTTTCCTTATTTTTCTTCAAGCATTGGATTTTATCCAATGTTTTAAAATTCCTTTCCTCAAAAAAAAATTACCTTCCAAGAAAAGTCTTTCAAAAAAGTATACATTTAGAAGTTTAAAGTAATTGTAGATACATATATTCCAGCTCTAACAACTCTCTTTCTCTGTTGGGGGAAAGACTCCCACTGAGCAGTTTTGTGTAGAGTCCAGTGGCAAAAAGTCATTCCCTGCTGGAGATGGAGGCAGACAAGTCAGAAAATTGTGAGAATCTGGCCTTTGGCCTCTGAGTGGCAAAACACACACACACACACACACACACAGAAAGAAAAGAAAAATGAAAGGAGAATACAAAGAAAGAAAGAAAGAAAGAAAGAAAGAAAGAAAGAAAGAAAAAGAGGGAGGGAGGGAAGAAGGAAGGAAGAAGGAAGGAAGGAAAGAAAAAAATAAAGAACAGTACTCAGTCTCCATATCTTTCTGTGACCAATCACAATTCTGAATTTGTTTAAAGATAGACTAAGAAGCCTTAATGATCATCATCATGAATATATATTTGACCAAGGGACTTTTCCCAGTGAACATAATTTTTAGAGAATGAAGTGTCAGGTAAGAATACATTTAAGACAATGAAAACAAAATTTGTTCTTTATTCAGTGCTGCTTTTGCGTATTCAAGAAAGATGTTCTTCCATCAAAACAGTGTTTTTCTACTAGAGGCTGGGAAAAACCATGATTGGAAGGAATTGAATCTTGGGTCCTACGACAGTGCTACAAAGGAAAGTTAAGAGTGTTAGCTAGAAATTTTAACATGGATACAGCATCCAAGCATGTGATTAGCAATTTGTCTCTTGGGACAAGGTGGAGGCCTGATTGAATGTGGTGTGAGGAACATAGTGGTACTGGTCTATAATGGATTGGAGAGTTTTTAAATAATAATAATAAAAGAAAGAAAAGAACTGGTCCTTCACCACAGATAGTTTGAGAACCACTGGCCTGCAAAGCTATTGGTTAGATGTCCATATTCTGATACACTCTGGGGCTTCCAGAATTTCAAAATACTAGAGTCAAACTTTCAAAGTATTCAAAACCAAAAAAAAAAAAAAAAAAAAAAAGAATTCAATGAAATATCTGTGTGCAGGGAAACTGAGAAGCTAAAATTTTTTAAAACCAAAAGAGTGAGGACTCAGGTCATGATCTCATGGTCCGTGAGTTCGAGCCCCGTGTTGGGCTCTGTGCTGACAGCTCAGAGCCTGGAGCCTGTTTCAGATTCTGTGTCTCCCTCCCTCTCTCTCTGACCCTTCCCCGTTCATGCTCTGTCTCTCTCTGTCTCAAAAATAAATAAACGTTAAAAAAAAAAAAAAAGAGTGAAAAGAAATTCTGAGTTGGTCCAGTGTTTATTTATGGAAATTTTTAAGGAATATAGATAAAGTTTTATATGACACTGTATGTAAAATAAGTTAAGTATAGGGAAAAATAATGTATTTCCAAAAGAACTCACAGCCACCTGTTTATAATAGCACAAGACCAGAAAAACCTAAATGCTATCAGAGGCTGGTTAATTCAAGTATGACATCATCATGCAACAAAATGTTTTGCAGTTGTTAGAAAAATTGAGACATCTCTACATACCCAGATATGGCAAGATTTCTAAGACATATTCTTAAGTTAAAGAAAAAAGGGGAGTACAAAACAGCATAATATGGTATGATATCTTTTGTACGAAGGTGAGAACACACATATACGTGCATGTTTGAGGGCATGGAAAGGAGAAAGTAGTTGCCTCCAGGGAGATAAACTGGGTACCTGATGGACAGGGAAAGGGAATTTGTCTTATTTTTTACCTATGTATCTTTTGAATTTTGTACTATGTGCAACTAGTATCTATCCCGGACAACACATTAAAAATAATAATTAAAAATATAAAAAAAAAACAAAAATGAGAAATAAATTATTCATGTTCCACCATACCCATAAACTGAAATGACATCTGCCCTTAAATCTCCCTGCAGGGTCTGGCACAGTGCCCTCCATTCAATATTTCTTAAATTGTTGAACTAAAAGTAATAGCTCATACAGAATTTAACAACATAACAAAACAAAACAAAAGGATCATTCAATATTTATAATTCATACTTGATATGTTTTCAAAGAACTAAATCATTTTAGCCGAAATGAACAAACCACATTATGGAAACAGAATAAACCTCTGAAGTTGTTAAAAGATACTCGAATCAGCTTTAGAATCCAAAACTTCCTAAAATGGAATAATTTATCCTGATAAATACAATCAGGAAATTTAAAAAATCATGCATTTATAATTACATTGTAATTTGCCTGGAGAATACAGGAATTAGATGCCATCCATGGGATGCTCTTCCATCTGTGATTAATTTGACATAAATCTGCAGATTCAGCAAAGCTATGTCATGTTTGTGTTTAGACTGAATCTGAGAAAATAACATTGCTTTGGATGAAAATGAAGATAACCGTAAGAAATAAAGTAAATAGTAGGGAATCAGATATTAGGAGCTCTCTGAGGGAATACTATTCAGAATTGAAAACATAAAAAAGTAACATTGAAACTGTTATAGTAACAAAATAACTATTAGCCCAAGCTTGTTTCTCAATTTTTCTCCTCCAGGTATATAGCTTGGCACGTCCAGGTATATAATAACCTGTTAGGATCTCAGCCATGTTTGTATCTGTTCTTTACTGTTATTTCTATGTAATCTTCTCATATCCCTCTAACAAGTTCATATCCACATTAGATATCCTCAAGATTCTCCTAAGAGACTCAATTTTTTCTCCAAAAAAATGCTTAATTACCCAGTCATTCCATTTAGGGAATAGCAAAAGTGTTCGGCAAAAGTCTTCATGGAATCCCATGAAAAGTAAATGCCATCCTAACTCCCACATCCACATGTGTTGCTATGGGTCATTCAGTTCGCTTAATGAGGGAATAAAATTTGGTCACTCAGAAAAGAATAAAGTGAGGACTTGTTTTAACTTAAAAATGTCTCTCCTCCACATATAGACAAGGCTTTAAAACAGATAAAATAGCCCCTAAGCATGTGATGTCAATCCCAGCACAAGTAGTTTAGGAGAAGCTCAACATTTTAATGCAAGAAATTCACTCTTTATGCAAGGAAATTCATGGTGCTTTTTCATTCCCATCCAAAAAAACCTTTCTAACAACATAGAATCTTGCTCTAGGATCTCACAGATTGCATCACCTGCCAGAGAAATATACACTAATCTGTCCAGGTCTCCCAATCCTCAGGGACCCAAGGCAGTAACAAAGTTAAGGAAGAAAGAGCTCATTTCAAACATTTCTTTTAAATCTCTGGGGTTCAGATGTTTACAGTCCATTCATAAGATCAATACAAAATACTCTCAAGAGAAAAACAGTCCCAGGGAAAGGGCTTTTTGTCCTTCCACTTCTCACATGTCCCTCCATAGCTCAACCTTTTGGGTGTTCTTAATGAATGGTCATTTGAACTTGATTTCACTTAATAAAAATACCTAGTATATCAGTTAGTCATTGTTCTGTAACAAACTACCCTCCAAATTTAGCAGGGTCTGAGGAAAGAGAGAGAAGTACACAAGTCCTTATTCAAGCCTCTGCTTGTGTCAATTGTTTTGTCCCATTGACTAAAGTCATGTCACCAAGCCCAGAGTCCAAGTAGGAAGACCCCACCAAAGGGCTTCAGTAAAGGGAGATGCAAAAAAATTGGGTCCATCTGTGTATTCAGTCTGCCATGCCTAGAGATGAGCAATACAGGGCAAACTTAGCCCCAGAATGACTCCAGCCCTAAACCTTCCACTCTAGTCACTTACCCTATGGTAGGGGGTAAGTTGCCATGTTGTCCAGCAAGTGAGAACTAAGGTCAGCCCTGGCTTGTTTAGGTGCAGACTGGCTCAGAATATAGGAGACATCATTTCCTGCCACACCAAGGCTGGTAAATGGAGTTCGGGGGCAAGACCCTTCCTCCCAGCCGTTAGGAAGAGACTCCCACTACTCAGTCCAGGAAAGAGTGAGCCCAATGGGAAGGAAAGATACACCCCAAGGGAGGACAGCCAGAGTGATCAGGCTAGGAAGAGACCAACGTGGATCGCTTTGAGTTCTGTATAATGTAATGAAATTCAAATTCCTCTGGTCTTAGGGCCTAGGAAACCTATCAGGTTTCCCAAGCTGAGAGTGGCTTCAATGAATTGATTAAAAAATTTACCTCTAGAAGCTACATGATGGAGGTGACAGAGAAGTTATGCTTAATGAGCACATAACAGAGTCTCCAGAGCAGGAGAGCTTTTCACTAGTGATACATATTGGGAAGAATAATTGGCCCAGCAAACAAAAGAAGAGATCAAGCCACAATGATGGGCTCATCCTGGCCAGGAAAAGTAACAACAGCACAGTGGATAGGACAGATGAGATGAAGCAGCCAAAAGGAGTGTGCATGAGCCTCCCTATAAGAGATGCCCCTAGAAGGTTCCCCAAATGATACAGGAGGTGAGGCATTTGCAGGCTGGGGCTTCAGTAATTTAGCTGGTGGGGAATGAGCTAGACCAGTGCATCTCAAAC
This sequence comes from Acinonyx jubatus, assembly GCF_027475565.1. Taxonomy (NCBI): domain Eukaryota; kingdom Metazoa; phylum Chordata; class Mammalia; order Carnivora; family Felidae; genus Acinonyx; species Acinonyx jubatus. Next base: position 67,886,248 of record NC_069391.1, read on the forward strand.
AATCTGTGCAGAAGAATGAGTTTCTTACATTTCCAAATTGTTACAAACTCAGAATTTATAAATACTACAAAAATAAATTGCCCTCAAACTAAAACTTTTTAAAAAGCACAAATACAAAAAAATATAAGACCAACTGTTTTATCACTAGATTCAATAGACACAAAATTACTCTGTCAAATTATCAAAGTTTCTAAACACTCACTCTCCATTTCAGTCCTTATGTCATCAGGGACTGGTAACAACTTACCAACTAATGCAGGTCTGTGGACTATAGCAAGGGTAGTACTGACCTAGAGAGCTGTCAGCCTTTGTTTGACGATATAAAGACAATAGCTACCAGGTTTGGAACATCTCCTGTGTTCCAAACTCTGTACTCAACACTTCACTTTTGTTATCTTCAATCTTTCGAAGTTATTATCCCCATTTTTTTCACATTTTTAAATTTTATTTTTTTAATTTACATCCAAATTGGCATATAGTGCAACAATGATTTCAGGAGTAGATTCCTTAGTGCCCCTTACCCATTTAGCCCATCCCCCCTCCCACACCCCCTCCAGTAACCCTCTTGTTTGTTCTTCATTTTTATGAGTCTCTTATGTTTTGTCCCCCTCCCTGTTTTTATATTATTTTTGTTTCCCTTCCCTTCATCTATTTTGTCTCTTAAAGTCCTCATATGAGTAAAGTCATATGATATTTTTCATTCTCTGACTGACTAATTTCACTTAGCATAATACCCTCCTGTTCCATCCATGTAGTTGCAAATGGCAAGATTTCATTCTATTTGATTGCTGAGTAATACTCCATTGTATATATATACCTCATCTTCTTTATCCATTCGTCCATCGTTGGGCATTTGGGCTCTTTCCATACTTTGGCTATTGTCAATAGCACTGCTATAAACATTGGGGTGCATGTGTCCCTTCAAAACAGCCCACCTGTATCCCTTGGATAAATACCTAGTAGTGCAATTGCTGGGTCATAGGGTAGTTCCATTTTAAGTTTTTTGAGGTACCTCCATACTGTTTTCCAGAGGGACTGCACCAGCTTGCTTTCCCAAGTTATTATCCCCATTTTAAAGATAAGGGAACCAAAGCCAGTGAGGCTAGGCACTCGCTCTATACTACATGGCCAGTACCAGTGACCAAGGAGGGCTTTCTTTCATTGATGGTCTGGTCCATAAGGCTTGAATAAAGATGGGAATGGGTATAAGCATGTACAAATTTCTCTACCCTCTAAGACTCAAATAAGGGTGGGAGGTGCCAGGAAGACTTGCAAAGCCCCTGAGTATAAATGCCTTTGACATTAGCTCACCTTTGCAGCTGCCATTTCTACAACTTCCCCAAAGGTAGAGGCCTGGAGTTTTGCCAGATTCATTATAGTAACCATGCCAGCTCAGAGACCCATCCTGTTCTTACACTTCACTGCAGTTTTGTCCCACAAATGCAGTAAGAATATGAGCAAAATAAGTAAGAATGCTATGGGAATCTAAATTCCATTTTAAGATCTGAAAGTAGAAACCAAGAGTTTAGAAAGCCTCTAAATTCTACATGTCAAAGCAATCTGATCCCAGGAGCTCTCTTATGAGCTCAACAAAATGAGTCAAAATTATGAATTAATAATAAAAAGAGAAGAGTCCCTGTCAATGTCATTGTCAAGGATCAAGCTTTCTCAGAAATGAAAAATATTGCTCGAAATCCCTGAGAAAAACACCTCTGTCTGGTGCCCTTGAGTTTCAGGCCTTCTGGCTGGAAATGATTTTGTGACTTTTGAATCTGGTAGGATTAGCACAAAAACATCATATGAGGCTTCATCACAGCTATGACAGGCTCCTGACACTGTGTTTTAAGTTTATTGGAGGTCCTTTGTTGTGTTTGTGTGGTTTTTACTTGTCAGCTCAGCTGAGTAAGAGTGAGTTGTGCCTGATCGATTTGCCTCAGGTTCAAGGATGCTGCAGGAATGTGCAGGGAGGTCTGGCCTTAACTTCTCCAACCAGAACCAAACACAGCAGAGCCCCCCTCCTCAGTCTGCCCAAGCATAACAGAAGGGGCTCTTAGCACCAAGCAGCAGAGGAGAGCTTCCAAGGCAAGAGCCCAACACAAGATGAAGAGAGGGGAGGCTGAAAACACAGTTGGTGATTACATGGGTTGAGATAGACAAGACAGGAGATGGTGTTGTAGCCTCATTGAGGCTTTTCATGACCACCTCTCATGCCAAGTGGACCCTCCCTCCTTTGTATTATTACCATAGCCTCAGAGTACTACCATGGAGTTCTTCTCCTAGTGTAGAGCAATCACGTGTTCACATAGTCAATTCCCACAGCCTTTTATGGCCAGGGACTTCTTAGCCATTTGTGTGTCTAGCACCCTTCCTGGCAAACTATAGGCACTAAACAAGTGCCATCTGAGTCTTATGAACATTAGCCAGAGAAGTCCTTTGGGCAAAATAAGTAAGAATGCTATGGGAATCTAAATTCCATTTTAAGATCTGAAAGTAGAAACCAAGAGTTTAGAAAGCCTCTAAATTCTACATGTCAAAGCAATCTGATCCCAGGAGCTCTTTTATGAGCGCAACAAAATAAGCCAAAATTATGAATTAATAATAAAAAAAAGAAGAGTCCCTGTCAGTGTCATTGTCAAGGATCAAGTTTTCTTAGAAATGAAAAATGTTACTCAAAATCCCTGAGAGAGCACAGAGCCAGCTGGTCTAAACACTCTCAGTCTATTTTCAGGAGCCATGTCATCCCCTCATTTAATTTTAAACAGTTTTGTTTTCTTTTTAATTCCACGTCCACAAAGAAGATTGGATTCAAATATAAACACAAAATCTCACCACTCTTTGCAAGATTTAAAATTTAAGGAAGGAAAACTATGTTCAGAGAAAGATAGCCACATAGGCAATGAAAAACAAATGCTTCCAAAATTTGGAAGGGGTTTCAGTCTAGGATTGGCCACCTACTCCAGCCCATGACTTCCTGTGCAATAACTTCACCATGCATGAACTCAAGCCGGGAGCTGACGTAATGAAGACAGAAAGAAGAAATCTGAAAGCTGCAATGCCATCAGGAGCTATGTCCAATGTCACTTCAAGGAGCAATAGGCTCACAGAAGCCCTGGGCAGCTTTTATACAGTTCTTGCAGTGAAGGAGGAGGGTGAGCTGAGCAGACAACGCCTGAGAGCTAGAGTGAACCACTTCAGAAGTATCTTCCCAACACTTGCCTATCTCTGCCCTGCTGAAAATTCACCCTCCCATCAGTGGACCCCAGGGCCACATTAGAGCTGTGTGACTCTGCCACCCACCACAGCTAATGAGCTCAGGGCTGGACGCATGGACAAAGTTGGGGCAACCAAGACTCTCTCCCAGAATTCTGAAACTAGAATCCAGCCTCTACGGCCAGGATCTTCTCAGGCCATCTCTTTTTCTGCTTCCATTGATTTGAAGTGGGTCTCTGTTACTTTCAATCAAAGGGAGGGAACGCGACCATGTCAGGAGTCCATCAAAAAATCCACGGGGGTGTTCAAAGAACAAAAGTCAAATAAGCTCTCAGTTAGTGAGAGTGTGTTCAGATTGTGCTGCTGGTCAAGGAAGTGATCCTAACATCTGGAATTTTTAGCAGAGACGTATTTCTCTATTCCTCCAAAAGGGCTGAGTTAACAGTGCTACAACTTTCCTTTTCCAGAGGAAAGTTACGTATATGTTTACATGCAAATTTTACCCAAATAGATATTGAGGTGCCCAAAGTAGATACTATATTTTTAGTAAAATTAAACTAAAATTAAAGTCATATGAGCAATCACTAATTAAACTTATTAATTGTATTAATTATACTAGAATTAAAATATTTTTTAAAATGTGTTCTTTGAGATTTGTTTTTCTACCATCATTATTTCTGGACAGACTTTCTCATTGTGGTGGAGAAAACCTCACAGCTACCAATAATTCTAGTTTATCTCATACCAAATAAGAAGAAGCCAGTATAATCTGAACATCTCTCCAACATGCATTAATATTTCATTATGATTTAGCTTTATTTTTACATACTGGAAGAGCTAGGAAGATGAAGATCTTGATGGTGTCTATATACCTGGTTGATAATGTAATGTAAAATTTGTATCTTAGCACTTAAAAATGTTAAGGGTCTTTTTAGGCCTCAATCTGCTTTTGTTTCTCATTGTTGCGTTCTTTCCTGGACATCGGTGTGTCAGCTAGGACAGATGTGATTAGATGCTTCGTCCCGTCTTCTGCTCACATGCTTTCCTCTAAGTGATGACCTCTTTAGAAGTCAAGATGAGTTCCATCTCTCTAAGGGGACTCAGCCTAAAGTATGGATCTCTTAGGTCAGCAAAAACTCATTCTTCCCCAAATTCTATATGGCTCTGCCCCATTAAGCCATTATATTAGGCCAACTAGAGATTGTCTTCTTAACATACTTAAGTAAATGTACACGTGAATTGATATTGATTCTTCCTATTTTATTTTATAAAACATTCCTTAGGTTGCAAAGATACAGGCAGAGACTGGCTTCTATTCTAAAGATCACCAAATATACCTTTAGTCCTAAATATTAATATTATGCCCTAAGCATCATCTTTGTGTAGATCTGCTACTGACCTGTGCCGTTAAGTGCAAATTAGAAAAAGTATATTGGTGCAAATAAGCAAGGTGCCACTGTAGGCAGACACTGCCTTCAAGAGCTGAGCTTGGCAAGTAACCCAGGGGCCGGATTCCAGCCCCCACTCAACCCTCTCAAGCTCCTCATGCCGCAGACAAACAGCGTAACCATAGACAGTGGGGTTGAAAAGCTATCTTTACTTATTTTTTCAGCTCTGCATTTAAGAGAGATGGTATTAAAAAAAGGGTACAATTGCTGCTAACTTATGAACTTCAGAAAATAAAAAAGGTATGGAGGTTTGAGATCATCAATTTTAAAGTTCTTTTGCAATAGACACCAGGGCATAGACGCAGAAGAAGAAGCAGCAAAACGCTGCATTATTAGCAGTGCTCTTTGAGAAGCAGCTGGTATGTTTACACAGTAAAGTGCATAAAGTATATTAATCCTAAGTCTACACCCCAATGATTTTTACATGTGTCTACACTCCATAACAACAGCTCAGTCCCAGATACAAAGCATTTCCGGCACCTCAGACGATTTCTTCTTGCCACTTCCCAGAAAATCACCCCTGCCCCACAGCAATCATGTTCTGATTACCTTCCATTACCTTCGATTTGTTTTGCCTACTCTTGGACTTGGTATAAATGGAATTGTACTGTATTTACTCTTTTGTGTCTGTCTTCTTCTAATCAGCACGATGTCTGTGGGGATCCTTCCATGTTGTAGTATGTATTAGCAGTTTCATCTTTTTGTTTCTGTGTAAAATTCCATTATATGATGATGCCACAATTTATTAACTCTCCTCTTGATGCATATGAGGGCTATTTCTAATTTGGAGCTATTTTTAATACAGATTCAGTGTTCCTTTGCATCCAAGGAATAGAATTTCATATTTTTACTCAATGTTATTCCACACAGTTTATACAATAAAATAGCAGTAAAATAGAAAGACATAGAAAATTAAAATAAGGTAAAATACCAATGCATGGATGGATAAAGCACAATAGGCAATCTGTCGGGTCTTCATGGTTGTGATAATTGAGTCTCAAGTGAGACTCTGAGCTTCCTAGAAGCCAAACAAAGGGGGAAATATGAGAATTGTATAATTTGTTTTAAAGGAAAAAAAATAAGTTAGTCAGGGGAAGCAAAACTTCTGTTGCCACTGAGTTCCAAAGGAAGTTCTTCACATGGAGCTTCATGGTAGGAATTATTGAGAGATGGAATGAATAATGTCCTCGGGGTGGCACCACAGGAAATGCATGAACAGATTTTAAATCATTATTCTTAGAGTGGTCATAAGACACGACTCCAACCCAGCAGGTTATAAAACAGTATCATAGTTCTGTGGCATTGTGTGAGGTGCTGTTTTTAAGGAGAAAAAAGTATATTAGAATGTCACATATCCTAAGTCAGAGGTTGGCAAACTACAGCCCACTGACTAACTATGGCCTGCCACCTGTTTTTATAAATAGTTTTACTGGAACACAGCCACACCCATTCATTCGTACACTGTCTATGGCTGCTTTCCTGGGACAACAGCAGAGTTGGATGGTTGTGACAAAGACCATCTGGCCCACAAAGCCTAAAATATTTGTTATTTGACCCTCTACAGAAAACAAAGTGCCAATTCCTCCTCTAAATTAGCAATAGAATAGAATTCCAGGTATTATTTTCTTTTTGGTTACTGTTCATGTCTTGACGTAGTCTCCACCCCTTACAGTACAGAAAGAAGGGATTTTGCAGATGTAATTAGGGTGACAGATCCATTTATATTTATTTAATTGAAAGAGAGATTATCCCAGATGGGCCTGACTTAATCAAGGGAAAGTTCTAAAAAAGAGGGACTGGGTCCATGCTACCATCAAAGATTTCTCTCTCTTGCTGGCTCACAAAAGTGGGCTACATGTTGTGAGAGGGTCTCTGGAGAGAAACATGTAGCAGGGAGCTGTGGGTGGATTCTAGGAGCTGAGGGCCTCAGTCCAGCAACCACAAGGAACTAAATTTGACCAACACCCAGGTGAGCTTAAAAGAAGGCTCTAAGCAATGGGGAACACCACAGCCCCAGCCAACACAGGACTGGTGAGACCCTGAAACAGAGAATACTTCCAAGCCAAATCTGGACTCTTCACCCATGGGAACTAGTAAATAATAGACGCATATTGTTTTAACCCACTACGATTGTGGTAAATTGTTACACGGCAATAGAAAACTAACACAGTTACCTACTATCCCCAAGTTTTTCTACAATACACATATGGTTTAAACATGAGACAACCACAGTTTTTATAAAGAGTGCTTATCTTTTAGAAGTACATACTGAATTATCTAAGGATAAAATGATATCATATCTGAGATTTGCTTCAAAAAGTGAGAGGGGACAATGCAATGGTACAAATAAGATGAGATTGCCGTATGTTGATAATTCCTGAAGCTAAATGATGAGTTCAAGGGGATTTATTACACTTCTCCTTGCCTTTTTGTATATGTTTGAAAGTTTCCATAATAAAAAACTTTTTAAAAATTAGACTCCTACATAGAGAATTAGCTTAAAGGATGTTTATAGTGTCTGATACAGGAAAACTAAACAATCTAAATGTCTACACAGGGAACTGGTTAAATCAATCACTATAGATATACAATATGTTCATATGTATTTTTTAAATTGCATAGAATAATGATGCTGGTAACATTAGCCTATGGTCCGATAAGCCGATGTAAAATAAAATTGTTAGTAAGCAACAAAACAAAAAGCCACAAAACTTGTGCATTTTTTAAAAATTCATCTAAGTAAATTCTGCTCTGTCAGTGACTGAATCCAGCAGTGTAAGTGCCCTGCTGGCTCCCCTTGATTGAAGAAGCATAGTGGGGGTGCCAAAAGGAGGGGAGAGCCCATGGAACCACCCAGTTATCCCCCCCACCCATCACTGATCCCTCAATCATCTGCTGGATCAGAGGCAACTTTAGGTAGGCACGTTCTGGTTCTATGTTAAGAGTCTCTAGTCATGCTATGAATGTACAGAGGTTGCATAAGGAAGAGGGTGGAGTCAAATGGGTCATTCAAAATCCTAGGGCATCCTGAATAAATACAACCACAGTTCTCAAGAAAGATTTGAACTTTGACCATCTTTAGGGCCTTCCGGTTTTTACTTCAGCCTATGTGGCCTCAGATTTATATTATCACTGAGAGATTTCTCCAGTTTGCTAAAAACTACAAGTTCCTCGGTGTCGCCAGCTTCTGTTTCCCCCATTCTCTTTGTTTGTAAGATCAAGGAACAAGCTATACCTGCATTAAACTGATTCTTGGGCCCAATTTTTCTTACCATCACTATTCCAGATCACTTTAGGGCAGAATGTTCAAAGGCAGTGAGGACATGGTAAATGTTCTGCCAAATTATGTGCAATCACAAAATGCCAGAGATGAAAGTGCCCTTATAAATCATTTAAAGTTTCTTTATTTTACCAACTGGAAAAAAAAAGAGAGAGAGAGAGAGACAACACATAATGCAACAATGACCGATGTCACAAGGACAGAGTATCTGAGAGGAGGACCCAGACACAGCAGCTCTCGGGCCAGTGCTGTCTGCCTGGGACTGGGTGCCCTCTGAGTCAGTTCTTTTCGATCTTAATGGATAGCCCGAGTTTGAGCTAACACATAGACTTACAGAGCAGTAGCACAAAACCTGAAATAGGGGTGACCAGTGAATATAGGAAGAAAGGAGAAAAAGGAAGAAGGGAGAGAAGAAGAGAAAAAGAGAAAGTCCTAATAGCCAGTGGATGAATTAAAAAGTGTTCAAGCTCATTAGTCATCAGAGAACCACAATCAAAATCACAGAAAGATACCACTCTCCACCTATCAGGATAGCCAAAAGTAAAAAGACTGACATGGATACCTGGGTGGCTCAGTCAGTTAAGTGTCCAACTTCGGCTCACATTGGTGATCTCATGGTTTCATGTGTTGGAGCCCCACATCGGGCTCTGTGCAGACAGCTCAGAGCCTGGAGCCCGCTTCAGATTCTGTGTCTTCCTCTTTCTCTGCCCTACCCTGCTCGTGCTCTCTCTCTCTCTGTCTCTCTCTCTCTCTCTCTCTCCCTCTCTCAAAAATAAATAAACATTAAAAAAAATTTTTTTAAAAAGACTGTACTAAATGTGGTACACATATGGTTATAACTAAAACTCTCATATGTCACTTGGAGGGCTATAAGTACTGGATTTTGGAATGAGTGATGCACTTACTTTGGAAAATTGGGTAGCAATCTCCACTAAAATTGAGCATGTGCCTACCTGCCAAGTCAGCAGTTCTACCTCAAGGTAAACTCCCAACAGAAAGGTGCAGATATGTTCACCAAAGAGATACACTAAAATGTTCACAACAGCTCTATGTTTAATAGACAAAACTAGAAACTACTGAAATATCCATCAACAGTAGATGGATAATGACGGTGGTATATTCATAAATGCATATATAATGCAGAAGTATGAAGGAAGCATCGCTATAGGCAACAGCATGTGTGAGTCTTACAAAAATGTTGAGTGAAAGAAGCCAGTCACAAAATAAATTATCTCCATTTATATAAGCTTCAAAAGGTGGCAAAACTAATTAATGATGTGAGAAGTCAGGACTGGGATGATTTCTGAAGAGAGGGAGGTGGGAATGAATGGGAGTGGTCACAAGCAGGTCTTTGGGGGCACTGGTAGACAGCTGAGTCTTTCTGAGTGGTGATTACACAGAAGTCTTCACATTGTGATTATTTATTGTGCTGAATACTTGTCATTCGTGTACTTTTCTAAACATACACTATTTTTCAATAAAATCATTTATAAATATTTTTGAATGTTTATTTATTTTTGGGAGAAAGAGAGAGACAGAGCATGAGCAGGGCAGGAGCAGAGAGAGAGGAAGACACAGAATCCAAAGCAGGCTCCAGGCTCTGAGCTGTCAGCACAGAGCCCGACACGGGGCTCGAACTCACAAACTGTAAGGCTCATGAACTGAGCCGAAGTCAGATGCTTCACGGACCAGGCCACCCAGGAGCCCTGTTTATAAAGATTTTTAAAAGAAAGCAGCAGGCAGCTCTTTGGGTAGAAGTCTAAGGATCTCAAGATTCTTAATCCATGCAGCCTTCTTGAACTTCCTAACACCACAGGACATTTATTGACTGTGATCCCAAACATCAGCTCCATTTCACTGCTAGAAAGATGTCTACTAGATACTGATACCAAAAATATCATAGACATCATAGTAGATCCCTAATAGTCTCAAAACAACAGAAGGGGACAGGGTTCAGAGATGTGCTCTGCACCTCATGTATGTTATCTCCAGGGATTCTCTCAGTAACCCTTCACAACAGGTATTATTATTAATTCTATTTTATAAAAGGAGCAACTAAGTCTTAGTGAACTCAAGTAATTTGCCCGAGGGTGCAAAGGTTCTAATCAGCAGAACCTAGATTCAAATCCAGAATTTCTCTGCTCTAAAAACCCTCAAGATTTTTCCATCACACCCCATATGGCCCTGTGCTATTACTGCCTTTGACTTTTACCAGTAAAACCACTTCACAAAACTTGCACCCTCATAAATATCTCTTATAAACAAACTACCCTGAGGTGATTTCCTAGAAATATTATTGTTTTACACTCTGTTGCCATTGACAACCCTGAAAATGTCCCATAGCCTTCACTTTTTAAAAAACAATTTTTTAATGTTTATTTTTGAGAGAGAAAGAGAGAGAGAGAGAGAGAATGGGGGAGGGGCAGAGAGAGAGGGAGACACAGAATCCAAAGCAGGCTCCAGGCTCTGAGCTGTCAGCACAGAACCCAACGTGAGGCTCGAACTCAGGAACTGTGAGATCATGACCCAGGCTGAAGTCAGACACAACCGACTAAGCCACCCAGGTGCCCCTGTAGCCTTCACTCTTAATAAGAAAAAAAAAAAATGGAGGTACAGATTCCTTGATTCCCAAATAACATTTAACCACCTGGGACATAGCCAGAGTACTCCTGTCCCTCACCTACTCTCCCCCCACCCCAGGGCCTTCTGAAAAGGGGGAGATACCAAGGCCAAGTTACCTTTTTAAAGATTTTCTTATTGTTGCTGTTTTATTATTCATATACTTTTAATAGCATCTCAATGATTGTTTTATAGACTTGCTATAGCTTAAGTTAATGCTAAAGACATTATAAGTAGCTCCCTTTTAAATTTTTAACCAGAATAAAAGTTTACGAAAAACACATACGTTCAGGAAACTATACGCTCTTCTACACAAAGGAGACAGTTTCACAAGGCAGCTTACAGAATTTAGGGGGTCCCACAGGTATTTGCTGCCCATTTCAAGTGCAAAAACCAAAGTCTGGTGACTACCTATAGGCAAGTACATGATGTTTTCTGACTTAAAGGCCATTTTCAGGAAGTGTTATAGAAGAAGATGAAGACAAAAAACATTCTATTTCTCTCCTTTTCATTAGACAAGAAAATCAAATGTTTCCACAGTTGGGGTCGAGGAGTAGGGAGGAGACACTAAACAGGAAGACCCTAGAAGGTGCAACATTATGCAATTATTAAACGAATCTACTTAAACTACCCAAATGGTGTGCCTGGTTTAGAAGAGGTTAATGGTTTGTCTCTTATTGAAGGGGAATGAATTTTGTTAAATGTATCGATAGTGCTAACTTATTAATAATTGAAGCACAGACCTTCTCCATTGCCCCATTAGACATGCTTTCTCATATACACAATGATGAATTTAATGCTTCTGCTTTTATATAAAGGGACCCATAGCAGAATTCCTCCCTAATCTAGACTGGGGGGTTCTTGAAGAATCTTCCTGGTAGAAGAATCTGTGGCTCTAGAGAGTAACCTTAAGAGAAAAGCAAAGTGGAGGGAATAAGGTCCTGAGTGAATCTTTGACAAATATTTTTATATTTACTAATATACAGTGATAAAGCCTGCACATTGTGAGTCAATAATGACATTTTACACATCTTAAATTAGTAATAGTGGCCTCTATACAGTCAATTTTCATCCCCCATCTCTTGACTCCATGGATATTTATTAAGATAAGATCTTCATCCCTCAAGTTTCAAAGAGATGCTAGTGGATTCATTTTATCTTTACAGATAAACTACAAGCTGAGGCAGCTTTTCCTATGGTTAGTTTTCCAGCCAAATATCTTTCTACAATTTGTATTTTACAACTCACAGCTGTGGCCACCACCTCCCTCTCCCACCCCACCCCAAAACCAACACAAAAGACTGCTTGCCTTCGTCCCAGAGACGCAGGGATTTCTTTCAAATGAGAAACATCTTAGAATACCTGAACTGGCTTATGCATCCCAGATTAGGAAATTGTTCTTCATTCCTCTCCAATCCCAGAATGATAGCCTGAATGTCACGTACTCCTTTGTCCCACCTCCTCACCACACAGCAAGAGTCCACCTCAGGAATCCATGTTTCCTTTCCTTCTGATTCCTTCCACCTCATGGCAAAATCTCCAACTTTACTGTGATAGTTTTATGTGTCAACTTGGCCAGGCTATAGTGCCCAGTTATTCATTCAAACACTAATTGAGGTGTTGCTATGAAGGTATTTTGTAGTCATGGTTAACATCTACAATCAGTTGACCTAATTAAAGGAGGTCACCCAAGATAATGTGAGTGGGCTTCATCCAATCCAGTTAAAGTCCTTGTGAGAAAACTGAGAAAAGTAAGGTTTTCAGAGGAGAAAAAATTCTCCCGAAAGACTGCAGCATTAGCTCCTACCTGAATGTCCAGCCTGCTGGCCTAGACCGCAGATTTCAGATTTTGAATTTACCAGACTCCACCTCACAATTGTGGGAGCCAATTCCTTAAAGTAAAGCTGAAAAAGAAAGAAAGAGAAACTGTTCTATTTTTCTGGAAAGCTCTGACCAATACACATATGTTCCTTCTTTCTTTATTCCTACCCCCGCTAATTACCTCAAAACAAAGGACTCATAGGTCATTCATCTTAGAAATGGAATCTCACAGTTATTCCATAGCAAAATTTATATACTAATATTTCATGGAAGGGGAGCTTTAGCTTGTATAGAGATTGTTATCATTTTCAAACTGGCTTCTGACAAAGATACTTTGCTTGACCAAACTTTAGTCAGACTCCTAAACCTTCTCCTAGGCCCATCTGTACACTCCTGTGCAAAAATCTAGTTTTACCAAGAACCTGCTGAGTCATTGTAACCAGGATTTCTCACCTTTGGTCATCCCCCGGGTGATGTCTGATTACCCTAGCCTGCCTCCAGCAAGAATCCTGTTAGGCCAGTTTAACCACAACCCCTCTCCATCCCCCCCCACCCTTAATGTTTCCTCTTAGTAATTTTCCGAGCACTGACCCCCCCCCCACTCTGCTCCTTAGCTATGAATTCCCATTTGCCCCTGCTGTATCTGCAGTTGAGCCCAACCTCTCTTCCCCACTGTAAAATCCCACTGCAATGGTCCTTGTCCTTATCATGATAGTCCTGAATAATATCTTTCCATCTTTAAGTGTCACTGAATATTCTTTTCTTTAACTCTTCCAATTAGAACAATTTTCTCCAACACTTGATTCTAAGCCAACATGGAGATTTGTGTTACTCAGTTTAGAAAGGATGGCAATTCAGCCAGAAGACTGTTTTCACCCTGCAAAGCTGAACACATCTGAATCCAAACCAGCTTCCTCAATCCTAAAGACGGTGAGAAAACCAGGTGCAGCTCCAGAGCAGACTGGGACAGGCCTGGCCTGCACCAGCATGGAGGTGGACCTTTGGAGCTTCGCCCCACACTCCTATATCTACAATGGAATCAACTGAGGACCCTCCGCTAAATTGTCACCTAGAACCAGGTCAGACATATACTGCTTCTCCCCACGAGTACACAGTTACCAAGTATGTCTCCAACTTTCTCTCAAAACTCTGCATAACATGTGACCAGGCAAGCAGAAGCCATATTCTTCCCAGCCTTTGAAGGGAAAAAATTACAAATCTTTGAAATCTAAACCCCCTACTCAGAACTGAAAGTATGTCCTGTAGAGATATACCACTTATTCCCATATGGAAGAAAGAAAATAACCCCCAAATTGAAATTCAAGCATTTATCAAACAGTTATTTCTCTATTTCTAAGAAAGTCCTTTTCTTCAAAATTCTTAAGGAAGAGAAAGAACAACATAAACTTGGCTTATTTCCAATAGAAAAATACCTACAAATAATCCTTATTACCATTGGATGAGTTGTTACTAATTGAAAACTCACTAATGACAAATATTACTAATAAGGTCACTCCACCTACCACATAACTTGTCAGGAGATACAACTAGAAACCGTTGTTGGTGTCTTTCCAAGGAAAAACCACTGGCCAGCCCCAGTTGACTGAAAGGTTCTTTGCAAAATTGGTGAAAGTGAATCCTGGTGACACTGATGAATGAATAATGAAGTGAAGTTTTTTTTAAAGTTCCTCAGGTCATTAGTAAGAACAAAAGATCAAAGAGAACCAGGATATAGGTGAAGGGCCCCTGAGAAAAGGACTGTCCACACCCATTTACCAACCACTCCTTTACTCAGCCTCACAAGCACCAAAAAACTGACACCATCCCACTTGAGGTAACCAACCTCTGCAGGCCCTTGACAAATGGTGCTTCCTGGCCCAATGCCAATGCCACTCTGATGGGTGAGGCAGGGAGATCTTTACCCTTCCCCCTCCTGTGACTCTCATGGATACTACAGGAAAAGGAAGCCAGGGACTCCACAGATGCTAAACTGTGGACGGCGAAGTCTCAGGTCTCGTGCTGCATTTACCCCATCATTTGTCACTGACTGAAAGAATCTCAATTAGGAACAGCTGAAGAATCAAACTGGCTTGCATGAGGCTGAAGAAACTGTCACGCAGGGATTAAATGCAACCCCATGTTTGCAAAGGCCTGAGCGTTTGGCAATGCATGTAGAATGATTTATTTGAATAATTACTATGAGTGAAACATTATACTTTATTATATAAACATGAATGAGTCAAGGTTCCCAACCTCAGGGGACTTATTTCTGGTGAAGAAGACTGGCAAGTCCAGAGCTAAAAGGCAGGGGGATGAAGTTTGCTTAACTGAGGGCGACAATCCTAGAGAAATCCATAGGCGGAAACAATTAATTTCGACCAGGAAAACTAGAATAGGCTGCCTAATAAATTAGTAGGAATTAAGGTGGTTTCCCTTAGAAGCTCAAAAAGGAAATTTAGGGGATGCTTGGAACCGGAGAAGACAAGAAATGGAGAGAAGTGACATAGAAGGGTGAATGACTCCCAGAAACATGGCAGCAGGCAGAGGCCCCCGGAAAATGAAAACACTCTTTCTAGGCTTACAGACTGAGCCGTAATTCACCTCCTATTTTTTCTCAAACTTTCAGTAAAAGTCTACAATGCACAACAATCCTCAACAAAGTGCTTGGGAACAAAAATAGAAAAGGGCTGGGTCAATCCTTGGGGTCACAAGACAAACAGTGCCCTTTTGCCCAAGATATGTAAATCTTAGAAGCTGTATTTGGAAGACTGTGCTTAAATATTAAAAAAACAGAGAACAGAGGGCATTTGGGTTTCACACATAAAAACGGTAAAGTAATAAATTTTAAGATGACAGGCAGCATGCAAAGGAAGGGAATGGCTTTCACATTCTATCACTCTGAGCTAGTCAGATGACCCAGCATCCATTCTTTCTCTTGCTTTCCTATTGTTAACTTATGCTACTCCCTCTGATAAAACACCTTCGTATAGGTTACCCAATGCTACCTCCTCCAGGAAGACTTCTTGACTCTTCCAGACATGCAGATCCTTCTGCTCTGCTCTCATGCACTTTCCTCAATTAATTCCATTATCCAATCGTCTAAGAAATGCTTATCCACTGGACAGTCTCCCCATTAAATGGAAAACTAGCCTCAAAAATAGAAGCTGTGTGTCTTTTTATCTGTGTGACATCAATGCTTCGATGTCCGACACATTAACTAGCACACAGTTGATGTGTTATTTTAATTTTTTAAATGTTTATTTTACTTTTGAGAGAGAGAGACAGAGAGACAGAGCACTAGTGGGAGAGGGACAGAGAGAGAGGGAGACACAGGATCTGAAGCAGGCTCCAAGCTCTGAACTGTCAGCGCAAAGCCTGACGCGGGGCTCGAACTCACAAACTGCAAGAGCATGACCTAAGCTGGAGTCGAATGCTTAACCAACTGAGTCACCCAGGTGCCCCACACAGTTGATGCTTAATCAAAGTTTCTACAAATAAGGAGAGAAAAGAGGAAGATTTCTACCAGATTGTAAGGTTATGGTTATGATGTGATCAAGAGACCCAAAAAATAAGAGGAATGGACTGATTAAATATAGTGGCCTGAATAAATGCACTTATCTATACTCTCTTCTGAAATGTGAGAAAGTTAAGGAATCTTTTTTGAAACTATAAAGTCACAGAATAGATAGCACTAGAGATATGAGAACATTTTGGGAAATTGGGAAATAGATGTGGAGTTAATGCAGCTGCAAAGAATGAAGACCAAATGCCTAGAAAGTCAAGCCAAAGAGCAGTAGAAATTCATGACTTAGAAATGCATGCCTGAGAGGGGTGTCTGGGTGGCTCAGTTGGTTAAGCATCTGACTTTGGCTCAGGTCATGATCTCACAGTTCATGGGTTTGAGCCCCCATCAGTCTCTAGGCTGACAGCCTGGCTTGGATTCTGTGTCTCCCTCTCTCTCTGCCCCTCCCCACTCGTGCTCTCTTTCTCTCAAAAATAAACACTAAAAAAATTTTAAAAAGAAATGCATGCCTAGGAGAGTTTGGATCTGAGACCAGCTATCACCAACCTGAAAACACAGAGATGGGTTAAGTCTGAATATAGAGCTTCTAGAGCCTAGACCGTTCCTCCATCCATTCCCACCAAAATACCACCATCCCCAACTCTGGCAGGACACTAGAGTGTTATTCTGTAAAGATTTTGAACCAGATTCTCCAGACTATCAGTGGACATGCCATATCTTCTGAGATATACTACATATTAAATATTCACATACCATATGTTTCCCTTATACCAGACTCTTCAACATCAACCCAAGATCCTGAGGATCCCTCCATGGAAAAGTCCAGTTGGGGGCCTTATCACCAGTAGAACCCACTGGCTGGCAAGTCTACTCTGCATTCAGAACTTCTAAACACCTTTTTTAGTGACTCATTATGAAATAAAAAATTTTGACAGCCAATCTTTCACCCAATTTCTCCTTTTAATGCAATCTAATTTATTTACACCCTGCAGATGCTTAGTGTTTGTTTTAAAATATAAAGACTGCGGCCAAACAGAGAAGATGTCTAGAGGAAATGTGAAAAGCCAAATCCAAAATGATTTATTTTGGGTCAAGCATCCCCAGAGAGATGCATATAACTAGAGTCCCAGTTAAAGCAGAAGAGAGCTTGGTTTGTACTAAGGAAATTATTGTAATTAAAAAACAGTTTACTTTCTAAAGAAGCTTAGAAAACCCCCACAGAGACTATAAGGGGATTTCTGAATAAAGACATCAGACTGAGGTGAAGATCAAAGATTTTTTCTCTAATTCTTAAATAGAATAGAATTTTTTTTAATTAAAAAAATATTTTACCCAAATATAGTCAAGGATAAGTGATGTAATGCTGCCTTAAATTTCAAAAGTGAAATGAAAGAAAGAAGATTCTTAACAGACTTAGGAAGTCTCCAGGATAGATTGGAAAAAGATTTACAATTCTTTACTTCCTCCCATTTATAGTCTTTATATCTTTGCCCTTTGTCATGTGATGTTGCTGACCCCCACTAGAGTTAGATTTGGCCATGTGCCTTTTCTGGGTCTATAGACTACTTAGCAGTCACGATGTGAATAGAGTCTTTGTTCATGTAATGCGACTTGGCTTTTTACACTGTTAGGATCCCACTAGGTAGCAAGTCCCTTCCATCTCCAAAGTGAGGATATGAAGCATCCCTGAAACCAACTGCAAGCCTAAGAGTCCAGCCTGGCCCAGCCAAGCCCAGCCCAGATCAGACAAACTGTGGCTTACTTGCAGATACCTGAGCATGAAGATAAATATTTGCTGTAAGCCACTGAGATCTTCCAGTTTTTTTGCACAGGAAAAAAACCTATTATAGGCTCCTAACTTAAATACCACCTCTTAGAAGCAATACTAAGGGAAGATGAGTAGACAAAATGCTCAAATGTGCACATTACCCACAAATGTGAAGAGATGCACATTGAGTGCAGCCCAGGAAAGTGCAGAGAGGAAATCCTCAAGAGGAGAAGAATTTTTCTGTCCCTACAAGAGATCAAGATCTCACAGGAGACAAAAACAAAACCATGAGGGCTAAATTAGGGGATGTCTAAAGCCTGGGTTTCCATGCTCTTTGAGAGTAGAACACACTGAGGTACAGGATAAGCCAAGGGCTCCAAGAAAGGCTTCCCATAACCCCAGCAGAACATTCCTCCACTGCCCCCACCACACACCTCCAACTGCACGTGTTCTGGTTTTATAAAAGTAACAAGAGTGCACAGAATACAATACTCAGCCTTCAGGCTGCAACTCAGAAAGACAAACAGGTCTTAGAGACTCTGAGAAAATTCATGTGCACTATATTATATTGACTAAAAAGTGGGCAGAGTCACTCATGCCAACCTGGATCAAGATAAAAAGAAATGGCATGGCAGCTAAGGAAACAGTAAAACACAAGAAAAAAAGTAAAAAGAGTGGGAGAGATAGAATGGAAGGAGGATGGAAGAAAGGGATAGGGAGCAGCAGATAAAGGACACAATCAGAAAAAAAGAAAGTAAATATAATCCAAGGAAGAGAGGACAAATTCCCTGAGTGCTTCTTGCTACAAAAAAAAAAAAAAAAACCTTAAGAAAAACATGAATTTAACAAAACAATAATCCAAAGTCAAAATGAATAAGTAATGAAGCAAAATGAGAAGGAGATTGTGAAACTAAGGAAACCAAATAGGGATCAAAACAACATCATTATAGAAATAATAAGTCAAAATCATGAGGAGAAGAGAACAGCCAAAAATAAATTACTGACATAGAACAAAGCCTGAGTTAATCAGTGCAGGGAAGGAAAAAGTTTTCCTCAGCCTTCTTAGGGTCTTTGGCTGGCGCTGAAAATTAAACCAACAAAGATTGATTAACAGGAGAAAAGTATATGTGTTTTATTGAATTGTTACAGGTACATGGGAGACTTCACAAGAGAATGAAGACACAAAGAAGTGACCAGAGCAGGAAGATTTTACACCTGTTAGACAAGGAAACGATACATTTGGGAAGAACTGACCAGATAAAGAGGTTTGGGCTAAGGGCAGTCCAACTAGAGTTAGGTGGTCCTTATTTCCTTAACTGGAAGAGAAAGATTAGTTTAGCAAGGTTTATTTGCAGTTTCCTCTGGTGCCTTCTGTGGGCTGATAAGAGTCAGTCTCCAGTCAAAAGAAAATTGATTTCCTGCTTTTAAGTAGAAAAGGAGCTTTTTCTTCATTCGATGCTTCTTAATTGCCTTCAGCTCAAAATAATTTTATGTCAAAAAGGCATATTTGGGGTGACATATTCTGGTTTCTTTCAATAGCAAGTGAAAGCAAAGGTATAAAAGCAATTGAGAGGATATGCAGGAACAAAGATAGTGATATATGTCCTTAATATAAAGAGCTCAAAAAATGAGACAAAAAAAATAGTAGAAAACAAAATAGAAGAAAACTTCCATAACATAAAGGAAGGACTAAACCTAAAGCACAAAAAGGGCACAAAATTGATGCAAAAGATTAATACTGTGACATGTTCTCAAGAAGATATTAATTCAAACAATAAAGAAAGATTCCTTCAGGCATGGGGGTGGGGGTAAAAGGGGATAAAACAAATAAAATGGGTAAAAATCAAGCTGTGTTTGGGTTTCCCAAGAGCAATATCCAATGCCTGAAGGGAAAAGGAGCAATGCCTACAAGGTTCCCAGGCAAAGAGAGAGCACCCCACGTGTGACAGACACAGCCAAGTAAGCCCTCCAGCATGAATACAAGATGGACACTTTCCAACAGGAAAGAACAGGAGAAATGTAACATCTCTACATCACAGAGAAAATGGGATTCTTGACCACAAAATCCAACCAGCCAAAAGATGCATAAAGAAGCTGTGACTTGAAAATTATAGCAAAAAAAAAATTAAAATTAAAATTAAAATTTCACAATACTTGGTAGAAAATGTGACCCATGAACTGTACGTGTACACAATTTGTCCTTTGAGTATGAAACTAAGAGGAAAATCAGAGACTAAAAGTCCTATAAGTCCTTCTTGAAAAAAAATTACCAAGCAGTAAATCCAACTCAATAAGAGGTGAATCAAAACTGGAAAGAAAGAAAAAAAAAACACAGAAATGGAGAAGCTTTGATTAAAAAAAAAAAAAAAAAATGGTGGTAGGCATTAGCCCATCTACTGAACATATAAGACCAAAGGACTCACAGGTAATTATGGTGATGGCATAGAATGTAAATCATCAGCCTTGACAATTTAAAATCAATCAAATGAGCAAAGGGAATTCAAGCAGGAGAAGTGGAAGAACACATATTTCCTTATCTGTCAGAGTAGGAAGTCAACTACTCCATCCAAAATTGAAAACTGGACTTTAAAAAGCAAAAAGATGCCCAATCTTTTCATCATCTTTTTCCCTCCTAATTTCAGAGGAACTAATTCAGGAACTATTATCACCCATGGTGAAGAAATGTGTGTCTGAAGTTCAGTAGCTCCTACAATCTTATTTCAGTTCATCCCTTCTGTTAAATGCATGTAAAATTAAATTTACTGTATTTTTAAATATAGCTTTCATTTTTATAAAGATGCTTTCATTTGTATAAAATTAGCTTTCTCTTTTTTCCTTTATGGATATATTCCCAAAGACACAAGTGAGAAGGAAAGAAAAAAAAAAGATTTAGGAAGTGATTTGCACCTAATATAAATGAGGGTTACTCTCCATCAACGGTTAGCAAACCTCAGTCTGCAGGCCAAATCTGGCCCTAAATAAAGTGTTATTGAAACACAGTCACACCTGTTCGTTTGCATATTGTCTATGGCTGCTTTCCTGCTACAACAGCAAAGTTCAATTATAGTGAAAGAGACCAAAAACAAAGATATTTACTACTCTGGACATTTACAGAATGTCTAGACATTTACAGAAAGCTTGATGACCCCCACACATAGATGGTGGGATATGGGGGTGTGGTGTTTGAGGTTAGGTTTTTATTTTCTTTTTTATTATTTGTTATATTGCCTAGAATTTTCATTTAAATTTAATTTTTAATCAAAAGTGAAAACTTGTCATTTTAAATAAAGCTATGAAAACACTTTCATATTTAATTTTTTAATGGGTATTTTTTTTCCCGAGAGCTAGACAGTGTGAGGGAGGGAGGGGCAGAGAGACAGAAACACAGAATCTGAAACAGGCTCCAGGCTCCAAACTGTCGGCACAGAGCCCAACACGGGGCTCAAACCCATGAGCCGTGAGATCATGACCTGAGCCGAAGTCAGACCCCCAACTGACTGAGCCACCTAAGTGCCCGAAAACCACTTTCATATTTAAAAAAAGACTAGCCTCCATATGTGAGATTTAGGCTAAGTGACCTGCTGGCTCACCTACAGCTTCACGCACTCCCTTCTAGAGCAGCGTCTTTCCTCCTGAGAGGCTGGTGTTTCTGTGGAGAAGACTCAACACAAAGCTGGCTGGTGGCTATGGAAATCTGGGCCAGTTTGTCAGGTGCCCATCTGAAGAAGGCAGTTGTGTCACTGGCTTTGGCAAACAATTTGAGAACCCCATCCAAATAATAAGAGGATGAGTAGGGGAAGGCAGGGGGTGGGGAGAACATTTTTTTTTCTATTTAGCAGTTGCCAAAATCACAACCTTCAGCAAATATCACATAACTCATTAAAAGATTCCTCATTTACTGAAACTAAAATGGAAGTGGCCCAAGAATCAAAAGAAAAGAAAAGCTAATCAGTCCTGCTCACACATTTAAAATCTATTTCTCAACTGCATGCTAATTTCCCCATGCCCAAATAAAGGCCTTTTCTCAAAAATTAAAGTTATAAAATGTTTTGGAGTCCACACAGTCCAAGGGATAGTCAGAGTCTGCGAAACACCATCTGATAGATTTGTAAGAGACCTTGTCACACCCACAGCTGTGAGTGGAAAAGGCTGCCCAAATGTGTCCCCACTGTGAGCCTTTGCCCTTCAGCCTCTGGGCCATACTCTGCAGAGTCTTTCCACTGGGAAAACCTCTCTGATGAGTGAAGCAGCCAAAGCAATCCCAGCAAGGGATGAACGCCCATCCCTGTACTATGTATCACTTCCCCCAGCATAAATTATTAATTAATTACAGAGCATTCCAAGGGCACAGAGGCATAATTCTGCAGGATGAGTTATCAGCCATTAGAAACAAAGAGAAAGATTAAGACCCATGAATTAAAGGTTTCATGATTCAAGATGTTTTCCGTCTTAAAATAATTAATAATGTTGATTTTATTCCCTATTGAATAAATGTACTTATTCCAAGAACAGTAAATCTCCCGAGTTCAATAGCAACCAGAATGAAAAGGTCTCCAACAGAAACCTTCTGCTTCCTTCCTGATTAGAAAGCAACTTTATTTTTTTAGGGAAAGTAAAAATCTATATTAAGGTCTGTTTTTACTAAAAATGCTAACTGATCAACTAATTATATCTAAAAACAGAAACTGCAAATTTTTTTCTTCATGCTTCCTCAGGTTTCTCACACAATCAAAATTTTAAAAATCAGTTTCTATAGGTAAAAATTGAATTAGTTGGACACAGAACACAAGTTGAAGTTGTCTAAGAAAAATGCTTATAAGTTCTGTCATGAAGCAAAGAGCTAAAAAATAATTCTTACAAAGGTTTTACAATTTTTGCTCAGATTTTACAGTTCCTCCTTATTTTATTATCAGTCATCCTGATGCTCCATGAAATCTAGGATATTCTTCCAAATACATAAAATTTTCTGTCATGCACTGCACCACTACCTCATCTCAATCCCCCCAAATCCCTTATGGAACAACAACCAAGACCAACATGATAATTAATATTTTTTTAAAAAGAGTTAGGACTTAGATATGTTTCAAAATGGCATCCCTAAACCAAACCACAAAATGCTGAGATCCAGTTAGGGAGGCCAATCTATCTATAAAGGCACATTTCTCCATAAATAGGCAGAACAGACATAAACCAAGACATTAAGAGCAATTTGAAAACAATTCATGACTTTAGATCAGAAATCCAATCCTGGGAGGTGGGAGAAATGTGTGAAGGGGTCAAAAGGTACAAACTTTCAGTTATAAAATAAATGGGTCCTGGGAGTTAACGTGCAGCATGGTGACTATGGTTAATACTACCACACTGCATATTTGAAAGTTAAGAGAGTAGATCTTAAGAGTTCTCATCACAAGAAAAAAATTGTAACTTATTGTGGTGATCATTTAACAATATACACATATATCAAATCATTATGTTGTACACATGAAATTAACATAATGTTGTATGTCAGTTATATCTCAATTTGAAAAAGAAAGCAATCCAGTTTTATTGTCAAAGCCCAGACATTCTTTGTTCCATTAATCATTTAAGCCAGACTAAAACACTCCAAAAAAAAAAAAAGAGCCAACTGGGAGAGTATTTGGAGTTTCAAATTATAAGGAAGGTCTACATATTGAACTTTATTCTTCACATGTCTAGACATGCAAACATTTTGAATGACATATTGCAGAGACTCTGGATTTTGTTGTATTCCTCTAAGGAGTGTGACATTTTGTCCTAACAAGCAGTTGAATTACTAACAGGTCATCTTGATCTTATTGAGTCTTGGGTTTTGGCTTTATTAAGGCAGATATGTTTCATCTTTGTTCTCAATGCTATGGAATGCCCCTTATTCCTAGGACATAGTCCTTCCTCCTGAGGTGGACCCTTCCAGGGTCTCAGATAAGCATCCAGTTCCACCTTGGCTGGATCAGAACTCCAACAGCTCTCTCACATGGCAACTTCTCAAGTCACTGTTCACCTTTCAGTCCCCTAGAAGCTGTTCTCAGCTGACTTTGCAGAGTCCCATTCAGTACATATACAGCTAAAGGTCTGGCAAAGAATCTGAAGGAAACCCTTAGGCAGACTCTGTGGCAATTTCTCTTCAGCTTCCTCCTCTCTGGTACCCAAACCTGCAAGTTTCAGCAGCCTTAGTAACTCTGACTTTCTATCTTTGTGTCCTTTCCCCAACCAGACTGCTGCTTCCACTTCCCTACCGTTTGGAAAATGCCTAAGGCAAAAAGCCAGCATGCGAGTGGACTTTGCCTTGTATGTTTCTCTCCCTCAGGAACTGCAGCCCTGGGATGCCTGAGATTAGTTGTTCATATATTTTGCCCAATTTTATAGCTGTTAATGGTAGAAAAATAAGCCTGTTACTCTGTCTTGGCAAGAACTGAAACTCCTATGTATTTTAACACATCAATAATTTTCATTATTCTAAGAATAACAAAGACCTCTAAGCTAAAGTCATCAACACCAGCTTAAAATAAGCTCTGCGCTGGGAAGGAGAAAAACCAGTTACTTCCCCAGTTCCTTCACTGCCTGGCTGTCATTTAAGCTCTCTAAATCTCAGTTTTCAACTCTGTAAACTAAGCTAAGCTACATGATCATGAATGTCTCTTTTAGCTCCAGCACATGAAGGTCCTTCTGTCCTTTTATGTAATTGGGTTAATGAAATGTACTGCTTCAGGGATCAAATCAGCAGTTCTTTGTGAAGGGAAATCCCTCTCTGAAGCTGTTGGTCCACAGGAAACCTATTGGGCCTCCAGGCCCCCTGCAATCCCTCTATGCTTAAACGATGGCGCAGGGAGGTCCAGGTCAATACAGAGAGCAGGAACCTGTGAGCCACACAGAGAATAGTGTGATGGACCAAATCAGACTTCAGGGCCCCACTGACCCAACATCCAAACTCCTCACTGTGCTTCTCCAAACCTACCTCCCCATCTGTGAAATGGCTAAAATGATGCTACCTTACAGGGCTATCCTGGGGATCAAATTATATGATGCATCCCCCTGATATTTAAAGATGCACAGTGGCCTCTAAGAAATGGCAACCCATACACTAAGTTTTGAAATTTCTGGGGCTTCTGGGTGGCTCAGTCGGGTCAGGTCATGATCTTACAGTTCGTGAGTTTGAGCCCCACATAGAGCTTGCTGCTGTCAGAGCAGATCCGGCTTAAGATCCTCTATGCCCCCCTCTCTTTTTGTCTCTCCCCTTCTCGTGCTCTCCTTCTCTCAAAAATAAATAAACCTTAAAAGAAAAAGGAAAAAGAAATTCCTTCCCCACCACCGTATCTTGCCCATCTTCCTTTGTGCTACTGCTACAAACCCCACGACCCGATGCTGTATGTATGGAGAGCAATCAATGGTCAGCAGCACCCCCTATGGTGGCACCTCATCACCTATTCCTTCCTTAGGAAAAAATCCAATTCTTTTCACTTCACATGAAAAAGAATTGGGAAGGCTTTGACCAATTCACATGATCTCAAGAAGGGAATGGAATACATTTTTTAGATTTTTGAGGATTGCAAAGGAAAAACATCTCAACCCTAGTCTCAATCTCTCCACCTACCTACGCACAATATTCTCCAAAGTAAAGAAAAGCAGGGTTACAGGTCTTAGGGGGAGGTCCCCTGAGCCACCTATGGAACACCACCCCCGGAGGAGAATGACCAAGAACTGAGAAAACTCCAGACTGAGGCCCAGAGAAAGCGAAATCGCCTTCCTTTGAAGAGTACAAGCTTGTACTGGTGGAGCAGGTATCAGGCGGTCAATTAGAAAGGGGGTTGGGGGGAGGGTAACGGGTTGAGACCAGGACAATCTGTTCAGCAGCGCACCCAAGTGGCAAGAAACAGCCACTACAAAGGGCTGATCAACGGAAGATTTTCCGTACCTGAAAATGGAAGTTTGGAGAAATTTCCTTTTAGACGGCAAACCTTTCAAAGGGCTCATGAGTGACCCAGAAAGGAGAGGGAACTTCCAAGAGTATAATAATAAGCTTTTTGCCAATCTAGTGGTTGAACACTTGAGCTTATCTGTTCTGTATCAGCTGCCACCTATTATGTGCCTGAAGACCAGAAACAAGTTTCAACACTCAACAAATTATTGTTATGACTCAGCGTGAGCTGAATTAAATAAATACAAAGGCATATATGTCATGGTGGCAAGACTTACTAGCCAAAATGACATCCACTAAAATGTAAGCTTCGTAAAGATGGAATTTTTGCTTGTCCGCTGCTATGTCCCAAGGCATTTAGCACAATGCATATGCAGCATAACAAATTGAATGAATTGAAGGTTAAATGAATTGGAGGGAGGTAAGGACCTCTTATAATGTGTCACATCACTGTCACCCAATCCCTTTACTGTCCAATATACTTACCAGCAGCTTGAGGAAAGACCTAGAAAGTTCCTTTGCCAAGTTAGCCAACATCAAGGTAGAGAAAAGACTCGTGGATGATTTGCATCAAAATTCCAAAGGGGAAAAAAAGGACTCGAGTTAGAAAACTGGGCTGAGGGGTGCCTGAGTGGCTCAGTGGATTAAGCATCTGACTTCGGCTCAGGTCATGATGTCACAGCTCATGAGTTCAAGCCCCCCATCAGACTCTGTGCTGACAGCTCAGAGTCTGGAGCCTGCTTCGGTTTCTGTGTCTCCCTCTCTCTTTGCCCCTCCCCCACCTGCATTTTGTCTCTCTTTCTCTCTCTCTCTCTCTCTCTCTCAAAAACAAACATTTTTTAAAAACTGGTCTGAAACCAACAGCATTAAATGTAATTCATAGAAATTTCTGCATATGGGCTGAAAAAAATCAAACGTACAATTTCAGGATGAAGCAGGCCTGTCCTCACAGCAGTGTCTAAAGAAAAGGACCGGAAAGTTTTCATTGGAAGCAAGGCCTGTATTTGCAACATTTGACACTGTTAGAGCACCCATGCAGAGGCAGATGGCCCCATTGGAAGGGAGTGTCCAGAATAAGGGCAAAGTGGTGGAGTAGCTCTATGGAGCCATGTAGAGAATGTTACCTACATCTGGGGTATTATGTAAGTCATGTGGAGTGAACCCAGAGAGAAATGGGCAAAACAATGAATGGGAAATATTTAAAAAGTATCATATGAGGGACAGTTAAAAACAAAAACATTTGGGTTGGGTGTAGAGAAGAAAAGGCTCCTGAATGGACAAGATGGTTGTCTTCAAATACACGTAGATGGCCTTGGTTCTGTGTATACCCACAAGACAAAACTAGGGCTAATAGGTAGAAATTATAAGCAGGCTTTAGAAGAGCTTCTCACAATCCAGAGCTTTTTAGAAATGGAATCAGCTCTCTTGGGAAGTTGTGGTTCCTTACCACTGGAAAGAAAGAGAAGAAAATGAGAATTCGTATTTAGAGTGCCTGCTGTGTGCCAGACACTGGAGTAGAAAATTTGTGTAATCTCATTTCTTCCTCACATTCGTCCTCTGAGATAAGCATTTATTATTAATACAGCATCCTTATATCCAACATTATCCCCTGTAGATGGGTGGTTAATTGAAAAAAAAATAAGTTAAAGCAGAGAATCATAAAAGATGGTACATACATACCTTAAATATTTAATTTCAACTTAATACATACGTTTTTTTCATTCCCCAATGCTGGTGTTGACCCAAGGCCTTTCTGTGAAGAAATCTGCTGATTAGATCTACCTGGTCTATCTTTCGTAAACTCTACCTCTATGTGTTGACGTTGATTTCCAGTTTCCATTTCCTTAAAGCGAGCAAGAACTTAAACTCTGTTAAGAAGCAGTCTGGACTTTCCCCAGGTCTTACAACCATCTCCTCTACACCCGATTCAGAAGCCAGTTTTTACCATATTATCTGGCAGTTCCACATCTGAGTATCTAGCCAAAGTAAATGTAATCACTATCTTGAAGTGATAACTATACCTCCATGTTCACTGCAGCACTATTCACAAGAGCCAAGACATGGAAACAACCTGTGTTCATCAATGGATGAATGAATTAAAAGAATGAGATGGCTGGCTGGCTGGCTGGCTAGATAGATAAATAGAAAGATATTATTCAGCCATAAAAAAGGAACTATGCTGAGCAAAATAAGTCACACAGAGAAAGACACTGTATGATATCACTTACATGCAGAATCCAAAAGTCAAACTCACAGAAGCAAAAGGTAGAATGGTGCTTGCCGGGGGGCTGGGGGGAACAGGTGGGAGAAATGGGGAAATATTGGTCAAAGGGTACAAACTTCCAGTTATACAATAAGTTCTGGAGATCTAATGTAGAGCATGGGGATGATAGTTAATATCCTGATGTATATTTATTTGAAAGTTGCTAAGAGAATAGGTCTTAAAAGTTCTCTGGGGCACCCGGGTGGCCAGTCGGCTAAGCATCTGACTCTTGGTCTCAGCTCAGGTATGATCTCACAGTTCTGCACTATCAGCAAGGAGCCTGCTTGGGATTCTCTCTCTCTCCCTCTCTGTGCCCCTCCCCTGCTTGCTCACGTGTGCATGCACTTTCCCTCTCTCTCTCTCAAAATAAATAACTACACATTTACCAAAAAAATAACTTTTAAAAAGTTCTCAACACACACACAAAATTGTAGCTGCACGAGGTGATGTGTATTAATTAAACTTACTCTGGTAATCATTTCACACATGCATATATCAAATCATCACACTGTACATCTTACAGTGTTTGTATGTCAATTTTGTTTCAATGAAGTTGAGGATCAGGAGGCCAGTTTTTTATCAGCTTGCCTCCCCAAGTCTTTACACTGCATCCAACCATTACAGAGAAGATAGAGACACCTCTATTTCTTTTTGGCATCTGTATTTCAGCTATTTTTATGATATTTGATTAAATTCTGTGCGTATAATATCAAGGAGAGCTTCCATGGACAGATTTGGGGGAGAACATGTCTGCTTGTGGGAAGGCCTGCCTCTCAAGCTCGATGTGTCCAAGCTCCACAAGTGTCTCCAGCTGAGCCATAGGCATCTGTCAGCACATGGAGTGGACAAAGGGCAGCCACGTGGGAGACATGGTTAAATGGAGATCTGTTCAGCAAGCTTCTCCTCTACCTTCAGTGCTGGAGTGTTCTGACTTCCGGGGAGGTGAGGAACTCACCCAAGGTCAGACGGCTAATGGGCTTCTCTATTCCAAGTCTACACCCTGACCGTTGGGGGACCCAGGAAGAGTCTGGGGGAATGCTGAATGCACAGCAGTTCTTACCCTGTCGAAAAACTCCAACCAGAGAGAGTGGGAGCTGAATGATCCCCAAAACCCCTCCAACTCTGACCCTGTGAGGTTCCTCACCAGGGCTTTGTGTTTGGGACTAAAACATCGTGCTGTGTTTTAAACACCCCATCAGTGTACCTCTGCAACTGCACATTTAAGGAGATTTTAGGACATCATGTCAAAGTCTAGACTTCAAACTCATTATAAAAAGACTTGGGGTGCCTGGGTGGCTCAGTTGGTTAAGCATCCGACTTCAGCTCAGGTCATGATCTCACGGTTCGGTTCATGAGTTTGAGCCCCATGTCGGGCTCTGTGCTGACAGCTCAGAGCCTGGAGCCTGCTTCGGATTCTGTGTCCCCCTCTCTCTCTGCCCCTCCCCTGCTCTCACTCTGTCGCTCTCTCTCTCAAAAATAAAATAAACATTAAAAAAGTTTTTTTAAGTAAAACTACTTTTATTTTTTAGAGAGAGAGCGCAAGCAGGGGAGGGGAGCAGAGGGGAAAAGAGAGAATCTTAAGTAGGCTCCTTGCTGAGCATGGGACTTGATCCCACAATCCTGCATCATGACCTAAGCTGAAATCAAGAGTCAGACACTTAGCCAACTAAACCACCCAGACACTCCTCAAAAGATATTTTTGAGACAGTTTTAGAGAAATTTGAGAATAGATTGGGAATTAATAACACCTGGAAGCTATTATTAACATGTGACAATGGCATAGAAATTATGGAGAAAATGCCCCTATAAAGGGAGATATGACTAGATGCTTTGTTTTTGCTTGAAAGTATCTTATCAAAAACAAAGACCCAAAAAATATCATGAGGTGAAACAATATAGCAAAATCTTAATAATTGTTGAGTCTACATAATGGAGAAATAAGGACTCATTAAACTATTTGCTTTTCTTTTGTATATGTTTACATTTTTTTTTCATAACAAAAGGAATTTAAAGTCTAAAGCTGAGCCTCTCCCCCCCCCCCCACCCCATTATGAGATGAGAGCCAAGAGGCCCTCCTGGGAGTCATCACCCTCTGAGGTGGGAAAGCCTGGAATGGAAGGACAGGCCTCACCAGGCATAGAATCTGCTTTCTGCCCAGGGAAGGTCCAACAGCATCTTGAGAATATGAATGCAGATAAAACTCAGGAGCTTCAAGAAATGGATTCCAGGGTCATGTCCTCCGCATGGAGCTATCACTTCCACAGTCACACATTTCCCCCTGGAAGGAAATGCAAAAGCATCCCTAGACATTGGACCCCAGGGTCCCGTGGGTTCTCCTGGGAGCTTATTAAACTCCCACACTCCTGGGCTCCAACCCAGACGCACAGAACAGACTGAGCAGCGACAGAGCCCCAGAATCTGGGTGTTTATTCATTTCCCCAGGGATCCTCTGGCAGCTGTGAACTGGGGTACCCAGAACCTCCAAAGTGAATCAGCACCCAAATCTCCCCAAAAAGGAACTTGGTCAACAAGCATCCCCTAACCTGCCCGAGGTCCTCATTCTTGTGCATTTCCCTCACTTTTGACAGCTTTGCCCTCTGGAGGTCTTGTGTGGAGGACTGTGCCCCCTGCCCCCAGACCCCTCAGAAAGAATGGGCCCCAGGGCTCTGGCTGGTAGGTGGAAGTAAAACCCAAGCTCCCCATGAAAGCCAGTCACTTCCTTAGGCTCTGGGGGACTCACACCGTCCCTGGCACCCGTGCAGGGTTGATGTGACCTCGCTCTCTTGCAAGGCACACATCAGCCCAACTTCTCCCTTGGATTCCTCTCTGCAATACAAACCCCCTGCCAGCAGCTAAGGGGCTCTTAGCCGGGAAATGTTCTAACAGAAGACAGGGAGGAGCCAGAGGATATCTGTTACAGCCATTATTTTCCACTCAGGATACTATTTTGCATCTTCACTTGAGGCCCATAAAACCCTAGAAGGAGGAGCCCAGAAATCCGCAGTGGGGAGTTCATTAAAACGAGGGCGGGTTGCCTTGGGCCGACCAAAGTGAAACACTGCCACCACATGGCCACTCTGGGTCATCACAGGCGCTCGCCCCCTTCCCCAGCGCCGCCAGTACCCGCGTGAGGCACAGGCAGGAGATGGAAGGCACCTTCTCTTCTTGAAACTATTCTATTTATATTAATGGAAATACATTCACATGGCACAAAACTCAGAGGGTCCAAAAGCTCCACAATGGAACGTCAATCTCCCCACCTTGGCCCCAGAGGCATTAATTACCTGAGCATTTCTTGTCTAAGCCTGCGGGAGGTGCTGTAAGCACACACACGGATATCCTCATTGTCTACACCAATAAGGGCACGTTTGCCTATTGTGTTCACTGCTGTATCCCTGGCTCGCTGCAGACACTGAATAAACATACGCCCCGCCCCATCTGCAGCTTGATTTTTTTTCACCTACTGTATGTAGCTCATGCACAGTCCCTTTCTCTTGCAATTGACAAAATCCCATCTCTCACAAATACAACAGGAAAAAACGGTAAATAATAGATCACAGACAGAATTTTAACCAAATGGCTGTTCTTGCCCACATAAAATCATCTCAGACCACCCTTGGTGGAAGTCTCAGAAACTCCCTAGTCCAACCTCATTTTACAGATTAGAAAACAGAGAAGGAATGGGCCTTTGTGAGATTACACAGCACTTGCTTCCTGGGCTCATGCAGATTCACCTGAATACTTAGGGATCTATACCTTGTCATTAACCTCAAGTCCAGTGTCTCACCAGCATTGCTCCCTGTCCCTGCCCTAAGGGACCTGTTCTCAAGTGCCCAGCTCTAAGCCTCCTGCCAGCATTTAGCAGAAATCTGGGCTGATTCCACAGCACCCATGGTCTGCTGCTAAATGCTGCAACTCCAAGGACCCTCTCTGGTCCTGAACACTCCTGGGCACCAGCGCACAAGATGAGCCAGACCAGATTAGCTTCAGCTGCCCTAAGAGCCCAAGTGGTCCTGCTTTGTGAGAAATTTTAGTCTTAACAAACCCCCCAAAAACCTTCTATGGGCCAAGTGGTTATAATCCTGAAACGGGTGGCCAAGGGAACTAACAGAATCCCTTCCAAAGATCTTTACAATTAGTTACAAGAGAATGCTGTGTATAATAATGAATCTGTAATGCCATTGTAATGCCCGAGGTCGCGAAACCCCCCACAAGAGACCACCAGAGTCGTAAGTCAAAGCCAAGCGGCAAGGGTCGTTTATTGCAGGTTCGAACCTGGTCCTCCGACCACTCGTCGCCGGTGACGCAAGAGGCCTCGAGTGAGGTTTTTACAGCCTTTTTATAGACAGGTACAAACAAGTTATGGGGAAGTTAGGGATTCTTTGCGGTTACGCCAAGCAGTTGTACAGAAGCGGAACAAGCTGGTTAAGCAAGTGGATTTAAGCTAAGTTTGTTTTTCACGGACCAGGATAACTAGGCAAACAGTTTGCCCAGGTCTCTCATTTTTCTCTTTTCTCAAGTACCTGAGGAACCAAGAGAAAGGGGAAAATATGTTAAGCAAGCAGGTTTACAGAAGCGAGGAATGCAGGTTAGTTCATGTACAATCACTTAATCTATTACATACCAGACTACATTTAGGAAGTTTTACAACTTATTCTATTACATAGCGGGCCACATTCAGGAAAGGTTTCACAATGCTCGTAGCAAACAGCAAGCAAAACAGACTTCTCAACAAAAGATCCATAATAAGCAGAAAAGAGAACTTAGCTTTAAACTAAGGCAGGGCTGTCATTTGGATTTAAAGCTGTTCTTTTCACCATAAAACGTGAGGTAAAACAGTAAGAGACACTGAGGACTGCCTTGCATTTGAAACTCCAACATGCAATGACAGTATGCATTTTGCTATGAATATTTTATTAATTCATACAAGGTATGTATATTATACACCTAATTAGGCGATTAGGTGACCTGTATGTGCCACACTTCAAGCTGCTCTTAACATTGCTAACTTGAAGATTATCAGACAAAATGTTTACATTTACATTTCATGAGAAAGGAACCCAAACATTAGTTGTTTTTCCTTAATTGATACTTTCATAATTAATTGGGTACATTGCAAGCTTTAACTTTTTGGTTTATTATATAATGAATCGTTTGAAATTGCCCAACAAAGTATCCTTTTTTCTAATGATGTGCTGTTGGAAGTAAATGCTAACTGGTAGTTTTAAGGAATTGATCAGATCATTGTGCTTTATGAAAATGGAAAACGGAAAAGCCAGAATGTGTATGGAAGGAATCGGAATTGTGGAATCTGGTGTCTGAGAGAGGGAACCCTAGCACAACACCCGTGTTTTAATAAGAGGGGGAAACTGAGGCACAGATTGTTAAATGGCTTGCCCGAAGCCCCTCACTCACGTCACCACTCCACCACACGCCCTCTCTTTTGGGCAGCAGCTGGGAGGGCGGGGTCTCTGGTTTCTCATTCTCACTCTGCAGCCACGTGGCTGTGAAATCCCAAGAAATTACCTACTCCCTCTAAGCCTCAGCCATCAGTATAATGAGGCCAGATGAGAAGACATCTATGATGCAGCGCCCCTCCCCCCCGCAAGACCCCTCCCATACTCATAAAACTAAGCATTAAATCCACACGCAAATCTGCAACATCATCTGTAAAACCGAAACCAGCCACAGCCTGCCGTCACTGGTTTTCAGCAGGGGTGCTCCGTCCACCGCACTCCGTACTTCTCATCAGTCTGGCCGCTGTGTTAATGCCATTTTCTCCACAGCCGTGCCTGACCCCACGCTGCCTTCCCAGCGGCAGGTTTCGGTTGGGAGCAAGGGCAAGGTTCTCTGCGGCAGGCCGCATCATCCTCCCCAAGTAATTTGCTAGGAGATATTTGGAGATATATTCAGAAGCCCTTGTCATCATGTGGGTTACAGCCGCCACCATTGGAGGGGAAGAGAGGCCAGGCAGAGTCCATGCTGCCCCCAGACCCAGAAATGAACTCAAAGGTGCAGGCCAGCCACTGGGCAGGTCCTGGCTCCCTCTAGGTCAGCGGCATCCAGAGAGATTTGGGGGAAATTTAACCTCTGCCTCAGCCACTCTGGCTGTGTTATGGGTCCCTGATAAGCTCCCAGGGAGGGAACAGCAGGACGTTTCGTCACCTTCCTGGCTGGCTACATGGAAGCAAACACACCTGGAATAGCTCAGAGCCTGTGTCTTCTCACCCCGGGGCATGTGAAGTGACCCTCCTCCCAGCTCCCACCACCTCGCCTCCCTGCCTTGCTCGCAGATCCCACCCCTACACCTCCCTCCAAGCTTTGACCACCAGCCCCATCTCCTGATAGTTTTGCTTACATTGTCCATGAATAGCTGAGAGGCTCAAATGCCAGCTCCTGCTAAGCAGTGCCTGAATGACATGGGTTTGGAAAAGTAACTGGCAAATGTGAAACACGGGATGCTTTGGGAGGAACCCACTTTCCATCACCAGAGTTACCCTGGGTCTTTGGTTTCCCTGGGGGAGCAGGTACTTAAAGGTACTGAGTCCTGGGGCGCCTGGGTGGCTCAGTCGGTTGAGCCTCCAACTTCGGCTCAGGTCATGATCTCAGTCTGTGAGTTCAGAGCCTGGAGCCTGCTTCGGATTCTGTGCCTCCCCTCTCTCTGTCCCTCCCCCGCTCATTCATTCTCTCTCTCTCTCTTTCTCTCTCTCTCTCTGTCAAAAATAAATAAACATTAAAAAAAAATACTGAGTCTTGGGGCACCTGGGTGGCTCAGTTGGATAAGCATCAGACTCTTGATTTCAGCTCAGGTCATGATCTCAAGGTTTGTGAGATGGAGCCCCGTGTCAGGCTCTGCACTGTCAGTACAGAGCCTGCTTGGGATTCTCTCTCTCCCTCCTTCTCTACCCCTCTCTCTCTCTCTCTCTCTCTCTCAAAATAAATAAACTTCAAAAAAAATTAAATAAATAAAATAACAACATTTTTAAAAAAAGGTAAGGAGTCCTCCCCAAGGTCTGAACAGGCCCAGAATGACACCCATGATCCCACCCAAGACAGGGAGAGGTCCCGACTGCCCATAGACTTTTGTCATCAACGGGACGGCCCACTGGGAGGTGGAGAAGTGAACCACCGAGCAAGGATATGCAGTGTGAGTGAGGGGGGTGCTCCCAGACCCCACTCTGCTCCAAGCCCTGTGCCCTAGCCAGGAGAGTGCACCTGTGGTGAGAGGTATGGGGGGTGGGGGATGGGGGGTGAGCAGCAACTTTTCTGTGCGCAAAAGTGACTTCTGCTCCAAAGTTGCATTTCCCAGGACTGTAGTTGGAGTTTTTACATCAGTGCAGAAAGGACACTTTCTCCCAGAGCTTACACACAGAGGCCAGCAGGGGCCCTGCTTCCCTGAAACCCTGGACATGCCTCCCTGTGTCCTCCCTGCAGGCCCTGCGGAGAGCACATTCAGTGCTGAGCACCTGCTGTCCCTTGCCAGCTGTGCAGGGTGAGGGCCGCTCCTGTCCCTCATGCAGACCCTGGACAAGGACCCAGAGACACCAGCCTTGACCCAGAGAAGAGTTTACTGCGGGTCCAGTGGCCCTTCCCTTTAGGAATAGTACTTGAGGCCATTCCATAAACGGTCCCATATCCAGTCAGTTTTTGAGGATTCTAGTTGCATGATCCATACAAAATTAATTAAATCTGACCTCTATGCTATGACTGCATCAGTGCCTCTGAACCCAGGCTCGGAAAGCTGGGGCTTTGTTGAGCTCACAGACAGAGAATGAAGTGATCTGTGCCTGCTTGCTAACAAATGTGTGTTTAATACATGTCTACATAGGGCAAAATTTGATCTGGGTCCATGTAATGTACCTTTAACTACTGGTGGCTACCATGATATACCAAAAAAGAATATAATCCCTGTGCATGACCCCACAAAGGGTCATTTCTTCAATATGAGAAGAAAGATGCAGGGGCCAGGAGAAGGTGGAGGGGCCCCAGGAAAACCCTGCTGCTCACAAACCTGCAGTTTCTGGAGAGCAATTCTACCAGGCAAGAAGCACCCAAGATCTGAAGTTTCCAGGACTCCAGGAAAAATCAGTCATGTCTTACCCACACTTTTTGAACTCTTAAAAACTCCCTAGGGAGTATAGAATGCAAAAATGATGCTATCTCCTGCTGTACCTGTCTCCCCTGGTTCATTCATCCAACGCACAATAGAGTCACTACCATGTGCCAGGCGCACTAAGGACTGAGGATTCAGCAGTGAACAGATCAACCTGATGTCTGATGACTTCTGCCAGGTTGGTCCCAAATAACACTTCACTGCATTACTGTACAATTCTGGTTAGAGCCCACTGGTCAGTGTCGCTGGTGGATGATGTTGGT
This sequence comes from Acinonyx jubatus, assembly GCF_027475565.1. Classification (NCBI taxonomy): domain Eukaryota; kingdom Metazoa; phylum Chordata; class Mammalia; order Carnivora; family Felidae; genus Acinonyx; species Acinonyx jubatus. The sequence goes on from NC_069391.1 coordinate 67,922,489, forward strand.
GCTCTAACCAGACCCCTCGGACCCTTTTTACCATCTCTGTACTCTTCACCTTCCCCGTGAGGATCACTAGCCAGTGATTTGGGGAGGTGGGCTTTAAAGCCCAGCTCCTTCATTTTCAGGTCTACTTTTGCAGCCAGATGTAACTTCCCCTGCAGAGTTGGTAGCCACCAGGCTGAAGCCACCCCAGCCGGACTTGATGTGCCCTCGCTGCTTCACTTGGTTTCTTCCCTCCCTGTCATGCCCTCCTCCCCAGAAGGGCTCCTTACCGGTCTTCCCGGAAGCACACTTCTAATATGTCAATTGCACACAAATCCTCATCTATGGCCTGTTTTTAAGAGCCACTGAAGACACCGATCATAACCCCATGCATGCTTACAACAGATGCCCTCACCCTAACACACCCCAGCATCACTGAGTGCCTTATATGTCAGCACTGCTGGGTTTGGACAGCACCCACTGAAATGACTTGGTCCCACACAGGAAGGTGGCATGGCAATTTAGCACAACGCACACTACATTCAAAGAAGTGGTGATGGGTGGGGGTGGGGTCTGGGGTAGGGCGAGTACAGGGAGTGAGAGATCAACTCTGCCCAGGGCTTTGGGGAAAAGGCTTCTTACTTATAATAAACCCAGCATGAGGATAGGATGCAGAAGCCCTCCTTCCTCTGACCTTCAACCTCCATGCCTTTCACCCTCTCCCAAATAATTGCTTTAACTTACTTTAACTCATCTGTGTCCCTTCTTGCTCATCTGGTCTCATCACCCCTTCTTCCTTCTGTCTGCTCTTGACCAAACATCCTGGAGAACCAAATCCTGCTTCCAAACAAGACTCGGAGCATCCGGACACGCTTTCGGGAAGGATATATTCCTCCCAAAGTAAGGAAAGCAGGAAGCCTTCATGTAGGAAGACCTCGAAGGATGAGTGGGATTTTTGTATAGATCCCCAGGGAAAAGGAAGTGCCAGTGAAGAGAAGTGAGAAACAGGAAGGGAAGGGTAGCAGAGGTGATGGCTTTGGCTTAGCAGGATGCAAGAGCAAGAAGGGGAGAGAGGGTGGGCCAAGGTTTGCATGGCCTGACATGCCAGGCGCAGGGAGGTGGCCCCTCAGTGGGTGGCATGTGCGTGGTGATGGCGGATGGAAAGAACAGGGGGTGGGTGGTGAGGGACAAGCCTCTGAAAGAAAGGTTGTTGGGTGTGGAAGTTGATTCAGTCTAAGAAGGGCAAGGGGCTCAAAGCCCTTGAAGAAAACCGGGAAGATTTGGGCACATGGATAATTGTAGGGTCACTTGAAAGGGCTGACACAAGAGTGGTTAAGAGCACCAGCCCATGGGCTATGTGACCTTGGGCTCGTTGCTGCCATACTCTGAGCCTCCATTTCCCTCCTCAGAAAAATGGAAATTACAATAATCTGCACTGTGATGGTTCATTTTATATGTCAACCTGACTAAGCCAAACATGCGATCAAACGTTATTGTGGGTGTTTCTGCTAAGGTGTTTTGGGATGAGGTTAACATTTTAACAGAAGAGGAAAGCAGATCACTCTCCCTAGTGTGGGTGGGCCTTGTCCAACCAGTTGAAGGCCTGAATAGAACAAAAAGACTAACCCTCCCCCAAGTAAGAAAAAAGTTCTCCAGAAGACTGACTTTGGACTTCATCTGTACCAACTGCCCTCTTAGGTCTTAAGTCCTCCAGCCTACACTGCAGATCTGAACTTGCCAGCCTCCGTAACCACATGAGCCAAGTCCTTGTAATAAACCTCTTTCTCTATAGGTGCATATCCTATTGGTTCTATTTCTGATATACATACTTCACAGCATTATTGTACCAGTTAAGTGAAATTATACTTGCAAACACTTAGAATTATGCCTAGCACATACTAAGCATTAGTCTGAGGAGTTTAGATACATGTAATTCAAGATTATTCTTCATCTAGGAAGGCTGGTCATCATTTGAAGACCCCAAATCAGGACTCCACACTGCAGAAGTGTTCAATTAGTGATACTCAGAAGAGCAGCAATCATAAAACCATACTCCTGTTAAAGGAAAACCATGCACCAAGCCTCTGAAAGGTAGAGGGATAATCGCTTCACATTTTATGTCCTGCTGGAGCACTTCCCAATAAGCCTGTCTGACCCTCACCTGACTCCCCCAGAGACTGTCACTGCATGTTTGACTAACAATCCGCGATAAGATGGCAGGCAGTTTTTAGCTCCATCAGGTTAGAAGTTAAACCTCCAGAAATCGATAAGTTGTTTTGACTTTACGACCTGGTAGAAAAGTGAGCCCCAAAGCTGTTGCAGTTTCCCTGGGCTTTAGAAAGTTACAGTCATATATATATAACCTGGCTGCCTGATTGGGTATCCATTTCCCTAAAGACCACAAATCCTTCCCCTTCAAATGCTCTGAGCCAGCACTTTGGTCTCCCTGCTGGTTCCCTCATTAAAGAATTAAATCAAGTCTTGACGCCCGGTTTCTATCTATTTGTAGGAAAATTATGTTATAACACTCCAGAGGGAGTCAAATATGCACCAGGAGGTTCATGATTTCACACAAGATGTTTGAAATAATGTTTCCATGGATGAAAACGTGCTGCCTGAGAAATGTGATTGTCACAGGGCTTGTCAAACTTTTTTTTGTCTTACTGTCCCCCTTAAGGAGACTTTTTTGACATTTTTTCCCCCGATCATCCCCTTCCTGTGAAAATTTGTACAACCCATATACTTAACATCTGTTTGTAATACTGTGACTCTTTGGGGAGCCCCAAACTATTGTGATAGCTAATATCTTCTCATTCCCCCTGAAGGACTCATGTGTTCTCAATGGGGCAATATGACCTCCCGGGGGCGGGGGGTGGATTTTAAGCTCTACCCTCCCATCCATTTGATCTTGAGGAAGTGGCTTCCTTACTCACAAGACAGTTGTGGGACACAGACTCGGGAAGAGAGGGGAGAATCACTCTTCCTAGATGTATCTGTCTGGGCAGAATAATTAGAGTCTAACCCCCGTCCCAGTCACCACTCCACTCCCCTATATATGGACACACTCATCTCACTTTAGTGTTTTGGTTTTGGGGGATTCTGGTTCATTTGTTAGGTTGGTAGGTTGGTTTTGGCCTTTCAGGTCACAATGTCTTGAAGCTCGCCTTTCTCTATATATATTGCTAACTATATATTATTCATTATTTATTTCAATTTAATTCCATGTCCCTTACAAATGTGAAGCACTGATAGCCAGCCTCCCCAGTTAACTGGCTTCGGGCTGTGTCCCTTTAACGCCTGCTGTGAGTGATAATTTCTGAGGAAGAGACCATTTGTGTCCACAAGGAACATTGTACAAAGACTGGAAGACCTACCAAAGCAATACTTCTACTCAATGCTTATACTAATATAAGAGTGGTGGTGATAAAGTCACAGCCTTAGAGGTAATCTTCACAGAACTCAAGATTATTTCCCAATCATGTGATTTTGTCCTTGAAATTTGAAAGACTGTCTCACTTCAGATTCTAAGAACCCTGGCTTCACCTCGCTGGGAAGAAAAGAAGCCCTGAGAGATTCAGGTCTGCTGTTCTGTGGAGATCCAATCAGGGCCAAGATCTAAAGGTGATTCCATGCCATGGAAGGCCCTTTTCTGGGAACCGGAAAAAGAGCCTACGGTGGTATGCACAGAAGGAAGGAGAGGCTGCAGGAGAGAGAACTCCCATCTTAGCCCCAGGGCCATCAAAGCTTCTCTTACTAGACTGAACCTCAGAAGTTTGGTTAAAAAAAAAAAAAAAACCAGGGCAAGAGTTTCAAACAGGCCATAAATCAATACTGATACAAGAGAAAACAATGAATATATGACTAGTAGAGCCGGTAGGGTGGTTTAAGTAACAATGGAAGAGAAAAAGTGGGGAAAAGCATTTTTCCTTGAAGTTTCAAGCTAGCCCAAGGAATAAAGGACAAAGAAGTCAACCCTAGGCTCCTCAGACCAGCCTACTTGGTTTTCTTCTCACTTTGTTGGTCCTTCACACCCAGTTGTCTTCCAAATGCTTTTGCAATCCAGTTGTGTTCTCTACATGACTAGATTTAAATAAGATCCGTTTAGGGGTGCCTGGGCAGCTCATTTGGTTAAGCATCCGACTATTGATTTCAGCTCAGGTTATGATCCCAGAGTTGTGAGATCAAACCCCCCATTGGGCTCCATCCTAAGCGTGGAGCTTGCTTGGGATTCGCTCTCCCTCTCTCTCTGCCCCTCCCCCACTCACATTCACATGCCTGTCTGTGTGCAGGCGCACGTGCTCACTCTCTCTCAAAAGTGAATGAATGAATGAATGAATGAATGAGATCACTTTCATACGGGGAATTAAGCCTACCAGTAATTTACACGCACTTTCAGCACAAAGAGGAAATTAAGATTGGATTGCCATCATCAGAATTTTCCTCCAAAATATGAGCAAAAGAAAATATGTAATGAGTGAAATTTTACAACTGCTATCTGGGGTCAAATGAAATAAAATCTTTTGATGTCCTAGAAAGAAACATTTTCTAAATTGTCCAGAGTAGCAAAGTAAAGTTAGTCCTGCATACTTATTATAGTCACAAAGATTCACCAGATTTGTCAGCGCACTTTCCCTGTGATGCAATACATTTTGTAAGCTTCCTCCTACTGCCACTGAAAATGTAGATTTTTCAGCTTTAGGCTGAATACAGTCAGTTCTTGTTATTCATGTAGTTATGTTATAAATTCACTGTAATGTAGATGATGAGCACTGAACCATTGTTGCTAGGGAAACTGCAGGGTCCAGTTCCTGCAAAACTCTGGTCACATTTTTGTCAATAGATCAATACATGGCTTTGTTTTGTATGTGCTTCTGTTTAAAGACCCTTTACTGAACATATAGTGCCGATCAATTACCATTGAACTCACAGCCAACAGCACTGTACCTCATGCCAGAACATGGCTTATTTAACACATATTTTCTCTGTATGATACATCATAGCCTTTTTGCCACAGGAAACACTAGACAGCATTTAAGTACAGTGCTTGAAGACTATTTCAAATAATGAAATCACCAACAACAAGCACAAAAATGCAAAAAGTGCAGCACTACATAGATTGGGGAAAGGACCCTTATTTACAGTACGGGAGCTGAAACAAGAAGTCAGCCTTGTCACCTTGTCTGACCTCAGTTGGGAACGTACGGCTCAAACTTTTCTCCAGTCTGCACATGTCCACAAATGACTTGGCAAAAGTGCCATGAGTCTTGGCTTCAGAAGTAGAAAGCAGTGATTCAATTTATGTCAATTTAATTATTAGACCAACCAAAGAATTTAGAAGGGAAGACAAAGACATTTTTCTGCCCCTACAGTAGCCAGTTTTATCTGTTAGAAAGTTGGTCCTGTCTTGCCAGGCCACAGAACTTCATGGTTAAGAGAGGACCCTAGAGCCTGACGTCCGAATTTGAACCCAGAACCATCATTTACAAGGCTTGGGCTTCAGCAACTCAACCTCATTAAGCTTCAATTTCCTTATCTTTAAAACGGAAATGACAAGGGTACCTACCTCATTGGGTTGTTACAACATTTAAATGATGCAATAAGTTTAAGGCACCGAGCCCTGTGCCTGTCATGTTCCCTCATCCTCAGTAAGTGAATATGATACTGAGTTGAACAGAACACGCTTCCCATAGTACTCACACAAAAGGTAATGCAGGAAAGTGATGTTTCAGAGTGGTTTTCAGAGCAATGAGCTGTGCTGCCAACACCGTGAGAAAGAAGATAAAGTAGTGTTCTTAAAAGATTCATTTCAGGGGCGCCTGGGTGGTTCAGTCAGTTGAGCACCAGATTTCAGCTCAGGTCATGATCTCACGGTTGGTGAGTTTGAGCCCCACGTGGGGGCTTTGTGCTGACAGCTCAGAGCCTGGAGCCTGCTTCGGATTCTGTGTCTCCCTCTCTCTCTGCCCCTTCCTTGCTCATGCTCTGTCTCTCTCTGACTCTCATCCCATCTCACTTGTTCTTTCTGGCTTTCAGGAAAGCATAACTCATGTACCTAGTGATTCTTTTAAAGTCCAGAATTCTAGGGGTGCCCAGGTGACTTAGTCGTTTAAGTGTCCAACTTTGGCTCAGGTCATGATCTTGCAGTTCATGAGTTCGAGTCCCATGTCAGGCTCTGTGCTGACAGCTCAGAGCCTTGAGCCTGCTTCTGACTCTGTCTCTCTACCCCTCCCCTGCTATCGCTTGCTCTCTCTCTCTCTCTCTCAAAAAAAAAATTAAAGTCCAGAATTCTTTTCTTTTCAGTTGATTGCCTCTCTTCTGTTCCCTAATCCTGCTGGTCTCAGAAACTTACCAGAATCATGACATGCTCTAACACCATTTCCTAGACTGTATCTGACCAACTTGCAGTGAGCACAGTCCCTTAACACTCCACACCAAGCAACAATAATAAGACAAGAGTTTGCTCTTGGACATCACTGCTTCAGCAACACTTAAACCCATCAGGAAATCCCTTAAGAGGAAGAGATTTTGCACCAAGAGTGTGTGAAATAGTCTCACTCGGGTGAGCTCTTCCAGTCCAGGCTGAGTAAAGACCATGTAATTGGAAAAAAGAAAAGGAGAGAGGGGCCCGAGTAGCCCTCCACATTGCACCACTCTACTGCCTTACTAGGAGGCTGTTACAAGAGAACACCAGCAGCAAGGCACCACCAGGTTCTCCAATTCACTCCTCAGACAGGCCTGTGGATGACAGTCCTGGTATCACAATTTTGAATCACTTTTTCCATTTTTTCATTTTGTATGCATCATCTGATCAAGAGCAATGACTGAGATTATTGCCCTATTCTTGCAGACAAGGAAAATTGAGCTGCAAAGTTCTATGCCTTAGGCACCAGAGTACAGTCCCCCTCTCTCCTGACTGCCTGGCAAGATCATTATAGGAACACGAACTGAGGGGCGCCTGGGTGGCTCAGTTGGTTGAACGTCAAACTCTTGACTTTGGCTCAGGTCATAATCTCACAGTTCATGGGATCAAGCCCTGCCTTGGGCTCCAGGCTGACAGCATGGAGACTGCTTGGGATTCTTTCTCCCTCTCTCTCTGCCCCTCCCCCCACCCTTATTCTCTCTCTCTCTCTTTCTCTCTCTCAAGATAAATTGTCAAAAAGGAATACAAACTGAGATATTCTCGCAGACTTCCAAGAAAGAATTGTACCTTCTTTTCACTAACAAAAACATTTTTGATAGTATGTAATAAATGTCCGTGTTAAAATGTATTCCCCTTATCCTGTCTTTAGTATAATGTAGGCAAAGAAAAATTGGTTCCTTTACAAGTTACTGAATTCTTAATCCTTTTTTTTTAAGATTTTTTGTTTAGTTTATTTATTTTGAGAGAGAGAGAGAGAGAGAGAGCAGAGAAGGGGCAGAGAGAGAGAAAGAGAGAGAGAGAATTCCAAACGGGCCAATATCTTGGAGCCAGATGTGGGGCTCGAACCCACAAACTGTGAGATCATGACCTGAGCTGAAACTAAGAGTCAGATGTTTAACCAGTGAGCCACCCCACTGTCCCTGAATTCTTAACCTTAAAATTTGCTAAATTTTACATATAACCCTAAGGTAGAAGCTATAATACCCTTGAGAAAACTGAGGTCTGAGGTATACTGAGGTAAACTGAGGTATACTCCTACTACATGAAATGTAATCATGCAACCTTGGTATTGTCTCAAAGCTGTTGAAAACTTATGTCTACACAGAAAACTGCACACGGATATTTTATAGCAACTTTATTTATAATTGCCAATACTTACAAGATGCCCTGCAGTAGGTGAATAGATTAATTCAGCACTAAAAACAAATGAGCTATCAAGCCATGAAAAGATCTGGAGAAATCTTAAAATGCATATCACTAAGTGAAAGAAGTCAATCTTAAAAGGCTGCACACAATTCCAACTACATGATATCCTAGAAAAAGCAAAATTAAGGGACGAGTACAATGATTAGTGGTTTCCAAGGAGAAAGGGATGAATGGGAAGAATACAAAGGATTTTTAGGTCAGTGAAACTACTCTGTATGATGCCATAATGGTGGATACATGTCAATATACATTTGTCCAAACCCATATAACATACAACAGCAAGATTTAGTCCTAATATAAATTATAGACTTTGGGTGGTAATAGTGTGTCAGTGTAGATTCATCAGTTGTAACAAATGTGCTACTCTGGTGAGGGATGTTGATAATGGGGAAGGCTGTGCATGTGTGAGGGCAGGGATATAACCTCTGTACTTTCCACTCAATTTTGCTATGAACCTAAAACAGTTTTAAAAATAAGAACAATTTCTATTTTTTTAAGAAAAAAAAATTCAGCTCCTCTCAGAATATTTAGATATTGTCATCCTGGGGGGCTCTCCTATCCCCCAGTACAAGTTCTGTTACATCCATGTTTGGAAACCATTGGTGTAAATGAACTGCTCCCTGCCATTTAACAACTCTGTGACTCTGTGACCTTGGACAAATTCCTTCACCTCTTACTTTAGTTTATTACTCATAAAATGAGATGATCACTCCCTCATGAGATTCTGGGAAGGATTAAAGGAGGATTCAATGTAGGGAAAATATCTAACATTATAATTCCGTTCCTATCTCTAAAAAGTTTGGGTTGGGCCTAAGGGCATTTAGGCAAGTCACCAAGAAGTTTAAGGAGGGGAGTGATGTGATTAGCTTCCTTTAGAAAATCATTGATTTTAAAAAAATAATTTAATCAGCAATGGGAAGATGGATAGAAGAGTTCAGTTGACAGCTTTTTGCAGTGCTCAATGAAGAGAGATGATAAGATCTGAGAGAGTGGGATGGACACAGAAGGGAAACATACATTCTGGAAGAAGTTAGGAGGTAACATGGACAAATTCTGGGAACTTAAGAGCCAGCCTTGACTCCTGCCTTTCTTCACAGCCCACAACTACTCTGATGGCAGGTCCTACCTTCTCTACTGTGGAGTAATCAGACCCTTAGGCTCTCCCACATATGCTGTGACTACTACCATCTACACTACTCAGTCCCTGGTCGTGGAACATTACCAAAGGCTTCTAGTGTTCTTCCTGCTTCCAACCCCAAGCCACTCTCTACAGAGCAGCCAGAATGTTATTTAAATATGTAAATCAAATTTCTTTCACTCCCCACCTTAAAATCCTCTAGTACATTCCCATGGCATTGAGCAAAATAAAATTATTTAACCTGGCTTTTAGGATCATACTGATTTCCTCTCCTATTTCATTGACAATTGCAGCAGCTAAATTCAAGTCCACCTAAGAGTGGGTGTAGTTTCCTGTTCCTTCTGTCTTCTCGCCCTGCCCTCCCTTCTAACTACCCCCCTGCCTCCCCGCTCCACCCCTCCATACTTGCAAGCTGTCTCCCAACTCAAATCTGCACTGCAAGGTCACCTCCTCAGAGAGGCCTGACCTTCCTGCTTTAATTTTATACCTAGGCCATATTGCCACCTACTATTTTTTTGTGTTCATCTATTCGTTGATCACTGCATTGTCTATCTCTTCCTATTGGAATATTTCCTCTCTAAGAGCAGGGACTTTCTGTCTTGTTCCCCACTCCTGGCTTGTAATAGGCAAGCAATCTCGATTGTTGAGTGAAAGAAGCAAAATCATGTAAGGGTAGAGGAGGTGTTTGCAAAAATGTCTTTGATGATCACACCACCAATAACGATTATTACTTTCATAGCACTTTTAACCCTTGTTTCAGCACTTAGTGTACTTTATTGTATTACCCCTGCTCTGCTGTGCAGCCTTTCCCTACCCCTTTCAGGATAGGGAGCATTTTCTTATTTATCTTTGCATTCCCAACATCTCTCTCAGCATCTGACACATGGTAACTGCTAAGCAATTATTCATAAAATGAATGAATGAATGAGTGAATACTTCTCAGTTGAGGTTTCACTTCTTGTTGAGCCAACTTTACTTCTCATGTAGTTGATTCCTGACTTATTCCTCCTGGCATTTCTTTAAACTTTGCCTCCTCTCCTCATTCTTGCAGTTGAGATCTTCTCACATTCAACACTCAGCTATCCTCATATTGAACTAGAATGTGCCCTCTAACCTTAGCTCCCCAGTCTTCTCTGTTTTCACCACACAATTTCTCTCAATTCTCTCACTTCCTCTTTCCTCCACTCTTGCCCAATTTTACCCACCCTCCCATCTCCCTTATATGCCCCAGAGGCTATATTTCTCCAAGGATAGTCAGGATCAATCCCATCAACTACTATAAATGCACAGTGCTATGTCCTACCTCAGACATAATGAATTGGCCTTTCTAGAGTGGAGATCAGAAAATACAATTAGGCCTTGAACAACACAGGTTTGAACTACACAGGTCTACTTAAACACAGATATTTTTCATTGGGTACAGTTCTGTAAATGTATGATTTATGATTTCCTTATGATTTTTAATAACATTTTTCTCTATCTTGCTTTATTGTAAGAATATAGTATATAAAACAGATAACATACAAAATATGTGTTAATCATCTGTTTATGTTATTAGTAAGACATCCAGTCACAGTAGGCTATTAGTAATTAAGTTTCTGGAAAGTTAAACTCAAATTGTCAATTATTCAGGGGGTTGGTGCCCCTAAACCCTGCATTGCTCAAGAATTAACTGTGTGCATTTTTAACTTTCCAGATGATTCTGAAGAAAACCAGAATATGTCACCCCAAAATATGCCTCTTGGACATAAAAATTATTTTTAACTAAAGACTATTAAGAACACAATTAGTAAACACAGAAAAAGCTCCCTCATTTCTGCCTAAAGGCCAGAAATAAGTTCTCCTTTCACTGGGCAGAGATATATATCAGCCCAGAGCTGGTACCAAAGGAATCTGCAAACAAATCTTGTTAAACGAACCCTTCTTTTCTTAGTTAAGGAAAGACAAACTACCTAGCCCTAGTTGAACTGCTTTTAGCCCAAAACCCTTTGTCTTATCAGTGCCTCACAAATATATTGTTTCCTTGTATAAAAGGTATAAAAGCTTCCTGCTCTAGTCATGTCTTGCCATCTTCATTCTGTTATGAACATGTAAAAATTCAATAAAATTTGTATGGCTTTCTCCTGTTTATCTCAGTCAATTTAATTTTTAGTCCCAGCCAGGTACCCTAAGAGACTCGAGAAAGATTTTTTCCTCTCCTGAAATTCTCAAGAAGACCAACACTGAAGACTTCTAGTAAGCTATTTTTAATATTTTAAATAGTTAATACCCTCACAATGCAAAAAAATTCCAATAGTGCAATAGGATTTGGGTGGCTTGCCACATGTAACTATAGAATTCTTACTATTTAATAAGATGACCAAAAACCAAAGAGGAAAATGGGCAAGAGACATGATCAGGCATTTCTCAGAATTGCCAACAAGCATATGAAAAGATGCACTATCTTGACAGAATAAACACTCATATCAATTTCTCTCCTAAATATGTATGTATGTATATATATATGTGTATATATACACCCTCAGAATTCTTTCACTAAAACATATTCAATAATGTTCTCTGAGGCACCTGGGTGGCTCAGTTGGTTAAGCATCCAACTTCAACTCAGGTCATGATCTCGTGGTTAGTGGGTTCGAACCCCACATTGGGCTCTGTGCTGACAGCTCAGAGCCTGGAGCCTGCTTCAGATTCTGTGTCTCCATTTCTCTCTGCCCCTCCCCTGTTCATGCTAGTTCTCTGTCTCTGTCTCTGTCTCTCTCTCTCTCTCTCTCTGTCTCTCAAAAATAACATTTTTTAAAAAAAAGGAAAAAAAGAATTTTTCTCTGCAACATTGTTTGTGATATAAAGAAACAGAACAACTAAAATGTCCATCAGCAAAAAACTGAATAAATAAATGATGATATATTGATTCAAAGGAATACTATACAACAATGAAAATAAGTGAACCATAGCTATAAGCTTCAAACATAGATGAATCTTAGAAAATAATGTGGAGGGGCGTGCCTAGCTGGTTCAGTTGGTAGAGCATGTGACTCTTGACCTCAGGGTTGTGCGCTTGAGCCCCACGTTGAGTATAGAGGTTACTTAAAAATAAAACCTTAAAAAGAAAGAAAGAAAAAAAATAATGTGGAGGGATGTAAGGAGGGAAAGTAATTTTGTCTCTACCCTTCTGAATTCTTAACTGAGACTCCCATGTTACAAAGGAAAAAAATGAATGGAAGTTTATTAATATATATAACTTCCAGCTACAGGGGAGATACCCAGGGAACTTGTAACTCTCCCAGAGATGGCCCAAGCCAGCACTTTAAATACCATCTTCAGCTAAAGCCAAAAGAAAGATCCTCAGAGAGGGAGGCCAGTTTCCTGATGGTTACCAGGAAAAGCATAGAAATGAGGGTAAAGTTTGCTGTGCAGATTTGAGTCTGAGCCTCCTCCACTGATAATAGTTCCTGGAAATATAGAGACTTTCTTCTCTGCCAGGTATAGAAAAGGAGACACCTTCACAAATGGAGATTTGTTTTATAATTATAAACATCTTTTACAGAAGGATAACTTCTACTCTGTTTTCAGAGCTTCTCCTGTGTCTATTTCTCAAAATAATCCTTATGCCAAAAAAGGCATATTTTGGGGTGGCATATTCTGCTACATTTCAGGGGGAAAAAAGGAAAATTAACAAGTTGCAGAAGAATATACAAAGTATTATACCATTTTTCTAAAATTCATAAATAAGCAATACCAAGAACATGTCATCTAAGGATACATACCTATATGGCAAATCTATAAAGGAAGGCAAGGGGATGACCTTCTAACAAATTTAGGATAAGGGGCACCTCAAGGGAGGAGGTGGGATGGGAGGCAGAGTAATGGGATAGAAAGAAGTCCATAGAGAATGCTGAGTATTCCATGCCAAGGGATTGGCTTATAGGTGTTTATTTTATATTACATCTCATAACACACATGGTATTTTATTTATTCTTTTGGAAGTATAAAATATTTCATGATCTCCAAATGAAGTTAGCAAGACTTAAATGATTTAGAGAAAGCATATCTCCCTCTCCCCCTGCACCCCAATCCCCAGAGGACACCACTTCCAGAGACATGCTGGGCATATACAATTATAAATGCACATATGTACATATGGTACCATGGTACATGCAGCCTTCTGTATCCTGGAGTAACTGCTCCATTATAATGTATTAGACTGTCTCATTCTACATCCATTTTGTTTTCCTATTTAGTTGTTGAGCTCTTTCTCATTTATTTGTAAGAACTCCTTTTATTTTTTTTCAATAGCTTTTTCATCTGCAAATGCATTTTCCTCAGCTTGTCTTTTATCTCTTGATTTTGTTGATATTTTTCCACAGAAAACTTTTACCTTTTAATATTGCAAACTCATCAGACTCTTTCTGGGTTTGTTTGTGGTTTTCTTCATGCTTACAAAGGCCTTTCCCTGTTCAAACTTTTAATTCCCATATTTTCTTCTGACACTTTTATGGATTCATTTTTAACATTAATATTTTTTATCACTGCAATTTCTTGTGGTGTATTAAAAAACAAAACAAGGGGCACCTGGGTGGCTCAGTCGGTTGAGCGTCCAGCTTTGGCTCAGGTCATGATCTCACAGTTTGTGAGTCGAGCCCCGCGTTGGACTCTGTGCTGACAGCTCAGAGCCTGGAGCCTGTTTCAGATTCTGTGTCTCCCTCTCTCTCTGCTCCTCCCCCACTCGTGCTCTGTCTCTCTCTCTCTTTCAAAAATAAATAAACATTTAAAAGAATTTTTTTAAAACAATTCAACCAGGTAGATTTAAAGATCTAATTGATTTTATTTGATGATTCATGAGTCAGACAGCATCCCACCTAGCAAGTAAAAAAGGAGCTCCAAGGAGTTATACAAAATGGAAGGATTTTATACGCAAGATGGATCAAGGAAGCTAAGAGTGGATTATTTCAGATAACGCTACCTTCCATTAAGAGAAGTGAGAGGGCCCCATCAGACAGATTATCTCACTAGTGCTGATCAGTACAGGCGAGCAACATTTGCCAACATAAAATATGTCTCTGGAATGTGAATTATTTTAGGCTGATTTTTTTTTCTTTTTTTTAAGTTGGCTAACATACAGCGTATACATTGTGTTCTTGGTTTCGGGAGTAGATTCCCGTAATTCATCGCTTACATGCAACACCCAGTGCCCATCCCAACAAGTGCCCTCCTCAATGCCCATCACCCACTTTCCCCTCTCCCCCACGCCCCCCATCAACCCTCAGTTTGTTCTCTGTATTTAAGAGTCTCTTATGGTTTGCCTCCCTCCCTCTCTGTAACTATTTTTTCCCCTTCCCTTCCCCCATGGTCTTCTGTTAAGTTTCTCAAGTTCCACATATGAGTGAAAACATGATATCTGTCTTTCTCTGACTGACTTATTTCACTTAGCATAATAAACTCCAGTTCCATCCATGTTGATGCAAATGGCAAGATAGGCTGATTATTTTTAAGAAACAGAAAGCTCAGGGAAAACCCTAGGTATTCTCCCAAACTGCATAAAAGAATGTAGACAAGGGGCTATCACCATAGATAACTATAGTATAATATGAACTAGGTGTGGTAGATAGGAAGGATCTTAGCAAAGTCTGTTTATTCAAATTCCTAAATTCCAATGTTTCTGAAAGGCCCAACAGGCATTTGTTTACCAAGCTCTTATTCTTTCAAATTCCTTTGAATTACATTCCTTCCCTTTGAAGTCCCAGACCCCTCCCCTCTTCTCCTTAGCTCTGGATGATTTCTAGGCCTTAATTGACTGACTGCCTGTGGGCCTCATATTCTTATAGAACCACTATTCGTACATAATTAAATTTGATTTTCTCCTGTTAACCTGTTTCATGTTAGTTTAAATCTTAGACCACCCAAAAACACAGTAGAAGAAAAATTTCCTCCCTAATATCAGAAAGTTCCTGACTGATTGGTTTAAAATTCCATTCCTATAGAGACTGAAACTATAATCAGGTTAGGTATGAAATCTTTCTGTGGCTTAGCAAAAGTGACTCCATTTCAGGCTTGTTGTTTCTTTTTAACAGGCATAAAAAGTGAAATTAGACTCTCACTATTTCTTTTCCTAAACGGTCATACCATGCACTAAATAAGTCATATTTTCCCTGCTAATTTGACGTGCCACCTTTTCCTGTAACAAATTCCTGTATGTATCCAGGTCTGATGAATTCATGTTTTCTCATCTGCTGGACCTCATCTGCTGTCAAGGACAACTTGTGTCCTTGGACCACAAAGCAAAGAAAGCTTGCCAACCTTATTTCCTCATTAGCTCATCAACATGGAACTACTAAGACCGCTAATTACAACAACTTGTAAAAGTGCAGGGCAAAGGGCATCTAGATATGGCCCAACCTTCTCCAGGTCCAGTCTGTAATGATCAAAGAGCCCTTCCCAGGTTGGATTTCAATAGTTCCCAGTACAGCCTGATACTGGATTGACAAAGCATATCCTCTCCAGGCAGCCAATTTGCTGCTGATTCCCAGTATTAGCAGCATTTTTTTCCATAAATGGAGATTTTGATCTCAGCCCTGAGAATAGGACTTCATCAAGAACAGAATTCTGCTTTGAATCAGTTGTAATAGAACCTTTCCTGAGATACCTCTCCCTACCGGGGCATTTTGTTCTTCCCTTGCCATGTAACTTAGCCTCAGAAACAACCTGAATGTTCTTTTCTGATGTCTTGGCAAATTCTGCTTTCAGTTAAGTTTTCTCCCAATTATATATAAAATATCCTTCTTCACTGTCAAAGGATGTGAATAACCTTTAGAATTCAAAGTGTGAATGTTAGGCATTCTGAATATCATGGACTCCATAACACAGCGCACCCCCTACTACGTATAAGGTGCCATGTCAGGAACTATGGAGAAGATAAAGACAAACACGACATTGTCTTATTCCTCAAGGAGGTTATAACCCACCAGGTAAACAAGTAACAATAGTACAAGTTATAATATGAGGAGAACCATTCACTCAGGGATGAGAAGCTTGAAGGCGAAGAGTCTTTCTGTATAAACATTAGCATGTGACTTAGTCTTTCGGGTGTCCTTCTTCTTATCTGAAAAATGCAATAAAACTTATACTTCTCTTGTCAATAAGAGGAACAAATGAAACATACTTGTAGAGAGTATGCTTCCGTGCGTGGTGCACTTGTGGGCACCTGACAGGGGAAGCGTTCTCATCATTACAAAGTGCTATGGGAATATAGTGAAGTAATGAATGGCATTCATTACTTCTTGGGCATTCCAGGATGAATAACTTTCACAGAATTAGAGACTTAGGACTCAGGAAAAGGCAACAACTTGGAGAGGGTACAGAGGCTAGTTAGGGGGATTCCAAGAGGCTTGAAGCATGCCCTACTTCCCAAGGTCAGTCTGCAAAGGGAGTAGAGGACAAAGAAGAATGTAGTTAGGAATTTAGCCATGATTCCATACACAGGGCATTAGCTCCTGGATCCAGCCCAAGAGTTCGGCAACCAGCCTGTGCTAAGTAAGAGAAAGCTTTCTTTTTCCTACATAATTATTCCTCTTGACACTTTATCCCTTGTATTTGAATTAGAAGCAACTCCAGCGCACTACCAGCCACTACCCTACCTTCCCACGTGCATGATGCTAACCAGGTTCTCATTAGAAGACTATTTCCTGTCTTTCCTTTTTATTCCACTAAATACTAATAACCTCCTCCATCCTGACACAATAAATAAATCACTGCCACTTCGTTCTTCCAGCCACATCAATTCTACTTTGCTTCCTCTTTGAGTGGCAGAGGTTAAGAAAACACAATAAAAGTATGCCTCAATTATGCCGTCAGAATGCAGTTTTTCTAAGGCATTTATCGGACTTACAGGAGTGGAAGAGAACATAGGGGAAAGTCATATTTTCAAAGATTTAAAGATGCATGAAATCCATTTTTAATAAGAAACAGATGTACTGTAACTAATTGAGTGAAAGTTTTCTGAAAACAACAAGCCTTAACTGGAAATTACCAGAAAGGCCAAGTTTAGAGCTGAGGGTGACAGGAGCAAAAATAAAGATAAATGGCAGCTCCCATGGAAGAATAAAGATCTGACATCACCTATAACCAGGCCAGACAGGGCCAGTATTTAGAACTCATTAGATTTGCTGAACCTAATCAAAAGCAGAAGGTGGCCCTAGAAGCACATCAACCCAGAGAGGATGGGTTCAGTTAGTCTACTCTCCACAGCAGCCACACTGATTTCTTTTAAAAAGTAAATCAAATCATATCACACCCTACAGGACCCTCCTCAGTCCCCCTTCACCTCACCTCACCTTCAACCCTCTTCTGCACAGATCCACCACCTTGGCCAATCTGCAGATCTCCTGACAAAATTTCACACTCCTGCTGTAGAGTCAGTACCTTGACCACTCTTCTGCCAGACACCTCCGCACACCATTCGCAGTGAGGCCACCCTCTGAAGACTGAAGCCAGCCCTCCTGCCCCCTAGTATTCCAATGCCCCCTACTCTACTTAAGCTTTCCTTTTTTTTCCATACCACTGATCACTGTCTAGCATAATATAATGAACATATTTTGTTATATTTGTTCTTTCTCTTCTATCTGCACCTCCTAGAGTGTAAGAACACAAAGACAAGAATTTTTGTTATTCCTTGGTTTACCCCCAGAACAGTGCATAGCATATAGTTGGTTCTCAATAAATATTGCGGGATGAATAAATGACATATATACTAATAAAAGTATTGCTGTTTGTTTGTTTGTTTGTTTCTAAATAAGAGCCAAATTACAGTTGACCCTTGAGTGGTGCAGAGGGTTGAAGCACTGACGCCCCTGTGCAGTTGAAAATCCAAGTATAACTTCCAAGTGCCCAGAAACAACTACTAATAGCCTACTGTTGACCAGAAGCCTTACCCATAACATAAATAGCTGAACATATATATTTTGTACATTATATATATTACATAATGTATTCCTATAATAAAGTAAATCATAAAGAAAATCTATTTAGAAAATCATAAAGAAGAACTAGGTCACAAATCAGGCCTCAAGAAGTACAAAAAGACTGAGATCATATCATGCATATTTCCTAGCCACAATGCTATGAAAACTTGAAGTCAACCATAAGAAAAAATTTGAAAAGACCACAAAACATGGAGGTTGAACAACATGCTACTAAACAATGAATGGGTCAACCAGGAAATCAAAGACCTGGTTTGAAAATGAAAACAAAACAAGTGAAAAAAACACAATAGTCAAAAACCTTTGGGATGCAACAGAAGTGGTCCTACAGGGAAGTATATACAATACAGGCTTACCTCAAGGAGCAAGAAAAATCTCAAACAGCCTAACTTTACACCTGAAGAAGCTAACAAAAGGATAACAAATGAAGTCTGAAGCCAGAAGAAGGAAGTAAATAATAAAGATTAGAGCAGAAATAAATGATATGGAAACTAAAAAACAATAGAACAGATCAATGAAATCAGGAGAAAGTTATTTGAAAAAATCAATAAAATTTATAAACCCCTAGTCAGACTTATCAAAAAGAAAAGAGAAAGGATGCAAATAAGTAAAATCACAAATGAGAGAGGAGAAATAACAACCAACACAACAGAAATACAAACAATTATAAGAGAATATTATGAAAATCTACATGCCAACAAATTGGACAACCTGGAAGAAATGAATAAATTCCTAGAAACATATAAAGTACCAAAACAGAAACATATAAAGTACCAAAACTGAAACAGGAAGCGGCTCCCTGTGGCTCAGTCAGTTAAGTGTCAGATTTCAGCTCAAGTCATGATCTCACCGCTCATGGGTTCGATCCCCCCCCCTCCCCCGCTGGACTCTGTGCTGACAGCTCAGAGCTCGGAGCCTGCTTCGGATTCTGTGTCTCCCTCTCTCTCTCTGCCCCTCCCCCGCTTGCTCTCTCTCTCTCTCTCTCTCTTTCAAAAATAAGTAAATATTAAAAAAAAACTGAAACGGGAAGAAACAGAAAACTTAAGCAGACCAATAACTAGCAAAGAAATTGAATCAGTAATAAAAATCTCTCAGTGAACAAAAGTCAAAGGCCAGATGGCTTCACAGGTGAATTTTACCAAACATTTAAAGAAGAGTTAGTACTTATTCTTCTGGAACTATTCCAAAAAGTAGAAAAGGAAGGAAAACTTCCAAATTCATTCTATGAGGTCACCATTACCCTGATACCAAAAACAGATAGAGACTCCACAAGAAGAAGAAGAAGAAGAAGAAGAAGAAGAAGAAGAAGAAATTATTATTATTATTATTACAGGCCTATATCCCTGATGAACATGGATGCAAAAATTCTCAATAAAATACTAGCAAACTGATGGGGCGCCTGGGTGGCTCAGTCGGTTAAGCAGCCGACTTCGGCTCAGGTCACGATCTCGCACTCTGTGAGTTCGAGCCCCGCATCGGGCTCTGTGCTGACAGCTCAGAGCCTGGAGCCTGTTTCAGATTCTGTGTCTCCCTCTCTCTCTGACCCTCCCCCGTTCATGCTCTGTCTCTCCCTGTCTCAAAAATAAATAAACGTTAAAAAAAAAATAAAAAAAAAAAATACTAGCAAACTGAATCCAACAGTACGTTAAGAGAATCATTCATCACAATCAAGCGAGATTTATTCCTGGGTTGCAAGGTGATTGGATACTCTCAAATCAACGTGATATACCACATTGATAAAAGAAAGGATAAGAGCCATATGATACTTTCAATAGATGCAGAAAATCATCTGACAAAATACAACATCCATTCATGATAAAATAAAAACTTTCAACAAAGTAGGGATAGAGGTAACATACTTCAACTTAATAAAGACCATATATGAAAAACCCACAGCTAATATCATCCTCAATGGGGAAAAACAGCTTTTCTTCTAAGTTCGAGAATAAGACAGGGATATCCATTCTTACCACTGTTATTAAACATAGTGTCGGAAGTCCCAGCCACAGCAATCAGACAACAAAGAGAAATAAAAAGCACCCAAATTGGCAAGGAAGAAGTAAAACTTTCACTAAACAGTGGCATGATACTATATATACAAAATCCAAAAAACTCCACCAAAAAAAATGCTAGAACTGATACATGACATTGGTAAAATCATAGGATATAAAATCAATGTACAGAAATCTGTTGCATTTCTATACACCAATAATAAAGCAGCAGAAAGAGAAATTAAGGAATCAATCCCATTTACAACTGCATAAAAAACAGTAAGATACCTAGGAATAAACCTAACCAAAGAGGTAAAAGATTTGTACTCTGAAAACTATAAAACTCTGATGAAAGAAATTGAAGGGGACACAAAGAAATGGAAAAACATTCCATATTCGTGGATTGGCAGAACAAGTATCATTAAAATGTCTATATTAGCCAAAGCAATCTATACATTTAATGCAATCCCTATCAAATACCAACATCATTTTTCACACAACTAGAATAAACAATCCTAAAAGTTGTATGGAATCACAAAAGACCCTGAATAGCCAAGGCAACCTTGAAAAAAAAGCTAAGCTGTATACATCACAATTCCAGACTTCAAGTTATAGTACAAAGCCATAGTGATCAAGAGAGTATGTTATTGGCACAAAAGTAGACCCATAGATCAATAGGACAGAATAGAAAACCAAGAAATGAACCCACAACTACATGGTCAACTAATCTTTGACAAAGCAGGAAAGAATATTCAATGGGAAAAAGTCTCTTCAAAAAATGGTGTTGGGAAAACTGGTCAGCTACGTGCAAAAGAAAAAATCTGGACCACTTCCTTACACCAAACACAAAAATAAATTCAAGATGGATTAAAGACCTAAATGTGAGATTGGAAACCATTAAAATTCTAGAGGAGAACACAAGCAGTAATCTCTCTGACATCAACCATAGCATCTTCTTACTAGATATGTTTCCTGAGGCAAGGGGATGCCGTCAAAATAAAAAGTTTCCATACAGCAAAGGAAACAATCAACAAAACTAAAAGGCAACATACAAAATGGGAGAATATATTTGCAAATGACATATCAGATAAAGGGTTAGTACCCAAAATATATAAAGAACTTATAAAACTCAACACCCAAAAAACAAATAATCAAATTAAACAATAGGAGACATGAATAGACCTTTTTCCAAATAAGACATACAGATAGCCAACGCACACATGGAAAGATGGTCAACATCACTCATAATCAGGGAAATACAAATCAAAATTACAATGAGAGGGGCACCTGGGTGGCTCAGTTAGTTAAGCATCCAACCCTTGGTTTCACTCAGGTCATGATCTCACAGTGGTGGGACTGAACACTGCATTGGGCTCCATGCTGAGTGTGGAGCCTGATTGGGATTTTCTCTCTCTCTCCCTCTGCCCCTCTCCCCCTGCCACGCTCTCTCTTAAAATAAAATAAACATTAAAAAAAACTATAATGAGATATCACCTCACACTTGTCAGAATGGCTAAAATCAGCAATACAATAGAACAATGGAATGGAATAGAGACTCCAGAAATGGACCCACAAAAGAATGGCCAATTAATCTTTGATAAAGCAGGAAAGACTATCCAATGGAAAAAAGACAGTCTCTTTAACAAATGGTGCTGGGAGAACTGGACAGCAACATGCAGAAGAATGAAACTAGACCACTTTCTTACACCATTCACAAAAATAAACTCAATATGGATGAAGGACCTGAATGTGATATAGGAAACCATCAAAACCCTAGAGGAGAAAGCAGGAAAAAACCTCTCTGACCTCAGCTGCAGCAATTTCTTACTTGACACATCTCCAAAGGCAAGGGAAGTAAAAGCAAAAATGAACTACAAGGATTTCATGAAGATAAAAAGCTTCTGCACTGCAAAGGAAACAATCAACAAAACTAAAAGGCAGCTGATGGAATGGGAAAAGATATTTGCAAATGACATATCAGACAAAGGGCTAGTATCCAAAATCTATAAAGAACTCACCAAACTCCACACCCGAAAAACAAATAATCCAGTGAAGAAATGGGCAGAAGACGTGAATAGACACTTCTGTAAAGAAGACATCCAGATGGCCAACAGGCACGTGAAAAGATGCTCAACGTCACTCATCAGGGAAATACAAATCAAAACCACACTGAAATACCACATCAGGCCAGTCAGAGTGACTAAAATGAACAAATCAGGAGACTATAGATGCTGGCGAGGATGTGGAGAAATGGGAACCCTCTTGCACTGTTGGTGGGAATGCAAACTGGTGCAGCCACTCTGCAAAATGGTGTGGAGGTTCCTCAAAAAATTAAAAATAGATCTACCCTATGACCCATCAATAGCACTGCTAGGAATTTACCCAAGGGATACAGGAGTGCTGATGCATAGGGGCACTTGTACCCCAATGTTTACAGTATCACTTTCAACAATGGCCAAATTATGGAAAGAGCCTAAACGTCCATCAACTGATGAATGGATAAAGAAATTGTGGTTTATATACACAATGGAATACTATTTGGCAATGAGAAAGAATGAAATATGGCCTTTTGTAGCAACGTGGATAGAACTGGAGCGTATTATGCTAAGTGAAATAAGTCACACAGAGAAAGACAGGTACCATATGTTTTCACTCTTATGTGGATCCTGAGAAACTTAACAGAAGACCATGGGGGAGGGGAAGGGGGAAAAAAAAGTTACAGAGAGGGAAGGAGGCAAACCATAAGAGACTCTTAAAAACTGAGAATAAACTGAGGAGGGTGAGTGGGTGATAGGCATTGAGGAGGGTACTTGTTGGGATTGAGCACTGGGTGTTGTATGGAAACCAATTTGACAATAAATTTCATTTTAAAAAAAAAAGAAATTTTGGATTTGAGCCTTGGCTCTTCCACTTCACTGTATAAAACAGGGTTATTTGCTTGATAATAAATAAATAAATATAAATAAATAAATAAATAAATAAAATCATCAACACAAGAAACAGCAGGTGATGGTGAGGATGTCAAGAAAGGGGAACCCTCTTACACTGTGGAAATGTAAACTGGTGAAGTTACTCTGGAAAAAAGTATGGAGTTTCCTCAAAAAGTTAAAAATAGAACTGCCTTATGATCCAGCAATTGCACTACTGGATATTTCCCCAAAGAATACAAAAATACTAATTCAAAGGGATACATGCAACCCTAATGTTTATAGTAGCAGCATTATAAACAATAGCCAGATTATGGAAAGAGCCCAAATGTCCATCAACTGATGAATGGATAAAGATGTGGTATATATATACAATAGAATATTACTCAGCCATAGAAAAGAATGAGATCTTGCCATTTGTAATGACATGGATGGAGCTAGATAGTATTATGCTAAGTAAAATAAGTCAGTCAGAGAAAGACAAACACTATATTATTTCACTCATATGTGGAATTTAAGAAACAAAACAATCACGGGGAAAAAAAGGAGACAAACCAAGAAACAGACGCTTAACTATAGAGAACAAACTGATGGTTACCAGAGGGGAGGTAGATGGGAGGATGAGTTAAATATACGATGGGGATTAAGCACTGGGTGTTGTATGTAACTGTTGAATCACTAAATTGTACACCTTAAACTAATATTATACTGTATGTTAACTAACTAGAATATAAATAAACAGTTATTTAAAAAATTAAATCATAAGGAAGAGAAAACACATTTGCAGTACAGTTCTGTACTGTATTTATTGAAACAAAATTCAAATATAAGTGAGCCCATGCAGTTCCAACTCACATTGTTCAAGGGTCAACAGTAAAACCCTCATGTGTTTTCATCATGTTCAAAGCTGTAATTCAAGACGTTTTAAAAGTCTTATGTCCATATCTTCAAGTTTGAGGGGAAGAAGATAAGTGTTGTATTCTTTTTTTGTTAAAAAGAAAAATCTAAGGATTGGACCATAGCATTCTCCAGTGTGGGGCATTTTGCCTGGTCTTTTCATTCACCTGTGTCAACAGCTCCTGTAAAGACACAATATGCTTCTTAGGATAGTTGAGACATTTCTGAATTTGACTTTAGTAGGGAGCAAAAAAATCCCTTTGGACAGCCACACTGAGAGTGAGAAACTCACTTAATATTGTTTTTATTTTAATTTTTTACTTAAAAAAAAGTCACTCCTCATACATGTTGCAAGAATCTGACAATGCATACCTATATATCCTTCACCTATATTCACTGACATTTTGCTACTTGCTTTCTTCTCCCTTATAATTTTTTGTCTGAAAACTTTTGAACATCAAGACTTCATCTTTAATTACTTCAGTTGTATTAAAACCCATTGTAAGGAGCTTTAAGGAGACAGCAAAATCACCTGAACTTCTCTGATTTTAGTGTAAATGGAAGGTTGCTATGAAGTCAGTAGTGTAGAGAGCTACAGAAAGCTGGAACTAAAAGGGAGATAAAGGATTACCAGGCTGACCCCTTTCATTTTATAGACAAAGGAAACAAAGTCCTAAAATCAAGGGTATCACAAGTCTCATTATGGGAGAGCCAGTAGTACTGAAGTCAGTCTAAAGACACTAGGATATGGGAGGAGCTGCAGAGAAGGTGGACAGAATGCATAATTGGCCTTGGTCCAGTTAAATAAGACAAGATACCCATTGCAGGCAGTGCTATACAGGGTAATGAATCACCCTGGCTGGGTACTTTCCCTGGGCTTTGGGGTCAAAGAAGAGAAAGAAGTAGCAGAAAGATGGAGACCACCAGATATCCCAACATTGAGTGTTTTGGTGTGTGATATACTCATGTTTGCATACTTTGAAAAATCATTATAATTTAAGGTGGCAGGTTTTGCAAAAGCTATGTTCTTCTGGCTGGTTTTATCCAAGAAGAGAGTTAAGAATTGGAGACCAAACTGAAGTCATTGAAGAACACTTTTACTTAGGCAGCCAAGGTTGAGCCAAGGTTCAGGGATAAGTAGTCAGCCACTTTTTATCAGAAAGGTCCCAGTCCAAAGGTTTCTTGGCCATAGGAGAGCCATTATGTTCAGCATAATGAATGTCACAGATAGATTTTCATTGCTGAAATTACTAGTCTTGGTAATCAGCGTAAGAGTTGTTTAAAATGAGCTTTTACTTAGGGAAAGTAATGGTATTCAGGATATGTAAATTGGTTCAAATATTTCAGCAACTCCACCCAATCAATATAGCCCAAACAGAATAAAAGGATCCAGGGAGATCTGTCACTTGTGATCTTAGGGACAATGCCCTAAGCTAAATCCCACCATAATCTCAGAATGTGCTGGTTACCTGATGTCAACCAACAGTCTAACAGAATCCTACCTTTACAGCCTAGTCTCTCAACATTGGCACTGCTGTTATTTTGGTCCAATAATTCTTCTTTTGTGGAAGATCATCCTAAGCACTGTAGGATTTCCAGCAGCACCCTGCACCCAACCCTCTCTTTTAACAACCAAAAACATCTCCAGGTATTACCAAATATTCTTGAGGGAGCAAACTTGCTGTCAAGTACTGCTATTCAATAGAATTTTCTGTGACAATGAAAATGTTCTATGTCTGCAAGGGTCCAACACAGTAGCCACTGCCACATATGCCTTGCTAACCTTTGATATGTTATTTATGTGCCCAAGGAAGTGAATTTTTAGTTTTAATATTTCGTTTCAATTCATTCACATTGAAATCTGAATGGCCGGGTGTGGCTAAAGACTACTACATTGGAGGAGCCAAGATGGCAGAACAGCATGGAAGCTTTTTTTGTGTCTCGCATCCATGAAATACAGCCAGACCAATACTAAACCATCCTGCACACCTAGAAAAGTGATCTGAGGATTAACACAACAATCTGCACAACCTGAGCCACAGAAATCAGCAGGTACACAGCGTGGAGAGGTGAACTGGGGGAGGGAGAAGATTGAAGGGCAGGGAGCCCTTTTTGCACATGGAGAGAGGACTGAGACAGGGTGGGGTGGGGGAGAGAATATGGGAAATCACCTCCCCCCAAAAAGCAGCTGGAGAGAAAGTGGAAAAGTGGAAACAGCCGTAGGGACTGAAATAAAAAGGGAGAAAGGAGAGGGTTTAAATTTCATTAAGACTGTATAAACAGGGGGAGCACAGAGTCTGAAATGCCACAACTCGATACCTGGCAGTGCTCTGGTGAGAAGGGTGAATCCCCAGGAGCAGAGTGAAGTCCAGGGTTCTTCAGGCCACAGGGGAGAGGTGGTTCCCCTACTGGGAGGACACCGGGGAGAGGCTGTGTGACTCCCCCAAATGCAAAGGCCCCAGTGGACCCAGGAGAACAACCACATTTGCTGGTACTAGAACAAGGTTGATAGGGATGCAGCCTGGTGCCAGATGTGTGTTGTGATTTTCCATAATCCCTGAAATGCTGCTGCTACACAATCATGCAAACTTTTTCTGGGGCGGGCTGGCACCCAGTCGCAGTCATGGCGTTGGCAGCAGCACAAGCCACGAACATTCCTGGGTGCAGCCACAGCACCTGGCCATTGCTCAGTGAGACCCTCCCACAGAGGGGCAGAGCAGGTCAAAGCCACAGTTCCTCAGAAATAAGGGGTCGGAAAAAATAGCTGCGTCCGAGACAAAACGCAGGAGGGAGGTTCTGCCTGGAGCTTGGCTGTGGACTGTGTAAAAGCGGGGAGTGGACAGAAGCCAAAGACAAAGGACAGGTGCTTGATTGCTTATCAGGGAGAGCAGAGTTCTGATACTACAGACTGGGTAGTTGGGTGACACCACTATCACCGCTCCCGCGAATGCGCATACGCACCTACAGGCACAACAACAATCCAACCAATAAGCTAAGCAGCGCCATCTAGTAAGAATGGAGCAATTACACTAAGTCCCACCCAAGTGGGCCAACCTCGCTCTTAGGACCTTGAGTCGCTCTGCCTGCTTATTTTATGGACTATAAAGCACTTCATAGTTTGATTCCAGGGGAAAACAAAGTAATTTGAGTCATATTTCAGTCTGTTCACTGGTCCATCTATTCAATTTTCTTTTTTTTCTTTTTTCTCTTTTTCGTGTCTTTTCTTTTTTTTCAATAAGGAGACAGAAAGATTTTATTTTTATTAAAAATATTTTTCTTTAATTTTTTTCACTATATTTTTCCTTTTGTGTAATTTTTTTCAAATTCTATTTTACTTCCATCATTTCATTTTATTCTACTTCAGTGTATTCATTTTTTCAAATTTTCAAATGATTTCCTTTTTTTTCCTTTCCCCTTTGTTCTCTAATCTGTCAAAACCCTTCCAACTCCCAGATCAAAACACACCTAGAATCTAGCATCATTTATTCGATTTTGTGTCTGTGTGATTGCTTCTAATTTTTTAAATTTAATTTTTTTTAATTTTAATTTTTTTAACTTTAACTTTTATTTTTTTTACCTTATTCATTCCTTTTCTCCCTTCAAAATGACAAAATGAAGGGGGAGCCTGGGTGGCTCAGTCGGTTGAGCGTCCAACTTGGGCTCAGGTCATGATCTCGTGGTGTGTGAGTTAGAGCCCCACGTCAGGCTCTGTGCTGACAAGTCAGAGCCTGGAGCCTGCTGCGGATTCTGTGTCTCCCTCTCTCTCTGCCCCTCCCCCACTCATGCTCTGTCTCTCTCTGTGTGTCAAAAAAAATAAACATTAAAAATAAATTTAAAAAAATTTTTAAATGACAAAATGAAGGAATTCGCACCAAAAGAAAGAGCAGGAAGAAACGACAGACAGGGACTTACCCAACACAGATACAAGCAAGATGTCTGAACCAGAATTTAGAATCATGATAATAATAATACTACCTGGAGTCGAAAATAGTTTAGAACCCCTTGCTGCAGAGATAAAAGAAAGAGAAGCTAGTCAGGATGAAAAAAAAAAATGTTATAACTGAGCTGCAATCTCCAGTGGATGCCACGGCAGCAAGGATGGATGAGACAGAACAGACAATTAGCGATACAGAAGACAAACTTATAGAAAATAATGAAGCACAAAAAAGGAGGGAACAAAGGCAAAAGAGCACAATTTAAAAATTAGAGAAATCAGTGACTCATTAAAAAGGAACAACATCATAATCATAGGGGTCCCAGAAATGGAAGAGTGATAAAAAGGAGTAGAAGGGTGATGTGAGCAAATCCTAGCAGAAAACTTTCCTAACCTGGGGAAAGATACAGACATCAAAATCCAGGAAGCACAGAGGAATCCCAGTAGATTCAACAAAAACTGACCATCAACAAGGCATATCATAGTCAAGTTCACAAAATACTCAGGCAAGGAAAGAATCATGAAAGCAGCAAGGGAAAAAAAAGTCCTTAACTTACAAGGGAAGACAGATCAGGTTTCCAGCAGATCTATCCACATGAACTTGGCAGGCCAGAAAGAAGTGGCAGGACATATTCAATGTGCTGAATAAGAAAAGTATGCAGCCAAGAACTCTTTATCCAGCAAGACTGTCATTCAAACTAGAAGGAGAGATTAAAAGTTTCCCAGACAAACAAAAATTAAAGGAGTTTGTGACCACTAAACCAGCCCTGCAAGAAATTTTTAGGGGGACTCTCTGAGGGGAGAAAGATGAAAAAGCAAATACATACATATATACATACATACATACATACATACATACATACATACATAACAAAAGCAACAGAGACTAGAAAGGACCAGAAACACCACCAGAAACTCCAACTCTACAAGCAACATAATGGCAATACATTCATATCTTTCAGTACTCACTCTAAATGTCAATGGACTAAATGCTCCAATCATAAAACATAGGGTAAAAGAATTAATAAGAAAACAAGATCCATCTGCTGTTTACAAGAGACCCACTTTAGACCTAAAGACACCTTCAGATCGAAAGTAAGGAGATGGAGAACCATCTATCATGCTAATGGTCAACAAAAGAAAGCCAGACTAGCCATACTTATATCAGACAATCTAGACTTTAAAATAAAGACTGTATCAAGAGATGCAGAAGGGCATTATATCATAATTAAGGGGGTCTATACACCAAGAAGACCTAACAATTGTAAACATGTATGCTCCAAATGTGGAAGTATGCAAATATATACATAAAGAAACTCATTGATAATAATACCATAATAGTAGGGGACTTCAACACTCTACTTACAACAATGGACAGATCATCTAATCAAAAAATCAACAAGGAAACAGTGGCTTTGAATGACACACTGGACCAGATGGACTTAACAGATGTATTCAAAACATTTCATCCTAAAGCACCAGAATATACATTCTTCTCCAATGCACATGGAACGTTCTCCAGAATAGATCACATACTGGGACACAAATCAGCCCTCGGCAAGTACAAAAAGATCAAGATCATAACATGCATCTTTTCAGACCACAAGGCTATGAAACTTGAAATCAACCACAAGAAAAAATTTGGAAAGGTAACAAATACTTGGAGACTGAAGAACATCCTACTAAAGAATGAATGGACTAACCAAGCAGTTAAAGAAGAAATTAAAAAGTATATGGAAGTCAATGAAAATGATAACACCACAACCCAAAACCTCTGGGACGCAGCAAAGGCGGTCACAAGAGGAACGTATATAGCAATCCAGGCCTTCCTAAAGAAGGAAGAAAGATCTCAGATACACAACCTAACCTTACACCTTAAGGAGCTGGAAAAAGAACAGCAAATAAAACCCAAAAGAGCAGAAGACAGGAAATAACAAAGATTACAGCAGAAATTAATGCTATCAAAACCAAAAAAAACAGTAGAACAAATCAATGAAACCAGAAGCTGGTTCTTTGAAAGAATTAACAAAATTGATAAACCAGTAGCCAGTTTGATCAAAAAGAAAAAGGAAAGGACCCAAATAAATGAAATCAAGAATGAAAGAGGAGAGATCACAACCAACACAGCAGAAACAAAAACAACAATAAAATAACATTATAAGCAATTATATGCCAATGAAATGAGCAATCTGGAAGAAATGGACAAATACCTAGAAACATATATACTACCAAAACTGAAACAGGAAGAAACAAAATTTGAACAGACCCATAACCAGTAAAGAAATCGAATTAGTAATCAAAAATCTCCCAAAAAACGAGAGTCCAGGGCCAGCTGGCTTTCCAGGGGAATTCTACCAAACATTGAAGGGAGAGTTAACACCTATTCTCTTAAAGCTATTCCAAAAAATAGAAATGGAAGGAAAACTTCCAAACTCCTTTTATGAATTCAGCATTACCTTGGTTCCAAAACCAGACAGAGACCCCCACTAAAAAGGAGAACCATAGACCAATTTCCCTGATGAACATGGATGCAAATATCCTCAACAAGATATTAGCCAACCAGATCCAACAATACATCAAAAAAATTATTCACCACGACCAAGCAGGATTTATACCTGGGATGCAGGGCTGGTTCAATATCCGCAAAACAATCAATATAACTCATCACATCAATGAAAGAAAGGACAAGAACCATATGATCCTCTCAATAGATGTAGAGAAAGCATTCAACAAAATACAGCATCCTTTCTTGATAAAAACCTCAAGAAAGTAGGGATAGAAGCATCATACCTTGAGATCATAAAAGCTGTATACGAAAGACCCAACGTTAGTATTATCCTCAATAGGGAAAAACTGAGAGTTTTCCCCCTAAGGCCAGGAACAAGACTGGTTATGTCCACTCTCACCACTGTTATTCAACATAGTATTGGAAGTCTTAGCCTCAGCAATCAGACAACACAAAGACATAAAAGGCATCCAAATCGGCCAGAAGGAAGTCAAACTTTCACTCTTCACAGATGACATGATACTGTATATGGAAAACCCAAAAGATTCCACCAAAAAGCTGCTAGAACTGATTCATGAATTCAGCAAAGTTGCAGGATATAAAATCAATGCACAGAAATCAGCTGTATTCCTACACACCAACAGTGACACAA
The DNA here is from genome assembly GCF_027475565.1 of Acinonyx jubatus. Lineage (NCBI taxonomy): Eukaryota > Metazoa > Chordata > Mammalia > Carnivora > Felidae > Acinonyx > Acinonyx jubatus. Next base: position 67,953,325 of record NC_069391.1, read on the forward strand.
CAGAAAAAGAAATCAAGGAATTGATCCCATTTACAATTGCACCAAAACCATAAAATACCTAGGAATAAATCTAACCAAAGAGGTGAAAAAATTATACACTGAAAACTACAGAAAGCTTATGAAAGAAATTGAAGAAGATACCAAAAAAAAAAGGAAAAATATTCCATGCTCCTGGATAGGAAGAACAAATATTGTTAAAATTTCAATACTACAATGAATACTACAGATTGAATACTACTAGATTGCTTTGTAGTATACTGGATTGCTTTGTAATACTACAATGCAATCTACATATTCAATGCAATCCCTTTCAAAATAACACCAGCATTTTCCACAGAGCTAGAACAAACAACCCTAAAATTTGTATGGAACCAGAAAAGACCCCAAATAGCCAAAGCAATCTTGAAAAAGAAAACCAAAGCAGGAGGCATCACAATCCCAGACTTCAAGCTGTACTACAAAGCTGTAATCATCAAGACAGTAAGGTACTGGCACAAAAACAGACACTCCGATCAATGGAACAGAATAGAGAACCCAGAAACAGACCCACAAACATATGGCCAACTAATCTTTGACAAATCAGGAAAGAATATCCAATGGAATAAAGACAGTCTCTTCAGCAAGTGGTGCTGGGAAAACTGGACAGCGACATGCAGGAAAGTGAACCTGGACCATTTTCTTATACCATACACAAAAATAAACTCAAAATGGATGAAAGACCTAAATGTAAGACAGGAAGCCATCAAAATCCTCGAGGAGAAAGCAGATAAAAACCTCTTTGACTTTGGCCACAGCACTATTGGGACCTCATCAAAATAAAAAGCTTCTGCACAGTGAAGGAAACAATCAGCAAAACTAAAAGGCAACCGATGGAATGGGAGAAGATATCTGCAAATGACATATCAGATAAAAGGTTAGTATTCAAAATCTATAAAGAACTTATCAAACTCAACACCCAAAAAACAAATAATCCAGTGAAGAAATGGGCAAAAGACATGAATAGACACTTCTCCAAGGAAGACCTCCAGATGGCCAACAGACACAGGAAAAAAATGCTCAACATCACTCATCATCAGGGAAATACAAATCAAAACCACAATGAGATACCACCTCACACCTGTCAAATGGCTAACATTAACAACTCAGGCAACAACAGATGTTGGTGAGGATGTAGAGAAAGAGGATCTCTTTTGCACTGTTAGTGGGAATGCAAACTGGTGAGCCACTCTGGAAAACAGTATGGAGGTTCCTCAAAAAATTAAAAATAGAACTACCCTATGACCCAGCAACTGCACTAGTAGGTATTAATCCAAGGGATACAGGTATGCTGTTTTGAAGGGACACATGCACCCCAATGTTTGTAGCTTACTATCAACAATAGCCAAAGTATGGAAAGAGCCCAAATGTCCATCGATGGATGAGTGGATAAAGAAGATGTGGTGTGTGTGTGTGTGTGTGTGTGTGTGTGTGTGTGTGTGTGTATAATGGAGTATTACTCAGCAATCAAAAGAATGAAATCTTGCCATTTGCAACTATGTGGATGGAACTAGAGGGTATTACAGCTAAGCGAAATTAGTCAGAAAGACAAATATCATATGACTTCACTCATATGAGGACTTTAAGACACAGAACAGATGAACACAAGGGAAGGGAAGCAAAAGTAGTATAAAAATAGGGAGGGGGATGAAACATAAGAGACTCTTAAATATGAAGAACAGAGGGTTACTGGAGGGGTTGTGGGAGGGCAGATGGGCTAAATGGGTAAGGGGAATTAAGGAATCTACTCCTGAAATCATTGTTGCACTATATGGTAACTAATTTGGATGTAAATTTTAAAAATTTTTAAAAATTAAAAAAAAATAGTGAAAAAAATCCCTACCCAGAAAAAAAAAAGAACTTGAACTTTGAGATTTAAATTAACATATCATATGTGTAAAAAGGAGGCACTTTGGCCCTCTCTCTGCAAAGGAGAGCTTAATAAACCTCTATCAAATCTGTAAAACAACAACAACAACAAAAACCAACTATCACATTGGAGCACACAGCTCTAGAATATATCATATCTGCCTTGAATAAATACTTCATGGAAGGTGGTGGCCAGAGCGTCTACAAAGAGAGAAAGCTGAGACTTCACTAAGGTGCCAAACAAGTTGTGGCATCTGGTTGGCTCAGCCAAGTGTCAGACTTTGGCTCAGGTCATGATTTCACGGTTTGTTGAGTTCAAGCCCCACATCAGGCTCTGTGCTGATGACTCATAGCCTAGAGCCTGCTTCACATCCTGTGTCACCCTCTCTCTCTGCCCCTCCACTGCTCACACTGTGTCTCCCTCTCCTTCAAAAATAAATAAACATTAAAATAATTTTAAGTATTTAAAAGGTGCCAAATTGTACAAGCTGTGTTTATGGCACCTTGCTACCAAATATTTGTTTTATAGACTGAAAAGAAGTAAAAATAAAACCACTCCAACCAGATCTGTCCAGACCCTTTTCCTTCCCCTGTTTTTATTTTTTTATTTTATTTTTAAACAGAGGATCTGAAGTAGGCTTTGTGCTGACATTAGCAAGCCCAGTACAGGGACTCAAACTCATGAACCATGAGATCATGACCTGAGCCAAAGTCGGGTGCTCAGCCAACTGAGCCACCCAGGCGCCCTTCTTCCCCTGTTTTTTAGAAAGGGGCTCACTATTTATGTACCTGTTTCCATCCAGCCACACCTTACACCATAATCAGAATCTTGCAGAGAAGTTTTCTTACACAAAGAAAAATGGAACAAAAGAACAAGAGCATAGGATTTGGGGATCTGTTAGACCTATTACTGAGAGATGAATCCTCATCTTGCTTTTCTCTCATATTCATAATTTTTTCAGTTTGCATTTTATCTATTCATTATCTAGTCTTGCAAAAAGTCTGGACCCCAAAACAATAAAACTATGATCTGGCCTTTCATCTTTTATCAAAATAATCCTTCACTATATTCAAATAACTACACCAGACAACTATAGGTATCAAACAGTGTCTAGATTAGGATTCTGACTCCTCCAGGAATAGAAACTGATGATTGGATATATTTGCAACAGTCATTCGGGAATTCTGAAACAACAAAGTATTCTAACGTGGGAAAGAAGGAGAGCCAATGGAATGAATCATGTCTAGATGGGAATTATGGCAATCCTCATATTGTGAATGAGGCAAAACTAAGGTCTAAAAAGGTTAAATGACTCATCCAGGACCGGAAAATCACATCTGTAAAATGGACTTGAACTTGGGTCTTCGAACCCCATATCCAGTGTTGCTGATGCTTCTATCTTTAGGCATATTATGGAAACAAGAGAATTTATCTTTATGATTGGTTTTTAGAATGTGTCCTTCCTTCCATCCTTGATAACTGGACTGATATCACCAAATGACCTCATTTTAGAAATGGAATTATCATAACACCCATACTATGAAAGGAGTACTTTATTGATTTTATTAAAACTAATCTATGAAAAAGTAATTTTTTAAAAAGATTTCTTCTTAATGTTTTTATTTATTTTTGAAAGAGAGACAGAGTGCAAATGGGAGAGGAGCAGAGAGAGAGGGAGACACAGAATCGAAAGCAGGCTCCGAGCTCTAAGCAGTCAGCACAGAGCCGGAATCAGGGCTCGAATTCAGTGCAGAGCCCAACGCAGGGCTTGAACTCATGAACTGTGAGACCACGAGCTGAGCTGAAGTCAGATGCTTAACCGACTGAGCCACCTAGGCACTCCTGAAAAAGTAGTTTTTAAATCCTAGCTAGTGCTAGGTTTCAAACTTTGGTCTATGCCAAAATCACTTGTGCCATTTATTTGAAACACAGTGGGACATGGGCACCTCCTGCCCCCATTCTGACTCCGAATGTGTATGGCAGAACCCAGTCATCTTTTTTTTTCTTAGTTAACAAAACATTTATATGATTCTGATGCAGGCTAAATTTGATAATTATTATTCATACAGAGCATAGGAGAGAAAGAGCAGTGAGTTGGAAGGAAACCAAGAGAGTGTTGAGTCATAGAAACCAGAAGAAGGTGTTTCAAAAAGTGAAGTGGAAGTTGAGAGAGACAGAAGAGATAAAATGTGAACTGACACTAAAAACAAAGGCAACAAGAGCAAAAAGAAACAAGTGGGGCTGTATCAAACAAAAAAGCTTCTGCAGAGCAAAATAAAAAATGAACAAAATGAAGAGGCAACCTAAGGAATGGGAGAAAATATCTGCAAATCATATTTCTGATAAGGGGGTAATATCTAAAATATATAAGAAACTCAGACAACTTTTTTTTTAAATCTGATTAAAAATGGGCAAAGGACTTAAATAGATATTTTTCCAAAGAAGACATACAAATAGCCAACAGGTACATGAAAAGGTGCTCAACATGACTCATCCTCAGGATAATGCAAATCAGAACCACAGTGAGATGGCACCTCACCTGTTAGCACAACTACTATCAAAAAGACAACAGATAACAAATGTTGGGGAGGATGTGGAGAAAAGGAAACTCTCATGCACTTTGGTGGGAATGTAAACCGGTGCAATCACTGTGGAAAACAGTATCTAGGCTCCTCAAAAAAAATAAAAATAGAACTACCATATAACCCAGTAATCCTACTGCTGGGTATGTGTCCAAAGGAAATGAAACCAATATCTTGAAGAGATATATCTGCACCCCCATGTTCACTGCAATATTATTCACAACAGCCAAGGCATGGAAACAACCTATGTGTCCTTCAACAGGTGAATGGTCAAATAAAATGTGGTGTATGTATACAATGGGATATTAGTCGCTATTAAAAAAAAAGGAAAAGAAGAAAATCCTGCCATTTGTGACAACATGAATGAAGCCCGAGGGCATTCTGCTAAGTTAAAGAAGCCAGAGAAAGACAAATAAAGTATGATATCACTTATGTGTGGAATCTAAAAACGTTGAACTCATAGAAGCAAAAAGTAGATTTCATGATTGCCAAGGCTGGGTGGGGGAAATGTGAGACGTTGGTCAAAGTGTATAAATTTCCAGTTATAAGAGGAATACGTTTTGGAGATTTAATGTACCTCATGGTGACCATAATTAACAACACCATATTGTATACTTGAAATTGGCAAAGAGATTAGATCTTAAATATTCTTACCACATACACACAAAACTCTATGAGGTGATAGATGTTGTTAACTAACTTTATCGTGGTAATATTTTCACAATATATACATATATCAAATCATCATGTAAACTTATACAATGTTATATGTCAATTATATCTCAAAAAAGCAGAGGTAAAAAGAATTTTAAAAGAATGATGAACAACCTTTCAGATCCTTAAAAACAAACAAACAAACAAACAAACAAACAAACAAAAAACAGATCTAGGGCTCAGGAGCCAGGTCTAAATTCAGGCTAATATCCCTTCCCCTGGATAGACTATTTAACCTCTCCTGCCTCAATTTCATCTACTGCACAGGAGTAACAATAAAAGAGTTGCTGTAATAATTAAAAGTATAAATACTGAGGGTCTGTCACAGAGTAAGTGGCCATTGCTTCTGTATTCCCAGCCTTAAAACACCTTGCTTGCTATGTTGTTGGAGTTGACAAAAATGGATGGATGGATGGATGGATGGTTGGATGGATGGATGGATGGATGGATGGATGAATACTGGGAATAGTCCAGTAGAGAAGAGTCTAAAATGTTGTTGTATACAGTAAATCCCAATTTACAATCACAGGATTATAAACAAGGCTCCCCCAGAGACATTTTCTTCTCTTGGCTTCTGGATTCTACCCTCTCTTGCCTCCTCTCCTACCTCACTGCCTGCACTTTCTCAGTCTCTTTTGAGCTCCTCCTTTGCTCAACCTCCAAATGTCAGAATTTCCCAGGTATTCGTCTTAAGAAACTTGTTCTTCTTTATTTACGTGCTAGTTGGTTTCATTGTGTTCTGTGGCTTTAAATAGCAGTCAGGGGATCCATGAACTGGACGGGGAAAATATCCTATTTTCACTAATCCCTAATTGAAATTTAACATTTTTTAATTCATGAATAAAGGAGCTGAGCACAGCAGTGTTACAATAACTGTGAATTTGTCACCAATAGAAATCACAAACATTTTCATATTACATTAGAGTTGTTCCAGATATCAAAGATATCACTTACTTTCTTAGTACCTTAAATTATGGCCATTAATTTCTCAGACCTCGGGTTGTTAATTTAACACATCATCCTACTAGATCTGTTATTTAATGTATTAATACAGGAGCACATTATATTACTGTATCATATTTTTTAAAAACTTGTTTGTATTTTAATATGGTTTCCTGTGTAATCTTCCGCATTTTATTTTACACATTTAAAAACATCATTCTGATAAAAAGTCTAGTGGCTTCACTAGACTGCCAAAGGGGTCCAACGGCATAAAAAAAGTGAATCACTCTTGATTTAAGTAATAATCTTAAATTTCAATCTTCAGCTCTAACTTCGCACTAGTTGCAGCCTCATAAATTCAGTTGCCTCCTTGACCCCTTCACAATGGGCATCCAGTAGGCATCTCAATATGAGGACCAGGAAAAAACACTAGCTCCTCTCCCAGTCTCCCCCTCACATCGCCGGAAGTTCAGGACCACCTGCAGAACAGCACCTGAAAGTCTCTAGTCAATAAGCTTCAGGAAAAAATAACAAGCCAGATGTCCCCCAGAAAAGGCAAATTGACTTTTTACTTTTGAAAGGAGCACAAAAGTATTAGAATTGCTAGGGTGAGCCTCTACAGAGAATTTCCAGAACCAGAAACTTCCCTTAGTAATTACTAGGGATGAATGTCTACCCAGAGTCGAAAATTCATACTGCCCATCCTTTTGAGGTCTACCCTCAGGTGGGGCAATTCAGGATGTGTGGGGCAGACGGGAGGGTGAAAACAAACAGATCCTTTAAAATGGGCTTATCCACACCTAGCCAGCAGGACTCATAAAAGGCTTCTCAGAGGGTAGAAGTCATTATCATAGGTGAGCTGGGGAGCAAACCTGGCATCTGGCCTTCCAGGCAGACCCACCGGCGAGGAGGCTCCAGAAAGTGTAAAGACCTTCTGTGGCTCCAGTGGTGATACAGAGAACAGAACTTCCTTCCCTGAAATGGTTTTCTTTGTGTAACTCAACAAGTGTGTGATGGCTCATATTCTAAATCAGCCTCATGACCTTCTTTGCATGTTTATCCTTAAAGGTCAGCCTGGTTTGGGATTAATTGTTGACTATGGGCTCATTGAACAAATGTTTCTTCAGGGAAGGGAAACTGACATTTACTGAGCATGTGCTCCACTCCAGGCCCTATGTTGGGGGTTTTTAATGTGTGGTATCATGTAATCCTCAATGAAATGACAGAGCTCTTGGGATTAATCCTGGACCATTGTCTCCTGTTCACTCGACGTGTCTACCTGCTGTGTATCCATGTTTCCATCTCCAGCTTGGCATCTAAGGGCAAGCCCGAACTAACTCAAACTTCCTCCTCTACTTCTCTGCTCAGATCCCCTGCGAGAACCCTAAATATTCCCAGGACTCTCCATGTCCTGCCCGGGCCACCTCATCAAACTGCTAATCTCTAAGATTACTTATCTAAGTAAAAGATTTCCAGATGACCTTTAAAGGCTCCATATTTTTTCCACATTCCCACTACCCTTTGCCCCCGTCACCAAAATTGCTGGCCTCACAAAATCTTTCCAATTGGTATCCCAGCTTCCAGTCTGTCCCCTTCACCAGATCCACTCTCCTTCACTCAAAACCTCCCAGAATGACTCAGAACCATACTGCTTAGAGGTTTTAAGGGGACACCTCAGACTCTGGCTTTATTTTCTGCCGCTCTAGACACAAAGGCCTCGAAGGTTCCGGATTCCATCCTGTGTCAGGATCTTTATCTCCTCCACATCCATAGAGATACAACATGAGACTAATCTTGAAAGTTTTTGCAATTTAATGTCATTTGTTTTTAGGCTCTGATATTCATTGTAGCTTTCAGCCTAGTTACAAAGACATTTTAATTTGGAAACCCTATTTAAAAACCCTAAAATAGGGTTTAAAATAAACCTTGATTTATATTTCTTTTTTTTGTTGTTGTTTATTTATTTTGAGAGAGAGCAGGGGAGGGGCAGAGATACAGGGAAAGAGAGAGAATCCCAAGCAGGCTCCAAGTGCTGTCAGCATTAGAGAGACTTGATCTCACAAACCGTGAGATCATAACCTGAGCCAAAATCAAGAGTCAGACACAACCCACTGAGCCACCCAGGCGCCCCTTGATTTATATTTCACACACATGCCTTCAAACACACCCACAAATGGGATCACAGTCCAAATACTGTTCTTCAACTTACTTTTTGCAGAATCCTTTTATGGTCCTTACAGATGTGCTTTATTCTTTCTGTAGCTTACTCTCTCCTGGTAGGAGTGTACCATAATTCACCATTTCCCCTATAAGCTGTTCTAATGTTTTTCTTTTATTAATACTACGGTGCACATCTCTGTACATGTGTCCCTGAGGACTTAAGTATTTCTGTAAGATTCCACAAGTGGAATGCTGGAAAGTATATGAAAAGCGCATTTTAAATGTTCATCTGTTATTGGTCTAGCTGCCCTAACCTCAAGTATTAGAGAGCATGTGGCCCATTGTGCTTTGTAACCCGAGAAGAAAACTTGGGAACAAAAACTGCCAGGCAGAACTGGAGATCAAAACAGAGCTCAGAGGAGCGATTTGGAAAGCCCCCTGGTGGCGGAGGGACGGTTCGCCCTGAGAGAGACAACGTGGAGAGGAGCAGCGCCCTCCAGGGTCTGGAGGGGAAGAGGAGCTCTGCAGGGAATGAAGAGAACCCGGCCAAGAGCCGCGTCAGCAGAGGAGCCAGGAGCGGGAGAAGAACAACACCTGACCAAAGACGCTTCCAAGTGGCCAGGAGGGTTTTCAGTAGAGTGATCTGGTCTGAATTCTTCCCAAGGATGTGTCTGAGATCGCCAACGCAGAAACGGGTACGGTTTACTGGCTGTTTACCCCTCCAGCCCTCTCAGCCAGCCCTGAGACAGAAAGGTCAAGGACCCCCCCCCCCCCCCCATCCATCACACAGCTGGTGAGAGCCTGAAGCCTCTTCTGAACCACAGTGTTCCCTCAACACAGGATGCCGCGTGTGTCCCCTGAACTAACTCAGAAGATCCCAACTCCAAAAGTGTTGAGTTGGCTATAGTCTTCCCCACCCTCTAGCAAGGGAGTAAGGTGGTATATAGGACCTCCAGAGCGTTTCCACTTGCGGCTCAGGTCCCGCCCATCCCGGCCACCCACACAGACCACGCCCACCGGGCACACCCTCTCTGGGCCACGCCCACAACCAGCAGGGCTGAGGGGAAAGTAATAGAACGGGCCTCAGGGTTATTGCGAGGATTACAGGTGTTAATACATGCGATGAGCTTATGAGAACCCTGTTCATAGATGAACCAAAGCTAGGGGTGGTGGATACCGGGGACTGGAGGGAAAGGCAGCGTGGTGCAGGCGCTCAGAGCACAGACTCTGGATCATGTCTGTCTGGGTTTGAATCCTGCTCTAACAGAGAACAAGCAAGCAATCTAACCCGCTTGTACTTCAGCTGCCATGAAATGGGATAATGAACAGCACCGCCGACTATTGTAAGGATCCAGTAGGCGGTGGCATTTAGAGCCATGCCTGGCACACAGCACCACGAAAGTGTTTGCGGTCACTCGCCATTCTCTCTCCAGCTGTTAGGAGAGAAGCTAGTGCCTGACGGGCACCCTACTTACTCAAAGGCATGATGAAGTAATCATCTTTATACGACTTATTAGAAAATGTCTTCTTTTTGGTTCCTTGTTTTGCACATTCATTCAAAAAATGTATTGAATTCTTTATGATGCTAAGTAAAATAAAACAGAGAAAGACAAATGCCATATGCTTTCACTTATATGTGGACTCTAAAAAATGAAACAAATACATCAACAAACAAAAAGCAGAAACAGACCCATACATACAGAAAACAAACTAGTAGTTGCCAGAGTTGGGGAGGGGTGGGGGTGGGCAAAATGCCTGAAGGAGAGTAGGAGATGCAGGCTTCCAGTTGTTGAAAAAGAAAAAATAAATAAAGTACTGAATTCTTAACAATAGAAAGGTATTACCTTGTTTGCCTGTTGTTAAGAATTCTTTCTTCACTGATGGAGAACTTCTGGAGTTTTCCTCCTAGTTAGTGCTGTGCTCTAAGGAAGATCTGGGTAGAAAACCACTTTGCTATCTTGTTTAATCCAGGGGATTAATCTAGGGGATTAAACAAGCAACAGGGGATTTCAACATGTAACAAATAAATAAATCTCAATATGTAACAGTGCAATGGATGATACAGATGAAATTAAATGAGTGAATACCACCTGTGAATTGTAAATTTCGCCACACACCCCCTTCACTCCCTTTTAGCTTGGGAAGATATGGATGCCCAGACCTCTGCATATCAGCTCTCTTTTTGATCCTTCTATTAATCTTGCTTCAGTTCTTTATACGTAGAGCCAGAGTGCTGCCCTGTGTAAATCATTTAAGGATGTAGAGCCTCACTCCAGTATAAAAGGAAAATGCAGTATAAGAGGGGTGTGAAACTTGGAGTGGGTACCTAGGTGGGCCTACCTGGGAAGTGGGCAGATCCCAGGATCCTGGCCTAATTCACCTGGGAAAGCCAGGATGTATTACAGAAGACACATCCCTTGAAGGGGAGGCTTCAAAGGTGGGGGTGGGGGAACTTTGCCTGGATTGGATATAGAAAATGAAGGAGGAGGTAAGAAGATGGAGGTGATGTTCCCGACAGAAATTCCATGTGCAAAGCAGAGCAGGAAAGCTTAGCATGTTCTGGAGGCCACAAGGAGTTCAGCATTGCTGACCAAATCATGCTGGAGAATGGAAGATCATGGAAAGTGGTAGGCAAGGGCCAAGGCCTTCCTTAGCTGGCTCAAGTGTCTTTTTCTGTGAGCAATGGCAAGACCCTGAAGAATATTGGACATGAGAATGACAAGAATGAATGTCCATGTATGAAATACTTCTTGGGCAGCCACGTGAAGATAACTAGACAAATGAGAGGCAAGATGTTGGCAAAGAAACTCTGGCTATGGTTTAGGTGAGTATCTGAACTGGGCAGGTGCTGAAGGGTGAAAAGAAAACAGGGGACAGAGAGGGAAAACTGGTGATTGGTTGGGTATGAGATGTGAGAGCAAATTAACAAGCTAAACTCTCCCTCCAGGCTCTGACTTGGGAAGCAGGGTGAATGGCAATGCCAGGCACAGGTGGAAAAAAATAGGAACCCGAACCTGTTTGGGGGGTTGATTTCCGTTTTAGTCACATTGTTGGAGGTGCCTGTGGGATCATCAGGTGGAGATGTCCAAGGGGCAGTTTCCTAATATGGGTGTGGAGCACCTGCCACCTGCAAATTTGGGCTCCACCTGTGTCCTTCCCTCATTTCCTCCTTCCCCACCCCACTTCTTATCGATTCCTAAGAATGATGAGAGTTTGAGACCCTTTCCCCAGGAAAACACATCAGTCAGACACACACAGAAGAGACACCTGTTCTCTGCCTGTGCTTCCCCTTGACTCACAAAACTATCAGCTCACAACACTGCTGACACCGGATCTGGGGGCTTTTCCCCCACACCAAGCAATCCTGTGACACCAGCTGGGTGTCCTACAATTTAACTCAATTCTGACACCATCTACCTGGAGATAGTGTCAGATCCCACAGGTGAAGGGCTCAGTCCCACAAGACTGCCCCCCACAGACACACCTCAGATGCCAGTCACAGGTCCAGTTTGTCGTCTGTGCTTCTGACCAATAGACTCTAAACCAGAGGTTTCCACGACCCCCTCCCCAGGTTCAATTAATTTGCCAGAAGGTTCACAGAACTCGGGAAAACAGTTTACTTACTATTTGCCAGTTAATTAGGAAATGATATGATAATAGATACAGGTGAACATCCAGAAAGAAGAGAGGCATACAGCAAGGTATGTGGGAAGGGGTGCAATGCTTCCACGCCCTCCCCATGCACACCACTCTCCGTGTATGTCTATGTGTACACCAGCCCAGAAGCCTTCTGAACCTCATAATATTGGTGTTTTTATGGAGGCATGATCATATGCAGGACTGATGAATTACTCCATTTCCAGCCCCACTCCCTCTCTGGAGAATGGGAGTTGGAGATGAAAATCCCAAGCTTCTCATCATGGCAGGTCTTTCTGGTGACTGGCCCCATCCAGGAGCCATCCAGGAGCCCACCCAGAGTCACCTCCATAGAACAAAAGATGGTCCTAGTGCCCTTATCACTTAGAGATTTACACAGGTTTCAAGAACTCTGTGCCAAGAATAGGAACAAAGACCAGATGCATTTTTATTTTCATTTTTATCACAGCATGCATGCAAATGTTTGGATGATTTCAGGAGATACCATGCATTGATCTCATCTAAGAAACTGAGTCACACACCGATGGCAGAGTAAAAGGAACCCAGCCCTAGGGACACCCCAAGGGCGGGTAGGGGAAGGGGAGTCACAAACGCAACTAAGAGGGAGTGGTGAGGGAGGAGGACCGAGGGAAGGGTGGCCAAAGTGCAGGGCAACTGGGCTAGGGAGGGCAGAGAGCCAGTATCAGGCCGGGGAGGGCCAAGGCTTCACGGATTTGCAAGGAGAAGTCGTTGGTGACATTGGTAAAGATTCTGTAATGTGATGAGGCACAAAGAACTAAGAAGTGACCTGCAGATGAAGTGGGTTTAGTGAGTGTAGACTCTTCTCTCAGCTGGTGTCTGATTAGATCTGAGGTTATTATTCCAGAATGGCACAGAGCACCCTGCACACTAACTGCTTCCACCAGCAACACATGACCGGTAACCAATGTTAATTTCAACAGTTCAAGCCTCTTAGGAAATGAAAGTCAGGTTTAAAGTGAGAATACTTTGAAGAAATAGTGAGGAAACAGAGAGCAGTGAGTGGAGAAGAAAAACAAAAGGTACAAAGAGATATGAGTCACAGAGGGAATTATGACTCAGTCTATGTGCATTCATGAGTATTTTCCCTCTAAAGACTCAAAGCTGAGCTCTTTGCTTTCCTATTCTAAATGTGAAATCAGAAATGAATAAACATGCTTGGAGGTGTCATTGAACTTCAGAGACAATATACAAATAAGATGTAATTTCCTCTCAGCAAAGATAGTAGAAATGCATTTGGTTTACAAACTAATTGAAGGAGGAAAAAACAGCTTCAAGATACACACTCATTTAGAGGCACCTGGGTGGCTCAGTAGGTTAAGCATCTGACTTTGACTCAGGTCATGATCTCAGGGTTCATGAGCTCAAGCCCCGAATTGGGCTCTGTGCTGACAGCTCAGATCCTGGAGTTGGCTTGGGCTTCTCTCTCTCCCTCTCTCTCTCTGTCCCTCCCCTGCTCACACTCTGTCTCTCTCTCTCTCTCAAAAATAAATAAAAACATTAAAAAAAATTTTAAGATACACACTCATTTAAATAATCCACATCTGTAGTGAGGCTAATCCACTAATCATCCTTGCATACATAGATGGCAAGGGTGATTACTAAAAGATGGATAAGGGCAGCAAGGAAACAATTAGAAAGAAAGAAAGAAAGAAAGAAAGAAAGAAAGAAAGAAAGAAAGAAAGAAAAGAAAAAGAGAAAAAAGAGGAAGGAAAGAAGGAAGGAAGGAAGGAAGGAAGGAAGGAAGGAAGGAAGGAAGGAAGGAAGGAAAGGAGGAAAGAGGAAAGAAGGAAGGAAGGAAGGAAAGGAGGAAAGAGAAGGAAGGAAGGAAGGAAGGAAGGAAGGAAGGAAGGAAGGAAACTTACTGTATAGAAAGGTGTGAAAAAGCCTGTGTCTTGCTTCCTGGAATTCATGCTTCCCGCATATATATTATTAATTCTTCCTAGAACCGCAAGGAAGGGCTCTTTTTTTTCTGGGACGTCACTGAGGGAATCACGTGAACACTCTGCGCATCCACACAGCAGGTCTCCCCTCTACTCCTTCTTGCTCATGGTCTCACAGTACACTCCACACATGGGCCCACGTTGAAGGAGTCTTGGGAACACAGAAGAACTCCTTTGATCAAGACTGCAAGATTTCTTTGCAATTATAAAATCCTATGAATCTTTTGGTGATTAATTTATAATGACTTATAACTATATTCTTTTTAAAAAATTGTTAATGTTTATTTTTGAGAAAGAGAGGAAGAGAGAATGAGAGTGTGCATGCGCAAGCAGGCGAGGGGCAGAGAGGGAGGGAGACAGAAGATCTGAAGCAGACTCCGATCTGACAGCGCAGAGCCAGCCCCATGCAGGGCTCCAACTCACAAACCCTGAGATCGAGACCTGAGCCCAAGTCAGACGCTGAACCGACTGAGCCACGGAGGGGCCCCTACTTATAACTACATTCTTAATTCTAGGAACAATAACAGCTAACACTTCAATAGCCCTTAGTTATGTGCCAAGCATTCATCTGGCCACTTTCCGTATAACCTCAGCCCAATCTTTATAACATGAAAAAAGAGAGACTGGCTGAGTCACTGGCCAAGGTCACACAGCTAATAAGTAACAGAACTGAAACTGAACCCAGGTAATCTGTTCTTAACCACTACCTCCTGTTCTAATCTATATGCTTACCACACAGAAAGTGCAAAAGTAAAATAATAAACACCCATGTTCCCACCAGCCAGAACTGGCTACTAACATTTAAGCCAGTTGGTACTATAACATTCCTTTTCTAAAGAATCCAAACAGTGGGGTGCCTGGGTGGCTCAGTCGGTTAAGCGTCCGACTTTGGCTCAGGTCATGATCTCACAGTTTGTGAGTTCAAGCCCTGAACTGGGCTCTGTGCTCAGAGCCTGGAGCCTCCTTCAGATTGTGTGGATCCCTCTCTCTCTGCCCCTCCCCCACTCATGCTGTCTCTTATCTCTCATAAATAAAGAAACAAAAAAAAATAGACAGGAAGGAAGAAAGGAAGAATTGAACACACAAACAATTCTGTTGTCAAGGACCCCTTGGCCACGGACCCATCCTTCCTTCTCGTGCTCTGCACTTATTGCCACAAATTTAATTCATATTCTTCCAATCTGATTGGTAGTGGTGCCACGGGCACTTACAGATGAAATGGTCCCCTTTATTTTCACCTGACTGCTGCCTGTCTATTGCTTAAAGACCACTACACTGCAACCCCTCCCACTCAAAACTCCTGCACTTGGGATTGCATTTGAACCAACCAAAAATGAGAGCCATTCTTGAAGCAAAGATTGAGATTGAACTGAAGTACAAGGACTGATAGATAAGGCTCCATCTGGAGAACAGCTTTTAATGCTGAGGCAGATTGTGTGGTAGAACATTCTGGTGGGACAGGGGAAAAGCAAGGAGTCCTTCTACAGATGTTTAAAGAGCTGGACTCCCGTCTCTGCCCTGAAGGCTGCCCGCCACAGACTCCCCCATCTCAGGCAACTGTGACTCCATTCAGGAGCTCAGGCAAAATTTTCTGCACGACCTTTCAGCCCTTTGTCTCAAATTCCATGTCCCACATTTCAGGTCAGAGATCTTTCTTCGTTTTGCTCGCTGATGACTGCCAGGGGTCTAGAATGGTGAGTAACTCATGATAAGTTCTGAGTAAATATTCGTTAGGGAGTTGGAGATGCCAAAGGAAGACAGGCAACAGCAGGAAAAGCCCAAGTCTTCAAGGCAGACGGCCCGAGTTGGGTTGTCTGGGCAAAACCCAACCTGCTTTGCAGTGTGACACGTATTACACATACTTACATCAGGCCTCACCCACACTCTTAAACAGCTCTGTTGTTTCCCTGACTCAAAACAGTCTTGGGTGGAGACAAGTGAATATACCCATTTGACAGGCTGCAGACATAAGCCCCATATGTTATAAGAGCAATCAATACCCATGCTAATAACTTAGTAAGATTTGTGAACAATTAAGATAATATACGCAAAGGATTACCTATACGCCAGGTACCGCTGTAGGTGTGGGGATGTATGAGCCAGCAAAATAAAGATCTCTGCCTTCGTGGAGGTTACAGTGTAGTAGGGGAAGCAGGCAATCAATGTAGTCCTTGTACTGTTGTATAAGGGGATAAGGGCAAGGGAATTTTTATTCTGGAATAAGAATTATCATTAAAAATTTAAAGGATTTTTCTAATGTTTATTTTATTATTGAAAGAGAGAGACACAGTGCGAGTCGGGGAGGGGCAGAGAGAGAGGGAGACACAGAATCCGAAGCAGGCTCTAAGCTGAGAGCACAGAGCCCGATGCAGGGCTCAAACCCACGAACTGTGAGATCATGACCCGAGCTGAAGTCAGACGACCAACCAACTGAGCCACCCAAATTTAAAGAATTTAGTAAACAAATATTTGTTCACTCAATCCTGGAAGGGATAGAATCAAGGCAGCCCTCAGTTTTATTTTGGAAATTTTAAGAAAAGTAAGGTCATTGTGCTGTCCCCTGAGTGGGGGAAACATTATATTTTATCTTATATACGTTGTCCCCTGGGTCATGCTGAATAATACCTTCCTACCAGGTTTGCGTCATCTTTCTCCCTCACATGCCACACGCTCTACACATCGTCCACTCTGCCCACCTCTTTTCTAGGCTCATGATGAGGAAACTGAGTGACTCACTCAGGTTCTGCAGGTGGGTTAGTGATGAAAGAATATGGAGCCTGGGTTCTGACACATTTATAGGTTCTCAAAGTATCCCCTGCTAGAAGTCTAGAATCTCATGGGCTGGACTGGGTTGGGTGAAGGGAGAGGGGAGGTACATAGGTACATAGGTACATAGGTACATAGGTACATATGGCTACAGTATTCATTTATTCAGGAAATAATTATTTACAATAATAATAAAGCTAATTTATTGAGTGTTATAAGGTCCAGCCCTAGTCCAACAATTCCACAAATATCCTTTTTTTTAAGTGTATTTATTTAATTTGAGAGAGAGGGAGAGAGATAGAGCACATGTGCCAGCAGGGGATGGGCAGAGAGAGAGAGGGAGAGAATCTCAAGCAGGCTCCGCCCTGTCAGCACAGAGCCCTATGCGGGGGTCGAACTCAAAAACCATGAGATCATGACCTGAGCCGAAATCAAGAGTTGGATGCTTAACTGACTGATCCACCCAGGCACTCCTTCACAAATATTCTTATCAGATCTTCACAAAACCCTATCAAGTCTAGGAAACCGAGGCTCTGAGATGTTGCATAAATTGCTCAAGATCCCAACCCAGAAGTGAGAGCATCAGGAGAAAAACCAGGCAGTCTCATTTCAGAGCTCTTGAGAAAAAAAGAAACCGTATGCAAATGCAAATGCAAAAAAAAAAATGCAAAAAAAAAACATATGCAAAAAGAGAAGTGATAATACACACTTCATATTATCCCACATCAAAGGCTCATAATAGCTGGCAGACCCACTTAAAAAAATGATAGACCCATTTGCATCAAAACTGGCCTGAGCTCGGGGCACCTGGGTGGCTCAGTCAGTTAGGTGTCTGACTTCGACTCAGGTCATGATCTCATGGTTCATGAGTTCAAGCCCCGTGTCAGGCTCTGTGCTGACAGCTCAGAGCCTGGAGCTTACTTCAGATTCTGTGTCTCCCTCTCTCTCTGACCCTCTCCTGCTCATGCTCTGTCTCTCTCTGCCTCTCAAAAATAAATAAACATTGATTTAAAAAAAAACTGGCCTGAGCTCTATTCTGCTACTTCATGGTCCCCTGTGCCACTATGTCACCTGCACGTCGAGACTTTGGCTCCATACAATGTCCAGCACTTCACCAACTATCCACCAAATAATTTAATGCCAGCTGATCATCCTTACTCAAGGAGTCTCCAAATCACACCTTTTGAATCTTACCATTCCTCTTATATATGATGCCTGCATTGTTATGTAAAGTATAGCTCAACTGGGCATTTGGTTACTTACCTTGAAATGCAATTCCTACCAGACAATATAAAGCCTTCCTTTTCCCCTTAACTACTTTCACAGTAAGGAATTAATCCCACTTCAGTCACAGCAAATATGAGAGGTGTTTTCTAGAGTTTTCTTTTTAAAAAATCATTATGGACTCATGAATTTTCATGTATTTGATGTCTTTCCACTATAAGCATTGCTCTTTTTGGTGTTAAAATCACCTTGACTTGACTTTTTTGGAACCCTTTGCAGATCACTCCTTTAGCCACACCATCAGCCAGGCTTAAAAGCTTCCTTGTTTCCAGCACAAGTTTTAGGTGCACCTGTCAGGTTCCTTTCAGGGGGATAACATAAGGAGTCAAGATCCAGGCCTTCAGAGCTGCTATATAGCTCCTCTCTGCTGCCCCCAGGTTGGGTGCCCGGACAGGGGATTCTATAGTGCAAAAGACAGTCTGAGTCCTCAACTAGAGGTGGGCTACCTAGAGGACTCAGAGGTCTAAGACAGCCCACTGGGGAGCTGAGGACCCAGCAATGTGAAAGAACCAGTCCAAGTTCAGGTGAAAATGCTCCAAGACCAGAACAGAGTCCAGAGGGCCTGGAAGATTTGTAAGCAAGGATGAGAATAGAACAAGGACGAGTCAAGGCCCAGGCGTTTCTGCCCTCTTCCTCCACCAGCGGAAAACAGTGGTGAACAATATCTCAGTGTGTTCAATCCTCAGAAGAGGAAGCAGGGAATAGGATTACTTTTGTTTCAGTTTAGTCATTAAAATCTGCACCGAATGAATGAGTAGAAGTTACCTGGAATTTCTGATAAGTTCTGGATCCTGCTAATGAATGTTAACAAAGCACATGATAAGTAACAGACTAAAGTTAACAGAAAAACTCAGAAACTGAGGTTTTCTCGCCTGAGTTTACATAGTTCTGGCAATTTGTGATTGTGATGGTTTCAGTGCATATGTAGAATATAGTCCTTTTCTGCTCAGACGTTATTTCTAGCACAGCAGGTCAAATAGAATAAAATATCAATATTTCACAGTGTCCCCAAATAATAATACAGCTTCAGATTTTCTACTACCTGGTTTAAGAGCTCCAATACTATCTCAAACTTCGCCAATACATGAAATAATTGGGTAGTGATAGGTATGGCTGAAAATGTAATTGAGCTCAAGATGTGATTTAAACATTTACTTTTACACTGAGAGAAAATGTTAGAACAACTTGCATTTGGGCTATCCCCTTAAGTTCTTTAAATTCAATGCCACCAATTTGAAATTTAATGTCACTGTTGGCATTTCTAGAATTATGAGCCATACCACTTGACCAAGTAAGGACAAATATTACCATTTCAGGGATACGTTATGTAAGAGGAAACCCCATACCAAAAATCTTAACCTCCATTAATAACTGAATTTTTGATGTTGTCATTAATATGTCTATCCCAACTCTGAACTAGAATGATAAAATTTGCATGGAATCTGCATTTAACCACATAGGAAGAAATATGCAGGATAATGTATAGATTCAAAGTCTTAAAATATATAGATCAGGGCTTCTAGGTGTGGTGAGCAGCTAGTCAGTAGCTGAACATGTCAAGTCTCCTTGGTGTTTCCTTTTTTTTTTTTTTTTAGTAATCTCTACCCACAACGTGGGGCCCAAACTCATGACCTTGAGATCAAGTGTGGTATGCTCTGCTGACTGAGCCAGCCAGGCACCCCATCCTGTAGCTGAATATGCCAGGCAGCACTGAACTCCATCCGCTGGCTGCAGCCCTGAGGACTTCCTCAAAGTGGGATGTGAGACCTTTTACTCAGAATATCCTCAGTGTTATGTGGGTGTCCAACCCATTTCACAAGAGAAGATTGCAACAAGAGAGGCCTCATCAGCCAGTGTGGTCAACATCAGCTGAAGGGCAGCCTACTTGCACTCTTGCCTTTTCCTCAACCTCAAAAGTACCTACCAATGCATCCAAGGGCAAGGTCCTCACCAACCTGCTTAGCATGCATCCAAGTACAAGGTCCACACTAACCTGACTACCATGCCTCCAAGTGCAAGGTCCACACCATACCCCACATCACAGTCTTACTGAATGTCTCACAACAGAGCCCTGAGGCCAGCATGGTCCACCTACACTACAAATGGATCCCTGAGGAAGACAGCTATGTGGCTGACATTAGTTCTCACTTTTAAGATGCATAGACTTCATTGGACAGTGTTTGGGGAAAGGGAGGCAAGGTTCTTGTCCATTGCAATGCCAGGATCTCCTGTTCACCCAACTCTGCATGGGTTATCTCCTGAAGACCAAGCAACTTGCCTGAAGGAGGCCTTACATTATATCAAGAAGAGAAGTATGATCTTACCCAACTTTGGCCTCATGGGCCAGGTCCTGCAGTATGAATCTGGGATCCTGCCTTCCACAGCCACCCCAGACTCCTTCCAGCCAAGGGGAGAGAGCTGGCTCTTCATTTACAGACCGTTTGCAGTCACTGAGCCCTGACGTGAAGAGTTCCTACCGCACACACCCTACCTCGGTACTCCACCAGTGCCCACCCACTCAATGGGAGTCCATGGGCACAGACACATCCTGCTAAAGCTAGGATGGGGGGACCAGCCCAGCCTCAAGAGCAACTGTGGTTTTCTTTCTCACTCATGTACATTTCATACCTGTGCAATACTAAAGACCTCACTCTGTTCCCCTGCCCCAGTGGGATAGTGAGCAGTCACCAGGCTTGCAGTCAAACTTCAGACTAACCTCAGGGATAGGTCCTCAAGGCTGAAGGAAGGGCCAAGTCGCTATAAGAGCACAGTGAGCACTGACTCCTGTTCTTCCAGCCCCCTGCATTCTCAGGGCTGCCCAATCTCTGCACCTAAAGTTACCTTCTCACTCCAAGCTTAAGGTAGCAAATACCTGCAGCAACAGGGAGGAAAGCAGTTGCTAGACCAGGAGAAAAAAACAGTCACAAGAACAATTCATTCTGAAGGAAGCATAATTTCAATCTTAGTTTTTAAATTTGGCAGCCTCGGTATCAGTCTCTGTTGCTTCAGGACATAACATGATCACCATCCAAGAAAGTAATCCTACAGAGTTTATAGGGACATCATATATATGCTGATTTGACCCCTCAAATTTTTTGAGATTCCCTCTTGAGTCCAACAGAGGCAGTTGGTTGAAGTAGCAAGACATTGACATGCTGAGTTTCCTTTTCCTTAGAGGCTCTTTCCTGAACTTGAACTTTGGCATAATTCTTATTCACATTTGGGCATTTCTCTTTGCACGACTCCTCAAAGACACTCTTGTGTCATTTCAAAAGCATTCTTCAGACCATAGACCGAAAACGATCCCTTTGAGGTGGCGGCGGTGGATGCCAAGAGAAAAAGGGTACCTACTGTGTATTCCGGGTCAGTGGTGTTGAAGACAGAAATGACAGGTTTCCCCAGCTTATGGTCCTGATGTGCTTGTCCCATCTCCTGTGACACACTTGCTTTCTTCCCTGCCCCTGGGGGTCATCTTCAAGCTACTGACTCCGGCACTCACAGATCTCACAGTGTGGTGCTACTTTTTTGTCTGTGGGCTATTTCTCCAGGGGAAAAGGCAGTCATTTCCTAAAATCCATATGAATGGGAAGAAAAGCACTGTTATTGGTTTTTGTTTTCCATATGCAAAATAAAACTAGTAAAAGAGGAAATATATATATATATATACATATATATAATTAACCATTTCACTGTCTACATACATAACTGAGGCTAAATTTATACATTTGTATGTATGAATAATTCATAAAACATCTATTTTTATAACTTCTTACTACTCATCTCAAACTTACAGAAAAGTTGCAAGAATAACAAAAACTCCCATAACTTAATCAGATTCACCATTAACACATTATCTAATTTGCTTTTTCAAATTTTCTCATATACTCATATACATTTACCTGTCATTGGTTTTTTTTCTAAGCCCATTCAGGAATAAATTATAGACATCATGCCCTTCTATTCCTAAAGACCCAATGTCTACCTAAAGACATTCTCTTACATGACACAATATAGTTATGAAGATGAAGAAATTTAACACTGACACATGCTGTGACCAAAATTCAAACATGGTCAATTTGTCCCTGTATTGTCCTTTCTAACACTGGTCTAGGACCCACTCTAGGATGATATGTTGCATTTATTCACTCTGTATCTTTGGTATCCTATAATGTGAAATGGCCTCTCTGCCTTCGTTGCCTCCCAAGACCTTAACAATTTTTAAAAATACAGGCCAGTTATTTTGTAAAATATCCTGTGATTGATTATAATATCCTTATTATTAGATTCAAGTTATACATTTGGGGCAGAAGTATCACAGAAGTGATCTGTCTTCTGTGCAGCCTATCAGGAGGCACGTGATGTAGCTTTGTCCCATTCTTCTTTTTTTTTTTTTTTTTTTTTGCTTTGTCCCATTCTTGATGACCATTTGGTTAAGATGGCATCTTTCAGGTGTCACAATTATTAAATTTCAACATTATAAATGCTCTTCTCATCAAAATTTTCAAGCTAGGTTTAACACCTGTTCATGATTCTTGCCATCATGGTTACAAAATGATAAAGAAAACACTTTTGAGTGTTTTCTTTTCCAGAAATTGCAATGTTCCCCCCCACTCATAACAGCCTTGTTTAACTAACCATCCCAAACCACCCACCATTCCCTCATGAACTGTGTCTTGTTTTCTCATCTGTGAAAAGGGACAGTGAGTGTTTCCCACAAGAGAATGACCAGCACTGTGGCCCTTACAGAGTGATACCTAAGTGTTCAAACCTTGGGCTGGGTCCATGGACCTTTAAATCACACAAGATCAACTCACCTGATCACATCAAAAGAATGCAGCTGGCACTACCGCCAACCACTCTTATGGGTGAGAACTGGGGAAATTTTACACACAGACCCAGCCCAGTATGAAGCTTTTCTGCAGACCACTCACACAGCTGTCTTTCTCTGAACAAACAGAATAAAGGGGAAGATGTTTATCTCTGGAAATCTCAAGACTCAAGAATCCTAGACTCAAGAATGGGCTTCCTGGAGAGCCACTGGTCATCCACAAAGGCTACATTGCCATTACCATAACCCAGGCAAAAATCACTGCTTCTTCGTCACTCTCTTAGTTAACCCTATTTAACCACTTACCCTACTAGACACTTAGCAGGCTCTAGAGGTCCACTCTAAGTTGCTTTCTGGGAAGCGACTGGCAAGTTTTCCTTGGAATCTTGAGAATGTACACTCTTACTCTCCAATGTGAACCACTTTCCACAGCAGGCCTGTTGTAAGATAGATAGAACTATAAACCTCATTTTTCAGGTAACCACAGACGTTTAGAGAGATTACTGGTAAGTAACTTGCCTGAACTTCTAGCTAGTTAGTATTAGTAAGAGTCAAAGCCTTGATTGGAAGCTGAACTGAGTCCAGAGTCTGCACTCTATTTTTTTTAATGTTGTATTATTATTATTTTGAGAGACAGAGAGACACAGAGCATAAGTGGGGAGGGGAAGAGAGAGAGACACACACAGAGAATCCAAAGCAGGCTCCAGGCTCTGAGCTATCAGCACAGAGCCTGACGCAGAGCTCGAACTCACGAGCCATGAGATCATGCCTCAGCCAAAGTCAGATGCTTAACCGACTGAGCCACCCAGGCACACCCAGAGTCTGAACCCTTAACTCCTATGTTATACTAGTCCAAAATAAACTCATAGATTGTTCTTGGTGGGGCCAGAAGCAGGGTGAGCTGAGCAAGGTGCCTAGGATGCCAAATTTAAGAAGGCTGTCACTACTCTCAGGTGCTGATCCTACACTTGCAAGGCACTGAGAGGAGTGGCTTGTTAAACTTTGTACCCTAGGCTCTTTGTTTACCTCACCCCCCTCCCAGCCCTGGTTCTTGGGGAGAGCTGGCCAGTGTGAACTCATCTCACTAACAACTCATTGTGCAACTCACAAGTATCTCTGGGCTACACGGAATGTAAAGATTTCAGTTTCTTCCTTTGAGCAATGGACAAGCTATTTAGCCTTGAGCCTATTCTGTCCCAGAGCACTGAAGAGAGAGCAGGGACTAAGATGGCTAAAGCCCTCCCATAGCTTGTAGCCCAAACATTCATTTCCAGTGGAATCAATATGGCAGACCAATACTTGGGCCTTCTAACAAATCTCCTCAACTAAGCACTGGCACATTTTTTGAGGATTTCAAAGTACACAGACAGATGAAACTCTGCTATCATGACAACCGTATCATTTTTTCATTTTATTCACTTTTTTGCATTTAGCATGGTTGTGGTTTGCTTTCCCCACTGATAGAATGAGCACTTTTGGGTATTAACTCGGTTGTGCTTCCCCTGAGTTTTATTTCTTTACAGAACTTAGAACTCTCAATAGAGGCATGGGCTCGAATTAGACTTTGCCACTTATTAATGTTCTTGGAAAAATCAATTTGTGTCCCTGAGCCTCAGGTGTTTCATCTGTGAAATGGGGATGTTAATACCTCATTTGCAGAGTTGTTCTGAAGACAAAATGGAAACAACATAAGTACTTAAAAGGCACATGGCAGTGCTCCACAGACACTAGTTCTCTCCCTTTCTTTATTGGTCTGCGCTTGGGCCAAGGTCATCCTTCCCAGGATTTTAACTAAAGTGGTACAGACATGGGCACCTGGCTGGCTCAGTCAGGAGACCATGTGACTCTTGATCTTGGGGTCATGAGTTTGAGCCCCTCATTGGGCATAGAGATTAGTTAAAAAAATAAAAATAGGGTGCCTGGTTGGGTGACTCAATCAGTTGAGCCTCCTACTTTGGCTCAGGTCATGATCTCATGCTTCGTGAGTTCAAGCCCCACATGGGCTCGCTACTGTCGGTAGCCCACTTCAGATCCTCTGTCCCCCTCTCTGTGTGCCTCTCCCCCATTCATGCTCTCTATGTCTCTCTTCCTGTCTCTCTTTGTCTCAAGAATAAATAAACATTAAAAAATAAAATACAAATACAAATATAAATTAAAAAATAAAGTGATATAGACAGCCAAACAATCTTAAGTCACAGGTATTACTCAGGTTGCATATCTTCTGACCGATCTCTGACTACTATAAATGCTATGGCTGGCCTCTTCTAGTACCCCGAACAGTGGGAGTGTTGAAAAGCAAAAGGGATTTTTTTGTTGGAAAACGTCCCGAAGTATTTCTTATCTCAAATATACATTATTGTTTTGGGTTTTTTTCTCATGAATGATCTGAATAGTTAGAGTTGGTTAATTAGGTTAAGCTTTGTAAGCATCCCAGGATTACATTTTTGGTTTATTAAACTATAAAATGTATAAACAAATGTTAATCTGTAATACATGAAATGTTCCTTGGGGGAGAACAGCAGGGAGCAGATAAAACTCATGCTATAACATATTATACATCATTCTTAACATGGGACAAATGTTACACACGATTTTTAACAATTAATTTTACTCCTTTTGGAAGCACTGTCACCAAAAGAGTGACCTTAGTATAGAATTTCATGCACAAGGCAAGATACATTGTCATGTATTTCATTTTCTTTTTACTTTCATTTTTTTTTAATTTTTAAAAAATATTTATTTATTTTTGAGAGAGAGAGACAGAGCATGAGCAGAGGAGGGGCAAAGAGAGTGGGAGAATCAGAATCTAAAGCAGGCTCCAGGCTCTGAGCTGTCAGCATAGAGCCCAACGTAAGGCTCGAACTCAGACTGCGAGATCATAACCTGAGCTGAAGTCAGACACTTAACCAACTGAGCCACCCAGGCACCCCATTTTACTTTCATATTTTTAATAAATTTGGAGGAGCTTGAGGTTATTTTCATTTGCTTTTCTTGAATGAGCTTGTCCACACAACCCATGGGTTTTCAGTCTTCGGAAGCTAACTCTTGGGGAATGGAATATAGAAATTATTTGATTAAAAATCCCAGTAATTTGGTCGCTACACAATGATTTCAAAGTTTAAAATTGAGTTTGAGGGACACTACGAAAACAGCTGAGACTCAGAAGAGTTAAGGGATCATTCCTTTGGCCTTTGGCACAACTTATTCCTTACAAATAATGATTCTGCATGACTGGGGAATGATTTAAAATGTAGTCTTGTAAAGTTGAAAGGGTCCTTCACCTCATTTTCTGATCATGATTTCTATGTCCAAATTGGGAAAAATGAGCCATCACTTCTACCAAGGTACCAATCATTTTAAGCGATAGCCCCATAACTCAAGTTAATTCTTAGGCTGCAAAGAAAGTCTGAATTTTCATTAGTTCTTAAAGATCTTAACTATAGGTTTCAGATAGATAGCATTTTAAGTCCAAACTTCCCTGTAACTGACCATCATTTTTATGTTTTAGCATCACAGTTGTATGTGTAATTTATTCTAAGTAGGTCTCCATGTTTCCTTTTCACTGGTGTAGATGGAGTATGGAAGGGGCAGGTCACTGTGTCTTTTAATCAACACTATACAGTGCTCTTGCTTGCACAGTGACGTGTTCTCAAATACTCTTGCACTCTTCAAACTAATGGGCTTAACAGCCTAGGGACAGAGAAAACACTGGATTGTGCATTTTAAAAGGTTCATAAAAGCGTATCGGCAGGAATTTCAGGTATTTGAGCCAAGCTTCTGCACTTATAACCGTAAGTGACAATAAACGGGTTTTTCCCCCCTCCAGAGAGTAAAAATCTTCTGTAAACCTGAACCAGATTGAGTCTTTGAGTTCATGATAGTTCTTGATATCTAACGGCAGCAACTGGCTTTTTCCAACAACTTTACAATGAAAGTTTCCCATATCGGGGCACCTGGATGGCTCAGTCAGATAAGCATCCAACCTCAGCTCAGGTCATGATCTTGCAGTCCGTGGGTCCGAGACCCACATCAGGCTCTGTGCTGACAGCTCGGAGCCTGGAGCCTGCTTCAGACTCTCTATCTCCCTCTATCTATGCCCTTCCCCTGCTCTCTCTCTCTTTCTCTCAAAAATAAATAAACATTAAAAAAGAATTTTTAAAGAAAGCTTCCCATATTAACTACTTTCTGTTTATCTGCACCCCTCTTGATCACTTCCAATGGGACTTTTTGCATTGGGTTACATGGCAACAACTTGTTATGGCATACCACAATTATGGGGGAGAACTGGTAAAAATTCCTAAGTCTCCATTCATCAGTGAGAATCATTAAAGAAGGAAAGCATAAAGAAAGCTCCGATGGTGTTGATAAATGGTGAGGACTTCGACCAGGGTTCCACAAGCACACAGTGAGAAGTCAGAGATCACCTTTTCCATGCTGCCAATATGGTGGGGATTTTGGGGAGAGACTGACCTGACCACCAGTCTGGTGGGGGTGCTATGCCTTCCTATGTAGGGTGCAATATATCACCTGCTCAATGACAGGTGTACCTGGCCTCAGGGAGAAAGCCTGTCCCTAAAGCACATGCCCACTACTGTTCAGAGATCATTGTGCCTTTTCTTTTTAACGTTTTAAGATAAGCATTACCTTATCACAATTTTATTATGTGCCAGGCACCATTCCATGTGTTTTTAAGTCTATTATCCCATTTTGTCATCTCAGTAATATACAATGTGAAACAGAACTATTATGTCCATTTTATAGATGAGGTATTGAGACACAGAGAACACAGTACCTTGCCCAAATTCAACGTGGTTAGTAAGTCAGGGATCCACACAGATTTTCTGTAAAGAGCCAGGTAGTGAATATCTTGGACTTCCAGCCATGCAGTCTCTGTAACAATCACCCAGCTCTACTCTTGTGGGGCAACAGCAGCCATAAATGATACACAAGGGGATGGGCATGTTCGTGTTCCAACAAAATTTTATTTCTGGGGCCTGCAATTTGCATGTGTTGTATAGTTTGCATGTGTCATGAAATATTCGTTCTTTCGAATTTTCCCAACCACTTAAAAATCTAAAATCCATTCTTAGCTCTTGGGCTTTATGTTTAAAAATATGTCACTGGCAGGGCACCTGGTGGTTCAGTCGGTTAAGCGTCCGACTTCGGCTCAGGTCATGATCTCCTGGTTCATGAGTTCTAGCCCTGCTGTGCCGGGGCTCTGTGCTGACAGCTCAGAGCCTGAAGCCTGCTACGGATTCTGTGTCTGCCTCTGCCTCTGCCCTCCCCCCGCTTGTGCTTTGTCTCTGTCTCTGTCTCTCTCTCTCTCTCAAAAAATAAATATTAAAAAAAATTTTTTTAAATAAAAACTAAAAATAAACAGCTGGCTGGGTTTAGCTCTTGAGCTGTGGTAAGTTGTAGAGCCAGGATTTGAACCCAGGCAATGTGGTTCCAGTGAGCTTTTAATTATTATATAGTCTATATCATGATAATAATAATAAATCATGGTCTTTATAGAAAACTCAGCAAAGAAAGAGCAAATAAAAACCAGGCATAAAAACCACAACCCAGAAATAATCATAATTACATTTGGTATTTTCTTCTATTCTTTTATCTACTGTATGCAGTATTCCATTTATTAATTCTAGCTTTTCACTTATCATTAGCATTTTTCACATTTCCTCAGAGGCCACACAACTATATTCATTTTAAATGTACTAGGGGAAACTGCTATTTGAAAGAATCTTATAGCTAATAATTTCCTAAAGTGAAGAATCCTTTTATTAAGTGAGCAGTTGGTCACGTTCCATTTATCTGCTGCATATTTGCATTTCTAGGAATTGGTTTTTTAAAAGCAAACCGATCTGTAGACAGGGATGTAGTAAAAAAAAGACTTTGATTTGACTTCTCACTGTCCCTTTATTAGCCAAATGACCCTGAGCAAATTGTTGACTTTACTTTATCACATCTCAGTTTTTGCTTGTCCTGAAGATAAACCAAAACAACCGTATACAAAGTACTGAGCACGGACCTAGCAGAGAATAGTGGTCAATTGGTAGCAGCCAGCCCTTATGTTCCTTGCCACCCCACACCATTCCTAGTCCCCAATACCACCCACAGGAAATAGATTATTTGACTCGTGACTGTTGGGAAAGTGTCTTTTTCTGCTCTGTGTACTGAGTTTTCCAAAGTAAAAATGGGCCAGCAATCCTAAACGGGAAGATTAATGAGGTGGGTGGACCTGAACTGGAGGCCACACCCCACCCACCTATCACTCCTGCTCCGCCCCACAGATTCTTAAGTTTTCAAATGTAAGTCGTGCCCAGGTTCCTACAACAGCAGGTGGCATTCTGACATCAGCAGAGGCTGATGTTCCTTCAGGTACGGAGGAAACTCTAGACCAGACACCTGAAAAGAATTCAGAGCCCAACCAATGCCATGAGCAGCGAAGACTTCGTGGAGCTGAAGAGTAGGACGGCCGCCAGAGCGGAGGGCTACAGCAACACTGGCTTCCAGGTGAGCGGAAGTTTTATCTTGTGTTTGAGACCAAGTAAATGGACACAGTGCTCATTTCTCGCAACCTTGGCAAATTCCCAGACAAAACCAGTGGGGTTCTTGGAACACAATAAGAGGTTTTCACGACACTCTTTAAACCTATGATTTTTTCCTTTTGGGCTGACAAACCTGAAAAGTCTCTTTTAGTACAACTTGTTTTGATCCCTAACTTGCCCTGTCACTTAGAAACAAGATTGTCTTCTCAGGCTTTTGTTTCAGGTTCACAAGCCCTGCCAATATTTTCCAAAGAGCTGGTAAGAAGGAAAGAATGGAGAGACTCCAGATCCTGGATGTAGGGAGCACTTCAGGCTTTCTTTCTCTTACACCACCTCCCAAAGCACCTGTCAGATGGGAGCCTGGGTGCCTGCCCCAGTGCAGCCGGGTTATGCAAACCAGTCTCATGTCATCAACCAAAACTCACTGAGTGATTAATGCTGCTTAACTTGGAACTGGGTGCTGCAGAGGCCTAGAAAGAGTCCTGTCACAGGGAAACACCAGCCTGTTCTGACTGGCTCTGGGATGAGAGTTTTTCAGGGATGTCCCTAGCTGTGCTTCCTTTCCTAAGCTGACTTGGGAGCCCACACAAACAGGTGTCAGCAATCTGTTGGGATTCAGAATCACCAAAAAGGCAAAACAAACTTTTAGGCACTAACAAAGGAGGGAACAAGGAAGGTAAAAGAGCTTTGGCACAAGTCCTAAATCTTTTACCCACATGTGACTGTAACTTCCTTGAGCTTCAGTTCAGTTGTCTACAGAGTGGTCACACTGAACTTCATCTCATAGATCATACGTGTAAGGGAGGAAAAGTCTTTTCCTCTACCCTCTTAGATTCAGCACCTGAGATCTGCAAATTAAACTGAGAAATGGCAGATTAACCAGAGAAAGCTATACAAATTTTATTAATATTCTTCATTTTATATTAATGCAGCCTCACAGAAAATAAATGAAAAATTCAAAGAAACATTAAGACTCAGGGTCTTATGTACCATTTTAACAAAGGACAAAAAATTGTGGAGCAGTGATTAGACCAAAAAAAGAGAGGTTAAGCTCTTAGGGCGAAGAAATTATGGGAAAGTGATGAGGAAAGACATGGGGGCAGCTAATGGGAGATAAGGTTTGGCAGTGAGGTTTATGCAATCTTAGCACCATATCTGTTTCCAGTGACAAGTGTTGTTCTCCTCTGCCTGTTATGGGACACCTACACAAGGGAAAGTTTGTCCCTGCTCTAGACAGAGAGAGGAAAAATGAAGAGCTCTTTCTGTGTTTGTTTTTTCTCAGTTGCCTTCAGCTCAAGATAATTCTCATGCCAAAGTGGTAGATTTGGGGGCAGCATGTCCTGATTCCCCTCATAAGGATTAAATGAGAAAAAAAGCATAAAGCAGAGGGCCTTTTACGGCTCAAAAGAATAGAAGGGCTAGAATGGAATAGAGTCAAAGTGAGTATGACAGCAAGACAAAGATGTCTGCAAGGGAGGCGGGTCCATGTCACCAGCAACTGGTAGCCCAGTCAGTGAGGAGGACACACATCCACCAAAGATAGTCCTCTTTTCTATCCCTCATTCTCTTCCATGAAAAGAAAAGGAAAAGAAAGGAAAGGAAAGGGAAGGGAAGGGAAGGGAAGGGAAGGGAAGGGAAGGGAAGGGAAGGGAAGGGAAGGGAAGGGAAGAGAAGAGAAGAGAAGAGAAGAGAAGAGAAGAGAAGAGAAGAGAAGAGAAGAGAAGAGAAGAGAAGAGAAGAGGAAAGAAAAAAGTACCTCTAGGTCTCAGGGTGCAGAACACAGCATCTCAAACCCAGCAGAATACCACATACCACCACCAACGAGCAGAAACAAGGTTATTTCTTCCAGTGCCTGCTGCTTGACAAGAATTTCCAGAGACACATATTTACTCAGCAAAACCATTAACTGCCCCCTAGATAAGACCACTGCTGGAAAGGGATACCAATTCAAGAAGGAATAATACACTATTCTTGCCCTCCAGGAACAAGGCAGGCAGAAACCAATAAGCAATTATGTGTGATGTAAAACAAAAACAAAAAACAATGCTGGAAGTTGGCACCAAGTACATTATAAATAAATAAGCAGGTGGAGCTGGGTTGACTGGGGAGTCTCTGAGGTGGGCAAGGATTTCCTGGTTGAACAGGGAGGGGTGTCAGCAGAGCACTGCAAGCAAAGAGAACTGTCTGCACAGGCCCAGGGGCCTGAAAGAATATGTATGCTGGGGATAGAGGAGATGAGGAGCAGGGGCTCCAGGGAAGGTACAGGAGACAGGCTGGCCCCAGATCACGGGGCCTCCAAATGGCTAAGGCATCAGGAAAGAATAGATCAGAATTCACACTATCAAGGGGTGCCTGGGTGGTTCAGTCGGTTAAGCATCGGGCTCATGATCTCAGCTCAGGTCTTGATCTCAGGGTCATGAGTTGAAGCCCAAGACGGGCATGGGGCCCAACACGGAACCTACTTAAAAAAAATAATAAAAGAATTTACACTATCAAATTATTGATACCCCCATTGAAGGTGGACAAAATGGAAAGAGATTTATGTGTGGTTGTGACGCCATTTGGGAAGTTGGTATGATAATCAGATTGTAGCTTAGAGGTGGTAACAACCAGCACTGGACAGAAGTACCAATACTCATAGGAGGCCCCCTTGGCCATGCAATTAGCATTGAGTCAGGGTGAGTTAAGAGCTGCTCTGGCGATGAATATTTCCATTTTCTCCTCTCTAAAGTAGGATAATAATACCATATCCTGGTGTTGAGAGAATTAAGTGAGTTAATACATTTTTTTTAAGTATGTAATATATGTTTTAAAAAACTACTGTTCGTTCAGGCTGCTATGACAAAATACCACAGATTGAGTGGCTTATAAACAGAAATTTGTTTCTCATTATTCTGGAGCCTGGAAATCCAAGATTGTGACACCAGCAGAACAGTGTCTGGCAAGGGCACACTTCCTCATGGACAGCCATCTTCTTGCTGGGTCCTCACATGGCAGAAGGTGCAAGGGAGATCTCTGGAGTCTCTTTTATAAGGGCACTGATCCCATTCATGAGGGCTCTGCCCTCATGACCTAATCACCTCAAAGGCCCCACCACCTAATACTGTCACATTGTGCATTAGATTTTCCAAACAGGAATTTGGCAGGGGGTGGGAGGGTAGGTAAGGGGACACATTCAGACCATAGCAAGTGCCTAGCATGCAGTGTGAACATAAATAATAGTATGTCTCAGTGCTGGGGCAGATTAAAGAGAGTCAACATTTCTAGCCTGAGATCTCAACTTAGAAGTGATTTTCTTTATGTAGACTGGAAAGACAGAAATAGGGCTGGAGCAAGGAAGACCATGAGTTCATTTTGAGGTTGTTGGTTGAAATTAGGGTGATTTCATACCCCTAGAAGAAAATGGAGAGGAGGCAGGAAGCTCTAGGGATAAAGGCACCTGGAGTCTAGAAGGGAACATCATGCATTTGGGGGCTGATCACACAACAATGAGCCAGTGGCATGGATGACACCAGGAGGAAGGAAACCCAGGAAGCCCCGGTACTTCAGGAGCTGGAAAGTTAGAGCAGTCAGAGGTTGGAGCAGAGAGGCCACAAGGAGGGAAAGGGGAGCAGCACCAGGAGAGGGAAGGGTCTGGGGAAGCCAAGGGAAAAGAGAACTACAAGGTTAGCAGCAAAGACAGTTCATGTGATTTTTCAACCAGGAGGTCACTGGTGACCAGGGGTGGGATGGGGGGCAGTTTGTGTGATGAGTGGGAGCTGGGAAACTGGGGAAAATGAAGTCAGAGAGGAAGTTCCCCTGGTGGAGAGAAGAGCAGGGAAGAGAGGCTCAGAAGAGGCAAGATTGGGGCTGCAGGCAGGGGGCTTTTTTATTTTTTAAAAATTCATTGTGAAATATAACATGCAGAAAAACACACAAAGCCAACTAGACAGCTTATTATAAAGTGCCATCCAGATCAAGAAATAGGACATTGCCATCCCTCAGCTCTGACACACCAATCCTGCACGTCTGTCACAACTGCCCCTGCCCACAGGGGTGACAATGACCCCAACCTTATGGTAATTACTACCCTGCTTTGCTTTATACCTTAACGTATAGTTACGAATCCCCAAGCACTGTTTTTGCCTATTTTTGAACTTTATATAAATAGAAAGTTACAGGAAAATTCTTTGCTTATTTTAAAACATTTATATAGAACTAGGCAAGACAAATCATTTTGTACCTGACTTCTTTTGCTCAGTTTTGTATTGTTGAGACTCAGCCATACTGTTGCATGTAAGTGGAGTTCATCCAGTTTCACTGATATACGATGTTCTCCATAAACATTACACAATTTATCTGTTTTCTTGTTGGTGGACATTTGTGCCATTATCCTTGGAGCTTTTAGGAGCTTCTAGAAACAAATGCAACTATGAATACTCTTAGACATGTCTCCTGGCGCATATGTAACAAATTTATTTGGGGTTACATTTAGGAGTGGAATTGCTAGGTCATGGAGAATGCATATATATTTTCAACTTCAGTAATAATGCCAAACTGGTTTCTTAAGTGGTTTTGCTAATTTATATTTCCATCCACAGAGTGTGAGTGCCTATTACTCCATAGCCTCACCAATAGTTACCTGGCTTCTTAATTTCAGTGATTCTGGTAGATGTGTAGTGAATAGTGTAACATTGAGATTTCATTTTAATTTTCCTATGTTATTGGCCACTAGATGCCAACTTTGTGAAATGCTTGTTCATGTCTCTTGCCCGTTTTCTCTACTGGATTCTGTCTTTTTCCTACTGATTTGAAAGAGTTCTTTAAATGTTCTGAATATAAGCCCTTTTCCAATTATATGGTTTACAAATGCCTTCAACCACTGAAACTGTCTTTCACTCTTTAATATTTAGATGCACAAAAGCTAATTATTTGGGGTCCATTTATCAGGTGTGTCTGTTT
The DNA here is from genome assembly GCF_027475565.1 of Acinonyx jubatus. NCBI lineage: Eukaryota > Metazoa > Chordata > Mammalia > Carnivora > Felidae > Acinonyx > Acinonyx jubatus. Next base: position 67,987,614 of record NC_069391.1, read on the forward strand.
TATATATCCTGTTTAAGACATCTTTTTCTACTCTGCAAGATCGTAAGGATACCCTCCCATATTTTCCAAAAGCTTGTTATTTTCCTTCTACATTGAGGACTCTACTCTCCCTGAAGTTAGTTTTTATGTATAGTGTGAGGCAGGCATCAAGTTTTTGTTTTTGGGGGTGCCTAGCTGGCTCACTCAGTAGTGCATGTGACTCTTGATCTTGGAGTTATGAGTTCAAGCCCCACACTGGGTATAGAGATTACTTAAAAAAATAAAATCTTTAAAAGCAAAAAAAAAGTTTGTTTTCTCTACATGGGTATCCAATTATTTCAGTGTTGCTTTAAAAAATATATATTTTCCCCACTTGACAAATACCACATTTATCGAGTGTCCATATTTAGGGTAAGTCTTTTTAGAATAGGACAACCAAAAGATTTTTGCAAAGTCAAAGGAAGGAGAAGGATCCAGAGAAGAGGAAAAGAGGAAAGCAAGAGAGTCCAAATAAAGCTCAGAATTTCTAAGGGTGAAAATTCAGGCAATTTTTGAAAGAATACTTTTACTAAATGATGTTTCTTAGAATCCCAAATGAAGTTTCCTTCTGCCTATGAGTAAGTATCGATTGTACCACATGTGGCCCTCAGAGCCACAGAACCCATGCTCACTCTTAAGCCAGCTGGGTGTGGACCCACTTACGAAAGTTCAAGACAGGACTAGATGGGAAATACGTCTCCACTCTGCACACACACACAGAGAAAAGCTGACCTATTCCAGGAAATGCCTGGTGAGTCAGTGGGGTTTAAAGAGTTTGTTAAATGGAGGTCAAAATTTGGGAGGTCATTTAAGTCCGAGAATGTTTGGCCTAATAATTTGAATAGAGAAATTCGAGGTTGGTGGCAATTATGCAAAGTAAAGAGGAAGAGCATTGTTTCTCTCTAATCCCCTGAGGGAGGTCAACATGAATCACACCAGGTGGATGAGGGGTTTCCACTAATTCAGGACAAGTTTGGCTACAACTATCTAGATGTGTTTCTTCCACAGGTGAGTTAAAACACAGAAAACACATGACAATAATTGTCTTTGTGAAGAAGGTTAAAAAAAATTCTCTCCTCTATCCTCAAATCAGGTCATACCTAGACTTATTTCTAACAGCCTAGATGACTAAGAACTCAAGGCACTTCCATGACATCTTAGAGGGGAAAGATTTAGGGATTTGGTTTCTTCCACAGTCCCTGAATTTATTATTTTTCACGGTGTCTTAACTTAAAATGAAGGTGGTGGCACCAACTGACCCATCTCATCTAGACATTGTTGATGTTGATGAGAAGCTGGCCCTGGACGCGAGCTGAACTGTCATGTGTCAAACTGAAAAAAAAATCAGAAGTGGGAGTATTTGGACTTTTATAGAGAACAGATTATTGTGAGCAGGAGCCCCAAGTTTCTATCATGCTACAGAAGTTTAGAACTGTGTCTTCAGATTGTAGATTTAGGCAGATGTAGTATATGATTTTCACTCAAAGCCGGGATCTAGATTTGGAGGCATCTAATTCTACTCCACACGTGGGCAAAGGTATTTGACCCAGAGGCCACTTACAGCCTTGGTGTGCCCAATTGTTCCTTCTTTTTCCTGGAAAGGAAAAAAAGTTAAAAAAGAAAGAAAAGAAAAAGATGACATGCATGCCTTGTGTCTTCTGGAAGTAAATAAAGACAAGTTTCTTAGGAAAACACTATGAGTCACACGGTTAGAGAGCCTCCTGTGGGTGTTCAGGAACAAAGTAGATGATTACCAGGAATGGTTCGGTTGAGAAACAGGGAAATGTAACTGAAGACTTCTCAATGTTCCTTTCAATCCCCTAGTTCTGTGATTTCAAGGCTTTGCTTGCTTTTCCTCCAAGAGCCAAAACCCATTGACATAAAGCATGACAGTTATTGACTCAACGAAAATTTATTGACAGTGTGCCAGGCATTATGCAAAAAGCAGGAAATAGCTACCATTTGGTTAAAATTAGTTCACAATGGCAAATCAGCACAACACAGTTTATAAAAAGTGTTACTCATGACACAAGATGGTGGTCTCATCTAGACAGGGAGTTGGGGAATATTTCCCAAATGTTCCCAGTGAACACTTCCAGGCTTTATCATTCAACAAATATATAGTGAGCACCAAATCAATGGGCGCTAGGCATAAGGAAAATAACCAGTAAGACACAAATAATTCCACAAGCTACCATATCAAAAATTACTTTTTTCCATATGGCACTATGTGGAGAAGTCAAGGCCCCAGATGAGAAGGTATGCAACACATGTACAGGGAAACAGAAAAGTAGTAAAGAGAGACAGACAGGAATAGAGGCCAGTTCTGATTCACCTCAAGACTCTTCACTGATTTCAAAATCTTGGTCCCAAGAATCCGAAACCAATGATAAGTTTAGGTTTAAAACTGAATTTCTATTCTCTGCAGATTCGGGAACATTCTACAGTAAACTAGCCAGACAGCTGATAAGGGGTTGTAAGCAAAGTAATGGTATAAACTCCTCCATGAAACATGGTCAGAAAATAGCCCATTAATGTGAGGTGAGGCTTTTTGCACCATAAGAAAGTGTCAGTCATAGTTAAACAGAAGCCAGGATAGGCATACCTGCTTCCCTGTGGACTCTCCAGCTGCCTTACTCCCTCCACCTGCTCAACTGTGGGAACATAACATAGTTCCAAACAGCACAATCTATAAAGTTGTGCAGCTGTCCCCCAGTGGGTCCTACTTGCCTCTCAGTGTCCCTCCCTTTGAATTACATCACTTCTTACAACATTTCTAGCTTTTAAAGTTTCTATTTTTCTATTTTCAAATTACTGTGTCCTAGTTTCTCATACACCTGAATCTGTTGCTTCAGAAAACATTTTGCAAGGAGGAAGCTGATTAGAGGGCACTGGCCTAACTTGTGCAGTAGGAGGATTTGAAATGTAAATTACTTAATTAAGGGCCAGACCCGTGCAGATAGAGCAGGTGGGAGCAAAGGTCTTGTTACATGGTATGCTGGATCCAGCAAGGAAGGGAAAAAAGAGACAAAGACACACACAAAGCCAACAGAGACATTTCCAGGAGCCAGCAAACATTAGGCTTCCTGTTGACCCAGATGGCTACTTCCTTGTTTCCCTGTAGAACATGAGGTCTTGAGGTCAGAGAAGAGGGAAGAAAGAAGTAAGAGTGGAAGCATTTTGAAAGCACACGTGGAAGAAGACGTGGTCTATCATGGTCCAAGAACTGACTGTACTGCATGTGACTTTGAGCTTGGCTGAAGATAACAAGGGGCCCCTTCTTAAGGAGGAAGTGGAGAGGAAAGAGAGAGGTGAGCTTCTGAGAAAAGTCAGACTGGGAAGGGGTGGGGGTTAGCAGGGCACAGGTTAAAAGTCACATAGTGAATCATTATGAGGAGAGTAAAACATAAATTCTTTGGGTGAAGAGTTGACGCTTCAGAACCAGACTGCCATTAGGCAGTTACCTAACTTCTGCATCTACTTCCCCATTCAAAAATAGGTCCATAACACCCTGCATCAAAGGACTAAGGGGAGATTAGTGGAAAGCACTAGCACCTAGCAAATGCTCAAGTATCAGCAACCATTAACCAAACCATTTAGTTGGGGATGCTATTTTGGTGCAGGGGCCAAACCAAAATTTGAAACCCATCTATGAAGGCCGCCTCTTTGTATAGTAGATACTGGGATCTACTGATGGATAACTATGGAAGACACCAACAGGCAACTCTGAATTGTTTTAATGGCCGTCAAATGTAAACGTCAAGCCCCTTGGGTTTCTGCCAGACGGAGAGACCTTGGCTCCCTCCCAGCATCTGTGTCTCTTCCAAAGGACTTTTATAAAGTTATTTTTCAAATACTTTGGTTCATTATGATCCATATCTTACTTACCCAAATGCATCTCTTAAAAAAAATTTATGGGCTCTATCCATGTATTTATAATTAATTTATATTTATTTAGTCAGTGCTCTTTGGGAAAAGGTGCTTGATGACCAAGGTGATTTTAGGAGTCACTAAGAAGCAATGTTTTTCCAAACGTAAGCAAATTCAAATTTCCATGGTGCATGTATCCTCTTTCATGCCTCACTATTAACTATTGTGGCATGAAACAGTCTGGTAAGTCTGATAATGGTCTGATGAGACCAATACTTAGGAAGTGACCATGACTTCCCAAAATAACACAAGAATAAGGCAGGCCTGAGCAAATAAGACTTCATCCTGCAGGTGATTTAGGCTTTGGCATGAAATGCATTTTCATTTAAAAAAAAATCTATAATAACATTTGATCCCTTTAGGAAGACTGGCGATTTACCTATGAAAAACAAATCAGAGAAGGAAATGAGAATAAGAAGAATTTTAGTTTCAATTGACAGAGTCAAAGAGATTATATCTTTGTTTCTTTATTTTTTTTCTCAACTATAGGAAGATGTTTTGCTGTTAAGAGTGTTTCTGTTTCCCTCATGCATCTTTGGAATTTCAGACACAGACAAGTTCATTCTAATCAATCTGTAAAAGCATTATAAGGTGCAGGACTTGAACTTTTTAAGTCTTTATCATGATTGTAAGAAAATAATTAATTGTGTTATTATTATGGTTGGCATCTTCTAAATTCCCTGAGAACAGAGACCAGCAACCAGCATAGGAACCATTGCCTAGTCCATAGTAGGTACACAAAAAATATTTGTTAGAGGAGTGAATGAGAATGCCTAAGACAGAGCCCCAAGGAACTATATGTAACATTAAGGGTTGAGTTGAAAGGCTGATATGGTACAGGAAATAGAGAAGAAGTCTGGGTGACAAGAGGAAACTAGCAATGTGTGATATCACAAGTTGGACAAGATATTTTAAGGAGGAAACAATCCCTTGTGGATGATGAAAACTGGATTTAAGCACATGAAAGCCATCAAAGACTTGGGCAAGGGTGATTTCCATGGAGTAGTAGGAATGAAATGCATATTGGAATGAGTGGGAGACAAAATGTGGCAAGAAAATGGAACTAGTGCCTTTATCTGGGCTGCTATAACAAAATACCACAAGCTGGGAAGCTTATAAACAACAAACATTTATTTCTCACAGTTCTGAAGGCTAGAAGTCCAAGATCAAGGCACCAGCATGGGCTCATTCTAGTGAGGCCCCTCTTCCCAGTTCATAACCAATGCCTTCTCACAGTGTCCTCATATGGTAGAAGGGGTCAGGGATCTCTGTGAGACCTCATTGCTAAGGGCACTACTCCCATTCATGAAGGCTTCACCCTCATGACTTAAACACCATCTCCTAGCCCCGACAGGCATCATCTCCTAATACCATCATCTTTGGAGGTTAGAATTTCAACATGGTGAATTTTAGGGGCACACAAACATTGACCATAGCAGCCAGCAAGTGCAGATGGAAGACTGGTTTTTAGTAGAAGGAGAAAGGATGCTTATCTATGAATTGATAGAGATGCAAATACCAGAGAAGCAAGGGTTAAGTATGGCAGTGTGTGAGGAAGTGCAGAGCACTGTGCCTGGCCCAGTAAGGAAGGAGTCCAGGCATTGTTATATTATTGCTCTAAGAACAGCTTGTCCGGGCTGAAATCACACATTTACCAAACACAAATTATCAACACAAATATCAAAGCTACAATAAGAGTGAAAGGCAACCAGGCAGGAGGTCAGTGGTGTCTTGGAATGTACAGTTCTATCTTTATATGACTTTTAGGTAGCTTCAGCTCTGGAAATACTGCATGTAAAAAAAGAAATTAAAAATATACATAATGCATTTGTAGAAATTTAACTCCACTGTTGTGGTGATGACCTGGTTAGGATGGTGATGAGCACAGCACTCCATTACCAAGGCATGTTTCCCTCTTTATTAATTAGTAAGTAATCTGTTGGTGGGGGGTAGGGGGGCGGGATGACATTTAAGGCTATGTGAATATCCAGGTTCCCAACACATTTCACCCAATGGTTTTCGCATCCATGGATGACCCTTTCCTGAATCAATTAGTACTAGGGAATTGCAAAATGGGAGTTTTCATTTCTTCAATATTCCTTCCCTGACATTCTTCTGAAAAGAATAGACTTATCTTTGATCATATTTGTCTATCTGGATTAACATTCCCTTTCTTTTATTACATATTTTATAATCAATTACCAACATTTTTTGCTTCTTGCAACATTATATAATGAAGATTTTTAAACATATAGGAAAGCTGAAGTGATTTCATAGCGAACACCTATATATCCGCCAACTACAGTCCATAATTAATATTTTACCATACTTGCTTTCTCATGTATTTTTTCATCTACCCTCTATCCCCCCATTAGTCCATCTTATTTTTTGATACATGTAAGTTGCAGACATTATTCATATTTTCCACTGTTTAGTGCTCAACTTGTCCTAAACTTGGCCAGTGATCGCAGAATGCTTTTTGATAAGGATTCAATTTATTTATTACATACAACCATTCTAGACAATATATGAAGTAAACATTTGTAGTATATAAAATTGTGGCCATGTTTTAGCATATTAATGCTTTTAACAGATGGCCAGAATTAGAAGTGGGGCCAAGCGTTGGCCTTCATGGTACCTGTATCTTACAGCCTTAAGTGGCTCCACCGAGTGGACATTTCATGCAGCAACTGCTAGTGTCTGGCCTACATGAACGTGTCTGGTCTGACACCAGAATTACATTGGAAGCTAATCTGCATTTCATCTTCTAAACATAACCCAAGACTCTAATGAATTCTGATAGAAAAACGACTGCTTTTAGAAAAGCATATGACATCAGCCCCGGTTAAGCAGGATACTTAAACATCATTCATTTGCTGCTTATTTCAAAGCAAAGCTTATTTCAAGCCTTTATTCCTGGGTATTATTTGATTTCCCCCACTGGTAGATTTTCTGGACGATAATAGGGACAGACCCAGAAGTAAAACCAAGATATCCAAGTGCAAGTAAGAATAAAGGTCCATATTCTCCCAGATGTACTTATGGTTGCTTCATAACTAAGAGATCCACAAGGTGGAAGATGAGTGGGGATGCCTTCTCCGTGGTCCTGACAGAGAAGAATATGCTCCATCACACAAACCAACAGGAGGTAGAACCGCTTGTTTGAAATGAATGCGAAAGGTGCAAAAGAACCGTCACTACATTGAGTTAATATATACAAGTAGAAAAAAAGAATTGATATCTGTTTCAAATATCTCCAAATATAATTTACATCCATGGCATTGCAATTAAGGCAGTCATTCACACTTGCCACAGGACCTTGTTGGTTTTTTTTTTCTTGTTTTTTAAAGTGTTGAAAAGATGTATATACACTATCACAAATTAATTTTAATACTTTAATAACTAGATTTCATTAAAGTATTTCCTTTTTAATATTATATTTAATTAATATAATAAAGGAGTCCACAGGCTCCATCAACTGTCCTGCTTTGGGACACTTCTGAGAAGCTGCATGTAGCTTCAATCACAGTGGCAGAATTCAACGAGAGACACAGGGAGGTCAGAAATGTACCTCTATTCTGTGAAATCTCAGGCCCAGCTAAAATTCAGAGCCCTATATTTAAAGGAAATAGAGAAAGATAGATATCAGGGACACCTAGCAGTCTTGGCCACAATATATTTTCTATTGGAGTTATATAATTCAATGGATGCTAATCAGATTCATATTATTTATTGTCATCTTGGTCTTCCTTATTCTTACTTTTGCCCATTTGATCTGTCATAGACTGAAAGAGTTCTATCAACCTCTTTCGAAATGTGTTTCTAAATATTTCTTCCTCGGTTCCCTTTACATTAATCTACACCATTTGTACACAGATAGCCAGGTTTCTCAGAGCATTAGATTGTACTCTGACCATTGTTTCTTTTGGAACACCTGAATTGCTTTTTTTAATCCTGTATTCAGCCTTGGTCAATTACGATCCTGACCACTCCACGTTTTATCTTTCTGAGTCCCTGAGTCATTTCCAGGACAGAATCTCCTCAGTTTATGATGGGGTTATGTCGCAATAAATCCATCATAAATTGAAAATATTGTATGTCATGAACGCATTTAATACACCTCATCCACCAAACATAGCTTAGCCTACCTTAAATGTACTCAGAATCCTTATGTTAGCCCAGAGTTGGGCAAAATCATCTAATATGAAGCCTATTTTATAACAAAGTGTTGAATATCTCCTGTAATGCATTGAATACTGTGAAGTGAGAAACAGTGGTTGAATGGGCACAGAATTGATTGTGGATGCTAGTGATCTCATGGCTGACTAGGCAATGCCCAGCATCACGTGTGAGGCTCATACTGCATATTGATAGCCCCAGAGGAGGTCAAAATTTAAAGTTCAACGTACAGTTTGTACTGTAGTAAATGCATGTCTCTTACGCACCATCATAAAACTCAAAGACATCAGAAGGTGTCTGTGTGTGGTTACGTGTCCTTATTACCCCCTCTGACTCCATCGAATCCATTGATCTGCCAGATGGGTGTATTTGTTCTTAGCTCCTCTCATCATATTTTATGTTGTGCTTTGTAAAAATCTTTTCACATATGGTTTGCATATTCTTTATTTTTGTTCGTTTTCTTCTGAAGATGTATTTTTTTGTTGTTATCTTAATGGTTCCTTTTATAATGAGCTTAAGATTATAAGTAATCACAAAATTAGTATATTTTTCTAATTTCTGTGGGTTTTTTTTCTTCTCTTCTACCACTTGATTTTAGCGGAATATATATATTTTAGCATTTACCTTTCCAAAACACTGCTGCTTATAATGTTGTTCAGCTCTCAGAAATTAAAAGATAAGAAGATTGGCCTGTTCACCCTATCTTCTAACTTTTCTTTTATTTTCTTTCTTCAGCTAAGTGTTCTGAGTATCTTTTCTACACTGTGAGGGGTTAAAATGTATATAATTTCTTCTGGAATCTTAATCCCTGGATTAAGGTTTTAATTCATTAAGTAGATTCACAACATACTGTCACTCCTTTTGCCATAATTTTTCATTAATCTTTTGTTTGGCTGAAGTTTCTCCCCTAGACGTTTCTCTAAGAAAACCGTGGAAGCCATTTCTAGGAGTACTTGCAGGCTTAAATTTATTTTTATAAATCTCATCATTCTAAACCTTCCCCTAATTTTTCTCATTTGGGTACAGAGCCCTGCTTTTCCCTACTTTCCTGTACTCAGGGGTTTCACTAGCTCCTGGCTCACAAAGATCACAAAGGGAGAATGTTATCAATGTTCTGTGGTCCTGCTTCCTTGCACCCAATTCAAAGCTCCCTTCAGATCATTCAGAAGTGACAGAGAATTATGCCAGGGAAATGTGATGATGAACTACAGGCTGAGCAGGCATTTCCCCTCTTGCCGTACTGCTGCTCCTTAATCCAGTCCATAAACCCACACAGGCTGGTGAGAAAAACAGGAACATCTCAGGAAGGAACGGTCTAGCTAGTGCCCATGAACTACATTGAGGATTCTGTAAACCAGAGACTTGAGGCACAAGGCTACCTGAGCCAAAAGGGTCACATGCCATACAATAAGATCAAAGACTTCTGGAATACCACCTTTGAAAATGCCATCATTCCAAGGCAAAGCCCATGCAATTTAGAGGGAACATTATAGAGTAAATGGCCTTAAAATGTTTGACATTAAGTAAAACATAAATAAATAAAGGGGGAGCTATATTCCCAAACAATGCGAAGAGATTAGATTCATGAAACAGATGTTGACTTTTATATGCCAAATTTCAACCATAGAGAGCAAAGTGACTATAAATGCCCCAGAAAAGCAAGTAGGTAGCAAACTCAACAGTAAAACTAATATAAAAGTCAATTGACAAAAGTCAATTGCCATATATGGCACTAGGTAGGTAATGAATGTTACACTCCTATATGGTGATGAATATGGCTTCAAGACATTAAGCTTGGAGTTGAACCCAGAAATGGCGATGGAACCCAAGCCTTTATCACAATGCAGCACCAATTAGTATAGATAATTTGTCAATATTCCTGAAAGCAGTCGTCTTCAGGTTTTTGGTGAGCCGCTTCCTATGATCTATTTATGTTGCATTTTGGAATTTTAAGTTACTATTTGAAACACTTGCTCCAGCTAGTCCCATTCCATGTTCATAGAAATGGAGACAGAAAAGTTAAATCAGTCACTTGAAACTCAAAAAAAAAAAATTGGAGGTGTATGTCTGGTACCTTCATTCAGGCATCTCAGGCATAGAATATTAGAACATACAGTAACCTTCTTGGAGAAGTAGAGAAAGCAGTCCCATACCATTTTGTCTCTACTTAGTTGTACAGACACAATTATAGCTTCACTATAATAAGCCTGTAGGAATATCTTTCCACTGAAAAACAGTCACCAAGCACTTCTGTGCTGCCATTGTGTTATATACATGGTATTCAGCAGAGAACAGGGGACAGAGAATCCGGCTTCTCAGCTTAAAGTCCAATGGGTATAATATAGATTTTAACATATTTACACAGTTCCAAGTTTTCCAAATGACATCCATAGCAATATTTTAAGGCATCACTCCTCAGAAAGTATCACATTGACTGTTTCTTAGGAAGATTGCTTTAAAGATGTACAGAGATGGGGAGATAGGTAGGATGGATGGATAGATGATAGGTAGGTAGGTAGATAGATAGGCACACACACATACACACATAACAAAATAAACAAATCTGATCACCAACCTAAATCTGTTCTGATAGTATAAAGCCTTCCAACCAAGGTATTTTAGCAAACACTTTACAAAACTTGCTGTGAAGTGTCAAGCTCTAGAACCAGTTAAGGCTCTTCATAGTGGGGTGCCTGGGTGGCTCAGTAGGTGAAGCATCCAACTCTTGATTTCAGCTCAGATCATGATCTCGCAGAGCCCTGAGTCAGGCTCTGTGCTGACAAGTGCTTGTGATTCTCTTTCTCTCTCTCTGCAACTCCGACTCAAAATAAATAAATAAACTTAAAAAAAAATATCTTCCTAGTGACTCCTCAGGGTCCTTATCAACATCATATTTGCCTGATGAGCCATTCCCATCTGTCATTAACCAACACGATGTATGTCCCACCAGAACTCAGGATGAAAGTCTCTCCAGGGATGAAGGTGTCTGTTCTTGCCCCAGGCTCAAGCCCATCAGTGCCCCCCTCAGCAAGACCAACCATACTGTCAGAGCACACCAGGCCAGAGTAGTTTCTGGAAAGAAGGTTGAAGAAAGTCTCCCCTGGCAGAGTGATGTTCAGTCTGCAGCAGAGAAACCCCCGCCACAAAAACTGAGAAATGGAAGCCACATTGTGCAATCAGGGCCACAGTGGGAGGGAGAGACCAAGTAAGCGAAGCAGACATCGTTGCAAGAGAAAGCGTCAGACTAATCACGGAGACAGACATGTCCACAAATGCAGAAGTGCCTGCTTGTGTCTTTAAAGAATAGCATCTACTTAAAACCAGTCTATAGGGTGAGAGGGCCACTATCCTGGGTTGGGAAATGACCACCAAAGCCTAAATATAGTTTAAAAGTGGCCACGAGCATTTCAGGAATCTTTCAGCACCTCTGTCAAGTCTACCTGGTTTTTTCTTTTCTTTTCTTTTCTTTTCTTTTCTTTTCTTTTCTTTTCTTTTCTTTTCTTTTCTTTTTTAGTATACACAATGTTACACAATGATACACAATGTTACATAAGTTTCAGGTATACAACATAGTGATTCTACAAGTTTCTATATTATGCTATGCTCACAGTGTAACTACCATCTGTCACCATTCAATACTATTATACTACCATTGACTGTATGCTGTACCTTTATGCACATGACTTATTCATTCCATAACCAGAAGCCTGCGTCTCCCATTCCTCTTCACCCATTTTGCCCAACCCCCGACTCCGCTCCCCTCTGGCAACCATCGGTTTGTTCTTTGTATTTATGGGTTTGATTCTGCTTTTTGTTTATTTACTTATTCATTTGTTTTGTTTTTTAGAGTCCACATATAAGTGAAATCATACAGTGTTTCTCTTTGTCTGGCTTATCTCACTTAGCATACTACCCTGTAGGTCCATTCATGTTGTCCCAAATGGCATGATCTCATCCTTTTTATGGCTGCATAATATTCTGTTGGCTATAGATATAGATGACGTCTTCCTTATCCATTTGTCTATCGATGGACACTTAGACTGCTTCCATGTCTTGACTATTGTAAATAATGCTGCAATAAACATAAGGGTGCATATATCTTTTTGAGTTAGTGTTTTTGTTTCCTTCAGATAAATATCCAGAAGTGGAATTGCTAGATCTTAAGATAGTTCTGCTTTTAATTTTTTGAGGAACTTCTATTTTTCATAGTGGCTGCACCAACTTATATTTCCACCAACAGTGCACAAGGATTCCTTTTTCTCCACATCCTCACCAACACTTGTTATTTCTTATCTTTTCATTCTAGCCATTCTGACTGGTCTTTTGATATCTAGAGTTCAAATCGGGCCTTCTTCGTGGAAGGGTACTTTCATCTGTAGGTACACCACTATCTCTTTTTTTTTTTAATATGAAATTTATTGTCAAATTGGTTTCCATACAACACCCAGTGCTCATCCCAACAGGTCCCCCCTCAATACCCATCACCCACCCTCCCCTACCTCCCACTCCCCATCAACCCTCAGTTTGTTCTGTTTTTAAGAGTCTCTTATGCTTTGGCTCCCTCCCTCTCTAACCTCATTTTTTTTCTTCCCCTCCCCCATGGACTTCTGTTAAGTTTCTCAGGATCCACATAAGAGTGAAAACATATGGTATCTGTCTTTCTCTTTATGACTTATTTCACTTAGCATAACACTCTCCGGTTCCATCCACATTGCTACAAAAGGCCATATTTCATTCTTTCTCATTGCCGTGTAGTATTCCATTGTGTATATAAACCACAATTTCTTTATCCATTCATCAGTTGATGGACATTTAGACTCTTTCCATAATTTAGCTATTGTTGAGAGTGCTGCTATAAACATCGGGGTACAAGTTGCCCCTATGCATCAGCACTCCTGTATCCCTTGGGTAAATTCCTAGCAGTGCTATTGCTGCATCATAGGGGAGATCTATTTTTAATTTTTTGAGTAATGTCCACACTGTTTTCCAGAGTGGCTGCACCAGTTTGCATTCCCACCAACAGTGCAAGAGGGTTCCCATTTCTCCACATCCTCGCCAGCATCTATAGTCTCCTGATTTGTTCACTCTGACTGGCGTGAGGTGATATCTGAGTGTGGTTTTGGTTTGTATTTCCCTGATGAGGAGTGACATTGAGCATCTTTTCATGTGCCTGTTGGCCATCTGGATGTTTTCTTTACAGAAGTGTCTATTCATGTTTTCTGCCCATTTCTTCACTGGATTATTTGTTTTTCAGGTGTGGAGTTTGATGAGTTCTTTATAGATTTTGGATACTAGCCCTTTGTCTGATATGTCATTTGCAAATATCTTTTCCCATTCCATCGGTTGCCTTTTAGTTTTGTTGATTGTTTCCTTTGCAGTGCAGAACCTTTTTATCTTCATGAGGTCACAGTAGTTCATTTTTGCTTTTAATTCCCTTGCCTTTGGGGATGTGTCAAGTAAGAAATTGCTGCAGCTGAGGTCAGAGAGGTTTTTTCCTGCTTTCTCCTCTAGGGTTTACCACTATCTCTTTAGACATTCCCAAGACCAAAGGGTCCTGCCCTGAGGTCTAAACTCTACAGGCATGATAGTCTGGGGTTGGACGGTCTGAGTTCAGATCCCATCTTGGCTATCCTGGTTATATAACCTGAGTCATGCAATGCACTTACGTTTGCCTTAGTTTCTTCATCTGTAAAAATGGAGATCATTGGATCACAGGATTTCAAAGAGTTTAACCTTGTGTCGTGTACCTACTATGTATTATATCAATCCAGGTGCAAATAAAAGCAAAACCAAAAGTAACAAGGGAGAAGCTTGTATCCTGCAGATAAAGGTCGGGAAGTAGGTAGTATAGAGCTGGAGTGGAAGCACTACTCTGGGTTTTAGGAACCCAAGAGCCCTACAACTCACTCACTGCTCTAACATCCCCAGGATGGGGCTCTTGTGTTCATGTTCATGGCCTGGCTGGAGCCATCCATACACAAGGCAGCATGATGTAGGAAAAAATGTAAGGGACAAAGAGCACCTGCCAGCCATCTCTTAAGGCATATTCCTGAGCTGCCCCACTCAAGGCACCACATCTATTTGTACTTCATTGGCCAGAATCTAATTATAAGTGGAAATGTTGCCATTTTTCTGGGTGGCTACATGTTCAGCTATAATTCTATAGAAGGGAAATACCTTAAGTAGATGGGGAGGAAATGGTTTCAGTGATTTCTCATGTTTTAGAGGTTGAATGGTTTAGAAACTGAAAGGAATAAATAAATAAATAAATAAATAAATAAATAAATAAATAAATAATTTTAAACACCTCTGTCCATCTGTATTCACTGCAACACCCACTGTGGACCTATAGTTGTTCGAACAGCATGGAAAGTTCAGGATGGAACCCCAGGCTCAAGGATCTGCCATTCAGAGCATCTCAAGCCAGAATGGAGTACACCCAGCAACTAACACTAACAAGAGAAATTACGTGGCATGCTGTAAGCTGCTTACAAATACTCATACACAACACCACAATATTGTCACCCATTCAGTGGAGTGACAAGCTTGCATTTAGAACACAATATTCATTGTAGTTCAGTGTACTAAGATATCTAGCAATCTATACTAATGTATCTAGTAATCTGAATTGCTAAGTAGATGGTCAAAAACAACAGGCCAAGAAGTAATTATGGACCGACCACCCATTCAGGCCCTATGACTCCAATTTGACAAGAAGCAATAAGACAAAGCAAAGCGATGTCTTAAGGATTATTTTTCTAGCGCCAATCAACACCCACAACACCCCCATCGTTTCTGTTGGAAATCCTCAAATGATAGACATTGTTCTTCTTGAAAACGTTAAAAAGCCAAGGCGCACACTCTACCAGAGGTAAAACAATCCATTACATGTTACAGAATACGTCCACAGGTGCCCTTCTCAACGCTTACATCTACTCTGCCCCACCCCCAAACACAACACACACACACACACACACACACACACACACACACACCACTTCCTATTTCATCCTTGAGTTCCACAAGTTTCAGATCCCGCCACCAGGTGGCAGGAGTAATCAAGAATTAGCAGGAATTACCAAGAAGGTCCCAGAAAATGTCACGATTCTGGAAGGGATCATAAGAACACTGAATCAAAACTGTGGTATAGATGGGTAAACTGAGGTTGCAAAGCATCACACATGGAATTAGGGACCCCAAGGACCAACACCCTCTGTTACCTGTGCCCTGTATTTCCACCAACTTACACTGGGTTTTATAGCAAAACCTTGGATTGTGAGTAGCTTTTTTCGTGGGTGTTCCACAAATGAGCAAATATTTCTAATAAATTTTACCTTGATAAACGAGTGATGTCTTGCAATAAAAGTAGTATGTGATGCCAAACGTCACATGATCACAACTGAGCCAATGGTTCTTGAAATTTGCTTTGATAGACAACTGCTTTGGATTACAAGCATGTTTCCAGAAAGAATTATGCTCACAAACCAAGGTTTTGCTGTACTTGTAACTTTTCAGCTTTATTTATGTATTCATTTTTATTTTAAAATTTTCAGCATCCACGAAAGTGAGAATAGTAAAATGAGTCCCTGAGTGCCCACCAGCCCACCCCAATCAGCAAGCTTTGTCATCTTTCCATACCATACCCAGAGCCCCCTACTATATTTTTTACCAAATACTCAGATGTATTATGCCATACCAGTTAATGCAACATCAAAATTTCTGTGGTTCATTCATTCAACAACTAATCATTAGCAACAGCAACTAATGATGTGTGGGAGGCACTGTGCTAAAGTAAGATATGCAGCTGTGACACAAAAAGGCACTGTGGCAACCAGGCTTTTATGCATAAATCACATGTATGCTACAAGTTAGATTTTGTCCACATTTTATACACTCTTGTATTTTAATAGGTGGAAAATGCAACACGAGTTGGAATTGTAATTTGTATAGATCCTTGGGGCCAGACAGATCTAAAGTTAATATCAAAGTCATACACTTGTTCTTCTTTCAAAGACAAGGTCACAGCCGACAGGCCAAGCAGGATACATTTCCTGAAAGGCTATGGGGACCTACCTGACACGGTTTATCTACCTTGTTGCCTTACGTGGAATGAATTACCTTATGAAGGCAAGTTGGGATGAGATGGGAGAAAGATTGGACCCCCTCAAAACAGGTAAAAGAGCAATGAGCCAGGGGGTGTCAGTCATATGTCAAAACAGCAGCTCAGGGGTAGGGACACTCCTCCAAGAGAACAGCTGACTCCCATCCAAAATGTAAAATCAAGACAGCTTGACAAAAGAAGGCATTTTCTGATTCTCATTACTAGGAGAGATTCCTTTAAGCTAAACAAAACACATTTTAGCATTTCAAAAATCTAACATCTAAGAAGAAAACTACATGGCCTACATTTTTCTTTATTTTATAAGTTGGAAACCTGTGGTATGTGAAGCCCCCTAGCCTCTTCTCTGCTTATTATAAAGTTACATGACTTAGATGGAGGCACCTGGTCCTCCTTTCTCTCTTCCTCAAGCTGGACCACATCATTCCTTCCATCAGAACAGAACAGAGATCATCTGTTTCTTTATAAGCCTGAGATCCACTGGTCCTTTCTTTTTTCAGCTGACTCATCTAAACACCTCCTCTTTGCTGTCCCATCCCTCAAAATTCTTTTGGTACCATTTTATAAAAAGAACATTTGAGTTTCTTGATTCTGAAATTGTATTTTTGCAATCTGTACTTTTTCCTTAGAATGAAGATGACTTCGATGAAAAACAGAACACATCAGGAAACAACAACTCACTAAGGTGTAGAGCTGTGCAAAACACCCAGCAGGTAGGGCGGCGATGGTTGAGTGAATCTATTACCATAGTAACTGCTGTGCAACAGGGACGGACAGCTGTGGGGACAGAATGCATGTGCTCAGCTGGCACTCGGAAGAATGAATTAACTGGTAATTAGAATGTGTAAGGCAGAGTCGTGAAGAAAACACACGTGCTCAAACAAAGAGATTTTGTGTTTGTACACCTGTCCCCAGAGTTTTCTGCTGGCGAGAGTACATAGGCTTTCTCGGACACATCACTATTACAGATGCCAAACTCCATCGCAAAGCAAAAAGCACTGGCTTAAACCAAAGCATCTCGATTTTAAAGTAAGTGAGGCAGATGAAGAAGGTTCTAAGATGTGGTTCTAACACTATCCATCATGCCTCTCGAGTTCCTCAGTGATGCCTAAGCTTACAGCAGGCTGAGGCACTCTGTCGCAAGGCTACTTTTATTTCTTTTATATATTGAATTCTGGGTAGGCTCTCATTTGGAGAAAGGCTTCTGTTGCTAAAAATCAAGCAGATTATTCATGTAGATCATCCTTTTTTGGGTAATTCTGGGTGCCTAATATCAAGCCATCTATTGGAGGGAGTTATTCTCATGATAAAAAGAATAACTTGTTTAAAGTAGATTATGTGGGAAATTATTGCAGCAAAATTTGGAAGACAGAAAACGTGACCTGTATAATTCCAGGAAAAAATCAGTGCCTCACATCTTAAAACGTGGCCCTTTAGTGCAAATATACACTGCCATGCACATGTCACTTATATTGGGATCATACTATCCATATTCTTACTGTCTATTTTACTTAATATATTATAAAAAAGTGTCCATTTCCCTATTTATGCAACAAAACAAGAGAAAACAATACTTCTGTCCATATAAAACCTGCACATAAAAGTTTATAGTAACATTATTCACAATTGCCAAAACTTGGAAGCAGTCAAGATGTTCTTCAGCAGGTGAATAGATAAATGAACTGTGGTTCATCCAGACAATGGAATATTCTTCAGCACTAAAAAGATATGATGAACCCCCAAGCCATGAAAAGACATGGAGGAACATTAAATATGTATTACTCATTAAAAGAGGCAGTCTGAAATGACTACATACTGTATGATCCCAAATACATGACAAAGGAAAAGGGAAGACTGTGGAGACAGTAAGAAGACCAGTGTTTACCAAGAGGAGAGGGTGGGATACATGGGCAAAGCACAGAGGATTTGGGGGGCAGTGAAACTACTCTATGTGATACTATTATGGTGGATACATGTCATTTGTCCAAACCCATAAGATGGACAACACCAAGAGGGATCCCTAAATGTAAGCTATACATTTTGGGTGATAATGTGTCACTGTAGGTTCATCAATTGCAACAAGAGGCGGTGATCATGGGGGAGGCTATGCATGAGTGGGGGCACAGGTGTATGGGGAACTTCTCCTTATCATTCAATTTTGCTGTGAACCTGAAACTGCTCCTTAAAAAAATGAAGTCTTTTTTTATTGTTTCACAAAACAATCAAAAACAAAAAATTAGATAATTTACTGTTATACACAAGAACATAAAGACTGAGGAAGATCCGACACATTGGGCACCAATGGTCCTTGGGTGATCTTGGCAGAGGCCATCTCAATAGAAGCCTGATCACAATGGACTGAGTAGGATGTGAGGGTCACTAAAAGTAAAGGCAACTCTCTCCAGCAGTTTGGCTGTGAAGAGAAGGAGGGAGGGTAGATGTCCTATGACTATGGGGTCAAGGAGATTTTGTTGTTGTTGTTTTCGGTTTGTTTTAAAGATGAGGATGGGTGCTCACTGTGGCAGCACACATATAAAATTGGAATGACAGGAAGAAGACCGGCAGGCCCCTGCACAAGGATGACATGCAAATTCATGAAGCTCCCATATTTTTAACACACACAAACACACACACACACAAATCCCACAAAAAAAAAAAAACTAAAAAATGGGCAGAAGACATGAACAGACATTTCTCTAAAGACACAGATGGCCAATGAACATATGAAAAGACACTCAACATCACTCACCATCAGGGAAATGCAAATAAAACCACAATGAGATATCACCTCACACCTGTCAGAATGGCTAAAATTAAAAACACAAAAAACAACAAGTGTTGGCGAGGATGTGGAGAAAAAGGAACCCTCATGCACTGTTGGTAGGAATGGAAACTGGTGCAGCCACTCTGGAAAACAGTATGGAGCTTCCTCAAACACTTAAAAATAGAATTACCATATGATCCAGTAATTACACTACTGGGTATTTGCCCAAAGAATATGAAAACGCTAAATCAAAGGGATACATACACCTCTATGTTTATTGCAGCATTATTTACAAAGCCAAACTATGGAAGCAGCCCATGTGTACACTGATAGAAGAATGGTTGAAGAAGAGGTGAGATAGATAGATACACAGATACATAGATAGATAATGGAATATTACTCAGCCATAAAAAGAATGAAATCTTGTCATTCGCAGCAACATGGATGGATCTAGAGAGTATAATGCCAACTGAAATAAGTCAGCCAGAGAAAGACAAATACCATATGATTTCACTCATATGTGAAATTTAGCAAGCAAAAGAAATGAACAAAGAAAAAAAGAGACAAGCCAAAAAACATGCTCTTAACTATAGAGAACGGGTAGTTACCAGAGGGGAGGTGGGTGAGGCATGGGTGAAATAGGTGAAGGGAATTAAGACTACACTTATCATCATGAGCACTGGAATTGTTGAATCACTATATTATACACCTGAAATTAATATAACACTGTGTGTTAATTATACTGGAATTACGATTTTTGAAAAAGAAAAAATCTTTACCAATCTGATAGGTAAACATTAATTAAACAAACAAAGATGGGAATGGGTGTGGGAATAAAAGAGAATAGTTAATGCCAGGCATTCCATTGATAGTAGGTAACTTGAGACAATTTCACTGTAAGAAAATAATAATCATGATTAATTAAGTCAAATAATTGTCAAACTTTAACTACTGGCTAAGCTAGGTGTTAGATGGGAATGAAATGAATAAGGCTTATCTCTACCCCTATCCTCAGCAGCTGCAGCTTGGACCCCACTGGTCTCTCCTTCTGTTATCCTTCACCAGAAAATGAAGTTAGTCTAAATGTAAAGTATAATGGAGTTTGGCAGCAAAGGACTCTATGATCTTTGAGAATCCTTTCAGCTCAGAGATATGCTTGTGACTTATTTCGAGGAATTCTCTTACAGTCCAGATCAATCAATGGTCACCTGGGCTATGACAGAAAATAAAAGCTGAGATATGACTTTACCTGTCTTACAGCACATTCAAACCACTCTGCATTTGCATACTTCTTTGCCACTTTCCCTCACCATTGCTTACGGTAGCTGGACCTATTTGAGATATTATTGCAAAGTGGTGGAAGGCAGGAAATCCTCTATGCTATCCTGAGAACAGGACGGGTCATGGATATTTAAAAGTTCAAACAGTGGGGGGCGGGGGTGGCACCGAGTGGTTCAGTCGGTTAAGTGTCCAACTTTGGCTCTGGTCATGATCTCGCAGCTCATGAGTTCAAGCCCCATGTCGGGCTCTGTGCTGGCAACTCGGAGCCTGGAGCCTGCTTTGGATTCTGTGTCTCCCTCTCTTTCTCTCTCTCTCTGCCCCTCCCCCACTCGCACTCTGTCTCTCTCTCTCTGTTTCTCAAAAATAAATAAACATTGAAAAAAATTTTTTTGAGTTCAAACAGTATCTAGAAAGATAGCCCAGGTATATACTTCATTAATTAGAGCAAGGGTTAGCTAACAAAGGGAAATACTTCCCTTTAGCCCAACTGATAGGACCCTAGTTCCCAAAGGAAAGTTAATCAGCTCTTGATGATACTAGGCTAGTGGTCACGTCTGCAGGCCAAGCTTTGGGCTGTCAGGAAAATAAAGCCAGCCTTGGTCTCAGTCCTTTGGGAAACAGGGTTGACAGAGTTTAAAAGGAGATTTATACAGCCTCTGATATAAACTTCATTTAGCACTTGCCTGAGAACAGAGCAGGGGTTGAATGATTACAGTAGAGAAAGGAGCAAAAAGCATAGATATGAGCCTATTCCCTAAAGGAAAGAAGAAAATACCAACAGCTCCTTTGGAAGAAAAAGGAGAGAGAAGTGTGATCCTGTAGGTTTTGTGTAAAGGGAAAAATGCGCAAGTAGATAATAGGAGCTATCTTCTTGCATAATAATTTTAAAAGACCTTTAGAAAGTCCTTTGCCAATGAAAAAGAATGAAATCATGCCATTTGCAGCAACGTGAATGGAACTGGAAGATATTATGCTGAGTGAAATAAGTCAGAGAAAGACAGATATCATATGTTTTCACTCATGTGGATCTTGAGAAATTTAACAGAAGACCATGGGGGAAGGGAAAGGAAAAAAATAGTTACAAACAGAGAGGGAGGGAGGCAAACCATAAGAGACTCTTAAATACAGAGAACAGACTGAGGGTTGATAGGGCTGGGGGGTTGGGGGATAGGGGAAAATGGGTGATGGGCATTGAGGAGGGCACTTGTTGGGTTGAACACTAGGTGTTGTTATGGAAGCGATGAACCATGGGAATCTACCAAAAACCAAGAGCACACTTTACACACTGTATGTTAGCCAATTTGACAATAAATTATATTAAAATAAATAAATATTTAAAAATTAAAAAAATAAAATAAAATGCAGTCCATAAAAAAAGTCCTTTGCCAAAATTCTAAGCAAAAAGAGATCAGGGTTCATTATGCCCAGAATTCTCATTATTCCATCTCTGCTGCAATGTTTGATTTCCAGGACGAAGAGCAGGTCACCATTGAGCAGGATTCTTTAAGAAACAAAGAAGATGTGGAGGATGATCCAGAGGCACATCAAAAAGGGTACAGGTTTAAACGGAGAAATAACCATACTGACCTCCTTTTTGGTTTTGCCACTTTGTTTTATCTTCATCTAATTTTAAACATTTATTATTATTTATTGGACATTACCACCACTACCACCCATTTCCCTTCCCCACTACCCACCCAACACCATTTCCAGAAAAATTAATGGATCTCTATGATAATCACCATGGTAAATTCAAACTGCTAATGTCCTGGGAACCCAATATCCAGGACAGTCTTCTAATTAAAGGCATAAATTACTAACTAATTGCTCCAGTCCATGCAAAAGTAGTTAATTCATCTTCTCAGTGTCAATCAATAAGCAATTGATTTCTCAAAACCCAGTCCACATTAAGTCCCAACAAACTTGCTCTGACCGTAGTATCCTGAAGGTATTCCAAGTTCTTACTGCCCATGAGGTAAGAGAGGCAAATTATTTTTATTTTTTTGACCAGGAAAATGAAGCTCAGAAAAGTGACTTACTCAAGGTTAGCTAGAGAGGAACAAAGATAACTTAATGTCAGCTTCTGATTCCTAGCCCAAGATTGTCTGGTACTCTGTCATAACACTCAAGTATTTATCAAGTTTCTAAATTCCTATTTAAATTTTGTTTAAATTTCTATGTCTCTGAGGAACTTTATTTTTATGCATCAGAAGATATCTCTGGAGTTGGTCAGAATTAAGATTAAAAGCTATTGTCACATTTACATCATCAAAAATATTTACTACCTCAGAAACCTGAGCTTTGTTCCATCTTTCATTATGCTTTACGGACCTCTGACTCCAGGGGCTGAGTAATTCTCTTGGGTGGTCAGGTTTCACTACTGTTAATGGGATGGAAGCAATCACCAAGAGGCTGGGAGTTGCCTAGCCATGATAACCAAATGGCCGAAGCCTCTATTTCTAGCTACTTTATTTTAGGCAGTGTGAGTTGTCATGGACCACACATATTCCCTGCAATTAAAGAATCTGATCAATCCAACCCAAAGTATATGAATGTGTCCAATGAAATGTCGCCCTCCACCGCTGCCACTTTGAAACACTATCAGAAACTGAAGATGATGCATCATCAACCTTTCCTAAATTAGACGATGAAAATTTAGTCTTTACTGAACTTTGATTCCCTCAATATCTTCTGGATCAGTGTTTCCAATTCTCAGTACATGTATTCACACACATAGACAACACCAAAGTTTTCATGAAATAAGACATCATTACTGTGAGTGATATGCTCTTATCAGTCCTATTCTTTCTTATTAAAGATGGGTGTCAGGGCATCTGGGTGGCTCAGTCAATTAAGCATCTGACTCTTGATCTCTGCTCAGGTCATGATCTCATGGCTCATGGATTCAAGCCCTGTGTTGGGCTCTGCACTGTCAGTGTGGAGAATCCCTGCTTGGTATTCTCTCTCTCTCTCTCTCTCTCTCTCTCTCTCTCTCGCTCTCGCTCTCGCTCTCGCTCTCCCTCCACCCTCCCCTCTCTGCCCCTGCTCCTCGCTTTCTCTCTCAAAATAAATAAATAAACTTTAAAAAATAATAAAAGCTGTACATCTATTTAAAAAATAAAATAAGGGGCACCTGGGTGGCTCAGTTGGTTAAGCGGCCAACTTCGGCTCAGGTCATGATCTCACGGTCCGTGAGTTCGAGCCCCACGTCAGGCTCTGTGCTGACAGCTCAGAGCCTGGAGCCTGTTTCAGATTCTGTGTCTCCCTCTCTCTCTTCCCCCCCACCCTGTTCATGCTCTGTCTCTGTCTCAAAAATAAATAAATGTTTAAAAAAAATTTTTTTAATAAAAAATAAAATAAAATAAAGATGAGTGTCACACACTGTGCCTTCACAACCCACTAGTTGGTCCTAACCCACAGCTGTAGCATGCTATTCCAAATAAGCAACACACACTCCCACTTCATTTATCTAGTAATGCAACAAATGCCCATCAAGCACACTAATGTCCAAGGTCCTAGTGCCATTGGGCTCACATCTGCTCTCCAGGAAGTTAGCCAGTCAAGCCTTTATCACAAAATGAAATCAAAGGAGACAGTAGGAGTAAAGCACAGAGGAATGACTCTGTTCAAGGAGATGCAAGAAGGTGTTGTAGGAGCAAGGGGCTTGGGCTATGCCCTGAAACTTGCACAGGGGCCGAGACTTGGACATGGATGCACAGCTGCTGCAAAATGGACAAGTGGAGGCATTAGCAAGTGAGTCCTTTGGAATCCCAGAGATGAGGAATCTCCTACATAGGACTAGAAGTGACCTAGAAGTGGCAATGATTGTGTGAATAAATTCCTTCCTCCATTGGGAGAAGAGGTCTCTGTTAGAAGGGGCAGTGAGAAAAGAGGCAAATGTATGAAGCCAGACCTCAGGGGAGGCACAGAGGGAACCAGGAGAAGCCTGGGAGAAGCAGAGCATGGTCATTGTGGGTATGGGCCTGGGCCCCTCCAAAGTCACTTGCTGATGGCCACCATCCCCCCAGCACAAGTGCCCAGATCCCCATATTGCTCACTCACTACCCACCACCCCCTAACAAAGCTCTGGACAGGAACAAAGATGTGCCAACAATGCCAGAACTTTTGAGAAAGCTACCTTACAACTTGCTGGCTAATAGCTCTGAAATCCACAAAATCCTCCTTTATATTTCAAGCACCCAGTGAAATCTGTCAGTCTCCCACTAAAAAACATGGTGAGCCAGGACAGGGAACCACCAACTTACTCAAACTTTATGAGGCCAAAAGGGATGACAATTCCTTAAATCAACGTTTCATATCCGAAGCTTAAAAGCTATCAGAGGCCCACATACTCCCGTGAGAAACAGTCTTCTCCTACCATTTATTTCCAGCTTTTGGTTAGTTATCCATCTCCCCCGCTCTGTTTTCAGAAGCATGTTTTCTGCATCTCTGTAAGCCCTCAGGGCTTGGCACATCCACGCAGCAAACACTGATCCAAGCTATGGCTGATTATAGTCTAAAGGGATATGAGTATCCCATTTCTATTTTGTAGGACATCCACTTCATCCATCTGTTCGTTTGCTTGCTTGATTTACAAAGCCTCATCTAGCTTAGTATGTCAGTTTATTTCATGTTTTTGATGTTACCTTCTGCCTGCCTTTTTGCTCTTGTGTTGTTACAGGTATCTGGAAAGGAAGTATGATACAGTTTGTGATTTTTATAAGAAACACAAAACCACCCTTCAGTACATCCTCTGGGGCATCTTAATAGTAGGTAAATAACAAAAGGGGGGTGGATGCCAGTGTCTTTGAGAATATTCCAAATAGTAGCTTTCTATAGAAAAAAAATAAATCTTTCTGTTCCCCCTGGACCTTGGTGAATCCAGAGAAGTTAATCCAGAAGCTCCTGAGTGGTGGGTCTCAACTGTGGTTGCCTATGCAGATTGTTTCCCTGTTTGGTTTATGTAGCTAGCATCTAATTAGGTTCCCTACTCTTACAGCCTTGGTTGTTGTGATATGGATTTAAGGGCTAGTTCATGCAAATCCAGAAAACAGAAAACTAGAAAACATGGTGATAAACACAAGATGGGGACCTAATCACAGGGGACAATATAAGCAATTAATACTTCATACAAATGCAATGTGAGCAGGAGCCTAGGGTCATGCAGGTCACCCCTCCTGCCTGAAAGCAAGACCACACTATCTTCATAGATGAGCAGGTCCCCTATTTTTACTCCCTCCAAAGCAAAGAGTTCTGCAGCCCATTTTGAATAACACCCCTGTCTATAAAATGTGAACCGTTGCACCCAAGTCCATAGACGTTAACCCAAGACTCTTGCACCTCCAAGGTCAGTGGCTTTGTTGGTGCTCAGATATCTGAAACAAGGAAAAGCAGGGTTTAAAGCTTCCTCTACACTGGGCCAGGTAGTATTTTAGGCTTTTCAGGCCATGCGGTGAAAGCCACACAACTCTGTCCTTCTAAAACAAAAGTAAACAGACAGGCGTGATGGTGTTTCCATGCAATTTTATTTGTAGATTCAGACACAAGTATACAAACACAACTGTACTTGCAACCTACAAAGATAAGTGGTAGGCCCGATTTAACCTGCAGACCATGTTGGCTGACCTTTCTAGGACACCCTGTTCTTATCCTAGAATCTCCTCTTCAAAAGCAGCCACCTTGGTAATTATCCCTCACCCCTTTCTTTAGAGATTCTTTGGAACTCAGAGATGGTTGGAAGGCCTATTTTGCCACTGAAGCGTAGGCCAAATCTGAGCTGCAAACCAGGAGAATCAATACCTTTTTGCCAGTGGTTGCTTCAACACCTAGCCTTTCTCTGATAGAAACTCCCCTGCTGAGTCTGAATACCCAAAAATAGGAGTTAGTACTGAGAGACCCAACAATCAAGCATCAAGATTCAAGAACTTGAGGTTCTATGAGAAAACAGACCTAGCACTCTGTCCTTCCTGCATTCATGGTGAGACTGTTAGGGAATTACTGTGAAAAAAACAAAATCCTAAAAATATATAGTACAGATAATTACATGAGTCAATAGCCCTATCAAGAGCAATCCTGCATTCAATGGTTTCTTGATTGAACCTCTCCTTGGCTGAGCCCCATCAGTGCTAGAGGCTGGTCTGCACCTGGTATTGATGATGCCCCCTGTCTGTGCTTGCTTTCTTGACAGGTTACCTGGCAATGGTGATTGCAGCTTGTGCGCTGAACTTTCATAGAGCCCTTCCCCTTTTCGTGATCACCGTGGCTGTCATCTTCTTTGTTGTCTGGGATTACTTTATGGCCAAATATGAGCATCGAATCAATGAGTGCCTATCTCCTGGCAAAAGGCTCCTAAACAGCCATTGGTTCTGGATGAAGTGGTAAACTCACTCCGTTCCCTTGTTGCATTTGAGAGAAATATTAGTCTTTTCCAACACTGTTTCCAAAAACGTGTTATGAAATGGGTCCCTCATTTATAGGCTATTGAAACTAGAAATAACCTGGGGAATAATCTGCTATAATACCTTCATTTTACAAACAGGAAATCAAAGCCTAGATAGGGCAATGACTCGTTCAAGATATGTTCAAATGTCCCTGCAAGCTGCTTTAATTCCAAGTGCCACTAAATGATAAAATATTGTCCAAAAGAAAGGACAGTTCTTACTTGGGGAGGTGGCTTTCTGATCTGGGCCTGAAGCTGGCCTCTTTGAAAGTAAGACCCTGTGAATATAAAAGTTGACTCTTTCCTATAAGACCCCATATCCATATCCGATGAGTGACTGCTCAGAGCTTTTCTTTCAGCCTTTTTCTATGGGACCTCCTCTTCCTCCAGGTGACTCTAGTGGATTAGACACAAGACAGGTTCTCCCCAGAATGGCACTCAAGGGATGTACCTGGAAAGTTCACATATCCTTGACCTAACAACGTAGGATTGTTCAATCCCAACACAGCACAATTTCTGGCTCTGCCATCCAAGCTGTGAGTCAAACTTGTCATGCTCACTAGATCCGCCAAGGAGTCATAACCCTTCCTGAAGTCTAACTTACTCTGTGAGGCTCAGCTGGAGTCCTCCAACTTCAGAGAGCACATTTCAAGTTCTCCCTTAAAGGGCAGAAGGTTACATCTCTCCCATCTCCCAAAATGGACATGAGAACTCACAGAAGATCTCCCAAAGAAACCACTAGACTTCCCTCTCTAAACACCCTTTCTCATCTCTGGCCCCTTTGTATGATCCTGAACGAATGAAGAGCCCAAGAGTTTTGGAATGTGCTTAATCCAGTGCTTAATTTTTGGCTATCTGCCTTGATAGCCACAACCAAAGAGGGTTTGTGCCATGTCTAGAAGCATAACTTCCTGGTGCCAGGGTGTTACTTTTAATAAATTTTTTGTTTATTAGTTTAAGTCTGATTTTAAGATTTTCAAGTTAGCAGCGCAAACGATGCTGATGCCCCCTTTCCAATTTTCTTAGGGTGATCTGGAGCTTACTGATTCTGGGTGTTATATTCTGGCTCATCTTGGACACCGCCAAACTGGGCCAACAGCAGCTGGTGTCCTTTGGTGGGCTCATAATGTACATTATCCTGGTATTTATATTTTCCAAGCACCCAACCAAAGTAAGTATGAAATCAATCTTTTTCAGCTTTTTCCCTCTTTTTTTCCCTCATGTCTAAATTGCTCAAAATAATGAGTGTGAGAGAATTTCACTGTTACTCAATATTAGTCTTACCTTGTTATGCTTTTTTAAGTGGCTAGGGCACCTTCCTTCCCGAACTTGCTTAGTACTAGTACTCTCTCATTTTTCATTCTCAGTAATTTTCCAGTTACATCACCAGTGAGGGGTTCTCTCCTGTCAAGTCTAATTTCTACTCATATCCTCCACCTCCCTCCATCAAACATGCTAAGAAAATTCATCTGTTTTGATCCTGATCTCCCCGGACCAGTAAATAATCTAATATTCTACCATTGGATTCTGTAGTTTATCATATTTCCACTTGCAATTTAGGTTATTTTACTGCAAAAATCTGTCCTTAAACAGACCAGATTTGTTCCCACTGAATTCAATCCCTATCCTCATTCTGACAGCCTGTAACCCGTTAAATGGGCAAGAATTTGGAGACATCCAGGCTTTCACACATGACTCAGAATGGCAAACTCCGGAAGACTTTACTGGCTGAAAGGTTGGCCCAAGAAGAAGGTCACGTAATAAGATCCAAAGTCCTTGCCCTGCTAGGGTCAGCATCGCTGCTGATTGGTCTGCCTCCAGTTCTTCAGTTCTCGGCAGCCCACTCGTCTCTGCACCAAAAATGAAGGCAGATGATTGTCCATTACTGCTGTACTCCCTGGGTCTGCATTAGAGTTAATTGGTTCCTTTTACAGTGAAATGAGAGCCCCTCAACAGGGGAGGAATTTCACTTAATTCACTTACAAATTGTCAGATGAACAAACCTTGGGCACACAGAGAAGTCATGCTCTGCCTTTCCATTTTCCAGACAGGGGAAATAATTATATGTCTCTCACATTTATAGCACAACTAAGAGGGCCAGATACTTCCTTCCTCCTTTGATTGTCCTTCTAAGACTACTCTTTGTGTCTAAGTCATTTTGTCGTGATATAATGATAATTGCATACCTTCTGGAGACTGAAGTCTTCGAACTCAGGATTGGGATGATGGAATGCAGCGCCAAGATCTGGGGCTGTGATTCTCTGCTCACAAGTGCTTTGGCCTCTCAAAGATGGATTACAGGCCATGTGTGAGAAGCTTCCGAGGAAATAGTAATCCTCTGGGTGTTTATGCTGAGCTTAGCCATTCATTTTCTAGTGACACCTATCTCTTCATCTTTCTGCATAGGTTTACTGGAGGCCTGTCTTTTGGGGAATTGGGTTACAGTTTCTTCTTGGGCTCTTAATCCTAAGGACTGAACCTGGATTTATGGCTTTCGATTGGTTGGGTAAACAAGTTCAAGTAAGTTGGGTTTAAATGAACACCTTGCTTGTAAATTCTTTTTTAACATTTGGATATAATCCTCAAGACATGTCAGAAATAGGTTTATTTGTCTGCATTAGTTGACCCACATTTTTGTGTAGAATATGTTAATCTGTCTAGTTTATTAATATTACAGTTGTCCCTCGCCCAATCATCCACTACATCACTCCCCATCCTGATTGCCCCTTCATCCTGGCCCAGGGGTGTCACACTTCTAAGATGGTTCCACAAATAGAGAAACAAGCTTTCTTTGCATGGAGTGATAGCTAGTGCCACCTATGTCCCATCTATGACTTGCTGGAACAAACTGCCACACCTGGTTCCTTTGAGTATCCTGGAGTCAGATTAAATGTCACAAGTGACAGGAAATCTGTATGCAGGTATAGTTCAAAAATACACTTCCTAGGACACCTGGGTGGCTCAGTCACGTAAGCATCCAACTCTAGGTTTCGGCTCAGGTCATGATCTCACAGTTCATGAGTTTGAGCCCTGCGTCAGGCTCTATCTCAACAACACAGAGCCTGCTTGGGATTCTGTCTCCCTCTCTCTCTCTGCCCCCCCACCCTGCTGGCTCTCTCTCTCTCTCTCTCTCTCTCTCTCTCTCTCAAAAACAAATATATAAACATTTTATTTTTTTTAATTTTTTTAATGTTTATTTATTTTTGAGACAGAAAGAGACAGACCGTGAGCAGGGGAGGGGCAGAGAGAGAGGGAGACAGAATCCAAAGCAGGCTGTAGGCTCTGCGCTGTCAGCACAGAGCCCAATGTGGGGCTCGAACCCATGAACCACGAGATCATGACCGGAGCCAAAGTCGGATGCTTAACCGACTGAGCCATCCAGGCACCCCTTTTACTTTATTTTATTTTTTAAACATTAAAAAAAAATACACTTCCATGCCATCTACTGGAGGGGGAGAAAGGTTGTAAAAATTTACTTTCCACCTCTATCCAGCAAGTTTGCTGGGCTCCCCTTCTGCAGAGCCTGGGAGGTCCTGTGGACTGTAACCACCAGTTCCATGGTTGTAATGATCATGTGCTCTTTTCCTTTCTTTAACTCAGACCTTCTTGGAGTATACTAACGCTGGGGCTGAATTTGTCTTTGGTGAGACATATGCAGACCACTTCTTTGCATTTAAGGTAAAGCTAAACCCCTTTTCTAAGTATTACTTCCTTGTCAGTAGCTTCTCAATCTTTGTAGATGTTCCAATAGAATCTGACCCGAAACCAGATATATACCTGCTAGGCATGTCCTACGTGGATAGCACATCACCACCTTTTTCGATTTATCTGATTTTATCTGAAGTCAGTGGATTGTAAACATTTTACTTTGTTACTATAGCACTGAGGGAAACATCTAGAAATATACAAAAACTTTTGAGGGGGCTCATAGCATTGCCTGAGATACTTTTGAGAAATCATATGGGGTAACAGCATCTGAAGCATCAGGGAAAAGAACATTTGGTACCTGGCAATGAACAAGCATATGGCCACTGATAGCTTCCAGGCCAGGGATCAGAGACAGCCTTGTGCTCCAGAACCCCATTTCCCAAAAAGAGACAGTTGCTCACTCATATCAACCTCTGTTCTTCCAGAGCCATCTCCGTGCTAAACCTTTTGTGTCTTTCCTTCAGTACTGCAAGCCTGGAGGCTGGGCCTTCTCCCAACCAAAGGAGGGACATTATTCTCCAAAGGAAAGGCAACCTGGCCTCCCAGTGCTCCCACAAGCCCCAGGAAGCTCACTGTCCCCAGCAAAGCCCCTACAAATACTTGTTGATGAGTCAGAAAGATAAATTTGGCTTTGCCTTCAGCATTCTTTGTTGTGGTGTTATGGTTCCTACACATCTAAATTGTTTTCTCACTTAGGGTCTCTAAGTTTACCTCCAAACTACCCCATCTTCAGTTAGGCCAACTTTTATGCTGAATCTTTTTTTTTAATTGCTGAGTTTTATTTTTTTTAAATGCTGATTTGACGCTTTGGTTGCTAAGATGACAAAGCCATCTCCCAAAGGCCAAGTGTTTACAAACTGAGACAGAAATATGCTCATATCATGAATTGAACCCAGAATTGGAAAAAGAAAGTCACAAGGAAGGCATACCGTGATGCCCAGACTACACCAGTGTCTTTAGACTTTACCTACCCACCCACACACCCACCACCTCCCTCTCACCCAGAGAGGTGGCCTCTGTCCTCCCAGCCAAAGCAGAATCCCTGTGGGAACATTCAAGAGATAAGCTCCTTGAATTCCCCGAAGCTTTCAGGAAGGCACTGCTTGCCCATTAAAGCCAATAAAAGCACAGAAGTGACTGAGCTCTGCATAATGGCACAAAATGTCTTTTGATATATATTATTAATAAATTTTTCTAGATCAGATCCTGTACAAATTGTCCTCAGTCATTCTGTGCCTCTGGTGGCAGTATGTCCCTGGCCATTTAGCTGGGGAACAGAGGAGAAGGGTTACAGAGGGGTAGGAGTGTGGGGGGACCCAGCCCACAGCTCTGTGTGTTCTCTGCAGGGTGGAAACTGCTCACTGTAGAAACAGGCTATCTTGAAGGCACCCAAAGAGCTTCAGGGAAATAGGGTTCAGAAAAAGATGCTTGTGGTATCACGCAATAAACTATTTCCAAAGTTTATTTTTTAACGGTTCAAAAACTCCATGAGTACAATAATTATTCTCTTCAGAGCTAAGTGAATGAATGCTTACCCTACGGGAGGCAGTTTGAGTAAGCACCCACCATGCTGTATCTGGTCTGTGCAACTTCTACAAATAAAGATCTGAGGCTGCTCACACTCTGTTTCAACCAGGATTCTCTGCTAATGAGGCTATTTAATATCAGAACTTCAAGAATATCTGCCAGTGGCCTTCAGTGTGTGGATCTAGTTATTACAAACTACCCCCTCATAGAACTTCATTCCTTCTCTGAGAAACTGAAGTAACAGCAGCTCATCATTGCCAAGAAACAAACAAACAAACAAACAAGTCATGCTTCCTATAAAATATCCTCAAGCTGATCCAGAGCAAATTCAAATACAAGATTGTAAATGGGGAAGCTGCCTGAGAAAAGTGTCATTTAGTTCAAGAGGAGTGAACTAAATGTGTCATTTAGTTCATTCAAGTGTCATTTAGTTCATTTAGTCAAAAGTTCAAGAGGAGTTTCTAGTAGTTTTATGATGTTTCCAGGTGGGGCAGGGTTGGGGAGAGGGAGGCAGAAAAGAGACCTGATCTGAAACTTAACTAACACAACTGAGGCAACATCAACCCTGGATTGCTTTCAAACCCCCATCTCACCCCCAGGTCCTGCCAATCGTGGTTTTCTTCAGCACGGTCATGTCCATGCTCTACTACCTCGGGTTGATGCAGTGGATCATTAGAAAGGTACTGGGTCTTGAAGGGACTGGCTGCTTCTTTCAGGGACAAAGTCTTAGATGCCTTTTATCCAGGATTTTCCAAAGTGCCTTTCTCTTTGTGCCAAGATCCACCACCACCACCCCTCCACCCCAATGTATTAGACCCAAACCAAAAAATCTTACATGTAGCCACAGAGGGAATTTTATCTTGGGGATTTCTAATGGGGCTTTGACTTGCAGCCAGTGGTTACCGGCTATCTTCATAAAACCTCAGTAATTACTTCTTTAGCCAAATAATTGACTCCAGCAGAGCTGACACCTGTGGAGAGAACAGCATCCTTCCTTCGTCCTGGCTGTCTACCCTGTGCCTTACACAGAATCCCTGCTTATCCTCAGGACGTTGCAAAAGTGGAGACTCCTGGTCTAGGAGTGGCTACAGGATCAAAGCAAGAAGAGAGAAGCTACTTTTTGTTTCTGAGGAAGTTTTATAAGCACACACACACACCCACACACACACACACAAGGTCTGAAAATTTCATCTCATTTCTGCCACCCCAGCATCAGTTCTACACTTGTGTTAAATTGCAACAGGAGGAAATTTGCAAGTTAGTTCAAATGCACACACACAAACGGGGCAGTGCATACAGAGTTTGGGCACAGCCATTGCCCTCCTTTGATCCTTGTAAATAAATAAAAGAGAGGGAGGTAAGAAGGGAGAGAGAGAGAGAGAGAGAGAGAGACAGAGAGAGAGAGACAGAGAGAAAGCAACAGAACACCAGCAGAATCCAGAATGTCAGCAAGAGTGTGCCAGGACCCGTGATTTTCTGATTGCTGACCTGAACACGCAGCATTATTGTGCTCATGTCTAAGCAGAAAGGAAGGAGAGAATGCAACAGGAAGTTTCCATCCTGAGGTGGGCACCACAGTCTCTAGTTGGAAGGGCCAATAGAGAAGAAGGACCATAAACCATGTTCATTTGAGAGTTAAGTAGAAAGGGCCAAACCTCATCCCACTACTTATTAGCTGGGTGATCTTAGACAAAACAACTAAACTGTTCTATGCCTCAGATTCCTTTTCTATAAAATGGCCATAATTATAGGACCTCCGTCAAAGGGGTATTATGATAATTAAATGCATTACATGGATCAAGAGCTTAAAACAGTGCTTGGAATGTAGTAAAGCCTGTCAAGAATGTAAGCAATTATTAGAATTTATTATTCTCATACAGTGTTTCAGTACAGATTTGTTTCTATAGTGAATGTATAAATTCAAGGCAAATACAATGACTCAGCCTTACCACTCAAATAGGAGGATTTGATGGGCCTACTCTGTAAACTCTAGATAAGATATACTCACACTTAGCACCATCACTGGCCTGCCAACAATTGTTGAAGGCATTTTCCTCCAAAGATTTTCATCCCTACTTTGAAGTTTTGTGTATACAAACAACTCTTCACTGACTTTGTCCCTTATCTCTTTTCAGGTTGGATGGGTAATGCTAGTTACTATGGGATCATCTCCTATTGAATCTGTAGTTGCTGCTGGCAATATATTTGTTGGACAGGTAAGTTGTAATCTCAAAACAAAACAAAACACCTGTTGAAATGGATACTCTTACCAGAAATTAGAGTAAGAAATATAATATTATAAATATACTGGTGTTATTTTTTTTTTTATGTGTCAGCAGAAGGGTGTCAAAATAAGGAGCCCTCAGCATTGACAATGTCCAGATTCCAGCGAGAAAAAAGAGTGTACGAGAATGATCCCTTCCAAGTGTCCCAGTGCACTAGTGTAAAATTTGGGTTCTTGAAAGTGTATGGAGAAAAAAGACAGAAAATCATTTTATCGAATTAGCAAAGCACTGGGCTCCTCCCGTTCTCAACAAATCTTTTCTGAATTAATTGAATTGTTGAGGTCTCTGATCCACCCTTCAGAGGCTAACAGGTCACCCACTCCTGTGGAGTTCACCACTTATTCTGAAGCTGCAAACATGTAACAGGGAGCCTCACATTCTGTGGTATAATGCTTGTGGTAATGAAAGAGACCAAGAAAGACTTTTCACCAATAACCCTGCAGCCGTGTAAATACTTGAGTTTATTCTCAACTTGTCTGAACTGGCCAACAGTCTGTCTTGGCTGGGCCTGAAGAAAAATGCTGATGAGCAAAAGCATTCTCATCCTTCTGATCCATCACATGGATAAGTGTTTTGCCTGAAGCCCATTTAAGCAAGGAAGTATGCTGCTAGGGGGTGTCCTTCAAAACAGCAGCATTCCTATGGGGAGAATAAGTAAGATATGGTAATCATCCTCAATGCTCAGGGTATGTGGCTTTGGGAAAAATGGAATCACACACCCAGGAACCAAAGTATGAATGCTTGCCAGCACAGCTACCCAAGGAAATTGGATTTGAAGCAAAAAGCAAGTCACCCAGAGAAGCGCATGGCTCCAAGTCTGAGGCTTAGAATTGTTCCAGGCAGGCTGAGCCTTATTGGTAAGCCCAGCATGCTAGCCTGGAGTATAGTCTTTAGGGCAGGGCCCAGACTTCCTTCCCTAGGAGTTGAAATTATTATAATTATAGTCATAAAATCTCTCAGGACTAATTAGAACACCATCTTGACTTGATTACTCCTACCTGTGGGGTCAGAGGACTCATGTACTGAGTTTCTATTTAGTCCATGAAGTGAAGCTCAATACATTCAATCTTACAGAACAATTACAAATAATGAGGGGAAAATTGTAAAATTGCACACATGCTTCTGTGGTGCTCAATGTTATACTTAATATGCTAAAAGTACAGCTATTATTTATGGAGAGCCCTACACTGTGGGCTGTCTGTCCTCCTTAATGGGATTCAAGCCTTTACAACTACACCCTCTCTAATTCCTTTCCACCCATGGGGAAGAGTGGGGCCTCTGAATTTCAACTAGGAAAGCGCCTGTGGGCACCTGGCCTTGCTATTGCTCGTATTTTTTTTATACTTGTGTCTCTACTTCCCTGTGGTTTAAGCAAAGAGGTTTATGGTCTGTCATAATGAAGCTGGAAGATGTGAGATCACAGTGACTTGGAAATCACCAGTTCAGAAGAGCAGGGCAGAAGAGCAGGGTTACTTGGGCAATAGTGTTCCAACCTTAGAAAAATGTACCTGGCCATCAGACTCCAGTTCAGAAGAGCAGGGTTACTTGGGCAATAGTGTTCCAACCTTAGAAAAATGTACCTGGCCATCAGACTCCAATCCTAGGTTGGTGGGGGCCGTATATGAATTGGCCTTGCAAACTTTGCAAACCTCACACATAACTCTATATGAACACTGACAGAGTTCAATGACCCAGACATCGATGGTATGGGTTCTCAAATGAGCATGCCTCAGAACCACCTGGAAGGCTTGTTCACACACGATTGCTCGTCCCATTCTCAGCGTTGCTGAAGCGATTGAGTCTGAGAATTTGCATGTCTGACAAGTTCCCAGGTGATGTTGATGGAGCTGGTCTGTGGTTCATTCTTAGAAATACTGCTTTAGAAAATGGAATCTTGAGTAGATTGGAACACCTTCCTAAGATTTAAAAGGGGACGTTTAACCTGGTCTCACTTTGTTCCAGACGGAGTCTCCACTGCTGGTCCGACCCTACTTACCACACATCACCAAGTCTGAACTCCATGCAATCATGACCGCTGGGTTCTCTACCATTGCTGGAAGTGTGTTAGGTGCATACATTTCTTTTGGGGTAAGAATGTTTGAAGATAAATTTATGGAAAATTCAACCTCTTCTTTCTTTGCTGCTGTTGTTTCTGTGTTTTCTCTACCACTGCTGCTGGATAAGGAGGCCAAAAGAGTGTCCTTTTTGCTGAATATTTGGTCGTGGTTCCTTTGGCATTTGAATGGAGAGACCCTGAGGAGCTTTGTGGCTTCACTTTCAAAACCCTGCCACCTAAACGTGCATTATATCCGAATGTGGCAGAATGAAATCATATTATGAGCTTATTTTGGCTGAACATTCAAATATGTAAAAACAACAACAACAAAAAAACCCTATTACTGTCTCTAGTAAAGGCAGTGTAGACCAGAGGTCAGCAAGGTATGGCCCCTGGGACAAACTCGATTGCTCCCTTTTTTGGTAACTAAAGTTTGACAGGAAACCAGCTACTTCTCTTCACTTCTCTTTGGCAGCTTTCATGCTACAGAGTTGAGTAGCTGTGGCCTGAAAAAGCCAAAAATGTTTACTCTCTGGCCCTTCATAGAGAAAGTTTTCTGACCTGTGGCTAGTGCAGTGGGTCTCAAACCTTTCTGCACATTAGAACCATCTGATGCCCAGGCCCATACCACAGAGTAATTAAACCAGAATCTCTTAATATATATTAATATATTAATAAATATAATTAATATTAATATAATAATTAATATATTAATAATTAATTAATATAATTATTACTATATTAATATATATTATATTATTGACAGCCAGCTTGAGAGCTGGTGGTCTGTGGCATAGGGCTGCAGAACACAACTGACGCATGTGTCCCAAGCACAGAGCTTATAAGCCATGTGGCTTATAAGTGGAGAAATGGAAGAACATGCAGCTTTGTGACCCAGGTGACTTATACTTCTTATAAGATAGATGGGCTTTTTTTCCTCCATTTCATCCAGGCCTCAGAGAGCCAACCAACAGGGACAGGGAAGAGAAAAAGGGTGAAAGTGATCTTAGAATAGCAGTTCTACTGAATCCCTGGATGGTCCACTCTGCCACAACCATAGGAATGCTGCCAGCAAAAATGTGCAGGATGGAATAGGAGCGGAGAGGGATGTATGGATTCTAGAATTCTGAAAATACGAGGAAGAGAATGCAAAAACAAAATAACTTACAGATTAAAGGGACTCTGGATAAATGAATCTGGTATAAAGGCACCAAGGATTTCAGGAAAGCAAAAGGAAGACAGAGAGGGATCTATCCATGCCTGCATCCCCAGATATTTCCCCTATGTGCATTGATGATGTAGTGAAATATGGGCTTTAGGGACTATTTAAACATTCAAAAGGTCAACAGAGAGGTAGAGGAATCTTCTTTGGAAGTTCTTACAACACAGGATTAATTCTATTCTGAAATGATTGGATTTCGGTTTTATGCTTCTCCCCAAAGGATGTGGTCAATTAACACAAATTCCTCCCTTCCCCCTCTGACTCTCCAAGGTCATGCCGACTTTGCTCACTGAGTGTTTCCAAGCCTCCAAAGAAACCCTTTACTGGCATAGGCTCAATTCCTGCCCTTCTCTTCTCTTGTAAGCCTTTCGGGCCATTTTCATTCACAACAGAAAGACTACACCTCAGTTGGTCTCCTTTCTCCTGAAATCACAGGTTTCAGCCTCCCACTTGTTAACTGCCTCAGTCATGTCCGCACCTGCATCATTGGCTGTGGCTAAACTCTTTTGGCCTGAGAGAGAAACACCTAAAATAACCCTCCAGAATGCCATGAAAATGGAAAGTGGGTAAGTGGGATGCATTCATCTACTTAATACAAGCTGGGGAGTTGGGGGTGGGGGGAAGGGGGTCCAAATTCAAAATACAGCAAAAAGTTGCCAATCGGAGAGCACAGCTAATTATGGTATTAAAGTGAATTTAATTTCCCAGTGACTATTAGAATTCACTAGACTTCCACAAAAATCTCTTTTCAATTCTTGAAAAACTTCCCAAATATTTGAATGTCAATACATTTCCTTAACTGTGCAATGTAGATATTTCATTTTAAATATATATGTTTATTGAGCCCAGACTTAAGACCATTGGAAAGACATGGGACAACCATTTCTGGAAGTTTCTTATATACCAAGGAGAATTAAGGTGTGGTATAAGTATCTTTAACCCCTCTTCAATTCATTCTCTTTTGTCCTGTGCAAAAGAAAGAAAAAGGGGTGAAAAAGACAAAGGGATTTAGGATAGTCAAAAGAATTTAATTAAATGACAGAATCCACCAATGAACATGTTGCTGAGATTCACTCCTTGTCTGTATGTAGGGACAGTCAGAACCATGAGTGACAAGCAAGTTGTCAAAGAATACACATAGTGAATATGTGTGATTCCACTTATAAAGTTAGCAAATGTGTAAATATACACAGCATATTATTTAGGCATAAAATGATGTAGGAAAAATAAAAAGAAGGGGAATGATGAGCAATTTCTAGGGAGCCAGGTACCTCTGAGATTAAAGAGAAGAGAATGAGATTAAGGAAGCAGAGGCACTCAAAGGTGATGGTGATATTCCATTTCTTAAATGAGGTCATGGATATTCAGGCCTTCCTCGAATTATTAGTTCTTATACTGTGAATATTTTATAAATATTTTCTAGTAGCTACCTTCATACAATTTTTAAATCTACAATATTTTTATCTTTTCACAGATTTTTAACTATAAATCCTCCCCCCATTAACAGCGTAGTATAACAGTTAGACACCCATATACCCATCACCTACATTCAGCAATTATAAATGCCATCATGATTTCATGGAATTTAGAAGAGTATTTTGACCCAGTCATGAGCCTGAGAGTTTGTCCAAACAAGTGAGCTCTGATCATGCCATTTCTACACCTGTGATGTCCGTCCGCTGACAACACCTGGGTAATTCTGGAATTGCTATTTTTTAATAAAGTGATTCAAGGAACCTCCTAGAAGCCGCAACGCAGGGAGCATCCTCATCCATCTCCCTAGTGGCAAACATAGCTGTGAACTTGATTGCCTTCCTGGCCCTGTTGTCTTTTTTGAATGCAGCCCTGTCCTGGTTTGGAAACATGTTTGACTACCCACAACTGAGTTTTGAGGTATAATTCTATCATGTCTCTTCTCCATTTTGTTTCTGCCTATATTTGTTTAAAAATAAAATAGGTTTGTGAATTGCCTTCCCTAACAACCTATAGTATACTCTTACATAATGCACATGCCTGTCATGTATCTGCCACCCCCTATCACCCTCCTTCCCCCAACATACAGCCATTCTCTCCTGACCTCATGCCAGGAATCCAGGTTACCAATGCCAACCTTGACTCCTAATGGATAGAGATAGGTCAGACAATGTGAAGGGATTTCTGTGCTTAAAGGAGACACAGTGGCAGGGATGGGGGATCTTATCACAAGCGTGAGGCAGAATAACCAGAAACAAATCACCATTCTAATAAAATATCTATTTTGGGGTTTTATAGATAATATGCTCCTACATCTTCATGCCCTTTTCCTTCATGATGGGAGTGGACTGGCAAGACAGCTTTATGGTTGCCAAGCTCATAGGCTATAAGACATTTTTCAATGAATTTGTGGCTTATGAACACCTCTCAAAATTGATCAACTTAAGAAAAGAGGCTGGACCCAAATTTGTGAATGGTGTGCAGCAATATATGTCAGTAAGTAACTGCTTTGATTTCTCAATACTTCTTCATCACATACATACAC
The DNA here is from genome assembly GCF_027475565.1 of Acinonyx jubatus. Lineage (NCBI taxonomy): Eukaryota > Metazoa > Chordata > Mammalia > Carnivora > Felidae > Acinonyx > Acinonyx jubatus. Next base: position 68,027,660 of record NC_069391.1, read on the forward strand.
TCGTCAAACAGTACTAGTGCTTCTGTGTATCAAGATAGGCACTTGGGGATACAACAGAGGACAAAACAGTCTCTGATCTCATGGGCTCATAGTGAACATAGTACCTCATAATTTTCAATGGTGTTGAACTAATCCGTGTGTGTGTGTGTGTGTGTGTGTGTGTGTGTGTGTGTGTTTGTGTGTAGAGAAACACAGCTAATCCTTACGACTGTGATCATTTACTTTTGAGAGCTGTGGATCTGAATATAGAGTCATATGAACTGGGACTGGAATCAATCAATCAACAAATATTTGCCATATGCCTCCTATCTGCAATGCAGCTATGCACTGAGGGAAGGAGTACTAAGGCATCTGCCCTCATGGGCTCATAGTCTAATCATCTTGAAAGTCTCTTCCTTCCAGCTTTTCAAATTCTATGAACTCTGAGGAACTGCCCAAATGCAAGACAGTCCCTGGACATCTTAAAGAAGTAGTGAGACACAAGTGGATGAAGGAAGAGAAAATCTTGGGAAGTGGTCTGAACTTTGGAGACAAACATCCTGTAATGGTGTCAGGACTTCAGGTCAATAGGCTGTAAGGAGATGGTCATGTCCACTTGGCCTTGGAAGGGCTAAGGGAACTCAGGGGAAGCCATTACTTAGGTCATATTATATAGCCACATCTCCAATGTTTACTTTCCTGAAGAACAGAATTGTCACACACGTGGAAAGTCTTAGGGAAAGAACTTAGGGAAATGGTGGACATTTCTGACCACCACCATTACTCATTGAAACAAGCCACTTGTTGGGCCCCTGGCTGGCTCAGTCGGTTGAGCGTCCAACTTTGGCTCAGGTCAGGATCTCATGGTTTGTGGGTTCGAGCCCTGATACACGCCCTGTGCTGACAGCTCAGAGCCTGGAGCCTGTTTTGGATTCTGTGTCTCCCACTCTTACTCTGCCTCCCTCTCTCAAAAATAAGTAAACATTAGAAAACAAAATTAAAATTTTTAAAAGCCACTTGTAATTAAGGTTCTAGGCCTGTATTCAGCTTTAAAAGGAAAGAGGAGGAAAATCATGCTGCCCAAGGCTCTGAAATCACCTGCCACTGGACAACACTACCATCTTCCCAGCAAAGGACCAAACATGCAAATTTACTCACATATACTACACAAATGGAACTGCCTACTCCAGGGGAGTACTGATCTGTGTTTTATGGTCCAAGTCGTTTGACCCACACATCGGATACAGTGGCTCTGTAGGTCTCCTGTTTTTCAATGTCTGTTCTTCAACTGGCCATGCAGTGCAGCTTGGCAGAATGTCTTCATTGTTTGGATGCCGCCACAAACCAGTGTGCTTCCGCGCCAAAAGTAAACAATAGGCTAAATTAAGTGAATTGCTTTCCATCCCCAACTGTCAGTTGCCAGGAGAAAGTAGTTTTGTTCATGAGCTGAGCAAGCTCACGATCCCAGCAGTACTGAGCGGGCTTGTGAACAGTTACTAAGAGAACAGAGACACAACAGTAGAGCTGATTTGGGTTGAGGGTGAGCCCCCACCAGAGTCCGACCCACAGGAGAGATCTGGAGACAGGAATTCAGTAGTTTCTGCTACTGTCGAGTCATAATGGCAAAAGCATTTTGTTTTTTCCCATTTCTTATTTCCGGTCGACAAAATGGGGATGAGTCCCTGCAGTTTTTGTTTACCAACCAACAAGCAGTGGGGATGTCACAGCATCTCCTGGAAAAGGCAACACATGACTGAAGCGTAAGATCTGGGTCCCTGAAGCAAAACCCAGTGTTGTCCAGGTCAGAATATGTACGTAGCATGTCATCTGCAAAATGAGCTCTTCCTTACCCCATCGTCTTTTCTTTCCCAAAATAAAAGTAATACTTTGTGGCATAAAAACAGACACTCAGATCAGTGGAACAGAATAGAGAACCCAGAAATGGACCCACAAACATATGACTAACTAATATAACTAATATAACTAATCTTTGACAAAGCAGGAAAGAATATCCAATGGAATAAAGACAGTCTCTTCAGCAAGTGGTGCTGGGAAAACTGGACAGCGACATGCAGAAAAATGAACCTGGACCACTTTCTTATACCACGCACAAAAATAAACACAAAATGGATGAAAGACCTAAATGTAAGACAGGAAGCCATCAAAATCCTCGAGGAGAAAGCAGGCAAAAGCCTCTTTGACCTTGGCCCAACAGCAACTTCTTACTCAACCCGTCTCCAGAGGCAAGGGAAACAAAAGCAAAAATGAACTATTAGCACCTCATCAAAATAAAAAGCTTCTGCACAGCAAAGGAAACAATCAGCAAAACTAAAAGGCAACCGATGGAATGGGAGAAGATATCTGCAAATGACATATCAGATAAAGGGTTAGTATCCAAAACTAACTAAGTTCTTTTGATAAAGAACTTATCAAACTCAACACCCAAAAAATAAATAATCCAGTGAAGAAATGGGCAAAAGACATGAATAGACACTTCTCCAAAGAAGACATCCAGATGGACAACCGACACATGAAAAAATGCTCAACATCACTCATCATCAGGGAAATACAAATCAAAACCACAATGAGCTACCCCCTCACACCTGTCAGAATGGCTAACATTAACAACTTTGCGCTGCTGGTGGGAATGCAAACTGGTGCAGCCACTCTGGAAAACAGTATGGAGGTTCCTCAAAAAAGTAAAAATAGAACTACCCTACGACCCAGCAACTGCACTAGTAGGTATTTATCCAAGGGATACAGGTATGCTGTTTCAAAGGGACACATGCACCCCAATGTTTATAGCAGCACTATCAACAATAGCCAAAGTATGGAAAGAGCCCATCCATAGATGAATGAACGGCTAAAGAAGATGTGGTATATATATACAGTGGAGTATTACTCGGCAATCAAAAACAATGAAATCTTGCCATTTGTAACTACATGGATGGAACTAGAGGGTATTATGCTAAGCGAAATTAGTCAGAGAAAGACAAATATCATATGACTTCACTCATATGATGAATTTAAGATACAAAACAGACAAACACAAGGGAAGGAAAGCAAAAATAATATAAAAACAGGGAGGGGGATAAAACATAAGAGACTCTTAAATACGGAGAGCAAACAGAGGGTTGCTGGAAGGGTTGTGGGAGAGGGGATGGGCTAAATGGGTAAGAAGCATTAAGGAAATCATTGTTGCATTATATGCTAACTAACTTGGATGTAAATTTTAAAAAAATGTTTAAGTAATACTTTGTATATTTATTTGTCTACACTTAATTTATACATACCATCATACAGAATTCAAAAGGCACAAAAAGGTGAAAAGGAAAAGGAAGTCACCCCCCTATATCTCTGCCACTCAGCTCTTCTCCCTGTAACCATAACGCTCATTGTTCTTAAACTTGCTCTTTGCACATAATAACCTGTCTCAGATCCCTTTCCCCATCAGTGTCTGTGAAATAGTAGTCTATGGTATGAACACACCATTATTTAATTTAACCAGTCCCTTGTTGATGGACACTGTTATCCATTTTCTGCCATTGGAAGTAATGCAATGACTGTCCTTGTATGTATGGTATCTCTGCTCATGTGCAAGAACTGCATGATGCATTATTATTTTCCCAGTGCAGCTCTTCCCATCACGTAATCTTGCACATTAATGGGGGAAGGCAAAGTGGAATCGTTTCAACCTCCTTTTCCTCTTATTTTAAAACCTTACATGGCCACATCTGTGTATCCCTTCCCACAGATCTCCAAAAAGAGGAAAGAGGAATCTCAAGCACTTTGTGCCATCTTCCTCCCCACAGTCTCTTAATAAGCCTGCCTGTTTTTGAAGCTTATTGAACTAAATGAAAAGCACTAGAGAGAGCAGGGAATGACAATGAGCTCCAGAAACAGCGGACTGCTCAAATACTTGAAATATTTTTTCCTGCCTGCAATATGCACACTGATTGAAAATTTTAACAAAGGCATTCTCAGAAACCACGAAAGAGAAAAGGGTCCTTATAATCAACAAAAAATTTACCATGACCACTTGAGTCTTGAATGTGAGCTTTAAAAAATCCAGTTAGTTGGGGAGGTGGGGGGTGGAGGATAAAAAGGCACCACTACTTTTGAATGTAGTATTTTCCCGGTCTGTTCTTTAAACCAAATCATAGATTTTTCAGGATTTTGGAAAAGAAAATAATTGCCTCAGTTGTGTGGGTGCCTTTGCCAGATTGGGTGACCTTCTGGTGGACCATAGAGTCCACTGAATCTTCTGAGTGTCCTGTGGTCAGTCCCTCAACCTGAGAAAGAATGATCTGTCCTGAGCAGCACCTCCTGGCTATCAGAATAGAGCCAGAGGGCTATGTTCACGCTTCTATGAATTTACCTTCCATCTTCCTACTGCCCTGTGAAAGGACTCATTCATTCTCCTACTTCTAAAGGGGCACCTAATATTCCTATGGGATGGTTAGAGCTGGGGACCAAAGAAAGGCAAGCACACTACCACAGCCAGCATGAAAGGAACTCCTAAGATATCTGTGAGTTTCCATTTTATTAATATAATTCCTTTTCACAGAAGTATAATTCACATACCAAAAAAGGCCCTTTTTTGGTGTATATACAAGTTTTGATCAATGTATCATCTGTGTAACCACAACCACAATGAACATATAGAACATTGCTATCACAGCTAGGAATTTTCTCTCCTGGCAAGTTGCAGTCAAAAATACCCCCACCCACCTCCTCATTCCCAGACAGCCTGACCCTTCTTTCACTCTCGATTACTTTTGCTTGTAAAATTTCATACAAATGGACTTGCTTCATCTTGTTTCACGCATCCATTATTTTCCTTCCTACCACAGAGTAGTATTCTGTCTTAGGGATATCCATAATTTGTTGATCCACTTGCCTGTTGCTTTGGGTTGCTTCCGGCTTGAAGCTGCTATGAATACAGCTGTCATAAGCACTCACGTACAATCTTCTTGTGGACATATGTTTTTATTTCTCCTGGGAAAATTCCAAAGAGTGTTATTGCTGGGTCATACAGGCTATGCCTATTAACTTGATAGAAACTGCCGAGTATGTTTGTATTTTATAAACAGGCTGTGTCCTGTTACATTCCCAACAACAATGTACAAGATTTCCAATTGTTCCACATCCCCATCAACACTTGGTATTGTCCAATTTTTTTTAGCCATTTTAGTGGTATCTTATTGTTTTGATTTGCATTTCCCTGGTGACTAATGATGTCAAATATCTTCTCGTGCTTTTTGACCATTTACATGTCTTTTGTGAAATCTCCTTAACTGTTTTTTATCGGGTGCTTGTCTTCTCATTAAATTATAACAGCTTGGGGTACCAGGGTGGCTCAGCTGGTTGAATGTCTGACTCTTGATCTTGGCTCAGGTCACGATCTCAAGGTTCATGAGTTCAAGCCCCATATTGGACTCTGTGCTGACAGGACAGAGCCTGCTTGGAATTCTCTCTCTCTCTCTCTCTCTCTCTCTCTCTCTCTCTCTCAAAATAAATAAATAAATAAATAAATAAATAAATAAATAAATAAATAAATAAATAACAGCTCTTTATACATTCTAAGTAAGTCCTTTGTCTCACAAATGTAATGTGAGTATTTTCTGGGACCAACTTTATATCTTCAGTAGCTAGCACTGTGCCTGGCACATTATAGCAGGTGGCCAGGTCATACTGAACATTAGAAGTTTTCATCAGGGACACCTCGATGGCTCAGTCACTTAAGCTTCCGACTTCGGCTCAAGTCATGATCTCACATTTCACCAGTTCTAGCCCTGCATTGGGCTCCATGCTGATAGTGCGTGGCCTGCTTGAGATCCTCTCTCTCTTTCTCTGACCCTTCTGTGCTTTCTTGCTTGCTCTCTCTCTCTCTCAAACTAAATAAACTTTAAAAAAAAGTTATCATTGGGCAGAAAGTAGCATTTGTAGAGGCCAAGACTACCAATTCCAACTCCTTTATAGAGAGTCTCTGAATCCACACAGCCCCTTTCTCTCTCTCAAAATTCAAGGGGAAATGGAAAAAAAGAGTCTACAAACCAACAGGTGTTTGACATCACACACTGCACATTTACTCGCCAATACTGATTTCATAGTCAGAAAAGGAAGCCTAGTTAGGATATCAGATTTACTAAGCTGGGTCACACCATGTATACATCTATATGTTTATGCTTATTTACAGATTCGTTCTGAGACAATTGCCACTTATGCTCTCTGTGGCTTTGCTAATTTCGGTTCCCTAGGAATAGTGATCGGCGGACTCAGTAAGTGAAAAGAATATACTTTCAATATCCATCTTGCTCTGTAACATTATTTGTGTCAGGGGAAAAAAAGGCCCTGGGACAGGAATAAATCCTTTGGGGTCCATTTTTCATCCCTGCTCTGCAATATAGTTTTCCCATGTATATCCAAGCCAACCTCAGGAAGAATTTGTCAAATGTACAAGTTCTTCTCCACCCAGGGGTGAGATAGGTTCCACTTTGTATGCCAATTGCAGATTTCTAACGGCCAGGTGAGGAAGGATTCTGAGGCCCAATGAAAGTGGGAAAATGCTGTGAATAGTTAGTGATGTCTGCACAGAAGTAGATGGTGACGATGAGTTGCAGATCTTTGGATCTTTCCTTGAAATTTGTTTGGCCTTGCATGCCCTCCATATACTATGGTGAAATTTAGGATAAAACTTAGGACTTGTTTCCTCTGTAGAAAATGGAAGAGTCTGGGGTGCCTGGGTGGCTCAGTTAGCTGAGTGTCCAACTCTTGATTTCGGCTTCGGTGATGATCTCACGGTTTGTGAGTTTGAGGCCTGCGTAGGGCTCTGCACTGACAGCCCAGAGACTGGTTGGGGTTCTCTCTCTCCTTCTCTCTCTGCATCCCCCTTCCTCTCTATCTCACTCTCTCTCTCTCTCAAAAATAAATAAGTAAACTTAAAAAAAAACAAAAAGAAAATGGAAACCTCTGGGCCTTCTTGTATGAACAAGTTTCTTCCCTTCCTCCCATGCCAGAGAACTTCTCTAGACATGCAGCTAATTCATCACTAAGCTCTTGAATCTTGATTTTCCCAGCTAATTTGGAAAAAAAGAAAAGTCACTGACCTGACATGCCTAGCCTCAGAACAGTTCTCAGAGGCTGGGAATTTGGAATTCTAATTAACAGTCTCAACATTAATCTCATATTTTCATGTTCCCCAGCATCCATGGCTCCTTCCAGAAAGCATGATATCGCCTCAGGGGCAGTGAGAGCTCTGATCGCTGGGACCGTCGCCTGCTTCATGACAGCCTGCATTGCAGGTACCGCCTGCTGTCCTCTGTGTCCTATCTCCCCAAATCCACAGAATGGCAGCTTTTGGGGGGGGGGGGCATGCCTCCAACCCAAATGTGCAGCATATGCCACCACAGAAAGCTGAGAGGCAGAGCTGCTGTTGAGCATATTGCCAAGTGAAATGTGCAGAGCATGGTGGAGAAGCTAAGAACAGAAGGAAGGCTCGGTAACATTAATTAATAAAATAAATGGCACTTTTCCACTTCCAGGGATGCTCTCCAGCACCCCAGTAGACATCAACTGCCATCTCATTTTGGAGAATGCCTTCAATTCCAGTTCACCTGCAAACACCACTGAGGTGGTATCTTGTTGTCAAAGTCTATTGAACAGGTAGTGTATTCTTGGTTATAACTTCTGCCATTATTAATAGACATATTAGGCCTAAAGATGCAATCCACTTCTTTTTATAACTTTATAACTGTTTAAAAATGAGAACTTGTGCAGCAATTCTAAACCACCTTTCATTTTGACATTTCTCAGCTAAGACTAGGATCTATAATACTAGCTAGTGCTGCGCAAGCATTTCTTATGCCCCAGCTTTGCGATAGGCACTTTGTATGAATTCTCTCACTTAAACCTTGAAACCACAACATAAGTTAGGAACTATTGCTCTTTTTAGTGTTTGATAAAATTGGGGCTGGAGAAGGCTCTACCACTTTCCCAAGCAAAATGAATGTAAACACAATCAAGATACAAAATTTAGGTTTTTCTGCCCACAGAGCCCATGCCCATGACTAGCTAGCTGGTACTGCCTCTCTTTCAAGGGGATCAAGCCGTGCAGGCTGTCCTGACGACATGGTGACAGTGATGATGTTGGGCTACAGTGCATGACGGACCACCAGTGACCCTTACTGGCCACTCTCACCCTCTATAGTTTCTATCTGCAAAATCAATATCCCTACCCTAGGTGCCCTTCTTAAGGTGCGGGTGTTTTATGAGGATTGATTCTTTGTTTATTCTGGAAGACAGAGGGGGAATCCTTGAGGCCAAACAGGATTTCAGAGTCAAAAACTAATTCTCTGGTGCCTCTGTCCTTAATCCACCCTAACCTGAATGTGAGGGAAGAAATCAGCTTCCTGCCCTTTGCTACTTTTAATGTGTCATCTTCTGCTCATCTACGGTCTCTGTCTTCAAAGACTCAACTAACTGTTTTATTCAACTTTCCACCAGCACTATTGTCAATGGTCCTGGTGACGTCATCCCAGGAGGAAACCACACCTTGACTTCTTTAAGGGGCTGCTGCACATTGCTGACTCCACCAACACTGAACTGCAGTTGGATCCCTAATGCATTTTGAGTTCAGCTACTTCTCCAACAGAACTCTAGGTACAGTTGCTGAATTTTCTACTTTGGGGAGGAAAAGAAAAACTGTTCTTCACAGATGGAAATTCCCATCATGGAATCAGCTTTCATTGGAAAGAAGAAAAACAGGAATGAACACTGCAGATCTCCAGCATCATCGCCCTCTCCGGCCCTCCCTTCCCCAAACCCTTCCCCACTGACAACCACTATAATATCTCAAGATGTGTCTCCAGTCCCAGAGATGTTTTCTGACACTAGAATTTTATGATAGTTTGACCAGAATACAGATATAAATGGTTGCTCATGACAACGGGACTATGGCTCAGCCACACCCAGAGTGGCTCACTTCTCAAACATCTCAGGGGAAGTCACTGCATTCACCTGGACCTTGAATCTCACATGGAGAATCGTTTATCACCCAGTCATTGCCTGCCCTGGGGAGGTCCTACAGAAATCACGAGTGCACCAGGATTACATTTAGACCGTTCTAAAACCAGGGTTTAAATCCCATGTGCTTAGTTAGACCAGTCAGCTTACCCCCAAACTATGGTGTAATAACAAATAAGCCAAAAACCGTGGTGACTTACAAGTTTATTTTTCCCCTCACACCATATGCTTATGGAAGGTCGATTTGGGCTGTATTTCATGTTGTCTTCACTTCCAGAACCCAGGCTAAAGGAGCAGCCACTATGTTTGGTATACTGGGACAGGGGGGAAAGGTGGCCCTTAAATTTTCTGCTAGGGAGAACCCTTCACTTCTACTACCTTCCATTACCTGAAGTTAATCATATGACAAGCACAATGTCAATGGTTATGGATGAATTATCCTGTCCTCGGGAGGGATAGTGAGTATTTTGAAGAAACAACATGATATACTATGTGGATGCATGATTTCCATGTTTCCCTTCAATGTGCCAACATGTTATAGAGTGTAACTGAAAGCCTACTCATGCATAAATTTGGTTATGTTACTGGTGACAACACAGGAAAATGGCACTACTTTTCATTCAAAAGGCCACTTAAGGACCATTTGAGAAGAGGAATAATTCCTGGTTATTGAAACCCTTCCACCAATACTTCCATTAACCAGGAAAGAATCAGCATCAAAGTTGCTTACTGAGTATCAAAGAAGAACCTTAATGGGTTCTGAGATTTGATATGTGTCAGAAGAAGAATCCAGAGTCAATGGCAGGGTGCTCTTTAATGAAATGCTCATTGCCAATTCTCTTAATAGCTCAAAGACCACATTGTGTGAGGAAACACAAATACCAATGACTGAGCCAAAAGGTGATTCACAAGTAAGAAAAAATGCGGGAAAAGGTTTGAGAATACCTGAAGTAATTTATTTTATTTATGCTTTCTTTCTTGTTCATGCACAACTTTTTGAAATATATATGTAAATACCTTGGAGCGTGTGTGTGTGTGTGTGTGTGTGTGTGTGTGTGTGTGTGTGGCGGTGGTGGTAAAGGATGAAATTAAATACCCAAAGGATTCTTAAATTTTTTTTAATGTTTATTTATTTTTGACAGAGAAAGAGAGAGTGTGAGGGGGGCAGGGGATAGAGAGAGAGGGAGACACAGAATCTGAAGCAGGCTCCAGGCTCCAAGACCTGAGAGAAAGTCACACACTTAACCTACTGAACCACCCAGGTGCCCTGAAAAGACTCTTTATCTCAAGTATAATATACTAGGATATTTCTAACTATTGATCATTTGTAACAAATTATTCTTGGAACTCATGTGCCCTTGCAAAATTTAGACTTTATTTTAGGAAAACATATTTGCATGACTTTTCCCTCTGCTCTCTGTGTTTTTTGTGTCACCCTTCATAAAAGCCCGTGATGTAGTACGTCAAGGGTGCCAGTTATTCATATGTTGGTTCTCTCTGGTCTACTATGACTATTGTTTTTCTAACTCTTTTTTACCTCATTTTAATTCTTTGTATTTTCATATGTTGTTTTATTCCTGACACTCTCTTCTTATTCCTTCTCAAAGAGATTTGTTGTTTCTAGCGTGCCTCTCTGGCCAACTAATTTGCAATGTCCGCCTGTTGCCATTATTGTTCTTTGGATGTTGATGGCTCTTCTCCACACTCTTTTATTTCAAGGAAAACTTAATCCTCACTGTCCTGTTTTTTCAAGTCTTCTTTTTTCAAGTGCAGAATGTAATACCCATTTGTAATAAAAAGGGACAAACACACACAGACCTTTCTTCAAACACACATAAGAGTGTTGAGGAGTTGTTGCTTCTACATAGCTAGAATGAGTCTACTTACATATCACCTTCAACTTCTTTTCACTTGGCAATTTACCTTGGACATTCCTACCAAGTTATTATATATAGTTCTAGCTCTAGCCTTCCCTTCCCACGTGTGTGTGTGTGTGTGTGTGTGTGGTGTCTGTGAGAAAGAGAGAGAGTTAAATATCTTTTCTTTCTCCTTCCCTCCTTTTCCCTGTCTCTGGCCTACCACACATGGGTAACCCTAGTTAGATAACCTGATATATACCTTTCTGTACTTTCCTTTCACGTTCGGATCATATTTTATAAACATATCTATCATTGAGGATTTTACCATACTGGAGCTACTCACATTTCTCTATAGTTTACTTTTCTTCTATAATAATACTTTGTGAATATTCAAGTCCACTGGCAAAACTTTAATAATTTTTTTCAAAGGCATCATAATACTCCATGACATATTATGTATCTGCATTAACCACTCCGTTCAGGACAAGGATCCACTTTGGGGGTTTGGTTTTGTTTGAGGACTACTTTGAATCGTATCTGCCCACTTACTTTGCATATTAGTGATTTTATTCTATAGCAGTGCTATCTGACAGAAGTATAATGGAAGTCACATGTGATATAAAATTTTCTAGTGACCACTTTAAAAATGTACAAAGAAACTGGTAAGATTAATTTTAATAATGTATTTGACCCAATATATCCATGATATTATCATTTTAATGAATTATTTTATATTCTTTTTATTGAAATAAGCCTTTAAAATCTAGTATATATTTTATACCTAGAGCATACACTAAGACACTATATTTTTATTGGCAATACTCGGTCTGTATTTGGATTCCATAAAATTTACAGTTGAAAAGGAAATGCATACACCCAAATTGTTCCAAACACACTCAAAAGCTTTCCAATAACTGAAATGAGTATCAGTTGTTAAAGTAAAATTTTAGTTCCTCAGTTCCACATATGAAATAGTTCCACAATTCAATTATTAGTAGCTACCATATTAGACAGTGCAATTCTATAAGATGGTTTTCTAGGTCCACTAAAGTGCCACATATATTTGGTGTTAGTATATGTTGCCAGATTGCTTCTTGGAGAAATATGTTGTCTTGACTTTTACCTGCTTTGTGATATAATCTTTCCAATGTGTTTTATTCATCTACCTCTGTGTGTAGGTGTGATATTTCTTGTCAAATGCTACATGTTCACATAAATCTCATGCGGATTTCTTTTTTAATACTTTCCATCCTTGAACTGAGGAGGGCATATTATTCCTGCGTCATATGAGAAAGAATAGTAAGGGTACGGACAAGACGAACGAGTTGGTGACCACTTTGGACCTGTTGCATCCAGAAACCTTATCAATCCCCTGTCCATGTTGAATGGCTCGGGACTGGTTGAAAGTTTCCATCCTCCCAGTGAAACCACTTCATGGAATTTTTGGTACATGGTGATGTCTCCACTTTTCTTTGGCAAACATAAAAGCTAGAGGGCTGTTTGTTCCTCCTGATTTGTCCTACACTGACCTACCCATAGTCCTCTAAGATGGCAAAGTTGGGACATTTGTATGCTTCTTATATGTTCATTCAATTGTTGTCTGAGGTCACTCAATGCTGACAGCATGTTGCTGTGAATCTATGCACCCTGAGCTTCTTTCAAGACAAGGCTGTGACATCTATTTTGAAGAATTCTACACTCTGTCTAGTCTGCCCATGAAATTTGAAGTCCCCAGACTTCTCTCCGTGTCTATCTTGACACCAATACAGCTTTCACTAATCTGAAAGCCCTTTTTTTCAAATGTTTTTATTTATATTTGAGGAGAGAGAGACAGACAGAGAGAGAGAGAGAGAGAGCGCAAGTGGGGGAGGGGCAGAGAGAGAGGGAGACAGAATCCAAAGCAGGCTCCAGGCCCTGAGCTGACAGCACAAAGCCCTATGTGGGGCTTGAACTCATGAGCGGTGAGATCATGACCTAAGCCAAAGCTGGACGCTTAACCAACTGAGCCATCCAGGCGCCCCTGAAAGCCCTTTTTTAAACACAGTATTGTGGGTCCAGATATGAGTATTTCCTACTTTTAATGAAAATGAAAGTTTGCTTTTCTGCTGCTTATTCTCATTTTCTGTCGGTTTGCAAAAGGAGAGGGAACCAGAAATGGCATTTCTCTCACCAATCCAGAAACTATGGTTCCAAACAAATTCTCTGGGCCTGTGGAGGCCTTACAGTCCCAGCAAAGAATAAATTGTAGCCATGGGGTACGGAGAATTTTCTTTGATTTTTTTTTTATATTCCATTGGTAAAATCAGTATATCCAAGCAGTGAAGTCTGAGTGAGAAGGTCTCCGTAACTACCCAGATTACTAACATGCATTCATTTTGCAAATGCTCCCAACTCATTGCTTTATATTTCTGTAGTTTAATGAGGTTGGTAGGCCACTGTGAAGGGCTTAAGATGTACACTTGCCCAGTGAGACTGACTTCCAATTACAGAACAATTCCCAAATCAGCCCTGCTTGTAAAGGAGGTATTGACGGACACAGTGTGCCAGGAACTACCCTAAGTGTTTTGGAGGCAGGGAAGGAGAGGCAATCGTTCACATTTTAAACAGGCAGGAGCACAGGACTTAAGAAATGTCTGGAACAGGTGCACCATATGGTGCTAATGAACCATATGGTCCTGAGAAAAGCTACTTTTTTACAACCTGTTACTTAATTTTGAAAAATGTTTTAAGCTCAGGCAGGAAGGAAAGTATACACTTAGCCCTTCTTTTTCTGGACCTTAAGACAGCATAAGCTTATGATAATTATGTTTCCTTTTATACTACAAGGCAATATGATTGACCTCTGGATGTAGAGTGATTAATTTTAACCTCAGTCATTAGTGGACTACTTAGCATTTTCATTTCAAGGGACTCTAGAAAGTAAACAATGAATCTGCACCAAGCCAGCCCCTTTTACACATTATGCCTTTTGCAAAATGGGAGGACAAGTTTCTAATAGTGGGGATACAGCCTGTAATCACAGAACAGAGAAAAGCATTTAAATGACAACCTCTTAATATAGTGCTCTGGCAATGGACAACCAGCCACTTTACCATGAGAAACCAAGATTAGGGAAAAACCTATGACTTGCAAGCTATGTTAATATGCAGGATCAGCCCTACATCTTCCATGTGCTGGGCATGCTTCCAGTAATTTCCATAAAATAAGAGGATTGTAGATTCCTAGGTCATTCAGAAATGTTTTCATCTCCTCTAGCCACCCCCTACCCCAGTCACATTAGAGTCACCAAACCCGTAGATTATAATGGCTAAGAGGAGAGGTGGGGGCAGTATTCCTTGGTCTAATCTAAGTCCCTTCAACTGCAGACTATCCACCTCATTCCATAATTGTTTGCCCATATGTCTGTCTGTCCACTAGACTATCAATTCCTATGTGTATCTCCAATACCTAGCACTTAGCATCTAGCAGACATTCAATAAATATCTTCTCATGCATTGAATAAACAACGACAAAGGTCAGCCAAATGGCTGACTTTCACATAAGCAGGAACAGTTAATTGGATCACTTTTAAAAAATTTTAAAAATCTCATCAAAAATTCATACTCGTGATAAAAATTGCAAATGGTATGCAAGTGTATAACTGAGAGATTGGAAACTTTCTTCCAACTTCTATGTAGTCCCCATAGTTAGCCACAGTTAACACTTTGGTGTCATGGCTAATTTTTCTCTTTATGATAGACTACAGTAAGTTATAACAAACTAAACTGGATGAGTCTTCTTTCAAGCTCAATGCCTGAATCACTTTCATATTCCATCTGTTGGCAACATCAGGCACGTCTTGTTTGCTTGTCTTGTAACACTGTATGGTACGATGATTAGCAAGCCAAGTTCAGGAGCCTGGCCTTCCTGATAACCTGCAAGGCCAGTCTACTATTTACTAATGTTTCCTATGTTGAAGCTAAATGGAATCGTTAAAAGCATCCTAATCCCCGCTTCAAAAAAAAATTTTTTTAGCAAATTTTAAAAAATCCTAATCCCCAATGTAAATAGGTGTATTTTAAACAGCCAGATTCCTTGTGCTTAATTGAGCAACTGTTCTGCTATTGGATTTGGAAAAGCTCTTATAGAAAATGGAAAACAACAAGCCAGTTGCTGCTGCTGACAGGGGTGGGAGGGAGTATGTTTCAGCAGCTAAGAATCCACCTCTGGAGCTGAACTGCCAGGGTTCAAACCCTGGCCCCGGACACTAGTTCCATTACCTTAGAAATTCCGATGACCTCTCTATGCCTCATTTTCCCCATCTGTAAAATCAAAATAAACCTATCTCCTCCCCCATATTTTTTATGAGAAGTAAATGAGTTAAGTCATGTAAAGCACTTAGAAGAATGCCTCCCTGAGAAAGCCTATAAAATACACTCCTTTTCATCATTGAAGTATAATATATATATGGTAAATGCACAGATTCTAAGTGTACAGTTTGATGAGTTTTGACAAACGGATGCACCCGTATGGCTATCATCCCACATCCCAAGATGTGGCTCCATCATCCCAAGATGGAGCATGTTTCCATGATTTCAGAAAGTTCCCTGGGAATCTACCCGCCCCTCCCAGAAAAGCCGGATTTTCTTTTCCCCCTCCCAAGATTGGTTCAGATAAACAGCTCAGACGGAACTTCATATAAATGGAATCACACAGCAAATGCCTGCTTGTCTCTCGCTTCAGCATAAGTTATTTTAGCTTTATCGAGTGGGCCACTGTTTTATTGTTGTCATTACATCGTATGAATGTACCACTATTTATCTGTCCATTCTGCTCCTGATGGACATTTAGGTTGTTTTCAGTTTTTGCAGAATACACATTTTTGGAAAAAAAAAAAAAGCTTCCATTTGCCACACATTCTTAGGTGTTTCAAAAGACTTTAAGCTTAGGAAATATAAATTGGAATGTGAAGAAGGCATTGGTTAGCCACATGGGGATTGGTTTGCTCCTTATCGCCCTTTCTCTCCCTCATAATCTTGCTGAGTCTTTTTATTTATATGTTGTTCTTCACGGGGATTTTCAAGATGGTTGGCTTCAGGTCACAGACTGGAAGATCAGTGATGATGGAGCCTCGGAAGGGAATAACAGGGAAGCTAGAGGACCAAGAGTGACCTCTTGGCTGAAGAAAGTGTTGGTTTGCTTGAGGCTACACTACATAATGGTAATTTCACCGTACTGCATTTTGAGAAAATTCACTCGGCTTTTCTAAGTCTCAAATAAAAGTAAAATTTACATTAGCATTTGACCTCATAGAACTATAGTGCTGGAATATGAATTAAAAATACAAATGAGGGGCTCACTCGGTTAAGCATCTGACTCTTTTTCAGCTCAAGTCATGATCTTATAGTTTGCGAGTTCAAGCCCCATGTGGGGTTCTGCACTGACAGCCCAAAGCCGGCCTGGGATTCTCCCTCTCTCACTCTATCTGCCCCTCCCTTGCCTGTGCGCTCTCTCGCTCTCTCTCTCTCTCTCTCTCTCTCTCTCTCTCCCTGGTTCTCTCAAAAATAAACTTAAAAATTTTTTAATAAATAAAAAAAGTATATGTATATGTATATGTATATATGTGGGTGTATATATGAACTGTAAAAATACCTCATAGCTTGAAAGTACGGTAGGAAAGCCTGATGAGCATGCAAGGTAAACTCTGATCATACCATAGCAGATTCTGGCTCCAGCAGCTTGCAAGTTACAGAAGCATCCATCAGCTGACATATTTGTTACTTAGGAGCTATAATAAATTTAATCCCATTGATGGGAAAGGTTGGCCAGCTCTTAAAAGAACTTGTGCAAAACAAAGACTCTATTTCTCATTAGAATTCACCCATCAAAATACAACCTGACCTTTCTGAGAAGGACATCACAAAGAGTTAAGAATTATTTGCTCTCTTTGACCATCCATTCATCAATGTCTGGCCATGGAAACAGGTTATCCAGAAAGTGAAGGTTTCTGTGTCTACTTGGACCAAACAGAACCAAATGGAAGGAAACAATATGTTCTTGGGGACTCAGGAGAGGTCCTCCTGTGGCAATCTGACTTGATTATTGTTTCCATAGCAACGGACTCCAAGGTTCTCAAACAGGCACCATGTGCTCCCAGGAAGCTGCAGCTGGACACTCAAGAAAGTTCTTTCTCAAAAGCTACTGGAGATTTCAGAAAGAATTCAATCGAATTCCACCTGAAATTGGCAGGGGGCTTGCCATCTAGATGACCTGAAAATGAAATAAATTTCTTAAATGTTTTCTCCTCCCACTTAACAGGAATACCAGGAATATGCTTGAGGTGGGGGTGGGTGGATATATTCAGGTTAGAAGTTTTTACAAGTGTCTCTGCTCAGGTGGATGGCACAGACATTTTCCAGACATCAATAGCAAGGAACAGGGCAGACATCCAGAGAGTTTCCCCAGCAGCTGGCCAGTACCCACAAGGGCCTGGAAGGACAAAAAGAGATTCAGGTTCTGGGTTCCTGCATCAGACACTGCAGCTGAACCAGAAAAGGCATTCACAGACATTTTTGCATCTATTCCTTCTCAAAACATCTTTTATTAGATGCTTTATTGCAAAAGCAATCATATTTGTTTTAGAAAAATATTCATAATCTCAAGAAAAAATAAAAACTTTACCCATATCACAAAAATATAACAAGTGCTAATAATCCGTGGTGTTTAGACATTCTGTGTGTGTGTGTGTGTGTGTGCGCGCGCATGTGTGTGTGTGTAATACTTTTGAAATGAGATCACTATTGTGATTTATTTTGAGGACAGCTTTTCTCCCCTTAATATATCATGAACACTTTTGAATGTTGTTAACTTTTCTTCTACCTCATCATTTTTAAATAGCTGCAAGGCATTCCATTATATGACTGTACCATAACTTAATCTATCTCCCATGATTGGCCATAGTGGATGTTGCCCATGTTTCATGATTAGTAACACATTTGCAATGAACATTCTTGTAGTCAAATCTTGGCACAAATTCACAGTGACTGCCTCTCAAGACATACAGAAATGCTACAGACACATAGAGACTTATCTCCCAAAAGAATGCTTCTCATCTTCTGCTAAGCCTCAAGGCAAGGCCAAATGATCAATCTTTGATTGGACAACAAATTTTCCATACAAAGCTAGTCTACCTATAATCAAAATCTCAGATTATGCTAGCAATCGAGAAGGTAGTTGAAACATGAAAGCAAGCCTGGGCTTGTCGGGATTTCATACATTGATCACTGGTACCCACTTTGTAAAAACCCTTGGTGTATGACATACCAGGTTATCTTTATCTGATTAAAGATGAATTTTCCAGTTCCAAATGTGGAACTGAAAGTCATTTCTCTATTTCTTCAGTGGGCTTCTATAAATGCCAACACAGACTAATCAAGTATGAATAAAACAAAAGTAAGTGTGAACGCTAACTCCCAACAATCTTTAGGCCTGCGTCCAGGAG
This sequence comes from Acinonyx jubatus, assembly GCF_027475565.1. NCBI lineage: Eukaryota > Metazoa > Chordata > Mammalia > Carnivora > Felidae > Acinonyx > Acinonyx jubatus. The sequence goes on from NC_069391.1 coordinate 68,046,002, forward strand.
GAAAGAAGTCTTCATCTACAAAGAATCAAAAAGTATGGCTGTCACCACTACAGGTGGGCACAGGTATGCTGATGGTGAGGGAGAAGGGTGAGCACTGCATGAGTCCCTGAGGATCTAGGTCTGTTCACCCAGGTAGGGGAGAACCAGCAATTTCACCAGGAAAAGCAGGACCAGAATTGTGTGTTCTATCTACTCAAGGTGCCCAGGAGAGCACCTCCTGGATTCTCCATTGCTGGGAGAGGGGTCAACTCCCTGTACTCGTGATTCACAAATGACAGCATACTATGCATACTGTTCTGTACCTAGCTCTTTCTTACTTAATAATATATTCTAAGGGGACACCTGGGTGGCTCAGTCGGTTGAACATCCAGTTCTTGATTTCAGCTCAGGTCACCATCTCACAGTTCACGGGATCAAGCCTTGCGTCAGGCTCTGTGCTGACACTGGAGCCTGCTTGGAATCTCTCTCTGTATCTCTCTGCCCCTACCCCATTCAAGCACTCTCTCTCTCTCAAAATAAATAAATACACTTTAAAAATCCTTTAAAAATTAAAAATATATATTCTAGGGCACTTTCTAAATTACTACATACAGATGTCATTCTTTTGTACATATCATATGGATTTACTATAATTTATTCAGTAGTCTTCTATTTATGTTGTATCCCATCTTTTGCAAGAAAAAAAAGCTGCAGTAAATAGCATCTACATGTGTCAGTTAACACAGCACACTCATAGGAGAAATCTCTAGAAATGGAATTGCTGAAACTTGCACATACATTTAAAATTCTGGGGGAGGAGCCAAGATGGCAGAACAGCATGGAAGTTTTTTGTGTGCCTCCCATCCATGAAATACAACCAAATCAACACTAAACTATCCTGCACACCTAGAAAACTGACCTGAGGATTAACACAACAATCTGCACAACCTGAACCACAGAACTCAGCAGGTACTCAGTGAGGAGAGGTGAACTGGGGGAGAGACAAGCCACGGAGGGCAGGGAGCTGTTTTTGCAAGAGGAGAGAGGACTGAGACAGGGCAGGGGAAGAATATGGGAAAGGCACCCCCCCCTCAAAGTAGCTGGAGAGAAAGTGGAAAAGTGGAACAGCCGCAGGGACTGAACTAAAAAGGGAGAAAAGAGAAAGGAGAGGGTTTAAGTTCCATTAAGACTGTATAAACAGGGGGAGCACAGAGTCTGAAATGCTGCAGCTCAGTACCTGGCAGTGTTCTGGTGGGAAGGGTGAATCCCCAGGAGCAGAGTGGAGTCCGGGGTTCTTCAGGCCACACAGGGAGAGGCAGTTCCCCTGATGAAAGGACACCTGGTAGAGGATGAGTGGATCCCCCAAAGGCAAGGCCCCAGTGGACCTGGGAGAACAACCACATTCACTGGTGCTGCAACAAGGTCTTTAAGGGTGAAGCCTGGTGCCAGATGTGTGTTGTGATTTTCCATAATTCCTGAAACGCTTCTGCCACACAGTCACGCAAACTTTTTCTGGGGCAGGCTGGCACCCGGCCACAATCACTAGGCATCGGCAGCAGCATGGTCCTGCAATGTTCCTGGGTGTGGCCAGCACCTGGCCATTGCTCAGTGAGATCCTCCCACAGAGGGGCAGAACAGGTCAAAGCCGCAGTCCCCCAGAAGTGAGGGGTCGGGAAAAACAGCCACATTTGAGATAAAACTCAGGAGGGAGGTGCTGCCTGGGCTTGGTCACAGATTGTGTAAAGGTGGGGAGTGTACAGAAGCTGAGGAAAAAGGACGGGTGCGCGATTGCTGATCAGGGAGAGCAGAGTTCTGATGCTGGAGACTGGGTAGCCGGGTGACACCATTTTCACCACTCCCTCACATGCGCATATGCACCTACAAGCGCCACAACAATCTGCCCCAGTAGGCTAGCAGTGCCATCTAGTGGAGAAAGGAGATGTTACACTAAGCCCTGCCCAACTGGGCTAACCTCACTTTTCAGGAACACAAGTCGCTCCACCTGCTTAGTTCACGGACTGTAAAGCAACTCATAGTTTAACTTCTAGGGGAAAGTGAAGTAATTTCAATCATATTTCAGTCTGTTCACCAGTCCATCTATTCAATTTTATTTTTTCTTTTTTCTCTTTTTCATTTCTTTTCTTTTTCTTGAATACAGAGAGAGAAAAAAAATTTTATTTTCAACTTTTATTAAAAATATTTTTCTTTAATTTTTTTCTACTATATTTTATACCTTTGTGTAAATTTTTTCAAATTCTATTTTACTGCCATCATTTCATTTTATTCTACTTCAGTGTACTCATTTTTCAAATTTTCAAATGATTTCTTTTTTTTTCTTTCTTTCCCCTTTTTTCTCTAATCTATCAAGCCCCTTTCAACACCCAGACCAAAACACACCTAGGATTAGGGTCATTTATTTAATTTGTATGTGTGTGTTGGTTTTAATTTTTTAATTTTAATTTTTTTAATTTTAATTGTTATACCTCATTAATTCCTTTTCTCCCTTCAAAATGACTAAATAAAGGAATTCACCCCAAAAGAAATAGCAGGAAGAAACAACAGCCAGGGACTTAACCAACACAGATACAAGCAAGACGTCTGAACCAGAATTTAGAATCACAACAATAAGAATACTACCTGGAGTCAAAACTAGATTAGAATCCCTTTCTGCGGAGATAAAAGAAGTAAAATCTAGTCAGGATTAAATAAAAAATGCTATAACTGAGCTGAAATCTCCAATGGATGCCACAGCGGCAAGGATGGATGAGACAGAACAGACAATCAAGATATAGAGGACAAACTTATGGAGAATAATGAAGCAGAAAAAAAGAGGGAGACTAAGGCAAAAGAGCCATATTTAAGAATCAGAGAAATCGGGGCGCCTGGGTGGCGCAGTCGGTTAAGTGTCCGACTTCAGCCAGGTCACGATCTCGCGGTCCGTGAGTTCGAGCCCCGCGTCAGGCTCTGGGCTGATGGCTCAGAGCCTGGAGCCTGTTTCCGATTCTGTGTCTCCCTCTCTCTCTGCCCCTCCCCCGTTCATGCTCTGTCTCTCTCTGTCCCAAAAATAAATAAACGTTGAAAAAAAAAAAAACTTAAGAATCAGAGAAATCAGTGACTCATTAAAAAGGAACAACATCATAATCATAGGGGTCCCAGAAATGGAAGAGTGATAAAAAGGAGTAGAAGGGTGATGTGAGCAAATCCTAGCAGAAAACTTTCCTAACCTGGGGAAAGATACAGACATCAAAATCCAGGAAGCACAGAGGAATCCCAGTAGATTCAACAAAAACTGACCATCAACAAGGCATATCATAGTCAAGTTCACAAAATACTCAGGCAAGGAAAGAATCATGAAAGCAGCAAGGGAAAAAAAAGTCCTTAACTTACAAGGGAAGACAGATCAGGTTTCCAGCAGATCTATCCACATGAACTTGGCAGGCCAGAAAGAAGTGGCAGGATATATTCAATGTGCTGAATAAGAAAAATATGCAGCCAAGAACTCTTTATCCAGCAAGACTGTCATTCAAACTAGAAGGAGAGATTAAAAGTTTCCCAGACAAACAAAAATTAAAGGAGTTGAGTTTGTGACCACTAAACCAGCCCTGCAAGAAATGTTTAGGGGGACTCTCTGAGGGGAGAAAAGATGAAAAAGTAAATATATACATACATACATACATACATACATAACAAAAGCAACAGAGACTAGAAAGGACCAGAAACACCACCAGAAACTCCAACTCTACAAGCAACATAATGGCAATACATTCATATCCTTCAGTACTCACTCTAAATGTCAATGGTCTAAATGCTCCAATCAAAAGACATAGGGTAACAGAATGGATAAGAAAACAAGATCCATTTATCTGCTGTTTACAAGAGACCCACTTTAGACCTAAAGACACCTTCGGATTGAAAATAAGGAGATGGAGAACCATCTATCATGCTAATGATCAACAAAAGAAAGCCAGAGTAGCCATACTTATATCAGACAATCTAGACTTTAAAATAAAGACTGTATCAAGAGATGCAGAAGGGCATTATATCATAATTAAGGGGTCTATCCACCAAGACCTAACAATTGTAAACATGTATGCTCCAAATGTGGAAGAATGCAAATATATAAATCAATTAATCACATACATAAAGAAACTCATTGATAGTAATACCATAATAGTAGGGGACTTCAACACCCCACTTATGGACAGATCATCTAATCAAAAAATCAACAAGGAAACAGTGGCTGTGAATGACACACTGGACCAGATGGACTTAACATCTTAATATTCAAAACATCTTAATATTCAAAACATCTTAATATTCAAAACATTTCATCCTAAAGCACCAGAATATACATTCTTCTCCAGTGCACATGGAACGTTCTCCAGAATAGATCACATACTGGGACACAAATCAGCCCTCGGCAAGTACAAAAAGATCAAGATCATAACATGCATCTTTTCAGACCACAAGGCTATGAAACTTGAAATCAACCACAAGAAAAAATTTGGAAAGGTAACAAATACTTGGAGACTGAAGAACATCCTACTAAAGAATGAATGGACTAACCAAGCAGTTAAAGAAGAAATTAAAAAGTATATGGAAGTCAATGAAAATGATAACACCACAACCCAAAACCTCTGGGACGCAGCAAAGGCGGTCACAAGAGGAACGTATATAGCAATCCAGGCCTTCCTAAAGAAGGAAGAAAGATCTCAGATACACAACCTAACCTTACACCTTAAGGAGCTGGAAAAAGAACAGCAAATAAAACCCAAAAGAGCAGAAGACAGGAAATAACAAAGATTACAGCAGAAATTAATGCTATCAAAACCAAAAAAAACAGTAGAACAAAGCAATGAAACCAGAAGCTGGTTCTTTGAAAGAATTAACAAAATTGATAAACCAGTAGCCAGTTTGATCAAAAAGAAAAAGGAAAGGACCCAAATAAATAAAATCAAGAATGAAAGAGGAGAGATCACAACCAACACAGCAGAAACAAAAACAACAATAAAATAACATTATAAGCAATTATATGCCAATAAAATGGGCAATCTGGAAGAAATGGACAAATACCTAGAAACATATACACTACCAAAACTGAAACAGGAAGAAATAGAAAATTTGAACAGACCCATAACCAGTAAAGAAATCAAATTAGTAATCAAAAATCTCCCAAAAAAACAAGAGTCAGGGCCAGATGGATTTCCAGGGGAATCCTACCAAACATTGAAGGAAGAGTTAACACCTATTCTCTTGAAGCTGTTCCCAAAAATAGAAATGGAAGGAAAACTTCCAAACTCTTTCTATGAAGCCAGCATTACCTTGATTCCAAAACCAGACAGAGACCCCACTAAAAAGGAGAACTATAGACCAATTTCCCTGATGAACATGGATGCAAAAATCCTCAACAAGGTATTAGCCAAAAGGATCCAACAATACATTAAAAAAATTATTCACCATGACCAAGCGGGATTTATACCTGGGATGCAGGGCTGGTTCAATATCCGCAAAACACTCAATATAATTCATCGTATCAATAAAAGAAAGGACAAGAACCATATGATCCTCCCAATAGATGCAGAGAAAGCATTCGACAAAATACAACATTGTTTCTTAATAAAAACCCTCAAGAAACTAGGGAAAGAAGCATCATACCTTGAGCTCATAAAAGCCATATATGAAACCCCAACGCTAATATCATCCTCAATGGGGAAAAACTGAGAGCTTTCCCCCTAAGGTCAGAAACAAGACAGGGATGTCCACTCTCACCACTGTTATTCAACATAGTATTGGAAATCTTAGCCTCAGCAATCAGACAACACAAAGAAATAAAAGGCATCCAAATAAGCCAGGAGGAGGTCAAACTTTCACTCTTTGCAGATGACATGATATTCTATATGGAAAACCCAAAAGATTCCACCAAAAGCTGCTAAAACTGATTCATGAATTCAGCAAAGTTGCAGGATATAAACTCAATGCGCAGAAATCGGTTGCATTCCTATACACCAACAATGAAGCAACAGACAGAGAAATGAAGGAATCGATCCCATTTACAGTTGCACCAAAACCCATAAAATACCTAGGAATAAATCTAACCAAAGAGATGAAAAATCTACACACTGAAAATTATAGAAAGCTTATGAAAGAAATTGAAGAAGACACCAACAAATGGAAAAATATTCCATGCTCCTGGATGGGAAGAACAAATACTGTTAAAATTTCAATATTACCGAAAGCAATCTACATACTCGATGCAATCCCTATCAAAATAACATCAGCATTCTTCACAGAGGTAGAAAACACAATCCTAAAATTTGTATGGAACCAGAAAAGACCCCAAATAGCCAAAGCAATCTTGAAAAAGAAAACCAAAGCAGGAGGCATCACAATCCCAGACTTCAAACTGTACTACAAAGCTGTAATCATCAAGACAGTATGGTACTGGCACAAAAACAGAAACTCCGATCAATGGAACAGAATAGAGAACCCAGAAATGGACCCACAGACATATGGCCAGCTAATCTTTGACAAAGCAGGAAAGAATATCCAATGGAATAAAGACAGTCTCTTCAGCAAGTGGTGCTGGGAAAACTGGACAGCGACATGCAGAAAAATGAACCTGGACCACTTTCTTATACCACGCACAAAAATAAACACAAAATGGATGAAAGACCTAAATGTAAGACAGGAAGCCATCAAAATCCTCGAGGAGAAAGCAGGTAAAAACCTCTTTGACCTTGGCCACAGCAACTTCTTACTCAACCCATCTCCAGAGGCAAGGGAAACAAAAGCAAAAATGAACTACTGGGACCTCATCAAAATAAAAAGCTTCTGCACAGCAAAGGAAACAATCAGCAAAACTAAAAGGCAACCGATGGAATGGGAGAAGATATCTGCAAATGACATATCAGATAAAGGGTTAGTAACCAAAAATCTATAAGGAACTTATCAAACTCAACACCCAAAAAACAAATAATCCAGTGAAGAAATGGGCAAAAGACATGAATAGACACTTCTCCAAAGAAGACATCCAGATGGACAACCGACACATGAAAAAATGCTCAACATCACTCATCATCAGGGAAATACAAATCAAAACCACAATGAGATACCACCTCACACCTGTCAGAATGGCTAACATTAACAACTCGGGCAACAATAGATGTTGGTGAGGATGCAGAGAGAGAGGATCTCTTTTGCACTGCTGGTGGGAATGCAAGCTGGTGCAGCCACTCTGGAAACAGTATGGAGGTTCCTCAAAAAATTACAAATAGAGGGGCGCGTGGGTGGCTCAGTTGGTTGAGCGACCGACTTCGGCTCAGGTTATGATCTCACGGTTTGTGAGTTCGAACCCCGCGTCGGGCTCTGTGCTGACAGCTCAGAGCCTGGAGCCTGCTTCTGATTCTGTGTCTCCCTCTCTCTCTGCCCCTCCCTGACTCACGCTCTGTCTCTCTCAAAAATAATAAAATAAAATAAAATAAAATAAAATAAAATAAAATAAAATAAAATAAAATAAAATAAAATAAAATAAACATAAACATAAAAAAATTACAGGGGCGCCTGGGTAGCTCAGTCAGTTAAGCGTCTGACTTCAGCTCAGGTCATGATCTCACAGTTAGTGAGTTCGAGCCCCGCATCAGGTTCCATGCTCACAGCTTGAAGCCTGGAGCCTGCTTCGGATTCTGTGTCTCCCTCTCTCTCTGCTCCTCCCCTGCTTGCACTCTGTCTCTGTCTCTCTCTCTCAAAAATAAATAAACATTAAAATTTTTTTTTTAATTACAAATAGAACTACCCCACGACCCAGCAATTGTGCTACTAGTTATTTATCCAAGGGATACAGGTATGCTGTTTTGAAAGGATGCATGCACCCCAATGTTTACAGCAGTACTATCAACAATAGCCAAAGTATGGAAAGAGCCCAAATGTCCATTGATGGATGAATGGATAAAGAAGATGTGGTATATATATACAATGGAGTATTAATCAGCAATCAAAAAGAGTGAAATCTTGCCATTTGTAACTACGTGGATGGAACTAGAGGGAATTATGCTAAGCGAAATTAGTCAGAGAAAGACAAATATCATATGACTTCACTCATATTAGGACTTTAAGACACAGAATAGATGAACACAAGGGAAGGGAAGCAAAAATAATATAAAAACAGGGAGGGAAGCAAAACATAAGAGACTCTTAAATATGGAGAACAAACAGAGGGTTACTGGAGAGGTCGTGGGAAGGGGGATGGACTAAATGGGTAAGGGGCATTAAGGAATCTACCCCTGAAATCATTGTTGCACTGTATGCTAATTTAGATGTAAATTTTAAAAATAAAATTTAAATTAAAAAAAATTAAAAATTAAAAAATAAATTTAAAAAAATAATAAAATTCTGTAAGATACTGGGGCACCTGGGTGGCTCAGTCAGTTGAGCGTCTGACTTTGGCTCAGGCCACAATCTCATAGTTCATGGGTTCGAACCCACATCGGGCTTTGTGTTGACAGTTCAGGGCCTGGAGCCTGCTTCAGATCTGTGTCTCCCTCCCCTCCCCTGCTTGTTCTGTCTCTCTCTGTCTCTCAGAAATAAATAAACGTTAAAATTTTTTTTTTTAATTCTGGAAGATACTGACAAAATGCCCTCTTTTGGAGATTAGCCTGATTGATAGTCTCACCAGCCAAACACAATGCACCATTTTATTAAACTCTTGAATTTTTGCATAATGCAAAGAAAAGGGCAACTCAGTGTTGTTTTAATTTACATTTCTCTTGTTAAATGAGGCTGAGTTTCTTTCTGAGTGTTTAAGAGCCATTTGCATTTCTTCTAGAAATGGTCCATTCTTATCCTTCATCCATTTCTCTGTTGGTTAAGTTTCTTTTCCTCAGACATTTGTAGGTGCTTTTTATCTATCAGAGGGCATAACCCTCGTCTGTGATGTGAATTGCAAATATTTCCCCAATATTGTCATTCATATTTTTACTTTTTTGTGGTACTTTTTTGCCATGTGAAACCTTGTCCCAGGGTGCCTGGTTAGCTCAGTCAGAGGAGCATGTGACTCTTGATCTCAGGGTTGTGAGTTTGAGCCCTATTCTGGGCTTAGAGATTATTTTTAAAAATGTTCATTTTTGGGGTGCCTGGGTGGCTCAGTCAGTTAAGTGTCCGACTTCAGCTCAGGTCGTGATCTCACGGTTCATGAGTTCGAGCCCCACATCGGGCTCTCTGCTGTCAGCACAGAGCCTGGAGACTGCTTCAGATCCTCTGCCTCCCTCTCTCTCTGCCCCTCCCCCACTTGTTCTCTCTCTCTCTCTCTCTCTCTCTCTCTCTCTCCTCTTTCTCTCTCTTTCTTTCAAAATAAATAAACTTTAAAAATTACAATAAAATTACATTAAAAATATTCATATTCTCCATTTATTTGAGATGTCACTTTTATCACATAATGAATCTCCATGTATTGAGGTATACATGGACTTTCTGTTCAGTTCCATTGATCTATCTATTCCACTGAGGATCAATTGATGCTACCCCTAACGATGCCACTTTAGTATAAGGACTGTTTTGAACTGAAAGCAATTAGGTCTCTGCCCTCTTCCTTGGTCTCTAAAAGCAGGGCATTAGTTTCCATTTGTAAAGGTATCTCTCTCTCTGTCTCTCTCTGTGTCTCTCTCACCAGAAGAGGAGCACGACTCAATCACTGAAGATGGCTCTTACCAATGGGGAAGGCACCCACTTAAGTCTGTGTAACAAATCTTACTGAATACTGGTTTTCGTCTATTAGTTCCCTGTATATTTACCTTCCCACAAGTAACTGCCCCTAGAACTACATTTTACTGCCAATTCACTTCCCACAATCTACCACCTTCCTTTGTCTACTTCTTTCACAATTGATGGCTCTTTGTTAAAATGGTATAATCCCCGGTCTAGCCACTTTCTGGCTTTTCACTTCTTTCTTCTGAATCCCCCCTCTGCATGGGAAGTTAGCTGTTTCTCTTGTTAATCTATCTTTTATAAGTTTATTCATGGTCTCTGGCCACAGAACCTAACAGGGCAAAGGAAAAGATCTTTCCCTCCCTTACAATCTCGAAAATGGAGATTGTGATATTCCCCCCTAGAATTAGCCTTAAGAATTAAATGAATGTGGAATGTTTTGCCCATAGAAGAACTCGATGATCTCAGCAATGATAATGAGGGAAGAAAAATACTGCCTACTTCACTCTCATGCAAAGAAAGGCAGATATCCAGAGGGCTTGTACATAACAGTAGTCTAAAACTTTTCCATTGTACTCTGTCCTAAAGGCTCCTTTACATGTGGAAAATGATATTATCAATGACCTTCTTACTAGGTTTGAGATGATCTTAGTGAATTTTTCACTGATTCAGTTAAAAGGGATCTCAGGGCTGTTATTCCTCCTGGAATAACCGGCCTGCCAATGCAGAATGTCAGAGAAGACCGGATTTGAATTCTAGCTCAAATTCTAGTTCAGCCACTTGGAGCCATGACTCCATTTCCTGTCACTAAGAGGGATACTTTACCTCCTTCTCATCCTGACAAATAATGAGATGGTAATATAAGAAAAGTAGCTAGCACTGTGCTTACTACACATGTTCAACACCATGCTCTTGTTGTAATCGTTAAAGATGGTGGCTTTGGGTGGATGAGGACAAATGAAGGGAGTGGAATAAGACCAGAACTGAAAGAAAAGAAAGGAGGAAGTAATAATCATAATATTAAAATCCAAGCTATCCCCAAAAATAAGAGGTGTTGATTATGGGAAAATTTGCTGTATGTTTAAAAAAGTTTGTATGTTAAAATGTTGGGAAAAACACAAGGCTACCATCCCTCTCTCCTTTTTTTTTAAATTTGTATTTATCTATTTTGAGAGAGAACACGAGTGGAGAAGGGGCAGATTGAGAGAGAGAGAGAGAGAGAGAGAGAGAGAGAACTCCAAGCAGGTTCTGTGCTGTCAGCACCTACAAACCTACAAACCGAACCATGAGATCATGACCTGAGCCGAAATCAAGAGTTGACACTTAACTGAGCCACCTAGCTGCCCCATCCCTCTCTCCTTCTAGTCCTGCTTTTACCATAACCCCCTACAAACACTCAACGGCAAAGGATGGTTGATTTTCCTTGTGTCTGGATATTTCACATAGTGAAAAACTTATACTTCCCTCCCGGCCTAAATTTCAAGCTGTCTTTATGAGTGTGATGTGCTCCCTTCCTCCAAGACTCATACTTCCTATTTCCTGTGGTTCCAGCTGACAGCTCCAATTTACACGCATCTGCCACCAATAGCTCATGTCTGCGAATCCCCCACCCCCCGCCCCCCGCACCCTATCTCTGTCAGGTCCCCAATTCCTAGAGTCCAAAGAACTTTGCACCCAGGAAACTGCAGAGAGGAAGGCGTCAGGGCGTGGGACAGACACCCTGTTGCCAGAGCACTTGGAGTGCCAAAATCAACAGCAGCTTCCTCCTGTTGCTATGACACAGGTGACCCTAGAGAGTGGCCAGCTTGGAATCTGACAGACACAGATCAGTGTGTGCTGGTTGCCATGGTGAGGAGGGACTTAAGAGTGCTTTCTCCAAGCCCATTGGTGCCTGGCCTGTCAGGTGCCCAGGGCTGCAAGCCAGTGCTATAGGCCCCTCATCAAATCGTTAACATTTAGGCAGGAGTTCAGTGGAGCTCAACCATCTGAGGGTCCTGCTTCACAAAAGAGGCTGTGGGTGGGGAGAGCTGCTGGCCCTTTATGGACCTACAAAATTAAGTATTTAAAGCAAACTGCATTTTTAAATGGCTTGTTTTTCAAAGGAAAGTGTAATTACTCCATTTAGAAATGTTTAGCTTCTAGACAATCAGCATCCTCTAGCCCAGTATTTGTGAAAACGCTGTCCCCAAGCTATGGACTCAGAATCTCTGGGGGTGGGTCACAGGTATCTGCCCTTCTAACAAAGTCCCTAAGGTCCTGAGCACATTGAAGTTTGAAAGATACTGCTGTAGTGTAGCTGTATAAATTTGAAATTGCCTGACAAGATGGAAATCCTAGCCAGCAGCATCCAAAATCTTTTTTCACTCTTCTGAATCCTTCTGTCATGGTTTTCATCCCCCTTGCACCCCAAGAGCCATGCTGTTTGAAAGATATCTGCCTACCAAACAAGTTGCACGTATTAAATAATTCCCCTCTCTTTTTTTTTTAATCAAAGATTTATATAACCCCGAATCTGACTGGCAGAGAGAACCATCTTAAGCTATTACGTTGATAGAAATTAAAAATTCACTTCAAATCAAAGAAAATGTATCTTCCTTTACAGCCTCAGCATGGGTGAATCTATATGGCTCATGAAGCTTTCAGAGACCAAAAGAATAACCTGAGCTCACCTGTGTGACCTCTGTCAACACTCAGTGATCTGAGCATCCCAAGATAGGATTCACAGAAACTGTTCAGGAACTCCATGGCATCAGAGCCCGTTCTGAGAGTCTGACACCTGTCAAACAGAAACAGTAACAAGATCTGCCCTCCTACTAAGGAATGTAATCTTATGTAACTCCTTCATTTACTTATAACCACCCCTGCCCCAGTATGGAGACAATTTAAATTAATTCACAAAGATCCATTATATAATCTAAATTGCAAATAGATCTACTTAGCACGCAGCCTGTTACTTCTTTCCCAAATACCTCATGTCTCCCCTTCCTCATTTTTAACTAAAATACATGGCTAAGGACATTTCCCAGCTGTCTTTACAGTTTGCTGAAGTAATGTACTAAGGTCTGGTCGATTGGACATAAATGGAAGTTGTGCATGTAACTTCTAGGAAGTATCTTTTTTTTTTAAGCTTTATTTATTTATTTTGAGAGAGAGAGAGAGAGAGAGAGGTTTATTTATTTATTTTGAGAGAGAGAGAGAGAGATAAAGCATGTGCAGTGCAGAGAAGGGAAAGAGAGAGAAGGAGAGAGAGAATCTCAAGCAGGCTCCACACTGTCAGGGCAGACCCCAATGTGGGGCTCGAGACCACGAACCATAAGATCATGAGCTGAAATCAAGAGTCGGACATTTAAACACACTGAACCACCCCGGTGCCCCTGGAAGTATCTTTTAAAGGGAGGATTGGTTGTGTCCCTTTTCTCTTCTATTCTCCTTCCTGCTGCCTGGATGCAGACATGATGGTAAGAGCTGAGGCAGCTGTATTGTACCATGAGTTGGAAGCTGTGTGTTGAGGGTGGCAGAGAAACACATTAGCATTCTGGATTCCTGATGATCATGGAGTTGCCATTCCAAACTTGGACCACCTACCCAGAGTTTTACCGAAGAGAAAATGAAGCTTCTATCTTGGTTAAGTCACTGGCATTTTGGGTTTTCCATTCCTCAGAACCAAACCTAATTTTTACTACTAGTGTAAATTGAGGTGGAAGAGCAAGGAGTGGGGAGGAAAAACATACTAAGAGTCAGAAATAAACTTAATACAAAAATATATATCATAAAGTCTTTATATTTGCTCTGAATGAGTTGCAAATTTAGCTTCGGGCTTATAGTGGTTAATGTGACAGTAAAACTTTTGAGGACACAATTCTGTGTCATAAGATTTCTTTTTTTAATTGTCCAGGAGAAACACCCCCTGTTCCTGCATGAACTGCATGAACAAATTAATTTACCCTAAGATTCTTCATAAAGAGGATATCTATCATGTAATGTAATTAACAACATTGCAACAACTTCCTTATGGAAGAAACGATGTGTTTCATGACGTTCTTCAATATAGACTAGGAGAATAGACGTGTAGATAATTTGAAATCACCCTGTGTACAGGTTTATGTAGTATACTAGAGTTCCCATCCCTCACAAACATTAGGTAGGTAGAACTTAGAGAAGTAACTTCTGGGATGTTAAGAAGGCCAAGTTCTTATACACTTAGCCCATATCCAAGTTGTCTACTGCCATCACCATCACCATCAATGAGAAATAGGCAAAACTGACATGTCCTCCCTTTCGCATACCCCATTCAACCTTTAATTTTATGATTTATTTTGTCCTTCAATATACCCTTGAAGTTATATAAGTTTAAATTCTATAGGTTATGTAAAACCTATTAAAAATTGTGTGTGTGTGTGTGTGTGTCCTGGGGAGGAATTCAATGTGCATTTTTTTTCTACTTCTAGTCCCTGTAGATCTCTGAATATACAATATAGGTAGATAATAAGATTCAGCTATGCAAGATACTCACATACCCATAAAACATAGGCACCAGAAACATAGATATTTCACTTGTGGGTCATGGTGTCCCAACTGTGAATATGAAGTGGTGAATGTCAGCAATGTGTATCTACTAAAGGAAACCAAAACAGTTTCCAACGTACCATTCCTTTGCCGGGGGGAAGCAAGGAACTCCCCCCTGAAGCCACAGGGATACGTTTTCAAAATCTCTGATGGATCCTCATGTCTGCTCCATCGATTCTATCAGCCTATCAAGCAGGATCCTGCCTTCCAAAGACTTGCTAGTCAACCCGGGCCTTTTTCTGCATTTATCCTGTTGAAGGAATGATTTGTGAGAACAGTGTGTGGGTATGTAAGTGGTGAATATGTGCTCCCTGAACCAGACGCTTATATACTTTGCATCCAATGTGGTCCCTTTATACTCTATGGCTACATTTAGTTAGTGTATGCTTCCTGATAGCCTTCTCTAACGTTGGCTTAGAGAAAAGAAGGACACATTGCTTTTTGTTTGTTGGGTTTTACTCCGAGCATCACTCATTTTCATGCTACACATACTGCACTTACACTGGTCAAGCAGACTGATGGGTGTATATGTGCAGGATACCAAGTAAGTCCCACTGACACAGAACACAAAACGATGTCCTCCTTATCCTTTAGAGAGAATGACTACACATCTTTTATTCCTTCCTTTATTTTACATTAACTATCCAATTCACCTAGCAACAGGCCAAAACCTCAGAACTTTATCACACGGTTCTAGTTGTTACCCCCAGTGGTCCAAAGCCAGCCTTTCATTTATATATTGAATTTACAAACAAATTCATTTCCCACAAATGGAATCTCTAATTAGGATCGGCTTCATCTGAAACCATGCAGCAAATGAGAAAAGGAGAGGATTAGAGAACAGCATTAATAGCAACTGCAAACAACTCTTTAATCAATGTGCCTGTTTCTCTCCAAGAAGTCACTTTTCTCTTCCATTTAGGAAATAGACAGTCTTTGCCTGCAGTTAGCAATAATCTCAACAGCGTGCATAATAATAGTAATAATGATAATTTTTTATAATGTCAACCAACATCTGGGGAAGTCTTTTTTCATTACAAAAGTGTTTTCATTTGCATTATCTTTTCCTTTGGTCTTCCATCTGCTTTGTGTGCAGGAAAGTGGGTGTTTTTACTTCGTTTCACAGACACTGGACAGAGGGGTTCAGAGTGGGGACGCATGTTACTTAACTTTGGCTCTCAGTTCTACTTTATGTCACCCGAGTGACCTTGGACAAGTTACTTAGTGTCTCTGAATCTCCATAAAGCTATAAAATGATAAGAATAGTACCTACCACAGACAGATGCTGTGACAGGTGGTCACAGACCTGGGGGAACCCTGGTGAAATGCTGTAGCTGTTAGCTGGGGACGGAGGGTGAGGGGATCTTCCCAAAGGTGGACAGTTTGATCTGCAGATCCAGAACCAAGAAGAATCTGGCCTCTCAACTCCAGATCTGGGACTTACTTGAAGCAAGGATCAATTTAGGAGCAGAACCAAGATCAGAATTTCCAACACTTAACTTCTCTCCCGTTTCTGCCATCCCACCAGCTACATGAGGATTCTTAAAGAATGAAAGGAATATTGGTTCTCTTTGGGGAAGGATGCATTAAAAATATTTGATGATCAGTAAAAGAGTCTATAAATAGTGAACAGAACCCACAGAATTGGGCTTGGAACCATGAAGCCTGGAAATGCCTGTCATAAATCGCTTCTCCACCGGGGGCTCAGCCTAGAGGAGCCTGCCCTTAGGGAACAATGCACAATGCCCAAGTCCACAGCTGGCCACTAGGTGGCAGGATGTCCCCAGCAAGGATACTCAAGCCCAACCTTCATTCTGGAGCAAATATTTGCTGAAGTCCAAACTTCACAGTGGAGCAAATGGGGCCAGGGCCCTGAGTGATGTCTGACGCCCAAGATGACAGACTGAACTATTCTAACTGACATTAGTCCTGAACATAAACCAGTGCCCAAATTTCTGCAAATGCCATTCATGTGTCTAAATGCTCCGGTCTGAGTCAAGACATTAAAACAGGCACAACAATCTTCATCCACAAAAAGGAACCTCAAGATGGCCATAAATTTATTCCAGTACAAATGACTACTTCTGTTTCCATGAACCCCAATTTTCAAATGTATAAAGGAATTGAGAAGCTTTAGGTGTCAGAAGCATACTCCAGAATCTCCAGAACCCTCCTATTAAAATATTTTCTTACAAAGATGAAAATATCTCAAAAAGAATAGTCAAATCTAAATGATTTCCATATAACTCAATTACTATATGCATTTTCATACCTGGATTTTCCTACCAACCTATTCCTGAGCTATCTTCTCCCTTACTCCTTACAAAAGTGAATGTGTAAGGATCATAGAATAATTTAGAAAACAACCTGACGACATCCAAGGTTTTACATAGACTCGTATTGTTTTAGAGTCAGATGACTCAATCTGGGAGGTTATCTGCTTTTACACCCTCAATTTCCCAAGAAAGAAACTAGTATTGCCAGAAGTTAATAAATTTGCCCAAGACAACACAGAAAGTCCTTTCAGAACTGAGACCACAACTTCTGTGACTTGATTTTCAAGACAGTTTGGGCTAATTTTAATCTTTTATTTAACAGTGTCAAGAAAGTCAAGATTTTTCTTTACCCTATAGGACAGAAAAACACCAACGAGGAAAGCAACAAGGAGAAAAAGTATCAGTCCAGCACATGTGTGTGATTAGCAGTTCAGCTGGCTGTGTTAGAAATTCAATAGTGGTTAGGACAGAAACTATCAGAGGAGCATTGTAATTACTACAATAGTAACATCTCCACCACCACCAAAAAAAGAAAAATAATAAATCCTAATAAATGATCCAGGGTGAAGTCTCTCTGGAACCTGAAAAAGAGCCTCTCAGGTCACAGCCACTCAAATGGGATATGAAATTGAATTAAATGCAGACAGGAGGAAAAAAATGCCTCTCTCTGGACTCTGGAGGAGACCCTGAGCCCTGTCTCACAAGGTGTGACTATAAAGTAATGTGTGTGATTTTAAAAGAAACACAACCAGAGCTTTCTAAGTGAGCCCTGTGTCCTCTAAAGCAGTCACTTTGGGAAGCTGCATATTTGTGCCAGGGACGCTGCCGCACCTCAAATATTAACTCTTATTTGGGACTTGCCTTCAGAGACTCAGCGTGTTCTGCAAAATATCTACCATGGCATAAATCTCGGTGGCATGAAGGGAGAGGGTGAACATTTCCAGAGTCAACTTAGGGAAAAGGTGGGTGGTCAGGGCAGAAAATAACATTTGGGGATAAAACGGAGCTGCATATGGTCATGGAAGTTCATTTCCACTGTGGTTCATCTAGTGGAAAAGATTCACCCTCACGGAAGCCTTCAGAAAAAAATCCTTAAGGCTTTACTAATATGTATGTTCCTGACTTGAAAATAAAGCCTTCTTAAGTCTAGTTCTTAATCATTTTGCATCTATTTATAAGTTACTCTTCTGCCTCCCAACTCAGTTTAAGTTCCTGTAAGCAAAAGGCCACTTATCAGATTGAGTCATATGAAATTGCTGCCTTTTGACCATATTTGACCTACAAAAATCCTATGGTTCAAGCTAACATATCTGTGATCTTAGTATTTTAGCACAGTGGCTAAAGGAATTCAACAGTGCTAATGTTACCTAGCCAATGTGGACAACACCAGCGTATAATGCTGACCCACTTTGCAGGAGGTATACATCACTTTTCTCCCTTGGTAGTTCTTTTTATGCATTTAGAGGTTTTTTTCACTAACTAATTTAAACAGCACATCTTAAGGATGAAAAAAATCTGCCAAGCCCACCAACAAACAGCCTTTCCCAAACAGAGCTGTTCTGTAAGAGATATCAGTCTTATGCTAAGTCATAATGTGCATGTAATAGCCATAATCGAAGGCAGGTTTGTCGACTTGGTACCTCCGGGTCCTAGGACTCAGCTACACAGGGCAGAAGATCTGATTTGAACATAATCGATTTTGCTAAGGAACAGAGTGTACCCTTGGCCTTCCCACCTCCCTCCCGCAGGGCAGAGGTAACCCTGCAAATCAGGTTTGAAGCCACTATGCTATAAGCCATCTTTCCCCTCTGGTTCTTCTGTGCCTCATTGCTGCTTGTGTTTTTCCTTATCCTATATTTACCATCAAAGCATGATCAGAGAAGCCACTCTGTTATTCATTCATTTGAGTATTCAAGTATATCATCCGGTATCTCTAACCTGCCTGAGACAAAGGACACATTGGTTACAGCATAGAGGTTTCTGGCTATTATTTCAGTGTAAAATGTCATTTAACATTTGGGCAGAAAACAGTGTGCCATCCATCTGCCTCTTACAGAACCCTCCTCTTAGGATAAGCCTTGAGTAAGGAAAAACCGTCACTGATAAAACCTGGCCCTGAGCAATTTCCCAGGTGATCAACAAAGCTATCAAGATCCTATGCAGAAGAGGCACTTCCCACGTAGAACCAAGCTTGTCCTGAGCAGAAGCAGGCTGGCCTCATGGCCCAGATGGTGGAGAGCATGCCCTGTGCCTCGATCCCAATGGCCCCCACGTCTCCAAATCCGTCAGTAGGAAGTCACTCTGCACTTTCAATTATATTGTGACAAATTTTAAATTGTTCACCTGTGCCTCAGAATAAAACTAGTGGGGGCTACGTGGCTGTAGAATTAGGATCTCTGCTGGGGTCTTCCTGCTAAGTCCCAGGCAGGCAGGGACGTGTTCACATGTCCTTTGTGTCAGCCCACAAGCAACTGAGCCAACCTGGCTTCCAGGTCCCTTTTCATTATTTCTGCCTGGAAAGGTGTTTCTTACTTGTTTTTCTTTTTACCAGTCTTTTGTGATTGCAAAAGTAATATCTTTTCAATATTAAAAGTTAGATCATTTTGCAAAATATACATATATCAAACCATCACATTGTACACCTTAAACTTATACAATGCTATAGATCAATTATATCTCAATAAAGCTGGGAGAGGATTAGAAAATATCAAGATTTAAAAAAAGGAAAACTAAAACATTATGTTCTTATTTCCCAAGATTATCACTGTTAACACCTATGTGTCTATCCTTCCACACTTACTTTATGCACATATATATGTATCACATATATATCATATGTTTACATACTGATATATATAATCACTCATCTTTCCATGTTTATAAAGTTTCTTCTAATCTAATACCTTTCAGATCCCTGCCCCCCAGCATTGACCCCAAAGTGGGCTGCTTTAGCTAAACCAGCATCTAATCCAAGTCCATGCATTATATCAAGTTGTTATGTTTCCTTACATTTCCTTTCATCTAGAACACTTATCTCTTGTTGCACATCACTGAGTTGTTGAAAAGGGCAAGCACTTGTCAAGCTAAAGACCTATCTTCTGGATTCCTCTGGATTTATTTGCCTTGTTGCTTCCTTAGGCTATCCATCATTAATCTTGTTCTCCCATTCCCATGTTACCTGTAAACTGGAAATTAGATCCAAAGGATTCAATTCAAACATTTCCTGGCTAAAATTCATCAGAGGAGATGTGGGATACTTCATATAGTGCCACATCAGGCGACGCACAACACTTAGCTGCCCACCATCGGTGATGCTGGGATTGCCCACTGGATTAGGGGCTTGATCCATCCAGCCAGGAAGTAACTTATGAGATGTTACTTTGGTAGATTAGTTTCCAGACTCTAAACCTTTCTAGCCAATGTCTGGATCCCAAAACCATACCATAAGTAGAGAAGAACAGACTGGACTAGTTTGAGACCCACAGCCAGGGAAGGGTAGGTAAGTGGGGAAGACTGTGTAAAGGCAAGATTTTTGCTTAGTGCTCAGAGCTGACAGGAGTATTATGGCATTTTATGCTGCCTCCACTGTCCATAGTAATTGATAGACATTGATGAAATATGGCCTCTCGTCACCAGCCCCGGGGCCTTGGGTGACACTACACAAGTGGTAAAGCCAGTACTGGGTGTGGTGTAATTTTTTTCCTAAGGAGTTCTTCAGAGGACATCATCCAGGACTCTGATTTCTCTTTGAACAGTCATTAGTCAAAGTTAAAACATTAGGCTCACACGTGCAAGTTCTTCCAAAACAGGAACTGAATTTAATCCTCCCCAGAGGAGACTGATCTAAGTACCTGCTTCAGCTGCAATCTCACGGGCTGGATATTGTCACAGCCACTTGGCAACAGCAGCCTGTGCCCGTCTCCCCACCTGCCTGCTTTTGTTTCACTCTCCATCCTGGGGACAATAACTGTGACAATGACCCCCATTCAATGAGATTGTTGAACCATGGTTGCTGAGACCACAGCTAGAGAGGGGACATCAAATGGGGCCCTCTCATCTGCATGTATCCCATCAGCACCCACCACCATGGAGAGCAAGGGCAGGGACCCAAATGTGATCTGGTGGTCTTGTTGACCATGCACAATACATACTGTCCTGCTTGCTTTTTCAAGATGAAGGTGGCACGATATTTAAGACAGCAGGAAAAACCTGAATTTGTCAGTCCTGTAAGCAAGTACAACTGGAAAGTCCCAGAAGGAAGATGTGCCTGAAGATGTTTGTCTCTGTGGCCCTGACCAAAACATTCACGCAGTAACTCAGAGTCGAGGTGGCTCCGTCTGCGACTGCCAGGATGGCCTAATTTCCAGAATAATAACAAAGATGTGCAATTAACCTGGATAAGGCAAATTGGCCCAGGATGAGAGAGGGAGAGAAAATAAATACCACATACCCCAGAGGCCACACACACACACACACACACACACAGCCAGAATTTGGCCTCAAGCAAATGTAATAGATGTCAACGGTCTAGTTCAACTGAAACTCTTTGGATATCTCCAAGGAAGCGTCCCCATCTTCCCGACCATATAGAAGGAAGGCTTGCTACGACTTCTGGGGCCACTTGACGAACATCACACCGCAGTGGCCTTCTGAGTGCTCAGAGTTAACCGGGAGTTCTTTGCAGGGTTAGCGGACCCACAGCCTGTGGTCAAATGGAGACTCAGTAATTCTGTCTAAATGATCCAGCCAGGTACATTTCCTCCTAATGGGCATCAAGTTGAAAATTAAACGGGAAAAAAAGAGCACAGTATTTAGAAAAATGGGTCCTACAGGCTGTTGTACCTGCTGCGTCAACCCCAGGAAGGCTCCCCTAGTCTCTGCTTTTAGTACAAGCTTGTACAACCAGTTCAGCTAGAAGCGCGCCTGCCGTCCTGCTAACAGCCCTCATTAGCTGCCTCTGACCTGTTGAAAAGCTGAAAATAGAACCTTGAGCCATTTTCTGTGCAGCTCCACTCTTAAAATTCTGTCTTTCTAAATATTAGCAGCAGCCCCGTTATGCCATCGCTTTAAGGTACTTGTCCCTTCCTGCCTTTTTGGACACCCTCGACCACCACATTACTTTTCTTTGGGAAAAAGCTTTTTATGTAAAGGGTGACGTGCGTTTCTTTTTATTTGCTCTTCTCCCTGTGTAGCTAGGGATGCTATTTTTCTTCTTGATGGCTTTTATACTTGGTTAAAATCACCTGGAAAAAATCAATAGGGAAGAATAAAGTATTTCCTTAGTTACCCATTAGCCACAGTAACTAAAGTCCACAGAAATCCATTTCCCACTTCCTATTAAAATTTTAGAAGCATTTAAAATATTCACTTGGATGCTGTGTGTTTTTCTTTTGTATCTCAACTGAGCTGTTTTCCACCCTGAGGTCTCAAGCCTGGCTGATTTTCCTCAGTGGCTTTATTCAAAATAAAATTGTTTTTGACTAATAAGTAAACGCCCAATTCTGTTCATTAAACCAGTGACCTTTGAATTTCTAACATGGTTCTGCTCCTAAGCTGGAGCTAATCCTTGAAACGCTTCAGTGGGTGGGCACATGCACATTAAACTGTCTGCCCCAGGATGTATTTTTCTCCCTGATTTAGAAGGATTCATTATATTAAAGGCTAGGCTTGCTACAAATCATAACCAAAATTCACCTCAGCTTGCCTTTCCCAGTTTTTTTTAAATGTTTCCTTATTTTGGAGAGATAGCATAAGTGGGGGGAGGGGAGGGGCAGAGAGAGAGGGAGACTGAGGGTTTGAAGCAGATTCCGTGCTGTCAGCGGTCAGCCCATCACGGGGCTCAATCCCACGACCCATGAGATCATGACCTAAACGAAAGTCTGACACTTAACCCACTGCATCACCCAGGTGCCCCGTCTTTCCCAGTTTTAAAGCTGATATGAATGGCCACTCTGGCACATCAGTGGGATATAACTGCTCCAGCCCCCCAACATCACTCTCTAGATCCTTATCTTAAAGGGATCTAACCCAGCCAGACTGAACACATCTTGCAAATCCTGAGAGGCTCTCAAAAATCAGACTTCTCAAGGATCTTACTTAAAACACAGATTTCCAGGCCCCACCTCCCATAGACTCTAATCCAGGAGGTCTTACAGGGGTCTATGAATCTGCATTTTCAAAAACCTCCTGTCCCCACTCCAGGTAAAGTGACCCTGGAACTCACTTTGACAAACCAGTGACCTCTGAGTCTGTCTCAAAGGCTTTTGATCAATGCTGTGTTCATTCATTTATTCGACAAATAGTGACTTACCATGGCTAAGATGTCACTGAAGAAGCAGATAGATTTCACATGGGTCCCTACCCTCAAGAAATTTATAGTCTAGTGGGAGAAATGAGACATGAACATACATAACCATCAAAGGGAGTAAGAGATTTGTCATTAGAGAGGAACAGAGTTCAGTGGAAGAAGAGGTAGCATTCAGGGAAGGGACGGGGCTTGGCTTTCTGGAGAGATGACATATGCCTTATACCTGAAATAACACGTAATATTGGGAACATAGAGGTAGTAAAGACGAGACATTTGAAACACAGCAGGTGTGAAAGATGGCAGAGTGGAGAGGGATGGCAGCTGTGTGGGGGAGGAGGGTCATTTGATTGACTTCAAGCACGGAGCATAGGAAGGGGTATAGAAGGAAATGAGCTCATAGAAGAGGGATGTGGCCAATCCTGGAGGGCTTTGAATGTCATGGTCACAAGGAAGAGCTTGGGATATACCTGGCAAAGGGGTGGACTATGGGAAGTAAAGCAGCCTTAAGCTGCCCAAAGCATGTAGCAACATGGGGGCCCTGGGCATCTGCCCAGTGAGGTGGGAAGAAAGTGTACTGAGCTCTTCTCTGCAAGGATCGCTCAACTCTGAAGACCAGCCAGGAGCCTCATACATTATTCCTCAGGACAAGATGTCCAGTGTAAGCTCTCACCTTGCCTTGCACTAACCTATTAATGTTCAAAAGGAGCTAGGGCTTTTTTGTCAGTGCATTTTACCACCACCGAGCCTGTAAATGCATCTTGAGATGGAAGGATGAGGAAAAATGTTGAGTGACAGTGTGCCATGCTCTTACACTTTTATCCTCTTGAGAACACCGCTACCTCTCCAGTCACACTGCAACACACACACACACACACACACACACACACACACACACACACAGAGTTAAAACTTAAGGGAGTCTGAGCTATTCTCTGCTGGCAAGCTAAAAATAAAAACACAGTGGTATTGAGACTAGACTTTCCCTGGAACTATTTCCCATATCCAGTTTAATGAATTCATTTTATTTATGTATATAGCACTTTGCAGATTTGCAGGGGGTTGCAAATTCTCTGATATCGGCCCAGGGAAAAGCTTGGCCATAACCATTAAACGTATCATTCTTTCTGCGGTCAAAATAGTTCTACCTCCAGCACACCACTCCCCACCTCAGAGAAGGGCCCTCCACTCAGAGGCCGACTGTCCATCTGCATATCAAAAGATTCTGTGAAAATCCATAATTAGAAGGCTAATGCCTCTAAATGCACTTCAGAATCATCAACAGCATAAATTACATGAGCAAATTATATCAATATATTCAGCTGCCACCCTATTTTTCACCTTCTGTGTTTCTAATCAGAAATACAGAACAACATGTGCGAGAGAGAAATGAATTACAATCAGAAGCAGGGACCCAGAAGAAGCAGATGGACGTTAGGATTACTGGCCCAGGTGATGGGTCATTTCTCCAGGAAATCTAATCAGAGGCGAGAATAACATGTACTTTTTCAGGGAAGGGGGAGGGCAGGAGGGGTTTTTCTGCTTGCTTTGTGACAGCAACACCACCATTAGCAAGTGCAATTTGTCTCCTGTGACCTTTCGCACATCTAATACTATGAAGGTCCCTTATGCGAGGAGTTAAGACTATAGCGCCTGCAACTCTCCGCTGGCTTTCCTCCGGATGCGGAGGCCATGCCAACAAATTAAAGAGATGTATTAGCCGCCTAGCTGTGTAGCCCCCCTGTCCAACGCCCTGGGTAACCTGGTAACTGTGGATCATGCTCTGGGAGAGGCCCGGAAGAATGATCTGAATGCTCACGTCCCCTTCTGTATGAAATCGTACTGACATGGCCTCAGCTCAAGCTTTCCGTATGTTTCTGCCAGACTTTCACTACATTGTGATGTTTCCCCTCAACCTCATGAAGCACTGGCAGAAAATGCAACCTCTCAGTGTAAACCGGATGCAATGAAGATTCAGGAGGTTGCTTCCTGCTCTGCCTCCTTGAAACATGATCATTTGTCATTCCTCTTTCAGTCCCGTCCATGAAGTGTCAGCACAGCCGTGCTGCAATCCTGGGGCAACCCCAGTGCAGGTGCCAAGGCAGGCGGACCGAAGCGGAATATGGGACTGTAGTTAACACGGTATCGTGTACTTGAAAGTTGTTCTGAGAGCACAGCTTCAATGTTCTCACCATGACGACAACATCAAAATGGTAATTATGTGAAGTTAACTAACCTTATTGTGGTAAACATTTCACAATATATATGTGTATCAGAGCATCGTACACCTTAAACGTATTCAATGTTGTAGGTCAATTACATCACAATAAAGCTGGAATAAAAAAATTAATTTAAAAAATGGAATGCGGACCCTCCGCAAGTCAATGCTGGCCTCTGAGGAGCTGTGGAAATAGCTGCTGGCCAAGATTGGCAAGACTGGGGCAGTAATAAGGGATCTTTAGCAGGAGATCAATTTGCAGGCTGGTTCCTGCTGGGGGGACATGTAAGACCTGTAAAAAAAAAGGCCCCTCCCCCCCCCGGGGCATCTGGGATGTCTGCCAAGGCTGCTGGCCCTCACCCACTCCCTCAGGCATAGCATAACTGTTCATGGAAATAACCCTCACATACACACACATACGGGGGGGGGGGGGACACACACCCACACATACACAAACTGCCACTTGCTGGAGATAGAGGGCTGGAAACATGGCTCCTCTGGAGGGCTGCTCTGCAGATGCCGCAATCCTGGGGCAAAGGTTCTGGAACTATGCTTCTCAGTATGGTAGCCCCTAGTCATGCATGCTGAGCGCCTGAAATGGGGCAAGATCTGAATTGAGATCTGAGCTGGGCTTGAAGTGTAAAATACACGTAAAGCTGAGAGGACTTAGTGTGAAAACCAGCAAGTGTAAAATATCTCGTTAATAATTTTTATGTGATTGGGGAGCCCGGGTGGTTCAGTCAGTTAAGCATCAGACTTTGGCTCAGGTCATGATCTCATGGTTTGTGAGTTCAAGTCCCATATGGGGTTCTGTGCTGACAGCTTGGAGCCCCGAGCCTGCTTCAGATTCTGTATCTCCCTCTCTCTCTGGCCCTTCACTGCTCTCTCTCGCTTGCTCTCTCTCTCTCAAAAATAAACATTAAAAAAATCTTAATGTATGAAAGAATAATTTTTATGTGATTAAATGTTGAAATGAGAATATGTTGAATTGTGTTGGTTTCTTATTGCTAGTGTAACAAATCGCTACTAAATTTAGTAGCTTAAAACAACACCAATTTATTATCCTACAGTCTTGCAGGTCAGAAGTCTGAAATGGGTCTCACAGAACTACAATCAAGGTATCAGCAGGACTGTGTTCCTCCAGGCTCTAGGGGAAAATCTTGTTTCCTTGCCTTCCCCAGTTTCCAGTGGCTGCCCACATTCTTCATCTCAGGGCCTCCCTTCTGCATCTTCATAGCTATTGGCAATGTTCCACCTGTCTGACCGTTCTTATGTAGTGACATCTTCCTCAGACCACAACCAAGAAAGGCTTCCAGCTTTTAAGGATCTGAATGATTAGATCAGGCCCAGATAATCCAGAATAACCCAAAACTGCCTTTCCATCTCTTAATTTAATCATGCCTGCAGAGTACCTTTTCTCATGTAGGGTGACACAGCACAGGTCGCAAAAAATTAGGATGTGGACATCTTTGGAGGGCGTTATTCTGCCCACCACGTGAATATGGTATATTAAGTACAATATATTATTAAAATCAGTTTCGCTGGTTTCTTTTCATCTCTCTAATGTGTCTACTAGAAAAATTTTAAATTACATATATGTGACTCCCCTTGCATTTTTATAGGACAGTGCTACTCTAGAGCCTTTTAATCACTGAAGTTCACTACAGAGACCAGTTTAGAGTGCTTAGATTCTCTTGAGGGCGTGGGGTACAGCCGTCAGGTGACCTCTACTCCTAGAACACAGCCACATGGCATGTACTCGAGGTTGTATGAGTGTCCTGTGCTTAGGGTGACCCTGTGCCCCTGTTTACAGAGCAGTCCTGGCTTATACAAATGCCCCAGCAGAATTATTCCTAGAAGTCCCACTAACTCTCAAAATATCCTGGTATGGACGATACGTTAAATGTGTGCCCTCCTAATGCATCATATGTGAATACGAAGCTCTTCGCCCATCATCAGTCAAGGGGAACCCCCAATCAGCTTGCTAGCCGTAGTATTGGGTTTGCATTAATCTGCACGTCCCACGCCCTGGCCTTTCCCAGTCCTCCCCATGAGCAAGGACTCCGTTGGCAAGCACAGCTGACCAGCACATGTACCTGCAGGCCACAGCAGACTGATCAGCTGTCAGCTAATCAGCTTCCGGGCTTTTAGGGTACACTTTGTTGGTGTTCTGTTATCATTACAAAAATAGCACACCTTATACATATAAATCATTACAATAACCCATAATGTGAAAACGTATGTCTCCTGCCATTCTCCACACATGCCCCCAACAGCTAAGCACCCTTAACTGTTTGCTGAATACCTCTTCAGGTGTTCTCTTCTCTGGGCCACAGGAGTGGTTGAATAGTCTTGGTTCAGGGAAGAACAAGGGAGAAGTTGGCTCCACTGTTCTTTGACAGGCTCCCCATACCCATTCTGCCTCACAAGGACGGAATGTAGTTCAACCAGTTAAACTCAATCCTGCAGTAATGGTTAAATCTCCAGTTTCCACTTCCTCTCTCTCTAGTGAAATTCAGGCAGGGTAACTATTGGTGCTCAGCTCAAAGTCCCAGTCTTTGTTTCAAGATGCTTGAGGTAGAGAAGGGAATTCTAGACCTACCTCCTCATGTCTCTGAGGAGCCCTCTAGTATCTGTTCTAGCACTGCTCCTAATGGTGTGTGTGTGCGCACGTGCACGTGTGTGCATGTTGCACATTTGAAAGGCACAGTCCTCTTTCTGATGGTCACTGCTCCCCTTCTGTGAAGAGGTGACTCTGGAAAGCTGGTGCTGTCTATTGGACAGTTGCTCTCCCGGCTGCGCCCTCCTACACATAACCTATTTTGTGACTGCAGGCATCCCTCTTGAGACATATTCCCCTAGTTCTTGGCATTTACATTAATTATACATAATTACTTCAACTGTCAAATAAAATACACAGATGATTCTCAATATTTATGTGATTGCAACCTAAAGGCAAAAAGAAAAAAATTGAAAGAGTAGTGAGAGAAGAAGAAACTAAGGGAATCTTGCACGGATTTTCCGCATCAGAAACAAGCAAGCCATAGACAACCTGAGGGAGAAGTGACACCCCAGGCCACTCGGGGGCTGTCTGTTGCGGCCCTCAGCTGCTGGCAGGACCAAAACATAAAATAAAATGTATCAGACATGTTAGAAGTGGGAGTCAGGAGAATTACCCAGAGAGAACCAAAAAGAAAAACCAAACAAAAAAATGTACTAAAAGAGGTGGGAGACGAGTGTTCTAGAGAAGTCCAGCTCAGGAAGTTCAACATCCAATGAATAGAAGTTCTAACAAGAGAATGGACCAAGTGGACAAACGCTGTATGGTAGATGTAAGTTTTTTTCCTTTAGACCTTTTGGAATTTTGCTAAATTTTCTTTGATTAAAATACACTGATTTTCAGGGCACCCGGGTGGCACAGTCAGTTGAGTGTCTGACTTTTGATTTCAGCTTAGGGCATGATCTCATGCTTCATGGGTTCAGGCTCCACCTCGGGTTCTGCCCTGGCAGCGCAGAGCCTGCTTGGGATTCTCTCTCTCCCTCTCTGTCTGCCCCTTCCCTGCTTACACACACTATCTAGCTCCCAAAATAAATTAATTAATTTTAAAAATACATTGATTTTCTAATCAAAAAAAAAGTTTAAGAGAGATTTTTTTAAACAACTTTGGCAATGTATTTGGGTTTTAAAACCAGATTCAGATACTAGTTTGATAAAACCAAAAATTTACTTAGAAATGAAAATACTTAAAAGAGGAAAATTAATTAAGAAATAAGAAGATTGGAAAAGCAAAATGCCCCTGTATTGTATGATAATATTTGATTTTTCTAAGTGACTCAAACCTAACATAACACATTTCAAAAGCACTTATTTCATATGTTTTGTTGTAATGAGACTCTCATCAGATGTTCCTCCAAATGAATGGCCACAGGCTGAGGATTAGAAATCCTTTGTCACCAAGGGCTAGTATCCAAAATCTATAAAGAGCTCACCAAACTCCACACCCGAAAAACAAATAACCCAGTGAAGAAATGGGCAGAAAACATGAATAGACACTTCTCTAAAGAAGACATCCAGATGGCCAACAGGCACATGAAAAGATGCTCAACGTCGCTCCTCATCAGGGAAATACAAATCAAAACCGCACTCAGATATCACCTCACACCAGTCAGAGTGGCCAAAATGAACAAATCGGGAGACTATAGATTCTGGAGAGGATGTGGAGAAATGGGAACACTCTTGCACTATTGGTGGGAAGGCAAATTGGTGCAGCCACTCTGGAAAACAGTGTGGAGGTTCCCCAAAAAATTAAAAATAGATCTCCCCTATGACACAGCAATAGCACTGCTAGGAATTTACCCAAGGGATACAGGAGTACTGATGCATAGGGGCACTTGTACCCCAATGTTTATAGCAGCACTCTCAACAATAGCCAAATTATGGAAAGAGCCTAAGTGTCCATCAACTGATGAATGGATAAAGAAATTGTGGTTTATATACACAATGGAGTACTACGTGGCAATGAGAAAGAATGAAATATGGCCCTTTGTAGCAACATGGATGGAACTGGAGAGTATGATGCTAAGTGAAATAAGCCATACAGAGAAAGACAGATATCATATGTTTTCACTCTTACGTGGATCCTGAGAAACTTAACAGAAACCCATGGTGGGGGGGTGGGGGGGAAGGAAAAAAAAAAAGAGGTTAGAGTGGGAGAGAGCCAAAGCATAAGAGACTCTTAAAAACTGAGAACAAACTGAGGGTTGATGGAGGGTGGGAGGGAGGGGAGGGTGGGTGATGGGTATTGAGGAGGGCACCTTTTGGGATGAGCACTGGGTGTTGTATGGAAACAAATTTGACAATAAATTTCATATATTGGGGAAAAAAAGGAGAAACTGCTTATGCAAAAAAAAAAAAAAAAAAAGAAATCCTTTGTCACCTAGAGACTGCTCGGTGTGATGGTAAGTGCTAGAACATAAAATGGAGAGAAGCACAGGGTTGTCTCCTACCCAATGTATAATTCCAAGAAGAAAGGGAAAGAGAAGAGAGTAAAGTGCTAACAAAAGTCCTTTTTCTCTGAAACTGTTCCCCGATGAATATAAGGAAAGCAACCAAGAGGCCCATAAACGCATGGATCTCCACTTCTAGGCTGGAGGCATGGTGATTACGCAAAGGACTGTGCAGTTTCATGTCAGAAGGTGGCTTGATGGAACCCTCTTCCCTCACTGGTAATTTACTTAAATGCCAAAAACCTTAACTCAGCCTGTCAACAGCTCCATGTAACATTTAACACGCATGACCTCACTTGAGTCTCTGACTCTCTTTAAGTACTTTAAAAACACATTATCATCTCATCTCAATTTACAGCAGGGTCTTAAAGAAATGCCATTTCTCGAAATGAAATGTTACATGAATCACAGCTGCAAAGTGCTGTGACAAAGCCCGCCTGATGGCCTGACACCCCACAGCACACTTAAGGCAAGAAATCTTCTACTCTCAAAACAAAGAGAAGACATGCCTGTCTATTACAGAAGTCCCGGCATCCAGGAGTGGCCTCGAGGGGGGGAAAAATTTCTGTTCAAAAACAGAATGCAGATTTCTGGGTCATCTTGAAATGTTTCCCAAATCACCACACAACCACTTGATCCAAGTTTGGGGAAAGCTTTTAGAACGGCCTGGAATCTGAGGTGTCTTCCAAGGCCATGAGACTGCCTAGGATAGAGGGGTATGGCTTAAAATGTCTCTAGAAAGTCTGGCGCAGTACTCAAGAGCACTGACTCTATCTTTGTCTTGGGATAAAGTTCAGAAAGATGGCTGACCTGAGCCTGAAGCAGATTCTCCAGCACTTTCAGGCAAGTTACCCAAGAGGTCTTCAATGATAGTCTACAGGGTCTCTAGACAAGAGTAGCCTCTGAGGAACCCTGACACTGGAAGGAACTCTGGCACTGGAAGGGATAGAATGTTTCATGGCACAAGGTATAATAACAGACTCTAGAATAACCTGGTGCTTCCTGGAGGCCATGCCTAGCCCCAGAACTTGTCTTCTACAGTCACCACATTCTGACAGGCATTGATCAGAACCTTTCCCTGAGTCCTGCCTGTGTGTCCTAGATGAAACTCAAATGTCTGCCCAAGGGTTTCGCTCTCCCAGCCATACTCTACCTCCATCCCATTGCCCATTGTACCACCAGATATACTCCCTAATGCTTCAGCCTCGTGACCCAACTCTCCATTAACCAGCTCCCTCCACCACCATTGGGAGTGCTTTCCAAGCTATGTTTTGCCAAACTACAAAGTAGCTTCCAACTAGACTCCCCTTGATTAGGAAGTGCTTACCTATCCACTCTGTCCCCAGGGCTCCATGCAGGAGGGGTGTGAGTGGTGTCACATGTCTTTTATTGCCTAACTCAAATGCAATCCCTTTTAGGCACCCACTCTTCTGACCTGGTGGGAAGTCCAAGTCTGTCCCTTTTCTTTTCTTTTTTTTTAAATATGTTTTGATTTATTTAATTTACATCCAAGTTAGTTAGCTTATAGTGCAACAATGATTTCAGGGGTAGATTCCTTAATGCCCCTTACCCATTTAGCCCATCCCCCCTCCCACAACCCCTCCAGTAACCCTCAGTTTGTTCTCCATATTTATGAGTCTCTTCCGTTTTATCCCCCTTCCTGCTTTTATATTATTTTTGTTTCCCTTCCCTTATGTTCATCTGTTTTGTCTCTTAAAGTCCTCATATGAGTGAAGTCATATGATATTTGCCTTTCTCTGACTGACTAATTTCGCTTAGCATAATGCCCTCCAGTTCCATCCGCATAGTTGCAAATGGAAAGTCTTTTCTAATTGCACTTTTCTAATTACACTTCCCTTCCCTCCAGTTATCAGGGGCCTACAGAATCCAGAGGTGGTGGAGAAACTCTTGGCACCGGTTTCCTGCCTGCCCTTGCTCCTTGCAGAGAGCAAGTGGTCTGCCACTTGGCCACTCTCATTGTTCTGCCAAGAAAAGGTTTCCTAAACCAGCGTGTGAAACTTTCCACAGGCCCCCAGGCCCAGCCTGTTCCGGAACACTTCTGGTCTCCCCATGTCCTGCACCCTGGGAGCCAGGCTCAGGGATCTTTGGGATTTGCCACACTTGCCTGAGCTCTGTCCTGTCCAGGCCCTGAAATCCAATCCTAACTTGGGGTCAGCCTGCTTTTCGGACCCTGGGTATACAAAACCTTTATTCCTTTGCTTTTCTTTAATTAAGGGGTTTAATTACCAGCCAGAAGGCATTTGTTTATCCCAAGGGGCAGATCCCAGACCCTAGAATTGGAAAAGGTTGTTTATATTTAAGAAAGAGAAGAAAAAGAAGAGAGAATAAGATCAGTGTAGATGCACTACAAGAGCAATTTTTAGATGTCACTTCTATAAAATGGGGTTATTTTGTAATGTGTGTGTTTATTCATCAAATATTTATACAGCCTGCTATAGGCCCATTAAAATGCTAGACCTACCCCCAAGGTAGGTTTCTGGAAGCATCTAGAGAACAGCCATCAGCGACCACTCCCATCCACCATGAAGAAAGGCTGTTTATTATCACTTAAAGCCACTTATTATTACTTGTCTGTAGGCACATAGCATAAATTTCCACATCTTAAATTATCTGTTAGTTACTTTGCTTTTTACGGAGTATTGTTGATTAGATTTCCTTAGGGTAAAGCCCACTCAAAACCAACAATGCATGAGTTTTCATGGACTTGTGGCTATGAAATGTAAAACTTCACTCACATCACTCAATCCCTCTTACAGAATTACAGGGGGCAAGCTGCAAGTCCTCTCATTACATTTTATCAAGAAAGAGCAAAGCTCAGAACAGTTAGTTAATTTCCAAGGAGCGGGCTAACCCACAGGGAAAGGGCCAGGTATCTAACCAATGACGCATCTATATACATAAGCAACCCTCCACCCCAATTCACAAAATTATGCTTTGTTACTAGAAACTGAAAGAAAGCCACAAGCACTGAGCTGTTGGAAGAGTGAGGTTGAAAATTCAGGGGTGGTGTCATCAGAGAGGTTTATCATGAAATTCATAAAGCTTAAGCTTCAGGGCCCTCCACTCGCCCAAGCTCCTTTGGAGGCTTATGATACACAGAAGTAATCCTTCATAGGCATTCCAATTAGGAGACTATAATTTCCCACTTGTTTTAAACTTGTCATCCATTGAATTCTGTTCTCTTGCTTTAAATATTTGAATATTTGTTTGCAAATAAAAATTTGCTGAAATTTTAAAAATTCTTTTCTTTAAATAGTCCCCCAAACTATGTAAGTTCCAAGCAACCTGGCTGGCCCCACGGTTCCATGCTTGCTCAGCAAGAGGAGGGTGGTTATAGGGTACTGAGGCAGAGAGAAGGGGATCTTCACCTCACTCACCCAAAAGGGAAACCCATATGTAAATAGTTAATTTTAAAAAACACCCATTAATTGACTTCTTACCCATCAAAGAATAGAACAAAGACTACCAGTGCCTAGGGGAAAAAAAATTGCCATGCAAGGCAACACTCACTAGTGAGTAAAGTAACTGAGGAACTCAGAGAAAGGGAAAAATCAGGGATTTTTAAGTGTAATAAAAGATGCTTCATAGAGGTTGTGCTAATCCAAGATCTCTTCAGAGATGTCCATTAATAGTCCATAGGTTTGCATACTGGTTGGTTAAAACGGCCTCATTGTTTATTAATTTGGAAAATCTAGGGGGTGTCTGAGTGGCTCAAGCTGTTAAGCATGGGACTCTTGATTTCAGCTCAGGTCAAGATCTCATAGTTCATAGGATCGAGTCCCTCATCAGGCTCTGTGCTGCTGCTGGAAGTGGAAAATTTTCTTTTAACATGCAATAAACCAGGAACAATAAAGTACTCCACTTAGGGCTAATCCACCTGACAACCTGTGAATGGTAAGTGATTAAATAAACTTCAAATGCTTTCAGCAGTATCTGCACATAGCAAGCACTACCTTGTCATTTTGCTAATATTATTGTAATCATACACATTTTATAGTTGGACAAACTGGGATCCAAAGAGGTCAAGTAACTTTCTCAACATTACCCAACTAGCAGTGATAGAGCTGGATTCCCAGTTCAGGGCTCCCTGACTTCAGAGGTGGTATTCCTTCCCTAGCCGAACCTGCCTTTTTGCACAGAAATACTGACACACAGAAGTCCCTGGATAAATGTCCAGTTTCCTGCATTCCTATGAAAACTATTCTAGAAAGAGCTCTGAGCATACGCATTCACTACCACAGAGGGCTCAGGACACCATTTTGGTCTGTGAAAATCAGGAACAGGGAACCTCACTAAAACGAAGTCCAGAGGTTCCAGCAGAGGGAGTTCACACACACTACCATTTGTAGTCAATCACAGACCCAAAAGGAAGAGACTTGACCTTATGCAGACTTCACCTTGCATGTGGATAGTACTCCACCTACTATTCCAGCTGGAGGAAGAGAAGCTTTCCTTATACCCTTGGACAAGAGCTCAGCCAATGAGAAGCTGCCACACTTCAAACTCCTAGTTTATGCCAATTAACCTTTAGTTTATAACAGCCTGCCCAACTTACCCCTTTTCTCCTTAAAAAAGCATACTTCTCCTCTGTTCCCAGGACTTGCCTGTGGTTTCAGCACAGCTTCTTTGTCCCAGATGGCAATTCTCCTGTATTCTCCAATAAACCCACCTTTTCTTAGTAAAATAACTGGCAGTTTCTGTGTTGAAGGTTAACATTACTTGGGCTGTAGTGGGATCCAGAAGAGACCCCTGAGGGCTCCAGGGCTGGCGAGTAAACAGGGGTGGCACCCACAGCGCTATATGGGCTCACTTCTTTCTCACCAATGCTGCTGGGGTTTGAGGGTAAGCTTTCTCCTGAATTTCACACCCCACCGCTCTGTTTCTGAGCTCTAGGCTTTATTTGGGATCTATTTTAAGGTCTTGGTTTTTCTTATCTCTGAGAATAATCATTTCGCCTTTGGTTCGATTCTGTTGGAATCTGTTCTGTTGGAACTGTGTCAGCTGGAATTGTATAGGCCTTCAGTCCAGCTTCTTTCAGGATCAAATTGTTCCTGTTGGAATTGTGCTAGCCTTCCGTGCAAGTTCCGTTTGGAACTGGAATGTTCTTCCTAGAACTATGCTGGTCTTTGATCTGATTCCTTCTGGAACCAGGCTGTTCCTGAAAAAAAACACTAAGAAATGGCATCTCAGTATCAGAATGCATTGAGGGTGCCTTCCCTACTGGAACTCTAGCCAGTTTTATGCTTAAAACTGATGGTCCCTCCACTATGCATTTATAAATAAATGGACTGACTTAACCAGAAGTAGTTTAAAACTTCAATGGCCATTATGGGGAACTTTCAATCCTCCCAAATTTAATTTTCTTAAAGCCGAATTGGACAATCATGGTTTTAAAATTGACAAAACTGAATGGGAGTCCTATCTTAACTGGTATTTTGAAGCTTCCAAACGCTATCAGGAATTTAAATTGGCTCTCCTCATTACAGTTTATAAACTAAACAAGGTAAACAAACAATTTAAAAAGGGGAGGGGGTAGCTTCAAGGCCTCGTCTTCCCCTCCCCCACCTTCTTTGTCTGCTGACAGGTGGCAGCCATCTTGTGCTTTGCCTTGGGTGCCATCTTCCTCTGCTCTCTCTTCTCTTTCCTCATCTCCTCTACTCCTTCATTCCAGTCCTTTTACAGAACCTTGATTTTCTTCAGAAGCTCCCTCCACACCCAACTCTCCTGAATCTGTTAAAACCTGCCCCTTTAAAGTTAAATCTTCCGAGGATCCAAACAGAACCCAAGTTTCTTATGTTCCCAGGACTAAGGCTGAATTGGGGGCCATAGTTAAAGAGCTTCCTGAAATGACTGAGGGGCCCCCATCAGTTTGCTGAAGAATTTAACATGGTTATTCAAACTTACCAAGCTGTTTTCTCAGATTTATAGCAATTGGTCCACATCCTCGTCGCTGAGGGCCAGGCCAAACATTGGATGAAAGTTGCCCAATGGGAAAATCTTGAACAGGATTTAGAGAAACAGACCTCTGAGTTTTGGCAAGATGCTAGAAAACTCGCTGGAAATTTCCATGGATCAATTATAATGGCTTTTCCTAAGCCTGCTGATTGGAACAAAATTCAGGCTTGTACACAAAAGCCTGATGAATCTGTTCATGATTATTACAATTGACTCTAAATTGTCTTTAAAGAAAATTCTGGTCTTCCTTTAGACATTGAATCCACCTGAGTAACATTTAACTCTATGTTTATTCATGGACTTATCCAGGATCTTTCCCTGGATAGCAGAAGGACCAGGATAGGATGGGAAATTATGTCCACTACAGATTTAACTAACCTGGCACACCAGCCTGCTCACATCCTAGAGGAGTGACCTAGAGGAGGGACCGCTAAAATTTTTAGTGCTCAACTCTAGCAAATGAAGGCCCCTAAACAAAACTGGAAGCCTAGTTTCTGTTGTTGTTACAAGGAACCAAGTCATTGGAAAGAAGGTCGCTATAAATTTAAGCACTTCAGATACCTTCAGCCCTCTGGCTAACTTTGCCATGTCCTCCTAATTCCCAATGACAAGGCTCTGAGGAACTACAGGGACTCTTCCCAATCCTCCCTCTTAATCGGCTTGGAGAAACTATACTCCAGATTAGGAATGAATCTTGTTATGTCTTTATTAACACCGCAGCTACACTCTCAGTGCTTAACCCCACTACTATAAAGCAAACCCTGCCTTAGAGTATTAAACAGTTCAAACAGTAGGGTGTTCCTGTCTCTGTACCTATTCTCTTTTGTCTAGGTCCTTTAAGAGATACTCATCCTCTTCTCCTTAGTTTCACTGCCCCTATTCATTTACTGGGCTGAGATTTCTCAGAAAAATATCCTGCTGGAATTTCTTTCTCCCAAAAAGGGAAAATAACTCTAGAATTTGACAGTAGTAACCAAAATAGTGAACAAGGGGAAATAAATGACCCTTTGTCATCTTTTCTATGCTCTGTCTCTGATGGCCTTAGCTGAGTTGGGGGGTAGTCATTATTTATTCCTATTGGATCAACTCTCCCTAGAATTAATCAATACCCTATAGATAAAGAATTCTTTCAAGGCATCACGCCCATACTAGGAGATTATAAGGCTCAAGGCCTCATTATCCTCTGCACTAATTCCTATAACACCCCTACTTTACCAGCAAAAAACAAAAACCAATAAAACCAACAGCCTAGGATGGAGATTTGTCCAGGACCTCTGAGAACTAAATAACATTGTGATCCCTCAGCACCCTGTCATTCCCAACCATCATCCACTACTGACATCCATTCCCAGCGAAAGCAAAGTTTTCACTGTACATGACCTATATAGTATTGCTTCTTGTCCTTTTGGCTGAGATCAAGTGTAAATGACCTATCTAGTACATTTTTGTAGTATTCTAGTTGCTAAGGATAGCCAATATCTTTTTGCCTTCACTTGGGAAGAACCTCAATACACTTGGACAGTAATGCCCACAGAGTCTTTCCTATTTCTCACAAGCCCTAAAGTCTGATTTGGATAATATAAAGTTTTCTTCAGGCTCTACTTTGTTGCAATTCATAGGCAATTTGCTTCTCTGCTCCTCTTCTCAAACCTCTTCACAGGAACACAGCATCCCCCTGTTAAAACTTTTGGCTTTAAAGGGACATAAAGTCTCCAAAGAAAAACTACTGTTTGCTCAAACTCAGATTCAATATTTAGGGCATCTGTCTCATAACAAGGACTATATTTGGATCCAGGTAGACTTCAAGGCATCCTGAATTGCCCAAAACCTAAAAATAAATGCCAATTAAGAAGCTTTCATAGACTGGCTAACTATTGTCAAAATTGGGTTCCAGACTTCTTTCTATGGCTCAGCCTCTCTATGTTTTACTAAAAAAACGATAAACCTAACTCTATTATTTGAAAAGAGGGGGATGACATAGTCCTTGAGACTTTTTTTAAATTTTCTTAAGTTTATTTAGTTTGGGGGGGGGGGGTTGGCAGGGGAGAGGCAGTGAGAGAGGGAGAAAGAGAAATCCCAAGCAAGCTCCTCGCTGTCAGCACAGAACCCGATGTGGGGCTCAAACCTATGAACCATGAGATCATGACCTGAACCGAACCCAAGACTTAGACGTTTAACAAACTGAGCCACCCAGGTGCCCCATACTTGAGACTTTAAAGGAAAGTCTAACATAACCCCTTGCCCTTGGACATACTAATTATCAACTTCCCTTTTTCCTCTTTGCATGTGAGAGGGCAGGTAATGCCCTGTTAGCTCCCTGAAATACAGGGGATCCTCATTGCCCCATAGTGTATTATAGCCAACACCTAGACCTGTGGCTCAGGGGTATCCCCTGGGCCTCAGAGTCATTCCTGCCACTGCCCTCTTAGTTAAGACCACTGAAGAAATAGTCATGGGGTCCCCTTAACCATCCTTGCACCCCATGTGGTAGACACTCACCTAAATTTTCATGACACTCAACCCTTTTCAGCCAGTTCCTCACCTCCTGTGAATTTCTCCTGTTAACTTCTCATATAATTCTTCCTTGTTGCAATAGCCTTAACCCTGCTGCCCTTCTCCCTACTTCACAAGTGAAACCCCTCATAACTGCTTAACACTGAGAGATCACCTTTTGACTCACCATGACAATTTACAAGAAACTCCTCCAGGGGTGCCTGGTGGCTCAGTCAGTTAAGCTTCTGACTTAGGCTCAGATCAGGATCTCGTGGTTCGCGAGTTCGAGCCCAGCGTTGGGCTCTGTGCTAACAGCTCAGAGCCTGGAACCTGTTTCGGATTCTGTGTCTCCATCTCTCTTGCCCTCCCCTGCTCACACTCTGTCTCTCTCTCTCAAAAATAAACATTAAAAAAAGAAGAAAAAACAAAGAAACTCCTCTAACCAATGAAGACTTTTCATGGTTTACTGCTGCTCCTTATTTAAAGGATAAAAATGGTCAATTTCCTGTTGGGTAGACTACTGCAACTCCCTTTGAAGTCACTGAGGCAGCAACTTTACCTTTGGCTACTTCAGCCCAATAGGCTGAATTATACAGACTTCCTCAAGCTTATATGTTAGCCCAGGGCAAAACTGCAAATACTTATACTGATAGTCAATGTGCTTTTGGGGTAGCTCATGATTTTGGAATGTTATGGAAACAACAAGATCTCCCTACCTCCAAAAGGGATATGATTAAAAAGGGCTCCTGTGTCTAAAATGTATTAGATGCCATTCTGTTGCTGTGGCTCTAGCTATTACTAAGGTTCCTGGGCATTCCAGGACTAATAGCCACACCTCTGTCCTGTTCCAAAGAGTTTTTCTTCCAAATAACAATTTAGAAAAATTGACCAGAGATACCCAACAACTGGCCCCAGAAAAGGAGAAACAATATTGGAAATCTAATAATTATTGGATTGATAAGAAGAGCAAACTCTGATTTGGACCAAATAACAATCTGACCTTACCAGAAATTCTAAAATTCCCACTACTTACAAGTACATGCATTAAACCATTGGTCTGCTGACAAGTGATAGTGTTCATGAACCAGTATTGGTGGGGAAATACCAAGAAGGCTGTAAAAAGTGTCTACCTTGCTTATCTCATTTGTCCAAAATACAATCCTGGGAAACCTGTCCATACCACCCCACCCCTAGGCATTTTAAATTGCCCAATGGACCATTTGACATTTGGCAAATGGATTTCATGCAGCAGCTCCCCCCGTCTTATGGATATAAGAATGTTTTAATCATAGTTTGTAAGTTTTCTCGCTGGACCAAAGCTTTCCCTCATAGACAGGCCAATGCCTCTTCCATAGCTAAAATTCTGTTTGAAAAGATTACCCCTACCTTGGGAACCCCTCTTAAACTATATCAGAGAAACCATTTTACTGGTCAGGTGCTTCACAAGTCCGTGCTGTTTGGCTAGTTTTACAACACTTTCACTATGAATGACATCCTCAATCCTCAGGGTTGGTCAAATGTACTAAGGGCATTATTAAGACTCAATTGGCAAAACTCCTACAGATTCTCCAAATACCTTAGCTGAAGGCATTGCCATATGTCCCTCTAAATCTCAGATTTAGTCCCTCACTCCCTGAGGAACTCACAGACTCTCATTCTTGGAGATGGTCACAGGACATCCAATGCATTCGGTTGTTGCCTCTTTTGACCCACAGTTGACAAAAAGAGATATATCTCAATATTGTAAGGGCCCAGTTGCTTCTACTAAAAATAACCATGCTTTTGTAGAGCAATCTTTCCACAGTGTGCTCCCAGGGGACAATGGCCTTAAGCATCACACTTAATTAACTGGAGATTTTTTCTATTGGAAAAGATACCTCTAGAAAGACTCTCTTCAACCTTGCTGGAAAGGCCCTTATAAGGTACTGCTAACCAACCATTGTGCCACCAAACTCCAGGAAATAGACTTTTGGAGTCACATGGCACATCCTTTAGATGTGCACCAAACACTGGCTGGACCTGCGCACCGTCTGATGACCTGAGAGTAAAGATTTCCCAGAGTTAAAACAACATCTGGAGAGACAGCTTTCCAAGATGTCCGGACCAGGCCTGTATACCTTTTCTCACTTTTACTTCTACCTGTCTTTGGAAAGAAAATGCCCTTTATCTGCATTTTCCCAATCTCTTGCAAAAGGGGAAAACTCCTTTGATTATTATCTTTTCAGAACCAGCCTCATTATGATCTCGTGCACATTTCTGAAGGGTTTAGAAGTTTTGGAATTCACAAAAGTCTTTCTTTTATCCAAACTATTAACTGACTCTGAATTCTTATCCAAAGTCATGGTTTCCAAATTTATAACTTGACAGACTGTATTATTTGATAACGTTTATTCTTTTGAGCTAACAATATTTTTTTTTCTTTAATACATCTTTGAAGTTTGCTATTCTTGGAAAAAAGCTCATTAACTACTGCTTCATGTTTGTACTTGTACTGGATCTTCCCCAAGGCACTCAGTTATTTCATTCAGTGTAATCTCACGGCATCTCACCACATTAAGAGGAGACTTCCAGGAGACATACATGCCTCTGGATTTGCCTTCATAGAGAGAAACCTTTCTTCCCTAAGTTCAAATAAGTGCCAATAAATATTTTCAGACCAAGGGTCCTGGCTTAAAACCAACATACACTTTTGAATTGTCATGTTGCTTTTGATTCTGTATTTGTCTGTCAGTCGTTTGCAGAAAGGATGCACCCAGCAAAATGATGCTGGCTCAGTGCTCACAATCTTGAGAAGATATAGACTTCAGATGGGACGCACCTGAGAGTTCTCCTTTCTGGCCCTCCCCGTTACTCAAATATGGCACAAGTGGTTTCCAACTGCTATGCACTTTCCCTCCGATGTGAAACAAGACAACAAGGAAAGGTCCTTCTTGGTACTGAGAGACAAAACCATTAAATATAAAGAACCTGACTACAGGGGTGCCTGGGTGGCTCAGTCAGTTAAGTATCTGACTCTTGATTTCGGCTGAGGTAATGATCTCATGCTTTGTGAGTTCAAGCCCCAGGTTGGGCTCTGTGCTAACAGTGCAGAGCCTGCTTGGGATTCTCTCTCCCTCTCTCTCTGCCCCTCCCCCGGTTGTTCTCTCTCTCTCAAAATTAATAACAAAATAAACTTTAAAAAAAGAGAGAACCTGACTATTGATCAGTGATGCTTTCAAGGAAAGATCTTGATCAAAACGGGGAGTTGTGAAAAATCAGTAACAGGAAACATCACTAAAATGGAGTCAGGACATTTTGACAGAGGAAGTTCTTATGCTTTACCACTCATAGTCAATGGGAGACCCAACAGGAAGAGACAAATTTGACCTTGCACAGACTTGAGCTTGCATGTGGATACTATTCTACTATTTCAGCTGGAGGGAGAGACGCTTTCCTTATCCCCCCTAGGCAACAGCTCAGCCAATGAGAAGCCTCTATTTTTTTGAAATCCCAGTTTACTCCAATGGAGTAAACTCCATTGTTTTAGTCAGTGGCAGAACTGAGACTTGAACCCAGCACTCTATTTGAAAAACACAAGATGAAAACAGTAAAAAGTAGTTCTGCTTCATGAAGCAAGTAATCAACTTACAGACTCCACCAACACAAAGTAATTCAAGATGATCATAAGTTAAAATAAATGAAAGAATAAATCACTTTGGAGACATCAGGATATATAGGATTGAATGGACACTAAAATATCTGGAGATCATATTCCTAAAACCTACACTGATATTAAAGAAGGACATCTTTTATGCCTCCATTGTACATTTTTTTAGGCAATAAGTTGACTAATTTCAGCCAACAGGAAAATAACTGTTTTATTTAGAACCACCTTGGGTTTTGCCTTTCTCTAACAAAGGGCTTTTAACTGTTTTGAGAGATGATCATCCATGGACATCTATGATTCTGCACATCTTATGATCAAGACATCGATCATTTTTGTTCTGGACTGTCTTTTCAGGGATGACTGTCTAGTGAACAGCCTTAGAAGACAGAGACAGTACCCTCCTCTAGAGCAAAGGGCAGACATGCTTAATGCCCATTATAAAAGGTTTATGTTCCCTAAACTCAGGGTTCCTCTCTTGCAATCCAAACACTGCACGTCAGATATCTATCCGGGCTCATCTGTGCCACCCTCATGGGACTTGGGACCAAGGGGCACTAATGCAATATGCTGCTAATGCTGCTTTCTGTGCTATGAGTAGTGATGTCCTTTATCACTAATCCAGGAGACTTGTGTCTTCTGCCACTATCCATAACACTGTGGCAGGCTAACTTCTTAGGTTGCAAGGAGGGTAAAGTCTCAGACCCTTTACAAATTTGATACTCTTTCTTTTTGTGTTGGAAATGAGGCCAGATGAACAATAAAAGAACAGAGATTTTCAGCTGGAAAGAAAGTTTACATTCATTAATGGGAATAATGAACCCCAGAAAGTGTTAACCTCCCATTTTAGGGTCTGACAAACTTGCAAGTACTTCCCTTCTCTGGGATAAGCTGTACCTCAACCTCAATTCTTTCAAATCCAATAGGGCTGAAATCTCAGAACACTAAAGATGGAGACCAACAGAGGAGGTTCTACCAAGAAGCCCGTTAAGGTTAAGCTCTGGTGGTCTCACTGTCCAGGCCTTTCCAAGGCCTACAGGAGCTCTAACAATGTGTTCACATGGTCATGTGTTTTGTAAAGTTTGCAAAAATAAGATTTTAAACCTCCATTGGTCAATTCCACTGTCGACTTTTCTTCCATCATTTGTCCCTTCACATAGAGTGGTTTTGTAGTGGCCATGGGTATTTTGGAATACCAATAAAGGAAAGTGAGTGAT
Organism: Acinonyx jubatus; assembly: GCF_027475565.1. Taxonomy (NCBI): domain Eukaryota; kingdom Metazoa; phylum Chordata; class Mammalia; order Carnivora; family Felidae; genus Acinonyx; species Acinonyx jubatus. The sequence goes on from NC_069391.1 coordinate 68,089,380, forward strand.
ACATGTAGCTTGAGTTTAGCCTGGGACATAGCTACATATTTCATAGTCACCTCTGTTCCTAAATAGGGATGGCTTCCAGGAATATTCCTACTGCCCCCTGTGCCAACACCAAACATCATGGTATGAATTCCCCGGCCAGAGGCTGGATTAGAAAATGGAAGGGCCCCACAGCACTTGGCACTGCAAAGATAAGGATAAAAGAGAAAAAAAGAAGGACTGAAATGCATTACTCCAGAACCAGTCGGTGGGAAATTCTTCCAATCATCAGAAGTGTAAAACTAGGGGTGGGGTAGAGAGGAGAAGGAGAAGAAGAAGAAGAAGAAGAAGAAGAAGAAGAAGAAGAAGAGGAGGAGGAAGAGGAGGAAAAAGAAAAGGGAAGGGAAGGGGAGGAGGAGGGGAAAGGGAAAGGAAAGGGGAAGTGGAAGGAGAAGGAGGAGAAGGAGAAGGAGGAGAAGGTGAAGGAGGAGGAGGAGGAGGAGAAAGAGAAAAATGTAAGCAGAGGACTCCTGGTCAAAATTCCTCTAATTAGGAATACTTGGTGCAAGAGATATGATAATAAACCTACCATACAATTTTTTCACGTTGTTGGGAATTTTGCAAAATGAAATTTATCAGAATTCCTGTGTGTATAGGGCACAAATATAGTATAAACAGTTGCTGTGTGTGGTCTCATGTTTTATGCATCCCAAGGTGTCAGATTGCATCTTAGCACATCAGATGCATCATATCCTGACAAAGTCTGGTGGTTCCTGATGAGACAGCACATAATATTGCCAGCAATGCTCAGAAATGGCCTGGAAAAGACAACAACCTGTGCTCCTGTGACAAAATCCCTATACATATTTACCAATAGGTCAACAGATGTAATTTAAGTGTACTTTGATTACCTGACTATATAACACAATTCAACTTGGTGACAATTTCAAAATGCATACAGATTGTGTATATGCACCTTATTTTCAGATTAATTTTATGCACTGTTTTCAGAATTTCTGATTGTACCAAAATAAATATGATTAGGAAGGAACTATCCTGATAGAAGCCATGACTGTAAATCAAAAAGTGAAAATTAGCAGAACTTCAAAGTGTCAGAAGCTGTCTTGCTATTAGAAGATAATGGAACCTAAAACTTTTGATGGTCAAAATCATAAAGATAGAAGGAAAAAAGCATCACAATAACCAATCAAATGTAGATGAAATTCAAATAGAAAAGCTGAAGATGATTAGACAATTAGGACACTCTAGTACAGGAAAGAAAAGGAAAAATGGACAGTATGGAAAATGCAGTTTATGCAGACAATGAGCAAGCTTGAGACACAAAGCTGCTTCATTTTAATGATTTGGTGACTTTGCTACATGTCCTTTACGTGTTCTTTTTTATTTAGCCATAAACATTGGGGGAAAGTATTCTACAGATTTGTCAGGCACACAATTAACAGCCTGTTATGTTTTTTTCTGCACTTTGTGAACTTTCTGATGTTTGCTTTTTAAAATTTGTAGGTTGTTGTGATTGCCAATTCAAAGTATTCCCTTTGATGATTAATTTTTTTTTGTAATTTTGCACTACTTTTCTTCAAGAAAGTCCCTGAATTGTATGAGCTTCAGGCTCTACTAACCACAGATCTGGCTCTGGAGAGGGGTCATGCGGTTTTATCCCCTGTCAATCAGTGTCAGACAATATTCAGACATTTCTCTCTGCCCGAAGGAGAGAAGACTCAATTATCTAAAAGGTTCTGGCCTAGAGACAGATCCAGATGGCCTAGAGGTTCACTTTCTCCCTGCTTTGGGAGGTTCACTTTCTCCCTGCTTTAGTTAAAAGGCCAACCAGGGTCATAGCTTAGGGAGAAAAATAGAGTATGTTGGCAAGTGTGCCTGCTGTATGTACCTTTCAGGAAGATTCAACTATAAACTGAATTCAGGCTAAGGCTAACCAGTTTGAAAGCAGAAAGGCAGGGAAATAGAGCTATGCCAAGCCAGGCACCTGGCTTTTCTACTGATGCCATTAATCTAAGTTGGCCAAGTTGACTCCCAGAGTTGAAAAAGCCAACTGCTAAATAGTTACCATGTATTATATGACCAAGTGAATGAATAAATAAGTGAATGAAAAAGCCAACTGCTCCTCTAAACAGATTCTGGTGCCAATTGCTATAATTACCCATGGTCCCTGTTGCAGGTGGCAGCATCTGCCTTAAGTAGTTTTAATACAGAAAGGGTGTTAAGGATGTAGAGAGCTCATGGAATTGTTGAAAAGGCTAGAGAAACAGGCTGCTGCTGGAGGGTAGCTTCCTCAATCAGCGATTCCCAAGGAAGACAGCAGCTCTCTTGGTGGCTCAATTTTGTGGTGTGGTTTTGAAAGGCACCCTTGAATCTCAGTCTAGGGTCATTTTCTGCAGAACTCTGGCCAGTACACCTCACTTAACAGTAGTGGTGACAGGGGTACCTGGGTAACTCAGTTGGTTAAGTGTCTGGCTCTTGATTTCATCTCACAGTTCATGGGATCAAGCTCCATGTCAGATTCCTCGCTGACAGCAAGGATCCTGCTTGGGATTCTCTCTTTCCCTCTCTCCTCTGCCCCTCCCTCGTGCATGCACACTCTTTCTCTCTCTCAAAATAAATAAATGAACTTTAAAAAAAAAAAGAGTGGTGGTGATAATCTAGAGGTCCTCTCTCTTGCTGTGAGAATAAAAAAGATCTTTCCAGAGCTGTACCAAGAATGGCTGACTCCTTCAGGGAATTTTCTCAAGGACTCCCCATGATAAAACTCAGTACTATCGAGCAAAATGATGTTTGAGAAAACATCAAAGAATCAGGCAGTGCTTTAGGCAGGAATATCCATTTTACTGATACTAGAAGTAGTATGGGACCTAACCCTCCATAGTAAGAAAAAGGATGCAAGACGGAGTCGTTTTAAATTCTTCAACCTATATTATTCTAGTTCTGTCTTTCCACCCCTTTCTATCACACTGCCTCTACCACCACTGTCAAGGACAATTCTGAAAATTTTTGTGTTTACCACTGGAAGTCTCTTCCAAAGCAGGAATATTTAGTAGTGTACAATTTTGAATTCTTTAATATTATAAAGCAGACTTTTTGTTGCTTATGTTTGGAGCAAATGACAAATATCCTATGACACCAATGAATACAGCAGGCTCTCAGGATGGTGGGAGGAACTGCTATTATAGACAAGTTAAACTCATAACTGTATAAATTCTTCAATCAACAGCTTCTTATTACTGATAGGAGATATTTTCTTTTATATAGACGTCCATACATAGATTAGCTCAGGATACTTACTAAGTCTGTTTCAGGGTAATGATACAAATGCATGGTCTTTCTATGTATGCTTGGCTCTTCAATACCTTTGGCAACAGACCTGAGAATCTTTGGTTCAGTAATTCCTTTTTGGACTCAGAAGTATAACATTTCTCTGCAGGATTTTGTCCTCAGTGCAGATATTGTTTTGACTTCTGGAAAACTTTATCTTACAGAAAAATCCATCAGCTGAGCTTTTTGACTTTGCTAGCCCTTACCCCGGCCCATCTCTACTTCCCCGGGCAATAGTAAATACTTGCCAGATCCCCTAGATTCACTTTTCCATCCTGGCACCACTGAGTCTCCAAGCACTATTTGTGGTCATTTTACTCTGTGTCAACTTAGCCGAGCTAGAACTATGCTTCCCGAAAGTCCTTTCCCCATGCAGTTCCAAGCTAGGATTGCACACAAGAGGAATTTGCATGAGATTTAGAAGTCACAAGTTAAACAGCAGCCATTAGGCTTGGAAGATGAATGCCAGGTCATAGCGGCTGGTATAGGTTCGCACATCCTGCTGATCTGTTGGCTCATCTCTTTAGCCTGGGACAGTGGTAGGGCATGCATCCCTTTCAGCTCCTGCAGCTTCTCCTGGTCTTGGGTCAGGCCTGTGTATAGCTCCATAGCAAAAGGCACCCACTTCTACAGGTTCCCAGCATCAATGGAGTTAGATGCAAGAAAAGACAAATACAGTGTGTCCTCATATGTTCTACTTGTCCATTTTCCTCTGCTTTGTGACCAGCTTTTCTTCCCAAGTGCCTGCCCTACTGACCTACAGCAACTTCAGGCCACCCTTTAGACAGCTGCCCAGCACGGTCCCTGCTTGGTGACTTCTCTCTGATCCTCCAACCTATCTCCTTCCAGATCTTGACTTTCTTAGGTCTTCCACAACTTCATAGTCTAATCCCTGTCACAAATCCCTTTTTCTGTACCAGTCACAGTGGTTCCATACTGACTGAACTCTGACTGGTGCACTACTGCTGAGAAAGCTAGTAGCAAACAGAGTGACAGATGAACCCGAGAAACAGGACTCCGAATCTGTGCTTGTTAATTACCTCAGTCAAGCCAGCATTCACTCAGGAGCCCCAGCAGAAAGCAAATCAACACTTCTGATTCCTAGCAGTCATCAAAAGTCTTCGCATTTTTTATGCTCTCTGATATAGTCATTCCATCCCTAAGAATTTATCTCAAGGACATAGTTATGGATCGTATAATACTTTGATAAATCATTTGGTGAAACTTTCAAGGGACATATTTCAGTGAAAATAGATGGCCCATGAATTGCTGTCTCAAGATGGTTATTTCCGCTGATGGCAGAACTTTTTGCCTTGCTGAGGGAGTGTGAAGAGATGAATAACTCTAAACTCTGGACATCATAGGGGACATTTGGAAACGATGTCCAGGTAAGAAAAGGAAGAGAGAAGAGGCTACTGTCTGGAAAGAAGAATGGAGGGAAAAAAACACAAATATCAAATGGCTAACGATCTTGAGTTTCCACTGTGTTGTGCGTGCTGGGCGTCTCCCTGTGGGAACACTTGTGTCTGATCATCACAAGTGGGGTTTGTTATTTTTGGAGACAAGTCGAAGTGCTGAGTCCTTCTTCAAAATGACCATAAGGGGAAAGAGAAGAAATAGGGAAATTTTGGAAATAGTCTAAGTGTTGAAAATTGGAAATTATTTAAGTGAATTATGTCATTTGCAGACAACAAAATACCAAGCCACCATCCAAAACTATATTGTTAAAGAACGTTTAATAATATGAAAAATGTCTTAAATGAAGACAGAACATTTCAATAGAATGTAGAGTATTAACAAAGAAAAAAGGCTGAAAGAGTAAACACCAAATACTGACAGCTATGGTAGGTTAGGCCGATGTTATTTTCTCCCTTTTATTTATTTGCAATGTCTTAAATTTCTAAAATAAACATGTATTCCTGTTGTAACCAAATGAAAACAGCAGATGTATATAGGTTTTCATAAACTGGGTGAGTCTTATACCCCCCAAAAAGGGTTCAAAGGCGGGAAAACAAATAATAGGCACATCAAGGCAAGTATTCATGGTCCAGAAATGGCGGGTCTGATCCATCTGCATGTTATCACAGTTACATCATTCTCAGGAGTATGGACACGGACCCACACATTCCTCTTCCTCGCGCCGGACAGAGTTACCACGAAGGTGTAAGAAAGGCCCAACACAGAGATGGACTCACTGTCCGCAAAGACAGGCCTTCTGACTGGACTCTGTCAAAAGCTGCCCTTGACTCTGGGCAGCAACCTCACGCTATCCAGTAGGGCTGAAGCTGCAATTCTAAGTTTATACCCTGAAGAAACTCACATACGTGCATAAGGAATTATGCGCCTGAATGTTTGTTTCAGTATTGCGTCCTTCTCATTCATTTTTTTTCCTATGGAAAATTTCTAACATACACAAAACTTCATAGGGAAGTTTAATAAACCCCATATACCTGGCACTTGGCTTCAATAATAATCAATTCATGGCCAACCTTAGCTCATCCCACCTGCTCACTGCCACTCCCATATTATTTTAAAGCACATCCCAGACATCATATCATTTCGTTCGTATTTCAGTACAGATATATCATATACACTGAATACATGCATATACATATGAATATATATGTATATTCTTTTAAAAATAACCCCAACTCCCAACCATAACATCTTATTACATCTAAAACAAAATAATCAATTCTCAATATCCTTAATTATCAGGTCAGAGTTCAATTTTTTTTTCATAAATATGATCATTCTTTAGACAATTAAGACTCTGGAAAGGATGGAATATTTAATCATATTTTAAAACTATTATTAAATTTTTTTAGATGCAATAAAGATTTTGTTTTTTAAGTCTTATGCTGAAATATTTATGGATAAAGCGATATATTACCTGGAATTTGCTTCAAAATGGGGTAGTGAGTAGAAATGAAACAAAATTGGCTGTGAGTTGGTCATTGTTGAAGCTGAGAGATGGGTACATGGTGCTTATTGTACTATTTCCTTTGATTTTTTTTACGTATTTGAAATTTTCCACAAAACAGTGAAAAAAGAAAAGCATATCTAAATAATGTATTGTTTATGCATAGAAAGAAAGATAGGAAGACAGAACAAAAAAAGGGTGGGGAGGGGAAAGGGAAAAATAAACACAAAACTAAGGATGTAGTTGCTTTGGGAAGGGGAACAGAGGGTAGTTGAGATTATCAGAAATTTCTTGGTTACAAGTGACCATATATTATTTTTAATTAAAATACTAAATGATGGATAAAATAAAGGAGTGCTATTCAGGTACCAGTGTCAACATGTGGTGTCACAAACCAAGAATTAGAATTAGTCGAATTTGGTGCAGTTGAGCACCAAAAACAAGAAAAAAAATTCATGGTGACCAGCACACACACACACACACACACACACACCTCTGAAACAATAGCTTCAGCAACAATAATAATAATAATTACCCTTACTATATACAATACTCTGAAGTCTTCTAGTTCACTTTTTTTTTAATGCTGGTCAGGATACAATAAAGTGATTTCCAGATCATCCATGACCTGGCTGTGGAAAACACAGGTCCATGCGATGAGCAGTGTCTCTTTGAATTCTCAAACTCTAAGAGGCTAAAGTTGGGCTACTCAATAGGCACAAGCCCTGATTACAAATACCTGTAGTAAAAAGGGGCTTCTGCTCTATTTGTATTTAAGAAAACACAGAGAACTGCTCTCTTTTGCTAGATCCTCCTCGTCTTGTGGATCTGTAAATGGTGGATGGCCCTGGAGCTCCGTCCTCAAGCTCTTTTCCTCCCTCCCTATACCCAAGCCCAAGTGATATCATCCAATTCCCGGATTTTACATTCCAGCAACATGCTAGTGATTCCCAAATTTTCATTCCAGCCCAGATCTTTCCTCTGAATTCCAGACCCCCTTATTCAACCACCCATATGACATCTCCACTAGGATATCCCATACTCTGGGTTCTTCTCCAAATCTTTTCAGTCCGGTAAATAACCATCACTGATCCAGACATGCAGACCAAAAGCCGTACTGTCACCCTTGACTCTTCTCTTTCTCTCACACCCCACATGGGATCTATCAGCAAATCCTCTAGCCTCTACCTTTGAGGCACATCCCAGATCTGACCACTACTGACTACTTCCTACTGACCACTGTTGCCACCTTAGTCCACCCTACTGATTCTCTGAGTTCCTGGAAGGAACTTATCTTCCTAGGTCTTCCTTTCACAGCTAGAGTGTTTCCCTGCCCTCCTGATCTCATTTTGTACCACTTACAACTCCAAAACAGGAGCATGTGCCTCTGCTCCCTAGCAGGGCACAAATGGACACCCCCAAAATCTTCAGGAGATTCTATCTTCTCCCCACCCTTCTATCCCCTCATCCGGACCCTTATGACTCAGGCCTCCTGTCTTCCTTTTCCTTGTCTACTTACCATTGAGCTAATTCCCTCCATTATCAGGAGGGATATCCTTCACACATCTCTTACAATTTTGTGAAAGTTGTGTGATTACCCGGTTTCTTTCAGAGGGCTTCATTTTCCTGCTGAACTTCCCTTAAAGAAGAGACTGCATGTAAAATCTGTAAGAATCCAGACACTTCTGCAAGCTTAAGAGAATATTCACTCAGCATCAAAAAAGCTGCAGCCTCAAGAACACCTTTTTGCCTCCCTTCCCCAATCCTTGGCTGTACCTCCCATGTTTCCCACTCTGGGGTCTCCTCACCCTCTCCCCATTCCTCTGGGAAAGGCTGTTGGGTGGAAAATCTATTTCATGCTCTGCAGCTCTCGTTCACCATAGCCACCACTTCTCTCCCCACAGGTCCACAGCGGGCCCCCATCATGGCCTTCTGGTTTCCTCCGCCCTCACCCTTGGCCTTGCTTTCTGTGGAAGCCTCCCCCAGTTCTTTCAGAGTCAGCTGCCATATGGTTTATGATATTCCAGCGATATTGTCTCCTCTTCCAAACGGAGACCCAAAGAACCGGACTGAAGAAACTTGCCCAAGACCACAGGGTCACCTGCCACCTGAATTTCACCCCCACACTTCCTAATTCATTGGCCATTGGAAGGCCTGAGATTAGAGCGCCCTGCTTTGCTCACCACTTTCCCAGCTGACTCAGGGCACTTTTGTGTCGGGCCACTTACCCCCCAGCTACCACTGTCCGTGAAACGGCACAAAGAACCCAAAGCAATGCACTGAACCTTTGTTCAGTCCTGCCTTAAATACACACTGTGTGTAGACAGCCACACAGCAGCAGGCTGTAGAAATGTTCTTTGTATTTTGTGTCCTGACCATGGGCCTTGGCGCTGGTCCCAAACTTGGCTTTGTCAGAAAAAGAACCCTCTGCTCACCAGATAGCACTACGGGAGCCACTTGCTCCATTTCTGAGTTAAGATCTGAGGCCACAGAGACAGACTGACTCTGTCCCCCGCAGTCACCTGACTTGCCACACATGTTACACTAACAGGGGGAAAGGGTACAAAATAAACTAACCAGATTCTGTCAGCCTGCTCAGTTTTGTCTTTGAAAAGTCTCCCATCCTGTCCCTTCCCTGCCTTGGGCATGTCCACACTGAGGGTGTCCCTAAGTTAAGCGGCACAGCTTTGGCTTCCAGGAAATTGAAGCCCCCAGGCCAGGGAGCCCCTTATGAAGACCGGTTGACTCTTCTCCAATTAGAGCCAAGAGTGGCTGAGCCTTTGCTCTATGCCAGACATGATGTTAGCACCTGTCATGCCAGCTCCACCAAATCAGTCTGAGCAGGGGCCCCCACCCCTGAGAAGCTTCTAGAGTCTACTGGGAGTGATCACACACACATATACACCTCACCCTAAGGGATATAAGAAAAGTAAGTAGCCAGGGAAATTTAGAGGCAAAAAATCACACTTCATTTAAGAAATACTTCATCTGTAGGATAGGTCTATTTTTTTGTGACTTCTGTATAAACAGAGGACAACATTCATGACACATAATCACTTTTTCAATTGAAATATAATTAACAGGTGCCTGGGTGGCTCAGTCAGTAAAGCATACGACTCCTGATTTTGGCTCAGGTCATGATCCCAGGGTCGTGGGACTGAACCCTGCTTTGGGCTCTTACTGAGCATGGAGCCTGCTGAAGACTCTCTCCCTCCCTCTCCCTCTGCCCTTCCTCTGCTTGCACCATCTGTCTCTCTCTAAAATTAAATTTTTTTTAATTTTAAAAATTTCATAAAAAGAAATATAATTGACATAACATTATATTAGTTTCAGGTATACAATATAATGGTTTGATATTCGTATATATTGCAAAATGATCACTACAGAAAGTGTAGGTAACATCCATAACCACACAGTTACAAATTTCTTTTTCTTGTGATGAGAACTTTCAAGATTTACTTTTGCAGCAACTTTCAAATATACTATACTGTATTTATAGTCACCACGCTGTATGTTACATCCCTTGGACTTATTTATTTTGTAACTGGGAGTTAAAAAAATAAAGTTATAAATAAAAAATAAAGTTGTTTATTTTATAAATAACATTTTGAAATATAAAATTTCAAAAGTTATACCTTTTGACCCCCCCTTCACCCAATTCACCCACCCCTACCCCTGGAAACCACTAATCTGTTCTCTGTATCTAGGAGGTCAATTTGTTTTTTATTTTTTGTTTTAGATTCTATATGTGAGGTCATACAGTACTTGTCTTTCCCTGCCTGACTTATTTTACTTAGCATAATGCCCTCAAGGTCCATCCATGTTGTGGCAAATGGTAGGACTTCTTTCTTTTTTGATGGCCGAATAACATTCCGTTATATACACCATAGCTTCTTTATCTATTCATCTATCAATGGACATTTGGGCTGTTTCTATGTCTTGGCTATTGTAAACAATGCTACAAGGAACATGAAGATGTAGGTATCTTTTTGAGTCAGTGTTTTTGTTTCCCTCCGATAAATAACCAGAACTGGAATCACTGGATAATATGGTAGTTCTATTTTTAATATTTGGAGGACCTTCCATGACACATAATCATTTTTATTTTTTTATAAATTTCTTTTAACATTTATTTATTTTTGAGAGACAGAGAGAGACAGAGCGTGAGTTGGGGAGGGGCAGAGAGAGAGGGGGACACAGAATCCGAGGCAGGCTCCAGGCTCTGAGCTGTCAGCACAGAGCCCGATGCGGGGCTCGAACACAGGAACCGTGAGATCATGACCTGAGCCGAAATCGGACGCTTAACCGACCGAGCCACCCAGGCGCCCCTCATTTTTATTTTTTTAATGTTTATTTATTTTGGGGACAGAAAGAGAGAGAGCGCGAGCCGGGAAGGGGCAGGGAGAGGGAGACACAGAATCCAAAGCAGGCTCCAGGCTCCGAGCTGTCAGCACAGAGACCAGTGCAGGGTTCGAACTCACGAACCTCAAGATCATGACCTGAGCCGAAGTTGGACGCTTAACCAACTGAGCCACCCAGGTGCCCTGACACATAATCATTGTTAAAAATTTATTCTCCCATGTTGAGTATGCCCATTACATGGGTTATCCTGAGGAAATGCCCTTGGGTTTCCCAAGTTGATGTGAATCACATACTGCATTTCTTAGCTAAGTGCTTCAGTCAGTTTGATGAGAATGATACAGAGGACATGGGTCCTAGACACAGGCCACCAGGGAATGAATGCATTGACTAATCTCTATTTCTTGCTTTACTTTACAAACACAGTATTTTCTACATTCTAGGTACTGTTCTAAGCACTTTGCAAATAGTAACTGATTTAATTCTCACAAGCATCTAAGAGGTGCCACTTTTCCCATTTAATAAATGATGAAACTGAGGCACAGATCAATTATATAACTTGCCCAAGGTCATCTAACTAATGTAACTAAAATCCTAGTTAATAGGGTTCAAACTCATGCGATGGATGGTCTTGGCCACTGCACAGCTTATTGACTTAATTGTAACAGTCCTCTCAGTTTGACCTATGATGGAGACAATTTGCCATGGATCTCTCATGTTTCTGCATATCTTTGAATAGTCAACAGCCTTTAGAAGATATATTGTCTCCCTCCAGAGCAATAGACACATACTGCTTACTGAAAATGATTCAGGCTTCCTGAGCTCAATGTTCCTCTCCTATAATGCAATCAATAGGTGATATTTTGCCTTCTTCACATTTCCCTGTAGGAATCAGGGCTCAGGAATCAGATGACAACACTCTGGCTACCAGATTACTGTGAGTAATAAAGTCCTTTGTCTCTGATCCCAGAGTCTCCTGTCTTCTGCCAGCATCGATGAAACTGTGTTAGGCTAACTGTTAGTTTGCAAGTAGTATACAATCTCAGATCCTTCACAGTCTGGACAATATACATCTTCATTTTAAAAACAGATATGCTTCACCAAAGACCCTCTAGAGGAGGCAACGTTTGAGCCATGTCTTAAAGGAAGCAATGGAGGGGCACCTGGGTGGCTCAGTTGGTTACGTGTCTGACTTTGGCTCAGGTCATGATCTCATGGTTTGTGGGTTCGAGCTCCACATTGGGCCCTGCGCTGACATTGCAGAGCCTGCTTCAGATTCTCTGTCTCCCTCTCTCTCTCTGCCCCTCTCCTGCTCACGCTCACTCTCTCGCTCTCAAAAATAAAATAAACATTTTAAAAAGAGATATTGGGGCACCTGGCTGGTTCAGCCAGTTAAGCGTCAGACTTCGGCTCAGGTCATGATCTCATGGTTGGTGAGTTCCACCCCCATGTTGGGCCCTGTGCTGACAGCTCAGAGCCTGGAGCCTGTTTTGGATTCTTTGTCTCCCTCTCTCTCTGCCCCTCCCCCCCAAAAATAAACATTAAAAAAAATTTTGAAGACATATTAATGAAAAAGAAAGTGATGAAGATGAAGGGCTTGGTGGCAGGAGAATGACAAGCAAAGTCTGGAAACAGGGGTATGCATGATACCACAGGCTGGCTACGCCTGGTGGCTCCAAGTTTCAGCCCCTCTAGCAAGCTAGAGTAGTGATCTCTAGATAAATCCACTGGGAAATGAACTGATTCTTAGCTAAGTCCCCATCCATACCCCCCAACTTCTCTTTAGAAGCTGCAACATGGTTTTCTCTTCCCACTTTGTCAAGTTGGCCACCCATGAGCTGAGAAAACCACATGACGAAAGTTCATTCTTTCTCAAATACATCTGATTGCTTTGGCCCCTCAGAATCAGGCTTCATGAAGATAAACATCTGGGATCAGCGAGAGCTGAAAGAAGTCAGTGACAGCTTGGGTCCATGGGCAGAATCCTGTTCATCAGGAGTCCTTTCTCTTCACACCATCTGGGCCTGCTGTTGGACTACTTTTTGTGTCCTGTGTTACAAGTTTTACCCCAAATATTTGCTATAGTGAAACATCTTGGGGCTTACCTGATGACAACCCCTGATGGTAATGCCCATACATAGATACTGTATCTTAGTGAATAAAAAAGAATCCTAAAGATTATAATGGAGGACTTAGTTTACTCCAGCCATATATAAATGTCTGATATTGGGTTACCCCCAGAAGCAGAGCCTGAGACAAGGATTCAAATGTGAATAGTTTAGTCCTGCTGAGAAAATCCTGGGAGCCAATGTACTACACATGCCTCAGAGTTCTCCCTCCTGGGAATGAAAGAATTGGAGTACTTGTCTACTAGTCATTTAGTCTTTGGTTGAAGCCTATTGGTGGGATAGTAGGAATCAGGATGAGAGAGCAGTCTATTCCCTGGCACTGCTGTTCTTTAGGCGAAGAGATTTGGACACTGACAAGTGGAGGCCAGCCAGTGCCCACAGCAGTGGTGATCTCTAAGGATACTAGAAGGAGGCTGTTCTAGACTGAAAGTCCTGGTTGCTAAGCAAAGGACACTGACTCACCCCTCCCTAGAAAAAAAAGTTTTAAGAAAAAAAAAATCACCTTCTAACGGAATGGCTAAAAACCCAGGCCTCAAAACAGTACAATATGTATAAAGTTTTCTGGAAGGATCTTTGCTACAGAAGTTATGAAAAGAAAAAGTATCTCTGGCTAGCCATTTGCCCCACAGCAGCTGTTTGAGCAGCATGCCCAGCTGTGCAGGGGGAAGAAGGAGGTGCCCGAGAGGTCTGTCTCCTTGTTCTGCCTGCGGCTGATTCGCCAATGCTTTTAACTTGTGTCTGAAGCAGGCACAGTACATGAGTGCTTATCCTTCAGTCAGAGAAGCAGCTGGCCCCCAGGAGACAGGAGGGCAAATGAGCTGTGTCACTCCTGGGATCTGCACACAGGAGTCATACCTTGCTGATATAGCAGACCTGAATGATCAAGTAAGGGGACACAGCTTGGCCACTATGACTGGGGACCACCTGGGGCGGGGGTGTTTGCATCTAAATCGACATGAAGTTACCCAGAATGTCACTTACTTTCTCCCATACGCAAAATAGAGCAAGCATAAGCCTGCGGTGATCAGCAGGGAACAAAGGGGGAACGTGAAGACAGCTCGTGGCCTTCAAAACGCAACTCTAAGAGAGAAGTGCTCCATGGAATGATCGCCATCCTTTGCCTATTGAAGGCCTGCAGTGTCCGGAAATGCAGACGTTACCTTTGTGGGCAAAATAACAGCCATTGCCCTCCCTCCCCAACCTCCGCGTGCCCAGCTTCCTTCACCCACTGACCAACTCACTCAGTTCTCGTCACACCTACAGACTCTTCCCATGTCAGCCTCATGATTTGGGCCATCCACAACACCACTCCCTGAGCAACGGATTATTAAATATCTTTCTTCACACTGAGTCACTCTTTTTACACATACACATTCATTAACAAAGGCAATTTGACCTCATTACTATAAACAAAAATGCAGTGTCACTGTGTACCAATGAAAACAAAGCAATGTTATCAAATTCTGGTCAGATCTTCTTGCCCACATAAGCTATGATGCTGAGGACTGTTCTCTCTCTCTCTCTCTTTCTCTCTCTCCCTCTCTCTGTTAAAAAAGAAAGGCAGGGCTTGCATCTTGATTAATCAGGACTGAAACAGATGCCTAGAAAATTTTGCAGCAGGAGTAGGTCAGCACTCCAAGCTGGAATTGACAATGAAGCCCTCCGGATGCCCCTTGGCCACATGCAGACTCTGGTACTTTCCACAGGACGCAGAGGAAAAAGATCTCCAGTCTCTTTCTCTTGGTGAGGAGAGGAGGAGAGGGCCATCAAACAAAGGAAAGCAATATGGGAGCAAAAGAGGGTAAAGACAGGGGCAGAGTGAGAGGTTGGAAAGACACAGCACTTGCCACAGCCCCCTGAGTCAGAAGCCGCAGTGAGTGTCCTTCACAAGCAGGAACTTTCTTCTCATTAAAGAAAAAGGAACTTTCAACCCTATTGAGCCTTCCTGTATGCTAATTACTGCAGGATTGAGTGCTGTGGGATTCCTTCAACGGAGCCATTTGGACTCGCAATTTAACCTGCAAAAAAGATTCACTCTTAATTAAAAGCTGACCTTTTAGAAGGCTTATTTCTGGAAGAAATGTTCTTTTTTAATGTTATTAACGCCTAATAAGTTCCGAAACCACAAGACCAGTAGGCACACGTGCTTGAGTATCTGATGGCATCTATGATAAGGATGTCACACAAACCCATGTCACATCTTGCGGCTCCTGAAATGGGAGAAGAACAGATGAGAGACGGCTCTTCAAAGGACAACTCAGCAGGCACCCCTGCCGACTTCAGAAATGGGACCGGCCCTTGGGGGAGGGGGTTTTGTTTGGGCTGAAGCCTTATGTCCCAAGAACCCAGGGGAAGAACTGCTTAATAGAAAATGTTGATGCGAAGTGGGGATGTGGCTGACAGTGTCACCACAGTGTGATCCTGAAGACACAGGGGCATCGGTAGCTCTTGGGCTCTATTCCCATACAGATGGAGTTCTGCTTTGTATATTTATGAGAAAGTGTAGAACTTCCAGAAAGAAAAGATGGTTTAAACTTCTGAAAATCTGAGCCTCATCTTCACCGTTGAGATGGGATTAGAAATAAATATTTCTTGGAGATAATAAGGGTTTCGTGATCAGGGTATCTGACCAGGGATCAAAAGGATTTGATTTTGTGCCCTGCCTCTTGAGGGTGGTTGCTGTAGTATCAGTTAATCTCTGTGGATTCAAGTATTTATTTGCTTGAGAAGGAGAGCAACTATGCCCTCCTTCTGTAGACGGGCTTAGAAATGATTTTCACACATGTTATATCCAATGTTCACAATAACTCAGCTGAGCAGACACTAGATACAGCAGGTATCATTGCCCTCATTTTACTAATAAGCCCCCACTTGGCTCTATCTGGTCAAGTTCTGTTACTTGCTGTCTGTGTGACCTTGGACAGTTTATTTAGCCTCCTCTGTGCCTCAGTTTTTGTCATCTGTTTAACAGGAACAAAATAGTACTTATTTCAGAGGGTTGGTGTAAGGATTAAATGAAATAACATAATAAAGTGCTTAGAAAATTCCTGGTACTCAATAAATGTTAGTTCTTCTTGACTAAGGTGTCAGACCTGGGATTCTAATCCAAGCTTTCTGACACCAGGATAGTTCATTGATTAAGAGCATGGGCTTTAAAATCTAATAGATTAGGGTGCAAACCCCGTTTCTACAAGCTAACCGTAAAACTTGGTTTTCTCATCTGGAAAATGGGTGAGTGATAATAGTATCTACCGTATACAGTTGCTGGGATGATTATATGTGCCCAAATATTTGGTAGTTTTTATCCTTACCTCTGTTATTATTTTCTGCTTTCTACTCACTCACAGAGACACTGACAAAGCAAAGTGGATGGACAAGAGTGTTGTGCAATCTTAGGACTCTATAAAATTCTGAGATAAGATGAGATCATAATGTTCAGTAGAACAACTCTTAAAATAGGTCACTTAGGAACGTCTTGCTTAAGATGGGAGATTAAACACACTCATCCATTTTTGCTCCCTCCTAAAATCCCATTAAAATGACACTAAAGGACTTTTTTTTTTACTTTTACACACCCACAAGGACAAAGAAAAAGAAGGAGAAACATCAGTAACAGAATTTTGGAAGCTAAAAACCAGAGGGATGAGCATGACAGGTACAGAAAATCAAAAATCCTGGTCCTAATTAACATGAAGAAAACCAAGATAGAATCCCAAATGGTTAGGGAACTGACAGCATGAAAGTGAGGCTAATACCAAGATGTTAAAGAAGTCACACCCTGTGTTCAGCCCAGGCAGGTGACCCTTCTCTCCAACACTAGCAAGATGGAAGGCTTTCTTTTCTGGAAAAGAACACCAGATATCATTGAAGACGGAAGTATTGTCCTGAAAACAGGTGAATTAAATGAACGTTTACATGCCAGAGCCTCTCAGGACACTTCCGGAGTGGTGTCACTAACTACAAAATTAAAGAAAATTTCAAATTCAGTTCCTCAGGTATACTAGCTACATTCAAAGTGCTCAATAAAGGGATCCCTGGGTGGCTCGGTCAGGTTAAGTGCCCGCTCTTGATTTCAGCTCAGGTCATGATCTTACGGTCGTGGGATCAAGCCCCGCATCAGGTTTGGCGCTGAGTATGGAGCCTGCTTTGGATTCTCTCTCTCCCTCTCTCTCTCTGCCCCTCCCCCACTTGCACTCTAAATAAATAAATAAACATAAATATAAATAGACATGTCATAAACATAAATAGACATGTCAAACAGGGCAGATCCAGCCCACTTTCATTGTTGCCGAAAATCCTATTGGGAGCTCTGGCCTAGTGCAAAGATTCAGTGATTTTCTGAAGGATCTGACCAGCCCAAGAGGAAAGACTCCAAGATACCGACAGTGGGGATTCTCCAATGAAACGGCCAAAATTTCAAAACCCCAAAGCCACCAGCCTCCTATCATTTTATTACCCCCTTCTTTGAAGTGACCACCGAAGATCATCATCTAGATGACGAAAGCCACTATCATGAAAGATAAGAGACCAAAACAAACAGAAAAAAATAATTTAGAGGAACAGAGAGAAAGCTAAGAGCCGAAAACTTCAAAAGAACCATCATTAACATCGTCAGAGAGTTAAGAGAGGTTGCATCCCTAAAATAGGAGCAGATTATCATAACAAAGAAATATTCCAAGAAATTCTGAAAAGAGATCTTAGGACTTTTCAAACGATAGCAGAAAAGAAATATTCAATAAAAGGACTGAAAGATAACTGAGCAAATGTCCCAGGAAGGGTCTAAAAAGATAACTAGGTAGCAAAGAGGAAAAGAAAGATGAGTACGTTGTCTTAGTCCTTGTACCCGCTTTACCTTTTCAGTAATGAGACACCAGGATTGAGCTCCCCAGGCCTATGGACATGCTGCTCAGAGACCCCTGACAACCGGATGCCAGATACTGTGTGTGTTAAATTCATGCTCCATTTTCTTCCTTTTGTGCTCCCCATCTCTGCCTTAGCCCTACCCCCGCACCTTGCTTCTTTGCTTAGAAACCAAAGCCAATGTTAGAATATCTTACCTTCCTGGAAGTCAAAATAGAGAATTGACTTTAAAAAAAACATGAGACACTAGGCCAAGTCGGGGGTCATCGTGATTAACACAACCTCCTCCTTTTTTCAGTAGTGCAAGCCTAGCCGTTCTTCTCACAGGACTTCTGCTCTGGGGTGTGTCTTCACCAATGGCCTTGCCCTCTGCCTCACCCTCGCTGCCTGGTTCTCCCTCTCCATAAGCACAGTTATCTCAATGCACCTATCAATCCTGCAAACTCTTACTTAGTACAGAGAAAAATACAACCATCAGTGAGTTGGGAGACAAAAGGAAAAAAAAAGACAGGGAACAAAGATTTTAAAAGAAGTAAGGAAAAGGAAAAGATTAAATAAATAGCCATTTTTAAACAATGTTTCATTGTACCAACTGTAAAACATACACAAAGTAATACTTTAATAAATATTTGTGTTCCTGTTATCCAGATTCAACAATATCGTCATAGTTAACAGTAGTTTGGAGAGGATAACAATATATGGATTGTTCATCATGTGCTAAGTATGTTCTAGGTATTGTATATAGGTGTGTGATAAATTCAAAAGGGTTGCAAATTCCTGCCACTATCCCCATCAAAAGGTGGGAGTCTAAGTCACCTTCTATACCTACTTTGGCCTGGCCCTGTGACTTGCCTTGGCCGACCAAATGCAGCAGAACAGACATTGTCCAGTTTCAGAGGCTAGGCCTTGAGAAGCTGTGGTGGTCAGCTTAATGTGTCCAAAGGGCTATGCTTTCTAACAGGTAAGATTAAGGACTTGAAAACATAGGGGTAAATTTTCAAGACCTTGGGTGAGGCAACAGTTTCTTAGATATGACACCAAAAGCTTAAGCAACAAAAGAAAAAATAGTTAAGCTGTACTTCATCTAGATTAAAAGTATTTGTGCTTCCTTGGGGCACCTGGGTGGCTCAGTCGGTTGGGCATCCAGCTGGGCTCAGGTAGTGATCTCGCAGTTCGTGAGTTCAAGCCCTGCATCAGGCTTACAGCTGTTAGCCTATCAGTACGGAGCCCGCTTCAGATCTTCTGTTCCCCTCTCTCTCTGCCCCTCCCCTGCTCATGCTCTCTCTCTCTCTCTCTCAAAAAATAAATAAAAAACATTTTAAAATTTTTTTAAATATTTGTGTTTGCAAAGACACCATCAAAGAACCGAAAAGACTATCTCAGAATGGGAGAAAATATTTGCAAATCATATATCTAATAAGATGCTTGTATCTAGAATATCTAGAAAAACAAAAACACAAACTTCTTATAACTCCCTGAAATGACAACCCAATGGAAAAGTGGGCAAAGGATTTGCCAAAAGTGGGCAAAGACATTTTTTCAAAGAAGATATAATTCATGGCCAAGAGTCACATGAGAAGATGCTCACCATCACTGTGTACCAGGGAAATGGAAATCAAAACCACAGTTAGGTCCACTCCACAGCCACTAGGATGGCTCTAATAGAAAAGACAGACAATGACAATTGTTGGCAAGGATGTGGAAAAGCTGGAACTGTCCTACACGGCTGGCAGGGATGGACAGTGGCACAGCTGCCTTAGAAAACAGTCTGGCAGTTCTTCAAAAGGCTAAATATAGAGTTACCATGTGACTCATTAATTTCACCCCTAGGTATATATTTAAAAGGAATGAAAACCTATGTCCACACAAAACCAGTACATGAAGATTTATGGCAGCATGAATAGTAACAGGCGCCAGGAGCGCCTGGGTGGCTCAGTCAGTTCAACATCCGACTTCAGCTCAGGTCATGATCTCATGGTTCAGGAGTTCGAACCCCACCTCAGGCTCTGTGCTGACAGCTCGGAGCCTGGAGCCTGCTTTGGATTCTGTGTCTCCCTCTCTCCCTGCCCCTCCACCATTCACACTCTGTCACTCTCTCAAAAATAAATAAACATTAAAAAATTAAAAAAAAAAAGTAACAGCCAAACAGTGAAAGTGACCTAAATGCCTATCCACTGATGGATGAGCAAATAAAATGTGTATCTGTATCACGGTATACTATTCAATAGTAACGATAAATGAAATACTGATTCATGCTACAACATGGATAAGTCTTGAAAACATGCTAAATGAAAGAAACCAGTCACAGAAGACCACATCTTATATGACTCTGTTTACATGAAATGCCCTGAGTAGACAAAACTTTTTGATGAAGTTTATAGAGACAGAAAGTGGATTAGTAAGTGTCCTAGGAATGAGGGTGGGAAGAAATGGACGTAGCTGCTAAAGAGAATGAGGTTTCTTTTTTGAGTGATAAGAATGTTCTAAAATTGATTGTGGTGATAGTTGCTCAACGCTGTGAATATGCTGAAAACCATTCAATTGCACACTTTAAATGGATGAATTTTAGGTCATGTGAAGTATCTCTCAATAAAGCTGTCACACACAAAAAGAATCAAGGCTTGCCCTGCACTCCAGCAGTGGAATCCAGATACACCACAAATTTTCCTGGTTCATAATGTGAGGGTTGGGGATGGGCCAGGGTCACAGCGAGGGGAGACGGCACAGGACACCCACAGTCCATCTCAGGCAGGCTGGGTTTTACCACTGCAACTGCGGACAACGGGCAGGGCATGCTTGCCCTGGGCTTTAAAACAAAACAAAACAAAAAACAATGAAATTATTCAGCTGCAAATATGTGTTACCTTTTGTGAAAAAGGAAGGATGACTCCAAAGGCAGAGCCGTGAACCCAGAACGTGGAGTCGTAAGCCACAAAGGATGAATCCCAGGCTTTGAAACCCAACAGAGCTTGCCCAGTTGCATTACAAAACTGCTTGACATTGGTGACTCTGTTTTGCCTTCCATTTTGTTCCCTTTGTGAACAGGATTCTCCATAGCTATTAGCCAGGTCCCATCTCACCATTGTATTTGGGGAGCAGAAAACTTGCTTTCTAGTTTTATAGGTCCACAAATAAGAGAGAAATTTTGCCCCAGGATGGATCATACTCAGAGTCCCACCCATACTTGACTTAGATTATTTAGATGATGGAATTTGGGGCTTTTCAGCTGAAAAAATTTAGATGAGATTTTGTACTTTGAGCTGATGCTGTAATGGGTTGAAACTTTGGGGGGAAACTGGGATGGAGTAAATGCATGTAGGAGAGGCATGAATCTTTGAGAGCCAGAGGGTAGACTGTAGTAGGTAGAATCATGTTCTCCCCCACTCCCAAAGATGTCCACACCCTAATTCCTGGAACTTGTGAACAGTTACCTTACATGGCAAAGGAACTTTGCCGATGTGACTGATTTAAGAAGCTGAGATGGGAAGGTTGTCCTGGATTATTCAGGCAGGCCCAACATAATCCTATGAGTTCTTCAACATAATCCTATGAGTTCTTATAAGATGGAGGCAGGAGAGTCATGATGATGAGGGCAAAGGGCAGAGAAAGAAGGAGACTGAAAGATGCTACCCTGGTGGCTTTGAGAGTGGACAGAGGGGCCTCAAGCCAAGGAATGGAGGCAGCCACCAAAATCTGGAAAAGTTGCAGAAACAAATTCTCTTCTAATGCCTCCAGAAGGAACACCAGCCAACAGCTTGATTTTAGACCTATCAAACCCATTTCAGACTTCAGATCTCTAGAACTGTAAGATCATAAATCTGTCTTGTTTTAAGCCACTAAGTTTATGGTAATTTGTTACCACAGCAATAGGAAACTAAT
Organism: Acinonyx jubatus; assembly: GCF_027475565.1. Lineage (NCBI taxonomy): Eukaryota > Metazoa > Chordata > Mammalia > Carnivora > Felidae > Acinonyx > Acinonyx jubatus. The sequence continues at coordinate 68,110,854 of NC_069391.1, forward strand.
ACAGAAGCTTCTGTTCTCATGCTTTTTGAAACTGGCCATCAAGTAAAAGAGTCCAACCGCCCTGATGGACAGAAGGATCACGGGGAAAGAGAGAGGGCTGGAGGCTGAGAGCAATGAAGGGAGACTCAGCCCGTCCCCAGCCTTTGTAGCTACACTTTTGAGCCATCTTGGATGCTCTGGTCCAACTGAATCATTACAGCCATACCACACGGAGCAGAGACTGGCTGTGTCTATGCCTGAATTTCACCACAACCATCAGCAGAAAATAGTTATTATTTTAACCCGCCACATTTTGAGATGGTTTATTATGTAGTGTAAGGAACTGAAACAATATGTCATGTAACGCTCATTACTATCCTATGAGGTAGGGACCCATATCATTCCCTTTCGCAAATAAACACACAGGCTTAGACAGTTAACCCGGTAACTTGTCCAAAGTCACAGTTACTGAGGGGAGCCAGGATTTGATCCTAAAACAATATGACTACAGAAGCCATGCTCTTAACTTGGAGGATTTAATGCTATCAGTGTCTACTATCACCGTTAGTTATTAGCCTCAGAAGTTCACCTTGAATGACCTTAGTTTATATTTAGTAGGAGGATTTTATAACAGCAGGAAAGGCAGAGGAGCAAGACCCTGAAATTAAGCCTCCACTGCTATTAGTACTCTGAGTATGTGTGTGTGTGTGTGTGTCTGTCTGTCTGTCTGTCTGTCTGTGTGTTTCTCTTGAAGTGTTGGTTTCTTTCTGTCAGATGGACTTTAAAAGTGTCAGGCAGGTTAAAAGTGGCTGAATCAGGTCAGGAAACATAAATATAGCGGATCCCAGACTGACCTCTTCCAACTTTGCCATCAAAGAAAACCTGACTCTCTGGCCCCAATTAAAAAGGTTTGGGGAAAGGTTCTAATTGGTCCATGATAGGCTGGTTGCTCACCCCTGGACCAATAAGCAGCTCAAGAGGGTAAGAGCTTTAAAAACGTGGCAGCACCAATTTGATGTTCATGGTTTAAATTCTAAAAGAGAGAACTTTTCAAAGGAAGGTGGTATTTTCAAAGTACCAGTGTACTAATCTAGTCAGGCAAACAACAGGTACTCACTATAAACAGAGAGGTTCAGGCGTGGAGAGGGCTGAGGGCTGAGTTTAGAGAATCAAAAACTGTGTCAATGAAAGACATTTGGAAATTAGGGAGGGAAAGAGAAGTCAAAATTCAGAACTATCCTCTTTAACGCAGGCTATCTGGTCCAAAGAAAATCATATTCTATATGAGTTCCATGGGACAAACTTGGATAAAATATTTTGAGGAATTGTCCCTCCTGATTGTATTTATAGAAGCCTTCCTAGTAATGTGAAATCAGTTAGCCAGAACTAAGCTAATATAACAAGCTTGACCTCAACTGTGATTGGAACGTGAAATCCCCCTTGGCAGCCAGATGACTCTTGGGAGAAAATGGCCCAAAGGAAGAGCAGATGGGGAAAATGGCTGATCAGCCACTTAAAACCCAGAATTTCCAAGCCAGAAGACATCCCAGAGCTCATCTGATCTAATTCAGAAGTTTTTACCAACTGCTGATTTGGACATATACAGCATCAGTGTCAGTATATAGAAACCTTGAACTCCTTCCCCAACTAGGAAGTCTGAAAAGAAACTTTGTCTACCACCAGCGTCCTTTCCTCCCGGCCCCAATATAAACTGAGTCCCTAAAAGAAGAACCCTATTCTGTCTATATTATCTCTGAAACCCAAAGATGGAATGTCAGTTGCTGACGTGTGCACATAATAGATACTAAGTGGCTACACTTGGGATAGCACCGCTCATTCTGATAGACCTTAATAGCTATTAATAAAAATCCACACATTTTACTTGTCTATATATTATATATTTAAAGAGACCAGCAGCTCAAGCAAATTAAAAATCTCATTACCCCCTTGGGGCGCCCGAGTGGCTCAGTCGATTAAGCATCCAACTTTGGTTCAGGTCATGATCTCACGGTTCATGAGTTCAAGCTCCACCTTGGGCTCTATGCTGACAGCGCAGAGCCTGGAGCCTGTTTCAGATTCTGCATCCCCCTCTCTCGCTGCCCTTCCCCCACTCCTGCTCTGTCTCTCTTGCAAAAATGAATAAAACATTAAAATAATAATAATAATTTTTTTAAAAAAATCTCATTCCCCTCATACATAATCCTTGATTAATCCAATGATCAAATTCTTGAACAAGCTTTTAATTAAACACAGATTTCTGGAAGTTTAAACAGATTCTGTTAAACTGTTCATTCCTGTGAGCGGTTGATGGTCACTGGCAGAACTAAACATGAAAGAAGCTGTCTTCTTTCAGTAGGAAAGGTGTATTTTTATCAGAGGGTTTGAAGGATGAGAACAGTTTCCAAGTTCCTTGCAGTGCTCTGAGCTGTGGGACGTATCTCCCAAGTGACACTCTCTCGTGTTGACTGGAACTTGGTGATTATTTGTCTCTGGTGCTTCTGTTTCGTGAGTCCTTCCTCTCTGCTCATGTTCAATCACTCTTCTCTTTCATCAGGAAGATGTTCTCTGTCCATCTTCATCATTGCAAAAGAAAACTTTGCTTTTGAAATCTAAGTGCGCCCTCCTCTAACATTTTGTTACCCTTTCTTCTTTGGTTTCACAGAATGATTTGACCATCTTTAACCTGCTAAAAACCTTGACACCCTTGATTAGCTATATAAATGAATGTCCTCAAATGCATAAAACTCCTTATGGAATACATCTTCAAAAACCCATACGATTTTTATAAGCACCTTAAAATATGCGGTATCTGCTTAAGCTTTTCTAATCTTAACTTGAAACTAGTAAGTAAATGCTCAGCAAGGCTTACTGTTATTTTGAACAGTCACTACCTACCTCTCACTAGTAATTCATAAATTAACAGGGGTGTTTCCAAGTGATCATCGGATACTTGTACTTTGATCATGTCATACCCAGCTAAATGGAAGTCATACCCAGCTAAACTTTGGGAACGTTTTTGTATACACGAGTACACTGAGACAGAGGTGGGAAGTCCAGCCATGCATAGGCTCTCCCATGATGGTGAGAGACAAGTAGAAAAAAGAGGGATGAGCAATGGGTGGTATTGCAAGAGAGAGCCCAAAGGGGCCAGTGGATGAGAGACAGTCGGCCTGTGCGCAGAAGGGAGCAGGTGTAGGCAGTGTAACACTGGAGGACGCCAGGTAATGACTTACTTCAGGAGCTACTTCCAGAGATGACACTTGTGAGAGTCAGATGCAACAAGAGTACAGAGGGGATCTACAAGATGAACTGGAACACACTGTTGCCTCGCTCCAAGGCATTGAAGTTGATTTTTTGTAAATCATTGTAATGCCAAACAAAACAGATTTGTGAACCAAATGCCGCCTATGAACTGCCAGTGTGTGACTTCTGCAGTAAACAAAAGCTATGTCAATAATGTGTATGGGCTATGGTGGCAGGAATTGTAGACTAAGGAGCCAGGCTATTTGGATTCAAATCCTGTTCCTAGCTATGTGACCTCGGGCCTGTAACTTTACCTCCTGAAGCCTCAGTTCCCTCATCTGTAGAATCAGGGTGTTAAGTATATTTCCTTCATAGATGGAGTGACCGTATGTCCAGATTGGCCTGGGATGGTTCCAGCCTAGAGAGTACTTTTTATAGTGAATAAAAGTATAATTATAAACAGTGTCCATCTCATTTTCAAGATTGTCCTATTATAGGGTCGTGATAGGGTTAAAAGGTACTGACCACAGTACCTAGAATAGAAGGTGCTCAAAAAAAAGACTAGTTTTAAGTAACTATGTCTGCACAGAGTTTGGAAGCTAGAAAGGTTTGTTTCAGAGCTGTTCAATCCCCAGCCTCATTCCAGTGCCTGAAGGTCACCCAGACACCTCACACTAGCTTCTCACGCATGCTCAGACCCTTCACAGCTCCCTCAAAACTCAGCCGTCCCCTGATCTACACCTTCAGGACTTCCCTTCCAAGCTCAACTGGCTGATCGCACTGACTGACTGGTCCAGGTGTTGTGGGGTCCCCAGAAAACGTAAGTACTACCCTCCCTAAGAAGATACGGTAAAAGTGGATTAATGGGGGTATTTCAGGATGAGGGAAGGAAAAACCTCAGGGCAGCTTTTGGTATTCTTTCAAATAAAATCACACAAACAGCTGCTTATAAACAGGAGACATACTCCGCTCTCTACCATGTACTGTATATGTATGGATATATATCTCCAAATCTGAATTCATTCCAAACGTTAAATCAATGAGCTCGGTGCCCTCCAGTCAAATACAATTTTAAAACATAAATCATAGCATTTCTTCAAGCTACCATCATTTATCATGAAAATTAACAGGCGACTGAGAATGTTAATTACAATACAAACAGCAACCCCAGTTTATTTCTTAAAGTGTCCCATTTATCTATTTCTGTATAACAAACCACCCCAGAAAACTTAGTGGAGTAAAACAACTGTATTATCACCTCTCATGGCTCTGGGCAGCGTGATCCTCACTTGGGGTCTCTCATTTGGTTGCTGTTAAACCATAGCTGGAAACTGTGTCGTTTGAAAGTCTCTGTGCTCACATGTCTAGTGCCTCAGCTGGAAAAGCTGGGCGCTGCTTGAGCAGGGACCTTCAAGCAGCCTGTCCCCATGGCTGGTACCCCACAAGGCTTCCTTCCAGCACGGTGTTCTCAAGACAGAAAGCTTACCGGGTGGCTGGATCCCCAAGAGAGAGCATTCAAATATTCTCAACAGGAGCTTTGCAAAGCTTATGATTTGGAAGTCAAATAGTATCGTTTCCACCGTATTCTATTGGTCAAGAGCAGGCCACGGGCCAGCCTAGATTTAATAAGGTAGAGGAAAACACTCCACCTTTGAATGTAGAATATCTTTTACATGTAGGGAGGGAAAGAACTGTTGGTCACCATCTTAAAGATAAGCCACCATACCACCCACCCATCTCTTTCGACAATGTTAAGACTGGAATAAAGGACTGAGAAAGTTAGGTTTGACTAGAATTTCCTAAATAGCGATAATTTCTTTAATTATCATAAATTATATCTGTTCACTTTTTAAATTAGGAAATAGAAATGAGTTAATTAAAAAATTAATAAGGGGCACATGGGTGGCTCAGTGGGTTAAGCGTCTGACTGGCTCAGGTCGTGATCTCACAATTCATGGGTTTGGGTCCCATGTCAGGCTCTGTGCTGACAGCTCAGAGCCTAGAGCCTGTCTCAGATTCTGTGTCTCCCTCTCCTTGTCTCTCTCCACCCTTCCCCCACTAGTGCTCTCTCTCTCTCTCTCTCTCTCAAAAAAAAAAAAAAAAAAACTTAAAAAAATTTTTTTTAATTTATTAGGGGTGCTTGGGTGGCTCAGGTGGTTGAGCATCCGACTTGGTTTCAGCTCAGGTCATGATCTTATGGTTCATGAGTTTGAGCCCTGAGTTATTCTCTGCATTGGCAGTGCAGAGCCTGCTTGGGACGCTCTCTCTCTCTCTCTCTCTCTCTCTCTCTCTCTGCCCCTCCCCCACTTGCACTGTCTCTGTCCCTCTCAAAATAAATAAATAAACTTAAAAAAAATTATTATGCCTGTCACCCAGAGAAAATCACTCTTAGTTTGGTTATGGGCAAAATTAATATTTACCTCATTAGGGAGCATTCAGACATAATTTTTCAGGTCTCCACACACAAACCCCCTACAAGTCTGAATACCAACTTAGTCCAAGAAATAACTCAGTGTTACTCAACTTTGTTGAATGGGCAAAGAGCCAGCCCCCAGATGTCAGGACAAATATAGGGGCTTAGTGATTGAATGGGCGAGAGGCGACGAATGATTGGAGCAGATGCCTCCTTGAAGTTGTGAGAGGCAACATCTGCTGTGCTATTTGCAAAGGTATCTGATATTCAAGAAGACGGTGTGAATGCACAAACGGAGTGACCTGTATTGAGATTCAGAGCATGAACACTGATTTCAGTGTTTTGTAGCTAATTAGCTGGAGAGTGTTACATTGTGTCTCTAAATTTACAGAACGAAAGCAGAATGTTCCTCTCCATTGGGGCTTACTCCCAATTTTCAAGCAGAGTATGAGCCCCTTCTCATTCCTCTGACAACATAATGAGCAAGAATAAACCCCAGTAACCAAGCCTTTGTTTCCTACATGATATAGTTCACATTTCCAGGTTTCACCTGTTTTAAATGACACACTAAAGACACATTTCTTTACATTGCCAAACCGATGGTGCCTCAGTTCTTATCCACTTGGCTCTAGGAAGCCCAGTTCTTCCACCAGCTTCCTCTTCACCAGCATTTCTGGGACTCCCATGGAATTGATTCATGCCCCATATACTGTTTTCACAGCTGATTGCTGCCTCAGTCACTCATGAGGGTCTGGCTGCTGCTGGAGGCTCCCCTGTGGCCCCTGGACTGCTCTCCAGCTGCCACTGTTTTCTGAGGTCCTGTTCTGCCCCAGGAATGCACCCTTTCTCTGAATTTCTTTCAGTAAATGCAGAAATCAAGCCCTAATGTCTAAAAGGGGTGTTGTGAGGGCCTGGGGTTCACAAAATGGAAACACAACAATAAAGAAACCCAAGCTGGACAGCAGATATAATTCTCCAGAGCTCACTGACAGTCTCCCTCGGGATCTCCTGCTTGCCTCATCCTTCTTATGCATCAAGTAGACAGTACGAGCTTACTTTTCCCAGAAGAGGCATCCTCAATTACCTCTCCTATTTAGAGACAAGGGCATCATATCCATAAAAGCACAAGGGAAGAGAACTTCCCCTCCTCACCTTACCCGAGACTGAGAGTTGCATCCTTTTCTCCTCCAGGTCCTGCTTGCTTGTCTGTCCTTTCTTTCTTTCTTTCTTTCTTTCTTTCTTTCTTTCTTTCTTTCTTTTTTTAAAGTTTATTTATTCTGAGAGAGAGACAGAGAGACAGAGAGGGAGAGTGTGTGTGAGATGGAGGAGGGGCAGAGAGAGAGAGGGGGAGAGAGAATCCCAAGCAGGCTCCCACTGTCAGCACAGAGCCCGATGCAGGGCTCAAACCCATGAGATCATGACTTGAGTCGAAATCAAGAGTCAGATGCTTAAACCGACCAAACCACCTAGGCACCCCAAGGTCCTGCTTTCTTATAAGAGTGGTTGACAATGGCCATGTCCAATCCTGCAAAAAGAAAACCTTGCTCTACACCCTACTCTCTCTGAACTTCAACAGGACAATATGTTTCCAGAAGAATCTATTGCGCTTTCTATGACATGGTTGTGAGATCCAGGTCTGGTATGACCAAACCCAGTGGAATTCCTCTTCTCAGGCTCCCCTCCAGCATGAACCACCTTTGAGCCCTGACTCTCATAAGCAGTGACCTTAATATTCATATACACACCTACCAGAAACAAGCAACAAGTCCAGAGACAATGACATTCTAACAAATACAAACAACCACTCAAGCAATCAAATTTGCAGAACAACACATTAAAAAACACCCACTCCATTACTATCACCCTCCAGACCATTCAGCTTCAGGGTCCCAAACTTCAAGTAAATTCCCAGCATTCACATTTTCCACAGGGACGAAGAGGTTCTTGCTTCCTCACCAAAGACCCATTGTGGTGGTTTTCCCAAACTGCAGGGACAGACTTTGTTGAAAGGTACAGTTAAGACTTCATCCCTTGGAGAAGGGGAGTTGCACTCTGGAAGCTTAAAAGGGTGCTTTGTTTGTTTCCAGCTCATCCCCACCCCATGGAGGAAGACAAATGACATTTCCCATTTACAATTTTAAAACATAAACAAATATGCTCTAACCTGCCACTGTGCTGACTCTCAGAGGCTGACCCCAGAGCAGAGGAAAATTGCCATAAACCCAATTGGAAAGCACATTTTTGAAAGCTGTTTTCCAACCATCCAGCTAAGAAAGATACCTTAACAACCATCCATCTCCTCAGTAAAGGGCAGCTGTAGGTTTTTTACTGATTCCCTGACTGATTCCATCACTGGGAATTTCCCAAAATTCCCTCACTGCCATTCGCACTTCAGTGGGCTCTTTTCTGTTACCTTCTCTCCCCTCTCTTTCCTCTGTGCTCCCACTTCCTCTTCCTTGCTTACAAATGGTGCTATTTACTAACTGCACAAACATAAACTAGGCAGGTAGTGAGGCAGGGAGGCCCCCTGCCCCACCATAAATGTGGGCCTCAAGCTTCACAAGGAAACAGCAGGGCCGCCATACCTAAAGGTAGCAGGTAGGCGTCTTAGAGGTAAATGGATCACTCTCCAGTGCCTTGACAGTATTCAAAGCCTTGGCACAGGGGCACCTCGGTGGCTCACTTGGTTGAACACTGACTCTTGATTTCGGCTCAGGTCATGATCTCATGAGATCTCTCGTGAGATCAGGTCATGATCTCATTGCGCTCCACTCTGGGTATAGAGGTGCTTGGGATTCTCTCTCTCCCTGTCAATAAATACATAAACATTCTTTTGAATAATAAGTAAATGAAACCTCAGCATATTTTTGAACCCTGGGGGTGAAGACTGGGACCTCCAATGAAGACCAACATCGAATTTTCCACCAAGCCAGAAGAAAAACTTAAGGCAATTTTTACAAATTTAAAAATAAAAATTTCTTACATACTATATTCATAATCTGAGAAGCGTATGGGGGCTACTTTTGCATCACCTCTGTGCTCTACAAGGTGTGAACCTAGCCCTCTCCAGTCAAACTTACCCACCAATCCTGATGTGTGGACCTGCATTAACAACCGATAATCACTTTTGAAGCTCACAGCACTTATTTTGTGCATTCTGCCTGAGAGCTTGCTCTTTCTAGCTGTTTTTCCTCATCGTTACAAATTAGGAGCAGTTATGGACAAAGAATGTGCATTAGCTTTTTTTAAAATAAGTCTATTTTTTAGAGCAATTTTGGATTCACAGCAAAATTGAGTGGAAAGTACAGAGAATTCCCATATGTCCCCCTCCCTCACACATGCATCACACCCCCCACTATCTGCATCCTGCACTACAGTGGCACATTTGGTAAAATCTATAAGCCTGTAATGAGTCATCATCACTCAAAGGCCATAGTTTACATCAGGGCTCACTCTTAGTGTTGCACAGTCTCTGTGTCTGGACAAATGTATAAAGACACACATCCAGCATTATAGTTTCATACAGGATAGTTTCACTCCCTACAACTTCTCTGTGTTATGTACTTTCATTCTTCCCTTCCCCCACTAACCCCTGGCAACCACTGATCTTCTCATTGTCTCCACAGTTTTGCCTTTTCCAGAACGTCATAGAGTTAACAGCATGTCACTTTTCAGGTTGATTTTTCACAAATTTAAATTTTTGTATTATGTGTTTAAGGTTCCTCCATGTCTTTTCACGACTTGATAGCTCTTTCTTTGTAGTGCTGAATAATATTCCATTGTCTAGCTGTACCACATCTAGTTTATTTATCCATTTGCCTACTGAAGGGTGTATTGGTTGCTTCCAAGTTTTGACAAGTTCTCCTTCACCTTTGAAAGATAATTTCACAGAGTACAGAACCCTAGGTTGGTGTTTAAGATGAAGTGTGGTAGGGGTGCCTGGATGGCTCAGTCAACTCTTAATTTCAGCTCAGGTCTTGATCCCAGGGTTGTGGGATTGAGCATGGAGCCTGCTTAAGATTCTCTCTACCTCTGACCCACTTCCCCACTTGCTCTCTCTCTCTCTCTCAAATAAAAAAAGGAAAACAGGAAAGAAGGAATTAAGAAAGGGATGGAAGGAATGAAGGAATGAAGGAAGGAGGGAAGGAAGGAAGGGAGAAAGCCATTTAAAATAATAATAAACATAAAAAAATAATAATAAAATGAACTGTGGTAAGTAATGTAGTGGTAAGCTATTGGGGGAGGGAAAGTACTCTGTCCTGAGATTTGGTCTGTCTTTTGGTGAGCCTGTGCCCCCTGGGCTATGAACTTTGCAAGTGCTTCTCAATTTTTTTCTTTTCACTCTCTTAGATGGTACAAGATGTCTCAAGAGGACTGGAGTTGGGCATTTCCTTTCTCTCACATAAAAGGCTAGAAGAGAATGGAATTGGATATTTCTCTTCCCTGGTATCGAAGGCCAGAGCCTGCTGGAGTTTGCTATTTTCCTCCTCGATTCTTTAGGCTCTAATAGAATTCCAATTGGTTAGGCGCCAATAAACAATGTCCCTTGAGGGCAGGCCTTGTTAAGAACAGAATGCTCTGGGGTGTTTATAAATGGCTTCTTTTCGCCTCTCTTACCAGAGAGCTGAGTCACGTTTTCTCAAGTTTTCTCTGTAAGAGAGAACCTGGCAGAGTGGCTGGAGGTAAAACACAAAGTGTGAAGGGTGCCCCAGCCCAGAGTTTTTCTCTCTCAGCCTTGTCCATCATAAGCCTCCCACAATTCATCCATGATAGTCCAGTACTGGTTCCCAGAGGCGGATCTCTACTCCAGTAAGTTGTGCTTCTTTCTATCTGCCTGTCTATCTGTTTCATTTTGAGGGCAGGGCCACGCTGCTCTGTGACCTCACTTCTCTAACAGATCTAAGAAGAATTCTTGACTTTTCAGTTTGTTCATCATTTTGCCTGTCGTTAGGACGGAATGACAACTTTTAAGCAACCTACATGCCAAACCAGAAGCCAGAAGTTCTCCTGCATTGCCTTTTAAAGCATCTGCTTCCTTGCCTCAGCTCCTATGTCTTGTCTTTGAACAATATTGTACATCGTGTTAGTAAGTGTCCGTTTCCCTGACTTATGGTCTCCAAACTCTTCCTTCACATGGTTTCACAAGCCATGGTCCTGTCGTGTTTACAGTTCTTCATTTCTTTAACTCAGAGGAGTCATCTTATGTGGTTATTTGTCATAATCAAGGAGCAGGAAGGAGCCCACGGTCAGTAGGAGGAAGTATCTGTAGATTAGCACTCTCTCTCTGAAATGCAACTGCCTTTTAGCACCCAGGGAAGACTAATACATTCTCCATTGTCAGTTCCCACAGAGGGCTTCAAGCTTATCTGCAAACAATGGTGTGGCTGCCATTGTGCTTACTAAGACCAAAGAAGATGAAGGGATTCCATCCGAATCCCATAGGAATGCAAGCCCCCCACATACACATATACATACAGGTATATTCTTAGACTTTTCTTTTAGTCCATCCTCACCAATAAATAAAAGACTCAAGGAAGAGATAGAGATATTTGAGTTCCAAGTGTGTGATGCATAAAATTTCTCCAGTAAATCATGCAATCCAATGCTTTCGTTTTGATATTCAATCATTCAATAATTCACTTATTAATTCACTCAAGCAATCACTGGCTCACTCTGATTTAATCATATTCGTCCAATTTCATTCATTCAATTGCTCCTTCATTCCCTCGATCAATCATTTAAACTATCCTTTAAAGCATTCACAAAATCATTCATTCAATCACATGCATTCATTCCAATGCAAACACTAATTCAATCATTCATATCGCCAAGCACACAATAAATTAGTCATTAGTTCCTCCTGTGATCCATAGTTTTGATTCTGATATTTACCTAATCATTCATTTATTATTTTGCTCAATTATTCATTCAGCCATTCTTAGATTCAATTACATTCATTCATTCTATTGTAATCATTCATTTATCTATCTGGCCATTCATTCAATGTTTATTAGATACCAAGCACTAGACCAGGATCTGCAAATACAAAGATGAAAGGACTGGACCCTAAATACCAGGAACTTACAGTCTTCTGGAAAGACGGATGCAACCTAGAATGCAGTTGTTACTCCTGTAGCACCAAGAGTTTCTGCTTTCCTTGGTAAGAAAATTGCCCAGTGGTACAGAAAAACCATCAAAACTGATAGGGGCTATCGGCTTCTCACTAGAAAAAGAAGGGAGCTGATCCCGCACAGCTGCTAAGAGCCTAACTTTGGAGCTGAACTGAGCTGGGTTCAAGTCTCAACCTTTCCTCAAACTAGTCGTAAGACTTGGGAAAGTTCAGCCTCTGTAGGTCTTTGTTGTGTTAAAGTGTAATATAGAAAGAATGATGATAATATTACCTACTCCATTAATTTATCCAAAAACACATTTGAGTGCCTTTGTGTGCCTACGTCTCCAGGCACCAGTGGCTCAGTAATGATTAAAAGCAGCCTCAGCTCACACAAAACTCCAGGTCCCCCGCACTCGACTGGTTGCCATATGGTAAAGGATTAATCGATGTTTAGCTATCATTATCATTATTCCTGAAGGAAGAGAGGATACACTGCATGACCCATGTTTCCCCTTTGTAAAAAAGCATCCTCTTCTTCCCTAACTATGAGAACTAGAACTAATGTTCTGGAGGGAAGGCTGGGGGTTAGGCACACACCTTCACAGTGCCAGGCTTCACAGTCATGATGGCCTACCCCGGCATTTTCACCACTATCACAACCCATTCAATCCACCTCTTGGGATCCATAGCTCCTGGAGTATGCCAAGATGGTTCAAACTCTACCTGACTTTCAGCATGGTCTTCAACGAAAGTTAGCTTCAGCACTGGCAATTCTCCCAAAACTGGATTTCCTGGCAAGTTCTTAATGATGCCAGTGTACATGTCCAAAGCTTTAGCACAGTCTTATATCCCACAAAACAGACTTCCTCTCAGTTGCCTGCCTGTCCACAAGAAGACTGTACACAATCACCAGTTACCGCAGAGAAAAACGTGGCACCCTGTGATGCACTCGGATGAGGAAAGGAAGCCTTATTTGACTCCCACATAATGTAAAACCGGAGAGATTTCACTGGAAGGATTCTATAAACTTACGTCTTATGATCATTAGTGGTCCATGATATTATTCTACTTCTCTCCAGCCCAGTCTGATCAAGATTAACAAATACTGAAGCCCAGTTTCAGAGAGGAGAGGGTATTTGTTGCATTCGTGCCCTGCTTGATGAGAACACCCATGAAGAGTGATCACTCTGCTCTACAAAAGGGAGTAGGTTAACACTCATGGATGGGATCGGTACCAAAATTCCTCAATAGGGTGAGCATTGATGAAATTGTTTTCTTTTTCTCCCATAACTTACAATGGGAGAGATTGTTTATTATTCACGCGAACATTTATTGAGCACTGTGCTGGCCACTGGTGACCGAATGATGGAGCAGGTAGCTCCATCACTGCCTCGGGGAACTCCAAGTCCAGTGAAGACACAGACAGGTAAATAATAAACCTGTCCTAGAGGTTTCACACCAAGCCTAACAAATAGATACAAAGTATATACGCATGGGAGATATATATGGGCTTTCCCTGATTTGGAAACCATGAGTATAGATTATCTACAAAGTCCTACCATTTACTGAAAGCTTATCTACCAAGTCCTATACTAAGCACTTTCCACGCCTTATCTCATTTCATTCCTTCCACAACCATGCCTAGAAGTTATGATTATTTTCCCTTTCCGTAAAAAGGAATCGAGACTTCGGAGAGAATTATGTGACCTGTCCAAAGCTAAACATTTAGAAACAGGTGGAACCAGAATTTGCACTAAGGAAGACCAGTTCAGAAAGTTTTGTAGCCCTACAAGCAAAAAAATCATAGTGGCCTACACTTTTTCCACCGATTCAACATGTTTCACCTGGCAGTGTCATAAGATATTGCTTTTCCACTGAGAGAATATGAAGTTTGGCTCTCCAACCTTATTGACCTTGACTGTAGCATGATTAATAGGAATTTTTTTTAAAACCTTCAAGCTCAGGGCACCTAGGTGGCTCAGTCGGTTAAGCATCCAACTCTTGATTCTGGCTCAGGTCATGTTCTCAGGATCGTGAGATCCAGTCCCATGTCAGCCTCCATGCTGACAGCACAGAGCCTGCTTAGGATTCTCTCTCCCTCCCTCTCTCTCTTTCTGCCCCACCCCACCTGTACATGCTCTCTAAATATAAATAAATAAACATTAAAAAAAAAAACAACCTTTCAAGCTCAGCAGCCACATAGAAAAAAAAAAAAGATGCCTATCCTCATCTTGGCTTTTCCATCAACTGTTCAGTCGAGATTCAACCATTCCCACAGGACATTTGAAAAACTGCTAATAAAAACATCCAGAAAACTCAAAACAGAAGTGTAGCATTCTATGTGGCACTTCAGAGCCACTCCATTCAGGACAAAGCCACGTTCATTTAAAGTTGTCAGTATCTCGCTGATCAACAGGCTTAGGGTAGAATTATCTGAGTACACTGATTTGCTGTCTTTGAATCAAAGCTTCCACTATTGGCCTCCTTGGACGTTCTTATTTGATGTGATCTTCCAGTTAAGCTGATGAATTTGAGCTAATGACTTACACTCTCTAAGTCCTTGGAATTCTCTTTTTTATCCATCTTCACTCTCTGTGATCCATACATGTCACATACATACTACATATACTGACAATTCCCACATTTGTATCTGCAGTTGGACCCTTCCTGTGAACCCCTAGTTGATATCTCCAACTCCCTGCTCAATATTTTCATTGAGTCTAATAAATATTCCACATTTACCATGTGCAAAATTGAGCTCTTGATTTTATTTTTCTTCACTCTTTTTGCCTCATTGAGACTTAATTCACATAACATAAAATTCACCCATGTAAAGTGTACAATTTAATACCTTTTAGCATATTCACAGACTTGTGCAGCCATCACTACAATCAATTTTAGAATTCAACTGATTGGCATCACCCTAAAAGAAACCTCATTTTCTTTAGCAGCCGTTCCTTACTATCTTCATCCCTCCCAGCCCTAGATAACCAGTAATCTATGATCTGCCTCTATAGCTTTTGCCTATTCTAAACATTCCATATAAATGGAATTGTACAGTCTTTTGTGACTGGCTTCTTTCACTTAACATGTTTTCAAGTTTCATCCATGCTGTAGCCTGTACCAGTATCTTGTTCCTTTTTATGGCTGAACGATATTCCATTCCATGAACATACTACATTTTATTTACCCATTCATCAGCTGATGGATATTTGGAAAGCTTCCGGTTTTTTGGCTATTATGAATAATGTTGCTTATGAACATTTATATAGACGTTTATCTATGAACATTTATATAGACGTTTATCTCTAGGGCATCTGTTTGTATTTCTCTTGAATTTGTACCTTAAGAGTAGAATCGCTGGGTCCTATGGTAACTCTGTGTTTAACCTTTTGAGAAACTGCTAGACTGTTTTCTAAAGCGGCTGGACTCATTTTACACTCACATCAGCAGCTGTGTGAGGACTCCAATTTCTGCACATTCTCACCAGCACTTGCTGACATGTACCTTTTTTATTGTAGCCATCCTGGTGGGCGTGAAAGGGCATCTCATTGTGGTTTTGGTCTGCAGCACCTCGATGGCCAGAGATATTGAGCATCTTCCTATGTGCTTATGGGCCATTTATAGATCTGGAGGGGTTTTTTTGTTTTGTTTTGTTTTTTTAATGTTTATTTATTTTTCAGAGAGAGCGAGACAGAGTGTGAACAGGGGACGGGCAGAGAGAGAGAGGGAGACACAAAATCCAAAGCAGGCTCTAGGCTCTGAGCTGTCAGCACAGAGCCCGACGCGGGGCTCCAACTCACAAACTGAGATCATGACCTGAGCCGACATCGGACGCTCAACCAACGAAGCCACCCAGGCGCCCCAGTAGATCTGGAGTTCTATCTATTCAAATCCTTTGTCCACTTTTTAATCTTTTAGTTATTGAGTTGTAGGAGTTCTTTGCCAATTCTAGACACGAGTTCCTTGTCAGATGTATGATGGGCAAATATTTTGGTCTCTCTTTTCACTTTCTTAATGTGTTCTTTGAAGCACCAAAGTTTTCATTTTGATAAAGTCTAATGTGTCAATTTTGTTGCTGTTGTTGCTTGTGTTTTTGATGTCACAGCTAAGAAACTTGCCTCATCCAAGGTCAGAGAGATTTGCTTTTATGTTTTGGAGTTCTTGATCTTACCAATAAGAAAACCCATCCCCCATGATTCCACATCACAGAGGATGGCATCTCCACCCTTACAGTGGTCCAGGCTGAAAGCCTGGGAGTTACCTCGACTATTCTTTATTTCTCCTATTTATAGCCCTTCAGCATTTCCTGTCAGATCCAACTTCAAATATGTCCAGAATCTGACCAGTTTTCATCCGTTCCACTACAACCAGCTGGTCTGAACGCCATCATCTCTCACCTCAGTCCTGGAATAGACTCCTCACGAGTCTCTCTTTAGCAGTCTAGACTCAACACAGCAGTCAGATTGATCTATTTAAAACGTCAGCAGGTCATGTAACTGCTTTAAATCCTCCAATGTCTTCCATCCCTCTCAGAGTAAGAGCCATAGTCCTTGCAATGACCTAAGAGGCCCTGTTCCCTTTCTGATCTGCATTCCTATGCCCTACACTCTCGGGCCACACAGGGTAGTTAGTTTTGCTGGAACACACTAGGCAAACTCTTACCTCAGTGTCTTTGCACTTGGTATTCCCTCTGACTCGCATGCTAATCCCCAAATAATATTTTGTTTACTCTGTGTCATTCACGTGTCTAATTGCAATGAATCCTTTAATGACCATTCTGCTTGATAATTGCAAACCAATAACCTCCCTTCCTTCTTGCTTTTTTCTCCACAACATTTATTACAATCTAATAGACTTTTTTTTCTTTTTTTGCTTAGTTGTCCTCTCTATTGTCTATCCTTCTTTTCTAGAAGTGAAGTTCCAACAAGGCAGGCATTTTTGTCTGTTTTCTTCACTGCTATATCCCTCAGTGCCTACAACAGTACCTGGCACATTTAAGTGGTCGATAAACATTTGTTGGACAAATAAAGGGTATGACTGAGGCTTTTGTGTGTGAGTAACAACACTCATGAGTCCTGGAGACTTTGCTTTTTAAATGGGTTTGATTTTTTAGAATAGTTTTAAACTTAGCAAAATTGGGTGAAATGCAGAGAGGTTCCACATTCCCCCTGATCCCACACACATTCAGCCTTCCCCACCATCAATATCCTTGTTATAAACCGACCATGTTGCTCCAAAATTCCTATGTTAAAATTCTAACCCCCAGTACTTCAGATGGTAACTGTATTTGGAGATCGGGCCTTTAAGAAGGTAATCCAAGGTTAAATGAGGTCATATGGGTGGGCCCTTATCCGTTCTGAGTCATGTCCTTATAAGAGGGAGTCTGGACACACAGAGAAACTGGAGATGCGCTCCCACAGAGGAAAGACCAGGTGAGGACACAGGGAGAAGGCAGTCATCGGCAAGCCAAGGAGAACTCTCAGGAGAAATCACCCTGGTGACACCATGACTTTGGACATGAGCTTCCAGAACCGCAAGAAAATAAATTTCTGTTGTTTAACCCACCCAACCTGTGGAATTTTATTTTGGCAGCCTTAGCAAATTAAAACAATCCTGTACCAGAGTGGCATATGTGCTACATCAGTGAACCCACATCATGGGTTCCCACACATCATGGGACACATCATGATCACCCAATGTCCACAGTTTATGTTAGGGTTCACTCTTGGTGTTGTACATTCTATGAGCTTGGAAAAATGTAGCCGCCATTGCAGTACCATACGGCGTAATTTCACTGCCATGAAAATTCTAAAATCCTAAAAAAGGTGATTCACCTATTCATCCCTCCCTCCACCCCAACCCCCAGCAACCACTGACCTCACAATTTTGCCTTTTCCAGGATGTCATGTAGAGGGAATCACACAATATGTAACCTTTTCAGATGGGTTTCTTTCACTCAGTAGTATGCATTTAAATTTCCTCCATGTCTTCTCATGGCTTGATAGCTCATTTCTTTCTAGTGCTGGGTAATATCCCACTGTATGGATGTGATGAGGAACAGAAGCAGGAAAATGTTTACCCTTAGCCTGGAAAGCTGACCTAAAGCCTGCATAGTTTCGATAAGGATCAAATACGTGTTGGTTGCTACATTCTTTAAAGGTCTCATGACAGTTAATATCGAACTGAATGATAAGCACCAGAGGAGTCTTGCAAAAGTAGTTTTACGAGTAGAAATCCGAAGAAACTTTTGTAATCTGATACTCCCTCCATGCCCCTTCCCTTTGATTACTAAATAGATAATCACCAGCCTCACCCAGCAAAAAATGAAGCTCTTTCTGCCCATGGGTCCTGTCTCCGTGCTGCTTCAGTTAACTTACTAAGTTGCACCATAAATGCCTCGAGAATTCTCTCTTGGGGCACTTGGGAACAGGGGATGAATGGAGAAAGGAGATTTCAATTTCTTAAATTATTTTTTAAGTTTTCATTTTAATTCCAGTTAGTTAACATACAGTGTTGTATTAGTTTCAGGTGTACAGTATAATAACTCAACACTTCCATACATCACGTGGTTGTACTATTTCCTCCTTGAATTGTTTTTACACAAACTGGGCATCTGTTTGCAGAGCCAGAAGGAGAGACAGAGTCTGACATCTGTTGTCAAAACTGAGAGACCAGAGACTGAATTTAAAGTAGGACTCTGCTGGTGATGAAATCTATCCCAGGAAAGAGAGAGGGCGGTGTTCACACCCCGCAGGGACCACACCTCACTTCCTTGCCTGTCTTGCTAGGATTCACAAAGCGGGTAGCGAAGGGAGTGGATTTTTTTTTTTAATTCAGCAATCCCAAGGTAAACTGATCAGGACAAATATGTTGCAAAGTCTAAGTTTGTTGGTTTATGGTTGTATGTAAGGCAGGTGGGCAGTATATATGTGAAAAAGGTCTTAGTACTTGTCCAGGAAACCATTAGCAGTTTATAAAGGGTCCTGGTCTTTGTCTTGTAAAACATGAGAGATCTGTCCTTTTGCTGGGATTTTTTTTTCTCTGATTTTTTTATGGAGGTTCTTTGTTACAATGGAGAAGTTGATATCTAAGATGCTTCCATTTCAGGATCGAACTTGTAGATCTGGCCTTGTTTGAGGCACCCCCACCTCACCCAAATGAACAGTCTATCAAAAACACAGTGTGCACGAAATCCAGTGCAAAGGCTCGTTTCCTGAAACTTCTCCAAGCCTCTCCTCTTAAAGCAAAAAAAGAAAAAAAAAAAAAAAAAGGCCAAGCCACTTCGACTATTTCTGATAACTTGAATCTCTTTATTGACAAAAAACAGGTACTCCCCAAAATAAAAGAATTCTCAAGAACAGGGCAGAACGTACCTCCCCTTGATCCCTCATTAATCTCGTGGTCTAATCCACCAGAGACCAAAGTTAGTTTTCAATGTATTGACGGAGTTCTGTGGGTTGTGTTTGGGGTTTTTTTTTTTGTTTTTTTTTTTTTCCATCAAAACAGAAAAACGTACAACCACTTGGGAGAACTTTCTGGCAGTTTCTCACAAAATAAAACATAGACCTACCACATAACCCAGCAATTGCAGACTTAGGTATTTACCCCAGAGTAATGAAAGCAAATGTCCACATAAAATCTTATGCATAAGTGTTTCGGCAGGTTTATTCAAAATAGCTAAAAACTGGAAACATTCTATATGTTTAGGAACAAGAGAACAGATAAATTATAATGCATCCTTACAATGAAGGACACATCAGCAATATAAGGGAAAACACTACCCACACGTGCGGCAACATGAATCACAAATGAATGAAAAGAAGCCAGACCTGAAAGAATGCATACTGTATGATTCCATTTACGTAAAGTACAAAAGCAGGCAAACTAATATGTGGTGTTAACAATCCAAACAGTGGTTACTTCCTAGAGAGCAAGTGGATGGGAACAGAGAAGGAGGAAACTTTCCGGGGTAACGGAAATGCCCTATGTCTTGGTTGGCATGGTGGTTCCATGGGACTATACATTTGTCAAAACTCAGCAAACAGTATTAAAATCTGCACACATACTTTTGTGTGGAAATGATCTATCAATTTTTGCAAAGAGACTAGTAGGAGAAAAAAGGCGAGTCCCTGCTAGGGTGCAAAGAAGGGCTGTGGTCCCTGGTTTCTGGGGTAATTTAAGCTCCATATTTGGTCTATGTGTTCAAATGAATTTTTATTACCCAGGGATTATCGAAAGTCATCATCAGTCAGGCGACGGCAAAAAGAAAGAGGAGACAGACCTTCCAGAAATCATTTTCCCCAGGATTTTTGTAAAGCATATTTTTCAGTCATTATCTTGAGAGAAAACAAGCAGATGGGTCTCCTAACAAAGAGGTTTAATAGGCTACTGGGAAAAAAGAGGAGAAATTGAGGCAAACAATGCCTGTTTCGGTGCCAGTCACACAAAACCAAGCCTGGTAAGGTGAAGCCGATGGCTCGTCTCTGCTACTAACATCGTTAGAGGCACAACACTCAGCAATGAAGGGTCCTCCAATTATTGCCATGATTTCAGGCATATTGTTCAAAACATTCTAAAACCTGAAATTGCAGCAGCAAATGCATTGATAGCCCTCACCCTCATCTGTGAAAATAGATGTAGATGCAAAGGGAAAGATCTGAGGCTCTCTGGGACCCCCGGTGCATTGTCAACCCACCATCTCTGGCTTCTTTTTACCTTCCTCACCATTTCAAATACAGCTTGGGTTTGAGATGCGGGTTTCAAAAGTTTCCATCTGACCTCGAACCCAGTTTGTTCAGCTCTTACCTCCTTTTCAGTTTTGCATGAAATTAGTACAGCACAAGTAATAGGTGATTTGTAAGGACAGCACACAATGCTCTGAAATGCAAAAGTAAAGGAGGCTTGGGTTTTGTTTAGCAGGTTTTTTCCTTGCTTCAGACCACACACACACACACACACGCGCGCGCACACACGTATGCTGTTTAATTGCATAATTCAGATGTTGGATGATTGTTGGGGGGGGGAGCCCCATAACAAAGGAACACTGAGATGCCTTCTAAATTCTGCTTAGACTAAATTAACTACATGGGCAACAATCCAGGTACTGCTTTTTTTTTTCTTAAACATATATATTAGCAGAGATGCTGGCTAAAGAAATACTGTTTAGTGGGAAATGAATTATGTAAATGTAATTTATAGCATTAATTTGGGCTTGTGAATTTAATGCACTCAAAAGTAGAAAGGTTTCCGTGCAATGAATATTTCTGAGGTTGTTTAATATGTTAAAATAAATATTGAGCAGCTGAAAGAAAAACATGTCCTCTGCATCACAAAAGCTATTTTGAAACAATAAATTAGGGGCCTGCTGAATATTTACAATCATGACTTTTTAACTCTTAGGTAAATTTTCTTCCTAAAATATTTAGTGTACCATCCATTCAAGCAGCAGGCAGATTCTGGAGGCAACAGTTCAAAAATGTGCGTGCCAAGAACATTTTAGGTAAATAACTGCCTGATGAGATGGGGGCGGGGTGGGGGGAGGATACTTTCTGTAAGATACGGTAGTTCTATGTGATACCACCTGGAAAACTACAAAGTAACACAAATATTGGGGAGCTTTACGCTACCCAAATCCCTCGCCATCCACTCACTGTTCATTCTGGTGGAGCATTTATAATGATAACTCAAATATTAAAGGGGAAAAGGAATAAGTGATTTAGAAGCGTTTTATTTAAGAGTGTAAAGTTAAGACTTTCAACAAGGCATTTTTAAAAATAACTAGTGAGTAGAGCAGAAATTACTCATTCTGTTCTTTTGGAACAAAAGGGAACCTGAAGGTCATATATAAAGATACTGGCCGGGAGCACCTGGGGGACTCAGCAGGTTAAGCATCCGACTTCAGCTCAGGTCATGATCTCATGGCTCATGGGTTTGAGCCTCACGGTCAGCACAGAGCCTGCTTGGGATTCTCTCTCTCTCTCTCTCTCTCTCTCTCTCTCTCTCTCTCTGTGTGTGTGTGTGTGTGTGTGTGTGTGTGTGTGTGTGTGTCTGCCCCTCCCCCTCTCATGCTCGCTCTTTCTCCCTCTCAAAATAAATAAAAACTTTAAAAAAATTTTTAAAGGTACTGGCTGAGACACTTGGGGGAGATCAACTGGTTTCTGCTGGTTACACAGTTGTCCTGCCTGCCTCTTCTGAAAGGCCTTCTTTGTGTCTATCAGGTGGGATTACAAGCATAGGAGCAAGTCACAAACTCTCCCCTCTTTACTGCTAAGGTTTGTTGCTTCAGATTCAGGAACTGATCATCATTTCTCAGATGAATAGTATCAAGCCAGAAAGTCCTCCGAGGGAGAAGATAGAGCCCTTGTAAATGGTCTTTACTTTTAATTTTCTTCTTCCCCTGGTTTCTGCAGCAGGTTGTGCAATCCTCCGAGGAGCACTAATTGCAGACTCCTCACAAGAAGCAGAAACTGTATCTTGCTTGTTTTCTCCCACAGTCTGGTAGCGGGCCAGCCCAGTTCCTGGCTTGCACTGGTGAACTGACCTTAATCTGCCCTCCCCATCCCCACACTCAGGATTATCCCCACAGCATTGATTCTCAAGTGCTTTTGACCTCTAGGACCTAAAGAGAAGGGAAGGGAAGACCTGTCTGTGCCTTGGGCAGGTGTCCACTGGGAGTGCAGAACTCTGAGCCCTCACCTCCAGCTGTGTTTGCAAAAAGGCAGCAAATGTTAACAGGAGCAAGAATGGACACAGGGGCACATGGCTCAGACTCCTGGGCACAAAGCATCGGCATGTTTGGGGAGAGAAATGTTTCTAACAGTGCTCATCACAACTGGATAATCCATCTGACTGACCTTCCTTGGATGGGTATAAGCCAAGAAAAGTAGACATAAAAAGATGAGACATTGATAATGACCATTTTAAAGCAAGGGTTAATAGTCTTAAGTATCAATTCTATTACATGCTGAAATCAAAGATTTTTTGAAGGCAATGCCATCTTGGAATTATAATAGGAGTAAATGGAAAAGTATGATTTATGTAAAAATTCTCTCTATACGTAGAGCCTTTTAAGAAAATGTTATACAAGGGGCACCTGGGTGGCTCAGTTGGTTGAGCATCCAATTTCGGCTCAGGTCATGATCTCACAGCTCATGAGTTGGAGCCCTGCGTTGGGCTCTGTGCTGACAGCTCAGAGTCTGGATCCTGCTTCAGATTCTGTGTCTCCCTCTCTCCCTCTGCCCCTCCCCTGCTCATTCTCTCTCTCTCTCTCTCTCTCTCTCTCTCTCTCTCAAAAATAAATAAACATTAAAAAATTTTTTTAATTTATACACAAAATGTTACACACAAAAATGAAGGAAAGTTTTATTGTCAAAGCAAAGTTACATACTACCCTTAAGTAGAGTTTGCATAGGCTATGATAGTATGATTTTAATAGTCCTGGAAATCATGGATGATACACACACACATATGCTGTTTAATTGAATAATTCAGATGTTGGATGGGTGGGGGGAGAGCCCCAGGGCAAACGATACACTGTGCTGTCCAAGAGAGTAGCCAGTAGCCACATGTGGCTATTTAAATTTAAGTTAATTGAACTTAAATAAAATTTAAACTTCAGTTCCTCAACTGCATGACCACATTTCAATGATCAATAGCTACATGTGACTAGTGGCTGCCTTATTAAACAGCACAGATAGAAAACATTTCCATCACCACAGATGGTCTATTGGACAGTGCTAGCCTATAGCAAACACACAATGACATTCTACATGGAACAGAATCTAGTGTTTCTTATTTAGGATTTAGAGCTTTAAAAAACAGCTTATTAGGAATCAAAGAAATTTTAGAGACAACACTGAATAAATATGAGTGATAAGGATTAGATTTACCTTAAGATACACAGGAGTTTTAAAATGGGCTACACTTATGGGTAACCACAAGCTTTTAAAAAGAGCTAACATAAAGATAATTTTTTAAAAAGATGGAAAAAGTAGCTAAGAGTTGATTACCTCTAGTTTTCATTGCCTAACATCTTGGTGTTCTCAAAATGCTTTAGAGTTCATACACAGGCTTTCATTGGTCCTCCATGTCACTGTGTGTGGTTGTTCAGGTCGTATATTGAACAATTCTGGAGGCATTATTCACAGAGACTGCAGTGTGAACTCTAGAACAATGCAAGGGGTACAGAAGCATACAGAGGCTGGGTCCCCCCACAACAATTCTAATTGAGAACACAGCTCCATATCACATGTAGAAAGTTCTAAGTCCAAAAATCCTTTTTGGCCACAGTATCCTAGTTTCTGAAACAAGAGAGAATGAACATCAAAAAGGTGTGCTTTTGTTTCCAGAGGAAAGTTTCACCACAAGCCAATTGCTTTGCTGGAATCATGGACACAGGGACACTGACAGCATTGGAGAGGACTTCCATATGTAAGCCTCTTTTCAGACACACACGTTCAGGGGGCAGAAAGGAACTTTCAGTTAAACATTTTCCCTCAGTTTGAATGCTGAGGTTAGGAAACACTGTACATCCATCTTCGTCCTGGGTATCCAAGGAGAGATAATGTTTAGATGAAAATGCTTCCAGCCTTTTAGACATGCACACGTGCGTGTACGTTTAGAAAACAACACTGCAAACAATCATATAAATAATAGACTAGAACAATGTACGTCTCCCAAAGAACTCAGGAAGCCAGGAACACATTATCTCATTCAGGCTGACAGCTGCCTCACTGATGCAAGGGAGTAGTAACCTCCACTGAACTTTTACATGCTTTAACTACCAGGGGAAGGGAACAAATTTAAATTATTCACAGGGGGCTGGTCAGCTGGTGGGGGGGGGGGCAGTTGCGCTGAAATAGGATACGGGAGTTGAGGCAAAGCTCGCTCGGCACAGCAGGATTTCTGCCCAGCCTTCTGGCAACATGATTTATGAGGAGGCAAACTCCATTTCCGGAAGCCTGGCTCTGAGCATGGAGAAAATGGTCAGAGACCACTGGGGCAGCATTTTGGAGTCTGGGAGGGCTGGCCAGGAATGGACGGGCAGAGCAGGTACGAACGAACGTTAGAGCAGCAGCCACGTGGCCACACATCTCTCCTCTGGTGAGCCAGGGCCTTCAAATGCCCAACTCTACCTTCACTGCTCTCTCATGGCTGGAGTCACCAGCCTCAAAATGCTGCAGGGCAGCTGGCAGACACATGTTCCGGGGCTCTATCCCTCACCCAGCCTGCAGGTGACCACAGAGATGCCCCGCCCAGATCCCATCACCGGTGCCCCTGCCTGCACACAGGCCTGGCTTCCAACACAAGCACCTGCACTCATTTGCTAGAGGGCCTTCACTGGCTCTTGGAACCTGCCTTGTGGCCTAACAGCAGGCCGGAAGTGCCATGGAATTTACACCCTTGGGAGCAGCTCTCCGCCGATTATAAACACCCAGCTTTCTGGGCGTGTGGTATTTCCCCACTGTTTTCAGCTTCAGTTGCCAACAGAGGTAACCTGCTTGAAAAAAACACCATTTACTGGCTGCCTTCCCTTCCCTGTCTCCCTTTTCCGCTCCCGTGCCTGTATTTCGTTCAGCAACTTTCCATCTGCTTCAAAGGGACCCAAATGAAGAGCCAGCCAATGGGCCTTAATGAAACAGCAAAAAAATCTTCAAAGCAATAGATGCCTCTGTCAGGATCTACCTGCTGCCCCTTCAGACCAACAGGGGCAGATACCAACCAGCTGGTCCCTCTGAGCCCTGAGCTGTCCACAGTCTCCCACCAGCCAGGAAGGGCAGAAAGTGGGATCAGGGTCCAGCTGACCTCCTCCCCTGACTCTGTTTACAGTGGAAGCTCTCCAGCCTACCTCAGTGCCAGGTTAACTGTGCAGGCAGCCTGGGATGAAGGAAAGACCCCTGACCTGCCACCGAGTAATTTGACTTTGGGCCTTAGCTCCACATTTCTCAAATGAAATGGTAATATTAGTGGATACCAAATGTCATTAGCAGTAAGGTGGGAAACGTTCCCTGGTGGGGACAATATAAAGAATCTCTTAGAATGAAGTCACTATGCCCTAATTGTCCATTCAAAACCTGGCTCTGCCACTGCCAGCTGGGCCACGTTGGACAGGTGCTTAACCCCTCTGTGCCTGGAGCTCTGCATCTAGAAAATGAGAGAAATAATGACACCGAGGCCATAAGGTTATCGGGGGAGAAGTAAATTAGTCACTTAGCACAGTGCCTGCAAAGAAACCTTCACTATATTTTAGCTAATATTAGTTTTGCTATTATCCCACTTCCTTAGATATGGTTAGTTGTGTTCTCTGAGTTTCCATGGCCTTTTGAACATACCACCACTTTAGAGCTAATTACTCAGTTGTAATTACTTATTTCCTGCAGGTGGATGAGAGTATCAATCATCGTTGGGTCCCCAGTAAGCCCAACACAATGCTTAATTCAACCCTGGGACAACATTTTTAAAATTACGAAAGCATTTTTCTCTTTTGCTTCTCTGAGTCTAGGACCCCTGCCCTTGCTGGCCTGAAGTGTCCATCTGTCTGGAGAAGGATTAGGATTTGTTACAGAAGCAAAGAATAGAGTAATATGCAGCTTCTGGTAAGCGAAGTAGGATTAGGCAGCCAGATAATACCTGTACGTCTGGGCTGTGCCTCTAGAAAAGATTTTCCAAATTCCTTTATGCCCCACTTGTAATATATCAAGAGCACAGGGTGGGGCACCCAGCTCAGTGAACTTTCCTGCATGTAGAGAAGACACCCTTCCACCTATGACAGCAAAGCCAAAACCCTTGTTGCTTGGTGGTAGAGGGATGTGGCATAAGGTCAGGGTGATTATCAAATATTTAATATAGGCACTGGCCAATCAGAACAAAAGCCAGTGATGAACATCCAATGGCAGTACTGGTGTATAGCAGGTGAGTATAAGCCATCCGTAGGAGCTACAAAAAGAAAGCCTACCCCTGTGGCCCAGGCATTAGAGGGAGAGAGACCAGAGGTAGGCAAACAGGTCAGGTGGTCATACATGTTCTGCTTTTCCTCCCTCTGGGAAGGTACATTAATAAGTAACGCTAGCTTTTTGACAGGCAGGGAAGGTGGGGTAGGGAGGGGAGGTAGAGGAGTGTCTCTTGTTCACAATGCAGAATAGGATCACCTCTTGGGCTGCCCCGTAGCAGCCAGGCCTCAGGCATACTAACTGGTATGGTGCAGCATGGCCAGGCAGAATACCAGAAGCTTCTCATGTATCCATGAGTGCATACATGACCTCTAAGGCCATGTTGGGCTCCCATGTTCTAAGTTTTATTACATCTGTTCCATCTTCTGACATCTCTGCAGCTCTTTGGATACTGTTGTTACCGTCCAGAGTCTCGGTGCCATGAAATAAACCCTGTCCCCAACCCACTCCTAGTCCAAGCTCAATGGCATCCTTAACCATATTCTGCTATCAAAATAATCCTATAAAGGTATGCCAGGGACCCCCAAGACAACTCCCTTGTTTGATGATTCACTGGGAGGATCCACAGGACTCAGTAAATAGTCACACATGGCTATGATTTATCGTAGCAAAATACAAAGCAAAATCTGCAGAGAAAAGGTACACACAGCAAATTCTGGAAAAAACAGTACAAGCATCTAAAAGTCCTCTCCCGAAAACTATAAACCATTGATGAAAGAAACTGACAACACAAAACAAATTGATTTTCCATGTTCATGGATTAGAAGAATTAATATTGTTAAAATATCCATACCACTCAAAGCAATCTATAGATTCTGTACAATCCCTATCAAAATACCAACGGCACTTTTCAGAGAACTAGTACAAATAATCCTGAAATTTGTATGGAACCACAAAACAAAAACAAAAACAAACAAACAAAAAACCTGAATAACCAAAGCAATCCTGAGAAAGAAGAACAAAACTGGAGGTATTTCAATTCCAGGTTTTAAGATGTACTACAAAGCTACAGTAATTAAAACAATATGGTACTGCACAAAAACAGACACATAGATCAACAGAATAGAGAGCCCCCAAAAACCCACACTTATATAGTCAATCTCTGACAAAGGAAGAAAGAATACACAATGGGAAAAAGTCTTTTCAACAAATGGTGCTAGGAAAACTGGACAGCTACATGCAAAAGAATGAACCTGGACCACTTTCTTACTCCATA
Organism: Acinonyx jubatus; assembly: GCF_027475565.1. Taxonomy (NCBI): domain Eukaryota; kingdom Metazoa; phylum Chordata; class Mammalia; order Carnivora; family Felidae; genus Acinonyx; species Acinonyx jubatus. The sequence continues at coordinate 68,138,768 of NC_069391.1, forward strand.
CACAAAAATAAATTCAGTATGGATTCAAGACCTAAATGTGAGACCTGAAACCATAAAACTCTTAGAAGAAAACATAGGTGGCAATCTCTCTGACATTGAGCTTAGCAACATTTCTCTAGATATGTCTCCTGAGGCAAGGGAAACAAAAACAAAAATAAACTATTGGGACTACATCAAAATAAAAAACTTTTGCACAACAAAGGAACCATCAACATAACAAAAAAGCAACCTACTAATGGGAGGAGATATTTGCAAATGACATATCCAATAAAGGGTTAGTATCCAAAATATATAAAGAACCGTACAACTCAACACCCAAAAAACAAATAATCCAATTAAAAATGGGCAGAAGCATTTGCAACAATGTGGATAACTAGTGTGTTATGCTAAGTGAAATAAGTCAGGTAGAGAATGACAAATACCATAAGATTTCATTCACATGTGGAATTTAAGAAACAAAACAGATGAACTTATGGAAGGAGGGGGGGAAGAGAGAGGGGAAACAAACCATAAGAGACTATTAACTATTGAGAACCAAGTGAGCATTGATTGAGGGAGGTTGGCAGGGGAATGGACTAAATGGGCGATGGGCATTAAGGAGGGCACTTGTCGTGTTAAGCACTAGGTGTTATAGGTAAGTGATGAATCCCTAATTCTATTCCTGAAAACAATAATACAGTATATGCTAACTAAATAGAATTTAAATAAAAAATTTAAAATACATACATACATACAAACAAATGAAAAGGGAGGGCAGAAGACATAAATGGACATTTCTCCAAAGAAGACTTACAGACGGCCAACAGACACATGGAAAGTTGTTCAACATCACTCATCATCAAGGAAAAGTAAATCAAATGAGATACCACCTCACACCTGTCAGAATGGCTAAAATCAAAAACACAAAAACAAGTGCTGGTGAGTTTGTGGAGAAAAAGGAACCTTCTTGTACTGTTGGTGGGAATGCAAACTGGTGCAGTCACTGTGGAAAACAGTATGGAAGGTCCTCAAAACTTAAAAATAGAAATACCATATGATCCAGCAATTCCACTACTGGGTATTTACCCAAAGAAAATGAAAACACTAATTTAAAAGGATACATGCACCCCTATGTTTATTGCAGAATTATTTACAATAGCCAAGATATGGAAGCAACCCAAGTTTCCATTGATTGATGAATGGATAAAGATGATGTGTCATATATATATATATATATATATATATATATATATATATATATATATAAAATCTTGCCATTTGAAACAACATGGATGCACCTAGAGGATGTTATGCTAAGTGAAATAAGTCAGACAAAGAAAGACAAATACCATATGATTTCACTTACTTGTGGAATATAAAAAACAAAGAAGAAAACAAAAAAAAATGGACTCTTAAACACAGAGAACAAACTGGTGGTTGCCAGAGAAAAGGTGGGTGGAGGGGTGGGAGAAATGGGTGAAGGGACAGGAAGATACAGGCTTGCAGCTATGGAATGAATAAATCACAAGAATAAAAGGTGCAGTACAGGGAATACAATCATTGGTTTTGTAATAGTGTTTTATTGTGACAGATGGTAGCTACACGTGTAGCAAGCATAGCATATAGAGTTCTCAAATCACTATGTTGTACACCTGAAACTAATGTAACACTGTGTCTCAGCTATAGACCAAGAAATAAAGTTTAAAATAAAAAATGAAAAGTCCTCTCCCAGTGAAGTCACACAGGACAATCTAATTTCTTCCGGCAAGGAGCTGTGACAACACTTCTGAAATGTTGTCTACCAGGGACGGTCATCACAAGAGACTGAGTGCCAGGCTATTAGTAGAGTTGGTCACATAGGCACCCTCTCTCTAGCAATGCACCAAAATCCCGGACCCCGATAAGGAAAGAGGTGTTCAGCATAAACCACATTGTACAAACCATTAGGCTGAGTGAACCGCTCTTATCATTTTGGGGAATGGTAAGAACTCTCTCAAAATCCAAGTTCCCAGATGCCAGCCAAGGGCCAACCTTGCAATCAGGCCTTTCTGACGAAAGCAGTCACAGGCCTGCCATGTGAAGACTTTTCTGCACAAAAGGCTTTGGGTCCAGATGACTAAAAAGTGCACATGGTTCACCAGTGTCCTCTTTATCACTTTATTCTCCATTAAGTGTGGGCAAGGGGAAACCTGAGCTCTGATAACCCACAACACGTCATTACTTATGTGGCCAGCTCGTAATAAAAATAAGTTGCATTTTATTGGATTTGTCCAACATTAGAGTCACATACCATTATGTAGCTGAAACAGGTGGAGGCTGATGGGGTCAGTGCCCCACGCTTGTCCCTTCAGCCTGCCTTGGAGGTCACTTGACTCAATTTCTGAATGTGCCATCAGCTTTCTGGGTCTCTCTACCGCAGAACTCTGCACCTGCTCATAGATCAGAGGTGCCTGAGAATCGATGTTCCAGGAGTGGCCTTCAATTGTGGGGGATGGGAATTGGTGGTTTAGTCCTCTGGTTTCCCTTTTCCAGTGAGACAGTTTGGAGGTGCGCTCCAGAGTCTCCAGAAGTCCACCCAAAACCAAGCCTCCGCTGCCCACATTGGTAGCATGCCAACTGATGCACCCTTTGTTGGTGTTCCTCCTGCCCCTTCCTGTTCCGTCTTCTACCTCCTCACCTATTTCTTCAGATCATTACCTCATCAACAGCTTAAACTCTCCTTGTTAGGGACAGAGCTGAGAAAAAAAAAAATCCAATCTCTCAATCCCAAATCCAAGAACCTGTTCCATGTAACCAATCAGAAAACATTTCACCTAAAAGATTTCTCCTAAATATGTTCAAATATATTCTCCATATCTTCTCTTTCCAGACCTTCCTCTCAGTTGCCTACATCTCAGCTTCTGGTATGTGCTTGTGAACAAGGTACATTGCCCTTGCAGTTAAGTGTGTGAGTTTTGGAATCAGAGATTCTAGGTTCAAATCCTGTATCCTCCCCTACAAAATGCCTCTCAAATTTAGAGACATTGTCTGAGAAGAACCCATTCGCACAGCAGCTGCCACAGAGCAAGCACTGAATACACGTGAGGCTCTGTTATTATTCTCTGGGTAAGAGGTTCCATCCCAAGCTCCAGAAAGGGGGGGTTGCCACTCAAATTTCTAAGCAAGTCAGTGACTTTCTCCTTTCAAGTGCTGAAAAATGAGAAGCCAAGGAAATGCTGTCCTGAAACCGTCCTTGCTCTTTTAAAGTGTTCTGGCAAGAGAGCACTTTGTCTCATCTTCTACATACCACTGGGGCTGAATGTCCTGGATGCCACTCTGTAAATATCAAGTGCCTCCCAAGTGCCGGCTATAACAATGCTCAGAGCCTAGGTGGGCAGAGAGTCTGTGAGTAGCTGGCTTCCTGGTACTCTCTGAACCTCTTCAGTTGTTTATATCTTCAAGGTTTACTTTAGTCCAGGCCAATGCTAAAGTAAAAAAAAAAAAAAATTGTCTCTCCAGTGGCAATATGGTGCTCAAAAACTCAGGGTGAGATGGAATCTACGGACAGGGCAGTCAAAAGAACATGGCTTAGAGGTCAGAGTGACCTTGACTAAAATCTTGGCTCTGTCACCTCAGTAAATGGTTCTTTTGGAAAGTTTCTTCTGTTCTCCAGTGTGTGTCTGGCAGGGGGTGGTGTCACCTTCTTCGTAGGGCTGTAGCTATGATTACAGATGGCAATGAAAGGGACCTTGCCCAATGTCTACATAAGGGACTGTATTTATAGCAAATAATCCCTCAACTTGGTATTACTTATTTTCTATCTCTTCTACCTTAGCCCTTCTGATAATGTTGCTAAGATGGAACCAAAAACCCCATCTGCTCTAGATTTTCTTTCTTTTTCATCCTTCTTTCTCTACTTGAGTCTAAGACTAAAGGAAAAATGGCTCAAAGATATTGAACAGAAAAAATGGGGTAAGGAAGAAGGGCCTCAAGGATCTACAAACTAGCCACGCTATTCTAAAGTGGGCTGAATCTTGTCTAGCATCAAGCTTTTAATATCAGCAAAGATTTAATTAGAAGATTTAATGGGTGATTAGGGTCAAGAAATCTCACTGGCACATTAAATAAGACTTGTAGTTGAGCGGTGCCTGGGTGGCTGAGTCAGTTAGGCATCCAACTCTTGATTTAGGCTCAGTCATGATCTCCCAGTCTTGAAGTCAAGTCCTACGATGGGCTCTATACTGGGCATGAAGCCTGCTTGGAATTCTGTCTTTCCCTCCCCCACTCACACTCTTTCTCTCTCAAGAAAAGAAAAGAAAAGGGAAGGGAAGGGAAGGGAAGGGAAGGGAAGGGAAGGGAAGGTCTTATAGTTGAATATTATACCAAAGTTAACTATCTGAACTACTTATATGTAAAAAAATCTCCGTGGCCAAGACTGATGGTATGACCCAGTATCTGTCCTCCCTTTCTTCCATAGTAACAGAAGCTGTAGCTGAGTACATGACCTCCCAGAACAAAGACTACATTTCTTACTCTCACCTGCAGATACGTATGGCCAAGTTATTAAGTCCTGGGCAAAGAAATGTAGGAGGGAGTTGTGCATGCAACTTCACAGAAGCATCCTTAAAAAGAAGTCTCTCCTTTTACTCCTTTCTGGTGGCTGGAATGTGGACGTGATGGCTTGAACTACAGCAGCCATCTTGGACACAAGGTGAACATGAGAATAGAGAAGAACACGGCAAAGGAACACAATATTCCCTGGTATCATGAACAATCACATGAACCCTGGACCATTTACTCAGACTTTCATGTGAGAAAAATAAATTTCTATCTTCTTTAAACCACTTGTTATTTTGGATTTTCAGCCTCTCACAGCTGATTCTAATCTTAACTAATGAAGTCTGGATGGCACAGATACACAATTTGCTATGAAATGCTCAATTTCTTGATTTTTTTATGCATCAAAATCAAGCATTAAGATGTATTAGGTTGGTTTCCTGTATTTTTTGGTTCTGCTATTAACAGAAGTCTTACTTTAGGAAGCAACAAGAATAGTCTCAGTTACCACTTAACTAAAATCTGCTTTGCATGTACAAAAAATCTCACTTATTCTTGCTATCTGATACTTGGAAGATTTGGATGTTTAGTGGATCTTTACTACTGAAGATTTTTCTCTAGCTGTACACAGATGCTGCTCTTGGAATGTACCCATCCTTCCCAGAAAATAAAAATCCTCAGAATATATTTCCAGTTTCCTTTTATGGAGAGTTGGGTGGGGATGGATATTTTATCTCTCTGAAGGTCACCCAGTAACCCAATCCTGTAAACATATTTTTTTCTCCATTTGGATAAGAGATGCATTCCTCATTCCTCTCCTTTTTTGTTTCATTTTGTTTTGTTTTGTTTTAATTTTAGGGGGTTTTTGCAACAAGAACAGAGATCTGAACAAGCAAAATAGAAAAACCAAAGAGTGTTTGTTTGCTTGCTTTTCTTCCTTCCTGTTCTTTCTTTCTTTATTTTTTTTTTCCTCTGAAGACTTTGAGACCATGTATCCCTTTGAGAGAATGAGGAAAGAATAAAATTTGGGGCAGAAGAAGATCCAAACACATAAAAATGTACATAATCTGCAAGGATTCATGGACCCCCTCGGAAGCCTTTCCAGGAATCTCACAGTAAAAATCAATGTGATTTTGCAGAAGAGGACATTTTGGCCAGGTGGGGTAGGCATCTAGCTTCATGCTATAATTTACGAATGTCAGAAAATATCTCCTCAACAAAGAGATCCCCTTTTGAAACTTCCTCTCCTCTACTCTTTACTTTCTTCTTGAGGTAAGGTGTTAACGTTTTTTATGCTCCAAGTGTTATCTGTGAAGAATAAAATGTTATTAGCAGCCAACAGTTTAGATGTCATAGACTTGAGAGATGAGATAAAGCTCTGGGGTTCTTACTAATATGTTTAATTATTTATATCACACCAACCCCCGCCAAGAGTGTAAATTCCACAGGGACAGAACCCTGTTCTGTTCATTGCCTCATTCCCAGTACTTTTGTAAAAGTACTTTTGCATTCCCAGTGCCTGGCACGGAGCAGCACTCAGTCAACATTTAGCAAACGGATGAACGGTTAAATAAATAGAGAAAATGAGACATCGCACATTTTGATGGAAGAAGAAAAAAGAAAACAAGTCAATGTTTCTCTCAAACTGGTAGGGACTGTAGGTGGAAGGCAGAGGGGGCCAGGTATGGGAACCATGGAGCTGGCAGCAGTCTCTAAAAGAAAGCTTGCCTGTTTCAGGTCAAACGCCAAAAAATTATTGGAGAATATAAAGTTTCATATTTCACTCGGTCTATCTTCATGGCACAGGCCATCTCTAAATGTCAGAAAGTGCTACTGGATCGCTCAATGACATCATTTGCATCACAGTATGATTATGGCTTTGATATCACATTACATTTTACATTTTCCATCTTTGTGCACTCAGGGTGACTAAAGAACGTGATAGGTTGCATTCCTCTACTGATTCCACCAATACATAAATACTTAATGCAAATCACAACATGAAGGCGTTCTCAAACCAGGCATTCTCTGGTCCCTCCTAGATCTCTGAATCAGAATCTCCCAGGCTTGGACCTGGAAATCTGAGTTGGTAAGTTCCCTGTGTGATTTGGATGAAGTCAATCCATTCCAGGTCAAGTCAATTAAGATTTGCGAATCCTCGCCATTGAGGATATGAAGACAATGCTGTCATTTTCATCAAGGAGTGTGCAATCTCGAGTGGAATTACAAGACATGGGCATAAATAACAATATAAATTTAATGACAGGTATGACCCACTGTTGACATTCTCTTGGGAAGACTTCTAGACCATGACAGATAACTATAACAGGAAAGCCAGGAGTGAGGGAAGGTGGATCTGAGGAAGTAATCTGGTAAACATCTAAAACTGAACAAGAAAGTTATTTTAATTATCATAAGATCACAGATACTAGAAGGGACTTTAGAGATACCTGTTTTGTCCTCCCCTCTGTTCAAAAGGAACCCGAGTGTCAGAGGATAAAGGGACCGGGACAGAGCCACACAGCTAGTTACCATGAGGACATGTGGTAAAATACACGTCTCTAAACTCTCAAGCCGAGGCGCTCCACTCCACCTCCCTCACTCCTGTTGGTCTGGCCACAGAACTAAGCATGTGTTTCTGTTACTCCTCCGGACTGCTTGGCTCATGTCCCTAAGAATGCATTGCCATATGGGACCAGGTGTCAGGAATGGCCTTCTGGGGGCCAAAGACCACAGGGCCAGCTGGCAGGCTGTCCTCTCTTCTCAACAGACCCCTGTTCCACTCCACCCTGTTACTCACAGAATCTCTATGGACAACAAAGTTGGGGAGAGTGAGAAGAACACATACACCATGAATGAGCAATTCAGAGACACAGATGCCACTATTGCCCAAGCTGGAGTCACATCCGGGGAATTTCTGTCAAAGGCTCACACTTGGGGGGACTGTGACAGACGGCACATGTTTGTCTACACTCACAAGGGAGAACCTAATGGGTCACCTGGTCAGTGGTGCCAGGTCATCCGGACACACCAGCAGGGTTCCACCAGTGAGTCTTCTGCGTCCCTGCCAATGAAAGCTATTCCTGGAGATGAAAAAGCCGCTCATCCAATGTGGTGCCCTGATTTAAGGGATTACTGATATGGTGGCTGTACTTTTGTAAACTGTAAAGGTTCGGCAAAATTCTTAAAGTAAAATTTGTATTGAAACATAACATTGAAAAAAGTGTGCAAATTATAAGCAAGTCACGTACCTGGCCCCCAGAACAAGAAACAGAACATTGCTAGCACCCCAGAAGCAACCTCTGTTGCCCCTTTCCAGTTCCGACCCCCACAAATGGTAACCATCACCTTGACTTCTGGCACACTTTACTAGTTTTACCTGTTTTTGAAATTTATGTAAATGGAATCATAATCAACTTATATCTTAAGCACTTAAGATACATGGATTGTTAAAAAATTGTCTGCAAAGTTCTCTTCATGTTTAAAGAACTAAAAGAATAGAAAATATACTTTAAAACAGGGATTATTCTAAGATGGGACAGGAGAGCCATTTGGCTCAGACCTCACTTTCAGGAAGAGCTTCAAATTTAGACCTTTGACATTATCCCCAAATGACATTAATGTATATTCACAGAGACTCATGGACTGGAAAAATAGTTATGTAATTCTGAAGCTGTGCTCTATTTCTGGACTTTATCGCCTATCATGAATTAATATTGTAAATAAATCTTATAATTGACTGGTGAATTCAAACTTACTTTAACTTGAATTTTTTGTATCAAAAGCATTAAACTGTTAAATGCAAATATTTTCTATCTACTGCTATTTTGGTAACCCTGTGTTGGGTTTTCCCGTTTTTAACATATTAAGTCTCAAAAAAGTAGAAGTGGACCAGGCCTTACTTAACTTTTAAAAGACCCTGCTCAGTGATGGCCCCAGGGATCTTGTTGCCAGACTTGAACAGGCTGTGTTGAAGGCTGGAGAAATGAGGAGGCGGGTAGGAAGGAAGTGATGCAATCCTCTTCCTAACAACTTCCTGCCAGGGAAAAGTCACTTTGTTGTCCTTCATTCTCATGGTTATTATAAAAATAAGTTTCCACGGTACTTGGGAAAGATATTAAGAATCTTTCTTTTTTTTAAGTTTATTTATTTTGAGAAAGAGAGAACATGGGGAAGGGGAGGAAAGGCAGAGAGAGAAGGAGAGAGAGAGAATCCCAGGCAGGCTCCATGCTGTCAGTGCAGAGCCTCACACGGGGCTCAGTCTCACAAACCCTGAGATCATGACCTGAGCCGAGACCAAAAGTCGGATGCTTACCCGACTGAGCCACCCAGGTTCCCCAAATCTTTGTACTTTTAATTCAGTGGGTCTTCACACCTTCATATTTGCCAAGGTCCCCTTATGCCTTCAATTTTTACCCATGTTTCATTGGTGTCAAGACATTCAGTCTATGTAAGCTCTCTCTTCCCTTCTAAAGTGTTAGACCATACACAGGGTGGTGTAGCTCAATGTGAGGTTCTCGGATCACCTGCATCAGAGTGACCAAGGGTGGTTGTTACCCATGCATATTCCTGGACTCCATCCCACCACTCCAGAAACAGGCTCTCTGGAGGCGGGGTCCAGAAGTATGTATCTTAGGTTCAAGACCATAGGTGCAGCTTCTGTGTTGCCTTATGTCCCTTCTTTTAAGGAAGGGCTTAGGATCTGCCTTTCTAAATTATTGATTACCATATTTCAGTAAGGTGCATACCCGGTCTAAATGCAGATCCCACTGGTGTGGGAGAAATCCCACACCGAAGCTAATAATGCTTAGAGAAGCAATTAAGGGTGAAGATTGAAAGCTCAATCCTTAGATTAAGATCCAGCTCTGCCACTTCCTGGCGATGTGTCCGGAGCAAATGACTCAAGCTCTTTAAACCTCAGTATCTGACTTGTAAAATGGGGAAACAAACAGTACCTAACCCGTAGCACTGTTGCAGGAATTAAATTAGTTAATGCTCTTACGCACTTAAAGTGCCTGGCACATAAAAAATTTTCAATAAGTGGTAGCTGTTCTTTTTATTATGACTACTTGCAGTGGAGGATTTTTTTTTAATTTTTAAATGTTTATTCATTTTTTGAGAGAGACAGAGAGAGAGAGACACGGAGGGTAAGTGAGGGAGGAGCAGAGAGACAGGGAGACACAGAACCCAAAGCAGTCTCCAGGCTCTGAGCTGTCAGCACAGAGCCCGACGCAGGGCTTAAATCCATGGACCACGAGATCATGACCTGAACCGAAGTCAGAGGCTCAATCAACTGAGCTGCCCAGGTGCCCCTGCAGCAGAGGATTTTAAACTAAAACTTTAGATTGGCAAAATAACACCTGCTGTTTATGCAATATAGCCAGATTTTAAAGTTTTATTCAAAAATGGAATGATAACATTCAAAGTTTACAAGTTAAGGGGCATCTGGGTGGCTCAGTCAGTTAAGCGTCTGACTCTTGGTTTTGGCTCAGGTCATGATCTCGTGGTTTGTTGGTTCAAGCCCTGCTTCAGGCTCCATGCTGACAGCTCAAAGCCTGGAGCCCGCTTCAGATTCTGTGTCTCCCTCTCTCTCTGCCCCTCCCCAGCTTGCACTCTCTCTTTCTCTCTCTCTCAAAAACAAACAGTAAAAAACTAAAAAAAAAAAAAGCTTACAAGTTAAGATAACACTTGTTGAAACTGCTCCTGGGAATATACGAGTCCAAGAAAACAGTTTGGCAGAAAGTAACAAGAGTCTTGCCAAGTTGTGTCCCTCGGGTACAAGTCTCACACATATATTGGAGGGTTTTTTTTTTTTCATATACTGGTCAAATTGAATGTCACATTTTTGATGCTGTTGTAAATGTCATTTTTATTGCATTTCTGATTGTTCGTTTCACATAAAGAAATAGAATTTTTATTTTTTGAGAGAGAGATGAGGGGCACAGGAAGGGGCTACAGGAGGGTGACCAGAGGCTGCTCTTTATATGTTAATCCTGTATCCTACAACCTCACTAAACCCACATATTAGGTTTATGCAATTTTTTGATTACTTAAGATTCTCCTCATAGATGATTATTTCATCTGTGAATGAAGATAGTTTTACTTCTTCCTTTCCAATATATAAACCTTTTATTTCTTTTTCTTGAACAGTTACATGAGCTAGGACATCCAATACCATGTCAAATAGAAATGATAAGAGCCAACAACCTTACCATGTTCCTGGTTATAGGGAGAAATCATTTACTATTTCACTCTGAAGTATGATGTTAGCTGTAAGCTTTTTGTACAGGCACTTGATCAGGTTGAGGAAATTCTCTTGTACTCCTTATTTCTTGAAAGTGTTTTTTCAAGAATGGGTGTTGAATGTTGTTAAATTATTTTCCTGCATCAATTGTGATATATGGTTTTTATTTTCTAGTCTGTTACTAGAGAATTACATTGTTTGGTTTACCAAAAAACTGATCTTGTATTCCTGGGATAGGCCTACATCAGCAAGAAGCATTATTCTCTTTATATATTGCTAGAATAGCCTTGCCAAATTTGCTAAGGAGCTTTGCATTTATGATCATGAAGGAGAAAAACATGTTTTTATTTTCCAACGTTTTGGAGCTGGCATTTTCCTAGCCCTGGGGTATTATAGGATAAAGAGCAAATTGCCCAAGATGCAAATTGCATTTCCTAGCAGGGGCCAGGCCTCTGTCACTTAATGGCAGTTAGCAATGCATAGGATTATATTTATGAATGTTTTATTCATTATAATAGTATAATATATATATTTATATAAAATATATATGTATATATATATTTATCTGCTGGCTTTGCCAATAAGTGTTCTTTATAAATTCATAAGTTTTTTCTCTTTCAATTCTGAAAACTAAATACTAGCTATGTCTTATTTTATGTCTTGACCAAAAAAGCTTCTATATTTAAAAAATAAATGCCCATGGTGCTTTGTTTTCTACCTTAAAGTAGTTACACAGTTAAATATACTAATGTAAATGCAAATAACTGATCAATATTGACGTTTAAAAATTATATAATAATGTAATATAAATTAAATTATCATGATAACACTAGGCAGCTTAGAAAGCAGTTTTAAATGCATTATCTTATTTGGCCTATCTTTAGCATTAATAGCCCATTTTGCAGGTGAAAAAACTAGGGTTCAGAGAGCTTTCAGGTCTCAAGGTCACTTAGCAAGTAGGAATCAGAGTATTTGGAAATGGAAAATGTTTTTATACACACAGACAGAAATAATTAATTAATAAACTCATAAATTCCCTGCATTTTAATTCCAAACTAACACTAACTTAAGTCATGTTTTGAGATTTGAAATGTTTTCATATTTAAAAAAAAACATTCACTGTGCTGTGCTTCCTGCTGTTAGATGATAACATATTCAAATATACTTAAGGAAATACAAATACAGTATTATTTACTAGCTGACATTAATTGCTCTAATAAAAACAGAAGAAATTAGTGCAAACAAATGACAACAGTGCTCCAATAATTACAAATATTATAATTATTCTTCCTCCATATATTCATTAGCCCTAATTTGGTCTTCAGGGTATATCTTCACACAGACCACACTTTCCGGTCTCAAATTACACACTCCTAATTCTATCAGCCACTTGACCTCCAGAGTAAACAGCTGCTTCTTCTTTCTTTAGACTCTTCTTGGAAACTCCACTCAGACACCAACAGAGTAGTCTCCTTGTGCATTTTGAAACAAACCACAGGCTGCCAGAGTCCCTGAGCAACCCACCAATCACCATTGCCAGACCCTGCTCTAGAATTTCTCCAGGAGCAGTGGTTTCCGTGTGCCTCGGAATCCCCTGGAAGAACTGTCCAAACACAACCCCCTGGAACCCACCCCCACCCTGAGTTTCTGGTTCAGGAGGTCTGGGGAGGGACCCAAGGATCTGCATTTCTTACAGGTCCCCAGGTGGCTCTGATGTTACTGGTCCTGGAACCACACTTTGAGAAACTCTCAATGGAGGAATCATTGAGCATTTGTTTTCCAGCTCCTCTATTTTTTCCCTGGAATAATAGAAAAGAAGTGGAAGTTTTCAGGAAAGACGTTAGATAAAAATTGGTCATGGAAGAGGTTGTTTCTTTGCTCTGTAGATCAAATAGCTTAAGAACTGCAGGTTTACAGCAGAGCCCAAGCCTGTATGAGTTTTATAACATTTTTGCTTGTTTTTAATGTGAGAGCTCTTTAAATATATATATATGTGTATACATATATACATATAATACATATATATATATATATTATAAAGCTTGCCAGCTAAAATACTTATGTACAAAAATGTCAACAGTAGTTATCTCTTGGAAAGAGGACTGTGAATAATTTCTTTTTCTTGTGGCAATTTATTGGTGTTTCCAGTCTTTATTCATTATAACAACTATAGTTGACCTAGGTGACACAAAAAAGGTAGCTGGTAAAAATCACATAAGTAAACAGTTTTGCCAGGCATTTTAAAAAGGCATAAGGAATAACCGAAATTTCTTCCTGTGACTCTACAAACCAACACATTTAGGAATGTATCTATTTGGGGGGACACCTGGGTGGCTCAGTCAGTAAAGCATCTGACTTTTGATTTTGGCTTAGGTCATAGTCTCGTGGTTCATGAGACCCAGCCCCGCACTGCACCGGCTCTGTGCTTCCAGCTTCCAGCTTCCAGCTCAGAGCTTGCTGGGGATTCTCTCTCTCTCCCTCTCTCACATCTCCTGTCCTGCACATGCACGTGCTCTCATGTGCACGCTCACACTCACTCTCTGTCTCTGTCTGTCTCTCTCAAAATAAATAAATAAACATTCCTTCTACATTACCATTCAAGCTTGGAGCCCAATGGTAAATCTAGGACTCAAGTGGCAAGTTCTGAGCTCTGCGGCTCCCCTCTCTGGTTTGCACCCTCACTAATGTGGGCATGGTCTTCCCAGCTGATTACTTCTCAACAATGCAGGCTCCTTCCAGCTACTGCACCCCTTTCTCCCAGACCTTCTCCTTGAACTACAAGTGGTGGTCTATAGCTTGCACGTGCAGTGTCCTGTGATCTCCATGTGGGCTGAGGAAGAGCATGACCGTTCACTGACCTCATTTGCATTCACAATTCTCAAAGAAAAGGCTATGACAGCACCTCATACATTTCCCTAATTTACTATCAGGACAGATTAAGTCAATGATAAAATAACCAAGGTAACCTTGGCTGATGAGTGAGAAAATCAAAGAGTTTTGTACACTTAAGTTTTCCTATATATTCGGGTAATATTTCCTAACACGAAAAACAACAAAAGCTGATTTTTGCCACATTCTACTTCCTTGTCTATGAAAATAATATTACTTTTTCATTACTACATCAGCTAATTTTATGAGCTTTCTTTTAAATTTTCGTCATGGATTTTTTAAGTTGCAAAATGCAATATTGAGTAGAAATTAAGATATGGTTTTAATATCTCACATGCCAACAATTTTTCTTCCTGACTGATTCACTTTGGAAATCCAAATAGCAAGGATGTTTTTTTCTCTGGCTTGAATAAACATGTAGATCCGAACTGTGTAACAGTGGAAAAGCCACATTCTCCTGATTATTGTTAATTCATTGCCAGATTAAAATGTATGCAGTCTCTTCTCCCTGCCACACAAATTGTGCCTGAAACAAAATAATTCTGCTTTGTTGAACAAAAACATCATCCAAATCAAGACAACGTTTTTCCTAATGACCTAAAATATGTGTTTTCTCTAAAGGAGGAAGAAATTTCAAAAGCAATGACAGCACAATGTTTTTCCAGGAGATAGTAATTAGAAACGAATTAGAGCTTCCGACAGAGTGAAAATAAGAAGGCCCTGTTTACATCTTATGCTAAGTACAGCCCAGGCTTATGAACCTTCATTATCTGAGAATCATCTCTCAACCATATCTTACAAATGGATGTGATTTGTAGCTTTAGCTCACCTGGGATTTGAGATATGTGAGTGGGTTGTTGTTTTGTTGGTCTTTTTGTAATCTTAAGAAGGACAGTTTTGTTGTATCCAAGCCCATTTCAGCATCGAAAAAGTAGCAGCGACACTGCATGCTCTTTCGTTATCCCTTTTAAAGGTATGTCAGCATTATTCCGAGAACTCTCAAGCGAACTCACTGAGACTCCATCCAATGTAAACCTCTGTAATTTTGAACAGAACTCATTTCTGGTAGCTTTTTACTCTGGCCATTGCAATTCATCGTTCATCCAAAGGGGAAAAGCAATTTACAGAAATAAACATGTATATTAAAAGGCTGAGGGAACAAGAGCACAACCCTCTGGGAGATCCTCCCTCATTCATACCTTGAGGGCTTTGGTTCCCATTCCCTCCAAGATGCCCAGATACCCATTTGTGACCAGCTGTCCAGCCAACCTCAGCCACCCAAACCCAAGGGAGCAGCATGAAAAGGGATGGAGAGAGTCAAAGATTAGGAGATGTCAGGATCCAGCTTAGCTGACCTGTTAAAAGAAAATAAAAAAAAAAAAAAAGCCAATCTCTATTGGCCCAGTCACTGAAAACTCCAGTGGTGGCAGAAGAAAAAATAAGTCAGCCACATGAAACAGGCAGGGCACAGAAATGGCAACTTGAATTGGAGAGAATGGCAGTCAGAGAAGACTCTTGGGGAAGGGCCTTGGCGTTTGGGAAGGTGGGGAAATCCAGGAGGGAGAAAGGAAACACAAACTAGACCAGCAAGGCAGTGGGGGACATCCACTGAAAGGGCACAGGGCCCACCAAACATTCCCAGTTGTGCTCATAATTATTATTGTACATTATAGCTTACTAGAGTGTTTTGGGTGTTTTATCTTACTGTTTTTTCTAACACATAATACATTGTAAAAAACCTCCCTGAACGGTTAGTTTGGAATAACTTTAAGTATTCAGTTATCTAGAAAATTCACTTTTCTAAGACCCACTATTCTCCACTCCATCTTGATAACTATAGTAATTTTATAATTTCACTGCTATATACTGAATGTTTGTGTCCCCCCCAAAATTCATATGTTGAAACTCGACCTTCAATGTGATGGAATTTAGAGATGGGCCTTTGAGAGGTGATTAGGTCATGAGGTGGAGTCTTTATAAATGGAATTTAGTGCTCTTATAAAAGAGACTCCAAAGAGCTCTCTCTCACCACTTCCATCATGTAGGGACACAGAGAGAATATGCCCATCTATGAACCAGGAAGCTCTCACCAGGCACCAGATCTGCAAGCACCTTGATCTTGGACCTCCCAGTCTCCAGAACTATAAGAAATAAATTTCTTTGTTTATAACCCCTCCCCCCCCCCCCCCCGCCTCAGTCTATAGTAGTATTCTGTTACAGCAATCTGAATGGACTAAGATATTCACCTTTTACAGCAGAGGTTCTTTTTTTGTTGTTTATTTATTTATTCAGAGAGAGAGAGAGAGAGAGAGCAGGGGAGGGGCAGAGAGAGGGGGACAGAGAGAATTCCAGCTTGGGGCTCGATCTCACAAACAATAAGATCATGACCTGAGCCAAAACCAAGAGGCTGATGCTTAACCAACTGAGCCACCCAGGTGCCCCTACAGCAGAATTTATTTTTTCTTTTTTCAAGTTTATTTATTTATTTTGAGAGACAGAGACAGCAAAGTGGGGGAGAGGCAGAGAGACAGTGAGAGAGAGAAAATCCCAAGCAGGCTCTGCACCACCAGTTCAGAGCCCAACGCAGGGCTCAAACCCACGAAAGCGTGAGATCATGACCAGAGTCGAAACCAAGAGTTGGATGCTTAACCAACTGAGCTACCCAGGTGCCCTCCGAAGTTCTTTAAATATAGCTCCAAGTCTCTGAAAAAAAGGAGGCTCTCTACTTTCTTACTAAAACATGCTGCCTGGTGCCCACAAAACACTGAATCAATGTAGCTCCAACCAGTTGAGTTTTATGTTTACCAAGGATCAGTTGTTTGGGCCTATTTATTCCAATACCATTGTAATTATGTAATTAAATTTTTTTTTAATTTTTTTTAATGTTTATTTATTTTTGAGACAGAGACAGAGCATGAACAGGGGAGGGTCAGAGACAGGATGGCACAGAATCTGAAGCAGGCTCCAGGCTCCGAGCTGTCAGCACAGAGCCCGATGTGGGGCTCAAACTCACAGACCATGAGATCATGACCTAAGGTCAGACACTCAACCGACTGAGCCACCTAGGCGCCCCTGTAATTAAATTTTTAAAACATGTAAATTGGTAAAAAAAATAAATAAATAAATAAAAAGAGTGCAAAAGAAATATTTGTCATGTAAAATACATTGAATGTCTTGAGAAAGTTAAGCAAATTGGTTTATAAAAAATTTTGTTTTTTTATGAGAAAAAAGAACTCTTAAGAATCCAGATAGATTCTGCAATGTTTTCTAAATGTCTTTAAATTCTTCATTTTAAATAAGCAAAAACAGGAAATTATAGAAAATGCAGGGGAAATTCCAATTCACAGATCCAAATTCAAAGCAAAGGCCTTGGTCTGACATCAAAAGCCTGGCAAATTACTGTACATGTACATATTTTAAGTTAAAGTATTTAAGGCACACATATATCATTCTATGACTGTTTACTTAAACCAGCTTATTTCAATTATCCTATCAACTGTTGGACCCAGTGACTCAGAGAAGACAGCTTCCACAACATTTATTTTAAAATTCTGGGAATAGATGCCCCCACCAGTCTTTAGCCTTCCAAGTGCATGATACTGGTCAACGTCTGCATCTTTCATACGTAGAATGGAGTTTAACTCATCTGGCCATCATCTTTTTGTCCTCTTGGTGGAATTTGTCCTTTGCTTGGTTGACAGTCCTAAAAGCTTACCTGTTCTTCTGTTTTTTGCACAGCTGGGGCCTATTTTCGCAATGGCAGTGTGCCCCACTGTCCCTGAGACCAGCTCCTAAGGCTGTCCCAAGGCAGAAATGGTAGTTTTCCTTTAGCCCTTGGACTTTCTTCTGAGATGTGTGAGCTACAGGAAAGGTGGTGTGCATGTCAAGTGGTATACCCTACTGCTTCCCTACACCCAGATTAGTCTCTCACCCTCGGAGGGTCTCACTCTCACTTTGCATTTGGAAAGGACATCCTTTGCTTGGCTTGGTTTCTAAACTGAATTTACAAGTTCAGCAGAAACATTCCAAGTTCAGTTTTGGTCTTAGCTTCATCCAAACCTGGATGGAAAGATTTGAAATGGCTCTTTTCCTGCCATGATATTGTTTTTGCTGAGGCCCATAAATGAGGGAATAATAAGCTTGGGAAAACATGTAAATTGCTGTGGTGGGTGTTCTGCAGCAATTTTCATTCACTCAGAAGTGGAATTAAATAAAAGCACTGCAAAATGGAATTCATTTCTGTTTATCTCGTAACATGGTACAAAAATATCTCATGAAGGAAGGGCAAAAAAGAGAGAAACCTGGAGCCAATTGCGGAAGAACCTTATCTTCCATCAGATGGAAAGCTGGCCACCAAAGTATCGAAGGAAACTGCAGTGGCGTATCTTGTCAACTTGACACCCACTGGATCCTTCTTACCGCCCCTTCCTCTATATAAAATTACTTTCTGTAATAATCATTATTTTCTGGCTTTGCTTGTTTAGTTTTAATTTTAAAAATACATTCTCATTTTAAAGATATTACTCAAATTCCATTCAATATTTCATGTATGAAATAAAATTTGCAGTTACCAAACAAAAACATCATACCTCACAGTTCACCACTCTGTTTCGCTGTTTAAATTGTAAATACAAAAATGCTATGATGTGTGAAATGAATTTCTGCAAAGGATGCTTCAGCCTACATTTTAATAGGAGTGAATACGAATCTGTTTGCTATGTTCAACAGTTGGAAACAAGACTTCCCACCAAAAAATGAACCTTTTCCTATATAAATACATTTTTCTTCAAAGTAGTTATAAATATGTCCGCCCCACATCAGATAAGCCTATGGCTACTTCACTTAATATTAACTACAGCAATTATGTAAAGATTTTTGTCTTTCTTATTTTAGAGAGGGCACACGCATGAGCAGGGGAGAGGGGCAGAGAGACAGAGAAAGAATCTTAAGCAGGCTCCACGCTCAGCCCAACTCGGGACTTAATCCCACAACCCTGGGATCACGACCTGAGCCAAAATCAAGAGTTGGACGCTCAACCGACTGAGCCACCCAGGCACCCCCAACCACAGCAATTATTTAGAACTTAGTACAAAAAACTTTGTGGGGGATAAGAGGGAGGGAAATATTTTATCTTTAACATTATTTAGAATTGCCAGCAAATGGTGATAATAAAAAGCAGACTGAATTCTAGTTCATTTTTATTGCTTTTAAATTCTCTCCAGAACATGAACCCTCTTACTGTCTGCACCGGAGGCAGAATGCTTCCAGGACTCTGCTTGGTATGTCACTATCACCGGGCAAGGGCAACCATGATCTGAGGCCTTACACAGAAGCTATCTGGTTCCACTTGTGATTGAATCCAGACATAAAAATGAGGAGGGCATCTCAACTCCAGGACATCAGTGAGAATTGATCAAGTGCTGGATGAATTTTTAAAATGATGTACAAACAAGCCCAGCTCTTTTGGGCCATGGGAATGTTTTAAAATGAGGTTCTAATTCTCTTGTTTTGATTAACTGAAAAATGCTTTTTCCAGTTCTTCACTTTTCATTCTGGATAGTAAATACTGTTGAGTAAATGAAAGAACAGGGTGATTGGGGTGGGTCCATGAGGGGGGAGCTACTATTCATACATTGATTTGAACCCACATCTCTCGGTTTATTCAAAAAAAGAAAGAAAGAAAGAAACCACAACAAACAAACAAACAAACAAACAAAACAAAACAAAACAACAGGTGATGAGACTCCTACCCAGAGGGTTCCCCCAGAAACAAAGGAACAGGTCAGTGTAACAGGTAATCAAAAGCTCAGCACCAACAGATTCCAAGTTCAGACCAGGAATTGTGCATGTGAGATGAGAGCACACAATGGCCTGCTATGCAGTATATGCCAGAGGGTGACATACAGCTCTCTAACCTGTCCTGTAGCCCTCATCGCTGACATGAGGAAGAGGGCCAAGAAAATAAGCAAACAGAAAATAATTAAATCTTGCACTTTGGAAAGCTCAGCAGATCCAACATAAACACCATGTTGGCTATGAAGTCTTGATGCTTCAGACCACACCATGTGTTCTTTCACTTAACCATAAACCCTAAGCCTGCAGCATTTATAATCACCGAGTGCAAGCATCTGAACGTAAGATCAGACAAAAGAACCCGTTCCAAAAGCTGTTCCTCTGCTACTGTCAGAATACGGGGATTTTTCTCATGTTTAGGCTAACTCTCTCACTAGCAGAGAATCAAACCTTCCCATTTCTTACCTATTTCCGGTTTGTCTTACTCTAAGACCTTTAGAAAAGGAAGGAAAGATAGAAAAAACTTATTTCAGAAGAAGAATTCACCATAACAAAGAGAAAGACATACATGTGCACAAAAAGGGTAAACTTCAAGGTTTTGGGTAATGCATTTCTCCTTATGTTGAGTAATGGGTACACTACCAAAGCCAAAAGAATAACAATGAAAGCAATGCATTTGAAGTATATTTTTAACATTCTGTAAAATCCCCAGCTCCAAAGAAGTTGAAATAAATTTTAGCTAACTTTGATGCTTTGTTCAAACCACAAAAATCCTAATTAACATGTAACATAAAAATTAAACCTACATCTGAAATGTCCACATAGTTAGATACACAATAACATGCACCAATATCACCTTAATGATTTGGCATTATTGTTTTATTATTTGAATAGCTAAGGTATTGTATCCAAGAGGGAAAGGGGAAAAAAAGTTTTTTTCAAGTCTGAAAGGGATAGACTTTATTACAGCACCTCCTACTCACTCTACTCAAAATATTTCCATGTCATTTTCTGATCCACACAATGACCTGATATGTATTCAAGAAATAAAATTTCTCCCTTTACAGTAATGATTCTCTACATATTTTAACAGTATCCTAGCCTCAAAATGACCGTGATATTTCTACTCTTGAAGTTAATGCAGTATGGGAAGAGATTCATAAATCTGCCAAGGGGGATTTAAAAAAAGCAAATATCTAATTTACAACATCTAAATAATAGAGATCAAACACGTATGAATGGTGCAATTCATGGATGCCAATATCTGCATGTGTGTGTGTGCAGAAATGAAAATGTATGCATATGCACACACGTGTCACCAATTCTCTCAAGTCTTAAAGGTCAGATTCTATCCCCAGAGTCACATCTTGCTAACCTGAAAAAAATTGAATGAACATTCAATAGTGAGAAATTAGATATGGTCCCCTTACCACACCACCCACAGCTCTATAACTTCTTTAACTATGTCACAAACAGGTCTCCAAAACCTTCTATTTGCTCTTATGTAAGCCAGTATAGTGTTACTGGATCAGTGATACATATAGTTCCAAAGTAAAAGGCCGAAGAACTGATTCTTACCAGAGAAAGGAAACATTTCCCAGCTTGAATTTCCTCCTCCTTTTCCTGTAAATTGAAATTCTTGCCCTAATCAAGCTGCTTCCAATCACATATGAAATGGACAAAAAGGAAGTGGAAATTAAGCATCACAGAATCTGCTTTAGGCACATAGTGAGACCTTCAAAGGTTTCTAGGACCCAGATAGCAATCACCTTGCTAGAACATATTTGCTCTTATTGAAACACACATTCTCCTAATTAGTAGTAAAATTAATGAAACTAAAATGGTCATGTTTCTGTTTTCTCTTGCTCTCCTTTCTTACCTCTCTCTCCCTCTCTCTCTCCCTGTCTCTCTCTCTCCCCTTCTCTCTGTCTTTTAAACTTAGTTATAGAAAAGGGGGTTGCTTTGGTTACCACTAAATCAATCTCATCTCATATCCTCTCACAAGTATAAAATTAATTCTGAGTGATTCTGATTACGGCAACTGTACCCCAGCCCTGATCAAGCTTAATTACAACCTGATGCAGGGTCCCCGCCATTGTTGCGTCTAGGTAATGGAGCCTGAATTTCAGCCAGCAGAGCCTTGTTAATGAATAAGAGCATGAGAGGCCTGCACATTGTCTCCAGTGACCTCTTCTGCATCGTAGAGAGCAAACTGCATTGATAAACACACTAAGATGGTTATTATCCATTATTCAGTTTTACAATTACAGAACACCTGGCACAGTGGCAGCCAGCCACCCTTCCTCCCATCCGGATCTATGTGGGCCCCAAACTCTGACACCATATAGCCCACCAATTTCCCTTTGCTAATGGAAAGAAGTTGTAAAGGGAGGGGCTGTTGCTGTTTCTAAGTCTGCCTGCTGTTTGCAAGGAACAGATATTGTCAGCAATCCTGCAAATGTGAGAGATGGCTTCGAGAGAGATGGCCTTTTAAATATTGTCCTTTCAAATTAAAAAGGACTTACAGACCACGAAGCTCCCCTCCAGCTCCGGAAGCCTGGTATGCTTCCAGATAAATAAGACCTGAGGAGGTCAAAAAACAAAGAAATGCAGCATCCCCGTCTTTGAACCCAAAGAAAAGGAAAGCCCATTGCATTTTGCTCAGTCCCCAGCACCCATGGACTTCCAATCAATCTAGTTCTCTTCTGACTTTACAAATCTTCATTCCAACTCACTTTAAGGAAGAGGGCTGCCTGTCTTTGGTGGCAAACATGTCTTAGGGTTCTTTTATCTTTGCATGATCATAGTTAATTTTTGATCATTCTACTGTGTGAAAAATTTCCAGTAAAGATTTTTTTTCCAGCAACAGTTAATAGGCAAGTTTTAAGTCGATAGGACAGAGAACCTCAATTTTCTAGACAGCGCTAGGTGGATTTTCTATATCCTTGCAACTTCAGAAGTTGAGGAAGAAGCTAGTGGGATGAGAGAGAGAGGGATCACAGGGTAATGGGGTGCATGGTCTCAGAGATTTAATGTATGATTTTGCCAGTTTGAAGCTTCTAAAGTCCACTTTAACTGGGGCACTCAGCAGTCTCTGGAAAAACTGTCTCGTGCCAGTCAAACTCACGAAAGAGCAAACTGGAACCAGAAAGGCAATTGAGATTAAGATCTGCAAATGGTATATTGAGTTCACAGGTTCTCAACTAGAAAAAGGCAATATTGAGCAGTTGTACCCAGTAGCTGATTTAAAAATGGCTACACAGTCTCTTATAGCTCCCTCTCCAGCAAACCCTCAAACCTTGCTCACATTTTTCTGTGTTGCTTTCCAGTACTAAAAAACAAAAACAAAAACAAAAAACAAAAACCAAGATAAAACAATTCAAAACAAAAGTGGATAGCTTCTTTTCTAAGAAGTGATCAAGGTACTTCAATTTTACAATTACAAGGTTAAAAAAGACAAATTTTCACCAAAGCTCAAGTTGGCACCTGGAGATTTACTCAAGTTTATATAAACGTGGGTGGTTTAATCAGGCAAGGTCAAAGACTGGATAGATTCCACACCACTAAACTGTGATCCTGTTATTTTTCAAAAGTCCTGGAAGGTGAGAGGAAGCACATAATGGCAGTGTGCTGGGTACACACTCAAAGGTCAAATCATGCTGACATCATGGAACGAAGCCCTTCTCAGAAGCCATTCTTTTGTCCCACCATCAGAAAAGGACAGCATGAGCAGCATGAAAATATGACTCAGGAAGAATGTAACCTTCTTCAGGTAAAATGGCAAGGTTTTGCTCAGGGAAATGATAATGTACCATTTTCAAATACACTCTTCAAGAATGACCACTTTGTTAGCATCACAGAGGTTGGTTTTGTTTTATTTTTTTTGGCTTACAATCCTATCACAGTTTTCACAGAAATGCTTGGCCAAAATTGATGCCTTATAAACTGAAATCAGATTGCCCAAAATCAAAGCAGTGAGAATTAAATCTCACACTTCTTTATTCTCAGGCTGGATGAAGGCCAGGGCCCTTTGGGAAGGGGCTCTCTATGGCAGCTGAGATAAGACAAAAAGAAAATTCTGGTCATCAGACTTATTTTAATCCCATCTATTTTTTGCATCCACCAACCAAGGCCTTCTGTTCCACGGCTGCTGGTATCACTTAGAACCAAGTTACCAATAAGAGAAGCAAGTCATGTAACCTCAGGTCAGAAGGGGACCTTAGGAAATCATGTAGGAGGGGGCCCTGAGTGCCTCAGTTGGTTAAGCATCCAACTCTCGGTTTTGGCTAGGGTCATAATCTCATGGTTCATGGGTTGAGACCCACATCAGAGGTCAGCACAGAGCCTGCTTCAGATCCTCTGTCTCCCTCTGTCTCTGCCCCTCCCCCTCTCGTGCTCTCTCTCTCTCTCTCTCTCTCTCTCTCTCAAAGAAATTAAATAAACACTAAAAAAAAAAAAAGAAATCATGAAGGATACTTCTGAGGAAGATGGCAGAATAGGAGGATCCTAAGCTCACCTCATCCCATGGATACAACTAGATAACACCTACATCAGTGTAAATAACCCAGAAAATGACCCAAAGACTGGCAGAACAGACTCTCCACAGCTAAATGTACAGAACAGGCCAAAACGAAGAGTAGGAAGGGCAGACCCTCAGGACTGTACACAGGAGGGAGGGCTGCCACAGACATGGAGAAGGGATTGAAACAGACCCTCACACTAGGCACCCCAGGCACCAGAAACCCACATGGGAAAGATGAATCCCCATAACATTTGGCTTTGAAAACCAGAGAGGCATAATTTTGTGAGTTCTTACAATCAGTGAGGCTTAACACCTGGACCTTTAAAAATCAGCAGCCCAACTCTGGGAGAGCCAAGAGGGTGAGAGAAAATTGACCCTCTGCCCTTAAAGAGAAGGCACAACAAACAGCCCTGTGGAGATACAGCATAGAAGCAGCAATTTGAAAAATGCCTGGGGTTTACCACAAAGAGATTTGTTTACTAATCTCAAAGCATGTGCTAGAGGGGCAGGAATCTTGGGAAACTTCTCCAGGAATAAAGGAACTAGAGGGTGCCATTTTTCTTCCCTGTCCCCCTAGACTAGATACACACAGAGACACCTGTAGGAACCAGCATATGTCAAAACTCTCAACCTACCTTACAAACAGCACACCCTGCCCCCACATTCTCCTGCAGACATTCCCCTCCCCCCACTGCCCCCCAGGCCAGGCCTCAGCCTCAAGCCCCCTCCCACAGCAGATTCCTGAAAACCTTGCTAAGAACATATGCCCCACGCCCCACCCCCACTTCTCTCAAGACTCTCCCCCTCCAGTACTATACCTTTGGTGGGAGCCCATCCAAAGCAGTGCCACAAGCCTGGCAGTGTGCAAGCAGCCCCAGTAGGGGCCAGCACCACTCCACAGTGACTTCTGCCCTGGGGAGAGGGGGAGATAACTACACATACCAGTCTGACTGTGGCCTCAGCAGTGGCCTGGGGCAGACATTTGGACTGACTGCTGACCTCCCCCGACCAACAAAAGCTTCTCAGGGGACAACCCAGGGAAAGCCCCATGCAGTTTGGTGCTACTGCATCTCTGGCAAACACCTAATTTGACCCAACTCAAGCCTAAGGCAGCTCCAGATTGGCCCACTAATGACACAGGGACAAAACTCTGCTTACAACAGGCAGAGAGCCATTACAGATGACAGGGCTGAAGGCAAGAGCAGCTCAACCACAACAGTAGGGTGCATACAGCACACACAGGAGACACTCCTGAAGCACCAGATTCTGGTGAAAGGGGACACTGTACTCCAGGGTGTTACAGGACCTCTTCTTCATAAGGCCATACTTTCAAGAGCAGGAGACATAGTGGACTTTCCTAACACATAGAAACAGACACAGAGAGTTAAACAAAATGAGGAGAGAGAAGAATGTGTCCCAAATGAAAGAACAGGATAAAAATCACACCAAGAGAGATAAATGAAACAAAGATAAGTAATATGACTGATACAGAATTTAAAGTAATGATCATAAAGATACTTTCTAGACTGAAGAAAAGAGTGAAAGACTTCAATGAGGCCCCTAACAAAGAGACAGAAAGCATAAAAAAAAGTACCAATCAGACATAATGAACTCAATAACTCAAATTAAAAATACACTAGATAGAATATATAGTAGACTAGAGGAAGTAGAAGAACAGATTGGTGACCTGGAGGACAAGAGTAATGGAAAGCAATAGTGTTGAACAAGAGAGGGAAAATAAATAAATAAATAAATAAATAAATAAATAAACAAACAAACAAACAAAAAAACAGACTAAGGAAATTCAGTGACACTATCAAGTGTAATAACATTCATATTATAGGAATGCCAGAAGGAGAAAAGAGAGGGAAAAAATGGGCAGAAAATTTATTTGAAGAAATAATAGCTGAAAACTTCCAGAATCTGGAAGGAATCAGAAATCCAGATGCAGGAGGCATGGGAAGCCCCCAACAAAATCAACCCAAGGAAGTTCACACCAAGACACATAGCAATTAAAATGGCAAAAAAGTAGTGACAAAGACAGAAGTTTTAAAGCAGCAAGAGAAAAGAAAATAGTTACATACGAGGGGAAACACCATAAGGGTATCAGCAGATTTTTCAGCAGAAACTTTGCAGGCCAGAAAGAAGTGGCATGATATATTCAAAGTGCTGAAAGAAAAAACCTGCAGCCAAGAATGCTCTATCCCGCAAGGCTATCACTCAGAATAAAAGGACAGATAAAAAGTTTTCCAGACAAACAAAAGTTAAAGGAATTCATGACCACTAAATCAGCCCTACAAAAAAATGTTAAAGGGGACTCTTTGAGTGGAAAGACCAAAAGTAGGAGTAAGAAAAGTAGGAAGCACAAAAGTAGTAAAATTGAGTATATCTATAAAAATCAAAATAAAAGAATGTAAAGTATGACACCATATACCTAAAACATGGGAAGGAGAGGAGTAAACAATGGGTTCAAACTTAAGTGACCATACACTTAAGATAGACTGTTATATGCAGAATATGTTACATACAAACTTAATGGCAACCACAAATCAAAAACCAGTAATAGATATGTAAAAAATAAAGAGAAAAGAATCCAAGTCTTTCACTAAAGAAAGCCAACAAACCATGAGAGAAGAGAGCAAGAGAACAAAGGAACAGAGAACTACAAAAATAACCATAAAACAAGTAACAAAATGGACGGATGGAAAAGCATTTATCACGCAATGGAAGTGAAAACAAAGCCTGTATAGTAATACTTGTATCAGACAAAATAAACTTTAAAACAAGAGACAAAGAAGGGCACTATATAATCATACGGGGAACAATCCAACAAGAAGATACAACAATTGTAAATATTTATGTACCCAACATGAAAGCACCCAACTATACAAAGCTGCTAATAACAAACATAAAGGACCTAATCAATAGCAACACAAGAAGAGTGGAGGATTTTAACACCCCACTTACATCAATGAATAGATCATCCAAACAGAAAACCAACAAGTAAACATTGGCTTTGAGTCATACATTGGACAAAATGGATCTAACAGATATATTCAGAATATTCCATCCTAAAACAGCATAATACTATTCAAGTGCACATGGAACATTCTCCAGAATAGATCACATATTAAGCCACAAAACAAGCCTCAACAAATTCAAAAAGATTCAAGTCATACTGTGCATCTTTTCTGACCACAACAAGAAGTCAACCACAAGAAAAAAAATCTGGGAAGAACACAAATACATGGAGGTTAAATAACATGCTCCTAAACAATGAATGGGTCAACTAAAAAAATCAAAGCAGGAAAAAAAAAATATGTGGAGACAAATGCAAATGAAAACACAATGATCCAAGATCTTTGGAATGCAGCTAAGGAGTGGGAAGTTTATATCAGTACATGCCTATCTCAAAAAGCAAGAAAACTCTCAAATAAACAACCTAATCTTACACCTAAAGGAACTAGAAGAAGAAGAAAAAAAAAAAACCCAAATAGATAAAAGGAAGGAAATAATAAAGATTAGAGCAGAAGTTTAAAAAAAGAAGAGAAAAGAAAAGAAACTTAAAAAGAAAAATAGAACAGATCAATGAAACCAGGAGCTGGTTCTTTGAAAAGATCAATAAAATTGATAAACCTTTTGCTAGTCTCATCAAACAAAAGAGAGAAAAAGAGAAAGAGAGAGAGGACTCAAACAAAATCAGAAACAAAGGGGAGAAATAGCAACCAACACCAGAGAAACACAAAGGACTATAAGAGAATAATATGAAAAATTATATGCAACAAGACGGACAACCTAGAAGAAATTGATAAATTCCTGGAAACATATAACTTCCCAAAACAGAATCAGGAAGAAATAGAAAATTTGAACAGACCAATTACCAGCAATGAAGTTGAATCAGTAATCAAAAAACTCCCAAAAAACAAAGTCCAGGACTGGAAGGCTTCACAGCTAAGTCTATGAAACATTTAAAGAAGAGTTAATACCTATTCTTCTCAAACTGTTACAAAAAATAGAAAAGGATGGAAATCTTCCAAATTCATTCTATGAAGCCAACATTACCTTGATACCAAAAGGAGATAAAGATAATACAAAAAAAGAGAACGACAGGCCAATATCTCTGATAAACACAAATGCAAAAATCCTCAACAAAATATTAGCAAACCAAATCCAACAATACCTTAGGAAAAAAAAAAAAAACATTCACCACAACCAAGTGGGATTTATTACTGGGATACAAAGGTGGTTCCAATATTCACAAATCAATCTGTGTGATACATCACATCAACAAGAGAAAGGATAAAAAGCATAGGATCATTTTAGTAGATGCAGAAAAAGCATTTGACAAAGTATAACATCCATTCATGATTTTTAAAAACCCTCAACAAATCACGTTGAGAGGGAACATACTTCAACATAATAAAAGCCACATATGAAAAACCCACAGCTAACATCATATTCAGTGGTGAGAAACTGAGAGCTTTTCCCCTAAAATCAGGAACAATACAAGGATGTTCTCTCACCTCTTACAGTACTGAAAGTCCTGGACACAGCAATCAGACAAAAAAAAAAAAAAAGAATAAAAAGCATTCAAATTGGTAAGGAAGAAGTAAAACATTCACTATTTGCAGATGACATGACACTATATAAAGAAAACCCTAAAGATTCCACACAAAAAAACTATTAAAACTGATAAATAAATTCAGTAAGGTTGCAGGAAACAAAATCAATATATAGAAATCCATTGCATTTTTATACACTAATAATGAAGCTGCAGGAAGAGACATTAAGAAAACAATCCCATTTACAACTGCACCAAAAAGAATAAAATACCTAGGAATAAACTTAGCCAAGGAGGTGAAAGACCCATACTCTCAAAACTGTAAAACACTGACTAAAAAAATGAATATGACACAAATGGAAAGATATTCCATGCCTATAGATTCAAAGAGCAAATATTGCTAAAATGTGTATACTACCCAAAGCAATCTACACATTTATTTTTTCTTAATGTTTATCTATTTATTTTTGAGAGAGAAAGAGAGAGATAGAGAGAGTGAGCATGTGCAATCAGGGGAGGGGCAGAAAGAGAGGGGGACAGAATCTGCTAGAACTCACAAACAGTGAGATCATGAACTGAACCAAAGTTGGACACTTAACTGATTGAGCCACCCAGGCGCCCCAAGCAATCTACACACTTAATGCAATCCCTATCAAAACACCAATAGCATTTTTCACAAAACCAGAACAAATAATACTAAAATTTGTGCAGAACCACAAAAGACCCTACACAGCCAAAGCAATCTTGAAAAAGTATATTTCAAGATATATTACAAAGCTGTCGTAATCAAAATAGTATGGTACTGGCACAAAAATAGACACATAAATCCATAGCACAGAATAGATAGCCCCAAAATAAACCCATAATTATATGGTCAATTAATCTTTGAAGAATATGCAAATGGCAAGGGAAAATATGCAAATGGAAATGGAAAAAAGATAGTCTCTTCAACAAATGGTATTGGGGAAACTTGGACAGCTAGGTGCAAAAGAATGAAACTGGACCACTTTCTTATGCCATACACAAAACAACTCAAAATTGATTAAAGACCTAAATGAGAGACCTGAAACTATAAAAATCCTAGAAGAGAACATAGGCAGTAACTTCTCTGACATCAGTTGTAGCAACATTTTTCTACATATGACTCCTGAGGCAAGGGGAACAAAAGCAAAAATAAACTATTGGGACTACATCAAAATTAAAAGCTTCTGCACAACAAAGGAAACAACCAAAAAAAAAAAAAAAACTAAACTAAAAGACAACCTACTGAATGGGAGAAGATGTTTGCAAATGACACATCTGATAAAGAGTTAGTAACCAAACTATGTAAAAAACTTATACAACTCAACACCAGAAAAACAAAAATCCAATTAAAAAATAGGCCGAGAAAATAAACAGACATTTCTCCAAAGAAGACATACAGATGGCCAACAGACACATGAAAAGATGCTCAACATCACTCATCATCAAGGAAATGCAAATCAAAACTATAATGAGATACCACCTCATACCTGTCAGAATGGCTAAAATCAAAAACACAAAGAAGGAAGTGTTGATGAGGATGTGGAGAAAAAGGAACTCTCATGCACCATTGGTGGGAATGCAAACTGGTACAGTCACTATGAAAAACACTATGGAAATTCCTCAAAAAATTAAAAACAGAATTACCAAATAATCTGGTAATTCCACTACTGGACATTTACCCAAAGAAAATGAAAATGCTAATTCAAAAAGATACCTGCACCCCTATATTTTTTGCAGCATTATTTACAATAGCCAAATTATGGAAACAACCCAAGTATCCATCAACAGATTAATGGATAAAGAAAGTGTGTTATTTATATATAATGGAATATTACTCAGCCATAAAAAAAGAATGAAATCTTGCCATTTGCAACAAAATGGATGGATTTAGAGAGTATAATGTTAAGTGCAATAAGTCAGTCACAGAAAGACGAATATCATATGATTTCATTCATATGCGGAATTTAAGAAACAAAATAAATGAACAAAGAAAGAGACAAATCAAAAAACAGACTCGCAGCTATAGAGAACAAACAGGTGGTTACCAGAGGGGAGATAAGTGGGGGATGAGTGAAATAGGTGATGCACTTATCATGATAAGCACCGAGGAATGTATAGAACTGCTGAGTCACTGTATTACACACCTGAAACTAGTGTAACACTGTATGTTAAGTATACTGGAATTAAAATTTAAAAATAAAAACTAATTTTAAAAAATTTTTAAGAAATCATGAATTAAGATTATGGGATAGAACCTGGCCTTGGTGGTGCATGGGGTGTGTGTGTGTGTGTGTGTGTGTGTGTGTGTGTGTGTGTGTGTGTTAATGGTAAAAAGGAAACACATAGATTTCACCTATTTATTCATTTGAAAAATATTTCTTGAGAACCTTTTGTATCTTTAGCACTATTATAGGTGCTGGCCATACAGCCAGGAACAAATCAGACCAAAAAAAATACATGTGCTCATAGAACTTATATTTGGATGAAAATAAATATAAGAAATGCACATAAGACATGAGGAATACAAATATATCAACAGACTCAAAGAATGAAACAGCATCGAGGAATTTCATAGAACTAGTTCTAAAATTATAAGTAGAAATAACTTTAGAATAACTGTGGAAAACTGAAATTAACTGAACAAAAATAATTAAATAACACATCCATTAAAAATCTCATGAAGCCATCATTTTTACCTATCAAATTAGCCAAATTGTTTTTCAAGAGTGGTGAGCTGAGCATCTTCATAAGCTAGCTCCCGGTGGGCATGTCAAGTGCACAAGACTTTAGGAAAGCAATTTGACATATATGTCAAAAAACTGAAATTTAAATATACATATCCTTCTATACAGTAATCCTCTTAGAGGTATGGGTCTCAACCTTTACTGTGTCTAAAAGTGTCAGGAGCATTTCTCTAAAGGGCAGATTCCAGGGCTCTGATGTCAGAGATTCAGATTCTGCAGGTCCAGGGTGAGACCCCCTGATCTGCATTTCTATCAGATTCTGATGAAGGCAGTTAGGATTTCACCTCACAAGAAGAGCTGCTCTAGAGAGATCTATTGTGAGACAGCCATCAAAAAGGTTTACATTTAAAGCTTTCATCTCAGCTCTTATTTATAATGTGGACAAATTGTAGACAAGCTAAATTAACATAAATAAGGAAATGGTAATAGTAATTACAATATATTCTTACAAGATATTATTATATAGCCATTAAAACTGGCTTGGGGGGAGGGGCAACTGGATGGCTCAGTCAGTTGAGCTTCTGACTTCGGCTCAGGTTATGATCTCCTGGGTTTGTGAGTCTGAGCGAGCCCTGCGTCAGGCTCTGTGCTAACAGCTCAGAGCCTGAAGCCTCCTTCAGATTCCGTGTCTCCTGCTCTCTCCACCCCTCCCATGCTCATGCTCTGTCTCTCTCTGTCTTTCAATAATAAATAAACGTTAAAAAAATTTTTAATTGGTTTTGGGGGGATATTTAATAATGTGGGAAGATGCTAAATGAAAGAAATCAAGATGCAAAATTGTATATATACTGTATGTACATATATATAAACAACTGCAATAAAATACAGCAAACTGTTAATAGTGCGAAGACTGCATAATGGGATGATGAGAAATATTTATCTTCTATGTGTCACTCTACATTGTCTGAATTTGAAACAATGAGCAAGTATCACTTTCATAATCCAAAAATAAACTTAAAAAAATTTTAAAAGTAATAAATCTCTTCTCAGCTTCTAGGCAGAAACATACCCAAATCATTCCACACATAGTTGCCTAGTCTACTGCTCTTTTTAGGCCCAATTAAGGAAATCTAGAATGAGACAGTTGTCATTTATGTCAAGCCTCTGTTATCCCTGTTGAAATATAAATCTGCTTCCTCTTACTCTTGCTTCATGGACTCAGAGCCCAGCTGTTTGTTTACTTCCTGAAAGCGTTGTTCAAAATGTCACCCAAGCTGGGTGGTGTCTATTTATGTTCCAAAGTTCTCCTGAGAAGGAAATGTGTGAACTGCCATTGATCAGGAAGTGCTTGGGGAGAAGTCTAGTGACTGTAACAAGCTAAAAGGGATGAGTTCTTCTTTCTGGGAGAGTGGCTGTGAGAGCTAAGGAAGGTGTTTCCAGATAACGTTCTATTCAGTAGACTCTTTCGGAAGCAATTAATCAATCAATGAGTAACATCTGAAAACATTTGCCTAAGATTCTTCCACCATCACAAATTGCATGGCGATCCTATAAATCTGACAAAATAATTTTAAAAGAATATTTTTTAAGGAAAAAAAAAACTTAGCAGCCAAGGTCTGACTTCCCATGTCAAAAACATACAATAAAAGCTACTATTGTGGATTAAGTATCTCTTTTTCACCCATCATTTCTTCTTCCTTCCCATTGCTCAGACCCCTGTTGCCCATGATGAGAGTTCCAAACTAGTCTCTAGAAGGCCCTGCCCTGATTTTGGTCATCTCTTCTGCTCTAAAGCTTTAACAGGAAGTTGCTACTCTCGAAACAAAGATTCATTTTATTCATCTGTAAAATAGACCTTAAGATAGATGTTCCAAAACATGTGGGGATTCAAGGAGCCTGCCCCACTTCCAGGACCACCTGTCTCAATCCCACTAATAATCTGGTTTTATTTATCTTGGGATGCAAGGCTTCAGTCCAGCATCAGCGCATAGGAGGCACCTAGCAAATGTTTATTGAAGGAATAGAAGAACTGCATAGTTGGTAACTTTGATGATGCTAGGCCTCCTTGTATGTTACCCATCCCACGTTCTACGAATAGAATCTATATTAGTTTATTTTTCTGCCCTTGTAGTCCTTAGTCACTGAATAACAACAAATATTTATTGGACAAATCCAACATGCCAGGCACTGGGGATAAAGCAGTGAACAAAACAGACACAGTCCCTGTTTTCAAAGAGCTTATACTGTAGTGGGAGGTGATAGAGCTCCCACATTTTAAATGTGCTTTTGGATACAGATAAGCAGTAGGAAGAAAATAAAAGTGGATTACATGATATAGCCTGAGCAGCAAGGGTAACCATAGTTGGTCAGGGCAGGTATCTCCGAGGAGATGATATCTGAGCTAAGACCTAAATGATGAGACATAGGAAACCCTAATCCACACAGTTTTTCTACATTTGCAATGTTTCAGCTGAGATAAACTGTATACAGAGTAAAATGCACATATCTTCAGTTTATAATTTAACGAGTTTTGTTAATATATACACCTACATAACCATCACCATCAAGATAAAGAACATCTCGGGGCACCTGGGTGGCTCAGTGGGTTAAGTGTCTGACTCTTGATTTTTGCTCAGGTCATGATCTCACAGTTTGTGAATTTGAGACCCACATCAGGCTCTGCACTGACAATGCAAAGCCTGCTTGGGATTCTTTCTCCCTCATGCTTCTATCTCATTGACAAATATGATGTTGGAATTTCTTGTGATGATGTGAATGGGTTTCAAGTCCAATAGAAGTTTTTCATAGTAAGTGTTTCAAAATCATCATGAAACACTAATTAAGTGTTAATTAATTACAAAGTTAAAGTACACTTTTAAATCAGGTAGTGTGAGAACTCCAATTTTTTATTTTATTTTAATTACTTACTTCTTCAAGATTGTTTTAAATATTCCAGGTCTTTGTATTTCTACATAAATTTTAGAACATCACTTTGCTTCTATTTGCCAACACAGTCATAGAGCCATCCCACTTTCAAGGGAGGGAAAACAAACCCACTTCTTAATGGAGGAGTGGGCCTGAGCACACGGGGAGGGAAGGAATTGATGGCAACTATTTTCGAGATACTCCACCATCTAGCCACAATAATTTGCATCCCTACAGAATGCAAATACACTCACCATCTTCCAGGACCTCCAGAATCTCATCTCATAGCATCAGCTTAAAGTCAACAACCTCATCACCTGAACCTTGATGAAAATGGGCTTCCTCAGGTCTAGCTCCTTGGATATGATTCCTCCTGATCAGAAGGAATGATCTATGATCTAATGTAACAAGTTATCTATTTCCAAAATGCCCAACATTAATGCAAGGATAAGATAACCATAATAGACACTAATGTTCAGAAAGAAGAGAGATGAGTGGCCCATAGCAGTTACTGATCCATTGAAATTCACCAAGGCTGAAAAACTAGGGATGACTCTATGTGCCCTCCTGCCATCTCCCATCACATACTGGCCTCAAATGCTCATGTCCACCCCTTACAATGGGTGTGCTGAAGTGTGAACCATGAATGGGTCACAGTATCCTGCTGGACCTCTAACATAGAGCAATCTGGTCTAGGTCCTCAAAGAGCAGCCTCAGGGGAGTGGGCTCTGGAGTGAGCACAATGAGGAGCACACAGGACACCCAGACTCCTTTTTCCACCATGACAGGATGAGAGAGACCAAGGAGATAACCATCTGGTATTTCAGCGGCTCACTGCAGCCCACCTCTGCCACAATCAGGGGTTTTGAGCTGCTAGGGAAGGAGGTCTTGGAAGGCCGAGCTGAGGCTCCTGGCACATCAGCTTCAGGTGTGGCCCTCATCTTTTTCTTCACATCTATCCTGTACTTGTGCCCATGTGAGGCTACTATTCCTTCCTAGTGGTGTCCCAACAGTGACAGAGCTTCATCACGATCTTGAAACACTTGCTATTTCATGTCATCACAAGAAATTCCAACACCACATTTGCCAAAGAGAGCCAAGAATGTTACATTCTTGGGGTGCCTGGTTGCCTCAGTCAGTAGAGCACGTGACTCTTGATCTCAGGGTCATGAGTTCAAACCCCACATTGGGTGTGGAGTCTACTCGATTAAAAAAAAAAAAAGAATGTGACATACTTTTTTTTTTTAATTTTTTAATGTTTACTTATTTTTGAGAGAGAAACAGATCACGAGTGGGGGAGGGGCATAGAGAGAGACACAGAATCGGAAGCAGGCTCCAGGCTCTGAGCTGTGAGCACAGAGCTTGACAGGGGGCTCATACCCATGAACCGTAAGATCATTCCTTGAGCCAAAGTCGGATGCTTAACCAAGTAAGCCACCCAGGAACCCCTAGAATGTTAAATTATTTAAGTAGAATTTCAACCACTATAAATTTTAGAATGGCTGTAAAAATAGATTAGCTTGTACAGTTTCAATAGTGACTACTATTTTGAAAAGATTGCCATTTAAAAAAAAAGTCTTGATCAGGATTTTCTCACAAACATTTTAAGCTTATAAATTGATATTACAAAGTCATGTTTTTATTTAGCTATAAAAAGGAATGAGGTATTGACATGTGTTCCAACATGGATGAACGTTGAAAACATTAAGCTAAGTGAAAGAAGCCAGACACAAAAGACCATATATTGTATAATTCCATTTATATGAAATGTCCAGAATAGCCAGACAAAAAGTAGATTAGTAGTTCCCTAGGGCTAGGAAAACTCGATAGAATGGGGGTGACTGCTAATGGGTACAAGGTTTCTTTGAGGACTGGTGGAATATTCTATAATTGATTGTAACGATGGGTATACAACTCTGCATAGGCTACAAACTATTAAATTTAAAATGGGTGAATTGTATGGCCTGTATATTAGTCCCCTGTGGCTGTTGAAAAACAAATCACCACAAACTTAGTGGCTTAGAGCAACAAAAATTTAGGAGAGCGGGGTGGCTCTGTCGGTTAAGCATCTGACTCCTGGTTTGGGCTCAGGTCATGATGATGGTTTCCTGGGCAAGCCCCTGTCGGGCTCCACACTGACAGTGCGGAGCCTGCCTGAGATTCTCTGTCTCTGTCTCTCTCTGCCCCTCCCCATGTGCTCTTTCTCCGTCTCTCTTAAAATAAATAAATAAACTTAAAAAAAAAATTATTCTCTCACCATTCTGGAGGCCAGAAATCCAAAGTCAGTATCACTGGGCCAAAATCAAGGTGTTAGAGGGCTGGGCTCCCTCTGGAGGATCTAGGAAGAATCTACTCACTGCCTCTTCCAGCCTCTGGCTTTCCTTGGCTAGTGTCTGCACCGCTCCAGTAGGCCAGCACCTTCAAATCTCTGCCTATTCCATCTTCATATAGCCATCAGTGTGTGTCAAATCTCCCTCTGCCTCCCTCTTACAAGGATACATAGGACTGCATCTAGGGCCCACTCCAGTAAATCCAGGATAATCTCTCCATCTCGAGATCCTTAACTTTATCAAATTTATAAAAACCCTGTTTCCATAAAAAGTAACAGTTACAGGTTTAGGGCCTGATACTTTGGTGGGGGGAGGAGGGTCATTTTTCAGCCTATCACAGTATGTGAAATATCTCAATGAAAGCATTTTTTTAAATAGGGAGGATGCAATTTATGAATAAATAAAATTTACTAACTAAATTTACTAAATTTTAGTAAATTTACTTTATTTTATACTTTATTTTATACTTTTTTATATTTATATTTATATTTTATACTTTATTATATAAAATTACTAAATTTATTTTAGTAAATTTACTAAAATTTACTAACTAAAATTTACTAACAAAAAAGTGATGTCCATGTTATAGATGTAAGGGCATCTAAAAGACATATTAATCAATTGCAAACTTTGTTGTGGTCTTGACCCAAACAGATCAACAATAAAAAGACAGTTTTGAAACAAATGAAGAAAATTGAACATGGACTGGGTATCAGATAATACTGAGAAATTGTTTTTAACTTACTGGAAGTGATTATAGTATCGTGGTTATTATTTTAAGTCCTGTTAGAGACTTATACTGAACTATTTTCACATGAAAGGAAATGATGCCTGGGATGTGCTTTTAAAGATTGTAGCAAAAAAAAGGCGGGGGGGGGGGGGGATGGAGTAGATGAAAACTAAAAATGTCAATGTTTAGTCTAGGTCCTGGATATGTGATGGAGGGGAGTTGGTAATACACTATTCCCTTTATTTGTATATGTTTGAAATTTTTCATCATTAAAGAAAAAGTTATATTCATTGAAACAAGCTTGGGGCAACTGGGTGGCTTAGTCGGTTAAGCATCCAACTTTGCTCAGGTCATGATCTCACAGTTCGTGAGTTCAAGCCCCACTTCAGGCTCTGTGCTGACGAACTCAGAGCCAGCAGCCTGCTTTGAATTCTGTGTGTCCCCCTCTCTCTGCCTCTCCCCCACTTGTGCTTTCTGTCTCTCTCTCTCTCTTTGTCAAAAATAAACATAAAAAAAGAAATAAGTATAATTTTTTTCACTTAAAATTTTGAATAGATTTTATATGGAAGTTTTAAAGAAATATAATACCTTCTCTATCACTTTATATATTTTTTCTTATCATAATTCTATAACATAAAGTAACACTAATTTTTTAAAATAAGAGTTTTCAAATTCCCTCTGGTTTTAGCCCAAATGCTCTTCAAATAGGGTCATTTTCTGCGCGCCATGACGGAAAAAGGTCGGGAAGTTGTGCCGGAGAGGAATCGATTTTTACAAAGGGCAGATAAATACAGGCTTTCAAAGTCCTCCATTTCCAAAAGTGCTCAGGGATTTCTCTTCAGCATCTTTTTAAAGCGCTTTCAGAATCGAAATACTTGAGACTGAAACAGTCCGCACAGCTGCAGCCCCGGTTTCAAATGTCCCACTATTTTGAAAGAAGATCCACACACACACGCTCTTTGTGTGGTTTTGTGTTTCCCAAAGGAAAAGCTAAATCCACCCCAGTGTTTTCATAAATGGAAAATGAATGGCTTGAGGGCCGCCATCGAGCGGGACGGAAGAAGACGCTTGGCAGAGCAGACCTCTGTGGGCCTTTGGCCATCCTACTCCCCAAACCTTAGTCAATTAACAGCCTCCCACGTGGAGGCCATAGGAGAGAAGTTAAGAGGCGAGGCTCTGGTCCTCGTGGGGCCAGCCAGCCTGGGGCAGGTGCACAGGGCTCAGGGATGGGAGCGCGGTGTCTGCTTCTCCTTTGCGGCCATACAGCCACTGGAGCTATAGCAGGGCCAGGTAGGGCGCACCTCTTCCTGGAAGCCCCCAGGTGCACGTCGCAGCCATGCTGCACAGTGCTCTTCCTCTGAATTTGGTTGTTCGGTTGTTTATTTAAATCTGTAATGCACAAAGTAAAACATTTCAAAGAGAACAAAAAAGTGTCTGTGGAAATAGAATCTCTCTCCCAAGCTTCTCTCTCCCACAGAAACAATCTGTGCTATCAGGTTCGTTTTCATCCTTCCAGAGATTTCCATGTCTACATACCTGCGTATATACATGTATTCAGGTAATCAAGCATATACTGCCCCTTCCCTCCAAATGCTAACCATGCACTCTGTTCTTACCATCTCATGGTTCTTACTGTATTTTGGAGATCATGATGTGTCAGTATATACGGAAAGTATATATAACTTAAAAATATATTGGATAGTGGGTGCCTTATTGGCCCAGTGGGTTGGGCATCTGACTCTGGATGCCTTGCATTCTTGTTTTATTGTGTGTGTGTGTGGGGGTGGGTGGGTGGGTGGGTGGGTGTGTGTACACACACACACACACACACACACACACACACACACACAGACATTTTTTTAAGTAGGCTCCATGCCCATTGTGGAGGCCAAAATGGGGCTTGAACTCACAACCCTGAGTTCAAGACCTGAGCTGAAATCAAGAGTCAGATGCTTAACTGACTGAGCCACCCAGGCACTTTTATCCAATCTCTCTCTCTCTTTCTCTCTCTCTCTCTCTCTCTCTCTCTCTCTCTCTCTCTCTATATATATATATATATATATATATATATATATATAAGGTTATATATTTACTTTGAGATAGAGAGACAAAGAAAGGTGGGGAGGGGCAGATGGAGAGAGAGAGAGAATCCTAAGTTCTCTGATGTGGGGCTCAAACTCATGAACTGTGAGATCATGACCCAAGCTGAAATCCAGAGTCAGATGCCCAACTGAATGAGCCAACAAGGCACCCACTATCCAATATATTTTTAAGGTTGCATATTTCCTGGTATGGATATGTCATAATTTGAGCAATTCCATATTTGCTGTGTGTTAGGGGTATTTCCAGGGTCCTACTATTGGAAACAAAGCAGCAATAAATTTTGTATAACCTCCAGGTTTTTATGCAAGACTATCCTAGTTTTCTTTAAAAGAAAGACATATATGGGGCCCCCAGGTGGTTCAGTCAGTTAAGCTGTTTTGGTCATGATCTCACTGTTCGTGGGTTCAAGCCCCACATCAGGCTCAGTACTGACAGTTCAGGGCCTGCTTGGGATTCTCTCTCTCCTCTCTCTCTCTCTCTGCCCCTCCCCCACTTGCTTTCTCCCTCTTTCTCTCAAAATAAATATAAACTTTAAAAAAATCAAAATAAAAGACACATACACAGTGCTGACAAAAAAAAAGCAAGCAACAACAAAATTTCCCTTCCAACATACAAAATCAGTGTTAGCATCTATAGGGCAGGTCTGCCCCAAAAGTGTGTCCATGGCATATTGATTATTTGGAACTGAAGCTACTTAGGAAACAGTCAGTGCATGGATGCTCAGACCTCCCCTCTCCGCCTGAAAGCAGGATATAAATCTCCCATATCAGAAGTATTCTCTCTGTACTAAGAAGTAAAAAGATACCTTATCCCCAGAGATAGGGACTTTAAAACCCAGAAATCTACAGAAAGAAGTCGTGTTACTTTTTCCTAATCTACTACTTCAGCTCAAATTGCACTTACAATTTATTAATTAAATCCCCAAATATTTGTTCTCTTTATCCTGTTAATTCCTCACAAATTTATTGTCTCTTTGTTTAAAATGTATAAAAACTGCCTGCCTTGATCATTTTTTGGGGTCTCAATTTCATTATTGGGCCCCTGTGTGCAAGTAATGAAATTTGGGGGTTTTTTTCTCCTGTTAATCTGTCTCATGTCAATTCCTAAACTAGCTGGAAGAATCTTGGAGGGCACAGAAAATTTTTTTCCTCCCCTACAAATTTGACATTTTTAAAAAAATGTTTATTTATTTTGAGAAAGAGAAAGAGGGAGAGAGCACTAGCAGGGAGGAGCAGAGAGAGACAGAGAGAGAATCCCAAGAAGGCTCCACACTGTCAGCACAGACCGTGAGATCATGACCTGAGCCAAAATCAAGAGTCATCATGTAACCGACTGAGCCATCCAGGTGCCCCCAAATATGACACTGGTTTCACAGAAGTAGCTACTCCCCTAACAGAATGAAAATAACACGGTCAGGACTCTGACTGCAGAACTGGCTCCCTTCTCATAATCCCAGCTCCCATCCTAACAGATGGCTTTGTGGACAAACCATTGAGATTCCAGGGGGTAAGAGGATTTCAATAAAGGATATGTTTTCCCTTTGCCCCTGACCCTGAGCCAGTCCACAGAAAACCCATCTCCATTGTTTTTGCCACATTTCCTCCCTCAACAAACACCAGGGTTCTGCCTCCATTCCAGGCAGCATTTCTCCCAGCATACTGCTCTGATGTACCTCATACCTGCCTGGCAAAGGGTGCAAATCAGTATTGTAAGGAAAAAAAAAGAATTGTAAACAAACAGCTTTTGACTGTAGAAACCAAACTGACAGAGGACAAAAGAACATGAAAAAGCCTGCTCTTGAAGGGAAGTATAAGGTTTGGATCATGTGTGGTCAAATCACCTGTTGCCAATATTTGACAAAGTCCAAAAAGGGACTAAAAGTTTTTCTTAATAACAACCTGAAGAAACCTCATCTAGAAATCAAACTCCCCCAAAGGCAAATAGGAACATCTCACAGCCAAAAAATGTTTAAAATTTAATTCATGTTTAAATGATTTGGGAGAAAGTGGGCTTAAATTACTAAAAAGTCAGGAGGACAGACTATTTAAGGAATATAAAATGTAACTCTGAAAGCACTCAACTAGGGTAAGTGCAGCATCCATAGAGCTGTCCCTAAGAAAATATGCTTTATATGAAAGCTGAATGCCTGAAGTCTTTCTAAAGAGTTTATCCTATCAAACAAATTAAATATTCACATATGAAATCCTGTTTCTTAATTTAGACCACCAGACATCCTTCCTGTCCATGTTGTATTAATTTATCTCATGTTTCAAACCTGAAAATGCACATGGTTTTATTTTAACACTTCAATATGACAGAAACCTCCAAATACCTTAAAGACAGCATTTTACTAGTTTGGGGATGTTTTCTGTGTGAAAGGTAAGTATTGTGATCATGTGACCTACTGAGTGTAGCCAAGACACAGAAGCCCACCCATCTGTTTTCCTAAAGGCTACTCAGGAGAAGGGCTTTCTTATTAGTGCTGTTGGACTGGATGCACTTTCCCCAGATTGCTCACAGTTTAATTCATAATATAAGATTATGCTCTGGGCTCCCAGGAGTTCAGGTATATGGAATGAGGTCATATCCTTGACACATGACAGCACATTCTTCCTATCCAGGTTCACAACAGCTCATAGGGGAGGCGGTAGAGGGAAAGGGCACCGGGACCTCAGAGGCCCTGGGGTCCACACTTCTCAGAAGTCTCCTGAAATGGCAGAGCAAGTCCAGACCTGTCAGGTTGTGATGCACAATTATAGTGCTCCAGAACTGGCAGAAAACCTGTAGGTCCCTAACCCACCCCTAGCCCACCCGCTGAAGCCCACTAAGGGCTATGGAGCTGGGTAGAGGCAGAACCTGGGCTAAAAAGTCAGGCATCTTGACCTCAGTGTTGGTAGTCTGTCTCTCACACCAGTGCTTCTCAAATTCATAATGTGCATATGAATCACCTGGGGAGCTTGTTAAATGCTCATTCTGATTCAGCAGGTCTGAGGTAGAGTCCAAACTTTTGCATTTCTAATAAGCTTTCATTCGATGTCAATGTTGCTGGTCAAGAACTATTCTCTAAATAGCACAAATGGTGCTGGGAGAACGGGACAGCAACATGCAGAAGAATGAAACTAGACCACTTTCTTACATCATTCACAAAAATAAACTCAAAATGGATAAAGGACCTGAATGTGAGACAGAAAACCATCAAAACCCTAGAGGAGAAAGCAGGAAAAAACCTCTCTGACCTCAGCCACAGCAATTCCTTACTTGACACATCTCCAAAGGCAAGGGAATTAAAAGCAAAAATGAACTATCAGGACCTCATGAAGATAAAAAGCTTCTGCTTTTTATCCTTGTACTGCAAAGGAAACGATCAACAAAACTAAAAGGCAACCAACAGAATGGGAAAAGATATTTGCAAATGACATATCAGAAAAAGGGCTAGTATCCAAAATCTATAAAGAACTCACCAAACTCCACACCCAAAAAAACAAATAATCCAGTGAAGAAATGGGCAGAAAACATGAATAGACACTTCTCTAAAGAAGACATCCAGATGGCCAACAGGCACATGAAAAGATACTCAATGTCACTTCTCATCAGGGAAATACAAATCAAAACCACACTCAGATACCACCTCACATCAGTCAGAGTGGCTAAAATGAACAAATCAGGAGACCACAGATGCTGGAGAGGATGTGGAGAAATGGGAATCCTCTTGCACTGTTGGTGGGAATGCAAACTGGTGCAGCCGCTCTGGAAAACAGTGTGGAGGTTCCTCAAAAAATTAAAAATAGATCTACCCTATGACCCAGAAATAGCACTGCTAGGAATTTACCCAAGGGATACAGGAGTGCTGATGCATAGGGGCACTTGCACCCCAATTATAGCAGCACTTTCAACAATAGCCAAATTATGGAAAGAGCCTAAACGTCCATCAGCTGATGAATGGATAAAGAAATTGTGGTTTATATACACAATGGAATACTACGTGGCAATGAGAAAGAATGAAATATGGCCGTAGCAACATGAATGGAACTGGAGAGTGTTATGCTAAGTGAAATAAGTCATACAGAGAAAGACAGATACCATATGTTTTCACTCTTATGTGGATCCTGAGAAACTTAACAGAAGACCATGGGGGAGGGGAAGGAAAAAAAAAGTTAGAGAGGGAGAGAGCCAAACCATAAAAGACTCTTAAAAACTGAGAATAAACTGAGGGAGGGGAGGGTGGGTAATGGGCATTAAGGAGGGTACCTGTTGGGATGAGCACTGGGTGTTGTATGGAAACCAATTTGACAATAAATTTATATTAAAAATAAATAAATAGCACATTCTGACATCTCTATTTTCAACATTCCTCCATTACAGAAAAATCCAGAAAATAGTCCCTCTTGCACTGCCTATAAATTGATTTAAAGAGAGTCCTTTTCTTAATCTCTTGGCCAAATCTACCTCAAACAATGAAGTCTCAGCTTCAGTTTTCTCCTCCACTGGAGACCTCCAGAATTCCTGCTCAGCCACTTAGTCAGAAGGGAGAAAGACACAGTAAAACCATTAATCCATAATCCCATACTCTGTATCAGTGATTTTGGGGTAAAGCAGTGATTCTCAAAGTGTGGGCCCTACACCAAAAGCATCAGGATCACTTGGAATCTTGTCAGAAATGCAAATTTAAAACTTATAGGAGCAGGACGAGCAGTCTGTATTTTGGCAAAGCCCTCCAGGCGATTTTGAAGCAGGCTCAAGTATGGGAATCACTAAGGTTAAGACTCACAGCCAAGAGCAGCCTATCAGTACTCAGGGCTTTGTAGCAAAGAATGGCATTTTATTAAAAAAAAAATGCCCACAACACAATGCTTCCTTAGCCCTAGGACATGCCTATTTGAAGCAAGGGGTGACATCTAATCATAACCCAAACTAATGAATCTAGAGTACATAGTACATGAAGCCTGCACATGGCTTCTCTTCATAGAACGCAAAGAGAAGATTCTAAAGAATCACAAACACACTCAAATTTGCTCCCTCAATTGAGCAAGACACCTCTCAAGCTTTCCTGCCCTTCAGGAAGGATGCCCTTGGACCCATACG
The DNA here is from genome assembly GCF_027475565.1 of Acinonyx jubatus. Taxonomy (NCBI): domain Eukaryota; kingdom Metazoa; phylum Chordata; class Mammalia; order Carnivora; family Felidae; genus Acinonyx; species Acinonyx jubatus. The sequence goes on from NC_069391.1 coordinate 68,183,170, forward strand.
AACAGGCATTTCACTCTGCCTCAGATCCTGAGGAGAATGATTAATATATCTGGCTCTTTCAACCTGGTAGAAGACAGCTTCTTGTCATGTTCACCTGCTGTGCGTGTGTGTGTGTGTGTGTGTGTGTGTGTGTGTGAACTCGTTAACTACACATATGAAAGAGAACAATTTCAACCCCCATGTGTCCTGTCAAAAGGCTGGGATTCCTGCAGATTGGTCTGAGGCAACAGATCCACGCCACAACGCAGCGATATTATGGAAATAAATATAATTCACAGCTTCTACTCTCCTGTGTACTTCCCTCATTTTTTATGAGAAACAATAAGAAAGTCTCATTAAAATGTTTGCTGTAATTTTTAAGTTTAATAAAGCCAGCCCTAATAGGCCAACATTTGCTTCTTTGTCTTGCATATGAAATCGTGATTCATCTGTATGCAATTCCGCCTTGTTTACTGTTGCCATGGTAACATGTTTTCCTTTCAAGTACCAAGTATGTTGTAAAGAGCGCATACAAACAGCATGCTCCTATAGGTAAGTACTTCATTGTTATCTACATAAACATTTCACTCATTGTACCCACTCTTTCCTCTCTCCATACATCCAGCTCCATTAAGATCCATTTTTTGAATTCTTTCCTCCCAAGAACACCCCAGAAGAGATCTAAATCAAAGTGGATCTGGGTTTGAATATTTTAAAATACTTTCCTTTTTCCACATGCTTCTGTTAAGACCTATGATGTAAGAGAAGTGTTAAAAATCAAACCAGAAAGTTAATAACCAAAGTCTTCTCCATCCCAAACAGCAGAAATTCCTGCTTTCCGTCTCCATACAAATAGTACAACTCTCAGACACCACACAACACAGCTGTACTTGAAAAGTCAATTTCATAGCAGTTCAATACCTGATCAAGTTAATTTTCATATCAGGACCCACAAAATGGAGGCCACTGGCCCACGTGGCAAATCTAAACCTAGTCAGCTTGCACTTACTAGGCACTTACATTTACCCTAGAAAATAGGACCTGCTGGCCTTATAAGGAAACCCCTGACCTAGTCAGTCAGACCCTGTGTCCAAATTGCCCCTTCCAACACTCTGTAAAACTTACTCTTGCCCAAAGCCCCTTGGGAAGAGTGTCCCTTGTGAGGCACTGTATTTCCCTGATCCATGAATTGTTTTCCCTTGAATAAAGGACGTTAAACTTGTTACTAAATTGTTTTAGCTTTGTCATTCGATATATCTTTATGAGGCATGTATACACTTATCTCAGGGCCTTGCTAGCTCTAAGCCCCTTGTGGGCAAAATGTCCACGTCACACATCATCACCTCTCCCAAATCAATGGGCACAAAGGTTCTGGAATTCCCAACCAGGGACAGATGTATTGGAATTACCTAGGAGCTTTCAAAAGTACAGAGTTCTGGGGGCATCTGGGTGACTCAGTCAGTTAAGCCTCAGACTTCGGCCTAGGTCATGATCTTGCCATTCCCAAGTTCAAGCCCCCTGTCAGGCTCTGTGCTGACAGCTCAGAGCCTGGAGCCTGCTTTGGAGTCTGCGTCTCCCTCTCTCTCTCTCTGTCCTTCCCCACTCTCACTCACTCTCTCTCTCTCTCTCTCTCAAAAAAAATAAACATTAAAAAAAATTTTTTTAAAGTACAGAGTTCTGGGTACCATGTCTGGGGATTCCAATTCTGGGCAGGTCTATAAAATGGGGATAATAATAGAGTCAGAGGACTCTTGTGAGAATTACATGAAATAAAAAATGCACAAGAAGCCAGTAGCCCAGGGCCTGGCACTAAAGGCAATTAATGACTAAGGCTATATTTATTGGTAATAAAATATTATTGGTAATATTACGGAGGACTAGATTAATAGAGTCATAATGAAGTCTGATGAATAGTCTCTGCCTGATAGTAAAGAACTCCTCAGAATGCATAGCCTTAACAAGGACAATCTAAGAATGAAAGGGGTCCTGTGAATAATTTTACCAGGAGAACAGGCATAAACCAGAGATCTCTGGTAAAAAGAATGTATGGTGTTCCTATCCTGCTTTACATTTAGTAAAATACATTTGTAATGTGGTCACTGATGGAGCTGGCTGCTTGATTATGTTAACATCTGATTGTACTATCCCTTTGGACCTGTTGATGCAAAACTGATTTCCCAACATGGGCTTTTATACCTTGAAAAATGTATAGACCGTCATCAACATAAACTGTTAATGTAACAGAGAGAAACTTAGCATGTCTGACTCCATATTGCTTCTATTTCCCTTGCTGCTGTGACCTGTAGCTTAGGAAACTTCTGCTTAGCCCTGCCCATTACATCTAAGATTTGCAAATCTGTTTTTTACCTAAAACCTACCTCACCCAAGGAGATAAGGAAGTATGTACAGAAATGATTATGCTATGTTTAAGATTTACAGGAACGACATGACCAGATTCCTGTATGCCAAGATCAACTGATAAAGGACAAAAAGTTACATGGCCTTCTTTGGATCCACAGATGTCAGTCACCTTTTGACTCCAGCCCCTTCCCTATTCCTCTTCTTCCTAACATAGAAAAAGCTCAAAGCTCATGCTTGAGGGGAGCTGGTTCTTTGGCACAATAGTCCACAATCTCCTTGTTTTCCTGGCTTTCTGAATAAAGCTGCTTTCCTACCCCAACATCTTGCCCCTCGACTTTATGGCCTGTAGTTTGGTGAGCGGAACAAGCTTGGGCTCAGTTACTTAAGACAAAGCTGAGTTAACTACCTGACGAGTTAAGGGAGAACACCAGCTCGGCACTATTTTGTATCTAGGATACGAGATGGCCAGGTTGGAATTACAGAAAATAAGAAATTTAAAGCTTTGAGTGGGTCAGAGCATGATTAGAACTGAGTAAGGATCATGATCAGTCCAGGATCAGAGGGAACAGCAAGGTGAGGCATTTTGAAGCAAGGATTCAAAGAATTTCAGGGTGCTTTCCATTGAAGAGTTGATGGCCTTTCTGTTGATGAATCTTTCTGGGCAAGAGTCTCTTGGAATAGTAAAGTCATCCTAAGGAAGACAGGAGAAGAGCAAAGTCATGTTAATATAGACAGCAAACTATATGGGAAATGGTTTCAGTCCTGTGTGGGGGTGGATGCTTTTGATTCCAACCTTTCTAGAAGCCAACCTGACAACATGTATAGAGTCTTAAAAGTATTCCCACCTTTTACATTGTAATTCTATTTCCAAGGAGCTAAGGAAATAATCGAAAATGCACACAATGACTTATGTAATGAAGATGTTCATTATGAGCTAAAATTATTTAATAGCCCCATATTGGAAGTAACCCAAATGCCCAATAATACCTATTATAAATGTAATAGGTATTAATAAATATAATATATGCATATGGTAGAATTTAATAAAGCCATTGAAATTTTATGGGAAAAAAAGTAATAACAATGGGATATGCACGTACTTTATTTGTTAGGAGGAAAAAGCAGATTATAGATTCAAATAAACAAAGGAAAAAATTATTAGAAGAAAATATAGCAAGTGTACCAAATACACCAAAATGATATTTCTGGTGGTTAGAAACAATTTCGATTGTTCTTCCTTACACTTTTCAGTGCTTTATACATATATAACAGATTAACAAGAGAAAAGCACATAAATTCATTTAACATAAGTTTTTTCTGACACGGAAAACTTCATAAGGAAATGAAGACCTGAAGAAATAGACCTTAGGATTTTTATGATAGGACTGATGAAGAGTGGACAGTCGAGGAGAAATATGACAGGTTAAGGAGTATGAAGCTAGTATAGCCAACTGGGGGAAATTTAGCCAGCCCTGTTTCTTAAGATTCTTCTCAGTGTCCCTTTGTCTTCAGAGATAAGGATGCTCTTTCTTTGGGGTATAGGGAGGCCATCTCTCACCTGAGGGCTTTATGACCTGCTTCAGGGAAGAAGAGCAGGGGAAAGGTCAGAGTGACCTTCCTTCTACTGTTTTCTCAAACTCCGTCAGCTTAATAAATTTACTTTGCCAAAGTATTTGGGGGTATCATGTCCTGAACTCCGTCACTACTGATTTCTAACAAAAATAACTTTATCCCTGCCTTTCACGATGGTGACATCTACAAATATATGATACTCTTTGCAGATATGATAATTGTGTGAGAAAACTCTTCCCACCGTGATAAGACTATCTACAACCTTGTGGGGATTTTCTTTAAATATCTCTCCCATCTCGTATTCAGTAGGCCAATTCTTCTAAAGTCCAAACTCCTTTGCAAACATTTTGCAACTAAAATTTATCTTTCTTTCTCTAGTTTTCCTTTCATTTGCATCTAATAAATGTAAATACTTAGGAAAAGAAGATATATCATGATTGGTTTTTTTCAACTAACAAGATACCATGAATATTTTTTATGGCTATAAATAGAAAGGCACCTTTTTAATGACTGCACACCATTCCAATATTTGGCTATATTGTCATTTATATAACCAGTAACCTACTGTTGGATTTTTATGTTTTGTGTTGTTGGCTTTATAATAAAAGCTGAAATGAACATACTGATACATACATTTTTGTGTCCTAATCTAAGATAAATTCCTTAAATCAGACTTCAAACTATGAGGGTACCTGTATTTTAAGGTTTATAATACATATTGCCAAACTGTTCTCTAGAAAGATTGTATACTTATACTTCTACCACCCATAAATAAACATTTACTCAATGCCCCCTCCCCCAACAGTTGGTATTAGTGCTTGTTTGATTTCTGACCAAGAAGGCTTAGGTCATGATCTCGCAGTGGTGAGATTGAGCCCTTGGTGAGCATTGAGCCCAATGCTCTGCACTGAGAGTGAAGTCTGCTTGAGATTCTCTCCTTCTCCTTCTCCTTCTCTCTCTCTCTCTCTCTCTCTCTCTCTCTCTCCCCCCCCCCCCCCCACTCACAATCTCTCTCAACAACAACAAAAAAATGTTAGGGGCTCCTGGGTGGCTCTGTCGGTTGGGCATCCGACTTCAGCTCAGGTCATGATCTCACAGTCCGTGAGTTCAAGCCCCGCATTGGGCTCTGTGCTGACAGCTCAGAGCCTGGAGCTGCTTCATACTCTGTGTCTCCCTCTCTCTCTACCCCTTCCCCACTCATGCTCTGTCTCTCTCATCTCAAAAATAAATTTTTAAAAATTGTTAACTATTTCTTCATCTCTTAACTAGCCATTTGTATTATTTTATTTTGTGAATTGAATGTTCATAACTTTTTCCCATTTTCCCATTGAGATGTTCACATTATCATTTATTTGTGAGTTACATATATTTTAAGAATATTATTTGTCATGTATTGTTACCCAGTTCTGTTTCTTTCAAAATTTTATTTTAAATGTTTTGAGTAGGTGGTGTTAATTGTTGTTAAAAAGAAGTTTTAAATCTATCCGTCATTTCCTTAATGGCTTTCTTCCATTGGGGTTATACTTAGAAAGAATTTTATACCCCTGAATTACATGAGTTTTCACTTACATTTTTCCTCTGTGAGTTTAAAGGTTTAACTGTAAACATGTAAATCTTTATTTCTAAATAGCATACACATTTTTTCTTGGTTTATCTTGATTCTTCAGTTTTAGATAAATTTTATACACCTCCTCAGGCATTTGTCCACCTCTTCACCTTGGTTACCACCAATGGCCAGTTCTACTACTTGCTGCCAACCGGTCACTTGCCCTGGGAATATCAGACCCTCCCCTGACCACAGCTGCACAACCAAACCAGAGTTTCTGGCTCCTTGTTCCACTTCAGGACTTAAATGAAACACTAAACTATATAGCTTTAAACGCTACATATGGCATCTTTGGTAGCTTCCAAAGAGGAAACAATGATACAAACAGGATGTGCAGAAGGGTTAACTACCATGGGGTAATTTTTGACCGATGGGAAGCAAGATTTGGGAAGGATCTGGGCAGAAACAACTCCCTCTCCTTTCTCTTTCCCATCAATTCCTCTAAAATATGGTTGCCCCTTGCAGCCTACCTGGAAAAAATTTCCTATGCTGAGTGGACCTACCAACTGACCAGCCTTTTTGTTTCTTTGGCATGTCACCAAAGGGTAGCCAGGCTGGTAATGCATCACTTCTTTACATCTCTGGACATCCCTTGCTTCACATCCCTTTTGTCCTCATGTCTTCCCTAGGTTTATGACTGAAATAAAGCACCATCATTTCCATGTTGCTTCTCAGACCTGGTTTCTAAGGAAGCCTCTCATTGCTTCTCTTTCTCTTCTTTAAACATCTTCTCCTTCTTTCTAGAAGATTCATTAGCTTTCTCGTCCGATCCTTTGATTCATTTTTTTTTTAATTCATGTTAATGTTTTGTACATCTGAAAGGCTTTTCTTGGTTTCCAAATTTTCCTTTCTTATAGCATCCTGCATTTATTTCATTAACACAATCTTTTCTTATCTCTCTGAGAATATTAATTATAGCCTTGTTGAAGTTTTAGTGTGCTTTCTGTCTTATCTCTCTTTCCTCTTTCTTTTTCTATCTGTTTTAACATCTTTCTTTCGTTGTAAATATTCTCACATTAAGGTAGTTCCTTAAATGTACTATTCTTAGTTATTTTTTTTACTCTAAAAAAAAAAAAACAAAATGGGGCGCCTGGGTGGCTCAGTCAGTTGGGCGTCCTACTTCAGCTCAGGTCATGATCTCACTGCTCGTGGGTTCAAGCCCCGTGTCGGGCTCTATGCTGACAGCTCAGAGCCTGGAGCATGCTTCGGATTCTGTGTCTCCCCCTCTCTCTGCCCCTCCCATGCCCATGCTCTGTCTCTCTCTGTCTCTCAATAATGAATAAATGTTAAAAAAAATTTTTTTAATGTAAAAAACAACAACAAAAAAAAAACCTTTGTATTTTTGTTTGTGGAGAAGGCTTATAGAATGATGGCCTTCACCACAGAGTAATTGGCATGGACCCAGCCATGCCATTGGGGAACACAAGTATCGATTTCTATAGGTCTTTTCTTTTGGCCTGCTCATTTTTCCCCAGAGAATAATGCTCTATTCTGCTAGGGAACTATCAGTGTCCTGGGCACTGAAAGGGAACCTGGAATCTCTTCATTATTAAGTTAATTACCCTGTTTCCAACATGGCACCCTGCTTCAACTATCACTGGTAGTTGATGTGGTAGTCCACATCTCTCTGTCCCAGCATCTCCAGAGAATAAACCATCTTCTTCCATGGCCAGAGTGGTAGAGTCATTTGACTACGGGAGGTAAAGAGGGAATCTGAGGGTCTAATTCTTCTTGATAAAAACTTTCAGCAAAACATCTTGTTTTCAGCCCACACATATCCTTACCTGTCATCATTATTCCTAAGCTGTTCTGAGCATAGGTGGTGCAAACTATTGTTTCTAGTTCGCATCTCTCTTTCCCATCTGTTTTCTTCCTTCCAGAATTTCATTATCTTCTCTAGTCAGCTATAGTCTCTTACCTAGTTTTCTCTCTCCTTTACAGTTTCTACCCTTTTGTATATCCCTTACTGTTATTTTAGTGGAGTTTTGGAAGTCTTTGAACACATGCTCCACTTTCATGTTTAACTAAAAGTCCTCAAATGCCTCTCCTACCACATCTTTCAAGATAATCAAATCTTTGGGTTTTTTGTTGTTGTTTAGTATTAAGATAATGCATTATATTAATAGGTTCTTAAAAATATTAAGCTATCCTTACAATCCTGGGATAACCTCTATTTGGTTATTATGCATTATTTTTTATTAGGCATATTGATCCAGTTTAAATTTTTTTTAACGTTTATTTACTTTTGAGACAGAGAGAGACAGAGCATGAATGGGGAGGGGCAGAGAGAGAGGGAGACACAGAATCGGAAACGGGCTCCAGGCTCTGAGCCATCAGCCATGAGCCCGACGTGGGGCTCAAACTCATGGACCGTGAGATCATGACCTGAGCTGAAGTCGGACGCTTAACCACTGCGCCACCCAGGCGCCCCGTATTGATCCAGTTTAATACTGTATTCAGGCTTATTGAAAAGTGAAATTCATTTATCTTCTTTTTTGAGTGTCATATTGATTGATTTTTGTATTGGGGTGCTGGTAGCTTAGTGAACAGTTTTCTATCTATATCTATGCTAAGAAATCATTTAAACTATGTAGAAATTATGTTTGTTGACAATTTGAAATCACTTCCCCCCAACACCTCTAGACCCTCAGGTCCTTTTTCAGGTAAATAGTTGATAAGTTTTTCAATTCCATTATATAACAATCTCCTAAGAAACTATTCCTTCAAGTTTTCAGATATATCTCAAAACATCATGTTAAATAAAAGAAACTTTGCACAAGATAGTGCATATTATATGATTGCGTTTACATGAAGTTCTAGAAGAGGCAAAAGCAATATAAAGGGGAAATAGAACAATGGTTCCTTCTGGGGAATGGGGTGGGAACAGGAAGTGATTGAGAAGAAACATGAGGGAACTTTGTGGGGTAATGGAAAGGTCCACTAATTATTGTGATGGGTTACACAGGTGTATACAGGTGTATACATTTGTCAGATGAATGTACAACTAAAATTTGTACACATTGCTGTATGTAAATTGTATATTAAAAGAAAAAACTATTAAGGAATATTGAACTCTAGTTAATGATATGCATGCTGAAATGTTTAGGGGAAAGGGTACTGATGTCAAATTTTACTTTGAAATGCATCAAGAAATAAGATTGATAGATAGAAGGATGGTTAGACGGATAGGTGATAAAGCAAGTATAGTAAGATATTAATGGTAGGATCTAAGTTTTAGGTATACAGGTATTCATATAAAAGTCTTTCAACTTTATGTTTGAAATTTTATAGTAAGGAAATGAAAACAAAATATCTCTAAAAGTAAAAATATAATCTTAGCATAGAAATGTCTGTAGTAATTTTTTTTCATTTTCTACTGTTGTATAACAAATTACCACAAATTTAGCATTTTGTTTCTTAATTTTTTTAATGTTTAGTTATTTTTGAGAGAGAGAAAGAGAGCGTGAGGTGGGGAGGGGCAGAGAGAGAGGGAGACACAGAATCCGAAGCAGGCTCCAGGCTCTGAGCTGTCAGCACAGAGTCTGACAAGGGGCTTGAACTCATGAGCTGTGACATCATGACCTGAGCTGAAGTTGGACACTTAACTGACTGAGCCACCCAGGTGCCCCAAATTTAGCACTTTAAAACACTCATTCTTTTTATCTCACAGCCTCCACGATCAGGAATCCAGTCAAGGATTAACTGGGTCCTCCACTCAGGTTCACCCAAGGCTGTAGTCCAGGTGTTGCCTAGGCTACATTCTCATCTATAGGCTCAACTTAGGAGGAATCCACTTCCAAGTTCACTCTTGGAGGCTGTTGGCAGGATTCATCTCCTCAGGGCTGTATGCCTGAGCACCCTGGCTTCCTACTAGCTTCAACTAGCTAGATGCCAGAGGCCATCCTCAGCTCCTAAGGCCCCCCCACAGTTCCCTGACCCCCACATGGTCCTCTCCATAGACTGTTCTTCAAGGCCAATAGAAGGATCTCTCTCATCTGCTAATATGGAGTCTTACACAATGTAACCTAATCAAGGGAGTGACAATTGGATCACCTTTGCCATATTCCATTGGTTACACTCAAGAGGAGGGAATTATACAAGGGCAGGACTCATCGCGAGTCAACTTAGAGTCAACTTAGAGTACATTCTGCTGAAGATAAACAAAACCAGATGCTAGTTAAAGGGATAAGGACAGATTTTTAATTAATAATATGCTATTGCGGGTTCTGGGATTGCTCGGTCAGTTGAGTGTCTGACTTTGGGTCAGGTCATGATCTCATGGTTCGTGAGTTCAAGCCCCACATTGGGCTTGCTGCTGTCAGCACAGAGCCTGCTTCAGATCCTCTGTTCCCCTCTCTCTCTGCCCCTCCCTGCCTCATACTTTCTCTCTCAAAAATAAATAAAACATTAAAAAAATTATTTTTAAAAAAGTAACAATAATATGCTGTTGCAATAGGAGAGAGGACCCAGGATGAACTGAACTTAAGTTCAACTTGATCAGAGGTGACTGGGAGTTTTAAAGGAGAAAGAGAAAATAAAAAGGTGGGCAAGCAGGGACTCTGTAGACTCAGGGACACGAAAAATTATAAAGGGTGGTCAGTGTAGCTGCAATTTGGCCAGCTGTATCTGTTAGCTGCTAAGTATCAAAGTTAGGATTCTGACCTCCCAGAGACTGGGAGACAGAGGTCCTATCCTTGCTGGGGATTACATTTGAAAAGATTACATTTAAAGGAAAGTGTGGCTTTCGGGTCCTTGAGAAAGACACTCTTGAGTCGTAGGATATATATCTACATCTCAAAAGATTCACAATGTAGGCCATTTTTAGTAAAGTCCCTAGAGAAAAGAATAGTCAGGGGCCCACTATCAAGTGTTGACTAGAACAAACAATAAATTCTTTGGGCACCTTGAACTTTCTCAGGCAGGTACTTTAAGCAGTGTGAAGGTCATCCTAGGAATGTGGACTTGAGCTATCAGAAGAGGCACAGTGAGGTGGATGGCATCATTTGTGCCGACAGTCTGTAGTTTTTATAGACCAAGGTTGAGGCCTAGTTGAGAGGAGGGCTCAGAGGAGCCTGGCTGGAGTTAGGTCAAGGAGACACCCTTGGTCAGCTCACCACATTGACCTTTCACTCTGCCTTTTAATCTCCTTATCCACAGTGACATTTCCTCTTTCCTGGTAAGGTTTATTTTCTACCTCATCTCTTTTACCCATCTTCTTTCCTCTCACCAAGATTTATGTTTCTGCTAAAAACCAACGAGACTGGAATAGAGTTGGCCAATTAAAACAAAAGTTAAAAAAAAAAAAAAAGGGGGCGCCTGGGTGGCGCAGTCGGTTAAGCATCCGACTTCAGCCAGGTCACGATCTCGCGGTCTGTGAGTTCGAGCCCCGCGTCAGGCTCTGGGCTGATGGCTCAGAGCCTGGAGCCTGTTTCCGATTCTGTGTCTCCCTCTCTCTCTGCCCCTCCCCCGTTCATTCTCTGTCTCCCTCTGTCCCAAAAATAAATAAACGTTGAAAAAAACAAAAGTTAAAAAATCACCCAGTATGTGGAGAAGGCAGTTTACGTTCTGTGCTACGTTTCTTCCTCACTGGACATTTTTTCTTCTAAAGTTTTTAGAAACGTGATCTTTGAAACAATGAAAAGTTACTCTGATGGCACAGAGCATCAGAAGAGCTAAAAGGTATTTATTTTAAAAAGAGTATAAGGAAGAATTTACAATATAAAAGAGTAGAGGGGAGAAAACCCAAGTGCTTGAAGCCCTAACCAAATTAATCAGCTCCTGAAGTCATCCGTGACATATGTTCAATCCTTGAGAAAAGTCCATTCTAGAGCTTCAATCAAAAGGACACAACTGGGGGTGCCGGGGGGGTGGCTCCATTGGGTGGCTCTGTTGGTTAAGTGTCTGACTTCAGCTCAGGTCATGATCTCACGGCTTGTGAGTTCGAACCCTGTGTTGGGCTCTGTGCTGACAGCTCAGAGCCTGGAGCCTGCTTCTGATTCCGTGTCCCTCTCTCGCTCTGCCCCTCCCCCACTCATGCTCTGTCTCTCTCTCTCTCTCTCTCTCTCTCTCTCAAGAATAAACATTAAAATTTTTTTTAAAAAAAGGATATAACTGTTCCTATCTTGAGTAAAAGGATAGCAAAGCAATTTTTAAATAATCTATTGGGCACAACAAACAGAACCAAGGTTAAATTCACCATTCTCAAAATGGCAAAATGTGGGTTAAAGGTCTTGTAAAATGAAACATACTTGTTAACAGTAGATTCCTTCTCTGCCACAGTGGATGCCACAGGAGATACAAAAACTGAACACAGCTTTTGCTTTAGCCTGTTCCAAATCTAAGCACTGCTCTTGGAACAGTAACTTGCATATAGTTACCCAAATGTTTGTTGACAACAGTGATTACAGAATAAATACTTATACTCCCTAATAAAAGTACTAGTTTGGGAATCTTAGAGGTTTTTCTTTCATGTTCTTATTATTTATTTTTGAGAGAGACAAAGAGACAAAGTGTCAGCAGGGGAGGGACAGAGAGAGGGAGACACAGAATCTGAAGCAGGCTCTAGGCTCTGAGCTGTCAACACAGAGCCTGACGCAGGGCTTAAACCCACGAATGGTGAGATCACGACCTGAGTCGAAGTCAGATGCTTAACCGACTGAGCTATCCAGGCACCTGGGAATCTTTGATTTTAAAAACCATTCACAGGACATCTGGGTGGCTCAGTAGGTTGAGTGACAGACTCTTGATTTCAGCTAAGGTTACAATCCCAGGGTCATGGGACTGAGCCTGCAGCGGGACTCAGTGTGGAGCCTGCTTTGGATTCTCTCTCTCTCTCTCTTTCTCTCTTCTCTCCCTCTGCTCCTCACCTCTTCCTCAAATTAAAATAATAAAAATAATAAATAAAAAGCACTCACATTTGCTATGTGCCTAGATCTGCACAGTAACTTTGCATGTGACTTATCATTGGCACCACCTTTTACAGGAGAAGTAACAAACCCCAGAGGGTACAGCCTGGACAGTGGTAGAACCAGCCCTCAAACTCCTCTGTCTCCCTCCTCCAGCTTCTAGTCTCTTTCCAGTATACCATCTGCCTCCTACCTGCTCATATACTATTCAATATTAATTTCAGTACTTCCTTGTCTCTTTAATTTTTGTACCAAGAAAGAGTCCACGAATGATTTCCAGTAGCCACTAGGGTTTTAAAAGAATTCCAAGGTCACATCCCACCAGTAACGTGTTTTTATTACATGCCAAGAGAACCCCTAAGAGGGGCTCCTGGCCACAGTTTTGTGTGTGTGGGAGCGCATGTGTGCACACATGTGTGTGTGCGATCAAGTACATTAAAACAAGCCCAGCAGCTGCCTGATAGAGATATATGAGTAACAAAGTTGATAAATCATGTCACAATCAAAGCAACAACAAATTTCCAACCCAAACTCCTCTGTTGTGTTCACCTGATGCCTGAATATAGAATCTTCCCAGCACACCTTTTCCCTGACGGCAAGGCCATTCATCTTTAATGCCCCAACCTGGAGAGGGGCTTTCTTCTGGAAACTGAAAATAGTCATTCATTACTGGTTTTATAGAAGGATTGTTATAAATAAACTCAGCATATGGTACTGTGGACTTAATAAACCTGATGTAGTTAAGAACTCATTTTGATCAGCTTCCCGTCTAGCACTGTCCAGTAAAAATACAGTGGGAGCCACATATGCAAGCCTAAATGTTCTAATAAACACATTTTAAAAGATAAAAAGAAACAGATGAAATTAACTTTTAACCCCGTATCTCAAAAATGTTATTTTGTTAAAGTATTAATACAAAAAGATGTTGTCTTCCATTATTTTTGTGCTCGGTGTTTGCAACCCAGTGTGCACTTTGCACCCGTAGGTAGCACATCTCAGTTCAGAGCAGCCACATTCCAAGGGCCCAGTATCCACACGCGGCCAGCAGTTCCATACTGGACAGCTCGGGTCCAGCATCAGGAGTAAGAATAACCTCTGCGTGAATTGTAACACTCAAACTCACTTCTTAGGTTGTAGAAGAAATCAAGGAGTTGGGAGCCCATTTCCTGCTGACTACAGTTAGGATTTGCATCGGTAGCACTATTTCAAATCCCTCAAATATCTTAGATGCAGATGCAAGTATTCTCTGATTCATATGTAATAAGCAACAAAAGCTTAAGAAAGAAAGAAAGAAAGAAAGAAAGAAAGAAAGAAAGAAAGAAAGAAAGAAGAAAGAAGGAAGGAAGAAAAGAAAGAAAAAAAAAGAAAGGAAAAACCTTTTTCTGCACTGAGGAGTCTCTCACTGTGTCCAGGGAACGATTTAACAAGGGCTGCAAGCTAAATGCATCTAGGAGCCAGGCCAGTCACATAAATGAGCGGGAACCAGCATGTGGCAATGTAAGACAACAGCAAGTGCAGGCCATTGCGCCAAATCGGAGAGCACACGCTCTGTCTAAACATGCTCAAATTTAAAACCTGCGCAAATTCCATGCAGGTCAAACGGAACCCATCTGTGAACGAAATTTGGCCTGTGGGCTACCAGTTTGCAACACCTAATTCAATGGGGCCAAAAAAGGGAGCATCATAAAGAAAAGGTTTGTTTTATTCTCTGAGTGGAGGAGTCTATCTCCCTGGTTACACTGCCAAAAACAATATTTTCTCCTCATGATGACAGAAGTTTCTCAAAGGTAAACATGACTCTCACTTAGAGTTGTCTGTTAGAGGTTCAGTCTTGGGCATGTTCAAGAAACAGGAAAACTATCAGATACAAATTCTCCCCTAAGTAAGGCTCATTAGTGTGGATGATATGACACGTATACACATATCCTTACTCACTCTCCAGACGGTGTTGTGAGGCCACTGTAGCAACATGAGCCTGACTTGGTCGCTGCTATGAAATCAAGAACAGCTTGAATGCTGGAGTCCTGGCTACTGTTATTTTGTCCATCCTGACCAGCCAGGGAGCACTCACTGCATAGCTGTGCTATTCAAGGCAATGTGTCCTTTGCTTCCCTTTAATGCTTCCCTAACTAGAAGCACTCACTCTTCTAAATATAAGAAATGTTTAACAAAAAAAAAAAAAAGACAAAGTTTAAGTCAACTGTCTTAAAACAAAACGAAAAGAAATGCTTTTCGTTCTGAAAAAGACTGAGAATGTGTGATATATGTTACCAGAGTCATATCTGCATCTCAGAAGGATTATCAAGCAAGTAATCCAACACTCCTCCTAAGAACATAAATATGTAACAGAAGTACCCTCAATAGGAGAAATTGATTCCCTTTTAAGACTCACAGTACCATTCCCTGAGTGTTCATGAGATCACTCATTTTTAAAAAAGTTTTTAACGTTTATTCATTTTGGAGACACAGAGAGAGACAGAGCATGTGTGGGGGAGGAGCAGAGAGAGAGGGAGACACAGAATCCGACGCAGGTTCCAGGCTCTGAGCTGTCAGCACAGAGCCCGACTCAGGGCTCATACTCATGGGCTGCGAGATCATGAGGATCTTGCAGAGGATGTTTTTAGCAGAGGATCTGTTACTCCAAACTGGTTAACTATTGTCCAATATTCTACCCATTATAGACCCAGTTGTGTTCCCCCAAATTCATATGTTGAAGCCCTCACCCTGTAATGTGGCTATATTTGGAGAAAAGGCCTTTACAGGGGTAATTAAGATCAAATGAGGTCATAAGAATGAGACCCTAGAGGTGTCTGGGTGGCTCAGTCAGCTGAGCGTCAAACTCTTGATTTCAGCTCAGGTCATGATCCCAGGGTCATGGGATCGTGCCCCATGTCTGTCTCTGCACTGAGCGTGAAGACTGCTTAAGATTCTTTCTCTCTCCCTCTGCCCCTTCTCTGCTCATGTTCTCTCTCTCCCTAAAAATAAAATTTTTAAGAAGATAAAAAAAAAAAAAAAAAAAGAATGAGGCCCTAATCCAATAGGAGCAGTGCCCTTACAAGAAGAAGCAGAGACTCCAGGGACGTGCACACACGTCCCCACGTTTCTGTGGGGACACAGAAAGAAGGTGGCCATCTGCAAGCCAAAGACATAGACCTCGGGAGAAACCAAACCGCTGACACCTTGATCTCGGACTCCCAGCCTCCAGAACTGTGAGAAAATGCACTTCTGTTGTTTAAGCCACCTAGTCTCTGGTATTTTCTTATGGCAGGCCTAATAAACTAATATACTGTCTGAATCCCTTTGTCAAGAGCAAGCACAGGAGAGAATCTGTGATTACGACAGATAACCAATAAGATTTTGATCATGAGAGGGGCGCCTGGGTGGCTCAGTCAGTTGGGCGGCCGACTTCGTCTCAGGTCATGATCTCGCGGTCCGTGAGTTCGAGCCCTGCGTCTGGCTCTGTGCTGAAAGCTCAGAGCCTGGAGCCTGTTTCGGATTCTGTGTCTCCCTCTCTCTGACCCTCCCCCATTCATGCTCTGTCTTTCTCTCTATCTCAAAAATAAATAAACGTTAAAAAAATTAAAAAAAAAGATTTTGATCATGAGAGATTGTCAAATAAGTAAAAAGTCTCAAGAAAGTGGGCTTCTCAGGACACTAGGTCTTGGAGGTTGAAACATATTACAGAAGCCCCTGGGCTCTGCTTTCCATCCTCAGGTGAGGATGTGGGCTTCTGGTTTCTGCATCTGGATTAAGAACTAGGAGAAACTGATGTTTGTAAATGCAATGAAAACAGAAGCACATAAATTGGGAATATAGGATAAAAGGAAGATAAAAGATAAAAGATTGGGAGTGAAGATAAAAGGGCAGTGGCAAAATAAGAATCAAGTTTCCCAGGCTTGGTAAGGACAGTACCTCATAAGAAGGAGCCCTATGCCTGACATCTACGTGCGTCCCTCAACCGACCCACCCAACTGGGGGCTTTGGGGCCCAAGGGAAGCCATGCTGAGGTCCACTGCATCTGATCTCACCCAACATGATGGCCTTACTTCTAAGAAGAGTGATAATCCTTTGCTGATTAAATTGGGCACTTACTCTAAAACATCAAAGGCCATTGGGTATGATCACCTTGTGAGATTTAACCGTGTTTGCATGTGTTTTAAATAACAAGGCTCACAATGGCTCAAAAGCAAAAGACAAATGTTTGGGGAAAAAAACAAACAAAAATACTAAGTTACACAACCTGTTATAATAGAAAAATGTGATATACATTGTCCTCTATAAACCCCTAATACCTTGGATTTGGGGGGCAATTTGTATCAAGAGGATCTGGTATTTTGTTGAAGCAGTCTGGTAACCTGACTTTCACTGAAGGATTAGGTACTCGAGAAAAAGACCAAGCAGAGAGATAATAAGAGAGCATTCATTCAATGCATTTATTCAGCAAAATTTGCTAGCAGCTTGTTTTGTGTTTCTGTGCTGGCCATCCTGAGTTGAAAAACTCAGTTGAATGGAAAATAGAAAAACCAAACAGAAAAGAGAGACAATGAGCTTATAAGGTATGGGAGCAAGGACAGCAAGTCTTAGGAATAATAGAAGTAGCTTGACATTGAGGTACTTGGAAAGAAAGACCTTGCAGACTGTTTAACTGCACAAATTAACAGAGAGAGAGCAGACAGCTGGGCTTGCAGAACACAGAGGACAACATGAAATATTTAGGAAGAAAATTCAATGCATACAAAAAGAGGAAAATGGGCTGGGGCACACCTAACCCTCCAGGCTTGAAAACACCAGTTTGGGGGGGAAAAAAGGAATGGCACGCCCACTTAGTTTTTCACACAAGTTAATTAGAGACCTCTGTAGTGAGTTCTAAAGGTTTCTTTCAGCTGCTTTGTAAATCTCTGTTGTGTTTTGAGCAACGCAATAATTTGCTTTCATATGAGATCCTCTCGTGACCCCAAAGAACACTGTGTTGTTTATTACAGAAATATATAAATCCAAGCCTGTCTTACCAACTTGCGCACCTCGAGTATGATTATGCATGTAGGGATGAGCCATTGACTGGGTGGTATTGGGTGTGCGTGCGATGAAAATGTGAACTCTAAGTGAGGGCACATGCATAGCGTCATGTGGACAGAAATAATAATGTTTTGAATGGTGCTGACAAGCCATGAGTCACTGAATACACCCGGGAAGATAATAACTATCTGGAGGCAAAAAATCACTCAGGGGAAAAAACTGCTTCTGCCTTTGCCTTGCTGATTAGTTCACTAGAAAGGGAGGCACATTATCCCACCCAGGGGTCGGGGAGCTGTGCGTGCCTCATTCTACCTTCTGAGGAGGCAGCAAATGACCACAAGGCTGGTTGACATCAGGAACTGGTCAAGAAAACAAGTTCCAGGGCCTTTGGGACCAGCCCTCTGTTGGCTCCACTCCCCAAAGCTCAGGTCTGGCATGCACAGCCCAGCCCTGACAAAGTTATGGCTCTGGAGAAGGCCCTGAAGTCGAAATAGGGGGAAAGTCTCCAACTGACCTGCAGAAAAAAATAGAACAAACCAGGGGTACAATAGGAACCTGCTATCTCTGTCTTTTAGAACAAATTTGTTGTATTTGTAGAAAGACCAGAAGGATAACTATGTCAGCAACTCTCCCTAAATGAGTGTTTTGTTTGTTTGTTTGTTTGTTTGGTCTTTTTTCTTTTTTCTTTTTTCTTTTGTTTTTTTGGACCTAATAAAAGATATGTCATATTCCCATCGATAACAGTAGTACTAAAGCGAGCAGGGAAGACAAGTAGTGTGTGGAAGAACCTTTCCCTTGTGGCCCCTCCTCACCACTGAGACTCACAGCTGTAAACCAAGAGCATTAAACTTTTCCTAAGGAAACTGTCCATCCAGGGGGGTCCAGCTCCAACTGTCACATACACATAATTCTAGGCATTTAAGAGAGGCCTGAGAAGGGGTTGAGAAATAGCTCGGCTGGGGAATGTGAGGAAATAGCCAGAGGGCCCCTGAGAGAGGGAAGGTCAGAGTCTGTAAGAAGCTCAGGAAAGAGAGAGGCTTTTTGAAGCTTGGAAAGAAGGAAATAATCTCGGTGCTACAACACATTAGGAAGCCAAGAGGTGGAGCCTGACTGGGCTAAAGTAAGACGTGGCCAGTTACTTACCTAGGCCCTGAGAAGGTGTACCACTCCAAGCAGCAGACTGCCTACCGAACAACCAATGTGTCTTTCGTCAAGAGCAGCTTCATTACGATGTGTCTACTCAGTTTGAGAATTTTTACCAGTTAAAATTAAAGTTGGTTGAAACTAAAAGCTTTTGCTCTATAAAAGACAAAGCCAAGATAACAAGAAGACATGGACAGGGAGAAAATATTTGCAAAAGACACATCTGATGAAGGACTATTATCCAAACTACGCAAAGAACTCTTAAAACTCATCAATAAGAGGGGTACCTGGGTGGTTCAGTAAGTTAAGCCTCCAACTCTTGATTTCAGCTTAGGTCATGATCTCGAGGTTTGTGAGTTCAAGCCCCGCGTTGTGCTCTGTGCTATCAGCTTGGGATGCTGTCTCTCCCTCTCTCTCTCTCTCTCTCTCTCCCCTTCCCCGGCTCACGTGCTCGTGTTCTCTCCCTCTCAAAATAAATAAATAAGCTTAAAAAAAAAAAAAAAAAGCTCATCAGTAAGAAAACAAACAACCTGATTAAAAAATGGGTCAACAACCTTAACGGACATATCATCAAAGAAGACATACAGATGGCAAATAAACATATGAAAAGATGCGCAACACCACATGTCATTAGGGAACTGCAAAGTAAAACAACGAGATAGCACTACACACCTATTACACTGGCCAAAATCCAGAGCACTGACAACACCAAGTGCTGGTGAGGATGAGGATCAACAGGAACTCTCATTCATTGCTGATGGAAATGCAAAATGGTAAGCCACTTTCGAAGTGCTTGGCAGTTTCCTACAAAACTAAACACACTCTTAACGTATGACCTAGTAATCATGCTCTCTGATACTTACCAGAAGGAGCTGAAAACTTACTTCCCCACAAAAACGTTCACATGGATGTTTATAGTAGCTTTATTTACAACTGCCCAAACTTGGAAGCAACAAAGATGTGCTTCAGTAAGTGCATTGATAAATAAACCATGGTATGGGAATGCAAGCTGGTGCAGCTACTCTGGAAAACAGTATGGAGGTTCCTCAAAAAACTAAAAATAGAACTACCCTATGACCCAGCAATTGCACTACTAGGCATTTATCCACGGGATACAGGTATGCTGTTTCGAAGGGACACATGCACCCCCATGTTTATAGCAGCACTATCAACAATAGCCAAAGTATGGAAAGAGCCCAAATGTCTATTGATGGATGAATGGATAAAGAAGATGTGGTATATATATACAATGGAGTATTACTCGGCAATCAAAAATAATGAGATCTTGCCATTTGCAACTACGTGGATGGAACTGGGGGGGTAGTATGCTAAGTGAAATTAGTCAGTCAGAGAAAGACAAAAATCATATGACTTCACTCCTATGAGGACTTTAAGAGACAAAAGAGATGAACATAAGGGAAGGGAAACAAAAATAATATAAAAACAGGGAGGGGGACAAAACAGAAGAGACTCATAAATATGGAGAACAAACTGAGGGTTACTGGAGGGATTGTGGGAGGGGGGGATGGGCTAAATGGGGAAGGGGCACTAAGGAATCTACTCCTGAAATCATTGTTGCACTATATGCTAACTAATTTGGATGTAAATTTTAAAAAATAAAAAATAAAATTAATATATATATATATGTATATACAATAAATAAATAAACAAACAAACCATGGTACATTCAGACAATGGAATATTATTCAGCATTAAGAAGAATTGAACTATCACACCATGAAAAGACATGGAGGAAATTTAAATGCCTATTACTAAGTAATCGAAGCCAGTCTGAAAAGGCTACATGCTGAATGATTCCAACTGTATGACATTCTGGAAAAGGCAAAACTATAGAGCTAATCAAAAGATCAGTATCCTCCAGGGGTTGAGGAGTGGGAGAGAGGAATGAATAGGTGGAGCACAGAGGATTTTTTAGGACAGTGAAATTATTCCATATGATACTATAATGATGGATACATGTCATTATACATTTGTCCAAACCTACAGAATGTGCAATACTGAGAGTGAACCCTAAGGTTAATCATGGATTTGGGGTGATTATGGTCTGTCAATTAGTTTCCTCATTTGTAACAAATTACTACTCTGGTGGAGGATGCTGATAATGGGGAAGGCTATGCATGTGCAGATACAGGGATATATGGGAAATCTCTGTACATTCACCTCAGTTTTGCTGTGAACCTAAAAGTGCCCTAAAAATAAAGTCTTTTTTTTTTTAAGTAATAATTGCCTAAATGAAATGTGGTTTCCTAGATTGTATCCTGGGACAGCAAAGAAACATTAATGAAAAAACTGGTGAAATCCAAATCAAATCTGGTGTTTAGTTAATAGTAATGTACCAATGTTGGTTTCTTAGTTTTGATATACGTATCATGATAATAAGATGTTAACAATAGAAGCTGAGTAAAGGATAGTCGGGAACTCTCTGTACTATCTTTGGAACTTTACTATAAATCTAAAATTATTCCAAAATTACAAAGTTTATTTTTAAAACTTAATACATGGTACTTTTTTGCTAAATACCAAGGTTATCTGAAAAAATTCCAAATTCATTTATAACTTCCCAGTTCTTACCTTCCATATTTTAAAGGGTTCTGGAATATCTGTACTAGACAGACAAAATGAACCATTTATTATAAGAATCTTTAATAATCTTCCAGCAAATTTCTTACCTCTACTACTCCCACCAAAATTCTAGAATCCTGATGCACACTGCAAAAATTGCCACAGTTCTTCACTCCTCCCTGTTTCCACAGCTCTTGGCAGGGTGACATAGCAGCTCCTATGATTAAAAATCTGTCTCTCCGGGCACCTGGATGGCTCAGTCGTTAAGCGTTCAACTTCGGCTCAGGTTGTGATCTCGCAATCCATGAGTTCGAGCCCTGCATTGGGCTCTGTGCTGACAGCTCAGAGCCTGGAGCCTGCTTCAGATTCTGTGTCTCCCTCTCTATTTGCTCCTCCCCTACTCACACTCTGTCTCTCTCTCTCAAAAATAAATAAACATCAAAAAAAAAATCTGTCTCTCTACCCTATGAATCTACCCTATGAATCTGGGATCTTATGTCTTCCAGTGAATGTGATCTAAGGTAAGGGATGAGCAATTTCTGAGCGTGGGTCTCAAAAATTCATGATATTTCCACTGTCGCTTTCTGAAATCTGCTACCAACATGTGAACAAGCCCAAGCTCACCTACTTGGGTGACTGGGATGAGCCACATGGCTAGGCCCTCCCTCAACAGCCAATCTAGCTATTGGCCACAGACATGTGAGTGAACCCAGCCAAGACCAGAGAACCACCCAGCTGATCCTAATCCAAGATGCCACCCTGCAGATTCATGAGCAGTAATACATGTTTGTTGTTTTAACCCACTAAGTTGTGTTTTGCAGCTACAGCTTACAAATACAACCTTACAGATGTTAGAATGGCTACCGTTTTTTAATTTTTTTCAACATTTATTTATTTTAGAAAGGGGGGGAGGGGCAGAAAGAAAGGGAGACACAGACTCCAAAACAGACTTCGGGCTCTGAGCTGTCAGCACAGAGCCTGAAGTCAGGCTCGAACCCACAAACTGCTCATGACCTGAGCCAAAGTCGGACACTTAAACTGAGCCACCCAGGCGCCCCTAGAATGGCTACCATTTTTAAAAAGGGAAGGAAAGAAAAAAAGAAAAGAACAAGTGTTGACAAAGATGTGGAGAAATTTGTACCCCTGTGCAATATTGGTGGCATTGTAAAATGGTATGGCTGCTGTGGAAAACAATGTGGCAGTTCTTCAAAATATTAAAAATAGAGTTATCATATAGTCTAGCTATTCTACATCTGAGTATGCATCCAAAAGAACTTAAAGCAGGGTTTAGAAGAGATATTTGTACACATATGCTCATAGCAGCATTATTCACAGTAGCCAAAAGTTGGAAGCAACCCAAGTGTCCATCGGCAGATGAATGGATACACAAAATAGGGTGTACATACAATGGAATATTATTCAGCCCTAAAAAGGAAGGAAATTTTGATACATGTTACAATATGTAAAATGAGGACATTACATTAAGTGAAATAAGGCAATCACGAAAAGATAAATACTACATAATTCCACTTATATGAGTTAACTAGAGTAGTCAAGTCCATAGAGACAGAAAACGGAAGTGTGGCTGCCAGGGGCTGGAGGGACAGGGAAATGGGGAGTGGTTAAGAGGTATAGAGTTTCAGCTTAGCAAGGTGACAAGAGTTCTGGAAATTGATTGCACAACATGAATGTCCTTAACACTACTGAATTGTATGCTTAATTGGTTAAAATGGTAAATTTTATGCTATGTATATGTTGCCATCACTTTTTTAAAAGTTTGCTTTCTGTAGGGTGCCAGTCAGTTAAGTGTCCGACTTTGGCTCAGGTCATGATCTCACGGCTCATGGGTTCAAGCCCTGTGTCAGGCTCTGTGCTAACAGCTCAGGGCCTGGAGCCTGCTTCAGATTCTGTGTCTCCCTTTCTCTCTGCCCTCCCCCTCTTTTGCTCTGTTTCTCTCTCTCTCAAAAAATAAATAATAAACATTAAAAAAAAATTTTTTTTACATTTACTCTCCTTTCAATCTTCTCATTTCCTTCTCACCCATGCTTAACCTCATATCAAGACTTTGTCCTCAATTCCTCAGAAGAGATCTCTACTCTGATACCAACTTCTAGTTACATAGAACGAAATAGAATACATCTTATCATCCTCAACCATTTTATAGTCTAACTTAATGGCAAGAATTTAAAGTTATTCTAGAAACTTCTTCCCTCATTTATTTCACTACTACCAGGAAATGATGGTTCATTCTTTCCTACAAGCTTCTGGATTATGTCCTTTCCCCTTCTCTTTTGCACAACCACCTCTTTTAAACCTCATCAGTGACCTTATTGAATTCTAAAAGACTGATAAATGCTCCCTTTTCCGAAGCTCAAGTAAAATTATGCTCGTACAACCCAAGGACACTCTGGGTCCCCATTCAGTGCTTCATAGAGACACATTCTCAGAAACACAGTTCATTAAAAACAAAAAAACAAACAAAAAACAAAAAAAACAAAACAAAAAAAAAAAAAAAACAACTAAAATCTTGATGGTTTTTATCCAAAAGACTAAAGGTCCCAGGAATGAAGGAGAGTAAATTCTTACACATAGCAAAACATCTTTAATATCTGTTCTCCCCATTTCTGTCATATCCTCCCCATAAATGGCAGCTCTCAAATCCCAAACAAAAACTTCTCCTTTTTGAAGTTTTTCTAATATAAATCTCATAGCCTCTCCTGCTGCTTCTGCTCTCTCACTCAGATTTATAAAATAAATCTCCAGCAGGAGAAGGAAGGCAGAGGAAATTATCCAATTGCCAAGGCTCCAGTGTTCTTTTTGGGGCACCTGGAGCATTCCCTATAAAACCTAGCTGAAAGTTCTGTTTCTAAGAAAAGAGACACACATAGGGAAATAAATAGAAATATTTGTGACACAGTTCTCCTGAAATAGCTTTTAGATGAGATTTATATTTAAATCTGTATCCGTTCTACTTTCCAGAATGTGTGGCTCTTAATATGAAAGAATGCCCAAGTGGGTTTGATCAAAGCTGTTTTCAGTGGAGCAAGTCTGCCATTTCTCATCCCCCACAGAGAAAATGAATAGCAGAGCATCTTCATTTATGGAAGCCACTCCAGCACTCACACCCCTGGATTCTCACCTTGTGATTGCCACAACACACAGCCATCCTTTTGGACACAAAGGGAGGTGAGAACCTCTTTTCCTGACACACCCACGGGGGCAAGAGTAAAGTTTTTCCAGCACCTTACCTGGTAGAGAAGAGACCAGCTGTCTCCCAGTGCTTTGCAAAAACATTGGCTAAAAAAATAATTTAATATGGGGCACCTGGGTGGCTCAGTTGGTTAAGCATCTGACTCTTGGTTTCGGCTCAGGTCATGATTTCATAGTTTCGTGAGTTTGAGCCCTGCATGGGGCTGTGTGCTGACAGTGCAGAGCCTGCTTGGGATTGTCCCTCTCTCTCTGCCCCTCCCCAGCTCACATTGCCTCCGTCTCTCTTTCTCTCTCTCAAAATAAATAAATAAGCTTTAAAAAAAAAAAAAAAAAAAGATTATTCCTTCAGTTCAGTCCAGGATCCGAGGTATCTGTTTGAGCCACCCAGGCACCCCATGAACGAATAATCTTAAAGAGAAATGTACCATATACTGTTTACTTACATGTTCTGGGTCAAAAGAAAAAGGCTCTTATTGTTTCCCCTCCAGTATTTTTATCAGCTTTTGTTGCTGTTGCCTTTATAAGATGGTCCAAAGGGAAGTAATAGTCATTAAATACCTACTATGAGAGACAGCAGGTACAGAGGTTAAGGGCAAAGCCCCAGGGCCAGATCCCCTGACACCAAATCCTGGCTCAGGCTTCTGCCTCCTCTTCTGTAAATCAGGAATAATGACACCCTAATGTGGGTGCTGATATGTGCAAAGTTTCCAGTTCAGCATGTGGCACATAGCAAGTGCTCAAAAACACTCTTAGCTTTTATCACTATTAGCGCTCTTAAACATTACTGTTTCGACACACACAATCTAATTTAATCTTCACTATAGCTCTATAAACAGCTTGCCTAAGGGTCATACAATTAAAAAGAGTTAAAACTGGGATAGAAATCAAGGTTTCCTTCCAAAATTCATGTTTCTCTAATTATTCGTATGCTTGAAGAGCTTATTAAAAGGCAGTTTCCCGAATCTCATCTGAGTACCGATTTCTCATCCCAGTCCACAAGGAATCCAGAAATCTGCATTTTAAACTACCACCCTGCTTCTAAATTCTAAACCTGATGCTGGTAGTCCAAGGATCATCTTTTTTACACATGGCCTTGCAGGACGGACATCAGAATTACTGAAAACAAGTGTGGAACAGGGTTTTGGAAACTAAGTACTAAGCACATGTCTGTTATTATTATGAAAAGAAATTGTTTTTCTTCGAATGTTAGAGCCATCTCAAAATAAGAAGAAATCGTCTTAGAACACAATTGAGAACTAACAGCTATTGCTCTAAAATGACAAAGTAAATGAAAGCTGGAATTGAATGATTCCACAAAGATTGAGAACTCAGTTTCAGGAGTCAGAAACACATCTGATTCCCAGTTCTGATTCTTATTTCCCATGGGATTTGGGCAACTTTTTCACCTCTCTGAACCTTGGTTTGTTCATTTGTAAATAAAGTTACCTGCCTCAGAGGATTGTTGTAAATATTAAATGAAATAATGTATATAAAGGACTTGGGACCATGTCCAGAAAAGAACATATACTCAGTAAGTTGCACCATCATTATTCCTGACAGTCAGTCACAGGAGGTGCACCAGAAAGCAAGGAGTACTTGACACTACAGCTATATCCGCTGGCATAAGAGTTTAAAAAAAAAAAAAAAAGAGGAGCTGAATGGTATTTTAAAAATTTAATCCTATTTAGGAATTCTGAGTGCTCACCGTCTTCCCTGACATGTGTATAAATCTCAGCATGACCATATCTTTATAATACCTGCAGAAATATGAGTGCATGCACTAGAGATGCCGTTCCCAAAAAAGCTCTTTGTGGTCCCCAGAGTCTGAGGCAGAAATGGAAGCCAGTGCTTGCTCAGCAATTGCAGAGAAATGAGAAACCTTCTCAGAAAGGCTTTCCACTCACTCTGGATTTCCTCTCATTAAATAGCCCCTTCCCACTGCCACCATCACAAACCCATATATTCTGGAATGCCTCATAGACATAGGGAAAGAGCCGGTAGCCGACCCAGCTCCAGTGTCTCCTGTCTTGGGATACAGGGTAAGGACAGGAATAAAAGAACACCTAAACTAGAAAATTCATTGCACCTGTTTCACTAACAGTGCCCGTAAACAAAATCTGAGCCCAGGATTCTGTTTGGGGCGTGTGTGTGTGTGTCTTTGGAAAACAGAAATGTGGAGGTTAAAAGTAATTCTCAGTTCTCAAAAAATATGAGTTGAAGCATATAGTTAAGCACTATATGGCATGTCATCAAAGTAATCTGACATGAAATAATTCTAAGAAAACACTCCACTGCAAAGGAACAGAAATGCACTACTTCTCCGCAAGAAGACAAAGAATTGCTCTGTGAGATCAGCCCATCTGTCAAGTGAGTGAATTGGGCTGCTCTTTGGGGACAAAGGCCACTGTTAGTCCTAATAGTCTAGAATTCTAAGATTTTATTTATTCATACGGATAGATGCACATATACATATACGTATACTATAAGTTTTCATTAGTTCCAAACATATGATAAAATGCTGCATTATTTAAAATTCACCATAGTTTTCCAACCTCAGCATCCAGCTCATTCATAAACACTGAGAAAGCTCCTACCAAATGGAAAAAGGAATTTTTTCAAAAGCGAAACCACCCCCAGCGAGCATCACAGCATTTTGTTAGGATAAATATTACGTTAAAATCCCGCAAGTGCTGCCATCGTGAAACTTGAAATATTTATCCCGTTTTTAACTCAATTTAACATGCCGTGTGATGTATGTACTTATACTTTATATGTGGGTTTTGCTGTGGTTTTGTCCCTCTTCTAAAACCACACAAAAAACATCTAAAACTGTGTCAACGGAGGAGGGCTCCGGACGGGCTTTCCAAAAAGGCGCGCCAAGAGCGCTCTTGGGGAAATCTCGGGTTGTCATAGCTTCCTAAACAAGCCCGATCCCCTTCCTCCCCGCCGCCGCAAACCCAACCCCACACCCGGTCTTCATTCGCTATACAAAAGCATTTTTTTTAACCTAAGAAAGGGGCTGGGTAGGCAGACGCTTCTCCCTCCTTCTTCCCTGTCCCTAACGTCAGAAGAAGGCGGGGAGGGGAATCGTACAAGGGTCCCCATCGTGCATGCCGTCCCGGCCACTTCTCTTTTTGGACCGCGGCAGCTGAGTATCACGGTGGAAAGCGTCCGTCGGGCGTCATCCCAGAGTAACCTGAATCGTGCGCCGGTCAACCTGGCGCGTTGACCTGGACTCAGAAAGGGCAGGAAAATACAAGCTAACTGGTCGACTCAAGATGTTGTATTGCCCTCAGGAACCTGAAACTGCACGGCACGATCCCAGTTATATCCAGGGGTCGGAGGTTTCCAAGCTCAGAGAATGTCGCCCTCCTTGGAGGGGTTTACAGGGAACCTGCCCAGTGCGGGCGCCTTGGGAACCAAGCTGTCAATTTCCCAGGTCACTGCGCTTCCTGTCTGGTTAAAGGTTTACACATCTCACCGGCCAAGAGACACTTTCAGTTTGCCTCCTAAGTTTCTGCGCTCTGGGGCCAACTGTAATGTCAAATCAACCACGCTCCCACCACCTGGCTCCCTCCTGATGGAGTGAGTGTGGGAGCTTGAGGTAGAAAATAATTTTAGTAACTACTCTAATTTTTTTAATGTTTATTTATTTTTTTAATTTTTTAAAGTTTATTCATTTTTCAGAAAAAGAGAGACAGAGCGGTGGAGGGCCAGACAGAGAGAGAGGGAGAGAGAGCAGGCTCCAGGCTCTGAGGTGTCAGCACAGAGCCCCATGCAGCACTCGTACTCATGAACTGGGAGATCATGACCTGAGCCCAAGTCCCACGCTTAACCGACTGAGCCACCCAGGCACCCCTAAATGTTTATTTATTTTTGAGAGAGAGAGAGGGAGAAAAAAAAAAAAAAAGAATGAGTAGGGGAGGGGCAAAGAGAGAGGGGGACAGAGGATCAATCCCAAGCGGGCCCTAACTGACAGCAGAGAGCCCCATAACCCTAAAATCATGACCTGAGCCAAAATAGGATGCTTAACCTACTAGGCCACCCAGGTGCCCCTCTAATTTTTTAATTAACTAACCCAGGATAAGCTCAAAATAATGTAAACCTTGGGGTGGGAGGGGGAGTTAATTCTCAAGGCAAATATTATTAGACTCTTTCTTCAATGATCTGCACCAAGGTTCTGACCTCTACAAGTGCCTGAGCATTTGCCCCCAGAGGTTGTTTCTGGAAAAAAAGGGAAGAAGAAACTCACACAACAAACAGAAGTTAGCTGTAGTCCCTCTTAGAAGATGAATAGCACAAAGATCTTTGTTTTATATTTTTACACATTTGCCCATGAAACACTATATACCACTCCACCATCCACCCACCCACCCCACCACCCACTTCTCAGTAAACGAAACATTTGAGCAAGGATATGAGAATGAACAGTCATTTCTTAATGTGGAAAACAGGGAAACAGGTTTATTTATGAACATGCTCAGAACATCCTTGGCCTGAGGGATGCCTGAGTCTGAAATGTTTGATGAGAGATAACCAGATCTTTGGGCAGGCCTGAAGTGGATACAAATAAAATTTTAACTCGGTGTGTACATAGGCTTAGAAAGAGAACATTAAAGAAAACAAATGTACTATTCCATTCTATATGAACTCACGACCTTTTTATTCCTGATTATGTTTTCTCAGTATGTTGAATACATTGGTGGGGGATATTTGCAAGATTACTTCGTTAAGTGTTAGGTCTAGAAGGGACCCAAGAAGTCATCCATCCAGTCAGCCTTCTCATCTTTGCAATCAGGGAACAGAGCCCTGAAAGGCTGTCACTTGGAATTAAATTCTAAAGATATAAACAGCCCTTGAACCAAGTAAAGCCTGGAAGCCTACATTCAGGTCTAACCAGCAAGTAGCAGAACCGCCATGTAGAAGTTTCTAGGCAGCTGTCCTTCACAGAGACTGTTGCGGTTACCCAAGAGCCCTAAGTCTGGTGCATAAAGCAGTGCATCTGGGAATCCCTCCCTTTTCCTTTCTTCTCTCCCTCTTCTTGAATACTAGCCCTTCAGTTTTCTAATGAGGCACATCTGGGGAGAGTGGTGAACTAAAGCAATAGTCTGCCTGCCCCTCGGGCAGCCCCATATGCACCAAATGTACAAATGTCCATTTCAGCTAAACCCTCCTCACTTGCAAGAGGTAGGAAGCTTTAGTTGAGTGTTAATAACATATGTGGCCCTGGTAATGAGAGGGAGAGTGACAAAGGGGAATGGAGCTCAAATCAAAGCAAAAGCCAGCTGCCCCTTCCCCTCTCTCTGTAGGCATAAGCCAGCACATGAGCGGCCCCATTTGGAGGCAGGCGAGGAAGTCAGGGAGAAAACACAAAAGGGGAGGCGTCTCTGATGGAGCTCTATTTTATATATATATATATAAAGGTTAAAGAGATTCGTTTGAAATGGGAGCTTACAATTTGAACCTCTATCCGAATTAAGACATGACATTATCTGTAGATATTACCTAATCCGCCATTGTATAATTAACATTCCTCTAAAAGAGGGGAGTTTTTTCTTTAAAGAATCAACTCTTAAAAAAAACAAAAAACTTTAACAAAATTTTAGATGATTTTCATCTAACCTATCAGAAGAATTAGAACTCATCAAAAAAATTTTTTTTGTTTCAACACTTTTTGTTCTTCTCTCCTAAGATTTTTTTTGTTCAGAAATTTGGACTCCTGCTGCATAAGAAATCTTTGACTTTTGAGAAGCCAAACAAAATTCATCTGCTTTGGAGCTGTGAGTGAAGTTTCTTCTCAAATGAGGCCGAGGTTTCTCAGCCTACAGTCCCCTAGTTCCCACCCAGCACAGACTGCTTGAATCTCACAAATCCCTTGCCATCAACCTGCCCCTCTGCCCCTTTGCCCCTCTGCCCATCCTGCTCATCCCACCTTCCCTCTCCTTCCGGACAACCCTGCCTCCTGGTCCTTGCTGTCTTCCTAACAAAGCCAGCTGTGCTAAGGCACCGCTTAAAAGTGTCTACTCCTGTAATTTGCACTACCCCAAACTCATTATTACACTTCATTTAGAAGTGTAATTCTTTCATTCACTTTTTTAAATCATTGAGGGTGGTAATTGGCCAAGTGGAAATTTCCCTGTACCTCACATCAGTTCTGTTAATTTATGCTTTGAAAAAATTAAGAATAATAAACTTTCATCTAAGCACCCCCAAATGTGGCATCCTATTACAAAGCAGAGAGATTGATCAATCATGTGAATCAAATGCAAAGATTACAAAAAGTGCAAAATTAATCATGTTCTATTTGGGAGGAAAACCTATCTCTTTTGAGCATAACAGTCATGAAATGGTACATTTCTGATTTACTTAATAAGAGTCCAATTATATTTGAAATGTAGATTAATTCTCCTAAAAGCATTGATCAATTTGGCAAGGACACCTCAATAATCATGCAGTCTCTTTATTGCTTCCATAGTAAGACTGTGCCCCCATAATTGTAATCAGCTTATTGATACAAATACCTCTTCCCTTCAGTTAATTCAAATAGACCATTTCATAGGTACTTTCAGCTGATGGGATGGTAAATAATTTTTAGACTAAAAATTGAAGTGGATTGATTAGA
Organism: Acinonyx jubatus; assembly: GCF_027475565.1. NCBI lineage: Eukaryota > Metazoa > Chordata > Mammalia > Carnivora > Felidae > Acinonyx > Acinonyx jubatus. The sequence goes on from NC_069391.1 coordinate 68,214,167, forward strand.
AGCAATTTTTCCTGTTTTGCACAATAAAAAGATGAACTACATGGTTCGCCAAGCCAATTTACAGAGCAACCTCTCCTCCCTAATTTGCCAGGCTAATGTACTAGAAGCCGAGTCCTAGGAAGTACAGAAATCCATTTACCCAGCCATGACATTTAAGTAGCAAACACAAGTACTGGATTTTTCCATTACCCTTCATTTCAGCCCTGCTATGTTCCACCTGTGACCCTTATGTGATGAGGGCAATGCGCTTTCATACAATTTGGTAACTATAATAAAGGTCCACTTCAAAATGTTTGAGAGCACACTAAAAACATTTTTGAGAAAAGCATAATTAAGTCCATAACCAATCTCACTAATTCCTGATAATGTATTGGAAAACCAAATTATTTGATACATGCTCTAATAAATGCACATCATACCAGCGGAGGGGGAAAATAGCATATTTCCTCTATCCAAATAACACTGTTTGTCACCAATAGTCCTAGTCTTGCATACTGCTTTTACTTCACATAAGACTCTTTCAACAACAGAAAGCAAGCAAGTTCTCTAAAAACAGCCTGGGCTCCTTTGTTGCATATCTTACCAGAAAGAAATGAGAAACCATTTGCAAATAGAATCCATATGGATATGCATATCAGAAGAGAAAACAAAAACTCTATACTTTTATTTTTCACAACTCTCCTAAGACATGTTAGTCTCAGCCCAAGTTTCTCCTGGTTAACTTATCATCAAACTGGTACAGAGAAGCTCCCAGGGATGTGTCTTTCTGGGGTATGGTCACTATACTTCCTGGTGCAGAGAATGTCATAAATGGCCCATAAATACTTGCTGAATGAAGGACCCTTGGATTTTGGGGATGGGAGAAGACCAAAGCAATATTTTTAAATGAAGCAAAGTAAATCAGTCTTATCTTGTTTTCTTTTTTCCCCAAAGGAGTTAACTTTTGACCTTCAAAAAAGAAATAATTAAAGAGAATTTAGGCTCTTTACCTCCCATTGAAATTTCTCCAGTGATTCATTAACACCACACTTGAAGCCAAAACATTTGCTTCAGGGTTGAATTCAGAAGCTGATTCCACAAAAAGTCAACCCCAAATGTAGCATCTTCCCTCTCAAACAAATCTGTACAATGCCACAAAAATAGAGGGCTGTCCTTGGAGAATATGTTATCTGAAAGCTAAATGCTTTACCCTTTCTTTATTTTTGTTGTTTACTTAAATTGCTTTGGTAAAAGATTTATCTGCCAGAGTTCCTCCTGGTGTAAATTTAATAGCCTAGATATTAAAACCATCAAGTTCGAGGTTAGAGAAGAAAATGCCAACCTTGCTTCTTAATGACAGCAGCCCACCCAAAGGCGTTTAAATACCATCAGCAATATCCTTGATGCTTTAACAAGTGTATTTAAAAAGCAATTAGGTATGCCAATCTCAGGCTGAAAACAATTTTAAAATAACACAAGCATTAAGTCCCCACTTCTTGACAAAGTAATGATTTGCACTGACATGATTTAGGTACTGTGCATTGTTTCTGCAAAGTAATTTTCATGAGGCGGGTGAGTGCATGCTTAGCAAGATTCATGTTACTATAGGTTCTGGGTTTTTTTCTCTCCCATTAAAAAAACAAAACTGCGTATAATTGAATCTAACAATTTTGAGTAACTACCAAAAACTTTACCACTATAGGAAGTATTGATATTAGCTGCTAAAAGCTAAAACTTAATATTCATTGCTCTTTGATTCTGGCTGTATTAAGATATAAGAAAGTGGTGGAGGGTAGACAGCAGGATGGGAAAGAGAGATGTAGATAAAGAACCTGCAGAGGAGTCTTCCTCTAGGAGGGTACACTAAGTTGAGATTGCGCCAAAGATGACAGATGGGCTCAAACACCACTAAATTCTCAGCAACCGTAACTGGGGAGGATAAGTGGCAGGTAAGGCCAGGACGTTGAACTAAGAGGACAGTGACAATGGCTACCACCTGGACAGCAGAGCCTATGGAGAGTGTGGGGTTTAAGGCCCACCAACTGGTACTTCCCACCCTAGGGCTAGGGCACAGCCCATGGCAGATGAAAGACCTGCATTCGAGGGAGAACGTTTAGCAGGGGATAATACAACAAGAAATGTAATGGCAAATAAGAAGGTACAACTCAGGGTGAGGAGTTCCACAGCCAGGTCCTTTGATCAAGCCAAAACCATGTGGCCATAAAGAGATCTCAAGACTTACACCTGTCTAGAACTAGTGAATCTGGACAATTATTAAAAGTTTGGGGTTCTACTTGTTTTCTCAGAACTGTCCTGGTAAGATGAATACAGCCCCTTTCTCAGATAGGATACTTGGACACTAACAAAACCTACTTCCTTCACAGTGTGGACAGTGCTTCAGGCTCCAAGATCCACTTTAAAAATGCCTGGTTGTTTTTTCCTAAAAAGCTGCACAGCTATCTTCATCAACACAAACAGAGGCAGTAGGGCAAATGTGTTAGGAACATTGGCATCGGAGCCACACAATCTGGGTTCCAACTGATGCTTCTGCCAGGTACTAGCTGTGTGACTTTGGGCACAGTAATTAGCTTCTCTGAGTCTCATCTGTAAAATGATGCAAGTAATTTGAAGATTAATTAAGATAAACCATATCAAGTATTCAGCACAGTACTTGACACTGTAGACTGTTGAGGAATGATTACTGTTGTTATTATCAGACAGCAAAATCCTACACTGGACAAAGAGCTGGAATCTTGCATTTGGGCTTCAGAAGGTGTAATGTCCCAGTATGAAGCATGGCTGCTATTCTATCTCAACATCTTTTTTGGAATATAGCAAGGTACAAATAAATATTTGACTAAATGTTGAGTCTTCTGATTCTGACCATTTTTCATTTCCCTTTGGCCACTGCCTATGTCCCAACTATTTCTAGATTGCCTCTCCTTTGAAGCAGTTTGGTGTGTATTCTAGAGAAGTATTTTTTTTAATACAAGTCCAAACCAAATTAGTAACAGTAAGTAAAATTATTATTAAGTAATTAGGAAACTAATCTCTTGGGAGAAAAAAAAATGTATCATGGACTCCAATGTCAAATATTTTCAAATGATTCATTTGGTCAACGTTCTTATGCAGATAACTGAGAAATCACTGCATACTGTAGAAGTGTAGACATTTAGGACTTAAAATATGTCTACTGTCCAATCAAATGCCTACCCTTGAGGAAAAAGTCACTCCACCTGAAACACTCATAACTACTTTAACCTGGGACACTCACATTAGTAAGTTATTAAATTCTTACCAGTTCTTGCCAGTTCTATCAAAATGGCATTTTTTTCCCCTCCGAACAAGTTGCTATACAACTGGGGCCTTAAAGGAAAGGTAAATTTTGTATAGAAAAATAAAGACAAGGAGGGAAGGAAGATCAGAGCCATAGAGAAAAGGAACAGAAGATGAAGGAGAAGGTGAGGAAGGCTAGCTGGTCATTAGGTACCTCAACCAGGAAAGACAGCAAGCTATTCGCCACACACACATCCTTCCACAAGTAGCCATACCAGCTCCTGACCAATGCTGAATGACATCCAGGGGCTGCACATCAAAATAAAATAAGTCCCCAACATCCAGACACCAGGAAGGGGTTATTTCTTGAATGGTCCCTGAGAGTCCAGCTCTAGGGACAGTTCGGTGATGATTATCCAAAAAGCTGAATTTGTATTGTTCCCCTGGACACTGAATGTTTCACTCACCTAGACTCTGACCTTGGTTCTTGGCTTTGTCTGTGTCCAACCGCCAAAGGGTTAGAGTAAAAGTGCAAGGGAGCTTGCCACAGCTACTGAGAAGTAATTAGAGTAGTAGCAGGTGGGGCAGGTAAGAAAAGGGTCATTTGCAGGCTCTCCACATTTTGGCATTCAGGGACAAAGCTTTGGTTATGCTTGTTCCGTTGCACATTATTTGAATAAGTTTAGGGGGGAAAAATGGTTGTGTTTCAACAACAGTGCTGTGGAAACGTACCGTACTCTTTCTCGGTGATGTTACATTCAGGTAGAGAGGACATCTATTTTTAAATGTTCAGTCACATAAATTAGCTTGAGCCCCAGACTTTAATTTTGAAGGAAAATTAGATTGGATCTAAATAATTGAAGACAAGTGGAGAAAACATTTTAATAAAACTTCATAATTTGACTCACATTTCCTTGAGCCATTAGTGCTCACTCTCATTAGAAGCATGATTACCAAGTGGTTGGTGAGTATCAGCTAATAACCTGAACATTTGTGGAGCCTTTCTGTCTAGCTGAAAGCTGATTGTGTTTTATTAGAACTAGTTTCATCCATCTTCCCCAGCCTGAATTACCCACTCACCTTCCATGTCATTTTTTACCTTTTTAAAAAAAACTTTTTACAATGCATGCCAAAAAAATAACAATACCATACATTTGTATGATGCATTTCACAGAGAACTTTCATAATTATTATTGAACCTATATTATGTAGCCTCAATTTTAAATTGAAATCTTTCACTGTGATTTAGAAGGTATTGGCTGAATTTATATAAATTCTCTTGATACAGTTCATAATGAATAATACTTTCTGATAAGGATGGCTTTTTTTTTATAATGATGAAGCTGGTTTTTTAAAATAAGCAAGCACCATAAGCAAGCCTTATCAACTCCATTCACCATATGAATTTAAAAGACAATGACGCTTACAATCACATAGGAAAGAATGTTTAATATTAATGAGAAAGATGACTGAACCCATCCAAGACAGTGAGACTGTCCAATATTTGCAATTCCACATATTTGTTAACAAATTATTTGGGCAAATGAGTGAGCCTTGGGCAAGTCGCACATTAGTTCTTCTGGAAATTATTATTATTATTGCCTTGAAATTATTAAGAGATATTTAGTTGATCCAACTTGGACCAAGGGGAGAAGGTTGAAAACTTTGCATCAAAACAGAAACTTTGCTAAAATGATTTGATGGGCAATGAACTTTATAGTCTGAAATGAGGAACAAAAGCACTTTAACCTGAGCTGACAGATTGAGAAAAACTTCCTCAATGAGAAGTTCCCAACAAGGGAAATCTACACGTGATATGGCTGCTGTGGCCACTGCTGGTGGCCACTGATGGTGCCACCACTGCCTAATGTGTTATTTCTGCAAACACTTAACAGCTATGCCAGAGACACCAACTCCTCTAAGTACGATTCCTCTATGTACAAATCCAAAATAATTTTCATTTCTTTGTTGTACCAACAAGCGGGTAGAATTTCTTAGATGAAATATAATCATTATCTTCATCACTTATTTTTTTATATCCTGTATTTATTTCATTTTTAAGTGGTAATATATTCACATGGTTTCAGAATCAAGCAATATATAAAAACAGACGGTGAAAAGTGTCACACTCACCCCAGTTCCTACCACCACTCCAACAGGTAATTCCTTTTATTAATTTCTTTTCATCCCTTTAGAGTTTCTTTCTGCATCTGGAAGCAAACATGAATATGTATTTTTATTTCTTCCCCTTTTGTCCACAAAAGGTTGTGTATTACATAGTCTGCTCTACACTTTTTTTTTACTTAACAATGCAGTTTATCCTAGAGATCTTTCCATATTGATTCTTCTCTTGTTTTTGCTTTTTAAACAGCTGTATGGTATTCTATTGTATAAATATGCCATAGTTGTTTGGGTTTTTTAACCATTTCCCTACTAATTTACATTTAGGCTGTTTCCAGTCTTTCGCTACTGCAAACAATGCTGAAATGAGTAACCTTGTGTGCTTGTTGCAATATTTATTCTAAGGCCATGCTTGTGAACACTTTAATCATCACTGCCATGTATGTATATGCCATTTTTCCATAACAAATCAGCATGGCTCAGTAGACACAGCTATGAAAACATAGTAAGGGCCAGAAAAAATAAGCACCCTTATGCCATGACATACACCTTATGTATCATGTGCTAAATGTAAACCACCACCTTCATTAAGGGCTAGAGCCCTCATATTCATTCTTTCCTTTTTTCAATAAATATTTATTAAGGGTCTGTGATAGGTCAGGGTCTGTCCTATGCATGGGAAAAACTGCAATGAATAAAGAAGGCAAAGTCCTAATTTTATGGTGCTTACACCCTAGTGGAGAGACACAGAAAATTAATAAGTAAATATACCACAGCATCTCTTTCTCCCTTACAGAAACCATAGGAGATCAGGTACAGCTTAAAGTTTAGGATGCCATGGTAGGTAAATTGCCCTTAATGCCCATAATTTAGAAAGATATAAACAGTGGCCATTAAATCTCTTGCTTCCCCAGAGCTGTGACTCACACATTTCTAATTATTTGTGAACAAGTTTTATCTTGCCTGTTTACGTTCACACTCCCAATTGAGAAAACTCTGTAATGTAGAGATGCTGAGTCTTGAAAAAATTAATCTATACGAATCTAATGCAAGTCTACTCAAAACCCAACAAGATCTATAAAACAAACATTTTATAGATCTTGACCAAATGATTTGAAGTCCATATTGCCCTACCTGATGTAAAATACACTATAAAGCTACACTAATTAAAACAGTGTGATACTAGAAAAGAGACCTAGATTGATGGGTGAGAATAGATAAGGGAATTTATTATTAAACTGACTCATGGAAATTGCTGTTTTTAGAGGTCAAAATGGTTGAAAATTGACAATTGTATATGATGCAGTCAAGATAAGGGTAACATTTCAAATAGGTAAAAAAAAAAAAAAAAAGACAAATTATCTATAAATATTGGCTACCTGTTTGGGGGAAGAGAAACTCAATTAGATCCTTATCTTGTACCAAACATAAAAATAAGTTATTTATCAAGTGTATTAAAGAAGTAAACATTAGAAATATGTAAAAACATATATTAGTTCAGGTAATTAGTGTCTGTGACAGAAAAATTCCCAATCTCAGTGGTTGAAATTCACGTAAAAGTCAGAACAAGTGTTTTTGATCAAATAGCTTTTTCAAGGAGTGATTCAGTTCCAGGCACCTTCCATATTGGTTCCACTGCCTTCAATACACAGCTCCCCATTTCTCCCTGGGGGTTGTATCCATTACAGTCAACCAAAAGATAAAAAAAGTATAAAAGATCACACAGGTAAGTCCCAGAAGATGGTAATTTGTCTCTGTCCACATTCCATTAGTCAGATCTCAGATCTCAATAGCATGGCCACACCCAGTCATAAGGAAGGTTGGGATATAGTCTGGCTGGGTGCCCAGGAGGAAAAGGAAAAGAGTTTGCTGAACAGCTAGCCATTTCTGCCTCGTTTATACATTTTTATTCAGAAGAAAACTAGGAGGGTATATTTGGAATCTTATGGCAAGGAAAATTTTCTTAAGCCAAAAAAGTGGAAAAAAAAGAAAAATTGTCAGACTTGACTTCATAAAACAGAAAAACCTGAGTATAAAAGACACCATAAGCAAAGAAACAGAAAGAAAATATTTACAACATATAGTGCAAAAGATCAATATTCCAGAATAACAAAAGTTACAAATGGCCAATAAATATATGAAAAATGCTCAATCTCACTAGGAATCAATGAAATGTATGTTAAAACAACAAGTGGACACTTTTTTACCCATCAGATTTGTAAAAAAAAATTTTTTTTAATGTTTAAAATACCCATCAATTTTTCTTCTTGATGTCTACCTTATAGAAATGCTTCCCAAAATGCTCAAAGTAGAATGAAGAATGTTTTGTAGTATCACTTATAATAACAACAGATTAAAAACAACATAAGTAGCAACAGATAAAAGGATAAGTGTAATGGAATATTGTGCAGCAATTTTTTAGGGCGATCTAGATATACAACATGGAAAGCTCTCCAAACATATATTAAATGAAAAAGTAAGTCACAGGATAATATATACAGCACGATCCTCTTTTTGCACATATAAATATGTAATTCCTATTGTAAGTGTAGAGATGGGGTGCCTGAGTGGCTCAGTCAGTTGAACATCCAACATTTGATTTCAGCTCAGGTCATGATCCCAGGGTCATGGGATTGAGCCCCGCATCGGGGCCCACCCTGAGTATTGAGCCAGCTAAAGATTCTCTCTCTCTCTCTCTCTCTCTCTCTGCCCCATGGCCCTCTCTTCCACTTGTGTGTGCTCTCTCTAAAATAATAAGTAAATTAATAAATAAATACATGTAAATGGATAGAAAATTAAATATCTCCCATCCAAGTACTAACCAGGCCCGACCCTGCTTAGCTTCCGAGATCAGACGAGATCGGGCACGTTCAGGGTGGTATGGCCGTAGACGAAAATTAAATATCTCAATAGATACATGCCAACCTGTGAGATAAGTGTTTCTCCCCCCAAGGAGGGAAGTGAAATGACAACACAGGAAAGAAGGTTAAAAGGGAGTATTTTCCTTATATAATTGTATTCTTTTAATTTCCATAGGTATATATAATGTATCACCTGTACAAATAAGAATGGTGATGGAATTTTTTAGAAAGTAAAAAATAATAACTTGACTTCTGGTTTTTAGTTCTGCATGTAAGGCATTCGGAAGTCACCACTCTATCTTAACAAGTAAAAAGCACAACAAACTGAAAGAATAATAACTCTTATAAGATCCCTAAGAGAGGTGATGACAAAGAGCAAACCACTGTCCGCAAGATTGGAGACCCAAACAGGTGAACACAAGGAGTCATGGCTTAACAGAGCAGGCCTACAAGGGGAAATCATCCCAGGAAACAGTGCCAAAGTAAGAAAATCTGAACTGTGATTGGCAAATTGCTGCATATTCAGTGTGCAAGGGTAAAATACCAGGGGACAGTCATAGGAGTTAATCCCACGGTTTTGTGAGATTTACCTCCAGGAGTTCGACCAGATTCTCACAGTAAATATCAAAGAGAAATCTCCTCATGCTTCCGGTAGGGGAAAGGAAAAAGAAACCATTTTGAAACAGATGGGAATACTCTATTTTTCTCAACAAGGCCTGCTTAACCAGGACAAACTTAACCAGAATCTAGTGTGTAGTATTATCATCTCTTTCCTGGGGAAAGAGAAATATTCAGCCCCAGCCCAAATCAAACTACAGAAAATCAAAGTTAAAGAAAAAGACCTAAGGGGCACCTGGCTGGCTCAGTCTGTGGAGCATGCAACTCTTGATCTCTGGGTCATGAGTTTGAGTCCCACGCTGGGTGTAGAGATTACTTAAAACTAAAATCGTAAAAGAAAAAAAAAGTCCTGAAAGAAGCCAGAGGGAACAAAAATATCCTACCTATAGAGGGCAAAAGAAAAGAATTCCAAATTTTATATTGAAAGGCAAAAGATTCAGAATAGCCAACTCAATATAGAAAAGAAAAGTTAAAGAACGGACACTACCCAACTTCAAGACTGACTATAAAGCTACAGTAATCAAAACAGTGTGGTATTGGCAAAGGAATAGACAAATCGATTAATGAAACAGAATAGAGGCCCAGAAATAGGCCACATAACTATACTCAACTGATCTTTGAGAAAGAGAGAAAGCAATACAATGAAGCAAAGATAGGCTTTTCAACAAATGGTGCTAGAAAAACTGGATATCCACTTGCAAACCAAACAAACAAAAAATGAACCTACACACAGACTTTGCACGCTGCTCAAAAATTAACTTAAAACAGGTCAGAAACGTAAATGTAAAATGCAAAACTATAATACCCCAAGAAGATAACAGAGGAGAAAACCTAGATGACCTTGGATACAATGATGCCTTTTCAGATACAACACCAAAGGCACAATCTGTGAAAGAAATAATGGATAGCTGGATTTCTTTAAAATTGAAAACGTCTGTTCTGCAAAAGACAATGTCAAGAAAATGAAAAGACAAGCTACAGTCTGGAGAAAATATTTGCAAAAGATACATCTGATAAAGGATTTACCCAAATATACAAAGAACATTTAAAATTCAGTAGCATAAAACAAACAACCCAATTAAAAAATGGGCCAAAGACTTTAACAGACGTCTTACCAAAGAAAATACATAGATGACAAATAAGCATATGAAAAGATGACATTAGGGAAATGCAAATTTAAAACAGTGAGATACCACTACATATCTATTAGAATGGACAAAGTCCAGAATACTGACAACACCAAATGCTGGCAAGGATTAGAGTACAGAAACTCTCATACATTGCTGGTGAAAATGCAAAATGGTACAGTCACTTTGGAAGACAGTTCGGCAGTTTCTTATAAAATTAAACATACTTTTACCATATGATCTAGCAATCATTCTCCTTGGTGTTTACCCAAAAGTGCTGAAAATATGTTCACACAAAAATCAGCACATGGATGTTTATAGCAGCTTTATTCTTAATTGCCAAAACTTGGAAGCAACCAAGACGTCCTTCAGTAGGTGAGTGGATAAATAAACTGGTACATCCAGACAGCAGAATATTACTCAGGACTAAAAGAAGTGAGCTACCAAGCCATGAAAAGACATGGAGGAATTTTAAATGCATATTCATAAGAGACAGAAGCCAGTCTGAGAAGGCTACACGTTGTATGATTCCAACTATTTGACATTCTAGAAAAGGCAAAACTGTGGAGGCAGTAAAAAGCTCAGTGGTTGCAAGGCATCAGGAGAGGTGGGATGACTAGGCAGAGCACAGAGAATTTTTAGGGCAGTGAAAATACTCTATGATAATAAAATGATGGATACATGTCATTACACATTTATCAAAACCCATAGAATGTACAACACCAAGAGTAAACCTTAATGTAAACCATGGACTTTGGGTGATAATGATGTGTCACTCATCATTGTGTAGGCTCATCAGTGTAATAAATGTACCACTTTGGTAATGGTGGAGACAATGCATGTATGGGGAGTAGGGGACTTATGGGAAACCTCTGTATCTTCCCCTCAGTTTTGCAGTTAATCTATAAATGCTCAAAAAACTAAAGACTTAAAGAAAAGGGAACAAATTCAAAATATATAATTTGCATACATATTTTTCAAGACAAAAAGCAGACTGGGGAAAATATTCATAACATAAATATTGAAAATGTGATTAATATTGTTCATATACAAAGAACTCTTAAACATCAATTTTAAAAAAAGGAAACCCAATAGAAAAATCAGTAATAGAATTAAAAACTCACAACAGGGGGTGTCTGGGTGGCTCAGTCAGTTAAGTGTCTGACTCTTGATCTTGGCTTGGCCATGATCTCACAGTTCATGAGTTTGAGCCCCACATGTGGCTTTTCATTGACAGCACGAAGCCTGCTTGGAATTCTCTCTCTCTCTCTCTCTCTCTCTCTGCCCCTACTCCACTCATGCTCTCACTCTCTAAATAAATAAATAAATAAATAAATAAACAAACAAACAAACTTTTTTTAAAAACTCACAAAAGGAAAAAATGTAAATGGAAAATAAGTACATTATATGAAAAAATACTCAGCCTCATAAGTGATAAGAATGACTTCCCAAGTTAAGTCTTCCCACATCAAATTGACTGCCTAAATGAAATTTAAGGGAATAAGAAGTCATCAAAGATCCCATAGGAGCAGATGGAAACTTGGGGCCACGAGGAAATGTTTAAAGAAATGGTCTCCCAAGAAATGAGGATTTATGAGACGGAGGTAAGAGAAAGCAGCCAGGAGCAGCTTCAGGAGGAAGGTGGCAGAGAGGGCAGGGGCTAACAAGATGAACTATGTTAATGTTTGTTAAGTATGTTACCTATATTCCTGGCTCTACTTTGTTGATTCTACCTTTATTTTCCTCTCTTATTTCACTCCTGGTTTGGGTAGGCCATTTTGTTGCATTTTATTCATCTTGTAAATTGCCTTCCCTGTCTGGAACATTTTTGAGAACAGATAATCAAACGAATGGGTGATTTATTCATCAAGTGGTAAAATGAATGGGTGGTTGAATAAATTGCAACTATTTTCAAGCAGAGAAAAGTCCTTAAAGTGATTTGGTGGGATGGGAATGCCAGACATTCTGAGAGAGAACTATTTTAGCATTTCTGGACAATAATCTAGACTTCACCTTCCCAAGAAAGGGGATGTGTGAGGACTAAGAGTTACGCCAGATGCTTAAGGAGTCGGTATAACAGTCATTCAGAGAACCCAAGCTGATGGAGACACTGCCATTCTGAACACATGGCTTCCAAGGTTGCCCTAGGAGTCACCTAGCTCTAACCAGCCAGTAGGAGAAAAGAGCAAAGACCCTGTGGGAAGCTTACGTGGACTAAATCTGGAAATAGGACATATCAGTTTTGGGTAATGTGACCACACCCAACTACAAGGCAGGCAGGGAAATGTAGTCCAGCTATGTGCCCAGAATGGAAAGGAAAACGTGGATTTGGGCGAGCCCCTAGTATTTCCTGCCACAGATCTAATAGTTGGGTCACACTTGAATAAGGGAACTCAATAAATTCCAAACTCCACACTTTAATTCCCTTCTTAGGAGCCTGGGAACATGTGCCAAACACCTGTTCAAGAGTTACTTTAGTAATAAGTTCCAGATGAGAATTCTACCTCCCAAACTCCATTACCAAAGTCTTTTTCAGGGAACACTCCCATCCCCGTTTAGAGGGAGGAAAGGCAGAGAAAGATTATCCCTGCAGTGCATTTTAAGAGAGTCACTGTGACATCAAGGAGAAATCAGGGAGGGAAGATTGACTGTACTTGTTAAATAGGGTAGATTTTTCTGTGCAGCCTTGTGCGTTTATGGAGAGAATGTCATGCTGATGTCAATTTTTGCTAAACCACTGATCAATCCCTTGCAGAAGCACATTTTAAAAAAATACTATTTCTATTGTTCACTCTGCCTTGCTCTGGTAAGGCTATTTCCACACTGAGTGGGAAAAATAAAAGAACAGCTGCACCACATCTCTTAACCATGAACCCTAGTAAGCACCCATTTTGCTAAAAAGAAGAAATCAATTTTTAGTTTTATAAGACAGAAATAAAGCCCATTTAAAAAGAAATATTAAGAATGCCTATTTAAATGCAAATTGAACTACAGCATTTACATGTGTCAATTAAAGTCCCTTGAAGGATTTCCTTGAAATAGGAGCATTTGCTTATGTGAATTTTTTGTTTTAAAGAAAGAGACAATTAAAAGTTATTCTGAATGTCATGGCAGTTGCTAAAAAAGTAGATCATTGTTAGTTCTGGTAACATTTGAATTAAGGGACTGATTTAGTTTCAACAGGAAAAACATGATGACTCCTTTGCCCATCCAAGAAAGGTAATGCTCATGATTTTGTCCCTGCTTGCCCCCATTAGACAGAACCAAGGTGAGCACTCTTTTGACACCCACAACACAATCTGAGAATAATAAAAAGCTAGCATTTGCTGTGTACCTACTGCCTGTACCAGGCATTTTTTTCCTTCAGATTACATCAGTTGGTCTCTACAATCACCCAGAAAAGGAAGTGAGTAAACATTATTATCCTATTTTACAGAGGAGGAAATTGAGGTTCAGAGAAGTAGCAGCTTAGTCTCAGCCTCACCTTTAGTGAGTTGTAAATCCAGGATTCAACGCCAAATGTGTGTTATGCCAAAGCTGTAGTTTAAACCACTCTTCTAAGCTGACTCACGTTTGTGCAGGTCAGGTAGGCCCTTCCCAGTCAGATGCTTTTACCCTGCCTCCACAAAGGCCAAGACTCCTTGGGCTGCATTTGCAAGTTGTGGGTTTTTTTTTAACGGAGTAACTTTTGGAGCAAGAAAGGAACAGGAGCCACTGATACTGCTAAGAAATAGCTAACACCGTTATCATTTGCCTGACCTGCCCTCTGAGCCTGTCCATCCCCTCTGCCAATCAGGGAAGGTTCCCATGCTATTACACACAGATGGACATGATTGGTCTTACTGGATATACGTGGAATCATGACAGGATTCAAGGGAAATCTGCCAACCAGGATGCACTAATGTCCTCTCCTCCAAAGTTGCCTACAACTGCTCACTGGTCCCGGAAATTCCTTAAACAGATGACCAGGCCTGAAGTTCACAATTAGCAGAATAATGGTAGAAAAGATGTGAGGTAAGGGAAGTAAATCATCCCAAATGTATACAAAAAAAAAAAAAACTGACAATAGCACATCTTTTTGCAGTTAAGACTTTTATGTGAGAAGAGGAAGAAGGTTGGCAAATAACACAGCAGAACGTCTGCTCCCACTGCCCTTTCAAAGACCATAACAGACATGACTAACAGAACCGGAACAATTACTCTCAACACAGCACACTACAAGAATTGATACATGTGTGATTGGACCTGATTTACCCATCCCAGAAATTTAAAAATGTAGGAACTCTTCTATAAAGAAGTGAGTGTCATGAGGCCACTGAGGTTGGCAAAGGCTGTGGAGAGGAGAGGCTGGAATGTATGTGACATCTTCAACCAACTTCCCAAGTTTACCCAGGATTAGTTACCCTAAGACTCATAACACTGCTCACCAAAGGCATCATTGGTAGTTGTCAAAGTACGAATATAGTGGAGGGAGAGTAAGTGTTGTCTCCTGAATTGCTTCTGGAAGAGCCCAGGCTTCTATTACCACTGGAATAGAACCTGTAGGTCAAATGTATTTCATATATTTACCACAAAGACTGCTGTGGTAGTAAATTACCTTCCCTGAGACCTTGTAGGTCAAACTGAAAAGTTGCAAGAGCTCCAGTTCTGAATAAAATGGAATAAGTTCACTCCGTCTCAGCCACAGAATGGACATATAAAACCTGGAGAGAATGCATGAAGCAGCCATTTCAGGACTCTGAAAAGTCAATAGTAGCAGGCAGATTGAGAAAGAAGAGCAGAATTTGAAGGACCACCAGCCCAGTAAGATGGGCGCTAGAGAATAAACAAGGACAACTCTAAGAAAAGCCCTCTAGTTTTGGCTCCAGGAATTAAATAGGGGACTCCTAATACTCAGGGAGTGGAAGAGAAATCCCCTATTTTTCTTTTTATCTTTTTTAATCTCAGCTCTATCATGTCCCAACCCCAGGCAATCCCAGACTGGTGGTGACAGGGGCAGCTGCAGGGCCCACAGGCACCTGCAACTCTGTAGAATGGAAATGTTCCTCTCCCATCAGAGGAGCTATGGACCCAAAAAGATGGATAAACCTTGTTGGGTTTTTCTCTCTGTCCTCCTGCCACTTGGCCCTAGATATGGGCGTGATTATGAGAATTATGTGGCAGACTGTGTGATAACTAAAGCCCCAGATTTTTGACTAGAAAAACAAAAAGGAAGCCAGAGAACTGGAAAGGACAAAGGAGACTGCAGGAAGGAAGGAGCTCAGGAAAATGATCATGTAGAGCTGTTTACAAACTCCTGGACTCACCTCCAAACAACACATGCAGCATATCATAGACTTTGGGATAGACCACTGCCCAGCTCCCAGATTGGCCACTGGATGGTGTATGCATAAAATTGATCCAATTAGCACTTCAAAGCCTTTGAAAACAGAACTGAGATTAAAACCATAACCCACAGAAGACAGAGCAGAACTTACAACCAGAACCCAAGTGTGTCAATAGCCAACCAAAACAAAAACACTCACATTCTCCATAAGATGTAAAGACCTAGAGTCTCACAATATAACATTCTAATCTTCCAAAATGCAATCCAAAATTACTTGACATACAAAGAATCAGGAAAGTCTCAACTCACATAAGAAAACATAATGGGGTACCTGGGTGGCTCAGTAGGTTAAGCATCTGACTTCGGCTCAGGTCATGATCTCGTGGTTTGTGGGTTTGAGCCCTGAGTCGGGCTCTGTGCTGAAAGCTCAGAACCTGGAGCCTGCTTCAGATTCTGTGTCTCTCTCTCTCTCTCTCCCCTCCCCTGCTTGAACTCTCTCTCTCTCTCTCTCTGTCTCTCTCTCTCTCTCTCAAAGATAAATAAACATTAAAAAAAATTTTTTAAAGGAAGACATAATCAACAAACAGCAATCTTAAGATGACACAGATATTGGAATTATCTGAGAAAGACTTAAAAGTAGCTATTACAAAAGTGTTTGATGAACTCCTGGGACCTCATCAAAATAAAAAGCTTCTGCACAGTGAAGGAAACAATCAGCAAAACTAAAAGGCAACCCACAGAATGGGAGAAGATTTTTTTTTTAATTTTTTTTTCAACATTTACTTATTTTTGGGACAGAGAGAGACAGAGCATGAACGGGGGAGGGGCAGAGAGAGAGGGAGACACAGAATTGGAAACAGGCTCCAGGCTCCGAGCCATCAGCCCAGAGCCCGACGCGGGGCTCGAACTCACGGACCGCGAGATCGTGACCTGGCTGAAGTCGGACGCTCAACCGACTGCGCCACCCAGGCGCCCCTGGGAGAAGATTTTTGTAAATGACATATCAGATAAAGGGTTAGTATCCAAAATCTATAAAGAACTTCTCAAACTCAACACTCAAAAAACAAATAATCCAGTGAAAAAATGGGCAAAAGACATGAATAGACACTTCTCCAAGGAAGACATCCAGATGGCCAACCGACACATGAAAAAATGCTCAACATCACTCATCATCAGGAAAATACAAATCAAAACCACAATGAGATACCACCTTACACCTGTCAGAATGGCTAACATTAACAACTCAGGCAACAACAGATGTTGGCGAGGATGCAGAGAAAGAGGATCTCCTTTGCATTGTTGGTGGGAATGCAAGCTGGTGCAGCCACTCTGGAAAACAGTATGGAGGTTCCTCAAAAAACTAAAAATAGAACTACCCTACGACCCAGCAATTGCACGACTAAGCATTTATCTACAGGGATACAGGTGTGCTGTTTTGAAGGGACACATGCACCCCCATGTTTATAGCAGCACTATCAACAATAGCCAAAGTATGGAAAGAGCCCAAATGTCCATCGATGGATGAATGGCTAAAGAAGATGTGGTATATATATACAATGGAGTATTACTCGGCAATCAAAAATAATGAGATCTTGCCATTTGCAACTACGTGGATAGAACTAGAGGGTATTATGCTAAGTGAAAGTAGTCAGTCAGGGAAAGACAAAAATCACATGACTTCACTCATGTGAGGACTTTAAGAGACAAAAGAGATGAACATAAGGGAAGGGAAACAAAAATGATATAAAAACAGGGAAGGGGACAAAACAGAAGAGACTCATAAATATGGAGAACAAACTGAGGGTTACTGGAGAGGTTGTAGGAGGGGGGATGGGCTAAATGGGGAAGGGGCATTAAGGAATCTACTCCTGAAATCATTGTTGCACTATATGCTAACTAATTTGGATGTAAATTTTAAAAAATAAAAAATTAAATTAAAAAAAAAAGAAAAAAGTGCTTGAAGAAATAACGGCAAATATTCTTTAAATGGAAAGATTAGGGGTGCCTGAGTGGTGCAGTGGTTAAGTGCTTGACTCTTGATTTCAGCTCAGGTCATGATCTCATGGTTCATGAGTCTGAGTCCCGTATCTGCCTCTGCATTTACAGTGAGGAGCCTGCTTGGGATTCTCTCTCTCTCCATCTGCCTCTCTCTGTCTCTGTCTCTCTCTATCTCTCTCTCTCTCAAAATAAATAAATAAACTTAAAAAAAAAGATGGAAAGAAAGTTCCAGCAAAGAAATTGAAAATATAAGAGAACCAAATAGAAATTTTAGAACTAAAAAATACAAAAACTAAAATTGAGAACACACTGAATGATCTAAATAGCAAAATGAAAATGACAGAACAAAGAGTTGGTAAACTTGAAAGTAGATCAGTAGAAATTATCCAACCTGCACAATAGAAAAAAATATTAAAAGTATAGTGAATAGAGCCTCCAGGACCTGTGGGACAATACCAAAACTTCTAACATTTATGTCATAAGAATCTCAAAAAGAAAAAACATGCAGAACTGGAAAAAAAAACATTTTTTAAATGTTTATTTATTTACTTGGGGGTGGAAGGGGCAGAGAGAGGGAGAGAGACCCCCAAGCAGGCTCTGCATCGTCAGCACAGAGCCCAACACAGGGCTTGGTCTCACAAACCATGAGATCATGACCAGAGCCCAAATCAACAGTTGGATAAGCTTAGCCGACTGAGCCACCCAAGTGCCCAAAAAAAACATTTTAAAAAATAGTAGCTAGGGGCACCTGCGTGGCTCAGTCAGTTGAGCATCTGACTCTTGGTTTCAACTCAGGTCATGATCTCACAGTTTGTGGGTTCAAGCCCCTTGTCAGGCTCTGCACTGACAGTTGGGAGCCTGCTTGGGATTCTATCTCTCCCTCTTTCTGCCTCTCTCTCTCTTTCTCTCAAAATAAATAAATAAACTTAAAAACATATAGTGGCTAACAACCTCCCAAATTTGGCAAACAACATATAATTTGTTTTTAAAAAGACACCTCATTACACTGTTTCAAAGGGACACATGCACCCCAATGTTTCTAGCAACACTATCAACAACAGCCAAAGTATGTTTATCGATGGGTGAATGGATAAAGAAGATGTGGTATATATATACACAATGGAGTATTACTCGGAAGGGGACAAAACATAAGAGATTCATAAATATGGAGAACAAACTGAGGGTTACTGGAGAGGTTGTAGGAGGGGGGATGGGCTAAATGGGTAAGGGGCACTAAGGAATCTACTCCTGAAATCATTGTTGCACTATATGCTAAGTAATTTGGATGTAAATTTAAAAAATAAAGTTAAACAAAAATAAAAATAAATAAAAAATAAATAAAAAGTACCTCAGATAAGAAAAATTATGAGAATTCGTTGTCAACAGACCTACTCTAAAAGAATTGCTAAAAGAAGTTCCCAGACAAAGGGAAATGATACCAGAAAAAAATTTTACATAATAAGAATGAAGAAAGAGCAAAGCAAATATAGATAATTCTTCTCTTGAGTTCTTTAAAATATGTATCACAGCCAGGGGCACCTGGGGGCTCAGTCAGTTAAGCATCCAGCTTCGGCTCAGGTCATGATCTTACAGTTCATGAGTTCAAGCCCTGTATCAGGCTCTCAGCTGTCAGCACAGAACCTGCTTCGGATTCTCTGTCTCCCTCTCTCTCTGCCCCTCCTCCACTCGTTTTCTGTCTCTCTCTCTCTCTCTCTCTCTCAAAAGTAAATTAAAACATTTTTAAAAAGATAAAAAAAATATGTATGACAGCCAAAATCAAAAACTATAATAATGTCTGATGTGGCAGGTTATGTACATGTTTTATTATTCTGAGATCAATTACATAAAATACATAGTGAGAAACACAATGTGTAAATTAAAAAGAATACCAAAATATGTTCGATTAACCCAAAAGAAAAAGGGAAGGGGAAACGGAGAAATAAAATCAGAGGGAAAACACAGAACACAAATAATAAAATGGCAGGCCCAAATCCAAATGTATCAATAATTACAATAAGCACAAATGTTCTAAGTATACCAATTAAAAGACAGAGATTTCTAGAAGGATATAAATGGATTTAGAAATAATCAAAACATGAGAGTACATGCTGTATACAACAAATTCACCTCAAATAAAATGATATAGACAGGATAAAGTAAAAGGATAGAAAGACTGTACCATGCAAACACTAATCAAAAGAAAGCTAGCATAGCTATATTAATAAAAAAGTAAACTTCAGAACAAAGAAAATTACCAGGGATAAAGAGAGACATTACACAATGATAAAAAGATCAATTCACCAAGAACACATAACAGTAATAAATATATATGTACCGAATAGTACTTCATGAAACAAAAACGAACGAATTGAAAGGAGAAATAGACAAATCCAAAATTATAGTTGGAGACTTCAATACTACTCTCTCAGTAATCAATAGAACTAGTAGACAGAAAATCAGCAAGGATATAAAAGAAGTGAGCAACAACATCAAACAACTAAATCTAACTGACATTTATAGAACACTCCATCCTAAACAGATTATAATTCCATGCACATACTTATTGAACATTTATCAAGATAGAGCATATCCTGGGTCATAAAACAAACCTTAATAAATTTCAAAGAATTGAATTATACAAAATATGTTCTCTGATCATAATGGAATTATGCCAGAAATCAATAACAAAGATAACAGTAAAATCTACAAACACTTGGAAATGAAACAATATGCTTCTAAATAATCCATAGGTGGAAGAGGAAGCCTCAAAGGAAATTTAAAAATATTTTCAACTGAATGAAAAGACATCAAACACTGTGAGATGAAGCCAAAGCAGTACTTAGAAATTTAAAGGGTTCCATACTCAAATTAGAAAAGAAGTCTCTAATTAGTAATCTAAGCTTCCCCCTGGAGAAAAATAAATCCAATGTAAGCACAGGGAAGGAAATAATAAATATAAGGGCAGTAATCAATGAAATAAAAAACAAAAACAATAAGGGAAATCAATGAAACAAAGGTGGTTCTTTTAAAAGATCAATAAAATTGATAAATCTCTAATAATATCAACAAAGAAAAAAGAATTTACAAATTACCAATATCAGGAATGAGAAAGGGGATATTACTACAAACTGGAGAAATCAGAAGTGTAATAAGAGACTACAAACAACTCTACACACATATATTCAATAATTTAGATGAAATGAGCACTTCTGCAAAAACCATAAACTACCAAAATCCATTCAAGTTAAAATAGATAACCTGAAAAATCCTATAACTATTAAAAGAAATTGAATTTGTAGTTAAAAACCTTCTGAAAAATAAATCTCCAAGCTCGGAGTATTTCACTGATGAATTCTACCAAACAATTAAAGAGGAAATAACAGAAATTCCACACAATTTTTTGCAGAAAAGAGGAGGGAATACTTCTCAGCTCATTTATGAGGTCAGTATTGCCCTGATATCAAAGCCAGACAAAAACATTACAAGAAAAGAAAACAATATTCCGTAATAAGTATTTTTTGAGAACTATAACACATTACAAAATAAAATCCAGCAATATATAAAAAGAATAATATACTACAACTAGTTCAGTATACAAAAATAAGGGTAATCATGATAACAGTCTAAAGTAAAAGAAAACACACACACACACACACACACACACACACACACACGAACCTATCAATCTATGTACAAAAAAATCACTTGATAAAATTCAGTACTCATTCATAACAAAAACTCTCCACAAACTGAAATAGAACTTCCTTAACCTGATGAAAGTTACTATTATGAGCTGAATTGTGTTCCCCCACAAATTCTTATGTTGATGCCTTAACTGTATTTGGAGATAGGGCCTTTTATAATGGTGATTAAATTGGGGCACCTTGGTGGCTCAGTCAGTTAAGTGACCAACTTTTGATTTCAGTTCAAGTCATGATCCCACAGTTTGTGGGATAGTCTTGCCGCACTATGACAGTGTGGAGCCTGCTGGTGATTCGCGCACGTTCTATCTCTCTCTGCCCCTCCCCTCTCTCTCTTTTTGGAGTGCACATTCTCTTTCTAAATAAATAAATACATACATACATACGTACATACATACATACATACATACATACATACATACATAAAATGAAGGTGATTAAATTAAAATGAGGCCATAAGCATGGACTCTAATCCAATTGTAATGGTGTCCTTATAGGAAGAGAAAATTCGGACATACAGAGAGACACTAGGGATATGCACACAGGGGAGAAAAAACACGTAAGGACATGGAGAAGAAGGTCAATGCGTACGAGCCAAAGGGTGAGGCTTCACAAGAAACCATCCAGGTGACACCTTCATCTCCCTCTTGCAGCTTCCAGAAGTGTGAGAAATAAATTTCTGTTGTTTAAGCCACAAAGTCTATGGTACTTTGTCATGGTGACCCTAGCAAACTGATACAAATACCTACAAAATAATATAGGCACCTACAGCTAACATCATCGTTAAGGGTGAAAGACTGAGTGCTTGACCACCCCATTCCAAGGTCAAAAACATGGCAAGAATGTCTGCTCTCTTATTCTAGTATGAAAAGGCATACAAAGAGGACAGTTCAGTAATTTATAAAGATAATCCATTCTGTAGATGTTATCTCATCCCCTCACCTCAGTACTCAGCACCAGACCAACTCCAACACGAACCTCACTTACACACACACACACACACACACACACACACACACACACACACACACAGGTCATACCTATTACCTAAATGTCTTCATTAAAACTAATTTTCATCCAAATTATCAAAATAGTTGCCTCAACTCTCTTTAAATGTAAAGAGAGTTTGGGCATAAGGTATTGGGAATAAAGTATTGGGCACAAGGAAGGAAGAAAGCAGGGAACCAAATTAACAGCAAGATTATGAGGTCTGCACAAAGGAAAATTCAAAAAAATATTTCCATGTGCCCATATATGAAAACTGCAACCCACACATCCCTGGCCATGTTGTGGAGGGTCAGGTTACACTTGATGGAACTTTCTAACACCATTACTCTGGTCATAATGTAATATTTATGTCTTAGCTAATGAGGAATAAAATGTGATTATTTAAAAAAGCATAAAGCTTCTTAGAAGCCTCAGTTGATGGCAGTTATTTGGAGGTTTATTTTCTCCCCACAAATAATGCATCTGAGTGGTTTAGAACTATATCTACCAAGCCCCACTTCATATCTACTCTTGCAAGACAAAGGTTTTGTGCACAACGTGAAAATTGTGACTGGAGGCATGATATGTAGGCTACTTAATCTATGATAGAAGAGGTGTACATGCATATGTTGGCCTAGATGGACAAGGGAAAAGGTAGTTGAAAAGAAATAAGGATTATGCTCTGAGGTTGTATTTTTCCTCCTGGGGCTCTTTAAACAATGCCTTTATCTGTTCCTCATTTTCCAGTTGTCTTCTCTAGCGATGTGGCAATAATTTAGCAGTATTATGTGCTGTCACTTCTGTATTAGTAAACACCAGGACTTGCTTAGTAATTACAGACTAACCTCATAATGAAATGCAGTGAACAGTTCTAATTAAATTTTAATGTTGCTTAACAACTATTCTACTTTAAAATGAGAATTTTCCAGCCATGTATCCTAATAAGTTATCAGAATGCATTCCAAAAACTGTACAAATGAGAAGGTAAACACATAATATTACCACCAGTGGGCATGTGTGTGGGAACATTTATAATCAAAATGAATATACTACATTGAAAAGTATTAAAATATAAAAGCACATCAAAATGCTATAACAACTGCAGGGCAGGATATTTTTGAAAACTTACATTTCACTTTAGACGGGGGGGAAAGGGTAAATTATTCTCCAATACAGAAGTTAAACCTATCTTCTTCTGAACATGGGACTGACACGTGTTAACCTAAGAACATCCACACCTTCGATAAAGTCACAAAGCTAAAAGAAAATTCACCATGCAATCTAGGAAACACGGCCTTCCATTTACCCTATTCTTTAAAAATCTGCCATGTTCTATTGTTGTACCGCCTTTACCCGTGCTAAGTCGTTCTGAGCATTTATGAAATCCCTTTGATACTGACCTAGTGAACATGGTAAAGTGGTAGAAATCTGTTACCCTCTCTTCATATCACAGGAATATAATATTAATATACACAATCCTCCCTTCTCCCACTCCATTGTCAGAATGAACAGGTCCAATCTATTACCTTTTTGGAAAAAACCTATCCCCTAACTCTCCCCTCACTGCTTGCTGCAATCTGCTATAGCTTCTCCTCACATTTCTACCCCAAGCCATTCTATTGCTTCTTCTACTCTATGCCTAATTAATGCCTTCAGGGATATAAAATCTTAAAACACAATCATGTGGAACCCCAAATGGTTCAGTCAGTTGTGCTGATAAAAGAAGTAAAGTTTGGAAATCTTCGAGTCCGGCACCTGTTCATGGTCATCATTAACCAGCTTTACCTGGAGTACACATCAGATGGGACATCAGTCTGGTTGTAAGTTCCAGCCAGCTGTTAGATGGGAACATGGAGTGTTGCTGTGCACCTGCAGATGTGTTGTTGCCTTTGTGGCATGTATAAACGTACCTGTGAGGAGCACTACACACACAAAAATACTACTGCCTCTAGAACGCTCTCTCTCCCCACAAGTAGCAACACCTCCTGGCTACAATAATCACAATGCCATTCTTCCCGAAACCAACTTGAAGGAGCTCAGTTGGTTGAGTGTCTGACTCTTGATTTCAGCTCAGGACGTGATCCCAGGGTTGTGGGATCAAGCCCCACCTCAGGCTCTACACTGAGCACGGAACCTGCTTAAGATTTTCTCTCTCTTCCTCTGCCCCTCTCCCCCACTCGCACTTTCTATCTCTAAAATAAATAAATACATACATACATACAAACTTCAAGATATTCTTGCCTCTTGCCCTCCCTCAGTCCCCACACCTATCCTCCCCTTTACATTTCCATTGTCACTTCTCTAGTTCATGCCCTCATTACCTCTCATATGGACACTCAGTGTTTGTTAAAGCAGCCACTATGTGCTGGGCATGGTGGAAAATACAGACATGTGTAATACTGCAAAACACTCCAAATATTTATCATCTGGTAGCAGGGTAGGGAAATACAGACATTTAGAAGGTAACTAGAATGCAATGAAATGACACAGAATAGAATATATAGGAAGGCTTCACACATATATGAGTCAACAAAAAAATAAGATATACAGGAAGGTTTCATGGAGGCATTGGCTCTTGAGGTGAAACTTAAACAAATTATTTATCTTCCCTGAGACTCGGTTTCCTCATTTGTAAGATATAGACAACAAAACATCTACTTCACACAGTTTTCATGAGGATTAAATGAAATAATACATGTAGAGACTTTGCACAACCTCCAATATAGCAGGCACTTCATGGACGGTAGTTATTGTTATCATAGGAGACTGTTATGGACTGAATATTTGTAAACCCCGAAGATTCATATGGTAAAGCTCTAACATGCAATGCTGCTATGTTTGGAGATGGGCTTTTAAAGAAGTAATTAAGATTAAATGCTGTCAAAAGTGTGGTCCTGGGGTGCCTGGGTGGCTCAGTTGGTTAAGCATCTGACTTCAGGTCAGGTCATGACCTCACAGTTCATGGGTTCGAGCCCCATGTTGGGCTCTGCACTGACAGCTCAGAGCCTATAGCCTGTTTCAGATTCTGTGTCTCCCTCTCTCTCTCTCTGCCCCTCCTCTACTCATGCTCTCTCTTGGTCTCTCAAAAATAAATAAAAACATTTTTAAAAAAGTGTGGGTCCCTAATCTGACAGAATGAGAGTCCTTATAAGAGGAGGCACTGAAGAACTTGCCCACTCCTCTGCACCAAGGAGTGGCCATGTTAGGACAAAGAGAGAAGGTGGCTATCTGCAAGCAAGCAGGAGAGCGCTTGCCAGAAACTGAACTGGCTACAACCTTGAACTTGGTCTTCCAGCCTTCAGAATTGTAAGAAAACAGATTTCTGTTATTTAAGACACCCTGTCGATTTTGTTACGGCAGCCTAAGCTGGCTAACACAGAGGACTTGAAGGCCACTTTTAGAGGTTTGTTCATTACTTTGTGGGCAGTGGAAAAGCAGTAAAGGTTTCTGAGGTGACAAGAATCACGTTTATATCTGATTACCTGAGAGCTGAAGACTGGTGGGAAGACCCCCTTCATCGACTTCCTGCCTTCAGTCTCTACCCTTTTCCATCTACTCACGGCAACCACTCTAAGACTAATGGAGTGCTGCCTGGATGAGCTGCTCAAAAAATATGACCTATGGAATAAAGCCTAAATCCCTTAGTTTGGTATTCAAGATCCTCTAAATCTGGATCAGGACCCCCAACTCCCTAGCCCACTACTTTCCTTAGCTGAGAGGATCAGACCTGGGGCTGGGCCACATTTGTGACTTTGTTCAAGTTGTTCTTCCAACAAGAAAATCCTTTTCCATTGCTCTCAGTCAAAATCCAATCCACCCTTTAAGGCCAGTGCCTACACCACTCCCCCAGGAGGCCATCCCCTGCCCCCCCCCCGAACCCCTGTTGTTCATACCTCTGGTATATCACAGTGACCGACCTCTTATAACCCAATGAATTTTTGTTTATATCTCCTCTGCTACACTGTAATGGGCTGAGGTGAATGTTTGTGGTCTTCACAGAAAGGAATTTAAAGAGGGCACAGGGGGAAAACCCTAAGCCAGGCGACAGCAAAGTTATGTTTGCAGAACAGAAATGGAGAGCCAGAGAGAGGCTGGAAGAGAAAGGGCTTTTGGAGAACACACTTGTCCACCGGGTAACTGGAGTCATTTGATGTGGGTGTGTGTTGCGAGCCTGACCACAATCCCCGCTTTGCTTCAGAGTCTCCACCACTCATTACCCTCCCACACTGGTTGAATTTTCTGCAGTGCAGGGTGAAACACTGCACGGGAAAGATGCCTATTGGAAGTGGCAATAATCATAATTGTCACTAACACCTATGAACTATGTGGCTTGTGCCAGACATTGGGCTATAGCACAGGTTTTTAGCATTATACACTATGTTCTTTTTTTTGGCCTGAAACACATTCTATTGCTATAAAGTTATTTTAGTGTTTTTTCCTAATCTGAAATCTCATTTGGAGATTTATCCAAAGAATTATATGCTGCATATAATGCCTCCAGTCTTGAAGCATTCATTTATAAAGTTTTCTAACCATATCCTTCCCCTACTTAAGGCCCCCAGTCAATTATCTATTGCTTCAATTCCCATGTTCTGCCTTATAATGAGGGCAAGCAACTTTTGTCATATCATTAGTCATTTATATTTGCCTCACCAGTCTGTCAAAGTCACTAGGACAATTGGCAGAGTGTGGGAGGGGGACTTGGGGAAAGTGACGCAAGGAGGGAGGCAGCCAGCCCCTCCCAACCCCTGGCTGGGGACCTGGCTGCCTGCTTCCCCCTCCCTGTTCCTCTCCATTCCTCCAGGGCCAGTCCTAGAATTTTTTTTTTAAGATTTTATTTTTAAGTAATCTCTACACCCAACATGGGGCTCAAACTCACAACCCCAAGACCAAGGGTCACACACACTACCAACTGAGCCAGCCAGGATCCCCAGGTAGTCCATTTTAACTAAAAGCTTCCCAAAATTCAACCTGGAGGTAGTTAAGCGAGGACAAAAGATCCACAGTCATAATTCTGCCCCAGTCACACGTGAAATAGCATCTGAGTGCCAGGTTTCTTTCTTGTTTGTTTTTTTTAATGTAACACAGAGATTTCTGGTTACCAGACATGTATCCACAAATTACCAGCGTTATCAATTTGCTTTGATGTTTGCGGTTATTAGCCAGACCCTTTGCTGAGAACTTGACCTGCATTACTGAAGGTCAAGTAAAGGTACTTCACAGGTGAAGGTACTGAGTAGTTACTATCTCTTTTACCAATGGGAAAAGGTAGGAAGTTCCTGAGGGAAAGGTAGGAAGTTCCAATTTCTAGATGGCCCAGGACACTGAGCATTGTTTTGATTTTGATACAAGAAAAAAATTCTTGCTGTTTGCCTTCAGCTAGCTTAAGTAAGAAAGGGAGAGTCTGACTGCTTATTTCAATCAGTATGTCACTGATTTAAAGGAACCATACAGAGACCATTAGCACCAACAAAGCTCAATTCCTAGGAATTCAGGAATGACAGCAAGGCTGGCACTGTGGCCTGATGATTGATGCCACGGGGCACTAAAAGCAGATGGTTCATGTTACATTTCACACCCTGCCTGGAGAAGGCAACTCTTCTCTCAAGGCCAGGTTCCAGACTCTGGACTTGGCACTCGCTTCATTATAATGTTAAAATTAAATACAACTTCTCCAACTCATACAACCACTTTCCTGTTTTTTAAATCTTGATTTTTATTGCAAAAGCAAATGAAGTGTGCACTCACTGCGCATGCCTGCAGCTTCCTGTTTCAAACTCCTCCAGACCTCTGCCTTGGGGCTTCTCTGCATTAGGCAGGCCAGAGCTGCCAGGGAGTCAGCCAACCACAGCCCCAAACAGGGAGCGAACAACCCAGATCCTGAGGCCTCCTTGGGGCACAATCTGAGGTATGTTCTCCACAGTCTTCAAGAGGCCTGCCGTGGAACTTAGCCCCACTTGTCCCCAGCAGCTCTGGATGGGTTTCCTTCCCTTTCTTCTCATGTCCTGTCTCCCATTCGAGGCTTCCTGCAATCACCTTGCAAATAAGCTACTGGTGTGTAAATCCCTCTATGCTTCTGGGGAAACCCAACCTAAGCTAATGCCCGTGTATTAGCTCAGACTGCCATAGCAAAGTACCACAAACTGGGGGGCCTGAACTACAGAAATTTGTCTTCTCACAGTTCTGGAGTCAAGAAGTCTGAGAACAAAGTGTCGGCAGCATTGGTTTCTTCTGAAGCCTCTCTCCTTGGCTTAGAGAGGGCCATCTCCTGTGTCTTCACATGGTCATTCTTCTCTGGGTCCTTATCGCTTCTTTTTTTTTTTCTTATCTCCGATTCTTAAAGGATATGGGATTAGGGTCTGCCCAAAGGACCCCATTTAACTTAATTACCTCTTTAAAGGCCTTATCTCCAACAGTCACATTCTGAGATTACCAGGGGTTGAGGCTTCAACATATGGGGGGGGGGGGGGGGATGGTGAGATACAATTTAGTCCATAACAATCCACTATTATCAGGCCAAAAAGATGAGTAAGTGTATGAAGTTAAAATGTATGAGCTCCTCCGATCCAACTCCAAACCTCTCCAAAGGAAAAAGCTAAGAGAGGGGCACCTGGTTGCTTCGGATTCTGTGTCTCCCACTCTCTCTCTGCCCCTCCCCTGCTCAAGCTCTGTCTGTCTCTCTCTCTCTTTCAAAAATAAGTAAACATTCAAAAAAAAAAATTTTTTTAGAAAGAAAAGAAAAAAATAAGAGAGAAAACAACAATCAAAAAAACCTATTGTGTATGCCTTTCAGGCTCTTTTTCTATGTGTAGTAGAAATGATGCTACAGTGACAAACTAAAGTATAAAGCAAACACCGATTTCCTTATTTTCTTTAACTCAATTTCAATGAGAACCCATGTGCTAGAAAATGCAATCTCCATCGATCCTAGACTCTTTTT
The DNA here is from genome assembly GCF_027475565.1 of Acinonyx jubatus. Classification (NCBI taxonomy): domain Eukaryota; kingdom Metazoa; phylum Chordata; class Mammalia; order Carnivora; family Felidae; genus Acinonyx; species Acinonyx jubatus. The sequence continues at coordinate 68,243,101 of NC_069391.1, forward strand.
CTTGGGTCACCCAAAGAACATAGAGACCTATGAGATGCCAAGAAAACATGAACAGGCCTCACCTTCAGTCCATTGTGGTCATTTGCTTATAGCTCCAGGTCCAGCTGCTCAAAGATGAACAGCTTGCATGCTAGTCTTGGGACACTATATTCTGGGGTCCTTACGAATGGATGAAGAAGCAGTGGTTTATATATACAATGGAATGCTACTTGGCAATGAGAAAGAATGAAACCTGGCCATTTGCAGCAATGTGGATGGAACTGGAAGGTGAAATAAGTGAAATAAGTCAGTCAGAGAAAGACAGATACCATATGTTTTCACCCAATGTGGATCTTGAAATATTTAACAGGAGACCATGGGGGAGGGGAAGGCAGAAAAAAAAGTTACAGAGAGGGAGGGAGGCAAACCATAAGAGATTCTTCAATACTGAGAACAAACTGAGTGTTGATGGGGTTGGGGGAGAGGGAAAAGTGGGTGATGGGCACTGAGGAGGGCACTTGGGATGAGCACTGGGTGTTGTACAGAAACCAATTTGTCAATAAATTATATTTTTAAAAATAATTTAAAAAATAAGCCGTTAAAAAAAAAAAAAAAAGATTCCAGGGTCCTTAGTACCCAGGATCCAATCTTGCAGATGTATGAAGCCATTGCCCTCTGAGGTCCTACCATCTCCCCAGACCACAGGTCCCCACTTCCAGGAGGCAATAGGGAGAGAGTCACAATTAAAAGCATGGATGGGGATGGACCACTGGGGAGCTCAGCCCTGGCTATGCTTGAACAAGGTGTTTCACCTCCCTCATGGTTCAGTTTCCTCATTTGAAAAGTTTTAAATAGAGGGTACCTGGGTGACTCTGTCAGTTAAGGGCCTGATTTTGGCTTAGGTCCTGATCTCACAGTTCATGAGTTCAAGCCCTGAATTGGGCTCTGTGCTGACAGCTCAGAGCCTGGAGCCTGCTTCGGATTCTGTGTCTCCCTCCCCTGCTCACACTCTGTCTCTCTATCTCTCAAAAATAAATAAACACGCAAAAAAAATTTTAATAAAAATTTTTAAATAAAAACAATAGTCTCTGTTTCATGATCTATGTGCTCATTTAAACATTACAGTAAGCCTTATCATGTTTCAGATGATAAAAACAAAGTCTTTATCTAAGGTCACATAGCTAGATTAGAAGACTCTTTAATAAAGACATTTAAGACTATGGCATCCCTGGGGCACCTGGGTGGCTCAGTCGGTTAAGCATCCGACTTCAGCTCAGGTCATGATCTTGCAGTGAGTTCGAGCCCCACGTCAGGCTCTGTGCTGACAGCTCAGAGCCTGGAACCTGCTCCAGATTCTATGTCTCCCTCTCTCTCTGCCTCTCCCCTGCTTGTGCTCTGTTTCTCTCTCTCTCTCAAAAGTAAATAAACATTTAAAAAAATTTGAATAAATAAATAAATAATAAAAATTAAATTAAAAAGTTACAAATGTCAAGTCTGAAGCATAGAATATAAAGGATATTATTTAGGACAAGGAGCCATCTGCATTGAAATAATAGTTGCTTCAGAAGCTATAGACGTTCCAAATTCTCCTCTTCTGTCTATAAAGTGAGTTGAACAGAACCATATATATAGCAATTCTAGCTTGGCCTGAATAATGATTCTATGACAGAATGCCTTTGACTCTCCAAAACCTGGTTCCCCTGTTAGTACAGCATTTGAGTGCTGGTTTATGGGTGTATCATTTAAAGGAATGCTGTGAAGTGGGGTCCAGGGCTGCTCTTCACTCCTTACTGACAGGAAAGACTGTTGGCTATACACAGCAATTCCCCCGTGTCAGCCAATGGAGAACATGACCTCAATCTTCCAGGGAGCTGCCAGTTTGCAGGCTGTGCTGACCCAGCAAAATTACCTGGAATCTAGAGTAGGGCTACCAGGGTCACTGACTGTCCTATCACCTTCAACATCAGGGCAGCATGTCCTTAGAACGAAAATAAATGTTTTTTTACCTTCACACCACTGGAGTTCAGAGGAAAAGGGAAGATGCTTGTGAGGACCAAAGTGGGAGAAGGCACGGGATTAGGCAACATTCATTCCAAATAGTAAAGAGAATGGTATTAAGAGTTTGCATTTTATTAAGCACTGGTCCTGTGCTCGGCGAGTGCCTTTCTTTCATGCCTTATCTCACTCAAAGCAAGCCATCTCCGTTCTGCTTCTATATTAACAGAATCACAAAGTGTTTAAAGAAAATTGTTAATCACTGAAGGTACCTTGGCACTTGTCAGTTTTTGTTTTGTTTTTGTTTTCCATCTTTTCTCAAAGGCCTAACTGAGGTCAGCTGCAACATTCTATGGATGCCTGTGACACTGTGATAATTCTCATGCAAGGCCGACAACGAGAACAAGTAGATCAGTCCTGCAGAAAACAGACAGGCCTGCCTGGAAAACTGAGAGGTCACATGTATGAAATAGATAAATCTGTAAACTGTCAATCACCAACTTTGAAAGGTTCATATTTATGGGGTCCTAAAAATGGAGCCAACCTAATGATCCCTGTCAGTCCTTCTAAATATTCTGCTGCATTGAAAAAAGACTGAAGGGGCGCCTGGGTGGCTCAGTCGGTTGAGCGTCCGACTTCGGCTCAGGTCATGATCTCACAGTCCGTGAGTTCGAGCCCTGCATCGGGCTCTGTGCTGACAGCTTGGAGCCTGGAGCCTGCTTCCGATTCTGTGTCTCCCTCTCTCTCTGACCCTCCCCCGTTCATGCTCTGTCTCTCTCTGTCTCAAAAATAAATAAATATTAAAAAAAATTTTTAATAAAAAAAAGAAAAATAAATTAAAAAAAAAGAAAAAAGACTGAAGAAGGGAATGAGGTCTATTACACAATTCAGGTATTGGTCAGAATGTTTTGTCCTTTCCTTGGTGATGAGCTTCAGTTAACCCAGTTCTGATCTGGACGTGCTGATCTTCATCACAAATCGTAGATGACATTGGAACAATTTCACTGCCGTTAAATGCTTAGATGATGTTACAATCACTTAAGCAACTAGAATACACACATTAAAGCTTTAATTTATAATCTTTCTGCCAAAGCATTTCTGTTAGAATTTAATTTAATATTTCTCTAGACTCACACTCCAAGTCCAGTCATTATAATTAATTCCAATCTCCTTAATCAAGGATGCATGTCTTTACTTATTCTCCCTAAAAGTAATGGAGGTAATAAACAGATGAATGTCATTACAGTTCATGATTGTGGTCAGTGGCTCTCAGGTCGTCGGTCTTGGACCATTTCCCTCTGAGAGACTATTTGAAAGCTAAACAACCCTATGTTTAGCTGCTAAAACAATAATAACAAAAAGAAGACTGAAAATAAACACACATCAAGTTTATTACAGAGATAAGGATGAGACAGGCTGAATCACTGTTGGAGTCAGGAGTCCAAGGCCACTCATGCCTCATGACTGGCAGCTGTGAAGGGTTCCCTCTGCCAAGCCTACTGGCCAGTGGTCAAGAGGTCACAATCGTGGCACACTGCCTTGGAGAAGTGGCTCGCCCAGCATTAGTGGCTAAATCCAGGCAGACCGGAATAACATTTGCACATGAGATCTGATCTAGTATCTAAAAGCACACAGACAGGAAAGTAGTCAGCAAGTCCTCTTACAATTCTGCAAAAGTTGGGTGTTTGGGGGGCAGTTTATTGTCCCAAAAGAGAACAAAGGAGAAGATAATTACTTCCTAGACATCAAACTCCTTGAGAATAAAGATATAATGGAATATTGGCATATAATAAAAGATCAATAAATGTATGTTGGAACTGAAATCAACTTACATGTCCCATCATTGAACGTGTATAACCACCTGACAAAGTAAGTACTCTTGTCCCCATTTTACTATGAAGAAACTGAGAAAGAAAAGTTTGGTAACATGTTAAGAAGGAATAAAGCCAGGACTCAAACTCAGGTCTTTCTGGCCACAAAATTAATGTTCTTTCCATTACATCATGCTGCTGCACACCACCTGCTTTGCTAATTTAAGAAGAACCCTCCTGTATCTATTCTAATTATAAAAATTTACAAGACTGTTCTATAAATGTAAAACCCCTTCCATTCCATTGTCTTATCCCCTACAGATGATCGCATTCTTTTATTAAATGAAGAGGTGATTCCTCATTAACATCACTTCTTTGTCTCTTCCCCATCCTCCCTTCCTTCACTATAGTCACACAGAGAGAAGTAACCCTCCGGTTCCAGGTGACAAATTTGCCATCCTGGAACCATGATCCAATTTGTCCATTACCTCATGGAGAAGCCTCCATCCCTGGGAAAAGCTGCTGTGACTCTCTTGAAGCCTACACTGGCCATATTTTGGCACTAGACTAGGGTTACGCTGGTTCCTCCAATTTCTACTGAGATCCTATGAATATTTAGACCTGTAAAAAATAGTCACTAGTGCTCAAACTGGCAGCTTCAAACAGTTCACAGTTAAGGAAGCTGTGCTGACTGGTTTGGTGGCCTCTGAGGTATGGCTGTGGTTTTATGTTGGCAAGATCATAGGCATTCTTGGCATCATTGGCTATAATGTTTGAAGCCCAATCATGAACATCTGATTATACATGATTTATTATTTGAGTGTTCTTGAACCGGGTGTGACCAGACCACTATTTGAATAAAATAAAATAATGGTTCAAAATCAATGTTTTCTTGGGTGCCTGAGTGGCTCAGTAGGTTGAGTATCCAACTTTGGCTTGGGTCATGATCTCACAGTTCATGAGTTTGAGCCCCATATTGGGCTTGCTGCTGTCAGCACAGAGCCCACTTCAGATTCTCTGTCCCCCTCTCTTTCTGCCCCTAACCCCTCTCAAAAATAAACTTTTTTAAAAAAATCTATGCTTTTTCTATCAAACATTACAATGGGGGTCACAATTTCTTTTGATATTAACTTGGGTTGTCCTTTCCTATGATACATTAATATAGCTCTAAATGCACGTCTTTGTTTAGCTTGAAATTGGAAAGGATATATGCAAATATATCAACCTAATACATGAATAAATAAAGATAACATTTTAGTTTGAAGGTTTAAAATATACGATATTTAAGCTTTATTTCCAGAAAAATTGAGGCAAAAGACTTGAGAAAACTAGAACTTGCCATAGCGGGAGAAATAGTAAGACTATGTGCTAAAGTGATATAGTTAAATCATGTCAGTAGTCATAAAAAATAAAATTTGGACTGTTTCTCTTTGCTAAAATCAGTGAAAGATCCTTTGGATAACAGTTATGTCTACAATTATTGAGGTACTTCTTATCTACTTGAATAGAGCTTTCTCAAGAGAGACTAGCAGGGTGGTGTTCTAAGTATGTATCTTTGTAACATCTCTAACAGTAGGACTGAGTGAATGAAAGCCAAGACCTACATTTAAGTCTGTTTGATATGTGTTATATTATTAATCTGTCCAGTTTTATGATTTTTAGAACTTATCTTTGAAAAATAAAATATCCTATAGATATTTACACAGGGTTATAATTTAATACCATCTATGAGTCTAAATAGTATCTTATGTCTTGAAATAGATAAAAGTGATTGGTATAAAAAAAAAAAAAGAGGTGACCCTTCTCTGTTTCCCTTTGTGGCCCTCATTCTCATCCATTCTCCAGGGCCTTACTCCATCAATAATTCCCCCAAACCTGATGACATTCCATTACATATTCATTCTTTCTTAGGTGACTGCTTCCTGCCAATGAAATAAATGTTGTGAGGTGCTTCTCATCTTAAAATACATCACATATGCCCCACCTCCACTCACCAGGCTACTCCTTGAACTACATTCCTGTTCCTCCCTCCTTCTCTTCACTATCGAGTTTCTTTCTCACAGCCTGCATGTCTAACAGCCTTTTCTCACTTTCCATCCCCCTCAGCCTTTCTGCAGCAAGCCACTATCAACAACTCCTATTGCTTCATATGACCTTCTCCCTTGATGTTTTACAATGTTGTTCACTCTCACATCCACCTCTCATTCTCTGGTTCTCTTTCTCCTTCTGACCCCAAATGTAAGGACTCGCTTTGGTTATGCCCACTGCTTACTTCTCTCTACCCTCTCTCCTTTGGGAATTTTACTAATCTTTTCTACCAATCTTCAGTCCTGACTTGCACCAGTCCACATTTCCAACTGCCTGGTGGACATTCCCATCTGAGTGTCCTACTGACATCCCAAACTCAGTATGCTCAAAATGTAATCATCTTTCCTTTTCATCCATATCCATTTACTATATTGTAATTACTATCCTCTCGATCATTGTGGGGAAAAAAGTCACAAGTTAAATTTGCAAAGGTCCAATGCTACAGAAACCAAATATTAATCATGGGAGGTGTAATATCTAATAGCACTTATTTTGTTTAAATTTTTTTTTCAAAATTAATTCATTTTTTCTAAAGTAATGCACACAGTAAAAAGAATCCAAAAATACAAAATAGTATATTATATACAGCAAAAGGTAGTTTGTCCTCCCATCCCTGATCACTACACCTACAGTTCCCTTTCTCAGAAGCTACAAGTGTTATCAGTTTGCTATATATCTATCCAGAAATATCCTATCCATTTGCAAGCATATATAAATACATGTTGTATGTTCTGATTCTGATTTCAGCTCAGGTCATGATCTCGCAGCCATGAGATCAAGCCCCACATTGGGCTCTGCATTGAGCTTGGAGTCTGCTTAAAATTCTCTCTCTCTCTCTCTCTCTCTCTCTCTCTCTCTCTCTCTCTCTCTCCCTTTACCCCTCTCCCCTGCTCACACACTCTCTCTCAAAAGAATAAATAAATAAAATAAATAAATAATAAAATAAATAAAATGTTAAAGCCCTTCATTTCCTTTCATTTTCATAATCATGCAGAATGTGTATACAGCATTTAGCACTGTACTCAACAAATGGGATCTAATTTTTATGGGCCTTCAACTCATCATTTGATTGTCCTGTGGGGGGGGGGGGCGGTTAAAAAATAGAGCAAGAGTAACAAGAGCATTGATTTGCTGAGCCAGATGGGGACCTAGCCACTTTACAAGGTCCCAGGCAATGTCAGCACAGCACCCAGCGGAAGTAGGAAGGCTGGAATTGTCACACTACCCTTATAATGCTGAAAATCCAGTTTGAATTATCTTCTCACTGAAGTGACTACATTATGGACACCATGTAATTTTAAATACATGCTGCTGCTAGGCCACGTGTCCCCCCATTATAAGCTCCTGCAATTGTGTCTTTTGGCTCCAAGTATAAGACTTTTAAGTTATTATTAAATTTATCTTACTGGTTTCTGTCACCTCAAGCTGTCAAAATCATCTCTGAGTTCCGATTTTGTCTTCCAATCTTCCAATATTGAAAAATGCCTCCCATATTTGAGAAAATTGTCCTCTCTACTAACCAAGTCACTGATTTTAAAGATATATATATACAGAACAAGAGTAGACCATGGGGAGAATCCTCTGACACACCACTAAAAACTACAATCTTATTAATCCATTTGGCTGCAATCAATCAATAAGAAATGGATCCCTTTAATTGTTTTTAACTCTAGACCATACCATTCTATGGGAGAACATGACAAATGCTGTGCTGAGTGCTATGTATGCTAAATGCATATTCCTGTTTTCTCCAGTAATCTGTAACATTCCATTCATTCACAGCACTGAGCTAGAATAAACAGCCAAATCCCTGAGCTCAGGGAATTTACGTTCTGCAGTAGAAATAGTCAGTGAACAATAGAGTTCACAATTAATTATCAAATAATAATTATAATACCAAAATACTAGTAATCAAATTATATGATGTCTAAGATTTCCATCAAAATAATCAGAGGAGAGACAGTATATAGTTCAATAAGACTGAAATTGAGTTCTTTGTTAAAATTGGGTGATAGAAATGCAGGGATTTAGGGGAGCCTGGGTGGCTCAGTCGATTGAGCATCCAACTTCAGCTTAGGTCATGATCTCACGATTCGTGAGTTCAAGCCCCATGTGCGGCTTTGTGCTGACAGCGTGGAGCCTGCTTTGGATTTTTCTGTCTCCCTCTCTCTCTGCCGCTCACTCTTCATGCTCTCTCTCTCAAAAATAAACATTAAAAAAAAGAAATGCAGGGATTTATTATACTATTCTCTCAACATTTTTCTAAGTTTGAAATTTTCCATTAAGACATTTAAATTATAATTATGATAAATACTGTGAGAAAGTATGAAATATTAAGAAAATTTATAGCAATGAATACCTAACCTAATCTGATGAGGCATCAAAAGTTCCTCTGAGAAAGTGACTTTTAAGTTTAAAACTGAAAAATAAGTAGAAATTATCTAACTTGAATGAGAGAGGAGAAAGCCTTCTAAACAAAGGGAACAGCATGTGAAAACATACTAATGTAGAAAGGAACAGAGAATTTTCAAGGAATTGAAAGAAGTCTTAAGTGGCTGCAGTTTACAGGGTAAAAGAGATTTGCTTGGTTTAAAATGAAATAGTCAAGGGCCGCCTGGGTGGCTTAGTCAGTTGAGCATTGGTCTCTTGATTTTGGTTCAGATCATGATCTCACGGTTCCTGGGTTCAAGCCCTGTATCAGGTTCTGATTTGGCAGTGTGGAGCCTGCTTAGGACTCTCTCTCCCTCTCTCTGCCCCTCCCCAGCTTGCTCACTCACTCTCTCTAAATAAATAAATAAATAAATAAATAAATAAATAAAGTTAAATAAATAAATAAACTAAAATAGACAAGTAGACAGAGGCCAGGCCACAAAGACCATTACAAGATTTTTTTTAATCCTAAGAACAATGGAAATTTATTGAAAAGTTCTAGACCAAGGACTATATCATGACTCTATTGACACTTTTAGAAGATCAATGTATGTGTATATATGTTACTACTTATCTAATAGATGAACCTAGAAATCTTATCTGTATACACACACACACACATGCATATATACATATATGTGTCAGTATACATATTATTGTGAAGCTAAATATATATAATACATATTTATTTTTTAAGGGAAGGATAAATTTTAAAAAATGGTTAACTACATGGAGAGGGAGAGAACAGGGTGATAGAGGAAACAAGTTTAGAAACTAATACTTTTTATTTATTTATTTATTTATTTTTAATTTTTTTAATGTTTATTTATTTTTGAGACAGAGAGAGACAGAGCATGAATGGGGGAGGGTCAGAGAGAGAGGGAGACACAGAATCCAAAGCAGGCTCCAGGCTCTGAGCTGTCAGCACAGAGCCCAACGCGGGGCTTGAACTCATGGACCGTGAGATCGTGACCTGAGCCGAAGTTGGACGCTTAACCAACTGAGCCACCCAGGTGCCCCGAAACTAAGACTTTTTAAATACAACTCATTTTATTAATTTAAACTAAATATTGTGTAAATGTATTTCATAACTATAAAGTAAAATTAATTTAAAAAAACAATCTCTAGGACGCCTGGGTGGCTCAGTCGGTTAAGTTTTTGGCTCTGGATTTCCATTCAGGTCATGATCTCATGGTTCATGAGATTGAGCCCCACATTGGGCTGTGTGCTGAGAGCATGGAGCCTGCTTGGATTCTCTCTCTCTCTTCCTCTCTCTCTCTCTCTCTGCCTCTCCCCCACTGGTGCTCTGTCTCTCAAAATAAACATTAAAAAAAAAAAAAAAACAGGGGCACCTGGGTGACTCAAGTGGTCAAGCATTCAACTTCGACTCAGGTCATGATGTCGCAGTTAGTAAGTTCGAAACCCGTGTTGGGCTCTGTGCTGACAGCTTGGAGCCTGCTTTGGATTCTTTGTCTTCCTCACTCTCTCTCACCCTCCCCCATTCACACTCTGTCTCTCTGTCTGTCTCTCTCTCTCTCTCAATCTCTAAAAATTGAAAGTAAAATAGGGGCACCTGGGTAGCTCAGTCGGTTGTGCGTCCGACTTCGGCTCAGGTCATGATCTCACAGTCTGTGAGTTAGAGCCCCACATCGGGCTCTGTGCTGATAACTCAGAGCCTGGAGCCTGCTTCCGATTCTGTGTCTCCCTCTCTCTCTGCCCCTTCCCTGCTCAAGCTCTGTCTCTCTCTGTCTCAAAAATAAATAAAAACATTAAGAAAAAGAAATTTTTTTAATAAAAAAAAAGAAAGCAAAGTAAAATAAATTCATCTGTGTGCTAAGTTTGGGGCATGACCACACAGAAAAGAATGTTTTCAAGTGCTTTTAAACATTACTTTGAGGGGCGCCTGGGTGGCGCAGTCGGTTAAGCATCCGACTTCAGCCAGGTCACGATCTCGTGGTCCGTGAGTTCGAGCCCCGCGTCAGGCTCTGGGCTGATGGCTCAGAGCCTGGAGCCTGTTTCCGATTCTGTGTCTCCCTCTCTTTCTGCCCCTCCCCCGTTCATGCTCTGTCTCTCTGTCCCAAAAATAAATAAACGTTGAAAAAAAAAAAATTTAAACATTACTTTGACTGTATATCATTAGTGTAATATACCCTAAGAAAAACAGAATTAAAATTAAAAGTCTTAAACTGTTTTCAGTAATCATTTCATTAGTGATAGTTTTGGTATTGTTACATTGATACTAATGTGTGTATGTTGTGGAATAAAGTAACTGAATTATTATGTTGGTGTGGTGCCAATGGGAACTGAGATTTTTTGGCATGGGAGAAAATATATACGAAAGTAAACCACATGAGATTAATTAAAAGCCTGTGTCCTAAATTTAAATTGGAAACATCAGCATAATCTCACAATGTATTTTATATTACAAAAAAAGATATTAAATGTTCTTGCTCTTGAATTTGAAAATACCTGTAAAAATAATAATCCCTATAGCAGAGTATCCCTGATGCCCAGATTATAGTCTCTAAATACCATTTTCCACTACAAGAAGCAAGGGCTTCTGGTAATAATGGTTATCCATGTCTAGAGCAATAAATGTACAAGACAAGCCTGGAATATCTTGTTTTCAAAGACTAACAGAGTCATATTAAAAGGGCTCAAGAACCATCGTGAAACGAAGGGTTTTGGTCAAAGATGGAACAATTTGAGTTTCAATAAGAATAACTACCATAGATTTAAATTACATTGCACATTTCAAATCCATAAGTTTATAATGATAACAAAAAATAATTTAAAAGTGAAAATAACCCACTGGCTACTGAAAGATGCTAGGAAGCTCATTATTTTGAAACTGATAGAAAAATAAAAGGGAAAAATCAATCATTTATCCTGTCTTTCCTATAAAATTTGTATCTCAGGTAACTAAATAGTTAATGAGCAAAATAAGTTCCTCTTACAGAAATCTCTGGCTAACAAATAAAGAGGAATTATAAAATTAATGTATCATTTTTGCAACTCCTAATTAATTAATGGATCTATGCAATTATCATTAAATACAGACATATTCTATAGGACACTCTACATAATAAATAACCTGGTTCATTCAATAAACAAACTGCAAAAAAATTGGGAAGGAGGGGATCCAGTCATATAGATTAAAGAAGAACAAAGGGACATACTGATCATTTGTTAAGTATGGCTCTTCTTTGGATCCTGATTTGAATACATTTTTTAAAATGAGACAATGAGAAAAATTTAACTACTAGCTGGATATCTTATTATATTGTTTTTAAATGTATTAATGGCATTCTGATTATGTTTTTCAAAACAGAAATATTTACAGATGAAATGATGTGATATCTGGGATTTGTTTCACAATAATCAGATGGGTAAGTAGGGAAGGTAAAGGTGAAAGAAAACTGTTCTGAGTTGATAACTGTTGAAACTGGATAATGGGATCATAGGGGTTGATTATACCATTCTCTCCACTTTTATGTGTTTGAAATTTTCCATAATAAAGAGTTTTTTCAAAGGCAGTTTAGCTGTTTTGTGGAGAATAGATTTGAGAAGGACATAAAGAGATTGAGAGAAACTAGTTAGAAGACTACATATTTATGATATTCTAACTAAGAGGAAATTCATGATGGCCTGAGTTAAAGAGATATGAGTCTTGAAACTGAAACTGACAAGTGCCCAACAAGATGATTTCTTTAAGACCCATATTCAAACTCATTATGGTGAAATTTTATAACACCAATGAAAAGAGGAAAAAAAATATTTCACTTACAAAGGAGGAAGAATCAGAATGAAGTCAGACCTCTCATTAGCAATCTGGATGCTAGAAATAGACTTCTTTAGATTTTTACTCTAAAATTATATATCCAACAAAATTAGCATTCAATATAAGGGGAAATAAGAACTATTTTCACATATTCAGGAACTTAGAAAGTTAACATCAGATTATTTCAGAATGAATTATAGATTTCATCTAACAAAATGAAAAATACAAAGATGTATATGTGAAACAATGGTGACCAAAAGAAAAAAAAAGTAAAATATTAAAAAGTATAAACTTACTGATTTATTATTAATTGCTTCTTAAATGACAATCTGGAACCAAAAATCTTAAGTGAATTCAATATCAGACCTAGCCAAAAGGGCAGGAAAAGCAAGATAGAGCTTGCTAAGACTATTATCTTATTAAAGGAGAAATGTAGATAATTATTAATCCTGGATTTCAAGAAAAAAATACTTCAGTATGTATGTTAAAGAATTAAGAGTAACTAACCATTATAAGAATAGAAATAGAATGTTCAATCTTCAAGTCACTAAAAAAAAATAAATAAATAAACAAAGAAAACACATTAACTTAATAAGAGACAAAAAAGAAAAAAAGCAGCGGGAGCTATCGGGGTGGCTCAGTCAGTTGAGCACCTGACTCTTGATTTCTTGATATTGGCTCAGGTCATGATCTTGCAGTTCTTGGAATCGAGCCCCACATTGGGCTCTGTGATGAGTGCGGAACCTGCTTGGGATTCCTCTCTCCCTCTCTTTGCCCCTTCCCTACTTGTTCTCTCTCTCTCTCTCTCTCTCTCTCAATAAATAGACATTTTTAAGAAGTGATTATTAAAAAAGAGAGAGAGGAAAAGAAACAATGAGATAACGTTAAATAAGCAGAAAATATAAACGATGACAGAGGAAACTCTAAATCAATTAGTAATAACAATAATATGAATGGGCTAGATTACCTTAATAAAATTCAAGGAATTTTAGGGTGAGTTAAAAAAAATCAATCCAGCTATACTCTACTCACAGGAGACACACCTAAAATAAAATCATATAAAAAGACAAAAAGGAATGGAAATGACAACTGACTATAGCATGTGATCTTAAACTAATCTGTCACCAGAGAAAACATTATTTTTCTTTGCTAAATAACATTAGTGGAAACACTGGCAAGACTTCAATAAAATCTGTAGATTAGAGAATAATTTTATCTCAATACTAATTTCCTAATTTTGATACTTTTTGCTTTTGTTTTTAAGAAATAAATATAGAATGGTTTAGGAATAAAAGGGCATCATGTCAGTTAAGTTGTGGAACTTAACTCTTTCAAATTTCAGGGGGGAAAAAAGTGTTTATCTTTATCCCACACATACAATGATTAAGCAATGGTAAAATGCTAACAGTTGAGGATGCTGGGTAAAGAGTATACAGTTGACTCTTGAACAACTCAGGGGTTAGGGTCACTGACCACCCCTGTGTAGTTGAAAATCCATGTATAACTTTTGACTCCCCAAAGACTTAACTACTAATAGCCTGTGTTGACCAGACCTCACCAATAACATAAGCAGTTGATTAACACATTATATGTGTTTTGTACATTATACGTGTTATATACTGTATTCTTATAATAAAGTAAGCTATAGAAAAGAAAATAATATTAAGAAAATCATAGAGAAGAGAAAATACATTTACAGTAGTGTACTGTATATATATATTTTTAAAAGTCACATGTAAGTGGGCCAATGCAGTTCAAACCCATTATTGTTCAAGGGACAACTGTATGGGAATTTTCTGCACTATTTTTACAACTTATCTGTAAGTCCAAAAATATTTCAAAATAAATGTTTTCAAGGGATTAGAGAATAAAATACTATCAAAGAGAAAGCAGATATAGCACTATTAATGTCAGACAAAATAAAATGCAAAGCAAGAAGCATTAAGCATAACAAAAAGAGCCATAGCATAATAATTTGAAAATACTATCTACCAAGAAATGATGTCATCAATCTTTTTGTACTTAATGATATAAGCGCCTTTAAAAAATTCAAAATTAAAAATTAAATTCAAAATTTAATTCAAAATTCAAAATTAATTCAAAATTAAAAATTAAAAAATAATTTTGAAATAAACAACAATGAAAAAACTAAATGAAATATTCAGAACATTATTGAACACTATATCTCATACAGAATATGGCCAAAACAATACTCAACATGTAGTTATAAGAAAATTAAAAAGCCTAAAAATAAGTGAATTTGGCATATAATTTTAAAAGCTAGGAAACAGGGGCACTTCGGTGGCTCAGTTGGTTAAGTGTCTGATTTTGGCTCAGATCATGATCTCACAGTTCATAAGTGGAGTCCTACACTGGGCTCTCTGATGTCAACACAGAACCCACTTTGGATCCTCTGTCCCCTCTCTTTCCCCTCCCCCACTCATGCTCTTTCTCTCTCTCTCTCTCTCTCTTTCTCAAAAATAAATAAACATTTAAAGAAAAAAAAGTACAAAACAAATAAGATGAGGGGCGCACCTGGGTGGCTCAGTCAGTTGAGGATCAAATTCTTGATTTTGGCTCAGGTAATGATCTCACAGTCCTGAGGTGGAGCCTGGTGTTGGCTCCAGAGTGGAGCCTGCTTGAGACTCTCTCTCTCTCCCTCTCTCTCTGCCCCTCCTCTGCTCACACATGCGTACTCTCTCTCTCTCAAAATAAATAAGCATTAAAAAAAAAATAGAACAAATCTAAACTACAAAAGATAACTAAATAAATATAAATGTAGAACTTCTAGAAGTGGAAAATAAAAAAACATAGAGCAGATCAATAAAATAAAAGCAAAACTCTGTCTTTTAAAGAAAAATAATTAAATAGACAACTTTTAAGAGGTTTAAGAAAAGGATAAAACAGAAAAACAAGAGAAAAACAGGGAGAAGTAGGATTAATATTAATGCTGTGATTATGATTATAAGATTAAATACAAGAAATGTGAAAATCTAGATGAAACGGATCTTCTTCTCTTTGGAAAATATAAACTATCAAAATTAATTTAAAAAGAGGTTGAAAATCCAGGGGCACCTGCGTGTCTCAGTCGGTTGAGCAATGGACTTGGGCTCAGGTCATGATTGCAGCTTGTGAGTTCAAGCCCCATGTCAGGTTCTGTGTTGACAATTCAGAGCCTGGAGCCTACTTCACATTCTGTGTCTCCCTCTCTCTCTGCCCCTCCCCCACTTGTGCGCTCGCTCTCTCTCTGTCTCTCAAAAATAAATAAATGTTAAAAAAAATTTTTTTTCCACGTTTATTTATTTTTGGGACAGAGAGAGACAGAGCATGAACGGGGGAGGGGCAGAGAGAGAGGGAGACACAGAATCGGAAACAGGCTCCAGGCTCTGAGCCATCAGCCCAGAGCCCGACACGGGGCTCGAACTCACGGACCGCGAGATCGTGACCTGGCTGAAGTCGGACGCTTAACCGACTGCGCCACCCAGGCGCCCCAAAAATTTTTAAAAATAAATAAAAATAAAAATCCAAATAACCCAAAATCTTAGAGAACTTGACGAGGTAATTAAAGTGTTACCAGTTTTAAAAGTCCTAAACAGGTTCATAATTTAGGCTGTTTCCAGTTTTTACTTATCACAAATAAAGGTGCTATGAACAGTTATCTACAATTCTTAGTATTCACATATGCTTTCATTTCTCTTGATTGAAATTTGGGACATCTTTTTCAAGTTGCTACTTGTTTGTCTTAACAGGTAATACTTATATATAAACTCCTAAATCTTAGCTTGTCAGGTATAGAAACCACCAGTGAAAACAATTTCAGAAACACTGCAGAACCTATACAGACTTTCAAAAACCTTAGTTTTTAAAGGAGAAAACGGATAATCTAAAAAGAAGAATTGACTAAGAACAGATTAAAATTCATTATAAACTTAATACAATGAGATTTAATACATACTGATTTTAAGTTACATAATAGACAATAAAATCTGTTAGTTAGTCCACGAGATTAAAAATCAGTGATTTTGATTTTTGATTCTGATTTTTATAATCAGTAGTGTCATTGTGTTCTTTCTGAAGCATTCCTTTACCTATCTGCACTAACTCTAGTAAAAAAATCAAAACAAAATATGTCAAAAACAAAACCCAGAGCTGAAAATTATATATTCAGTAAGTAATGTTTTTCTTTCTTTTTCCTTTTTTTAATTTTTTAACATTTATTCATTTTTGAGGGAGGGAGAGAGAGAGACAGATCAAGAGCAGGGGAGGGGCAGAGAAAGAGGGAGACACAGAATCCGAAGCGGGCTCCAGGCTGTGAGCTGTACGCACAGAGTCACACGTGGGGCTGGAAATCAGGCGAGACCATGACTTGAGCCAAAATCAGACGCTCAACTGACTGAGCCACCCAGGTGCCCCATGTTTTTCTCAAGTGAGTATGTCTTGCTCACAGACACACAGGGAGAACACCATGTGAAGATGGAGGTAGATATGGGAGTGACACTTCCATAAACCAAGGAATGTCTGGGTTTCTTCCAGAAGCTGGAAGAGGCAAGAGGCAAGGAAGCATCCTCCTCCAGAGGTTTTGAAAAGATCACAGCCCAGCAAACACCTTGATTTCAGAACTCTAGTTTCCAGAACTGTGTGAGAACAAATTTGTATTGTTTTAAACCAAAATAATGATAATAATAATAATAATAATAATAATGTCCTGCTCAATGCAAGAACAATACTAGCTCACTGTGGAAAATTAGATAAAACTGCACAAAGACAATAAATGTTAAAATAGCTGTAATCAGTGAAATCAACAAAAATGGCAGAGTAAGGACCTTGAAAATTCTCTCCTCCGTAAAAGCAGTGAAAACACCAGCAAAAAAGAGCCAGAATCAACTTTTTCATAACTCTGGAAAGCAATCAAATGCTTGTAGCCATCCACAGAGCATTTATTCCAGAAAAATGGCTTGATCTTGGTAAGAACAGCAAGTTTTGGGGCATTTTCACTTGCCCTGTTCCCATCCCCCTTTCTCTATCTCCACAGTAAACCTCGAAAATCAATGTCCCACATTCACAGTGAAAACCAACAGTCTGGCAGCCACTTGAAGTAAAAGAGAGGTTAAAACTCCAAAGCCCTACTCACAGATATCTGTCTCACCAGACAGTTCCCTGGAAATCGCCACTCAGAAGGCTGTCTTTGTTTGACCTAACTCAGAAGTCATCCGGTGCTAACAACCTTTCCCTATGGGCATTTATCAAAAAAATCAGAAACAATTTTTAAATTAAAAAAAAATTTTTTTGGCTGCCTGAGGTGGTAGATAACAGTTACGTTAAGAGAAACCAGACACAAAAGGCCACATATTATATGACTCCATTTATATGAAATACCATAATAGGTGAATCCATAAAGATAGCAAGGAGACAAACTAATTGCCAGGGCCTGGGGAGAAGAGAAAATGAGGAGTAACTGATTCTTGATTATAGGACTTCTTTTTGGGGTGATGAAAATTTTCTAGAATTAGTGATGATGGTCATGCAACTCTGTGAACATATAAAAACCACTGAATTGTACACTCTATGCAGGTAAATTTTATGGTACATGATTTCCATCTCAATTTAAAATAGCAAGTTAAAAATTTATATGTACCCATGATTCCAATCTTTTTAACTTATATAAAAGGGAATTCACAAAAATAGTACTCATAATCACACAACCCAGATATAATCACTATTAATATTTAGGTTAAATTTTTTTTTTTTTTTTAGAGAGAGAGAGAGAGAGAAAGAGCACAAGTGCACAATGGGGGAGGGACATAGGGAGAGAGAGAATCTTAAGCAGACTCCACACTCAGCGCGAAGCCAAATGTGGGGCTTGATCCCCATGACTGTGAGATCATGACCTGAGCTGAAATCAAGTCAGATGCTTAACCAACTAAGCCACCCAGGCACGCCTAGGTCTAACTATTTCTAATCTTTCTCTACTATATCACTGCTATTACTCATTGGTTAAGAACACTCACTCTGGATGCTCCGCCTGAGTCAGAATCTTACCACTTACTAACCATCCAATCATAAGCAAGCTGCTTAATCTCTCTGGATCTATTTCCTCCTCTACAAAATGGGAATAATAATATCTACTTCAAATGGTTGTTGTGACAATTGAGTTTAAAAATACAGAGCACGTAAAAAAATGCCTGGCACATAAAAACTGTTCAATATATGCTAGCTATCATTATTACTAAAAATAAAGCTGTGTGAATATCCTTAAGTATATATATCTTATTATTTGTCCAATTATATGTTTTTATTAATTCCACAAAGTGAAAACACTATTTTAAAATGTATGCAAATGAAACAAAATGTTATTTTAAGTTTGCCTGAATAGTTTTCTATTGCTGGAAATCAATATACTACAGAGTATTCACAAGTTTGGAAACATGAGGAAAAAATCAAAATAAAGAAGAAAAATGACCCTGGAAAATACAATCGAGGAAGAAAAAAAAGCTCTTAAAGTTATAATCATATCCTCAGGAAGATTTAAGAAAACACTGGGTCCATAAAACAAAAGGATACTGTGAGAAGAAAACAATTTGTGAATAAGAAATCGCTTTTGATCAGATTGACAAAGACTTTTTTTAATGTTTATTTATTTTTGAGAGAGAAACAGAGGGAGAGAGAGCACAAGCTGGGGAGGGGCAGAGAGAGAGAGGGAAACACAGAATCCAAAGCAGGTTCCAGGCAAAAGACTTTTTTAAAATTTATTTATTTATTTAAACAATCTTTTTAATGTTTATTTATTTTTGAGAGACAGAGAGAGAGCATGAGTGGTTAGAGGGGCAGAGAGAGAGGGAGAGAGAGAATCTGAAGCAGGCTCCAGGCTCCGAGCTGTCAGCACAGACCTGGACACCGGGCTTGAACCCACGAACCACGAGATCATGACCTGAGCTGAAGTCAGACACAACTGAGCCACCCAGGTGCCCCTAGTTATTTATATTTGAGAGAGAAAGAGAAAGAGAGCACAAGCTAGGGAGAGACAGGGACACAGAGGGAGTCACACCAGGCTCCGAGCTGTCAGCAAGGAGCCCAAGGCAGGGATCAAACCCACGAACTGTGAGATCAAGACCTGACCCAAAGTCAGATGCTTAACTGACTGAGCCACCCAGGCACCCTGGCAAAGGACTTTTTTTAATATAAGTATTTGAGAGGCTGAGAAGCCACAAACTCTTAAACACTCCAGGCAGGAATACTAACTGGAAAAACTTTTTTTTTTTTTAAGTTAATAATAGCTACCACTGAGTCATTACCATGTGTTGTTAGGCACTGTACTAAATGCTTTAAGATAATATATTTGGGGGGCACCTGAGTGGCTCAGTCAGTTCAGCGTCCAACTTCGGCTCTGATCATGATCTCAGGGTTTGTGGGTTTGAGCCCCATATCGGGCTCTGCGCTGACAGCTCAGGGCCTGGAGCCTGCTTCAGATTCTGTGTCTCCCTCTCCCTCTGACCTTCCCCCACTTGCACTCTGTCTCTCAAAAGTGAATAAACATTAAAAAAAAATTTTAATAATATATTTTCACATTATCTCCATTTAATGAATGAGGAAACTGAGACTCAAAAAGGTTAAGTAACATGCCCAAGGACACAAAGCTAGTAAAACAAACAAACAAAAAACAAAGCTAGAATGCAATTTGGCAACAAATATCAGAAGTCTTTAAAATTTATTTTTTTGAGCCAGCAATTATCCCTAGAGTTTATCACAAATAAATAAATATATAATTATATCTGTACAATGATGTCCACTGTAATATTAATTAATCATAAAAAGGACAAGTGGAAACAAACTAAAGGTTCAAAAACAGCAAAATGGCTAGTTTCGGTGCACTGTGCACCTAGGCAACAGAACACTATTCAGCTATTTTAAATGACAGTATAACTCTATACTTATTAAAATAAAAAGCTAGTCCCATGTTAAGCGGGAAAAGCAAGATATACAGTAGTGTATATAGTATAACTTTTGTTAAAAACCATAGAGGTATTTAAAAAGACAAGAAGAATATACTCCAAAATGGCTCTGTCTCTCTCACTCTCTCTCAAAATAAATAAATAAACATTTTCTTTTTTTTTTAAAGGGAGTACCTGGGTGGCTCAGTTGGTTAAGCATCTGACTCTTGATTTCAGCTCAGGTCATGATCTCACAGTTCATGAGATTTTTGAGATGGAGCCCCACGTCAGGTTCTACACTGACAGCGTGGAGCCTGCTTGGGAGTCCGTCTCCCTCTCTCTCTGCCCCACCTCCACTTGTGCTCATTTTAAGTAAACATTTTAAAAAATGCATTAATAAGGAGTCCGGAGTGGCCCAGTAGGTTAAGCGTCCAACTCTTGATTTTGGCTCAGGTCATGATCTCAGGGTAATGAGATCAAGTTCCTCAGTGGGCTCTGTGCTGAGTGTGGAACCTGCTTAAGATTCTCTCTCCCTCTCCCTGCCCCTCCCCTCAGCTGGTGTGCACTCTCTCTCTCAAATAAATAAATAAATAAATAATAAAAATACAATAAGTGTTATTAGCAAAGAAGTAGAGAACTGTAAACCCTCATACATTGCTCATGGAAATGCAAAATACTACAACTACTTTGGAAAATAGTTTGACAATGCCTCAAAATGTTAAACAAACCTACCATTATGACCCTACAATTTTTAGGTATCTACCCAAGAAAAATATAAACACGTCTTCATAAATTTTCATGGCAGCATTATTCATAATAACTAAAAATGGAATCAGCCTAAATGCCCATCAACTAATGAATGGGTTAAAAAATAAAAAATATATGGAATACTATTTGGCAACAAAAAGGAATAAAGTATTGAATAAAGTGTTGGCACTTTCTATAACATGTCTGAACCTCAAAAACATTGTACTAAATGAAAAAAGCCAGTCACAAAAGACTACATATTGTGAGATTCCATTTATATAAAACATCCAGAATAAACAAATACATAAGGATAGAAAGTAGACTAGTGGTTGTCAAGGGCTGAGAGGGAAGGAGGGAGGAAGAGAACGGGGAGTGGCTGCTAATAGATATAAGGTTTCTTTTGGGGGGAGGATGGAGATTTTCTAAAACTGGATTATGGTTAACAGTTACAAAATCTGTAAATAGACAAGAAACACTGAATTATACACATTAACAGGTGAATTTCATGGTATGATAATTATATCTCAAAAAAGCTGGGTTGTCATAAGCAATATATTTAAAATTTGTGTCTTTAACCATATGTAAGTTACATAGCAATAAAATATTGATTAAAAGGCATATTAAGAACTACTAAAAAAAAAAATAAGAAGGGCTGGATGATAAACCAAAATTTCATGGAAGGATAAGCTGTTTGAGATCATCTGGTCCAGCCTCTTCACCATATAAAATAAGGAAACTGAGGTTCTGAGAAACATGACTTGCTCGTTTTCAGTGGCAAAACTGAAGAGAAAATCAAGGAGTTTACTCAGTGGTCATTTGCCGGGATATATACTGAATATTCAAAATCAGGTTTCTGGTATTCAATATATAGATTACTATATTCAAACATACAGATCTCTGCTAGAGTTTACAAAGAAGTATTTGCCAGAAAGTGTTAATCAGCTCTCAGCATTGCCATCTGACGCATTCTGTTTTATAGAAGTCCCTTAAGAATAATCCTGCCAGGGGAAAGGATATAAGAACAAACTTATATTTTATGATGGCACTTAGAATCACCTCACTTTCCTGTTATTGTTTTTTTCTCCAAATGATATTCTGTTCTTTTCCATTACACTTCCATGATTAAAAACATTTTTAAAACAGATAAAAAACAGTTCCTAAATAAAACAAGTAATATGTAGCAATTAATCAAAGTGGAATAATCCAGAGCAAAGATAACCTGATTCATTTTAGAATTATCTGCCAAACTTAATTAATTAGGAGTCATATACTTAACCAGATATCTTCTGGGTCTTTGAAAATGAAACAGTCCAAAATACAATATTTCTGTTATTTCCTAGGATATTACCAAATGCCTTAGGATTTCACTGTAGTAAATTTCAAGAGAAAACAAGAACAGGAAGTTTTGGGGTGGATCTCCTGGGATTTAATCCCCAATCCATCACTAAACAGCTTATTTGGTTGAGAGAAATGTATTTAACCTCCTGTACCAATGTTTCCAAATCTGTAAAATAGAAGGGTATAGGATTGTTCTAAGAATTCGATAATTTGTTCCTTTCCAAGATGAACTATATGCTTACTAGTCCCTCCTAAGACCGTATTTAAATAATAGAAAAGGTTAGGTTTGGGATATAAATCCACAACATTGAAGAGAGAGGAAGGAAAGCCATCAGCAAACTGATTTTAACAAATTTCTGGGAAACAGAAAGAGGATGGAGAAGTAATGACTGATGAGGAGGGCAGGAGGAGCCACTACTTAGAGTACATTCTGAGTAGAGAAGATGGCCATGGGGGAGGGCAGCAATCTTATCCAGAGAATGCCAAACTCCTTAGAACTAGGAAACTCCAGTTAGGAGGGACAACACAAGTGAGAGCTGGGTCTGAAAGCAGCAGTATTATTTAAAGCCTGCATATAGAAAGCACTCACTCTCCTCTCAAAATCCAGAGAGCAAAATATTTATCAGGCAGGTGACTATCTTCTAGGGGAAAAAAAGATAATAAATTAACAAGCAGTTTCTATAAAGAAATGTATCAGACCATCTAAGAAGAATTAGGGCAACTAAACTGGGCATTGTTGCCCTAGAAGTCCACCCAGGTATACAAAGTTCAAAGTCTTTCCACTGCCTCATTCTTTTTTTTTTTTAAGCTTTTTTTTTAAGTTTATTTATTTATTTACAGAGAGAGAGAAGCAGGGAGGCACAGAGAGAGAGGGAGAAAGAAAGAATCACAAGCAGGCTCAGCACTGTCAGCACATAGTTGGATTCAGGGTTTAAACCCACGAACCATGAGTCATAACCTGAGCCAAAACCAAGAGTTGGATGCTTAGCCGACTGAGCCACCCAGGTGCCCCTCTACTGCCTCTCATTCTTAAAAGTAAATGGGCTCAAGGATTGCTAGACTTTTGAAGAAAATCTGTAACGTGAATGAGAAATATAAAGGTAAACAGGGAAATGAATTAAGAGAAACAAAGACATAAGACAATTCAGAAAATATAAGAAAACTATTTTTAAAATACTAGTAGATATTACCAGTGATACATGGGAGACACCACATTTATAAAACAACAATAGACTGCTAGGAAATAAAGTAAAAATTCACTTAAACAGCAAGAAAGAGTTTTGTAGATAAACAATTAGACCACCAAAAAAAAAAAAAACCACATGCATAAAGTTATAAGTTCAAGAATATTTTTCAGAAGGAACCAAAAGACAAAAAGAAAAAAAAAAAGAAAAAAGAAAAACAGACAATCTCAAGAGAAAGTTAATAGGCACTAACTAAGGCCAATCTAGGACGTTAATATTCAACTAGTAGGCTGTTTTAAGAAAAAGGAAAGGAAAAAATCTTTAAATACATTATACCAGAGAAATTTCCAGAACTGAATGAGTCTTCAGAATGAAAACAACTGCTAATGAATGAAAAGACTAGCTTAATGAATGAAGAAATAACTACACCTAGATTCAACAAAGTGAAATACCAGAACGCCAAGGATAAAGATAAAACTCTAAAACCTTCCAGAGAGAAAAATGCAGGTCATTTACAAAGACAGCGTGTTTCTCATCAATCACACTAAATGCTAGAAGTCAGAGCAGCACCAAAGGTCTGAGGGAAAATTATTTCAACCTAGGCAGCCATACTTTGCATCAATTGTAAGTGTAGAATAAAGAAGTTTTAAAACATGCCAGACTTAGAAAATTTACCTCCAATGCCCCATTTTTAGAAAGTTACTTGAGGATTCACTCCCACAAAAATTAGAGCATATAAAACCAAATCTCAGAAACTACAGATCCAAGTCAGAAGAAAAAAGGCCAATAATCTAGGATGAAAGCTGAAAGGCAGGCTTAGAAAATACTGAGTAAATTGAAGTAATGACTCTCAAAAGAGGTATCTAACACCTAGTATCTAGATCTTTGTTTCTAATACCATTCTCTAATAAAAGGAAACTGGGCTTTTTGAGAAATGGCTGACCCTATGCTCTAGCAGGAACTATAGAGCATCTCACAGCACCAGAAAGTAAAGAAGTGTTTAAAAAAAAAAAAAAAAAAGGATGTGTCAAAATGTCACAGGAGTCAAGACAAAGAGTTCCTAATAGCCAAAGCTGGAACAATTTGAACAACAAAATAATGTTGAATTATAACCCACAGTATAAAATGAATATCCATGAGTTCATATTGATATGATTGAATAAATTAATGAACGAGAGAGAAGAGATAAATCTTCATGCAGAAGAATTCTGAATAATTTATGCAGAGTAGGGTCATAAATTCCCACTCCTTAAGTGTAGGTTACACATAGTGGACTTCTCTCCAAAGCATACAGTATGGAAAGTTGTGGGGAGAGTGGAAGAGTACCTTTACAGTGGAGAAGCAGACAAATTTTATCTCAGCCAGATGATCAAGGTGAATGTGAGCAGTGATGAATCATGCTGATAGTGTGTATCCTTAATATGATGTGTTGAAAATTTCATTTACCTCTATGGTCTTTCTCCCCAACACCCAGAGGCTCAGTATAATCAGGCAAAAAAAAAAAAAAATTACAAAAACTCCAACAGAAGATCATCCTACAAAACACTTGAGCAACACTCAGCAAAACTGTCAAAGTCATCAAAAACACGGAAAGTATGAGAAACTTACAATCAAGGAAAGCCTAGGGGCACCTGGGTGGTTCAGGTCATGATCTCATGGGTTATGGGTTTGAGCCCCCTGTCAGGCTCTGTGATGACAGCTCAGAGCCTGGAACCTGCTTCGGATTCTGTGTCTCCCTCTCTCTCTGACCCTCCCCCACTCGTGCTCTTGTCTCTCCCTCTCTCTCAAAAATAAAAAAAAACATTTTTAAAAAGTTTTAATAAAAAAGAAAGAAAGAAAGAAAGAAAGAAAGAAAGAAAGAAAGAAAGAAAGAAAGGAAGAAAGGAAGGAAGGAAGAAATCAAGGAACGCCTAAGGAGACATGACAACTAAATGTAATGTGGCATTCTGGAGGAGGAAAGACATAAGGTAAAGCTAAAAAGTCTGAATAAAATATGGATTTTAGTTAATAAAATGTAATAATATTGTTTCATTAATTGTAACAAATTTATCATACTAATAATGTAAGAGGTTAATAATAGGGGACACTGAGTGTAAGATGTTTAAGAACTCTGTACTATCTTCTCAATTCTTCTGTAAATCTAAAATGTTTATTATTAAAAAAAAAAGAGGTATCTAGGAAAGGGGGAGATTCAAAAGATTAGACAGTGTCCCTAATAAGTTGGAAGAAGTTAATAATGAAATAAAGGTGGAAAACTTCCCTAAAAGTGAAAAGACAATTAAAACTCTCCTAAACACACACACACACACACACACACACACACACACACACACACACTCTATAAAAAGATTGGCAATCCCAATATACTACATATACTCATGAAATGACAATACTTAAATAGTTGTAACAATGTGATCACTGCTCATTTTCAAGTTTTATAGTAAGCTTATAGAAAAAAACAGATGTCATAAATCTGATTAACAGAATGCAAATGGTAATGGTATGATAATGTTAAGTAAAAGTATAACTGCCCAAAGCTGAGAGGTGCAATGGGGAGATATGAATGGAAGGGAAAGTTATGACTACTAATGATCCTCCTGCATAATGGGCAGTTAGAAGAAATGGTCTATAGTTGAAAGAAGAGGGGCGCCTGGGTGGCTCAGTCGGTTGAACGTCCAACTGATCTGAGGCTTGTGGTTGGAGCGCCGCATTGGGCTCTGTGTTGACAGCTCAGAGCCTGGGGCCTGCTTTGGATTCTGTGTCTCCCTCTCTCTCTGCCCCTCCCCAACTCATTCTCTCTCTCTCTCTCTCTCTCTCTCTCTCTCAAAAATGAATAAACATTAAAAAAATTCTATAGTTGATAGAAGAAATCAAGGAGTAAGTTCATCATTTCTTTTTTTTTTTTTTAATTTATTTATTTATTTGAGAGAGACAGAGACAGTACAAGTGGGGAAAGGGCAGGGAGGGAGGGAGAGAGAATCCCAAGCAGGCTCTGCGCTGCCAGCACAGAGCCTGACACGGGGGCTCAAATTCACGAAACTGTGAGATCATGACCTGAGCCAAAAGCAAGAGTCCAACGCTTAACCAACTGAGCCACCCAAGCACCACACTGTTTCACGTTTTAAGGATAACAAAGGGATTCAGAACATGTCACCCCGAAATATGCCACTTTGGTATATTATTTTGACCTGAAAGCATTTGAGAAACAGGAGATGCAGGAAAGATTCCCTAACTCCCCTTTTCTACCTAAAAGCAAGTCTTGAAATTTCCCACAAGAAAGGTGCCCTCCCTGTACCAGGAAGAGTACTTTGTTAACACCATGACAGTCAACTCCAAAATGGACCTGCACAAACAAACCTACTAAAATAACCCTTACTTTCCATTACTTTCTCCCATATATTTCCTAGTCACTGTTCCACAATTTACTAGCCCCTAGCCCAAGTCCCTGTCTTGTCACCTCCTCACAATTCATTAATCTTTGTTTTAAAAGTCTTCCTTTTGAAGACTCCTGTGTGCAACCTAAAAAATTTATACAAAATTTGTATGCTTTTCTCCTGTTTATCTGTCTTACATCAGTTTAATTCTGCGGCCCAACCACATAACCTAGGAGGGGAGAAGTTTTTCCTCTCCTCCTATGACAAATAGAGAAACTAAAAAGAGTGATATAATTACCCAGAGCGTAGGGAGAGCAAGAGAGATGGGGAAATCAAATAAGCTAAAAAACTTTATCAGGGCTGGAACTTCATAGACAGGTATCTAAATAATGGAAATTCTCAAATTAATTAGACAGTAGGGAAAAATCAACAGATACACTAAAAACAAAGTGTAGGAGTTAGGAGTTAGGGAGTAGAAGGGAGCAGGGTTGGAAAAGAATGGAAAAAGGACTGCTACTTTTCATTATGGGTCGTTCCATACCATGCAATTTTGTTATATATTTATGTGCTACCTTGATAAAAGATTTGGTAATGTTCTGAAAAGCTTTTAACGTAATAATCTTTGTAAAGCATTTTAGCACAGTGCCTGGCATTCAGCAAGGAGCTTACACTTAGGCAAAGATTCTTGTATGTACATATTATTCATCTATGTATGGCACAAAATCTTCAAAGCCTACCTACTTCCAGGTCGGGACAATAGAGTGTACTAGTTGACCAGATGTCCAATTAGTCTGCTCAAAGTAAGACTTCTCAGGACCTTTCACTGGGGCTTAGTAAGAAATGAAAATGCAGGAGAAAAGGTGCTGTTCACTTTTAAATACTGTTAAAGTTACTAAGCACTACTTAAATGCTTTTAAATACTGTTAAAGGTACTAAAATACAAAGCTGTTTCCTATCTCTAAACTTGTCATGGTATTTTTTACTTGTCCTTCTTTTTAAGTTTATTTACTTATTTATTTTGAGAAAGAGAAAGTGTGCACAAGCAGGGAAGAGGCGGAGAGAGAGAGAGAGAAAGAGAATCTCAAGCAGGCTCTGTGCTGTCAGCACAGAGCCCAAGTCAGGGCTCGATCTCACAAACCTCAAGATCGTGACCTGAGCTGAAATCAAGAGTCGAACACTCAACCACCTGAGCCACTTAATGTCATTGCAAGTAAAGAAAAAATTTAAACTATTAGCATGGATTTTACCATTCACCTTTATATTGTGCAATGACGGGTTTTTTTTTTCAACGTTTATTTATTTTTTTTTTGGGGGGGGGACAGAGAGAGACAGAGCATGAACGGGGGAGGGGCAGAGAGAGAGGGAGACACAGAATCGGAAACAGGCTCCAGGCTCTGAGCCATCAGCCCAGAGCCTGACGCGGGGCTCAAACTCACGGACCGCGAGATCGTGACCTGGCTGAAGTCGGACGCTTAACCGACTACGCCACCCAGGCGCCCCGCAATGACGGTTTTAAATGCAAATATAAGAACATGTAGCTTTATGTGGAATCAACAAAATTACCTAATTCTTATTTTGTAGCTCATACATGTTTATGTATCTTATTCTTACCAGAACAGTGAAAACACTGTGCAAAAGCCAACTGTTTTTATTTCACTTAATATGCACACATTCTATTAATACTCTACCTTTAGCTTACTGATGAATAAGGAAGAAAGGATGGAAAAAAGATCTATGGGTTGCACTATCATTGCCTCTCCATCTGTGTCACCATTTTCAGGGTAAGTGGTTGGCTAACACAGGGAAGTAACACAAGTAAGAAAGAATATGATAGCATTCCTTGGTTGTTTAATAGGTCATTGCCTTCTTTCTGCAAAGGAAGTTCTGGTTCAAAAAGAAAGCATGGCTCCACCTTACCTCTTACTCAGTGATAGACTTAACACTCTAACTTTGTACTCCTTTGAGACTTGCTGACTCATGCATTGTGTGTCCACTGGAATTCTGAAATCACAGGGAACCTCAAATGCTACGTGCCAGCAGGGTAGGAAGAAACAGCATCAGATACACATATGGTACCTTTTCCCTGTGTTCAAGTGCATACTCTGCAGTCCTATTGGACTTCAATTACAAACACAAGTCCAAACAAAGATAAAATTATCAAGAATTTCAAGACAGCAACATAGAGCATTGAACCAAGTGAAGGGAGCCCTGCTGGGTATGCAGCCAAGACGACACAGGTCACACACCCATATAGGTGACTTTGCTAGGTTCATAGTCAAATTTAATTTGATTTTAAGAACACACAAAAAAAGTAACATTTCTCACACCTTCAAGTGTGTGAACTAAGATTCATACCTGCAACAAGTAGGAGTTTTGTCCGAAATTATATTAATACAAAACTAGAATTTGGGTTGTCACTTAAATGACAAATTGGTCTTCGGAATCAGGTTTGAACTTATTTATAACCTACCAAGAGAGCAGAGATTCTGTGATACAAACTGACTTTGTAATGTTGTAATTACACTTTTTAACTCTTAAAGAGCTAAATTTCCTTACGATGATCTTGCTCTGTTTATTTTAAAATATTGTGCTGTCATTTTGATTACTCCTTTGACTATCTCCCTGACTATAAGATCCTGGAGATGAAGAATTTGTTATAATTCCAGCTCCTAATACCAGAAATCCTGAATAAATGTTAAATGTTTGAGAGAATGAATGAGGAAATACAGTAGCAAGAACATTTAATGAAACATTAATTTGTTTACAGTGTAAAAGAACAAAAAATAAATGACATAAGCATTTTTTGTTCTCTGGATTTTTCCCCTTTTAAATCCCCTAAGTACCCAGGAAAGCTTTCCCTTGCTTCAGCTTCCCTTCCTAGTTTTTGTTAAGAGTGTGCCTGAAATCATTCAAGGAATTAAGCTAGAGGGAGGTAGAGGAGAAAAATAAGAAACCGGAAAGGGGAGGAGGAGAATTCCCCCAAGCAAACGGTGGGGTATGGGACCCCACAGAATGAGACCCATGTCCCCCTTCCTGCCAGTGCCCCAAGAGGTGACAGGACTCAAAAGGAATGGCTGCCGGATGCACCCAGGAAACTTAGGCTTGACACTGCAGTCAGGGATCAAACACCTAAAGAAACCAGAGTAAAGGGAGTCAAACAGCCTTACGGCCAATTTATGGGAAAGCTGAAAAGAAGCAAGTCTTTGAAAATTCCAGTGAGAACAAAAAAACACTACATTATTCTTCATCTTCCTGCACCATTTATACTCCCTAGGCTATTTCTAAAGCTTCTATCCTTGGCAAACCTGGATGTACCTCGCATAGCACAAAAAGAATCATTTGGGGCTAATGCCATAAATATATCAGCAGGTAAACAGTGTGAGGGATCAGTGGGGCCTCACCAAGCGTTCAACTCTTTCCAAAGCCCTCTGGGAATGTCACATGAATTTAAGGAATGGAAAGCAAACTATTATCTGTGGTTTTCTATCAGTCCAGTCAAATTAAAAATATAGGAGAAAATGTGTGCTGCAACAGAAAATTGTCTTGTCTAGAGAACACCCCTCCTGGTTATAATGATCATATGGGAGCTGTTTTACAAGTCTGTAAATTGTAGATAACTGATAGTGCAAAATAATTCTTGTCTACAGACATGCAAATTCTGCCCTATCTAACAGATGCATTCACCCATCCCGCCACTGTGCAAAGACCAGTTTTGCCTCCATTTATACATTAATTTCAACATTCCTTTACTACATAAACATTTGTGGGTTTAAGTATTTCCTCTCAACCAGTTATAACATCTGCCTGTTCCTTCGTTGCTTAAGTTAAATAACATCTATAAAGTTTGTTCAATTTTATACCTGAGAGCCTGAATTTACTTTTTTATTTTTTATTTTAAAATTTTTCTTTAATGTGTATTTATTTTTGAGAGAGCGAGAGAGAGACAGAGCACAAGCAGGGGAGGGGCAGAGAGAGAGGGAGACACAGAATCCAAAGCAGGCTCTAGGCTCCAAGCTGTCAGCACAGAGCCCGACACGGGGCTCGAACCCACGAACTGCGAGATCACGACCTGAGCCAAAGTCAGAGGCTAAACCAACTGAGCCATTCAGGTACCCATGAATTTACTTTTTTTAAAAGTATCTTTTCACAGAAGGTAATAAATGTAAGATTTCTCATATCTGTGAGTTTATAAAGATTCATATCCACAACAAACATGTAACTAAATAAGCCTTAGAAAGAGCTAACTGAAAATGACTTAAGGTAATCAACACTGGAGAATAGAATCACAGGTTGTCCGTTCTCATTCTTTTACCTCTTTAGGATACAGTTCAGTCTGTATCCTACTTTAATTTCTTCTCTGAGCTACAATTGATCTTGGAAATCAATTGATATTATAGTTCATACTCACTAGATAATTGAAATGCACTGTTCAGCAACAAAGTCAAAAAGTATTTTAACCTATTATAGAAAGATAGGTCTATACCAGTAACTCTGCATTAAATGAAGCATATCCAACACAGAATATTTAAAATTCTGCATCTATCTCTCCAACTACTTCCATGCTACTATCAAGAGGCACAAAGGGCAAGGGAAAATGAAAATCTGTTAGAAAACCTATTACCTGAGCATCCTTAATCAAGAGATAAAGGTGGCTCATGGTTAGAATGATCCCAACATGGAGGCACCTGGGTGGCTCAGTTGGTTAAGCACCCAACTCTGGATTTTGGCTCAGATCATGATCTCAGTTTGTGGTTTTGAGCCTCGCTTCAGGCTCCATGCTGACAGCAGGGAGTGTGCTTGGGATCCTCTCTTTCCCTTTCTCTTTGCCCCTCCCCTGCTCATGCTCACTCTCTCTCTCTCTCTCAAAACAATAAACTTAAAAATAAAAATTCCAATGTGATGGGGAAGAGTAAATATATTGGAGCTATGTTGGAGGTAATACTTAAAGAATATTGCCTATTATCAAACCACTGCTATAGATATATAGATAATAGCTATTCTTCCCTCCCCTCCCGCTTTAAAAATTTTTTAATGTGGTAAGAGAATAGCAATTCTTTTTTTAAATTTTTTAACGTTTTTTTTTTTAATTTATTTTTGAGACAGAGAGAGACAGAGCATGAACGGGGTAGGATCAAAGAGAGAGGGAGACACAGAATCTGAAACAGGGTCCAGGCTCTGAGCGGTCAGCACAGAGCCCCAGCGGGGCTCGAACTCAGGGACCGCGAGATCATGACTTGAGCCGAAGTCGGACGCTTAACTGACTGAACCAACCAGGCGCCCCGAGAATAGCAATTCTTAACCACATGTATTAATATAATTAATAAGGAGAACTAGTTACAAAGGAGTTGAAAATACTGACAAGCCTGAGGGAATCATGAGACAATGCAGAGATGAGCAAAGAAAGCAGGAAGCTGCTAACCCCTAGGGCTAGAGGGATCAAGACAGGAGGTAACAACACAACTAAAATCAGAGTGCCCAGCTGGCTCCGTTGGAAGGGCACGCAACTCTTGATCTCAGGGTTATGAGTTTGAACCAGATGTTGGGTGTAGGAGATACATACATACATACACTTAAAAAGAAATAACCCAACTAAAAGCAATTGGAAAGGGATGAGTATTAATTTTCTATTGTGTAACAAATTAACCCAAACTTAGTAGCTTAAAACAACACACATTTATTATGCCACAATTTCTGCGGGTGAAGAGTCAGGCGCAGATTAGGGGGTTCCATACTTGGGGTGGCAAGACTGCAATCAAGGTGCTAGCCAGGGCTTGTCTCTGGGCTTAAATAGTGATGGATCCATTTGCTATATAAAAAAAATTATTGAAACATCTGGAAAAACTGGAATGAAGTCTAAGAGTTAGATGGTAGTAACATAATATTTCCTGAATTTGATGGTGCTACTCTGATTATATTCATTTATTATAACTGTTTATGGGAAGTGTTGCTCAACTATTTGGAGGTAATATGACTTGAATTTGCATTCCCATATAAATTTTAGAATCAGCTTGATGCACACTAAAATAATCCTGCTGAGGATGATATTGCATTGAATCCATAGATCAATTTGAAGAGAGTGGATATCTTTAAAATATTAAGTACTCCAATTGAGTATTCAGTTAATAACTGAATTTGCTTTGATCTTCTTTAGTGTTTTTCAGTATTTTGTAGTTTTTAGTGGACAAGTCTTGCATAGCTCTCCCTATATCTATTCCAAAGATTCAGATTTTTATGCTGCTATAAATAACAATTTCTCGTTTCTTTTTTATGTTGGCAAATGAAAATAGAACTTTTTTAAAACATTTTTTTAATATTGCTCTATATGTAATAGGAACCTTGCCAAGTACACTTATTACTTCTAATAGTTTATAGATTCTGGATTTTCTCCATACACACTCTGTCAATTACAAATAATGAGGCTTATTTCTTCCTCTCCAACACGTTTTTTGTTTTTGTTTTTTCTTGCCTTATTACTATGACTACGACCTTCAGAACAATGTTGAATAACAGACATCCTGATCTTATTCCCAATCTCAAGTATGATGTCTGCTGTAGATTTTACAGAGATCTTTTTTTTAATGTTTATTTATTTTGAGAGAGCAAGCATGTGCACGTGAGCAGGAGAGGGGCAGAGAGACAGGGAGAGAATCCCAAGCAGGCTCCACTTGTCAGCACGGAGCCTGAGGCAGGGCTTCATGTCACAAACCATAAGATCATGACTTGAGCCAAAATCAAGAGTCAGAAGTTTAAGCAACTGAGCCACCTAGGTGCCTCAATATTTTTTATCAAAATAAGAAAGTTCCCTCTTGGGACACCTGGGTGTCTCAGTTGGTTAAGTGTCTTACTCAATTTCAGCTCAGGTCATGATCTCACTGTTCTTAAGATCAAGCCCCAGGTTGGGCTCTGGGCAGACAGGTGGAGCCTGCTTGGGATTCTCTCTCCCTGTCTCGCCCTCTGCCCCTCCCCCACTCATGCTAACTCTCAAAATAAACAAACATTAAAAAAAGAAGGTTCCCTCTTCCTAGTTTGGTGAGTTTTTAATATGAATATCAAATGCTTTTTCTGCACCTATTGAAATGACCTTATAGTTTTTTTTCAATGTGAAGTACATTGGTTAAATTATCTCTGCATTCCTGAAAAAAAAGAAACCCACTTTGTCATGTATTCTCTTTTTCATATTTTAATATTTAATTTGCTAATATTGTACTTAGGTTGAACTTGTATTTTCGAATTATATTCATGAAAGAGTTGTCTGTAATTCTTTCTTTTAATCTCCTATGTATATTCAAAGTTATGTCAGCTTGGTAAAAAGAGTTCGGAAATGTTCTCTCATTGTCTAATCCCTAGAATTTATGTAGACTTGATATAATATTTGAAAGAATTCAGTGGGGATGCCATCAAGGCCTGGAATTGGTGGGAAGATTTTAAGTAACAGATTTGATTACTTTTTTATTTAGATATATATTTACATACCATAAAACTCACCCTTTTAAAGTATAAAATTGAGTGGCACTTAGTGTATTCATTAAATTGTGCAATCATCACCACTAAGTCCAGAGCAGTTAAATCATCCCAAAAAGAAACTCCACATCCATTAGCAGTCACTCACCAATCATCCTCCCTCCTGCTGGAGTGAACTATTATGAATTATTTCATATAAGTGGGACCATACTCTACGAAGTCTTTTACATTGCTTCTACTTAGAATAATGTTTTTCAAGATTCATCCATGTTGTTGGATGGATGAATACCATTCCATCATACATACATACATTTTGTTTATCCATTCATCAGTTGATATACATATGGCTTGTTTCAATTTGGGGGTTATTACTAATGCTGTTATGAACGCTGACATGTTTTTGTGTGAGGATATGCTTTCAATTTTCTTGGGTAAGAACGGAAGAATGCTAAGTCATATGGCAACTATGTTTAACTTTCTGAAGAACTGCCAGACTGTTTTACAAAGTGACTGTACCATTTTATAGCCCATCAGCAACATAGGAGGGTTCCAGTTTCCCCACATCCTTGCCAACAACTGCCGTTGCCTGTCTTTTCAATTATAGCTATCCTAGTAGGTATGAAATAGTGTCTCATTGTGGTTTCATTTAGATCTCCCTAATGACTAATGATGTTGAGCATCATCTCACGTATTTATTGGCAATTTATTATCTTCTTTGGAAAGATATCTATTCATATACTTAGCCCATTTTTACCGAGTTGTCTTTTTACTGTTGAGTTGCAGAATTGTTCATATATTCTAGATATTAGTCTCTTACAAATATGTGATTTGCTCCCATTGCTCCATTCTTTCATTCTCACATTCTAGGAGTTGTCTTTTGACTTTCTTGAGTGTCTTTTAAAGCACAGTGTTCTTAATTTTGATGAAGTCCAATTTATCTATTTTTCATTTGGTTGCTTGTGCTTCACATATGTAAGAAATGACTGCCTCATGCAAGGTCACAGAGACAACTATGTTTTCTACCAAAGAGTTTTATAGTTATAGCATTTAAATTTAGGTATCTGATGCATTTTGAGTTAATTTTGGGATAGTGTGAGGGAGAGATTCAACTTCATTCCCTGGCATAAGGCTATGCAGTTGTCTCAACATCATTTGTTGAAAAGACTATTAGTTCTGTTCATCAAATAGATTCAACTATTTTAACAAATACAGAGCTATTCAGATTTTTATTTTTTTAGAAATGTCTACACACAGGGGCACCTGGGTGGCTCGGTTAACTGTCCGACTCCTGGTTTTGGCGCAGGTCATGATCTCACGGTTCGTGAGTTTGAGCCCCACATTGGACTCTGTGCTGATGGTGCAGAGCCTGCTTGGGATTCTCTCTCTCCCTCTCCTGCTCACGTGTTCTCTCTCAAAATAAATACATAAAACTTTTTTTTAATTTTTTTAAAAAAAGGAAGAAAGAAATCTCCATACAGAGTGGGATTTGAACTCACAACCCTGAGATCAAGTCACATGCTCTTCTGACTGAACCAGCCAGGCACCCCCTAGATTTTCTTATCTGTATTTTTTCAGGTACTTGACCACTTCATCTAAAATTTTAAATGCAGCAACATGCATTTATTCATACCTTCTTGAAAGATTTTTAATGAATGCAGAAGCAGTGAGTGATGTCTCCATTTCATTCTTTTTTAAGTTTTATTTAAGTAATCTCTATACTCAACACAACCCCAAGATCAAGAGTCGCATGTTCTTGAGTCAGCCAGCAACCCTCCATTTCATTTCTGATATTTGTTCCTTCACACTTTTTTCATTTGTCTTGCTGTGGATGTCTTCTCAACATGACTCAACTTTGTTAATTCTAATATGTTCACTTTCTATTCCAATAAATTAAGCTCCTTCTTCCCTCTTTGTGCTTTAGTTTTTAATAACTTGAAGCCATTCATTGACTTTTAGCTTTTATTCCCTTGTAATAAATACTCCCCTCTAAGCACAGCTTCATCTATACATCATGAATTTTGATGTTTTATTTTTATAGTAAAAATTTTTCTAACTTCTGTGATTTTTTCCTTAACTCAAGATGATTTTGGAGTATGTTTTGTAGTTTCTAAATATGGTATTTTCTAGCCTTTTTTCCCCCTAGCTCATTTTCCTTTTTTAAGTAATCCTTATGACCACATGAGGCTCACGACCCTGAGATCAGGAGTTGCATGTTTCACGGAGTCAGCCAGGTGTCTCCTCCTTATTTTATTTATGGTCAGAGAATGTACTAAGATTGATAATTTTTTGATTCTTTAGACTTCCCTTCTGCTAAGCAGGTGGTCAACTTTTGTAAATGTCCCACATGTACATGAAAAAAACATGTATTATACATTTGTCAAATACAGTAGCCTACACATGGTGGTTAGGGCTCCTGTATTTTCTATAACCATGCCAACCTTTTTTCTATGACTGTGTAATCTATGACTGTGGATTTCTCTTATTTCTTGTGATAAATTTAGAAGCTATTGAATTCTATAAATTTAAAATTGCTAAACCATTCTGGCGAATTAGTCCTTGCATGATCAACTGTTTCTCTACTATGAGTTTTTTGCCTGAAATTATGATATTAATATAGCCACAGCAGCTTCCATTTAGTGTTTATATGTCTACATCCTTTCACTTTTCACCTTTCTGTAGACATTTTGGGTCTCTTTTGTATATAACTGGGTTGTATCATTACCTGAAAATGTCTGTAACTGGAGGATTTTACTCCATTTACACTTACTGAAATTTCTGATATATTGGGATTTAAACATACCACCTTAACAATTGTTTTCCTTGTCACTTTTCCCGGGTTTTCAGTCTTGCTTTCTTTTTAGGTTGAGTACTTTTTTTTCCCGTTGTTCTATTTTATCCCACTAGTATATAGTAATATACCTTTACAAATCTTTTAATGTGGTTACCCTAAATATTACAACATGCAATTCTGAATATTCAAGTCTAATATAAAATGATGGCTTAAACCTTTCCTCAGATATAATGACTTTAAAACTTTTCCATTTATCCTCCTCTCAATTTACATAACATTGTTTTCATGTACTTTAGTCCTATTTTCTTTTTAATGCTAAAGATACTACTTTAGGTTTAATATCACTATATATATATATATATATATATATATATATATATTTTTTTTTTTTTTTTTAAGAGAAAAAGAGAATGCATGAAAGTTGGGGAGGGGCAGAGGGAAAACGAATTTTAAGCTCCATGCTCTGCATGGATCAACACCTGAGCCACCCAGGTGCCCCTGTTTTAAAATCACTATTAACTTAAACCCCCATATTTACCCTGTTATTCCTCATTCCTTTTTTCATCTCCAATCTTCTATCTGGCATAATTTTCCTTCTACTTAATGACATCATTTTTGTGGTTAGGAAAAATTTCTTTTTGTGTGATATATGTTATTTTTTTAATTTTAGAGAAAAAGAGCATGCATGCAAGCAGGAGACGGGGGGAGGGAGACAGAGAGAGAGAGAGAGAGAGAGAGAGAGAGAGAGAATCTCAAGTGAGCTCCATGCTCAGCGCGGAGAGTAGGAATATTAATTTTACCTTTCACACTCTTATTATTAACATTTTTGCTTGGTATAGAAATCTACATTTGCAGTTATTTTAATTCCATCACTTTGAAGATGCCATTCCATTGTCTTCTGATTGCCACTGGTTTTACAGTCTGTTATCATATATTTGCTCCTTTGGAACATGCCTCATTTCTTCCACTGCTCTAGACTTTTTTCCCTAGTTCTTAAAAATGGTAATATTTACATAATTATGACTTTCTCTGAATGTATCTTGCTTGAGGTTTGTGGCACTTCCAGAACCTACAGTGTGGGAGGCCAGACCCCGGTGCCAGGCTGAGACCGGGTGGAGCAACAGCTCCCTGTTGACTCAGCCAACCCGGTGGTTCTCCCTCCCATTCCCCCATTTGCAAAGGCATACGAAAGCCTTGTCAAGGCTGAGAAAGTTAATTCCTGAAGCCTGTGGTCTGTGGGTGTTGGCAGTAATGTTACCCCCTTTTCGACCGTGGGTCAAATAGAAACAAACATGGGAACTGTGTTTTGCTAGCAATCTATCAACAAGGTCTTGTTGTGACCTGTTTAGAAAGTTCACAAGGTACACAGAACTAAATGGTTTGGCTGGCAACGATCATGTGAAACCTGTTCTTAGAATGACCTGATCCATAAGAGTCTTATAAAAGATTGTGTACAGCAACAATAAAGCCGTCACTTGGGCCATCAGCCCAGGGGACCCTCCTATTCCCAAACTGGCTTCTCTTTTCTTTTTTTTTTCTTACATTCCCCTACCCTCAGGACCCTGATCTCGGTGTTTGTTGCGCTGGTCGCAACACTACAGCTTGATGATTTTCATAAAATTTAAAGGTTTCTTAAGAATTAACTTCAAATATTCTTTCTTGTCTTTCTGGAACTGCAATTACATTAATGTTGGCCCATCTCTGTGTTATATTCTTTTCTGGTTCCTCCCATCCTTTGGACTCTCTATACATTATTCTGAATTTTTTCTCTTCTGACCAAACTTAATTCACAATTCCTTCAGCTATATTTCATCTGGTGTTAAACTCGCTCACTAAATTCTTAATTTTAGCTTTGTTTTTATTTTTTAAATTCCTAATTCTATACTGAATTTTATCCAGAATTTAACAGAATAAGAGAGAAGCAATAAGTACAGTAAAACATACATAATATTAGTCTGTACAATGTACAGGATGGCATGAAAGTAGGCAGGGGAATTTAACACTTCAATGGACACCTAAAGCTTAAGTTAAGTTGGAAATCGTATAAAACAGTTTGAGAAGGGAGATCACTATGAGCTTGAGTATGAAAACATGAAGTATATTCCCCCACATGTTTGGGGAATTACAAATTGATATGACTAAAATTTAGGGGCAGACTAGGTAGGTAATAATGGAGGAAGACTAAAAAGAAGGCAAGGGCCAGATCACAGAAGACCTTACATACTAGATGAAGAGTTTATACCTCACCCTATAAGAAGGTTAACAAAGAAAAAAATGGTAAATTTATTCTAGAAAGGTCATTCAGGCAGAATTATGGGAAAAGGTATGAGGACAAAATAAGGCACAAATCAATTAGTAAATCTACTGGAATATCAAAGCCAGAGAAGACCAGAGCCAGAATCACAGCACCAATACAGAAGGATGGACTAATATGGTAAAGTACTGTACCCAGTCTTCAGGGACTGAATATGAAAACGAAATAAGGTCTAATCCCAGCTTTCAAGCACTAGTCAGAGATAAGAGTACCACAGAACATTTAGAAGAAAGATAGTGTAGGATAATGCCATCTCATTTAGATCTCTTCTAGTAAAAAGGCTATGCAAGTATACAGAAGAGGTTACTATTAGAGCACATATCAGTAAAATCTGTGTTGTACCTTGAACTCTGATTATCATCCTTCAAATATAATGGCAAAGGTTTTTAAAATATTTTTTATTACATCTACACCATATTTACATATAAGTATTTACTTTAACTTCTAGATATTCTATTATGTTATTTTAATTAAAACAAAACCATGTTTTCTCTTACTTATTAAGTATTTGATTAAGGTTTTAAAACTCAAGACACTTTAGGGGCACTTATTTGGCTCAGTTGGTAAAGCATGCAATTCTTGATCTCAAGGTAGGGAGCCCAAGCCCTACACTGGGTGTAGATGTTATTTAAAACAAAACAAAACAAAACAAAACAAAACAAAACAAAAACTGGGGCACCTGGGTGGCTCAGTTGATTAAGAATCTGACTTTGGCTCAGGTCATGATCTTGTGGTTCATGAGTTCTAACCCCATATCAGGCTCTAGTGTCAACATGGAGCCTGCTTCCGATCCTCTGTCTGTGCCCCTGACCAGCTCATGCTCTCTCTCTCTCAGAAAAAACATTTAAAAGAAAAAAACTGAGAATGTTTTAAGTTTGCAAAGACATAAGATTAATAAAAGTAACTTTACCTTTCAAATGTGACTTTAAAAATTTTTTTTTAATGTTTATTCATTTTTGAGAGACAGAGAGAGACAGAGCATGATGAGCAGGAAGGGGCAGAGAGAAGGAGACACAGAATCCGAAGCAGGCTCCCAGGCTCCGAGCCGTCAGCACAGAGCCCGACGAGGGGCTTGAACTCACGAACTGCGAGATCATGACCTGAGCCGAAGTCGGACGCTCAATCGACTGAGCCACCCAGGCACCCCTCAAATGTGACTTTTTAACAGCAAAATAGAAAAGTGGTAAACCGTCTCCATTAAAAAAACAAAACAAAACAAACAAAAAAAACAATACTCCCAACAAAACTAAAGGTAAGCTTACATGTTGAGCTAATTCAGATAGTACATAAAGACATGGACAACCACCTTATTTTAACCCCCCCCCCAAAAAAGTATTTACTGAATCTTATATTCAAGTTTTCCATATACAATTCAAAATAAATTATCCTTGAAAATAAGATGTTTAAACCATGCAACATAATCTCTGCAATTGTACCTAGTTAATATAATATTTGCCTTAAGTATACCAGACAAATATTTACAAAATAAAAACCAGCAGAAGTATTTTTGTATCTGAGAGCCTGACATTCTAATCCACTGGATTAACATTGTTTCCTAAGTATAGTAATATAAAAAAATCTCTTTGGGTACTCAATACATTAGAAGTACAACTATCTATTTATAATTGCCAACTTCCAACAATATGACACATCAGTAAACACCAACACAATACTTTAGCAATCATTATGTGAAATGACAAGTGAGAAACAAAACTCTCAATAACGATGGGTCACCAAATTCTTTCGTCTAACAGTTATTATAAAAAAAATTTATTTAAGAAACCTAAATACACATTCATGATTAAACATTTTAAAATTAAACTAAAATGTTATAAAATTTCCTTTTTCTCTTTTACAAAACAAAGTCTCAAACATAAAAGGTTAAATTTAATGTTAAATATTTCTTTTTTTTTTTTTGGAATTGTTTTCTGATACTATCTTAGTAAATTATTTATTCAGCCGCTTTTTTAAGTTCTCAAGGTGTTCCATTTCAACATCCTGTAATGCCAGTACTATTGCTTTAGACAAGGAGGGATTAAATGAAATCGTCATTAGACAACACAAATCTATTAAATCTCTCTGACACTTCTGCAAACCTTCCAGGAACTTTTGGTATTGAAGAGGATCCTTTTTTAACTGTTTCATTTCTGGTACTGAAAACCCTATCAGACTAGTAAGTATCTCATCCACAAAGTCTACATCTAGATATCCAGTACCATCAGAAATCTTTGCTGTTATACTCCAAATGCCACCAGAACTTGAAAGATTTCCAGTTAAGGTTACAATAAATGCTTTGACCTTCACTGTTGTAACTTCCTTTGGTTTGCTGGCCATTAGGACAGACAAATAGATAAAGGGCGGAGAATACAAATCCATGGCAATAGAAAGATTAGTGTTGTTCTCTGATGGTCTTAAAGAACAAGACTGTAAATGATGATTATTTTCACTAGAAATGTGTGAACTCCTTTTTGGTACATAATTTACCAGCTCTCCCTTTGATATTTTATTTAAGGAATGTCCATCTGCACTGCTGAAGGTTTGTTTTACTTTATTACCTGTCTCTGAGTCCTTATCTTTATTTGTAAAATCATGGGGTAGGGGTACATTACTATGAACTGAAAAAACGCTACTGTTTTTGTCTTCAACAGATGGACAACTAAATAATTTGTCTTCATTAGTCACTTGTTCGGATACATTTTTTTCATTCCAATTACGGTTTCCACTTTTGCAAATCAAAGAAAAATTATTTGGAGTATTAGGTTTATGTAAAAATCTCTCTATGCTTTCATCTGGGGTTCTGTTCAAAGTCAATAGCTGTAATTCTTTAGTCTTCATTTGTTCTTTCTGGACAGTTTCTTCTAAAAGCAAGGCCTCCTCCAATGAAAAGTCATCTAATTCCCCATCAGTGAAATGCATAGGTTGATTTGGTTGTTTCTCCTTTGGTTTTGGAGAAATAATATGTCGTGATTCAAAACTTGACTGTCTTGTGGGAACAGTATTTGAGGAACTACCTGTGCTGAAGCATCTTCTTTCTAAGGAGGTGTCATTATTTGCTGCAAGCTCATTTTCATCAAGACTTGCCAAGAGTTCTTCATCAGAAGGTCCTAATGCAGGATCCAGAACATCTGTAATTCCAGGGATGGTCTGGTTACAATTATTTGGTATGACTGAAACTACAGGATCAGGTTCCCCAATTAATCTTGCAAGTACTTTTTCTTGGGCATATTCCTCTGAAAGGGCATCTACTTCTCCTCCCAAAATCTTCACATTTTCTGGTTTCAATAAAAGAACACCAAGACGGAAAGAAATGTTTCCATAAATCAAAATTTTTGTACCTGGGGCAAGATCACTATGAAGAGCTGGAATAGACTGATATTCCATTCCCTGCATTTGTACAACTCCATCAGTTAGTTGTAACATCAACATTCGTGAAGGCTTTGCTTCCCAAGGTTTTAGGGTTACTTGTGTTTCAGCTGTAACTAAGTCATTCGTTGTATTCTTTCCTCTCAACTTTTGTATCTGGGAATATGCAGGTTGACTTACATCAACCAATGAATTAATCTGCAAAGCAAAAAATCCATTCAGTTCTCCTTTTGGAACTTCTAAAATGCCGTCAGGTAAAACAGGATGTTCCAAATCTCTCAGGTCAGTAAGGAGCCACTGCTCAAACACTTGTTTATTCATTTGTGCCTGACTCAAATTAACATTATCATTTTCTTCTTGGATCCAGTTAATACAAGCTTCCAACCACATTAGAGGTACTTTAACATGCCACGTAGCTAAAAGCCAGGTTTCAACTCTTAATGCAATATTAGTTACACTCATTTCTTTTAAAATAAAAGAAATATTATGCAAGTATTACCTGAAAACAAAAAACAAAAAAAAATTATGATAATTCAGTATATTTAAATACAGTTTCTACAATTCTCTACAATGCACAGGTATAACCACACCCTTTAGATTTTTCTCTCTTCAACATCTTAAAATTCTTTGACTTTCTACATGGCCAAATTCAAATACCACAAGTAATCCGATTATATAATGAGAAAAGCAAAAGGTTTGAGACAGATATATTCCTATTTGAAAGCTAGTTCTGTCAAGTTACAAGTTCTGTGGCCTAATACAAATTTCTTAACTTCTCTAACCCAGTTTTTTCATTTGTAAAATGTCAATACCACCATTTATCTTCCAGGGTTGTTGTCAAGATTATACAATTAACATTTGTAAAGCATAATGTCAGACCTATGAAAGACACTCAGTAAATGGTAGTTATTATATTAATAACCAGATTCTAATCATTTAAAATTTAGTCAAGAAACAATAGTCGCTAAGGTTGTTTTCCTATGTATAATTCATGTTCTATTAAAATGTTTACCATTAGGGTGCCTGGGTGGCTCAGTCAGTTCAGCACCCAACTTCGGTTCAGAACATGATCTCAGAGTTTGTGAGTTCAATCAAGACTGCATCAGGCTCTGTAATAACAGCTCAGAGCCTGCTTCAGATTCTGTGTCTCCCTCTCTCTCTGCCCCTCCCCTGCTCACAATCTCTCTCTCTCTCTCTCTCAAAAATAAATAAACATTTTTTAAAAATTAAAAAAAAAACACTTTACCATTCTGTTTGCCCATTTAGCACTTAAATATGTGGTCTATGCATAAAAATATAGTAACAATAGACTCTGTGCTGATGTAAAGTATCTCATTTGTTTCACTAAATAAAACTCAACGGTCCTTCCTACGAGATACGAGATAAATGTACTTCTGATTTCCCAATATAAAAGCAGTAGCAAAACACTATTAAACACCAATTAACCCTGTGTTCACAAAAGTATATTTTTTCTCCCACAGATCAAAATATCTAAGAGTTAAAATTTATAAAAGTTTTAACATGTCCACAAGAAAACTTACCATTTGGAACAGGAGCATATAGGATTTGATGATAGGATTTGGAACTGGTTGTTCAGTGGAGTAATTGTAACCTCTACTGTTCAGAAATGGCCCTGGGACAAGAAGTGGTAAGGGTTATAAGGCAAAGCCACAGAAAGAATCACTGGTCTATCTGTATGAGTGTTAAGAGTTTGGTGGTATGGTTTTGGGGGTTCCTATTATCAATCAGGGCAGAGTAGAGGTAAAATAATAAAAACATGAGGTTTTGAATGAGCTAAATAGAAGCAAGTGACCATGAGAAATTTACACACTCCCTCTTAGTGTATTTCTTTATCTATATGCTTAACCTCACAGGGCTACTGTAAAAATTAAAGATAGGAGAGGATGGCCCACAGGGCACTGGCACAGGCACGTATCTTAGGCAGCTGGGTCAACTGGCCCAAAGGGAAGATCCAGCTGAACTCCGCATCCCTACCACCATGACCTGTCAGTCACAGGGTTTACAGCAGCTTCTGTAGGCTGAGAAGTGGGTGCCCAGAAAGTGTCCAAGGTCCACATGCAAAAGAAATGAAAGCTGAAGCAGGCAAAACCAACTCAAGCTGAAACAGAACAGTACAGCCTACAGAGAGAGAAAAGTGTCCAAGGCCGAGGACACTGTGGCTCTGGGATCCCATGGTAGTTGCAGCAGTGGAGACAGCCCAGGAGATGATGACCATCCTCTAGACCTAATTCCAGCAAAACAGGGATGAAGTCCTAGATAAC
This sequence comes from Acinonyx jubatus, assembly GCF_027475565.1. Lineage (NCBI taxonomy): Eukaryota > Metazoa > Chordata > Mammalia > Carnivora > Felidae > Acinonyx > Acinonyx jubatus. Next base: position 68,287,967 of record NC_069391.1, read on the forward strand.
CTCTTAGACTTTAAGACATCAAGCAGAAATCCATGAAAACTACCACATAAATGGACAGGAGAATAAGAAAGAAGTGCCTATTCAAAGGATTGGAATTTTACATGCCTTCATGGAATATGAAATTTTAGCAAAGCTTGAATTATATTCTCATGAAAAGGCATTAAATTATTTCTGTACATTATACAGTAGGTCCTTTCAGTTTTTGGAGAATAACAAATCTAGCTTCTTTATGTGAACTTAAAGCTTACCCTAATGTACAACATGGTGACTATAGCTAATAATACTATCTGTATTCGAAAGCTGCTGAGAGTAAATCTTTTTTTTTTTATTTTTTTAATGTTTATTTATTTTTGAGACAGAGAGTTAGAGCATGAACAGGGAAGGGTCAGAGAGAGGGAGACACAGAATCTGAAGCAGGCTCCAGGCTCCGAGCTGTCAGCACAGAGCCCAACGCGGGGCTCAAACTCACAAACTGTGAGATCATGACCTGAGCCGAAGTTGGAAGCTCAACCGACTGAGCCACCTAGGCACCCCAAGAAAGTAAATCTTAAAAGTTCTCATGACAAGAAAAAAAAAAAATCTGTAACTATATAAGGTGATGAATGCTAACTATTAACTAGACTTACTATGGTGATCATTTTGCAATGTACACAAATATCAAATCATTGTTGAACCATTGAAACTAACATAATGTTTGTATCAATTACACTTCAATTTTTAAAAGACACCAAAAAAGCTTACTGAAAGACTTCACTTTTTTACCTCATGTCTCTTAGAAATTTAATGAGTATACATTGTCTGGTCCCCTGTGTCTTTTAGCTTAAGCAACATATATCAATACTGACTTTTTCTTTATTAGATGTAGTTTAAAAAAAAATGTTTTTAAAAAAGAAAAGGGTTTAATGTTTTTTCCCCCAAAAGTTTTTCTTGAGGGTCAGGGGCTTTATCTATGAGAAAGTAGTAAATAGTTATTTGTAACCTGTGTTAAGCAGCAGACAGCCTTAAAATAGTCTTTTCCACCTAAGAGTTAGAACAATAAATACTAGCATAATTGTCTGGCCTGCTTTTAGTTTCTCTTAATCAAAATTACTAGACGACAGAATTCAAGAACTGGCTACCCGTTATTACTTGGTATGCTGATAATCATTTAAAAGTAAAGACTATTGTGCAAATAAACAAAACAAAACAGATGGAAGAGCCACTATATAATCTAGTGTTCAGAATACAACTCTGGAGCCAAATTACACTTATAAACTCTGACCCTAAACAAGTGGTCATGTTATTAACAAATGGTTAAAATTTAAAGGAGTTATAGTTGTGAGGATTACATAAATAACATTTTAGAGGAGGAGCTAAAAAAGGTCATTACCATTACAGAACTAGTGAATCTTTACAGTGAAGAAAATGAGAATATATACATATTTTTTAATTATTATGATAAAAATAGACCATGTAAAGACTGATTAGAAGACTCTTTAATAAAGACATTTAAGACTATGGCATCCCCGGGGTTCCTGGGTGGCTCAGTCAGTTAAGCATCCGACTTCGGCTCAGGTCATGATTTCGCAGTGAGTTCGAGCCCCTCGTCAGGCTCTGTGCTGACAGCTCAGAGCCTGGAGCCTGCTTCAGATTCTGTGTCTCCCTCTCTCTCTGCCCCTCCCCTGCTCATGCTCTGTCTCTCTCTCTCTCCCAAAAATAAACATTTAAATATATATATATAATATATATATATATAAAATATATATATATATAAAAATATATATATATATATAATATATATATATATAAATATATATATATATATATATAAAAGAAAAAAGAAAAGACTATGGTATCCTTATCACAAGTCACAGAGACTGCTTCTGGGCTGAGGGACACCAGAGTACCTCTGGTGGAGGAACCATGAGTACCTCTGGGCTGAGGGACACCAGAGTACCTCTGAAGTGGAGGAACCATGCTGAAAATAAGGGGGACAAATAAATTCTTAAATCCTAAATACTGAACACACACTACTCTCTACCCTACAAAGCACCCAGAAATACCAGCGACTGTACTCTCCTAGAAAGACTAGAAAATCTTTCTCTGAACAATCTTACTACCCTAAAAGAAAAGACCTAAAGATACTAACACAAGAGGTTCTCCAATTAAACAGCCCATTTTGAGAATGCATCTACAGACTCAGAGTTTCTTTTCTTTTTTTTAGTGTTTATTTATTTTTGAGAGAGAGGGAGAGAGTGCAAGCAGGGAAAGGGGGCAAAGAGAGAGAGAATCTCAAGCAGGCACCCCACTGTCATCACAGAGGCCAATGTGGGGCTCAAACCCACAAACCATGAGATCATGACCTAAGCCGAAATCAAGAGTTGGACGCTTAACAAACTGAGCCACCCAGGTACCCCCAGACTCAGATTTCCAACCAGCCTTCTAGTTCCCTTCCCTTAACTGCAACAAGACATCTGAGACAATCTTTTTTAAGCATTTCTTTTTTTTTTTTAATATTTGTTTTTTTTTTGAGAGAGAGAGAGAGACAGAGTGTGAGTGGGGGATGGGCAGAGAGAGAGAGAGAGAGAGAGGGCACAAAATTTGAAGCAGGCTCCAGGCTCTGAGCCTCAGCACAGAGCCTGACACAGGGCTCGAACTCAGCAGCTGTGAGATCATGACCTGAGCCAAAGTGGGACACTTAACAGACTGAGCCATTGAGGCGCTCCTCTAAGACAATCTTGTAACAATAGGCACATTAAATAAAAAATGCAATGAAATGACTATGAAAAGAGCCAAAAACTCCAAAAAAGCTATTTTTAATATCATCAGAAAGATAATAATATCCAGGTAATAAGAATCGGATTCTGTAACAAGAAATATTCATAGGACAAAAACAACTCTTAGAAATTTAAAATGATAGCAGAAATGAAACACAGTACACTGAATGGAAGATAAAGTTAATAAAATCTCTTCCAAAAGTAAAACACTGATTTCCAAAGAAATCAATGAAACACAAGGAAAAAGAAAAAAAAAAGCCCCATAAGTCTAACAGACTAGGAGTTCCAGAAAGACAAAAAAGAGAAAACAAAGGAGGGAGAAGGAAGGATTAATCAAAGAAATAAATTTACAATTTCCAGGACTTAAAGAAAAGAGCTTCCAGATGGAAAGAACCCAATACAGTGAATAAAACAGACATGTAACAAGGCATTATCTTTATGAAATTTTAGACAGGGACAAAGATGCTGCAAGCATCCAGAAAAGGATAACAAATATCAATGAATGCAAATGGTTTTAGATTTCTCAATAGAAGCTAGAAGGTAAATGAGCAATTCCTTCAAATTTCTTAATGAAAATTATTTCCAACCTTCTACCTAGGCAGACTATCAATCAAGTATGACAGTGAAATTAAACATTTTCAGATCAGCATTGTCTAAAACAATTTTTGTAAAGGAGGATGCGCACTGCACTATTATAACAGAAATAAACCAAGAAAGAGGAAGAAATGAGAGGAAAAGCATTATAGCAAAAAGTATGTGCGCGATGTAAAGGCAAACAGCCCAGAAGGTCCAAAGAGAAATTATTTTTCAAGAAGATAAATCCTGTAAGACCACTATTTCCAGGATCTCATGTCTTTTTCTTGGTTTACACTTCTCTTAGAGCATCAATATATCTCAATATAGGGGAGAGATAAAAGTAACTGTAGGAGTTAGGGGTTAAACTGATAAAAATATAGAGAAAACAAAACAAGGCCATTCAAGAGAAAAGAACATGTTGTACTGGAAAGATAAAGCAGTACTAGTATACTACTAAGCTTAGTTATAAATAACGTATGTGTTCATAACAGACCCTCTGAATACTAACCTGACAAAAATTTTAACTTAGCTATGCAGATTTTTTTAATTTTTTAAAAAAGTTTATTTATTTATTTATTTTGAGAGAGCGAGCAAGTATAAGCAGAAGAGGGGCAGAGAGAGGTGTTGTACACCTGAAACTAATGTAATATTGTGTGTCAACTATACTCAAAAAAGAAAAAAAAACTAATGGTATGAAAGACAAAATACTGTCCCCCTGAGATCAAGAATAAAGCAGATGGGGGCACCTGGGTGGCTCAGTCAGTTAAGCGTCCGACTCTTGATTCCAGCTCAGGTCACAATCTCACGGTTCATAGGATCAAGCCCTACACCAGGCTCTGCGTTAACAGCACAGAGCCTGCTTTCTCCCTCTCTCTCTGACCCTGCTTGCACACTCTCTCTCAAAATAAATAAATAAACATTAAAAAAAGAAGAAGAAGAAGGCAGACATCGAACTCACTTCAGCACATATAATAAAACTGGAATGATACAGAATATTAGCAGGGGCCTCTGTGCAAGTATGACATGTAAATTTGTGAAGCGTTCCATACTTTTATGAAATAAAAACTAAACAATACTCTCAACATTTTAACATTTACAGGAGGCCCATGTGAGTGCAATAAAGAAATAAAAGGTTTATAAGTTAAAACAGAAAAAAAAAAAAATAGCATGCAGAAAGACATACAGACCAATAGAACAGAATACAGAACCCAGAAATAAACTCTCATAAATACAGTCAAATAATCTTCAACAAGGGTGCCAAGATTACACAACAAAGAAAGGATAAGGTCCTCAGTAAATGGTGCTGGAAAAACTGAATATCTACATGCAAAAGAATAAAAATGGACCCTTATACCATATTCAAAAATTAAAATGGAGATCTAGTGTTTATTTTTGAAAGAGACAGAGTATGAATAGGGGAGGGGCAGACAGACAGCAAAACACAATTCACAGCAGGCTCCAGGCTCTGAACTATCAGCACAGAGGTAAAATGGAGATCTAAACATAAGACCTAAAATTATAAAACTATTAGAGAAAATATTGGAGGAAAAACTTCAAGACACTGGAACAGGCAATGATTTCTTGGATATATCACTAAAAGAACAAGTAAAATCAAAAACAGACAAATAGGACTACATCAAACTCAAAAACTGTGCAGCAAGAGAAACAATAGAATAAAAAAGCAAGCTACAGAATAGGAGAAACATTTGGAAACCATTATCTGATAAGGGGTTAATACCCAGAATATATAAAGAAGCCAATAACAATAACAAAAAAAAATTTTAATGGGCAAAAAACACATTTTCCCAAAGATATACAAATAGCCAACAAGCATATAAAAAGATACACACCATCATCACAAGGGAAATGCAAATCAAAACTGCAATGAGATATCACATCACACACCTCAGAATGGCAACTAGCCAAAATAAAACCACAGAAAATAACAAGCGTTGGTGAAGATGTGGACAAATTGGAACACTTACCCACTATTGGTGGGATTGAAAAATGGCACAGCAGCTATGGAAAACAGTATGGAGGTACCTCAAAAAACAGAACTACCATATGTCCAGCAATCCCACTTCCAGGTATATATCCAAAAGAATCAAAGATAATCTTAAATAGGTATTTGCATACTCACATTCACCGTGGCATTATTCACAACTGACAAGGTATAGAAGCAATCTAATTGTTCAACAACGGATGAATGGGTAAATAAAACGTGGTATATAGATAAGAAGGAATATTATCTAGCCTTTAAGAAAAAGGAAGAAAATCATGTCATATTGAATAACGTACATTAACCTTAAGGGAATTATGCTAAGTGAAATAATCTAATCACAAGGGACAAATACTGCAAGACTCCACTTACATGAAGTATCTAAAGTAATCAAACTCATAAAAATAAAGAGTAGAACTGTGGCTGCCAGAGACAGGGGAAGGAAAAATGGATACGGGATCTCATTCACGCAAGATGAAAAAGTTACAGAGATCTGTTGTACAACAACGTGTATATAGTTAACAATATCATAATTGTTAAAATAAAAATTGCTTAGAGGATGGGGCGCCTGGGTGGCTCAGTCAGTTAAGCGCCCAACTTTGGCTCAAGTCATGATCTCACAGTTCATGAGTTCGAGCCCCACGTCAGGCTCTGTGCTGACAGCTCGGACCTGGAGCCTGCTTTGGATTCTGTGTCTCCCTCTCTCTCCGCCCCTCCCCCCACTCTCTCTCTCTCAAAAATAAATGTTAAAAAAATTTTTTTAATTGCTTAGAGGGTAGGTGTTTTCCACAATAAGAAAAAGAGAGGGAAATCAAGAAGGAAGAGGAAAAAAAGAAAATTACTCCTAAAATAAAGATAATATGAATATTTATCAAGAAAGCACCAAAGAATCTACAAAAAGGCTACATCGCCTAATAAATGAGTTAGCAAGATACATCTTTTTCCTGCTCCATTTTTCACACTTTTGTGCTTTTTGTTGACGATTTCACTGTTTAAAATGGTCCCCAGCATAGTGCTGAAGTGCTGTCTAGTGTTCCTAAATGCATCAAAGCTGCAATGTGTCATATGGAAAAAAATGAATCTAACAAAAATACATGTAGGATATTTACCCTGAAAACTACAAATTACTGATGAAAGAAATCAAAGACGACCAAAACAAATGAAGAGACCAGCTGTGTTGAAGACTCTATCTTAAGGTTTCAGTTCTCCCCAAATGATCTAGAGATTGATTCAGTGCAATTCCATTCAAAATCCCAACATCTGTTTTTTCTAAAAAATGACAAGCTAAGTCTAAAATTCCTAAGGAAAGGCAAAGGAACTGGAATAGTCAAGATAATTTTGAAAACAAAAAACGAAGTTGAAGGACTCACACTATCTGATCTCAAGACTTGGTATAAAACTTCATAATCAAGACAGGAAGGTATTGGCAAAAGGATTAACACAGAAATTAATGGAAAGACAAGACAGTCTAGATATAGACCCACACATAATATGGTCAATTGGTTTTCTACAAAGTTGCAGTGACAATTCAATGGAAACAGTCTTTTGAACAACTGGTGATGAAACAACTGGACAATTCATATGCAAAAATACGAACCTCAACCAATACCTCACACTATATATAAAAATTAACTCTAAATGAATCATTGACCTAAATATGAAAACTAAAACTATAGAAAAGCTATGAGAAAAGTTAAGACAAAATCTTTGTGACCTTGGTTTCTTAGAAGTTTTCTTAGGGAGGGGTGGCTGGGTGGCTCAGTCAGTTAAGCAAGTGTCTTCTGCACAGGTCATGACCTCACGACTTGTGAGTGCAAGCCCCGCATTGGGCTTTGCACTGTCAGTGCAGAGCCTGCTTGGGATTCTCTCTCTTTACCTCTCTTTCTGCCCCTTCCCCACTTGTGCTCTCTTTCTTAGAGTAAATAAACTTTTAAAAAAGTTTTCTTGGGGACAACAACAAAACTATAATTCATAAAAGAAATTAATGAATTGGGCTTTATCAAAATTTTAAAATTCTGCTCTGTGAAAAACACCGTAAGGAATATAAAGCCTTATCGGGGTACCTGGGTGGCTCAGCCGGTTGAGCATCTGACTTCAGCTCAGGTCATGATCTCATGGTTCATGAGTTCAAGCCCCGCATCGGGCTCTGTGCTGACAGCTCAGAGCCTGGAGCCTGCTTTGGATTCTGTGTCTCCCTCTCTCTCTACTCCTCCCCCACTCATGCTCTATCTCTCTCTCTTTCAAAAATAAATAAAAACATTTAAAAAAAATTTTTTAATAAAAAAAGGAATAAAAAGCCTTATCAAACTCAACACCCAAAAAACAAATAATCCAGTGAAGAAATGGGCAAAAGACATGAATAGACACTTCTCCAAAGACATCCAGATGGCCAAGCGACACATGAAAAAATGCTCAACATCACTCATCATCAGGAAAATACAAATCAAAACTACAATGAGATGCCACCTCACACCTGTCAGAATGGCTAACATTAACAACTCAGGCAACAACAGATGTTGGCGAGGATGCGGAGAAAGAGGATCTCTTTTGCATTGCTGGTGGGTTTGCAAGCTGGTGCAGCCACTCTGGAAAACAGTATGGAGGTTCCTCAAAAAACTAAAAATAGAACTACCCTACGACCCAGCAATTGCACTACTAGGCATTTATCCACAGGGATACAGGCGTGCTGTTTCGAAGGGACACATGCACCCCCATGTTTATAGCAGCACTATCAACAATAGCCGAAGTATGGGAAGAGCCCAAATGTCCATCGATGGATGAATGGATAAAGAAGATATGGTATATATATGTATATATATACAATAGAGTATTACTCTGCGTTCAAAAAGAACGAAATCTTGCCATTTGCAACTACATGGATGGAACTGGAGGGTATTATGGTAAGTGAAAGTAATCAGTCAGAAAAAGACAAAAATCATATGAATTCACTCATATGAGGACTTTAAGAGACAAAACAGTTGAACAAAAAGGAAGGGAAACAAAAATAATATAAAAACAGGGAGGGGGACAAAACAGAAGAGACTCATAAATATGGAGAACTGAGGGTTACTGGAAGGGCTGTGGGAGGGGGTATGGGCTAAATGGGGAAGGGGCATTAAGGAATCTACTCCTGAAATCACTGTTGCACTATATGCTAACTAATTTGGATGTAAATTTTAAAAAATAAAAAATAAAATTAAAAAAAAAAAAGAATATAAAGCCACACACATGCGACAAACCACAGACTGAGCGAAATAACTGACAAAAGACTTGTACCCAGAATACAGAAGAATCTATACTTAAAATTTAGTAAGAAAACAAACTTATTTGGGGCATCTGGGTGGCTCAGTCAGTTACATTTCCAACTTTGGCTCAGGTCATGATCTCATGGTTTGTTAGTTCGAGCCCTGCAGCAGGCTCTCTGCTGAGTCAGCACAGAGCCCACTTCAGAAACTCTGTCCCCCACTCTCTCTGTCCCTCCCCTGCTCATGTGTATGCACTCATGCACTCTCTCTCTCTCAAAATTAAACATTAAAAAAAAGAATAAAAAGAAAACAAACATGAATAAAACATCTGAATAGACACTTCACCAAAGAAAATATGCAGATAGCAAATAAACACATTAAAAGATGCTCAATATTATTAGACATTAGGGAAATGGAAAAGTAAAATCACAGCTGATACTACATATCTATTAGCAATGCTAAAGTAAAAAATAACTGAGCATACCAAAAATTAGAAATTTCCATACATTGCCAGTGGGAATACAAAATAGCACAGCCACTTTGGGAAACAGATAAGCAATTTCTTAGAAAAACACACACCATATAACCCAACAATCACATTATTAGGTATCTACTCAAGAGCAATGAAAACTTACATTAATTAAAAATCTCTATGTGAATGTTCACAGTAGCTTTTATGGCCTCATGGCCCAACGGTAGCATGTGTGACTGCATAGTAGCTTTAAAACCCACATGTCCTTCAACTGGTGAATGGATCAATAAATTACGGTACATCATTGCAATGGAATACTATTCAGTAATAAAAACGAATAAGCTACTAATAGATGCACTATCATGGACAAATGTTGCTATTTATAGACTGTGTCCCCACCAAAATTCATATGCTGAAACTCTAATGCCCAATGTGAAGGTATTAGGCATAGGGCCTTTGAGATGCGTTTAGGTGATAGGGTAGAACACTCATGAAAGAGATTATGGCTTTCATAAGAGCTCCCCACCCTACCACCACCACAGAGCTACCTTGCCCCTTTCACCATGGGAAGTTACAGTGAAAAGATGGCTGTCCATGAACACAGAAGTGTGTCCTCACCAGACACCAAAACTGCTGACACCTTGATCTTGGACTTACTTCCCAGCCTCCACAGAAGTAAATTTCTGTTGTTTCCAAGCCACCCAGTTTATGGTATTTTTGTTAGAGCAGCCTGAACAGACTAGGACAAATGTCAAATGCAGTATGTGAAGTGAAAGAAGCCAGACAAAGACTATACAATTCCATTTATATGGCATTCTGGAAAAAGCAACACTAGCAATAAAAAACAGTTCAATGGTTGCCCAAGACTGACTACAAGGGCATAAAGAAATGTGGGCGGTGATGAAGCTGTTCTATATCATGATCTTGGTAGTGATGGTGATATGTCTATGTTTGTTGAAACACACAGAGATACACACCAAGAAAAACATAAATGTTACTGTACGTAAATTATCTCAGGGTGCCTGGGTGGCTCAGTCGGTTAAGCGTCTGACTTCAGCTCGGGTCATGATCTCGCAGTTCCGTAAGTTTGAACCCCATATTGGGCTCTGTGCTGATAGCTCGGAGCCTGAAACCTGCTTCAGATTCTGTGCGTGTCTCTGTCTGTCTGTCTGTCTGTCTCTCTCTGCCCCTCCCCCACTCACGTTCTCTTTCTCTAAGAATAAACATTAAAAAAAATTTTTTTAACTTACCTCAATAAGAAAAACTGAAGGTAAATACCAAAAAACTAGAAATATAACTTTCAAACAAGCTGAGGAAAACAAAGAAAACTATCTAACAGAAGGCACAAACAGCCAACAACCATAAATAGAAACAATAAAATGGTAGAAACATGTCTAAATATACCAGCAATCGTATCGAATATAGATGAACTCACCTGTTAAAAGATACTCTCAAAATGAATAAGCCAAATCCAGTTGTATGCTTAAAAGACAGACCTAAAACAAAATAACATCGAATATAAAATTAATTAAAATAAAGGCATGTTAAAACCAAGCATGATTTCATGAAGCCATAGCTTAGGGACATCTTCAAGACAGAGAGATCTGTACAGCTGACCCTTGAACACAGGTTCCAACTACGCAGGCCCATTTTTATGCAGATTTCTTCCAATAATTATAGAACTGTAAATGTATTTTCTCTTAAACTTTCTTAATATTTTCTCCAGCTTCCTTTACTGTAAAAATACAGTATATACAGTACACAAAATATGTGCTAATTGACTACTTCTGTTATTGGCAAAGCTTGTGGTCAGCAGTAAGTTAATGGTAGCTAATTATAGGGGAGTCAAAAGTTACAAGTAGATTTTCAACTAGGTGGGGGTCAGCATCCCTAATCCCAGCTCTGTTCAGGAGTCAATTGTACTTACATAACCTGATTCCAAAGTGCCATTTGATTGCATCTGTTGTCATATTTTTTAACCTCAAAAATTAAGCCAGATCCATGGGTCTTAGGTATGCTCATTCAGTAAGTTACCTATTTCCTCCACTAAAATTTAAACACGACAGCCCTGGCAGATGGGCCTAGTATAATTTGCAAAGGTGTTGTATTAATGTAATGATAGTCATTAAGTAAACGGAAATCAGGACAAAGAGTACTTTCAGTTGAGTTATAAATTAAGTGAATTATCAAGCATAAATGCCACAATTACAATTAAGTTGTTTGCAGAATGTTTTGTACTATAAATCACTCTGGGTACAGTATACATCCCTAAAATTATTACAGTACATGCAGCCATATAACACAAATGGCACGTTCTAGCTGAACCTGTTAAATAACAGGAGATAATTTTATGGCTACTTCTAGGAGAAGGAAGGAAAAAATGGGAAAGGAAGAAAGATGGCCTGGCTGTGAATTGAAAAGGTCAAGGCTGGACAGGAAATGAAATGAACAAGAATGAATTTCAGAGACATCAATCCTGGATCCCAGTAGGTACAACTATATAAACAGAGATAAAGATAAAGGTTTGCTGAAAATAAAAGTTAAAACCTATCTGTAAGAGGTTTAGCTTTTTTCAAAATACTTTTACATCTGTAGTATTACCTAAACCTCAAAATAACATGATAGAGTAAGTTCTGTCATCTAGTTAAGTGAATAAAACTGAAGCTTGAAGATTAAGACATATCAAGATCATGTATCAAAGCAGGCCCAGAACTAGAACATAAGTTCTTCTAATTTCCGTTCTTATGCCTTTTGCTAGACCCTGTTGATTTATGTGAAAAGGGAAAGTATAGCCAGTCCCTCATTTATATATAAAATCCCACTTACAAATAAAACACATAAAAAAGTCATTCTATAAGAGCACTATACTGCTGTTATAATGAACAGACTTTTTTCAGATCGCATTTAAGTAATAAGTTCCTCTAGTGCATTATAAATTATTTCACGTACAAAGTCAAGTGAAAGAAAAACTTAACATCACCCACTGCATCTATCTTTATGACAGCTTTAAAACAACAGTGCCATGGTTAAGTAATACTTTTCCTTTGCTATAACTACTAAAATACCACATAAAACAATTTCAAAATTTTTAAAATTACAAACTGATATTTTAAGTCTTATGTATCCATTTATTTTTTTCATTTTTTTCCTTATTTCAAACATGTACCTCCTTGTTAGTGTTGTTGAACATGGCAAGCGACAAACTCCTTTTAAATGACAGTTGGGACAAATTCTGAGAAACACAGCTCAGTGAACCACAACTAAATTGTTCTATTAATGTGTGACAGTCCTAATTAATAATTCTCTCCAAGTACTATCCTCTAGGATTTAAATCTCCACTTCTCAAGCTAATTGACATACTATAATTTTATAATAATGTTACCATACTAGGCAAAGAAAAAAATTCTGATTAAAACCCTAAAAGATAACCAAGACATATATAAAACGCAAGTAAATGTGATGAGATACTTAACCCTGTGCAAGCATTCAAACATAGCTAAATTCCAATATTTTACCAAAAAGTCAAGAACTTTGGGGAAAAACTGACTGCTAAATAAACATTTGTTACACAGAATTCATTTAAAAGCAAAGTAAGTGTACGGTATACTAATCAGAAACATGGATGTAGTTCCCCCCCCCACTGCATATTATCATAATTGTAATAAGAAGAGGATTCTATATATAATAGGATTTTTTCCTACATGTTAGAAAGAAATTTTTATTTAAAAATTTAATTAAATGGAAAAAGTATTATCATGTGGAATCTACATGATGAAGTTTACACTGGGTTTCAATAACTGAGCCTCTTCATAATTTAATAAATTGTATTACTTGCATCTACTTCTTTAGAGAATTCTTAAGGTTTTCCTTCCTCTCTTTCTGGAGAAATTAAGTAATCACAGTCACTGCAGGTAGAAACAACTTAGAGGGGAGGTGTGAGCTAGGGAGCACAATTTCCCAACCACTCAGACACAAAAGAACAGCCCGTGATCCTCATGAACATCACTGTCCAAGAAAAGAAAAACATGGAAAGGTATGTTTCTTAAATTGTACATTAAGAATGTGCATACCATATGATCACTTCTTTTTCTCTCCAAAATGAATCTTAAGAAAGCAATCAGAAAGGACAGACTTAAGTGCTAGAGTGTTTATCATTCATTGTATTTGTATAGGGTGGAAAAAAACAGAAATAATCTAAATGTTCAACAATGGGGGGGGGGAGAAGCAGGGATTGAATACACTACACTGGATCCATGAAATAGGTTATAGTCTTTAAAAAAATTTCTACAGGTCTGTTTAATAACATGAAAATATGTTCATATTTTATTAAGAAAAAGGCCAGGTATAAAACTATATATATATATATATATATATATATATATATATATATATATATATATATATATACACACACATACATATATGTATATATATATCTTAATCCCTGTTAATTTTATAATCATGAAAAAATGTTTTCTAAAAAGCTGACTTTATACTCTCTGAACTTGACTAAACACAATAATCTACATTCAAGTTCTTGACTGCAGGAACTGACCAGGAAAGAACAGAGTAGGAAAATCCTATTGTACATCACAAAGACTTAAGCATCTTTGATGTATAAGTTAATTTTCAGTCAGCCTCACCTATTCCCCTTTTTTAAAAAAATATAACAAACGGCAGAAGTACCATCCTTTTGGACACATGTGGCATTTAACCAACAGCTGAGACTTACAAGCACTAACAAATGTTGAAATCATAACTACTCCATGTTTACACTAGCTTCATCTAAAAAATAAAAGTGTCTTAAAACTCATTAAGGGTAACTTTAAAATTCTGAGAAGGTATTCTCTGAAAATTAGGGGGGGAAATTATATTTAATGACTGAAATCAGAAGAAGTTATCAGTGGAGCTGTTCGTGGATCTTCCATAACCTACTGTAAGGAAAAGAGAATAGGAAAAGAGAATTCCACCTCTGCTATGTGACCTCAGACATATTCCTTAACTTCTCAGTCTTAAGTTTTCTTATCCATAAAATAGATAACCACAACTTACTCGCAGGACTGTAGTAAGCTTTCAACTGCCAGCACAAGGTAGGGCACATAGCTGGGAACCTTAGGAAATAGTACTTATATTTTAAATAATCATCCAGCTGGCTAGTGTACAATCTGAATTATATGAGTTCATCTAAAGTAAACCCCAAGGCTAAGTAATACTAGCTCTGAATTCACTGGGAGTTCAAAATGACCATAAAATTATACAAGATAGGAGCCAGTGATGTATCCAACTTGATGGGTAGTTTGGCAAGGACTTGCTAAAGTCCTTGAATGAGCAAAAGTACAACACAGTAGTTTGGTTGAAAACAATAGAGGATGAAAAACTGGTGGAAAGAGACTTTCCTGTTCAAGAGCAAACTAATAGTTAAAACAGATAAAGAGGAAACACATGGAAAAAGAAGAAAAAAACTCCATTCGGGCAATACTATCTAGGAAAGGTAAGTAACAGCTTTCACCAGTTAAGGTCCAGTCAGAAGACAGTGAAACTGGGAGAAGGAAGTTCTTAGATAGGGCTGTTTAATTTGCATTCCTGCTCACCACTCTTCGAGTTATCAGGGTAGAAACTGATAATTACACCAGAAATACTAGCTTGAAAGAAAGTTAGTACAGTACCCCTATATGTCCCTTTAAGTGTTAGTGAAATGTCCCAGGTTTTAAGGCAGTCAATTAAATACTGCAAATTCTGACTGGCAGATGAAATCTCTATAAAACAACTGTTCTCAACCCCTACATACATGCATCAATTCATGGTTGAATATTTAATAAAGATCTGAACCATATAATATAAAACCAAAATGTGAACTAAGTTTTACCCTCCCAACAAGGCTCTTCGTGAAGATACATTCATCATGGAGGAAGGCGTTTAAAAAAATTACATGGCCACTGAAAGAGACCTTCTCTATAAACTCCACAATCGCAGACACTATGCTTTTAACAGTATTTAACTATCCTCCTAGCCAGTAAATGTTCATGCTTCATGAAGTCCTTGGCTCCTCCAGCAAGAGTTTCTTCCTCATTAGGCGAGTGAAAGATCATGGATGAATGCAATCATACCAAAAAAGGTGCTGGTTACATCCATTCTGCAAATTATTCAAGAGGGAAATCAAGTTACAGTAAGATGGAACGGCACATTTCATCACGACAAAATACACATATATGTATTCTGCAAATGGTGGAGTTAAAATTATATGTAAATCACAACATCTTTATGCTTCGACGCCTATTTGGGGTTGTGGGTGAAGGCTGGAGAGTAGAAGAGTGAGGATGTGGCGACTGGCTACTACCAGGCCAGGCGATTTCCCAGGGTCGTCACCGATTCGAAATGACCTTAAGAGCCTTAACAAAAGCAGTCATCAAAGCTTGGCACAAGGGCCTTAGAAGTAACCGAACACAAAGCAAGCGCAAACTTGAATACGCCAGATCTGTGACATATTTGAGGAGGAGGTTTTGGGGGTTTTAATACTGCGGAACACCGCCACTCACTCGGTCGAAGCTTTAAACAGCTGCAAGAAACAGAACGCGGACGTCTACAACTTATTGTACGAATCGCATTCATTTTAGGGGATACAATGTAATACTTCCAGCAAATTTTCCACAAACTGCAGCGACGACACTACCGAATACTTTTCTCACAGGTCCCATTTAACAAAAATGGGGGGAAAGGAAGAACAGAGCGGGGAAAAAAGAATGGTCTCGTCAGAAAGCCTGTGAAGACGCCTGGGATCTCCGGGAGCGCTGGCGGGGAGTCGGAAGCAAAGAGAACCAGTTCTCCGGGACTCCGAGGCCGCCCGGCCGCAGGCAAGCGGACCGGCACGCGTTTCCTGGGTTCCCGTCCGAGCCGACAGCGGGCCGCGAACCGCCAGCAGGCACCCGACCCGGGCCGCTCCGGACGGGCGCTGCGGCCCGTTACAAACAGCGGGTTTCCGCCGCGGGGGCTGGCGGCGGGCGGGCTGCACTCACCGCCGCGCAGCCCGCCCGGCAGCCCGGGCGAGAACGGGAGTGCTGGGTGGGAGGGAGACGCGAGTGTGGACTGTGGAAACGGGGGCATTCGTCTGGGCCTAGCACCGACCTGGGCGTCCGCCTTCCTCTCGCTCAACAGCGGTCCCTGGGCCGCGCGACTGTGAGAACAGGAACCGCTACGGTGCGCGCCCTAATCCTTTTTTGCCTCTTCCCGCCCGATTTGCCGCGCGCTCACACCCCTCCTCCAAACCTAAAAGACTCCGTAGGCCCCGAAAACGCCCCTTCCCCGCCCCCTCCCTGTGCGCGTGAACGAGGTAGCCTTCAGTTCTCGCGAGAGGTTTTCCCCCCCTCCCTCTCCTCTGCCTCTAGTGAGTGCGCGAACGAGAAAGGAGGAGGGCGCTCCAGGCGAAAGCACTGCAGACGCCATTATTCCCTGTTTCTCTGCTGCTGCAACCTCGACGTCTTGCCTACGTCCCGCTTTTTTGCGGCCTATAGGTAATTGGGGTTTTCGGCGCTAGGGTATTATAGATTCAGGCAGGGGTTTGGCCTCCCTAAAGATTGCGTTGACTTCTCTCAAGCCCGGCTTTCCTCGGGCCCTTAGCGGCCTCACAACCTGAAGGGAGGCGCCGGCGCGAGGCGTGGCGTCGCCTCCTTCGGCGCCTTGATTGACGCGGCCTTGAGCCAATCGCTTTGCCCTCGCGCCACCGCTGGAGCCCGGGCAACCAATTGGGCTCGGCGGCGGGGTAGGAGAGCGCGGGGAGGCGGGGGAAGGCGGCGGGGGCCTGCGCTTGTTCTCTGTCTAGCTGTGACCGGCTGAGGCGGCGCGGCGGCACAGGGACGGCGGCCTCGCGCGGTGAGGAACGGGGCAGGGCGAACGGTGCGTGGGGGCGAGGATCGGAGACCAAGTTTGCCGCTTGAGGGAGGCGTTTGGGGGCTGCTTGGTGGTTGGCCGCTTCTCAGAAGGGAACGTTGCCCGTTTTCCCCTCCCCCCCACCTCCGCCATTTCCCTGAGCGCGTATCCGCAGTCCGCGTCGTGGTGCTAGAGGCTGCGGGGGGGAATTGCGAGGCAACTGCCTGTAGGATGATCTGTAGTTTTGCAGGCTTGAAATCAGGCATCTTGTGTAGGAAGAGGCGGCCGGCGGGCGGGACCCGAGGGCGGTGGAGAATGCCGCCGCTCTCTTTGTGTGGGCCCCCCGCACTTCGGCCCTCCCGGCCCCAGGCTCGGAGCTGGAGCGGGGGAGATGGAACGGTCGAGGCTGCCTCCGTTGCTTTGTCTCTCCCGCGGTGGGGGGAGGGTGCGGGGGATGAGATCTCGGGACCGCGTGGTGGGTGGGGGAGGGGGTCCGCGCTCGGCTCCGCCTAGTAGCACGTAGTCGCCATTACGCGGGCCGCCATTTCCTGTCGGGTCCGGGTGAGGAGCGGCGCGGCGCTTCTGGTCTCGCCTTCGGCTTATTCAACTCCTGTTACTCGGCCGTTGCGGATCCCCGGTATCGTGCGGGGCGGCGGCGGGGGGGGGGGGGGAGCATGTTTGCGTTCGGCTAGTCGCGCCCGTAATTAGTGGTTTTCACGGTCTGAGGAACGGTGACTGAAAGACTTGAACGATGAACCGCGGCAACGTTTTTATCTAAATTTTCCAGCATACTCCAACGCTTAGCTGAAGGATGGGCCGTAAGGATAGCGTTTCAGTTAGTCGTTAAAAGAGAAGCTTATCGACAAATGTTATGAAAGAATGAAAGGCACAAAACGTATCCTCGAGTTTTAGCTTTAGGCTGTCTGGCAGAAGCCACTTGACTCTTTTCTGGCAGTCCTGTGAGGGCTGGTGAAAGGCGACTTGCGGTCCTATCACGCTGACATTAAAGAAATAATTGTTACGATGCAGAGTTTTAACCTAACTTCAATTATTTCTATGGGGCCAGTATCAGCGTTCTGGGGTTCCATTAGCTGTATTTGAGTAATAGAGCAGTGCTGGCGGTTTGGGTCTGCTCCCTATAAGGTTTTTTTTTTAAGATTTAATTTTCCGGTACTTTGACCTGATTGTTGGATATAGCTTGAATTTGCCTTCGCTTGTAAACTTTAGAGAGTTCAGAGAATGGCCTTTCAAGTCAGCAATGGGAAGAGATCCACGAGCAATTTAAAATTGCAGTATAATCAATTTTGGGTACCTATAAATTTATACCTTTGGGGACAAAATTGAGATTCTGAGCTTATTACAGGTCTTTGTCGTTTCTGTATTTATTGTATAAAACCATTAGTTGCCGTGGTGGGACTCAGTCCAATGGCTAAAAATTCGTGGTTTCCCTTTTGCAAAAAAATCAGAGTCCTTTGGTTACTTTTTTTTCCTAAGGCTTACACTCACTTGAGAGTGTAAGACCCTAAAACGAGTTATAGAAAGAGCTCTTTAGTTTATTTGTATTCAGATCACTGTTCATTAGTATTTAGTAATGAGCAACCAAAAAGCAAAACTGATTTATGTTGGTTTTTATAGGCTACTGCAGCACTAGGGTGTCAGTTGGTCCCGCCCAGAACACTTCAGTTCTGCTCTGCAAGGATATATAATACCTGGTACGTTCTAGAAGCAGAGTCATTTCTTTGCGTTTTCTTTTATTTAGCGAGACACAAAGCTTACTTTCCAATAAACCAAATGTACTAGCCTCTTTATTTTTCAACAGATTGGTGTGTCCATTTAATTCAAGAAAATGGAAACTGAACAACCAGAGGAAACCTTCCCCAACACTGAAACCAATGGTGAATTTGGTGAGAACACATTTTTAGCAATTTTTGTGTTTTCTATTCTGTTTCATTATTTAGAACGGTTTAGTGTGACATCCCTGTCAGTTTTCTTCTACTTAGGAACTATATGCAACTGTCTTTTGTGTTGTTGACGGTAAACTTAAGATAAAGACAACAAAAAATATTTTTCTTTGCGTTTTACAACTTTTAATCCCTTGAATTATTTTGTCCCTTTCATTGTTTTGTGTTTAGAAAGAGTTTTTTGGAAGGGAACGTGCTTTGATTCATAATTAAAAGTTAGAATCTGAGCGGCTTTGGCCTTTTCAGTTAGCAACAAATCTGCAAACAGAACGGAGTTGCTTTCTCTGTCCTGTGGGTTAAAACTAAAATGTACTTGGATTAAAGGGGCTTTTTCTTGTTGATAACTGGTGCTTTCTTTGACATCTGAACTGTTAATTTCTAGGTAAACGCCCTGCAGAAGATATGGAAGAGGAGCAAGCTTTTAAAAGATCTAGAAACACTGATGAGATGGTTGAACTACGTATTCTGCTTCAGAGCAAGGTATAAATTTTACTCTTGAAAATCTTAAAGTAGTTCTTACTAAAGTAGAAATTAAAATAAGTTCTGGTTTGGCCCTCTGGGAAGCATCCTGAGCCTTACATATTAAGGAATGTAAAAGATGTGTGTGGCTCTTTTTAAACAGATTGGTAAACCGTGTTATTTGGATGACAATTAAAATGAAAGCCCTTAATACAGTGACGCTATGAGTAAAAGTAGGAGAAAGGGTATAGGTGATGATTAAAGCATTAATGGATTAAAGATTATACCTTGATTGCATTGTGGGGAAAATATCCTAGCTGGCAGTTGACTTGATGGGCATTATCACATCACAATGTGAAGGTACCTAGTGTATTTAAATTACCTTTTTCGGAATGATACCATAAAGTTAATCAGTACATAATTTTCACGCTCTGTATTTTTGGCATGCTTAATATTGCAAAGCTGTCTTGGTGTTTTCATCCCCAAAACTCAGTAGACTCTCGATTTTTTTTTTTTTTCTTCATGATTTTGATTTTGATACCCAGATAGATTTTCAGCTCTATAACCAAAAAGGGGAGGTTAGAGTTTTGTTAGGGTTTTTGTTTTTTGGGGGGGTGGAAGGGTTTGGTTGCAGTTTTAAAAGCATAGGAAGACCTGTTGATATAAGGGAAAGTAAATTTCTTGTGTTTATGTCTTCTCCAGAATGCTGGGGCAGTGATTGGAAAAGGAGGCAAGAATATTAAGGCTCTCCGTACAGACGTAAGTATTAAAGAGTTTAAACTACACAAGCAGCTTCAATTTATGTGTTTGTAGGAATTTAAAGATTTGCATCATAGAAATCATTCAATAGTCTAGATACAAGCCATTTGTAATAATTGAATACATAGTTGATTTCAAGGTTTGCCATTCCTGATATAACAAAGCACAGATTGAGTTTGGGGCGGGGGGATCTGTATTAAACCTCTTCCCTTTCTGATAACTTTACACCAAATTATTCACTTCAAGATAACATTTTAATTAGAAATAACGACAGTGTAAAAACCCTTAATTGCACTAGTTACCGTGTGTGAATCAATTACAGTATTACAAAAACCATTGCAGGTGGCTGATTAAACTCCGAAATTTTTATTTTTTAATCGTCCATCTGTTTAACAGCTTGCACATGGAGCACAAAGAGATTAATGTTGAGGTTGCATGATTTAAATATGGGTAAAGAATAGACGCTTAATCTTATAATTGGGAAACCATTTGTCAATGCCAATGATTTGTTTGAGTCTTCATATTTTATAGTGGGTTGACTCTTGTGATTAGACACATTAAATGTTGGTATCACCAGAAGCGAGCATATTTATAGGACTTGGCTACACCAAAATTTCTAAATTTTTTTCTCATAGTGTACACACTCTTAATGTTTCTTTGCTAAAGTTGAGGCAAATAATAACTTTGTGTTGAATACTTATTTGATAGTATTTCATTTCTCTCTTGGTCGCAGATCTTTGTATGTTCCTCCTGTAAACTGAACTTGAAAATTTGTTTTAAATTTTACAAACTTGCCTGCTAGGATCTAGGAATGCGTTTTAAACCTCCAGGAAACCAAACTGGTCTTTTAAGAGATAGGGTTTTTGGTGGTGTGGGAATTTTTGTTTTGTCTTTTACAAACCTCTCTCCTCTTAATCCAGATGTTCTATATAATTATCTGGGTTATCAATTTCCCCATTTCCTCAAGAATTTTAGTAAACTGAGTCATGACAGGTTTTGTGTCTACCCTCATGAGCCAGCCTGCTACTGAAACATCGTTTGTTAAAAAGAAAAAAAAAATAGCTAGTACCATCATTTAAGGTCCTTAAATGTTAAGCCACAGTCAGATTTAGAGAAGTCCATTATTGTGTTAGTCTTCAGAACAACTTAAGCTTGTTTCATTAATTGAGAGTATGAGTATAGTTTGTATTAAATTAAAATTTATTGCTTTTCCCCCTTTTCCCTCTCCTTGTTTTTTTGGCCATATATCTCCGTTGCCCATGTACTGGATCGACTTACCCCTGCGTTGCCCACCATGACGTTGGCCCATCCGCCCCTGAACGCCCATGTGAAAACCCTGGTTGGCTATGCCCAAAAATGTGCTCGTTGCCAAACGGGTACCATACTTGACAACTTCTGATTGAATGCCCATGCCCAATGCCAACATCCACGAACGCCAATGACCAATGCAGTACAATGCCAGTGTTTCAGTCCCAGACAGCAGTGGCCCCGAGCGGTATGTCCCAACAGTTTATGCCTCACTGCCTGATTAGAAAGAGAGAAATGTATTTTATTACCTGCCTTTTATATAATTAAATAGTATCCCCTTTAGACGGTGTATTGTTTTTCAAGTTTCTGTCTTATTTTCCCCATTAAGTCTTTTTGTCACTGAACTTTTACCGTGAGTTGCCCACCCAAACGATCCACTAATTTTATTTCGATGGAAGGAGCACAGCTTCAAGTGTTGCATATTTGCTGCATTGTAAATCAAATTGTTACCAAAATAGTCTCTCGCTCTGTCTTTGTGGCCCACCTTGCTTCCCAACATTGCCTGTTCATAATTTTTTCTGATGAAATGCTAACTCTGGTTCACTTTCCTTCACTTCTCATTTGTGTTGTCTTTGTTTTGTCTCGCATTTGTATTTGTTTTCTTGCAGAGCCCATTAGTGATCTAATTTCTAACTGGTATCCATAACCTTACTCCAGATATAATGTTCACCACTTGCATATTCCCCCACTTTTGCCTAAGAGAAGGTGTGCCAGTTTTACCAATGTAACAGCGAGGGTATCCTTAATTAACTTAGTGGTGGCGGGGAACATAAATATTCAACTCTGCTTCAGTTCTGGTCAATTTATTGCCCACTTAATCTGAGCCCTTCCAAGAGCCCATTCTCTCTGTCTCTCTGCAAGTCTCCTAATATTGTTATCATGTCTGTATTGGGCATAAAACAAAATGCATGTGAAAAACCTATAAATAGGCTACTTTAAATGGGGAGATTAAATAATTGTATGTTACTTCTCTGTGAAAGTTTGTATGACTACTGATGATGAACACAAAACTCATTTTTTCTTTTCCACCTTTTTTGTACTATCTGGTATTTGTGATGTTTGACAGCATATTGAGTATCAGTGCTGATATTGAAACAATTGGAGAAATTCTGAAGAAAATCATCCCTACCTTGGAAGAGGTAGGCTCTCTTTTTTTTAATGTATTTGGCAATTGAGGGGGGAATATTTAAAATGTTTTGGGGCTTAATAGGGGAGGTGGAGAGACAGTGGCTGTGACAGTTTGTAGCAGCGACATATAAACTGCTACATAATGTGCATGGTTACTACGTGTGTGTGTTTTAAAATGTAATCTGGAAAAAAAAATGTAGTCTGGCCACTCCAGAGTAAATACGAACTACCTGTGGTCTTGCATATGGGTGTAGCATATATTTTATGGGCTCTAGTCCTAGAAGAGGTGTTTTTTAAGGTAGAATATTGATTGTGGGGGCTGTGTTGGAATGGACTGTGTTAGATTTTTTTAATTTTATAAATTCATGTGTTTATTGGATATATAGAAAAAAAGTTACTCTTTGATTCTTAAGAATTTAATGGTATAGATATGAAATATGTTGTAGTAGCTTTACCAATATATGCGACAATAGCCTGATCACACTAGACACTTAACCTATTACTCTTATTTTTCTACTTTCAGGGCCTGCAGTTGCCATCACCCACTGCAACCAGCCAGCTCCCGCTCGAATCTGATGCTGTGGAATGCTTAAATGTATGTCATAGTGCCATTGAACCCCACTGAAGTATGGAGCCTGGCCCATAGGATCAATTTTATTTTTAACATAGTGTACTTATCCCGTCTCTATAGAAAAAGGCTTAAAAACAAGAGAAATGAATGGTCTTACAACTCACTGTTGACCCTGCTCCATGCTGCAGTGGGAATTAACTACATTTGCAAAGTGCTTTGCAGTCATTTTTATTATGGTGTTATTTGAATGTTAATAATAATTTTGTGGTAACAGCGACATGCTAAATGGCTGCAGTGTGGGTATGGTGTTGCAGGACCTGAAAATAAAATAGTTTTTTAAGGTGGTGCAGAATGTCCTTTTTGGGCCTGGCTATTGAGGATAATAAGCACATAACTGGTAAAGTTATTGAAATATAAATTCAGGTTGCTCACTGCAACAGTATATTGTCATGCTTATAGCAGATAAGTGTGTATTGGGGATTCTTTGATTTGGGACTAAAATCTTATAACTCTCCCTCTGCAGTACCAACACTATAAAGGAAGCGACTTTGACTGCGAGTTGAGACTGTTGATTCATCAGAGTCTGGCAGGAGGCATTATTGGGGTCAAAGGTGCTAAAATCAAAGAACTTCGAGAGGTAAAGGCACTGTTTGTTTTCTTCTCCTACTGTATACTAGAGAATAGTTGTTCATACACAGTTGGATCAGTGGACTTCTCTCCTTCCCCCATTTGACCTCCCTCCCTAAGATTCCTTATCACTTCTTTGTTCATGTAGTTTGCTTTTAAAATACAATGGCCTGGACATGCTTGGGCGAGTTTTTTGCCAAAATTTTTATACACTGGCAAGGTCCTAGAGCTATTTAACAGGGTTTTTACATGGTCGGGGGGGGGGGGGTACTGAATATGAATGTAAATTTCTCTGAACCTAGGATATTTTTTTTTTTTTTTGGTGTATTTCATGTATTTTTAAATGTCTTCTAATTAATGCTTCCCTTTACTATATACTTACTCCAGAACACACAGACAACAATCAAGCTTTTCCAGGAATGCTGTCCTCATTCCACTGACAGAGTCGTTCTTATTGGAGGAAAACCAGATAGGGTTGTAGAGTGCATCAAGATCATCCTTGATCTTATTTCGGAGGTACTTCATTTACGTTCAATTCTGTGCAACAAATCTTTATTCTAAAGTAGTGTCACAATGTTTAGACAAATGGCTTTTGTCTTATGCCTTTACCCATTGGGGTTTTCTTGTTTTTTGGATATTTTAATTTAAAAGTTTTTTGAGATGGTGGTTATTTGATTATTGGTGAGAATTTTAATAATTTTTGGTCCTTCGAGTAGTTTTTATAGTACTAGTACTACGTTGCATAGCTTCCCAACTGACGTCCTTCAGCGTGAGTTAGAGGCTTACCCAGGATACTGATCCCTTTAGCCCTTGAGATGTTTTTTTTTTTTTTTTCCTTTAAAGACCTCATTGTGAAATGTGTGGGTGGGGTTTTGTGTTCTCTTCCTTGAGATCTGAGGGTAAAAGGCTGCTGCTTCTTCCCCCACAAGCCAGTAAAATTTTCAGACTCACCAAAAATACTGCTTTTTTTTTAAAATACTTTCTTTCCTCCTATTAATCTTTTGCCTGATTGCTTTCTCCTGTCCCAAGTACCTCCCCGGAGAAATAAGGGACTTGAAATGTTTGGCTTGTTAACATTTAGTATGAAACAAGTCTCTTTTCCTTGTTCTTTTCTCTAACGTTGCTACATTTTTGTTTTAGTCTCCCATCAAAGGACGTGCACAGCCTTACGATCCCAATTTTTACGATGAAACCTACGATTATGGTGGTTTTACAATGATGTTTGATGACCGCCGTGGACGTCCTGTGGGATTTCCCATGCGGGGGAGAGGCGGTTTTGATAGAATGCCTCCTGGTCGGGGTGGGCGTCCTATGCCTCCATCTAGAAGAGATTATGACGACATGAGCCCTCGTCGAGGACCTCCTCCACCGCCTCCTGGACGAGGTGGCCGGGGTGGTAGCAGAGCTCGGAATCTTCCTCTTCCTCCTCCGCCACCACCTAGAGGGGGGTAAGTTTATTACATCCACAGTTAACTTACAACCGGCTACATTTGATGGGTAGATAGATTTTTGTTGTGTGTGACATGTACTGAGATTACAACACGTACTGTGCTTGCAGAGATCTGATGGCCTATGACAGAAGAGGAAGACCTGGAGACCGCTATGACGGCATGGTAAGAACTCTTCATTTATCATCAATGTATATGTGAGGGCCTGTAAAGGGTTTTAAAGTCAAGTAGTTGACGGTTTGTTGAAGATGATTGTTAATTGAAAAGCTTGCTTTACCAGTGGACTTGGTAGATAACTAGTTAAATCATTGTCAGTTGTTTGTTGAAATATTAAGACTTTTTTGAGCCATTTTTGTTTCCCCACAATGTATGATTGGTGCTAATAAATATTTGAGTGAAGTGAAATAGAAATGAACCTTATAAAATGGCTGAAATATATAGTCCAGGTTATGTTAACAAGTTCTATCTCTGACACAGGTTGGTTTCAGTGCTGATGAAACTTGGGACTCTGCGATAGATACATGGAGCCCATCAGAATGGCAAATGGCATATGAACCACAGGTTGAGTATCATGGGTGTTTGCATTCATGTCAATAATAACTTAATGTTTACCTCCTTGCCAGTAAGTGTTTTTCCCTCCCGTAATGTGTTTGTTTTTGTGCTATGTACCTGAAGTGTTTTCTTCCCCAAGGATTGTCTTCTAAAACCTAGGGAGAATATGGGAGGACTCTAGTTTCCTAAACTAAGATTTTAGGAATATTAAAATACCTGAAGGGTAGTTTTGAAGGCAAAGTAATTTTTTATTTTTTCTTTCCATTTTTAGGGTGGCTCCGGATATGGTAAGTTTTTTCCTTTGTGAAATCAAAACATTATTTCATGCTTTCTAAATGAACTTAATGCTCATTATTTAAATCAGATTATTCCTATGCAGGGGGTCGTGGCTCATATGGTGATCTTGGTGGACCTATTATTACTACACAAGTAACTATTCCCAAAGATGTGAGTATTCTTTGAATTCTTACATTCTTGTAATGTTAACAAGGAATGTTTAATGAGTCTTTTTCTTTAGTGTCCTGACTTTTAATAAAAGGTCTTAATAAAAATACTGTATTTTAGGATTAAAATTGTGTTTTACAGACTTTAGTGAGGTGTCTTTCTCCGGCTTGAGTCTTGCACTGTTTTTAAAAGCTGAGGGTTTTGAAGCCCTTGATTTGTTTATTAAAGGAAGTGTTGATGTGTGCTGTGTAAATAACATTATAATTCAAACCTTGATTGGTTAGAGGGCCTTAAGTAATCTTAGAATAAACTGTGCAAAGCTAGTACTCTTGATATTCATTGAAAATACAGGTAATATGGTTACTTTGAAAGTATATCATAAACACTTGTTTTTAAAATCTTTGCAGTTGGCTGGATCTATTATTGGCAAAGGTGGTCAGCGGATTAAACAAATCCGTCATGAGTCAGGAGCTTCGATCAAAATTGATGAACCTTTAGAAGGGTCCGAAGATCGGATCATTACCATTACAGGAACACAGGACCAGATACAGAATGCACAGTATTTGCTGCAGAACAGGTCAGTTTGAGTTTAGCTTTGTGCTAGCCTAGTACATACTAAAACTTTAAAAAGCCTTCTTCTCAATTGATTTTTCTTTTAGAAGCCATGGTGTCTCAACCTTTTGGGGACCTAACTTCTAAACATTCTAATAGCTTTGCTTTAATTTTCTTCTGCTTTCTTACTAAAAATGAAGACATTCAATACTAATCTTGCTGGAAGAAGCCTTAACCAAGCAAACTTCTCATTTCTCTGGTGAAAACTGCTGCCAAAACCACTTGTTATAAATTATACAGAGCCTGTAGAAAATGTAGAAGATTCAGTGGATGTTGGTCTAGTTCTGTGTGGAAGACTAGTGATTTTGTTGTTTTTAGATAACTAAATCGACAACAAATCACAGTCTGCCATATGGCACAGGCCATGCCTCTACAGGACAAATGATTGGTGCTGTAAAACGCAGCATTTCACACCTTACTGGCATTTCTTTGTCTTCTCTACCAAATATTAACAACTTTTAATTTCATTTTCCTGATTCTGCTCTACTAATGTCTGATTTACTATTAATCATTTTTCTTGAATTTTACATTGCTCTAATTTTGTAATTGCTAATGTTTTAATTCTTCTAATTGTAATGGACATGTTTATCATTTTAATTTAGCATTGAAATTGTCTTAATGTTGATTAAGATGTTACGAACAAAAATTCTAATTCGTACTTTTTTTTCTTTTCTTTTATAGTGTGAAGCAGTATGCAGATGTTGAAGGATTCTAATGCAAGATATTTTTTCTTTTTTATAGTGTGAAGCAGTATTCTGGAAAGTTTTTCTAAGACTAGTGAAGAACTGAAGGAGTCCTGCATCTTTTTTTTTTTATCTGCTTCTGTTTAAAAAGCCAACATTCCTCTGCTTCATAGGTGTTCTGCATTTGAGGTGTAGTGAAATCTTTGCTGTTCACCAGATGTAATGTTTTAGTTCCTTACAAACAGGGTGGGGGGGGGAAGGGCGTGCAAAAACTAACATTGAAATTTTGAAACAGCAGCAGAGTGAGTGAATTTTAATTTTTGTTCATTGTTGGTGGTTTAAAGGAAAAATATTCCCCCCATGTAATTATTGTGAACACTTTGCTTTGTGGTCACTGTAACATTTTGGGGGGTGGGACAGGGAGGAAAAGTAACAATAATAGTCCATATGTCCCTGGCATCTATTCAGAGCAGTGTGCAGAATGTAATGCTCTTTTGTAAGAAACGTTTTATGATTTTTAAAATAAATTTAGTGAACCTATTTTTGGTGGTCATTTTTTTTAAGACAGTCATTTTTCAAATGGCTGGATTCCCAAACCCACCCCAAACTAAACACTAAGTTTGATTTTCAGCTCCTCTGTTGGATATAAATAAATGCATCTCTTCTTGGACTTAGGCATAATATCTTGGCAAATTCCATTCTGGTGATTTCTTGATGATTTGAAAGTCCATTGCTTGGAAAGAAATTTTGTCATACACATTCATGCTTATAATAAGCTGGGGATTTTTTGTTTGTTTTTGCAAATGCTTGCCCCTACTCTGCAACAGTTCTCTATGTTAGTAATTGTGAAGGAGAACCGAGGTGGGGAACAATACTACAAATTCAGTAATGGTTTAAATATATGCCAGAAGCCTAATGGCAACAAGTTTTATTAATCAGAATAATATTTGGTTATGGAAGTGACTGATGCTAAATAAATTCTTATTATTTTTTATTAGATAATTTCTCACCTATAGACAAACTGTCAGCCTGCTAGTGTCTATTAGTTAAACTTTGTAAAATATATATATATTCTTGTTTTTCCATTGTATGCAAACTGAAGGAAAAAGATGTACCATTTCTCTGTTGTATGTTGGATTATGTAGGAAATGTTTGTGAACAATTCAAAAAAAAAAAAAAAACGATGAAAAAAGTTCCTGTGGATGTTTTGTGTAGTATCTTGGCATTTGTATTGATAGTTAAAAGTTCACTTCCAAATAAATAAAACTCCCATAATGCTAGATTTGATGTGTGCCCAATTTGAACAAGGGTTGATTGACTACCTGTAAAATTTGTTCAAACGTTCCTCTTGTAAGGAAATACAGTAATCTTAAATTATATTTTTTTTTGTGTGAAGTGTGTTTCTAGCATTTATAAATGAAGTCTGGCAGGGGTGGTAAATATAAAATCCCAGTGATTAAGCTCTTAATTTGTTAAAAGGGGGAGTCTAGCATAATGAGAGCTGAGTCATGATTATCCAGTTGTACAGATCTTCCTATTCTCAACACTGCCTACGAGAAATTTTAGATTTCTTAGGTTTTTATCTTTAAAATAGCTCTAGTTTGATGATTGAAAATGCTGACAGATAATGTAACAACTGCCTTACTATGTATGGTTCCTGGCTCATAAATTCCTAAAAATTTCTATTAACCTCCGACTGTCTAGAAAGCATGAGAACAGTTCAAGTCTACAGAGAACAATCAAGGATGCAATTCTGCTTTTACAGGTTTAGGAAAAAAGACTTGGACATATAGATGAAGTAGGGGGGTTTTCTGGAGTATACATTAAGTAGTACGTGCATGCAAGCATCATTTAAAGGCAGAATTTCATTCCTTTTTTAGTTTGGAGAGGAATTGAGTATTCCCTTGATAACTGAAATAAGTGTCAAAACATCATTTAAAACTACTGAATGCTACATGTGTAGTTTCCCAAAAGGAGAAATTAGGCTGTATTGCCACATGGGTGTTACTTAAGCATCCCCCTTGGGTATTTTAAGTATGGGTGATTGATGCGGAGTTGTTTAGGGTAGTACAACCTTGTGTTGAAATGAGCCCTTCCCCTACAGAAAAATTAACAGGTGCTACTTAGTCAAATTGTTAGTCTTACTGGAGGAGGACATCCCTGGAGAACACTGGCTTTCAGAGCACTCCTTGGTCATTCAAAAGTTACTCCTGGATTATTAGTGTGAAAGGGTTTTAACTTTTGCCTTTTACAAAGAATTCTGACCTTGAACCTATAAACCTACCAAAAAATTAAATAGATGAGAGAATATCTGCCATTGGAAAGTTGGATGTACCACTTGGGAAGGGAGAGGTCTTTTGTGTTGCCACATATTTGTAAATGGTGTTGGAATATGGGCTAGAAATTGAGTTAGGTTGAGAAATTTATCAGAAGTAAACATGAAGCTTAAAATTCCCTTAAATGGAACGTTGAACCAATTTTATAAGAAGTGACTAGTACATACGCTGATTTGTTAAAGCTTTAAAAATTTAAACAGGAGATTCCTAAAATGTTTTCAACTTAACATTTTGAAAGTTACTACCAAAATGCCAACAAACGTTGGAAATCATGTAGCTTGCACCAAAGTTTTTCAGGAATGAAGGTTTTAAAACCTTGCCCTGCCATTCAAATTTTGCCTTTAAAATGAGACTGTAATGTAAAATATTTCAATTTTGTTGAACGATCTAGTAGTTAACTTCTAAATCTTTGATCACTGATAACTACTGGAATGCTTAGAGACTGAAGAGGGAAATGAACATAGCAATATTTCTCTTAATCATTTTAGTGGTTTGTTTACAGTGTCTTCTGTTTGTGCTCAAAATGGAATCACTGTTCGACAAACAAATCGAATGTGAAGCTTGCTACTAAAGGGACATTTTGAATTTTCTCTCACAGGCCAATGAAAATGTTTTTGTTGACAAAGGATTTTAAGTGTCTAATGCTTTTTTTGGATTTTGGATTTTTTTTGGAAAGGGATTCATTCAGTCTTGATGATGGCTAAATGTAAATTAAATCCATTATAAATATTTTGCATCTCCTATTAACAAGGTTTGCCTGTTGCTGGCAAGTTAGAGATGACCTGAACTGTTTCTTCATGGAGGCACTGAACTTACAAAAAGCTTAATCAGTATTTCTCAAACTGTTCCTAGGACTACCTTTAAAATCGCCAATGGTGCTGGTTAAAAATATTTAGACCCCCACACCTCAGTTCCACTGAGTCACAATCTCCAGAGAGAGGTACCAGGAATCTGCATATTTAACAAACTGAACAGTTTAAGGACCAGTGTAATACAGCAATATATAGTAATGTTTCCATACCTTTTCATTAACTGTATTTAGTTTCCAACGTATACAGATACAGCGGTGGGCCCTAAGGATGCAGTGGTTAGAAACCCTTTTTTTGGAGACAGTTCAGTAACCATCTACTAGGGGAAAAAAAAAATGTGCTTAGGAAAGCAGAAACTAATGTGTGTTTGTACATATAGGTGTACACATTCACAAGCAGATTGGACACACTGTAGAGTTAAAACTAGAGAAATCCCATCGTGTTAGCCCAAAATTCTATCCCTTTCACCTCTTAGCAGATGCCGCTTGTGTACACAGCTGGCCATCATTTGCCCAAACCAGGCTTCAGCACTTCCAGTCAAGGAAGAAATCCGACCTCAGGGAAAAAAAGAATACCTAGAAAATTAAACATTTCACATCTGTCTGTATTTAAAATGGGGAGCTAATTTGAGTCAAGGACGTTGGAAAATCTAAGATGTAAATGCTTTGTAGGCTTGGGTTCCCATTTGCCAAATGAGTAACAGGCACTAGCAGCAAGCTTGTGGTTAACTGATAGACCAGCTCTCCTGTGACCTCAAACTTTCCTAGTCTTCACCTCATTTTCTGCCCAGAATCCGTGCTCCTCCCACTGCCCCCTGCTCCCCCAAACTCAGACCTGTAACCCCCACACCTCTAGTTATGAGAGAAAAAGTATGTCACCAAAACTATAAACCTTCCAGAATCCTTTCAGAAATATTTTCTTTCAGTCATCCTATCTCCCTTTTCCCTCTTCTTCCTTGAAGTCCTCCTATCATTAAGGAATAGGCCTCCTGGAAGGGAAGGGCCAGTTCACTTAGAACAAAAGTGTCTGTGGGGTCGGGCCAAGGCCGGGGGGGTTTGGGGGAGGGGGGTGGGGAGCGTGGCATATGACAGCTGTTCATCAGAGCAAAAGTCATTTAGATAGTAAAGAGAGATTAGGCAGGAACAGAATAGAAAGTACCAGCTAGGTCCTTCAGAAACCTCCCTAGGGTTCATCCAGTAGAGGATGATTAGTGGAAGCAGGAACTCCAGGTAGGTTGACTAGGAAGCTGAAAGAGAAGGCTTAACCTCACTATTTGGAGCCCTGCAAAGTGTCCCCATGACTACATGGGCGTGTAAAGCAGAGCAGAAATTGAGGCAATCATGTTTTGGGACAGAGAAACCCTGAGATTTGCACACACACTCCACAGTATTCCCTTTGATGCCCATATGGCATAAGAGGGACGCCAGTTGAGTGCAAATGGGCTTGCCATGGGGTCATCACAGTGAAGAGGAAGGTTACTGCATATCAGAGGCTGTAAGGAAGATAGCCTAGTCGGGGGGTGGATGGAGACAGCAGAATTTCAAAGGTTTGTCAATATTCATGATGAAAGCCAAAATGAGATCAAGTTAGTCAAGAAGAAAGCTAGGCCGAGTGCTGAGAAACCAGCTAAGACTAGCTTCGGTCCATTCAGTGGTAACTGAAGTCAGACACCAGAAGATCCCAAACAAACCTACACCTCAGCTTGAGCAGAGACCACTTGATGCTAAAGGCTCTTTACTCCTATTATCAGAACACCTTATACCCTTGGCACCCAGAAGACCTCTGGGAGGTCTTGGAAAGGTAGAGGTAAAAGACTTTAGAAAAAAAAAAAAATCCCTAATAAGGGGTCTGACCTTTAACTGAATAATTATTTCCCTTAAATTAGACCATATAAAACTGGAAAAGACCTCAACTTGCATTTAATTTGGCAAGTTTATGTGGTTTTTTTCTACCATCAATGGGAATGGGCACGTATAGAGAAAGAGGGCATATGGGAATTTGAGAGCCCTAGAAGTCAAGAGGTAAAAGGCAAGAAAAGTAAGGCAAATACAATCAAACCATAAGTTCTAGGTGGAGGTAGCCTCAGTTGGGTTGGAGCCTTCATCTGGTAGATCAGGTAGCTTTATCTAGATTATTGATTCATACCTGTGTTTCAAACTGGCACCAATTTTGTGTACAATTCAGCCTCCAGAACTCTGTGGGATCAAGCTGACACTAATCTCCAGTTGCGACCAAATCATGGCTTCACTCATGATTCCTTTGCTTGCTTCCCTGGCTTCCTTTCACCTGAGAACATTCCTCCAGTGAGTCACTGGCACAAGAATTCCTGACCAGGGCTCTGCTTCTAGGGACTTGATCTAAGACAGTTGAGCTGGAGCAAGAGCAGAAATTTACACGACCGAGACATCCCTGACTTAGATTTTGATGCAGTAAGTAATGAGACATTGAGTTCTCTCCTTCTCTGGAAGGGATGAGAATTTTTTATAAAGAGTAACTGCATTTTGCTAGCAGTGTTTTTGAAAGTATACATATGCAAACAATTATTTGGATACTGAATAGCCATAGGAATGAATTATAATGTACCTTTTTGTTAAACAACACAGCTTCACTTTGACCTTTCTAATAGGACCCAGCTTTGCTTTTGGAGGTTTCTCTCTCAGCCGTTTATATCCTGGTCCTTGGGAGAGTCCTTATCACACCAAGAGAGTAGGCATTTTACCAAGGCTTGCCTGACCTGGGAATTTAAATCTTGAGCAGAATGATTGATTGCAAGCCAAGTTACAATGATCATGGTGAGTTTTCTCAGCAGCACTAGTAGAAGAAAACTTTGGGCAGTTTCTCACACTGGTTCCCCAGCCTCCCCTTCTTCTATCTTTCACTTCTTCTTTCTCATAACTTTTCAAAACATTCTTTTTGCTTAAATTAATTAGACAGTTGCTGTTACATGCAGCCCATCAGTCAAAGAGGCTTATCTTGTGCAGGCAGCACTGCTAATTTCGGGGGGGGGGGGGTGGCAATAAAAAGCACAGGTCTCAGCTGCCACTGCTGCCAACCAATGTCACTTGGGTCTTCACAGTTATGCCATCTGGGGCATAAATCAATCATTGCCAGGCTCTCTCAAGGCTGCCACTGAACATTCAGTGCAATAACTTGCCTCAAGTTTCTGGCTTTTTCCTCCCCTTTCAGACTTGAATCAAATGCCATATGTCACAGAGAAGGGAACTGACTTCTGGAGCAGCTACCAAAGGGGCTGGATGATGTGATCTGGAATGAAAGAGGAGTCAACTCTGGAGGAGAGAACTCTGACCAAAGGGAAATAAGAGCAAGGAGAGAGACGCACCGCCGGGTGATCTGTGGCCTCCAGCCGACTCGCCCAGTGGATCAGATGCCTAGTGGACTGCCCCAGGCATGTGGTCAGTTTTGCCCCAGCCACTAAGCTGCTGTACTCAGTGTTTTTAGAGATACAAGAAGAATTATTAGAGTACAATTGGAATTGGCACTAGTGTTCTTGAAATGAGCCACAGGCCATCAGCCTCTGCTAAGATTAATAACAACACAGAAAATCTTGTGTGGAAATTGTCAGTTGTTCCAGACAACTACAAAATTATTTCTGTGCAAAGAGGCATGTCAAGGCCAGTTCACTGCTGTCCTCTTAAACCTGATTGGTCAGAGAGGTGTGCTACCTACGAGATGACAGGAGCTTGGTTAGCTAAGGCAGCAAAAGAAGCCTAAAAGTTTAGGAATGTGAATATTGCCTATCCTAAGCTTGGGAATTATGCAAACATTCCAGATCCAAGCCCATGGAACCTCCTATGTACATCGCTGCCCCAACGAGACCATGCACAGAGTAGAGTTTGCCTTGATTTCTGATGTCCAGGGAGCAGTGCTGGTTTGCTACGTGCCCTCAAACTTCCTATCCAGGCTGGTGGATGTTTCCTAGTTTGGTGTGATTTCCACATCCAACACCCTTGTGTGTTTCAGCATCTGTGTCATAGGCTTGGTCCTGGAGTGATTAAGAACAGCCGTGGAGAAGTTCAGCTCCATCAAAGCACAAATGATTTATGATATTATTGATAAGTCTCAAGGATTCTATGTATATCCAGTGGATCCCAGAATAGAAGCAAGATGAATATTCCATTCTGCATTGGCAATGCCAAAGGAGACGATGCTTTAGGAAAAAAGATTACTCACTAAAGCTCTTGAACTCAATGTGATCTCCTTGAAAGGGTGTGGGTCTGTGGGAGGCATCCAGCCTCTCTGTATAATGCTGACAGGAAAGAAGATGTTCAGAACCTGGCAGCCTTCATGAAAAATTCTTTGGAGATGCATCAACTATGAACACATTTTTTTTTTCACTATTAACAGTTAATAGGTTTAATTACTTAATAAGTTTATCTCAGATATACATTTCTAACCACATGATAGTAATGTAATTGTGAGGACAGCTTCAACAGTAAGTTCATATTCCAACATAAATTTTTGTTGAAAATGATAATCAAAAGGAAAATGACTTATATCAAGGCAATCATCACTTCCCCCAGAGTCTCTAGAGAAATAAAGAATAACTTTACAAACAGAATCTTGTGTCAATTTTAAACACAATCATAGAAATACTAAAGCTGATAATATTAAAAACTCCACAGGATTGTACCTCTTAGCTTTCACTTCCCCACCCCACCCCCCGTTTATGTACATTCCTATGGAGGCAATATCCTAATTTCCTGCAGTCTAGGGATTGAACCTGTGGCAAAGTCCATATTTACAAAGCCTCCAAATACTGCAGCTAATTTAGGACATAGCTTTCAAGTGTGAACATTCCCTACCCTGAACCCTTAGCCATAGACTCTGGAAATGGTGCTTCCTTACTTTATTTCTACTATAGCTATGAACACAACTTAACCGATATATACTCTGCCCTTGAAGAAGCTACAAAATTTAAAGCTACTTGGGAATGGCTACAATAAGTTAACAAACATGGTATTTTTCTTGAATGAAAATTTTATTATGGATTCTTTTTTTCAAAGAACAGCAAAACATTCACAGCTCTGCAAAGCTGGTGGGACTTAACACACCTTAATTCTGACTTGAACTGGAAACATTTAAGAGAATCTTCCTCTTGCTTTGCTAACAAAATCTAGTTTATGTTGTCTTTCCCTTTTGTGTGTGTGTGTGTGTGTGTGTGTGTGTGTGTGTGTGTTGTTTATGGTATCTTTGTTGCTACTTTTTCTAACTGGATCCCAGTATTCAAATTTGTCTGTGGACTTAATTATGCAAATTGAAGTTAATTGCTTCTGGAGACACACAAAGACACAGCAGGGTGAATGGGGTCCTCTGGGTACCGAATCTTGATCCTTTCCAAAATGACATAGTGGGGTCTCCTGGGTTCTACATCTGTTAATTCAAGTTTACATTGACTGTGTGGTGAGTAGTTTAGGGGTTCTAAGCTAAAGGGCAAACTGGGGATCTTTCTTTATCCTGTTATTCTCATAAAGAGATAAAAGTGACATATGTTTATATAGCAAAATCTGTTTTAATACCAAATAGTTTATATCTTTATGCATTTATATTTCTAAGAATACAGTTCTCAGAGTCCCTGACATTGTGCATTATAACATTACATTAGTAACAGTTGTGGCCCTCACCCTGCCCTGCACCTTTTAAGCTGCTTCACAGAAATGATTTAGAAGTTCTACAATTCACTCTTGCTTTCCTTCCAATGGGTAGAAGAGAAGGTTGGATAGTTGGTTCTTTATGTTTTAGGTAAGCCATTGAGGGGCTCCTGGGTGACCCAGTCAGTTGAGTGTCTGACTTTGGCTCAGGTCATGATCTCACAGCTCGTGAGTTTGAGCCCCGTGTCAGGCTCTGTGCTGACAGCTTGGAGCCTGGAGCCT
Organism: Acinonyx jubatus; assembly: GCF_027475565.1. Lineage (NCBI taxonomy): Eukaryota > Metazoa > Chordata > Mammalia > Carnivora > Felidae > Acinonyx > Acinonyx jubatus. The sequence goes on from NC_069391.1 coordinate 68,324,466, forward strand.
GCTTCGGATTCTGTGTCTCCCTCTCTCTCTGCGCCTCTCCCACTCGTGCTCTGTCTCTCTCTGTCTCTCTCTCAAGAATAAATTAAAAAAAATTTTTTTTAATTAGGTAAGCCATTGAACTAAAATTCTCTGTTAAACTTCCTTATCCTTTGTTCTCTTTATACTGTCTGACCAGAATGATGCTGTGAGTTCTGGAAGATCTTTCCTTAGGAGTCTTTCCCCCTACTGTTTATCCATGGTCAGTATTTTATGTTGAATATGTGAAGGACATTAAAATCCTAAAATATCCAAAAAGAGGGAGAGACACAGAAACAGACAGATGGGAAATTCCTCTCTCTTCCTCTCACAAACGGCTCTGAGGCAGTTTCTCCCTATAGTTTTTCCCATATAACATAGACTGTGTCCACGCTCCTACACCAAGACTAGCTGTGTCTCTCCAAGGCTCGCCACAAAGTAGTGGCTAGCACAATACCACATCCCCTTATATTACTTTCCATCTGAAACTTCCTTTCTCCTTTCCTTCACTGTCGATATCCTCAGATTGCACCTCAGAAATAAAACATCGGCACTTAATCCCTGCCCCAGGTAAATCCTGCCCCATTTCAAAATAAACATTCCTTTGTATCTGTTTACTTTTTTGTACTTTTTTTAAAAGCAGGCTTTTACATTTATTATTGTTGAGTGTCCTCTCCTCCCCTCGACCCCGCCCTGCTCTGCTCACTATTTTTGCCCTACAGTCTAGCTGAGTGATTTATTACCAACTGGCACCAAGTCTCCAAATCAAAGTATGCAAGGGAAACACATTTGCGTGATCCCCCTTAACAGAAGATACACCAGGCAATCTGTCTACTTCTGTTTCCCAGAAATAAAATAACTAGAAGGCCTGCTGCTTCTCTTCCACATATTTGAATTTGGGTTCTGGAAATTTCTCCAACTGTCTGTGCAACAACCTCTTGCTTGACAATTTCCAGAACCCATTCCACTGACAGCTCAGCTTCAGCTTCTAGCAACCCTGAGCTAGAGAAGGTGATTATTTGATCAATATTTTACATTGTATCCTGAAGTGGTGAGTTCAAGATTATTCAAAGAGATATTGTAATTGTAAAGCAGTGCACACACCAAGTTTGGGTTGTGCAAGACAATCTGTCCGGCAGGAACTGATGATGACCGACATCACTCAAGTCTACCTCTTTGATGACATTTAAGTCTTGTGCATAACCTTGTAAAGGAGCATTAATGGAACTCAGAGAACCTCTCAAGGACTGTGTGATTTGTTCCACAACTTTTTTGTGTTGTTTAGACAGCAAGGGAAACAAATAGATTACTGGTTTGTTAAAAAGGATATAGCTCTGGAACAACCAGATAGAAGAGACATATAAGGCAAGTTATGTGGGAAGGGGCACAGAGCTTGAATCTCTGAAAAAAAATTTTTTTACATATATTTATTTTTGAAAGAGAGTGAGAGCACGACCAGGGGAGGAGTAGAGAGAGAAGGAGACACAGAATCTGAAGCAGGCTCCAGGCTCTGAGCAAGCATTCAGCACAGAGCCTGACCCAGGGCTCAAACCCACGAACCGTGAGATCATGACCTGAGCCAAAGTCAGATGCTCAACTGATGGAGCCACCCAGGTGCCCCATCTCCCTGAATCTCTAAATGTTCATCAGCTGGAAGCTCTGCACTGGTACTTATGATGTTTAGTGATTTCTCCTAAGTAGGAAATATACATTTCACTTGTTAAAAGCAACCCATGGTTCAAAAATTTCTAAATTGGTTTTGAACTGTAATGATAATGATATATCATGAAGATGATATATTTATTCCATTATAACTAAATATTTTTTAATGTTTATTTATTTAGAGAGAGAGAGAGAGCAGGGGAGGGGTAGAAAGAGAGGGAAAGAGAGAATCCCAAGCAGACAGAGAATCTGACTGTCAGCGCAGAACCCCACGCAGGGCTCGATTTCATCTCATGACCATGAGATCATGACCTGGGCCAAAATTAAGACACTCAACTGACTGAGTCACCCAGGTGCCCCAATAACTAAATATTTTAAAACAGAAATTGAATTATTTAAGACTCATAGTGTTCACCAGAAAGAGTCCACTCTGTTCCTAAGCCAAAGCCTATAGATGGAACACTTTACACACAATAAGAAGAGAAAGAACTTCAAATGGTACTAAGAAAACCAGGATAATATAATGCCCCAGAAGCCAAGGGTGAATTTCAAGGAAGTGGTCAATTTTATCTTATTTTTTTTAATGTTTTTTAATGTTTATTCATTTTTGAGAGACAGAGACAGAGCACAAGCAGGGGAGGAGCAGAGAGAAAGAGAGGGAGACACAGAATCCGAAGCAGGCTCCAGGCTCTGAACTGTCAGCACAGAGCCCAATGTGGGGCTCGAATTCACTGACGGCAAGATCATGACCTGAGCTGAAGTCAGATGCTTAACCGACTGAGCTACCCAGGTGCCCTGGAAGTGGTCAATTTTAAATGCTATAAATGGATTAATCAAAAAGAAAAGAAACAGAGGAAACTTACACAGTAGTGAACCATCTCTTTTCTGTTAACCTTTCTTGGGGCTTTAGTCTATTGATCACTTCAATAGAGTCAGGGGAAATGAAAATAATACAGATGTCCTATCTTCAAAAATCCATTTTACATTCCTCCTTCTGTATGTATGAAAAACTACAGCCTCCTCTCTAGCAATGTCTACGGTCTATACGGTGCTCTAGCCAACTTTTGCAACTTTTCCTCCAGAGTACCTCTTAACCCGCTGTTTTCTTTTCTTTTCTTTTCTTTTTTTCATGCTCATTTATTTATTTTGAGAGAGAGAGAGGGAGGGAGGGAGAGAGAGAGAGAGAATGAGAGAATGAGCTGGGGAGGAGCAAAGGGGAGGAGTAGAGACAGGAAGAGAGAGATTCCCAAACAAGCTCCGTGATTCCAGCTCAGAGAGAGCCTATCATGGGGTTTGATCTCACGAACCCTGACAATACAACCTAAGCCTGATACTTAACCAATTGAGCCAACCAAGTGCCCCATTAACTCACTATTGCTGTAAGTTTCTGCCATACCTTATCATGACAGAAAACAGAAGATGAGGCAGTGATTGTTGCCAAAGCTTGACATTTAATGTAGCTATTCAGAATGATGGCCTTCTTGATGACCAGAACAGTTTAGCTTGGATACTGTTTAGGAGTAGAGGGAAAGGTGATGGGGACAGAACATCATTGATCAAGGCTCTGTTAACCTTGAAAATGCAAGCTTAGGGAGTATTTAGAGGTCATCTTGATGTCTTCAAAAGCCTATGCCTGTGCGTAGAGCTGCTGGCAAAGATTTTCAAAAGAAATAAACTCAGCCAGCCTGTTCCTTTGGCTCTTTGCCCTTTTATTTTCATCATCCTTTCTGTGGACACAATGCCCATCCTACAACCATAAAGACAAAAGTCATATACGAGGGAGAGTAAGACCAAAAGCAAGGAGCCTAGTTCCTTGCTGACATTCTCAAATGGCTGCATCAGCCCTGGAGTGCCTACCTCTGGATTTATTATATAGGAAAATCCCCTTTTTATTTAGTCACGATAGCCTGGTTTTCTGTTGAAGTACAATACTACCCAACCATTTGATTGTCCGCCTTCCTCACCAGATCATGAGACGTCAGCAACCACGTCTATATTTGCTACCTGTAAGATAGGAAGCTTTCATAGGAAGTTCTAGAAAACTCAAAATTGCCTTAAACTATAAGGAAGTTTAACTCACATAACGAGATCCAAAAGTGAGAAAGACTTAAACGTTGACATAATTCAGGGGTACCTGGCTGGCTCAGTCAGTTAAGTGTCCACCTCTTGATTTTGGCTCAGGTCATGGTCTCACAGTTCATGGGATTGAGCCCTGCATCTGGCTCTGCACTGAAAGCACAAAGTCTGATTGGGATTCTCTCTCTGCCTCTCTCTCTGCCCCCCACCTCAAAATAAGTAAACATTTTTTAAAAATCTTAAAAAAACCAAGTTGACATAATCCCATCACTCCAGCTCCATTACTCTGCTATTCTTTTTGCCTCCTCCGTGTGTTAACCTCACACACAGGTTGCCCGTCAAAAGGACGGCAGCAATTTCACACCTCATATCCAAGCTCAATCACGTCCAGAGGGAGCATGAATCACTTTCTAAGTTCTCCTGGAAAAGCTTTTCTGGAAGCATCCTACACACCTATCTTTGCAATTCACTGAGGTGAACTGGGAAACATATATGACCCTAACCCAGTCCCCTGCAAGAGGGTGAAATTGTCCTTAGACCAGTCCAGACCACTCCTGGAGCTCAGGATGCTGAGCTAAGTGAGCTGTAAGAGGGATTCCTGAACAACATCAGGATTCTGTTGGGAAGGAAGGAGGGAAAGAATGCTGAGTAGGTAAGGACTCCCTTTTTGTATTCCCAACAACTTGTATATTTTTGGGGAGCGGGGGAAGGCAAAAAAAATTTTTTTTAATGTTTATTTATTTTTGAGAGAGACAGAGCGTAAGCAGGGGAGGGCAGAGAGAGAGGGAGACACAGAATGTGAAACAGGGTCCAGGCTCTGAGCCATCAGCACAGAGCCCGACGCGTGGCTTGAACCCATGAACCGTGACATTGTGACCTGAGCCGAGGTCGGACGCTCAGGTGCCATCCAGGTGCCCCTCAACACCTTGTATATTAAAAAAAAAAAACCCACCTACTGTGCAAAACGTATAATTTATCTCAACAAGAAGTTGAGAGAAGGAAGCATGTTTTACTCATGTATATTACTCCTAGTGTTTAACTCAATATCCTGAACATAGTAGGAATTTAAATTGTTGGGTTTTTTCTGTCAATGAGAGAAAACAGCCTAAATTATATAACCGTCCTGGATTCTTTTGAGATTGCTAGATTTTTCTTGCTAATCAATTTCTTTGACTCCCATGACTTAGAGCTGCTGGGGTAGACAGGAAAAATCCCAAGTCAACAGATTTACATTTATTCAACAACAATATTAATGTGCTGGTGACTTTGTCTGGAAAAGCAAATCATAGTGAAGTCCTTAAAGTTTTTTTCTTACCAAAATGAAGAAACTGGAGGGATGATGTTCTGCTTCTCTGGGGGCACAGTTGTCAAACTTAAAAATTCCAAATCCTCCCCAAATTTTCCAATTCCAAGATTCCTTACTGTCAATAACTAGAGATGACTACTGTTGATTATTTTTAATGGTTGAGTTTCAAGGTGTGAACATTTCATATTATCCATGGAGATTTAAGTCTCTGAAGAAGAACAAAAATACATTTTTTTGTTCTATATGAAAATACATATACTAAATTTTCATCACTAGGCAAATTTGGATCATCACTAAACTGACTTGGGTACCTCTCTCCTCATCCTATTAAAAAATATTTTTTTTACGTTTGGGTCTGTAAGGCGATACTTCCTGTAAAAATGTCTCCTCAGCAGGGCCACTAATACTTGACCTGAATGGTTGGCATTGGTGAGTTTGGTTCACAGAAAGTGCCCCAGAGCTGGGGATTGATGAACAAAGGTTTGAATCTCAACCCAGAACACTGCTGTCACCAGGGACTAACCACTGAACCATACAGCTCTCTCAAAACAAGGAACACAACCGCCGCTTTTGTCACAGCCAGGACTAAAAGAGTCAGTAAATAAGCACAATTCCAGGCACATAATGTTAACCTAACAATTTAATACACTTGTTTTCTCATCCATTTCTCCAAATTTCCCAACTAATCCTAAACGTCCACATGGCCTCCAAATGGGCCAGGAATTTAGCACAAGAGGCGTGCCTGGGAAATGGGGTTGTGGGGGACCCGCCAATCCGTGTCGCAGCCTGGGGGCGATTCAGCCCCCTGCAACGACTGGCGCCGTCACGCTCGTCGCGGCCCAGGAACCCGGATGCTGGGGGTCGCCGAGGGCGTCTTGCCCCCACGTCACCCACCCGGAGGGGCGAGGGGCCGTAGCCGAAGGCAACGCTGCGCACCGCTCGCAGTCATCGCGACTCAGGCCACCGCGCCAAGCCGCAGTACCACGTGCCCGAAGAGAGGGTGCAAACGTGCACAAAATGGCGGAGCAGTACGCCAGGGCAGGAGGGAGGAAAACTGCCTGCCAGCTCCCGCCGGACCCCTCCGGGCAGTTTCCGGGTCTTCGGAACCGGAAACGGGTCCCAGGCGCGCGCCTGGGCGAGAGTGGGCGGGTCAGCCTTCCCGGAAGTGCCTCCGGTCCCGGCCGGGGGCGCGGCCCCGTGGCCTCCGCTGTTCAGCCTGGGAGTGCGGTGGAGGGAGGGGCCCCAGAACACGGCCGCCCTGTCCGGTTTCAGTGCGGCTGGGCGAGGGCGGTACCCCGTTAGGGCAGCGATCCCACGGTGGGTAGGAAAGGAGAGCTGCAGAGGGACCCGCGCCCTTCCCCCGCTCAGAGAGGGAAGCGAGTTTGGCCAGCCGGCGGGTGAAAGCGACGTTCCCCAGTCCCAAAGGGAGGGGCGGAATGGACGGGCCCCTTCCTCCCAGGGAGTCTGCAAAATTCATTGCAGAGAACAGTCGGGATGTGTTCATCGACGGCGGAGGCGTGCGGAGGGTGGCCAAGCTGCTGCTCGCCAAGGCCTCGGGGCCCGAGCTGCGCCTGGGGGGCTGGAAGGCCCTTCACGAGCTGAATCCCAGGGCGGCCGACGAGGCCGCGGTCAACTGGGTGTTCGTGACAGACACGCTCAACTTCTCCTTCTGGTCGGAGCATGAGGAGCACAAATGTCTGGTGGGGTACAGGGGGAAAACGTACAGCGGGTATTGGTCCCTGTGCGCCGCGGTCAACAGAGCCCTCGACGAAGGTTGGTGCCCCCTGTCAGACCTGAGGCAGGGTTCGGTTCAGCGGGAGGGTCCCACGGAGGGGGTCCGGCGTCTGGGTTAATACGGCGAACTTGAAGTTCTTCATTGCTTAAAGTGAAGCAGTTCTTCTCTGTTTAAAATAGAAGTGTGAGAGGAGGCTGGCTATAAGTCCATTCTCAGTGAGAAATGATCCTAATGTTTATCATCAGCACAGCTAAGAATAAAAAAGTCAGTTTTCTAAAGAATGTCACTTTGATGACATCTGAAGAACAAAGGGACACCTATAACATTGTATGCAGTCAAAATACATCTGATGTAATATGACAGTTGTTAGAAACGGATGAATAAATACAGATGAGTAAATAAAAAATGCTTCTGATTTTTAAATTCTTCATCCACTTTTCGTGCATTCCTGTAACACTCATTTGCTCTCCTATTGTATGTTGTAAAAGCTAGGGTCTAATGAATATAAAAGTATGACATTGTTCCTCTGCATTTTCTTTTCTCCCTAAGGGATCCCGATAACTAGTGCTTCCTACTATGCCACAGTGACCCTGGATCAGGTTCAGCACATATTCCGTTCTGACACGGACGTTCCCATGCCTTTGATAGAAGAGAGGCATCGGATTCTTAATGAAACCGGGAAAATTCTGCTTGAGAAGTTTGAAGGCTCTTTTCTTAATTGTGTCCGAAAAAGTGAAAAAAGCGCTCAGAAGTTAATGCACCTGGTAGTCGAAAGCTTTCCTTCTTACAGAGATGTGACTCAGTATGAGGTGAGTTGCTTCTGTTGGAGATTTTAGAATTCTTAATTATCTTCTCCTAGTTAACTCTTTTACTTCCAGAACTACTTTTGAGAATAAACACTTAAAATTTGAAGTTCCTTGTGGACAAGGAACAGGAACAAAATTGTTAAGTAGTGTTTCAAAGAGGTTACTTCTTTTATGTTTTCTAGTTAGTGTGTTTCCTTTATTCTTTTGTTCCTTTTTCTTTGTCCTTTTAAGATGTTTCAAACATAAAAAACACTGGACCTTCAATATGATGTTGCTACTGAGGAATAATGAGGACCTTCTGGAACTTCCAAAAATTTAGTTCATTGGATGAAAATCAGAAAATATTTCTAAATTCTCTCTAATAAAAAGTAATTTTTGGCAGATCTAATGTATATATACATATTGTGTGTTTTCTTTTTCACACAGAGTACTTTAACAGTGTTATTTTCTTTATTTACTTTAAATAGATGATGTACTTTTAAAATGGCTAACATTTGGTATACCCTCCCAATATACACCCAGAGTCTGTTTTTGTAAAAATTTTTTTAAGGTTCATTTATTTTTAATAGAGAGAGAGAGAGAGCATGCACACACACAAGTGGGGGAGGGGCAGACACACACACACACACACACACACACACACACACACACACACACACACAATCTGAAGCAGGCTCCAGGCTCTGAGCTGTCAGCACAGAGCCCGACATGGGGCTCAAACTCATGAACTGTGAGATCATGAACCGAGGTGAAGTCGGACACTCAACTGACTGAGCCACCAAGGTGCCCCTGTTTTTGTAAAATTCTTTTAGAATTTGTTATCATTGTATATTTTATGTCACTGTGACATAGAAGTGAAAGCAACTTGAGAGGAATCGCATAATATAAATCTATTGAATAAGTTAAAGAATGCTTAAGTCACATTGACATTTTTAAGCTACCCTTTTGAAATCACAATTCAACAACTAACAACAATTACCAATAATATTGTTTAAATTGCTCTTTATGATTTACAGGGTGTTTGCCTGTACACTCTCATTTGATCCATAGAAGAGCTCTGTGGGCCTAAGGACAAGGATCATTATTGTCCTGTTTGCAGACCAGGAACCAAAGTCTAAACAGAAAGGTTAACTGGTTTATTTTATTTCACTTAGTCAGGAAATAAATAGCTAGCATTTCAATTCTCCTGTAAAGTGAGAGATGCTTGGTTATATATGTTAAGATTCCTTTGTTGGTGGTGGTGGTGGTGGTGTTGTTAAGATTCTTTTAATTGCAAGAGACAGACACAAAACTATAAAAAGCTTAAGCAAAATGAAGAATTTGGGATGGGTATTAGGGATAGGAACACCTAGGGTCAGGGACTCAGTGCCATCAGGATTCAGTCTCTCTGTTTCTTTTGGCTCCATATTTCTCTGACTGCAGGCTGGCTTTCTCCATGAAGTAGAAAAGGTTCATGAATTTGTATCCTATTGCTTCAGCCACCAGAGAGAGAGGGAGAAGTAGACACCCTCTCTCAGGTACCTTCTAAAATTCCTGGTCAGGGGCGCCTGGGTGGCGCAGTCGGTTGAGCCTCCGACTTCAGCCAGGTCACGATCTCGCGGTCCATGAGTTCGAGCCCCGCATCAGGCTCTGGGCTGATGGCTCAGAGCCTGGAGCCTGTTTCCGATTCTGTGTCTCCCTCTCTCTCTGCCCCTCCCCCGTTCATGCTCTGTCTCTCTCTGTCCCAAAAATAAATAAACGTTGAAAAAAAAATTAAAAAAAAAATTAAATTCCTGGTCAAACGCTGATTGAATTGGCATGGATTATGACCAATTATGTGCGGCTGCAGGGGCTTTGAGTGGGGCAGAGGCAGTTCCTAGAAAAGAAGCCCTAGGCCACTGCTGAATTTCATTTTGTTCTAAGCATTTTGCTAATGCAGAGGTTACTTTGAGATTTATCTTTGTCTTTAAAGTGTGTCATTTCAGCCTTTTTTAAAGAAATTGTGGATCAAGTTCCTTGGTGCATCCTTCAGGCCATCTAAATGTATTAGTGTATAAACGAAATCAAAGGTGGCTAAGAATCCATGTATTCCAGAATCGACATGGTTGTAGAAAGGGCTAAGAGTAAATTTAACATGATTTCAGAATGGAATAAACTCATGATAGCATATAGTTTGCTTTGAAGTTGTCGGGAGTTTTTGTTTTTGTGGAAGAAAGAGTAAACTTTTTTTGTAGCTTATAATTCCAAGTTAGTAAGCAAATGTGCTGAGTTTCTATTTTATTTGAAACATGGTTTGCTTTGCTGAAAAGCTCAAAATGTTTTTAAAGGTTTATTTATTTTGAGAGAGACAGAGTACAAGTGAACAAGCACTTGTGCACGTGTGTCAGCAGGGGCAGGAGCAGAGAGAGAGAGGGAGACAATCTGAAGCAGGCTCCCTGCTGTCGGCGCAGAGCCGCACGTGAACTGTGAGATCATGACCTGAGCTGAAATGAAGAGTCCGACGGTCAACCGACCGAACCACCCAGGTGCCCCTCAATTTTTAAAAATTGTACCAGAGTATAGATTAATTTTAAGGCTGACATATTTTAAAATGAATATTAGTACCTGAACCATTTCCCATCAGTACTTATTTTTAGAATACATTCTTATAGGGGCGCCTGGGTGGCTGAGTCAGTTAAGCGTCCAACTTCGGTTGGCTCAGGTCATGATCTTGAGGTTCATGAGTTCGAGCCCCTCATTGGGCTCTGTGCTGACAGGTCAGAGCCTGGAGCCTGCTTTGGATTCTGTCTCCCTCTCTCTTCTCTCCTGCTCGTGCTCTGTCTCTCTCTCCATCTAAAAAATAAATAAACACTTAAAAAATTATAAAAAAGTAAAAAGAAAACATTCTTATAAAAAAAATCCCCCAAAAGTAACAAAAATCATACTTAAGGATTCTGATACTTTCTTAAAGGAGTATTACACTTTTTCATTTTTTTCCAAAAGATTGTCATTAGTGTTACCCAAAAGCAGCATATTTCCAATGATTTCTAACATGATGCTGAGCACGTAGTGGGTACTCACTAAATGCTTCAATTTGTCCATTTTATAGTTATCTTTACATATTCATTGAAAAGATACATAAATAGGGTCGCCTGAGTGTCTCAATCAGTTGAGCCCTGACTCTTTTTCCTTTTTTAATTTTTTCTTTTAATGTTTATTTTTGAGAGAGAGAGAGACAGACAGACAGAGCGTGAGTGGGGGAGGGACAGAGAGAAGAGTGAGACAGAGAATCCGAAGCAGGCTCCAGGCTCCAAGCTGTTGGCACAGAGCCTGACGTGGGCTCAAACTCATGACCCATGAAATCATGACCTGAGCTGAAGTTGGACACTTAACCGACTGAGCCACCCAGGCATCCTGATCGTTGGACTCTTGATTTCTGCTCAGGTCATGATCCCAGGATTGTGGGCTGGAGAGCCCCGTGTTGTGCTTGGTGCTGGGCATGGAGCCTACTTAAGATTCTTTCTCTCTCCTTTCTGCCCCTCTTGTCCACTTGTACTCGCTCTCTCTCTAAAGTAAAAATGGATAAATAAGTAACATAAAAAATTTAAAAAAAGATATGTAAATAATAAGGGGCACCTGGGGTGTGTAATTCTTGATCTTGGGGTTGTAAGTTTGAGCCCCTCATTGGGTATGGAGATTGCTTAAAAGTGAAATCTTCAAAAGTTAATTAAATAAAAGATACATAAATAATTGAAGTACTTTGAGAAGTTAACTCCAAATTTGGAGGAATTCTGGACCTTTTGGGACTACTTTTGAATTTCAGAAAGTGTTAAAATCAAATGTATGTTTTTATTCATGTTTTAGAATTTTCTAATTGCAAGAGTATAACATGTTTATTATAGCATTTGAAAAGTACAGAGAAGCAGTCTCTATTCTACCAGGAGGTAATCACTGTTCATAATTTGGTCTTTCTACATGTGTGTGTTTGTGTGAATGTCTATACCATGGGCTGGGGACAGTTAGGATCATGCTGTATAAACTTTTAAAAGTCAACATATGAACATCTTTTCTATGTCAGTTCTTTCACAGCACAATTTTTTTCCATTAAAAAAATATTTTTAAAGCTTATTTTTACGAGAGAGAAGAGAGAGAGAGAGAGAGAGAGAAAGCGTGAGTGGGGGAGGGGCAGAGAGAGAGGGAAAGAGAGAATCCCAAGCAGACTCCATGCTGTCAATGCAGAGCCCAATGTGGGTCTTGAACCCACAAACCATGAGATCATGACCTGAGCCAAAGTTAGATGCTTAACCAACTGAGCCACCCACACACCTCGCATAGTACCATTTTTAATGACTTCACAGTATTCCACTGTATGGCTATCTAATCCCATATTTATTTGCCTAACTATTTTACCACAGTAATTCTATTTGATACACAGTTTTATTTTTTATTTAAAAAAAAATTTTTTTTTTAACGTTTATTTATTTTTGAGACAGAGAGAGATAGAGCATGAACGGGAGAGGGTCAGAGAGAGAGGGAGACACAGAATCTGAAGCAGGCTCCAGGCTCTGAGCTGTCAGCACAGAGCCCGACGCGGGGCTCGAACCCACGAACTGCGAGATCGTGACCTGAGCTGAAGTCGGAAGCTTAGCCGACTGAGCCAACCCAGGCGCCCCCACAGTTTTATTTTTTAAATTGAATTTTATGTCTTGTTGTTTTCAGTTGTATGTGATAATAAGCAATACTGCACAATAATTTAACACTTGTAATTATTTTCTTAGAATGGAATCCTAGTAGTGGAATTGCTGAGTCAGAGCATGGCCTGGATTTTCAGACTTGTAATACATAAAATTGCTAACGGTTCTCCAAAAAGATAATAACAAAGATGATCAGCAGCAGCATATGAGAATGCCCTTTTCCCGGCCCCTTCATAACATGGTTATGGTATTGGTTGCTATGGTTTTAAATCTTTAAAAAGTTGCATAAAATAGTCATAATTGTTTTTCATCGATATTTATTTCTGAGATTATCATTTGTGTTTTTAAACATTATAAATAAACTGATAAAATTAGAAAGTTTAAATGCAGACAGATTTAGATTAGGGATTTCCTAACCCGGCTGTATTCTAGAGTCAGTCAAGAAGCTTTAGAATTCAGATACTGTATATGTACTTCCAAAGCAGCTCTGAATTAGATTATTTGGTAACCATGTTAAAAGTCCTAATAAATTGCTTTCCTTAGGTGATAGTCTTTACTCTGACATACTGATAAAATACATGAAAACAAGAACTTTTTTGATACTTTAATCAATAACATTTTATGTTTCTTTTAAACATTTGTAATTTTTGGCCTTTCTAATTTGTTCATGATAAATTTGTTGAAGAAAATCAACTCATGGTCATGGATTTTTTTCATTGATAATTTTTTATGAAGTTACTATTTTGAAAATATTCACAAAGAAATATTATAGAACACATAGAGAATTGTCATTTTGGATTTGCTGGTATTTTCAGTGAGATCAATTAATATTTTAGAGATGAAGACTCTGATTACTAAAATCATTTGATTACTCAAACCGTATCAGCTTGTTAAGAAAATGTTTTATTGATGACTTGAATTTGTTTTTAGATTCCTCACTTGAATCTTTTGTTTTGTTTTTTTATTTTAAGGTATTATAATCTAATCTTTGTGATATCCTAGTTGGCTACCATGGCAACAGTGGTCATGATGTGACAATTTATGTTTTGTTCCATGCTAGCACTGATTTTGTTACATAAGTCTGGTTCTTATATTTTTCTAGTTTGATCTGTGAATCTTGTTAAAAACAGGAGACAATAGCTTTTATCTATTACAGAAAGCATGATGTATTAATTGTGTCTGATATCCAATTTTATTCTGGGTTTTCTTCTATTTTGTTTTTTAAAAAAATGTTAATGTTTTTTATTTAATTTGAGAAAGAGCACGTGTGCGAGTGAGGGAGGGGCAGAGAGTGAGAGTCAGAATCCCAAGCAGGCTCTGCACTGTCGGCGCAGACCCTGACACAGGGTTAGATCTCATAAACTGTGAAATCGTGACCTGAGATAAAATCAAGAGTCAGACGCTTAACCGACTGAACCACCCAGGTGCCCCCACAATTTTGTTTTGTATATTAACTTTTATGTCTTGCTCGTCAATATACTAGACTTGAATATAAACCTAGTTCCCAAATGTAAGTCCAGTCCAACAATTGCCAGCCTGTCATATTTTGATAGGTTTGGGAATGTTATTCCCAAACGATGTAGGGATACTTCTTAATGGTGATTTGTTCCACTCCCCCCCCCCCCCCCCGCAGCATTCAATTTAATTTACAGACTTTACATCATGTCAGAAAATGAGCATATGTGTTTGCCTTGGAAAACAAAATACTGAATTTCTTAAAGGTGGCCTTAAACAATTTACTTAGTAAAAGTAGGTCTGGATTGATTGCAGTGGGTATACCTTAAGGTCAGGCAATGTTAAGTTATTTCTCACTGGGACAAAGTATCATTGGAAGTGTTTTTTGGTTTTGTTTTGTTTTGTTTTGCTTGTAAGTAAAGGAATCTGTATTATCATCCTAAGGAATTTTCACATGGAGCCTTTCCTTGAAGAATTTAATTTCATTTTTTACTTACTTCCATTCTCTTACTTAACACATTCTCCAAGGTGGTCAGGACAAATTTTGGGAGCCAGTAATACTGATTATTTTCCTTTAGCAGACAAGCAGTTATAAAAGATGATTTGAGATTATTACCTTTGGTATTAGGACTAGGAGTAGATTCTAATTATCTATGTTTTTCCATAGTTTATGCTGATCTATATTTGTACTTTTATGGAGAACTTTTTAGTTAAATTATAACCCGATATCCTATAATGCATGGCTAAATTTGTTTCTTCCTTGTGTAAATATAATTGGAAGGTAGTTTTGTTCTGTGGGTTTACAAATTGATATTGACTCTTTCCAGAAAGGTAGGCTTGATAAATTCTGGCTGTTCAGCAGTTATGTCTTTATCTCTGAAGTAAGTTAATCTGAAAGATAATAGTTAAAAAAATGAATGTCGTGATTCTCTTCAGAGGTGAGTTTAAGGATGATTGTTTTCCTCTTTATACTCTTCTGTATTTTACACAATTAATGGGAATTATGTTCTAATCAGAAAAATTTAAGAAACTGTCTAAATAAATACTGTCTAGCCATTAAAAAGAATAAGCAGGTAGGTTATAGTGGTGCAGAAATATGTATGTGAAGTAATGTCATTGAAAAGGAACACTAAATAATACCACAATTACCACAATTATATTTTATGTGCCTTGAAAAATCTAGGAAGTAAATTTGGAGTGAAAGATAATTTAATATTTATTAGACTCCCTTTTTCTTCTAGTCAAGGTCTATAAATTCTCACCAACAGTAAAATTATTGCACCCTTGAAAAATGTTTTCAATGTGTGCCTTTCTTTTTATAGCATGCATAAAGCTTTCAGATACCCAGGTAGCATTTATATTTTTTTCATTCATCAGGGGAAGAAAATTTCTTTCTACAAACGGGCCCAAATCCTCGTGGCAGATACGTGGAGTGTGTTAGAGGGAGAAGGAGACGGCTGCTTTAAGGACATCTCCAGTATCACCATGTTTGCTGACTATAGATTACCTCAGGTTCTTGTGCACCTGGGAGCCCTGAAATACTCAAAGGAACTACTGGAGAAGCTTCTCAAAGGTTTGCCAACTTAATTAAGACGGTCTTTCTTATCTAGTTTCTTTCATAGAAGTTCTCCTTTCCTTTAAAAAAATAAAAATAAAAAAGCACTGTTTAGTGTTAAAAGCACACGTAAAGAAAAATGCCAGGGTAATTGAAATACAGAGAAAATTGCTTTTGGTTGTTGTTTACACTGCCATGGAATATGGATATTGTAGGAAATTGTGCCGTTTGGACATTATAATTTCAAG
Organism: Acinonyx jubatus; assembly: GCF_027475565.1. Lineage (NCBI taxonomy): Eukaryota > Metazoa > Chordata > Mammalia > Carnivora > Felidae > Acinonyx > Acinonyx jubatus. The sequence continues at coordinate 68,339,976 of NC_069391.1, forward strand.
GCCTCACAATAAAATGAAACCCAAATTTCTTTGACATGAAGGTGTGCAACACTGAAGTCCTGAAGGTGCAGTATCTGAAGAGTGTTAGTTAAGCACTGAAGAGCACACTATATTGTGAAATATGAGGTGGGCTGAGAGACAGGGAATATGCAGTGGGTTTCAAGTCAGGAGTCCCCAGGGTCTGCCGCTGGGTTACCTTGCTTAAGTGACTGACTTTTCTAGGCTTATTTATTTACCATTATTGGATTTGAGGAATCATTCTCAAGAGTGGGAGCCTTATTATAATAGATGAGTATAGATAATTGTGTGAAAATTAGCTTTTGGGTGTTTTTTTTTTTTTTAATTTTTAAAATATTTATTTATTTTTTGAGAGAGAGAGAGAGAGAGAGCGCGCAAATGGAGGAAGGGCAGAAAGAGAAGGAGACAGAGGATCTGAAGCAGGCTCTACACTGACAGCAGAGAGCCCAATGCGGGGCTCGAACTCATGAACCGTGAGATCATGACTTGAGCTGAAGCTGAATGCTTAACTGACTAAGCCACCCACGTGCCCCAGCTTTTTGTGTTTTAAACATTTCTGTGTATAAGAAAAATAATTACATAATTTTCACATTAATTTATCTCTTTGGGATGCAATCTTTTCAGCTACTCTTTATTTTTAAAAGCAAGTAGTTTTTATGCCTAACTTTCTCTTGTGAAATAAATTTCAATCACCCAAAACAGGAATAACACAGAATATAAAGGTACCATTGTTGCTGTGGTTGTTTCTACCAGTTTTTTATGCTGCCTTGGGCCATCCATTTTGTCCCTCTGTTTCTTCATTTGAAACATCACAAGCTATTTTATGTCATAATGCTCACATCCTGGATCATTAATCGCTGGATACCTTAAACATTTAAGCATTCAGGGCTTCTTTTCCATGTAGCCATATGCAGCTGATCTTTTTTTGGTGTATACACTGCTCGCCCCTATCCATAAACATGCTCTTGCCTGGTTTCCCTCACCCAAATTCTCTTTTTTCCAATTCAAATCCTACACACCCGCAGGGGCTTAGCTCAAATGCTGCCTCCTCCGCCTAGCTTTTTCCAGCTCTTCATAATTTGTCCGTCTCCTTCTGAATGTATGTAGCACCCAGTTGTCTCTGCTACCGTGAGGAAGACCCTGCTGAGGAGGGATCACCGGTATAGCTGAACAAAGTTGTCTGACCATTCTTGTGCCGTCCACTTCAATTCCCAAGGCCATTTCCCAGGCATCCAGCTGCAACTGTCCAGCTTCTGAAAGGCTTGTTTCTTTCATCCTTAGCCAGTCTGACGTAGCGCGAACTAATTTCTCTGCCTCTTAGTTTATTTAAGCAAAGTTGGATTTTTTTCCAAAAGTACTTTCCTAGCAAACTAGAGAAACAAACTATAAACATAAAGGAGTACACACTAGTATAGTACACTAAGTTTTAAAAACTAAAGTGAAATCTAGAACCAGGTAGCTTGACTAGATGAGGTAGAACCTTCCTTAACTGGCCTTCAATGATACTTCTTCCAGATTTGAGTTGTGCTACACACTTACATTGTTTTTCCTCTCTTTTCTTCTGAATATCCCCAGGGCAGCCCTTGGAAGACCTACCCAGATTTCTGTCCATTTTATCTTTTTTTTTTTTTCTTAAATAAATGTGGTCTCTTCACTGTAGTATGAATTTAGATGTTTTTTCTGTCCATTTTATCTTTAACCCCTCTTCATCAAAGGCATATTTTTTTAACCATTTATAAATACTGTGCAATTTGGCTAAATTTATACTCTTCACTGTGATTCTAGGGCTGACACCAGTCATGGCATTTAAGGCCCACCCTAATCCCTTATGACCTTATTTTAACTTGATCACATCTGCAAAGATCCTGTTTACAAGTAAGGACACATTCACATGTACCAGGAGTTAAGACTTGAATGTGACTTTTTGGGGGACACAGTTCAACATAGTTATTTACTGGATGGAGTGGATATAAGTAACACCATTTTGTTTTTTAATGTTTACTCATTTATGAGAGAGAGACAGAATGCAAGCAGAGGTGGGGTAGAGAGAGAGGGAGACACAGAATCCGAAGCAGGCTCCAGGCTCTGAGCTGTCAGCACAGAGCCAGACATGGGGCTCAAACTCACGAACCGTGAGATCATGACCAGAGCCAAAGTCAGATGCTTAACTGACTGAGCCACCCAGGCGTCCCTAAGCAATACCATTTAAGACTGGAGGTGACAGAGTGGAACCTAGTGGGGCTGGGGCATTGCCCTACTTTTCAGTGGATCACAGGGCCTCTTAGGTACTCTGAAGCTCTGTGCTAGGGTGCAGATTGGTGGCCAGAGGCCAAATGTAACCTGCAGGTGTGTTTTGTTTGTCCTCAACCATGTTTTGTTTTGTTTCTAAATGTTTATTTATTTATTTTTGACAGAGAGAGAGAGAGAGAGAGAGAGAGAGAGAGAGAGAGAGAGAGAGCGCGCGCCAGCAAGCATGAGCAGGGTGGGGCAGAGAGAGAGAGGGAGAGAGAGTCCAAGCAGGCTCTCTGCCATCAGCTCAGAGCCCTAAGCAGGGCTTGAATTCACGAACTGTGACATCATGACCTGAGACGAAATCAAGAGTTGGCTGCTTAACGGACTGAGCCACCCAGGTGCCCTGGACTCGACAGTGTTTTGAGCACTTGTAATTAGTTACTAACACTTGACAGGTTTCACATGAAAATCAAGCTTTCTGACTTTTGTAAAAGTAGAGAAATGTGGACTTACCTTTAGATATGGCAGCACACATTCTCTACCTCACCAGTTTGCATCTAGCTGCTGCCTTCACTTACTCTGTCTCTCTGATCCTTACAGGCAGTTCAGTTGTTGAGCCCAGTTCTAGTCTCAGTGGCAAAACATAGTCAATGCCCATCTTGCAGGATCAGATACACCCCGGAGTGGGGCACTGGAGAGACTGCAAGTCCTATGGGAGCTCTTGGCTACATATTAAGGCAGGGCTGGTGGAATGATCCTGAATCCAAAGAACAATGGTGGTTTTCCTTGCTCGGGTTAACAACTTTGATTTCCTGGGTTCTCCTTGATGCATTTAGGATGTACCTAAGACAATGTTCAATTTGTTTTTAAATGTTTATTTACTTTTGAGAGAGAGAGAGACAGAGCGTGAGTGGGGTGGGTGGGGGGGAGGTGTGCAGAGAGAGAGGGAGATACAGAATCCAAATCAGGTTCCAGGCTCTGAGCTGTCAGCACAGAGACCGATTCGGGGCTCAAACTCAGAAGCTGTGAGATCATGACCTGAACTGAAGTCGGACACAGCCTTCTGAGCCACCCAGGTGCGCCAACAATGTTCAATTTTCAAGTGGGGAAGGGAGGTATTGTTTTTTTGGTCCCCTTGGAGTCCTCCAAATTTTGTAATTTTTTTCCTGGCTATCAAATCCAATTTTAAATCCTTTGTTTTCAAGAATTTAATAATCTTGTCATCATATTTTTAAATTTATGGTTACCCCAAATTCATGTAGCAAATATTTATTGGGGAGCTAGTATGTACAAGGTGCTATGCTAGGTCCCAGGAATATAAGGACAAGCCAGACATGGTCCCTGCTCTTGTGGAACTTGTAATTTAGAATTAATGCCTATTTTAGAAGTGGTTTAAAGTCTAAGTAGATTTTATATCACTGACTTAGTACTTCCTGCTCTGTTTTTCCCCCCTTGCAGGAGAAATGCTCTCATATGGGAATAGGCAAGAGGTGGAAATCAGAGGGTGCTCACTGTGGTGTGTTGAACTGATCCGGGATTGTCTTCTGGAGCTTATTGAAAACAAGGGTGAAAAAACCAGTGGCGAGATCAATTCCATTCTTCTGGATTATTACTTGTGGGACTATGCCCGTGACCACAGGGAAGATATGAAGGGAATTCCGTTTCATCACACGCGTTGTATTTATTACTGATCCAAAGTGTAAACTGACCCAAAGAAAACTCCTTGCATTTTTATATCCCATAATCACTTGTACAGTTGTGCCTTGGTACTAAGAGAAGGTGGCAGAGGTTATAGCAACAAGAAAATTGATTACCAAGTCTCACTTAAAAAAAAAAATGTTTCCTGACGTATCACTCTGTATTCCCAAGTTTGCCTTCTTGTTAAGTTTTGGTCATATTTTCTCTTTCTGTGGACATATGACAGGAGTGTGAAGGAACTGTAATGCTTTCTTTAAATCTCAGATTTCTTAAAATGAATCATGCTTTATAATGTGATTACTCTTCAGTGATAATATTTCATCCATTCAACTGGTATTTTTCCTCAAGATGTAGTAATTTCCTACATACCTTAATCATGTGATATGATGGGGGGTGGGGGGGTAGGGTCTTTGCTGTCTGAATGCTGCTGCTCTCATACAAATCAATCTTGACAGCTAATTTTAAACGTTTTATTGGTATTGACAGTGGGTTTTGCAGCTTAGGATATCTGTCTAGAATTCTTTTTTTTTTTTTTCCAGAGCCATTATACTGAAATTGAATAAAGATTTTAAAATTTTTTCGTAAGCCTGGAATGGATTATTTCATTAAAATAGAATTTACTACATATAATTTTAAAAGGTTTACAGATTTGATTATTTACTTTATGTTACAGAAATCTCAGTATCTACTAAGCACTCATTTCCCACCTTTACCCCCCCCACCTTCCTTCCAACGTAATCTTGGTTTTTGTTAGTTACCAACCTTGTCAGCTCACCCTGACTTTGTGTGAATGAGAAAAAAGACATCCTTTCCCCAAGCACTTTACTGCCATCTGCTGAAAATTGATCATAATAATCCTACAAGTGGCAATGAGTGAAGGTGAACGCCCTTCCCAGCCCCCTTTGTTGTGCACTGCACAACTTGCACCACCGTCCTTCTGTTTCCACCCCTCCCCTACCGTGACTCGGGGAAGGTGATCCCATCCCCATTTCCAAAGGTGGACCCTACTGAATATGAATGGTTTACTCGTGATAATCCTATCCTCTGCCTGTGATTGCTTTAATAGTGGGTATCTAATCTCATTCTGGCCAGAGACATCAAAGGGGAAGTCTGCAGGGCAGCTCTTGTGCCACTGAGCATAGCTTGGACTCATGACCCAAAATGACTGCATTCTAATCTAGGCAGCAGGACTTAAGAAGCAATGAAGCTGAAGAGTGCAAGTGTTGCCAGGAAGGTTCTAGCAGCTACCACATGCGTTTTTGCTTTCGTGTCACCGACTAGAACTTAGTCATATGACCACAACTCACTGCCAGAGAGGGCAGGAAAGTAGTCCGTATTCTAGGCGTTGTGTACCAGCTAAGCTCTGGAAGAAGTATGGATGGATATCGGCAAATAGCAAGTTTTCACCACCATGCCTGGATTTTGGAACTTTCATACCTGATACAGGCTAAGAATTTAAATAACATTTCACCTGATGTGTTTAACAGCTACTGATCAATTTGCAGACCTATTATTTCACTGGGGATTGCAAAATAGTAATGTTCTAACATTCTTGGTTTTGTGGGTCTGGTGCAAGGATAACCACTCTTGATGGATTTGAGGGTAGTCTGGGGAACATAATGAATGTGGAGCTGGCCACTGGCATTCTGGAAGATAAGAATATCGAAATAGGATCTGGAATTTTTTTATTTTTTTTTATTTTTGTCTCTTGTTTTGGTTGTGTTGATTCATTCTACACACCCTCTGAAAGATAGTTAATGTGCATGTGCACAGCCCTGGGAGTCCCCTCATCAGAGCCCTCCATCTAGAGACCACTTGGTTTACTGTCACTAGCATAGCTGGAGCATTAGTTCTTATTCTTTGATGACTCGGTTTCCTTTAATAGCTTTTGCTTTGTAACAAGTTCAAAAACATTTTGGCCTTTTTTTTTTTCTTTCATATTTCACTAATTCGTCAGTGGCCGCCAGATGATTTGCCTGTATAAACTCAAGTACGTTAGCCAAAGTTAACCAAGTCAGTGGTCCAAGGGACCAAGTCAGTGTCCTCCAGCCAAAGCAAGGGGGAGGATTTAAGAAGCCACGTTCTCTCTAGATTGGGCGCTGTCAGAAAACGGGTAATTCGACCCCTGGCTATCTCAATAAATCTTGTCTATAAGGAGGGCAGGCTAGAGCGAGGAAAAAGTTGAAATTGGTAAGACAGATGTCATTCACTTTAGCCAAGATAGAAGGACGTTTGGTACTACGTGCATGGCACCATGGCCTTGTTTTTGTCTGTGCTTGGACACATTTATCAAGGGGCCTTATTTCACCTCACTTTATCATAGTCTTGGGTAGTAACCTTGTCCGATGTGGGTGTTCTGGGGGATTGTGTTCAGCAGGAGCACACCACGTGGAGCTGTACCAGGCCAGCCTTCGTCAGGGGCTGTTTTTGTCCCTTCTGCAGCCTTTAGCTTCCCCCTGATTAGTGCTAAAGAAATTAATAGATTTCATTCAATTGAATTCAGAAATCGTTTATTGGGCTCCTTCACTGTTCTCCCTCCCCTGACTGAATGGGTAATAGTTTAATAACCTGGTTGAGGAGGTACAGGTTTTATGAGCCACAGTATGCTATTTAGGAATCAGCCCTGAGGCAACTGCACCTTCTTTTTCCTTGTGAGTCTGTGATCCATCTCTCCCAGATCTCTTAGATCACTTTTTTTTTTTTTTTTTGGTTTTAGGAGCACCTGGATGGCTTAGTCGGTTAAGCGTCCGACGGGCTCAGGTCATGATCTCACCGTTCGTGAGTTCGAGCCCTGCATAGGGCTATCTGTCTGCTGTAAGCACAGAGCCCCCTTTGGATTCTGTGTCTCCCTCCCTTTCTCTGCCCCTCCCCTGTTCGCACTCTGTCTCTCTCTCTCTCTCTCTTTCAAAAATAAACATTAAAGAAATTTTTTTAAACTTTGGTTTTCGATGCCACTATCAAAGGGAATGGATCTTGTTCAGTATTTGCAATATGAAGGGCACCCCAGATCCAAAGACTAGAGTCCCTTGGCAGGGTGATGGTGGCCTAACCTTTTATAGGGAGGAGTAGACAAGTTACAGGTGGGGGGATTTACAGGTGGGGTTGTTTTGCAACCACAAGTCTCAGTTCACTGGACAGGATTTCCCAGTGATTATCTCTGTGTCTAGCTAGTTTCAGGGGGACAGACAGTTCTAATCTTAGGTAATCATTAACAATACAAAGAATGAGGAATTGGAGAGGCTGTGTCTGGCCTTGTTAGCAGGTTTAGGCAAAAGGGAAAAGATATGTGTTGGACCCTGTCACAGGTGAACAAGGGAGACATGAGACTCAATAGTTAATCTTATTTAAGTCACTTAGAGAAGGGTGGTCCTTTTGGATAAACTGTTTCCCAAAACATAAAAGGGTGGGGGATTTCAAAAAACAAAAGGCTGGAGAGGGGCGTGTAATAGGTCAACTTATATCGGAAAGCTTATTGTATATAAGTTTGGCTTAAACTCACCTTTCATAAATAATTGAGATAAAAGGCTTATATAGTCCCCTACTAGGGTTATCGGAAATTACTAACTGCCCTATCTCACTTCTGTAACCTCGCCTGCTTGCTAAATAGATAACTTAGGATGCAAAACGCTCCCCCACCCCTTCTACCAAGATCTGGCCTAGGCAAGACCAACATGTAAAAAGTCACGTACTCGCTGCCCCGCGGCATCTTAGGTGTCTAAACTATGATCATTTTAAACCCTCTTAGGACAGACCTTTAAATTGATAGGTTCCCGCCCAAACTAACGTCTGTGTGTCACAATATAATTGGCTACCATGAAATGTTGTAAATTGTAATTGTTTACGTATTGACTTGCTAAAATCCATATAAGCTCACTACTACCTTTGTTCGGGGCCATTCTCTGCACTTTCCTCCTTAAGGTCAGGAGATCAGATTTGGCCCAGCCGTGAATAAAATCTTGCCTCGCTTCTATTCGGCTGGTGGTCTTTTTCGACAGCACCCTGGGTGCCTGGGTGGCTCAGTTGGTAGGGTGTCCAACTTGGGCTCAGGTCATGACCTCACGGCTTGTTGGTTCGTTCGTGCCCTATGTCAGGCTCTGTGCTGACAGCTCAGAGCCTGGAGCCTGCTTCGTTCAGATTCTGTATCTCACTCTCTGCCCCTTCTCCACTCATGCTCTATCTCTGTCTCTCAAAAATAAATGTTAAAAAAAAAAAAGTTAAAAAGAAAAGTTTGGAGAAACTTAATGTCAGTGTTTTCTTAAAGTACAGACCTCAGGTTGAATGTTGTCACCATCAATTCTTTCTTGTGCCTGGGTAATTGGTTGGAAATAAATTAGGCTGTCACGGCCTAGACAACATTTTTATTTGCTCATTTATTGTATTTGCTCTCAAACCATGGGAGGTAATGACCCTCAAAGTAAGGAAGTCCAGAACTGTGAATTCTCCACAGTATAAAATGTCTGGAGTTAAGATCCAAGGGCCCGGGTTGCCCTCAGGGGACTCATTATATGCTCACTGCCTTGGTTCTGTCATCAGCTTTTGAACAAATCAGTTAAAATCTCTATGTCTATTTAATTTACATATGAAATGGGATAATCTGACTCTGATTTTTTAGTTCTGGTTCCAATTTCCTTTTTATTCATTTTCTTTTATTTTTTTAATGTTTATTTATTTATTTTTGAGAGAGAGAGCATGAGCAGGGGAGGGGCAGAGAGAGAGGGAGAGAGAGAATCTCAAGCAGGCTCCACACTGCCAGCACAGAGCCCAATGCGGTGCTTGATCCCACAAACCACAAGACCATGACCTAACCCAGCAACAAGAGCTGGACACTTAACCAACTGAGCCACCCAGGCATCCCCCAATTTCCTTTTTAAATCATTTTATAAAATATATGCATGTCTCAAATCATTTATAGGATGAGGAAGGATGAGACTGTGGTAGTTCATTTTATGTGTCAGGTTGGCTAGGTTACAGTGGCCAGTTTGGTCAAACACCAGTCTAGATATTTTTCAGATATGACTAACATTTATAATCAATAGAGGAGTAAAGCAGCTACACTCTATTAAATGGGTGGGCCTCATCCAATCATTTGAAGGCCTTAAGAGCAAAAACGGAGGTTTTCAGAAGCAGAAACAACTCTGCCTCAAGACTGAAACGTAGAAACCCTGCCTCACTTCCCCACTTGCTCATGCAGATTTTAGACTGAAGACCATAACATCAATTCTTATCTGAATATCCTGTTTGCTAGCTTGCCCATCAGGTTTGGGGCTTGCCAGCTCCCACAATCACACGAGCCAATTCCTTAGAATAAGCCTCACTTTTTCTCTCTCTAGAGGGATGGACGGGTAGATAGACAGATATAGATTATATATCTACCTCCATTTCTCTATATATTCTATTGTTTCTGTTTCTCTGGAGAACCCTAATACAGGTATGAATAAGTAATATGGCAAAATAGCTCCTATCTAACTCAAGAATATTGAATATAATTTTTTTTAATGTTTTATTTATTTTTGAGAGAGAGAGAGAGAGCATGAGCAGGGGAGGGGCAGAGAGGGAGGGAGAAACAGAATCTGAAGCAAGGTCCAGGCTCTGAGGTGTCAGCACAGAGCCCAACACGGAGCTCAAACTCACAAGCCATGAGATCATGACCTGAGCCCAAGTTGGAGGCTTAATAGACTGAGCCACCCACGTGCCCCAAGAATATTGAATATAAGATTAAAAATTAATAAACTTATGGTGGGACTAAATCATTTGCAGGATTTCTTTCTGGTATAAAATTCAATGACTAAAGTCATTAGAAGTTTGGAGAAATATATTATTACGGCATTCATCCAAGTTTCTCTTTTTCCCATAAACTACATTCCTTCTTTTCCTTTTCATTTCTGCTTTTTAAAAATGTCTTTGAGAGTAAGAGAGAGAGAGGAGGGAAGGGATGGAGAGAGAGAGGGACAAAGGATCTGAAGTGGGCTCCAGGCCGACAGCAGAGAACCCGATGTGGGACTCGAATTCACAAACCGTGAAGTCATGACTTGAGCTAAAGTTGGTTGCTTAACCAACTGAGCCGCTCAGGCACCCCCCCACCCCTTTCTGTTTTGATTTATCCCACTGGGTTTAGTTTCAACTGAAAGAAACCAGGCTGAAACTAGCTTAGTGAAAAACGAAATGTATAATGATATAAAAAAAAAAAAAGAGGGGCACCTAGGTGGCTCAGTCGGTTAAGCATCCAATTTCAGCTCATGTCATGATCTCATGGTTTGTGGGTTCGAGCCCCCCATCAGACCCTATGCTGACAGCTCAGAGCCTGGAGCCTGCTTCAGATTCTGTCTCCCTCTCTCTCTGCCCCTGTCCTGTTTGTGCTCTGTCTCTCTCAAAAATAAATACTTAAAAAAAAAAAAGGTAAGTCCAGGGAAAGGGCTGGCTTTCCCCATACCTAGTTATGGTCCAGAGATTAAAATGCACAAAGACCACACCTTGTTTTTCTTCTTGCACTGTTGGAAGAGCTCATTCTAACAGCTAGTGATTCCAAGTCACAGAGTGCAAATCTTTGCCAGTAGCACAAGCCAAAGCCTGGGGCTTGGCTGCTGAGCCTGGCTTGAGTCCCAAGTCCCCTACCACCCTACCACTGTGTCCCCGCTGTGGCCTGGGGCAAAGGCCAAGTGATTGGCTGGCCTAGCAGGTAGAACAGGGGCAATTCTTGAGGAAATAGAGAAGGTAGGAAGAAGAGGAATGGTAGGCAGCCCCCAAACTTTGTGTTCTGCACCTTTGGAAGTTCAGAACTCTTCAGCAGATGAGGATCATTTCAAGTAGGGAACTCTGCCGAAGAAAAGCTGGGAAAGGGGTAGGGCTACATTCTGAATTGGTCTAAGAAAACAACTAATTCAATTTCCTGTCTGAAGGTGGGAAAAACCTACTAACTCCCTTCTTTCACTATTCCTATTTTAACATTCTTAGGATAGACTGAGGATTATTTGGTAGGTGAATTAATTAGTGTTCTTTGGTTGCAGGAATGGAATTCAATTATTAAGGCACAATAACTTTGATGAAGGCTGAGTTAAAATGAAAAGAAACAATAATGGTTTCCTAATGGTGTTTAATAAGAAGTCTAGAAATACTCTGAAGAGTGAAAATGGTCTTTGGACAGTAAGTAAAAAATATAAAAATCTATGAATTCATAATCACCCTTCCCCCATACTCCAAAAGAAGAAACCCTATTGGTTGACTTTAGAGCTTGCTAGGGACCAATTTGTTATCTCAAAATCAATAAATGGAAGGGAAAAAAATCAAGCACGAATCCTGTCATTCCTGTACTGACTGCTGTACTGTTTTCAGATTAACCCCATAGAGGGAAAGCTCTTCTTTTTTTTTTTTAATTTTTCTTAATGTTTATTTATTTTCGAGAGAGACAGAGTGTGAGTGGGGGAGAGGGAGAGAGAGAGAGAGGGAGACATAGAATCTGAAACAGGCTCCAGGCTCTGAGCCATCAGCACAGAGCCAGATGCAGGGCTCAAACTCAGGAATGTGAGATCATGATCTAGGCCAAAATTGGACGCCCAACCAACTGAGCTACCCAGGAGCCCTTTCTTCCTTTTTTTTATTCTCAAGTTAGATAACATACAGTGTAGTCTTGACTTCAGGAGCAGAATTCAATGATTCATGGCTTACGTAAAACAAGTGCCTTCCTTAATGCCCATCACCCATTTTCCCCACCCCATCAACCCTCAGTTTGTTCTCTGTCTTTAAGAGTGTCTTATGGTTTGCCTCCCTCTCTGTTTCTATCTTTTTCCTTCCCTTTCCCTATGATCATCTGTTAAGTTTCTCAAACTCCACATATGAGTGAAATCATGTGATATCTGTCTTTCTCTGACTGACTTATTTCACTTACCATAATACCCTCCAGTTCCATCCACGTTGTTGCAAATGGCAAGATTTCATTTTTCATCACTGAGTAATATTCCACTGCGTGTGTGTGTGTGTGTGTGTGTGTGTGTGTGTGTGTATACACTACATCTTCTTATATATGTGGTATATATATGTATATATATATATATATATACATATATATATATATACATATATATATATATGCCACATCTTCTCAATCCATTCATCAGTTGATGGACATTTGGGCTTTTTCCATAATTTTCCATAATTTGTTGATAGCACTACTATAAACATTGGGGTGCATGTGCCCCTTCAAATCAGCACTCCTGCATCCTTTGGATAAATTCCTCGTAGTGCAATTGCTGGGTTGTAGGGTAATGCTATTTTAATATTTTGAGGAATCTCCACACTGGGAAACCCTTCTTTATAAAATAATTTCAGCTGATAAATGTGAAAAGGAAAATTAGAATTATAATATTACCATTTTGGAATCCCCAGTGAAATAATAGATCTGGAAAATGATCATCAATGTCTGTTCAAGCCATGAGGTAAAATGTTGATGGGGAACTTTTTAAATGGATGGATTAGGCTGGAGGCATGTGAACTCACTAGTAATGTTAACATTGCTCAAAGTGGAATATGCAGACATTATGTGCTTCCTGGTGTGTTACAACAGGAAGTATACAGACCTGTGTGTATGAATTACTCTTGCCAGAAACACTGAACTATGAATCTAATCAGGAATCTAGATCTAACTGCTAGTTTTCAGGAAATGTAGGAAATACAGGAACAAGTTAAAATTAAATGACAACACAAAGATGCGATTGCCAGATCTAAGAATGTGAGTGTTCTGAAGGACAAATGGTGCTGTTTCTTCAATAGATGAAAGGTTTTTTTAAAAAGCTATTTAATTTTTTAAATATATATTTTTTTCAAAACTATGGGGGTTGGCAAAAATGTGGAGAAAAGGAAAGCCTTGTGTGCTGTTGGTGGGAATGTAAATCAGTACAGTCACTGTGGAAACAGTATGGCAGTCCCACAAAAAAATAAAAATAGGATTACTATATAATCCAGCAATTCCACTTTTAGGTATATACCCAAAAAAGTTGAAAGCAGGATCCTTTTTTTTTTTTTTAAAGTTCTTTTATTTATTTTCAGAGAGAGAGAGAAAGAGAGACAGAGCACACGCACACACATATGCGTGTGACTGGAGAAGGGGTGGAAAGAGAGAGAGAGAGAGAGAGAGAGAGAGTGTCCCAAGCAGGCACCACGCTGTCAGCACAGAGCCTGAAGCAGGACTCGATCCCATAAATGGTGAGATCGTAACCAGAGCCGAAATCAAGACTTAGACGCTTAACCAGTTGAGCCACCCAGGTGCTCCTGAAAGCAGGATCTTGAGATAATGTAGTACATGCTTGTGCATAGCAGCATTACTTGCAATAGTCAAAAGTTGGAAAACAACCTACGTGAGAGACAGGTAAAGAGACAAAATGTGGTATATCTGTATAATGGAATATTACTCAGCCTTTAAAAGGAAGGAAGTTCTGACACATGCTACAACATGAATGAATCTTGAGTACTGGAGTTGTTCTTTAACGGGTACAGAGGTTCAGTTTTGCAAGATAAAGAGAGTTCCGGGGACTGGCTGCATAACAATGGTGAATGCACTTAATACTACTGAATCGTACATTTAAAAATGGTTAAGATGGAAAATTTCATGTAATGTGTATTTTACCACAATTTTGAAGAATGTAGAAGATAACTGTTATTGAATACAAGATAATTAAGGGACATATCAACTGAATGCTACATGTGGACCTGATTTGATCAAATATACTGTTAGAGAGTAAGCAAGGGAGAGGGATACATTATGTAGAGAGCGACACCTGAGTTCAATCTTTGGGGAGGCAGTGTTGACTTTGTCATCTGACACACCCAGGCTTCGGTCATGCCTCTGTCACTTATCAACCATGTAACCTTGAGCAAATTACTTGCTTTCTGTTTTTAATTTTTTTTAAATTTTCTTACATTTATTTATTTTTGAGAGACAGAGAGAGACAGAGCGTTAACAGGGGAGGGGCAGAGAGGGAGACACAGAATCCGAAGCAGGCTCCGGGCTCTGAGCTGTCAGCACAGAGCCCATGTGGGGCTCGAACCCATGAACCGTGAGATCATGACCTGAGCTGAAGTCAGATGCTTAACCAACTGAGCCTCCCAGGCACCCCTGTTTTTAATTTTTTAACTTCTGTAAACACTTATTGAATCTCTGCAATGAGCTTTATATTTACTATCTTTTTAAAATGTTTATCTATTTATTTATTTATTTACAATTTTTTTTTTCTTGGTGGATCTGAGTTTTATTTTACACCAGCAGACTCAGAGGAGATCCTTCTCCAGAGATCTGAGCCTATTTATAATTTTTAAAAATTTATTTATTTATTTTGAGAGAAAGAGAGCTGGGGAGGGGCAGACAGAGGGGAAGACGGTGAATTCCAAGCAGTCTCCTTGCTGTCAGCACAGAGCCCAATGTGAGGCTTTATCTCACAAACCATAAGATCATGACCTGAGTCGAAATCAAGAGTCAGAAGCTCAACCAACTGAGCCACCCAGGCATCCCAATATTTACTCTCTGTTAAACACTGACTGTGCTCAATAGTGTGGACAAAAAATAATACATGGTCTCTGCTGATTCTGGAAAATTGATCAGTGCAACAGAATAGAGAACCCCTCAAGTAAGCCCATGAATATGTGGGAGTTTGTCCTATTTCATTGGTTCTAAGACAATTGTTTTTTACATTTCACTTCTATATACATGAACTATATGAAGTTACATGAAATACATTTTCTAATTCAAAATAATCTGACTTGGGGTTTCTGTTACTCATAACATAAAGCACGCAAATGATAAACTTTTCAACAAAGTTTTTTTTTTTTTTCTTAAGTAAACCCAAGTTGGTTTCTGTTCCTTGGAACGAAGACTCTAATTGATTCAACTATAAAAATAACCTTTAGGGGCACCTGGGTAGCTCAGACAGTTAAGCATCTGACTTCAGCTCAAGTCATGATTTCATGGTTTGTGGGTTTGAGCCCCCATGTCAGGCTCTGTGCTGACAGCTCAGAGCCTGGAGCCTGTTTTGGAGCTCTGTTTCAGAGCCTGGAGCCCTCCCCCACTCACACTCTCTCTCTCTCAAAAAATGAATAAACATTAACAAAATTAAAAATATCCAGATCAGTGATGTATTTCAAATATCATTTAAAAAATGACCATTAACCCAGTGTTGCTGACAGTTACCACTTCAGTGAATTTTGTTGAATATTTTTTACTATCTTGTGTTTTTATATGTGTATTTCTCCCCTGAACAAAATTGAGAAAATTATCATTCTAGC
The DNA here is from genome assembly GCF_027475565.1 of Acinonyx jubatus. Taxonomy (NCBI): domain Eukaryota; kingdom Metazoa; phylum Chordata; class Mammalia; order Carnivora; family Felidae; genus Acinonyx; species Acinonyx jubatus. The sequence continues at coordinate 68,355,192 of NC_069391.1, forward strand.
TACCTAACAATTTTTTAAGTGATTTTATTTTTAAAGAATCTCTACCCCCAACCTGGGGCTCAAATTCACAACCCTGAGATCAAGAGTCACATGTTCCACTGATGGAGCCAGCCAGGTACCCCTCTAGCTACCTAACAATTTTTGAGTTCTATGTGCTTTATTCCTACTTTCAAACTGCACAACAACTTTATGAAGTAGGGGCAAGTTTTATCCCAATTCTTCAGGTGAGAAAAGTTGATATTATTTTGTATCCTTAATCTGTAACCATTCTCCTATACCAATTTTTTGTAAATATGAGTTTCAATGAGTACATAATATTCTTTTTTAAATGCACTATTAATTTATCAGTCCCTTTCATTGAACATATATGTAATTTCCAAGTTTTTGATATTACAAATAGTATAATAAACATTCTTGCACATGATTCTTTATCTATTTTCTTAGGAAGATGACAAGAGATGTGATTATGTATAAAAGTGACTGTCTCCCTAAATACTTGCATTTACAGTATGAAAGTTGCTGCCAACTTTATAGGTGAGAATGGTTTGTTGTTTTAATTTGCATTGCTTGATTTATTAGTGAAGTAAAATGTCACTGAAATGCAAGCCAGACTTCAGCTTTCTTGTAATCTGCCTTCTAGGTCCACATGGTCAATCTCTGGTTTTGTCCAGCACTAGACTGGACTTGAGGACTGGCATATCTTTTATTTATTTATTTATTTATTTATTTATTTGTTTGTTTGTTTGTTTGTTTATATGCTTATTTTTATTACAGGTGCCCTGGGACTAGCATATCTTTTAAGTCCCTACAAAACAACCCTCTGTCACAATGCCTCAGTTAGCAACACAGACTTTATTAAAGATTTTGCAGGAGAGAGAGGGGAAGGGTCCATGCTGCACACCTCTCAGCATACAACCTAAAGATCGTTGTTGGCCATTTCTGTTCTCTCTGGAATTTCCTCAGCAGCTATCCTCTCCTTCTTCTCTGAGCCTCTTCTCAACACCTTTCCCTTCCTCCATCTTCCTCATTCTTTCTCAAGAGCACTCAAATAATTCTTCTCTTGGTCTCATATGAGCAACATTATCCTCTTTCCTGAAGCCTGGGTACCAACCAACTCAAACCCAGCTGTGGACTAGCAAAGCATCTTCTCAGCAAAATTATGTCTCTCCATTCCAGCTGTTAAAAGGTAATATTCTCCATGGCATTGAAAGAGGACTTCAACTACCTCCATTTTGACCTCAAACTTTCAAATTAAGTTCTTCTTTCCAGCTTATCTCCCCCCTGCCCTGCGTTTTAAAGTTTATTTATTTATTTTGAAAGAGACAGAAAGAGTGTGAGCAGGGGAGGGGCAGAGAGAGAGGGGGAGAGAGAGAATCCCAAGTAGGCTCCATGCTGTCATCGCAGAGCCTGATGTGGGGCGAGAACCCAAGAACTGTGAGATCATGACCTGAGCTGAAACCAAGAGTTGGACGCTTAACCAACTGAGCCACCCACGTGCCCCTTTCCAGCTTATCTCTTAACTCAGGCAAAGGATGCTGTGAGCAAAGCATCCCCTGATGGGAATCGAAACTACCCCCCTCCCCCCAAGCAATAAGGACTGCCCTGAGCAAGCAAAACCCCACGTGACTGACCCCAAGACAATGATTAACTTGACCTTCACTGCCTACTTGCACATACCCACCAAACTTTTGACCCACATTTCCCTTATTTAAACGTGGAAATATCTTCAGCACTTTGGAGACAGTCTTTGAGATGCTAGTCTGTTGTCTTCCCAGTGTTGGCCTCACTGAAATAAATTCCTTTCCTGTTTCACCACCACTAGTCTCTCTGCCTTTGGGTTTTGTCAGTGCCCAGTGGCCGAACCTGGTCGGTTTGGGCCTCCCCGAGCCAGGTGCTCTTGCGCTTCTGTGCTCGGCTGCATCACAGAAAGGCTACAGGAAAAGGACATCTGTGTCCTACATAGATCACTAGAGAAGGTGTGGAGGATGGATTTGTGAGGGCAAGACTGGAGACATGGAGAAATCATAGGTTCTTACCCTGCCAAGTGTGAAAGCGCAGGCTGCTCCATTCCAGTGCCAACCACGTGCCGCATTCAGCTGCTCTGCTTCAGTCTAGAGAGGCACAGAGGCCCATTAACCAGCCTCTACCCCTAGTCGCGGGAAGGACACCAGAAGGCCAGTTTCCTCTTGGTGCAGCTCTCTGGGTCACTCTTAGAGCCTCCTTTGACTTAGTAGGAAAGCCTTTCATGTGTGAACCCTCTATTCCCCACGCCACAAGGCCGAGACCCCATGACTCTCTCCTTGGCACTCCCAAGTCCCACTTATAAAGACTTTGAAAGGAGATAGGGTTGGAGTTGGAATGGAGTTAGCTTTGTTCTGCTGTCATCCTGGATGGTGTGGGAGGAGATGACAATGACTGGTATCCACTTTACAGTTTGGGGAACTCCTTAAAAAAAGGAGTTCTAAAGATTCAAAATAATTAGTGAATTCACATCTTTGGGTTTTAAAAATTCAAAATACAGGTTTCCCTGCTACCCGGAAGTAGCATGGTCCTGCAAAAACTTTTGTAAGCCAAAATGGTGTAAAGCAAACAAGCAATTACCCTTAATTTTTATGGAAAAAATTTTGAGCATTCCAAGACCCCCAAATACCTTCTCTTTTATTTTTATTTATTCTTATTTTTATTTTTTATTTTATTTTTTTTAACATTTATTTATTTTTGAGACAGAGAGAGACAGAGCATGAATGAGGGAGGGTCAGAGAGAGAGGGAGACACAGAATAAGAAACAGGCTCCAGGCTCTGAGCTGTCAGCACAGAGCCCGACGCGGGGCTCGAACTCACAGACTGTGAGATCATGACCTGAGCCAAAGTTGGACGCTTAACTGACTGAGCCACCCAGGCACCCCAAAATACCTTCTCTTAATTCTTTTCTGATACCTTAGGGCACATCTTGCTAACAGATGCACAAAATAAATCGAGATAAAGCATAGATGCTCACAGACAAGTTCAAAGCTATGGGGGCTTGATGCTGAGGTGCTCAGTATAGTTCCCTTGAAGGCAGCTGGTGGGGCCACTCTTGTTTCCCGGGTGCCTGCTGCCTCTATACTATAAAGATTGGCTGCCAAACAAACCTATTGTGGCTTTTGCCTTTTATCATAAAAGCGAAAATCCTCTTCAGATTTCTTCAGTTAATTAAAAGAGGTAACTAATGTAGATCTTTCAGCCAAGAGGTATAATGTGAACTTTTGAAAAGCAGGGGATACTTGTAATTCAATTTAATAACTAAGCACTTTTTTTTCCACCTTCACTTCTAAGTTCCATGAGAGAAGGGATGCTTTTTGAAAATGCTTAGATTGTGGAGCGCCTGGGTGGCTCAGTCAGTTGAGTGTCCGACTTCAGCTCAGGTCATGATCTCACGGTTTGTGGGTTTGAGCCCTGCGTTGGGCTCTGTGCTGACAGCTCAGAGCCTGGAGCCTGCTTCGGATTCTGTGTCTCCTTCTCTCTCTGCCCCCTCCCCCACTTGTGCTTTGTCTCTCTCTGTCTCTCAAAAATAAATAGATGTAAAACAAGAATTTTTTTTTTAATTAAAAAAAATGCTTAGATTGTGAGGGGTGCCTGCCCGGCTTAGTCAGTAGATCATGCGACTCTTGATGTCAAGGTCATGAGTTCAAGCCTCATGTTGGGTGTAGAGATTACTTTAAAAAAGAAAAGAAAAATCTCTTGGGAGAAAACACTTAGATTGTGCTATTAAAAATGGGAGGCATTGAGGCATTTAAAAGTAAATAGGAGGGGTTCCTGGGTGGCTCAGTCAGTTAAGTGAGCGACTTCATCTCAGGTCATGATCTCATAGTTCTTGAGTTCAAGCCCAGCATGGGACTCTGTGCTGATAGATCAGAGCCTGAAGGGGGCGCCTGGGTGGCGCAGTCGGTTAAGCGGCCGACTTCAGCCAGGTCACGATCTCGCGGTCTGTGAGTTCGAGCCCCGCGTCAGGCTCTGGGCTGATGGCTTAGAGCCTGGAGCCTGTTTCCGATTCTGTGTCTCCCTCTCTCTCTGCCCCTCCCCCGTTCATGCTCTGTCTCTCTCTGTCCCCAAAAAAATAAATAAACGTTGAAAAAAAAAAAAGAAAAAAAAAAAAGATCAGAGCCTGAAGTCTGCTTCTGGTTCTGTGTCTCCCAATCTCTCTGTCCCTCCCCTGTTCACGCTCTTTCTCTCAAAAATAAATAAACATTAAAAAAATTTTTAAAGTAAATTAGAAAAGTTAAACATAGAATAACCATATGACCCAGATCCCAGATCTATACCAAAAGAACTGGAAACAGATGTTAAACAAATACATGCACAAATACTTGTACATGAATGTTTCTAACAGCATTATTTATATTAGCCAAAAAGTGGAAACAACCAGCGTGTCCATCAAGAGATGAGTGGATAAATAAAAGGTGGTAAGTCCACACAATTGAATATTATTCAGCATCAAAAGGAATAAAATTACTGATACATGCTACAACATGGGTGGACCCGGAAGACATTGTTTAGCAAAAGAAGCCAGACACAAAAGGCCACAAATTGTATGATACCCTGAATACAAAGTGCCCCCAATCTGTAGATTCATACAGACAGAGAAAGTAGATTAGTGGTTGCCAGGGACTGCAGGAGAGGGGAACTGGAGAGGCTGCAAACTGACACGGGGATCTCCTTTTGTGGTGATGAAAATGTTTTGGAACCAGAGGTGATGGTTGCACAGCATTGAGAATGCCTTCATGTACACCTTAAAGCGGCTCGATGTATGTTATACGAACTTTACTTCAATAAAAATAAACTGAATTAGCAGCTAAAATATGGAAACGCAACGTGAATCTTTCTTACGTTCAGTTTACAAACTGGTGGGGAGTGACTTCGGTCCGGCATGCTGAAAGCAGTCCCCTGCGAGCTGGCTTTGTAGCCACACCTGGAGGTGGTCTCTAGGCGGCCAGCGCAGCGCTCCTCTCGATGGGGCGGGGCTCGTCGGGGGCGGGGCTCGTCGGGGGCGCGGCGCAACGGCCGGCCGGGAGGGGGCACGTTGGCTGCTGGTTTTGCCGTTGCCGGGAGAACCCGCGACAACAAAGGCGCGGGCGGCGGCGGCGGCGGCCCGGCGGAGCGAAGCTGGGGAGTCCTGTACTGTGCTCGCCGCCGGAGATCAGGGCTTTCTCGAGCCGGTCTGTAAGTGGCGTGCCGGCCTGGCGGGGCTGATGCGGCCGGGTGCAGTGCGGCGCCCTCCCGCCCTAGTGCCGCAGCGCCCGCGCTCTAGCCGTTTCGGGGAGGGGGCGCCGCCTAGGGGTCGGGCGTCAGGGGCCGCCGCGGGACGGCTCGGGGACGGGGGCGGTTGGGCCGGCAAAGCCGAGGGAGGGCGTCGGAGGGAGCTGAGGTCGTTGCTGGGACCCCTGGAGAACGGCATGGGGAAGTTGGGTCCCCCTAGGTAGACAGGCCCGGGGATTAGGGACGTGAGCGAACGCCGGACGGGACCCCACCGAGGCTGATCCTGTGTGTTTTTTGTGCCGGTGCTTCCAACTTCGGGAGCTAAACCGGATGGGAAGGCCCATCCCCGCTGGGGGTTTCGTTTTGTCGCTGGTCTCCTTTTTCCGTTGCGGATGTTGAAACTTTGGTGCAACGCTGTAGAAGTCTGAAAGCCCTCTCCCTCAGAGGCAGGTTTGATTGAGAAAGAGAGGGTATCCAGATTCTTTGTTTGAAACACTTTTTTTTGTTTTAGTCTCTACACCCAAGATAAGGCTCGAACTCACTATCCGGAGATCAAGAGTAGCAGATTCCGAGGCTAAGCCAGGCAGGCACACCAAAACACTTTTTAAATAACACTTCGCCCCCTCCAAGTTGTCACATTTTTGTTTTTCCACTTCACTTTCTATATTCTTTATCTAGTCATTTATGCATTTGGGACCTTTTCTGAGATCCTTTTGTGATTCATTGTTAATTTGCTGGGAAATTTCTTACAAAAATATAGTTAACAGACCACAATTTTTAGACAGGATAGAAACAGTATTAGAAGAAACTTCTTTTTGATCAGTGACATGGCATCATTGATCAAAGATTCTCTTGCCTTTACTCAATTTCAAAACTCCACTGAGTATGCCTAAATATTACCAATCAGATTTCACCTTTCTTTACATTTCTTGGCGAGACAATACACATGCTTCTGGTTACTGCAGTTGACCAGAATCTAAAGTATAAATGCTATGGATTTTTTAAATGCTTAAATGCTTAAATGCTTAAATTCTTGAATATTACTCTTTTACAAGCCATATGTTTAAGGGCCTTTATTTATTGGAATAGAATAGAATTTCATTTGCCCTTGTAGCAAAATTGTTTCCTATTGCAAAAACCAAGAAAGTGAAAATATCCCAGTTGCATTCTGCACCTTTTTTTTTTTAGCAGTTTTGTTGGAAGTAGTTAGGTTTGACTTAGCATAGACTATGACTTTTGTTTTAATGTGATGCCATAAACAAACTTTAAAAAGCTAATCTGTATGATAAAAAACTTCAAATATAGATGTTCAGAGACATTTGAGAGAACCAACTCATTCAGCATCTTTGTAGTTTCTTTGGAAAAGTTTCCAGTACCAAGTGACTGTGGAGTCCTATAGGATACAAGAAAGGATTTATCATACATATGAGTATTTTTTCACAGCCGGTTTTAACTAGAATGATTAAAAGTGACAAGGTTGGGTGCATCTCTTTGTTTTGGCCATTACACATAGCATGTTGACTCTGTTTTGGGATTTTACAGCCCAAGGGAGCGGGTATTTTTTTACTCTCTGAGCTTTTAGTAGACTAATGTATTTGTTACTGTGATCCTTTTCAGACTTTCCCACTCACGAAATTATAATCTGCAGTACTGCTGCAGAGTTTTTTAAAGGCTAGTGAATATTAAATATGTCTTCATTATCATCTCCATAGCAAGTAGTGCCGAAAATGTTATTTTAGTCTGCTAATAGTCTACTAGGTTACTTAATGATAGTGTTCAAGATTCTCCTTCGCGAAAGAGCCCAGCCACACCCCAAACTGATTATTTTTCATTATCTGCACTTGAAAATTATCATAGACTGTTTGTTACATTTTCTTTTTAGCTTTTATATGGTGTAAGCTTTATCCTACCAAGACTGAACATTCATGTACAAGTTTTCATAAAAACATATATTTTTATTTCTCTTGGGTATATACCAAAGAGTGGAGTTGCTGGGTCACATAATAACTCTTGTGTTTTTGAGGAACTGCCACACTTTTCCGAAGTGGCTGCATCATTTTACAATTCCATTGGGAGTATGTGAAGGTTCCATATTCTATACATCCTAATACTTATTTTGAACTGTCTTAAAAAAATTTAAATATATTAATATCCTTTTTTTTTTTTGAGAGAGAGAGAAAATGCGAGCGAGTGGGGGAGAGGCAGAGTGAGAGAACCTCAAGCAGGCTCCACACCTAGTGTGGAGCCCAACACGGCACTTGATCTCACGACCATGAGATCATGACCTGAGCCGAAATCAGGAGTTGCTTTTTTTTTTTTTTAATTGAAGCCTTTTTTAAAATTGAAGTGTAGTTGACACACAATGTGACTTCAGTTTCAGGTGAACAGAAAGTCTATATGTTATGCTATGCTTGCCACAAATATAACTATCATCTGTCACCATGGAGTGCTATTACAAGACCATTGACCCTATGCTGTACTTTTTATCCCCAAGACTCATTCATTTCTTTTTTTTGTTTGTTTGTTTTTCAATGTTTATTTATTTTTGGGACAGAGAGAGACAGAGCATGAACGGGGGAGGGGCAGAGAGAGAGGGAGACACAGAATCGGAAACAGGCTCCAGGCTCTGAGCCATCAGCCCAGAGCCTGACGCGGGGCTCAAACTCCCGGACCGCGAGATCGTGACCTGGCTGAAGTCGGCCGCTTAACCGACTGCGCCACCCAGGCGCCCCAAGACTCATTCATTTCATAATTGGAAGCCTGTTATCTCCTACTCCCCTTCACCCATTTTGTCCATCCCCCATCCTGCTAACCCTCTACTACTGTCCGTTTGTCCTCTATGGATCTGATTTTGCTTTTTGTTTGTTTGTTTTGTTTTTTAGATTCCACATATAAGTGAAATCATATGGGGGCCACCTGGCTGGCTCAGTCAGTGGAGCATGGGACTCTTGGTCTCAGGGTTGTGAGTTCAAGCCTGACATTGGATGTAGAGATTACTTAAAAGAAATAAATAAACTTAAAAAAAAAAGAAATAAAAAGAAATCATATGGTATTTGTCTTTCTCTATCTGACTTATTTCATTTAGCATAATACCCTCTCGGTCCATCCATGTTGTTGCAGATGTCAAGATTTCATTCATTTTTACGGCTGAGTAATATTCCATTACCCCCCCCCCCCCCCCCCCGCCAAATCTTGGATTGTGAGTAACTTGGTCTGTGAGTGTTGTGCAGGAGGAGCAAACATTTCTCGTAAACTTTAACTTGATAAATGAGTGATGTCTTGCAATACAAGTAGTACATGATGCCGAACATCACATGATCACAGCTGAGCCAGTGGTTCTGATATACAGGTACTTTGGATTACAAGCCTGTTTCTGGAACAAATTGTGCTTACAAACCAAGGTTTTACTATGTATATTTATATCCCCCACATCTTTTTTTTTTTAAGTTTATTGATTTTTAGAGAAAGGGTGTGTGTGTGTGACCTGGGGAGAAGGAGAGAGAAAATCCTAAGTAGGTTCTGCACTGTTAGTTCAGAGCCCAACTTGGGACTTGATCTGACGAATCATGAGATCATGACCTGAGCTGAAATCAAGAGTCAGATGCTTAACCGACTAAGCCACGCAGGTACCCCATATATACCATGTCTTTTTTATCCATTCATTTATTGATTAACACTTGGGTGGCTTCCATAGTTCCATATCTTGGTTATTGTAAAAAATGCTGCAAGAAACAGGTACATATGTCTTTTTGAATTAGTACTTCCATATTCTTTGGGTAAATACCCAGTAGTGGAGTTACTGGACCATATAGTAATTCCATTTTTAATTTTTTGAGGAACCTCCATACTGTTTTCCAGAGTGGCCTCACAAGTTTGCATTCCCACCAGGAGTGCTTGAGGGTTCCTTTTCCTCCACATCCTTGCTAACATTTGTTATTTCTTGTCTTTTTGATTCTAGCCATCTGACAGGTGTGAAGTGATACCTCATTGTGGTTTTGATTTGCATTTGTGTGATGATGAGTGATGTTGGGCATCTTTTCATGTGTCTGCTATATGATGTCTTTTTGATTATAGCTGTGTTAGTGGGGTTAGAGTAGTAATCTTATTGTAGTTTTGATTGCATTTCCCTACTGGCTAATGATGCTGAGCATCTTTGCCTGTGCTTATTAACCACTTTTATATATTTGAGGAACAAAGCTTTTAAATTTGATTAAATCCATTTTATCTGTTTTTCCTTATGAAGCTTATTGCTTTTGCTTTGGTGTTACACCTGAGAAACCATTGCCAAATCCAACGTTACTAAGAGTCACTCTTGTGTTTTCTTCTAAGAGTTTTATAAGTTTCAGCTCTTACATTTAGGTCTATGAATGATTTTGAATTGAATTTTGTATATGATGTGAGTAGGAATCAAACTGCATTCTTATGCATGTGGACATCCAGTTGTCCTATGACCATTTATTGAAAAGTCTATTCTTTCCCCCCATTGAATTGTCTCGGCACTCTTGTCAAAAATCATTTGCCCAAAATATGAGGGTTTATTTCTGGATTCTCAATTCTTCTCCATTGATCTTTTAGTTTGTTTTATACCAGTACCACACTGTCTTAATTACTGTTGCTTGGTTTTAGAATTGGGAAAATGTGTCCTCCAAATTTGTTCTTTTTCAATATTGTTTTAGCTATTCTTTGTCCTTTGAATTTCCATATGGATTCTAGGATAAGCTTGTCAATTTCTGCAGTTCAGCTAAGATTTTGATAGGTGTTGCATAGAATCTGTAGATCAGTTTGGAGAATATTGCCATCTTAACAATACTGTCTTTCAGTCCATGAACATGAGATGTTTTTCCATTTATTTAGATCTTCTTTACTTTCAACAATCTTTTATAATCTTCAGAGTATAAGTTTTACATGTCTTTTATTAAACTTATTCCTATGTATTTTTTTAAGTTTATTTATTTATTTTTTTAATGCTTATTTATTTTTGACAAGAGAGAGAGACAGAGCATGATGGGGGAGGGGCAGAGAGAGAAGGAGACACAGAATCCAAAGCAGGCTCAAGGCTCTGAGCTGTCAGCACAGAGCTCGATGCAGGGCTTGAACTCACAGACCACGAGATCACAACCTGAGCCGAAGTCGGATGCTCAACCGACTGAGCCACCCAAGCACCCCTTAAGTTTATTTTGAGAGAGAATGTGAGTGGAGGAGGGGCAGAGAGAGGGAGAGAGAGAATCCCAAGCAGGCTCTGTGTTGTCAGCACAGAGCCTGACGTGGGGCTCAGTCTCATGAATCATGAGATCGTGACCTGAGCTGAAATCAAGAGTCTGTTGCTTAACTGACTGAGCCACCCAGGCACCCCAGTATTATATTCTTTTTGATGCTACTGTAAGTGGAATTTTTAAAAATTTTTCAGGTTCCTTATAAGTATAGTGGGCAATTTATTTTTTAATGTATTAATTCTACCAGAAGTCTTCAGAAATAAGTATACCATATTTTAGAAGTAGAAAAGCAGTGTTTCAGTTAGTTTTGATTATTTTTGAATAATCAATAACTTGGTTTCAAGTTATATCATAGAAATCCTTGAGACTATTTTCATGGATTTATTTCTGATATTTGTGGCAAAAAGATGTTACTTTCCAGCACATAGCTATAAAATCTAGTAAAGGGTTTTCTTTCAACACGGGTGTACAATTATTCGGTTATTTCCTTGTCTTAATTTTCTAACTCTCCAGTTATTCAGTATTTAGATTAATGGACTGGGAAACCTATTTTTACTACAGAAAGAATGGCACAATAGAATCCCATGCACTTATCACTTTGCTGCATCATTTACCAACTCATGGCCTCTACTCCTTAGATTGTTTTGCAATAAATCCAGACATTTCATCTGTAAATTATAGGTGTATTTTTATAAGACAGATTTACTCTTTGTAACCGACTTATATTGGAGGAAAACCTGCTTTAATGGACTTTGCTTGAGAAGATGGTTAATTTATTAGGGTAGAGAAGTCAATAACTAAATTTTGTTTTTATTTTGTTACACAGGAGTCCAGAAATTACATAAAATGGATATTTCTCACACTAGATACTGAATATTAAGTAAAATCTAAGTTGCTATGGAAGAAATACCAGTAAAAGTTGCTGTAAGAATCCGACCTCTGCTATGCAAAGAAGTTCTTCATAATCATCAAGCTTGTGTGAGAGTTATTCCAAACACCCAGCAAATTATCATTGGGAGAGATAGAGTCTTTACTTTTGATTTTGTTTTTGGCAAGAATTCCACTCAAGATGAAGTTTATAATGCATGTATAAAGCCACTAGTGTTGTCGCTCATTGAGGGCTATAATGCAACCGTTTTTGCCTATGGACAAACTGGATCCGGGAAGACCTACACCATTGGAGGAGGCCATGTTGGTAAGATTCTCGTCCTACCTTTGACTTTTATTTGAGACACTAGAATCAAGCTAAAATATAGTAGGTGCTCAGCATATTACTTGAATGAAATAAAGGATAGTCAGGTGAGTTCATGAGATCATCATCTTTGAAAGATTTATTTTTAAATATTGGTGTTTTAGTCAACAGTTTTTTATTGTATTTGCTTGAGGAAACAAGTTTAAGATAATGTTCAGTGTTCAGCCCTTTCCATTTTTTTCCAGTCTTATTGAGATATAATTGACATATACCATTATATTAGTCCAAGGTGTACAATATAATGATTTCTATACATGTATATATTGCAAAATGATTACCACAGTAAGTTTAGTTCACATCGATCATATCATATAGTTCTAAATTTCTTTTTCTTGGATAAGAACTTTTAAGAGCTAATATTTTAGCAGCTTTCAAATACACAATACAGTGTTGTTAACTGCAGTCACCAATATTGTATATTATTACATCCTCAGAACTTAGTTATAACTCAAGAGTTTTTACATCTTGACCACCTTCACCCATTTCCCCCACTCCCTGCCTCTGACAAACCTTTGTCATTTTGAACAGAACTTCAAGTAGAAAGAAATGAGTTAACATGACCAGATTTTGGTCTTTTAACATAGTCCACTTGTAAATATCAGAGTCTTACAACCAAGACTTAGAGGCAGTAGGTAGAATTTGTTATGTGGTTTAAAGTGTCTTTTTTCCCCCTATTTTTTAGCCAATTTTTATTTTATTTTTTCAGCTTTATAGAGGTACAATTGACAAATAAAATTGTACGATATTTAAAGTGTGCATCATGATGATTTGATGAATGTAAACGTTGTCAAAGTATTCCTCCAATGTAGTTAACACATCCATCACCTCACATATAAATACAGATTTCTGTTTTAAATACTGAATATTTTAGAATATAGTTTCTCCTGCTTGTAATTCTAGTTTGGAAAAGGCGAAATTGTTAGGATTTCTTGTAGAGCTGGAAGGAACCTTGAAAATCATCTCTCTTTATTTATAAGTGAGGAGCTCCAGCCATGGAGCAATCACTGAAGGGCTTGCTCAGCTAGAGGGCTAGTGACAGCTGGGATTGAATGCCAAGTCCTCTTTTTTTTTTTTTTTTTTTAACTTTTTTAATGTTTGTTTATTTTTGAGAGAGAGACAGAGTACACCAGGGGGATGAGGCAGAGAGAGAGGGAGACACAGAATCTGAAGCAGGCTCCAGGCTCTGAGCTGTCAGCACAGAGCCTGACGCGGGGCTTGAACTCACGAACTGTGAGATCATGACCTGAGCTGAAGTCGGATGCTCAACCGACTGAGCCACCCGGGCGCCCCGCCAATTCCTCTTTTGAGGCCTTGTTTACTGTATTGATTTTTTTTTTTACTAAATGCAAACTTTTGAATGTTGTACATATATATGTATTATTGTCTAAAATTATTGCTACGTTCTGTATACGTGTAATGACTCTTAATGTATTTTCTACTTTCCTGCTTCTCAAATATAGAATATGTGACTCTCAGAAACATCTCTTATTACATGTAGGGACTGGTGAGGGGTAGAGTTGGAGTCTGGCTGAGTTGAGGAAGCCCTGATTGCAAAGATTAAATGGAGAGGCCGTTAGTGCCCAGTACCCCCCCACACCACCATTTTTAGAATCAGTATGACATAGGATTAAGAGGTTAAAGATACTAGGTTATTTTAGGGTCTCAAAAAATTCAAATTTTCTGTTATAAGTTGTGGGTTTTTGTTTTTTTTTTTTTTTAGGGCTGTAGCCCCATTTTTAATTGGCAAATGTTTTGTGATCTTTAAGACTCAGTATGTTCTTTTTACTAATAGGAGTTATGTTTAGAGCTTGGTGACTTAAATATAGCTATATTGTTTTTTATTAAGAAGCCATACATACAGTTTTAATTCCTTAAGGGAAAAAGTTATTAAGTTTATCTATTCTTGGGGCATCTGGGTGGCTCAGTCAGTTAAGTGACAGACTCTTAATTTCGGTTCAGGTCACAATCTCACTGTTTATGAGTTCAAACCCTGCATCAGGCTCTGCACTGACAGTGCGGAGCCTGATCGGGATTCTCCCTCTCTCCCTCTCTCTCTGCCCCTCCCCCCCCCGTCTCTCAAAATAAATAAATAAACTTAAAAAAAAATTATAGCTGCTCTAAAGTACTTTATACTTGATAACACCCTTAGAAACAGTTTTTTATTTTATCCTCTCGGTTTTCTTATTCTTTTTATTTTTTTTAATATATATTTTTAAAAATGTTTAATATTTATTTATTATTGAGAGACAGAGAGACAGAGCATGAGCAGGGGAGGGGCAGAGAGAGGAGGAGACACAGAATTGGAAGCAGGCTCCAGGCTCCAAGCTGTCATCACAGAGCCTGACGTGGGCTTGAACTCAACGAACTGTGAGATCATGACCTGAGACGAAGTTGGACGCTCAACCGACTGAGCCACCCAGGCGCCCATCTTTTTATTTTTTAAAAGAATCATTTTTTTTTCCACCATGTTAAGTGTACTCTTTAATCCCCATCCCCTCTTTCCCCCATCACCCTACACACCTCCCGTCTGGTAACCGTCAGTTTATTCTCTATAGTTAACAGTCTGTTTCTTGGTTTGTCTCTCTTTCTTTTTTCCTTTGCTCATTTGTTTTGTTACTTAAATTCCACATATGAGTGAAATTGTATGGTATTTGTCTTTCTCTGACTGACTTATTTTGCTCAGCAGTACACACTCTAGCTCTATCCATGTCCTTGCAAATGGCAAGATTTTATTATTTTTTATGGCTGAATAATATTCCATTATATATATCTGTGGTATCTTCTTCATCCATTCATCTATTGATGGGTACTTGGGCTGCTTCCATAGTTTGGCTATTGTAAATAACACTGCTATAAACATAGGGGTTTAAACAAAGGGGTATCCCTTTGAATTACTGTTTTTGTATTTTGGGGGTAAATACCCAGAAGTGCAATTACTGGATCATTAGGCAGTTCTATTTTTAAAGTTTTGAGAAAACTCCATACTCTTTTTCCACTGTGGCTGCACCAGTTTGTATTCCCATCAATGGTGCAAGAAGGTTCCTTTTTCTCTACATGCTTACCAACACTTGTTTCTTGTGTTGTCAATTTTAGCCATTCTGACAGGTATGAGGCGATATCTCATTGTAGTTTTGATTTGCACTTCCCTGATGATGAGAGATGTTGAACATCTTTTTTTTTTTTTTTTTAGTGTTTATTTATTTATTTTTGAGAGAGATAGAAAGAGTGCGAACAGGGGAGGGGAAGAGAGAGGGAAACAGAGAATCCCAAGCAGGCTTCACGCTGTCAGCACAGAGCCCAACATGGGGCTCAGACTCATGAACCGTGAGATTATGACCTGAGCTGAAATCAAGAGTCAGTTGCTGGGGTGCCTGGGTGGCTCAGTTGGTTGAGCGTCAGACTTCAGCTCAGGTCATGATCTCATGGCTTGTGGGTTTGAGCCCCGTGGCAGGCTCTGTGCTGATAGCTCAGAGCCTGGACCCTGCTTTGGATTCTGTGTCTCCCTCTTGCTCTGCTCCTCCCCCACTCACGCTCTGTCTCTATCTCTGTCTCAAAAATAAACATTAAAAACAATTTTTTTAACATTTATTTATTTTTGAGACAGAGAAAGACAGAGCATGAACGGGGGAGGGGCAGAGAGAGAGGGAGACACAGAATCGGAAGCAGGCTCCAGGCTCTGAGCCATCAGCCCAGAGCCCGACGCGGGGCTCAAACTCACGGACCGTGAGATCGTGACCTGAGCTGAAGTCGGACGCTTAACCAACTGAG
The DNA here is from genome assembly GCF_027475565.1 of Acinonyx jubatus. Lineage (NCBI taxonomy): Eukaryota > Metazoa > Chordata > Mammalia > Carnivora > Felidae > Acinonyx > Acinonyx jubatus. The sequence goes on from NC_069391.1 coordinate 68,370,660, forward strand.
CCACCCAGGCGCCCCCCCAAAAAAATTTTTTTTTAAAGAGTCAGTTGCTCAACTGACTGAACCACCCAGGTTCCCCTCAAGGATCTTTTCAGGTATCTGTTGACCATCTGGATGTCTTCTTTGGAGAAATGTCTGTTCATGTCTTCTGCCCATTTTTAAATTGGATTATTTGTTTTTTGGGTGTTGAGTTGTATCAGTTCTTTCCATATTTTGAATACTAACCCTTTATTGGATGTCATTTGCGAATATCTTCTCTCGTTCAGTAGGGTTGCCTTTTAATTTTGTTGATTATTTCCTTTGCTGTGCAGAAGCTTTTTATTTTGATGTAGTCCCAATAGTTTGCTTCTGCTTTTGTTTCCCTTGCCTCAGGAGACGTATCTAGTAAGAAGTTGCAATGGCCAATGTCAGAGAGATTAATGGCAGTACTTTCTTGAAGGATTTTTGTGATTTCAGGCCTCACATTTAGGTTTTTAATCCACTTTCACTTTGCTTTTGTATATAGTGAAAGAAAGTGGTCCAGGTTCATTCTTTTGCATGTAGCTGTCCAGTTTTCCCAACATCATTTGTTGAAGAGACTGTCTTTTTCCCATTGCATATTCTTTTCCTCCTTTGTTGAAGATAAATTGACCATATAATTGTGGGTTTATTTCTGGGTTTTCTATTCTGTTCTATTGATCTATGTGTCTGTTTTTGTACCAGTACCATACTATCTTGATTGCTAGAGCTTTGTAATGTAACGAAGTCTGGAATTGTGATTCCTCCAGTTTTGTTTTTCTTTCTTTTTTTTTTACATTTTTTTATTAAATTTTTAAGATGTTTTTTATTTATTTTTTGAGAGTGAGAGACGGAGTGTGAGTGGGGGAGGGGCAGAGAGAGAGGGAGACACAGAATTCGAAGCAGGTTCCAGGCTCTGAGCTGTCGGTACAGAGCCCGATGCGGGGCTTGAACCCACGAACTGTGAGATCATGACCTGAGCCAACGTCTGATGCTTAACCAACGAGCCAACCCAGGCACCCCCCTTTTTAAAAAATTTTTAAAATGTTTATTTATTTTTGAGAGAGAAAGAGAGAGATAGGCAGAATGCAAGCAGGGGAGGGGAAGAGAGGAAGGGAGACACAGAATCTGAAGCAGGCTCCAGGCTCTGAGTTGTCAGCACAGAGCCTGACGTGGAACTTGAACTCATGAACCGTGATACCATGACCTGAACTGAAGTTGGATGCTCAACCGACTGAGCTACCCAGGTGCCCCCAGTTTTGTTTTTATTTTTCAAGATATCTTTGGCTATTTAGAGTCTTTTGTGGTTCCATACAAATTTTAAGATTATTGTAGTTCTGTGAAAAATGCTGTTGGTATTTTGATAAGGATTGCATTTAATGTATAGATTGCTTTGGGTAGTATAGACATTTTCACAGTATTTGTTCTTCTAATCCATAAGCATGGAGCATCTTTCCATTTCTTTGTGTGTCTTCAGTTTCTTTCATAAATATTTTATAGTGTTCAGAGTACAAATCTTTCACCTCTTTGGTTTAGTTTGTTCCTAGATATTTTATTTTTGGTGCAATTGTAAATGAGATTATTTAATTTTCTTTCTGCTGCTTCATAATTAGTGTATGGGAATGCAAAAGATGCCTGAACATTGATTTTGTATCTTGTGACTTTACTCAATTCATTTATCAGTTCTAGGAGTTTTTTGGTGGAGTCTTTAGCGTTTTCTATATATAGTATTGTGTCATCTGCCAGTAGAGTTTTACTTCTTCCTTACCAATTTGGATGCCTTTTATTTCTTTTTGTTGTCAAATTGCTATGGCTGGGACTTCTAGTACTATGTTGAATACAAGTGGTGAGTGTGGTCATCCTTGTCTTATTCCTGACCTTCAGGGGACAAGCTCTCTGTTTTTTACCATTGAATATCTTGTTGGCTATGGGCTTTTCATATATGGCCTTTATTTTGTTGAGATATATTCCCTCTGGACCTACTTTGCAGAGGGTTTTTATCATGAATGGATGATGTTCTTTGTCAAATGCTTTTCTGCATCTGTTGAAATGATCATATGGTTTTTATCTTTTCTCTTACTGATGTGACATACCACATTGATTATTTTGCAGCTTATAAACTACTCTTGCATCCCAGGAGTAAATCCCACTTGATCGTGGTGTATGATTTTTTAAAATATATTTTTGAATTCGGTTTATTAATATTTTGTTGAGGATTGCATCCATATTCATGAGAGATCTTGGCCTGTAATCGTCTTTTTTGTGGTGTCTTTATCTGGTTTTGGTATCAGGGTGATACTGGCTTTATAGAATGAATTTGGAAGTTTTCCTTCCTCTTGTATTTTTTGGAATAGTTTGAGAAGAATGGATATTAGCTCTTTTTTAAATGTTTGGTACAATTCACAGTGAAGCTGTCTGGTTGTGGACTTTTGTTTGTCGGGATTCAATTTCATTGTTAGTGATTGGTTTGTTCAAATTTGTATTTCTTCCTGCTTCAGTTTTGATAGATTATATGTTTCTAGGAATTCATCCATTTCTTCTAAGCTGTCCAGTTTGTTGGCATATAGGTTTTCATAATATTCTATTACATTTGCTTTTATTTCTATGGTGTTGGTTTTTATTTCTTCCCTTCTGTTAGTAATTTTGTTTATTTGGGTCCTCTCTCATTTTTTAAAGGAATCTTTCTAGAAACTTATTCCCTGGCTCTTTAAAAATTATAATAATGTGCATTGTAAAAAGAATTGCAAGTGATGCTTAAGAAATTAAATTAGGGGTGCCTGGGTGGCTCAGTTGGTTAAGTGTCAGACTCTGGCTCAGGTCATGATCTTGCAGTTTGTGAGTTTGAGTCCGGCATCGGGCTCTCTGCTGTCAGTGCAGGGCCCACTTAGGATCTTCTGTCCTCCTCTCCTGCCTCCCCCATAAAAAAATGAATAAACATTAAAAAAAAAGAAACTAAAATAAATGAAAACCAGTCTCATCCCAAGGAAATAACCATTTGATGCATAGTATTCTAGAGTGCTCTAGACATTTTTCTAGGCATTTTACAAATATGCATGTAGTTTTATTCTTGTTGTTTTGTTTAATGAATTATTATACCATTATTTCTATAACTTTCTTTTTGCATTTAACAATATAAAGTATTTCATTTCTTCACTTTTGTGTCATAGAAATTTACTCATTTTTTCAGACTATATAATATTCTACAATTGGAATGGACCATAGTTCCTCCATTCCAGTTTTTATTTATTTCTGAGAGAGAGATAGAGTGTGAGCAGAGGAGGGGCAGAGAGAGAGGGAGACACAGAATCTGGAGCAGGCTCCAGGCTTCGAGCTGTCAACCCAGAACCCAGCGTGGGGATCCAACTCACAAACCATGAGATCATGACCTGAGCCGAAATCAGACACTTAACCGACTTCTTCCTTACCAATTTGGATGGCTTTTATTTCTTTACGTTGTCGAATTGCTATGGCTAGGACTTCCAGTACTATGTTGAATAAAAGTGGAACTCTTTTGCACTGCTGATAGGAATGCAAACTGGTGCAACCACTCTGGAAAACAGTATGGAGGTTCCTCAAAAAATTAAAAATAGAACTACTCTATGACCCAGCAATTGCACTACTAGGTATTTATCCAAGGGATACAAGAGTGCTGTTTCGAAGGGGCACCCCAATGTTTATAGCAGTGCTATTGACAATAGCCAAAGTATGGAAAAAGCCCAAATGTTCATTGACTGATGAAGGGATAAAGAAGATGTGGTGTATATATATATATACAATGGAATATTACTCGGCGATCAAAAAGAATGAAGTCTTGTCATTTGCAACAACGTGGATGGAACTAGAGGGTATTACGCTAAGCGAAATTAGAGAAAAACAAATATATGACTTCACTCATATGTGGAATTTAAGATACAAAACAGATGAACATAAGGGAAAGGAAGGAAAAATAATGTAAACAGGGAGGGGGACAAACCATAAGAGACTCTAAAATACAGAGAATAAACTGAGGGTTGCCAGCAGGGTGTTGGGTGGGGGGAAGGGCTAAAGGGGTGAGGGGCAATAAGGAGGACACTTGTTGGGATGAGCACTGGGTGTTATATATAAGTGACAACATCTGTTGTTGCCTGAGTTAATTTTAGCCATTCTGACAGGTATGAGGTCGTATCTCATGTGGCTTTGATTTGTATTTCCCTAATGATAAGTGATGTTGAGCATTTTTTTCATGTGTCTGTTAGCCATCTGGATGTCTTCTTTGGAAAAGTGTCTAAACATGTCTTGCCCATTTCTTCACTGGATTATTTGTTTTTTAGGTGTTGAGTTTGATAAATTCTTTATAGATTTTGGATACTAACCCTTTATCTGATATGTCATTTGCAGATATCCTCTCCCATTCCATCCATTGCCTTTTAGTTTTGCTGATTGTTTCCTTCACTGTGCAGAAGCTTTTTATCTTAATGAGGTCCCAGTAGTTCATTGTTGCTACTTGTTATTTTTATTTTACTTTATTTTTTTTAATGTTTACTTTTGAGAGAGAGAGAGAGCAGGGGAGGGGCAGAGAGAGAGAGAGAGAGAGAGAGAGAGAGAGAGAGAGAGAGAGAGAATGAATCTGAAGCAGGCTCCGGGCTCTGAGCTTTCAGTGCAGAGCCCAATGTGGGATTCAAACCTACAAACTGTGAAATCATGACCTGAGCCGAAATCGGATGCTTAACCGACTGAGCCACCCAGGCACCCCTGCTGTCTGATTTTTAACTAATGCTGTTTTTTCCTCCTATAAATAATTTATCGAGCATTTGTAGTGCCTAGGGCACCATGCTAGGCCCTGAGGCAGAATAATCTTTTTTTTTTCAATAGGATGCCTATTTAAACTAATAGTCATTTTCCTGCTTCTCAGAACCTTGGATTTACTGACTTGTACCAGAAACTAGAACATTCTCTAGAAACTTTTGTGTGTTCTTTAAATAACATACAATAGCTAAATGATAGCTGTTGATGTATAAAACTTTACAAGTTCTCTCTCCGAAGCTGTGTCCGGAATATAAGTGTAACGTTGAAAATATGGCATTTAGGTTACCAAAATACCTATTGAAGCTTTATGATAAATATTTGAAATTCAGTGTTTTGGTAAGTTTTGAATTATTGTGTTTTGTTATCTTTTGAAGTGGGAAATGAATGAGCTGTTTCTAATCGACTTTATATTCTGGGTAATCTACAATGTGTATATTGCACTGTAGTTCATAGGTAATGCTATTGGCTAGTTCCTGGAAACTCTCAAAAAAGAATCTTCACTCTCTCTTGTATTAGAAAAAGCTACAGCTTCCTTTATTTGCCACACGATGGCAGTCTTGCATCTTAAATTAGGTGAAAGGTAGTCCAAGTTAATAGAGGTTCACATTTTCAGGATGTTTGTTGCCAAAAATCTAAACATTGGTAATTTTCAACCTGGAAGCTAGTTATTTTTAAGGTTCATTTGCAAGCTAACCCTTTGCGCTTGAAACTTATTTTCTATGGAACAATGCTACAAATGCTGGGTAGGTTTCTAAATTAACCTAACTTATTTAACCTTAAGTCCCAATTTGTTCTTTGACTTGTTTCACACTTTACCTTGTAATTTTTAAAACTATTTAAAAAATTGTTGGGGCGCCTGGGTGGCTCAGTCGGTTAAGCGGCCGACTTCGGCTCAGGTCATGATCTCGCAGTCCATGAGTTTGAGCCCCGCGTCGGGCTCTGTGCTGACAGCTCAGAGCCTGGAGCCTGTTTCAGATTCTGTGTCTCCCTCTCTCTGACCCTCCCCTGTTCATGCTCTGTCTCTCCCTCTCTCAAAAATAAATAAAACGTTAAAAAAATTTTTTTTAATTGTGGAAACTTTTACACATCAATATTATAATTTACAGTTTTAAAAAATTTGTAATATAGAGAAATGTAAGAAAATAGATGTATACATTATAAATTTGGGGTTTTGGCTTTTCTTATATTTTAATTTTCAGATGTCCTTTCTTTCTCTAAATTTTTAGCTTCAGTTGTGGAGGGTCAAAAGGGTATCATTCCTCGAGCTATCCAAGAAATATTTCAAAACATCTCTGAAAATTCTAGCACTGACTTTAATATCAAAGTGTCTTATATAGAAGTATATAAGGAAGACCTAAGAGATCTTCTAGAATTGGAAACATCTATGAAGGATCTTCACATCCGAGAAGATGAAAAAGGAAACACAGGTAAATAGCATTGACTGCCTTCATTACCAAAAAGATGTGATTTAATTCAGTTTCTGGATATATTGCAAAGAATCTTTAAAACAGACATAGAAGCAAAAGGAATTTGTTTTTTCTTTAAAATTGAATACCTTTTTGATTCTCAATATCCATTAAATCACCCAGGTGAAAAGTAGTTCAGACTGGTTGGTTAGATGAAGTTAGTAAGTTGTAATTCAAGATACTTATATTCTATAATTGTTCCCGCTCTGGGCTGAAGATCAGTGAGACTTTGAAATAGGCTAAATTAGTATTTGTACTTTTTTTTTCTCCCAGAGTTTCTCCCAGATTGGAGATGGCTTCTCCCTTTGGTGTTTGTCCAAGTTGATCTAAGATTCTCCTTTTGTCCTCTTTGATTTTGTCCTGTACTTTGTTGTATTTTTCAAGATCTGACTTTCTATGCTAGCAACTTGTTAATCTCATTAAATATCAATTTGTTTGGAAATGGGAGAAGGTTCGAATGGGTCAAAATGCAAGTATTTTAAAGAATAGCACCTCCTGCTTTTCTGATTTAAAGGGTTATATGTTCAACATAGAACATTTTGAAAACATAGAAAAGTTTAAGGAAGAAAGTTATTAAAGATCAGCTTTAATCCCAGAACCCAGAAAAAGTAACTTCTGTTTTTGGTGTGTTTCCTTCCAGATTTCTTTTCCCATGCATGTATAATTTTTTTTAATATACTTGCAACCCTACATATAGCATCGCATCTTATTTTTTCATGTGATATTTATATGGTGAGCATTTTCACACAACATTAAATATTTCTCAAAGTTATGAGTCTTCATGGTCATGTGGTAATTTGTCTTCTAAATGTATTATACTTTAATATTCCATTGTTGGACATTTAAGCAGTTTCCAGAGTTTCATTATTATTAACAACAATGACTTAGATGTGTTTCTAAGAAAGGATACTTAGGTAGAACCTTCTTGGAGAAAAAGGATCCTGCTTGAGGAGTGTACCCTTGAGGGAATCTCCTCGCAGTAGGACTGTAAGGTTGTTCAAACTGCCTGCAGGGGGCAGTGAAGTTTGTTGCCTTTTTAGCCCTGGCTTGGCAGCCCTGGAATTCCTCAATGTTTGAAAAAATTGGTTTTTGTTTTGTTTTTAATTTTTTTTTACATTTATTTATTTTTTGAGAGAGAGAGAGACAGAGTACAAGTGGGGGAGGGGCAGAGAGAGGGGGAGACACAGAATCCGAAGCAGGCTCCAGGCTCTGAGCTGTCAGCACAGAGCCTGACGCAGGGCTCGAACCCATGAACTGCAAGATCATGACCTGAGCTGAAGCCGGTCGCCTAACCGACTGAGCCACCCAGGCACCCCTGTTTTGTTTTTTAGAAAGAAAGCATACATGGTAGTCTATGGTCTTATTAGATAATTCAGTGTAGTTTATCTTTTCTGGACAGAATCTAGGCCAGTGTTTTGAGCTTCTGTGTCATATAAAAGGTAATTCTTGAATGTTTTTATTTTTTGTTAAAGATACAAAAATAATACATATTTATTGTAAAATAGCCCATATGCTGTCACCCCTGATAAACTTAATAGCTGTTATCAGTCCTGCAAAAGTTTTGGAAAGATGTGACAAATGCTCTTAAGACAAATTGCCGTATGTTTTATACGGTATTCCACTCACAACCAAAATGTATTTCTTTGACATCCTTATTTAGTTCCTTCGTGTAAAGCACTGGTTGGCATCCAACCTGGATGCTGCACAGTTAGCATCACCATGGAAGCTTTTTAAAAAATACTGATTTCCAGGGGCGCCTGGGTGGCTCAGTTGGTTAAGTGACCAACTTCAGCTCAGGTCATGATCTCGCAGTTTGTGAGTTCGAGCCCCGCGTCGAGCTGTGTGCTGACAGCTCAGAGCCTGGAGCCTACTTCAGATTCTGTGTTTCCCCCTCTCTCTACCCCTCCCCTGCTCACACTCTCTGTCTCTCTCTCTCTCTCAATAATAAATAAACGTTTAAAAAGTTAAAAAAAAAACTGATTTCTGGGCCCTGCTTTTCAGAAATCCTGATGAATTTGTCTGATCGGGCCTGGGCATCAGTACTTTCTCTTTTATAAAGCTTCCAGATGATTTGCAGATAGGTTTGAGGACCATGGATAGTGCTAAGCTGTAGCCTAACATTAAAAAACTTTATGAAAGTTATCCTTTGATTTACAGTTACATTGTCATACTTTATAATTGGTGATATGTTAGCATTCCCTGTTTGTAGTATAAGTACTTTAGAACTTTCAATGAACTAGGTTGTTAAGAAAGTGTCATGATGGAAATAATGAAAGCAAAATGATTATTTTTCAAGAAAACAGTGACATAATCGGATCTGAATAAAGAGGAACCATGGCTCTGTAATTCAAGCACAGAATCAGGAGCTTTATGACTCTGATTCAAAGCCCAAATCCACCTTCTTCTTTTTGAAATATGTTTGGATATAAACAAATAATGTGGGTGGTAAGCTTTGGTTTATTTTTGGCTCTTATTCTGCTGTTGTTGAAATAGAAACTTTTTTGCTTTTTGTGAATTGCCAACATGTTTGTTTATCTTATACTCTGATATTACGTAGGTTAAGCCTGTTTTTAAAATGAATAGCCAATTTATTTATACTGAAATCTTCATGTATTGTTGGTTATGACCACACAGTACCAAAACCCTTAAACCTAAGGATGGTTTGAAGACTCAAAAGAAACTGATTTCTTTTAATTAATCTACTACTAGTTAATTCTTTTGAGTTAATATTTAATTAATCTATTTAAATAAGTCTGTTAGACTCTATAAGTCAAAATACTGGATTAAAGGGTTTTTCTTTTCTCAGTCATCTTAAAGAATTGAGTGTGATATGTGACTCCAAAGAAACCAGATTGTTTAATACACACACACACACACACACACACACACACACACACATATAATATCTTTTAGAATTTAAATATCAAAATGAGTGCCGTCTATTAAAATAGTTCCTTTGGGAGATTATCCAAAATTACTTAATGATATTGCTGTCACTATTGTTTGAAATGCTCTTGATTTTTTAAGACACGTTCTTAGCCTGGGAAGTTTAGCAAATAATAACTGTTGTGGTTAAGTTTAACTCTACTGGGTTTTGATTAAAATTTGGTTTAAAAACTTGCTGTTGCTATTTTAAGTGATTGTTGGGGCCAAGGAATGTCACGTGGAGAATGCAGATGAGGTGATGAGTCTCCTGGAGATGGGGAATGCAGCCAGGCATACAGGTACCACCCAAATGAACGAGCACTCCAGTAGATCACATGCAATTTTTACAATCAGCATTTGTCAAGTAGAGAAAAATACAGAGGCAGCTGAAGATGGATCATGGTATTCCCATCGGCATATTGTCTCAAAGTTCCACTTTGTGGATTTGGCGGGCTCGGAAAGAGTAACTAAAACCGGGAACACTGGCGAACGGTTCAAAGAATCCATTCAGATCAACAGTGGGCTGTTGGCTTTAGGAAATGTAATCAGTGCTCTTGGGGACCCACGCAGGAAGAGCTCCCATATTCCATATAGGGACGCTAAAATCACCCGGCTTCTGAAAGATTCCTTGGGAGGCAGTGCCAAGACTGTCATGATCACTTGCGTCAGCCCATCCTCCTCAGATTTTGACGAGTCCTTAAATTCCCTCAAATATGCCAACAGAGCACGCAATATTAGAAACAAACCCACCTTAAACTTCAGCCCCGAGTCTGACCGTATGGACGAAATGGAATTTGAAATCAAGTTGCTTCGAGAAGCTCTGCAAAGCCAGCAGGATAGCATCAGCCAAACCAGCCAGATCCATCAAGAGGGGACTCCTGATAAAAACAGGATCCGGTCTCTTGAGGAACAAGTAGCTCAGCTACAAGGAGAGTGTCAGAGTTACCAAACCTGTGTAGAGGAAGCCTTTACCTTCCTGGTGGACTTAAAGGGTGCTGTCAGACTGAACCAAAAGCAGCAACACAAACTGCAGGAGTGGTTTAACATGACCCAGGATGTCAGGAAGGCGGTGTTCACCTCTTTCAGAGGGAGCCACGGCGTCGGCAACCTGGAAGAAGGACCACAGCATGTGACAATTCTGCAGCTAAAGCGAGAGCTTAGGAAATGCCAGGTATGTAGACACCACTTCCGTTAGTGACTTGTTTAAGGACTCCGTTTGGGCAAGGGTCATTTTGGGATTCCAGAAGTTTTTAAAAAGGATTATATGTAAATTCCCATTTGCCTTTTGCTCAGTCTCTTTTTTCCTTTTCCTACTGCTTTGTCCTCATTTTCCTTTCTCTTTTAATATTTTTTTAATTTTTTAAAGTTTATTCATTTCGAGAGACAGAGAGAGCAAGTGGGGGAGGGGTAGAGAGAGAGGGAGAGAGAGAATCCCAAGGAGACTCCACAATGTCAGCACAGAGCCTGACACAGGATTCAAAGTCCGGAAACTCAAGACCATGACCTGAGCCGAAACCAAGAGTCAGATGCTTAACCGACTGAGCCACCCAGTTGCCCCTCTCTTTGAGTATTTTAACTTGTTACATTTATGAAGTAGAATCTTGGGGACCTGGTCATTAATTTAGAGGGTGAAGAGAAACATAATTTCAGAAACAAAGTGAAGTACTTTATTGAGTTTTTATCCCTCTTTGGGTCAGTGGTTCTTGAAGAAAAAAAAAAAACTTCACCCCTTGAGTGTGGAATGTTGAGTTTTTTAAAAAAGTTTATTTATTTATTTTGAGAGAGTACAGTGGGGGAGGGACAGAGAGAGAGGGAGAGAGAGAATCGTAAGCAGGCTCTGTGTTGTCAGTGCAGAGCCTGATGTGGGTTCGAACCCATGAACTGCGAGATCGTAACCTGAACTGAAATCAAGAGTCAGAGGCTTAAGTGACTACTGAGCCACCCAGGCACCCCGGAATGTTGATTTTTTTTTAAACAAACAAAATCATTGTATGTGACAATATTTAAGGGATGTAGGTATGTACATGTGTACATATTACATATATGTACATGTGTACGTATTACATATATGTACATTGAGTTCCGAAATATATTTGTCACTTTCCATTCAAAAACCTGAAGATTTCGTGTCCCTAGGGAAATCATGGAAAACAAGATGTACCTATTCTGCTTACGTGGAGTTTGCATTCTGTTGGGCAAATAGGTATTCTGCCAGTTTTTGAAAATAGGAAAACAGCTTCCTTTCTTTTTTTTTTTTTTAATGTTTATTTATTTTTGAGAGAGACAGAGACAGAATGCAAGTGGGTTAGGGGCAGAGAGAGAGAGGGAGACACAGAATCCAAAGCAGGCTCCAGGCTCTGAGCTGTCACCATAGAGCCTAACGCAGGGCTTGAACTCACAAACTGCGAGATCATGACCTGAGCCAAAGTCAGATGCTTAACCGACTGAGCCACCCAGGTGCCCTGAAAACAGCTTTCTAGTTAGAAATCTTTCCTCTGTACCTCTTTATATGTATTAGAAAGAAACCTCTATTGCAGCAGTTCTTGAACTTTTTATTCCCAAGGTTGTTTTTTTTTTAATATTATTTATTTTTGAGAGAGAGCACAAACAGGGGAGGGGCAGAGAGAGAGGCAGAGGATCCGGAGTGGGCCTAATAGCACTACACTGATAGCAGAGAGCCCAGTGGGGAGCTCGAACCCACAAACCGCGAGATGAGTTGAAGTCAGACACTTAACTGACTGAGCCACCCAGGTGCCCATACAAGGTTTTTTTGTTTTTTTTTTTATGTTTTTAAAATTGAGGTCCCCTAAAGAGCTTTTGTTTATGTGGGTTGTATCTATTGATATTTACCATATTAGAATTAAAACACAAAAATTTAAGCTATTAATTCACTCAAAATAATAACCCAATGGTTAAGTAAAAACATTTTTTCATGAAAAATAACTATTTTCCAAATAAAAAAACTTAATAAAAGTGGAATTGTACATTTTTACAAATCTCTTTTAATGTCTGGCTTAATAGAGGATGTGTGGATTTTCATATCTGCTTCGGCATACAGTTTGTTGCAATATGTTGTTTTAGTTGAAGTACATGAAGAACATCCAGCCTCATTTAGATTTGTAATTGGAAAGAGGAACATTTTAATTTTTTTTCAGATAATTATGGATATTCTTCTTTGTTATTGCACCAAAACTCAACAAGTAGCGGCATCCTAAAGGTTACTTGCAATGTGGGATTTGAAACTATTTTTGTTACGTTAAGATCTGTACATTAAAATTTTTATTTTTATCTTGCTTTTTTTTTTTAAGAGAGAGAGAAAGAGCACATGCGCGCGCAAGCAGGAGAGGGGCAGCAGGAGAGGGAGAGAGACTCTCCAGCAGGCTTCACTCCCAGCACAGAGCCTGTCACAGGGCTCCATCTCACAACTGTGAGATCGTGACCTGAGTGGAAATCAAGAGTCAGTTGTTTGACCGACTGAGCCACCCAGGCTCCCCTTTATCTTGTACTTTGAATGGATCTTTCATCCACGTGATTTTCAATCATCACCCATCGATCATTTGGAAAATATTTGTTTACTAAGTTATGTGCATCTTCCAATCAAGGGGCAGAAAGAGAGGGAGAGAGAGAATCAAGACTTGGACGCTCAACTGACTGAGCCACCCAGGCACCCTATCTCACAACATCTGATACTTAAATATAAGCATTTAAAGTCATAACTTTAAAATAATGGAGTTTTAAATTTTTGTTTTGAAGTAATCTGCCCTCAATATGAGGCTTGAACTCATGACCTTGAGAGCAAAAGTTGCATGCTGTATTGACTGAGCCATCCAGGTTCCCCAAAAATCATGGATTTTTTTTTTTTAAAGCAGTAACTCTGCTCTACCTTCTTCATAATAGAGCAGGCCTGATCCTTCCTGTTTGGCATAAGAAAGTGGCAGAACAGGAAATACAGTTGATGGGAAGCTTGAACTTTGGAGCACTATAGGAGTTGACAATAAGGAGTACTTCATCCTTCTAAGGTGGCTGAAATGGAAGCCCATAAAACCCCCTGATTGCGGATGGCGGGGTAGTAAGTTTTTCTCTCCATCTGTTGGAAATTCTGAATTAACTTCCTCTAGATTATGTACTCTAGATTAAGATTTCCCAAGGACATTAACAGTCTTTTTTTTGTTGTTGTTGTTAACGTTTATTCACTTTTTGAGAGAGAGAGACAGAGTGTGAGCAGGGCAGGGGGCAGAGAGAGAGGGAGACACAGAATCGGAAGCAGGTTCCAGGCTCTGAGCTGTCAGCACAGAGCCCAACGTGGGGCTTGAACTCACAAACTGTGAGATCATGACCTGAGCTGAAGTCAGATGCTTAACTGACTGAGCCACCCAGGAGCCCCAGGATATTAACAGTCTTGAAGAAAAAGGGCACCATGATCAGATGGCTTTAGGGAATGCTAGATTACAAAAATCCCAAGACTTCTCAGAACATTCAAAGTGCTAGTGTAATTAATCTCAGTGTGAAAGATACAATATTCAGTATTTCCCAATTAAAAAAATAGATTTTTTTTTTTTTTTTTTTGGTCTGAAGTCTTGCAGGAGTAGTAATCTTGGATACCACTAAATAGCAAATAGAGAAATGATTGCTGTCATTCCTCACCCCATATGTCTCCTTAAAAAGTTGTTTTCTAGGGGTGCCTGGGTGGCTCCGTTGGTTAAGCATCTGGCTTTGGCTCAGGTCATGATCTGGCAGTTTGTGAGTTCGAGCCACGCATCGGGCTATGTGCAGACAGCTCAGAGCCTGGAGCCTGCTTCAGATTCTGTGTCTCCTATCTCTCTGCCCCTCTCCTGCTTGCTCTCTCTCTCTCTCTCTCTCGAAAATAAATAAAAAAAATTAAAAAGTTTTCTAGACTTTCTGTTTGAGACAGAATAACATAGTGGTTAAGAACATTGGTACCAAACTCCTAAGATTTGAATTCCAACTCCTTTGCTTACTTGCTCTGTGACTTTGGGAAAATACTTAACCTCTCTGTGCTAATTAAACAATAATAACAAGCACGTTGTAGGGTTCCTGTGAAGATTATTAAAACACTAGTTCCCATAAAACGATGAGAAGGCTGCCTGGTCTGGAGTAAGGCTCAATAAAGGCAGCTCATTATTATCTCTCACCTGTTTTTCACCTGCTGAGGTTATGTATCAGTGGCAGCTAAGTGATTGGACTTAGCTGTACGTGGGGCCACATGCCAGGGGTTACTGTGAAGTCAGCTTGATAAACTACTTAGCAAGACAGCAGGTCTGTGCAGGGAGAGGCATGGACATTCTCTTTGCTCAGCCCTGCTTCCTTGAGCCTGTTACACAAGCAGGTAAGTACTTAAAAATAAAATTCCTAGCCAACAGGAGATCATGGGCCATATCACAGGTAGAATTACCACCAGATTTTTGCTAAGGAAGTGTCACTTTGAACTTCACCATCTTCTCCTTGTTAGATGCTGTCAGGTAGTGTTTCTGTTTTTTTGTTTTTAATTTTTTTTTAATGTTTACTTTTGGGAGAGAGAGAGAGAGAGAGAGAGTGTGCATGCAAGTGGGGGAGGGGCAGAGAGAGAGGGAGACAGGATCTGAAGCAGGCTTTGTGCCAGCAGCAGACAGCCTGATGTGGGACTTGAACTCATGAACCATGAGATCATGACCTGAGCCGAAGTTGGACACTTAACCCACTGAGCCAGCCAGGTGCTCCTGTGTCAGGTAGTGTTGTAATCCTTGGTTTTTGCCATTGGTCAATTATTGGAATACTCCATATCCTAATAAACACCTCTTGAAGGACTTTGTTGCCTTTTTATTCCAAATTTTGAATACGAGAGCAGTATGTGAACATGAATTTACTCAACAGTTAAACACTTGAAATAAATAATAAATAATATAGCTGTAGTCTGTAAAGCATATGTAAAAATAGTTGAATATGCAGTACTACGTGACAAATTACATTTTAAGCTCAAATGTACAGTTTACCATGGGAGAGGATATTAACCAACAAGAATTATAGTTTAATCTCATTTTATGAAAGAAGTCACATAGGTCATATGTAAACATATGAAAATAAGGACCATCAGGGTCATGTGTCCTCTCCTCATTTGGTCACTTGAGGATCCCAAGCAGAGAAAAGAAGGGACTTGCCCTAAGTGGTGCTACAAGGCTGTGGCAAATCAAGGCTGGCCTTGGTCTATGGGTTCTCTGTACAGGGACCCATCTACCCCTCTATGCCATTGCCTGAGTAGTCACGTACATACTCTGTTTTTGTGAATTAAATCTTACTTGTAAAGGGAACACTATTTTTGTAAATCAGCTCTTGTTCTTGTGTTTTCCTATAGCTTAGTAGAAAGAGCATAGGGTTTGATCCAGAAAGCCCTGGGATTGAAGGTCAGGAGTTTGGTTTATCTACTGGGTCATCTTGGGAAAAGGTTTTAATCTCTTGGTTTCTTCATGAAAAAAGAATCATGTCTATTCAGTGAGATTTTTTTAAATGTATTTTTAATGTTTGTTTGTTTATTTATTTATTTATTTATAAATGTTTATTTATTTTTGAGACAGAGAGAGACAGAGCATGAACGGGGGAGGAGCAGAGAGAGAGAGGGAGACACAGAATCCAAAGCAGGCTCCAGGCTCTGGGCTGTCAGCACAGAGCCCGACGTGGGGCTTGAACTCATGAACTGTGAGATCATGACCTGACCTGAAGTTGGACACTGAACCGACTGAGTCACCTAGGCGCCCCACAGTGAGATATTTTTAAAATGTCAAGTCACTATCTAGCATAAAATACACTTTAAAAAAATTATTTATTTATTTTGAGAGAGAGAGAGGGAGGGGGAGAGAGAGAGGGAGAGAAACCCAGGCAAAACTCTGCACTCTCAGTTTAGAGGCCAACGCGGGGCTCAATCCCATGAACTGTGAGACCGTGACCTGAACTGAAATCAAGTCGGACACTTAACCAACTGAGCCACCCAGGCGCCCCTAGCATAAAATTCACTCAACAAATATTAAATTTCTTTCAGTTTATTTAATTTAAAAATTGTTTTAAAAGTATTACTTGCATATCTCAAGTTTATTTGAAAACAGGCATAATTCATTGGAAATTAAGAAAACTGTTTCACCATATTTTTAGATATCTTCAAAATATCTCTTCATAGTGAAAGTGCATAAAATTACCAAATATTTGGGGCGACTGAGTGACTCAGTCAGTTGAGTGTCTGACTTTGGCTCAGGTCATGATGTCATGGCTTGTGGGTTCAAGCCCCGCATCAGGCACCGTGCTGACAGCTCAGAGCCTGGAGCCTGCTTTGGATCTTGTGTGTGTCTCTCTCTGCCCCTTCCCTGCTTGTGCTCTCTCTCTCTCAAAAATAAACATTAAAAATAATTTTTTTTGAATTACCAAATATTCTTTATTTAAAAGATCCAAATGTGTTCTTAACTCTATGGGTCAGTTTGGAAAACGTGACCTCTTTGATTTTTAAAAACCCACATTTAAAAGTCTCATGGCAAAAAAAAAAAAAAAATCTCATGGCAATTCTAGCAAACTTGTAAAAATAACTCCTCCTGAGTGTAGTCTAGAAATCAAGTGACTGTTTTTGTTTTAAAATTCAGGAAATAAAAACCAGGAAAGTCTTTGTTTCTTTATGGTAATTAATTCTTAGGTTATAGCAATGACAGGTCCTCGAACTGTTTCTGCCTTTCTTCTACAGAATACAAAAAAAATTGAAAATGAATAGGATGAGAAAAATTTCGAGAGACATTGTCAAACCATCATGAAATCCCAGTTTTTGTGGTATTTTCTGGGCTGTCTGGAGTACTTTCTGTGGTGAATCTCTTGTGCTTTCTTTCCCTCCTCCCAGTGTGCACTGGCTGCTGATGAAGTTGTATTTAATCAGAAGGAATTGCAGGTGAAGGAACTGAAGAATCAAGTACAAATGATGGTCCAGGAAAACAAAGGACACGTGGTATCTTTGAAAGAAGCACAAAACGTCAATAGATTGCAGGTAGAGTTTCTTGACCTATCTAGTGCTGTAGATTTAGTTGAATAGTACTTGGCTAAAAGAATAGCATTTTAAGTTTATTTATTTGAGAGAGAGAGAGAGAGAGACAGTGAAAGAGAGCAGGGGAGGGCCAGAGAGAGAGGGAGAGAGAGAATCCCAAGCAGGCTCCACACTTTTAGTGCAGAGCCTGATGTGGGGCTTGATGTCACGAACCATGGGCCAAAATCAAGAGTCAGATGCTTAATTGACTGAGCCACCAGCCGCCCCAGAATAGCATTTTATTGTATTTTATTGTATTTTATTGTATTTTATTTTATTTTATTATTTTATTTTATTAATTTTATTTTTTAAAGGAGATATTTCATCCCAGTTATTTAAAAAAAAATTTTTTTTTTAACGTTTATTTATTTTTGAGACAGAGAGAGACGGAGCATGAACGGGAGAGGGTCAGAGAGAGAGGGAGACACAGAATCCGAAACAGGCTCCAG
The DNA here is from genome assembly GCF_027475565.1 of Acinonyx jubatus. Taxonomy (NCBI): domain Eukaryota; kingdom Metazoa; phylum Chordata; class Mammalia; order Carnivora; family Felidae; genus Acinonyx; species Acinonyx jubatus. The sequence goes on from NC_069391.1 coordinate 68,388,326, forward strand.
GCTCTGTGGTCAGCACAGAGCCTGACACGGGGCTCGAACTCACGGACCGCGAGATCTTGACCTGAGCCGAAGTTGGACGCTCAACCGACTGAGCCACCCAGGCGCCCCTCATCCCAGTTATTTAAAAAAAAATTTTTTTTAATGTTTATTTATCTTTGAGAGACAGAGAGAGAGAGAGAGAGAGAGAGAGAGATCATGAGTGGGGGTGGGGCAGAGAGAGAGGGAGACACAGAATCCAAAGCAGGTTCCAGGCTCTGAGCTGTCAGCACAGAGCCCTATGTGGGGCTTGACCCCACGGACTGCAAGATCATGACCTGAGCCGATGTCAGACGCTTAACTGACTGTGCCACCCAGGCCCCCCGAGGAGAAAACATTTTTATTGTTAGCCTGACTTTCACAAATATGAAGGTGATACACAACTTAATTTGCATAACATATTACAGTTACCTTTTCTCCATGTTTTTCCATTCTGCTGTTTGCCAAGGTAATAGGCAACATGATGTTGTTAAGAGTTGGAAAGTAAACACATACTTTAAAATTTATTAGATAATCCTTTTATACTCTTATCAGTGATTTGCTCTTTAACCTTGGTTAAACTTTCTACTTTTCTATCTTAGCTTCCCTAATGTCCCTAAATATTATACTTCTCGGCTGTGAACACCCCCACCCCCATCCGTGGTGGGGCACTTCCCACAGCCCCAAGCAGTTAATTTCATTTAAAGCCTTTAGGTTCCTATCAGGGAGGAATAACCTGATCCAGCACAAGTTAGATTTTGATTTTGACATTTCATTTTTGTTTCCTTTTTTAACTCTTCTCATTCTATAATAGTTTAAAAACATAAAACATAAACAAAACACAATGTACCATTCAGTGTTGTATCACAAAGAGAGCAGCAGCTGGGTAACCAGCTGGTAAATAGTAAACTGTCAAAAAATAGCTCTCTGCCCCTTAGAAGTCCTTAGTTGGTCCTGATCAGAGAGAGCCGCTTTCCTCACTTGATAGTATTGCTTTCCTTGGTTTGCTTTGTGGTTTTACTCTATATCCTTGAACACTACAGTTTACTTGTTGGAATTTTAAGAAATTTAATCATTCAGTACATATATTCTTCAGTATCTAGTTGCCTTTATTGAAAGATTTTTTTTTTTTGTTCTGATTCACCTATCATGTGTGTAACTGTAGCCTGTTTAGGTTTATAGACATATAGGATTTCATTGTATGAATATATGGCAATTTATGTTTCTCTTCTACTCTTAATGAATGTTTTTTGGTGATGGACATTGTATTTATTTTATTTTCTTTGGTTTTTTTTTTTAAGATTTTATTTTTTAAGTAATCTCTGCACCCAAAGTGGGGCTTGAACTCATTGATCAAGAGCCATGTGCTCTACTGACTGAACCAGCTAGGTACTCTCTTTTTTTTCTTAATTCTGGTATAATTAACAATGTTGTATTAGTTTGAGGTGTCTAATATAGTGATTCAACAATTCTGTACATTACTCAGTCCTTACTGGGATGGACATTTTCTCATAGTTGTCTGTTGGTGCACACGCACATACATTTGTTTTGGATTTGTTCCTGGAAGTTGGAGTGGTAGGTCATAGGGAAGGCGAATTTTCAACTTTAACAAATAATATCACACTCTTTTCCCAGTTTACACTCACACCGGTACTGTATACGTATGCCTCTTGTTCCACATGCTTATCAATGTTTGTTGTTAATTTTTTTATTTCTCTGAAAGTTTCGGGTTTTTTTTTAATTTTGTTTTTTAAATTTATATCCAAATTAGTTAGCATACAGTGCAACAATGATTTCAGGAATAGACTCTTAGTGCCCCTTCCCCATTTAGCCCATCCCCTCTCCCACACCCCCTCCAGTAACCCTCTGTTTGTTCTCCATATTTATGAGTCTCTTCTGTTTTGTTCCCCTCCCTGTTTTTATATTATTTTTGTTTCCCTTCCCTTATGTTCATGTTTTGTCTCTTAAAGTCCTCATATGAATGAAGTCATATGATATTTGTCTTTCTCTGACTGACTACTTTCACTTACCATAATACCCTCCAGTTCCATCCACGTAGTTGCAAATGGCAAGATTTCATTCTTTTTGATTGCCGAGTAATACTCCATTGTGTATATATACCACACCTTCTTTATCCATTCATCCATCGATGGACATTTGGGCTCTTTCCATACTTTGGCTATTTTGATAGTGCTGCTATGAACAGGGGGGTGCATGTGTCCCTTCGAAACAGCCCACCTGTATCCCTGTGGATAAATGCCTCGTAGTGCAATTGCTGGGTCGTAGGGTAGTTCTATTTTTAGTTTTTTGAGGAACCTCCATACTGTTTTCCAGAGTGGCTGCGCCAGCTTGCATTCCCACCAACAATGCAAAAGAGATCCTCTTTCTCCGCATCCTTGCCAACATCTGTCTTTGCCTGAGTTGTTAATGTTAGCCATTCTGATAGGTGTGAGGTGGTATCTCATTGTAGTTTTGATTTGTATTTCCTTGATGATGAGTGATGTTGAGTATTTTTTCATGTGTCGGTTGGCCATCTGGATGTCTTCCTTGGAGAAGTGTCTATTCATGTCTTTTGCCCATTTCTTCACTGGATTATTTGTTTTTTGGGTGTTGAGTTTGATAAGTTCTTTATAGATTTTGGATAGTAACGCTTTATCTGATATGTCATTTGCAAATATCTTCTCCCATTCTATCAGTTGCCTTTTGGTTTTGCTGATAAAAGTTTCATTTTTTTTTTAAGTTTTAAATTCTAATCCCAGTGTAATTTACATACAGTGTTATATGGTGTACAATATAGTGATTCAACAATTCTATACATTACTCAGTGCTCATTATGGTAAGTGTACTCTTAATTCCCTTCACCTATTTCACCCATCTCCCCACCCACCACCCCTCTGGTAACCATCAGTTTGTCCTTTATAGCAAAGAGTGTTTCTTGGTTTGTCTTTCTCTTTTTAAAATTTCCTTTGCTTGTTTATTTCTTAAATTTCACATATGAGTGAAATAATATAATATTTGTATTTCTCTGACTTATGTCATTTGGCATTTATAGTCTCTGGATCCATTCTTGTCCTTGCAAAAGACAGGATTTCATTCTTTTTTATGGCTGAATAATATTCATATATATACACATTATATATATATGATGTGTATATATATGCTATATGTGTAAATGCCACATCTTCTTTACCCATTCATCTATTGGTGGACACTTAGGCTGCTTCCATTTATTGGCTATTGTAAATAATGCTGCTATCACTATCAACAATAGCCAAATTATACAAATACACACACACACACACACACACACACACACACACAGACAGACACCATGGAATATTACTCAGCAGTCAGAATGAAATTTTGCCATTTGCAACAATATGGATGGAACTAGAATGTATTATGCAAAGCAAAATAGTCAGAGAAAGGCAAATATCATATGATTTCACTCATATGTGGAATTTAAGAAACAAAACAAACAGGGGAAGGGAAGGAAAAATAAGATAGAAAGGGAGTCAAACCGTAAGAGACTCTTAAATACAGAGAGCAAACTGAAGGTTGCTGATGGGGTGTTGGGTTTGGGGAATGGGCTAAATGGTTGATGGGCATTAAGGAGGGCACTTGTTGGCATAAGCACTGGGTGTTATATGTAAGTGATGAATCACTAAGTTCTACACCTGAAGAAACTAACTTGCGTTTGAACAAAACAAACAAATAAATAACACATTAAAAAAATAATACTGCTATAAACATAAGGGTGTATGTATCCCTTTGAATTAATGTTTTTGTATTTTGGAGATAAATACTCAGTAGTGTGATTACTGGATCCTAGGGTAGTTTTATTTTTAATGTTTTGAGGAACCTCCATACTATTTTCCACAGTGGCTGCACCAGTTTGCATTCCCACCATTAGTGTAAGAAGTTTCCTTTTTCTCCACATCTCCCTAACACCTGCTGTTTCTTGTGTTGTTGATTTTAGCCATTCTGACAGGTGTGAGGTGGTATCTCACTGTAGTTTTGATTTACATTTCCCTGATGATGAGAGATGTTGAGCAAATTTTCCTGTGTCTGTTGGCCATCTGGATGTCTTCTTTGAAGAAATGTCTGTTTGTGACTTCTGCACATTTTTAAATTGGATTATTTGTTTTTTGGGTTGTTGAGTTGTATCAGTTCTTTACATATTTTGGATACTAATCCTTTATCGAGTATATCATTTGCAAATATCTTCTCCCATCCAGTAGGTTTACCTTTTAGTTTCATCGATTATGTCCTTCACTGTACAGAACCTTTTTATTTTGATGTGGTCCCAATAGTTTATTTTTGCTTTTGTTTCCTTGCCCCAGGAGACATACCTAGTAAGAAGTTGCTAATGGCCAGTGTCAGAGAGATTACTGCTTATGCTCTCTTCAAAGATTTTTATGGTTTCCAGTCTCACGTTTAAGCTTTCAGTCCATTTTTAATTTATTTTTGTGTATGAAAGAAAGAGGCCCAGGTTCATTCTTTTGCACGTAGCTCTCCAGTGTTCCTAACGCTATTTGTCAAAGAGACTGTCTTTTTCATGCATACTCTATCCTCCTTTGTTGAAGATTAATTGACCTTATAATTGTGGCTTTTTTTCTGGGGTTTCTGTTCTGTTCTGTGGATCTATGTGTCCATTTTTGTGCCAGTACCATACTGTTTTAATTGCTACAGCTTTGTGATATAACTTGGGAATTGAGATGCCTCCAGTTTTATTTTTCTTTTTGAAGATTGCTCAGGCTATTCAGGGTCTTTTATGGTCCCATAGAAATTGTAAGATTGTTTGTTCTAGTTCTTTGAAAAATCCTGTTGCTATCTTGATAGGGATTGCCTTCTATGTGTAGATTGCTTTGAGTAGTATAGACATTTTCACAGTATTCTTCCAATCCATAAGCATGGAGTGTCTTTCCATTTCTTTGTGTGTCTTCAATTACTTTCATCAATATTTTATAGTTTTCACCTATACAAGTCTTCCACCTCTTTGGTTAAGTTTCTTCCTAAATATTTTATTATTTTTGGTGCAGTTGTAAATGGGGTTATTTAATTTTCTTTCTGCTGCTTCATAATTAGTGTAGAGGAATGAGACAGATTTCTGAACTTTGATTTTGTGTCTTGTGACTACTGAATTCACTGATCAGTTCTAGCAGCTTTTTGGTGGAGTCTTTAGGATTTTCTATATATAGTGTCATGTCCTCTGCAAATAGAGTTTTACTTCTTCCTTACCAATTTGGATACCTTTTATTTCTTTTTGTTGTCTGATTGCTGTGGCTAGGACTTCCAGTACATAAAAGTGGTAAGAGTGAGGGGCACCTGGGTGGCTCAGTCAGTTAAGCATCCAACTCTTGGTTTCATCTCAGGTCACGATCTCACAGTTTATGAGATCAAGCCCCACATCTGGCTCTGTGCTGATGGGAGCCTGCTTGAGATTCTCTCTGTCCCCCCTCTCTCTACCTCTCTCTTTCTCAAAATAAATAAATATTTTTTTAAAAGTGGTGGGTGCCTGGGTGGCTCAGTTGATTGAGTGTCCAACTCTTGATTTCAGCTCAGGTTATGATCTCACAGTTTGTGAGTTCAAGCCTCACATCGGGCTCCATGCTGACAGTGCAGAGCCTGCTAGGGATTCTCTTTCTCCCTCTCTGTCTGCCCCTCTCTCCCTTGCTGTCTTCCTCTCATTCTCTCTCAAAATAAATAAATAAACTTAAAAAAATAGTGTAAGAGTGGATATTCTTGTTTTGTTCCTAACCTTTGAGGAAAAGCTCTCAGTTTTTCCCATTGATGTTCTCTGTGGATTTTTCATATAAGTTCTTGATTATGTTTTGGTATGTTCCCTCTAAACCTACTTTGTTGAAGGTTTCTCTCATGAATGGATATTGTACTTTGTCAAATGCTTTTTCTGCATCTGTTCAAATGACCATTTGGTTTTTATCCTTTCTCTTATTGATGTGATATATCACATTGACTGTGAATATTGAATCACCCCTGCATCCCAGGAATAAATCACACTTGATTGTGCTGAAGGATTTTTTTAAATGTATTGTTGGATTTGGTTTGCTAGTATTTGTTGAGGATTTTTGCATCTATATTCATGAAGGATATTGGACTGTAGTTTTCTCTTTTTGTGGTGTCTTTATCTGATTTAGGATCAGGGTAATGCTGGGCCTCATGGAGTGAATTCGGAAGTTTTCCTTCCTCTTGTATTTTTTGGAATAGTTTGAGAAGAATTATTCTTTAAATGTTTGGTAGAATTCACCTGTGAAGCTGTCTGGTCCTGGACTTTTTGTTTCTTGGGAGTTTTTTGATTACTGATTCACTTTCATTGCTGGTAATCTTCCTAAATTCTTTAGAAGGATTCTTAGTTCATTGATTTTTAGCTTTTCTTCTTTTATAATATGTGCATTTAAGTTATAGATTTCCTCCTAAGTTTACCTGCTCAAAATATTTCCTTATATTTACTATGACTTATCTGACTCATGGGTAATAAGTTACTTTATATCCAACACATGGAGGATTTCTTTTTATGAGTTTTTGGCTTAATTGCATTGTGGTCCATATGATTTCAGTCCTTTGAATGTATTGAAACTTGCAGGGGCGCCTGGGTGGCTCAGTCGGTTGAACGTCTGACTTCGGCTCAGGTCACGATCTCGCACTCTGTGAGTTCGAGCCCTGCGTCGGGCTCTGGGCTGATGGCTCGGAGCCTGGAGCCTGCTTCCCGTTCTGTGTCTCCCTCTCTCTGCCCTGCCCCCATTCATGCTCTGTCTCTCTCTGTCTCAAAAATAAATAAACCTTAAAAAAAAAAAAAAAGAAACTTGCGTCATGGCTTAGCATAAGGCCAATTTTTGTAGGTATTACAGATGTACTGGAAAGGAATATGTATTCTGTAATTATTGGGTGGTGGTAATCCTGTTAATCATATCTATATTTTTATTCATTTTTGGGTCTTTTTGTTATATCAGTAATTTAGAGTGATGTTACAATCTTTTGCTACAATTTTGGATTTGTCTTCCTTTTCCATGAAGTACTAACAACTTTTTTTATTGTTTATTTATTTATCTTAGCACAAGCAAGGGAGGGTAGAGAGAGAGAGAGAGAGGGAGACAGAGAATCTGAAGCAGGCTCTGAGCTTTCAGCACAGAGCTGGCCGGAGGGCTTGAACTCACAAACTGTGAGATCAGACACTTAACCAACTGAGCCATCCCGGCTCCCCAGTACTAACAATTTTTGCATTATACATATTGAAGCTGTGTTATTAAGTACATAGAAATGATGACTGTTACATCATTCTGGTGAATTGACTTTTTTAATATTTTTTACCTCTTCCAGTGGCTTTTGCCTTAAAGTCTACTTAGGTATTCACATAGCTCTACCAGCTTTCTTTTGATTAACATTACCTGGTGTCTCTTTTCCACCTTATTTTTAATCTTCGTGGGTCTATTTTAGTTGTGTTTCTTGGAAGCAGCAAGTTAGATAATTTTACAATCCCCTGACATATTGTAATCTTTTAATTGGATTACTTAGTTCATTTCTGAATTTAACATAATTCCTTTCATATTGTGGTTCTAATCCCACCATTGTGGTTTTTACTTATCCTAACTGCTCTGCATTCCTTTTTCTCTCCTTATCTTCTTTTGGATTAATTGTGTTTTTAAAATTTTTCTATTTTTACTTCATTAGCTTAGGTGTTGTACTTTTACTCTTTCAGTTATTGGTGGTTACCCTAGAGAGTGTACCATGCACTCTTGATTTAATAAAGTCTAATATTATTGGTATTTTCACCCTTTCCCAGACAGTGTAAAAACTCCATATCACACCCCCTGCCTCAACTTCTATGCCATTGGCATATATTTTAATTATCTGAATATATGAATTTTTAATAAGGTTGCTTTCTTATAGCTTAGCATGAGCACTGTAAAACTTTAGGTTTTTTTTCCCTATTTAACAGTGTAGTATGTGTGAAGTATTAAGATGAATGACAGTTTCTTGTTTACATAATTTTGTGCTGATAAAACAGAGATTGATGTTAGAGCTTTCTGGATTGGGTATAGTTGACAAAGTTTCTCTAGAGGATACATAGAAAGCTAACACACACACACACACACACACACACACACACACACACTCCTGACACAATTTGTTCAGCCTTTGCTTTCCAGTTCTTTTTCCTCCCAGGACTACCAACTACCTATCTTTTATCTCTTTGTGCTTTAGGCTTTCTTTTGCCCTGAGTAAAGGCTTTCACTTCACTGCACCTGTTACCAGTTAGTCTCCTTTGCAGCCACCTCTGCCATTTGTAGTTCTTTCTCCCCTTTTCAACTTTCTTCTTTCCTGTTACTGCTTGGATTTCACTCAGGAAGGCCAAACATTTATAGAGATCAGCCAATCAGAATGCTTCAGGTTGGCAAACCAACCAATCAAAATGTATGGGGCATTTACTTTGAGTATTTAATTCTTAAGTCTCTCTTTGTCACTGCTTACTATTCAAAAGTTTTTATCACTCGGAACCGTCTGGTGAACACCAGAAGGCTAGTCTGTGGAGCAGTGAGGTTTTATGGTTCTGTTAAGGTAGTCATGAGTTCGGGCAATGTACAATTTATTTTTAATCATTACACACTGGGGTTCTCTATTTTAAAAATGTTCATCTCTCTTTTACAAAGAATGAAAAAATAATAGAACAACAACTTCTTGTGGATCAACTGAGTGAAGAACTAGCAAGACTTAATCCGTCAATGACATCTTCAGCTACGGAAACTTGTGGAGATGGGCCAGACACCAGGACACCTGGAAAGAGGCCATGTACCGTACCGTTTGATACTCGTTTGGGGCATTATATTTATATCCCAGCCAGATCAGATTCCAGGAAGGTAATGTCTAAACATTGATTTCTTTCTGGTTTTGGTTTTGATACGTAAAAAATATGTATAATATCACAGGATATTTGTACAGTCTCAGCACCTTCTCTTTTTCTGTTTGGTTTCATGGACTTTTATGTATATTCTTGCTTTCAGTCATGCTTATTTTTAACAAAAAATGAATAAATAGGAGAATATATAGTTTTATTTGGAAGGAATAGTTGAAGGTGATGTCTGTATTCACCAAGGAGAAAAAGCTATCCTTTGTCATCGTATTTTCAGATGCCATCATATTTTCATATTTTCATGTTTTAGTCTGATATCTTCATTAATTTTTTTTCTGTCTTTAACCACACCAAGTTGAGATGAGATTGGAGGGTGCTTAGTTTGATTTATTTGGTCTGTTTTATTATTTTCAAAATGATATTTATCTATTATCCGGTCTTGCCAAGCTGACATAATCAAGACTGTGTGGAGATCAATATGAAGTTTCATTTTAATTTTTACTTATAAATATGTGTGTGGGTGGTAAATCTATGTACACAGATTTCTCATGAAAAATCAAGGAATCTCTACTGGAATGGAAATCTCTAGTGGAGAAGACTAAGTAGCAGATTCATGAATTTTGGTGTCTATTTATTAATTTTATGACTGGAAAGGATCCGAAGGCCATGTGATGGTTACCATTAAAGGGGTAAGAAATATGGGAAGCGTCATAGGCTTTGTAGCCAGGTAAGCTTGGGTGTGAACACAAGCTCTTTGTATAGACCTGTACGTGTGCCTAAACCCATGTGGGCCCCCGGTTCCTTATCTGTCAGACTGGGGGAAACGTGGGTGTGTGTGGAGGATTTACATAAGATAGTGATGCTAAAACTGCCTGGTACACTGTGTCTTCAACACACGCCTATGGGGTGCATTACTGTGTCCCAGGCTTCGTGCTTCAGAGTAAGACAGGTGCTATCCTTACCTGTGTGGTTTTTAGCTCTGAGTGGTTGAGTTTTAAAATTTAAATGACTGTTCTTATTAATTTCAGTTTTCCTTTGTAGAGTTATTGACATTTTCTTTTTAAAAATTTTTTGTTAACATTTATTCAGTTTTGAGAGACAGAGAGCACGAGCGGGGGAGGGGCAGAGAGAGAGGGGAGACAGAATCTGAAGCAGGCTCCAGGCTCTGAGCTGTCAGCACAGAGCCTGACGCGGGGCTTGAAGTTATGAACTGTGAGACCATGACCTGAGTTGAAGTCAGCCGCTTAACCGACTGAGCCACCCCGGTGCCCCTGAGTTATTGATATTTTCTTTATGGGTGAATACACAGTAAATTTTCATAGAACATATGGGATGAAAGGTAAATGTTTGCAGGATTCAAATTTGATAACTATGATTTCAACTTAATAATTATATATCGTCTTCTGTATTTAAGCGATTTATTTATTAACTCTTGGCTAGTAATGTGGATAAATTTTCTGTTTATTCTTTTATTTTTTATTTAAAAAATTTTTTTTAATGTTTATTTACTTTTGAGAGACAGAGACAGAGCATGAGTGGGGAAGGGCAGAGAGAGAGGGAGACACAGAATCCGAAGCAGGCTCCATCCAGGCTCTTAGCTATCTGTCAGCACAGAGCCTGATACGGGACTTGAACTCACAAACCGTGAGGTCATGACCTGAGCTGAAGTCAGACGCTTAACCAACTGAGTCACTCACGCGCCCCTCTTTTATTTTTTTTAAAGAACATTTGTTTTCCCCTGATTACAAAAGTTGTACATATTTATTCCCTCTCAGTCTCTCTTTCTTCTTTTTACTAGACATTCACACACACATACACTCTGTGAGGAGATAGAGCTCTGTGGGCTCTTGAGAAAAGTTAGACCCTTGTTCTTATTTCTAGTTGTTTGCATAGGCCTGAAACAGGCATGAGTGGAATAACGACTTCCGTGGTTATTGTTTCAAATTATCAAGTTATGAGTTTTGTTTTGTTTTTATAATTTTCCTTCTACCCCAAAAGATCTCTGCTAGCCATTAAAAGGAGGGGAAAAGAAAGAAGATGCAAAAGTCATATGATCGGCAGTTTTAAGAACTCTTGTTCCTACCATGTGTCCAAGAATCTAGGCCCCTTTTCTTGTTTGGGCTGGTTACTGCAGCAGACATGAGAAGGCAGGCTTGCGTGGGAAGACACATGGCATGCCAAGCCTTGTTGGTGTCCTGCTTGTTCTACAAGTGAGGGGAAGTTTTCATATTGAATACTGAAATGAACTAAATTACTCCCAAGAGGACATCTGAAATACCATTTCATTTTCTCCTGGATTTCTATCTCCTTGGCAGAAATCTAGCTAATATTTTCTTTTTCTTTTTTTTTTTTTTTTTGAGTTTATTTATTTATTTTGAGAGAGAGAGAGAATATGAGTGGGGGGGGGGGGCAAAGAGAGAGGGGTAGGGAGAGAATCCCAAGCAGGCTGTGAGCACAGAGCCTGATGTGGGGCTCAAAGCCATGAACCATGAGATCTTGACCTAAGCCTAAATCAAGAGTCCAGCTCAACTGACTAAGACACCCAGGCACCTTAAAAATATTTCTTAAATGCTTGTGTATACATATTGGAGGGAAAAGAACAAAAAGATCTTATTTATTTTAAATGCATTATTTGTTATATTATGTGTATACTCATATACTTTCATTACTGGCTTTTCTCACTTAATATATCATGAACATTTGAGAGTTATTAAATATTCTTTTATAACATCATGATTTTTAATGGCTGAATAATATTTACCTTAACTATATATTAATATATTGAGATATATTATCTTAAATGTTTATTTAATATATTTTATTATATTAAATATTTAATATAATATTTTAAATAATATTTATCTTGTGTACTTTTTCCTATTATTGCACATTTGTTTTCAACTAGTTCTTAATCTGAAAAGTTAAACACCAAAATGGAATTATAGAACATATCTACTTATGCAGAATTCCTAAAGAAATTGCCCCTCACAACTAAGTAGTGTATAGGTAAATGAAAGAAAAAGTTTTAGTATTATTTATCAAACTAATAGGAAAAAAGAGAAAAAACTCCTTTGTCTGAATAGATACCAAAGCTCATCAAATGAAATGTAAAGTTGAATCTTGATTTAAATCTAAAGAAAAAATATAACAGAGGTGTCTACTTTCTTAACATGGTAAATACGATATACTTGAGGCCAAGAGCCAGTATTATACCCACTCAGAGGGCACTTTGGAGAGAAAAAAAATTAGAGGGGTTAGTCAATGCTTAGGTATAATACAGTATCACAAATACTGATGAAAATCTGCCATGTTTCATTGATAGTAAGACTCACGTTGTTTTCACATTTTATCATCTTTGATGCCAGGGTATGTTTTATAATTGATGGCATGTCATAGTTTGACAGCTTTTTTTCTTTCTTGATGGGATAAAAATAATGGTGTCTCTTACAGTTGATGGCATTTTAGATTCGATGAAATCTGATATGGAGTGGAAATAAAAACAATAGGTAACGAATACCACTTTTAGTACTTCATACAATTGTATGCTAAGAAAACCGACCAAGTATTCTTAAGGGATATATTTAAAAAATCTGGACTCTCCAGGACCAGGGAGAAGTGCTAAGGGAATACTTCACTTAAAACTGCCAAAGATGTGGGGCACCAGGGTGGCTCAGTTGGTTAAGGGTCCGACTTCAGCTCAGGTCATGACCTCAGTTCGTGGGTTCAAGCCCCATCGTCGAGCTCTGTGCTGACAGCTCAGAGCCTGGAGCCTGCTTCGGATTTTGTGCCCCTCCCTCACTCATGCTCTGTCTCTCTGTCTCTCAAAAATAAATAAATGTTAAAAAAAAAAAAAAAAAAACTGCCAAAGATGATTCCAGAGGCACCAGGGCCCCGGCAGCCAATGCTTCAGCAGAGGTCATGTTATAAATAAGAGCCAAATATGGGTAGAATAGTTGAACTCAGTAAGCTTTAAAATTCTCTCTAGCTTTATGGCTATATAATTCTAGGGAAGAAAATGGTTAGAATAAAATGTTGGCTTCTAGTGTATACACCTCAGTTAATCTGAATTATTAATCAGCTTATTTGAGTACTTACATTAGTGATTAGTACTGTTTGGGGTGTGGTTGAAAATGCTAAAGCGGGGAGCTATGGAATGCAGAAGTAACTAAAGGGAAGCAGGACTCAGTACTTAGGTGAGAAGGTGCCAGGTTTTATTGCATTGGGTGGAATGACTGTTAAGGAATTAATTTACTAAATATTACTGATTATTGTAGAATATATTTGGTATTCATTATTAGGCTGGCTCCTTTGGGGTTTTTTGTAGAAAAAAAATTTAAAAGCAGATTACAATTCTAGAGAACAATGTTTGACTTTGAACAGAAAGTATTATTTGCTCCTGAAATAATTCGCATTCCTCTGATGAAGAGAAACCTTGATGCCTGTTTGTTTTGGGGCAAAATGGACATGCGGGGTAATTGTGCTTGTTAGAGAAAAACTTACTGAGTTGGTTCTTCTGTAAATAATTCCCTTCCCCCCTCCCTCAAACCCCAGGATTGGGAGTCCACCTAGAAAACTTTACTCTGTGTCCATCATGGTACCAATGTGACCTTATTAGGTGGCCAACAACAGAGGCACAGGTATCAAGGAATCTTCCATATCAGGCGGGCTTTTCTGGGAGGGATTATGTGAGGGACTTCCATCACTTGAATCTTGATACTCTGTGAAATACACATTCCACTATATGTCATAATTTTAATAGCTTCTAATGAAATCTGTTCATAAATGGAATGTTTCCTCTAATATTTTATTATCTGCCTTTTTTGAGAAATTACTCTGAGGTTTGGTTACAGAGAGGTGGTGAAAAAGGAAATACTTGTAACAAAAACCAGAAGAAGAGTATAAAGGCAATTTCTATTTTCTGTTGTTGTTTTCCAAGGTCATTTTTTGAGAGCTGAAGGCGCATTGCCAGTAGAAGCATGTTATCATATGAAAAGCTCCCAGGCTAGCCCATGAAAATCTATTTATCCATGATACATATTAACTATGTCACTTAGAGCATTAAGTCAGCTATCCCTAACCGCCACCTGTAAAGTGTGAATACATGCATTTGGATTTCCTCCAGTGTAGTACAAATAGGTCATTGCCTCCTATCACACTGTGTCTGGGTTTCACTTTTGTTGGGAAGTACCCGTGCGATGCTTAAGAGCAGTGATGTTTTCACTCGTGCCTCTCTTTGGTTTCATTTTTGAATACTGTTTTCCATGAAGGTATAATTGAAGATAGCTTTCTAGAAGGAGGAAGAGCTGTGTAGGTTCTGAAGGAAGTATGTATCTATGGGGTAAAACAGCATGGTGAAATTTACTTTGACTTTTTTTGGGAGAATGGATATTTTCGGTGATTGGCTGTTTCCATGTAACTATCTAATAACCTCTTTAAAAATACTTTGAGCAATAGGATAAAAATAAACATAAAAAAATCACTTTTTTCTGTTGTTGGGTGGGGTAATCACTTGTAAGGTCTACACAAGTCCTTCTGTGTACTCTCTGGATCGAGTAGTTGCCGGATTTCGAACACGAAGTCAGATGCTGCTGGGTCATATAGAAGAACAAGATGAAGTCCTCCACTGCCAATTTTCTGATGACAGTGATGATGAAGAATCAGAAGGCCAAGAGAAATCTGAAATTAGGTATGTTAAATATAGACTGATTTCATAAGCATAATATATGGTGCAATAAATATAGATAGATATAGGGGTTTTATTCATTAACATGTATCTTTACCATTTAATATAAGTTTTGCCTAAAGCACTGTCTACTGTGTCTAATGTGTTATGAAACCAGCATTTGAACACAAGTCATCAATCTTAAAATTGAAAATATTTTTGCATTTAGGGCTTTTATAGCTGTTGGATTTTAATTTTCAGAGAGAATGTGTTTGGATTTCCTGATTTTGCTGCCACAGTGGCAACAAACATGAATTTTCCCCTGAGTTCAGCCTGAGGGAGATATCCTTTTATTTTGAGGAATATTAGAAAAATCTGTTTATGTAATTAATAATTTTTTAACATTGTGGTCAGTTGTGGGGAAACTAATTTGAGGGCATATTAGAAAACACTAACAGACAAGTTACCTTTGATCCTGATTTTTTTGTTTTTAGTTGTAGAAGTCGCTCGTGGATTCAGAAGCGAAGTTCTGTTTGTTCTCTTGTTGAATTGAATGATATTCAGGATCAAACACAAAAGTCAAGTTTGGGGAATGAAGGTACACAGACTTTCTCATGTAATTTAGATCTAATGTTTATGACACTTCTCTTTTTCTTTAGTCAATAATTTAATTCTCAAAGATGGGAACTTGAGAGGAAAACTTCCTTTTTGTTCTCTGTTCTCCCTCCAAGTTTTCACTTGCTACTCCTTAATTTAAAAAAAAAAAAAAAAATGTCCCCAGTTAATTCTGGCTAGAGTTATAGGATAAATGTCTCAGAATGGGGATTTTTGTACCCAAACTTGAGTTGATATTCACATTGTTCATTGATGACAGTAAAATACATTAAAATTTTTTTTAAATAATTTATTTAGGGTTATTTATTTATTTTGAGAAAGAGTGTGTGTGAGCAGGGGAGGGGCAGAGAGAGGGAGAGAGAGAATCTCAAGGAGGTTCTGCATTGTCAGCACAGTGCCCGATTCAGGGCTTGAACTCAAGGACCACAAGATCATGACCTGAGCTGAAGTCGGACACTTATCTGACTGAGCCACCCAGGTGCCCCTAAAATACATTTTAAATAATGTACCAGGTATCTGCTGCTTCCCTGGCACACCTGCCTTCCAGTAGTGATGTATGTGACTTTAGAGCCAACTTAGTCTGCTGAGTGCTCATAATGTTGTACTACACAGCTGATGAGAATTTGTATGCATCAAATAAGCATAAAAAATGTTTGTGTTGCCAAAACTATGTTGTAGTAGGAGATTTTTAACTCATTTCTCTTGGCCTGTGAGTGGTCAGACACACACACAGAAAAGAGCACAGCAAATATAAATAACACAATAGATATGTCCACTATGAAAATAGAGAGCATTTTATCTTTTAAAGAGCCTATGCCTGTTCTATTAACAAAGCATTGACTTTATGTCACAAATAAAACTGAAATAAATTTAAAAATGTATAAATAGGGGCGCTTGGGTGGCTCAGTCGGTTGAGCGTCCGACTTCGGCTCAGGTCATGATCTCACGGTCCGTGAGTTCGAGCCCCGCATCGGGCTCTGTGCTGACCGCTCAGAGCCTGGAGCCTGTTTCAGATTCTGTGTCTCCCTCTCTCTCTGACCCTCCCCCGTTCATGCTCTGTCTGTCTCTGTCTCAAAAATAAATAAACGTTAAAAAAAAATGTATAAATAGTATAGAGAAGTGCTACTCAAGTAGCCATCCTTGAGCTGTTTGTTACTGGTCTACAGCCAGGTAAGAAACTCACGCCGGAATGTAAATCAGTGCACTAGCTTCTTCACTGAGGGAGTCTTGCTGTGGGGGAGAAAAGTCCGCTGAATTAAAACAGTGACATAGTTGACTTACGTTCCAGTAACCAACAGTGCTGGACTACACTTTGGGTAGCGTGGTGCAGACAGACCACATTCTCTGATGACCATTAAAGTAGAAGTTAGTGGGAAAAAATTTCAACTCTCTGCCCACCTGGATGTTTTATACCTTTCTTAAATAACTCAGGTTAAAGGAAAACTCAAATCACATACCTAAGGACAATGATGACCTATGTATCCGAACCTACAGGATGTGACTAAAACTTGCTGTCAGCTAGAAAATGAAAGTCCCAATTGCCATGTATTTTTTCCTTTCTTTCTTTCCCTTTATGTTTGTCTCTTCCTCTGCTACCTCTAGACTGCTTCTTTCTGCTTTTATTTAACTCCACTTCTGGGGAAAATTCTATGGGCAGGAAGTTTTATTTCTCAGTTTTGCTTCTTTTTCTTTAAAGATTTAAAGATTGAATGTCTCCAGGAAAGTCAAGAGTTGAATTTGCAAAAATTAAGGAATTCAGAACTCATACTTACTGAAGCCAAACAGAAAATGAGAGAACTTACAATTAACATCAAGATGAAGGAAGATCTAATTAAAGAATTAATAAAAACAGGTAATGTCCTGTGAACCAGCTTATATAAGAAAGGCGTCTAAAATTGCTTTTTTTTTTTTTTTAAATTTTTAACGTTTATTTATTTTTGAGACAGAGACAGAGCATGAACGGGGGAGGGTCAGAGAGAGAGGAAGACACAGAATCTGAAGCAGGCTCCAGGCTCTGAGCTGTCAGCACATAGCCCAACGCGGGGCTCGAACTCACGGACCGCGAGATCATGACCTGAGCCGAAGTCGGATGCTTAGCCGACTGAGCCACCCAGGCGCCCCTAAAATTGCTTCTGATGTTGCAACATTTACTTTAGTTTTTGACACTGAGGACTATCCACTGTAGCTTAGAATTTGGTATAACAAGGTGTGTTTCATAGCCAGTAGGTGGAGGTTAGTTACCAGAAGAACGTGGTTACATTGGGATTTCATCTGCGAATTGAGAGAATTCTGTGGACTTTGTATCGTGTTGCAAGTCTATGGGCATTTAATGTTTTTTGCCACTTTTTAAGAAACATTATACTAGGTACCTGGGAATATGTCTAAGATGTTTTCTAACCCACTTTAATACTTATTTTAAATTATTAGTCCTCATTCTCTTGGATAGTTCATTTTTAACGTTATTTATAAACTTTATATTAAAAAAATTTTTTTTAACTTTTATTTCTGAGAGACAGAGGCAAAACACGAGCAGGGGAGGGGTGGAGAGAGCGAGGTACAGAATCTGAAGCAGGCTCCAAGCTCTGAGCTTTCCGCACAGAGCCCGACATGGGGCCCACAAACCATGAGATAGATCATGACCTGAGCCAAAGTCGGACGCTTAACCAACTGAGCCACCCAGGTACCCCTAAACTTTATATTTTAAATGTAGATAATTTTTATTTCTCTCAAGATGTAAGGATGTATTCTTGAGAGCTATTCTCTCAGTGAGCCAAGCTTTTAGCTCTTCCCCTTAGTCTCAGATTCTGCCTGGTTGGGCATATGTCCCACATCCTCCCCTCACCCTTAGCTACGTTATCAGGCTTGCCTCGGAAAGCACATCTCAGGCTTCCCCCCCCCCCCCCCCCAATAGACTCAAAGTGTGAGCTTTGACTGCTTTGGAATTCAGTAAGGAATTGAAGGGATAAGAGTTTTTTCTCAGTTCCAATGAACATTGGTCCCATTTAAAGGAACTGAAGGAAATATCATCTTCCTTTTCCTTAAGCCAAGGCGGTAATTACCCTCAGATTACATGAATTATGGTGGCTCCTAAGGCAACTTGCCTTCCCACTTCCCTCCTCTTTCTGATGAGCTTGTTTTCTGTCTGGCTGGCGTCTCTCATCCTCCACTCCATAACTGCTGTGCCAAAGTGTTTTCCTTCCTCAGTCCTAGTGACGAATGTGCTATATACCGTTCCAGGCCTAGGTGTCCCAGATGGGTTGTTTGTTTTTTTATTTTTTATTTTGTTTAATGTTTATTTATTTTCAAGAGAGAGAGAGAGCGAGTGAGCAGGGGAGGGGCAGAGAGAGAGGGAGACACAGAATCCAAAACAGGATCCAGGCTCTGAGCTGTCAGCACAGAGCCCGACGCGGGGCTTGAACTCAGGAACAGCAAGATGATGACCTGAGCCGAAATCTGACGCTTAATCGACTGAGCCACCCAGACGGGGTCCCCGATGTTTAATTGAACTTGACTATGTTCCTTCCTCATAGGCAGGATCGATGCCAGTACATCTCTCATAGGAATGTCTAGGAACTGATTTAGGAGTTAAAATTTTTTTTTTCATGTTTGTTTATTTTTGAGAGAGAGAGAAAGAGAGAGCATGAGCAGGAGAGAGAGAGAGAGACACAGAATCTGAAGCAGGCTGCAGACTCTGAGCTATCAGCACAGAGCCCCACGCGGGGCTCAAACTCACAAACCATGAGATCCTGACCTGAGCCGAAGTCAGACACTCAACCCACTGAGCCTCCCAGGCGCCCCTGATTTAGGGGTTTAAATAGCTTCTCCATCAGGGTACTGCCTGTGAAAGTTAAGGATATGTACCTTCTGGAATAAATGATTTTTAGATAGGTCACACCATCATGAGATCTCTCACTAAACGAGCACGCTCTCGTAGCCCAGTATGTTCATCCTGGTTGCCTCAAAATAGAGGCTACATGAAGGTACACAGAGAAGGTCCTCTTCTTACTTATGAGAACCAAGGGCAGTTTGGAGCTGTCCTTAGGGATGGTGACGAGAAAAAGGGTCAACGTGTGCTTGCTTTTCAAATCCTCCTCACCGAAGACTTCCCCCCAGTAGTAACTATTTCAGCCAACAATAAGTGACAACTATACTGTATTTCATCAATTCTAATCACATTCTTTCACATTTGAATGTCTCTAAAATCAGGATGCACCGTTACCATCAGTGGCATCCTGGCATTTTACCATGTAACTGGTGTAATGGGCACTGTACCTTTTTTCTCGGTGACTCATAAAATATTGGTGTGTTGAGCAATATATGGGGTCTTTAATTAAAATGTAGTCATATGCATTTTAATGTTAGTCAAATAATCAGAGTTATAGAGACAGAAGAAAACTCATAGTGCATTTAGTTCAGTAACTCCTTTTTACTAATAAAAATTAGAGATTTTCAGTGTAGCAGAACAAACTGGCCCTGATAATTATTCATCCCATGAGCTTTGGACTGAGTTTTCCATTGCCATGGGTTTGCTAGTCTAGTTCAAGGATAAGTTGACTACTCAGAACAGATTAAAACCAAATTTTTAGGGCCTAGTAGCTTAGAATGAAGAGAGATACAGAAAGATCTATATTCTTTTTCCTCTCTGTTCCAAGTATAAGAAAAGCATTGAAAAAGAACTCATCTTTAACAAGTTTAGTTGAGTGGAAAAGGAGGGGGCCAGCTCTAGAATGAAAGTTTCATAACAGACATAACAATCAAATGTATTGTGGGCCTTTTTGGATGGCGATTAAAATAAACCACTTGTAAAAGACATTTTGAGACAATTGTGGAAGTCTGAATAGATTCAGGTAGGGATTAATATTGTTAGGTGTGAAAGAAGTTTTGGCTATGTCCGTGTTTGATATAGATGCATTGAAGTATGTATAGGTAAGATGACATTTTTTTTTTTTACTGTTTACTTTTGAGAGAGGCAGAGCATGTGTGGGGGAGGGGCAGAGAGAGAGGGAGACACAGAATCTGAAGCAGACTCCAGGCCCTGAGCTGTCAGCATAGAACCCAATGTGTGGGGCTCAAACCCACGAACCATGAGATCATGACCTGAGCCACCGAGGCGCCCCTGGCTTTTTTTTAGAGAGAGAGCATGTGTATGAGTGGAAGAGGGGCAGTGAGAGAGGACAGAGGATCCAAAGTGGGCACAGTGCTGATAGCAGCGAGCCCAATGTGGAGCTTGAACTCATGAACCATGAGATCATGACTTGAGCCGAGGCTGGACGTTTAACTGACTGAGCCACCTAGGCGCCCCTGCTTTATAATTCTTAAGCAAATAAAAACAGAAGAAAGACATAGATAAAGCAACTATGGCAAAATCTTAATAACTCTTGAATCTCAGTGATGGGGGGTTCATCATTCATCATATTAGTTTTCTACTTTTGATATGTTGGGAATTTCTCATACTAGGAAAAAAAAGATTTAAAGGTAGCAAGAAACCAAAGTGTAGTTAGCAAAAAGCCAGAGTCACCCCAAATATTTTCTTACCTGGAGTTTGATGCCCGCAAAGCTACACTGCAAATTCAGAAAATCAGAAATGTCACACACACACAAAGATGAACCTGTGACGGAATGGCACCAGACAGGAACAGCCATTGAGCAACTAATTATTAAGAGGCCAGGTGGCAAGTTGTGTTTGATGGAGATGGGTGGGGACAGCTTGATACGTAATGCTCTGCCTTAAATAGATATACTGCCCAGCAGGATTTTGAAGAATAGAGCATTTTAAAGATTTTGCTATTTTACTTGGCTGTTTCTTTTTTTTTTTAACATGCTTTCTAATTGTTATCACTGTGGTGAAGGTAACCATGCCAAGTCTGTAAGCAAACAGTATTCTCTGAAAGTAACAAAACTTGAGCACGAAGCAGAACAGGCAAAAGTGGAATTAACTGAAACAGAGAAGCAGCTGCAGGAACTAGAAAACAAAGATCTTTCTGATATCGCCCTGAAGGTAAAATTACAGAAGGAGTTCCGCAAAAAGATGGACGCCGCAAAGCTAAGAGTCCAGGTAATTTAAAAAACGTGATTGAGCAAACTTCCTTAGGGGTTTACTGCTTGTGTACCTGGTTAGGAAAGAAGTAGGATTCAATTTTTCCTAGCAGGAGGAACTGGATGGCAGCTTTTCTTTTCCGGTATGCTGGCAGATTTGCCTGCTTTCTATCTGGGTACTACACCCTTTGTTTGAAAAGTGTATTATTTTAAACTTTTTGTCAAAAACCATGGTAAGAAATAAAGATAACCACAGAAGTTGTGTTCTTTTCTGAAGGACAAAAGATTGATGATTAAGGAATATATATAAAACATCTGGGATGTATATGGCATTTTGTAGACATGCCACAAATGCTAATTATTTCAGATAGTTTTCTGAAACCATAACCGATTGCTTTACGAAAGGTTAGTAATTGACTCCTACATCTCATCCTTGATTTCCTAATGCCGGATTTAGCTATTGCCTCAGAAGTGGCTACCGTTAAAAGTTGTATTCTATGAGAAATATTCCATTACAGAAAGATTTTGTGTATAATGAAGCCGTCTTCAGATGCTTTTGGGATGACCAGAGTGCTTTGTTAGTGTGATTATAATGAATCTGCTAGAATGTTGTCTCCATTTTTTTTCATTCATAATCTATTTACTTTAATGTTTCCACTGTAGGTAGAATGGAATTGTCATTCACCTATTCAGAGCATTATTTATTTATTTTTGAAACTGTGCCACAATTGTTCTCTCAACAAGGGCCGTGTTCATTGCATATGAACAGACCAAAAACCAAATCCCTCCTCCTAGGGTTTTATGGTTTTTAAAAAAATTTTTGGTTTTGTTTTGAGAGAGAGAGCGTGAGCGGGGGAGAGGGGCAGAGGGAGAGAGAAAGAGAGAATTTTAGGCAGGCTCCGCACTTAGTGCAGAGCCTGACACAGGGGCTTGGTCCTATGACTCTGGGATGATGACCTGAGCTGAAATCAAGAATCTGCCACTCAACTGACTGAGCCCCCTAGGAACCCCCCTTCTAGGGTTTTTAATGCCACCTCCAACATCTGGCCATCCCCACTAAAATGTTTAGCTAAGTAGCCTCTCAACACAAAGTTAAAATAGTATGACTTAACGTGTGAACTACTTAGAGGAGGGCTACTTTCCTTCACCGTACTTGTTTTCAGAATACATATTTCCATTTAGCAGTTCACCTCAGAGAGTCTTGGGATCTGTTCTTTTTCACTTCTTGACCCTTAAAATTAAGGCTGCGATGTCTAACAAAATACTCCTTTTAACAAAATATTAGTAGAACAAAACAGTTAAGATTTTTCCTTTGTGTTTATTATGAAATTTTACTTATAATTTCATAGTTTTATATCCAAGCTTCAGTTCTGACTGTAATTCTTATACTCAATAATAGCCAGAATGATTGGTTTCAAAAGGAGTAGTTTATCATATACATGTATGGTTTAAACCTTGTTTGTGGATTTAGCAAAGATTATATGTTCAGTTTCACACAGCTAAATTGATTGAATTAAAAGATTAAGTGAAAGGTTAGAGAGTGCAAGTAGGGGAGAAGAGAAGGGAAGGGGTGGGGGGGAGAGAGAGAGAGAGAGAGAGAGAGAGACAGAATCCCAAGCAGGCTCTGCATTGTCAGCACAGAGCCTGATTCAGGGCTCAATTCCACAAACCATGAGATCATGACCTGAGCCGAAATCAAGAGCACTTAACCGACTGAGCCACTCAGATGCCTCTAAGTGAAAGGCTATTAATAGGGTTTGCGAATTATCATGTTTTTTGTTTTCCGTGTTTCTTGTTGCATATTCTTTTCTGCTAAGAGGACTGATAAGGAAAGGAAAGAAGACACAGAACACAGTTAAGCTCAAAAGAAATATCCCATATAGCCGAGGACTGAAACGGGATTCCCATGTAGTTTTAGAAATGTCTGGGCTTTTGACCTATTCATGTACACCCAGTGGGGATGGGGACGATAAAGATGATGAGGATGGTG
The DNA here is from genome assembly GCF_027475565.1 of Acinonyx jubatus. Classification (NCBI taxonomy): domain Eukaryota; kingdom Metazoa; phylum Chordata; class Mammalia; order Carnivora; family Felidae; genus Acinonyx; species Acinonyx jubatus. Next base: position 68,411,513 of record NC_069391.1, read on the forward strand.
GTGGGGATGGGAGGAGGATGATAGTTACCAGCTTCTAAGTGTCTACATACCAGATGTTTCACAAGTATTATTTAATCATTATTTAACCCTTTAGAATGAATATTTTTACCCTGTTTTACAAATGAGGAAACTAAGTTGTAAAAAGGTAGAATAGCTCAAGAATCTCATAGTGGAGGTGACAGTAACAGTTTTCAGTATGCTAATATCTCATGCCATTTTTATTTAATTAATTATTATTAGTTTTAATGTTTATTTATTTTGAGAGAGAGAAAGAGCACAGGCAGGGGAGGAGCAGAGCGAGAGGGAAAGAGAGAATCCCAAGCAGGCTCCATGCTGTCAGAGTAGAGCCCAATGTGGGGCTCGATCTCACGAACCGTGAGACCATGACCTGAACCAAAATCAAAACTCAGATGCTTAACCAACGGCCACCCAAGCACCCCTCATACCATTTTTAAATGTTGAAATACTAGTGTTTTTATTAGTATTATAAAGTTATTTCAGTTTTTAAAACTTAAATTGTTTTAATTTAAAAAATCTAAAATCTTTTTTTTTTTTTAATTTTTATTTATTTATTTTGAGAGAAAGAGAGGGGCAGAGAGAGAGTGAGAGAGAGAATCCCTATGCTGTCAGCACAGAGCCCGACACAGGGCTTGGTGTCATAAACCGTGAGATCATGACCTGAGCTGAAATCAAGAGTCGTATGCTTCACTGACTGAGCCACCCGGGTGCCCCTAAAATCTGTATTCTTATGTCAAGATATATACAGAGACCTATATGATGCATTAATTCTTTAATACTAATAGCATTAAAGGTGCACTTTTGAGCATGTGTGGAATAAATACAAAAGATGACGGCAACCTATCTTACTTTTAAATAAGATTATCAGTACCTATACCTTCAGTATTATGTGGAAAGACACCAAACTGCTAATATTATCATTTTTGCTGCAGTATTGCAATTACTATCAAAAGTAAGTTTAGGGATAGGAAACTACAGAGTCCTGTGGTCTCCAAGCTGGTGGTACTCACAGTAGTTTGTCTGCAGATTGTTTTTGGTCTCTGACGAGATAAAGGCAAATGGGAGCATAGCTCCCTTCATCAAAGAAGCCTTAACGTATGGGGCGCCTGGGTGGCTCCATCGGTTAAGCATCCGACTTCGGCTCAGGTCATGATCTCACAGCCCGTGAGTTTGGGCCCACGTCAGGCTCCGTGCTGACAGCTCGGAGCCTGGAGCCTGCTTTGAATTCTGTGTCTCCCTCTTTCTCTGCTCTTTTCTTACTCTCTCTCTCTCTCTCTCTCAAAAATAAATAAACATTAAAAAAATTTTTTTAATAATAAATGTTATGTATTTGGGGAAAAAAAAGGCTTGACGTAAACAGCGTCAGCTGAATCCGATAGCATGCTTAGCGGTGCAGGCTAACAACGAGACTGGGACTAGTACTGGTTCACAGACTACAGTTTTCGTAGCGCTGTAAGTTACAGTGCCTCTGTGAATACCTAGTTGAGTTTAAACAAAATATGTTTTTGCCGACAACTTACTGCCAAAATAAAGGGAACAATTAATTGTAGTTTGCATAATTTACAAATGACCTCACTTTAACTTTTTTATGTAACATAACACGTACTTAGTGCAATGCTAAGACACATAATACACGTTTAATATGTTTGCTCAGGAGTAAATTGGAACACTGATATTTTATATTAGTATAAACTCAGTAAATGTTCAACATTTTTTATGCTATTCAATTATATTTGAGCTAGATGAGGAGAAGCTTTATTTCAAATAATTAAACTGGTAATTATAACAGTTGGTCACTGTCAGGGAAAACGGTATCTGTACTGATCATCTTAACTCCAGGATTAATTATTTAGGCTATAGCTGGTTATAAAAGAAGAGCACAGTGGACTACTTTGCAATCACATAAAGAGAACAGATCTCTGTGAGATGATCTCTAAGATAAGTGGAAAAAAAGGAGGGTGAAAATCAGTCTGTTTAGAATATATCTGAATTCATTTGCATGCATATAAATTATTTCTGAAAGAATATTTAAGAAATTGGTAACTTTGTGTCGGAAGCAGGACAGTAGATTTCGGGTCAGAGATAAGTCTTTAAATATATAGTTCAGTTTTATATTCTTTTAATTTTTATCATTTTTAAACTAAAACACACAGTAAAAAAGCAGAGACATCAAATTTGTTCTGTTTGGCTGTCTGTATCAGGGAGTCTCATCATTCTCTGTATCTGGTGAAAATTATGATGGTGGCCCAATTGTAAAAGTAGACATGTAGAAAACAATTATGAACCTATCAAAAGTAACGAAAATCTAGGCAAATGCCTACCTTCGCCATAGAATGAAAAGTTTAAGTTTACTTGAGGTCTGTGGGAGATTCAGCTTTTCATTTTGAAATATTCCATATGCTCACAGGTCTTACAGAAGAAGCAACAAAATAGTAAGAAATTGGCATCATTGTCAATCCAAAATGAGAAACGTGCTAATGAAGTAGAGCAGAATGTAGATCACATGAAATATCAAAAGGTACAGCTGCAAAAGAGACTTCGAGAAGAAAATGAAAAAAGGAAGCAACTGGATGCAGAAATTCAGCGGGATCAACAAAAAATCAAAGTAATATTGTCATACTTTCCTGCAAGCATAAGTATGAAATGTTAAATGGCTCAGGGCTGATGAAGCCACTTGGCTTCTGAGGTATCTGACCTTGCCCTTTCCTTGGCTGCTGTCCTCATTCACTTAATGCTTGGTTCATTTACATAGTAAAACCTTTTTATTGAATTCTGAGTACTGTCTTGAAGGCTTTCACTTCATAGAAGAAGGTAGGTACAGTGATAACAGTTTCTCTGACTAGGACCTTTACTTTACTTGAGGCTGCCAAAAACATAAAGCTGACTTTCTAAAAAAATACCTGACATTTGATAGGATTTCCCATTTCCAAAGTGCTTTCACCTCCATGTGACATCATGGGAAAAAGCACAAGGTAAAATAGTACCATTTCATTCATAATGAACAGAAGAGTGATCAGACCTGTATGCCCAGCAGTTCTATAGAATGGATTGGGCTGTGGAGGAACTAATGGTGTCAGCCTGGGCTCTGGGGCCAGGCCAGCATGGGTTCAAATCCCAGCCTTCTCGGTTCCTGGCTGGATTATTTATTGAGAAAATCACTTACCCTCTCTGAGTCTGTTTATACTTATCAAAAATGGCCTCAATCATACTTACCTCACAGGACTTTTTTGAAAAAGAGGAGGAGGATCATGATCATAGCAACAGCAATAACAAATACTCATCTAGCATTAAGTACCGGGCTCTTTTCTATTGAAATGTTAAGCTGAACCCAAGACTTGGAACATAATTTAAGCCAAGTTACTGATTCTTTTTTTTTAACAGCTGTACTGAGATATACTTCACATACCATACAATTCTCCCATGTAAAATAAACAATTCAGTGGGTTTGGGTATATTACATTATTAATTTTTATAAGGTTTGGCAAAATAGACATGAAATTTATTATTTTAATCAAGTTAAGTGTACAGTTAGTTCCATGACACTGATTACATTCATAATGTTGTATAACTGAGACCACTAGCTGTTTTCAAAACTTTTCTCCTCTTTCCCCCAGTGCCCTGGTAACCTCTCATCTGCTTCTGTTTCTCTAAATTTGCCTGTTCTAGCTATTTCATAAAAATGGAATCATACAAGATTTAGCCTGTGTCTAGCTTATTTCACTTTTCATAATGTTTTCAAGGTTCATCCGTGTTGTAGCATGTATCAGAACTTCATTATTTTTTGTGGCCAAGTAGTATTCTGTTTTGTGGACGTACCACATTTTGTCCCTCCGTTCATCTGTTGGTAGACACTTGAGTTGCTTCCACCTGTTGGCTACTGTGAATCATACTGTGGTAAAAATCGACCTGTAAGTTAACTGTTTAAGTTCGAGGAGTGGAATTGCTGGGTCATATGATAATTCCATGTTTCATTTTTTCAGGAACCACCATTCTCAATAGTGACAACACCATTTTCCATTTCCACCAGCAATGTGTGAGGGTTTTAATTTCTCTGTATCTTTGCCACCATGTGTTATTTTCTGTTTCTTTTTTATTATAGTTATCCAAGTGTGAGTGAAGTGGTATCTCATTGTAGTTTTGATTTGCATTTCCCTAATGACTAATGATATTGAGCATCTTTTCATGTTCTTATTGGCCATTTGTATAACTTGTGTGGAGAAATGTCTATTCAAGTTCTTTGTCTACTTTAAAAAAAGTTTTTTTTAATGTTTACTTATTTTTTGAGAATGACAGAGTGTGAGCAGGGGAGGGGCAGAGAGAGGGGGAAACACAGAATCCGAAGCAGGCTTCAGGCTCTGAGCTGTCAGCACAGAGCCCGATGCGGGCCCGACGCAGGGCTTGAACTCACAGACCGTGAGATCATGACCTGAGCTGAAGTCGGCCGTGCAGCCGACTGAGCCATTCAAACGCCCCATTCTTTGTCTACTTTTTATTTTATTTTATTTTATTTTTAAATTTTTTTAACGTTTATTTATTTTTGAGACAGAGAGAGACACAGCATGAATGGGGGAGGGGCAGAGAGAGAGGGAGACACAGAATCGGAAGCAGGCTCCAGGCTCTGAGCCATCAGCCCAGAGCCCGACGCGGGGCTCGAACTCGCGGACCGCGAGATCGTGACCTGAGCTGAAGTCGGACGCTTAACCGACTGAGCCACCCAGGCGCCCCTTTGTCTACTTTTTAAATGGATTATCTTTTTATTTTTAACTTGTAGGAGTTTGTTTATGTACTCTGGACATTAAACTCTCTCACATACATGACTTTTATAAATTTTTCCCACTCTGTAGGTTGTCTTTAAACTTTTTTTTTTTTAAACAGCAGGTGAATACCTGTCTGCAAGATTTGCAAGATAAAAAAAATTTTTTTTGTTTATTTATTTTTGAGAGGGAGACAGAGCGTGAGTTGGGGAGGAGCAGAGAGAGAGAGGGAGACACAGAATCTGAAGCAGGCTCCAGGCTCTGAGCTCTAAGCACAGAGCCCGATGTGGGGCTCAAACTCATGAACTATGAGATTATGACCTGAGCTGAAGTCAGACTGAATGAGCCACCCAGGTTCCCCTAGACTTTCTTGAAAATAGTTTTTGAGGGGTGCCTGGGTGGCTCAGTCGGTTGAGTGTCCGACTTCGGCTCAGGTCATGACCTCGCGGTCCGTGACTTGAGGGGACGTGCGCCCCACGTCAGGCCCTGTGCTGACAGCTCAGAGCCTGGAGCCTGCGTCGGATTCTGTCTCCCTCTCTCTCTGCCCCTCCCCTGCTCATGCTCTGTCTCTCTCACTCTCAAAAATGAATAAATGTTAAAAAAAAAGAAAATAGTTTTTGATGCAGCAGAATTTTAAATTTTTTATGAAGTCCATTTTATGTTTTCTTTTGTTGCTTGTGCTTTTGGTATCCTTTAAAGATTCTGTTGCCAGATCTAAAGTCACAAAGATTTACCCCCTTTGTTTTCTTCTAAGAGTTTTATGGTTTTAGTTTTTATACTTAAGTCATTGATTGATTTTGAGTTAATTTTTGTACATAGTGCGAGGTAGAGGTCCAACTTCATTCTTTTGCATGTGGAAATTGAGTTGTGCCACCATCATCTGTTGAAGAGACTATTTTTTCCCCATTGAATGGACTTGGTACCCTTGTCAAAGATCAATCGACTGTATTATGGATATATTTCTTAGCTCAGTTCTGTTCCATTTGTGTATATGTCTGTTCTTATGCTAGTACCATACTATTTTTACTACTGTAGCTTTGTAGTAAGTTTTGAAATTGGAAAGAAATCCTTCAGCTTTGTTGTCCTTTTTGAAGATTGTTTTGGTTATTTCAGGCCCCTTGCAATTCTATATGAATTAAAGGATCACCCTTTCCATTTCTGCAAAAAAGGCCATTGGAATTTTAATATGGATCAGGCTGAATCTGTAGAGTCCTTAGGGAATACTGACACCACATGACAATATTAAGGCTTCCTATTCATGAGCATGGGGTGTCTTTTATTTAGGTCTTCTTTAATTTCTAATTTTTAAAAATGTTTTATTTACTTTTAAGACAGAGACAGAGCATGAGTGGGGATGGGGCAGAGAGAGAGTGAGACACAGAATCTGAAGCAGGATCCAGGCTCTGAGCTGTGAGCACAGAGCCCGACACGGGGCTTGAACTCAGGAACTGTGAGATCATGACCTGAGCTGAAGTTGGATTCTTAACCAACTGAGCCCCGCTTCTTTAATTCCTATCAGCAGTCCTTTCTGATTTTCGTTATACAAGTCTTTTACCTCCTTGCTTAAATTTATTTCCAGATATTTTATTCTTTTAGATATTGTAAATGGAATTACTTTCTTAATTTCTTTGAAGTACTCAGGCTTAATAATTGTTATAGCAGTAGTTAACATTTATCTTCAGTTAATACTATTCTAAGCAGTATGTGCTTTATCTCGTTTCTTTTTTTCTTCAATCTTTTCAACTTTTTCTTTTCTCCTGGATTCTTTCTTTTTTTTTTAACGTTTATTTATTTTTGAGACAGAGAGAGACAGAGCATAAACAGGGAGAGGGTCAGAGAGAGAAGGAGACACAGAATCTGAAATAGGCTCCAGGCACTGAACCATTAGCACAGAGCCTGACGCGGGGCTCGAACTCACGGATGGCGAGATCATGACCTGAGCTGAAGTCAGATGCTTAACTGACTGAGCCACCCAGTCGCCCCTCCTGGATTCTTTCTTTAAACATCTTTGGGGCGCCTGGGTGGCTCAGTCGGTTAAGTGTCCGACTTCGTCTCAGGTCATGATCTCACGGTCCGTGAGTTTGAGCCCCATGTCGGGCTCTGTGCTGACAGCTCAGAGCCTGGAGCCTGCTTCAGATTCTGTGTCTCCCTCTCTCTGACCCTCCCCCATTCATTCTCTGTCTCTCTCTGTCTCAAAAATAAAAATAAACATAAAAAAAAACTAAACATCTTAGATTTTTCTTTTTTTATTTTTAATTTTATTATTTTAATGTACATCCAAATTAGTGAGCATATAGTGCAACAATGATTTCAGGAGTAGATTCCTTAATGCCCCTTACCCATTTAGCACGTTCCCCCTTCCACAACCCCTCCAGTAACCCGCTGTTTGTTCTCCATATTTAAGAGTCTCTTATGTTTTGTCCCCCTCCTGTTTTTACATTATTTTTGCTTCCCTTCCCTTGTGTTCATCTGTTCTGTGTCTTAAAGTCCTCATATGAGTGAAGTCATATGATATTTGTCTTTCTCTGACTGACTAATTTCGCTTAGCATAATACCCTCTAGCTCCATCCACGTAGTTGCAAATGGCAAGATTTCATTCTTTTTTATTGCAGAGTAATACTCCATTGTATATATATACCACATCTTCTTTATCCATTCATCCATTGATGGACATTTGGGCTCTTTCCATACTTTGGCTATTGTTGATAGTGCTCCTATAAACATGGGGGTGCATGTGTCCCTTTGAAACAGCATACCTGTATCCCTTGGATAAATACCTAGTAGTGCAATTGCTGGGTCATAGGGTAGTTCTATTTTTAATTTTTTTGAGGAATCTCCATACTGTTTTCCAGAGTGGCTGCACCAGCTTGCATTCCCAGCAGCAATGCAAAAGAGATCCTCTTTCTCCGCATCCTTGCCAACATCTGTCTTTGCCTGAGTTGTTAATGTCAGCCATTCTGACAGGTGTGAGGTGGTATCTCATTGTAGTTTTGATTTGTATTTCCCTGATGATGAGTGATGTGGAGCATTTTTTCATGTGTCAGTTGGCCATCTGGACGTCTTCTTTGGAGAAGTGTCTATTCGTGTCTTTTCCCCATTTCTTCACTGGATTATTTTTTTTTTTTTGGGTGTTGAGTTTGCTAAGTTCTTTATAGATTTTAGGTACAACCTTTTATCTGATATGTCGTTTGCAAATATCTTCTCCCATTCTGTCGGTTGCCCTTTAGTTTTGTTGATTGTTTCCTTTGCTGTGCAGAGCTTTTTATTTTGATGAGGTCCCAGTAGTTCATTTTTGCTTTTGTTTCCCTTGCCTCCAGAGATGTGTTGAGTAAGAAGTTGCTGCAGCCAAGATCAAAGAGGTTTTGCCTGCTTTCTCCTTGAGGATTTTGATGGCTTCTTGTCTTACATTTAGGTATTTCATCTATTTGAGTTTATTTTTGTGTATGGTGTAAGAAAGTGGTCCAAGTTCATTATGTTGCATGTCCCTGTCCAGTTTTCCCAGCACCACTTGCTGAAGAGACTGTCTTTATTCCATTGGATATTCTTTCCTGCTTTGTCAAAGATTAGTTGGCCATACGTTTTTGGGTCCATTTCTGGGTTCTCTATTCTGTTCCATTGATCTGAGTCATCTGTTTTTTTTCTCTCTCTTTTTTTTTTTTAGGTTTATTTATTTATTTTTGAGAGAGGGAGAGTGTGCAAGTGTGTGCACGAGCGGGGAATGGGCAAAGAGGGAGAGAGAGACAGAGAGAGAGAATCCCAAGCAAAGCTCCACAATGTCAGCATGGAGCCCGATGCAGGGTTTGAACTCATGAACCATGAGATCATGACCTGAGTAGAAATCAAGAGTTAGTCACTTAACTGAGCCGTCCAGGCACCCTTCATCTTTTTTTGTTTGTTTGTTTGTTTGTTTTAATGTTTATTTTTGAGAGAGGGGGAAGGGGCAGAGAGAGGGGGTCACAGAGGATCCAAAGCAGGCTCCATGCTGACAGCAAAGAGCCCAAGGCAGGGCTCGAACTCACCAACTATTGAGATCATGACCTGAGCTGAAGTTGGACACTTAACCAACTAAGCCACCAAGATGCCCCCTTTGTTTTGTTTTGTTTTGTTTTTAATTTAGTTTTTTATTTTTGAGAGAGCAAGCAGGGGAGGGGCAGAGAGAGAATCCCAAGCAGGCTCTGCGCTGTCAGTGCAGAGCGCAGCTTGAACTCACAAACTGTGAGATCATGACTTGAGCCGAAATCAAGAGTCAGATGCTTAACCCAGGTGCCCCTAGATTTTTCTCATCTTAAAATTATCCTTCTTTAACCTTATGCTTTTCTCTTTCTGTCTTCTCACCTTTATAACCGAACTGGTTGGAAAAGTTTACTGCATCTGTTTCTGTTTCCTCTGCTTCCATTCATTCTCTCATCCTCTCCAGTTTGGTGTCTGGTTCCTGTCTCTACCATCTACTTCAAAGCTTTTGAGAAATTCACTAGTGCTTTCTCGGTCACTAAAGTCCTTAAAACCTCAGCTGCATCCAGCATAGTTCACCACTCCTTCCTTCCTGAAATATTTTCCCCTTTGCCTTTGTGAAATTATATTCTTGTTTTTTTCCTCTGACTGCTTAATCTCTGTCTTTGCTAGTTCATCCTGCATGATCAGTACTTAATATATGGGAATTCCCCAAACCTCTAGGCTTATGCATCTTCTGTCTTCTATCTTTGATGACCTCATCTTTTTCCATGGCTACAATTTAACTCTGATAGCTTTCAAATTTAATCCTTAACCCCAGATTTGTACTTGGAGCTCTGGATTCCTATATCCAACCATTGACATCCTCATTAGGTTGTCTTATAGATTAAATTCATGATCTTCCTTACTTATCTCACCACAATTCCCCTCCCTGCTCCCTTCATAGGGGAAAATACATAGTTTTCCATGTGCTTTACCTAACATTTCAATCCATTCAAATAGGTAAGCTAGCAATCATCCTTGACTCTGTCTTCTTCCTAAGAAGGAACCACTAAGTCCTATATAGATTATATCTTCTGAATATCTTTAACCTATTCAATTCTCATTTCTACTACCAACAACCTAGCCTCTTTCTTATGGTCCTTCCTCCAATGTGAGGATTAGGTCTGCCTGTCAGTCACGTGATCTTTGGGTCTCAGCTTCTCAGCTCTCTTAGATCATGGTTTAAACCAACAAGACATAGCACTAAGTCTCTATTTTGGGAAAAGAGAAAACTCTTTTGGTCAGAGTGCATACATAGTTTTCTGGAATGCAAATCTGCCTGTAACTTAAACTTTTTACATTTTCATCTAGGGCAGTTTTGTTTCTTCTAGCCATATCTCTCATTCTAGGGAAACGACCCTATGTAAAGGGAGAACGAGTATTGCAGAAAAAGGAAAAAGTCTATTCCAGAGATATATTAAAGTTTCCACTACTTCATGCAAAAACAGAAAAGCTGCTCACAGTCTTCTGTTTGGGGCTAACTTTCCAACATGCCTGTTTCTTCATTCTCCCTTTGACTAAACCATTTCCGGAGAATACCACGACGTCTGTGTAGGTTCTCCTTGGAGTACCAGTTCTTAACTGAAGTCCGTGCATAGGCTGTAAGAAAAAGTGTGGGAACCCTTGAAACTGTGTGTCATAGTGTGATCTTGAGCTTTTTACCTCTCTAAACACCAATTTTCTCCAGCTATCAAATGGAGTTTTTAATAGTCCCTGTCTCAGAAGATTATCGTGAGGATTAAATGGGACAATTAAATAGATATGAAAAGCCTGGCATCATACCTGGTGAACAGTTACTTTAATATTATAACAGGGATTATATCGTAAGAGAATGGCAATAATGTCTAGAGTAACATGTAGAGAGGATGACACCTACTATAGTACACTCACAAGAAGAGGAAGGGCAGAGAGTCTGCTCCAAGCAACTATAAGGTGCCTTTATTTCAGCATCTTGGCGTTGCTGCGACTATGACGGGGACTAAGTTATAACTACGGACGAGAGGCTAGGAAGCATGAAAAAATTAATGGGTAAATATAACAGGGTCATATTCACTTGTAATACAGTGCAGGTGAGCAGAGAAAATTTCTTTTATTTAGTCTGCAGCAGACCTGTGTTCTTTATGACACCACCACCCCTCTCACCCTGCCCAATCCACATCACGATAATTGCTGGAAGCCTAGGAACAAACTAAATGTCCAGTCTGTTCAAACCTTACTCTGGTAATTTAACCATTTCCTGTAAGTAACTCTCAGCTCTCTTGAATAAGAATATTCAGTCCAGTGTATGCGATGGTCAGGTATATAGCTTTTATTGCATCATATGGAGTTGAAGAGAAAAGGATCACCTGAATTTCAGTTGGTCCTTGGGTGTGACTGGCTGGAATGTGCTCTCTCTTGTCTGCTTTTCTTTGCTGGGTCCCATGATGAAGCCCCGAGTTGGCATAAACTTGTAGTCTGGTCTCGCTTTCAGTTTAGAGCATGGAGGTGCTTTGGCTTCATCTCACCTCCTCTGGCATTATGAATCCCCATTGAGGCTACTAGGTCCCCATCTATCTTGCTAGCCCAGTGGACTGTCCTCTTCTTCACTTTTGGGGTCAGTTATCGTGGGGAAACGGTCATTGGTTCTCAGGATCCACATCACTTGATGCCAAGGAGTCTATATAATAAGTCTCTTTCCATTTTTTCTTCTCTTTTTCTTTCTTCTTCTTCTTTTAAATAAATGTTTATTTATTTTTGAGAGAGAGCATGAACAGGGGAGGGGCAGAGAGAGAGGGAGAAAGAGAATCCCAAGCAGGTCCCACACTGTCAGTATAGAGCCCGACGTGGGGCTCGAACTCGTGAACTGTGAAATCATAACCTGAACCAAAATCGAGAGTCTGATGCTTAACCGCTGAGCCACCCAGACACCTCTCATCCCTCTTTCCCTGATCGAACTTTTCTGCTCTTTCAGCGAGGCTGGGCAGCCCCCTGTGGGTGGGTCCTCTGCACTACTGTCTGCGTGTTGCCCTTCTGCCCCCAGTGATATACCTTACTTATCACCCCCTTTCTGGGCCAAAATTCGGAGGGAGGAAAACTGGAACACACATCTTTCTTACCATCTCTTTCTTTCTTTCTGCCATTCCCAGGACTAGAACATGATAGAGTTTCCTTTTACTTCCTTTATATCAGTACTTCTGAAATTACCTGTGGAGAAGGTGCAGTTTTCATTTTATTATTAGCTTGTCAAGCCCATTTTAGTATTAAAATGAAAATGAAATAAAAAATTAAAATACACAATACAAGTTAATCTTTTAATTATTTATTGTAACTATTAATATTCAACAGACATAAAATTCTGTCCAATTTTATAAAGGTTTCTAAACACTTTCAATTTCTGTAGTTTTATCCATCATGGACCAATAAGCAATAGTAATGCAGACCAGCCCACTTTGGTTCATGGCCTCCTTCCTTATTCCTGCTAAGGTAGTGGTGGACAGAGGCATCATCTCTAAACCCAGGAGAACTCCTGAGGCTTCTTAAAATGTGGATGGAAAATAAAGGACCATGATCTATCTTTTTTAAAAATTTTATTTATTTATTTTGAGAGAGAGCACGAGTAGGGGAAGGGCTGAGAGAGAGTCAGAGAGAGAGTCCCAAGCAGGCTCTGTGATGTCAGCACAGCCAGATGCGGGGCTCAGTCTCACGAACCATGAGATCACAACCCAAGCCGAAATCAAGAGTCGGACCTTAACTGACTGAGTCGCCCAGGAGCCCCATATCTTTTTTTTTTTTAAGTTTATTTATTTAAGCAATCTCTACACCCAGCGTGGGGCTTGAACTCGTGACCCCGAGATCAAGAGCTGCATGCTATACTGACTCAGCCTGCCAAGCACCCCCCATCATCTATCTTGAAAGGCTGTTCTCATGCACAAAATCCTATTTCTGAATGACAGAAACTGAATATTACTTTTCATATTTCTACTGTCATAACTTCTAGTATCCCCATGGCAGATGGGTGCCTTGGGGAGACTAACTAAAAGGTCATGAGCTCAGAAAGGCAGAAGAGAAAAGCACATTTGTAATTTTCAGACTCTTAACCTGCTGTGCTGATTTATAACACTGGCAAACAATGAAAAAAAACCAAGTGATGTTAGTAAACCTTGATTTGCTGTGAGATTTTATTGCTTCAATGAGGGGCTAACATTATTTTCCTCTCCAGTAGCCCCAACCTTCATCTTTCTTTTTACAAGGAAGAAAGTAAATGTGAAGAAAATGATTATCTGCATAAATATTTAATGATGGCCAGGAAGTAAAAGCAATAAGGTGTTTTTAATTTCTGTTCTCTACAGGAACTAAAGTCAAAAACAGAACAGCAAGACTCTCTGACACTGGAAACCGAGGACCTTGATGCATTTAAGATGAAAAAGAGAAAAGGTTCGTTTGGAAGTATAGACCAATTCCAGGTTTGTCGATTCTGTTTAGTGTTTCCTGCTTTCTCTTTGCTTTGATGGTTGTTTAAATAGAGGTAAAAAGTGGTGTACTCTGAATAAAATCTTCAAACACTGGACTTTACCACTGGACTACAAATTTTCTAATATTTCTCCCAAAGCTTTTCTGTTACTAAAAAATTACTCTCGGGCACCTGAGCGTCCAAATTTGGCTCAGGCCATGATCTCACAGTTTGTGATTTGAGCCCGCGTCAGACTCACTGCTGTCAGCACAGCTTGGGATTCTCTCTCTCTCCCTCTCTCTCTGCCCCTCTGCCACTTGTATCTCTCTCAAAAACAAAATAAACATTAAAAAAAATTACTCTCTCATCCAGAAATGTGCTTGTATTCTTTTTTCAGTAGAATGCATTTATTTGGGGGCATCTGGGTGGCTCAGTTGGTTGGGCATCAGGCTTTGGCTCAGGTCATGATCTCGTGGCCAGTGAGTTCGAGCCCCACATCAGGCTCCGTGTTGACAGCTCAGAGCCTGGAGCCTGCTTTGGATACTGTGGTTCCCCCTCTCTCTGCCCCTCCCCCCCTCAAAAATAAACATAAAAAAAAGAATGCATTTATTTGAATGTTGTAGAATGTAAACATGAAATCCATGTTCACTGGATTGTATTTATTCCCATGGAAACAATACATTTCTAAAAATCAGAGCCCTCCATTCAAACATAACCAAATTATATATGTACCATATATGATGTATTAAAAGTTATTGTTTTAGTGCCACATTTATTTTTTTAAATGTTTATATATTTTTGAGAAAGAGTGGGGAAGGGGGAGAGAGAGAGGGAGATAGGGAATCACAAGCATACTCCACACTATCAGCACAGAGTTCCATGTGGGGCTCGAATTCATGAACTGTGAGATCACAACCTGAGCCAAAACCACAGGGTCGGATGCTTAACCAACTAAGCCACCCAAGTACCCTGTTTTAGTGCCACATTTAAAAAGTGATATCTGTAAACTAACTCAAAGTTCAAGGAAACAAAATTGTATTTTTATGTAAATTCAAAATGGCAATTCTAAAAATCTTAAAAATACTGCAATTAAACCTAATTACACTCAAATGCTAAATACATCACCTTCTGAAAAATTTATTTGCTCTTTCTTAAATTTTATGTATTTTACTAGTAAAATTGAGGACGTGAATGTATTCCGAGTTATTTATTTTACCTAGTATGTTTTAGACATTGGTTAAGCGCTATCACTCTGACATTCTGTGCTGCTTGGTAATAACATTTCTGGGCAGAAAGGGTATGTGGGAGAGTAAGAGAGGTAGGAACACACAGAGCAGTGAGACCTGTTTTTCAAAACACTAAGGATCTAAATTTTAAATGAATACAACAATAAAAAGATTTCCACAGCTTGCACTATATTGGGTTGAAAATATTAATAAAACAAAAACAAAACTTCATGTTTTTAAACACTGCAAAAGAAAAACCCACTTTCCAGAATTTGACCCTAAATAAGAACAAGATTATAAAGTAATCAATATGGGTATCCAAAGAGCTTAGAATAGGATATTGATTTGTTATGAAGCTCCTTTATAAGGAAGTATTTTTTGAATTGTGTGATAGGAACTGTGTGATAGGAACCTTTGCTATTAAAGGAGAAAAGACAAATCAAGAAATTTTCAGAAAACTTACTAAGGTACAGTGAATTGTATAAATCGTAACCTTTATTATATCAAATGCAGAAAAATCCACTCATTTATTATTTCCCTAAAAAACCTGTATTATGTGCACTCCTACCCATTCTTCAAAGCACTGCCGAAATATTTCTTACTCTGTGAGGCCAGCACTGACATTTCTTAGAGCCATTCCAGTCCCTCACTCCCTTTTTGCTGACATGGTACCTGGGAGTTAGCTGTACACAGCATTTATTAGCAACAATCATAATTTTTCAGGTTTCCCTCCTATTGGAATGGACCTTACAAAAGATCTGTTATTAATTTTTCAAACCCCACTCCAAGTCAAGGAATGTTCATAGAATATGTTTTAGCTAATTGCTAGACTTCATAGGTTCTCCTGTATGGAGTTTCTAAGGTAGAGCTGGATATAACGAAACAAAAGTGTCTCTATAGTTGTTCTGGGATATCCTTCCTGTTTCTTATAAACTGTAGAGCTACTGTTATAGGCTTCAATATTACTTCAATATTATTTGGATGCGATAGTGCTTGTAGGGCCATGCTATCTAGGTCTGGATGGAGGACTGCATAGCACTGGATCTACTTTGCTTTGGCCACTTCACTCTCTTTTCCTCATGCATATTCACTATCTCATTGTTTTGGTTTTTTTTTAACGGTAGAACTGATCTTAGACAGTCATATTCCATTCATATTTTTTTCTTTCTGGGTATCCTCGATTTGAGAGAATACTAAGATACTTGTTTTGGAACTCCTTCCAGCTCATTTTATCTTATAATTGATGTTGACAGGCTACAGTGCAGAGTGGATTTCCATGCCCTATTATATGTGTCTTCCACCGTGTATTCATTTACTTACTTCGTTGATTAGTTAGTTGGATCAGGCATTCATTCAGTCATTCATATAACATTTTATTGAAGGCCGGTCATGGGCCAGGAAGTATAGCAGGCATTGGGGATAGAGAGTTAGAAAAGACAGTCTGTCCAGTCAGTCAAGGAACTCAGTCAGTCGGGGAGACAGACTGTAGAGCACCAAACAGTGTAAGTGCTGTGATGGAGGTATGTTCCTCTACGACAGAGAAAAAGATCCCCCAGCCTGTTCTCAGAATTACCTCTTAATATATGTATGGAAAAATTGTCAGTCCTTTTGTCAACTTAGAAAATCCCAGACTCAAACATGTTCGGAGAATACATCTTAATTCCCTATAAAACACAGCAAGATGTTAACTGGAACCACTTCCTAATGATTTTAGACCGGAACACTGTTTTATTACTCTCACCAATAGTTTTTAAATGTTCATTTAAGGTATTTTAGCCAATCTGAAATTACATTATTACAATATACATCGTATGACAGAAGAAAAACAAATGATGTAATGACGTTTCTTTGAAATTTTAATGTAGAAATTGGATGAGCAAAAGAAATGGTTAGATGAAGAAGTAGAAAAAGTCCTGAACCAACGCCAAGAATTGGAGGAGCTGGAAGAAGATTTAAAAAAACGAGAGGCCATAGTTTGTAAGAAGGAGGCCCTGTTACAGGAGAAGAGCCACCTGGAAAATAAGAAGTTGAGATCTAGCCAGGTATGCGATTTGTTATGCTCTTGGATTCTGGGTGTAAGCCATATAAACTAGGATTACCTTTCTCTCTAAGAAGTAAAGCATACTACTATGAAATTAGAAACCAAAAGAAAACGCTTCTGGTTTTCAATGTATTTTTGCATATTAGTGCTTATTTAATGACCACCACTAAAATCTATTGCAATTTTGAAGTCGAATGTTCAATGTTCATTGGTTCAATGTTCTGCCAAGTATATTATTATTAACATTTTTGGGTATTTGAAAAATTATGGTAAAATAGACATAACATAAAATTGGCCATTCTGACCGTTTTAAGTGTGTGATTCAGTGGCATTAATTACGTTCACAATGTTATACAACCATCACCCTATTTCCAAAATGTTTTATTACCCCAAACAGAAAGTCTATAACCATTAAGCAGTAACTCTCCTTTTCTCCCTGCAACCTCTGTTATTAACTTTAGTGGATATTTAAGAAATAAATTGTACCATTTGATGCTGTATAGAGAACACTGGTAATTTGGGAAAATAGACTTAAAAATGATCTAGCTATTGGGGTGCCTGGGTGGCTCAGTTGGTTGAGCGTCCTACTTCAGCTCAGGTCATGATCTCACCATTTGTGAGTTTAAGCTCCACATCAGGCTCTGTGCTGACAGCTCGGAACCTGGAGCCTGCTTCAGATTCTGTGTCTCCCTCTGTCTCTGTCCCTCCCCTCCTCACACTCTGTCTCTCCCTTTCTCTCAAAAATAAACATTAAAAAAAAAATGATCTAGCTGTCACTACTACCCAAAGTTAGGGGTTTGCAGGGTTGATGTAAAAGAGAGTTTTTATGTGATGAAGAATTTGTTCAGTTTTCAAATTATAATGACTTGGGGACCTTTACAAGAACTTTTGCTGGAGAACCTGGGTTTTGAGCCAAAGAAGTGATTTTTATGAAGGGGTTTGCCTCAATTTCAGGTTTTGAAAAAGGAATGATTATGGAAGGAATAGAAGAACCAGGGGATACGTTTTTTGGATGTAGCTATGTATATTTTCAACTATAGCAATAACAGCATCTGAAAATGAAGCTGGCTTGCCCCAGACTTGAGGAGGACTTTCTGCCCATCAGGCCGAGGACAGTCTATACATTGAGTAATTGAACAGCAAGGATCAATGACCTGCCTCTTTAGTAGACCTTCCTTTCAGGCTGCATCTAGACCAGTAAGATCTGAGATGATGGTCATGTGTTCTTAGCCTCTCCACCTCAATACGACAGGCAGACAAGTGTGGAAACCTGAACTTACCTCTGCTCTGTCCTCCTTTCCCCATTCATGTTGAATAGCTATTGGCACCCAGGGATAGGGGCAGCCCCTCTAACCAGGCTTGTTGTTGGTGCTGTATCAGGTAGCTTGCTCATGCTGGCTGTAAGGGCCAAGTTTTATTTTTACTTTACTTTTTTTTTATTTTTACTTTGCTTTTTTATTTTTATTTTACTTTTATATATTTTTTTATTTTTTAAGTTTATTATTATTATTACTTATATTTATATTTTTATATTTATATATTATATTTATATATATTTATATTTATATATATTATATATTATTTATATTTATGTTTATATTTATTATTATTTTTAACTAGTCTCTACACAAACTCACTACCCTGAGATCACAGGTTGCACCCTCCTCCAGTGGAGTCAGCCAGGTGCCCCTGTCAGGGCCGAGTTTGAAAAGCTACCCCTCAAAACATGTAAATGACAGCAAGAGAGATGAACACATTTAAATATCAATGTGTAAATAGAAGAAAATAAACTGGGACCTTTACTATATGTTCCATATCACAAAAGAAAAAAGAGGAAAAAACAAAAAAAAACCTTTCTCCTGAAATAAGTTTACTTTATGATACAGGGGGGAAAAAGTTGAAGTTTTCTACTTTGAACAAGATGTAAAATTTAGGAAGCAAGAACATACTGAGGTAAGTAGAGAGTAGAAATAAATGAAACCCACAGCAGAGCAAAGCAAAATTGATTCTTTGAAGATTGTTTTAATGAAACAGAAGAGAAACTTGGTGATGTTATACTGCTGGGTTCTTTTCTGAACAAAAGGTGTGAATAGATTACATTTTTTTCCAGTGTTTTAAGAAATATTTATAAGGTTCAATCCTATGCATTTTGGACATGGAATGTGATATAAAAAACCTATTTTCATACCATATACGATTTCAACTCAAAGGAAGTCGCAGACCTAAATGTAGGAGGTAAAACTATAAAACCCTTAGAAAAAAACAAAGGTGTAAATCTTTGTGATCTTGGGTTAAGCAATAGTTTCTTTGCTATACCTGAAGCAAAAGCAATAAAGGAAACATTAGATAAATTGGACTTCATCAAAATTAAAAACATTTGTTATGCAAAGGACACCATCAAGAAAGTTGGTGTTGAAAAGACAACCCACAGAATGGGGAGAAATGTTTGCAAATCATATACTTGATAAAGGACTTGTCTCTAGAATATATAAAGAAGTCTTAACTCAGTAATAAAAAGACAATTCAATTAAAAATGGGTGAAGGATCTAGTAGACATTTCTCAAAGAAGATATACAAATGGCCAATAAACATATGAAACATCAGTAGCCATCAGGGGTATGCAAATCAAAACATAGATGAGATACTCCCTCACACTTACTGGGATTGCTGTAGTCAGAAAAATAGATACTAAGTGTTGGCGACAATATGAAGAAACTGGAATTTTAGTGCACTGCTTGTGGGATTGTAAAATGGTACAGTTGCCTTGGATAACTATCTTACAGTTCTTCAAAAGGTTAATCATAGCATTACTATGTCACCCAGCCACTCCACTCCTAGGTATATATCCAAGAGAAGTGAAAGCACATGTCTACACAAAAGCTTGTACGTGAATGTGCATAACAGCATTATTCACAATAGCCTCAAAATGAAAAAAATTCAAATGTCCCATTAGCCGATGAATGGGATAAACAGAAAGTGGTATATCCGTACTAGGGTATGTTTCTCAGCTATAGAAAAGAATGAAGTTCTGATACATGCTACCACGTGGATGAACCCCAAAAACATTGTGTTAAGGGAAAGAAACCAGTCACGAAAGACCCATGTCGTATGTACATGTAATTTATATCAATGTGCAGATGAGGCAAGTCTGTAGAGACAAAAAGTAGAATAATGGTTGCTTAGGGCTGAGTGGGGAATGGGGAGTGGAATGACTGCTAGGGGGCATGGGGTTTTATTTTTGAGGACAGTGAAAACGTTCTAAAATTGATTGTGGTGATGGGTGCACAACTCTGTGAGAGTACTAAAAGCCATTGAATTATACACTTAAATCGGGGACTTAGGGGTGCCTGGCTGGCTCAGTCTGTGGAGTGTGCAACTCTTGGTCTCAGGATTGGGAGTTCAAGACCCATATTGGGTATAGAGATTACTTAAAATAAAATCTTTAAAAATAAATAATTAGGTGAATTGTTCGGTATGTGAATTAGATCTCAATAAAGCTATTACTCAAAAAAACGCTATAAGCCCATAAAGGAAAAAAAAAAGATACAGAAGACTAAAGATTACCAAAAAATGTAAGATGGGAAGGTATAGGTAAGTAGTTACTTACTTAGCAGAAGAGGCTGGAATCCAAATGCCTTGAGAGCTTAAGAAGGACATGAATGAGAGCTGTAGCATGAGTTGTTTTTTTTTTTTTTTTTTTGAGAGATAGAGCATGAGCGGGATAGGGGCAGAGAGAGAGGGAGACACAGAATCCAAAGCAGGTACCAGGCTCTGAGCTGTCAGCACAGAGCCCAGTGGGGGCTCAAACTCACAGACCGCGAGCCAAAGTCAGACCCTTAACCAACTAAGTCACCCAGGCACCCCTAGTATTTTGTTTGTTTGTTTTTGTTTTTTTTAATAATACCTTTATGAGAGGAGTGCCTGGGTGGCTCAGTTGGTTGAGCATCCGACTTCGGCTCATGGTTTGTGGGTTCAAACCCCGCGTCAGGCTCTGTGTGATAGCTCAGAGCCTGGAGCCTGCTTCGGATTCTGTGTCTCCTTCTCTCTCTGCCCCTCCCCCACTTGTGCTCTGTCTCTCAAAAAAAAATAAATGTAAAAAAACATTTTTTTTTTAGTAATGATACCTTTATAAGATAGAATTCACATAGAATACAAAAAGACTCCGAAATGAAGGGACTAAGATTTTCAGAAGGCAGAAGTGAGGCATAGGATGGAAACGACATCATCAGGAAACCACCCTTTTCTCACTTTGAAGACCAGACGGTTTATTTTCTGAAGTTTGAACCAGGTACAGCAGATGGTCACGGTAAGTCAGAATACTCAAAAGAGGTAATGAATAAAAGTCAGTCTATGTAGGAATCCTGAGATAGCCATTTCCTAACATCTACTTGGATCCCAAAATGCTGACAGCCAGATTTATACTTCCAAACAAGACATTGTTGGATTTTCTGAAACAGTCCATGAAGAAAGACCTAAAAACACCCTTGGGGGCCCCCAACTAAGTGGCCAGACCCCAGATACATCCCATGGTGACAAAGTATACCTACTACAGAACTTATCAGCATTTTCATACCTAACTCTTAAATGTGACATCCATGTCGGGAATGCTACTAACATGAAAGTCAGAGTCCAAAAGAAAAAAAGAAGCTCAGAGACATCAGAAATAGAGGAAGGAGCTGAAAAAAACTTTCAAAAAACCTTTAATATTCTCAAGGTGTTGAAAGATTATATAGTCTATCCATAAAATGAGAACTGCTAGAAATTTAAACATTTTATTTTTAATTTTTTCAACATATGTTTTATATCCTAGAGAGAGACCATGCGAGAGGGAGAGAGGGACAGAGAGGGAGATAGAGAGAATCTTAAGCACGCTCCACACTTATCACGGAGCCCAACACAGGGCTCAATCCCATGACCTTGGAATCATGACCTGAGCCGAAATCAAGAGTCAGATGCTCAACTGACTGAGCCACCCAGGCACCCTGAGAACTGTTGGAAATTTAAAGCGTTGGAGGATAACATTGAGAAAATATCCCAGAAAGTAAATAAAAGAATAAATTAACAGAAAATAAGAGAAAAAAATTTAATTGGCAGATAAATCCAGAAGTCCAACGTCCAAGAAATGGAATTTCAGAAAGCTATAACAGAGAAAACAGAAGAGGGGACTATCAAAGACAATACAAAAAATTTTCCCAGCACTGAAGATATGAGACTCTAGATGGAAATTGGTCATCAAGGGCCTGCAAAATGAGTGCCAAAAGCTTATCACTGTGAAGTTTTAAGTATACTGAGGAAAAAAAAAAAAGATCCTGAAAACTACCAGATAGAAGACATGAGTCACTTGTAAATCTCAACAATCAGAATGATATTGGATTTCTCAACCTTCTTCAGTAGACACTAAAAGACCTGCAGCAGTCTTCCAACTCACAAGGAAAATTATTTCCAATCAAGACTTCTTTTGAGCCTAACTCTGAATCAAATATGAAGGCAGAATAAGGGCATTTTCAAGTGAAAAGAATGATCTCTGACCTCATCTCTCAGGAAACTACTAGAGGATATGCTCCACAAAAATGAGGGCATCAGCTATGAAAAAGGAAGACTTGGGGTACTGAAAGTGTGATCCAACATGGAAATTCCAGGGATAATACTAAAAGGAAGTTCCAGAATAACTAGTCCAGTTTGGAGCAGGAGGATGGAGATTTCAGGCAAAATGTTTCCAGAAAAAGAATAGAACAAAAAGATGACCTGATTTAAGTTTTGGTCAAGTGAAAAAAAACAGTATTGAGAGGAACTGTATAATTGTATTAGAGAAGAATTAGTAGAACATACCAGCAGTCATACCCTATGGAAAATGATAATTTTATACGAGACATTTAAGCTGTGAATAATACTCACAAAGCTATGTGAACTGAATATTGATTTAACATAAAACTGTAATACACCTTATACTGGGAGACTAGAGGGAGGGGAAGTAGAGGAGGCATAATAGTGCCAAGTGCTCATCTTCCATAATAGTCCATCTGTGGGCACTATTTGAAATGGGTTATATTATTTAGAAACATGGACATTAACACAAGCAGAAATAGCTAGAAAGGTTGAAGATAGTTGTTTCTGGAGAGTGGGACTCAGGTAAGAGGGTGGGGTAGGGAGACTGCTTTTTTAAAAACTTTTAAACCTGTGGTATATATACATGTAATTACTTAGATGAAAATCCATTTTAAGAATTTTCTTTTTTTAATGTTTGTTTATTTTGAGAGAGACAGAACATGAGCCAGGAAGTTGTGAGAGAGAGGAAGAGAGAGAGAATCCCAAGCAGGCTCCACACTACCAGCGTAGAGCCTGACGCAAGGCTCACACTCACTGTGAGATCTTGACCTGAGCCAAAATCAAGAGCTGGATACTTAACCGAATGAGCCACTCAGGTGCACCTTAAAATTTTTCTTAAAAAAAAATTCTTTTAAGTTAGGCCATAATGAAGATCTCCATTACTCTAATTGGCAATATTTTCTGACCAGAATGAAATAAGAGCAGAAACAAATCATATGTTTAAACAACAAACCAAATCTCAACCTATAGAGAACTTATAGTTACAGATCATATAACTGTGTAACAGGCCAAGGAAGAAAAGTTTAATTTAAAAAATAATAAAAAAGAAAAATATTACCTCTTTTTAAAAATAATTTTTTTTAACATTTATTTATTTTTGAGACAGAGAGACAGAGCATGAACGGGGGAGGGTCATAGAGAGAGGGAGACACAGAATCTGAAACAGGCTCCAGGCTCTGAGCTGTCAGCACAAAGCCCGACACGGGGCTCGAACTCACGGACCGTGATATCATGACCTGAGCCGAAGTCAGACGCTTAACCGACTGAGCCACCCAGGCGCCCCCCAAAAAATGTTACCTCTTAAAACCAATACTCTGTAGTCTGGTATAGCCAAGCAATACTTGGCAGTAAATTCATCATTGGAATCTCCATTAAAAAAAAAAAAAAAAAAAAGGCATTCGACTTAAGATTTTAAAAAATGAACCCCCCAGCCCAAAAAACTCCATAAGAGAAAACAATAATGTGGAAGCTCAAAATATATTCAGTTAGTAACTTTTTTCTGTTTTTCCTAATTTATATGCAGTTTGGGTTTCTAATAACTGTTTTTGGGGTGTTTGGTTGATTGTGTCTTTTTAGGTCTTAAACACAGATAGTTTGAAAATATCAACTCGCCTGAACTTGTTGGACCAAGAGTTGTCTGAAAAGAATGTAGAGCTGCAACGCAGCACAGCTGAGGAGAAAATAAAGATTTCTGAACAAGTTCAGGCCCTCCAGAAAGAGAAGGATCAGCTACAGAGACGAAGAAACAGTGTGGACGAGAAACTTAAAAATGGTAGTGTGTTGTCACCTGAAGTAAGTCAGTATTCTTTAGAACTGGAAGTGCTCTATGATGGGTCACTTGGATGATTTCCTCCGTCTTTGTTAACTTAAACATAAAAATGGATAAATCTGGTAAACTCTGTTTTCTTGAGACTTTGTCAGATGTAATGAGTTGAGCTGGCACCCATTAGGTGCCATAAGCCATGCTTGACCAGAGACTGTGATAGCCTCACACAGGGGTCCGTGAACATGGCCTCCTACTGGCATCTTCACGGATGGGAAACTAACACTTACCTTGAGTAGGGACTTTTTCAGCTGGGGTTTCTCATCTGACATCACAGAACACAGATGAGCTGAAGAACTCTTTTTCTCAGTTCTTCCAAAGAGAGCACCTACCTCCTCTCTGCAACTTTCTTGAACGATACTAGGTAATTCGTTACATACATGAATGACTAGGACATTAAGGGTTAATTCCTTTAGAAAGGCCCAGCCTGCAGGAGCATATTCCAGCCCAAGTAGATGCATAGAACTCAAATCCCAATAAAAATACCTTTGAGTTGCAGTTTTCATTTGGGAGAGCTTATGGCTCCTCTCACCTTTATTTTTTTAAACTCTATAAAAGATAGTATATTTATTGGCTGTCACAATTGTCCCAGACTGTGTCGTTTTTCAAAATTTTACATCAGTTGGCAATGGTACTTATCCCTTACTTTATCAGACAAGTATGAATTTTTGAGCCTACATGTTCTCTACAGATATTTTGTAAGTTTATTGATTTATTTTGAGAGGAGAGAGAGAGTACAAGCAGGGGAGGGGTACAGAGAGAGAGAATGCCAAGCAGGCTCTGCATTGTCAGCGCAGAGCCGGACATGGGGCTCAAATTCACGAACTGTGATATCATGACCTGAGCCAAGATCAAGAGTAATACGCTTAACCAACTGAGGCCCCCACATGCCCCTCTATGCAAATATTTATTGTTGCTGTCCTGTCATGACCAAAGCAAGAGAAGATTGTTAAGGGAAAGTGAGTAGCTGGGGATCACGCACCTTGCCGAATCTCGTATGGTTTTAGATTGGAGCAAATGGGAGATGGAAGTTAAGGGGGCTGGGTAAGAAGGAACAAGAGCAAAGATTTCATAACTGAGATTGTTGTTCACTGTGTGGATGAAAGAAATTGAAGACTAACTTGATTGGGGGCTATGTGGCATTATAAGCTTCACTGCCCAGTTTAATAACATGAGTAGCTGAGAGGATCACAGAATCAGACTGTCCTCCTGGGGCTGTTAAATTGGAGCCTGGCCTTGTAGATCGAGAGGTATGAGAGCCTAAGATACTGCAAAATGTAATATTAGTATTTAAGGAATTCTTGCCTGCCCAAGACTGTTACCAGACCCTATAGAAGAAACGAAAACAGTAAAAAGCATTATGCTTCTTTTGAGAAATTCATACTCTATCTGGGGAAAAGAGACAAATATAAGAAAACTCTAAACCCTGAAGAACATAAAAAAAAAAGCAAGTTATAATAATGTAATAAAACTATACTTATTATATTATTTATACAAAGCAATGCAGTGATCATGTGGGGGGAAGATTCATCAAGGCAACTTTGGTGCATTAGAAACTTGAGCTGAGGGGCACCTGGGTGGCTCAGTCGGTTGGGTGTCCAACTTCAGCTCAGGTCATGATCTCACGGTCCATGAGTTTGAGCCCCGCATCGGGCTCTGTGCTGACAGCTCAGAGTCTGGAGCCTGCTTCGGATTCTGTGTCTCCCTCTCTCTCTGCTCCTCCCCAGCTCAGGCTCTGTCTCGCTCTCTCAAAAATAAATAAATGTTAAAAAAAAAAATTTAAAGAAACTTGAGCTGAATTATGAAAACCACAATACTGGTAGATACAAGAAAGAAGGCCGTTGTAGATAGAACACCATAAATAAGGCATGAAGAAGGGAACGAGCAAATTATTTTTGCAGAAAGGGTAGAAGTTCCATTGTCACTACCAAGAAACATTTACATTTCTATTTCATATAGAATTCTGTAACTAAAAAACATTATTTAGGGTTTTGTGGGGAAAACACAGCACCATGCATAATACCTGTGTCGCAGCCAGTCTGGATTGGTTTGAGGGAATGCTGAGCCTCCTACAATTCGTGGGGTTCCGTCAGCCATGGGAGCTTCCGTGCAGCCTTCTTCCACAAGGTTGGTTCTTCTTAGTGTCAGTCTCAAGTGGGCTCTGCTCTCACTACTGTTTTGACGCCAAGATTAACATTACCAAACAGATCTGCCAATAGCAGGTGATCAGGAACATGAGATTGTGATGTGACACAAGACATCAGTAAAATCTAGGTGCAATAGTTGGCTGTTTAGATGTCTTTAAACTAGCTTAGAATTATTTTCTCTTGCCACAATAGATTAAAACCGTTTTCATAATGGGAAGTGATAGAAAGATTTTAGATTATACTAGTACAGGATTCTGCAACAACTTAATATAGACAAATACTTCGTTCTGTGGGTAAATTCCGTAAACAAATTTAAAAAAATACTTCAACTCCATTTTTCTAATAATACACAGCAGTTGCTCAGTGAGAGGGGCATAGGAGAAAATATAAGAACTATTATGTTTATTTCACTTGTACTTTCAATTTCATGTTTTATCACTAACGTGCATAGAAATATATGTACATACAGTGCTTAAAAGTGTTTATGTGTGTTTGTTTTTGGTTTTGGTTTTTCACTGATAGGGATGTGTGATCTAAACTGTTTGGAGACTCCCTGCTTTAGGTGCTTGTTGCTCTCAGTGTGCTCTCTGGATCTGCAGCAGCCTCACCTGGGAGCCTGTTAGAAATGCAGAGCCTTGGGCCACACCCAGACCTGCTGAATCAGAAATCTGCATTTTAACAAGATCCCTGGTGCATGTGTGAAAAAGCAGTGCTCTGTGATAAAACATTAGTCAACTCTTGATAATCTGTCATTTGCCTCCTGGCCATTTTTCATCCTGGAACAGTTTCCCATTGCCATTCATCTTGCCAACCCACACCTATTGCTGGGTTCAAGGGAATCACGAATATTTATACACTGCAGCCTCACTGGATTGGGCCATCCTCAGGGTTCTGTAGTCATACTGCCTTATATTATCTCAGTACTTCCCTAACTTAGATGCAAACTATAGAAACTAAATTTGGGCCAAATTGTTCTCAGACATATATAAAGGTAAACTCTTGCCACATTTGTTTTTGGAAAATATCATAGTATGCATTCAAAAGTTAAATATGTTCTTTGGATAGTCCACTTTTATTTTCTGGTTCCTCTTATCCGTTCACCAATGTACCTTTCAGGACTTAAGTTTGTTTTTCTTAAAAAGGTGAATATTATTTTCTTCCTGATGGAGTGATTATCAGATCATCAAATCCTTGATGGTTAGTGATTGCACAGAGAAACAAAATGGCTCTTTCAGGAGATTTTTTATAAAATTTTTTTTAATAAGTATTACTCAACCTCACACTGGAATGAGTTATTACATACCTTTTCCCTGGATTCCAGAAAAGGAGTTCTGAAAGTCAGTCTATTCTTTAGATAGATCAGAAATATTAACCTTATTTTCTCTTGAAATGCTGGGGGAAGGAGTGGAAAGAAATATTTCGATCACATAATCAGACATATGAAAATATTTTTTTCTCCTTTTTCCTCATTAACTCATTCAGCAGATACTTACTGAGTTTAAACTGTATGATAGGTACTGTGCCAGGCAGTAAGGACTTGAGTATGGACAAGATGGTCTGCCTTCAAGGAACTCAAAGTTGTGGTAACCCTCCACCACACATACAGGTATACAGAAATATTTATCCAAGTCTCACCAAGTTTCAAATAATTTCTTGCCAGAAATTTGGACACTCCCAAATATTATGTGTTTGGATAGTCCAAAGAACTGACAGGGATTCATCAGGTTTTTTGTGTTTTTCTTTTTTCCTACGAAGGAAATCTTCTCTAGCATATGAAAAAAGTTGTACCACCACCATTTTTAATGCCTTTGTTTGCCCCGTAATGACATCTCATAGGAATTTTATGAAATGTTTCATGTCCTTAAATTCTCACTACTTTTTTTTTATGCCATAATCTTTTCTCCCTAAGAGATTCTCTTCTGATGACTAGTCCTTAATAATTTATTCTAAATCTATTTCTTCTTTCCCTGCTGGCAGTCTGTTATTTCGATAGCTCTTTGAAGGGATACTAGGGAGTATCCAGATCTCTCGGACGCATAATATACACTTTAGGAGCTGTGGAAGGAGACACCTGGCAATAGTGCTGGTCCTGGAGGCTGAGGCTTTGTTCAAGTGTATTTCCTGGTTATTGGCATTTGCCGTATGACCTTGGGACGTTTCATAACTCAGCTAGCTTTTGCCTCTTCCATTTTACTACACAAAGTTTATTGCAAGGATTCAATGATTCTATGTTTTATATATGTGTGTATACACATACATTGTGTAGCATTGCAGGCACTCGATAAACGTTATTAAAATTTAGTAGACAAATGGTAATGTTCGTTAGACTCCGATAGCATAGTTGAGATCTTAGTGTATGACCAAGTCCAAGTTGTAGTATTACATTTAAAATGGGTGATTTCTATTATATCTAGGAAGAACATGTTCTTTTCCAACTTGAAGAAGGGATTGAAGCTTTGGAAGCTGCAATTGAATACAAGAATGAAAGTATCCGGAGTCGCCAGAACTCGCTCAGAGCTTCATTCCAAAACCTCTCTTGTAGTGAAGCAAATGTCTTGGAAAAACTAATTTGCCTGAGTCCCATTGAGATTAGAGCTATTCTTTTCAGATATTTCAATAAGGTTTGTTCCTGAGGGACAGGATTTTCTTATAGAAGGGTGGGTCAGGATGCTTATATGTCTCACATTTAAGAAATTGAAAGGCCTAAAAATTTGATGGCATAAATACCGTTGAAGTATGATTTCCCATTCTCAGTACTGAGTGTAATCATCTGAAAGTTTTGTGCATGTCCAACTTCAGGAGGTTCTTAAAGTTGGAAGGGCCTTTTGAAAGAAGGGCTTTTTGTAATAGTTTTAAAAACCGAAGAATTCAAGTTCTATTCCTCAGTTACTATTTCTTGGATATTTTCTAGATTTGCTTGTTGCTGCTCAGCATTCATGAAAAATCAAGGGCCCTCCAACTTTGGGTTCCCTTTCCTTCGTTGCTGGGGGCGGGGGGGGGGGGGGGTTGTACCTGTACATTATCATCAGACCTGTGAACTGAAATGAAGATAATAGTAGATTTTAGCATTAACCTGAATGATGTCTTCTCTTAAGGTATATATTATGAAGTGTTAAACAGATAACTCTTTTCTCTGAAAGGTATATTCAGTGTAAAGGAATATCAGACAATTAATGAAAAATAAAACACTGGAGTTTTAAGATAAAATTCTAGTTCTGTTAGACAAGTGAAATAAAGATGAAAAAATTAATGGAAATGTTATACACAGCCCTCTTCTTGAATAATGACTGTCAGTAGTAAGCTACTATCATTGATCAGAGTGCATCCTTATCACCACATGTACGAAGGGCAGAAAAATGGTGTGGTGCTGTCTGAGGCTCTGATACAGAGAAACTCACAGGTTAGAGCACAGGTTCTTAACCCAAAGCACCCAGGTTAAGGTCAGTGGGTTTTCTGACCCTGGGAACCTGAGTATTTCTAGACAGAAGGTCATTACATTAGTGAGTTCTGTGAAGTATCTTCACTTCACAGCAGTGCAGAGAAGAACCCATTGGACTAAATGCACAGTCTGAGACTGAACTCTGTATTTACGGTTTCAGAAAAGTCTGTTACTTATTTATAACATCCATTTTGGAGTTAAAACTGGGAATTACCTGGATGTTACAAGAGTCTTTAGGTTCCTGTTATCTTCTTAGACTAGAGAAATAGTTATAGGATTGTAAATATAAACTGCAGAGACCATGTCTAAGAGATGATGGAGGGGGTGATAGAGCCACATTATATTTAAAATGAAGCTTGTAACCAGTTCAGAATCCCAACAAACTCAAAAGACTATTGGGTTATTTTGTGGGTATGTTATAAAGCATTTGCTTAGTTATTCCATGGGGACTAAGGGAGTTCTTTAGGTAGCCTGAGAGAAGTAGCTTATTATATTAGGCTATTTAAGACAAAGTTAAAAGGTCAAAAAATTTCTTTGCTAGGTGGTCATTTTGCGAGAAACTGAACGGAAACTACACTTAGAGAATGAAGAAGTTAAAATGAAGATTCTGGAGCGGGATAATATGGTTCGTGAGTTGGAATCTGCATTGGAACATCTGAAATTGCAGTGCGACCGGAGACTGACTCTCCAGCAAAAGGAACATGAGCAAAAACTGCAGCTGCTGTTACATCATTTTAAAGGTACCTGCCCCTTCTGGTCAGTTGTGGAAAAATGATGTGTCAGAGGGGCTAGGAAAGAAAGATAGGACAGAATTTGATTAATGAAAACTCCAACATGAAAAGTCAAACATGAATAAATAGTTACGACTTGTACTTGTTTTTGTGCTTTGCATGTTTACCACACGTAGGGGATAGTTGGGTTACCACACATGGGGAGAGTTGACTGTGATGTAGGGCTATTCATGCTTGAAATGCCATCCCTCTGCCTGTCCCTAGTGCTACACACAAGAACCCCCCTCAGTTTGTTGTTGGTCTGTTTTTTTTTTTAAGTTTATTTATCTTGAGAGACAGCAAGCATGAATGGGGGAGGGGCAGAGAGAGACCAGAGAGAGAATCCCAAGCAGGCTCCACGCTACCAGCACAGAGCCTGACATAGGGCTCGATCTCATGAACCCTGAGATCATGACCTAAGCCGAATCAAGAGTCAAACCCTTAACCTACTGAGCCACCCAGGTGCCCTGTTGTTGGTCTGTTT
The DNA here is from genome assembly GCF_027475565.1 of Acinonyx jubatus. NCBI lineage: Eukaryota > Metazoa > Chordata > Mammalia > Carnivora > Felidae > Acinonyx > Acinonyx jubatus. The sequence goes on from NC_069391.1 coordinate 68,442,243, forward strand.
TCTATGTACAAATGTGGGATGACTTCTAGCTTTGTGGTACACAGTTGAAAAGTTTCTGTCGCCCAAGGATATAGTACCTTGATATTTAAATTACTTTCCCTCCAGAAAATTAAAGCGATAGGCTTTGTCAGATTTCTAGTTATATTTGTTACAATTCTCAGTTAGTTGTATGTTTTACGCATTAAGATTATTTCTTAGGTCAAAATTAGTCTACCATCAGTGGACACATACTGTTAATCAGTGCACAGTAGTTCAGCCATCAACTCTGGTGTGGAAAGAGCAGTCATAGCAGTTGGTCCTCATGTTACCTGGCATTTGGCCAGTACATAGTTGCCATGGCAACAGAAGCGCTGCCTGGCGATGCTAGTAATGCTTCAATCCAGGCTGCTTAGCTGCTTAGTCTTGATTCTTGTGAGTCTATAGCTGGAAATGGGTTAAACAATGGAGAAACAACCTGAGCAAGCAGAAAATTGGGAAATATATAAATTTGAGTGTTGAAGCAGTGTGCCGCTAAGTTAATTCTATAGCCAGTTAATTAGCAAGTGGTTGTCTGATGACAGGATTTCCTTGACAGGATCCTATACATCACTTCATTCAAACAGCTCTCCTTACCTTATTTTAGTTCTGTCTTAAGTCTCTATAAAGTGATATTTTAACAGATTTGTGGGGTTTTTGTTTTGTTTTTGTTTTTGTTTTTGTTTTAGAGAGAGAGAGAAAGAGAACATGAGAGTGGAGGAGAGGGGCAGAGGGAGAAAGAATCCTAAGCAGGCTCCACCCCCAGCATGGAGCCTGACACAGGGCTTGATCCCATGACCCTGGGATCATGACCTGGGCCAAAATCAAGTGTTGGACGCTCAACTGACTGAGCCATCCAAGCACCCCTTATTAGAATTTTTAATGTATTTTTCAAGTGACATGCATTGTACCACAAAAGCTCACGCTATAGCCAAATAAGAACATTTTAAAAATCATTCATTTCTATAGCTGGGATAAGTTTTTCATAACAAAATGTTAATAATTTATGAATTTTCTAATTTCAACTAAATATGGTATATAAAATTAAGTTGACATATATAATATTTTTAAATAATTATTCTGAGAGAGAGAGAGAGAGAGAGAGAGAGAGAGAGAGAGAGAGAACACATGCACACACAGACAGGGGAGGGGCCAGAGAGAGAGGGAGCAACAGAATCCCAAGTAAGCTCCACACTGTCAGCACAGAGCCCAATGCGGGGCTCCATCTTATGAACTGTGAGATCATGACCTGAGCCAAAATCAGGAGTTTGACGCTTAACTGGCTGAGCCACCCAGATGCCCAGATGTATTCTTTATGAGGATCCTGATTTATGGTGTTATTAATTTCAAGTATTTTTTTTTAACTGTTTTTTTTTTTTTTTTTTGAGACAGGGAGAGACAAAGCATGAACAGGGGAGGGTCAGAGAGAGGGAGACACAGACCTGAAACAGGCTCTAGGCTCTGAGCTGTCAGCACAGAGCCCGACACAGGGCTCGAACTTACAGACTGCGAGATCATGACCTGAGCCGAAGTCGGCCACTTAACCGACTGAGCCACCCAGGCGCCCCTAATTTCAAGTATTTTTTAAAGATTTTTTTTTTAATTTTTTTTTTTTAACGTTTATTTATTTTTGAGACAGAGAGAGACAGAGCATGAACGGGGGAGGGGCAGAGAGAGAGGGAGACACAGAATCGGAAGCAGGCTCCAGGCTCTGAGCCATCAGCCCAGAGCCCGACGCGGGGCTCGAACTCACGGACCGCGAGATCGTGACCTGGCTGAAGTCGGACGCTTAACCGACTGAGCCACCCAGGCGCCCCTAAAGATTTTTTTTAAATATTTTTTTTTAACTAATCTCTATATTGAATATGGGGCTTAAACTCACAACCCCGAAATCAAGAGTTGCACACTACACTGAGCTAGCCAGGAACCCCTAATTTAAAGTATTTTTAAAAGTTTATTTATTTATTTTTGAGAGAGAGAGCAAGAGAGAGAGAGAGAGAGAGAGAGCGCACGAGTGAGCAGGGTAGGAGCAGAGAGAGGGAAAGAGAATCAGAGCCTGACACGGGGCTCGATACCATGAACTGTGAAATCATGACCTGAGCTGAAGAGTCAGATGCTTAACCAACTGAGCCACCCAGGTGCCCCTAAAGTACTTTTAAATACAAGATAATGAGTTAATTTAAAATATCCAATATACTTAGATCACATTTTTCAAAACAGCCAGTTACAACAAAGGATCATTACAAACAGTAGGACCATTTTGTAAATTTACCAATAGGAAAAACTAGGTCGGAAAGTATTTATTTTCAGAGGGTCAATAACTAGGTTTTACTGATTCTAAAACATACCCAATAGGGACAGTTTATTAGACATTCATAAATATTAATTAGAAGCTTTAAGTTATATTGTAGCATAAACTACAACTTATGCTATTTTCCTGTCTTTTTGTATGGGTATTTGCTTTTGTTATTTAATCTTTCTGTAGTCTCTTTTGACAGGTTTTTGGAGTTTTTTTTTTTAGAGGTAGAGGCTTGGCTGTAGATTTCTTGAGCCTATGACTTTCCATACATCCACAGTTCCTGATAGGAACTTTAAGTGATGCAACTGATGGACAGGTTCCAAACATGAACTTTTAATGGAAAACACCTTATTTATGCTGTTCTAAGGATAAATCTAGTGAGTGCTACTCAAAAAGCAGTAATGAATTGTGAAAATGTGGTAATTGATAGGGGGTAGGGTGGAGAAGGTGACTAAGGCTAGAAGAATCCAAGTTGTAGCTGAAAACAAATCCTTTCAGGTACCAGATACAGGTAACATACTTCTGACTCATTAAGTATAGTCTGGAAACTATGTTAGAACATAATTTTCAGCCATTTATTTTAAACTGATTTGAAGTGTAAATTTCTATTTCATAGAGCAAGAGGGGGAAGGCATTATGGAAACTTTCAAAACATATGAAGATAAAATCCAGCAGCTGGAAAAAGACCTTTATTTCTATAAGAAAACTAGCAGAGATCTTAAGAAGAAACTTAAGGAATTGGTAGGGGAAACAGTTCGGCGGCAACAAGTACCATCTGAACGTAAGACCTTTAGTGTTACTTGTCACGCTGACAGTATTTGGTGTATCTAGTATTTGGTGACTGACTTGGAGTTTAGCCTTTTCCAATTGATGTGGTTATTTAGAATTCGATATTTAACTTGTATTGGTCTCGGTAAACAAAAATAGTCGTCTAGTCCTGATCATCAGGAAAATGCAAATCAAAACCACAAGGTGATACCACCTCACACCTGTCAGGAACTATATGTAATGTTCAAATCAACAACACAAGGAACAGCAAGTATTGGTGAGGATGCGGGGAAGGAACCCTCATGCACTGCTGGTGGGAATGCAAACTGGTGCAGCCACTGTGGACTTCCTCAATAGTAGGGAGCTTCCTCACATTAAAAACAGAATTACTATATGATCGAGTAATTCTACTACTGGGTATTTACCCAAAAGTTTGAAAATACTAATTCAAAAAGATATGTGCACCCTCATGTTTTTTGCAGCATTATTTACACTAGCCAAATTATGGAATCAACCCAAGTGTCCAGTACATATATATCAAGTGTCCAGTACATATATATATAAATATATACATACATATATACCATGGAATATTCATAAAATATTCCATAAAAAAGAACGGAATGGAATCTTGCCATTTGCAAGGACATGGATAGATCTAGAGGGTATAATGCTAAGTGAAAAAAGTCAGAGAAAGACAAATACCATATGATCTCACTCATATGTGGAATTTAAGAAACAAAACAAATGTTTGAAAAAGAGACAAACCAGAAAAACAGACTCTTAGCTATAGAGAACAAACTGGTCGTTACCACAGGGGAGATGGGTGGAAGGATAGGTAACATAGGTAAAGGGGATTAAGAGTACACTTAACATAGCAGTATATAGAATTGTTGAATCACTGTATTGTACACTTAGAACTAATACAACACTGTATATTAATATACTGAATTAAAAATTTTAAATTGTCTAATCTGTGGATGCCACAGAATCACAGGGGAAGTGAACGAAGAAACAAATGTAGATGTGTGAAGGAAATGTCACATATTTATTGGCTGTCATGTGCCATGGGCTTTTGTATCCCCTTACTTAAAATAACCCTATAATCTAAGGTAGCTGTTGTTTCCTATATTATCGTAAATTAAGTGTTGTGATTATCACAAAAATGTAAAATAAATAGTGAATACTGTAAGTAAAGGTATATTGTGTATATTTCTAAGATCAGTCAGGTCTTTTTCACCATGACCTCTTGAAATTCAAAAATATAATAAAACTCACTGTTGAGACAAAGATGCTTTCTTGCCTAATTGTATGTAGTTATGTAGAAGTAGCACCTTCCTAAATGAAATGATACAAAATCTTGCAAAAGTAGAAAGTGCCATGATTAAAATATACCCTCCTCAAGTCTGCCAATGAGAGAAGAATCACTATTTCTAAAATAATATATTTTACATTTCGTAAAAGAATTAGCCTTCCTTTAGAGAAAGTATTCTAATAAGTCAAGTATGGCTCATGCAAAGTTGACTTTACAACCTTTTAGGAACACACACCTATTTTGCACCTGTAAAGAAGACCACTTAAAGATGGGTACAACAAGATTGTAAAGAGACCAGTGAAAAGTTATATATATGCATAATGAAAAGATACATGCTGAATATATAATGTAAGCAGAATTAACATAGCTTTAAAGTTTAAAACAGTAATATCTTAGACAAGTAGTTCTAATGCTACCTTATATTTATGATATTTATAATTTATGGACATTTTCATGAGTAGTTCATTCAACCCTCAAACTCAAGGTAGGCCAGTGTCTGCTAATCCCATTTTTAGAGAAGAGAATTGAAACTTAGGTCAAGTAACTTACAGACACAACAGTAATTAGAACATGGTCTAAGGTCTTTTGTCTTACGACCCCTGGTTCAATATTCTAGGATAAAAGTTGTTGTAGATAGAAATGGGATACAAACATGCAGATCCTGCCAGAGAGACTACATTTTTTTTATTTTCAAGGTAGTAATGGAGAGGTACTGATATAATTAAAACATTTACTTGAAATACTGCCTGCACTATATAGCTGAACCTTGTACTTGAAACATGACTTATAAAAATTTGAAATGGAAACAGGTATTAAGTAGCAAACAGAACAATCAGCATAAGGCCATTTTAGCTTTAAAAAAATCCACTTTCGAACTCGAGATATCTGAAATTAGGTATTTAGTGTTTCAATGTCCCATGTTTATATTACTGAGTCAACTAGACATCTCTTAAAATGCCAGTGTGGTATGGTGTTATAGAGCTTTAATCCTTGTCCTGGATCCTCGTCCTGCTCTTCAATGAGACAAATGCAAAAAACTTTGAAAAAGTTAAATAATCTTGAAAATATATAAAGTGATGACACCTGTCTGACCAACTTACTTGGGAAGTCTAGTCTTTTTTGTTTATCCATTTTTAAGTAAATTCTACTCCCAATGTGGGCCTGAAACTCACGACCCTGAGATCAAGAGTCACATACTCCATAGACTGAGCCACCCAGATGCCCTGAAAAGGTAGTCTTGATAGCAATGTTGAAGATATTAGTTCAGCTAACCTGCTGTCCCACCTAGAAACACCTTTTAAAAAATTTTTTTAATGTTTATTTATTTTTGAGACAGAGGGAGACAGTGCGTGAGTGGGGGAGGGGCAGAGAGAGAGGGAGACACAGAATCTGAAACAGGCTCTAGGCTCTGAGCTATCAGCACAGAGCCCGATGTGGGGCTCGAACCCACAAACCATGAGATCATGACCTGAGCTGAAGTCAGACGTTCAGCTGACTGACCCACCCAGGCACCCCTAGAAACATCTTAAATACTTTTATTTTTTTGGCTCTAAAAAGTAATATAGTTATTGTAGAAAAATTTGAAAATATAGAGACAAAGCCAAAAAAAATCACCCATAATTCTACCCACAACCATTAACAGCATAATTCTTTTCAGTATTGTCCCCATACAAATGTCAAAAAAGTTACAGTTGGAATTCTATTTGAGATATAGCTTGTACTGTATATATCCTATCTCAAAATGCTGCTCTAATATAATGACATTAAACAAGGTTTGTTTGAATTATAAATACAGCAATTTAAATATATCAAATTCTGAATTCCCTAAAAAGTATTATACATTTAGTACTCAGTTTCCGTAATACATAGCTGGCTTGGTATTCAGTTCATTGGTTTTTGATAGTAGTCTCTTTATTTAAGTTTATTTATTTATTTTGAGAGAGAGAAAGCACACGGGGGAAGGGCAGGGAGAGAGGGGGAGAGAGAGACTCCTAAGCAGGCTCCACACACAGTGCAGAACCTGACGCAGGATCATGCCCATGAGATCATGACCTGAGCCAAAATCAAGAGTCAGATGCTCAACCGACTAAGCTACCCAGGTGCCTCAGAAATCTATATTTTTATATGTAACTTTCCAATTGAAAATGTTGGGGTTAAAAAGAAAAAATAATTATCAAAACAAAAACCAACCCCCCCCAAAGAAACAAAACAAAAATAAATAAAACACACACAGTAAGGAAAAATAAAATAAAAATAAAATGTTGGGGTCACATGTTGTTTCATAGGCTAAATAAAGCACGTCTGTGGGCCAGATTTGGCTTGGAAGCTGCCAGTGTGCAACTTCTGTTTTTAAACTTGGTATTCATAGGACAAAAAGTACTAATCACATGCCAGTGTATGTTAGAGTTGGCATTTTTCATCATATTAGGTCTAGGGCCTATATGGACTTCTTTTAAGTAAATTTTTATCTTTGATATTAGATAGTTCTTTGATTTGAAGACCTCTAGCTTTGATCTCTTCACTCACTCCTGTCAGTCATTCCATCAGGGTATCCCCACTGAGGAGATACACTGTCACCTCCATTTTGATGGTGGATCCCCAGAATACCCTGAGAGAGCATAACCCTGCCATCATGCTGGGACTTCTAACCAAGATTAGATTTTCACACACATGATGCCATGTCCCCAAAGATTCCCCAGACATAGAGCCAGTATTCTCCAATGCTGGCTTCACTTAGCCAAGGTTTGGACTGTGGTTCACAGTGGCAAGCCCAGTGGAGGGCAGGCATGGAAGGGCACCAGAGAGGCCCAAAGTACTCCTGTGTTTCCAAGGAGAAACAAAATCAGTAGGTGACTGTTTCTCAGTTTTGTTCCATGAATTAAAAGTTCTCAGCTATTCACATTCAAAATGTCTATAAGTGAAATAATAATTCGTATTCACACTTCTGTTTGTCTAAAGAAGTCACTTAAAGGGCGCCTGGGTGGCCCAGTCGGCTGAGCATCTGACTTTGGCTCAGGTCTTGATCTCTCAGTTTGACGAGTTTGAGCCCCGTGTCGGGCTCTGTGCTGACAGCTCAGAGCCTGGAGCCTGCTTTGGATTCTGTGTCTCCCTCTCTTTCTGCTCCTCCTGCTCACACTCTGTCTCTCTCTCAAAAATAAATAAAGATTTAAAAAATTGTTTTTTAATCTGAAAGACATCATTTATATTGAGTGATAATAATAGGATATCATTAAAATTCCTGTTTTTGAGGAAATCTCTAATTTTTTTTTTTTTTTTTTTTGCTTTTTGGGTTATTTTTAAGATCGTGATGCTGGAGATGGAGTCCTGAACCCTGAAGAAGCAGTCATGGTTCCAGAAGAATTAAAATGGGCATCCAGAACTGAAAGTATAACGTTAAGTGGAAGAGAAAGAGAATTAGACAGTTCAACAAGCAGCTTAAGAACACAACTGAATCCTCAGAAGCTCTTGGAAGAGGCCCCGGAATTACCTCCAATCTGTAGCTCTTTAGCACCCACTAGTGGGCATTTGCTAAACAATGAGGATAAAAAAGAAATAGACGAGTATCATTTCATAAAATCTCACAGTCGACCATCACCCCAAATCCAGCCAGTGGGAAACGCAGGACAGCTTCATGGTGTCACATCTGTAAAGTTATGTCGTAAAGAGTTACGTCAGATTTCTGCCTTGGAACTATCACTACGGCGTTCCAGTCTTGGAGTTGGGGTTGGATCTATGACTCCTGATTCCATTGAAGTAGCTAGGAAGCCGAGTGACTTTAAAACATAGGCATTTGATAATACAATTTTCAATTTAGTAGAGGTGTAAGATTCCTTTTTCTAACCTGTTAGAAATTAAAGCTTATGCTCACTAGTTCTTCCCTCAGGATAAAGGAAGAAGGGAAGGAAGGAATCATTTTATATACTATAGACGTGTGTATCTTCTGTGGTATATTTGGGGAGTTTTAATGACTTGCAGATATTTCCATAATAACGAAATGAACACGTTTTCCCATAGTATCAAATAATGGAATATTTAAATATTTCCCCTTATAACTTTGCTTAAAATTTCTCTCCAGGCATATATAAAGAACAAAACATAAAAGTAGGATTATAAACTAAAATATCCATCAAATGTATATTGCCATATAATATAAAAGTATGTTTTAATACATTAATTATATCTTACAAGTTCATATTATTATCATTCTCAAATATAAATATGTGCTTGTTATTTTGGAGAGATGCAGTTAAATATTGCTTTATGAGCAGGGGAGTCTCCTGCTGCATATGTTTTGGCATAGCTGAAAATCTGTGCCAAAATGCAGTCTGTGGATGAAGGTAATTGATTAGGTTTATGGTTAAAGTTAATTTAAGGTCCTCAGTGTCCACATAGGTTAGGTGATCAGTCTTGACTTTTTAAACATGGTTCTCTGCTTTTTCTGAGATTGTTTTCAGAATGTCATATTGTTGGTTTGCTAATATTATGGAATGTAAGTCTTCGTCTCTCTCCCACCCTGTCTATTCAACATATATCTCATTAGGCTACTAGATTTGGGGGAAAGGATGCAGTTCCTTGCCACAGGGAAGCAATAATAGAATAACAATAAAGCATTACAGCATTTCAAGGAAAAGATACCTGGTCACAGGGAGTATGACTATAAACTTGACGTCTAACCAGAGGCTCTATAGCTAATGATCCGTTGGGCTTACTGGGAGATTTTTTTCTACGGCCTGCTAGGTCAGGTCATGCACACAGGCAGACCAGACTGCATTGGGACTGTAAATATGTAAATGAAAACTTTTCTTGATGATTTTTTTTAGTCTAAATCTTACTATATAATCTAAACTTCAGTTTGGAATTAAGAACTGAACACTGATTGGCCCAACAAACGGTTTGTACTTTTTCATCATACTTTTTAATCACGAAAACATCCCATTATAATGACCAGAGGTATTTTGTTACTTTTTGTTGCTGCTGTTGTCATTTGTGTTACTTTTCCACATTTTCACTTGTAAAATAAAATTTTTTCTTAAACTAATTACTGTTTGGGTGGGGCAGTAGTAAAACCACCCTGACTTATGGATGTCTACTCAATTAGAGTCACCCACTTCCTTGCTGACTCCAGTTTTTCTTATGTGATGCTGCTACTAATATTTTTCTTTTGTCCTTTCCTCTGTTGTTATTGACCCTACGCATTCTTACCTAAGACCCAAACTGTCCCTTTGTGCTCAAACACTTATGGTTTTGTTTTTCTGGTTTCTAGGCCCTGGGGAGTAGGGTTCCTTGTTCTCATTGCTAAAAACCAGTTCCTAGAGGAGAAGAAAACCAAAACAAAACAAACTTCTAAATCAGTGAATAGTTTGTGTATCTCTTAAGCATGGTACTGAAATTCATTTAAATTGTAGATTAAATAGGAGTGTTTGGGTGGCTCAGTTGGTTAAGCATCTGATTTTGGCTCAGATCATGTCTCATGGCTTGTGAGTTCAAGCCTCGTATCAGGCTCTGTTCTGAATGTGCAGAGCCTGCTTCAGATCCTCTGGCGTCCCCTCTGTCTGCCCTCCCTCATTTGCTCTCTCTCTCAAAAACAAACATTAAAAAAAATGTAGGTTAAATAGACTGCTGTGGACTTACCTGGGAATGGACTTACCACAATGTCCAATATTGGCCCAATGAGAAACAACTTTAGACAAGGAATTTACAAACTAACTTGGAAAATATATTTTAAGCAGAGACTATTTCAAGTCAGATTCTGGTTTTAAGCTAGTTTCTTCTTTTTGCCTTTAGTTTGTAGGATATATACTCAATATATAGTATGTGTAATATATATATATGTGTGATATATATATATATATATATATATATATGCACACACACATAATGGCAAAGGCCAGTGCCTTAACAAAGCACAACAATGATATATTTATTAATGAATGCATAGTTATTAATTAAGGTCCTAATTGTAAATTCCTTATAAATTAAGTAATGATTTAGAAATTATTCATATAAGAATATATTCTAACTCTGGAATCTTGCTTCCCTAAGAAATTGACATATACTTGTTTTGCCTGTGGAAACATAAAAGTATTTTCTAAAAGCAGATAAGTATTTTCTAAAAGCACTAACAAAGCAAAAAAATTTATATCAAACCAATGGTGATTAGATTTGATAATGCAAATGTGAACTGACTTCTAAATAAGAAAGGTACAATTTTTCTTCCTTTTGGTTAAACATATATCCTTTATATGCTATAATAGATTTCATGTACCTACACAAACACATACCTATAAGTAATGTCCTGAACAATAAATATGTTCTGGAAGTGAACTTCCATGTCATTCTAGCTTAGTGCCCTCACAAAGGAAAGGAGAATTATGACACTTCCCCCAAGGCAAGTAAACTTATTTTTTAACAAATGCTACTAATAAATTTTACTCAGTCATATGCTTTCCTTAGTCTAACAATTTTGTCACTGTATTTGCCTTTTTAGAGTGTATATAAAATATGTGTGTGGTTTTCTTTTTTTGTTCATTACAGGTTTTTCTCCACTTAGAGCATTTGGAAGGAAACATATTTGCCTCTGTAAAGTACTAGTTCCTTCTGTAACATCAGATGTTACAGGTAACAGAGTTGGAGAATCGTATAAGTATGGGAATTCTGGGTGGCGAGAATATCAATGAAGGTGATTTTGTGCTTTAATATTTGTTTTCTTTTGCTAATGGGTTTTTTGGTTGTGATGTTTTTGTTTTGATTTTTGGTCCCTCTGTTCTTCATATCTTTATGGACTTTGCCCGAAGAGTCAGCAAAAATACAAATGATCTTCAGTAGTGTGGACTTTATTGCCATTAGTCATTGGCTTATTTGTATTAGTTCAGGTCAATAATGTGGTAAATGCTTATTTAAGAGTAGCTATTTTACCAGCCTGTGAGTTTGAGTCCCACTTCGGGCTCTGTGCTGGCAGTGTGGAGCCTGCTTGGGATTCTCTCTCTCCACTCTCCTCTCTCTCTGCCCCTCTCCTGCTTGCACTCTCTCTCTCTCTCACAATAAATAAATAAGAACTTAAAAAAAAAAAGAATAGGTGTCTTATATGAAAGAAGTTAATAGAGGTCTTATAGTAAGTCTTAGAATGAATTGCTAGGGAGTCACATCCTTAGTGGGAGTTTTGATTCTATAGTCAACCTAAATTCTCATGCATCAAATGCAAGAATGACCCGTTTTGCTCTTTCATTTATTCCCTTAGGTACATGTGACTCTTAAAACACTGGTGCGTCAATATCTGAAAGTTCAGTGTCTGCTTGTGTACCATTCTTCTCTCAACTTCACTGGAATATTAAAAAATATTAACTATGTATATTTTACATTTAAATTTATAACAGGCCAAAGGCTCCCTTCATTAGTACTAACACATTCTTCAACACTTATATTTTCAAAAATTGAAGACAAAGGTGGGCACCTGGGTGGCTCAGTCTGTTAAGCATCTGACTTCAGCTCAGGTCATGATCTCACCGTTCATGGGTTTGAGCCCTGTGTCTGGCTCTGTGCTGACAGTTCAGAGCCTTGAGCCTGTTTGGGATTCTGTCTCCCTTTCTCTTTGCCCCTCCCCTGTTCATGCTCTGTCTGTCTCTCTCAAAAATGAATAAATAAAAACAATTTTTTTTTGAAAAGAAATGTGGGAATGGATCCTTCCACAATAAACATCTCAAGTGCATTAGATATGTAATACTTTTGAGCTCATATGGGCAGTAGTGTTTTCAAAGGGCAGTAGGGGCATCTGCCCAGCGGGGAGGAATATTTTATCACTGTCATTGTTTATCTCAATGCTGACAATTAAAAGCAAGCTGACTTTTCATAAGTTTCAATGTTTTACATACTCTACAAACAATGCACCCCTTTGTCATTGGCACCAGGAGGGACTGCCTGCATTCCTTGCTCTTGGAATGCAGTGTATACATGGTGTTTGATTTTTATCATGACCTTTGTGTTGACCCCAACAATACCCCAACATGGAGGTAATTAGAACATGAGAAATTATCAAAAGAAAGCTCAGAAAAACTTGATGTTGGGGCGTCTGGGTGGCTCAGTCAGTTAAGCATCTGACTCTTGATTTCAGGTCAGGTCATGATCTCATGGTTCATGAATTCAAGCCCCACTCAGGCTGTGCTCTGTGCTGGTGGTGAGAAACCTGCTTGGGATTCTCTCCTCCTCTCTCTGCCCCTCCCCTGTTCACACATGCTTTCTCTTTCAAAATAAACTTTAAAAAAAAATTTGATGTTATAATATTGACTTTTGATATTTTCCATAGTTCTTTGTCCCTTTTAATATTTTTTTCCCTAGGAATTTCCATAATGAGTCAAGAGAAAAGCCCCTATGTGAAATGCTAGCAGTGTAATATGATTGAGTCTAAATGTATTGACTTAGACTTAGCTATTATGTTCTACTGGTAAATTGTGATACACACTTCTACTGAGTTTTATCTATAGTACTTTATTATTTTTTTTATGTTTATTTATTTTGAGAGAGAGCAAGAGCAAGCAGGAGAGGGGCAGAAGGAGAGAGAGAATCCCAAGCAGGCTCCACGCTGTGAGCGCAGAGCCTGTCACAGGGCTCAATCCCATGAACCATGAAATCATGACCTGAGCCAAAATCAAGAGTCAGACACTTAACTGAGCCACCCAGGTGTCCCCTCTATAGTACTTTAAAAGAAAAATACAACAATCTCACAGGCTGTTAATACTGAGCAAGATCCTTATATGCCCAAGGAACAAGTTCATTCACAACAGAAGAGTAAAAAAATAAACATTTTTTAAAATGTTTCAGGGGTGCCTGGGTGGCTCAGTCAGTTAAGGGTCCGACTCAATTTCGGCTCAGCTCATGATCTCGCAGTTCATGAGTCTGAGCCCCGCCAGGCTCTGTGCTGACAGCTCAGAGCCTGGAGTCTGCTTTGGATTCTGTGTCTCCCTCTCTCTCTGTTCCTCCCCTGCTCATGCTCTGTCTGTATCTGTCTCTCAAAAATAAATAAATGTTTAAAAAAACTTAAAAAAAAATGTTTCATACTTATGATTGTTGGAAATTTAAAACTCCATTTATTAGTTAATACTTGTGTAATTCAAGTAGAAAAATGTATTTTAAAACAATATTTGTATACTGTATTAATGTGTTTTCAAGCTTATTACAGTATATACAAAGGGAAGTATCATTTTTTAAATGCAAAGTAGTAAATATTGTTAGAATTTATTTGATCCGAAAGTCTTTTAAAAGAACCACTTTTTAGACCCTCCCCCCCAATTATCAACAACAAATTATAGGACAATTACGGCTTACTTAACCCTCATTTCCCATAATGTTCTAGGATTCAAATAGCTCTGATAAGAACACTAGGTAAAAAGGTTTATTTTAAAGCATTCTGTAGACCAGAAAAGAGTTTTAAAAAATATGTTGAGAGAATATATTTTATTTCTCTGGCAACAACACTAAAGCTTAACTTCAATCTTCGGCTATCTCTAAACCCTGAAGAATACTCTCAGTTAGTATTGAATTTGCCAGTTGAAAATATACATCCCAGTTTTTACACCAGTTCCTTTTCCTATGATTGCTAAAATTCAGGATTATATAAAAGAAGCCATCCTTGATAGGATGGAAATTGTGGAGCTATTCAATAGAGAATTACAAAAAACAGTTTTGGATAGATTCCAACAGCCAAGACATAAACCAAAGAAAATAAAGTTAAGCGATTTTACCATTGAAGAGCCATGAATAGTATGCCAAAACAAACACCGTAGGCAAAATTGCCAGGATTTATCTTTATACAACACGTAACCATTTTGCTTAGTTTTTCTGTCTGCTAAAATATCCTCGAATGTTTCTACTGAAAAACCTCTGGATAAAAGACTCCCATTCATGATTACAAACCGGCAGCTATTGGCCTGCCTGAGAGGCTGAATTGATGTTATTCATTTTTGTTTGTGGTCTGCAGTGGCATTTCACTGTCCACCATGAATTTGGCTGACTTATGTAATAAATGATATGTATTAAAATGGTCAAAGTTTTTTGTTTGTTTGTTTTACTCTCTAGCATGATTTTTCTAGATGGGAAGAATGCGAACAGGGTAACATGTTTATATACTGAGAGGCTGATCTCCTTTTGAAATCCCTATCAAACTGGGGGTTGGGCAGCGTCTGAATTGTTCCATCTGAAGCCTGGAGCTAAGCCTATCTGTTTCACTGGACATTTTCCCAGCTAGTACCAGGTGTCACCGATTGTAAAATACAACCACAACATGACCAGAATGACTCAGGTTAACATCTTAATGGAGTGCATTAAATAATATTTTTCTGAAACACCAGCCTTCTCTTAAAAAAAAAAAAAGCAATTTATGAATCACTCCCTTGTGTTTTAAATCAAAATCTTACCAAATGCAACTCAAAGTAATTAAATTAATTGGGAGGGAAATTGCTAATTTTATAAGGCACATAGTCTGTTACTTTATCAAATACGTGAAAGCACTTTGAAAACTAAAGCATCATATATGTTTATGATGGAATTATAAGTAGGTTTTCCATAGAATTGGCTGTCAAAGTGGGACATTTTAGCACAAATGTGGTTGCTTATCTTATACATATATCCTAAAATATTTTTAAACAAATTATCAGAGTTTTAGTTACATTTGTTAGCAACAGTTGAAACAATGGTGTTCTCTGGAAAAGTTTCATGTGAAATCTATTCTCCCAAGAAAATATTTTAAAGACTTGGCTGAGTCTGTTTTATAGGTGTAAGAAGTGCTTCATGACAATTTGAGTTATGAATGAAAGAGTATGTTTTCACTGGGTTTTTAACCACCAGTTTTTTTTTTTTTTGCCTATTTGTTCCTGATTTATTAAGTAACAATTACATTTGTGAGTTATTAATGAAATCTGGCAGAAAGTAACTTCTTAAAACTGAGAAGAATGTTTTCCATTTGGTAGTCACAAAGATGTTTTAAGCTCAAATTTTCCCCTCAAGGAAACTAAAACAGTAAGTTAATTTTGGGTACATGTATAAGTATGTGATCAAATTAACAGCAAAGTTAGTCTTTGTTTGGCATTTGATGCTCTTGGCTACTATATACAAGAAGCAGATTAGAATTAAATCTGACATTACCATGGTGGTCTCTCCTTCATATGCATTTTGAGGGAAGCTCCTTCCCCTCAGTTTGCAAGTATCTGCCAGTGTTACAGAATATTTTGTTTCTTTTTAGATCAGAGCACCCAAGACCTGCACAGCCAAGTAATCAAAGAACAGGCCAAGACTTGAAGAGTAATGGAACCTACAGTCAGAAGTATTCTAGTGGATTGTGAACAAATAAATCAGAAGGGAAGAATACTAATGTACACTTTCCCTGGAAGAGTTACCTTCAATGGTACTGAGGTCTTCTCATTAAGGTTTATTACAAAGTTTACTATCTCCCAGGAGAAGGGGAAGTAGGTATAAGGAATTGATTGTGTGAGTTTAATTGCCCAGGCCACAGCAAACCAAAACACCGCTTAGAACCAGGGCCAGCGTCCTGGGATTTAACTCTTATGTGGGGAAGGATCTGTGCCTCTTCCAAAGGGTGAACCAGTAACGGAAGTTACTTGTATTCTGAAAACATCACAAAAAGGGCATCTATATACAACAGATTGAAATTTTCCATAGTATTTATTTTATAAATAAAGCATTTTTCCTGCTTAGTGCTTCCTACTAACTAACCTATTATTGTTGAGGACAGAGCTGAAACTCTAGCCCTGTCAGGGAACTTACATTCCAATGATAAGTACTATGGAGAAGATAAAGCAGTGTAAGGAATAGAGAATCAAGGAGGGTTTTTTATTTTTATTTTTTTTAATGTCTATTTATTTTGAGAGAAAGAGAACATGGGGGAGGGACAAAGAGGAAGAGGGAGAATCCCAAGCAGCAGCATGGGGTCTGATGGTGGGGTTTGTGCACATGAACCATGACATCATGACCTGAGCCAAAATCAAGAGCAAACGCCCAACTAATGATGCCCAACTTACCGAGCCATCCAGGTGCTCCAAGGAGGTTTTTTTTAGAAGGAAATATGCTTCTGAGCCAGGTACACACATAAAGCTGTAAACTCACAGACATAAAAAGTGCTTTTCAATTGACCAAAGGTACACATGCTCAAAAGCAGCAAGCATCAAAAACTGTATCTGAACACAAATCATATCCAACCGGTTTTTTTTTTAAGTTTACTTATTGTTCTGAGATAGCTCAAATGAGGGAGGGGCAGAGAAAGTGGGAGAGAGAATCGCAAGCAGGCTCCACGCTGTCAGTACAGAGCCCCACGAAGGGCTCTATCTTACCAACTGTGAGATCATGACCTGGGTGGGTATGAAGAGCCAGATGCTTAACCAACTGAGCCATCCAGGAGCCCCCACATCCAACCAGTTTTTATGAGAGGGCAAGAGCACTAATTTTTCAGGGCCATTTTGCCCTTCCATAAATAGAAAACTGCTCTAGATCTACTGCTTTGCTCACAATTGCTTATGATGTTTTTCCAAGTTTAGGATCACATTTCACTTAAAAAAATTCAAATTGAGGTATAATTCCAAATGAGCACAATTCAATAGTCTTTAGTATACCTAGTATGTTGTGCAATCATACTAATTCCAGAACATTTTCATCCCCCCCACCCCCACAAAAGAAAATCTTTCCCTATTAGCAATCATTCCTAATTTCCCCTTTCCCTCATCCCCTGGCAACTATCAGTCTACTGTCTGTCTCTTTGGAATTGCCTATTCTTGACATTTCATATCAGTATCATATAGTACGTATCCTTTAGCTTTTGCCTTTTTAGGATAATGTTTTCAAGATTCACTCAGGCAGCATGTAACAGTATTTCACTCCTTTTTACAGCTGAATAGCAATCCATTGTATGGATATACCACAGTTTATCCATTCATGAGCTGATGAACATTTGGGTTATTTCCACTTTGGGGCTATTATGAATAACCATGCTATGAACATCTGTGTACAAGTTTTTGTGTGAATATGTTTTCAATTCTCTTGGGTATTGCCTCAGAGTGAAATTGCCAGGTCACGTGGTAATTCTGTTTAACTTTTGGAGACACTGTCAAACAGTTTTTGACAGCAGCTGTATCATTTTACATTCTCACCAGCAGTGTATGAGGACCAGCTCATCAACATTTATTATTGTTTGTCTCTTTTTATTATTATTATTATGGCCATCATAACAGATGTGAAGTGGTATCTCACTGTGGCTTTAAGTCACATTTCCCTAATGACTAATGACACTGAGTATTTTTTCAAGTGTTTACTGGCCATTTGCATATCTTCTTTGGAGAAATGTCTATTCAAACCTTTGCCCATTTAAAATTATTTGTCTCCTCAATGTTGAGTTGTAAGAGTTTTTTATATATTCTAGATATAAGTCTCTTATCAGATTTATGATTTGCAAATATTTTCTTCCATTCTGTGGGTTGTCTTCACTTTCTTGATAGTTGCGTTTGTATTACAAAGTTTTTACTTTTGATGAAATCCAATTTATATTTTTTCCTTTGGTTGTTTGTGCTTTAGTTGTCATAGCTAAGAAACCATTGCCTACTTCAAGATCATACAGATTTACATGTATGTTTTCCTCTAAGAGTTTTATAGTTTTAGCTCTTACATTTATATCTTGGGTATATTTTGAATTAATTTTTGTCGTATGATGTGAGATAGGGATCCAACTTCATTCTTTTGCATGTGGATATACAGTTGTCCCAGCACCATTTGTTGAAAAAAACTGTTTCTCCCTTATTGAATTATCTTGGCACTTTTGTTGAAAATTGATCACAGATGTTTGGATTTGTTTTTGGACCCTTGATTCTTTTCCATTGGCTTATGTCTTTCCTTCTGCTAGTACCACACTATAATGATTACTGTAGCTTTGTAGTAAATTCTGAAGTTGGGAAGTGTCAGTCCACCAGCTTTGTTATTTTTCAATGTTGTTTTGGCTATCTGAGGGTCCCTTGAGTTTCCATATGAATTTTGGAACAGCTTATGCATTGCTGCAAAAAAAAAAAAAAAAAAGCCTGTTGGAATTTTGATAGGAATTGCATTGAATCTTTAGCTCCATTTGGTGAGTACTATCATCTTAACAGTATTATGTCTTCCAATCCATGGACATGGGCTATCTTTCCATTTATTTAGATCTTGTTTTCTTTCAACTATGTTTTGTAGTTTTTAGTGTAAAGTCTTATGCTTCTTTGGGTAATCTGATCCTTAATGTTTTATTGTTTTTGATGCTACCATACATGGACTTGTTTTCTTTTTTTAAAATAATTTTTAAATGTTTATTTTTGAGAGAGAGAGAGATGGGGGGAGGGGGGAGGGGCAGAGAGAGAGGGAGACACAGAATCAGAAGCAGGCTCCAGGCTCTGAGCCGTCAGCACAGAGCCTGATGCGGGACTTGAACCCACAAACCACGAGATCATGACCTGAGCTTAACCAACTGATGCACCCAGGCACCCCTGGACTTATTTTCCTTTTTTTAATTAAAAAAAATTTTTTTTTAACATGTATTGATTCTTCAGAGACAGAGAGAGAGAAACAGAGTACAACTGAGGGAGGGGCAGAGAGAGAGGGAGACACAGAATCAGAAGCAGACTCCAGGCTCTGAGCTGTCACTCAGAGCCCGACACAGGGCTCTAACTCATGGACCATGAGATAATGACCTGAGCTGAAGTCGGATGCCCAACCGACTGAGCCACCTAGGTGCCCTGGGGTTATTTTCTTTCTTTCCTTTTCAGATTGTTCATTGCTAACGTATAGGAATACAACTGATTTTTGTATATTGATAATTTGGTTTCCATTGATTGTTAGAAATACACCATACCACAAATCAAGGGCTTTAGGTAATGTTTACCCATACAAACTGACTAAATGAGCAGAAATCCCAACCTGTTGTTGCTTCTGTTGATAAATTTTTAGCTGGTTATTTTAAAATTATTCCTCAAGAATTATTTCTATTTTGTTCATCTGGGTTAAGGGTGGTAAGATCATAGAGCACAGCTAGGTAATTTGGCATTTGTAATCTCCAGTTTTAGGTCTTTCACATGTACTTTTCCTATTTAAGTAAAACACAAAAGGAATAATCCTCAGCACCCCATCTCTCTGTATTATGAGGATATTTCTATATAGTCCTCAGTGTGTATATTTTAAAGATTAATGATAATGCAGAAAAAGCTAACTTATTCAACAAATTTCTATGGGCTAGGTCTTCTGCTAAACGCTAAATGCTAAATGCTAAAGGAAAAAAAAAAAGGTGAATAAATCACAGACCCATCCACCAAAGAGCATATGGTATGTTGAGGAAGGACAGACAATAACATTTTGACCATTTGAATGTACACAATGAGCCTGGCATTGTAGTGACATACGAGTGAGTAAAACAGGCCAAGTTCCTGCTTTAATGGGGCTCACAAAATAAAGGAGAATATAATGGCTCTGATAAAAATATAGAGGGTACTATGAGAGTATAGAGGAATGGCTTTTAACTTTCAGGGGTAAGGGAAGGCTACCCCAAGAAGGTGCCTCTTGTATCTTTTTTTTAAACTTTATTTTTTATTTTTTAAAATTTACATCCAAATTAGTTAGCATATAGTACAACAGTGATTTCAGGAGTAGATTCCTTAATGCCCCTTACCCATTTAGCCCATCCCCCCTCCCACAACCCCTCCAGTAACCCTCAGTTTGTTCTCCAGATTTAAGAGTCTCTTATTTTGTCCTTCTCTCTGTTTTTATATTATTTTTGTTTCCCTTCCCTTATGTTCGTCTGTTTTGTCTCTTAAAGTCCTCATATGAGTGAAGTCATATGATTTTTGTCTTTCTCTAATTTCACTTAGCATACTACCCTCCAGTTCCATCCACGTAGTTGCAAATGGCAAGATTTCATTCTTTTTGATTGCTGAGTAATACTCCATTGTATATATATACCACATCTTCTTTATCCATTCATCCATCAATGGACATTTGGGCTCTTTCCATACTTTGGCTATTGTTGATAGTGCTGCTATAAACATGGGGGGTGTGTGTGTCCCTTCAAACCAGCATACCTGTATCCCGTGGATAAATGCCTCGTAGTGCAATTGCTGGGTCGTAGGGTAGTTCTATTTTTAGTTTTTTGAGGAACCTCCATACTGTTTTCCAGAGTGACTGCAAGAAGGTGCTCCTTGTATCTTAATGGAAAAGTTGGCTTTTAGAAGGTATAGGAAGGAGAGGAATATCATTTTAGATCAGGAAACCACTTTGCAAAGGCTAAGTGGGAGACAACATCACATACTCAAGGAACCGCATGCTAGTACATTGGGTACCCCAAATAAGTATCTGTTGAATGGCTGAATTAGTGCTGGGTATGGGGGATGGCTGGGAAT
Organism: Acinonyx jubatus; assembly: GCF_027475565.1. Lineage (NCBI taxonomy): Eukaryota > Metazoa > Chordata > Mammalia > Carnivora > Felidae > Acinonyx > Acinonyx jubatus. Next base: position 68,463,046 of record NC_069391.1, read on the forward strand.
GAGGATAGGAAGACAGCTCAGACCACAACGGGCCCACACCAAAGAATCCAAAGTATGGAAAGCCTACTACATTTATTCTGTCCAATTTATACAGCAATTTGGACTGGTCTACTTTTGCTGCTCCAGATCCTTTAGACATAGACAAATGATGTACAAAATACCAGAAGAGAGCTACAAACCCATTAAGTAGCACTAATTATTTACAAATAATTTATTTACAAGTAATTTATATTATTTTTAACTATAGTTCAGATACATATCCATTGTTCACCTATAGTTCAGATATATACTCATTGTCCATATATATATACAGGATATATATCTCTATTCATATATATATATATGTATATATATATCTGTAACTATCCATAACATCAATTTTAATCACTGTAAGGTGTCTGAGGAAAAAAGTTTTTGGTCTAGTGTAAGAGGATATTTTTAAAAATAATTATTTTTGGAAGTTTAAAATAATCTTTCACAACATAATTCCATATACATGTAGGTCATTTTTCAAATTCAAGTTAGTGACATTTGACTTCATATAAATAGTACACTATAAATAACATCACAGTAAGGGCAAGGGAAGGAGGTAGCTGAATCAAAATATAGCATTAACATTTCTATTTTGCAGTGGACAGTGTGAAGGTAGAATGAAAAAGGTTAGCTTTCAGTGCCTCAATTTATTCAATATTCTGGGGGGAAAAAGGGTATTTTTAAAGTCCTAATCAAAAATTAGGTTCTACTTACAATCTTAGTATTTCTGTGGGATGATAAGCTGTCAGTCTGTTAAACTGGTTGAATTAAAAACAACAATACAACCTTCCCCTCCTTCCACTTACCATTAATTTTTTAAAAAGATGTAATTTTTATTTTTTTCAAAGTGACAATGTATATGGTTTAAGAGTCAAATAATTACTAGGCTCATGACAATAAACAGAAGTCCCTGCTCCATCTATCATTACTCTCATGGCTGTTTCCAAAGAAAAGTTGTTCTGCTACTTAATTCCACATTTCGAAAGATCATATTTCTATTGCCACATCTTAGTTTTTCAGTTTTAGTCACTTTGTGCCATTTACTAATTGCCCAGTATGCTTCTATCACACTGTTCAGTATTTATCATATATATTTTAATGTCTATTATATGTTGTACACAGTGCCCCATGTTGTGTCAGTCAGGAGAGATTAATTATGCTGCCTTAGGGGCACCTGGGTGGCTGAGTCAATTACGCGTACGACTTTGGCTCAGGTCATGATCTCACAGTTCATGGGTTCGAGTCCTGCATCAGGCTGTGTGCTGACAGCTCAGAGCCTGGGGCCTGCTTTGGATTCGGTGTCTCCCTCTCTCTCTGCTCCTCCCCTGCTCACTCTGTCTCTCTTTCCTTCCAAAATAAATAAACATTAAAAAAGATTTTTTTTAATTATGCCGCTTTAACAAACTACCACCAAAACCTCAGTGGCCTAAAACAATAAAGGTTGACTTCTTATTTCTACTGCCTATCTGATGGCAGGTCAGCTGCAGTTCTGTTCCATGGTGTCTTTACTCAGGACTTACATGGCCAGAGGCAGCCTCTATCTGAGCAATGCCCATCTGTTCAAGGACAGAGACAAGGCTCTTGAAACTTCTGGCTGGAGTGACATATTCACTGTGCCCCTATGTCACTGGCCACTGCAATTCACAATGGAGCAGGGAAGTACAATTCTCCTCCAGGGAGGTAACATCAAATACTCTGTCATACAGCCCACCACCAATCTTTTGTTTCCCCTGGAGTTTATAATCCCCTCTTTCTGGTGTTGCTTACTTTCCTCTATACTTGTCACCATTTCATCTCTATATGTTCTATCAGAGCTTTGAAGTTTTGTTCCTAAGGTTCAGACATGTTAGGTAATCGATCAGTTCCGTGTTTTTGTTTTTTCTTGGTGACATCCCTTCTGGAGCCTTCCATCGTCCTGTGTTGGAATGGACTGGCTACTCTCCAGGCTGCTACATAGGTGTTATCCTGGAACCTCTCTCTTCACCTTCATCTCGGGAATTCTCTGTTTTCTCATTTTGTTGTAGCTCCTGTTTATCAGGTCCTATGTGTTTCCGTGTCTTATTTTACACCCTGATCTTGGTGGGGTATCTCCCTCCAGTAGCTACCTGAGCATATGTGAGTTAAAATGTTTGAGATTTTTGTTTCATTTTGACATCTTTTTCTGTTCCCTGCATTAGCTCTATTTGCTCTATTTCTTCTTTTTTTCCTTCCTTCCTCCCTCCCTCCCTCCCTCCCTTCCTTCTTCCTTCCCCCTTACTCTCTCTACTTCTCTCTCTTCTGTTAGTTCATTTTAGGACCTTTCATGTGAGAAGGTTTCTTCAAATACCTAGAACCTGAATTTGGGAATAACACAGGGGAAATATGTCTCATGATTTAATATGTATGACTTCATTTAATTCTGCTTTTCTGTGGAGTGAGTCACCCCTGTCCTCAGCTCTCTGCCTGGTATCCAGCGGAGCTCTGAGTCAACCTCTTCAGAAAGTAAACATCCTATCTTCTACTGAGTTAAGGCAGTGTGGAATGGGAGAAGGGATTCGGGGGAAGGAAGGATCTGACTGTTCTTTATACAACTTTCACAATAAATTTCAGTTTTCAGCCCCATTTCACCTCTGCTTTCAGAGTTATGGCAGCTCCAGTTTCAGAGCCTTTCCTCATCAGAGTCTATGATGTGAATGGGTCCACCCTGGCTGGCTCTACCCCCCCTCCCAAAAGCTTAGGTATTAATTTTCTCAGTTTCGGTAAGTTATTATTCATCCATCTGCTTTCCATGTTCCTAAGGTTTGTTGACATCCTTTTTCAGCAGGGATCTTTTCCTCTTTGGTTCATGTTATGGGTTTATACTTTTATTGCCTAACTGTTTTTTTAAGATTTTATTTTAAGTAATCTCTACGTTCAACATGGAGCTTAAACTTACAACCCTGAGATCAAGAGTTGCAGGTTCTACCAACTGAGCCAGCCAGGAGCCCCTGCTTCACTGTCATTTTAATGAGGTGTCTGGAGTAAGTGGAGAAAAAATTGTGTTCAATGTACCATGTTTAACTGGAAGTCTCCTTACTGTTAGGTCTTAACATGTATAGATGTAATGCACATATTTTCTAAGTTGGAAAAGTCAAAGTATAGTTATAGGCAATTCCATAAGAATTAGATACAATAACTATAACTTTTACTGAGTGCTTTTATGTGCTAAGCAGTCTTCTAAATGCCTCTATGTACTGTATATTATATATTATATATCTTATCCTCACAATAACCCATGAGATGGGTGTTGTGATTCAACCCCCATCAGTCTGACTCCAGAGCCCGTAGGTAGATAATGTGGTGCATCATTTTCTAAACTAGAGGCAATCTTGTTATTTTCAATTGGTCAGGTTTCTAGTGAATTGCTATTTATTGTGAAGTTATACCTAAGGTTTTTCATGCAGATTTTGAACATTTACAGCCCATTATTTGATGCTGCATAGTTAGCTAGTATCACATTTGATGTATCTATTTGAGGATATATGTTGGAGGTAGAACAGAGTAGTTTATGACAAATTTTAAAACATTCATTTAAACTGGGAAGCCTGGCATGTGTTTGTTTTATAATACAGACAGATGGGCATTTCCTCTTAAAGAAAGCAGTTACCATCTGTAATCTGAGAGGTCAAAGAGAAGCAATCACAAATCCCACATTAGTAACACAAAACTTAAAAGTGCCTGTTTAAATGAAACATGACCTCTGCAAGAGTTTAACACACTAAAGCACTGATGGCCTGGAACACCCTAATTCAGAGAACTCAACCCCTCATTCTTTGAAGATTTTGGTACCAGGCTCATTACCACTCTCTCCAAGGCTATTCACTACTCCAACATGACTAACAGTCCTTTGATAATTCTTTGTGAGATAAATACATTCAAACCCTTCCTGTCTTTCAATTCCTTGACCAGCTCCCTTCAAATGATCGTATGCCATCTGCTATCTCAGCAACCCACTCTCATGATCATTCCCTACACCTTGACATTGCTGACAACTACAGCCCCACGTCTAATTTTCGTCTAATTTTAATTTCAAGGCTCCTCCTCTCCAATCCATCTCTTATCTTTTCAGGTCACTCTCTAGAGTACCAAAACTCCATTCTTCAACCTGATCAGAAACACCAGTCTATACACCCTACCATCTTTGCACTTTTCCCTACCCCTCTCATAGTCTTACCTCTTATCTGGCCTGAAATTATGATGCCTCCTTTCCTTCTACCCTCAGCCTCTTGGTCTATCACTCCCCATTTATACTTACCTGGCTGAATCTCTGTCCTGGTTAATCCCAAACCACCTACTCAGTGTTTGCACATAAGCAACAGAATATGGCTGGAGGAAAATGCACAACCATATTGACTGGTCTGACTGTAAGTTCATGACCACTCACACAGGCAGACCCTTAATAGTGCCTGAAAACCCTACTATGCTTCCCTAGTCAATTGTCTCTCCCACAGTCAGACTATTTCACCTTTCCTCCCCCTCCCAACCCCCCCCCTTCAGTTATTGACTACATTAGCTAGAGGAGGCTAAGTAGACCCCAAAATGTTACAGCTCCAACTTAATAGAGAAATGTATATCTTGCTCACATGAAAATTGGCAGTGGGTGTTCCTGGTCAGTGGGCAGCTCTCCTTCTTCCAGGTACCTTCTTTCTTGTGGCTCTGTCACCCCCAGGGGCTGGTAGTCATCTGCATAATCCAGCTGGTGGAAAGGAAAAATGTATGGAGACACGCTGGCCTGGTAGTGGCAGACATCATTTCTGCTCACATTCCACTAGCAATAACTTAATACTTGACCATACTAACTGGAAAAAAAGCTGAGAAAAATATAGTCTGTGTGCCCAGGAACAAGGGGAGAAGAGCCTGTGATAGACAATTAGCAGTCTGCCAGAATGATCTTGCTTCTTAGTTCACAGAGAAAATAGAAGCAGTTAGAAAAGAATTTCTATCAAATCCATAAGCCTACCTACTTCCATATGTCCCATATATGTGGAGACTGGGGGATGGGAGGTGGGATTATATTTCTAGGCTGTCGTCCCCTATCACAAAGGAGCAATTTCCAAGCTTTTAATGGGAACATGGTCGGTCAGAGGATCATACCACCCAATTACAAAATTCAAGTATACCTTCTTTCCTCGTGCACTTTAACCTCTGTGGTATTATTGTCAATAAACACTTCTTCCTGCCCCTGCCTTTATGGAACTCCAGTTTACCTTGCTTTGGTGATTCTGCATTATCCTGATTCCCCTCCTGCTTCCTCCTCCCTCTGTCTTTGCTGGTTTCCCTCATCTAGATTAGATCTCTTCTTTATTTGTTGGCTTCTCTTACCTAGGTCACAGTTTCTCAAGCTGTAATGTGATACAAATCACTTGGGGTTCTTGTTAAGGATGCTGATTTAGCACGAGTTGGGGATGAGGGGGACTGAGATTGTACCTTTCCAACAAATCCCCTGGTCATGCCAGTACTGCTAGGCCACTGACCACACTTCAAGTAGCAAAGTTCTAGTGAAGATGTTCTCCAAGATTCTACCCTTTGTTTTCTTCTTTTCTCTCACAGTGATATCATTGATAGGCTGCTAACTTACCAACCTGTTTTCTAGTTCAACCCTCTTTCCTATATTTCAAAGCTTTTATTTCTAACTTCTTACTATCCACCTCTATCTGGCTGTCTCAACAATCTTTCAAACTCTTAAAGTGTCCAAATCTCAACTGATCTTTCAAAAAGCAGTTCCTACTTCTATCTCTATTTCTTCTACAATTACCTAAACTCAAAGCCTCCACTATCTTCGATTTTTCTCTTCCACCTTCATATATGTTCTCATGTTATCCCCTCTCGCTGTAAAACCAATTTATCAATCGCCAAATTCTGTGGATGCTGCTTCCACATCATCTTCTAACCAAGCTCTTTTAAATCCTTCCTGCCTTACCTTTAGTTCAGACTCATCATTACCTTTCACCTGGCCTATTGCAGGTCTATTTGGCAGTTTTCCCACCTCTGATTTCTGTATCCATTCACAGAGATGTCAAAGAAAAGGAAGGCTTTTAAACCACGAAAACTCAAAGTGCTGTATTAAATACAAAATTCTCCCACTTGGCATAGGGCCCCATTCCTGTTTGTCTGTGCCACTTCTCAACATGTCCTGGAGTTTAACCATTTGCTTTTTCCTGACCATGACTTTCATTATCAGTCTTCATTTATGTTCTCATGCTATCCTTCTTGCTGTGAAACCATTCCCATCTCCTCCATGGTCAATCCCAAATGCCTCCTCCATGCTGCCTTTTCTTTCCTGATATCCCACACAATTAGTTTTTTTTTTTTTAATCTTCAGTACTCTTCGTGTTTTTCATAAGGCACTTATCACGGTTTGTCTTTTATTGTAACTTTTATCTTTATTTCTTAGTCTCTGAAGGCAAGAATAACATCTTTAGCCTCCCTAACTCTGCAGATGTTACCTATGGGAGTGTATGTGTCTACTGTTAGTTAAATCAAAGTGATTTAGGGAGATTTTGTGATCGATGGTAAGCAGTACAGAATGTGAAGTCAGTACAGCAGGGTTCCGGCTCTGACTTTTATTAACTGTGAGGCTTTGGGTGAGTTACTTGGCTTGTAAAATGAGAATCCTACCTGATGGAGCACCAAGAGACAGAGAACGCTAAAGTGCTGTGTAACTCTACAGAAAACTGAGCAACGTTGGTTATTTTCCTCACGGGAGAGCAGATGCAGTCTTGTTACTGAAATCTTGATTTGCAGAACCATCCCCACTTCACTAACGGGACGTGAAACCCGGTCCACCAGGTCCCACGACTCTCTTCCACTCCAAGGCCCCCAGATTGCTCTCCGCGACGCAGGTGAAACTGCCCAACTGCGGGGAGTGGCCTGGAGCCCTATTCCCTCGGGAGGCCTCCCTCCTTCCAAACGCCCAGGGAAAGCCATTCTCTTCCCGGTAACCCCGAGGACCGCGGCGCCGCCGCCTACGCGAGCCGTTTGGACCCTGCCCGGCCCCCGTAGCTCCCCTTCTCCAGCAGGTGGTTCTGGTTCTCTCCCCCAACTCTGGGCGCTCACGTCACCGGCGAACCTCTACCCACGCGCCAGCGCCGCAACCAACCGAGAAAATAAACAAACCCCCGCGCGCGGCGGCGGGCGCGCCTGGCCCCGCCCCCGCTCCGCCCCGCGGCTCTCACGCCGCCCCCTCCGCCGGGACTTCCCTCCCGCCCTCGGCTCGCAACCGCGCTCTCCCCGCCCCTCACCGCAGCCTGCAGCCGCGCTCTTCTCCGCGGGCCGCCCAGCCCGCCTAGCCCGGCGCTCGCTCGCGGGGCCCGTTAGTGCCCGGCGCCCGCTCGCGGGGCCGCCGCGCGACTCCCGCCCGGCGCGAGTTCGCCCCCGCCCCTGCCCCTTGACCCAGCCTAGTCCCAACGCCCAGTGCGGCCGCCCCTGGAGCCGCGGGAGCGGCGGCGGGGGGGAGGAGGGAGAGGAGGACCGAGCCGGCGGCCGGGGAGGCCGGGTGAGTACGCTGAGGGCGGGCCCGCCTCGCGGGGGATGGCTCCGGCGCCCCTGAGGCGGTGGTGGCGCCTCGGCCGCGCTGCTCCGTGCGCCTCGGGCTCGGCGCTTGGGGACTCGGCCTGAGGCGACGGGCCCCGCTGGTCGGAGCCGCTGGGCAGAGGGCGCGGGGAGGGCCGCTCCTCGGGAAGGGCCGCGGCCCCGCGGCTCGGCGCGGAGAGGGACCCGCGCCTCCTCAGGCCCCGGCGCCCGGGCCGTGGCTGCGCCTCCCCAGACTCCGCGGGGCCCGGGCCCGGGGCTACCGTGGTGGCGGGGCCGCCGGGTGACAGGTGCCGTCGCCCCCTCCCCGCTGCGGGCATCGCGCTGCCTCGTCGAGCCGGGCGCTCGGAAATTTCTGGAGCCACGACCGGACTCGCTGTTTTCTTCCTTTCAGGTTTGGAAGCCGCATCTCTGCCCGAGTTAGGTCTCGCCCAGCCCTGTTTCTTTCTCCGTGTACTTTGTGCGAATAAGTTTTGGAGCCTCGGTTGACAGCTTCTGGGTGAAATTTGGCTTTCGTTCATGAATGAGGTATAGTGTATTACTTTTTGAATAAAGTGCTCCTTCTCCTCCTTCCCGCTAGCTGTTGAAAAGTAAACGAGAAGGGTTTTGAATTTTGTTTCTTGCCGTTTTTCTTTGGAACAGCCGTCAAAGAATTTTTGTCAGATCTCTAGCCTTTGGGGGGTTTAGTAGATGTTGAACAACAGTAATGACAAAAATGGCTTGTTCAATTGTCTTTTCTCTCAGCTTCTTTGATTTTTCACTCTTACCTTAGTCAGATTTTACGATTGAGTGGGTGCTACGGCTTTCATTAGAAGCACTAATTAAAGATCATCTTTCTTTTACTCAAAAGCCAGTGACATTTTTTCTACATCATTCACTGTTGTCTGTTTCTTTATGTAGTAACGGTGCTTGTGATTGTAACCTGAATCCTCAGTTTAACATATTTGACTTGCAGCAATAGGAATGTTGGAAAAACTTTATGGGAAATTGAAATATTAAAAAATACTTAATCTGTGGAAATACAGATTTTATTTCTCAACAGGTTTGTAACCGTCGTTGATATTAATCATATATCCTAATTAATGGGAAATATTCTTTTTTTTTTTAAGTTTACTTTACTTTTTAAGTAATCTCTACACCCAATGGGTGGCTCAAACTCCTAACTCTGAGATCAAGAGTTGTGTGCTCTACGACTGAGCCAGCCAGGCGCCCCTAATTAATGGGAGGTATTCTTAATTGTTATAAGTGGTTATAACAGACTTATCTATAAGGTACCAATTTAGTGACTTCACTCTGTGGACTAAGAGCAAGAAACTGGAAGTTGACCAAAAGCATATTGGAGCAAATGAAAATACACTTAGTACTTGCTTGTACTTTTTGCTAAAATTAGGCACAGATTGGATTAGGGAAGCGGTACTTAACTATGAAGAAAAAGTGGAATTTAGGACATACCCATTAAATTTACGTGGCTTGTTTGTAGTAAGTGTGTTGGGAGCAAGGTTTTGGTATGTACTTGGCAAGTGTTGGTTGTGAACTTTGTAAGAAGCCAAAGTGAAAGATTGCTTAGTTGTGTTGCCTTGAGGAACAGAACATGAAATAATACGTTAAAATTTTTTTCACCAGGTACTGAATCACTGATACTCAGTGCCATTTCATTTTATGCTCACTCTGTTTTTTTATTTTATTTTTTATTTTTAATTTTTTTTAAGTTTATTTTGAGAGCAAGAGCACAAGTGAGGGAGGGGCAGAGAGAGAGAGAAAGAGAGAGAGAGAGAGAGGGAGAGAGAATCCCAAGCAAGCTCCGTGGTGTGAGTGGGGAGCTCAACAAAGGATTCAATCCCACAAACCCATGAAGGGGTTCAAATCATGACCTGAGCCAAAATTAAGAGGCGGTAGCTCAGCTGGCTGAACTGCCCAGGCTCCTCTCAATCTGTTTTCCTAAATCTAAGTTATATTTCAAGGAGGCCACTACCTTGTATTAATTTCTTTTTTTGATTAGGCTAAACTGGTTGATAGTGTTAATGGAAGATAATTATCATTTTATTAAAGAAATATATTTGGTTGTTGATTGAGGATTTTATACAGGTGTCAATTCTGTATTGCCCTAATTGTGGTTCCCAGGACTGAGATAGGGCTACGGCTACCATTTTTCTTGACCCTACAGAGCTCACAGTCTAGAGGAATGAGGTCATAGTGGCAGTAGTCCTCAGAACTTTGGTGGAAGAGTCTGAGAGTACTAACCATTAATCCTGCTGTTTACAGTTTAGGTTATTCATTTTTAGAAAGAGTTTATTTAATTAAGTACCTGGTATATCCTAATTCTTTTTAATCAACGCTTTAACCAGTATGTTTTTTAAATATGTTTCCTGAACAAAATCGGTTGCGATGATCACTTACTAGAATGGCATTTCTAATGAAACAAATTTGAACTGCTAATAATCATTGTTCGTTCACATTTGCATTATGGGAATGGGGGGTTATCTATAGTGCACTTTGCATTTTCTTTTACTGTGCATTCTTCTTGAAGATACATATTTCATTGCATAGAGAGCTGTGTACTTGGGGAATATAAATATATTTTTTTAGTTCAGTGAAATTATCTTTTGTGTGTCCGGTCCTGTGGTTTTGTTAGGGATTGACTTTCAGATTGTTGACATCATGATTGTAGGTGGCTAGGCACAAGGGTTAACAGATAATTTTAATGGAATCCATTCAATAAAGTAAATATAAACATACAGAAATATTACAGAGGGAATGATTAATTTGAGGCAGGTCAGAGAAAGCTTCATAGAGATGCTGGCCCCTGAGTAGGATTTTGAAGGATGAATAGAAGGTGTGTTTTTTTTTTATTGTTTATTATTATTTTTGAGAGAGAGAGAGAGAGAGAGAGAGAGTGCGCGCACAAGTGGGGGAGGTGCAGAGAGAGACAGAGGTACAGAATCCAAAACAGGCTCCAGGCTTTGAACTGTCAGCACAGCCCGATGTGGAGCTCAAACCCACGAACCGTGAGATCGTGACCTGAGCCAAAGTCAGATGCTCAACCGACTGAGCCACCCAGGCACTCCAAGAATGAATAGAAATTGTAAGTGGAAGAGAGGGAGGGCATTTTAGGTGAAGGGAACAGAAAAAAGATATAAACAAGTAAAACTAAAAGTGTGTTCAGGAAATTTTTAAGTAGTTTATTTTGTTGTAGCATCGGAGGAAGGACAGTTGCTATAGAAAGCCCTAATGTATGCTATAATATTTAATAAGTCAAATAATTGGCCTTTTGAATATGGAGTATTTTTTAAATGGAGATTTCACTATAATTTGATATTGCTGTCATCTCAAGTATAGAGCAATTAATAGTTTTTACTAATGGTAGTCTTTGAGAAATTATAGAATAATGCACTTATATGTTACAAGCTGCGTGTATATTTACATTTGTGAACTTATTTGTGTTCTTGTGCATTTTCACCTGAAACATTTGTTTTTAAATTGTTTTTGGGGGCGCTTGGGTGGCTCAGTTAAGCGACTGACTTTGACTGAGGTCATGATCTCACGGCTTGTGGGTTCAAGTCCTGCTTCAGGCTCTGTGCTGACACCTCAGAGCCTGGAGCCTGCTTCAGATTCTGTGTCTCCCTCTCTTTCTGCCCCTCCCCTGCTCACGCTCTGTCTCTCTCTCTCAAACATAAATAAACATTAAAAAATTTTTTAAATTGTTTTGTGAATTTTCTTTTGTCTTCCTTCAGCTACCTAAGTTAGCATATGTTATTTTTATTTTTTTGTTGAGGTAAAATTGGTATATAACACATTAGTTTCAGGTGTACAGCATAATTTATGTTTGCATATACTATAAAGTGATCATCATAATAAGTGTAGTTACCTACTATCTGCCACCATACAGTTAACCCCTTTCATTCTTTTTCACCTATCCCCTAAACCCCTTCCCCTCTGATAACCACCAATCTGTTCTCTGTATCTATGAGTTTTATTTGTTCTTTTGCTTTTTAGATTTCACATATAAATGAAATCAGATGGTATTTGTCTTTCTCTGATTTATTTCACTTAGTATAATACTCTCAAGGTCTATCCATGTTGTCACAAATGGCAAGATTTCCTTTTATGTGACTGAATAGTAAGTGTGGTATATAAACCACATTTTCTTTATCCATTCAAACATCACTGGACACTTAGGTTGTTTACATATCTTGGCAGTTATAATATACTTACTAGTGGAATTGCTGGAACATATGGCAGTTCAATTTTTAATTTTTTGAAGAATCACCATACTGTTTTTTCATAGCGGCTGTATCAATTTACATTCTCAACAACAGTGCACAAAGCTTCCCTTTTCTCCACAACCTTTCCAACACTTGTTATTTCTTGTCTTCTTCTTTTTTTTAACGTCTTATTTTTGAGAGGGAGAATATGAGAGGGGGATGGACTGAGAGAGAAGGGGACCGAGAATCAAAGCTGGCTCTGTGTTGAGAGCTGAGAGCAGAGAGCCCGATGCAGCTCAAACTCAAACCCTGAAATCATGACCTGAGCCAAAGTTGGACACTTAATTTACAGAGCCACCGAGGCACGTCTCTTGTCTTTTTTGATAATGGGCATTCTGACAGGTGTGAGATGACATCTCGTGGTTTTGATTTACATTTCCCTGATGATTAGCAATGTTGAGCATCTTTTCATGTGCCCATTGGCCATCCTTCTGACTTCTTTGGAAAAGTGTCATCCAGATCCTCTGCCCATTTTTAAATTGGATTTTGTTGTTGTTGTTGTTACTGAGTTGTATAAGTTCTTTATATATTTTGAATAGTAGCTCCTTATCAGATATCTTCTTCCATTCAGTAGGTTGCCTTTTTTGTTTTGATAATGGTTCCTTTGCTGTGCAAATATCTTCTTCCATTCAGTAGGTTGCTTTTTTTGTTTTGATAATGGTTTCCTTTGCTGTGCAAAAGCTTTTTGTAATCCCATTTGTTTATTTTTGCTTTTGTTGCCATTGCCTTTGGAGTCGGATCCAAAACAAATACTGCCATGGGTAATGTCCAGGAGTTTACCACCCATGTTTTCTTACAGGAGTTTTATGGTTTCTGGTCTCACATTTAGGTCTTTCTAAATGTGAGTTAATATTTTGAGTTAGTATTTTGTATGGTATAAGATAGTAATCCATATAAGATAGTGGTTCTGTTTCATTCTGTTGCATGTGGCTGTCCAGTTTTCCCAGTACCGTTTATTGAAGAGACTCTTCTTTGCTTATTGTGTATTTCCTCCTTTGTGTAAATTAACCATGTTTGTGTGGGTTTTCTGGGCTCTATTCTGTTGGTCTGTGTGTCTGTTTTTATACCAGTACTATACTGTTTTGATTACTGTAGCTTTGTAATATAGTTTGAAATCAGAAGCATGATATCTCTAGCTTTGTTCAAGATTGCTTTGGCTATTTGGGATCTCTTGTGGTTCCATACAAATTTTAGAGTTATTTGTTCTAGTTCTGTGAAAAATGCCATTGTAGTTTTGATATGGATTGCATTCAATCTGTAGATTGCTTTGGTAATATGAACATTTTAACAATATTAATTTTTCTAGTCCGTGAGCACAAAATACCCATTTATTTGGGTCTTCCTCAATTTCTTTCATCAGTGTGTTACAGGTTTTAGTGTACAGGTCTTTCAGCTGCTTGGTTAAATTTATTCTTTTTGATGTAGTTGTAGAGGGGATTGTTAATTTGTCTTTCTGATAGCCTTTTTGTTTGTTTAAAGATTTCATTTTTAAGTGATCTCTACATTCAACGTGGGGCTCAAACCTACAATCCTGAGGTCAAGAATCACATGCTCTCTGGGGCGCCTGGGTGGCTCAGTCAGTTAGGCGACTAACTAATGCTCAGGTCATGATCTCGCAGTTTGTGAATTCAAGCCCCACATAGGGCTCTATGCTGACAGCTCAGAGCCTGGAGCTTGCTCTGTCTTCTTCTGTCTCTTTCCCCTTCCCCACTCACACACTCTCACTCTCTCTCTCTCTCTCTCTCTCTCTCTCTCAAAAATGTGAATAAATATTAAAAATTTTTTTTTAAATAAATAGTCAAACGCTCTGAGCCAGCCAGGCACCCTGCTTTTAAGTTATTTTTAAAAGGAGACTCAAAGGGAAGAGGGGAAATATACAAAATAATCATTAAATTTCTGGACTAACAACGTGATTTGTATAGTATTTTAGTAATAGATAAATGGCTGTTTAATTTCCAGCACTAGCCACCACATTCATAGACTGACCAACGTTGGCAGCTTACAGGATGTCTGGCGTGTGTTTTTTGCCTTGTGTATCTTAATTATGTCCAGGTCACTTAAGGGTATATAAACATCTGGACATTTGAGTATTTGGATTTTAAAGACCATATGAGACAGAAAGAAAAGGGAAATAGTAGGGGGAGGGAGAAGAGCTCTATTTGAACCTGTTTATCCTAATATCTCTTAGCTGTGACTATAGATGGAGATGTAGAAGTTTAGGACACAAGACTGAAAGAATAGTGTTCTGAAGGCATAGTAACTGTAGCCATTCCCTGAACTAGTGTATTTATTTTTATTTTTTATTTTTTTTAATGTTTATTTTTTGAGAGAATGAGAGAGAGACAGAGACAGAGCATGAGCACGGGAGAAGCAGAGAGAGAGCGAGACACAGAATCTGAAGCAGGCTCCAGGCTCTAAGCTGTCAGCACAGAGCCTGACGTGTGGCTCAAACCCATGAACTGTGAGATCATGACCTGAGCTGAAGTTGGATGCTTAACCGACTGAGCCACCCAGGTGCCCCTGAATTAGTGTCTTTAAAATGCCTGATATTGTCATGGTCTGCCTGTTTCTCCCCTTTTTTCTTCAAGGTTTACCAAAAAAAAAAAGGTTTCAAATGAATCCCTGGATTGTATAACATGACTATCTTTTTGTAACTTCTGAAAAGTTTGTTAATGCAGGTAATGTTCTCCTAAAAGTGTGTAGTCTTTGACAACTGCCGTCTGTCATTTGTCTTCTTCATCACTAACATGAAGACCAGGGGCATCTCAATGTCAATCTGACCTGTAGTTGGCCCTTTTTAAGTTTTGATACAGGGCAGGAAAAAAATCAATATTGCAGTGATTACCTTATATTTACCCTTTTGAATTTAGGTGTAGATGACCATTTTCCCTTTTCAAAATGAATTTTTTTCTTATAGAAGAAATATGGTCATTATAGAATATTTAGGGAAATAGTGAAAACTGTAGAAAAGACAGTAAGCATATTGAGTAATCCCATGGATTTCCTTGTTTTTGGTATGTATGGAAATTATATTCATATTTACAAATTGGGGATTGTTTTTATATTTTTATTTCCTTCTTTCATTTAAAATTTACATTTCCTTTCTCCTCCACTTCTGAAGTACTAGTGTACCCTTTGACATGGTGCATAGATTTCTTTCATGGCTATTGAGGTAGACGATGTGTTAGCTCTTACCTTTTTTTTTTTTAAATGTTTATTTATTTTTGAGAGAGAGAGAGATGGGGAGGGCAGAGAGAGAGAGACAGACAGACAGACACAGAATCCAAAGCAGGCTCCAGGCTCCAGGCTCTGAGCTGTTTGCACAGAGCCCATCGTGGGGCTCGAACTCACGAATCGAGAATATGACCTAAGCTGAAGTCGGTTGGACGCTTAACCAACTGAGCCACCCAGGAGCCCAATTTTTTTAAGTACAACGTGTAGCACAGATGATCCAGCCCTTCCAGTTGTTTCATTTCCCTACCCCCTATTCTGTTCTCCTGTTTTACATCCCTGCCTCTGACCAAACAAGGAAACATTATCCATGAACATTTCTCTTTCCAGCTATCCATTCTTAAGTTAAAAAAGTATTTTAACACATCGTTGCTGAAGTGTAGCATAGGTAGCTGCCTCCTCAGAAAAACATTTTTTGTCTTTTCACTGTTTTTCAATTAACACTATTCTAATGCTTTCTTTTCACTTTGTCGTTCTTTTATTATTTCTTTACATTCATTGAGGAATTGTTTATTGTTTGTCTGCTGTGTTTAAGACGTAGTCCTTACTGTGATTCTTGGGTTTCAGGTAGATGGGTGTTTCCCTTCTGCCATTTGTTAGGCATAATCTTCAGGTGTTTGACTGTCTTCAGTGGTTGACTGCTTGACCACTACTTCTCAGTGCCTAAATCCTTTTTCCTTTCATAAATTAAAGCCTTAGCTTTGAGAAGGGCTGGATGTTAAGTTTCATAACACTTTCTGCAATGGAGTCAGACAAGCTTAGCCAAATTTTTAAATAGCTTGTGCCAGTTCTGTGCCTTTTAGGACCTGGAGACATACTTTAGTTAAAAACCATAGTAAGAACACCAGTAGATGTTTGTATTTGAGTGCTTCTGCTGTACTGGCTACTGTTCTAAGCTCTTCACATATATTATTTAACCTTTACAACAACCCAGTGAGCTATGCACTCTTGTCCCTATTTCACAGAGGAAGCAGGTGGATTGCTCAGGAGCTCTAAGCAAGTAGCAAGTTGACCAGGTTTGACTAGGCCTTCTTGCTCCAGGCCAGCACTCATAAGGTAGCGCTTTCCTGCCCTCTGACTTCTGCAGTACAAACATAAAAGACCAGAGCATCTCATTGTCCCCAAACTGGGAGGAGATCTGCAGCGTCTTTAAAGAGCTGGGTGGAAAAAGGTGTTACATTTTCTTTATAGTATTTGATTAGGGTAAGACAAAATATAAAGTATTAGGAAAGATATTAAATGTTGTATTTGTATAAAACTTCAGAATCTTTTCAGGGTTTCTAATGAGAAAATTGTGCTTGCTTCTATGAACATAAATTTTTAAACAGGTTTATCCATGAAATAAGAATATACAAGTGGGTGTTATATGTAAGTGATGAATCACTAAATTCTACACTTGAAACCAATTTTACCATATCTATTAACTAATTAGAATTTAAATAAAAACCTGAAATCAGAAAAAATATACTATTCCTGACCCAGACTTTTAGATGATGTTTTCTTCAAATTGAGTTCTCATTGAAATTTTGTTTAGCTGAGTAGGTAATTAAAACAAAACAAAACAAAACATTTTTGTTGTATAACTGTTCAATAATTTGTAACAATTGAAAATATTTTTAGAGAATTTAAAAGCATTTCTCTGAAAATGTAATAAAGAATTTTTTTTGTGATAAAATGAAAGGAGTTCAATAAGACTTTGTAACTACAAGTGTTTAAAATGACAAAACTCTTTTTGTCATTTTAAATGACAAAAATGAAAAAGCAAATGCTTTTTCAGAAAGCATGTGCATTGTTTGAGCAGTCACCTTGCAGCTAGATTTATGCCATTAAAAAGGCATATCACCGGCAAGTGGGAGGAAGTACCTGCCACTTGTGAACATAGAGCTTTCAGGCCATTACTTGGAACCTTGCTCACTAGGAGATTCTGTGCTCTGCCCCTCCTCACAGCAGCCGCTGCTCCCTGTACTGCACGGCTTGCATTTGGGGCACCTAGAATACAAACTCTTCCAACAGTTCCTTGGACCTGCCTACTCTGATGGGCACCGGTGCCTTCTACACTTGTCTGAGGAAGTAGATTTCCAGGGGTTTCTGCACTGCCCTCTTCACAGTTGACAAATAACTGCAGAGCAGCATGTGCAGGCGCTGTCCTCTGGGGAGCATCACACGAGGCTGCCTGCATCTGATGGTGATGGGCCCAGCATCTCTGAATTCTCCAGGGTTTTCTTAGGTGCCCCAAGGACTGAGGGAAACAATATTTGAGGATACATTGGTCAGAAAGCTCTGCCCTATGCCACAGAAAGAAAATTTCTGTGAGCTTTGTGGAGATGTTTTAGTTTTTTAAGAATATTTTCTAAGGTTATTAATTTTGAGAGAGAGAGAGCGTAAGAGGGGGAAGAGCAGAGAGCAAGGGAGAGAGAGAATCCTAAGCAGGTTCACACTGTAAGCACACAACCTGATGCAGGGCTCGAACCCACAACTGTGAGATCATGACCTGAGCCAAAATCGAGTCAGACGCTTAACCAACTGAGCCACCCAGGTGCCCCAAGATGTTTTAGATAGACAATTGTGAACATTTAGCTCATGTAGAACAATCTAAATGTGAAATTCATGGTTTTGATATTAGTCCTAGAATGAAAAATAAATTTATTTGTGCAAGAAATCAGTCACGATAAGGCCAGATTATGCTGTAATAACAACCTGAAAATTTCAGCAGCCTAAAACAGCAAAGTTGCTTTCCTGCTTAAGCTACATATCCATTACAGGTTAATAAGGAGATTTTATTCATTGTAATTTCAGACTCCATCAGACTTGACTGATGGAGACTCCAGCTCAGCATATATTTCCACAATCACAGAAATAGGA
This sequence comes from Acinonyx jubatus, assembly GCF_027475565.1. NCBI lineage: Eukaryota > Metazoa > Chordata > Mammalia > Carnivora > Felidae > Acinonyx > Acinonyx jubatus. The sequence continues at coordinate 68,480,982 of NC_069391.1, forward strand.
ACCACATTCTGGCTTTTAAAGCTTTTTAAAGCTATTATTTCACTGGCCAAAGTAAATGACATGGTCATGCCTCCCATTCAGTAGGAGAGTGGTATGTAATTCTCCTTCAGGGAGGGGCAGTAAGTATTTGTGAATGGCTGACACATGCAATTTATAGTCCCAGGAGTTAACATTAAATGTGGCAATAGTTGTTGAAAAACTGTACAGGATCTTTGTACCTAAAGTGCTCAAAGCAACTAAAACTTAAAGGATTTGGGGTGTCTGGGTGGCTCAGTCGGTTAAGTGTCTGACTTTGGCTCAGGTCATGATCTCACGGTTCCTGAGTTCATGCCCTCCATAGGGCTTTCTGCTGTCAGTGTGGAGTACACTTCAGATCCCTTGTCCCCCTCTCTCTCTCTGCCTCTCCCCAGCACCCGCTCTCTCTCTCTCTCTCTCTCTCAAAAATAAACAAGCTTTTTTTTAAAAAAGGATTTTAACGTGGCATGTTAAAGTTGAAGCAGTATTAATGCTTTCCATAGTGTTTTTGAGTCTTGAACTTCTTTTTCATTTTGTAATATAGTATATTCTCCCGTGTAGTAACTTAATTCTCATGCTTACAGCACAGATTAAGTCTAATAATATGTCGTAATTGGGGCGCCTGGGTAGCTCAGTCGGTTAAGCATCCGACTTAGGCTCAGGTCATGATCTCGCAGTTTGTGAGTTCGAGCCCCACGTCGGGCTCTGTGCTGACAGCTCAGAGCCTGCAGCCTGCTTCAGATTCTTTGTCTCCCCTTCTCTCTGCCCCTCCCATGCTCATGCTCTGTCTCTGTTTCTCAATAACAAATAAACGTTAAAAAAATATAAAAATATGTCATAATTTATCAGTGTGATGCCATCTCTATATGTCATGGTATTCAATCTTAATTTGCATATTTTTGGGTATAGGAGCAATAAGTATTAACCTGGTTTTATAATAAAAATACTCTGATTTAGTAGCTACTAGGTAGCATCTTCAAATATCAGCTCTTTTTTTTTTTTTTTTAATTTTTGTGCATTGTTTCACAAAAAAATTGAAAGCTTTCCAAATAATTTTCCGGATTCTTAGGTTAAGATGGAAGTTTGAATGCATGCTTCTCCTTTTCGTTCCCTCATGAAAACATAAACTATAGTGTGTGGTTAGTTTTCAAAATGGACCTCAGTGATTCTCACTTCTAGTATTTGTACTTTTGCATAGTCCTCTACCATACTGAATAGGGGGGAACCTGTGGAAAAAATACGATATTTTGGAAATGACAGTAGCTGGTTTGGATATGAGTACTGTGCCTCCAGATAGACATGTTAAAACTGTAAAGACAAGCAAATGAATAACACGAAAATTAGGATAATTATCTCTCGACAGGGTGAGTTGGATGCTATTGGGGAGAGGCACAGGGTGAGTTAACATTCTGTTAATCTTAGTGCTGGGTACCTGGAATGTTCATTTATTTAAAAAAATTTTTTTACTGAGTTGTGTACTTGATACATTTCAAAATAAAAATGAACAAATTTCTTAATTTCACAATCTATTAAGAAAATGTGGTTCTTTTTGGGGCACCTGGGTCACTCAGTTGGTTGAGTGTGAACTTCAGCTCAGATCATGATCTCAAGGTTTGTGGGTTCGAGGGGTTTTGCCCTGCATCAGGCTCTGTGCTGACAGCTCAGAGCCTGGAGCCTGCTTTGGATTCTGTCTCCCTCTCTCTCTGCCCCTCCCCTGTGCTTGTGGTCTGTCTGTCTGTCTGTCTCTCTCTGTCTCTCTCTCAAAAATAATAAACATTAAAAAAAAGAAAAAAAAATTTTTTTTAATTGAAAGAGTACCAAGTCTTCTAGAGTCTTCTAGTAGTTATGGGGCTTCTTACTTTGAACTTGCAGAGCAAGGTTCAGCAAACCTAGGTTCATGTCGAGACTCTGCCAATAACTTGCAGATTGACCTTAGGCAAGTCACTTAACCAGTCTAAGTACCAGTTGCCTCCTCTGTAAAACTAAATGATTTGGGTTAGATATTACTGCAAGACCTTTAATATCCGAAGTGTATAGGTACACTCAAGGTATGCTGAAGCTAGTGAACCAGAAGATAATGTGGAAGGTGATTTGAAAAAGTTTCCTTTGGTTCTCTATTTTGTTGTCAGTTCTGTGACTTAGTAGCAGTCTCCAGAATCAATTTTAAGGTAGTATTTTGTGAATGATAGGAGTGTTTTTCCTTTTCTACTCCTTTTTTCCTGTCTTGGAAGTTGGAGATTAACATGTAGTTAGTTGGACTGAGGGTCTCTGCAATGTAAAAAATATCCCTACTTCATTGTAAACCATGTTGGTTTAACATGTTCTCTGTACATATGTATATATTACAGCAGTACACTTAAAAAAGAAAAAAATCATGAATTTTTGAAAACCATATATGGAAAAATGAATACATTTTATTGGTGGTAGTCTTGGAATAGTTGTGAAATCTCGTATCTTTTCTCTATTTTCTACTTTACAGTTGTATATTGCTTACTTAAATTAGAAAAGAATATTATTGCCAGTAGGCCTTATGGGTATGAATCCAAATATTACTAAATCCAAGGGTGCCTGGGTGGCTCAGTTGGTTGAGCCTCCAACTCAGTCTCAGCTCAGGTCTTGATCTCCGGGTCATGAGTTCAAGCCTGGTGCTGGGCTGTGCATTGAGCTCCACACTGGGTGTGAAGCCTACTTGAAAACAAAACAAACAAAAAAAACCCCAAAAAACCCATTACTAAATCCAGTGTTGGGAGAAGTGTGTGTGTGTGTGTGTGTGTGTGTGTGTGTGTTGTTCTAGAATCTAGAACAGATTTTACTGAGCATATTTACTCATCTGCCACTTCTCCTTCCCTACAGGAATTATTCTTGACAAAAGTATTTTAAAATAGAAATCGTTACAATGGCCTCAGCAGTACTCAGTTCTGTTCCCACTACTGCTTCTCGTTTTGCCCTATTGCAAGTAGATAGTGGCAGTGGTTCTGATTCTGAGCCCGGAAAAGGCAAAGGTCGGAATACTGGAAAGTCTCAAGCAAGCAAATCAACTACAAATGAGAAAAAGAGAGAAAAAAGAAGAAAAAAGAAGGAACAACAACAGAGTGAAGCAAATGAGGTAACAATTAGAACTATTTGTGTCTGCTTTCCCAATAGACTGTGAGCAGAAGTACAAACCAAGGGGTCAGCGAGAGCCAGGCTTTCTCTGAGACTCTGAGTAGAGCCCTTCCTAGGCTCTTCCTAGCTTCTGTGGCTGCATCATTCAGTCTTTGCCTCTGCTGTGACTTAGCGTCCTTTGTGTGTCTCTGTCTTCACCTCTTCTTGTGGGGACAATAGTCATATTGGTTTAGGGCCCATTCTCATTCAGTGAAACTGTATTGTAAGTTATCTTGATTACGTCTGCAAGATCTTATTTTCTAAATGAGGTCCCATTCACGGACACCTGAGGGTTTTAGGCCTACTACATATCTGTTGGGAGATTACAATTCAATCCATAACAACTTCTTAATAGTTTTATCTCTTGTTTCACTTGCTGCATCTCAGATCATGATGATGTGACTGTTACTTGAGACTGGTTTAGCCAGTCCAATTTTAGCTCATCATGTTATTTTGTGGACTAGGCCCTGTATTTTTAAGGACTAGCAAAGTAGTTGCTGGAGTTGTTTAAACTTTTAAATTTGTAAGCCATTAAACTTTAATCTTTTTTAAAAATTTTTTTTAATGTTTATTTTTGAGAGGGAGAGAGACAGCATGAGTAGCAGAGGGGCGGAGAGAGAGAGAGACACAGAATCTGAAGCAGGCTCCAAGCTCTGAGGTGTCCTCACAGAGCCCGACGTGGGGCTCGAACTCACAAACCGCAAGATTATGACCTGAGCCAAAGTTGGACACTTAACCGACTGAGCCACCCAGGCACCCCAACTTTAATCTTTTTGAATCCCACTGTTTTGCTTTTTTAAAAAATGAAGTATAGTTGACATAGAGTGTCATGTATGTCACGTATGTATGTTTTAAGTACTTTGCATCTGTTGACACAGTTAATAACAACACAACAACCCTGTAATAATCAGTAATGATATATTATCATTATCCCCATTTAAAAATTTTTTTCTTTTACTGGGGGGTAGTTGACACATACTGTTACATTAGTTTCAGGTGTACAGTATAGTGATTCAACAGGTTTATCCATTATGCTATGCTCACCACAAGCCATACAGTGCCATATTAGCTTCAGGTGTACAACATAGTGAAAAGTACACCTGTTATCCTGCTTTTCACTTCTATAAACTTCTTCCTTTAGGTAAAGCAGAATCATTAAAATCATGGTATAATAGAATACAGTCCATTTTCACTTATTGTTTCATTTAGAAACCCACCAATATTATCTAAATACCTGTGAAGTTATTATTTTACAAAGATTAAGAAAAGCACAAATAGTGACTCTGAGCTTAATGAGTGGAATAGAAATATTATTGACTTCTTAACAAAAAATCATTAGTATTCTAGAATTGGTAGACTGAATTTAATGATTTTGTTCATTTGTTTCATAGCTCAGGAATCTTGCTTTTAAGAAAATTCCCCAGAAATCCTCCCATGCCATTTGTAATGCTCACCATGAGCTTTCATTACCAAACCCAGTGCAGAAGGATTCACGAGAAGAGAATTGGCAAGAGTGGAGGCAAAGAGATGAACAGGTACAGCTAAGTAAATCAGATTGTTTTGCTTTGTATTTTGATGAATGTGTGCATTTTTATTTAATTATTTTTTAAGTTTATTTATTTATTTTGGCGGGGGAGGGGCAGAGAGAGAGGAAGAGAGAGAATCCCAAGCAGGCTCCATGCTGACAGCCCAGAGCCTGAGGCAGGGCTCGAGCTCATGATTTGAGATCATGACCTGAGCCTAAATCAAGAGTTGGAGGCTTAGCTGACTGAGCCACCTAGGCACCCCAAATTTATGCATTTTTAAAATGGCAGTGTATCTGAATCCATGACAACACTATCCTGATGAGCATATTGTATTGGATTAATTCACACATCTTTTGCTTTTACTGAGAGGCTCTGTTTTTTATCTAGGAAAAAGTTGATATATTTGTTATTTTATGTAATTCAAAGCAGTTATTTTGTGAGTTTTCAGTTTGTATGCCTTTTTACAAGTGAGGGAGAGATACAGAAGGTAAAACAACAGGATTAAATTCTTTCATGTCAAGAGATGAGTATTTGTAGGGTCAGAGGTCTCTTGTTAATACTTAGTCACAGTTTTGCTTAAAAAAGAAAAACTTTGAAGGTAAACTTCCTCTTCAACTTTGATGTAACATAGTATATGACATTTGTTAGTTTAACTTATTTATATGATATTTTGTGCTTCTATTAAATAGATATCAGTAATAACCAAATCAGGTAATTTTTAAGACCAGTCAGTTTCTTTTTCTGTGTGGTGTTCAGGAAAATAACATACTAAGCCTAGAATGTACTCTAGGAGATACTGGCTGTATGAGAAATGAATAGTTACTTATTTGCTTACTTGTTAAACTGTCATTTAATCCATTGGGAAGAGGTATTGTTTTATCAGATATTTGGCTTAATAGAGTGCTATACCTATCATGCTTCAGTTACTAGTTTTAAAAGATTTAGAGTATACTAAAGTGTTCTCTTAACACATCAGCTGTATTAGTTATCACATTTTCATTAGGATTGTGTAGTGCCTTAGGCTCATCATCACAAGCATCAGTTATTATACAAGAGCTGTTTGCAGATGCCATTTAAAAGATATTTCCAGGCAGTGGATACTAGATACATTGTCTTGTATTAAACCCTCTAGTTTTTATTTGATTATTTCTTTTTTTCCTTCTATGGCATTTATTATGACAAATTCTTACAAGTATAAATGTAATGATCTACTTTGTTTAGACAGTAATAGAATTTACCAGTGTCTTCACCCGAGAGAATTTCTCCCAGTGGCCCTAAGAGCACTGGAAAATTAATGAAGGAAAACTACTCAAATTTGCACCAAAATCCATTTTGTGTAATGTGGGAACCTGAGCACAGATATTTGATTGCCCTTCTTCCTGCCCCTACTGATTGCTGCCAGAATGACCAGGTAATTATGAAAAGGAAATAGTTGACATGGCCCTGGCCCTATACAAGAATATCATCCCTGGCTCAGGAACTTTGAGGAACTTCTGCTGGATATGCTATTGATGGGCCACTTAGGAAAACCTGGTAGCATATTTGGAAGTCTCACTTGCAGAAAATAATCAAGGTCATGAGAAGTAGAGTAGATGCTAGGATAATTAACACCGATGAATGGCAAAGAGATAAAGGCAGACCTTGGAACAGATGGACAGTAAACCATTTGGAATCTATTTTACTGTGTGGAATAACAAATTTTAAAAGTAGGGACCAGGCAGTGACTAAGCTAGGCAAAAAGCCTGTAGAATGGTGGGTGTTCTCCCTGACACAATAAAGAAACAGCACAGTGAGAAATTCCAGTATTGAGGGCTGAGCCAGACAAAAAGCTGACTATAGAAAGCTAGCCTGTTATGTGGCTACTTTTTTCAATCACAAGAGAGAAATTATGCTAAGACAAACTTTCCTACTCCTAAATCACCAAGGTGACTTTGGCTTCACAGAGCCTCAGCATAAAATCTGACAGCTGGCATTAAACAGCAACCAGGTGGATAGTAAACAAGCATCTACTCCGTCTACATATGAGCAAACAGTGGAACTTAGTTGATCTCATCTCAGCTGAAGAAGTTTGTGCCATGTGAAAGGAAAAGAACATTGTACTTAGTCTCCAGAGTGAAAGCATACTTTGAAAAATATTTATTACAGGGAGCAGAAGTTGATTATAGACAGCACCTGTTCTTTTAATAAAAACCAAGGAGCTAGACCATTTTGTAAAAGTCAAGGGGATTAGTAATGATATATATAAGGTGAGGTGAAAAAGTGCCAAAGAAGTTGAAAAGAGGGGTGGGTGAAATAAAAAATTTTGGGGAAGTAAAATCATAGAATCTAAAATTTCACTAGAAAGACTAATGAACAGAGTATACACTGAAGAAACTTGAGTCAATTGTATGAAGGAAAATTTGAGATAAATTTTGCCAATAAAATCAACCTAATAGATTGGAACACAGAACTGAAATCCAACAGAGGCAGAGTTAGGGTCCCTAAAACAAATAGAATAGAGGCAATCATTAAAGGTAATGTTGATAAAAATTTTCTTAAAGGACTTGAATCTGAGCTTGAAAGAACTTTTAAGCCTTTTTCAAAGGATTTTTTGGGAAAACTTTTTAAAAATTCTCTTAAAAGTATTTAATTTTAAGAATAAGAGACACAAAAATAATACTATAAATATATGCATGGGAGAAAACAGGTAAGAAATTAGACCAGCTACTTTAAACGGCAGAATTAAAATGTTAGGACCAAGAATTCTGTATCTAGCCAAGATGTCATATTTTTGAATGCTAAAGAAATATATTCCCAGACATGCAAGGGCTAAGGAGGCATACTGCCATTATTCTTTCTGCAAAGTTTTCTGAGATACACTCTCTGCCAATTAAGACAAATCTAAATAAAGAGCACAATTGGAAAGTACCAGTGGCGAACATTGAAGCTAGTTCAATACGTAATTAACTCTCAGTAGTGTTTGTAAATTGTTTTTAATGAGAACATAATTCACATGAAGAATTTGTCTAAAATGGAACGGAACCCCTGTTTTTGAACACAAAAATTGGTAAGGAAGTAGGTTGGGGAAGCCAATAGGTATTTTAAGATTTTTCATATTGATGACAAGATACATAGTTCCAAGTGTGAATTTTTTTTTAATTTAAAAGAACTATTTATATACAAGACTTTTCATTCTATAAGTTTTAAATCAGTTGAAGAAAACGAATTAAACCTGGTCCATATAAGCAGAAGTTATAAAGTAAAGGAAGATGCAAGGAAGCCTTTGAAATAAGATATGAAAAAGGATAATAGACAAATAATTTGTTTTATAAATAAATATAAATAGTTGAATTTACCCATTAAAAGACCAACGGGGGCAAACTGCCTAGAACACATTTTGATCCTAATTCTTATCTTTTCCTTAACATTAAAAGTTGTGACACATTGACCTGAAAGAATAGGTTCAGACTATTCAAGATATTATATATTTTGCTGAGGTATGTTATGGAAGTTGCTAGAAATTGTAGAGATAATCTTCAATGCAATATTAGTATCTTAAGAAATGTTTGTATCTCATTTTCCATTTCGTAGACTTGTATCCATCTCAGCATACTTCAGAGTTGGAAAGATAGTGTTATATTTCCTATTTCTTTGCAGAATGGTATACATCAAAAGGAGGTATATGCTTTGCACTTGAAATGCACGAGTTTTATGTGATATATGAAGTATGTGAATTATATCTTAGTAAAGCTGTTTTTAACAGATGAATAGGCCTGCTTTGATTTGGTCATATTTATAATTTTTACTACTTTTAATATTGAATTAAGATCAAGAGACATACTGTTCAGTAATACCTGTTGCCTGGGAATAAATCTGTGGAGATATTGTTCAGGTATAGTTATACCTCCTTTATTCATGATACATTGATATTACTGATTCCAGTGTACCTTTTTGTAACTCTACATCATGGCTCAAAAATAATGAACTGAATAGAAAAATTTCTTCTCATGGTAAGTTTTTAGTGATAAACCAATGAAAATTTGTGTGTTTCTTCCTCTTACTGATTCAAACCGCACATCACTGGTTTTATCTGACTCCGAAGTGGATTATCTGCTAGCATGTGCACAATAGTAATTGTTCTTTCACATTGAATCCTCTACTCCATTTGATTAAAGGTGTTTTGCCAATAGCTTGTTCTATGTTTGTGAGTATACTATTTGTCATTAACCTGATGGCTGGTATAATAAGACCCTTGGCAATTGTTTGACTTGCATGTGTGTCTCTATATCTCTATAAGGAGTGCAAATTCAAATGAATCCTCTGTATTTTGGGGCTCTTTTTTTAGCAACAAAATTCATCACTTTTCTTCTGGAAAAAGCATTACTTGGTACTTGTTCTGGAAAAGACTCCTACAATTGTGCTTTGAAAGTGAAACAAAAACTGGTGTCTTCAGGCTACAGGTCTGACCATGTCTCATAGCAGGCAGCTAGGAACAAATAGGTTGACTCAACAAATCAAAATTTCGAATAGTCACTGTCTTAATTTTCTATTTATAATTTTCCTTTTCAGTTGCTTATATGGTATCGCTCTTGTCCTGACACAAACAGATATATATTCTGTATTCACTGTATTTGTGTCCTGTTCATTTAAAAATTCATGGTGTTTTTTATAAGTTGCAATGTTTATAGTTCTGTTTTCATTCCTACTTTTAATCCCTCAGTATATGATTAAACCAGTTTTGTTCCTTAGAGATACAAGAGAGCATACAACAAAAATGCAGACAAAAAATGTAAACAACACTCCAAGAATAAATAAATACTAAAAAAAAAAATTTTTTTAAGGGGCACCTGGGTGGTTCAGTTGGTTAAATGTCCGACTTCAGCTCGGGTCATGATCTCATGGTTAATGAGTTCGAGCCCCGCGTCAGGCTCTGTGCTGACAGCTCAGAGCATGGAGCCTGCTTCCGATTCTGTGTCTCCCTCTCTCTCTTTGCTCCTCCCCCTCTTGTACTCTGTTTTTCCTCTCTCTCAAAAGTAAAAAAACATTAAAAAAAATGTAAACAACACTCAAAAGACATCAAGATACATTAACTAAAATGAACTGAACCTGATAATTAGTGTGTACACATAGATCCAATTTTTGTAGAACATTGACAACCTTTAAAATAATAATGTTCAGTAAGACTATTAGAAGATTTCTGGGAAGATAATTCTGCTTTCCAAATTAGTGAAAGATAGGTGGTCCACACTCGGAAGATCATGGAGTTAGAGGATGACAGGGCACTGCTGCTGTTGTGACTAAATAAACAGTTGGCTGCAAGCGTGAGAGGTCTTCAGAATGATGTTCTGTGTTGTGTTATAAAATCCTGTTCCCATGATGCCTGTGGGAAATGAGGAGTAACTCTTCATTTAGAATTGGTTTTGCTTGAATTTAAAATGGGTAAAATTGTTATGGTACTTAGGCTTACAAATCAATTTTTAAAAATCTAGTTCCAAAATGTTTACTGTCCTTTCCGTTTTTCATTGGTTCTTCATACTCTTTAACTGATCATAAGCCCTTGAGCTATAGGTTTGTTTAAATAGAAAAAAAAATGTTTTACTACTAGATGAGGAATAGGAGTCAATGAAGGAAGCCAAGAGGAAGGGGTTCTGAAGTACTCCATCTTGGGCACATGTAAGTATTTTCTTCAATCCTATAGGCATTGTAGTACCTACCTACCATTTCCTCTTTTTCTTCCTTTCCTCCTCTTCTCATAAATGAGGAATTCTCTATTTGCAAGCTTAATAGAAGATACTTTTTAAAAATCATGGTGATTTTTGTGTTTTCTTGCCTGGTACCTATCTTTTAGGCTCAGACTTCTTTTCCCCTGTTGGTTCTGCCTGTACGTGTTCTGATGAATTAGGTTGACAACTGTATTTATAGTAGTCTTATGATTAATTAATGCTGTAAGATATGTTTAGAGAATTTAGAATCATGTTTTCTTTCTCTTTCTTGAAGTTTTAGTCTTATGCTACCGTTCTCCCTGTTATCTAGGATCAAAAATCTTATCTTTAATTCATTCTTCTTTCATACTTCATGTTCAGTTAGTCTTCTAAAACTTGGCTATTCTTTTCCAAGATATAGCCTTTATTTTCTGTACTTTTATGTTCTGCTTCTATATGCTGAGATTACAGAGGGTTAGCCAAACACATTGATTCTAAGCCTTTATTTTTATAAGGGTTCAGTTTATTTCTTTAAAATTACTTTTATCAGCATATCTCCTTCAGTTCCCTTAGTCTGTAATTTTTAGGGAGTGTCTGGAATCTAATTCTACCCTACCTAAGCAACCTCATTTTCCACTGTACTCCAAGATAGAGAAGGGGAATTCTAATTCACGTTTGTAACTCTTGTGGCAGGCAGGCACTGTGCTAGGTACTTTACATGTATTAATAGCTTTAAATCTTGAAAACTACTCTGTAAGGTTGATATTTCTATTTCCTTTTTTATATATGAAGAAACTGAAATTTACAGAACTTCTGTAATTTGCCCAAGGTCACAGCTAGCATACATGGAATTGGAATTTAAATTATCCACCTGTGTGATCTCCCAAAGCCTGGATTTTGTCCACATCTTTCTTGTATTGAATTCACACTTTATCAGGTATCCCCTTTCTTTATCAGTGTCACCCATAATACATTATTTTTAATATCATATCTTTGTTTACTTGGCTCTTTCCTCCTGAACTTCTTCTATTCCCTTTTCTACCTGTCCAAATTATATCTGTCATTTAAGGACAGACTTAAATCAATGTCTTTTCTGTATGCCTCTCTAAATTTTATTTGTTGTATATGTTTTTTTCCCACCACTTTTGTAGCACTTTCAACATCTTATTCTATTTTCTGCACTTCATATGTGTTAGTCCCCAACTGGAGTAGAAATTCTTTAAGGGCAAAACCCATACATATGCTGTTTCTTTAAAGCCCTACAGGCAAAGCACATAGAAGGTTCCCTGTTACCTTTTTTTTTTTCTTAAGTTTATTTATTTTGAGAGAGACAGAGACAGCATAAGTGGGAGAGGAGCAGAGAAAGAGACAGAAAGGGAGAATGCCAGCACAGAGCCCGATATGGGGCTCGAGCCTATGAAACTGAGATAGCGACCTGAGCCGAAATTAAGAGTTGGACACTTAACCAACTGAGCCACCCAGACGCCCCAGGTTCTCTGTTACCCTGTTGGATCATACAGATATTTTTGGAAGATTTGTTCTAGTTCTTAGAAACTTAAATTGAAACTTAAATCATTTTTGCCTACTTATGTTTCCTTGTATACTAGTTGATGTTAAAAATTAAAAGTTCTAAACTGCTATTTAGAATCAAATGCTGAAGAGAACCATAGTTGTCACTTTAAAAGTTCTATCTCATTCAGTTTTTATCATACTATTGGAATCAGCTACTTTAATATTCAAGTGCTACTAGTTAATGGAAAAAAGAATAATGACATCTTGCAAGACTCCCAACTCTCTAACCTCTTCTCCTGCCTGCTAACTTATTTTTGGAATATCGGTCAGAATATGTAATATATTGGAAATAATATTAAATGCAATTTTTATAAATGTTAAATGTCATTAATGTGGATTAAAAGTTTAGTGGTAAATTGAATCAACTTTGTTCAGAATAAACTCAAGTCGTTTTGTTACTTTTTCCGTGTTGGGATGACTTCTTGGCTTTACATACAGAGAAATATTTGTACTCAGTGGCTATGAGTTTAGGTAGAGAAATTGATATAAACTTGTGTAACACATGAATCCAATTCTTTTTTACCTTATAACTATATTGTTTTTGAATGTCCCTTTGTATCGTAAATTACTTAAAAGGTTAGTTTATTTTTCTTGATTATTACTAATTTGGGTTGAATTAATCCTTCAGTTTGTTTCAGTTATTTTATAGAACTATGTACAATTTACTCTGGGCTTACGGTATTTTCTAGTGCTATAATCCCTTATTTACCATTTTAATTCTAATTGCATTTTTCTCTGAATTAGATTAATTTTTTTCTGTGATAAACCTACTCTTTCCCCCCCCCCCCCCTTTTTGTTGTCTTAGTATAGGTTTAGATGAGATGCTTTCAGAGGTATGATTTGGTTAGGAATAAAAGCTTTAGTTCATTGTGTCCAGTGTTACTATTTTTCCAATTTTTAAGTTATCCCTTGGAAATATATCACTCCTTTTTGGAGTTGGTTTCTGTTTTGGTTTAGATTTTTGTTGTTGTTATCAAGCAGTAGAAATAATTCTGATTAACTTGGCAGAGATCATTTGTTGAAAGGTTTCACAGATCTGAATTAAGAACCAAACAAGTAGGCCTTGGGGAAGATGGAAACTAAGAATTCTGGAGTACTTAGAGGAGTGACCTAGTACAACTAGTACATGCTCATTTGTAGAGGGCTGTCACATGACTAGACCCCGCTTGCTTTGTGTTTGTTCTCAAAATTTAATTGCTAGGAGATCAAAAGAAGAGTTGGATCCCTTGCCCCCATGCTGTCGTTGATGATGGTAGCTTGGATTTTGTGTGGGTTTGTTGGTGGGTGGTATATAGGATTATATAACCGGCTGTCCTACTAGAATCATAGGACTTTGGGATGAAATACAGTTATTCACAGGAGTAAAGGAATGGTTTCTGAACAGACAGAAACAAGAAATATCCACTAAATGTGTGCTTTTACTATCTAGTCCACATAGGTCAACACATACATGTACACAAGTCCAGGAAGTTTATGTTGTGACTCTCCTGTGTACAGCTACAGATATAACCTTATCTCCGTGGTGGAAACCCGAAGTCCCACCCAACTACTGTAGCAATTCTGTTTGGCAATTAAGAAAAGTAATTCTTGGAGAGTAGTTTGATTAGAGGGTAATGGAAGCTGTATTATAAGAAGTTAAGATGAGACTGACTGGTGGGAAAGAGGAACCAAAAGATATAGATCAAAAATTAAAGAATCATTTTTTATAGTATTAGATTACCTTAAAAGGTAGGGCAACCAAATAAAAGGATATGAGTAAAAAGATGCACTATGAATAATTATGCTATAACATCAGGGATATACCAGGACATTTGGTCACCTTTTAAAGTTTTTTGGTCACCTGTTTAAAGTTTCTGTACCCATGGATTTATCTGTATTAAGGGAATGGTATGTTTTATAATGTTGATTGTGTTATTTTTTAGTATTTTTGAGTAGTAATCCCTATTAAAATTTTTCTGTGTCTTAAACTGGATACCATCATCGACATCTAATATATTGTCAATTTCTTTGTAAGTTTTTTTTGCTAAAGGGAAAAATTGATATATAAAACATAATTGATGGTGAATAGGGAAGTAGAAATATCAAAATTGGAAGTTTTGCCTTGGTATCTTCTGTAAAATACAGGGTTCCCTACTTTGGCATGGAGAGATAACTTTGGAGAACGCAGGTTATTTTTTAATGCATTTGTTTTCCTTTCTGTATATATAGTCATAGTTCTTTTGCTTATGTGGCATAATTGTGAAACTTTCTTTTTGTTTTAGCTGACATCTGAAATGTTTGAAGCAGATCTTGAGAAGGCATTATTGCTAAGTAAATTAGAATATGAAGAGCACAAAAAGGTATTTACACATTTATTGATTTAGATATTTCAGAAGTTTAATTGTTCAAAGGTTTGGACCAGTCCTTCCTGAATTTTATAGAAAAGTTTTCCGTTTAAAGCTTGTCCTAAAAATTCATCAACATAACAATATTATTATGAAATTTTTATAATAAGATTACTCCTCAAGTTTTGAGAGGCAACAAAAACATGAAGACTGAACTTTGGTGATTTGGAATGTTTCCTTAAGAAATTCTTGCACCTTAAGAAATTCTTCCTTAAAAAAAGGTTCCCACTCCTTTTTTTTTTTTTAAGTTTATTTATTTATTTTGAGAGAGAGTATGAGCCAGGGCGAGAGTAGGTGACACTGGGATGGCAACGCAGAGAGAGACAGAATCCTAAGCAGGCTCGGCGCTGTCAGTGCACAGCCTGACGCTGGGCTCAGTCCCACAAACTATGAGATCAAGACCTAAGCTGAGGGGCGCCTGGGTGGCTCAGTCGGTTGAGCATCCGACTTCGGCTCAGGTCATGATCTCGCGATGTGTGGGTTCGAGCCCCGCGTTGGGCTCTGTGCTGACAGCTCAGAGCCTGGAGCCTGCGTCGGATTCTGTGTCTCCCTCTCTCTCTCTGCCCCTCCCCTGCTCATGCTCTGTCTCTCTCTCTCTCAAAAATAAATAAAAACATTAAAAAAAAAATTAAAAAAAAAAAAGACCTAAGCTGAAATCAAGAGTTGCACGCTTAAACTGTGTAACTAAATTGTGGTATTGGCTTATGTGCTGAAAAGCATTGTATAGCTTGTAACTATAGGAACATTTAAGTTAAAGTAGTGTTGCCTTCTAGTGTCTGTATTTAAGTTGAACATTTATTATTTTCATATAATTTGACATTTTAGTCTTTTATATGTATTGGGAATTTTTTTGGTCCATAAAATGTATTCAGTTTGTGATTATAATTGATCATAAATGACCCTGATCATGCTTATGGGCCTTTAGACTATGTCATTGTACACTAGCTCCTTCAGTTAAGATGAAGGGAGGAGAGGAATTAAAATTCACAGCAGATGATTTTGCTTTTTATTTATAGCGCAAGGGAAAAGGATGAAAGTTGCCAGTAAAGTGGACTTTGTGCATTGTGTATGTTAGTTTCATTTTCCATGTCCCTATTCCTGTTACCCTAATTAATAAAGACTAACTATAATCTTTATTATTAGTTGTCCATTTAAGCACAAAGCTGGCAACTAGAAAAATGGATACAGCTAGCTTTACTACGATTTAATAATTTATTTATTTATTTATTTATTTTAACGTTTATTTATTTTTGAGACAGAGACAGAGCATGAACGGGGGAGGGGCAGAGAGAGAGGGAGACACAGAATTGGAAGCAGGCTCCAGGCTCTGAGCCATCAGCCCAGAGCCCGACGCGGGGCTCGAACTCACAGACCGTGAGATCGTGACCTGAGCTGAAGTCGGACGCTTAACCTACTGAGCCACCCAGGCGCCCCTACGATTTAATAATTTAAATGGACTTTCAGTTATACTGGAAAAGTGTAAAAAAAAAAAAAAGTTCTCCTGACTTGCTTAATCAGAGATAAAGTTTATCAAATAGAATATTATCATACAATAATGATTTATTGTTGTGAGATACATGTCTAGATTCTAAAGCTAAAAGAATTAGCTATATCTTTAGAGGAGTAGAGTAGATGGTGTTGATAAAATATCATGATCCCTGCCGGTTTTCTTAGCACAATCATAGGCCTATTACCCAAAAGCATTGGTTCTGTCAGACCATAATGACTCTCAGAGAAGGGAGGAACTCCTTTTGTATGCAGTAGCTAGTTTGATGTGATTACATTAACGTAGTCATTGAGTTTTAAGTCAATATCCAAAAAAAAATTACTATAATTATTTTAGCCTAACTATCTTTATATTAACTAAAGTTTGGGATGGCATTTTATATTCTGTTCTATTACTCATTCACCAATATTTTTTTGAGTAACCAAAATGTGCTAGGCACATAATACAAAGATAAAGATATGGTCCCAGCCCTTGAATTTAGTAGAGGGAGATGTGTACGTAATTACTGTGCATAGTATTGATAGATGAATGTTTTCAGTGCAGTGGTAATTCAGAAAGATGGAAGAATTTTCTTTGCCTTTGATGGGGATGAGTTTTAGAAAAGGATTTTTTTTTTTTATGTTTATTTATGAGAGACAGTGTGTGTGCACACGCCCATGCCTGCATGCAGGGGTGGGGCAGAGAGAGAGGGGGACAGAGTATCTGAAGTGGGCTCTGTGCTGACAGCAGAGGCAGCCCAGTGTTTGAACTCATGAACTGTGAGATCATGACCTGAGCTGAAATCAGAAACTTAACTGACTGAGCCACCCAGGCACCCCTAGAACAGGATTTTTAAAGAGGAGTCTTACAAGTCGTATAAAAGGTCACAGTGTAGGCAAGAGAAAGTAGGCATTGTCAGAGAAGGGGTGGCAAGAATACAGGTTATGTGTGTATGAAAGGGTATAGCATAGTTGATTCGGAGTTGCTAGAGACACTTTCTGAAGGATAGGATCTAAAGAATCTTGAGCACCAGGTTAAGGAGATTTGGCTTTATAAATCTGTTGTCAGAGAGCTATTGAATATTGTTAACTGTTAGACTTATTTCAGGTTTTCATTTTAGAAACTCATGCTGTAGCAGTGTAGAAGATAGATGGAGGGGCTAAAATTAGAGGGTGTTGCAATGTCCAGCAGAAGATAGAGTAATGACAGAAGGTCTGAAGAGAACAGATGTAAGAGATCTTTAGGAGATAAACTCAACAAGACCTCATGACTAATTTGTATATAGTGTGTAGGAAGAACAGATAGAAGTGACTCAGGTTTCTAGTCTGCAGAGTTGTGTGATGATGGTAGCATTAAACCGGTGCTTTAACGAGAGGATCCAGTAGGGAAGGCAGGGTGAACATATTTAGCTTGGAGATGTTTACTGAACATTCCAATTGAGTTGTCTGTACATACCAAAATCATGAGTGTATCATTAGAGCTTTAAATTTTGAGAAACAAGGGTCATAAAGCAAAAGAATAGCTTAAGAGTGGAATAATGATGAGAAGAGTTTGGAGAAAAGAAGCCAGTGATGGAGACTGAAGAGTAGTTAGAAGTGTATTGAGGAAACTAAGAGGTGTTTGAAAAAAATAATGTTTTTGGATTTGGCATTGAGAGGGAGGTTGACCTTAATTTTAGTGGCAGAGAACAGAGGAAGCCAGATTTGATGGGGAGGTGAGAAAGGAAGTTGACTGTAGATGATTGTCTTAAGTTTGGTCCTGAAATAAAGAAGAAGAGGTGGCAACTAGGAGAGGTTATAAACCAAGGTATAGCTTTTTGTTTTTATTTTAATGTTTAAGAGGCAAGAGATTGAGTTGAAAAATAAAAAAAAAACAGCTATCTTTTTATACAATTTGGCTAGTTTATTTATTTTGAGAGAGAGAGATAGCATGAGCAGGGAAGGTGCAGAGAGAGAGGGAGAGAGAGAATCCCAAGCAGGTTCAGCATTGTCAGCACAGAGCCCTATGCGGGGCTCAAACTCCTGAACCTTGAGATCATGACCTGAGCCAAAATCAAGTCAGATGCTTAACCGACTGAGCCACCCAGCTGCCCCTAATGTGTTGACTTTTTAATTTACTATTTATCTTTAAAAAATAAAACTTTAAGAAATATATTACCTAATGGTATGTTGATTTTTTTTTTTTTTACTAGTGTTAACCAAGCTTAATTGTTGGTAATTCTTTTTAGGAGTATGAAAATGCTGAAAGTGCTTCAACTCAATCAAAGGTTATGAATAAAAAAGATAAAAGAAAGAATCATCAGGGAAAAGACAGGCCTCTTACAGTATCACTAAAAGATTTTCAATCTGAAGGTAATATATGTATGAAATCTATTATGCTAGAGAAACTATTTTAAGTATTTTTATATGTAAGTTGTGAGTTCCTTGCTAATTTTTAAAATAAGAAGAATTGTTTTTTTAATGTGTTACTGAGATTGTGAAAAATGTAGCCCTGTTTGGAAATAAACAATTGGGGGGAAGGGGGTGTGTAACTTAAAAGCAGTCATTAAATCCCCATAAAGCTTCAGTATGGATTTATCTTTTTGTATTTGAATTTGTCCATTTTCTAAAACTCACTGAAAATAAAAATTGTACTTGTAGTCTTTGAGTCATCTTGAAACGTTGTTGTCCTTATACATAAAGTGATTGGACTTACAGTACACCTGGAATAGTATCTTCAGATTTCATCCACTATTGGTCAACCTCTTCAGATTATCTAGAACTACACCTTAGAAAGTTAAAATACAAATTTTTAGGAGACTTATTACCAGAAAACTTTATAATAGTTATATTCTTTTATTGAACAGAAAGATAAATTAAAGGCAGATCATAAAACACATTACTTTTGATGTGAGAAATGGTGAAAACCCTAAGTCTGTGCTGTAAAATATGGTAGCTACTACTCATATGTGGTTATTTAAATATAAATTAATTAAAATGAACTAAAATAAAAAATTCCTTAGTTGTGTCAGCCACATTTCAGGTGCTCAGTAGCTACGTGTAACTAGTGGCTTCTACATTAGAACAGGTATGGAACATTACTATCCTTACAGAAAATTTTATTGGACGGTGCTGTGCTTATGTCAGAATAGTTGCTGACAAAATGAACTGCGTTTGTTCATTGACACAGTGATCTATTTGATTCATATGAATTTAGCTCTGAATACATTGGGCATTTGTTCTGTTAGGATTAATAACACGATAGCAATAATCTAAAAAGAAAAATACAGTGAAATACTTTACCATTTTCAGAAACAAGCCTACCTGTGAAATTTGGAATACATTTAGAGCATTGTTTTGCTTTGGTGTAAGGATCAAGACAGTTTTTCCTATAGTCTGCCTCTCTTATTAAGTGGTTTTTTTTGTTTGTTTGTTTAGGGGTTAAAAGAAGAGATGTATGTTAAGTTTCTTATTTGAGGTTAAAAGACACAGGTGTATGTTAGAGTTTTCAGTTTTGGTAAGAAAGATTTTATATAAGATGTATTATTAAAAACTAGTCAGAAACATGAAAAGAAAGCTTTTTAAAACTTTATTTTTCATATGTTTGATTATAAGTACTATGTAAATTTATTAAATGGATTGAGAAAGACATCAATATGATGCTGTTCTGGGGAAGCTAGACAACTATTTCAAGCTATGATTTAAAAAGTTATGATTATTCCTCAGTTTCTTGCATCTCATTGTATGCTAAGTAGAACACACTAGAAGAATGACTTTGATGTTAGGAATAAGTAGGAAATTAGAAATAAATAGGATTTGGTAGTTTGAGCTGAAACTTGTGATTTTGACATTTACCATACTTGTAGACTCTGTTCCGATCAACAAATGCTTTAGAGAACTGGGCCAGCTTTTAAATTCTCAGTCATAAGAATGCTATTCTATTAAATTATTGTTAGTCCTTGAGAATAGAAAATTTCTGCTGTTCATAAGAAGCAATGTTAGATATTAGATATCCTGATTATCTCTAATTTAAATAAGACCTCTTGCTCCCTCTTTGTACTTGAGTTTCAGCCTTGTATCTGTGTGGACTCCCTTATGTCTGTCTTTTCTTCATTCTGTAATCCTTTTCCAAAAATGCTGTGTTGTTACTAAGTCAATGATTTGTGGATCTGGATATTTTTGTTATTGCCTTCTTTTTTGTATTCATTTTATAAATATATGTCACTTTTTAAGATTTTTTTATAGTATTATCAAAGCACTATGATGTATATTTTTAAAACAAACTAAGAGGTTTAAAGGACCCAAATTACTCTTCTATTTTTTTCCCCCCACAAAGGCAGTGATTGGTACAATTTTGCAGTTATAATACCCTGTGATTTGATTTTAGATATATTTGTTCACCTCTTTGGCCAAAAAAAAATTGTTTAACCAAAAACCTTATTATTTGGAATTCAAATGTGTAAAATTTAATAATACCCTGTGGTATGGGTGGCATTTACTGGGATATAAAACGTAGTCCCTAAGCTGAGCAAATTAGTAATTATGTGTTGAAATTTAACATCTTATCCCTAGAGAAGAAATCTGATATTTTAGACAACCCCCAAATGACTTCTTTAACTCTTATTATAATTTTGAAAGTCTTCTCAATTACTTTGTTTGAATATTTTTACATACTGGGTATTAATTATTAACATTAATAAAGTATTAATATTATTGTTAATTTTCTTCAGTGAAATGTCACCATTTTTTTTTCATTTACAGATCACCTTAGTAAAAAGACTGAGGTAAGTGTTATTGTAACCATCTTTATTCTAGAAAATACTTGATGATTTTAAGAATAATAAGTCGGTGTTTGGCAGTGCTTTTTCAGATCTAGCTATTTAAAGGACAACCCATAGGTTTGTTGTGAGTGAATCCAGTCATGTCTGGCAATTATAAGGATGTAAAATATATTGCAGTAGATTGAAAATACTATTTGCATGAAGGAAGTATATTATTTGGCTTTAGTATCCTAATTTGTGTCTGCGTGTGCCTGCGCGCACACACACACACACACACACCGCAAAAGGTTACCACATGTAAGCTTAAAATTTTAGGGAAAAGTGGTGTAACACTCCAATCTTTATTAAAAACATCCTGAAACCATGTCTGAAGATATTTAGGAATTATGGAAATTATGAGGTTAGCTGTGATTCTGTAGTTTATACCTGTGGATCATATGCTACTCTTACCATTCACCATCACAAGTAGCACCACCCACACGTAACTTCCTAGGGTTATTGGTTGGTTTTCTTTTTTTTAAGACTCCAGGAACACCTGGACTTAAGTTGCTGACTTTGGCACAGGTCATGATCTCACAGTTTGTGAGTTCAAGCCCCACTCCAAAGTGGGGATGTTCTGTGCTAACAGCTCAAAGTCTGGAGCCTGCTTTGGATTCTGTGTCTCCCTCTCTCTCTGCCCTTCCCCACCTCACGTTCTGTCTATCTCTCTGTCTTTCAAAAAACGAATAAGCATTAAAAAAAACTTTTTTTTTAAGAGGTGCCTGGGTGGCTCAGTCAGTTAAATGTCCTGACTTCAGCTCAGGTCATGATCTTGTGGTTTGTGAGTTTGAGCCCCGTGTGGGACTTTGTGCTGACAGCTCAGAGCCTGGAGCCTGCTTTGGATTTTGTGTCTCCATCTCTGTGCCCCTCCCCCGCTCATTCTCTGTCTCTCTCAAAAATAAAGATTAAAAAAAATTTTTTTTTAATAATTTTTTTTTAAAAAAAGACTCCAATACCAGATTTTATAAACCTTTTAGAATTGGGAGGTACTACTATAAAATATCTTCTAATATTGAGGGAAGTACTAATAAAATGTTAGTGTTATTTTCACTTCTTTAGGTACTAACTTGAAAGCTTTGCTATTCTGTTATGTATATATTCTTGTTAGTAATTCTATCAGTTGATTTTTTTTCATGGTCAGATGTTCCTTGATTTCACTTTATAGTATATAAATGGTTTTTGACCATTTTTGGTGTTGTTTCAGGTATTTATTTGACAAGTCAGAGAAATGAAATCATCTCTAAGAAAACCACATCTGAATATCTCTGTGACTATAGTAATAATATAGTCCTTAACTTTGCACACAAGCAGAAAATTGATTTATTAAAACAGATGGTAGAATTTTTTTAAATTTAAAAACCATAGTCACCATTTCTTAGATTAAAATTTAAATGACACAAATACAGTCTGAGTATTCATTGTATGTCTGAAGTGTGGAAAACATGTACTTTTGAAAAACTGAGTCTATCTTTTAATCCATTGACTTATTTGGAGGATAACTTTATGCAAATGAGAAAGCAGGTACAAATGGTACTCCCTATTCCTAAGAGACTACCAGCAACTGTTAGTAGAGGGAAAAATAATTTTTATAAACTGTTCCATGCTTATTTTTCCTGCTTTCCTGATTTGAAAGAGGAAAAAATAATGCAGAATGACAGGATCTCATCTATTTAATGTATTCAATCTAAGTTGTATTTAAACAAGCATAGGTATGTGACACAGCATATATTTTGTCTTTCATTATATTTTACAGCTGTTTTTTGATCATCTTCTGTTAAAAATAATTTGATAGGTAATAAAATTCACTTTGAATAATCCTAATGATTAAGACATTTCCTACTTTTGTAAATGCAGTCTAATTATAATTTATTTCCTATGTAACTATTTTAAGAAATTGGTCAAAAGAACATGTAATTCACATTATCCTTTAACACTTGTTAAAAATATACCAAAGTTATGTTCCATTTCCATTAGAGGTATTACTCACTTTCTTATGACTTGAATATTTAAATGTTGCAATGGTTATGCCATTGCTCTGGGAATCTAGATGAACTTTTTCAGAGAGTTCAAAAATAAGCCTGAAAAAATATTTCTGATTTCAAGTCTGAAATGAGATCTGCTTTCTACTCCTAAAAATGTATGAGTCTTTGTTACAGTGTATACTCAATAATTGACTTAATTCTTCCTATCTCTAATATGTTACTTATGCCAAGAGATTTTTTTTTCCATGGGAACTTTAAAATTCCTAACTTCTGTTGAGAACAATATGCATCTCATCCATTCCTTCTTAAATCAGGTATTTAGTGGATAAAATTCAAAAGAGAAAAGATTTTTTACTTTATTATAGATGATGAGGGGTACTTCTGGTATATTCCTCTAACTGCCTGCCAACTAAACTTGTTCTTGGGTTACATCATTCCCGTTTTGCTTATTCCATCCGTCTTGATTTTGTGTTACTAATCTCAGTGCTTTCTTTCTAGTCCCAATTGTTTATAATCTTTCTCACCATGAAACATTTAGAATAAAAATGACACTATCAGGACTAGAAGATGGGAACAAGTTTTCTTCATTAAATGTCCAGGACATATTGGCTGCCACTGCTATACCAGTCCCCTACCCATTCTTCACTACAGTATAGTCAAGAATATCCCATGAGAATTCTAGACAAGAAGAATGGATAATAGAATAGGTGCTTGTATATACCTCTTAGAAACCTTAACTAATCATGCCTTTTAAGGAGCATTATTTGATCCTTAAAAGTTGTTTTTGTTTTTAATTTTATTGTGTTGTCTTTAAAAAATAATTTTTAACATTTATTTTTGAGAGGCAGCGAGAGACAGAGCACATGCAGGGGAGGGGCAGAAAGAGAGAGGGAGACACAGAATCTGAAGCAGGGTTCAAGCTCTGAACTGTCAGGACAGAGCCTAACATGGGGCTTGAACTCACAACTGCAACATCATGACCTGAGCCGAAGTCAGATGCTTAACCGACTGAGCCACTGAGGTGCCCCTATTATGTTGTCTTTTTAAACACCAGTGCTGCAAGGTGGAGTGTCTCATAGGTACTGCTTTCTCTTTAGCTCCACTTTTATCTTGCCTTCCCAACCGCAATCCTTCTGGTACCATTAAGTAGCTTTAAAATTTTTAGTGATCATCATATGTCTTGAAGTCTAAAAGGTCAAGTCTTCAATATTCTTGAATAGACTATCTCTAAAGAGTACCCAAGAAGTTGTAATAGTGGTTAGCAAAGGGAGGGGAAGGAGGGCTTATTGGGATAGGAAAAAGGCTTACTTTTCCCAGTGTAAATTGTTGAAGTTTTTTATTATGTCTGTGTGATATGTATTTAAAAATTATATCAAAAATAAAAAGCAATGGACGAGTGAGGGAACTAGGGAACAAACCTGGTCTTATCTGGCTCCATAGCCCGTTTCATTTTTGTTGCACATTGCTTCTTGTATGTCTACCTTAGATGTATGAGTTTGGAAGAATAATTTATTCATTTTAGGCCTTAGTTATGTTAGATGAAAAGTAACATTTCCAAAATTATAAATGATCAGTATGTGACCAAATATTATGTGCTAAAAATTGAACCACATAGTTAACACTACCAAAACTAGTTAGACCATTAAATTTTAAAAGCAAATAAATTCTACCAAGTTAAAAACAAAACAAAACAAAAAAAAATACCTCACCTAAAATCTGGCTTTACATTAGCTCTTCAGCCTGTTTCCTATTTCTCAATGTCCTGAACTGATTTTTGCTCCCATCCCTTTCCTTATTTGTATTTATTATATTTGTTGTTAGTTCTCTTTGGTTGTAAGTAAGAAGCCCAACTCAGTCCAGCACAAGCAAGAAAGAATTGCTTGTTTGATTGGTATAACCAAACCATGGAAGGTTAGGGAAAGAACTGGCCTCATAGTTGACTGGATCCAGGGATTTATGGAGGTTTAGGATTTTTCATTTCTCTCCCAAGTCTCAGTTGCTATCTATGGCTTCACGTCATGGTAGATCGCATGGTTACTAGGGGATCCTGGGGTACATCTTTACAGCTTTTCCTGTAAACTGTTAGCTTTTGAGGCTTGACAGATTGAAGTTCAACTTTTCTTTGAGGAAATGAGGGAAGCAGAAATATTCCCTACATGGTATGGTTTACTTCCTATTATATCACATTAGGGGATGTAGAATGGTTATTTTTATAATAATAAAATTGATCTTGAAGAATTGGCTATTACTTACATAAATAACTGATTGAATAAATATATAAAAGAGAAGAGACAAATCTTCCATACAGAAAATTACAAATAATTTATGTAGATATTCCCCTTCCAGGAGAGGGAGCTTAACTCCCTCCACTCTTCTTGAGTATGGGTTGTACTTAGTAACTTGCTTCCAAAGAATAGAGTACAGAAAGGGAGGAAAATTAGTTTTACACTGTAGAAGCCTGGTAAACAGAACCTTGACCAGGTGATCAATATTAATATTACTAGTGATATTTCATGTTGATAGCATGCCATCTTGATATGATGTGATGAGAATGACCTATACTTGTGTGATTTTCCTTGCAAAAAACACATAAAACCAGTCAAACAAAAACATTAGACAAATCCAAATTAAGGGACATTCTGCAAAATACCTGACCTGAATGACTAGTATTGCTCAAAACTATCAAGGTCACTAAAAACAAAGTCTGAGAAATTGACATTGACCAGAGAAGGCTAAGGAGACATGACGACTAAATGTAGTATATCCCAGGTGGAATCTTGGAACAGAAAAAGAACATTAGGGGAAAACTAGTATAATCCAAATAAAGCGTGGAATCTAGTTATACTATTGTACCAATGTTGGTTGTTTAGTGGGAAAGCATACTATAATAATGTAAGATGTTATCAACAGGGGAAACTGAGTAAGAGATATATGGAAATTGTACTATCCAAAATTTTACGTAAATCTAAGAGTATTTTAAAATTAAAAGTTTAATTTAGGGGCACTTGGGTGGTTCAGTTGGTTAAATGTCCGACTGTTGGTTTCAGCTCAGGTCATGATCTCGCCGTTCATCAATTCGAGCCCTATGTTGGACTCTGTGTTGACTCGAGTCTGCTGGGGATTCTCTCTCTCTCTCTCTCTCTTTCTCTCTCTCTCTTTCCCCTTCTCTCTCTCTCTCTCTCTGCCCCTCCCCAACGCTCTGGTTTCTCAAAATAAATAAATAAAAAGTTTATTTTAAAACTTGATCAGTGGGTTCTAGTGTTGTCAACCATTATAAAGTTTCCCCTTAATGCTTTTAGCAACTATTAATGATTATTTCCTTTATCCATTATGTTTTTAGAGCATATTTTTCATTAAATTAAAATTTTTACTTCAAGAATACATGCATATAGTAATAATTGAATGGTAGAGGAGAATTTATGAAACCAGTAGTCTCCCAGCCATTGCCCTTCCCTTACTACTTAAAAAAAATTTTTTTTAATGTTTATTTTTGAGAGAGAGGGAGACAGACAGATCGTGAGTGGGGGAGGGGCAGAGAGACATGAAGACACATAATCCGAAGCAGTCTCCAGGTTCTGAGCTATCAGCACAGAGCCCGATGTGGGGCTCGAACTCAAAAACTGTGAGATCATGACCTGAGCCGAAGTCAGACGCTTAACCGACTGAGTCACCCAGGTGGCCCCCCTTACTACTTTTTAAAAATCATTCTCATATGTCATGATTGACCCTGCATGAAGCATGCAAAAGTGTTTAGAGCTTTTCTGAACATACTGTATTTTTTCATGTTGCCTTGTCTACCTATGTATTCTTCCCTACCATCTTTCTCAGTGGTATCTTATGCATGAATAGTTGTTAGTTCTGGGATGGGAGCGAAGTCAGGAACAACCCATGTCGCCATCTTGGTGATGTCACTCTTTATTTGGCTAACTATGCTTCAGAACTTGGCTAAAGAGTCATTTTTTTTTCCTGGTCTTATTTAGATGCCCAGGATATTCTGTATGTACTTCATAGCACTCAACACTTTTATCATTGTTTTGCGTCTTCTCTAGAATGAGTTCCTAGAGGTCTGGGACTATATGTTGTTGATTTAGTTTTCCTGTTAGTTCTAATTCCCTTCACATAGTAGGTAATGTAAATGGAAGTTGGTTGATGAATGAATGAATGTCCTGCTTTCTCACTAAAACCTTCTCTAGCCTTTTTTGGGTCTGTTTCTCCCATATATTTTTACAATATATCAGAAGCACATTGATTTTATTTCTTCTGTCCAAGCACATTGTTAGGGCCTTCCATTTAATGGAGCATTGCATGTAGGTAGAATTCTGAGACTGCATCCTTACTCAGCAAGAAAAAATTCCACTATTGATTAATTATGTGTGCCATTTATAAAGAGGAAGAAGTGGCTGCATGTCTTATAGATACTTGCTATTTCTGACATGTCTGTAGAAGAGCACTTAATTGTATTTATTATGTGTTAATTTTCGTGTTTTTCAGTAGATAATGAGTTCCATGAGAGTAGCCCATATGTAGCATAATAAGGGCTTAATAAGTAAATATTTCAAGTTTAAGACTTGAATCTACCAGGATCTATCTTAGGGAGGAGAAGAAAGTAGACTTACATCATATATAATGTCATCTTTAATATAATAGCTCATTTAATAATGCCATTATTTAGATTTCCCCTTGGATAAGTTAAAAGCACTCAAATGTATCAAAAGAGAAATCGCGCATGTAGATAGAGCATTTGAGGTTTGCATGTTACTATATATTAATGTATCTTAAAACTGTAAAGCTGGGAGACTGTTCTTCTCAAGGTGCCTTGCATCCCCTGGAAGTTTAAAAGGAATGTTGATCAAGCATTAATATTTGTCAGTTTATTCTATAAATGATGTGTTCTTCAATTAGGAAATAGGGACTCAATAGGAAGGTAGGTTTGTTTTTTTATTTTATTTTTTTTAATTTATTTTTTTTAATATATGAAATTTATTGTCAAGTTGGTTTCCATACAACACCCAGTGCTCATCCCAAAAGATGCCCTCTTCAATGCCGATCACCTCCCCTTCCCTTCCTCCCACCCCCCCATCAACCCTCAGTTTGTTCTCAGTTTTTAAGGGTCTCTTACGCTTTGGCTCTCTCCCAGTCTAACCTCATTTTTTTTTCCTTCACCTCCCCATGGGTTTCTGTTAAGTTTCTCAGGATCCACATAAGAGTGAACACATATGGTATCTGTCTTTCTCTGTATGGCTTATTTCACTTAGCATCACACTCTTCAGTTCCATCCACGTTGCTACAAAGCGCCATATTTCATTCTTTCTCATTGCCACGTAGTACTCAACAATAGCCATTGTGGGAAAAGCCTAAATGTCCATCAACTGATGAAAGGATAAAGAAATTGAGGTTTGTTTTTTTAATTGAAGTATAATTTACACACAATAGAATGTACAGGTCTTAAGTGTGCAGTTTGATGAAGTTTGACACATAAATATAACTATACGAACCTACATCCCTAACAAGGTAAAGAACATTTTCCATCACACCAGTAAGTTCCCTGCTGCCCTATGCCATTTTCTCATGTACTCGTCTGCCCCCTGTTTCCACAGGCAACCAGTGTTGTGATATCTATCACCATAGATTAATTTTCCCTCTTTATTTAAAGTAAAGCATACAATATGTTATTCTTTGGACTGGCTCTTTCCCTCCCAAAATGTTGAAGGTTTATCGATACTGTGTGTATCAGTACTTTTTTTCCTTTTCATTGCTAAGTTGTATTCCATGGTGTGAATATATCATAATGTGTTTATTTATTCTATTGATGGACATTTAGTTTCCATTTTTTGCCATTATGAATAAGGCTGTTAGAGCATTTTTTAAAATCAATTTATTTAGGTGTAATACAATAAAAGCTATCCATTTTAAGTGTATAATTCAGTCGATTTTAGTTTATTTAGAGTTGTGCAGCCATTACCATAATCTGATTTTAGAATATTTCTATAACCCCCGAAGAAACCTTGTGCACATGACCAGTTATTCCCCATACCCCTTTCGCCCAGCCAGCCACCAGCTTCTCCCCCACCCCCACCAGCATAAGTAACAAGTAATATATGTGGTCTGCATAGATTTGCCTGTTCTGGACATTTAGTATAAATGGAATCATACAAAATGTGGTTTTTTGAGATTTCTTAACACTTAGCATGATGTTTTTACAAGTTCGTTTATGTTGTAGCATGTATCAGTGCTTCATTCCTTTTTATTGCTAATAGTATTCCATTGTATTTGATTTTATTTACACATTCATCAGTTGGACATTTGGGTTGTTTCTATTTTTTAAATTATAAATAATACTCCTATGAACATTCAAGTCTTTTTATGAACATATGTTTAATTTCCCTTAGGTAAAAACCTAAGAATGAAATTGCTGTGTCATGGGGTAGATGTATGTTTGTTTTTTTCTTATTTTTTATTTTTTTATTTTTTTAAGTTTGTTATTATCATTATTTTTGAGAGAGAGAATGAACAAGCAGGGGAGGGGCAGAGAGGAGAGAAAGAATCCCAAGCAGACTCCGTGCCATTAGTGCAGAGCCCAGTGTGGTGCTCGAACTCATGAACTGTGAGATCATGACCCGAGCTGAGATCAAGAGTCCTGATACTAAACCAACAACGCCACCCAGGTGCCCCTATTTTTCTTTCTTGTTTTTAAATTTGAGTGTATTTGGCACACAATGTTATATTAGTTTCAGGTGTACAACATAGTAATTTGACAAGTTTGTATGTTATGCTGTGCTCACCACAGGTGTAGCTATCACATATAGCATTGTTATAATATCATTGGCTATATTCCTTATGCTGAGTCTTTTGTTGCCTTGATGTATGTATGTTCAACTGTAAGAAACTACTTACAGTTTTTCAAAGTAGATGTACTATTTTACCCTTGTGGAGTTATAGGAGTTTATGAAATAAGGAAAGTTATTTTTGCATTCCTGGTAGGGAGGCTGACAGAAGGTTTTTATGATGCTAGCTTTAGTTCTTTTCACTATAAATGAAGATGCAGTTTCAATAATTGTATTTCTATATGCCACTAACAGCAGACAGTGTAATTAAAATCAGTATTTTTTTATAATAATACATTATAATAACACCTTGCAATAAATTTAATAAAGATGTGGAAGGCCTATATTGGGAAAATTTTAAACTTTATTGCAAGAGAGTAAAGACTTAAATGGAGGAATATACCTTGACTTATTGTCATAAAGATGTCACTTTTTCTCAAATTAATTTATAAAATCAGTGCAATCCCAATCAAAATCACAATTTAGTTTTTTTGAATTTTTATTAAAAAAATTTTTAAATGTTTGTTTATTTTTGAGAGAGACAGAGTATGAGCAGGGAGAGGGAGAGAGAGGGAAACACAGAATCCAAAGCAGGCTCCAGGCTCTGAGAGGTCAGCACAGAGTCCCACATGGGTCTTGAACTTAACGAACCATAAGATCATGACCTGAGCCAAAGTCGGATCCTTACCAACTGAGCCACCCAGGCACCCCACAATTCAGTTTTTTCTTAATTGAAGTAAAGTTGACCTGCAATATTATGTTAGTTTCAGGTATATAATGTAATGATTCAACATTCATTCGTATACCTTACAGATTGCTCACTACAGTAAGTGTAGTTACCATCTGTCCCCATATAAAGTTATTACAATATTACTGAGAATGTTGCCTATGTTGTACTTTAAATCCCCATGATTTATTTATTTTATAACTGGAAGCTTGTGTATCTTTAAAAATTTTTTTTAATGTTTATTATTGAGAGACAGAGACAGAGAGAGACAGAGCATGAGCATGGGAGGAGCAGAGAGACAGGGAGACACAGAATCTGAAGCAGGCTCCAGGCTCTGAGCTGTCAGCACAGAGCCCGACACGGGGCTCAGACTCACAAACCACGAGATCATGACCTGAGCTGAAGTCAGATGCTCAACCAACTGAGCCACCCAGGCGCCCCTGGAAGCTTGTATATCTTAATCTCCTTCATCTGTGTCTCCCACGACCACCCCCTTGTCTCTGGCAACCACCAGTTCTCTGCATTTATGAGTCTGTTTTGTTTTGACAATTTAGGGTTTTTTTTTTTTTTAATGTTTATTTCTGAGAGAGAGATTGATAGAGTGTGAGCAGGGGAGGAGCAGAGAAAGGGAGACACAGAATCCAAAACAGGCCCCAGGCTCTGAGCTGTCAGCACAGAGCCTGATGCAGGGCTCGAACTCATGGACGGCAAGATCATGACCTGAGCTGAAGTCAGACGCTTAACTGACTGAGCCACCCAGGTGCCCTGACAATTTAGTTTTTAAACTGAAAACTAAAGCACTTGTAAAACATTAATATGGAAATGCAAAGGACCAAGAATAACCAAAACATTCTTGAAGAAAAAGATAGGAGAATTTGCCCAACCAGATATCAAAATTTTTCATAAATTTTTTTTAATGTTTGTTTATTTTTGAGAGAGAGGTAGGTTGCAAGTTGGGGAGGGGCAGAGAGGGAGAGACAGATTCGGAAGCAGGCTCCAGACTGAGCTGTCAGCACAGAGCCCCATGCGGGGCTCAAACCCACGAACCATGAGATCATGACCTGAGCCAAAGTCAGACACTTAACCGACTAAGCCACCCAGGTGTCCCTCAAGATTTTTTATAAAATTAATAATTAGTATAGTAGGTATAGGGATAATGATTAATAAATAGCCATTAGCACAAAAATAGCACAGAAACAGGCCAACCACTGTGTAACCTTGATCTGTAACAGAGTGATGTGGAATAGTACTGGGTAAAAGATGAACTTTTTAAAATAAATTATTTTGGGGCAATTGAGTATTTTTATGGAAAACAAGATTTGATTATTACTTCATATCATACATAAAAATTTCTCCACAGTGGATCAAAAACCTAAAAGTCAGAGGCTATGTTATAAAGCTTTTAGGTGCTAATATAGGAATATTTTTATAACTTTAGGGTAGGAAAGGCACAAAACCCACTAGATTCAAATTTATACATTAAATTAAGGACTTCTTTCCATCAAAATATATTAGAAAAGTGAAAGGATAATCTTCAGCATAGGAAAAGATTTTTTTCCAAAATAGAACTCAATTGAAGAATGGATGAAAAAACAAGTACTCACAAAAGAGTATATATATATGTATGTACGTATGTATATATATACATACATACATATATGTGTGTGTGTGTGTATATACACGTGTATATATATACATATATATATACATGTGTATATACACACACACACACACACACACATACATATATATATACATATGGCCTAAAAACATATGAAAAGATGTTTAACTTCAGTAGTAATCATGAAAATGCAAATTAAAACCACAGTGAGAATATTAATTAACCTCCAGTTTGGCAAAAACCAAAGCATCTCATGATTTGAATTGTTGGTGAGGATACGAAATAATGGTATATACTGCCTATGAAAAGGTGACTTGTTAAAAACAGTTTTGTTCCACATAGTACTGGAAGTCCTAGCCAGGGCAATTAGGCAAGAAAGAGAAATAAAAGACATCCAGATTAGAAAGGAAGAAGTAAAACTGTCACTATTTGTAGATGATATGATGTTGTGTATAGAAAAGACCCAATAAAGACCTCACCAAAAAACTGTTAGAACTAGTGAAGTGTATGTAATCAATATACAAAAATCTGTTGCGTTTCTGTATACTAATAATAACAAATTATCAGGGAAATTAACACAATCCCATTTACAGTTGTATCAATAAAATACGTAGGAATAAATTTAACCAAGGAGTTGAAAGACTTGTACCCTGAAAACTATAATTGATGAAAGAAATTGAGGAAGGCACAAATAAATGGAAAGATATCCCACGCTCATGGATTGGAAGAATTAATATTGTTTAAATGTCCAAACAACCCAAAACAACGTACAGGTTTCAATGCACTCTCTATCAAAATTCCAGTGGGATTTTTCAGAGAAATAGAACAAACAATCCTAAAATTTGTATGGAATCACAAAAGACCATGTATAACCAAAGCAATCTTGAGAAAGAACAACAAAGCTGGAAGTATCATGCTCCCCGATTTCAAACTGTACTGGAGTTACAGTAATCAAAGCAGTATGCTATTGGCATAAAAACAGACACAGATCAATGGAACAGAATAGAGAGCTCAGAAATAAATCCACACATATGTGGATGACAAAGGAAGCAAGACTATAGAATGGGGAAGGACAGTCTCTTCAATAAATGGTGTTGGGAAAACTGGACCAATGTCTTATACCATACACAAAAATTAACTTAAAATGGATTGAAGATATAAATGTAAGACCTAAAACCATAAAATTCCTAGAAAAGTTAGCAAGAAGAAGAAGAAATAAAGAAGGAGGAAGAAAAATGAAATCTTGCCATGTGTGATAACATGATGGACCTAGTGGGTGTTATGCTAAGAGATACAAGTCAGAGAAAGACAAATACCATATGATTTCATTTATATGTGGCTTCTAAAAAACAAAACTAAGAAACAGAACTCATAAATAGACTCACAAATAGAGAAGAAACTAGTGGCTGCCAGAGGGGAGGGTGGTGGAGGAATAGGTAAAATGGAGAGATTAAGAAATACAACTTCCAGGCAAGGATGCGGAGAAAAAGGATCTCTTTTGCACTGCTGGTGGGAATGGAAACTGGTGCAGCCACTCTCGAAAACAGTATGGAGGTTCCTCAAAAAATTAAAAAAAGAACTACCCCTGACCCAGCAATTGCACTACTAGGTATTTATCCAGGGATACAGGTATGCTGTCTCAAAGGGGCACATGCACCCCAGTGTTTACAGCAGCACTATCAATAATAGCCAAAGTATGGAAGGAGCCCAAATGTCCATCGATGGATGAATGGATAAAGATGTGGTATATATACACAATGGAATATTACTCGGCAATCAGAAAGAATGAAATCTTGCCATTTGCAACTACGTGGATGGAACTAGAGGGTATTATGCTAAGTGAAATTAATCAGAGGAAGACAAATATCATATGAATTCACTCATATGAGAATTTTAAGACACAGAACAGATGAACACAAGGGAAGGGAAGCAAAAATAATATAAAAACAGGGAGGGGGACAAAACATAAGAGACTTTTAAATATGGAGAACAAACAGGGTTACTGGAGGGGTTGTGGGAGAGAGGATGGGCTAAATGGGTAAGGGGCATCAAGGAATCTACTCCTGAAATCATTGTTGCACTATATGCTAACTAACTTGGATGTAAATTTAAAAAATAAAATAAAAATAAATTAATTAAAAAAAAGAATTATGTGTGTGAGGAAGCGGTTGAAACACTCTAGGCAAATAAAGGACCATATAAATACTGAAAAAAAAATACAACTGCCAGTTATAAAATGAAAAAGTTATAGGGCATAACATATAAGTTCTATAAGCATAGGGAATATAATAATATAGCATTGTATTACAACACGGAATGGTGACTGTACTTAATGTGGTGAGCATCATGTAATGTATAGAATTGTTGAATCACTGTGTTGTACACCTGAAATGAATTTAGTATTGTATGTCAACTATACTTCAACTTAAAAAAAACTCCTAGAAGAAAACCTAGGTGGCAAGTTGGATACCACTGTTGGCAATGATTTTTTGGATTTGATGCCCAAAGCAGAGGCAACAAAAACAAACAAGTGGGACGACATCAAAGTAAAAACTTTTTGCACTCCAAAGGAAACCATCATCAAAATGATGTGGAAGAAATGGATGGAAGAGAATATTTGCAAATCATATATCTAATAAGGGGTTGGTATTCAAAATATATATTAAAAAGTTGTACAATTCAAGAGCTAAAGCCCAAACATGTTGTTCACTAAAAAATGGGCTGAGGGGGGCACCTGGGTGGCTCAGTTGGTTGAGCATTCGACTTTGACTCAGGTCATGATCTCGTGATCAGTGGGTTTGAGCCCCACATCAAGCTCTGTGCTGACAGCTCGGTGCCTGGAGCCTACTTCGGATTCTGTGTCTACCTCTCTATCTGCACCTTTCCAGCTCGTACTTTGTTTCTCTGTCTCTGTGTCAGTCTCTCAAAAATAAATAAAAACATTTAAAAAACTGGGCTGAGGATATGAATAGACATTTTCCCAAAGAAAACATACAGATGGCCAATAGGTACATGAGGAGATGCTCAACATCACTAATCATCAGGAAAATGCAAACTCAAACCACAATGAGATATCATCTCACACCTGTTAGAATAGCTGTTATCAAAAAGGACAAGAAATAACAAATGTTGGTAAAGGTGTCGTGAAAAGGCAATCCTTATGCGTTGTTGTTGGGAATGCAGAGGTGCAACTGCTATGGAAACCAATATGGAGGTTCCTTAAAAAATTAAAAATGGAACTATCGTATGACCCAGCAATTCCATTTCTGGGTATTTATATGAAGAAAAGAAAACACTAATTTGAAAAGGTACATGCATCCACATGTTCAGTGCAGCATTATTTATAAGAGCCAAGACCTAGAAACAGCTTAAGTTTCACCAGCGAATGATTGGATAAAGAAATCATGGTACATGTATTACAATGGAATATTCAGCCATAAAAAAAAAAAAATGAAGTCTTGCCATTTATGAGAACATGGATGGACTTTGGCATTATGCTAAATGAAATAAGTCAAAGACAAATAATATATGATCTCACCTATATGTGGAATCTAAAACAAAAAACAAACAAAAAAAAACCCAAGCCAAGATCATAGTTACAGAGAACTGATTGGGGGTGAGGGAACAGGCAAAATGGGTGGAGGGTAGCAAAAAGTACAGTTACAGTTGTAAAATAAGTCATGGAGATATAATGTATAGCATGGTGACTGCAGTTAATACTGTATTACTTATTTGAAATCTTAAATGTTTTCATCATAGAAAAAATGTTCTGTAACTGTATGGTAACATGTTAATTAGACTAACTGTGGTGATCATTTTGCAGTATATACAAATGAATTATGTTATATACCTGAAACTAACATAATGCTCTATGTCAATTATACCTCAATAAGAAATATTTAATTAAAAATTAAATAAAAATTGTAAGTAAAAATTAGTTTTCCAAACTGAAGTTGAAGATGCCCATAACCCACAACCCAGCACTTTTACTCCCGAGTACATACTCTGTAGTAATGTGTGCTTATGTGGACCACTATACCTATATGAGAGTTTAAAGCATCATTGTTCGTTAAGATCAAAACCTGTAAAGAATCTAAATGCCCATCAACCATGAAATAAATAACAAACTGGCAAATTTAGTCAATGGAATACTAGTCAGCATTGAAAGTGAGTGAATTATTGTTATCAGGAACAACATGATTTCATAAAAAGTTCAAAAACAAGCAAAATTGAACTTAATGTTTAGGGATGCATGCATAGGTTGACAGGCAATAAAGTCAAAGAGATTATCACAGAAAGTTCAGATAGTCACCCCCTTAATGGAGAAGAAAGGAGAAGCAAGGAATCTTCTGGGGCGCTAGGAGAGTTTTATAAATACCTTGACAGTAACTTGTAAGCATGTCATTTTTTTATAATCTTCAAACTGTATATATGCTTTGTATGTGCTTAACATGAGTAGACCTAAGGGTATTATGTTAAGTGAAAGAAGTCGGACTGAGAAAGACAAGTACCATATGATAACACTCATATATGGAATTTAATAAATGAATAAAGAAACAAAAAGAATCAGACCTGCAAATATAGAGAACAAACTGATGGTTGCCAGAGGACGGTGGAATGGGGGGGGGGGATGGGCAAAATGGGTGAAGGGGAGTGGGAGATAACAGACTTCTAGAATGAATAAATCATAGGAATAAAAGGCACAGCATAGGGAATATAGTCAGTGATATTGTAATAGCGATGTATGTTGACAGATGGTAGCTACACTTGTGAACATAATAGAATATAGAGAAGTTGAATCACTATGTGGTACACCTAAATCTAATATAACATTGTGTGTCAACTATACTCAAATTTAAAAACTCAAAAAAATAAAAGCTTAGAATTGGATTTTCTTTATGCAAGTGGCAAAAGAGAAATTATTTTTCAAAAAGATCCTATTTGCAGTAGTAACAAAAAAAATTACAAGATACTTAAAGATCTAAGTATGCAGAAACTATATGGAACAAATTATAAAATTTTATTGAAAGACTAAGATGATCTACATAGATAGACATGCTGTTTGTGTGGATAAGCTTTATTATAATAAAAGTAACAATTTTTCCCAATTGTCTTTGCATTTCGAATGAAAATCCTAAAAGCTTTTTTCCCCCTAAGAACTCAACAGATTACTAATATTGAAGAACAAAGGCTACATAATAGCCAAGAGCTCCTTAAAGAAGAACTGTATTTAATGTATTAACTATCATTCATCAATATTCCACATATGCAGTGGTCTGTTTTTGGGCATTTTCAGTGATTTGTTCCTGTGCTAATTCCACAATGTGCTCATTAGTTAACATTGTAATGTCTTACATGTGGAAAAGCAAGGGACAGTTGTTAGTCATATTGGGAAAAAGTCAAATTGATCTCGATATTTTATCATTAATTCAAATCTATTCCACATAGATTAAATACTTCTATGTGAAAGGCAATTAATTGTAAACCCCATACAACTGGAAAATATGGAATATATATTTGACTCTATACATAGAGAAAATCTTAACAAAAACACTGTAAAATGAAAGGTTGGTAAATTGTTATTCAAAATGAATAACTTATATTTTCAAAACTTGTATTTACAAAAAGAGCAAAAAGATAGTAAAAAACCCACAAAACAAAGTTGAGAGAAAGTATTTTCAAAACAGAACTCCTAGAAAATTATTATCCAGATACAGAAAGAACTCCTATTACATGATTAAAAAGGAAATGGCTGTCTTGTTTTCTTGCTATCTCAAAGGATAGAAATTTTAAATATAGGTAAAAGACATCAAGCATTTTATAAAATGGAAATACGATAGCCAAAAAAATCCCGTAAAAAATGTCCAACCTTGCTACTATCAGAGAAATGCAAATTAAGACCACTCTGCAATACCTGATAGGCAAAAATTACGAAGTTTGAAAATGTTAAGAGTCAGAGGTTCTAGATGAATGGGATTGATTATAGGTCAGTTTACATTGAAGGGAATATAAATTAGTATAAATGTTGTGTTTTTGTAAAGTCGAATATACATTATAACCGAGGTAGCAAATATTCTAGGCTTTGGGGCACATCCTATCTTTATCACAACTACTGAACTTGGTCACTGTAGTATAAAAGCAGCCACAGGCAATACATAAATGAATGAGCATGACTGTGTTTTAATATAACTTTTTTTGCAAAAAAGGCAACAAGCTTCTTTTGGGCCATAGTTTGGTAACCCTTGATACAACTTACGATTTAGTAGTTTACTTGTTCATAGGTATAGATGCCCTAGAGATACTTATGTGTGTCCTGGGAGCCTGGCACATGTAACATGGATGAATCCAAAAGAGAATGGTGAGTGAAAGGTCTCAGACTACATCAGAGTGATAACCAAATTATAAATCTTAAAATCAAGCAAAAGAAATTATTCTTGCCAAATATGTTTAAGTCATAGGTGAAGTAAGCCTTAAGATCTGACTTCCATTTTAGGAATCTAGGGATTACATGTACAAATTAAGTGATACCCAAAGGAAGCAGTCAGGCAAATCTAGGAGATGGATAATTGCAGGACAACTGGCTTGGTTTCTTCAATAAGAAAGTATTATGGAGAAGGAACAGTGAAGTGTGGGAAAGGAGTGTTCTGAATTAAAGGAGATTTAAGAGATGACCAATATAATTTTGAGCCCTAGTTAGATTAGCAATAAAAGACATTTCGATAATAACTGAAGCAGTTTAAACTAGGTATAAGATAATATTATGAAGCAATTTAAACTAGGTATAAGATAATATTAAAGAATATTTTTGTTAAGTGTGATGATATGGTTAAAGTAGAAAATGTTTTGTAATTGCATGTGAATTTTAAGGTGAAATGATGTCTAGAATGTAAAAATCAAAAGGAGGTGGGATAAATTGTGAAGGAAAACCTTAAAAATTATTAAATGCAGGTGTAAAGTATGTGGGTGAAAATTTCATAATAAAAACCATGCAAAATGAATATTGTTTAGTAATACATCCATGATACACTAATATAATATGGACATAATAAATCCTAAACTTATATTAACAGTTACTCTTATGTAGGGAACAAGGTACTGGTAATGTTCTAGTTTTTAACTAAAATGGTGCTATCACGGATGTCCTTTTTTAAAAAGAAACAGTCTTGGGGCATCCGGGTGGCTTAGTCAGTTAAGCAACTGACTCTTGGTTTCACCTCAGGTTGTGATCTTATGGTTTGTGGGTTCAAGCCCCGCATCGGGCTCTGCACTATGGCACAGAGCCTGCTTGGGATTCTCTCTCTCCCTCTCTCTGCCTCTCCCTTGCTTGTGTGTGTTCTCTCTCTCTCTCTCTTTCTCTCTCTCTCTCTCAAAATAAATAAAATATAATAAAAATAAATAAAAAGAATCTTATTGAGTTATAATTTACCCTTTGTTAAGTGTATAATTCAATACAGTAACTTATGATAAATTTAAAGAACTTTGCAATCATAACCATAGTCTATTTTGAGATTTATCCATGTTACATTGTAGCATCTGTCAATAGTTCATCTCACTTTATTGCTGAATGGCATTTCATTGTATAAATGTTTATTCACCAGTTGATGGACATTTGCTGTGAATACTTGATACATGTCTTTGTGTAGATATTTGTTTTCATTTAAGTGGATACTTAGAAGTGCAGTTGATGGGTAATAAGGTCAAGCTATTTTCCAGAATGTACCATTTATCACTCCCGCCGGTGATGTATGAGGGTTCCAGTTTTTCCACATCGCTGCCAACATTTGCTGTTGTCTTTTGTTTTGATGATAGCCATACTAGAACATATATCTCATTGTTTTAATTTGCATTTCCCTAATGACTAGTGATTTTTGAGCATCTTTTCATGTACTCATCAGCCAGCCTTACATCTTCTTTGGTGAAATGTCCATTCATATGTTTTGTTCATTTTTAAAGTATATTGTCGTACTGTTTTGTCAGATTCCTTTACACATTCTGGATATAAGTCCTTTATCAAATATATGATTTGCAAATATTCTTTCCCAGGATGTGATTTACCTTTTTATTTTCTTAATGGTGTCTTTTGAAACACAGAAGTTTTTAATTCTGATGAAGTCTAGTTTATCATTTTTTTCTTTTATGGATTGTGCTTTTAGTGTTTCATTTAATACTCTTGCCTAACCCAAGTCCACAGTGATTTACTGTAGAAACCTTATAGTTTCAGTTATTCCTTTAAAGCCTATGATCCATTTTTTGATTGTGGAAAATACATATAAAATTTACCATCTTAACCAATTTTAAGTGTATAGTTCAGTGATACTGAGTACATTCAAATTGTGCAGCCATCGTCACTATCCATCCCCATAAATAACTCTTTTCATCTTATAAAACTGAAGATCTGTACTTACTAATAACTCCCCATTCTCCCGCCCCACAGCAACCACTATTCTACTTTCTGTCTCTATGACTTTGACTACTCTAAGTACCTCATATAAGTATAATCATTTGGTATTTGTCTTTTTGTGACTTATTTTACTTAGTTTAATATCCTCAAGTTTCACCCATGCTATACATTATTGCAGAATTTCCCTTTTTAAGGCTGAGTAGTATTCCATTGTATGTATTTACCACATTTGCTTATCTATTTGTCTGTCAGTGGTCACTTGGATTGCTTCCATGTTTTAGCTAATGTGAGTGCTGCTGCTGTGAACATGAGTGTGCAGATACCTCTGAGACCCTGCTTTCAATTCTTTTGGGAATACACCCAGAAGTGGAGTTGCTAGATCATATGGTAATTCTGCTTTTAATTTCTCAAGGAGCAGTCATCTTGTTTTAAACAGTGGTTGTACAGTTTTACATTCCCACCAGCAACTTGCAAGGGTTCTGATTTCTCCACATTCTTGCCAGCACTTGCGTTCTAGACACACCATTCTAATGGGTATGAGGTGGTAATTCACTGTAGTTTTGATTTGCATTTCCCTAATCATTAGTGATGTTGAAAATTTTTTCATGTGCTTATTGGCATTCGTAGATCTTTGGAGTAATGTCTATTCAAGTCCTTTGCCCATTTTTAAATTGGGTTGTTTGTTGTTTTTTTGTTATTATTGAATTTTAGATGTTCTCTGTATATTCTGGATATGAATCCTTTAGTAGATACATGATTTGCAAATATTTTTCTTTTTCTATGGGTTGACTTGGTCATGGTGTATATAATTCTTTCAATTAGTTGTTGAATTCTGTTTGCTAATATTTTGTAGGGACATTTATTTTTTATTTTTTTTAATTTACATCCCTTTATAAGAGACATTGGTGTATAGTTTTCTTGAAGTGTTTTTGTGTGTTGGTATCAAGGTTATGCTGCTTTATGAAGCATTTTCTCCATTTTTGGGAAAAATTTGAAAAGCATTGATACTAGTCCTTTAAATGTTTGATAGAATTCACCAGTCAAACCATCAGGGCCAAGGCTTTTCTTTGTTGGGAGAATTTTGATTACTAATTACATCTCTTTAGTAGTTATAAGTCTATTCAGATTTTCTATTATTCGTGATTTCTTTTTAGTAGGCTTTTGTTTCTAGGAATTTGTTCATTTCATCTAGGTTATCCAGTTTATTTGGCATATAGTTGTTCATAGTCTTCTTTTATAATCCTTATTTCTATAGAACTAATAGTAACGTCCTGTTTACATCTCTGATTTTAGCAATTTGAGTCTTAGTCCATCTAGCTAAAAAGATTTGTCAATTTTGTTGATCTTTTTAAAGAACCAACTTTTGGTTTCATTGATTTTCTCTTATTTTTCTATTCTCTATTTTGTTTACCTCTAATCTTATTTCCTTCATTTTGCTAGCATTGGGTTTAGTTTTTTATTTTTTCTAGTTCCTTAAGTTGTAAAGTTGAGTTGTTGGTTTGAGATCTTGTTTTTTAAGGCAAGCATTTATAGCTATAAGTTTCCCCTTTAGCACTGCTTTTGATGCATCTTGTAAGGTTTGGTATGGTGTGTTTTGGTTTTCATTTGTCTCTAAGTATTTTTCTAATTTCCCTTGTGATTTCTTTCTTGATCCATTAATTATTTAAAACTGTGTTGTTTAATTTCTGCAATTTTGTGAATTTTCCACTTTTCTCTGTTTTTGATTTCTACGTCCATCCCGTTGTTGTCTGAAAAGATACTTTATATAATTTGTCTTTTAAAAGCTATTGAGACTACATTTGTGGCCTCATATGTGGGCTGTCCTAGGAAATGTCCCATGTGTATACTGTTATTGTTGAGTAGAGTGTTCTGTATTTGTTAGGTCTAGTTGGTTTATTGTGTTAAGTTCTTTATTTCCCTACTTAGCTTCTAATTATTCTCTTCATAATTGAGAGCGGGTTATTGAAGTCTCCAACTATTACTATAGAACTGCCTATTTCTCCCTTCAATTCTCTCAGTTTTTACTTCATATATTTTTATGGGTATGTCATTGGGTATGTAAATTTTTATAATTGTTATATTTTCTTGCTGTATTAGACCTTTTATTAATATATAATGTTGTCTTTGTCTCTTGTAAACTTTTTTGATTTTAAAGTCTGTTTTGTCTGATATTCATTATAGTCACTCCTGCTTTCTTTTGGTTACTATATTCACAGTATATCTTTTTCCATCTCTTCACTTTCAGTCTATTTGTGTCTTTAGATCCCAAGTGAGTCTCTTGTAGAGACCATATAGTTGGATGTGTGTTTTTATCCATTCCGCCTATCTCTGTCTTTTCATTAGGGAGTTTACTCCATTTACATTTAAAGTAATTATGGATGATGAGGGATTTCTATCAGTGTGCTGTTTATTTTTTATATGCCCTATAGCTTTGTTGTCCTTCATTTCCTGAATTACTGTCTTTTGTGTGTAGTTGATTTTTTGTAGTGAAATGTTTAAATTCCTTTCTTGTTTCCCTTTGTGTATATTCTGTAGCTATTTTCTTTGTGATTACCATGGGGATTACAGTTAACATCCTGAAGCTATAACACTCTAATTTGAATTTATAACAGCTTAACTTCATTAGCATACAAAAACTCTGCTTTTTACACTGCCATCCCTAGCCCTTTGGTTGTTGATGTTACACAATTACATCTTAGTACATTGCATGCCCCAAAACATAAACTAATGATTATTTTATGGGGTGCCTGGGTGGCTCAGTCGGTTGAGCATCTGACTTAGGCTCAGGTCATGATCTCGTGGTTCATGAGTTCGAGCCCCACATTGGGCTCTGTGCTTATGTGCTGACAACTCAGAGCCTGGAGCCTGCTTTGGATTCTGTGTCTCCCATTCTCTCTGCCCACCCTGCCCCTGCCCACTTGTATGCTGTCTCTCTCTGTCTCTCAAAAAGGAATAAATGTTAAAAAAATTTTTTTAATGCATTAGTTTCGTAAATTATATAGAAAACAAGATTGGGAGTTACAAACCAAAGTTATAGTAATACTAGCTTTTACACTAATTGTTTTTTCTTTAAAAAATTTTTTTTAATGTTTATTTGTTTTTGAGAGACAGAGCACGAGTTAGGGAGGGGCAGAGAGAGAGGGGGAGACACAGTCTGAAGCAGGCTTCAGTCTCCGAGCTGTTAGAACAGAGCCTGATGCAGGGCTTGTGCTCACAAACCCAGAGATCGTGGCCCAGGCCAAAGTCAGATGCTCAAACAACTGAGCCACCCAGGCACCCCTAATTATTTTTTCTTTAAATATATTAATCTTTTAAATCTTTAGAAAAAAAAAAACCTAGTTAAATACATTGTTATAGTAACACCGGCTTTTATCATACCAATATATTTACCTTTATTTAGGTTTATGTTTCTCTGAATGGCTCTGAGTCACTGTCTTTTCTTTCTACCTTGTCAGGACTCCCTTGAGCATTTCTTCCAGGGCAGGTCTGGTGTTTACAAACAACCTCAGTTTTTGTTTATTTGGGAATGTCTCGATTTCTCCTTTATTTCTGAATGACAGTTTTTTTTCTCCTTTATTTCTGAATGACAGTTTTATTTCTCCTTTATTTCTGAATGACAGTTTTATTTCTCCTTTATTTCTGAATGACATAATTGGTTATGGGGCACCTGGGTGGCTCAGTCATTTGGGTATCTGACTCTTGTTTTCGGCTCGGGTCATGATCCCAGGGTCATGCGGTCAAGCCCTGCGTTGGGCTCCATGCTGAGCGTGGGGCCTGCTTAAGACTCTCTCCCCCTCTACCCCTCTTCTCTGCTTGTACTCTTTCACTTTAAAAAAAAAAAGGTTGAAAGTTTTTTTTCTTTTAGCATTTGAATATATTGGCCCATGTTTTCTGGACTCCAACGTTTCTGAAGACAAATCTGCTGATGATCTCAGTGAAGCTCCCTTGTATGTGGTAATTTACTTCTTAACTGCTTTTAGTATTTTTTTCTTTGTGTTTTGAAAGTTTGTTTATAGTGGGTCTTGGTGTGGCTCTCTTTGAGTTCATCTTACTTGAAATTCTTTGAACTTCTTAGATGTTTATACTCATGTCTTTCATCAAATATGGCAAATTTTCTTATTGTTTCTTCAAATATTTTCTGTTTCTTTGTCTTTTCTCCTTCTGAGACCCCCACAATGTGTATATTGTCCTGCTTGGTGGTATCCTATAGGTCCCTTAGAGTGTTTACTTTCTTCAATTATTCTTTCTAGTCTTCTGCCTATGTAATTTCCATTGTCCTATCTTTAAGTTCACTGATTCTTCTGCTAGTTCAGTTCTGCCTTTAATTTGTCATTTCAGTTGTACTTTTCAGCTACAGAGGTTTTTTTTTTGGTATCTTTTCAGATTTTCTGTCTCTACTGATATTTCCATTTTGTTCACACATTGTTTTCTTGATTTTTTCCACAAC
This sequence comes from Acinonyx jubatus, assembly GCF_027475565.1. Taxonomy (NCBI): domain Eukaryota; kingdom Metazoa; phylum Chordata; class Mammalia; order Carnivora; family Felidae; genus Acinonyx; species Acinonyx jubatus. The sequence goes on from NC_069391.1 coordinate 68,525,590, forward strand.
TTCCTTCAGTTCTTTGAGCATCTTTTTACGATAGTTATTATAAAGTCTTTGTCACATAGGGGCGCCTGGGTGGCTTAGTCAGTTAAGTGGCCGACTTTGGCTCAGGTCATGATCTCACAGTCCGTGAGTTCGATCCCTGCGTTGGGCTCTGTGCTGATAGCTCAGAGCCTGGAGCCTGCTTCTGATTCTGTGTCTCCCTTTCTCTCTGCCCCTCCCCCAGTCGTGCTCTGTCTCTCTGCCTTTCAAAAAAAAATGAATAAATGTTAAAAAAAGAATTTTAAAGTTTTTGTCACATATAACTGTCATATGTCTTTTTCAGGGACAGTTTCTGTTGATTTATTTTTTGCCTCTCAATAGGCTGTACTTTTGTATTTCTTTGAATACATTGTGATTTTTTTTTGTTAAGTGCTAGACATTTGAAACTAATAATGTGGTAACTCTGGAAATCAAATTCTCCTTCCTTGGATAGTGGTGGGTTTTATTTTAAAAAAAAAACAAACCTTTTTTTAAAAATTGTTGTAGGCTATCTCTGTTCAAAGGATCAACATGAGGTGTAAACTTAATTTCTTAGGTCTTTTCTGGGCCTTTTACCTTGCACGTGCACAGTCACTTTTTAATTTTCCCCTCTAGACATTTGCTTTTGAGTGTCCTAGTTTTTAATGTCTGGCTCCCAAAAGTGAAAAAGCAAAATATGAAGGGAGGGAAAAAGGGCACCAACCCTTTGAATCCAGTGGAAGTCACTTCAGCTGGAGGGGGAGGAGCTTGCAACAGTGTGAGGAGGTACAACTACAATGGCTGCCTGCCTCTTTGTTTCCTTGTCTGCACTTCTGTGATCAGAGCCACAATCAGTGACTAGAGCAGATTCCCATTATTGGGAGGACAGGGTCCTTTTTTGCCCACCTTAGTTCCCATAAATTGTGCAAATTGCTCCACAAACATTTCACACAGCTGCCTGCCACACAACTGAGGACAGGGGATGAGTAGCTGCTACTGTACTAAGAGCTAAAATTAACCAAAATTCATCTCAGTTTACCACTTAAGTCTTTCCCTGGAAGTTGCAAGCCTTCAACAGATTCCAGAATTCTAAAATAGTTACATCAGATAGATTCTATCAGTGCAGTTGTCTAGATGAGGTGGTTCTTTCTCCACCATCTTCCCAGGATCCTCTCCATGATCTGTTTTGAGTTAATTTTTGTATTCAGTATGCAAAAAGAAGCCAAATTCACCTTTGGCATGTGTGTGTCCAGTTGTCCCTGTACCACTTGTTGAGAATACTCTTGTTTCCTTAAAGGAATACCTTGACTCCTTTTTAAAAAACTGACCATAAATGTGAAAGCTAGGATCTAGAGTCTCAGTTATGTTCCAGTGATCTATAAGGCTATACTTATACAAATACCATACTGTCTTTCTCACTGTATGCTTGGCACATAATAGATGTTCAGTATTTGAGTTAAATTGAAATTGAATTGGCTCAACTTATTAAAGAGTCTGTGTTCTTACATTTGCCACATGTTTGCCTTTTTTCTGTTGGGGTGTGTGTGTGGTAAGGGGAGTTGTGGGTAATTCCTTTTTGCTTCTTTTCTCCCTAGTTTCCTATCAAACTATATTTTGGAAAATTCTATCCTTATTCTACAAAGACATTTTCTGCTTCACTGAATAATACTCCAGGACAGAGTACCTTTGGAACAGGCATGCTGTAGTAACCCTCTACAGCTAATGGTAGTAGCCTTCAAAAAACAACGATGTTGACTAGAACTGTACTCTTTAGAGAAGTGACATCCAGAGGCCTATTAGTTGCCATCATGTTATTCCTTCCATCAAAGCTTAGCTGTTTTAAGCATTGTTGTACTTATTGCTTTAAAGTAAAATCTTACCAGAATATACTGGACATATTTTATTAAGCAGTAGACTTAGAGTTATATCTGTACCATGTAACAATAGAATTACTCATGGGCAAGTTATTCAACTTTCCTGAGGCCATGATTACTTTGTGACAAAATAAGTCTTGCTCTATTAATCTCTTATGGTAATGAGAATCAAAGTGATGTTTGTGTGTTTTGCAAAATGCAAAGTGATACACAAACTTTTTAATGCCATTTGTTTATTTCTTAAGCAGCAATACACATCTTTATTTCTGTAAAATGCTATCTTTTTTTAAATGTTTATGTTAAAAGAGAGCCCCCACACAGGGCCACACATGCGTGCGCGAGGTGGAGGAGCAGAGAGAGAATGCCAAGCAGAGCCTGACTACAAGGGACTTGATCTCAAGACCTGTGAGATCACAATCTGAGCTGGAAGCAAGGGTCAGATGCTTAACCAACTGAGCCACCCAGGCACCCCTCTTTCAGATGCTTTCTAAGATAATATGAAAGGAAAGGAATTTGAACTGTTGGATCATTTGCTTACAAAAACAACTGAAATGGGTAAAGTTTGAGTGTTACAGCTCAAGAATGTGGGACATTTGTGAAACCAAGGAGAATAAGAGGAACATTTCTTTAGTCTCTGTCTTTATGACAAGAAGTTGTAGAGGAAATGCTGCTTTTATTGGAGAACATGTAAAATTTCTAATTTAATGTAATTGAATAGATTGTGATAAAATCTTGTTTCTTTATCACTGGTATGTAGAATTTATGTAAAAGTTATTTCTTAAATATAAAAGATTGAGCAATACAGAGCTACAGTAATCAGGGTTGTGTGGTATGGCATAAGGGTAAACATATAGGTTAACATAATAGAAGTGAATCCAGAAGGAAACTCTTTATGAAACCAATTTATGTTCAATTGGTTTTGTATAAGCGTGCCAAGACAATTCAGTGGAGGAAGGAATGATCTTCACAATAAATGATGCTGGATATCCACATGCAAAAGAATGAGTTTGGACCCTTTGTTCACATCATACACATAAAAAAATAACTCAAAATGGATTACAGACATAAATGTAAGAGCTAAAACAGTAAAGTTCTTGGAAGAGATTATATGAGTAAATTTTCATAACTGAGTTAGGTCATGGTTTCTTGGATAAACTGGACATTGTAAAATTCAGAACTTTTGTAATACAAAGGTCACTATCAAGAATGTGAAAAGACAACCCATCGAATGGGAGAAGATATTTCCAAATCATATATTGGATAAGAGGCTTGTATCCAGAATATGTAGAAAAAACTCTTACTACTCAAAAATAAAAGGCAATCCATTTAAAAAGTAGGCAGCACATCTCAGTAGACGTGTTTCCAAAAAGATACACCAATGTCCAATAAGCACATGAAAGAGATGCTCAGCCCCATTAGCCATCAGGGAAATGCAACTCAAAGCCACAGTGAGATACCGCTCACACTCACTATAATGGCAAGTGTTGGTGAGAATGTGGAGAAATTAGAACCCTCATGAGGTCTACTGATGGGATTATAAAATGGTATGGCTGCTTTGGAAAACTATCTGGCAGTTCCTCAAGAAGTTAGACATAGAGTTACCACATGTCCCAGCTACTCATAAGTATAAACCCAAGAGAATTGAAAGCATAGCCACACAAAAACTTGTTCTTAAATGTTTATAGTAGCATTATTCATAACAGCCCAAAAGTAGAAACCACCTAAATTGTCCATCAGCCAATGGATGGAGAAATAAAGTGTAGTCTATCCATCGGTAGGATATTATTTGGTAATCAGGAGTGAAGTATTGATACATGTCATAATATAGGTGAACTTTGAAAGCATTGTACTAAGTGAAAGAAGCCAGTCACAAAAGGGCACATGTTGAATGGTTTCATTTATATCAAATGTCCAGAGTAGGCAGATCTATACAGACAAAAAGTAGATTAATGTCATGTAGCGGACAACTAAGGGTGAAGGTATTAGGAGGAAATGGGGAATGACTGCTAATAAGTTCAGGATTTGTTTTGGGGATGATGAAACTTATTGTAGTTATGGTTGCACACCTGTGAATATATTAAAAACCATTGAATTGTGCATATTAAATGGGTGAATTGTATGGTATATGGACAGTTGTTTTTTTTTTAAATCAAGCAGTACCCAACTCAAAAAACTATGAAGAGAAGGACATCTAAGAATGTGCCTCTACTATTTATCTTCTGGAGACAGAAAAGAATCAGATGGTTGTTTAGCTCTTAGTTAACCATTTTTCTTTCATTCTCTAGTCTTGTAGTGGCTGACTAGGTTTATTAAATGCATCCACTTTTGTGTTGAATGATAGTAAATCCTAATTCATTTTTGACAGGAATTGAGTTCTCAGACTTTATCACATGATGGAGGATTCTTCAATAGACTGGAAGATGATGTTCATAAAATTCTTATTAGAGAAAAAAGAAGAGAACAGCTTACAGAATATAATGGAACAGATAATTGCGCAGCTCATGAACACAACCAGGCATGTAAAATAGAAAATTCTCTTAAAATCACAGTGAAATTAAGATGCAGTTTTCCTTAAAAAAAAAAAAAACTTAAGCAGTGGAATCCAATTATGATATGATGCTACAATTTTAGGGTATTATCTTAGTCATTATCACACATAGATTCTTATGTTATCAAGTGTGAGGTCCTCCATTCATTGAATATTGCTGAATGTGTGCTATGTGCTAGGTACTGTTAGGCACCAGTACAGGGAGTGGGAATACTGAGATGGGTGAGACTGTCCTTCACTTAGATACTCAGAGCAGTGGGGATAGGAGTAGGCAGACCTATACAGTATCATTCAGCATGATGAAGGCTTTGAGAGAGAGAAGCACGATAAACACGAGGCTTTGAATAGAGAAGGTACTAGCTCCCTCCCTGGGGGAATTGTGAAAGGTGTCTGATGAATTGACATTTGGGATGGATGTTGAATGATGAATAAACTGTAAGAGAAATAGAGGGAGCCTGCGGGAAGTGCAAGAGCAGAGGCCCAGAGCTGCATAAGCCATAGACCGAATATTCAGAAAATAGAAGATTCTGCACTGAGATATGTACAGGGTATGTGAAGGTGGGGTAACAGGGCTGGGGAAATAGATTGGGTTTAGATTATGAAGGTCTTTTTTTGGAACTAAGAAGTTGGAACTTTAACGTGTAGACCAGGGGTTGCAAACTATTGCCCGCAAGCTAAGAATGCTATTCACATTTAAAAACACTCAAAAACCAAAAAAGAAAGTAAAGATCTTATCATGTAGAGACATATAAGTTGCCTTTATTTTTCTCACCACAACTGCTAGTCTTCTGTTTTACTGGTTCTTAAACTTGAATATGTTCTTTAACTTAAATTGACCTCTGATCCATCAGTAACTGTTCCTAGCCTGGAACTTGTAGTAATTTCAGTATTGTGCCCACAAACACCTTCCTCCTTGATTTTCTCTTCTTCCCTTTCAGATGCACAGCATTGCCTTTAACAATATTACCTACTTCCTCTATTTTGATTTAATTCCTGGGCTTCCAGGTATTGCTGCACAACCTGTTTTTTTTAAAACAGTGTAATGTTCTCCTCTGAAAATAAGTGCTATGTAACTTTTGCCATATCTTCATTTCTGCTTAACAGGCCTTTGGTTCATCTCTCTCTCTCTTTAATTGAAGTATAATTAGTACACAATGTTATATTAGTTTCAGGTGTGCAATATAATGATCTAACAAGTCTGTACATTTTGACTTTGAAAGATTCCTACAGTGGCTGTTCAAATTCTAACTTTTTAAAAAAATTTACTCACTTATTTTGAGAGAGAGCACACAAGCAGGGGAAGGACAGAGAGAGAATCCAAGCAGGCTCCGAGCCATCAGCACAAAGCCGGAAATGGGGCTCAGTCTCACGAACTGTGAAATCATGACCTGACCTGAAATCAAGAGTTGGGTGCTTAACCCATTGAGGCACTCAAGCACCCTAGCTGTTCCAAATTCTAAAAGCCTGTTTCCTATCCTTTTACTCTTCTGTTGACATTATCTATTTGTTTCATTAAGATAGTCATTTAACAAATTAAACACCTACTGTGTTGTGTTATAGAGAGACGTAAAAGAAGTCAGACCTTTAAGAACTTTTTATTCTAATGTAGCAGTAAGATGGTTTATAAATAACACTAACATAATTCCACATGATATCTATTTTCTTTTTTTCTTAATTTTTAATGTTTATTTTTGAGAGAGAGAGTGAACGGGGGAGGGGCAGAGAGAGAGGGAGACAGAACCTGAAGCAGACTCCAGGCTATGAGCTGTCCGCACAGAGCCTGATACGGGGCTCGAACTCACGGATGGTGAGAACATGACCTGAGCTGAAGTCAGGCGCTTAACTGATGGAGCCACCCAGGCAGGCACCCCTCTATTTTCACCTTAGTAGCAGGAAATCCTTGTCTGCCCAGAAGCACTTGTGAATTTCTTCCTTTCTAGTGTTGAATTTTAATATATTCCTGTCTTGCCTTGACTGTCAAATCTTATGTATAGTCTGAGAAACTATGTTAACATTTATCATTAGCATATGTGTTTCTTTTTTCATTGACCATGATTTTCCCCTTTGTGGTCCGTATCTTATTTTTTTAAAGTCATTTCAGATCATTTTTGTATAGAAAAAATTATATTAAGTGTATTTCAACAAATAGGTGTCTCAGAACCCTTTGTTGAACAAATTTGGGCATATATAAGTTCACTTAAATGATTAAGTAACATTATTAATGGTCTAGTAAAACTAAAGTGGCAGTGCAGTAGAGTAGATCAACAGTCTTTGAAATCAAACAGACCTAATAACACAAACTATAGCTTCTGTAGCTTACCAGCTGTGTTACATTGAGATGAAATTACCTGCCTTTCATGTACTGTTATTAGGAGTTATGATTAATTAACAGTTATGACTTAAAATGTTTATCAGACCATGTTGTACACTGTACTTATTTAATATATAATTATTTTTGTACAAGGTAGAAAATGGTATGTCCAAAAAAGGATATATGCTGGTAAAGTGCCATACTAATTCGCAAGAATGGAGATCAGAGATGGCTTTCTTAGGAGAAAATGGCTTTTGTATTGGAATGTAAAAGTAGAATTTGATTATGCACAGGTGAGGGAGAAGAAACTAGAAGGCCATGAGTAGAAATATGGAGGCAATGAAGTTAAACCAGTTCAATTAAAACAGAAGGACCATTGAGTATGGTATAAGCTTGGTAAGGGGGGTTAGAAAGTATTGTGGAGGATTTAAAGGTCTGATTTCTGGTTTAGTCAAAAGTAAAGAATTTTTGAAAGTTTTGAGCAGAGAACAAAATATGTGATAATAATTTCACTACAGTGCCTAGGAAAAACTGAGTGAATTTGAAGACGAGTGTTAAGAATTAAGACAGTACTCAGTATTATTAAGGGTATAGAACAACAGTAGCATACTGCTAGTGGTATAGTATAAATTGGTATAACCATTTTGGAAAACAATTTGGTATTAACTTTTTATTTATGTTAAAGATGCAACAATATTTGTTTCAGCTTTATTGAGTTTTAATTGACATATAAAATTGTAAGATATTTAAGATGCACATCATGATGATTTGCTGTACCTAAACATTGTGGGAAGTTTCCTCCCATCTTGTTAATTAACACATTTATCACCTCACATTTCTTTTTTTTTTCTTAGACTATTTAAGTTGTAGCCTCTTAAAAGGTCAATTATGCAGTATAGTGTTATCAACCATAATCACCACTTTGTACATTAGATCCTCCAATTTTAATTCATTTCATAGCTAAAAGTTTGGGCTGTTTCACCAGTCTCTCTCTAATTCCACTAACATTGAAGATGATGGGCAGACCACATTTTCTAGAAATTCCATCCTAAGATTAAACCCTGGGGACATGTTCAAGATGAATGTTCAAAAGTCAGTTGTTTGTAATAACCAAATGGATAGGAGAAATCAGTGGGCTACTGTTACACATAGCAACATGGATGAATATCAAAAACACAGTGTTTAATGAGTAAAGCAGGTCACCAAATAGTTTGATGCCATTTATATATATTTCAAAAAATAGTAAATTTAATATATTGTTTGGTGATACAGTTATATGCAGTAAAAGAGGTAACAAAGGAAGAGAAAGACAATACAAAATTCATAATAGTGGATATTCTCAGGAGGGAAGGGAATGCCAAAGTAATGTTCAACTTCTTAATCTGCCTTCAGGTTATTTTCTTTTTACCTTAATGTGTGTCATTATAGACTACTTCTGCATATGCAAAATTTTTCAAAATTAAAAAAATTAAGATTTTCTCATAGTATATCATTGAGTGTAACGGGGAAAAGAAAAAGATTGAGACCATTTAAAAAATACTTTTCTCAGGGCGCCTGGGTGGCTCAGTCTGTTAAGCGGCCGACTTCGGCTCAGGTCATGATCTCGCGGTCCATGAGTTCGAGCCCCACGTCGGGCTCTGTGCTGACAGCTCAGAGCCTGGAGCCTGTTTCAGATTCTGTGTCTCCCTCTCTCTGACCCTCCCCCATTCATGCTCTGTCTCTCTCTGTCTCAAAAATAAATAAACGTTAAAAAAAATTTTTTTGTTTTAAATAAAAAATACTTTTCTCTCTTTACCTCCTTCCTCTCTCCATTGTGCTCCTTTCTCAGAAAAAGAAAACTTTCTTTTTGCCAAGGTGAAAATCCTCTTTTATTATACATTAATATGCCAGGAATTTTCAAAGGTAGAAAATAAGTCAATCCTAATAAACCTCTGTTTTTTAAAAATTTTTAATGTTTTATTTGAGAGAGAGACAGAGACTGAGCGTGAGCAGAGGAGGGGCAGAGAGAGAGAGGGAGACACAATCCGAAGCAGGCTTCAGGCTCTAAGCTGTCAGCATAGAGTCTGATGCGGGGCTCAAGTCCACAAACCACGAGATCGTGACCAGAGCCGAAGTCGGATGCTTAACCTACTGAGCCACCCAGACGCCCCATCTTTTTAATTTATTTTATTGTATTTTTTTTAAGTAGGCTCCACGCCTACGTGGGGCTTGAACTCATGATCCTGAGATTAAGAGTCATGTGCTCTACTGACTGAGCCAGCCAGATGTCCCTAACCATTTTTTTTTTAAAGTTGATTTATTTATTTTGAAAGAGAGCATGAGCAGGTGAGAGAAAGGGAGAGAGAGAATTCCATGCAGGCTCCACACTGTCAGCGCAGAACCTGACATGGGGCTCGAACCCACAAACCTTGACATCATGACCTGAGCCAAAATCAGGGGTCAGGCACTTAACCAACTGAGCCATCCAGGCATCCCCTCCTAATTCAACCATCCTTAACACAACATGTCTCATTTTTGAATACTGCTTTTCTAGGAAAATACCACATGCATGAGTATTTAAAAATAATTATAACAATAGGGAATACAGTTTTGTAGCCCCTTTTGTAAACCATGCCTTATATTGTCAAATCAAGACAGTATAATTCACTTGGTCATTCATTGCCCTATTATTGAATATTTAGATGGTGGAGAATTGGTCACTTGATATTCATTGAACATCTTCTTATGTTTAATTTTTTTGATGAATTATTTTCTTGCAATTTTTTTTAAAGATTTTATTTTAGGTAATGTCTACACCCAGTGTGGAGCTCGAACTCATAACCCCCAAATCAAGAGCTACACACTTCACCAACTGAGCCAGCTAGGCACCCCTCCTTGAAATAAATTCTTAAAAGTAGTAATTATAATTAAATCAAAGGATATAAACATCTGTGTTGCTCTTGATGTGTATCAACATTGTCTTCTAGTAGCAGGGTATGAGCTTACTAGATTGTCCATAACGTTACCAGCATTGGGTGGATCATCCATGCCTGGTCTTATGGATTTGAGGGCTCTGTTTTATTAATTGCCCTTGTGGTATATCTTGCTCTTTTGTTCAGTTGATACCCATACTCACTATGTCCAAACTCATGCCCATCATTTACTCTCCAAACCAAACATTTGGCTTGACTTCCATCATTTCTGTTTTTGGTTCTGTCATTTTATCCAGATATCCAGACTCTAAACTTCTTTTACTACTTTTCTGTTTTTCAGGGTTTGGGAGTTTTTAATCATTGAAATATTTCTAAAATCTATCTTCTCTTCTATTTTCATGAATACTTTTTTAATTTAGGCCCTCATTATGTCTTACTGGTATTATTTCGGTAATTTTTGACAAGTCTTCCTGCCTCCTGCCTTCTAATGGTAGGTGTAATTCCTCTTATACACTGCCACCAGATAGCTTTTTAAAAAGTGTGACTTCCGCCATGCCACACAAGCCCTTAAATGTCAATGTCTGTTGAGTCAAGTACAATGTCCTTGACCTGATATGTAAAGTCCTCAGTCTGTGCTTTTCAAACTGAGAGTTCCAACTCATTTAACAGGTCCAGAAATCAATTTAGTAGATTTATAGATAGATAGTAGAAAAATATAGTAGATAATAGAAAAAAAGTGTCAAGAGTATATAAACCATCTACCTACTCGTATTTTATGAAATTTGTTCCAATGCATATATGTACACATACACAACATATACATACATACACTGACATGTATGTGCATTCTGGGTCATGATCTAAAACATTCCTTAATGTGGGTCACTGTCATATAAGTTGGAAAGCATTGTTCTGTGATATAGTTTCAACCTAATTAACTCCAACTATATTCTTTCCCAGATTTTCTCATAGCTAGAGCAGAGCATACCTGACACAGAATGCTCAAGCCTCCCTAGCTTTGCTCAAGGTTCATGTCACATGCTATCTTCTCTGTGAAGCTTTCTCTCACTGCCCCACCCTACACGCGAAACATAGAAAATCTGGATGTGATCTTTCCTTCTTTTTCTTACTACACAGCATTTTGTTTTTCTTATGGCACATTTCACAGAGCACATTTTTATTATAACAGATTACAAATCCCTTGTAGACATGGACTTTATCTTCTACATCCTTGTATCTTCATTATAGTATAATATTTTCTACTTAGAAGATATTTTTTAAAGTTATTTCTTGAAATACAGGATTTTATAAAAATGAATGTACATTAAAACAGCATGATTTTCTCGGGGCGCCTGGGTGGCTCAGTCAGTTGAGGGTCGGACTTCGGCTCAGCTCATGATCTCGTGGTCTGTGAGTTCGAGCCCCACGTCGGGCTCTGTGCTGACAGCTCAAAGCCTGGAGTCTACTTCGGATTTTGTGTTTCCCTTGCTCTCTGCCTCTCCCCCGCTCATGCTCTGACTCTCTCTCTGTCAAAAATAAATAAAACATTAAAAAAAAAAAAAGTATGATTTTCTGTAAAGTGGAGAAATGATAATAGCAAAAATTAGTACTTGAGAGGTTAACATATATTAAACATTATTTAAAATGATTATTTCATTTAATTTGCACAGTTAACTAGAAGTTGGTAGATCTTATCTCCAGTTTGTAGATTCAGTGGGAAAAAATGACCTTAATTTTATTCACCTGGAGAAAACTACTGATAATTTGTTGTGGTCCTGCTTTTCTAATGATATATACTTTTTTCCTCCAATAATGTGGAAACCGTTCTATGGACCACTTTTTAGCTAAATAAATATGGTGAGCATTTTGAGTTATTAAGTAATAATTCTTATACATTAAATAATTGAGTATTTTAAAACACTAAATTGCTTTCAGTTACCCACATTGAGAAAAATATATTTTTTTATTTAAAAAATTTTTTTTGTTAATGTTTATTTATTTTTGAGACAGAGAGAGACAGAGCATGAGCAGGGAATATAAGAATTTATTGTAACATACGGTATTTTAAAGAAGTGAGAAAAGGCTGAATTACAGAACAAATGTAGGTTACAGGATAAATGGCTAACTGGGGAAAAAATCAAGTTAAATAAATCCCTGCCATCCTGCACCACATACCAAAACAAATTTATATTTATTTATTTATTTTTTTCAACGTTTATTTATTTTTGGGACAGAGAGAGACAGAGCATGAACGGGGGAGGGGCAGAGAGAGAGGGAGACACAGAATCGGAAACAGGCTCCAGGCTCCGAGCCATCAGCCCAGAGCCTGACGCGGGGCTCGAACTCCCGGACCGCGAGATTGTGACCTGGCTGAAGTCGGACGCTTAACCGACTGCGCCACCCAGGCGCCCCCCAAAACAAATTTAAATGCAAAAAGTCATCTTACAGTCACATAAGAGTATAAATTGGTTCTATTTATCTAATGACTAATGTGGCAACATTAACTTACTCTACAGAAATTCTACACCTAACTGCTAGGTGCTGTGTGTACTGACTCTTGCTCTCTGGGACTTGTCCCAGAGGAGGCAGATATAACATCAATGCAAGGTTTTAAGCCATGAAGAAAAGCAGCACAGTGCTATAAAGGGAACAATGTGGACTATTCCCTGGTGGATCAGGGAAGTGTTCTCTGAGGTAGTGACACTTAAGATGAACTTTGGAAAAAAAAAAAAAAAAGAGATGAACTTTGAGAGATGGGAAGGAACTGGTTAAGCAAAAAGTAGAGGTAAGAGATTTCCAAGTAGAAAGAGCAGTATGTTTAAAGGCTCTGTCTGAGGCAGGAGAGAGCCTGAATTTGAAGGGGAAAGAGGCCAGTATGGTTGGAGTTTAGTGAGGAGGAAGATAGTAGAAGACAGAGGCCTAATCTTGGAGGGCCTTGTGAAGCAGTGAAAGATTTTGAGCAGGACTATCAGATTTATATTTATGTTACATTTATGTTTTTCAGAGATCACTTTGACTGCTGTGGAAAATGGATTAGAGTGGGTAGGAAAGGTATAAAGACCCTTTAATAACAACTGCAAACCCAGGTCAGAAAAGATTATGCCTGAGATTAGAAGTTTAGATAGAGAGAAGTATATCATAGGAAAAACTATTTGGGAGCAGAATCTACAGTATTTATTGGGGGTTGAATGTGGCAGGTGAGGATGATAGGCTTCAAGATTCTAGTTTAAGGAATAAGGGGAGTGGATCCAAATTAGACATATATATATTAGGCCCAAGAACTGCACTTCTAGGAATTTACCTTCAATAGATAAGTGAAGTGGGGAGAATATCAGAGTGTTCACTGAAGACTTATTACAACAAAAAAACTGGACTTCAATTTATTATATATATATATTATATATATATAATAATTATATAATATATATATATTATATATATAATAATTATATAATATATATATATATTATATATATATGTTTATTTTTGAGAAGAGGAGGGCAGAGAGAGAGAGGCAGACACAGAATCTGAAGCAGGCTCCAGGCTCCAAGCTGTCAGCACAGAGCCTGATGTGGGGCTCAAACTCCCACACTGCAAGATCATGACCTGAGCTGAAGTCAGACACTTAACCAACTGAGCCAGCCAGGCAGCCCTATTATTTTTAAACGTTTATTTACTTTGAGAGGTGGAGAGGGAGATAGAGAGTGAGCAGGGAAGGGACAAATAGAAAGGGGGAGAGAGAATCCCAAGCAGGCTCTGTACTGACAGCAGACTCAAAGCCACAAACCATAAGATCATAACCTGACCTAAGCTGAAACCAAGAGCTGGATGCTTAACCTACTGAGCCACCCAGGCACCCCTGGACATCAATTTAAATGCCCAACAACAGGGGCGCCTGGGTGGCTCAGTTGGTTAAGCGTCCGACTTCAGCTCAGGTCACGATCTCACACTCCGTGAGTTCGAGCCCCGCGTCGGGCTCTGGGCTGATGGCTCAGAGCCTGGAGCCTGCTTACGATTCTGTGTCTCCCTCTCTCTCTGCCCCTCCCCCGTTCATGCTCTGTCTCTCTCTGTCTCAAAAATAAATAAATGTTAAAAAAAAATAATAAAAAATAAATGCCCAACAACAGGGTACAGGCTAAACACGTGGTAAATTCACAAAACTGAAAACTCCAAAATCACTAAAAATGATATAGAACTATAAAACATTCACAGGGTCTTAATATTATGATACCATATGCAAAGAAGAAATTTGGAAGAATATACACTAAAAATGTAATAACTCTTAGGAGATTTATTCTTGTGAGATTATAGAAATTTGACTTTATCATTTAAAAATTTCTTTTTATTATGGTACCTGGGTGGCTCAGCTGGCTCAGGTCATGATCTCACAGTCTGTAAGTTCGAGCCCTGCATCAGGCTCTGTGCTGACAGTGTGAAGCCTGCTTGGGATTCTTTCTCCCTTTTTCTCTGCCCTTCTCCTGCTTTCTCTCTCTCTCTCAAAATAAACAAACATTTAAAAAAACTAAAATTTCCTTTTATCAAAATTGTTTTATACTGAGTATGGAATAATATGAATTACTATTCTAGTTTTGAAAAAATGAAAATCTAGATGAATATCTATCATCTTTGAGTAGGAAAGTACTTCTGAACATACCAAAGAGAAGAAACTGAAAGGAAAAGACTGATAGATTTAACTTGATGAAAAATTTCCACAAAAATACTATAACAAAATCAAAAGGTAAATGAGAAACTGGAAAAAACAGTCACAACCATATGACAGGCATATAACCAATAAACATGAGAAAGTACACAATTTCGCCAGTAAGCAAAGAAATGTTATCTCAAACTGGTACATTTAAAATATTTTTTTTTCTCAATGTGGGTAACTGAAAGCAATTTAGTGTTTTAAAATACTCAATTATTTAATGTATAAGAATTATTACTTAACTCAAAATGCTCACCATATTTATTTAGCTAAAAAGTGGTCCATAGAACGGTTTCCACATTATTGGAGGAAAAAAGTATATATCGTTAGAAAAGCAGGACCACAACAAATTATCAGTAGTTTTCTCCAGGTGAATAAAATTAAGGTCATTTTTTCCCACTGAATCTACAAACTGGAGATAAGATCTACCAACTTCTAGTTAACTGTGCAAATTAAATGAAATAATCATTTTAGGGGCGCCTGGGTGGCTCAGTTAAGTGCCCAACTTCGGCTCAGGTCACGATCTCACAGTTCGGGGGTTCGAGCCCCGCGTGGGGCTCTGTGCTGACAGCTCAGAGCCTGGAGCCTGCTTCAGATTCTGTGTCTCCCTCTCTTTCTGCCCCTCCCCTACTCATGGTCTGTCTCTCTCTATCAGAAATAAATAAACATTTTAAAACATTCTTATATCTTAAGTCTCTTTCTGGAATTTCTTTTCTAGCACAATGGCTCTGTCTACCTAGGTACCCTAACCACACTACTTTAGTTATTTTTGCAGTATAGTGTACAGTTATTCGGTAGACAAATTCCTCTTCATTGCATTAACATTTTGTTTCTGTTCTGTATTCTCCTGGATGAAGTTTTGACTGGAATTTCAATTGAAATTTTATTGAACTACCTAAATAATATTTAGTCTTCTCATCTGCAAACATACTTTGTTCCATGTCCTCTTTGGTATTTTATAATTTTCTTTATAGATCCTAAACATTTCTGAATTTTAATTTTAGAGGTATACTTTTTAAATGTTTATTTTGAGAGAGAGCATGTGCGTACATCAGCAGGGGGAGGGGCAGAGAGAGAGGGAGAGAGAGAATCCCAAGCAGGTCCATGCTCAGTGCGAGCCCAATGTGGGGCCATGACCTGAGCTGAAATCAGGAGTTGGATGCTTAACCGACTGAGCCACCCAGGTGCCTCTAGGGGTATTTTTTATAGCTACTGAAGAGGAATTGGTTTTTCTAGTTATATTTTCTGCCTAGTAATTGCTGATATACAGAAAAGCTGTTAATTTTGGGGTTCTATTATTATTTGTTACTTATTATATTTTATAATCAAGTATAAAATATAAATTATAAAATAAGTATAAATTATAATACTTATAAAATACTTAAATAATACTTATAAAATATAATAAAATAATACTTATAAATAATACTTATAAAAATACTTATAAAATATAATAAAATAATACTTATATAATAAAAATTATAATACTTATAAAATACTTAAATAAAGTATAAGTACGTTTTGAATTCTTTTGAGTTTTAAAGATAGACTAATAGCAACTTGTCACAGAGCACTTTTTTTTTTTTAATGTTTTATTTATTTTTGAGAGAGAGAGACAGACAGAACATGAACAGTGAAGGGGACAGAGACAGAGAAGGAGACACAGAATCTGAAACAGTCTCCAGGCTCTGAGCTGTCAGCAGAGAGCTTTACATGGGGCTTTACATACTCAAGAACTGTGAGAGCATGACCTGAGCTGAAGTCAGATGCTCGAAACGACTGAGCCACCTAGGCGCCCCGTCACAGAGCACTTTTAATATGTTTATCCCAGTATAGAAATATTTCAAAGTTTGATATTATTCTGTTATGCTTGTAGTTTGAGATTAATCATAAATATCTTATTTGCTTTTACTGTAATAATTACAATTATAATTGAGTAGAAGTGGAAATGTAGTCAACGGTTTAGGGTTGCTTTAGAAAATGAATTAAAATTGGGAAAAATCAGGCTTTTTCCTCTTAAACGTTCACAAATATTGTAAATATTGTAAACCAGAAATGGTAGAACTATCTTAGTTCTAAAATAGTGTTTTTCTCTCTTAGGAAGTAGTTCTGAAAGATGGAAGAATTGAAAGACTAAAGTTGGAACTTGAAAGGAAAGATGCTGAAATCCAGAAGCTGAAAAATGTGATCACTCAATGGGAGGTTTGTATTTATTTACTGTTGTAAACTAAAATAATTCTCTTACATGGTACTTTTCTGTTTTTCTTACATGTAAATATGTGTAATATTTGATTAATAGAAATAACATTTCTACTGTTCAGGTTTTTAAACTCTCATTAATGATATAAAATCTGAATGACAGTGTAATTTTCTTCTCATGTTACAATATATATAACATTAAATTTTCCATTTTAACCATTTTTAAGTATACAATTTATTGGCATTAATTATCTTCACAGTGCTATGTGAATAACCACTATCTACTTCCAGAACTTTTTCATCATCCCAAGCAAATTCTGTACCCATTAAATAACTCCTGTTCTTCTTTTGTTGCAGCTACTGGTTACCTGTAATTCCAATGAATTTGCTTTATTCTGGGTACTTCATATAAATGGAATTATATAATTTTTGTCTTTGTGTGTCTGGCTTATTTCACTTAGCATAATGTTTTCAAGTTTCATCCATGTTTTTTGCATGTATCAGAATTTCATTCCTTTTATGGCTGAATTGTCCATTGTATGTAAATGCTACATCTTGTTTATTCATCTGTTTGTGGACATTTGCATTGTTTCCACCATTTGACTATTGTGAACAATGCTGCCATGAACATTAGTGTACAAGTATTTGAGTCCCTGCTTTTAGTTTTTGGGTATATACCTAAAAGTAGAATTGTTGGATCACATGGTAATTATTTGTTTAACTTTTGGAGAAACTGCCATATTGTTTTCCATAGCACCTGCAACATTTTACATTCCCATCACCAAAATACATGAAGGTTCCAATTTCTCCACATCCTTGTCAACATTTGTTATTTATACAGTTTATTTTAACCACAAACCTGCATATTACTCTTTGATTTGCTTCCTTAGGCTTTTTTTTTTTTTTTAACTCTTATTCATCTCAAGTGTCATTGTTTTTTGACTAATATTTATTCACTCAACAGTTATCTGTTGAGTGCCTATAATGTGCCAGGTGCTTTTCTGGGCCCCACATATGCAATGGTGAAAAAAATGGTAACTCAAGTTCGAGCTCTGATGGTTCTTACATTTCCCCTTCTCCTCTACTTATGCCTTTAGGAATCATCCCTGCTAAAACCTTTTTGGACTGCATCCACCCATCTCCCTTAGCTTTCTCCTTGTGGTTTATATTTTCCTTTTCCTTTTCTCCTCTGTGCCAGGCACAGAGAAGAAATACAAATATGAGCTACCAAGAAGCTCATAGTCTAATGAGGAAGATACACATGTAAATAGTTGTAGTACATTGTAGAATTTATAGAGATTTGACAGAGTGCTCCCAAATCACAGAAATAATACTGAATTAGTTGCTGCTATTGAAAATTGCTAAGCTTTTCACAGAAGAGATGGTGTTTCCAGGTAGAGACAGTACCTACAAAGGCATGGAAATGGTAAGAAATATATTGTTGCTGAAATTTAGAGAAATGGAAAGTTGTAAAAGGTTATATTGGAGATGTTATTTGGGGTCAGTATTTGAAGGCAATTGGATTTTATTTTATTACAGGAAGGTAAAACCACAGAGCAATATCAGCCATGAACAAACATGCGGAAATTCTTAACAAGATCTTAGCAACTTGAGTCCAACAGATTTTTTTTTATTCATCAAATGAATTTATAACTGAAAATTAAAATTTAAAGTTACTATTGAAAGCAGTAAAATTTTAGTCGACCATGGCTAAACAAAAAATATATATAAGCCAAGAAATTTAAGTACCTTTTTGTTCTTTGATGTAATTCTTTTAATGGAACATTTCCCTTCTGGTGACAGCTTTTAACATTTAGTTTATATTTATTCACATCAATCTGGGCCCTAGGTAAAAAGAAATTGTCAGGTACTATATACATCTATATCTTATAAATATATTTAGGCCAAGTTTTTAGATAAGAATTGAAGTATATATTCATGTAGCACCAATCTAGTGGTTCTAATTGCAGTTTTTTTTTCCTGCTCATAATTTATGAAGCTTTGTTTTTTTTAATTTTATTTATTTAATTTTATATTTTTCATCATGGTGGGTGTACTCTTTAATCCCCATCACCTGTTTCCCCCATCCCCCACCCATCTCCCCTCTGGTAATCATCAATTTGTTCTCTGTAGTTAAGAGTTTGTTTCTTGGTTTGTCTCTCTTTTTTCCCCTTTGCTCATTTGTTTGTTTGTTTTTTTTAATTTCACTTATGAGTGAGATTATATGGTGTTTGATTGACTGACGTATTTCACTTAGCATTAAACTTTCTAGCTCCATCCCTGTTGTTGCAAATGGCAAGATTTCATTCTTTTTTATAGCTGAATAATATTCCATTATAGATAGATAGATAGATAGATAGATAGATAGATAGATAGATACACACACACACACTCACCACATCTTCTTTATCCATTCATCTATCGATGGACACTTAGGCTGCTTCCATAGTTTGGTTATTGTAAATAATGCAGCAATAAACATAGGGGTGCATGTATCCCTTTGAAGTAGTGTTTTTGTATTTTTTGGGTAAATCCCCACAAGTGCAATTCCTGGATTATAGGGTAGTTCTGTTTTTAATTTTTTTGAGGAACCTCCATCTGTTTTCCAAGCTGCACCAGCTTGCATTCCCAACAGCAGAGCAAGAGGGTTCTTTTTTCTCCACATCCTTACCAACACTTGTTTCTTGTTGTTGTTAAGTTAGCCATTCTGACAGGTGTGAGGTGATCTGTCATTGTGGTTTTGCACTTTCCTGATGACTAGTGATGTTGAGCATCTTTTCACGTGTCAGCCATCTGTATGTCTTCTTTGGAGAAGTGTCTTCTGCCCATTTTTTAATTGGATTATTTGTTTTCGGGGATCTTGAGTTGTATCATTTCTTTATATGGACAGTAACCCTTTATCAGATATGTCATTTGCAGATGTCTTCTATTATAATGGCTGCCTGAAGGCATTTGGATTTTAGTAAAGGTCTTTAGAAAGGGAAGTGGCATGAGAATTGTTTTGTGGGAGAATAATGCACATGGCTGAAGCCTTGAGTGAAGAAGGTAGTCTGGTAAAACAATGAACAGGTATTGAGTGTGAGAGGAAGAGCACATTTTCAGCTGGTTTGGGCAATGGGAACTAATACCCCATTTTGTATATGCTTAGTTTGAAATAGCTGTAGATGTAGGCATAGATGTTCAGGATGTAGCTGAACACAGTTGACTCACAACGTATGTATCATTTAACTTAAGTGCTCTCTTTTTCATGAAATTAAAAATACTAATAAGGCACTATATGTTTCATTTGTGCTCTTACAAATTGCATGGCACATGTGTTATACATTTTGTTTTTATCAATACATTTGCTATTCAGGGTTATATGTACAAAACTATATATGCTATTTTTATGGGCAATATAAAGATTTTTCACAGGTAATTTTGCTCATTTGAGATTTTTGCTTTATGAGCTGACTTTAGACTCTAAAGCTGGAATAAGAGGTGTTTCTGTGTACACTGATCTATACCTTGGACAAAAGGCTTGAGCTGAGGTAGCCTTTAGCAAGATATTAACATTGATTAAAGCCTTGAGAGAATTTCTTACAGTTTCATATTCTTAGGGGATATATTTCTATATTCATAGTGAATATACTTATAGTTGACTTTGTATGGTTTTCCCCTTCATATTTCCATGTGTCCATCTGACTTACTGCCCTCATTCATTTCTAAGATTCTCAGAAGTTCTATTCCTTTTATATTTACTGTGGTATTTACTTCTGTTCGATGTATTGACTGTAGTTATTACTGAGTATCATTACTGGTTTGTTATCAGCAATTTACTGAATAGAGTATTTAGTAAAAGCCATTTTTATCTTTATTGAACTTGATTTAAAATACATTAAATATGTTTTATAAGAAAGATTTTTGAATCGGTAACTTCTGTACTTACCTATGTACATGTTAAGAGAAGAAGTGACAAGTTTCTTATACTGATCTGCTTTCTTTCGCTGATCTCTTGTTATGTCTAGTGTTATGTCTAATGTACTAATATGTTAAATATTTATAAATAATTAAGTCCATTTAAGATATGTTGAATAAGTGTAGTGGAGTGGGCAAATTCCCTGGAATAAAGATGTTAATGTGGGAACACAGTTCCTCTTGTTCATAAGTATATAATTGTGCCATTATGTAGTATAAGAAGCTAAGTCATTTAGAAAAATAGAAAAAGAATTGGAAGGTATTTCAGTAAATTATTAATTCATACCATCCAAATTTACTTTAACAATATATAGTTAGTGAAATAGTAAGTGAGAAGACATAGTACTGCACTGTACAATTGAGTAACCACTATGTGAGTGTACCTAGGCACTTTTTCAGTAGTTTAGTAGCCACATTTTGGACAGTGGCAGGTATAGAACAGATACAGAAAGTTCTAGTATAGTACTGGACAGTCTTGGTCTAGAGCTGTGAATCATTTTTCTTTGTTTTTACCTAATTATTTTGAATTGTGTAAGGATTTTATTTAAGGAAAAAAAGAGAAAGACTCCAGGAAAATTTAGTCCCAAATTTTATCCAGTTTTACCTCTCTCTTCTTGATTTTTCAATATCCTATAACATTAATTTCTGTTATTGTACCAGGGATTTAATTTAGGAGTAGACAGTTATGAATACATTTTCCTCTTTCAAAAGTAATTCCTGTCTTTCAGCAAGCCTAGAATTCATAACTTCATAATTCATAGTAAATCATTAATTACATTATTTACTTTTAAAAAATTAAATCTTTTTTCTTTGACTATTAGGCAAAGTATAAAGAAGTAAAGGCAAGAAATGCACAGTTATTGAAAATGCTTCAGGAAGGTGAAAGTAAGTGATTTGTGTGTTTTTAGAATTAAAAGTTAACCTTAAAAAATATTTGAAGATAATTTTTCAAGATATATGATTTATTAACTCAACAAAATTAAAAATTTTCTCAGAGTGATACAAATTGAATTGTTTCTGATAATTTTATTATTACAAGTCACTCTTACAGCACCTTAGTATTATACAGGTTTATGACTATTTGGGTAAGAGAAAGCTTGAAATTTCCATTCTTCTAAAGTACTGGACTACATTCAGCAGGAAAATAAGAATAGACCTTGCTTAAGATTCTCTTTTTAATTATTAGAGGAGAATGCTTATTATTTTGGGTTTTCCTTCTCCCCAACTCCTTATACTTTTGTTGCCACTCTAAACTTTGGCAGTAGTTCACCAGCAGGAAGCCAAGGAAATCACTCAAAAATGATTAGAAATAATCAGATTAGTAAAGTAGATGCTATGTGAAGCCCCTCCCCACATCAGTTGCACTCCTGATTATGTATACCTAATGATTCTTACCTTGAAAGTTCTATGAAGATTTTCCACTCATAACAGAAAAGGAAGTGTGTGTTAAGTTTTTAAATTTTTTTTTAAGCTTTATTTATTTTTGAGAGAGGGGGGAGAGAGAGAGAGCATGCACACATGAGTGGGGGAGGAGCAGAGAGAGGGAGACACAGAATCTGAAGCAGGCTCCAGGCTCTGAGCTGTCAGCACAGAGCCCGACGTGGGGCTCAGACTCATGAACCATGAGATCATGAACTGAGCCACCCAGGCGCCCCTGTGTGTTAAGTTTTTAATATGAAGCTTATGCAAAAGAAATTATAAATAATAAAAGACATATAGAAAGATATGAATAAGAGAAAATCTTCTGAACAGACAAAATTAAGGCCTATAAACAGTTTTCCCTGTTAATAAGTGTCAGTGATAAACCAAATAGATCTCTTATGAGTACTGTATAGTGTTCAAGAAATGGTGAAACTCACCTTGAAGAATAAGCAAGATAACAGAAATTGAAGATCCTGGGAGTATAATTGTCTAGTCAAAATTTAAACTATGTTAAAAAACAGATATCAAAACAGTATGAGTAAAAACCAGAAATTATGTTCAATTGAACAGAATATATAGTGTTGAAATAGATTCAAGCTTACTGTTTTATAACTTTACTGTTTTTTGTAATATAATTTATACAGCTTAACTATGATGAAATGGAAGTTAAAGAATAATGGGGAAAGGTATTATTTGCACAATTAGATACCAACATTCTGAAATCACTTTAGATCTGTGCATGTTACTGAGTTCTGTGCAGATCATTTAATAAAATTATGAAAATAAAGTAATTGTTTATAAGCTGTATTTCTTTTTTTTTATTAAAAATTTTTGTTAATGTTTATTCATTTGTGAGAGAGAGAGAGCATGAGCAGGGAAGGGACAGAGAGAGAGGGAGACACAGAATCCAAAGCAGGCTCCAGGCTCTGAGTTGTCAGGACAGAGCCTGACGCAGGGCTCAAACCTACAAACCATGAGATTGTGACCTGAGCTGAAGTCCGACACTCAACCAACTGAGCCATCCAGGCACCCCTCTGAGCTGTATTTCTAATTAAAGAAATTAAGGGTATCATTGGACATTGGATGCATGATTTTTAAATATGTAAAAAAGAAAGTAATATTTCTATTTAGAGAAACATTTATGAAAAGTAAGAAAGTTAAATGATAAAAGCTTTCTCTCATTTAAAATGGCTACCAGTAAATGACTTCAGTGTCCATGCTATACTATAAAAAAATCCAAATGAGGTCACCTGGCTGGCTCCGTCAGGAGAGCATGCAACTCTTGAACCCAAGGTCATGAGTTTGAACCCCACACTGGATGTAGAGATTATTATGTTTTTAGTTTTTTAAAATTTATTTATTTCGAGAGAGGCAGAGAGCAGGGAGGGGCAGAGAGAGAGATCCCAAGCAGGCTCCACACTGTCAGCTCAGAGCCCATGTGGGGCTTGAACTCACAAAGCACATGATCATGACCTGAGCCCAAACCAAGAGTCAGAGGCTTAACTGAGTGAGCCACCCAGGTGTCTGAGATTACTTTTTTAAAAATCCAAATAGAAGAATTTTATATAGCACCATTAAGAGTACATTAGAGCATACATACGCTAGCATTTATAATGTAAATGTAGGAGCGCCTGGGTGGCTTAGTCGGTTGAGCTTCTGATTTCTACTCATATCGTGATCTCAGGGTTCATGAGTTCGAGCCCTGCCTCGGGCTCTGTGCTGACAGCTCAGAGCCTGGAGCCTGCTTCAGATTCTGTGTCTCCCTCTCTCTCTCTCTACCCCTCCCCCACTCATGCTCCGTCTCTCTCTGTCTCAGAAATAAACAAACATTAAAAAAAAATTTATAATGTGAATGTAAATACAGTCAGTTCTATTATAATGCAACATATGTTCCTAACAATCACCAATTTCTGCCTAAGTACACAATTAAAACCACAAGGATTATGGGGGAATGGGATTAGGAGTGCACAACAGTCAAAAACTTCATCAGAGACGTGTTACAAAAAAAAGATAGGAATCTAATTAAAACAGTAACACAGTTTTATACATGTTAAAATGGTTAAACACAAATACTGTAATAAGTATGGCACTTTACCTGAAAGACCTGAAATTTGCTTGAGAAAATAGGTTTCAGAAGGTCTGCAGGTTGTGTTTACTGTGAAGCAGTGGAAGGATGGAAAGTTGGTATAGTTCTGAACACTCAGGGAATGGAGATAGCTGAGAGATATTTGAGGTGTGTGCATGGGTGCAGTTTTCTGTGTTCGTGAAATAATGCTCAAGCAAATGTAAAGTTCGCGTTATGTTCAAGTTGTTCCCCAATACAGTAATCTCAGTGAAACAAATTTGTGTTTTCAAAACAAGCATATTTTTATAAAAGTGACTATAATTGAAATATTACGTAATTATTAAAAATTATTAGTTCTCAGTGAGTGTGTGTAATTCTGGGGATTGGGGAGTAGAAAACATAATACATAAAAATTCCCAGATTGAAGGGCACCTGGGCTGGCTCAGACAGAAGAGCGTGCAACTCTTAATCTCAAGGTCATGGGTTTGAGCCCCACGTTGGGTGTAGAGATTGCTTAAATTAAAAAAAAATTACCAAGTTGAATCTTGAGAGCCTATGATTTGTTTCTTGATGCAGTGTCTCACCTTCATTAAACTATAAAAAATACATTTTAATTACAGTGTTATATTATAATGGTACAGCTGTGGTGATATCAGTACTCATGTAGTTGATCTTTTCCTCCTTCACTAAATTTATTACAGTCTTACCTGTTCGGTTTCTCCTAGCTTGTTTTCAGAGTTCAGGAGTTAGTTTTTCATGCATTGGCCATTACCATGGGTTAAGGAGTTGTTAGCCATGTGGGGATTTTTAAGGCTTAGGAAACCTTGGCACCAAAATGTAGAGCTCGTGCTTCCCCAAAGAGGGAAAACCTCTCAACAAAGGAATAGTTCTAAAAGTCCACAGGCTTATGTAATCAGTTATGATCATATGAGCTACATTTATTTGACTGTGCTGTATTGATATGAACAGTCAGATAAAAATCATTTTTGTGGGCCTTACAGTACTGCTCGCCCTGACAATTTGACAAAACAAAACAAACAAAAACATTCTACGTTGTTTTTAAAATCTTGCTGTAAGACTAGTCAAAGTATTTGTTTTATCCCTTTGAGAAATTGTTTATGCCCTTGTTCTCTGTAGTATAGTTGGAAAAAATTAATCTTTCAAGATACCTTTACAATTAATATTTTAACACCACAGAAAATGTAAAACTTCCAAGAAAAACGGCTATAGTAATAATAATGATTAGAATTTACCAGTGAAAAATAAGAGCTATATAGAACTAAGGAATACATTGATTCAGTACAAGGACAAATCTTTGCCCAATTGCACTGCTGTCTTGGTTCACTAAAGTATTATTCAAGTGTTTGAGTGACTGAAAACATTACACTGCTGTTTTTCGTTTCTTGTCAGTGAAAGATAAAGCAGAAATACTGCTGCAAGTTGATGAATCACAAAGTATCAAGAATGAGCTAACTATACAGGTAAGAAAAACTATGGAATATACAGGACTGGTTTCCTTAAGCTATTACACTTTAGTCCTAAATTATGAAACTTGATTAAACAAAAATACAGCCCATCAACACTGCAGTAAAGTGATATAAATTACACTTAGGGGCGCCTGGGTGGCTCAGTCAGTTAAGCGTCCGACTTCAGCTCGGGTCATGATCTCGCGGTTCGTGAGTTCAAGCCCCGCGTCGGGCTCTGTGCTGACAGCTCAGAGCCTGGAGCCTGTTTCAGATTCTGTGTCTCCCTCTCTCTCTATGACCCTCCCCCGTTCATACTCTGTCTCTCTCTGTCTCAAAAATAAATAAACATTAAAAAAAAATAAATAAATTACACTTTTTTATTATTATGTAATAGCAGATGGATGAAGAGTCTGTTTTCCATGCTGAGAAAGTTAGGTGTGTCCTGAAGAGTAAGGGAGGATAAGGTTGTATTTCAGTTGATGCCAACTCTAAATATAGAGATAAAAAGGGCAGGTAGAACTTACCCAGTCATGAACCGTGACTTTCTTCCTTTCCCATCCTTACTTTGTCATTTTCTCTTGGAATATTGAGCTTCTCCTGTCTACTTTTAATAGACAACTGAGTAAAATGCCTAATTGAAATTGTGTGTGTGCTCAGTGGTGGGAAGGTGGTTCTCCTGTGATCCCTAGTCATCTAGTAGTCAAATTCGTCCCCGGGAGTAAGTGTTAAGAATTAAGAGTATTTGACTGAAGACACGAAGTCTTTTTTAAATTGAATGTTTGGTTTTAGGTGACTTCACTTCATGCTGCATTAGAACAAGAAAGATCGAAAGTGAAAGTATTACAAGCAGAACTAGCCAAATACCAGGTATGCGTTTCTAATTTCGAAAGTGTTCTCATCACAAATAATACACTTAGGATAGATACTGTGTGAGAATAAAGTACTATTTTATTCAGTCTAAAATCTATTCGCCAAACATATTAATAATGTTATTATTGGACATATCATTTACACTTTAGAAAATGTTAGGGTCATTCTAGATATTGGTATTTACAGTACTAACTAAATTCAGAAAAATCCTTGGTATGTGATGTGGCATATGTGCCAGTGAATCATATCGAGGGAAGGTACATAATGACATTTGTCCTATTATATAAATTTGATCACATGGGTACAGCAGTTTCTCCTAGATATCTTTATTGTAAAGATATCTTTTTCCTTTATAGTTAATAAATATGTGAAGTGATACTTGGAGATTGTATGAATATCCTTTTCTTTTTACTAAATGGTTTTAGCATCCATTGATGGTGATTTTTCTAATTCTGTTATTTTTTCTGCATTTACACCTGGCATTCAGCATTTTTTTCTGGACAAAGCAGTAAAAAAATCAGTTATTTGTTTCAGTATATGTGTATATGTATGTGTGTGTATACACACACACACATACATAAAGCATTTTATGTATGTGTGTCTAAGTCATGATATAAAATGTGTTAATTAATGTGGGGAGTCATAGTCAAAAAAGTTTGAAAGCCACCACTGTTGGCCTGGAGAACATAGAAGTTGTAACAGCCCCAGGTTTGACATCTCATCATTCCCGGAAGAATTCCCTTTGCCTGGGAGACTTTGAAAAAGTCATATCATTGATCCATTGATCATTTTGTGTGTGGGTTTTTTTTTTTAATCTTGTGGAAAAGCAAGGTAAGAGTTTTAAGCTATGTGACATTGGTACCTATGCATAGTGGGTATCTACTTTGAGGAAAGCTTTTAGTAAGTGTATTTGTATTTTCCTGCTACAGGAAATAAATTTTATTTTTAATACATGGCATTACACATCTCAAGTCCCACATAACCTCTTCATACGTTTTTTTTTCCTCTGGACAGATCTGTGCATAACTTTTATTTGGTCAGGAATGAATCATGACATTCTCATACTTGATTTTTTTATTTAAAAGATTGATGAAGAAATGTTTTTGACCACTAGGAGGGAAGTTATAGGCAGAACAAGGATGAAAGCAACAGAGAATAGCTGCCAACACTAGTAAATGGGTCTGGATTCCATGGGCCTCTGACCACTTTAACCACAGCCAAGTACTGGTTCCTAAACCTGGCTGACCATCAGAATCACTTGGGAACTTTTTGAATTACAGATTGTTGAGCCCATTTCTAGTAATCATAAATAAACGGATCTGGGACAAAGTCTAGACCTCAGAGTTTTTAAAATATCACCACTTAGGTGATTCTGTTGATCAACTAAATTTAGGCATCATTGCCATAATTTATAAAAATGGAGAAGAAAACTGTAAAATTATTGTAAGGAACCATTATTTTGTGGTTAAAATGAGGGGTAGAATAGTTCAGGATGATTTTAATTTTCCTCTTTGCACCTTTGTACTTTCTGTATTTTTACAATGAGTATTTGCTTTTTAAATCAGAGTCAGGCATAAAATGATACGTTAAAAATAATGAATGTAAAATACTTCTTATATTTTAAGCTCCTACCTCTTTGCTTGGCTCAAATCAAACACCATAGACGGAGTTTTATTTGGAGCAAATTAAATACAGATTCATGTATATCACTGAGCAATATGAAAAGTATAGTCTTCTTTTCAACCTGATGATGAACAAAATCAGGTTTCTGATGCTAATATGAACAAGACTAACTTGAATTAAAAATTGAATTATCCGAGAAGGTAATAACTGAATTACCAGATTTGCAGATCATATGGAGCAAATTATTTATTTTAGAAGTGATCAAAAATTGCACTTTTAAAAAAACCTGGGACAGTCCAAATGAGGTCTAAAAAATATTGGTAGTCTTACTAAGTCTAAACTAGTTCAAGTAGAAGTAACTATTTCATACAACCCGCTTTAACCATTTGCAAAAAAATAACCTTATAAAAATAATTTAGTGGTCTGCACATTCAGATTTGCAACAAACTAAAAAAAAAAAAATGTTTCCTTCTCATACTCAAAAATGCCTTTGGTCTCATTTATTCTTAAAATGAAAATGCCCCCAAAATGGTACTTCCTAAATAATTTGCCCTATTTTTCTTTACAGGGTGGCAGAAAAGGGAAAAGAAACTCTGAATCCGACCAGTGTAGGTGATTGCATTAGCCTTTGAGGTCAACACAAAAATTAACACTTTCAGGGTTTTGCAAAAATGTATATATTTAATGCTGTGCAACTGCTAAACTATGCAGTTTTTGTTGAAGAAACTTAAAGTGATTAGCTCACTAACAGTCTATAATTTTATGTCCTTTTGGCTTAAAGTGAAAAGAAGAAAAATAGAATTCCAGCAGAATTCACTGATTATTGTTTACTATCCATACTTCTTATCACTTTAGTTTTTCATCAGTCAATAAAATTTACTCTTCCACTAATATGTTTGAGTTTTTAAATTTCAGAAACGGTGTGAAAGTAGTATTAATTGGATTGTTGAAGTTCAATGACCATTTACTCAGCACTTTGTTCATGCTAAACTCTACAGGACATACAAAATGAGTGAAAAGTGGTGGATACCCTCCAGTGGGCATCGAAGCTGGGGATGACAGAAAAATACGTATGCATTAGAGTGACTAGAACGTTGATAGCACATTGTTTGGAAATTGAGAACACTTGCATGAGCTAGTTTCTGCAGGGTGGATCTCTATTCTGTAAATTTGCCGGGAGGCATTCCAGGCAGAGGGAGCAAAATCTGTGCTGAAATATTTGTTTAAAGAACAGTATGTCTTGAGGACAAAAATATGACACACTGAGAATAGAGTGTTGAAGTTGGGGAGGAGTGAATGAGAGATCTTTCACTGGTATCATCAATCACTAGAGTGATAAGTGGTTTGTGGAATTGATGTTTTTCTTTTTTTAGTGTAGTCAGTGAAACACAAATATGATTCCTAAAAATACAGAGGTTTTTTGCTTGTTTGTTTTACATCAGAGATGAATACATAAATACTGGTGTTGGCCTCCTTTTTTTCTTTTTTTTGAAGAAAAAAATAATGTCATCATTGCTTTTATGTGTGGCTTCTAACATGAGGCTAAATGAACCTTGCAAAGAATTGGGACTTCTTATTTCTCCCTATATTCCTAGCACTTAGTCCTTTGTGTGGCACAGAATAGATACTGGATAATTATTTAATAAAGTGGTAAAGCCTTTTAAGATAGTTTTACCTTTACTAATTTTACCTTTGATGAAGAATAGGTACCATCAGACCTCATAAGCCCCCAAATAGAAAATTAAAAAATCTTACTCTTATTGAAGTGTATATTCACTATTGCATAAAAGAAAAAGTGCCTTGTTGAGTTTTTCTAGTCTATATGAATCCATTAGATTTGGCTTATGATTTATAACTCACCTCTTGATGTATGCTGAGATTAGCTTTCAACAGTCCTTCTACAGAGGGAGAAAGGAGAAGAAAGTGTCTTGAGATGCTAAAGAACTATTACCTTAGTTGTGCATTATTAAACTATTAAAAAAAAAAAAAGAATAGGTACCATCAGGGACACCTGAGTAGCTCAGGCAGTTAAGCATTCGAATCTTGATTTCGATTCAGGTCATGATCTCACGGTTTGTGAGTTCGAGGCCCTCATCAGGCTCTGCGCTTGACAGTGCGGAGCCTGCTCGGGATTCTGTCTCTCTCTCTCTACCCCTCCCCTGTTCATGCTTTCGCACTCTCTCTCTCAAAATAAATGAATAAACTTAGAAAAAAAAAAGAATAGGTACTATCAGAGCCTAATCAATTTAATAAATATATATGGTAATATTCCATGATACCATATTTTTCAACCCAGTGATGAACAAAATCAAATTTCTAATGTCTTATATGAACCAGCTAGACAGAACCTGAATAGTTTCAGTTATAATTGAATTACCCAAGGAGCTAATGAACTGAATTCCCAAACCGTACTGTATCATCATCTGCTTTTGATTTTCTGCCTGCACATTATCCATTTAGTACATTATCTAGTTTCTAGCACAGTGCCTGGCACAAGGTAGATGCTAAACAGATATGCCATTTTCTTTCTTTATTTTTTTTAATTTATTTATTTTGAGAGAGAAACAGAATACACAAGTGGGGGAGGGACAGAGAGAGAGTGAGAGAGAATACCAAGCAGGGTCTGTGCTGTCAGCACAGAGCCTGATGTGGGGCTCGAACTCATGAACTATGAGATCACAACCTGAGCCAAAGTCAAGAACTTAACCAACTAAGCCACGCAGGTGCACACAGATATGCCATTTTCTACTAGTGTATATTGGTTTAAAATCACCTGGGCACATAGAAACCTTCATTGATCATCCTCTTTTGAGTTGGGTCTTCTCTGGAGTACTGTATTCATAGTTCTGTTTTTCTCCCTGAATTTTCTTTTTCCTGATTGATACATTCACTTCTGTGGCTCAATCTACCACTTGTAGGCTGATACCTTAGTCTCAACCAGGGAAAGCTTTATCTAGTAAGAGATAGAAAAGACAATCTGTGATCAAGTGGTGGTTTCTTTTCCATTAAATTGATTTCTCAGGCATTTCTATTTTTTTAAATGTTTTTAATGTTTGTTTATTTTTGAGAGAGACAGAACATGAGTGGGGGAGGGGAAGAGAGTAAGGGAGACAGAATCTGAAGCAGGCTCCAGGCTCTGAGCTGTCAACACAGAGCCCAGTACGGGGCTTGAACCCACGAACCGCGAGATCATGACCTGAGCTGAAGTCGTATGCTTAACCGACTGAGCCACCCGTGAGCCCCTCTCAGGCATTTCTTTTAATAAATATTATTACTTAGATTATTTTCAATTTACTAAATGCTCAATGAAATTATTGATAGTTTAACATGTGCCAGGTGTTGTGCTAAGTACTAGAGATGCAAATATTTCCATAATCAATTGGAAGGAAACAGAAGTAAGGAAATACTCATAAAATATTCCAATAAATAATAATACTGATATGTTCAATTTGCTATTGGAGTACAGAAGAAATGCATCTTACCATTTTAAAGGGGTATCTTGGTCAATTTAGTTTATTTTTTAGCCTTCACAAGAAAATTTAAGAATTTATTTGCATTTTAATGTATATATTCAAAAAGAGATTTTTATTTTTTTAATGTTTATTTTAGAGAGAGAGAGAGACAGAGCATGAACAGGGGTAGGGGCAGAGAGAGAGAGGGAGACACAGAAACTGAAGCAGGCTTCAGGCTCTTAGCTGTCTGCACAGAGCCCGGTCCGGGGCTCAAACTCATGAATTGTGAGATCATGACCTGAGCTGAAGTCAGACACTGAACTGACTGAGCCACTCAGGTGCCCCTTCAGTTATTTTTAAATTGGAAGTAATTTTCATTATGCTATATTGAAATGAATACACATTTCAGAATTTTCAGTAAGTCAATGGATATCATTTCTTATTAGGGAATTCATTTTAATTATTTCAAATTCCATTAATAAGGTCTTACTTAAAATGTGATTATGGCAATATAGCTGGTTAATTAAATTCAGCAAATATTTTTGACATCTGTGGGATTTTTGACATTTTTTGTAGTGTTAGTAAAGCCAGAGGAACTAGAACTATGTTGAAGTCTCAGTTCTATTACTTAGTTGTATGGACCTTGGCTCATAATACTCAATAAATGATTGAACAGAGTGAAACTGAGTATCAAATGAGAGCAGCTAGTGAAAATATTGGGTAAAAAACTGAAAGATGCAGTCTCTTCCTTTAAATTATTTTTAGTGTGATAGGAGTAAAAAGGCATAGCATGTAAGTAAGTAAAATTCAATATAGAATACAGTGGATTCCATAAGGAGAATATATTTGTTAGGAAAGTCTGATGTTACTTACAGAAAAAAATAACGTTTTTAAACTGCTTCTTAAATTTAGAATAGGTAGCTTTTAAGGGTATAGGTCATGTACCAAAAAAAAAAAAAAATGATGTGTTCAGGGAACAGAAATATAAACAAAGAATATGTTGAGGAAAGGGATTGCCTTCATTTTGCCTGGAGCATAAGACAGTATTGAGATAGCCAGAGAGATGATTTGGGGATAGCTATCATTCATCTTAAATTTCAGATTAAGAGGTCTGTACATAATTTGGTAGGCATGGGGAAACCATTAGAAGTTTATAGACAAAGGAGTGATGTAATCCAAGTTGCCCTTTAAGAAGATTGAAATGACAGCAAATTATAGAAGAAAATTGATAGCAAGTTATAGAAGAAATTAATTTGGAAGAGAATGTCAAAGAAGCTTCTATAATAGAAATAGGGGGTAAAGAGGATCTGAACTACAGAGATGGCAATGGGATTCAGAAAATGAAAAAAACATTCCCAGGGTGGAATCTAGCAAACTTGCTTAGAGTGAGAAAACGAACAAGGACATTAGAGATGCAAACAAGAGCTCATGCATAAACAAGAGAATACCATGAGCAGGGTCAACTGATGGAAGAATGAATGTAGAGGCAATGGACAGAATTGTCTTTGATTTGTTAAATTGAATTTGTCCCCAGAACACTTAATGTAGAGGCCATCAAGTTAGAAATGATCCTTTCTAAAGGGTCCTCTGATCCTTTGAGGAAAGGCTGGAGTTAACAGTTTTAGGATCCACCTACAATTAAGTTGTATGAATAGTTGATACACCCAAAGGAAAAAGTTTTTGAAGGAAGATATTGCTGAGCATTAGACTTTAGAAATGGTGGGAAACAGAGTGGTCAGAAAGGTGGGAGGCGTGGTCATGAATGTTGTAGAGAAGTCTCAGGTCATGAGCCCATGGAAGAACTGTAGGACTGCTAAAACACATTGATGACTTTCAAAATAGCTCTGGCACAGAGCAAGGCATTGAGGAAAAAGTTAAACTCTTTAACACTTTTGGCAATTAAAGAAGCCCCAACATGCCTTGAAGGGGCCACAGGATTGAATGAGGATTGGTTTGTTTTATGTAGGACTGAGGAGACCTTTACAGTGTTCATGAACTGAAAGGAGCCAGTCAAGATGACAAAGAGATTGGGGGTGGGAGTGAGGAATTGTCTTGTGAGCTCACCAATTAGGTATTTTCTTGCCATTACACTATTTGGTTGCCTTATCAACCTTCTGTAATTCGTAGTTTAAAGCTAAGTTAAGCTGCTCTCCGTTAGTGGAATTATATAGCCCTTTTCATATAACAACTTAAGAATGTTTAAGTAGAATTGAAAGACTTTAAAAAGAAACAAAATGATTTAATGATGCAGACATTAATAAACATCAATGACTTAGCTTTTATACTGAAGCTAAGGAAAAATTACTGAAGCAACAAGCAAGATGGTAAGCGAAAGTCTAAGATTCTCCAAAATCTGTAAATCATTGGCGAATTTTCTTGGGGTAAATTTTTAATTGAATTCAAAATGTTGTCTAATATGAACCCCCACTGCCTATGGGGTTCTTATGAAGTGGATGCACATATGTACTATTAGCAGCCTTGAACTTTGGTTTTTGCCATTAGGAAAAGCTCTATGGTAATAGCCAGAAAAATGTTTATACCCAATAATTACCAATATTGGATAATTAACCCTTAGGAAATAATTTGAGAGAAGAATAAATTTTAAAAGATCTAATACAGATACAACAGTATGCATGGTAGGGAACCATGGAGTAACCCAAATGTCCAACTTCAATGTCTAACCCAATATCCAGCTTGAATGACTAAATAATATAACACATCAGTGGGAATTGTTATTATGCAGCCTTCAGAAAGGTGTAATTAGGATAACTATGTAAAAACCTGGAATATGTTGAACAACATTTAAATATAAAAACAAAAATAAAACTTGTATACTGATTATAGCTATATAAAAATATATGTGCATGTGGACAAACTGGAAAGTAGTAATTCTTTTTTAAAAAATTTTTTTAAGTTTATTTATTCACTCAATACAGAGAGCACAATTTTGGGAGCGGCAGAGAGAGAGGGAGAGAGAATCCCAAGCAGGCTCTGCACTGTTAGTGCAAAACCCTATGTGGGGCCCAAACTCATGAACCATGAGATCATGACCTGAGCTGAAGTCAAACACTTAACTGACTGAGCCACCCAGGCGCCCCTGGAAAGTAGTAATTCTGAATTAAACTGCTTGTGTTGGGATAGGGGGATTATGGGTAATTATGGGTTCATTGTGTTTTCCCCCCAAATTTTATCTAATATACCGGTTTTTGTAATTAAAATAAAAAAGGAACACTACTACTTGTTAAGTAATTTGCTGTTATGGGAGTATGTTGTATTTACTTACCAATTTTATTGACATGTTCAAGTGAATCATGTTGATTATTATGGGATATCTTTTGGTCGTGGAAGTTTTGTTTTTCAGACCAGAACCCTTCACTGTAGAAATGGTGCGGAGAAAGTAGCATTGTGAGTCAAATAATTGTATGGCTGCAAGAAAACTTGTAAATTTTAATCAATCAGCTTGATGTTTCCCTTATTTTGTCTTCCCATTTAAAAAATTTTAGAAGTTTTACTACCATTAACCATGTCATATTGTTCTGCTGACATTTCAGTATTAATTTTTTTGATATTCATATTATAAATTAAGATGTGAATTATTTTATAAATATTACTAAATATAGTATGCTCCTCATTGTGAATTTGTTAAGGAAGCGATCAGTTTTCTTCTCCATACCTCAATATATTAGTGTGCACTGATTGTACCATCTTACATAAAATTAGTTTTTAAAAACACAACCTTATTGACACATAATTGACATACAACTGCACATAATAAATGGGATAAGTGAACATGCTTTGTGATTTTAATCCTCTGATATTAAGATTTGCCTTAGGCACCAATATGTGACCTACCTAGTAAGTGTCATGTGTGGGCTTATAAAGAATTTGCACTGTGAAGTTATTGGGCACAGTACAGTGTTCTATATATGTCCAATTAGATCAGGTTTCTTGAAATCTAATGTATCCTTAATGATTCTGTCAGTTACTGAGAGATATGTTAAAATCTAACAGTGATTATGCGCTTGTTTACTTTCTTTATGTTTTTGAGTTCTGTTGAGGTATATACAAATTTGAATGTTTCCTGTCTTCCTGCTGATTTTATTTTTACAAACTGACTATCCCTAGTATGTTTTTGTTTTAGAAGTATTTCATCCAATATTATTATAGCTACACTATTTTCCTTTCACTTAGTGTATCCATCGGTATATTTGGTACCACCCTTTTAATTGTCAGTCTTTCAGTATCTTTCTATTTTAAATAGATCTCTTCTAAACAGCATATCACACTTTTTTAAAAAGAATTTAAATTTATTGATTTAATTAAGATAAACCTGTCTTTAAAATTATCAACATTAAATATAAAACTTTTTCTACCTAAGTTTACCGAAGTCAAAGAAGTTCATGTTAATCTCTGTTGCAATTTAACAAAAATACAACTTAAAATGATTGTTAATTCTGTCTCAAAAGTTTTTATGGGTAGTTGTTTTTAATTTACCTCCAAGTTAGTTAGCATATAGTGCAACAATGATTTCAGAGTAGATTCCTTAATACCCCTTACCCATTTAGCCCATGCCCCCATCCCACACCCCTCCAGTAACCCTATTCTTCATATTTAAGAGTCTTTTATGTTTTGTTCCCTCCCTGTTTTTATATTATCTTTGCTTCCCTTCCCTTGTGTTCATCTGTTCTGTGTCTTAAAGTCCTCATGTGAGTGAAGTCATATGGTTTTTGTCTTTCTCTGACTACTTTCACTTAGCATAATACCCTCTAGTTCCATCCACGTCATTGCAAATGGCAAGATTTCATTCTTTTTGATTGCCGAGTAATACTCCATTGTATATATATATACCACCACATCATCTTTATCCATTCATCTGTTGATGGACATTTGGGCTCTTTCCATACTTTGCCTATTGTTGATAGTGCTGCTATAAACATTGGGGTGCATGTGCCCTTTCGAAACAGCATATCTGCATCCCTTGGATAGATACCTAGCAGTGCAATTGCTGGTTCGTAGGGTAGTTCTATTTTTAGTTTTTTGAGGAACCTCCCTACTGTTTTCCAGAGTGGCCGCCCCAGTTTGCATTCCCACCAGCAGTGCAAAAGAGATCCTCTTTCTCCGCATCCTTGCCAACATCTGTTGTTGCCTGAGTTGTTAATGTTAGCCATTCTAATAGGTGTAAGGTGGTATCTCATTGTGGTTTTGATTTGTATTTCCCTGATGATTGATGTCGAGCATTTTTTCCTGTGTCTGTTGGCCATATGGAGGTATTCTTTGGAGAAGTGTCAATTCATGTCTTTTGCCCATTTCTTCACTGGATTATTTGCTTTTTGGGTGTTGAGTTTGATAAGTTCTTATAGATTTTGGATACTAACCCTTTATCTTATATGTCGTTTGCAAATATCTTCTCCCATTCTGTTGGTTGCCTTTTAGTTTTGCTGATTGTTTCCTTCGCTGTGCAGAAGCTTTTTATTTTTATGAGGTCCCAGTAGTTTATTTTTGCTTTTGTTTCCCTTGACTCCGGAGATGTGTTGAGTACGACTGCGGCCAAGGTGAAAGAGGTCTTTGCCTGCTTTCTCCTCAAGAATTTTGATGGCTTCCTGCCTTACTTTTAGTTCCTTCATCCATTTTTAGTTTATTTTTGTGTATGGTGTAAGAAAGTGGTCCAGGTTCATTTTTCTGCATGTCGCTGTCCAGTTTTCCCAGCGCCATTTGCTGAAAAGACTGTCTTTATTCCGTTGGATATTCTCTCTTGCTTTGTCAAAGATCAGTTGGCCATATGTTTGTGGGTCCATTTCTGAGTTCTGTATTCTGTTCCATTGACCTGAGTGTCTGTTTTTGTGCCACAGCATATCACACTTTTAAAAATCCCAGTCTAGGGGCACCTGGGTGGCTCAATGGGTTGAGTGTCCGACTTTGACTCAGGTCATGATCTCACAGTTTGTGGGTTCGAGCCCCACATCAGGCTCTGTGCTGACAGCTCGGAGCCTGGAGTCTACTTCAGATTCTGTGTCTCCCTCTATGTCTGCCCCTCTCCCACTTGCATTCTATCTCTCTCTCTCAAAAATAAACATTAAAAAAAATTTTTTTAATCCCAGTCTAACACATCTTCTGTATTTGTTTCTCTCTTTTGCTCATTTTCTTTTAGTGATTGACTTGGTGACCTCTTCCTTTGTCAGACCTTCAGTGCCTTTAAGAAGTCCTTCCACATTTTAGCTTTTTCAAACTGGAGAGTTTGTCTGAACAAACTGGTTTCTCATATCCCTGGAAAAATAGGAACTAAAAGTTCTATTAGTCCTGTTTTGCTATTTCCTTTAATGGATTTATACCCACCACTTTATTTTATTGCAGAGCCTGGGTTGACATTTTTAAATAACTGTTTCAAGGCCCTATCGTTAAACCAGCTATTGCTGGAGGAAAACAGCTGACAATTAGAATTTAGTTACTTTTCTTCAACACTGTAGTTCATTTTGAGCCAGTGATTTTAATCTTACCAGACAAAACATTTATGTCTAGTTACCTGATCAGTAACACTATGTGTATATCTGTATCTATAGATACAGATATAGATATACACACTAAGAAATAATATATACCTTTTTTGGTTTCTGTAAAGGAGAATGCTAGTCATACTATTATCATCTAGACTTATTAGCAAAGTATTATTTTTTGTGTCAGAATAATGTGTTCTTTTCCTCTTATTTCTAAGTATCAGTCTTTTATGCTTATAAGATAGAAAACAAAATTATTGTGGAATATTATAGTGAATCAGTTCTCCAGGTGATTTAAAAACTGCAACCATTGGATTGAAAACCACTAGGCTAAAAAAGCAAAAGAACTAAAATCGGTTCAGGGAAAGGTGTGTGTGTGTGTGTGTGTGTGTGTGTGTGTGTGTGTGTGTGTGAAATTCGTTACCCACAAATATTCTGTAGTGCCCCTTCTTTAATTTGGCCATGAATTATTTGGTCTATCTTCTATCAAGAAGTGGCATTTATGATTCCTTTTCTTGAATCTGGGTGGGTTCTGTGACTCTTAGCAAATAGAGTATGGCAAAAATGGCACTATATTTCTTTTTAAGCCTGGGCCTTAAGAGACTGGCAACTGCATTCCTACCCTTTTTGGAATAATCCCTGTGTGGAAAGCCAGCTAATGTGTATAACTACTTTGAGGCCTTGATGCTGTGAAAAACAAGTCACACAGAAGACCACCTATAGGTACTCTGGTTGGTGACCGCAGCCTAGCCGACAGCCAGCAGCAACGGTAGACCATATGAGCAAGCCATTTTGGACATCTCTCCCAGTCAAGGCTTCATTATGACCCCAGCCTGAGCTGCATTCTGACTGCAACTGCATGAGAGATCTCAAGTGAGAACTGCCAGGATAGCCTGCAGCACAGTGGGAGGTAGTAACAAATTATTGTCTTAAGGTACTAAGTTTGAGAATAGTTTGTTACACACCAATAAATACCCAAAGCAAAAATTGTTACTTGGAAGGAAGATAATATTGTAATAAAACTCAGCGCATATGGCATTGGTGTTGGCACCAGGTAGTGGGGCAGAAGGTGGAAAGTGCCCAAGGGGCTTGTTAATGAATACAGAAGAAGACTTTTGTGACAGCTTAAAGGACAGGGAGACAAATGTTATTGGAAGCTGGAGAAAGGGGGCTTCTTGTGAAATGACAGAAAGATTGGCTACATTTTTGCCTATAGTAACATAGAAAATAGAAAATGAATCTCACCAAGGTTAAGTCTGTCTGGGAAGGTTTTTCAGACATTATAGAGAGTTACAATTGACATCTTATAAATACCTGTGCTACAATACAGGAAGAAATTGATGAACTAAAGGAACAATTAAGTTCTTAAGCAGAATTTAAAGAAAATATAGTGGCGACTGGGTGGCTCAGTTGGTTAAGCATCCAACTTTGGCTTAGATCATGATCTCGGAGACCGTGAGTTTGAGCCCCACTTCAAGCTCTGTGCTGACAGCTCAGAGCCTGGAGCCTGCTTCAGATTGTGTCTCCCTTTCTCTCTGCTCTTCCTCCCCCCTCTCCTCTCTCTCTCTCTTTTTCAAAAATAAACATTAAAAGGCCATATACCTTAGTATGTGTTAAATGTGCTAGAACTCCGTGAATAAACCGTTCCTTCTTGACTTCCTTAGAGGCACTTCCTCCACTCCCAGGATGCTGGAATGATAACTCTCCTTCAGCTCTTCCCGCTATCCTAGTACTGTCGTTTCTTTTTATCCTTTACACTGAGAAGACAGAAGGAAGCATTATTTCCTACTAATAAGTTTATGAAATGGATCACTAGAAGAATAAAAGAAAACTTGTTTTCATGTGTGCAACCAGGATATTAATAGTTTTTAATTAGATAAAACAACAATTTGCACAAAGGCACCAAGTGGCCAAATCATGGGGCCAGGTACTAGAATTCTGAATGCAATTCTATTCCACTGAAACTGTTTCCCAAACTCATCTGCAGACCATCTGCATTACGCTTACCTGGTGGTACTTGTTAAAACAACATGTAATTTTGGTCTTCACTCCAGCCATGGTGAATCGATATTTCTAGAGATGGTCCTGAGTAAGAATTCTAACAAACTCCTCTCCCCACCCCAGGAAAAGCTTATACATATTACAATTTAACAGTCACTTCTCAAATAATATTAAGTCCACAAAACTTTAATTTCAACTGTAAAGTTCACCTTGGTTTCTTTATCTGTAAAGTGAAAATTTTCTTAGATAATATCTGAAGTCCTTTTAAGATCTGAAGGTAAATATTGTATAATTGCTGGGTTGTAGGTTAGTTCTATTTTAAACTCCTTGAGGAACCTCCATATTGTTTTCCAGAGTGGTTGCACCAGTTTGATTCCCACCAACAGTATAAGAGGGTTCCCCTTTCTCTGAATCCTTGCCAATGTCTGTTGTTGCCTGTGTTGTTAATTTTAGCCATTCTGGCAGGTGTGAAGTGATAGCTTATTGTAGTTTTGATTTGTATTTCCCTAATGGTGAGTGATGTTGAACATCTTTTCATGTGCCGTCCGGATGTCTTGTTTGGAAAAATGTCTATTCGTGTCTTCTGCTTATTTCTTAACTGGATTATTTGTTTTTTGGGTGTTGAGTTCTTTATAGATTTTGGATACTAACATTTTATCAGATATGTCATTTGCAAATATTTTCTCCCATTCCGAAGGTTGCCTTTTAGTTTTGTTGATTGTTTCTTTCACTGTGCAGAAGTTTTTCATCTTAATGAAGTTCCAGTAGTTCGTTTTAGCTTTTATTTCCCTTGCCATCAGAGATATATCTGGTAAAAAGTTGCTATGGCTGATGTCAAGGAGGTTGCTGCCTGTGTTTTTCAGGATTTTGATGGTTTCCTGTCTCACATTTAGGTCTTTCATCCATTTGAATTTATTTTTGTGTATGATGTAAGAAAGCGGTCCAGTTTCATGCTTTTGCATATTGCTGTCCAGTTTTCCCAACACCATTTGTTGAAGAGACTTTTTTCCATTGGATATTCTTTCCTGCTTTGTTGAAGATTAGTTGGCCATACATTTGTAGGTACATTTCTGGGTTTTCTGTTCTGTTCCATTGATCTGTGTGTCTGTTTTTGTGCCAGTTCCATACTGTTTTGATCAGTACAGCTTTGTAATATTACTTGAAGTCTGGAATTGTGATGCCTCCAGCTTTGCTTTGCTCTTTCAAGGTTGCTTTGGCTATTCAGAGTCTTTTGTGGTTCCATACAAATTTTCAGATTGTTCGTTCTAGCTCTCTGAAAACTGCTGGTGGTGTTTTGATAGGAATTGTATTAAAGTATGTAGATTGCTTCGGGTAGTATAGACATTTTAAATATATTTGTTTTTCTAACTCATGAGCATGGAATATTTTTTAATTTCTTTGTGTCATCTTCATTTTCTTTCATAAGTGATCTATGGTTTTCAGAGTACAGATCTTTTACCTCTTTGGTTAAGTTTATTTCTCCTAGGTATCTTATGGGTTTTGGTGCAATACAAATGGGATCAATTTCTTGATTTCTCTTCCTGCTGCTTCATTATTGGTGTATAGAAATGCAACAGATTTCTGTACATTGATTTTGTATCCTGTGACTTTACTGAATTCATTTATCAGTTTCATTAGTTTTTTACTGGAGTCTTTTGGGTTTTCTATGTAGAGTATCATGTTATCTGCAAATAGTTAAAGTCGGACTTCTTCCTTGCTGATTTGGATGCCTTTTACTTATTTTTTGTTGTCTGATTGCTGAGACTAGGACTTAGTACTATGTTAAATAACAGTGGTGAGAGTGGACATCCCTCCTTGTTCTGACCAGAGACGACAAGCTCTCAGGTTTTTCTCCATTGGGGATGATATTAACTGTGGGTTTTTCATATATGTCCTTTTTTATGTTAATGTATGTTCCCTCCACTACTAGGTGTTAACCCAAAGGATACAAAAATACTGATTCAAAGGGACACATGCACTCCAATATTTATAGCAGCATTATCAACAATACCCAAATTATGGAAAGAGCCCAAATGTCCATCAATTGATGAATAGATAAAAGAAGATATGGTGTATATGTGTGTGTACACACACACACAAACACACAGTAGAATATTACTCAGCCATAAGAAAGAATGAAATCTTGGAGCGCCTGGGTGGCTTAGTTAAGTGTCCAACTTCAGCTCAGGTCATGATCTCACGGTTTGTGGTTCGAGCCCCGCATCGGGCTCTGTGCTGACAGCTCAGAGCTTGGAGCCTCCTTCGGATTCTGTGTCTCCCTCTCTCTCTGCCCCTCCCCTGCTCATGCTCTGTCTCTCTCTCTCTCAAAAGTAAATAAACATTTTTTAAAAATTTTTTAAAAAAAGAAAGAATGAAATCTTGCCATTTGCAATGCTGTGGATGGAGCTAGAGAGTATTATGCTAAGCAAAATAAGTCACAGAAAGACAAATACCATATGATTTGACTCACGGAATTCAAGAAAGAAAACAGATTAACACAGGTGAATACAAAAAGAGGCAATCAATAAAAGAATAAATCATAACCATAGAGAACAAACTGAGGGTTGCTGGAGGGGAGGTGGGCAAGGGGATTAGTTAAATGGGTGATCGGTATTAGGGAGGGCACTTGTGGTGAGCACTGGGTGTTGTATGTAAGTTATGTGTCTAGAAATTCTACACCTGAAACTAATATTACACAGTCTATTAACCAACTGGAATTTAAATTAAAACTTGAAAAAAAAGTGTTTACAAACATATGTGTCCAAGCCCATGGAAAGTGCCATATACTTAACTCTGAAATGACACTATGTATAAAGTTACTTTCAACTAAGATCTTCTTTCATTAAGATAGAAGTGTTGGCAAATTATGTAAGTCTATGGAAAGTACCATAGACTTAAGCCTATACACTGTATATAAGCTTTGTTTCAACTAACATCTTCCTTCATTAAGATAGAAGCATTTGCAAACATATGTGTGGGAGCATATGGAAAGCACTGTATACTTAAGTCTTTGAAACTACACTATGTATAAACCTTTCAAGTAACATTTTCTTTCATTAAGATAGAAGTGTTGATAGGGGCACCTGGGTGGCCCAGCTGGTTAAGCATCTGACTCTTGACCTTGGCTCAGGTCATGATCTCATGGTTCATGAGTTTGAGCCTGCATCAGGCTCTGCGCTGACACTGCGGAGCATGCTTAGGATTCTCTCTGTGCCCCTCCTCCACTCTTGCACATGCGCACACTCTCTTTCTCGCTCTCTCAAAAATCAACATTAAAAAAAAAAGTGTTGGTAAACTTATAGAAGCCTGTAGAAAGAGCCATATGCTTAACTCATTGCAAATACAGTACACTGTGTATAAACCTTCTTTCAGCTAACATCTTTCATTAAGATAGAAAAAACAAATAAAATAGAGGTAAGTGTTGTTCTTCACAGAACTCTTGAAACTATAGAATGCACATTCAGTATTGAAAGAGTGACTGTGGAAAGTACCATACTGGATACCAAATAATTGGAAATTACCATTACCAAGTAATGAAAAAACACTGCCAAGTTTAACAAATACGTTATGTGCAAAGATTACTAGCTATCTACCAGTGCACCAGCTCCACATAACCCTCCTTTGGATGAAGCAAACAACCTTGCAGATAGTATTGTTCATTATAATCTCTAAGTAAAGAATTTTATGTGGAAGCATCTTTTAAAGAAGTTTCGTTTGAGCTAGAACTGCTTTCAAATGGGACATTTTGAATGAAATGGACTCCATTTGGAGAACCACATTTCTAAAATACAAGGGGAAGAAAGATTTAAAACTGTGTAAAGAAAATATTTTGAAAGTTACTTACCACAAATACTTTAATAATTGTGCTTTCTTTTTTGCTTTTAGCA
The DNA here is from genome assembly GCF_027475565.1 of Acinonyx jubatus. Lineage (NCBI taxonomy): Eukaryota > Metazoa > Chordata > Mammalia > Carnivora > Felidae > Acinonyx > Acinonyx jubatus. The sequence goes on from NC_069391.1 coordinate 68,569,367, forward strand.
ATATACCTATTGTATCTTGTGAAAAGATGGCAAGTAGCTCCAGTATGACTGTTTAATATTTATTACATAAAATGAAGCACATTACTATGTCACCAAGATTTATCTGGGAGAATATCAGGTGCTGAATTTACAGCAGATTGTAACTCAGAATATAAAAGTATTTTGATCTAGATCAAAAGAGCAAAATTAAATCCAAGTACAAGAATAATCATACAATTTTTAAGCAATATTAACATTTTACAGCAAGAACAAGATATCACCTGTCAGTTCTTTTTTTTTTTTTTTTTTAATTTACATCCAAATTAGCATATAGTGCAACAATGATTTCAGGAGTAGATTCCTTAGTGTCCCTTTCCCATTTAGCCTATCCCCCTCCCACAACCCCTCCAGTAACCTTCTGTTTGTTCTCCATATTTATGAATCTCTTCTGTTTTGTCCCCCTCCCTGTTTTTATATTATTTTTGTTTCCCTTTTCTTATGTTCATCTGTTTTGTCTCATAGAGTCCTCATATGAGTGAATCATATGGTTTTTGTCTTTCTCTGACTACTTTCACTTACCATAACACCCTCCAGTTCCATCCACCTAGTTGCAAATTGCAAGATTTCATTCTTTTTGATTGCCAAGTAATACTCCATTGTATATATTTACCACCACATCTTCTTTATCCATTTCATTCACCAATAGATGGGCTCTTTCCATACTTTGGCTATTGTTGACAGCGCTGCTATAAACATGGGAGTGCATGTGTCTCTTCGAAACGGCATACCTGTATCCCTTGGATAAATGCCTAGTAGTGCATGCTGGGTCGTAAGGTAGTTCTATTTTTAGTTTTTTGAGGAACCTCCCTACTGTTTTCCAGAGTGGCTGCCCCAGTTTGCATTCCCACCAGCAGTGCAAAAGAGATCCTCTTTCTCCGCATCCTTGCGAACATCTGTTGTTGCCTGAGTTGTTAATGTTAGCCATTCTAATAGGTGTAAGGTGGTATCTCATTGTGGTTTTGATTTGTATTTTCCTGATGATTGATGTTGAGCATTTTTTCCTGTGTTGGTTGGCCATCTGGATGTCTTCTTTGGAGAAGTGTCTATTCATGTCTTTTGCCCATTTCTTCAATGGATTCTTTGTTTTTTGGGTGTTGAGTTTGATAAGTTCTTTGTCGATTTTGGATAATAACCCTTTATCTGATATGTCATTTGCGGGTATCTTCTCCCATTCTGTCGGTTGCCATTTAGTTTTGCTGATTGTTTCCTTCGCTGTGCAGAAGCTTATATGTGTTTTTTTAAACATTTATTTTTGAGAGACAGCAGTGGGGGAGGGGCAGAGAGAGGGAGACACAGAATCTGAAGCAGTTTCCAGGCTCTGAGCTGTCAGCACAGAGCCCGACACAGGGCTTGAACCCACAAACTGTTAGATCATGACCTGAGCCGAAGTCTGATGCCTAACCAACTGAGCCACTCAGGAGCCCCTCTATGTAAATATGTTTAAAATGTAAAAATATATATCACAAAGTTAATTAGTTAAAAAAAAAAAAAAGAAGCTTTTTACAAACATCACTTGTTTTAGTACCCTCCACAGGGCAGTTCCATGCTCTATTAGAAAATGAAAAGGATCCTAGATCCTAGCACCTTAAATAAAAATAACTATTTAAATCCTTCTAGGAAGAGACTAGTCTGTCTGTCTCTCTCTGTCTCTTTCCGACTTATGGATATGTTTGGGGCTCTAGAAGCCTTTAAATGTTCATTGTGCATTTTTGTGATTTAAAAAATAGGGAATTTTTGAACACCATCCAAGTTTTAAAACTGCCCTTTAACAAACATAAATGACTAAAATGGGAATACTATATGTTGAGTAGTAATCTGTGACTTAAGATCATAATGATGTGGTCATGACTTTCCCTGGCTCCTGAGAGTTGATTGTGTGCATCTCTTCCCAACTCTAAAATCAGTGATATCCCAATGACATGGATAGTTTGTAATTGGTCATGTGGGAATATTTACAGCATGGAAATTGGCAACATAAATGCTGCAAATCAGCACCCCCACCTCCACCCCATCCAATTCATCAGCATGCCTCTGCTTAAAAACTAAGAGTTCTGAATATAAACTTTCTTTCATTAACTTTCTTTTCTTTAGAGAAGCTTAACATGTTTCACAAATAATTCTATCAAGGCAGTCTGGTGCCTCCTGAGCCTTAAACAGGAAAGCAGCCCAAACAAGAGAACTTAACTCAGGTGAAACTTAGAAAATAATCAAAGAGTGGAAATAAAGTAGAAGAATAAACAGAGTGTGGCATGCATTGGACCAAGCCCCTGCCACTTTCTGATAGTGTTACTAGTAGGAAAAAGAGAAATCATTGAAATAATCCCCCCTTCCTTAGTTTCCTTTGCTCAATAGTTAATTTCTACCTTCAGCTGCTCACCCAGGAGAAAATAAAACTGTCCTCTGATCCTTGGAGGTAAAACCATGGAAGCAGTTTCCTGATTCTGAAAATCATGCTATTTGGGGCTAATGTCTTCAGTATTTAATATAAAACCTTTCTTTTCTTTTTGTTCTGGATTCCTCAAGTTATTTAATCCAGGTCCCTACAGTTTTATTGCTTTTATATTAATCAGAGATTCAGAAGTATTACTTATTCAGCCTTTCCCCTAGATAGAAAACTCTGAGTGTCCATCTAATAAGAACGCATCCTTGATGAGAATCAGAAAACCCAGACTGCATGTTTGGCTGTGTTGACTGTTTACTTGATGATAGTCATTTAGCTGTGCATTGCCTGGGTCTCTGTTAAGTCTTGGGTTTTAGATACTGATGATATGATTCATAAGGGTTTTGGTTTATCCTTTGGAGCCCTTTGGAATAAACGCAGTGTTGAATAATGTGGTAAAATAAATTTAACAATCCAACTCCAAACTAGAAAAATACCTTTTACATTTCAGTGATGGCTATGTTCTCTTCCCTTTTACTGCAACGTGACCTCTTTCTTTTCTCATGCATGCTTAGTACATTTGACCCCAACAGATCTAGTTTCTACATTGAAGGAAAGCTACTCCTTTTGAAATATTTGTTTTTCCCCCAATGGCCAGCAGCTCCCAAAGTATGTTCCCCCTCCCGGCTTTTCTCTCTCTGTTTCTCTCCCTCTCTCTCCCCTGCTCTTATACTAGCTTGCACAGCAGTGAATTTAAAGGTACAGCATTCTAAAACAATAGCTAGTTATGTAAATTATTTTCCAGAGTCTAAACTCTTACAAAATAGGTCTAGACCCAATGTACCTATCCTGTAAAGTTTTCATTTAATTATCAAATTCAGCCTGTGCTTACAATAAAGATCTAATTCCAGTGCTCCCTTAAGATGCGTTTTTTATACTTAAAAAAAATTCAGATACTTCCTGGATACTAGGAATAGATACTACACAGGTAACTAGGGCACAACTCAGCCCCTTTGGGAGTTGGAAAACAATATTTGTGCCAACAAATTTTAGCTGAATTTTAAAATGAACACTGAATTTTTAAGTGAGCTATGTATGAAGGGTACCAGGCCAGCCACTGCATGAATCCTCTGTAACATCTGTAATACCAAATTTTCATTTGGCTTTTACATGAACACTCACAAGTCGATTTGATCAATTGTTAAGCACCTCTAATTATTAAAGACTGTTCATTTCGGATGTACTGAATCTGCCTCTTTATCATTTTCACTCATTGGTCTTCATTCTGTGCTCAGGAACCACATGACTACACATCACATACTTGAAAACAACTTCCATGTTCACACCAAGGCTTTTTCTCACCCAAGTTGGACTTTCCTAGCTTATTCAAGGTTGTGTAGTAGAGTGGTTAAGAGCACAGGCTCAAATCTGGCTTATATCCTGGGCCATGACAATGCTAATATTCTGCTTACTGCTACTGCTATAAAGAATAAAGTCCTTTGTCTCTGACCTGAGAGCCTTGTGTCTTCCATCCACATCTGCCCATGAAACTGCAGCGGACTGGGGTGCCTGGATGGTTCAGTGGGTTAAACGTCTGACTCTTGATTTCGGTTCAGGTCATGATCTCACAGTTCATGAGTTCAAGCCCTGTGTCAACCTCTGTACTGACAATGTGGAGCCTGCTTTGGATTCTCTTTCTCTTTTCCTGCCTCTCTCTCTCTGCCCCTCCTCTGCTTGCACTCTCTCTCTCTCTCTCTCAAAATAAATAAATTAAAAAAGTTAAAAACCAAAGAAACTAGTGGCAGACTAAGCTTGTCAGCTTGCAAGATGGCAAGTAGAGGCTGATATTAGTATATGTGCTGCCGAAGTGAGCACAGTAGAGGCTGATATTAGATCACCCTCAGCTTCACCCCATTGTAACAATGAGTACTAAGTTTTGCCATCTTTCAGAAAACAGTGACTCAGACGTGCAGTACATTGAACATGAAAGGGAAATTCACAACCGCTATGGGCAGAAACCAGGCAAACTTTTAGAATTTGGGCTGATCGGCTCGGGGGATGAGGGACTGGGCATACAATGCTTGTTAAGAATGGCAACAGCTGGAGGCATCTGAGCGGCTCAGTTGGTTAAGCTTCAGACTTTGGTTCAGGTCATGATATCACCTTTGCTCAGAGCCTGGAGCCTGCTTCAGATTCTGTGTCTCCCTCTGTCTCTGCCCCTCCCTTCCTTACTCTCTCTTTCTCTCAAAAGTAAACATTCAAAAAAATTAAAACAAGAGAATGGCAACAGCGGGGTGCCTGGGTGGCTCAGCCAGTTAAGTACCTGCCTCTTGATCCCAGGTCATGATCTCACAGTTTGGGGCGCTCTCTCTCTCTCTCTCCCTGCCCCTCCCCTGCTCTCTCCCTGCTCTTGCGCTCGTGCAAAAAAAAAAAAAGCAACAGTTTAGCTGTCTTTCCCTTAAGTCTATCATGCTAATCTTAGATCCATCCAGAGATGATAGTAAGGGGTCTGAGTTTTTGTTCTTGTGGTTTTGTTCACAATGCATCCATAAGGAGTTTTGGCCCTCTCAGATTTTCCTTAGGCAGACCAATTCCTGTGAGAAACCATAAATGAGCCATTTTAGATGAGTATTAAGGCTCTTACTGTCCCAGTTTTGGTTTACAGTGCTGATGAAGTAACCCCCTGAAGACTGAGAAACATACCCAAAGAAATATAGGTAAGTTCTTGCAGTCAGCCCTTCCATCATGGAAAACTTCCCCCTAGCGTTTACGTTGAATTTCGACAACAGGCAGCAGATGCATCAGAGTGAGGTGGACTCCTCAAAAGAGGTCATCGGCCAAAGAGCACAAACCGCAGCCACGGCTGGGAAAAGTGTCTATGACCTGCCACATTTCCTACGGCTGAACTAGTCTGAGCAAATGATGACTCTGCTGTCTAATGCAGGGCTTTGGGTGGACTGATAAGATTGGAAGTCTGTTTGATTAAGCTGCAATCAGCCACTGCACTTCTTTAAACAAAGACAAGGCACCTTACTTCCAGCACGTAGTCACCCTTCTTACCTGCCTCTTGATCCCTCCCTCCCCCTCTATGCCAACTCGGCTGCTTTAAGGGAAAGGTGATTAGAAGAGAGCCAAGGTTTCCCTGTCACCCAGGAGAACCAAAGGTCTGTGCACCTGACAAGTATGCTGGGCAATTTGGGGGAGGAGAGGACCTCGAACTTGTATGGCTGTGTTGGATACTCGGGCCCAGATGTTGTTACTTTTACGTCTGAATATATAGTAGAAGTTGATGTGGTGTATCCTTGTGTTTCCTCTCCCAAAAGTGCCAGAGGAGATTTTTCTGATTGGAGAGAGCTTCAGGTAGAGAAATGCTAGTACCTTCAACACTCCACAGTTTGAGCTATTAGTCTGATGATTTTGCTGATCAGCACCTCTTCTTGTAAGAGGTTCTACTTTGGGGTTTGGGACACACCCCTTTTGAAAAGCAGCTGTTGGTTTGCTGCTGAGCTCTTGCTGCTGCAGTGGAAGGCCTGACTGATAAAGGCCTTGCAACTCTCAGCATGACACTCCTATTTTGGGATGGGTCCACTTGGACTGAATGACTGCCAAAGTGAGAAGGGCTCCCTAAGCCTCGCTTATCAAATGGAAATGGTATGTCCAAGATTGATGGTTTCCCCTAAATGCCTGGGTTTGATTCATTGATGGTTTGGCTACACTGAAGCCTGGTAGGTTTCAGAACCGTAACAGCTGTTCAATCTCAGCGTCAGCGTGTAGAACCAAAAGGAACTCAGTGGGCAGAATCCAAGGCCACTCTCTTTATCTCTGCCCAATAGTGCTCTTGTTACATTTGTGTGGAGCCTTGGGCTGTTGCCGATGGCCTGGCTCTTTGGTCTGAACTTGGAAAACTACAGGCTGACAGATGGAAAATATCCCCCTTCTTTGGGGACATGAGCTATGGAAACAAATCACAGCTGCTGAGCCAACCACATGGGCCTCTCGTGTGTTAGGTGTCCCTGGAAGGGGCCGTTCTGAGGAGACCAACTAACTAGAGTCCAGCTGCTGACAGAGCTTTGTGCTGGACACGGTCCACACCAATCCTGGACTGGGCACAGAGAACAGGAATTAATGTTTCCCATGCAAAGGCTACCACTGCCTGCCAGGATTGGACTCCTGACAAAAGGTGACAGACACATTTGTCTCACAGCAAATGAGGCCATGCCGCATGAGTATGACCCCCACCCACTCCTGGATTACATTAGACTTTTGATCCTCTCCCAGGGCCATTGGTGTGCCTCACTGCTTGTGACACTTTAACTTTGGTGTTACTGGTCTAGTCCAATTAACTGACTGTAGTCACACCACATGGCCCTTGAAGTCAACCTGTCATGTGTTAGTCTTTCTGGGCCGTTTGCTGTCTGACAGTGGTATACTTTTTTATTGCAAAAGCCACTCAACAGTGGGCTAATGACCAAGGTACTTAATGGGCTTTCCATGCTTTGTATTATCCCCAGACATCTGGTAGTGTTGAGTGTTGCAACAGTTCACCTCAGAAATCAATTCAGAAAGCTTTCTTACTCTATAGCCCTTACCTCCTCCTAGTTCATATACTTTAGTTGGGGATATTTTGGTCGCTGAATGTGTCTGTCCCCAGAAAGTCATCCCCTCGTCTTGGCTACTTCCTAGATTATGATAAGGAAGAATGGGTGGGGTAGAGAGTTTACAAACCTACTTCGAAAATCCAGAATTCTGGGGGCCTGGGTGGCTCAGTTGGTTAAGCATCCAACGCTTGTTTTTGGCTCAGGTCATGATCTCAAGGTTTGTGAGTTTGAGCCCCGCGTCGGGCTGTGCACTGACAGTGAGGATCCTGCTTAGGATTCTCTCTCCCTCCTGCTGCCCCTCCCTCTCTGTCTCTCTCAAAATAAATGAATTAATTAAAAAAAATAATAAAGTTGAAAATCCAGAATTCTAGCCTGGGGCATTCCTGGGCATGATGCTTCTTTCTTTGTCCTAATGGTGATTGCAGGCTGGCCTGGTTGGCGTACCCTCATGGTGGCAGCCCAGCCAAAAGGGGGTCTAAGGGACTTAAACTTAATTCTGGCTCAGCTACTTGGATTCTCCTGTTGGACTGACCTGAACCTAGCACATCCAGATAATAACTACCTACCTGAGTACATTGCATTCTGAGTTCCCCTATAGTGGCCCATGAGAGCCCAGATGGGGAATATAATGGGTCTCTGTAAGTTTTAGGAAAATGTCTTTATCCCTTTTGCACCTTACCCTCTGGACAAAAGGTCTGGGTGTGAGTGTGAGACCATTCGGGAAAAGGTAAAATTCTAGCTACTGGAATAGAAAACACTGGTGTTTTGGTGGTGGATATAAGCAATTCCAGCACCAGGGAAAGAGACATCTTGGACCTTGGGAGGCACAGGAGAGGAAGAGATATTAATAATCTTCCACATTTCCAAGCTATCTCTGGACCTTTCTTAAGTACTCAGGTGAGGTTCTCCTGAACTAACACTAAATTTAAAGAGCTGCTGGATCAGCTGTGTCCCACCAGACAGCTCTGACCACAAATGATCACCATTCTCCATAGATTTAATAGGCCAATTGAAAATGGCAGGGAATTGCCCAGCTCCTGCACCTTTCTTGCAAAACATCTGTCAACAGGGGCACCTGGGTGGCTCAGTTGGTTAAGCGTCTGGTTTCAGCTCAGTCACCATCTTGTGGCTCATGAGTTCAAGCCCCTTGTCGGGCTCTGTGCTGACAGCTTGAAGCCTGGAGCCTGCTTCCGATTCTGTGTCTCCCTCTCTCTGCCCCTCCCCTGCTTGCACGCCTGTGCCCTCTGTCTCTGTCTCTCTCAAAAATAAATAAATGTTAAGAAAAACATCTGTCAACACCTCTATCTTTCCCACCCTCATTCTCGTAGCCTTTACTAGTCATTCTGTGGACTGGATGATGCCACCTGGACAAACAGAACAGTTTTGACTAGACTTCATAAGTAAGGATTAGACTCAATTCAAACAGAGCTAGGACACTGAAGGCCTACCAACCATCTAAGAGGCGACAATGAAGACACTGCCAACCTGTGCCCCCCAGCTGATGTAGATCACATTTTGGGGGTTCCAAGAATCATAAACATTCTTTCCAGGTAGACCATGTGAGCTCCCAGGACTGTACTTCTTAAGTGGAAGTCAGGAGTTAACTTGCTTGAAAACAACAGTCCCTTGGACCTTAGGGGTGTTCACAAGACAACTTCAGGTGTTTAAGAAAATACCATTAGCATATCACAGAGCCCTCAGATAACAGGGAGAAATGTCCCAAGTGATGCTGCCCTTGATTGCTTGGAGGAGTTTCTCAGAGAGAACTTGCTATTTATATGTGACCTGTGTGCAGTTATTCTTAAAATGAGAACCACCCAATTAGAAGAGGTAGAACAAAATTTGTCCTGACTTTTGCTGAAGAGATCAATGTATCACATTGGCCCTGGAAGGCATTCAAGTAAGCTTCAACTCGCTGCTCGGGGTTGTTATGATTGATATAATTGCCCTAGATTTCCTCCATGTGGGCCATGGCAGAGTATGTACAATTGCTGATGCATCCCACTCTCCCTAGATTAATACCTTGGGCCAAGGGGAAAAGTCAATGCAGAAACAATATGTAGGAGGCAGCCAAAGTAGACCTTGATGGTTTATGGGATTTGTTCAGCTGGTTGGGTCTGGACCCCTGAGGAGTGCAAGTATTAATACTAATGGTTGGCCTCATCCTGCTACTTAGAATCCTGTTGATATCAGCTTTATTAAATGCTATATGAGGGCACCTGGGTGGCTCAGCTGGTTAAGTGTCCAACTCGATTTTGGCTCAGGTCATGGTCTCACGGTTTGTAAGATCAAGCCTCAGGGCTCTGAACTGATGGGGAAAAGCCTGCTTGGGCTTCTATCTTTCTGTCCCTACCTTTCTTGTTCTCTCTTTCTCTGTCTCTCTCTCTCTGTCTCAACATAAATAAACATGTAAATGCTATATGAAACAAGTTGAATGGGTTTTGCCCCAGCCTCTGTGGTCAATTTAATCAGGATGACAGAGTGGCACACTCATGGGAAAGTTGGCTAGAAGCCAAGAAATTGTAGCAACAAGGGGGATATTACTGGGAGATAGCTCTTCATGGGTATCTTACAATTCTGCACATTTTGTGAATATAGGCACTGACTGCATGTGGTGGGCAATGTAATAACTCCCCCAATATGTTCACATCCTAATCCCCAGAACCTGTGATTCTGGCACTTTACATACAAAAGAGATTCTGCAGTTATGACTCAGGATTCTGAGATGGGGAGATTATCCCAGATTATCTGGGAGGGCCCAATGTCATCACAAGGGTCCTTATAAGGGAGAAAGGAAGGCAGGAAAGTCAGAAACTGACAATGGAAGCAGAGATTGCAGTGATTTGGCCCCAAGCCAAGGAATGTGGGCAGTTTCTAGAGGCTGAAAAAGACAAAGAACAGATTCCCCTCTAGAGCCTCCAGAAGGAACACAGCCTCTGATTTTTGCCCTTTAAGATCCATTTTGGGAGTGCCTGGGTGGCTCAGTCAGTTAAGCGTCAGACTTTAGCTCCGGTCACAGTCTTGCAGTTCATGAGTTCGAAGCTGTGTCGGGCTCTGTGCTGACAGCTCACAGCCTGGAGCCTGCTTCGGATTCTGTCTCCTTCTCTCTTTGCCCTTCCGCCACTAATTCTCTCCTTCTCTCTCTCAAAAATAAAACATTAAAAATTTCTTTTTTAAAAGATCCATTTTGGACTTCTGTCTTCCAGAATTGTAAAATAGTAAATCTGTGTTGTTTCAAGCCAGTAAATTTGTGGTTATTTGTCACAGCTGCAATAGGAAACTAATACACTGCCTTTGTTCTGGACTGGTTTTTCAAGGGTATTTGTATAGGGAACAGTCATTGAAGATGTAATATCTCCCCACCCAGAGCAAAGGGCTGTATGTTTACTGCTCATTTAAAAGATCCAAGTTCCCCATGCTTGAGGTTCCTCTCTTAGAATGCACCCCGCTGCATGTGCAGGTGTCACTGGCCCTCTCTGCATCATTCTGCACAAGTTAGGACTTGGGGAACTGGTGCAAGAAAATGTAGATACACCAGCTACTGCTATTGCTGTTAGTAACAAAGTACTTTGTTTCTGACCTAGGAGTCTTGTATCTTCTGCCAGCATTCATGAAATTGTTAGCTTATAAATAGAGGGAAACCTTGGACTGTTCACAATTCTCCATAAATTATAGAACAACTCAGACAAACCATAGTGTTGTTCTGTCTTCACTTTTAACTCACTTGGCAACTGAGATAAGAATTATTTGGATGAAATGGAATGATGAGAAGACTATACACTTAAAAAAGAAAAAAACACTTCTCAGCCTCCTGTGTATGATATCTTCTTGAGTGCTACAGAACTTCCCAACATCCAGAAGCATTTTTGTTCCCCAGAAGCATTTTATCCTCTGGAGTTCCTAGATGATTTGCTTCATACAATAGGTTTTGTACACTTTAGTCTATTTCTCTCTGCCCTCAGAGAGTACCAAAATTTCCCCATGGTTCCTTTGCTTAGTTCACACAAACATAATGGCACACTCTTCATGTAATGTAACCTCCTAGGTCAGGAAACACATTGAAAATACATATGTGTTGAATAAACTTGTCTTCTGAAAAGAAATCACTGGGCTTGGAATTCCATACAAAATAAAACCAAGCTTGAGTCTAATTTTAAAAATATTTATTGTTGTATTTATATGTGTCCAGGAGAACCTGTCTTACCACTTCTGTAAGATATTCAATGCTCGCCCTAGGGACCATGACTCAGGACAGCAGTAGTACCTGCTCATAAAAGAGGTCAAAGGAGAATAGTCTTAGAACATTTTTAGGCATTTTCATAAGGCCTGAGTAAATTCCAGTCTCCTGATAAGAGCTGTGTGGGTAAAATGCAACAACCGAGGTTAAATGCAAGTTCATAATGGAATCCTGGAAATACTTACCAATACTGGGGAAAATCTATAAGGTTTATCATGAGTTAAACTGACTCAGAACTAAAGAGACTTTGTAGTGGAATATGATTCTTTGTACAGCAGTGGTTCTCAACCAGAGGCAATTTGCCTTCTGGGGACATTAGGCAGTGTCTAGTGTCATTTGATTGTCATGATAGGGGTATGTTGGGCTGGGAGTGCTACTACTGGCATCTAGTGAGTAGAGGTCAGAATGCTGCTAAATGTCCAACAATACACACACACACACACACACACACACACACACACACAAACCCACAATAAAGAACTGTCTGGCCCTAAATGTCAGTGGTGTCAAGGTTGAGAAACCCTGCTGTACAGGAAGGATAGGGGCGCCTGGGTGGCTCAGGTCATGATCTTGCAGCTTGTGGGTTCAAGCCCTGCATTGGGCTCTCTGCTGTCATCATGGAGCCTGCTTCAGATTCTCTATTCTCCCTCTCTGTGTCCCTCCCCCACTGGCGCGCTCTCTCTCTCTCTCTCTCTGAAATATTAAAAAAAAGTAGTGAGGCTGGCGTGCTTGAATGGCTCAGTTGGTAGAGTCTCGAAGTCATGAATTCCAGCCCCAGGTTGGGTATAGAGATTACTTTAAAAATAAATAAATAAAAGTTGAAAATTTTAAACAGTGAGGCTGGTGGCAGAATCATTCTGTGTCTTGGCTGTGATTATGGTTCTCCAAATCAATACAATGGCTAAAACTGCATAGACCCACACAAACACACCCATACACAAATGAATGCAGGTTAAAAAATATAGTGAAAACTGACTACGGCATGCAGTCTAGTTGAGGTCAATTTCCTAGTTTGATATTATGCAGCAATTTAAGATGTCACCATTAAGGGGGGAAGCTGGGTGAAGGGTACCTGGGACTTTTTGTACTATTTGTGCAACTTCCGATGAGTCTGTAATTATTTCAAAATGAAAAGTAAAAATATAGTGAGACTAGAACAAAATAAGGACCACAGGGGTATTCTTCAGAGGCTGGCTGTATCTCCCTCTCTTGTGCACTGCTGGCCCTCTCTTTGCTTCTGTATGTTATGCAGTGCCTGGCACAGCTGTGGGATCCTACTTGGCAGCCTTTCTTCAAAGTTTGTGGTGGCTATATTTCACCCAGTGGTCTACGGTTTCGTTGGCAAATCAATAAAGTAAGCACCTCTCATCGCTACCGCCTCTTCCTCAGCCCTAACGCTCAGAAACTTATTGAATGTTTTACTCCATTCCCTTTGATTTTGAAGCAGCCCTGGAGATAGTTGCAGACCGTTCCTAGGCTGTGGACCACACTGAGAACAGCGCTCTAGCAGAATTTCTATTTCTCACCACTGCGTCTTTCTCATGATGCTGCCCCTCTTAACACACTTAACAAAATCATACCGATTCCTTAAGGCTGGCTCAAATAATCTCCTTCAAAATTCTGACTCACCCACTTTGCCTTTCCTTATCCCAAACGGGAATGAATAATGTTTCCTTCCTCTGAACCTATTGCAAAGCAGTTTCAAGGTATGTATGTACAGATCTATTATCTTTCTATGTGTCACTATGCCATAAATCTTGGGAAAGACAAAGGTGTATAAAATGATCTATTGCTCCAAATGAATTTCCTCTCCAGTAGAAACAACAATTCAGTTCAATGGTAAATGCTCTCATGCCAAGAAATTAGTTTGAGCATTGGGGTGAGCATTCAAGGACCTTGTCTAATAAAGGAGATGTACACACAATTCAGTGTAATACAAGGCCTGACACCAAAAAGGTCATAAAGCTATATGGAAATACAGAGTATTTAGAGAAAATTTCTAATAAAAAAAAGTTATCAGGGATAAATTGATAGGGAAAGTCACATTTCAGGTGAGGCAGCAAGGGTGGGTAAAACAATGGGGTCAGTGTGAGAGGGAGGGATTTCTACTTGCAGTGAAATTGTTGCGTTGAAGCCTTGATTCAGGAAAGTGCAGGACAAGTTTGGAGAGCTTAGTGGACTTGCTTACTTGGGAGGAAGTTATGAATGAAAAGCAAGGTCTTTTGGCCAGAGAGGGCCCTGAACACCATGGCACAACATTAGATATTATTCTAAAACTTTGGTGAGAGCTAATGAAAATTTTTTTCCAGGTGTCATAACCAAAGCTTAGTGGGAGAAGGATAAGATGGCACCAACAGAGGAGGTTGGAGACTTTACACTGAGGCAGAGGAGCCTCTGTAGGAGGTTATTGCTGTAATAATCTAGGCCAGAGTTCAGGAGTGTGTGAACTAGACTGATAGCAGGAGAAATAGTTATAGATAATAGAAGCTATGTTACAAGTGATGAATTGGTAAGTGAATTGTTCTAATAATTATGGAGGATTAGAGAAAAAAAAATTGATTCTGTTGGCCTGGGTGTTCAAGGAAGGTTTTAGAGAGGAGGCAGTGATAATGGGCACAATGGCGGGGGGGGGGGGGGCCTAAGGACTTAAAGAACAATCAGAGGGGAGAAAAGTATAATGTACAAGTGCTTCTAACAGGTGGTAATAAACATGTCTGACTGCAGTGGAGTGTATCTACAAGGTAATGGGAGTGAAACTTGACAAACCAGGAGTTACTTGTGAAAGGCTTTGAATTTCTAGTTAAGAAGCTTCGGCTTGGTGTACCTGGGTGGCTCAGTTAGTGTCCCACTCTTGATTTTGGCTCAGGTTCGTGACACTGACCATGCAGAGCTTGCTTGGCATTCTCTCTCTTTCTGCCCCTACTACACCGCCCTCTCTTAAAAAAAAAAAAAAAAAAAAAGTGTGCTCAATGAATTTGTGTTGATTGAATTAATTGATTCATTTTGTCAAGGAAGAATTCTTCTATCATAGGATAACCTTTTATCTTATACTTTAAGTTTGGTTATTAGGACCAACAAATAGGGACCTATTCAGTTAGAGCTGGCTCATATCAGCTGATGAGAACTCACTGAAAAAGTTTTAGGAACTTTGTGAGCAAGTTGACCTCAAGGTGGTAGCTTGAGATGGGCCATTTTGCAAATATTTACATCAAGGAAACTGCCAAATGCTATAAATCAAAGCTTGTTTTCTGGAGAGTTGGTCATTAAACATTTACCAGCATGTCACTGCTATCTCCCCCACTTCTACTTCCCATCCAACTAGGCTCTAGGTTTTCTGAGGACAGAGACCGCGTCTTCTTTATCTTGTATTCTCAACATATTATTTGGACATTAGTCATGCACAATTAACGTTTATAGAATAAATGAAATATGCTCTTGTAATTTTTCTCTAGACTGACCATTTAATTAAAAAAAATTATTTAGAAGAAAATACCTCAAGTAGGCATGTAGACGCTGTGGTTCCAATGAGATCCTTTCCTGTGGTTCAGATCAGATCCTATGCCTGTTTTTCTAAGTGGCTTTAGAACACAGCCACTTATTCATGTGTGTATTGTCTATGGCTGCTTTGTGCTACAGGGCAGAGGCAGAGAATGTATGCCCTGCAAAGCCTAACATACTTACTATCTAGTCTTCCCTGAAAATGTACTGATCCCTATTCATACCCCCACTGCCAACGGTTCTTTCAAAGGTAAGATTACCTCTAAAAAGTGGCATAATAATTATACTGTATATTCTTAGAAATAAATTATTTTACTTCATAAATTGTGCACATACACCATTTTTTAGAAATTAGACATAGATAATTACAGAGCAAGTTCATAAGTGCAGGGTCAGAGATAGTGATTGGCTGTCCAATGGAACTTTCTACCTTGAGGAGTAGTGATTACCTCACATCTAGACGTATGCAAGCAGTCACCCTTCAGCAGTGGGTGTCCTTCAGCAGAGAGCCTTGAGTAACCTCCTCACCTTATTGAAAAATGCTGCCAGAAATTTAGCTGATGTCAAATGTCGTCTATATTGCAATTTATCCTTTCAGAACTTCTCTTACGCCCACATTCCAAAGGGGTTCTGCTAAAAGGTAGTCTTCACGTGACTGTTTATCCCCGGAAGAGTTGCATTGTTTAAAAACAGAAATGCAGAATGTCTTTGTATAGTTGAGTCACAGAGGGCTGTCAGGGTTTCCATTTGCGCAGTACTGATGAATAAAGTTAACGTCCTGGGTTCCATATTCCTTACAAGTCATCTTTAAAGACACATGATGACGTCATTTCAAAATCAGAATTCTCCCGGTAAAAATAATAAACATATTTCTTAATTGTACCCATACCATGCTGAAAACAATTTCCCAACTGCTTTTACTGACAACCAGAGTCGGAACTGCAGCAGTTAACTTAATCTAATTTGATAGACTATAAATTGAACATCTCGGCTACATTAAACTGCCCCAGTTGGATGGGCAGTCCGGGGGCACCATCCTGTTTCTGTCCCGTATCTTTTGAGGGCTGGTGTTTACAGAGAATTTGGGGCGCTCGCGCAGGGCTGTCAGGAGAGGCCACTGTCAACAGAGGTGGCCTGATCGCCAGACCAAACCGGGCTGACCCGAGGGCGGGACGCCCTGGCGGTGGGGCAATGACTCCGCAGGATTGCGCAGGGTGGCTACGGCTTCTACTCCATTTTCCCTTTCGTTATGAAGAGGATCATTCTTCCATTAACTCAGCTTCCAACTCCCGCGCACGGGGCAGTAAGATCAAGCATTTTAAATCCTACAAGTAGGCAAATGGAAAGATGTGAAGTGACAGCGCACCTCGCCTGCATTTTCACTCCCCACCCGTCGAGGTACCGGCAGCGCGCACTGGTGAGGCGAGCGTGACGCCGCGGGGAGGGGCTGGGCCTGGCCACCGCGGGGTATGAAGGGGGCGGGGGACACGACCTGGACCACCAGCGCGCAGGCGCACCCGCGGCTGCAGCGCCCAGTGGTCGAGCCCCCTTTCTAGTAATTTCGCTAGTCGTGAGGTCATCACAGCGCGCCGTTACAGTGCTTCCCAGAACCCCCTACCTAATTTTTTTGGCGAAGGGAATGAAATGAAAGAACTGACTTCTCCCACCCCGCTTTGCTTTTAGTCCTCCATTCTGGCTGCGCCCACCATCTGAGCAATGGAGCGGGAGAGGGAAAGTAAAGCAGCCGGAGCTGGAAGCAGGGCCGGCCGGGCATGACTCGGCGACGCCGCCAGCTGAGTTACCCGGCGTGCCCCGCGCGGCGCCGGCCGAGGGACGTGGGGGGAGGGGCGGGGAGGAGGAAGAGCGGCGGCGGCTGCGGATGTCGCTGCGACCGAGCGGCGTCTGAACACACGGCGGCTGCCGAGCGCCCGACCCGGGCCTGCGCCGGAGCCCACACCGAGCTCCGCGGCCCCTCGCCTGCCAGGGCGGCCCTGCACCCGTTGTCACTGAGGCGGCGTGCCCAGCATTCTCCACTGCCCGGGCCGGCCGGCTCTGCCGTCTGCTGGCTCCCCCTCGCTCGCCCGCTCCCTCCTGCGCGCCTGAGTCACCGCCGCCGCCGCCATGGCCGAGAGTGGTGAAAGCGGCGGCCCTCCGAGCTCCCAGGACAGCGCCGCCGCGGCCGAAGGTGCCGGCGCCCCCGCGGCCGCTGCCTCCGCGGAGCCCAAGATTATGAAAGTCACCGTGAAGACCCCGAAGGAGAAGGAGGAGTTCGCCGTGCCCGAGAATAGCTCCGTCCAGCAGGTGAGGGCCGCCCTGGCCTCGGGCCCGGGTGGGGGTGGCGGCAGGACCTCCGCCCGCGGCGGGAGGAGATGGTTTCGGAAGGGCCTGGGAGGGGATCGTCCCCCCGAGGTGCGCTCGGCCCCTCTCGCGGGTGTCTTCCCGAATTAGATCACACCCAAGTGTCTGGGTGTGCTTCTTGGGACACCGCAGAGGCTTGTGGCGGGGCCCCTCGGCCTGTTTGTGGGACGCGCCGACGCCGCTTCCCTCCGCGCCCTCCTGCTCCAGCGTCCGCCGACCACCAGCCTCCTCCCCCAGCTCCCCGCCCCCCGCCGCCTCCCTCCGGCTCCTCACAAAGGAAAGGGACCACCGCCGGGCTCCGGGCGGGGTGGAGGCTGGGCTAGGGCGAGGGTTCGCTCTAGCCTCCTCTGCGGTTTTGTCTCATGAATTAAAAAAAAAAAAAGGGGGGGGAGGGGGTGGAGTGCTCATTGTTTTACCTGCCTGCGGGTTTAGGCAGATTTTGGGGTGGGGAGCACGTGTACCTTTAGTTTTGCGTTTTGATTGCTGCAATTGCTACCTTTCAATCTTCAAGAAAAAAATTAACCGTGACGTAGAAATCGCTTTCAGTCTCACATCTTAATAGTACTAGGTTTGAGGAGAAAGGTGGATGACTTTCATTGATGACTTGCTGTTTTCTTTTTAGTATATTTATCTATCATCCTTTAGGTGCTAGTCGTTGGGAAGGTTTTTGTTTGCTTTTAGAGGGATGATAGCCACGTTTTGCAGATACTAGCAGTTACAATCGAATAAAAGAACAAAATTGGAGTTAGTAGAGAATATCACCAAATAATTTACTACGAAAATCTGTTCAGGTATACAAACTTTGCTGTTTAATTAAGAATCTTGAAGAATTCCAACAAATTTGTTTTAGCTTTTTGTTGAATATACATCTCAGAATATTTCCCATAATTGTCGAATGGATCCCTGATCATCCCAGATAATGTGAACAGGTTCTGAGGAACCAGTTCCTGAAATGTACCTATAAGTCCCCTCCCCTACCCCCCAGTGAACGATTGGGATATTGGTTTATATAGTTCTGAAAGGTGGTGTGTTTTGTAAAGCAGTAAATAGACTGTGTCATCAAGTGAGAAACTTTTATCACCTACTCTGAATCACCATTTTTTTTTTTGTATTCTATAAAAATTTCCCTTAACATTTTTGTATTTTCCAACATACAGGAAAGTTGAAAGAATTGTACAGTGAACATTCCTGATGTTCGTCACCTGCAGTTGACATTTTGCTGTATTTGCTCTATCACACAACTAATCATTTAATAGTCACTTTTATTTTTTGGATGCATTTCAGAGTAAGTTGCAAATATCATTAAATGCTTTTCACACATACATACACCTGTGTCATTCAAAGCTGTAGAACTTTATAATTCTCAAGATGTAGAACTTTATAATTGACTAGAAATTTTCTTCTTGCTCTTTGCCAGTCCCTTCAGTCACTCCCCTCCATCCACCACTGTTTTGATTTTTTTTGCCATTAGTTTTCCCTGTTCTGCAACTTCACAGAAGATTTTTTCAGTCAGCATAATGTTTTGAGATTAATTCTTGTGTGTGCTTTCAATTTCTTTTTATTGCTTTGTTTTCCACTGTATGAATACATCATAATTTCTGCAGTCTCTTGTTGAGGACTACCTGGGTTGCTTGTGGTTGGTTGCTGTGAACACCCATGTACAATTTTTGTTGTTGTTGGACAGATGTGTTTTCTCTTGTAAAGTACTTAGAAGTGCAATGACTGGGTGATAGGATAGTTGTAGCTTTAGATTGATAAGCAGCCATGTTTTTAAAAAGAGCTTCTATCAACTTACAGTTCCACCAGAGGTGCTTGGGAGTTCCTGTTGCTCCACACCTCTGCCAGCATTTGATAGTGTCAGTCTTTTTCATTTTAGCTTTTCTAGTGTGTGTGTAGCCATATTATCTTTTGAAGCCCTGGGGTCTTCTTTCTAGGATTCCTAGTTCAGGTTTCTACCTTCCTACCTGCTTTCAGCATTTTATTGTATAAGCTAAGAAAAAAATCAGTATTTTATAAATAGAAAAATCATTTAAGTCTTTTGATGATGTTCTGTCTGTAGGATTGTTTTTACATCTTGTGATGGTGAAGTTAGAATTTTAAATTCTGTGGATATTTTATTTATTAAAAAAAATTTTTTTTTAATGTTTATTTATTTTGAAGGACAGAGAGACAGAGCCGTGAGCAGGGGAGGGGCAGAGAGAGAGGGAGACAGAGAATCTGAAGTGGGCTCCAGGCTCAGCTGTCAGCACAGAGCCTGACGTGTGGCTTGAACTCACAAGCTGTGAGATCATGATCTGAACCCAAGTCGGATGCTTAACCTACCGAGCCACCCAGGTGCTCCAAATTGTGTGGAAATTTTAATTTTTCTATTCTGTCACCAAAGTAAAATTTTGATAAAATGAAAGCTTTTCCAAAGCAACTTATTCTGATGGCAGTGGAATTTTTATTCTGAAAAATGCTTTATATTGAAGCAGAAAACATGATAAAAAATACGTGACACTGCATCAAGAACCTGAAGACAAGTTGAACTGTCTTGTGGGGTCTAACTATATGTGTTAAGGAAAACACAAGAAAATATGTGAGTATAAGAAAAGCAGTTTTCAGATGATTTGCAAAATTCTACTTGAAGCACAATAAAGTATGTCATTTTGTACCTTAAATTTTTCTTAGAGGGTTTAATAGATTTAAACTATATGTTACAGATTAAAATTTGTCATTAAAATATATTTGATGATACTAAGATTCCATGTTCAGTAAAAAATTGGGAAATATTTCAAACTGAAAAATTTAATCTTAGAGATAAAGATAAAATTCTAAAAGGAGAGCATTGAAGGCATAGGTTTTCTGTCAGGCAAATTCCATATTCTACAATTTGGAATCTTTTTCAGTAAGTGTTTTTGTGTAATGTAAATTCTGTTAGTTCATTATGCTGAAATGGTATTTATATGAATGTTCTAATAATTGGATAAAACTAAGCTTTCTGGGTCAGTTGTAAAATATGTTGTCAGGTAATAACTAATTTTCCCGTTTTGCTCTCAGGTTCTGTTTGAGTGTGTATAACCAACAGGCAGAAACAGGATACCTTAATACAGTTGGTATTTAATATTACTTGTTTGGGGTTGATAACAACACTTTTTTAAAATTAAAGGGACATTTACTTTTCAGCGAGCAGTCAATTGAGTAATGTTTAAATTTCTAACTAAAGGTAGTTAGAATGTGAACTTACCTGTGTGTTTCAAGGTGGTTTTGTTAATAGGGGTTTACATAAGTAGATAAAAAAAATAGTTTAAGTGTGTGGTGGCACAAAGTCCCTGTGTATGAGATTATTATTCTATTAATTATTCGTTTTCTGCTATCGGAAATAGTTTGAGGACCTCCAAATGTCAACAAGTGAGATGAAGTCCAGAATGGGGGTCGGGGGTGCACGCATGTGTGTGTGTGTCAATGAGTCATTAAAATTAGTGCAGAGAATGGACAGGAGCTTCCAGGGAACATCTAACTAGCTTGTTCTGGGATTCTGTAAGCTCTCTAGGTTATAGTGTAAGATGGTGAAATATAGTTACCTGAAATATTCAGGCAGCCTATATTCAAGTTTTAGAAAACATTTTCAGGGCACCCGGGTGGCTCAGTGGTTAAGCGTCTGACTCTTGATTTTGGCTCAGGTTGTGATTTCACGGTTCATGAGATCGAGCTCCACATTGGGCTCTGCACTGACAGCGCAGGGCCTGCTTGGAATTCTCTCTCTTCCTGTCTCTGACCTTACCCTGCTCACGTGCGGCTGCATGCGTGCTCTCTCTCTCTCAAAATAAAGTTAATTTTTTTCATCACTTGAAACTTTTAGAAAACTATCAGTGTAACATAAATATTGTATTGCATATAATTGAGCCTTATCTTGCTAAGGGAAATTGCAGTGTATCAGGGTCATTATTATAAACATTGAACATTATACTTTATGATGGGTCCAGAACTGTGCTGTCCACTTTGGTACTACCAGCCCATCTGGCTGTTGAATGCTTAAAATATGGTTGAACTGATTTGGAATGTGCTGGAAGTGTTAAAATACAGCAGATTTTGAAAACCTGTGCCTGGCTTCTATCACTTAATATAATGTTTTCAAGGTTCCTTCATGTTAAAGCATTTATTAGTTCTCCCTTTTTATTGCTGAATAATATTCCACTGTGTGGGCATATATCACATTTTATTTCTCCATTCATCAGTTAATGAACATTTGGGTTGTTCTTCTTTTTGACTATTCTAAATAATGCTCTGTGAATAACTCAGAAGGTTTTGTGTGGACATGTGTTTTTGTTGAGTGTGTACCTATGAGTGGAACTGCTGGGTCATGTTGTAGGTCTATGTTTAACTTTTTGAGGAACTGCCAAACTATTTTCCAAAGTGGCCGTACCATTTTATATTTCCACCAGCTATGCATGAGGATTCCATTCCCTGTAACATTTGTTATTGTCTGTCTTTGATTATCACCATCCTAGTTGGCTGTGAAGTGGTATCTCATCGTGATTATTTGGCTTCCTATTGCGCAAACAGCAGTTCTCAGTGTGGTCTGGGGGGGGTCCCCAATACCCTTCTAAGAGGACCATGAGATCAAAACTGTTTTCATAAGATTTCTGTTATTTGTATTTCTCACTCTAATTCTCTCAAAAATCAACAACACTTTTTCAGAAGCTGTAAGATGTGGGATATTGCAACAGATGTGAAAATCCAGTTGTCTTCTGTTATGAGACTAAAGTAATCTGCAAAAATTTAAAACTATGCTACTCTTCACACTGGGGAAATATAGTTACTTTTTATAAGAATGTTATTTATATTGACATGTAATGAATTTATTATTTTTAAATGAATATTTAAAGATGCCTCAGTTTTAATTTTTAATATAGCAAACATCAGTAGATATAACCTGCATAAACAAAAACTCAGGTTTCAAATTTACAAAGTGGTATATCCTAAACCAAAAATCGTTATAAGGAGAGCATCTAATAGATTAAATAGGTACTTACAACATTGAGGATTGACTCCACTAAGTTGTCATTTCCTCTTGCCTAGAAACTTACAGTGCTTGTTGGTGAGTCTCCCCACTTCTCTGGCTGCTCCCTCCCAGACATTCATTCACTCCTACAGCAGTCTCTGAAAAAAACATTAATCAGATCATGTTACCCTCTACTTGAAACTAATAGCTCCCCATTGATCTTAGACTTTCATAACATGGCCTTGAGGCCCTATGTGCTCTCCTGCTAGGAGAGCACACCCCTGATCTTATACTCTTCATTGACCCAGAGTTGGTAGGAAATGGTCAGGTGGGGATTTTTCTCTTCCACAGCTGTCAGCAACATCTGAGTTCTACCTACCTCTCCATTCTGATGTGTTCTTTCCTCCTTGGTAGCTTGACTCTTGTCATACCGACTTTTTAGTTCCTTGACCGTGTTGTTACATTTTTTTCCCTGCCTCAGGACTTTGCAGTTTGTTCTTGCTACCTGGAATGCCTCCTACTCTGCCTCTTCCCACTCATCCCTTAATTTCCATGCAAAGATCACTTTCTCAGAGAAGTATCCTTGATTGTCTAGACTAGATTGGTATTCCCTGTTGTATTTTTTTCGCAGCACTCTTTTTTGATCGTAATTCATCAAAATTTAGTATTTATGTGATTATTTGATTAATGCTTGTTTCTAAAACTAAAACTAAAGACAATGTGTGATTGTTCATCATTGTTATCAAAGCCTAGCACATAGTTTGGGCTCAGTAAATATTTGTTTACAAATGAATCTAGACCGATTATGCACATCAATAGGTATTTAATAATAGCTGCCAGTTATTGAGCCTTTATTGGGTGCAGTATATACATAACCTCATGGCTTCCTGCCCTTCTCACAGCTTTGTCTTAAACTGCTCTTCTCTTAGGTTACCACTTTCCAAGCACAACTCTTGAGTGCTTCAGAATGTTCCACTTGTTTCTGGTTGCTGGAACGTAATTCTTCTACAATAGCTTTTCTCAGCTGATCATCTCCATATGAACCACAGAACACAGAATGACTGTCGTGTGATTATCCATTTTTCTCAAAGATTGTTCACAAGTAATAAAATTTTAAATGCATAGGAAAGAAGTTAGTACAGTCAGTGGTGTGCTGGTAAATGTTTGTCAACCACTTCTTCAGGAAAGTCAGCACTGAATTGTAGTGTTTGCTGATTATCACGGTGTAAATACTCTTACCCTGTCAGAAATTAAGCTACCAATATTAAAACTGGCTCTCAAAATTCCTGAAAACTTAGCAGTCTGAGCTGGTAGGAGCTATTGATTATAGTGGATAGATAACCTTAAGTTATATGGATACCTGCCTTAAGGTGTCTATATGGTGCTTTAAGGTATCTCTATATATAATTGGAGGCGCAACTATACTGGTCCTTCATGTCCATTTACTTATGTTATTATTTATGATTGCTTTCAGAGTGACCACATAATCCACAGAACTGAAAATATTTATTCTCTAGCCCTCTACAGAAAGTTTGCTGACGTCTGCCTTAAGGCATTAGGGCTTACTATTCTAGATCTTGTCATGTTAGTGCTCAAAACCTTTCTCACTAGAAAATTTTACCATGGCTTAAGTATAGTGTTGTTCAGTAGAAATTTAATGTAAGCCTCATGTAACTTAAATTTTTTCATAGTCACTTAAAAGAATAGTGAAAATTTTTTTTATTGTGGTTAAAATACACTTAACCATTTTTTAAATAGGTTTTCTTAACGTTCATTTTTGAGGGAGGAAGGGAGAGAGAGAGAGCGCACACCCCTATGTGTGGGGGAGGGGCAGAGAGAAGAATGAGACACTGAATGGGAAGCAGGCTCCAGGCTCTGAGCTGTCTCAGAGCCCAACGTGGGGCTCAAACTCATGAGCCATGAGATCATGACCTGAGGTGAAGTTGGATGCTCAACTGACTGAGCCACCCAGGCACCCCTTAAATACACTCAACCATTTTTAAGCGTGTAATTCAGTGACATTTTTGTACAACCATTACCACCATCCGTCTACAGAATTCTTTTCATCTTGCAAAACTGTACCTTATTAATTAAACAATAACTTTATATTATTCAACAATAACTACCCATTCCCCTCCCACCAGCCCCTGGCAACAAGCATCGTACTTTCTGTCTCTGAATTTGACTACTCTAGGTATCTCATAAAAGTGGAATCATAAGTATTTGTCCTTTTAAGACTTATTTCACTTTGTATAAAGTCCTCAAGTTTCATCACTGTTGTAGCAGATGTTAGAATTTCCTTCCTTTTTAAGGCTGAATAACACTGTATTGTATGTACTTGCCACATTTTGTGTATCCATTCATCGGTTGATGGACACTTGGCATTGGTCTACCTTTTGGGTATTGTAATTTTAATAATATGTTTTGTTTAATCCAGCATATCCTAAATATCATTTCAACATGTAAATAGACTTTAAAAATGAGATATTTTACCTTTTTTTCATACTAAGTCTTCAAAATTTGGTGTGTATTTTATACTTACAGCACATCTCAATTTGGACTAGCCACATGTGGCTACAGACTTCTGAATCACATAGCACAGCTAATAGAGTCTTCATGTTTTGCTCCCTGCTAATCTCTTCTCTATTATTCACTGCATTTCAGCCATCTGTATGTCTTTCTTACCCCAAATATCACTCACTAGCTCTTTGCCTCTCTGGGCCTTTAACAATGCTGCTAATGATAGTAACATAATATTCTAGGCTTATCAAGGTGTAATACAGTACCTTTTTTTTTTTTTTAAGTTTCACAACTTTATTTATTTTTTAAATGTTGATTTATTTATTTTGAGAGAGAGTACAGGTGCCTGTGCACACCCGAGCAGGGGAGGGACAGAAAGACGGGGTCCCAATCAGGCTGTGAAGTGTCAGTTTGGAGCCTGATATGGGACTTCATATCACGAACTGTGAGATTGTGACCTGAGCTGAAATCAAAAGTCAGGCTCTTAACCCACTGAGCCACGCAGGAGCCCCAAGTTTCACAACTTTATGATGAAAGTATTATTTACCCCCTCCCCCTTTTTTTTAAATGAAGAAACAGACTCAGGTTGATGTGATCAAATTCATTTACCTATTAAATAGTGGAGCCTAGATTCAAACCCAGTGACTAACTTTGGAGCTCACACCTAACCACTACTCCAGGCTGCCTTGACTTTTCTCTGGCTGGATTTAGAGCCTTAAAGTTTATTTATTTATATTTTAAAAAGGTTTTATTTAAATTCCAGTTAGTTATTACACAGTTTAGCTAACATATTATTAGTTTCAGGTGTACAATACAATGATTAAAATTTATTTAAATGTTTATCAGAGTTTGATTGGATTTACCAGTTTATCAGAGTTTGATTGGACTTACCAATCAAACTTACCAATTATTTGTGATACCATTTTGTGATTATATGGACTTTATCCTCCCTACCCCATACTGAATTTGCAGGGGTAGGGGCTGTCTTGCTTACCTCCTAATCCCATGGTGCTTGGCACATACTGAGTAATACTGGTATTTATTGAGTGAGCAAATAGTGTTTTAAAGATTTATTTGCAATATTTTGTACTTATTTGAGGATATTTTTAACTGTGATTTGCTTACAAAAACGTGATGTTTATTTTTAGTGTAATTAAATGTCTAATGGCATTATTTCAGTTTTTTCTGTGAGAACAGCTTCCACTATTTAAAAATATTTTTCATTAAATTCGGATTGGAATTTTTTTAGGGACTAAAGTTGATATCATCTGTAAATCTGTTTGATGCAAAAAGTTTTGGGTTAGCATACAGAACGTTCCATTCATTATAGGTATCATAATGTGTATATGTGTGTTCCTTTGATTTGCAGAATATTTTCATTACCCCAGAAGATCTGAACTCTGTTTTTTCCAGGTAGATTTTGCTATTATGAGCTAGTTTGATGTCTTCTAGATATGACAACATAGACTGCTTGGTTTACTTACTTACTGGTTAAGCACCTGCTATAGATTCTAGACCAGGGTGTAATGGATTTGATAAAAAATTTCATAGCTTTTAAACTCTTGGAGATTCTGCCTAGAAAAGTATTTATCTGTGTACTCATATAATATTCTATTTATTCTTGTTAGGCAGATGGATCGTTACCCACACTTTACTGTCTTCATTTGTTTGTTGTCTTTCCATATTGGCATATGTGGAACTAACTTATTCCACTATTTATTTATTATTCATAAAAGTTTTGTTAGTATTTTGAGAAAGGGGGAAATGTATATTGGCATATTAATGTAAGTATATTGAAATGTGGTCTGCAGTTTGGAGAGAACATGGACTCTGGAATTGGAGAGATCTTTGAGCAAGGTGCTTTTACCTTTGAGCCTCATTGGCAACTTTTTTTTTTTTTTATTTAACTTTATTTTTTTATTTTTTAAAATTTACATCCAAATTAGTTAGTATATAGCGAAGCAATGATTTCAGTAGATTCCTTAATGCCCCTTACCCATTTAGCCTATCCCGCCTCCCACAACCCATCCAGTAACCCTCAGTTTGTTCTCCATATTTATGAGTCTCTTTTGTTCTGTCCCTCTCCCTGTTTTTATATTATTTTTGTTACCCTTCTCTTATGCTCATCTGTTTTGTCTCTTAAAGTCCTCATATGAGTGAAGTCATATGATTTTTGTCTTTCTCTGACTGACTAATTTCACTTAGCATAATACCCTCCAGTTCCATCCACATCATTGGCAACATTTTTAACATGTGATATAATACTTGCTTCACTAGATTGTTTGGAGGGTTTCATGAGATAATATGTATAAAGTACTTGGCTCAGAGTTACATGCTCTACTTGTATTGGTTTCATTCCTCCTTCACCCTTTTGTTAGCTAGTGAATGGAGTCTTAATTTTTTACAGTAGAAGGAAGCTTTAATAGTATCCTAGCATGTGAATAGTCGAACATTTAGTTTGCTATTCTTTGTCAGATTTAAATCATAGAAACTCTTAAAAATATTTTGTGTATTTTATGTAAAAATATTTTATGTGTATTTTATGGATAATGTATCATATTTATGGCTGAGTGTTCAATTTTATAAGAAGGTGCCCTTTTCCTATGTAGTTGTGTCTCTCGTTATTTCTCATACTTGACATCTTTGTGTAAGATTTATGCAATGTTTTTTAATGAGAATACTAACAAGGTTACTCAGACAGACATCAGGTATTTGGAGAGATAACTGGATGAGCTATTACATAAGATGATTTATTGAATATGGAGTTTTTTCAAGAGATCTTAGCAATATTGAATGAGGAACTGATTGAAAGACTTGGTGACTTAGAAAACAAATAGCAAATGTTTGAATGCAGTATATTATTAGATAACTAGAAAATTCTTGCTGAATGCTATTAATATGTGATTCTGCAAGAAATACAATTAATATGTATGTTTTAGTATTCAGAGTTTCTTTGTAAAGGTTGCAAAGTGTTTCTACTTGCCCCCCCCACCCCGTAAAAGGCAAGGTTCGATTGTGGGATATTTGTAAAGGATGATAGTTTTTCTTTTAGCCAACTTAAAATCAGATTAACTTAATTTTAAATGGTTATAATTCAGTTTATACTCACATAATTGGGTTAGAATGTAGAGTGCGTGTGAGTACTCTGCCCCCAGGCATTTTACATATATCTCTTAATTCTCCCATCAACCCTGCAGAATAAATATTACCTCCATTTTACTGATAAGGAAACCTCAGGTCAGAGTGTCCTCAAGGTAACAACTTGTAAGTGGCAAAACCAAGATTTGAATTCAGGTCTAAATGTTTCAAAAACATTCTTTGTTTCTTACCAGTTTGTTCCCTCCCCTCACTGCAAGTGTGTGTGTGTGTGTGTGTGTGTGTGTGTGTGTGTGTGTGCGCGCGCGCGCGCGCGCGAGAGAGAGAGAGAGAGAGAGAGAGAGAGAGAGAGAGAGAGAGATTTTCTTCCTCCAGTCAGTCAAGAACAGGGAATCAAGTGAAGTGGGCCCTGAACAGCTGAGATTGTTCTCATAAAAGTTGATATACTAAAGCATACATTTTCATTTCAGATTATCTCAGCATTCTATTTTATATGGGTTTCTAATTCTTGATTACCTATTTGCCTCTTGCTCCCCTTAAAAATAGCAAATTTAGAGGGAAGAGGAGGTATGCTGTCAAGCTAAGAACTGACAGCCTGGTAAAAAAGCAGATACAGGACACCTTAAGAGTGAATCTGGAACAGTATCACTGTATTGCAGAACAGCAATTGATATATGCAGCAGTAACTCAGCACTATCAAAAAGTTTCATTATATTCAGTAGAATGTAAAATAATTTTGGTGATCACACAGGGGTAAACTTCGGTTAGCTGGATAACCGATAACATCTGTCTTTGGATGATGTTGAGAGAAGTGGCTCCTGACTGTTTTGTACATGCTGGGTTGATTTCAAACCATTAACTTAAATTACTTACTTGATTTTGATTCTACTGGTTATTGGGAAAATGTCTAGTACTTCAGGTTTTCAACTGTTTGGCCCATTGGTTATTACTGTAGGTTGTCAGTGCAAGAACAGAATAGGAAACTTACAGGAAATATGGATCCTTAGAGGCCTATTCTAGCATATATTTTTCATTTTGAGTTAGTGGTTGCCACGTGGGCCTAAGGACAAAAATAGGAATATCTATCTATCTAGTTTAGAAATAACTAAAGGAAATTACAAAAATCTTTCCTTTATGGTTAAGATTCTTCCCTAGATAGATGGAAACATTTTATATAATTTGTTGCATAAGTTTTATGTTGCTGCAGAGGAATAATATCTGTGGACTGTCTAAAACAGCTTTGACAATTTTCAAGATTGCTATTTTTTTCTTCTTTTTTTAATGTTTATTTTTGAGAGAGAGACAGAGACAGAGACTGAGCACAAGTGGGGGAGGGGCTGAGGGAGAGGGAGACACAGAATCCGAAGCAGGCTCCAGGCTCCAAGCTGTCAGCATAGAGCCCAACATGGGGCTTGAGCTCACGAACCATGAGAACATGACCTGAGCCATGAGAACATGACCTGAGCCGAAGTCGGACGCTTAACCGACTGAGCCACCCAGGTGCCCTCCCCCCCCTTTTTTTCTGTCAATAGTGTTTAGTCTCTGATTTTCTCTTGTTCAGTAAAAGTGTGATATAATAAATAAAACAGACATGGAGGTAAAAGTTCAAATGTTAGAAATGTTTTTGGAAATTTTGAAGCCACTATAAGCTGAAACTATTTCCCTCTACCTAAATGGTTCAGAATAAGAGTTTAAGGAAATCTGAAGTATGCAGAGTTTGGGCCTTTCTATAAAAACATAACATTGTTTACATTGATCATATTTGGATTAAAGTTTTCTAAAATACAGCATAGAGTATTGGAAAAGCATATCATATCTATTTGAAATGGTACAATTAAAAGTAAGGTTTATTCACTTTTGTTTTAAATGGAATGGCAGGCAGCTGAATTGAATTGTTAATTCCTTGGTTTTTGCTAGTTTATTCCAAGCTTTGGATAATTTACTCAGAATAGTCACTTCAGTCTTCTGTAATATTACATTAGTCTTCTAGTTGGGTTCATAGTGGTTCTGATGTCTCAGTTATTTGACATTGGTTCAAAATTTACAATTTATTTTTATAAGAACTGGATTATAATTGATAGATTCTACAGTTTCCCTTTGTCTAGTACCAGAGGTATAGTTGAACTCTCTCACCATTTCTAACATGATGTTTTCCAAGTTTGACTATGAAGTGCTATGAACTCCTACTCCAATTGCCTTAGGTGCCCCTGAGAACCAAGAGTTCCATGAGATTGGAGGATCCTATTTCAACAGTGCTGGAATTCTGTAAGAGAAAGTGTTTTTTTATGGGTCTGTCAGGACTCGTTTGGTTTCTGGGGGTTTTGTTGTGAGGATTGAATGAGATAATGTGTGTATAGTGCCAGGCACATTTTTGCTGCTTAATCAAATAATGATTCATGTAAATGCTTTTTCAACTGTGTATCATGCACCTAGTCTGTCCAGAAAGCTCTGATTATCCTTCAGATACTGACATTAGGAGGATTCCAGTCCTTAAATATTACTAAGGGCTCAACTGAACTATTCACTGCTGTTCTTTAAGCTTTTGAGGTTATGGCTCTTTTGTATCACCTGTCTTAACTGTCTCTGCCAGATATGATGCTCACAGGCAACACCATGTCTTATTTTGGGGTGATCGTCTCTGTTGTGATTTCCATGTCTTGTATCTGGTCCACTACCTAAAACTAGAGCATCTTCATCTTCAGTTCCTTTCAGATAACCTACCACAGACAAGGTATATATGTTAGTTATGTTAGCTTCCTGGCCAGTTGAGTCATTTGAAATTGGAGTGCCCAGGAAAATTGGTCTCCTGTGTTTTGATTTCTTTCTGTTTCTTAGTGTAGGGTATTCACAATCAACTATTATACCTATTTTTAATTGATGTATAGTACAGAAGAATGCACCCATCATGAATGTACAGTTCCATGTATTAGCACAAAGGTCCAATCCCGCAGAAGTCACCTTGTGATCCCTTACAGCCACCACCTCCCAGAGGTAACTACTATCCTCACTTTTGACATTATGGATTTTGTCTCTCCCTTTATAAAAATTTTATATATAAATGAAATCACACAATTTATCTTTATTTGTGATTGGGTTTGCTCTGCATTGAGGGATCCATGATGACATGTGGCTGTAGTTCATTTGTTGTCATTGTGTGTAATATCTTAAGTATACCACAGTTCTGTAGTTAAAGCACAGTTGGATTGTGTAATGTTTTTGGCTAATAACAAAGAATACTGGTTTGAGCTTCCTTGAACATGTCTGTTGGTGTACCTGTGGACACATAATTTGTTAGATAAAATACCATAAGTGAAATTGTTGTGTCAGTAGGGTAAGCATAGGTTCAGCTTCTACTTCAAAATATTTTTCCAAAACATACCAATTTATGTTTCTACCTGTAATGTATGTGGATTCCACATCCTCTACAACACTTTCCTGGCCTTTTGAGTCGAATCATCCTGTGAGTGTATCACTGGTTTTAATTTGAAGTTACTTGATTGTTAATTAATTAGGATAAGTACCTTTTCCTGTGTGTTAGCCATTTAGCTTTTATTTTGTGAGTTCTTGTTTTAGTCTCTTGATAATTTTTTAATTGGGTTTTGACTTGTTGATTTGTACACGTCCTGTATGAAGTCTGGATTCAAGCTCTCTTGATTGTTGGTGTTTTAGGTATTTTCTCTCTGTTGCTTATCTGATAATGATAGTTCAATTTATTTTGCCTTTTCTTTTTTAGTGTTTATTTTTGAGAGACAGGGACAGAGCATGAGTAGGGGAGGGGCGTAGAGAGAGGGAGACACAGAATCTGAAACAGGCTCCAGGCTCAGAGCTGTCAGCACAGAGCCCGACGCAGGGCTTGAACCCACGACCATGGGATCGTGACCCAAGCTGAAGTCTGGTGCTTAACCATCTGAGCCAGCCAGGCACCCCTGCCTTTTTTTTTTAAGGGTTACATCTTTTTGGGTACCACTTAGGAAATCTTTTACAGTTGTACCAGAACTTTATTGACTTCTCTCGTTGGTACTATTTTATTGCACGATAGTGTTTAAAAAAAAATTTTTTTTTAACGTTTATTTATTTTTGAGACAGGGAGAGACAGAGCATGAACAGGGGAGGGTCAGAGAGAGGGAGACACAGAATATGAAGCAGGCTCCAGGCTCTGAGCTGTCAGCACAGAGCCCGACGCGGGGCTAGAACTCACAGACCGCGAGATCATGACCTGAGCCGAAGTTGGCCGCTTAACCGACTGAACCACCCAGGCACCCCTGCACTATAGTGTTTAATTTGCATGTGGTCATAGTACATGCTTGGTTTAACTTGAAATATGTTGACTTGCTTTATGGCAGAGTATATGGTCTAATTTTATAAATTTACTTAAAAAGGATGTATATTCTGCATTTGTTGAGTGCAGTGTTCTATATGTTACAGTTAGGTCATTTGTTAATTACGTTCAAATCTTTTTAACTTTTTTTTTTTTGACCTGTTTTCTATCAGTTACTGAGGTAAATGTGCTGAGATCTTATTGTACTACTTTTGGATTTGTCTGTTTTTCTTTTATACTTTTAAAGCTTTATCTTGTGAGTTTAACACTTCAGCATGTTGAAATGACCTAGTTGCTTTTGTATTAAAGCCTGTTTTGTTGATTAGAATAGCCTCAGTAACTTTCTTTGGTTACACCCATTCTTTGTATTTTTTCTTTACCGTTTTGGTATATCACTTTTAAGCAACGTGAAGTTGTTTAAAAAACATTTTTTTTTAATATTTATTTATTTTGGGGAGACAGAGATGGAGTGCAAGCAGGGGAGGGGCAGATAGAGACACACACAGACACACACAGACACACACAGACACACACAGAATCCGCAGCAGGCTCCTGGGTCTGAGCTGCAGCACAGAGCCCGATGCAGGGCTCAAACCCACAAAGCGCGGGATCATGACCTGAGCTGAAGTTGGACGCTCAACTGACTGAGCCACCCACGTGCCCCAACATGAAGTTGTTTTTAAATCCAGTCTGGTTGTCTTTTTAACATACTGTCTGTTAATGTAATTGCTGCTAAATTTGGTTTACATTTACCATTATACTGTTTGATTTTTATTTTTCCTGTTTGTTTTATACTGTTTTTTTAATTTTGTTTTGTATTATTTCATTTATCCCCTTTATTAGGTTGGTAGATGTAAGCCTTTTTTACTATTCTTCTAGTAGTTATTCTAGAGATTATTTTATGCATTTTAATTTATAAAATGTCTAAATTGTTAAGTACTTGTACTTCTTCCCAGTTAGTGCAAGGACCTTAGAACAGTTGAGCTCCATTTAACGCACCTCTGGACTAGACTTGACTTTCTTATAACACAAGGCTGTATTATTAGTGCTTTATACAACCAATTTTCATTTTGATTTACTGGTGTATATATCCTTTCCAATTTTTATTCCTTCATTTAGGATCATTTTCTTCTGTCTGAGGAACACATTAACATTTCCTGTAGTCTGTGTATGCCAGGTAACAAAATCTGTTTTTGTGTGTCTGAAAATGTTTTATTTTGAGGGATTTTTTTTTTTTTTTTTTACTGTATGTAAAGTTTTAGGCCTGTTATAGTTTTCTTTTCTAAATTTTTAATTTTTTTAATTATGGGTGATTTCAAGTCAAAGAAGTAGATACAACAATAAGTTACACCTTCAGGAATCCTGTACTCAGCTTTGACTGTTGATCTTAAAGGCAGTCTTGTTTCAGGTATACTTTCCCTTAAGGTACCTCCCTCTTCCTCATCATTTTGATGCCTCTCTCATGTATTATATTATTTCATCCCTTAACATTTCAGCATGTATCTCTAAAAAATAAGGAGCCTTTTTAAAAGACATCAATACATTATCCTGCCTTACCAATGAATAATTCCTTAATTTAATCAGTTCAAAATTTCCCTGTTGTCACAAAATGATTTTTTAGCATAATGATAGCATGAATTTATTACATTTTTTTACTTTTTTCAAAAAATTTTATCTTTTAGAGCAGTTTTATATTGAGTGGAAAGTAAAGGTTCCATAACCCCTGCTCCCCCTCACCCCCGCACTCCATAGTAGTACATTTGTTACAATTTATGGACCTCAACTGACACATATCACCTAAAGTCTGTACTTTAAGATTCACTCTTGGTGTTTTTACATTCTGTGGGTTTTGACAAATGTGTAATGACAGGTACTCTGCCTATTCATCTTCCTTTCCTAACCCCTAGCAACCACTGATCGTCATAATTTTGCCTTTTCTAGAATGTCGTATTGTTGGAATTATACAGTATGTGGCCTCTTCAGATTGGCTGTTTTGACTTGCTAATATGCATTTAAGTTTCCTTCATGTCTTTTCATGATTTTATAAATACATATCTATTTAGCGCTGAAGAACATTCCATTGTTTGGATATCCCACAGTTTATTTATTCACCTGAAGAGTATCTTGGTTGTTCCTGAGTTTTGACAGTAATGAATAAAACTATAAACATCTTTTTGCAGGTTTTTTGTGTGGACATAAGTTTGCAGCTTTTATCATTTGTCAATACTTCTTAGCTTCTGATTTTCTCCTTTTGTGTGGACATAAGTTTTTAACTTCCTTGAGTAAATGCCAAGGAGCACAATTGCTGGATCAAATGGTAAGAGTATTGTTTGGCCTAATAAGAAGCTGCCAAACTGTCTTCCAAAGTGACTAAACCAAATGGTACATCATCAGCATGAATGAGTTCCTGTTCTACATCCTTGCTTGCAATAAGAGTATGGTGCGATCTCCTTGTTTTATGTTTTAGTTCCCTAATAGCATATGATGTGGAATATCTTTCACAGGCTTGTTTGCATTTTGTATTATCATCTTTGGTGAGGTATCAAAGTCTTTTGCCCCCTTTTTTTTTAATTGGGGTATTTTAATTGGTTGTTATGTTGAGTTTTAGTTCTTCATATATTTTGGATAACAGTCCTTTATCTGATGGATCTTTTGCAGATAATTTTTGTCAGTCTGGTTTGTTTTCTCATTTGCTTAAAAAGACTTCTTGGGGGGCGCATGGGTGGCTAAGTCGGTTAAGCGTCTGACTCTTGATTTCAGCTCAGGTCATGATCTCCTGGTTCATGAGTTTCAGCCCCACGTCTGGCTCTGACCTTGACAGTGTGGAACCTGCTTGAGATTCTCTCTCTGCCTTTCCCCAGCTTACGCTGTCTTTCTCTCTCCCTCCCTCCCTCTCCCTCCCCCCTCTCTCCCCCTCTCCCTCTCTCTCCCTCCCTCTCCCTCCCAAAATAAAGAGATTTCTTTCTGAAGTGGGATGTGGGTAAGGCTCATACATTGCAAGGGACTGATAGATTGCTTGTTTTTGTTGTTTTTCTTTTCCAGTATCTATGCCGTTCTTTCTTTTCCTGCCTTGTTGCCTCGACTGGGACTTTCAATACTATGTTGAGTAGAGTAGGGGTGATTGAGTGTTGAGTAGAGTAGTGGTGATTGTGGGGGTAGTGGTGATTCGGGGCAGGGGGGGACATCCTTGCTTTGTTCCTGATCTTAGTGGGAAAGCATTCAGTTGTTCACTGTTAAGTATGATGTTAACTGCAGATATTTCCTACATGCACTTTATCAGGTCTAAGTGGTTCCCTTTTATTCCTTTTTTTTTTTTTTTAATTTTTAAAATGTTTTTAAATTTATTTTTGAGAGAGAGAGAGACAAAGCATGAGCGGGGGAGGGGCAGAGAGCGAGGAGACACAGAATCTGAACCAGGCTCCAGGCTCTGAGCCATCAGCACAGAGCTTGACGAGGGGCTTGAACTCATGAACCATGAGATCATGACCTGAGCTGAAGTCGGACGCTTAACCGACTGAGCCACCTAGGAACCCTTCCAGGGTTTTTTTTATTACCCAATTTATGGTCTATCTTGGTGAGTGTTCCTTGTGCACTTAAAATTTCATCTACAGGTTTTTCTTTGCTTTTTCCTCCTTAGCAACTTATTTGTTGAGGACTTTTTGCATGTGTGTGTGGTTGTATCCTTTTGATGACATTTAATATGTTTCTTTATCTACATTTTGGGGAGCATCTGTTATACCTAGAGCAGGCAGTGGTCCTTACACTTAAGTGTACATCAGAATCATCTGGGAAGTTTGTTAGATTATAGATTGCTGAGCCCCATCCCTGGGGTTTCTGATTTGGTTAATATGGGGTGGGGACTGAGAATGTGCATTTCCACCAAGTTAACCTAGTACTAGTGAATGCTGCTCATCTGCGGACAGAACTTTGAGAACTATAGCCCTGGTGCAGTTTTGCGACCTTGTCATTAGTGACATTTTGAATTGGATAGTTCTTTGTTGTTGGTGCTGCCCTGGGCATTGTAGCGTGTTTAGCAGCATGTCTGGTCTCTACCCACCAGGCGCCAGTGGTACTGACCCTTATTGTGACAAGCAGAAATGTCTTCAGACTTTGTCAAATGTGTCCCAGGGTTGATAGGGACACTCACCCCCATTGGGTACCAATGCTATAGGGTAACTGGGAAGAACTCTTATGTCCGTATCTGTAAGTTTTTTTCTTTTATAATAGTTAGATTCTCCTTGGAGACACTATAATATTATAGTCTTCCTGCCTGATGGTGAAGACCCCCCTCCCTGCATTGTCTCATCGATGTGAAGTGAAGGGGGAAAGACTGACAATGTATTATGTCTGCGTTTAATCTTCATTTTAGTGTGTACTCCTGCTTTCAGTGTGCCTTGTGCGTTCTTTAGTCCAAGGACTTTGTTCCCTTTCTAGAGAGGAAGAAAATCCTCCAGTCTTTTGTTGGGCTTGAGGAAGCAATTGCTTGCTTAGAGTATGTGTCTTGTTTCTGAGGCTTTGAAGTAATCATCATTGTTTTAAGCCTTAGGCATCTCTCACTTCATTACCCTCTGCCCTCAGCTTCTGGGGGTACCAGTATTGGT
Source organism: Acinonyx jubatus (assembly GCF_027475565.1). Classification (NCBI taxonomy): domain Eukaryota; kingdom Metazoa; phylum Chordata; class Mammalia; order Carnivora; family Felidae; genus Acinonyx; species Acinonyx jubatus. Next base: position 68,605,996 of record NC_069391.1, read on the forward strand.
CTTCTGGGAATTCTACATATGCTGGGGACTGATCTAGCTATTAGCTTTCTGCATTGCCAGTTCAGGGTTCAGTTCTCTTGGGTCTGCTAAATTAATTGACCCAGGTGCCCAGCTGATGTCCAGCTTTAAAATTGTCTTCCATTTGACACTAAAAGGTCTCAATTTGTTCTGTCATCTCTTTTTGCTAATCCTATCTCTGAAAGAGATTTGTATCTGGACTACATAAAGAATTTTTGCAAACTCCTTAATAAAAAGACAAGTCAGTTTCAAAAAGGGCAAAGAATTTGGATAGTTCTTTAAAGAAAATATATAAGTAAGCACATGAACAGATATTCAGTGTCATTAGCTATCAGGAGAGTGCCAGTCAACACCACCAGGATGGCTATAATTAAAAAGTCAGGTAATAAATATTGGTGAGGATGTGGAGAGATTGAATCCTTATACACTACTGGTGGGAATGTACAATGGCACAGCCACTTAGGATAACACTCTGGTGGTTCCTCAAATGGTTAAGACAAAGAGTTACCATATGACCTGGTAATGCTACATCTAGGTATATACTCAAAAGAAATGCAAACCTATGTCCACACAAAAACTTGTATATAAATGTTCATAGCAGCGTTATTTTATAAGAGCCCAAAGGTGGAAACAACTCAAATGCCCATCATTTGATGAATGAATAAACAAAACATCATATATCCATACAATGGAATATTATTTGGCTGTAAAAAGTAATGAAATATTGATACATGCTACAATATGAATGAACCTTGAAAACATTTTGCTAGGTAAAAGAAGCCAGTTACAAAGACCACATATTATATAATTGCATTTACGTGAAATGTCAAGAATAGAGAAATCTATAGAAAGTAGATTAGTGGTTTCCTAAGGGTTGCAGTGATGAGGGAATAGAGAGGTGATACCTAAAGCGTACTGGTTTCTTTTAGAGAAGATGAAAATGTTCTAAAATTGTGTGATGGTTGCACATATCTGTAAATGTACTCAAAACCACTGAACTGTACACCTTAAATGGACAAATTGTATGATATGTGAGTTATACCTCCTTAAAGCATTGGAAAATCCTTTACTATTTTAGTGGGGATTTGACAGAATGTAAATATAGATGTATTTTTTTAGTCTGGCACCTTACCTTCAAATCCTAAAATATGCCAAAATGCTATATAATTATAGGTTAGACAGACTTTCAGAATGACATTGGAAGGATATTAAAGATTCTGAAAAGGTAAGATTTTCTTCAAGGTTAAGAAACACAAGTCTAAATTAATCTCATTTTACATATAAAATAGATTATTGTTTAGCTGGGTAGATTGGTCCTTGAAGTCAGACTTAGGTTTGAATCCTAACCTGGCAGTTAATTAGCCAAGTCATGAGAGGAGAGGGCCATATTAGAACCTTAACCTCTCTTTGTTTCAGTATCTGAAATAGGATTAAAAACCATCTATCTCAGAGTTATTGAGGATTAAAAAAGCTAGAGCAGTAGTAGCTACTATTTATTGACCCGTCAGTGTGCCTGATACTTGCATTTTATGTACATTTTTATTCAGTCCTTAGAAAACCACATGTTATGCTCATTGTATTGTTATTATTTCTAGTAGCTACCAAAGGGAGAAATGAGATGTCAGTAATAGGAGAATGGTTAAATTGTTGATTGGCCAAATTATTGATATGGTGTTTTAACAAAGATTTTTTAGTTATTTGGAAATTGCTTATTGTAGATAAAAGGAGAAAGGTCATATATTTTCAAATGAAGGAGAGTTCAGATGGAAAAGCTCCAAAATATTTACTGCAGCATAATTTTGCATTATCTTTATGAATTAAAAAAAAAAAAACAGTTGCTTACACTGAATGTTGTAACTTGATTATGGAAAATTTCATTCATACACAAAGGTAGAGTGTGATACGAACTTCTCATTTTCAACAATGATGGACATACAGCCTATCTTGTTTTATTTATATCCCTGTACGCTTTCCCTTCCCTGCCTTCTGCAAGATCTTATAAAATCTCAAAAATTATCTAACGTGGGGGTGCCTGGGTGGCTCAGTCGGTTGAGTGGCCGACTTTGGCTCAGGTCATGATCTCACCATGGCTCATGAGTTTGAGTCCCACGTCTGGCTCTGTGCTGTCTGCGCAGAGTCAGCTTCGGATTCTCTTGTCTCCCCTCTCTCTGCGTCTCCTCTGCTCATGCTCTCTGTGTCTCAAAAATAAATAAAACATTTAAAAAAGTTATTTAATGCATTGTCCCACTCATGACAACCAAAAATACCCCTTATATTTCTAAAACTTCCCTTGGTGATAGTGCCATCATCTGTTGAGACCCACTTTTGTAGGGTATTGGGGTAGAGTGGTTTAAAATGTAATTCTTTTCCAAATTTGGAGTGATTCCCTGAGGTAGTCTGTTCATGTAAATTCCTTGGCCTACTCACATGTCCTGATTTGGACAATGGAGTAAAGCCTAAGCACACAGGTGATTTTTATAAAAATATGAGAAAAGACTGAGTAAATAAGGGTGTTTTTTTATGGTATGAAGATCTTTTTTCTGTGTTTGCATGTTCTTGTCCCTGGAAATCCTTTCTTCAGGTTTTCTTGGCTACTTCCAAATCTCTTTATTCATTGGAAAGCTTTCTTTAACTGCCCTTGTGCTTCCTCTCTCTCTGTACTTTATGGTTTATTTGACTAACGCTGTGGAACTGTTTTCGTTCAGGGAAAGACTTTTGCTCTGTATCTTTGCCATATGGATAATACTTTGTGTGTGTGTGTGTGTGTGTGTGTATAATATTTCTTGTTAATAAATGTTGAATGAAAAAGTTGGGGAAGAAAGTAAGTATGGAATGCCAAGAATATGACGGTGGCTCTATATGTATTCAACTAGAATGGAGCAGGACTGGAGATGGACATTTGAGGCATAGATTATTGTAAACTGGGTAACAGCTATGTGTGGCTTGAACTACATTTAGTACCACTGATACAGAGAGAACAAGGATATTGGGAAGAAATGAACTGTTAGGACTTAGCAGAAAGTTCAATATAGGATATGTGTACTTACAGTAGAACCTTGGTGTTAGAGGTGAGTGAAATGTTAATACTCATTTCCCACTAGGATCAAGATACTGACAGAGAAAAGATGTATCTTTGTATCATTTGAATTACTGCCATATCTGTAGTAGGGGCCTTTTTGAGGTACCAGTAGTTACTAGACTGGGTGGTGCTATATGCAAACACCTGTAATAATATTCACTTTGTTTTTTTATCTTACTTAGTTCAAGGAAGAAATCTCTAAACGTTTCAAATCACATACTGACCAACTTGTGTTGATATTTGCTGGAAAAATTTTAAAAGATCAAGATACTTTGAGTCAGCATGGAATTCATGATGGTCTTACTGTTCACCTTGTCATCAAAACGCAAAACAGGTATGTTTTTAGAAGACACGGAGCTTTAAACTGTGAAAAAATGTTTATACAGTTAACCCTTGAATAATGCAGGTGTTAGGGCCAGCAACTCTTAAGCAGTCAAAAATCAGACTATACTTTTTGACTCCCCCCAAACTTTAATAGCTTACTGGAAGCCTTACTGGTAACATCAGCAGTTGATTAACGCATGTTTTGTATGTTATACGTGTCATGTACTTCTTTCATACTATACTATAAGCTAGAGAAAAAAAATACATTTATAATACTGTATTGCCTTTATTGGAAAAAACCCAAGTATAATAAGACCTATATAGTTTAGACCTATGTTGTTCAAGAATCAGTTGTATTTCTTTTTAAAAAATAGCCAGTCTTTAAATGGCTTTCTCTGCCATTACTATTCAAATAGTTTAAAATTCACTTATTTGCTGCTATTGGTAACAAATTAAAGAAGAAAAAAATGAATGTGATTCAATAATGCTGATGCTTACACATTTGATATTTTAGGGACTTCCTCAGTATTCAGTCATATCTAAATTATATGAATTATAGGACAAATTATGTTTTTAGCTATGCTTTTTGTTTTAAGGGAGATTTTTGGACAAGTTCAGGGGTGTCTCATCTCCTTGGCAAACCACAAATGAGTAGCCATATTTCACTATCAGTTTTTAAGAGACCTTTTTACTGTGTATCACTAAGAAAAAATATTGCCAAAATCAATCTGTTGGTTTTCTTTTCACTTGAAATTTTTATATTTAGTGAAGGAGCTATTTCAGACTTGTTTTTGGATATGGTAGTTTATCAATATTACTCTTCTGCGTACATACTGAAAAAATATACATGAGATAAATTGGTTAAATTCTTCCTAACACTATCACATTGAGTGATTCTTTTGAATCACATTTTGACTTCATAAGCATTCAGGTTTTTGCACATGTGATGAAACTCTGTACTGTGTGGAGTTTGTGGTACACATTTCATAAAAGATGGCTACAGTATTTTCTCCAGGAATTTCTTCCAAACTACTGATGCCCATTCTGCAAATTTTTATGCTAGATTTCCACCCCCCACCCCCCCATAGCAAATATTTGCTTCACTGATAACAAAATTCATTCCTTCTTTTCCTGTTTCTGTGCTTTTCTGTGTACACAGTAACTTCACTAGTACCATTTAATGGTGAAATCTTTCTGAAGACACTTTATGTGGTATTAAATACAGCATGTCTGGTATAATCATTCATTTGAAGTCCTACAGAATACATATGTGCAGGCATGGCAATTGATGACGGGTTGTCAGCAATTGTAGGAGAGATTTTGATTTCAGAAGCGTTATAATGAAAAAAATGTACATCTTAGAATCAATGAAAGAAGCAGTGAGTGTGATTCAGGACTCTTAACTGGTATCACATGGAAGAGGTTTCCTATAAAGTATCTTTATTTTTTTACCTGAAGATAATATTAAGTATTTTATCCATACAAGTTATTACTGGTATTGATTTTTCAGCCTGTTGTTGGTGAGGTCTCTTTATTTCTTTTAACAATTTCAAGAGGCTGAGTAGAACTGCCCCTCCCCCCACCTCCTCAAGAACTTAGAAGAAGGTACCTAAAAAGTTGCTTATGGGGGTGTCTGGGTGGCTCAGTAGGTTAAGCATCCGGCTCTTGGCTTCAGCTCAGGTCATGACTTTGAGGTTCATCGGGCTGACAGGGCAGAGCCTGCTTGGGATAGTCTTTCTCTGCCCCTCCCCCTCTGCCTCTCCCCTCCCTGTGCTGGCTGGCTGTCTCTCTCTCTCAAAATAAATAAATAAACTTTAAAAAGGTGCTTATGTAGTCAAGCTTTGTGGTGTGACTGGTCGTTGATTTCTCTTCTGTGAGGTGACCTATCTCCATATCTTACATTATCATGATTGAAAGTAATGAAATACTTAGGTGCATATACTGGAGGAGAAGGGGCAGTTGAAGGGTAGTTTAAATTGTATTAGGTTTTACTATGTTTCATTATAGTTCTTAATGCTGTTATCTCAGGGTATTTACTTTGTAATTTGAATTGGTCTGAAAACTTACACTTTTATTTCTGAGAATTCTGGAATTTCAGAGATTGTTTTAAAAATAATTAGCTCCACTGTATACACCATGATATGATTACTTTTCCTAGGCCTCAGGATCATTCAGCTCAACAAACAAATACCAGTGGAAGCAATGTTACCACGTCATCAGCTCCTACGACTAACTCCACATCTGGTTCTGCCACTAGCAACCCTTTTGGTTTAGGTAAGTGTCTTTAGTTATTTTATAGGGATAGGGAAAACAAACTCCTTTTCACCAAGGGTAATTTTGGATAAAATAGAATGAAACATTAAATCATTTCCACAACAATGACTATAACTTCTATAACTTACTTCTTTAATTGTGGGTATTAAAAAAGTAGTTAGGAATACAGATACGCTTGGATAGCTTACGTTTGCATTTAACAAATGGTAAATAAGTGACTTTTTTTTTAAAAATAATGAAAGTGATGTAGTATATGTGTACCTGATCTGCCACATAGTTGAGTCTGAGGAAGATTAGCTAATTGTTGATCATAAGCTAACCCCCTGAATATAATTTTCTTATTTGTAAAGTGAAGGACTCAGACTGCATCTGTGTCTTGAACACACAGAGGAGGGCTGGGGCCTGGGAGTAAGTAAGTGATGCAGGAGCTCCTGCATCAGCCAAAACCGTTTTTCTTTCTTTCTTTCGTTCTTTCGTTCTTTCTTTCTTTCTTTCTTTCTTTCTTTCTTTCTTCCTTTCTTCCTTTCTTCCTTCCTTCCTTCCTTCCTTCCTTCCTTCCTTCCTTCCTTTCTTCCCTTCCCTTCCCTTCCCTTCCCTTCCCTTCCCTTCCCTTCCCTTCCCTTCCCTTCCCTTCTCCCATTTTCCCTTTCCCTTTTGTTCTTTTTAATGTTTATTTTTATTTTTGAGAGAGAGGGAGCGTTCACAGAAGAGGGGCAGAGAGAGGGGGGACAGAGGAGCCAAAGCAGGTTCTGCTCAGAAATCAGAGAGCTTTCTGCAGGGCTTGAACCCATGAACTGTGAGATCATGACTTGAGCTCAAGGCAGACACTTAATTGACCGAGCCACCCAGGCCCCCTTACTTACTAACTTACTTACTGAGAGCGTGCAAGCAGGGGGTGGGGCAGAGAGAGAGAAGGAGAAAAAGAATCCCAAAGGGGCCCCGCTGCTATCAGTGCAGAGCCCAACATGGGATTCAGTCTCCCAAACTGTGAGATCATGACCTGAGCTGAAATCAGTAGTTGGTTGCTTAACCAACTGAGCCACCCAGGTGCCCCCAAAACCACTTTTCTTACATTAGTTTTATACTGAGGTTCTGTGGAAGGTTTTGTTGGGGAAAAACAAGTATTAGAAACTAACAGACGTTGAACTAGATAGATAAATGGCACGATGCTTCTTTCAGTTCTTAAGTTGTATGATAAATACAATAGTACTTTGAAATGACATTTAAAAAAATATATAGTTTTTACCTATCAAGGATTATACCTTTGCTTCATCCAGAAAAAGTTCCTTAATAATTCAGTTTTTTGCCAACTATGTTGGAAACATTTCAGGGCATGGCAGGGATTCACATTTGCCTTTCTTTTTTTTCTTAACTTTTACATTTTTGCTGCTCTTGTTTTCTAAAAATGATCATAGGTTGAATGTGTCTTCTTTTGGTATGTTTTAGATGGCAAAATTATTGACATGAACAATTCTAGAGAGATTAGGATGAAATGATTTCATGTTTAGAGTCATGAAAGGTATTGTTGAGGTAAATCTCTCTCCTCTTTCCTTATTTTAAAGGCAAAGAAATTGAAGCCCAGACCAGCTTTTAGTTAATTTGAGGCCATGTATCTCCCCATTTCCTTCATTTGCAGTCTCATTCTTACTCCTCCTATCTCAGTTGCTTTTCTTCATCAGTTATTCCATTTAGCCTATATCATAGGTTAGCCTGTTTTTGGTGCCTGTTCTCACCAAGGTCTATCCTGGATGTAAATGCTACAGAATGCCACCACTGCCCTTTCCTTAGCTTTCCTTCTTTTTTTTTTTTTTTTTTTTTTAATTTTTTTTTCAACGTTTATTTATTTTTGGGACAGAGAGAGACAGAGCATGAACGGGGGAGGGGCAGAGAGAGAGGGAGACACAGAATCGGAAACAGGCTCCAGGCTCTGAGCCATCAGCCCAGAGCCTGACGCGGGGCTCGAACTCACGGACCGCGAGATCGTGACCTGGCTGAAGTCGGACGCCTAACCGACTGTGCCACCCAGGCACCCCATCCTTAGCTTTCCTTCTTAGCCATCTTTGGAAGAGGCATTTTCTGTTTTGTCTGTATTTCCCTTTCACTAAGTTTGCTGTGCTCTATTTTTTCCTGCATCAATTTACTGAAAATTCCTTTGATAAGGTCACCATTGACTACTTAGCTTGCCAAATTTAGTGACATAGTTTTGTTTTAATTTAGTCTTTTAAAGCTTACCAGTCTCTTCTTGAAATTTCCTTTAACTCCTGATACTGTTTTTCCCTGGTTAATTTTCTGACGGTTTTTTTCTGTCTCATTTGTGGGTCTTTTTTTTTTCCTGTCACTATTGTTCTCCAGAGTTCTGTCTTGTCTTCTCTTACTCTACTTATTTTACCCAAGTGACATTATCCTCCTGTGTCTTGGTGACTCTTAAGTCAAGACCTTCAGCGCTTCTGAACTCCACGTCTTGTGTTCAACCCTCCTCTTCGATATTACCTGATGTTCTCTAAGTACGTTAGTCTGTTTGTGTTTCCTCAGAAAACAAAAGAAAACAAATGCAGAAACTCTTACTTTGCCTCTCAAACTACTACCTGTCCCCCACTAAATCTCTTTCCATACCTCTTCTTCTATCCCACCCCATGCACTTATTCCCTGTTTGACTTCCTTGAATGAATGCAGTCAGTAGGTTATATAATTTTACAAAGTTAGCATTTTATGATAAGCACTTAGTCATCTTCTTGGATCTATTAGGTTTCTCCATGTCTTAATTCCTCTAAAGAGACATCTGTTTCCATTGTATGTCCTGGCCTTTTCTCTCCTTGATTGGCAACAGCTCTGTTCTAACCAGAGTTTATAGGTGGTTTATAGGTTTACTTGTTAAACTTAAACCAGTTTTCTGGAAGGAGGTCATTTAGAAGTATAACCCAGTATATATTTTTCATCTCTTCTTTAATAGGGCATATTCTAGGGTGTTTCTCTGACACCAGCCAATTCTCTTAATACCATCTGGGTGTCTAGTAGCTCAGTTCTGATGGTAACTACCTGGAGCTAGTGTCAGATCCCACAGATTTAAAGGACTTAGTCCAAGACTGCCTCTGCTTCAGATACCAGTCTAGGTCTGGACCACCTGTTGATCTGACCTGCAGGCTATAAATTGGGGAGTCTCACAGTTCCCCTCCAGGTTTGATAATTGCTAAAATGGCTCACAAAACTCAGGAAGACACTACTTATGTTTACTAGTTTATTATAAAGGGTACACTTCAGAAATAAACAATGGAAGAGAAGCATAGGGCAAAGTATGGGGATGTGGGAGAGTTGGGGAGGTCTGGTCATATCACCCTAATAGCACCTAGAAGTGTTCACCGACATGGAAGTTCTCTGAATCTCATTACTCAAAGAGTTTTTACAGAACTCAGCCTTTAATCTATCCCTTTTTCCTCTCCTTCCTGGAGGTTGGTGGGTGGGTCTGGAAGTATCAACTCTTCTGTCACTTGGTCTTTCTGGCGACCACTCATTCTGAGGCTAAGTGCCCCACCCTAAATGTTATTTAGCATAAATGGTGTGTGATCTAAAGGGGCTTATAATATGTAACAAGACTCTCCCTTCACTCTGGAAATTCTAAGGCATTTAGGATCTCTGTGCCAGGAATCTGGGATAAAGACCAAAAATGTGTTATACCATACAGAGGAAATTCATATTTTCGTTGTATCATTTCAACTTAAATATCAAAGTGAATAAATTTCTGGCTAATTTTAATTACAGAAATCAAACACGTATTTATGAAAGTAATAGGAATTCTCTTTGCTTTAAAATGGTTTTCTGTTATGGACTGAGTCAGTTTTGCATTTTCATATTTTAGCACAATCATGTTAATGATAAAATTTCTGAGTTTCACTTATGTGTCTTTTTCTTTTATCTTAGGTGGCCTTGGAGGGCTTGCAGGTCTGAGTAGCTTGGGTCTGAATACTACTAACTTCTCTGAACTACAAAGCCAGATGCAGCGACAGCTTATGTCCAATCCTGAAATGATGGTCCAGATTATGGAGAATCCCTTTGTCCAGAGCATGCTGTCAAATCCTGACCTGATGAGGCAGTTAATTATGGCCAATCCGCAAATGCAGCAGTTGATACAGAGAAATCCAGAAATTAGTCATATGCTGAATAATCCAGATATTATGAGACAAGTATGTGGAAAGTTAACTTCAGTTCATTTAGCTAAAGAATTATGCACTTATTTCTTATTTAATTTTCTATGCTTAAGGAGCTTGCCTTTTATAGATGGCTAAGCTGCAAAAAGAAATCCCAATATTCAGGAAAACTCAACAATGCACTAACTTGGACTGTTTGAACTTTGCATTTTCTGCTATATTTTAAAGACCACTGTAAATAATTATTTTGCAGATTTAAGAAAGAAAAAAAAATCTGATTCAGGAGATAGGCATTCACTTAATAACAAAGTGCTTCTTTCTTGATGTTATTTGAATGTTACATTGAGGTGAAATCCAACAGGAATTATTTAAAATAATTTTCCGATTTAAATACTGAAAACTGCTAATTCATGGAATTAGAAAACTTGTAAAAATCAGCTGTGGTCGCTAACAGCTAAATTAATTGATGTGTATTTTGGGTGCCTTTTTATACGGATATCTTTTTCTTAGACATTGGAACTCGCCAGGAATCCAGCAATGATGCAAGAAATGATGAGAAACCAGGACCGAGCCTTGAGCAACCTAGAAAGCATCCCAGGGGGATACAATGCTTTACGGCGTATGTACACGGATATTCAGGAACCAATGCTGAGTGCTGCACAAGAGCAGGTGATAACAGTGGCCCGAAGGCTTGGGCACAAGGGGAGCTCCTGTTTTAACACAGATATATGTGTGATTGAAGGGTACTTTTATATGGGGAATATGATTTTCATTAAAAAAGAGTTCCATGTCTGTTATTTAAAACAAAACCTTATTCTTCATGATTTTTGTGTCTTTTGTTACAGTTTGGTGGTAATCCATTTGCTTCCCTAGTGAGCAATACATCCTCAGGTGAAGGTAGTCAGCCTTCTCGTACAGAAAATAGAGATCCATTACCCAATCCATGGGCTCCACAGGCTTCCCAGAGTTCATCAGCTTCCAGTGGCACCAACAGCGCTGTGGGGGGCACTGGTAGCAGTGCTGCCAGTGGCACTGCTGGGCAGAGTTCATCTGCACCAAATTTGGGGCCTGGAGTAGGAGGTAGGCTCCTAACAGCTCACACTTTTTTTCTTTGTTGTCCTCACTTATGTGAATAATGAAAGCATTTCTTATACTGTTCTTCTTTGTGCTTCCGTGTGTGTGTGTGTGTATGTGTGTGTGATAAGTAGCTTTTAGGAGTTATCTTTTCATGTTGCAAGCTTTTAAATGGAAGCTTTAAATATGTAATGAGTAGTATAACACTTGTGTGTGTTACAGTGGGAAGGGTTACTGAAGATTTCCAGAGTCGGTTTTATGTTTTTATATTCTCATAAGATGGTTTTGGGAGAAGTGGGTGGTCCTCTGATTTCAACACTTACTCTACAAGGACTTATTCTAGAAGGTGAGGAAATCTTAGAGCAGGAGTCGGCACATTTTTCCTACAAAAGGCCAGGTAATTCTTTACGCCTTGTGGGCCAAGAACAAAGTTGAGAATATTATATATGAGAGAAAATACATTACAATAATAAAAACGTAATAATTGAGTGTAGTACTTTTTCATAAGTATTTATTAATGGTAGGAATGGAATTCTTTTTTAGGGATGACATTTTGCTTAATTGGTGTTCATTGTTTCCTGTTGTCAAAGCCAAATCGTATATTCATCTATTAATAATGTGATATGTAATGAGATTTTATTTATTCCAGAAGTATATGGTTTTAATAGCCTAGTCATCAGTTGGAAGCATTTATAGGATTCTGTTAGATTCTTCTTTCCTTTCAACATACCACTGCAGATTAATCACTTCCAATTGAAGGTTAGGTGGTAGGACCTTAATCAAACACTTAAATGAATTTTGAAATGTGGAAATTTTCCTTGCACTTGCACTGAGGTAAAAAAAAAAAAAATGCGGGAACAGTAGTGTGATCTAAGAACATATCTACTGCAAATTTGTGGGAATGGAGATCTTGTTTTAATTTCTGACAGCAAGAGAATGTATAAAGCATTGCTTGTCATTTCAACAATTTCTGTTATTGTCAAAATGACTTTACCACAGTAGGAGTTTCACATGTTTCCATGCTGTTTGCCTTGTAATTTTGAGTTGGATTCATTGGGAAACATTACCAACTCTCTAGCAAAAGGTAATCTCCCAAGTCATTCAGTGTTTGGGAATAGTGGTTAAGTGGTTCAGAATTTCAATCTTAGCCTTGAGCTAAAAAAAAAAAAAAAAAAAAAAAAAAATTGCAGTAGAATTTTACCTCTTAAAAAACAAAATCCTTACCTCTGCCAAGCCATCAAACTGCTGCTCTGTGGTTGGGCAAGTTGGGATATTTCTGATAAAAATTCATGGAATTAACTAGGACACACAGTTCACAAGAGTGAAATGGTGTTCACCATTTATACTCCTACTGCTTGAATAACATCGTAGTTTAAAGTACTTTCCAGAGTGCCTGCTGATGAATGAGACCATGAATAACCATAGTTTCTAAATAACTTATATTTTTATAAGCTTGTTGTATCTGTCTAATCCTTTCAGTCCTCCATGTGTTTTTATTATCAGATATACACATCTTAGCTGATTCTATTTCAGGTTGTATTGAATTAGTATTTTTTTGACTCTGTTGTTTTTTTAATGTTTGTTTATTTTTTTGAGAGAGAGTGCACATGTGTTTGAGAGGGTAGGGTGCAGATTGGGAGAGAGGGCTGGGTCGGGCGGGGGGTGTGTGGGGGAATCCCAAGCAGGCTTCACGCTCAGTGCAGACCCAGACTTGGGGCCCATCCCACAACCCCCGGGATCACGACCTTAGTCAAAATCAAGAGTTGGACACTCAACTGACTAAGCCACCCAGGCACCCCTAATTTGTATTGTTTTTTAATTGAATATTGATGCTGAGCCCATATTAATCCCATGTCCTTAACTCTTGAGAAACTGTTCTTGAAAGGCTAATAGATTTAAACAAGTTTATTTTTTCTGGACACATTTATTTGGCTGCTGCGATCAAGATTTCATTAAGCATGCCACTTACTCACCACTAATACACCGCTTTTCTTGTTTGGCTAACAAGCCACTTGGAAACTTAACTTGGTTGTAGCCTTATTTTTCACTTTTTTAACTTCGTAAAGAAATCTGGCTATGATGAGAGGACTGCATTTTAAATTTTGTATTTTTCTGACTTGCTTGCCTCCAAGTTGGGAATACTGCGATAAGTGCTTAGTCTAGCAGCATTAGAGTATATTGTATTTTAGTATCATTGCATAAAAATACAGTATTTTGCCATCTCATTTGATAAAATAATTCATGCTCCATTGTGCCTTAAAAGCACAATGTTTGTAGTCCAGCTCTCCCTTTTTCTTCTAGTTGTTATGTGACTGGTATGTACTGGTAGTAAAAAATAGAAATAAAATAATAACATGGTACCGCAATCAGTGTAGACTGAGTCACAGTGGTCTGTGGTGCACTGAGCAGCAGTCTGGAGCAGCAGGAGTGTGCCACACACAGCCCCTGTCACAACTACTCAACTCAGTGTCTACAGTGCACAAGCAGCCATAGACTGTAAATGAGTGAGCGTGATTGTGTTCTAAGAAAATGTGGATGGATGCTGAAATTTGAATTACATATAGTTTTCGCATTTCACAAAATAGTTTTGTTTCTTTAACCATTTAAAAGTGTAAAAACCTGGGGCACCTGTGTGGCTCAGTCGGTTGAGCGTCCAGCTTCCGTTCGGGTCATGATCTTGTGGTTCATGAGTTTGAGCCCCGCATCGGGTTCACTATTTACTGTGTTAGAATACTCTTAGATTCCAGGATGTGGAAAATAACCTACCTAACTGAAACAACATGAGAAAATAGGAAAAAAAGAATTATTACCAACCCCCACCCCCAGCAGAATTATAATAAACTAGAAAGGTAGACAGGCAGTGTCAAATGTTTTAAGCCTGACCAAATTACACTGGATGGAGTGAGGGCAGAAGGGAAATGAAAAAGCCAATGAGTTAAGTTTGCATATAAGTTTGAGAATACAGTAAAACCTTGGTTTGCGAGCATAATTCATTCTAGAGACATGCTTGTAACCAAAGCACTTGTGTATCAAAGTGAATTTACCCATAAGAAATAATGGAAGCTCAGATGATTCGTTCCACAACCCAAAATACTCATATAAATAAATGATTACAATGCCATAATATAATAAAATACAAAATATAGAGAAAAATAAACAAATTAACCTGTACTTACTGTGGCTGGTGTGAGGGAGACAAGAGAGAGGAGGGATGTTGTGTAGGACCACTTTCACTATCACTAACAGAATCACTGTCCCCTTGCTCAGTGGAATCTTTTTTTCATGCAGCTATCAAATGATCCTTGCTTTTGCCTCCTTTTCAGGATTTTGTGGCAATGTGACATTGCCTTATTTGGGTGATGCTTTTCTTTTTTTAATGTTTATTTATTTATTTTTGAGTGAGAGAGTGTGAGTAGGGGAAGGGGCAGAGAGAGGGAGACACAGAATCCAAAGTAGGCTCCAGGCTCAGAGCTGTCAGCACAGAGCCCAACATAGGGATCGAACCCATGAACGGGGAGATCATGACCTGAGCTGAAGTTGAACGCTTAACTGACTGAACCACCCAGGCGTCCCTGGGTGTGCTTTTCTACAAAATGTTGCAGATTCCCACATTTTATATATCTTCCTAGTCTTCATTTGAAATGAGGGATTCCTCCACCTTTTTCTCCTCCTCTGCAGACAAGATGCAGACGTAGACTTCTTATAAAACTTTGCAATCTCAGCCACTTGCGTACCTCATTGTACTTCTCTATGATTTCCTTCTTAACATTCACTGTTATCATCTCCTTAACGCCTTTCTTTTCAACCTTTTTCTGCATGGGAACCATTGTATACGCTTGGCATCAATGTTGAGATCAGTATAGTATTAATAAACTCTTGTCATATAATGTATTTGATATAACTGGCAATAAGGCAGCAGAGGAAAGCGTCTGTATCTGCAGGCAGCCTGACCTAGAATGAAGCAAAGCATTTCTAAGCTTATTCTTGTGTGGAAAAGCAAAGGACTGTCCATTGGTGCTTTGAAGTGACAAAAATACACTGGTGCCGGTTGTGGGCACCTTCCAACCTTCTGAAAAATCATTCATTTCTCCCAAACACTGACTGTGACCTGAGACTAAGCATTCAAGCATAGGAGACGATCACTCACAATCCTGCAGCGAGCGAGCGAGAGAGAGAGAGAGAGAGAGAGAGAGAAGATCATTGGCTCAGTTGTGATCATGTGCTACTCGTATTGTAAGACATCGCCTGTCAAGTTAAAATGTATTAGAAATGTTTGCTCGTCTTGTGGAATACTCCTAGAGCAAGCTACTTGCAATCCAAGGTTTTACTGTATATTTGAGTTTGAGTATATCTAGTCAGCAAGTAAAAATCTGGATACATGTTTAACAAAGTAGTTTTCAAAGAAAGTTCAAAGAAACTTTCAGAGAAAGTTTGGAAACGTTGGCCAAGACTCATTCACTTTATGGGGATTTTTCAATAGCAATGTTGACCACATCTAGTTTTTGCCTCTTAAATTGATTTTAGAACCTAGCCTTTCCATTAGATGTGATTTTATTATAAATACAACCAGAATTTTTAAAATCATAAGGCACTTGGGTAGCTCATTCGGTTAAGCTTCTGACTCTTTATTTCGCTCATGTCATGATCTCACAGTTGTGAGATTGAGTCCCACATCGGGCTCCTTGCTGAGCATGAGGCCTACTTGTGATTCTCTCTATCCCCCTTTTCTGCTCCTGCCCCACTTAGGCACACTCTCTCTCAAAATTAAAAAAAAAAAAATCATAAGCCCTCCTTTACTGGTATATGTTGAGCATGTGGTTTTGGAGATCTTAGTTTTAAAATTCTTTTTTAGTTCAGTTGATTAGGAATTTGCATGCTCATTTGCAGTTCCTAAAATTATGCACAGTATATATTTTAAAACTTTCACTTTAGTTTGTCTTTTCCTTGATACAATGTGTTGTTTTTTTTAAACAAACTTTCAGCTAGTATGTTCAATACACCAGGGATGCAGAGCTTGCTGCAACAAATAACTGAAAACCCACAACTTATGCAGAACATGTTGTCTGCCCCCTACATGAGAAGCATGATGCAGTCCCTAAGCCAGAACCCTGACCTTGCTGCACAGGTGAGTTTGTAATTGTATTCAAGAGGACTGTGCACTGTGAATTGAAATTGCATAATCAAATAATTGTGATTTTGATACATTTGTGTTATGTTGTGTTAGCTGTAGAAAAGTAGGTAAACTGTATCTCTCAATATTTTGGACAGTTTGTTTCTTTGCTGTAAGTTAATTCTTCATATATAATTAAACAGCTTCATCTCTGCTATTCATTGGCTAGAAAGAAGTGTAGGTTTACTTTGTATCTACCTATATTGATTTAGGAGATGACTACAAAAGTTTTAGATTGCTCACCCTTTGGAAGATGTATTCTTTAGTGAAATGTAGATCTTGAAAGTGATTAAGAAGTGTTAATACATTTCTTGGAATACTTTTATTTATTAGGTCACATAGATTTTGAGTTGTAGGTTCAAAATAGCAGTTATAAAATAGCCTGATATTGTTTATTTTACAGGCAGAAATTTGCAGGGACAGTGTTCTTATTCTTTCTGCTATAAATTTCTGCCCCCGAAGTTAGTATAATGGTCTTTTATTAATTTACTAATTTTCTAACTCATTTTGAAGAGACCGTAACTAAGGGAATTAGTGGACTCAACCTTGGCTGAACATTTAGGATCACTTTGGGAGCTTAAAAACAACAACAACAACAAACCATGCTCCATTCTGAGAGACTTTTATGTAATTACATTGCACTTCCTCTATCCCCAAAGTTCCCTGGGTGGTTCTGATGGGCCCCTAGGTTAAGAACCATTGGAATTGAAAAACATTGGAGAATTGTTAAATAACCTTGATCATCTATAGTTCATATTTACTGTGTAGAGTATTAGGGATTTTAAAGATTTCCCATTACAGTGTATACCCATTTGCAAAATTCTAAAAGTTTTTAAAGGTAATCAGTTTCAGGGCGCCTGGGTGGCTCAGTCGTTTTAAGCGTCTGACTTTGCTCAGGTCCTGATCTCACAGGTTCGTAAGTTCATGCCCCACATCAGGCTCTGTGCTGACTGCTCAGAGCCTGGAGCCTGCTTCAGATTCCGTGTCTCCCTCTCTCTCTCTCTGCCCCTCCCCCACTCATGCTCTGTCTCAAAAATAAACACTAAAAAATTGTTTTAAGAAAGTAATCACTTTCTTCATTATGTCAAATGGAATGATTTTCATTTTCTAAATTTTGGAACTATATGGATTTCAAGTACATAATGGCAGATAGCTTTGAGTTACAGTCCTCAGCAATAACTTCTGCCCTCTTTAATGTTTGTGGAATTGGAAATAGAGAACAAGTTTTTAGGTGAGTTTTTGTATACTCTTATTAATGTAAAAGTATTCTGAGTTATTAGTATTAAATGGTGTCGCTTACTGTGTTCACAGCACTTTTGTTTAAAATAAGTGTGGGATACTTCTTGATGATTGTGGTGGTGGTGATTTTTTGTCATATATGTCCCAAGTCTCTAGGATTTTAAACAGATGGAGT
Source organism: Acinonyx jubatus (assembly GCF_027475565.1). NCBI lineage: Eukaryota > Metazoa > Chordata > Mammalia > Carnivora > Felidae > Acinonyx > Acinonyx jubatus. The sequence goes on from NC_069391.1 coordinate 68,623,491, forward strand.
TTTGGACACAACTATATTTCTCAATCATTGCTTTTCTTTTACTGCTTGGTTAACTTTTCTTGTGGTTGTCTGTATTCAATATCTTCAGACACAGAGGCTTTGGGAAAGTGAGTAATTAAACATATTTAAAAAAAAAAGTGTTTAAATAAAAATAAATAAAATGAGTGTAGAAAAATATATATGTTGAGTGATCATATTTATATGTTTTTAAATGTCTATTTGACTAATTAGCATTGAATGTGCATCTCGTTTAAGTTTTTTGACTTTAATAATAAGCACATTCTCAGCCATTTAATTGACCTAACAACACTATAGAGTCATTTGAGCACTTTCATGTATTGTTTTTTCAACTCTAAAGCAAAATGGTAACAAAGAAGATTAGATACTGTAGACAGTTTAGAAACATTTACAACATACTCTGGTTATCAGAAGGTTTAAAGTTTGCAGTCTATTCTGATTTTGATTTTTAGATATTCAAAAAAGTCTGAGTATAAAAACTGTATTGTTGTATAGTCAGGTAAGTTAGGAGAAATATCCTAATCAAATGAGATATGATTTTCTGAGAAAGAATGATTCCATATAAGATGACAAGCTTTCTTAAATGACCTGAATCCTGAAAGATAAATGTGATAACTTGATTAATCTGTTTGTAATAAAAAGTTTTTTACTGGGGCCAATAAAGAAGCAGGTTTGTTGATCTCAAGTAGGTATTATTTTATTTATTGTGAATTTATTGGTCACTTTGAAATGAATATCGTATATCCATAAAACACTGGCTTCTTTCTGCTTTAGTTATTTTGTTGAAATTAACTAAATAATCCACTTTGTAATAATAGGCAGAGGAGGGAAAGTGGAATTCTCTATACTTCTACTATGTACATATAGTTAATTGCTCTCAAATATGGTTAACTACTTGAGGGCAAGGATCACTTTACCCTCCAGACTTTGGACTGGTAAATAGGCGATCAGTAAATCATTGTTAGTTGATTTTTCATTCCATGTGGGGAAAGTGATAAAACTTTTGTCTTTTTCAAAGCTATGAGAATTAGTTTCTGGTTATGCTGTGTATTGTAATCTTATTTTCAGGTATTAATGTTAATATTGACCCTGACTTTAATTCTTAACACCTATTTGAATGATAGGAGGTATGCCACTTTTCTCATCTCTGGTGGTAGTGAGGTGAAATCCAGAGGCTAACCTTGGTGTTCTCAAATGGATTTACATCTTTCGGGTCTTAACGTATTTTAATACTTTCCCCAGAGATCTGTTGGTGCTAGTCATGGGTTGATTTTCACCTAGCAGCTCCATTTCTCTGGCAAGTTGGTTGCTGTTCTGCAGTGTGTTATTTTTCTGGACCTAATATTAGCTGTCTTGCAGTAGGCAGGTAGATTTAGTGGTTCCAGATCTGGGTTGTTCTCTGTGCAACACTTGTGTGTTGAGGTGTCTAAGCAAGCCATGTATCGTTTCATGTATTGATGCTTATGTTTATTCTGTCAGTGTAGCAGAAAATGTATCCTCCTGAATGCCAGTTACCCCCATTTTTCTTTTAAGGGCAAATATTCACCTTTGCTCAAGGAAAATCCTAAGAAAATGATTGTTTTTATTTTTTAGGATATTGCATGTCATTATCATAATCACCATTCTCATTGAGAGAGAAGATGCCTCGTTTTTGTTTTATTTTTGTTTTTTTTTTTTTTCTGGAGATCCCTCTTGTGGACAGTATCTTCCCTTCTCCTTTTTTATTCATGTTCTACCTTCCTCCCTGTAAGTGCCAGATTAGGCACTTGGGGGAAGATAGACTATTAAACAAGGTACATTACTTGTTTCAGATATTTCCAGTTAAAATTGTTTGAACACTTGCCCCATAGATGATGCTGAATAATCCCCTATTTGCTGGAAATCCTCAGCTTCAAGAACAAATGAGACAACAGCTCCCAACTTTCCTCCAACAAGTGAGTAAGAAAAGATGCTAGCTATCTTCGGTAATGATTTGCTTGAAAAAGTTTGATGATAAACATTTTCCTTGCTCTTCTCTGGCTGATAGCAAAACATAGAAGTTAGTTTGATAATGCTGTCAATCCACAGAGAATTCAGCTTGATCTTAACTGAGCCCCATTTCACTGCTGACCTTTTGCTTATATTTCTTAAACATAAATTCTGAGGAAAGGACCATTTTGTTTTTGCTTTTGAGGATTTAGGATTCTGAATGCTTCGTTAATGCCATAAACCATTTCCTTTCACTTTACTAACTTTGAAGTGCTTCATTGTGTCATGTTATGCTTTATGGTTTAACTAATCTCGAGTAATGGGAAGGAGCACTACCCTATCCTATTTTACAGCTTTGGTTTCTTTGTAATGTTTTAATTCCTCAAATTAATGGAATGTCTCTTTTTGAGGGGTAGATCTCATTTCCTCAGACTCGGAATTAGCAAGATTAAAATTGGCAGAGTTGTTCTATAAGGAAGGTTTTATTATAAAAAAATACTTGAGATTGGAATGGTATTTTATTATTTAAAAAGACAAAAGAGAAGTCAGTCTTGGTGTTTTGAAACTGGTAGTTCTAGGGCTTTTAAACATACAAATGATCTCAGGCCTGTAAGCCATTATCCAAGGTTAGTTATTGTCTTTGATCTATTGTAATGATGTTAATGTTAGCCTATCTTTTTTGGTCAGTCAGGTGGTGTATATTTGGAAGTAGTGAAGCTGAACTCTCAGGACACACGTATTAACTTCAAATTTGGAACTATGGTTTTAGAGTGTATCTTACTGGTAAAATTGTTACATTGGCAACAGATAACGCTTGGTCAGGAGGAATAGGTGGCTTTCACCATATTACCATGTTAAATAAACTTGTGCATTTGGAGGTTGTCTCTTAGAAATAACACTTCTATCTTCTGTTGAAGAAAGGGAACAGTTGTGGCTTTGGGAGCGTAGCTCCTGATTGTCTTTCATTATGAAAAATGGCTTTCATGCTGGACTTGGGAGGAGGTCAGTTAATGATTTGCATACTAGGTTTGTTGTCAAGGAGGAGGTGCTTGTGTTTATTTGGGGAAAGAAATTCTGGATTACCAGTGTCTGGGAGTAAGGTTGTGAATTTTCTCCAGAAACACAGCAAAGAAACATTTAAATTTTACTTTCACTGATTTTAATTCCCTTGTTAACCACCTGTTTTCTTTCTTCCTTAGATGCAGAATCCGGATACATTATCAGCAATGTCAAATCCTAGAGCGATGCAGGCCTTGTTACAGATTCAACAGGGTTTACAGACATTAGCAACGGAAGCCCCTGGCCTCATCCCAGGGTATGCTTATTTGGGGGCGATTTTGAAAGTGCATAGTGGTTATTTCTTCTCTCTGAGCATTTCATACTTTGGTATCGTTGTGCCTATTTTTGTTGGGATTGTTTTCAAGACCTAATTTTCAAAGTTGAAAATGCTCATTTTAAGAAGATAACAGCTTACCATCAGCTGGCCTGGTCTGGCCTCCTGTTGCAGGAGCTTAGGGTTTATGACCAATTTGTGCTTTCCTAGGTTTACTCCTGGCCTGGGGGCATTAGGAGGCACTGGAGGCTCTTCAGGAAGCAGCGGGTCTAACTCTGCGCCTGGTGACAACCCAAGTCCCACGACAGGAGCCACTGAACCTGGACACCAGCAGTTCATCCAACAAATGCTGCAGGCTCTCGCTGGAGTAAATCCTCAGGTAAAGATTCTTTTCTGCTCACATTTTATATTCCTTGTTGGAAACTTAGAAATTTCTACAAACAACCAAAAACAGAGACAGTCCTCCGGGGTTTAGAATGTCATAAAAAGCACACTCTTATAAAACAGGCATTACGAAAATGAATGACTTGGGTGTACTATTAGACACTGAATGAAACGTTAAAGTTGTAGGGAAGAAATGCTGCAACTTTGCCTTATTTGGAAGTTGCCTTTAAAAATGCGTTTTTTAGAGTCCCTCTTTGGAAATCACTTGAAATTTGTTGTATTTTATAAAAGTTTGTCAGGGAGGAACATACACTTGATTATCCCAAATACCTCCTAAACCTACGGTAACTACAGTTCTGTCTAGTCCTTGTATTTTGACTTAAAGAAAAAAATCCCACCTCACCTTACCCACTACCATCTCCTCTGGGAACTTGTGTAACATATGTAAACCTCACAAATACGGCTTAAAAATGTAGACTTCTAATAATGTCTTACATCTAGAAACATTTATTAGCTTTACTAAGAATCTGCCATTGCACAAAGATGGTAGCCATTTCAAACCGCTACAGTAGATTGCCCCCATAATTCCGCATGGCAGTAATACAGCATGCTTTCTGATTTTAAGCCTTTTAAAGAAACAGGACAGGGTTTTGTCTTATAGAAGTATTTGTATTCCCAATATATGGCCTCTGGCTCAGTGTAATATTGATGGAATTATTAAGAAGAAAAGATTTTAGGTATTGGACAGAATTGTTATAGAAGTTGAACAGTCTACAGGCCTCCCCATTAATTATCACATCAGCCAGGATTGATTGATCATTTGTGTATTTTTGTCTTCATTTCTGGAAAAAGATTTGGTGCAGCTGTTTGTGTATTCCGTGGGCCTGGACCTCGAGCTGTCCTGGACACGTGACTGGCCAGTGCAGGCATCCGGTGCCCATTCTAAGCCACATTCGAACTTTAGAATTGTGTATGTGAGGACACTGGCAATAAGTACAAAATAAAATCATTAATTCTGAACTAATTTGTATATATACTTACGTTTCCTGCATATTTATCAGCTTCTTAAATCTAATGGGTGATGTTTATTAAGCGATTTTTTTTTTTTTAAAGCAGAGTTTTGTGCTTTATCTGACAGGATCATTTAAGTATAAATAAGACTATTTAAAGTAACAAAATTAAGTGCTAATGGACTTTTAAATATGTTGACCATGTTTCAAGACAGCCAGTGCTTTTATAGCCTAGTAGAGCAGCATATGTTGTGAGAAAGCAATTATAACTTTAGAATTTATTTAGGTGTGACACAGACTGATTTTCCTTAGAGTTTTGGTTAGTTTTTTTTTTTTCTTTTTTATTTCCCTTTAACAGCTACAGAATCCAGAAGTCAGATTTCAGCAACAACTGGAACAGCTCAGTGCAATGGGATTTTTGAACCGTGAAGCAAACTTGCAAGCGCTAATAGCAACAGGAGGTGATATCAATGCCGCTATTGAAAGGTTACTGGGCTCCCAGCCATCATAGCAGCATTTCTGTATCTTGAGAAAATGTAATTTATTTTTGATAACGGCTCTTAAATCTTTAAAATACCCGCTTTATTTCATTTTGACTCTTGGAATTCTGTGCTATAAACAAACCCAATATGATGCATTTTAAGGTGGAGTGCAGTAAGATGTGTGGGTTTCTCTGTATTTTTTTTTTTTTTTTTTTTTTTTAACGGTGGGAATCAATGCTTTTTCATTTAAGGCTACTGCATGCATCAAACACTCTGCATTTATTGTAATTTTTAAAAAAAAAAACATCACCTTTTATAGTTGGGTGAACAGATTTTTGTCCTGCATCTGTCCAGTTTATTTGCTTTTAAACATTAGCCTATGGTAGTAATTTATGTAGAATAAAAGCATTAAAAAGAAGCAAATCATTTGCGCTCTATAATTTGTGGTACAATATTGCTTATTGTGACTTTGGCATGTAGTTTTGCAAACAAAATGCTGTAAGATTTATACTACTGAGAGTTTTTGCTTTATTTGTATACAATATAGTATGCACATTTGGGATTGCATTTCTAGAAACATACTGCAATAGATTATCTGAGCAAAGCACTTGTAACCAAAAAAGTGGAGATAAGGAAATACTTTAAAGCTGAGTATTTCCTAATTGTGTAGAATCTTACAGCATCTTTGATAAATATCTCTCAGCAAAAGTGCCGGTTAGGTTTGTTGGAAATATAGTAGAAAAGCTGATTCTGGTTATCTCTCTAAGGACATTTAATTGTACAGACAACATAATGTAACATTGTGTCAACATTCACAGATTGACTGTAAATTACCTTCATCTTTGCGCAGACTGAAGGGGCACTGTAGTACAGCCCAAAAGTGCATCTGCCTAGGACTCTTCAGCTTCTCCCATAGGTAGTTTAACAGGCATTACGATTTGTAATTGAAATGTTGCTTTCACTGAAAGTGTCTTGATGTTTCAGTTATTTTTAATTGCCATATAAAAATAGAACTATCTTTTGGGTTTATCAGTTTTCTCATGCACAGGCAATACATAAATTTAAAATGATTTGTGAGCCACTTGTTTCTGAAGTGTTTTGGTAGTTCTATTAAGAAATAGTTAAATATTGTGCTTTTCAGAGCCTCAGAGAAAGGGAGCTGGGGGCGGGGGGTGGGGGTCTCTCCTGGAGTGGGCCAGCCTAAATAGTACTGGCAACCAAGATTCTGTTAGGATTTCTGTGCATATAGTGTAGTAAAGAGGTATCATTCAGGGGTGAAAAACAAAGAGCCGTTTTAACGATGTTGAATTCATGGGGCTGTTGTTCTACAGCCTTTTTCTTCCCTCCCCAAAGAAGTTCTGTTTGCCTAACTCTCAAACTGTTGGGGTGTGGTACATTCCTTTAGGACCAATTAAAACATAACTTTGGGGTCAGTAATATATTTGGCTGACTCTGGTTCAGTATTCTCTTAGGTCGTTATATTCTCTCATGTACAGTTACAGGAAATTAAAATGTTAAAGTAACCTAAAATGAGTTCAGACCAATAAAATCAAGGGAAATACAAGTTGAATTCCATTACTTCTGTAAGTTGCTTGCTATTAAAAAAGGTCAAGAGGCCAGGTTGCCCACCAGCCCGTGCACAGTTCTGACACTTTCCCCAGAAGGAAAACATGAATGACGATCAAGGGAGAGGCAGGACTAGAGGACGTTGTTAAGGATGATATTCATGTGTCTTTGCTCTCTCTGCCTTATGCCTCAGTGTGGTCAAGAAACTTTTGTACTGGCGAATGGTGGTATACAGTGTGGGGTAGTGTCATAACCAATTTGACAATTTATTAATCACAAAATAACAATAAATCTCTAGCTTTTACACTTGGTTTGTCTTGCCTCTTTTGTAGATAGAAAAAGATGTCTTCAAGACTACTGAAGTTGATTTACCCCAGATTTTATCACACTTAAATCATTCTTTATCAGTTTTTAAGTTTCCCCAATTAAAATGAGTATACACTGTATTGTGTATTAAAAAGATAACCAACTGGATGTCAGGTGACCTGGGCTCTGCTTGCTGCTTTTGGTACCTAACTGTTATTTGACTTTGAGTAAAGACATCATGATATCTTTGCTGTAAAAGTGCTGGTGAGGCCTGTTCAGCACACCGGACTGGGTGATCTCTTGAGTACCTTATAGCTGCTGCGATGGTACTGTCTTGTTGTTTGGTTCTAATATGTTTTAGATCTAAATACCTTTTTAGGAGTTCAAAATACTTACAAACTCTCAAAAGCATTAAGAACACTTAAAATATTTTAGGCTTACATTGTTCTCATATTGGGTTATTAATTGCAAATTGAATAAATAATGGAATCGTGAAGATAACATTTCAGAATCTTATTTCCCAAGTGGAAGATTTGTGGTACTGTAAACAAAGTGTAGAGAATATTGAACAGTCAGATAAATGGCAGTTGGCCTCTGTGTGTTCAGAACTGGAGCGGCAGACTCTGCTTAAATATACAAATGAAAGGAGTCTTGTTTGGGGAGACATTATTACTATGTTAATTCAGTAGGCAAATTACAACAAAATAAGACGGATGAAAATGTCACTAACAGTAATACAAGTTAAGGGTGGCTGCATGTCTCTGCTTGTACAAAACACAAGATTGTGTGGTTAAGGCAGGGAAATGCTGCATACTCTACTTCCTCTCTTAGAGATTAACACTAAGCATGTTAACATCACCAGGAAGCCCTGCATTAAAGAAATCTGTTTAAAGTTGTCTAATCCATTCTCACCGAACACATCTTGGGAAAAGTGTCCTTAGCAAACCTGCACTTCTCTGGTATTGCACATGGTACTGTCTTCTCTTCTTGTATTTTATCTGTCGTCATGCTTTATGTAAAGCCTACCTGCCGTTCTTTCTGGTCTCGGATCTGAAGTCTTCCTAAGCCTTGTTCACCAGTGATTAATTTGAAGTGATTAATTTTAGTGTCAACTGCTGCACTCTGTCCCTCTCGTTTGCCTTACAGTTCTGGGTTTGGGTTGTTGTGTTTGTTTCATTGTTTTGTTTTGTTTTAATGTGTTTTTTTTCTGCTCTGAAATCTTGTTCGTTACTTAAGTAATATTAAATGTTCTTCCTTGACTGCACATTTGTATCATTCCTTTAATCAACCACAGGCAGCCATTGCCTTAGAAAGTTAACATTTATTGGACATCTGTTAAGTATAGGGTTCTTTTCTAGTTGCTCAGAGTATAGCAGTAAATAAAACATGTCCATTTGAGGTTTACATAGGAGAATGTAGGGAGACAACAATAAACAGAACCTATACATTTAGCTTGGTTAGGTAGTAACACTGCTCTGGCAAAAAAATTAAGCAGAGTAAGGAGCCTAGTTCAGGAAGAAGGTGTTATTTTATGTAGGTGGTCTGAGAAGGATTTATTGAGAGTGACATTTAAATAGAGACATGAAGGTGACCTGCGAGGGTGAATAACTTTCCAGGAAGAGGGACAACCAGTGAAATGGCCCAGTGATGGGAGCTTTCTGAGTGTTTATAGAACACAGGGAGTTCTGTGTACCTGGGCAAGGTGAGCAAGGGAGACAGTGCTGTAGGGAATATGATTGGAGACATGAGGGGAGGGGGGTGGCCTCAGATATGGAAGACTTAATACCACAGGTTTTGTGTCCCATCCTCAGGGTGTTCTGATGTACTGGTTCTGGGTTTGGAGGAGAATTTGCATTTCTAACAAGTTCTTAGGTGAGAACCACGGGCTAGGGGAACCAGGGTGGAAGCAGGGAAACAGGAGGTAATAATCTGGGCGAGAGATCACATGGGCTTGGACTGGGTTGGTAGCAGTGGAGGGTATTAAGTCAGATTTGAGGTTGGATTTATTGATGAATAAAACTGAGGTTAAGAGCAAGAGAGGTGTCAAGCAGGGTGAACAACGTACAGACATCTATGGGGTAGAGTATAAATCTGAAGTTTTGTTTTGATGTGTTAAGTGGGATGTACTTGATAGGACATATAAGTGGAAATAATAGGAAGGCAGTTGGAAGTGAGAGGTTCAGGCTATGGCCAAGTTGTGTAGCTGCCAGTGTATATATCTGGTATTGAAAGCCAAAGAACTAGGCCAGTGGTTCTCAACTAGAAGTGATTTTGCCCTCCAGGGGGCTCTTGGCAATGTCTAGAGACACATTTATTTTTTTTTAATTTAAAAAAAAAATTTTTTTAATGTTTATTTTTGAGACAGAGACAGAGCATGAACGGGGGAGGGTCAGAGAGAGGGAGACACAGAATCTGAAGCAGGCTCCAGGCTCTGAGCTGTCAGCACAGAGCCCGACGCGGGGCTCAAACCCCCGAACTGTGAGATTGTGACCTGAGCTGAAGTCGGACGCTTAACTGACTGAGCCACCCAGACAGACACCCCATGGAGACACATTTCTTTAAAAAAATATTTATTTTGAGAGAGCGCACATGCGCACGAGCTGGTGAGAGGAGGAGAGGGGCAGAGAGACAGAATCCCAGGCAGGCTCCACACTGCCAGCACAGGGACCAACATGGGGCTCAGTCTCACGAAATGTGAGATCGTGACCTCAAGAGTCAGATGCTTAACCAACTGAGCCACCCAGGCACCCCTGGAGAAACATTTTTTTGACATCACGATTGGGGCTGCTGTAGGCGTCCTGTGAGCTAGACATTTTGCAGTACATAGGATGGCTCCCTCAACTAAGATTTATCTGGTCCGGAATGTTACAGTGCCAAGATTGAGAAATCCTGACCAGATGAATTGCAGAGTGAGTGTTGATAAACACACTTTGGGAGGATTGAGCCTTCGTTTACTCTTACTTTCCAGTTGAGGGAGATGAGAGGAAACCAGCAAAGTAGAACTGAGAGGCCCTGAAAGCCAGGAAGGAACGCTTTCACAAGGAGGAAGATGGTAAATGAACTGTGTTGCTTTACGTACTCGTCTTGGTTTGAATATTAGGAGCTACTCCCTTCGGGACTGTGATAAGGGTCTTATGGAGTGATGAGGGTAAAACTCTGGTTAGAGTGCACCAAGGAGGTATCAGCAGACATAGAGTTCTGAAGTAAAGAGAGTCAGAGAAATGGGGGCACAGCTGTCGAGGAGAGTGGTGGTGGTGTGCAGGAAGTTAGCCTTTTGTATTCTTTTAAGATGGGAAGTACCACGGCATATTTGTCTTCCAGTACAAGTGATTGGAGTGGGGGAAAGCTTGATTTAGGTGGAGAATACGGTGTAATTGTTTTCTACCAAAAAGTACAAAGAGAAAGGAGTTAACTAGCTTGTGATCCCCAGAATAGGTTTTATAAATAAGCAAGCACACATGCACGCACCCCTTTGTTACACAGGCTGAAGTGTGAGGGAAAGGCTTTCTTTGTCTCTCCAGCCGTCATATTCCCTTCCTTTGTTTAGGAGTGGTACGTTCCAGCCCCTCTGAAATTTTTTTTTGTGGCCAGCCCTTTCAGGAGTGAACAAAAGCACCCCCCGCCCCACAGCTTTTGTGTGATGGAAGAGGATGAGGTTGAGATTTCTTGCAGAGCTGGACAGCGATGAAACACGCGCTCAGATTGTAATTCCAATTTAAACTTGTGAACATTTGTTGTATTTCAGATTCCCCGATTGACACGTAGCCTGTCCCAGATCCACAGCACCAGTGTGTCTTACTTGCCACTCTGTGCTTAAAACAGAGAGAGGCACACGTTAGAGGTCCCAGTAGTTTTCCTTAAAAGGTCAGTGCTGAAGTACTTCTGTGTATTCAAGCTAGCTTTTTTTTTTCCTTTTTCCAAAGCTGCTCTGAGAGGGAAGGGAATTTCCCCTGTGCTGTGTTGTCTACTGCTTCATAACAAACTACCCCACAGTTTGGGTAGGACTTGGTGAATGCTGCTGGAGCAACTGCACAGGGGCTGGGGTATTTACGTTCGGGACAACTTCTTGCCACCGGTGTTTAATTCCTACGTTCTTTCACCTGGGAGTGTGGTCGGGGTCTCATCTCCTGTGCATGTGGGCCTTTGCACAGAGTATTTGTGCTTCTTTACAACATGGTTGATAGGTTTCAAGATCAAGTATTTCGAGAGACATGAACGCTGTCAGTTTTTAAAGGTCTGGGCCCTGAGTTGGTCTAGTGTCATTTCTCCCATATTTAATGGTCATTCTTAGCTTGGCCAGATTTAACGGTCCTAGGCCCCCACTTCTTGATGTGTAGAATGTCAAAGGATTTGTAACTATCTTAATTTACCATAACTATGATCCCAGAAGGGGGAAAATGTTAGAGGAGCACAATTTTCTTCAATGCTTACTCTTTCCCAAGGAAGAAGTAGTAACTTGCCTATGTGTAGAATACTGTAGAAGAACTGTGTACACTTGACTGAGCCCCTTTTCTGGTCTGCTGTCCTAGCGCATGGTAATAAGGTTAGCGACACAGGCTCTGCTTTGTGGGGAAAGCCTGTGGTTTGGGTTTTTTGTTTCGTTTGGTAAAAATTGTGATAATCTAGATGCAATAAAATTCATTGCAATTAGAGTGTATAGTTCACTGGTATTAAGTAAATTCACAGTGTTGTGCAACCATCACAATCATACAGAACTTCATCTCCCCCAAAGGAAGCCTTATAGCCATTAATTAAGCAGTCTCTTAACCATTTCTCTACAACCTTGGCAGCCACTAGTCTGTTTTCTATCTGGATTTACTTCTTCTGGGTATTTCATTTAAATGGAATTACATAATATGTTTGGGCTTCTGGGTCTGGCTTCTTTCCCTTCATATGTTTTCCAGGTCTATCCATATTGTAGCATGTATGAGTACTTCATTCCCTGTCGTGGCTGAATAACAAACACTCCATTGTATGGACAGGCCACACTTTATTCATCCATCTGTTGATGGACACTTCCACCATTTGGATATTGTAAATAATGCTTGTAACATTGGTATAGAAGTATCAGTTTGAGTCTCAGTTCTTTTGGATACATACCTAGAGTGGAATTGCTGGGTCATGTATAGTAATTTTCAGTTTTAACTTTGAGGAACTGCCTATTTTCACGGTGGCTACACCATTTTACATTCCTACTAGCAGTGTATGGGTTCCAGTTTTCTCTGCATCCTCGCCAGCACTTGTATTTTCTGTTTCTGTTTGTTTTTAAATTACAGCCATTTTCCTGGTGTGAATTGGTATGTCATTGTGGTTTTGACTTGCGTTTCCCTAAGGACTAATGATGAGTATTTTTTCTTGTGCTTTTTTATTGGCCACTTGTATGTTGTCCGTGGAGAAATGTTTAAGCCCTTTGTCCCTTTTTAATTCTGTTTTTTTGTTGTTGAGTTGTAGGAGTTCTTTATATGTTCTGGATATTAAATCTTTTCAGATATGATTTGCACATATTTTCCCCCTTTTCTGCAGGTTGTCTTTTCACTTTCTTGATAATGCCTTTTGCACAAAAGTGTTTAATTTTTGGTGAAGTCCAGTTTGTCTTTTTTTTCCTTCTTCTGTCACTTTGCTTGTGGTGGCATATATAAGGATCCATTGCCAAGGGGCGCCTGGGTGGCTCATTCAATCAAGTGTCTGACGTTTGATTTTGGCTCAAGGTCATGATCTGCCATGAGATCGAGCCCAACATGTAGCTGTGCGCTGACAGTGTGGAGCCTGCTTGGGATTCTCTCTCCCTTTCTCTCTGCCCCTCCCCAAGCCATGCTCTCTGTCTGTCTCTCAAAGTAAATGAACTTAAAAATAAATAAAAAAAAAAAAAAGACTTCATTGCCAAATCCAAGGTCGTGAAGATTTTCCTCCTGTGTTTTCTTCCAAGAAATTTAGCTCTTATGTATAGGCCATTGACCCATTTGAATTGGTTCTGTGGTTCTAGATTTGCAGCGGAAAGACAAGAGTTCTGACAATTTCCATTCCTCTCTTTCAAGAAAAAAGAAAGAAAAGGAACAAAGACAAATAATGCCTCAAACAGAATATGGCAGCTAGATGTTAAAATGTAGCTAGTTGTAGACCGTGTTCTTGGCCAACCTGAGATCTTAGGTTTTCTCACAACAGTCTTGAAGTTCTTTATTTCCTCTTTTCATACCTATCTCCACTCTGTCTGCATATCCTGCCACTCAGTATGGCCTCCATCTTTCAGTGATCAAAATGTGATTTGTGTCCCATCCAGACACTAAGCTTACGGTCTCGTGTACTGTACGCACTGTGACCACCAATCCCAGTCTTCATGTGGTACCTTTGGAAATCCAAACGTCACATAGAAAGCAGACAGTAGGTGCAAACCAGCCGAGCAAAGGCATGCGGGTGAAATCCGTAATCTGTGAAGAGGAAGCAGTTCCAACCCTGGCGTCACATCAGAAGCAACTGTAGAGGTGACAAAATAAGCCTGCTCCAGACTAAGTGGAATTGTTCTATTGTGGGTAATGTCGGGCGTAAGTTTTTAAAGCTGAAGTGACTAATATGCTGCCACGGTTAGAACAACTTACTTAAAGGGAAATGGGAATTTATTAGTAATTGAAGGCAGTGCTTCTCAACGTCATTGTGCATGTACATCACCTGGGATCCTGTGCATACTCTGATACAAAAACTAAATGGATCCAACACCTACATGTAAGAGCTAAAACTATAAAGCTCTTAGAAGAAAACAGGTGTAAATCTTCATAGCTTTGGACTAGGCAGTGGTTTCTTAGCTACAACACCAAAAACACAAGCAGCCGATGAAAAATAAGTTCGACTTCAGCAGACTCTAACTTTTGTACTTCAAAGTTTATCAAGTAAACAAACTCCAGAGAATGGGTGAGACTATTTGCAGATTGTGTATCTGTTAAGAATCTAGTATCCAGGACACAGAACTCTTACAGAACAATAAAAAGAGAAAAAACAACCCAAGGCACGATGGATTTGAATAGATATTTCTCCAAAGACAATAAGCAAATGGCCAAATAAGCACAGGAAAATATATTCAACATCATTAGGGAAGTGCAAATCAAAACCTTAATGAGGTACCACTTCACATCCCCTAGGATGGCTGTAATCACAAAGATAGAAAATAACAAGTATCAGTAGGATTGCGGGTGGGAATGTAAAATGGTGCCACTACCTAGAAACCAGTTCAGCAGTCTTTACAAGATTAACCACAGGAGCCCCAGCTACAGAAGGAAGTGGTATAGATCCTGAGAGATTAATCCACTAGTTCCCTGTTACTCAACCCTCTGACCTCAGGGTATAACCAACTACAGCAACCTGACCCTTACTTAAGATGGAAAGCCTACCAGATGCTCACTTCTTAAGAAGAGAAGTTCAAGTTAAACCCTCTGAGCTCTGCTTGTGTTCAAGAGGTAAATGTGTCCTCAGCTACTTCAAATTTAGGCCTAAAAGACCTTAGTGACAATGATCTGACAATTAGAGGGAAGAAAAGCAATGCCTGCCATCCAGGAGCTGACTTGCTACTAAAAGTGGGGTCTCTGTCCTGCTGAATAATCTTGCAGAATACCTACATAGCTACAAGACTGCTCCGTGACCAAAGTCAAAAGACCCATTTTGTAATTGTGCCTGCATACAGAGAAGAACATGAACATTGTCCAGTCTGCAAAAATAACCAGGTATCTCCCTGTTCTAATACACTTCTTTATGAATGATAGCTTTAGCCTCAGTTCATTTTCTCACCTTACTAAGGTACCCAGTCATCCCCTACTTCCTAAACCGCTTCCTTGAATCCTCCCTTAGTTCACCTAATGTGTCCAAATCGTAAGTCCTTTTGTGACCTCTTCCTGCGATCCCCCCAGTTCTGAAGGTGTGTTCTTTATCTAAGGAGCAGCAGACCCAGCCTGTGTAATGCACGTATGTTCCTGCATCACCTGGAGCGCTGAGCAGTGGCTGCATTTAGATAAGGCATGCATTTTCCATCGTGCCATGGTCCTCACCACTCCCTGATGTCTGTCATATCCCGCTATTGTTTTTGCTAGGCACTCTGGGCATTTCAGTGTGCAGGTCCTGCCATCGCCATGATTTGGGGACGTTTCCCCCAGCACCATCTGATTGGATCCTTAGTTAAGGTATGTGTTAGATATGCACCATTAGGTCTTGGGTCCTCCTGAGTGATGGCCCATGATTTTCCAACCTTAACCCAAAAAGTGACATTCAGTTTCTACAGCGTCTAAGATTGCTGGGGGGAATCTCCACTGGAGGGATTGAAGATTGTCTGGAAATCAGCACCAGGCTATACATTTTACACCTGAGATTCTGCAAAGGTTGAAACACCTCCCTGCATTGAGGCCCAACACAGCTTATAGCTTGTAGGCTGATATCTAATCAGATTCTACTTCCTTGGTAATCGCTAAGCAATCACAATCCCATACTACAGTTAATACTTTGTAATTTCAATCATTTTGAACATACAGATTTGCTATTGAGTGAATGGAGAATAAACTTGCATAGTTTCAGAAAATGAAAATCTCTGGTTGATGCTGTTTTTAAAGTCAACCTGTTTTATTATTTAAGTTCATTTTCGGGAGTATTTGCATGCATGAGTGGGAGAGGGGCAGAGTGAGGGAGAGAGAATCCCAAGCAGGCTCCGTGCTGTCAGTGCAGAGCCGGACACTTAACCGACTGAGCCACCTGGGTGCCCCAAGTCACCCTGTTTTAATTTCTCCCTTCTTGCACTCCCATCCACTGACAGGTAGTTTGCTCATCAGAGCAGTCTCTAGAGAGGCCTGGCCTGACAGGTGTCAGTTCCCGGACCTTTGGGGCACCTGGAGGTGACACCCATAGTGGTGTCTTGCCTGTGGTTACTCAGTGTGTGGCGGTGCTGTGTCCGGAGCTCAGCCTTTCCGGCCTCCTGATTCCAAAGCTGGTGCGCAGATCTTGGAATCCTGTCAGGCCTCAAGAGCTGGGGAGGGCTGGAAGGAGACCTGTCAGAGCCCAAAGACTCAAGATCCTCGTACTTAGCAGGGGTTCACAAGCTCCTCCACAGTCCAAAAAGCAGGAGTGAGAGTTTGTCCTGTGGCCACACTCCCTCAGACTCCCAGGGGTGACGAGTATAACAAGAGCCAACATTTGTCGAGCAGTTGGGGTGTCAGTTTGGGTCTCTGCACTGTGCATGTCTCTGTTCTCCCAATTGTACGAGGCGGGCGGTGTTTTATAGGAGAGGAAAATATTTAACCTGAGCTTGCTCCCTGGTGGGACAGGTGGTTAAATGGTTATTTGCAGGGTTGAGAAAATCAGGTTGAGACAAGTCTCACCTGCCTCTTCTTCCCAGGTCGTAGAGGCTGAGCAGAAGGGTGGTCAGGCCTGGGTGGGGAGCCAGGGGCAGGACCTGTGGCTGCCACAGGTGTTCTTGTGGGTGGGAGAGTGGCCTGTGCTTGCGGTGTCCCCCTGAGGTGCCACCAGAGGGCAGTACTGGCTCATACCTTGGCATCCCTGTGGCCATCTTGGGGAAGATTTGAGCAGTGGTTGGTTCCCATCCCCACCAGATTCAGTGGTCCTTTTTATTTTTGAACAACTATTTTCTAATGCCCCCCCCCCCTTACCACTTTGAAGTGAAACTGATTGGTAGTGGAACTTACCCAGCAAATAGTAAATACGATGCCTTAACTCTAAATGAGAAAAAGGGAAAGTAACTTGTAATCAGTTAATGAGTTTCAGTGTGTAACACTTGGACACAGTTACACTAGACCAACACAGTGGAGCAGCTGGATGCTTGTGCCTGTAGGTGGATCACTGTGAATGAAGCATTACAAACACAGATTGATGTAGGTGTGTTATATTCATGACAGAAAAACCCACCATGATTTTCTGAAAGGACGACTCTAAGTAAAATTAAAACTAAAAAGGAATACAATTGTTCCTTTATGGCGTTCTTGCAAATTTCAGGGTATGTTACAACTGCGAAAGTATTTTTATTTATAGATTCTGTGCCTCTGTAATTATAAACAGGCTTTTCAAGGTCCTCTGTGACTGTCCAGCAGGATATTTGAAAATCTTTTCTTTTTGTGAGCAACTGCCTTCACTGAGAACTCTAGCCGGTGCCAGAGACGAGATGCCCGGTCTTTCCACCCCCACGTAAGCTACCTGAGAGCCAGAGCTTTGCATCCTCAAACCCTGCAGAGTGCCCATCCCAGTACCCAGTGTGGGCTCACTGAGTACAGTGGACTGAGTCTTTCCTCTGTGACTAGGGGTGACTCTCAGCCAGCCTGAGCATGTTGACTGGCTGACTTGAAGGACCCTGAATAATGAGGACTGAAGTCAGGCAGGAGATGCCTCTCAGATATCCAGGCAGAGAGGAAGATCTGAGGTTTCACATGTTCCTTAAGCAAAGTCTGCCTACCCAGGAGGGCCCTTTCAGTCTCCTGGCATGCCAAGCACATATTCTACTTGTAGTTCCCAAGACAGACTGCATGCCCTTGTGAAAAAAACTAGATAACTGGTTCCAAAACTCACTTTCTGGCCAGAGCTGATCAGTGGCCCATAGAGTAGCTGGATCCTGTGGCCTCGGTCAGGATAGAGGGATAAGGGAGCCTCTTTCTGGAGTCTCTGGGGGCAGGCTGAAACTCAGCCTGTGCTGGCCAGATTGCAGCTGCCCTCCCCGGGGCCCAGAATGCACCCTGCACAGCCTCACCTAGCTCAGCTGCTCCTGACACATTCCTGACCTTCGGGAAGGTTCATTTCATCTCTTGGCCACAGCAGCTCTGGTGTTCCTTCCTCACCCTAGAGTCCACTGCTGATGGTTTTTGCAGTGGAAAAGCAGGTGGCTGACACCAGCCTGGTCTCATGGTGTCTCCATAAAATGAATGGGGACAGTTGGGGCACTGAGTTCCATGCTTCATCCATCGAAGTTCCACCTTTGCAACTTTTTATATCCATGAAGCTTATGTGCTTTTTATTTATCTTGGGAGAGAGGATTAGCAGATGGTCTGATGTGACTTGATGGTGAGCAGTCAATTTTGTACATTTCTGCTCCTGGGACCAATTTCCAGGGGATGCCAAGGATAGCCAAGTTTCATTTATTTGTCCAAATATAGGCATGATCAAGAATGTTCTAAATAAGGTCGTGATTTACAGCATTGATTATAGAATTCCCTCTGATCATATTTGAATTTCTGTGAAGCTTTACTTTCAAAGTTCCCTCCTGTCTCCTCCCAGTGTGCCAGAGCACAATGACAAGAGTACCACAGATTCTTCAAATCATACCCAAACACACATATCTCAGTACACTATGGTTTGTTCACCTTAAGAATTTAGAATACAGTATTGACAAAGATACTAGAACATAGTTTGAGTTGGGATAGAAATTTCTGCCTGGTTGTTCCAGACCACTGATCTGAAACAGTTTTCATGTTATCTTAGAGTTCCCATAATTGTAGCAATTATCTCTGAAAGATTTTTGTCCACATTGATTTGGATGAAATTTTCTGGATCTGATGGGGGCTCCAGAGTATCAAACTGGGACTGCAGTAACTCAGGGGGCATAAAATGTCCTTTTCTTTTGAGTAAGCGTCCGGAGATGACCTCAAACGACCCACTCAGATAGACCACGAGGAGCTTCACCTCAGCTGGCTGTTTGTCCTTCCGCATCTGCTCACACTTCAGAGGTCCACCGTCTTTTCCTCGTATTAAGATGTCTCTGTACACTTTCTTCAGAGCTGAACAGGCTAGAACCACATGCTGTCCGGAGGCTACATCTCTGTTAAAAAGTTGGGGGGGGGCGGTTAACTAAAGAATAAGGTCATTTAAAATAATTGATGTCAATTCCAGGTTAAGGACTCCAGTCCTAACTTCTCTGGCCAGCGGGAAGCATTACAAAATGGTGGTCAAGTATCAGGCAGTCCTGGCTTTGAGGTAAAGATCTTCCACTAGTGAACTGAGCCATCCTGGGCAGTTTACCTCCCTGAGCATCAATTCATCGTCTGTTAGATGGGACTACTTAGAGTGCCTGTCCATAGAAGTGTGGGGAGGAAAAGTTTATCAAGGTGCCCAGTACACAGAAGTGCTTGGTAGGTGTCAGTGTAGGATGTGGCTCAGCCACAGCATGTGGACATGGTGGCTGCCGGTGGGTATCGGTACCACACACACCTCGGTTCTCCACAGGTGTTCACAGTGACTTGAAGTTCACAGCTGGCTCCTCCCCATCCCTGCTCTACAATATGCTGGAAGAGTCTGGTAAAGTTACCAGTACAGAGCTGGAGAAAGGAGAAAAGGGAGTATCAGACTGTATGTGGTCAAGGTGAGCAGGATATGAGAAGCTTCCAGGGATGTGCTAAGAAAAAAATCTGAGCCAGAAATAGAGGCAGAGTGACAAGCACCAAAGAGATAAAGCCGGCATGCTCGGAGACTGCACAAGTAAGTGAGCCCCATGTCCACCCAGCTGCAGTGTGCCCCTGTCTGTGGTCAGGAGAGGCAGTCATTTTGGGGCTGGGAAGGGACTCAAGTAGAGGTGAAGGGTAAACCCCGGCTTGGGCACTTAAATGTTTGCTTCCCAACTGAGAATTCTGAAGAGGTCTGCTTTTGCTCTATGGCCAGTGACACTTGAGACCCAGTGGATGGAGTGTATCATCAGCAACGAACTTATATGAACTCCTATCTGAGCCTTCTGGCTCTTCCCACCCACAAGCCGTGGGTAGGAGCTTGTCTTTTCTGGGTCTGGATATCTGATCTCTGCTCTCCTGAGGATCTTCCATTTCTGTGTACATCACAGGTCAGTGTATTCGATCTCTGACGAGTCTATTTATGTTATAGAGACTCAAGTGGTGGGAGTTCTCAAACTCTGAATCCCTAAACTCCTAAACTCTAATAAGCCCATGCAAGACAGGGTTTGCCAGCTACGTCAGTGCGGTGTGAAAAAGTAAACTGAATTTTTCACCTTAAGTATATTCTAATTGCATATGGGGCAGATGATTTAGGTTTGTAAAATAGGAAATTTTGTCCTCATTTTAGAAAGCAAGATTTATAAGCCATTCCCTGCCTTTTCTTTCTCCTCTACATCCCAACCAGGATTCCCAGGGGCCAGGTCCACGGATGAGTGGAGGGGACCTCGTTTGCTGCGAAGCATGATATAGAGCAGGACGATTTAGGCCTCCAATCCTGGTGACCAATTATCTGTTGACTTACAAATGACCCTAGGTTTTCCCTGCTTGGCCACAGCTTGAAATGGTGGTGATGTGGCTGTAACAGTGGTAGCACTGCTTACCCCCTTGTGAGCACTTCTGCGTTTTTAGAGACTGTTCTAAGTGCCACCCATGCCTCATCTCAATTCTCACAATAATCTGTGAGTAGGAACTATATTTATCCCCATTTTCAAATGAAGAAATGGGTTTATGGAAGCCAAGTGGCTGCCAAGATTCCCAGATAATTGTGGAACTGTCTAGAAGCTGTCTCTAGAACCCAACTAAATTATATGTCTCTGGTTGATTAAAATCATTGTTGGTTACTTGACAGAAGTGCACTCCATTACTGGGATCCTTTATCATCAGTCAGTAGTGATTTCAAGAGTGTATTTTCTCCCCTCTACCTTCTGATGAGTTTTCTTTAAGGCCTGATGCTCTCTTACCTTAGTAAGATGTCATGTAAGTTGCAGAGCCATGGAATCCTGTCCTGAAATTAAAGCAGACACAAAGTGACTTTTCCAGGTACTGTTTATTTGTACAGAAACCTAGTTAATGGTGATCGTCAGTGTTAAAGTCCAGAGAGAACTTAGTGGTTTTGAGAAGTAAGCCACATGCAAGGCTGTGGTGTGGGGTCAAGTCACTGGGTGGTTCCACACAGCAACATTATGATGGGATTAGTGCTCATTGAAGAAGAGACTAGGGAGCTAATGTGTACTCTCTCTCTTCTGTGCCACAACCCCTCATACCCCCCTGCACCTGCAAGCCAGGAAGAGGGCCCTCACCAAGAGCCTGACCATGCCAGCATCTTGATCTTGGACTTCCAGCCTCCAGAACTGTGGGAACTAAATGTCTTTTGTTTAAGACTCCAGTTGGTGGTATTTTGTTACAGTGGTCCAAGGTGACCAAAACTCATCTGAAAAACCATCTGGGCCCGGGGCCTTTTTTTTGAGAGGAGATCTCTGATTACAGATTCAACTTTTTTAATGAGCATTGTGTTATATTCAGGTTTTCTATTCTTTCTTTCTTTTTGAGAGAGAGCACGCATGTACACATGACTGGGGGAGGGGAGGAGAGAGAGAGAGAATCTTAAGCAGGCTCAGTGCTCCCTCAGTACAGAGCCCAGTGTGGGGCTTGATCTCAAGACCTTGAGATCATGACCTGAGTCAAAATCAAGAGTCAGATGCTTAACCGAATGAGCCACCCAAGGCACCCCAGGTTTTCTATTCTTGATTCAGTTTTGGTATTTGAAATGGCAGGAAGAGACTACACATATAATTAGATCTCTGGACCCTCCTGATTTTTTTTTCTTTTTCTTTCTCTCTCTTTTTTTTTTTTTTTTTTTTTTTTTTGAGAGGGTGCCTGTGCAAGAGCGAGGGAGGGGCAGAGGGAAAAGGAGAGAAAGACTCCCAAACAGGCTCTGCACTCAGCTTGGAGCCCAATGCAGCACTCAGTCTCACAACCGTGAGATCATGACCTGAGCTGAAATGAAGAGTTGGATGTTCAACTGACTGAGCCACCCAGGTGCCCCACGACCCTCTTGATACTTAAGCCAAATGCAGCATCAGTAAGATCATGTTTCCATTTGGGAAGAAAAAGAATAGTCTCTGCCACCAGATCACTGCCCTTCAAGCCCATTTTCCCACAGTAATTTATATTTTTCTATGAAACAGTCTAATTTTATCTAAGCCTTCAAATTTACTAACATCGGTTTGTTCACAGCCCTCTTTTCATCCCTACTCTTTTAAAAAATATATTTATTTTGAGGGAGAGAAAGTGAGCATGATGTGGGGAGTCAGGGGGACAGAGAGAGAGGGAGAGAGAGAATCCCAAGCAGTTCCGTGCTGTCAGTATGGCTCCTGACTCAGGGCTTTATCCCACCATGAGGTCATGACCTCTGCCAAAATCTGCCAAAATCAAGAGTCAGATGCTGAACTGGCAGAGCCACCGAGGTGCCCCCCAAATTTCTATACAGGGCAAATATTACATTTATAATCAGGAAATTTTTTCTCAAAAAAACCCTCGTTTGGGGCACGTCTTCATTTCGGCTCAGGTCATAATCTCACGGTTGTGAGGTCCAGCGCTATGTTGCACTCAGCGCTGGGTGTGAAGCCTGTTTGGGATTCTCTCTCCCTCGCCCTATGCCCCTACCCCTCTCGCGCTCGCTCTCTCTCTTTCTCAAGGGAAAAAAAAAATTCCTCCTTCAACAGACTTTGAAGTCTTAAGTGTCACTATGGGCTGCCAGGACAGCACGGGCCTGGCACATAGAGAAGACTGAGAGCTTGCAAATACTTCACCATCACTCTCCTACTAACATCCTATCACAGCCTGGGTGGCATATCTCTCTCTAGACCAGCACTGTCCACTAGAGCTTTCTGTCACGATCGAAGTGTTCTCTGTGCTGTCTGGGTGGTAGGCACTGGCCACATGTGGCTATTGAACACTTGAAATGTGGCAGTGTAACCCAAGAACTGGAGTTCACATTTTATTTCGTATTAATTTACATCTAAATAGCCTTATGGAGCCCTTGGAATATTCGACTCAGGTTCTTTCAACTCAAACCTCAGCCCTCCAAGCACAAAACCAAGCCTTCCTGAGACTCTTCCCCAGAGGAACCTGAACCTCTGCCCCGACTTTCCACTTGATCCTCATCTCGGTATCTCAGGGGCAGGGCTGGTTGCTAGGTGACCAGGAGGGGCCACTGGTGCCAGCCCAGCTCTGACCTACACCTTCATTCTTGGCTGGGCTGTCGTTAAAAATGTAAACCATCTGCTGTTCTAGCTCTTTCTCTCCCTGACAGAAAGTCTAAAGTCTCGCCAACTTGTATGGTTTCTTCTCAATATATTTAGCAAGTCATTATGTTTCGTCCAGGAACTCATAACCTTTTCTTCTGTACAATAAACTCTTCTGAATGCTACTCCCTCTCCCCACCCACACTGCCCACCTCAAAGCCTCACTTGTGGACGAGAGAGAGGCTCTTTAAGTGCCATTTTAGAATCCATCCATTTGGGTTGTTTTACTTCGTTCTTTAGCTTAACTTTTATTTGCACTCACCAAGGAGAAAAATAATGCTGGCGCAGTCCCATTTTACACACTGTAGAAATGGTCTGTGTTATACCTACAAGACTGTGTAGATAGATTAGCAACAATAAGTAAGTGATAACTTACTGAATGCTTTGTGCACTTCACTGTGACTATTTTTTTTTAGTATTACCTCATTTAATCCTCCCAAGAACCCAATGAAATGGGTCCTGTTTACCATCCCTACTTCACAGGAGGAAAATGAGGCACAGAGAGACTGAGCCACTTGCCAAAGGCCACACAAGCTGAGTGGTGGAGACAGGTTGTCTGCACTGTGTCCATCATCTCTAGTGTCATGCCATTATTATGCTTCCATTGTGACTCTGAATCTCTTTTATGGTTCCCTCCTCCTGTCTTCTCAAGTCAAATGTTGCAAATCTCATTAAAAATTTTTTTTAAATGTTTATTTATTTTTGGGAGACAGAGTGCAAGCAGGGGAGGGGCAGAGAGAGGGAGACACAGAACCTGAAACAGGCTCCAGGCTCCGAGATGTCAGCACAGAGCCTGACACGGGGCTCGAACCCACGACGTGTGGCATCATGACCTGGGCTGAAGTCGGATGCTCAACCGACTGAGCCACCCAGGCGCCCCGCAAGTTTCACTTTGACGGTTCCAAGTTTGAATCTTTGCCAACTCAAGCCACACTCCCTGAAACAGAGAGTGTCCCGCAAGGCGGGACAAAGGGCAGTGAGATAGTGGCAGCATGGCTGGGGCCAAGGTCACTGAAAGTGAAAGTCGGTGTCGGTCTTTGGCCAGTTCCACTCTGTTCCCGCCCTTTGGACACACCTGCCCTGTGAGCCTGGCGGGGGGCCCTGCTCTCAGCTGCTGAGGGGACCTGGCCCTCACATATCACCTGGGCTACAGCTGGTTATACCAGTGAGTCCACAGTTAGTACGTCTGCTTTGAGAGGGACCCTTAGGAAGTGGTCTCGTGACAGTGCATAAAGGAATGAGGTTACTATTCATTCATTCCTTCTCTCCTTCATTTGTTCACTTACAACTGTGCCACAAGTATTTTCTGACATTTACTGTGTGTCTGGCCTTGGGGGTTTATAATGGTTAACAGGCCACAGTCCTTGCCCTTTCAGAAGGAAAATCTAGTCGTAGAGAGAAATATTAATCAAGTTCTCACACCATCAAATGCCAAGTTGCAAATGGGACCAGGGCAGTAGGGGCTGTGGTGTTGCAAGAGTCTGTATTACAGGAGGTCTGCCCTTAGTAGGTCCAGGAGAGCTTCCCTGAAGAGGTGGCATGGGAGCGGAGCTGTGAATATGAGCAGGGTTAACAGAAGAGGGGACAGCAGTGCATTCCAGACAGTGGGAACTGCAGATACAAGGGCCCTGCGGGCAAGAGCGTAGCAGTAGAAGTGACTGAAAGGGGCCAGGGTTGGGGTGCCCGGCTGGCTCAGGTGGTTTCGGCTCAGGTCATGATCTCCCGGGTTTGTGAGTTCAAGCCCCACCTCGGGCTCTGAGCTGAGCAAGGAGCCTGCTTGAGTTTCTATCTCCCTCTCTCTCTGCTCCTCTCCCCCACTCATGCTCTCTCTCAAAAGAAAGAAATAAACATTAAAAAAAAAAAGAAGAAAGGGGCCAAGGTGGCTCTGGTGGGGAGAGGGAGGGTGGGCACACTCCCACAGGAGTGGGGCATATTGAGGCCTTTAGGTTTTGACCCTGAGATGGGTGGGAAACTTCCAAAGGGCTGGATTTGGATCTGTAGTGATCACTGTGGCTTTAGGGTACATAAGAGTCTGGTGACGGTGACCCTGGGGAGAGAGGATGAAGGCACAGGTCTGGGGCACAGGAGGGCCTCTGCCCTCTCAGGAATGTAATCTGCAGATTAAAAGCCTGCAACAAAGTGTCCTGGCAGGGTGGTATCGTCCTGACTCTGCGTTCAGAGAGAAGTTCAGGGCCAAAGCTGACACATGCAGGACCCCCGTTTGCCTGGCTTTGGAGCACTGTGCGCGGGTCCCCTCATGCAGGAACTCTCCCACGCCAGGTGCTGCGAGATCTCCACCCCTGGCCCCTGGCCGGAGCATCTGTGTTGGAAACAGATGGCAAACATTACCTGGTCATTCAGCGGGATCCCTTTTTCCATCTTCATTCGATTTTCCTCCGGGTGATAGTCATCTGCATCGTAGAATTTCCAACCTAACTTTAAGAACAAAGTGAAACTGTGTGTGGCAGGCAGTGTGGCCCATGTGACAACCATCACTAATACCGCCCGGCAGGTGTGGAAATGAGCCTGCACCCTTTTCCTCACCAGCAGCCCAAGGACCACCCTCCCGCCCCCCCGCCCCCCCCCCCCGCCCTACCAGCCTCCCCTCCACCTGCTGCTCCCCACCCCTGGGGTGGGGGGGAAGGGAAGAAGCAGGGAGGCCCTGATGCCATGTCACTATCCCAGCTCCCAGGGCTGCTGCTTCCTTTCATTCATCACTATTGGTGATCACCATAGAGAAAAACAAAATTGCTCCATTGGGTTTCACAAGCCATGCCCATGGTTTGTTTGACAAACCCCAACAGGCCAGAAGAAAGGGCGCATAAGGGAGAGAAGCAAAGAGACAGCACAACGGGGCTGGAAATTGGGAGGCATCAGAACAGGTTACCTCGGATGCCAACAGGGAGCCCACGGTAGATCTGTGGAGAGGACACAGAGGTTCAGGTGACTGCCCTTCCCAACCCTCATGTGCCTCCCACCATGCAGGGATGCCCTGGGACACAGGCAGCTGCCCCGCTGTGTTGAAACCCACTAACTTTATGATACTGAAGCAGTGACAGTAATGTTCTTGACCCTGGAGTCTAGAGCATGACATTAGTTTCCTCCAGGAATTTAAATGACGTAATTGGGGCACTGGGGTGGCTCAGTCAGTTAAACATCTGGCTCTTGACTTTGGTTCAGGTCATGATCTCATGGTTCATGAGTTCAAGTCCCACATTGGGATCCATGCAGACAGTACAGAACCTGCTTGGGATTCTCTTCCCCTCCCCGCTTGTGCTCTCTTTCTCTCTCAAGATAGATAAATAAACTTAAAAAAATATTGGGTGGGGGGTGGCGCCTGGGTGGCTCAGTTGATTATGCATCCAACTTTGGCTCAGGTCATGATCTCATGGTTTGTGAGTTCGAGCCCCGCGTTGGGCTCTGTGCTGACAACTCAGAGCCTGGACCCTGCTTCTGATTCTGTGTCTCCCTTTTTCTCTGCCCCTCCCCTGCTTGTGCTCTCTCTCTCAAAAATAAATAAACATAAAAAAACACCCTTTTTTTAAAATTGGGGTGCCTGAGTGGCTCAGTCCATTGAGCGTCTGACTTCGGCTCAGGTCACCATCTCACAGTTCGTGAGTTTGGGCCCCACGTCGGGCTCTGTGCTGATAGCTCAGAGCCTGGATCCTGCTTTGGGTTCTGTCTTCCCCTCTCTCTGCCCCTCCCCCGTTCACACTCTGTCTCTGTCTCTCAAAAATGAATAAACGTTAAATTAAAAAAAAAACTTTAAATGACATAATTACTGATTACCACTAATTTTCTTTTCCAAAAAGCAATACAGTAAAACCTTGGGTTATGAGTAAATTGCTCTGCGAGTGTTCCACAAGGCGAGCAAACATTTCTAATAAATTTTAACTTGATAAACCTGCGATATCTTGTGCAATCCTAGTAGTACATGATGCTAAATATCACATGATCACAACTGAACCAATTGTTCTAGAAATTTGCTTTGATATACAAGTGCTTTGGATTATAAGCATGTTTCTGGAACGAATTATGCTCACAACCAAGGTTTTACTGTATATAAGATCTCATTAAACTGAAGTTCTTTCTGAAGCTTTTTGGTCCCTGTTCTATAGATAATTATATTTTGAGAAAAAGTACTGAATAAAGATAAGATTCTACTGAGGATATTGGAAGGAGGGGTCTGACGGGGGGTGGGTGTGGGGCAGGGTTTCAACCTCCCAGGACAAGGTTCAAGGAGCTCATAAAAGCATTAACACCTTGTCTGGGGGTTAACAGAGACACACTCTTAAAATTTGGGATGAGAATCACCAGTACTCATTCAACCCTGGAGGGAAATGTCCTCTGTGCAGCGCATCTGAATAGGCCCCGATAGAACCCTACCAGGCAGCACTCTTGGTGAGAATGGCTTGGGTCTCAGCACCTAATGTCTGGCCACCGTCTCCCTCTGGCCACTAAATAGCCATGTGCTTCTGTGCAAGTTGGCCTCCAAACCCTTTTCATCACCTGCAAAACAGGGGAACTGAGCTACGTTTACCCACTCACTACTCATTTCATTCAGCCAGTGCTTACTGAGCACCTACTAGTCCCCAGGATATGGTTGGCGCACTGCCATGTGCTCCCAGCCACCCTGAGGCTTGTGGTCTAGCGCCCTGGGGTCCGGGTGCAGGCTGGCAGACAGTTCATGATAACTCAAGTCCCTTCTTGCCCTCAATTTCTAATCCACTGCCCAAATGCCAGTCATTGTAGGACCACCTTCAGAATTTTGATTTTATCCTCCTACTGTGTCCTCATGCCCTCCCTCCGAAGTTTTGCATCCCTTCTCTACAGTTATTTACTTGGTTTGTTTAAAGTTTTGTTTATTTAAGTAATCCCCACAACACAACATGGGGCTTCAACTCATGACCCTAGGGTCAAGAGTTGTATGCTCTTTGGACTGAACCAGCCAGGTACCCCTACTTGATGTTTTTTTAAATTTAATTGCTTCATTTTTTAAAGTTAAGTGAATGTGTTAAAGAAGGAAACTTTTTTCCTTCCTACCAGAAGCCATCATTACTTGCCTTAAATGGAAGGTAATCAAAAAGATGTATACAATTAAAATAAGACCCTGCTCACATTCTAGCTGGATTCCAGGGTTCTGTCTCTCTTTTGTTACGAAGGTATCAGGGAGGTGTTAGAGATACATGCGTGCCCAACTGAGACCTGCTCCCCGATGTAACCAAAGGATTGATGAGGACTGGGACTTGTCCCACTAGGTTCACTGTGCTGAAGCCCGCACAGGGTGACATTGCAGCCTACTGGCGACTAACTCCACAGCCACAGAAGCCCAAGCTGTGCATAACGGAAGTCACATTTAGGACTAAGATTAGCCAGGAATGAACACGTCAGCCACCACTCACAATTTAAAAGAAGAGCTAACTAGATTTGGGTGTAGACTGGTAGGGAGGAGATAGAAGGAAAAGGAAAAGTCTACTGTCTACTGCTCTATCCAAACCTAAACCAGCGAACAGCTGGACTCAAAGCGGTCAGGGACAGGGACTCCCCAGCAGGAATAAGTCACAGTGCTCAGCTCAGAGCTAAGACTCACGGGAGTAAGCATTACAACTCAGGCTGGGACCCAACTCAGGTCTCCAAGCGAGTTGGTGTACATCAGGATTAAGGAGACTGAAAACAAAAACCAGTAGGACAGTGGCGGTAGGTGGGGGCACAGATTAAATGCAAAAGATATTCAGAGGGCCTGAGCTCATGTCAACAGAAGGAAACCTGGAAAGAAGCAGAGGGTGGCTTCACGAAGGCTGTTAACATATAAACAAAACTAACATTGCCGCCTACTCAAATAGTTCGTTCATTCATTTGTTCATTCATTCATGCATTAGGTCAGCAAATATTTACTAAGCATCTACTACGCGCCAGGCATTGTTCTAGACACATAAGTCAGTAAACAAAAAGGAAAAAACAGATCCCTTACATCCAGATAGGGGAGGGAGAGGCAATAAACATAGTAAATAAGTAAAATTATTACTTGACATTACTTTGTTTTAACAATGGCTTAACTGCAATCTTTCTGGCTTGAGACTATTGTTTTCTTGAGCCATTTTTTCCCTTGTAAATGTTATAGAGTGTAATTTAAAATTCTGCAAGGCCCTATCAGGGGCTCAGAAAGGTCACCAAAGAACTCAATGTCGCTACATCCATTGATCAACATAATCAATTCTCATCTCATTTTATTACTTGGTCTATCACCGTCAGAGGGCTCAGGGTTCAGGCCTTGGCCAGCATCTTTATCTTTACTCACTCCCTTGGTGATCTCAACATCTATGTCTTTAAATATATCTGTGTACCAAGGGTCCCTACATTTATTTCTAAAGTTCTTCTCCTGAACTCTGGACTTTATACCCAACCAACCACTTGACAAATCCACTTGGATGACTGATAGGCAGTTCACCACATCCCACATTGAGCTCCTGATATATTTTTCCCTAAACCTGCTCTGCTTACTGCTTCCCCATCAGTCAATAGCAACCCCCTTCCTTCCAATTACGCAAGCCAAAAATCTTGAAGTCATCCTTAACACCTCTCTCCCTCTCTCATACCCCACATCCAGTCCATCAACACATCTTCTGGTTCTACCTTCAGAATATCTCCAGCATATGATCACTTCTCTTCACCTTCGTTGTTTCTGTGACCTTATCTCCCATCATTCAGATGCAATGGCTTCCCTGGTAGTCCACCAAGAAACCAAGCCTCCTGGGCTTTGTGCTTGCCATTCTGCCTGCCTATAATGATCTTTCCCTAGCTGTCCATCAGGCTTAGTCTCCCACTTCTTGTGGGTCTTGTGCAAAATACCACTGCCTCAGAGGAGCCTTCCCTCACTGTCCTGCCTGCTGTTCTTTGTTCTACTGTCTATTTTCCCCTGGCCCACTGACCACTGCTGGCATGCTATGTACATGTATTTATTCAGTTACTGTCTGTTTCCCATACTAGAATGTGAACTCTTTGAGGGCAGGGATTTTATCTGTCCTATTCAATATATATCAGTGACACAGAGTCAGGATTGAGCTCTATAAATATTTACTGAATGCATGAATATCATAACCACATAAGTCAGATGGTTCAGCCACCAGCCTCCCAATCTAATCCAAGGCAGAGAGGGGTACATGAATTGCCCAAGCTCACACAACCAGGCAGCTGTGTGATCTCTGGCTCGAGACACCCACTTCGTCACACCACAGAAGCAGTCTTACATTCTTCTTCAAATCATACAACAGCTAAGGACTTTCTGACTCCCTGTTTTATTTTATTTCAAGAACCCCCAAATTAATTTCTCAGGATACCAGGCTAAAAACGCCACAATAATTTTGAAAACCTAAACTTTCCTACCCGGAGCAAGAAAGAGTCTTTAATATATACTTGACCACACAAGCAGTTCCTGGTCCAGAAAATTCTAGGAGGGTATTATAAGGCCTTTGAAGCTATGATAATTCACTTGATTAAGATCTGTCTTCTGCTGCCTGGGGCGGAATGCTGCTGTAGCTGCCTTTTCCGGTAAAAAGCAAGGTAGAGTTTGGTCTAATCAGGAAGCCAAAGTCTAGCTCACAGTCTCCACGTTGGCCAGACCGGGCTAGGCAGAGGCTTTGTGGCATCCGGTGTACCTCCTTGCAAACCCTTGGGGGTTTTGTGACACCTTATTAACACTGACTCCTTCCAGTTTAAGCTGATAAACGCTGATCACAGAACAGAGAAAACAGACCAGGAGGTGAAATTCTCTTCCTAAAATCCAATCACAAAAGTCCAGCACCTCTCAGGAGGGAGCTGCTGCTCCAGATCTGACCAAGATCTGTGGGAGACTGGGACCCTGTGTAGGGAGAGGTTTGTCCCTGTGCTTTGGGCCTTGTTCTGACCGGAGGCTCCCAAACTCGGGCACTTGTGACTGCAGGAGCCATTGCGGGTGGCGCCCCAGCAGGTGCCTCTTTACAAAGGGCTTTCGCCAAGAGCCTCTCGATTTATAGGCGGAGAACCCTGGTCTCGGATGTGGTCCCCGGCCAGCACCCCCCACCCCCGGGCGCGGGCAGGTTGGAGGGTGGGGAGTGGGAGCAGGTGCCCCGGGCCTCCGCTTCCTCATCGGCAAAGGGAAGCGGGGGGCTTCCGAGAAGCCTGCGTCCCCCGCGGGTCCGGCACGGTGACTCAGGCTCTGGCCTCCGCCGCGCGCGCCGCCTCCTCCAGTGCGCCCCCCGCGCCCCCGGCCCTCCTGGACCTACTTCCCCGAGCCGCTCACGCCCATCACCAGCAGCGCACCCGGCGCGGCCATGACGCGGATGCCGGCTCCTTCCCGCCGCCTTCCGGGGCCTGTCCGCCCTGCCTCCCCGGCCACTTAGAACCGAGCGGCCCGCGGGCCGGGGAATCCTGTTCCCCGCCCCCGCCGCACGGCTCCGCCTCTCCCACCGCCCGGCTCTGTGCCCCGCCCCCGCCCTCGCCCTCGCCAAGTGGCTCTGCCTTGCCCCGCCCCTCCTCCGCCCCGCCCCGCCCCCGCCGCATGGCTCCGCCTCCTCGAAACAATAAAGCTGACCTAGAGCGCTTATCTAATGAGTGTTTCAATAGCCCTGCACTTTGTTTCATTCCTACTTAGCTAGAGTGGGTCTTCCTGGATAGGCGTTGTATAGATGAAGAAATCGAGACTTGGAGAGGAGGCACCTCCTTTTCATGGTTTTGAAGATGTCATATTTTTGAGATGGCAGTACTCCCCAAATTGATCTACCAATTCAGCGCATCTCCATCAAAATCCCAGCTGACTTCTTGCAGAAATTGACAACCTGATCCTAAAATTCATATGGACACTCAAAGGATATAGATAGAAACAATCTTGAAAAGGAAGAACAAAGTTGGAGAATTCACACTTTCCATTTACAAAACATGCTATAGCTATATACTCATAAAAACCAATGTGGTACTGGCATAAGGATACTCATATAGACCAGTGGACTAGATCTGACAGTCTAGGAATAAATCCATATACTCAATGGAAACTGGTTTCTAGCAAGGGTGCCAGGACAATGCAATGTGGAAAGAATAGTCTTCTCAACAAATGATGCTGGGACAACTGGATATCCACATGAATAAGAATGAAGTTGAACCCCTACCTCAACCATATACAAAATTTACTCAAAATAGATCAGAGACTTAAATGTAAAAGCTAAAACTCCAAAAGCTGTTAGAAGAAAACATAAGCATAAATCTTCGTGAACTTGGAAGAGGGAATGGTTTCTTAGATCTGGCGCCTAAAACACAAGAAATAAAAGAAAAAAAAGATAAATTGGACTTCATCAAAATTAAAAGCTTTGTGCTGCAAAGGGCACCATTAGGGAAGTGAAAAGACAACCCACAGAATGACAGAAACTTTTTCCAAGTCACATATCTGATAAGAGGCTTGGATTTAGAAGATATGAAGAAAACTTACAACTCAACAATAAAAAGACAAATAACCCCATTAAAAAGTGGACAAAAGATCTTAATAGACCTTTCTCCGAAAAAGATATACGAATGGAAAATAAACAGATGAAAATAAGCTCCACATATTAGCCACGAAGGAAATGCAAATTAAAATGACATTAAGATACCACTTCATGCCCACTAGCATGACTATAATCAAGACTGATGGGGCGCCTGAGTGGCTCAGTGGGTTAAGCATCTGACTTTGGCTGAGGTCATGATCTCATGGTTCATGAGTTTGAGCCCTGCATCGGGCTCTGCGATGACAGCTCAGAGCCTAGAGCCTGTTTCAGATTCTGCGTCTCCCTCTCTGCCCCTCCCCTGCTCACGCTCTGTGTGTGTATGTCTTTCTCGGAAATAAATAAATATTAAAAAAAAAAAAAAGAAAGAAAGAAAAGGACATGCCCAGCAGACAGCCTACCCCTGCTTGACTCTCAGCAGATTTGGCTCAGGGTTTGTGAGAACAGTGAGGGCCAGCAGTGTTGGGTCATCTGGAAACAGCTCTCTAGACCAGAAAGCCCCTGCATACATGGCCACTGGCCTCAGAAACAGCCAAAGGAGGCACTGAAGAGGAGCCTGAGAGCACCCTCCTGTTTTTCTGTAGCAACCGTCTCAAACTTTCTGGTCTCTACTCTAATATCAGACCGCCCTCCACCCACAGCCTCCTCCGCTGTCTACAGATGACTGAATTATTTTCCCTATTGTCAGAGACTGAAGAAACCTCTGCTCCCCCCCACCCCCGCCACCATTGCATTAAGATGGTGTTGCAACAAAGTATTTGGTCTTAGGGCTCTGAAACTCTTAGAAATTATTATTTAAAAAAAAAAACAAACAACTTTTTAATGTTTATTTACATTTGACAGAGAGAGAGAAAGAGAAAGTGTGTGAGCAGGGGAGGGACAGAGAGAGATGGACACAGAATCCAAAACAGGTTCCATGCTCTGAGCTGTCAGCACAGAGCCCAGTGTAGGGCTTGAACCCATGAACTGTGAGATCATGACCTGAGCCGAAATCAGATGCTCAACCCACTGAGCCACCCAGGTGCCCCTCACTCTTAGAAATTATTGAGGACCCCAAAGAGCTTTTGTATGTAAGGATGGTATCTATTGATATTAACTACATTAAAAATTACCACTGAGAAATTTAAAAATATTTATTAATTTGTTTAAAAATGAAAATAATTTGGGTCACCTGGGTGGCTCAGTCGGTTGAGCGTCAGACTTCGGCTCAGGACACGATCTCACGGTTTGTGAGTTCAAGCCCCACATGGGACTCACTGCTGTCAGCTCAGAGCCTGCTTCGGGTCCTCTGTCCCCACTTTCTCTGCCCCTCTCCTGCTCACACACACACACACACTCTCAGAAATGAATAAACATTTTTAAAAAATTAAAAAAATGAAAATGAAAATAATAAGCCCATTACATGCTAACATAAATTTTAAGAAAAATGTTTTCTGAAACTAAAATTATCAATGACAAGGATGACATTATTTTATATTTTTGCAAACCTCTTTAATGTCTGGCTTCACAGATCACTGTTCAATAGAATACCTGCTTCTGTATTCAATCAATATGTTGTTCTTGTTTGAAGTATATGAAGAAAATATGGCCTCACATGGAAATGCATTAGAAATGGTGGGTGGGGTGGAGGTGGGGCTATTTTGCAATCTTTTAAGAGAGCTGTCCATAGTCTTCTTTAATATATTGAAACTTGATAAGTGGGAGTTTCTTAAAGTCTAGTAGCAATGTGGAATCTGAAACCATACAAATGAGCTTTTTGTATTCTCTTACATTAAAATCCCTTCACCTGTCTTACACTTTCTTTTTTTTAATATTTTTTTAACGTTTATTTATTTTTGAGACAGGGAGAGACAGAGCATGAACGGGGGAGGGTCAGAGAGAGAGGGAGACACAGAATCTGAAACAGGCTCCAGGTTCTGAGCTGTCAGCACAGAGCCAGATGCGGTGCTCGAACTCACGGGCCAAGAGAGATCAAGACCTGAGTTGAAGTCGGAAGCTTAACCAACTGAGCCACCCAGGGACCCCACCCGTCTTACCCTTTCAATGGATCTTTTACCCATGCAATGGTTTTGTAACATTATGCGCTGATTATTTAGAAAATATTAGTTCACGAATGCAAATTGTCCAGATGTTGACACACTTCACTATAAAATATATTTAAAAATTACCTTTGTAAGATCACCATTGATCTCATTAGAAAAATGTTTGTTTATTTAGAAAAGTCGTTAAGTCTTGGGACGCTCTCAAACTCCCAAGGTACTTCAGGGTTTTGTGAGGCTCACTTTGAGAACTGCTGTTCTAAGAGCTGATTATTAACTGCTGATGAGGTGGTTAGCTTCTGTTCTAATTACCTTTTCTAAACAGGGTTGAATTCAAGAATATGGGGTTTGTAATTTTATTTCCACAATTTACTTTGTTAAAGTCCGATGCTACTCTTATCTATATGACCGTGGGAGCCTTACCTGTATCTTTAACATATGATACTATAGCAAGGGCTCAAAATACACATGCTGAATGACCAGCTAGGAGGAAAGAAGGTAGGAACACTGAAAGGAGGAAGGGGGAGTGGGAGGAAGGGGGAAGGGATCCCAGCTCTGATCCCTCACTGACAGGGACAGACATAGACTTCAAGTAAAGCCTGACCCCTAGTGGAACTGGTTTATTGGATGAGCCCGACTGAGAAGGTTGCAAACAAAGCAATTTTATTATTCCTCACCTCGACCCCCTCAAGTCCATTCTGTTAGCTTGTTTTTCTCTGTCCCTGTGTGAAATTCTGAGCACATCCCATAGCATTCCTACTCGTCGTGGAATCAACACTCTCCTAATAAAGGATTTGATTCCTGGCTTTATAAGTCCATAAAATTGATTTCTATTGGTCTCTTCAGGGTCGATTAGTCCAGGAGACGTAATTTTGGTGAAACTCACAATAGGTAACAAATGTGAAAGTATTTTGTTACCTATACGTTTCTGTTACAAAGTGTTAGTTTCTTGGGGCACCTGGGTGGCTCAGGCCTTTGTGCATCTGACTGTTTGGGCTCAGGTCATGATCTCACAGTAGATGAGTTGGAGCCCTGCATTGGGCTCTGCCCTGACCGTGTGGAGCCTGATTGTCATTCTCTCTCTCTCCGTTTCTCCCTCTGCCCCTCCTGTTTTCTCTCTCTCTCTCTCTCTCTAAATAAATGAGTAAACTTTAAAAAATTGAAGTACAATCGACATATAACATTGTGTGTGTGTGTGTGTGTGTATAAAATACATTTATATATTACAATACAATTACCATTATAGCCTTAGCTAACACCTCCATCATGTCACATAATTACCATCTCTTTTTTGTGGTGGGAACAATTAAGATCTAGTCTCTTAGCAACTTTGAAGTTTATAATACAGTATTGTTGTCTGTGAGCACTGTGCTGTGCATTCGATCTCCAGGACTTATTTATCTACTAGTTGCAAGTAGGCACACTTTAACATCTCCCCAGTTCCCTGGCTTGTTAGTTTCTGTTACTCTGAGACTGATGTATAGGTCCCAGAACTAATTTATGTATTCGTGATTTACAATTCAGCTCATTCTAGTCAGGTTCCCCAAACCTGACAAAACACATTATTAATCAGAAGATTGCTTGGTGGGCATGGATTCAGAATGAAAAAGTATTGAAGGGGCTGAATAGATATTTACCACAAGCTGTGAAGAGTCTAATGAGCCCTAGTTGGTTACTCTGTATTGTGCGCTATTTCCTGTGCGGAATCACTGGAGACTGTGTATTTGTAGCTCGACTTCATGCCCTTCCTCCATTTTCTATTGGTTGTTTCTTTTTCTTACTGTGTTGTAAAAGCCTCTTTGTGTATTATTTGTAATATGTTTTCCAATTTGCCTTTTATTGCTTTATTTATAGTATTTTCTTTTTGACCTGGTGGAGCTTAAGATTTTTATCTAATGTATTTTCTGAAATGTTTTTTTTTTTGAGTGAAACTAGAAATCATGGCACTTTTATATAATATGCTCCAATATTTTGATATTTGTCTCTGTCATATCAACTAAGAATCACTTTACCAGCAGAAAAATGTTTTATGCATATCAGAAAAGTTACACAATTGGGGCGCCTGAGTGACTCAGTCGGTTGAGTGTTGGGCTCTTGATGTTGATTTAGGTCATGATCTCACCGTTCATGAGTTGGAGCCCCGCTTTGGGCTCTCTGCTGTCAGCTCAGAGCCTGCTTTGGATCCTCTGTCTCCCTCTCTCTCTCTCTCTCAAAAATAAATAAGCATTTAAAAAACTTGCACAATTAAGATTTAGTGAATATTGTGTTGTCAGTTTATCATTTTAATCATTTACTGCTAGTTTACAGACAAGATTAGCATGTATCAAAAAGTGAAAGAAAATGTGTGGGAGAAAATCTTGAGAAAATTCCATTCATAAACTTTAATTCTGTGGGTTGGTGAAATGTGAATTGCCAGTGTATGATTTTAGTTGGCCCATCTTATGGGAAAATGAGTATTCCTTGTGAACATCGTTTGCAAAACTCTATGTCATAATTCTAAATTTTTTCTCTTTGTAGGGCCTCTAACGAGTATCCAAGAAACAATATGAAGCCAAAATTTTCAGGTAATTAAAACATATTTGTCACAAAATTTAAAATAATAAATATAAAGCTGAATCCTTAAAAATTAATGTTAATGGTTTCATATTGATGGGAGGGATGGCATCTTTTGATATCTTTCATGAGGTATCTATATACAACTCTGTGAAAAGCTTAGGTTCTAGGTCAAGTTCAGTACCTGGTTGGTTTATTTCCTCAGACTTGACTTCTGTGGATTTAGAAAATACAGATTCACAGCGAAGAGTCAGGGTGGTGGCCGGTGCTGTGGGTTCTGTCAGATGGTTCTGGATCGCACAGATTTGGTGGGCGGAGCTCCCTGGTGACTGCATTCAGATGGCAGCCCAACCAGCTGGTCCATATTTGGTGCCATGGAGAAGGATTCCTACTCCAGTCCAGCTTCATTCAGTTCTGGAAAGTTATTCTTCATGTTCGACAAGCATCTGCATGTGGTGTGACAATATGCTCAACAACATGCCATTGATTTTATTCTGAAACAAATGAAGAAACATTAACTGTGGCGACAGAGCCCAACTTCACAATTCGTTGTTTGCACATGTCCCTTATTCTTAAGATATTCCAATAGCATTTTTTTTTTTTTTGCATTGAAACTTGAGAAATTTTAGCCCTGAAGGAATGGGTAAGACAATAAACCTGAGGACTATGAAACAGGCCAATTGAAATGATAAAAACAATCCTTACTTTGCATTATTGGTATCATAAAATGATGTGTGTTTTTGAAAAGTGTTATGCCTCAGTTAATTCATAAACAGTATAATCGGTATAATGAAATACAAAATCAGTTTTTGATGGCACTTCAAATGAAATTAGTTCCTCATCCTCAGTCCAAAGTGACCTGAAAGAAAACCAAAACCAAATTTTCTAAATCATGCATCTCAGTAAGAAAAATGTTAGTTTCTCCGTTCTCTTGCAGGATATGTCATTCACGGAGCTACCATGAATGGATGAAGAACGATCTCAGGGCACCTGGGTGGGTGGCTTAGCTGGTTGCGCGTCCAACTTCGGCTCAGGTCATGAACTCAAGGTTTGTGATTTCGAGTTCCGTGTTGGGCTCTGTGCTGAGGGCTCAGAGCCTGGAGCCTGTGTCCAATTCTATGTCTCCCTCTCTCTCTCTCTGCCCCTCTCCCTGTCATGCTCTGTCTCTCTCAAAAGTAAATAAAGATTAAAAAAATTAAAAACAAAAAGAACTATCTCAACCTTGGACACACCACTTAAATTTGGGGAGCTTAGTTCCTTCTAACTAATGGGAGAATACTTGTTCAATCTACTGCCCAGTGTTGTTGAAGCAGAAAGCATTTGTAAACTGCAAAATGCTATAGAAACGCTGAAAGAAAGGCATATATTAGTTACTGATTTAGAAGAAAATTGTTCGATTGTTAAGTCTATTCCTATCTGAGCTACTATATTACCTATTGCCATGTTACTTATAGTAATATACACTATATATTATGGTAGTATACCCTACTATGTTATATTACTATATATTACCATAGTACATATTACTATTGACTCATCAAGAATAACACGCTACTGAGGTGAAAATACTCCAAGATTAAACAGAATCTTTGAAGTGTATGTGGAACTTTCTAAAAAATATTACTATGAAGAATATAAGAGGATGGGCGCCCTGTGGCGGCCAGTGCACAGATTGGACTCCACTTGCTTCGGCACCGTGTTCTGCTTCCTCTGCAACCTTGTCTCACAAACCCAATACGGCTGAGATTGAGAAATTCGTCAAATCGAAATTGAAGGCAACAGAAACGCAAGAGAAAAGCCCACCGCCTTCCAAAGAAACCAGCGAATAGGAGAAGCGAGCAGGTGGATCGTAATGAGGCGAGCGCCACCAATATGCACGGTACCTTCCACAGGCATTGCATGTACTTCTTGTAGCTGTTTAACTTTGTAAGATGCAAAGAGTTTGGATCGAGTGTAAGTGACTGTGCTACCCCTTTTCACATGGAAGAATTGAGAACCACTGACAGCAAGCCACCCCCGGCTCTCCCGTCTGCCAGCTGGCTGGTGGGGAAGGAAGAGAGCCTGCACGTCGGTGAAGCAAGAAGTTGGTGGCACCACAGTGAAGTTTAAAGTAAAAACCAAGCTGGTCCAAGGTGTCCTACTGGCTGCAAAACGCAGTTTCCTCACTGCCATTTTGTTGTTGTTGTTCAAACGATCTTAATTATTGGAATGCATAATTTTTACTATGCAAATAAAAAGTTTTAAAACCTGAAAAAAATGTAATAGGATGCCTATGAGAATTGTGGTTTAATATTACATTTCAAGTTTCTGAAGTCTATGTAAACAAAATGCTTGGATCACATTGTCTTCTGAAACGACCACACTATCAAAGACCACTTGGTAGAACTTCGGAGATCACCTATGCATGTGGATGGTATTTGCAACCCCATGGAAATGGAATGGAAGCTGTCTCCAGTGCGGACACAAAATGGGAGACTTCTTGACTGCCCTGATTGTCAACCTGGGTAATAAGACTTCTACTAGCCCATCAGTCTACCACACAGCATTTTCCATGCTTCTGGTAACCTCGGTGCATCCTCTCTCTTTTATTTTTTTAATTTATTTTTTATTTGAGAGAGAGAGTGTATGAGCAGAGGGGAGGGGCAGAGAGAGAGAGAGAGAGAGAGAGAATCTTAAGCAGGCTCCACACTCAACGAGGAGCCCAACTTGGAGCTCGATCCCCCTACCCTGGGATCATGACCTGAGCCGAGTCGGATGCTCAACTGACTCAGCCACCCCGGTGCCCCCTTCTCTCTTTTATTTATTTATTTATTTATTTATTTATTTTTTCAACGTTTTATTTATTTTTTTTGGGACAGAGAGAGACAGAGCATGAACGGGGGAGGGGAAGAGAGAGAGGGAGACACAGAATCGGAAACAGGCTCCAGGCTCTGAGCCATCAGCCCAGAGCCTGACGCGGGGCTCGAACTCACGGACCGCGAGATCGTGACCTGGCTGAAGTCGGACGCTTAACCGACTGCGCCACCCAGGTGCCCCCACCTTCTCTCTTTTAAACAGAGTTGGATGTTTCAAGTCAGAAGCATTATAGTATTAATAGTATTAATTATCATTTTATGGCTGGAAGAAATTAGATGAAAGGTAAAGACATTCCCAAGGTCACAGAGCAAGTGTGATTCCCACATCAGTTGAACTCGGTTCCTATACTTGGATGTGGAGTGATGTGTGTCAGGTGGAACAAGCGGCTTTTCCCTTTTTAGATTTACAGGGAACTCAGTTTATTTTACATGTTCTTTCTTGGTTTTGTCTCTGGATTTCTGGCCTTTATCATTTGACGGTAAAACCAGACATCTGAACCAAACTTCTCATGTTTTAACCTTACACAAAATGGCAAAAAGCCACGGAATGGGAACCTGCCACTAGCATGACCTTCAGGTTGAAAGGAAGAGTAAAGCTTCCGTGACTGAGTAAAAGTGAGTGGAACATGAATCATCCGAAAAGACTGCTCGGCCTCAGATGAACTAGCATAGTGTTGATTCAGTAACCCATATTCCCTGCTCAGCCCATTAGCCGGCGTTAGTTACATAGCATGTTAAGTAACCTGGATCTTGCGTATAAAAACACTTCATTTAAAATTTGTGCTTCTTTAGTTGTGTGTGGGAGGTACATTGTCATAAGCACATAAAAACAAGGGGATAGACTGGGGCACCTGGGTGCTCAGTCGGTTAAGCGTTCCACTTTGGCTCAGGTCACGATCTCGCAGTTTGGGAGTTTGAGCCCCGCATTGGGCTCTGTGCTGACAGCTCAGAGCCTGGAGCCTGCTTCAGATTCTGTGTCTCCCTCTCTCGCTGCTCCTCCCCCTCTTGCTCTCTCTCTATTTCAAAAATAAGTAAGCATAAAAAAAAGAAAGAAAGAATAAGGGTGTAGATGTTGAGAGTGAAGTAGAAAGGAAAAAAAATCCCGTCTCATAAATGTGATTCTGATGATTCAAGGAGAGCAGGTAAAAAGTTTCTGGCAGGGGCACCTGGGTGGTTCAGTCAGTTAAGCATCCCACCTTGGCCTAGGTCATGATCTCACAGCTCATGAGTTTGAGCCCAGTGTTAGGCTCTGTGCTAACAGCTCAGAGCCTAGAGCCTAGAGCCCAGAGCCTGCTTTGGATTCTGTGTCTTGCTTGCTCTCTGCCCCTCTCCCATTCTGTCTCTCTGGGTGGTTCAGTCAGGTAAAGGTGTGACTTCCGCTCAGGTCATGATCTCACAGTTCATGGGTTCGAGCCCCACCTTGGGCTCTGCACTGACCGTGCGGAGCCTGCTTGTGATCTCCGTCCACTTCTCTCTGCCCCTCTCAACTTGCTCTCTCTCAAAATAAATAAATAAACTTAAAAAAATATATAAATATATAAAAAGTTTTGCCAATCTTACTTAGGAAGAAAGGAAACCTAAGAAGAATGATCACTCCAATCCTGAATATTTATGGACATCCAAGCCAGGTGATTGAATTTCCTCTTACCCTCCCTGGCTGGATGTAAATACCTCCTCTCTCTCCTGAGTGGCAGGGATGGTATGGGACAGATTCCAAATGAAACTACCAGTTTCTTTCAACTTGAGATCAGGAAGCACACTGAGCAAATTTGTGAAAAGATAAGCTAGTCTTTCTTGTCTTTAACAGCAAATTACGCATAATTAAAAAATATTCACACAACATAAAATTGGCCATCTTAACCCTTTCTAAATGTACAGTTCAGCAGTATTGGGTACATTCACACTGCTGTGCAACTGATCTCCAGAGCTTCTGATCTTGTGAAGCTGAAACTCTGTACCCAATGAACACAGCTCCCCTCCCCGCCTCCCCTGGGGACAACCATCCACTTTCTGTCTCTGTGAATTTGATACCTTTAGGCACCTGATGTAAGTGGAATCATACAGTATTTGTCTTTTTGTGACTGGCTTATTTTACTTAGCATCATGTCCTCAAGGTTCATCCATGTGACTTTTTAGGGTTGAATAATATTCCATTGCATAGATATATCACATTTGTTTATCCATTCATCTGTTTATGGACTTTTGGGTTGCTTCCCCCTCTTGGAGCTTATGAATAAAACTACTATAAACAGGGGCATGCAAATATCTTCAAAATCCACCTTTCATTTCCTCTGAAATATACCCAGAAGTGGCATTGCTGGATAGTATGGAAATTCTATTTTTAAGGTTTTCTTTTTTTTTTTCAGAGAGAGAGAGTGTGAGCAGGGGAGGGGAAGAGACAGAGAGAGACACAGAATCTGAAGCAGGCTCTAGGCTCTGAGCTGTCAGCACAGAGCCCGATGCAGGGCTTGAACTCACAAACCATGAGATCATGACCTGAGCTGAAGTCGGACGCTCAACTGACTGAGCCACCCAGGCGCCCCTATTTTTAAGTTTTTGAGGACCTCCATACTATTTTCCACAGTGCCTGCACCACTTTACATTCCCACCCAAACTGCACAATGGTTCCTTTCTCTCCACATCCTTGCTAATATTTATTTCCTCCCTCCCTTCATCCCTCCCTTCTTCCCTTCCTTCCTCCCTCCCTTCCTTCCTCCCTCCCTCCTTTCTTTCCTTCCTTCCTTCCTTCCTTCCTTCCTTCCTTCCTTCCTTCCTTTCTTTTTTGATAGAAACCATCCTAATGGGTATGAGGTGATCTCTCATTATGGTTCTGACCTGCATTTGCCAAATGAATTAGTGACATTAAGCTTCATTTTATATACTTGCTGGCCATTGTGTATCATCTTTGGAATAATGTCTATTCAGCCTTTACTTTTTGCATTCTTTCTCCATCTGTGTGGACTGCCCCTCTTCCTCATCCATCTCCTTTCTTATTTATTGATGCCCCACCTACACCCTTGAAAGAGGAGTTATGGCAGCCTCCAAAGATATGTATGAGATGATAAAATGAAATCGCTGAGAAAATGGGGTAAAGGGAAGTACAACGAGGAAAGGAAGGTGAGGCTCACAGGGGGGTGAGCACACAGGTGCATTTCTAAGGTCCTCTACAGTTGCTGTGGCTGTAGGCTCCTTAGCAGTCAGGACTTCAAAAAGAAAGAAAAGAAGTCCCCCCCTTTATCCCTCATTTGCCATTTGGGTTACTCTCTATCCTTTCTGTAGAAATCAGTGTCAATATCTAGTTTCCCTGCTTATGTTGTTTATACATAAACTTTAAAAAATCTTTTTATTTTATTATTTATTTATTTATTTTATTTACAAAAATTTTAATGTTTATTTTGAGAGAGACAGAGAGAGGGAGAGAGGAAGAGAGAGCGGGGGAGGGGCAGAGAGAGAGGGAGACACAGAATCGGGAGCAGGCACCAGGCTCTGAGCTGTCAGCACAGAGCCTGACACGGGGCTCGAACCCACAAACCGTGAGATCATGACCTGAGCCGAAGTTGGACGCTCAACTGACTGAGCCCCACCCAGGTGCTCCAATCTTTTTTTTTTAATAGTACATAATTTATTTATTTCAAATTCAAGTTAGTTAACATACAGTGTAGTATTGGTTTCAGGAGTAGAACCCAGTGATTCATCACCTACATCTCACACCCAGTGCTCATCATAATGAGTGGCTCCTCAAT
Organism: Acinonyx jubatus; assembly: GCF_027475565.1. Taxonomy (NCBI): domain Eukaryota; kingdom Metazoa; phylum Chordata; class Mammalia; order Carnivora; family Felidae; genus Acinonyx; species Acinonyx jubatus. The sequence continues at coordinate 68,667,254 of NC_069391.1, forward strand.
GCCCATTACCCATTTAGCCCATCCCCCACCCACACCCCTCCAGCAACCCTCAGATTGTTCTCTGTATTTGAAGTCTCTTATCATTTGCTTCCCTCTGTTTTTAGATTTCTCCTTCCCTTCCCCTTTGTTCATCTGTGTTTCTTAAATTCTACATATGAGAGTGAAGTCATGATATTTTGTCTTTCTCTGACTTGTTTCACTTAGCGTAATACAGTATAGGTCCATCCACATTGTTGCCAATGGCAAGATTTCATTCTTTTTGATCACATAAACTTAAAACATCTTAATTAGAGGGGCACCTGGGTGGCTCAGTCGGTTAGGTGACCTGTTCTTGATTTTGGCTCAGATCGTGATCACCGTTTGTGAGATCGAGCCCTGTGTTGGGCTCTGTGCTGACAGCACGGAGGCTGCTTGGGATTCTCTCTCTCCCTCTCTCTCTGCCCCTTCTTTTCTTGCTCTCTTTCTCTCAAAATAAATAAATAAATTTTAAAATCTTAATTAGATAACTTACTTGTGTCAAATTTCTGTATAGTCAGAATTACATTTGTCTGCATGTATCAGAAAGGCCAAAAATAACAGTGGATTAAATAGTCATTTTATTTCTCTCTCATCTTAAAACAAATCTGGAAGTAGGCCACTCATTTCAGGCTGGTAGTTTCACGCAATTGTCAGGGACTCAGGCTCATGTCTATTAGCAGAGGCTTCTAGACGTAAGATCACCTCCTTGTCCAATATGGCTGCTTGGAGCTCCAGCCATCATATCTACGTTCCAGGCAGCAGGGAAGAAGAGTGTAAGTTCACTTCTGCTTATATGCCATTGGTCAAATTTTAGATGCATAGCCACACCCAACCTCAAAGGACCCTGGGATCTGTAATCTTTGTATATGGGCATATATATAACAGTTTCTATTACTGTGTTATATTAGGTATTTCTTCCAAGACTGCCCCTTTCTTACTGGGTTCTTTTGGCCCTCAGGTCTTCCACCCTGGGCCACTTACTTGTCTTGCTGTATTGAAGGGACCACTTCACTCCTCCTGGTTGGGAGAAGTCTGCAATTTGTATAGCATGAGGCTGACCTGTGGCCACCTCGTAGATTTCCCAACTTGCACTTCCTTCACCTACCAATGACAGTGCTGCCAGTGAGGCCACCCACCACCCCCTGCAAAGTTCACAAACACAACATGAGAGGACATGGGATATTGCCAGTCCCCCTGAGAGGCTCCAGGTGAGAAAAGTAGAGCTTTTCAGGGTTTTTATGTGGTTTTAATTTAAGAAAACTCAGACATAAACACAAGGTGAATTGAAATGCATTATTCTTGTTCCCAGGCTGCCCTTGTTATCTTTCAGTCGCTTGCTATGAAGTCTTGATTTACTTAATTCAATAACAGAAGTCTTTTTTTAGAAAAAAAAAATTGTAATGTTTATTTATTTTTGAGAGAGAGAGACAGGGGAGGGGCAGAGAGAGAGGGAGACACAGAATCTGAAGCAGGCTCCAGGCTCTGAGCTGTCAGCACAGAACCCGAGGCAGGGCTCGAACTCACAAACCGTGAGATCATGACCTGAGCCGAAGTCAGATGTTCAACTGACTGAGCCACCCAGGCGTCCCCAGAAGTCTTGATATAATGATAACAGCAAACACTACATGCTGGGTGTCTTGTACCCTTGTTGCCCCATTTCATGCACCAGACAACTGATGCACAGAGAAGTTAAGTAACTTCCTGAGGTCACACAGCCAGTAAGTGGCAGAATCCTGAGCTCATGTCCTGGGAGAATCACTAGTCCTCCTTCATATTGCCTCTTGACGAAAATTGGAAGAGTTACGGCACAATTTTGAAAGCAAAGTGAAACTTGCTCGAAGTCTCCCAAGACACTGGTTCCAAGCAACATAACTTTGTAGCTTCCTTGCTAGTGTTCACTCTTTCATGCCCATGAGGGGTTAGAGTTAGGAAGAACAGCGAAGGGAAGTGAAGAAGCACTTCACTTATCGTCTGGTGCCTCACCTTCCCTTTCAACAGCTCAGCCCCGCCTTCTTCCTCAGAGGACCTTGCTCTGGGCTCTGAGATGCTAGCTCATCATCACTGAGGTGTTAGTTGACAATCACTGAGGCGGACACGCCCATTGGCTGGCAATCACTGAGGCGGACGCGCCCATTGGCTGGCAATCACTGAGGCGGACGCGCCCATTGGCTGACACTCTCCAAGGCAGCCATGCCTATTGGTGACAATCACTGAGGCTGCCACACTGATAAGCTGGTGATCCCTGAGGTGGTGCCCAAGCAGCAGGGATCTGGCCATAGAATTTTAGGCGTGGGTGAAATGTGTGCAGGTGGGAGTTGTGTCTTCAGGAAGTCTCTTCCTAAGTCATTCTGAAAGAGGACTTCAACTACCTCCATTTTGACCTTTGTCTGCATTTTCTAATTAAGTTCTTCTGTCCAGCATATCTCTTAACTCAGGCAAATGGTCCTGCAGGCAGAGCACCCCCTGATGGGAACCGAAGCTACCCCCTCGAGCGACAGGGACTGCCCAGATGCCAGCAAGATCCTGATTGACTGACTCCAAGACGATGATCCACCTGACCTTTGTCACCCACCTGCACGTACCCACCGACCTTTGTCCCACATTCTGCTTATGTAAACCTACAAGTATTTTCGGCACTTGGGACCGTCTTTGAGACGTTAGTTCACTGCCTTCGCGGGGTTGGCCTTATTGACATAAACTCCTTTCTTGTTTTGCTGTCACTAGTCTCTTGGCCTTTGGATTTTGTCTGGATTTTGTTCGTGGTGAGGGGTCAAACCTGTTCTTTTTGGGACCCCTGGAGCCAAGCGCTCTTGCGTCCTTGGGCCCTCGCTGCAATCCCGGATCCAGCCTTCTCTCTTGCCCTTCTCTAGCCACATTGTTCTCTGATTAAAAAAAAAAAAAAAAAAAAATCTGTATTTTTCTTTATTGTATATAATAATAATGATAGAGCTTCAAAGTCCCTGAGATTTGAGTTATTATGGAATACCCAAACAAACAGCAGCCAGGATATACCCTTTCTCAGCCAGGTTTCAAGGAGGAAGCTCATTTACTCTTAGAGAGGGTAGGGGCCAAGGGCAGCCTGCCCCAAAATGTGTCACTTTGCATAGTGATTATTTTAAGAGTTAGTCAAGAGATACTAAGACCCTCCCTCCACCCCATTCCCCTGAAAACAGGAAAGATCTCTCCCTACGTAAGGTGCCCTCCCTGTACCAGGAGACAGAGACGTTCTCATCACCAGATAAGGGAGATTTAGAGCCCAGAAGGCTGTAAAAACAGCCCTGTTACTTTTTCCTGATGTACCACCCCAGCCGAAATTCTGTTCAAAATTCCTTACTAATGGAAGCTCCCAGAGTTAACTTTTCTTTGTCCTGTTAATTCCTCACAGACTTATTGTCTCTTTATCTAAGAAATATAAAAACTGCCTCCCTTGGTCATTTTTTTAGGTCTCAGTTGTGTTATTGGATCTCCCGTGAACATGTAATAACACTTTTTTCTTCTGGTAATCTGTCGCATGTAAATTTAATTCTTAGTCCAGCTGGGAGACCCTGAAGGTAGAGAAGAATTTCTTCCTTCCCTTCAAGAGTCAAGAGCTCCCTGCCTCCCACAGAGGGCTCTTCCCATTCAAGTGACCTCCAGCAAAGGCTTCCCTTAAGAGCAGACAGCTGGAGATTCTCAAACTTGACAAGGATCCGAGTCCCCAGGAGGGCTGGTTAAAACACAGTAGGCTGGGCCCCACCCCTCTGGCTCGCCCATTCTGCTGGTGTGGGGTCTGCAGATTCCCAGGCCTAGTAAGCTGAAGGTGAGGCTGCCGTACCGGGTCCAGGGGCCACACTTAGCACAGCACTGCTCTAACGGCGGCTTCCCTGGCTTCCCGAGGCTGTGGCGGACCTTCCAAGCGTGGCCAGGCCTGTGGGTTGAGCCTCCTGTCCCTATTGTCTCCAGGGAGACCAAGGGATACTTCAAGTATTGCCCAGCCCCGTGGGCATACTCGAGTATTTGCCCTTGTTCGTCCCTCCGTCGGAGGGGAAGGGAGGAAAAGGAGTCAGGATGACGGTTTTCAAGAGTCTTTTGCCACATCTTGCTCCTTGGCTCAAGTTACACGGATTCGGTGCTTACCTGTCCCCGCACTTTCCTTGCACTTTGTGTCTTCATTATTAGTACTATTGTAACTGGGGCCCAAGGACGCAAGAGCGCCCGGTTCCAGGGGTCCCCCAAACACCAAGTTTGGCCACTCACCACGGACAAAATCCAAAGGCCAAGAGACCAGTGGTGGCAAAACAAGAAAGGAGTTTATGTCAGTGAGGCCAACCCCGGGAAGGCAGTGAACTAACGACTAACGTCTCAAAGATGGTGTCCAAAGTGCCAAAAATACTTGAAGGTTTATATAAACAGAATGTGGGACAAAGGTCGGTGGGTACGTGCAGGTGGGTGGCAAAGGTCAGGTGGATCATTGTCTTGGGGTCAGTCATGCAGGATCAGGGCAGTCCCTGTCGCTTGAGGGGGTAGCTTCGGTTCCCAGCAGGGGATGCTTTGCCCGCAGGGTCATTTGCCTGAGTTCAGAGATAAGCTGGGCAGAAGAACTTTAGTTAGAAAGTACAGACTGAGCTCAAAACAGAGGTAGGTAGTTGAAGTACTCTCTCATCATGGTCTAGAGCAAAGAAAGTGTGGATCTCTTATTTTATACAACAATGTCGGGTTAGTCATTTACTGGGATCCTGGGATAGTCTTCTGGAAGCTTATGGAGAGCAGCAAATCTTTGCTATTTTTGCTGGGTTAAAAAAGAAAAATCACACAACGTAGAATATGTGTGTTGTAAAAAATTCCAGTGGTATGGGTCCGTATGGAGCATAATGAGTCTCCTTTTCTCCCCAAGGCATCTGCTGCTAAGGTCTAAAGGTGTTTCCTTTGGATCTTTGAGCATATATTCAGGGCTGACACCTGGCTGGTTCCAACTGCAGGGGTTACCAGGTACCAAAGTCCTGAAATGCTTCTGTGAGCGCTGGTAAGCAGCGTCTGCCTGGCCAACGCACTCCCACCCCCCACCTTCCCCAGGGCTCTGTCCTCCAGGTTTCACACTGCAGGGCACACATTTAAGTTGGAGGTTTTTTGTGAACTCAGAGGAAATCTGGAAGGGTGGCTGGAAATCCACAGTATCCACAGGCAGCCAGAGAACAACTGGGAAACAGAGGAACCAGAAGGCTCTGGGGGCAGGAACCACTGGAAAATTCAGGCAGGGCTTAGAGCAAATGGATCCCATCGTTGTCGGTCTCGTCTGACTCCAAGGACAAGGTGTCTGATTGGCCTGACTTAGGTCGGGTGCCCACCCTTTGGCTCAGGTGGGACAAGACACCCTAATGAACCCATAAGGAAGAGACTAGTTCCTGAGAGCAAACAGATGCTGTTACTGTAAAATGGGAGAAGGAATGATGAGCAAATCAACCAAACTCAGCATGTGACTTAATTTTTGTAATTATTTAAAAAAATTTATACCTAAACACATTTTATTTTTAATTTTTAAATTTTATTTATTTATTTTTAAACACTTTTAATTTTTTAAATGTTTACTTATCTACTTTTGAGAGAGAGAGAGAGAGAAGGAGAGAGAGAGAGAATCCCCAGCAGGCTTCGCACTGTCAGCACAGAACCTGATGTAGGGCTCAATCTCATGAATTGTGAGATCACGACCTGAGCCAAAATCGAGAGTTGGAGCCACCCAGACACCCCTACCTAAACAATTTTTAAAAAGAGATTTGGGATGGCTTACAAGAAGGAACACAGTTACGCAAAAGCAGAAAAACCAAGATCCTTGGGGTGCCTGGGTGGCTTGGTTGGTTAAGCGTCTGACTTCGGCTCAGGTCATGATCTCACAGTCCGTGAGTTCGAGCCCCGCGTCGGGCTCTGTGCCGACAGCTCAGAGCCTGGAGCCTGTTTCAGATTCTGTGTCTCCCTCTCTCTCTGCCCCTCCCCTGTTCATGCTCTGTCTCTCTCTGTCTCAAAAATAAATAAACATTAAAAAAAAATTTAGAAAAACCAAGATCCTTGAAATGAGGTATAAAATGTAGCAAAACGGTTAATACATTTGATATGACTGGGCATCCCTTTCTTGAAGTTCCTCGTAGAAGGAAGATTGTAGAGTTGTTGCTATCAACAACAGGGTGAGTCATAGCAATTGTTAAAATGAAGTTTTAGAAAAGCTTAATAGACTTTTCCCCCCCTGCAAGAAATACTGACATGATAACAGACAGTATCTTTGACCGCCTTTTAACATACAGAGGGGAGATTAAACATGATTCTTTCTGGGAGTGATTCCAGTGAAAGGGCAAAGACATCACATTAGCGTGCACTCCTCTGAAAGCAATCCTGTGGAGAGGTATGTGGAGATTTCATTCATTCATTTAATAAGCGCTTATCACGTACTTACTATATTCAGGCACTTGCTAAGTGCAGGCGCCACAATGGTGAGCAAAGCTGAAGCAGTCTTTGTTCTCAGTGTTGACACGGAAACAAACAAACCTTTTAGAATTTCGAAGAGTAAGAAAGTGTTTTATTCAAGCCCAAGTTAGGACAGCTGTCTGGGAAACACGCTCTGCACAGGGAAGAAAGTACTTGGGAGAATGAATAGTTTTGGGGCACCTGGGTGGCTCAGACGGTAAAGCAGCCGACTTCAGCTCAGGTCATGATCTCGTGGTCTGTGAGTTCGAGCCCCATGTCGGGCTCTGTGCTGACAGCTCAGAGCCTGGAGCCTGTTTCAGATTCTGTGTCTCCTTCTCTCTCTGACCCTCCCCTGTTCATGCTTTGTCTCTCTCTGTCTCAAAAATAAATAAGTGTTAAAAAAAAAAAAACAAACCAGAATGAATAGTTTTGTTTTGAATTTATTTTTTGAGAGAGAGAGAGAGAGAGAGAGACAGAGTATGAGCTGGAGAGGGGCAGAGAGAGAGGGAGACACAGAATCTGAGGCAGATTCCAGGCTCTGAGCTGTCAGCATAGAGCCCGACGTGGGGCTCAAACCCACAAACTGGTGAGATCATGACCTGAGCTGAAATCAGCCACTTAGCCAACTGAGCCACTCAGGTGCCCCAAGGATGAACAGTTTTTACAGGGTTACATGCTTTTCTACATCTTCTTTTAGTTTATTAAAAAATTGTAAAAATATTTATTCTTTTTTTTGTTTTTTTTTGAGAGAGAGAGAGAGAGAGAGAGAGAGAGCGTGAACAGGGGAGGGCAGGGAGAGAGGGAGACAGAATCTGAAGCAGGCTCCAGGCTCTGAGCTGTCAGCACAGAGCCCGGCATGCGGCCCGAACTCATGGACCGTGAGATCATGACCTGAGCCAAAGTCAGACACTTAACTAACTGAGCCACCCGGGCGCCCCTCTAGATCTTCTAAAAGCTCAAAAGATTATAGACCTACAGATAGACAGGAATCACGAGTTTTACCATGAAGGAATTCATGGAGTAGAAGCATCGATCGGTATCTTAAGGACAAGATGGTTTTCTTTTAGGCTACTCATTCACAAAGCAAGTGTAGAATGCATGTGTGGTGGGCCATCAATCAGAATTTTGGTTTAAATGAAGTTTATGAACAGTCATGCTGACTTAGAATTCTAAGATGGCTTCCCTCCTAGCTCGGGCCTTCAGAGAGTTTTTTCTCCCATCATTAGGGAGGTTACAGTCGAGTTTCCAATATTGCGGCCAGTAGCCATGAGTGGCTATTTGAAAACTTTAAATTTGTCTCATTCACATTGAGAAGGGCTATGGGTGTAAAATGTACAAAAGATTTTGAAGATGTCGTACAAAAACAGACTTACAGAATTCCATTAATAATTTTCACACTGGTTACAAGTTTAGAATGGTGTTTTGAATTTAGTGAGTTAAACAAAAGGTATTAAAATTAATTTTACCCATGGCTCCTAAGGCACTTTAAATCACACACGTGGCTCACATTCTGTTTCTCTTGGATAGCACTAGTATAGGGAAAAACGCAATCATCAAACCAAAAAAAAAAAAAAAAAAAAGCACCTTGTTTTATTATGGTTTATAATAAGAAATATGTATTTGGTCTCCCTCCCCGTTTCTGACTCCCAGCTCCTCAAACTGTTGGAATTTTCTAAGTGGTGAGAATGGTAAAATGTCTTTCCTTAGTGAGTGACCTTTGGAAAGCACCAAAGTGGGGGGTGAGGGGCTGGAGATTGAGTTCAATCATCAGCTGTCAATGGTTTAATCAGTCATGCCTGTGTAATGAAGCCTCTATAAAAACCCCAAAGGACGGAGCTGGGAGAGCTTCTGGGTTGGTGAATACGTGGAGGTGGGGAGAGCGGTGTGCCTAGGGGGGCATGTAAGCTCTGCTCCCCTTTCCCCCACCTTGCTCTGTGCATCTGGCTATTCCCGAGTTCTATCTTTTTAGGAACCAGTGATGCAGTAAGTAACATGTCTGAGTTCTGTGAGCTGCTCTAGCATATTAATTGTACCAGAGGACGAGGTCATGGAAACCTTTGATTTAGAGTTGGTCGCAACACAGGTGACAACTTGGGCTTGCAATTGGTATCTGAAGTTGGGTGAGGTGTGGGAGGTGGCAGGGCGGGTGGGCTGTGGGCAATCTTGTAGGACTGAGCCCTTAACTGAGCTAGCCCGTGGAATCTGATGCTGTCTCCAGGTAGATTGTGTCAGAATTGGGCTGAACTCTCCGACACCCTGCTGGCGTCTGAGAATTGCTTGCTGTTGGTGTGGGGACCCCCCTCCCCCCACAGGAATTGGTACCAGAAACTATTTACGTACTTATTAATGAATAATTAGCAATTGGGTAAAAGAGAGGCAAACTAGAGTTGGCGACTCAAAGTTTAAGATGTTGAGAATGTGATGCCTGAAGGAGAGGAGCCCCTGTGAAGGAGGATTGGGGTTGAGGGGTTCTGGGATGCTGATGATGTTTGCCTGGGTGCTGGAGGGGGAGGGGGAGAGAGTTTATGCATTTCTGATGCATTTAGGTGGTAGGTTGATAGATAGCATTGGGTGATTGGTTTGGAAGTGGAGACCGTAAGGGAAAGAGAGGAGTTAAGAATGACACCCCAGTTTCTGGTTTAAGAAACCAGGTGCTTGGAGATGCTATTTACTGAGAAATGGAAGAATGGAGGAGGAAGGTGAGCACTGGGAAGGTCAAGAGCTCCATCTTGCACAGAGCCTGTGGAATCCCAAGAATCGGGTAGAAGAAAGAGTCTTTATCAAAGGAGGAGGCGTGGCCAAAGAGGTGGGAAAAAAAGAGAAAGCTTTCAAAGGGAGCTGCCAACTTTCTCAGGTGTGGACTGAAGCGTGTCCGGTGGATCGGGTAACACAATTTAAATTATTCTTTGAGAAAAATGATAAAAATGTATTTTCCCTTTGGAAAAGATATGATAGAAATATGCTCAGTATTGTGGGAAAATTGAAGAAAAAGAAGAAAGAGCTTTTGCATTTTGAAACTGCTGAGTGTAGCTACAAAGGACCTCTACTTCTCCCTCTAGTGGCAGGGATCAGGCATTGCTGGTTCTATGTTGAGGGAAACCAAGAGTGAGTTGGATGATGTAGGGTTGAGTCCTTAACATTGAAGTTTTCCAAAGTGAAAGTTAGCCAGCATATTCTTTTTTGGAGAAGAATAATATAAGCAAACGAAATTTTTACAAGGACAGAAAAGGCAGTACAAATAGGAAAGAAAACTTTCGCTAAAATGACTTCTCAAAAATGGAGGAGATTTGAAAGTCACAGAATATTTACAATGGAGAATAATCACTTTTGCTTTGGAAACGAATCCTCTAAGTCATGGCCACTGATGACTCTAAGTATCACCTGAAAAGGGCATAGTGTTTAGTGGAACAATTTCAGTTTTTAAAACCCATTGCTTCGTTAAGACTCAGGATGAGTTCCCCATTCAAAACTTTTGTGGGCAAAGAGGCTACAGGCTTATTGACCTCAATTGTGATTTCTCTTATAATTTGAGATTGATTTCTGGATGTCTTTCAGAATTTTTTTTTTTTTTTTTTTTACTAATTGTACCTAATGTCAGCTCTGAGTCACAAGAGGAGCTGAAGTTGGAGAACTGACTCACTGACACTGTAAAATCAAGTTTGGAACCCCTCCAAATGCTACCAGTTCCAGGGCCTTGAAATTAAAACATAGCCTCCCCCCAACATTTCGTTTAACTACTTAATTCACATGAAGTGTATTATCAGTGACCTATAACGTGAGTAACTTTTTTTGGTGTTTTTGTTCGTTTATTCCTAGATATTTTATGTGATAATATTGCACATCGAGTTGTTCTTACAATTTTTCAGATTGTTCATTGCTAGCATATGGAAATACATTTGATTTTTAAATATTGTTCTTGTGCCCTGCAACCTTGCTGAACTTGTAAATAAGTTCTAATAGCTTTTTGGTGGATTCATCATATTTTCTCTATATCAAAATATGTCAAAAATAGAGATCATTTCATTTCCTCCTTTCCAGTCTGGATGGCTTTTCTTTCTTTCTTTTTTTTTTCCTTGCTTATTGCCTTGGCTATAATATCCTGCACAATGTTGAATAGCAATGGTGAGAAGGGACATTCTTGTCTTGTTCTTTCCTGATCTTACAGAGAGAGCAGTCAGTCTTTGGTGAAGTCTAATGGTGAAGCATTAAGTATGGTGTTTTTTTTTGCTTTTATTTTAATTAATTAATTATTTTAAATTTACATCCAAATTAGCATATAGTGCAACAATGATTTCAGGAGTAGATTCCTTAGTGCCCCTTATCCATTTAGCCCATCCCCTCCCACAACCCCTCCAGTAACCCTCTGTTTGTTCTCCATATTTATGAGTCTCTTCCGCTTTGTCCCCCTCCCTGTTTTTATATTATTTTTGTTTCCCTTCCCTTATGTTCATCTGTTTTGTCTCATAAAGTCCTCATACGAGTGAAGTCATATGGTTTTTGTCTTTCTCTGACTAATTTCACTTAGCATAATACCCTCCAGTTCCATCCATGTAGTTGCGCATGGCAAGATTTCATTTTTTTTGATTGCTGAGTAATACTCCATTGTATATATATGCTATATCTTCTTTATCCATTCATCCATCAATAGACATTTGGGCTCTTTCCATACTTTGGCTATTGTTGATAGCGCTCCTATAAACATTGGGGTGCATGTGCCCCTTCGAAACAGCACACCTGTATCCCTTGGATAAATACCTAGTAGTGCAATTGCTGGGTCATAGGGTAGTTCTATTTTTAGTTTTTTGAGGAACCTCCATACTGTTTTCCAGAGTGGCTGCACCAGCTTGCATTCCCAAAGTATGTTGTTAACAATGTTTTTTTGGTTTTTTTTTTGTTTTTCGTAGATATATTTTATCAAGTAGAAGAGGTTCCCTCTTAGTTTGTTGAATATTTTTATTCTGATAAGGTGTCAGTTTGTCAAATACTTTTTCTGCATCTGTTAAGATTATTATGTGGTTTTGTCCTTCATTCTATTGATATGATATTGTATGTTAATTTTTGGCTGTTAAACCAATCTTGCATTCTGGGTTAAATCCTACTTGGTTGCAGTGATTAATTCTTTTTATATGTTGCTGGATTTGGTTTGCTAGTATTTTGTTCAGAATTTTTATGTCTATATTTGTAAGGTCTATTGGTCTGTAATTTTCTTATAATGTCTTTGTCTGGCTTTGGAAAATGTCCCCTTATCATTTATGTTTTTGGAAGAGTTTGTGAACAATTGTCAATTTTTTCCTTAAACACTTGGAAGAATTCATGAGTGAAGCCATTTGGGCCTGAGCTTTTCTTTGTGGGACGTTTTCAAATTATTAACTCAATTTCTTTATCTGTTACAGGTTTATTCACATTTTCTATTTCTTCTTGAGTCAGTTTGATAGTTTGTATCTTTCAAGGATTTTATTTCATTGAAGTTATCTAAATGTGTTGGAATACAGTTTCATGTGTTTGTTGACCAAATATATTCCCCTTTTAACTGGGAACATGCCCACTCCCATTCTCCGGTTATAGTGAGAGTTCCCTAGCCACACTTACATGGTGTGAGCCAAGCTACCCAGTTACCCTTGATTGGTCCATCTGACCAGAGATGAAGAAGAGCTATTTTTCCCTCTAGTTACACAGACCAGTAACATGTAAGCCCCGAAGCTCCTGGCAGCCATGTTTGCCATCCCATTGCCTGAAAAAGAGAGAAAACCAGTGAGAGGTGTTGGTGAAGCTGACTGGAGGCAGAGGTTTGATTAGGATGAAACCCCTGGTTTTTGTTCATATTATCGAAATCAGGCTGCATCCCTTGGCAATTTTCAAACCTGCAATACAGTATTAACTGTAGGCACCATGCTGTGCAGATCTGGTTTTTTGCTTTAGTTAATCTTAGTAGGTTTCTTTTACTTTCAACCAGGAGAATATTATCTAATGCATTGTGTTAAGGAGACTACGTTGATATTAATACTTAAAAAATTTTTTTAATGTTTATTTTTGAGAGAGAGCAAGCATGTGAGCATGAGTGGGGGAGGGGCAGAGAGAGAGGGAGACACAGAACCTGAAGCAGATTCCAGGCTCTGAGGTGTCAGCACAGAGCCTGATGTGGGGCTCAAACCCAGGAACCAAGAGATCATGACCTGAGCTGAAGTCAGACATTTAACTGACTGAGCTGCCCAGGTGCCCTTATATTAATACTTTTAATATATTGACTTGCTATACAAACAAAAACATAGCAATATCTTTCTCAGCCTTTAAGCTTCTTCAGTGAAAAAACTATAATTTCTCCACCTTTTCTTCATCTTCACCTTCCTTTTTTTTTCTTTTTTTTTTTTTTCATCTTCCTTCTTTTTTTGTGCTCTTGGAGCCTAGCACAGTGCCTAATATCAATAGATACGCAGTAACAGGCACCAGGGTGGCTCAGTTGGTTAAGCATTCTGCTTTGGCTCAGGTCATGATCTCATGGCTCATGAGTTCAGACCCTGCTTTGGGCTCTGTGCTGACAGCTCGGAGCCTGCAGCCTGCTTCTGATTCTGTTTCTGGCTCTCTCTTCCCCTCCCCCGCTTGTGCTCAGTCTCTCTCTCTCTCTCAAAAATAAATAAACATAAAAAAATAGATATGCAATTAATGTCTAATGGCCTGAATTCAACATAAATAGAAAGGAAAGTAAGAAAGGAATTCCCCCCAAATCCCACCACACCACTAAGTGAATCAAACCTTTTTCACTTCCGTCTGGACTCCTATTCGTCCACATTCTTTCGTCATTTTTAAGTCTAATCCCAGGACAGACCTACTTTTGTATTGTTTTTTTTTCAAAAACAGTGTATTATAAATATGTTCCCATGATGTTCACATCCTTCAAAATTGCTATTATTCCTTCAATAATGGGAAAAGATAAATTTAGAAAGTGTCTACACTGAATATTTCATAAGGCAGACAGAAGTGGGAAGCACTTTCATCACGGCCCACAAGGCAAACCTGCTCGTCTCCTGCTGCGTTGCCTAAACACGTCCTGCTCAAATCCAGCTTTTCTCCCACACCAGCCTTGTGCCTGCGCTTCTGAATGTGGCAGGAGAAAAAAACCCAGCCACGCTGTCGCTGTCTGGTCTCACGTTCATTCCTGACCACTGCCCCAGTGAGGGCCCTTGATGTTATGCAACAGTCATTCTGTATTTCCTGGAAGTGCCCCTGTTCCCATTCTCCTAGGTGATCGTTTCGTTCTTGGCCCTGCAGCCTCTACCACCGTCTCCCCCAGCCTCTATCTGAGCGGATGACTCCCATTTTCTTTCACTGAGCAATGAGAGGCGACCAGAAGAGAGTTTACAAGACTCCCCTGCTGCCTCTCTTTATCTTCTTCCATTTTTCCAACGTACCTGCCTCTCCTCCTGCTACTATGAATGAACTTAACATGCGCTTCTTGAAAACTAGCTCTTTCCTGGCACTGATTCTCTCCTCTCTCACCAGCTCAAGGATTTTGCTCGAGCATTTCCCTGCCATCCCTATCACCTTCGTCTCTTGCATCACTATTATTTTCTTCTTTACTGGACTCTTCTCATTAGGCTACAGATGTGTCTTACTTCTTTCCATAAACGTGTGTGTGCACACCCACGCATGCACCTACACCCTAAAAGCTTCTCTTGATCTACTTCATCCCCTACCTACTGCTCCATTTCTTACCTTCCTTTTCAAGCAGAATTCTTTGAGTCCCTTGATTCCCAAAGAGTACTTTGAGATGTAGCATCAGCATCACCTGGGATCTTGCTAGAAATGTGAATTCTTGGGCCCCACCTCAGAACTAATGAATAAAAATTCTGGCGGCAGGCCTGGCAATTTGTGCTTTAACAAACCTTCCAGGTAATTTTGATGCAGGCTAAGAGTTGAGAACTATGGTTTAACTGAGAGTTGCTGACTCCAATTTCTCTCGTCTCATTTTCTCTTAAACACATTCCAGGCAAGCTTTAAAACCCTGCATTCCACAGAAATTGCTCCAAAAAGGTCAAGAGTGACTTCCACCACTAGGAGCCACATTGCTGTTGTCAAGGAGGAAAGTTGCAGAGAAGCAAGATAGGAAGACTACAGTGGACCCCACGGTGCTGGAGTAGAGTCAAGAGACAGCAGTATGGACTTAGGCTTGGCTTAACATAACATGTGCACATATAGACAGACACAGAAACAACTATAGATACACGTGTATACATGTATGAGCTACCTGTATTACTAGCCCTGTCTGCTGAGGGGGCTAAGCAGTAGTGAGCACCCCAGTAGCAGTGAGCACAGTCAAGGTCTAGATTTGATTTCTAATACCATTCCCTGATAGAAGAAACCAGGACCCCTTAAAGAAGCGGCTGATTTTAGGGTTGGGGTGAGGAAAATACAAGATGAGCTGGAGCATCTTGTAGTACCAGAAAGTAGCAAATGCTTAAAAAAAAAAGAAAGAAAGAAGGAAAGAAAAAAGAAAGAAGAAAAAAAGAAAGAAGGAAAGAAAAAAAAGGAGAGAAAAAAAGAAAGAAGGAAAGAAAAGAAGGAAAGAAAAGAAGGAAAGAAAAGAAGGAAAGAAAAGAAGGAAAGAAAAGAAGGAAGGAAAAAGAAGGAAGGAAAAAGAAGGAAAGAAAAAGAAGGAAAGAAAAGAAAGAAGGAAGGAAAGAAAAGAAAGAAGGAAGGAAAGAAAAGAAAGAAGGAAGGAAAGAAAAGAAAGAAGGAAGGAAAGAAAAGAAAGAAGGAAGGAAAGAAAAGAAAGAAGGAAGGAAAGAAAAGAAAGAAGGAAGGAAAGAAAAGAAAGAAAAAGACAGAAAAAAAGAAAAGAAGAAAAGTTTTAGTCCAGGACATCACGGATCCTGGTTCTCTTTTCATCTCACTGGCTAATTGTCCTTAATCTCCTTTGCTGATACTTTCTCATCTCTCTGATTTCTAAACATCGGAATGTCCCAGGGCTCAGTTTTTGGACTTTTTCTATGGGGAGATCACTCCTGGTGATTTCATCCAGTTTCATGGCTTTAAGTGCTGCCTCCAGACCCCAAATTTCTATCTTAGCTAGGCCTCTTCTCTGACCTCAGGTTGTATATACAGCTGTCTACATGACCTCTCAGTTGGATGTCAGCAAGCAGTTAAAATTCACCTTGACCCAAACTGAGCTCCTGGTCTCCCCCACACAAACCTGCTCTTCCTATAGTCTTCCCTATTTTCATGATGGCAACTTCCTCCTTTTGGTTGCTCAGGTCAAAACTTTGGAGTCCTCTTTGACTTTTCTCTTTTTCTCTTACCTCACAGTTCATTAGAAAAATTCAGCTCTACTTTCAAAATATATGCAGAATCCAGTCACTGCTCCCCACCTTCATGGCTACCACTAACTCCAAATCACCAGTGTCTCATCTAGATTACAGAAACATTTCTAACTGGCCTCCTTGCTTCTTCTGCTGACTTTCTCAGTCTGTTCTCCACATATTAACAAGTGATCCTATTAATATGTAAGTCAGATCATGCCCGCTCTTTGCTCAAAATCCTTCATTTTCCCAACTCTGAGTAAGAGTCAAAATCCTTTCAATTATGTAGAAGCTTCTACATGATCTACGTACCCCACAGTGCGTCCTGACTTGGGATCCTATGAATCTCCTGCTCTCTCATTCCATTCCGGTGACACCAATGGTGCCTTAGGATCTTTGCACTCACTGCACTTTTTGCCAGGAACGCTAAGTTTGTGGTAATTTGTTTTGCGACAACAGAAAACCGATGCAAATGGAATGATATGAAATTGCTGGTAATCAGCCACAGTTGGCCTTCACATTGGCAGTTTCTTATAGTTCTACCTGTTGTGCCATCCGTCCTTACTCTGAAAGCCCCAATTTTCTTTCCCTGCTTATTTTCCCACAAAGAATGTATCACCATCTATTTTGCCATGTTTTTCTGTTCACTTGTGATTTCTCACTAGAAGACGGCCAGACACCTTAACGTGTTTCGTTCATGTTGTATATTCCCAAGCTTACGGGGATGTGTGGCAAATAGTAGAAATTCAGTAAATGTTTGTAAAATGTCAGAGGAGGTAGGTGGAGGAAGTGGGAATTAACATAAACCACTTTGCTGGACAAAAACCTCAAGCTGAAAAATCTGGTGGGAAATAAAACAATAATAACAACAAACCCAGGAGTTCTGCACCTGCCCTTGAACTGTGGCGTTTCCAGAAACTGGCATTCTAGGAAATTTTAGTTTCTGTGTTGAAATGTTTTTGATTTAACACAAAACAAATGAAAATAAAAACTGGCATGGAATACCCTTAAGGGATTTTACTCTCAGATGATCAGGTCAGAAAATCTAGCCAAATTTAGAAAATTAGAAAGGGAAACAACAGCAGTCAAATGGCCATTTTCCTCAATTCCTCCATTTGAGGCTAATGTGGGACCCAGGGAAGAAACACGACAGGCTTCTGAGGAGAGGCTGGGCACTTGGCAGCCGCTCTCCCCTCTGCCCCCAGGACAGGTGGATGCCTGTGGATGGATGAGGGCCCTTTAGACTGAGGTGGAGGAGAGTCTATTTATCTAGAAAGTTCCATCTGCAAGAGGAGAGAGCTCTCTTCTTTATTTTTTTCCTTTTATTTTTTATTTTTATAATTTATTTATTTTTTAAATTTACATCCAAGTTAGTTAGCATATAGTGCAACAATGATGTCAGGAGTGGATTGCTTAATGCCCCTTCCCCATTTAGCCTCCCACAACCCCTCCAGCAACCCTCTGTTTGTTCTCCATATTTAAGAGTCTCTTATGTTTTGTCCCCCTCCCTGCTTTTATGTTATGTTTGCTCCCCTTCCCTTGTGTTCATCTGTTTTGTATCTTAAAGTCCTCATATGAGTGAAGTCATATGGTATTTGTCTTTCTCTGCCTAATTTCATTTAGCATAATATCCTCCAGTTCCATCCACGTGGTTGCAAGTGGTAAGATTCCATTCTTTTTCATTGCCGAGTAATACTCATATATATATATATATATATATATATATATATATATATATATATAAAACACATCTCCTTTATCCATTCATCCATCGATGGACATGTGGGCTCTTTCCATACTTTGGCTATTATCAATAGCACTGCTATAAACATTGGGGTGCATGTGTCCCTTCGAAACAGCATACCTGTATCCCTTGGATAGATACCTAGTAGTGCAATTGCTGGGTCATAGGGCAGTTCTATTTTTAGTTTTTTGAGGAACCTCCATACTGTTTTCCAGAGTGGCTGCCCCAGTTTACATTCCCACCAGCAATGCAAAAGAGATCCTCTTTGTCTGCATCCTCGCCAACATCTGTTGTTGCCTGAGTTGTTAATGTCAGCCATTCTGACAGGTGTGAGGTGGTATCTCATTGTGGTTTTGATTTGTATTTCCCTGATGATGAGTGGTGTTGAGCATTTTTTCCTGTGTCGGTTGGCCATCTGGATGTCTCCTTTGGAGAAGTGTCTGTTAATGTCTTTTGCCCATTTCTTCACTGGATTATTTGTTTTTTGGGTGTTGAGTTTGTAAGTTCTTTACCAAGTTTGGATACTAACCCTTTATCTGATACGTCGTTTGCAAATATCTTCTCCCATTCTGTTGGTTGCCTTTTAGTTTTGCTGATTGTTTCCTTTGCTGTGCAGAGCTTTTTATTTTGATGAAGGTCCCAGTAGTTCATTTTTGCTTTTGTTTCCCTTGCTTCCAGAGACATGTTGAGTAAGAAGTTGCTGCAGCCAAGGCGAAAGAGGTTTTTGCCTGCTTTCTCCTCGAGGATTTTGATGGCTTCCTGTCTTACGTTTAGGTCTTTCATCCATTTTCAGTTTATTTTTGTGTATGGTGTAAGAAAGTGGTCCAGGTTCATTTTTCTGCATGTTGTTGTCCAGTTTCCCCAGCACCACTTGCTGAAGAGACTGTCTTTATTCCATTGGATATTCTTTCCTGCTTTGTCGAAGAATAGTTGGCCATACGTTTGTGGGTCCATTTCTGGGTTCTCTATTCTGTTCCATTGATCTGAGTGTCTGTTCTTGTGCCAGAGAACATTCTCTTCTAGTGTTAGTCCATCTAAGGTAAACGTGCTTCATTAAAAAGGTGGTACAAGTCTTTAAACATGGCATTAAATATCTATTTGTTTCATCAGCACAGTTCAGTATCTGAGCATATATATCTCTTTGATCTACCATCAGAGAGCCTCTGGAACATGCAGGCTAGAAGTTGTGTTTTTTTTTTTTTTTTTTTTTTTTTTTTACTGTATCTTCCCTTTTCTTAGATTATTATCTTTGTAACAAAAGTTACCTGGATAACTTTAAGAAAACAAAACTGGTTCTATGATCCTACCCCTTGCTCATATAGGGCTGTTTACATTTTCTGACACTGTGTCAAATGTGTTATCTATATTTATGTGCTTTAAAAAGGGGTACAATTATAGTAGAGATACTATTTTGATTTTTTTCACTTATTTTAATTAAAAAATTTTTAATGTTTATTAATTAAAAAAATTTTTTTTAATGTTTATTTATTTTTGAGAGATAGAGCACAAGCAGTGGAGGGGCAGAGAGAGAGAGGGAGACACAGAATGCAAAGCAGGCTCCAGGCTCTGAGCTGTCAGCACAGAGTCTGACGCCGGGCTTGAACCCATGAACCGTTAGATCATGACCTGTGCCGAAGTCGGCTGCTTAACCGACTGGGCCACCCAGGTGCCCCATGTTTGTTTATTTTGGAGAGAGAGAGAGAGAGAGAGAGAGAGACAGAGCATGAGCAAGGGAGGGGCAGAGAGAGAGGGAGACACAGAATCCAAAGCAGGCTCCAGGCTCCGAGCTGTCAGCACAGAGCCTGACGCGGGGTTCAAGCTCACGAGCAATAAGGTCATGACCTGAGCTGAAGTCGGATGTTCAACCAACTGAGCCACCAAGGCGCCCCTCAATTATTGTAATTTAAAATGAATGTTGGCATATTTCTACATAATTTTTTCTGTTGGACTGTTTGCTGTAAATAGTGTTGTAGCACCCCACCTAAAAGCCTCTGTTCCTCTCACAGGTGGGGTGTGCAGAGCTGGCTCCACGTGTCAGCTGAATAAATTGGTGGCTTATTTGATATGAAATGAGACCTTTCCCCAACTCATTTCCAAACGTTTCTCTCTTAACCTGCTGTATTGGCTGAAATCCCCATCATTAGCAAAAGTCAGATTGAAGCTTAAGCTTCAGTTAAATGCATGCTATTGTATCTGGAGGGACAGTACAAACATCAACATCTATCACTCCTTGGACACCAGCTAATATAGTGGATCAACCCACCACTCAGATGTGCCAGATGTGACAGCTGTGGGATTGGGGACAGTCAAGTTTTTCATGGGGTTGTGGACTGTATTTCTGCAGGGGCAACTGTATTTCAGACAGGGGAGCCCCATGTCCAGCAGTGACGCTCCAAGAGGAAGAAGAGTCTTGACCTGGGGGTGACCTCTGCGTAGAAAACTTCCTCTTGCCGTTCCTCATTATCGTATTCTGCATGTGCTTTTAGTAATCCAAAGTGACATCAGAATCAATCTCCAATCTTGGGCACTTTCCCATCCATTTGCGATGCCCTGCCCTAGTGGGGCCCAGGCACATCGAAGGAGCAGGAGCCGGCTGCCTATGTGATGGGCAGTGGTCTTTGCCTGCTGCTCCCTTTTCAAAAATAGCATCATTGGTCTGTGGAATACTTCAGCAGAATAGTGGAGTAAGGAAGGCAACTGGAATGCTTGTGTGCCCGATTCAATCTCATTATTATTACCGTTCCTGGGAAATGGGAATTAGCGAGTTCACACAGCGTTTACAACGGGGAAAGTGAAGTTGAATGTTCTTGGTGTCCGTGGCCGGACTACCAGCCAGCACCACCTGGGCAGCCACAAAGCCTTAAATAGAACATGTTTCCAACATCTGCGTCTGCCTTCTGAGGTGATTATTTTCCAACTTTGGCTCACTCCGTGCCCCCGGGGTTGGCCGGCCTGGCGTTAAAAAGCAAATAATCAGGTCCACGTGGTTTCTGGGCTGTACCTCCTTCAGATCCCCCAACTCCCCCTTTGGTAAGCGAAGCAGAAGTTTTTAAAGAAAGCTGTGTATTTTGTCCCAGCAAGCCGAGCTACCTGGTGACTTAAGTGAAAGCTCTTGAGCACAGACAGCAGGTGTGTTTCTGTCTTTATAAATGGTCCAACATCGGCCAGTTCAACACAGACCAGGCCACAGGCAGATTTGAAGCAACTGAGGTAGATCAGAGATGTGCTTTCCCAGAATGTGGGGGTAGAGGGGGGTAAGTCTGTCTTCTGCTGTGCGTTAGTTAGGAAAACCAGCCCTTGCATTCACATACCTCTCTCCATCGGGCTTCATTAAGCTGTCAGGTTTTAGACAGTCTGGTTGCAAGAGACTTCATAGTCATGCAAATGTGCAAACAGAAGGAGACACAGACTGCTGGCCTGCCCCTGCTGTCTTCCCTGGGACCGTTCAGAGCTTGGCATTTACTGGGGATTTAGAGACTCTTCTCTCCCTCTTTCCCTTTCCTCATACTTACAGGAAGTAAACCTGGAGAGGAATATTTAGGCGGTAAGTAGAGATAGTTAGAGGTCTATACAACAGTGGAGGTGGCTTTTTAAAAAACTTGGATGGCTTGCAACGTTCACAGTAAGTCAGTTAACAAGCCTTTGATTATGGCCTCCACTTTAGATGTGGCCTCCCTACTTCCAGATTTCTGAAGACTGACTCGGACAGAGACTCAGCCTTGAGACCCCTGGCAAGAGCCTTTCAGTATCCCAACCGTGAGTTTAAACTGGTAAAGACCAAGGAAGGGCCCCTGGTGAGGAAGTTCCCCCAGAGGGAGGCACACTGAGCTGCCACTGCTAAGGAGGAATACTGCCAGGAGAGCAATTTTAAGGACACGTGTTGGAATATATACAAGGAATATATACAAGGAATATATACACGTTATTGTTTCAAGTAGTCTCCTTCTTTTTTATTTTTTCAATTTATTTTGAGAGAGAGAGAGAGAGAGAGAGAGAGAGAGAGAGACCACACACCATCGGGGGAGGGGCAGAGAGAGGGAGAGAGAGAGAGAATCCCGAGTAGGATCCGTGCTGTTGGCACAGAGCCCAGCCTGGGGCTCTCACCACCCGGGGCTCTCGGCAACCTGACCTGAGCCGAAATCAAGAGTCCCACGCTTAACCGACTGAGCCACCCAGGCGCCCCCTCAAGTAGTCCCCTTCTGAAGATCTGTTTTTATTCTAATACAATAATGCAGTGAAAGCGCTCTGAAGACCCTCAAGCACTTCATGCAGGATAATGTTTTTGATACTCACCTGTCCCCAGCCTCGGTTTCCCCTCTTTAGCTGGAAGCAGAGATTAACAGGCTTCTTCCCGGCTTTGCTCTTCAAAAGCCCACGCTCTCTCTGGCTGGAGGGGATTGGGGCGTGGCTGTTGGGAAGCCCAGGGAGGTTCCCGCTGGGAACTGGCTGGGGTTGGGTGGGGGTGGCCCAGAGATCAGACCCAGGAGGGAGGTGTCCATCGGAGAGATCAGACCAAGCAGGGAAGGTGCCCATTGGAGGCCACCGGGAGGGGCCTTGTGGGTTTGGTTTGAGCCAGCTGGGAACCAAGTCGTCAGGCACCTGAGTGAGCGTGTCCTCTATCTAGGAGGACCAGGCTCACCCAGCTTTTTGTCAGGGTCTCTAAAGCCTTTACTTCCACAGCCACCAGCACTTTAATGAGAGGCTACCCAGCAGGACTGTTAGGCTGTGCTGACTGTCAGCCCTTTACCCTGGCACTCCCTTGTGACACCTGTGAACCCAACAGTGGTGGAGGTAGGGCTCTAGACACCCAGAGGGTGGAGGGAAGCTCCTGGGAAGCGTAGGGGTGGGAGTGAAGGAAACCGTCAGGGAACCTCCCCCACCCACCCAGTGGGGACAGTTAACACAGTCTTGTTCTGGTGTATAAGGTCCTGGAGTGCTGGGGCGCCTAGCTCATAATCAGGACTCTGCTTCTAAGTCACCATGTAACCTTGGGCAGAAGGCTGCATCCCTTTAGGTCACAGTTCCCACATTGTATGCATTCATTCACCCTGTCAGACTTTATTTTTTAATGAAAATATTTTTCATGTGACAGGTATTTACATACTCTTCACCTATATTGAGCACCATTCATAGGCAAAACCCTGTGCTGGCCACTGGATATACACGGATGACATGGGCTCTGTCATCTAGAAACTTCCAGCCCAGAGCTCCCAAATGAGGCGGTATAAGTGATTGGTCGCTAAGCTCCTGGCAATTCTGATGTTCTGTAGTTCTATTATTATAGCAAGTTTGACATGATATCTTGTCTTCCACCCTCCACCCCTGCAAAAAAGAAACAAAGGAAAACCCTCTTTTTTTTTTCTTCATTGAGCCTGTGGCTCAATGACAGCAAATTCTTGCCTTGAGAAATTGCTTTCAATACTTGGAAATGGCTAAAAGTTATTTGGAGCCACTTGAGGTGGAAAAGGCAGCTAAGACACAGAAAAGAACCAAGCTCCAGGTGGCCCAGCTGTGGAGTGTTACGTTCCTGTATTTATTTCTGGCTGATGCCCCCTTGAGCACGGCTTTTGAATGCCCTGTGGTGGTCTTCCCGGGTTGTGGTTTTGTTAAGGTTTCACGTCCTGTCCCTGGAGTGCAGCTTGCTGATGCCTGAGTGCCAGCCTCCCAGCTGCTCGTGGGCGGCCTGCATCAGGGAGGTCATTGTGGTGGACTGCTTCGTCATCAGCTGCCCTGCCTTTGCCCGCCTTGTTGTGGTTTCATCCTCCTTCCCCCTCCCCCACCTTCCTTCAAAGAGTGACAGCAAATTCAAGTAGTAAAGGATGACGCATCTAAGGACCAGCTTGTCATAAATGCTAATTACCTGCCTACTCTCATCTCCGCTTATGCATGTTCTTCCTACCTTTCTGGGTGAAGAAGCCTATTGAATTGGAGAAGCCACTGCCATTCCGTTCGTGCTTGATAAGTATTAGACCATTCTGGGAGTGTTCACTTGCCTATCTCATACCTTCTGTAGACCAGGAGCACTTAATCCCATCCACTCCCTTACTCCCTTAATCTCCAAATAAGTAATAGTTGCCTGGTACTCAGCAATGTGCTAGGCTGGGATGATGCATAAGATGTGATCCTCGTCTTGTGAAACTCAATACTGGAGAAGGGATGGACACATATACAATTAATCGTGCTACAGCCCAGTAAGTGCAGACAGAGAAGTAAGAGATATAGCAGAAGCACAGGAAAAGAGGACAGATCGAGCTCTTTGTGGTAGACTGTGTTGTTCTTTGCAAATATACACTCTTCTTGTCTGCAGCAAAGATGATTTCCCTACTATTGTTATACTTGTCTCTATTAATGTCAGGCTTGGAATGGGACTTGCTTTGGCCAATTCAATGGTGTGTACCATTTGGAGTCAGAAGCTGTAAAAGCCAGAATGTGGTCTGCCTTGTTCTTTCCTTTTGCCCTTTGCCATGGTGACTAGCATGTATTTCGCCTTGTTCTGTCAGTCTGGGTCTTGAAGTGGAGATGACCTGTGATGGTCATGCAGAATGAGCAAGATATAAATTGCTGTTTAAAGCTATTAAGGTTTCAGGGTCATTTGATGGTGTGACTTAACCTAGTAAATTCTGACTGATACACTTTTGTCTTTGTACCCTGGTGTTTGGTGCACAGTAGCCACTCCATGAAAGTTGATGAATGAATGAGATGCTGAGTGAGGAAGAATGGGAGTGAGGAAGAGAGGTTCAGTGGGGTCTGGAAGGCCTTTTGCAAAGAAGTTCAGCAGAAGCTTGGCCATGAACTTTTCTGGGTGAACTTGACAGGAAAGGATCACAGTGCTTTTGTTTCTCTCTAGGTCTTCTCTTTGTCACATGCAAGCTTTGGAAGCTAACTCTAGTGATGAGCCAGAAAAGAAGTGATATTGAAAGGATACTGGGTAGCTCACAAAATCATCGGGGGGCGGGGAGGGGTGGGCAAGAGAAGCAGATTTGGGGCTGAGTTTCCAGGAAGAACACCACAGTATTTCTCAGAAGGCAGAATTTCCCAACTCTATTAGTAAGAGTAAAAATAAATGACTGTGACAAAGACACTCAAAATACAATGGCTTAAGGAATATAGAACTTCTCTTTCATGTAACAGTTCCAAGGTGAGCAGTCTAGGTTGGTGGTCATCCGGGGACCCAGAATCCTACAAGTCACTGTTCCATTATATGTAGGGCATTGTCATCATATGAATTATCAAAGCTGAGTGGCTTTCATATCTAGATTCTAACCAGGGGGAAGAGAGAGGGGGAAGTATGTTCATAGTCTTGCTCTAATCTGAAAGTGGTATCTAACACTTCTGTTTATATTTCATTGGTAAGAAATTACATCCCTTGCAGTTAGGTAGACATATGACAATAGTCTAGTGAGATAGCCATGTGTCCAGCAATAGTGGTATTGATATATGTGTTAGTCAGCTATTGCTACGATAATGCCATGTAACAAACCACTCCTAAACCCTAGCAGCATTTACAAAAGCATTTATCCTCACTCTCGCAAATCTTCATGTTGGCTGTTGTTCAGCTGATGTAAGCTAGTCTCAGACTCTAAGTAAGGCTACAGGTTGGCTGGGCATGGTGCCAGGCTGTGTGTTGGGTTTAGGCCTGCTCCACATATGTTTGTTCTGGGGCTGAGGCTGAAAGGGCACTGTTTCTTTGGGGCATGTTCTTCTCATGCTAGAAGTGTATGGAGTGATGGACTTCAAGCTGTATTACAAAGCTCTAATCATCAAGACAGTATGTTACTGGCACAAAAACAGACACTCAGATCAATGGAACAAAATAGGGAACCCAGAAATGGACCCACAAGCTAATCTTTGACAACTAATCTTTGGCAAAACAGGAAAGAATATCCAATGGAATAAAGACAGTCTTTTCAGCAAGTGGTGCTGGGAAAACTGGACCGTGACATGCAGAAGAATGACCCTGGACCACTTTCTTCACAAAAATAAACTCAAAATGGATAAAAGACCTAAACATAAGAAATGAAGCCATCAAAATCCTCAAGGAGAAAGCAGGCAAAAACCTCTTTTGCCTTGGCTGCAGCAACTTCTTACTCAACATGTCTCTGGAAGCAAGGGAAACAAAAGCAAAAATGAACTACTGGGACCTTCATCAAAATAAAAAGCTCTGCACAGCAAAGGAAACAATCAGCAAAACTAAAAGGCAACCAACAGAATGGGAGAAGATATTTGCAAACGACGTATCAGATAAAGGGTTAGCATCCAAACTTGGTAAAGAACTTATCAAACTCAACACCCAAAAAACAAATAATCCAGTGAAGAAATGGGCAAAAGACATTAACAGACACTTCTCCAAAGGAGACATCCAGATGGCCAACCGACACAGGAAAAAATGCTCAACACCACTCATCATCAGGGAAATACAAATCAAAACCACAATGAGATACCACCTCACACCTGTCAGAATGGCTGACATTAACAACTCAGGCAACAACAGATGTTGGCGAGGATGCAGACAAAGAGGATCTCTTTTGCATTGCTGGTGGGAATGCAAACTGGGGCAGCCACTCTGGAAAACAGTATGGAGGTTCCTCAAAAAACTAAAAATAGAACTGCCCTATGACCCAGCAATTGCACTACTAGGTATCTATCCAAGGGATACAGGTATGCTGTTTCGAAGGGACACATGCACCCCAAAGTTTATAGCAGTGCTATTGACAATAGCCAAAGTATGGAAAGAGCCCAAATGTCCATCAATGGATGAATGGATAAAGAAGATGTGGTATATATACAATGGAGTATTACTCGGCAATCAAAAAAAAATGAAATCTTGCCATTTGCAACTATGTGGATGGAACTGGAGGGTATTAAGCTAAGTGAAATTAGTCAGAGAAAGAAAAATATCATATGACTTCACTCATATAAGGACTTTAAGACACAGAACAGATGAACAGAAGGGAAGGGAAGCAAACATAATATAAAAGCAGGGAGGGGGACAAAATACAAGAGACTCTTAAATATGGAGAACAAACCGAGGGTTACTGGAGGGGTTGTGGGAAGGGGGATGGGCTAAATGGGTCAGGGGCATTAAGGAATCTACTCCCGGAATCACTGTTGCAGTATATACTAACTTGGATGTAAATTAAAAAAATAAATAATAAAAAAGAAGTGTATAGAATGAACAGAAATGCTTAGTGGCTGAGTCTGTGGGCTCTGCCCAGAAGTGCCACTTTGTCACCTTCACCTACATTCCATTGGCCAAAGCAAGTGCCTGCACGAAGCCCAACGTCAAGGGAGTAGAAACAATACTCTGCCTACTCTATTGGGAGATACTGCATACTTCTATAGCAAAGTTGTGGGTGTGTAATTCTAATACAAGGAGCACATGAATAACAAGAACAGTAATTCAACCTATGCTCTGTGAATTAAGGGAAGAACGTATTTTGATGGGTAGATAGAAATCTGTGCCAGATCTAACTTCATTTTTTGGCATTCATAGGATTTGTATAGCACATGAGAATGAATTGGAAGGAATTTGGGGCCATCCATTTGGGACTTGATGAAAAAAATTCAATATTACTTATAATAAAATGAAATACAAAATATCAGGGAAGACATTAAATATTAAATAAGTATAAAACTCCTAAATAATATATTTTATTTTTTAAATTTGTTTTGGAGAGAGAGAGAGGCAGAGAGAGAGAATCTCAAGCAGGCTCCGCACTGACAGCACAGAGCCTGAACCCATGAACTGTGAGATCATGACCTGAGCTGAAATCAAGAGTCAGATGCTTAACTGACTCAGCCTCCCAGGTGCCCCTAAACAAAAAGTTTTCAGTTTTGTTGGCTTCCCTTTGGAAGGCGCCCTGATTTTTTTTTTTTTTTTTCATTTTAATGGACCATACTTTTTGGATTCTTTTAGGCCTTGTGATCTTTTGCTGTTGTTGTTGAACACTGGAATTTGAATCTAATAATGTAGTAACTCCAGAAAACATATTCTGCCCCTCCCTAGGAATGCTAGGGTTTCATTAGTTTTCGTTTATTGTTTGTTTGGTTTTTTGCTTTTTGCTTTTAATAATTTTGGCCTATCTCCAAAGGACCAGACTGAGATATAAATTGAAGGTCCTCTTGGGGCTTTTCTGAGCTTGTGCCTATCCCTGACTGAGCATGCATGGTCACTTTCTGATTTTCCTTGTAAGGTCAGTTGTTTTCAAATGTCCTAGTCTTTCATGAAGAGATTGGGGGCGGAGGGGTGGGGCCAGCCCTTTGAGTCTCCTGGAAGTCCCTTCAGCCTGAGGGGGAAGAGACTGCAAGAATGAAGGGAGGTGCAACAATGACTGCCCTCTTTTTCTGTACTTCTGTGATCAGAAGCTTCAATCAGCAATTAGAGCACAGATCCCTGATATTTGGAGGACAGTGTCCATGCTGCCGTTGTAGCTCCTGAAATCTGTGTGCAGAGAGCTCCAGCCACAGGTGTAAGGCTTCTGCCATGGGGCTGGAGGTGTGGATGGGTAGTAGTTACTATGCTAAGAACTGAAACTGACCAAAATTAACCACAATTTACAATGTACTGTCCTAGGGTAGCCCGAAAGTTGCAAGCCTTCAATAGACTCCTGAGTTCCAAAATAGTTACATCAGATAGATCTTGCCAATGTAATTATTGTCTAGGTGAGGAAGCAGATTCCTGGTGCTTCCTATTCCACCATATTCCCAAAACCTCCCCCCATAGTTGTTTTTTAATATTCTAAAATTGATAACCTAAAAAAATAAATAAAAATAAATAAATTAAAATGACCTAGAAATATATTGACCAAAAGATTTTCTGAAGCCATAAAGGCCTCTAGTCCCATGGAGTGTTTTATATATAAATATTTATGTTTATACATTTATTTATGAAAAATCTTTAATTAAAAATTTTAAGCTAATAGAGATATAAGACACACACTGCAGTTAAAAAGTTTTTTGAGCCACTAATTAGTAATTTCTAGGGAATGTCTCAAATTTGGATTTGCCTGATCAATCTTCTCATCCTCAGCTTTGATGTCATATGTTATATTTGCAGTTAGCAAATAGAGCAATGGCTCAATACAAACTTACATCACCACCTCAGCCCAGTTCTTCTATGTTAAACAGAAAAGGATACAATCATTTCTAAGCCTCAAAATACTCAAAATAAAAACTGAAGTTCTTTTATGAGATTGATAACAATACCAGAACACTGGTCATAACAGTGATACCTAAAGCTAAAATGCAGACTTTCTCTTTTTATTGGCATGCATGGAAATTGTCCACAGCTTAATTGGGACCACCAAAACTAAAGGAAATAGAAAAGATGATAATATTAGCAGACATACAGATGACATAATATATAATGGAGAAACCACACTAATGCAGAAGTTTACCAATTGATTGTAACCACAGATAGGAGTAAGTGTGCCTATTAATAGCACTAATTAGAAGGCCTAAATAAAAATGCTTGAAGGAACCTTATTAGTCCAACAAGCAAAGTGCCAAATCAAACTACTGCAGATGAAATATTTGAGGTAATAAATATTTTTTAATAATACATGATGGCAGGGGCTCCTGGGTGGCTCAGTAGGTTAAGCATGGGACTCTTGATTTTGGCTCAGGTCGTGATCTCACAGTCATGAGATGGAGCCCCACATCTGGTTCCACACTGGGAGTGGAGTCTTTTAAGATTCTCTCCCCCTCCTTCTCTCTCTTTCCCTCTGCCCTCCCCCACTTGTGCTCCTGTGTGCATGTGTGCTCTCTCAAAAAAAAAAATGTATAGATAGCTAGATAAATAGATAGATGAAACAGTGCAAGTGTTTGTGCACTTAAGATTTTGCTGAGGGGCGGCTGGTTGGCTCAGTCAGTTAAACATCCAACTTTGGCTCAGGTCATGACCTCACGGTTCATGGGTTTGAGCCACACATCAGGCTCTGTGCTGACATCTCAGAGCCTGGAGCCTGTTTTGGATTCTGTGTCTCCCTCTCTCTGCCTCTCCCCTGCTCACGCTCTCTCAAAATAAATAAATAAATAAATATTTTTGAAAAAATTAAAAATAAAACAAAGATTTTGCTGCAATGCCAGGAAGATGCAAAGGCCCTATGCAGCATATATTTTATCTGCAACCTTGAGATTCAAGTAACACATGTTGCTTTATTCAGAAAAGCTCTCATATGTAAATGTTTGTCTTTTGCTCTAAATTGCACGTTTAATGATGAAACCAAATGAGGAAATCTAACAAAATGCAAACTCCTGGAGTCCATCTGGTTCCAGCTTTCAGTGAAGCATGAGCTCAAAGTACCACTGTTTTTCATACCAAAGTATGTTGGTATGCAAAGTAAGAGTTGTCAAGAATGTGTGAGTTTTCATTTTCTTTGGGTAAATACCCAGCAATAAAATTACTGGATTGCATGATATTTCTATTTTTAATTTTTTGAGGACCCTCCATACTGTTTTCCACAGTTGCTGGACCAATTTACCTTCCCATCAACAGTGCAAGAGGGTACCCTTTTCTCTACATCCTCACCAATGCTCAACGTGTCTTTATGATAGTAGCCATTCTGATTGGTGTGAGGTGATATTTCATTGTGGCTTTGATTTGCATTTCCCTGCTGATTAGTGATGCTGAGCATCTTTAAATGGATCTGTTGTCCATCTGTAGTTCTTCTTTGGGAAAATGTCTATTAAGTCCTTTGCCCTTTTTAATTAGATTATTTGTTTTGGTGCTAAGATTTAGGAATTTTGAATATTTTTGACATTAACCTTTTATTGGATATATCATTTATAAGAATCTTCTCCCATTAAGTAGGTTGCCTTTTCATTTTGTTGGTTTCCTTCACTATGCAAAAGCTTTTGAGTTTGTTGCAGTTCCAATAGTTTACTTTTGCTTTTGTTTTCCTTGCCTGAGGAGACACATCCAGAAAAATGCTCCTAAGGCTGATGTCCAAGAGATTACTGCCTATGTTTTCTTCTAGGAATTTTATAGTTTCAGGTCTTGCATTTGGGTCTTTAATCCATTTTGAGTTTGTTTTTGTGTATGGTAGAAGAAAGTGGTCCGGTTTCATTCTTTTGCATAATGTTGTCTAGTTTTCCCAAAACCATTTATTGCAGCATTATTTACAATAGCCAGGATATGGAAGCAACCCAAGTGCCCATCAATAGATGAATGGACAAAGAAGATGTGGTATACATGTACAGTGCAATATTTCTCAGCCATAAAAAAGAAATCTTGGGGTGCCTGGGTGGCTCAGTCACGTAAACATCCAACTTCAGCTCAGGTCATGATCTCATGGCTCATGGGTTTGAGCCCCATGTCAGGCACTGTGCTGACAGCTCAGAGCTTGGAGCCTGCTTCAGATTCTGTGGTCTCCCTCTCTCTCTGCCTCTCTCTCTCTCTCTCTCTCAAAAATAAATAAAAACATTAAAAAAAAAAAAAGAAACCTTGTCATTCTAAACAACTTGGATGGGCCTAAAGGGTATCATAGTAAGTGAAATAAGTCAGACAGAAAGACAAATACCATATGGTTTCACTTCTATGTGGAATATTAAAAACAAATGAACAAACAACAACAAAAGAAAAAGGCTTATAAATACAAAGAATAAACTAGTGATTGCTGGGAGGGGGGTGAATTAGGTGAAGGGGATTAAGAGGTACAAACTTCCAGCTATAAAATAAGTCACAGGGATAAAAGTATAGCATAGGGAATATAGTTGATAATATCATAATAATGTTATATGGTGACAGATGGTAACTGCATTTATCATGGTGAGCATAGTATAATATATAGAATTGTCAGATGACCATGTTATATACCTGAAACTACTATAACATTGTATATCAACTATATCAACCATATTTAAAAAAAAAAACAGTGTGAGTAAAGAGGTGCCTGGCTGGCTCAGTCAGAAGAACATGCGACTCCTGATCTTGGGGTTGTGAATTTAAGCCCCGTGTTGGGTATAGAGATTACTGAAAAAATAAACTTAAAAAAAAAACTGAGTAGAATGGAGGATTTTCTTTTACAAATAAATCTCACCTGGTAGATTTGTTGAAGGCTATTCCTAGCTTAAATAAAGTAGCTTACTTACTAACATTTCTGTTTACCTGGTTAAATTGACATCTGCAAGGTTTTAAAATTTAAAAATGTGTTAAAACGTTCACGTGTGTGTGTGTGTGTGTGTGTGTGTTTGTGTGTTAACAAGTAGTGTGGATTCAAAACAAAATGCCAACTTTGGTGAAATGTATGTCAAGCTTTTTATCTTGATGAGGTCCCAATAGTTCATTTTTGCTTTTTCTTCCCTTGCCTTTGGAGATGTCTCAAGTAAGAAATTGCTGTGGCTGAGGTCAAAGAGGTTTTTTCCTGCCTTCTCCTCTAACATTTTAATTGTTTCCTATCTCACATTTAGGTCTTTCGTCCATTTTGAGTTTATTTTTGTGAATGGTTTGGGAAAGTGATCTAGTTTCATTCTTCTGCATGTTGCTGTCCAGTTCTCCCAGCACCATTTGCTAAAGAGACTGTCTTTTTTCCATTGGATATTCTTTCCTGCTTTGTCAAAGATTAGTTGGCCATACTTTTGTGGGTCCAATTCTGGGTTCTCTATTCTATTCCATTGGTCTATGTGTCTGTTTTTGTGCCAATACCATGTTGTCTTGATGATGACAGCTTTGTAGTAGAGGCTAAAGTCTGGGATTGTGATGCCTCCTGCTTTGGTCTTCTTCTTCAAAATTACTTTGGTTATTCGGGGTCTTTTGTGTTTCCACACAAATTTTAGGATTGTTTGTTCTAGCTTTGAGAAGAATGCTGGTGCAATTTTGATTGGGATTGCATTGACTGTATGGATTGCTTTGGATAGTATTGACATTTTAACAATATTTATTCTTCCAATCCATGAGCACAAAATGTTTTTCCATTTATTTGTGTCTTCTTCAATTTCCTTCATAAGCTTTCTATAGTTTTCAGTATACAGGTATTTTACATCTTTGGTTAGGTTTATTCCTAGGTATCTTATGGTTCTTGGTGCATTTGTAAGTGGGATCAGTTTCTTTATTTCTCTTTTGGTTGCTTCATTATTGGCATATAAAAATGCAACCAATTTCTGTACATTGATTTTGTGCCTACAGGAAACCATCAAGACCCCAGAGGAGACAGCAGGCAAAAACCTCTCTGACCTCAGTTGAAGCAATTTCTTACTTGACACATCTCCAAAGGCAAGGGAATTAAAAGCAAAAATGAACTATTGGGACCTTATCAAGATAAAAACTTCTGCACTGCAAAGGAAACAATCAACAAAACTAAAAGACAACCGACAGAATGGGAAAAGATATTTCCAAATGACAAATCAGATAAAGGGCTAGTATCAAAATCTACAAAGAACTTACCAAATTCAACACCCAAAAAATAAATAATCCAGTGAAGAAATAGGCAGAAGACATGAATAGACACTTTTCCAAAGACGACATTCAGATGGCTAACAGACACATGAAAAGATGCTCAACGTCACTCATCAGGGAAATACAAATCAAAACCACACTCAGATACCACCTCACACCAGTCAGAATGGCTAAAATGAACAAATCAGGAAACTACAGATGCTGGCGACAATGTGCAGAAACGGGAACCCTCTTGCACTGTTGGTGGGAATTCACACTGGTGCAGCTGCTCTGGAAAACAGTGTGCAGGTTCCTCAAAAAATTAAAAATAGAATTACCCTATGACCCAGCAATAGCACTACTAGGAATTTATCCAAAGGGTACAGGAGTGCTGATTCATAGGGGCACATGTACCCCAGTATTTATAGCAGCACTTTCAACAATAGCCAAATTATGGAAAGAGCCTAAATGTCCATCAACTGATGAATGGATAAAGAAGATGTGGGTTATATACACCCACAATGAGACAGAATGCTTGCCAATGAGAAAGAATGAAATCATGCCATTTGCAGCAACGTGGATGGAACTGGAAGGTATTATGCTGAGTGAAATAAGTCAGTCAGTCAGAGGACAGATATCATGTTTTCACTCATATGTGGATCTTGAGAAACTAAACAGAAGACCATGGGGGAATGGAAAGGGGAAAAAATAGTTACAAACAGAGAGGGAGGGAGGCAAACCTCAAGACACTCTTAAATACAGAGAACAAATTGAGGGTGGATGGGGGGTAGGGGAGAGGGGAAACTGGGGCATTAAGGAGGGCACTTCGGATGAGTACTGGGTGTTATATGTAAGCCAATTTGACAATAAATTATATTCATTTAAAAAAATAAAATAAATTAAAAAAAGAGATGTAAGTCAAAATGGTTCACATGTGAAACTTAGCCAATGTTATTATATTCATGAATTGCTAAGATTAGAAGGTTGACATCAATACGTGCCAAAAGAAACAGCTTCACCATTATTTTGAAATATTTTAACAGACAAGTTTGATTGGATTAGCTTGAACCATATGAAACCGCCATTTTTGCAGGTCAAGAAAGACCTGATATTGACAATTTCATATGGTTCAATCTATTATTTAAAACCTGTCACTATTATAATAAGAAATTTCCACAGGATTTAAAAGTACTTTTTCAGGTATAAAATTTGATACACATTACCAAAAGTCATCATATCGTATATAAAATGGGTATATTTATTTAAATGGGTATATTTTCCACACACAAATTATATCTCAATAAAATTAGGTTCATCGAAGCAAACTCTAGTTTCTTATAAAACAGAAAACATTTTGGGGCACCTGGGTGGCTCGGTCGGTTAAGCGTCCGACTTCGGCTCAGGTCATGATCTCACGGTCTGTGAGTTCGAGCCCCGCGTCGGGCTCTGTGCTGATGGCTCAGAGCCTGGAGCCTGCTTCAGATTCTGTGCCTCCCTCTCTCTCTGGCCCTCCCCCGTTCATGCTCTGTCTCTCTCTGTCTCAAAAATAAATAAACGTTAAAAAAATTTTTTTTTAAATAATAAAAAAAAAAGAAAAAAATCAATCAACAAAAATTGTCCCTAAAAAAGATCTGATGCCAGATCTACTAGGCAACGACTTTGTTATTTTTTTTTTAAGTTTTTATTTAACTTCTAGTTAACATGCAGTGTAACATTAGTTTCAGGTGTATAATATAGTGATTCAACACTTCCATACAACACCTGGTGCTCATCACAACAAGTCCCCTCCTTAATCTCCATCATCTATTTAACCCATCCTTCCACCCACCTCTAGTTACCTCTGGTTTAAAAATAAGCTATCAGTTTATTCTCTATAGTTAAGAGTATGTTTCTTCCTTTCAGGCAAGGACTTTAAAGCAATGGTCTTAAAGGTGCTCAAAGAATTACAGGAACATGTGGAGAAAGTCAAGGAAACCATGCATGAACAAAATAGAAATATCAATAACAAGGTAGGAAACCAAAGGAAAGAAAGAAAGACAGAACGAAAAAAAGATCCTGGAGGTGAAATGTACAGTAACTAAAACAAAAATTCACTAGAGACATTCAAAGTCGGGTTGAGCAGGCAGAACAAAGAATCAGTGAATTTGAAGATAGGACAACAGGAATTATTGAACTATTTGAAGAAAAGGGAATAGAGCCTAAGGGGCCTGTGGGATACTATCAAGTGGGCCAACATATGCATTGTGGGAGTCCTAGAAGAAGAGAGAAAAAGGGGCAAAGAGAATATTTGAAGAAATAATAGCTAAAAAAATTTCCCAAATTTGATGAAATACATGAATATAAATGTCCTAGAAGCTAAGATGATCTCAAAGAGACGCAAAGTGAGACACATTATAATCAAATTTTCAAAAGCTAAAGACAGAATCTTAAAGGCCGCAAGAGAGAGCAGCTCATCACAGGCAAGGATCCTGGATAACAACATAAGCAGATTTCTCATCAGAAACTTTGGAAGCCAGAAGGCAGTGAGTCAGCATATTTAAAATGCTAAAAGAAAAAAACTGTCAACCAAGAATCTTAAATCTGACAAACTGTCCTTCAAAAGTGAAGGAGAAATTAAGATATTCCCAGATAAACAAAAGTGAGGGAATTTATTACCCTAGACACCATGCAAGAACTGCTTAAGGAAGTCTTGCAGGATGAAGTGAAAAGATACTAGACAGTAACTTGTATGAAGAAAATTCCAATAAAAGTAAATATATGGACAACTAGAAAAGCTAGTGTTATCATAACAATGGTTTGTAACTCCACTTTTATTTCTACATGATTTAAGGGACTAATACATGAAAAGAAAACATTAGTGTAAAGGCTAGTATTGTAACTTTAGTTTGTAACTACAAACTTTGTTTTTTGCACAATTTAAGATATTAATGCATTGAAAAGAACGATTAGCTTATGGTTTGCGCACAGCAATGCATAAAGATGTAATTTTGTGACATCAAAACTGAAAGGGGTGGGGATGGAGCTTTAAAGGGGCAGAGTTTTTGTATAATATTGAAGTTAAGCTGGTTTAAATTCAAATTAGAGTTTTATAACTTTAGGGTATTAAATTTAATCCCAAGGGAAAGAGCTATAAAATATGCATACAAGGAAAGGAGAAAGAAATTTTAAAAATTCACAAAATTGTGAACATTAGCACACTCTTAAACAACTAGTAGATCAAATAAGAAATCACCAGGAAAATTAGAAAATACTTAGGGATAAATGAAAATGAAAACACAACATACCAAACAAACACAACATACCAATACTTATGGGACACAGTAGAAGCAGTGCTAATGAGGAATTTTACTGCCATAAATGTTTACATTAAAAAAATGAAAAAGTTCTCAAATGAACAGACTAATTTTTCAGATTAAGGAACTAGAAAATGAAGCTAAACCCAAACCTAGTAGAAGGAGGACAATAGTAAAGATTAGAGGAGTGCTAAATGAAACAGAAAATAGAAAAACATTAGAAAAAAATAAGTGAAACAAAGTTGATTCTTTGCAAAGATCAACAAAATTGTTGAACCTTTAGTTACATGAAGAAAAAAAAAACTCAAATTACTAAACTCAGAAGTAAAAATGAGGACATTACTACACATTCTATGCCAAAAAATTGAATAGCCTAGAAGAAATGGACAAATTCCTAGAAACAAAACCTACTAAGGGTAAATCACAAAGAAATAGAAAATCTGAATAGAACTATAACTTAAGGAAGGAGATTAATCAGTTATCCAAATTTTCTTAACAAAGAGTTGTGGGTTTGATGGCGAATTCTCTGAACACTTGAAGAACTAACACCAATACTTCTCAAATTTTTCCAAAAAATTGGAGAGGAGGGACTACTTCCTACCTCATTCTATGAGGGCAACACTATCCTGATGCCAAAATCAGACGAAGATACTACATGAAAAGGATACTACAAGCTAATATCCCTTATGGACCTTGATGCAAAAATCCTCAACAAAATATTAGCAAACCGAACTCAGCAGCATATTAAAAGAATTATACACCATGATTAAGTGGAATTTATTCCTGGAATGCAAGGATGGTTCATTGTATGAAAATTGACTTATGTAATATGCCACATTAACATAATGAAAGGAAAAAAAAAACATGATCATCTCAATGGAGTCAGAGTATTTGACAAAGTTCAATACCCTTTCATGATAAAAACACTCAACAAACTAGGAATAGAAGGAGATTACAACGTAATAAAAGCTGTATATGAAAAACCCAAGGTGAACATCATAGTGAAAAAGTGAAAACTTTTCCTCCAATATTAGGAGCAAGGCCAGGATGTCTACTCTTGCCACTTTTATTTAACACAGTATTGGAAGTTATAGCCTGAGCAGTAGGCAAGAAAAAGAAACAAAGGCATCTACACTGGAAAGAAAAGAGAAAATTTATCTCTGTTTGCAGATAATATGATCTTATACATAGAAAACCTTAAAGATTCCACAAAAGAATAAATGCATTCAGCAACGTGGCAGGATACAAAGTCAGCATGCAAAAATCAGTTGCATCTTTATACACAATGAACAATCTGAATGGAAATTACAAAAACAACTCTACTTACACTAGCATCAAAAAGTATAATCTACTTAGAAATTAACCGACAGGCAAAAGACTTGCACAATGAAAACTGTAAAACATGCTGGAATGGAAACACAAGGGAAACACATCCCATGTTCATGGATTAGGAGACTTACTATCATTAAGATGTCAATGCTGCCCAAAGCAATCAATGCAATTCCTATCAAAATCTCAGTTATAGTTTTTGCAGAAATAGAAAAACCCATTCTAGAATTCAAATAGAATCTCATGAGACACTGAATAGCCCAAGAAATATTAAAAAAGAACAATCCTGGAGGACCCGCACTTCGCTACAATAATCGGAACAGTTTGGTACCAGTATAAAGACAGATGTAAAGACTAATAGAATAGAGAGCCCAGAAATAAACTCATATGTGTGGTCAAATGATTTTGGACAAGGGTGCCAATACTATTCAATGGAGAAAGGACAGTCTTTTTCAACAAATTTTGTTGGGAAAACTGTGTTTTCATATGCAAAAGAATACGTTGGACCCTTACCTAACACCATATACAAAAATTAACTCAAAATGGATTAAGGACTTAAAACAATAAAACTCTTGGAAGAAAATGGGCCGAAGACTTTATGACATTGGATTTGATGATGATTTCTTGGCTATGACACCAAAAACACAAGTAACCAAAGAAAAAAGACAAATTGGGCTTCATTAAAATAAAAAAATTGTATGCATCAAAAGACACACACTTTCAACAGAGTCAAATATATCCCACAGAAGGGGAGAAAATGTTTGCAAATCATATACCTGATAAGGGATTAATATCCAGAATATGTAGAGAATGATTAAACTCAATAATACAAAAACAACCCAATTCAAAAATGGGCGAGGGACTTGCATAGAAATTTCTCCAAAGAAGATACATGAATGTCTAATATGCACAAGAAAAGATATTCAACATTACTAACATCACACATTTCATTAGTGAAGTATAAATCCAAACTATCATTAGATACCATCTCACGCCCATTGGGATGACTACTATCAAAAAAACAAAAAACAAGTATTGAAAAGGATGTGGAGAAATTGGCACCCTTGTGCACTGTTGATGGAGATGTAAAATGGTACAGCCATATAGAAAACAGTATGGTAGGCTCCTCAAAAAATTAAAGATAGAATTGCCATATGATCCAGCAATTCTCCTTCTGGATATATACCCAAAATAATTGAAAGCAGAGTCTAGGGATATTTGTACACCCATGTTCATAGCATTCACAGCAGCTAAAATGTGAAAATAGTTCAAGTGTTCATCAATGGATGAAGGATAAACAAAATGTAGTATACATACGAAGGGATATTATTCAGCCTTAAAAAGGAAGGAAAGTCTGATATATGCTACAACATGGATGAACCTTGAGGACATTCTTCTAAGTAAAAAAAGCCATTCACAAAAAAGACTACTGTATAATTCCACTTACATGTGGTACATTGACTAGTCAAAATCATAGAGACAGAAAATAGAATAGCGGTCACTGGGGGGGGGGGGAGTAAATTTGGGGAGTAGTATTTAATGTGTACAGCGTTTCAGTTTTACAAGATGAAAAAAGTTCTGGAGATGGATGGTGGTGATGGTTGCATGACATTATCAATGTATTTAATACCACTGAACTGTACTCTTTTAAATTTTTTAATGCTTATTTTTGAGAGTGAGAGCATGAGCAGGGGAGGGGCAGAGAGAGAGGGAGACACAGAAACCAAAGCAGGCTCCAGGCTCTGAGCTGTTAGCACAGAGCCGGACACGGGGCTCAAACTCACGAATTGTGAGATCATGACCTAAGCCGAAGTTGGATCCTTAAACGACGGAGTCACCCAGGCTGAACTGTACTCTTAAAAATGATTAAGATGGTTGATTTTATGTTATGACTATTTTACCACAATAAGAAATTAAATAACATTAAAAATTTAAAGAAATGAAATGTGCAATAAACAAAATAAACAATCAAAACTTTACTTTTCACTTAAATAACAAATTCTGAAAAAAAGTACACAAAATATAAATACTCCCCTCACATAGCATGAAATACATCCGAATCAATCTTCTGAAATTGCAAAGGCACATTCAATGAGTAGAATTATATTTTATTCAAAAATACAAAGAAATTTCAGCAAAATCCTGAATGTGGCCCACTGAAAATTTCAAAATCAAATAAAAAAATTAAAAACAACAATAATGAAAGGATTAATAAAACACTTAATAGCAAATAATATCAACAATGAAGAAACCACATGTATATTTAAATTAATAGGATTAGGACTAGGAAGATGGCGGCATAGGAGGACGCTGGGCTCACCGCGCGCGTCCTGCTTATCACTTAGATTTCACCTACACCTGCCTAAGTAACCCAGAAAACCGCCAGAAGACTAGCAGAACGGAGTCTCCGGAGGCAAGCGCAGACGAGAGGCCCACGGAAGAGGGTAGGAAGGGCGGCGAGGCGGTGCGCGCTCCACGGACTGGCGGGAGGGAGCCGGGGCGGAGGGGCGGCTCGCCGGCCAAGCAGAGCCCCCGAGTCTGGCTGGCAAAAGCCTAGGGGCCTGACGGACTGTGTTCCGACAGCAAGCGCGACTTAGCGTCTGGGAGGTCATAAGTTAACAGCTCTGCTCAGAAAGCGGGAAGGCTGGAGGACAAAGGGAGGGAGAGCTGCTGAGCCCCCGGACGACAGAGCTCAGTTTGGTGGGGAACAAAGGCGCTCGCCAGCGCCATCTCCCCCGCCCACCCCCCAGCCAAAATCCCAAAGGGAACCAGTTCCTGCCAGGGAACTTGCTCGCTCCGCGCAAACACCCAACGCTGTGCTTCTGCGGAGCCACCCCTCCGGCAGTGGGTCTGACTCCCTCCCGCTGCCACAGGGCCCCTCCTGAAGTGGATCACCTAAGGAGAAGCGAGCTGAGCCTGCCCCTCCTGCCCCGGTGCACCTTGCCTACCCACCCCAGCTAATACGCCAGATCCCCAGCACCACAAGCCTGGCAGTGTGCAAGCAGCCCAGACGGGCCATGCCACCCCACAGTGAATCTCGCCCCTAGGAGAGGGGAAGAGAAGGCGCACACCGGTCTGACTGTGGCCCCAGTGGTGGGCTGGGGGCAGACGTCAGGTCTGACTGTGGCCCCGCCCACCAACTCCAGTTATACACCACAGCACAGGGGACATGCCCTGCAGGTCCGCACCACTCCAGGGAATATCCAAAATGACCAAACGGAAGAATTCCTCTCAAAAGAATCTCCAGGAAATAACAACAGCTAATGAACTGATCAAAAAGGATTTAAATGATATAACAGAAAGTGAATTTAGAATAATAGTCATAAAATTAATTGGTGGGCTTGAAAACAGTATAGAGGACAGCAGAGAATCTCTTGCTACAGAGATCAAGGGACTAAGGAACAGTCAGGAGGAGCTGAAAACCGCTTTCAACCAGATGCAAAATAAAATGGAAACGTCCACGGCTCGGATTGAAGAGGCAGAGGAGAGAATAGGTGAACTAGAAGATAAAATTATGGAAAAAGATGAAGCTGAGAGAAAGAGAGATAAAGAAATCCAGGAGTATGAGGGGAAAATTAGAGAACTAAGTGATACACTAAAAAGAAATAATATACGCATAATTGGTATCCCAGAGGAGGAAGAGAGAGGGAAAGGTGCTGAAGGGGTACTTGAAGAAATAATAGCTGAGAACTTCCCTGAACTGGGGAAGGAAAAAGGCATTGAAATCCAAGAGGCACAGAGAACTCCCTTCAGACATAACTTGAATCTATCTTCTGCACGACATATCATAGTGAAACTGGCAAAATACAAGGGTAAAGAGAAAATTCTGAAAGCAGCAAGGGATAAACGTGCCCTCACATATAAAGGGAGACCTATAAGACTCGTGACTGATCTCTCTTTTGAAACTTGGCAGGCCAGAAAGGCATGGCAGGAGATCTTCAATGTGATGAACAGAAAAAAATATGCAGCCGAGAATCCTTTATCCAGCAAGTCTGTCATTTAGAATAGAAGGAGAGATAAAGGTCTTCCCAAACAAACAAAAACTGAAGGAATTCGTCACCACTAAACCAGTCCTACAAGAGATCCTAAGGGGAATCCTGTGAGACAAAGTACCAGAGACATCGCTACAAGCATAAAACATACAGACATCACAATGACTCTAAGCCCGTATCTTTCTATAATAACACTGAATGCAAATGGACTAAATGCGCCAACCAAAAGACATAGGGTATCAGAATGGATAAAAAAACAAGACCCATCTATTTGCTGTCTACAAGAGACTCATTTTAGACCTGAGGACACCTTTAGATTGAGAGTGAGGGGATGGAGAACTATTTATCATGCTACTGGAAGCCAAAAGAAAGCTGGAGTAGCCATACTTATATCAGACAAACTAGACTTTAAATTAAAGGCTGTAACAAGAGATGAAGAAGGGCATTATATAATAATTACAGGGTCTATCCACCAGGAAGAGCTAACAGTTATAAATGTCTATGCGCCGAATACGGGAGCCCCCAAATATATAAAACAATTACTCATAAACATAAGCAACCTTATTGATAAGAATGTGGCAATTGCAGGGGACTTTAACACTCCACTTACAGAAATGGATAGATCATCTAGACACACGGTCAATAAAGAAACAAGGGCCCTGAATGATACATTGGATCAGATGGACTTGACATATATTTAGAACTCTGCATCCCAAAGCAACAGAATATACTTTCTTCTCGAGTGCACATGGAACATTCTCCAAGATAGATCATATACTGGGTCACAAAACAGCCCTTCATAAGTATACAAGAATTGAAATTATACCATGCATACTTTCAGACCACAATGCTATGAAGCTTGAAATCAACCACAGGAAAACGTCTGGAAAACCTCCAAAAGCATGGAGGTTAAAGAACACCCTACTAACGAATGAGTGGGTCAACCAGGCAATTAGAGAAGAAATTAAAAAATATATGGAAACAAACGAAAATAAAATACAACAACCCAAACGCTTTGGGATGCAGCGAAGGCAGTCCTGAGAGGAAAATACATTGCAATCCAGGCCTATCTCAAGAAACAAGAAAAATCCCCAATACAAAATCTAACAGCACACCTAAAGGAAATAGAAGCAGAACAGCAAAGGCAGCCTAAACCCAGCAGAAGAAGAGAAATCATAAAGATCAGAGCAGAAATAAACAATATAGAATCTAAAAAAACTGTAGAGCAGATCAATGAAACCAAGAGTTGGTTTTTTGAAAAAATAAACAAAATTGACAAACCTCTAGCCAGGCTTCTCAAAAAGAAAAGGGAGATGACCCAAATAGATAAAATCATGAATGAAAATGGAATGATTACAACCAATCCCTCAGAGATACAAACAATTATCAGGGAATACTATGAAAAATTATATGCCAACAAATTGGACAACCTGGAAGAAATGGACAAATTCCTAAACACCCACCCTCTTCCAAAACTCAATCAGGAGGAAATAGAAAGCTTGAACAGACCCATAACCAGCGAAGAAATTGAATCGGTTATCAAAAATCTCCCAACAAATAAGAGTCCAGGACCAGATGGCTTCCCAGGGGAGTTCTACCAGATGTTTAAAGCAGAGATAATACCTATCCTCAAGCTATTCCAAGAAATAGAAAGGGAAGGAAAACTTCCAGACTCATTCTATGAAGCCAGTATTACTTTGATTCCTAAACCAGACAGAGACCCAGTAAAAAAAAAGAGAACTACAGGCCAATATCCCTGATGAATATGGATGCAAAAATTCTCAATAAGATACTAGCAAATTGAATTCAAAAGCATATAAAAAGAATTATTCACCATGATCAAGTGGGATTCATTCCTGGGATGCAGGGCTGGTTCAACATTCGCAAATCAATCAACGTGATACATCACATTAATAAAAGAAAAGATAAGAACCATATGATCCTGTCAATCGATACAGAAAAGGCCTTTGACAAAATCCAGCACCCTTTCTTAATAAAAACCCTTGAGAAAGTCGGGACAGAAGGAACATACTTAAACATCATAAAAGCCATTTATGAAAAGCTCACAGCTAACATCATCCTCAATGGGGAAAAACAGAGCTTTTTCCCTGAGATCAGGAACACGACAGGGATGCCCACTCTCACCGCTGTTGTTTAACATAGTGTTGGAAGTTCTAGCATCAGCAATCAGACAACAAAAGGAAATCAAAGGCATCAAAACTGGCAAAGATGAAGTCAAGCTTTCGCTTTTTGCAGATGACATGATATTATACATGGAAAATCCGATAGACTCCACCAAAAGCCTGCTTGAACTGATACATGAATTCAGCAAAGTTGCAGGATACAAAATCAATGTACAGAAATCAGTTGCATTCTTATACACTAACAATGAAGCAACAGAAAGACAAATAAAGAAACTGATCCCATTCACAATTGCACCAAGAAGCATAAAATACCTAGGAATAAATCTAACCAAAGATGTAAAAGATCTGTATGCTGAAAACTATAGAAAGCTTATGAAGGTAATTGAAGAAGATATAAAGAAATGGAAAGACATTCTCTGCTCATGGATTGGAAGAATAAATATTGTCAAAATGTCAATACTACCCAAAGCTATCTACACATTCAATGCAATCCCAATCAAAATTGCACCAGCATTCTTCTCGAAACTAGAACAAGCAATCCTAAAATTCATATGGAACCACAAAAGGCCCCGAATAGCCAAAGTAATTTTGAAGAAGAAGACCAAAGCAGGAGGCATCACAATCCCAGACTTTAGCCTCTACTACAAATCTGTCATCATCAAGACAACATGGTATTGGCACAAAAACAGACACATAGACCAATGGAATAGAATAGAAACC
This sequence comes from Acinonyx jubatus, assembly GCF_027475565.1. Lineage (NCBI taxonomy): Eukaryota > Metazoa > Chordata > Mammalia > Carnivora > Felidae > Acinonyx > Acinonyx jubatus. The sequence continues at coordinate 68,711,592 of NC_069391.1, forward strand.
CCAGAACTAGACCCACAAACGTATGGCCAACTCATCTTTGACAAAGCAGGAAAGAACATCCAATGGAAAAAAGACAGTCTTTTTAACAAATGGTGCTGGGAGAACTGGACAGCAACATGCAGAAGGTTGAAACTAGACCACTTTCTCACACCATTCACAAAAGTAAACTCAAAATGGATAAAGGACCTGAATGTGAGACAGGAAACCATCAAAACCCTAGAGGAGAAAGCAGGAAAAGACCTCTCTGACCTCAGCCGTAGCAATCTCTTACTCGACACATCCCCAAAAGCAAGGGAATTAAAAGCAAAAATGAATTACTGGGACCTTATGAAGAAAAAAGCTTCTGCACTGCAAAGGAAACAACCAACAAAACTAAAAGGCAACCAGCGGAATGGGAAAAGATATTTGCAAATGACATATCGGACAAAGGGCTAGTATCCAAAATCTATAAAGAGCTCACCAAACTCCACACCCGAAAAACAAATAACCCAGTGAAGAAATGGGCAGAAAGCATGAATAGACACTTCTCTAAAGAAGACATTCGGATGGCCAACAGGCACATGAAAAGATGCTCAACGTCGCTCCTTATCAGGGAAATGCAGATCAAAACCACACTCAGATATCACCTCATGCCAGTCAGAGTCGCCAAAATGAACAAATCAGGAGACTATAGATGCTGGAGAGGATGTGGAGAAACGGGAACCCTCTTGCACTGTTGGTGGGAATGCAAACTGGTGCAGCCACTCTGGAAAGCAGTGTGGAGGTTCCTCAGAAAATTAAAAATAGACCTACCCTATGACCCAGCAATAGCACTGCTAGGAATTTACCCAAGGGATACAGGAGTGCTGATGCATAGGGGCACTTGTACCCCAATGTTTATAGCAGCACTCTCAACAATAGCCAAATTATGGAAAGAGCCTAAATGTCCATCAACTGATGAATGGATAAAGAAATTGTGCTTTATATACACAATGGAGTACTACGTGGCAATGACAAAGAACGAAATATGGCCCTTTGTAGCAACGTGGATGGAACTGGAGAGTGTGATGCTAAGTGAAATAAGCCATACAGAGAAAGACAGATACCATATGTTTTCACTCTTATGTGGATCCTGAGAAACTTAACAGAAACCCATGGGGGAGGGGAAGGAAAAAAAAAGAGGTTAGAGTGGGAGAGAGCCAAACATAAGAGACTCTTAAAAACTGAGAACAAACTGAGGGTTGATGGGGGGTGGGAGGGAGGGGAGGGTGGGTGATGGGTATTGAGGAGGGCACCTTTTGGGATGAGCACTGGGTGTTGTATGGAAACCAATTTGACAATAAATTTCATATATTGAAAAAAATAAACTAATAGAAAAAATTGTGAAAGCCTGTGAAAATTAAAAACAAAAGAAAGTATTTTACATTCATCTGAAAGACAAAGCATCTCACTGACAAAAACCAAATGACTAGGTTCAATTAAATTAACTGGATGAATTGTAGTGGTCTAATGAGTAAGTCAAAGTCAGGTGCAATGTGGTATTGCCACTGCTAAGTGCTCTCTGTTAAGTCAATGACACATGGAGTTATATACCCCAAACTAATATTTACTAAATGTGGGAATTTCAGATGGAGTCATATCAATAGTGTCCAAAATATTTTCAATGACCTTTTGTTCATTTTGCTTAACAACATATATTAATTTTTTCATAGTTCTGGAGGCTGGGAAGTCCAGTTTTACGTACCACATAGTTCAGTTCCAGTGAGAGTTCTCTTCCTGGCTTGCAAATGACTGCCTTCTTACCATGTCCTCACATGGTGGAGATCCATCAGTTTATTTTTTTATTATTTTAGAGAGTGGGGGGCAAAGGGAGAGAGAGAGAGAGGAGAGGGAGAACCTTAAGCAGGCTCCATGCTCAGCACGGAGCGTGACATGGGGCTCCATCCCACGACCCTGGGATCATGAATTGAGCCAGAATCCAGAGGTGGATGCTTAACTGACTGAGCCACCCAGGCAACCCTCAATCAATTTTTTAATATGCTTAATTTTCTAAGAGTATATTTAGGTTTAAAGAAAAAATTTTGCAGAGTTCCTATATATCCTATCTCCTGCTCTCTGCTTCCAGTGTCCCCTATTGTTATCATCTTTGCCTTTTCCAGAACATCATATGGTTGGAATCTTACAGCCCGTAGCCTTTCCAGGTTGGCTTCTTTTGCCACGAGGTTCTTCCACGTCCTTTTGTGGCTTCACAGCCCATTTGTCTTTATTGCTGAATAATATTCCATTATATGGATGTATGTAGTTTATTCACCTATTGAAAGACATCTCAGATGCTTCCAGTTTTGGCAATTATAAATAAAGCTGCTATAAACATTTGTGTGCAGGTTTTTGTGTAGAGATAGTTTTCAACTCCTTTGGGTTACTACCTAGGAACCAATTGCTGGATTATATGGTAAGCCTTTGTTTAGATATGTGAAAAACTACCAAAATGTCTTCAAAGTGGCTGTATCATTTTACATTCCCATCAGTGATGAATGAGACTTCCTGTTGCTCCACATCCTTGCCACCCAGGCACCCCCCGCCCCCATCATCTCCCATTTAAATCAGGGAGCTCCTTTCAACTGCAATGTCTTTCACAGCATCCCTAGTCACAGGGAAGAGCCACCATGGTAGTTAAAGATTGCTCTGCTTCCTTCAGCAATGATTCTCTGAAAGTCTTTTGGAGGTCCCCTCCAGAGACAAGGTTACAAGAAAGGTGAGTTGGCTACATATGAAAACCCATTTCAGTATTTCCTTCTTCTTGATTCTAAGGATTCTTTTCTGTACAACAACCAGGATATTTCCTTCTCATTTTCATTTAGCTAAGTCCGGAAGTCAATTAATTAAAAATTTTTTTTAACTTTTATTGATTTTTGAGAGAGAGAGGCAGAGCATGAATGAGGGAGGAGCAGAGAGAGAGGGAGACACAAAATCCAAGGCAGGCTCTAGGCTCTGAACTGCCAGCACAGAGACTGACGCGGGGGCTCAAACCCACAAACTGTGAGATCATGATCCGGGCTGAAGTTGAACGCTTAACAGACTGAGCCACCTAGGTGTCCCTAGAAGTCAGTCAATTAATTTAGATAGTACACTGAAACCAGAGTCATTGGAAAGAGCACTCACGTGGACAAATTTAGGTTTATTGACACACATCCTTTTCAATTTAAATTAGTAACACCTTGCTATTCTTTCTATTCTTCGAGACGACTTTGTAATTGGCCTCCAAAGATGTGCCTGAATCTGATTCAAGTATTAGCAGTGGTAGTATTCAGAGGTGGTGGGCCAGGGGTGGGGACAAAATTGGCTTCCCTTTCCAAGGTAACTGCCTCAGGTGAGGTCAGAATAGGGTCTTCAAACAAGGCAGGAACAGCCTCATTCTGTAAAGGGAAAGGCTTTGCTTCTGTTACCAAAGGGATCTTGGGAGTTTGAGTTACTAGGAATTATCCAGATCCTCTTTAATGGTTCCATTTCTATTCCCAGATTCCCACTCTTTTCTCAATGATAATTATCTCCCACACATGAAATCTGGTGAGGCTGATAATTCAATTGATTTTGTAATTTGGTAAGTTCAATTAAGAAAAAACTCTTTTAGCTCTGTTGTAGAAAGACGCCCCTAAGCGGCCCAGTTTTAAAGTGATCTCTTGAGTTCATTCTTTGAATTCCTCTTGCTCTTCATGTTATTTTTTGACCATGGCTGCTTGGTTTCCCAAAGCCTCGTCTTCAATGCATACTTCAATCCAAGTGAACATATGTGGTAGCTTACCTAGGTGTTTTCCCATATATGCCAAAGGTTTCCAGAGCCCATACCTTTATACTAGCTGAACTCAGTCCTCATACCAAACCTGGTCAGCTAACCAGTTCTAGATTTTTCTTGATTCTTCTCATTTCCTCAAAATGCTGTTGCTTGCAATCTCACTTGGGGTGATCTTTTTTCTTTCCTCTTTCCTACTGTCCTTGCTGGTCTCATTCTGCTTCCTTGAAATTTGAGATAACAATTTTGGGGTATTGAGCATGACTGATTTGAAGCCAAAAGTCATTATAATAAGGATGGACAAGTTTGTACTGTGTTGGGTGGTGACTTTTTTTTTTTTTTTTTTTTTTTTTAAATCTTATATCTGTTCTTTGGGTTAGGAGAGATGATTCAACCCCAGTAGCAGGTGGGGTCCATCACTGCCACTTCATACAGGCATATGGGGTTTTATAGACTATAATCTGCCCTCCATGGGCCGTGTCTCATCCCAGCTTCTCGGCCACCTGTGAGATGGGCAGAAGAAGCACAGATGTGCTCACCTTTGAAGTTGAGAAAAGAAATGAAAAGACTTCCCCAAGACCCCCAGGATTGGCCAGGAGCTGGACCAAGAATCAAATCCTCATCTTCCCAGACCCTTCATGCTGACCTCCCTGGTATGCCCTGCCCTAATATTCACCAGCCCAGGGCAAGAGTGCATATGGAGGTCCACGTACTATTATCATATTTAAAAGCGATAATAGGGGCACGTGGCTGGCTCAGTCAGTTAAGCGTCTGACTTTGGCTCAGGTCATGATTTCACAGTTTGTGGGTTGGAGCCGTGTGTGGGGCTCTGTGCTGACAGCTCGGAGCCTGGAGCCTGATTTGGATTCTGTGTCTCCTCTCTACCCCTCGCGCTTTCTCTCTCAAAAATGAATAAACATTAAAAAAATAAAAAAAAATAAAAGCAATAATCAGGCTGTCGACTGTTAAGTAAAATATACTGTATCCTCCTGTCTTGACAAATTGTCACAATTTGGAGTTTCCAGAAGCAGATACAGAGACTGGATTTGGCCATAGGGTATTTATTAGTGATCAACATGGGGAGGAAGCAAGAGCAGGCAGAGGAAGAAGTCCGACATCAAAGCAGGCGCCATCAAACCACAGCCAACCCCAGAGGGTGTCCTAGAGCATATACAGCCCATCAGAGTGTACCAAGGTTAGGAGAAATGGCCGGACTTCCCTCCCACACCCTTGGGACAGGGCATACCTTTGGATGAGGGGAATCTTGTGCGGCTGACAGCTAGGCAAATCCTTCCTCTAACAAATACTCCTTAATAATGACTTGTTCAGCTCCGAAAGGCCAGCAGGGTGAGAGGCCCTTCTCTTCCTGCTCTTGAATGTGCCTGCCCCAACATCCAACCTCTATCTACCTGCCTCCACACGCGTCCCTTGGCCACCCCTTGGACCTAAGGCCACACCACAAACGGGTTTGGTCTACCCTGGGGAAGACAGAGGCAGCAGATCCCCTAGCCCCAACACCCTGGAGGTGGGCAGGGAATTCTAGGGTCCCCATTACCCAGGAATTGGTCTAAAACGGAACCGGACACATCTCCATTCCTAGGCAACGGGTCCGGGGATGGGGTGGGTTGGGTGAGGAGTGGGGCGAGAAGGAGACAGATCCCTAAAGGAGGACTGGCAGGATAGGGATCCTCTTGCTTAGGTCTAAGGTTCTGCTACCAAAGGTCACACGGACATGTTGAGAGTCATAAATGAGAAATTTCTTAAGAAAGGCTCGGATTAAAAAAAAAAAAATTTTTTTTAAAGTAAACTCTACCCTCAACGCGGGATCGAACTCACCACCCACAGATCAAGAGTAGTAAGCTCCGCTGACTGAGCCAGCCAGGCGTCCCTGATTTCTTTCTTCCTTCCTTCCTTCCTTCCTTCCTTCCTTCCTTCCTTCCTTCCTTCCTTCCTTCCTTCCTTCCTTCCTTCCTTTCTTTTCTTTCTTTCTTCTTTTTTATAAGGGAGATGAACTCCCAGTTAATATTAAATAAAATAAAGGCTTTTAAAAAACACCCATGAGTATAGAGATTGTCACTATTAGCCATATTCCTGGGGTAGCCATACCAGGGCCTCATGCCACTTTCGGGGGGAGGGGGGTTCGTCCTCGGTCCAATAATCCTCTCCCGTGGTGGAATCCTCCCTGCGGGTGTAGGTCAGGCTCGCCCTCCACCGCCCCCCCACCCCGCATTCGGGTCCCTGGGGGCGAGAAGAGCTGGGCGCTGTCGGGCGCGTGGGGGAGCCAGGGCAGGGACGAGCGTGACCAGGAGCCAGAGCGATCGCGGCCAGAGAGGGAGGAGGCGGCCAGGCCCAGCCTGACGCAGCGGCGGCGGCGGCGAAGCAGGCCACTGCCAGGGCACTCGGGCCACCAGCGCCAACCTTCCCCACCTCCTCCTCCCGCGGCTCCCCGCGCGTGGGAGTGAGTGCGTCGCGCGCCCGCCCAGGGTCACGGGCCCGGGGCATCCTCTGCAAGCTAGCCCGGGCGGAGGGAGGCGCAGGAGCGCGCGCGACGGGCGGAGGCGGGGAAAGGAGCCGGCGAGGCGGAGGCGAGGGAGGGGAGGGGAGGAGGGACCCGCCCGCCGCGCCCCGGCCGCCGGGCATGTGTGGCCACAGGCGCCCGTCGCCGCCGCTGTCCCAGGGCTGAACCGCACCCGGGTGTCCGGGACGGTGTGTGCGCGAGTGTGTCTGTCCGAGCGGGCGAGCGCCACGCCGGCCCCGAGCCTCCCGCTCGCTCCCCCGGGCCGCGGTGCATGTTCGCCTCTTGCCACTGTGTGCCGAGAGGCAGGAGGACCATGAAAATGATCCACTTTCGGAGCTCCAGCATCAAATCGCTCAGCCAGGAGATGAAATGCACCATCCGGCTGCTGGACGACTCGGAGATCTCCTGCCACATCCAGGTGCGGGCTGCCCCTGACGAGGGCGCGGGGGCCTCTGCGGGTGGGCGTGCGCCGGCACGGGGGAGGAACCCGCGCGAGGGCCTGCTGGAAAGCCAGATTTCTCTTTCCCCGCCCTGTGAGACTGGGAGCAGTACCCAGGGATGGGGCGCGTTATCCGCGCTGGGGCCCCTTCCCTGGCGTGCAAGCTGCGCGCACGTCTCGCTGCGCCTAGGCTGGGGGCGCCTGGCAGCTGCTCCCTGGAAGAGACTAACCCTTCTGTCCCTTACCACGCCACGAAATGGGAGCTCAGAGAGCCGAGAGGGACACCTGCGTGTCGCCCATTCTTTCTTCCCTTCCTCCACGTGGAGAAGGCATGCACCAGCTCGGGTTCACTCATTTCTCTCGGGCTCCCAGGTTCCGAAGGTGCCTCAGCCCTAGGGACCCACTTTCACTCCCTGCCGCCCTCCTACCGATGGCCTTTACTTCTCCGCGTGGGGCAGCGGGGAAGTTTCCCGGGAGTGAGAGCGGCTGGACCGACCTAGGCTCCAGCCTTGAGGGATGGGGCGCGCGCTACGCGGATTCCCCAAAAAGAATCATGAAATCCATGTGTTTCAGAGAAAGGAAAAGGGCTGTGAGACTCTCAGAGAGGGAGCCTTGCAGGACCTGGGTCCGGGGAAGAAGTGCCCCTTGGAATATTGGTGGACAGTGCTCCTTCCCAAGTTGGAGAAGCAAGAGTTCTTTGGGCGAAGGTAGCTTTCCTGGCAGCCTCATTCTCGGGTAGTACGTGCTTCTGAGCTTGCAGGAGATGTAGTGTGAGCTGCAAGGGTGTGTGTGTGTGCGTGTGTGTGTGTGTGTGTGTGTGTGCGCGCACACACACACGCACGCACACTTTCGGTGAGCGTATCTGTAGGCAAATGTGTGCCCTCTCCTTTGACCCACTAGGCGCGCACAATCTGGAAAGGTCGTGTCAATGCTCAGCACGATTAGCTTCTGACTTTTAAGTCTGTTTGCTTATTTATCTCGAGGATTTCCTCTCTCTCCTACCTGAGTTTTGAGGCTCCAGGACTGAGCTGTTTTTTTAAATACAGAGCACACTACCGAGTTCCGTTGGGAGATGAATGGGGGCAGCGTCTCTCAGCGGCAGGAATAGGTCTCTGGCTGTGTTAACCCCTAAATGAATGAGTGAATGAATGAATGAAAGGTTTTTCCCGTTTATTTGTTTGTTTGCCAGTGGGAGTTTGTGACACAGAGACAGTGGCAACTAATTTGCAAGCTGACAGCGGGACAAGTTTCAAGGCAGGAATGTGGTGCCCCATGATCTCCCAGGGGAGTAGGCTCCTAGTGAATTTTCTGGAGGATCTTGAATTTCATTCTGAGCTAAGCAGTGCTGCTAAACTTAATAATAAAAGGATTAGCAGGTGAGGCAGTTTTTTTCCCTGCCTCAGGGTTGCACAGAAACCTTTGGCATGTGCTGTTTTGTGATCCAGAGATAGTTGTTTGAGCACTTTGCTTTAGGTCCTAGAATGGATGTACAGAACCTTTAACCCACATTGAATATGTAAATATTAGAGGGACCAGCAGCAGAGTGGAGATGTTGAGCTCTCCTCTGCTCTCAGTCCTCTGTGTGCACAGTCCTGTTCCACTTGGAGTTGACACCACTGGGTTTTATCTCCTTTGGGACTTAGTCTTCCTCAGAATAGATAAGTAGTCCCCAAAGGACATGTATTTGTTGCCTGGTGTCCAGGGAAACAATAAATGGTAGCAGGTCTAATAATAGTTTGGAAAGTTAAGAGTCTGTATGGCCCAACCCATGCCAAAGAGGTTAATGTGCTATATTCCAAAATGTTGACTTTGGAATTGCTTAAAAGTCAAATGTTTCATTTTGTGGCACATCTTTTTTCTGCTCCTTCTGCCTCCAAATGGTGATTATTATTTAACCAATTGAAGTGAATTAAAGATCCTATATTGATAGTTTTGGACCTTCTGCCTTCCTAGACTTTTTCAAGTCCAGGAATTGAAATTGCCCTTCTGGGTACAGGGTCACAGAGAACTTTCCATTTGTTTAAAGTTAGAACAAAATGGCATTTTGAAAAAAGAACTATTGGAGTTATTAGTACATGCCCTAGGGAACCCATCCCTTCATCTTTCCTGGCTTGCCTTTCCCCTCTGTTCCAGGGAATCACAAAGATAAAGAAGTATGTGCACTGTCACATTCATCCTCCCTCCAAAATCTGCACAACATATGAGTTATGAAGGGTTTTTGTTTTTGTTTTTGCAAAACAACAGCTTTTAATTATTCTTTTCCAAATTAGATAATTGGAGTGCTTATTGACAAGGAAAACTTTCAAAGAAACAACCTAATGGCCCCAGTGTCAGCTGCCTGGTATCTGTTCCAGGGGAGCTGCTGAAAGTCACTTGCTCTGTCTCTTTCCATGGAGTTTAGGATGTTGTCCCATCACATCATTAGGGTATGACTGTTTAGGGCTGGGGAAGAGGAATTCCGAGTGGACAGGGAGCAAAAAGAGAGTGTAAGGCACCAGACGGAGGCCTGGGGAAAGGAAGGAGTTGCCGAATACTCCCTACTAGGCTTTTCCAGCTGAGCCAATCCTTGAAGTCTGGACAGTGTAGAAGGACATGAGTTAACTCTTACCTCTTTTATTCAGTCTTTCTGCTTCTAGCAGAGTGGAGTCCTAGCTAGCCACCTCCCCCATTGTATCCACCTTCCCCCCCCCCCCAGATGTTGGCATGGTTATTCATAACTCCTTCTAATGAACTTGTCATTTTTCAATACTGACTTTTATTGAGTAAAACGTAGACTTTTCACATGATACACTCTTTAGCAAAGCCTGGTAAACATGGTTGATGTCATTGGAATTGGCTGGGGACTTTGATTTGTGTTTGAACAGAAACTCTAACATAGTGCTTAACACACATTAGGCACTCAATAAATATTTATAAATGTAGATTGAATAATTTCCTTTGTAGATTGTTAAATTCGCAGGGTAGGAACATTTTGTTGAGGTTGTTGTTGTTCATTAAGGATTCCCCAATACCTGAAGGAGTACCTGGCATATAATTGTGTTCAATAAACACTTGTTGATTGAATGAACGCCCAGTATTTAATCTAGCTCATTACCTATCAGCGTGACAGTAGCATGACAACACTGGATTGGGAGATACATGGTTTAGTTATGTTACCAACCAGTTTGGTGGCAAGGAGCAAGTCACTTGACATTTGTAGTCAGTGTTTCCTCTTTTGTAAAATAAGGGAGTTGGGTTAGATGGATGGTTCCAGTTTAATAAGTTTGGTTTAATCATTATCTAGACCAGTTGCACTGGAGTGGAACACTGTTGTTAACAAAGGGGTTGGATACACTTCATCTCATGATTTTCTTCTCTCCCTTTTATTGATGTTATTGTGTTATTGAGTATCACCTCAGTTTTATAGACAATGGAAAAAGAGGCCTATAGAGATTATGCAATTTGGGTTACCTGGCAATGAAGTAGCTTAGAACCCAGGTTGTTGGACTAAAAATGCAGAGCTCTTCCTTCTCTGTAGCTGCCTCTTGAGACTTGAGAGTTAGGGTGCTTTCGGCTGCAAGTGAGAGAGTGTCCAAGTTGAAGTGGATTAAATAATAAGTACACTAAGTGTCTTCTGTAATGAGAAGTCCAGAGGTAGGGCAGTTGCAGAGTTGTCTGGTGGTTCTGCATGGACCCGGGTGCTTTCCGTCTTTCCACTCTGTCATCCTCAGCACATCAGCTCTGTTGCTTAGAGTGGTCATTATCATAAGGTGGCTCTGGGCATTGTGGATGTGATGTGGATGTGTCAGGCACTACTGTATCCACGATATAAGAGGTGGTACTTCCTCGTGCATTTCTTTTTATCCCAGAAGAAGACCTTTCCTAGAGGCTCCCCTCAGTCTTCCTGTCAGATCTTATTGGCCAGGACTGGATCATACACCCGTGCCCTAGCTTCAAAAGAGTCTAGGAACATGTGCGTCTGGTAGCTTCGCTCTTCACTCTCTATAGTGGGAGGTGGGCTTTGACCTTATGGAAGCAATGGAGAAGTGCGTGTGTGTGTGTGTGGGGGGGTACTCGCACGTGCATGTCTGTGGTCTTTCTGAGGCAGGGAGAGCTGTTCGTCTTTCAGAATTGGTCAGATTGAGTTGCAATTATTGTTACAATAAAATTGTCAGAAGAGTTTAATGAGCTGTTATGTAAGCCATGGCTTACTAGAGGTAACCTTTTATGATCATATTCCAGAATAGGAAACATTGTTGGATTGTCCTTTGTTGCTTGTGTTGTTAAATGGCACTTCAGTCCTTACTGAACTGGTGGGTTCTGGGCAGCTCCGAGTCATCTAATGTCACAGAGGCACAGCTGGTAGAGCTCTACTCTTGTTGAAGTGGCCATATGGCGAAGAGGCTGAGAGCTTATGTTCTGGAGTACTACTTGCTTGGGTTGGAACCCTGGCTCGACCACTGCCTAGCCAGGTGACTTTGGGCAAGTCACTTTCCCAATTTGGGTCTCAGTTTGCTCATCTGTAAAGTGGGGATAACAATAGCAGAGACCACATGGGCTTGTTGTAATGCTTGGTACTTGGCCCCTAGTAAGAGCTGAAAAAATACTGACTGTTATCTTATTATTATTATGTGAAGCTATAGTCGAGGTACTTCTAAGTAGTGGGAGGCTTTAGCTTAGGCTCTAATGTCTTTAAGTCTAAATTCCATCATTTTATGATTATGCAAGACCTTAAACAGGTCCCTATGCCTCCTGTTGTCCATCTGTGAAATAGGCACAATAATTCTTTGTTGCCAGCCTCCATTGGGTTGTTGAGATGACGTATATGAGAGCATGTTGTAAAGGTTAAAACATCACCCAAATGTAGAACAGTATTCTAATTAATTTATCTGGGGGAAAAAAGAGAGTAGTTTATTCCTTTTTTTCTCATCTGTTGGAACAGGAACTGGATGATCGCATGCAAACATTCACATGTGCTGAATATCAGGCCCCACGATGGTCCTGGTGATGAAATCCAAGCTAGGTCCAATCGACAGCCACACCTCTTCTGATAATAAGGACACGCCAACACTTTTCTCTATCAGACTCATCTAGAATACCATTAAGAGTCCACTGAAAATCAGACACAAAAGGAAGAGAAGGGGGAGGCACTTTGTGAAATACTGTGGCCCCTCTCTGATGTTTTTAAGCCTAGATTATATGGGCCAGCTCTTTATATTAAGTATGTTGTGAATAAAAAAGTAATGTTATTTCAATGGTCTGCTAAGATCTTATCTCTTGATGTCCTCAAAGCAAAGGCAAAGTGTATTGACTGCAGAGTGAATGTAATATCGTTGGCTCCACATCATTTGGACAGTATATCAGCTGGGTGCTTGTAACGACATCTAACAAATTCTAATTCAAACTGACTTTAACATTAAGGACACTTGCTGGATCATATATCCAGAAGTCTTGAGTTAAGGGCTTCATTCAAGGACGATCCTGCGTTCTTTTTAATTTTTTTTAGATGTTTATTTATCTTGAGAGAAAGAGATAGAGAGCGAGCAGGGGAGAAGCAGAGAATCCCAAGCAGGCTCTGCAGTGCCAGCTCAGAGCCTGATGTGGCACTTGAACTCACAAACCGTGAGATCATGACCTGAGTGGAAATCAAGAGTTGGACGTTTAATCCCCTGAGCCACCCAGGCGCCCCCATCCTGACTTTTGTAAGGCTTTATCCTCATACTGGCAGGGAATGGTTATGGTAGTGTCAGTTCTCACCTTCTCGTGGGACACCCTCCAGAGGCAGAGAGAAACGACTTCCAACCCAGCATTCCAAGCAAAAGTCCTGCAGCCACGCCCATCCCTGTCACATGCCCATCCCTGAACCACTGACTGTAGTCAGTGGGAGGGAATGTGCTTATTAGCTTAAGGTGAGCAGAACCTGACCCTGGGACTCAGCATGGAGTCAACTTCCCTCCTGCTGGTGGCCTGTATGGTGGGGGTGGGTCAATACCTAAAAATCAAGGCTCTCTTGAGAGGGGGGTAGAGAGAGGGGGAGATAGCCGCTAGGAAGATAACCCATAATACCCACACTAGATATTTTGTCTGGGTCAGTGGTTCTCAAATTGTGCCCTGGGGACCCCTGGACGTCCCTCAGATCCTTTCAGGGCATCTTCGAGGTTCAAACTATTTTCAAAGTAATACTAAAATGTAGTTTTACATTTCCTTGGGGAATAGTTTTATTGAGATGTAATTTACATACTTAAATCTTCCTACTTAAAGTATACGGTTTTAATATCTTCACAGAACTGTGCATCTATCAGCACAATCAATTTTGAAACTTTTTCGCCATCCCCAGAAGAAACCCAGTGCCGTTTAGCAGTCGTACCCTCCTTTTCCCCTGACCCTTCCAGCCCTAGGAAACCACTCATCTACTTTCTGTCTCTGTAGATTTGTCTGCTGTGGGCGTTTGATAAAAAAAATGGAAACATACAATATGTGGGCTTTTGTGCCTGGCTTCTAAGCATGTTTTCAAGGTTCATCCACGTTGTAGCACGTATCAGTACTCCTTCCCTTTTTATTGCTGAATAATATTCCAGTGTGTGGCTAGACCAGTTCATCAGCTGGTGAAAATTTGGGCTATTTCCACTTTTCGGCTGTTACAAATAATGTTGCAGTGAACATTACCGCAAACATTTCTGTGTGGATACACCTTCATTTCTTTTGGGCGTATGCCTGGGAATGAAATTACTGGCTGGGTCTACGTTTAACTTTTTGAAGACTGCCGAACTATTTTCTCAAGGAGCCCCACCATTTTACATCCCCATCAGCTGTGTACAAGGGTTTCAATTTCTCCACATCCTTGCCAACACTTTTTATTATTTGTCTGTTTGGTTATAACCACCTTAGTGGGTGTGAGGTGGTATTCTTACTGTGGTTTTGATTTGCATTTCCTTGATGGCTAATGATGTTGAGTATCTTTTCATGTGCCAGTGGGCCATGTGTATATCTTTTTTGGAGAACTACTTGGATTCTTTGCCCATTTTTAAGTTGGATTGTCTTATTATTGAGTTGTAAGAGTTCTTTATGTGTTCTGGATACTTATATAATACATGACTTGTAAATATTTTTCCTGTTCTGTGGGTTGTCTTCTTACTTTATTTATTTTCTTTTTCCTTTTAAGAGAGAGAGATAGTGAGAGCATGTGAGGGGGGGAAAGGGGCAAAAGGAGAGAGAGAGAGAGAGAGAGAGAGAGAATCTTTTTTTCTTAAATGTTTATTTATTTTTGAGAGAGAGAGAGAGAGACAGAGCACAAGTGGGGGAGAGGCAGAGAGAGAAGGAGACACAGAATCCAAAGCAAGCTGAGCTGTCAGCAGGAGCCCGACACAGGGCTCGAACTCACAGATGCTGAGATCATGACCTGAGCCAAAATCAAGAGTCAAATACTTAACTAACTGACCCACCCAGGCGCCCCAAAAGAATTTACTTTCTTGATGGTGTCAGAAGTTTTCCAACTTTGATTAACTCCAACTTTTTTTTTCCTTTTGTTGCTTGTATTTTTGATGTCATAGCTAGGAAGCTATTTCATAATCCAGGGTCATGAAGACTTCTGCCTATGTTTTTTTAAATAGTTTTATAGTTTTACCTTTAGGTTTTGGATTCATTATTGTATTAATATATAATTTATACACAACACCATTTACCAATTTAAAGTGTACATTTCAGTGGATTTTAGTGTATTCAAAAGGTTGTATAATCATTACTACTGTCTGTTTCCAGAAGACTTTCATCATCCCCCAAATAAACCTGTACCCATTAACAGCCTGGAAGTGTTCTGGCTCCCATTCCACTGTACGGAGAGAGGGTTTTCCCCCATACATCCAACACCACCTACACATGCAATTCAATTCCATTTTGACACTGTCTACCTGGAGATAACATCACATCCTACAGGCTCAGTCCCATAAGACCGCCCCCACTTCAGAGGCCAGTCACGAGTCCAGGCTGTCACCTAGGCTTCTGATTGACTGGTTGTAGATCAGAGGTTCTCACAACCTCCTCGAGTTTGATTAGTTTGCTGGAGTGGCTCCCAGAACCCAGAAAAACATTCTATTTACTAGATCACTAGTTTATTAGAAAAGGCTGTAACAGCCAGATGGAAGAGACGCATAGAGCAAGGTGCAGGGGGAAGGGTATGGAGCTTCCATATCCTCTCCAAGGAGTAGCAATCTCCTGGAAGCTCTCAGAATTCTGTCCTTTTGGGTTTTTATGGAGGCTTCATTACATAGGCACGATTGATTAAATCATTGACCATTGGTGGTTGAACTCAATTTCCAGCTCCTCTCCCCTCCCTGGAGGTCTGGGCAGTGGGATTGCAAGTTCCAACCCTCTCTAAACACCCGGTTCTCCTGGCAACCAGCCCCCATCCACAGGGGATTTCCAAAAGTCACCTCATTAACATAACAAAAGATACTTTTATTGCTCACGTCACTTAGGAAATTACAAGGGTTTTAGGAGCTCTGTGCCAGAAATGAGGACAAAGACAAAATGTATATTTCTTATTATAATTCACAGTAGCACACAGCTACTCCTCATCTTTGATCCAGTTAGAGTTAACTTTTGTATAGGGTGTAAAGTAGGGGTCCAACTTTATTCTTACGCATGTGAATATTTAGCTATCCCAGCACCGTTGTTTGAAAAAATGATTTTCTTCCCCATTGAATTGTCTTGTCATCCTTGCTGAGATGTTGTTTGCTTTTTCCACTCTCGTTCTCTCACAAGTGTGCAGTGGAGTTTTCTAGAGGCTGTATGATATGTGCTATGGAAACACATTAAATGCAGAAGCAGATGTGAGAATCCAGCTGTCTTTTATTGAGCCAGACATTAAAGATTTTTGCAAAAATGGAAAACAATGCTACTTTTCTCATTAAATTAGTTATTTTGTAAATACAAGTTATTTTTCATAAAATGTGCAACTTTTGGTAATGTGCAGTGAGTTTATTATTCTTGCATGACTCAAAACATTCACTATTCAAAAAAATTCTCAGGAAATTGATATATCCAGCCCCCCCAAAAATTCTAGGGATCCCTCATAGTGTACAGGAGTTTTGAGACCAACAAGCTTAAGAACTATAGGTTTTGGTGCCTCTGAATTTACTGAACTTATTGAAATATTAAAAAAAAAACAAATAAATCAAAATGGAACTCCCAGTGTATCGTGGACCTCCAGAAGATTCCTGACAAGTTACAGGTATTTGAAATGATAGCAACTAACTAAAAAACACCCATTGTATACATGGAAAATGTGTATATGTGTATTTGGAATTCTTACTAGTAACTATGTACTTTTGTGTGTGTGTGTGTGTGTGTGTGTGTGTGCATGTGCGCACGCGTGTGTGCTTGTGCGTGTGTAGCAATGTTAAGAGAAGGACAAAACTAGATTCCACTGGAGTAAGCATTTCCCAAATGAACTTGCTCTCCAGCTGAATCTTCAGTTTTCAACTGTAATAATTAGATAAAGCCACGTCTTACTTTCAGACCCCTCTTCTGACTGGCAAGGGTACAGCAACAATGGGTTAACAGTTTAAAATGTAAACCACTTGAAGTCACTTGAATTAGTCACTTGAACTCTCTTAAGTTCTACTTCTTTTTCTAAGTAGGCATTTTGGGAAAACTTAAAAATTGCAGGAATGGAGGGAGCGCCTGGGTGGCTCAAGCGGTTAAGCATCCAACTTTGGCTCAGGTCATGATCTCACGGTTCATGAGTTCGAGCCCCAAATTGGGCTCTCTGCTGTCAGCACAGAGCCTGCTTCAGATCCACTGTCTCCCTCTCTCTTTGCCCCTCCCCTACTTGTTCTTTCTCTCTCTCTCTCAAAATAAGTAAACTTAAAAAAATTGCATGAATAGAAATATCAGAGTTTGCCCTGCAGAGAATCCAGTATGAGGTTCATGTGCATGAGTGATAGGCATGTGGTATATATAGCACGGTTTCTCCTTATTTCCGCTTTGTGTGATGAAGGATTCATGTTGCTTCTATGAAGTAGCAGAGAGCCAGACCTGGAGTCTAGAAAAGGGGAAAAGTAGGATTATGGTCAGGAATTGTTAGGGCAGGTTTTGTGAGTGAGAGTTGAACTTAATTCAGGCCCAAAAGAGTTGGTGTTCAGCTCTTGGGAGGGAAGTGTAAATGCTTCTTAGTCTCTGATAATTCATGTGGCTCCTCTGTGCTCTTGTTGAGATGCATATGCTGATCTAGGAGGTCCTGGAGCCCCTGGGTGGCTCAGCAGATTAAGCGTCTGACTCTTGGGTTCGGCTCAGATCATGATCTCACAGTGCATGAGTTCGAGCCCTGAGTTAGGTTTCATGCTGACGGTGCGGAGCTTGCTTGGGATTGGCTCTCTCCCTTTCTCTCTGCTCTTCCCCAACCCTCTCAGAATAGATAAATAAAATAAAAAAACAAAACAAAACTCAACTACGAAGTCCTGCGGAAGGCCCTGGAATTCAGCATCTCCAACAAGCTTCCAGCATTCTAACAAGCTGCTGTTCCTGGTCTGTGGAATGGTACGGAGTTAGGGGAATTTATCTGTCTCATAATGAAATTCTTATTTTTATTTATTTATTTATTTATTTATTTATTTATTTATTTATTTATTTATTTTTATCTAGAGAGAGACAGAGCATGAGTGAGGGAGGGGCAGAGAGAGAGGGAGACATAGAATCTGAAGCAGGCTCCAGGCTCTGAGCTGTCAGCACAGCGCCCAACGCGGGGCTGGAACTCATGAACTGTGAGATCGTGACCTGAGCTGAAGTCAGATGCGTAACTGACTGAGCCGCCCAGGTGCCCCTCATAATGAAATTCTTCATTTCCTTGAGTGTGGGGACTTTTTGGCTTTTATCTCCCTTGATAACCTCTCACCCGGCACATTTCCCTTAGTAGATGTTCAGTGAATGTTTGAGTAAGTGAATGAATGGGTAAAGGAATCCATCCAGGTGTGTGTATCATGACAGATTGAAATACTGATGAGACACTGATGCTGGGCTGGCATGATTCCTTTTGATTCCCAGCTGCAGCCAAATCACGAGATTGTTTTTTAAGCAGGATTTCCTATGATGGCCAATCTGATGAAGTGTTGAGCACATGGGGGCGCAGGGTTAATAAGAGACTTCTTGTCTCTCTGGGCCACACTTCCTGCTCTTGCTTTCCTGTATCCTGGACTCTCAGTGGCATTGCAGAGGAACTCTGGCAACTTCTTGGCACAAACAAATCATTGTATGTCAGCCAGCAGTGCCTGGAAGCTCCCTGGGGCAGAGGGGACCCAGCTGTCCTCAATTGCAGAAGTGATCCCAGGGGACAGTGACCCTGGAGGACAGTGAAAAATGCATTCGAGGTGTAACATAGGCTCTGAAGCTGTTTGTTTTGGTTGCTTTCCCTGAAGGTTTAGGAGAGAAGTGAGACGATAACTTAAAAAAAAAAGTGAAGCTTGGGGCGCCTGGGTGGCTCAGTCGGTTAAGCTCCGACTTCCGCTCAGGTCGTGATCTCATGGGCTCGTGAGTTCAAGCCCCACGTTGGGCTCTGTGCTGACAACTCAGAGCCTGGAGCCTGCTTCAGATTCTGCTCTCTCTCTGCCCCTCCCCTGCTCGTGCTCTGTCTCTCTCTCAAGAATATATAAACATTTAAAAAAAAATGAAGCTTAGTCTAAGAGGAAAGAGCAATTGTGTAGATCTAACAATTATATTTTTAAAAGTGGATTAGTGAAGTGGTTTGAAATAACATCAATCTTATTTGATAAGCGTTTCAAATATATCTTCTGTATGCTGAGTACAGAGCGGGTAACTAGACATAAAAAGAAAAAATAAACAGCCATCAAGAAGCTTCCAGTCATTTGGGGGAAGAGAGACAAGATAATGGTACAAGGACAAAATGACAACTGTAGTGACAGGTATATGGAGATGAAGAACCAAGAGGAGGCATCTATATCAGACTAAGGCATCAATAAGTATTTCTGGTATAGATGGATCTTGATTAATAATTAAAGGACAAGTGGAAATCAATTATTTGAAGAAGGAGAAAAAGGCATTTCAAGTAAGGTGAGCCTTTGCTTGATATAAAACCCGGAGCGTGAAGCCACATGATCAGATGTAGAAATGAAGGGAGAATCCGGGATTCAGTCCCATGTGGTTTGTTTCCGTAACAAAGGTAATGGCCATGCCCTGCCCCCCTCACCGCCGCCCCCCCAGGAAAGACAGAAATGGCCACATAATTTGGGGGCCCATTGCAAAGTGAAAACATGGAGCCCTTTGTTAAAAAATTAAGAATTTCAAGAATGCAGCAGTCGACTTTTAAACCAAGTGTGGGGCCCTTCTAAGCATGGGTCATGCACCCATAAAGTTGGCCCTGAGAAGATGAGGAGGAAGAGGAGATGATGAGTTCCATTTTGGGCTCTTAACCTTGAGGAGCCTGTAGGGTATCTGAGTGGAGAATTCCCAGTAGACAGTTGGAAATAAGCAGACAAAGTCAGCAGAGAGGTCTGGTGTGGAGACACAGATAAGGGAGTCCTTTAGTGTGCACACAAGTGGTGATAGAAACCATGGAGGTGTGAAATGAAACCATTAGAATGGGTCTTTTCTATCTTTCTGTTGGGGGCATCCTCGTAGATCAAACCAATGGATTATGAGCTCTGGAATTCTTCCCAAGAATGCCTGACCGCTTTTCTTTTGTGAGGCAACTTGGACCAGAGTAGGGGCTTCTCCGTTTTCTCCTGCAAGCATGGCAGCCAGATCAGAGTTACTAGTGGAAAAGCATTTTTCTGCTCTTCATCCTCATTTCCTTGCTTGGACTAGCAAATGAAAAAAGTCTTCTCTCAGCCTGAAGGTTCTGTGTTACAAAGCATCGGATTTTCACTCCAGGGAAGTCACCCTTTGAGACAGTGTCACGAACGTTAAACAGATAATACATCTTAAAATCCTACCAGCTTGGTACAAAATGAAAGTAAACATGTTGTATGAAGAGCAACTTTGCGAGTTATGCTGTAATAATTTATCTATTATTTAATATTAATTTATACCTCCTATATCTCCTATAACAAATTTTGTTTTCTACTTAGTTCCCAGGGGATTATTGTGACTATTAATTAAAATAAATTCGAGTTCTGTGTAATTGCTCCAAGAAATAACCTAATATTAGTAACAGAAGGACCAGATTGTAGATGCACAATAGAGTTTTGTCTGAATATATATGCTAAGGTTTGAAGCGTGATTATTCTATAGCAGGGGAAAGCAATTAGTATGTTAACAGATTAGGGTTTGGTTTATTATCTCTCCCCTCAGAGGTGTAATTTGTTGCTTTAAGGCATGAGGGCTTGCTGGTAAACATTGGCCTGGAAAGGATCGACTGAACCAGTATCTTCATACACAAACTAAAAATTGAAACACAATATCATTTACTAATGGACTGGTAATAAAATTAAGCAGTCTTGGGGCACCTGGGTGGCTCATTCGGGTCAAGCATCCAACTTCAGCTCAGGTCATGATCTCACAGTCCGTGAGTTCGAGCCCCGCATCGGGCTCTGTGCTGACAGCTCAGAGCCTGGAGCCTGCTTCAGATTCCCTGTCTCCCTCTCTCTCTCTGCCCCTCCCCTGCTCATGCTCTGTCTCTCTCTGTCTCAAAAATCAATAAAAACATTTAAAAAAATTAAAAAAAATAAAATTAAGCAGTCTTAAAATATTAATAGAAGAGAGGACGAAGACCTCATTAATAAGTTGGCTAATAATTCTTCCTTGATGTTACTAGCCGATGTTATTTTGGGGGATGGTCTCTATACATAGTGCTGCTCATTGTTCTGAAAATAATTCTAGTCCTTGTGATCTGTGCCTGTATGTAGGTGTTGTCTACAGTGTTATGGTGGTGTTGGGTATTTATTGTTCTTTGTTTAGTAGCATCCTTCTCTACCCTCATCTGCCTCTTGATATCCTTGAGTAGTATGTTAATGATGTGCATTAGCTAGTTGATTAAATTGAATCTCAGTCTCAGAGAGGTGATGTGATTTCCCTAAGGTCACATATTTAGCAAAAGTAGGATGGGGTCTGGTGTGTTGAGTTTTAGGTTTGCTCCTACTCTGCTTAAATACTACATTATTTTGTGTTTGAATCTTCTTTGGTAGTCTAAATGCTGCAATTCTTTTTCACTGGCAACTTTTCTAATAGCAGCAGGGAGAAGCCATACACTGACCACATTTCTGGGTAAAGACAGCATATTGACATTTTATTTTATTATTTACTTATTTATTTTGAGAGAGAGAGAGAGAGAGAGAGGAAGTGCAAGTGGGGGAGGGTCAGAGAAAGAGAGAGAGAGAGAGGGAAAGAGAGAGAATCCCAAGCAGGCTCCACCCTGTCAGTACAGAGCCTGATGTTGGGCTCCAACTCATGAACCATGAGATTGTGACCTGAGCCGAAGTTGGCCTCTTAACTGAGCCACCCCAGCACCCCTGCATATTGACATTTTAGCACTGTCATCTGAAGGGGCACCTGGGTGGCTCAGTTGGTTAAGGACCCAACTTCGGCTAAGGTTGTGATCTCACAGTTCGTGGGTTCGAGCCCCACATCCAGCTCTGCATTGACAGCATGGAGCTGCTTGGGATTCTCTCTCTCTGTCCCTTCCCCTTTCTCGCTTGCACATGCTCTCTCTCTCTCTCTCAGAATAAAGAAATAAACATAAAAAAAAAGAACTGTCATCTGAGGACACAATTTTAGTTCTTCTCTACTTTGTTTTCGTCAACATGTGGTTTGGTGTATATCCACGTGAAAAGTGCGATCAATTTATCGTGTATTTATGAATATTTTGCTGTGTCACATAACTAGATAGTTGAAAGACACCTCCCTTTTTCTTTACTTGTTTGGCTTGGCATAAACTTTGCTTGTACTTTGAAATTTCAGATTAACTCCTAAGAAATTGAAAGGAAAAAAAAAAGAGGAAGGATGATGTTGCTAGAATTTTCTTTCTGTCCTGTATGGTAATTTACCTTGTAGCTTTGAGATGGACTCTGGAAGTTGAACTCTTAGCAATCTCAGACCATGGTATGTAGAGGACTTCCGGAAGCATATGAAAACCAAATGTTTGTTAGTTAGGCCCTTGCCACATCCTTGTCAGGCTCTCTTTGTTTTGCAAGCTTAGATGGAAGAATAATAAAATCCCTGGAGTCAGGGATGGAAGAAACACTCAGTACCACCTGGAGCCTTATCAAGGAGAACTTCACCTCTTGTGTTCCCAAACCTCAAGGGAGATGTACTTACGCGGAGCGGTGTCATGGCGCAGGGGGTGGAAGGGACACCTTGAACGGCGCCTTTTGTCTCCAGGTTTGGAGACATAATTTCTCCACCAGGTTGTAGGTGGCACCTTCTTGGTTCAATGCTGAATAAAAGAAAAAAAAAAAAGGAAAAGTTGTACAGTAATTCAAGGGCAGCCGTAAAGTCTGAGTTTGCAGCGCCAGCAGCAGTGTGGTAATTTGAGAAGAGCAAATTAGAAGAACAAAGCAGATTTTAATCATATGCCACAGAGAGGAAGGTGGTTTAGGTTTATCTCCAAATTGTACCTCCATTAGAGAAAGGGAGGGTTTTAAAGCTATTATCCAATATTTATTGTTAAAGATTTCTTTCTTCTTTCTCCCCAGTCTTTCTTTAGTACACTCACTGGGTGGGGAATGCCAGCCTTTGTATTGAGCGGTTGTTAAATATAAAACATTTTTCTGGTATTACTGGAAATGGAGGGGGAGAAAGAGAAAGGTTGAGGGAGAGATATTGATTTTGAGATTCAGGGTCTTTATCTTTTAGAAGATTTTGGTCTGAAGGTAAAATTGAATATTAAGAAAGTGTCTCCTCACATCTTTCCATCCATCCATCCATCCATCCAACAAACATTTATTGAGCACCTCTGTTAAGGACTGGTCTGAGGATTAGAGATACAGAGATAAAGAAAAATATGGTCCTTTGCTGTCTAGTGGAGAAGATGCACACATAAACAGATTCAAGGTGCTAATACTATGATAGAAGGGCACCAGAACATTGTTGGAGCAAACAGAGCAGCCAACAGTAGAGCCGAAGTGTGGCTTGGGGGAGGGTTTATCGCTCCTTTAATCTCTGGTTGCTCTCCTCCAAAGTCACTGCTCCTCAAAAGGATGTTCTTTAAATGGATCACTGATATATTCTCACTCACATTTACTTGTAAATAAGAACATCTTTAAGAACTTTGCTCTTCTTGGGGCATCTGGGTGGCTCAGTTGGTTGAGTGTCCGACTTCGCTCAGGTCCTGATGTCATGGGCCTGTGAGTTCATGCCCCACGTCAGGCTCTGTGCTGACAGCTCAGGGCCTGGAGCCTGCTTCAGATTCTGTGTCTCCCTCTCTATCTGCCCCTCCTCTGCTTGTGCTGTCTCTCTCAAAAATAAATAAACGTTAAGAAAAATCATATTAAGAACTTTGCTCTTCTCAGCAAATATCTCAGCAAAAATTGTGCCTTGCTATATAATGTGATTTTAAGAGAAGTTACAAACTCGCTTGCCTGCTTCCTACTAGATTTTCACCCACAAAGTGTCTCCTATATAGAAATTCGGGAGTAGCCCCTGGGGCTACTAATCTAGCCCGAGAAGAACAGGGAAGATTTTCTGGAGATGATGTCTCGAGTGAGTTTTAAAGAAAAGGTAAGTATTGTTTGGCCAGTAAATCAGGGGAGTCTATACAGAGGTGTAGAGCTGGGCAAAGAAGGGCATTCTAGCAGAAGGCTGAGTGTAGGCAAAGGCATTGTGTTTGTGGGAAGCTAAAAGAAATGCATTATGATTTTATATATCAACAGAGAGTTCTATACTACGCAGTGGAGAGTTGTCAATTACCTGCTGAGACTACGTAGACAATAGAGTGGACAGTTGGAGTCTAGAAAACAATATGACTACTGTTTACTAGGGAATTACTACTATTACTAGGGAATAATTAAGATAACCCCATTGAGGCATGGTTTGCATGGGCCAAAATGACGTGGAAAATTGGTTTGCAGCTAAGCTACACTTCCAGAGCTAGAGGTAAGATACATTGGGTGTTTTATCTTT
This sequence comes from Acinonyx jubatus, assembly GCF_027475565.1. Classification (NCBI taxonomy): domain Eukaryota; kingdom Metazoa; phylum Chordata; class Mammalia; order Carnivora; family Felidae; genus Acinonyx; species Acinonyx jubatus. The sequence continues at coordinate 68,735,364 of NC_069391.1, forward strand.
GGCTTTGAATGCCTCAGTGCTTCTTGGAAAACACCACCATGAGGAACGCTGGAGTTTTCGAGTTCTTAGTGAAGGTTTTAAACTTTTATGTGTCGTTGGGGGTGGTGATGGTTCCATGACCTTCAGTGAGCCCATTGATGAAGCAAGTCTTTCTTAATTAGAGATCAGGGAACTGACAGACCTTTCCAAGGCAACTCACTCCATTAACTTGTTGGGATAGTTCTGAGCCCAAGCAGGGAGGGCCTGACGGAAATCGTTGTGGGGGCTCCAGGAAGTAGATGTTGAACAGCTGCAGGAAGTAAGTGTTGAATGGAAATGAGATGACTTGAAAGAGGCCTTCTTGTATACTTTAGACAAGCACTGTCCAGTAGAACTTTTGTGATGGTGAAGCTGTTTTATATCTGTGCCATCCAACTTGGTAGCCACTAGCCGAAAGTGGCTGTTGCACTCATAGAATGTGACATACGTGCCTGAGGAACTGAACTCCAATGTTATTTAATTTTAATTCGTTACCAATCCAAATTTAAATAGGTACCTGTGCTGGTGGTTATCACACAGCACAGCGTTAGCATCTTAGCGGTGGTTAACTCAGGGAGGAGAGAGGCGTGGAGAGGCAAATTTGGGGAGTAGCACAGGAAAACAGTCTTGTTCTTCTCTACATTCTTCTGTATCATTGGAACTTTTGATAAGCACGTGTTGTTTGCTTTTGTAATTTTAAAAGCGTGGGACATTTTGAGGAAGATGTGGACTTTTATTCTCCAAGAGGACTTAGAAAATGGGAAAGGACTTTATATTTTTTAGTCCAATGCCTGTATCTTTCTCAGGAGCATCTGAAATCCAGGGAAGACAAGGTATTTGAATGCTGAGTAACTGGCTGGGACCCAGGCATCCAGACATCCATTTTCATTGTTCTTTTGACTTCATGATAAGGCATTATTTATGTGAGCCTGGTCTATGTTGCCATGTTTTTTTTTCTGTACCTAGAAAGGTGTGACATACAATTACTTAAGTTCAAATTCCACTGATGATTCCTGGTATACAGGAAAGAGGTTGACTTTTCTATATTAACCTTGCTTTTCTGTTGATGTTTGCAGATTTTCTACATGGACAATCACGTCATCTGTGAACAAGGACAATTTTATTACTTCCTTCCTAACTTGTACAACTTTTCTTTTCTTTTGTTGCCTTTTTGCCTTAGCAAGAACTTCCAGTACGATGTTGAAAAGGAGTTGGTGAAAGGGAACATCCTTGCCTTGTTCCTGATCTTAGTGGGAAAACTTTGAGTTTCTCACCATTGACTGTGATGTTAGCTGTAGGGTTTTTTTTTGAGAGATTTTAAAAATCAAGTTTAATCAAGCCTAGTTTACTTAGTGGGTTTTTTTTTTTTTTTTAAATGGGTATTGGATATTGTTCAAATGTTTTTGCTGCATTTAGTGGAAGGATCATGTGATTTTTATTTTTTCATTTATTTATTTATTTATTTATTTATTTACTTACTTACTTACTTACTTATAGAGGGTGCAAGTGAGTGAGGGGCAGAGAGAGAGAGAATCCCAGAAGGGGCAGAAGGAGAGAGAGAGAGAGCGAGAGAGAGCGAGAGAGAGATGAAGAGACAGAGAGAGAAGGAGAGAAAGAGAAGTCGGGCTCACCTGAAGTGGGCCTTGTGTTCACCTGAAACAGGCTCACCAGATGTGGACTCGAACTCACGAACAGTGAGATCATGACCTAGCTGAAGTCAGATGCTTAACGACTGAGGCACCCAGGCGCTCAATTTTTCTTTTTTTAGTTTATTGTTATGATGGATGACATTAGTCATTTTTGAATGTTGAACCTGCCTTGTGTGCCTGGGATGAATCCCACTTGGTTGTGATGTATAATTCTTTTTATACATTGTTGGATCACCCAGTGATTTAGACAAAGGAAATTAACTACTAAAACTTGAAATTATTGATAAATAAATAGCACTCCTCAAGTCAGCAATTTTCCTCCCATCATTTATTTTGGAGATATTATATTTTATCTTTAATAATTACTGTAGAACACAGTGATGGTTCAAATAATACAAAAGATTACCCAATGAAAAAGAAATCCTCCTATACCTTACTTCAAATGTACTCCTCAGAGGTCATCATTCTCCACAGATTGTTTTGGTGCATCTTTCCAGAATTTTCTGTTTCCTTTCAGAAAATGATTATCAACCACCTTTTATTAGGGAGTAACAACAACCTCATCGGGGTGTAGTTTGTATGGGCCACATGACCTAGAGAATTGTTTTAGAGGGCTAGGTTGGCTACACTTCTAGAACTAGAGGTAAGTCATGTTGGGTTTTTTTTTGTCTCAGGCTCTGAATGCTTCGAAAGTGGTGGATCCCACTTTATGTTTCTCTGAGCTCCTTCATTCTCTTTGGTGGGCTTGTGTGTGTGCGCTGGATGATAGACAGTCACGTCTGGGGTTGGAGTGTCCTCACCTCTTCCTCCATCATGTCATTTTTGTTTCTTCCTCTGCTGTGTGACTGGAATAAATTCTCATCCCCCTTCTCTGCTTACCCTCCCTGTCCTGAAGACTTAGGATGTCTTCAAAGAGGACCTTTCCTCCCAAGGGCCCTGTTTAAAATTCTACTCCCTCAGTGATGTGTGAAGAACAGTCAGAGATGTTGAAAGACATCTGACGTGTGACATTCCTTTCAGGGAATAGTGACTTACTTAGATCCCAGAGGACCCGGGATACTGAGGGGCAAGAAGAAAGGAGGCCTGGCGTCTTGGAGGAGGAGAGCAGAAAGGGAAAAGATTTGCTCAGGTAGCGTGTGAGTGTGACTTGCAATGAGGGTATTGGTTGCATATATGACCTTGGTAGACCCTGTGCTCATTTTTGCTGGAAGGCTCTGAAAGATTTTTCCAGTGAATCCATTGATTAGCCAGTAAGCTTTTAATAAACCAACACAATTTTAATGCCCCATCACACATACTAGCTGAACCTTCTCTCTAAAGTGACACTCCAAATCACGTTGCTCCTGGTCACATTTTTTTATAGCACATATGGCTGTTTATTAACTTGTTCATTGCTTTGGGGACCTGTTGGCTGTTGTCTCCCCCCAACTAAACTGGCAGCTTTGTTGAAGTCAGGGGTGCTCCTGCATCTCAATGTGTAGAACCTGCCCAGTGCCTGGGACATTATAGGTGCTCAGTACAAATATTGGTTAGCTAAAAGATTAAATAAATGAATACACTTTACCAAATCATAATGACTGTGATCACTACCGTTTGTTGAGCACTTACTGTGTGCCAACTCCCTGGCCAAGCACCTTTTATCTCGTTTAATCCCTATTTAAAGGTTAGGAAGATGAGCCACAGAGATGCATCCTGTCCCAAATCACACAGCCCAAGTGGTGGGCTGGGATTTGAACCCTGGTCTGCCCAAGACCAGCAAGTTCAGTAAATGAAGGTGTAATCCCTAGAGATGTCAACCTTGGGCAGTAGCTTCAGGAAGGGGGATCTGCCAAAGAAGGAGGTTTCTGCCTTCCAGATGGGTGTCGGGTGGTGGCTAGTAGACTAGGCACCTGCTCTTCAGGAATTTAGATGGAGACACCCACACAGGCTGCCAACACGGTTCTACAGAGTGGGTTTATGCCTCATGTGGATTCCGGCTAGATGTTCTGAGCAGTCGTGAATTATTTAGGCCCTGAAGCAGAAACCTCAATGCTTCCTGGCATTGAACCCTAACGAAAATTGTGCCTAAAGTTAAAGTCAAGAGGTTCAGCAGTTATTTATTTTTCTGTTAATGAATGGGGGAGAGGAAGCAACCCATCGGCAATCAGCCATTTGGTTCACCTTTCTGTTACTCTTCCCTGGCTCTCCAAAGGGCCCCTCAGTGCGTGCGAGTCTTTTTATTTTTATTATGTCCCATTTTGCAAAAGACCTGAGAGCCATTTTCACCATTCTCCATGTCCAGAGAGGGCTCATTTCGATTCACTTTTCTACCAGGAGAGCTTCAGCCCAGAGAATCCAGAGGCCTAATGAGTACCTTCGTCATGGCAAGCTTGCAGCGTCGCTGGGCCCTCTCCAGGCCTCCCTTGCTTTCCCACCTCTACTGCTGTTGTGCCACTTGGGGATCAGTTGAGCCTATTGTTGTAAATCTACACAGCACTGTATGTTTTGTAAACTGCCTCATATTCAGTTTGCCTTTTAAAAAATTTTTTTAGCAAGAGAGAGTGGGCATGCATGAGCTGGGGACAGGAGCAGAGAGAAGGAGGGAGGGAGGGAGAGAGAGAGAGAGAGAGAGAGAGAGAGAGGGAAAGAGAGAGAATCTTAAGCAGGCTCCATGCCCACTGCAAAGCCCAACATAGGGCTTGATCCCACAACTCTCAGGTCACGAGCTGAAATCAAGTTGGATGCTAACTGACTGAGCTCTCCCGGCACCCTGCGAGGGGAACCTCTTGAGAGGGACCAAGTGCATCTTCTTAAGGAGGGTTGGTGTGGTTCAGCATCTCTCACATCTATTTTTTTTTCCAAACAGCTATATCGGGATGTAATATTCATACCATAAAATTCACCCACTTAAAGTGATTTTTAGTATATCACAGAGTTGTGCTGTCATCACCACTTCATTGCCCCAGACCCTTCAGTTGTCACTCTTTCCAACCCCTGCATTTCTCCCAGCCCTGAGCAGCCACTAATCTACTTTCTGTCTCTATTATGCAGTTTATGACTGGCATCTTTCAGTTAGCTTAATGTTTTGCAGTTTCTTCATGTTGTGTCAACACCTCATTTCTTTTTATCGCCAACTTGTATTCCATTGCATGGATTTGCCCATAATTTGTTCACCCGTTCATTGGTTGGTGGACATTTGGGTTATTTCCATATTTCGGCTATCGCCAAGATATTGCTAGGAACATTTGTGTGCCAGTTTTTACGTGGACATTTGTTTTCATATGCCTAGGAGCAGAATTGCTGGGTCATGTGGTCACTCTGTGTTTATCTTTTTGAGGGACTGGCAGACTGTTATCCACAGTGGCTGCACCATTTATGTTCCTACTGGCAGTGTTCAAGGGTTCCAATTACACCACGTGCTCACCAGTAACACTTATTACTATCTTTTTGGGGGCGCCTGGGTGGCTCAGTTGGTTAAGCGTCCGACTTTGGCTCAGGTCATTATCTCACGGTTTGTGAGTTCGAGCGCCGCCTAGGGCTCTGTGCTGACAGCTCAGAGCCTGGAGCCTGCTTGGGTTCTGTCTCCTTCTCTCTCTGCCCCTTCCCTGCTCTGTCTCTCTGCCTCTCAAAAATAAATAAATGTGAAAAAAAATTAAAAAAAAATTTTTTTTTACTTCTAAAAGTGTTATTTATTTTTATTTTTTATTTTCTTTTTTTTATTAAAACCTTTTTAAGTTTGTTTATTGTGAGAGAGAGAGAGAGAGAGGGAGAGAGAGACAGCACAAACTGGGGAGGGGCAGAGAGAGGGAAGGAGAGAGAATCCCAAGCAGGCTCCTCACTGTCAGTGCAGAGCCCGATGTAGGGGCTCAAACTCACGAACCCGTGAGATCATGACCTGAGCCAAAATCGAGAAATTAGACGCTTAACTGACTGAGCCACACAGGTGCCCTTTGACTTTTTGCTTGTAGTCATCCTCGTGGTTGTGAAGTGGTAAAGTGGATTTGCACTCTGGCTTGGATTTGCATTTCCCTGATGACTTCCACCAGCATCTGGACAGTACACTTTCCCCAGGCTTCTCTGCACGTTCTTTTAGGGGTTAATGTTTGAACAGGTGAGGATAGCTTGGCTGTTTCTGATGCCCATTTCTCTTCAGGTGATCTCATATCTATGGGACATTCCCCACCCTTGAGCCTTTTCACCTATAGGTGGACCTTGGGTGGTCCCAAGGGTTGTGGACCCACTGAACCACTGCCCACTCCTTCCCTTGGTTAGCCACCTTCAGAGCTGGCCTTTGCTTTATGGCCATTTTTAATATCACACCGTCCACAAGAAAAAGAAAGATTTAAAGCAATTTGCTTTAAAAATTTTTTTAATGTTTATTTATTTTTGAGATAGAGAGAGAGACAGAGTGCAAGCAGGGGAGGGGCAGAGAGCGAGGGAGACACAGAATCTGAAACAGGCTCCAGGCTCTGAGTTGTCTGCACAGAGCCTAATGTTGGGCTTGAACTCACAAAACACGAGATCATGACGTGAGCCGAAGTCGGATGCTTAACCATCTGGGCCACCCAGGTGCCCCTGCAATTTGTTTTTTAAAGTCAGTTACAAATGTTATTCTGTCTTAGCTACAACTGAAGTTATGGAAGTTTCTAAGTTCACAGTGTTTTGATGAAGACACTATACATCAAGCCCACAGCACAGAAGAATGTGTGTGTTTTCCAGCGTTTCGGTATCTTAAAAAATGAATAGATTAGCACAGCCGAATCCTTAGCGTAAGTTTTATTTTTTTTTAAATTAGATTCTTTATTTTGAGATGTGGATTCACACCCAGTTGTAAAAAGCAATACCGAGAGATCCCATCCTTGGAACTGTTTAGCTGTGGGAGAAAGTGATTTACGGAGGGGTTGGAAAATAACTCTGAAAGTGTGCCAAGAATTCAAACTATTTCTGCTGCCATCAGTTTCCTGCTTTTCCCAGGATGAGGACCATATGACCCAACAATCAAATGAGCTGCTCCTGAGGAGTGGTTTTTTTATTGACAGCGGCTATTCAGCTTTGCGATTTATTTTGGCTTAAAGTAGACAAACCTAGTAACGCTATGCCTCTCTTTCTTCTCATCCCTGTTCTTAAGGGTCAGTTGCTAATACTGAATCTTTTCTGCCTTGGCTGCTACTGCTGCCCTGATCCATTAACTTTTAAAGGAAATTAAGCCTGCAAAGATCTCACTTTAACTCAGACCTACCCACGATGGGGAAAAAAATCCTCTAAATGAGGCAAAGAGTGTAAATGAACTAGAGATTATAAAATTGGTCAGTGTAATACCTGGCATATCATTTGAGTGTGATGCTGTTGTTAATTCCGTGTGTATTTATAGAGTTATAACTCTGTGTTAGGCACTTCTTGGGGTGCTAAGGATACAGTTAGAGAACCAAACACAGAAATTCCTGCCCTCATGGAGCTTATATCCTCCAGAATATAATTATTATACATAATGTATTCCCTGGAATAATATCATGCTACACATTATACCCCAGGACTTAATTATCTTATAAATGGAATTTTGTGCCCTTTGATTCCCTTCACTCATTTCTCCGACTCCCTTCCCCCTCACCTCTAATAACCATCAATCTGTTCTCTTTATCTGTGAGTTTTTTGGGTTTTTTTTGGATTCCACATGTAAGTGTGATCATGCAGTATTTGTCATTTTGTGTCTGACTTATTTCGCTTAGCATAATATTCTCAAGGTCCATTCATGTTGTTGCAAATGTCAGGATTTCCTTCTTTCTCATGGCTGAATAATATTCCAGTGTGTGTGTGTATACCACACCTCCTTTATTCATTTATCTATTGATGGATACTTAGGTTGTTTCCACGTGCTGGCCATTGTGAATAATGCTGCAATAATGAGAGGCTACAAGTATCTTTTTGACGTAGTGGATTGTATGGTAGGCCCTGTGGATATCTGTGGGGAGAACGTTCCAAGCAGAAGCAACAGCCAGTGCAAAGGCCCTGAGGCTGACTTGAGAGAACAGTAAGAGTTGAATGAACATGTGGAAGAGTAGATAAAATGGGAGAGGTGGTAGGACTCACCCTGTGGGGGTTTGTAGGCCAATGTAAACTAATACATGTTGATTAGGAATATTCAGAAGAGTAATCAATGAACTGTTTTTTCTTTTCTTTTTTTTTTTTAATTTTTTTTTTTTAACGTTTATTTATTTTTGAGACAGAGAGAGACAGAGCATGAACGGGGGAGGGTCACAGAGAGAGGGAGACACAGAATCTGAAACAGGCTCCAGGCTCTGAGCTGTAAGCACAGAGCCCGACGCGGGGCTCGAACCCTCGGACCGTGAGATCATGACCTGAGCCGAAATCGGACACCCAACCGACCGAGCCACCCAGGCGCCCCGAACTGTTTTTTCTTTTAATTTGAGAGAGAGAGAGAATCATTAGCAGTTTCCATGCTCAGCATGGAGCCCACTGTGGGGCTTGATCCCATCACCCTGGGATCATGACCTGAGCCGAAATCAAGAGTCGGATGCTCAAATGACTGAGCCACCCAGGCGCCCCTGAACTGTTTGCTTTTAAACAATTGAAGCATCACGTGGATACAGGAAAGTATGCAAAATTATAAGTGTACAGCATGACACCCTTGGGTGACAGCATTCCGATCCAGGAACACAACATGGCTGGCATCTCAGAAGCCTTTCTTGTGCCTCCTCTCAAGCACTGCACCCAGAAGGTGACCGCCATCCTGGCTTCTAACACTGTAGGTTAGTCCTGCCCATTGTTGAACTTCATACAGTTTCCATAAAAAGCATTATGCAGTGTGGACTCTGTTGTCTTCTTGTATCTGGCCCCTTATCTTTGACATTATGTGTTTGAGATTCATCCTTGTTGCAGCTTATAGTTATAATTCTTTGTCATTGACATATGGGAGTCAGTTCTATGAATATGATATTATTTCATTACTTTTTCTATTGTTGATAGACATTTAGGTTATTTCCAATTTTGGCCATTACAGACTGCTTTGTTTGCTTTAACTTCTTAAAAATTTTAAGAAATGTTTATTTATTTATTTTGAAAAAGAGAGAGAGAGAGATTTAGAGCAGGAGCAGGGGAGGGGCAGAGAGAGGGAGAGAGAGAATCCCAAGTAGGCTCCGCCCTCCTCAGTGTGGAGCCCAAAGGCGGAGCTTGAACTAACGAACTGTGAGACCATGACCTGAGCGGAGATCAAGAGTCAGATGCTTAACCGACTGAGCCACCCAGGTGCCTCTTTAATTTCTAAATTTTTACTTGCTTTTTTTTTTAAACTTTATTTATTCTGAGAAGGAGGGAGACAGACAGACAGACAGACACACACACACACACACGTGTGTGTGCATGTGCGTGCATGCAGGCAGGGGAGGGGCAGAGAGCAAGGATCCCAAGCAGGCTCTGTGCTGGCAGTCTGTGCAGAGCCCCGTGTGGAACCCAATCCCATGAATCGCAAGACCATGACCTGAGCTGAAACCAGAAGTCCAACACTCAACCGACTGAGCCACCCAGGTGCGCCTAACTTTTTAACTTTTTAAATAGATAAACTCCTAAGTGACACAGAGCCAGTCAAATAGAGGATTTTGGAGCATTTGGAAGATGGGCTTGAACATTCCCAGACTTGTCCAAGGATGAGGTTGTTAACCTTCTGCGGCAGCTCAAGAGGTGGGAGCCCGGCCAGTTCTGCAGCTGCCCATGGGCCTAGCTGTGCGGTGGGCGTGCATCATGAGTTGTGGTTTGCTCAAGCCATTGTTGGGACCCTCCACCTTTGACTTTTGACATCCATCTAGCAGATATTTGTCTGTTCCAGAGTGGCTCCTTTGTGGTGGGTCCTGTTCTACAGCTATGATCTGTGGGGTCATAGAGAACCAGTGTCCTTTAAATCTGTAAATGCGCGTTGCAGGAAAACTATACTTTTTAGGCCACAGCACTTCCCACGTCGAAGAGAGGAACTTAAGAATGTAGGCAGCTCAGGTGGAATCTGCCCAGAGAAGGGAAGATGTTTGTGAGTGTCCTTCATGAAATACCCAAGCACTACTGCAAGTTGATCCCTTTTTGATGATTTCGAAGCTGACCTTTATGGAAACTTGGTTCTTGTGCTGAAAATGCAGACCAGGTATACTGTGGTAGCTGTAGAGTCATGAGGCAGAAATCTGATCACTTTATCAGGAGGATGTTGGTGGCTCTCCTGCTTTCCCCTGCCCTCTTGGGCCACCTGACCTGTCACCTTTCTGTTCATCCAGCACATCCTCCCCCCCCGCCCCCACCCCCGCCGCCATCTGCAAGCCATCCTCTTAGTAAACAACATGGCCCCATCTGCCCATCTGGTGGCCTCAGCACTTGGCTAATCTTGGAACACACCCAGGCCACCAAACTGGGCTTATGTAGCCTCTGTGACGTTCTTGAGCACTTGCCAATTCGACTGGAGGGGGACGTTCCTCCTTGTGAAATCATTCTAAACCGAGGAGCCCAAGAAGATGAGCAGGTAGACTGAGGAAATTAGTAGGCTAGAAAAAGCAAGAGAGAAGGCAGCCCTCTAAGTTAGCAATTCTGAGTATTCTCACCTGTTTCTGGATATATGCTGTATTTTACAGGATTTCTCAATAGCATGGCTATTTCTAGACTATTCCATTGCTACTACGAGAAATGTAAAATACTGCTTTTGTGGTTCATTATTGTAGGAGGGGTGCTCTCCTCTCATGTGAGAGAAATTCTTGTGACAGGAATAGATACCTGGCACAGAGATGTGTGGAAATTGTTTGCTGAAAGAATGAATAAGGAAAGTATGTCTTTGAATGTCCTGTAGTAACTCTGACATCCCACTATACTGGGGTCTCATAAACCCAATATTGCTTGTTGATTGACTCTAGCTATCTCAATCTGACCACCCAACATCTCCTAGATTTCCTGTCATTGATTCATTGATTCATTCATTCATTCATTCATTCATTCACTTATTTATTTATTTAATCACATATTTACTGTGAAAGGTACCACAAGGAGATCTTGGGAAACAGCAGTGAACAAGACAATACAAGCTCATGGAGTTTATATTCTAGAGGGGAGAGGCTGATGATAGCCAAACACTTATGCAAAACACTTTCTGGCAGATGATGATGAATTCTATGTGGAAAAATAAAGTGGATCACGGGGATTGAGAGAGGGAAGTAGAGTGGGGGATGAGGTGTGTTCTTTATGGGGTGATCTGGGAGGGCCTCCCTCATTAAATAAGGTGGTATTTGAGCAGGGCCTGAAAGGAAGTGAGAATAGAGGCAAGTGGCTATCCAGGACAAAAGAAGAGGTCAAAGGGTCTTGAAGCCCAAGAGAGTGTGGTATGTTTGAGGAACATGAGAGTCTGGGAGAGGAGCCCATAGAGGTGTTGGCAGGTCAGCCCTGAAGGTCTTACAGGTTACCAGAAGCACCAGAAGCCATTGGAATGTTTTGGTAGAGGATGGCATGGTCAGAACCTATGTCTTTTAAGAGGACAGCTCAGCTGTTGTGTTGAGAATAGGCCCATGGGGACAGAGCAAGTGTAGAAAGACTGGTGGGAGGCTGGCGCAGGACTCCAGGTAAGAGATGTTCCATTGCGTGGCAAGAATTTTTGAACACCCTAGGCTGCCAGAATGTTCAGTGGTCCAGAACACACTGTTCTACTTTTGTGTGAATTTTAAACCTGGGGGATGAATACCGTCTTGGCCTTGTAGAGGGAGCCAGCAAGGGCTTCCCTGGGCTCCAGCCCCCTGCCCCTCTTCCCTACTGATGGCCGTCACCACAGAGCACGACAGGGGATAAACCCCAGCAAAGCAGTGTAGCATCTGGGTGTCACCAACACTCGGAACACACCCCGATTACAGTAGGACCCCAAGTGTATCCTTCTCTTTCGCCCCCACTGCCATTGCCAGCAGCTGCAGGGTAACCCGCTCCCCTGGGTAGCTGGAGAGTTTCACCTAGCATAATCACACAGAGCCTCCACAAGCCATAGTTCCCCCTTTCCCTCCTTGCCAAAATAAGTTGGGCCTTTTCTTTCTTTTTCAATTGAGATAAAATTTACACATAAGACTGTGTAAGTTTTAGGTGTACGACGTATTGAGTTGATTTGATACATTTGTATATTACAATATGATTGCCACCATCTACATAGTCATTAGCTAACAATTCTGTCATGTCACATAACTACCATTTCTTTTTTTGTGGTGGGAACATTTAAGATCTAGTCTCTTAGCAATCTTGAAGTATGTAATAAACAATATCATGGACTATAATCACTCTGCTTTGCATTGGCTCTCCAGAACTTATACAGCTTCTAGCTGTAAGTTTGTGTCCTTAAACAACACCCCCCCTCCGCTGATTCCTGCACCCCCAGTCCTTGGTTACCCCCATGCTATTCTGTTTTCATGAATTCAGCTTTTTTATTCACATATTAGTGATGTAATATCATGTGTGTCTTTCTGTGTCTGACTTATTTCATTTAGCATAATGCCCTCATGGTCCATCCATGTTGTTGCAAATGGAAGGATAGCCTCCTTTCTCATTGCTGGATAATATTGCACTGTATATATATACATACCACATCTTCTTTACCCATCATCCATGGATGGACACTTAGGTTGTTTCCATACCTTGGCTATTGTGAATAATGTTTTAATAAACAGGAGAGTAGATATCTTTTGATATCTTGTTTTCACTTCCTTAGGATATATGCCCAGAAGTGGATCACATGGTAGTTCTGTTTAGTTTAATTTAAAATTTTTTTTGTCTGTTTTGAGAGGAGCACAAGACAGCGTAAGCAGGGGAAGGGAGGAGAGAGAGAGTGGGGGAGAGAGAGAATTTGAAGCAGGCTCAGTGCTGTCAGCATGGGGCCCCACACGGGGCTCGAACCCATGAACTGTGAGATCATGGCCTGAGCTGAAATCGAGTGGGACGCTTAACTGACTGAGCCACTCGGGTGCCCCTAGTTTAATTTTAAATTTTTGAGGGGGCTCCATGCTGTTTTCCGTAGTGTTTGAACCAGTTTACATTCCCACCAAAAGCGCACAAGGGTTCCCTTTTTTTCACATCCTCATCGACACTTGTCATCTCTTGTCTTCTTGTGATGGTCCTTCTAACAGATGTGAGGTGGAGTTGGGCCTTTTCTGTGCATGATTTCAACTAAGGCGACCGTGGTGCCGCTTTCCTCAGACTTCTCTGCATCTGGGCCCACCTGGTTCACTTAGCTGATGGAGGTGTGGCTCTTGAGTGTGGGCTGTTCCAACCCTTGTGTCTGGTTTACAGTACTTCACGTCACCATTTGGATTCTGTGCTGCTTATCTGTGGCTGCGCGTAACATGACTGTGTACTGAGTGCCTTAGAGCAATGCCGTTTGTTAGCTCTGGAGGCTAGAGGTCTGGTGGGCTCAGCTGGATTCTGTGCTCGGGCAATCACAAAGCCTCAGTCAAGGTTTGGTGGGGCTGGGCTTTGATCTGCAGGCTCCGCCGAAGAATCTGTTTCCAAGGCCGTTCATGTTGGTGGTAGAATCCAGTTCTCTGTGCATGTAGAAGTCAAGTCCTCATTTGCTTGGCTGCTGGCCAGGAGCTGCTCTCAGCTTCTGGAGGTCACCCACATCCCTTGTCATGTGGCCCCCTCCATCTTTAGGCCAGCGGTGGGGCACCAAATCCTCCTCATGCCTCGAGTCTCTCTGACTTTTCTTCTGCTACCAGCTGCAGAGAGCTGAGTGCTTTTAAGGGCTCATGTGATTACGTTTGGCTCACCTGGGTAATCCAAGGACAGTCTATCTGGAGGTCAGCTGTGCCACGGAGCACGCGGGAATAAGCTCTCATCATGGTTACAGTTCTGGGGATTAGGGCAGGACATCATTATGGGCCGGTTTAGAAATTCTGCCTACGTGACAGATTCTTTTGCTTCCAATAGCAATAGCATTCGGACACCTGTCTTGCCCTCATGACTGGTGTACCTCGGCAGCTACTACAGTGTGATTTTATTTCCAGGACCTGAGTTCCTTCTTATTTAGAGAGACTGTTGGCATGCCTGAAGCCACTCGATGCCCCAGAACCCAGCATAGCAGTGAGAAATCAGTGCTTAGTGTTTCTGTCTGACGGGATGACAGGGAACCAAGGAAATTCCGGCCTATTATATCATTATGTCATCATTGAAGCTTCTCGTTAAGGCTAACATTTGGAGGCCTGAGATACTCAAGGTACTTTTTGGGTTTGATTTAGGGTCTTCTGAATCATAAAATAGGAAGTAGCTTCTAATGTTCCTGTGAATCTGCTTTTATCCATCACAGCCAACTTTCTGATAACTTACCAACTCTCTTAGAACCTCCCATGATTGAGAGCTCATTACCTTATAATGCAGTGTATTCCGTTTTTGGACAGGTCTATTTATTAAAAAATTCTTGGTGCATATTGGCTTCCTTCTGACTTTCACCTAGCATATCCATTTGTGGCCTAGAGCCACACCAAATGCCTCTTTTCTTTTTAAAAATATAGTTATTTTTTAATTTAAAACAATTTTTTGTTTATTTTTATTTATTTTGAGAGAAATAGAGAGCAAGTGGGGGAGGGGCAGAGAGAGAGGGAGACAGAATCCCAGGCAGGCTCTGCACTGTCAGCACAGAGCCCGATGCAGGGCTTGAACTCACGAACCGTGAGATCATGACCTGAGCTGAAATCAAGAGTCAGATGGTTAACCAACTGAGCCACCTGGGTGCCCTAAAATATGGTTAAATTTTTTTTAATGTTTATTTATTTTTGAAAGAGAGAGAGACAGAGAGAGAGAGAGAGAGAGACAGAGAATGAGTCGGGGAGGAGCAGGGAGAAAGGGAGACACAGAATCTGAAGCAGGCTCCAGGCTCTGAGCTGTCAGCACAGAGCCCGAACCCACAAACCTCGAGATTATGACCTGAACTGAAGTCGGATGCTTAGCCGACTGAGCCACCTGGAGCCCCCTAAAATATGTTTTTTAAATGTGTAGAGACAGATAACAAGTCTTAGAATATGTCTTCCTAGCTGGACTCCAGCTTTGACAGGCAAATGTCATGTAATGTTTGCTTCTGGTGCTGGGTACGCCTTCGGAATATGGGCTCTGTCAGGAGTGAGGACCTTCTCTGTTGTACTCATTTCTGTATCCCTGGCTCCTGGCACATTGCATTGTATGTAGTTGGTACCAATAAGTCTTTATTGATGAGATACGCTCTTCTTTGGAACTGAGGTGCCTGCGTGTTCTCCCCAGTTGACATTTTCTAGTCTTGTGAGCTGCCCCAGATCTCTACCTAGAAACAGTTAATGTCTCTGTCTTAAATCCTTTCCAGAACAAGGCACATAAGTAGATAATAAATAATAAAACAAGAATGATTCGGGCACTTGAGGAAAGTTGCTTTCGAAAGTAACAAATTTTGGTGCTTGATTTAAATGGTCCCTCATTTAGTGTTGCAGTGAAAGGGAGGAGGTAAATCCACTACAGAGAAAAAAGGATCATATTAAACTTGGAATTGGTTTTCCTTCTCTTGTCTCTCAACTGTATGGAGTCACTTAATCAGATGCGTCTCTTGATGTGGGCACTTGGCTGCAGAGATGGAAATGAATCCCCGCTAACAGTAAGATATTCCTCCCAAGAAATATAGGAGATGTGATTGCCCTGCTGTTGGGTACATAGCAATCACCTTACTAGAGGCAGCAAGTGTGGTGGGTATCTGCTGCAATGTGCCAACGTCACTGCTTGGTTTAAAATGCATGGTTTTACATAATGTAGTTGTGGACATATCTGTCTCATTTTTCTACAGAAAAAATGTAGGTAATTTTATTGGCAAGAAATTGCAAGTTATAGCCACCAGCTTGGTAGCTCAGCTCTGTAACCTGAGCGTATTAGAACGCTCCCATGAAAGAACATTCCACATCTCTAAAAATTTCAGGGGGTAGCTCTATTCTCTGAAAAATTACTGCAGGGCCTTGTATGTCAAATAAGGAGTCTCTTCTTGACTTCACGGTGCTTATCTTTCCTCCTTCCACAGATATTTACTGATTCCTGAGATATATAAAGAAGTGCTGTTTGTAAGAAGGGTTTTTTCATAGGACGAGCTCTAGTTGTATCTTACAAGGTCTATAGAAAAGCAATTACAGAAAACAGGTGTTTATTATCTCTCAATACTGTTTGATAAGCATCAGAATCAACTAGATTAGTTTGTTTTTGACAACTCTGATCTGGCCATATTTCGCACATATTATGCAAATCAGTTTTTAAAATAGAGCTAACCATTCTAAGTAGGGGATTTCAGTTGTTTCTTTATTTGTTATCTTTCCCAATAGCGTGACTAATAATTATCTGACAGATAATTACAAAGCACTGAACTGTAAGTTATGGTGCGAGAGAGAAGCTAACCTCTGTTCTCCACGCTTCTGTCTTCCAAACGCATATTTTGCTGTCTCTAGACTTTTGCTTGTTGTTAGAGTCCAAAGAATATATTAATTCTGTAACCTTTTTAGCCAAATGCATCGACTAATTAATTGACTCACACAGCGAACATGCTCTGGGCCTTTCCTTTGTTTAGATCACAGCACGAGAGATGAAGAGAAGGAAACACTCTATAAGACATAGAGCAGCCTTACTTTAAAAAAAATGTTTTTTGAGGGGGCGTCTGGGTGGCTCAGTCAATTAATTGACTCTTGGTTTCCACTCAGGTCATGTCCTCATGGTTTGTGAGTATGAGCCCCACATTGGGCTCTGTGCTCACTGCGTGGAACCTGCTTGGGATTTTCTTTCTCTCTCTCTCTCTCTCTTTTCTCTCTCTCTCTCTCTCTCTCTCTCTCTCTCTCTCTCTGCTCCTCCCTGGCTCACGTTCTTCTCTCTCTCTCTCTCTCAAAAATAAAAAATAAATAAACAACAATGTTCTTTTTTGTGGTGAGAACATTTAAGATCTACTTTCTTAGCAACTTTGAAGTATATAATACAGTATTGTTAACTGTAGTCACTGTGCTGTGCATCAGGTCCTCAGAACTTACTCATCTTATAATTGGAAGTTTATACCCTTTGACCAACATCTTCTGATTTCCCCCACCTTCCAGTCTCTTGGCAACCACCAGCCTACTCTCTGTTTCTCTGAGTTGAGCTTTTTTAGATTCCACATGAGTGAGATTGTATAGTATTTGTCTTTCTATGGCTTATTTTACTTAGCCTCATGCCCTCAACTTTTATCCATGTCGTCACAAATGGCAGGATTTCCCTCTTTTATGTGGCTGAATAATAGTCTCTCTCCCTTTATATCACATTTTCTTTATCCGTTCATCTGTGGATGAACATTGAGGTTGTTTCCACGTCTTGGATGTTGTGAATAATGCTGCAGTTACCACGGGGGCGTAGATATCTCTTTGAGACAGTGGTTTCGTATAGAGGAGCTTTACCTTTCATGAGTCTACAGACCAGTTGTTCTCAAAGTGTGGTCTTACCCCAGTATTGATGTAGTGTGGGTGTGTATGTTTCTATGTGTGTATGTGCTTGTATGTGTGTGTACACACGTGCATGCCCTGTATACAGGCTGATAGCCCTAGAATATGCTAGAGTAGTAAATAGACATTCTGAGTGATTTAAGTAAAATTAATAGACTTATTTTTTAGAGTAGCTCTATATATACCGAAAAATTGTGCAGAAAGTATGGAGTTCACATCTACCCGCTCCTTTCCATGTCTCTCCACTCTCCCCTATTATTAACATTTTGCAGGAGTGTGGTACATTTGTTATAATCAATGAACCGATATTGATACATTATTATTAACTAAAGCCATAGTCTACATTAGGGTTCACCCTTTGTATTGTGTGGTTCTCTTATTTTGACAAAGGCATAAAGTCATAAACCCACCATGACAGTATCATACAGAATAGTGTCACTGCCCTGACAATCCTCTGTTTTCTACCTATTCATCCCTCTCTTCCTCTTCCCAGATCCTTGGCAACCACTCGTCTTTTTACTGCTCCTTCTATGTTTTTTTGCCTTTTCGAGCTTGTCATCTAGCTGGAGTCATAAATTCTGTAGCCTGGCTTCTTTCACTCAGCAATATTCATTTTAGGTTCCTCCATGTCTTTCTGTGGCTCGATAGCTCTTTTCTTTTTATCACTGAATAGTATCTCATTGTCTGGAAGCGCTATAGCTCTCTGTTCACCTGTTGAAGGGCATCTTGGTTTGGTTGCTCCCAAGTTTGGTCAGTCATACGTAAATCTTCTATAACATTCATGTGCAGGTTTTTATGCGGATATAAGTTTTCAGCTCACTTGAGTAACTATTAAGGAACACAACTGCTGGGTCACATGCTAAGGTTTTGGTTTGTAGAAACTGACAGCTGTCTTGCAAAGTGACTAACATTAGGGGCGCCTGGGTGGCTCAGTCAGTTGAGCGTCTCGCTACGGCTCAGGTCATGATCTCACTGTACGTGAGTTTGAGTCCCACGTCTGACTCTGTGCTGACAGCTCAGAGACTGGAGTCTGCTTCTGATTCTGTGTCTGCCTTTCTCTCTGCCCCTCCCCTGTTCATGCTCTCTCTCTCCAAAAAACAACAACAAAAAAAACATTAAAAAAAACCAAAACAAAGTGACTAACATTTTACATTTTCACCAACAATGAATGAGTTCCACATCCTCTCCAGTATCAGGTGCCATCGGCATTTTGGATTTTAGCTCATAGGAGTGTGGTGGCCTCTCCCTGTAGGATCAGTTTACCATAGCACCCTAGGCATGCGAGCCTCATAAAGGTATGTGCACAGATAGGCAGGAGTGGAAAGTTTGTGATATACTAACATATTCTGAGCTCTGCATGTTTCAGAAAATAATTGTCCTCCTCATCACTTTTACCCATCAGTGTAGCTGTTTTCAGTCAAGTGTCAGATCTGGTGAGAGCTCTGTGAGGCTCCCTCATCAACTCCCCTGTTCAAGCCGAGTCTTTTCCTTCTAGAAGATATCCTTCACAGTTCCTCAGTTTTAAAGAAGTGGCCCTGTTGGGGTTTTTATCGTATTGTCAGTGCAGAGAGTTTGCTGCTGTTTCGTCCTCAGGGGAAAAGCATCTTGCTGTAAGATGTCTTCTGGTGTCATTCTGGACAGTACCTCACACAGAGTTTTGTTTACATGGACAATCCCATGGTATTTTTCCCGGTTGAGTTTGCTTTGTTGCCCTGACAGCGGTCAGTGTCAGTAACAGTCATGATCATCAACTTTACCGACTCTACCTGTTTCAGGAAGACTTTTGCATCGTGGTGATAAAAACCAAAGACCTGGTAAATCTACAAGGATATCGCCATGTTAGACATAACATATATATCAGGCACATCCTGCTTTATCTCAGACCTCTGTTTGAAAAAGCTAATATGGCCGATCTTATGGTAAAGCCTTTCTTTAGGTCATAGATATTTCTCCTACATTCTGCTTTTCTCGATTTTACGTCATTAATGATAATATTAGTTGGGGGAGGGGACTGGAATCTTGTGTTGGAGCTGTTTATACATGGCAAGTCCACTGTTTGACTTCAAATGTATGTAGAGTTGGCCACTCAACATGGGGAAAGTTGGAGGTGCCAATCCCTACGAAAATCTGCATATTCCTCTTGACTCCAAGTAATTAGAAATTAATTACCAATAGCCTACTATCGACCAGAAGCTTTACTGATAACAGCCGATTAACATATACTTTGTATGTTCTGTGTATTGTACATGGTATTCCTACAGTAAAATAAACTAGAGAGAAGAAAATGTTATTAGGAAAATCGTAAGGGGGAGGAAATACGTTTATAGTATGGAACAGTATTTATCAAAGAAATCTGCATACAAGTGGACCCGTGCAAGTTCAAACCCATGTTGTTCAAGGATCCACTGTGTATGGCTTTGAGGATCGACACTGTCAGGGTATTCTAGGCCAGCCCTGTCCAGTAAAATTTGCCTGGGGGCGGAGATGTCCTACACTGTCCAGGATGCTGCCCATTGCCCACATGTGCCTACTGAGCATTTGAAATGCAGCTAGTCTGACTGAGGAAATATATTTTTCATTTTATTTCGTTTTAATTAATTTAAATGTAAACCTAAGAAGCCCCCTGTGGCTGGTGGCTGAGGAATGCAGGAGAGCACATAAACTGCTTATCCAGGGGCTCGCTCTGCTCTTCCCTTTGGCAGAATTACAGAGATTGTATGGGAGATGTAACTAAACCAAGTCTGAAAAACTTACGGCCTGGTATCTTCCATCATGGAATCTGAGGTGACTCCTGAAAAATGCTTCCTAAGGGGCACCTGGGTGACTCAGTTGGTTAAGCGTCTGACTCTTGATTTTGGCCCAGGTCCTGATCTTACGTTTGTGGGATCGAGCCCTGTGTGGGGCTCTGTGCTGACAGCAGGGAGCCTGCTTGGAATTCTGTCTCCCTCTCTCTCTGCCCCTTGAACCCCCAATAGATAAATACGATTTAAAAAAATGCTTCTTGATTTGATTTTCTGTGTCAGGTGAGGCCTTATATGGTTCTCAAGAAGTTTGTAAATGGTGCATAGGAGGTTTGAGGAACATGAAGTTTCAGTCTTTATGTTGGTGTCCTCTGTGCCCCAGGACAAGGAACTGGAACATTCTGAGCTTCAGTTTCCCACATATAATGAGAACCACTGAGAGGGCACTCAAGATATCTAGCTTCAGTGGTGGATGTGATGTGGGCAGAGCCATTGAATACATTCCCTCTGCTCTGGAGAATTCATTAAAAAATTTTTTTTAAATGTTTATTTATTTTTGAGAGAGAGAGACAGAGACAGAGAGTGAGTGGGGGAGGGGCAGAGAGAGAGGGAGACACAGAATCTGAAGCAGGCTCCAGGTTCTGAGTTGCCAGCACAGAGCCTGACGTGGGACTTGAACTCAAAAACTGTGAGATCATGACGTGAGCTGAAGTTGGGCGCTTAACTGACTGAGACATTCGGATGCCCCATAGAGAATTCTGATTTGGAAACTCAGGAAGTCAGGATTTGCTAGCCTATGCTGTGGCACCAGGTTCAGCCTGAAGTCTCTGGGCCTTAACGCCACGAAGTCTCAGTTCTTGCCCCTCCAAAAGGTAATGCAGTTGGGCAGCTCTTCAGGGTATTTGTCCTCTTTGCTGTCACGCAGTGATCCTGGCTGTTTCCATCTTGCTCCTTCCTTATTGGCACCGCCAAGATCCATGTAGGAGAGAAACAGAGTGCAGGAGGGTTCTACTCCAGCTCTTAAGTGTTTAGACCCAGGATGACACAGTCTCTTCAGCTCACACTCCCTCAGCCAGCACTTGACCATGGCCCTGACCATGCCAGAGGGTTGGGGCATTTGGGGGAGCCTATGCATATTTAGTGAGTAGCAAATGTCTTTTCCATCCAACCCTCTAGAATGATTTTTGGAATTTTAAACTATTTCCATTAAGTCAATTAGATACAATTTGGGAGGTTGTACAGAATATTTTCTTTCTGTAGAAAGAGGCTTTAGTACCTCTTAGGAATTTGCTTGGATGCCTTGTTTCTAAATACATTTGGCTTTTTTTCCCCCTCATTTTGTCAAAGTTTATTTATTTCTTTACTTAATGTGTGTGTGAGAGAGAGACAGAGACAGAGAGAGTGGGTTAGGGAGGGGCAGATAGAGAGTGCGCTGTCAGCACAGAGCCCAGTGTGGGGCTCTAACTCATGCACTGTGACATCATGACCTGAGCCGAAACCAAGAGTCAGACACTTAACCCACTGAGGCCACCTAGGAGCCCCGACTTCTTTTTCATTTTTAACATTTGCTTTTACAATGCTAATTCACTTTGAGTTTCTTTGGGAGCAGGTGCACATAAATAAGAAAAGTTATGGAAATAATTTCACTATCTAGCTGAACAGTCTTAATTCACATCTTTTGGGATGCGAACTGAAACACAAGTGGAAAGAGTATCATACACAATTGCCTCAAGCTTGTACTGAACTTGGACATCATTATGACATTTTTAAGGCATCCTGTGATTTGTTTTGTTTATTTTTAGTTTTCCAAAACCCGGTGTACTATGGATGCAGGTGAAATGCACTCTTCATTCACAAAAGTCACCTTTAAAGTGGCAAACATTTTCCTAAGTCTCCTCTTTCATCAACTATCATTTTTCTACCATCACATAGAACTTACAGAGGTATGCTGTCATTATATCCCAAATTGACCTAATCATAGAAATCACAAGGCAGTTGTCAAAAATGCAATATACTCTGTTTTCAGTGGATCCAAGATAGAGTCTAAGAATGTCTAAGGGGCACCTGGGTGGCTCAGTTGGTTAAGCATCTAACTCTTGATTTCAGCTCAGGTCATGATCTCATGGTTCGTGGGTTCGAGCCCTGTGTTGGGCTCAGCGTGGAGCCTGCCTGAGATTCTCTCTCCCCTTCTCTCTCTGCCCCTCCCCCCAAAATAAACTTAAAAAAAAAACTCTTAAAGAAAGAATATATATTTGATAAGTACTTCTGAATGATTCTTAGCATTATTTGGGGGACTCTGCTCTATCTTTATTTTAAGGCAATCAACTAGGTTTAGGATGGGGGGGGTTGGATTCTTGACACATAAGTCAGGTTAATGACAAAATACTAGCTAGTGTCCTTGCCAAAGAACGCTGACACATTGGGTTGGATTTCATCAGCTTCCCAAACTTTAGTCCTTGCTCTGCCATTTCTACAACTTCTGCATGGTCTCCTACCATTTGTGTAGTTATTTACATTTTCTTTCAGTTACATCAACCAACTTATTTATTTGTTTATTTTTGAACCAACTTATTTAAATGGAAATGCTATGCTGTGAAATCATAATGTTACCATTAAAAAATATTTGTGTACCACTTCATATTATTTCAAATAGTCACTATGAAGCATGCCACATTTAGGGCACATGGTGTAAAATAATTCATGTTCCAGTGTAAGAAGATCTCTCAGCTTATGAATTTGTTGACTGAGTTACACCATGTGAGCTTGAGACATAGGAACGTGCTTGTGAAGATTCAAGCATTTACATTTCATTGTACATTTCATTCATAGCCATCAGTAGCCTTCATCAAAGCAAAACATTTACACTAACAAATATTCAAGTGATAATGACTGTCACCTCACAATGTTACTTGTGAATTTAATCATTTGTTTGACCCTGTCTTTAGTTGGGTGTGCCCATCTCAATGTTTATTTATGGTGACCACACACACGCACACCCAAGTACTGTTTTCAAATAGACTGATTTATTTTTGTTTTTGTTTTAGTAAATATGAAGTTCATTCACCATGATTATTTAAGAAAAGATGCTGAGTGTACATATCACTAAATAAGTACATGTACATCTATGTTCAGATATGGAACATTTTCTATGTTCTGGGGATGGTTCTGTGATATAAATTTTATTTCTGAGAGAGAGAGACAAAGAGAGAGAGAGAGAATGCACAAGAGTGAGCAGGGGAGAAGCAGAGAGGGAGGATCCAAAGCAGGCTCTGTGCTGACAGGCTGACAGCAGTGAGCCCAACGTGGGGCTCAAACTCATGAACTGTGAGATCATGACCTGAACCAAAGTCGGATGCTTAACCAACTGAGCCACCCAGACGCCCCTCTGGGAGATAGATTTAAATGCGTGGATTGTTGGTATTTTTGGCAATTTGAGATAATAGCTAATAATCTCAGTTTAATTGATAGCAACATCCTTTCTGTTTTCCTATATTTATCATCAGTTTAACACCCTTTTCTTATCCCCACTTCCTTCTCCGTACCCACCTGTTATAACAAAATGCCTTGAAAGGCAATTTCGCTTTTCCCTGGCTTTCTTAACCTACTTCAGCCTTTCCCCCTCTTATCAAGGGCACCGGTGCTTCCATTTTATTTAATTCAGTGGTTAGATCTCAGATCTCGTCTTACTTGACCAATGGACAGTTCTTGACAGAGATGGCTGCTCTTTCTTCCTGGAAACTGGTTCTCCCATGGCTTCCTGGACTCCCTTCCCCCCACCATGATTTCCTCCTGCCTCTGGGCCTTTCTACTTTCGGTCCCCCTTGGCTGAGTCTTCCTCATCTCTCCCCGCCCCCTTTTCCATTAGACTCAGATAAAGACAGTGAGATCATGACAAAGATGAATGTAGAAGGATGTTTTGCAGCATAATTTATATAAACAAACAATTGGAAGTAATAGGAGAATGGTTAAATAAATCATGAAAAGTCCATATAATGGAATATTGAGCAACTGGCAAAACATTTTTTTTTCAAAGAATAATGAATGATATTGGAAATGTTAGTGATCTTTTAAATAAAAGTAAGATATACAACTGTGTTTATAGAATTAGGCAATTTTTATAAAAGATCATGTAGACATATACACACACACACATACACTCATATGTAGCACATATACGTGTAGACAAAAGGCAGGTATAAATATATCACAATTTGAACAATTGTTAACTATTTTTTTAAAAATTCCAGAAGGAATATGTATTACTATTACAAAGAAAGTAAAAACATTTTTGGGAGACAGAGTGCAAGTGAAGGAGAGGCAGAGAGAGAGGGAGACACAGAATCCAAAGCAGGCTCCAGGCTCTGAGCTGTGAGCACAAAGCCCTATGTGGGGCTTGAACCCATGGATGGTGAGATCATGACCTGAGCTGAAGTCGGCACTTAACTGACTGAGTCACCTAGGCACTCCACAAAGAAAGTAATTTTTGAAGAAAAAAGCAAAACTTGTAAAGATCTGCGAAAGACCTGCTTCCATGGGTTGATTTCTAGGGAAGGGCATGGCAAGGGGGCCAGTGGAGAAATATTCCAGATCTTTCTGAATCACATCTTCTGATGTTGCTTTTTTATTTTAAATTGGCATGACTTCCAAGGACATAACACACATTCATGTTCTAATGTTAGAAGAAAAATACATGTGGAAACAATGTGATTTTCAGAATTCTTTATTTTAAAATATTTTGCTCTATTTCATTAATACAAGTAATTGAAAAGTACTATACCACATCCCCACATTCTAGATAATTGAGAATTATTAAATAAATTTATTTTCTTCATCCTCCCATTTTTATACACTAATGAAAATAAAAATAATAATATATGTTATTTATTTTTAAATGTATGTATGTATGTATGTATTTCTTTACTTATTAAGGTGATTTTATTAAAGAATGGGGACAGGACCCATGGGCAGAAAGAGCTTCCTTTTTTTTTTTAAAGGTGAGGTTTTTATTTATTTTTGAGAGAGAGAGAGAGCGCACGTGCGCATGAGCCAGGGAGGGGCAGAGACAGGGGTACACAGGATGTGAAGCAGACTCTGAGTTGACAGCAGAGAGCCCAAAGTGGGGCTCAGGAACCACTGGATCATGACCTGAGCTCACGTTGGATGCTTAACTGACTGAGTCATCCAGGCACCCACATTTATTTTTTTAGTAGGCTTCATGCCCAGTGCAGAGCCCGACACGGGGTTTGAACTCAAAACTCTGAGATCATGGCTCAGTCAGTTAAGCTTCGGACTCTTGATTTCTGCTCAAGTCATGATCTTGTGGTTTGTGAGTTCAAGCCCCACATCAGGCTCTTCACCAACAGCACAGAGCCTGCTGGGGATTCTCTCTCTTCCTCTCCCTGCACCCCTCTTTGCCCCCCAACTCATTCTCTCTCTCTCAAAATAAATAAATACAACTTAAAGAAACAAAAAGACCCTGAGATCAAGACCTGACCTGAGATCAAGAGTCAGATACTTAACCAACGAAGCCACCCAGGCGCCCCAATAAAAATAATATCATGATCATATATGAACATATACAAGTCAAGTGAGAGAGGACTGAATTTTTTAAAATCAATATACCCTCCAGATAGATGGAAATAAGAACCATGCTGTACTGTTTACCATGGAGTTCACAAAGAAATACATGGTGAAATTCTTGTCACGGTGTAGCTGTAGTTTTAATTGGTGAGTGTACTAGGAAGGAAATCAGCTGTAATAGGCAATTTTTAGTGGTTTAGGCAGATCCAGGCTTAATTTTCACACAGAACTAGGAATCCAGACGTACATGGTTGCAGGCTTGTCCAGAGGCTCACTGACGGCAGTGTTGCTATTTCTCTGAAATTCCCTTGACCTCTTCCTTATGGTCACAATGTGGCTGTTCAAGCTGCAGGCATCACATGAGTATTCAAGGCAGGAAGAAGAAGGGCTGGTTGCAGACCTTTCCCAGAACCCCTGCCACTGTTGTCACATGGGAGGGAGTCTAGGAAGGTGACTATCGAGTGTTTCCAGCCTCTATAATGAAAGATGGCGAAGAAGGGGCTTGGGAATGGCTTTTGAGTTACAGGGAGATAAGCTTAGCACAAAAGAGGAGTTATATGGCCTACACCTGCCTTAACTAATGATGGCAATAGCATCACAGGAAGTGCCTCATGAAGGACACTTGTGAGGGTTCCTGAAGATTCAGGGAGGGGAGGAGCTTGAGCTGGGCATGATGGGATTGAGTAAAATCTACATTTCTCAAAGTCTGTTCCTTGAGAGGTATTTAGGTATTCTGTGAATAATAAGTTTAAGAACTGCTGTGTATTGTATCCCTGTCTTTTAAATTCACAAGTCACATTAGCACATTAAAAGCTTTGAGAAGTCTTGATATTGAACAAACCAACCAACCTATTTAATTATTAGCTATGTGACTATGTTTAATTCGGAATTTCCCAAACGTATTTGGCCACAGAGCCCTCTCTGAATACATCTATACGTCTTCTGCTGAGCCAGTATTTCCTGGAATGGGTTTTGGGAAGCACTAGGTTAGCTGGAAAGCAGAGGATGGCAAGGATCCTGTAGGCGTGAGAGGTGCCAGCAGTTGGGGCCAGCCCCCTCCCTGCAGGCTTACTGAGTGCCAGTTCAGAAGAGTAACCCTACCACCAACACACTCCCCCTGTGCACCTTCCAGGAGGTGACTGAAACAAGAAGATGGTGGCTGGGAGTCAAAAGGTTTGGGGCAGGGCAGTGTCCATGGAGAGAGGGAGAAAGAGGCAGCTGGTGCTTTTCCTCCCCAAAGTCGAGGGAGGGACTCCAGAAGGGTCGCTAGTACAGTGGAGGGCATCTGCAAGAAGGGAGACTCGTCTTGTAGCCAACTTGCTGTCCCACCTCTGTGCTCCCTTAACAGAGAAGGGGATTAGAGAGGATAGACGGGGGCTGCCGTGAGGGCGAGTTTGGAGAATCTTCCATTAATCAACTGGGTGACTGAGATGGTAGCTGAGCCTGAGCTGAACAACTGCCATCCACCAGGAGGGCTGACCTGTGAGGCCAGGGACTTTGGCAAATTGTGGTGGCGGGAGAGGTGGGCACACAGATTTCCCTGTGTCTTGGAACAGAGTGGAGGGGAGCCTGACCCCAGCAGAACCCTTTGCAGAATGCTTTAATGCTGACCATCCCAATGCCTACTCTCTAGACGCCTCGGTGGCCAGTCAAGGTGAGGGGGATAAGCATTTTTCTGCACCCCCTGTGGCTCCTTACTGCCCCTCCTCTGGAGGAGCCAGGATGGAAAGGAGGGTCAGGTGTGGAAAGAACCTTTCCACAATGCCACTGTGGTCACATTTTTTTTAAGTTTATTTATTTATTATTATTTTAAAAAATGTTTTATTTATTTTTGAGAGAGGGAGAGAGAGAGACAGAGAGAGAGAGAGGGAGGGAGAGACAGAGAGAGAGAACAAGCAGGGAAGGGACAGAGAGTGAGGGAGACACAGAATCTGAAGCAGGCTCCAGGCTCTGAGCTGTCAGCACAGCTGACATGATCATGACCTGAGCCAAAGTCGGACAATTAACCGACTGAACCACCTAGGTGCCCCTCTTCGTTTATTTTGAGAGACAGAGAAAGAGAGCACGAGTGGGGGAGGCACAGAGAGAGGGAGGCGGGGCAGAGGGTCTGAAGTGGGCTCTGTGCTGACAGCAGAGAGCCCAGCGTGGGCCTTAAACTCACGAACTGTGAGATCGTGACCTGAGCCAAGGTCAGATGCTTAACTGACTGAGCCACCCAGGCAACCCTGGAGTGACAGGTTTTGACTTGAGCTTGAGGGTGAACTCTTTAATTCACTGGGACTGTGTCTTAAATACCCACACAAACCTGTCCTGGTATGTGAGAGTGACTGGAAAGTTAGGAAATTTGGTTAACTTTAAGGAACTTACTAGGAAAGTAGAATTTGATGCAACACATTGGGGCCACGTTTTGGGAAAAACACCCAGCCCGACCCCATGCTGTGTTTGTAGTCCAGTGAGATATGATGTCTTAACGGATAGGTACAGGTGCTTTATTATATCTCCTCCGTGAAGGAGGAGGCCCCATGGTGAGGCTGGAATCTTTCTCTTTAACTCTCTCAGTGTATCAGTTTTAGGTTCCAGTGGGAAGAGGCTTTAATCAAATCATCTTCCATTTAGGGCGTTAATTAATTTAAGGCTGGATTGTGCTGGAGCGACCTAGAAGAATGACAGAAGTCTTGACTTACTCTTGGTGTCTATGGGACTTTTTTCCGTGGGGGCCCAAAGTGTAATGCATATAGGTTTTTAAATGAAAAATCAAACTGCATATTTCACAAATACATACAAGAGTGGATGATAGCAAACACCACGAAATGCCATCCAGCTTGAGAAATAGCACATTAACAAACATGTTAAAAACTATAACAGATATGCAAGTCCCCTGTAGATGCCGATCCATTCCTGTCTCCTTTTCCCTCTCCCCAGCCTCACCTGCCATCCTGACTTTGGTGTTATAGATGCATGCTAATTCTCTCTGAGGAGGAGGATAACTTTTCCAGGCAGCTATATCCAGTTAAGTAGACGAGATCTCAAAATACCACTTCCTGACTGAGTGTAACGCAATCGCTTTCCTACCAGTGGTCGGGGTCAGGAGGCCTCCAAGGTGGTTTTCTTGGCTGACTTTCCTTTTTTCCATTGTGCTGGCCCTGCAAAGATTTGTGTGGAAGGACAAGGGTCATTAAAGCTAAAGCTTTTTGCCAATGTGGCAGAATCTTCCAGACAAGTGACCCCTGCTGGCTCAGCTCATCACAGAAGACTGGAAATACTGGTTGGTGCCCTCTGCTGCATGTGGCATCTCTTTTGGAGGTGGAGGATGGGGGAGGGGGAGGTGTCACTGGCTGCCGTGTTCTGAGATTCGGCACTCAGGCAGGGCCCAAGCTTGCTAGAGGAGGCTTCTTGGCATGCAGGTCTCCCAGGCCCCCAGCAGGGAACATTGAGTCCAGAGAATCCGGAAACCCAGCGAGCATCATCTTTATGTTATCTCCAGTCACCCTTATGCTTTCTTGATTGGGGCTTAGTTTATTATCACAGCCCTTTTGTCTTGTCCTTGGTGGAACAGTAAACTAACTAGTAAGGGTTCCCTTGTCTCGAGTTTCTATACTCAAAGTGAATCAAGGTAGCAAAGAATGTGCAAAGGGATAAGGTTGTATGTCCTGAAATATTCTAGGTATTCTACTAAGAAAGGGATTTCATTGGAGAATAAGGCTTAAATAAATTCCCCCCGCTTTTTTTTTTGAAATGGCAGGACTTCACAGAGCCTTCAGTATGCTTATTGTGCTTCTCTGGGACTGAAATATATGTATGGTGATTATAGAAGTCATTTGACCTGGAATTTTATTTTATTATTATTATTATTTTTATTATTATTTTTGACCTGGAATTTTAAAAAATAAAGCATCTCATGAAACAGTGGGGTCAGGACACATTGGGATCTGCTGGACTGTAATGTTTGACTTTCCATGCACTTTTTGCTTTATTCTTACTTAAAAAAATTTTTTTTTAATGTTTCTTCATTTTTGAGAGACAGCGAACATGAATAGGTGAAGGGCAAAGAAAGAGAGGGACACACAGAACTTGAAGCAGGTTCCAGGTTTTGAGCTGTCAGCATAGAGCCCAATGCAGGGCTTGAACCCACTAACCGCAAGATCATGACCTCAGCTGAAGCTGGACACTCAACTGACTGAGCCACCCAGGCATCCCCTGTTGTTCTTACTTTCTAATGGCTGCTACTGGCAACAGGGAACTGTGTGTGTGTGTGTGTGTGTGTGTGTGTGTGTGTGTGTGTGTGTGTGTGACAGAGAAAGAGAGAGAGAGAGCGAGAGGCTAACAAAGTGGATCTTTTACAAACTAGTTAATCAGGCTTTCAGCCTGCAAATTTTAGAAAGCTCATTAAAGGCATTCTTTTTTCAAAAAGAATTTTGTTTTCCTAGTGTTCCTGTCTCCTCCGTTTTCCAGATCTCTTTTGTGCCAAATGGATTCAGTGCTAATTCCATTATAGAATGTAGAGCTGCGAAAGGAAGTTAGAAAAATGTCTGTTTGTTTTTCCATTGCAATCTTTCCCAAGAGTGTCCCTCTTCAGATAGGCCCCGTTGCTAATGGTCTAGTGTTTTTGACAGATTTGCAGGTGTTTCTGCTTCTGGGGTGAGCAGGTCCCCCGGGTAAGTTCCTGTAATGACTGCAGGGGAAAGGCACAATTAGCAGTTAAAAAGTAAGGTGATAGAATATAAAAAAAGGTTGGGTGTTTATGTATTTTAGTGTTGGGAGAACTGAAGAGCAGTAAGGCAGGAAACATAAATCTTATTTATTAGGATTGGAACAAAGTTTGGACCCCCCCCCCCCCTTGTCTTTGACATCTCAGTGACCTGGCTGATTGGGGGTGTCTGACCTGGGGAGGCTGGGTGTAAGTCATGAGCCCCCTAGTTTCTCTGTGTTTATTGTACTTGGTTGTTAGATTTATTGAGATTTTGATTAGCAAATGATCTACCTGGATAGATAGCTTGCAGCTATATTTTTAACAGCATTTACTTAAACATTTTTAATAGTATTGTTTTAAACAGCAGCTATTAAAATAATTTTTCTACAGGTATTTGAGGTTGAATCACAAATAATGACTAAAAAAGTGGTGAATTCAATAGGACTGCAGAGAAGTTCAATGACAAAATGTCTGAAACAGGGAAATGGCACCTTTGATCGTGTGGGCAGCCGGACTGCTCAGGTGGTTTTGCTGAGTTTCATAATGAGCTTATATTAGTTTATTATTCTAAATGCTTATCTCTCAAGTGGCCCTAAGATGTGGTGCCAAGTCCCCATAGCACAGCAGTTGGAATACTTTTCTTTCCTTCCATCTCTGCTTACCTAGTATGAGATCCTGCGGGTTTCTGCCATGGGTCACAGCAGGGCCAATTGAGAGGATTGTTAAAATGACCTGAGACCTGAGGCAGACCTGTCATTTAAAAAATACACATATGTCTGTGGGACTGAGCTTCAACTAAGTGGGAAATGGAAGAAATCCCTCTGGTCTGAAAATCTCTTGTTCCTTGTAGCCTACTTAATTTCTTTTCCCCACTTTCCTTATAGGGTTTTCTTCATTATGGAACATGGACAGTGTCTGAAGTCATTTGCTTTGCTGTTTGTGTTCTTTAAATAATAGGTCAAACATTTAGTGAGGGTGATGCTGATGGTCCACTATCAGTTTTGGGGATTGGGAAGGAGACTTGTCGATGAATAAAATGCCTGCTCTTAAAACCTTACCATTGAGGGGCACCTGGGTAGCTCAGTCTGTTGAGCGTCTGACTTCCGCTCAGGTCATGATCTTGCGGTTCATGAGTTCGGGCCCCCATCAGACTTACTGCTGCCAGCATGGAACCCGCTTCAGATCCTCTGTCCCCCCACCTCCCCGCTCTGCCCCTACCCCACTCACACACTCTCTCTCTTAAAAATAAATAAACATTAAAAAAAAACTCTCACCACTGAGTGGATAAACCTTTGATTAGCCTTAGAGATCTTCATGGAAATATGGGGTTTTGAGTGTGAAATGAAATGCAGAGAATGATTAAAACATATCAAGAAAGTGGAAGTATTGTATCCAAATTTTTTAAAGAACAGGAGTCCCCTTTTCTAAATTGTAGATGTCCTGTTATGGCTTCATTATCTTCTTTTGTAATCCTATGTGTCTTAATCTATAGTTTTAAGCAGTGGAGCATTTTCTTTCACTGTTGATCAATTTCTACTTGGGTTTCAGTGGCCTCCATGACTAAATTTGCATTTAAAGATGGCTAAGTCAATGAAGCTGTGCAAAATTAATGTTAGCTCAGGACTAACGCAGAGTGAGGTGTTTCAAAGGGGCTCCAAACAACATACTTTTATTCTCTTCTTCCTTCTTGAGCAATTGCTATGTTTTATCTGCAGCTGAGCTGAAGGAGAGCAGTATCACTGAGATGTCTGTGCATCTTCAATGCCAATTATTTAGTTGTATGTAAATTAGGTAACTGTAATAGACTTGTAGGAACACCTCAGTGGTTAAGTGTGCTTCTTTTAAAAGGCAGTAAAAGCAGTATAAATTTTGGTATAGCCAGATAGTCTCACGACCAGTTATGCTGATAGGAGAAAAATCTAAGACTTAATAGCTTGGGATCTATTTCTATTCTGGCTGTAACCAACAATTGGTGAAAACTC
Organism: Acinonyx jubatus; assembly: GCF_027475565.1. Taxonomy (NCBI): domain Eukaryota; kingdom Metazoa; phylum Chordata; class Mammalia; order Carnivora; family Felidae; genus Acinonyx; species Acinonyx jubatus. Next base: position 68,767,473 of record NC_069391.1, read on the forward strand.
ATGTCTGTCATTCTTGATTGGAACTTGGATGAAAATGTATTCTGAGCTAGCTTTACATCACTGCAATGGACAGTTAACCCGTAGTCTTCTAGTGAAGACATTTTGGTGGGATTTTTTAAATCATTTTGGGGGTGCTGAATCCTTCCCCTTCAAACTCCAACCCTCTTCATGTCTCAAAGCCCTTGTGATGTGCAGTTGGCCGTGGGAGCTCTTCAGACTCAACTTGATTGTTTCCTCTTCTCTGCTAGTTCATATTTCAGTTGTTGTTCCTTCCACGGGGTAATCTTTGGTGAAATTCCTCTCCCTAGCTGGACTAACTGAGGGCTCTCCCAGGACATCGGAGACTAGTCTGCAGAGTAGGGCTGCCGGCTAGACAGTGCTCAGTAAATATTAGTCTCACTAAATGCATCTGTTGAGAGCCTAGCTACTACTGTGGTGTGTGAAGTTCAACTAGAGCAGCATCCTGGAGAGCTGTTTTTATATCCCACTGATGTCTTCAGAAGTCTTTCAGCACAGATTTCTGAGAAGGGGAAAAGGTGGTTTGTATTAACATTAAATTTTTTACAAGTAAAGAGAAATACCACGTATGGTCTTTAGCTTTCTCTTATTCCATTGAGATGGGCTTTGTGGGTGGGGAGGGACGGGTGGTAGGTAGTCTTGGTTTTTAGGCACAAGAGAGAATTTAGAAGTGCTTTTAACAAAGTTCACTTGATTCATTTTGGAAGATGGCTGTTCAGTGACCTTTCATATCATCCATTGCTAATGATATTTTCCACACAAGATTGTGACCGCTGGTGTAAATTTTGCTTCCTGGTGATGATAACTTGGGTGACACCATTAGTATTCTCTTCTTTGCTCTGCTGAAAACAAGCAGCATGTCAAATTAGGTGAATGGCAGGGGATAGATGGGAAATAATCCTATTTGCCATGCACACAGTGTTGCAAGGATCCCTGCTAACCAAATGCTTAGATAAAACATACTCCCAGTGGTTTTTGGGAGACTATTCATAATTACTTTATGGCATCATATTGATTCAAGATATCATTGTTAATGCAAGAGTTGACTTCAATTTTTCGTGTTTTAAAACTCAGACATAGAGCTGAATATTCAGTAATTGTTATCAAAGGTCTTAGTGGGGTATATGTGTGTGTAAATTGTAACATTAACTCATGTTTCTTTAAGCAAAGGCATGGAATAAGCCCCCATTATGTTTCAGGTTTTAGTGGCTTAGACATAGATTCATGGGCCAGTGGAACCAGGTTGGTCTACCTGGAAAAGAATACGTAAGTTGAGAAGATGGGGAAGGGTTGGCCTCTTGAATGGCAGGCACTGTGGAGTGCCATATTTGGGAAAGGACATTTCTTTTCTCTGTGGCCTGCTGGCCATGGAATGTGTCTCCTGAGGGACTATGGAAGCCCTGGTGGTCAAGTCCTTAGGCTTTTGTTGAGGGTACAGCCTGGAAGAGATGCTTGGTGATGGTCAACCTTGGTGAGCTCTCAGAGTCATGAGTAAGCAAAGTAGGTTATTTATTTATTTATTTATTTATTTATTTATTTATTTATATAATTTTTATTTTTTAAGTTATTTTAATGTTTATTTTTGAGAGAGAGAGAGAGACAGAGACAGAGACAGAATGCAAGCAGGGGAGGGGCAGAGAGAAAGGAGACACAGAATCTGAAGCAAGCTCCAGGCCCTGAGCTGTCAGCACAGAGCCTGATGCGGGGCTTGAACTCATGAACCCTGAGATCATGACCTGAGCTGAAGTTGAACTTATATAACTGAGCCACCCAGGTGCCCCCAAAGTAGGTTTTTCTAGCTCTATTTGTCTATTGGTCTCAAATTTCAAAATTGTGCCTTTGGGTGGAATTTAGTGGAAGTATACATAAGCTATTATTCACTGTTGATCAATGTAGATATATATGCTCATGCAAGAGGTAGTAATTCTTTGCTGTAGGATTATATATTACTATATTAACATATGTCATGTAATGTATAATATTATATGTAATATATACTATGCATTATAAAATATATTTATTAACACAGTAGAATCTGATAAAAGAGTTTTTTCTTTCCCTAAAATTTTGAAGGTATTTTAGAATCATCAGCCTTGAGAGAATTTTGAACTCTCTTGGTTAAATTCATCTGATTTTTATAGATAAGCAATCTGTGTGTGTGTGTGTGTGTGTGTGTGTGTGTGTGTGTATGCACACATGCATGTATGTGTACATCACATGGTACGTTAGTGCCTGAATGGGAGCTGTAATACAAGTCTTCTGATGTCTAGCCTTACGTTCTTTATATTATTTCACACTAACTTGTTCTTTCTTCGCCCTTCTCTAGTTGACCTGAATCACATCTGGGTAGTGGGAATCCCAAAAGCGAACTCAGTGATTCAAGATGATATTTCCCATGCTTTCCTGAAATGGGTGATCTGTGTGGGATGCACTGCGTCCCCAGGGGTTTGACATGAAAGCCAGTTCTAGATGTGAGATACAACATGTCTCTGGCTCAGAATTTAATGGCCTGAAAGACTTAAATACTTCTAAATTATTTTTCTTGGGTTTAATGAAATTGCTTAATGTAATTAAGAGCTCTGCCGCAGTCAAGATATCTGTTTCAAAATATCCTCCTCTGTTTAGGAGATATCCTGTCTCCTAGAGATCAAAAAGGAACGGGAAAATTCGTCATATGCTTGTTAAATTCTTTATGAATTACCTTGCGGTCTAATGAGATGATGCTAGTGTTGAAGGCAAACCAGCTGATTTTCCATATCAGATTATTGAAGGGCATTTTAACATGAGAAATATACACAGTAAGTACATGTAATTCTACATACCAGGGAACAAATAGCATAACTCAGGTTTGTTGTCTATGTACAATCTTCCCCAGCCCCTTGGTGTAGAATTCTGATTTAAGCTCCTCTGTCTGGTATCTCGATGAGGATTTATTAGTGAGCTGGTCACTGATAACTTGTTTCTCTGGCTGAGGCCCTAGGGACAGAGTTACAACAATCCTTCAGTGTACACGGAAGCTAAGTCATCGACATATATTTATTTGGTATCCACAGCAGTGGACTTTATTTTACTTAAAAAATTACTAGACTGTGTCTCTAGACTTCTATGTCTACAAGATACAGCATTTCTCTATATGGTTTCTTTCTTCAACTGCTTTGATTTTACTAGGGTGCAAATGATATTTCCCAAACCTGAATTATTTCCCTTTCAGTAGATTTGAGATGTTTGCTTGTCTAAGAATTGATATTTTATACCCCTTTGAAAATTGGCAACATATCATAGCCATGCCTACCCACACACGTGACCACCTTGTCCTTTGCCACATTTCCCCATGACTGGGGGAATTTATGACTTACAGAAATTTCAGTATTATGTGTATTCTATATTGGTGAGGAATATTATTTAGAAACATGCTCACATGTGTGCCGCAGACTTCCATAGCATCTTTTCCCATAGCTAGTGTGGAAACAGATAAGGAACACTTGATCTAAGTAAGATCTTTTAAAAAGTTGATAGGGATTGTGGAGGAAAGTTTTATACTGATTACTACGAAGGCCTTTAAAACACATTCTCTTAAGGAATAGGTGCTTATTCTTAAACTCTGAAATTTAGAAACCACAGTAGCTCATTTCAGCACACAAGGATTTATCAAGTGGTGTAGACAGCTCACAGACTCATTGGCAGGGTCAGAAACAAATTCCGGGCTAAGCTCCCTGGAATGGTTCAAAAGCACACAGCGGAACTAGACCACCAAAGGTGTCACTCTCCTGCTGTGCTTACACTAGGATGCCCCTGCAACAGCGCCTGGAGCCAGAATTGTCCTGTCCCTGCCACCTTGTAAACTTGTACAAACGCAGCTCCTGTGGCTCTCAGGGGAGGGTGTGGGCTCCGTGTTCATGCCTGGATTGTTTGACTCAAATTGGTCGGCTGCTGGCCTCTACTCTCCTTCCTGCCTGTGTGTTTGCATGCACACTTCCAGCTAACTACAGGACCGCTGTCCCTTTCCTTCTGATTGATCACTATCATCCTTCATTTGGCACAGAGCCTGAGATGTCTTACTTCTTTCCAGGGTCCACCTTCAACAGTTTCTGGCTTCAACAACTTTCCTATTTCTTTCTTTCTTTTTTTTTTTAAAAAAATGTTTATATCTGTTTGAGAGAGAGAGAAAGAGAACACAAGTGGGAGAGGGGCAGAGAGAGAGAGAGAGACGGGGACAGAGGATCTGAAGCGGGCTCTGCACTGACAGCAGCGAGCCCCATGTGGGGCTGGAACTCACCAACTGCGAGATCATGACCTGAGCCAAAGTCAGATGCTCAACTGACTGAGCCCCCTAGGTGCACTGTGGAACTTTCCTATTTCATAATGTCCTACAATACTTTACTTTTAAAAGTAAAAATCATAGGGGCGCCTGGGTGGCGCAGTCGGTTGAGCGTCCGACTTCAGCCAGGTCACGATCTCGTGGTCCGTGAGTTCGAGCCCCGCGTCGGGCTCTGGGCTGATGGCTCAGAGCCTGGAGCCTGTTTCCAATTCTGTGTCTCCCTCTCTCTCTGCCCCTCCTCCGTTCATGCTCTGTCTCTCTCTGTCCCAAAAATAAATAAACGTTGAAAAAAAATTTTTTAAAGTAAAAATTGTATTGTGCTTAAGTTGTACAACATAATGCTTTGATATACATATACATTGTGAAATGATTACTGTAGTCAAGCTAATTAATATATCTATCACCTCACATAGTTACCATTTTCTTGTGGTAAGAACCATGAAGAGTTAACTCTCTTAGCAAATACTGTACAATGCCGTATAGACACCATATTGTACATTAGATCTCTAGAACTTACTATTCCTGAATAACTGAAACTTTGTACCCATTGGTCAACATTTCCCCCACCCCACCTCTGCCCCAGTTAACCACCATTCTGCCCTCTATTTCTATGAATTTGACTTTTAGGATTTTATACATAAGTGAAATCACATAGTATTTTTCTGGGTTTGGCTTATTTTACTTAGCATCACGCCCTCCAGAATCATCCATGTGATTGCAAATGACAGGATTTCCTTCTTTTTTAACACTGAATATTTCACTCTGTGTGTGTGTGTGTGTGTACCACAATTTATCCATTCATCAGTTGATGGACACTTAGGTTGTTTCTATATCTTGGCTGTTATGAATAATGCTGCAGTGAACATAGGAATGCAGATGTATCTGAAATACTGATTTCATTTTCTTCAGATACATACCCAGAAGTGGGACTTCTGGATCATATGGTAGCTCTATTTGTAATTTTTTGAGACACCTCCGTATTGTTTTCCATAATTGTTGTACTAATTTGCATTCCCAGTGACAGCGCACCGGCTTCCCTTCTCTCCACAGCCTTGCCAACAATCAGTATCTTCTATCTTTTTGATAATAGCCATCCCGACAGGATACTTATTTTATATACCATTAATAACTATTTTTTATATACCATTAATAACTATTTTAATACCATATTAAAATAGTTTACAAGGGCACCTGGGTGGCTCAGTCAGTTAAGCGTCCAGCTTCAGCTCAGGTCATGATCTCTCAATTCGTGAGTTCAAGCCCCACACTGGGCTCCATGCTGACAGTGTGGAGCCTGTGTGGGATTCTCTCTCCCTTTCTCTCTGCCCCTTCTGTGCTCTCTCTCTCAAAAATAAATAAATAAACAACAATGAAAAAAGAAAGCTAAAAAGAAGTTTACATGTCCTGTCTTTCTGACTTAGCTTATAACCCCACATTTTATGCCTGTTTTCATCTGCTAAGCCTAGTAGAATCTACTATAAATGACCTTAGATATTTGTTGTCAGTGATAAGGAACCACAGTCACTGAAAGCATGGGGTCTGGTTTTTCTTGAAACACCCCACTAGCCCTAGTGCTTAATGGATGATGTTGACCTCCTTACAGACAGATTATAGTACCTCTTGTTTTCTTTAAAAAAGAGAAGTCTTTGTCCATTACTATTTTGTGAGTTACACACAGTTGTAAAAACTTCATGGTTTTTGTTGAAATCGTATCATAGAGAATCTTGCAAATACACAGTCTGAAGTTTTCGAACAGATGGAGTGCTACCTCCCAAAATGTACCCGGGGGAACTCCCTGTAAATGAATGCTTTCCTCATGCACACAAACCTTGTCCAGGATGGCCAAGGCCCAGCAGCTGTCCTGGAGACAGCAAAGAGCCACAGAGAAAATGTCCTGGCAAAAAGCGAGTGATGTGCTGTTGTCACTTTTGTTAGTTTTGCTTTATGTCTGATTTGTTAGGTTTCCTTCCTTCATTGTCTTCATGAGCTTACTTTATAAAAACCAACTCCTCCCCCACAAAGAAAACTACAATAGCATTTCCCAACTATATTCTATAGCAGGATATTGGCTCTCTGTAAAAAGGATTCTGTGGTCAGTATCCTTGGGGAACCCTATAGTCCCTGCTCTTGGTGATCAAACTGCATGCTAGCATGTAAAGCGCTCAGAGAAGCCCTGTGTGAAGAAGAAACCCGTTAATTTTTTTTTTTTTTAAAGTTTCCATGTCTGGCGTGGAGCCCAGTGTGGGGCTTGAACTCATGACCCTGAGATTAAGACCTGAGGTGAGATCAAGAGTCAGATTCTTAACTGACTGAACCACCCAGGTGCCCCAAAACTGGTTTAATTTTACTTAACCTTCAGAGTTTCCCTTCTTTATTAGACTGGGTCCCCCCTTTTCCTGATTACTTTTGAACATTCCATAGAATTATTAAGTTGAATACTCTGGAGAGTTTGGGCAAACTAAAGTTTTGTACATGGAATTTGGGTTTAAATAAATGATGACACTTAACTTGTAAAAAAGTTAGTATTGGACTACTTAATGTGATTCATTCCTGCTTCCATGTTTTTTTTTTTAAATGTAAATTCATATCATACATCGATTCTCCTTAATGTTGTTATTACAACATTTGCTTTGTCTATGTATGGATAGCCTTCTAAACAAGGATCATTTTTAAAAGCTGGAAGCAGAAATTTTCTTAAGAATAGAACTGTCCTTTTTAATCATACCTCTAGAAAAGCCATTTTTCGTCTGGTTTTTGTTTTCCTTAAATTAGCTCTACTACACAGTGTTGGGCTAATCATAATCCCTAGTTCACAACGCACTCATAACATTAGAACTTGAGGGGCTCCCTCTTCTTTATTTGTTAATTTGTTTACAATAGTGTAATAAGCATCCATAAACTGGGAACCTTAACAATAAGGGATGTCTGACTGTATGTGCCCTCCTCACTTTCAGCTTCCTGCTTCTTTCTATCTACGGTACCACCATCCTGGATTCTGAGTCCATTCTTTTGTGTTTCTTTTTATCTAGTTTTCTTGAATTTAATTTTCCTTCCTACATGGTTTCCTATAAAGTATTTAAAAAGATTTTAGTTATTTTTCAGTTTTTAAAATGGTTGTATTCTGCTCTGTGTGATCTTTTGGAACGCAACTTTTTTTTCACTCAAAACTATGTTGCTGTGGGTCAGTCATATTGTTTGATGTTGTTTGAATTTATTTATTTTGACTGCTGAATAATATTATGTTGTATGAATAGACCACAATTTATTCATCCACTGTCCTGTTAATAGAAACTGTGACTGTGCCTAGGTTTTTACTTGTATGAAAGAGGTGCTGTGCACACTTTTGTACATGTCTTCTGTTGTACGTCAGCCATTATCTCTTGCAGTCTATGTCTAAGCGTGGAATTGTTGGGATGAAAATGTTCCACTTTAGCTGATGATACCTAACAATTTCCCCAAAGGTTGCACTAATTTCTATGCTTGCTAGCAGTGTGAAAGATCTTGTGGATCCACATCTCTCCAACACTTAGTATTATCAGGCTTTAAAACTCTTGTCAGTGGAATCATTTAAAATGATATCTTATTGTGGTCTTGATTTGCATTTCCCTAAGCACTGCTGGTTTTGATTAACTTTTCTTCCTTCCTTCCTTCTTCTTCCTTCCTTCTTTCTTTCTTTCTTTCTTTCTTTCTTTCTTTCTTTCTTTCTCCTTCTTTCCTTCCTTCCCTCCCTTCTTTCTCTTTCTTTCTTTCTTTCTTTCTTTCTTTCTTTCTTTCTGGCATTCATAAACACTTGGTTTATAGCAACATTTAAATCCTGGACTTACCTGGAGTTAATTTTTTATATGGTGTGTGGTAAGGATCCAGTTTCATACTTTTTCTCATGGGAAACTAGTTTTTCTAGCTCTGTATAGTGAAAACTCACTCTTGTCTTTACTGATATGACAAGCCACTTCTATCAGATTTTAAAATCCCATATGTGTAAATGTCTCTTTCTATGTTCTTTATTCTATTTCATGGCTCACTTTGTTCATTTCTGTGCTAATACCCATGATTTTCATTACTGTAGCTCATAGTAAGTTTTGATACCCATAGGGCAAGTCTTTTCTCTCTAATTTTCTTTTTAAAAATTTTATTATTTTTTATTATTTTTATTAAAAATTTTTAAACATTTGTTCATTTTTGAGAGAGAGAGAGAGAGAGAGAGAGAGAGAGAGAGACAGTGTGTGTGTGTGAGCCAGGGAGGGGCAGAGAGAGAGGGAGACACAGGATGCAAAGCAGGCTCCAGGCTCTGAGCTGTCAGCACTGAGCCTGATGCAGGGCTCGAACCCATGAACCATGAGATCATGATCTGAGCCGGAGTTGGATGCTTAACTGACTGAGCCACCCAGGTGCTTCTCTATTTTTCTTTGTCATATGTGTTCTGCCTATTCTTAGCCTTTTATTCTTCCATATAAATTTTGGAATCATCTTACTAAGTTTTATGAAAAGCCCTGTTAGGACTTTTATAAAAAAAACTCTATCTATCTATCTATCTATCTATCTATCTATCACTACACCAGTATGGGGCTCAAACTCATAAACCCAAGATCAATAGTCACATGCTCTTCTGACTGAGCCAGCCAGGCAGCCCAAACCCTATTGGAATTTTGAGTAGAATTGCACTGAATTCTTAAATCACTTTGGAAGAAGATTGGCTATTTATAACAGTAAGTTAATGTCTCCTAATAAAGCTTTATGAATTTCCCTAAAGAGATCCTACCATCTTTCATTAGGTTTATTCCTAGGAATTTGATATTCTCTTGTGCTACTGTAAGTAATGTTTTCTTTTTAATTACTTTTTCTGGTTGTTTCTGTTGAATAGAAATGCAGCTGATATTTGTATATTATTTTTATATCCAGCAACTTTGCTAAACTTTTCTTTTTTTTTCCCCAGAGAGAGAGGGAAAGGGTGCAAATGAGCAAGGGCAGAGGGAGAGAGAGAGAGAGAGAGAGAGAGAGAGAGAGAGAGAGAGAGAAACAGAGAAGCGAGGCTCACCTAGAGCTCATGTTTTTACTCAAAATGGGGCTCATGCTCACCCAGAGCAGGGCTGGAGCTCACCAAAAGTGGGGCACGAGCTCACCTGAAGTGGCACTTGAACTCACCAATTGTGAGATCATGACCTGAGCTGAAGTCAGATGCTTAATGACTGAGCCGCCCAGGCATCCCATAAACTTTTCTGTTATTTTTAATGTATTGTCAGCAGATCCTTTTCAGTGTTCTGGGCAGACAATAATATCATTTGCAAATAATGGCAATTTTATTTCCTTGTTCCCAATTCCTTTAGCCATTGTGGTTGGGTAATTTCAGTTGCAATTTCAAGACATTGTTGACTAGGAGTGATTATGGTGAGAGAAATAAAATTTGAGGGAAGAGAGGACAGGAAACAGAAAACAAACGTTTGCTAAGAATTATATGCTTTTTTTCTTTGAAATCACTTGATATGTTAGGGGAATGACTTCTTTTTTTTTTTCTTTTTTAAAAAAAGTTTATTTATTTTGAGAGAGAGAGAGAATGAGTGGTGTGGGGCAGAGAGAAAGAGGGGGCAGAGGATCCAAAGCAGTCTCCATGTGCTGACAGCAGAGAGTCTGATGTGGGCTCAAATTTGCAAACCACAAGATCATGACCTGAGCCAAAGTCAGACTCTTAACTGAGCCATCCAGGTGCCCCTAGGGGAATGACTGCTAAGAGCTCTTCCAACTTGGAAATTTTGTTGTTCTTTTTCCCTATCAAGGAGAACTAGAGAAGCACGTGAATATATAAATTTGTTCATTCTTTTATTCAAAATTCATTCAATTATCATTTACTGATTAGGCCATGTTATACAATATAATGTGTAGGAGTTTCGTCCAAGGGACCTTGGAGAGTTCAGAAGAGGAGTTACCTTACTCTGCTTGAAGGCAACTGGGGATGCTTCATGATGGCTTTGATGTTTAATCCAAGTTTTGAAGGATAATTTACCAAACAGATGAGGCAGGGTGGTAGTGAGGGAATTTTTCAAGCCTTTCAAATATATGTGACAGGTGAATGGGTCTGAGGCTCAGCTTCTCCTTCCATTAGGTGGAGGCTTATATATTTTTGGGTTTATGACTCTTTTTTTTTATTGTGGTAACATATACCTACCATAAAATTTATATTTAAACCACTTTTTATTATGGTAAAATATACATAACATAAAACTTACCATTTTAACTCTTTTTAAGTGTACAATTCATGGCATTAAGTGCATTCATAATGTTGCAAAACCATCACTGCTGTCTATCTCCAGAACTTTTTCATCATCCCAAACTGAAACTCCATACCTATTAAACAATAAATCCCAATATACCCCTCTTCCTAGCCCCTACTAATCTGCATTTTACTTTTTGTCTCCATGAACTTGCCTACTCTAGGTACCTTGTATAAGTGGAATCATACAATATTTTTCCTTTTGTGTCTGGCTTATTTAATGTAGCATAATGACTTCAAGGTTCATTCATGGTGTAGCATGTATCAGAATTTCCTCCCATTTTAAATATATCACCTTTTGTTTATTCATTCAATCATCAATGGACATTTGGGTTATTTCTGCTTTTTGGTTATTGCAAATGCTGCTAGAAAACACGGACATACACATATCTGTTTGAGTCTCTGCTTTCAATTTTTTGGGGTATATACCTGAAAGTGGAATTGCTGGGTCATATGATAAGTCTATATTTAATCTGTATGGAACCACCATACTGGTTCCCACAACAGCTGAATCCTTTCACATTCCCACCAAAAACGCACAAGGATTCAAATCTCTCCACATCCTCACCAACACTTGTTTTCTTTTCTTCCTCCCCCCACCATTAATAGCCATCCAAATGGGTGTAAAGTGGTATTTCATTGTGGTTTTGATTGGCATTTTCCAAATGATTAATTTCATGTGCTTCAGAACTCTTTTGAAGATCTTATTAAAATTGTGGACTTTCTGCATAGAAAAATGTAAGTATGTTCACCATACACACTTTGCCTAACAACAAAGGAGAAGACATCACAAACCCCCTGATGCCCATACGGGGAGCTTCAGACCCAAGTTTAGAATCCTTATTAGAGGATTAATATTATGGTTAGTATCTCTCTCCAAGCCATTGCTTAGAATGACTGCCTGGTTTTAACTTTTGTTAAGAAGGGTGACAAACTGACAATTCTAAAGTGAAATATAAATCTCTGGACACAGGAGCTATCATTCTTCAGGATGTAGTTTTTGGTGTATGAGAGAGGATAAAGAAGGAAAGCCAGTTCTGAGACAATGAATAAGGCTGTACTCCAGACATTGGAACAGGGCAAACATGAGTGCATTTGGGTGAAGTCTGGTGGCTTTTCTCACACTGGGAGCTTAAGTCACAGTGGGAAAGGACAAGCAATATGTGAATTCTTTTAAGGGAAGATCCAAGCATAGTCCAAGGCTTGGGATGTCTAAACTGAGTGAGGGTAGAGTGGAAAACTGGAAGTCAGATGGGTAGCATCAAAGAAGCCTGAAAGTAGAGATGGGAATGGTAAGGGGACTGAAGATATAGGCCAAGAAGCTGATAACTGAATCATAGATGGTATCTGGAAATACTAGGGCATAGCAAAATACTTTTTACTCTACAGGCTCAATCAAATGGTGCTGGTATTTGAGACAAAACTCTTCTTCATTGGTAATAGAATCTTGACATGGGAAGGTCTTGGTAATTTGACTGGGAGAAGGGCAGTCATCAAAGAGTTCGGCAACAAAGCCTTCATGTGCCTTAGAATACGATCAAAATACAGTCAGGTTCTGAGTGAGACCAGCAGCCAGGTGGCTCAAGGTTAAGCTGGTCATCCACTTCCTTGGGCCTCAGCATAACCCATAGCTAGAGAGAGGCTTGGTATAGTCTGGGGCACACCTGGCTCAGAGGCTCCAGTTGTAGGAGTTGGACTTACCTAGGACAGTGGTTCTCAACCTTCGCTGCACTTCAGAGTCACCTGGGACTTTATTAAATCCTTGTGGCCCAGCCAACCTCCAGACTCATTTAATCAGAATCTCTGGGAAAGGGAGGTGGGAGTCAGTATTTTTTTAAACTTCCAATGGGTGCTAATGTGCAGCCAAAGTGAGAACATCTGATTTGAGAGCAGGCAGTCAGATAGTCATTGTACATCATAGTTGTCTTTGAAAAAATACAAGTTCCCTAATAATTTTGGTTGAAAACAGGCTACTGAGTCAAAATCATTCCCCTCATCTTCCTCCACTCATTCAAGGGGAGGTTTTCTTGGTCTTGTTATCAAAAGTGCCTATACTGAGACAGTGCTTTTCAAACTTTTATGTGCATACAAGTCACCTGGGGGTTGTAGGTCTGGGGCGAGCCTGAGAATTTGCATTTCTAATAAGCACTCAGGTGATGGTGATACTGCTGGACCACACTTTGAGAAGCAGGATTCTAGGCTCCTGACCATTGAACTGATTTTACTCACTCTTTTATTTATCACATTTATTGAAAGGTGCTAACTATCTGCAAGGCGCTTTGCTAGTTAGGTACTGGGGATATGGTGGTGAACAAGAGACAACCCCTGCCCTCAAGGATCATAAAATCTAGGAGGAAAGGCAATATACCATCCATTTCACAAAAATTACTTAAATGCAATTATGATTAGGACCACAAAGGAAAAGTACAGGCTGCTATGAAACCATGCGGTAGGGAGCCTAGATCTAGTTAGTGGAACATAACTGTGACTCATGAGGTAAAGTAAGCCCCAAGAGACCCATGTTGTGTTCTGATGCTCATTCTGGCTGTGGGAACTCCTTGACTTCTTCCTGAAGCTTCCCAAAGCACTGGCTATATTTAGTAGAGTTACCCTTTTTTCCTGCTGTACATTTTTCCCATGGTGGTTTCAGCCAATCCCTTGACTTTCCTTATCCACCCAATCTCCACTTCTGCCTCTCTCTGAAGCTCCAGGCACAGATTTCTAACTATTGATGAACATCTCCAGTTAGGAGACAGATTAGCCCCTAAAAATTCAACATATTCTGGGACAAACTCCTCACTTTCTTCACCAAACCAGCTTTTTCAGCATTTCTGACAGCACCATCACCATTTTTTAAGGCAAAACCCAGCATTTTCTTTGAACTGATATGGACTTGACTGTTGTTGGCCCAAGGATGTAGCATATATTTTTGCCATAGAATCTGTAAAGGGTGTGTATTACATGTGTTTGTTTCATGGAATAAATCACATACTCAATGCTTTTTAAATAAATGAGACTTGGTGAAAGACGGAAGAGAACTAACATTTATTTAGTCTATGGGTTTTTGCTATGTATTTATGTACCTTAATTAATTTAATTATCCTAGTAGCCTTTTAGGAAGGTATTGTTGCCTTTCATAGATAAAGAAACTGAGACTCACAGTATGTCCAGGTAACAGATGACAGCAGCGTGCGAACATTGTTTTTTCCAACTTCAAAGACCATTGTGTTCTTTTAGTAGACTTCACACTTTGTTCATGGTAAAGTGTTCTCTACAGTGCTATTATTGTGAATATATTTTAAAAATAAAGTCTCTTTTAAATACCAATTCTGAATGCTTTTCCTCAAATGTGTAACATACAAATCAGTATGTCTTATGAAATCAGACTTAGTTACTGGAAAACAACTGTGTCTAGCCTATGGCATGTAATCAATAAGTATTTGCCCTTTTTAACAGATTCAAATACTCTCCATTTTGGATTTATTTGGATTTTTCTTTTTCCTTTCCATGTCTCACTCTGGACATTTTCTACTGAACTGTCATCTTCCAGATCACTAATTCTCTCTTCAGCTGGGTCTGTTCTGCTATAAATTCATCTATAGCATTCTCAGTTTCTTCTGTTACAATGTATTTTTTCAGTTCTAGAATTTCCATTTGATTCTCTGTCTCTGTCTTTATCTCTCTTTCAATATATATATATTCCAGGTCTTTGGTGTCATTCTCATCTTGTCATCTATGTTCTTAAATATGTTAATCAGCTATTTTAAAGTTCATTCTAATAACCCCAATACCTGTACCACCCATGAGATTATTTCAATTGTCTGTTTTTCTTTTCCTCTTGATCCTGTCTCTTGTTATGCCTGGTAACTTTTAACTGAATCTTGGGCATTATAAATGAAAAACTATGGTGACTCATGATGAGATGTTCTCCCACAGAGGATTTTTTTTTTCTTTAGTTTCTGACAGGCAGGCAAAGTTTTATAGTAGGAATAGATCATCTTAATTCAGTCTCCCTTATCCAGAAAATGTAACCCTTCAGGGGTCCCAACTGAAAGCCTGGAGTGTATACCCGGGCTCCTCCACTTTGCTAGGCCCTGACCTCCAATTATATCTCCTTATTAGGGGTGATGGCTCTGCTTAGTTTATCAGCTCTTTTCTGCTCTGCTTCTCTCCTCTCTTCCTGGAAAACTTACAAATCAGCAAATGCCTAAGTAGTGGTGGTGGGGAGAGAGTTTTGGACAACTTCTATGCTTCCTTACTCTGGGAACTAGCCTTTCAGGCTTTGGTTGTGTTGGTCACTTTCAGATACCTTCAGAGATTTTTGTTTTTAAATATCCAGTCTTTCTATATGCGTGTCTATCATTGCTGGAAGGTGACATCTATTATTTTTTTTAAATTTTAAAACTTTGGAATTTAAGTAAATTGGGCTGGTTTTTGACTCATTAGATTGCCACCAAATCAAGTGCCATTCAGATATGCCGGTGAGAGATCTTTGCCCATCAGCTGAAGGCAAGTCAGCCCCTGCTGGTCCCGTCAGAACCTTTGGCTTTTTCCCTTGTTGTAACTTTTGTTTTGTATTCTGAGGAGGTAACCCAAAGATGAGGAATTGAATATTATGTGCTTTATCAAATGTAGAATCTGATTTGATTAGAGGGAGGGCTGGACTGGAGTCACGTGGAAAGATCCCCGGACCTGAGGCCTGGGGGTTTATTTGGCAGGTAACAGGTTTAAATAAATGATGAAGACAAAGGTAACTCAGGAGATTCAGGTCCCTACTTTGGTGTCCCAGGTGGTCACAAAGAGCAATCGTTTTTCTATAAGGGAAGGGAAGACCATGGTGATTTCTAGTTGCCTCACCATGCTGATATTTTTACTGTACTTCTTACCTTTGAAGGTTTGCAGTTTTGAAGGATACGATAATAAGTTTGAAGTGTTTTCAATGCTATTTCTCTATATCTGTGTTGGTGTTTTTGTAACACATGTGCATATAAACACATACAGTGTACCGCAGGCCCTTTTTTGTATCCCCTGTTCTCAAAAAGTCATTGAATGCAAAAAGACAAGTTCTTCCCAGTCTCAACCTTTAGGAAAAGCAAGAAAATTTAAACCAAGAGGTTAACCTTGGCAGGAGTTTATGGCTGTAAGATTTCATCACCTTGCTGACTTATTAGGTACAGCTGCACCTGCCTGTGTTTATTCATTTTCCTGTCTCCGTCTCTGCCAGCGGTGAACCTGGAACCTGAAGGAGGCCAAGCTGCAGTCTCTTGTGATAGTTTTGAGGGTGGGGTGAGATTGGAGGTTGGCACAAATGCTTTCCTTCAGAGGGGTGAATTTTCCCATTCAAGCTGACTAAACTGTTCCTTCCCTCTCCCCCTCCTCCCATTATTCCCATTATTGTTATTGTTGGTGGGATTATAGAAAAAGCAGGTGATAGGCTTTCTGTCCCTAAGAAACTTGGAATTTAGTTGTGCGGAACCAAGTCAAGGATACATGAAAAATCAAATATCAACAGAAAAGGTTAAATAGCAATGGAAGGTAATAAAAGACAAAGTACTTAATGGAGAGTACAGACCCTGCTACAGAAGTTTGATTAGTGGGAGGGCTGGACTGGAGTCACGTGGAAAGATCCCCGGACCCGAGGACTGGGGGTTCTTGTGGATTTAGAGTTGGCAATGCTCAGGCTGGACATGTTTGCCGGGTGACTGGAGGTACAAAGCCTTGGAATTATGAGCAGCAAGGCAGACTTAAGGTCTCAGAAAGTGTCCTGTAAGATTACTGGGAAGACCTGGGCAGAGACCCTGGAGTCCCTTTGTGGAGAGCCTCAGATGCAAGTTGCTGGGTTGGGTTTGCTCATCCCATAAGCCAAGAAGGCGGGCATCAGAGGTCTCTGAATGAGGGTGTGCAATGGTGATTGTTTTAGGGAGGTTGAGCCAGCAGCATGCAGAATGAGTTGGGAGGGGAAATACTGTAGGCACGGAGGGTAGGAGTTTCTCTGTGACCCCAGTGAGTGTGGTGAGAGTTGGTGATATGAAAAGGAAAATGAAATGGCAGATTGGAGAATGCTTTTGAAAGAACACTGGTGACTAACCGGCTAGGAGTAGAGACTGTTGACCTTTATGCAAATGTAAGTTATGTGCATTTGAAGTAGTGCAACCTAAAAATATTAGCCAAGTTTATCTTCTGGGAAAAATTTTCAAATAACCCTTCCTTCTCACCTGTGACAAATAGTCGACTCCAATGGTATAGGTTTCTACACTTTACAGAATGGATCCAGTCACACAAAAAAGGATTAAAAAATGTTTTTTAATGTTTATTTTTTTGAGAGAGAGAAAGAGAGAGACAGAGCATGAGCAGGGGAGGGGCAGAGAGAGAGGGAGACACAGAATCCGAAGCAGGCTCCAGGCTCTGAGCTGTCAGCACAGAGCCCAATGCAGGGCTCGAACCCACAGACTGAGCTCATGACCTGAGTTGAAGCCAGACATTTAACCCACTAAGCCACCCAGGAGCCCAAAAGTGATTTTTTTTTTCAGTAGGGAGAGTCTGATTTTTCTGTTGCTATGCTGTATACATTTAGTGATATGTTCTAATGAAAAAAAAGGCCCCTAATGGGTGTTTTTTTTTTAAGTTTATTTATTTTGAGAGAGAAAGAGAGAGAGAGAGAGAGAGAGAGAGAGAGAAGACAAGTCGGGGTGGGGGAGGGGCAGAGAGAGGGAGAGAGAGAATCCCAAGCAGGCTCTGTGCTGTCAGTGCAGAGCCCAATGCAGGGCTTGATCCCATGAACCTGAGCCAAAACCAAGAGTCGGATGCTTAACCTACTGAGCCACTCAGGCGCCCTCCTCCTGAGGAGGGACTGGGAAGGGCCTGGCCTCTATTGGATTGATATTAATGGCCCCATGTTGGCTGGTGTGGCACTCTCCTTTTTTAGTAGCAATACCAATCATTCGTGACTCCAGAATGTCTCTTCTGTCATGAATACGGGCTGGCTAAATACCAGTCAGGAAGTATCATACCCCACAGGATGGCTGGGCCAGCCACTCTCTCATATGCATTACTGATCTTTGCTCTGGATGAACATTTCCTGAACCGTGGGCTGTGGAACTCTCTCCCAGCTTAGCGTGTCTGTCAGAGAAGGAGTTCCTTACAGAACTAGGGTTGAGAAATGCTGCATATTTTAGTCACTGCTCTCAGTTTTCTTTGGGGTTCACGGTGCACATAAGCATATTTAATGACTCTGAGAAGTTGGGCAAGTGATGAAAATGATTTAACAACGTTGAACTCCTGGTCTCCTACACTTATTTGACCGTGGAACACTAGTTTTGCATTACACTAACACCTGGATGTTGGAATCCATGTTTTAGGGTCTATCAATAAAACAGTAGCTGTTCCATCCCAAAGTTTCCATGCTTTGCCACTTAAACAA
The DNA here is from genome assembly GCF_027475565.1 of Acinonyx jubatus. NCBI lineage: Eukaryota > Metazoa > Chordata > Mammalia > Carnivora > Felidae > Acinonyx > Acinonyx jubatus. Next base: position 68,785,494 of record NC_069391.1, read on the forward strand.
ATACTAATATCTCTGTTGGTAAAATACACATCCCAGGTGTTTTCAGAAGTGATCTATTTCATTTTCTGTGTTCAGAAAAGAAGCTTTGAACCAGGCGAGTCTGTAATAGTTCTTTTCAGCCCTTAACCATGGGAGAGGACCCCAGGTACAAGTGCCCACTGACACCTCTCTTCTTTTGCACTAAGCAGTGTGGACCCTTGTGGACCTGCTCCTTCAGCCCTTACCTTCTCTCTTTCAATTTCTCGGAGCTGGTGCCCCGCCCATCCTCACTGATCCATGACCATGTTTTCCTGCCCTTCCCTTGTGCACGCTAGTTCACAAGGGCCACAGAGAAACGCAGTCACCTCCTGAGCATCACAGCCTAAGGCTGAACATTGACATGTGGAAATAGCACAGGGATGTGTAGATGATGACCTGTTTTTCCAGTTGCTTGGTGGGTTGCAGGATTCTCTGATGGGCCTAGGAATTTCTGAGTGGCTCAGAATGTTTGTTTCCTTTTCTTGCTTCTTTTCAGGATGTGTCCCCATTTGGCCAGGAGAGCAGAAAGACCAGAGCATCTCCATATACTGTTGGATCAGTTCTGAATGTACCTTATCGAGGGTGTGTTTGTTCATCTTTTCTCCATTTCCCTTTACCTGTCAAAGGGGCAGATGGATGGCACCTTTGTCCCTAAATTTGAAACTTTATAGGATAAAATCAGATGTGAGCTGCTTGCCTCCAGCATTTAGGCGACACCATTAAATTGCTCTCACTACTGTTTGCGTCAATGTTCTGTTAGTAACAATTAATTAGTTTTAAAGACTTAGAAACTAACCAGATGGAGGAAAATGTTGCCGCTTGTTTAAGACTATCTTTCAGTGGCTTTTATTAGAAGTGAGGGAAAAAGAGACTCGCCCTAAAATTCAATTCACAGGTTATCTTCAAGTCATCTTGGAGTCACCCAGCCCTCAAGTATTCATTCTTTACTCACCTGCAGCGTTCAAGGTGCCATGCATGATCTTGAGCACCAAGAACCATCAAATCAGATCCTACCAGATTAGTCTGTGTGTTGTTCAGGAATCCAGACCCTCCTAGAATGTCAAAATGTAGCACCTTCTTCTGGATGAGGCATATGTTGGTGTCCTGCAGACTTAGAGAGCTGGGTTGTCACTGCCAAAGAGATTTTTGAGGCTGAAAATCTGCTGTTAGCAGCACAGTCCCTCGAATGAATGAACACATGAACATTTATTGGGCCCCTGCTCTGTGCAGTCATTATGCAAGGTGATTTACATATATTCTCTCCCTTATATCTCAAAACAACCTTTGCAGAGGATTGAGGAGACTGAGACTCAGAAGAATTAGAGAACTTGCCCAGAATGGGGGCTCAGATCAACTTTAAATCCAGTGGGGAACCCATCACTCCCTCTCTGATGTGAAGTGCAGTAGGGCAGGTTCCAGAGCCTTCTCTGGGCTTTTCTAGATGTGCTCTAGTGGAGGGTGAGTGGCAAATGGAGCTTTGAGGCAGCAGGAACTGGGGGCTGTGGGTAGTAGAACCTCTCCTTAATTAAAAAAAAAACAAACAAACAACTTTTAAACTTGCCTCATCAATTTTTCCAGGAAAACTGGAAGTGGTTATGAGCTCATAGCTCCTCTCAGCCAGACTTAATGGTTTCAACCCCCTGGACCAGTTGCACTTTAAAAAGTACAGCTGCCCAGTCCTGTCCCCAGAGGCCTCTATCCTAGGAGGCTGTGCTTTTACAAAGCTCTCGGGGATTCCAGCATGCATCGGAGTTTGAGCACCGTCAGACCTGCAGTGACTCATTCTGGCCTTTGTAACTCATTACTGCTTGTCCAGGCCTGGTCTTAGTTTTTGGAGACATCCCGTGAGGAGCTGCTGGCCGTATGAGTTTTAATTATGTATGATCATGGAGCCTTTACCTGACTGCCGTTGGTTTCTAATTTCCATCTTGACTTTGAATTCACTCATCTCTCTCTTCCTCAATTTAAAGTGTTTTGTTTTGTTTTGTTTTTTGTAAAAAGATGCTCTTGCTGTTATTTGATTCCATGCTTTCAGTGAGGTGGTTTATGCACTTCTATTTTTATCAATGTCTTTGACAAGGTGTGGTTATTTGGTTTTAAGTTTCTCCTCTACAAGTGATAGCCTCATGAATAAGATATGACTCCTTGCTCTCACCAGACTCTTCCCTGCCTCCTCTTACTCTAGTTTGCCTTTGCTGTTTCGTCCTGTGGAAATTCACATTCTCCATGGCACATACAAAATCCTTAAGTCTCTTGACCTATAGACATACCATCTAGTGGTTGTCCAAGAAGCACGTTAACTTTCTTAGTTCTGGCTTTACCAAGGGGATGTTTTGACTGAGTCTCTACTGGATTTAATTTGCCACAGTTGACCTCTTAGAGCGTCCTGAATGGTAGTTAAGCTTTTTGGCAGTGAACTTCTATATACCAGCTGTGGAGATGAGATTCTGTCCCCACCCAGCTTGCTTTGGGCAAAGTGGAGTTTTAATTTTTGTCTGCCTGTCTCTGACTTAGGTGGCTTTTATTCGCTTGGTGTTGGGTTGTCTCCAGCCAGAGCAATTTCTCATCTCTCCTCTTATCTGTATCTTGTCATATTTTGGTTCAACCTTCTTGGGATGCTTTGCTATGCAGTTGGACAGTGTAGACCCCTATCAAGACAGCGTAGACTCCTATCAGGACAGCATGCCTGAATTAGCTTCAGTGGTAGCTGCCTCTCAAGTCTGGGCATTTCTGTGCTGATGCCTTTTATCAGGCTGGAAGGCTTGGACATATAGTCATTCTGTCAGCTTACTGTTGGGGCTTCTGGGTGGGGTTATAAGTCAAAGCCATGGCTGTTACTCGGTTGCTTGACTGCTGCCATGGGCTTGGCCCCAAAGAGGAGTTTCCCTGTCCTTTTTGGCTTACCTTCTGGGTCGCTGTTGTCCCAGAGCTGGAGCAAAGGCCAGCAGACTCTGCGGTGAACACATGCTGTGTTTCTCCTTTCTGTTAATTGCCCCAAAATGTCCACAGACAAGTTTACTAATCCTGCTGTGGGGAAGGGTGGGAGCAATTTACCGGGTCTCAAATTTCCTGAGGAATCAGGGACAGTAGGGATTTGTGGGGCAAGAACTAAATCCAGTAAGACTTGACTTGTCTAAGGGCCCTGGGTCCAAATCATTCCTCATGGCTAGTAAAGACAAGAAATGAACCTTTTCAGAACCTGAAGCTTGGACCAGCTGTATTGACCTCATTGTACCACCCTGTGGGGCATGTACTTCCAGAATCATTTGGTTCTGATCTCTACACACCCAAAAGTCCTGGTCTCATTGCTTCTCTCTGTATAGTAAGGATTCATTTAATGTAATTTGAGAATGCAGCTTCAGGTGGTTGTTATGGTTTTGGTGGATGATATTCCTGGGAAAGACATATAACTAGAAATGACTTAAGTCACATCTTTGTTTCTTATGGAAATAAAGTTTGTAAAGGCATTGTCTTGTTTCTGACTTTCAGTTTCTTCTAGAAATGATTTCAAATGATTACAAAACTTACATTTCAGTGTCTTACTGAGATGATCACAAAACTACATTGAATCTAATGAACTTAGTGCTATACAATGTCATTTTAAGCTGGTGTGTAATAGGATGTGTTACTGACAATGAGCTCAGAAGCAGGTGTTTTTTGGGCTGATGTCTTTATTCCCACTGAATTTTTTTAGACGTTTTTCTTCTTTTTTCTAATGTTTATTTATTTTTGAGGGAGAAAGAGAGAGAGAGAGAGAGAGAGAGAGAGAGAGAGAGAGAGACAGTGTGAGTGGGGGAGGGGCAGAAAGAGAGGAAGACACAGAATTCAAATCAGGCTCCAGGTTTTGAGCTGTCAGCACAGAGCCCAACACGGGGCTTGAACTCATGAACCGTGAGATTGTGACCTGAGCTGAAGTCGGAGGCTCAACTGACTGAGCCACCCAGGCGCCCCAACTTTTTTTTCTAATGGTACCAGGAACTGAGACCTAAGTGTAACCTACACCCATCTGATGCTGATGAGAAGCAGTGAGACTTGCATCTTAATATCCAGCAGGTCCCTGCATGATTAAAAGCATCTCATGTTTGTTAATCCTTTGGACAACCATTGAACTGTTTGCTGTGACAGAAATCAAGAAGTAGGATTTTGGTGGCGGCAAGATGTCTGTGAGCAAACAATGCAATAATCAAACTGAAGGTAACATTGAGTGGAGCCCTAAAGCTCCCAGAGACAGGAGACAAGTTGGCAGTTCTCTGGAGTGCTGGCCCATCATGGTCTAACAAACCCAGCAGGTTCTTGATAAGGCAAAAGGAGGTTTGCTCGGATGGCTTTCAAAAGTGCATGTCAATCAGTTAAAGGTAACCAATTCATATGTGTATTTATATATATTTTAAATTTTAGAGAGAGTGCACATGAGCAGAGGAGGGGCAGAGGGAGAGAGAGAAAATCTCAAGCAGGCTCTGATCTCAGCTCAGTCCCACAACCCTGGGATCATGACTTGAGACGAAATCAAGAATCGGATGTTCAACCAACTGAGCCCCCTGGGTGCTATTTTTATTTAACATGATGCATGACATCAACTCCTGTGCAGTGTTGCGCATTATTTTTCTGAAGCAAATTAGAAGGCGGTGTGAAATTCAGGAAGATCTTTTGGAGAGCTTCTAACAGGTATCTTGGATTCCTGCTTTTCATTCTGCTTAATGGCCTTTTGAGAAACCAGTCTAGAACTTTGCGTTCTATTATCTTTTCCTCTCAGTAAAATTTCTTCAAATTCCTATGGTAAAATAGTTCTGAAGGAGGTTTGTTTCCTGACTGAGCACAGACAAAAGGGACTCAACCACTGGGCTTCCTGCTAAGATCAAGATTGAGGTATAATTCTTAAAATTAGCCAAGCAACATCTTTTGGTTTGGGTGACTCCTGCCATCGTATCCATGATTTGTGAAAGAAGTCTTTGTATCTATTTTCTAATGCTCTATTTTCTGATATCTTCATGGTAAATAGTTTGGTGGCTTCCCAAGGGATTAATAAATTTGAGATTCTTTTGGTTGTTTAAGAACCTGCTGGATATTAAAATGCAGGTCTTAGGATTTCTTTATCAGGTTGAGGTTTGGGAACCAGGTACTCATTGCAAGGAGGGAAAAGGTAGGTGGAGCCTTGTCTATCAGCAATTAGAATGTGGTTTTTCTGGGTTTGCAGCGTCTTTTTTTGGTGGCCCACACTCTTCTCTTTTAAACATTTTCACAACCATCTCTGCCTTATTTACTGAACGGTTGGGTGTTTTGTAGTTAATTGCCCATATATACCTTGTACACATGCACAGCTGTGTATGCAGAGAGATGTTAGAATTATTCTCAATTGCTCACAGGGAATCACACTTGCAATTCAATATGACAGAGGTCTGTTTTGAAATGACGCACCTCCAGGTGCTGTTTCAAGCTCTCAATATTTGCCCGTGCCAGCTGGTACACATTTCCTTTGCAATCTTTCTATGAACTGGGATACCAAAAAAGGTCGGCTCTCAGAGTGACCTAGTGGGATGCAGCATCTGTTTAGGTAAATGCTCAGCATACAATGTGTAAACCTGCTATTTTCCCTGGTGACTGTACTGAGATTCCTTTCTCAGAAATGCATACCGAACAAGCGTAGTGGAGTCCTAGTACTTCAGGCCCAGCAGGATTGCAGAACTCAGCTTCATAGCCTTTCTGCATGAGCAACAATTTACAAGTTTTTCCACCCTGTTATGGGATGACTTGGGTCCTCCTAAAATTCATCTGTTGAAGTCCTAACCCCTTAGTGGCTTGTAATGACTAACCTCTAAAGAGGTAAGTAAGATAAAATAGGTCATCTGGTGGCCCTAATCCAATATGACTGGTATCCTTAAAAGAAATGGAGATTAGGACACAGACACACACCGGGGAAAGGCCATGTGAAGATACAGGAAGATGGCGGCCATTTACAAGTCAAGGAGAGAGGCCTCAGAAGAAATCAACCTTGCCAGCACCTTGATCTTGGTCTTCCTGCCTCCAAGACTGTGAGACAATAAATGTCTGTTGTTTAAGCCAGTTGCAGCCCTGGCAACCGAATGCACACCTTGATAGGTAATCTTTTTTTTTTTTTTTTTTTTTTTTTTTTTGCCAAAAGAAGAACACAGTGTCTTTTGGAGATATATGGCCCACACTAAAATGCGAATTTGTAAAGAAATAAAATGCAGAAAAATCAAGCCCACATCTACTGTGATAATTTGATAGACAGGAGCTCTGCTCTGCACAGAAGTCCCTCAGGAATTACAGGGAAGGCCACTAATGGCCAGATTGATTAACAGGGTCTTGATAGCCCCGCTTGTCTCCTTCTGTTTTGTTCCCTTTTGTTTGCTGCTAGACTACATGCTTACAGTCCTCATGTTACAGAGTATTGAGGAAACTGCTGCCCAAGTCACAGCAGTTGGTGGCTGTGAATGAGATGAGGGACTTCCAAGTGGTGACCTCTTGTTTTTTTGTTTTTTTTTTTTTAATTTACATCCAAATTAGCATATAGTGCAATAATGATTTCAAGAGTAGATTCCTTAGTGCCCCTTCCCCATTTAGCCATCCCCCCTCCCACAACCCTTCCAGTTTGTTCTCCATATTTATGAGTCTCTTCTGTTTTGTCCCCCTCCCTGTTTTATATTATTTTTGTTTCCCTTCCCTTATGTTCATCTCTTTTGTCTCTTAAAGCTCTCATACGAGTGAAGTCACATGACATTTGTCTTTCTCTGACTGATTAATTTCACTTATCATAATACCCTTCAGTTCCATCCATGTAGTTGCAAATGGCAAGATTTCATTCTTTTTGATTGCCAAGTAATACTCCATTGTGTGTGTATATATATATATATCTCACATCTTCTTTATCCATTCGTCTGTCGATGGACATTTGGGCTCTTTCCATACTTTGGCTATTGTCAATAGCACTGCTATAAACATGGGGGTGCAGGCGTCCCTTCAAAACAGCACACCTATATCCCGTGGATAAATGCCTACCAGTGGAATTGCTGGGTCGTAGGTTAGTTTTATTTTTAATTTTTTGAGGAACCTCCATACTGTTTTCCAGAGTGGCTGCACCAGCTTGCATTCCCACAAGTGGTAACCTCTTCTTATAGAAAATCCCAGAATGGTCTAAACAGATGGGCTCTTTCAGGCATTTTATGGTTAATCTCAAGAACCTTACTGAGAGTTTTGTTGTTGCTTGGTTTACAGCCCATGATTAAGAGCTTTTTAAATTAAAAACAAAATAAGTTGAGGGGCACCTGCTTAACTGCAGTCAGTTAAGTGTCTGACTTCAGCGCAGGTCATGATCTTGCAGTTAGTGGGTTCAAGCCCCACATCGGGCTCTGTGCTGATAGCTCAGAGCCTGGAGCCTGCTTCGAATTCTGTATCTCCCTCTCTCTGCCCCTACCCTGCTTGCACTCTCTCTCTCTGTCTCTGCCCCTCTCTCTCTCTCTCTCTCAAGAAAAAAAAATGAGCTGAACACTGCTGTAATTGGTTCAATGGACAATAGGCAATAGTTCCTAGTACTTTCTTTTCCCACCTTCTGCTGACTTTAAAGCTGAGAGATACAGTTTCAGGGTAGCCAAGGAAGCCAGCTGCCAAGGTGCAGCTTGTAGACAGATCCCATTGTTAGGTCCCTATTGTTTTCATGTCACCTTTATTTATTTGACATATGTGTACATTTACCCTTCCCAAGGAGTTCAGGCACAAAGAGTGTCATAAAATTATAGAACACTGGGCAAATGAAAAACAAAAGAAAATCAAGCAAAAAATCCTGGAGGAAAATTTGTGTGCATTTACACTAGAGAGGAAGGAGGGGAGGGAGGGAGAGAAGGAGGGCAGAAGAGGAGACTGGAGTTTTGGGAAAAGCCTGGAACAGGAGTCAGGACGCTCCATTGTCATGGACTTGCTGTGTGTTCCTGGGCACATGCATTACAGTTTCTTCATCTGTCAGGGCTTCCTATCAATGTCACACGCTTGTGCTATTGAAAGGAAGGTGTATGGAAATGCAGAATGAAGTGCCAGTTGAGTTTAATAGGGTCCCTAGGATCCACTGGTACTATTCTAAAGGATCTCGTTAATCTTGGATCAATTTCAATGTTCCAAGTGGGAGAGAACTTTTCAAAGGGAATGAAGGCCCATGACACAGGATCATGGTGTCTGCCAGAAAGAGCTGTCTGTCTTTAAAGTGCCTCTCCGCCACAGGTCTACCCCTTGTGAGTGCTGGTCAGGCCCGCTTTCCAAGAGCCTTCTCTCCCCAGGAAATGCTGGCCAACCTGGCCTCTGGGAGAGGAAGGATTCCATCTCAGAGCGGACAGGCGTGACAATGGCGTCTGAGATCTCCTACCCTCCAACATCTAATGTGACAGAACCCAGCTGGCCCCACTTGGGAGAGATCTCTGGCCCCTGAACTGGCAGACTTGACCGAGGATTTGGGCTTAATTCTGGAGGCAACTGTCTGGTCTGATGAGAGTCCAGAAAGTGATGGCTGGATGACACTGCCACCTCCAATCAGAAAAGCCATTCCTTGCCAGCCCAGATAAAGCAGCTGTTGAATCATTCATGAATATTGCTGTCAGCAGTAACAATGGGAATGGTCCCATCTGAAGTTCAAAGGATGCTGGCCATTCCTGGCAAGTGTCCTGATGGGAGAAAATGTGATGGCCTTGGTTGCCAGGGAATAATGGGCGTGCGCACATCAGGTGTGTGCACTTAGGGTTGACACTCAGACAGATATGCTGAGGATCAGGGAAAATGCTCAGGAATCCTGAGACGAGAGGGGCTATGGTGCAGCTGGAGAAGTGGGGGAAGGAGGCTGAAGTTCTCATGGGGCGTGGTGGCCCTGTCAGATAACATGTTTTCCGCTTGCCCTACCTGCCAGAGAGCAACATTCAGATGGACACTTTGGCCGTCCAGCGGCAGGGGACTGATTTCTCCACGAGGTGGGTGGCAGGTAGGCATTCCACCAGCTGTGAGCTGTTTTATAAATGTTACATTAATTCTGAGTGGGTCCTCCGTAGGGGAAGGGGCAGAGCATTTTCTTTCTAGGCTGAAATAAATTTCTTTGGCAAAAGCAAAGTGACAGACAAGTTATTTATTTAGACAGGGAGAAGCCACCCTACTGTTTGTCCTTACCAGTAATAAATATTTCAGTGTTTAATGTTAGCATCTTGTGGAGCAGAATAGAGAAATACCCTGAGCAAGATGCTCGCTGACCAGCCTTTGAGACCCTCTTCTGGTCTCCATACTTGCTTTCATTTCCTTTGCTGTCAGAGAATCCCCAGAACAGTGTGGTGCCATTTTTACCCCCTTTCTGCACAATATACCAAGTAGAGAATATTTACGTGACCCTTGCCAACCACCAAGCAAATGTGACCACTTGTGTGGACTATAGATTACTAAGGGACTGTTATTTTGAAGTTACTACTTGTTAGTACAGGTAGTTTTATAGCTATGAATGCTTGAGTAGGTTTCTTTCCCCCCCAACTAAGTTCTATATTCACAGAAAATCATGATCTGCCTTTTTGAAACCTAGGTATGCCAGGATAGTTCGTTGAGATATTAGTTAGCAGACATGGGGTCTCCCTCTATCACTTACTCTCCTCTGTGATCAAATTAGGGAGGAAGCTGAAAGTACTGGAAGACTGTAGCTTTTCCTTTCTTCTGTAAAAGGTGAGGCTCTGGGAAGAGAAATCTCTTCATGTTCCTGGTGGATAGAGATGAGGGGATAAACCTTTCAGATCCATCAGGGAGTGAGAGGAAGGAGATTCCTAAAGACTGGGAAGTGCTTTGCATGGGACCAAGGTTCTGGGGGGGATGGAGTATCACAGAAGAGATGGTGTGACATGATCCCATTGAAGGTGGCCCTGGGGACATTGGCTCCCGGAATTGCCTAAAAGCATCGAAGTCACTGGACCTGAGACACTGGCTGGGACAATGAACGTCTTCGCCATAAGCAGCAACCTGACTGACAAGAACACAGACACCTCCTCGATGCTTAGATATTTCAGAGACCTCAGCACAACCGTCCAGAGTAGAGGACATGAAAATGTACCAGTAATAACTGAGGTTGAAATTCCTCCTTCCAACTCGGTGGTATGGAGAACCAGAGCCAGATTTATATGGCAAAAATAGAGAAATGTTATATTTTTGTCACACCTGAGCTCATCTGCTAAGTAGTTATGGATGGGCTTATGGTTCACCTAATGTAACTTACTTATTTCACAAACGAAGACAGTGAAACTCTGAACTGTGTAACTCTTTGAGGTCTTTCAACCTCTCTAGGTCTCTTCTCCATGATCTGCCAATAAAGGGAATTTCCTAGTAGAATTCCCAAGAGAATTTTTTGAGGAATGTAATGAAGAAATTGGGAATCTGGCTAACAAAATCTATAATCTTGCTATTTTAAGTGCCTTGAAATGGCTTGAATAGATACCACCAGGCCTTTGCATATGCTGCTTCCACTCCTTGGAATTCCCACTCCCAAACCTTGTCCATCTTTTAGGACTCAGTCAAATGTCATCTTCTCTGAGAAGCTTTCCCTGATATTCTTTGTCCCCCAGGACTGGGTTAGGTATCTCTCCTGGCATCCTGGATTTGCCTCCATGAGTTAGATTTTTATTGCTGCTGTAACATACTACTATACATTTAGTTGTTTGGAACAAATTTATTATTTTACAGTTTTGGAGCTCAGAAGTCAGAAATGGGGCTTACTGGGCTAAAGGTCAAGGTGCCAATAGGGCTGTATTCCTTCTGGAGGCTCCCCCATCTTCAAAGCCAGCATCTTCAAATGTCTTCCTAACTCTGAATACCTCTGCTTCCTTCCACATCAGTGGACCCTGTGATAACAGTGAGCCCACCTGGACAATTCAGGATAAACTCCTCATCTCACGGTTGTCTGATTAACAACCTTACTTCCACCTGCCACCCGTAAGTCCCCTTTGCCATGTAACCTGACATATCCACGAGTTCTGGGAATAAGGACATGGATGTCACTGGGGGTCCACTATGCTGCCTGTCACATCCCATCGATGTTCTTGTCACACTGTATGGTGGTGGCCTCTCACTTTGGCTGTCTTCATCTTAGACGTTTCAGGCTCAGTATGTTTGTCTGTTTCTTGTTGTCTTGCCAGAAATTCTGTACAGACACTTCAATCTGGAAGCTTTAGGATGATGGCATGATCTTTGCAGTGTTATGAATGGATTTAAAGTCATTATCAACATTGAATAATTAGGAGGCTTTGCATGATAACTGTGAGTCCCCCTTTTTATGGGAAACACAAAATTTGGCAACATTGGACATGTGATTCAAGGTATCTTCACTCTCACTTGGCTTCCATCACTCATATGCATTAACTTCCCAAGACCTGTGGGCATTCTGCACTAAGATCCTGTCCTGTAAGAGAAACCCCATACATTTATTTGCTGAATGAGTGGTATAAGTCGGTGGCCAACTTAAAACCTAGGTGATGGATTGAATTGAGAGACCAGAAGACAGAAGACCAGCCTGTGAGGGGGTTGTCTATAGGACTGGCAGAGAACATCTGATGGGTGGGATCAAAGTGGGGTTTCAGGTGACTGGCCGTCTTAGCTGGTTCTTGAAACAGAATCTGAGGAAAGGACTCATGTGCAGGTGATTTATTTGAGAGGTTATCCCAGGGGGCCGGAATGAAGAGGTAGAGGGACTGAGACAGAGAAAGAGGAGAGCCAAGATAAAGCTGTTGTTATGGACTGAATATTCATGTCCCCCCAATTCCTATGTTGAAGTCCTAACTCCCAGTGTGGCAGTATTTGGAGATGGGGCTCTAACGAACTAATTAGGGTTAAATGAAGTCATATGGGTAAGGCTGTTATCTGATAAGACTATTGTTCTTGTAAGAAGAGACACCAGAGAGCTCTCTTCTTGGAAGCACTGAGGAAAGGCAGCCATCTACAATCCATGGGGAGAGCTCTCACCAGACACCAACACTGATGGCACCTTGATCTTGGACTTCCAGGCTCTACAACTCTGAAAAAATATGTTCTGATTGTTTAAGCCATGCAGTCTATCGTGTGTTATTAGGGCGCCCCAACAGACTAATACAGATGCATTGTAGAGATCACCACTGTGGGCAGTGGGGTCTCACTCCTGATGAGATCTCCTGAGGAGGGGGCTTTAGAATTCTCCATCCGGAGAACGGGAGCCAGGGCAGGCATTGCCTTTGGCTTCTACCCCATTGGTTGAGTGTGGGCTCAGGAAGGGTTAACTGTCCTGCACTGGCAGACTGTGCATGTGCCCAGGCATCTCCCTGTAGCCTCTGTGGTCTTGAGGAAGCCCCAGGGGCTGAAGTGGAGTCTGCATGGAACTTGACAGAAATTAGGGGCGAGGTGGAGAGTGTGTGAGCTGGGGCACCAGATGTGTCTGCTCATGGAGACCTGGAAATGCCCAAGCTGGGGGTCAGGAGGCCCAGGATTAGGAGATAGGGAGTGAACACACAGGCAAACTGAACTCATTGGTGTGATGCCATAAGCCAGGGTCCAGTGGCCAGAGCTTTGAGGAGTATGCGGGTTAATGGCCATGCAGGCTCTTAAATGATGAATAAATGCAATGTAGATTCTCCACAAGCTGAAGTTCCGTTTTTCCTCTCCCTACCTTTGCATTATTTCCACAACCTTTTACTGTTGCTACTTACCTGAGTTCCCTGAGTAAGCCCAACTGCCAGACATTGAACTTTTCCCTCTGATCGCTCTATTGGGTGTGTGTGTGGGGGGCAGTTAATGAATAGTGAAATAACTTGATGGCAGGTGTCAGCAAGGTAGCTGAGTATAACAAAATGTCTAGAATAATAAACATTTATTGAATGAATGAATAATTAATTCATAAATGGAAATCGGTGCTTGGCCAACTGAGCATATTTCTTCCTATTTTAAGTCATCAGTTTTGTTTCTTGAGGTTTTTTTCTCCCCTGACCAAATCCCTCGTCTCATTTAGCATCTGTTTTGTGGCCTATAGAATTTCTATATTTGATAAAGATGACCATTATGACTGCATTTTTCCCAGCTTTATTGAGATATACTTGACATGTAACATTGTATAAGTTTAAATTATACAATGTTGTAATTTGACCCAGTATATATGGCAAAATGCTTATCACTATAAGGTTAGTTAACACTCTTTCACCTCACATAATTACCATTTTGTTGTTGTGTGGTGAGAACATTAAAAGCTCTACTTTCATTGCAAATTTCAAGTATACAATACAGTATGGTCAGCTATAATCACCATGCTGTTCATTATGCCCTCGTCCTCGGAACTTACTCATTGTTTAGCTGAAAGCTTGTACCTTTTGTACCTTTTTCACCAACATCACCCCATTTTCCTCACCCCTTAGCTCCTAGAAGCCACCATTCTACTCTATGTGTTTGATGTTTTTTTTAATTAAAAATATTTTTAAAAAATGTTTATTTATTTATTTTGAGAGGGAGAGAGAGAGCATGAGCAGGCGAGGGGCAGAGAGAGAAGGAGAGAGAGAATCCCAAGCAGACTCCATGCTGTCACTGCAGAGCCTGACACGGGGCTTAATCCCATGAATCGTGAGATCATGACCAGAGCTGAAATGAAGAGTTGGATGCTTAACCGACTACTTGAACCACCCAAGCACCCCGAGTTCAAAGTTTTAGATTCCACATATAATCGAGATCACACAGTATTTGTCTTTCTCTGTCTGACTTATTTCACTTAGCATAATGGCCTTAAGGTCATGACTGAGTTTTTATTTTGGATATTTTCTGCACCGTTTTCAATTTTTCTGGATTTTGAGTTCATTAAATGTATCTTCTTGTTTTCTTAATCCCCTTGCTTTTCATTTCCATGGATAGCACAGCTGCTAGGAATCCTCAAGACCCATCAATCCATTGCAAGGGGCTTGAGCTGAGTGAGTTCTGTGCTCCATTGATTTTTAATCCTCCTTGAGCTTATTGATTCTAGATTTCAGATTCAGAATGTATCTCTCTCGGTCATAGTATGTGATAGAACAGATACCCTGTCAGTTGACTCCTTGGATAGCTCTTGCGGGTACAATACCCTTACTTAATACACATAGAAATCTCTGTTCTTTGATTTCAGTGATAATTGACCACCCCTTAGCTGTAGCCATGGGTCTAGCAACTGCATGTTAGAATTAAGGTAAGTGAAGGCCTCCAGACATATTCTCTCTCATCAGGAGCATCTTTCAACTTGGCAGGGTGACGTCAAAGAAAATTTCACTTCAGTCCTCTCTTTTCAATAGATGAGGAGCTGGAGCCACACAGGTCAAGTGACTTGACGGCATTCACACAATGAGCCAGTAACCGAGCCCTGGTTCAGAACCCAGGTGACCTAACTCCAAGTCCATTGTTGATCTGCAGGGTGGGACATTCTTGGGACCAGTGAGAGTGTATTCTCACTGAAGAATGAGTTCTTTTACCCTTGATTTGTCCTTCATCTGTCTTTTTCACTAGTTACGTCCAGGAAAGTCATATAGCATAAAGCAGCCTCTTACATAGTGTATCACTATATTTCTGACTAGTTGAACTTCAGGCAGCTGCTGAGTGGTTCTTTCTGTATGAAAGAAGCCATCCTTGGTCTTTATCAAGCTTGTACATGTGTCAACCTTCTGAATTAGTGTATTATAAAAGGTTGGGCAATATTGTCATTAGATATTTGTCTTCATTGCTCATGTGAAGGTAATATATCCCTCTACAGAGTCAGGCCACACCTTGCATTTTATAGATCGTCCTCTTAACAACTCAGTGTTTTGTTCATTAGGCTTCTTATATCCCTTAGCTTATATTGTTTTGAGCCATGCTTATTATTTTTGAAATTGAGAATTTTTAAAGTATTTAAAACATTCATAAGGTATTATTTCAAGGAGATATCATTTATCACTTAGCTTGGTGGACAGGACATATAAGACATTATGTCAGCAAGGGGGCAGGGAAAAAAGATGTTCTTATACATGTCTGGGGGAGTTAAATTGTATAACCTCTATGGAGGATACTTTTGTAATATCCATCAAAATATTACATATGTATGTGTGCATTTAATCACACACACCTATATATACATATGTATGTACGTAGGTACGTAATACCCACTCTGAATCAGTAGTTCTGTTTCTAGATTTCTGGAGTGTCATGTTGAGGATATCTTTGCACATTGTGAAAGTGCATATATACGGGGGGTATTCAGAGTAGCACTGTTTGTTTCAATACTTCTCAGTCAAGGGGAGAGCGGTTAAATCAATCATGGCGCATCTATTCAGTGGATATTGCTCTGTATGCACCGGCCTGAAAAAGTCTCCAAGATATTCCATTAATTGAAAACAACAAGGTGCTACCATTTGTCTTAAAAGGAGAAGAACATATACAAGGTTGCTTGTTAATATGTGTCATATCTCAGGCCATATACGTGGGAGGTGATATTGGCTGCCTGTAGGTGGGTCACTGGGTGACTGGGGGCAAGGGATGGAGGAGGCTTTCTTTTCACTGTAAACTCTTCTGTATGTTTTGTACATTTAAAAATACTAATTTGCAGTCTATTTTGGGGAAAAAAGTACATATGCACATGATTTCCAATCTGCCCGAAGTTTTTAATGATTATAGAATACATTGAACTCCTTCTGGTATTCTTATTGTGAGCTCTATAGGCTATGCATATGCACATAAATAATCATATATAATATTTAAATTAATACCCATATGTATGTGGCTGGGGTGGTGGGTAAAAAGAAAAACTTATTTTTCTTTTTTAAAATTAAAACAATTTTTTATTGAAACAGAGAGAGAGTGAGAGTGAGTGAGTAGGGGAGAGAGGCAGAAGGAGAGGGAGAAGATCTCAAGCAGGTTCCATGCTCGGCGTGGAGCCCAGTGCAGGGCTAAATTCAACAACCCTGGGATCGTGACTTGAGCTGAAACCAAGAGGTGGATGCTCAACCGACTGAGCCACCCAGGCACCCCTAGAAAAACTTGTTTTTCTACCTGCAAGTTTGACAAGTTGTTGAGGTTTCTAGTATAGTCAAAGCTAGTTACTTATCTCAACTTTATGTACGTTTTTAAAAACATCTGTTTAAACACATTTATGCATATGCAATTTAAAAACATCTCAAACCACATATTGTTTAGGGACACATGAATAAGTAGTAAGAATATAAAGAAATGCACAAACATACTCAACACTGATTCAATGGGGTTGATGGTGAAGGCCAGTAGGGGATGGAATTTAGGAGGGATAGATGCGTGATTGTTCATTACGTTTTTCTTTATAGCTTCTTTCATGTTTCAGATGTTGCATAATAACTTAAAAGGTTAACATGTGTTTCTGACTTGCTGCCAGGATACTATAGTTTGTGTTCCATGAAATTATAAGATGCAGAAACAGAAGGGGAATCGATGACCTTTATTTTCCTTGTTCTCTGTCATCTCATGCCAGTACATAGCCTGGCATGAGAGTGGGCCCTACAAAATGTTTGTAAAAATGCATAAATCGGCACAAAAGCCCTCTGAGCTGCTGAAATGACGTCTGATGGGTGGCGTATGGTTTTCTCGTGCATCATCTTGTGTAACAGGATCTCAGGAAAGAAGTGGACACAACGGATGATGTCTGCAACCTTTCAGATGGGTAGGAAGAAAAGAACCTTGGGAGTTTTCTCAATACCTGGAAATGAAGATGAAATATAAAGAGGTGATTGGGTCTGTAATAAAATTTATTTGCCACTTGTACTCTAGGGCATGTAGCTTGAAAAAGACCCTTTTATGTCTCACAGTAAGACTGGATGTTTTCTTAATGTGTGACCCTCTTCAGTGACCCTCTTTAGAAATATAGTTGACCCTCAACCACACGGGTTTAAAATGCATGGGTCTCTTAATATGTGTGGATTTTCTGATAAATACAGTACAGAACTGTAAATTTGCTTTCTCTTATGATTTTCTTAATGATATTTCAATTTTCTCTAGCTTACTTTATTGTAAGAATACAGTATACATAATACATATCACATACAAACCATGTGTTAATTAACTGTTATGTGATCAGTAAGACTTTGGGTCAACAGTAGGCTATTAATAGCTAAGTTCTTGGGGAGTCAAAAGTTATACATGGATTTTCGGCTGCCCAGGGTGTTGGTGTTGTTACGAGCATCAAGTGTACTCTATACTTGGTTAAGATGGCTAATGTGGGTGTAACTCTTGAGTTCCCCTTAGCAATGCTGCTCCCATCTGTCTTGTCTGTGTGCCCAGCCCCGGAGCCAGATTGTATGGGAGTAACTAGAAATGACTGGCATTTACTACTGCCCACTGTCAGTGGCAGAATAACCTTTGCTTCTTAGGGTAGCAGTCAGTCATTTGGTTCACATATTTGTTTAGAGACAGGATGAAAAAAGAGTGTGGGAAAGTAAACATGGCTATCTTACAGTAGCTCTGTGTGTTAATACACGGAGACAATACAGGAATGGTATGCTGGTCTGTTACCTCACCACAGATAGCTAGCTAGAACAGTGCTGTCAAATAAAAATGTAATTCACATATGTAACTTAAACTTTTCTAGTTGCCACATTAAAAACATCAAAAGAAACAGATGACTAGTTAAAAGGAATATATTTTTTATTTATATATTTTTATTTTATTTATTTTATTTATTTATATATTTTATTTATATACATATTTTTATTTTATTTTATTTATATATTTTATTTATATATATTTTTATTTATTTTATTTATATATTTTTATTTTTTTATCTATATTTTTATATTTTATTTATATATTTTTTATTTTATTTATATATTTTTATTTATTTATATATTTTTAAATTTATTTTATTTTTATATTTTTTATTTATATTTTATTTTATTTATATTTTTAATATATTTTTTATTTATATATGTTTATATTTTTATTTTTTTATTTATATATTTTATTTTATTTTTATTTTATTTATTTATTTTTTATATAGTTTATATTTTTATTTATATGTTTTTATTTATATATTTTAAAATTTTATTTATATATTTTATTTTATTTATATATTTTTATATTAAATATAAACATGTTTTCATTTCAATACACAATTAATGGTAAAGGGTACTAATGAGATTTTATATTCGTTTTCTTTGTACTAAGTCTTGGAAATCCTGTGTGTGTTTTACCGCTCCAGTCAGATGCTGAGGTCTCATCTGAAATACTTGATTGGATTTAGATTTTAGGAAATTTACAGTTGAAAACTGGGTAGGTTCACATACCCAAGTTGTCCCCTACATGCCGAAAGATTTTTCAGGAACTGAATTGGGCATCAGTTTTTAAATTAGAATGAATTAAAATTAAATATTTAGCTCCCCAGTCTCCCTAGCCACATTTCAAGTGCTCAGTACAGTGCACAGTGGGAACTTATTCATGAACTTCTACATTAGACATTTTTCTTCATTCTGAGAATGTTTGTCAATATGTTTTTGAGGGTATGCAATAAAAATTAGACATATTCTTACTCTTGAGTAGATTATAAACTAATAAAGCAGATGTATATATTGTTTTGAGTTCTGAGAACTGAGGTTTGACATTTGAGATTTAAGGTGATCACTCTGGGTGATCATTCTTTCACAAGTATACTTAAGCTCAAGGTCAAAAAATCCAGTAACTCTCACCCTAAAAAGTGATATATAACTTTCCAGTTTTTAGAGAAAAAAAGATAATAAATTTGAACATGAAAGAGTTCATCCACAAATAATTGAATGGAACTTCAAAAAACACAGACACTATAATTTCATGGTTTAAGTGAATTTCAAGAATTGGTTAACAAGGGAATGGCTAATGTAACTACTGAACGTATAGTAGTAGAATTTGAAAATTTTTTAATTAAGTTTTTTATTTTAATTCCAGCATAGTTACCATATAGTGTTCTGTTCATTGCAGGTGTACTGTATAGGGATTCAACGAGTCTATGCATTACTTAGTGCTCATCATGGTACGTGTGCTCTTAATCCCCTTCACCTATTTTTCCCATCCCCCCGAACTAATTTTGAGTATAGATTGTAATGCAGGTTCTTGACACCTCCCATATTATGTAGGAGGATATTAATGAGTAGTCTATCGTGTCAAAGTTCTACTTAACTAGAGAACCATTGGAAGAAGGCCACAATTATTTGTTCCCCCATCAGTATGGCTGCTGGAATGTTCTAAGAGCCCAGAGAGAGGGGCAAGGTTCTTTTGTGCTCTTGTCTCCCTCTTGATGTCTTGTTGACAGGAATGAAGTCCAGGGACTTGGGGTTTTCATAGGAAATAGAATTAGTTCTTCCCCTTAAGCTTATATTCATCGGGACCCAACAATTCATCGGGACCCCTGAGATAGTTGTTAATGATGTATAGACACCTTGACAGGCATTTTTATCTGTCAAAGTGAGGGGCAGAGAAGTCTGATTTGAGTGCTATGTTGTAGCATCACTCCATGGACAACTCATTTGCTGGAGAGGAATGGCCATCTCTTTTTGCGTGCCGACTTCCCCTTAACCCTCTTGCCTGGCTAAACCTTCAGCCTGATTATCAGAGCACTTCATGTAAGAAGCAGCCTACACCCAATTGTGGCTCTGTCACCTTGCAGTGTTTCAAAGACAGTCACCTGGGTGGGTAATCATTGTTCCCTATTCAAATAGAGACACAAGTGGAGTACTTGGCATTTACGTGTCTGCCATGTGCATATCTGTGTGTGCGTGTGTGCCTTCGCATTGAGCCAGTTGACTATCTCCTTCTACTGCTCTTAAGAGAAGTTAAAAAATTATATACATTTTATAATGTATATAATTGTTGAATCATTATGTTGTACACCTGAAACTTATGTAACACTATATGCCAATTATACTTCAATTAAAAAAAGCATCCTTAACATAAAAAAAAAAAAGTTCAACAACTACATTTTCTGATGAATACATGTATGTTGTGGAAACTGTGGAAAACCACAGGGGCACCTGGGTGGCTCAGTTGGTTAAGCATCCAATTCTTGGTTTCAGCTCAGGTCATGATCTCAGGGTTCATGAGTTCGAGCCCCACATCGGGCTCTATGCTGACAGTTGCAGAGGCTGTTTGGGATTCTCTCCCTCTCCCTCTCTCTCGGCCCCTCCCCTGCTCATGTTCTCTCTCTCTCTGAAAATAAATAAAAATTAAAAAATATATGGACCCCCCCCAAAGGACAATATAGCCTCTCTTAATCCCCTACCTCAAGATAGTTGCTGAAGTAGCCTGTCACTCTCCTTTATGAAACAATTGTTTATGAAAAAAAACACTGACTTTGTCTTAAAAGATAAGGTGTAGTGGTTTTCTCTTGCTTTTTGTTTTTGTTTTTGTCATAAAAACAAGCAAACAAATTGCTTGTAGCTTAGAGGACCTGGACTTGGTGATCTTGGATTGAGGATATTTTGCAATGGATTGCTTATAAGTCTCAGAGCTTCTCTGTGTATCATGTTTCATGTTCTGGTACTTATTAAATGGGCATTCATTAGAGCCTCGTTTCCTACATTCTATCCATTTGGGAAGATCGCCCCCCTCCTCCAATTTGCAATAATGTCTTTTCACATTGCTTCGACTTTGAATAATGTCACCAATGTGAGCATTCAGATGTCTCTGTTGCTGGCTTTGGCACTTGATTTCCAGCACAATGTTTTTCTGGACAGGCAGTTTCTTAATTTTGTTTCTCCTGTCCAGGATGATGGGCAGGCAGTTTCTGCAGAGCAGCAATAGCCCTGGCCAGAGAGACCTGGCTCTGTCACATCCCTGGAGTCCCAGCCCTCCCCCTTCCTGGGGAGCTGAGAGTCTTTGTTTTAGGCTGCCACGCGGGGACCCTGCTACTCTGAAGAGGAGGAGGAAGAACACTGATGATATGCATTTTGCCTCAAACTGCCTTTCGGGCAATGGTCTTGGAAAGAAAACATGAAAAACATTGTAAAAACCGAGGGTGACAGTTGGGATCTCATTAGCTTAGTGGCTGTCATAGTATATCCAGGAAGGAGATCGTAAGCATGCGGCTGATTGTGTCTAAGGAGCTGAAACTGCATGTGTGCGCATGTGTGCGTGTGTGTGTGTGTGTGTGTGTGTGTGTGTGCGTGCGTGTGCATGTGTGTCCCTGTGCGCCTGGAGGTGGGGCAGGCATTTCAGGCTTTGCCATGTAATTTAGTTGCTTCAGCTTTAAAAAAAAAATTGCCAGTTGGGTTGCATCAGGCTTGGTAATTTTTCTTTATGAGCGCTTCTGTGAATATCTTTAAATTTCAGCCTAGGCTTTTTAGAGGGGTATTCACTGTGAAGAATAAACATATTATGGCTTTGCTTTATTTTTTTATTTTTTTATTGCCGCATGAAATGCATGCGGTAAGTGTCTCAGGTGCACTCTCCTAAACCAGCAGCCCAGATCAAGATTAGAGTATTTCTGTAATCTGGGCGGATGGGGCCTTGATTTGACCATTTTAGGAATATATTGAGTTTCCAGTCTTCGGGTAGCACCACTGCTCCAGCAGCCCAGGTCCCAATTCCTGAAACTTCATATAAAGCTTCTGAGATGAAGTCTGTCACTTTGTTGTAATTTCCAACCCACAAAAGTGACTCCATGGCTGACATACCTCTGCACCTGTTTTCACTTCTGATGAAGGTGAGGTCAGCGCATGGAGGACAGAAAGGCATGAGCAGGGCAGGGGGGCATTTGTTGCCTGAAGAGGCTTGAGTGGGAGCCTGAGTTCTGGACCCAGTTCTGTCACTAGCCAGCACGGAACCTCACTGGGTTTGGGTTTGATTTCAGAGGCCTTGCTCTACAATCTGATGGCATGATGATTCCAGTGGAAATATGGCCACTCATGTGAAAAAAATAAACCCCATAACCCCAGAGTTCAACCAGGAGACTTATCTGATCCGGGAGCCAGACCAGATGTTCCTTTTCTAAAAGACATTTTACAGCTGTTCGCTGGCCTCATTCTGTCTTCCCCGAGGCAGTGGCCAGGCCTCTCAGCAGGCTGGATGGAAGTTTATGGAGCCATTCACTAGCTCTGTGCTAGGGTTTTCTTTTTCTTTTTTAATATTTGTGCTGGGTTTTCAAAATGGCAGAATGTGGCCAATACCACTTTCTCCAAGGGGCTGCTGGCTGGTGGGACATTCGTTCTGATTTGGCAGGGCATCCGTGCCGCCGTGCTGATTGTTAAATATTTTGAATGTGTCCCCTAGTCCCTGAGAGCATTCGATGAGACCCCTAATACATCCCCCCCTTCCCATATTTTCCTCGCTGATTTCTCTGCTGCCCACAGCAGTTCAGCACACTTGCCACTTGTGAACGCAGTCATGTTTCATGTGAATAATACCCCAAGGCCCATTTGGCTACATCACAACTGTGAACTGCGCAAGACCACAGGCTGCGGGAGACTCTCACAGGAGTCTCTCACAGAGGCTCTCACAGGGGCTGGGTCCACTGCCTGGATGTCCTCTGCCTTTGCCCCTTCCAGCCATACCAATAGGACCTCAGGAAACCCCAGGAAGAAACTGTTGGCCACCACTCACCCTACTGCTGCCATGGTCATTGGGACTTTGTGGAGACTGGGTGCTTCGGAGGTTTGGATGGCTGATCACCTTAGTGTAAGCAAAATGGAAACTTGAAAATCAAATCGAATTTCAAGCGTTTTTCCCCCCTCTGTGGGCTTAGGGAGGGGATTGGAGTGTGGCTCACAAGCCTTCAGTTACCTGGGTAATTGTTTCTACTCTGAGGTTCATGCAGCTCTGGAGACCAAGCTGATGCTGACTTGCTACCTTACTGACTGTCCCCGAAAGGTTGCTGATGCATCTCCTTTTCCTCCCCACCTCGCCAGGGTTACCGTCTGCTTGGTGGCACCTGAGGACTTCGAGCTGCTCTGTTAAGTTTGCTTCAGCTGTCAGGGAACGTAGCTACTCTCAGGTGGTCACTGGGGAATTGTGACTGTCTGTGATAGGATTTGAGGGTGGGCTATGTGAGCTGTTGCTCTTTACCTCTCATGTGTCTGCCTGTCACTTACTCTGATTCTTGCCTTAAGGGCAGATGCCTTAAGGGCCAGGCAGGGAGCATAAATGTGCAAATTGGGCCAGCGCAAGACAATAGGGAGTAGTGGAGACTGTGGCAGACATAGGCACGCCCTTCACTAGATAAAGATGTTTATTTTTAAACATGTGATATAATGTTTCTTGGAGAAGGGTATTTAGGAATACCTATAGGAAGATTAGAAACATATGAAGGCTACAAGGGGAATAACATTGAAACTGGACTCATGCACACTCAACTAACTTTTAGGTATTCAAACTGAAAAATAAAAAACAATAAAATCCAAACTCACGTCTGGAGGTCTTTAGATTGGGCACTGAGAATTTGCTACTTCCAGTAGAGTCTTAAAAGGAAAAGAAACATTTACTGAGTACCTACTATGCGCCAGATTATGTGTTGGCATTTTTGTAAATATAATCTCACTTAATGCTCACAGCAATCCTATGAAGTAGGTCTCTTATCTCCAATTCTTAGATTAAAAAACTTGGGGCACAGAGAGGACAAGTCATGTAGAGTCACACAGCCAGAACATGGTGGCGTTAAGATTTGACTTCTGTCTCTAGTCTAGAGGCTCCTGCCCTGCACCACGGTGTTGCTGGGTTGGTGACCTCTGCAACCCTCTGGACTCTTCCATTGCTGGCAGGTGCCTTTTGTTCTTTCTGTAGCCTGTGTGCTTTGGGATGACCCTCTGACTTCCTGAGGTCCAGACTCTCATCCACAGCCCATTTCCCTGCGATGCTGACAGCTGATTCCTGTTCTGCCCCATGGCGGATCTCACCCCTGCCACCACGGCGCCTTGGGCCTGTGGCTGGCATTCATCCAGCCTGGCTCAGTCCTAAGGTCTGATTGCCTGTCAGGTCTCCTCAGGCTTGAATCCCTGTCCGCTTTGGTTCAGGTGTTTGCTTGGCATGAACATGAACCTCAGCCCGCAGAGCATGACCATGATCGCAGGGCCTCAAGACCCGCTCCCAGGGCTCACACTGCAGAGGAGGGCAGCTGTCGTGTTCTCATTTCATCAGAACTGTGATCTGCTGTGTGTGCGGACGGCTTGGAAGTCGACAGTGTGTGTGAGGCAGGAAGGTGTAATTGACTGTTCAGGGTTACATTTTCCTTCCCTTTCACATATTCTTGATTATAAATAAATGAGGACATTTAGAATCCAGTAAATTTAACACCTCCTCCTCAGGTGCCCCAGGAATGCTTTCCTGTACATGGGGCAAATGTAGAACAATCGGTGTGAAGTACGAGACAAGGACCTTCCTAATTGGCAGGTGTTTTCTTGGATGTGGATGTTGGCCACGGCAGACAGGGATTTTTGTTTTCACATGTGGCTTATAGTTTTGCTAGGAGATCTGTGTTTACAGTTACCAAAAGGCAGACTGCATGGAGTGGAGCTCCAGACCCTTGCAGAAGTCATGATGAGATCAGACCTCACGCACTAGACCCCCCTGCTCTGGGCATTCCTGCTCATCTGCCCCAACTTGCGATGTTATGCCAGACCAGCCACTTTCTGGTGGAAGGGACCTGTGTTCTTACCTCCCCTCTGCCACTGAGTAAGTTGTGCGCCCTTGGACAAGTTACTAACTTCTCTGAGCCACAGTCCTCACACCTGATAATAAGAATAATGGAAGCCTACGGGGTCATTTTGAAGATGAAATGTGATAATATTGATAAAGTGTTCCTTGCTCTGAAGTGCTGTTTACTATAAGCATCAAGCCCTTCACCATGGGCCCTTAGGCTTGAGTTTGGATGTTTGTACCAAATCGTGAAGTAGGTAAATGGGTCTTAGCTCCTTCCCACCCCCTCTCACGTTATCAAAAAGCCCTGTAGCCGATCAGCTTGCTTGTCCCAGAAAAGCAATTTCCCCACTGTGTAAATATTCCTGATCTCCAAACATTCCCTAAATCCTTCGTCAAACTCAATTATCCTCCTCCTTACGTTTTCTCGTTTCCTAAATCCACACCTGTGCCAAGCTATGTCTGATTAGACAGGGTCAGCATAAACTTCTCTGCAAGGGTAAACAGTGAGGCATCCTTTCCAAGTGTATTTGCTTTCACTACCAAGAACAGAAGAAAGTAGTTTTGCTGAAGGAATGAATTTCAAATGGTGAACTCTCATACATTTGAGATGAGACTGAGATGGGGAGAGGAGTGGCCTCTTCTGGTGCTCTTTGGGACATACCCTCTGGATGGTATCCTTTTGACATGGCTGGTGCCGGCCAGCAGTGCCTTGTTAATTTATATCCAACATATTTTATATAGGATTTGAGTTGGCTCACAAGAGGTAGTAGAATAAAGTATTAAAATATTTAGAAAGAATACAAAGTAAGAATCAGAATAAATGTAAACTAAATGGAATGTCAAGATCATGGGAAGAAGCTGAATGCTTGTTTGTTGACTATATGATTTGCACAGTTGTGGGGGTGGGGAGGGCATGCACCTGACTTGGAAAGCAGCTTGAGAAAATGCAATCTAGTCACAAGAGAAAAGATTCATTGGTTATTCTGGAAGGCAAAGATTTCTCAATGCTTAACTCCACCCTGGAGCTGCACAGATAGTAGGAGATGTAGTCAACAGTGGCCTTAACATTTTACCGTGAAATTGGGAGCATGTTTCTACCTCTTGTTTCTAGGCATACAACTTCCTGAACCTGGTGTTGATGGTAGCCTGCTACTTTGGGTCAATGTAGCCTAAATATACAGCTTTCTATTGCTGTATTGACTTCGATTTGGGACACTGAGAACTGACTTCACTTACCCAGAGTCAAAGGATGCATGATTTTTGAAGGAAATACTAAAGATAGACCCCAATGCTTCCTATTGTGCCTGGGAGGATTTGAAGAGGACAGGCTGTATCTTATTCTTGGCTTGAATTTTCCAAGGCGGTCTGGCAGCCTTCACTGTCTGGGAGAATCATCAGTCATTGCATTAGTGACATGGAGGCTAAACGAGACCTAAGCTTGGTTTTCTGTATAAAAATGGTCACTTTGGTCAAGGGCAGGGGAAGATCATTGGTTTGTCAGGAGGAGCTTGGAAGACCCTGGCTCTCTGGTGGAGTCTCGCCCCAACCATGGTCTTGCTAGTGGGTCTCCACACCTCTGGTTACCCTCTGGTAACTGCTTGTTGTCCTGGTCCACTGCGGTTATCTCAGCCTGTTCACAATGTGGGAGGAATGTCAGTCTAATCAGCCCTAAGTGCAGACTAGATTTTTTTTCCTTTGCATTAATTGCAGCATCTGAACATTTTTTTTTAAGTAAGCAAAAACAAATAAATATATTTTTAGTGACTGAAATGCCCTTGTTTATTTGGGAAATGATAAATGCGAATGCTGAAAAAATTAAAAGGAGCCTGGTAATCTCCTTCTGTGACTTTGACAAATATTTATTTTTTTCTTATCAAAGGAATGCACTCTCATTATACACAATACAAAAAAACCCTTAAAGATATTAAAAGTTATTTGTGATTCCACTACTCAGAGATAACTGGTTAACATTTCCTTCCATTTTTTTCCTGTATTTATATCTCTTTACATATACATATAAAGCCATATGTATATCTTTTTCTTTTTGAGTGGGCTCCATGTGAGCCCAACATGGGGCCTGAACTCCTGACCCTGAGATCAAGACCCAAGCTGAGATGGAGTTGGATGCTTAACTGACTGAACCACCAAGGTTGCCCCTCAAGCCATGTATATTTTTATATTGATGGCATATCTTCAGATTAATGAGAAGATTAGTATGAACATCAACATATGTTCCCAGAAATCTTTTTAAGACTATTGAAGATTCCAGGTTCCAAAGGGATATTCCAGATACACCACTGGGAAAAAAGATGGCAAGGTCAAGAGTTGCTGGCGTTTAAATTGGGACAGACAGAGAGGAGGAAATGAGGGAAAGGAAACGAACACTGGCTGAGTGTTGACTTCGTATCATAGGGATAGGGCTGGGGCTTTACCTTACATGCTGTGATTTCTGCTACCCTGAGAAATAGGCTTATGGAGTCAGTGTCCTCAGGAATAAGAGCTCAGGCTTAGAGGCCAGACGGATCCAAATTTGCATCTGGTTTTACTTCCTGCTAGTTTACAGCCTCATTTGTCTCATCTGTGAGATCCATACAAACCCTTCATATGGTCATTGTATAAAGACAGAGAGCACACAAAGTGCTTACACCTGGCATCCAGCAGGCCCTCACAAATGGTAGCTGTTATTGGTATATAATTCTAACTGTGAGTCAACTGGATCTCAGAGAGGGGAATATGCCTAAGATTACACAGCTGGTGAGTGGTAAAGACAGGATTTGAACTCCAGTCTGTGGGGCTTTGGAGCTCACATCCTTTATATGGCACCAGGTCAATGGCTAAGAAGAAAGATTACATTTATCCAGTCAATAGTCCAACGTATTTCATTTCTTCCATATTAAACTGTAGTCTGTAGGGGTTGGGCACCAGTGCTCAAGAGATGATATGGGCCTTTTCTGGCAACTTCAGGGAAAGTGAAGCATTCTGTTTGTTGTTTGGGTGTAAAGCTCCCCTTCTGCAGTGGCATCTACAGCTGGTGTCATCTGCAGATAACAAGGGAGGAAGGGTTAATGTATGTGTTTGTTTTGCCTGGAAAAATGGCAATGAATTTCATGCTTAGGGGTGCTTACTACTATTTAGCAATGAAGCTTTTTTCCACTAGATTAGGAAACAGATGTTTTCTGGTCCATTGAAGAGTTTTAAAGGCTGGAAATACTTAAGAGTTATTTTCCAGGGCTGTTGACCTCAATTCTTGGATTATGATTATTCTGGCTGGGGCCCAGCGCTCTAGAGCTTTTAATCTGTAGAAATTCTTTTGTGTATTTATCCTACTCTGCTCAAAGTGACCTTTTAAATCCTTAATTCATGGAAGCATAGTTCAGATTCAGGAGCTGGCCTTATTTATTTTTTCTCTTTTTAAGTCTAAATAACTAATGTATCAGGTCCTTGCCTGGTGAACTGCCTTGGGATCAGTCTATTCAGTTCAGTCCAGATCTTTGATTTTTTAGGTTTTCCCACTTTTCTTTCAAAGGTGGCATTTTGAAATAATAAAAGCAGAATCACATTAGCTGGAATTCATCAAGTACTTATTCTCTTGGTCAGTATGGGATAGGTCATTCTGCAGTAACAAAAGCACTCCCAAATCTCATTGGCTTAATACCACACTTCTTGTTCATGCTGTAATGCACCCTATGGGTCTGTAGGGGCTTTCTTCCCACCATGGTCACATAGTGACCCAGAATGACCCAGAAGAGGGAAGGGAGTATGAATCTCTCACTGACTCTTTAAGCTTCATTGACCAACACAGGTCACATGGCCAAGACCTACTTCAAATGGAGCTGAAAAGTACAATTCTGCCATGTACCTGCAAGGAGAGGAGAACCAGAATGCATGGGAACTGCCCTCATGACCACCATACCTCCTGGGTACCAGACTGTGTCAGGTGCCTCACATGTATCATCTGTAATCTTTCCCCTAATTCTGCGAGGTTCAGGTTCCCCTATTTCCTTTTTGTAGATGAGAAAACAGACTCAGAGAGAGGTAAGGTGAGTTGCCCAAGGGCACACAGAGTTGGTATTGAAATACCCTCTGTCTGATGCTAAAATTTATACACTCCCCTCTGTGTTATACTGCCTTTGATAGCTTAGACTTTCACCTTTTCCCCCAACTGGACATTTCTTTTGGCTAATAAGGTTGCCAGTTAATCCTTCTCCTGTGATCAATTTTTATATGTCCCATGATTGTTGAAAATTGCCCTTGGAGGGTGTAATAATTGGTGATAGCCCCATGTGAATCGTCCAGCTGGGAGTTGGCCCACTGAATCATGTCTGCAGAAATATGGAGAGTCCTGAGGTCGCTAGAGAACCAATGGGGGTCTTTGGCGATAGTCAGAAACAGGACAAATACTCACCTTGGTCATTGGGATCTAGGGACCACCACCATATGACTTACACCGACATGACACATTGATTAAGTTTACATTTACAAGGGGGAGCTTTGTGTTTTATTTATCTAAGTGGCAATTTGGTCAGAAAATTTCCCTGGGCATGAGTTGGATTGCAGAATTAGGGTACAGGTGAAGTGCTATCCTTGACATGACCCAGGCCTGTGGTCAGTGGCCAGAAAGAAGTGTAAGTCTGGTCTCTTCTGCTGATAGAGACTGGGCAGCCAGTCTGTGTCAATAAACTTACTGATATCCAAGATTACTCTCCCTGGTTCTTATAATGACTAGTGCCAGGGAAATAGTGCCACTAAGGTAGACATAAGTGAGTTTTGGGACTGTGAGAGAGATCTTGAAAAGCAACTCCTTGCTTAAGAAAATCTTCAGAATTATAATGAAATGAATTTGAAATAGTAGATTTGTGTCTCCTATCTGGTTTTCCTATCAGCTCTTCCTTATTTTATACACACCATTGTTAGCGTTACCTTTGTTAATTTACTGATAACTTATTGTCCCTTGGTGACTGAACTACTTCTGATGACTTCTCATTGCCTATGGGGTAAATGTGGAATACCTTAGCAAAGCACACATAGCTCTTTGTGACCTTTTCTCCACCTACTAATCGAATAGTCATAATATGTATGCAACAGTGCTGTTTGGGAAGTTTCTGTGTTAACAGAAGACCTGTTTTCAAGGGTGAGAGAGTATAGAGAAGAGCTCAGTCATCCTTCCTGTGTTTATCCTTTACTCTCGATACTTAACACTCATAATGCTTCTGACACCAAATGTGTGTGGCTGTTCCTCACAACAAGCAATTCTTGTATATCAGCTGAGTGTCCTGAAATTCACCTCAATTCTGACACTACCTGGAGATAATCCCATGGGACTGCTCCCCACTTCAGATGCTGATTGCAAGAAGTAGGTTCCCAGGTTACCCAAAACTTTTATCCAACTTGACTATAAATTGGATGTTCCAATGACCTCCTCCTCCTTGGATTTGGTTATTTGCAAGAACAGCTCACAGAACTCATGGGAACACTTACTTATGTTTATTTCAGTATATTTATAATGAAGGATAGGATAAGGAATACAGAAGAACAGCCAGATGAATGGATACATAGGGTGGGATCTGGGAGGGTCCTGCCCCTGTGGAGTTGGGGGTACATCACCTTCTTGGTACATGTTAACCAATCTTGAAGCTCTCTGAACTCTGTACTTTTGAGATTTTTATGGAGACTTCATTATGTAGGCATGATAGACTCTTAACTCCATTTCCATTCCCTCTCCCTTCTCAGGAGAATGAGGGAGGGGGGGCATGGCTGAAAATTCCAAGCTTCTAATCATGGCTTGGTCTTTCTGGTGATTAGCATCCATCCAGGAGCCATTCAACAGTTCCCTCATTAGAACAAAATACACTGCTGCTATCCAGGAAATTCCAATGAGTTTAGGAACTGTGTGTTAGGAACTGAGATCAAAGACCAAATATTAGAACAAAGTATGCTTCCTAGTGTTCTTATCACAACTAGGGTTTTAGGAGCTTTGTGCCAGGAACTGGGATCAGATATATATATATAGTATTGTATTGTCTCAGAGGGCTTTAATCTTTCCTCCCCACCTTGCAACATGATCATGCTATAGAGAGGCTAACTCCAAGAAAGATGGTGGACACCAAATGGTCATTAGACAGATACAGTGTTTTGTAACTGGTAAAGACTGAGGGCTCTCGCTGGTCCAAAATAAGCCAGGAGTACACTCCTCAGAGTAGTCCAGACCTAAGGAAGAAACATCCCATGTGGTTATAGAAAGAAAAGGATTTAGACCCAGTCATTTTAGGGAGCCTCCTTTGGTTGGCTATGGGTTGTTACCATGTCCTTAAGGAGGAGGAATGGGAAACTAAAATCATAACCCATTCTGGAGCCTGTACGGACATTATCCATTTATTACCATGAAACATTTTATGGCTCTCATGGCCTTAATCATGTTTTACCATATTAATCAAATCCTAGATCAAAAATAAATTACTATATGTAGTTTCTCAGACTGGGTGTGGCCCCCATTTAGTGATGAGCATTAAGATTCTGGGGCTTAGCAGGGGCAGATCTGGTGAGCAGCACTCACAGGTGCCTTTTAGAAGTTCACATGTACCTGAGGTGCAGATCACACACATGTGCGTTGGAGTTTGCAAGCATCTCCTCCCTTTGTCCAGAAGAGTTTTCATCCTCTGGACAGTGGCCCTTTGTAGCTGTTCCTTGTGGGGGAGGGGAGCTACACTGAGGCACAGCCTAGAGGCAGAAACAACTCCCGATGGCCTCTGAACTTTGTGACACACAGAATGCACAGAGCAAGGAAGGCTGTTTCTATATCTTGCCCTCAATGAGGTCGTTTGGCCTCATTCAGGTGCCATGTGGGAAAAACTCACTCTTTTCTGAGACACGTATGCTGGACAGAGGGAAACTACCTGTGGCTCCACCGAAGCCCCATTTTAGGACTTCTTCTGTAAATAACAATCATGATTTCCTCCAAATAGCCATACAGTGCTTATTTCAGCAGTACAAAAAATGGAATTCATAGGTTTTGTCCCTTTGGCGGTAATTAGCCACCCCATACTTTGTGGCTTGCTTTGGAAGATGCATTTTCTTTTTTGGGGGAAAATCCGGTAAGGTGTTTCCTTGAGTCAGATCTTTTCCTGGTATGCTTAATAGTAATTTAGCAGAAATTTTTAGCCTTGCGCTGGTACTTGCAGCCTCCCTGGGAGTCCGCTTATAGCACCAGAACAGCCAGTGTGTGGGAGGCAAGCTAAGAGTGGGGGCCGATTCTTCAAAACTAAGCGTGTTTCCCACATGTACCCTCACATGCCCTCATTCTCTCTTCTCTGGCTTCCTTTTATTCCACACCGCCTTTTGTGCTCTTGAGGATACCCCCTGCTTCATTCACGTAGCCGTGGTCTGTCACTTCCAGTGACATACACATCCTTCCAAAATGGTAAGTCTGTTAGAAGCTAAATGCCCTGGAGCAAAAAAGAAATAGGACACCACATTTAAAAGATGCAAGTGTGCCTTGTGTTTCTTTTCTTTGCTTCCATGAAAGACCCAGGTCCGTGCACCTTGGTTAAATGCTGAGCCTTAGCCTGGTTAGAGGATGGTGAAGTCTGTGGAAATAGCCATTTGGTGTTGGCTGGAGGAGGAATCGTTGTGGCCTCAGTCAGTGGTGATTTCCCAGAGACGATTGTGTGAGCCACACGGAACCTTCCCTGGCTTCCTGGTATGATTTTGGAAATAATTTTTAAGTTCAGACTTCAGTGAGAAAGAACAAAGCAGGTATTTGTTTCCAGGACAGGAAGATGGGTGGACCAAATGATAAAGAACGTCTTGATGTATAATTTTTTAATACAGTGGAATCATGACTCTTATTACAAACATACACTGAGCATGTGGCAAAGATTTATTCAACTCATTAATGAACCAACTAACAGAATGGTGAAGCTGATTCAAGGAAGCGTATGGAGACTTAAGTGTACGTGGCCAACGAGACAAAATCCCAGAAGAAGATTTGCTGAGGCACGACTGAGGTATACAATGTTATATAAGGCGACAAAATCTCAGTCTTGGGCTCTTGGAACAAAAAATGGGTCAGACATCATTGGCAGTTTATCCCTCATCCACAAGCTAACATCTAACTCTACAGAGTCTGGACCCTAAGGAGTAGTAAACATTAAGCCAAGCCAAGGTATGTTCTATAAAGCATCAGATACTCTTACAAGGCTTTGTCAGACGATGCTCTGTGTGACCTGGAAAGGGTACCTAGTAATAATTGTGCCCTATTTTGAAATTTCAGGTAATTTTTCTTGACACTACCTATGGGACCACTGAACAGTCTTCTGATTTCTTGTTTGGTATTTATTATAAATGGTTACCTGTTTCATGGGTCTCTCCAGCCTGAATGTTGTCTCTGCTTTCTCTGTCTTCCCAATGTGATATATTGTGACTAATTTCAGGATGATGGCTCCTAAGTAAACCATCTGGATCAATATTCTTTTCCTGTCCAGCTCCCTTGTCCCCCCCCCCCCCCACCCTGGTCCAAATTGGAAAACTTCAGTCATAGGGTAAAAATGTATATCTTTAAATAGCACGATTATTTTGGGGAAGGTATGATTTAGAAACAAAACTGTATTATATCTAGGTCCGGAAGAGAGTTTTAAACAAACCTTATGAAGTAACTGGTTTCAATAAAGGAAATGGCTATTATATTTTTTAAGGTTATAAGCAACATTTTTTTTATCCTTGAATCGAAAGCATTCAAATTATTTCTTTATTGCTTCTGGAAGCAAGGTTTTCTTTGCTAATGGGTTTATCTCTTATGCATGCGCAGGCACACAATACACAGACACACATACAATAAATCTTATTAATCTAGACTTCATCAAAGAAAAATGTGTGATTAATTCAGACACACTAGATTCTTATTTAGTAAGAAGCTAAATATCATGAAGCCCTTTGAGTCCTTTGTAATGCCTGCTGTGCAGAATATTTTATGTCAATTACTTGATCTAATTATGTCTCAGGAGCTATGCTTTGACCCCCAGTGTGATAGAACAGCAAACGGTTTTCATGGATTTCCATGGTCATTTCTTTCTTTTGGAACTGCTTAATTATGAGGAAGATGCTGCAAAGTCAGAGTCTAAGATCAGAACCTTTGGAAAGGGATTTCTGGGAGCAGGGGCAGGGTAAGCTGGAGTCAGAGCGAGGCTAAGAGCCATGAGTCAGAAAACATGACCCAACTATGTGTTGTCCACAAGATGCTTTACATATAAAGACACATATAGATTAAAAGTAAATGAATGGAGAAAGATATAGTATGCAAACACTACTTAAAAAAAGTGGGAGCAGCTATATTAATTGAAGACAGAGCTGACTTCAGAGCAAGGAAAGATATAGAGGGGGCATTATGTGATATAGGGTCACTTCTCCGAGAAGATATAATAATCCTCAACATGTATGCACCTAACAACAGAACATCAAACTATATGAGGCAAAAGCTGATAGAACTACGAAGAGAAACAGATGAACCCACTATTATGCTTGGAGACTTCAACACCCCTCTCTCAGAAATGTGACTGGGAGTAAAAAGAGTTGGTGTGGTGTGGGGCTGCCGGGGAGACATCGGTGCTCCAGGAATCCCTGGATATGTGCATGTACAGGGTGTTCTTTTCCTAATAATTAGTTTGTGGGGATTTAACTTTTATTTCAATCCAGGTTCTGGGTTCTAGGGATTTTGGAGTGGTACGGTCTTGTCCAGTTTTTCCATATTGTGGCCTGGGCGCCAAACTAGAGTCATTCAGGCAGAGGGTAGTTAAAAATATGTAGATTCCTGGTTTGGACCTTCGATTTACTAAATTGGAATCTGGGATTGAGTCAGGGAATCTCTATTTTAAACACTCCCCACCCCCAGGCAATTCTCATAATTTGAGAATGGCTGAATTGGATGTTGTATTAATTCTGCGTCACCCTTCAACCCTTGTCCCAAATAAAAACAAAACAAATGAAACATTCTTTCATTGAAATCATTTTGACTTCTTGTTAAGGCAAATGCTATCAGTTAAAATAGTTCATACCAAGGAGGAAATGATAAAAGGCAGTCTTCCAGAGGGTGTTTGTGGTTTAGGGAAGGGTTTTATTATCTTGGGTGACTCACCAGTGAGGCCTGGCATTCGGTGAGAACTTTTTGATCTGGAGCCATGAGCATCCCTCACTGGCTTCCTGGGTTACAGTGGCTTTAGACCCACTTTTGAGAGGTACCAGCTTTCTCTTAAGTAGGATACTTGATTTCATGAGAATTCCTATTTTCCAAACTAGGCTGGACAAGAGGTTTCCCTGCATGAGCCTGGATATTTGAGTTCAGTAGACCCCGGGGCACATGTTGCCTGAGAAGAAATAAAATGGAAGTCTGTGTGTCATGCTCATGTCATGTCCTGAGAGCCAAGCACATTCATACTTAGCATGTGTATTCCAGTCTTTTCTGTCATTCTTTGTGTGTGCGTGTGTGTATGTGCACTTATATACATGGGTATATATCATCGTATGAGATGATATGGTCATATTCTATAAATACATCAAAACAGAGATAAAGGAACAGTCATCATTGGAGTGATGTTCCAGTTTCCACACAGCATCTGCAGAACTGAAGCACTGAACAAGGAGCTCTACATAAGGGATTCAGATGTTAGCGTCTTATGTTAATTGTAGTTTCCTTTTTAAGGGGAAGGTCATAAATTACTGATCATGATGCCACACTTTACCCCCGACCCCCCTTGTTTTATGTTGGAAACCACAAGAATCCTTAAGCTGTAAGTTTAAAACATTGGGAGAGAATTGTTCATAAACGTGGCTTGTGTATGCTTTGATGTGAACTAGTTTGCTTTTAAAAGCTTGTAAAAAATGACTTAAGAATCTAGAAACTCTGTTGCTATACTACTCGTTAAGCAGGAAAGGAGGGCTGAGTTGAGGTTTATTGGGCTCACGCCATGTGCCAGGTAGGGTGCCAAGTATTTCATATGCACCATCTCATTTAATGAGGGACAGTGACCCCGATTCACAGTTGAGGGAACTGAGGCTCGGAGAGCCAGTGGCTTGTCCCAGGTGATATAGCCAGGAAGGGCCAGGATGGGAACTGAAGTCCCTTTGTGTCCAGCATCACTGCCCGGAACAGCGAATCAAATTCTTTTCTTTCTGACCTGTGGAGACCAGTTGCACGACATCCTAAAAGTGACCTTGCACTCCACCAGAAACTCAGGTGGCCAAAGGTCCGGTAATCAAGGCATGGAACAACCTAGCCGGGAGTGGTGTTCCTTTTTTAGTTTGGGGGAGAATCTGATATTTGTGACAGCAAACTGCTAAGCCTGTGGGCATGAGGAAGGATGTTTATGAAGAAGTATTCCATTTCCCTTCAGTCCAGGAGCCTCAAACCATGCCCTTTGCTGCCCTAGAGACTAGGTGGTAAAGGGGAATTTGCAGAACTGAGCAAGATGATGGCTTCTGACGCCTGTCCTTTAGAGAGTGTTGTTGCCATTAGGAAGATGGGAGCAGACAGGGCATAGTTCTGGGAGAAGGCCTAATTCCTCTTCCCCTTGTCTTATCGGCTCTCATCCTTCCACCATTATTGCTGAACAAGCAATATGATGTGGCTAAAGGTCATTTCCACCCATGTCCTTTGTTAATATAACACACCAAACAAGCTCTAATTAGCCTTCTTACTGTCCCTAGTTCCCCCCCCCCCCATAAAGAAACATTTTAAGAATAAGTGATTCAAGTGCTTCCTTTTTGCAGTTTAACTTCTATTTCACGTGAACTTCTATCCCTTTACATTGTACTTGCAAACGGATATTCTGGCAGGTTTTGAGTGAGTGATCTGTGGCCTTTGTTTTAAAAGTTTAACCTGCTGGGCTGGACAGCACTGACAGTCCCAGAGGGCCCAGAGCCGCGAGTGGCATTTTCTGCAGTGTGGTGGTGGTGTTCACTGTGATTCACACAGAAGACCGTGGAATGTGGGTGGGCTGTTGGTGAGCGTGGGCTGGCCAGGCTGTGCGGGGAGGCAGCCACACAAAGGGCACACAGTCACATTCCTCCGGGGCCATCCGGCAAGTGTGGTGGCTGCTTGCCATCTGGCAGTGCTCTCTGGCATTCTCCTGGGAGTGGATTCCTGGATTCCTTGATGCAGGGGAAGCAGAGTCACCCAGGCAGATACTGCCCCTGGCTTAGCGGCAAGGCCAGAGCTATAGAAGCAGTTTATGGAGAGGGTTGCAAGGCTTCTGGAGGGATCGTCATCCCGGAAGGAGGCTGGGCATCAGAGGGTAGGGGAAGACTCTTGAAAAGCAGTGTTTTGATCCCAGCCCTGCTGGGCGTGTGGTAGGGTCCCGGCCAGCTGCCAGGTTGGGGAGTGCGTCAGGGAAGGGAACTGGGTAAAAGTGTGGATAATATATGGGGTGTTTCGTACCAAGTGAGGTTGGCCTGTGCCTAGAGCTGCCCCGGACTCCTTCTGAAGAGTCGCAGGGTTTCTCTGAATAAGGCAAAGCCCCACATTAACCAAGTGTCTTCGTTCTGCAGAACGCTGTGCTAGCAGCTGGCAAGCAAGCGTGTTTATGACTCAGTGATTTTTTGATAAGAGCTCATTCCTGAAAGGCAAATGGAAACTTCCAATTAGAACTAAGGCCAGGTCGTGGGGTGAGATTATGGAGAAATAACACCAAATGTAGGCACAAAACCGGGAAAGCCAAGATAATAAGGGAACGGTGAGATTGCAGAAATGAATATGGGCATTAGAATAAACGAATCAGACAAAAGGGAAGGTCAAGGCAAGCTTGACACCTTTATAGGATCGACAGAAGGTGATACTCCCTGGAACTAAAATAGCAGAGATGTTGAATGTTTAACCTCAGTGTTAAAACACACACACACACACACCCCACTAAACTAAACCACAAACTTGAAAAGTGAAAAGTTACAATAAAAGAAGTTAAGTAGAAATAGTTAAAATAGAAGAGAAAAAAAAGTCGGAATAGAATAAAGAAGAAAAAAGGATTAAGATTAAATTAAGATAAATTTAAACTTCGGAATTTTATTAAGTTTGTTCTAGGATTTTTAAGAAAATGAAGCTGATGTTGGAGAGCAGAACCAGCCACCCTAATTCATAATCCTGGAAATGTACTAGGATAAATTATTCACAAGGGAATAATAAACATTTGGAAGCACACATGGTGTGAGTTTCACGTTGCAAAACAAGAGATACATTACTCCAATGTCATAGTCATTTATGGCTGGAAGTCCTGTTGGTTGAAGGAAGTAGAACATCTAAAGTGGCTGATAAAATGAAACACGCTGCTATTGGACAGTCCCAGCAAATTAGGAATGCACAGTCTGAAGCACACATGGTTCTTAAGTGGGTTCGTGAAGAGCCAATGGAAACCATCTACAAGGACATGCCACTCAGTGTGAACTTGCTGGGCATACTTTGTGTGTCAGAGGGCTTCAGTGGCATTTTATATAAATTACAATAAAACCGTATTGTCTAAAGTAGGGATCAGAGCATCAAATTCTTAGGTGGTGATCTAAGAACTAATTCCAGGAGAGTGAGTGCCATGGCCAAAGGGGCAGCCATTTATTATTCTCCTCCAGCTCATTGCCATCCTTGTCAATCCTTGCCAGCCTTGCTCAGTGCTGAGCAAATGTTACCGGATCAAGTGAGTTTTCAAGGGCGGCTAGCTTTTCAGATTTTAGGGAAAGTCTTCTAA
This sequence comes from Acinonyx jubatus, assembly GCF_027475565.1. Classification (NCBI taxonomy): domain Eukaryota; kingdom Metazoa; phylum Chordata; class Mammalia; order Carnivora; family Felidae; genus Acinonyx; species Acinonyx jubatus. The sequence goes on from NC_069391.1 coordinate 68,823,821, forward strand.
TTTTTGAACATTAAGTTTTAGACATCAAAGCTGTGGTTACTGGGCCACCAGTGTGTTAGCTCTGGCTTTAAACTTTATTATTATTAAAAAAAATTGAAGGATAATTAACATGCAGTGTTATATTAGTGTCAAGTGTACAACATATTGATTCAACAGTTCTGTGTGTTACTCAGTGCTTACCGTGGTAAGTGGTAATACGATACTGTGGTATCGTCATTATTTGTCACCATGCAATGTTATTTTTTATTGGCTATATTCCCTATGCTGTGCTTTTCATCTCCACAACTTATTTATTTTTTAACTGGAAATTTGAATCTCTTGATTTTCTTTATGTATTTCACCTATCCCCTCACCCACCTCTGGCAACCACCAGTTTGTTCTCTGTATTTAAGAGTCTACTTTTTGGCTTCTTTGTTTTGTTTTTTAGATTCCACATATAAATGAAATCATATGACTGTATTGTCTGACTTATTGCACTTAGCATTATACCCTCTAGGTCCACCACGTTGTCACAAATGACAAGATCTCATTCTTTTTTTTTTATGACTGAATATTCCATTGTATATATATATGCCACATCTTCTTTATTCATTCATCTATTGATAGACCCTTGGGTGCTTCCATATCTTGGCTATTGTAAATGATGCTGTTATGAACATATGGAAGCATATATCTTTGTGAATTTGTGTTTTTATTTTCTTTGGGTAAATATCCACTAATGGAATTACTGGATCATATGGCATTTCTATTTTTAATTTTTTGAGGAACCTCCATACTGTTTTCTATAGTGGTGGTATCAGTTTTCATTCCCACCCACAGTGTATGAGGGTTCCTCTTTCTCCATATCCTTGCCAACATTGTTATTTCTTGTCTTTTTGATTCTAGCCATTCTGACAGGTGTGACGTGATATCCCATTGGGGTTTTGATCTGCATTTCTGTGATGATGAGTGATGTTGAGCATCTTTTCATGTGTCTGTTGGCAACCTGTATGTTTTCTTTGGAAAAATATCTATTTCAGGTCCTGTGTCCATTTTTTTAATTGGAGTGTGTGTGTGTGTGTGTGTGTGTGTGTGTGCGCGCGCGCGTGTGTATGCTGAGTTATGTAAGTTCTTTATATATTTTGGATATGAATCACTTATCAGATATATGATTTGCAAATTTCTTCTCCCATTCAATAGGTTGCCTTTTCCTTTTGCTGATGGTTTTCTTTGCTGTGCAAAAGCCTTTTATTTTGGTATAGTCCCAATAGTTTATTTTTGCTTTTGTTTTCCTTGCCTGAGGAGACATATTTAGAAAAATGTTGCTATGGCTAATGTCAAAGAAATTACTGCCTGTGTTTTCTTTTAGGAGTTTTATGGTTTCAGGTCTCCCATTTAGGTCTTTAATCCATTATTTTTGTGTGTGGTGTAAAAAAAGTAGTCTAGCTTCATTCTTTTGCATGCAGCTGTCCAGTTTTCCTAGCATCGTTTATTAAAAAGATGGTCTCTCTCCCATTGTATATTCTTGTGTTTTTTTGTCGAAGATTAATTGACTATGTAAGTATGGGTATATTTGTGGGCTCTCTATTCTGTTATATTGCTCTATGTCTCTGTTTTAATGCCAGTACCATACTGTTTTGATTACTTCAGCTTTGCAGTATATCTTGAAATCTTCATCTTCTTCTCTGCATAGAGTTCATGATTGGATCTAGGGGACTGGTGAGTTCCCTGAGCTAATAACAGACAGAGGTAAGAAATAAAGACCTAGGTCCAGGGTAGAGAATAGGGAACTCAATGGAATCCAAGAGGGAAAAGAATTTCAAGAAGGGGAGCACTGATGAGCTCCCACTTGGTACCTGGCATCATACACATGTGCTCACTGAAGCCTCATGAGGGCCCAGGAAGAGACATGGTTACCCAGCATGGTAGATGAGGAAACGGGGAGAAGCAATTAGAGACTGGGAGTGGGACTGTGGGACAGACTGGGCTCAGTCAAGAAGTTGGGGGGTGAAGAGAGTGAGGGAGAGCGTGGTGGTGAGTGCATATCAGAGTGAAAGAAAGGGTGCATCTGAGGGTGTCATGGGGAGCATGTTTGTCACCTGAGGGGAAGGATCAAAGGGAGAGGGAAATACTAAAGATGAAAGCTGGCATTGGGATAAATAATTTATGGGGCTGAGTCAAAAGAGCAGGGGGTGGGGTCAGGATAGATCTTCAGGGTGGCAGGAACCTGAGAAGAAGCTCTCTATGGACAGAGTGCCCCAGCCCTGAGCAGCGGTGGGGCATCACAGTAGGAGAGCTACAGATTTGAAAGGAGCTCTGGACGCTGATGGCCAATCATGCATTACTCTGAAGAGAAGTATTATCTGTGTGTTTTCTTTTCATCTGAACATTTTCTATGGATCATTCCTGTTAATGCTCATGAGTTTTAGATAATTCAACACAAATAAATGCAGCCTAGATTAAGTAGAGATGACTTCAATTAGGATGCTTTTTTTTTTCCTTCAAGGAGACCATACTATTAATAGTTGCTGGCACTTGAGTTTTTGTTTGTTTTTAGTTTCAGTGAAGAATAGGGCTACATATCAGGAGCAACATTGGAGGGATTAATTTGTTATTCTGTTTATGTCATATCAAGATAATGGGTTTAACACATACTGTTGTGATTGAGATTTTTCTGGAAAAAATATGCTGAGAGAAAACTTAGGTTTTGGACTTAATGGGAACAAATCTGAGCTGTAGCTTTTCCTACTGGTGTGGTGTTAGGCCAAAGGCAACGTTTTACTTTTTCCAATGGTAAGTAATAATTATACCTTACAATGTCTTTATGATAATTAGAAATATGTGAAAAGCTTCTAGCACTTGTCTTAACAAATAGTGGAAATAATGATAATAAGCCACTAAATGCACTGAGGACTAAGTATTTTTTATTTATGAAAGATATCAGACAAATATAAGAATATAATATATGTATAATAAGTGTGTGGTGTGTTTGTATGTATGAACTTATTTTTCCATTGTCTTGTTAGAATTGTTGAATTGTTTCCAGTTTTGTTCTATTACAAACCATGCTACTGTAAACATTCTTTTTTTTTAAACTTTATTTATTTATTTTGAGAGAGAGAGAGAGAGGGAGCGTGCAAGTGAGGAAGGGGCAGAGAGGGATAGGAAGAGAGAGAGAATCCCAAGCAGACTCCGCACCAACAGCAGAGAGTCCGACGTGGGGTTCGAACTCATGAACCATGAGATCATGACCTGAGCCAAAGTTGGACACTTAACTGAATGAGCCACCGAGGCTCCCTGCTACTGTAAACATTCTTATACACATCTCCTGGTGCATATGTGCTAGGCTGTCTCTAGACTTTCTCATGATGTTCACCTTCACCTCTGCCAGGTAATGCCAAATCATTTTCTAAGGTGGTAGTGCTCTTTTACAGCCCTGCCAGCAGTGAATGAGAGTTTCTGGCTGCTCTGAATCCCACCAGTTCTTGGAAATGTCAAACTTTAAAACATTTGCCTTTCCCATGGCTAAGAAATGGTATTTTGTTTTTTTTTTTTAATTAATATTTCCCTGATTACTGATCCGTTGAACGTCTTTTCACATGTTTGCTGGCCTTATGGGTTTTCTCTTCTGTAAAATGCCTATTCATCCTTTTTGTACATTTTTTCCTAGACTCACCTTTTTAAAAGGTATAAAAACACTGAGTAGGGCACATATGTACATATGCCAGAGTTCAAGAGTCAATTTATACTAACAATCAACACTTTTATCTGGCAGAAAATTAAGTTTATTGCCTATACCTAATAGGTATCTATAATAACAGGTGCTGAATGATGAGTATTAAATGAGTCAAATATGGAGAGAAAAACAAGCCTGCCATTGAAGATGTACAGTTAATCCTTCAAGTATGATACTGTTGTAAATTAGTGCCATAGAAGCCTATTTTTCAGGTTTTGCACCCTAAGGTTTGTGTGACCTGAATAGCTCCTCTAGATAGCTCCTTCACTGAAGTCGGTACCTTCCAGCTTCCTGGGTTATTGTGACTGAGGGGAAGGGAAGCCAAGATGTGCTGTCCCTGTGTGATGGAAGCCAGGTGCCCTCTACACCCTGCCCCAGAGATGCCAGGTCTCCTGATCTGTGGAATCACCTTGGCTACTCCCAAGCCCATATTCCTCAGGCCACTCCCATGGGATTCAGATTCCACAGGGTGTGACTGGGGCCTGGGAATTGGAATTTTGAACAAACATCCCAGGCAATTGCTATTTCTAAGTGACTTTGGGAAATCCTGCTCGAGCCCCATTCCCAGAGCTGAGATCCAGTGGGGGTGGCCTTTTGAGTGCTTTTCCTTTTACTTCTTTGGCACCAATCTAGCTGGGAAGCAATGTAATTGGGGGAAAACAAGTGACTCTAGAAAGAAATTTTCTTGGTTTCACATAACCAGCTAAGCTCCTCTCTCCAAGTGCTCAAGCTTGTGCCAGATGACTCTTGGCTCAATGCAACCTGCAGCTGGCTTTAGGCCACCTGACCTTCTTGGTGTCCCCACTATCAGATACAATGATGTGTCTCATGATTTTCTCTATAGTCTCCAAACTTGTTTCTTCCCCACTGCTGCGAGGGCAGTGTTTTAAATGTTTCTTACATCAGACCTTTCAAGGGCACACGGGGCTCTTAAGAAAGTCCTGGCTGCATCCTGGAATCAGGACCTGGTCTGGGTTGACCACCCCCACCCCCCCACCCCCCACCCTCTGAGGGGGTGGGTGTTGGTTGTTAATTCTTCTGTGCTTCAGGCATATTGATCTCTACAATTTGGGAATGTGGGACCATCTCTCTCACACCAGTCATTTTGCTTCTGCTCTTTCCTGTATCTTAGCTCTCTCCTCCCACTTCTCTCCCTCTGGCTAGCTCATCCTAATCCTTTAAGATAATGTTTCTCAGGCTTTATTTTTATTTTTATTTAAGTAGACTTCGCACCCAGAGTGGAGCCCAACACGGGGCTTGGACCCACAACCCTGAGATCAAGACCTGAGCTGAGATCAAGACTCAGATGGTTACATGTCTGAGCCACCCAGATGCCCTAAATTCCTCAGTCTTTAATGGGCACATAAATAATCTTGGGGATCTTGCGAAAATGCATATTCTGATTCAGTTGGTCTGGGTTGGGACCTGAGAGTCTGCATTTCCAGCAAGCTCCCAGGTGTTTGCAGGATGTTGCTAAGTCTGGGGACCACACTTTGAGTCATTAACTGCTCCTTCCTGAGTTATAACTGCCCTTCCTCTGTGCTCTTAGCACCTGGGCTAACCTTGGTCATGCTTCTCACACGGTAATATAATAACCGCCCTGTCTATGTATAAGTTTCTTGAGGGCAGCAATTATGCCCTGTTTACTTTATTTATATTTGCAGTGGCCAGCACTTAGGAAATAACAAAGACCTGTTAAACAAACTGATGATTCCAATGATCCAGACAGATATTTGTCTGTATTTTGCTGTTTGTGGCTGTTTCCCTATTGAGGCCAATGACTCGTTGCATTCCCAGATGGTGTCCTGTGGCCTGAAGGTTTGGCTTCACTTTCTATAACACAACAGACCTTCCCAAAGGAGGAGCAGAGGAGTGGGTGGCTAGCTTTGGCATTGGAAAAATTCAACTTTGTTTGTGCCTAATTTAGGTCAAGATTAGTGGTTTTAAAATTAGCCTGGATTTTGTATTTCCTCTGGATGGTCCAACTCATGCTTGTGAGCACACAAGTATGCATCTCTTCTGGAATAAGTCTCTGAGATTTAACAGCCTCTTCCTCTTCTGACCCCGTCCTTCACACAGGTGCCAGGATGGGCTTTCTGAAATGCAAATTTGGGTTATGCCACTCTTGGTGGTTCCCTCTCCCTTCAGGAAAAAGTCCAAATCTCCTATCATGGCTTATGAATAGGGTGCCCAGGAAGGTCCACACTTACTCCTGTTGTCCTTGAGTGCCCCCTTTCGTTCTCAAAGGTGTCCTAGTTAGGAGGATGAATGATGACTGGGACCTTTTAGTCACTGACCCTGACCTCTCCCCATAGCCACTTGTTGGGTTCCAGGCTTCCAGCTCTGGCTGCTAATTCTCATAAAGGAGACCTTGATACTAGTTCGATCTTGCATTTACTATGGACAGTTATTCTGTAAACTAGACTGTATGTCTATTTTAACGCATAATTCCTGTACATTCTCTAAAACCCAGCAAGTTCAAATAATGAACACAATGGTTTCTGTTTTCCCTCAGCACTTTTAGCAGAAATCTCTTAATGATTGAATTAATCCTTTAATGGACTGATGGGTGAGGCATTCTACTTGTGGGTGAGTAAGGAGTAGCTGGAAAAGGTTGCCAGTCTATAATAGTTATTTGGCCTAAAGGGTGTAATCACGCTCTTCTCATCTATTCATAAACTTGTTTTTCAGTGCTGGTTGGAGCACTAGCTCCGGACAATGGATAGAGTGTTAGCTGCAAAGCCATCGAGACCTGGGTAAGCCCCAGGCAGTTTCTTAATTCCTCTGAGAGTTAGTATTCACACCTGTAAAAATGAAAATAATAAGACCTACTTTGTGTGGGTAGTTATGACGATTAATTGAGATAACGTGGATAATGATGAGTTATCCACACCATAGGTAAGACTTTCTTCTTGTTTTCAAAGACTAAAACAACTGAGTTATTTCTGTTTGCAAACAGTGGCAGTGCTACAAATATATTATTTGGTATTTACTGTGGCACTATGTTTTTCTATTGTGATGCAATGTTCTGCTTTTAAGCTGGGAGAACTTCTTTCATCCCCTTCCATTACTCTAAATATATTTTACTAATGCAGCCACACTGAATCCCTGCACATGCCTGGCTGTTCCTCTTTGAGTTGCCACTGTGTCAAGATGTAAAAGGACTGCTCTTATCTTCTGAAAACAGGGCTGCTTCAATTGTATCAGGCTAAGCTTTTGTGGAAGAAATCTCCATTGGAGATAGTGGGAATGTAGCAAAGATATTCAGTGCTCTGCACGTTTTTGCTGGAAATGTTTAAAACCAGAAAGTGCTAAGGTAGAGAGATAGGCAAGGGAGAAGGATTTAACGAGTTATGTATTGTCTCATGTTCATTATTTTGTAGAACAGCAACTTGAACATAAAAGGTACTCTCCGTGTTAGAGTAGGAAGAACATTTACCATTCAGCCCGAGGGCAGCCTTTAACGGGGTTGCCGTGAATCGTCTCTAGCCTGTCAGTGTGGTCCATGGACCAGGACCAGGACCATGAGCATCACCCGGAGCTTGTTAGAAATGCAGTCAGAGACTCTTCCCAGACCTACTCAATCAGAAGCTGCATTTAAAGAAGATCTTCACGTGATTCAAATTTACATTAAAAGAAGCTTTCCTCTTGGCCAGCGCTGTCCCCATAGAACTTTCAGTGGTGATAGTGATGTTCTATATTTGCATTATCTAATATGGTAGACACTAGCCATATGTGGCTGAGAACTTGAAATAGGGCTAGTGCAACTAAGGAACTAAAGTTTAAATTACCGTTTATTTTAACTAACTGTAATTTAGACTTAATTAGTCACACGTGTTTTGTGGCTGTCACACAGAGCAGGCAGCATGACATTCTACCAGGTTTTGCTTAAAGGATTCCTCAGGATGGTAATGTCAAGCCCCTATCACTGCCAGGAGATAGTCCTTGCATGGGCAGGAGGTACCACTGAATAATCTGGGGTCCTTGTCCGTGACTGTGGTTCTATGCATAGTCCTTGGAAAAGAGTTCAAGAGTCAGCATTGCTGACATGCTTTCTTCTCTAGGGGCTCAGAACAGTTAGTTGGTAAGTCCCAGAACTACATATGGGGGAAAAAAACTTGAGCGGCAAAAACCTGAACTAAACCAACACAACACTTTGGAAGCTACCAGTTTCTAATTGTGTTATTTTTATTATTTCACAAATTCCTGAAGATCAGAAGATATATTTCTCTACTTTGCTTCATCTGCAGTGTATCTGGCTTGCAAAATATAAACTGATGCTTTCTACTGGTTTTATTTCTCCTTCAATATTACTCTTCCTTTATGGGGAACTCTAGTTCAAATTATTTTAGTTATGGTCTCCTGAAGTCTTGGGAAACTTCTGTTTCTACACCTTTTAGTTAGTTTTTTTAATGTTTGTTTATTTGTTGACAGAGAGAGAGAGAGAGAGAGAGAGAGAATGAGAATGAGCATGAGCGGAGGAGGGGCAGAGAGGGAGACAGAATTTGAAATGGGCTCCAGTCTCTGAGCTGTCAGCACAGAGCTCAACGTGGGGCCCAAATGTGTGAAGCACGAGATCATGACCTCAGCCAAAGTCGGACACCTAGCCAACTGAGCCACCCAACCTGAGCCACCCAGGTGCCCCTGTTTTTTTTTTTTTTTAATTTAAGTTTTAGTTATTTCACATATAGTGCAATATTGGTTTCAGGAGTAGAATTCAGTGATTCATCATTTACATACAACACTCAGTACTCATCACAAGTGCCCTCCTTAATACCCATCACCCATCTGGTCCATCTCCTACCCTCTTCTCTCCATCAACCCTTAGTTTGTTCTCTGTCATTAAGAGTCTCTTGTGGTGAGGCGCTTGGATGGCTCAGTCGGTTAATCATCTGACTCTTGATTTCAGCTCAGGTCATGATCTCATGGTTTATGGGTTTGAGCCCTGTGCTGGTCTCTGTGCTGGCAGTGCTTGTGACTCTCTCTCCCTGCCCCTCCCCTGCTCATGCATGCTCTCTCCCTCAAAATAAATAAACATTAAAAAAAAAAGAGTGTCTTGTGGTTTGTTTCCCTCCCTTCTCCTCCCCCCTTCCCATGTGTTCGTCTGTTTTGTTTCTTAAATTCCACATATGAGTGAAAGCATATGATACTTGTCTCTCTCTGATTGACTTATTTTGCTTAGTATAATACATTCTAGCTCTATCCATGCATGTCATTGCAAATGGCAAGATTTCATTCTTTTTGATGGCTGGCTAATATCCCATCATATATACATACATACATACATATATATATATGTGTATATATATATATACATATATATACACACATATATATATGTATGTATGTATACACACACACATATAAATATATATATATACATATATATATATATATATATATATATATATATATATATATACATACATATATGGATATATATATCCATCCCACATTTTCTTTATCCATTCACCAGTCAGTGGACATTTGGGCCCTCTCCATAGTTTGGCTATTGTTGATAATGCTGCTATAAACACTGGGGTGCATGTACCCTTCAGATCTGTATTTTTGTATTCTTTGAGTAAATACCTAATAGTGCAATAGTTGGATCATAGTTCTAATTTTAGTTTCTTGAGGAACTTCCATACTGTTCTCCAGAATGGCCACACCAGTTTGCATTCTTACCAACAGTGCAAAAGGGTTCCCCTTTCTCTGCATCCTTGAAACACCTGTTGTTTCTTGTGTTGTTAATGTTAGCCATTCTGACAGGTGTGAGGTGGTATCTCATCGTGGTTTTGATTTGTTTTTCTCTGATGATGAGTGATGTTGAGCATCTTTTCATGTCTCTGTTAGCCATCTGGATGTGTTCTTTGGTAAGTGTCCTTTGCCCATTTCTTTTTTTTTTTTAATAAAAATTGTTAATGTTTATTTATTTCTGAGAGAGAGACAGGGCATGAGCAGGGTAGGGGTAGAGAGAGAGGGAGACACAGAATATGAAGCAGCTCCAGCCTCTGAGCTGTCAGCACAGAGCCTGATGTGAGACTTGAACCCATGGACTGTGAGATCATGACCTGAGCTGAAGTCAGATGCTTAATCGACTGAGCCACCCAGGCACCCTGTCTTTTGCCCATTTCTTAACTGGTTTGTTTGTTTTTGGGTGATAAGAGTTTGATAAGTTCTCTATAGATTTTGGATACTAACCCTTTATCACATATGTCATTTGCAAATATCTTCTGCCATTCCATAAGCTATCTTTTAGTTTTGTCAATTGTTTCCTTCACTGTGAAGAAGATTTTTATCTTGATGACCTCCCAATAGTTTATGTTTGCTTTCCCCCTGCCTTTGGCGACATGTCTATGAAGAAGTTGCTCCTGCCACGGTCAAAGAGGTTGTTGCCTGTGTTCTCCTCTGGGATTTTGATGGCTTCCTATCTCACATTTAGGTCTTTCATCCATTTTGAGTTTAGTTTCAAAAGCGATCCAGTTTTCTTCTGCCTGTCACCATCCAGTTTTCCCAACACCATTTGTTGAAGAGACTGTCTTTTTTCCATTGGATATTCATTCCTGCTTTGTCGAAGATGAGTTGACCATCTAGTTGTGGGTCCTTTTCTGGGTTTTCTCTTCTCTTCCACTGAGCTATGTGTCTGTTTTTGTGCCAGTACCATACTGTCTTAATGACTACAGCTTTGTAATATAGCTTGAAATCCAGAATTGTGAGGCCTCCAGTTTTGTTTTTCTTTTTCAGGATCTCTTTGGCTATTCTGGGTCTTTTGTGGTTCCATACACATTTTAGGATTGTTTGTTCTAGCTCTGCAAAGAATGCTGGTTGTTTTTTGATAGGGACTGCATTAAATCTGTAGATTGCTTTGGTTATTTGTTCTCACAATCCATGAGCATGGAATTTGTGTCCTCATTTCTTTGTGTCCTCTTCAATTTCTTTCATAAGTGTTCTATAGTTTTCAGACTACGTGATCTTTTACTTCTTTAGTTTGGTTTATTCCTAGGTATTTTATTGTTTTTGGTGCAATTGCAAATGGGATTGATTCCTTGATTTCTTTTTCTGCTGCCTCGTTATTGGTGTATAGAAATGCAATAGATTTCCGCATGTTGATTTTATATCCTGAGACTTTGCTGAATTCATTGTTTCTACATCTTTGCTCAAGCATACCTTCTTTGTCCTCTTGGCCTGAGCACTGATCAAGTGGTGGCATCTGCTGTGTAGATATCATCTGTTACTGTGGTGACTTAAGTAGGTTCTATATCTTTTTTTTTTTTTTAATTTTTTTTTTAACATTTTATTTATTTTTGAGACAGGGAGAGACAGAGCATGAACAGAGGAGGGTCAGAGAGAGGGAGACACAGAATCTGAAACAGGCTCCAGGCTCTGAGCTGTCAGCACAGAGCCCGACGCGGGGCTCGAACCCACGGACCGCGAGATCATGACCTGAGCCGAAGTCGGCCGCTTAACCGACTGAGCCACCCACGCGCCCTGGTTCTGTATCTTTAAGACTTCTCTTGTTTTCTGCTTGCTCCATGTTGATCATCTCAAATCGTTGTTCCAAACTTAAATTCTTTTCATCAAATTTGGCAATTCAACACACTTCCAGCTGTTTACTGGTGATACATGGTTAAGCAATGATGTAAACATCTGTCCTGGCTGCAGTAGCCCTCATATTTCACCAACTGGAGTTCTGTGACTGTCTGACTTCCCCCCCCTCCACCCATGTGACCCAGGGTTCTGTTGAGGTGAGGGAATTCAAAGAGCCATTTGATGAATAAAAATGAAGCTTGATGTGATAGCAAAGAACTTTCTCTAAAATGGAAATATTATTGACAAATGTACATTTGATTACATCTCAGAAACATTTTGTCATCAGGTATAGGGGAGCTTGTCATCTCCTTATATCATCTTTTGTCCTTAAATATTGCCTGTCTGATTAGGAGGCACCCACGTTTAGACCTTGACAGTGGGAAGGGATGATGTGATCATCTCATTGTACAGATGAGTGAAGATTCTTCTGTGGGGCTTCCCTGGGAGTGGCAGAGAAGCCAGTTTAGGAAACCTTGGGTCTCTTGACTTATTGGTCTATAAATGGGCTTCAGATGGGGTCCATGAATCCCTAAAACTGTAGCAAAGTTTTATGTCTATGTGCAGTGTTAGGACAGAGAATCCAAGGCATTCATTAGAGTCTCAGAAGTCTGAGTTGCTTGCATCATGCTATCCTTTTCCTTTTGAATTCTTCTGATTTGGTGGTTACTTTGACTTTCAACTTCTCAGATTTAGGATAAGGCATACAGGACACTTGCTGGGTCATTGATGATATGCAGAGAAGTTAGCTTTACTGGGGGAGAACTTTGTTATGCACCATTCTGCCATTGGTGAGTACTGGCTTCAAGGAGGTAGAGGGCAAGAATATTTAGCTTATTCAGAGGAAACCCATCACTGTGATAACTCTCAGCTGTCATCTTATTGCCCAAGGGACAGCAGGCCATCTTCTTATTTGAAGTATAGCTCTTTGAGTGGTTTACAGAGTTTGGAACCTGCCAACTTATTATTGGGGTTCAGATCTGCCACTTCCTGGCTGTGTGACCTTGAGCAAATGATTTCTCTTTTGTATCTAAGTTTCCTCATATTAAAAATACCGGGATTATAAGTGATGAATCACAGGAATCTACCCCCAAAACCAAGAGCACACTGTATACACTCTATGTTAGCCAATTGGACAATAAATTATATTAAAAAATAAAAATAAAAATACCAGGATTAATCCTTGCTTTGCAGTGCAAGAATGCGTATAGAGTGCTGAGCACATAGCGGACCCTCCATAAATGATAACCACTCCCACTACAGTCTGCTGACTATTTCAGAGCAAGGGAAGACCTGTGTCTAAGGGAAGTCTGCTTACAAGTCTGATCTGTGAAGCCAGCTGGTCCACTTTCCACTGTTCAGCCTTCTGAGGGAATTCAGAATGATGTGGTGGATTATTCTTTTCTTCACTAGCTTTTCCACTCTTTTTCTATTACCATCCACTAAATGCTCCCATCTGCCTTCTGTAATTCCATTCCCTGCAGTAGAGTTTACAGGAAAACAGAGCACATGATCTTATAGGAAGCTAAGTGCTGGCTGGACATACCATTTTGGGAACAGAGCAATAAAGACATTGTGTTTTTGGCAAACGTGGGTCTGTCTGAAAGGGAGACATAGGAGAAGGATATGAATTTCTATTTAGGCCGCAGATGAATCTTCACATTAAGGGAACACACAATTTCTGGTCCATGGTCTGTCTTAGATGATTTTGTGGCATAGTTGAACTCACTTTCTCTCATTTCTGAAAGAAAAAGATCTCTAAGAATTGGTGAGAAAGATGAACATTTGCTTTAAAATAACAATAATAAAACATTCAGCTGAGAGAGTTAAGTTGGCGGATGTAAGTAAGTACTTAGAATAAGGTAAACACGGAATATGAACCATGCCTCGCAGATCTTTCTGGCCTTGCTCCCCACCATACCCACACAGTGTGCACATTCTCACATATACACACACACAACATACTCATATACACATACATATCGGTTCCTTATGATCATGAAACCCATGACAACTTCTCTTGTACATACATGCTTGTGAGTCTGGGGACCCATCATAACGCCTGATAAAACTACCCTTTTAACAGGTGTTTTCTTTGAAGTCTTCTCCATTCCCAAATTAAAAAAAAAAAAGCCAAGTCAGCTGTAGGCTTTATTTAAAAGCAATACATATTTCAAAATTCAAGTTCTCTAGGAATGAGAAACTCCTAATTCCGAATAAAAATTAGCACTGGCTTATGTGCCTTGCCACTGTCAGAAATCTTATTGTACCCCAAGTGTACCATGGATCCCTGATGGGATCCCTTAGGAAATATGTATGTGTCTAGACTTAGGCATTTTTAGTCAATATGCAATGCCCTCCCTTGACAGAGCAGCATGGGTGAAAGGAACAGTTTTGATGGGCACTGTTTCTTCTCACCTGGGAAGAGTTTCTTTCTTTCCCTAGGGTTGTGCTCCTTCCTCTCTTTGTGTGATATCTGGGAGACTCACTCTGATGACTGTTTGCATTGGTGGTGTTTCTATAGTCCCTGGCCCCCATCTCTCTTGTCTTGGATTCCCCTGCAGCTTGCTTCTCCATGTTTCTTGGCCTCATCTGCCCTTCCTTCCCTGTCGTTACTGGATCTGGTGGTGTTAAATTCCATCACAGCCAGCATCCCACTACACCAGTGGTTCTCAAGGTACGGTCCCATACTAGCAGTCTCAGCATCACCTGGTGCGGTAGGTAGACTAGTAGCTTCCCAAAGAGGTCTGCACCCTCATCTCTAAAACCTGTGAGTTTGTGAAATTACATGGCAATGGGGAATTAAAGTGGCACGTGATATTAGGTTGCCTCACAGCTGACTTCAAGATAAGGAGAGTATCTTGGATTATCCAGGTGGTTCCAGTGTAATCACCAGAGTCTTTAAATGTGGAGAAGGGAAGCAGAACAGTTAGTCTTAGAGCTGTGATATGTGTGAAAGACTTGCCCAGACATTGCTGGCTTTGAACGTGAAAGATGAAGCCCATGAGCCAAGGAATACAGGTGGCTTCTTGAAGCTGGAGGAAGCAAGAAAATGGATTCTCTCCTAGAGCCTCTAAAAAGGAATGCAGCCCTACAAAAACCTTGATCTTAGCCCAGTGAGATCCATTTTGGACTTACAATTCTGAATTCCAGAGCTATAAGGTAATAAACCTGTGTTGTTTTAAATTGCCATACCAAGTATGTGTAGGAACACATATACTTGGGAACTTAGAAGTGAAAATTCTAGGATACCCACCACTCCAGACCTACTGTATCTGAAACTCTGGGGGTGGGGCCTGGGAATCTGTGTTCTAACAAGCTCTCCAAGCAACTCTGATGCACATTAAGTTTGAGAATATCTGTTTTTCCTTTGAGGGAATCCGTTTAATGGAGGCCACTCAAATGGACGAGCCAGCTGTAGGATGCATGGAGCTCTTTACAGGAGGAAATGAGCTCCTTCCTTGAAACCTTGGCAAGAGAGGTTGTATTCAGGCTGCTATTTGTTTGTGTATTCTGTTTGTTGTGTATAACAGGAGCTTTGAAGCTTCTATCATTGTGATGTGCAGTGGCGAAAAATATAGATTCTATTGAGGTATAATTGACATATAACACTATAGTAGCTTGAGGGGTACAACATGATGACTTGATAATTGTATGTATTTTGAAATGATCACCACAATTCACTGCATCGGACTCTAAGCCATTCTTCCCACTTCATTCAAGCAGAAGAGTTTCCTTCTGTCTAAACCTGCTCTCTCTACCTGTGCTATTTGTCTAGTAATATCCCATTTGTCTAGTAACAACTTTGTCTAGTAATATCCCATTGCTCTGGTCTCTTTGATATGTGGTCTCTCCATCTCTGTTGGCTCTTGTCCCTCAGCCCCTGGTGAATATCCCGTCTTTTTTATCGTAAATATCCTACTCCTCTCCTCCAGTCTCTCCCCATTGTCCATCTATTGTGCTGTTGGTCAATCCTTCCTTTTCTTGTCAAGCTTGTTGAAAGCATAGTCTTCACTTAACCCATTCATGTCTCAGGTGTCTTCAGCCTATCTTCTGCCCAAGTCTCACTATAACTGCTCTAGGAAGAAATGGTCACCAGATGTCTTTAATTGCCAAATCTAATGCATGCATATGGGCCTTATTTTATCTCTTTGTTGTGCGGACACTATGACCCTTATTATAACTTTCTTCATGTTAATCTGCCGTGGTTTTCTGACTCTCTTGACTTCTTTGACTTCCTTTGCACATCCCTTAAATATTCGTGTTCTTCAGGGCATCCTACAGCACACTCTTAAAAATAAAGAAAAAAATGTATGCACTTTCTTTGCAACACTTTATTCATTCCATGGCTTTAACTGGCTGACTTGCAAATCTGTGTCTCCATTCTAAACATCTTCTCTGAGCTTCACACATGTATACTTAAGTGTCTCCTAGGTATCTTTACTTGATTATCTGCAGGTGCTTTCAGCAAGTGGGTTCACAGTCAAACTCACTGTCACTGTCTCTAAACCTGCAAAATAAAAATGTAGGATCAGATGAGTAGTCTTCAGGCTATGGGTTGTGACCTGTTAGTCTGAGAAATAATTTAGAGAGTGGTGGTCAGCAGTAAAATAAACAAAGAATTGGTTGATCATCTGACTCTTGATTTTGGCTCATGCCATGATCCCAGGGTTGTGGGATTGAGCCCTGTGTTGGGCTCTGTGCTGAGTGTGGCGCCTGCTTAAGGTTCTTTCTGTCTCTCTCTCCCTCTGCTCTTCTCCCCTGCTCATTTGCTTGCTCTCTCTCAAATTAAAACAACAACAACAAACACAAAGAAATCAGCAAGTAAGCAAACAAAAGATATACATACAGATTAGTTTATATTACATTAGCTTACTTTAGGTAAGCTCCATGAGAGCAAGCAGGCTTTTTGTTTTTTTAAATCTGTTTTGTTTCCTGTTTTATTTCTAGCCTCTGGCTTGGCACATGTACCAACTCTATGTTTGTTGAAAGATGAATGTGTATTCAGTTGTGATGTAAAATGTATATTCTATTATGGGTTGTGGTTAAAAAAAATTGAAAACTATTGGACCGGATCATTTTTAATGTCCCTTTAAACTAAAAAATTATAAAATTATTGTATTTTTCTTTCAATGCTCAGTTGTTTGATTTTTCTTCTTTCTTTTTCATTCTTTTTCTCCCCCCAGTGGCCAAGGGTTATGCAGAACTCTTACTATTTTCACTTGTGCTCTAAACATTAGAGAGGTCCCAGGAGTAGGAGAAAGGCTATTTGGTATCCCCAAAGGATGGTATTTGATGAATGTGATCAGGAAGCTCACCAAACTATGGGCTAGGTGAAATCGTGTGGTCAGATGTCTGTGTGTGTGTTCACTATTGAGCTGATTGGCTTAGAACGCTTACGATGTGAAACAAGATGGTAGACCAGCTGGCTGACGAGCTTTTCAAAGAGATAGTTTACAGACATCCATTAATTTCCTTAATTAATCACAAGTGGACCTTTATTACAAAGGTAGTTAGAGTGGATGACAGATTTAGGCTGAGTGCTGCCAAAAGAGAATTCAAAGAAAGGGTGTCACATTCAGTTACTTGTTTACTGTACATTTAACCAACTAGTTGGCAGATGCTGAGTGAGACACTGAGGATACAAGCTGAACAAGGGAGACAAAATTCCTGCTCACCTGAACCTTCATTCTAGTGGAGGACAACAGGCATATACACTTATAAATATGCAAGATTATTTTGGGTTCAGAGGAACCTCCTGTATGGAGCAGCTTGGTTTTTGCTTTGCACAACAATATGTACAGGTTTAGAATAGGAAGCGTCTGAACAATGTCCCAGATCACCTTGCAGGCTGAAGCTTGTGAAACTGAAAAATGCCATCAGGGTGCTTCTTGATGGCCACTTTAAATGCCTTTTAAGAAAATCAATGTAGACAACGGCTTAGATGCTGTGCTAATGGAAACTGTGGTTGAGAACTGAGTTAAAATAAGTGATAAAGAGAAGAGAATGGATTTGTTGGGGTGGGCTGGGCAGCTGAGCAAGTGCATATTGGACAAATGGATATCTAGCTTCTTTTATGAAGCACCTATTCAAGTCTGTTGCCCTTTTACAATTGAGTTGTTTGTTTTTCTGTTTATCTGTAGGAGTGTCTTAAAAATACATTCTGGGGGCACCTGGGTGGCTCAGTCAGTTAAGTGTCTGACTTCAGCTTAGGTCATGATCTCATGGTTTGTGGGATTGAGCCACACGTTGGTCTCTGTGCTGACAGCTCAGAGCCTGGAGCCTGCTTTGGGTTCTGTGTCTGCGTCCCTCTCCCTCTGCGTCCCTCTCCCTCTGCGTCCCTCTCCCTCTGCGTCCCTCTCCCTCTGCGTCCCTCTCCCTCTGCGTCCCTCTCCCTCTGCGTCCCTCTCCCTCTGCGTCCCTCTCCCTCTGCGTCCCTCTCCCTCTGCGTCCCTCTCCCTCTGCGTCCCTCTCCCTCTGCGTCCCTCGCCCCCGTCTCCCTCGCCCCCGTCTCCCTCGCCCCCGTCTCCCTCGCCCCCGTCTCCCCCGCCCCCGTCTCCCCCGCCCCCGTCTCCCCCGCCCCCGTCTCCCCCGCCCCCGTCTCCCCTTGCCCCCTCTCCCTCCGAATAAACAGTAAAAAAAATACATTGTGAACACAAGTCTTGTGTCAGATATAAGTACTGCAAATATCTCTCCTCACCCTGTGGCTTGCCTCTTCATTATCTTACTGATATCCTTTGTCTAACAGACATTATTAATTCTAATGAAGTCCATTTTATCATTGTTTTTATTATGTGGTTAGTGCTTCTAGTGTTTAAGAAATCTCTGCCTATTCCCAAGATCATGACAACAGTCTTCTATTTTCTTCTGGAAGCTTTATTGCTTTTCCTCTCACATTTATGTCTATTATCCATCTTAGATTGATTTTTTAAAAAAAATAGCTTTATTGAGGTATAACTTACATACCATTAAATTTACTCACTTTAAGAGTACTTTTTGGGGTTTTGTTTTGTTCTTAGTAAATTTACAGAGTTGTGCAATCATCTCCACCATCTAATTTTAGAACATTTACATCACCCAGGAAAGAAACCTCGTGCTCGTTTGCAGTCACTCCCCCTTCCCACGCCTAGCCCCAGGCAACTGCTAATCTATTTTTTTGTCTCTATAGATTTGCCTTTTAGGTGTGTGTGCGTGTGTGCGTGTGTGCGTGTGTGCGTGTGTGCGTGTGTGCGTGTGTGCGTGCGTGTGCGCGCGTGTGCGCGCGTGTGCGCGCATGTGTGCGTATGTGTGATGTGTAGCTATTAAGCACAAACCTCAACGCCAAGCTTTCTGAAAGCTCAGGGAATCCTAATCCTAGTGCTTTGCAAGGTTCTCTTGGCTGGTCCCTGCTAGGATTACATTTCTATCATTTTAGGAAGACTTATTTGTAGCCTCTTATAAAAGGAACTGAGTAATGGACACTCTCTTTGCCTGCCTTCTGTCAGGGGATCTAGAAATCTTGAATAGTTATTTCTTTTCCCATTCTCTAAGAGTCCAAGAGTGACCTCTCACCCAGATGTGAGTAGTGAAGGCACTTCTGAGAGAAGCTACCATAATGTTTATGCCTGTGGATTTTTGATGCTCTGAATGAATGCACTGGGAGGACCTAAGGAAGCTAGAGAATGGGCAGGAAGTATGGTTCTGGTAAATTCCACATGTCAGAAGTAGGCTTCTGGCCAGGGCAGATCCTAGTCATTTGTACAGTTGGAGTCTGATGGGTGAGTGCCCAAAGGGCTAAAAAGTTATTCTTCCTTCTTTTTTAAAAAAGTTTATTTTATTTATTTTTGAGAGAGAGAGAGAAGGGCAGGGGCAGAGGGAGAGGAAGAGAGAGAATCCTAAGCAGGCTCCACACTGTTAGTGCAGAGCCCAATGTGGGGCTTGAACCCATGAACCGTGAGATCATGACCTGAGCCAAAATCAAGAGTCTCACACCTAACCAACTGAGCCATCCAGGCACCCATCCTTCTTTAAAATATTTTTTCTTAGTTCTATTCAAGTATGATTAACCAAACTGCATGTATTTAAAGTGCACACTATGATGTTTTAATACACCTATATAGTGTTAACACATCCATCACTTCACTATTCATCCATAGTTATATGTGTGTGTGTGTGTGAGTGTGTATGAGAAAGGAACACTTACGATCTACTCTCAGCAAATTTCTAATAAACAACACAGTATTAACTACAGTCCCTGTGCTGTATATTAGGCCTCCAAAACTTATTCATCTTGTAACTAAAAGTTTCTACCCTTCGACCTACATCTCCCCATTTTCCCCAGCCCCTGACAACCAGCATTCTGCTCTTCATTTCTGTGAGTTCAACTTTTAGATGTATTGTTTATTAAAGTAGGATCTATGTGCTGCATCTAGCCACTAGGCATGCAGGTGGGAAGTAATGTAGAATGGTGAGTTTCTGTGGAATAGTTTGGTCTGAAACTGCTTGCTTCTCACCTAAGATATTGAATGAAGAGACATGGATTTGGAACTCCCAGCCCATCCCTCCTATAGCCTCTCCACTCACCCAACAAAGAGGCAGCCTAGCTTTACAAAGGGATATGTGGCATGGTAATGGTCTGTACTTTTGAGGACTTGTCCCCCCTCTCCCTCCCTAGCTGAGAGATTGGCAGATGATACTCGAAATCATTGTTGGCTTGAGTTGGGAGTTGCATCATAGGTGGGTTGGAGCCTACCCTCTCCTTGGTCCTACAGGACCTGGCTACCTTCACCTCTCTGACCTCATCTACTTCTGTCTCCTTTGTTCACTCTGCTCCAGATTCATCTCTGCTTCCCAGTGTTCCTCTGACCCATCCTGACACTCCAGCCTTAGCACCGTTGCCCTGTTTAGTCTCCCTGCCTGGGATGCATTTCCCTTACTCATCTCCTGATGCCTTCACGTCCTTCAAGTCTTTGCTTAAATGTCCTCAAATCAAGGAGGCCTACTCTGACCATCTTTAAAAAAATTTTTAAGTGTTTATTTATTTTTGAGAGAGAGAGAGAGAGCGAGCATGAGTAGGGGAGGGGCACAGAGAGAGGGAGATACAGAATCCAAAGCAGACTCTGAGCTGCCAGCACAGAGCCCGACACGAGGCTCGAGCCTGCAGACAGCGAGATCATGACCTGAGCCGAAGTCAGATGCTTAACCGACTGAGCCGCCCATGTGCCCCCTACTCTGATCATCTTCTTTAAAACTGCAGCTGCCTCTTCTACTCCCACACTGCCCTGCTGAGAAATTTCTGGACACATGTAAAGAGACAGCATGATGGAGTGGAAGAAGCCTAGACTTGGGAACTAAATCAAACTGGAGCTTGAGATTTAGCCACTTAATATTGGGGCGGGGGGGGGGGGCCTTCTAAGTATTTCTCTGGGTCTCTGTGTCTTCAAACATTAAAATGAGGTGACCTCACAGTGTTGTCGCTAGATGGGAGCACCCAGCCCAGGGCTTGCACAGAGCAGGTCTCAGTAATAGGTCTTCCTGGCCTTTCTTTCAAGCCACTTCCTCCTTTCCTCAGTAGGGGCTGACTGACACAGGAAGAGATTTCAGGAAGTCTGTTCCAGAAGAGGATTAATGCGTTTTCACAGGGTAAACATACTCACGTTGAAAAGTTAAATCTCTAATATATTACACTGAAATTGCTCTGGTTAGCCTCATCTTACCTACTCCAAAATGACTTTGTTAAAAGAGGAAATGGCCTGAAGCCTGAGGCCCAGATAGGAATTGACTGTTTTAATAAACCAGGCCTCTAACAGGCAGGTGATGTCACAGCCCTAGAGGAAGGTGAGAAGGGGAGGATTTTTCACTCTTGCCCCAAATCTTCTGAGGCATCCCAGCAAGGAGCTGGGTCATTAAGAATCATGTTCCCAAACCCTGGGAGGGTCAGCAAAAGGTACCTTTTGCGTCAGGGGCACAGGGATATGTGATTCCAGTTACTAAGCAACTTGCCCTTCTGGGCTGGACTGGCCTCATTATTCTGGCCTGTGGTGGAGGGGAGAGGGGAGCAAATCTGTTAGAGAATTTAGGGTTTGCTGCTACTTCCATTTGTGAGAGAGAAGATACTGGTCAAAAATCAGTAAGACACAGGCCTGATGTGTCCCTTCTGTGGTAAGAACAAGACGAAGAGGGGTCCCGACTTCGAGAAGAGGCTGTTGGGCAGACACCCATCCCTTAATTTTCCCTGATCACTTTTATGCTTAGGCCAGTGAATACTCAGGAAAAGAGAGAGAGAGACTGGAGACTCTTCAATGAAGAGCTCATTGAAAAAGAAGTGTTCTCAAAGTATGCACACCGCTTGACGACCTGTGACTTGGTGGAAAAGAACAGAAGCTTTAGAGAGGCACCGAAGAACATTTGTCTTCAGTCCAGCTCGTACTTGGTAGAGCCTCAGTTTTCCCATCCGTAAAGTGGGGATGAAAGCAGTGCTGCCTGGGGAAGTGATTGGGAGGATTTGATAAGTTATATGTGTAAGTGGCTTCGCACAGTGCTACTAAAAGTGTGTGCTCTTGAGAAATTTGGATGTTTTGCCACTGTATGCAAGAGCGTGTTATGGCTGATTTTCTCTGAGGAGTCTCACATTCTCTTACAAAAGTTCTCCTCCATCTTTTTCTGAACCAACATAGGAAGAAACAGATAGAGGTTTACTGGTGGAGAGAGTTCTTTCCCCCCCAGAGGAGGGCAGGAGTTGGGTGACAAGGCAGAGAGCCACAGTCAGAGAGTAGGAACTTAATGAGTGGGTGTCCAACCAGCTGAAATACTAGAAAGGAAGGTGATAACTCACTCAGCAAGAGAGGCGCAGCCGATCTGCTTCTCAAACTAGTAACTTGTAAAATCAGGGGCAGGCATACAGTTCCACATGTCAGCCTCCCGTTCTGGGTTGGCTGTTGTGTGCAATGTACCCTCTGCTGTCTTCTTTGTGGCCTCTGGGCTCAGCTTCCCATCTTGATGGGGGCCGCTTTCTGGGATCCTGGCAAAGAGGGAGTCAACCTTCGTGCCAGCAGACTCACAGCCTTTGTGCTCCCATGTGTGCTGCTGACCCACACGGAACTGAGTGTTTTGGGGGAACAGAGTGGAGCGTGTAATTCATTGCAGCATTCTCAGAGCTGTCTAGGGAGACTTTCAGGAAAATGGATCAGGCATTCTGTTGGTTCTGAGTCTGCCTCTTCCTTCTCTCCCCTTTCCCATAAAGGGATGAAAAATCCATCTCCAAACAGAGCTCTGGATTAGTCTGTCCTCTGTCTTCTCGGCATTTGAATGGTTAATCTTTGAATTCAGGTGCTGCTATGTGGATTGTGCCTGAGGATGCCGGTGGGTAGTTTAACTCTGCTCAGGTGATTGTGATGAAAGGAGATAACCAGAGGGCTCAGTTGAGCAGAGAGGCATTCTGTCTCTCCAAAGAGTCAAGTTGGGAGAAATAAAATTTGAGGTCTAGTTCCAGATGTCATGACAAGGAATGTCAGTCCCCAAACTCAAGCTGGAAGAGAGTTGGCTACTCTATTTTCCATCAAGCAACCTAATTTTGATGCCAATCTTCCAAACTGCCAGAGTGGTTGGGAGTTCCTCCATAGTCTTTCCTGACCTTTCCCTGACTTGGGGAAGCATGTTCATCATTGGCTATAATGTCTATATCAGCCTGTCCCTTGGACTTGGTAGGTATTCTTGGGACATGACAAGCTGGTGAGGTCAGAAAGCCCAATGCTTGTGGTTGTGTTTCTTTCTTTTTCAAAAAAAAAATTTTTTTAATGTTATTTTTGACACGGTGGGGGGGGGGAGAGAGAGAGAGACAGAGAGAGAGAGAGAGAATGAACAAGCAGGGGAGGGGCAGCAGAGAGAGAGGGAGACCCAGAATCCAAAACAGGCTCCAGGCTCTGAGCTGTCAGCACAGAGCCCGATGCAGGGCTCAAACTCACGAACCGTGAGATCATGACCCGAGCCGAAGTTGGGTGCTCAACCGACTGAGGTGCCCCATGGTTGTGTTTCTCTAGACCCACCACACCTTTCCTTCCTAATGGCTTTCTGCCAACACAGACCATGTCCAGGGAGCAAGCCCAGGTCCATAGAGTATCTCCCCTTCTTTTTTAATCTGGAAAAAGTCTCTCCCCCCCTCCCCCCGTGATTGATTTAAGATAGGCATAAATTCTTTGCTATTTCTCCCATTGAGAGGGAAAGTCTAATTGCCACTCCCTTGAGTCTAGGCTGGCCTTAAGGACTCACTTGTAACCAATGGGATATAGCAAAAGTGACATTGCATGAAAGGCAACGTCTTCCTGGGTCCTTTGGGAAAGCTTATCCTGGGGGAAGCAAGCTACCAATTAAGAAGTCTGGCTTCCTTGAGACTGTCATGCTGTGAGGAAGCCCAAGCCAGACACGTGGAGAGGCTGCATGGAAGAAAGAGAAAGAGAAAGAGGAGATGGGGAGAGGGAATGGGGTAGAGTGAGAGAGGGATGGCAAGGCACAGAGGGAGAGAGGTAGAAAGGGATTCCATTGGTTCTATCTATTCCAACCAGCCCAGGCACCAGGCCTGTGAGGGAAGAAATATTCAGATACTTGCAGCCACAGCCACCATCTGACTGCAACAACATAAGGGACCCTGGCAAGATCCATCCAACTGAGCTCAGTCCATACTCAGAACCATGAGAAATAATATTAAAATCATTGTTTTAAGCCCCCATTGTATAGGTAGAACAGTTTGTTACACAGCAACAGCTATGAACACTCCTCCTACTCTGTTTGGTTCAGTGGGTTTAAAGACTTGAAAGCAGACTCCAGGAGGTCCTGTCAACTGTTCATTTTCACTCTGTCACATGCATCCCCTGAGGTTAGGGATTACAGAGCCTGCTACCCCTTCAATGGGGGAAGAAGTCTGGGTAAGGGCAGGAAAAGTAGGGATTCAAAAATTCCCTAAACTAGTATCTCCCAACTTTCACTAATGCCCGCTTAAGTTTTGACTCCTATTAGAATGTCATTCTATTGTTGCTAACTTGGCTATTTTCAGAACTTTTTTGACTTTGTGAAGTTGGTAGGTAAAAAAAAAACAGTTCACTATGGCTTACTATTTTGAGCCATTTACTCTATATGAATTACTCGGTGAGGCCCAATGAAGAATTTGAAGACGAATAAGTTAACTTAAGAAAAACTTGAGAAAAGTGATAAGCGTAAGGCGGGCATAGTCCTACATGACAACGCTGAGGACCAGGCAGCATTCTAGCAGTTTCCAGAGGAGGATCCAGGTGTCCCTGAGGGTGTGGGCAGTCCGTGAGGGCTGTAACGTGGGGGTGGGTCCTGCAGCAAATTCTCGGGCAGGGGCAGGGGAAACACACCAATAACAGGATTTTGGTAGGTAGAATGGAGGGCTTCATGTTCATGCAGGGGAGTGACATGAGGGGATCCTTGGTAGTAGGGCATTTTGCAGAGTATTTAAGTGATAAAATGAACTGGAAGAAAATGTGGAAAATAAACAACAAAACACACAACTGCTTGTACAGCAGATACATACTACTTATATAAGTTTTTGGATTCACCTGTTCTTTTTGACGAAGTAAGTCCTTACTGACATTGGCTAACATCTACTGACCGCTACATGAGTACCCTTTGACATCCCGTCCATACACAGTTCAGTGCCCAAGAAAGTAACTTTCCGAGTTGTGGTTTATAACTTGGAGGAACAGCGCTCATGGGTCGAGAGATGTCTTCTGATCTGGGAAGGTTCTCCCCAGGGCCTTTCCTTGACTTGTAGGAGTAAACCTATCTCCTCTTCCTGTCTGGATCTTTGTAGTTAACCAACAGTTGTACCCTGTGGGGGCTTTCCTCCCTTCCAAGGGGCCTAGGTAGAATCTCTGGGAGTACCCATCATCCTTGTTTCCACAAAGCATTTGTATATAAACTCTGCAGTGGAGCACTGAACCCAGAATAAAGCTTCCAGACTGGTCTTCCAAGACCCTTCAGTTCCTCATGAAAAAGTCCTTGGCTCTACTGGCTTCTGATTGTTTTGTCTTTCTCATCTTCCAACTTTTGGATACGTAGGTGGTGAGGAAAGATTAGGAGGCTCCTCACAGAGATAGGAGCTGACAGGTGTCAGGTGGAGGGAGGTGGAGGGAAGCAGAGAAAGTGAGTGTTCAGTGACTAGAGGCAGAAGAAGCAGAGAAGGACTATGTTCTGTGCTCAAGGAAGGCTAATACTGCATGCAGTTCCTAAGCTTTCTGTTCATCTATTTTTCTGATTCCTAACCCTTGCTGCCTTGCATAAGTGTTGCAGCCAACTTCTGTGTGTGCGTTTTGTGTGTGTAGTGGGGATATGGAATGGAATGTGGTAGAATTGCTGCAAGAGATAAGAAATTGGCTATGTAAAATGAAACATAAGTTACCATCTGATTTAATCTGTGACTGAGCAAAATTGGCAGAATTTTCATCAGGACAGTAATTAAGAGCCTATCTTGCAGCCCTGTCCCACTTTCAGCATACTGGCCAAGCTAAACCCCTCGGTCAGCTCTGGTCCCGCCCTCATCGCAGGTGTCGGCTTGGAGGGGTGATGGACACTTTCCACATCATCTCTTCTTATCCCAGAGCTGCCTCTTCTTCATCTCACCCCCCACCCCCAATTGTGTGGGTGCAAATGAATCCCCCTGAGTGCTAGCAAAGGAGGAGCCGCCCTCTGGGATGAGGAGTGTGGAAACCCAGAAATGCCTGTGCTAGGGTCTGGGATGGACCCTCATCATCTGCACCAGCCTACTGTAGCACACCTGGGTACCCAGAAGCCCAGGAAGGTTGCTAACAAGCCCACGGCCATTGGTTGGTAGAGGCAGGGAACTCTAAGCCTGAACCAGACTTCAAAGTCACAAGCATCTTCATTCTACCCAGCCTCTTGCTTCTTCCCTTCTGGATGAAAAGGAGCTGGGACTTCTGGAAAATAATGATAACTAGGATTCTGGTTTGTGAGTCTTTTTTTAAAATTATTATTGTTTTTCAACGTTTATTTATTCTTGAGACAGACAGAGGATGAATGGGGGAGGGTCAGAGAGAGGGAGACACAAAACCTGAAACAGGTTCCAGGCTCTAAGCTGTCAGCACAGAGCCCGATGCGGGGCTTGAACTCAGACCACGAGATCATGACCTGAGCCGAGCTGATGTTGGCCACTTAACCGACTGAACCACCCAGGGGCCCCACTGGTTTGTGAGTCTTAAGGTTACTTCTAGCCAGTGGTCTGTGGGAGGATAGCCTGTATGTTCTCCTCAGAGGAAACCAGAGATTAAACCTTAGTGATAAAAAGTGATTAGAAAGAAATCCATTGCCTGATAATCAACTTAATGGTTGTTATTTGTAAAACAAAAAAACAGAAAACAAAAAAACTGGAAAAAGGAAATAGGCACAAAGAAAAACTAAAAATAACTCCTTTCCTACAGATATCACCATCAACATTTATCCTTTAAGTCTCTCTTCTTTGTGTCTGTATGTTTATGTAAATCTGTATATCAATATGTACACATATGTAAAAATAGGAATTTTATCAAAATCCTTGCTTTCCTCCCTCACCCCCCATTTTAATGTCGTATCTTGAATATCTTAACATGCCTTCTTAAGAGTGAATCCCTAAAGGCGTTCTCACTTGATGCTCCATCTTAAGTATTTCAGTGCATTCTTACGTGTTGATAATGGTGCCATCAGGCTCTGTGTTGTGCATTGCCAAACAATCGACCAGAATATTCTTTGAGTATAAAGTGCTGGTAGATTGCAACTGATATTTTCCTTCCCTCAGGAAGCCCCTATCTGCTGCTGAGAGTGTACAAATAAAGCGGGGGAGGGGGGTGCAGAGGAGAGTTAAAGATGAACGCTGGTTTGTAATAGATGACAATGGCTGTTAAAATTTACATCAATTATTTTCTATATTTTTAGTTTCATAAAAAGTGAAGCACCCTTGACTTGGGTTGCTGTATAGTCAGAAGGGATGTAAATATAACTGAGATGTTTTTCTTCCTTTGTGACTTGAAGAAATGGGGAGTG
This sequence comes from Acinonyx jubatus, assembly GCF_027475565.1. Classification (NCBI taxonomy): domain Eukaryota; kingdom Metazoa; phylum Chordata; class Mammalia; order Carnivora; family Felidae; genus Acinonyx; species Acinonyx jubatus. The sequence continues at coordinate 68,851,152 of NC_069391.1, forward strand.
TGATAGTTGGGGAACCCAGCTTACGCCTTCCAGTCTGTAAATATTTGTAATAAATTGTTCTGGTGTGTGTGTGTGTGTGTGTGTGTGTGTGTGTGTGAGTGTGCATGTGTGCGTGTGCGTGCACATGCAGGAATTCCCCCAGCACACAGAGGGTTGTTTTAGGGGCTATGTGGGCTACAGGCCAGCTAATGGTCTGACTGTTGATGGAAGAATCTTTGAAAATGCCACTATTGAAATGAGACATCAGGCGTTCACAAAGTGGAAATTATGGAACCATGCTGGGTTGCTCTTTTGCCAGAATAAGGCATAGAGTTTCAGAGGGAAAAAATGCAGCTTGGAAGAATTAGGAATGGAGGTGGGTGGAGATCATACATTTCTAGAAGGTCATCCACCCAAATAAGGTTGGTGCTAGGGTTGTCAGAAGGGGTGAAGGGCATAATCTCTGTGCAGCTCTTAGCAGGAGCCCTCCTTTATAGTTGGCACTCAGTAATTTGTAGCTGTTAGGCCTGTTACGGTTGCAATCTTTACTACTTATCACAGTTAATTATAATTTCCTGCGGGGTGGCCATGTCCAGACATGTGAATGGCAGCATAGTAGAAGACTGTTGCCCTGTGGGAATGTCCTCTTTCCCTGTCTGGCCTTATCAACTTTATCAGAATGTTTCTTGGGCAAACATGACCAGCTAGGACAGTGATATGTTTTGGGCCATTGCACGGTGCCCTTCAAAACCACATTACCTCTGTAGTTCTAAGAGCACATGAGTGTTCAAGCCCTCCTTCTGCCTTGGCCTTCCCTGTTTCTCCTTCCTCCTCTTTCCTGGAGAAGAAAGAGGATTTCTTGCTGCAAATAAGGCTACTAACCTACATGTTACTAGGGAAGAGGTAGGGAGTAAAAGATAGTCTCGCGGGTTTGGGGAGGGACTTTTGGGGTAAGAGTTTTCACAGAACCTGGAGAGTATAAGAAAATATGAGGAGGCTGAGGGGGGTGAGGGGAATGTTGTGTGTTCAACCTTAGGTGCTCTGAAATGTTCCTCAAAAACTAATAATGAAGACTTGAATTGCTTGTAACTATTTTTGCTATTGACCTGCTTGTCTTTAAATGTGTCTGAGCTGTGTGGACTCCCTTAGATATATTGGGGCTATGTGTATACGATATTCTCTTAAGTTCATCTCCTGCCCTTGTTTAGTTTTCTTTTCTAAAGTTCTTGAAGGAGTTCTACGTTTAATTGGACCCAAGGTTTTTCTGTTTGTTTTAAAACTGTTAAGCTCGGTGTAGACATCTGTATGTAATTTCAAGAGAAATTATATCTTATTAAGCTCTTGGATGCATTAAAAATTTCATAAATAAAAATGATCTCTTTGTTCTCCCTGTATATGAATGGAAGCTCCTAATTGATTGCCATATTTTTCCTGGAGCTCTGTATTCTCAATTTTTAAAAATGATATGATCAGGCGATTCCAGCTAGATCATGGACTCCAAACCCACTGAATTGTTGTAATAGAGATGCCCAAGGTAAATGTGTGAGGATTATAAAATGGTATTGCTTTAGGTAAGTATTTAAAAAATACTCTGGAGAAAGGAGTAAATCTGGCATATTATACTAATTAAGCCAAGTGTTGGACCAGCCCTAGTATGATAGGTATAGGAATCTTCACAAACATTCTTTCTCTCATCCTTATAAGCATATGGTGGAATTTCATTTCCTTATCCTCTTTAAAGTCAGAAAAGATTTTTAACTTGCTTTGGATAATGAGCTGAAGTGACATATGTTTAAAAGCCAGTGTGGGATTTACCACATTCCCTTCCCACTGCTGTGGTGATGGTTGAAGCTGCTGTCAAGAGGAAGCTTCATTCTGAATCCTTAAGCTATGATGAGAAAAGCTCTTCTCTGCCAATCAGCTCTGGCTGTGTGTTATAGGTGAGAAATAAACCTATATGCTGTTAACCCACAGATAATTTGGGATTCTTTGTTACTACAGCTTAACCTAGCCTATCCTGATTGATACATCTTGACTCCAACTTTTGATTTTTAACTTCAGTTTCAGTACTGATTTGTGGATTTGGGTTTGTTGAAATTCCTGCTGCTCTCTGGACTTCAGTTTTCTCATCTCTGAAATGAGTAGTTTGGATCAGATTCTTTCCACAGTACCTTCCAACTCCAACATTCTGTGGTTCTGAGAAAGTTAGTGCTATTCCCTAACTGTTAATATTTTTAGACCTCTCTCTCTGGACTCTGAGAGCCTGGAGTTCAAACTTGAATTTTGCCATTTGCTTGCTGTGTGACTTTGGGCAAGTTGCTCAACCATTCTAAGCTTTATATGCCTCTCTTAGAAAATGGAAAAGCCACTAGCTCCTAGTGCTCATGTGGATTAAATCAGATGAATAGTTGAAGTAATTAAAAAACAAAAACAGCTCACAGTGCCAGGCACTAAGGAGAGTTTGAGCAGATGCCTACTGATTCCAATCTGAGAAGAGGAGGTGATGCCAGCCTCTTCTGTCCCCTGATGTAGCTCAGGGAGACCATAGGGCCCAGTAGGCTTGGGCTGTCTGTTTCACAGTGCTTGTTAGAGAAATGAATGTTGCAGATCACAGGCTAAAATAAGGGGAAAAGGCAGATATTAAATTAAGATGTACTTAAATTTTGGAAGTATTGATTAAAGTAGACAGTTTGCTTATGAAAGTACTGTGCTTAGAATCTTATCTCCACTACTGGAGTGAGGAATAACTTAAATGCATTTTTTCCCTTTGGAACATTAAATAATGAAAGAAAATTTTTATGTCCACTTTCATTTCGGATAATTACAACATCATTTTCCTGAATATATTTTCTTGGTCCATCTCCTGAGTTGCATTTCTTCTGTTCATATCCTCTCAGTTCCTCTGTTGGTTTCTTTCTTTTTCTTCCTTACTTTTAAATTAATGTGTTCGAATATTTTAGGTTTAGAGAAAAACTGAGCAGAAAGTATGGAGTTCCCATCTACTCCCTTTCTGCCCACCCCACTCTCCCATGTTATGTACATCTAGCGTTAGCGTGGGTACATTTATTACAATTGATGAACCAATATTGATACATTATTATTAACTGAATTCATAGTTGATATTAGGGTTTCACTTTATGTTGTATAGTTTTGACAAATGTATCACGTATTCACCATTAAACCATCACACAGATAGCTTCACTGCCTGTAAAAATCCTTTGTGCTTTACTTATTCTTCTCTCCCCTCCCCCATCACCTCAGCAACGATTGATCTTTTTTTTTTTTACTATCTCTGTAGTATTGCCTTTTTTAGAATGCCATATGTATGTATACAGTATGTAGACTTTTCACACTAGCTTCTTTCACTTAGCAATATGTATTTAAATATTCTTTATTTCCTTTCATAGCTTGATAGCTAATTTCTTTTTATCTCTGAAAAATATTCGATGTAGGGATGTACCATTTTGTTTAGCCATTCACCTGTTGAAGGACATCTTGGTTACTTACAACTTTGGCAATTATGAATAGAACTGCTATGAACATTTGTGTGCAGGTGTCTGTGTGGGCATAAGTTTTTGACTTATTTGGGTATAAATACCTAGGGGCACAGTTACTGGATTGAGCCTGTGCTTAGTTTTGCAAGACACTGTCAAATTCTCTTCCAAAGTGGCTGTTCCAGCAGCAAATGAGAGTTACTGTTGCTTCACATGCTTGTCAGCATTTGGTGTTGTCAGGGTTTTGGATTTTAGCCATTCAATAGGTATGTGGTGGTATCTCATTGTTTTAATGCACAATTCCCTAATGACCTATGATGTGGAGCATCTTTTCATATGATTATCTGCTACCTATGCATCTTTTCATATGATTATCTGCTACCTATGCATCTTTGGTCTGTTAAAATTGTCCACTTTTAAAGTAGGCTGTTTGTGTCTTCTTGTCAAGCCTTAAGAGTTCTTTATATGTTTTGGATACAAGTCCTTTGTTAAATGTGTATTTTGCAACTACTTTCTCCAAGTCTATGGCTTATCTTTTCATTCTCTTAGAAGTTTCTTTTGCGGAGCAGAGATTTTAAATTCTAATGAAGTCTAACTTCGCGTTTTTGTTTTTGTTTTTTCCCTTCATGGTTTGGGGCTGTATCCAAAAAGTCCTCACCAAGTTCAGATCGTGTAGGTTTTGTCCTGTGATATCTTCTAGAAGTATAGTTTTGTGTTTTACATTTAGGTCTCTGACCCATTTTGAGTTAATTTTTGTAAAGGGTGTAATGTCTGTGTCTGTATTCTTTTTCTTTCTTTTTTTGCTTTTGGCCTGTGGATACCCAGTTGTTGGAGCACCATTTGTTGAAAAGACCATTTTTTTTTCCATTGCAGTGCCTTTGGTTTTTTGTCAGAGGTCCGTTGACTATATTTGTGTAGGTCTATTTTGGGGCTCTTTATTCTGTTCTGCTGCTCTATTTGTATGTTCTTTGGCCAGTATCACATTGTCTTAATCACTGTAACTTTATAGTAAGTCTTGCAGTTGAGTAGTGTCAGTCTTCTGACTTTGTTCTTTATCAACAGTGTGTTGGCTATTCTGAAGTTTTTCCTTTCTATGTAAACATTAGAATAAGAGTACTTATATAAATTGCTGAGATTTTGATTGGGCTTGTATTAAAACTATATATATAGTTGGGAAAAGCTGACATCTTAACAACATTGAGTCTTTCTATCCATGAACATGGTATATCTCTCTATTTATGTAGTCTTTATTTCATTCATCAGAATTTTGTAGTTTTTCTCACCTAGATTTTGTACTTATTTGCTATTTGTACATAGTGTTTCTTTTTTTTTTGGTGCTAATATAAATGGTATTTTGTTTATTAATTTCAACTCCCAATTGTTCTTGCTGATATATGGGAAAAGTATTCACTTTTGTATGTTAGCTTTGTATCCTGCAGCCTTGCTGTAATCACTTATTAGTTCTAGGAAATTTGTTGTTGATTCCTTTAGGTTTTCTACATAGACAATCATGTAATCTTCAAATAAAGAAAATTTTATTTCTTCCCTCCCAATCTGTATGCCTTTTGTTTCCTTTCCTTAGTGCATTAGCTAGAACTTCCAGTATAATATTGAATAGAAATAGTGAGAAGGAGCATCCTTACCTTGTTTTTGATCTTAGGAGGAAAGCATCTAGTTTCTCTCCATTAAGTATGATGTTAAGGTTTTATAGACATTCTTTATCAAGTTGAGAAAGTTGTTTATTTTTAACTATTTGAAAATTTGGGTGGAACAAAATTAAGCATACCTGGGTTTAAATACTGACTATGCTACTTTCTTGCTATGTTGACCTTGGGTAAGTTAATTAGATTCTCTGAGCCTTGGTTTCTACACCATGAGGGAAAAAAAGACACTATGTTGAAATTACAGAAAGGATTGGAGTTGGAAAACTTTAAAATTATTTTGCAGTGAGTGCTTTCAGCAATTGAGTCTGTCAATGGCACTAAGCCCCAAAAGCGGGGGGGCGGGGGGGAAGTTGGGGAGGAAAAATATTTGGAGCACTAAGAAGTGACAGAAATTCCTAAGAGCTGAAACGTCAAATATGAGTCCTCAAGCATTGGGATGGATCTGTGTGTCAGTCAGAAGAGAAAGGACCCTATGAGTGCAGACACACAGCCCATCCTTCAGAATGAAAGCTGTGGAACACAGGGAAGGTAACAGTGGCAAAAAGAACCCTGAAGAAAACATTACCAAGTCCAAGGCACCCTGCCCGCTTAGACTTCTATGACACTCTTTCGGAAGACACCATTCAGGACCCAGACAATAAAGTGGCCAACCTGTCCTGGCTGTTGCTGCTTTTCATGGATGATGCAGTATTTCTCTGTCTTTCTTCCTTAGGGCTTTAAAAAATTTCCCCAGTCTTGATACTACTAAGCCTCTAGCTGTGAGGATGGCTACATGTAGATGGTCCCTGCTACAGTCCTAACTATGCCTTCTCCTTCTCCAAATGATGATTATTTATTGTGCACAAAAATTCCTTTAATCAATCTAGCCTGTATGTTCAATTATCTTAGCCATAATATATTATTACTACATAGCAGATGTATAGAATTAGGTACTTCAGCTTCTTGAAACCTTGGTTTTAGCTTTTAAACATCTGGAAATATTTGAATAACACAGCAACTTTATTGAAGTATAGTTGACCCACAATAATACATTCATTTCAAGTGTATACTATAGTGCTTTAACAAACTTATACATTATGCTACACAAGTGTAGCTACCATCTGTCACCATACAACACTGTTAAAATACCATTGGCTATATTCCCTGTGCTGTACCTTTTATTACTGTGACTTACTCATTTCATAGCTGGAAGCCTGTATCTTCCACTCCCTTTGACCCATTTTGCCCATTCTTCTACTGCCCTTTCCTCTGGGAACCATCGGTTTTGGGTTTGTTTCTGCTTTTTATTTGTTTTGCTTTATAGAGTCTACATATAAGTGAAATCATATGATATTTCTGACTTATTTTACTTAGCATAATACCCTCTAGGTCCATTCATGTTGTTGCAAGTGGCAAGATCTCATTTTTTTATGGCTAATATTTGTGTGTGTGTGTGTCTGTGTGTGTGTGTGTGTCTGTGTGTGTGTGTGTGTGTACACCACGTCTTCTTTATCCATTCATTTATTGATGGACACTTGGGTTTCTTCCATATCTTGGTTATTGTAAATAATGCTACAGTAAACAGAGGGATGCATGTATCCTTTTGAGTTAGTGTTTTCATTTTCTTTGGGTAAATACCCAGTGGTGGAATGACTGGGTCATCTGGTATTCCTATTTTTAATTTTCTGAGGACCCTCCATATGGTTTTCCACAGTAGCTGCATTCCCACCAACAGTGCACTAGAGTTTCTCTTTCTCCACATCCTCACCATCACTTGTTATTTCTTTTTGATTCTAGCCATTCTGTGAGGTGCTGTCACATTGTGGTTTTGGGTTGCATTTCCTTGATGATTAGTGATGTTGAGCATCTTTTCGTGTGTCTTTTGGCCACTTGTAAGTCTTTGGAAAAATGTTTATTCAGGTCCTCTGCTCATTCTTAAATTGAATTATTTGAGATTTTTCGTGTTGAGTTGCAGGATTTCTTCACATATTTTGGATATTAACCCCTTATAGGAAATATCGTTTGCAATAAATATCTTCTCCCATTTTGTAGATTGTTTTTTGGTTGATGGTTTCCTTCATTGTACAAAAGATTTTATTTTGGTGTAGCCCAAGTAGTTCAATCAAGCCACAATATTTCCTTTTTTTTTTTTTAACATTTATTTATTTTTGAGAGAGCATGAGCAGGGGAGGGGCAGAGAGAGAAGGAGACACAGAATCCAAAGCAGGCTCCAGGCTCCTAGCTGTCAGCACAGAGCCCAACGCAGGGCTCAAACCCACAAACTATGAGATTATGACCTGAGCCAAAGTTGGATGCTTAATTAACTGAAGAGCCACCCAGGCGTCCCAAGCTACAATATTTCTTAAACTAACAAATGCTTGTCCTTCACAGTAGAAGCAGAACAATTTAGTTCACCAGTTTCTCATTATTGTTCTGTTTATTTGCCTGTGAAGATCAATGGATTGAAGACCTTGCTTCACAAAAGAAATGCAGCTTCTAGGGAGAAGGCTTACTCCTGGCAACAAATCACTCAGTTGCTGTTCAGGGCCTTGTAATTGTCTAGAAGCCCCTTTGGAGTTTCTAGGTATTCAGATGGGAATTGGATTCTTCCTTCCCTATAGAAGAATCAGCAGAGACTGACCATTCTGCTCTTCCCCCGATTTGTATGTATGGAGGCCACCCCTTTCAAGAGCAATTCGTGTGAACATAGGGAGCTAAGCAACAGGGCCCTTCAGACAAGTCTTACAGCGTTGATTACCAGAAAGCAAAGTCTGGCAGTTTCACTTCTGTTTGTTACAGTGGGGGCCATGGTACCTTCCCCAGAATGCACTGTTCCTAGTGTGCTGGGTTTGTGTTTGATTCTTATGGTTGTTGCCTACTCCCCTTATCCCAGTGGTCCTCCCTAAAGTCTCTGGTCTATGTTGAACTCTTCTTCCCTGCCAAAGGGTCCTAGGACTTCAGTGGCTACATGGCTCAAGCTATGTCCACTGAGGACTTTTTCTGGCTGTGGTTCTCCAGCACTTCCACGGAAAACTCAAGGAACACTTTTGAAAACCTCTAATTTGCCTCATATCAGGGTTGTAAACTCAAATTTTTCTAGGGATTAAGGAAGTGTGGGGAATGGAAAATGTGGAAGATACTAAAATGGGTGGGAATGTTGCAGACTGCAAGGTTCACCCTCTATGGAAAAGGGGAGCTGATACTGAGCTCCAAAGACTTTTATGGCCCAGCTTCCAGACCCTCTAGCTTTTCAAGAGCATCCAGCAGCCAGATTTTCTGAGCAGGATCCCAATTTAAAGCTGCAGAGACACCATTTGGTCAAGTAAAACATGGTAGATGGACTCCGCTCCTTGGCTCATTAGTTGATAATCTCTGTGATTGTGTTTCCCACTGACCCTAAATTGTCTTTTCCGTATTCCTCGCCTTGGCCTGAGGCATTGATTCACTTTCTCTCTCGAGTGGAAAATTTTGAGTGCACCAAGCAGAAAAACCAATTTGTACTAGTTGAAACAACAAGGAATCTTGTTGGCAACCCTGGAAGTTCACACTTAAAGTGAGCATCATGTTTGGTAATCTGGAGACACAGATTCTATTTCCCTGTGACTATTTTTGCTCTGCCCTGTTGGATTCATCCTCAGCCTGGTTTTAGCATGGCTACAACAGTTCCAGGCCTCCACACCTTTGTATAACAACATCCAGAGGGAAGAGAAAGTGTCTTCCTGAAGCTCTCTCAGGAGAGTGAACAAGAGCTATCCCAGAAACTCCAGTTGTTCCTCATGTCTCATTGGCCTAGACTGGGTCATGTGTCCTTTCATGAACCAATCAGACAAGAGGGGTGGGATTCAAGCCAAGCTTGATCCCTGGAGTTAGGGGTGAGTTATAGTTTGCTGAAGCTCAGGGACTTTGCATATAGTTGTGTGCATGTATGTTAGTCGCGTGTATGCATGTACATACCTGAACAAAATCTGGGTTCTATTAGGAATGACAAAGTGGTATATGGATGCTGGGCAACTAACCAATGGCATCTGTAATGCGGTTTGTATTTTATAAAACTGTCCAGGCCTGGTGTTGTGGTGGATAATCCAGTGCCCTTTTCTGCCAGTGTCTCAATTCAAGGAATCGGGGTGCTTGATACTGACTGCCCCTAAATTCTTGTATTGTTTCTTCTGTGTCTGCTTAGAGAATGGCAGCAGATAGGTGAATTGAGTTCCTCCAATATCTTGGGCATAGGTGTTGGATCAGGGTTTGACATCCTTACAAACAATGTTTCTGAATCAATTTTTAAAAATCTGTAACATGGGGAGAATATTAGTTGCCTCAGTGGGTTGTCAGGATATTAAGTGCAAAGTAGGTAACATAGTTCTTGGTGTATGATAAATGTTCAAGGAATAGTTAATTATCATGATATTTATTTCATCCCTAAAGGTAGCTGTTCTAACTCTACACGTTGATTTGTAGCAATACATTGGGTAGTTTTGGACCGGTACTCTTCTCCTCATGTAACCAGTGTCTAAACGGTAGCAAAAATGTCTTGCTTTGGAGTTTTAGGAATTAGGGATTGAAATATGCCATGCTTTTTCACTGAAGGCAAGCCATGGCTGATTTAAGCCAATTGAGTTCTCTTGCTCTTCTTCTTTAAGCACAAATATTTTGTTTTTGCTTCAGTGGAACTAGGGAGTCGAAGTAAATGCACCATCAGCAATTAGTTGCAAGAGGAGTTAAGCAACAAAATTGAGTTCAATTAGTTGCAAAAGGAATTAAGCAACAGAACTGGGTTCTTTGTCTCTTTGTTCACTTTTTCTTTGCCAAGAGGCCAATGCTGGGAGGCAAATACTATTACTCTCACTTTCTTTGTATCTAAAAGGATCTATGAAATCGGATACAAAGATTTAAGATTCAGATAATTCTTAATATTTCTGGTAATGACCTCTTACTGGGGTATAGTGCTTTGCAGTTTGCAAACTGCTTTCACATTTTACAAACCAGATCTTAAGATCTGTGAAATTATAAATTGTTTTGTTCACGATCTCTAATCCCTGTCCCAGTGTCTTGCATAATGGATATTTAACAAATACATAAATGAGTCTCAAATCCACCCCAATGGATTACTCTGAAAGTTACCATTATTTCTCTTTTACACAAGAAGAAACGAAGTCTCAGATTTCATGATTTGCTTAAGGTCAGCCAGTTGGTAAGTGGTGGAAACAGACTCTAACATAGTGGCCTGTTCTTTCCTTCCAGTACATACTTTGGGGTGGGGAGGAGAGATGGGTTTTTTGAAAAGTAGGCTAGTTTGGGATTACAAAAATTAGGTTCCTTTTCAGGCTATGGGAGAGGGTCCTGAGTGAATGTGATATTATTGCAAAAAATTCAGGGATCAATACACACTCCAAGAATTGTCACAAAATGGGCAGAGGAGGTGGAGAGAGGACCCAGACCCCTTTCTTTACACATTGAGGCTCCTGGAGTAAAGAAAGCCTGAACAGAACCCAGAACCTGGTGGCAGTTTAGATCTGAGCATCTCAAACTCTGTGGTGAGACCAGTACTAGATTTTGTTTCTTCAATCTGTTTTGGACTAATGCTTGTTAAAACAAACAAACCCAAAAACACACATAATGAGGGTCGCCCGGGTGGCTCAGTTGGTTGAGCGTCCAACTTTGGCTCGGGTCATGATCTCATGGTTCATGAGTTCGAGCCCCACATTGGGCTCTGTGCTGACAGTTCAGAGCCTGGAGCCTGCTTCAGATTTTGTGTCTCCCTCTCTCTCTGCTCCTCCTCCACTTGCGCTGTCTCTCTCTCTCTCAAAAATAAACATTGAAACACACACACACACGCAATGAAAATAAAGTACTCTTAATTTCTGCATTTATTTCATGCAGAACCAGTAACAAAGAGTTTACAATCTTACACGATCCATAGACCATATCTTGACTAGCATTGGTTTAGATTTAAAAAAATAAATTTAATGTTTATTTTAGAGAGAGAGAGAGAGACAGAGTATGAGCGGGGGAGGGGCAGAGAGCGAGGGAGACACAGAATCTGAAGCAGGTTCCAGGCTCTGAGCTGTCAGCACAGAGCCCGATGTGGGGCTCAAACTCACAGACTGCGAGATCATGACCTGAGCCGAAGTCAGACACTCAACCGACTGAGCCACTCAGGGGCCCCGGTTTAGATTTTTAACACATTAAAAAAAAAATGACAACAGAAAAAAATTATAATTATATTCATGATATTTTAAGTACAGTATATGTAAATCAATTCACCATGTACTGCAGGTGGTGAGGACCAGTATTGGGACATAAGTTTAAATGTGTGTGATGAATACATTCTTTTTTTTTTCCCCAATGCTGTTAGCACATTTCTGAGACTGTATAACCTCATTTAGAGACAACATCCAAAGTCTGTACTTAAGGCACTTTCTTAAAGCACGGATCACACACTTACATGTCCTAATGTTTTTCTTCTGTCCTGTTGTGATAAAACACAATTAGGTAATAGTTCTAAAGAATTTATATTAGCTGTTTGATTCCCCCCCCCCCATTTAGTTGATATTGAACATACAGCTGCTATCTTGTGGGAGAATAAAAATTTTGACATTAAAAGGAAGTCCTTCTACTTGAAATTCTTGACAATCACTTCTCCACGTAGACCTTGAAGAATTTTGGGGAGAGTTGGCTAATTCTGCTGTTTGTGGAATCTCCAGTGCGGGGACTTTAGTGTCTTCCCGAGGCCCACCGTTAGTTCCAGACCCCAGGTTTTCCATGAGAAAAAGCAATGCCTCATTTAGTCATTCGATAACCTCCAGCATGCCAGGCACTGGCTTAGGCAGCATGTCAGGGTGGTGAACAGTGGCTTATATGTCCAGGAAGCTCAGGAGGAAGCAAGTGGATTCCAGAGAATCAATTCCAGAGAATTCCAGAAGTTGGGGCTGGGAACAGAACCAGTGTTCACCCCAAGGCCCTTCCTTGCTGTGAGGTGTGTGGAACTGGCAGCTGGACCTGCTCACACAGCTGACCCTGAATAGGCTCCTCTGACCCTTGGTACTGGGCCGGGTGGTCTTTTATTTAGTGTGAGAACTGGGCTTCATGCACAGAAATGATAATAAGAGGAAGTTAAATGCCTTAAGAACACTGTCCAGATTTCCGAGCAGAACAGAACATGAGGCTGTAAGCTGGCTTTCTTGGCAAGAGGCAGCGACACAGAGCATCTCAAGATGACGAGGCTGGCTTGTAGCCTGCAGATGCAGAGGCAGTGTTTGTTCTTAAGAATGGAAAACACTTTCATTTTTGTGACTTGAGGAGTAGACCACTCTCAAGGGGAAACTGGGCTTTGTTTTCTGGTGACGTCTGGAGACAGGTACAATTTTTGCACTTCTCACACATGGGGGAAATTCCCCTGGACCAGTGCTTCTCAAACTTGAATGAACATGTGAATAACCAGGGGATCTTGCTAAAATGCACGTTCACTTAAGTTGGTCCAGAACTGTGCTTGAGATTGTGGTTCCAACCAGCTCCCTCCCAGGTGATGCTGAGGCCACTGCTCTGCAGGATTGCTGGTCTGTGGGCAGTGCTCCCAGGGACAGGGGCCTGGTGGCCTGGAAGCGTGGAAACTGGCCTCCCCTGCTTTTGTGGAAGATCTTGATTTCTGTTTCAGCCACATTTGTGTATTTCAGTCAACACATAGTCTACAATGGCATTTCCTTTTCTCAAGGGTCTTACGTAGTATGAGAGTATGTATTGGTTGATGTGTTCAGTCATTTAAAAAAAAATCTCTGTTGCACTTTTGAGTACATCTTCAGGGCAAAATGCTAGCTGCCAGGCCCAATCAAATTCTGCTTAATCCCACATCATTGCAAAGCATTGCTTTGACCCACATATCGTGTGTGTCTCACATATGGTGGGGGCAGTCCACCATAGCAAATCTGAATGCAGAGAGTTTAGCAATCCCATCATAAAATGATAGACTCATGTTGTGTTCAGTGATTTGATTCTTCAGCAACCTCTGAACTATGGATGCATTACAGAGTAAATCTGTAAAAGGAACTAAATCCATCGATTATGTTCTGGGCATTAGATTCAGCAGTCATCAGGCATAGCTTGTCATTTGAGCCTCCTGGGTTAAACACAATTAGAGAAATCTAAAAACAAATTCCATTTTGATGCTTTGTCCCTCTTTGAGCTACATCAGATGGTTTCCTCTTCTAAAGGAAGTAAAGGCTCAGAGTTTATTCAAAATTAAACTGAAGGTAATTTCAGGAGAATTGGGGCTTCATATCATATTATGTACGTATATGCCGCAGTCCTTTATTCAATGCAGCGCATCCCAGATCAGTGAGTGGCTTTTTCATCAACTTCCTGAACTGATGATGGTAGTTTCTAATGAAAAGATAATCGTGTAACAGATCAATCTGATCTTCCAAAATTATTTTTAGTAGCTTAGAAGAGTAGCTCACTTAATATCTCTAATTTCTTCATTTATTTTTATAGTTCACATTCCACCCCTAAAATATTCCACGGGTCTGTCAGTAACTTTGATTGAAGCAGAAATTAATCTTATCAAATATCCTGATGAGGGCTTGGAAGAGTCTTTGCTATTAACAGGGTTTTGTAATGGTATTCATCTTAATCAGATTTGGCTGACAAAGCTCTCACTTCTACAATTTTAGAAGGAAAAATAATCTAACCAACTCATTTTGCCCATGTGAAACAGCTGCAAAGCTTGCCTAAGGTCCCTTGGGTCACTTGGAATCCCAGTCTGCCCTCTCCTCTCCCCCGCCATCTCCCACAGTGCCTTTCCTTATGGATGTGATGCGTTGGCTTTGAGGCCTGAAGCAGCAGGTTTCCCACCTCTCCTAGTAGGAGGGAGGGTGTTCCATCTGATACAGTTCACTGTAGTCCTGCACCATCCAGACTGTGCCTTCTAGCAGAGTAGCAGTATATTCACTAGTGTTCCAGGGAGACAAACTGGTGTTGTGGGAGTCCAGATTCTATAACCAGGTGGCCTGGGGCAATTCCTACCTTCCTCTGTATGGGTTGTGGGACTCTGGGAAAGCTGCTGAGCCTCTCACTACCTCCGTTTCTTAAGACATAATATGAGGACCTTCCTCAGGATCATTTTAAGGCCTGGATGAGTGACCACCTACAGAGCAATTACAGAAAACGTTCAGGTGCATTGTGTGTGGGTTTGTGAACTCTGGGTCTCCACTAGGTACTGACTTGTTAAAGCAGTGTTCTGAGTCATAAATAGCTTTAGAAAAATCAAATGGCCTATAAAAGAATAAAATAGAACATATACATTTCATTGATGCAGGGTATTGTTTTGTGTCTCTTTGGCTCTCTTTTTAGTGTTCCTTTGGTTTTGTGTGTGTGTGTGTGTGTGTGTGTGTGTGTGTGTGTGTGTGTGTGTTTAATCATTCACAGCCTTAAAAAGGCTGTGGATTGTAGTTAAAGGAGTTTGGGAATCCCTACTCCAGGGACTGGGACTGGAGTGAGTTAATCCAGTCTCTAAGGACAGACCTATGGTGTGAATGAGGCACATTTTAGACATGAATGTACAAGGTGAGCTCTAGTTGAAACTTAAATGTGCTTCTTTTGCAGAGGGAGACCAAAGGGCAGTTTCTTATTGACCACATCTGCAATTACTACAGCTTGCTGGAGAAGGACTATTTTGGCATTCGTTATGTGGACCCAGAGAAGCAGCGGGTAAGAGCCAACCTCTGTCTGAACCCATTTTGGGGAGTGATTCAGGCTATGGGTGAGCAAAGAGGTTCCTCTCAGAGAAGTCATGATGTATACTTGTTCTCATGGTTATTGACCACATAAGACCGACAAGCCTGGTGTGTGTGTGTGAGTGGAAGAGTTTGGCACTATTCCCACTGGACTGGGTAGGACAGGAGAAAGGAAAACTTAGACCTTTCCAGAAAGCTATTCCCACCCAGTTCCTGTGTCTTTGAGAAGGTTTGACAAACATTGGTTTCAGACAGTGATGACATAAAATCTTATTGTGGAGAAAATCTACTTCTCACTGTAAAAAGCTATTGATAGAGAGGGGAACAGGAGAGTGACTGCTTAATGGGTACAAAGTTTTCTTTTGGGGTGATGAAAATGTTTGGAACTTGATATAGGTGGTGTTTACACGACATTGTGAATGTACTAAAATGGTCAATTTTATGTTATGTGAATTTCGTTTCAATGTTTAAAAAAGCTTTTGGCAGATGAAAGGGTTAAGATACTTTGAAAGCTGCTCTTTGAATACCACTAAATTTGACAACCCCCACTGTATTCTTGTTCCTGGATATGCCTATCCTTCTTGGTATCTGTTGATTTTGTAAGAGAAAGTAGGGGAGTCTGGCCTTTTGAGCTGGGTACTGCACCAGCACATATATATTTATGACATACGTTGGATTCAGTGATACCTGTCCTTCACATCCAAAAGGTCTCAGGAATCTCCATCCTGGGCCACCACTTGGGGTTTCCCATTCCTGCAACCCTGCTGTGGGCCCCAGCTATGGATTATAAGGCCCTGTACCTGCTCTGATGTCTGCTTTTTATCCCCCACTGCCAAGCAGGGGTCAGCTGGGTGGTGGTCTGGGATGGGGGAACAGGTCCTCTTTGCCTTCTTTAATTTGCTCTCCTCCTATTGGTGTCCCCGGTCATCTTTCTCTACCTTGTTCCCTCCCCACAGTCTTCGTTTCATATTTACTGACCCAACACAATAAGGAAAGGCTTATAGAGTGTATTTTTGTAAAGGAAGAGGCTGTCTAAGGAATAGATTAGATTTTGTTCTGAAACATGGGGAATCATTTCCAGTAGGACCTAATCTTCTGTAAACACATACAATGCAGTGGCTCAGAAAGAGATTTTGCTTTCCTGTAGCACTTGCAGGAACTCTTTAACGGGCCATTTACCTGAGAGGAAGGTAGCAGGATACTGGTGAGGACGGAGCGCTGACATGAGGTCACGGAGGGGATTCATATGGCATTTCCTACTGTTAGCAGTGGTTCCCAGACCTGGCTCTGTAACAAAATCACCTTAGGGGTTTACTAACAATGCTTAGTATGGACCCTATTCTAGACCTCCTGAATCAGAATACCTGAGGCTGGGACCAGGAACATATATTTTAACACATCCTGATTCTACATTTGATGTAGCCATCCCAGCTTTGGTCTTCAGACTGGTATTGGGGACCATGGCATAAAGATATTCATAGACATAGCTTCTTGTGGCTTATGAGGATATTAACCTTTTATGGAGAGAGAAACAGATTCAAAGATATTGTGGCTTGCCCAAGGTCCTGTAGCTAGTAAGTGATGGAGTGAGTGTTGAGTTTAGGATTATGGTTCAAACCCTAATCCCTGTAGGTCAAGTAGACTCTGTGGATTATATTAGCCATCTAATCACCACTGAATATAGATTATTTTTGTGTAAAATTCTATCTATCAACTCTAGAAACCTTACCTGCAGAAGTAATTCTAGCAGCCATTAGTTGAGCAAGTCTCTAGTCTTCTCCACAACATTATAAGGAAGGGGAAAACTGAGGTGCAGAGAGGGTTAGTGGCTTGCCTAAGGCTACATGACTAGTAATTAATGGTGGAAGGATGGTATTTGAACCCACATTCTTTCCACTCCTCTTCCAAGTGAAAAATTGAAACATAGCCTAGACCAGGGACTTGTAAACTTTTTCTGTAAAGGACCAAATAGAAAATATTTTCAGTTTTGTAACCCATACAACCTCTGTCATAATTTTTCAATTATTTTATTCTAGTGGAAAGCAGCCATAGACAATACCTAAATTAATGGATGTAACTGTGTTCTTCTAAAACTTTTTTCCAATAAAAGTATTTTATAAATAGGCAATTTGCCATAGTTTGCTGACCCTTGGCCTAGATAATATCTGGAAACCACTTAAGTGCATAAGCTGTTTTCATTTCTCTTGATTCATTGGGAAGATATTAGATAACCTAATAAGAGAAGTCTTTAGAATTGGAATCAGATGTTTGTATGAACTCATAGTTTAAAAAAATACAGAAACATAGATGGGCATGTGGGATAGTATGCATATGTATATATTTCCAAGTTCTGTTTTCTGAGATGTCCTAGAGGCAATGACCCCATATTAGCAATGAGCACACTTATCCTCTAGATCTTGGTTTCTAAACATCACTTTCTAATAAAAGGAACAAGGACTCCTTGAAGAAATGGCTGATTCTAGGGCTGAGGCAGGGAAATCACAAGATGAGCCTGGAGCATGTTGTGGTGCCTGGAAGTAAGGAACTGCAAAAAAAATAAAAGGTCACTAGAAAGGCACAGAGTGAACCTGAAAGAACTGCCAGTGACCCAAACTGGAAAATCGGAGTGCAAAATAAATAACGATAGTATTGGATTATAATCCATTAAATAAAATATCCATGAGTCTTAATGGTATAAATAATTGAATAAATAAAAGGGGAGAAGAAGTAGCTCTTCCTTACAGAAGAATTCCAATTAATAAATGTAGAAGGAATGAGAGAAATAGAAAACTACTGTTACAACATCACCGTGATTGTTGTGGGCAAGATTCATTGATGAAAGCTAAAATTAGTGGGCAGAAGTTTGAGAAGAAAAAAGATATTTGTATAGTCTCTAAGTGCCCTTCCCCCAAGATATTTTTTAATTGCAAAGGGGAAAAGCCAAACTTTATAGTGGAGAAACCTGGCAGGCACGACTTTAATGAGGCCATCAAGGTTAACATCACCAGTAAGAGGACCTACCAACATCATCGACACCCTGATTATCCTGCACTGAGAAGGGCACATTGTTTCTGTGGTATTCTTCCCAGTAATGCATAACTTTGTTCAAATCTTTAGGAAACCTAGGAAAAACTGAAGTGAGAGAGACATTCTTCAAAACAATTTACCTATATTCTTCACAAGCATTGAGGCCATGAAAGACCAGGAAAGACTGGGGAACTCTCTAATCTAAGAGAGACACGTCAACTAAGGCAATGTGGGATTCTCAGCAAAGTCCAGCTGTGGGAAAACTGGTGAACTCCAGATGAAGTCTGTAGTTCAGTTAATAGCATTGTGTTCATCTTAGTTTCTTCATGTTGATAATTGTACTATGGTTATATAAGATGTTAACATTAGGGGAAGAACATGGTTATACTACTCTTGTACCTTTTTTCATGTGTAAAATTGTGTTTTTTTAAGGTAAAAAAAGTGGTTAGGTTGATGTGTTTCATTGTTCTTTATATTTTGACTTGGCTTAGCTTAATTTTTAGTTTCTAGATTTGGGTAGTATATTAGCGGAAAAAATGTGGGCCACACTCAAAACAAAATAGTCTTATCTGATGTATCCACTAAATTTGCTTAGAGGGCTGCTTCAATAGTTTTTCTCCCTATGCACCATACGACTGTTAGAGCCTTTTGATTCTGAAGATTCAGTGTGAGTCTAGCTTCCACTTGGGTTGCAGAGTAGTTGCGGCACAGAACTGGATAGACTTTGTACTCAGAAAGATGTGAATTAAATCCCACCTCTCTGGTCAGTCAGCTGTGTGATCTTGACCAAGTTATTGAGGCTTTGAGTCCCTACCTGATTGTTAAAACAGATAACAATACCTACATGTAGGGTTGATATGGGAATTAGAGATAAAGCATGCAGATGTTTAACAAATGGTAGATACTGAGTACATGGTGTGTGTTATTTTTTATGGTGATTTTTATAATTATTCTTTGGCTGGGTCTAAGTGAGGCACTTGTATGAGGTTGTAAGAGGAAATACAACCACGATTAACAAGTCTAAGATCTATATATGTCAAACACTTCTTTTAAAGGCAGGATGGCCATTATTATGATCTTTGGGGAGAGAAGGGGGAAAATGAGCCTTGGATAATTAGAAAAATGGGCTCAGAGGCACAAAGACCTGCTGATATGGGAGTTTTAAGCAGAGATTAATTGACCAGCATTGGTGGTTTTATCAGGTCGTGTACTTTTTCCTCAGTGGAAAATAAAAACCAGTGAATTATTTGGATAGAAAGCTGGTCAACACAGAAAATCAAGTTACTTAGAAAAGCTGAAGTGGAACTTACCTTTGTTATGGGAGTTGGTGGTTTGCCTACAACTCTTCACAACTTGATTTACAGTAAACCATTGTGGAATATTAAATATTTAGCACTATTACATTTGGAACACCATATGTTTGACAAGATGTCTCATGCCCCATATGCTCTGAGAGTGATGAGGACTGAGTCAGTAAATGATGACTATCTTTTGCTATTTTAATGACAAGGGCTCAGAATTTCCATTATTTTAAAAATTTGATGTAGGGAGGCGTAGATTGAATACCAGTCGGTAAAAATCCCCTCCACTTTCCACCGTATTGTTCTTCTCAAGAACTCCTATAATCTTAATTGCCTGAGATTAGGGAAAAGTTACGTGATTATTCCTTTCATTTCACTGATGGAGAAAGCTGGGCTTAGAAGTTTAGAAGTCTTAGAAGGAAGGACTCTAGAAGGAAAACGTAGTACTTGGCTTAAGTCCAGGCATTTTTTTCTTCAAAGTAACTTATTCTTTCCACTGCTTCTCAGGTATTTGGGTAAGTTCTCTTTGGAAAGCTGAAATTTTGAAATAGTTGGATTTCATAACTCTGTTTTTCTATGGCTATGGTTTGGGATGCCCATTGTCCTAGATTTCCCTTCTGCCGTTTCCCCTTTCCCAAACCCAGCTAGGGGGAAGTCACCCCCCAGTGTTTTAGAACTGAGGAAGTACCCCCTCCCCCACCAGCCCAGTCAGAGGAGGACTTCTTCCAGGACTAGGTTGTAGTGTTGGTTTACGGTCTGCAGGCAGATTGGGCCCAGTGCTTTTGATTTTAACTTCCCTATATCTAAGCATCTGTTTAACCCACCTGCATCAGTATCATTGACTGTTCTAACTTCAGGGCCATTCCGATTCATC
This sequence comes from Acinonyx jubatus, assembly GCF_027475565.1. Classification (NCBI taxonomy): domain Eukaryota; kingdom Metazoa; phylum Chordata; class Mammalia; order Carnivora; family Felidae; genus Acinonyx; species Acinonyx jubatus. Next base: position 68,871,198 of record NC_069391.1, read on the forward strand.
CTCAAAGACCACAAATTCCCTTTAGAAATTGACACCTTTGGGACAATCTCCTCCACCATTCTGTGTTTGGGCATTGTAGGTCATGTGGCCACTGGATATACTTTCTGATTGGATGACCTGGGATATCATAAATGGAAAGACATGCCTTCTTTATGCAGATATAATTAGAGCCCTGGCGTTTTTATGTTGGTAGCCAGAAAGAACTAGTGAACCTATGAATGAGTTTTATTAATAATTAGAAAAGACCTTTTCTATGTTAGGGCAGTTTGCTTTTTCTAGAGGCACCTTTGGGGAGGATCTAGAATAGAATAAAAAAAAAATCCCAATGATTTTAGGTTTCACTCTGGGGATGGTGCCAGGAAGCCAGACAGCATTATGTCCCACCAGCTGCTCCTGCCTTTGAAAGGCTGCTTCCTGCTCTTGGGGATAATTGTCCCACAGATGCTTGTAACTAGGATCAAGAGTGGTACCTAAGATTTAGGGCAGCCCTGCACTGGAGAAGGTTTGTACTGCTGCTTTAGGTCACTGGTCATGAATTTGTCTGCTTTTGTTTTTAAAGTCTCAGGGGTGGGGCGCCTGGGTGGCTCAGTTGGTTGAGCGTCTGACTTCAGCCCAGGTCATGATCTTGTGGTCCGTGGGTTCGAGCCCCACATCAGGCTCTGTGCTGACAGCTCAGAGCCCAGAGCCTGTTTCAGATTCTGTGTCTCCCTCTCTCTCTGACCCTCCCCTGTTCATGCTCTGTCTCTCTCTCTCTCTGTCTCAAAAATAAATAAACATTAAAAAAAATTTTAAAAAAAGTCTCAGGGGTATTAAAACTCAAGACCATTTGGATGCCTATTTGGGGAGAAGGTATGAACAAGTAACTTGGCTTTATGGGAAAGGACTTAGAGCATTCACGTTACAGGAAACATAGCAGTATCTTAACAGCTTGAAAACTGGATATTTTGGGGCGCCTGGGTGGCTCAGTCAGTTGAGCGACCGACTTTGGCTCAGGTCATGATCTCACAGTCCGTGAGTTCGAGCCCCGCGTTGGACTCTGTGCCGACAGCTGGGAGCCTGGAGCCTGTTTCAGATTCTGTGTCTCCCTCTCTCTGACCCTCCCCTATTCATGCTCTGTCTCTCTCTGTCTCAAAAATAAATAAACATTAAAAAAAATTAAAAAAAAAAAAAAGAAAACTGGATATTTTGTGTAGTGTTTCAATTGTGGCCCAAGGTGTTAACTTGACATATTTGGGGAAACTGTCATATTCCTCCAGCAGAAAGCAGAACTTGGTGTTTAACTAAAATGATTGCTCATAATAGACACTGTCTACACTGGATGTCCTCTCCTAGGAAGGGATGAGGATGCCTGATAAAGACAGGTTGCAATCTGTAAGTCATTTAGGTAACTGGGATGTCATAATTTTAGTAGAGGGAGGAGCAAGCACACGAACTGGTTATCTTGTCTGGGCCAATTGGCAGACACAGGAATAAGTGTGGTGAAAAATGCCATCTTATTCTTATGTGAGTAGGGAAAAATCAGGAGGATATCCAAGGACTCAATCTTCCTCCTTGGTGGTGGGAACCTCCTGGGCTTGGTTCAGAAGAGGGCACAAATCAATTAGGTTGATGAGGTTTAAGTTCCTTCCATTAGAGAAGCTCTCACTGGGCTTCCAGAAGGCAAGAACATCAGAGCTGACGGGAAACCAGCAGGTTTGGAAGTTTCAAATAGCTCTAGAGAACATTTTTAAGTCAAGCTGAGAAGAAGACTAGAATGTAACTATGATGTATAACTTGGAGAAATAAAAGCAGTATAGGTTAGGAAATGATTTGAGCAGATGTTTATTTCTTCATGTATGCTCAAGAAAATGTCATTTAAAGGTTGAACTGTAATTGTGTTCTGTCCACGGAGAGGAATAATGAGGAGTGCCTTAGCTTGGGCTGCGAGAAGAAAACACCTGCTTATGCACAGCAATTAGTTCTCACAGTTCTGGAGGCTGGGAAGTCCAAGTTCAAGATGCTGACAGATTTGGTTCCCGGTGAGAACTGTCTTCCTGGCTTGCAGAGTGCTGCCTTTTGCCTGTGTGCACACTTGGGTGGGGGGTGGGGAGAGCATGCAGGTGTTCTGGTCTATCTTCCTAATCTTATAAGGACACTAATCCCATCATGTGGTTCTACCCTCATGACTTCTTCTAAACCTTATTACCTTCAAAGTTACTGCTTCCAAATACTATCTCATTGGGGATTAGAGCTTCAATGTGTGAATTTTGTGGGGGTGGGGAGGACAAACATTCAGTCTACAACAAGGAGTAAGAGTTCTAGTTCTCCACTGCTGTGTAACAAGTCTCCTCAAACACTCAGGGGCTTAAAGGAAAACAATTTTATATATGCCAGGATTTGGGGGGGTCAGAAATTTGAGCAGGGCTCAACTAGATGTTTCTTCTGTTCCACATGGTGTTGACTGGGCTCAGTCAGTGGTATTCAGCTAGTGGCTGAACTATTCTGGAGGGCAGGGTGCCCAAGGTCCTTTCATTCATATACCTGGAACCTTGATGGGGATGGCTGGAAGGTGGGGCTTGAGGGCCCCCTCCCTCTGCATGTGGTTTTGGGCTTCTCCACAGAGCCTGTCCATCTGAATGTTTGAGTTTCTTACAGAGCCCTTTTGAGTTCCAAGTACAGGTAGAGTCACTTATGAAATAAACTGTATGAAGAAGGTTTGGGGAAGAAGTGGTAAGTTTTGGACATGTTGAGTTTGGGATACTGTGAGATGATGAGGTAGAGTTGTTCAGTCTATAGTTGCGAACCTGGATCTGAAGCTTAATGAAGAGGTTTAGGCCACAGATGGATATTTTGGAGCACGTGAGGTTTTCATTACCTCAAAACCCTGAGGAGAGACTGCAGAGCTGAGGGAAAAGACTAGAGAATAAGAGGAGAATCTGAAGGCTAAAGAACATCCATTAAAAAAAAAAAAAAAAAAAAAAGGATGTCCAGAAGGAGAAGCCAGTAGAGGAGACCAACCAGGAACATTTAGAGCAGAAATAATAGAATGAGGAGAGGGAGACCTTCTGGAAACAAGGGTAGCTGGTCGACTTAATATAAGGAGAACGGGCTCCAGTGTTAAACATCAAGAAGGAAGGAGTAGGGGGGACATTATTGCTCAAGATCTAAGAGCTTTTATACCAGGAAGGCCGGGTTAAGTCCTGACTCTGCCTTTTGCTGATTGTATGACTTTAAGCAGCCTCTTTAACCTATGCCTCAATTTCTTTATCTGTAAAATGGGGACACTAATGGTACCTATGCCACAGGGCTGTTATTTAAGTGCATTAGTCCATGTTACCAACATGTAACAGATCTTTTACTACATGCTTTAAAGAGTTTGAAAGCTTCGCGTGTTTGGCAGCTAGAAGATTTTTTTTTAATTTTATTTTTTGAGAGAGAGAGCATGAGTGGGAGTGGGCAGAAAGAGAGGGAGACAGAGGATCTGTAGCAGGCTCTGCGCTGACAGCAGCAAGCCCTAAGTGGGGCTCGAACTCATGACCCACGAGATTATGGCCTGAGCTGAAGTCAGACACTCAACTGGCCACTCAGGTGCCCCTCTCCTTTTTCTTTCTTTCTTTTTTTTTTTTTTAAGTTTTTATTTATTTTTGAGACAGAGAGAGACAGTATGAGCAGAGGAGGGGCAGAAAGAGGGGGAGATACAGAATCTGAAGTGGGCTCCAGGCTCTGAGCTGTCAGCACAGAGCCTGACGCGGGGCTCAAACTCATGGAGTGTGGGATCATGACCTGAGCTGAAGTCAGATGCTCAACCAACTGAGCCACCCAGGCGCCTCTGGCAGCTAGAAGATCTTTGACCTTAGAACAGTTTGATGACGATGTGAAATATCTATGGCTAGACAGCAAGTGTTACATGGTGACGAATTCCACTGCTTGAAGGAATCCCATTGTTTCTTCTATAATTGCATTTTGGTGTCTTAGTGTACTTTAAAATAAACAGCAGTTTGTGTTAATGTTAAACAGTTGATATTTTTACAACCTCTGTTGCATTTTCAGAGTACTACTGTTTTTTCCTTGAAGTATACATTAAGGCTTTCTTGGATGTAGAGCAGGGCTTGGCACACAAGGGTCAGGATGGCCCCCATTTGTTTAGTAAATTTTTATGGGGACACAGCTATTTCTATTCATTTATGTATTGTTTATGTCTGCTTTTGTGTTCTGATGACAGAGTTGAGTAGTCCTGACAGACCATATGGGCCACAAAACCTAAAATATTTATGCTGTCTAGTCCTTTATGAAAAGAAAATGGTGCTGGTGCTTTCTTAGGCTTGCTGTTTCCACCTCTGTTTCCCATGGTGTTTCTTCTCCCAGCTGTTACTTCTATTTTGCTCATCCCTGAGAACCCAGAATGCAAGAGCAGTTATGGTTGAAGAAATACATTACACTGAAGCAATGAAGGTTTTCTTGCGTAGGTTGATTTCCAGAAGGACAACAACTCGTGAGTGTGCCTGGTCTATAGACATTTTTGCTGTTGTTGGCATTGTGTTGTAGATTTCACTGAAACTGGAGTGGAAACCATTGGTTACTGGTAGCTAAATAGCTAGGGCTAGCTCTAACTGGGCCATCCAGAACACTGTTGAGGTTGAGTACATTCAGATGGCATTCTTTTTCCCCCTGCAGAGGCCAGAGGGTCTAGAAATGGCATAAATTGGCTGGATAATGCAGGGACACTGAGTTACTCTGGGGCTTTGTCCAGGTGAGATGTGAGAATCAGGCCATCTTTTCAGGGCTGTGATGGGAATTGGTCAGATTTTGGATCTGGTTACTCCTGAGGGGAAAGACAATGTCCTGTTTGGGAGATTCATTCATTCTTATTTAAAGCCCCATTGGTTATTTAACACATTTCTCTGGGCTATAGATTATTCTGGTTTAGGGCATCAAGGGTTTTGAGAAAGATAACAGAGAGGTGTGTAATTTATTCTGTGAATCAATTTCAACAGAAGCCCAACATTTGAAGATAACCAAGTGTGTTATATTGTTTACTTTTGGGAGTTCTGTTTTTTTCCCCCTGGCTTAGCAGCTACCAAATTAAAAATCAATCTACTTAGTCACAAATCACCACCTCACACCCACCTTCCCTCCCCCCGCCCCAACTTCTCCTAAAGAAGCCAAAATTGGAAAGTATAAAAGAAATGCACCACTTCTATGATGGGGTAGAGAAAAATGATCTCTTAGGGCTAAGTGCAGCTGGGCCTTGCAAAATTAAAGAGATAACATTTATTGGCAATATTCTCATCCTTCAGGTTCATAGAATATGGAATGTGAGAACTGAAGGAATCTTAGGGTTCCTGGAATCTGTCCCCCTCCCCCCAAGACCACAGAGAAGGGAATGGGGACATAGAAGGGTTATTCAGCCCTCTGCTTTTCACCCCTTTTGTGAGGCTTCCTTTGACTTTTCTTTGCATCAAGCTGCTATCAATCAAAATAAACTTGTTCTAAGAGGTGGCTTCAAATGTGGTCAGGCTGGATTGTCAAGACTGAAACCTTTGTCAAAGTGGGACCTCTCATGGGGGATATACAGGTTACCGGGGTTCAAGCCTGAGGCAAAAGGAATAAAACCTTCAAAGGAAGAATTTTAAATACCATGGTGGGAGGGCAGTTTTGGGCAGGGAGTTAGGGAAGCTGTGTTGCCTCTGGATCCCAGAAGTGGATCCTGAGATAAAAATTCCAGTTTTGTTAGGCATTGTTCCCAGGAAGAAAGACTTGTGGGAGATTGGAGGGATTGGGACAGGGAAGGGAAGGAGGTCCCACAAGTGTGTGATGTTGAGCAAAGTCGTGTGGCATGTAACTTGGGCTGAAAGCCAAAGAGGAGCTCTGGAAGAGTGGTAGGTTGTGCCTTAGGGTTGTCCCGACCAAGGGGTGAAGGAGCAGAGGTATTTATCCTTGGATATCTGTCACCTCTTAACCTGTCAGTTAACAGATGAGTGGGGAGGCTCGTTCCTCACCCTGCATTGGATTCCAGTAACCTGAAGGCAGCCTTCCTGAAAAGGGTCAGGGTGCTATATAACCAAGGAGAAAATGGCATTGAGGGGATCTGAGCAGAGCCCTGGTGTTATCTCTGCAGATAAATTCCTGATACCTTCAGATCACACTGAGGGAACGCATCCTCCGATTGCTCTTACTTCTTAAGCTCCTTAGGTAGAATTAATAGTTGGGTCTTAGCCTCTTTAGTCTTTGGAATTCTTATTCTAAGTGAGAGTTCAGGAACTGAAGTTTTCAACTATTGTAAACTAGCCACAAATTCAGAGATTTGGCTGGCAGGCTTTTCTTTCTACCTCTCTTAGGGAACTTCAGTTTTCAGCAAGGAAACAGACTTAAACAAACAAAAACTAGCATATTTCCCAAGTGGCAATTGAAAGGAAGATAGAATGTTCTGAGCCTTATTTCTAATTACCAAGCACACAGCATCATGGTTACTTTCTCACAGGTGTGTGATCCACCTGTACATATAGTAACAGCGGGAGTTGTTGGTGTGGTCTAGACTCAGCTTCATTGCCCAACTCTAAAAGGAAGAAGGAAAAAAGGTAGGAGAATTACCCTTCACGTAGAGCAAGAGGCAGGTGGGAGGGAGTGTGGGAGGAAGAGAGTAGCCGAGGTGGGCTCACCAGAGAGGGGTCCTTGCTCCAACTTGGGAGTGTCTCTGAGTGAACTCACAGAAGATGAGAACAGCTGGTGTTTTCTGAGCCTTCACTATGCTCCAAGTTCTGTTCTCAGAACTTCTTAATGAATTAACCTACTTCAACCTCATGATGCTGCTGTAAGGGAAGAAACAGAGGAAGTGGCCAAGCTGGGATTTGAACCCAGGCTGGCTTCTGAGCAGGACCAATGCTGGGGGCTCAGCTGGACCTGGCATCTGCCTGTTGTGGATGAAATTCTTCTTCTTGAGTCTAAATTACATAGAATCCACCTTTAACCTCTGAGTAGAGCTAAGCTTCCTTTTTAAAAAAATGACTTTTAATTATTCATGTAATGCATGAATGCATGTAAAAAGTATGTTAAAACATCAGATAAAACAGAAGTCATGGTTTCTTTTGAGCAACACCCCTAAATTCCTGTTACTTCCCTGTTATCCAGCCTCACTGGTATCAGTTTAGTGTGTATCATTTCAGGTCTTTAAAAATACATAGAGATGCTTATTATGTATTCTTTGGAAATATATGGTAGTTTAGGGTAGTTTTTACTTGGAAAACACATCAATTCTATGATACCAATAGTTCAGAGGTTCTCAAACATTGTTGATTTATGGCTCTGTCAGTATTTTAGTAATTATTTCATGGTGCCCTTGGTAAAAAGAATATCTAACAGTGCTATCTGATAAGAGCGAGAGCCAACCAATTTAGTATTTATGTGCTAACAACTTAGTGCCATTTAAAATGTGACATACATGAAAATAGTATTTTCAGTTCATTCTTAACCACAATTACTTACGAACAGGATGTGTGTACCTGTTGGGCACCCCATGGCTCCTCAGACTCTGGGATCGGATCCAATATTACCACGTTCATTGCCTCTCTCACACCTATTTTAGCACGGTACTTGCTTTTTATCACAGAAATCGCTTAAAACCCAGCTTTTCAAAAAGTATGATATCAAAAGGAATGTAGCATGATCTAATGTTGGAACCGGGAACTTCCTTGAGCTTATAGTTGGCACACTGGGTGTCTGACAGATGTCTAGAATGGCTGCTTTTCCCTGGAGTGTTTCAGTGTATGAATTGGGAACTGTGGCCATAGTTCTGAATTCAGTGTTTGCATCTTGCAGCGTGCTTTAGAAATCTAACCATGTTAACACATAAAGATCTACCTCCTATAAAACACTGCAGAATCCGGAATATGAACAGATTACGATTTGCTTACCATTTTCCTGATGATGGCCATTAACATTCTAATACTTTATAATTGTAGTATTATAATTATACAGTGAGAATCCTTGTTATGTTCCTCTATGTTCACATGGACAAATTGCGGGATAAAGGAATTGCTGGGCCATAGGCCAGTCAGATATTTAGATTTTAATAGATACTAGAGATTGACCCTTTCTGAAGAAATGATTTCCTATAATCCCTTGACACATGACTACTGCTGGCTTATTTTTCTTAGGGCTGTACACCCCATGACTGTACTATTGCACAAGGATCATTGTCCTGGAAGAATATTTAGTGGTCACACTGTAGACATAGGTAATTAAGACACACAAGGTTTGGGGTGCCAGGGTGGCTCAGTCAGTTAAGCATCCTCCTTTGGCTTGGGTCATGATCTCACAGCTCATGGGTCTGAGCCCTGACAGCTCAGAGCTTGGAGCCTTCTTTGCATTCTGTGTCTCCCTCTGTCTCTGCCCTCCCCCACTCATTCTCTCTCTCTCTCTCTCTCTCTCTCTCTTTCTGTCTCTCTCTCTCAAAAATAAACATTAAAAAAAAACCAAGATACACAAGGTTTGAGAGGCAAGCATGGGGTGTGAATAGGCCAAGAGGAGAAGGAAGGTCAGAACCCATCAGAAACTTCAGGGTGTATTTTGTAGGACAATGAGGAGGCCAGTTAATTTTGAGTAAATTTATTTCAGGGCACGGATGGCAAATACCTTGCAGATGTACCTTAAATATTCCCTACCCCTCCATGACAGACATAGCCAATCCATCATGGTACTCATTCTCACTGAGCCTTGAAACCCTCTTCGCAGCCCTGGGAGATTGCCACTGACTAACTAGTATGGGCACATAAAGTGAAATGTACCTGTCCTCCCTGGAGGCAGAGAGGAAGAAGAGCGGCAGGTTGAAGTTTGGCAGAGAAGAGCTAAGGGGTTCACAGGATGCCAAGCAAGGAGAATTCAGAAAGTGTACTTCAGTCTTTGTGACCGGTGATTCTCCTCTGTGAAACAATAGCAGTAGGTATTGATCTCCGTAGGTATTTGTTTTCTTGCCTTAGTTCTAAATTACCCTATTTATTTCTAGAAAATAATTTAATCATCAGAAGCCCCTTTTATTATTCTCCTCCATGGGATGTGGTCTACCAATTAAACTGTACTTAAGTATCCTCAGGATCCGCAAACAGGCATTTATTGATATTTTTCACCTGCCAGGCACTGTGTAAATGTCTTATGTTTATTCACTTTTTATTAACTTCTAAAATCCTTACAACAACACTACAAGGTAGGTACTATTGCTATTCCCGTATTATAGTTGTGGAAACAGAGAGGTAAAACACTTCGGGCCACTTACTAGCTGTATAACTTTGTGCGATCAATATATTTCCCGCTGTTCATTTATAACTGTGTAAATGCCAAGCGTCACTTCTGATTAGAAACGGGTAACCAAGGGGCGCATGGGTGGCTCAGTAGGTCGATCGTCCAACTTCGGCTCAGGTCACGAGTTCACGGTTCGTGGGTTTGAGCCCCGCATCGGGTTCTGTGCTGACAGCTCAGAGCCTGGAGCCTGCTTCGGGTTCTGTGCCTCCCACTCTCTCTGCCATTCCCCAACCCATGCTGTTTCTCTCTCTCTTTCTCTCTCTCTCTCTGTCTCTCTCTGTCTCTCTCTCTCTGTCTCTCTCTCTTTCTCTCAAAAATAAACATTAAAAAAATTAAGAAAAAATGAAAAAGAAACACAACCAAAAGTAGAATGGTGGTTTCCAGGGGCCTGGAGAGAGGGGACTGGGGAGTGACTGTTTCCTAGGACTAGAGTTTCAGTTTTACAAGATGAAAGTGCTCTAGAGGTGAGTGGTGGTGGTTTCCCACCATTATGAATGTATTTAATACCACTGAACTGTACCCTTGAAAATAGTTAGGATGGTGAATTTGATGTGTATTTTACCACAATTAAAAAAAATGAAAAAAGGAGATAAACAGCGTTCTCAAGATGAAGTGATAGAATTTTGATCAGAAGCAAAGAAACTTGCTCTTTCAGTTTGTGCGATACGTCAGAGGTAAAGGCACGGTTTTCTGTCAAACTCTTCACGATGCTGATGTAGTTAAAAGACCCCTAGTCTTGTTTTTGAAGGTTGCAGAGCTCTGACACCCTGGATTGGAAACTATTGATCTGACTGCTCAATTTTTCAGCTCCTGGGGAAAGAAGTGATGTTTGTTGAGGAGACTAATATGTTTTAGAGCAAACTGATCTGTTGGGAGGCAGAATGGCCAAGGTTAAGGGCCCGTGCTCTGGAATCCCGCTGCGCACTGCCTCACCATTTGTTCTCTGGGTGACCTTAGGCTAGTTGTTTAATATTCTGAGCTCCCTGATTTCGCATCTGTAAATGGGGTGGTAGTGATGACCCATGGAATTGCTTAGAGTAACACCTGACATTTAGGAAGCCCTCAACCAATGCTAGTGCTTATTAAACTTCATGGTTGTGCATGGATATCAAACGGTAGGGACAATACAGAACTTTGAGGCTTGCTGGATGGCACAAATGGGGTGTAAGCCTCAACTCATGGTGAGCATCCTCTTTTGTCTCTAGTATTGAGCGTGGGGGATGCCCGGTAAGTGTGGGCTCTCTGATCTCCCGATGGATACCAGTGGCACTCCTCGTAGTGTCTTTATAAACTGCAGGTGTACAGAGTGACGCTTCTTGACATTTTCCAAGTGGCTTCAGGGACACCCTGGTTAGTGATCTCAAAAGTCACCTGGCTCTTAGCATGTTGAAGTGACCTCCACACGTGGTGTGGAATGAGCCAGCCACTGGGCCCAGCATGGTATCGGCTTTGAATGCCTGTCACTAACACCATTCTGAGCTACCCAAGTTTTGGGGCATCTTTGTTTTGTGGTACAGTTGGTTTTTCTTCTGGATGATCTCAGGCCTTTGAAGTTAGATATTTAAAGTCCTCTGTTCCTCCCTACTGTAAAGGGGAATTGCCTCTGTGTGACGCGGCTAACGCTGGCTTGGCCCACTGTTCACCTGAGCAGAGGCTACCTAGCAGGGGAGCAGGGTGCTGAAACTGTCTTGGACTGTGACTCTTTGAGGTCATGGATGTCAAAGTCTTCAGCCATCTGTGACTTGCCCAGAGCAATGGAACTGTATCACCTAGGAGTCCACTAGAGCCGTGAGAATATCCCATTGAAGTGCATGTTCTCTCCCTTGTTCTTCTCTCTTAGCAACTGTGTGACTCATACACTACTCAGAAAGTACTAATTCTCTGTAATTTATACCCTTGCCTGTTGTATTCTTATTGCAGAATTGTTTGTGTTGATCTTCAGAAGGCAGAACCTTGAGGAATATCTATGGGAACCAAGGCTGTACTTTGGAAAAAGACTATCTGTATTAAATTTCTTTTAGTTATTAAGTATGTGTCATGTGTATGGTTCAGCCGTTTGACCCATAATCTCTGCTTTTTTCTTCCTAGCACTGGCTTGAACCTAACAAGTCCATCTCCAAGCAAATGAAATGTAAGTGTCAATCTGTGGTTTCACTTTTGCTACGAAATGTCCAAAGATAGGTCCTGTCTCTTAACAAAATTTCTCCTGCCAGGGAAGAAATGGATGGAGGGACATGAACATGTGTGGGTGGGGGCTTCTCTCTCTTAGTGGGTGCTGTGTAACTTCTCTTATTTTCTGGCCTTTGCCTTCCTTGAAGTCACTATCACCTTACCTTCATATTTCATATTTGAACAGGAACGTTGGAATTAGATGACTAAGTATCTGTTCAACATAATCACCAGGTACCTGGTTCCTTTGGATTGTGGAGGTTGCTAGTAGGTGGTTCAGGATGGGAGGTGCAGTCTTGGGGGGATAAGGAAAGCAGGTGTATTTTGAAACTAGAATCTTGCCAGTAACTTTATTGAAGATTGTATTATTCTTTTGTACTCCTCAAACTCCATACAATAATTTTTCCCCCTTAGTAATTGTTTTCAAGCCCTCATGATGTTCTGAACTGCTTTTTTTTTTTTTTTTTTTTGGTGGGGGGAAACAGAGGCAACAGATGTTGCCTTGGGAAACATCTTTCTAGAACAGCTGGTCATCTACTTTGGGCATTGTGAAGAGGGTGTCGACTAGATCCTGGATGGCATGGTGTTTTGTCCTGATCATCTGTGCTAGGCTATAGGCAACCTGCTTTTATTTATGGCTCGGAGGAGGGCTTCTGAAATGCATTTCAGAAATTCATTGCCTGCCCTGAAATCCATTTATCCTTCCATGTCAACTTTCCCAGGGCTCTGAAATGTAGGCGATAAATCAGTTTCTCATCAGAAATCAGTTTAGTGCATATTATGTCACTTATCATTATTCAGGGGATTCTTTCCTTTTTCAAATATGAAGAAATTATTCTGGGCAGGCCTTTTAAGTGGAAGAAGGAAGAAACCAAACACGGATGGCAAACTAGCCACTAATACATTTATTGCTTAACCCTCTTTCCCCACCTCCCCCCATCCTCCCTCTCTTGTTCCCTTCCCCCCCATCCCTCCTTCTTTTTATCCCTTCCCATTCTTCTTCCTTCCCTCCCCTATGTCTCAGGAGCAAACAAACTCTGGATCAATGCAGGAAGGACAACTAAGTTGTTCTGTGGCAGGCTAATGCCCATGGCTGCTGGGAGCCATGGCTGTTGCAGGGAGCTGGCAGGAAAGATGTATGAGGTGAAAACAAGGGCAGCAGTGGACATGTGAAGTCCAGAGAGGTCAGTGCGTTGGGGTGTAACTGGAATAGAATCGGGTCAGGCATCCAAGAAGAAATAGCAGGACAGGTATCAGGAGGCTCCATATAGAATGATATGCAGGATAATAAGAGTGAATAGCATGTCCAAAAAAATTGCTGATGCCTAGTTTTATCCCTTGGCTACTAAGTTTCGATATTTTTGTTTATGTATGTAAAAGTGTTTAGACAATTTTTCAGTAAACTTATTTTCATATTTAATGATTCTTTGACTTTGGTTCTTCAATGTCATGCAATATTTTCCTTAGGCTACACACAGTTTAAAAATATAAATATCTTTAAAGTCGGATGTATTTCAGTACTTAGAAGAAAAAAAACCTTGTAATTTGTAAAGAATTTGCTGCTTAAGAGCTTTGTTCCCATGCTAAGTAAACCTGAACAACCAACTGGAAATGTATAATGTTTGGTAAAAATGTTTTAAAGATTGACATTTGACTACTGGGTAATGTCAATCTAATGACAAATGAAATCTGAATCTGGATAAAAGCTGTGTCAAATTCAATTTCCAAACCAGATGGGGTGACTCACTAGCTCTAGGAAGTGGTAAAGGTCTTGTCCATCACCCAGTCTGCTGTTGTATTTTTGAGGACATTACTGAACAAGAAATTATGTAATTTTCCCAAGATCACAAATCTAGTTTTGTTGTTGTTGATGATGGTGTCTTTTAGTATCAAGAATTTCTTTATTCTTATATGTATATCCTGGAAACATTAACTTTTAAATTAGAAAAAAATTTAAAATAGGGCTTGTATATTGTTAACCCAGAGAAACTGGGTTCAACTCCTGGAACTCATCCAAAAGGATCTATCTGGTTGCGGAACTCCAGGCAACTTCCTTCTTGGGTATCCTTTTATACTTTGACTGCTTTTGAGAAGCCATTGAGGACAAAATTTCTTGGAGGAACGGTTTGATGGTAGACTTTCAGGTTCTTTTCCCTGACCCTATTGAGATACCTTTACCTATGGGTGTTCCTAGGAATGGTGTTTCCCAGGGTTGGCTGAGGTCAGCTGCCCTGATTAACAAACTCTCTACAAAGGCATTATTATTTCTTACTAGCATTTTTTAAAACTTTATTTTTATTTTACTTTTTATTTAAAGTTTTTAAAGGTTTTCAATTTTAATGAGATATAATTGACATGTAACATTGTATAAGTTTAAGATGTGTAACATAATGATTTGATATATGTATATGTTGCAAAATGATTACCATGGTAAGATTAGTTAATATCCATTACCTCACATAGATATTCACACCTCATGTATTAAAATAGGTTTTAAATGTCCATGCTTTTTCTTAGTTCAAAATAATTTAAAATGAAAACTCAAACTATTTCCTTTCTCTTCCCCCTTGTATCTCCAAGCCCACTCTGAAGAAATAACTGTTAACAATATTTTATATATCCTTCTGGGATTTCTTATGTATATATAAACTTCCCCAATGTATGTGAGACCTTTTATAAACAAAAAATGAGATCAATCTGTAAACATTTTTCTTCATGTTGTTATTTTTTAGTAATTTTAGAGGGTTTTGTTTGTTTTTTTGTTTTTGTTTTTGTTTTTGTTTTTTTTTTTAGTATCGGTGATTGACTGGCTTCATTTTAAAAATGGCTGATAATTACATGCTTGTATAATTAATAGACATCAAAATATTTTCTAATATTTTGCTATTATACATTATGCTACAATAAACATTCTTGTATGTACTTTCTTGAATCTTATGCAAGTACATCTGTATTAGAAATTCCTTTTAGAAATGAAATTGTTGGATTAAAAGTTATACATATTTTTCATTTCCTTAGTGATAAATATCCATTTAAAGACCTTATAGTAAGTTATTCCCAACAATGTTACATGACAGTGCTTGTTTCCCCCAAATCTTGTTGAAAATAGGCAGAATCAAACTTATTTTTATGTTGACTCCAAATATTAAGGAAGAGAAATATTTAATGGAGAGAATAGTTAGTTGGACAGCTCCTTAGTTTGGTATACATTTTAAAGTGGAAAAACTTCTTAAACCAAAGTCTTTTTTCTCCTCTGAACTTAAATTTTACTTTTTAAATGAACATAAGGTAAAATTGACCTAATTTTGGTCTATAGTTCTATAAATTTTAACATACAGGTTTGTATAATCTCCAGTACAGTCAGGGTAGAGACTATATCCATCACCCTCAAAACCTCCCTTGTGCTCTCCTTTTGTAGTTACACACCTCCTCCCCTAGCCACTAGCAACCCCTGATTTGTTCTGTCAGTATAGTTTGTGTCCTTTTGAGAATGTCATATAAATGGAATCCTAAAGCATGCAATCCTTTGAGACTGGCTTCTTGAATCAGCATTAATTACTCGGAGAATCAGCCAAGTTGCTTTGTTTGTGGATACATGAAACAAAATTAATTTAAAAAATTGGTCTTTGTAAATGTCAAGAAAGTGATGAACCTCTAGCAAGACTGATAAAGAAAAAAAAATAGAAGACACAAGTTACCAATACCAGGAATGAAAGAGAGGCTATCACTACAGACCCCACAGAACAACTCTGGGCATTTAAGTTTGGCAGCTTAGATGAAATGGGCTCATTCCTCAAATACCAGGAGTTACCAAAACTCACCCAATATGAAATACATAACTTGAGAATTTTTGTAATTATCAAAGAAAGTAGGTTAAAAAACTTCCAGACAAGAAAATCTCCAACCCATTTGCTACTGCTCTGTTGCTGCCAGAGCCCCCTTTGCCTTAACTAGGAGCTTCTCTTGGAGCTTTCACCATCCATGGTGGTGCCCTTCCAGTATCTCAGAGATCTCTCCAGGGGATACCATAGGAAAAGACTGTGGAGAATCCAACACCAGTTCAGTGGTCCTTTGAATTCTTGTTGTCTTTTCCACTCTACCTACTATTATTTACTTTCCAGTGTCCTTAGGTAGCTGCTGTACACATTCTGTCCAGATTTTATAGCTGCATTCAGTCGGAGAGACAGGGTAGGGTGCAATGAATCAGTACTTCCTGGGACTGGAACCTTCCGATCAAACTTTTTATCGTTCCTTGTTGACTAGGTCAAAATGAAGGTAGGCTACATAATTTGGGCAGTATTAAGGGGAATACCTTCTTCATTTCCCTATTCCATCATTGCATGTCCATAAGTTCAAATGTGGACTGTGCTTTGATCTTTTTCTTTCCAGAGTATTCAGATAGTGGGTTGTCTGCAGATTAAGTGTTAAATGAAATGGGATATTTTGGATGTCTGATTTTCAGAGTCTTTCTTTCCTATGTAGGAATAGTGAATGTTCTCACCTATACCCTACAGATTTTGGCCTTGTTTCCATAACCGTAGGATGTAGTTTAGTGTGTTCACATGTAGTAGCACACATCAAGAGAACAGAACTTTCATGTCTTGTAGGATCTATTTAACCACAAAAACTGTATTAGCATGAAGAGGTTTTAAAAAGTGATACGTTATGACTCAGACATGCACAAATGCGACATTATTTCCCCATGACTGAATTCAATTTGCTGTGAGCCTCTTTTCCTTTGGGGACAAAAAAGTTCAGTCTTGCCACTTCAGGGTAATTTAAGATCTGCCAGTTTAGAATTTGATCTCTTTCAGGAAATTACTCAGTGAATTCATTATTTAAACATAGTCACTTGAAAGTGCATACTTCCGTATTGGGGTATTTTTCCCATACCAAGAGCTTTTCCTCTTTCTCCATTCCCAGAATGGCATCATGAGGCAGGGGAAGCTTACGTATCATCATGGCGGTGAGGGTGACATCTCTCTTGTGCCCAGTCCTCTGAATCTTCCTGTGGCCTGTCTTCTGTGACTTGGCCTTTGTTTGCTGCCCTCTTTCCCCACTGCATCCTCTCGGAATGTGACTGGTCCCATTTGGCCTTTCAGTGTGTGCTGGCATATGCTGCTAAGACCTGTGCTCCTGGCCATGGTCTTGCCCTGCACATCTACAGAGTGTCACTCTGGTGGTGCCCTCTCCAGGTACCTTTCACTCACTGGCTCTTAGCACTTCTGTATTTACCACTGGGACAGGCAGACACTGCTCAGCCTCTTCTGTGCCATGCTTCAGCCTCAGGAAAACTTATGTACACCATGTAAGGTCCTCCTCTGCTTAAACACAGCATGGGGCCATTTCTTCAGTGTCCTTCACTGACACTCACAGTGTCCTTCAAAGTCGTAACACAACACTTCCCCAAACTACTCCAGGATTTCTTTGTCTTGCTCCCATGCCTCACTCTGTTCAGCCAAGCTAGGGTGTTCAGGGGTGCTGGATGCCTTTGCATAGCTCCATATAGCATCTTAAATGTGGTTTTGTCCTCTGGGTCTCTCCAGGCTCTCTACTTGTCTTCCTTCCTCACCCCCTACTCACAATTAATACTGGTTTTTGTCCTTGGATACAAGATTAATATCCTGAAACAATACTTATTCATAAGCAGTAACTATTTCTGAAATGTAATGGGAAAAAGGGCTATTGCCTACAATAGCAATAACAAATAAAAACATAAATTACTCACAAATAAATATAACAAGAAATGTGCAAAATCTATATAAATTTTGAAATTTTACTGTGGAGTAGATAAAAAGAGTTCAGTAAATGGAGACTTCTTAGCTTCCATTTGATATTGCGAAGGTCAATTTTTTTTTTTTGCAAATTAATGCATACCTTCAAATAATTTTCAAATCAAAATATCAATGAGATCCCTTATGGCATTTAACAAACTGATTCTAAAGCTCATTTACAGGGGCGTCTGGGTGGCTCAGTCGGTTAAGTGTTAACTTCAGCTCAGGTCATGATCTCATGGTCTGTGAGTTTGAGCCCTATGTCAGGCTCTGTGCTGACAGCTCAGAGCCTGAAGCCTGCTTCTTCGGATTCTGTGGCTCCCTCTCTCTCTGCCATTCCCTGTTCATGGTCTATCTGTCTCTCTGTCTCTCTCTCAAAATAAACATTTAAAAAAATGTGAAAAAGGCTCATTTACAAAAAAAAAATGCTTCAGAATAGCTGATAAATATGTGAAAAAGAACAATGATAGGGTCCTTGTTTTATTAGGTAGCAAATCAAGGCATATGAGCTATAATTATTGAGTCCTCGTGATAGACACGTTAAGATGGACACAGGAATAGGAAAAGAAACCAAACAGAAAAAGAAAAAACCCTTCAAACTGACCCATTATTTGTGAGAATATGGGTTATGATAAAGATTGTATTTCCTATCAGAAAGATGGATTTCAAGGCATGATTTTATGGATTGCCTTTCCACTTGGAAAAAGAAAAGAAGCTAAAGACCTACCTCACACCATGGGATTAATTCCTGATAAATTCAAAAGCCCAATATATTTAATCATCTGTACAAGTTTTAGGTAAAAATTCAGGACTATTTCTTATAATTATGGAATAGGGCTTCCTAAGGAAAATATAAAAAATAGAAATAATGAAGCAAAATGCTGACAAATTTGTGGAAAAATTAAACTCATGTACCAGAATATTTGCTTTGCTACTGCAAATGAGCAGTAGATTTTCAGTAAATATTTGTTGAGTGAATGAGTATAAAACAAATTATAAATAAATGAAAACACAAGCAAAATAAATAATGGAAGAGCATTTGCCAACTACCTAACGAGTCGTAAATATGCAGAATCTATAAAGTGTGATGGTATAAACCCAAAGATAAACAACTCAATAAAAATGTGTAAAGACCCGTAGAAGGAATAAAAATAAATGGCCAGGAAACTCATAAACAGGTGCTCAATATCATTAGTAACAAGGAAAATGTAAATTAAGGTATTTTTTGTTACACTGGGAAAATGGTTAATACTGATAATATCCAATTGATGAGGATGAGAGTAACACTTCTGGTGGGGGCGTATAAACTAGAAAAGCCATTTGGGAGGGAAATTTGGACATATCTTTCTAGATTAAAGATGTCTGCGTCCCTCACACACTAATGACAAACGATCTGTCCTGGGCATAATAAGTGAAGAACTATAACAAAATGGTGGTAATTTAACCATTGGATTCCTTTTAGTTCTTTCATTTTTGTCAAAGCGCTCAAACAAGCAGCTGGAAGGTAATATAAAAATTATGTTTTAGCTGATTTGATTACATTTTTGTTGTTGAATTCTCTCTAAAGTTATCAGCCATCGCTCATTTGGACTCATCTGATGAGTTAACTTTCTCTCTGTGTAGAATAAACTGCTTTGTATAGGAGATTCTTGAATTTTAATTTTGCGCTGTGCAATGATATGCTTCATAGGTTAGTTTAGAATGATTAACAATATTCAACATCAAAATTTATGAGACTAAGTGGTGAATTCAAAGAAAGTACCTAGGATATTTAAAGTGTAAATCAGAAGTAAAAGTGTAGATGTGTTTAAAAAAAATGCCTATGTCTTTTGATCCAATGAGCTCATCTCCATGAATCTATTGTAAGAAAAGTTTATCCAAGCACAGGTATATATTGATGCAAGGATATCTGTTGTAGTGTTGCTTATAGCACCGAGAATTGGAAGAAATAAAAAGCCTGTAATTTTGGCAAGGCTGAATAAATTGTGGAATACAGGCAGTCATTAGCCTGTAGTATTGACACTGAAAAATTTATTAGATAGATCTTGGAGTTAAGAAAGCAGGTAAAGATACCACCTAGAGAATGATCCCTATATATGAAAATAAACAGATTATTTTATTAAAAAATTTTTTTTCAATGTTTATTTATTTTTGAGACAGAGAGAGACAGCACGAACGGGGGAGGGTCAGAGAGAGGGAGACACAGAATTTGAAGCAGGCTCCAGGCTCCGAGCTGTCAGCACAGAGCCCGACGTGGGGCACGAACTCACAAGTCACGAGATCATGACCCGAGCCGAAGTCGGACGCTTAACCGACCAAGCCACCCAGGTGCCCCTAAACAGATTATTTTAGATGAATATGTAAGTGCAGAGAAATTCTGCAAACGTCTGTACTAACTGGTTACCTCAGGGGAAGAGAGGGTAGAGGGAGGTGATGAAATACATTCTATTATATATAGTTATATTTTGGGGTCACTTGGGTGGCTCAGTTGGTTAAGCATCTGACTCTTGATTTTGGCTCAGGTTGTGATCTTGTGGTTGGTGGGATTGAGCCCTGCGTCTGGCTCTGTGCATGGAGCCTGTTTGGGATTCTCTCTCTCTCTTTCTGTCTCTCTGTCTTCTCTCTCTTCTCTCTCCCCCTGCCCCTCTCCTGCTTGCATTCTCATTATCTCTCTCTCTGTCTCTCTCTCTCAAAATAACTGCATATTTTTAAGTATTTATGTTTTACTCAGATCCTTTTTTTAAAGTTTATTGTGTGTGTGTGAGAGAGAGAGAGAGAGAGAGAGAGAGAGAGAGAGAATCCCAAGCAGGCTCCATGCTCAGCACAGAGCCTGATGCAGGGCTCAAACCTATGAACCATGGGACCATAACCTGAGCCGAAATCAAGAGTCGGATGCTTAACGGTCTGAGCCACCCAGGTACCCCTACTCATATCTTTTACAATGAGAATATTTTCCTAGATCTCTTGGTAATAAAGAGAAAACAAACAGAAGGAGAGACTGTTTTATGTAAAAATTGAGAAAGAGAGGGAGAGGGAAAGTTAGGGGGGCGAGAAGTGGGGAGTGAGGAAGGGAGGAATCAAAGTTCATTATGCATTAAGAATGTACTATAGAAAGGCGCCCAGGTGGCTCAGTTGGTGAAGCATCCGATTTAGGCTCAGGTCATGATCCTGCGGTTCATGGGTCCACGTCGGGCTCTGTGCCTACAGCTCTGAGCCTGGAGCCTGCTTCAGATTCTGTGTCTTCCTCTCTCTCTGCCCCTCCCCCACTCATGCTCCCCCCTCCCAAAATAAATAAGCATAAAAATTAAAAAAAAAAAAAGAATCTGCTATAGCAAAAACATACATAGATGAAAGAAGGCTCACCTCCAGGGAGGTTCTCTGCTTAATCCTGGCTGGTACCTGATTAGCCCTGCTGGATAGTTAAGATCACCTTCTTGCTCTATTTATCAGACACTGTGCTGCTGCCAAGCACCCTGAAGGAACAGGGGTGCTTGAAAATGGCTTCTGCATGCAAATCAGGATGGGGATTACCGCCAGCTTCTGCATAATACATGGTGTAACTCAGCCATAGAGCAATGTCGAGTCAAGTTTGCTGGCTGGTGTCTGGAGCGTTCCTTCCCTGAAGTTATGACGGCTCTGCCTGGAAGCCTGAGAGGGCATGTAATTTCTCTCTCTGATGGCGCTGTTTGTGAAACTTTGTATTTATGTGGCATTCTTTAGCTTTCCAGCACCCCTTTAGGCTAATCTACTGAATAGTCCCCTTGCTGCTGAATAATTTCCTCAAAGGGGAACGTATCTTCTTCTGCAGCATACAGAGAGAGTACAAGGAGCCTAGATTTTTGCTCTGGGGTGAGGAACCATACCATAGGTCCCAAACCTATCCATGAGGCCGGTTTGGATGCCTGCCTGCCACCGGTTTTGTTCTTCCAGTGACTCTGTTTGCTGAGTACGTTGGTTTCCTCGAGGGCTGCCATAACAAAACTATCCCCACTGGGTGGCTTAGAAAAATAGAAATTCATTCTCTCACAGTTGTGGAGACTGGAAGTCTGAACTCAAGGTATCAGCAGGGCCATTCTCCCTCTGAAGGCTCTAGGAGAGAATTCTTCCTTGCCTCTTCTTGCTCTTGGTGGTTGCTGGCTGGCCTTGGTGTTCCTTCCCTGGCTTGTAGCTGTATCATTCCAATTCCTATCGCCATCTTCGTATCACTTTCTCCCTGTGTTTCTCTGTGTCTGTGTCCAAGTCTGTTTCCTTTCTCTTACAAAGATAACAGTCATTGGCTTTAGGGATCCCTCTAACCCAGTAGGACTTCATGTTAATTACATCGCGAAGACCCTATTTCCAAAGAGGGTTACTTTTTGATGTTCTAGGTGGACAGGAATTTCCCAGGGAACACTACCCAGCCCACTGCACTGACCTCCACTCAGATCTCCCACATCCTTTAATATTTCTGTTTATTCTTTCAGTTACCTTCATGCTTTTGCTTTGTGGCTCATTTCCCCACTTGTATGTGTTCTTTCTTGCAGACCTCGATCTTATGCTTCTGATAGTAAAGTTTCATACATTTTACTTCTCCAGACACCCATAGTGACAGTAACCCCATCTCTGACCTCTTGGGGCGGTCTGTCCCATTGGCCTCATTATATACTTGTGTAATCATATGCCCTGTATTTAATTTGGAAGATTTCTTCACCTGGTCCATGGCTTAAGCTAGGGCTATGCATGTAATCAATACCTAATAAATGCTTGTGGACTAGAATCAAAAATGTTCCTTTTAGGGACCAGGTAAAAGAAGATCAACTGTCGTGTTCTTTAAAAACAAATCAAAACACACACCTGATGAAAACCTGTTGCATAAATCAAGTAACTGTAGGTCTCCAGCTGTTGTGGTTTAGTTGTGGCTGTTTTCATTCTTTCCAGCTTCATTCCATTGCTTCTCTCCAGCTTTGGAAGCCAGCTTCTGTTATTCTAGTGATAGCTCAGTAGGTTTGGCATGGTATCTCTTTTTCTTCCAGGTACAACTGTTTCACTGAAAATTCCCACATTTGGTCCTTGTATCAGAAAGTCCTTGCAGTCTGGGCCTATAAGTGGTCTTCATGTTGCAGTCTTGTGTTATTTCCAATATGGAAAGAAATAATGGTAACGAGAGTAATGACAAAAAAAAACCCCTTAAATTATGGTGTGCAATTCTAAATGATATGCACATGCGATAAGTCACAGACTGATAATTTTTAGCCTTGTCCTTATGGTATGGTTGGTGACACTGATGTCATTTTTACTGAGTATAATGGTCAGTTCTTGGGCTTCAGGGAGGACCCAATACCCCTCCTCTTTGGAAGGAGGGAGGGGATGGGGTATCGGAGAGAGCAGAAGGAAAAGAGCATCACCCTTGTATCACTGGGAGATACCTTCCAGGGGCTTCTTTCTACCTTCAGGAGCACCCATGTTGTTTCCTGGGCCACACGATTCAAACCTGTACGTGTGTGGGTGGTCTAAATGTGTGAATGATGACCCCGATGGACCAGGAGATTCATGCTTGGAATGGGAGTACTGGAGGCAATGCAAACATGGGTCAAGTAGGTGGTTTTATTCAGGTCTCTTTCCATTTGGTTGGAAATCCTTTATAATGCCTCATTTTTGGATGCAATTTTATAGTATAAAATCTTAGTATGCAGTTACATAAGTCATTGAACTTGGCTTTTATAATTATCATCATTACTAGTTGATTCACACCTACCGACATGATTCCTCAGGGTGTAGTTAGTTATACAACATCTGCAGCAAGCAGACACCTGGATCTCCTGCCTTCAGTTTCATGTACTTTTGCTAACTTTTTGTTTTTGTTTTTGTTTTGCTAAAATTCTCAGGTCATTGCACCCTGCTCTCAGGGAGCAAAGTGGGGAAACCAAAAAATTCATTTGACTGACTTTATTGAGATATTTGCTTTATTGTGGTGGTCTAGAACCAAACCCACGGTAGCTCTGAGGTATGCTTATGTAGGTCTAGGTCAAGTTGAAGGGCTTTCCCTCATCTACATCAGTTTCTTTTTTGTCCTCTAGAATAGTAACAAATCCTATGGGTTGAGTACTTAGGTCTCAGACAGTCTGCTGAGAGCTTTATGTCATTAACTCATATAATCCTCATCATGGGCTCTATATCAGGGATCAAGGAACTATGGCCCTGAGGCCAAAAGCAGCCTGCCATCTGTTTTTTATGGCCTATTGGCTAAAAGTAGGTTTCATAGTTTTAAATGGTTGGGGAGGGGGAAGCAAAAGACAAGACTTTGTGATGTGTGAAGATGATCTGAAATTCAGATTTCAGTGTCATATTGGAACACAGCCATGCCATTGATCTACATCTTGTCTGTTGTTGCTTTTGCCTTACGCCAGCTGAGCAGAGTAGTTGAGACAGAGACCTTGAATCCCACAAAGTCAAAAGTAAAAGTTCACTGATCCTTAATCTGGGTGGTTGGTTCCATTATTATCCCCATTTTACAGAGAAGGAAATGGAAGCTGAGAGTTTTCAGTTTGGCCGTAGCAATTTGTCCCAATGCTGAACTTGAGATTAGAAGTGGTGGACCAAAGTCCCTGTTAGAGCTTCTCCTGAACAGCACAGGCAGCCAGAGAGTTCCGAGAGCAAGTGTTTGTGAAGCAGAGGCTTGGTGATCCAGGATCCCCTACGAAGTTCTCAGTGCATCCATTTGTGTGTGTGGGCGCGCCTGCCTGTGTGATTCCAACCTAAGAGAACTGTAACAGGAGGAGGTTGAATTAAATACAATGAAAAAAAAAAAAAAACCAACCCTCTCTGCTTTGGAAGTAGAGGCAACACAGTGCCAGTAGCATCTTGGAGGCTGCTGGTTGTCATTTCAGTGGAAGAATGACGGAGGGATTATCACTCTTGATGATGATGATAGTAACAGTTGTCGCGGCAAGATGATAATCGTTTCCAGCGAGAAGAGAGCAGTCGTTAAGAGAGCAGTTCTCCGGCTGGCTCATTAAAACATCCCAAGAGTTATAGTTCGTTGAATGAGTGAGTAATACTCTGCCCTTTTGATGCTCAAGTGTCCTTTTGCGCATGTGCACAGTTTGTGCTCCTGAGTGGTTCGTAGAAGAGACAGCACCGATAAATCCATCGGTGTCACTATGCATGCTGTATGCACAATGAAGTGGGGTGTGCCCCTCGGTTCTCACTGTAAAGCCCCTGCCCCCTCCCCAAAAGACACGGGAGGGACATTGTTCATTTGGTTAAGAGTGAAAAAAGGTATTGGTGGTGCTGAGAAGACCAGGAGTCTCTGATGCCTGCTAGGGGCCCTTTGGGAAACGAGCCTCCTGTTTGCAGGTTCTAGAGGTCTTGTTGGCAACAATAAACCCTTTGCAGTGTTTCTCCCAAGTCTTAAAATCTGACAGATTGATCAGTGCCCCCCGCCCCTGCCCCTGCCCCTGCCGTGGAGTCCCAGGAGAGACATAGGCCAAGTTATAAGAGTTGCCCTAACATCTGCTGGAGCCACCAGCTCTAAGATTCAACTGCAGTTTAAAGGAGTTTGGGGGGGGATTCTTCATAGGTGTCAGCCTGAGTGTTTATGGTAAAGATCATGTGTTTATATGTATGTCCCTACAGTTATGCTTTTTGTTTTCCTATAGCTCTACACCACGATTGGAGGAAGACTCCTTTTATGACAGGCCGCTAAGTGATGTTCCTCTCGAAAAAACCTCCCCCAAACCCTAATTGTTCTTATAAATATTTGAAAACAGTCATTGGTTAAAAATAGAAAGTTGTTTTTCTCGCTTTCACCCAGGACCCTGCTCAGCTAATCCTTGCACACCCCAACCCCATTTCTGGGCAAGATCTCAAAGTGGAGATGAGAAAATCTGTCTCTGCCTTATAAATGGCTGTTCCTCTCCCCGTGTTCTGTGTTAACCAGCTACCCAAATGATAATACCTGGGATCTGCTGATGCCCAAAGGGGCCACTGAGCTGTCCTATGGAGACGCTTGGCCTCCCCAGCCCTCGTCTGGCAGGTAACGGACCTCTGTGAGACAGGGGCCCTGTTATTCTCAGTGCAGTTATATGCTCCAGGCATTTTTAAAGTGGATTTTGGCATTTCCCCCCTCCTCTGCTACTCAGTGGTATTCTCGTTTTTAGCACTTACGTGGCTGAGTAAATGTTTCTCAGCTGAATTCAATTCAGGCTTCTCCATTTCTTTTTCTCATTTCCAACTCTTCATATCCTTCTTTTCTTCCAGTAGGAGTAGGCTAAACATCCCAATGAAACGAAAGTTCATATTTAGGTAGTGTGCCATGTGCACTTGCCAAGGGCCTGTACAAACACCTGTGCAAGGTAGATGTGGCCCCTGGTGCTGTCCCCTCTTCCAGAGCAGGAAACTGAGAATGTAGGTGGCTTGCTCAAAGTCACTGTTGGAAGTCCCCCTCCAAATCTGGGGACTCATCCCTTGGGAGATTTGAGGTTACCTCCACCCTGTGTGCCCCTGTCACTGATGCCGAAGCCTTAGTACCTCAGTAGAAATGGGCTACAGCGTCTTCCCCCATGGGGCCACCATGCTGCCTGGTCTAGTAAAGACACACAGTGGCTGTTCATGATGACACCATGGTATAGGGTCCCAGTTCAGGGTGTGGGCTCCACGTCTGGTGGTTCCTGTTCCCTGGGTAGCTCCTTCATCAGATGTTTCCAGGTACTGATCATGTACCAAATGGTTGGCACAGATAAGAGTCATCCTTTATCCTTTTACTCCTGTAGCTTAAGGATAAGAAGGTGTGGAAGTTGGAATGGCATAGACCTGTAGTCTCTCGGAGAAGGGAATAGGCTCATCTCTACAAGGGAACAGCCATTTATAAACAGGACATTTAGACATGTCCCAGTCAGCTGCCAGGTTGATCGTGGGAAGGCTCCTTTTGTACACAAATCCGAGTTCATTTACCCAATACACAGCAAAACCAATCACTGAGACATCAAATATGCAGCAAGGAAAGGGTTTATTGGAGAGGTAACCAAACAAGGAGATGTTTGCGGGGGGTGGGGGGGGGCAAGCTGCAGATCTGCCTCCTCAAAGCAGGAGAATCAGGGATACTTAAAGGCAAAGGAAGAAGGACCTGGGTATAGAGGAGATGAGCTATGTAATTTCAGAATCCGGTAATAAGTAGGGGACTTATTTTCTGTACCTGTCGGGATCTTCTGCCTACGTTGTCAGTGGCATCCTTAGTATGATCTAAGGGTTGAGTTTTAGGCGCTTCTGTGTCAAAAGTGCATCCATTGGACTCACACACATGCGCAAAGAGATGGCCAGTAGTTTGACTGGTTCTGGCCAGTTTCACGGTAAAGCCTTGAGTCTCTGCAAAACAATTAAATTAACATTTTGCTATCATGGTCTCAGGTAAGAATGCCATGTATGGAAACATGGCTGCAGGCTGTATTCCGAGAACAAGCAGATTTGGGTTAAGAGTTACAGTTGTACTTATTAGTCCCATTAACACTTTGGTTACCAGTTTCACTTTTACAGTTAGTTACCCAGTTGGTATGGGTGCGTGCCAGTGCTCCAAACCAGTGCCAGCACTTTTGGGAGTGACTTTTCCCCTATCCCCTGGTTTAATGACATAACATTTTAAATCGTATTTCTTCCCTTCTTTGGTTTTCTGGACGGTAGTAAAGAGAATTGCACTTACCTGCATGGATTTAGTCATAGTGGGGAGGGTAAAAGGGAACAGAGGTGGGGGTGGTCTTTTTTCACCCCTTAAATCCTTTCTGCTTTATTCTTTATTTTCTGTTGATCATAGCATTTATGACCTTCTAATGACCTATTTATTTCACTTATTAATTTTGATTTTATGCCTGTTTATTCCACTAGAATATGTCTTCCATGAAGACCTAACTTTTGTCTTTTTATAGCTACTCTTATTTGTACATCTGAACTTGTGCCTAATACCTAGTAGGTCCTCAATAAGCATTTGTTGATTGAATTAATTAATCCTCCCTCTAGAAATAGCTATTCCAACCAACTCTAGAGTTCCTGAATTTGTTCCAGATGTTGAAGGGCAGAAATTGAAATATAGGGTCAGAAGTTTTCAAAAATCTCAATCCTAGGAATTGCCGTAATAACTCAGACCATGGGCCTTCTAGACCAGTATTTTGATGGGATGAATGGTGATGGTAGGGCATGGCTTTTTTTTTTTTTTTTTTTTTTTTTGACATCTGCCTCAAAGTTTGGGGTTAATCATTCATTCAGCCAGACAGAGTCCATCTTTTATCAATAATTAGCTCTGGGGATAAAAAGTTGAACAAGATATATAGCTCCACACCCTCATAAATCTTGTCATCCATAACTAGATTAACATTTTGGGGGAGAAATTATTTATCTTTTCAGCCTGATCCAGCCCTGTCAAAAAGCATTCCTTAACTTATTTGATTTGTAATATAATTTTGCATCCAGAGCCTTAAGAGAGTTTCTCAAGGAGAAGCCTGTTGCCACATTGACTTTTTCAGGCCTGGGCAAGGAGGTTGAACTTCTCGTCAGCTCAGATCCCTGGTGCAATACATGGTTCACTATGTCAAAGTCATGTGCTCCTTTTAACTTACAGGGAAACTCTTTTTCTTTTATTGGTAACATGGGGTCAATAATGCTGGATCAATATGAGAGAAAGACACAGTAGGGGTATATATGATGGTAGAAGAAAATGGATAGAAAATTTCAGACTTGAAGTTATCTCTTTTTTCTGCTGCATGCTCTCATCCCTTCTCTGATAATGGGTCTGGTGGTGAGTGTATCCCCAGTACCTTGTATTAATTTTTTCCATGATCACATCCTAGAAAATGGAAGATGTCAGATGTGACTTTCTGTGTGACTTAGCAA
Organism: Acinonyx jubatus; assembly: GCF_027475565.1. Taxonomy (NCBI): domain Eukaryota; kingdom Metazoa; phylum Chordata; class Mammalia; order Carnivora; family Felidae; genus Acinonyx; species Acinonyx jubatus. The sequence continues at coordinate 68,899,271 of NC_069391.1, forward strand.
CAGCATATATGAAAAAGATGAAGAGTGTTGGCCAATTAGAAACTCAGAGTGAATCGACAATGAGATGAGGCTCGTGAGGGGGAGCAACAGTTATGTCCAAACTGAGGCTGGTGATGTTCCCCTTATCCTAGTGGATGTGGCAGTCCCTGGGGGGTGCTTGAGGAAATAGGCCAGAATATACCCAGAATGGAGGCACTCCAAACTGTTTCATGTGAAGAGCAGTTGAAGAATGGAGGATGTTTATTATCGAGAAGACTCAGAAGGACCATAAGTACTACTTAAGAACTTCCTCCAAATGAGGGAAGGGCTTTGCATGTGGGAGAAGCATTAGACCATTCTGGAGCCTGAGGCTGAGAACGAGGATGCCTGGGCTGGACTTCCTACAGTGAGGGGTGTTCAAAGATGATTGCCTGGGGAGCTGTCTGAGCCTCAGTGCCTGATTCCTTAGGCAAAGTCAAGAGTCCTGATTTGTAACCAGTGAGCTCAGATATCTACTGAAGCCAGCCTAGGGCACAGTAAGCAGATATGCTGACCAGGAGGAAGAGAAAATGACAGCTCTAGTTTGGAGTCCTCTTCTGTGATCCTTCTTTCCCCAGTTTGCTTTCAGTGGGCTTTTATTTTTTCAGCTCCCTTTAAAACATTTGCATGTACCTACTGACCCAACAATTCCAAATTTGGAAGTCTGTATTATAAAAATAAAAATATAAATACAAATACTTGATTGAAGTATGCACAAGGGTGTATATAAAAATATTACAGAAATGTCGAAGCAACCTGAATGACAATTAAAAGAAAATAGTGGAATGAATTCAGATGTATCTGTAATATGAACTACTATGCAGTTAATATAGACAATGAGTTGGATCTATGACTACTGTCCTAGAAGGATGGGAAGAGTATAGAGTGAAGTGAGAAAAGCAAGAGAAACATATGTAGCATGATCTCCTTTTGTGAGAATAAGTTATAAAAAAAATCCCTTACATATGTGATCATATTGGCATATATTTGCATGAGTATGGCAAAAAGGATGGAAGCATATAGGTGAAATTGTTGACAGTGGTTGGAGAGTTGGAAGGGCAAAGTGGGTGGGGACCTGAGAGACAGAAGGGACAGGAATAGAGACAAAGAAGGAAAATGAAAGGGGATGGTTTATCCATTCATCCATCTGTCTATCCATCCATCTGTCCATCTGTTATCTGTCCATCTATCAATTATCTATCCATCTCTCTATTGATTATCTTCATTGGTTGTGCTTAAACATGTATTAATTTTGAAGACTAATAAAAAGAGCTATAAAGAAAAATTCCTTTTTTATGCTGTTTCCATTGTTTGCTCCGTTGTTCTTGTCTTATAAAAACTGTCTCAACCTTTCTATTAAAGACAGCCCAGAGGTTTCCTAATGAAAAACCATCTGCTCTAATCCTTTAAAGGTGGTGACTTAAACACATTAAATCTGGGGAATGTGTAAAGATTAAATATTTTGAGTTAAAACTGAACTTCTAGATATCATGCAAGATGAATGACTGGAGAATCATTTGTATTTTTTCTTCGTTGTTTCTTTGCTTCGTTGTTTATTTTCTCCTAGTGCTCCAGAAAAAATGTTTCCTTAAATCCAGGGAACACAGGGTTGGGTTAGAAGCATCCAACTCAGGAAATTTGCTAGTTCCTGGTGGGGAAGTAGGGCATTGAATGGAAAGAGCTCTGACATCTGTGTGTGTGGGTGTATGTGTATAATCGGTTTGTCTCTGCTGAGATGGCCAGAAAGATGCTTCTGTGTTTTCCTGTGATTTGGATGCTTTCTTTCAAATTATTTTTAAGAACTGTTTTCCATATTAAATTATACTCAATATGCATTCATATTTGATGCTGATAGTTCTCTCTACATCATTTGTCTACATACAGAATAGCTCCAGGCATTATAGAGATGGCTGGGGATTTAACCCCTCCTTATTATAAAAGAGGATTCTTGGACAAGAATAGGACACTGTTTCCTGTTTGCATTTGGGTGTAGAGTCAGAGCTGATCCCAAGTAGCCATACTGATACAAAAGCAAAACATGAGTGGGTATTTGAGATCCATAGAAATAATTATACTAACTGTTGTATTTCTTTAATTTTAAGGGGTTCATTTTATGTGCTGTTTGGAATTTGAATGCATCTTACTACACTTGTGTGCATTTATTAGATTAATATTGCAAGTCAACTGTGGTTTCATAATTAAGGATGTCAGAAGTCCTGCAGAATCACTTAGTTGGTCCTTGAGTTCCAGATACTTAATGCAATCAGAACATTCTAGAATCATGAACCTCAATCAGAATATCAGACTGCTATCTCGATTCATAGAAATCAGGCAGTTATAAAAGCGTTTATTTTCATAGTGACTGCCTCGTAGATAATACCAAAATAATACCAAAAATATATACAAAGTAGAATGTGTGCATGGCTGACTCATTTTTAAAATCATTTTAAAAATTGCAATTTTAGTTCAAAGGCACCATCATTTTGGGAAAACTAGTCATGTGCAGTGACATTTTTCCACCTCACAGTCTGAAAAATACTTTGCTAGGCCCAAGGCCTGAACGGGCAATTTATCTGTCACAAGGGGGTGGGAAGAATCTGAAGGAAGAATATCATTTGAAGCTGTGACCTGGAGAGAACGTGATGTGGAAAGATGTGCTAACTGACTAGGTTGCCTGTGTCCCGCATTTGCTTTGGGTGTCCTGTCAAGCGTTTTCTTTAATTGTCACTGTGGCTTTGTTTCGCTGGGCATAAGATCTGTTTCCTCCAGAAAAATCTCTTTCTCCCCGGCCCCCACCCCCCACCCCCAAGCTAGGCTGTAACTTCACAGCTGACTTTCCTGTGTGTGTTGGAACCCATGGTCTTTTGCTGCTTTTCTCATGCCTTTTCTTTATGATGTTTCAGCTCATCCACCATACACCATGTGCTTTAGAGTGAAATTCTACCCACATGAACCCTTGAAGATTAAAGAAGAGCTCACAAGGTATTTTTTGTTTGTTTGTATGTTTCACGTGCACCTTTAACCAGCCAGGGCCTCCAAGTCCTACAGGCTAGCTGTGCCTCCTGTCTCGATCAGAACGTCTCACTGAAGCAGACGCTCAGTTCGGCGTTTTGGCTTGGCGTGTTTCTCTTGCGCTTCATTGCCTTGGGATTTTTCAAACCGTTGTCATTGGGAGTGTAATTAACTGCACACACAAAAAGTGGTGGTTATAAGAAGGAGGTATTCTCTGAAAACATCTGACAGTGGGGTGCTAAAAATAAATAGATGGTGACGGTCTTTAGGATACAGTCAAATTCATGGCTAGTACAGCCCCTGGGACAATCTCTTGGATCTAAGCTCTTCAGGAAGGGAAAAGATCACTGGGTAGTACGGACCATCACCCCACATTCCGCTTGCTGAATGGCCAATCTTGGGGCTGTCTTCCCTCTACTTGGAGACTCTTCTCAGGCCAACTCTGAATTTTCCACTTCTTCAGCCTCTTCCCTTCTGATCTGCCTCGACTGGGACCATATCCAGGTCTCCTTCTGGGTTTTGCTTTTGAGAGCAGCCTCAGCCAGTGCAGCTGAGCAGGGTCCCAGGAAGGCCAACTTGGTGGGTGGTGAAGAGCTGACACACGCTTAGTTCTCGATGAGGCTCTGGTTAGGGGACTCCAGACACCACTGTGCACACTCATCCCTCAGAATAATCTGCATAGGTCCGAACGCAGCAGAGATGCACGGTGATACATGGGGTTCTTGGATATTTTGCCTCCTCCTATTCACAGGTCTCCAGTAAAGCTTGACCATTGTGGCACTGAGGTGACCTTGTCAGGGAGCAGATGGTTCCTTTCTCCATTATTAATTTGCACACAGCCATTAGTGAGGTTTGTGCTTGGGGATGGGGGCAGGGCATGTGTGGAAATGAGGGATACATAAGTAATGGACACTAAGTGGAGGCTGGCAGTTTGCAATCTGGCTTGCTTTGTTAAAAAAAGATTAGAACTCACGTAACACAGGTTAATTTCACCATTTCAAAGTGTACAATTCAGTGTCATTAAGTACATTCCCATTGTTGGGTAACCATCACCACTGTCTCATTCCAAAACTTTTTCTCGTCACCAAAAGGGAACACCGTACCCAGTAGCAGTCACTAGTCACTCTCTTCTACCCCAGCCCCTAACACCTGACGACCACTCATCTGCTCATTTACTCTGCCTAGTCTGGACATTTTGTATGAGTGGAATCATGTAATATGTGGCAGGGGCTGCGTGAACTACCAAAAAAAAAAAAAAAAAAAAAAAAAGACATTTGTCCTGCCTTCTCGGTGCCCGTAATGTAACTAGAAGAATCAAATCAAATACTAACTCTGGGCATTATTTAGTCAGATGCCACAATGGCTCACTTTTGTCATTTGTTTTTATAATTTTGTCTGGAGGATAAAAATTGAATATATGTCATGATATAAGTTAAGCATGGATCTTTTGTTGTTGAGAAGAGTCCCATTTGAAAGTAGAAGAATATAAAGTGTTAGTTAACAACTCTAGTTAAATTCCTCTTGATTAAATTTGCTAGCATTTTCCTGCATTAGACTGAATAGCTAAGGTATGAACAGTGGAAGATTGTGAACATCTTTATGTCTCCAAAGGAAATTAAGACAATGCCCTGTTCTTGCACAGATAGAAATGGGCTTTTCTTAGTCAATACAATCCTTAGAATTCAAAATGAATGTAAAAACTGTGGAATGTGGTACTTACGGCTTAAACTATCTTGAAAGAAGTTAGTCTTTTGTTAAGTTGTTATTTTGTTGTAAGATTGATCTAAGGTTTAAATTTTTTTAATGTTTATTTATTTTTGACAGAGAGAGAGAGAGAGAGAGAGAGAGAGAGAGAACAGAGCATGAGCAGAGGAGGGGCAGAGAGAGAGGGAGACACAGAATCCGAAGCAGGCTTCAGGCTCTGTGCTGTCAGAGCAGAGCCCGATGCAGGGCTCGAACTCATGAACTGTGAGATCATGACCTGAGCCAAAGTCAGACGCTTAACCAACTGAGCCAACCAGGTGCCCCAGATTGATCTAAAGTTTAGGAAGAATTTGCTACATGAGAAGTTAAGATCACATTTGTGACCGTGCTTAGGGGTAAAGAGACATTGGAGAAAAGGCAGGTTGGAAGGAGTCAAACCACAAATACTCATAAAAAAAAGGATATTTGAGATCATTTTTTATTCATTTATTTCTCCATTTACACAGTCCTCTTTCAATCCTTTAGATTTCTGGGGCTTTTGTAAATGCTGTATACAATTGAATATAATCAAAGTATGTTGGTTTTAATTTTTTTTTTTTAAAGAACCATTTTTAAGTTCATGTTAGACAAGTAGTATCATTAATGATGACACAAGAATGTTTGCCCCAGATCTTCTTGTGCTTTTGTTGCTTAGTCTTTTTATACAGGAGTGATACTAAAAGGAGATGCAATATTACTATTTTTGGGTTGCTGTTATATTAAAAAATGAGTATCTGATCCTGAAGCTATTTGTAAGGCTCAGTGGATTATGTTGAACCCACAATAATCTATGATTATCTCTAGAGATCACTGATCTTTAGACCCAAGCTCAGACGTTGTGAAAAGCGGATTTTCTTTTCTCTGGAAGCTTCCATCAAACTTGATTACGAGTTATGAGAGGAGAACTCACGCATCTCATTCATCAGTATATAAACTTGGTAAAAATGGAAGGGAATGCTTTTTGTTCAGTGCGTAACATTTAACACATAGACAAGAAACTTCATGGTATTTGGCCTGGTAGCTTGCAGCCTTTAAAAAGGGAAAGATTTGATCGTATTGTGTGACCTTGGTAGTCTGAATGGTCTATGGCTGAGGTCTTTCAAGTGAGGTCCCCAGACCAGCAGCAGCAGCAGCACCTGGGAACCTGGTCCCTGTTCCAGACCTGGGAACGGGGCTCAGCAATCTGTATTTTCATGAGCCTTCCTAGGTAATTTTAAAGCATGTCAAAATTTGAGAACTACTCTAAGGCAAATGGATTTTCAAAAGTATTAGTTTCTTCTGGTAGATGTGACTGTGTACCTCAGGGGGGTTAGTGTGTTCACAAAGTTGTGCATGATCTAATTCCAGAACGTTTTTATCACACCCCAGTAGGAAGCCAGTACCCATCCAGTCATTTCCTATTTCCCCTCCTTGCAACCCCCCTCTGGCAGCCATTCTTCGACTACCTGTCTATTCAGGTTTCCCTATTCTGGACACTTCATACAATACAATACGTGGCTTTTTATGTCTGGCTTCTTTTCATGTAGCTTCATGTTTTCCAGGTCCATCCGTGCTGTGGCACGTAGCACTACTTTCCTCTGGATGGCTGAACAATATTCCATTGCATGATATTCCTCTTTCTTTTATCTGTTCATCAGTTGGTGGGCATTTGGGTTTTTCTACTTGGTAGCTATTATGAATATTGCTGCTAGGAACATTTGTGTCCATGTTTTTGTGAGGACCCAGATTCGTATTTAATCGGTAGGGTCCACAGCTTGGTAGTGTAAATTTTTATTTTATTTTATTTTATTTTATTTTATTTTATTTTAGAGAGAGAGTGTGAACCGGGGAGAGGGACAGAGAGGCAGAGGGAGAGAGACACATTTTAAGCCGTCTCCACGCTGACTGTGAAGACTGATGTGGGGCTCGATCCCACAACCCTGGGATCATGACCCGAGCTGAAATCAAGAGTTGGAGGCTCAGCCAACTGAGCCACCCAGGTGCCCCATAGCTTGGTAGTTTTTTAAAGCTCCTCCAAGTGGTTCTAATGTGTGGTCATTAGAACCTGGATTGGAACCTTATTACTCAAAGTGTGGTCCACGGGCCTGTAGCACAGCCTCACCAGGGAGCTTATTAGAAACATGGACTCTTGGGGCCCCTGGGTGGCTCAGTCAGTTAAGCAACTGACTTTGTTTCAGGTTATGAACCTGTTCCTGAGTTCAACCCCACATGAGGTTCTGTGCTGACAGCTCAGAGCCTGGAGCCTGCTTCAGATTCTGTGTCTCTCTCTTTCTCTGCCCCTCCCCCACTCACAGTCTCTCTCTCTCTCTCTCTCTCTCTCTCTCTCTCTCTCTCTCTCAAAAATAAACATTAAAAAAATTTTTTTAACTTGAAAATTTGAAGAAATATGGACTCTGATCCCCACCCCAATCTAATGAATCACAATCCACATTCTGACAGAATTTCTGGGTAATTCGCACTCTCACAGAAGTGTGAGAGGCACTCGTGTAGGGAACTGTCTGGGTCCTTACCTGCCAAGCGTAATGCTGTTTCTCTGACAACATACGTACCAAACTCTGGGCGAGAAATTTGTTGGAGACTGTCTTTATGCCCTGCAAACAATTCTATACAAAGTTGAGGACAAAGAGTGTCATCTGAGCCTCTACAGTGGCCCCAGTGCCTAGCGCCATGTGCGGCATAAAGCAGGTATAGGATAAAGGTTCATCAAATGGAAAACTGGTGAGCCTCTGAACACTTCAGCATGTTCAGCATGCTCTAGGTGATCCAGTGGCCAGACCGGGGAGCTCCAGGCCTCAGGGGCTGTGTGATCTTAGCACATTAGTCACATTCCCTGATGTGCGTTGTGTACCTGGCTCACGCACTGGGTAACGATCAGATCATCGGAGCCCTGGGTGTGGCGACTTGGACCAGTTGAGTGCCCCCACCTGGTTCCAAGAACCTGGAATTAAAAAGAGTGGTCTCTGAGAGTTAAATGAAAAAAAAAAAAACAAAAACCAGAACACAAAGAATCTGCACGCATGTGGGGTCACGTTAGTCAGAAACCTTAGACCCCAAGCCTGAGCCTCACAGGAAAGAATCAACGTGGCTAAGAAATATGAGGAAATCTAAAGGGGGCTTGATCAGCATGGAGAACAAAAGGGACAGTGACAAGGTGAGCCTAAGCCAGGGGTTGCAAACCTGCCTGTCCCTTCTCCCCTGGCTGAATGGGGCCCGCGCGTACTTTTTGTTTGGCACTACAGTGTTTTAAAAAACAGAATTTGTTGCAACATTTAAAATTCAAAGGATTCCACTTCTAAACCGGTCTCTTTGATTTTCTGGAAAAGCTGGCTGCCCTTGGCCGGCTTTCTGTGCTGTGTCACCAGGCTGACCCTGCCCAGGAACCATTGCTTTCCACTCTGCCTCCTGGAGCCCCTGACACTAGCCCGTTTCACTCATTATCGGGTTGCCTGGCTCTTGTGGGCACCTGAGTTTCCCGTCCCTGGAGAGGGGGACGGGGCACTGAGCAGATGATGGCTCTCGTTGTGAATTAATTGGCTTTCTGGCCTCCTAACCAAGTCCTTTTGAGATTGATTAATGTGAGTCTGTCTGCCCCTGAGACTAATCTCTGGATACTGACTGAGTCCATTTCCTGACTCTCTGTTTCACAGGGAGCGTGGGCAACGTGGACCTGAGGTGGGATGGATGTCCCCCGTCCTTCCAGGGACCGTGGCTGCTGGGCCCTGCCGCTTTCTTCTGTTCCCGTGTCTTTGTTTTTTTTTTTTTTCTTTTAATTTAATTTTTGTTTATTTATTTGAGAGAGAGAGAGACAGAGGGGGAGAGAGAGAATCCCAAGCAGGCTTCGCACGGTCAGCGCAGAGCCCGATGTGGGGCTCAAACTCACAAACCGTGAGATCATGACCTGCGCCGAAACCAAGAGTCAAACTCTTAACTGACTGAGCCACCCAGGCGCCCGGCTCATGTCTCTTTAAAAGGGGCCAGCCACCCAGCTTTGGAAGCTGCCACAGTCACTTCAGATTTCCTCAATCCAGAGGGCCCCTCAGTTTGCCCTGCTTGTCCTCCCAGGGGCCTGGTGTGGCTCAGCCACTCCACGGGGCTGGGTCGGGCCCTGCCGGTCCAGCTGGACAGAGCATGAACAATCCTTCTGCTTCTTCCAGGCCTCAGCCCAAACACAGGGTGACTCCTTCTCGTTTTGTATTGCAGGTATCTTCTGTACCTGCAAATTAAAAGAGATATTTTCCACGGTCGACTGCTCTGCTCCTTTTCAGATGCTGCCTACCTGGGTGCCTGTATCATTCAAGGTAAGTGTGGCTGTAGCTGCCCACCCGCTCCGAAGGGAGGCCGGGGGCTCTATGCTCTGAGTTCTGACCACCAGGTGTGGTGCCTAATGGGTGTCACGAGGAGGAAAAGTTTGTCCAGGGAGGTAGGTGTCGAATAGGGGTCATTTCAGACATTTGAAATGAAATTCCAAAAAAAAAAAATTATACATATATATATATATATATATATATATATATATATATATATAAATTATGTTTAGGTTTTAAATTTATTATACTTATTGTTTAAAAATACTTTTAAAAATAATTAAAAATATATTTGTATATAAATTATAAAATTACACTTAGAGGGGTGCCTGGGTGGCTCAGTGGGTTAAGCATCTGACTGTTGATGTCAGGTCTGTCTTTTTTTTTTAAATTGTATTACATCTTTTTTCATGTTTGTTTATTTTTGAGAGAGAGATGGAATGCAAGTGGGGGAAGGACAGAGAGAGAGGGAGACACCGAATCTGAAGCAGCTCCAGGCTCAAGTAGCATCATGAGGAAAGCACCAGGCTCACAGTCTGTCAGACTCGGGTCCAGCCTCCCTTCCCATCTGCTGGCTATTTCACCACAGACAAATTATTTCAGCTCTTTAAGCATATATTACATGGGGTGGCGTTTCACGCCTGTGTGAAGATTTCACAAGGCTTCCTTTCAGGGTTGAACGAGCCCCAGAGGATGGGGCAGCGGGAAACTGTAAAGGCATATGACCCAGGGTTGGCTTCTGGATGTTTCTACCTATAAGGAAAAACACCTGGAAGGCCGTCTTCTGGGCCCAAGGTGGCGCATGGCCCGTGGGGGTGGTTCTAGGACCCAAGCAAAGGATGACTCAGGTGCTCTGTTCCCCTGGGCCAGTGGGGGGCAGCTGGCAGCAGCAAGTCCTGTTTGGAGGGACCCAGGTGATGCAGCCATTTGCTGTGTGGATGCTAATGGCATGTTGATGAGAGAAGGGGAGGAGGAGGGAGGGGGCAGGGGAAGAGAGGGGCAGTTGTCAAGTGAGCATGTCCTGTTTATAAAGGGTCTAGGGTAACAAAGGAGCTTATGATGTGTCCTAAGCAGATCATGACAGACGTCTGCCTATTATAATTCCAAGCTTCACTCAGAGCTTAAGACAGAGACCCATCGTTCCCTTGGGGTTTCACTGTCGCCCACTACAGTCCCTGTGGGGTGCTCTGTGCTGTGAAATGGTTCCTTGGGCCCTGTTTCCGGGGTGGGGAGGGGAGCTTCCTGAGAATTCTGAAGAGTGTTGTCTGTGTTGTTTTCTCCTTCCCCTGGGGTCCACCTGGTGCTGCACAGCGCGTTTGGCAGAGGTGTTCAAACCCGTGGAGATATTCAAGTTTGAAGTCAGAACTACAGTGATAGGGTGATGGGACATAGTCCTTCCATCTGTCCCAAGGTGGAGTATGTGTTTCCCCAAACCACCTCTCTTACAGCAGAGCTAAGGGATGTGAGAACCCATAGGCCTCCTCCTTTCCAGTGAGATTGCAAATTCCTGGTTAGGGTCCACCGTCCTCTGTAAGGGAAAAGCAGATCAATACTAATCCAAGCAACAGACCAGCACATGAGCATTTCAGAACACATTTAGGCATTAGTGAATCACGGTCAAGTCTCCAAGGACAAGCTCAATATGGATCTGTAACAGGAAACCCGCCATCCTATTTTGTGTTTGAAATAAAGCCACTAAGTCTCCCTCCAGACAATCAAGGCCCTTGGTGCTATTACCCCTGACCACATGCACAGATGCTGTGGAGAAATAGAGCTAGAAATGGACTGGCAGACCTCGAAACGACCCTTCTGCTCTACGATACAGCAGTGGGCCATTTGTAGCAAACCCAGTAAAAGCTGGATTCATGAACTTCTCTTATGCTTGGGGTGATATTTCTGCAGCTCTATAGATCCTTACAAATGCTGATAAAGATCTGGACCTGCTTATGCTTAGAGAGAGAGAGGGAACGTGGAGGAAATGACTAGAAAGCGAGAGGCCATGTGGCTGTACGTTGACTTCTTACTTGCTAACGCTGTCTGAAGGAGCGTGTTTGAAGCTTCGCAATATTCTTGGTATATGAAAACCAGGCAGCACCCAGAGTGTTGCTGGTTGTACGTACTGAACACAGTGAGCAAGCATATTCAAGATGTGCAATGCATTTTCTTTCATAATACAAACTGCAAGACAAATACACAAAAACCCTAGGGATCTATTTATATCTTTTCTTGGTAAAAATAGTATCTTTCCTGTTCCTTCTGCAGAACAGCAACATGGTGGGATTTCTTTCTGGTCGCCTGTGCCTGGTGTATTCTAGAATTTCAGAACTGAATTCGAACTCAGTTCAGATATCACCTCCTCTGAGAAGTCTTCCTGGACTACTAAAGCAGCCTCTCTCCCGCATCATTCTGTCTCATACCCCATCTTTGTTGTCTTCTAAGCACACATATCTGGAATCATGTTATTGTGCTGTTTTTGGAACTTCTTAGGCCTTCGCTCTATGTAGAATCTAAGTTCCATGGAAGCAGGACTCGGGGTGCAGTTTTCACTGTAGTATCCCTGTGTCTGGCACACAGGACATTCTCCAGTACTGATGTCCTGAGTGAACCAGGGCACTTGCCTAAATTGCACCGATGTAGCCTTTATTTCTATATTTGAGAAAGAGCAGTTGGTTCCCTACTTCATTCGTTTATTTGTTTGCGTGTTCTCTGAACGTTTACCGAGCAGCTGCTAGGTGCAGGCACTGCTGTACAAAGTCCCTGGTTAGGAGGGAGCAGTAGGGGGGACAGACTGGTAAATGGCAGTGTGATGTGTTAATGGCTCAACAGAGGAACACCCAGGTCCCTGCTATGACCTCAGGAGGGTGGTCAGGGAAGGCTCCTGACAGAGTTGACCCTGGAGCTGTAACATCCTGTATCTCTTGTTCTTTTGGAATGAGTCCTCTCCAAAGTGGGGGCGGGGGCGGACGCATTACCTGGCTTGCCCTTTAGACTTACTAACATCACCCAATTGCACTCATCCTTCTGCTTCAACTCTTTGGATTTTTCTGACAGTTAAATTCCCTTAGACATGCACTAGGGCCTGCTTCAAATTGCAAGGCATCCGATGTGCCTTTGTCACAACTTTACCCTCGCTTACCCAACTCCTCTTGGTATGGAAAACAAAGTCTGGATACTTACAAGTCCTGAATCATTTATGAACTGCCTTTTGCTTCACGTGAAGTCCGAGTTAAAGACACTCTTTAAGGGACAAGAAAGCAGGGCACGTGATGCGGGAGGCACTGACATTTGCCTTGTTAGCAAAGGAGTGCAGGTTCCAAGGCAGTTCTTCTTTTAGTTTTCTGGCATTTTCCAACTTATTTGCGATGTTTAGCAGTAACAAGTCCATTTCATCTCACAAGTTTTCCTGGAAAGAGACCCTTCCCCCACTCCCTGCCAAACAATGCCTTCCCTCACCAACCACCACGTAAGCTGACATTTGCATCCAGCGCAACCCAGTTTTGTATTGAGGGTTCATTCCCTATGAAAAATGGAGACACTGGGGGTTATACCATCTGCTAAATTTTTAAGTCCATAGCTGACTCACAGGGTGATACGTATGTGTAGGTGTGGGTATAGGTGTATTATATGTGTAACTTAGGTTGAGTTAATCATCAGTTGATGCCTCATTCTCTTCACTGGTCCCTTTGGGTCCACCAGTTGATTGATTTTCCCTTTTCATTATTCTCCATTTCCATTTCTAAAGGCAACAACTGGGTTCATATATATCTTTGACTTTACATACATCCTTATAAATGATTACATCGTGTTGTGTGTATACCCTCTTAACTTTTGTAAATTAGATGGGGCTGTAAAACTCATTTTAATCCTTTTACGCTCAACACACTGTTTGGGGGATCTATTCAGGTTGCTGGGTATCCCTCTCTTTTGTTGCTTTTAATTGTAACAGAGTATCCATTAGGGGACGTTGCTTGTGTTTTATTTATTGCTCCTACCAACAACGAATATCCAAGTTGCCTTTGAAACCTTTCCTGTACTCAAGAATTTTTCTAGAATATATGCACAGAAGTGGGATTAGTGGGTGATAATATTCGACTAAACATTCCCAGCTTACTCTTTAGAAGAGCTACATGCCTCAAGGATCCTCCAGAAGGTGTACCAGTGTTTCCATTACCTCATAATGTCTGCCGACACATGGAATCATCCGACTTCCTACACTTTTTGCCCATCTTGTAGGTGTAAAGTGATGTCTTGTTTTGGTCTCCATAGTTCTGATTATTCATGAGTTTGAACCTCTCTCTCTGTACTCATCCTTTGGCTTTCCCCTTCTGTCACTTGATCATTTTCCTACTGGTCTTCCTGCCCATTTTCTTATTGATTGGTAGGAATTTCTTCTTTATTCTGGATATCAGTCCTTGTCGGTTTTGGATTTTGCAAATATATTCTTTCAACTTGTCATCTATCTATTATTTTGTCTAGGACTACCTGTGATGAACAGAAGTATTTTGATTTTAATATGATCTTGTAGCAGGATTCTGGCATAGACTCATGACACCCAGGCTTTTCTTTCCAGAAAGCAACTTTATGCATGCCGGCACTGCACAGTTGGGTTCGTACCCAAAGAACAGAGCCCCGAAGGCCACATGGCGTTGTTTTTTTATATATTTTTTACTTCTTTGTCTCCCATATATGGTAACACTCAAACAGGCAGTCTGATTAAGTGGTCTCATGTTACAAGGTCTTGAGGGATGTTGTCACCTACAGGTAAAGCCAGGTTGCCTTGAGGGTTTTTTTTGTTTGTTTTTTAGGGAGGGGACCCTACCACAATCCAATTAATCGATTTCCCTCTTATGGTTGATGGTGTTTTGGATCTTATTTTAAAAGTCCTTCCCCTGTAGGATATACATTTGAAGTAGTTTTAACAACTCTGTAATTTGAATTCTATTAAGAAGCTTTAAAGAGCTTTGCTTTCCTCCCAGTTTTGTCCTTCTGTAGTCATTAGATGATTCAACAATGAAGGGACAGTAGATACAAATTAGAGTTGGATGTGATTTTGCAGATGTGCTCAAGGCATATTGATTCCTATCTGCTACAAAGTCGTGTTGGTAATCAAGTTCTTCTAATACAATTTTCCCACCATCTTTTAATCTTTTGTGGGCCATTTCTGCCTGAGACACTTGCCCCTTTTGGCTCATTCTTCTTAGCAAGCTTGTGCAATCCATAAAAAGCATCCCCTCTGCCAGAGCATCACCTTTGCTGCTCCAGGCTATGATTGATGCACATCCTAGGTCCATCCTTTTAAAAAATTTTTTTTTAACGTTTTTATTTATTTTTGAGACAGGCAGAGACAGAGCATGAACGGGGAGGGCCAGAGAGAGGGAGACACAGAATCTGAAACTCTCTGTGCTGAGCTGTCAGCACAGAGCCCGACGCGGGGCTCGAACTCACAGACTGCGAGATCATGACCTGAGCCTAAGTCGGCTGCCTAACCGACTAAGCCACCCAGGCGCCCCAGGTCCATCCTTTCCTAGAGCCTCTAGGAGCTCAGAGATATGCCAGTATTTCTTTTTTCCCTTAAAGACCTTCTGGGGGTGCTCTATATTAGAATCCAACAACAACCTTCATCTGGTACACTTGCCCATGCTTAGATTTATACTCTTTAATCTGAAGAGCATTTCATTTATTTTTAAGTGCAGTCTTCTTAGGTGCCTTCATGTTGTGATTTTTTTTTTATTATTATTATTGGATGCCCCACACTTGCACAAATCTCAGAGCAGGGTAGCTCCAGCCAGAGAATTCCTAGACTCAGAGAATTAGCTATGAAAGGAACCTTGAGGGACATCCAGTGGTTTCCAACTACTATCCTGGGTGACATTTGGAAATCCTGGGGGCATCTGTGGTGATCGCAGTGACTAGGTATACCACTAACACTTGGTACCTGAAGGGTAGAGGTGACAAATGTCCTACCTGCCTTGGAAGGTCTGAAACGATAAAGAATTGTTTAGCTCCCAAAATGCCAGTAGCTCCCCATTGGAAAAAAAAAAAAAAACTATTTAAATTCCTTTATTATATAGATGAAGAAAATGAGACCTGGAGAGGTTGGCAAGTGTCCAAGCTCCTACAGCTAGATCTGAGCTAGAACATGGGCTTCTAGACATGCAGGCTGTGGTCTTCCCATGGATACAAATACGTTTTGTTGGGTGAGCTCTTCCCAGCTCTTCGTTTGGGTGGCAGGAGCTATCTCACAAGTACCCTACCCTGGTTGTTTTAAATCTTTCTCTCTCTTTATTTTTTACTGATTACAGCTGAGCTCGGTGATTACGATCCTGACGAGCATCCCGAAAATTACATCAGTGAGTTTGAGATTTTCCCCAAGCAGTCACAGAAGCTGGAAAGAAAAATAGTGGAAATCCATAAAAACGAACTCAGGTAATAGGGGTAAACATTTGGAAGAATGATAGAGGTGAGAAAGTATTCTCATTGCAGGGAATGTGGAAATTGTACTGTGAAATAAGAATATTGGTGATGTATGGCTGGACCGTTTCTGGCGGCAGAGGGATCTTTTTGGGCACTGTCAAGATCTCCATCAATAACCATCTCAATAGCGTGGGGTCCCCTGGGTAGCTGTTTATGAGCCATCAGCAGTTATTAGAGCCCTCTGTTTTCCAATGGGTTTTAACCACGCTGTGTTTCTGTAAGTGAAATCTAGGGTACGTACGTGAGTGATCTTTTTTCTGTTTTGAATTTGCATTGCCTTGTCCTCTCCTGTGTCCGTTGCTGGAAGCTTTGACTTCCAGATAGGGTAAAATCCGTCGATGAGATTTCCTTTCAAGATGACAGATTCAGTGTCTGACAAGAGTTCCTTGTCTGTGGTGCTCCAGGTTGATTGCGATTGCGAACTACAGAGCAGTGACGATGGGAGTAGTGGAATCGCACACAGGACTCACTGTGTACCAGGAAACATTCTGGGTACTTGTACATAGTGACTCACTTAGCCTTGACAGTGACTTAGCAGATAAGTACCATGATAGTTTCCATTTTACACATGAGGGAACTGAGGCACAGAGAGATTAAGCATCTTACCCAAGCTAGCAAGTGGCAGAGTCCAGATCTGAATCCAGGTAGCCTGGCTCCAGAGTCTGTGCTCTTAATCCTTGGGATGCTTCTGCTCTGCCTAGGCTACCAGGTATGACATGAGCATGGGGAGGAATCCTTGCCAACTTGGAATCAAGTAACTCAGGTGCTCTAGTCTGTAACTAGGATTTCGATCTGTGCAAGTCACAGAAAAATTCACTCTGATAATAATCATGGGCTTTGCTATGACAAGTATGGACAAAGACCTGCAAGAACGGAGACGCCTCCATCTTCTGGACCTCCGGTAATTATATATAAAAAAGAAACAGTGTCACCGGATTATGAATTCCGGAACAAGTAACCGTCCCCTTGTGGCAGGAGTGTTCAAATTCTACTTTACGCAAGCACTCCCCCTTCTGGAGAGTCTCAGGAGAGTATATGTGTGGGCATTAAAGGTGGCAGCGTATTTCAGCTTTGAAAGATGACCTTTGTTCTTAACAGATAAAGATGATTAGACATCAAAAAATTGTACTGACTTCAATTTAATTTTTTTTAATTTTTTTTTTAATTTTTGAGAGAGACAGAGACAGAATGTGAGTGGGTTAGGGGCAGAGAGAGAGGGAGACACAGAATCTGAAGCAGGCTCCAGGCTCTGAGCTGTCAGCACAGAGCCCAACGCGGGGCTCGAACTCATGGAGCTGTGAGATCATGACCTGAGCTGAAGTCGGACGCTCAACTGACTGAGCCACCCAGGCACCCCAGAAGTGTATCGATTTCAGAAAGCAACATGCCATCTCTGTGTAATTAGGAGTATTGTCTCCTAATGAAAAGCTTTACTGAAAATATAAGACACTGACTACTCTTTTTACGTTGTGGGGACGTGAATGCTAGAGTAAAAATAAAGTTCCGATGTTCTAGCTGAGGAGTTTGTGGACCAGCAGTGTCTGGGCAGCACAGGGCGAGAACCTCTGGGCGAAGGAGTCACATCCACTGTGTGGATTGGTGGGAGATGGGAATCAAAAGGTCTGCTGTGACTGGAATTTATGGGAACTCAAGTGCCCAGAACATAAGATATTAGTAAACATTTATTGGGCATCACTAGATGCCAAAACACTGTGTGAAGAGTCTTAGGTGTGTCCTCCCAGCCCTCCTAAACTCTACAGGGGAGGTGCTATTGTTCCCAGTCTGAGGTGAAAATAGCACAACACTGAGTGGATAAAGGACTTGCCCGGTTAGCAGTGAAGTCAGGACTTGAACCTTGGTCTTACTTGACAC
The DNA here is from genome assembly GCF_027475565.1 of Acinonyx jubatus. Classification (NCBI taxonomy): domain Eukaryota; kingdom Metazoa; phylum Chordata; class Mammalia; order Carnivora; family Felidae; genus Acinonyx; species Acinonyx jubatus. The sequence continues at coordinate 68,916,694 of NC_069391.1, forward strand.
CAACACCCATGCTCTTATCCACTGTGCTGAACAGTCATAAGCCAATCAGATAAGCTGTTGGTGTTCCACAGTGATCACCATGGCAGTGGTGCCAGAGGATGGCGACTGTGAGCAGGAGGACCAGTTATTTCTGCTCGCCAGACAAGAGACGCTACGGACCTGAAAAAGAATAGGAGTAGAGAAAATTGAAAGGATAGAGTGTTGAGCAACCATACCTCAAGACTTGGTGACCTCCTGGATTTTGTGAGTAAATGAGTGAATCAGAGAAGGTGCCAGGTTGGTTTTTATAATCGGAAAGCTGTAGATTGGACTTTGTACCAGCACCTGACTTTGTTGATAACCCTGAAAGTAGTCCTCATGCACCAGGAGAAAAGAGGGGGTCATCAATTAGCCATGATCTATACATCTTGGAAGCAAATGCCATGGCTTGATCAAAGCTGCTACTCGGAAGCACTACACATTTGTAACATCCAGAAAGCCCTTGTGAAGAAGTGAAAGTTGTATGTTGAAGGATGAAATAGCCAGAAGTAATGTGACATTGCATGGAGAGGTTTAGAGGGTGATTTTGAATTCCTATGAATTTTTGCTCATCCTCAAGTAGTTGTGCATTTCCTTCTGCATCAGTACAGCAGAGAGAGATTATAGGTTTGGATGGGAAGATAAGAGCAGAATGAGCTGACAGTGCAGAGGGAGAGAGACTTTCTAGAGTTGGTTGGAAGGCTGCCATAGAGACAGGTTATTTTGGGGAGTCAGTGAGCACAGGTTTTGAAAGTGTTGATTTTCTGGTGTGGGAAATTGGACGTTTGGTTGGATCACTTTGCAAACCCAACAGTGTCAGGAAGGAGTTGTAGAGGGAAGACAACCATACAAGGCTGTACCAGAGTGTTAACATCTTACTCTCCAAGGTTATCACAGCACCCGTGACCCTCCCAACTCAGCAAACGGATACTGTGTGATCACTGAACTATTATTACAGAAACTTCCTGAGAGGATTCAGCTGGCATTTTGGGGGGTCTGAGGGACCCCCAAACTAACCTCCTGCTTCCTACATGGCTTCTGAACCAGTGGAGAAAGAAAACAAAAGACATGGCAGGGGGGACACAAAGTTCAGCAGAAATAGTGATGATGATTTACAGTGAGATAAATGTACTCACCTGTGGGGGTTCACAATCTTCTGCCTTTTTACATGATTGGAATCCTTCTTATGTGCGCTCTGGGGAAGGGACACAACTATGATTCTTAGGAGAAAAATAACCAGGGAGGAAAAAGAAAACCACTGTCTCTGGGAGTTTACACACTGCCTTAAGTTGGAACCAAGATGGCATGATAGACCACCATGAATAAGAGTTTTTTAGGGAGAAGAAAGTGAGAGAGTCTCCTTGGAATTTTGAGGTGCTTGAAAATAGAAGACCAAGGGTGTAGTAAGAATTGTTATCAACTTAGATTCCTTTTAGATGTTAAGAGATTTGTGAGTGAAGATTGAAATTTATGGCTGGGTCAACTTTGCTTCCTTAAATGTGCCATCTGAACAGGAGGGTAGGTAGGGAGAAGTCACAGTTTTGCAAATCTACCAACATGGTTATTGATCATCTCTATATTGGTCACAATAAACTAGATTTTGATCAGGGAACAACTCCAAAAGCTCTGTGTTTAGAATGAGTGAGGCTCATTGTTCTGCTAAGTGTCCATCAGATGTCAGCTAGGGGGTCTCTGCTCACCATTGTCACTCAAGGTACTCACAGGTTTGAATTTGCCAGTTGTTGAGCCAAAGGGAAAAGAGAGTTCTGGAAGGTCTTCCTTCAGCTTGTGGCCATAACTAGTCACATGGTCCTACCTAATGGCAAGAAAGGTGCAAACTGGAAATAACTGGCAAACAACTCTTAGTGGCTTTTGTAATCTCATTACCTAATAGGATTTTTTAAAATGTTTTTATTTAATTTTGAGACAGAGAGAGACAGAGCATGAGCAGGGGAGGGGCAGAGAGAGAGGGAGACACAGAATCTGAAGCGGGCTCCAGGCTCCGAGCTGTCAGCCCAGAGCCTGACACGGGGCTCGAACTCACAGACTGTGAGATCATGACCTGAGCTGAAGTCGGACGCTTAACCAACTGAGCCACCTAGACGCCCCTGGATTTTTTTTTTTAATTTTTTTTTTTAATTTAAATTTTTTTTTCAACGTTTATTTATTTTTGGGACAGAGGGAGACAGAGCATGAACGGGGGAGGGGCAGAGAGAGAGGCAGACACAGAATCGGAAACATGCTCCAGGCTCCGAGCCATCAGCCCAGAGCCCGACGCGGGGCTTGAACTCACGGACCGCGAGATCGTGATTTTTTAAACCTTTACTTAATTAAAAAAACTTTATTTTTTTAGATTCACAGCAAAATTGAGTGGAAGGTACAGAGTATCCCCTATTCTCCCTGCATAGCCTCTCCCGTTATCAATATCCCCACCAGTGTTGTCTTTGTTGCAATTGATAAACCTACCATGACACATCACCTACAATCTGTAGTTTGCCTTGGGGTTCACTCTTGGTGTTGTACATTTCATGGACAATAGTATAATGACATGTATCCACCATTATAGTATCATGCAGAATGGTTCCACTGCACTGGAAATTCTCTGCGCTCTGCCTGTTCACCTCTCCCTCTGCCACAGCCACCGGCAGACAGTGATCTTTTTACTGTCTCCATAGTTTTGCCTTTGCCAGAATATCATGTCGTTGGAATCATACAGTGTGTGGTCTTTTCAGATTATCTTCTTTCACTTAGCAATATGCATTTAAAGTCCCTCCATGTGTTTTCACCCATAGCTCATTTCTTGCTGAATGATATTCTATTGTCTGTGTGTTCCACAATTTATCCTCTTGCCTACTGAAGGACATCGTGGATGCTTCCAAGCCTTGGCAATTATGAATAAGGCTGCCATAAACAGTCATGTGCAGGCTTTTTGTGTGGACATAAATTTCCAACCCCTCTGGTAAATACAAAGGAATGCAATTGCAGGATTGTATGGTGAGAGTATGTTTAGTTTTGAAAGAAATCACCAATCTTCCAAAGTGGCTGCATTCCTACCAGCAATGAATGAGAGTTTCTGTTGCTCCACTTACCCTCCTCACCAGCATTTGGTGTTTTCAGCATTCTTGATTTTGGTCATTCTAATAGGTGTGCAGTGAAGAGTGTTTTATTCAGAGAGATTTTATACAGGCATCATTGGGCCACCTACTAACTTGTAAACTAGAGGATGTAGGGATATGTGATTCATATTATTGAATACAGATTAGGGCTAAAACTCACTGAGGCTGAATGATTCTTCTTGATCACGGATAGATAAATTTTTTGGCTTTCTGGGTCACGTGGGATCTCTATTACAGTCACTTAGCTATGATTTTGTAGAGCAAAAAGAAGACCTAAACAACACATAAATTAGTGGGCGATGATTCGATAAAACTTGATTGACGAAACAGATGGTGGGCCAGATTTGACCCATGGGTGCTAGTTTGCAGACTCCTGCTCTGAGCACATGGTAGAGCAGGTCTGGAATCAATTTCTGCTTCACTGTCCTGCCTCTGTAGATAATTTTAAGACAAAAGATCAGTATTTTTTAAAACTACGTGTAAGAAAGAATCTCTTATGATTTACAGATTTCATTTGAGTGTGGTACGCAGAAATGAGGTCCTAGCATTGGGGCTGCTTAGCAATAGGTTATTCTTCCTTCCAGAGCCCTCTGGTGGCCGGAAGGAGCTGTTGCCACAATCCCTAGGGGTGTGACAATTCTGTTATTTTTTTGCCTGTCTTGGTTACTGTTTTCCACAGCTTTAATCATGGCCATGTGGGTTAGAAGGGAATGGAATACCCATTCCATTAGTCCTGAGGGTTGATGATCAAGAATATGATTGATTTTTACTATCGGGAACCCTGAGAGGCTTCTCTGGAGGTTTTCCTACACTTTCTACTCAGCTGGTTCTCTCAATACCAGTTTATCAGATTTCTCATTAGAGGCAAAGACATTTGGATTAGCTTCAGGCACAGGTCATCAGCTTTCAAATATTCAAAAGTCTCACTTGGTGGTGAAGTGGTTTTGATGAAGTATATTCCCTGTCCTTAAAAAGCAGAAAAATCATCCAATTAGCTACCACCATAATGATCTGATGCAGTGAGGCTTGTCCTGGAAGCAATAATGACACTGAGTATATTTCATACAGAGTCATTATCTTTTTTTTTTTTTTCAAAATTCACATTCTCTGTAAATCATGTGCTTCCTGGCAAGGATTTATAGTGTCAAAAATGTCTAGTCTTCTAGAAATAAGTGATCTGCAATGATAAATACCCTCTACCTGTGCTTCTGATGAAGAGATTACAAGAGCCCCCTCAGGAAATGTTTTTTGTGCAGCTTGGGGAAGAGCGTTTATTGTATAAAAGGAAAATGGGAAAGATCAGATTACTGTACAACTTCTAATCTTTCTTAAGATGTGCTTTTAATCATCTCTACTACCTCCTTCCTGTGCCCTTTCTTTTCTCAAGTCTCTCATTTTAAAGCCCTAGAATCTCTTTCTCTCTCTCTGAAAGATCATCAAATCCATTTCCATTCTCTGTTGTTATTTGGCATAGGAATTGGAAGAGGGAATTACTTGGCATCAAATGCTCCTCCTGTAAAAACTGAATCCTTGTAGTATGTGGCTTAGAGTCAGGGACATTTCTAGGGAGGGTTGGGCCATGGGCAAATCATGTGTGTGTCATGTATGCACCCAAGCCACCAGCATTTTTATATAGGTAAAATCTAGCTACAGTGACTTGAAAGGAGAAAGAGCAAAGTCATCAAAGTGCAACATGGCTTTGAAGAAGGGGAGAAGGATAGTATTGACAGCTTGAATCAGCTATGACTTAATACATTCTTTGATCCCCCCCAACATGTGACATGTAAATTATGCATAGTCAGGGCCGCCTGGGTGGCTCCGTTGGTTAAGCGTCCAACTTCGCTTCAGGTCATGATCTCACGCTTTGTGAGTTCAAGCCCCGTGTTGGGCTCTGTGCTGACAGCTCAGAGTTTGGAGCCTGCCTCAGATTTTGTGTCTCCCTCTCTCTCTGCCTCTCCCCCACTTGTGCTCTGTCTCTGTCTTTCAAAAATAAATAAATGTAAAAAAAATTAGACATAGTCAAAGACTTTTTGAACTTTAGATGAGCTTATAACAGTGTATCCATCCAGTGGTCCCTCTGTCCATCCACATACTCATCCATGATTCATTCATGCATCTATCTGTCTATCCATCCACGTACCCATTCATGACTCAGACATGCATCCATCTATCTGTCCGTCCACCCATGCACCCATTCATGATTCATCCATACATCTATTTGTTCATCTATTGATGCAACAAATACTTATTAAAAGGCAACTCTGTGTCAGAAACTGTGGTTGTGTTGGATGACGTAGCCCACTGATCCTCAACTGCTTCACCACCAAGCTGGGATCCCCTTCATCATCTATACTCGCCCATGCCCTCATGTTTTGAAAGATTTTATCTAAAAAACAATATTCACAAAGTAACAATTAACTTGTTTCCTTATTTTTATTGGTCATACACAGCTACAACTACCACCTAGAGCCTTTGAATATCAAGAGGTTACTAACCAAAAGCCAAAAACTTGACACTCAGTTATTGCACTTGTGGGACTCTTGGAGTCCAAAGCAGGGGTTATAAAATGACAGTTGTTGAATTATGCTGTGACTCAGATGTATGGTGTTTGGGCCAAATACATTTTTCAAAATGGCATCAGTTGCCATAAAGCCCCAGCTTTACTTGCACCTGGGAGATTTGGTAAGGCCAGACCTTCTCCTATGCAGCAGTGCTTGGCCAGAGCTCAGCATCAGTTCTCTGTAGGAGACTCATTTGCTCTCCAAATCGCCACCATCCCTGCTTGGCTCATTCACCTTCTCCTTCTGTTGGTTGAGTTTGAGACTATCTTCTTGTACCAATAAGGAAATGGATGCCTGAAAAATTAATTTATACAGATAAGAAGCAATAGACCTTGACCTAAAACCTGAGTTTTCCTGCACATCTTCCTAAGAGGCTGCTCTCCTGGAAGCTTTGTCCTTGCCAGGCCCCCGGGCATTACCACCGTCTCCCTCATAGCATGGCAGTTACCCAAATGAGTAGTGTTCTGTCTAATGCTCTCATAAGAATGGTTCCCAGTGGTCCCCAAGGAGTTTGCAAGAGATCATGTTCCTCTCTAAGTAAACAAATAGAAATGACAAAATGGGGACTCTCACTCCTAGTTAGGACATAGAAAAGCATGAGACATTGATTTCCCCTAACACCAAGTTAACACCACAAGCTACATAGACTACAGAATACTATTTTTGAAACCAATCTGAGAGAAAAGAAACCTAAATACTAAAACCCAGAATGTCTTTCCTAGGACAGTAGAGACCTGCACTTGCTTTCACTTCTGATGATATGGGAGGAGGAGGAGGAGGAGAGGGAGGAATATGCCTTAGGTGGGGTCAAGGGGAGCTAGCCAAATCCTTAATGAGCCTTTGATGGCCATGAGTGGGCTGACTTAACGGATTGAGACCACAAAGACTCCAGCTACAGAGTGAGTTGCACTTTCCCACCACCATTTGGCCCTAGACCTTCACCAAGCGAAGAGGGAATAAGTTGGACAGGATCGGAGAGGTAGGTGAGTGAAACTCTTGCAAGACACTCCAGACCTTCATCCAGCACAGGGTAGCTCTTGCCAACAGCAGAGAAAGGACCACAGGGAGGTCCTTCTGAGGGGCAGAGGGCCAGTGATGGTTCTAGAAAGCAAAGGAGACTCCTTGAAGCTCAAAACGTTGACAGCAATCCTATAAAGCATAGAGAACTCTCTGTGGAGTCTAATGGGTGCTAAGATCCCAAGCCCTGCTGAAGGGTAAGTTCTGAGAGCACTGTCAAGCATTTGAAGCCAGTGGTGAGTAAAATCTAAAGTTTTCAACCAAGTTACAGCAAAACCTAACCTAACTTAGCTTGAGAATTCTACTTTGCTGAGTTTAATTCTGCATCTCAAAGACCTGAATGGATCAGGTGGAACCAAATCCGCCCCTTCCTGCCAACCGTGCTCCAAGCAATCCAGATCTTTGCTGGCAAGACCCACACCCCGTTTAATTATCATACACAGATAATAAGAGTGTTCCTTTTGGAAAAAAAAAGAATACCAGGTAGGTAGAAGGGAGATAGATGGCTAAATACACGATTACTCGACCTCACCTAATTTATTAGGAAAGCATATTTTTAGAGAATTGTTAGCTCTTACAGAATTCACCTAATCACTGGTGTTTCATCTAAATGTCTTGTTAGAGACACTATTAATCTTAGCAGAACAGTTTCTGATGTAAGATTCAAAGGATAGAAAATCATTATTTTCCATTACCAAAAAGAGTTTTTGACAGAAACAAATGTCCAGAGGGAGATCTGAGTAGGCACAAAAAATGTGTTTAACCGGTCTTAGTGTCTTCCTGAAAACCTGATCACTCACTGGCTTCTTCCTCTGTGAGTCAGGGAGACTCAGTTTCCAGTGTCATCGGGGTCTCCATCTTTCCTCCATGGTTTTGTACATCTTTATACTCTGAACATTTGCAGTTAGCCTTTCTCTGTGTCTGACTTTTTTAGATAAGGTCTTTTCAGTGCTTAGCTGTTGGAGATCTGCAATCAAACCCAAGGCAAATGATACCCATTTGAGGACTTTTATTTTAAAGAGGGGTCTTTGCTTTGGTGTGAATATCTTGACATGCTTCCTGACATTTCCCTCAGCCTCATGATTCTGATTTCAGTCATGTGCTGAACTAATGCTGTTCAGAGGGTGAGGGGAGGCCGTACCCTGTACCAGGCATTAGTCTGCTGGCTTTTTATCTGTCAACCTCTTACTCTGTACACCACATCTTCAAGGTGTAGGCACTATTTTTACTTTCATTTTATGGAATCAAGGAGATCAGCTTTAGTTGTTTTCTATTTCTGTGTTCACTTCCTACCCTTCAGAATTCAAACTTTTTCTATACTTGGCTGCTTAATAAACACTTCAGGCTGTGGAAAACATATGATTTCTTAATGGTTACTTATTTTGGGGAGGAAGAGACAGAGTGTGAGCAGGGGAGGGACAGAGAGAAAAGACACAGAATCCGAAGCAGGCCCCAGGCTCTGAACTGTCAGCCCAGAGCCTGACGCGGGGTTCAAACCCATGAACTGTGAGGTCATGACCTGAGCCAAAGTTGGATGCTTAACCAACTGAGCCACCCAGCGGCCCCCAGAACATATGATTTCTGTTGCAAGTTCTCAGTCTTGCTGTTGGAGCATGACCACATCCATAGACAGTATGCAAACAGATGGGTATGGCTGGTTCCAGTAAGAGTTTATGGTAATGAAATTTGAATGTTACATAATTTTCATGGGTCAGGAAGTATTCTTTGTTTGATTGTTTCCAAACTAAGATTGGAAAAACCAATCTTAGCTCAAGGGCTGTACAAAACCTGGCAGTGGTCCCAATTTAGCCCATGGGCTTCAGTTTGGGGATCTCTGACCCAGATTAAAACTGAGACCTCACTGCTCTCATCAGGTCTGAATATCAGGCACCTCAGATGGATGGCTTCATCACTGATAAGATGCAGTGTGTAGAGTTTGAAAAAGGGTTTTTATAAGAACTGATAGAAACCATTTCATTTTGATGTGCTCTGCGATGGCATGACCATATCATGTTGGTAGTGATGGTGGCAAAGGCACTGAGCAGTGAACTTCACCTCAGCATTTACTAGTTGAGGAACTTTGAGCTAGTTACTTTTCGAGTGTCAGAATCCTCATCTATAAAATGATAAGAATTTCTCCTTTATGAGTGCTAAGTGACAAAATACATATATTGCTTTGCAACAGAAATGATTATATTTCACTTGGAACAGTAGAGTTTAGTAAAAGGTAGCCCAGCATGCCTATCTGTTATGTTCCTAATCCTGTTTTGTTCAGCAGTACTTTTAGACTGAATGATATTTTTTTCAATAATTATTTTATTAAAAGGACAGGAATTATTCCTTTTTTTCCCACCATTGCAAATATATAGCACATAAGACTATATACAATATATGTGTAATTTAAAGAATAGTTGAGGTGCTCCTGGGTGGTTCAGTCGGTTAAGCATCTTTGGCTCACGTCATGATCTCGCAGTGTGAGTTCGAGCCCTGCATCAGGCTCTGTGCTGACAGCTCAGAGCCTGGGGCCTGCTTTGGATTCTGTGTGTCCCTCTCTCTCTGTCCCTCCCCTGTTCATGCACACACTCACACTCACTCTCTCTCTCTCTCTCTCTCTCTCTCTCTCTCTGTCTCTCAAAAATAAATTTAAAAACCTTAAAAAATATAGAATAGTTGAAAAAACACCCATGATCTGCTCACTCTGTTTATGAATTAGAATATCACCAGATGCCCTGAAATCTCGGGTGCACCCCTCCCAGATCACCTCCTTCCCTCCTCTGCACTGTTCTGAATTTGGAGGTATTCATTCTCTTATTTTGCTTTCGTTAAGTGTACTTGATATTTATCACTAAATAATGCATTGCTTTGTGTTTGACTTTCACATAAATGGGATCCTACTCTATTCTTGCATCTTACTTTCCCCATCAACATTGTTTTTGAGGTTCTTCCAAGCAGATGACTGTAGCCATAGGTCTTTATTTGTACTTCTTTGTAACTGATACACTATGATATGAACATGTCACATTTTATGTATCCATTCTGTTGATGGGCATTTGGGTTATTTCCAGGTTTTTGCTATTACAAAGTCTTTATGGTTTCTTGAATAATTCTCATGGGAGCATATGTAAAGGAGTTCCTAGCCTAGGTAGAAACCCGTGTGTAGAATTTGTAAGGCTGTAGACTTTGTATGGTGTTCGCTTTTCTAGGAAGTGGTGGCTTGTTTGTTAATGGGGTTTCTCAAGCTGACACTCACACCCATAGTACGTGAGGGTTCTCAGTGCTTCATCACCTTTTTTTTTGTCTTATGCTCTTAAAATGGAAATAGAACACGGATTCAGGAAAGTGCACAAAACATAAATGTAAAGCTAGATGAATTGTCACAAAGCAAATGTGTATAACTACCACCCAAGTCAGAGAGGATTGGTAACAGCCCGGAAGCTCCTATCCTGCCCCTTCTCAACATTTACCTTCTCTCTCCTCTCCAAAGGGAATCTCTTCTATGACTTTTAACACATTAGTTGTGTTGTACTCATTTTTAAAAGCCATATAAATAAATTCGTTCAGTGTGTACTCATTTATATTTGGCCTCTTTTGTTCAGTTTTATCTTTGTGATAGTTGCCCATGTTGTATGTAGCTTTAATTCATTTAATTTTGTGGCTGTTGAGCATTCCTTTGTCTATCCATTCTCTTGTGCATAGACATTTGAGTTTCCTATTTTTTTGCTACTACAAATGGCACTACTATGAAAATTCTATGTATTTCTTGGTGCAGCAGGCACAAGTTTCTGTTGCATATAAAACTATTAATGGAATTGCTGTATTACAAGGTAAACATGTTGAATTTTCGTAGATAATGCCAATTTCCCACATAGTTCTACCAAATTGCTGTCCCATCAGCAGTATAAGAGTTGCTTTTTCTGCAAATCCTTGTGAGTGTTTGGTACTGTGTTTTAAATTTTAGCTATTTAAACGTATATAATGTATAGATGATGTATAAATGATTTCTCATAATTTTAATTTGCATTTTGCTGATCATGAGGAGGTTAAGCACATTTTCACATAGTTGTAGGCTATTTGGATATCTTATGAAGTGCCTATTTAAGTCTTGCTAATTTTTCTTCTAAGATATATATATATATATATATATATATATATATATACACACACACAGACACATATATATATCTATATACATATATTTTTTATATTTAAAAATTTTATTGTTTATTGATTTGTTGGAATTTAAACCAAATTCTACATAGAAGTCCTTTTTTTTTTTTTTTTTTTTTTTTTTTGCACCTGTTGCTGAAATCTTTTCCTGTACTAGGGCTTCCCATTTCACACCCTGGATGTGATCTCCCAGTGAGTAGAGGTCTTTGAGTTTAATGGCAGCCCCTCCTCTGGAGCTGTGTGGCACTGCACCTGCTTCCATCTGTGGTTGAGTGTTTGCAACTAGAAATCAGATGCCTGTCAGATTTACAAAGGACAGGAAAGTAGTCAGACCACCCAGGCGAGCAGAACCCATTCATTTTCCAATGTGAACTTCCAAATTACAACCTTTCATGATTAACTTGTTCCCAGACTGAATAGAAAAGAGGGGTCTGCTTTAAAACCAAACTTGGATTTTAAGAATAAACACCATGTTCTTTATTCAGAGGTGCTGACAATGTAACCACTGGGGAGAATGGCCAGCTCTCAGGAGCCGAGGAGCTCTTATTAGTGTGGGACGGAGTAGAGTCCTTTCATGTCAAGCAGGATTATCCCCAGCAGAGCTAATGGCCTGGGCTACTTTGGCTCTGGCCCTGGGGTCCTGGTTCCCTTGGGCCTCCATCTGGGCCATTAGACTGAAGTTCTGCATTGAGGGCTACCAGATGCCGGATGGCTTAGCTCTGTGCTTTGCCCCTCGTCAGAGGGTGCTATGAGCCTCTGGGTGAGTGAGTGAGAATGTGTGGCAGGGAAGGAAATGGCATCCAATATTTGGATTTAATGACTTATTTTTCAGTGAAAGAGAAGCTATTACTACTGGAACTTGCACGAGAGCTATGGAGAAATACCTGCATGTTTTGAGAAAACTTCCCCCCAAATCCCTTTTCCCTTCCTCATCAATATAGTTGGTGACTTTTCTGAACCTATTGTTAGGGTATCAGGAAGAGAAATAATTAACAGTGACTGTGACTTGAAAAGAATCAAAGAAAGATAGGAATTGTATTGAAAGGGCCAATACAGTGCTGATCAGGATGAATAAAGATGCTGTTTTTATATATATCATGGCAAAACTTTAGAACACTAAGACCAAAGAAGAGGAAAGCCTGAAAGGCTTTAGAAAGACTTTATTTTCTTAAAGCAGGTGTTTGAGTCAATCCCTCAGAAATATGTTCTGTAAAGGATGAATTAAAAATTATTTCTTCTTTGAAAAGAACACATATGGCTACCTTTTCTTCCCTCTCCAAGTCCCTATGGATAATAGAAAAAGTACTAGAAAGCAGATGCAGGAAAGTATACCATTTTTGGATCAGAAGTCCTACAGTGTCTCTGGAAGACGGGAAATAGATGGAGCAAATCCAGGTTAAATACATATGTAGGGTAGGAGTGGTTCTGGGTGCTTCAGGCAACAGATACCCAGGTTGGCCATCATGGTGAGTGCAAAACTACATTTGGCACAGTTGGGAAGCTTTGACCTCTTTCTCTGGTTCCTCATGGGCAATAGCGGGCTTGGGCTGGAAGTACCCTGTGTGTGAGCAACACTTGGAGAAACTACAACTTTCAGTTTAAAATCAAGTTACTAACACACACTATTCCCAGATGGCATGCCCCACCACCCGCTCCTTCCCTACAACCTCTAGAGGCCACTGCATTAAATAATATCAAATACAAAAATGAATGCCCATCCATGAATCGCCAAACACTTAAGGAAACCAACTCCGTGAATGAGAGATTCTGACTCAGTAAACCGAAGACCATCACCAAGAAAACAGCATTAACGGTGTAAACAGGATTGGATTTTAAAGGAAACCATGTGTTTTTTTTCCTCAGAGGAATAAAAGGAATTTATTGCATAAAATAAGAATAGGCAGCTATTTCCAGAGCCAATTAGATATTACATTGGAAATGCAATATTTATATTTAAAAAACTCATAAACGGGAATAAAAGCAGAATGCATGCAGCTGAAAAATAAATGAGCAAGTTGGAAGTTGGAATTAAGAAATGATACAGAATGTACAAAAAGAACGATTTAGAGAATGAAACAAAGGTTATAAGGCATGGAGGATAGACCTAGGGGGTTCAATATCCATTTACTTGGGTCTCTCAAAGGTGAGAAGAGAAAGAAAAGAAATAAAGGTTGGTGAGGAAGGAGGTTGGGAAGAGATGAAAAGAAATAGCCAAAGAAAAATGAATCATTGGATTAAAAGTGTCCCCACAGTGCTGATCATGATGAGTAAAGATACTCCTTAGACATATCATAGTGGAATTTCAGTCACTCAGGGTAAAGAGAAGATCTCAAAAGGCTTTAGGGAGAAGGTAGATGGCATACTGTTTTGATTTAGAGGCACGATGATTTAGTTGTCTTGATGGCTAGGGGAGGAAATACATCTATGGGGGGAAGCGTGGGTGGAAATAGATTTAATATTACAATGTAAACTTAGGTTTTGGAAATAAAAACACATTCCTGTTGTTTTCTTTAGCAAACTCTACTTGGTTGTTAGGGTTACATATTTATCCTTAGGGAACGGTTTGGATTCTCGAAGATACATGTGGGATATTAACATTAGTCAAAGTGGAGTCTTTGGAATGCTGCACCATCCTGCTTTGGAATTTAGCCCTAAAAGGCTTTACAGCCATCTGTATTGCAGCCCCTTTCTCCCTTGCTGAGGCCAAGACCTTGTTTACCACCCTGGAGGACACTGCTAGGATTAGTGGCTGAGATTTCCTTTCAAAATCCAGAGCTTTCCAGTGGAATGGTTGACAGTTTGTCCTACCAGATGGCTTTGTTCAGGCTTGTTGGTAGGGTAACAGGATTGCCTGTATTTTACCCTGAGCAAAAAGGAATGGTATTTACCCTGTATAATCTTTTTAAGTGAGCAGGAAAGAACAGATGCTGACTTCTATTTCATATTAAGATTGAATTTGCAAGGCTTACTTATTGGTAACTTGATAATGTCGATTAACTGTACAGGTCACTGGAGTCCTCAGAGTACATGTAGGTTTATTATGAAACAATTAGCCAGGGAACATGAGCTTAGGTTTCTTAGCAAAGGGCTCTTCATGGTGAGAAATAGTGATCAGTCTTACTGATTACTATTTATGTAGGGATGTCTCTCTTTTTTTAGTTTAGGATATCACATTTTATTGAATGAAGGGATTCTATGTTTCTATAATCTTCTGTATTAACACCCTAAACTATTCTCGTGTGATTTTAGAGGCCAGAGCCCACCCGTTGCTGAATTTAACTTACTCCTGAAAGCTCACACTTTGGAAACCTATGGGGTGGACCCCCACCCATGCAAGGTGAGTGCCCCTCATAGCAGGCCAACATATAATGATTGTTTTGCCCACAAGAGAGTTAATTGGTATGCAGGATATTTCTACAGCCTGATCCATTGCCCCTAATTGGAAGGGACAATAGTAGGCTGCAGTGTCGTGTTCTGGTAGTTGATTTTCTCCATTGTAGCCTCCCAATAGCTTGCTAATTGCTATGTAGTGGCCAAGTTTTCCTCAATTAACACATATGATTCATCCATCTATCCATCAAGTGGATGATTCTACCCCTGAGAAGTTATGGGATCCCGACAGATTTTCAAGACCATTGTCAGCAACAACGAACTCTTGAAAATCGGGAAGGTAGAAGAAAAAAAAGACTTAAGATTATATTTTGACATTAGGAATAATTGTTTTCCCTGTTTCCGTTGTTCGTATCATTTGACAGTATTTTTCTTAAGCATGTATTAGAATCACCTGGGGTCCACCCCAGAGCTGCTGAATCAGAATCGCTGGGGGTGCAGTGGGGGAATATGCTTTTTTAACAAGCCCCCAAGATGATGCACACATTTTCCAGAAATGGTCCATGAAAGCAGCTTTCTTCTTTACGTACCCTACACTAGCCACGCATCAACCAGACACTAACTAGAATCCTAAACTAAGCATTTATATCAGCCAGGCTCTTAAAGGTAAGTTCTTGAGTCCTACTGGAACATTTCTTTACCCATATGGTACCAGCTAACAGCGTTTGATAAAGTAGTAGGTCAATAGCTTTTAGTGCAGGCTGCTCATTAGAAGCACCTGGGTAGCTTCATCTACTTCTGCCGCCCAATCACATCAGGATCTGTGGGGGTGCAGAGCAGGCTCTCCAGATGACTACAGCAGGTACTTGTTCACATTGGCATGGGCTTCTTGCTCTGCCCATGCAATTATTTTAGCGTATTGGCCAGGATCCTCTTCCTAGTAATGGTATAAATCAGTTTATTCCATTTAGCAAATTAGATTTAATCTACAATTTTGAGCCTCTCTGTTTGTTTTATTTGTTACTTGGAAATGGACTTGATTTTTGTTGTTGTCTTTCCTTTGCCTTTAGTGATCTATGCTTAATTTTTCTGGTTGAGGCTAGAAGCAAAGTAGGCATTTCTGGACCCTTCTTTATGTTAAAATTGCCAGAAATATTATGTGGAATTGAATGAAGTTAAATTAGATATTCAGGGCTTTGGTTTCATAGCCTCTTTGGTTTTGGGGCTCTTGATGACTGAGAATAGTTTGCCCACATTACAGGGCAGATCTGAGCACTCAGGTGGCCCCAGGACACAGTTAGAAATAGACATAGGAGTTTGTGACTAATCTGTATTTTTCCAGGATGTTCCTGGAGAGGTAGAAGGAAAAAGCTACATATTCCCAGACCTTCCCTAGATTTTAGAAGTATTATCCTTGGAAGTCCCATCTCAGAAACTTAGTTTATTGCTATAATCAATGGAATTAACCTGAAATTAACCCAGGAGGATGATGAATGAGCATACCATTTATCATTTATTTTATATTTCTCAATCTAGATGTTTTTGTTTCTGTTTGTTTTTTTTTTTTTCAGGATTCAACAGGCACAACAACATTTTTAGGATTCACTGCAGCAGGTTTTGTGGTATTTCAGGGAAATAAGAGAATCCATTTGATAAAATGGTAAGTACTTCTTTGGGAAACTGGCTTACCATTTTTCTTAATCTTGTTTTTCTTTCCCAGCCTTTGATTTGTTTGTTTGTTTGTTTGTTTGGAAATGTCTGGAGAAAGGGGAACCCCTTTGGGAATGTGTATTGGAAATGTCTGGTAGAATGCTTAGAATTCATTTCTTTGCTGTGGAGAGTCATTATGAAGGGATTATTCATCTATAAATAAAAGCCAATCTAGGTTGCCCTAGACCTCAGGAGACCTAGAGTGTGTCTTGGGCTCAGGAGCTCTGTCTCCAAAGAGAAAGTGTCCAGTGTTTCCTCACCAGTAGCTGCTGGTCTGGCCAGAGGGGTGACCCTAGGGTAGGTCAGGGCAGGGTAAAGGTGCAAGTTCACTTGAATAACTCAGGACTGTCTTCTGCTCACTTCTCTCCAACTCTCTTCTGTTAAATCCTTGTTGCAGACTCATCCTATGGTATCCAGTATATCAGTGAAGATGCTTTTGGCTCAAAGTAACAGAACTATCTCCTCACAGTGGCTTACAGATAAGAGGTTATGTCACATAGCAAAAGTTCCAGAGGTCAGGCATTTCCATGATCCTTTAACTTAACTACCTGACAACACCGTGAAGGATCTGGGTCTCCCATTTTCTTCTCTGTCATCCCAGGGAAGTGGCTGTTGTCTCCAGGTTCATGCTTATAAGATGGCCACACATACAACTCTGTTCATCCCATCTTCATACAGCAATACCCATTACCTGGAGGAGAGCACCCCTTCCCTGTGTCTCCTATTAAAACAATGATCACTTTTTTAACAAAAACCCCTGTAGGAGACTTCCCATATATCTAATAGGCTAGGATTAGGTTACACGCACCTACTTAAACCAATCCTTCTGAGAAGAGTGGGGACGCCATGACTGGGTTGGTCAAATCAAGACCCACCTCTTGCAGCTGAGAAGAGCATCATCTGTATGAACATGTCACCTTGAGTCACATCAGTACAGAAGTGGGAGGGTGGAGCAGGGTACGTGACCAGCAGCACCTGCTGGGTTGAATCAAGGAGGAGGATGGTTTGGGCAAAGAGCGAGAAGGCTGAATGTATGTGGAATATTGTAAAGGCTCAGTGTTGTTCATACCTTCAGCCTGATTTGGTTTCCTCCCTGATGGCCCTTGAGAGGTTTGTCATCCCCATCCTGTCTCACTGGGTGGTGGGCTCACCCCTGTGGTCTGAAGTTGTTCTTGACGGGTCAGTGGGCATCCATCTTCAGTCTTGGGCTGGAAATGCTCTTATACTTACCTGAACCTTGGTTTCCAGGTTCTGTTACCTTCAGGATTCCTTCTAGCACCCGTTTATCATATCAACACCCTCTCTTTGTGCACTGTCCTCCTGGCACCCCCCCCCTCCCCCCCCCCCCGGCCTTTTCAAACCTTCTCTGCTGGGTTAGCTTTAGCCAGTTAATGTCCACTCCGCTCCTGCACCACTTTCTCTTCCTTATGACCAGCCCTCTCTTTCTGAGATCCCCAATTTCACCAATCTCTTCCTTGACCTCTTTATCATTCCCTTTTGTTCAGTTCCTACTTTCAGCTCCCCTCCTTGCCCACTTGTTCTCTTTTTCCACACTGAGCATTCTCAAAACTTACCTGTAATAAACCTCTTGGCTTTTCTGAATCTCTGTGTACTCATCCATAAGGTGGGAGTCAGTTATTTCTGGCTGCCTTCCAGGGAGGAGGGGAGATGGAGGAGAATCAGATGCAACAGTGTCATGAGTGGTGGGATTCATGATCTGTGACATTTTGTGTATGGGTAGCATGGTGGGGTGAATAGTTTTCTTCTCTGTGTTTTCCGCACGTTGTAAAGAAGAGTATTTATTAATCACCCTTCAGGCCATTCCAGAATAAGCTCCCTAGGAATTCCTACTGACTTTGGGAAGCATGGAAAATTTGGGGAATTCTCCAATCCTACCCTAGGACCACAACCTGGATCGTCAGGTTTCTGAATGGCTTGAGCTCTGAAGTAGGTAGGGGAGAACCTGACAGGTGTCCAGGGCAGATTAATTGCAAGTCTCTGCCCTTTGGGCTTCTGTTTCTTCCTGGGTCCACAGAAGAATTGAGATGGACAATCCCCGGACCATTTGTTTCTGGGTTGTGCATCTTGGAGTTCATGGTGGGGTGCTTGATGTCTTCCCCACCCCTTTCCAGCCTCTAGTTAGGCACATGTGTTTGGAACAGCTGTGGACATGTTTCTAAAACAAATTTGATTCCTACGTTAATCCTAGTTTTGTTTTGTTTTGTTTTTTTAACATCCATTGAACTCTGTCACTCTTGCAAATGCTCTCCTAAGTTTGAACCGCTTAATGTGACCACACTGTTCTTTTTCCCCCAGGAAAAGCACAGGGGCACATATCAGTCTCCTAGGAATTAGATCAAAGGAATAGAAATAGAATTGTCTCTTCTCTTTACATATATCTTCTCACCAAGGAGGTGACCTAGGGTCCCTGTTTCAGGCAGATTTTAATTGAGCAGCTCCTTAAGATAAAACCAGACATCACTCTTCTGAGTACAATGTGTCAAGTTGTCCTCACAATTTTGAACATCTAAATCTCTAATAAAACTATTCTTTCATGAACAGAGAGAGCAGAAATGAAAATTTTGCAATGTCGTGTGTGTTCCTTGATGGATATGAAAGGGTGAGAGAGACAGATACTGTGAGTCCGTGTCGTTTTATTACCTGAACCTGAAATGATCACATTCTTCCTACCTTGCAAAGTGGGCTGGCCAGTTAATATTGTTTTGGTCGTTAATGTTCACGAAACCCCCAGAGCTCCTTGGAAGAAAGAGGCAGCTTGACTGTAAAAAATGGAATAAATAATTCTGAGCTGCCTCTGGATCCTCTCTTGGGAAGAAAATTGCTGTATAATTCACTTGGGGGCTTTTTGGTGCTCATTAGGCCTTCACTGATGATAAGATAATATCTTGTTTCATTGCAGTCTGCTTGGTATTTGTGAGTCAGCCAGATTCCTCTGGGAAACCCAGGTACCTTGGTTAGCTTCCAGGGTTGTTGTTTTTTGTTTTTTTTGTTTGCATCTCACCCAAAGAGATTTTCTTTTCTTAGGCCAGATGTCTGCAAATTGAAGTTTGAAGGGAAGACATTTTACGTGATTGGCACCCAGAAGGAGGTCAGATACTGCTTTTGAATTACCTGTAGTTGTGTGTGCGTGTGTGCATGTGTGTGAGCGAGACACAGGCATGGAAGCTCTATGCTGAACATCTGAGAGGTAAACAGATAGTGGGTTTACACATTTAAAGACCAAAGTCAGTGAGCAATGCTGGACCATATACTGCTGTGTAAAAAAATATCCTTGGATAGAATTTGAGAAATCGAAAATGGAGCCTCCTCCTGAAACTAATATTACACTCTATGTTAACTAATTGGAATTTAAAATTAAAATAAAATAAAATGGAACCACCTCCTACCTCTGTAATCTGCCAAAATATAGATTTATGAAACAAGCAAAGAATACTTCCAAAGCTGGTTAATCAATGACTGCTGTCTACAGTTTCATGAATAGAGTCCATACTCCCCAGGAGTCTTCAAATAAAGAAGTTACCAGTTGTAGGTTGGGTTCATCAGGGAACACATTTGAGAGGAGGCCATTACAGAAACTTTGAGCCTCAGAGCTGGGTCTGGAAGTCTGCAGATTTTCTTAACCCTAGTTTTCAGTACAAGCACTGGTTATTCAAGGATGGCAAATAAGTTTTTAAAGGAATCCAGTCTGACCGAGAGGTGAGTGATTCCTGGAGTGTTGATAAGGGTTGTGAGGCTGTTGTTTTTGTTAGAAACAGGGCCCAGATAGATTCATGATGTCTCCAAAGGGTGAGGGAAGGGGAGACGCCATTTCAAAAACACTTTTATTTATTTATTTTTTTGTTTTAGAGAAAGAGAAAGTGCATGCAAGCAGGGGTAGGAAGGGGCAGAAGGAGAGAGAGAAAGAATCCTAAACAGGCTCTGTGCTCAGCATAGAGTCTGACATGGGGCTTGATCCCATAACCCTGGGATCATGACCTGAGCCGAAATCAAGAGTTGGATGCTCAACCAACTGAGCCACCCAGGTGCCCCAACAACACTTTTAAGACCATAGTAATGCATAAATTACTTTCAATTTGTTTAGTAGGTGGTGGGATGCAACATGAAAAACATAAACTATGTTTAACATGCCTGTTGTTGTCTTGTTTTGTCTTTTTTATTAGAAAAAAGCCATGTTGGCATTCCATACTTCAACACCAGCTGCCTGCAAACATCTTTGGAAGTGTGGGGTGGAGAACCAGGCCTTTTATAAGTGAGTAGCTTTTATTCATTGAATCACAGGTTTTAAAAGCATCCATGGAACCATTTATGTTTTGCAAATAGCTGCATAACCATTTCTTTTAATTCAGTCCTTTTTATTGTATTAAAGGGAATTATAAGTTTAGTGCATTGTGCAGGCTGACTCCCAACCACTGTTGGCCCAACCAAGCCTGAGCTCCACTTTGGGTGATGCCCATAGAATTGCTGTGGGCTGCTTGTTTGTTTTTAGCATTGTTATTTCCATTCAACATGTCACAGAATCTGTTTTTGGTTGGGTGTCTCCCTCAGAAGCAGACCTTGAGAAGAGTTGAGTTCAAGTAGTTTCTTTAGGATGTGGTTTCTGGACATACCAGTAGGGAATTGGGGAAGAGAGATGGGACAGCAAACAATATAGGGCATATTGTTGAGCAGGTCACTCCTGAGGGCAGTTGTGCTCAGTCAGCTGTACTCTGAGGAACTCCATCATGCTGTAGAGCATCCCTCCGAGTTCTCCCACTGACCAACAAAGGACCTGGGCTGTTTGTCTACCAATTACCCATTCATTTTGGTGGAAGGCCACTTCAGAAGGCAGAGTTAATACTCTCTGGCTTACTCTGAATGTGGGCTGAATGTGCTCGCACAACCAGAGGAGGAAAGCTTTGGCAGAGTCACAGGTGTTCATAATAAGAAGCCTTCAGCATACAGAGATGAGAGCCAAATGTTTGTGGGTAGAATGCTGTTGGAGCCTAGGATCATGGAAAGTCAGTACTGGACAGGACTTCAGAAACCACCCATAAAGCTCTCAGGTTTCAAAAGAGCTTCAAATCTGAGATCTTTCCACCGAGTTCCAGATTCTCCTCTTTGAGACACATTTGCTCATTGGAAGAATGGTGGTGATGGATGCAGGCAAGAGCCGGGCCAGCCCTGCCCAGGGTATCAGCACTGCTGGCCCCAGGAGCTCATTCAGGTGACCTTTTGCTCTGTCAGCCCCCAACCCTGAATTCTGCCGCCCGCTTTAGACACCTGTCTCTGAAGATGCTAAGTTTCTGGACCTCCTGGCTTTGGCTGACAAGGATCAGAATGATGGCTTGGACAATCTTTTTCAAATCCTTTTTTATCCACAGAGCTCTTTTCCTCAAGCAGATGTGTAGACAAACCCTAGTAGGCTTTAGAGAAAAACAGGTAAAAATAGAGAAGCTGTGGTTGTTGGCAGGGACCAGAGTTGGGACTGGGGACTGGAGACATTTCACCCATTGCTCAATACTTCCCAGGAGCTTGGGTGACCAGTTGACAGTCCTGTATCCTGGGAGACCCCTCCGTCCCAGGCAGATCGTTTCAGAAGCATAGTATTGAAAGCCCTTGGATGAGATTAACTACACAATACTGTGAATGAGAACATGTATCAAGACCCTCCCACAACCATCTTCACCTCAAAGCATCAGTGGGTCTCTTGTGGTATTTGGGAACTGGTATATAAGGATACCTGATGGCCTCTGAAATCAGCATGTCCAAGTCTGTCTATGCGTATGACAGCTGGAGAGGAAGAGGCAGAGGGTTTGGGGCTCTGTCTCTAATTGAGGCCTGCACATATTTTGTTGTTGTTTTAAATTATTTTAAAAATTGAGATCATGTACCACAAAATTCACTCTTTTAAAGTATACATTTAGTGATTTTTAGTATAATTCACAAAGTCACACAACCATCACCACTATCTAATTCCAGAACATTTTTATCATCCCCCCCCACCGCTCCCCCCCCCCCCAGCCCTGAAAGAAACCTTGCATCCATTAACAGTCACTCCCCATTCCCCCGCTCTCCCTAGACCTTGGCAACTGCTGGTTTACTTTCTGTGCTTATGGATTCACCCATTCTGGACATTTATATAAACAGAATCAGAAGCTATGTGGCCTCTGGTGCCTGGCTTCTTTCACTTAAGGTAGTGTTTTCAAGGTTCATCCATGTTGTAGCATTTATCACTACTTCATTTCTTTCTATGCCTAAATACTCCATTGTTTGGATAGATCACATTTTGTTTATCCACTCATCAGTTGATGGACATTTGGGTTGTTCACTCTTGTATTATGAATAATGCTGCTAGGAATATCCATATAAAAGCTTTTCTACGGACAGTTCTTTTAGGTTCACACCTAGAAGTGGAGTTTTCGGATCACTGGATAACTATGCAGAACGTTTTGAGAAACTGACAAACTATTTTTGGAGCCTAAGCTTTTGGGACTCTTCTGTTCCTCCTTTAATAAAATCATCTGGTTCCTGTCAAGGGATAATTTAAAGACATTTAGTTAGTTTGAATGAATCTTTTCTCATGATTGAGGGAGTTGGTAGATGGGGGTTTTGAGACAAAGCAAAACAAGATGCATCATGACCCATTTTACTGTAGATTTTTATGTACGTATCTGTACTAGATCAGATCTCTCTGAAGGGAGGAACTAGGTTCTATTTATCTTTGTATCTACTAAAGATCCAATGTATTAAAAAAATGTTTCCTGGATCAATTGATAAGGCCTGATTCCTATCCTCAGGAGATTTGTATTTTGTGATAGAGACCAAGAGGGAAGTACAAATAAAATGCTGGAGGGGACCCCGAAAGAGGGGCGAGTCTGGCTGCTGGGGGAGCAAGGTGGTGAAAGGACATTCTGAGTAAGAGACCAAGGCAGGAAAGTGGAAGACACTGTGGAGGAGAAGTTACACAAGGCTGGAGTGGAGGGTGGATGAAGGAGACTGGGAGGAGATGATGGGGCAGGAACAGAGGGCTCAGCCATTGTGAGAGAGGCAGCAGAGGAGAGTTTGATGGCTGCTGGCCACACACAGTGTAGGGGGAGAGAGTAGGAAAAGGAAACACTCCATAGATAGACCTTTTAGAGGCACCTCAGTAAGCCCTTCTTGGGAGGGGTTTAGCACAGCTTTGAAGATCCTTAGCAAAATTCTAGGATCTCTAGCAAAGAATAACTTAGGCCATTAATTGGTTCTTTTGCATACATATTGTTCTATCATGTGTGAGGGGGTCTGCTGATGGATGGAGTCAAATAAAGGCAAAAACAGAATTGAAAAGAGGGGGAAGAAGGAGAAAAACCCTGCCAACTGGGGGGTTTGTTTTGCACATTTTAGGGTGTGCTCATTAGCTGGCAGTGAGGGAAGAGATCAGTGTGGTAATCCTATCATTAGATGGGCCCACCAGGCACATCAGAGGAACCTCTCCCCGTCTTCTGTGGATGTTTCCAAAGACCCAGAGGCTTCAGTGGGCAGGACGAGTGGCACTGTACAGATCTTCCTTGACTTATGATGGGGCTACACCCTGATAAACTCATCCTACATTAAAAATACTATAAATCGGTGCGCCTGGGTGGCTCAGTCAGTTAAGTGTCCAACTTCAGCTCAGGTCACGATCTCGCGGTCTGTGAGTTCGAGCCCCCTGTCGGGCTCTGGGCTGATGGCTCAGAGCCTGGAGCCTGCTTCCGATTCTGTGTCTCCCTCTCTCTCTGCCCCTCCCCCATTCATGCTCTGTCTCTCTCTGTCTCAAAAATAAATAAACATTAAAAAAAATTTTAAAAAAATACTATAAATCAAACCATCATGTGTTGGGGACCTTCCAGAGGTGACGGAGTCCTTGCACCTGCACTTTGTTAGGTCAGGCTATCCCCATCTCCCTCATGAGGACATCTGATCCCTCATACTTGTACTTATCTGAGTTCTGTCAGAACCCTTTGTTCCTTCATTGTTCCATAACCATCCTTGTTCTTCAAGGAGAAGGAAAGATATCACCTGTTCTGACACAGCTGTGTGACCTCAGACAGGTCTGGCTTCCGCCTTCTCATCTGTACAATGGAGGGGACAGGGATTCGGGCGAGACTCGTTTGCCTCAGTGTGGTTGAGTGTTAATGAGCATGGGCTTTGGAAGTGAAAGGCTTGGCTTTGAGTCTTGATCTGTCACTTACTAGCAGCGTGGCCTGGAACAAAGCACTGAAACCCTGAGCCCTGACTTTGTTTTCGTTTAAAATGTGATCGGTGATACCTGCCGGGCAGTGCTTAGTCATACCAGGCACACTGACCATTCATGGGTGGTAGTCGCAGCAGTGACCATGACTACTTCCCCCTCCACTGATGACGAAAGATTTTTGAGCACCTGTTGGTTCAAGAGCCCAGGCCCGTTGACTCTGAAGGGTTCTAAATCTCTTAAGCTCAGGGGTGGGCACCTGCTTCTAGCTCTGTCCACTTGGCACTGCATTGTAATGGTCTTTGCCGGCAAAGCAAGGCCCTGATTTCGTTTCCTGGGTTGGAGGTGGTTTGCTCCCTCCTTTCCTGCTTCACCTGCCCTGGGAACAGGGAGGGAGGCAGGTGACTGATGCCTAGGAATTCCCTAGTGTGCTTTTAAGACATGAATGTGCTGCTAGTTGTCAGCTGGCCCAGAGCCACCCATCAGGTTTGAGAGCCCTGGCTCTGAGATCTGCTGCCTGGGAATGGA
This sequence comes from Acinonyx jubatus, assembly GCF_027475565.1. Lineage (NCBI taxonomy): Eukaryota > Metazoa > Chordata > Mammalia > Carnivora > Felidae > Acinonyx > Acinonyx jubatus. The sequence goes on from NC_069391.1 coordinate 68,941,350, forward strand.
GCCCAGTGCAGAAACTCTGCTTTTCCCTCCTGCTCCAAACCCCAGGGGATCCCCAACACTGACAGCCACCATTTGAGCTTCCTTTCTGCAGTGTGTTTTCTAGGTGCCGCCGCTCCTGCGGTGCTGTTTCCCCAAGTGCACACGGGATGCGCTGAAGGGCTCGGGGGCTCAGGAGTTCCAGTCAATGAATCTGTCACATCTGCTTTATGCCATGCCCTGGGGACACTGTAGAGGCTCAACTGTAGACTGAGGACACTGTAGAGGCTCAACTGGGGACACTGTAGAGGCTGAACACTCTTCACCCTCAACTTTGTACAGGATTGTTTGCAGGGGCTAAAGGCAGTCCCTGACAAATTTCTTTCCCAGAATTTGGTACATATTTTGTCAGAGAAACAGCATTACATTTGGTGGGTAAGGACCCAGACAGCTCCCTACACGAGTGCCTCTCACACTTCTGTGAGCATGTGAATTACCCGGAAATCCTGTCAGAATGTGGATTGTGATTTGCTAGATTGGGGTGGGGCATCAGAGTCCATATTTCTTTTTTTTAGAGTGAAAAAGAGCATAAGGGGGGGAGAGGGGCAAAGGAAGAGAGAGACAGAGGGAGGGAGGGAGGGAGGGAGGGAGGGAGAGAATCTTCAGCAGGCTCTGCTTAGCACAGAGCCTGACACGGGGCTGGATCTCAGGACCCTGGGATCATAACCTGAGCCGAAACCAAGAGTCAGATGCTCAACTGACTGAGCCACCCAGGGGCCCCAAGAGTCCATGTTCCTCATCAGCTCCCTGGTGAGGCTGTGCTGCAGGCCCGTGGATCACACTTTGAGTAATAAGGTTCTAATCCAGTGGTTCTCAGAACTGACTGCACATTAGAACCACCTGGGGAAGCTTTTAAAAACTACCAAGCTGTGGACCCACCCCCAAATCCAATTAAACCAGAATCCGGGTTCTCACAAAAACATGGACGCAAATGTTCATATCATTATTCATAATAGCTACAATGCCCATCAACTGCTGAACAGATAAAAGAAAGAGGAATATCCACGCAATGGAGTATTGTTCAGCCATCCAGAGGAAAGTAGTGCTACATGCCACAGCACGGATGGACCTGGAAAACATGAAGCTTGGGCACCTGGGGGGCTCAGTCGGTTAAGTGTCTGATTCTTGGTTTTGGCTCAGGTCATGATCTCACAGTTCATGAGTTTGAGCCCTGTGTCGGGCTTTATGTTGGCAGTGTAGAGCCTGCTTGGGAGTCTGTCTCCCTCTCTCTCTCTGCCCCTCCCCTGCTAGCACTCTCTCTCTCTTTCTCAAAAATAAATAAATAAACATTAAAAAAAAAAAGAAAGAAAACCTGAAGCTAAGTGGAAAGAAGCCAGGCATAAAAGGCCACACATTGTATGATGCTATCGGTATGAAATGTCAAGAATAGGCAAATCCTTACAGACGGAAAGTAGATTAGTGATTGCCTAGGACTGGGAGTGGAGAAGATGAGGGCAAGTAATGGGAGGCTGGTTCCTTCTGGGGTGATGAAAATATTTTATTTTTCTTAATTTTGTGAATTATATTAAAGACCACTGAAGTATATGATCTAAAAGGGTGAATTTTATGGTATGTGGATTATATCTCAATAAACTTATTTAAAAAATCAGAATCTGGGATGAGGGATCTAGATATTGGCAGAACTAAATCTTTCCCAGGCAGTGCTAATGCGCAGTTGAGGGTTAAATGCTCTAATCCAGTGATTCTCAAAGTAGGGCCTTTAGACCAGCATCAGCATTGCCTGGGAACTTGCCAGAAATGCAGATTCTTGGGCTGCACCCCAGACTTACTGAATCAGAAACTTGTGTTTTGAGAAGCTGCTAGATGAATCTGATGCTCTCTGAAGTCTGAGAACCTGCATGGCTAATGCATTATTTTAAAAAATACAGACCTGGATTTGCAACCCGGTCTCTCCAGCTTCTATCATGTTACCATCATTCAATGAGTTAACCCCTCTGTGCCTCAGTTTCCTCCAATAAAAAGGTAGATTGCTTCCTCTTAGGAGAAAGCTATGAGGAATAACCAAATCAATGTTTGAGACACTTTGGATGGTGCATGACCCATAGTAGTGCTCAATAATAACCATGTATTGTTATGCCTGTAGTTACTCCAAAAGCTGTAAACCATGATAAAATGGGAAATTGTACTGTTGATTCTACAGGTGACATCTTGGAGCACCACCCAGCGTCTCCCCAGCACCTGAAGGAGCAGGCACCAGGGGAGGAGTCAGAGGGGGGCGAGGGGAGGTGCTCTTCTGCAGGGCTGCGCTGTGTGTCACATGATCCTATCACTTAGTGAGCACTTCGTGCATTCCAGGTGCTATCTGCATGCATGGCACGTCTCACACATCTCGTGGTACCCCGTTTATTTATTTCACTTGTGAAAGTCTTTTTTTCAGCTTTATTTATGTATTTTTGGAGAGAGAGTGCACGCAGGGGAGGGGCACAGAGAGGGAGAGAGAGAATCCCAAGCAGGCTTCGCAGTATCAGTGCAGAGCCCAATGTGGGACTCGAACTCACAAACGGTGAGATCATGGCCTAAGCTGAAATCAAGAGCCGGACGCTCAACCAACTGAGCCACCCAGGCACCCCAGGTACTCCACTGAAAGCACAGCTTCAGTGTCAGGACTGGGCAGAACCCCCTCATGTGGTGGGACGGGATCTCTGGGTACAGTGGCTTCAGTTCTGGGGTGGTGGTGGTGGGGAGCTGTGGCCAGGCCACCATGTGGATACATAGTTGTTGTCAGGCCAGGTGTTGGTAAACTGGGGACTGTCTGGGTTTCTCTGTGAGGTCAGGTGTTTGAGAAGTCTTCTGTAGCCTCTCTGCTGAGATTTTGATGGGGGAGCTGCAGATGGCAGGAGGGAGAGGGCAGACAGGAAAGAAGCCTGGAGGAGACAGAATTACTGTTTAGCCTTTGTGCATTCATTGCCTTCCGTGGGCAGACTTTTGCTCTGGGTTCGTTGTGGATGTGAGAGCCTGGTGAACTGAGCACCGGAACGTGTCTGCTAGTTAGAGCACGAAGGTTCTCTTATGCTTTCGGGGTGTTTGAAACAGTTCCCCAGAATCTGCATGGTTCAGAGGATTGGCTCTTGTGGTTCAATAGTGAGAAGGCAATGGAGAGGTTTGAGAGTGATATTAGGGAGGGAGGGAAACTATTACATAATGATCAGGAGCTTTCAAATCATTTGATCTTGCTTAACGCTCCTGAGAACACTATGAATGAAGCATTGTAATACCCTCCCCCTGCCCCTTAAAAAATTCATGGACAAATTGAGGCTTGGAAAAGCTGCAAAAGCAGGTAGGAGCCTTGGGCCTCTGCTCTTCCAGGTAAAACACCATCTTTTGGGTCATTCAAGGAGAATGTGGGGGCTCAGGGTTCTTAGGTGCAGGCGTACTGCCTTGGAATAACGGGGAGTGTGATAAAAAAATTCAGACCTGCTGAATGAGAATCTCTAGGGATGGAGCCTGAGCCATGGGGTTTTGACCCCTATTCCAGATGCTGCTGGGAACACCTGGAGACCTGTCCTGTAACCCAGCCTCCTTTCTTTCCCCCTGACCATCTCCCTCCAGTCAGGTGAGCGTCCAGCTTCGGCTCAGGTCGTGATCTTGAGGTTCTTGAGTTCAAGCCCCACATCCGGCTCACTGCCATCAGCAAAGAACCTGCTTCTGATTCTCTGTCCCCCTCTCTCTGCCACTCCCTCCCTCCCTCCCTCACTTGTGCTCTCTCAAAAATAAACATTTAAAAAGAAGAGATCTCAACCCAAACATGAGTGGGAGTCTGCCCGCACTTTTGGGAGGGTGGGGAATTGGCAGTAAACCTCTCAGGAGAGTGTCTCTGAGCAAAGGAAATGACAACAAATCCTCATCCAGGGCAGTCAGCCGCCAGAAAGCAGCCCACACCGGTTTCACTCCTCACATCCTGAGCAGGCAGCTCTTCACTTTCTCTGTGAAATGTGTCTTCTGAGTAGCTCTGAGGCCTCCCACCAAGAGGCCGCTCTGGCGTGAGACAGCAGCGGCCTCCTCCTAGGGCCTGCAAGAGCAGCTGAGGCCGAACCAGTGAAAAGCAGGGCCACCCCTCCCCCTCCCCACAAGAGGCTCCCTGGAACTGCTGGGCTTGCCACACCCCTTTGAGCTTCTGGTATCTTCTAGAAACTGGGCACAGAGCTGCGTTCCTCTTTCTTTTCTTTTTTTAAAAATGTTTATTTTTAAGAGAGAGAGAGAGAGAGCGCACAGGCAGAGGAAGGGCAGAGGGAGAGGGGGAGACACAGAATCCAAAGCAGGCTCCAGGCTCCAAGCTGTCAGCGCAGAGCCTGACGCGGGGCTTGAACTCACGAACCGTGAGATCATGACCTGAGCCCAAGTGGGACGCTTAACCGACTGAACCACCCAGGCGCCCCAGGGCTCTTTTTCTTTCTTAATTAATGTTTTATTTACTTTTTTTGTGAGTGAGAGAGTGTGAGAAGGGGAGAGGGGCAGAAGGAGAGAGAAAATCTTAAGCGGGCTCCACGCTCAGTGTGGAGCCTAATGGGGGACTCCATCCCATGACCCTGGCATCCTGACTTGGGCCCCAAAATCAAGAGTCAGGTGCTCAACTGACTGAGCTACCAAGGTGTCCCGTTAATTAATGTTTTTTTGAAGTATAGTGGACATGATGTTTCATTAGTTTCAGGGGTTAAAAACTCCATTTAAGGTTCTTAACCTTCTTAGCCCACTGCCTTGCCCCAAGGATCCTTAGAACCTAGAACAACAATAAGAAACATTCTAAAAGCAGAAGCGTCTTTAAAAGTTTCTCGGCCCCCCTGCCTCTGAGGCTGGGGGAGCAACACCCTGTAGAGAAGATGGGAAGAAAGACATGAAGCCTTTTCTTAGGCTCCTGTAGGTAATGTGTCAGGCTCACAGCTCCTCGGGGCTGTGTGTGTGTGTGTGTGTGTGTGTGTGTGTGTGTGTGTGTGTGTGTGGCGGGGGCAGGTATGTCCGGAGCAGGAGCAGGCATGTCCTCACAGGGGGAGGAGGGTGCCGTGGGACTCTGTCCCATGTCAGCACAGTTGCTGGGGATTTGTATCCTCCTAGAGTCCAGCTGTGGCCAGCAGCCCACACTGCCTGTCCCGGGTGTGGGGAGCTCCCCGGTGTGGGTCTCATATGCTCCTCAGGGCTCCCACACGGTCTTCTCCAGGCCCTGCCTTGACATGGAATCACCCTCCCCAGGATTTCACCCCTTCCCCTCCCATCTCTGCTCCTCATTTGTCCCCAGCACCCTTCCCTATTGGCTCAGGCTGTTGGCAGAGGTGGAAGGGAGAAAGGGCTCCTTTGTAAAAGTGTTACTATGGCTTTCCATTGTCCTGAGGAGGAAAGCCAAAATCCTTAATGACAACAGCTTAAGGTCAGGTCCTGCTAAATTAGGGGAAAAAATATATGTATGTGGGAGTAGGTTTATAATAACAGTAATAATGACAACAGGGGAAATGCACATCAAATCTTTTTAGTTCTTCAGTGCTCAGGCTCAGGGCTTTGTGCCTGCTGAGACTTCCACCCAGAACACTGCCCACCACTTGCCTGGTTAATACCTTCCCACCCCTGGATCTCAGCTCCAACCCCTGCCCCCAGACTGGATTAATCTCTCCATCCTGTGCTCTCATTGCATCATTTCCTTCATGGCCCCACCACCGCTTGCACTTTACAGTTATTCGCTTATGTGCCTCGTTTCTAGATTAATATCCATTTCCCTTCTAGACCGTACAGCTGAATGCAGAGATCATGTGACTTCTCTTAGCGTGGGGTGTGTGGAGCAGGCTAGTCATTTGGTTAATAATTGCTGAACAGATGAATGAAGGCTTCAAGATGCCCAGGGGTGGGGATCACTGCCTGCATGGGGAGACTTCTAACCACAGCCCTGGCTATGTGCAGGTCTTTGCTCAGCATATTATAGATAGATAGATATAGATAGATATAGATAGATATAGATAGATATAGATATAGATCTATCTATCTATATATTCTATATATATTCAGCATATTCTATTTATGTATATCTATATATAACATAGTCAATATATTCTATATATTATTCTATATATAGAACAATTCTATACAGCATATTGTTCTGTGTGGTTTTTCTAGTAAGATTTTGTGACTCTCAGTGTTTTAAGTGGTCCTGAACTCTTGCAGACCATTCTTTCTAATTTGGATTTAGTTGCATGAGGCTTAAAGTGATTGATGGAGAGGCAGTTTAGCTGTCATAGCAATTTAGTGCCCTGTGTGTGTACTCCAGGCAGCCCATGTTCTCATCGTTTTCCAGAATGCTGTGGTTTTGTTCGTGTTTACACGTGTGTTTACGGTGTTCTCAGAGCTGCTGAATCAGTGCTTGGCTCGGCTTCTTGTTCCGCGTGTATCTTAGTCATCTACCAGCCTGGGTTCTTTTAAAGGGCACTGGGTCATGGTGACTTAACCAGAGAATATTCAAGCCAGTGACCATTTCCACGGTGACATAGGCCCTTGGGTCGTCTTTCAGGCAGTACACAGTAGGTGGGTTCTTTGTGACATGGCGAGTGACCTGTGTCACTGGGAAGCTGTTTTCTGTTGTAGCGTTGGTTCAGGCACAGGCAAGAAAGTGCCCTGGCAACCGGGAACTTGACACCATGAGACATAATGCGTCTTCTCCATATCTTTCCACTGGAAATTGAGAAAGAATCCCCTCCTTTTTTTTTTAATTTAAATTTTAGTTCACATACGTGCAATATTGGTTTCAGGATAGAATTCAGTGATTCATCACTTACATACAACACCCAGTGCTCCTCCCAACAAGTGCCCTCCTTAATCCCCATCACCCACCTAGCCCTGCCCTTTGGCTCATCAGTATTACCTGGTCCGGTCTGCAGGTCATGATCCAATAATGGATTATGAAACCATATGTGGGCCATCACTAGGATTTAGAAAGAATGAAGAGAGATAACAGAGTACAATACCCATAGTGAAGGTAACTGTCTTTTGGTGGAACTTCTCTTTCAGGTGTGTGTGCCTGTGTGCACGTGCTGAATCATCCAACAGCATGCATTTCTTATAGTCCAAAATACCCAAGTACTGCACTTTATAGCATGTCTCACTTGGATTTGCCAATATCACTACCACTTCTGTTTCGCTTCTTTTCAAAGGTATGCGAAATCCAGTCAGATCAAGACTGTGTCAAGCAGCAAGATATTTTTCAAAGGAAGTAGATTTCGATATAGGTGGGTACCCATAGTTCCATATTGGTGATGGGTTGGGGAGGAAGCAACCATTTACTTTTTGAATATTTTGCTTGTAAATCAGGGCGCTTTGACTTATCCCCCTGTTTTGGTTCTCCCTTTACACTCTACTCATGTCTTACACTCATGGGGCCCCCTCAAATTCCATAGTAACTTCTCGTGTAGAGGGAAAAAAAAGCATGGATTTCTAGAGTGGATCCGACTGTTGGGAAGTTAAAAAAAAAAAACAAACACATGTGCACACCCCTCCCCTTCTGCTCTGAGTGTCTGTGCACAGACATTGTGTTTGTCTTTTGCAGTGGTAAAGTTGCCAAAGAGGTGGTGGAGGCCAGCTCCAAAATCCAGAGGGAGCCTCCGGAGGTGCACAGGTGAGTGGGTGGCCCTCAGGGCTCTGAGAGGCTTCTGGGATGGACAAAAGGATTTCAAAGCTTGCTTTGCCAGTTCCTCTATAACAGGAAAGGGCATAAGGGTACCAGCTGCCTGTGCCAGTGTCCTTTTGGGCACATCTTGTTCCAGGCACAATACCCTCGTCATCCTGGCAGCCTCTCGGGGGCAGACTTGACAGGGCCACAGTGTGGGTACAGCTTGACGCTGTTCTGAGTTCCTTGCTCTGTGGGGAGTCGTCGGCTTGATTGGGCCCGGAGCGAACATGACCGGTGTGTGTGAGGCACAGCAGTGTCACCTCTTGGCTGAGTCTGCCGACCTGTCCTCTTAGAGCTGCTCTCTGTTCCTGCCTCTGTTCACCAGACATGGCCAGTCCCCATTGGCCCAACTTCTAGGCTATTTCACACGAGGAAGGCAAGGGTGCTCATCTCTCCTAGGGCTCCTTACCCCCAGAGGTCACTCACAGAAATGAGGAACTTAGTGATTAGCAGTTCAAGGGTATGCATCTTCATTAATGTGGTAATATCTCCGATTCTTAGGAATTAAATATTCCCTTGGTCATGTTGGACTTCATACCACCATGGTACACGAACCATTGCACACGAAGCCTCAAACATGCTAAATACATAAAGCTGGACATTTTCGCCATGACACTCCCCATTTTGAAGGCAAATGACCTAGGTCATCCTAGGTTATGTTTTTCAGGAGATTCCTACATACTGGTTGGCACCTGTTCCTTCCCCCTCTTCAGACTTGGAGGAGGCTCCAAGGAGCCTGCTTGGAGGAGCATAAGGGATTATCCTCAGATTTGCCCAGTCTCCTCTATTTCCAGCATGACCCAGTGAGCTGGCTGCCTCTTGCCTTATTCCCTGGGTTGCTGGTCTCTTGGAAGTGTGGCTGAGCCAGCCTGGCACGGGCCTCCAGATAGCACTTCTCTCCCACGCAGGGGAGCAGAACTACAGTTGGCACAAGATCCCATGCAGACGTGTGTAGAGAATGATTCATTCCTGGTTTGGGTGACTCAGTGGGAAGCTGTCATGGGCATGTCAGCAGAAGTGGTCTTCCCTGCTTTGAGAAGCAGGAGAAAGCTGTCAGGCTAGGGAAGCTGGGACGCCTTGGCTGGGGGCACCTTAGCACAAAACTGTGCAAGTCTTACAGCCTACCCATTGACAACACTAGTCTTTTATTTGTATTTATTTTAAAATAGTCTGTATATTCCCTCTTCTACTGTAAATTATGGTTACTCAGTGAAGCAGAAGTGAAAAAGAGGAAATGATAAAATGTATTATTTGAACTTTTCTAGATTCTTTGGGCCAGAAATGACCTTAAGCATCACCTAATTTGATGCTTCTATTTTATAGACAAGGGAACTTGAGTCTTGGAGAAGTTAAATGATTTATCTGAGGTCATAAATTTTTTTTGTGGCATACCTAAGCCCACATTATTTTCTTTGTAGCATTTGCCCCCCCTCCCGCCTCTGCCCAGGAAACCTCTGGCATTCTCTTAGAAGCTGGGAGGCAGAACCACCCCAGGGGCTCAGCTTGGGTTTTGTTCTTGTAGCTTGAAGTATGAGTGTTTGATCTTAAAAAAAAAAAAAAAAGAAGAAGAAGAAATACTTGATGCCGGGGAGTTCTCTTGATAGCACAAACACAAAGAAGGAAACTGTTTTTAACAAGGTACTTTCAGAGAGACATATTCCAAATAGTTAAGACTTTCCAAGAATCCCATAGTTACCATATATAGCTGGTTAATGAGATCAGAAATAATTTGAAAAAAAATTTTCTCTTTTTAATTGATGTTTGCATTACTTATGGAAATCAAGGATTCCTACATTATGGCTTCTCAAGCCTTAACTTTGACAGGAATCACCTATGGATCTTGTTAAAGTCAGATTCTCATTCATGAATCTGGCATTTCCATTGAGTCCTAGGTGATGGCCATGTGGCTGGTTCATGGACCACACTTTGAATAGCCAGGATGTAGGAGTGAAGGGAGTAGAGTGACCACAGTGAGAATCTTCTCCTGTAGTGGACTGAACCACCAGGGGAGATGGAAATGAGGCATCAGTCAATTTATAGTTTCCCTTTTCTGGAATCTTCTAAAATCCCCCAGGATGTTACTGCAAACAAGGACCTATAGGCCCTTAAGATACTGGTTCACATGCTATTTCTTTCCCTTACACTGACCCCTTTTATGTGTATGTGAAAGTCTGTTGAGCTCACATCCTCAGGACACGTCTCTGGTCCTCAGCTTTGGCAGTGTCTCTCGAATCTCTGACAATACAGGGAGGAATTTGTTTAAAGTAATGTTACAAAGCAAGATGTGGGAGGAAAAGGCTTGTGTCTGTTTTGGTCATCTACATATCACCCAGCACCTAACACAGACAGCACTTGGCTCACAGTAGAGGTCAATGCATACTTGTTGAATGAATGTATGAACCAGGAGTGTGGGGTGACAACGGCATGCCTGCAATTTTCTGAGACCTGAGATCTGTCCAAGGTGCTGCTCTGGGGACCTTGGCCTCCTGGGAGGCAATAGTGTGATCGGAGCCATGGAGATATACCACTCTCAGTAGCAACTTCTCATTTCTTCCTAGTAGCCATTTGCATGGTAGGAAATTGTTTCTCTTCAACAATTATTTTTAAATTATTTTGGCTTCTTTGATGTGGCTGTCAAAAGTGAGAGTATAGTAATGAATTCTTTCTCTGGCTGTGTTCAGAGATGCCCACTCCTTTAGTTAGAATGGTGACGGTAAGCCTTCATTTGGTTGTCTTCCCTCACGCCTGAGATTGTACTCTTCAAAGAATGACAAGTTCATGGACTACTCCTTTTTCTGATGTGTGTGTGTTTAGAGAGAGGCAGCAGAGACAGACTGAGGATACTGTCTTGGGATTTTTTTTTTGTTTTTTTTTCAAAAAAAAAAAAAGAGAGAGAAAGCTAACTCTCATGATAGCTCACTGATCTTTGCTGATGGCAAGATCCCCAAGCAAAGCTCTCCTGGGCTGATTACTTGGTGAGAATCACCCATCCATGTCAGGGGCCCAGTGAGGCAGAAGGAAGTGTGAGCCCCCTGGGCATAGTAGCCACCACCAGGGGACACATAGAGGCAGCATTTGGACCTGAAATGAGCACCTGTCTAGGGGTCATGAACGGGATCTCATCTTGGTTGTATTGCTTACAAGCTGTGTGGTCTTGGGTAAATCTCTTAACTTCTCTGATCATCACTTTACTCATCTGTAAAATGAGATTCAGAATATTACTTTGCCCAACATCTAGGCTTTGTTATGGGCATTAAAATAAAGTGCTTTAAAAATTATAAAGTGCCATACACACATGAATTGGTGATGTTATTATTCTTGTCTCTCCTCCAAAGATGGGCAGCTAGAATTTGACAGATGTGTCCTCATTAAAGCTTTTTCAGATGGAGTTTTGGTGACAGGCCAACACCACTTCCTCCACCACAAGAACTGCTGGAAGATTCCACAAGCCTTATGTTAGTTGCTTGAGTTTATGCCATCAATTTTTGAAGCCAATCTTAGAATATACTTGCAGCTTCCAAAGAAACCTTTCTACCTTGATAGAATTCCTAGTGATCGTTTCATTGAAAAACTGTTCTGTGCTAAGTACACACATGAGTGGGCTGCAAAGGGGGTCAGTCATTTTGCAGAATCCGTTGATGGGTGGATTCTGAGAATGGGAAACATGGTACAGACCCTCAGCTGGCTTGGGAAGACTCTAGCCAGAGAAGCTGTTGCATCAGGAGATCAAGTGGGAGGGTAGGGTGGGAACTAACTGGGATATTGGCGTATGTTTTAGAAGACTGCCCGACACAGCAGAACCTCATTTAGCCAGAGAGCAGGACATTAGCAGTAGTGAACAGAGTCCTCTCTGGGGCATTGTAGGATAAATCATGCAGAAGGTGCAGAAAGGCAGTGCGGAGCACAGCAGAACCTCTGGACTGGGGATCAGGTCATCTGAGTCTGCATGTCTAAGTGTCTTTAGTCAAGTTCGATAAGTTCACCAGGTCTCAGTGTCCTCATCTGTGAATATGGTACTTTTCTTGCCTGTCTTACAGGTACACTGAGGAAAACAAGTATGGTAAAGTGTATAAAACTGATTTGTAGGGGCGCCTGGTGGCTCAGTTAGTTGGGCGGCCAACTTTGGCTCAGGTCATGATCTCATGGTCCATGAGTTCGAGCCCCATGTTGGGCTCTGTGCTGACAGCTCAGAGCGTAAAGCCTGCTTCGGATTCTGTGTCCCCCTCTCTCTCTGCCTGTACCCTACTTGTGCTCTGTCTCACTCTGTCTCTCAAAAAATAAATGTTAAAAAAATAAATAAAACTGTTCTGTAAACTATAAAAGGGGCCATCAAATTCTGGTATTATATTCATTATTAGTATAACTATGCTGGCAGACTCTTGCTTTATTTTCTTTTAAGTTTTTTAATTAATTAATTTATTTATTTATTGAGAGAGAGAGAGAGAGAATAAGTGGAGGAGGGGCACAGAGAGAATCCCAAGTAGCACCACACTGTTAGTGCAGAGCCTGATGCGGAGCTCGAACCCATGAACTGTGAGAACATGACCTGAGCTGAAGCCAGACACTTAACTGACTGGAGCCATGCAGGTGCCCCTAGGGCTCTTGCTTTAAATGAAACCAGGATCAGTTGGCACCTTCCAAAAGGTTGCAAGAAGAGAGGTATAAAAAGGTAGCCTGTAGTCTACAAGAGTTGGGAGACAAAGGGTGGGAGACATGCATTTTGATTCTAATTTTGCTTAAGCTAACCCTCTAGCTGCCCGACTGCCCAGCACCATGGTCTGGAACCCTGGATTCTTTGTGCTCTAGGGAGACCTCTAGTTTGGGTCTCACCTTTGGGTTTATCTGATTTTTGCATTTATCACGGAGGCAGTGTTCCTCTCTGAATCATAGAACTGGAGAGTCTCAGGGTTGTAATCAACTGTAGCAGACAGACCCTAACCTCCCTGACCCTGGCCATAGGACTCCGCTACAGTTTGGCAGCAGAAGCCTGTGAGTATGGGCCCTGAGTCAGCATCCTCCTGAGCAGCCAGTGCCCTACAGGCTCACACCTGTGAGGTCACTCTCAGTGACTTCAACCTGTCCCAGGCAATTGCCCAGACATTACAGTGTCGGTAGGGGGCAGATGGCAGGATGCTTTACAACTTCAACTGAAGAATGTTGGGAGGGGGGCTGCTGTGGAGCCCTCTGTACTCGCTACAGGTCCTTCTTGATGATATGTGGTAATTTCTGGGGGATGGAAATGCTGCCAGTCAGCCGGCGTGGGTGGTCAGAGGTGGGCAGAGCAATTCAGAGTTTGTGCAACAATGGGGAATGGGCTTTTCTGAGGTCAGAAAGCTTCATGGTCCACACAAACATGGCAACAGGTGCTTCGCAGAGCCAGAATCAGAGTTTTGAAGGCCACAGGGCCAGAGGAAATCCCATGAAAGCTCAAAATCTGAGGACCCATCACAATAAAAGATGGAACTGCTCATGGTAGATTTTAATGTCCCTTGTTACTCTTTCCTTCCTTCCTTCTCCCTGCAAGGAATCCCTGTCTTCACTTCTTGCCCTGTCAATCCCACCATGCTTGCTGGGATGTGCCACAGGCATCTCTTCCCCTGGGAGGTCCTTCCTGGCTCTCCCCTCAGCCACCGCAGGGTCAGGTGCCCCTCCTTAATGTTCCTGGGGAATCCTTGGCCATCAGTCTCGTCCATGAGATACATATTTTTCCAACTGTGGCTGTAGCGCATTGATGAGTCATGAAATGAAAACAGACCAGCACTTTAAAAAAAATGAAATAGAATGGGGGGAGAAAAGTGAATCAAACATAACAAGAGTTACTATTGTTGCACAAAACATTCACTTTACCTGTATGTCTTTCTGTGAGTGTGTACAGAAAAATGATATAAAAGATATTTCTTTTTTTAATGTTTACTCATTTTTTAGAGAGAGAGAGAGAGAGAGAGAGAGAGAAAATGAATGGGGGAGGTGCAGAGAGAGACAGGGACAGAGGATCCGAAGCGGGCTTCACTCTGATAGCAGCAAGCCTAATGTGGGGCTCGAACTCACAAACCATGAGATCATGACCTGAGCCCAAGTCGGACACTCAACTGACTGAGCCACCAGGCACCCCTAAGTTATATTTCTTAATGTGGGTCTCAGTTAAAATGTTTAAAATCATAGTTCTAAAGAGTGAGTTACATAAGGCAAGGACCATGGCTCACCAGAATGTGGCAGACCATCCACTACATATATATCAACTGCAGAATAAGTGATTGTAGAGTGAAATAATGAAGGACAGGACTCCATGGTTAAGCAAGTCCTCATAATTTTATTTTTCCAGCCAGTGCCAGCTGTGGAGGGCTTTTTACTCTAGATGCTGCTAGATTCTTCTCCTTTCCTGTCCTGTGCCAAATAGAAATGCCTGAGTTATAAGGCAGTCCCCTTACCAGCCAGGGAACACCCATGCCAATCTGAAATGGCAGCTTATGTCAAGCCAGGATTGCATTCAATTTACGCCAGTTTCCAACATGAACAGCCCTTAGTAAGATGTCTCGGGAGGCACTGTAAGGCACACCAGGATGGTTAGATCTGTCTCTGACCTTAAGGCACTTGTCAAGGTGGGGCTGATTAGTACACCAATAATTACAGAGAGATGGAAGTGGCAAGTGCCATGAGATGTGAAAGAAGGGAGAGCAGTGTGTGTGTGTGTGTGTGTGTGTGTGTGTGTGTGTGTGTGTGAGAGAGAGAGAGAGAGAGAGAGAGAGAGAGAGAGAGAGAGAGAGAATGAGAATATGAATGATTATGTGTTGTGAGAGCCATCCAAGGGGGCATCAAGAGGTAGGAGACATTTGATATCATCTTTGAAGATGGGTGGCTTTTGGTTTGGAGAGGAAACATGAGGAGGGAAAGGTGATGCCCCACCAGAGATGCCCCATTTCCCTGTATGACAGGGCAGACAGCTGGTCTCCCTGCAGCAGGCAGTGTAGACAGGCTTCCTGCTATCAGCCAGTAGTCTTGACAAGACACTTGTACATTTTCTTTGCCATCTGCTGCCCATTGCAGTCAATGACACGTGTCTGCTCCTTTCAAAATGAAAAAAGAGCTTCTGTGCCTGGCTGATGAGAGGGGTGTGAATTCAAATGGGAGTATTAAACACTGATATTAAATGTTAGACATCCAGCAACAGCAAGGTTGCTTAAAGCCGTAGAACTCCTGTACCATCTGTCTGGCAGGGTTCTGTCTTCATTTTTGGTTTTTTTTGGTGGTTGTTAAATTACTTTGAGCCATGCCTTTCATTCGCTTTTCTTTTTTAAAAAATTTTTAAAATTTATTCATTTTTGAGAATGACAGCACAAGTGAGGGAGATGGAGAGGGAGAGAGAGAGAGAGAGAGAGAGAGAGAGAATCCCAAGCAAGATTCACACTGTCAGTGCAGAGTCCAATGTGGGGCTTGAACCCACGAAACTGTGAGATCATGACCTGAGCTGAAACCAAGAGTCAGATGCTGAACCAACTGAGCCACCCAGAAGTCCCCACCTTCATTTACTTTTCTGCATATCTAGTTCAGTGACACCTGCCTCCCATGTCTTTATCAATGCCCATGCTGTCACCTTGCATGCCCAAATCTGGTAACATATGGGGAAGTACATTTTCAGTCACTGTGTTGCATTAGAACACAAGGACATTTTGTCAGGACCTTAAGGTTAAAAAGTTTGGTGCATCCTAAGTGTTATGTTGCCTTTACCACTGGCCTAATCCATTGTGTGAGTCCAGAGACCATTCCCAACCTTGGTAGCTGACTGAGATGGAGGGTCTGGTGTTTGCAACAGAAACCAACACCCTGGCGTGTGTCTGTTTTCAGAGCCAACATTACTCAGAGCCGAAGTTCCCACTCTTTGAACAAACAGCTCATCATTAACATGGAGCCCCTGCAGCCCCTGCTGCCTTCCCCCAGTGAGCAGGAAGAGGAGCTTCCATTGGGCGAGGGTAAGTACCCTTCCTTCCGGAAGCTGGCACTGCAGCCTTACCCTGAAGGGATGAGAAGGCACCCATCCTGGATACCTGGGCAATGGTTAGGGTAGGGGATGGAGTGAGTCATGAATTGTTTCTAGTAAATAAACTGTTTGCAGCTGGAAGTCTGCATTATATTGAGAGTCTTATTAGTTTCTCCCAGAGAAAGTTCACAGATACAAAGTATTCCTAAAAATTATGTGTTAAAGCAGTAATGGTGTTAGACCCCCACTCTCCAGCATGGTAGCCAGTAGCAATGTGTGGCTGTTTGAAACCTGTTTAAATTTGTTAAAATTAAAAATTCAGTTCTAGGCACATTAGCTGCATTTCCAATGAGTAGTATAGCCGCATGTGGCTAATGGCTACCATCTTGGAAAGGTCAGACCAAGAACATTTCCATCACTGTACAAAGTTTTCCTGGATGGTAAGTTTTTATTATAATCATAATCAAATTAATGGTTGTAAAGAAATCTCCATAAGTGTCTCTATATTGGTCATTCTGTTCTGCCTCAATATTTCTTCATACTTATATTCCCTTTTCTGTAGGCCTTTCTCTGATAGTTTTGATACAAGCTAAAATATGTATGGTCCACTTCAACTCAAAAGTTGTATTTTTAAGGACTATAATATGTGTGTGTCTAGGCTTTTTATTTTTTCTCTTTTAATTTTTTGGTTTTAAGGACTTTACTTACTTCAGAGAAGAATCTCCCCACACTGCTTGCTGTAGATGCCTGGTGAGGCAAATCTTACATGCTAATTTCAGTGTATTTTCAAATACACACAAAATAAAGTTACGGAAGCCTGAACACAAACATAACATGCTTTTCCCTAACATTAAGTGGCTTGGGTTTCATCATTTAAAATTAGGATACTGAGCAGCTTCAAGAGGGCAGGTCTCTCTGTCCCCAAAAGATCACCTAAACCTGCAGCTTCATTTCAAGGATTCTGTCCATAGGGGAAAACTCTTCTGCCTGTAATAAGAGTGTGGCTTGGGATACAAATACTCTTGGGAGAGGTAGCAGTGGCTACTTGACACTGAAGTGTAAATAATTTTAGTAAATCTTTTACCTGTAAGCAAGTTTAATGGTGAGAAGGAGAACCAGATAACTGGATGGCCCCAGATTCCACATGGAAGGAAAGCACACAAAATAGGAAGGATGGGGCCTTAGGGGACCTAGCTGAGCCACAAGATGATGATAAGGAGAATGTCTTTGTTATAATAATGGCCTGTACTCTGTCTTAACTAACCCTGGAAGTTCCATGCTAAATGAGTTGTCTTAGCCCAAGGATCTCTCAGGCCATGGTGCCTGTCTACATTTTCCAGCACCCTCTCTGTTTTCGTATGGTTTTCAAGTGAAATAAAAGCAGCTTTCACTTCTGATCACCAGTGATGTTCTTCTGGGCTTCCTCTTGTAGAGAAGGAAAAATTCTTCCCCTTCAAGGTCTTTCATCTGGGCTAAGATTTAAATTATGTAAGACAAATTAATGGGAGAAAAAAAACCCTGAAGTTTTATTACATATGCACAGAGGCCCCAAAATGAAGTTGAGACCTAAATAAGTGATCAGGAGAGGCACTTTGTATACGGTTTATTTATTAATTTTTAAATGTTTATTTTTGAGAGGGGGGAGAGAGAGAGAGAGAGAGAGAGAGAGAGAGAGAGAGAGAGAGGAAGCCAGCGGGGGAGGAGCAGAGAGAGAGGGAGATAGAAAGTTCAAAGCAGACTCTTTGCTGACAGCAGAGAGCCCAAGGTGGGGCTTGAACTCACCAACCATAAGATCATGACCTGAGCTCAAGTCGGACGCTTAACTGACTGAGTCACCCAGGCACCCCTATATATACATTTTAGACAAAGAGATAATAAATCTGTGAGGTATTGATAGGATAAAGAAAACAGGTGTTTGGGAGCTTTAATTAGGGAATTCTAAGCAGAATTTAGGCTGAGGTTGTAGTAGTTTGGAAAAAAATAACAGGGTTTGTTTCTATAGCTTTCTTGGCTCCAAAGTCCCTTTCTCGGTGATAAGAATGTTGTTTTACTTCCAATTCAGGGAAGGTATTTTTCATATGGGAGATGTGTTTCCTGCTTTCTGGGGGACAGAGGAGGGTCTGAGTGTCCTTGCACTGTTTTTTTTCCCAAGTAACTTCAATTCAAAGTAATTAATATGCACCGTAGTACATTTGGGCGGCTTGCCCTGGACCCCTACACTCTCACATACCTGGAAATCGCTTTTGCTGGAGGTCATGATTATTCCAAAGTTGAATGGGGAAGAGGAAGGGAAAAGGAACAATCCAAGCCTGGAGTTTTGACTGCCTTGTCTACAAAGATGGAAACCTAGATGGGAATAAAGGTTCCATCAGGAATATGGAAGTCAGGCCACTGTGGCCCCAGGAGTCTCTCCAAGGATATAATAAGGAGCTGGGAAAGCTTTCCCCTGGATCCTTTGCCCCCATTCAATTAAAAACCTCCATTTTGCTCCATTTTCCATAAGGAGGTTCCACTGCTAAATCCTAACCTTGTCTTTAACGTGAACACCGTGGACAAGAGACACATACATTACAATTAACTGCAATAAAAATACAAATGTACATGATGTGAGATAAGAATCCATAAGCTACTTTTTCAATTTTTTCCAGTTATTTTAAAGAAGAATCTTAAGTTCTTTCACCAGCTATAAAGTCAAACTGATAGGTTGCTCTCTTTAAAAGTCCAAAATGACTCTATAAATGTCTAATAAAAATTTTTTTATTAGACAGTCTCCTTATGAGACATCTGGATTTTGAAGCTCAGGCAAACCCTATCAATCTCCAGGATATAGAATGAACTTAAAAGGAAGAGAAGTAAAAATGACAGTATTGTTAAATGTCCAGTAGATGGAATGACCTTCTCAATCTAGAGAAAGAAAGCAAAATCATTTTAGGTACCATGAAATTCAAAGTTATGATTCCTCACAGTGAACCTAGTTCTGTGTTCTTGATACCATTATTTCTCAGTTACTATTTTAGAGTCTGATTCTGCTCTGGGTATCTTGTCTTTGAGTATCAGGCAATGGGATTTAGACAATCCATAGGGATAAATACTTATTTGACAGATTTGTATTTCTCTGGTATATAAAGAGAAGAGACACAGAGAACACAGCTTTAAACAAAGATGTTTCCACCTTTGTGAATGGACTTTCTTGGCATATACAGTGTGATTAATTTAGTTTCATCTTTGTATTTTAATAGTTCAGTGCTTTTTATGCCTGAGCAACAGCCAAATTGAAAGAAGCTAGGAATTCATTCATTCCTTAATGCAGCATCTATGATAAATACAACAGATACAACTGGTAGACCACACTTAGCATGTGCAGGTTACTGTAGCCTATAAAGATGAAGACACTGTCTTCCTGAAGGCTCACAGCCTGTTGGGGAATCTGAAGCAGAATCACAGAGGTGACGAGTAGGTTCTGCCTCTGCAGATTGAAAGTGCACTCACTTTTCTACATGCCTCATGAGAGATCAGTGCCTCATACTACCTGGAGAGTGTCTTGTTGCCTTCTAGTCCATTTAGAGTGTCTGACATAAAATTGGTAGGCCAAGGAATGGGGTGGGTGAGACTGACAGGCAGAGGGAATTGTGAGTGATCTGGTCTGGCTGCATTGATTGCTTTGGGGAAGAAAGATCAGGGGATAAAGCGAAAGGCAGGTTAGAAAGTTAAGAAAGGATCAGATCATGATGGGTCTCTATGACTTGCCTGGAGAGCTTCGACTTTAATCCGAGGGCACTTGGGAGGCCCTGGAGGATTTCAGGTGTGGGAATGACCTGATTAGAATTGTGTTTTATATCATTTGTGGTGTAGAGAGGACAGATTAGAGGCAGGTATGGCCGAAGCAGAGTTTTTCAAACATCAGCACCATTGACCTTTTAATCTGGGTAATTTTTTGTTGGGCACTGTCCTGAACATTGTAGGATGGTTAGCAGCATCCTTTGCTTTTACCCAGTAGATGCCTGTTGTATCCCACCTATCTCAACAACCAAAAATGTTTCCAGGTTTTGTCAGATTTCCATGGGGAACACATTTGCTCCCTGGTTGAGAATCTCAGGTTTGGAGGCACAGAGACCACACAGGAACCATAGCAAAAGCCCAGAAAATAAATAAACAAGGGCTGAACTGAGGCAGAGAGAGTGGGACTAGGGAGGAAGCAGTGCATCCACGCTAGTCAAGTGGTAGAGTTGTCAACACGGGGTCACTGCTTACATGGCAGGTGAGCAGCCCACGGACTCCTGTCCAGGTTCTGCCCTTGTTTTTGAGACTCAGAGTGAACAGTTCAGTCTCTTTAATGATGAGACTGTAGAGGCATAGGAAGGCTTAAGTGACGTGTCAGTATCACACTGGGAGTCCATGGCAAAAATGATTCCGTTTGGATATTGGAGTCATTGAGAGAGTTATATACTGTGCATTGCTTTGTTGAGCTTCAAACATGGTGTGGAGAGTGGACCTCACTATTCCCCAACTCGGTAGAGTGGTTCAGATTCTGATTCGGGGGAGTTTCAAATCACACATTTTGGAACTGGATCCATGAACAGGTCAAGGCTGGCAGCCTGAGTTCTGTTACAGGAGTTGTCTGGCTAGGAATTTTTTAAAAACTGGGCTGGGAGAAGAAAGAAGTTCTTAACCCTGACCCTTGGAGGCACCATGTCTGTGAGGTCCTGGGAAGGTCCTGGCACCTTGTCTCACATGGGTGCCATGGCAGTGGCATCTGTGCTGCCATCATGACTCTCTGGGGTTATAACCACTCATTTGTCTGACAAGCTCTTTTTATTCTTCCTAGAATTTCATGTTTCTCAAAGACAGCTGTGGAAAGCATTATTGCCCAGATTAGCCTGGTGGCGCTTTGGGAAAACGTGTGACCCCAGTCATTCCTATGACAGCTGGAGGATTAGCTCTGAAGTTGGCTGTATCTGGGTAGAGACAAAACAAAACCAGTTCCTAGGCACCACTAGGCAACAGGAAAGTTTTCACTGTTAGCCCAAAGTTGCTCAGATACAGGATCCAAGTAGATGAGTGCTATATGGAAAACTTTCTATGGGAATGGCAAACCATTTGAAAAGTGCCATGTAGAGCTTCTGAAAATTTCAGGAGAAGAAAAAATTGTAAGTAGGAATTGTTGTGGGTAAAAATGACATTTTAAGGAGTCATTAATATGAATAAAATCACGCTCAATATGGAGTAGGGTCTCCATAGTGTGGACAGCAAAATGCTTGTGTGTTTTATTTGTGGAGTGTACTTTTTGTTATAGAAATGCTGGATTATGGTAGAGAAGGTGAATAACAATCTTGCAGGACTTGGTAGCTGGCAATTACTGACACCCAGTGAAAATCATTCTTACCTACGAGAGCAGTGGTGCAGGCTGGCATAAATGAACAGGCAGGGAAGCATGCTTTCTTCCCCTTGGTAGAAAGAACTAAATAAGAGTTGAAAGTGTTTGATACCCTCCCGCTGGCAAAACAAAAGCACAGTGGCGACACCGGAATTTCTATAAAGGAGTGTCTTCGGGATGGCAAGGTGGTTGGATTGAGGGTGGCTTGAAGCTGCATTTGCATATGGTTGAGAATAGATCTATACCAAAGCATAGATAGAAATTAAGGAGAGTGGTAATACTAGCTCTTCCATGCCACCATTTATCTGTTTGTGTGTGTGTGTCCCTGTAAATGTCTGTGTGTGTTTGTGCATGTGTGTTCGAGTGCATGCATGTGTCATGGATGTGGCTCTGTGTGTGGAGGGGTGAGGGTACATTTCAAGGGTTGTTTACAGTGTTCAGCCCCAACCATAGATTGCTTATGATGATGCCATTGAAATTCTAGGAAGTCTGTGAATCTGTGAAGGCATTCCGAGCATTTAAAAGGCATATTGTCCTTATCATCAAGCATGCTGTACTCTTGACCCCACTCCCTTCAGCCCAGCACAGAGCAGGTGCCCTTTGGGACCTACTGCATTTTCCCATCTTAGGGTCTTTCTTTCTCTTATTTTTATTTGAATATAGCTGACATACAATGTTACATTAGTTTCAGGTGTACAGCATAGTGACTCAACAAGTCTATGCATATGCTGTGCTCACCACAGATGTTGCTACCATCTGTCACTGTGCAATGCTATTACATTACCATGACCTTATGCTGTGCCTTTTATTCCCTGACTTATTCCTTTCATAACTGGAAGCCTGTATCTCCCACTCTCCCTCATCTGTTTTGCCCATACCTCCCCCAACCCTCTGGCAACCATCAGTTCTCTATTTATAGGTCTGATTCTGCTTTTTGTTGTTGTTTTTTTATTCTTTTTTTTTTTTTTTTTGGATTCCACATAGGGGCGAAGTCCTATGGTATTTGTTCCTCTCAGTCTGATTTATATAATACCCTCTAGGTCCATCCGTGTTGTTGCAAATGGCACAATCTCATCCTTTTTATGGCTGCATAGTATTCCATCACATCCACACACACCCCCACACCCATACCCACCCACACACACACATGCCCCACATCTTCCTTATCCATTCATCAGTGGACACTTAGCTTGTTTCCATATTAAAAATAATACTTTTATTATTATTGGATATTAAAAATAATGCTGCAATAAACATAGGGATATAGGGGCACTTGGGTGGCTCAGTTGGTTAAGTGTCTGACTTCGGCTCAGGTCATGATCTCATGGTTCATGGGTTCGAGCCCTGCGTCGGGCTCTCTGCTGTCAGCACAGAGCCTGCTTTGGGTCCTCTGTCTCCCTCTCTTTCTGCCCCTCCCCCATTTGTGTGTGCTCTCTCTCTTTCTCTCTCTCTCTCTCTGTCAAAAATAAATAGTTAAAAAAATAAACATAGGGGTGCATGCATTTTCTCAAATTAGCATTTTTGTTTCTCCTTGGTAAATACCCAGTAGTGGAGTTACTGAATCATATAATATATCTACTTTTAATTTTTTGAGGAACTTCCATACTGTTTTCCATAGTGGCTGCACCAATTTACATTCCCACCAACAGTTTACAAGAGTTCCTTTTTCTTCACATCCTCACCAATGTTTGTTATTTCTTGTTTTTTTGAATTTAGCCACTCTGACAGGTGTAAAGTGATAGCTCACTGTGGTTTTGATTTGCACTTTCTTGATGATTAGTGATGTTGAGTTCTTTTCATGTACCTGTTGGCTATCTGGATGTTTTCTTTGGAAAAATGTCTATTCAGGTCCTCTGTCCATTTTTTAATTGGATTGTTTTTTGGGGGGAGGGTGTTGAGTTGTGTAAGTTTTTTATACATTTTAGATACCAACCTTTCATCAGATATATCATTTGTAAATATCTTCTACCCTTCAGTAGATTGCCTTCTCCTTTTGTTGATTGTTTCCTTCACTGCGCAGAAGCTTTTTATTTTGATGTATTTCCAATAGTTTATTTTCACTTTTGTCTGTGTGTCCCTGCTTGTGTGTGTTTATTTTGCTTTTGCTTGCCTTGGAAGACATGTCTAGAAAAATGTTGTTATTGCTGATGTCAGGGAAATTACTGCCTGTGCTCTCTTCAAGGATTTTTATGGTTTCAGGTCTCACATTTAGGTCTTTAATCCATTTTGAGTTTATTTTTGTGTATGGTAAAAGAATGTGGTCCATTTTCATTCCTTAACATGTAGCTGACCACTTTTCCCAATACCATTTGTTGAAGAGACTCTTTTTCTAATTGTATATTCTTGTCTCCTTTGCCATAGATTAGTTGACCATAATCATGAGTTTATTTCTGGGGTCTCTATTCTATTCTGTTGAACTATGTGACTATTTTTATGCCAGTACCATGCTGTTTTGATTACTGCAACTTTGTAGTACATCTTAAAACCCGGGATTGTGATAACTCCAGCTTTGTTCTTCTTTCTCAAGGTTGCTTCAGAAATCCTTATTATTATTTAGTATTATTTGTCCTAGTTCTATAAAAAATGCTGTTGGTATTTTTGATAAGGATTGCATTGAATCTGTAGATTGCTTTCGGTAGAATGGGACATTTGAACAATTTTAATTCTTCTAAGTCATGAGCATGGAATATCTTTCCATTTTCTTGTGTCATCTTCAGTTTCTTTCATTAGTGTTTTATAGTTTTTAGGGTATAGATTTATCACCTCTTTGGTTAAATTGATCTTTACGTATGTTTTTCCTTTTTGGTGTAGTTGTAACTAGGATCGTTTTCTTAATTTCTCTTCTACTTTGCTATTAGTACCCAATTAGTACTGATTAATACCCAGTTTCTTCATATTAATTTTGTATTCTGCAACTTTACTGAATTCATTTATTACTTTTAGTAGTTTTTGGTGGAGTCTTTATGCTTTTCTGTTCATAGTAGGTCATCTGCAAATAGTAACAGTATAACTTCTTCTTTACCGATATAGATGCATTTTATTTCTTGTCTGATTGCTGTGGCTAGGACTTCCAGTACTTTGTTGAATAAAAGTGGCAAGAGTGAACATCCTTGTCTTGTTGGTGACCTTAGAGGAATAGTTCTCAGTTTTCCCCATTGAGTATGATGTTAGTTGTGGGTTTGTAATTTATAGCCTTTATTATGTTGAGGTATAGTCCCTCTAAACCCACTTTGTCGAAAGTATTTTTTATCATGAATGGATGTTGAATTTTGTCAAATGCTTTTTCTGGCATCTATTGAGATGATCGTATGATTTTGATCCTTCATTTTCTTAGGATATCATATTGATTGATTTGGAGTCATTGAACCGTCCTCGCATCCCCAGAATAAATCCCATTTGATCATTTTGAATGACCCTTTTAAGTGTTGTTAAATGTGGTTTGCTAATATTACGTTGAAGATTTTCATATCTGTGTTCATCAGGGATATCAGCCTATAATTTTTTTTGTGTGTGTTATCTTTGTTTGGTTTTTGTATCAGGCTAATACTGGCCTTACAGAGTATATCTGGAAGCTTCCCTTTCTCTTCTATTTTTTGAATAATTTCAGGAGAATAGGTATAAACTCTTCCTTCAGTGTTTTACAGAATTCACCTGTGAATCCATCTGGTCCTGGACTTCTATTTTTTGGTAGTTTTTTGA
The DNA here is from genome assembly GCF_027475565.1 of Acinonyx jubatus. Lineage (NCBI taxonomy): Eukaryota > Metazoa > Chordata > Mammalia > Carnivora > Felidae > Acinonyx > Acinonyx jubatus. The sequence continues at coordinate 68,966,097 of NC_069391.1, forward strand.
TTACCAATTAAATACCATTAGTAGTAATCAGTCTGTTCAGATCTTCTGTTCCTTTCTGATTCAGTTTTGGAAGTCTGTATGTTTCTAGGAATTTATCCATATCTTTTAGGTTGTCCAATTTGTTGGCATATAATTTTTTTGTAGTATTCTCTTATAATCCTTCATATTTCTGTGGTGTCAGTTGTTACTTCTCTTTTGTTTCTAATTTTATTTATTTGGGTCCTTTCTCTTTTCCTTGATAAGTCTGGATAAAGATTTATCAACTTTGTGTATCTTTTCAAAGAACCAGCCCTTGGTTTCGTTGACCTTTTCTATTGTTTTTTAGTCTCTGTTTCATTTGCTTATTCTCTATCTTTATTATATCCTTCCTGCTACTCACCTTGGGCTTGTTTGTTCTTTTTCTAGTTCCTTTAGGTGTAAAGTTAGATTGTTTGAGATTTTTGTTTCTTGAGGTAGGCCTGTTATTACTGCATATTTCCCTCCTAAAACTGCTTTCACTGCATTTCCAAAATTTGGACTGTTGTGTTTTTTTTTTTAATTTTTTTTTAACGTTTATTTATTTTTGAGACAGAGAGACAGAGCATGAACAGGGGAGGGGCAGAGAGAGAGGGAGACACAGAATCTGAAACAGGCTCCAGGCTCTGAGCTGTCAGCACAGAGCCTGACGCGGGGCTCGAACTCACAGACCGTGAGATCATGACCTGAGCCGAAGTCGGACGCTTAACCGACTGAGCCACCCAGGCGCCCCTGGACTGTTGTGTTTTCATTTTCATTTATCTCCAAGCACTTTGTGATTTCTTCTTTGATTGCTTTGTTGACCTACTGGTGGTTTAGTGTCATGTTGTTTAGCCTCCACATGTTTGTGCTTTTTCCAGTTTTCTTTCTTCTGATTGATTTCTAGTTTCATTATGGTCAGAAAAGATGTGTGGTATTATTTCAATATTCTTAAATTTATTGAGACTTGTTTTGTGGCCTACATGTGATCTCTTTTGGAGAATGTTCCATGTGCACATGGAAAGAATGTGTTTTCTTTTGTTTTTGGATGGAATGTTCTGTATATATGTTATGTCCATTTGGTCTAATGTGTCATTTAAAGACACTTAATGATTTTCTGCCTGGATAATCTATCCATTGATGTAAGTGGAGTATTAAAAGTCCCCTAATATTATTATGTTATCATAAATTTCGCTCTTTAAGTCTGTTAATATTTGTTTTATATATTTGGGTGCTCCAGTATTATGTGCATAGGTATTTACAATTGTTATATTCTCTTGTTGGATTGATCCCTTTATCATTATGTAATGTCCTTGTCTCTTATACGGTCTTTGTTTTAAAGGCTATTTTGTCTGATCTAAGTAAGTATTGCTACCTCAGCTTTGTTTCATTTTCATTTGCATGGTAAATGTTTTTCCATCCCTTCACTTTTCAGTGTGAATGTGTCATCAGATCTGAGGTGAGCCTCTTACAGGCACATACAGATGGGTCTTGTTTTATCCATTCCACCCCACATGCTAATCTTTCAACATCATACCAGGCAAAGCCACTCTTACACTACACAGTTGAACCAGTCACATCACCGGTGAAGCCTCTAACATCCCAAGGCTGCTATGGGTATGCTGCTTATGAATTCCTTCTTCCATTCTCCACTGGGTCTGGTCCCCTCCCTGCTGATCTGATATGAAAATTCTCCTCCTTCTTTTCTCCCTCTGTGGGGTTTCATGGCTCTGGCTCAGACAGATTTAATCTCTTCTCATAGCTTCAGTGTCTTTCTTCCCTGCCATTTTCCCCCTTGTGTTAAGTAATTTCTTCCCCTGGCTTAGCATATATCAGGATATGCACTAGGAGTGACACACTGGTCTTTTTTGAAATTTCTTTTATACTGTATTCCAGCAAACAGTAGGAGCTGTTCATAAATCCTGTGGAACCACCTTTCCCCCTGTGGTCGCTGTTACTTGGTGACGGCAGATCAATTAGCACCAGCTCTAATTGCACTTGTCGCTGCCGCAGGGTTTGTTTTTATTTTTTATTATAAAACTGATTATGATCTAGAAAATTTACAAAGTTCTAAAACAGATAAAAATCACCTCCCAGATTGTCCCACTTCCTAGAGACAATCAATGTTAATGTGTTAGCAGTTTCCTTCCCAAAGCATTTTAATGCCATCGCAATCATCTCATGCGCATAGTTTTTGAAATTCCTGCTTTGTTTGCTTAATGTCGAAACCATCAATGCAAGAAGATATATCATAAATGAATTGGGAACATATTTAGCACAAATGCAGACACATGGACTAATATCCTGAATAACAAGGTACTCCTGAAAGGGCTGTTTCAAGCATCATTCCAGCACTATGCAACTTTGGGCTCTCTTGAACTTTTTCATTCAGTGGCACCTACAGTTTCCCACTGCTGATAGGCATATGGCAGCCACACCTGCTTCTGTAGGAGCTAGTCGCCTTCCCAGAGCAGAGGACAGCTTCTGGATGTATTTATAACTGCGGTAGTGGATTAGCAAAGTCAAAATTCAGAATCTGTTATCACGTCTATTGAGTTCTGGAAGAAAGAACCACAGCTTGTGTCAGCCACTCCGTTGGGTTAGAGATGCCAAGAACCACTCAGGGGACGAGATAAGGGCCTTGAGCAAGCTCTACAAATTCACATTTGTGAGCTCTTAAAAGCTTTTCACCTTCCCTTTGTGTGCCTTTCTCTGAGGTTTGTTTCATCTTGGGAACTTTAGTTTCTGGTATCTACTCACTACTCAAGCACTCCTAAGAGTTTTGCTCACTTGAAGGAGATCTTTGAAATTTTAAGCATTTACCCTGCTGTAAGGAAGCTAAATGCTTTGTTTCTGATGTGATTTAAGTGTGTTTTATCTTGCAAGGATTTTATATTTTGCATCACAAGATGCCAACAGTGTGCATCATCTCAGGTCTATAGTTGGCTAATTCCCATAAACTTTATTTTACAAAATACTGTATTCCTCAGTGTAAATATAGCAGCAATTCAGGTAGCTGCTCTGTTTCTGTATTGACGCCTTAGACAAATGGGGAAATATGAACTCTGGTCTTGCCACCTCCACCAGGCAGGTAGGTGACCATTGACAAGATGCTCCACTTTTTGGAGCCTCATTTTTCTGGTCTATAAGGTAAGAAGAGTGGCTTGAATACCACTCAAATACTTTCTAGCTCTAAACTCAATTCTTTTGCTTAATATCAAGGCCAAATTCTAAGATATGGCTTGAGGTCTTTTACAGTGTGAATGGGAACTTGGGGACAGGAATGTTTTTCACAGCTTTTGGAGGTAGACAATGGTCTCACAGACATCAGCAAACTATGGCCTATGGCTGGCCTACCGCTTATTTTTTTTTTTTCTTGGCCCAGGAGCAAATGGTTACATTTCAGATGACCATATAAATACCTACATAATAGCCTTGATTTTACCTTTTGGCCTGCAAAGCCTCAAATTTACTATCTGGGCCCTCAGAGGAAGTTTGGCAATCCCTGATCTAGCACTTCCCCCATCCCCTTGGTATCCTACAAATGAGAAAGCCCAGAGAGGGGAGATAGTTTGTCCAAAGTCGCTAGCGGGGTAAGGTCCTGGTTATCAAATTCCTGGGCCAGGGATCTTAGATGGCATCGAACACATCTAAGATGGCTTGGCTTTTTTTTTTTTTTTTTGCTAAAACAGAATCAGCAACCAAAGGACTGCATTTCTTTTTAAATTCTATCAAATGAATTATCAAAACAGATGACTTCTGTAAGTATAAGGAACCTGTGATTCAGTGAGAAGAGCGGCGGTACAGCTGGGGGGTTCGAGCCTTTGGCTTTCAGTCACAGTATGCCAGGCCCCAGTAACTGCTCAGAAATCTCCGGCACACTGGAGAGTGTCACCCTACTGGGAAAGGCATGGTCAGAGTGTGTGTCACACCCAGCAGAATTCTTAGTAGAACCTGGTTGCAGGGGAAACCCCAGACTTTGAGCAGGAAGCTTGTTGCCTTCCGGGAATCACATTCTGATTTTAAAGTCGAATTTGTTAAATAAGGAATGGCTCGCTTCGGGCCAAGTTCTAATTACTCATTTGCTCATTACTGTGTTAAGGATCTTTGTTTCATTAGTGAAAGCCACTCGGTACAGAATTTCCCAAATCCCAGCTCCTGCTCCAGTGGGCACTTTGCTGCTGTACTTAAGTAGTAATAATTAATTGCTTTAAAGGACTCAGCTGGGGTGGGAAAAAAATATGTCAGTCAAGTGTCCCATGAAGTAATCCGGTCACGGCCCCTGAGGGTTGGGATATGAGCCAGGGGAGAGTTTAAGTGTGAGTCGTTGTGACAGCCAGAGTGTGGTCTGTGATGGAGAGAAATGTGGCTTGGCACTTACACAAGTAAATACTCCCATCATGTCCCTAAGAAACCGCAGGAGGGGAAAAGTGAAAATATTACTAAACCATTGTCATTAGGAAGCAGAGGCTGTAATTGTCTGAATTTTAGATGCATTCCAGAATCAGCATGGGGTTCTGTTTTCTAGTGTTGTTGTTAGTGGGTTGGCAGTGTTAAATAAATGTTCTTTGTGATACCCAGGCTTAGGTTGAGGCAGGATCTCACAGAATCTCCCTCCTCCCCGCTCTTCTGTTAAGACTCAGAATTTTGTAGAAAAAAAGTGTTAGGCTGGATCCATTCCTGTAGGTAGACCTGTAATGGTAGGTCTGTGGCAATATTATGGGCAGTACGGGCAGGGTTCAGAAAAGAGGCTCTGATTATTTTATTTTTAAACAATTTTTAGGGGCGCCTGGATGGCTCAGTCAGTTAAGTGTCTGACTTCAGCTCAGGTCATGATCTCGTGGTTCGTGAGTTCGAGCCCCATGTCGGGCTCTGTGCTGACAGCTTGGAGCCTGGATTCTGTGTCTCTGTCTCTCCCTTCCCCTCCCCCAACTAATGCTCTGTCTCTCTTAAAAATAAACATTAAAAAATTAAAAAAATCATAACTTTTAAAGTTTTGACTGTATTAACATTTTTAGTGTCTGCAGGAAGGGTATATGTTACCACAGTTAAAGAGAGAAAGACAGCTGTGTAAGGAAATTATAATATGTTCAGTGAGTAGTAAGAGTAACATGGCCTAAATTGATTTTATAATTTCAGAAGTTTCCGGATTTTACCAAGCAGTAATAAATGTGAAACAAAAGCAAAGGAAAAGGAGGCTGTGGTCAGTGGGCGCAGGCTGGATGTTGGGGTGTCCATTAGGATGCATGTCCAATGCCATCTACAGTGGGGTGCAGCCTCTTGCTTGGTTTGGCTAATGGTGAATTGAGGTCCTAGAGACATGGCTTCCAGAGCGGGGTGCATGGGCAGTGGGTGTGTACAACGGCCCGCTGGGGCGGAGAAAGAAACTATTCAGACTTCTGTTGGTATTTCACTTTTATCACCTTCTTATAAAGTTTCTATTTGTGTGACTTTTATAAGGGACATAATATATGAAGACAGCTATATATGTATCTAATTTATAAATAAATATGCATTTATTCATAAGTAGGCACATATTTCCTCCCCCCACCCCCATAGGTCCAGATACAACTGCTGTAGATCTTCCAGATGAGTCTACAAAGAAGAAAAGGCAGGGCATGATTTTGAAACTCTGAAAGCCCAGTTCATGCCAAAACCCCAGATTCCTAAAATAGACGTGAGATCTATGTGCTCTAGTTGCGGTGGTGACACGCCTTTTTACATGCTTTTGGTCTTTCACGCTGGCAAACCGGGGTGAGTCACCCAAGCACTGGCTAGACCTTTGCCAAGCTGCATGGCAGGTGCTGCGTCACTCCCCCTGACATGTTCGGTGGCCTGACTTACGTGGGTGCCAGACTTCCCTTTCTGAGTGAGCACAGGACACGGCCTTAGTGAGGGTTCTCTGGTGGTGAGGAGGGTATTGGATAAAGAGAGAGAGGGCCGGAGTTCGTTCCTTCCTTCTTTCCTTCATTCATTGGATAAACATTTACTTTGTATCTGGTACATACTAGCCACTGCCATCACTTGGATCTTATTTCCTCTTTTATAAAACAGGATGAGATTATGTCTATGTTTCTTCCCCACTCTGGCTGTTGTTTCATAATCATCCCCCCAGATTGCTGCCATTCTTAAAAATGTGCTTTCAGGGGCGCTGGGTGGCTCAGTTGGTTAAGCATCTAACTCTTGACTTTGGCTCAGGTCATGATCTCAACAGTTGTGAAATAGAGCCCCACGTTGGGCTCTGCACTGAGTACGGAACCTGCTTGGGATTCTCTCTCTCTCCCTCTGTCTCTGCCCTCCCCCTACTCTCTCTCTCTCTCTCAAAATAAGTATACACATCGTTTTAAATGTGGCTAATGAAACAGTAAGCATGGGGCACAATGATCTATAAAAGCAGGGTTACATTTTTTCCTTTCTTTCTGTGAGTTGCAAATTTCCAGTATAAAATTGAAAATTAATAGCTGCTAGCTTAAAAGGGCATATAAGATGAACATTTCCCCACTTGAAAGAGCCTTCTAAAAAGTCTCCTTTTAGAAGAGAAGTCCAATTTGGAGACTTTTTTAACTCCCAAATCTCCACTTCAGCATAGGAAGTGTGAAAATGGGCAGGTGCTGTGGCCAAAAGAGAAATAAATCGGATTTTCAGGATGACCCACTTGGTAATTGGAACATAGACTAGGTTTCTCGGTTAAAGGAAGGGGTATCCCTGTTCAAAAAACAAAACGTCCCTTGTGATCTATGGGCTTGTCAGTCCCCCTGCCTGAGCCCCTCTGCCACCACTGCACAATTTTGCCCTTAAATACGGGCTCAGCCTCACCCCGACTCTAGAGCCAATCCTGCCCTGACCTGGGAGGGAACTGAGAAGCTGAAGCCCGAGCTTTGGATCAGGCTTCTCTTCTTGCTCTGTTGCTCTGCCCTGTCTCCTTCTGGTCCTCATGCCAGCCTTGCTCCTTCTCCTGAGTCTCCATCCTGGTGCTGCCCTGGGGACAGACTCTACTCCAGAATGACCTTAGTGGCCTTGTATGGTCCTCAGTGGACCTTAGCATGACCTAGTATGGCTAGGCCGTACTCCCAACCGGCCGGGGCCTTGCCCTATCCTTTGGGTTGACAGCCTGCATGGATCTCCCTTGCTGGCTTCTATGGGGCCATATTCTGTTCCTTCCCAGACCAGACTCCTTCCTAGCACTTGCCCCATCCTGAGTAGAAGAGTCTGACTGCCCAGTGGTCATAAGAAGCTAAATTGTCAAATCCGTCTGCAGATTCCTATTCACTTTAACCTTTCAAATATACCCCAGAATCATGGCCACTGCACCATCCCAGCCACAGCCATTCTTCTGACTCCTGGATATACAGTATCTCTGCTTCTGCTCCAACCCCCTCCCCCACCCATATTTCCCACACAGCAAGCCGGTGATTTTTTTATAAATGGAACTCCGATCTAGTTAAAAAATCTTAGCTCCTTGCTCTGGTCTACACCTTGCCCCCTCCCTACCCTTAGGCCATTTCCTACTGTTCTCCTCTCGAATCTTGGTGTTCCTATCATACCAGTTGCCTTTCCCCTGCGAATATGCCTATGCCAGCTCATGGCTACCTCAGGGCCTTTGCACAAGCCTTTTCATCTACTCAGAAGAGCTTTTTCTCTGGTCATTGTAAGGCCAGCTGTTTCTTTTAAGTCTTACCTAAGATTTCCACTCCTTGGAAAGTCTTCCCTAACTACCCAATTCTGTTAGTTTTCCCAACCTACCTGTTTGTTCTCTTTCTTGCCATCACCCTGTTTGATTTTTGTCAGGTGTGCTTAGCACTATCAAACACTCGATAACTATTTGTCCTGTTTGTTGGCTGTCTCCCTTGACTAAAACGTCAGCTCCGTGAGAGGAGACTTCGCTTGCTACATCCCCCACTGCCTATTATTGCCAGCACTGAAGAGATGCTCTGACACATAGAAGGAGCTAAATTAATACTTGGCAAATTAGTGAACAAGTAAATGAATGAATGTATGATTTCTAACTGCAGCCAGGACAGCCTTCTTTTTTTTTTTTTTTTTTTTTTTTAATATAAGAGAAAGCCTGTAAGGGGAATGTTCTCCTGGGATTAGGGTTTACTGGAAGCCAAGCATGTTCTGTTCTTTTTTTTTTTTTTTTAATCTGAAATCAGAAGCCATACCATTGTCATAGTAGGAAATTTGGCAAATACAGAAACCACAAACAAAAGTATAAAAGTACCTGCAGCCTTTTATGTTCAAACTGTGGCTAGAATGTGTATAACTCATCTATGTATTTTTAACAAATAGAGAATTATACTTGAGATATTATTTTGTAATCTGCTTTTTCATTAACATCATAGGAGCATTCCCTGTGACATTAAATATTCTTCCACAGTGTTAATTTGGATGGACATACATTATTCAATCAAATACTACACAAAAATATCTCTTCCTCCCCCACCTTCCACCAAATTATATATGAACGTCTCTTATCGTAGCCTTACAAGACTGAGTATAGCAAGTTTTTAAAAATCTTTGATAATTTGAAAGGCAAAAGTTAGAGTGGCTGGATCTTTTTCTTGCATTTATTGGCCAACTGTGTTTTCCTTTCTGAGCAGGTAACTAGGATGTGCGCACCAGAGGCTCTTGGCTGGTGTGTTGGGCAGAAGGGTCGGGTCCTGCTACCTCTAGCTTCTTGGTTACACAGCAGCTACACAAGGAGCCTGTGGTTCCAGAAGAGCCTGCTTTTTGCTTGTTTTCCCCATGGGGAGATACAGATGCCTTGTTCCTGAATACCATCGGCAAAGCTGTTGGGGGAAAGTGGAGAAAAACTATTTATTAACGCAGCCCAGTTTAATTTCCTTTTACTCAGAGAAAAATGGCTTATCTGTAATGGTGACTTGTGCCTGGAGGGGGTGAAATAATAAAGTAGATGCGGTGAAAAAACAAAGTCATTCCGCCCAGAAACAAGGGAAATAGGTTCTTGCTTGAAACTACTAAGCCCAGACCAAAGGAGGCCTTTCCGCCTAGAGCCTGGAAAGATAGTGCTGCCACCCATTTCCTCCAGGGAGACCTCTGGGCTGAATTGGCATCTGACAAACTGCACTAACCATAGATTGCCTTGATGCATCTAAGTTGGGGAACTTTTAAGCCTTAGCTTCAGCGAGGATAGAGGAAAAACACTTTGTCTATATGAAAGGTAGAGTCTGAGTTGTAGGTAGCCTTGGTCAGTGAGCTGGTCTGAACTCTGCAAGGGAGATCCTCATGTCCATGTCTGCTCCTGAAGAATACGGTATAGTTGTGAAATTCCTAGTCCCTGTCCAGCCTCTGTGGGAGATTTCTGCTGGTTTCATCTATGGACTGCTGTGGAAGGTTCCCCTTTGTGTTACCACCACCCCTATAATGGGGGGAACCGTAGGTATTCTGGACTACCTTTATTCACAGGTTGTTTTCAAAAAAAGGTTTTTTAAAACATTTATTTAATTTTGAGAGACAGAGACAGAGTGCGAATGGGGGGAGAGGCAGAGAGAGAGGGTGACACAGAATCTGAAACAGGCTCCAGGCTCTGAGCTGTCAGCACAGAACCTGATGTGGGGCTTGAACCCATGAATCATGAGATCATGACCTGAGCTGAAGTCGGATACTTAACCAACTGAGCCACCACAGCACCCTTTTCACCTTGGGCCAGTGAATATGGATGTCTTTTTTTTTTTTTTTTTAAGTTTATTTTTAGAGAGAGAGCACGAATGGGGGGTGGGGCAGAGAGAGAGAGTGCGGGGGAGGGGGGGGGTTCAGAGAATCCCAAGCAAGTTTCACACTGTCAGCACAGAGCCTGACATGGGGCTTGAACTCATGAACTGTGAGATAATGACCTGGGCTGAAATCAAAAGTCGGATGCTCAACCGACTGAGCCGCCCAGGTGCACCGGGTGTCTCTCATATATGTAGATAAATCAGACCAGGGAGGGAGAGTTGTGGTGCTGCACAATCTATGAGTGGCTTGCTGGGTAATGACTCCCATGAGGCACCCTGGCACTGTCAGTGGCTGGTCCTTGATCCTTGGAGGTTTGGGTCCCTTATCTCACCCTCTCCTCTACTTGAGGCCCCTTCAATTCTCCTTTACTCAGAGTATGGATTCTTTTGTCTAGTGTGCAGGTGGGGAATGTCCTTCCGTCTTGGATTTATGGTTTGTGAAATTAATGGTCAAGTATTTGTGGTCATTGTTTTATTCGTGGGTTAGATTTGATCTCTGGGCTACCGATCAAGAAAAAACCTCCAGGAATTCTGGGTGAAAGGAGAAGCCTGTCCATTACTAGTGCAGAATATTATCTTACCCTGATTAGAAGACAGCAAAACTTGTTCTTCTCTGGTGTTTGGAGAGAGACAAAGCAGCAAAGTGGAGAGACCACTGAACTTGGAGACCAGGATGCTAGGTGCAGTGTTTTCACTGACCAGGGTGATCTTGACCTCCTCTCTGTTTCCCTCGTGTTAGCCTCCATACAGGTCAGGTAAACTCTTAACAATTAGTAATACTGCTTCCCTACTGTTTGGAGAGAAGTAACTAGAAATGCTAGAGACAAACGGTTGACAGAATGAAGAGAATCCAGACTGTTTAAAACCCTCACTGTCTTCTCCTTGAGTAGTTCAGAGAGACAAAGGAATGAGCATTGGGGGGAAAAATCACCAATGCTTCTTGAATAATTTCTCTGTCAGGCACTGATGGTGCTTGCCATCAGTCCCACACTGCCATCCTGAACTGTCAGCTGCTTATAGGCCACCTCTGCCTGGGTGCCACACAACAGCTCGTACCTGACACATCAAACTTAATGGATTTACTACTACTCATGTTCTCTTCTGCCTCCAACCCCAATCTCAAAACTGCTCCTGCTCCGACGTGGTTAGCAACATTACCATCTACACAGTTGCTCAGCCAGAGACCTAGAGGCCATCTTTGCCTTGTTACCCCTCCCCATACCCCCACCCACTCCATCCCAGAGTCCATTGCAGTGCAGAAATAACTCTGACGTTTGCCCCCAGCTCTTGAGCCTGCTGCGACAGCTTCATTGCAGGATTCCTTTTCTCTTGCTTGGAACATCGCAGGATCTTCCATATCGCTAAAGAAAGGAAGTGAGAGCAGAGCCGTATCCGATGGGTTCTTCCCTGATCTCTTTGTCTCGGTTTTTCTGCCTTTATTTAGAAATAATCGCTGGGAGCCCCAACAGACAGAGGGCTCTGCCTCTCTCCCTCTCCCTGGCTTGCATAAGCTGCCTATTTAGAGATGCCACGCTCTCAGTGCATGAGACGGCCAGGAAAGCAGATGGATTAGCCCTTATGCTAGAATGCTCTGCAGCCATAGAGTTCCTGCAAAGAGGATTTTCTTTCCCCGCAATGGTGCTGTGGGGAGCCCAGCTGCGCTGTTTGAATTCTATTCTGTCTGCAACTATAATTCTCCAGAGGGTTTTCATTGGCTTTTCTCCCACCACTACATGGTGATGCCTGGCCCCACAGAGCAGTGTTCTCATTTTACAGGCAGGAAACACTCAGCAAATGCTTCATTTGATAAGGGGAATAATAAGTGTAATAGTATCCAATATGCCAGAGCATCTTCTACATTTTCAGAATTTCTTTCACATCAGTTATCATCATTTGAGGCTCAGGACTATTTCTTTCAAATGGATAGGACAGACATTGTTGCCTTAACTTTACAAACGAGGAAACTGAATTATAGAGATGATTGACTATTTAGCTGAATGACCCTGTTTCAGTGTTGGGAATGTCCTCCATTTCTCCTTACTGTACACCCAAGAATATGTTCATCATATCACAAATATACTATTAACATATATATATATAATGTTTATTTATTTTTGAGAGAGAGAGAACATGTGAGTGGGGGAGGGGCAGCGAGAGAGGAGGACAGAAGATCCAAAGCGGGCTCTGCACTGACAGCAGTGAAGATGCAGGGCTCGAACTCAAGAACCATAAGATCATGATCTGAGCTAAAGTCAGATGCTCAACCAACTGAGCCATCCAGGGGCCCTGACTATTAAAATATTTTATATCATTATTATATTGTTTTTATGTCCATAAAAATATTTAAAAAGTCCTTCAAGGTATGTGATAGTCCCAAGAACTCTTAATAATGGATATTTAAAGTCTGAATTTATTACAAAGCACATTTAAATGTATGTAATACTTTTTAATTACCTTTTTAATTGGAGATAACAGCTAAAATTTTAGTGAATCTCTATTTTAACTAATGGCCAAATCCACGACACCTGTGAAATCTGTTGTCAAACAGCTAAGGTATATGATATTGATGATGATAGAGTACAATATTTAGCATTTACTAAGTGCCTACTACATAGCAGGGATTCGGTTACATAAGTGCCAATATCATTACTGTTTTAAAAGACCAAAAACTGCATTTCAACAAGCTTGTGTAACTTTCCCACGATTACAGGGCTGGTCAGGTAAACTCTTAAATCTTTTTTTTTTTTTTTTTTACTGTTTTTTTTTTTTTTTTATTTTTGAGAGAGAGAGAGACAGAGTGTGAGCAGGGAAGGGGCAGAGAGAGAGGGAGACACAGACTCCGAAGCAGGCTCCAGGCTCTGAGCTGTCAGCGCAGAGCCTGATGTGGGGCTTGAACTCATGAACTCTGAGATCCTGACCTGAGCTGAAGTTGGGTGCCTAACTGGTGGGGAGAAGTAACTAGAAATGCTAGAGGGCAAATGGTTGACAGAATGAAGAGAATCCAGACTGTTTAGAATCCTCACTGTCCTCTCCTTAAGTAGTTCAGAGAGAGAAAGGAATGAGCATTGGGGGGAAAAATCACTAATGCTTCTTGAGTAATTTCTGTGTTGGGCACTGATGGTGCTTGCCATGTGGATTAATTTCATTAATCCTCACAACCCTGGGAGGTCGGTACTGCTGTTGCTCTGCTCATTTTACAGGCATGGAAACTAAGGCTCAGAGATAATAAAACAGTACAGTCAGGATTAGAACCCAGAGCCTGTGCTTTAAACCTTACTTTCTACAACTACTTATAAAGTTCTAGTTCATCGACTAGGAACCAGCACTACACTAGGCAGCTGCTATGCATGAGCTCATGGTCCTAACAACCACGAGAGGAGTACGGTCCCCGTTTTACAGCTCCACCAGGGCTCCAAGTTGTCCGTAGCTCCCAGTCACCCACAAAGCAAAGGCAAGCTTTTTGCCTTATGCCAAATCTGTGTCAGGAGCTTTGTCACAGAGGCAGACCTGGAATTCAGGCCCAGGAACAGCTCTTATCATTGAACTCTCTCCCTCCACTCTGGCTTCTGCTTGATTTATCAGTCTCTGGCATCTCATTATGGAAAATCGATTCCCCTCTTCACACATCCTCAGCTTTCTTTAGCCTCTTGTCACTGTCCAGACATGCGCTCCTGATCCTTCAAACAAACAGGTGAATCTAACCAGGAAGGGTACTGAAGGGCACCCAATCATTGTGCTGTTGATACTGCTCTTAGCACAGGGCCTCGAATAATAATGTCTCTCCCTGTGCAGGACCTCCCGGAATCTCTGCCTCTCTGCCCGCCTTTGCTGCTCCCTCTTGAAATGCAGCCATTTTGGGTAGAGTCGGGCAAGGCCGAAAGAAATGCTGGGACCATGTGGAATGCTGGTCCTGCTCTGTTCTCTCTTTCTAAATAAAGCAGAAGTTCCCCAGCAGAAAGAGGGTTAAAGAGTCTACTTAGGATCTCTGAAAAGTAGCATCGAGAGAGCACAAATTCAAGAGAATTAAAAATGTATGAAGTCTATGAAAATGTATGAAAAATAAAAAATGTATGAAATGCAAAATATTAGGATGAGTTGTAGTTAATAAAAGGAAAGGAGGGTGACATTTTAAAACTGGTGAGATTTGAAGCTTGAGAATTAATGGAGAGTGATCATAGACAAGAACAAAAAGTATGGCAGTGGTTTTGTTTCCTTGCCTTTCTTGGGTGGGTGGGGGGCGGGGAAGGTCTGTTTGTTAGAGTGTGCCGTGGGATCAGGTCACATGTTTCTTAACAAAATGACAGGCATACGGATTTATCTATATTCCCTCCAAACAGACAAAGGGAGATTTTCTTGTTGTTTGAGCCTGGCCCACTGCTGCTGCCGTGAGAATGAACCCACATGAATTTTTGAAATCCTTCATCTGTGTTACTGCAAAGTGCTGATTTATTGAGGACAGGGATTTCCTGATTTATTCTTCTGCATCCTAAAGATTTTCAGCAGTTCTTTAAGATCCACTGTTGGTGGCTAGTGAGGAAGGGCCTAGTAGGTTCTATCTGAGGGCCCCACTGTGTGGCGTATCTGTTTTATAGATGAAGATTCTGCTCTGAATTATACCACAAGAGGAGCTACAAAGGGTTGAAAATGTGAATTTTTAGGGGTATTTTCCTTTGAAGTTCCAGGTTTGGAAGTTGACTACGCACCCCCTGTTATGCCCAGAATTCGTGATCCCCAAAGACCACTAGGGAGCCGAGTCCGATGCAAAAGCAAAGAGCCTTTATTCAAGCTAGCTCGAGCTCAATCCCCTACCTGCACCGACGCAGCGGTGAGATACCAGGGAAAGAGAGCGAGTTTCAAAAGGACAAAGGTTTTATTGGGGCCTGGGGGCAGTTGGTGAGGTAATGGCTATGGCCTCAGCCGATTGGCTGGGGAAGGGTCCTGGGGAAGGGTCGAGTCCTGTTAGGCAGGTGAGAGGGGGGGTTACTCAAGGGGAGGAGGTGTGGTCAAGGTGAAGGACACAGAACAAGATGGAGTCGGCTGGCGTAGGCCCGCCCTTTCATTCCCCCCTTGTCATGTAGCTTAGGGACCCAATCATGGGACCAGCTGCATTTATGGTGACAAGGGGAACAGAGTTTGGAGGTTTATGCAAAGTTTTGGGAACCAAGTGTCCCTGGGGTGGCTCTGGGACATCTGATTAAGTATTGTCCCCGAGCTGGTGTCTATGATCTGCCAGGTGATGTTTTGGGGGGCGTGGGGACTCCCGGCAGCATGCGCAATGACAAGCAGAGTTAACAGAGTTACCAATATTAGGTAGGTCAAATGCGCTGTAGCTTGAGCTTGAGCGGGTTGTGTTGGTCCCGACTGATGGCCCATCGCGTGACAATGTCCTTCCAGATCGAGGAGGGGTCCGCTGGCTGAGCGTGGGTGTGATGGACCCAGGTCGCGATGCCGTCTACCTTGAGAGCGGTGGGGGTTGTCAACACCACGATGTAGGGTCCCTTCCAGCGCGGCTCGAGAGTCTCTCGGTGGTGCCTCTTGACGTAGACCCAGTCTCCTGGCCTGTACTGATGAGGTGTCGGGATCGGGCCAGCCTCGTAGATGGCACGGAGGCGCGGCCAAATGTCCTCGTGCGCCCTCTGGAGCCCGCTCAAGGAAAGAAAAAGTTCTTGATCTTTAAACTCAGCAATAAGTTCAGCTCGAAGGCTGGGAATAACAGGGGGTGGCCTGCCAAACATGATCTCGTAGGGAGTAAAACCCTGAGTGTAAGGAGTGTTTCTAACCCGGTAAAGGGCGTACAGTAGGAGAGTCACCCAGTCCCCGCCAGTCTCTATGGTTAATTTGGTAAGGGTCTCTTTTAGGGTTCTATTCATTCTTTCTACCTGTCCTGAGCTCTGGGGCCTATAAGCACAATGTAATTTCCAGTTTGCCCCCACCGCCTTGGCTACTGCCTGTGTTACCTGCGAGATAAAAGCTGGTCCCTTGTCTGATCCTACCATAGCAGGAAAACCATACCTGAGTAAGATGTCTTCTAGTAGCTTCTTAGCCACCGTCTGAGCCGTTTCATGCTTGGTTGGGTATGCCTCCACCCAGCCAGAGAAGGTGTCTGTAAATACCAGGTCCTCGTGTAGAGCCTCGTCGAAGATGGTGGGTGAATTTTTGAATCCCTGAGGTAGCCGTGTCCAGGTGAGTTGCCCACTGTAGCCCTCCTCCGGATCATGCCACTCGAAGGCGAACAAGGGTTGGCTCTGGGGTGCCAGCGGCAGACTGAAGAAGGCGTCCTTTAAATCTAGTACAGTATACCAGACCCTGGAGGGCGCCAAGGAGCTCAAGAGAGTATATGGGTTGGGAACAGTTGGGTGTATGTCCGCAACCCTCTTATTTACTTCCCGGAGGTCTTGTACCGGTCGGTAGTCATTTGTGTGAGGCTTTTTGACCGGCAGTAAGGGGGTGTTCCAGGCAGACTGGCAAGGAACTAGTACCCCTAGGCTTCGTAGTCTCCGGATGTGTGGCTGGATCCCCTTCCAGGCCTCCTGAGACATGGGGTATTGTTTGATCCTTACCGGACTCTCTCCTGGCTTGAGCTCTACCAGGACTGGGGTCCTGTGAGCGGCTAGTCCCATCCTCCCCGTCTCTGCCCAAACCGAGGGGAATTCTTGTAGCCATCTGTCTATATTATTCTCTCTCGGGAGCGCCTCCTGGTGGAGGAGGTATTCATCCTCCAGTTTCATGGTCAGGACCTGGATGGGGTGGCCCTTGCCATCGGTGACCTGAGGCCCCCCTTGTCTGAAAGTTATCTGAGCTCCAATCTTGGTCAGTAAGTCCCGTCCTAACAGCGGGTAGGGGCATTCTGGTATTACCATAAAGGAGTGGGATACCCGGCCCGTTCCCAAATCTACTGTTCTTCGGGTAGTCCATGAATACTGGCTCATACCATTTGCCCCTTGTACCCAGGACTTCTTGCTGGCTAGTTTTCCTTGTGGGGTGCGGAGGACCGAATGTTGTGCTCCGGTGTCGACAAGGAAGTCAATAGGGATCCCCTCCACTTTAAGAGTTACCCTGGGTTCGGGGAGAGGGTCCGAACCCTGACTCCCCTAATCACTTAGTTCATCCAGCTCTAGGACTTTTACTCGATCAGTCTTGCTTCCCTTCCCGCCAGCTCTTTTTGGACAATCTCGGGCCCAATGCCCTATCTCCTTGCAGTATGTGCACTGATCCTTCTGCAGCCTCTGCTTCCCCCCCTTGGTGCTTTTACCTTTTCTTGTGTCGTCTGCCAGCTGCCGGAGACGGCGGTCTCGTTCCTCGGGGAAGTCAGCAGTGGTAGCTAGTAGTATTCTGGCCAGGTCTCGAGTCTGCTTACTGCTGGCAGCCGCCATGGCGCGAGCCTGCTTGTCCTCAGGAGGCTCCCGGTTATTATATACCTTTTCGGCTACCACCAGTAAGTCCTGCAGACTTTTTTCTCCTAGTCTATCTATTTTTTGTAATTTTCTCCTAATGTCTATGGCTGATTGGTTTACAAAGGCCATGAGAACAGCTGCCTTGCTTTCTGGAGCCTCTGGATCCATGGGGGTGTAGGTACGGAATACCTCCATGATCCGTTCTAAAAAGGCAGCCGGAGATTCATCTTTTCCCTGTTGTACATTTCCTACCTTGGCCAAATTGGTTGGCTTTCTAGCAGCCATTCGGAGACCCCCCATTAGAGTCTGGCGGTAGACCCGGAGCCTCTCCTTACCTTCTGCCGTGTTGAAATCCCACTGGGGCCGAGTTAAGGGGAAGGAGGCATCTATCTGAGCCTGGTTGGTGGTGGGATTCCCGTCTGCGCCTGGAACTAGTTTTCGGGCCCCACTGAGGATTCTTTCTCTTTCTTCAGTCGTGAACAGGACCTGCAAAAGCTGCTGGCAATCATCCCACGTGGGCTGATGGGTAAAAAGAACAGAGTCTAATAAATCAATAAGCCCTGCCGGTTTCTCGGAAAACTTAGGATTCTGAGCTTTCCAATTGTAGAGGTCACTAGTGGCGAAAGGCCAATAGTGATGGGGCTGATTCCCCTCCGCGTCTGGGGGTCCGGTGGCTCGCAGGGGCAGAATAGTGGAGTCGGCGGCGGAGGCGGATTGCCCCCTCTGAGCCCTTTGTCTGGTAAAGGGCGGGCTTCCCCCTGGAGCGTTTCGCCTCCCGCTCTCGGAACAGCGTCTGCCTCCCCCGGAAGGGGGAGGATGGTGTTCTTCCGGCATCCTAGAGGGGTTATACGGGGGAGGAAAAATTAATTTTTCTTCAGTACCCCCCTGTAGGACAGGGTAGAGGGGTGCTGAAGGCTGGGTAAGACTTTTCCTCTTCTCTGTCTCCTGCAAAGCAAGAATGGGTTTTGGCTCCGGAGGGAGCAGGGTTAGGAAGGGCTTAAGCCAAGAGGGTGGGTTTTCTACAAGGTCCTCCCAAGTGATAATGTAAGGGAGCTGATCAAGATGGCCCGTCTTCTTAGGCCGAGAGATGATACTCCAGACTCGGTGGATGGTAGGGAGGTCGAAGGTCCCCTCTGGTGGCCATCCGACATTGAAAGTTGGCCACTCGCTAGAACAAAAAAACTGCAACCGACCCTTTCGGACTTCCACACTGAGGTTGTTAGCTCTTCCCCTCACATCCTTAAAGTGATCAATCATAATACTTAGAGGAGTAGTGTGAGTCTGTCCCATAACGTCCGTCCAGCAAGTCCACAGAACAAAACAGAGAAACACAAAAACAGACAGAGGGCCCCTAGAAAGTCTTCCAACTCCATGGAAGCAAAACTGCAAGCTAGCTTAGACCTTTGAGGGGATTCCATGTCCCTCCAAAACCGATGAGGGGATTCCACGTCCCTCCAAAACCGATGAGGGGATTCCACGTCCCTCCAAAGACGACGGCCTCACGCCGACCAGTGGGAGCGACCCGCCTCGTCTCCGACCTTTGAGGGGATTCCACGTCCCTCCAGAAGGGAGAATCGGAACGTCTTCCGAAACTCCCGGCCCGTGGTCCTCCAGTGCGTCCACTTAGACCGCGTCGGGCACTACCAGAATTCCAGAAATGAGCTCACACAGAAAAGACAGAACAGACACTAACCGTGGCCAGTCAGGCTCTCCGGGTCGGGGGTCCCTCGGGGTTCTTGGGGATCCCGGGCCGAGCCCCCAAATGTTATGCCCAGAATTCGTGATCCCCAAAGACCACTAGGGAGCCGAGTCCGATGCAAAAGCAAAGAGCCTTTATTCAAGCTAGCTCGAGCTCAATCCCCTACCTGCACCGACGCAGCGGTGAGATACCAGGGAAAGAGAGCGAGTTTCAAAAGGACAAAGGTTTTATTGGGGCCTGGGGGCAGTTGGTGAGGTAATGGCTATGGCCTCAGCCGATTGGCTGGGGAAGGGTCCTGGGGAAGGGTCGAGTCCTGTTAGGCAGGTGAGGGGGGGGGGGTTACTCAAGGGGAGGAGGTGTGGTCAAGGTGAAGGACACAGAACAAGATGGAGTCGGCTGGCGTAGGCCCGCCCTTTCACCCCCACCCCCCAATGGAAACCCCCCTACTGTGCCTAGAACTAGTAACCTGGGGAAGGGGCATTAGGAACCCCCTGGAAGGTCTCCGGAGATGACTGGGCTCACAGTGCATAGCTGATTGCCACCTTTCTCCCCTTTCAAGATTTACAGTCCAGCCTATAATGTACAATTTTACATAGTTGAGGTTGTATTGTTTCTATAAACTGCTTTTTTCACTTATCAATATATTGCAAGATTTCCCCCCATCGCTTTATTCCTAAACATACATTTTAATGAATGTACAACATCCCATTATGTGTATTTAATCATTTTTCCCCCGGGAAATTTAGATTTTTTTGGTGTGGCTATGGCTATAATAACTGATACTCTGATGAACACCTTTGTCCCAAAACTTTTGTCAACGTTTCTAATTATTTCTTCAGAATAAATTCCTAAAAGTGGAATTTCTGGGTCAAAGAATATCCCACGTATAAACTCAATATACTTTGCTAACCTTCTTTTTCTCCAGAAATGCTAAATCGATTTATATTCCCACAGTGAAGTATAACAATGCAGAATTTCAGCCAGCTGCCTTGAATTTAATGCTTTATTTCAACCGAAAAGAAAAAAAAAGTATTTTTATTAGAACATTATCTTTTGGCCACAGTCACTATTTAAAGTAGAAAAATGCATGTATGCATGAAATTGTACATATGTGAGGGCAAAAATTTTTTTTTCTGAAAATGAGAGAAAAACGTGCCAGCAAAGAAATATAACAGAAAGATGGCATGTGGGGCACAGTTAATAATCAGTTGAGATTTTTTTTCAAATATAGCATGTACTGAAACATTGAAAATCATTTGTTACACCGGGGTGCAAGCACATTTTATACGGCAGATGTACAAGTGCAGGACTTCCAGAATGCTGAGAGGTAAGATGTAAAGTTTGGATCCTGTATTTCAAACACAGTTGGTGAGAGGTGGGGGCAGGAACAGCTCTCAGGCCTGGTTTTTATAGTCAACTGATATTAATTGGAGCCTAGGGGCAAATGGGGGCTTTGTGTCTTACTGAATTCAGGAAGATCAGTTGTTTCTGTAGGGCTTTGTTTCCTTGTCTATAAAATGAAGAAAATATCAGCGCCGGTTCTGAGGGTGCAGAAAATGCTGCGAGGAGCTCAGAGCTCCATGCATGGCTGTGCTGTCTGCCAAGGCAGCCCCATGGGGCGACTGAGCACTTGAAATTATGGCCTGTCTGAACTGACGTGTGCTCTGGGTGTGCAAATGCACATCACTTTCAAAGATTTAGCACTAAAAATGAATCAACACTATTTTATTAATTTCTATATTCTATAGCAAAATAATCCTATTTTGAAACCTTTAGGTTCAAGTAAACACATAATTTTAATACTTTTTTTAACTTTCTGAATCTTTTTCCTTTGTGTTTTTATTGGACATCACTGCTCTCGAACAAAATAAGGCTCAATAAAATATTTTTTAAACAGAAATCAAGGCAGCTGTGTTTCTTCTTTTGGAGCTGCCCAATTGTCATTTTATCCCCTGGGGGTATTTGCCTCTTAAGATACTTTAAGGCGTTTAGGAGGGGTCCTCTCTTCGGGAAGGTTTAGAAGGGCTGGGGTTGGGATGATGCATAGTATTTCATTGTTTGTTAGTGGGGTGAGTGAAGAGTTTAAAAATAGCAGCCCCCTCCCTCCTCCGGCCCCATGCTGATCCCTCCGGAGTTATTTCTGTTGGCTGCATTAGGAACCTGACATTTGATTCACTGAGTGGGCCCTGCCTCAGTCCTTTAAAACAGAATGGAGAGTTAGTGAAAGGTCAAAGCCACTATGGTTGGTGGTAGCTGCCCCAGGCCGTGACAGGCACAGGAGAACGGAGGGAATCAGAACAGTTATGGCAAAATGCTTGGTCAAGATCCAGACTCGGAGGGGCCTCCGCTTGCACATGGTGAACCACTGTAGCAGCAATGTGTTTGTCCGTCTGCTGAGACACAGCTCCAAGATCACAGCTAGAAATGCCGGTACGTGCCCTTCCCTGGGCTGTCGTTCCGTGCCTGGGGGAAGGGTGTGGGTTCCAGCTTCCTGCTCACCGGCCAGCTAGCAGCTGGGAGAGAAGCCAGCATGAACCTAGTGTTAGAGGTTAGTGATAAGGATGGGAGAGGGAGGCTGAAGAGCCCAGAGACCAGCTAGAAGCAGCAGGATTGAGCAAGCAGGAGATTGAGCAGCAGAGTGAGCAAGCAGGAGCAAAGGGAAAGTGGGGTGGGGGGGGGGAGGGCTAGAATGCGGTCCTGACTCTCTGGTTATGTGAAAATGGTATGAAGTCATAAAGGCTAATTGCAGTCCTGTTGGCAGCCCTAGGGAGGAGGCCGTGGTGGTGTGCCTATTCCAGATAACTCAGGATCATTGGAAGATTATGGAGAAGGCAGATTGGATGATCAAACACGCTACACACTCCTCATTGTTTAAAGGATAGAATCTAAAGTGTGCTTTCCTGGATGAGGCAGAACTCCCCTTTCTCTTCCAAGTAGAGCGTAACCAAAACATCATAGGTTAAAGAATTGGGAACTGTTCTGTCACTTTACTTCTCACTGAAAATATATTTTGTGTTATTTTGTGGTCCTTGGGGGAAAGAGGTATTTAAAAAAATTAGAGCTTACTGTAGAAAAGATGCTTAGATATAGATACAGATACAGATATATGGTTTTCACCAATTATTTAAAACAAATCCTGAACAATGTCTGGAATTGGCCACACCTGATACACACGTGGAACGAACTGCTAAGTGAATTGAAATGAAATTAATTTGAACTTGTGTAATGACATAGGTGATGTGTTCCTATCATAAAAGAGTTTTAAAAGTACAATTATACAGAGTGTTTTCCTTGGCCCTAATACCCCCAGTAACCAATCCATGCGTGTTGACATGTAAAATACAGGATACATGATTTTGCATGAATGGAACTATTCTGTATATTCCAATTCCTTTTTTTTTCACTTTATCATGACTTGATACTTTCCATATCAATACATATTAATCTATATCCTTTTTTAAAATGGCTGAAGAATATTAAGTAGTATAGAAAACCTTAATTGTTCAATCTCTAAATTCTTGTTGGAAATGGATATTTCCTATTTATTGGCCTTAACAGAAAATGCTGCAATGAATGTGCACACGGGCATTTCACTATGATAGTTTTGTGAAAGTGTAATGGTTGGGTTGAAGGATACACAAGTCTTAAATTTTGACAGAAATGGGCAAATCATCCTCTTAAAAATACTAACACTAACAAGGTGTGTATGAGAATGTCTACTCCCCCAGATAACCACTAACTCTGATATAACCAGTTTTTTGGTTTATTTTTTGCAAAAAGGTTGAAATAAAATGAGATTTTATTGTTTTAATTTACAGGTCCCTTTTTACTAGTGAGGGTGAGCATCTTTTCAAATGCTGACTTCCATGTGCATTTCTCCTGGCTGTTGCTTATTTACTTTACACATTTCTCTTTGTTTTTGTCCTGTCCTTATAGACTGTAGCAATTCTTTTATAATCTGCATGTTAACTCTTTGCCTTTTACAGATATTCACTTTTTTCTCCTAATTTGTTCTTGGCTTTCAGCTTATTTTAATGTTGACTTTGAAGCCCCAGCACCGTTCATATGCACAGCTGACTTCTACATGTGTGGATTACTTAAATTTTCTATGGTTTATTTTTTTATTTTTTTTTTAATGTCCGTTTTCCTCATTCCAAGATTATAGAAATGTTTTCTCCTTCATAATTAATGCAGAAACTTGAACTGTGTGTAATTGCTAATCCTCAACTGCTTTTGACCTATAAAAATGGTGATTTCATGTGGTTTGGATTTAACATTTGTTTTTATTCAACTTGTTAATGTTTTCAGAATTGTCACTGTGTCTATGCCAGAACATAGGGATAGAGACCTTCCCTCCTATACTGGTTAGCAGTTTTTCTCAAAGTTATTTGTAATTTTCATTATTTTCAAATCCATGTTTCTCATTTGTGTATTTAAAAAATTTCTTTAATGTTTATTTTTGAGAGAGAGAGAGAGAGAGGATGAGTTGGGGAGGGGCAGAGAGAGGAGACACAGAATCTGAAGCAAGCTCTGAGCTCTCAGCATAGAGCCTGATGCGGGGCTCAAAACCCATACTTGGAGAAGTCGGAGGCTTAACTGACTGATCCACCCAGGCGCTTGTCTCATTTGTGTATTTTAGCATTCCTGTTCCATTTCTAATATTGTAGTGTAGTTTCAATTATCATGTCAAGTTCCCCCCTTTTTGATAGTTTTTTAATCCAAAATTTCTTTACTCATTATGTGTACTTTCTCCATTTGCCATTTATGAAAATGTGTTGAGATTTGTACTGGAATTGCAGAGAATTTTAATTAGAAAAGGTATGGGTCTTTGAAATATTGAGTTCTTCTATTCAGGAACATTGTTATGTCTCTACATTTCCTTCAGATTTTCTTTTATGTTATTCAGCTATGTTTTATTACTTTCCTCATGCAGGTTTTCCATATTTCTTACTGATATTCCTGGATATTATATGGTTGTTCTGATTTGGGCATTTAACTATTTTGAATGCGATTTTTCCATGATCATATTTTTATATTGTCTTTGGTATACTGATCTTGCATTCGAACACCTCACTGAATTCTCATTAATTCCCGTAGCTTCTCATTAGAAACATTTGCCCTTTCTTGTGGATAATAGTGTTATGTGCAAATAGTGACAGTTTTGTGTGTCTTCTTTTCCAATACAACATTTTTTGTATTTATCACGTTGCATTATTCAGGGCTACCAGAACGACACCGAAGAGTAGCCAGGGTTTTTTGTCACATTCCGGACTTTGACCTGATGATTGATTGTGATGACAGAGAGATCCAAAGAGATGGTGTGACAGCTGCATCAGTGAGGATGCCATTAGCAGCAAGTAATAGGCAGACAGCTCTAACAAACACTGGTTTAAATAATAAGGTGATTTATTATCCAAGACAAACTCTAAGTCCAGAGTCAGGGAGGATTCCCGGATTGAGAACCCAGGTTCATTTAATCTCCCTGCACCGCTCTGGTCACTTGGCCAGAATTCCCCTCAGGCCTGTTGCCGTCAGCATCACAGGATGGCTACCAGAATTCCTGGTATCTCCTTCAGATACAACAATGTCAAGAGAAAGAGTCTGTATCTTTCTAGGATGTTCTTCTGAGAAGCCAGAAACCTTTCTCAGAAGTCTCTATGCCTCCAACACCACCTGCCCCTCCTGCAGTTCCTCCCTTCAATTTTCATTTTCTAAACCAGACACTACCAAGAGAATGGAATTACCATGACTGGCTTAGACT
The DNA here is from genome assembly GCF_027475565.1 of Acinonyx jubatus. Taxonomy (NCBI): domain Eukaryota; kingdom Metazoa; phylum Chordata; class Mammalia; order Carnivora; family Felidae; genus Acinonyx; species Acinonyx jubatus. The sequence continues at coordinate 68,990,679 of NC_069391.1, forward strand.
GATCATTTGGGAGAGAAATGGACAATAAGGAGTCAACTATAGAAACTACCAGATAGGAGCATCTATGTCCGACTCATTCCTATACTGATTTTACATCCCCATGACCTGTTTGTTTTATAATGGGAAGTCTGTACCTCTTAGTCTCCGTCACCTATTTTGCCCAGTCCCCCACCCCCTCCTTTCGGGCAACCACCAGCTTGTTCTCTATATTTATGAGTCTGTTTCTATTTTGTTTGTTTTGTTCATTTGTGTTTTAGATTCCACATATAAGTGAAATCACAGGGTATATTGTCTTTTTCTGATTCATTTCATGTATCCTAACACCCACTATGTCCATCCATGTTGCAAACAGCACAATTTCCAGGGTGTGTGTGTGTGTGTGTGTGTGTGCACTTACCACATCGTTATTCATCTATTGGTGGACATTTAGGTTGCTTCCATAGCTCCATAGCCTGGCTATTGTAAACAATACTGCCTTGAACATAGAGGGGCATGTATCTTTCCAAATTAGTATTTTCACTTTCTTTGGGTAAATAGCCAGATAGGGAATTGCTAGACTGTATAAGATTTCTATTTTCAACTTTTTGAGAAACCTCCATACTATTTTCCATCGTGGCTGTACCAGTTTACATTCCCACCAGTGGTGTATGACCCTTTCCTCCACATCCTTGCCAACATTTGTTATTTATTGTCTTTTTGATACTAGCCATTCTGACAGGTGTGAGGTAATATCTCATTGTGGTTTTGACGTGCATTTGCCTGGTGATGAGTGACATTGAACATCTTTTCATGTGTCTGTTGGCCATTTGTATACCTTCTTTGGAAAAGTGTCTATTCAGGTCCTCTGTCCATTTTTTTTTTAATTGGATGTGTTGTTGTTGTTTTACATTGAGCTGTATGAGTTCTTTATATATTTTGGATATTGTTCCTTATTGGAAATATTACTTGGGATATCTTCTCTTGTTCAATAGATTGTTGATGGACTCCTTCACTGAACAAAAAACTTTTTAGTTGATTGTAGTCCCAATTGTTTGCTTTAACTATTGTTGCCCCTGCCTGAGGAGACAGATCCAAAAATATTGTTAAAACTGCTGTCAAAGAGTTTACTGCCTAATGTTTTCTCTTAGGAGTTTTATGGTTTAAGGTCTCATATTTAGGTTTTTAATCCACTTTATTTTTGTGTACGGTATAAGAAAATGAACCAGTTTTATTCTTCATGTAGCTGTACAGTTTTTCCAACACCATCTATTGAAGAGACGGTCTTTTCCTTGTTGTATATTTTTGCTACCTTTGTTGTAGATTAATTGACCATATACACGTGGGTTTATTTCTGGGCTCTCTAGTCTGTTCCATTGTTCTATGTGTCTGTTTTGGTGCCACTACCATACTGTTTTGGTTACTACGGCTTTGCAGTATGTTTGAAATTTGGAATTGTGATAACTCCAGCTTTGTTCTGCTTTCTCAAGATTGCTTCAGTTAGTTGGGGTCTTTTATGTTCGCATACAAATTTTAGGGCTGTTTGTTCTAGTTCTGTGAAAACTGTTGTTATTTTGATAGAGATTGCATTGAATCTGTATATTGCTTTGAGTAGTGTGGACATTTTAACGAATATTCTTCCAAGTCATGAGCCTGGTGTATCTTTCCATTTGTTTGTGTCATCTTCAATTTCTTTCCTCAATGTGTTATAGTTTTCAGAGTACAAGTCTTTAGCAGTACTCCTACTTAGTTATTCTTTAGTTAGTTATTCCTAGGCACTTTATTATTTTTGATGCAGTTGTAAATGGGATTGCTTTCTTAATTTCTCTGATAGTTCATTATTGATGTATAGAAATGCCACACATCACTGTATATTAATTTTGTATCCTGCAACATTACTGAATTCATTTATTCTAACAGGTTTTTTTGTTGGGAATCTTTAGGGTTTCTATGTATGATTTCATGTCATCTGCCAATAGTGAGAGTTTTACTTCTTCCTTATCAATTTGGATGCCTTTTCTTTCTTTCCTTGTCTCATTGCTGTGGCTAGGACTTCCAGCACTGCACTGAATGAAAGTGGTGAGAGTGGATATCCTTGTCTTGTTCCTGATCTTAGAGGAAAAGCTCTCAGATTTTCACCATTGAGTATGTTAGCTGTGGGCTTTACATATGAGGCCTTTATTATGTTGAGGTATGTTCCCTCCATACTCATTTCATGGAGAGATTTTATCATGAACAGATGTTGAATTTTGTCAAATGCTTTTTCTGTATCTATTCAGATTATCATATGATTTTTATCTTTCATTTTGTTTATGGGATGTATCCTATTGATTTGTGGATATTGAACTCCCTTGCATTCTTGGAATAAATCCCACTTGATCATGGTGAATGATCCTTTTAGTGTATCGTTGAATTTGGTTTGCTAATACTTTGTTGAAGATGTTTGCATCTATGTTCATCAGGGACCTTGGCCTATAATGTTGTTGTTGTTTGTAGTCTTTTTTGGTTTTGTATCAGGATAATGCTGTCTTTGTGAAATGTACTAGGAAGCTTTCCTTCTTGTCTGACATAGTTTGAGCAAAATATGTATTAACTCTTCTTTAAATGCTTGGTAGAGGGGTGCCTAGGTGGCTTAGTCAGTTAGGTGCTGGACTTTGGCTCGGGTCATGTTCTCACACGTAAGTCCATGCTGATAGCATGGAGCCTGCTTGGGATTCTCTCTCCCTTTCTCTCTGCCCCTTTCAGGCTCTCTTTCTCTCGCTCTCTCTCAAAAAAAAAAAAAAAATGGTTGGTAGAATTCACCTGTGAATCCATCTGGTCCTGGACATTTGTCAGAGATTTTTTTGATTACTGATGTCATTTTGTTGTTAGTAATCAGTCTGTTCAGATTTTCTCTTCCTAATTTGGTCTTGGAAGATTATATGTTTCTAGGCATTTATCCATTTCTTCTAGGTTGTCCAATTTGTTGATGTATAACTTTTTGTAGTATTTTATAATTCCTTGTATTTTTGTGGTGTCAGTTGTAACTTCTGTTTCATTTTATTGTTTATTGATTTGAGTCTTTTTTTTCTTGATGAGTCTGGCTAAAGGTTTAACAGTCTTTTTTATCTCTTTAACCAGACTCAGCTTAGTTCCATTGATCTTTTCTATCGTTTTGGGAGTCTCCATTTCATTTATTTCTTCTCTGATGTTTATTATTTCCTTATTTCTTTCTTTTTTCCTCCTTCTGCCTTTATTATTTTTTTTTGTGATAAAAACACCACATAATATCCAGGCTCTTAGCAAATTTTTAGATATACAATAGAGTATTAACTAGAGGCACTATGCTGGATGGTAGATGTATAGGACTTACTCATCTTCTGTAATTAAAATTTTGCCTCCTTTGACTAATACCTCCCTATTTTCCCCCTCCACACAGCCCCTGACAACCACTGTTGCAGAGTGACAACCACTCTGCTTCTGTGAGTTGACTGTTTTAGAGTCATCATGTAAGTGGTGTCATGTAGTATTTTTTTCTTTGTGTCTAGCTTATTTCACTCGGCAACATGTCCTCCAGGTTCATCCATGTTGTTGCAAATGGCAGGATTTCCTTATTTTAAGGCTGAATAATATTCTGCTGTATATATATACCACATTTTCTTTATCAGTTCATCTGTTGGTAGATATATAGGTTGTTTCTACATTTTGGCTATTGTGAACAGTGTGCTATGGACATGGGAGTGCTAATATCTCACCAAGATCCTGATTTCATTAATTTAAAAAAAATTTTTTTAACGTTTATTTATTTTTGAGACAGAGAGAGACAGAGCATGAATGGGGGAGGGTCAGAGAGAGGGAGACACAGAATCTGAAACAGGCTCCAGTCTCTGAGCTGTCAGCACAGAGCCCGATGCGGGGCTCGAACTCAAAACCTGAGCCGAAGTCGGATGCTTAACCAACTGAGCCACCCAGGCGCTCCCTGATTTCATTTCTTTTGGCTAAATATTTAGAAGTGGGATTGCTGGATCATATGGAGGCTTTATTTTTAATATTTTGAGGATTATTTCCTTCTTTCCAACTTTGGGCTTTATTCTTCTTTTGCTAGTTTCTTTGGGGTAAGGTTTGTTTGAAATTTTATTTCTTGAGATAGGTCTGTATTGCTATAAACTTCCTCCTTAGAACTGTTCTTGCTGCATCCCAAAGATTTTGGAACTTTGTGTTTTTATTTTCATTTGTCTATGTATTTTTTTATTTTGTCTTATATTTCTTCATTAACCCATTGGTTATTTAGTACCAAGTTGTTTAGCCTGCTCATATTTATGCTTTTTCAAGTTTTTTTTTCTTGTAATTGATTTCTAGTTTCATAGTTTGTGGTCCAAAAAAATTCTTGATAGGATTCCAGTCTTTTTATTATTATTTTTAATGTTTTTATTTATTTTTGAGACAGAGAGAGACAGAACATGAGCAGAGGAGGGGCAGAGAGAGAGGGAGACACAGAATTGGAAGCAGGCTCCAGGCTCTGAGCTGTCAGCACAGAGTTCGACCCGGGGCTCGAACCCACGGACTGTGAGATTGTGACCTGAGCTGAAGTCAGATGCTTAACCGACTGAGCCACCCACACGCCCTGGATTGCAGTCTTTTTAATTCATTGTGATCTATGCTGGAGAATGTTTGCTGTGCACTTTCAAAGAGTGTGTGTTCTGTTTAGGGATGGAATATTCTGTATTTATCTGTTAAGTCCATCTGGTCTAATGTGTTGTTCAAAGCCACTGTTTTCTTATTGATTTTGTCTGCATGATCTGTCCATTGACCTAAATGGGGTGGTAAAGTCTCCCTTATTACTCTGTTACTGTCAATTTCTTTGTGTCTGTTAATATTTGCTTTGTATATTAGGTGCTTCTATGTTGGGTACTTAGGTATTTACAATTGTTATATCATCTTGTATAGAGGATTGATCCCTTTATCATTAAGTAATGCTCTTTGTCTCTTGTTACAGTCTTTCTTTTAAAGACTGTTTTGTCTAAGTATTGCTACCCCAACTGTGTTTTTTTTTATCACCTATTTAATGAACACTGTTGTACTAGGTTTATGGAGGTGAGGAGAAAGTAGTAAAATAGGTAGGCGTATTAGTTCATTTGAATTTACATGTTACTTAGGGCTAAAGAATCCCAGCATTTGTTTGCCTGTGTTTGCATGGAACATCTTTTCTTATTCCTTCACTTTTGGTCTATATGTGTCTTTAGGTCTGATGTGAGTCTCCTATAGGCAGCGTATAGATGGTCTTATTTTTTATTCAATCAGTCACCCACCCCCGCTTTTTTTTGTTGGAGCATTTAGACCATTTACATTTATTTTTAAAAATTTTTTAAATATGAAATTTATTGTCAAATTGGCTTTCATACAACACTCAGTGCTCATCCCAACAAGTGACCTCAATACGCATCACCCACCCCCCCCTCCCTCCCACCCCCCATCAACCCTCAGTTCTTAGTTTTTAAGAGTCTCTTATGGTATGGCTCCCTCCCTCTCTAACCTTTTTTTTTTTTCTTTCCCCTCCCCCATGGTCTTCTGTTAAGTTTCTCAAGATCCACATAAGAGTGAAAACATATGTTATCTTTCTTTCTCTGTATGACTTATTTCACTTAGCATAACACTCTCCAGTTCCATCCACATTGCTACAAAAGGCCATATTTCATTCTTTCTCATTGCCATGTAGTATTCCATTGTGTATATAAACCACAATTTCTTTATCCATTCATCAGTTGATGGACATTTAGGCTCTTTCCATAATTTGGCTATTGTTGAAAGTGCTACTATAAACATTGGGGTACAAGTGCCCCTATGCATCAGCACTCCTGTATCCCTTGGGTAAATTCCTAGCAGTGCTATTGCTGGGTCATAGGGTAAGTCTATTTTTAATTTTTTGAGGAACCTCCACACTGTTTTCCAGAGTGGCTGCACCAATTTGCATTCCCACCAACAGTACAAGAGGGTTCCCATTTCTCCACATCATCTCCAACATCTATAGTTTCCTGATTTGTTCATCTTAGCCACTCTGACTGGCGTGAGGTGGTATCTGAGTGTGGTTTTGATTTGTATTTCCCTGATGAGGAGAGACGTTGAGCATCTTTTCATGTGCCTGTTGGCCATCTGGATGTCTTCTTTAAAAAAGTGTCTATTCATGTTTTCTGCCCATTTCTTCACTGGATTATTTATATTTTGGGTGTGGAGTTTGGTGAGTTCTTTATAGATTTTGGATACTAGCCCTTTGTCTGATATGTCATTTGCAAATATCTTTTCCCATTCCATCGGTTGCCTTTTAGTTTTGTTGATTGTTTCCTTTGCAGTGCAGAAGGTTTTTATCTTCATGAGGTCCCAATAGTTCATTTTTGCTTTTAATTCCCTTGCCTTTGGGGATGTGTCAAGTAAGAAATTGCTGTGGCTGAGGTCACAGAGGTTTTTTCCTGCTTTCTCCTCTAGGGTTTTGATGGTTTCCTCTCTCACATTCAGGTCCTTCATCCATTTTGAGTTCATTTTTGTGAATGGTGTAGGAAAGTGGTCTAGTTTCATTCTTCTGCATGTTGCTGGCCAGTTCTCCCAGCACCATTTGTTAAAGAGACTGTCTTTTTTCCATTGGGTATTCTTTCCTGCTTTGTCAAAGATTAGTTGGCCATACTTTTGTGGGTTTAGTTCTGGGGTTTCTATTCTATTCCATTGGTCTATGTGTCTGTTTTTGTGCCAATACCATGCTGTCTTGATGATGACAGCTTTGTAGTAGAGGCTAAAGTCTGGGATTGTGATGCCTCCTGCTTTGGTCGTCTTCTTCAAAATTACTTTGGCTATTTGGGGCCTTTTGTGGTTCCATGTGAATTTTAGGATTGCTTGTTCTAGCTTCAAGAAGAATGCTGGTGCAATTTTGACTGGGATTGCATTGAATGTGTAGATAGCTTTGGGTAGTATTGACATTTTAACAATATTCTTCCAATCCATGAGCATGGAATGTTTTTCCATTTCTTTATGTCTACTTCAATTTCCTTCATAAGCTTTCTATAGTTTTCAGCATACAGATCTTTTACATCTTTGGTTAGATTTATTCCTAGGTATTTTATGATTCTTGGTGCAGTTGTGAATGGGATCGGTTTCTTTATTTGTCTTTCTGTTGCTTCATTATTAGTGTGCGAGAATGCAACGGATTTCTGTACATTGATTTTGTATCCTGCGACTTTGCTGAATTCATGTATCAGTTCAAGCAGACTTTTGGTGGAGTCTATCGGATTTTCCATGTATAGTATCATGTCATCGGCAAAAAGCGAAAGCTTGACTTCATCTTTGCCAATTTTGATGCCTTTGATTTCCTTTTGTTGTCTGATCGCTGATGCTAGAACTTCCAACACTATGTTAAACAACAGCGGTGAGAGTGGGCATCCCTGTCGTGTTCCTGATCTCAGGGGGAAAGCTCTCAGTTTTTCCCCATTGAGGATGATGTTAGCTGTGGGATTTTCATAAATGGCTTTTATGATGTTTAAGTATGTTCCTTCTGTCCTGACTTTCTTGAGGGTTTTTATTAAGAAAGGATGCTGAATTTTGTCAAATGCTTTTTCTGCATCAATTGACAGGATCATATGGTTCTTATCTTTTCTTTTATTAATGTGATGTATCACATTGATTGATTTGCAAATGTTGAACCAGCCCTACAGTCCAGGAATGAATCTCACTTGATCCTGGTGAATAATTCTTTTTATATGCTGTTGAATTCGATTTGCAAGTATCTTATTGAGAATTTTTGCATCCATATTCATCAGGGATATTGGCCTGTAGTTCTTTTTACTGGGTCTCTGTCTGGTTTAGGAATCAAGGTAATGCTGGCTTCATAGAATGAGTCTGGAAGTTTTCCTTCCCTTTCTATTTTTTGGAACAGCTTGAGAAGGATAGGTATTATCTCTGCTTTAAATGTCTGGTAGAATTCCCCTGGGAAGCCATATGGTCCTTGACTCTTATTTGTTGGGAGATTTTTGATAACTGATTCAATTTCTTTGCTGGATATGGGTCTGTTCAAGTTTTCTATTTCTTCCTGTTTGAGTTTTGGAAGTGCGTGGGTGCTTAAGAATTTGTCCATTTCTTCCAGGTTGTCCAGTTTGTTGGCATATAATTTTTCATAGCATTCCCTGATAATTGCTTGTATCTCTGAGGGATTGGTTGTAACAATTCCATTTTCATTCATGATTTTATCTATTTGGGTCATCTCTCTTTTCTTTTTGAGAAGCCTGGCTAGAGGTTTATCAATTTTTTTTTTTATTTTTGCAAAAAAAACAACTCTTGGTTTCATTAATGTGCTCTACAGTTTTTTTAGATTCTATATTGTTTATTTCTGCTCTGATCTTTATTATTTCTCTTCTTCTGCTGGGTTTGGGGTGTCTTTGCTATTCTGCTCCTATTTCCTTTAGGTGTGCTGTTAGATTTTGTATTTGGGATTTTTCTTATTTCTTGAGATAGTCCTGGATTGCAATGTATTTTCCTCTCGGGACTGCCTTCACTGCATCCCAAAGCATTTGGATTGTTGTATTTTCATTTTAATTTGTTTGCATTCATTTTTTAATTTCTTCTCTAATTGCCTAATTCTTTAGTAGGGTGTTCTTTAATCTCCATGCTTTTGGAGGTCTTCCAGACTGTTTCCTGTGGTTGATTTCAAGCTTCATAGCATTGTGGTCTGAAAGTGTGCATGGTATGATCTCAATTCTTTTATACTTATGAAGGGCTGTTTTGTGACACAGTATGTGATCTATCTTGGAGAATGTTCCATGTGAACTCAAGAAGAAAGTATATTCTGTCGCTTTGGGATGCAGAGTTCTAAATGTATGTCAAGTCCATCTGTTCCAATGTATCATTCAGGGCCCTTGTTTCTTTATAGATCTATATAGTAATGGGTCTATATAAAGTAATGATCTATCCATTACTATAAGTGGAATATTAAAGTCCTCTGCAATTACCACATTCTTATCAATAAGGTTGCTTATGTTTTTGATTGTTTTATATATTTGGGGGCTCCTGTATTCAGTGTATAGATATTTATAATTGTTAGCTCTTCCTGATGGATAGACCCTGTAATTATTATATAATGCCCTTCTTCCTCTCTTGTTACAGCCTTTACTGTAAAGTCTAGTTTGTCTGATATAAGTATGGCTACTCCAGCTTTCTTTTGAGTTCCAGTAGCATGATAGTTCTCCATCCTGTCACTTTCAATCTGAAGGTGTCCACAGGTCTAAAGTGAGTCTCTTGTAGACAGGAAATAGGTGGGCCTTTTTTTTTTTATCCATTATGATACCCTATGTCTTTTGGTTTGAGCATTTAGTGCATTTACATTCAGTGTTATTGAAAGATAATGGGTTTAGAGTCATTAGGGTGTCTGTAGGTTTCATGTTTGTAGTGATGTCTCTGGTACTTCGTGGTCCTTGCAACATTTCACTCACAGAATCCCCCTTAGGATGTCTTGTAGGGCTGGTTTAGTGGTGATGAATTCCTTCAGTTTTTGTTTGTTTGGGAAGACCTTTATCTTTCCTTCTATTCTGAATGACAGACTTCCTGGATAAAGAATTCTAGGCTGAGTATTTTTCCTGTTCATCACATTGAAGATTTCCTGCCATTCCTTTCTGGCCTGCCAAGTTTCAGTAGGTAGGTCTGCCATTAGTCTTATGGGTCTCCCTTTATATGTTAGAGCATGTTTATCCCTAGCTGCTTTCAGAATTTTCTCTTTATCCTTGTATTTTGCCAGTTTCACTATGATATGTCATGCAGAAGATCGATTCAAGTTATGTCTGAAGAAAGTTCTCTGTGCCTCAGCTATGATTTGTTCAAGTACACTTTCACCCCCTTTCTCTCTCTCTTCTTCTGGATTCCTATGATATGGCTATTGTTCCGTTTGATTGCATCACTTAGTTCTCTAATTCTCCCCTCATACTCCTGGATATTTTTATCTTTCTTTTTCTCAGCTTCCTCTTTTTCCATAATTTTATCTGCTAATTCACCTATTCTCTCCTCTGCCTCTTCAATCCGAGCTGTGGTCGCCTCCATTTTATTTTGCACCTCATTTGTAGCATTTTTTAGCTCCTCATGACTATTAGTCCCTTGATCTCTGTAGCAATAGCAATAGATTCTCTGCTGTTGTCTATACTTTTTTCAAGCCCAACGGTTAATTTTATGACTATTATTCTAAATTCTTGTTCCGTTATATTGCTTAAATTATTTTTGATCAATTTGTTACCTGTCGCTACTTCCTGGAGTTTCTTTTCACGTTAATGCTTCCATTTTGTCATTTTGGATAGTCCCTGGGGAGGTGCAGAACTGCAGAGCACTTCCCCTGTGCTGTCTGGAGTAACTTGTGTTGGTGTGTGGGGCCGCAGTCAGACCTGATGTCTGCCCCCAGCCCACTGCTGGGGCCACAGTCAGACTAGTGTGTAGCTTATCTTCCCCTCTCCCAGGGGCAAGACTCACTGTGGAGTGGTGTGGCCTCTGTCTGGGCTACTTGCACACTGCCAGGCTTGTGGTGCTGCTTCGATGGGATCTGGCGTATTAGCCAGGGTGGATCTGCAAGGTGCACAGTGGCGGGAGGGGCAGGCTTAGCTCGCTTTGCCATGGGTGGTCCGCTGCGGGAGGGGCCCTGCAGCACCGGGAGGGAGGCAGACCCATCCCAGTGTCTTTAGTAGTAACTGAAGTGAAAGCGGTGCACCAGCTTCGTGACTACTGCAACTATCCTTCCCAGGTCAAGAGCTGGGAATGCCAGAGTGGCAAGAAGTGAAGAAGGAAGCATAGGTTGCAGCTGCTGCAAGAATCTTCCCAGGGCCCTTTCTCCCGTGACACACCTCCTCTCTCTCTAGACCATTTACATTTAAAGCAATTTTACATTTTAAGCAATTGTTGATAGGTGTATACTTATTACCATTTTGTTTTGTTTTTATAGTTCTTCTGTATTCTTTTTCACTAGTTCTCTTCCCTTGTAAAATGGTGACTTTCCTTGGTGTTATGCTTGTATTTTTTTTCTAATTTTTTGTATACCTATTACAGGGTTTTGGTTACCATGAGGTTCATATATGAAGCCCTATGTATATAATAGTCTATTTTAAGTTGATGGTCACTTAAATTTGAACACATTCTAAAAGCACTACATTTTTACTCCTTCCATGTTTTATGTATAAAATGACTTATTTTACTCTTTATTTTGTGGATCCCATAACTAAAATTTGTAGATAAAATTGGTTTTACTACTACTTGTCTTTTAGCCATACTAGCTTTAAAGGTGATTCATGGTTGCTTTTACCAAGTAAAATTTTTTTCTTTAATAATTTTGTCTTCTAGTTATGGCTTTTTCTTTTCCATTTAAAGAAGTCCCTTTAACATTTCTTGTGAGGCTGGTGTGGTAATGATTAACTTTTTTAGCTTTTGATTGTCTTGGAGACTCTGTCCTTTAATTCTGAATGATAACTTTGCTGGGTAGGGTCTCCTTGGTTGCAGATTTTTTCCTTGAAGTACTTTCTCTCTCTCTCTTTAACTGTTAATTTATTTTTGAGAGAGAGAGCGAGCGAGCATGAGCATGGGGATGGGGGGGCAGAGAGAGAGGGAGACACAGAATCCAAAGCAAAGCTCCAGGCTCTGATCTGTCAGCACAGAACCCAATGCAGGGCTCAGATCCATGGACTGCGAGACCATGACCTGAGCCAAAGTCAGAATTTAACCGACTAAGCCACCCAGGTGCCCCAGCACTTTGACTATGTCTTGCCACTCTTTTCTGGCCTGCAAAGTTTCTGCTGAAAAGTCAGCTGATAGTCTTATGGGGTGTCCTTTGTAAATATTTAGTTGCTTTTTTTCTTACTGTTTTTAAGAGTCTCCCTTTATCTTTTTGGCATTTTAATTATTAATTGTCCGGGGGTGGACCTCTTTGGGGATCTCTTTGTGTCCTGGACTTGAATATTTGATTCTTTCCCCAGGTTAGAGGAGTTTTCAGCTATTGTTTCTTCAAGTAAGTTTTCTGTCCCTTTCTCCCTTTCTTCTCCTCCTTCTGGGACCCCTATACCGTGAATGTTATCACAGTTGATGTTGTCCCAGAGGTCCCTTGATCTTTAAAATTCTTTTTTCTTTTTGCTGTTCAGCTTGGATGACTTCCATTACCATTATCTTCTAGTTTGGATGATAGCCATATGAGGTTGTACACTTAACCTTGATGGTAATATCTAAAAGGGCTGTGTGCTCAGTTTCTCAAAGTAATAGAATACTCTTTTCAAAGAACAACTGGCAGCACTTTAAGGGACACTAGTGACCCACAGAGCTGAGTTGAGCATTGATGCAGTAGCATATTGGGCCATGCATATGGTTGGGACTCTAAGGGAGAGGGTCCAGAATGACAAGACCAGGCAGTTCTGGCTACCACAAATAGAGGTGAGATTTTGAAGATGACAGAGGTAGCTCAGAATCACTGGATGAAAACCAAGAGAGTGTGGTCTCAGAGGCCGAGTAGTCAGTAGGAGGGCAAAAAAGAACACACATTGTCTTTAGCAATATGGTTGTCATTGGTGATTCTGGTGAGACCCATTTCAGGGGGTTGGTGGGGGCAGCTGACTGCTACAATGTAATGACAAGGACTCAGTGAATCATCCCCTTGAATTTTAGATATTGAAATTGCCCCAAATGATGGTAAGACAAAGAGTGTTAAAATGTTCAGCTACTCTTAGAGACATGGCCAGAAGTTTGGTAGATAATGACCATAAGAAGTAAGATTTGGGGGCGCCTGAGTGGCTCAGTTGGTTAAGCATCCAACTTTGGCTCAGATCATGATCTCACGGTTTGTGAGTTTGAGCCCCGCGTCGGGCTCTATGCTGACAGCTCCGAGCCTGAAGCCTGCTTCAGATTCTGTGTCTGTCTGTCTGTCTCTCTCTCTCTCTCTGTCCCTCCCCTGCTCCCTCTCTGTCTCTCTCTCAAAAATAAACATGAAAAAAAAAAAAAAAAGAAGTGAGATTCAGGTGCATAGATGGGAAAAACATTAGGATTTTCTGTGTGTGTGTGTGTGTGTGTGTGTTTAAGTTTCCAGTCGTCCATACTTTCCTGAGTCACTGGGATGACTCTTCGTGGGTTTTAAATAGAATGAATGGGCAGCCTCCCAAGGATATTCAGAGGCATCAGGTACATTTCTAGTATGAGATCTTTTGCAGTGTCCATGCCTGAAAGGGAAAAGTAAATCTGAAAAAGTAAATGTCATTCTTAGGATCTTTTCTTTAAACCTGTGGGATATGAGCTTCACTTGAAGGATTAAACTTTATCCCCAAAAAAGGAAAGATAAAGGAGTCACATAGGAGGTCAGTGGTATACTTTCTTACCACGTTTTGGAAGTCTGCATGCTGCTTAATGTGGATAGAAAACATTTTAGGGACTGACTGCACATGCAGAAATGTAGTAAATTTTAAAGTTTATTTTCTCTCCTCACAACAGCAAGTGATATATATATATATATATATATATATATATATATATATATATATATATATATATATATTTATTTATTTATTTTGGTTTCTACCCTGGCCATGCTATAACCACAGATCTGACATATAATTAGGTGACTGTAAAATTTGATTAGGCAAACCCTTTGAGAGTGAAAAGGAAACTTTAATAACACTGCTAGGACAACAGGCATACAGTGGGACTGTTCTCGACACATGGGGACAAATGATCATCCTACATATGATGACACTGGTCTTAGCAAATGAAATTGGGCCAGTAACAGAGAAGACTCTTCCTCCTTAGTTACAAATTGATCTCTCTGGGCCTCTCAGACCCCTTTTTCTTCAGGCAACATGGTGGTTTGGAACCAACTTTGGGTCAGACTGGCATGGGTACAAACCCCTGCGTTGTTGCTTCCTGCCTTCCTGATCTTGTGTAAGTCACTTAACCTCTCTGGGCCTTAGTTTCTATATCTCCTCTTATGCATATCACATGATCATGTGCTTAGAATGTCCAGCCATGTAAAAATTTATTAAAATTCTTAGTGCCTTTGTCTTCTCTTCCTCACCCACAACATTTTTCAAGAGCTAAAGGAATAGTAGCTTTGCTTATTATATACAGGTGATTGGTCCTTGCAGGGAAAGTACATGTATAGTTTTAAGTGGGACATTTTTTTTAAGTTTATTTATTTATTTTGAGAGAGAGAGAGAGAGCGAGTGAGCTCACAAGTGGGGTTGGGACAGAGAGCAAGGGAGAGAGAGAGAATCCCAAGCAGGCTCCACACTGTCAGTGTGGAGCTAGATGCGGGGCTTGAACCCATGAACCATAAGATCATGACCTGAGCCGAAATCAAGAGTCTGATGCTTAGGGGCACCTGGGTGGCTCAGTTGGTTAAGTGTCTGACTTCAGCTCAGGTCATGATCTCACGGCTGGTGGCTTCGAGCCCCGCATCAGGCTCTGTGCTGAGAGCTCAAGAGCCTGGAGCCTGCTTCGGAACCTGTATCTCCCTCTCTCTCTCTGCCCCTTTCCCGCTTGCACTCTGTCTCTCCATCTCTTAAAAATAAATAAACATTTCAAAAGAATTAAAAAAAAAAGTCTGATGCTTAACTGACTATGCCACCCAGGCGCCCCTTAAATGGGATACTGTTGGCAGACTTAGACTAAGAGCAACACAACATTGGAGCAGGAAAGGTCCATTTTGCAGATTAAAACTCCAAGACCTACAGAACTGAAGTGACATGCCTAAGGACACACAGAGTTCTGGCTCAGCTGGGAAGTGGATCCAGGTTCCCAGAGTTCCAGGCCATTGTTCTTCCTATCTGTCCTACTTCCCAGAAGTGGAGTGATGACCTATTCCCTTCCTGTCCCCCACTCTTCCTTCACCCTTCTTGTCCCTGCCCTCAATTTAAGACTACAGTACAACTCCCAGAGCCAGTATGGCTATGTTGATCAACATAAGTAGCTTAATTAGAAGCCTCAAAAAGGATGATGGTTCTGGTTATTAGGCATCAAATACGCAACCTCTGTAGGGACCTGTCCATTTTGTGTGTGCATAAGCAGTGGCTGTCATCCCTTTCACATCCAGTGTTCTCATTTGAGAACAAAGATTTTATAATGCTCTATGATCCTGAGATGAAACTCTGAAAAAACACAGTCTACTTACACATAGCTTTAAAAGTCAAATTAATGCTTTAATTGTAATGTTAGGAGAAATTAGAAGAAAGTAATTTATGGGGTGCTCGGTCAAGCATCTGACTCTTGATTTTGGCTCAGGTCATGATCTCATAGCTCATGGCCTTGAGCCCTGCATTGGGCTCCAAGCTGTCAGCTTGGATTCTCTCTCTCCCTCACTCTCTGCCACACTCACATGGGTATGCTCTTTCTCTTGCTCTCTCTCTCTCTCTCAAAATAAATAAACTTAAAAAAAAAAAAGAAAGTAATTCATAATAAGACAGTAAGTCATTCCAAAGGTTTTTCTTAAGTATGACTCAGTGGGAGGCAGAATGGAATGGGATGCTGGTACCTATGTGAATGCAATGGCGGGACATGGGCACCAAGGGCACCACTCACAGATGTGTGAACATATGCTACTACGTAGGTGTCTTGGACACCTTAGATATTCAGGATGGAAGTGATAGGATATTCTGAACAGATCAGAAACTCGTCAAAAAAAAATTCCTTCAGTTTACCCAGTGGATGTATGCATGAAAAATTAAAAAAAAAAATACACTTATCATACCCAAATGCCTTAAGTTTAAGTATAACACAGAGACAAGTTATAGTTTCAGATCATTCTGGTAAGTTTTTGCCGAGATGGGTAATATTTGATAGGACATCTGAAAGGCATATGGGATGCAAAATTATTACTCATTTTGTGGGACCATCCTGCACATCCTCGACCCTCACCCGTTAGATAACGTTGGCCCCTCTCACCATTGTGACTCCTAAAAATAGCCTCTCTGATTTTCTAAATACCCTCCTCCCTGACAAATGGCAGTACCACTTTGTGTTTATCTTTACTCTGTGTGGTTTCAGGGGCATTTTGTAGTTGGGAATCAGCACAGGGTGACTTGGAGTGCCTCACAGGGAACCAGAATGGTGGTTCCCAATGGTGCCATTTTTTCCCCAAAGCTTCCAACACCAAGAAAGGTGTGTTGCTCACAAGGTGAATGTCATGAGGCCAATGGCAGGGGTGGAGAAAGGAAAAGGCTGTAGGAGTTATCTCCTGCAAAGTGAGCCAGTTTGGTTTCAGCCAATGACAGCAACAGCATTGGCAGATTCTAATAGAAAAGTTACTGCCAAGTGGGTTTAAAGTTTCCCCAAGTAATCCAAACTCAAGCGTCTTTGCTAATGAAGTTAGTGTAGATAAATGCAAATGATAGGGGATCCGTTATATTATGATATCACCATATTGCCCCTAAAGGGAATTCTCATTTTTCTTTTCTACATACTTTTGAGCCTTTTCGCAAACTCGTGAGATAGTTGGGGATTACTATTAGCTTCATTTTAAGAGGCTTAATCTGTTGACCACTGATACTGCATTGCTTCATCACAAAGATCATCACACACAGGCAAACCAGATACAGACCATTAGTCAGTCCCTTTAGCTCTTTTGTATGCACATATGCTGCTGGTAATCTCTGCTGTATTATTTGGATTCGGTCGTATGCTCAGTTAACGGAGGGGCTGATTTCTGAATGTCAATGTGTGCAATACTTATTCCATTTTTATCTGCCACTAATTTTTCTGTGTATGTAAAAGGTCTATTTTCCCTTTAGCAATGAGAGGAATAACATTTTCAGTAACAGCATCTGTTAGAATCCTGCTTGAGTAGGTTGTTTTGTGGTGAGTGGCTTATCTTTAGGGAGTGCCATCACATTGGGATTGTGTTAACGGTGTTATATGGAATAGGCAGTGTGCAACCTGCTTGACTATACATGGCAGGCACATTGCCTGTTTATCATCAGTGGCCAGTCTTTTCCATCAGTGTCTTTTGATTCTTGCTATTTCACTTAATAGAGTATTTCTTCAAATTGAATAATGACAATAATGGCATTAAAACATATTATTGTACTAATATATAATAGTTAATATTTATCGCACGTTTCCTATGTGTTAGAAACTTTACAGCCATTATCTAATTTTAATTGGGGCAGCATAATTATATAAATTTGAAAGCTATTTCCTTTTCCTCTATTATTGTCATTTCTAAAAATTTCGTCAGCCATTGAGCTTTGTAAATATATTCAGGAAACTTTTCATATTTGGATGAAGTAAAAATAAATTTAATAAAGGAGTGTAGATAAATCTTACTAATTTCCAGTATTTCTGGTATCTTTGGATATTACTTTTTTTAAGTTTATTTTGAGAGAGAGAGCGCAGGATAGGGGCAGAGAGGGAGAACGGGGAAGAGAGAGAATCCCTAGCAGGCTCCGCACTGACAGCACAGAGCCAGACGTGGGGCTCAAACTCACAACTGTGAGATCATGACCTGAGCTGAAATTAAGAGTTGGATGCTTAACTGACTGAGCTACCCAGACACCCCTGGTCTCTTTGGATATTCGTTAGAATTCACCAGAAAAGGTGGATAGGAAACTTTAAGCATGTAGCATATAAAGAAAACAAAAAATACAGATAGGCAACTATAATATAATTCTCCTTGTGGTTGACAACAGTGGACTTTTTAGAAAAATAACCTACATGGTGATAAAATGATATTACTGAATGATAAGAGCAAATGTAGCCTAGTGTTCTTGGGTAAGATAGTAACATCTGATTTCTATAGGTTTTCTTTTTTTGCCATAGATAACACCTTTGCATCCATAATTACATTGAGCCCTCCCTCCAGCCTTATGAGGTAGGTGTTACTCCTGTGTTCTAGGGAAGCAACCTGAGTTCCTAGACTATTAACTTTTAATTGAAGTTACTTAATAACTAAAGTCTCACAGGTAAGTGACAGCACTGGTGTTTAAACCCAGGGTCGCCTAACCTTTGTATGGTCTCCTTACCACTCTACCCTGGCAACCTTAGTTACAGTTCGAGCATAGTAATACGAAACTCCAGACATCTAACAGTAGTGGCTAGAAAAATTATGAAAGAGAAGAAAGCACTTATTCCCTTGCCTACTTCCTCTGTTCCAGGAAAATAAGTGAATACTACTGTGATTGAGATCAAAGTAGTAGAACACTTGGGTGACTTTGAAACATCAGCAATTTGGCTGATTTGGTCACAGCAGCAGTTATAGACAGACAGCCTATATGCCAAAAAGGACCCACAGGCACATTTTGTGTGAGCTGTATGGGTGTGTTTTAAAATTGGAATTTTAAAGCTTTCAGATGAAGCTCAATATGGTCAATTTTCCCCAGTCCCCAGCACTCCCTAATGTCCCACACTCATTCACATTGAGTACCTGCCTGGCCTGTGGAGCCACTGGCCTTTGTGACCCTGTATTAGTTACTGTGATTCTGTCTTCCCCAGAAGCTACTGCCTTCACTTTTTGCTTATGCTCTACTTTTCGTCCTTGTATCCTGTACTTCTCAAAAGAAAAATAAATGAGGGAAGGGGAGTCAGGAGTGCTGGGAATAGGGACTGAAATTTTACATAATGTGGCTAGAAAAGGCCTCACTGAGAAAGTGAGATTTGTTTAAAGACCCGTGAAGAGCGAGTGAGTGTGAAGCAATCTGGAGGGAAGAGTGCTCCAAGCAGACGGAACGGCAGGTACAAAGGCCCTTTGGTGGGAGCACAACCGGCATAGCTGAGGGACAACAGGCCATCTGTGTGGCTGCAATGGAGTGAACAAAGGAGAGAGCCATAGGGGAACAAGGTCAGAGAGGTTAGGAGGGAAGGACACAGCACACTGAGTAGGGACTGTAAGGACTTGGCTTGTCCTGGCCACGGGAGAGTGTTGAACAGCATGGCATTAACCGCCTTATGCTTTCATGAGGGTCAGTCCAGCCGCTGTATTGATAGGGGCCCTAACATGGGCATGGGCTGAAGCAGGGAGATAAGATAAGATGCTGGGGCAGTAATATAGGTGAGAAAGGACAACAGCTTGGACCGGGGTGGTAACAGTGGAGGTGGTGAGAAGTAGTCTGATGCTGGATATGTTTTAAAGGTAGAGACATAGAAGCTGCTGATAGGTACAGTGTGGGTGTACATACAGGAAAGTCAAGGTTTTGGGTGTGAGCAAACCCACCCAAAGGTGGGAAGGCATGGGGGGGTGGGGGTGGAAGAATGGCATTAATTTGCCATCAGTTAAATACTGCAGTCTGAAGACATGATATTTCCCTTACCCTCGTGTTATAGGAGAAGGATGTGGAAAGCAGAAGACAGAGGGAGAAGACGTTGTGTGTTAGGAGATGTGAGGAGGAAAAAACATACATAGGAGATGCTGTTAGTACAAAAAGTATGGAATATCTGTGTGACCACAGGAGCAAAGAAAATAGCCAAAATAACCAGAATGGGAATGGTCTTTCTAGAGCAGTAATATAACCTATATCCAATACATTATTTTCACTACTCCCCTGAAGAAGAAAGTACACGGACCCTCCTTCTGGGGATATGGAATACCAGATATGTAAGGATTTAGCATTCCACAATCCTAATGCTTGTCATGTTCCTCTCCACTGTGAATATTTTCTCCCTTCAGAGAAATACTCCTCATGGAGTATTATATGATAGTAGGAAGATTATGGCTTGCATTTATTTTTTTTAGTTTTATTGAAGTGAAATTCATGTGACTGACCATTTTATAATTTTTTTAATGTTTATTCATTTTTGAGAGACAGAGACAGGCATGAGTGGGAGGGAGGGCAGACAGAGAGAGAGGGAGACACAGACTCTGAAGCAGACTCCAGGCTCAGAGCTATTGGCACAGAGCCTGACATGGGGCTTGAACTTACAAACCTTAAGATCATGACCTGAACTGAAATCAGATGCTTAACCGACTGAGCCACCCAGGCACCCCACAACAAACCATTTTAAAGTGAAGAATACAGTAGTGTTTAGTTCCTTCACAATGTTTTACAACTAACACCTCTGCCTAGTTTCAAAATGTTTTCATCACCCCGAAAGGATGAAGCCTATTAAGCAGTCACTTACTCCTCTCTTCCCTCAGCCCCTGAAACTATAAGTGCACTTTATGTATTTATGGACTGACCTATTCTGGATACTTCAGATAAATGGAATCATACATTATGTGACTTTTTGTGTCTGTCTTTCACTTAGCATACATTTTTTTAGTTTCATTCATGTAGCATGTATCCATACTTCATTGCCTTTATGGCTGAATATTCCATTGCATGGATATACCGTATTTTTTTTTAGTTTATTTTGAGAGAGACAGAAAGAGAGTGTGTGAGCAGGGGAGGGGCAGAGGGAGAGAGAGAGAATCCCAAGCAGGCTCTGCACTGTCAGCACAGAGCCCGACATGAGGCTCGATCCCACGAACCATGAGATTGTGACCTGAGCCAAAATCAAGAGTCAGACATTCAACTGACTGAGCCACCCAGGCACCCCTAAACACACCATATTTTAGCTGTTCAACCACTGATGGGTTGCTTCCACCTTTTGACTACTGGAAGAGTGCTACTGTGAACATTTGTGTACATGTATTGGCTTGAGTAGTTGTTTTCAACTCTTTGGAGTATATACATTGGAGCAGAATTGCTGCATCAGATGGTAGTTCTATGCTTAACTTTTTGAGGACCTGCCAAACTGTTTTCCACAGCAGCTGAACCATTTTTAAACCCCAATTGGTACAAGAGTTCTAATTTCTCTGCATTCTTACCAACACTTGTTATTTTCAGGTTTAAAAAATAGTCACAATCCTAGTGGGTGTAATGTGCTTTTTGTGGTTTTGATTTGCATTTCCCTAATGACTAGCGATGTTAAGCATCTTTTCATGTGCTTGTTGGACCTTGTATGTGGCTTACATGTCTTATGGTATTGTTCATATACATTGCTCAGTGCTATCATAGCAGAGCTATCAGGAAATATCTGAATTTTGAAAGAGACAACCAATAATTCACTTCTGCACATCTTCTCCACACCCCCCCCCCCGTTTTATTGGGATATAATTGAAATACATCACTGTATAATTTTTAATGTTTATTCTTGAGAGAGAGAGAGAGAGAGAGAGAGAGAGAGAGAGAGAGAGAGAGAAGCATGAGTGGTGGAGGGGCAGAGCAAGAGAGGGACACAGAATCTGAAGCAGGCTCCAGGCTCTGAGCTGTCAGCACAGAGCCCGACATGGGGCTAGAACTCATGAGCTGTGAGATCATGACCTTAGCCAAAGTCGGATGCTTAACTGAGCCATCCAGGCACCCCACATCACTGTGTAAGTTTAAAGTGTACAGCATAATGGCTTGACTTACATATGTTGTGAAATGATTCCCACAGCAAGGTTAGTTAGCATACACGGTCTCATACAGATATGATTTTTAAAAAACAAAAATTCTTTGCAATGAGAACTCTCAGCATCTGTTATCTTAATAATTTTCATGTGTATAATACGGCAGTGTTTCTATAGTCTTCATGTTTTACATTATATTTTTAGCACTTACTTTATTCTATAACTGGAAGTTTGGACCTTTTAATCCCCTTCCTCCAATTCCCCCCACAATTCTGAACCACTACCTCTGGTAACCACAAATCTGATTTATTTTTCTGTGTTTTATTAAATTCAGTTCCGAAGACTATACATGACCATTGTTTCATGTGCCTGTTGGCCATTTGTATATCTTCTTGGAATAATGTTTATTCAGGGACTTTGTCTATTTTTAATCGGATTATTTTGGGGTTTTTTTTTTTTTTTGCCATTTAGTTGTAGTTCTTTATATATTTATATACTAACTCCTTATCAGATAGATGGTTTGCAAATATTTTTCTTCCCATTTTGTAGGTTGTCTTTTCAGTTTGTTGATTCTTTTGTTGGGAAGAACTTTTTAGTTTGACATAGTCGTAGTTATTTATTTTGTTGCTTGTAACTTAGGTGTCGTATCTAGAAAATCATTGCCAAGACCCATGTCAAAGAGCTTGTTTCCTGTGTTTTCTTCAAGGTGTTTTGTGGTTTCATGTTTTTTGTCTGTCTTTAATGCATTTTGAGTTAATTTTTGTGAGTGGAGTAGGAACAACAGTCTAGCTTCTTTCTTCTAAATGTGAATATCCAGTTTTCCCAGCACCATTTTATTGATGAGACTGTCTTTTCTCCATTGAGTATTCTTGGCTCCCTTGTTGAGTACTATTTGACCAGGTATGCTTGAGTTTATTTCTTGGCTGTCAATTGTGTTCCATGATTTTTTTTGTCTGTTTTTATGCCAGTACCATTCTGTTTTGATTACTATATGTTACTGAAATCAGGAAGTGTGATACCTCTTGCTTTATTCTTCTTTCTCAGGACTGTTGTGGCCATTCAAGGTCTTTTGTAGTTCCATATAAATTTTAGGATTGTTTTCTCTACTTCTATAAAAAATGCCATCAGAATCTTGACAGGTATTACACTGAATCTGTAGATAGATTTTGGTAGCGTTGACATTTTAACAATATTAATTCTTATCCATAAATACGGGTTATCTATTTGTGTCTTCTCAATTTCTTTCATCAGTGTCTTGTAGTTTTCAGGGTAGAGATCTTTCACCTTTTTGGTTAAGTTTATTCCTAAGTATTTTATTGTTTTTGATGCTATTGTAAATGGGATTGTTTTATTTCTTTGTCAGATAATTCATTGCTAGTGTTTAGAGATACTACTTTTTTTTGTGTGTGTTAATTATATATCCTGCAACTTTACTGAATTTGTTGACTGGCTCTAAAAGTTTTCTAGTTGAGTCTTTAGGATTTTCTATTTATAAAATCATGTTATCAATTAATAGAGACAGGTTTTATTTCTTCCAACTCTGATGCCTTTTATTTTTCTTGCCGGACTGCTCTGGCAAGGATTTCCAGTACTATGTTGAATAGGAGTGGTGAGAATGGCACCTTTGTCTCATTCCTGATCTTAGAGGAAAAGCATTCAACCTTTCACCGTTGAGTATGATGTCAGCTGTGGGCTTATCGTATGTGATCTTTTTATTATGTTGAGGTACACTCCTTCAATACCTGATTTGCTGAGTTTTTATCATAAATGGATGTTGAATTTTGTCAAATGCTTTTCTGTGTCTATTGAAATAAGATGTCTTCTTTCATTCTGTTAATGTAATGTATCACACTGATTGCAGGTTGAAACTTCCCAGGTATAAATCCCCCTTGATTGTGGT
Organism: Acinonyx jubatus; assembly: GCF_027475565.1. Classification (NCBI taxonomy): domain Eukaryota; kingdom Metazoa; phylum Chordata; class Mammalia; order Carnivora; family Felidae; genus Acinonyx; species Acinonyx jubatus. The sequence goes on from NC_069391.1 coordinate 69,013,871, forward strand.
AAATGATCCTTTCAATGAGTTGCTAAATTCAGTTTGCTATTATTTTACTAAGAATTTTTGCATCTATATTCATTAGGGATGCTGGTCTGTAGTTTTCTCGTAGTGTTCTTTTCTGGCTTTGGTGTCAGGGTAATGCCAACCTTATAAAATTATACATGAAAAAGGAAATGTTATAACATACTGTAGATTCTGTCTCATGTAAGAAGGATTAACCCTGCTTTCTTTTTGTTACCATGCTATGCTTGAAATATCTTTTCCATCCTTTCACTCTCAGTCTATGTTGTGTCTGTAATACTAAAGTGAGCCTCCTGTAGGAGGCATATTGTTGGATCTAGTTGTTTTTATCGAGTCAGCCATTCTGTGTCTTCTGACTGGAGAATTTAATCTGTTTATGTTTAAAGTAGTTATTGCTAATTAAGGGCTTACTATTGCCGTTTTGATAATTGTGCCTGGTTTCTTATCCTTTTTCTTGTTGTTTTTAATGTTTTGGTGTCTTGTGGTATCAGTAGGCTTTGATTTCTTTATCATGTTCTTTTGTGTAATTCCTACAGATTTTTCCCTTGTGGCTACCATAAAGCTTACATAAACTATCTTAAAGTTATAACACCGTATTTGAAAATAATAACTTTAACAGAATTCCTAAGCTCTACACTTTGACTTCTGCTCTCTTTCACATTTTATGGTTACAGTTTACATATTTTTATATTGTGTAATAAGATTTTATTTATGATTTTTGTTTTTTACCTTTTACTAAGGGCACATGAATTATGTTCCACCTTTACCATACTACACAATCTAACTTTGACTGTATTTTACCATTACCAGTGAGTTTTACACTCCCTTTTTCATTTTTATGATGTTAATTAGTGTCCTTTTATTTCCACTAAAAGAGGTACCTTTAGCATGTCTTGTAAAGTAGGTCTAGTGGTAAAGAATTTCCTCAGCTTTTGTTTGTTTGGGAAAGTTTTTATTCCTCTTTCATTTCTGAAAGACAGCTTCACTGGGTATAGCATTTTTGTTTGACAGGCTTTTTTCTTTTGATCGCTTGCATATGTTATCCCTTTCTCTTCTGGCCTGAAAGGTGTCTGTTGACAATCTGCCAATAGTCTCATTGGGTTTCTGCTGTATGTAACTTCTCTTTTCTCTTACTTTTAAAATTCTTTGTCTTTTGGGGCGCCTGGGTGGCTCAGTCGGTTAAGCGTCCGACTTCAGCTCAGGTCATATCTCACGGTCTGTGAGTTTGAGCCCCGCGTCAGGCGCTGTGCTGACAGCTCAGAGCTTGGAGCCTGCTTCGGATTCTGTGTCTCCCTCTCTCTCTGCCCCTCCCCTGCTCACGCTCTATCCCTGTCTATAAAATAAAAACATTAACATTTTTTTTTAATTCTTTGTCTTTCACATTTGACAAATTATATGACTGGGTGTTGCTCTATTCAGGTTCAACCTCTTTGGGGTCCTATGAGCCTCTTGGGTCTGAATGTGTATTTCTCCCTCAAGGTTTGGGAAGTTTTCTGCCATTGTTGCTTTTAAAAAAAAAATTATAGTTGACACACAACGTTACATTAGTCATAGATGGACAACAGCGATTTGACAACTCTATACATTATGCTGTGGTCACTGCAAGTGTAGCTACCATTCACCACGATACAACACTATTACAATACTATTAACTATATTCCCTATGCTGTACCTTTTATCTCTGTGACTTGTTCCTTCTGTAATTGGAAGCTTGTATCTCCCACTCCCCTTCACCCATTTTGCACACCTTGCCCCTGCAGCCATCGACTTGTTCTCTGTATTTACGGGTCTGTTTCGGCTTTTTGGTTTTGTTTTTTTATATTCCATGTATAAGTGAAATTATATTGTACTTAATGTCCTTGGGGTTCACCTTGTTTGGCACTCTGTGTTTCCTGTACCTGGAAATCTGTTTCCCTCCAAAGGTTAGGGAAGTTTTCAGCTACTATTTTTTCAAGTAAGTGTTCTGCCCTCTCTTCTTCTGGGACCCTTATAATGTGAATATTTGCTTAATTTTGACCAAGAGATCCCTTTACCTATACTCACTTTTAAAAATTCTTTTTTGGGGGCATCTGGGTGGCCCAGTCGGTTCAGCATCCGACTTCAGCTCAGGTCATGGTCTCACAGTTCATGAGTTCAAGCCCCACGTCGGGCTCTGTGTTAACAAACAGCTCAGAGCCTAGAGCCTGCTTCAGATTCTGTATCTCTCTCTCGCTCTCTCCCCCTCCCCTCCTCATGTTCTGCCTCTGTCTCTCAAAAATAAAATGCTAAAAAAAAAAAAAAATTTTTTTTTTTCTTTTTGCTGTTCAGGTTAGGTGCTTTCTAATCCTGTGTCTTCCAGGTCACTGATCTGTTCATTCTTCTGTATCCACTAAGTTACTATTGATTTTCTCTTGCATATTTTTTCATTTCTTTGATTAAGTTTGGAGTTCAACTCTTTTCTCCAGGCCAGCAAGCATCTTTTTTTTAAATTTTTTTTAATGTTTATTTTTGAGAGAGAGAGAAACAGAGCATGAGCATGGGAGAGGCACACACAGAATTGGAAGCAGGCTCCGAGCTGTCAGCACAGAGCCCGATCCAGGGCTCAAACTCATGAGCCATGAAATCATGACCTGAGCTGAAGTCGGACACTTAATCGACTGAGCCACCCAGGTGCCCCAATATGTTGATTACTGTAAAATCTTTATCAGATAGGTTTATCTTCATTTCATTTAGTTCTTTTTCTCTGATTTTGTCTTGTTATTCCATTTGGAGCATATTCCTCTGTCTCCTCACTTTACTTTCTGTGTTTATTTCTATGACTTAGGTGGCAAAACTGCCTCTTCTAAATACAAAACAATGGCCTTGTGTATGGTTGTCTCCTGTATGTTCCTGATTACTTTGGCTGGCTCAGCTGTGACCAGTATGGACTGGGGTTCGCAGGGCTCTTTGTGCTGAGGGCACCCTGGCAGAACAGCTGAAGCTGAAGTGGGTACAAGCCAGGGGGTGCTCACACAGGGTGCACCCTGGTGCCTGGAACTGAGGCAGGTACTAGCTGGGTGTTCCCAGGGTGCCTTGTGCAAGGAGCATTCTGGCTTGGGTCGCTGGACCTGAAGCAGGTGTGAGCTTGCCCTAGCAAGTCATCTGGAGCTGAGGTGTGGGCCCAGGTGTGGGCCTGCAGTACAGGGTGCTTTGCTCCTGTGATACCTTGGTGAGATGACTGGAGCTATCGTGAGCACTGATTAGGCATGCCTCGGTGTGTGCTGTGCCGGGGCCACTTTGGTTGGACAATTGGAATGGTGTAAATTAGGGTCCCAGGCCTCATGGACCCTGCTCCCATCCGTGCTACCAAGATGGAGGGAAACTGTAAACCATGCTAGTCACCAGCCCCTCTGACCTGGAGAGAGTTCCAGAGCTTGCCTGACATTTGGCAGAGTTCTAGAGCTGGATCCTTTGTATTGTTGTTGCTCTTTAAATTTTTCTTTTTTAATGTTTATTTTTGAGAGAGCGAGCACATGAGCAAGTCGGGGAGAGGCAGAGAGAGAGGCAGACAAAGAATGCAAAGTAGGCTCCAGACTCTGAGCTGTCAGCACCCCGACATGGGGCTCGAATTCACAAACCAGGAGATCATGCCCTCAGCCGAAGTCAGATGCTTAACTGACTGAGCCACCCAGGCGCCCCTGTTGCTTTTTTAAACCACAGCTCTTTTTGTGTGCCCCAGGGAATCCAGGACTGGTATGGGCTGGGTGCCTAGGGCTCCCTGAGGTGGCAGCCTGGCTATTCTATCCAGACCCTGCTCCCATCTGTGCTATAGAGATGGCAGGGGAATGTAAACCATGACAGTTGCCAGCCCCTCTGATCCAAAGAGAGTTCTAGCAGTTCTGTTGCCATCTGGCAGAGTTCTAGGGCTCGATCTTTCATATTGTAGCTGCTCTTTTAACCACAGCTTGTTTCTGTGCTGCAGTGAATCTGCTCCCAGTCTCAGTATTAGCTCTCCCCTGTGTAGTTGGCAGCATCAGGGGTAGGGGTTTCCTTCATTACAACGTCTCCATCTCTCTTGCCATTCTCTATGTGTTCTAGTGTGTTGTGCAGAAGCTATTCATTCATCCCGCCATTCTTCAGGAGGAATTGCTCTGTAACTAGCTGTAGATCTGGTGTGGAGGTGGAGGAAGTGAGTTCAGGGTCTTCTTGTTGTATCTTAGACTAGAAGCCCAGCCTTTGCTGCTTTAAATATCCTTTCTATCCCTTTTTTTCTCTTTCCCTTCTTGGATTTCCGTAATGCCAGTATTGTTTCTTTTCATTTTATCCCATAAGGTCTGTAGGCTGATCTCACTTTTTTTTTTTTTTTTTTTTGCTTTACTGACTGGATAATTTGAAATGTCCAATCTTCCGGGTTGCTAATTCTTCCTTCTGCATAGTTGAGTGTGCCTTTGAAGCTCTCTGTTGAATTCTTCAGTTCAGTTACTCTATTCCTCAGCTCTAGGATTATTTTTGAGAAAGAGACAAAGTGCGAGCAGAGGAGGGGCAGAGAGAGAGAGGGAGACACAGAGTCTGAAGCAGGCTCCAGGCTCTGACCTGTCAGCACAAAGCCTGATGCAGGGCTCAAACCCACGGTCTGCTAGACCCGCGGTCTGCTAGAACATGACATGAGCCAAAGTCGGATGCTTAACCAACTGAGCCACCCAGACGCCCCTAGGATTCTTTTTGATGGTTTCTGCTTCTTTGAACTTGTCATTTTGTTCATTTTTCATTTTCCTAATTTTGTTTAGTTAGCTGTGTGTTCTTGTTCACTAAACTTCTTTAAGAGGATTATTTTGAATTCTTTGACAGTTCCCAGATCTCCATTTCTTTAAGGTTATTAGTGTTATCATAGTTGCCTTTTTGTGATTGATTCCTTACTTTGGTATCTGCAAGTGGTAAGTGATCTCCTCTCCCAGACTTTGCAGGTTCATTTTGGCAAAGACAGTTCAACAGTTAGCTTGGTTTGGATTTCTGGACAGGTCTACCAGTAACATCTTTGGGCCTGCTATTATGGACTATTTGGGAGCATGGCAAGGGTTTAAGCTCTGAGATCATGGGTGGTTAGGTGTGCTGCCAACTGAGAACAGCTTGATAGGACTGCTGGCTTGGTGCCTGGCCCAAGTGAGGCTGTACGATGGGCACCAGAGTTTCCTAGATTTTCAGGGTAGGCTTACTGGATGGTCAGGACTCGATGCTATACTCAGCCGGGAAGGTAGGGTTATGAATTAGCTTCCTTGCCCTGCTAGGGCAGCAGGATGGGATGCAGGACCAGCATAGTTTGTTCTCTGGGGGCCTGGATTAAGCAAGAGTGTGCACTGGAAAGCCCAGGCAGGTGAGGCCACTCGTTTTGCTCTGCGTTCAAGTGCCACTGGAAGTAGCGCTGTTGAATGGTCTATGCAACATCCGACGTGTGCTGGTTAGGCTCCATGGTCAGGCGGGCTTAAAATTTTCAGCAATGAGTGGGGCTATGAATTAGTTTCCCTGCCTGGACACAGCAGGGGAAGCAGCTCAAAGGCTAGTGAGGCTCTTTGTTGTCCTCACTCAAGCTGACTCATGCTGCAGTTTTTCTAGCCAACAGGGCTCCTTGCTTTGCCCTGAGGGCAGTCAGCCCTGCCCACCTACCCCTTAGCTTGAGCACTGCTGAGTACCGCAACTTCCAGGGGTTCTCACCAGCCCTTCCTGTCACATGGGTTTGGGGACTACTCTCCATAGCCATTAGCTGTGACTCAACCCAATGGGCATCCATTTCAACATAGAGAATGTTAAAATGTTAAATGAAGGGAGCAAGGTGCAAATTTGTGCATCCATGATCGCAGTTATCTAAATCTCGAAACCACTAACTCGTACCTAGAATATGTAAAAATAGACTATCATTGAACAGTAGATTCTATAATCTGTCATGCAGTGAAGTTCTATTAGTGTTGACTTCTAAAAGACACCGCTCAAAATTACAATAGTGGTTTATTGTCATCTTATTCTCGCCAACATGGCCCAAGTTGGAAGTTTGCAGACCATAACTGCACACACAAATATTGCCAGCCATTGGTTATTTGGGGTTTAGCGTGCTCACCTTAAAGTCATTTTTTGTAACAGACCCTGTTAAAATTACGATTCCACAGAACAATTTCCTGAATTCCATTTTTTTCTCTTTTTTTGGTTGGTTTCCATCTACAGATCTTTGTGGGGGGGGCAGGGAACCCATAACCTGAAATATAAAATTAAGGGTAAAAAATGTCTCTTTACAGGTGTTCCCTTACCCAAAGAAGACATTTCTGCCCCCTTGATCTCTAGCTCGCCAGTGAAGGAAGCCCGGGAGTATGAAAACCCCCCAAGTGAAGAGGAAGATAAAATAAAAGAAGAGCCCTTGACCATCTCTGAACTGGCATACAACCCGAGTGCCAGCCTGCTCCCCACCCCTGTTGATGATGATGAGATTGACATGCTCTTTGACTGTCCATCGAGGCTGGAGTTGGAAAGAGAAGACACAGATTCATTTGAGGAACTGGAAGCAGATGAAAATGCCTTTTTGATGGCCGAAGAAGAAGAGCTGAAGGAGGCTCGCCAAGCTTTGTCGTGGAGCTATGACATTCTGAGCGGCCATATTCGGGTGAACCCACTGGTCAAGAGTTTTTCCAGGCTCCTTGTGGTGGGCCTGGGGCTGCTGCTCTTTGTATTCCCCCTGCTCCTCCTCCTTTTGGAGTCAGGTATTGATCTCTCCTTCTTATGTGAAATCCGCCAGACGCCAGAGTTTGAGCAGTTTCACTATGACTACTACTGTCCTCTAAAGGAGTGGGTGGCTGGCAAAGTAAACCTCATTCTCTACATGCTGGGTTGCTCATAAAGTTCATATCTCATGTGACTAAGGGCTATATTCAATACTAGTGATTTGTTTTTTTGTTTTTTTCAGCAACTGCCTGGTTCCGAATGGTCATGGGGCCATCAACAGGTGTTCGTTACTCATAACTGATTATTAAAAACTTTAAGTTAGCTTTCCATAATTCACTGCAGCTAAGTAAGTTTAAGTCAAATGCAGTTATTTTAGTTCTAGGTCAGGAAGATGGCCTTTAACCAAAAATATGTTTATTTTTTAGTATACTACAGACATACTCTTTATCTATTATATCATAATACAGAATACATTGCGCTGAATTAGATTTCCCCCTTTTTTAATAGTTAGCACCATTATAAGGTTCAGAATCAGAATTTTAGTAAAAACCCAAGAGAAAGTTTTTGAATATAATCCTTAGTGAAAACAATGTCCTCTAACCGATGCCTATACAACTAAATTTATGCTGGGCTTTTGTTTTCTGTTTTTTTAAAACTATTTTTATGTGTTCAAAATATTTTGGTAAATTTTTAGCAAAAAAAAAAAAAAAAAGAAGAAGCCTCCTGGAGTTATTTAAGTGTACAGATTGTAAGACTAATGCACAAAGGGTATGTCGGGAATTTTTTAATGTTTTGGCACTGGTTTGTTTTTTAAAATATTTTTGGCTGAACAATTACATAATTTGTTACCTTCAGAGGAGATAGAAAATAGGTAGAAAGACACTGTAGTAAGTAAGCTCTTAAAATGGATGATGGAACTAGAGGATGTAGAAACTAAGAACACTCAAGCAGATACTGGGTAGTCTGTTTTTCAAAGTATTTGGACAAGAGGACTTTCATTTGCATTCTGTCCATAATATTTTGGTTGGGGAAGCAGAACGTTTTTAAAAGAAAGTGAAACTAAAGGAAAAAAGTTAAAAGTTATGGTAGTTAATTGCACATGATCGTACATTAACCCAAGAGTGGAAGCAGATGGGGATGGGGCAAGTGGCAAAACAGGAGTTCTGGTGAGGCTGGTACGCAAGTGGTGGCAGGCAAACCAGCTTTTCTGAAAGCGGTGTTGATGCATGGTACTGGATGATATAATGTGTACTTACTGTTGAGTCGACACGAATATGTTTAAGTGGATCTAAATAAAAGTGGAGAAACTTTAAGGCATAGTTTTTTGGTCCCTCATGCCATTCATTTTGATTCTGTGGAAGAAATTTCAAAAGAAGTATGTGTGTGAGAAGGATGGGGGGAGGATATGAAAAGAATGGATTTTGACTTATTGATCATGCTGATGATCTTCGTTTGTGTTGGCCATTATATTCCTTTCCCGGTTTTCTTAAGATCTTAACTCATTCATAATTGGGGCTCCCATTAAGAAAGTAGCATGGATTCATTAGGTGATCCACCATTTCAGCCTGGGTGAAATAGTAAAATGACTCCCTAGCCAGATAGCAGAGGGGACAAATGTTCTAGTACCTTCCTTCATACCATTAAATCCACAACAGAAAGACAAGTACTCTGCATGGGGAGGCAACAGATCCTACCAATACTGTGGTATAACTGAGAAAGAAAAGGGTATGGAGTTTAGGGCATTGGGATTTCTCCTTGGATTGAGAATGTTCCAATCCCTTCATTTACAAAGAGATTGGATGCCCATATTCTCTCCTAAACTTTAATAGATGCTTCAACTCTATCATGAGCCTGATTTCCAAATTGGCCATTCCTGTCCTACTCATTCATGGAGCTCTGAGCACTGTATTAGACATTTAAGTTTGAAAATAAGTTTTAAAAAGTCTGCTCATGAAGCCTTCAGTTGAGCAAACTATAATACACATTTGCTATTAAGTTTGTAGGGTGTTTTCTCTCACATGCTTTCAGTGATTTATTTTGCTTTTTCTTGAAGAATCTTTATTGCCTGAAATTTGATACCAATTCTATTGGTAGCAATAGATTTTCTATAGTTTATTTTGGAAGTTTTCAAAGGTTTTTACTCCCCTTTGTTATGACTTCCAAGTCATACTTTCTGACAAAAGGGTACCCAGTATAGTCTGCACAAAATTAGTCCCCCTTGTCATCATGCTTATCATTTCCTTTGAGGTTCTAACCATAACAAACCTAGCCCTTGCCCTTTTAAAGTAATATTAAATATTTTTTTTTAATCATGGAAGCAATATATTATTGCCCATCATGAAACCCTGAACAATTGTGTGTGGATAAATGCCACACACAATCCAACCATGCAGATTTATATTAGGGAGTAACAAATTACTTTTAACAGTTGCAGCTAACATCTCTTTCAGGCAAAAAACATCATTATTGAATAGAAATGTTTTTTAAGTGAAGGAGTTAACAGAATAGGGTCTGCTGAATTTAAGCACTAGCCACCAAACATAAAACTTGGATCCTGAAATACCTTTTTGTCAGAATGGCATCAGCCTTTTAGAAATATCCACTTAAGTTTTATTAGGAGACAGTCACCAGCTGCCTGAATCAAATGAGGAGAAAAGTGCTTCCAAAGATGGTGAGTTTATAACATAGTGAGATACAGAATTCAAAGCAAGTGTGTGAGTATATGTATATTCCATATTATTGGTATAGATGTGTTTATATATGAATCTGTATATATGTGTGTGTATTTTTATACACACAACTGACATGGCTTTCATACACAGTTGTGTTTATTTTTCCCAAATTGAGGAGTTTGTAACATATTATTCTTTTTCCCTCTCAGATATCATGGTGGATAAAACCCACAGTCTCAAAGCTTTCAATTTTCCACAGTTCAAACAACTGTGTGTCCATTTGTGGTTATACATACACACATATATGGCAAATACATATACACACACAGTCTTGTCTTTAGTGCTAATGCAAGTTGATCATGAAAAAAATGTAGGTAAAGTATCGTGTATTTCTGTCTGTGCTTGGAACATACTGTAAAATGTTATGTATTTGGAATATATTTTGTGGTTTGTCTAATATTTATAAAGACAACTCTGGGAAGAATTCAAAAGTTGATTTCATTGAAATACTAGAGATACTGGGGCCATGTGACCTGTGATTGGAGCCTTATCTTTGTATAGTGAAACCTGCATTTCTATGTCAACATCCAGATTGTTTTATATGTTAATATGGTGGCAGGAATCCCTAATAAAAATACTCTGGGGAAAAATGTTTCTGCAATCATTTAGTTTTATTCAAAGGAAAGTTGTATAAATAGCCTATTGGAAATACAGAAAGGTGCCATATTTGACCATGAATGAGGTCACCCTTGAATGGTGATAGTATGAAAAAACGAAACAAAACAAAAAGCAAAATTACAAGTAATGGATGGAATCAACCCTTTGCAGAAATCACTCAGGCTAAAACCAGGAATATTGAGTGTACTGAAAATGCACCCAGATATAAAAGATAGCTATAGTCTAATTAATGGCATTAAGATAACTAGAGAAATAGCAAAGCATGGAAAAAACAGAAGAGAGGGTTCTTCATTACAGATAGGAGGAAGGATTGCAGGATGTTAAAAAATTGGTAGGTAGTCATTTCTGGCAGAAAAGGGTGCTTTCCTGTGCCAGAGAGAGCCACGTCAGATGCAACACTTGCCATGAAACTTCTGTTCATGGGCTCTGGAAGAATCTTATTATTCTATTCTTATCTTCCCTTCCATACAGCATGGCCTAAAAGGCCCTCTGCTTTGGTTTGACACAAAGCTAACAACTCCATACCTGATTGCTAAATCAGAAGGTGTTTCTGTTGAAGCAAAAAGGGCGCTCTATAGGAACACCATAGACGTCAAGCCAAATTGTACCTCAGCTGTGGTGGCCTCAAGTCTGTCATTCTGTTTTACTCAGATATAATGGACATATAAAACTCTATTAGTTTTAGGTGTAGAACGTAATGGTTATATATACACGTATATGTTGTGAAATGATCACACATGAAGTGTAGTCAAAATCCATCACCTCACAGAATTATTTAATTTTTTTTGTGATGAGAACCTTTAAGACATACTCAACTCACTTAGCAACTTTCAGTACAATATAGTATTGTTAACTAGAGTTCCCGTGTTGTATGCTACGTCTCCAGGACTTATGTATCTTATAAATGGAAGTTTGTACCTTTTGACCACTTTCATCCATTTTGCCCACCTGAGGGTGGGGAGTGGGGGAAGTCTGTCAAGTTCTTACTCAGCAGTCGTCAGAGGTCAGTCTGTAGAGTACAGGCAAGAAAAGAATTCTGTGGTTATTATTCAGGCATGAGGTGACTTAGGGACCTATGGTCCCAGCTCTAGCTGCCGTAGCTCACAACTTTATTTGGCTTAGTGTCTACAGACTGGAAGGTTCACACAAGGTGACTCTGGGCTACTTATTCCTTGAGAAGTCCAGTCTCCTGACCCAACCTCATCTCTTGGGAGAAACCCTTTTCCTTATTCCTACAGTCTTTGCTTAGCCCAACAGGGAAAAGATCTCTTAACCACATTCCAGCCTGGAAGGAAAGTACTGGGGAGAAGGTTCCACCTGTGGGGTGACCTCGGGATGGTTGTGGTTGATGAATTTGAGACTCTTTGGGCCATCTGTCTCTACTGGGTGGAGATAATGTATTAAAAGTCCCTGCTTACTTGTCCTCCTGCTTCTTCTCTCTCTCTCTCTTTCTCTTGGACCTGCTTTTGGGCTTCCAGTCTACATGCAGTAAACAGACCCAGCAGGACCAGCCCGTGGTGGGCCCAGCCAGGACTCGGCTCTCCACACACCAGCCTCGGTCTGTGATGGGGTGGGTAAGTTTGGCGAGCCCCGCCCAATGGGCTCAGCTGCCATCACTTCAGAGAGGACAAAAGAAGCCTCACTTGGGCCTCAGATCCCAGCTGTGCTCTCCAACCTATTAATAAAACTGATTTTAATCCTCTCTTGGCCATCGTGTCTATTGTCTACTGGGAACTGGGGTGGTGGCTGGGGGCGAGAGTCACACTAAGCACACTCCAGAATATTGAGGATCTCTGCAACCCGCAGCAGGGGAAGAAAGGACAGGGCTGCTTCTGGCTGGACCTCAGGCATCAGGGGATGTCGGCCACTGACACTGGCCCTGCCAGGCCCTGCAAGTGAGTGAGGGGGCTTGAGACTTAGTAAAGAACAAAAGGTTAGTTGGAACCAAGCATCCCTATTCTTTACCTGTAGCTGATGCTTTAATCAAATATCTCATTGGAAAGATAACCAAGGCCACTTTCCTGGTTGTAAAGAAAAGCTTTTAGTAGGACAATGGCTGTATATACTTCCTGTGGGTACTGAGTACTGAAATGTGTCTTGCAAATTACAGCAGCTTCTCCAGCAAACACCGGTCACCTTGAGACTCCTCATCCGCAAGAATAATGATCATGAACATTGGCTTTCTGCGGAGACAATCCTTCAAGGGAGAGAACACAGTAACAAACCCACATTAGTTTCTACTCTGCTTGGCAGTCTTCATAATAAGTTAAAAATTCAACATTCTGGTGTGAGCATCAATCTCCTGTAATTTCCCTGATGTGAATCCGCTTCCTCCTGCCCTGAATCAGCCCAGGTGTCCTGACACCCCTGAACTGCCAATTCTGCAAAGTTACAGACCAGACCTTGAACAGTGGTGGCCACATAAACATACTGCTCCCCGGTCATAGGGTTACTATGTAATTTATCGTCCAAACCAGGGCTCTTCTGAGAGTGAAAGGGGTGTTTTTAACGATTATGTCACAATATCAGGTATTAACTAGGACTGCTCCAGACATTCTACCTGTAAGGCTTTGCCCAATCAGCTAGGTACCCTCTTTCAACAAACGCCCCAGCTTCTTTGTCTAAAATATTGACAAGGAATAATTTTATTGCCTGATACTCATATCCTCCTCCTTGCCATCAAAAATCAGATTGAAATTTACCAAAATAAATCATATCATGTGGTTTGGTGTAAGACTGTAAATTACACAGAAGATCATTTTAAGTGAGGCTCTGGCATTGAATCTTTAATGCTATACACTCAATTTACTTGCCATTTTTGATTTTGAATTTCTTGTTCAATGTGAGGCAGGTAGAAGGTTAAAATGATCTCAATGCTCCTTTTTGCCTCCATAGTCCTGATTTTGACATTTTTGATCTGCACCTACAGGATCAGTTTAACAGTGCGTGACTGTTCAACACATCAAGCCAACTTGATCATGTATACTGAGAAAGTATACAGTCAAGTACAGTCAAGCCAACTTGATCATGTATACTGAGAAATGCCAGCCAGCTTGGCTGGCAGTTATTTAATGCTAGATGCTCCACGTGTGCTCTTCCCAGAACATAAGCTGTAATGTGAACCAAACATTATCAAGTACAAGGAATCATAGCTGGAAAGCTTCCTTTCAGGGCAGTCTGCCCCAAGATACCAGGTGTTCCCATGGACATGCCTGTCTCAGAAGGTCTGGGGACACATTATACACATTTTACTACCACTCTCCCATTTTTCAAATTTCTTGTGGCAGAGACTGGCAGCTGAACACGAAAATAGCTTCCTCTTCATCTTGTGCACAGAATTTGACTACGTATCCCAGCCCTTGTATACTTAGGTATGTTGTATTCCTGAGTTGTGGCCAATGGAATTTGCATAGGAAGTGATCTGTATCGCTTTCAAGCCTGGACTAGGCGTAGGCTTCCATTTGCCCACTGGATGTTAACACCTGCAATGGCCTTACAGTCGAGGATATTTGAGCTGCCAGCAATTTGGATGTGCTTGATTGTGTGCAGCAGAGCACCTCCCCCTTCATCCTAAACCAAACACATCTGGGACTACTTTTGAGCAACACAATCCTAACTGGGAAATTTCCAAGTCTGTTGCTGCTACCACTCCTACTCTTCAATTTGGCTATCGTCCCTAATGAAGGAGACTACAGCTGAAAGCAGGTCTAAGGACCACCCAGCACTGGAGTCTTCTGGGAGATCTTTTAGAGAACCACTCTACAGAGGGGAAGAGATGCCATTCTGTTCCAAACCTGGGTGGGGGCCTAGTTTTGGTGCTAATATGTCTTGGCACTCTTGCTTTCAGAAGCTTAATTGGAATCATCCACTATTAGAACCCAAGGAAACCCACCCTGATGGGCAAAATCACCCCTGAACTACTGGGTTCAGGAGTGGTTTCATGGGCATGTGACCTGTGAACTTGTATAGGGCTCTTTGGTTTAATGCTCTGATAGCACTATCTTGAAATTCTTAATTTTTATCTTTGAAGTTGTGTTTTGTAAGTGAAGTCCAATGGGAAAATGAAATGTAAAGATCAGTCAGGCAACCGTGGGCACCATGCCATACTGTGCAGTTGGCCTGGATACCACGCATGTACACATGCATACATAGTGCACTCTAAGGGACCAGGGGTCCCTGAGGGGAACTCCTGCACCAGAACCCATATTAATGGCAATGGTGTCAGTTGCAGCAGAAGCTGGCCCTGGAAAAAGGAGGTATTCCACATAGGGGTGGCTGGCCCTGGAACCTGTGGTGGGAGGCCAGCTTGCCTGTCAATCCCTGGAACCCATCTCTGAAGCATCTGCACAGATAACAACTCTGGCCTGAGCACTGGAACAATATCTGCCAGCACTTGGGCAGTAAACTCTGATAGTAACTTGTTAACAACATAAAAGTATACACACAGACATTATAATAAACTGTATCAGAGAGTCATTAGAAGTCTTCAAAGAGTTTAGCATTTCTGGTTTTGAAAACCACTGCAACAATGCAAAGCAAATCCCCACAGGCTTGGAAATAGAAATTAAAGACCCTCACAGTCCATAGAATCCACCCTCCATTTTCATATAAAAACTTTCATGGGCCAGTTATTAACAAACAACTATAAAATAGTTTTCCCTTGTGATTGAAGATCTAGCTTTAGAATTCATAAATAGGCATTTTAAATTATATACAAATCATGAAACTAACTTTCAGCTTCTTGTACAACTTCTGCAAGTTATAGGAAAGATCAGAGGAAACATTAAAATGCCATGATATAGATAAACATTTAAACCTACGTTCAGACTTAACAAAAAATTGATTTGTAAGAAGAGTTAAATCTTTTGAGAAAAATTATTCCGCAAGAATAACCAGCTCTAGATATGCTCAAATTTATATTTCAAAATAATTTATCAGAAATTTATCCTAATGTTGTTAGCCTATGAAATATTCTTAACAGCACCACTAAGTTGCATCAGCAGAAAGATCCTTCTCAAAACCGAAAATTAACAAAAATTATTTGTGATCTTACATTTATCAGGTGATTGATATTAGTTTCAATTATATTAATTGAAAAATGCAGTTGCTAAAATAAGTTTTGATGACTTAATAAAAGTTTATAGAAAAATGAACCCTAAAAATGTTATGATCAAGATATTTATATATTCACATATATTGCTATAACAAGCTATTATTTATTGTATTATACAAAATTATGGGATCAAAATATTGTTGTTTGCAATTTGTATCACATGTTGTAACATAAATGTTGTTACTCACATATTGCTATTACCCTTTTATGTTTTACAAGTAATAAAATATTATTTTGAACAAAAACCTCCACATTTTCATTTTGCACTGGGCCACGAAAATGGTCGTTGATCCTGTACCCACAGGGTTATCATTCACAATTAAAGGAGAGATAAAGTGTTTCCTAAACAAACAAAAGTTAAAGAGGCCATCACCACTAAACTGACCTTGTAAGAAATGTGAAATGGACCCCTTTAAGTGGAAAAAAAAAGGCTATATTTAGAAGCAAATTATGAAAGAAAAACGTTTTATAAGTAAAAGCAAACATACAGTAGAGGCAGTAATCATTTATGAAGCCAGTATGAAGGTTAAAAGACAAAAGTAGTAAAATCGATTGTAACTCAAAAGTTAGTTCAGAAGACTCAGAAAATAAAGAGGTAGAATATGACCATATATCCATAAAACATGAAAAAGTTTACAAATGAAGTTCTTTTAGATGGTGTTCAAACTTAAGTGACCACCAATATACAGTGCTATGTGCTTAGAATGTTATATAAGAACCTCATGGTAACCACAAATAAAAAACCTGACACAACAAATAATGAGAAAGGGATACAGCCATAGTGCTAGAGAAAGTCATCAATCACAGGAAAAGAGAGCAAGAGAAGAAAGGAACAGAGAAGAATTATAAAAACTGGAAAACAATTAACAAAATGGAAGTAAGTGCATACGTATCAATAATTATTTTAAATGTAAATGGTCTAAATGCTCCAATTAAAAGACATGAAGTGATGGAATCAATTAAAAAACAAAAAAAAAACACCAAAAAACAAAAAACATGCTGCCTATAAGAAACTCACTTCAGACCTAAAGATATATACAGACAAAGTGAAGGAATAGAAAAAAAATTCCACGCAAATGTAAACAAAAAACAAACAAAAGACCAGGGTAGCAATACTTAGACAAAAAAGACTTTACAAGAAAGACCATAACAAGAGACAAAGAAGGACATAATATAATGATAAAGGGATCATTCCAACAAAAGGATAAAACAATTGTAAATAACTATGTATCTAACACTGGAGCACCTAAATACATGAATAAAATAACAGACACAAAGGGAGAAATTGAGACTAATACAAAAATAGTAGGAAACTTTAACACTCCATTTTTATCAATATATAGATCATCCATGCAGAAAATCAATAAGGAAACAGTAGCTTTGAATGACACATTAGACCAAATGTACTGAACAGAACATTCCATCCCCAAACAAAATAATGCACGTTCTTTTCATGTGCAGATGGAACATTCTCCAGAACAGATCCTGTATAGGCCAAAAAACATGTCTCAGTAAATGTAAGAAGACTGAAATCATATCAAGCATCTTTTCCAACCAGAATGGTATGAAATTAGAAATCAATTTAAAAAAAAAAGGTGAGAAAATCACTAACAATTGGAAGCTAAACAACATGCTACTGAAAAAACAAAGGGTTAATGGAGAAATCAAGAGGAAATAGAAATACTTGAGACAAATGAAAATGAAAAAACAACAGTCCAAAATCTTTGGTACACAGTGAAAGCAGTTCTAAGAGGGAAATTTGTAGCAAGACAGGCCCACCTCAGGAAACAAGAAAAATTTCAAAAAAAAAAAAAATCTAACATTAAACCTAAAGGAAACAAAAAAAGGAGAACAAACAAGCTCAAAGTTAATAGAAGGAAAGAAACACACTAAAGATCAGAGTGAAAATAAATGAAACTGAGATTTAAAAAACAGTAGAAAAGATCAATGAAACCAAAGCTGGTTCTTTGGAAATATAAAAAAAGTTAATAAACCTTAGCCAGACTCATCAAGGAAAAAAAAAAGAAAAGAGAAAGGAATCAAACAAAATCAGAAATATAGGAGGAGAATAACTGACTCCACAGAACTATAAAGGGTTATAAGAGACTACTTGACTATATACCACCAAACTGGACAACATAGAAGAAATGGATAAGTTCCTAGAAATGTATGTACAATATTGCAAAACCAAATCCAGAATAAATAAAAATTCTAAACAGACATTACTAGTGGCAATATTGAATCAGTAATAAAAAAAAATCTCCCAATAAACAAAAGTCAGGGTGAATTCTACCAAACATTTAAGAAGAGTTAATATCTATTCTTCTCAGACTATCCCAAAAAATGGAAGAGGAAGAAAAGCTTCCAAATACACTCTCTGAGACCAGAATTTCCTTAATAAAAAATCCAGACAAAAATGCAACAACAAAAACTACAGACCAATATACCTGATGAACATAGATACAAAAACCCTCAACACATTATCAGCAAACCACATTCAACAATACATCAAAAGGGTCACTCACCATGATCAAGTGGAATTTACTCCATGGATTCAAGGATGGTTCAATAACCACAAATCAAACTGACACATCACATTAACAAAATGAAAGATAAAAATGCTGATCATCTCAATAGACGAAGAAAAACTATTTGACAAAATTCAACATGTGTTCATGATAAAACTCTCAACCAAGTGGGTTTAGAGGGAACATACTTCAACACAATATGGGCCATAAATGTCAAACCCGCAGGTAACATTATCCTCAATAGTGAAAGGCTGAGAGCTGTTCCTCAAAGGTCAAACAAGACCAGAAGGTCAAACAAGAATGTCCGCTCTCACCACAGTTATTCAACATAGTATTGGAAGTCCTAGCCACAACAACCAGAGAAGGAAAATATATACAGAAGGTATATAAAGAGAGAGAGAATATAGAGAGAGAATATATAGAGAGAATAGAAAAATATATACAGGCATCCAAATTGGTAAGGAAAAGGTAAAACGTTCACTATTTGCAGATGATATATCACATATGTAGATATATATCATATATGTAGAAAACCACACTTGTAGAAAACCAAGACTCCAGAAACAAATTTAGAATAAGTGAATTCAATGAAGTTTCAAGATACAAGATTAATATACAGAAATCTATTGTTTCTATACACTAATAATGAAGTAACAGAGAAATTAAGCAAATAATTCCATGCATAACTGCAGCAAAAAGAATAAAATAGCCAGGAACAAACTTAACCAAGGAGGCAAAAGTCCTATACTCTTGAATACTGATAAAAGAAATTGAGGATGCACAAGCAAATGGAAAGATACACTTTGCTCATGGATTAGGAGAATTAGTATTGGTAAAATGTCCATACTACAGAAAGTAATCTACAGATTGAATGCAATTCCTATCAAAATACCAATAGAATTTTTCACAAAACTAGAACAAATAATCCTAAAATTTGTATGAAACCACAAAAGACTCCAAGCAGCCAAAGAAGTCTTGGGGAAAATAAAGGTGGAAGAATCGCAATCCCAGATTTGAAGATATACTACAAGCTACAGTAGTCAAAATAGTATGGCACTGACACAAAAACAGACACGTAGATCAATGGAGTAGAATAAAGAGCCCAGAAATAAACTACTGACATGCTAATATGGCCAATTAATCCTCTGTAATACATTACAGATTACAAAGGAGGCAAGAACATACAATGGGGAAGACTGTTCAATAAATGCTATTGGGAAAGCTGGACAACTACATGCAAAAGAATGACATTGATCACTTTTTCACACCATACACAAAAATAATCTCGAAATGGATTAAAGACCTAAATGTAAAACCTGAAATCATAAAACTCTTAGAAGAAAACATAGGCAATAATCTTTGTGATATCAGCCTTAGCAACATTTTTCTAAATATATCTCCTAAGGCAAGGAAAACAAAAGCAAAAATAAGCTATTGAGATGATAATAAAATAAAAAGCTTTTGCACAATGAAGGGAACCATCAACAACAAAAAAAGGCAACCTACTGAATGGGGGAAGATGTTTGCAAATGATTTATCTGGTAAGGGGTTAATATCCAAACTACACAAAGAACTCCTACAACTCAACATCAAAAATACTTGATAGAAAAATGGATACAGAATCTCAAAAGACACTTATCCCAACAATACATACAGATGGCCAGACACATAACAACAGATGCATAAAAAGATGTTCAGCGGTGCCAGGGTGGCTCAGTTGGTTAAGCATCAGACTATCGATTTCAGAGGTCATGATCTCATGGTTTGTGAGTTCGAGTCCTGCTTCTGGGCTCTGCGCTGACAGCATGGAGCCTGCTTGAGATTCTCTCTTTCCCTCTCTCTCTCTGCCCCTCTTCTGTTCATGCACTCTCTTTTTCTAATTAAATAAGTAAAACATTTTTTTAAAAAAGATGTTCAATGTTACTAACCATCAGGGAAATGCAAATCAAAGCACAATGAGATATTATGTTACACTTGTGAGAATGGCTAACAACTGAAAGATAAGAAATAACAAGTGTTGGGGTGCCCGGGTGGCTCAGTAGGTTGAGCATCCGACTTGCTCGGGTCGTGATCTCACAGCTTATAAGTTCAAGCCCCACATCGGGCTCTGTGCTGACAGCTCAGAGCCTGGAGCCTGCTTCGGATTCTGTGTCTCCTTTGCTCCCTGCCCCTAACCCACTTGCATTCTGTCTCTGGCTCTCTCAAAAATAAATAAACCTTAAAAAAAAAAAAAAAAAAGAAAGAAAGAAGTGTTGACAAGGATGTGGAGAAAAGGGAACTCTCGTGCACTGTTGGTGGGAGTATAAACTGATGAAACGGTTGTGGAAAATAGGATAGAGTTTCTTCAAGAAATTAAAAAAGAGAAACAGCATATAATCCAATAATTCCAATACTGGGTTATTTATCCAAAGAAAACAGAAACACTAATTTGAAAAGATATATGCTCCCCTATGTTTATCGTAGCATTATTTACAGTAGCCAAGATATGAAACAATCCAAGTGTCTACTGGTAGATGAATGGATAAAGAAAAAGTGACGTAGATATATATATAATCAAATATAACTCAGCCATAAAAAAGAATTTGGCGTCCCAGGTGGCAGTAGGTGCAGGAACAGAAGCTGGGTGAATGCCGCTGCCACCCCCTGCCCCCCTCCCAATGCTGCATCCTTGGATGCCACCTACTGTCTCTTTTCTTCTCTGGGTGTGTGAGATTGGAATCTACACATGGATTTGTCACTGCCACAGGCTGCGTAGCTCCTGACCTTTAACCACAGGAAAGAAAAACCAGGTGACTTCAACAAACAAATCAAAGTCCACCTGGTGGAAGGTCCAAACATTCCACCACCACACGCAAGGAGGAGCTCTGCAGAGGACTGACCGGTGGGATTGAGCGGCCAAAACACAACAACAGAGTACATGCAACATACCCCCAAAACACCTTCCTGAAGTGCCAGGCCCTGGACAGTGAATGACTCCCTTTCAATATGGTAGTACTCCCAGGTGCAGGACATAGCAAGCTATTAAAACATGCAAAAGACAAACAGCCGAAATGACAAAATGGAAGAATTCTCCTCAAAATAAAATTCAGGAAGAAATGGCATCCAGAGAACTGCTCAAAACAGATATAAACAATATATCTGAACAAGAATTTAGAATAACAATCATAAGACTAGTAGCTGGACTTGAAAAATGTATAGAAGATAGCAGAAAATCTATTGCTGCAGAAATCAAAGACCTAAGAACTAATCATAATGAATTAATAAATTCTACAAGTGAGATGCAAAATAAACTAGACACAGTGACAGGATGGAAGAAGCAGAGGAGGGAATAGGTGAAATAAAAGATCAAATTATGCAAAATGAAGCTGCAAAAAAGAGGGAAAGGAAATTACTAGATCACAAGGGAAGAATTAGAGGGCTAAGTGATTCTATGAAATGAAACAATATCTGTATCACAGGAGTTCCAGAAGAAGAAGAGGAAGAAGAAGGAAGACAGAGAGAGAGAAAGGGGCAGAAGGTTTATTTGAACGAATTATAGCTGAGAACTTCCCTAATCTGGGGAAGGAAACAGGCATCCAAGTCCAAGAAACACAGAGAACTCCCTTCAAAAATCAACAAACACAGGTCAATGCCATGACCTATCATAGTGCAACTGGCAAAATACAAAGATAAAGAGAGAATTCTGAAAGCAGCTAGAGACAGTCTTTAACGTACAAGGGTAGACACATAAGGGTAGTAGCAACCTGTCCACTGAAACTTGGCAGGCCAAAAGAGAGTGGCAGGAAATATTCAATGTGCTGAATAGGAAAAATATGCAGCCAAGAATCCTTTTATCCAGCAAGGCTGCATTCAGAAAGAAGGAGAAAAAAGGAAAGGTAGTGCATGTTCACAGATTGGAAACATGTTAAAATGTCCATACTACCCAAAGTGATCTACAGAATCAGTGTAATCCTGTCAAAATTCCAATGGCATTTTTCATATAAATGGAAAAAATAATTCTAATATTGGTACAGAATCACAAGACTCCAAAATAGCCAAAGCAATATTGAGAAAAAAGAATGAAGCTGTAGGCATCACATGTCCAATTTCAAACTATGTTACAAAGTTATAATAATAAAAATAGTATACTACAGGCATAAAAATAGACAAACAGACCAATAGGAACAGGACAGGGTCCAGAAATAAGCTCATGCATATATGATCAATTAATTTACAATGGGGGAAAGAATAGTCTCTTTAATAAATGATGTGGGGAAAACCAGACAGACGCATGCAAACAAATGAAACTGGACCCCCACCTTACATCAGAAACAAAAATCAACTCTACGTGGACTTAAAACTTGAATAGATGACCTAAAAGTGTAAAACATCTAGAGGAAAACACAGAGGGGAAGCTTCTCATACTGATCTTTGCAATGATATTTTTTTGGACTTGATACAAAAGCAAAGGGCACAAAAGCAAAAATAAATGGGACTGCTTCAAACTAAAGAGTTTCTCCTAAGAAAGGAAACAATCAAGAAAACAAAAACACAACCTATGGAATGGGAGAAAATATTTGCAAACCACACTTTCAATAAGGGGATGATATCCAAAATATACAAGAAAATGTTGTAACTCAAAATCAAATAAACAAGGAAAACCAAATCATCCCATTAAAAAATGGGCAAAGGACTAGAATAGACATTTTTTCCCCAGAGATTACATACAAGTGGCCAGCAGGTACAGGGAAAGATTCTCAACATCACCAATCATCAGGAAACTGCAAATCAAAACCAAAATGAAATATCACCTCACACCTGGCAGGATGGCAATCATATAAAAGACAAGACAGGGGCTCAGTCTGTTAAGCCTTCAACTCGGTTTGGCTCAGGTCATGATCTCATGTTTTCACGGGTTCAAGCCCCACATCAAGCTCTGGGCTGGCATCATCGAGCCTGCATGGGATTCTCTCTCCCTCCTTCTCTCCCTGCCCCTTTGCCACTCGCACTTTCTCTCTCTTTAAATAAATAAACCTTAAAAAAAGATAAGAGATAATAAACACCAGTGAGGATGTGGAGAAAAAAAGAAACTTGTGCGCTGTTGGTGGGCATATAAACTGGCACAGCCACTATGAAAAACAGCATGGAGGTTCACCAAGAAATTAAAAATAGAACTATACCATATGATGTAGAAACCCCATTTCTGGATATATATCCTCCCCTGCCCCCAAAAGGGAAACCATTTTCTTTAAGAGGTATCTGTATTCCCCAAGGTCACTGTGGCATTAGTCACAGTAGCCAATGTATGGAAACAATGTAAGCATCCATCAATGGATAAACAGATCAAGGAAATGTGGCATATGTACACAATGTAATATTTTTCAGTCTTTAAAAAGAAGGAAATCCTGTCTTCTGTGACAACATAGATGGACATGGAGGGCATTATGTGAAATTGGGCAAAGAAAGACAAATACCGCTTGGTATTACTTACTTATATGTGAAACCTAAAAAGAGTCAAACTTCTAGAAACAGACAGTAGGAAAATGATTGCTATGGTCTGGGGGGTGGAGAAAAAAAGGAGTTTGCTAAGAGGGTACAAATTTTCAGTATATAAGTTCCGAGATCTGAAGTATGACATGCTGACTACAGTCAGGTGTATCATATATTTGCAATTTGATAAGAGTGTAGAACTTAAATGTTCTCACCAAAACCAAAAAAAAAAAAAAAAAATAGAATAAAAGTGTGAGGTGATGGATATGTTAATTAACATAATAAAAGGCATCCTTTTACAACGTATACATATATCAAAAAATCATTTTGTACGCTTGAAATGTCTTACAGTTTTGTCAATTATACCTCAATAAAACTGGAGAAAAGAAAGTATTACTTTTTTTTAAAAGAAACAAGAATGATCAATAATCTATGGGGAGTAAGTTTAGGAATTCCCAGAGCTTGCACCAATGGGTTAACAAGGTTTAGGACGAACATCCAGAATAGGTAATTGGGGCAAAAGTGCCCCCAGCATAGAACAAAAGCAAAAAGCTGCTTCCACAGAATGAAAGCATCCAGAATAGGTAAATAGGTAAACAGGGCAATAGACCACAACAGCAGGGTGAAATTGCCTGAAGCTAATTAGCAAAAGAATGGTGCCTTGTTGACCCTGAGGTAGCATGCTCAGTCTTATTCCCTAGGCAAGTTAAGATAAACAGACAAGGTGCCTGGTGCCTGCCATAAACAGCCATCTATTCAGCACCAGGATTTTGTTTTGTATTGACCCAAACCCCTAACACCACATATCTTGGAAATGCCCTTTCTCTCATACACTTGAGTTAATGTTCACTGTTTCATTGTCTCTGCATGCCCATCACGTTCGTAAGCCTTCTGATCCTAATAAATACAAAGCAAGGACCCTTACTCAGGGCTCTTGTCTCCTCCCAGACATTAGCCTCTCTCGTATTTAATTCTGTGTCCACTCTCTTGTTGGACAAGAAAAAGATCCAAACTCAAAGTCTATGACAATAATCTAAACTTCCACCTCTGAAAAGTAGACAAAGAGCAAATTAAATCCAAAGTAAACATAAGTAAAGAAATAGAAGGAACTAAAGCAGAAATCAATGAAATCAAAAGTCAGAAATCAAGAGAGAAAAATCAATGAAACCAAAAGCTGATTCTCTGAAAAGATCAATAAAGTTGATAAGCCTCTAGCTAGGCTAAGAAAAAAGCAGAGGACAAAAATTACTAAATTGAGAAATGGAAGAGGTAACAACACTATAGATCTCATGAAAATTAAAATGATATTAAGAGAACACTATGAACAATTCTATGCCTACAAATTTAATATTCTAGATGAAATGGACCAATATCTTAAAAGACACAGTCTGCCAACGTTTACACTGGAACGATAGGCAATCTGAATAAGACTACATCTGCTAATGAAACTGTATCAATAATTAACAACCCTCCAAAACAGAAAGCACTAGGCCCAAATGGATTCAATATTGAATTCTACCAAACATTTAAGGAAGAAATTATACCAATTTTCTACAATCTCTTTCAGAGGTTAGAAATAGAGAGACTACCTCTTAATTCAATTTTTGAAGTCAGTATCACCTAATACCTGACTACGGAAAAATATCTCTCATGAACATAGATACAAAAATTCTCAACAAAATATTAGCCAACTGAAACCAATTATGAATAAAAAGAATTATGCACCATGACCAAGTGGGATTCATCCCAGTTATTTATTCAACATTTGAAAAGCAATTAATGCAATCTAACATACTAAAGCAAGCTAAAAAACAATCCCACACAATCCTGTCAATAGATGCAGAAAAAAAACATTTGACAAAATCCAACACCCATTCATAATAAAAACTCTCAGGAAATTAGGAGTAGAGGGAAACTTCTTCAACCTGATAGAGAATATCTATAAAAACATTAGAACTAACATCATACTTATGGTGAGAAACTTGAAACTTCCCCACTAAGATCACGTTTTAACATTGTACTTGAAATTCATGCTAGTGCAATAAGACAAAAAAAATGAAATAAAATGTGTACAGATTGGGAAGGAACTCATAAAACTGTCTCTGCTCACAGATGACATGATCATCTATGTAAAAATCCTAAAGAATAACAACAACAACAACAACACTTCTGGAAGTAATAAGTGATTATAGCAAAGTAGCAGTATCCAAGGTTATTATTTAAAATTCAAACACTTTCTGGGGCACCTGGGTGGCCCATTTGGGTAAGAATCTAACTCTTGATTTCAGCTCAGGTCATGATCCCAGGGTCGTGGGATGGAGCCCCATGTTGGGCTCCATGTTGAGTGTGGGGCTTAAGATGTTCTCTCTCTCTCTCTCTCTCTCTCTCTCTCTCTCTCTCTCTCTCCCCCCTCCCTCCCTCCTCCTCCCCCTCCTCTATCCTGCTCACCCTCTCTCTCTCAAATTAAAAAAATAAATTAAAAAAAGTCAGACACTTTCCTATATACCACCAATGAACAAATGGAACTTGAAATTAAAAACACAATACTGTTTACATTAATACCCCCCCCCCCCATGAAATACTAATACTTAGATAGTAACAAAATATGCACAGGAGGAAAACTACAGGAAGACAATGTTGTCAAGATGCCAATTCTTCCAAATTTGTTCTATAGATTCAATGCAATCCCAACTAAAATCCAAGCAAGTATCTTGTGTGTATTGACAAATGGATTCTAAAATTTATATGGAGAGGCAAAAGACCCAGAATAGTGAACATAATATTGAAGGAGAAGAAGAAAGTTGGAAGACTGACACAATCCAATGTCAAGTCATATTATAAACTAATATGAATCAAGACAGTGTTGTGTTAGCAAGAGAATGGACAATAGATCAGTGGAACAGAATAGGGAGCCCAGAAACAGACCTGCATAAATATAGTCAGCTGACCTTGACAAAGGAGCTAAGACAATATAATGGAGTAGAGTCTTTTCAACAAATGGTGCTAGAACAACTCAATACCTATTTGCAAAAAAAAAAAAAAAAAAATCTAGGCAGACTTTACACTCTACAAAAATTAACTCAAAATGGATGACAGACCCATCTGTGAAATGTCAAACTATAAACCCCCTAGAAGATAACCTAAGAGAAAACCTAGATGACCTTGGGAATGGTGATTACATTTTAGGTACAACAGCAAAGGTAGGATCCATGAAAGAAATAACTGATAACCTGGACTTCATTAAAATTTAAAACTTCTGCTCTAGAAAATTCAGTCAAAAGAATAAAAAGACAAGCCACAAACTGGAAGGAGATATTTGCAAACAATGCACCTGATAAATCTGTTATCCAAAATATACAAAGAATGTATAAAACTCAACATTAAGAAAACCAACAAGCTGATTAAAAAGTAGGTAAAAGACCTTAACAGACATTTCTGTTACAGAGTACAAATAAGCATATGAAAAGATGTTCCACATAATATTTCATTAGGGAAATGAAAATTAAAACAATGAGATACTTCTGCACACCTATTTGAACAGCCCATATCCAGAAAACCAACACCAAATGCTGGCAAGGATGTGGTACAACAGAAACTCTCATTTATTGCTGGTGGGAATGTAAAATAGTACCAGCTACTTTGGGAGACACTTTGGTGGTTCCTTACAAAATCAAGCGTACTGTTACCATATGATCTAGCAGTTATGCCCCTCAGTATTTACCCAGAGGAGTTAACAACTTATGTCCACACAAAGACATGCACCCAAATGTTTACAGCAGCCTTATTCATAACTCCAAAACTTAGAAGCAACCAAGATATCCCTCAGTAGGTGAATGCATAAACGAAGTGTGATACATCCTGATAATGGACTATTACTCAGTACTAAAAAAGAAATGAGCTATTGATGAAAAGACATAGAGGAACCTTAAATACATATTCCTAAGTGAAAGAAGGCAACCTGAAAAGGTTACATACTGTATGGACCCAACTATGTGACATCTGGAAAAGACAAAACTATGGAGCTAGTGAAAACATCAGTGGTTGTCAGGGGGTTAGGAAAGGGGACTGAACAGGTAGAGCACAGAGGATTTTTAGGACAGTCCATTTGGACAGTAAACCCATATACCACAGTGATGGATACATGTAATTATACTGTCACACAAACCCATAAAATGTACAACACCAAGAGTGAACAATAATATAAAACTATGGAGTTTGGGTGATTATGATGTGTCAATGTAGGTTCTTCAATTTTAACAAATGTATTACTTATGTTGGGGATATTGATAATTGGGGAGCCAGTGTATGTGTTCGAGCAGGGGGCATATGGGAAGTCTCTGTACCTTCCCCTCAATTTTGCTGTGAACCCTAAACTGTTCTAAGAATTAAAATCTAAAAAAAATATGCTATGAAAGTAAACATGCAAAATATATGCAAAAGTTAAAAAAAGACAAATGCATAAAGCAATAATTATGTTTTATGGGGCTCATCAGGTATAGAGATATATAAAGGAAGGAGTAGATAAAACTATATTGGATCAAAGTTTTGTATGCTGTTGATATCAAGCTGGTAGTAACTGAAATGATATTTTAAAGTTACTATATTAATTTTAATCCCCAATTCAGCATAAGAAAATAACTCCAAAATTACAGTAACAGAACTAACAAGGATTTTAAATGGTACACTAGAAAATATATATCTATAATGACAAAAGGCAGTAATTTAAGAAGTGCAACAAAAAGATGAAGGACATCAAGAAAACAAATAGCAAAATAGATATAAAACTTTTCAGTATTTACATTTAAAGTAAATGAACTAAACACTATCACAGAGCTACATAAAATGCATAAAAAAGCCTATCTAACTATATGTTATCTACAGGCAACACAATTTAGATTCAAATACACAAACTGGTTAAAAGTAAAAAAAAAAAGTGGGAAAAGATAAACTATGCAACTGTAACCAAAAGATAATTGGAGTGGCAACATTAATGCCAGACAAAATAAAGAAATTATTAATATAGGCAAAGAAGGGCGTTTTATAATGATGAGGTCAATCTACTAGTGTAACAACTATAAATATGTAAGCACCTAAGAACAGAATGCCAAAATACATGAAGAAAAAGCAGATTTGAAGAGAAAAATAAAGCATTTAACAATCATAGTTGGAGATTTCAATACTGTAAGAGTAGATAGATCAACTAGAAAGAAGATCAACAAAGACTTGATTTACCCAACAAACCAATGAGACCTAACAGATACTTTCAGAACACTCCACCCAACCATAGAATAGACATTTTTTCAAAGTGTTCATGGAATATTCTACAGGACAGACCATATGTTAGTCCATAAAACAAGTCTTAATGAATTTGAAGTTATCAAAGTCATACAAAGTATGTTTTCTGACTATAATCAAATGAAATTAGGAAACAATAACAGAAGGAAATCTAAGAAATTCACAAATATGTTGAAATTAACATATCCCTAAATAACCAATGGGTAAAGAAGAAATCATAAAAGTAGAAAGATATGTGGTAAATGAATGAAAATACAACATACCAAAACTTATAGCATGCTGTTAAAATAGTGCTGAGGGGGAAAATAATGGTTGTAAGTGTCCTTAGTAAAAAAGAAGATCTCAAATCAATAACCATCCTCCATAAGAACCGGTAGAAAGAAAGAGTAAACTCAACCTTAAAATTAACAGAGGTAAGGGAAAAATCAAGATTAGAATAGAAATAAATGTAATAGAGACTAGAAAGAAAACAATGAAGAAAATTGGTTCTTTCTAAAATGTCAAAAAAATTGAAAAACTTTTAGTTAGACTGACCAAAATTTAAAAAAAGAAAGTTAAAATTACTAAAATCAGGAATACAATAGAGGATGTCACTATAGACCTTACAGAAATAAAAAGGAGTTTGAGGGAATACTATGAACAGTTGTATGCTAACAATTTAACTGGCATAGATGAAATGGACAAACTATCCAAACTAACTTTTAAAAAAATGGAAATTTTCAATAGATCTGTAATAAGTAAAAAGATTAAATTAGTAATAAAAGATCTTCCCACAGTAAAAAGTGCAGAACTTGATAACTACACCGGCGAATTCCACCAAAGTTTTGTTTGTTTTATTTTAGAGAGAGTGAGCACAAGGAGGAGAGGGGCAGAAGAAGAGACAGACTGTTGAGCAGGCTCCATGCTCAGCACAGAGTCCAATGTGGGACTCGATCCCAGAACCCTGGGATCATGATCTGAGCCAAAATCAAGAGTTGGACACTCAACCAACTGAGCCACCCAGGTGCCTCTCCACCAAGGTTTTAAAGAAAAGACACCAGTACTTCAGAAAAATCTTTCAAAAAACAGAAGAGTATAAAACACCTCCCAATTTATTCTGAAGTTAGTATTACCCTGATTTCAAAATAAAAGACACTGCAAGACAGGAAAAGAACAGACTAGTATATCTTATGCTAAAGATGAAATATCCTAAAAAAATATTACAAACTGAATCTAGCAACATATAGAAAGAATTATATACCATGACCAGTGGGATTTATCCTAAGAATGCAAAGTAGTTTAGTATATGAAAATCAATGAATATAATACATGATATCAGTATAATAAAGTTTAGAAATGGCATATTCATCTCAATAGAGGGCATTTGAAAAAAACACTTTCATAATCATAAATACTCAACAAACTAGGAAATGAAAAGAATGCTTCTCAACTTGGTAAAGACTTATCCATGAAAAAATCCACAGCTAACATCATACTTCAGTATCAAAACTGTATTATTTCAACCACTGTTTTCTTAGGGTTGCACTACTGTTCAATGAATGTGTAAAAAAAAAAAATATTTCCCCCAGACTAGAACAAGATAAGAGGTGTCTCTCACCACCTCTATTAAACACAGTACTGTAAGTTCTATCCAGGGCAGTTAGGCAAGAAAAGGAAAAGGCATCCAGATTGGGAAGGAAGTGATGTTATAATACAGAAAATCCTAGAATTCACAAAAACTCTATTAACCTAACAAACAAATTTAAAAAAAGTTATAGGATATAAGATCAATATGCAAAGTTAATCATATTTTTATACACTATTAATAAATAATCCAAAAATGAAATTTAAAAATATCAATTTACAGTATCATTAGAAAGAATAAAAGACAGCAATAAATTTAACGAAATAAGTCTTACACACTGTAAACAATAAAACATCACGGGAAAAAATTAAAGAAGTCCTAAAAAAGTGAAAGGAAATCCTAGAAGATTTAGTACTGATACGATGGCAACACTTCCGAAATTGATTTCCAGATTCAAGACAATCCTTATCAAAATCCCAGCTGCTTCTTTTGCACAAACTGACAAGCTGATCCTAAAATTTCATATGGAAACGTAAGGGATCCAGAATAGCTAAAATAATCTTTAAAAAGAACAAAGTTGGAAGACACATAATTCCTGATTTCAAAACTAAATTCAAAGTTACATTAATCAAGACTGTGGTACTGGCATAAAGATAGTTAGATCCATGGAATAGAATTATGAATCCAGGAATAAAGTCTAATACGTTAGTGGACAGTTGATTTTTGACAAGAGTGCCAAGATAATTCAATGGGGAATGATAATCTTTGTAACAACTGAATATCTACATGCAAAATGATTTAGACCCATAGCCTTACACTACATACAAAATTAATTCAAAATATTAAAGGCCTAAGTCTAAGAGCTAAAACTGGAAAACTTTCAGAAGAAACATCGAAGTACATAATTGTGACCTTTGATTCGGCAATGATTTCTTAGATGACAGTAAAAGCATAGTAGTGACTATATGAACTGGATAGTAATAGATTAAAAACTTGTGCTTCAATGGACTCAACATCAAAAAAGTGAAAAGACAACCCAATGAATGGAGAAAAATAATTACAACCCATATGTGGTAAGAAGGTTATATTAATTATAAAGAGCGCTTATAACTCAATAATAAAAAGACAACCCAGTTTTTAAAATGGGCAAAGAATCACAATAGTCATTTCTCCAAAGAAGATACACAAATGGCAAGTATATGAAAAGATGCTTAACGTCATTAGACATTAAAGAAATGCAAATCAAAACCATAATGAGATAACCACTTCACATCCATGAGAATGCTTATAATAAATACAGGTCAGGGGCACCTGGGTGGCTCAGTTGGTTCAGCATCCAACTTCGGCTCAGGTCATTATCTCACGGTCCGTGAGTTTGAGCCCCGCGTCAGGCTCCATGCTGACAGCTCAGAGCCTGGAGCCTGCTTCGGATTCTGTGTCTCCCTCTCTCTCTGACCCTCCCCTGTTCATGCTCTGTCTCTGTCTCAAAAATAAATAAATGTTAAAAAGAAAATACAGGCCATAACGGATGTTGGTGAAGATGCAGAGATGCAGAGAAATTGGAACCCCCTCACATATTGCTGATGGGAACATAAAATTGTACAGCTACCTTGGAATATTATTTGTTAGTTCTACCAAAAAAAAAAAAGTTAAATAAGTTAATATATGAGCCAGCAATTCCTCCCTTGGGTATATATCCACAAGAACAGAAAACACATATTCACACAAAAAATGGCAGCACACAAATGTTCACAGCAGCATTTTTTAAACTAGTACAAGATGGAAACAAACCAAATATCCATCTACTCGTAAACTAGATAATCAAAATGTGATTTATCCACTCCATGAAAATGAATGAAGTACTGACACATGTCACAACATGAATTGACTCTGAAAACATTATGCCAAGTGCAAGACACTAGAAATAAAGGCTACATGTTATAGAATTCCATTGATATGAAATACCCAGAATAGGCAAATCTATAGAGACAGAAAGTAGCCTACTGGTTTATATGGGCTAGGAGCAGGGAGAAGGGGGAGTGACTGCTAACAGGTACAGTTTTTAGGTGATGAAAATGTTCTGGAATTATGTAGTGGTGATGGGGACAGTTGTACAACTGTGAATAGACTAAAAACCAACGAATCGTGCACTTTAAATTGGTGATTTAATGGTGTGTGAATTATATATATCTCAATAAAGCTGTTATAAACATTACATTTGTTTATAGTTCCCTATGTTATTTTTGTAACATTTTATAAGGGGTTCATGAATTGAGTGGCTCTGCAATAACCACATCTTTCCATTTCTATCTCCTTGTCAGCAAGTTTTCTCAGCACTTAATTCTATCAAAATGAGAAAGAGGTTGATACTGAATCCAGCTGTATTTTAGCAACAGTACTATTCTCCCTGGATACAAAATAAAGAATAATCCCATTTGTATGTAACATTAAGGGATGAATTTCTAATAAAATTTTATATTTTATTTTTATTAGGTAAACTATTAAGTAGTTACTTTTAATATTTAATATATCCCTGATGAACATGGATATAAATATTCTCAATAAAATACTAGCAAACCAAATACGACAATACATTTAAAAAAATCATTCACCACGATCAAGTGGGCTTTATTCCTGGGTTGGAAACATGGTTCAATATTTGCAAATCACCACATCATATTAATACAGATAAGAAGCATATGATCCTTTCAATAGATGTAGAAAAGGCATTTGGCAAAGTACAACATCCATTCATGATAAAAAACTGTCAACAATGTAGGTTTAGAGAGAGCAGAACTTAACATCATAAAGGCCATCTATGAAAAACCCACAGCTAATATCATCCTCAATGGGGAAAAACTGAAAGGTTTTCCCTCTATGGTCAGGAACAAGACAGGGATGTCCACTCTCACCACTGTTATTTAACATAGTACTGGAAGTCCTGGCCTCAGCAATCAGACAATGAAAAGAAATAAAAGTCATCCAAATCAACAAGAAAGAAGTCAAACTGTCACTATTTGAAGGTGACCTGACACTCTATATAGAAAACCCAAAATACTCTACCAAAAAAATGCTAGAACTGACCAATGAATTCAGCAAAGTCATAGGATACAAAAATCAATGTATAGCAATTGGTTGTATTTCTATACACCAATAATGAAGTAGCAGAAAGAGAAATCAAGGAATCAGGCCTATTTACAACTGCACCAAAAACCATAAGATACCTAGGAATAAACCTAACCAAAGAAGTGAAAGAATTGTACTCTGAAAACTATAAAAGACTGATGAAAGAATACCACAAAAAGAAATGGAAAAACATTTCATGCTCATGGACTAGAAGAACAAATATTGTTAAAATATCTATACCACCCAAAGCAATCTACACATTCAATACAATCTCTATCAAAATACCAACAGCATTTTTCATAGAGCTAGAACAGTCCTAAAAGTTGTATAGAACCACAAAAGAACCTGAATAGACAAAGCAAATTTGAAAACAAAAGGCAAAGCTGGAGGCACCATAATTCTGGATTTCAAGTTACATACAAAGCTGTAGTGATCAAAACAGCATGGTACTGGCACAAAAATAGACACCTAGATCAATAGATCAGAAAACCTACAAATGGACCCATAACTATATAGTCAACTAATCTTCAACAAAGCAGGGAATATCATCCAATGGGAAAAAGATGGTCTCTTCAACAAATGGCACTGGGATAGGTGGACAGCAACATGCAAAAGAATGAAACCGGACCACTTTCTTATACCATACACAAAAGAAAATTCAAAATGGATTGAAGAGCTAGATGTGAGACAGAAAACCATCAAAATCCTAGAGGAGCACACAGGCAGTAACCTCTTTGACATCAGCCATAGCAACTTCTTACTAAATATGTCTCCTGAGGCAAGGGAAACAAAAGCAAAAATAAACTAGTGGGACTTCATCAAAACAAAAAGCTTCTGCACAGCAAAGGAAATAATCAACAAAACTAAAAGGCAACCTATGGAATGGAAGAAGACATTCGCAAATGGTATTATCTGATAAAGGGTTAGTATGCAAAATATATAAAGAATTTATAAAGCTAAACATCCCAAAAATAATCCAATTTAAAAATGAGAAGAAAGGATAGACATTTTTCCAAAGAAGATACACAGATGGCCAACAGACACATGAAAAGATGCTCAACAGGGAAATGCAAACCAAAACTCCAATGAGATATCACTTCACACCTGTCAGAATGGCTAAAATTAACAACACAACAAACAACATGTGTTGGTGAAGATGTGAAGAAAGGGAAACCCTCTTACCTGTTGGGAATTCAAACTGATGCACTCACTCTGGAAAACAGTATGGAGGTTCCTCAAAAAGTTAAAAACAGAACTACCCTATGATCCAGCAATTGCACTACTGGGTATTTACCCAAAGAATACAAAAGTACTAATTGAAAGGGATACATGCATCCTGATGTTTATAGTGGCATTATCTACCATATAGCCCAACTACAGAAGCAGCCCAAGTGCCCAATGACTGATAAATGGACAAAGATGTGGTGTGTGTGTGTACACAATGGAATACTACTCTGCCATAAAAAATGAAATCTTGCCATTGGCAAAGAAATGGATGGAGCTAGAAAGTATTATACTAAGTGAAATAAGTCATAAAAAGACAAATACCATATGGTTTCATTCATATGTGGAATTTAAGAAAAAAAACAAATGAGCAAAGAGGTAAAAAAGAGAGGGAGGCAAACCAAGCAACAGACTCTTAACTGTGGAGAACAGACTGGTGGTTACAAGAGGGGAGGGGGTGAGGGACAGGTGAAATAGGTGATGGGGATTAAGGCAGCATTTGTGTGATGAGCACTGGGTGATGGATGGAAGTGCTGAATCACTACATTGCATACCTGCAACTAATATTATACTGTATGTTAACTAGAATATAAATTATAACCCCAAAATATTAACATTAAGTAAAACACATAGTGCATTTTTAATAAAGTAACTGTAATGCTGATGGTGGTGATTTAGTGCTTTTATAATAATGACAAAAGACCAGAGTATACAAATAGTTGCCAGAAGGCGTTAATAAAAGTATCTGGTATACCTGGAGAAGAAATCAACGTAGTAGGGTGATGAAGAGCTTGGGTTATGAGACAAATAACCTGGGCCCTAATCCCAGCTCTGCTGTGCTTAGGGGTGACCTTGGGCAGGTGGTTTCATCTTTCTCTCTTGATTTCCTCACTTTTAAAGTGACATGATGTACAAAACTTATTTCAGAGTTGTGAGATTTAAGCGAGTTTGTATTTGTAAATCCTTTGGAAGCGTACTGGACACAGAGTACCTGCTTTAGGAGTGTTAGGAGTTGGGATGGATAGTCCCCTACCTCCAGGGCGTCACAGATTCATGGTAATCCTGTCAGTTATCCAGGACATTCTGTTCCCCCAAAGCAAGAGCATCTTTGAAACAAAAATAACAAAATTGGATTTGGGAATTCAGAAGGAGATATAACAAGAATCAGAACTTGCTCTTTTAAAAAGTAAACTTCTGTTTTCCTTCTATCTTTATCTAAAAGCCAAACACTCTGAGAGCTGTAAAGTGCATCGGTATCCAAAATAGTTTTAATTCTGCTCCAAGTTAAGGTGCTAAGAATGTGTCCACAGCCGCGTGGTCTAAAAGCACAGTATTCTCACAATTTTGTTATGGAATAGGTAAAGAACAAGGGAAACTATCCTAGATGATGGATTCCTGTGGAATATTAATGTAGAAGATACAGAAAAAGTAATACATCAAAATTCCTTTCAGGAAGAAAATTGCATTCAAGAACTGCTTGGGTAAGTTGTTGCATGGTGGGGAGTATAATCTAAAATGTAAGGTCAAGTTACAAATGCAAGTGTAAACTGTCCCCTAAGGAAGAGGCTGTCCTGCTAGAGCTCTTAGTTTCTGTTCACCCAAAGTTTGGGGTAGAAACCGGGTCAGATCCCAACTACCCTGCACAGTAAAGGGGAAGGTAACGGAGCTGGGGGTGAGGTAGAGAAATTCAAGGAAGGTAGAGAGGGAAGTCAGAGGGGCTTGCAGTACTCTCTACGAGCCAGAAAGAAAAGTGAAAAATATGAGAAGCAAAATACATTAAAAAAAAAAAAAGAAAAAAATGCAAGAAAGGAAGCAAAAACTAAATTCTAAGTAACAGAATGGCCAAATAGAAAATCTGCAGAAAAGAAATGTTACTATAAATTTATAATTTTTCTCTCTGGGTCATAGGATTTTAGCTCCTGCTAGTCTGTGCTATAGAATGCTTATTAAAAGTGCACACATGCAAATGTGCATTCTTTCAGAGGGATGAAAACAGAAGCTGAATTCTTTATTCACGTGGTCAAGGATATGTGTTGGAGATAGAAGGGTGTTCGAACAGATGTCAAGGGACCAAGGATGAAGGGATTGGTACAGCTGGATTAATTCCTACAATATTGATAACTTTCTTGTTTGTTGTACTTTATTTTTTTTAATCTTTCCTTTTTCTACATTCTGCAGTTTTAATTGAAAACTTTAATTCCATAATGCCATTTTTCTCCTCTTAGCATAGCAATTGTACTTCTTAAAAAAATTTTTTTTAGTTTCCATCGAGTTTGTAGTATATATTTATAACTAATCTTAGTCAAATTTCAAAAAATATACATGAAGTACCTTGTACTGGGTTGTTGTTCTGGGTTGTTGGTTGTTTTCCCTTTTTTTTTTCTCTTTGCATTTCAGTTTGGAAAGGTTCTATTGACCTATCTTTGAGCTCAGTGATTCTTTCCCTGGATGTGTCTAGTCTATTGATGAGTCCAAAGGCATTCTTTGTTACAGTGCTTTTCATTTTTAGAATTTTTTTAATGAAGTTTATTTTTTGAGAGACAGGGAGAGAGAGCAGGGGAGAGGCAGAGAGAGAGAAAGGGAAAGAATAGAGAATAAGAAAATAAGGAATACAGAATAGAAAATCCCAAACAGGATTTTGAGCCCCAACATGAGGCTCAAACTCATGAACCATGAGATCATGACCGGAGTCAAAATCAAAGAGTCAGATGCTTAACCAACTGAGCCACACAGGTGCCCCTCTAGCATTTCTTTTTAAATCTTCCTTAACGCTTCCATCTTTCTGCTTACATTATCCGTCTGTTCTTATATATTGTTTGCTTTTTCTATTAGAGCCCTTAACCTATCATAGTTAAATTCCCCATCCAATTATTCTAACACGTGTCATACCTTAGTCTGATTCTAATGCCTGCTTTTAGACTATGCTTTAGACTCTCCAGACTATGTTTTTTTAAAAAATGTTTACTATTTTTGAGAGAGAGAGAGAGAGAGCCTGCACACAAGCATGGGAGAGGCAGAGAGAGTAGGAGGCAGAGGATCTGAAGCACGCTTGAACTCACGAAACTTGAGATCATGACCTGGGCCCAAGTCAGATGCTTAACGGACTGAGCCACTCAGGTGCTCCCAGACTATGTTTTTTATTGCGTTTTTATCATGCTTTAATTTTTTTGTGGAAAGCCGGAGGTATCAGATAACAAGAACGGTTTTGCAGGTGGATCTTTAGTGTGAGTTTTGATGCTAATCTGCCTAACAGTTGGGCTGTGTTTGATGTTTGCTGCAGCTGTAGGTGCCAGAAGATTCAACTTCCTCCAGCGTCCTTGTTTTCACCTCCACTGTTTATGGTGGGCTTTGTTAAGTCCCTCTCTTCAAAGAGATATTGCATTTCTCTTACTGCTGTAATTCACTATTATTATACGGGGTCCTGTTTGTGTGGTGGTAAGGTGCAGGGGAGGAGAAGCATTTTATAATATTAGGTTAAATTTCAGTCTTTTTGTGGGCCTCTGTCTCTGGGCTGGTGACATTCCTTAGCTCTTTTCTTAGACGAGACAGGAAGGCTAGAGGGGGCTGAGGCGGGAGGACCGCTTTTCACCACCTGGTAAAGTCTTTCCCACTAGGACAAGCCTTTGCTCTAAAGAATGCTTCTGATGCATTTCACAGTGGTTCCTCTCTCCCTCCCATCCCTAGAGCCCTTTCTAGGTTCCTCATGAGAAGGGCCTGATGGCATTCCCTGAGATAAAACCCATAAAAGCACAAGAGCTTCCCTGAGACTTGCTCACTCTCCTTTTGTCCACACTGAGCCTCTGGCGATTTGCCAAAATTACAATTCCTACCAGTTTATGGCTCCAGCTTCTTTTGTCCCAGGCACACAGATCTCAGATAGGACTCTAGATTCACCACTCTCTGCATATTCCAGGGTGGTGGTTGGTCCCGTGACCTCAGTTCCCTGATGGGTCCTCTTTCAAAAGTTCCACTTTCTGGTCTTAATCTTGTAAAAGCCACATTATGCACAATTTCTTGGACAGATGTGTATATATATTTCATTTGTTTATAATCAGAAATGAAATAAACAGCTCATAAAAAAAAGAGGAGGGGAAGGGGGAAGAGGAGGAGAAAGAGAAAAGGAAAGAAATAGCAACATGTAAAAGTTCCAATTCCTCAATATCCCAGACAACAGCTAGAATGGTCAGTCCTTCCAATTTTTGTCATTCTAACAGTGGGCAGTGGTATCTCAATGGTGCTTTCATTTTTCATAACAATTAATGATGTTGAGGATATTACGTGTTTGTCTGCCATACACATGTTTCTGGTGAAGTGTGCATTCAAGTTTTTCATCCAGTTTTTTACTAAGTTGTTTGTTTTCTTACTCTTGAGTTTTGAGAGTTCTTCATATAGTCTAGGTAGATTTATTACATACACTTTGCAAATACTTTCTCGCTGTCTGTGGCTTGCCTTTTTGTTCTCTTAATAGTACCTTTTGAAGAGTAGAAGTTTTAAATTTTGATGAAGTACACTTTGTTTTTTTTTTATGCCTCATACTTTTGGTGTCATAGCAAAGAGATCTTCACCTAACTAAAGAACAGAAAGATTTGCTATGTTCTTTTCTAGATATTTTACAATTTTGGGTTTTACATTTTTCCTCTTTTCTCTTCTTGGGGACTCCAGTTGCAAATATAGTAGGTTCACTCACGCTCTTTTCACTTTTAGTAGAGTCTTTTATTCTGTGCTTCATTTTGGAGAGTTTCTATTGTTAGGTCTTCAAATTCACTAATTTTTACTTCTTTGATGTATGATGTGCTGTTAACCCTATCAAGAGTGTGTGTGTGTGTGTGTGTGTGTGTGTGTGTGTGTGTACTTTAAGTCTCACACCGTGTAGTTTTCATCTCTAGAAAAAAAGTTAATTTATCTTTCATGTCTCTACTTAAACTTTTAAAAAAATGTTTATTTTTGAGAGAGCAAGTGAGTAAGCAAGCTGGAGAGGGGCAGAGAGAGAGGGAGGCAGAGAATACCATGCAAGCTCCGCACTGTCAGCACAGGGCCCGACGC
Source organism: Acinonyx jubatus (assembly GCF_027475565.1). NCBI lineage: Eukaryota > Metazoa > Chordata > Mammalia > Carnivora > Felidae > Acinonyx > Acinonyx jubatus. Next base: position 69,053,261 of record NC_069391.1, read on the forward strand.
AGGGCTTGAACCCAAGAACCATGAGATCATGACCGGAGCCAAAAATCAAGAGTTGGATACTTAAGCGAGCCACCCAGATGCCCCTACTTAACCTTTTGAACGTATAGGACACATATTTAATGTTCTTAGCTTTTAATTACAACATCTTTGCCAGTTCTGGGTTTATTTTGTTATGTGTCATATTTTCCTGCTTCTTTGTATATACGGTAACTTTTTTAAAGGTAATCTTTAATCGGATGCCAAACATTGTGAATTTTACTTCGTTGAGTGCTAGAGACTTTTGTATTCCTATGAATATTCTTTTGCTTGTTCTGAGATACATCTAGTATTCTTAGAAACAGTGTGAGCCTTTGGGTCTTGCTTTTAAGATTTGTTAGAAAAAAGGGGAGCAGAATTTACTGTAGGGCTCATAATTCCCTGCTTCTGAGGCAAGAATCTTCTATGTATTCTAATGAAAGCCCTATGAATTATGAGCTTTTCAGCATTGTTGAGGGCAACAGGCACTATTCCCTACTCTCTGTAAGTGCAAGACACTATTTCTTCTAATCACTTTGGTAAATCTTTCTTGGTTATCAAGTAGCTTCCTCATGTACATGTGTTGATCATTACTCTGCTGAAAACTTGAGAAGGACCTTCTACAGATCTCCAGATTTCTCCTTCTATAAAGTTCTGTCCTTTCTGGTATTCGGTTTTGTATTATAAACCAAAGAAGCTGAAACACACAAATTAGTCAAATATCGTGTCTAAGCAGGAAGTGATAGTGTTGATATCTGGAGCCAGATCATCCTCAGCGCATGGCAGACCCAGACCCAGCACCAGGACAGCCAGCAAGGAGAACAACAGGTTTCTTTTTTATGATCATCGAAGTAATTAATGGTGGAAAGTGGGAGTAGAGAACAACCAGCCATCAAATAGCAGAAGAAAGCCTGTAGTGTCAGCTTCTGATAGTAGGCAGGAGATAATCTTTCTTCAAAAGATATGTGCTCAGGAAAAACTGGGATATTCCTTTTGCTATCAGCTGAACTGCAAATAAAGGGAAACCTTAGTCAAGCAAAGAGGCAGATATCAAAGGAATCCCAGTCGTGCTAATATGGAAAGGAATGTCTAAGAAGAGTATAGAACACATGCCTTCCTCTGGTCTTTGGAGATGGCACTATTTATGGAATTCTCCCCAGAATAACACAGACTCTTTCCTTCAAGCCAGAATTAGGTTGTCTGCAAAAATATTTAAGCCACGGTTAGAAATCTACTCTTGTGGGGGAAGCAGGGGCAGCCCATGAGGAAGCCAGCAAAGGGAGCAGTTTGCACCCAATTTAAATTTGATCTGGATATTACAGGCCAAACTTCTGGAAACTTAATCCTCTGGTAGGACCTGTGGACTGGAGCCCAGAGATCTAATAGCCACGCTGTTTAAAGAAGCCCAAAAGGAATGTGGTTGAAAAGAAGACTGACATTTAATGTTGTTGGGCCAAAGCAATGGACTATGCCAAACGGCCTCCAGGATGGCCAACAGCTGGCCAGAGAGAGCACCACATGGAAGGCTGCGTATCAGAAGAATTGGATATTTGGAGCCAATTAGGAGGTATATAAGAATAGAAGGGAGACAAGTCATAACGTCAGGGAAAGTAGGATATCCCCAAATGAGAGCCCAGTGCTGCCATGGGTAAGGGTGGGGGTGGGCAGATAACAGAGGAGAAAGCCTAGGATAAAGGCAGATGGGTATATTTTTATTGTGAGAAACCATAAAGTAGAACACTCTGAAAGAACCTCTGCTCAGGATTCCAACTCTGAAAAAATAAAAATCTCAAGTTAATATTGGATTTTCCTGTGTCATAGGGTTATTTTGTTTTTTGAGTAAAAATATGGGTAATTTCAATTTTGTTCTTTATTACTTTCTTTTTCAAGCTTACTGTCATGGGGTGAGATTCTTTTCCTAATCAACAATTTTAATTGGACATTTAAAGACATTTTACAATGTCTTTTGTAATAAAAGACCCAAAAAAAGTGAACTTTAGAGAACAAGTTATAGAAATCCCTGGACTTTTCTTTTTATAAAGATAGAAAACAGGGAAGCAAAGAATATTCTGCTTTGGGAAGACTTAGCACAGCCCAAAGAAACTACCCCAAGGAAGAGAAAGGAAGTTTCAGGGCTAGCTAGTCCCTCTTCAAAGTGCATATAGGGAGAAATACTTAAACGGTGGCAACAGCTACACTTCCTATGATTTTCTAGTAATTTATCCAACTCATGGGAACCAATTCACACAATCAAGATACAGAAGCTAAGTTTGACTATATAGTTTTCAATCTCCCGAAATTCCCTCCTTCTCTATAGCTCCTTATATGCTACTTCCTTTTGTCAAGAATATCTTTTACCAGGCTCCTTGTTGAAGGCAGAGAGACCTTTATGCAGTGTCTCTTTTAGAATCCACTGTTGACTATATATCTGGGACCAGCATTAGCCTTCCAAGAACAATTCTGGTCATGCTCTCAGCAGCATGGTGGTCACTGGAATAGAGGCCACTGGAATGTCCTTGCCCTATGTTGTTGCCCTCACTTGGGCCTTCCTCCCCTCCTTCAGATGGCTCTGCTATCCTGACTCTACCTGTTCTCTGCTCCTCAGTTCTAGGGCCAGAAGCAACTTATGGTCTGTAGCTGTGGCTCAGGGGATAAATTTAAAAAATGGATGGCTCAAAGAGTACTCTGAAACTCTCCCCCGACACGTACACTCCACCCACACACCTGCCCCTCAGTCTGTAACTGGAAGGCCTAACCAGCTATTGCAGCTTCCCACACACCACCCATCTCCTTCCTGTCCCTGCTGTAGCTCCATCCTGCTCTTCACTCCATATCCCTCTACCAAATCCAACCCAGAAAATTCTGGGTCTCTATTTTTTTCTCAGAAATTTGAGTTTTGTTCACCCCTATGTGTACCAAGATGCTTCATTAGTATTTAAATAGAATCAAAGTGGATAAAAAAAAAAAAAAAGGAAAGGGAAAGGAAAAAAAAACCCTTTATTTCTGTTGGTTTCCAAAAGTAGCACTCTGAGAAAACCCCCAAATGTGGTATCTTTTTTGGAAAGTGGTAGGAAGAGTAAAGCTATGAAGATCTGGTTGTTCTGACTCCCTGTGAACCAAGGATGTGATAATGTGGGCAGGAACAACTAGTGGCGGGTTGTTTCCAAGTTGACAGGGGCTTGGGGCTACCAAAGAAAATCAAGGTGTTGACACACTCAAGGAAGAGACCTCACCAAATGGTCCTTGTTTCCCTCACCTTCTCCTGAACCTTCACCCAAACCCTCAGATTTCTGCCTGTTTCTCATGCTCTCCGTAGCCTCCATTCTAAAACACAGGACAGCCACCATTAAATTATTTGACAAACATTTATTAGTCTGACTATGTTCAAGGCATTCTACCAAGCTTTGGGGACATAGAGAAGACTAGTGTCTCCCCTCAAAAGCCCACAGTCTGCTTGAGAACACAGATAAGGAAAGTAGTAAGGACACTACCCTGTAGTGTTATGAAAGAAAAAGTCATCAAGTAGCTTATACTTCTCCTGACCCCATATTACTGGGGGAACATGCCCACATCCCACATATACAGGGGTGAGACCATCAGAGAAGCCATCATCAAAAAGCTTATATCCTGTTTCCCACCTATACCATTTCAATCCTGCTTACTGACTGGTTCGCACTTACTTACAAATCTGGCTCCAGCCCTCTTCTGTGAGTGTGTGTGGGTTTGTTTGTTTGTTTGTTTGGGCTCCTGATTCCCCCTCAAGGACTTCAGCCCTGGCTCTACCTTTGGTCTGACTGCTTCAGGTTACCTGCGTCACCTGAGCAGCTACTTGAGAATCCATTCATTGTTTTCTATCCACAACTCTACACACCATCTGAGTTGGCCCTCACCCTAGGAGGGCTAATTTGGACAGACTGGAGCTAAAGGAGACCTTGGTTCTGCTTCCATTGAGACAGGTGAGCTCCTTGCCTTCAAAGTGGTAATTCAGATTATGATTTCCTGAAAATGCAACATTGTCAAGTTTTCTAATTATCAATATACACCAACAGCTTCAGGAAAATACTGTTCCTCTCAAGTCTTCCCTATTTGGCAGTCCATCCTTCTAGTTGTTCAGACTCTGTTCAGAGTCTACCTCTCATAGGCCATATTCAAATTCATCAGCAAAACCTGCTATCTTCAAATATGTCTAGAGTCCAATCACTACTAACCATCTGCACTGTGGCCACACTAACCCAAACCACTACATAATCTGAGTTGTTGCAATAACCTAACTGGTCTTCCCACTTCCACTTTTGCTCAATTGCTGTCCATTCTTCAAAGAAAAACTAAAAAGAAACTTCTAAATGGTCAGATGAAAATGGTGGAATAGTGACCTCTTAAAATTCTTTCCTCCATAAAACCAACAAAAAAAATGTGGCAAAAGTGGTCAGAATCAACTGTCAGAACTCTGGAAAGGAGCTAAAGACTTACAGCAATTTGGGGAGCATTCACTCAATAGAAACAGTTGAATCTAGGTGAGAATAAGAAGCTCTGTGGCATTTTCACTTCCCCTCATCCCATCCTTCTTTCTCCGTCTCTATGGTAGCCTTGAAACAGCTTTAAATTATGATGAAAACCAGCCACCTAGAAACACATGGATAGAGCTTCTTCCAAGCCTTATTCTCAAAGAACTGTCATTATGTGACCCATCTAATAGTTCTCTGGAAGACTCCACTTGAAATGCTGTTTTGATTGGAACTGACTCTAAGTTTTCCCTAAGTGAGAACAGCTGCTTCTCCAGGGACATTTGTCTAACACATTTAGACTCAACTGTTTAATTTCAAGTTTGCCCAAAGCAGTGGATAACTGCTGTGGCAAGAAATAGACTTATTAAAAAGCTTAAAATGAAAATCTGGGGAATGAGATGCCCCAAGGGCCTTCAAAAAAGCTCTAACAAATTGCTAGTAATCTAGAAAGCCACAAGCAAACACAGGGCTGTGCCCATGTCCTAGAAAGACCCGAGAAGGCCCTAACCTCTTGCCTTAGGCTCTTGGAAAGCAAGAAGCAAACACTCATGCAGTGTTTTCAACTGCCTGGCTAAATGTTCACTACATGCCTCAATGCACACACATATACACACGTGCACACACGCCCCACCCACTGGCAAAAATTGGGGAACTTTGGTTACCCAAAAGTTACAGAAATCTCTGCCCAAACATTTGCTGAGCACTAACATAAGGAAGCAAAGATTTCAGTAGTTACACGTGATAAAGAATACAAACAACATAATTAGTTCAGAAAAGTCACTAAAGAAACAAAAAGCAACAAAAATAAACCCCAAGGGAGGAGAAACTGAATTCCAGAGATTCCACAATATATTATTTGAAATGTAAAGTTTTCAACAAAACATCATAAGCACAAAGAAAGAAATACGGCCCATAAACAAGGGGGAAAAGGAATAAATAAAAGCTGGCTGCAAGGGAAGCCAGATATTAGACCTGCTAGATACAGACTTTAAATCAACGATTTTAAGTGTGTAAATCAGGTCTAAAAAAATAGAAGTATAGGAATGCTGTCTCATCAAACAAATAATACAAGTTATAAATTATAAAAAATAGAGAATTTGGATTCAAAAAGTACAGTAACAGAAATGAAAAATTCACTAGAAGGACTCAACAACAGATCTAAACTAGCAGCAAGAAACAGAAAACTTGAAGATAGGTTGATTGAGATTATCCAGTCTGAAGAAGAGAAGAAAGAATGAAGAATCATGAACACAGTGGAAGAGATCTATAAGACACCATCAAGTGTATCAACATAAACATAATGGGAGTCCCAGAAGGAAAGGAGAGAAAAAAAGGCAGAAAGAATACTTAAGGAAATGACTGAAAACATCCTAAATTTGATGAGAAACATCAATCATCCAAAAATTTCCACCAAATCCAAGTAGGGTAAACTCAAATCCATATTTAGATACATCATAATCAAAAACATGAAAGATAAAGACAGAAAGACAATCTTAAAGGCAACAAGAGGAAGTGACTCATCATGTTCAGGGATACTTAAAAAGATTAATAGCTTATTTCCATTAGAAAACATGAAAGCCAGAATGCAGTGGGATGACATATTCAGAGTACTGAAATAAAAAGTCTATCAACCAAGAATTCTATATTCATCAAAACAACTATCAAAAATGAAGAAATTAAGTCATTCCCAAAGAGAATTTGCTACCAACAAAACAGGCCTGAAAAAAATATTAAAAGGAGTCCCTGATATTGAAATGAAAATACACCATGTGGTTACTCCAATGTACCTAAGGAAACTAATAATCATAAATAGGTAAATATTAAATATAAATATACTGTTTATTCATATCTTTCTATCAATGTGAACCAGATGGTTATAAACTGAGATGTTAATTGTAACACCCTCAGCACCCACTAAGAAAATAATCCAAAAGACATATAGGAAAAGAAATTACAAGAAAACTAAAATGGTACACTAGAAACTATATAGGACAACATATGGCAATAAAGGAGGAAGAGAACAACGAAAGCTATAGAAGACAGAAAGAAACAAGAAAGTAGCAGACAGGAGTATTATTAGTAATTATATTAAGTGTAAGAGGACTAAGACACTTTACTTAAAAGGTAGATGGAGGCAGGATCAAGATGGCAGAGTAGGAAGATCCTGGGCTCACCTCCTCCCACAGATATACAAAATCTACAACTACATATACAAGAACTATCTCTGAGAGTGAACTCAAGGGTAGCAGAAAAGATCATACACAACTAAGGATATGAAGAGAAAGCCACATCCAAACAGACAGGAGGGGTGGAAATGTGGTATACTCAAGACTCACACCCTTGGGAGCAGTGACACACACAAGGGAGGGATATCATAACTGTAGAGACCCTCCCTGATGAATAAGGGTACCAAGCTCCATGTGTTGGGCTACACAAGCCAAGGGGCCTTGCACTGGCAAGATGAGCTCCATAACATCTGGCTTTGAAAACCAAAGGGGATTTGGTATAGGACAGTCAGAAAGCAGTAGGAAACTGAGACTCCATTCTTAAAATGTGTATGCATTATCTCATTTGCTCTGAGTCTTGGTGCAAAGGCAGCAGTTTGACAAACCCCTAGGTTACATGTGAAGGAGATCCACTGACCAATTTTAGGGCATGTGCTATAGGGGTAGGGATCTGTTGGAATGGTCTCCTGGGGTAGAGGCAGTAGTGGGCACCATTTTTTCCTCACTATTTTCCCCCTTCTCTTCCCTTTCCTGGCCCACCTAGGTGGCCCAGCACTGGTGAGCAACATTCCTGATACTCTCCATCTACCATGCTACTACCTCTCACCCTGCCCCAGCATTCCCCTGTGGATTCACCTCACCCATCCTGTCTACCCAGCTGGAGTCCCTCACAAGTGGCTTCCAGCAATGCCACACCTGGTGGATGTCCTCAGTGAGTACCCTCAACCAACACCAGAGACCTTCCCAAGTGGCTCCCTGCTTGGCCACTCTTGGAAAGTGCCCATGGCTAGGGTGGGAGTCTCTTCCAATTGCCCTCACCAAGGGGGCCACCCTGGCACACTAGACCACCTACAACAGTTGTAGCTAGACCTTGCAGCAAGCTGCGCCTAAGGCTTGCCCTACCCACCAGCATACCCAAGCTGTCACAACTAGCTGGACAAACTAGGGGACAAGAACTGGCATGCCCTTGGCAATTGTAGCCAAACCTGGCACACAGCCACACAAGGAGGCAGTCCTGCACAGCAGCAACTCCACACCAATCATGACACTGCCCATACAGTTCACACAGGCATCATCCCTGCAGCACCTGGCTCTAGGGACAAGGGGGTTTGGGGTACTAGGCCCCACAGGACACCTGCATAAAACCACTCCTTCAAGACAGGGAGACCTAACTAATCTATCCAGTACCTAGAAAAAGAGATGTATGAAAAATGAGGAGACAGAAGAATATGCTCCAAACTAAAGAACAAGACAAACCTCAAGGAAAAAAATGAAGTGAAACAGAGATAAGAAATCTACCAATAAGAAGTTCAAGGTAATGGTCATAAAAATGCTCATTTGGGAGAAAAATGGATGACACAATGAGAATTTCAACAAAGAGACAGAAATCATGAAAGAGAATCATTAGAGCTGAAGAATACAATAACTGAAATAAAAAATACACTAGAGGGAATGAATAGTAGTTTGGTGATGCAGAGGACAGATCAGCAATCTGGAAGACAAGGTAGTGGAAATCAGTGAATCAGAATAACAAAAAGAATAAAGAATTAACAAATGAGGATAGTTTAAAGACCTCTGGGACAACATAAGTGTACTAACATTCACATTGTAGGGGTTCCAGAAGGAAAAGAGAGAAAGGAACAAAAAACCTATTTGAAGGAATAATGGCTGAAATCTTCCCTAAACTGGCAAAGGAAACAGACATCCAAGTCCAGGAATAACACAAGGAGTCCCAAATAAGATGAACCAAGAGACCCATACCAAGACACATTATAAACGAAGTGTCAATAGTCAGAGAGGGAAAAGAATAGCAAGAGGAAAACAACTAGCTCCATACAAGGAAATATCCACAAGACTACCAGCTGATTTTTCAGCAGAATCTTTACATGCCAGAAGGGAATGGCACAATACATTCAAAGTACTAAAAGGAAAAAAACTTACAACCAAGGATGCTCTACTGGCAAGGTTATCACTCAGAACTCAAGGAGAGAGGAGGAGTTTCCCTGACAGGCAAAAGCTAAAGAAGTTCATCAACACCAGACCAGCCTTACAAGAAATGTTAAAAGAACTTCTTTAAATGGAAGAGAAAAGACCATTAGAGATAAGAAAATTAGAAAAAGCCTGGAAAAGGTAAACATATAGTAAAGGTAGCGGATAAACTACCTATATACTTATACCTTATACCACCTATATACCTTATACTATAGCTAGTATAAAGGTTAAAAGACAAAAGTGGTAAAAACCTTCTAGATCTAGAATAATTAGTCAAGGGATACACAAAATAATAAATTATAAAATATGACATCAAAAACTTAAAAAGGGGTGGCAGGGAGTAAAAAGGTAGTGCTTTTAGAACTTAGTGCTTCTACTTGAACTTAAGTAATCATCAACATAAAAGAGATCACTGTATACACAGGACATTGCATATGAACTTCATGGTACCACCAAACAAATACACGTAATAGATATACAAAAAATAAAGGTATATAAACATAACACTAAGGAGAGTCACCAAATTACAAGGGCAATAAGTATAGATCAATAATTATATTACATGTAAATGGACTAAATGCTCCAGTCAAAAGACATTAGGTGTCTGACTGGATACAAAAACCCAACAACCCAAGACTCATATATATGCTTCCTACAAGAAACTCAATTCAGATCTAAACACATACACAGTGAAAGCAAAGGGGTGGAAAAGATAATCCATGCAAATGGAAATTAAAAGAAAGTTGTGGTAGTAATACTTACATCAAACAATAGAGACATCAAAACAAAGGCTGTACTGCCAGGATGTTCCCTGTGCAGAGTGCCCCAGAACACCCTGGACTGCACCTGCCTTGGGTCCAGCCACCGCATGAGGGTGCCCCCTTCTGCAGAACACCTCAAACCACTGCACTGGGCTCTGTATGCCTTGGCTCTAGCTGCCCTACAAGAGCATGTCCTGTGCAAACTTCCCTAGAACCCCCTGGTCCATGCCAGCCTCTGTTCTAGCTGACCTGCCAGGGTGCCCATGTGTGGAGTTTGTGGGAGCTCCCACTTCAGCCTCAGCCATCCTGCCAGGATAGCCTCTGCACAGAGAGCCCTAGGGCTGCCCAAGTTGCGCACAATAAAGCTTCAGTTATCCTTCCAGAGTACAGGGAGCCAGTATCACTCCCGCTCATGCCCACTTTTGCTTCAGCTGCCCTGCCAGGGTGCCCTCTGCACAGCAAGCCCTGGAACTGCCCATTTCAGCTCTGGCCAACCACCAAGATGGCTCCAGCATGAAGTGCCAAGGAAAAATCAGCCCACAACAGCCATAACTCCAGCTAGCCAGACAAAATCACCAGACACACAGAGTGTACACAGGGGATGGCCATACATAGGACCATCCCTTCAAGTTTAGGAGAATTAGCTGTTCCACCTAATTCACAGAAACACAGAAAGTCAAGCAAAATGAGGAGACAGAGGAATATTCTCCAAAGAATAAGACAAAAACTCATAAAAAGAACTAAATAAAACAGAGATAAACAACTTGCCTGATAAAAAGCTTAAAGTAACAAAGAGATGCTCACTGGCATGGTGGGAAGTGTGGATCAACTCAGTGAGAACTCAAAAAGAAAATAGAAAAAAAGAACCAAAGTTGAAGAATAAATGAAAAATACACCAGAGGGAATCATCAGTAGATTGGAAGATGCAGAAGAATGGATTAGTGATCTAGAAGATAGGGTAATGGATAATGGAAAGCTCTAAAGCTGAACAGCAAAAAGAAAAAACCATTTTTAAAAAATGAAGATAGGTTTAAGGAACTTCTTGGACAACATCAAGCAATCAATCACATTACAGTGTCCCAAAAGGAAAAATGAGAAAGGGGCAGAAAATGTATTTGAAGAAATAATAGTTGAAAACTTCCCTAACCTAGGGAAGGAAACAGGCATCCAGGTTCAGAAAGCAGAGGTCCAAACAAAATCAACCTAATGAGGCCCACACCCTTACACATAATAATAATTAAAATGTCAAAGATTAAAGATAAAGACAGAATTTTAAAAGCAGCAAGAGGGAAGGGTCTATTTGCAAACAAGGAAAACCCCATAAAGCTATCAGTTGATTTTTTTGGCATAAACTTGGCAGGCCACAAGGAAGGGGTATGACATATTCAAAGTGTTGAAAGGAAAAAAATCTACAACCAAGAATACTCTATCCAATAAGTTTATCATTCAGGACAGAAAAAGAGATAAACAGTTCTCTAAACAAATGTTAAAGGAGCTAATCGCCACTAAACTGGCCTTACAAGAAATGTGAAAGGAACTTCTTTAGCTGGAAAAGAAATGGTTACAATGAAGATAAACCAATGAAAGAAAAATTTCATGAGTAAAGGGAAACATACAGTAAAGGTAGTAGATCAAATACTTATAAAGCTAGTAACGAAGGATAAAAGTCAAAAGTAGTAAAATCAATTCTATCTAAAAAATTAAAAGGACTCACAAAAAGATGTAAAATATGACAACATATTCATAAAATGGGGGGAGGCAGTAAAATATATATTTTTCAGAATGTGTTAAACTTAAGTGACCATCAACTTAATTTACACTACTATATATTTAGAATATTATACATGAACCTCATGTAACCATAAACTAAAAACCTATAATACAGAAAAAATGAAAAGATAATCAGAACACCTAAAGAAAATCATCAATCGCAAGGAAAAAGAGCAAAATAAGAACGAACAATGACAAAAGCAACCAAATATAATTAACAAAATGACAAGAACATAGCTATCAATAATTACTTTAAATGTAAATGGTGTAAATGCTTTAATCAAAAGACATAGGGTGATAAAATGGATTTAAAAAACAACAACCCATCTCTATGCTGCCTATAAGAACTCAGTTCAGACCTAAAGATACATATACACAGCCTGAAAGTGAAAGGATGGAAAAATTAATCCATGGGGGAAAGGTGGGGGGAAAAAAAGGCTGAGGTAGCGGTACTTATTGACAAAAGAGACTTTAAAGCAAAGATTATAACAAAAGAAAAGATCCTTTTTACCATTATGTAATGCCCAAGTAAGGGGATATAACAAGTGTAAACATGGATGCAAACAACATCGGAGCACATAAATACATAAAACAAATATTAACAAAGATAATACTGACAGTAATATAATAATAGTCAGGAACTTTAATACCCCACATACTCAATGGATAGATCCACTCAGAAAAATCAATAAGGAAAGAGTGTATTTGAACAACACATTAGACCACATAGGCTTAGATACATTATCAAAAGCAACAGATTACACACTCTTTTTTAAGTGCATATGGAACATCTCCAGGATCAATACCATGTTAGGCCAAAAACCCAGTATCAATATATTTTAAAAGACTGGAATCCTATTTTGCATCTTTTCTGACCACAACAATATAAGACTAGAACTCAATTACAAGAAAAACACAACACCTGGAGGCTAAACAACATGCTACTAAAAAAACCAATGAGTCAACAACAACGACAAGAAAATAAAAGAACAAAAAAATACCTTGAGGCAAATGAAAATGAAAACACACAGGTTCAAAATCTTTAGGATGCAGCAAAAGCAATTTTAAGAGGGAAATTCATAGTGATACAAGCTTACCGCAAGACAAAATAAAAGTCTCAGATAATCTAACCAGACACCAGAAGAATGATAAAAAGAAAAACAAAGCCGAAAGTTAGTAGAAAGAAGGAAATAATAAAGAGTGGAAATGCACAAAAAAGAAACAACAACAAAAAAATATCAATGAAACCAAGAGCTGGTTCTTTGAAAAGATAAACCAATTTAACAAATATTTAGCCAAACTCATCAAGAAAAAAGAGAAAGCACCCAGATAAATGAAATCAGAAATGAAAGAGAAGTAACAACTGACACTTCAGAAATACAAATGTTTATAGAGACTACTAAAAAAAAAGTAATATGCCAACAAACTGGACAACCTAGAAGAAATAAATTCCTAGAATCATACAATCTTCTAAAACTGAATCATAAAGAAATAGATATGAAAGACTGATTACAAGTAATGAAATTGAATTGGTAATTAAAAAAAAAAAAACTCCCAAAAAATAAAAGTCCAAGAGCAGACGGCTACACGAGTGAATTCTGCCAAACATTTAAAAAAGAATTAACACCTTTTCTCCTCAGACTATTCCAAAAAATAAAAGAGGGAGGAAATCTTTCATATATTCAGAGGCCAGCATCACCCTGATACCAAAACTGAATAAAGACACTACAAAAAAAGAACAGGTCAATATCCCAGGTGAACATAGATGCAAAAATCCTCAATGACATTATTAGCAAACCAGTCACATGGAACAACACATAAAAAGCATCATTTACCATCATCAAGTGGGATTGATTCTGAGGATGCAAATATGGTTCGATAACCCCAAATCAAAGGAAAACATCACATTAGCAGAATGAAAAGTAAAAATCATATGATCATCTCAATAGGTACAGAAAAAGCATTTGACAAAATTCAACACTCATTCATGATAAAAACTCTCAACAAAGTGGGTTTAGAGGTAATACACCTAAATATAATAAAGTCTACATATGAAAAATCCACAGCTAATGATGAATATTGGAGATTTGCTTTAAGATTAGGAATGAGAGGGGTGCCTGGGTGGCTCAGTCGGTTGAGCGCCAACTTTGGCTCAGGTCATGATCTCGCGGTCTGTGAGTTCGAGCCCCATATCGGGCCCCTGTGCTGACAGCTCAGAGCCCGGAGCCTGTTTCAGATTCTGTGTCTCCCTCTCTCTGACCCTCCCCCATTCATGCTCTGTCTCTGTCTCAAAAATAAATAAACGTTAAAAAAAATTTTTTTTTAAAAAGATTAGGAATGAGACAAGGATGTCCACACCATTTTTCTTCAGTATGGTACTGGAAATCCTAGCCATGGTAATCACACAAGAGAAATAAAAATCATACATATTGAAATGGAAGAAGTTAAACTGCCACTATTTGCAGATGACATGATACTGTATATAGAAAACCATAAAGACTCCCAACAAAATTAGAATAAACGAATTAGGTAAAGTTGCAGGATACACTATTAATACAAAGAAATCAGCTGTGTTTCTACACACTAATAACTAAGTAGCAGAAAGTGAAATTTAAAAAATACGTCCATTTACAACTGCACCCAAAGAATAAAATACCTAGGAATAAACTTGAGAGAAAAGAGCTATACTTTGAAAATTATAAAGCACTGATGAAATAAATTGAAAGCAATGCAAAAAAATGGGAATATAATATGTACTTTGCTCATGGACAGAAAGAATATTGTTAAAATGTCCATATTCCAAAGCAATCTACGGATTCAATGTAATCCCTAGCAGACTATCAACAGTATTTTTCACAGAACTATAACAATTAATCCTAAACTTTGTATGGGACCACAAAAGACCTCGAATAGCCAAAGTAATCTTAAGAAAGAGGAACAAAGCTGGAGATATCTCACTCCCAGATTTCAAGATATGCTACAAAGCTATAGCAATCAGAACAATATGGTACTGACATAAAAACAGACACACAGGTCAATAAAACAAAATACAGAGACCAGAAATGAACCCATGCTTATATAGTCAATTAATCTGTGATAAAAGAGGCAAGAATATACAATGGGGAAAATAGTTTCTTCAATAAATTGTGTGAAAACTGTGCAGCTACATGCAGAAATGAAATTGGACCACTTTCTCACACCATACACAAAAATAAACTCAAAATAGGTTAAACACCCAAATGTGAGACATGAAACCATAAAAAGCTTAGAAGAAAACATAGGCAATAATCTTTTTGACATTGGCCTTATCAAGATTTTTCTAGACATGACTTTTCAGGCAAGGGAAACAGAAGAAAAAAATAAACCATTTGTATTACACAAAATTAAAAGCCTTTTGCACATCAAACAATCAAAATAACAAAAAGGCAAGCTACTGAATTGGAAAAAATATTTTCAAATGGTATATAGAAAGGATTAGTATCCAAAATATGTAAACAACTTCTACAACTCAACACCCCCCCCCAAAAAAAACCCTAAATAATCTGATTAAATATGGGCCGAGGACCTGAATAGACATTTTTCCAAAGACATACAGATGACCAACAGATAAAAAAAGATGCTCGATATCACTAATCAACAAGGAAATGCAATTCAAAACTACAATGAGATATCACCTCATACTTGTCAGAATGACTAGTATCAAAATAAGAAACAACAAGTGTTGATAAGGATGTGGAGAAAAAGGAACATTTATGCCTTGTCAGTAGAAATATAAATTAGTGCAGCCACTGTGGAAAACAGTGTGGAGGTTCCTCAAAAAATTAAAACTATAAATACCACACAATCCAGTATTCCACTACTAGGTATTTACTCCAAAAAAATGAAAACACTAATTTATTTCTTTAAAAATTTTTTTAATGTTTATTTTTGAGAGAGAAAGAGAGTGAGTAAGGGGTGGGCAGAGAGAAAGGAAGACACAGAATTTGAAGCAGGCTCCAGGCTCTGAGTTGTCAGCATACAGCCCGATGTGGGGCTTGAACCCACGAACCGTGAGACTATGACCTGAGCTGAAGTCAGGTGCTTGACTGACTGAGCCACCGAGGTGCTCCCTAAAACACTAAACAGACATATGCCCTCCTGTATTCATTGCAGCATTATTTATGATAGCCAAGATACGGAAGCAACCCATGTGTCCATAAATAGGTGAATAAAGGATGTCTCTCTCTCTCTCTCACACACACACACACACACACACACACACACACACACACACACAATGGACTATTACTTGGCCATAAAAAAAGATGAGGTCTTACCATTTGAGACAGTATGGATGGCCCTAGAGGTATTACGCTAAGTGAGATAAGTCGAACAGAGGAAGAAACAAAGAAGCAGAAACAAAGCCATAAATACAGAGAACATATGGTTCCTGTGTTTACCTACCCTGGGGTGGGGGTGTAAAATGAATGAAAGGGAATGGGAAGTCTAGGCTTCCAGTTATGGAATAAGTCATGGGTATTAAAGGTACAGCATAGGGAATATAGTCAATGTTACTATACTAGTGTTGTATGGTGACAGATGGTAGCCACACTTGCCGTGAACATAGCATAATGTAGAGCTGAATCATTATAATGTACACGTGAAACTCACGTAACACTGTTTCAACTATACTACAAAACAAAGGTTGTAACAAGAGACAAAGAAGGTTGTAACAAGAGACAAAGATGGACATTACCTAACAATAAAAGGATCAATCCAACAAGATGATATAATACTTCTAAATATCTATGTACCCAACATAGAGGCACCTAAAGACAGAGTTAATATTGACAGGAGGAGAGAGATTGACAGTAATACAATAGTATCAGATTTTAACACCATACTTATGTCACTGGATAGATCATGCAGGCAGAAACCCAACATGGAATCATAGACATTAAGTGACACATTGAACCACATGGACTTAATAGATATATACAGAACATTTTATCCAAAAATAACAGAATACACATTCTTTTCAAATGCACATACAACATTCTCCAGGTTAAATACCATATTAGGCCACAAAATAAGTCTCAATAAATTTATGAAGATTGAAATCATATCTTTTATGGTATGAAATTAGAAATCAGTTACAAGAACTATAACTGGAAAAAATACAAACTACATGCTACTAAACAACTAATGAGTTAATGGTGAAAACATAGCAAATAAAAAATACCGTTAGACAAATTTAAGGGAAAACAAACATTCCAATACATAATGGATGCAGCAAAAGCAGTTCTAAGAAGTTTATGGTGATATAGACCCACCTCAACAAGCAAAAATATATTTAAAAAAAAAAATCTAAGTTTATACCTAACAGAAAAAAAAAAAAGACCAAATCAAGCCCAAAGTTAGTAGAAGGAAGGAAATAATAAAGATGAGAGTGGAAATAAATAAAATAAAATCTAAAAAACAATGGGAAAAAAAAATCAATGAAACTAAGAGGTGGTATTTGGTTTATCTAGGCTCATTAAGAGAAAGAGAGGCCCCCCCCCAAAAAAAATCAGAAATGAAAGAGAAGTTACAGTTGATAACCCATAAGTTCAAAAGATCTGAGACTACTAGGAACAAATACATGCCAATAAATAGGACCACTTAGAAGAAATGGAAAAATAACTGGAAACATACAATCTTTCAGGACTGAATGAAAAAGAAATAGAAAATAGAATATACCAATTACCAGTGATGAAATTGAGCCAGTAATCAAAAAACTCTCAAATAAAAGCCCAGAAGCAGATGGCTACACAGATAAATTCTACCAAACATTTAAAGAGGAGTTAATAGCTATCCTTCTGAAACTATTCCAGAAATTGCAGAGGAAGGAATGCTTCCAAATTCATTCTATGAGGCTAGCATTATCCTGATACCAAAAATAGACACAGACACTACAAAAAAAAAACAATATTACAGAAAAATATCCCTGATGAACACTGATGCAAAAGTAAATAAAATATTAGCAAACCTTATTCAGCATTACATTAAAAGGATCAGACACCATGACTAAGTGGGATTTATTCCAGGGATGCAAGAGTTCAATATCCACAAATCAATCAACATGATCTATCACAGTAACAAAAATAAGGATGAAAATAATATGATCATCTCAATAGATGCAGAAAAATCATTTGATAAATTCTGATATCAATTTATGATAAAAACTCTCAGCATGAGGTATAGAGGGAACATATCTCAATAAAAGCCACAATGACAAACCCATAGCAAACATCATACTCAATAATGAAAAGCTCAAAGCTTTTCTAAGATCAGGAACAAGACAAGGCCCACTCTCACCAATTTACACAGTGCTGGAGGTCCTAGGCACAGCAATCAGATCTCAAACAAAGAAAAAAGAAAAAGAGAAAAGAAAAAAAAGAAAAGGCATCAAAAAGAATACCTAGGAATAAATTTAACCAAGGTGGTGAAAGATCAGTACTCTGAAAAGTACACATCATTGATGAAAGAAATTAGAGATAATGCAAATTAATGTGAAGATATACTGTGCTCACAGATTGGAAGTTTTAACACTATTAAAATACCCATACTACCCAAAGCAATCTATGGATACAATGTAATCCCTATGTCATTTTTCACAGAAGTAGAACCAAAAACCCTGAAATTTGTATGGAACCACAAACAAACAAAACCCAATTAGCCAAAGCAATCTTGAGAAAAGCAAAGCTTGAGGTATCATGCTTCCTGGTTTCAAACTATAAGGTATAGTAAATCAGAAGAGTATGAAATTGGCCAAAAAAAACCAAAAAAACAAAAAAACAAAAAAAAACCCATATAGATCAATGGAACAGAATGAATTCTAGCAATAAAACCACACTTGTATGTTCAGTTAATCTTTCACAAGGAGGCAGGAACATGTAATGGGGAAAAGACAGTCTTTTCAACAAATAGTATTAGGAAAACTGGGTAACTATATGCAGAAGAATGAAACTGGACCACTTTCTTACACCATATACAGAAATAAACCCAAAATGGATTAGGTACTTAAAGACTGTAAACCATAAAACTCCTAGAAGAAAACATAGATAGTAAGCTCTTGGATATTGGTCTTAGCAGTATTTTTTTTTTTTTTAATCTGTCTCTTCAGGCAAGGGCAACTAAAGGAAAATAAACAATGGGACCACGTCAAATGAAACAGTTTTTTTTAACACTGAAGAAAACCATTAACAAAAGGAAAGGAAAAGACAATGTATGGAATGGGAGAAAATATTTACAAATAATATAACTGACAAGGGGTTAATGTCTAAAATAAAGAATTCATACAACTTAAAATAAGTCCAATAAGAAAATAGGCAGAGGACCTGAACAGACATTTTCCAAAAAAGACATCCAGATAGCCAGCAGACACATGTAAAGATGCTCCGTATCACTAAACATTAGGGAAATGCAAATCAAAACCACAATGAGATATCACCTCCCAGCAGTTGGGATAGCCAGTATCAAAAAGGCAGTAAATAACAAGTGTTCGTGAGGATGGAGAAAAGGGAATCATCATGCGGGGTAGATCGGAATGCAAAATGGTACAGCCATTATCGAAACAGTATGGAGATTCCTCAAAAAATTAAAACTAGAATTACCATATGATACCATGATTCCTTCTCTGGGTATTTATCTGAACAAAATAAAAACACTAGGTTGAAAAGATATATTTACTACTGTGTACAGTTACAGCATTAGTTACAATAGCCAAGATATAGAAACTATTAAGTGTCCATCATTTGATGAATGAATAAAGAAGATTCCCATCCCACACACACTGGAATATTACTCAGACATAAAAAAGAATAAAATCTTGCCATTTGCAACAACAGACAGTATTATGCTAGGTGAAATGAGTCAGACAGAGAAAGACAAATACCATATGATTTTACTTATATGTGTAATCTAAAAAACAAAACAAATGAAAAAACAAAAGAGAAATAGACTCATAGATACACAGAACAATCTGGTGGCTGCCAGCAGGAAACATGGTGGGGCAATGGGTGAAATAGATGAAGGGGATTAAAAGGTACAACCTTCCAGTTACAAAATAAATAAAACATGAGAAAAAAATGTACAGCACAGGGAATATAGTTAATAATATGTAACTATTTTTGTTCGATGATAGAAGGTAGCTTGGTTTATCATGATCACTTCCAGATATATTTAACTACTGAATCATTAAACTGTACATCCAAAACTAATATTGGATGTCAACTAGACTTCAGTGAATAGAAAATAGGTTAGTAATCTTACAACTAAAGGAGCTAGCAAAAGAGCAACAAATGAAGCCTAAAACTAGCAGAAGGAAAGAAATAAAGATTACAGCAGAAATAAATGCTACAGGAACTAAAAAACAATAAATAGAACAGATCAATGAAACCAGGAGCTAGTTCTTCAAAAAAGTTAATTGAATTGATAAACCCCTAGCAAGACTTATCCAAAAGAAAAGAGAAAGGACACAAATAAAATCACAAATGAGACAGGAAAAATAATAACCAACAGTACAGAAATAGAACTGTAAGAGAATATCATGAAAAACTACATGCCAACATATTGGACAACCTAGAAGAAACAGATAAATTCCTAGAAACATAGAAATGACCAAAACAAATAGGAAGAAACGGAAAACTTAAGACCAAGAAGCAGCAGACATTGAATCAGTAATAAAAAGTCCCCCAACAAGTCCATGGCCAGATGGCTTCACAGGCAATTTTTTCCAAACATTTAAAGAAGAGTGAATACATATTTTTCTCAGGGTGCTTGGGTGGCTCAGTCGGTTAAGCATCCGACTTCGGCTCAGGTCATGATCTCTTGGTCTGTGAGTTCGAGCTCCGCATCAGGCTCTGTGATGACAATTTAAAGCCTGGTGCCTGCTTCAGATTCTGTCTCCCTTTCTCTCTGCCCTTCCCCTACCTGTACTGTGTGTGTGTGTCTCAAAAATAAACATTAAGAAAATTTTTAAAAAATATATGTATTCTTCTCAAACTATTCCAAAAAAAATAGAAAAGGAAAGAAAACTTCCAAATTCATTCTATGAGGTCAACATTTCCCTGATACCAGAACCAGATAAACTCTACTAAAAAAGGAAACCATAGGCCAATATCCCTGAGGAACCTGGATGCAAAAATTCTCAATGAAATACTAGTAAACCGAAACCAACAGTAGGTTAAAAGAATCATGCACCACAATCAAGTGGGCTTTATTCTTATGTTGCAAGTGTGGTTCAATATTTGCAAATCAACATGATATACCACATTAATAAAAGGATAAGAACCAGATGATCATTTCAATAGATGCAGAAAAAGCATTTGCCAAAGTATAACATCTATTCATGAAAAAAAACCCTCAAAAAAGTACAGTTAGAGGGAGTATTCAACGCAATAAAGGCCATATACAAAAAACCCACTGCTAATATCATCCTCAATTGGGAAAACCTGACAGCTTTTCCCCTGTGGTCAGGAACAAGGCAGGATGTCCACTCTCACCACTGTTATTTAACATAGAACTGGAAGTCCTAGCCTGATCAGACAACAAAAAGAAATAAAAGGCATCCAAATCAGCAAGGAAGAAGTCAAGCTTTCACTCTTCACAGATGACATAACATTCTATATAGAAAACTCAAAAGACTCTACCAAAAAACTGCAAGAACTGACCAACAATTCAGTGAAGTCACAGGATACAAAAATCAATGTACAGAAATCTGTTGCATTTCTATACACCAATAAAGAAGTAGAAGAAAGAGAAATCAAGGAATCAAGCCCATTTACGACTGCACCAAAAACCCTAAGATACCTAGGAACAAATCTAACCAAAGAGGTAAAAGACCTGTGCTCTGAAAACTATAGAATGCTGATCAAAGAAATTGAAGAACACACAAAGAAATGGAAAGACACTCTATGCTTGTGGATTGGAAGAACAAATATTGTTAAAACGTTTAGGCTACCCAAAAGCAATCTACACATTGAATGCAATCCTTATCAAAATACCAACAGCATTTTTCACAGAACTAAAACTAATAGTCATAAAAGTTGTATGGAACCACAAAAGATCCTGAGCAGCTAAAGCAACCTCAAAAAAGAAAAGCAAAGCTGGAGGCATCACAATTTCAGACTTCAAGTTATATCACAAAGCTGTAGTGATCAAAATAGTATGGTACTGACACAAAAATAGACACATAAATGAAACACAATAGAAAACCCAGAAATAAACCCACAACTGTATGGTCAATTAATCTTTGACAAAGCAGGGAAGAATATCCAATGGGAAAAAGACAGTCTCTTCAACAAATGGCATTGGGAAAACCGGACAGCAACATGCAAAAGAATGAAACTAGACCACTCTCTTACACCATACACAAAAGAAAATTCAAGATGGATTAAAGAGCTAAAAGTAAGACAGGAAAACATTAAAATCCTAGAGGAGATGACCACACAGGCAGTAACCTCTTTGACATCAGCTGTGACAACTAGATAGGTCTCCTGAGGCAAGGGAAACAAAAGCAAAAATAAACTAGTGGGACATCATCAAAATAAAAAGCTTCTGCACAGCAAAGGAAACAACAAAACTAGAAGACAACCTATGGAATGGGAGAAGATATTTACAAGTGATATATCCGATAAAAGGTTGGTATGCAAAATAAAGAACTTATAAAACTTAACACCCAAAAATGAATAATCCAGTTGAAAATGGGCAGACGACATGAATAGATATTTTTCCAAAGAAGGCATACAGATGGCCAACAGACACATGAAAAAGATGGTCAACATCACTCACCATCAGGGAAATCCAAATCAAAACTCCAATGAGATATCACCTCACACCTGTCAGAATGGCTAAAATTAACAACACAAGAAACAACAACACGTGTTGGTGAAGATGTGGAGAAAGGGGATCCCTCTTACCTACTGGTGGGAATTCAAACTGGTGCAGCCACTCTGGAAAACAGTGCGGAGGTTCCTCAAAAAGTTAAAAATAGAACCACCCTATGACCCAGCAATTGCACTACTATTTACACAGAGTACAAAAATACTAATTTGAAGGGATATGCATTCTGATGTTTATAGCAGAATTATCTACAACAGCCAAATTATGGAAAGAGCCCAAATGTCCATCAACTGATAAATGGATCAAGAAAATGTGGTGTGACTTGGCCATAAAAAGAATGAAATCTTGCCATTTGGAATGACATGGATGGAGCTAGAGTATTATTAATGCAAAGTGAAATAAGTCAGTGAGAGAAAGACCATATGATTTCACTCATATGTGGAATTTAAGAAACAAATGGGCAAAGGGAGAAAGACGCAAACCAAGAAACAAACTCTTAATTACAGAGAACAAACTGATAGTTACCAGAGGGGAAGCGGGTGGGGGGGATGGGTTAAAAAGGTGATGGGGATTAAGGACTGCATTTGTGATGAGCACTGAGTGTTGCATATAAGTGTTGAATCACTAAATTCTACACCTGAAACTAATATTACATTGTATGTTAACCACTTGGAATTTAAAGAAAAAAAATAGAACAGTAAACTTGTAAAATAAAACTTAAATTTTGTTTAAAAGGCAGATACTGGCACAATGACCCAACTATATGCTGTCTCCAGGGAACACACTTTAAATTCAAATACACAAATTACACACACAATCCTACATTCAAAAAATGGTGTACATTTCAGCAATTTTCTTTCTTCTTTGGATTGCTGATAAATGAGATTACTTAAAATTGTGATCTTCGTAGTTAAGGCACTTTCAGTGGATATAAAGCATGAGATTGTTGCCTAAACCAATTCATTTTCCCCGCCCTGGCTTCGTGCAAGACCCTGGTGGGACTGCATTCTGCTATGAATAGTGGAGTAGGATACCTAGAAAATGAGCAGGTGAACACACACCTTGCCATTGCTCTGGTGCTATTCAATGTGGAAAGAGGGACAGGCATTTCTCTTTAAGTTATTCCAAATAGTTAGAAAATTAGATTCACAACTTCCCACTATGTTCATCCATTCTTCTCCTGAGCTTGGTGAGGATGTTAACAGTCATTATTTTGCATTCTTTATTGGCAAGTCACTTATCTTCATTTCATTAAAATCTTTTTAGGAGGTTTTACATTTTTAATTTGGGACATTATCATAATAATAGATATGTACGTTGATATTAAAACTCTGGAAAAATACACACAAATGAAACCAACTAGTCTGAAATTCTAAATATGCTAGCAATGGTTCTGTTATGTTAAAAAAAAAAAAGAGGGGGGAGGGGAGAATGAGAAAGTATATTGGGATGAATGTATATAAAACTACAACATACCAAAGCATTTGGATGCACCAAAAGTGGTGCTCAGAGAAAAATTTTGAGTCATAAATCTATATTAAAAAAGATCTTGGGGCGCCTGGGTGACTCAGTCGGTTAAGCATCTGACTCTTGATTTTGGCTCAGGTCACGATCTCACAGTTTCTGAGTTTGAGCCCCATGTAGCGCTCTCCACTGACAGCATAAGGCCTTCTTGGGATTCTCTTTCTCCCTCTCTCTCTGCCTCCACCGCACTTGTGCTCACTGTCTCTCAAAAATAAATAAACTTAAAAAAAAGATCTTAAATCAATAACCTAATCTTCCACCTTAACTAGTAGAACTAAACCCAAAGCAGGCAGAATTGAGGATATAATAAATATTAGAGCAGAAATAAATGAAATAGAAGATAAATAATAGAGAAAACTAATGACACCAAAATTTGGTCCTTTGAAAAGATAAAAGTGACAAGTTTTTAGCTAGACATGATAAAAAAAAACCCAAAACTCAAATTACTGAAATGAAATATGAAAGAAAACTACTTTGAACCTTAAAAACAAAAAAAATAAAAAAAATTATATGCCATCAGATTAGATAATGTAGATGAAATGGATACATTTCTAGAAAGACACAAAGTACCAAAAGTGAATCAAGAATAGAATATGTGAATCAAGGCCTATGACAAACAAAGATATTGTATTAGTAATCAAAAATTTCCCACAATGAAAAGTCTAGACCCAGATGGCTTCAAACAGTATTTAAAACAAAAACAAAAAAAAAGAGTACTAACACCAATCCTTAAAAAACTCTTGTAAAAAATATGAGGCACATTTCCCAAATCATTACCCTGATACCAAAACAGATAAAGATATCACAAGAAAACTATAGATCAAAATCACTTATGAATATAGATGCAAAGATCTTCAATATAAACAAACTGAATCCAGTAACATATAATAAGGAATATACACTATGACCAAGTAGGACTTATCCCAGAAATGCAATGTTGATTTAACATATGAAAAATCAGGGGTGCCTGGGTGGCTCAGTCGGTTAAGCGTCTGACTTCAGCTCAGGTCATGATCTCGCAGCTTGTGGGTTGGAGCCCCGCATCAGGCTCTGTGCTGACAGTTCAGAGCCTGGAGCCTGCTTTGGATTCTGTGTCTCCCTCTCTCTCTGCCCGTCCCCCACTCACCCTCTGTCTCTCTAAAATAAATATACATTAAAAAAATTTAAAAAGAAGGGCAATGGCTCGCAAAATATTTTTAAAATATGAAAAAATCAATGTAATACAACATATTAATAAAATATAGGAACTCCTGTCCACGTGATCATTCTAATAAAGTATTTGACAAAATCCAACATCTTATTATGACCGGAACACACAATCACTAGGAAAAGAAATTTTTTTTCCCTGTCAAAAGCATCTAAGAAAAACCCACAGTTAACATCATACTTAATCAGCAATGTTACTTTTTTTTTTAATTTTAATGTTTATTTATTTTTGAGAGAGAGAGAGCACAAGCCCAGAAGGGGTAGCAAGAGAGGGAGACACAGAATCCAAAGCAGGCTCTAGGCTCTGAGCTGTCAGCACAGAGCCGGATGCAGGGCTTGAACTGAGAGATCAGGACTTGAGCCGAAGTGGGATGCTTAAGCGACTAAGCCACCCAGGCGCCCTCTCTTGCCATTTCTATTCAACACTTTACTGGAGATTCTAGCCAGGGCAATTGAGCAAGGAAATAAAACAATAGGTATGTAAATGGGAAAGAAAGAACTAAAGCTATCTCCATTTTCATCTGATATGATCTTGTATATAGAAAATCCTACAGATTACACAAAAAACTATTAGAGCTAATAAACAAATTCAAGAATGTTGCAGGATACAGGATCAATATACAAATAATTCATTGTATTTCTACATACTAGCAATGAACAATCCAAAACTGAAATCAAGAAAACAGCTCTACTTCAATAGCACAAGAGTAAAATAGCCAGTAATAAATTTAACAAAAGTAGAAGTCTTGTATGCTGTAAATAACAAAACATCATTGAAAGAAATTAAGGACAACCTAAATAAATGGAAAGACATCATATGTTCTTGGATTAGAAGATTTAGTATTAAGATGGCAATACTCCCCAAATTGATTTCCGGATTTAAGGCAATCTTTATCAAAATCTCAGCTGCCTATTTTACAGAAATTGGCAAGTGATCCTAAAATTTCATATGAAAATGCAAGTGACTCGGAATAGCCTAAACAATCTTGAAAATGAAGAACAAAGTTGGATTCTCACACTTCTGGATTTCAAAACTTAATACAAAATGCTACAGTAATCAAGACAGTCTTGTGGCACTGGCATAAAGATAGATTGATCTAATGGAACATAACTGAGGCTCCAAAGGTAAACCCATACATTTATGGACAATTATTTTCCACAAGGGTACCCAGATAATTCAAAGGGGTAAAGAACAGTCTTCGACAATTAGCCCTAGGACAACTGGATATCCACATACAAAATAATGAAGTTGGATGCATTCCTCACAGAATGTAAAAAAAAAAAAAAAAAAAAAAAGTCAACTCAAAATGGATCAAAATGTAAGAGCCAAAACCATAAAACTCTTAAAAGAAAACATACGCATAAATCTTAGTGACCTTGAATTAGGTATTGGTTTTTAAATATAACACTAAATGCATTATCGACAAAATAAAAAGTGGATAAATGGGAACTCACCAAAATTAAACACTTTTATGCTTCACAGGGCAGTCAAGAACATAAAAAAAACAATCCACAGAACTGGAGAAAATATTTCCAAATCAGACATCTGAGAAGAATCTAGTATCTAAAATATACGAAGAAGCTTTCAACTCAATAAAAACACAACCCAATTTTAAAATAACAGATACGAATAGTTCTCCAAAGAAGATATACACATATCTAATGAGCACATAAAAAGATGCTCAGCATCATTTGTCTTTAGGAAATGCAAATAAAAAACACAATGAAATACCACCTCACACTCACTAGGATGGCTACAAAAAAAAAGGTGGCGAGGATATGGAGAAATTAGAACCTTTATGCATTGCCGAGGTAAACTGTTCTAAAAAAAAGCTTGGCAAGTTCCTCAAAAAGTTAAACACAGTTACCATACAACCCAACAATTGCACTCCTAGGTACATACCTGAGAGAACCAGAAACACATGTTCACACACAAAAAGTCAGTACATCTGCACATATTTATAATAGCATTATTTGTAACAGCCCTAAAGTGGAAAAGTACCTAAATGACATCATCTGATGAATGGATAAACAAATGTGGTATACCCATGTAAATTAAAAATATCATTCATCCATGAAAAAGAATAAGGTACTGATGCATGGCACGACATGAATGAATCCTGAAAATATGCCAGGTGACAGAGAGACCCAATGCAAAGGCTACA
The DNA here is from genome assembly GCF_027475565.1 of Acinonyx jubatus. Taxonomy (NCBI): domain Eukaryota; kingdom Metazoa; phylum Chordata; class Mammalia; order Carnivora; family Felidae; genus Acinonyx; species Acinonyx jubatus. The sequence continues at coordinate 69,080,287 of NC_069391.1, forward strand.
CGGTATATGACTTAATTTTGTGAAATGTCCAGAACTGGCAAGTCAACAGAGATGAAAATAGTCATTTCCAGGGACTTGGGGGATGGGAGAATGAGGAATGGGCACAGAGCTTCTTTGGGGAGGATGAAAAGGTCTTGGAATTATAGAGTGCGATGGTTGTACAATTCTGAATGGACTAAAAATCACTCAACTGTATATTTTGAATGGGTGAATGTAATGGTATGTGAATTATATGTATTTGAAGATGTCAGATCATACTATTCTTCTCAAAACCCTCCAGCAGCCTCATAGGTCGGAGAAACAAGTCAAAGGAATAGAAAGCTCTGTAGAACCTGGCTCTCCACTGCTTCTCTGACCTCACCTCCTAGGGCTCTCTTACCTGCTCAGTCAGCTCCAGCCACGTTGCCTCCTTTCTGCTCTTCAGCATGAGGTCAGGCTCCCCCTTCAGTCTTTGCATTTGCTTTCCCTTCACCCCTGCATGCCAGTTCTCCACACACCTGCACAACTCCAATTCTTGAATGTCTCCTTTCCAATGAGGCCACATGCCCCAGCACTTCCCTCCCCCGCCCCGTCTATTCTTGCATGCCTTTTCTATTTTGTTTTGTCACTATTTAATATATAACATGCTTTTCTATTTGTTTAACGTTTATTGAGAGAGAGAAATAGAGCATGCGCAATCAAGCAGGAAAGGGGCAGCGAGGGAGGGAGGGAGGGAGGGAGAGAGAGAATCCCAAGCAGGCTCCATGCTGAGAGTGGGGCTTGATCCCACAACTGTGAGATCATGACCTGAGCCGAAATCAAGAGTTAGACACTTAACCGACTGAGCCACCTAGGTGCCCCTATGACATGCTTTCCATATATATTCCTTATTCAGTCTGTCCCCTCCCATTTGACTATATGCTCCATGGTAGCTAGGATTTTTGTCTGCTTGTTCACTGCTACACGATTCACACTCATGTCATGCAGTAGGTGCTTATTAAACATGCGCTGGTGACCACAGAATGAACGAATGCCTACAAGGGTAAAGAATTGAGAGGCTCCGTCCTGAGAAGCAAGCATTTCCAGGTTCAAACAGCTGACATACAGATGACTTTGGGAATCAACTTTTTTGAACGTTGCGTATGCCTGTTATCAAAGAGTATTGAAACCCGAGAGCTGTCAGGTATTTTCTGACACCTGCAAGTTAATCATTGTAAGCACACATGAAAGCTGAGGGCCCCAGGCGTTTTCTTTCAGCAGCTGTGTGTGCAAGCCTTGGCCGGCTTCTAATCTTTGATCCTCCTGTTCCAACTGTACGTCTTACTCAGTTTCCCACAGTGACACTGACTGTTGGCTAACACTCTCTCTCTCTCTCTCTCTCTCTCCCCCGGACACATGTGCTTTGAGTCTGGCTAACTCTGAAGACTGAAAGATATTCTGGATGTGGCTGACCGTAGGGGGAGGAGCCCTCCATCAGGAACCCTACACCAGCTGACCCAGCAGCCTCCCCAGTTCCAGAAAGCATCTCTGTTGTGCTTAAATGGGCCTTCCATATGAGCCCTACGGGAGTACACGTGATAGCAGACATTTAAGAGCAGTCTCGACGCACATGTTATTTTTAACTTTTGATTCATTCACTTCAGGGATTCAGCCTTTGACAGTGAACCTAAAACATGAGAGAAACAAGTTTCTTAGGCTTCTAAAATGTCATAATGCTTTCCAGAAACGGAGTCTATTTTTTTTCAGTGTTTATTTTTGAGAGAGAGAAACACAAACAGGGGAGGGGCAGAGGGAGAGAGAGAGAGAGAGAGAGAGAGAAGGAGACAGAATCCCAAGCAGGCTCTGCAGCTGTCAGTACAGAGCCCTTTGCAGGGCTCGAACCCACAAACCGCGAGATTGTGATAGGAGTTGAAATCAAGAATCGGATGCTTAGTTAAGCATCATTGATGAGGGAGCATAAGGCAAGCTGACAGGCTGCAAACACCCCCCACCCCCAGGTGGGATAGGATATTCCTGGGCCCTCCTGGCTGCCCAAGAACAAAGGAAAGGGGAAAAACAAATGGTTAACTGAGAGAGAGCACAGTCCTGCAGGACCTAAGTCTCCATCTATTTACAATTATCTTAGTAAATCATAAGAAAAAGGCATTCTTATCAATAGCCTAATCTCCAGAAACCTATAGACTCCGTTTCCTGGAGCCCCAACATCACCCCTCCATAGTGATGTGGGAAACAAAGGCAGAAGGAAATGGCAGATAGAACTAAACTTCCTTGTAACCTGCAGCCCACTGACAAATACTTGAGGCAGGCAGAGTGAAACGTTTCTGCAGGAACTCCCCACTGTCTTAAGCTACTGCTTTACTAGAGGGAAAACCACCTTCCCTTGACACTAGCTAGGCCTCCACTATCCTGGGAGTCTTCTTTAGCACATGAAAATCTCACTGGAAACTTCCCGTGGACTTTACCTCTCCCAATTCCATAGTATATAACCAGTCTCTCCTCACGGTCCCGGGGCAGCTCTTCCTGCCCACGGATCCTGTCCCCATGCTTTAATAAAATCACCTTTTCACACCAAGAATTCTTTCTTGGCCGTCAGCTCCGGACCCCATGAAGTCCACTATCATCCCCCCAAAACCTCATCATCATGACTGGAGCTGAAATCAAGAGTCGGACGCTTAACCGACTGAGCCACCCAGGCGCCCCTCCAGAAACGGAGTCTTAGCACGAAGACATCCCTCTGTACTTCTTCCATTTGGATTCTCTATGTTGCAGGTAAAATAGCTTTGCCATGTAGAGAATGGCAAAAAGATTGGAAACCAGAAAAAATTCAAAGGCCGGTCTATGTTACCTTCAAAATCTTTCTCCGCAGGTATCCCGAAAAACGTCTGTCCTCTTTACTCTACAAACCATTTTCTCTGCAGCCAATCCTATCATGCCGATGATTTTAAGTAGCACCTGGAATCCAAATTAGTATAATCCAGCATTGAGACCCAATTTCACACTTGTGTTTGGTCCATGTAAATAGCTCACAGGGTCTTTGGGTTTGGGTTCATTCTATCTGAAGCTCATTCTCTTTCCACCAAAACAAGATTGAAAAAGCAAATCAAAATAAAAATTTATAATAAAAAGATCCTTGTTCTCCTTCTGTTGCTAAGCCTGACTAATGGCATTACCTTCTCCCACTCAATGAAACCAGGAAATTCAAAGTCAAGCTTGCTCTCCACCCTAACTCTATGAAAATTTTGTTGGTCATGAAGTCACTGCTCTGTACTATTCCAATGAATTTTGTAATTTTTTCCGCTAACCATATGTAGTTTGAAGAAGGATTGCCCCCTGCCCACCATCAAAAGCTGGCATTGGGGGCTTTCTTCTGCTCACTAATTGAGAGCTGATTGCACTCTACTTTGTTTTTCACCATTAATTACTCAGCTGATGATGAAAATAAAACCTGTTGTTCTCCCCAAGCCCTGCTGGCTACCCTAGTGCTACGCCGGGGTCCTGCCATGTACTAAGAAATATCTGGCTCCGAATACCAACCATATCACTTCCTGCCTACATAAGGTTGGACACAGTATTGGAATAATTTATGTCAGTTTCTTGGTCTCTAAAATGGGGATAAACCAATATCTCAGAGAGTGATTGCAAGAATACAAAATATCAAGCGTCTGAAACATACACATTAGCATGTTCCCCAGCAATTTTTTTTTATTAATGTTCATTTATTTTTGAGAGAGAAAGAGTGAGACAGAGGATCCCAAGCAGGCTCTGCGCTGAGAGCCGGATGTGGGGCTCGAACTCAGGAACTGCGAGATCATGACCTGAGCCAAAGTCTGACCTTTAGCTGAATGAGCCACCCAGGTGCCCCCCACCCAGCAAGTTAATTCTTTATCCTCTCTTTCTCAAACGATTGATCCCACCCCTCTCCTGAAGAAGGCAGCCCTAATCTATTTTGCCATTGCATGCTGAAAAACCAGAAGTGTCCAACAGCTCAGTGCCACCCTACCTTCCACAAACTTTGCAGGGAGGTCACACTGCTCCTCTAGTTTAGTTTCCCAAAGCATGTTCTGCAGCATAGTTTCTCTAAGTCACTCTTAGAAAAAAGGTGCCATGGGAAATAAATGCTACATTGTTGTAGCTTTATCTTGAGAAATCACAATGGCTAACCCATTAGCTCAGGAAAGCCCCTTTCTTGTGTAAAAGATGTTTTATTACCTCAAGAGACATATTGTGGTCTTCTTAATTGGCCTTAATCATCCCAGCCCCCTCATACTCATTTAGCAATAATTCAGATTTGGAAATTTGAATTGGAGGAAGTACGTTCTAAGCTAATATTTAGGACAAGCTGCCTTTATATGCCATGCATGCAACACAGAAATCAGACCTATAAACAGGTTATCATAATAAGGCATGGTAAATGCATAGGGTACTAGAGGTCCATAGATTATCCCATTCCATTGAGATGAGCCTCCCCAGGCTTCTGCAAATATTACAGTGCCCGTTTTTGCCATCAGAGGGGGCTGACTTTGCTCTGGGGATCCCCATTAGTGCAGAAGCGAGCCCCTCGCCCATTTCACTACCCTGCTGCTTCCTGAAGGCAGGTGAGGCACATGGTTGCCCAGGTTTCAGGTGCAACCAGGGCTGGTTGTCTGTGATGAAGTTGTGGGGTGATGGTGGGGTGATCTGGAGCTGATAGCCAAGAAAGAATTCTTTAACATGCTTTTGGTACAAAAAGGTGCTTTTATTAAAGCATGGGGACGGGACCCGTGGGCAGGAAGATCTGCACTGGGGTCATGACGGTAATTCATTATATATCCTCAGGTTGGGAGACGGTCAGGGATAAAGTCTCTAAGGTATTTTGGAAGCAAGGTTTCTAGGACCTTGAGGGGCTAGCTGTTGCTAGGGAAACACCATTTATTACTGTTTAATAAAACCTCAGTCATGAGACCCTTCAAACGTATATGGAGGGGGCATAAGTATGATTGCCAGCATATATCTTGGGGCTGTGGAGATAAAGGAAGTAGATTTATAGGCTCCTCGAGGTTGGGATGTTAAACTAAGATTCTCTCTTGCCTCTAGCAAAGGGTCATCAACCAGGCAGCTGAGCTCCTAGAGGGAGGTCACTGTTGGTTTCAAGGACTTGTCAATGGGCTATAGGCAGTAAAGGAATTTAATTTCTCACTTGCCTTAGTTTCCCACATTACCATGGCAAGCACTTAAAGCCCTTTCCTTTGTTCTTGGGTAGTCAGGAGTGTCCAAGGAATATTACACATATTCCATCTTGGGGGGGGGGGTGCCGTTAGCCTGTATTTTGCCCGCTTACCCCACACTCCCTCATCAGTCTGCAACGATGTGGGCAACAAAGGCAGAAGGAAATGGCAGATACAATTAAGTTTCCTTATAACCTGCAGCCCACAATTAAGTTTCCTTATAACCTGCAGCCCTTTGGCACATACTTGAAGCAGGCACAGTTTCTCCAGGAAATCCCTATGGTCTTAATGTTAATGCTTTGCTAGAGGGAAAACAACCTTAGCTTGACAATAGCTAGGCCTCCAGTGTCCTGAGTCTTCTTTAGCTGTGAAAATCCCATTGGAAACTTCCCCTGGACTTTACCTCCCTCAACTCCGTAGTATATAACCAATCTCTCCTTACGGTCCCAGGGCAGCTCTTCCTACCCACAGATCCTCTCCCCGTGCTTTAATAAAATCACCATTTTTGCACCAAAGACGTCTTCAAGATTTCTTTCTTGGCCATGGGCTCCGCATCCCATGAACCCCACCATCACCCCCAAAACTTCATCATCCATCAATCCTGAGGTCCCATCCAACTGTCCAATAAAGGATAGGGCTCAAAGAATTGAGAATTTGTCATTCAGTGCACATGCATTATTCTTAAGAAGAACGTTGCTTTAGAAGCACAGATTCTTTGTTCTGAACCCTAAATGTAAACCAGGAATTGAAGCTAAAGCTTCATATATTTACAGCCCCAGGCTCTGCTACTGCCCCATTCCTCCTAAGGAGACCCCGCCCCTTTCTCTCTGCATCTAAACTCGGCTTTCTAGAGCAGTTTATATTAAAACTGCAGCAGAAATAAACTGGAATAAACACGTGGGCCACTGTTTTGCGGAATGAACGGAAGCAAAGGACTAGGCTGCCCCCAAGTGGGAAACCCACAAAGCAGCGACGCTTTCAATCAGCTTACGTTTTAGTTCAAGGAACTGAATGTGCTCTGCATTTCCAGCTGGAAGCCCTCCCCTCCAACCTTGTGAGCCGCTGGGGAGGAAATTGGGTGCAGATTCTTTTACTATTAGGAGGTGGTGGGGGAGAGGGGGAGGGAGTGTCGAGAAAGAATAATAGGCGAACCCAGTGCCTCCCAACCTCCCTACCTTCTATAACATCTGGTTAAATCCAGATTCTGGGTCCTCGCTGCGCAGATTTTGATTTAGCAGGCCAGAAGTGGATACCTGGGGTCTGGGTTTCTAAATCAGATTCTGGTCTCTAATCAGGTGATTCTGATCCCCTAGCAGATCTGGACATTCTGAGTTGGGAAGCAACTTTCTGTTTCCGGATCCCAGGGAGAGGTCCAGCTCTCGCAGGTCAATGGAACCCAGAGTCAGCAGCTTTGCTCCCACTGCGTCCCGGGGGCAGCCACTGGCCGACCCCTCCCACCCGCCGCGGATCCGCCCTGCGGGCCGCCACCGCCGGCCGCGGTTTCCTTGGTGACCCAGGCCACGCACTGCGTGCTGCTTCCTTAGGACTGTGTCAGGTTCCACCTGTCTGTTCCTGCGCCCACCGCCCTGCCGAGAAGAGGATTCTGGTCCAGAACAGGCAGACTAAGAAGTAACTTATTACTATTATTATAGATTTGAGTATTTCTTGTGCCCATTATTTAAAATAAGATTTAAGAGTTTTTTTTGTTTGTTTTGGTTTTGGTTTTGTTAGGGGTGGAGGTGGGAGAAGAGGCACACATACTTTTCTAGTACCTTTACGTAACATTTCATGGTCAATTCAAATCCTTGGGACAGACCGACCCCTTGGCTACAAGACACCGCGATTTCTTACTTGCCTCAGCTATTTACCTTTGCACTGTCCTGCTGTGATCCACCAGGACATTCAGGTGCGTGGCTTATGCAGTTGTGCTGGTAACCCGCCACAGGGAGAGGATTCCCAGACCGTGGACTTCCTGTCCCTTTCAGTCCCGCCTTTCTCTCCAAAGGGGCTGCAGCCTCAGCTGAACCAAGATGGAGGAGGTCAGGTTTATAAGGCGCCCGTGTGGGTGTGAAAACTGTGAAGCAGATACATCTGGGTTGAAACTGGTAATTCTAATCAATGAGCCCCAGCTGTTTCCACTCAACCTCCCTTAGGAGAGAGCCATAGCTTTAAGAAGTGCTGGGTTTGCTGTTGTCAGCCCTTGGTTTTGAGCATACGCCTCAAGAGCTGCCCATAGGTAGCTGGGTCTGCATCTGTCAGCTAGTCAGGTCCTACCCTGGGTCAAGGAATGTCAGTGGTTTTGTTTGTTTGTTTGGTAATGACCACTGGACTACCTCTGAAGTGTTTCCTTGGGGTAAGTTCAAGATGCCTGGAGGCTTAATGGAAATCTAGGCCTCTGAGGAAGCCTGTGGATTTGCACAGTGAGTGCCGCAGAGAAGCGGGGAGCTCTAGGAAGGGGTGTTAGCGTTCACTTTTCTCAGTAACCCAGTGGGGAGTTATGATTATCTCTAGTTTACCAAAGACGATGGGGAGGCACAGAGAATTTCAGGGACTTGCTCAGTGGTGGAGTTCAGAATTAAACCCACTCGGGGTCTGGCTTACACGGTCACATGCAGTACCCTGAATTTAGGTTCATTCTCTTTTGCCCTAATAGAGCTTTTACTCAAGCCCCACCCCCTCATTAATTTATCAGCGAGCTGTTTTATTTCTGCCCCCACCCCCTTCCCTTGATCGTAGTTCCACAGGGACAGAGATGGTGGCATCCATATGGTAAGGGCTGTATCTGGCATACAGAAGACTCCCAGGAAAGCTTGGCAAATGAATAAAGAACAGTGAGAATGAGTGCTTCAGAGTTTTTGCATTTGTCGTATAAATTAGGAGGAGCAGGAAACATAATGGAGATTTATGATTGCCTTTTCTGGGCTGGGCACCTAGGGTATATAATCCCCCACTTATTTCTGTACGCTGAGACAGGGAAGTACTGTAAGCCTCACTTTATCTCCCTCTTTTTTTTTTTTTAAGTTTATTTGGAGAGAGAGAGAGAATCCCACTGTCAGTGCAGAGATCCCAATGTGGGGCTCGAACTCACATACCATGAGATCACAACCTGAGCTGAAATCAGGAATTGGTTGCTTGGCCAAGTGAGCTACCCAGGTGCCCTATCCCTCTTTTTAATTTATTTATTTTTTTATTTTTAATGAATGAGGGAACTAGGGTCAAGAGACACTGATCACTTATGGAGCTAGGATTTAAACTCAGGATTGTTTGCCAGAATCCAAAATCCGCAATTTTCCAACATACCACACTACCTGCTGGAGCATCTGGAATGGTGTAGTAGTGGTCAAAGGGAAGGTAAATGTTTTTTTCTAAGTGAAAAATGAAAAGTGAAAACATGATTGTGGATATATTATTCTTTAGTCAGTCAACAAGCATGATGGGAGAGAGAAAGCCTATAAATAATGGCAAAGTGCTTAAGCCCGAGAAAGCTCCTCATTGGCAGACTTGTTTCACTTGGGTCTCGGCTTAGAGATTACTGAAGCTTCTACGTGAAAATAGGGGCTGGGAAAACTGGAAGTGTTTTTATCTATCAGCTTTTTCCTCAGGCAAGCTATGATGGAATTGCAGGTTATTTTATTTTAAACTAAGAAGGTATTGTGTAAGCACCGGAATCAGTAGTGGGGGCTGATGGATTTGTGGGGAAAAGGTTTGCTGTGGAATATGTAGGGTCTTGTTTGTGTCGTGTTTCTAGGTTTATTTTCCTAGAAGGTTCTCTTTTGCACTCTAACCATTTACCAGAGCACCTGTGATCTGGCTTTAGGTAAAAGCCACGCTCCGCTTCCAGGTTGTAACCGATAAACTCTCCTACTTTCTCAGCCGTTAATTTAATGTGGTTGACCCTTTTGTTTTCTTCTCTCCCATTGGGTTGACAATTCCTTTATTCACCTGTGATGGGTCTCCCAGTGTCGCTAGTTTTTGTGCCTCTACCTCGACTTCTGCTCTGCCTTCTAGGGTCTTTAGGGATGGCAGTGAGTTAAGCAATCCTGTTGGCTGCTCTGGAGAAAACCAGCATCCTGTTATGCCTGTAGGTGGCATGTGCAGACCGCAGTCTGAGGAGGGGCTGGGAGGTAGGGCTGAATTCTTTGAAGATTTCAGTAGATTGCAAGAAAACAGTATTGAAACAAGGAAGCACTGAGGTCTAGAAAGAAATCTTGGCATTTACCAGGGAATGAGACACAGACCTATTAAGGAGGCATCTGTTATCTGCATATACTGCCACTGCCAGTTCTGCACCATGCTCTTAAGTCCTTGCCAGCCAATGACTTTGAAACATTTTTTTTTTCTGTTTAGCTTCAGGTGTTTTCTTTTCCAATGGGCAAGCCAATCTGTTTGTATTTGAATTAGTCACCTGTCAACTTGGGCTATTCATTGGTTATGTCAATGCAGAGCCAACTAAATAATTAAGTGGGAGGTAGTATATACAAGAGTTAAGAGCAAGAACTCTGGCCCTCCCACCTATGAGCCGTGTGACCCTGGGCAAGTTACTTAGTGGCTCTGTGCCTCTGTTTTCAAAGCCACGTGTTAGTAATTATTGTGTTATTGTGATTACATGGTTCTCCATAGATACCCTGGACTGGACCATGATATAGATATAGACATATTGGGGCGCCTGGGTGGCTCAGTCAGTTGAGCGTCTGACTTTGGCTCAGGTCATGATCTCACGGTTTATGAGTTCAAGCCCCACATTGGGCTCTGTGCTGACAGCTCAGAGCCTGGAGCCTACTTTGGATTTTGTGTCTCCCTCTCTCTCTGCCCCTCCGCTGCTTGTGCTCTCTCTCAAAAAAAATAAACATTAAAAAAATTTTTAGATATAGATAGATATTATACACACACGGGGTTTCCCACTCCCCTTTTAAGTTACTGGATTCTGGATTTCTGAGGCCATTGGCATACAACGTCCTGACAGTGGTCTTTATGCCATCATTGTTTACAGTCAGAAAGCTGTGGCAAGAGCACTGGGCTTCCAGAATTCACTTTCAAGTTCCCTTGAAACTTGACCACTATTGCCTGTGGGCATAGCTGTGGTCCTACTCTCTCTGGATCAGAGTCCATCTCTAACAAGTGACAGGCACTGTTGGCCCAGTGTGCTGTAGAGCACACTATCGTCTTGTAGAAGATGCTCCAGAAATAACTGATCAACCAACATGAGCCCAAAGGAACTTGGACCCTGGCTGATCAGAGAAACCTGGTGTGGCTACCGTAAAATGTCATTGAAGTCAAGGAAAGACTGAGGAACTGTTCTAAATTAAAGGAGACCAAGAAAACACAACTAAATGCAAAGCATGAGTCAGAAGTGAATCTTTTTGTTAGAAAGGACATTGTTGGGACAATTGCTAAACATGAGTGGGATCTGAGAATAAGTCATAATGTATCAATGTTATTTTCCTTATTTTGTTACGTTATGAAAGAAAATGTTCTAGCTCCTATAAAATCTACACTAACGTATTCAGCGGTCAGAGGTGGTGGAGTATCAGGTTAGCAGCTTACTGTTCGGGAAAAAATTTCTTTGAACCGCTCTGGTGTGCTTGGGATGGTCCCAGTTTTAGCATTGACACTTGTATGTTTGGGAACCATCTCTGTCCCAGGCAAACGGGGGTGATTGGTCACTCTGTTCCTACTGTACCAGTAACTGTTCCGTAAGTTCCAGTTGTTTCCAAATAAATGTTTTGGTAAAAAGTAAGATAATTCAAATAGTAGTAAGTCAAGCGACCCATACAAGCCTGGTTCAAGAAGCAGTACATGATTAGTTTCCGAGCAGTAGTACAGACAGTAAGTGGTGTCCCTGGTAGAAGTGATCACGGTAAGCTGGAATGGTCAGAGGTGGGCGATGGCACCCCATGAGCGCTAGTGGGAGTCTGAGGGCTCCACCTGGTGTGCAGTGGAGCCTGCGCCCTGTGGTCTCAGTCTGGCCCCAGATGGAATGGAACTGCTCTAGTTGAAGTGAACCAAGGGTTTGCAGTCCTGCTGTCCCCTTGGCCTCACCCAAACCCACTATATAAAAATCTATATCGCACTCTGATCCTCCTTGCAAGCCTGGAATCCTGCAGAGTGTAAGGCACGGGCTGGAAAATAATTCTTTATTATTTATAATCACCTTCTTTTTTCCACTTCACGTGGTTGCTATTTTGTGTGTATGTGTGTAGTAAGAATACTCAAGACATACTTTCTTAGCAAATTTCAAGTATATAATACAGTATCATTAACTATAGTCACCATGCTGTACATTAGAGCTCCAGAACTTATTCATCTTATAACTGGAAGTTTCTACCCCTTGACCAACATCTCTCCATTTTCCCATCTCCCAGCCCTTGGCAACCACCATCGTACTGTTTCTATGAATTTGACTTTTTTAGATTCCATGCATAAGTGATATCATGTGGTATTTGTCTTTCTGTGTGTGGCTTATTTCATTCAACATCATGTCCTCCAAGTTCATCCAAGTTGCAAATGGCAGGATTACCTTCTTTTTATGACTGAATAATATTCACATATGTATCATATTTCTTACCACTTATCTGTTGACACTTAGGCTATTTCCATTTCTTGGCTATTGTGAACAATACTGCAATGAACATGAGAGTGTGGATATTTTTTTCAAGACATTGATTTTATTTCTTGATGATATATACCCAGAAGTGGAATTACTGGAATCTATGGTAGTTCTATTTTTATTTTTATTTTTTTGAGAGGAAAAGAAAAAAAAGGCAACCTTTGGGGTGGGAGAAAATATTTGCAGACCATTTACCTGATTGGAATTAATATCTAAAATATGTAACAAACTCCTACAAGTCGATAGCAAAAAAAAATAAAACAAAAATAACCTGATTAAAAATGGGCAGAAGATCTGAATAGATGTTTCTTCAAAGAAAACATACAGTGGTCAATAGGTATATGAAAAGATGCTCAGCACCACTAATCATCAGGGAAATGCAAATCAAAACGACAATGAGATATCTCACATCTGTTAGGATGCCTGTTATTAAAAAGCAAAAGACACGTGTTGGGGAAGGTGTGAAGAAAAGAGAACCTTTGTGCACTGGGGTGGGGATGTAAAATTGTGCAGTTACCATGGAAAACAGTGGAAGTTACCTTGCCTCGTAAGATAGATGGGGCCCTTTCTTCTAAAAAATTCATTGATTCAAATATCTGTACCTTCCAGGACAGACATGGTGTCTTCAGAAATTATTTGTCAAAGTGTGTAAATACATGTTTAAGAGTGTCCTCTTAGTACTATTTAGTGTCAGCATCATTTGTATGACATTACAATTTATTGTCATTTAGTAACACCTAGGAATGCATTTATTTATGAGATTGATTTCCTATTGGGCAGAGAGTGGTCGAGGTGAAGTCAAGGTATTTTTGAATAGAAGTCCAGTTCCAACGGAAATTTCTTCCTCCAAAAACAACATGAGAGTCCTTATACTTTTAGTATAATGATTAAGAAAATTCACAATGTCAGGGCATCTGGGTGGCTCAGTTGGTTAAACGTCTGACTTCGGCTCAGGTCATGATCTCCCCGTTCATGAGTTTGAGCCCCGCGTGGGGCTCCGTGCTGACAGTTCAGAGCCTGGAGCCTGCTTGGGATTCTGTGTCTCCCACTCTCTGCCCCTCCCCTGCTTACAGTCTCTCTCTCTGTCATTTTGTTTTTAATCAACTAATGTCTGGGACAGACACTTTTTCATCAATTCAGAGCCATGTCCAGCCTGGAAGCAGGGATGGTGAGAAATTCAGAGAAAAAGTGAGTTTTTGGGTTTTTTTGAACATCAAGAGCCCCTTCAAAATGTTCCAGTTCTCATCGAACTCTTGCAAGAAGGGTGGTCCTATGTTCAGAGTGAGGAGTTATTAACACTGAGCACCTTGGATGGAACAGATGTGACTGTTGGTCTTTGCTTGGCAGGTGTGAGTCTGTGTCTAAATAAATGACTGACACCCTTGAACATCACTTACCGCACCTGAAGCGCTCTCAGGATCACTGTGGAGATCAAAGGAGAGACTGTGTGGAGCGTGGCCATGCATTCAAGCTGTAAATCTCTAAATTATTAGTGTCTGTTGTGCTTGCATTCATCGCTTTATCCAAGCAGAAATTTCCTGGGGCTGACCATGTATGGCAAAGATGCCGAAGAACCCCACGCATAGTATTTTTGTGAAGGGTATTTTTTTATGTCAGTAATTTTCAAATTGCTGGAGCTCCCTCAAGGGAGACTGGCAAATTAGGCGGAGAAGAGATGAAGAAAGGAGAAGTTTTGTTTTACGAAATTTGCCTTACATTAGGAATAAAGGACTCTAATGATTTAATTTTTTCTTAAGTGGGGGTTTGTCAGGAGTCCAGTTTTGGTGAGTAGCCTATTCAGTTGGTAGGTGACTTTGAGGTGACTTTCTGGCTTTTTTTTTTTTTTTTTCGCTTGCTCTAGAGCCTTTCTGTCTTTACCATCCTGTCTCTCTCTGTCCTGGCCTGGGTTGGCCAGGTATGGAGGAAGGATAAATTTCTATGAAATGGTTATACCGAGTGGGTCTGAATAAATGTTCTTTACCTGTCTTGTCCTCTTCCCCCTCGCCCCCGCTTCTTAGACTTTTGCCTTTTGTTCTTTTTAAATTCGTATGCTATTTATAAATATGAAAAAGAACTTATATATTTGGTAAAAAAAAAAAAAGTTAAGCAGTAGAAAAACAGTGAAATCTACCAGGCTACCTTTATTTTAAAAATCATCTTCTATTTTATATTCACTAAATTAGCATGTATCCCCTCAAAAGACAAAACCTTTCTCATTCAGTAACTAAGACCCAACGCGTGACTGGATATGATAAAATACTAGTGGTGAAATTTTTCTTCTCACACCACATTAGTTTCTCATCATGTTAGTTGTCTTGCTCTTGTAATTAGAAAACTGCCCTCAAGTTCTTATAAAAATGTTAGTTGGGTTGTAGGATGTTAATGACTATGGTAGGACCACACTGTAGACAGAAGAGTCATTGATGAATTTCTTTTAGTTTTTGAATTGTCTCTTTTTATTTGCAGATGGATCCCTTACTCCCTATACTGACTGCACATTCTCCTCCATGGAATGAGGCAGACACTCCTCGGACCCATGACCTAGAGCACTTATGAGCCAAGCGTGTGGCTTACTATGAAAGCATTGGGATCATCAAAGGTGATGCTTCCAGAAATAGCAGCCAACCAGTGTGGACAGCTTCCCAAGACACCAGAGTGAATCCCTCAGAAAATCAAGCCTTTGGGCTGAGAGGCCTACAAATGTCATTGGGTTGTTTGGCAATTGAAAAGAAACCTCTGCTCCAGGAAGTGTCCAAAGTGGTACCTGGAGAAGCAGAACAGGATCAGGACCAGAGGGTCCGGGAGGGGCCCAGGAGAGAGAGACACCCAACAGTGCTGGATCTCAAGCTGCTGGCTGATGCCTTGGTCCCCAAGACAGAGAAGCTATGACATGTTATAAATTGGGCTCAGAAGTTCTTGCCCAAACCTCCAAAAGAGGATGGGTTGAAGGGTCCCACAGCTTCTCTAGGATTCCCTTGGTCTAACCCATACCAAAGTTCAGAAGCTCTAAGAAATAAAAAGAATGCTCATCTGAAGTCACCTGATTGCCCACTCCTGCTCAGAGCAGACGAGTCTAGTGCACAAACATTCAGATATTCTCTTTAAGCCCCCCAAATAACTGGTCAGAAATGGACTTGTCTTCAGAATTTCTAAGTTCCTTCTTGAGGGAGGATTTTCCTGGCAGTGAGTCTTGTGAGTGCCAAGAAACTACAGTCAGGAACGAGGGGGATGGAAGAGCTGCCGAGTGCCCTCCTAACAGTCTTCAGTGGGAAGATTCTGCTCAACAAAAGTATTCCAGATCAGGAAATAGTATTCACATTCCCAGTGAGGATGAGGCATTTCCTGAGAGGCTGGGGCCCCAGCCACCACTCAGCTGCACTTCTGAAGAAAGTAAGATTTTAGAGGGAACCAGGCAGAGCTCACCCAGAAATAGTTACTTCTGGACTCTGCTCACTGATAGCTCAGAGGAGGAACATTTGGATGAAGCTGGAGAAAGTAATAGAACACATAGAAAGTGTGTTCTAGGCAGGAACTGTAGAGGGTTTTCAGGAATTGCTTTGTCTCTCACAAGTGACAGCACACTAGCGTCAAGAACCATGGTGCTAAGTGGTGTTCCCTCCCCTGGGGAGGTACCTCTGCAGGCTGAAGTCAGGAAGGAGTGCAGAGGACCAGAGGAGTCCCATCTGAGGAGCCCCAAAGGTCTCACAGTAAAATTCAAGGCTGGCAGCTCCAGAGGTGAAAACTCCATCAAGAGACTGCCTGGGGGTCCAAGTATATCCCCCAGTCACAGCTCCAATGGAAGGAGGAAGGAATCAGATAATGTGAGGTTCGCTTTGGGGTCCCTCCAAACTGATATTAAACACAAAAATGAATGGGAACATGCCATCATGGAGAGAGTAGAGGGGACTCTCACAGGGAGAGTGCCAAGAGGTGAGCCAAACAGAAGCATGCAGACCTCTACTAAAAGCAGCCTTCCTATGATCACTCGGAAACAATTTGACCTCACACATCCTGAGAGTTATTTGGATGTGTCAGAGGGCCCCTTGGACAATGCTGCGTTTCATGGAAGTTTGGGTGCCAATGTCTTCCATGGGCCCACTGCAAATGCACATGGTGCACATGGCAGTGCTTGGTTTGACCAATTGCCATCTACTAAGATGGACAGTGGATCAGTACAGGCACCCCAAGTAGTCACCAGACAAGCAAGTCATGAGCAAATGGAAAAGACATTCCCTTCAACTCACCCCATTTCCAGAGATGTTTCCAAAACTGGTTTGAAAGGATCCTTCCCACTCCAAGATGGTGGTGATACCCTCTCCTGGAGTGATGAGCAACCACATAAACCAGAGCGAGGGGCCAGTGTGCTGGAGACGTATTTCTATTATTTACACATGTTGAACAAGAGCAGGAGTCTCTCTTCAGAAGAGAGGAACTCTTCTTTGCTTTTCTGGGAGCCTGGAATGTGCAGATCAGAGTCCATAGTCACATCTCCAGAAGGGAAGGGTAGGTCCAAAGTGGACAGCCTGGACAGAAAGACCAAGCAGTGGAGAGATGGTGGGGACAGCATTGCAGCTATGGAAAGTGAGAGGGGTACCCATCCCCAAGGACAAGGCTGTGCCAAGCAAGCAGCTCCAGAAAAGACCAGCTTTTGGAAACCTCAAGGTATCTATGGTATGAAATAAAAGCTGGGGAAAAGAGTTTCATGAGCAGCAAATTTATTGACACTTGTATAACATGTCATGTGGCCATTGGGGATGAGACACAGGCTTTTGGCTTCATCATGTGCTTGATGTATTACCTCTTAGCTTCATTTTCCATAAATATAAAATGGGGATTGCCTTAGTCCCTCAGGGCTGCTGTAGCCAAACATCCATAGACTGGGTAGCTTAAACAACAAACATTTATCTCTCACAGTGCTGGAGGCTGAGAAGTCCAAGATCAAGGTACCAGCATATCCAGTGTCTAGTGAGGGCCTGCTTCCTATCTCCTTGCTGTGTCTTCAACATCACACAGCTCTCTTGTGACTCATCTCAGGATGCCAGTCTCATCATGAGGGCTTCAAACCCATGACCTCATCTAACCCTAATGACCTCTCAAAGACCCATCTCCTAATGCCATCACATGGGTTGGGGGGGGGGTGGTTTCAACAAATGAATTTTGGGAAGACACAAGCATTCAGTCCATGCCAGGGATAATTATCAAAGTATAAACTGTTAAGATATTATGCAAATATTCGCTTTATTTTGGCAAACCAAAGCCATTAGCTAATTAAAAATAATCTTAGAAAATAGTTATTCTGAAAGATAAATGCTATAGCATTCTTTTGGCTGAATAGATATCTCTCTCAGGTGCTTGCAATTTTCATGAGCATGATGACTCTATTCATTCTGCTATCTAGTAGTTTGTGTGGAAATAAGCATTTTATGCCTTTCATCTAAAATACATTTTAATAACCAAGCATTAGAAAATAGAATCTGCCTCTCCCATTTGAGTGCTGTGTAGATAGAAAATGACTAATGCATTTTCATTTCATAGAATAAGCTCAGATTAGGAATTCACAACACCTTGCTAGATCTTTATGCAAAAAAATTCTTATTTGAATTCATTCTTTGTTTTGTTTCTTGAAACTGGGTTATATGATTGATTATAAATAGTAAAATATAACACTCCAAAGATGTTTTGAGATACAGCTGAAATGGTAGAATATACATGTTATTAAAGTATGCTGCAAATATTCTTACAAGATCTGGGAAGCTGAGTGTCCTGACTTCTGGTAGTGCAGATTACAAAGTACATCTGTAAAATACAGTCTATGTGCTTAATATGAAATGCAATGGATTTGTAACCTTTCATTTTATACTTTTAGGGAGGTTATGTTCTGCTACCCCAAAAATGGCATCCAGAATGACCAGCGATGGGGGATATCAGAAAATGCCTGATGCTGCCGGTTCATGCCATAAACATGGAGATGTGAAGCCAAGGTTTGACTTCTCTTTTTCACATAATGTTGACATTTTATTTTTCTTAAATCTTCTCTTAATGACCAAAGGATTTTATTTATTTTTTTAAGTTCACTTATTTTTTTGAGAGAGAGTGCGTGAGTGAGTAGGGGAGGGGCAAAAAGAGAGGGGGACAGAAGATCCAAAGCAGCCTTCGCACTGACAGTGGAAAGAAAGTCTGATGTAGGGCTCGAACTCACAAACCATGAGATCATGACCTGAGCTGAAGTCAGATGCTTAACCAACTGAGCCAACCCGGTGCCCCAATATTAACATTTTAGCTAAGATCAACATCGGCAGTCTTCTGAGAAACTAGTTAATAGTCTAGTTTATACAATGTGGTAAAATCAATTATGTATTTGGTCCATCATTGCAAGATACAGGGTGCTATAATGGACACAAAAGGGAAGAAGAGGCAGTTACTCCAGAGTATGAAATTCTTTAAAAGAAGTGAAAATAAAATTCTTGGAGTGCAAAAGAAGAAGTTATTATGCTGCTGGAATCAGAAAAGGCTTCATTTAGTTGATGGTAAGAGAGGCTTTGAAGGATGGAAAAGAGTTCAACACTTAGGAAAAGAAAAACCAGTTGGAAATGGAATGAGTACAGTTGCAGAGGTGAGATACTTAGATTGTTTTGAAGGAGCAATGGATATGCTGGATTATATTTTATCCAATTTATATTAAATTTAAATTATATATTTCTAATGTATTGGATATATTGGGATTATTTTGGTTGCAAGTGACGGAAACATTCCTCAAAATAGTTGGGTAACAAAAAAACAAAGGTGTTAGTTTTCTTATTTGAAGATTTATTATGGTTTCAAATAGCAATTCAACACAATGACGTCAGCATTCAACCTCTTTCCATTTTTTGGCTTTGCTTCCAAGATGACAAGGACCCTCATCCATCTTTTATATTACATTTGGCTACAGGGCAAAATCTGTAGAGGCAGCTCCTAAAGCAGACTGCTCCATGTAAGACACGATTAGTACATGTAAGATATGATTAGTAAAAGTAATATTAATAATTCTTTCAAAAATAAATAAACATTAAAATTTTTAAATAAAAAAAAGTAAGGGGCACCTGGGTGGCTCAGTCAGTTAGGTGTCTGACTTCGGCTCGGGTCATGATCGCATGGTTTGTGAGTCTGAACCCTGCGTCGGTTCTCTGTGCTGTCAGCTAGGAGCCTGGAAGCCTGCTTCCGCTTCTGTGTTTCCCTCTCTCTCTGCCCCTCCTCTGCTCACGCTCTGTCTGTCTGTCTCTCAAAAATAAATAAACATTAAAAAAATTAAAAGTAATATTAATAATATATCTATTTGATACATCCCAACTTCTGGAACTGTCTGATCTTTTTGTTTATACTCCTTTTATAAAACAGTCCCATGACTATTTTAATAGTCCTTCTCCTCTTCCTCAAAATAGTGAAGTACTTATTTGTATGTGCTAAGCATGTTTCATGCAGTATCTCATTTATTCCTTCCAGCAGTCCATTTTAGAAAAGAGACCACTGAACTTAGAGAGGTTAGGATCTTGTCCAAGGTCACCTGGTTAGTAAGTGGCAGAGCTGATGTCCAAACCCATCTGAGAACTCTTGCTTTGAGCCCCTGCACTCCACTTTCTCTGCAGACTCATTTTCTAGAGCCCTATAGGTCATTAACACCACATTTCTGAACTAGTTCATGTCTATGCCCATGATACCATAGCTGTAAACTTCTATATGAAGGAGTCTAGGGTAATCTGTTTGGATTTCCAGTTGTTCTGATTGCTACCCCTAGAACATGACTGTGAACTTGTGGTTGAATATGTTTTGCTATGAAGACATCTGTATGCTGTGCGATGTTGATGCAACCTTATGTGAAGTTACAGCCACTGTCGACTATTAGATTATATATTTACATGTTTTATTTGAGCTTTATGACATGGAATCCATTTTTCTTGTTTCATCCAATGTCTTTGGAAAGTGCAAGTGGTTTAATTTCTGAAATCAAATGTATCAAAAGCACTCAAAAGCTTTCCCCTGCCAGGAGTGCCTCCCCATCACCAGCTCCTTACCTACTTAAGTGATGAGCCCTCCAGATCTGAGCTTAAAGCTCAAAGGGACGTCACCACCTTCAGACTAGATCTGGTCTATTCATCTATATGCTCTCGAGGCACCCAGTTTTCATCTTTCTGGGAGCTTATCTAAAATGTAATGAAATAGAATGTAAGGAGGGTCTACGAGGGCAGGGTCAAGTCTGTCCAGTTCTCTTGGAACTAGCACTGTGCTTAGCACTTAATAAGATTATTGAATAAATGAGTGAATAAATGTAGTTTGTGGACAGCTATCCTCATCTGTAGTGGATTTCTGTGATCTATCATCTCTGATATACCTGTATACTATATATGTAATGTACACATATGAATATTATATAGTCTATACATATAATCATCATTTCCATTTGGCTAGCTTAAAGAATTAAGAGTTGAAGAAGTTGAAGAAAATTACTGAAGAAATAATCAAGATCTTAAGCACTGCTCTCTTTTAAAGCAATTTCTTTTTTAAGTTTATTTATTTTGAGAGAAAGAGAGAGCACATGGGAGAGGGGCAGAGAGAGAGGAAGAAAGAGAATCAAGCAGCAGGCTCTGTGCTGTGAGCAGAGAGCCAATGCAGGGCTTGATCTTGCGAACTATGAGATCATGACCTGAGCTGAAACCAAGAGTTGGATGCTTAACCAACTGAGCCACCCAGGCTCCCCTAAAGCTATTTCTGTTTAAAATTTTTCTAAAAAAATTAGAAAGCTCCCTGACATTTCAGTGTATGCTGGTCATAGTTAAATATTGTCTTGACAATTGATCTTCATTATGAATATTCATTACCTATGGTTTGTTTGCCCTTTTATTATTATCATCCTTTCATCTCTGTGTCATTTGAGCTGCCTTATTATTAGGTCTTTTTCCTAGCCTTATTTTCCTTCCAATCTGCTTTAGATCTAGGAATTAATTAAACATACTTATTAAGCTTGTTTGTTAAATAAGAGTTAATAAAGCTTTCCATGAAAGCCTAGGAGCAAAGTGCATGGTTCTATGATGCAGTTATTTTAGCTGCGTTCATCTCTGTCCTGGGCTGACTTTTGGAAACTTGAAATAGTCCCAGGTCTGATAATCTGGGAAGAGAGATATTACCATATTTATTCATGCAGTTAGGAGCTAAACCATTTAAAATAGAATGCAAACCACTTGATAAATAGAACTGAAGAGAATACAAACCAAGCATGAAATTGCACCAAGTAATTTTCCCTATCTACATGCTAAGTAGAGCTAGATCTTTAGGAGGTAACTAATTTGCAGTTAGGAATGAGGAAGTAGAAAAAGCATCCCATTAATATTTACAGTTAGCCCAACGGCTCTATACTGGCCCACGTGACAACACACCTTTTATTCCAAAAACATTTCTCACGGTTCAATTTTTTAAAAATTGTGAAATGGGGCTAGACTGCTTAAGGAATTGCCCCCCTTCCTGCCCCCCCCCAGAATCCGATTAGTATTTGGAGGTATCTCCATTAGCAAGACCTCTGCAAAGATAATATCCAAGCTCTGACAATTCAGTTATTTCAGCAAGATATGATGATAGGCAGACACTTACTTCCCTGCTGAGAATCTTGGATGAGCCGTTTCTTGACATTCTGCTGCATCTTTTTGGTGCAGTGTGAAGCTGAATGAAGTAGGCTATGTGGACAAGAACTTCATTCCAGACAGGGACACCATGGCAGTTGCCATCCCTTCAAAGCCACGGTGCAGTAGGTTGGTTCAACTTGCCAGGCAGATGTCCTTCATCCCCAGCTTCTCCAGGATTCTCCCAAACCTGTGTCATTGGCTGAAGTAGATGACCTTTCTGGGAAAAGGAGGGCCACCCTTCTGTCCAAAGTCTAAGAGTAGCTGTTAGAAGTTTGCCTCAAACATCTTCCAGAGAATGAAAGCCTTTAAGTACAAAGTCCCAGAGGCTAAGGACCAACAGAACTGATTGATTCCTTGGACCCATTCTGGAGTGAAGTCAACTAGAGATGATGCCCCGGGCAGCAGCTTCAGCTCAGTTGGATTGCCTTGGTAACCTTAAGTAACTTCTGGCTCTTCACACTTCAGGGAACATCAACAAAGGAAACATCTTGACTTGACTAATTCGTGTAAAAACTTATTGAGCACCTGTTTAGGAACAGACACTGCCCTAGGCACTGGGGAACCCAGCAGTGAGCAAAACAGACAAAAATATCCCTCCCCTCATGGAAATTACAATCCAGACAATGAGACAAAATATAACACATAAATAAGTAAACCATGAAATGTGGCAGCTGGCAATAGGTGTTTGGTAGGAAAATAAAGAAACAAAGGGGGATAGAGAGTGCTGGAGGGATTGGGATTTTAAATGTGGCAGCCATGGGTATCCTACTGAGATTGTAATTGACCCAAGAGCTGAGAGGAGGCTCTGGGGACAGATCTGAATGGGGGCAACACATGCAAAGGCCCTAATTGGAAGCTGCCTGTTTGGTTGTGTGTGCGTGAATCTTTTTGGAAGTCTTTCATGCATGTGTGGGTATATATGTGTCCGTGTGCAACCTAACACTAACAGATGTACACCAGTGCCATCATTAAAGAGCATACTGCTGGTATTTTCTTATTTAAGCATGTCTTAGAGGTCTTTCCATGCCAAGAGACATGCCTGCCTCATTCTTTGGTGGCTGTATCATGTTCTACATCCATTGTTCATGTGTCATGTGCAGTTAACCAGTTCCCCACGAATGTTCTAGGCTGTCCTAGAAGTCCAGTCCATCCCCAGGTCTGAGAACTCGAGAGGCATTTTCCCTGCCATTTCTCTGCTCCCCTTTACTGCCACCTGTATTGGCCACTTGGCTGTATCTTGGCCTCTCTCTTGCCAACTCCAGTGTCCTACCTGTGCTTTTCCTGCCTTCTGACCTTCAGCTCAGGAAAGGCGTGTCTATTTTCGTGCTTTTCTGAGTTCTCACTGTCAGCTCTTGCTGACGGATGTTGTCCTGTCAATGCCTCCTTTGCTATCTAAGTTAGATGTGGAAGGATACTCTCAGTAAGAGGATTCAGAAATGCATTGTGCTGGCATGTCACCAATGGTTCTGGTGTCACTCACTGATATCTCGTGCTTCATTTCTCCGTAAGCCTGTACTTGTCTGAAGGGGCCTCAACAGCACTGAACATGACAGTCTCATTCTGGCCTCTAGTGGATGATGCTATTTCAGCATGCAGGCTGGCCACATTGGTTAGCAATCCCTGCTACAAACAGGCCGCCACAACACAATCGAGTCAATAGCTGCATAGACACATGATTTTGCTAAAAGGACGTAACTCTATAGCAAATCTCTAACCGGAAAATAAAACTGACTTTGTGTTAATATGTTTTCAGAGGTCAAGGGCTGGGGTTTTGTTTGTTTGTTTCAGGGTTGTTTGTTTGTTTATTTTGATCCATTCACGGGCCTCCAAAATTTACCAGGGTGTAGCGGGGAAGGAGAGGGCAGGGATGATAACTTCTCAGCCTCCAACTTGCAAAAGTGTAACCTAGTTCATTTCCTGACCTAAACTCCTGCCAAACTTTGGTAGAGGGTTGGATCTTTTTTTCTCTTGCAAAGGTCTTGGAAATAGCTAGGCAATTAGCAACCAGAGTAATATGAGATGAAAGCATCCCCGTGCTGGGAACAGTTGTTTGGCGTTTGTAACATTCTGTATACACTTCTCTGTGTGCAGAGGTGGCTTTTGTGGCCGCCATCTTTGCTTCTTTCATTGTCTTTTAGGTGGTTCTTTCTATAGTAAAGTGTTTTCTCTATGTTTATCCCTTTTCCCTATTCGTAGTTTTCAAAATTGTATAGGAACAGAAAACTCCTCCATCTGCCTTTTCTCATCCTTTTGGGCTACGTTTCCTCTGTCCCTACCGGTGCAGGAGGCTGCGGTGTTCCAAGCGCATGTAACTAAAACGTGTTCAGTGAGTGACATGCTGAGGGGACACAGCTTTATTTTTAAGGCCCATTAAGCAAGCTTATTCTGCCTGAGACATTGGACTGAGGTGAAGGGTGGGTGGTAAGAGCTGGGAGGCACCTGAGGTCCAGTAATTGGCGTCCTTATCTCCATGTGGTGCCACATTAGGCAGTCCAATGGGTTAATGAAATGGGCCACTCTCTGGGGTCTGCCAGGAGGGCGGCTGCAAGGGGTTCATCCCGAGTAAGAACATGACCGGAGTGGAAGTGAAAAGCTGCGAATTATGCAAAAGGAATGAGGTTTCCTTTTGCACAATAAAAGGGAACTGTTGGCCTGGCAGTGGAGAGGAGAGGGTGATGTCTGTTGCATTGTCTTTACTGAAATCATGTGTTAGGTTGTCTGTTTCCTTTGAACATCAGTGTTAGGTAGTCATAGATTTCAGGTGGCTCCTTATTTCCAAACTATATACCTTTGAGTAATTTAGCAAAGAATACATTATTTGGAGATTCCTGACATTACATATTAAAGGAATGATGAACTGTGGTCACGTAATTATAGTAAATAAATTGGTCATAGAAGTCATTTCGTTCTGGGGCCATCTCTTAGACCAGAGAGAAATTTTGTGAGGTGGCAATGACTGCGATGACCTCCAGGAGGTGTACCCATGAACTTCCAAGATACGGTTCTCTCTGATGTACAGGAACAAAGCAGTGCCACCATCCAATAGTTGAATTGTCTCCCTGTGCTTTTGTTACCATAGATCTAAAAGCATTGGGAGACCAAGTTCAGCTGGAGCAGAGAAGGGTGTCTCCCCCAGGACTGATCCCAGTGCTTATACTCTTGGTAGGTGGCCAAGTTATTAATATGCCAAGTGGTCAAATCTGTCAGATGGAAATAAAGAGAGAGGTTGCATGTGCTGAACCCAGTTAAAATTTAAAAACTGAGGGAGCTGATAAGCAGGGGGTGAAGAAAGGAAACCTGGATCCATGACTCTCAAACTGCTAGCATGTTAGCATCGCTTTCAGAGAAGCATTCATAAAATCTGTGGTCTCAAAAATAATTTTTTAATGTTTATTTATTTTGAGAGAGAGTGAGAGAGCAAGCAGGGAGGGGCAGAGAGAGAGACAGAGAGAGAGAAAGAGAGAGAGAAAATCCTAAGCAGGCTCTGCACTGCCAGCACAGAGAGAGCTGACATGGGGCTTGAACCCATGAGCCATGAGATCATGACCTGAGCCAAAATCAAGAGTTGGATGCTTAACTGACTGAGCCACCCAGGTGCCCCTCAAAAATAATTTTTAAAACTTTTCTTCAAAAGTTCCTTATTAGGGAATCATGATTGAATGCCACCAACATAACTTGTGATACTGTGCTGTCACTTGTTTTCCTCTTGCCACCAGTAGAGGGAAGAAGCGACAGGCTCAGTCCAGCTGCTCTGTGTGCCCATCAGCAAAGACCTCTCTCCAGGCTGGTCTTTCTGTGGTTCCCATGGGCTACATTTATGCAGTATCAGTAGATGCTTCACGAAGAGGTAAAACAGCTTCTGGGACTGCTCACTGTTCTGTCCCCTGTGACAGCACAGCCTTCCAGAGGTAGAGTGGGACCATTTTGCTCAGAGTTTTCAGTGACAGCCTTGATCGAAGACCAGCTCACATCTTCCAGTCTGGGGCTCTATCCATTCTTCATTTAAGGAACAGTACTTGGGAATTTCTGTCATTCCAAGAATTGGTAAAGATTTGATTGATGTAACAGGGTTAGATTTCTAGGTCTGCAGTTAGCTTTTTGCCCTCTGAGTTACCATAAAGACTGATTAGCACGTATCACCACCTAAAGGAAACTCCCACTGGGATGTCAGAGAATCAGGGAGGCAATAATTAATACTGCTTTGTTCCCTTCCCAATTATGGGAGGACAAGAGTAGACAGAGAGAGATTTAAATATCATCTTTATTATGCAGCAGCACAGCTGTGGTTATGGGTAAACGCCTCACAAGGCACAAATAGGTTTTAATCTCATGTTAAGTTTAGGGGGCTTTACAGGACGATACAAAATGGAAGGTACAGCAGGCAGAGCATCCTCATGATGTCAAGAGGTCAGCAGCAAGTTGCGGACAGCTCATTTCTGCCCTGTCTCCCACATGAGTTGTGTAAGGCTGACATGGACGTTAGTGAGAGCAAGGTACATGGGCTCGCCTGGACACACAGAAGCCATAGCTCCACTTCCTATGAATGGTCTATATCATTCTAGTTGTGCAGGCCCAGGCTGACGTTCCAGTCCAGGCACAGAGTCACTTGAGTGGGGATGATAGTCCCATTTATCTTAACTGCTGCTTCTAAGGTAGTTCTGAGGGGGACCTGGTCAGTTATGGCACTGACATTAATACTTTCCTCACAATTACTAATTTATCATGTGTCTGATCAAACTCCTGATCCTCTCCACCCCAACCTAATCCCGCATCCTTCTCCATCTCGGTCAAGCTCAACTCTACATGCCAGTGGCACAGACCAAACACTTTGGAATAATCCATGGCTCTTTCTCTCTTCCATGTGCCACAGCTACTGCCACCATCCCATCCCAGGCCACTGTCATCCCTGGCCTAGGTGACTATGAGAGCCACGTGGCTGGCCTTCCTACTTTGTCCTTTGCCTTCCTACTGGCCAACACTCCTATCAATGGGCAACTTCAAGCATAACAGAGTGGTCACTAACAAAAGAGAAAGGATAGGAACTATTCCTGTGTTCAAAGCCAACTGATGACCTCAACCTCACTCAGAGTCTCTGTTGTCCTCTCCTGGACTCCCTTCCTCCTCACTGGCTCTCTCTACCTAGCCTGCTCTGCCTCTTTATAGCACTGATAGCCCTCTGACCTTTACATGTTGGTTTCTGATTGTTCTCTTTATTCCCCTGCAAGTGTATTAGCTCCATGAGGGCAGGATGTCTGGTTTTTGTCTTTTTTTCCACTGCTGTATCACCAGTCCTAGAATGGAGCCTAGTTTGTATATGAGGTAAGTACATATTTGTCACCTAAGGAACAAACAAATGCATGGATGGTTGATTGACTGACGTGACTTAGCAGCATGGCCACACCCCTAAGTGAGACCAAGTGCCCCAACCCCAGACCTCTTGATGACATCAGACAGTGACAACTGCTCCAGCTCTTCTACCAGACTCATTGGAAAGAGAGAGCCCTGAAGGAGCTGAAGAGAGAGAACCTCAAAGGGGTTGAGAAAACTTAGCTCCCTCTTTCAAAATCACCAAATAATTTATTCTGTCTCTGAATGGTAGAATGAATTGTTCTGTGTCCAGTTGAACCCATATGCCTTGGCTGTTATTCATGTCCATGGCAGAAAAATTCCTCAAATTGAAGTCCCACCACACAGAAGTGTGACATCCTGACATGGGACAACCATAATTCATTAAGAAGGTGCTGGTGGACCAAGTGCAGGCTCCAGGGTAGGCTTCCCAGGAAGGCCCAGCCCATCATAGACAGTTGCGGTGTGATCTCCAGGTACCAAACCAATGGGGAATACCCAGTGCATGGTTCTTCCTTTCTAATACCATTCTCTAATTAAAGCAAGCAAGTCTCCCTGGGCAAATGTCTGCTTCTAGGGCTGGGACATAGAAGGGAGTATACAAGATGAGTCAGGAATACCTTGTAGTACCAGAAAGTAAGGAATTGTTCAAGAAACAAAGGGTGGGCATGTCAAAGGAGTACAAGAAAATAACCTAGTGTTAGAACTGAACGTGTAAAATACCCATGAGTCCATGCTGATATAAATGAATGAATAAGTCAGCAGGGGAGAAGAGATGAAATCTTCCTTATAGAAGAATTCCAAATAATTTATGTATTAGTAACTTATATAATAAGGGGCTGGAGCTTAAACTCCCCTCCCCTAATTCAAGTCTGGGCTATCCTTAGTGATTTAAGGATATGAAAAGGGAGAAAAAAGTAACCTTAAAGTGGAGACGGACTATGTTGGCCAGGTGGTCAAGGTGAACATCATCAGTGATAAGTCGTGTTGATAACAGGTGGCCTATGATGTATAAGAAGGGCACTACACCTCTGTGGTCTTCTTCCCCAAAATCCAGAAACTCAGACTAACTATGAGAAAAACATCAGACAAACCCAAATCAATGCATATTCTACAAAATACCTTAAATACAGTACTCCTTAAAACTATCAAGGTCATGGACAATAAGGTAAGTCCGAGAAACTATTGCGAGAGGAGCCTAAGGAGACGTGATGACTGAATGTAACGTGGTATCCTGGATGGATCTTGGAACAGAAAAAGAACATTAGTGGAAAAGCTATCAAAATAAGAATAAAGTGTGGAGTTTATTTAACAGTAATTTACTGGTGTTGACTTCTTAGGAGCGACAAATATTCCATGGTAATGTAAGGTGTTAATAGGCAAAACAAAGTGAGGAGTATATAGAACACTCTGTATTGCCTTTGTGGCTTTTCTCTACATCTACAACTATTCTAAAATGCAGTTTGTGTAAAAAGCAATGGAGAATTAGTAAGCATTTCTACTTGCAGTCCACCCAAGCCCATGCAGCCTAGAATCTGGTCCTCCTGGATGCTTGGAGGGGCTTCATTGGGTATGATGGAAGAGGCCCAAATGCAAAATGCTTTTTATGTCATCAGGTTTCAATATAACTGTTTTACCTGTTTACGCAAATATGCTATCCCTTAGACCCTGCTGGTTGTTCTTCAGCCACCTACTGCCTAATTTACATTCTCTTTATTTTTAAAAGAAATTTTTAAGTTTTATTTATTTTGAGAGAGACAGTGAGCAGAGAAGGAGCAGAGAGAGAGATCCCAAGCAGGCTCCGCACTGCCAGTGTGGAGCCCATTGTGGGGCTGGAACTCACAAATCGCAAGATCATGACCTGAGCCGAAACCGAGTTGGTGGCTTAACCAACTGAACCACTCAGGTGCCCCTACATTCTCTTTATTTTTGATTTTAGATGTGTCCTCCTGGTCTCAGTTATCACATTTACTACCATAAATAAATATCTATTTTGATTTTGATCTATAATTCCACATGTATGAGACCATTTAGAGGGAGGAAACTACCATTTATTGTATGGTTCCTATGTACCAAGCACTGTGTTAGGTGCTGTTTCATTCATTTGCAGTAATATGGGGGGGGGGGTTGAGTTCTGCCCACCCCAAGAATGGATTTTTCTCTCTAGGGCTCATTGAAGTGCTTAGAATTACTAGCATACTGATTTTGTGCATAAAATTCTATTCATCATAGTGAGGATGAAGAAAGATATTCTATAGGGTGAGTGTCCACAGTACTTGGATTTTCTCTGATCTTACATACCTGTAGGAAGTTCTGCTTTACATGGGGAATAAAACCACTCTTCATTCTCTCTCATCTTTTAGCACGGGGATGGGTTTCTGTATTGCCTTCCTGCAGGTCTGGCTGTGCAGTGTGAACCTGAGTAAGGCACATGGGGGCAGGCAGGGTGGGGACTGGGCACGAGGGCTGCTCCCAGGGAGGTGGGATGGGCACGCACATGGGTTTTGGCAACTCCTTTTTATCCCATTTTGCAGTGTTGCCCACTCCTCCTGCAGCAAAGGTACCAGCATCTCTGCACAGCAAACACATTCCTTATTCTGTACTCGAAACCTCAAAAAGGCCTTGCATGGTGTGGATGCATTCATTTAACTTCTGGATGTTATAACCTGTCTCTTCCTAGGATCCTGGGCACATTATCCAACACATATTCTTACGGGTTTTCAACAGTAGAGACATTTACATAAGAAATCATAATGCAACAGTTTGCATTTCAACATGATGTTACTATTTTCTCTTTCTTGGTGATAAAATTTCACTCTTCATTGCTTCAGTTAACCTGGGACAATTGGCTTTACTTGCTCTGGCTGTGGCCAGTGGTCCTTACTACTGTTGTCATTATCTAACCCATTCCTTTTTTAAAAAGTTTTTGTTTTGGGTCACCTGGGTGGCTCAGTCAGTTGAGCATCCAACTCTTGGTTTTAGCTCATGTCATGATCCCAAGGTCATGAGATGGAGCCCACATCAGGATCTGCACTGAGCATGGAACCTGCTTAAGATTCTCCCCCCATCCCCGCTTATGCTCGCGCTCTCTCTCTCTCTCTCTCTCTTAAAAAAAAAGATTTTTGTTTTGGAATAATTTTATATTTCCAGAAAAGTTACAAAGTACAGGGAGTTCCCATATACCATTCATCCAACTTTCTCTAATGTTAATATCACCAAATAATGTTTTAATCCAAGTCATTGACAAAGAAAACTTTTTTTTTGATTGGGGTGAGTAGAGTGGGAGGAAGCGGATAAAGGCTTGAAATTTGGAAGTCAGTAATTCCTCAAAAAAAAAAAAATGACTCAGTATTGTGGGCTTCCAATGGAAGCTCCAGTGGATAACGTGTTAAGGGTGTGATACAATCACTGACCACATGGTTCTTTTCCGTAGATTCCAAGTGTTTTAAAAATCATGGATGAAAATTGTTCAGATGACATGATTGAGTACAGCTGGTGGCCTTCCTGTTTTCATCACCTGATATTCTTTTAGTCTTAGTCTGTCAAAAAGTAATAAAGGGGCAGCTGTGAAGTGGAAGGGGCTGTTTCAGCAGTAGGATTATAATTGTTACCTGCCAGTTCATCTCTCTGTAATTGGAAAATGTAATTAAACTAAGATGCCCTCTGTCTGGGGAAAGGCCCTTGTCTTTTCTGGAGCCTTTGTTAGCAGATTGGTTTTCCTGGTGATTGAAAGTTCAAAACCCACAGATTTATCACAACTTCCCAGACCAGACTTCCCTTTCTGTGAGTTGAGTGTGATTACTTACAGCCTCCTGGAGGCTGTGGGGGTATTTGCTCATGTGACTAGAAGACCATATCACTAGAAGACCATGTCACTGTCTGGTTTCCTCCGATGGGTCTTATGTACTAATTTTTTTTCTTTTTCTAGAACCTGTTGAAAAACTCTTTTGTAAGAATGTACTTCAAGATGTGGAGACAGAAAATGAGGTAGCTAGCCCATGCACTGTATAAATAATGAATATGCTAGTCTCATTGTCACTTAATTTTGAAAAGCCCCAAATGCAAAAAACCTTGGTCATTTGGTGATCAGATGGGCATGGAACATGGTAGATGGGAAAGACTGATGAGTCTCTGAATTATGGTTTTTCCTAAAGCCAGGTGAGGATTTCAGGCTTTTTTCAATGATCAGAGTTGTGACAATCAGAGTAAAAATGCCTTTAATTTGGATCGGTAATTATGTATATTAACGAAGGGTTTAATGCAGGTGGGAACCTTGGCCAGGAGCCATGCCTTTCCAGGTGTTCCTCTTCTCTTATTAAGGCATCTTTTTTCCCCCCAATATGCAAAAGCTGTTGTCATTAAGCACAAGATAAAAAGTGCAGCATTCACAGAATAAAAATATTGAGGGCTGTGAAATCCATAATCATAAGTAAAATGAAAAGCTAAGAGTATAAAGCTGAATCCTCAAAGACCTGATGTATCACATAAATGAAAGGCCAGCTCATCAAAGAACAGGTGTTTGTCTTTTGTGTTTGTGTGTTTAGGTAGATGCCCATTGACCCATTAGAATTCAATGGGTAACTTACAGTTCATTTTTATGATTCACAAGTATATTTTTTAACATAGTTTAGTCATTTAATAATGCAGTGTTAATAATACAATAATTAAATGTACATTTAATAATACATTAGTTTTCACACTGTTTTAAAAAGTATGTTTTCCATGGGGCTTATTACATTATGCATGTAATTCAGATGCAAATACTTCATGTAACAGGGACAACAAATTGCATGTAGAGAACTATTTATGGTCCTTTGGGCTTCTCGAATCCTAGAAATTTGTGTTGATGATGGGAATATTGTGAGAAAAGTGCTCCAGAATTGCAGGAGGCCAGGTTGGCTGCTGAGATGTTATACTGGAAAGGAATAAAACTAGGGAAAGTAGGAAATAAATCCAGAAAGGCAGGGGGATGGGAGTGGACTGGGTGGGGAGGAGCTTAGAGAGAGAGCAGGAAGTACAGTCCTGGGGCCACTCCAGAGTGTGAGGAAGTTTGAAAGAATCAGGAGTTTAAACAAGGAGTAAACAAATAAACAAGGAAGTGGGGGGTTTAAGACACTTTATTGGAATGGAGTCTCCTTTGATATTTTTAGAAAGACTAGTAAATATTTGAATTGCTTCTTGCTTTTGATGGTTACACTGATGCTTATTTGAATGAGGCACACAGGGACAGGCTCCAGAAGAGACATAATTACATTTTTGCGGTTATTAACAACTAGGATTCTGGATTCCAGGTGAGCGTCTCAGATTTATACAATAATTGAGACAGCAGTGCAAATGTATCATGTGTGCCTTACCTGTGGAATGTATAGATAAGATTGCAGAGTGAGCAATAAGACATGAAATATGATTGTTCTTAGGGCACCACTGTTGAAATTGGGATTACAACTTTTCAGAGTTTAAGATGTGGTTCAAACTAGATGTTCCAGATAGAGACCTGGTCCTCTCTGATACTATGAAGAATCTCCAAAATGAAAAACATCTGAATCACTTACAAATAAAAATCTCATCTGGGAAATGGATTTTCATTTAACCTCAATAGAAACCCAATTTCTCAAGAAACTGGAATCATCCATGGAAGGGGCAGTTCAAAGCTCCTTTCCAGCAGCAGCAGCTAAGGCCTCACTCCGTAATGTGGACCGATGGTGTGGGGGATTTGCTGTCAATCGGGGAACCACAGAGGTCAGGGCTCCTCCCTGCCAGACACCGGGAGATTTGAGGACAGCTCCACGCCACAGACTGAAGTAGAAGATGCTGAACTGTGGTTAGCCAGTGCCAATGCCAGTAAGACAATGCGTGGTAGGGAACCCAGAAGGGTTTAAAAATATTCTATTGGGTTTCTTCATTGATGTTTTTCATTTTGGTTCCCAAACTTTGGCATGTGGGCTCTGTGTTGTGGGCGAGCTGGAGTGAGGTAGATAAAGAAAAGAAAGAAAAGAGATACCTGGTCTCTTGTGCAGTATATGTGCTTTGTGCAAATGCGGTGCATTTTATTTTGGAGATGTGTGACCTTTCGTCTCTGGACTAGCTTTGTCTCTTGTTCCATTCCAGGAGCACAAGGGAGCTGCTGATTTCTCACAGTGGCTACTGCTGCCTGATGAAGTATGGATTTGTACATTTTCCTTTCTTTCACACAAGGAGCTCGCTCAGGTTGCACAAGTGTGTTGCCACCTCTACCGGCTTGCAAGTGTTGGAAGTCTCTGTAAGCAGACAAAACTGTGTTTGAAATGAATGGGCCATAATTGGGAAGAAAATGTCCATGTGACTTCATCAAATCTGCTTTCTAATTTCTCCATTCTCTAAGGGAAGTCCTTTAGAAAGTACATTTACACTCTGCTGGCCATTATCACGTTGATTGGTACAATGCTGCCATTTTATCATCTGTCCATCTATCCATCAGACCTATAAATTAGGTGCTGTGGGGATAATGAGAAGAATGAGATTTTGGCCCCACCCTCAGAGCACTTTGATGCTGTTAGGGAGACTGACCTATAGCCAACTGAGACCCAACTAATTATAATAATAATGATGGTCATTTAAATCACTTATTGAGTATTTTCTATGTGTCAGACAGTATACTGTTTCATGTACTCTATGTCATCTATTTCTCCCAATAATAATATAAACGAGAACTCTCTCCACCCCGTCTTGCAGATGAAAGAAGTCCGTCTTGGAAAGGTTAAATAACAGGCTTACAATCTCATGGCTCGCAGATGGCAAAGCCTCCCGTGCAACTCCAGTACAGGGAGAGAGCCAAGGACTGGGGAGCTGTGAAATGAGAGAGTAATATAGGAGACGGTTGCATTTGCGCCAAGTTTTGAAAAATGAGTGGTACTTTGAAGGGTGGAGAAATAGAAGGTAGAGGGAAGAAGGGCGTTCTGAAAAAGAGGGAATAGCAAGAAGAAAGCAAAAAGGCATTGCATTGGTTAGGGATTATGTTTGACGACTAGTTACAGAGACCCAAAATAACAGTGGCTTAAACTTTCAGAAAGGGTTTTAGTTTCTCTTGAGTGACGTGAAATCCATAGATAGGTTGTCCAGGACTGATTGGATTGCTCTGTGATGTCATCAAGAAGCCAGGTAGCCTTCTTTATTTTTGTTCTGCCATCTGAGGGTAGCTGTTTGGAGGTGGGGGCTTGTGTGTCCACCATGACTGAAGGTTCTGGTCTGAGAGACGGGGAATGCTCTGTCTTATTCTGGCTTCATTTTGTCGGTAGACAGTGCTTAATCATCTGTTGAGAACAGATCCCCGCAGTCTTGCTGTACTGTTTCAAAGGCAGGGATGAGTTTCTCACAGGGCGCAAGGGGATTAGTGAACAAGGGGGTTCCTAATTTGGGTCACTTGGCTTTGTTGGATAACTTACTCCTTTGTGTTTGTGGTAATATTTCCTGCTAGGTATCAGAAAAGTTCTAGGATTCTCCAAGCCACAGATTCCTAAACCTTGGCCACATGCTTTTGTAAATACAGTTATTTGGGAAGGCAGCCATGCCTGATTGTTCACACACTGCCTGTAACTCAGCTTCCTTGCTATGACGGCCGGGCTGACATTGAGTAGCTGTCACAAACACCTTATGACCTGCAAAACCTAACGTATTTACTACTTAGTTTCTTTCAAACTTTTATTTATTTTATTTTTTTAATGTTTGTTTATTTTTGAGAAAGAGAGAGTGCGAGCAGGGGAGGGACCGACAGAGGGGGAGAGAGAGGATCCCAAGCAGGCTCCATGCTGTCAGTGCAGAGAGCCTGACATGGGGCTCGAACCCATGAACCGTGAAATCACAACCTGAGCTGAAATCAAGAGTCGGATGCTTAACCAACTGAGCCACCCAGGCGCCCCATTTCTTTAACAATTTTAAAGAAAAAGTTTTCTGGTTCCTGCCTAAAAATTAGATTCCACCAGATTCCTCTTTTTCCGGGATAATTTCTGTGGAGAGAGAAAACTATGGACCTCTTTGCTTTTGGGTCTGAGATGTAGGGGCTTAAGCAGTACTTTTTTTATAATGTTTAAACTTTCTTGAAAAACAATTAAAAAAAATAAACACTAAAACAAAATAAAATTGTATTCAATTTGCCTACTCTCCTGGGTGATGTAAATCACGTGGCCATAGAAAAATACTAGAAATTAGTTATGAGCCCCTGATTGGGCTTTTTTTATTGTCCTTGTGATCTCAAGTGTGAATACCAAGTCCTCAAATTTAAATTTTCCTCCAGTAGAGCAAATGATAAAATCAAACCTCTTAATTATTTGTGGCTAATCTTAATTAAAAGTCATTTTAAGGGGCGCCTGCGTGGCTCAGTCGGTTAAATGGCCCACTTCAGCTCAGGTTATGATCTCACGGTTTGTGGGTTCAAGCCCCGCATTGGACTGTGTGCTGACAGCTGGGAGCCTGGAGCCTGCTTTGGATTCTGTCTCCGTCTCTCTCTGCCCCTCCCCCGCTCACTCTCTGTCTCTCTCTCAAAAATAAAATACACATTAAAAAAAAAAGGTCATTTTAAGATTATGGTTTTAGGTGTCATGCATTTCAACACTGGGACAAATGTTTCAGTGGAGGGTGGAAACAGGCGGAATAGCACTTCTGTGGGGTGAGAGAAGGATTCTTTCAGGAGACATTCATTCTGCAAAAGGCTGTGAAGGCAGCCCCTCTAATGACCACTGTGGCTTTGCATTCACTAAATTGGGAGGGGAAAATTTAGGACTAAATAAGACACCCCGGGGGGACTGCTGGGGACACCCCAATGGGCCGGGGCCTCCATGTTGCTGCCATTTGGAGTGTGTCAGAAGCCCAGTTGAGGGGAGGTGTTTATGGAGGAGTGGCTGAGGCTTCCCGTGCATCTTTTCTTCTAGGTACTCTGCCGTCGGTCCCTGTTTTAAATTCAGACCTCTGATGGTTTGCCTCCTTCCATAAGAGACTCTTAAATACTGAGAACAAACTGAAGGTGGATGGGCAGTGGGGGAGAGAGGAAAGTGGGTGATGGGCATGGAGGAGGGCACCTGTTGGGATGAGCGCTGGGTGTTGTATGGAAACCAATTTGACAATAAATTATATTTAATATTAAAAAACAAATAAAGGGACGCCTGGGTGGCTCAGTCGGTTGAGCATCCGACTTCGGTTCAGGTCATGATCTCACAGTTTGTGGGTTTGAGCCCCGCATCGAGCTCTGTGCTGACAGCTCAGAGCCTGGAGCCTGCTTCGGATTCTGTGTCTCCCTCTCTCTCTGCCCCTCCCCTGCTCATGCTCTGTCTCTCTCTGTCTCAAAAATAATTAAAACATTAAAAAAATTTTTTTAAATAAATAATAAAAAACAAATAAAATGAATAACAAATAAATAAACAAATAAATAAATTCAGACCTCCGAGAGGAGCTAGTCTCCCAGCTTTGCACTGTCACCTCAGCAGAAAGTCATCTGGCCTGTGGCCACCGGCAGCTTCTGCTGAGAAACAGCCCTGGGAGACTCACTGTGCTTTCTGGAAGCGTGTTGAGAATATCATATTCTACATTACACAGCCATCTCCCTGTGGCACCCACGGGGAGGCCTTGCTAACGGAAATAGTTGTGCTTCTCCTAAATGACTCTCTTCTTTCATCTCATGGCACCGAATTGTGTAATTGTGCTGCTTTAGAAAGCTTAAAGCCACGTTGGTGGCCCATTGCACACGTGCAGAGAAGTGTGCCGGTATTTATTTTGTTGAGCAAGAACAGGGCTGGTGCCAGTAAGTTTTCCTATCCTTGTTTTCTCTTTTTATATCATTTTTTGTTCCTGTTTAAATTATCTTTATAATTTAAAATATAATTTTATAGTACAAAATATAATTACACATCTTAGTATATATTATCTAATAACATATATTAAATAAAAATAGTGTATATCTTTCTTATATAAAGTATAATGATAAAATAGAATTTTATAATTGAAAATACTATTTTAAGTAGGGTTCACACCCAGCATGGAGCCCAATGTGGGGCTTGAACTCTGAGATCAAGAGTTAGAGGCTTGGGGCACCTGGGTGGCTCAGTTAGTTAAATGTCCAGCTCTTGATTTTGGCTCAGATCATGATCTCATGGTTTGTGAGTTTGAGCCCAACATCAGGCTCTGCACTGACAGTGTGTAGTCTGCGTGGGCTTCTCTCTCTCTGCCCCTCCCTGCCTCTCTCTCTCTCTCTCTCTCTCTCTCTCAATAAATAAACTTAAAAAAAAAAAGGAGCTAGAGGCTTAACTGACTGAGCTACCCAGGTGCCCCTTTAAATACTATTTTTAAATTATATACTGTACTGTCTACAAGCCTTTATAAGCTGGCTGAACTTGTTTTGGGGTACAGGCTTTGTAGAAACCAGTGGTTCTTAAACTTACACAAGCCTGGGAATCAGCTGAAAGTTTTATTAAAATACAGATGACTGCCTTACCCCCATGGTCTGTGATTCGGTGGCTCTGGGCAGGGCTGAAGTCTGTGTATTTCTAACACATTCTCAGGTGTTGATGCTGGGCCAGGAACCATCTTTTGAGTGCCACTGTCATGAAGAAAACAAACAATAAAAACAATTAATGTTGATTATTTATTAGCAATCTGCCAATCAAGCAGTGAGGGTTTTATTTTGTTTTAATTCTTATTGTGCAGTTGGCACCTGAGTGCATTGTGGGATGCACTAGGCATTGTGGGATGCTGGTCCTTGTCCTGAAGGAATTTTCTCATTGGCTGCAGAGATGAAGACTGCATATATATTGGAGAAAAGGTCTAGTCAAGTGTAGATCGGGGTGGGACAATTCAATGTGGATTTGGGTCTTTAGGAAAGAGCACAGGGTGAAATAGGGCTTGAGCTGGTCTTTGAATTGAGAATAGAGGTTAATGGTGGAATAAAGGATGTGGGGCAATAAAGGGCCCATCAGCATGGGCAGAGGGCCAGAGTTGGAAAAGTCCCTGTACACAGATGGCACTGACTCCACAGAGCAGTGTGCCTCCCTTGGCCATGGAAGAGGACATTCCCCACCAGCTGGCTCCACCCTCCTGTCTCATCGTCTACTTTCCCATTTGATTAGATCCCACACTGTTCCAGGAGGGCTTTCTATACTTTCCAAGGCTGTTCCTGATCCTTTGCCCCTGATATCTGTACCCAACATCTACTTTTCTCCTATCTCTACCAGTCCCACATGGCACAGCTCAAATGCCACCAATGACTCATTTAAAATGTCTTTGGTTCCTCCCCAAATTCTATTTTATTGATTAGTGAATAGGTTAAATTGATGAGGGTATCATTCCTTCCCCCACTTACTTGTGTCCAAGTCTTACTCATCATCTCTCATCTCTAGTTTCCCTGTTCGTCTCTGTGATGATCCCTGTTCTCAAAGTGTGGTCCTCTTACCCAAGGAGTTGGAAATGCCAATATTCCAACCCCACCCCAGACCCAAATGGGAAGCCTTGGGGGTGGGTCCAGCAATCTAAGTTGTCATAAGCCCGCCAGGTGATTCTGAGAAATACTGCTCCGTGAGGAAAGCTACTTATTGGCAAGTGGCCCCAGAGCTCTCCCAGAAGTCTGTTTCCTCCCGGATGAAATCCCCACTCTCTAATTACTAACAGTCCATTTTAAGCATTGAGAGTTTGCATTTCTTTTAAGATGAACAGTTTTAATTTCCTCAGCAGTTTGCTTTAGAAACAAAATGAGAATGTTTTCTCCATAAGTTTAACATTTCACTGACTTTATTATGTAGTACAAATGCCCTGACTGCTTTTTTAAATGATTATAATTCAACCATAGATAATGAATGCTTTAGAGTGCTGTAACAAATTGGATAATAACAATGATTTAATAGAAGTCAAGCTATCTAACAGTAGGAAGAAAAACCCTACTGATTAAATTCATTTTTAAAAAAAATTATGTCCATTTAAAGTAAACTATATTCATACTTAAAATCTTCTAATGCCTTGCTTAATCTAATGCACAGATTAAGCAAGGCATCAGAAGATTTTCTAGAATATATTCTAGAATAAATTCTTTTTATTTCTATATTTCTTTTTCTAGAATATATTCTTTCTCATTGGAAGAATTGAAAAAATAATGAGGAATCCTATCTAGAAACACTGCAACATTCAAGGATTTGCAATTTATTGCTTATTGTCCAGTGAAATTGTAACTGATTGGCCCTGTATATAGAGTATGTAAGAATGCTTTTTCCATGCAGACACAAATTCATGCATATGTATATAAGTCTAAATATATCTAAGAGGTCTAAGTGATGTTCCTTTTATTAGTTTTTTTTCTTTTTTAACTTTATTGAGCTACAATTCATAATAAAAAACTTCATCCAATTAAAGTATACAATTTGATGAGTTTTGACAGTTACACTCATGAAATTACCACCACAGTCAAGATATAGAAAGATATTTCCATTATCTTTCAAATTTCCCTTGTATGTCTTTGCAGTCTATCCCACCCTTGGCCCCTGTCTCAGGCAACTTTTTGTTACTATGGATGAATTAGTATTCGATATAAATAGAATCATATGATATGTACTTGGCTTCTTGAACTCAGCACAAGGATTTTGAGATTCATCCATGTTGTTGCATTCCTTTTCACATTTGGATTTGCCACATTTGTTGGTTTACTTGGTGGACGTTTGAGCTTTTGGTGATTGCAAATAATTCTGCAGTGAGCATTCATGTACAGGCCTTTGTACAAACATGTATTTTTACTTATCTTGCCCAACAAAGAATGGATGGGTCATGTGCTACATGTAAAAGTGTTAACATTTTTTTAAAAAACTGCCAGTTTCCAAAATAGTTGTACAATTTTAGGTTCCTACCATCAGTGTATAAGACGTATGGTGGTTCTCCATCCTTGCCAACAATTGGTATCATCGGTCTTATTTTTGGTCACTCTGATGTATGTGTAGTGATACCTCATTGGGTATTGAATTTGTATTTGAACAACTTTTTATGTGCTTATTGGTCATTTGTATATTTTCTTTTGTAGCGTGTTCAAATAGTTTGCCTTTTTTTAAAGTTGTTTTTCTTATTAAATTGTGAAAGTTCCTTATATATTTGGGATATAAGTCCTTTATGTCTGTGGCTTGTCTTTTCACTTTCTTAATGGTGTCTTTCAAACAGAAAACTTTTTCATTGTGATAAAGTCCACCTTAACAATCTTTTTTCTACGTGCTTTTTATATCCTATCTAAGAAATTGTTACCTACCACTAGGTCACAAAAATTTTTTATGTTTTCTTAGTGAATTTTTATAGTTTTAGCTTTTAGATTTAGGTTGTTTATTCATTTTGAATTAAGTTTTGAGTGATGTTTATTCTTTTCCCATATGGATCTCCAATTCTTCTAGCATCATTTGTTGAAAAGATTATCCTTTTCCTACTGAATAGCCTTGACACCTTTATAAATCTTCAACTGACCATATAATGCAGGTCTTTTCCATACTCTCTATTCTGTCCCATTGATCTATCTTTATCCTTATGCTAATATTATGCTGTCTTCCAATACATAAACATGGTCTATATTTCCATTTATTTAACTTATAAAAATAATGTTTATTAGCTATGACTTAGGCATTTATTATAGAGGCTTGTATATCTTTTGTTAAGTTTATTCTTAAGTGTTTTCTGTTTTTTGATGCTACTGTAAGTGGACTTTTTAAAATTTTATTTTTCTTTGCCCTCAGTGCAAAATATACAATTGTTTTTATATATCAACATCGTATCCCCTTACCTTGCTAAGTTCATTTCTTATATTTAATGTTTGTTTCTAGATTTATGCAGATAGAGATAATAATGTTACCTGAATATAGAGACAGTTTTACATCTTCCTTTGCAATATTTTTGCCTTTTGTCTTCTGGATCTTCAGGATAATGTTAAACAGAAATGGTGGAGCAATCATTCCTGCTTTTCCCCCAGTCTTAGGGGGAAATAGTTTAATATTTCATCATTGAGATTGATGTTGGTTGTTGGTTTTAAATTGATGACATTTATCAGATTGTGGAAATTTTCTACTCCTGGTTTGCTCAGAGTTTTTGTCATGAATTGATACTGCTTTTGATCACATGTTTTTATTCATTTAGTAAAATGATACAATTTTTCTCCTTTATTCTGTTAATATGATGAATTACATTGATTGATTTTGGAATATTAAACCAATCCTTCATTTGAATATTAAACTCAAGCACATCATCGTGTGATATCCTATCTGTTG
Organism: Acinonyx jubatus; assembly: GCF_027475565.1. Taxonomy (NCBI): domain Eukaryota; kingdom Metazoa; phylum Chordata; class Mammalia; order Carnivora; family Felidae; genus Acinonyx; species Acinonyx jubatus. Next base: position 69,121,319 of record NC_069391.1, read on the forward strand.
AGTTCTTAAATTTTTTCTTCTCATCTTTCAGTTCTTGAATTTTGGTTTCTTTATTAAATTTGTGAATCACTTTTTAAAGTTTGCAGATTCATTCCAAGATTTTATTTTCTGGACTATAGTGACCATACTTGTTTTATAGCCCATGTCTGGTAATTTGTAGCCCTCTGGGTCCTTTCCTGTTGTTTCTTATTTGTACTGGGTTTTGTTCATGTTGTTTATGTCCTTATGAGCCTTGTTTGCTTTGATTATATATGGAACATTGGTTTTGAAAAATTATTTGTGGGAAAATTTGAGCCCTAAGATGGTTTTATATTCCTCTAGCAGGTGCTTTTATTTGATTCTACTTGGCCCCTGGGGGCACTACTAACATGGTATCAACTTTATCTAATTTTAGTGCTTGAGGTTTTCTTGATCCCCTAGAAGAGTACAAGTCCCAGAACTGATTTACTCTTAGTTCACTCTTGCTCCTATGGTTCAGATCAAACCCATTGGTGGTTGCCTTGGGTCTTTGTCTTTCAGGGCCTGGATTCTTTCTTTTGATTCCCTCAATCCCCAAGAGCCTATGAAAACTATGCTATCTTTGCTAGATAGGTACATGCCCTAGAGAAATGGGGCTTTCAAATAGTAGACCCACCATATTGGGTTACAGCTTTTCCAGGATTTTAGGTAGGTAGTTCCTTACCATTTAGTTAGCTTTTTAGTATTTTCAAGATGACTTTAAAAGTAACTTTTCCTTAGCTTTTTAAGTTGTCCTCAGTGGGAGATTTGGTTTGAGTGTCCTGAAACAGATGCCCTGATAATACCTCCTTGATCCCTTTAAAAATGATCCTTACTTGATATTCACCTGGTGGATTCCACATCTGTTCCCAGATTATGTATTCTGACCTGCTATTTGGGGGAGAGGAGTTATTTCCCAAACTTAATTCTCTGGTTTGTTAATACACTTGCCTCACCCTGCCTCCCACTTGTGGTGCATTTTTTTAAAATTTGGAATTGAGTCAGTTACCAATCCATCCTGCCCTGTACACTTCAGGAAGTGCACACCAAGTTCCTTGAGAAGTCTTAAATTGTGTGTCTCTAGGCTTGAGAAAAGGACCAAGTACTACCCACTCATGGCTGTTACCCTTAGCACATCAACAGTGGTTCCTAAAGAAATTCTCTCAACTCCAATTTCTAGCCTCTCCAACTTAAACCTTTTGATCCTGTCAAAGTAGATGAGTGGCCTAGGGCTGCAAAATTAGTTTTCACAAACTCCCTTTCTAAACATTTAGAATGCAGGTAATTGGCACATATTGCCTTGGATGCTGAAGTTTCAATGTCCTAGTATATATTTTACAAATGTTTTCCCAGTTTGTCACCTGCCTTTTGATTTTCTATGGTCTTGTTTTGATGTACCAGTGTTAAATTATAATGTAATGAAATCTTTTTATGCTTTCTAACTTTGTGTTCTTTTTTTAAAAAAACACACATTTAAACTTCAAAGGTTGTTTAAATATTTGCCTAAATTTTCTTCTGCTACTTTTATGAATTCTGCTCCTACATTTAAATATTTAATCAATCTATTATTTGGCAAATTTGGGAATGTAACTTTTTTTTCCCAAATGGTAAGTCACCTAAATCATTACATGTATTTATCTTTTTCTGGATGTTTATATTCTATTCCATTGGTCAATCTGACCATTCTGCTAATGACAATGTAATTGGTTGATTAAAACCAAAATATGAGTGTGTTTGCCTAAGTGTTTACACTAATCCTGGTGATGTAATTTTTTATAATTGCTTTCAAATTAAATAGCCTTATTGAAGGTGATTCAAAGAAATTCTACTTCAGTTGGAATTTTAAAAGTTGAGTCACAGATTCCCTTTGATGGATAGTATAAATTTTTGGTTGTCCAGTGACTGTCATGGTATATGTGTAGGAAACTCCCACTTTTCATGATCCAGTCAAAGGGAGCCTTAAGGCTGTAAAAAAATATATTTGAAGAGGTGCCAATATCTGTTGATTGGTCTGATTTTCACCTGCTGCTAGTCAGAGATTTTTGGCTTCTGTGACATTCTCACAGTAAAATTTAAAGCTAATATTAACTGGCTGTGTTGAACAAGACTGAATGTCTGGAAACAGCACTCTTGTATCTCAGACACAGCACATCAGTGTTTTAGACATCAGGCATGTTTATAGTGAACAGGACTCCTGGGCTGGGATCCTGCAACTGAGGCCAAATGTTTTGAGCAGTTGCATGGTTAGAGGGCAGCCAAGGGCGATGTGCAGATATCTTTGAGCCACACCAGTCTCCTTCGTCTGAAATGGCATCCAACTAGCCGTGAATAAGAGTGGACACTTACTCTGGGGAATAACCTCAATTGGTTGTGCTTTTTGTTTCCAGGAGTGGATGAGTATAGAGAAAAAAGTTTGCACAATGTTACCATAGAATTTTCCTTTTTGTTGACCAAATTATGTAAGAAAGTAGTTTTATAAATACTTGAAGACATTTTTCATATGTTATCATTTATTTCTGTACCCCCTACTTATTACTAAAAGATTTTGAGGTATTTAGAAAAATGTGTATAAATAAAAAATATATATGTTTAATTTTAGAAAACAATGACCTTAGGGCAAAAGAAAACTAAGGGTCAGGTCGAAAAATACAGACAAGGGGAAATAAATACATAGAATTGGGTGCTTCTTTCATCCTTTCATAATTATAAAGTCACTGCACAATTGACTCTGAAATTTCCTGGGCCTAGAGAAAGAGGTGAGCATGATGAATCACAGAATTCTCGTTGCTCAGAAAAGAAAAGCAAGCCACTTGCTCGGAGAAAAGGCTTTTCACAGAAGCAAGTTCTTCCTAGGAGAGACACTTCAGTACTTCAGTGGTGGTTTTTTTAGGGCAGTGATGTTACTATGTTACTTTTCTTGATGCCGTTTTAAGGTTCTGTGTTTTGAATTTTTTTTTAACGTTTTATTTATTTTTGAAACAAGGAGAGACAGAGCATGAACAGGGGAGGGTCAGAGAGAGGGAGACACAGAATCTGAAACAGGCTCCAGGCTCTGAGCTGTCAGCACAGAGCCCGACGCGGGGCTCGAACTCACGGACCTCGATCATGACCTGAGCTGAAGTCGGCCGCTTAACTGACTGAGCCACCCAGGCGCCCCTAAGGTTCTGTGTTTTGTAAATAAATGGTTTCTCATATGTAATGAATACATCCAGCAGCCGGTTTCACAGACGTTGTCTCTAATCCATATTGTTAGTCAGCTATTTACTTATTTTTAATGTTTATTTTTGAGAGAGAGCATGCGCTTGTGTGAGCAAGTGGGGTGTGGGGCAGAAAGAGGGAGACAGAGGATCCAAAGCAGGCTCCATGCCATCTGCTTGAACCCACCAACTGTGAGATCATGACCTGAGCTAAAGTTGGACACTTAACCAACTGAGCCACCCAGGTGCCCCATATCATCTATTTATTAAGTGCCTTTATGTGCCTAGTATTGCTTGGTGCTAAGAGGTACAAAAAACACCATGTATCACCCATGAGGAAAAGCTAGTTGCTAGCTAGGAGAAAGATTTTAAGTTATAATGCCACTTAAAGATTTTAAGTATAATGCCCAGGGCACGGGGGAGCTGATTTAACTTGAAGTTCTAAGAAGCAGGCTGGCTGATCTGGCCTTAGCAACATCTATGAGTTTACCAGCCAAAGAGGAAGGAGAGAGGCTTTCTAGGCAAAGGGACCACCAGGACGAGCAAAAAGCACATAAGTGTGATTAATACACTGGCAGTCCCAGTTGTCAGTGACAAGAACTGTTGTCTCTGCAGATATGCAGCCAGGTGGACCCAAGTTAGGTTGAATTACAAAGAACTAAGACAAAGGCGCCTAGGTGTTTGAATTGCCTGATCTCAGAATTCTAAGTGCTTAGTCCCAGGTGCTAGGGAGTGAAGCTGGGGATGTGCTAGTTAACATCAGCCCAGCAGTGGAAGTCCCAGTGTCCACGAGTCCCATTCCGTAGGGTCCGGCAAGACTGTGAAGCGGAGCAAGTTTGCCAGATACACCCTTATACCCTCTTTTACCTCTTTCACTTTCTCAAAATACCCTCAGGAAAATCTTTCTTACCTGCCATGGAACTATTATGTGTTGGTGTGTTACTTCTCCCAGGGGCGTTCAATTGAAAATCTTTCTAGAATTATGCAGTGAAAGCTTTGGTATACTGGTACACGTGTGTTTAGTTCATTTTTGGAAGGGAGTCCTGTCCCCATACCCCTTCTAGGAAATGCTCACCTTGAGCCACTGCGTTCACAGGTACCACGAAGCACGGATTTCCCTTTCCCCTCATTTTAGCTATCCCTGCTCTTCTCCCCAAAGAAAAAACTCCCGGCACCGTGCCAAGTTTTGTTTATTGCCCACTTTGGTCTAGAAACACAGACTCTAGAGATCATCTATCTGGTGCTCACAAATTTTATTGATTGTGATCTGCAGAAATACATTTTATCTCATTACTCAGCATACATGTAAGACTGAACATAAGTTTGTGAAAAATGGTACTTAACCTTACTGCATGTGGTAGGTTCTTATTTCTACGTTATTATGTTTTGTTCTGTTTCATTCCATCCAGCTCCATTCTGCTTCATTTGCTATTTCAGTGAAAAACGGGTTGAGCAATTCCACTACTAGGTATCTACTCAACAAAATCACATACATATATGCACCAAAAGAATTTTTATAGTGGCATTATTTGTAATAGTCCAAACTGGATATAATCTAAATGTCCATCAAGAGTATAATGGATAAATAGGGTCCCCTGGGTAGTTCAGCTGGTTGAGCCTCTGACTCTTAATTTCGGCTCAGGTCGTGAGCCCCTGAGTTATACTTCCGGCTGAGTGTAGAGCCTGCTTGGGATCCCTTTTCTCTCTCTCTCTCTCTCTCTCTCTCTCTCTCTCTTTCTTTCTCCCCCCCTCCTCTCCCCCACTCACACTCTCTCAAATTAAAAAAAGAAGAGTAGAATGGATAAATTGTGATCCATTGACACAATTCATTACTAAAATGGAAAGGATTGTAGTACTCCTATAAACAAAAACATACATGGAGCTCAAACATAATATTGGACAGAAGAGCAGAGACACATAAGTGTATATACTGAATGATTCCATTTATAAAAGAAAAACACATGTATAGAAACTCAATTTAGACTACAGTACAGTATCATCATGGAAATGCTCTGTGTCTGTGCTAATATGGCAGCCACTAGCCACAGATGGATATAAGCAAAAAACACTGAAAAGTGACTAATGAACTATGTTTTTAATTTTAATGAATTTATTTAAATAGCCCCACATGGCTTCTCGCTGTTTTATTGGACATGTGAGTCCTTCATTTGCCTATGCACAAGTTCCTCAGACCAAGACCACAAACACGGATGTGTCTAAGCAAGTGAAATGAATTGATGTTTAATTTCTAGTCAACAGCAACCAGTGTTTGCCTTTGTTTGTTAACTGTGTTTTATAATATGATAGTGATGAAGAAAGGTCAGCAGGAATATTGGGTCATGTTACATTTAGTCAAACAATGAGAGGAACGTGTGAACATCAGTTTTATCATGCTTTGGATTAAATAGCTTTAAAAAAATTTCTTTTAATGTTTGTTTATTTTTGAGAGAGAGAGAGACAGACAGAGCATGAGCAGGGGAGGGGCAGAGAGAGAGAGGGAGACACAGAATCTGAAGCAGGTTCCAGGCTCTGAGCTGTCAGCACAGAGCCTGATGCAGGGCTCAAGCTCACAAACTGCGAGATCATGACCCGAGCCGAAGTCAGACATTTAACCAACTTAGCCACCCAGGTGCCCCTGGATTAAACGGCTTTTTAATTGGTGGTGTTTGGGCAGCAATAATGGTGTTCTAATCTGAAATGGTTTGGAGGCATGTCGTTGCTCATGGTCACATCTCCTTCCTGACCAGGAAATGACTGTGTTCAGGAAATTATCTTACACGAAGGAATGACCACTGATTACCATGCTGCTGTCACCTTAAGGAAGTTGTCTAACTGCCGACTCCTCCGTGACACCAGCATCCCGGGCTGGATCACAGGGTTCAGCCTCAGAAACATGTTTAGCTACAGGGACTGCCTCCTCCAGTCTTGCAATTAAACAAAAATCCATATCTTTTCTTCCTCCACTGCTTTATTCTAAATACTGTTTTAAGTCTGGCCATGTTTGCTCCTGAAGGTCTGTGGTCTGATGGGAATAACATTATTACATCTATCTGATTCTCGAGCACAACTCTTCTCAGGAATCTGAACCTGTCTCCCATTCTGGTTCTTCCATCCAGACAGTGCTCAGAAATTTCTTTCTTATATAAAGATGAAAGCTACTCCCTGGTAGCTGGTTGTCTTCTGGAATCACACAAAAACAGTTCTATTGTAGCCCTTCTCTTTAAGTGGCTCTTCTTCACATATTTGAAGACAACTCTCGTGCCTTATGATAGCTTTCTGTTGGATAAACATCCCTGGTTTCTCCAGCACTTTCCTTTTTTTTTTTTTTTTTTTTGAAGTTCAGGCTTTCACCATTTTGAACATACACCCCTTCTGATACTCTCTTGTTTGTCAAGATCTAGCATCATCTTATAATTTACTTCCCCATTATTGGGACACATTTGAGAATAAAAGGGGTACCTAATAATTACGGTGAGACAAAAAAGTGTAAATAAGGACTGTCCAGGGAAAACCAAGACATATGGTCTTCTTACCAAAGTCTCACTTAAAATGCGTCATAAAGACTAAGTGGATGAATTCCGACTGGCACAGCTACACATGCATTCCTATTTCCTGAGATCTGAGTGCTTTACTTCTTCTAATGCAGCTACAGGCTACATTTTGTTGTAGGTGAGTGTTCCTCTTGAATTTCTAGCCTCCATTTCCATTTTGGTAATTGCTTCCCAATTTTCCTCTCAGGAAGCATTCTTCCTTCAGTTGGGTTCATCATGGTTTCCAAGGAGCACGCATGACCCAGATCTGGCCAATTAAAGCAACGTTTCTCCCTAACCACCCCTATAGTGATTAGTTTAAGCTGAAAAGGACATTAGGTAAAATACTCACCACAGTGTCCAGCACAGCAACACAATAAATACTAGTTCTCTTCTTTTTCTTGGATCTAATGATTGCCCTGGATGCATTTATCAATGTGTTCTGGAAGTTTGACTGAGATTGGTGTCCTATTTATTGATCAGATTTTTTAAGTTTCCTTTTGCCATGTTTTGAAAACAAGAGTAACATTTGACCATTTGTCTATATCTTGTTTTCTTATTCACAATTGGCAAAGATACTGACTTCTGTAAAATTATGTGATTTTTCAGACCTCAAGACTTGTTGAGTTTAAGGTGGCTGGCTACTATTTACTATGTGCTTACTTCTCATAGGCTGAAATTTCATCTTTAATCATGCTTGCTCTTCATTTTTTTTTTTCATTGCAAGATGCAGGTTAGTATAATTTTAACCATCTTAATACGTAGGTACACATTGTATGACTTAAAAGAATTTTCCTTTTGGTTTGGACTCTTATATTTTGCACTTGGCTTACAAACATTTTCTTAAAGTAATACATGTACATATGGTATAAAATTCAAGTGCTACCAAGTGGAATATAGTGAAAAAAGTTTTCATTCTCTCTCCATTTTTCAGTTCTTCTAGTCGCAGTCAACCCTATCCTTTAACAGGTGGTCATTGTGGTCATTCATGTGTGTGTGTGTGTGTGTGTGTGTGTGTGTGTGTGTGTGTTATGCATATGGTAACATATTATTCACACTATGCCTTCCTTAAAGCAAGATATCAAGTTACTTGGGTTTTTAATATAATATGAACTTATCACAGAAATCTCTTTGCAATTACAATGTGTTTTTTAGATACATTTATTCATCAAGTATTCAGTAAGCACCTACCACACTCTGGCTAGTGTGAGTGACAGGTGGCAAATGAAAAAGACATTGGTCCTTGCCTTGATGCAACTTGATCTAATGTTGTTACCCTTTCTCATTGGACTGGGTTGGCACTATAGATACTGAAGAAACAAAAACCAAAATAATATTTATCCCTTGACATAAGCCATCTTATCCAACATTTTACCCTTATCGAACATTCAAAAGCCTTTTCTTTCTATATCATGACAATGATTTTTTTCTAGGACTATGTTTCTCAGTGGTAAGTGTACTAATGTTATGAAGCAGGATGGTTCAGATGGTACCCAGACAAATATTGTTTTTTTGTTTTAATAGCTATTTTTCTAGTTACCTCCCTTATGGTCAGTGAGACTGATTTTTCAAATACAAAGATAAAATTTCCTTTTGAAATAAATCTAAGTAAGCAAATAATGCTAAAGGTCCTATGCAAATAAATGTATGATGATGATGATGATAGGGCAAAAATCGTGACGGTAGTAGTATTCAAATGACTGAAATTAGGGAACATAGTTGTAGACGATAGTGCTGGTAATAAGAAGGTTTTGACAAGGAATCAGTAATCAGATTTGTGATTTAAAAAAATCACCTTGGTTGCCATGTAGAGAATGGACTGATAGTGGGGAAGGATGGAAGATGATGCTAGGCTGGTTGGCAAACAATAAAAACTTGAGTTAAGGCAGAGACTTTGTGGAAAAATCCCAGCTCTCAGGATAATATAATGTAGGAAGAGAGGAGGACCCAAGGAAAGCTCCAAGATTCCTGGTTTAGGTGACTAGACAGTTGGATATAATTAACCAGAATATGAAATATAAGAAGAGAAACAAACAAGCTTTGGAAAAAAGGGGGGAGTCTGATCTCAGATGTGTTTATTAAATTTGAGGTGTCTATGGGTCACAACAGAAATGTCCGTTAGGCAGCTTGGTGCAGGGGCTCAGAGGGAGGTTTTGGCTGGAGACATGAACTGGTGGTTAGAAGGTATGAGTGAGACTGTAAGCCATGGGCATGGATGAGGCTGCCTGGGCATTCATGTACCAAGGAGAGACAGTATAACAGACACCTCTGTTGGGTGCACCAGCATTTAAAAGTAGACAGAAGGAAAGAACCCTCTTCAGGAGAGCCATTTTATGGTTAGGAGTGACCTGAATAGAGAAACCAGGGGAGAAGAAAATCTCCAGGAGGGAGTACATAATGGTGTCAGGAGGACAAGGCAAGAACTGCCCATAAGATTTGTCAATTAGCAAGTGCTTGAGTGGTACTTCATTGCAAATATGGTGTTTTTATAGTAAAGTCGGCTAAAGGAGAGAAAAAGATTTTCACCTTTAATGTCCCTGAGGAGGCAGCAATAAAGGAGGGACTTCCACTTCTGGAATGACAGTGTGAGGAGCTCTGAAACTCACACACACACACACACCCTGCCCCACAATGAAACAACCATAACTCATGAGGAGCATTTAAAAACAGCCATTTAAAACCTCTGGAAATTGTCACTACAGGGGCTCAACAGTAGATTTGAACTGGCAGAAGAACAAATTAACAGGTTTGAAGACAGAGGTTCTGTAACCCAAAGAACAGAGACAAAAAGGAAAGAATGAAGAAAACCAGTAAGTACACTAGCACACACATAACGAAAGTACCAGAAGGAGAGGAGAGAAAGACAATTGATGAGAAAATGTTAATGTACACATCCAAGAAGCTCAACAAACCCCTTTAAAATCACTTTTATGCAAAGTGATCCACACAAGGATACATTATGGTAAAAGTATTGAAAGTCAAAGATAAAGAAAAATCTTGAAAGCAGCAAGAAAAAAATGACATAGCACAGACAAAGGAATACAGTTAACATCTCACCTGAAACTTCACCAGAAATAATGTAGGCCAGAAGGCAGTAGAATGTCCTTTTCAAAATTTGAAAAATAAGCAAACAAGAAAACCTGTCAACCAAGAATTTTATATTTAGCAAAACCATCTTTCAAAAGTGAAAGTGACATACAGGTATTCCCAGATAAACAAAAATAATTTGTTGCTAGCCAACCCACCTGACAAGAAATACTAACAGAAGTTCTTCAGACTGAAAGCAAGTAACTATTTAGATAGTAATTTAAATCCACACACACACAAACAGAACCCTGGGGCACCTAGGTGGCTCAGTCAGTTAAGTGTCTGACTCTTGATTTCAGCTCAGGTCATGATCTCGTGGTTCGTGAGATTCAGCACCACGTGGGCCTCCATGCTGGGTGTGTAGCCTTCTCCTTTCTTGTTTTAATGGATTTAAAAACCAACAATACAAGGGTGCCTGGGTGGCCAGTTGGTTAAGCGTGGGATTCTTGATTTCTGCTCAGGTCCTGATCTCACTGTCTGTGAGATCAAGCCCCATGTTAGGCTCAGCATGGAGCTTGGAGCCTGCTTGGAATTCTCTCCCTCTCCCTCTCCCTCTCTCCATCTCTTTCTGTCTCTCCCCTACTCATGCTCTCCCTCCCTCTCAAAATAAATAAATAAACTTAAAAAAAATAAAAGCAGACATACAAAGCAATACGTATTTAATTGTAGTGTGGATCTATCACATATAGAAATGTAATATGTTTGCCAGTAACAGCACAAAGGAGGTGGTGGTAGTAAAGCTATATTGGAGTAAGAGATTTGCATCTGGAATATATAAAGAACTCCAACCACTTGATAGTTTGAAGACAAATAACCCAAGTAAAAAAAGAGTAAAGGATCTGAATATACATTTCTCCAAAGAAGATATACAAGTGGCCAATAAGCACATTATAAGATGCTTGACATCATTAGCCCTCAGGGAAATGCAGGTCAAAACCATGGTGAGATACCAGTTCTTACCCACTAGGATGGCTATAATAAAAAAGACATAAGAACAGGCATTGACAGGGACATGCAGAAATTGGCGGGCCTGCGAGAGCAGGCTCTTTGGAAAACATTTTGGCAGCGCCTCAAAAAGTTAAGTATGAAATCAACCATATAACCCAACAGTTTCACTTGTAGGTATATACCAAAGAGAACTGAAAACATATGTCCACACAAATAGTCATACATGAATGTTCAAAACAGCATTACTCATAATAGCCAAAATGTAGAAGCAACCCAAATGCTCATCAACTGTGTGGATAGTAAAATGTGGTATATCTATGCAATGGAATATTATTCAGTAATGTAAAGGAATAAAGTACTGACACCACTTGGATGAACCTTGAAAACATCATGCTAAGTCAAAGAACAGTATCACAAAAACTGTACCTTATATTATTCAATTTATATGAAATGTCCATACTGGGCAGATTTATATAGACATAAAGTAGACTGGAATTTACCTAGCTTTGGGGGAGGGGGCAGTGAGTAATGGGATGGTCCCTGCTAAAGCATGTGGGATATCTTTTGGCGGATGTTAAAAATGTTCTAAAGTTGATTATAGCGATGGTTGCAAAACTGTGAAAATACGAAAAACCTCTGAACTGCACACTTTAAGTGGGTGAGCTGTATGGAATATGAATTATGTGTCAATAAAGCTGTTGCAAGAGGAAGGAAATACAAAAGGCATATCCCCAACATTTGTAGAATACTTAATTTACCAAGTGTTGCTGTCCTTAACATCTTACGGGCGTTCATAGCAATCCTGGAAAGAGATTTGTATTGTCAGAGAATAAGGCCAAAAGACTTTAAGTGATTTACCTAAGATATTGGCTAGTTTGTGGTAGGGCAAGGAGATGCCAGCCCCCACCCCTGAGGCCAATTCCAGTGTTATTTCCATTACACAAGGGTTTTTTTTTTCCCAAGGTTATCTGCTTACTCCTTACTTATTTTACTTCAATTGCCTTATGTAGGGAATCATAAATAAGTCTTTGTGCCAGACACTGTTCTAAGCCCTTCAAGTATATTAACTAATTAAATCATTACTGCAACCCTCTGAAGAACGTGCTACTTTGACCCCATTGGCAGATTAGGAAATAGAAGCATGGATAAAACTTTCCCTGATCATGCAGTTGCTAAGTGGCAAAGCTAGGATTCGAACCCAGGGAGTCTCTGCACTTGGCACAGCGCTTCTCTCCCTTGAATGCTGGTGTCTTGGACCTCAGCCTCAAGTGCAGAAAGATGAAGAGAGGCTGCTGTATCTGTGTGGTCGTGCTGAGATCTGACACTGGGGTTCTACCTGAGGGTGTCGGTGGTTCTGGGTTCCTGACACTAGAGCCTCAGGTGAATGGTATCAGGGAATTGATGATCTCCAGGTCCAGGGCTCAGCTGGGAGCAGTCCTTGCTTGGCAGTAAGTAAACTCATCCTCCATCTATCAGGTGATCCGGCTGGAGTGGGGGTGGGGTAGGCAGGGTAGAGGAGGAGCTGCAGAGTCTATGTCCTCAGTCTTATAAAAACCCACCTGGAAACCTAACACCACTCAAGAGGGATCCTGAACAAGAGCTGTGAGATTCAAAAAGACTCAGTGCACATACCCACTCACTCACCCCGCCTCCCCTCTGCCCCCGCCCACGCCCCCCACACACGCGCGCGCGCACACACACACACACACACACACACACACACACGCACTGTGCCGATGGCAGTATCACAATCCTCAGTGTCTTACCGCTAACTTGGCCACAGGGTTGCATGTTATTTTACACCAGGGCTCTCAGGGTTCTGCGTCAATGGGAGTCCACAGCTAGTTCCTGGACTTGTCTTTCTGGTTGGTTGTTTAGAGAAGGCTTACGAGTGTGACAGTGCTTTCCTTGTCTTTTTCCCGTCCCTATTTGCAACTGTGTGTGTCGAGTGTAATTAAGAGTTCTTACCAGGTCACACAGGCTGCCTTTCCCAGCAGGGTCTGTACCTGGCTACCTCCGGGGATGCCCAGTCACTCTTGTATTTGCTTTGTGGACAAGGGCCACGTTGCTTCATTTCACAATTATGTTGAGACATTCGAAGAGTTCAACAGGCAGCTTTAATGCTGGAGTGGAGGAATGTTTGTTTTCCTGGAGCTCACTTGGGAAGACAAGGCCATCTGCACCGGGGGCCATCATGCATTTTGCTCACATGGTGGTTAAATCAAGGGCTGTTCACTTTATTCAGGGTGCAGTGCGTAGCTGTGGGGAGGATTAATGACCGTACCTTTAAAAGCATCCTTCCAGAGAGACAAGCCTTCGTTTCTTTATAATCTGGAACTTCTGCAATTTTTTCTCCTTTTAATATACCCGAGTGTGTCTTCCTCTTGATGTCCTATTTACTCTTTATTGATTGATTGCTTGATTGATTGGAATACAACTTAAATCTAAATTGTGATTTTATTTTAGGAAAAAAGTTTATAAATGCTTTTGTGCTGAAAGTTGAAGAGTAGCTTAGAAATGTTGGTAGGATAAAAGGACAATTCAGTTTTTTGCTTTGTTTTGTTTTTTAAGTTTATTTTGAGAGAGAGAAAGAGAGAGATTGAATGCAAGAGGGGTAGGAGCAGAGAATCTCTTTCTCTCTCTGCAGAGAATCCCAAGCAGACTCCACACTGTCAGCGCAGAGCCTGATGCGGGGTTCGAACTCATGAACGGTGAGATCACGACCTGAGCTGAAATCAGGAGTCAGACGCTTAACCAACTAAGCCACCCAGGTGCCCCAAGGATGATTCTGTTTTACATGACTTTTAGTATGTTCTGGTTTATACTGTTTAGTATTACAGCTTCCATACCCACTAAATCTTCTCTCTCTCTTAATTACCTATTAGCTAAGAGGAAGAATAATAAGAGATAAAGTGACAGGTAAAGTGGCCAGTTTATGTAAGTTTTATAATGTCATTGTAAGAGCTGTAGCATTTTATTCCAAAGGAAATGAGAAGGCATTGGAGTTCATTGAGCAGACATTACAATACAATTACAATACCATTATGTACCACACAATTAACAATGTGTTAATATCATCACATACCCAAGCAATATTTATACTTCTAATTCTCCCACAAATGTCATATTTTTAGTTTTTTTTTTAAATCAGGATCTAAATAAGGGACACACCTTGCAATTGGTTGATACAACAGTCTTTTTTAATCTATAAGTTCTCTCCCTACCCTTATTTTATTTTTTTTAACTGTTTAGATTATTTTTAGAAAAATCCAGATTGCTGTTACTAGAGTTGTGGAGATTTCCACATTCTGGTTTTGCTGATGGTATCTTTTGGTGCACTACATGTCTCTGTGCCCCAGTATTCCCTCTACATCATTAATTAGACTTACAGGTCTACCTAGATTCAGATTTTATTTTTGTCAGGTAACTTTTTAGGTGGTGGTGTGTTCTTCCATGAGGAAGTAGAATGTCTAGTTGTTGCTTTTTTTGTGTGATGTTAGCAGCTGTTGATATTCAGTGCTTATGTTTATTAGTCCATTAGGTGTTACAAAATTCTGTTTTTTTTAAAGTTTGTTTATATGAGAGAGAGAGACAGACAGAGAAAGAGAGAGAGCAGGGGAAGGGCAGGGAGAGGGAGAATCCCAAGCAGACTCTAGGCTCTCAGTGCAGAGCGGGGCTCAAGCCCATGAACCCTGAGATCATGACTTAGGCCAAAATCAAGAGTCAGACACTTAACCGACTGAGCCACCCAGGTGCCCCTAAATAATAAGGATTATTATTATTATTATTTTCACAATTTCACTCTGGCTTGAGATAGCTTGGGAGCAGGTAAAGGAGGAGTTAATCATCTAAGTGAGAAGTGTGAAAATGTGTTCAGGAAACCTAATCCAAAATTGGAGTCCGGAAACCATGAAAGGAGGGCTCTCACCACATAACCACTCACCACTTGTGGCAGCTTGCACAGCCAGGCAGGAAGGAGGAAGATTTCCTCTCAGCCAGGCAACAGCAAGCTGCCCTCACCCACAGCCAATGAGAAGCCACCGCCACGCCCGTCACCTGCAGCCAATGAGAGGCCACCACATCACCCACAGCCAATGAGAGGTCACCCCCACTCTTATCACCTACAGCCATATTTTTGTCTTTCACTCTTTTTTCTGCCTTTTGTGGGTTTTGTGGGGTATTTTATATGATTTCATTTTTCTCCTTTCTTCGCATATTAGTTATACTTAAAAGAACCCAAAACTTTAGTTAGAGGTTGCATCAGGGTTTGCAATATACATTTACAACTAATCCAAGTCCACATTCAAATAACACTATACTGCTTCACAGGTAGTGTGAGTTCATTATAGTACATTATAATAACGTAGTAACTCTAATTCTTCCTTCCTGTCCCATTTATCATTGCTGTCATTCATTTCATATACATATGCCTAATCAAGTACATTGTTTCTCTTATTGTTTTGAACAAACTGTAATGGATTAGAACAATTAAAAATAAAAATAAAAGTTTTATTTTACTCTTATATATTCCTTCTCTGATGCTCTTCTTTTCTTTATATAAATCTGAGTTTCTGAGCTATATAATTTTTCTTCTCTCTAAAGAACTTCTTTTCAGCGGCATCTGGGTGGTTCAGTCAGTTAAGCCTCCAACTTCAGCTCAGGTCATGATCTCACAGTTCATGAGTTCAAGCCCGAGTTGGACTCTGTGCTGACAGCTCAGAGCCTGGAGCCTGCTTCAGATTCTGTGTCTCCCTCTCTCTCTGCCCTTCCCCTGCTCTTGCTCTCTCTTGATATCTCTTTCTCTCTCTCTCTCTCTCTCTCTCTCTCTGTCAAAAATAAATAAACATTTAAAAAAATTAAAGACCTTTTCACATTTCTGGCAAGGCAAATCTTCTGGCAACAAACTTCCTTAGTTTTTGTTTGTCTGAGAAAGTGGTTGCATTATATAGTTACAAATTTGAAATTATGGATACTTTCAATGGATTTTCATCTATAGGCCATCATATTTTAAACTGATATACTGTGCTCTTGATAGGTGTTTAGATATCTAGAAAGCTCACAGGAAATCCTCTGTAGTGAACCACGGCTGAATTCTGAAATTTGTAAATATAGCAGCCATAATACTTTCATAAATTTTATGTTTATTCAACAAATACTTTCATAAATTTTATGTTTATTCAACAAATATTGATAAAATTCATCAAATAAGTTGTTTATGATTATTTTGGATGTTTTTCCAAATCTAAATGGTGAAAATTTGTATATTTTCTCAATTCTATTCCATTTCAATGTAGAATATTAAATTATCCAATTAAAAATAGGAATGCCATCAAAGGAGCATTCCTATACCTCAGGATATCCAAAAGCACAGAGAATTTCAAAGCAAAATATTGTTTACCATAGGAATTCTGATTATTTAATTTTTTCATTCCTCCCTTGCTTTTATAGAATTTATTTCAGTAAATTTCTGCTTTTAAGTTTTGTTTTTATCAGTGAAACTTTTATTTCATTTTATTTATTTTTTATGTTAATGTACTTTTTATTTAAATACAAGTTAACATAGTATAATAATGATTTCAGGAATAGAATTTAGTGATTCATCACTCACATATAACACCCAGTGCTCATCCCAACAAGTGTCCTCCTTGATGCCTCTTGCCCATTTAACCCATCCCCCCACCCAGCTCCCCACCAGCAACCCTCAGTTTGTTCTCTGTATTTAAGAGTCTCTTAGGGTTTTCTCCCTCTCTGTTTTTTTCTTATTTTTGCTTCCCTTCCCCTATGTTTATCTGATTTGTTTCTTAAATTCCACATATGAGTGAAATCATATAATATTTGTCTTTCTCTGACTGACTTATGTTGCTTAGCACAATACACTCTAGTTCCATCCACATTGTTGCAAATGGCAATGTCTCATTCTTTTTGATTGCCAAGTAATAGCCCATTGTATATGTACACCACATCTTCTTTATCCAGTCATCAGTTGATGGACATTTGGGCTCCTTCCATACTTTGCCTATTGTCAATAGATCTTCTATAAACATTGGGGTGCATGTGCCCCTTTGAATCAGTGTTTTTGTATCAATTGGATAAATACCTAGTAGTGCAATTGCTGGGTCTTAGGGTAGTACTATTTTTAATTTTTTGAGAAACTTCCATACTGTTTTCCAGAGTGATTGCACCAGTTTGCATTCCCACCAGCGGTGCAAAAGGGTTCCTTTTTCTCCACATCGATGCCAACATCTGTTGTTGCCCAAGTTGTTAATGTCAGCCATTCTGACAGGTGTGAGGTGGTATCTACTGTGGGTTTGATTTGTATTTCTCCGATGATTGATGTTGAGCATCTTTTCATGTATCATTGGAACTTTTATTCTTATTTATTTTTTCATGTTTATTTATTTTTGAGAGAGAGAGAGAGAGAGAGAGAGAGAGAGAGAGAGAGAGACAGAGCATGAGCTGGGGAGGGGCAGAGAGAGAAAGGGAGACACAAAATCTGAAGCAGCCTCCAGGCTCTGAGCTGTCAGCACAGAGTCTGATGCAGGACTCAAACTCACAAACCATGAGATCATGACCTGAGCTGAAGTCAGACACTTAACCGACTAAGCCACCCAGGCACCCCTCACTGGAACTTTTAAAAGCAAATTGCAAAAGGTGAAATTTTTGGTACTCCATTCGTTGGATATTTCACTAAAGCTTTTCAAATGATGCAGAACAAAAGGAATACAAATTTAGAGGATTTATTTATAAAATGTTCTACGTAGGTGTAGAATATTCAAGGTTAATTCACAAAGCAGTTTTTAAACTGCTCAAACTTTTCTAAAATTTGCTTAAAACTATGCATTAAAGAGAGAAAGCATATCTTTGTCTTGCGTATAAATTTCAATATCTGCTTCACATGCAGTTTTGTAATTTTTATATATATCTTACAAATATTAGATATACTCGTAAATATTTCTAACAGTTTACATTTAATATATGTATTTATAACTATTAAAAAATATGTATATAGTAGTTCTAAGTGTTGACAGCTGGAGTGTCTGTTTTGATTAGAAGATGTCACAGATTGTTTCTAACATGTGTACCACAACCACTTCCTAGTACATTTCTGCCTCATGAGATTCTCAGCTCAGTAAGAAAACTTTTTTTTTTTTAATTTTTTTTTTCAACGTTTATTTATTTTTGGGACAGAGAGAGACAGAACATGAACGGGGGAGGGGCAGAGAGAGAGGGAGACACAGAATCGGAAACAGGCTCCAGGCTCTGAGCCATCAGCCCAGAGCCTGACGCGGGGCTCGAACTCACGGACCGCAAGATCGTGACCTGGCTGAAGTCGGACGCCTAACCGACTGCGCCACCCAGGCGCCCCAAAACTTTTTTTTTTTTTACCACAACACTATGCTTTACCAAAATTTGCATTTATATTATCACTGCACACTATTTTACCTTCAATTTTGACCTTTAAGTTCATTTACAATGACATTCGCAAAATGTTAGCTATTTCATTTTAGGCAGACTACTTTTCTAAACGCTTTGTTTTGATTCCATTAATTGGGTAAAAAAAGTGTAAGTTATCTTAAAAATCTAAATTACCTTAAATGATTGCTTATTTTTAGTATCTGATTATACTGAGATAAAACTGGCATCATCATTAACTATTATCACTTCAATTTTCCTACATGGACAAGAAAACTTGGAGTCAAAAATAAACTAAATTAATTTTGAAGAGAGTCGTTTAATGGATGCAAAAATTCATGTTTCCCAGAACAATATTTAAATGTACCTTTTGTAATTGCCTCTGCTAAATCATCTCTGGGCACAGCTTTCTTCTAATCACTACTGAATCAATTTTGAATTCAGTGCTGAAGTTTGCCAGTAGATGTGTATCTGGTTTTCACGTGGTCACTGATGTCACCACAGCCTGTAAGGGTCAAAATTTTGTATAAATTACACTTTGATTATCAATTATTTTTTGGCAGGTAAATTCATCTGCTTAAGTTTTCACTGAACATTCACTTTCATTTCTTTTTCAGCTCACTGCTGCTGAAAAGATTTATTGCAAAAATAAAAGCTATATTCTCAAACAATAAAATAAATAAGTAGTTATAGATTAATAGGAGGCCGTGAATGACAAGACCCTTGTAACAAAGTTCACTAAACTACTAAGACTAATCTTTATCTTGAATATTTTTTATGTCCACCTGACCTGTAATTCCTGTGTTTCCCACTGACCTCACTGACTGGCAACCTGTATCTTCATGTGTTTTGCAGGCCATGGTTGATACACCAAGTGTCTGACTGCAACAGGAGCCTCCAATATTTTCCTATCACCACCCAATACCATCTCTTCTATCCAGACTTTTTTTTTTTTTTTTAAAGCAGTAAGTGTCCTCAGTGCTAAATTTGAGAGGGAGGCATTAGGCTTCATCTGGAAATGATTGGGAAAAGAGAGGTTATTTTAAGACTTAAAAAAAAATTTTTTTTTTAACCTTTATTTAGTTTTTGAGAAACAGAGCACAAACAGGGGAGGGGCAGAAAGGAAGACACAGAATCCGAAGCAGGCTCCAGGCTCTGAGCTGTCAGCACAGAGCCCGATGCGGGGCTCAAACTCACAAACTGCGAGATCATGACCTGAGCCGAAGTCAGACACTCAACCGACTGAGCCACCCAGGTGCCCCTAGAGAGGTTATTTTAAATGTAACCACGTGTTAATGTGAAAACTCTGTTTACTGGCCAAGCATCTTCCACATTACTAGATAAGACCAGGGCAGGAGCTGGAAGTACAAAGCAGAGACCTAACAAACCATCCCAGCTCATTGTAATTAAAATGATAATGATATTTCATTAAGAATGAAAAATCTAGGGGGCGCCTGGGTGGCTCAGTCGGTTAAGTGTCCAACTTCAGCTCAGGTCATGATCTCACGGTTCCTGGGTTCCAGCCCTGCGTCAGGCTCTGTGCTGACACCTAGGAGCCTGGAGCCTGCTTCAGATTCTGTGTCTCCCTCTCTCTCTGCCCCTCCCCTGCTTGCACTCTGTCTCCGTCTCTCTCAAAAATAAATAAACATTTAAAAATTAAAAAAAAGAAAAGAAAAATCTAGGACACATGCTAGGTCAGATGGGATACTGCTGAGACCACAGGCACAATCCAGGGCTGTTCTATGCAAACCAAGAAGGTTCTGGAGAAACAAATATATGATTACTCCACTATTAGCTAGTCATGTGGAGATAGTCATGCATACAGTTAGATAAATGAGCCTGGAGTTCCTGAGACGTGTCTGTTCTCGCACACATTTGGGAATCTACACATTTGGGAATCATAAGTATGTAAATATCATATTTGAAGCCAGGAGATTGGATGAGGTCACCAGTGGGGATAAGTGGCATAGGGAAGGGGAGAGGTCCACAGACTATGCCCTGGGCACTCCATCATGGGAAAGGGAGACAAGAGGAGGGGCCAGCAACAGAGACTGAAAGCTGAAACTCAGATTGTAGAATCACTTACCCAGTTGCAAAGAGTGCTCAGAGTATTCACTCAGTGTTTGCTATATGCTAGGAGCTTTTACACTCTCATGGGACTCCTGAAGAAGCGGTCCACGGGTCTGGGCACAGAACACAAACCATAATGTAGGTCATTATAAGACCAGAGGGAAGAATAAAGGGTGTGCCAAACAGGAGAAGGCAGGCCTCTTATAAAGGAATTTATAAAGTACATTTCATAAATTGGGGGAGCCAAGGAAATTGTGTCTGTGGACCAGATAAAACCCTTGGGTCATAAGTTTGTGATACTTGCTATATTAACTTTTCAAAAGATATTCCTATGTTCCCAGGCAGGATAAATGCATCCGAGGGCCCCATAGCTATTAAGTGGCAGATTCTGGGATGTAAACTCAAGTCTGCTGGCTGCAGAGTTGGGGTTCTTTTCACTGCACCAAACTGCTACCCTAGAATTTCTAAAACCAAATCTTGCTGGAAGCTGACTGATAAATCTAAGCACCAAGCTGGGTCTGTCTATACGTCTGTTGAAGCAAATGCAAAAAGTGGAGAACATGATATATTTTTTTTCTTCTAGCATATTCTCATTGGTACTTTTAAATATTTCTAGGGGCACCTGGGTGGCTCTTTCAGTTAAGCATCTGACTTCAGTTCAGGTCATGATCTCATGATTTGTGTATTTGAGCCCCATGTTAGACACTGTGCTAACAGCTCAGAGCCTAGAGCCTGCTTCAGATTCTGTGACTCCCTCTATCTCTCTCTGCCCCTCCCCTACTCTCACTCTGTCTCTCTCAAAAAATCAATGAAATATTTCAAATAAATAAATAAACAAACAAACAAATAAATAAACAAATAAATAAAATATTTCTACCCTTACTCCATACTCATTTAAAAAGGAAAATGGAGTCACTTGTGTATATTTTTAACTGGAAGTTCCATATCTTAAGAAAACATATGGAATGCAGGCACCACAGATAGAAGAAAAGTCACAGAGGTATCCAGGAATCCTAAGGTCATATAAGTGTGTTCCCCTTAACATGACTGGGAGACCGAATGACCCCAAAATTCTGCCCATTGTTCTTGGAGTCATTGACCTTTAACTTTTTTCCTTTCTGGCTTACTCCTGAATTCAACCTGTCTGTTCATTATAGGTGGCTAGAATGCTCCTTCTTGGCTGTACCTCTTATATTTCCTTTGGAACCCACAAGAGGTAGTGGTTAGAACATTGACCTTGGGTCAGCAGGCTGGTGTGTAGGGCCGGGCTTGGCCACATACTCTCTATGTGGTGTTTGAGCACATCGACCAGCCTTTCTGACTCTTGCCTTTTTATTTTTGAAATTCCAACATTGGGATAAAAACACCTTCTGCCATTACTTCCTTAAACACCTGAGAGCCTAAAATAAAGTATTGGTCATTTCACCTTTGTGAGAACACTTTATTAACTCTGTGGACGTAAAGATTCTTATTTTAAAAACAAGCAGGAGGAAAGAAGAATGCGGAGTGTGCTTGTGTGGCAAAAGGAAAAGGAAGGCTTAAAAAAAAAATCAGATGGTGAGCGAGGGAATTGCCATGGGGTAGAAAGAGAGATGGCTAGCCATAATCAAGAACTTGTAGAAATCATGCTCCAACTTTTTGTGCTGAATTTTGTTCCTGAATTTTTAGTGTTTCAAAGGCAATTGTGTGTACCCAGGGAGTGAGGACACAGTGTGAGGGCAGGGAAAGGGGAGGAGAACAGCTTTCTGCCCAGCTGTGAGTTTTCTCACTGTGTCTCTAAGACAGACAGAGACCCGGTGTTCTGGAGTTCCCGGCCCATCTGAAATTATGCAACTGAAAATATGACTGTGGATGACACTTTCAGTGCTGGGGAGAAAAGGTTTGAATTTTTAAATGAGATTTTATAGGCAAATGGATAACGTAAGGAGGCCCAAGGAGGGTGAGTGTTCACTCAGTCTTTGAAGACTGTATAGTTCACAGGGCTTTCCACATCCTCTCCTTTCCTTGTAACAGCAACTCTGTGCAAACAGGGAAGATATTATTATCTTTGTTTTATAACTAAGGCATATGAGGCCATATTGACTGAGAACTGTCAAGGGGTGGAATGTAGACTAGGATGTGGGCTGTTATCTTGCCTACTCTTTTCCCACCAAGCTATCCAGGGCCCATATGTGCTGAAGCCCAGAGAGATTAAACGACTCTTAAAAGGTCACACAGCAGTAAATAAGAGAGCCAGGACTTTAATCTGGGCACTCTGACTCTATCTCCTATGCACTCTCCACTATTCCATGCAGCCTCACTAAGGATTCATGGAAAGGTGATTTGACAATTGCTGGGTACTAAGTAGGTGCTAGGGCAAAGCCCTGGCCTCAGCAAAATGGCATTCCATGACAGTGGGTGACGCACCTGGGTCGGAATGTGCCACACAGTTTTCACTATATTGTTAGGTGCTGCTTTTGAAGTTTTATCTTTTTATTTCCCTTAAGGCCCCCTGGTGCTGAGGACTACAAGAGAATACAAAAAGAAAAAGAAATATCATCAAAAAGCCTTATACAATGGGTCTGGTATGAGAACTCTATGGCATGGGATGGAATTTGAGAGCTTTAGATGGGCAGCTGAATTACTAGGTTGGAGAAGAAAGACCACTGTCACTCCAGGGAAAGTATAGCCCAGGATGGAGAAACAAAACAAAAGCACCCCAAGTAACTTGCAATTGATATAAACCTTCCCTGAAGTTTCCATAGCATTAGAGATGGTCTTCTTAAAGTCAGGGACATTTTTGTAGTGCCTTGGAACATTTAAGGTAAATAGTGGGTTCCCTTGAATGTGCAGGGGACAGCACATTTCTTATAAGCAGTAACATATTAAAATAAAAAGAAAATGTCAGGGTTCCCGGGTGGCTCAGTTGGTTGAGCGTCAGACTTCAGCTCAGGTCATGATCTCATGGTTTGTGAGTTCAAGCCCCGTGTTGGGCTCTGTGCTGACAGTTCAGAGCCTAGAGCCTGGATCCTGCTTCAGATTCTGTGTCTCCCTCTCTCTCTCTGCCCCTCCCAACTCTCTCTCTCTTTCTCTCTCAAAAATAATAAATGTTGAAAAATGTTACTTAAAAAAGGTCATTAAAAAAAAGAAAACGTCTTCAATAAGGTAGGTAGCATTTAATAAATGTGTTGTCATGGGAAGAGCAGTAGGTATTGGGGGAGGAGATACATACATGGTGCATAAGGGGAAATGGCGATGTTAGTGATAATATGTCACTCAGGAGAGAGAACTGACAAGACCTGCTGAGCTAAGTCTTAACTAAAGTCATAGCAGTTAAGTTGGAATTGATCACTCTTACTTCTAATTTCGACTACAGTTGACCCTGGAACAATGTGGGGTGAGGAGTGCTGACCCCCCGTGCGGTAAAAAAATCTCTCCAAAACTACTAGTAGCCTACTGGTGACTGAAAGCCTTACTGATAACATAAACAGTTGATTAACACATGTTTTGTATATTATATGTATTATCTACTATATTCTTACAATAAAGCAATCTAGAGAAAAAATGTTATTAAGAAAATCATAAGGAAGGGAAAATACACAGTAGTGTATTATACTTAGATAAAAAAAAGTCTGCATGGAAGTGGACCCATGTCGTTCAAACCCGTGTTATTCAGGGGTCAACTGTAAATTTTATATAATACAGAGATGTCTGTAAAAACAGTTTTCCGAAGGTGTTCTTTATGGCAAAATCAAGCAGCACAGAATATTTCATTAGGCTAGAGTAGAAAACATTGGTCTTCCAAATTCTCCATTGATGTGCTTATTTTCTTCTGAGTGCAGTGTCACTCACTGCTATACAAGGGCTGTATGTGGTTAGCAAGATTTAGTCTTGTCAATAGTGCCTGAGGTTTTATTTATCTCTTTGTTATAGCTGGCACTATCAATAGTGTATAAGAGAGGTTGGTGAGATTGATGGGGAAAAATAGGTAAGTTAGGCCTCGGTTACAATTCTCATTGTGTGTGCGTGTGTACACATACATCTTCAGAGAATCAACTGGCCTTCGTTGATCATTTTCAGTTTGTTAGCACAAGAATGTGGAATGCCCAGGAGTTAACCATAATGGCACTTCTAAAGAGAGAATACTGGGGAAGAAAACCTTATGCAACATTTTTGTTTTAGTTCTACACATGAAGAAAGACAATGGAGCTACAAGATGGAACAGTGACCCAGAAGGGAGAAGATGTGGGATTGAATGCTGATGCACCTTTATCAAAGTATAGGCTTTTTCTTAGCCTGGGCTTCCTTAGACTGAGGGGCTGAAAGAAGGGAGATGGTCTCTAAGGTCCCTTCCAGCTCTGCTTTTTGAATCATTCGGATGAATGGAGAGCAAACTATTAATTATTTTGGGAGTGGTCATCCTTTATGTAGAATCTTAGAGTTGAAAGAAAGCTTTTGGACCAATCTGAGCAGTTCAATTACTTGATTAAGAGTACATGTTTAGTTTTCCCAGAGCTGGGTCTATATTCAGGTAAATGATCCCTAGCCTAGTGTGACTTCTAGTCTATCCGATTTCCCACCATCTTGCAAGTATTGAGCACCTACCGCATGTGAGAGCCCATGCTTCGGCACTAGGGATATCAGAAAAGATCTCTCTCCTTGAAATGTCCTTCCGTCTTGGTTTTGGTGATGCCATGCTCTTCGGGCTTTCTTCCACATCTCTGGCAGCCTTTCTGGACTTCCTGAAACCATGTTTCAAGTAAAACACATCTATTCCCAGAGAAATGAAAGTCCACGTTGCTCCCTTCATACCACGTACTCATTAGGTCTAAGTTCCACCTGTCCCAGAGACTGATAACAT
Source organism: Acinonyx jubatus (assembly GCF_027475565.1). Classification (NCBI taxonomy): domain Eukaryota; kingdom Metazoa; phylum Chordata; class Mammalia; order Carnivora; family Felidae; genus Acinonyx; species Acinonyx jubatus. The sequence goes on from NC_069391.1 coordinate 69,146,401, forward strand.
CCATCAGCATTTCTTTCCCAGGATGGAAGAATGATAGGACCTGTGTTTCTTTTCAATATCTCCCAAAGATGGTTCTTTCTTAAATCACAGTTTGATCAAGTGACTGGGTACACACGATGAGGACAAAAATCAACACTGGTATCTCTCCTAACTTGCTTTTGGAAAAGTGATATAATCACTCAGTGCCTTGGTTTCCCAGTTGCAAAATGGAACTAATATGTTGCCAGCATATTCCATTTTACATGTTAGAGTTCATCAAGGTTTAGAACCATTGCACAATGCTCTCTCCCCAGGCAATTGCAACCATTCTTGTGGCATCAGTCCCATCTACATACCAAGAAGTCCATCCCCTTGGGCACCCCAGCAGAACGCTGGGAGATAACATGGCCTCATTCCTGTCCCCACCTAAATGTCTAATCAGGCACAAAGTCCCAGCAAGCCTCCATTTTCTCTGCCATGGGCTTCCCTCTTACTGGCCTCCTCCAAATCCCTTGTTCTCTTTTGATGCATTCTCCGCACCAGTGGTATCCTGAGGGCTGGGGTAGGGAAAGGGGGGCAGATGTGCCCTGGGTGCAGTTAGGAAAGGGGTGCATTGACTATAAAGAATTTAAAAGCAATAATAAAACCTTTAAAAGTCAGTCCATTTTTTACTATCACCATGCATGGGCAATTCTAAAGGATTTCAGCAGTAAAAAACTAATCCCTGAAAAAAATCTTTTTTGATGATCTAAGTTCTATACAATTGCTGCAGTTCCTGTGGAATTTTAATAATTAATATATGAGCTTTAAATGAGTCCATCTGAATACTTGCCCTTTAACAAACATTGTATTCTATGTGGAAATGGACTCTGAGCTCTAAGTAACACAGTGGGCCCCTGACATGCATGGACTTGTTGGTCTTTTGAAAGTTAAGTTTGTGATGGTTCTGAATCAGAGGAGCTCATTTTCATTATGGTTTTTGTCTCTAATCCTTCTGTAGCTTTACATTTAAGCATTTAAACAGCAGATCCAAATTACATGATGATAGCACAGTGATTATAAAGATAAAGAAACAGAACTTGAGTTACTTCAATTATTCCACGTGACCACGTAGAGACTTGATATGTTTAATGTTTTCAACAGCAAAACTTTGATATGTGCACTTTTTTGTTCATACGTAAAGTGATTTACTGAATTTAAATAATGTCTTTAAAATGGAAATGTCTTTCCATTTAAATGTCTAAAATTTAAAATGTCTTGTAAAGGTATTGCACTAAACCTAAACAATTCCAGAAAACAAATAAGTTATTGGAAACAATCTGGCCCTATGGAGAAGGGCGAGTGTTAAAAATGACCTGCCTGGTGACTCAGTTGGTTAATTGTTCGACTTCAGCTCACGTCATGATCTCATGGTTTGTGAGTTCAAGCCCCGCATCAGGCTCTCTGCTGTCAGCGCAGAGCCTGCTTCAGATCCTCTGTCTTCTTCTCTCTCTGCCCCTCCCCCATGCTCTCTCTCTCTTTCTCAAAAATAAATAAATATATAAATAAATAAATAATTAAAAAGAATGAGCTACCACATTTCAACAAGGTAGCCAGAGTGACCTGTTTTAAACAAACAAAACAAAACAAAACAAAACAAAACAAAACAAAACAAAAAAACAACCCAAGACTGATCCTTACTTAAAATCACTGAGTTCCAGGGGTGCCTGGCTGGTTGGGTCCATGGAGTGTCTGACTCTTGATCTCAGGGTTGTGAGTTCAAGCCCCATGTTGGGTGTAGAGATTACTTTAAAATCTCAAAAAAAAAAAAAAAAGTCACTGACTCCCAACCTTCATGCTGGGGCACAAGGTCATATGCAGTGTGATTCCTTGCCACCTCATCTTGGGTCACCCTATGCCCCAACTGTGTAGCTGCCAGTCACACCTGCCCTTCTTCACTTTCGTGTGCTAAGCTCCTTCCCTTCCCCCTTTGCCATGTGGATTCCCGTATCAGTGCAAATGTCCCTTCCTGGGTAAGGCTTCTCTAACTCCGGTGTTACCCCTCATATAATCTTCCAGCATCTTGTACTTGAGCACTTTTCAAGGTTGCTAATTACCTTGTGCATATGACCCTTAAACACAAGGAGCTCCCCCATGCAGCTGCTGAGCAGCTCGAGAACAGGTACCCTGTCTGTGTGGTTACATCTCCACTGTCACCTCAGTGCTTAGCACATGTTAGTGCTCAGTAACATTTGTGGCATAAGAGAAAACACCCTGGAATGGGCCTTATCTGGAGGGTGTTGTCGAAGGGGAGCTCCTTAAGATCCTTGGTTTTATTTATTATCATTATTTTTTTAACTCCCAGGGAAGCAGGTCCAGATCACAGACTGCCACGTCCTGGAGGATGACTGGCTGGTGGCTCTGGCTGGCCACCAGCCCCGCTCTCTGTCTCTGCATCGCTGCCGCCATGCTGGCCAGGCCGTGACGGACCAAGGGCTGAAGCGACTTTTCCAGCACTGCGGGGATGTTCTTCAGGTATCAGTACTGGCCACATACATGATGCTTTTTCCCCCAAGGGGAATTATATGGATCAGGTTCTAATGGCTTTCTCCCTACCTTTCTCCTCACTCCCCATAAAACAAAATCTCTTTTGTATGGGATTGCACAAAAAATGCAGTCTATTAAATGGGCACCACATTTCACGTAGTTTAAAAAGTGAAAATAGTAAGAAAAGATATCCTCTGAGGTACCTCACTCATCCAGTTGTATCAGTTGGTGAGGGCTGTCATAACAGAGTACCACAGACTAAATGGTTTAAAGCACAGAAATTTATTGTCTTGTACTTCTGGAGTCTAGAAGTCTGAAAGCAAGGTGTCATCAGGGTTGGATCGTTCTGAGGGCCATGAGGGAGGATCTGTCCCATGCCTCTTTCCTACGTTCTGCTAGTTTGCCGGAAATCCTTGACGTTCCTTGGCTTGTAAAGCACCACCCACCTCTGCCTTCATCTTCACACGGCATATGAATGATGTGTGCATTTGTCTGTGTCCAAATATCCCCTTCTTAGAAAGACACCAGTCATATTGCATTAGGGGCCCTCCTTATACCAGTCTGACCTCATTTTAACTAATTACATCTACAATGAACCTATTCCCAAATAAGGTCACGTTCTGAGGCCCTTGGGGATGTGACTTCAAAATGTGAAGTTTTGGGACTCACACTTCAACCCATAACACATATCCCACATGATATTTTAATGTCAGATTGGACATGCATACAGGTGAAAAAACACTTTATAATTATCTGAGCATAGAACAACACTATTTTACATATACAAAGTAATTTTTGCACAGTTTTAATATGTGTTGAATTTCTCAGAAATGCAACTACCAGGCTTATTGAGGAAAAAGTATGCTGTTTTGTTTGGAAATTTACCAAGAGTTGCTCATGGTTTTGGAAATAGCATGTCATTAATAGCAACACCAGGTGTAACATTGGATCACCAAGACAACGCATGGAAAGCACTCTATGTTTACAGAAAAATGTCGAGCTCCTGCAACTGTAAAAATGATCTGGAATATGCTTTTCATTTTGTTACATAGTTTTCTTCTTTTGAGGCAGAGAAAAATGGGGTTGCAAAATGTTCTAAGCCAGATTTACAGATATTCCCCAAATATTTCCATAAATATTATGGGGCACACACACATACATATGATACCTAAGTGATATATGTGTAAAGTTAAATATTTGTGGCATCTGGGAGATTTGAAGCATAATGATACTATAAAACACCTTGAAGATTTACCATTACCTCTTAAAATTCCTCTTAAGATCGCTAATTGTTGTTGGTCTCACTTCTGTTTTCATCCAGTTCCTAAGGGGCTCTGTCTTTTCTGCACAGCTGTGTCCCCAAGTTTTCAAAAGCCCAACAGTTTAGTTGTATCCTCACTTATGGGTTTTTAATGGTGGGAAATATTCCTGGGATTTTGAATACGAGGACTTTACTAAAAGAGTGGGGGTGTCGAGTGCCTCATTTAGCATATGTACCATTCACATATTTGAAAATTTCAGTCTGACAGAAGCATCCAAAAGGAATTTTAAACATTTAGTGAGAGTTTCTAACCTTCATCTGAGTTCACAGATTAACAATTTAGGAGGACAGAAGGTGCCTGCGCTATGTTGACATTCATGGATCAACTGGTGTGCAAATATTGGATTCTTTCTTGCTATAATAACAGGCAAATAGCAACACATCTACTCTCCAGAAAGGCAAAATTATGAGATACTCAAAGGGGTGCATGGGTGTGTGTGTGTGTGTGTGTGTGTGTGTGTAGAATTCTTTTGAATCCAGGGAAACAGCACATAATAGGGGCTCAGTAAAAATTTAATAAAAAAGGGGCACCTGGGTGGCTCAGTTGGTTGAGCGTCTAACTTCAGCTCAGGTCATGATCTTGCGGTTCATGAGTTCAAGCTCCACATTGGGCTCGCTGCTGTCAGCCTGTAAGTGCAAAGCCTGCCTCAGATCCTCTGTCCCCCTCTCTCTGCATCCCACCTTGGGCTCTCCCCAAAATAAATAAATATTTTTTAAAAAATTTAATAAAAAGAGTCACATTACTCAGTCACAAAAAGAATGAAACCTTGCCATTTGCAGTGACATAAATGAGCCTAGAAGGTATTATGCTAAGTGAAATAAGTCAAAGACAAAAGCCACATTATTTCTCTTATATGTGGATTCTAAAAACCAAAACAAACAAATGGATTCTTTACAGGGAATTGGTGATTGCCAAAGGGGAGGTGGGGGGATGGGTGAAATACATGAAGGGGACGAAGGGCTACAAACTTCCAGTCATAAAGCAAAAAAGTCACAGAGATGAAAACTAGCATAGGGAATATTGTCAATAATATTTCAATAATGTTATATGGTGACAGACGGTGACTATACTTACCATGGTGAGCATTGAGTAATGTATACAATTGTTGAATCACTACGTTGTACACCTGCAACAAATATAACACTGCACCTCAATTACACTTCAATAATAATAATGGAAAATCACAAACGTTATTCCAGAGCTAAAAGGACCCTCAGGGATTATCTAGGCCTTTCCACCTGCCTGTCATCTTCTCCTTTTCAAATTAATCATATTGAGGTCCACAGAGATGAACTGAGTTCTGGCGATTACTCATATACTTGGCCTACTTTGAGGGATCTTATAAAAAAAAAAAAAAACAGTTGGTTTTGCATTTGTATACAAATGTCTTTGAGGACTTAACTTAAGGCTCCCTGAGGAGCCTTCACCTTCAAGAAATCTTTTGGTTTTTTTGCCTTTTTAGCACTTCCTTCGTCCTCTTCACATATCATGGATTATTAAACTTCAGCTCAGAGCATTCTTTACCGCTATAGTAGTCTCCATTGAACTCGTTATGGGGACCCATGAAATAAATTTCTCAAAAAACTTGGACTTAGGGATATTTGTCATTCTTCTGAGTAACTTATTTGTATTTACTTTATGGAAGGTATGACTATGCTTTCTGCTTTGCCATGGCTGCTAAGAAATCTAGATTCAAATTTGTAAAATTAGACATCTTAGTAGGACATAGCATGTTATGACTTATATCTTCTAAGCTAACCTAAACTTTGGTCTCATTTTATTTTTCATGCCTTTTTTTTCTGTTTCTTCCTTTTTTCTCCATTTCTTATGTTTAATCTTATCGACCGTGGGTATTTTGAAATTACACAAGATCCTTTTCAATATTATGCTTCACAATCTTCTTCGGATCTATTATTTATTGCACTACAAAATATGCCAGGCAATGTCAACAGACCCACCTCAGCAGGTGTGATGAGACAGTCTTAAAAGATAGAGAATCCAATTAGCTGCCTTTTTAATATTGAATAAAACTTTGGGGAAAAAAATGAATAAAACTTTGGGGCCCTGCCAAGTAGGAATAATATGAAAAGAATTCAAGTTTCTCTCGAGTTCTAAGGTCTCTTCAGCTAAATGGGAAATAAAGATCATATTTAACACATATTAAAAAATACAGTATGTCTTAAAAATATAATATAGGGAGTGAAATTAACCCAGAACTCTCTCTAGTGGTAGAGTAACCCTGGATAGGATTTATAAGCTCAAACATGCCTTGAAAACTATGTCATGTTGTGACGTCACCCCAGAAATGTGGAATGTTTGATTAACTCCTTCTCTAAGTTTTATAGTCCTCGTTAAAGGCGTAAATTAGGGCTCTGTGTCACCTGGGTTTTGAACAAGAATTTGGTCTACATTCCACCAATCATTCTGGTGGTTAAGGATGTTTAGCAAACTGAGGATGCAGCTCCAAAGATTGCTTGGAAAAGTAGCCTCAGAATTGCTGGGGATGATTTAAATTGTCTTCTTGATGAATTACCAGATTGTAATCCTAGAAATGAAGACTAGAAATGTTGATGAGAATCAAGCCGATATTACTAATATTTTGTACAAAAATCTGTGCATGTTTGTGTTTTAAGTATTTATAAAATTTAAGAGAAATTTGGATTATTAAAGTAAAATTATCTAATTTAAAGTGCATAATTCCAAATACCATATGATTTCACTCATATGTGGAATTTAAGAAACAAAACAGGTGAACACAGGAGCAGGAAAGGAAATATAAGATAAAAACAGAGAAGGAGGTAAACCATAAAAGACTTAAATACAGAGAACAGGGTGGCTGGAGGGGAGGTGGGTGGGGGGATAGGCTAAATGGGTGATGGGTGATGGGGACTAAGGAGGGCACTTATTTGGTTGAGCACTGGATGTTATTCATAAATAATGAATCACTAAATTCTACTCCTGAAGCCATTATTACACTATATGTTAACTAACTTGGATTTTTAAAAAAAATTTTTAAAAGAAAACTTAAAAAAAGTGCATAATTGAATGAGTGATTTATACATGTAGGCTAGGATGTGCATCCATGCCACTCTGAGCCCTGGTTTTTCTCATCCCTCCATGCAGGAAACTCTAAGAAAGTAACTGATTAGTGTAACTCAACTGCTCTCCAGTAAATAAGTTAATGCTTAATTTCTGGGTGCTGTTTCCTTTCGTGTACCAGGTGTCTCATTTTCTCTGCATGTGCTGTGTCCTTTCTTAACCATGTGTGTTTTTTCATGCTGTTCCAGATCCACACTACCAGTCCCATCTCTACCTGGAAAAATTCAGTCCGTCCTTCAAGGCACAGCAGAAATGTCCCCTTGGCTGACATCTTCCCCTTCTTCTTCCTCTTCAAGCAGGATATTCTGCAACCTCTATGGTGTTTTACCTTTCTTGCTCTGAAAGAAATAGGTGTGACTGTCAACTGTGTGATCACATCTCCACGAAGGCACAGATCATGACTCGGACACAGTGTCCATCCATAGCAGTCACTTAACGCATGTTAAATTGAGCTAACCTAATGAGTTAAATTGGCATTAAATATGCTGACCAGCTAGATGACAGGTCCAAACTCGGCCAACTGATATTTGGGGTCCTTTAAAATCACAGGGATTGGAAATATAATCTAGTTCTCTCTGTTTCAAAGTCTTGTGTTCTATGGAGAATTTAATTTGAAGAAAGACTTCTGTAGCATAAAATAGCATGAAAGCCACTGACTCTGAACAAAGCCCTTTGTTTTTAGATGCATAAACTGAAGATTTTTTAAATATAAAAATCTAGATATCTAATTTCTCTGTGAAATGAAAAGACTCAGCAATACGGGTTCCCATTCTTTATTTATATATATATATATATTATATTATATATATATATATGTATATATATATATATATACATATATATATATATATATATATGGAGAGAGAGAGAGAGAGAGAGAGAGGGAGAGAGAGAGAATGCGAGCAGGGCAAGGGCAGAGAAAGTGAGAGAGAGAATCCAAAGCAGGCTCCTTGCTGTCAGCACAAAGCCCAACTTGGGGCTCAGTCTCCTGAACTCCAAAATCAAGAGTCAAACACACTCAACTGACTAAACCACCCAGGCACACCTATGGGTTCCCATTCTTGAAAAGTGTCAATCTGCTGGAACGCTCTGCAGTTTGCCACAGTCCTCACCAGTCCCTGTAGTTTCCCTGATGCAGAACCTAAGTGTTAAATCAGTGCTAAAACTCCAACAAAATGACTCTAGCATACCATGGTAATACATTTGGCTTTCTCCCCTTGTTCATGTTACTTACCTGTCACTGTTCAAGTTCAAGGCAATTAAACTTGAGGCTCCAGATTTGCAATAGCTGTGCTTCTGTGAGGTACTCTGGGAAAAATATTGTTTCCAAATCAAACTTCATCTGAAATGTATGCAATTTGCTATTCAGAGAAACCCACTGTAACTATAAAAGAATTCTTTTGTACATCAAATACGCACACTTGATTATAATCCTTTTGCCCTAACAAAGAGCTACATCTTAGCTTGGCATATAATTTTGAGAGCTCAACTTGTCCTGTTAGAATTGTACAGAAATTTCTTCTTTTTATTACTATGACATTTACTTTTGCATGGGAGAAGCTTGGGTTCAGTGATTATCTTTCTTCTGCAAGTAATCTGTTTGTCTGGCTTCCTTTTCCTACATGGATAAGATCATATCACTTATACAATTTTCATCATGAAAATAAAACTGTTGCCAAGACAAGCTGAAGACTGAGCAATATTAAATTAATTTTTGCAAGGACACGGTGGGCTCATTAGAGCTGTAGACTCAGACTTTTTTTTTTTTTGCCCTAGAAAGTTTTTCTTTTTGTACATAGTCTTTGAAAAGTTTTATTGGTGAATAAATGTCATATAAAATGTATGCATGCTACGTTTACAGTTCAGTGATTTTCGGTCTTAGAACATTTTCATGATCCCAGAAAATTCCTGTGTGCTCACATGCAGTTAATCCTTGCTCCCACTCCCCAGCCCTAGCCAATGCTGAGCTGGAAATGTGCGTGCCTCAGTCAGGACATCAACCTCAGGCAGAAGAGCTACTGTCCCCTCCCCATTTCTCTCCATCACCTCCTTCATCACTTCCATCAACAATCCCATTGGGCATGGGTGTTACCGCCACCCCAAAGGGACTGAACCACCTTCCCTGGAAGCATAGCCTGCCCCCTGTCCTGGCAGAGCCCCATGCTTACAGAGCTGGAAGAAGCGGGGAAGTGATTGGAGCTGCCGGTCCAAGAATGTCTCAGACTCCCACTGTTCCTTCTTGAAGTTTAGCTACTGTTTAAGCACAAATACTTTGTGGATAAATTATTGTTTACAGTTGTCCACCTGATCTGGATCTGATTTGGACCTGATTTTGGATCTTTGCTCGCTTTGCTCTGTGATCTGTTGCTCGCTTTTTATCTTATCTTCATCTTTTTCCTTCTGGGTTTACTAGTTGGTCTTTGATCACACTGATTCTGGTTTCTAGTTCACCTCATCACACTTGTTCTGTTTTCTGCAAGGCACCTTCTGCTCTGCACTGCCGTTGAGATGCCCTTTAGCTGGCTCTGGCCACATTTGTTTCTGTACATTTCTTACGTGTCCTTGCTGTTTACCTTTTTATATCAGCCCTTGTGCCTCAATGAGTTCTTTCTCCGTCATTTCTTTCTTTCTTTTTTTTTTTTTAAGTTATTCTGTGTTTTTGAAAATAGAAATGCTTTCTAAAATTTTTATCTGACTCCTCATTGCTAATAATAATAATTTTCCCTGGGGTGCCTGGGTGGCTCAGTTGGTTAGGCATCCAACTCTTGATTTTGGCCCCAGTCATGATTCTCACAGTTCATGGGTTCAAGCCCTGCATTGGCCTCTGTGCTGACAGTGTGGAGCCTGCTTGGGATTCTCTCTCTCTCTCTCTCTCTCTCTCTCTCTCTCTCTCTCAGTGCCCCTCCCCCCCTCATGCTCTATATCTCTCTCAAAATAAATAAATAAACATTAAAAGAATTAAATTCTTCTGTTAAAAAAAAGAATAATTTTCCCTATGTGGGGCAATTATATCTTTCTTTGATCTTCAAAAATTTCATATTATATATAAATTTTTTTCTGATTACTGAATTTTGAACAAGGAAGATGGATCCCAGCCTGATGTTTGCCATCTGATAGTTGTCCACATATTCCATATGGATTCTCTCACTGTCTACCAACATACAGTCAGATCTTTCAGGAGGTAAGCTGGGAGGCCAAACAGGCACATACCCCTAGCATTTAAGTTTTTAGTGTCCAGAAGACATTTATCCTGCTCAATATTACTTTGTTGAGGCAGGTCCACTTTTGTTCATATTACCTAGTTTTCTACTATGAGCTAGTGTATTTACTACCGAAAAATTCGAATCAGCATGTAGCTCGTGCTTTGTGAGAGGTACAGCATGGGTAAGTCCGGTCTCCAAGATGGACTGCTTCCTTTTATACCCCCACTTACTCCTGAGTTGACAACACAGGGTGCAACTCACTATTGTTGGACCCATGAGCTCATGGCCAGGTTAAATTACTGGGTGTTATAGACTCCATAGTCAATCTAGCAATGATGCACTGAAGAATTCCCAGGAAGTAATTCCCTTAGGGAGGAAGAGCTTCTGAAGAGTTAGGTCTGTCACTAATGATGAATTTTTATAACTGTCTTGCTTTCTTAAGAAACCCATATATGAAATCACTGGCCATTATGTCTCAGTGTGACCAACCTACATTGCAGTAGGATGAATTCCTCCTGGTGATTGAAAAACATCATAAATATTATTGATTTATACCCCTAGTTTCCACTGCTGTTGTCATTTCCCCAATATGTTGTTATTTTAAAGTAGGAAGAGGAAACCAGTAGCCTGCTACCATATGCTAAAAATATCCTAATATTGGCTAAAGTAAGGAGATGTCTTCATGTTAAGAGGAATTTTTTTTTCTCTGATCCTTAAGATTTTTAGCCCAAATCCATTCATATGCTCTACATTTGCTGCTCTAGTTTATATGTTTTCTGCTCTAGTTTATATACAAAGAAATATCTTGGAGGAGTGTGCACTGGGGCAGCGAATCTTTAATATATGGTGCTTCTAAAACTTTAATGTGCATCTGAATCCCCTGGGGATCCTGGTAAAATGCAGATTCTGCCTTTCTAATGAGCTCCCCAATGATGTTAATTTTGCTGTTATGAGCAGGAAGGTGCTAGAGCAGCTGGTATGCTCATGATTTGGAGCCCAAATCACTTGTATTTTGATGACCATTCAGGAAGATGCAAACAGGGAAAATTCTGACATGTCACCATTTCCATACCCACCGAGGGCCTGGTGTCCCTGACCTGCCCCCAAAACAGAGACTGTCACCAAGTGATTGCTATGTCAATAATTGTGTGCCATTTCACATTTAAATACTCAGGGCCTTTTTATCTGGGTGGAGACTATTGGAGGAGGGAGGTGGCGACCAGAGATAAGTCTTATCATTTTCATGACACCAGTAATACATTTTTATTTAAAAAAAAAAAAAAAGCTTCTAAGAGTTTCAAGTAGGGTTTCTTGTACGGCAGGTCAATTCAGACAGTCCTTTGAGTCACGTTTAGAGCAAGAGGTCACATTACTCCACAGGGGATTTGGGGAGGAATGCAGTCTTCCTAGTAAAATAGCCAAGGGTGTGTGTGGAACTATGGGAAGGAGAGCCAGGGTGAAGATTTGCTCTGCTCTAGAAGGGCTGAGTTGTTGATGTTTTAACATTTAATAACAACAAAAGCTCCCATCAATCTGGAAGATCCTTTGCCCATTTGGGCATGTACATGGTGTCAAACCTAAACATTAATTCCTTAGAGGACTATCTTTGTGATTGGTGGTTAATGGGTTACGCTGTCGCTAAGAACTGTAAGTGCATAGCAAGTAAGCTTGAGACCTTTCGTAAAGGACAGATAGTGGTGGCATTTTCACTGATAGTGCCATCTGAAACTAGCCCACTGGGAGTATTTGGCCAACGGATGCAGGTAGGAAAACAATTTTCCCCTGGGGGGAGGTTTTCAGGGCCTTAGATGTTTGGAAAAGCAGATTAACACAAGTACCACTGAAACAGGTTCTGTAGCTTTGGACAAATCATTGCTGTTATTATTTAATTCCTTATACTATTTTAGTCTTTGTAAAGTAACAAAAAATTAAATTGCATTTATATCTTAAAATAGGTCAGCTCCTTCTGAGGCTAATGTTCAAGTTTTGTCTATCCTCCACCAAAGTCAGTCTTTCAAGTATCTTTTATCTTTTTAAGAAATGTAACAGCGTGTTGCCAGCTTAACCTGCATCCATCCATCTGGCCCTTCCTCCCGCCCTCCGCCCCTCCCTCCCTGCTGCTTAGCATTTACTGCTCTACATCCTGTCCTTTTCAGCCTCTTCATACATAAAAATCTCTTGCGACTGCTCCACTGCTGCCTCCTGAATTTCCAGCCTTCTAACTCTGCCTGGCTCCAAACTGTGCTTAAATAATCTTTTCATGCCTTTCCATATCGTTCCAATCAAGTGACATGCACTGGCCCCCTGCCCCAGCTGATCTAGCTTCTGACTTCAGTCAGCAAGCTTTTCAGTAACTCTGGACCACTCCGTTTTTCTTCTTCCCAGCGTGAACCCGTCCGGTACTGTCTTGCTGCCTGTAGCACTTTAATCCTTCCTCCTCAACATTCTCCATTGTCCTGTTTTCTGTCTACTGAATGATGTCCCACTGTTACAGGAAATGTCACTTTAAGATAGACCTAGCAGTAACATTTTTCAAGATTAACCTTTAAATACAAATATTTTGCCACACTTAACTCCCTACTCCAACTGGCTCCAATTTTATGATTATTATCTTCATTATATATTTACTATCTTACTTATTCATTTTGCATCCAGGGACTATGTTCTTTTATCATGTGTACTATCCAGGTTTAGTCCATAAACACGCAATTCCCCAGACAGTATTTTGCTACAATGAAAATAGGAATATCAATTAATACAGACTAAGAGAGTACCAACATAAGATATTAATATATGTATGCAAAACTGTGTGTGTGTTTAAAAAGGCTGGGGCGCCTGGGTGGCGCAGTCGGTTAAGCGTCCGACTTCAGCCAGGTCACAATCTCGCGGTCCGTGAGTTCGAGCCCCGCGTCGGGCTCTGGGCTGATGGCTCAGAGCCTGGAGCTTGTTTCCGATTCTGTGTCTCCCTCTCTCTCTGCCCCTCGCCCGTTCATGCTCTGTCTCTCTCTGTCCAAAAATAAATAAACGTTGAAAAAAAATTTTTTTAAAGGCCAAGGAAGGATTGTTTAATAGAGAGTATTATAGAAACAGGATAACATTACAGTAAAATTAAGGTGAGTCCCTGCTTTATCATGTTTCAAAATCAATCAATATGGAATAAAAATATAAAAATCAAATCAATTTATAAGAAAAATTAACAAAGACTAGAACATTTATTCAATATACAGGAGGACAACTTCATTTTTGAAGAAATAAAATAAATTATAAAGGTATGATTAATAGCTTCTGCAGTATTTAAAATTTCTACACTATTAAAAAACCCCAAAGGCACTCATATATATAATATTTTTAACAATTCATATTTATAAAGGAGACATCCAAACTTTAAAGGATAAAGAGGATACAAATATATTTCACTAGACTGTAAACTCTGTAAGGAAAGGGATATTTCCTTATATTTCACACCTAATACGTGTGTATTAAACATTGAAGGAATAATTGAGTAAGGGAGAACAAATAGAAAGCAATTTCTAAAAGCTCATCATTCCAGGAATAAATATATGAAATAAACAACCCTGGATAACTAAAATATGTCAACTGAAATATTTTTTAAAATGATACCATATAATATCAGCAATGTTATAGTAGAATCAGTACCCATTCCTAGTAGCGGCTCTATAAATTGGTTACCTTTTGGAAGGAAATGTGATAGTTTGTAATAAGAGCTAACCACCCACCAATGCAGAAATTTATTTTAATGAAGTAGCCAAGGTTAAATGAGTCACATGTGCATATTAAATAGATATAACTACTTAGTATTTCCATATTCATGTATATTTCTACATTAAAGGTACTCAATCTAACTTTACCACAATTAATATTAGGGATATGGTTATGCATATACACTTTGCACAAAGGTATGTTATGAAACCATGCAAATAATATTAATTCTAAAGATGTATGGAGACGTTTAAGTAAAAACATAAGGCATGTTATTATTATATTATGATTGCAACTATAAAAAGTTCTGTTAGCACATACTAGACAAAATATATACAGGTAGAAATAAAAGCAATTTCATGAGGGTAATGAACTTATGGTCTTCCTGTTATTGCTTTTACATATTTTTAATACTGTAGCTTTAATTAAAATGCATAAAGTGATTGCTACTATTTGTAATACATACATACATATAATTTACATTCTCATGAACCTAGTGAAGCTGTTGGTCTCCCAGGGAAACTGTACTATTTACTTATTGACCAACAGACTCTCTACTGACATTGACATACTCACTAATGAGCAAAGTATAGGCCATGCAGTTTCAACTAAGGGGTGAGGGGAAGCTCGCAAGAAATATTCTTAACACTGTCTACCTTAACATGTCTGTGAAATACAAAGCAGGTAATATTTCCTGCCTATGGAGAACACGGCTTCCAGGCATTTGGGTTGTGTCTGCATCATTGAGAAATGGGATTATTTTGGAGCGAACTGACTGGTGGATACCCATCAGGGGATAAGTAGCAACACTGAAAATATTAATTGTACTTATTTTTAGGTCTTAGACTTACAACTGACTTTTAAAGGAATAACTGGTTTATTGAGATATGATTTCCAAACCATAAAATTCCTACTTTTAAAGTGTACAGTTCAGTGATTTTTACTATATTCACTGAGTTATACAACCATCACTATGAAATTTTAGAATGCTCTCATTGCCCCCAAAAGAAATCCTATACCTATTAGCAATCAATCCCCATTCCCCCTCCTCCAGGCTCAAGCAATCACTAATCTACTTTCTTTGTCTATGGATTTCCCTATTCAGGATATTTCATATAAATGGAATTATAGGTGCCTTTTGTGTCTGGCTTCTTTCACTTGGCATGTTTTCAAGGTTCGTCTACATTATAGCATGCATCATTATTTCATGTTTTGTGGCTGAAAATTTTCATTTTATTGATATATCACACTTTGCTTATCCATGGACATTTGGGTTGTTTCCACTTTTTTGCTACTATGAACAATGCAGCCATGAGCATTCATGTACAAGCTTTTGTGTGAACATAGATTTATTTTCAGTTCTCTTGTCTACACACCTAGGAGGGAAATTGCTGGTTCACATGGTAACTATATATTGGACATTTTGAGGTGCTGCCAAAGTTGTTTTCTAAAGCAGTTAGAAATAGAATAGTTAGACTGTTTCACAATCCCACAGCAGGGCGGCTTTTACTTTCTCCTTTCACTCACTTATTCTTCTAAAATGGGCATATATTACTTTAATAATAAGAAAAAAAGAATTATTAAAAAAATCTGTGACTGCCAATCTGTGGGCCATAGGCACTTTGCAATGGGCTTTTAGTCCCCTTGGGTACCATCTCTGTCTTTAAATTTAACAAAGACTGTGGTCTGTCTATTGAGAGAGAGAGAGAGAGAGAGAGAGAGAGAGAGAGAGAGAAGCTATTAGGATCAAAGAGAAACCAATTATTTGTTGGAATAAAGAATCTGCTCCCAATCAGTTTGGCCAAAATGATAGACCTGTTTGGAAGAGGAGCAGGATTTCTCTGTGTAACTTGTTGCACTCAACTGTGAAAGTACAGGAAAGCCACCTGTACTGCTGCGGGGCCGAGAATAGGGAGGGGAGAAAAGGGATGAGGAAGCCTGTGTGTGATGGGAAAAGTCCACTTCAGTACATCAGGCATATAGAGCTGTATATCTATATCTGTATCTGTGAGTCTATCTCTATACCCATATCTGTATCTATCACTATATCTGTTAAAATTGGCTATTAGAATTTTGACTAGTGCAGGGTCCTAAAGTAATTTGCTTAAGTAAATAATATGATTGGTATGTAAGATAGTGTTTCTGAGTTGCTTGAGGGAACCCAAAACAATGTAGGTATTGATTACTTGTCTGTAATAATTATCATGTGTGATGTATTGGTGGAGTTCAATTTATCTTACTTTTAGAGCTTGGTAATAGTACCACACTTTGCCATAGTGGAGCTTGAGGCAAAAGGAAAAATTGGTAATATTGATGCTGCTTTCATTGAAAAATTTGACATTTGTTCATTATAGATTTTATTTGCATTAATACAGATTTTCAAAAAACTACACTAAATATTATGTATCTTGATAACTGAGATTTAGGGCACCCCCTTAAATTTTACATCCAAGGGAAGTGCCTCCTTGGCTTCATCCTTGTCCCAGCTCTGACTTTGAATATGTTTAGAGTTTTTAGGTAAAAGGGCTTAAAAACTGAGTGGCAATTTAGTCATGGAGAAACTGAGTCATGGATTAGAGCATTTGATGTCATACATTGATAGTCATCTAGTGACTAATTGGGAATCATAGGAGTAACTCCTATCCTTTTATCAAATCAGAAAGTGGTACTCCCTTGTTATATATTTACTAAGGTTTGTAAACCTTAATTCCCATTTCACATATTTGATTAGAAAAACGCATTCTTTCTAACTTTTTGAATATTGTCCCTCTAATTATTTAACACTCAACAAAGTGGGCAAAAGTTTCCCAACAATCTGTAGCAGTTTAATCCTCATTCCTGGCCTTTTAAATTTTTCTGGACAGGGGAAGCACTCTGTTTTTAGAGCCGTGTGGGGAACTGATACCACAAAGTAGAATTTTCTGCCCAATTCCTTTATTCCTCTTGAAGACATTAGGGACCAAATCCCATCCCCCTTTTTCTCTAACCAACTTTTTAGAGATTTTCAGTTTGAAAGTGAGATACTGGAAGAGCCAGAGGGTTAATGAAAATTTCAGTGCATGGAAATGTTTGTCAAACCCATTGGAAGAGTAGCACATCCTGGAGCTATTATTGGCACAGCAAATAGTGAGTGACATTCAGAGTTTATGCTGTTTGCTCTGTGATACTGTTGGAATGAGTTACATCACACGCAGGAGTCACCAAGAGGTGACTCTTTCTGGGCTGGCCAATAACCATTTGTTCTTCAATTTATTATCACAGTGAAGTAAGCTCACTGTCTGTAGTTCAGATCACTGGGGAAGAGGGCAACCCGCACATGAGAAGAGAGCATCATTTAGCCTGGCATTTCCCAAAGTTATCCCTTGACAGTAGCTATAGAAATGGTTTCTTGGGGAAATAAGTTGGGAAGTGCTGCATACTAAATGCCAGTCTGGGAGATGCATATGCTCATTAGCATACAGAAGCTCTGAAAAATCCTGCAGGGAAAACAAAAATCTATGGAGTTTTGTTTAACTCACTTTTGACCAAATTTTGTTATGGAACCTCCTCATATTACTGTGAAACAAGTTGCCCCAGAGCTTAGAGACTTAAAACAATAAACATTTTATTATCTCCTAGTTTCTGTGGATCAGGAATTTGGGAAGGACTCACACCAGGATGGCTCTGACTTGGGGTCTTTCATGCAGTGTAGTCAGGTGGTGACTGATGCTAGAAGAGCAGGTGGCAGGAGCAGCTGGGGCATCTTTCTCTCTTTATGTCACCTTGGAGTATCTCCTTGAGGTCTCTCATGTCGGCTACATTGGCCTTCCTCACAGCATGGCTGCCTCAGGCTAATAGGACTGTTACATGGTAGCTCAGGGTTCCAATGAAAGTATTTTTTTTTTTTTACTTAATGTTTATTTACTTTTGAGAGAGAGAGAAAAAGAGACAGAGAGAGAGACAGAAAGAGACACAGAGAGAGAGACAGACAGAGAGAGGCAGAGAATCCCAAGCTGGTCCCACACCATCAGCGCAGAGCCTGACATGGGGCTCGAACTCACGGACTGCGAGATCATGACCTGAGCCGAAATCAAGAGTCAGATGCTTAACCAACTGAGCCCCCCAGGCACCCCTCAAATGAAAGTATTTCAATCCACAAGTGAAAGCTACAGTGATTTATAACCTTGGAAGTAAGGCAGCATTATTTTCACTGCCTCCTGTTACATGCAAGTGAGTCACAGGACTACAAAAACAGGGAAGTTCAATTCTACATCTTGATGAGAAAGTGGCAGAGCTCCATAAGAGCATGGAGACAAGGAGGAGATATTGTGCTACCATCTTTGGAAAATACATTCTACCACAGGACTCTCTTTTCTCCGTGGAATCTCTTCAATGTCGGTTCCACGAAACATACTTCGTGAATGTTGCTTTAGGCAGTTATCACCGGAGTTGCTTCTACGTAAACAGGCAGACTTGGCCAAAAAAGGTGTCTTCGCAAATTCTGGAGATGTCCAGATATGGAATTCACAAAGAGATTATTTAGCACAATGATACTAAAAGGCACTATTATTTTAAATTCTGTAGTCCAGGGTGTACCCACTTAGATGTTTAATTTTTATGGTTCAGAAAGGGCTAATGCTGTAACCTTCCACATTAGTGCCAACAGCTGAATCAGAGTGTGTAGAATCTCTTGGCATTCACGTATGTAGACTGGAGCAGGTTCAGAAGTGATCCATTGCAGTCCAGGATGGCCCTCGTAAGGAAGGGCCTTACTTCTCCAAGTAAGATGGGCCCTTATCAAACTGGATGGCTTCCTGACAGTAAAGCTAAGCCTGGCCTAAGGAGGAGCCACATATTTAAAAAATAAGGAACGATCTTCCACTTAATATCTCACTCTTATGTGAATTGTTGGCTTAAACGGGAAGAGGGCACCTCTTCTCTTTGAAATAAATACTCCAGAGTAATAACAAAATATTTGAATTTAAAGCACTAGCTGTTAAATTTTAATTGACTTTAAATCAAGGTACTTAAAATTCATTCCCACACTAATGATGAATTTTTATTGATTTTATCACAGAGATGTCTTTGTCTCAGAGGCACTATTTGAAAGTCATCCAACAAGAGTTAATAGTATATAGTCTGTGAGATAGAACATAACTGGATTTTGTCTCTTTGATTTTGTTTAAAGATAACTGACCTGTACAGGGAGAAAATCCATTGATTTGAACTATTTTCTCCGAATAGTCATAAACATGAAATACACTCTTTGCTGAAAGAGTGATTGACAGATACTAGAAGTATGGACTTAAAAGAACAAAGTAATATGGAATAAAAACTATTATACTGAAGCCACCATCATTATTTTTAGAGTTTCAGAATTGCTGAGATGCTCCATAATGAAAACATTGTCTTTATACAAATTACAGAGTAGGAGAAGTGGAAGTGTCAGAAATAATTCCATTAGCTTTCGCGAAAAATCCTCTCTGTGGTAGTAGGCACTCCATTCCTTGGGTGTCAGATCAATAAATGGGAGCAAATATGAACTCATCCAAGGAATATCGTGGGAAATATTGCCATCACCAGCAGGTTCGATTCTTGTTGAAATGCACAAAAAATTAGACCCATCATCTCTGAATTTGTTTTCATGAGTCAGTGGCTACCGCGGGCTCTGGGAGGGTGCGTTTTGGTGACTTGCCAGGTTTGCCACATCCTTGCTGCTGGTATCTGGTTTCAGGGCAGCTCACAAAGGATCACCTGTGAAAGCGGTGACATTCCTGGATCTGGACACCCCTGTAACTAACTGCCACCTGTGGTGTCTCGGAAATGAAGCTCACTTTCTCCTTCCAGGCTCTCATTTCGTTTTTGTTCCTGCCTTTTGTTTCTCCCCTGTTACTGCCGACACACACTGCACTTTCATTCACTTTGCTGGAATTGTTCCACTCGGAATATCAATCCCTCCATCTCTACTCTCTCTCTCTGTTTCTTTTCTTTCTCCCACGCCCTCCTCCCACTTTTTCTTTCCCAGCTTGTCCTAACAAAGGGTTAGGGAAAGTCTCAGCTAGGGGCTCTTAACCTGGGGCCCTTGGGTAAAATTCAAGGGGCTTGTGAACTTGGAAAAAGGATTTTCACTTCTACCCTGTAGAAATTCAGCCTCTCCTTCTAGTATGACTACTGGTGACTAATCATCCACCGCGCGTCAGCAGAAAACACACTTCTTTTCATTTTACATTAAGGTTGCTGCAAAATCTCAAATGAGGTTTATGTCTGTCACTACTTCAAAATTAGACCAGCAGCTAGATCATATGATATATTATGTTCATAAAGAGGCAAAATTATTACCTATCTCACAGATTTAAAAAAATGTGGTAACTGTTTTTCAATACAATTGGTTTTCTTTGCAATCTTCTATATTGTGTCTCATTCATTTACAACCATTATTCTGACACAGGTTCATAGGCTCCATCAGTCTGTCAATGGAGTGCAGGGCACAAAAAGAGCTAAAACTGTTCTGTAAACAAATAGTCAGGGCTGGAAATCCAAGCCTGTTTCTTTGGTGTCCCAGGATAGACCAAGTTATCAGGTTTTTAAAAGGCGTGAGGCATTAAAAATTAATTTTTATAATCTTTAATTAGAATAATGTTGCACATGACACTTTTGGTGTTAATGATGAACAGGAAATGTTTGGTGATGTTGGTTATTTGAATTCTGGAGAGCTAAGGGCAGTAGGCAGCCGCTGGGTATCCTCCTGGGGAAAGTGTGAAGGTGTGAAGCCAAAGGTATAATGCACCAGCTTCAGCCTTTAGCGTTATGGAAGCAGGAATGGGGGGAAATCAAGAGCCGAATCTGAGGAATGGGAAGGTTCTTCAAGGTCATTATGATTTCAGATCATTCATTTTTAATTTAGCCTCTCAAAACTTTTAGGTTCTACTAGTAGACAATTTATCTTGTATCTTTTATCATCCCAGACCAGATAAATTGCACTTATATCCAATAAGCTGTTTTAGAATTCTTAGTTTTCACAAATTGGGTTTGCCAAAGATGGGCAAACCAGCTTCTCCCACCAAACCAGTCCGTATCATTAATGCTGCTCTAAAGTGTAGGGTATAAAGCTCTGATGTGGACTGAAGGCCAGACCAGATGTATGCTCTGGCTGGATTTACCCCTCATTTTTATTTTAGTTTTTAAAATTTTTTACATGTTTACTTATTTTTGAGAGAAAGAGAGAGCACAAGCAGGGGAGGGGCAGAGAAAAAAGGAGACACCGAATCTGAAGCAGGCTCCAGGCTCTGAGCTATCAGCATAGAAAGTGATGTGGGGCTCGAACCCACAAACGGCAAGATCATGCATGACCTGGGGTGAACTTGAACGCGTAACCGGCTGAGTCACCCAGGTGCCCCTACCCCTCATTTTTAAATGAAAGTTTAAAATATACTTAGAAGGAATTGCATGGTTAGCACCTATGCTCACCACCTTGGTCTTACCATTAGTTGATATTTATATTCACTTTATTATAAACATATCCATTCCTCTACCTGTCCATCAACCCACCTTATTTTTTAAAAAGTTAATTTCAAAGTGAGTTATAGACATCTGGTACACTTCAGCAAGCATATCATTATAGTTCCTTTTTGTTTTTCTTTTTGAGGTAAAATCTGTATATGATGAAAGGCATATATTTTAAGTGTACCATTTCTGGAGTTTTGACAAAGGCATACACCTGTGTAACCTACCCCATCCCGATATAGAATTACTCCACCCCACCTCACCGGCTCAAGCCCCTTCCCACTTAGTCCCCATGCCACCGCCCCCACAGCTAATCACTGTTCTGAGTTGTGCACTAGCTATTAGTTTTACCTTGCTGCAATAACATGTTTTAGGCTACAAAATTAATACATATTAATTAAAGATCATCTTAAAACAGCATGTAAAGAACATAATGGGGGGAGGCAGTGGCTGGGTGGCTCAGTTGGTTAAGTGTCTGACTTCAGCTCAGATCATGATCTTTTGATTTGTGATTTTGAGCCCTGCATCCAGCTGTCTGCTGTCCCTGCAGAACTGGCTTTAGATCCTCTGTTCCCCTTTCCCATTCACACTCTTTCTTCACTCTAAAAAAAAAAATAATAATAATAATAAAGAACATAATAGAGGGGCACCTGGGTAGCTCAGTTGGTTAAGCAATTGCCTGTTGATTTCAGCTGAGGTCATGATCTCACAGTTGTGACATTGAGCCCCAGTGTCTGGCTCTTCGCTGGGCATGGAGCCTGCTTAAGATTCTGTTCCTCTGCCCCTCCCCCACATGTGCTCTCTCTCCCTCTCTCTCCCTCTCTCTCCCTCTCTCTCTCTCTCTTTCTCTCTTTCAAAAAAAAAAGAGAACATAATGGGGATTATAAAATATATAAAACATTCTGTAGTCTTCATTTTCACTTAAACATTTTCTCATTAAAAGCTCTTCATAAAAATAACTTTGAATGGCTACATAATGTTGACACTTTGAATGAGCTCCTGTAATCCTATAATGGCCCTTGAGTTCCTTCTTTCCGCTAGTGTAATCTTCAGCCATCAGAAGGAAGTAAACAGGCCTGCTGGAAGACAGGCCAGCTGAGAAAGGAACATTCTATTTCGATTGCTCTAGTCATGTTCTTCTTCCCCCTTTGCTGAGCTGTTTATACCTCAGCTGTTGGCTTCTATGGTGATTTCTCTTACTCTCTAATCCTCTTTCTTAGTTACTAAAATCTCCTTCTGTTCATGCCCTGTTCTGAAGGCATTCTGAAGCATTTCTAATGAATGCTCACTTGGTTTTAATCACCCAGGAACTGAATGTGACAAGCTGCAGTGGTCCTGGACTTACAGGAGACAAGGTCCTGCTCCATGCTGGGGCCCTTTGCACCAGATTGACAGCAGTGGACATGAGTTGGTCTGGAGCCACAGATGTGGGTGTGATGGCTCTCATACAAGGAGCTTCAAGGTAATGCACCAAGAGTTACCCTGCCATGCCTCCAATTAATTCACTGATAACACATTTTTGGAAATAACACTTCTTGCTCTTGTTATATGTAAGCCACTGTTTTGTTTTTTTTTAATTTTTTAATGTTGATTTATTTTTGAGACAGAGAGAGACAGAGCATGAGCTGAGAGGGGCAGAGAGAGGGAGAGACAGAGTCCGAAGCAGGCTCCAGGCTCTGAGTGGTCAGCACAGAGCCCAACGTGGGGCTCGAACTCGTCAACCGTGAGATCATGACCTGAGCCAAAGTCGGATGCCCAACTGACTGAGCCACGTAGGCACCCCAAGCCACTGTGTTTTTTTAATGTTCTACTTATTTATTTTGAGAGATAGAGAGAAAGAGAGGCAGAGAGAGACGTAGAGAGAGAGAGAATCCTAAGCAGACTTTGAACTGTCAGCTCAGAACCCAATGTGGGGTTCAATCTCATGACCTGAGATCATGACCTCAGCCGAAATCAAGAGTTGGCGCTTAACTGACTGAGCCACCCAGGCTCCCTGCAAGCCACTGTTCTAAGTTCTATTTATGAATTATATTAACCCCTATGATGTAGGGGTTCTTGCTATTTTCTTCAATTTGCTGAGGAGAAAACTTAGGCAAATGAGATCAAGTAACTAGTCTAACTTCACACATCGAGTTAGGTAGTAGAGTCTGTATTGGAACCTAGAGTCTCATCACCCTCTGCCTTATATCTGTTTCCTGCAGAAAGAAACAGTGAGGACGGATTTAATGTTTGGCTGTACTCAAGCCATGATTTTTGTAAAGTCAGCCCTGTTAATATAAGTTCACAGCCAGGAGTGTCAGATTTCTAGATGGAGCAGAGTCCAGAGCAGGGATCAGAACACTTTACCTCTAAAGAGCAGGTAGTTTATTTTTAGGTTTTGCAGGCCATACGGTCTGTCATAACTACTCAACTCTGCCTTGGTAGGAGTCATACACAATATGTAAGCAAATTAACCTGGTCATGTTCCAGTAAAACTTTGTTTTCAAAATCAGGTGGCAGGTGACATTTGGGCCATGGGCCATAGTTTGTTGACCCCTAGTTGAGAGAAGTAGTTACAGTGTTATGAGTATGACTTTTTTGAGAATCAGATGAAAGTAATGGATTCCTTACCCATAATGAGCCACATAAACACGTGCATAAAACCTTTTACATATGTTGATAAGTATATTAATATATATAAATATGTGTATGTCTGTAGTATATGTAGGTATATGTCACCTGATACACATATGTGTATATTAATTGGTATGATATATTTACACTTACTAATATATTGCCTTGAACATTGATTCTTTTCAGAAAAATCAGAACATAATCTTTTCAAATAACTTATCTCATAAATATCTTTCATGCAAAAGTTAATTCCATCCCTGACAACCTGAAAAAGTTCAAATTGCATAATTAAAGCATAAAGCAAAAATTAAATCTGCTCCAGTGAAACTCTATAAAGGCTGTTCCTGAATGCAAATATCATCTTTAACATCCTAATGGTTGTGACTTTTTGTTTTGATGGTAACAGAAGCTGAGAGCTGACAGCCCTGACTTGCAGAGGCACATAAATAGAATCAGAACTCTAGAAGGTCTCTTTATCAGATAATGGTTGATGGATATCAAGGCATTCTGGGTTTCCCAGAGGCTCTTAAGTTGAAATGATATTGCATTACTTCCTTTGTTCCTAAAGGAAGAGGTCACTGTGGCAAGGTTTTCATCATTGGTGCTGTTTATGGCAGCAAGAAAAGGATTACAGATATACATTTACATTTTAAGGGTCACCTGAGTTTAAGAAACACATAAAAGAGTTCTGCAGTGTTTCTGATTATCTGCAGAGTTCTACTTGCAGAAGTACTCTGGTGATCGAAAGTTGTCATAGTCCTTGAATCAGTCAGGAGAAGCTAGATTATGTTGTAACCAAGAACCTCCAGATATCAGGAGCTTAAAACAACAAAGGTTTATTTCTTGCTCATGTCCATCCTGGATGGGTTGGAGGCTCCAGTCCACAGCTACCCTCGGCTAAGACCAGGGCCCAGGCTAGAAGAGTAAGCACTGTCTGGAATCCTGGCAAACGTCACAGAAGAAGGAAAAGAGAATGTGGTGAAGCGTGCACCAGATCCTAATGCCACTGGTTATATTTCATAGTCAAAGCAGTGAGCCCCACCTAATGTAGAATTGCAATCTGAGCACATTTCTAGAAGGAAAGAGAAAGCCAGACAATTTTGAACAGCCATCCTGATATGATAATTGACCTTTTCTAATCCATTCTTCTAGAGTAGAATTATGGCCAAAGTAGTTTTTAGTTTTCCACCTGCCTCTTTAACCACCCAGTCCCTAGCTCTGATGAAGTTGATAACTCTTCCAGCAGTACGCAAGGCTTCTTTCAGAATTTTTAATAGAATCTTTGATGTCAATATGTCAGATGCAGAAGTCATAATGGCTTTTCCACCCCAAGTAGCAAAACCAGATGTATTGTCAATCATCACAAATGTAATTTCTACACACAGGGTCCATAAGAACAGTTTAAGAAATGTATTTTAGTATCATTTTGAAGATATCAATGTCTTTACTGGTTTCCCAAAAGGAGAAAGTGAGACAGGAATCCACTGTTGATGATGTCCCCAAGTATATAACAGATGAAAACCAGGAAATGGCTGCACTGAGAAATATCAATAATTTCATCCAGTTGCCTATGTAAGGAGAATAGACCAACTTGCAACTGCTTCATGGCCTGCTTCAAAATTGCGGATGGCATGCCTGATGGGGAGGGAAATCTCTATCTCCAGAGCTATTGTCTTAGCATTCTTCCTTTGCTCCAGCCATAATGTAAGATACACATTTCTGTAACATATGACTTTACTAATATTCCTTCCATCAGGCTTCTCAACATGAAAACTTTCCTTATAGGATGTTCTAAGATAAGAATTTTATATTGAGCCTTGCTTTTAGAAAGAATCCATACTGCTAAACTAATCTGGTGTCAGGTAAGATGCTTTTGTAGCTTTTTTGATTTTGTGCATCCAATGGGAAGGAATGTGTCATGTAAAAAACATGGTTGCTTTTATGTCCCATTATATATGGTGGTAAATCTAAAATTAAAGGCTATGTAAGACTCAGTGTATTTTATTTCTTTGTTAATTTCTAGTTGAAGCCTGGACTGCTGTTGAGCATAGAGAATCTTTATAAGGGTCATGATGTCATTGTATGCTTTCTTTAATTTATAGAAAGCCATTCTTGACTTAATAACATGATGGTGATGATGGAAAGTATACTTAAAATGACTACACCCAGGAATATACCATAGCCCTTCCACAACCAGGTTCCTTGGACACAACCAAAGGCTGGATAAAATAATTTGAAATGAAAATATATTTTCTAAAAAGGCAAAATCAAAGTTACAGAAAAGAAATCCAAGAAATAAAGATAAATATTTGTGCCTGATTTATCGAGCCCTCCCCAAGTTGATAAACCAAAATTAAAGTGCATTGTTTACCAAAGCAAAATTCCTCTTTAGATTTTTTAAAATTATTTTTTCAATGTTTATTTTTGAGAGAGAAAATGTGTGTGTGTGTGTGTGTGTGTGTGTGTGTGTGTGTGTGTGTGAGAGAGAGAGAGAGAGAGAGAGAAAGAAAGAACAAGTAGGGGAGGGGCAGAGAGAGAGGGAAACACAGAATCTGAAGCAGGCTCCAGGCTCTGAGCTGTCAGCACAGAGCCCAAAGCAGCGCTTGAACCCATGAGCCACGACATCATGATCTGTGCTGAAGTTAGAGGCTTAACCGACCAGGTGCCCTTCCTCTTCAGATATTTTGATGCTATTTGAATAAATAAAGAAGTGCAACTGCAAGCTTTTGCTATGAAATTCTTCTTTTTAAATAGAGGCATTATTGAGACATAATTTTTTTTTTGTAAACTTCCAGCCTTCAAGAACTGTCCATTAATGGATGCCAGATTACAGATAAAGCCATTAGAGCTTTAGTGAAAAAACATGGAAACAGGTAATAGTGATAAGCTTCTCATTTACATATACCTTACATTTATGTATCACCTATCATTACACAGAGAGCATTCTATTGTCTTATTTGTATTATGTTATTTGGTGTTTCATCAAGCACTCATTTTCCCTATTTGTCAGTTGAATAAACTGAGGCCCAGGGCCACTAAGTGACATGCTAACTGGCACACAGTAAGATACAGAAGCTAGACTTTCCAGTTTCAAGCAGAGTGTTCTTTGTGTTCTGGAACAACTGAAGGAAAGATCTGGAAAACATTTTCTTCTCCTCTTGTTCAGAACCTCAAGGCTAATCACAAATAACTAGAGACTTTCCCCATCATGATTTAATGATGAACTGTAAGAGTTAATACCATGCATTTACCCCACCATTGTGGAAAGATCACATGACTATAATTTAGCAGCTGTCATTTCCCCACACTTTGGGGGAGGAGTTGCCCACCCACTATAGTAAGATGACCAGGAGCAGATGGCATTGTGCGAAGGCACTGCAGACTCACAGGATAGGGCTGGATGAGGTTTGCTTTCTGTAACATGAAGGCTCACCAAGCAGGGGTGCATGGAGTCCTCAGATAAGGTGTCTGGTCTCTCAGGGCGGCAGCTGCTGCTTCCACACCTACAGGAAACATTGAGAAAGAAGCTTCATGAATAGCAGGGCTGGCTTCTTCATATTTCTGGGGTGAGATGATTCAGAGGATGACACATTTTTATTCCTCTGGTTTGAGTCTGCTTCTGATTTGTGGACATTCCAAAGTAGTCCGGGGAGTCCAGCCCAGTGTGAGACCAAGGTGCACGGGACTCTCTGCATAAACAGCTCCTGGACAAACAGAACTTTTATCTCGGCCACTCCCCGGGGAGAGAGGCTACTACCTTCTCTTCAACTTTTGTTTTTTTTTTTAAATAAAATTCCCAATGTTACCAGCCTTGGAAAGTCTAATGAAGTAGTACATTAGATGTGATGATGTTTTAAAAACATGGCAAATGATGAATCTGATGTGAATTGGGAGTTTGATATTTTGTCAAGAATCTGTTTGAAACATCCTCACTCTGCTTAACTCTCTTCTTCATAATTTTATAAACCATGAGGCATAGGAATATGTTTAATATTGTGCTTTTGGAAAGACTGAGAGGCTCTAGATATTTGCTTAAGACTGTGGTTATTTTTGATACCTTAGACTTTCTACTTTATAAGAAGAAAAATATTCTATGAAACTGCTTCAAATCACTGATCAACTTTTTATGAAGAGAAAGTATTGGATGGATTATAATTTGTTTACAGAATATCTATCCTTTAACCTGTTGACATGTTATTTACTGTTTTCTCAAACCTTCTCTGTGAATCATTCTTTGAGTAGGAGGGGAAAAAATGGAATCATATAAGCCTGCTCATTAGTTATGTGAATTTAGGAAAGTTATACACTTTCTGAGTCCCAGTTACCTTATTTATAAAGTATGGGTCAAATGATTATCAGAGAGAGCTCCTATGAAAATTAAGGAAATGTTTACTAAACAAAAACAAAACAAAACAAAAACACCCACCTCGCAGTGACTGGTATTTAGTATGTCCTTCGTAAATGCCACTTTGTTTTATTCCAGCCTACATTGATTGTCCACTTCTCTGAATGCCTGTATCATAGACTGTTTATTCCCCAATATTTCTATGATAACCTTGTCTCCTTAAGCAACTTTTAAAGCAAGACTACATTTTGCACCTGTGGGATCTGACACACTACACAAATAATTTGGGAAAACACCATGAATCCTCCCAAGGTCAATAGCCTGTGAATTGTGTAATAGTTCATTTGGTAGAAAAACACACCAAGGAGCGTGACCCCTGTGATTGAAAAAAAAAAAGTGCAGCTGGCCAATAAAAAGCCTCATCAAATTGAATTCTGATTGGCAAAGTGTATGAGTAAATTAAGAAGGTCAGCATTTCTTACATAAGTTGGCAGCCGGCTCTGGTTTCTCTGAATTATCTCAAGTTTCTTGAATCCTTGTCCTTGTACAATTTTGACAGAAGTCAACATTAAATGGAAAGATAAAACTAGAAATGAAGTCTTGGCAGAGAATTCCAAAATGGTCCCTGTTGTTTCAAATTGCACCTTTGCTCCTTCTGGAATATTAATCATTTGGTTTCGAAAAATTCCAGTATATTGTCCTTGTTTCATTGTTATAGCTATTACTGTTTGGATACGTTTGCTTTTAAGTGTTATTAATAAGTTGTTTTAAATTTTTTTTAATGTTTATTTATTTTTGAGAGAGAGAGAGAGAGAGAGAGAGAGAGAGCATGAGTGGGGGGAAGGGCAGAGAGAGAGGGAGACACAGAATCTGAAGCAAGCTCCAGGCTCTGAGCTGTCAGCACAGAGCCTGACACGGGGCTCGAATTCACGAACCGTGAGATCATGGCCTGAGCTGAAGTTGGTGCCTAACCAGCTGAACCACCCAGGCGCCCATAATACATTGTTTTTTAATAGTTGTAGCTTTTTTTGTCTTTAACATTTTAGCAAATACTTTCTTACATTATTGAAAACTTGCGATTAACATCAGTTTAATGTTTGCAAAATTTATTAGCCATCTCTGAAGTGTTGAGCAGTTAAAGGTTTCTAATATTTGAAAGTAAATACTGCTCTAACGATACATCTTTCTGCATGGAGATTCCTACAGCTCTTTTATGACTATGAATTTAGGCTAGAATATGTACAGGGAGATTTCTAGGTCTAACTGCATGAAAATACCTTAAAGTCTTGATTCACAGGGCACCTGGGTAGCTCAGTCAGTTAAGCTTCTTCCCACTCTTCATCTCGGCTCAGGTCATGGTCTCACAGTTCATGAGATCAAGCCCCACATCTGCCTCTGTGCTGACGTCATGGAGCCTGCTTGGGATTCCCTCTCTCTCTCCCCCTCTCACTGCCCCCTCCTCTGCTCATGCTCTCTCTCTCTCTCTCTCTCTCAAAATAAATAAACTTAAAAAATTTTTTAAAAATTCTTGATTCACATATCCAGATGATTTCAAGGATTGAATTTATGCTCCATCAACAGTGGAATAGAATGCCTGTTCATCATACTCCTGTCAGTCACTGTTCCTTGGAGTGGGGTAGAATTGAGGGGCAGGGACAAAGTGAACATCACTGATTTAATAAGGAAAAAAAGATGTTGCATGCTTACTTTAATACTCCTGTCTTTGCTTGGTTTTGTATTCATATGTTAGCTATATGCATTTCTTCAATTGTAAATTTTCCATTCAAGTTTTATGGAAAGCATAGTGATTTTTGTAACAAAGACATTATATCCATTTCTTTTAAGATAACAGAGCTCTTTTCTCTCTAGATATTAATTATATCTATATTTTCTTTTATTTCTTATATATTTGTTGAAAATTGACTCTTAAACCCATAGGGAATTTTAAATGCAATGGTTGTTTTTTAAATATAAAAACAAAGCATTTTTCTTAAATTGAAACATACAGAATTGAAGAAAATAAAAATTGCCCTTAATTTTACTACCAAGTGAGGTGTTCACATCTGATCAATTTCTTTCAGTCTTTTTTTCTGTTTGTTAAAAAAGTAATTACACAAAACCATGATCACAAGGATAGAGTTTTGTACTATTTATTTTCATTGACTACATTGAAAGAATACTCTCAATTCATTAAATATCCTTTGAAAGAATAATTTTTGATGGTTGCATAAAATTAATGTACAAATTCACTAACATATTTGAATGGTTTCTGAATGTTTGCTATTATATATGATATGATGAAAAATCTTAGGATGGAGACTTAGAGATGAAATTACTGAACATAAGTATTGCAAAATAGCTTTCCAGAAAGTGGTAATAGTATATATTCCAGCAGAATGTAGAAGTGTTGCTCTAACCTTGTTTTGCTGGCATTGAGCATTATTATAATTTTAAATACAAATATTTGCTTCTTTTATATAATTAAGTCATGCTTTATCATTTTACTTTGTTGTTCTGTGATAGCAGAGTTGAACATTTAATAGAACATTTGTTTCCCAAAAAAAGAACATTTATCAGAAGTTTATTATTTGTTTCTATTCTTCTGTGAAATATATGTTTATATTCCAGAGGTTTTATTTCTTTTTTAAGAACTCTCAATATAGAGGATATTAACCTTCTATCATAGCTATTGCAAGCATTTTTCCATTTACATTTAAAAACTTCTATGTTCAGAATAGAGAACCCAGAAATGGACCCACAAACATATGACCAACTAATCTTTGACAAAGCAGGAAAGAATATCCAATGGAATAAAGACAGTCTCTTCAGCAAATGGTGCTGGGAAAACTGGACAGTGACATGCAGAAGAATGAACCTGGGCCACTTTCTTACCCATACCCAAAAATAAACTGGAAATGGATGAAAGACCTAAACATAACACAGGAAGCCACAAAAATCCTCGAGGAGAAAGCAGGCAAAAACCTCTTTGACCTCAGCCACAGCAACTTCTTACTCAACACGTCTCCAGAGGCAAGGGAAACAAAAGCAAAAATGAACTACTGGGACTTCATGAAGACAGTGAAGGAAACAATCAGCAAAACTAAAAGGCAACTGACGGAATGGGAGAAGATATCTACAAATGACATATTAGATAAAGGGTTAGTATCCAAAATCTATAAAGAATTTATCAAACCCAACACTCAAAAAACAAATAACCCAGTGAAGAAATGGGCAAAAGACATGAATAGATACTTCTCCAAAGAAGACATCCAGATGGCTAACAGACACATGAAAAATGCTCAACATCACTCATCATCAGGGAAATACAAATCAAAAGCACAATGAGATACCATCTCACACCTTTCAGAATGGCTAAAATTGACAATTCAGGCAATGACATATGTTGGCAAGGATGCAGAGAAAGAGGAGCCCTTTTACACTGCTGGTGGGAATGCAAACTGGTATAGCCACTCTGGAAAACAGTATGGAGTTTCCTCAAAAAATTAAAAATAGAACTACCCTATGACCCAGCAATTAATTGCACTACTAGGTATTCCAAGGGATACAGGTATGCTGTTTCAAAGGGACACATGCACCCCCAATGTTTATAGCAGCACTATCTACAAGAGCCAAAGTATGAAAAGAGCCCAAATGTCCACTGACTGATGAATGGATAAAGAAGATGTGGTACACACACACACACACACACACACACACACACACACACACGATGGAGTATTACTTGGCAATCAAAAATAATGAAATCTTGCCATTTGCAACAACGTGGAGGGAATTAGAGTGTATTGTGCTAAGCAAAATTAGTCAGTCAGAGAAAGGCAAATATCATATGACTTCACTCATATGTGGAATTTAAGATGCAAAACAGATGAACATAAGGGAAGGGAAGCAAAAATAATATAAAAATGAGGGGGACAAAACATAAGAGACTCTTAAATACAGAGAACAAAGTGAGGGTTGCTGGAGGGGTTGTAGGTGGGGGAATGGGCTAAATGGGCAAGGGGCATTAAGGAGAACACTTGGGATGAGCATTGGGTGTTATATGTAGGGGATGAATCACTGGATTCTATTCCTGAAATCATTATTGCACTATATGCTAACTAACTTGGATGTAAATTTTAAAAAAATTTTAAAAACACTTCTATGTTCAGAATTATAAGAACTATTTAGTTATATTAATCTCCTTTATGTTTTCTTCCATTGTGTTTAGTTTAAAAAAAGGCTTTGAAACCTGTGAAATTAATTATTTGCTTTTTCTATTTTAAAATATGTTTTCTCAATTAACTCTTAAATTTTTTTTAATGTTTTATTTATTTTTGAGAGAAAGTGAGAGAGACAGAGCGAGCAGGGGAGGGGCAGAGAGAGAGGGGGATACAGAATCTGAAGCAGGCTTCAGGCTCTGAGCTGTCAGCACAGAGCCCAATGCGGGGCTCGACTCACTAACCGTGAGATCATGACCCAAGCTGAAGTTGGATACTTAACCAACTGAGCCACCCAGGTGCCCCTCAGTTAACTCTTAAGATGTTATTCTTTGGAAACTAAAAATGTTACCAAGAAAATGTAATTATATGTATTCTTAACACATTATCTGCTATTAATATTTAAATATTTTTCAGTCTTCCTTTTTCTTATCTCTTCAAGGAAAAAGTCATATACTTATGATTTATAAACTCATTGTGCACAAAATCATTTTGCTCTACATATTTGTAGGAACTGCTGAGAATTCTCAGTATTTTGTTGTTAGCATGAATTCTGGGGTGCGTGGGGCTGGGAGCCAACTCACACTGATCCCTCTCAGCTTCAGAATCCATTTATTTCCTTTCAAAAGTTTTTTTAAAGTTTATCACATTCAATGATCTTTGTCTTTTCTGGGTTGTTATTGAAGAATTTGCAATGTTTTCACTTCTCTCAGGTTTTGGTCATTCATTCCATTGGCTACTAGGAAAAGAGAGTCAATGTTAAAGTTCCAACCCTGAAGATCCCTTCTCACTCATTTTAGTGTCAAGTAAGGATTTGGCATAAGTTCTGAAAGCTGGGCCAATCTCCTAATACTATTTGCTAGATAGAAATATTTCTAAATAGTATCTTATTGGTTTAGAATGCTTTCTTTAACAGATAGTAAGCTTTCCTCCTCATCAGAACATATAGAATGGCAACCCATTCTATTACATTAATTTGTCTGTCAATTCTTGTGCTAACAGCACATTTTTCTATTATATTTTTATCAAATATTCTGATATATAAAAGAAGCTCTTCATTTTATTTTTAAACATTTTATTCTCCATTCTCTCCTGTTCCATTTTCTGGACTATATTTAGAAATGTTTTATCAATTTCCTTCAAAAATTCTCTCTAAAATTTTCTTATTAATTTTTTTTAAACTTTAAGTTATCTTGGAAGAATCGATATCTTGTCAAGTTTGTAAACACTTGCATTCTGCATAGAATCTTTAGCTTGATTTCTACCTCATTAATTCCTGCATTGCATGCAATTTGCCATTTAATCCATCAATTGAGTTCTAAATTTTAATTATTACATATTTACTGGTGGATTTCTTTTCTTTTCCTTCCTTCCATCCTTCCTTCCTTTCTTCTTATCAGCCTAACGAAGTTGATAGTTTTTCGTTATTGCACATACAGTACTTTCAATACTTTCTGTTATTTCTTTAGATATGGTACATATTCTTATTTTATATTCTGCATCTAAAAATTACAATATCTTCAGGTTCTGTGCATCTGACTTTGCCACTTATTGTTTCTGGCAATTCGTTTTTTTTAAAACTTTTTTAATGTTCATTTTTGAGAGAGACAGACTGCGAGTGGGAGAGGGGCAGAGAGAGTGGGAGATACAGAATCCAAAGCAGGCTCCAGGCTGACAGCATAGAACCCGACACGGGGCTTGAACTCACAGATTGCGAGATCAAGACCTGAGCTCAAGTTGGACACTTAACCTATTGAGCCACCCAGGCGCCCCTGTTTCTGGCAATTGTTGCTCATGGTGCCTTGTTTCCTCTTGTGGCTTGTGATTTTAATGTCAGCTCGTGTTTCAAGCTCCTTTGGAAACAGCAGAAGAACAGGGTAAATGTACATTTCTCTGGTAAGCATTTGCCTTTTCTTCTTCCTGGTTCTGCAACCCTGCTAAATCAGAATCACCTTAGAAGAAATTCTGGACTTAGGGCTTTTCAGACCAAACAGGTGGTACAAATTTAGGCCACAAAGCAGTGTGAGTATAAACATAAATATAAATATGATTATAAATATTCAGGGAGATGGGCAATTTCTGCGGTGTCTCCTTTTCTAGGGTGAGGACAATTTATTATTTCCTGAAGGTAGAGACATTTAAGAATCCTGGCTCTGTGTGCACATTTCTCTTCTGACTCCCCTCTTCCTACATACCCTAGGGTGTTTACATCCTGTCTTCTGTGGTGCCCTTAAAATACAAGGTTTGAGACAATATTCCCATTTTCATTGTAAATCAAGATGCTAGACCACCCATACAGGATATGCTAACGGAACGTATTGTTAGTTCTGCAGGATTGGCAAATGCTTAGTCTCAGCCTGTATGAGAAGTAAAGGTTAAAGCGCTGGAAAAGGGATTTTGAGGAATAAGTTATTAGTACACTCTAATGAGAGAGGGACGTGCCCCTTGACTTTAAGCCAAGTGGGAAGGGATGGTGAGAGCCACTAGGACAGTGTGGGTCAGGAGCCACAGGGACTAGTGGCTTATATTATTTTGAGTTCACTCTGGCTCCTAAATATGGTTTTTCTGATGGTCATCATTTGTCTACATTGAGATGGCCACTTTGCATAGGCTGATGTAGGCCAGTTGCTCTGAGGACTTAACAATGCTACCTACTACAACTGAATATGCACATTTCACTTTCTTTAAAAATATAATTGTATCAGTAATACAATGCTGTTTTGATAAACGTATAAGAGGTCAGTGTCACCACAGATCTGTGAATTGTTATCAAACTGATACAAAAAATTGCAAATATACTCAGAAATATATTCCTTCCACTTTGGTAGTTGATTCATTGGAAATAGAAAGATTTAACCTTTTGATGAACCCATAAAACCTTTTTACTGTTGGGGAAAAAAGCATTCAGTTTCACCGAGGGGAGAATATGTAACATGGCATTTGAGAAAAAATAAGATGGGCTAAAGCCTTGCACAATGACAGAAATGACAGTTTTTTGGTTAACAAATTGTCAGCATGGGCACATTCCTTCAATTTTCGGCAATTTAAGATCCCAGCATTAATCAGCTTTTGTAAAATGCCACCCACTGTTTGTAAAGCAGCTAGGAAGGCAGTAATGGAAAATTGTACAACTAGCATTAGATCAGAGATCATGCTGACTGAGGTGTCTTTATTTTGTGTGAACTTTTTTTTAAATTATTTAGGAATTGGTCAAACATGCCGTGTCCTCCTCAAATGACTCTGTGAGTGCTTTCTTTCAGGACAATAAATGGTGCTAATAAGTTGGCAGGCCTCCCACCAACTAGACCTTTGATATATGTTGTGTGAGCACGTTAATATGAAATCAGAATTACAGAAACACAGGGAGTGTTCCCCACTCATAATTGTCTTTTTATGTAATGCAAAATAAATCAAACTATCATGTTGCTCCCAGGAAGCCTGAACCACTTAAATAAAATAATGACTTTTGTTTTTATAAATTGGTTTAATTTATCCATTTCTTTATTGCTTATTAGTTTCTTACAACGTGCAAGGTGCTGCAGGGGCTAATAGATGCGTGGGCCTAGCCCTGCTGTGAAAGAGCTCACAGTATCCACATATACTCCACTGTTTGGTCCCCGTGCTTTTGCTTCCTCTATTTTCTTGGTCTATTAAATAAACATGTCAGTATTCTTCATATGTGATGTGAGACCGCTCACTTCTCTGTAAGCTATTGCTTTGTGCTCTTCTCTAGTATTGAGGCTAAGGACACCAGCTCGTCACTTCTGGTGTTCTTGGTCTACCCCAGTACCAACTCTAGACATTTTCAGAAAAACTTCTAAAGCTAATTAGTATATAGACTGTCACCTAGAAGGAGAACAAAATAAATGGATTGATACAGGACTGGCTAAAACTGAGACCAGATAGTATTTACCAGATAGTAAATATTTTAGGTTTAGAAGAACATATAGTCTCTGTAAACAAATAGGTGTGGCTGTGTTCCAATACATTTTTTTTTTTTAAACAAAAACATGGTGGGCCGGCTTAGGCTATGATTTGGTAGCATGAACTTTCAAAATACTATGCTGAGGGACACCTGGGTTGCTTAGTTAGTTAAGCATCCAACTCTTGATTTCGGCTCAAGTCATGATCTCAGGGTTCATGAGTTCGAACCCTGCATCTGGCTCTGCTCTGACAGTGCTGGACCTGCTTGGGATTCTCTCTCTCTCTTGCTCTCTCTCTGCCCCTACCCTGCTCGCACTCTCAAAATAAACAAATTTAACAAAATCAAAAAGAACTCATGTTCAAAATACTGTGCTGAAGTAAGTATATCCACGTTTTCCCTTTTATGAAAATCATGTTTAATATATGAATTTTATTTATTTTGTTTTTTGTGTCTTCATGAAGTATAATTTATGTGGGGTAAAATGATCAAATCTTAGTACAACTTAACGCATTTTTGCATGTGTATACATCCGTATAACCACCACCCACATCAAGATATAGACTATTTTCATCACTCCAGAAAGTTCCCTATTGTTCCTCTGTAGTTGTAATCTCCCTCTCCCTGAAAGTAATCATTCTTCACTCTTCTATCACTGTAGCTTAGTTTACTTAGTTTTACCTTTTCTTGAACTTCATTTAAAATATTTTTAAAATGTTTATTCATTTTTGAGAGAGAGAGAGAGAGAGAGAGAGGGAAAGAGCACGAACACAAGCAGGGTAGGGACAGAGAGAGATGGAGACAGAATCTGAAGCAGGCTCCAAGCTCTGAGCTGTCAGCACAGAGCCCAACGTGGGGCTCGAACCCACGAACTGTGAGATCATGACCTGAGCTGATGTTGATGCTTAACCAACTGAGACACCAATCCACCCGGGGGAACTTCATTTAAATGAGATTATAGAGCAGTGTGTATTTTTTGGGTATATGACTTCTTTCCCTCAGCATGTTTGTTTTTGAGGCTCACCTGTGTTTTTGAACACACACATTTTTATTATAGATATCCTGGTTCTTTATATTGTTGTTACTGAAGACCCCAGTTGCTTAACCTGCAGGAATTTGTTGGTCCTTTTGGTGTTTATAGTGCTATACTAGGGGCCACAAGGCGATGCAGGAGAATTGCTGTCTGTACCCTCCCACCACCTGGAGTTAAATCACAAACACAGAAATTGCAATTCAGGAACTCTTAGTTACAAATAACATCAACAAATTGAAACATGAACTGAGTGCTTTTTACTCATTGAAGAATTTAAAGGTTTAAATGTATTCTTTAAAAAAAAATTTAATGTTTATTTTTGAGAGAGAGAGAGAGAAAGAGAGTGAGTGTGGAGGGCAGAGAGAGAGAGGGACACAGAATCCGAAGCAGGTTCCAGGCTCTGAGCTGTCAGCACAGAGCTTGACTGGGGGCTCGAACCCACGAACCCTGAAATCATGACCTAAGCCAAAGTCAGACACTTAACCGACTAAGCCACACAGGCACCCGTAAGTGTGTTCTTAACAAGTGAGGGCTCATATTAAGACCACGTAGAAACCAGATTGGTGTTATACTACCATTGGCTCATGAAATTGCGAGGAAGTTTCATGTCCTTTGGTTCAGTGCTTCTCAGACTTTTATGTGCATATGAATTACCTGGAAGTCTTGTTAAAATGCAGATTATAATTCAGGTTATAATTCAGGGGGTATGGCCTGGGAATCTGCATATCTGGCAAGTTCCCACATAGTGCTGATGCCACCTGCATGAGAATCATGTTTGAGTAGCAGGGCTCTCCTCTAGTAACAATTATTGGTGTGGTTTAGACCAAAGACAATGGTATCCAAGGGCAGTGGCAGTGAAGACTCAGAGAGAAGTAGGATATTTACAAGTTAAAATGGAGAGAAGTTGCTGAGAAACTAGGATAGTACAGGAGGAATGGAAGATACCAAGGGTGATTCCCAGGGGTCTACTTTATGAAATTAGACAAACAGCGCTAGCTCTGGGTAACTCTCCAGATTGTAGTCCATCTCTGGACTGCTTCTGACCCTGAGTCTTTTGCAGCCATAGGAACTTAGGAATTTGGGTTCCTGGTGGAACAACATCTATTTTCCATTATTTCTATGTTTAAACTTTAAAGGTGGGAACGTGGCTTTGTCTTCCTCTATTGGTTTTATTGTGGATTTTTTCTCCAGGAAGTCCTGTGTTCTCCATATCATGGTATTTGCCTAATTTGTTCTCTTGAGGCTACCCGACCATCTCTGCTTTTATGTATTAAATATTGACATAACATATGCTTTTAGATTGTTAACACATTTAGGGCTTATAAACTTCAAATGGACTCATGTCCATCACATCTTCCACTGCTGTCTTTGTTAAGTTTTACTTTATTACAGAAACATTTTTAGACCCTCCTACAACAGGCAGATGTTTTCTGGTTTTGTTGATTTTAGTCTTTTGCTTCAGCTGACTCATGATCATCTTCAGGAACTACTGTTCACATCAGCTCATGTTTGTGCATGAGTTACCTCTCTCCACTGAGCCCCCAAACACACACATATTGTTCATTTAAGGACTTCATTTACACAATGAGTTTGATTACCCCATATTTTGTAACGAGCACAGACTAAATTAGTAGCAGCAGGTTGTACTGTACTTTTTCCTATGATACCCTTCCTACCCTTCTCCCTAATTCCAGAACTCTGTTTTTAGATGCTCGCATAAACAGCATTTCCATTACAAAGTCTTTCTTACTTTTATCTTTTTAAGAAAAGTGTGTATGTTTGAAAAATCCCTTGCATCTGGACAGTTATTTGGAGACCCTGATGAAGTGGAAGAATGGCCATAGTAGCTTGAAAAGTAGTTGTTAGCTGGAAGGAAAAGAAGTCAAGATCTAAATAAGGGATGCCCTAGTTAGTAACTTCACAGTATGATGACGTCTAAGGCCATACTGATGGAATGGGTGGCTGATGGTGTGCAGAGGAGAAGACTGTAAGAGATAAGGAGGTCAAGAACCCAAGGTCAAGGTGTCAGACAGGTCATCCACTTGGCTACTAAAGTTGCCCACGATACTGGCAGGAGTTGGGTGGGAAGGAAGACTGTGCCCGTGGCAAGTCTTTTAGAAATGGTAGTGATTGAGGGGTATGGGAAGTTGATGTGTACGCAAGGGTGGCAGGTGACAGCTAAGAGGAAGGGGAGAGGTGGTCAGTCGGTCACACATGATGTGAGAGGAGGTGATAATTGCTGGCAAGTGATGGTGGGGAACACAGAGGACAAAATCTCTCCATCAAGATTTTGAGCTACATAACAGTGAGAGAATGAACAGTTGATACTGTGAGGGATGTGGGAAAGTAACTGCATGGAGGAGGAGGGGACTCCCTTAAGGAAAGGTAGAGAGATTAAGCAAAGAAACCGATAACTTCATAAGATTTTAGTGTATGGAATGGTATTTCCGTAGAGCTGAGCTCAAGGGTTTAGATGGGGTAGGGGAGGGGTGGGCTGGGTCAAGGGCCCAGAAGTATGACAGAGGGGGTGAGGGTGGAGGAGAGAATGGATGGCCAGAGCCTCATACTTTGGGTATTCCTGGTGAAAATGCATAGTGGGTTTTCAGCTAATCTTTTTGAGGACAGTGGGCAATGGGCCCATGTCCAGATGATTTCTCTTAGATGATACTGGTCCCAGCAGCTGCAATTTCTGCAGTCACTTGGCCTTCGGTCAAGTCACTTGCAACCCTACAGCTAAGGCATGAGATGGTATAAAACCTTTACTGTTATTCAGTCTTGTAATCAAAATTCCTGGCTATGATGAGGTTAGCTGCTATATCCTGGCATCATACTTGTTTGCCATAAATTGGCTGGGATCTATAATCATGCAGTCATATACTTTCATAGTATTTCCAGGCTTTGGAACCAGTTTTCAAGGTACTTTCAAGCACATGATCCCAAATAATGCCTTGCATTTTCTTTTTATAAACACAAAGCTTTTCTCTTGTGGTTTATCCACAATTATGGGAAAACTCAGGCTGAGAAAAGAAAATTTTATATTGGGTTAATAATTTCAGTTAAATGAATTGTTTTCTCATGTGGAAATGAAAAAACACATTGAGGGGATTAAGATTTGAAAAATAAGCTTGAGGAGTGAAAGACGAGGTATATCTCTTGTCAGTTTTCAGAGACCCTGAATGGTCAAATTGAAGTTAATTTTAGCAGGTGAGTCTTCAGGTTGTTCCCCAGACTTGATGATGGCTTCCACTCTTTTTCACTCTTTTTTTTTTTTTAACATTTATTTATTATTGAGAGCAGAGAGAGACACAGCATGAGCATGGGAGGGGCAGAGAGAGGAGGAGACACAGAATCTGAAGCAGGCTGCAGGCTCTGAGCTGTCAGCACAGAGCCTGACGCAGGGCTCGAACTCATGAACCACGAGATCATGACCTGAGCCAAAGTCAGACGATTAAGGATTAACCGACTGAGCCACCCAGACGCCCCTTTTCACTTTTTAAATAATGGTCCTCAGGGCAGGAGTCTGTATTCTTTCATTTAGCTTTGTGACTCTTCACGATCGGGAGGGAAGTAGCTGATACTGTGAATATTTGGTTGGTAATATAAAGCTCAGTTTGGCCTCAGAAGTAGCAAAAACAAACAAACAAACAAACAAAAAAAACAAACAAGCATGAAGTGTAGAAACTTACCTTCTTACAAATGCTCAAGCTTGAGTCAGCTACATAATTGCTCCCGAACCCCATTTTCCTTCCAATACAATGAAAGTTATAAAACTCATTTACCTGGAACAAGGTAGACTGTTCCATAAAGGTGAGACTTTCATTTCTTCCTTTTAGCTGAACTAGTGTCTACACTTGGCACTAAAGTGAAGTTTGAAAGTGTAGAAAGGGTGTCTTCTGTCTGAGGCAAGCCAGCCCTGATAGTGAGCAAGTGTTACATAATGGGACCTGTTTTATTTTATACTATCTGGGTGTTCTGTTACTAATTTGAATAGCTAAATGTTTTTAGAGAGCAGATAACATTTTAATATCATTGTAGGCTATATTAAAGTACACGGAGTTAAATGAGGGTTTGAAAGCTGATGCCATCTACCAAAAATGTAATTGTTTGGGAAGCAGAATTGTCTGGTCAGATGAAGAAAAAAAAAATCAGGATTTGTCACTGAGCTTTTGTTTAGTTGACATTGATTATCAACTTCTTTGTCATTGCATACAGCATTTTGATTAAAGAGTCTTATGTTATTCTTCTCCTTTTATTGCACAGACTGACTCAGTGATTCTTGCAATCTCTTTCAGTGGCCTTATAGATATCATGAAAAGAAGACTCTCTGAGAATTGCCTCTTTTTTAATTTCCTCTGTTGATTGGGTTAGAGTTGTGGTTTATGGTTTTCTGGTTTTGAGGGCTTATTGTTATTTTAAGGATTTTTATTTTTTAAAACAATAATAATACATTTGGGGAAAGAGTTTTCTGAAGCCAAAAAGTTGGTCACTTTTATGGAAAGCTTAAGGAAATGCTTATGTAAATCCATTGCCTAGAATGTGCTTAGAGAAAAGTCCATTGATATTATTAATATCAATGTATTTTACGTTTCCTTCTCTTGCTAAGTCTTCTAGGAATTTTCACATCAAGATTTCTCAGTGCTGTCTTTGGAGGATTCTTTCATCAACTTGGCACAGATAGAAATGTCATCTTGACCTTGTTTCTGAAGGATGTTTTAACCTTACTAATTAAGCAACCTCCACCACTATTCAGTGAAGCTCTCTTGAGAGTGAAGAGCCTTTGATTAGGGAAATTTTCTAATTGGATAGGACCTCTCATCATAAACCAGTCATAACATGTTGATTATAGTTTTACCATTAGGAATTCCGTTGCTTAACACAAATGGATTATAACAAGAATTTGATTAACCTCCGTCAATTTTAGCCTAGAGGTACTTGGAACCATTGATAAGATCCAGTCGCCTTAGCAATACAGAAGTCCAAGGAAAGAGGAAGGGCCTCTGATTCATGTAGGCAAAAATAAATATTGTATGGTAGAGTTTGCGTTTTTATAGAATAGCAAACTTCCAAAGATTGTAAAGTCTAATGCTTCTTTTCTCTATGTCTCTCAACTTGTATTTAAAATTTTTGTTATGAGGGGCTCCTGGGTGGCTTAGTCGGTTGAGCATCTGACTTCCGCTTAGATCATGATCTCACCTTTCAGAGTTGGAGCCCCGCCTCGGGCTCTGTGCTGACAGATCTGTGCTGGCAGCCTGCTTCAGATTCTGTGTCTCCCCCTCTCTCTGCCCCTCCCCCGCTCACGCTCTGTCTCTCAAAATAAATAAACATTAAAAAAAATTTTAATTTTTGTTATGAAGATATTCAGAAATACACAAAATTGTGTGAAGAATTCCCATGTACCCATCATTCAGTCTCAATAAGTACCAGTATTTTGTCAATCTTGTGTCATCAATCCCCTCTACTTTTCTGTTTGTTTTGGGGGGAAGGAGGTGTTTAAAGCAAATCCCAGATATATTATTTTACCCATAAACACTTCAGTATTTGCCTCTGTCAATCTATTTTATGTTAAAATCATTCTAAATGTTAAAACCTACATAGCGATTTACAGTTTTAAAGTGCCTTATCTCATGAGGTTATCACAATCATTTGTTATATATTACTCTATTACTATTTAGCATATAAAAAAAAAAACAAACCCAGAGGTTTTGATTGTTAATGACATTTTCAGGGGCTACTGAATAGTGACAGTGGGTTTTGAACTTGGGTCCCCTACAAATACTTAGCTAAGTTTTGCACTTGCAGTATATATGACCATATCAAATAAAAGGCTATTCTTTGAGTATTTGACTTCATCTGTTTTGTGCAGAGGCTCCCTTCTTTCAGTCTTGTGATACCTGAGAATGAACTAAAGGATGCTGAGGGTAGCCAGAGGAAAGTGGTCATTGGAGATGTGTATTAAGCATTTTTATTCTGATGTTTTGACATCTGGGGCCTTGCTGACGTCGGAGACACTGCTGTTCCCAGGGCTCCAGTTCCTAGAGAGAGTAAAGGACTCACTTGCAAGTATGGTTTTCATATGCAAGCCAACCAATCCAAAGCCCATATCCCCTAACCACCTTCTTTACCTAGCTGTTATACCCCAGGCCACTATCTATCTGTCCTAATCACCACAGGGCCAGGTACCAGACAACCAGCGACAGCCCCTGTGCCCTAAAGCCCATCAAAATTATTCAAACCAAGTAATCCTAAACCTGCTTACCCTGCCTCACTCATTCCTTCCCATGGGAAGCACAATAAAGACTCTTGCCCATATTTTCCCTTCACTTCCCTCTGTTGCTTCCCCATGTGGCACACTGTTGTGTTGCATGCCCCTTCTCTTAGGAACTGTTGATCTGTTGGTCTCACTATACTTGGATAATAATAAAACCTACATTTAAAAACAAGATGGTGAGGCACCTGGGTGGCTTGGTCAGTTGAGTGTCTGACTTCGGCTCCGGTCATGATCTCACAGTTTGTGGGTTCGAGCCTCGTGTCAGGCCCTGTGCTGACAGCTCAGAGCCTGGAGCCTGCTTCGGATTCTGTGTCTTCCTCTCTCTCTCTGACCCTCCCCCCGCTCATGCTCTGTCTCTCTCAAAAATGAATAAACATTAAAAAAATTAAACAATAAAA
This sequence comes from Acinonyx jubatus, assembly GCF_027475565.1. NCBI lineage: Eukaryota > Metazoa > Chordata > Mammalia > Carnivora > Felidae > Acinonyx > Acinonyx jubatus. The sequence continues at coordinate 69,190,528 of NC_069391.1, forward strand.
CAAGATGGTAAAAGCTGAGTAAAATCTCTTGAGACTAATATCAAGGCCTTTCTAAGGTGAGACAAGCTTAGTTGGAAGCTGGTTGAGGGTCCAGGGTCAGGTAATCAGGTTGGAGATCAAACTCTATAAAAGAAGAGCAATGGGGACAAAGAAAATGAGGTAAATAGCACGTGAACAACATCATAATTGAGTGGCAATAGGCAATCATTACCTTGCTGGCTTCCCGAGGTGGGTTGAATTCCAGGGGCAATTATAATTTTTCTTAGGTATGAATGTTGTCTCAGATACATTCCCTGAAGACTAGGAAGCAGCATTCCCTTGGACTTGATGTTGATGCCTCCCCCGTATTTCTTCCCTCAGGCTACCATTCCTGTTGGTGCTGCATATCCCATGCAATCTTATAATAGTCAACAGAGAAGGACTGAAACTGAGGCTTTCAGTACCTGACTCTACCTCAAGTGTTTCCTCTTCTCTGAGACTCTAGTTCTCAAGCTAATGCTTGCATATCCAGTTCAGTGTCCACCTTAGGTAGAATCTCAGATCAGGCACCATAGACTTCTCTAAATCTAATATTCTCATTTTACAGATGAGGAAACCGAGCCTCAGAGAGGTAAAGGACTGGTCCTAAGAACACAGGCTGCAAAAAAGGCAGAGGTCTTTGACACTAAAGGACATATTCTCTTACTACACTGATAATTTTCAGTAAAATCTGACTTTTATTCAATATAGATCATGTTTCACAATCACAAGTTCTAGTGGACTACTATAGTTGGCCGTAGCACAATCAGTATAATAAATATTTATTTAGACAACTGGGAAATGACCTTTTTTTTTAAGTTTGTTATTGATAGAGAGAGAGAGAGTACACGCACATGTGGGCACGCACACACAAGCAAGCAGGGGAAGGATAGAGGGAGAGAGAGAATCCGAAGCAGCCTCCACAATGAAAGTGGGGCTCAACCCCATAAACCGTGAGATCATGACCTGAACTGAAACCAAGAGTCGGAAACCCAACTGACCGAGCCACACAGGCACCCCAGGAAATTACTTTCTTGTGAAAAAATGTTCTAATAACAATTTATGTCATATTTCATTATAATTCTGTTATTGTAATATGCCAGATTTTTCTTTCTGACTGTTGCTTATGTATGCACAAGTACTCACAAACATCCACTAACACACAACATAAACACCCCCACACCTGAAAACTCACTCTCCTTTTGCTCTTTTAAAGAAGTTCCTTGACTCAAATTAACCTGTCTAGATGGATGGGGCAATAAATTAACAGGCTATCTGTTAAAATACTTAACAATAACTCATTAATTATCATATGGATTGATTTTGAAATCATGCCCTAAAAGCAGGCTATCACTTAAGGTAGCTTATTATTTTGTACTGGTTCTGGGAAATAATTAAAGCTTCATTATGCACTAGTGAACTTACATATCCGAGATGTAAACATGGATCCAGGACCCATGTGCCTGTGCTAAGTACTAAAGTGACCTGGATAGGATGAAGAAAATTCCTGAGGCCAGCTCAGCCACAGATTGTTGGGCTCCACTCTCAGAGCTTCTGATACCATAGATCTGGGGAGGCCCCAGCCATCTGCATTTCTAACAAGGTTCTACTGGTTCAGGAAGCACATTTGGAGAGCTGCTACCAGGAGGAGCTGGTGGGAACTTCCTGATTCCTTCAGAGCTGACTCTTGAACTTGTAGCCTCATACCACGGAGACACCGTTAATCCTTCCCCATGCTTCTACTCTGAATGGAGATTCTCTAAGAGGAGGCTCCTAAAACACAGCAAGAAGTAACCCAGATCAGGCAAATATGTGTGAAAAATACACTACGGCACCAGCTACAAGAATAGGTACCTCAGGGACACCTGGGTGCCTCAGTCGGTCTGGCGTCCAACTTTTGATTTTGCCTCAGGTCATGATCCCACGGTTGTGGGATCAAGCCCTGTGTCAGGCTCTGTGCTGAGAGTGGAGCCTGCTTGGGATTCTCTCTCTCTTCCTCTGCCCCTCTCCTGCTCTTTCTCTCTCAATAAATAAATTAAAATAGTTAAAAAAAAAAAAGGATACTTCAGATTTGCAAGCCTTATCAGTGCTTTAAAGCAGACAGGTTTTACAAGTCCTGTAATTAGTTTGAGGTGAGGGATGGTTCCATCTTCCCGTGTAATATCAATTTGTAAGAAATGTGAAAATATTTTTGATAAACCTGCACTGCCAGTGAGCACAGCTACCCTGTAATTCAGGTGCCGCTAATATAAGCTAAGGTTGTTCTTCCTCTTAGAAGCTGCCTTTAATCGTATATACTATTGCTGAATTTAGTGTACTGATATTGAAGATGCGCATTATTTGTGGATTCCATATTTGTGAACTTGCCTACTTACTAAAATTTATCTGTAACCCCCAAATCAACACTCGAGGAGCTTTCCTGGCCATTTGTGGACATGCATAGAGCGGTAACAAATTTGAGTTGCCCAAAGTGCGTATTCTTAGCTGAGATCCAACAGGGCGAGGCTCTGTCTTCTTGTTTCAGTTCTCATAGTGTAAAGTATTTTTTATGCAGTCTATTGAATGCTGTGTTTTTCACATTTTTGTGCTTTTTTGTTGGTGATTTTGCTGCTTAAAATGGCCCCCAAGCATTGTACTGAAGTGCTGTGTAGTATTCCTAAGGGCAAGAAGGTTGTAAAGTGTCTACATGTGTCACCTTAATTTATTTAGGCAGGAATTACAGTGTTGGCCATGTTCAATGCTAATGAATCAATAATATATATTAAAATAAGTGTCTTTAAGCAAGAACACACATAAAACAAGGTTATGTATCGATCAGTTGACAAAAATGTTAAGACCAAAGGCTTGTGGGAACCTAACCTTGTATTTCCCTTAGAAACAATGGTTACGTATTCACTCATCCAGTATTTGCAGCAGCTTTATAGAACATAGCTATCAGGAATAAGGAGAATCAAGACTTGTCTTTGCTGAGAATACCACACTTAGTGAATTTTATTTGTCTGTTGATGAAATTTACCAACTCATTTCATGTTATCAGCACTATATGTTTATGCCTCAAGTATGACATTAAAATACAGGCCTTCCTTCCACCATGAAAAAGTAAAAATGTCACTCAGGTGACTTTAGGGATCTTCTCATGTGCAGCGGATCAGGAAGCACCATATATTTTGCTAATTTTTTTTTCCTTCCTTAGTCTCCACAAAATAGAAGTATTTGGCTGCCTTGCTCTCACTGCCAAGAGTGTAGGTTCCCTGGCTGTGCAATGTCCACACCTGCGGACCCTGAACATCGGGAGAGTCCCCAAGGTTTCTGAGGCCTGCCTGGTCAGGATCCTGGAGAACTTACGAGAAGTAACTGCACTTAATGTCGCTGGCCTCAAAATGGTGAGACTTCTTGGTCTGCAGACTTTTAACGAGGTCTCCACATTCCTACATTTCCAGAACCCAAAACTAATAATGTTTCTGTTGCTTTCCAGCCTCATCATGAAGTAATGTGCATTTACAGAAGGCAAAGAATCCCATAGTACCTGGATAGAAAGGGTTTGGACATTGGATTATTTTTCCACTCAAAATACTTTAAACTAGAGGAGCAAATACGATCTCCCTAAGGAAACAATGCTATATAGTTATGGATCAGGTGATAGATTTAAAAGTCGACCCATTAACTGGATCTTTTACCACTTTTGCAACTGAACTAATATTTACCGTAATTCAATAAAACTATTGAACAAATAAGAGATAATGATAATAGCTATCATTTATTGAGCCCCTCCCATATTCCAGGAACTGTACAAGGCACTTGTTACACGTATTATTTCATTTGCATCCCATCCTCCCTGTGGGAGAAGCAACATTATCCCCCAATTATCAGATGGAGTCATTGAAGTTCTGAGGGTTGAAAGAGATATGGTTCAGGTCACAAAGCTAGTAAGCCTGGACCCAGGTGTGCTGTCCCCCCCACCCCCCACCCCATATCCACCGGTTTCCACCCGTATGTGGAAGGACAAGGCAGGCTGACTTTTCCCTCCACACCAGATGAGCCAAAAGGTGACATGACCATGGGGCAGGCTGATCTTCACAAACTGAATATGAACTGCAATTCTGTGAACTTTGAGTGGATGGTACTTCTGGCTCAGAACATCCTCGTGTTTTTTGGTACTGGTTGACTGGAAGCCAGTGAAAGGGTCAGCTGCTGTAAGCAGTTGAATTAAAATTTTTTTTTTGTGCTCAGTTTTCTCTTTTATAGTCTCATCTTGAGCTCTGAAGTGTTCTTGCCTTGAACACCACTCTGAATGAAGTAATGAGAGAAGAACAATACTGCATTTCTTTTTCTTTTAATCAAAATGTCATGTCCTTGAAAAGCATTCTCCACTGAAAAGTCGACAGTCTGCTCTTAGCTTGCTTGATGATGTATTTAGATATGTTTGGGAAAGTCTTTTCACAAACTCAAAATTCTTCGTCTCTTTTTACTCAAAACAGCAAACTCGCACAGTAACAATAGCTTAATCTTACTTCATGTTTGGCATTCGCTTCTAACATGAAGAGCTCCCAAATTAGCATTATGTATGCCATGTTGGATTACTTGATATCCTGAATAAGATAGGCAGAGCCCATTACTTAAATTGTGAGCCTAGTTTAAGAAATGCTGTATCACTATAGTATTTGAGGCTCCTTAGTTAATCTAAGTACAATATGGGACAAAGCACCTCTATGACATTCTGATTTATATAACCAAATGGGAATTCTATAGATTCTGGCACTAAAACAGCCATATAAGATCACAGATTTGGAGCCCAGCCCCAAAAGGTCTTGGGGCCCTGAGTGTTGATCACGAACAAGGCACAGTTGCTATAATACAGTCAGTGCTACGTAAATTTGTGTTAACTTAATGATTGGGCTGAGACCAGGCTGTGAAGGCTATATCACAGTAAATTATGTGTTGATTGAAATATTGTGAGTCAGGTCTTATTTTGAATGCATAGGGAAGGCTTGTTCTATTTAATAACTTTGCCTGGAATTATTTTTAAATGAATAGGTACTGCCTAATTTGCCTACTGTTTAAGTTTGACTTTCTCTTACTTAAGGTTTTCTTAAAGTGTGGGTCACCTGAGTGTATGAGAAAATCACTTAGTACAGCATGATATCCTAGACAGGATCTCTCTTGTGATTTTCTATCTTCTTATGTCCCAGAAAGTCAAAGACCCTTTATGATCTCTAAATGCCAAGCTTTTCAGCAAGGACTTGAGAGTCACCATGGAAGAAGGACAGGTCTCTTTGCTCTTGAAACCATAGGCTTTGTGGTCCAGACAGAGCTCAAGGTTTGAAAAGTGGGCTCAGACTCACTCATGTAAGAGAGCATAAATGTAAATGTGCACTTAAATCAGACTATATGGGGTAAAGGCAATAATTCTTATAGCATAATTATAAAACATAAAAAATAAATGGATGGATGACAGAACATGGATAGATATAAATCTATGTAAAGACATAGAGATGGACAGATAAAGATGTAAGGTGGATGAGGGCTTGAGGAGTTGATTTCCCCTTCTCTGTAGGTGCCTACACCTATATGTATATAAAGGGACAGGGCTTCTAAGATCCTGTCCTATTATAAATTATAAGACGGAAAATCTGAGTCTGTGTTCATTCAGTGCCTAGCACCATCCTAGTTGCAATTAGGTGATTATTAGTTACTTTTTACGATAATAATTTTAGGTAGATGAATAAAATCTTCCTACTAAGACAGTGCTCAGTAGCTATTAACATTATGGTGAAAAAACCATAGTGAACAGTGATTAAAATAAGCAGAAAAATCAGAAAACAATGCAGTTAATCACAAGTTAGATCTGATTTTCTTGTCTGGTGCATTCAGATCCTTCATAACACCTCAGTTTCTTAGTGTTTCATAACTCATTTTATTTTAATAATAACCTAAAACAGAACCTACTAAGCCTAAATTTGACATTCATTTTAGAATCTTACAACTAATTCCGTTTTATATCATTAATTTATCAAGGTCTCTCTTAGTTACCAATTATATTAATAATGAGCCTCAGTGCTTGCATCAGATGACTGACTCTTACTAGTTTAGTTCTTCACTGAAAGTACCTTGGAAAAATACTGGCTTTGGGACCATCAGTTCTAGATTTGACTGTATGCTTTCCATTTACTCAGGGGCAGCCTCAGCAATTTAACTCCCAGGCGCACAATTTCCTTCTTATAAAGTGGGGGTATTGATGTCTATTTTGTAGGACCATTGCAAGGATTAGAGCTGGTGTATATGAAGTGACTAGCTCAAGATTTGACACACCTTAAGCACTCCTCAAAAGAGAATTACTAACATGATGATAATGATAATAATGATAATGCATCTGGGAAAAAATGCACATTTTTATCGTTAACACACACAATTCATCGTCCTGTCTTTTCTGTGCAGAGAGCCCTATGCTTGAAAATAATTCTGGTTTGTTTCCTCCTGTAGCTGAGGGATCGGATTGTCCATTGCATTGTGACACAGTGTCCTAAACTGGACAGTTTGGTCCTCAGCTCTTGCTCTCAGGTAACAGATGTGAGCTTGGTGGAAATCAGCACCTATCTGCAAACCCTCAGGTAATCTCCCCTCTGTAAGAATCATAACCAGACCCCAGCAAAGTGGTCCCATTGTTCTTTAGAAATCTGACTTTGACCTGTGTATTTTTCTTTTTTAAAAAAATCACTGAATGGGGCGCCTGGGTGGCGCAGTCGGTTAAGCGTCCGACTTCAGCTAGGTCACGATCTTGCGGTCTGTGAGTTCGAGCCCCGCGTCAGGCTCTGGGCTGATGGCTCAGAGCCTGGAGCCTGTTTCCGATTCTGTGTCTCCCTCTCTCTCTGCTCCTCCCCCGTTCATGCTCTGTCTCTCTCTGTCCCAAAAATAAATAAACGTTGAAAAAAAATTAAAAAAAAAATCACTGAAATAACCCATACATTCTTGTGGATGGATGAATTAGAAGCCAGGGTTCTGCCTGATACATTTTTGTGTCTTGGTAGAACAGCCAACATTATTCTGTGAAGTGACCTGACCCATCAACACTGACTGGAATAGGATGAAACAGAAAGGAACAGATGCACGGTTTGGGGATTTGTGAGATTTTGTCTGACCAAAGATTTTTTTGAAGGGCAAATTCAGGATAATATTTCAGCACAGCGACCATTCTATATTCCTAACGGGCCTGCCTTACAATACCAGTAAATGGCTTTAACGTCTTCATCCTTCCCCATCAAATGTAAGCAAGAGTGGGGATGGTAAGAAGAGGTAAGGGGAAGGCAGAGTAGGCATAGAGAAAATGCCCTCCATGACAGAAGCCCACTGACCCACAAGTATTAACCAGAAAAAGGCATGGCCTGAGAGGTGATGTTCTAAAGGGTCTGAGCCACAGAACCATTTACTTAATGTGCTCCTTACCATTTTCTCTACTTTCTTTGAACTCAGAATTACAGAGCTGTGAAATACATGGAGGATAACTTCATGTCTTTAATACTCTGGCATTGTTGGCCTCTGTTCCAGTTTGCTGTATAACAAACCACCCTGGAATTGAGTCACGTAAAATGACCCTTTTATCAGATTCACAGATTCTGTGGTTTGTGAATTTGGACAGTGCATAGGAATGACAGCTCATCTCTGTTCTACAGTGTCTGGGGCCTCAGCTGGGAAGACTGAAAGGGTCTAGAATCATCTGGAGGCTCTCTTACTCACATGTTTGGCATCTGGACAGGGATGACTTGAGCTCTGTACTCAGCATGTGGCCTTCCCTATGGTGTGGGCTTCCCCATAGAGTGGCAGCCACAGGACAATGAAACATCCTCCACAGCAGCTCAGGGCTCTAGCATGAGTGTCCCGGGAAATGAGGAGGAAGCTGCATCACTTTGTATGAACTAGCCTTGGGATTCATATCGTATCATTTCCTCTGTACTCTATTGACTGAAGCAGTTAACAGGTGTGCCCCATTCTATAGGAGAGGGCACATAGATCTCGCCTCTCAGTGGACAAATGTCAAAAAAACTTTTATGGCTATTAAAAAAATGGCCACTGCCCATTCTATAGTTGAGGAACCTAAAGAAATACCAATACCTTGTCATATAACTTCTAAATTATATATAGACTTAGAATTTTTGGTCTGAAGAAAACCTTAAAGATCCCCTAATCCAAACACTTGTTTATATAACAAGGGTATCATCAAGGTCCAGAGAGGTGCTGTGACTTGTCCAAGTTCACACAGCTGGGCACTGGTAGGGCTGGGATCAGATCCCAGGGGATCTGACCAACAAGTGCTCTGTCTGTCAGACTGAATGAGTATTAGCAACTGAGCAACATTCACTACAAACAACTCTATCTGACAGAAGAGAACTTTGGAATGACAAATGACACCAGCAGCATCAAAAGTTTCACAAAATAGTGACTGCCACCACTAGTGAAAACATGGGGGACAGAGTAACAGTTGGGAAATCCATCAATATGCCACCTCTTTAACAATATTGCCTTTTAGGGGTGCCTAGGTGGCTCAGTTGATTAAGCATTCAACTTTGGCTCGGGTCATGATCCTGTGGCTCGTGAGTTTGAGCCCCGCTTTGGGCTCTGTGCTGACAGCTCAGAGCCTGCTTCACATCCTTTATCTCCCTCTCTCAGCCCCTCCCAGCTCACACACACTGCCTCTCTCAAAAATAAACATTAAAAAAATAATAATATTGCCTTCTATCTGATGGGCACTTTCACAGACACATATATTTAACCACCATAATAACTCTAAATGATAAAGTTATTCCCATTTTTCCCCCAAGGGGAACTGGGGCTCAAAGGAATTGAGTAACTTGTCCACATTTGCCTAATCAGTAAATGGCAATGTAGGCCTCCACACCAAGTCATCTGGCTGTACATCTGTGCTATATTTTCCCCAGCAGGAGAACTGTTTTAATCTTTAATATGCAACATAAATAGATAGGAGGGGTACCCTAATTTGATGGAAGTTTGCCTTGTAAGGACAAACGAATGCATCAGAGGACAAGGGCATGAAACCAGCATTTTTTACTCCAGCACCTGAATCCGTCTAGTGGGTTTTCCATTTCTTAAGAATGTCTGCTTTCCTTTAGAAGGAGGAAAAGGGGAGTAAAGGCAAGCAATGCCATTCCTGCTGCCATAAATGCACCCCTTGTTATAGGCTCCTACTGATGGCTTCCAGGCAAGCCCGGCAGAGGCATTCAGAATTGTTTATTTGCTTCCTTGGAGAAGCAAGGCAGGTACCGTATGGTGGTTTCTGGAAAGACTCTAGAAAAGAGGACCTTGGGGGTGATTTTTGTCTCATAGACTTGAAGAGTTATAAACTGACTCTCCAAGGTGACTTAGAGATTAAATTAAGAGATTAATAACATAGAATACAAATAATGTAAATAATAAGTTAAAATATAGTTATTATATCTGTGTAGACATTTCTATTACAAGCCTTTCTCTATTATGAAAGCTGAAGCTGTTTTTGCTCTTGCAAAAATTCGACAATGATTTCTCAAATAGTTTTTCATTTAGAAAACTATTCTTTTTCTTGATTTTGATACTTAAAAACACTTAAATGAAAGCAGCAAAGACATCTGATCTTTATTTGAACTCTGGTCCTGGAAACTGTTTATATTATCTTTAATGCCTCTTAAAATAACTCTCATGATCAGAACAGTCTATGAAATTCTCTTAACTTGTTTAGATACTTAGAGCTCATGGTACTTAACCGAGTAGATATGGGGGGCATAGTAGACAGAGTTCTATCTCTAGGAAAGTAAGACTTGGGTAAAGAACAATGTGATTTAAATTGCTTTGTTATGTGTTTTCTTTATAAAACAACAAATTCCATTGAAGTGTCTTCTCTCAGCTACATAAATATGAAGCTAATATTTCTCCATATAGAAACACCAACTCTTAACCTGCTAGTTAGGAGAGGGGAAACTGAGGGTGCCAATTTATGAAAAGCCCCTACTAAATCCTTTTTATTTAAACTCTACAGGTATCTTGATGTGAGTGGATGCCGGCAGATAACCAATGCAGGAATCCATGCATTGGCAAGAAGCTGCCACCAGCTCAAATATCTAGACCTAAGCTCTATAGGAATAAGCAAAAGAGGGTAGGGAATTTGCAGATTCTTTTTTTATCCCGTTGCTTTAAGAAAATGAATCATGAATTAATTGTCCATTTCAGTTCATCATTTTAAGGGTACCTGTGAGTCTACAATGTAGACTATGATATGCTAGGCCAAAAGGAATCTCTATAGATTCTTGTAAGAGAAAATCCATGATAAATGAAAATATGAATAGAAGAGATTTATCCAATCAACTGACAGAGGAGTTGTTTCCCAAGAGGGATATATACAAACGATATGTATAGTCTAGTATGAACTACTTCACAGAGTTTGAATTAAAAATATGGTCGTAATTATTTACATTTCTTTTTAAACATTTTAACGTTTATTTATTTTGAGAGAGAGAGAGAGAGAGAGAGAGAGCGCACGAGCATGTGAGTGGGATAGGGGCAGAGAGAGAAGGAGAGAGAACCCTAAGCAGGTTCCACACTCAGCTCAGAGCCCCACGTGGGGCTTGATCTCACAACTGTGAGATCATGACCTGAGCCAAAACCAAGTGTAGGTCGCTTAACCAACTGAGCCACCCAGGTGCCCCCATTCTAATTAATTTCTTGTTTAAGCAATCCCTGCCTCATTGATAAGAAATATATTTTCTTCTTCTTTGGTTGGCCTCCTCACTAATTATCCTGGAACCCTGACGGCTTATATAATCAAAAGAGGAGGGAGTTTATCCAGCTTCACGCAGGTGAAGAGACCGGAAGCCAATGAGCCCACTATGGCCATTGCCTCCTGCTGCCACAAGGGATGATGCTGAAGATGGTTCAGTGGGTTCCAGTGTCCTCTACTGCAGTGATGCTTATGATTCCAGATCTCCACTGCTGAGGCCAACTGAGTAATCTTTGAGGGAGAATGATCTCAATACCTCAATTCTAAGCAGTGTGCCCCAAGACTGAGATCTCAATATTTTCCTGTTGGTGTTTAGTTCCTTCAATTCCTTTGCACAGCTACCTCCCAGGGAATTATTTTACTGATTACAACTGGTCCTGACACCTGTCAACTCATAGTTCCTGAATTGCCACCTTTCTTTTCTCCCCAGTCAGCATTTCCTCTTAAACTCTTGAATCATAATTACCCTTCCCCAGAATATTGGAACTCACAGACCAGTCTTCCAATGGAGGCTATATTCCAAGGGTCCCAACATTTACCAACCTGAGGGAGAGTCTCACTTATGCCATGGTGTGGGGTTACCTTCACTAATGTTGAATAAAGTCAATGTACAACATATGTAATATATGTAATATATTATGTATCTATCTATCTACACACACACACACATGCACATATATAAATGGTATATTCAGAACCACTGCTCCCTTATGACACTCTGGCCTTATAGTATAGCTTAGCATAGGCTAACCTACTGCTAACTTAGGGTGTGCATAGTTTGCTTGGGCTACCATAACAAAATACCATAGATTGGGTGGCTTGAACAACCTAATTTTATTTCTCACAGTCTTAGAGGCTGGAAAGTTCAAGATCAGTGTAGCAGAATTGGGTTCTGCTGAGAACTCTCTCTTCCTGGCTTGCAGATGCCTGCCTTTGTGCTGTATTCTCATATGATGAGGTGGGGGGAGAGCAAGCAAGCTCTCTGGAGTCTCTTCTTATAAGAGCACTAATCCTATCATGAAGGCCTCATCCTCATGACCTAATCTGAACCTATTTACCTCCCAAAGGCCCCGTCTCTAAATACCATCTCATTGGGAGTAGTGATTCAATATATGAATTGGGTGGGCGGTTATGATTCAGTCCATAGTAGGGTGCCTTCTTTTCATTTTTGTCTTCAATGTTTCTCTCTGTAATTTTGCTTCTACTGCAATGCCTGCCCCTTATTGGTCAGATATATCTACTGTTTCTTATTGCATTTCTGGGCCCCAAACAAGTCAAGGGATGTAACAAAATACCTGTATTAGTGACACTTAATATTCGATCACAGTTAATATTAGATAGATAATATTCTACCATTGTAGTAGCCAGCTCCCAAGGTAGCCCCCAATGATTCCCAGCTCCTGGAATTCATGCCCTAAGTAGTCCCTTCCAACACTGTATTAGCATTGGTCTGCGAGATCAACAGAACTCAGCAGAGGTGATAGCATCTCACATCTGAGAATAGGTGATAAAAGACTGAGACTTCTATCTGGGGCAGCTTTCTCTCTGTTTTTCTGTCTCTTTACCTCTCTTATTATTTCTTGTGTGGAAAGCCAGCTGTCATATCATAAGGACACTCAGGCAATCTAGGGAGAAGTCCACATGGTGAAGAACTAAATTCTCTGGCCAATAGCCAGAAGGGAACAACAGCAATGTGCCAACAACCAATGTGAATGAGCTTGGAAGCAAATGTTCCCTCAGCCAAGCCTTTAGATGAGACTATAGCCCTCCCAACAGCTTGACTACAATCTCATGAGGCACCTTAAGCCAGAACCACTCAGCTAAGCTGCACTTGGATTCCTGGCCCAGAGAAACAGAGATAATACATGGTTATTATTTTAAGCTTCTAAGTTTGGGAGTAATTTATGATGCATCATACAACTAACACACATGGCAAGTGTTCAGGGCTGGTATTATTATTTCCACTTACTAAGTAGGACACTGATGACCTCTGGACAGTTGCTGCCCAAGCCCACACATCACGTCTGGTCACTTTTGTGGATGTATATTTTAACAAAGATGTTCTTGAGCTCTGAATGGTCATCTTGTAAAAATATGATTTTAAGAGATTGATTCTACTTCTTTACATCCCTCATAACACCTAGTACATTTAGTATGCCACAAGGTCATTAGTGGGTAAGCTCTACCCACCTGGTTGCTTAAAGCATCTTGTTTGCCAAAGATACCTGAAAATATTTTAAAAAATAAAAATGTTGAAATAAACATAGAGGGGGTATTGGTTTGGAATGTACGCAATGTGAAGGGTCACATGCACACCAATAATTACTGTTGGAAGTTCTGCAACATTTTAAATGATGCTTAAATTATTTAATATCATGAAAACTGACATTTTATATCTATAAAATAATAACAGTTCAGAATAAGCAAACTTATAGAGAATCAACTTCGTAATGGTTATAAGAAGTCAATGGATTCTCCAGCTTCTAGATATGACTACTATTACTATTCTCAGTTTGTAGTGAAGCAGGAGGGCATAGTGATGGCTGTGCCTTTACTGGAAGCAATTTTACTTTCCTGGTAAAATCAAATAATGTTCTTGTACCTATTTGCCATTACTGGTACATATCTTTAAAATTTGTCAAGTAAAAGATTGCTTTGTGGTTAAGTCTTCATTCCCTAGAATCACAAAGCTGAATATTCCTGGAATAGATGCAACAATGCAGTTCCTGTCATTTAGTTTAATGGATCATTTTAAATATATAATAAATTCAAAATAATTAGGTGAGCTGTTTGCAGTGAGGGATAGCAAACAGTATCCAAGACAAGTATCTCCTCCAAAGTACTTCTCACCTAATTTTGAGAAAAAATAAATGCCATACACATCCTTTGAAGAAGAGATTTCTGTAGCCTTAAGAGTGGGGTGACTTCTGGAAAAAATACTTCAGATAATCCTTGAAGCATTGGGAGGATTTAGGTGGGCAGAAGGGAGGAAAAGGAAGTCCAGGAGAGAACAAGTTCTTCCATATTGTGATTTTTTAAAAAACAGGTTATATTTGCCAAAAGCTTCCCTACAAATCAGATACCACAATCCAGCAATGTGCTTAGGGCAGGTGTTGTTAATAGTTCCACTTGCTGAATAAGACATAGTAAGCCAGAAAGAACTTAAGAAGAACTTTGCAAGTTTGTTAATATAAGAGGGGGCTTGAAAAATTGTAGCCAGCTGCCTGTTGTTGTTTTTTTTTTTAATGACCTGCAAGCTAAAAATGTTTTTTTTTACAACTTTAAATAGTTATATTTTAAATGCTTACATAAAAAGCCTATATGATATCTTTGATTTTACTTGTTAGCCTGTGATTAACTACAAATTAAAACCTGCAAAACCTCAAATATTTACTATCTGCCCCTTAAGAGAAAGTATTCTAACCGCTGTCTTAGGATCTTCAAAATAAAACATTTTTAATTTATCATAGTAAAATCAAGATATGTCACTATTACAATACACTTAAATATGAACCATCTCATAAATACAGTCTTGTGTCTGTTGCATTTCCATGTAAAGTTATGCCATCTTCTAATTAACCATCATCTTTCCAAAAACACTATTCTGATGTTTGCTTGATATCCCCTTACATAAATGTGATATAATTAATTTAAATATTATCTTATTATTGGGCATATAGATTGCTTCTAATTTTACTTATGAAAAATAACACAGTAAAAAATATCATTATACCCAAATATTTGCATCTTTGATTATTTCATTGGTATAAGCCCTAAAAATAGAATTGCTAGTTCAAAAAGTTATGAAATTAACATTTTTAAGGCTTTCTAGTGAATATTCTGAATTGCTCTCCAAAACACTGTACAGTATATTCTTCCAATAGCAGCATATAGAAGTGCCTGTTTTGCAGCACCACTGGAAACCTCAGTGCTCCGTCACATACATAGCCAAATTATGGAGGGCGTATCTTATTTTGATTTGTTTTGCTGCTGATTCTTGACATTAAGTTTTTATTAATATTCATAATGGCATTTTGCATTTCTTGATGTATTTTTTATTTTTGTGTGTGTGTATGTGTGGGTTTTTTTTTGCCCCTCTTTACTATTGAAACATATATCTTGCTTCATAGATGTATAATAAATCTTTATAGATATTATGGTATTAATGCTTGGTTTTTAAAAAATTTTGTGGGAATTTGTCCAAGTATACCATTTTATGAAAAGCTTTCCAGTTGATTCTTTTAGGTTTTCCTGATATATTGCATACATTTTAAAGTAGAATACATGAATATGTACAAAATATACATACTTTACAATATGTTACAATAATAAACACATACAGTTCTATTTTTCTAGAGCTAAACTGCTTGAGTTATTTATTATTAATTTTTAAAAATTTTTAAAAAATGTTTATTTATTTTTGAGAGAGAGAAACACAGAGCATAAGCAGGAGAGGGTCAGAGAGAGAGGGAGACACAGAATCCAAAGCAGGCTCCAGGCTCTGAGCTGTCAGCACAGAGCCTGATGCAGGGCTTGAACCCACAAACTGCGAGATCATGACCCAAGCTGAAGTTGGATGCTCAACTGATTGAGCCACCTCAGGCACTCTTATTATTAAATTTTTTATTGAGATATTATTGATAAATAACAGTATATTAGTTTCAGGCATACAGCATAATGATTCAATATTTGTATATATTGCAAAATTATCTCCACAATAAGTCTGGTCAAAATTTGTTTTTTAAATTTTATTTTTACTTTATTTTTATTTGTAGCGTATATTTATTTTTGAGAGAGAGAGAGGCAGAGAGAGAGAGAGAGAGAGAGAGAGAATGTGAGTGAGGGAGGAGCAGAGAGAGAGGAGACACAGAATCTGAAGCAGCCTCCAGGCTCTGAGCTATCAGCACAGAGCCCATGTGGGGCTTGAACTCATGAATCGTGAGACCATGACCTGAGCCGAAGTTGGACACTTAACCGACTAGGCCACCCAGGTGCCCTCAACATCTGTTAAACTTGAAAATCTCTGATTAAAGATAATATATGAAACGATCATGTATCAATCTGGGAAAGTCACACAAAGCCCTGTTTATGAAACTCACTTGTTCTAAGGTGGTGTTTTAGGGTGTGGCTCATTGATGTTCTGGAAGAAATATATAAAGATTATACTTGGTTTCTTCCTGTGAACCTGCATACACACACACACACACACACACACACACACACACACACACACATATATAAATGGGTCTGAATGGAAAAAATAGGGTCATATGGAATAGACAGAATTCAAACTACCCAGGAATTTTTCATTCATTTACTACAGATGTATTATCTGTAGTACATACAGATATATGTCTGTTTACTTGCAGATCACTGGGTCCACACACTTCCATTAAATTTACAGAACTTCTAAGTGATTTAGTCAGGCAGAGAAAGACAAATACCATATGATTTCACTCATACATGGAATTTAAGAAACAAAATAGATGAACATAGGGGAAGGGGGAGAAAAAGAGAGAGGGAAGCAAACCATAAGAGACTCTTTTAAAAAAAATTTTTTTAAGGTTTATTTATTTTTGAGACAGAGACAGAGCATGAATGGGGGAGGGTCAGAGAGAGAGGGGACACAGAATCTGAAACAGGATCCAGGTTCTGAGCTGTCAGCACGGAGCCCGACGCGAGGCTCGAACTCACAGACCGTGAGATCATGACCTGAGCCGAAGTCAGACGCTCAACTGACTGAGCCACCCAGGCGCCCCCAAGAGACTCTTAATAATAAGAACAAACTGAGGGTTGATGGAGGGAGGTGGGGGGGGGGATGGGCTAGATGGGTGATGGATACTAAGGAAGGCACTTGTTGTGATGAGCACTGGGTGTTGTATGTAAGTGAGGAATCACTGAATTCTACTCCTGAAACCAATTCTACTCCTGCACTGTAGGTTAACTAAAATTTAAATAAGCACTTAAAAAAAGAAAAGATTTACAGCACTGACATGCTTCCTCTCCTCTTTGCAACTTCATGAATATTATCCCTCTTTCTAATTACACTTCTATCCATGATCTACTTCATACTTTGCAGCAGTTGGTTGACAGAGGACACTTGTCAGAGTCCTACAGATTTTTCTATGAGAAAAATCAGTCAAAGCAAATAGAAAGGAAGACATCATGAATTTACTTCATTATAGCCTTGAAGCCTACTTTTCCTTTAGGCCCCATTTGTTATTTATGATTAAGCCAAGTTACAGATGGAAATTGCCTCTCTCTCTCTGCCTTTCTTTCATTTGTCTTTCACCTAGAAATACCTGGATAAAGACTGGGCTCATCATCCCATTGATCAGCTTACTGTACGTGTTTGAATTTCACTTACAAATGTCTGACTGAGACATAATGAAGAAAAAAGTGAATATATGGTATGGTGGAGCTAATGATAAGCCACTGTCACACTTCTACTGATTTTTGTTTATGAGACAAAAGTAGCTCCTTTGTGATGTGGAACTAACAAAAGGGTGATTCAGCTAGAACCATAGTCTCTCCTGTCTTACCTCTGGTGGTGGGCCTACATGAATGATAGACAGCTCTGATCAATGCCCTAATTAGGAGACTATCTTCATTTTAGAAGGATACTATGTCTCTAATTACACAAATATGCAACAGAGGCTTCAGAGTGAGTTTCATAAGGATGAAACTTACTAACAGGCAGAATTGAAGACATTTTTTTCATTCTGGCGTGTCTCCAAAGGCCAAGATCATACTAATTAAAGTACAGAGGAGAGAATGACCCCAGACCTAAGAGCTTATTTTGCTTATTTTCAATATCTTACTGACATGGAGATTGTAGGCTCTGTGTGTGTGTGTGTGTGTGTGTGTGTGTGTGTGTGTGTGTTTCTTGGTAACTATGGCAACATCCCCATTTTTGTTGGCTCTCCTGGCACTCTTACAGGATTATCTGTTTCATGCCTCCTCAGTACGTTCCTTTTATATTTTACTTCCACATCTTAAATAAAATATTCAATTAATTCAAATGTGAATTCAAAACCAGTTACATTGCATTCTTTGTTGCACCCAAGCCAGTACTTCAGTAGCTTAATTTATAGAGCAGTGACCAAGTAAGTAAATATATGACAGGCACCTAGACACTCTGTGTCTCATTGTTTTACTGCAACTCTTAGAGCATGGGTACCTCTACAGTAGAGCCTATTTTAGCAGGATTTATTCAATTATAAGAGAAAAGAATGATCTACTCTAAAAGCGATGGGTACTTCCAATGGTGGTTGAAGAATTTGAGAAAGAAACATTTCCAGCAATATAAAACCTGTCCATACATTGCCTTCCTCACATAAGTGAATTTGTTTTCTTAGAAGAAGATGTGGGACACCATTCTTGTGCTCATGAAAACACTCAACAGAAACCTGTGTCTGTATCCTGGGGTGCAATCATGGGGTTTTTATATTATCCTCAAGGTTTGGGCCAGAAACAATCAGGAACAATTATCAAACAGAGTCTTGCCCACTCATTCACAAATAGACTATCAAGAATGAGAGGCAGATTACTTTTTTCCTGTGAAGCAATAAGATTTTTCACCGAAGTGTTCAGGAAAACACCCATTTAATTCTTGTGAAAGTAGTCTGAATCTTTTCTTTCATTGCAGAGGTAAGATTGATATAGCATGGACTTTGGAGCCCAATTCTGTGGCCTAAACCCCAGCTCTTTTATTGGCTGGGTACAACACTTAAACCTCTTTGTGCCTCAGTTTCCTCATCAGTAACATGAAGATAAAAATAATGGCTCCTGTCTCAGGAGCCTTGTGGGGATTAAGTGAGTTAACACAGGAAAAGATTTAGGGGCCTGGCACATGAAAAGCACTCTGTGTTAGACACTATTATTTGTTTATAAATACCATTAAACTTTTCTTCATTCAAATAATAAGTATTATTCACTAGACCTAAACTCATGTTCCTTATTTGGGGTGTTTATTTTTTCTCTCAATAGTGTATTATTAAAAAGAAAGCAAAAATTATCATTACTCAATTTGAATAAACCCACTATGAAGAATTTTGAATTTTCATAATTATTATAGGGGAGACTTAGTTCTTCGATAGCACTGGCCTAATCACTCAGTGGAATCCAAAGAGATATCAGAATTTCAGTATTTATGGATATCATCATGACATTTAAAGTCCTCCAATTTTTGTTATTAATTGGAAACTAGAGAAAAGTCCATTTGAAATGCAAGGACAGAAATTAGAGGTTTTATATGTATATTGCTCTCACCATTATGAAACCTGGAGAAATATTTCAAGGACAGTCTACAGAAGCTTTTCTTTGCCCTTGTTAACATCAGGAGCACTCTCCATGGTGTGCTATGTGAAACACTCACAATCTCCAACCCACGTCATCTTTGATAGTGCATATAGGCCACACATACCATCCGGGTCTATATCTGGAGAGCAAAGATGATAACACTTAGGATTTAAGTTTGAAATTTACTTTGTCTTTAATGTTGGCATGGCCATATCTATACGAGACCATCTTCTGTTTCTGACATTGATGATTGTCCCATTTGTGCAATAGTTCTGGGTAAGTGGAAATATGTTTGCTACAACCTACTTGCCCTAACTTGCCTTCCTTCTTGCTATTCTCTGCTCTTACCTGCCTTCCTACAGCTGCCCCCCCCACCCAATTTTTCTATGAAAACCTGGCAACTGGACTAACAGGAAAGGTTGAAATGGAAAGAAGAATTAATGCTTTTGGAGGCCATAAATACTGAACATGGATTCTATTAAATCAGAATTACTATTTTTAGGAAACCTGGTGATAAGGTCAATTAAAAGTGCTGCTTACCAGAGATTTTTGACTTTATAGACTTATTCTCAACAGTTTGTTTCTTAGAAGTATAATTTGTTTAGGTTGGTAGAATCACTGAGAATGATTCCCTGGCATCAGCATTTGCTAATCATGTCAAAGATGCATCTGATATGTGGCCAAGGCTGTGAACCATTGTTCAATGAAGGTCGGTGATTCTCAATGTTTATGTGCATCAGGATCACCGGGAAGACTTGTTAAAACACAGACTGGGAGCCCCACCCCTATAGTTTCTGACTCAGTGGGTCAGGAGTGAAGCCCTTGTGCCACTCCCCACCCGAATTTCTTTTATTTTTTATTTTTTAAATGTTTATTTATTTTTGAGAGAGAGAGACAGAGTGCAAACAGGTGAGTGGCAGAGAGAGAGAGGGAGACACAGAATCCCAAGCAGTCTCCAGGATCTGAGCTGTTAGCACAGAGCCCGATGTGGGGCTCAAACCCATGAACCGTGAGGTCATGACCTAAGCCGAAGTCAGACGCTCAACTGACTGAGCCATCCAGGCACCTAGGTGATGCTGATGCTGCTGGTCTAGGAGCCATCCTTTGAGAACTAGTGATTTATGGTATACAGGGATCCCTTGTCCTAGAAGAGGCCTTTTTACTCCCAAGATCTAGGTAAACATCTTGAGGTTGTCAAAATTCTATGCCCATGATTTTGACAAATTCTGGGGGAGACTTATACCCTCACGTTCCCTCTTGTCTTGCCTTTTGGGGTCCTGCTCCCTCTCACATGGACAACAGTAACTCAGCCTCTTCTTTGAGCTCATCTGTGAGCAAAAGTCAGGAGAAATGTTTCAGGGAACCCTAAGAAGGACCTACATCACTTTCACTAATCCTCAAGGGTCTCAGCAACAGCCCTTCTCTCTGTTTTTCTACCTTCTATCTCTCTCCCCTCAATGGTCTTCTTTACCCACATATCAGGGGGAAGAAAAGCCCATCCTTGTCCCTGAAAAGTGGCAGAACTATCATGTGCTGTCCTGCAGATTCTTTCCTCGACAAGTCTAACATTATCCCAAAGATGGTTCCCTTCTGGGAGTAATTCTGGTGTCAGATGTTAACATAGTAATTACTTTTACTTCATTATTATTAAATACGCATCAAAATGATAACACTCTCTGGACTTATCTACTATTACCATTTCTCTAAGAATCTCAAAGTAAAATCTACATCTTTAGATCTTTGTTCCTGTCATCTTTACTGTTTTTGTTTGGTTTTGGTCTGGAAATTTTATTAGGTGTGTTCATTGTGTGTACTTTTTTCAGGGAGTTCTTTTTGGAGTCTCAGCCTGGTTGGGAGGGCAGGACCAGGAGGTGAGGACGGATAGGGTAGGGTTAGTGGCCTTGCAGGGCCAAGGTAAATTTGAGGGCTGAATTTTTGAAAACTTTGTAAAAAGTGCATTTAACTATCTATTCTAATAACTTTTTATTCTCTTTTTCCTTTCCAGAGTTTGTTCATTGGCTAATTATTGTCACATTAGTTTGGAATGTGTGAAACTCAGTTTCTGCAAGAATGTCACCCTGGATGTGGTTAAAAAACTTTTCAAAAACTGTAGACGGTAAGAGAATATTGATTTTTGCCCACTGTGTCTCTTTCAGTCTTAAATGTCATCATAAAATAAAGAGGAAACTTGATATGAGCTGTGCACTGGTTTATGCTTATTTATAAATCCCCAGGGTTGTTATCATTTTATTGACACAGAGTTCTAGCAATCATTAAATATTTCCCAGAAAATAGCTTCTGGTAACTTTATTTAAGACTAAACCAAGTTTTCATGACCTCTCTTATTGCAAAAATTATATTAGTTCCTTTGTACTTTAGTAGTCATTAAAAAGCTCAGGAAAAAATACTTAGAAAAACTTAGATACCTTTCAGTTTTTATGTTGGCCTCTGTCCTTGGAACACCATTTACCAGAACGATATACAAGCCAGGGAAAGAAAAATATTCGAGGAGTTATCAGAGTTGAAATTACCATTTAATATGTCCCATATTTCAAGAACTATTTGGTTAATCATAGTCTAGTCCATGAAATCTGAGCTTTTTGAATGAAATCTAAGATTTTTTGTAAGGAATTAATCTTTCAGGAAATAGAGGAATCCATAGAACAAATGGGGGAATCCCTAGAACAAATATTTCTGTATGGAGCCCTGGAACTTTTCAGGTTTTGAAACAAACAAAATAATGGAACAGCCTGAGGAAATCTGGTGTGCGGATTGTAATATCTTATAAAATATTAACTAATTTATTACTAGGAAATGTGAGTTGGGACCTTAAAAGATATAATGGAATCTACATTATTTTAATAAATCATCTCTAAAGAAATGGTATTCTCAACAAATATGTTGGTTGGCAAAGAATTCTGTTTTCTTCCACTATCTCATTGCAAATGTGACCTCTTACTTTTTACTTTATTCACCCATCTTCTTTAATATTAAAGATTTTCAAATTAAAGAATACATGCAACAACGTTACAAATCCTGATTCTGTATTTCCAATTACTACATTAGTAAAAAAATTAGTGTCCTAGTTCACTGCTAAGCCGAGACTCCAGGGTATTGGTGAAAAGAGCCTTATTTGAGTATCTCATCATTTGAATACTGAATTACATAATGCTTTCCAAAGGAATAGGAATGGTTTTAGAATTTTATAGATCTCTATCTGACTGATCTAGTTTGTCTCACTTTGTACTTTTGGGAACAGGAGCTTTAATCTTTCTTAGTCTAAAAAAAGATTAATATTTTAACATCTTGTATTATAAAATCGGGAACTACTTTCATATCACATAGAAATGTACATTTCTCCATTATTTTGGATGAATGTAAATGTATCTCTGATCTAACAATGCACACATTGCATTCCCTGGAGCTAAAAGTAATTTTTGAGCATTTGAGATCAAATTCATAGGCTTTCTTAGGAAGAAATCCATTGTGGTCTTAAGACATGATCTGTCTTTTGTTAGAATACAAGTTTGGGGAAAAGTTAAGCCTGTCCTAAGCAGCTCTAAAACAAGTGGTAAATTAAAGGAAATATTGACATGATTATCATTCCAATATTGCCAACATTAAAATGCACACAACTGCCTAATAGGTATTTATAATTATTCCTAATTATTCCTAATTTTAAGTCCTGCCTACTTTCCAAAAGGCTTTGAGACTTTTTATAGCTAAGTGCACACATACACACACACACATGTGCACACACAAGCACACCTCTCAACAATTCAAAATTATATTAAAAAATGATCAGAAACCAGGTGGAGAAAAAGGAGAAATGGAACTGAGGTTAAGGTGAGTGCCACAGTTTAACACTAAATGTTAAGCTGGAATTTCTGGCAGGGAAGGAAAAATGGAAAGCACCATAAAATATGGCCCTTTTGCCTTCTAAAATGATGCCTGGTAATTCTAAGAAGAATCTATCACAGGATTCTTCTAAAATACTGAGAAAGTGAAAACCTTAACAATGACATAAACCAGACAATGGCACAAGATTCTGGTTGGTCCGTGTTCCTTTATTTTAAAAAATGTTAAAAAAATGTTAGGGGCACCTGGGTAGCTCAGTCAGTTGAGTGTCAGACTCCATTTTGGCTCAGGTCATGATCCTACGGTCATGGGATCGAACCTTGTGTCGGGCTCTGTGCTGAGCACTGACCCTGCTTGGGATTCTCTCTTTCTCTCTCTCTGTCTCTCTCTCTCCTTCTGCCCCTCTCTCCTGCTCGTGTTCTCTTTCTCATTCTCTCTAATAAAAAAAAATGTAGGGGCACCTGGGTGGCTCAGTCAGTTAAGCGTCCAACTTCAGCTCAGGTCATGATCTCATGATTCATGGGTTCAAGCCCTCTGTTGGCTCTGTGATGACAGCTCAGAGGCTGAAGCCTGCTTTGGATTCTGTGTCTGCCTCTCTCTCTGCCCCTTCCTGCTTGTGCTCTGTCTCTCTCTCTCTCTCTCTCTCTCTCTCTCTCTCTCTCAAAAATAAACATTAAGGGGCGCCTGGGTGGCTCAGTCGGTTGAGCGTCCGACTTCAGCTCAGGTCACGATCTCACGGTCCATGAGTTCGAGCCCCGCGTCGGGCTCTGGGCTGACGGCTCAGAGCCTGGAGCCTGCTTCTGATTCTGTGTCTCCCTCTCTCTCTGTCCCTCCCCCGTTCATGCTCTGTCTCTCTCTGTCTCAAAAATAAATAAAAATGTTAAAAAAAGAATTAAAAAAATAAACATTAAAAAAATTTAATAAAAAATTTTAAGTAAGTCACCATCAATAGAATTTCCATTCTTCCTTCATGCTACCACTGTTCCCTTGTGATGACTACACTTCTTTTCCTGTCTGTTGAAATATGTTTTTATTGGATCTGAGGAATTTTTAGAGGCATAAAGGTAGAGGAGTAGTTTGACAAGAAGGAGCTTCTTTGCCGTTGCATTATGTTAACTTGTGCTATGAGAATACGTGAAACGTGTCCTTCCCTCACTTCTTCATGTAGAGCAGGGTTGGAAACATTTTTCTGTAAAGGGCAAGAGAATAAATATTTTGGGCTTTGCAGGTCATATGTGTTTGTTGCAACTCCTCAGCTGTGCCCTTGAAGCATGAAAGTGAACAGGCATGACTGTGTTCCAATAAAACTTTATTTATGGACAGTAAGTGTCCCAGTAGAACTGAACACACCCTTTCCTTCAGAATGCAGCTGGTCTTCAACTTCAGATATTCTTACTATTCCTCACTAATGTGACAGATTTTTAAAATGTACTTGTTATTCTCAAATTTGATGCTATCTTTCCCCTTGAGAAACATAAAGTACCAGTCAAGGTTATTTTAAAGACTTTTCATGTGCTTACCATGCTTAGGATATAGGTTCCACTTATTCACTCCACATAATCTGGGGTCTTGTCTTTTCCTTTTTTTAGGTTGAAAATTCTCCATTTTTATGGCTGCACCATCACTTCTGACCTGTGTAAAATAAAAGAGGCTTACAAAAGAGTCAAAGTATTTCATGACACTTCTGCCCTTACATGCTAATGTTTTCAGGAAAATAGAATTTCTAGCAATAGTCAATGAAAATATTTGAAGTAAAATATGCCCAGAAAATTTTCCCACTTAAAGTGAGATATAAATTATTTTTGAGCTAAGGTGGAGATAGATAATCAAGGAATAATTCCATGTGAAGTGCTGGCATCTCATCAAAAATAATACACTTTTGTATGCCACACAATTATACCCCCCGTAATAATAAAGTAAAAAAGTACAAAATTTTAAATATTGGTATTTTTCTTGCTTGTATTATTCATTTATGATGTATAATTATAATTTATGATGTATTTAATTAATTGCAATCCCAACCTTCTGGGAGGGATATTTTCTCTTTCATATCTCATACATATTTAATTGTATGCACCATTGTTTTATATGTAATACAGCAATGCCAAATGTGTTGATTTCTTTAGGACTTGTGTCAGGGCATTGTGGTGGCATCCGAGGAGCCCATTTATCCCACAGGATCCTTTCACAAACTCCAGACAAGGCCATGCCCTTTGACTTGAGTCTCTATAGAGAGTATTTCATGCCAGGGAAGTAGTTGTGCATGGCTTTGGCTGGGTTACCTGGCCCCTGGGATGAGGATTCATGTGCATGTGGAAGTCGAGGGAAGTGGGGTGGGTAGAACTGTGAAGGGAAGGAGGATAAGCAACGGTGCAACACTGACACCAAGCAGTGTCACCCAGTGGGTGACTTTGTCTCCGTCCCAATGCTGAAGGTTGTGCAGGTCAACTCGGAGCTGTTCTACATAGAGAGTGAGGGGCCTTGAACACCACTACTTTCAGAGAAGATACAAATTTCCCAGGCACCTACAGCTCTCTAGACACACAAGCCAAGCAAACTCTAGCAGCCTGAGGGCAGTCCTCCAATATGTGACACAGGGGCTGGCTGTGAACATGCCCAGGGGAATCTAAGGGGATGGGGCAGAGCAAGATAGCATTTGCTACTTGCACTATGGGGAGAAACATGCAGCAAACTTGAATAAGATGATCTGGGTTTGAATGCTAGTTTTAGTAGCTGTGTGATTTTAGTCCTGTGATCACTTTGTCTGAGATTTAATTTTCTTGTCTCTAAAATTTGGAAGTCTAACCTCGTGAAGGATATGTAAAGGATGAAATATGATTGCATGGTGAGGACTCTTATTGCGAGATGAGGACTACTTACCTTTCCTTTGAGTCTAGGTTGGCCTTAGTGATTAGCTTGGTGAATAGAAGGTGGCTGAACTAACATTCTAAGACTTCTAAGGCTAGATGAAAGAAGGCTTGCAGCTTTGGCCCAAGACTCTTTGAAAGCTCATTCTTGGGAGTCCTGAGGTACCATGTAAGAAGTCCAACTATCTTGAGGGAGAGACCATGTGAAGAGTCCCTGAAGCCCTATGAAAGTAAAAGTTGGGTTAGAATTGGAAAATTCATCAATATAAGACATCACATTAACAAGATAAAGGAGAACAAAAAACCACTATCATCTAAGTAGATGCTGGATGCATCTAACAAAATGTAAAATCCACCCATGATAAATATTTTCAGCAATGTAGAAATAGAGGAAAAATTCCTAAGCCCTATAAAGAACATCTACAAAAAAAAAAAAAAATACCCTACAGTTAACATTATAATTAACAGTGGAAGAGTGAATGATTCCCCCCTGTGATTAGGTACAAAGCAACGAGATCTGTTCTTACTACTGTAATTCTACATTGTACTAGAAGTACAAACCAGTGCAATAAAGTAAGGAAAAAAAAACACATACAAATTGGAAACGAAGAAGTAAAACTATCCTCTTATTCCCATAGAAGAAGCATAGCATATGGAGAAAATGCTAAGAATTCTACCAAACAGTGACCAGAACTAATTAGTGAATTTAGCAAGGTCTCAGAATACAAGTTTGTGATAATTCCAAAATCAATTGCACTTTATATGCTGGCAACAAATAAACAAGAGATATATCATATTCTCTGATAGGAAGACTTAATATTCAGATATCAGTTATCCTAAAATTGACTTACAAGATTCAAACACAATCACAATGCCAGATATATATGTATAAATTGAAAATCTGATCTTAAAATTTATATAGAAATCCCTAAGACCAGGAATATCCAAAACAATTTTGAAAAAGAATAACAAAGCCAGACGACTTATACTACTTGATTTTGAGACTTGCAATGTGATCAAGACCATATGGTATTGGTGAAAGGGTAAATGTACAAACCAATAGGATAGGATAAAAAGTCCAGAAATAGACCCATACATGTATGGTCATTTGATTTCTGACAAAGGTGATTCAATGGGGAGAGGATACTTTTTTCAAAAAGTAGTGCTGGAAGACCTGGATGTCCATATAGGAAGAAATAAACTTCAACTTTAAACACATCCTGTACACAAAATTAACTTGAAATGGATCATAGATGCAACAGTAAATAAGAAATCTATATTTCTAGAAGGAAACATAAATATCTTTGCAACTCTAGGTAGATAGAGGTTTGTTGGATGGGTCACAAAAATATAAATACAAAATACAATATTGATACATTGGATTTTATCAAAACTAAAACCATCTGCCCTTCAAAAGACACCATCAAGAAAATGAAAAGGCAAAGCACAGAATGGGAGAAGATTTTCAAAGTACATTTAAATGACAGAGGACTTGTTTCCAGAACACAGAAAGAACATGTACAACTCAGTAAGATGGCAACCTAATAAAAAATGGGCACATGATCTGAACAGACATTTCATTAAAGAAGATACAAGAATGGGTGATAAGCATATGAAAAGTTATGCAATATCACAGTCATCAGAGAAATGCAAATTTAAAAAATGCTTTTTCAACGTTTATTTTTGAGAGAGAGAGACAGAGTGTGAGTGGGAGAGGGGCAGAGAGAGAGAGGGAGACACAGAAGCCAAAGCAGGCTCCAGGCTCTGAGCTGTCAGCACAGAGCCCGACATGGGGCTTGAACCCACAAGCTGTGAGCTCATGACCTGAGCTGAAGTCAGCTGCTTAACTGACTGAGCCAACCAGGTGCCCCGAGAAATCCAAAGTAAAAGCACAATGGGATACCAGTACACATCCCATAGAACAGCTAAATTTGAAAAGACTGATAGCATTAAGGGTTGGCAAGAATATGGAGCAAATAGAACTCTCTTATACTGCTGGTGGGAATGTAAAATTCCAATCACTTTGGAAAACACTTAGTCAGTTGCTTGTAAAGTTCAACATAAACCTACCACGTGATCCAGAAATCTCACTCCTAGGAATTTACCCAAGGGAAATGGACACCTATGTTTCTTCTTACAAAGATTTGTACAGGGATAGTTACAGCAGCTTTATTCATAATAGTCAAAATCTGGAACTATCCCAAATATCAATCATCAAAATAATGGATAAAACACAATGTGGTGTATTTGTATAATGCAATCCTATGCATTACCAGAAAGGAATGAATTACTGAAATATGAAACAATATGGATGAACCTAAAATAATTATGCTGAGCAAAAGAAGCCAGGCATGTTAGAGTACATGCTGAATGATTCTATTTACATGAAACTCTAGAAAAGACTAATCACCTTAAATCTAATCTCTGAGGCCCTAGCCATGGAGTCCTGTCACGACATGGCGGCTACTTCTTCAATATGAGCAGGAGAATCTCACTCCAGACTGCCCAGTCTTATATAACATAATGTAATCACAAGGGTGATTATCCTATCATATTCATAAGATCTGCTCACTGTGAAAAAGAAGGGATTATATGGAACATATACAGCAGTGAATGGGAATTTGGGGGCTGTTGGACAGTTCTGTTTATCACAGTTGGCCTTTTTTTTTTTTACTGTCCAAAATTTGAACTGAGATGGATGTATTTTCACTGCACTGAATGTCTCTTTCCATTACCTGGATGTATAATATAAAATGCAAACTTTTGTCTCGACTGAGTGAAACAAGATGTACGTATGAGACAGTTTTTTTTAATGCAGGAAAATGACATATGAGCTTTGCTTGGTCATCAAAAAATGGGATCAGAAGTTTGAAACTCAACACTTCTCACCCAATTCTAGTACCGAATGGTCTACCTTGCTCTGGTTTGTGAAATATGTTTATACTATTTAGAGAATTATAGAGATATTTAATTTTTTTATAATGAAAGACCTACCAAAGCCTGTTAACTGCCACATACACACACACAACAATGCTGTATACTGATTACAGAAACAATATACAATCAAAGAAGACGTTCAACTGGTTCTGTAATGCTATATTTTCTAAAAAAAAATAGATCTGATAAAATGTTCACATTTGCAATTTCTTGGTATACGGGTGTTACATTATTCTTTTCTTTTTTTTCAAGTTTACATAACGATTCATTAAGTCACTACGATGTAAATTTGCTGACACATTCTTTTTTGTAAAATCTTCAAGAATTTCCTGTAACTTCCTTTGGAACAGCAAGCCATGGCAAGTATTCATGAGAGAACGAAGACTCAAGGTCTCGCAGGGTGCATATGTTTGAGAGACTGTCTGAACCTACTAATTGGTCCCTCAGTGGTATGCCATTACTTGGTATCTAGTTCCATCTTAACAGGCTTACTGGATCTTTCTGAGAGTAACTGCAGTGTTAAGTGACTTTGAGGAACGCTCTTGTACCTGAAGGAAATCCTATAGGATAGATAACAACAGGCTTTCATTAAAAACCTCTCCCATTTACTGGGTGAAGAGGAGGTTAAGGGGTGGGGCTCATTCCCCATTATAGGAAATTGGGCCAATTTTGATACTGTGGCAAGGGAGAATTTCTCATGATTCATCACCCTGGTCATTGTCTATCGAGAGGTTTCCCAAAGTATGTTCTCAAGATCGATAACTTGGTGGAGAGCCCCCAGAAATTGAAACAGAACCAAAATAAAACCAAAAACCTTACTTCCATAGTCAAATACATTTAGGAAATTTTAGATTAAACAAGTATAAACAGCTTTCTTTATCTCATCCAAGAATGGATATAGGATTCTTTTCCAATTTTTTTGGTGTGTATTTTAGAAATGTATTTGCTCACAATAATATCTTTTCACTGTTTTGAGAAACACACTCTAACAAGATTATCTCTGATTTTTAAAATCCTTGAGCAGACACTGAGCAAGCCGATCTATCTCAAAGTCATGCTGATAAATACAGGCAAGCTCTCTTTACCTACTGATTCACTGGCTCTCAAAGGTTGCTCTGTTATCTCCAATTTCTCACTAGCTGTTTCTGGATACTAAAATAGAAAAGAAATGCTTCCTATTTCTTTCTTCCCTCTCTTTCTTGAAAAATTAGAGACAGATTATATAACCCTGGCCTTCCCCTGAGTATATTGCTGGTATATTCAAAAGCATTCCTCAGTAACTTGTTGAGTGGCTTTGCAGAGGCATCTCACATTTTAGATACATAGGAGGTTCCTTACTCTTTCCATACATCAACTTTTTTTCTCACTGATTTACATGACAGTTTCAGATGTATTATCAATTTGTGCTTGTGCCTCACAGATAAGTCCTAAGCTTCACTGCCTCCTTCTCTTTTCCATGATCTTCTCTGCCATCTACTTACTGATGTATAAACAAACACTTAAAAAATACAAAAGACGATCCAATAGGAACTTTAAGAATATTTTTGAAGCTGAAGAGTCCTTTCAAAATGTGAGTGATTCTTGATAGAACAGACTAGAAAGTCCAGAAAGAAACCCAAATAGAATAATTAAGTATATGCTAAAAATGACATTTCAATCCATGGGGAAGAGATAGTGAGAGTTGAGACACTAAGTAGAAATCCAGAACAATAGTGAAGTTAAATCTACAAATCACTCACACCTGACCCAAATTAAATCCCAGATGGATTACAATTTTAACTTGAAAAATAAAACCATATTTGAGCTGACATAATACAAACTAAGCAATGTCCTTGTAAGTGACAGGTCACAGTGAAATTGTGGAAACTTTGGTAGGAAAAGCAAGATTCAACTCTTCCACTCAGTCTGGGAAATGGTTTGGTAGACCAAAGAGAGGAAAGCTAAAGGGTGTTTGATATTTACATTTTGTGATGACAATAAGACACTATTAACATTAGTTATGTAATCAAGGGTGGCATATTTGGGGATTGTAGGAGCCCTGGTGAGAGATTAAAGGTAGATAGAGGACTATGAATGACCAGATGAAGAATTTACCCTTGGTTCTCTTTTTACTGGGGAACCTCTGGGAGTTTATGAGCTAGCTTTCTTTTTTTTGGAGGGGGTGTGCAGACTTTCTTATCCGTATTGATATTTTTGGCCAGATAATTCTTCGTCATGGGAAACTAGCCCTGTGGATCACAGGATGCTTAGCAGTATCTGTGGCCTCTACCTACTAGATGCTAGTATCATCTCCCCCTTTACAATTGTGACAACCAAAAAACGTCTCCAGACATTGCCCAATGTCTCCTGGGCAACAAAATTATCATAGTTTGAGAACAACTGAGCTCTAGAATGACAGAATAATTGGCATTTTAAAAGGACTATCCAGTTCTGGCTATGTAGAATGGACAGAAGGACAGCAGGACAAGAACCTGAGAAAATGTATTAATGCTGTCCCAGTCCCCTAGCTATGGTATATTGTAATAGTAAAGGGCCTCTAATAAAGCACATCTCCTTGTATCCGTGCCCTTGCATAGTCCCCTCCCACACTGATGTAGGGCTTGCCATGTGACTTGCCTTGATCAAGGTAACATCAGCAACCATGACACAAACCGAGACTGGAAAGGCATTTGTGCATTGGGACTTATTCTCTCGGAACACTGCCACCATGTAACAAAGCCCATGCTAGCCTCCTGAAGACACATGGTCCAGCTAAGAGCCAGCACCAACTTCCAGCCAGACAGGAGTGAGGCTTTCTAACACCACGCAGCCACAGTGAAGCCACCATGACTACATGATCCCAGGAAAGCCAGCAGAAAAAGTATTTACCTGAGCCCTGACCAAGCTGATGACAATGAAATTATGAACAAATGAAATGGTAGCTGTTTTAAATCACTAAGTGTCTGTTGTGTTGTTATGCAGTGATAGATAACTTGTAGTAGGTCTGGAGTAGATCACTATCACTGGAAATGAAAATATGTGTACACAAGGCATTCGGAAGAATCCGTATTTCTTGATGCTTCTTCAGTGAAGAGACTCAGTGAAAGGGCAGAGCAGGTCAAAAAATATAAGTGTTTATAAACCGAGTGCAAAGGTCAAGGGAATTCAGGAATGAAGTTGCATGAAGAGTTTCCAAGAAAGCACTTCTATCTAAGCAGTTATGAATATTAACTCATCTATTTTGAAAACTACAGCTATTTAGTAATTGCTAACAGTATAATCATAATAATACTTCAAAGATTCAGTTTAATACATATATTTCTAAAGCTTTAAAAGCATTACCAAGCTAGCCACTTTTTACTTTATATGGAAAAATCAATCTTTAGACTAAACAGGAAAGAACATAAACTCAAAATCAATAACAATTTATATTGCACTGATAAAATTCATTTCAATGTATTAGCTGTCCACTTGTATGGAACTCTATTCACTTAGCAATTAGATTGCTAAGACCGGGGCCTCTAATAGAATGCCTCTCATAATTTACCAGTTGAATTTACAGATGGCGATTATCAGTGGTATTTACGGCTTGATAGATGCTGAGTGTTGACCCTGTTTATTGTACTATTCAAGAATTAACAGTTTCTCAGAGGGTTAGCGCTTAGCTTTATGTTTAAGAATACCAGTCTGAGGGAATGTCAGTCAAATCCCCTACTTTATTTTAATCATATAAAAAAATCAAAGTAATAAACAATAAAGAAAATCCATAATGAGATAAAATGGAAATACAGACTCATAACTAAAAGAACTGGCAGTAAATAAAAGAACGTGTAAAGCATGGAGGGAATGGACAAAGTAAGTAAAGTAGGAATAACCAAAATGCATTTTCACAGGCTATTAGAATCACCAAAGGGAACAGTGAGGGTCTCTTGGAAACAGGACAAGATTTAAAAAAAAAAATCAAAATGACAGAATTTTAAAGATCTTGTACCCATTAAACAGTCAGTATTAAAGAAACAATAGTATTGTTGAAATAGTGTTTAAGATCAAAGGGTAACATGCATTTGGATATAGAATTACCATAAGATTTGTTTAAAAAAAGGAAAAAAGCAACCCCAGTCTTTGTTTAAATGCTGCTGCCTGCCAAAGGATTTGGGTTATTAAATCTTTTTTTTTTTTTTTTTTTTTTTGAGAGAGAGAGAGAAAGAGAGCATTAGCAGGGGAGGGACGGGCGGGGGGGGGGGGGGTGTCACAGGATCTGAAGCAGGCTCCAGGCTCTGAGCTATCAGCACTGAGCCCCACACAGGCTTGAACTCACTGAGGGTGAGATAAGGACTTGAGCAGAAGTTGGATGCATAACCGACTGAGCCATCTAGACGCCCCGGTTTTTACTTTTTTCTCAGGTTGAGGAAACAAGGACTGAGAAAAAATTACTTGGATGTGGGTATCTGGAAGATCTATGTGATTTCTAGTGTGTATTAACCAGTTGTACCTTAATGTTGGAAGGACCTGGGTTAAGGAAAGCCGGTAAAAACAGAGAACGGCGTCTTCTGTAAATCGTCTAGTTTACTTTGTCAAAAAACTTGTATATGCAGAAGTTTACCAATTTTCCGGAATTACAAGAGAATAAAAATACACATAACGTTCACCAACTTGGAATCCTACACCTATCTTCCTTTTCTCTTTTTGTCCGGTTAGCTTTGCACACCTCTGCCAGCTCTTGGCTTTCCTGGGCAGTGTTTACGCGGAA
The DNA here is from genome assembly GCF_027475565.1 of Acinonyx jubatus. NCBI lineage: Eukaryota > Metazoa > Chordata > Mammalia > Carnivora > Felidae > Acinonyx > Acinonyx jubatus. Next base: position 69,223,997 of record NC_069391.1, read on the forward strand.
GGGCCTGGGGACTCTAGTGCCAGGGTTCCGGCCGGGCCCCTAAACGCAAGAGCCCCCCAACCCAGGTTCCGCCGACTGGAGCTTGGCGCGGAAACCAGAGCGGGTTCCGGAGGCGTGGGAACCGGAGCCGTGCGCTCCTCCTACCTGGCTGGGCGGAGCCGGCCGGCCCGGAAAGTGAGGGCCGCGGGTCTCCGGCGCTCAGTTGCGGGCGGGCGGGGCTGCGCGGTGCGCGGAGTTGGGGGGGGCGCACTTAACACTGCTCCTGGGCCGGTAGGGGCAGCGCGTGGGGGCAGCGCGTGGGACCAGCGTCGAAGCGCGCCGCCCCCAGCCCGCCCAGGAGCCTCGCCCCGTCCGGACATTCCTGCAAGTGGCCGAACCAGCCGGACGAGCCCGACTCTCCGCGGTTCCCGGCGGCAGCAGGTGGCCCCGGAGTTCCTGCCCGTCACCTCAGCCCCGGCGGGCACTGCGCCCCAGAGCTGTCTGGGCTGTCCCCGCCGGGCGGGATGGAAGCGCACGGGGACCAGGAGGAGCTGGCCCGCTTGCGCTCCGTCTTCGCTGCCTGCGACGCGAACCGCTCGGGGCGCCTAGAGCGCGAGGAGTTCGGCGCGCTGTGCGCGGAGCTGCGCGTGCGGCCGGCAGACGCCGAGGCCGTGTTCCAGCGTCTAGACGCCGACCGGGACGGCGCCATCACCTTCCAGGAATTCGCACGCGGCTTCCGCGGGGCCCGCCGCGGGGGGCGGCACCGGGGCTGGGGGCCTCGGGAGCCCGCGTCCACCGCGGGCCAGGTGGAGCCGGACGGCGAGGAGGACGAGGGCGACGAGGACGCTGCGGAGACGCTGGCAGCACCCTGGGATCGCGCGAGCCCGGTCCAGGCTTGGCAGGACTTCCAGGCGCGACTCGGGGAAGAGGCCAAGTTCATCCCCAGGTGCGTGTGTGGTTGGAGGGCCGAAGGTGAGGATGGTGTTTCCTGTATTCCGGGTCCACGGACTCTAACTTTTTCAAGTCGAGACCCCCTAGAGTTGAAGAACGGGAGTGCGTTCAGAGTTCGGGTTTGGGGAGAAAGTTTTGCTTGCTCATTTCTGAGCCCTGCACAGGGCACTTTGTTAATTACCTGGGTCACAGTGAATTCCGCAGGGTCCAGAGTTTCTTCCCAGGCAAGGGTTTGGGAGCGCTCCCTACATTTAATCGCACTTTTTACCAAGGCCTCCATGCTGCACCCCGGAGCGTCGCTGCGATCGGCATACTCTACAAGTAGTTTTTGTATTTGTTGTTTTCTTACAACTACATAGAAGATCAAACATGTTGGGCATTTATATTCCTGGATTCGCATATTCATTGATGCGTACTATGTTCTAGGCATTTTACAGAGTTCGTTCATTTAATTGTTGCAACAACCCTGGGAAGTGGGTTTTCTTATTTCTGATTGTTGGGGAAACTTAAAGACTCAGAAATTTAGACCTGTAAGATATTAAGGGACTTGACTAGTTAATAAAAGAGCAGGGATTTGATCCCAGATATTGTTGAACTGAAAAACTGGTTTTATACAATGGAATCAAATGATAAAATCATACAATTAATTCTCTACTCCTATGGCTCCGACAGAAATAATATCAAGTTACTAACTTACTTTTTAGGGGTTAAGGGAATGCCTGCAGGGACAGGGCAGGGAAAGAAAGATACTCAGGTTTTATGCAAGAGTAATTTACATGTGTCCCTGCTTTCCTGCCATGGTATGTCTTGAGCTGCCAGTTTCACTTCTTCCTCTGGCACTACAAACACGTGAATGCTGTGAAAAGTATATTTCTGCTCTCTGTTTGGATTTTTGGTTGAAAGCTTATGGAGCTCTGACTGTCATTATTAATAACTGAAAGGTGTCATTCTGGCTGGCAATTCACATATCTTAGACTTAAGACTCAGAGAAGCAAGTAGCCCTGGGAGGGGACAGTGGTCTGGCTCACTCATTCACAGCGTGGACCTGCAGACCTGGAAACCTGGGTTCCACTTCCTCCTCTGCCCAGCTCCTCCCTCCAGTTTGGAAAGTGAGGCATGGAGAGTGACTCAGAGCAGTATGAGGCAGATGTGTAGAGAAAGTGGGTGTGATACCCATTTTTCTGTTATTTACAAATGAGTTAAAATGCAATGGCTCTACCAGGAAAATAGAAAAGTAAACATTGCTATAAACAGTATTCTTTGCGTTATCTCTTATCTGTAACTTGGTTTAGGTCTGCCTAATGAAAAGTAACAATTTTAGGAATAAGGAAAGGTGAACCCATGCCATGCTTTCTATCCACATGCGGATCTACTTTTCACAGTTGTGAACTCTCAGCAGCAAATATATGACACTTAACCATTAAGTGATTTAGAATGATCTTCTTAGAATCAGTATACAAACCAGGATTTAATATTGGTGATATTGTTATTATCATTTCCAAACTCTTCAAAGGTTATTAAATTTTATGGGCATCAGTGTCACCAGTAGACTTGTTTTAAGCCCCACCCCCTTCTGATTGGAGATTAACAAGTACAATATTTGTCTTTCTGTACTTGTTCAAGTGGAAAAGAACTAAACTGAGCTGCTGCATCTGATTGTTACCATGGCAGCCATTAACTGTTTTTGGTAAATTGAATTGCTTCCATTCCACTTTCCTCATACAGCTGTTCACCTTCCGTTCCTCTAATCCAAATGTGATAACACTCTTTTGTTATTGATAATGCCATCAGCATTATTTCAGCCAAATTAATTCTGCAAACATTATTGAGTGCTTATTTTGTGCCAGGCACTGTCTTAGGTACTGTCCTAGGTCCCTGGGGACAAAGAGAAGTATGGAATGTAGTTCATGACTTCAGGAAATTTATAGTGCAGGTGAAACATTTCTCAAAAAATTCATGGAGGAACATTTAAAGGTGAGAGGGTTTTTTTGCAAGAAATTCCATACATAGAGGACAGTCCAACGGACTACTATAACCGGGAGCTTTCTTTGAAGTCTTGAGTTTTTATTTTTAAAAAGGTCATGGGGGTGCCTGGGTGGTGCCTGAGTGGTCAGAGCATCTGACTCTTGATTTTGGCTCAGGTCATGGTCCCAGGATCATGGGATCAAGCCCGTCATTGGGATCTGCGCTGAGTGTGGAACTTGCTTAAGATTGTTTCTGTCTCTCCCCGTCTCTGTCCCTGTCCCCAGTTAGTGCCTGCACGTGCTTTCTCTTTCTCTCTCAAAAATAAAGAAACAATAAGAAAGGTCATGGCTTATTTTAATATAAAAGACTATATTTTCCTCCAGTGGGAACACTGTTTCTGTAGGAGGATGTGCCATTTTGCCTGGTGGCTTTATCCCATGCTTATCCAAGGGGTTTTCATGCCTAGTTTGAGAAGAACACATATAGATGTAAGAATATTGGGCTCCTTTAGAGGCAAAATGTGGTAGTTGACAGAATTTCCCATTTGTAAGACCATTCAAGCTCCTGGTGTAAAATGTTAAGCAAGTTTGGGTTAAACTCCCCAGTCATCAGTAATTGTGATCTTAGAGAAGAAATAATGTTGCACTGTCTGAAAGGATGAAAATGGTCTCTGGGATGTGTGTCAGCACACTCACAAATTGGTTTTTACTTAGCAGATTAAAGGGGACTGTCCAGAGTAGTCAAGTGACCTGTTAACCTGAACTGGGCAGGTGTAAATGGTCTTCAGGGTCAGGATGGCCATCACCACTTCCTAGAGAACTGGAATTAGGTCTGCCAGCAGGTGAAACCAGAATGGGCATGGCCATGTGGTTATATAAGAGAATTCAGGAAGGGAAGGTTGTACAGGGCCAAGAAAACTCCACGAAGCGGGAAGAGAACGTTGGGTGAGAGATAGAGAACAGGCTTGTAATAACCTAGCCTGGCCAATTTCTTGTGCCAGGTGTGTTATGAAAGAGAGTTTTGTACCTAGTACGTAATAAATGTGCTCGCTAAATGTTTGCAAAAACGAATGGAATAAACCTCTGTTCTTTGATTCCTTGGTTTATATATTGAGAATGCAGTTAGTTCATGTTATGTGCACTTTCTTCATTTGTTTTGTTGATTCCTTCCTTTTTTTTTTAAATACTGTGGTGTGAGCTGTTTATGGTGTTCTAAGATCAGCAAAGAAAGAGAGAAATAGGGTGTGTGTGTGTGTGTGTGTGTGTGTCTACATGCATGTGCCTGTGGGTGCATTGAGCATTTGACCAGGGGTGGGGGGATGGCGGAACTCTTTCCTCTAGTTGGAGCTGAAGCTTTTCAGAGCTTCCTTAACTCCATTTGCTGCGAATTGTGTTGTGATTTGATTTCACTTTGATAAATCAGTTTTGAGCCCCATGTTTTCACAAACAGAAACATGAGGATCCAGCTGCCACCAAAACCACAATGGATTTGTGCATGGGCACAGGTACTACAATGGCCAGATTAGGGACAGACCCAAGGTGGTGCTTGTAAGGTAACAGGTGTTAGTGTGATTGGTGACCCACTAGGCAGGACAAGGATGCCATTTGTTCAGGCACCCAAATCAGTCCTGTGTGGTTTCTTATGGTTTGTGACCTTTGTACACACACGGTGTTGAAGGGGAGACTTTTATATTGACAATTTAGAAAGAATAAATTTAATTGAGAAGAACTGAAACTACCGACCTGTGAGTTGTGTATGGGGTGTCAAAAACAGTGTACTTTAGCATCTCCATATAACTGTAGGGATGATTATGGAAATCGAGAGAAAGATCCATGGCTGAACACCAATCCCATTTAAGCAGGACATTTTTAAAACATGTAGCTACAAGTAGGCTGAAGTATAGTTTCCCTACTGCTCAGGGTTTCTTTTACATTTCCCCTTCTTGGGTTCCACGTTAGCCCTTTCCAGTCTGGTTGCATTTATTTATGTATGTATGTATGTATGCATGTATGTATGTATGTATGTATGTATGTATTTTTATTTTTGAGAGAGAGAGAGATTGAGCACGCACGCACAGCTGGGGAGGGGCCGAGAGAGGGAGATACAGAACCTGAGGCAGGCTCCAGGCTCTAAGCTGTCAGCACAGAGCCTGATACAGGGCTCAAACTCATAAACCGTGAGATCATGACCTGAGCTGAAGTCAGATGCCTAATGGACTGAGCCACCCAGGCTCTCCGTGGTTGTCTTCTTTTAAAATAGCATGGTTGTTTCATGCAGCCCCTTCCTTTCCATGGTCTGGTACAAGATCACAAGATGGGGAGGCAGAAGAGAGATAAAGGCAGAGAAAGAAAAACTCAGAAAGAGGGCTGGAGAATTGGAGCAAGAGAGGGTACAGGTGAAGGGAGAGGAAAGACAGAGATCAATAGATAGATGGACAGATTGGATAGTGCCTCAGTTTCCCCTCTCTTTCCACTGAAGAGGCCATGAGCCACCTTGAGACGGGAGAGGCAAATCAGCTTTGCTCAATCTAATTTTAGCTCTTGAGTATCTCCAAAATGTGGGTATCTTGGTGCTTTGGACTGTGTGTTTGTAGATAAGTATATGTTTTCTACTCATGTGGCCAGGAATATATCTGGTGCTCATCTGGGGAGATAAAGATTTGTTCTAGCCTTGAGACATGACAGTGGGTTGGGTCCCAGTCCTGGAAAAGAATTAAGGGTGATTTTGCCTGTGTCTGATATTTACTTCTGGGGCTGGCTTTGGGATCTATCAGTGTAGTAGCCACAGGCTTTCCAGAATTCTCTGCCTTTTCTGGGTTCAGAAGTGGGGTGTTTATATGTATATTTATTTTCTAACTGTTGCTGGTCTTTTGCTTTTTGTTTTCTCCTCTTTAGTACATCTTCTGTTGTAATTCAGTGTGTCATTTCCCTGCTGCTGAGCGGGAGAAATGTGTCTGTTAAGAAAACCGCAGCTCAGCCTCGAACCTTCCGAGACTTGCTCCTGGGCTTTGTAGGGGTCTGCTGGTGGCTTGGCTTTTATGGACTCTACTTGATGATGGTCCCTTCTGGTTTTGATAGTTGAATTTCATCTCAAGGTGATAGTTTCATTTAGGTCTCCTGGCCCCAGAAATGTATTCTGGCCTTCCTGTCCTTGGAAGACTATCTGTTCTGGCCATGTGGTTAGTGGCCTGCTCAGATTGTGAGATCTCACTGATTGTTCAGGTCTTTATTCTCAGGTTTTGATAAGAGATGATTTATCCCGCCCTTATGAGGTGGGCATAAAGAAAAAGGCTTAAAATGGGGTGTCCTTGGGAAGACTGCACTCCAAGAACCATAGACTGTTCTCTTAGCTTGTCTTTTAACCTGAAATTTTGATTTACTCCTCTCCCAAATCACTGTTCAGATTCAGGGTCATACTACTCCTATCACTGTACATATAGATATCTTTACCTGTTTCTGGGGGCACCTGGGTGGCTCAGTCAGTTAAGTGTCCGACTTTGGCTCAGGTCATGATCTCACGGTTTGTGAGTTGGAGCCCTGCATCGGGCTCTGCTGTTCATGTGGAGCCCACTTCACATCCTCTGTCACCTCCACTTTGCCCCTCCCCTGCATGCACTTTCTCTCTCTCTCTCTCTCTCTCAAAAATAAAGAAAAAAGAAAAAAAAATCTTTACCTGTTTCTTCATTTCCACCCGGGTTACACAATTATTTCATTTGAAAAATGGAAGTAGCGCCATTGCACTGATCTGCCTTGAATGGAGGTTTGGAGGCTGACAGCAGAAACGGGACCCTGTAGGTGATGGGAGAGATCGGAGCACCATGGGCGTTCAAATGCCTGGGTTTTTCCTCCTAAGATGGTGTATGCAGTACACATTCTTGGTTCATGTGTAACTTGTTAAAGCTGAGGCAGCTCCTGACTGCAGTGTGTAGTTGGAAGGAAGAAGCAGGAAGAGATTCTTTATCGTGGGCATTCAGGCTGCTTCTGTTTGATGACATTAGTCTTCTATCAGGTTGTAAAATGGAAAGTAAACACTGCTTTCTACAGGGAAGTTGTAACGGGGGAATATATGTATGACACATGATTTTCTTGGAGTTAGTTCCTCAAAAAAATTCCATTGCTTCAACTTGTAAATATCCAAGATTTTCCAAATTATAATTGCTTTTGTCAGAGCAGTTATAAAAGGAGAATAGTGAATTGTGACCTTTAAGAACTTAGTTTGTATGTCTTATAAAAAGATAGACAGATGCAGTAACTCAAACATGTTTCTGTAATTCTTTCTCTCATTCACTCAGTGTGCCTGCCAGTGTCCTAGGCACACTACAGAGACTTTGTAGACTTGACCCTGACCTTCAAAGAGCTTATTTCCCACCTTAAATACATAGGAGTTTCTGATACCTGAAGGACCTGGGATGAGGTATAATATGAAAAAATACCTCTTGGCACATACCCTATGCTGTGGACGTTTCATGTCAAGAGTGTTTCTGAAATCAGACCCTTTGAGGTCTTTCCATGTGTACCTGGGAGTCTTAGAATCCTAAATGTTTTTGTTTTCATTTCGATAAAATATAACACAAACTGATTTGCACACATTTGGTATCACCTGGATGACTCCTACGTCAGAGATTTGGCCGCTCTGTTTCAAAGCCTGCCTTTGTGGTTAAGATTGTGTGGCATCCCCAGCACTGCATTCATAGGCAGAACAGTGCATGGTGATATGTTCATGTCAAGTGGCTGACAACACAAAGCAAAACTATGCCTGACACTTGAATTTACCAGGGTAGCTTCTCAGGTAGGAAACAAAGGATGCACACACTAGAAATGGTAGCTTTCCCAACTCTGTGCTTTGACCTTCAGAGTATGAAAAATTAGAATTTCTACTTCAAATCTGAATTTTTCACCATCTTTTATAAGCTGGCATCACCCACAGCACTGAGCCTACATCCAGCATGACAGTTCACTCATGAACTGTCCAAACTGTTGGATTGTCTGTGGTCTCTGTAGAAAGTGATGGGAGAGTGGGGTTTTGGTTGTGTCAATGTGCTCCAAAGAGCCACGTGCAAGCTGTGCTACCATATTGATGTTGGCTACGGTGATTTAGTTTCAGACGGAAGTGTATCCCCTGTCAGGTTAGATGAATGTTGCTAATTCTGACTTCATTGATTTTGTAAATGCATGTTGGTCTTCTAAGTGTTTTGGAGCTATAAGTATAGGACGTTTATATATGGTTTATGTTTGTTCCTGGTTAAGCAACATGGTAAAAACAATATTTATGTCAACCCTGGAACTCATAGGAGATATTTTTAAGCAAGGTCTGCATGTTAATCAAGTGTGAGATACACTGTTCTAAAAAAGACTTGAAATTCTCAAGAACAATGTAGGATTGGAAATGTTAGTTTATTTATCATTGCTTATCAATCTTGTCTATCTCTCTTTTTTTAATTTTTTTAAATGTTTATTTTTGAGAGAGAGAGAGAGAGAGAGAGAGAGAGAGAGAGAGAGAGAGAGACTGCAAGTGGGGGAGGGGCAGAGAGAGAGGGAGACACAGAATCCGAAGCAGGCTCCAGGCTCTGAGCTGTCAGCAAAGAGCCTGACGTGGGGCTTGAACTCACAAACTGTGAGATCATGACCTGAGCCTGTCAGATGTTTAACCGACTAAGCCACCCAGGCACCCCAGTCTTGTCCATCTTCTAACTTGAGGGCATTAATACTGTTGAAGAAGTTCATCTTGAATGGTTCCCAATCTTGTCATTTAATCCAACAGAAGAAACTTACCTTTTTCTCTGTCCATCCTTCCTCCCTCTCTTCCTCCCTTCCTTCTCCTTCCTTCCTTCCACCCATCCTTCCTTCCTTCCTATAACATGTTTTTATATCCACATGTGCCTGGGATTGGGCTAGATACTGGGTGTTTTAAAATAGTACCCTGTCAGGAGCGCCTGGGTGGCTCAGTCGGTTGGGCGTCCAACTTCGGCTCAGGTCGTGATCTCACGGTCCATGGGTTCGAGCCCCGCGTCAGGCTCTGTGTTGACATTTCAGAGCCTGCAGCCTGGTTCCGATTCTGTGTCTCCCTCTCTCTCTGCCCCTCCCCTGCTCAAGCTCTGTCTCTGTCTCTCTCAAAAATAAATAAACATTAAAAAAAATTTTTTAAATAGTATCCTGTTAGAAATCAGAGTTTCTTGGCCAGTTTGTCTCTATCCAGAGGTGATAGCATCAGTGAGGTTATAGAATGGAAAGAATCATGGGTGGATGGTCTGAGTTCAGCTCTTACTGGTGGTCAGAAATCAAACAGGTAAACTAAAATTCAGAGTTTCTTCCTGTCTTCGATACAGAAGTCGTATCCTTCTAGCTCCTATGATGGTGTTACAGTTCCATTGAGGGACTCTAGGCACCTGTCAGATGACCTCCAGGTTCCCTTCTCTTACCATCCTGTGGGTCGTGACTGATGTCATGGAGGTGGGGGTCACAAACTCAGGGGTCTGGGGCCAGATGAGTAACACTGAGCTGGTGGAGAAGAGTCCGGGCCCAAAATCAGCCTCTCTGAACTGTCATGCTGGATGTAGGCTCAGTGCTGTGAATGATACCAGCTTATAAAAGATGGTGAAAAATTCAGATTTGAAGTGGAAATTCCAATTTTTCAGACTCTGATGGTCAAAGCACAGAGTTGGGAAAGCTACCATTTCTAGTTTGCACATCCTTTGTTTCCTACCTGAGAAGGTACCCTGGTAAATTCAAGTGTCAGGCATAGTTTTGCTTTGAGAATCCATGTTGATGTGAGCATGTGATTGCACGGTACCCTAAATTAGGACTTGGGCTGCTGCTTCCACTTCCCAAGTTTGTGGGTAGTATTTTTTGACCCAAAGACAGTCTCTCTCTACCACTGTTTTTTTTCTCCTGGATATTGTTGTACTTTTCGGAGTCACCTTGTTCAGGCTTAACAGATGTTGCTTGTACGATATTTTCTGCCTCCAGGTTTTGCTGCCCTGATAGGTGCGTCCTTGGGGGAGGAGGGCTGAGTTCTGAATGCATTGGGATGTCCAGAACCCCTTTTACCCTAATGTCTTTCTCTTCATTTGAAGCTAGAACAACATTTAAGGCATGTCACAGTTTTTAAGCATATCTTAATTTTTAAGACTTGTAACAAAGTCAATCAGAATGGAATGACTTCTGATTAAAAATAAAGGAATTTGGGTATAAGAGGTACTGCAGTGGTATTATCTTTTACTGTTGGAATACTTTGTCCTTCAGACATAAAATTTTTCACAGATGAAAAGATGCTCAACAATACTAATCATCAGGGAAATGCAAATCAAAACCACAATGCAATACCGTCTCACAGCTGTTAGGATGGCTATTATAAAAAAACCAGAAAGTAACAAATCCTAGTGAGGATGTGGAGAAATGGAACCCTGGTACACTGTTGGTGGGAATATAAAATGGTGTAGCCACTATGGAAAATAACATGGAGGTTTCTCAAAAAATTAAAAATAGAACTACCATATGGGGTGCCTGGTTGGCCCAGTTAGTTAAATGTCCAACTCTTGATTTCCGCTCAGGTCATGATCTCATGGTTATGAGATCAAGCCCCATGTCGGGCTCTGCGCTGACAGCACTGGGATTATCTCTCTTTCTTTTTCTTTTTCTCTGTCTCTCTCTCTCTCCCCCTTTCTGTCCCTCCCCAACACGCATGCACACTCATCCTCTCTCTCAAAATAAATAAATAAACATTAAAAAAAAACCCCAGAACTAGCATATGATCCAGCTTCTGGGTATGTATACACTTCTGGGTATGTATACAAGAGAATTGATTAAAATGAGGATCTTAAAGAGATATCTGCACTCTCACGATCATTGTAGCATTATTCACAATAGCCAAGAGGTGGAAATAATCTAAGTGTCCACTGACAGACGAATGGATGAAGAATATGTATATAATACAATGGAATATCATTTAGCTTTAAAAAAATAAGGAATTCCCACAATGTGGGACACTGTACATGAACCTTGAGGAATTACACTAAGTAAAACAAACTAGTCACAGAAGGACAAAGACTGCATGATTCCACTTATATCTTAAGTAGACTCTTGGAAGGAGAAAGTAGAATGGTGGTTGTGGGGGGGGGGGTAGGCGACAATGGAGAGTTCCTGTTTGATGGGTATAGCCTGTCAGTCATTCAAGATGAAATCATTCTGGAGATTTGCTCTACAATAATGTGCAGTACAGGACTGTCCACTTAAAATTTTGTTAAGAAGGTAGATTTCATGTATGTTTCTTACCATGATAAAAAAAGTTAAAGAAATACGAATTTTTTTCAGACAGATAAGAAATTTGAAGAGTTATCAAAGCTCTGTGCCTTGATTTCTGTTTGTGTCATTTGTTTCTGAGCCATCCCAAATACAGGGTCTGTGAAGCTTTGCCCCTTGAATGTACTCATACTGGCTGTTTTTAGGCAAGCAGGCAGAAACACTTGAGGTAATGACACATTCTAAGAGCACTCTCTCGCCACACACATACACCAAGGGCAGTCACTATTCAATTTCAATTTTTTTTTAAATTAGTTTTGGGACATTTTATGAGAATGTTCAACCACGATACCCCATTGTGATTATTTACAATTATAAAATTATGGAGCATGTTCAGGTGGCCATTTTGTCATAATATTTTTGACCAGGAATATTTTTTAAATGTCTGGATATAAAGCAAACATGTGCAAATGAGTTATTCATTTTGAAATCCGAATGCAGTGGTGAGAGTATCACCTGCTGGCAGAGGTGAAAGGGCTCACGGGAGCTAGTGGCACATCCACTGACTTGTGGCTCATCTACAGGGCATGGCGGCTGTGCCATTTCATCCCTTGACGTGACACGATCACCTCGTAATTCTTGCTTCCGTAGAACAGAGTTATAGTCTGCTCTGGGCTGGGGTGGAAAAATTCTGGGAGAGTCCATCGACATTTGCTTAGAAAATCCATGTTTTAGGATGTTCATATGTCATGTTTTCTGACTGAAATGCTATAAACCAGTGTTGGTGTTTGTGATGCAAAATATTTTTTCTTTTCCTCCTTGGGGATCCATGGCACAGCATGTACTTCACAGTCTGGCAGAAATGGTTAGCTTGGGGATGTTAATGAATGAATTACAGTACCGGCATTCTGCTCTACCATGGTGTATGCATTCCAGAAAGACATAATATTCTGCAAACACATAAGACATATGAAGAAGGATAGGATGGGGCTGACCACTCAATATTGTACACCTTTGTAACCAGAACACTGGAAAAAAAAGCACAATAAAAAAAAAAGCCATGTTAGATTAAAAAAATTTTTTTTAATGTTTATTTTTCAGAGAGAGATAGAGAGACAGAGTGTGAGCAGGGGAGGGGCAGAGAGAGAGGGAGACACAAAATCTGAAGCAGGCTCCCGGGTCCTAGCTGTCAGCACAGAGCCCAATGTGGGGCTCGAACTCATGAACCATGAGATCATGACCTGAGCCGAAGTCAGACGCTTAACTGACTGAGCCACCCAGGAGCCTCAGTCATGTTAGAGACATAGACATGGAAATACAACAGCCCAGGAATACCTGCACATGTTTTAAAAAACAAAAATATAGGATATTACAGTTTAATTTTTTTTTTGAAGATTAAGGTAGCTTGATGGAGGAGGTATATAGGTTGTGGCTGCTGAGTTATAGGGACAAGGACAAAATGCACAAAGCTCTGAGAGAACCAGGACAAAGCATGTGGACCATCTGTGCCAAGAGGAAGGCCCCCGGCCGAGTGGGCATTGTGTCGGCCCTGTATTTACCTCAGCTGCCGCTGCAGCTTGGGGAATGGACTTGCATTTGGTGGCTGTTTCTTGGGGGCACAGAGCCTTAATATGCTGGGAAACACAGCTTCCACTTCAGCATCACTCACCTGTTGACCTAGGAAACAAGCTGGTTGATGCTATAGGAACACACATTGTGGTGGAGCAGTCCTGGTCTTCAGTACAAATTCATGAGGGGGCAGGGCCAGGCACAAAGCCAGCGCTGAGTGGGAGGTTGGTTCTGTGTGTACAGATTCAGAGGCTTTGTACTGGTCTAAGGGGATAATGCATTGCCTTGCTGCTAATAGATTATAGTGAATAAGCTGTCTTTAGGCCAATAAAAATCCATCAATCCCCAAAAGTGCAGCTTTTTCAGACAGGTTATTACAATCCTAATGAGCCCTGTGACAATTAAAATGTTACGATATAGCTGAGCATTTGGAGCCCGTAAAAAGTGACCTACTCCATCGAATGACACTTAAAGTTCGTATTTGCCAACTGAAAAATAATTCAGTTCTTATTGAATTCAATTTATTCAACTGAGTAAGTTGAATAATCTTATTCAGCTCTTTTAGGCAGTGCTAGCTTGTATATGCTGTGAAGCTGGTATATATTCGTTTATGTGTGATTAGCCCCAAAGTGCAATGATGTAAACTACCATATTATTTAGGGTTCCCTAGAGAAACAGAAACTATAAAGTGTGTGTGTGTGTGTGTGTGTATAAGAGAGAGAAAGGAATTTATTTTAAGGAATTGGTTCTTAGATTGTGTAGGCTGGCAAGTCCAGAGTCTGCGGAGGTAGACCAGGAGGCTGGAGACCCCGGGAAGAGTCATTGCAGGCAGAGGGATGGGCAGAATGCCTTCTTCCTCCAGGGAGGTCAGTCTTTTATCTTAAGGTCTTCAGCTAATTGGATGAGGCCTGCCTGCATCATGGAGGGGAATGTGCTTTACTCAGAGCCTACTGATTTAAATGTTAGTGTCATTTACAAAATGCCTTCACAGCAGCATCCAGACGTGTATGACCAAGTGTTTGAGTACAGTAGCCTCACCAAGTTGACACATAAAATTAACCACAGCCAGTAAGAAACTTTTTCAGATGTTCCCAGTTTCTGAGATTCCCAATGTCTTGGGAATCAGTTTTGAAAAGATCAGAGACCATTTTAAAAATGCTTCTAGGTTATAAAATATATACCAGAACACTTGTGGATATTTACTTGAATCTGGAAAAAAACCCCGGTACGTATGTTATATTCCTCCCTTGCCCCTTCCAAATGCCTAAACAGTCCAAAACAACATTCCAAATTTCTGTGGCAGCTTTCTGTGGTTCCTGTTATTTTTCTATCTGCCAAGAAAAGGCTTGCCCTGCATGTGTTTATGGCTCTGAGATGCCCCCTGGGGGGAAATGGGCTTCCTCTGTACCGCTCCATCCTTACCCTGCAGTCCCACTCTTCATCACAGTATCCGTGAGTCTGAACCAAGCACCTGACAGAAGAGGCATTTTGGATTGAAGCAGCCTTGGCCGCATCAAGCCACGCCAGCATTCCACACTGTTGCCCTTTCCCGGGCAAACCATCTCCTTGCTTGCTTCTGTCTTCCTTCTCCTCCTTCGTTTTCTTTCCCTCCTTCCCTTTCTTTCCCTCCTTCCCTCTTGCAGATGCTGTGGAAAAGTCATTATGCCACGAAGTCCAAAGATAATGAGAAACATTATGAAGTTCCTTAGAGCAGGGAAGGTTCTTCCTCTACTGTCCCCAACTACTAGTTTTAGTCCCTGAATTGGTAGCTCCTAACAAGGATGCAATTTGAGAGGCATAGGGAATCCCAGAAGTGTTCCACCAGATAAAAGTCCTAAAATTCAGCCATAAGAAAGCTGCTAGTTGCATGCTCATTTTTCAGTTCCCAGGAGCTCAACAGACACTGCTTTCGTTATTATTTTTTTTTTACTTTTTTAAAGTTTATTTATTTTGAGAGAGAGAGAATATCCCGAGCAGGCTGCTGGCATGGAGCCTGATTCGGGGCTTGAACCCACAAATTGTGAGATTGTGCCCTGAGCCGAAAATCAGGAGTCGGTCGCTTAACCATCTGAGTCACCCAGGTACCCCAGCAGACACTTCTTTTAAATCACACCTGTTCTCAGGCACTGCTACTCAGCAGTGCAGACCAGCAGCACTGGCAGCACCTGGTAGTGGTTCTAGAACCACAGACTCTGAAGCCCCACCATGAACCTGCTGAAGCACTTGCATTTTAAGAGGGTCCCTGGGTGAGTTGTGCACATTTTAAACTCTGTTAGGGAGGTGCACCTGGGTGGCTCAGTCCGTTAAGCGTCCGACTTGGGCTCAGGTCATGATCTCACAGTTCATGAGTTCTGGACCCGAGATGGGCTCTGTGCTGACAGCTCAGAGCCTGGAGCCTGCATCAGATTCTGTGTGTACCTCTCTCTTTCTGCTCCTCCCCCACTCGTCCGCTCCCCTCTCCCTTCTCTCTCTCTCCAAAATAAATTAACATTTAAAAATTGTTTTAACTCTGCCAGTAAAATGAGAAATGAGAGTATGGGATTTAGCCACTTTTGCTTGGGAGTTGCTTATAAAGAGATAGAGAAGACCGAGAAAGAGAATGTTGAACTTAGGTAGAAAATATGAACTTGACGTATGCCAGAATTATGCCTTGGGTTGCCCTGGTTGTCTGAAATCTGAATTGTGAAGTGTTCCTGACAGAATTTACCATGAAGATAAGTAATTGATACTTCGCTGAATATATTGTGTATTTTGTGAATGTATTCTTCAAAGACGTACGCATACAGAACAGTTCACAGAGCTTAATCTTCCTTGATCTTCCCACATGGAATGCTCACGTAATCGGCATCCAGATCAAGAACCTGAACATTTTACCAATTTTTCCGAAGTCCCCAGTGCTCCCTTTCAATCCCTGTTGTCCTCAGCCCCAGAATAGTCATTATCCTTTGCCTTTTTTTTTTTAACATCTATTTATTTTTGAGAGACAGAGAGAGACAGAGCACAAGTGGGGGAGGGGCAGAGAGAGAAAGAGACACAGAATCCGAAGCAGGCTTCAGGCTCTGAGCTGTCAGCACAGAGCCCGACATGGGGCTCAAACCCACAAACCGTGAGATCATGACCTGAGCTGAAGTCGGACGCCCAACCGACTGAGCCACCCAGGTGCCCCTGCCAGGGTTTTTTTGTTTTTGTTTTTTGTTTTAATTTACATACAGGGCCCCAAACAGCGTATCTTCCTTCCTGTGCTCCACATTGTGTTCATGAGCTTGGAGTTGTACATCTGTCACTTCCATTGCTACAGAGTATCCCTGTGTGTAGAGTATCCCATAAATAAATGGATTTACTTATCCATTTGGGAAATTTCTACTTTGTGGCTGTTACTGTACAATGAGCAGTCTGTCACATGTCTTTGGTAAACACATGGACACATACAATGCATTGCTCTTAATAACTGCAAAATGGTTTAAGATTTCCTTGCTAACTCAGGGACATCATCATGAAGTCTGGTTTCATCCTGGGCTGTAGTATAGTGATATCCCCAGGATTTGTGGAGATGGTAGTTCAGCGTGGCTTTTTGAGTTCCTATATACATTTTCTCTTCTAACTGTCAGGCTACCCGGTGACACTTCATGATTGTCAGT
The DNA here is from genome assembly GCF_027475565.1 of Acinonyx jubatus. Lineage (NCBI taxonomy): Eukaryota > Metazoa > Chordata > Mammalia > Carnivora > Felidae > Acinonyx > Acinonyx jubatus. The sequence continues at coordinate 69,240,336 of NC_069391.1, forward strand.
TCTTCCTTCCTTCCTGGGTACCTCCATCTGCTGAAGATTCACAAAGCAAATGATTAGAATTGTGTTTTCAAACCCCTGTTTGAATGCAGGTTATTCCCATACGGAGCAGGGGTGTCGTAGAGGCTGTTTTTTATTCTTTCTTGGCTTTCAACCTTCTTTGGATTCTTCTTGGTGCCAGATCCCTGAATTTTAGGTGGCTGGAGTGCTGTTGTCATTTTGAAATTATTATTATTATTATTATTATTATTATTATTATTATTATTATTTGCAGTCTTAATTTTTATTCCAGTTAGCTCCTTTTCCCATGTTCATTTTGAAAGTTCTGCAAAGTAGACCTGATAGTTCTAAAGTATCTTTGTAGAAATGATGATACTTGGATAAGCACGAACATTCAATTTTATTATTATGAATACATGTGAGAAATAAGTGTCTAGTCAAGAGTAGGAGTGGGCATATGCTTGGATGAGCCCATGGGAGTCTGGCCAGGTGTGGGGGCTTTCATCTGTGTCATGGGCCTCCAGGCCAATAGCTGGTCACTGAAATTATTTTTCATGCTCTTTTTTTTTGAAGTTTATTTATTTATTTTGAGAGAGAGAGAGGCTGAGAGGGGAGAGAGAAAATCCCAAGCAGGCTCCGTGCTGTTAGCACAGAGCCAGGTGTAGGGCTTGATCTCAAGAACTGTGAAATCATGATCTGATCCAAAATCAAGAGTCGGACGCTCAACTGACTGAGCCACCCAGTCACCCCTTTAATGCTCTTTTTTATGAGTCTTGGGGAAATGCTACAAAAACTATCCATGGAGGTAAACACCTACTTCAGCTTTGTGCATTCTCCTTATCCACTCATATGAATTTTTATAATAATTTTATTGCTTATGTCATTTTATTAAGCCCCTTCTTTAGTATTTGGATTGAAAGCAACCATTCAACATCTATTTCCATTTTATTTAGTAGCGTTTGGGCCAATTGTATTGCCCAGAGGGGATGCTTTCCACGCACATGAGAGCAGAGGGCAGCTCATACCACAGGGAACCAGAACTACAAACCAGGGAAGAGTAAAGGTTTGGGATGAAAAATATAAACTGAGATAAATGTAAATACACAGCTCACTGAGATTGCCTTCTTTTTTTTAAATCTGATGAACCAGTGAGTTAAGATGATGACTCAATTAAGAGACCAGTTGTTCTTTTCTTGGCTCTCCTGAGGGGCTGAGGTCAGATTCCCTCAGTAGATAGTGTTTGCAAATCTGAAGGTTGTTTGCTAGTGGGCTGCAGCTCTGGAAACTCCTAAGTGGATTTGTTTTCAGGACAACTGATCCTGGTATAATGTGAAAAAGTCAGATTTTTGGCTGCTTTCTTTTTTTTTTTTTTAAATCACATTCCAGAAAATCACCCTTTGGGTGTTGAGAAAATCAAATGAAAAAGTAATTAAACTTTCCTGCAGGATGCTTGGAAAGCATTGAAATGGACAGTTGATGAGCAGTGGAGTGTATCTCGGGAAGCTTCTCCCTTGTGGAAAACACGCCCCAGGCACCACTGAATGAGACCAGCGGTCTCTCAAAAGGTCTTAGCTGTTGAAATGTCAGATTAATGGTATCAGCAGCATTTTACTTTAAAAGGGAAATGTGTTCAAAAACATTATGAGGAAACCTCTACAGCGAATTTAACTTTAGTTTAATATTTTGGATCCACCTCTTTGCATAAAACAGAGAGACTGGAAAGCCATTATTGATTTATCTTTATGTTTGATGGTTAGGTAAGAAGGTATGTAGGTAAAAATCAATGATACTTTAAAAGCAGTAGATTAAAAAATTATTTGCTATGCTTTTCATACAGTAACTAAACAAACATTGCCATGTATACAAATAGTTTTAAGGTAGTTCAAGGATGCCGTAGAAAAAACTTTCTTATTTAATTACATGATCTTTCAGAGAAAACTGTAGTAACCCTCGAGAGAGGTTTTTAAGAAGGCCAGAGCGGGTTGTATATGATGTACAACAAAATTTCTTGCCCATATCATCCATACACCGGCATAAGGTCAAGATTTAACTGTTCAAGAAAATGTGACTATAGCTTTGGCACCAGTTATCTTTCCATGATGTCAATAATAATTTAGCATTATATGAATAATCAGTAGTAGGTTTTTAACATATACTAAATACAAATTCAAGAAATATGTTTGCTGCTGAGTGAACAGGTAGGATGCACTTATATTCCAGAATATGCTAATCTTAGAAAAAAAATGTGCTCTTTAGTGGTACTCATGATTCTGAAACTAAAATGTACATGTTCGTTTGTTACAAATGCATCCTTGTTTATTAATGAGAAAATATAGTCAGGATTCACAACATTAGTTCAGCCATTTAGCTGGAGTTCTGATTTCAGCAACCTCAGAACACAGAAAGGCAGATCTGAGGTGGATGGACAACGAAGGCACCTGTGCCTATTAGAGATATTAGTGAAAAACCTCTACAGGACAGACAGTTTCTGGAGTAGACAATTTTGGACTCTTTCCTAGTATTATATGGTAAATATTGGGCACGTCCCCTGTTAGAAACAATGCAAAATGAGAAAAGGGAAAAATAAATGAAGGGCAGCAGTGTGTTTAGAGTAACAGTGTACGCTCTTGCCTGTAGGGTTGAGATGTGCTTTCTGGAAAGCCCTGCTTTCTCACAGCGTTCAGGAGGGGATTGGCCCTTCTTCCTTGGCAGTTCGATTTCCCTTAGTTAGTCTCATCTCTGACTCTGTGACCAGCAAGGTTCATCTGCTCCCTCCTCAGCATGGACTTCCTCAGCCAACCTCAGATCCAGCACAGAAGTCCATATTCTCTTCTCCTCTTCAGCTCCCACTGAGTCCTCCTTCTCTAGGCTTTGGCCTCCTTTATTCATTGATGCAAGATCTGTGTCAGGTCAGCTCTCTGGTGCTGCAAGGGATATGGAGGCTGATAGGGTAACAGGGAAGGTAAACATTCACAGAAAACAGTCCACAGAGCTTCAGATGAAGTGTGGCAGGGGATCTGAAGGGGAAGATTTCTTGTGGTTGAAACAGGGCAGGCTTCATGGAGGAGGCAACTTTTGGGAGAGCCTTGACTGATATGCAGGGTTCACTTTCTGAAAGAGCTTTTTATTTATTTGTTTGTTTTGAAATTTATTTTTTTGAGAGAGAGAGAGAGAGAGCGAGCACGCAAGCAGAGGAGCAGCAGAGAGAGAGAGGGAGAGAGAGGAATCCCAAGCAGCCTTCATGCCATCAGCAGAGCCCAGTGTGGGGCTCATTCCCATGAACTGTGAGATCATGACCTGAGCCAAAACCAAGAGTTGGACATTCAACCAGCTGAGCTACCCAGGTGCCCCAGGGTTTACTTTCTAGATAGGAAATACAAAGGGTTTTGATTTGATCAGAGAGCAATATCAAAGTACACTTTGACCAGGAAGGGATGCATGTGTTTCCAAACCCTTTTTCAGTCTTAAAATTTGAAAAAAATGGTTAAGGAATGGGATGATGTGAAATCAACCAAAGTGACGTATTTGATCTGAACATTGTCTCCTTTGTTGAAAATTTATGTATTACATGTTGAGCACTGTCGAAAATATTTGAGGACAGTGAGCACCTAAGAGTGCTTAGAATATGAGCAGGTTGAAGGAAATGAAGTAGGAAGTAGAGTGGTCATAGAATTGATCCTCAAACCCAGAATTTTCCTGTGAATAAAATGAGAGAAACTAATATGCTTGAGATTATCTAACTTTCTTGGAATTGTATTTTATTGTCTGACAAATTGCTTTTATTATATATGTGGTCCTTGAAATAGTTCTACTCAAAAGTTTTAAAAATAAGGTTATTTCTAAAACATACACACATTGTATATACATTAAGGCAAAGAAAATCTTTTGATCAATCTTGTGACTGTTAAAAAAATTGTGTAAGTGGAATAGTTAGTTTTGGAAAATACTTCAGCACTTTAATCAGTTACTTATTCATCTTATTCATACTACTACTTCTAGTACTTCCACGAAGAATATATCTTTCTTCATTGTGGTCTTTTATGCTTTTTCTGCGCCATAAAATTGTTTGTGATCTTCTTTAGAGTTCCATTTTATGATTATTAAATTTGAAATTATTGACATCAGCATTGAGGCTTCTTTGAAGGTCATCATGTTTTTAACTGAGAAAACATTCTCTGTCTAAGCACTGAGGTACAGTCATAGAGAAAATTCTGCCATAAGCTTAGAGCAAATTCTGATAAATGGCAGATATTCTCAATTGTATTTAGTTTTAGTATGGAGAAGTGTAAATATTGACATACGTAAATATTTCCACCCTTGATGGTCACAAGTTCTATGCTTTCTGTCTTCAAAGTACTTTCAAAGTACTTTCTTTGACAAATACTTTGACAGATTTCTTAAGTTTTACAAGATAAGACTTGTCAGATGAGTTGTCTCCTATTATGATTCTTAGGAATGTTTTTCAGTACTGAGATGCTCCAGAATTGTAGGCCTTTTCAATTTCATTTTATTTTGGTACAGAGTATAAATTTAATCAAGTAAAAATAGGAGGTGGAGATATTCCAAATCGTAATTACGGAATTTTAGAATTTAATTTGTGCAACATTTGAGCTCTTAATCTGTTTAGTTCATCAGTGCCTTCCTGTTTTCAGGCTTATTTTTCAGTGAATTCCAACCTCTAATAGCTACAGAAGCTGAAGGTAGTTTTTGTAGCTCCCATTGTTGACTAATTTGATAAAAGTTTTCCAGCAGCTTTTGAACAAAATGTAATGCCAACTTAGGGGACAGGTTTACAAAAAAACCATAGGATGATTTGTTAAGTAGTTCTTGAAAGGTTCAAATGCTTCCAAAACTTGAATGATGATAAGCCACGAAAAAAAGTAATCTCCACAAAAATGTTTAGATGCTGTAATGATATGTGTGAATATATTTGAAATTCTGATAGCTACAGCTTCTCTTTCAGTTGGTAAGAATATCAAAGCCTGTTTGGGTGCAGTCATATGCACCACTGACAGTTCCACATGTATTTCTACTCCATACATTTCTTAATTTAGTAAAAATTTAATTTTTAACTAAAAGATTTTTACTAAAAGTGTTTTCGTTTTATATTGCACTGAATTTATAGTCACATTTGTAATGAGTTTGGATGTTTTACCTTCAACAAAATGAACTTCCAAAAGCTTTACTCTGCATGAAGTGGATGGAAAAAAAACAGAATCAAACCATTATTGGAATTAACTCCACTGATTTTCTTTTAGAAGCATTGATGACACTGATATAAAACTGGCCTCATTTATCTCTGCAGAGTTCCTTTTCTGCTAACCAGAGACACATAAACACTTGTTGCGTCACCATGTGCATTTGTACAAGAAAACTTGGAAGTGAAAATACACAGAATCAATTTAGAAAGATAGTCTTTTGATCTAAGGGAAGGGTCATGCTTTGCATGCTTTCATTCTGCAGCTGCATGAATGAATTGTAGACCCTGAACAGTTTTCTTAAAAGATGTAGATGCGGGGCACCTGGGTGGCTCAGTCAGTTAAGCGTCAGACTTCGGCTCAGGTCATATCTCACGGTTTGTGAGTTTGAGCCCCGCATCTGGCTCTATGCTGACAGCTCAGAGCCTGGAGTCTGTTTCAAATTCTGTGTCTCCCTCTCTCTCTGCCCCTCCCCCTACTCATGCTCTGTCTCTATGTCTTTCTCAAAAACAAATAAACATTAAAAAAATTTTTAAAAAAAGACGTAGATGCTTTTAGGAGATTTGTTATTTATTATCTTCTGGATTTCTTGCGGTTAATGGTATCAGTCTGGTCCACCATGGTGGAGGCTAAATGTTGACAAACTTTTTTTTTTTTTTTACAAAAACTTCTTTTGTTTAGAATGTTTTTAGATTTACGGAAAAGTTGTGAAGATAGTACAGAGTTTCCCTATAACTTGTACCCACTTTCCCCCAGGATTAACATCTTGTGTTGGTATAGTACACTTGTTAACTATTAGTGAACTGATCCTGGTACATCCTTATTAACTTAAGTCCATACTTTATTAATATTTCCTCAGTTTCTCCCCAGTGGACTTTTGTGTTCCAGCATCCCATCCAGGACACCACATTCCGTTTAGTTGTTATATCTGCATCAGTGCCTCTTGGCTGTGACAGGTGGCGAACATGATGATCAAGTTACACATTTATCACCGTCATTTTTGTAGAAAGGAGATTTGGTACTTACCTTTTTAAAGCATGAACCTTTGTTCTTTGAAGTCATTCCTGCTAGAAGGGTTTATTGCAAAATGTAAAGGCATTACTACTCAATAAAATAAGTAGTTATACATGTAAGTTTTACTAAAATGGTTCAGTTACAATAGCAAGAGCATTCTAGTTACTTTCTGTTGCTGTGGGGCAGGGTGGTCCGACGTCTGTTTTCTGTACCAATTTCATGTACACTGTGCCTTTAATTTCCTAATTTCCCATTGATTTGGCCACACAGCCACCTGGCTGCCCTGTGCATCTTGCAGGTAGTGGCACAATAGACTGGTTGCCCGGATGGCCAGCAGGGCAGCCGTCCCCAGCCTTTCTCCACCACCATCTGAGATCCACAAGTTACCTGTCTACAGCTTCTCTTGTCTGAGCCTAATGTGTCTTACCAGCGAGCATTCTGTTCCTTAGTCCTGAAAGGAAAGGCTTAGTTACACTGTGTCTGAAAAGGATCAGGAAAGGAGAGATGGGCTTATCACTGATTGTCTTCTGATTTAGCCACCTGTTGGTGAGAAGTTTCTCCACTGCACGGGTGGGGTATGTCACACACCACTAGGTGACAGCAAGAGGTAAAAGGGTACAGATCCACAGCTCACCCTCGCTTATTGTAATGCAGCTGTTAATAACTTCGGTGCATAGTTAGTACATAGTTTAGTAATAGTTACCTACTGTTAATGTAGCTTTTTGATTAGCATTTATCCAGAATTTTCCTTTTTTTTTAAGTCAAGACAGAATACAGGACAACAGGATAAACTGAGATTGTCCCAGGCAAACCTGGGAAGGTGACAGATGTCTTCTAAAGGAAAATTTTGAATAGGAACTGATGTGGCACTCTTTTATTTTCTCCCTAACTCCCATCTTTCTTACCAAAACAAAGAGATTTTCAGTGAAAATACACCAGCTTGCACTAACATTACTGGATTATGCCTACATTTAACTTGATGCCAGGTAAATTGATAGAGGAGAAATACTGGGGGTATGAACGTGCAAGGTCAGTACTCTTAAGTAAAGAGGTATGTATTCTCACATACACCTGCACACATATAGAGCACGCTGACAATGTGATATCCGTATATAAAAAAAACTGTTCTGCACCTAGGGGCAAGATGTGAACGAAGGCCCGCCCGTTCCCTTGTGTATAGAAAGCTAGGCCTGCATTGCCCCATGCTCATTACTGTGCTCAGGGCCTTCTGTTAATAGACTTATAACAGGGATCAAAGGAAGGTCCATTGGCCCTCGGCCTGTTTGTGTAAATAAGGTTTTATTGGAGCATAGCCAAGCTCATTCATTTATGGTTTGTCTATGCCTGTTTTCATGCTACAATGGCAAGGTTGAGTATTTGCAACAGAAATCGTAAATGCTTTCTGACTGGTGCTTTACAGAAGACTTTTACTGACTCTTTCTTTTGGAGCACTTGGACCCAATTCCAGCATGGGTGGGGGCTGACCTCTGCACCCCCTCCCCCACCAAAACCAAGCAATCCTTGAACACCAGCAGGGTGTTCAAGAATTCAACTCAATTCTGACAGTTGGAGATAACATCAGATGCCATAGGTTAAAGGTTCATCCCCCATCCCCACTGCAGATGCCAGTCACAATTAATTCACTAGAGAGGCTCACAGAACTCGGGGAGACACCTACTTAACATTTATCAGTTTATTAAAGGGTATGACATAATATGTATCAGCCACATGAAGAGATACCTAGGATGAGGTCCTAACCAAAGGAGATTCTGTCCTCATAGAGCTTGGGGCCCACCTAGGTGGCACATGGAAGTGTTCTGGCTTTCCCCAAACATGGAAACTCTCTGAAAAGGAGCAAAAAGATGTTCTCTTGGGTTTTAATGGAGGGTTCATTACACAGTCATGATTGGCTAAATTGTTGGCCATTGGCGCGTCTCCTCTCCCTGGAGGTCATGGTGTGGGGTGGGTGGGGCTGAAAGTTTCAACTCTTTCATCCTATGGTTGGTCTTCCTGGCAACCAATCACTGCCCTAGGATGGGATCCAAAAGTCACCTTCGTTAATAAAAAGACTCCCATTTCACCTTTATGGCTCTGGAGCTTTTCAGGAACTGTGGATGAATACCAAATCTATCTGAGAAATGTATTTTGGTCACCTGAGTGACTAAATATATATTTCTTATGAATCATTATATCACACGCCTGGACCATAAGCTTTGCAGACTGACCTCGGGCATGACCCAGTTCTCATTTTTTAGTTTCTTTGGCACTGGCACCCATAAGACGGCAGTTCTGTCTGTGAGGTTTCCACATCACATCACTTTTTCCCTTTTGGCCCCTTCCCAAAACACAACCCAGAAGCACACAGGAGATAACCCCTAGTTCTTTTAATGCATTGGGTTAGAGGAGTCAAGAGCAATAACAGACCATAATAATGGCCAACATTTATGGATTCCCTGCAGTGTGCCTGGTACAGTTGTGTGTGCTTCAGTAGGAGTTAATGGTCGCATTATGTGGTAGGTTCCATTACTGTCCTCGCTTTATGTCTGAGGAAACTGAAGCTCAGGAGGTTAAGCGTTTTGCCCTGGGTCACGAAGCCAGATGTGGTGAGGAAGCATTTGATTTAGCCAGGCCATTACACTTCCCCCACGCACTATTCATTCATGACTGAGGCAGGCCTCAGCTGTTGGGAGCGTGCCCTCCCTAAACCTTTAGCACAGTGCCTCTTGCTGTTTCTGTCTTCCTCCCTCCATTGGTAAACTCCCAGTAACTAAATGTCAGTGATTTCAAATAGGAAGCAATTTACAATTTGAAATGTTTCTAGACTTTGAGTCATCTCCCAGGGAGTTTCCATTTTAAAATCTTTGCTGGAATGTTACCCATATAAGTGCTTAGGGAAGTAAAATACTCGTCAGGGTGATGGGAATCCTGAAGGAATTTTATCCGTGGGAGATGTATTTGGGAGGGGGCCTGGATGAGGCACTGGTGGTTGAACACCCAGACTAGATCATCCTCTGCCTGAGCAGTAGCAAAGCAGAGCCAAGGAAAGGCCAGGCCAGTGGACTGGCTTGTCTTTCTGTCTGTGGGATGGTGGGACCGAGTTGAAGAGATCATTATTTTTTTTTTCCCTCTGGAAGGGAGAGCCGGAAATAATTTTGTAACTGAGTTAATGTTCTCACCTTTTGTGAGAACACCAGCGGGAATCACTTCCAGTCAGAGGCGGCCGGCTTCAGGCGGTTAGTGGGCCGAGAGGCACACCCTTGTCTGGAGAGAGAGACACGAACTTCACAGAGAGAGCTAATGCTGCCTTAGGGCCAGAGCTGGATTTGGCTGTTGGAATTTATTTTCTAGTCATTTGGGGTTTATTCTGAAATATGATGTACTATGTAATAAGAGTACGTTTTGAAGTCAGTCAGTACCTTTTACCTAACTTGTGTGGGGGTAAAAGGATAAGCCTTTCCACTTACTGACCAAATGACAGTATGGGTGGTTCAGGGCATCCAGAGAGATCAGCTGGTGTCACCTGAATAGGAATATACCCATTTTTATTACCCCCAAAGAGAAATAAAGCTATCTGATTTTTAAATTATTTTTTACTTATTTTTTATTTTAGAGAGAGAGAGAGAGAGAGCAAGTGGGATAGAGGGGCAGAGGCAGAGAATCTCAAGCAGGCACCATGCCCAGTGTGGAGCCTGACATGGGGCTCGATCCCATGACCCTGGGATCATGATCTGAGCCAAAATCAAGAGTCAGATGCTCAACTGACTGAGCCACACAGGCACCCTGAAACTATCAGATTTTTTTTAAAAAAGATTTAGTTTTTAGAGCGATTTTAGGTCCATGGAAAAATTAAGAGGAATGTGCAGAGATCTTCCATATACCCCCTGGCCACACACTTGCCAACTTCCTCCATTTTCCAGAACTCCCATCAGAATGATACATTTGTTACAATTCATGAACCTACATTTATACATCATAGTCACCCAGATTTCTTATTTTACATTAGGGTTCACTTGTGTACATTATGTAGGCAAAGGTACTGTGACATATACCCATTATTATGGTACAGAGTATTTTCATTGCCCTAATGAAATACTGTCTCCAGGTTTTACCTTTTCCAGAATGTCATAGAATTGGAATTAATATGTAATCTCTTCAGATTGGTTTGTTTCATGTAGTAATATGCATCTAAAGTTCCTCAATTCTTCTCATGGCTTCACGGGTCAGTTTTTTAGTGTTGGGCACTATTTTGTTGTCTGGATGCACCCGAGTTTATCCACTCACCTACCCAAGAACATCTATCTGGGTTGCTTCCCAGTTTTGGTAATTATGACTGAAGTGGCTATACGGATTCATATGCAGGGTTTTGTGTGGACATAAGTTTTCAACTCCTTTAGGTAAATTGCTAGATTGTATGGTTAAGAGTACATTTAGTTTTCTAAGTAACTGTCAAACTGTCTTCCCAAGTGAATACCATTTTGCATTCCTGCCAGCAATGAATGAGAGTTCCTGTTGATCCACATCCTCACCAGGATTTGATGTTGTCAGTGTTCTGGATTTTGGCCATTCTAATAGGTGTTGTCGTGGTATCTTTTGTTTTCATTTGCATTTCCCTGATGCCAAATGATGTGGAACAGTTCTTCATATGTTTATCATCTGTATATCTTCCTTGGTGAGGTATCTGTTAAGGTCTTTGACACAGTTTTTACGTCAGGTTGTTTGTTTTCTTACTGAGTTTTAAGGGTTTTTGAGGGGTATATTTTGGATGACACTACATTATCAGATGTACCTTTTTCAGATATTTTCTCCAGTCTGTGGCTTATCTTCTCATTTTCTTGGCACTTTCACAAAGCAGTTTTTAATTTTAGTGGAGTCCAGCTTCTCAGTTTTTTCTTTAATGGATTATGCCTTTGGTGTTGTATCTAAAACTTTGTTGCCATACCCATGGTCATCTAGGTTTTCTCCTTTCTTATCTTCTAGAAGCTTTATAGTTTGGCATTTTACATTTAGGTCTGTGATCCATTTTGACTTCATTTTGGCAAAGGGTATAAATTCTGTGTCTCTGTTGGTTCTTTTGTAAGAGGAAGCCCAGTTCTAGCACCGTTTGTTGCAAAGACTGTCTTCGCTCCATTGTATATTACCTTTGCTCTTTTGTCAAATATCCATTGACTATATTCATCTGAGTCTCTTTATGGGCTCTCTGTTCTGTTCTTGTGATCTGTTGGTCTATCTGATCAGATTTTACTTGTCTATAATTTTACACATTCTATGGCAAAGGAAAGTAGAAGTTCATGAAAACTTCTGAAGTTGTACATTTCTGGATTCAATGACAATGGACTTAGATTTACCTTTATCTCTACAAACTTGTTTCAAAGTCCTTTGCTTAATTACCTGCTTCAGCCAAAACGTTGTGAAGATGGGAATAGTAACGATGCATGCTTGATAAGTTATCACTTCATTTTAACACTTCCACTGGATTCCTACTCTCTCAGTAACTGCCCTGCACCCCCACCGTGTCTCTGCTGTGCTTTCAGGCCCTGTGAGGTCCTCTGGCTCCTGCTAACTTCTCAGGCCACATCCACATCTGATGCTGCTGCTGTCCCTCCCCCAGTCTGAGCTGTCCAGTCCCACCAGCTTCTTCCAGTTACCTGCTCCCTGCCCCCACCTCTTCAGCTTATGGTTACAGGTGCCTGGGACAGGCCACCATTCCCTCACTTCTTTCCTACTTTCTGCCTAATTGAGATCTACTCTTCCCTCAAGTAATCCCCTAAAAGCTGGTCATGTTCACCTGTCTATGCTGCCAGAGCATCTTGTACTTAACCTTCAAATGAGGGAAGGAACTCAGTCTGTTTTTTAGCATTTTACTTTTAGGATGTAGCATGGTGCCCCTTGCATGGCATGGATGTTTTAATTTCCCACGCTCATATATTAGTGTCATAATGTCAGTTTTCTTATGGCAGTCGCTAGTGTACAATGATGCAGACATTGGTACTTAGTGCTGTTAGCTTTTGGCAACAGCAAACTGTTTGGGCTTTAGATCTGTTTAACTTATAGTTTGAATGAATAGGTTAGCTCCCTACTTTAATGCTTAAGGGAGCAAGACTTGGAATCTAATGGAGTCTTTTCCTAACAACCTTATTGGATCACTGTGTTCCTTCGTGCGGAGTGGTGTTGTCTGTGCTTGGCTGTTCCCAGAGGTGCCCTTATTATTATTTTTTTTAATGTTTATTTATTTTAGAGAGAGAGTGAGTGAGCACACAAGCAGGGGAGGGGGAGAGAGAGAGAGAGAGATTGGGAGAGGGAAACAGAATCTGAAGCAGGCTTCAGGCTCTAAGCTGTCAGCACAGAGCCCCACAAGTGGCTTGAACTCACAAACAGACTGTGACCTGAGCCGGCAACCACCTGAGATGCCCAGGTGCCCCCCAGAGGTGTCCTTAGACCAGAGGTGTGCAGGCATTCTAAATCCCAGCTCTACTACATTACATACACATAAAGGTAGATATAGACGTGCTCTTCTAAGTAAAGTGTTAATCCTGTGAAAATGTGTGACCCTTTAAAAATTTTTGCACATCTTAAGCATACCTGTTTTTCTTCCAAGTTCATGTAATAGCCCTTTCAGCTTCAGTGGGAATATTTGTGATTTAAAATGCGTATTTCCCAAGATAATTTTATTTTGGTTTTTATTTTTTATTTTCCCAGGGACAATTTTAAAATTCTAAGTTGTGAATTTTTCATCAGTAATTAGTCATCACCGCTGTCTTTTTTTTTTTTTAAACAAATGATCTTGTAGTTTATCAGACAAGAAGATGAGTAGGCTCAAGTTTTAAACATCTAAAGCTGGTTGACAATTCAGTGTGTGTTTTTCTCTGATCTGATGTCTTTCTCAGCCTTTCATTTGATCTCTTTCCTTCAGACATAAATTAGATTACTTTTAGTGTTAGGGGCTCTCCCAGCACTAAAGTACAGAGAGCATGTTTTGTCTTGGCTGACTAAAGCACATGATTCGACCCTCTGTTTTTACCCAGTATTTGTCAAGCACACCTATAAACAGGTGTACATGGTACTTGTGAATCCAAACGTAATTGCCTGAGATGAGTCCCTGGACTTAACGAATTAAAAGAGCTTCAGGCTTGTCACCACCGGGCACCACACTCAGCACCCACCTGTGCCACCCTGGGTTGGGCCAGAAAAAAACAGATCTGTGTGTGTGGCATTGTGCATCCTCTGCTTGTTTAACCTTTGATGGCAGGAGCAAGGACACTGGGGAGGCCGGTGACTGCGGCACTCTTAGCAGAATAAAGATCGTCTTGGCACCAAATAGTGGCACCAAGTCTGCTGAGCTGAAGAACCCACATGTGTTTAGCTGCCTGTGCATGGGGCACGGCATTGAAAGCTTGCATAGAGGGACCAGGTATCATCTCTTGTTACAATGAGACATTTTTTGTCTTTGTTTTTTTCCATGAGGTGTCAGAATTGCCAGGTACTTTCTGGTGGCTGTCTCAGCATAATCCAGGTGGTTCTCTGGTTTCACAGATAGAGACCAAATGAAGCACACAGGAATATGGGGGGCGGGGGAAGGTCGGAATATGCCTTATTGTCTCCTAACTTGCTTTCCCCAAATAGCTTTAGGCAAACCAAATTTTATGAGATTATCTCATTTTAATCTTAGTCATGCTTTCCTTCTTTAAAGGAGTCTCTTTGTGATGTGGACAATCCCTGCAGCGATAATATACATCCTCCTGCAAAGCAGGTTTTTAAAAATCTTGGTATGTTAAATCTTCTTCATGCCCTTGGGACCCCTGAAGACCAGCTCAACATCTACTCTTGGCACGAAGAGCTAGTTTCTCCATGGGGAGCTGGACTCGAGCCAGATGGGCTGAGATGGAATCCTGGCTTTGCTATCAGGACAATGCTTACCTGTCTCTGCCTCAGTTTCCTCTTTGGTAAACAGGATACTAGTGGTAACTTCTTTATAGGGTTGCCAGGAGGGTTGAGTGACTAGTACATAATAAATGATAAATCACTGCCTGGACTACATATGGAAGGTGCTTAGTAAGTATCTGCTTCAGTATATGAATGCTTCAGAAGAGTCTTTTGTTTCCTTGAAAGAGAGTGGGTGGTGGTGGTAAAGACTTAACCCTGGTCATAGAGGCTTTTACATAGTAAATACAAAGCTAGCATGGAAGAGAATGAGGAAATAATTTAATCTGGAAGAGGATGATTAAAAAAACAACATAGGAAACTATAATGCCAACTTTTTAAGTTCAAACTGACTGTAACAAGTTCCAAGTCATAGTGGCTTGGAACAAACTTGCAAAATACAAACTTATTTCTTTCTCGCGTGTCATTCAGATTAAAGTGGTCAGGCAGCCCTGCAGGGCAGGTGACCTCAGTGTGGGGACTCCAGAATCCCAGCACACTCTATCCTGTGTCTTTGCCATATTAGAGTTCTCCACTTAAACTATGAGGATGAGGAAGAGAGATGGAAATAGGTAGAGGAGTGGGAAGAGAGGGAGAGGGAAAGGGGGTGGAAGGAGAGACACAGAGAGAGAGAGACAGACAAAAATGAGTATAAGCTGAGGATTTTATGAAGGATTTTAGGGAATAAGCCATGAAGTGGCAAACACACCATTTCTCTTCCCACTCCATTGATCAGAACTAGTCACATGGCTCCGGTGTACTTGCCTGTGGTTCTGGGAAGTGACTTCTCCCTGTGTACCCAGTAAGAAGAAGCAGGACAGATGAGCATTCCAGTAGTCTGTAGCATGATGGTTAACTATAGAACCTATCTTCTGATGATGGCAGATATTTTCTAGAATTGATCTGTTTGTATACTTCACTGTAAACCATCCAAAATTCTTTATAATGTCAAGACCAGCAAAAGACTTGAGAAGATTTAGAAATCATTATGTGTCTTTCTTATTTTTGAAATTTGCAGAAAGTCAGGAAATCTGATCTCTGCTTCTGAACGTTTTATTGTGCTGTTACCCACTAAACAAGGACTCTAGGTGACAGTATCTTAATGGCCATCTCTGACAGGCAGGTCCCTATTAAGGAGAAAGTTTTTATGTTTTGTATTCTGCTGGTGATCCGTAAATGACACAAGGCAAAGAAGTTAATGATCCAGTTATGCACTGAGGTTGCATGGGACAATATAAGAGTATTTTTTGTTTTGTTTCCTGCTCTAGTAAGTACAGCTTACTATTGCAACTAGCATTTGTACTCCGTTCTGATGGGAACGGTGATGACTGCTTTCTGTCTTATATCAAATAAAGTGACTTAATCCTGCAGGTTTATTAATAACATTTCACTTGAGCAGTTCTTTTGAATCATAATTGGCATCTACACAGATTGAACAGTTTATTTAAGACCTAGGGGATTTTATAGCCACATGGGCACCCCTGGAGGCCATGCTTAACTAAGCTTCTAGGTTAATATATACCTCAGATTTTTCACTGTTTCATAGTTCAGTGGATTAATTTTGAATCCCGTTTCTTCTGCAAGGTTCAGATGTCTAACACAATTGGGAAGCAAAATAGTGTTATGGTGGATCATGTGGTCTTCAGCCTCAGACTGGGGTGGAATCCCAGCTCTGTCACTCAGTCACTCAGGGACTTTTTATCATTGGCTCTGGTTGCCTAGGTATCTCTAGTAACAAATACCAGACTGGGTGGCTTCAACAACCAAGATTTCTCACATTTTTGGAGGCTGGAAGTCCCAGATCACGGCGTTAGCGGGGTTAGTTCTTTCTGAGGCCTGTCTCCTGGGCTTTTAGATGGTCACCTTTCTGTGTCTTCACAGGGTCTTCCTTCCTTCCTTCGTGCACCAGGTCCTGAACTTGAGTCAGGGGCACCGCGAGCCCCCCTGACTCACTCCTTTATCCTCCGGCAGGCAGGCTGCCAAAGCGCATCAGTTTTTCTTTTGAAATGACTCTGGAGTATTTGTCTTTTAATAAAAGTTAATGACAAATAGAATTGTCACATATAAATATATATGAATTTATATGAAGTAATTTTTAATGGACTATCAAATAACAGGTATACTCACTCTTCTGATCATAAATGCTGAAATATGTCTTATTAGAGATTGGTGGAACACGTTATTAATCGGTTTAATGGTTACCTCACTTTTTTTCTGTACATCTATTTTTTACCTTTCTGTTAAAGGAAAAAAAAAAAGAAAAACAGCAGTAACTCCCTATCATTCCCTCCCTATGCACTGGTCTACATCTTCTAACACTAACCCATGACATAAAACTAAATATATACCGTTTTTATTTATCCAGTCATCCCTCAATAAATCCAGGAAAAAATGAGCTTGCTGTTCCATTTAAAAAATAATACAGAGAATAACGCAACGGCATCTCTTCCCTCTCTTCCGGTCCTTCTATTGTTGCTTTTTTCTTCCTTGGTTCTTATGTATCTTATTCCTCAAAGTATTGTGAAAATTTGCCTTTTTATTTTTTACTTGGTTTAGTTTAGTTTTTAATTTTAATTAAAAAAAATTTTTTTTTTTTTTTTGGCAGAAAAGAGCAAGTCAGTACCTTGTATCTAAACATCAACCTTGTGGAGCCAAGACTAATTCAGCCATATGAACATGTTATAAGGAACTTCATCCGCGAGATCAAACTGCAAAGCACAGAAATGGAAAGCCTGGCCATTGCAGTGAAGAGGTATTAGAACCTTTCCTTTCTCTGTGGCACGCGGGGGTCCTTTAACTGGCTCTCTGACCAGGTGGCACGTGGACTGAACTGCACTGTCGCATCATGTTGTGGGTGGACTTCCTGAGCCTCAGGAATCTGGAGCTGCCTAAACTCAGCCAGCTATGAGGGCAGCTGTGTCGGGCAGTACTTTGTAGGGGCGGCCAGCAGCCCATCAGTAGGTCGCTGTGACCCTGTCATATAAACTTTGCAAGGCCAATGATTCCATACAGACCAGTTCAGAGAGATTTGTTATCTTCTATCCAGCCACTTGAAACGTATGGGAAACTTTTCATCCAGAGAGGCAGACAGGACTCCCATTTGAAGCCTGGCCTCATCACTGACAGGTGTGTGACTTTGGGCAGGTTTCTGCATCTGCAAAATGAAACGATAAATATTCACATTCTCAGGGTGTTGAGATGCAATCGATGATGTCATGGCTGGAGCCCCTGGTGCAGGCTTAGTGGTGGGACTCTTCCTCTCTCCGGCCCTCCCCACCCAGCCTGAACTGAGAGCCAAAAAGCTTTAATCGCGTACTGTCATGCAGACAGTTTGTGTAAGCCATTCATCTTATTGGTTTTACCAGCAGCCCAGTGCAGAGAAAGAGCTTAGATATGTTACAATCCAAACATCAGCCTTTTTGCCCCCCGGAAGGACCACAGTCCTTTGGCTGTGGGAAAGAGGGCATGTTGTTTGCCCCAATTCCTGGGTGTTCTGCCCCACAGATGCTCATTGCTGCCATCTGTTTTACCGACATCTCCGAGCGTGCAGCACGTCCTGCTGGTCTCTGCCAGAACTTGTGACAGCCTCTTTGATAGGATGTGCCCCATGTGCATGGGGGCAGGAGAGGGCTATTCCTCTGTCTCTTTATTCTTTCCTTCAAAATGATGATCAAACTATCTAATTGACTCTCTGCAGTAAGTGAAGGGAATTAACATATAGAAGAGTAATGTTTTAAAACATTGATGCTAAGTAGGACTTCGTATAGTGCTGGGGTCATGCAAGAGTTGTACCATTCACAGGGGGTTTCTTAGAAGATTTTCAGTTTCTGACCCTGAACTTCTCCCTCAAGTTTGCCTGCTAGGGGCTTTCAGTAGGATAGGAGGGTGGTCCTCTGCATTCCAAATTCTGTAGAGCATTATGGAGCTGGGGGTGATTCACAGACACACGTGTTGAGATTTTAGAGTATCCAGTGAATACGTCTTAAAACAGACTAACTTCCCTGTATACACACACACATATGTACACACACAGACTCACACAAAACCATGTGGAACACACACACACACACACACACACACACACACACACACACACATTTACATGTGACCTTTAAGGATGTTACCATGTAAACCCATTGGGGAAAAAAGAATGGGATTCTTAATGTTCTCATCAGCAGCCAGGCTGCTCTGCTCCTGTGGAGTGAGTGTGTCATGTGTGTTGATCTGTGTTAGTGCTTCTCTCCTTCCTGCTTCTGTGTTGTCTGGGTGGAATCCACAGTCAGGCTCTGCCCTAGCTGTCTGAGACCTCGCTGAAGGACTTACATGACAACTGTGCAGTTATCTTATATTCTTACCTGAGGGCCATCCGTCCTCACCTGGGCTTTTGGTTGGGGGAGGGTCTCCATCTTTTCGCCCTGCACTTGGACCTGAAGAATGGTCCTAGTGTCTGGATGGGAGCCCTGGACTAGGTTAGAGTGGACAGTCTTCATCTCATTAGACATTTCACTAGGAGTTAGGAATTGCTGGAGGCAAACACTGTGTCATTATAGAGTACCCCAATTTACCAAAAAAAAAAAGTTGCTCAGAAATGAGGAGGCAGAAAGAACACATTCAGGAGCAGTCTCAGATGCCCAGATGTTTAGAAGGAGCATCTGGATATCTAGAAGGGGCAGTTGGAAAAATGGTCATAGAGGGAGAAGGGATATGTGGCTTGGCTGTTTACATTCCCAGAGTTGACCAAATCAAACCAAAGTTGCTCTGGAGATATGTAATTCCTAGATTTCAGATATGTATTTATAAACGAACCAGAAATAGCTGACTTTCTAAACCAGGTTAACATACCTTTGGACAAGCTGTAAGGTAAGGATGAAGAAAACACAAGCAGGAAGTAGTAGGAAATCATGAAAAATTTTATTCTGGGCCCTTCTCCCAACCCCTCAGTGTTCATTTGGAACTTGATACAGAAATTAAACTATAGCATGAACAGACTGTTAACAAGGAGTAAGTAAGTGGAAAGCGGGTAGGATGGTATGGCAGAAGCCTTCAGACTGGAAGATGGGAGGTCTTATATTTAGGTCCTGGTCTCTACTTTTTATTAACAGCATGTCATTGATCGTCTAAATCTCACGTGGCTGCTTTCAAGTCTCTCGTAATCTAGTTGAGTAGGCAAGGCTCATGCAGGATAAAATTTAGATAATCAGACCTGCAGCAGAGAGAGAACAAATGATACTTTTTCTAGGGTTTAATCTGAAGCCTCAACCATTGTAAAGTGGCAGATGTCTCCATACTAGACAGTTGCTCAAGAAAACTATCCCAGAACTCTTTCCAGTGAAATGTTCCCATTTCTGACTTTTTGGCAAATCCGTGTGCTCTGCCTCTAGAGAGAGGTGATTTAGTGATGACATTAATAAAAGAAGCAGAATTTTTCCACAATGTAAAGACCATATATCTGTATTCTAGAACTTTGGGAACTGATTAGAAATAGTTGTTGAGATTCCTTTTTTTTTCCCCTTCTAACTGTAGTACTGTGTGTTTCATAGAATAAAATTTCAAAATTATATCTAACCATCTGTTTGCCGTGGGGTTCTTTTTTTGTCCAGAGTTGTCACTCAGTCATGGCAGTAAAAAGGATTTTCAGAATTTATTGACAGCTTCCCAGTGATTTGGTATCTTTATCTGTACTTTGCCACAATGTAGTTTAATACTGTTCTATCTAATTTATACCATTTATTTAATGTCTAGTTTTAATGTCATTTTACACCCAAATGGTCAAATTGCCAATCTCGTTTTATTACGTGGAAGGAACAGGGAATATTACTTTAAACGGCGGGTTTCTCCTCATCTGTAAAAATAGGGGTTGGAATAGCGGAGGTTGAAGTTTTCTCTGCATGTTGCGGTGACAAGGCGTGCATCCTCTTGAATTTCAGAGCCCAGGACAAGGCAGCCATGCAGTTGAGTGAGCTGGAGGAGGAAATGGACCAGAGGATTCAGGCGGCAGAGCACAAGACGCGGAAAGACGTGAGTGTGTGGGATCGGCCCCTTCTTTCCACGAATCTTGAGGGAGCACCTTTTGTAGACTGGGCACCAGGCAAGGTGGTGCAGCAAGTCCAGGCTCCGGGGGGCTCTCAGTGAGGGCAATTTTTGGTGGTGGTGGTGGCTTTGTGGGGAGAGTAAGGAGAGAGAGAGAGATAATAAGTAATCAAATAAGGCAGATAATTTCAAGCACAACAAGTGCAGTGAAAAGCAAGTGTGGTAGACCGCAATGAGGAAAGGAGGCGGGGAGGCCAGCAGCCTCTTTGTAGAGGCGATGTGAGAGCTGAGGCCTGAGGACGAAGGCAGAACCCTCTTTGGTAGAGGAAGGTGGCTCAGCTTTTATACCATTGTCACTGACCATGTCCACTGCCAACTTTAAATCTAGGTTGTGGGGAAATTAAAATTCTCTCTGCAAACTTCAGTGTTTTATAATGGAATATACCTTTTTAAAAATTTTATTTATTTATTATTTATTTATTTTCTTAGAGAGCGAGAGAGAGTGTGTGAGCAGGGGAGGGGGCAGAGGGAAAGAGGGAGAATCTTAAGCAGGCTCCATGCTCAGTGTGGAGCCCGGCATGGGGCTCGATCCCACAACCCTGGGATCATAACCTGAGCTGAAATCAAGAGTCGGACGTTCAACTGACTGAGCCACCCAGGCCACCCCTAATGGGATGTACTTTTTATTCATCATAGGCACTCTTGTGGTTGAAAGTTGCTACACCTTCAGTGATTCCCGGAGACACAATAATTGTCTTTTTTCCTTATGTAATATAGTTAGGTGATTAATGTTTACTGAAAACAGAAAATAGATCTATCTTTGAGGCTAACGTTCAGTTGAACATTCTATTTTCTTTTCCACTCATTTGCTCTGTTACCACTGAGAGGCAGCAGGGGGTAGTAAGAAGGCCTGAGCATTGGCATCTGACAGGCCTTAGTGTGCTTCCTGCCTGGGGTAGGTAGCCCTGGGAAAATAACCTGCCCTCTGACGGTTGTGGTTCCATCTTAGAATGGGGTAATGTCACCTACCTGCTTTGTGGAGGTTAAGCCTGATGATCTGGCTATGTGCCTAGCACCGTGCCTGAGGTATGGTGGGCACATCGCACCTGGGGCCTACCTGCTCTTTCCTGTTGCTTTGCGTACTTTGCCTTTTTTCACATTCTTTGCCTAAAACTGCTCTCTCACATGCATGACTTCGGGTCTCTTTGTTGTCTTATTTCTTAATGACATATTTAATAAATACTGGGAAGTCATAGTCAACTGAGTGAATGGCTCAGAATCCACAGGCCCAGCTTCAGTGCAGTGGGGATCCCATTCTTCTGTTAGCACTTCATTTGTTGTAGTCTAGAAACAGAAAAATCGTAAATTCTTTTCCTTTTTTCCCTCCGTCCGTTAATCTGTGTGCTCACTCCTGCATTGCACACTTATTGAGCACATATGCCATTCTGCTGCCAGTCTCCCTGCTTCTTCCAGCTAAGTACGGAACAGACATATTTGTTGTTGGTATTGGAGACCTCACCATGGCCCCCACCCCTTATAGCATCAGGTTTGGTTAATTATAACATCTGGCTCAGCTCAGCTCCCTGTGATTCTTCACCACACAGCTCTGGTCCGGCTTTGCTCCAGCTCTTTTCTTTGCCTGGGTAACTGTTGCCCCACTCCTTCCCCTTTTCCTGAACTTGGCAAAGTTCAGGGAAAGTCTCCTCTTCTCCTTGATGCTCTCTCCCCCTCCTCTGGCCTGTATTCCACTCTTCCTGACCTTAGCTCCTGTTGTATGTATAGTGTTATTCATTGCTTCAGTTAAATTTTTTTAGTGTAATGGCTTTCTTGCAGTATAATTGATATACAAGAAGCTGCACGTATTTAAAGCATAGAATACAATAATAGTGGGTATATCTGTATACTCTGAAACCATCACCGCAGTCAAGATAATGGGGTGTATCCGTCCATCTTGTGGGTTTCCTCGTGCCCCTTCCTCCCTCCTCTGCCCTCCTTGCCAGGCCACTGCTGTGTATCTTCTTCGGTGAAATAGCAGTTAAAGTCTTTTTCTCACTTTTAAAATTAGGTTGTTTTCTTGTTATGAAGCTTTGAGAGTTCTTATATATTCTGATTTTAACATTCTCTCCCACACTGAGACTTGTCTTTTCACTCTCCTAACAGTGTATTTTGAAGAGTCGAAAATTTTCATTTTGATGAAGTCCAATTTGTCAGTTTCTCTTTAATGGATCATGCTTTTAGCATCTAAGAAATCTTCGCCTACCCCAAGGTCACAAAGATTTTCTGCTATGTTTTCTTCTGTACTTTTTTTTTTATGTTTTATCTTCTACATTTAGGATCCATTTTGCAAGGTGTGGATCAAAGTTCATGTTTTTTTTTGCAGGTAGATATCCAGTTGTTCCTGTATCATTTGTTGAAAAGATTATTTGTTTTCCACTGAATTGCCTTTGCACTTTGTCCAAAATTGGTTTACTGTATTTGTGTGGGTTTATTTCTGGGCCTGCTGATTTGCCCCATTGATTGCTTTAGGCCAATATTACATTATTGCTTTATAATAAGTCTCAAAGTCAGGTAATGTTAGTTTTTCAAAGTTGTCTTGTCTTGGCTATTTTAGATCCTTTAATTTCCATAGAATCAGCTTGTCAATTTCTAAAAAAACAAAACAAAAACCTGCTGGGGGTTTGGTTGGACTTCATTGCATCCATAGATCAATTTGGAGAGAAATGGCATCTAAACAATAAGGAATAATTTGGTCCATAAGCCTGATGCGTTTTCCATTTACTTAGGTCTTCTTTAATTTCTCTTAGCAATGTTTTGTAGTATTCAGTATAAAGATCTTATAAATCTTTCCTCAGATTTATTCCTATGTATTTGATATTTTAATGCTACTCTACACAGTGTTGTTGAAGATTTCCATTTCTGATTGTGAATCTACAGAAGCACATTTGAGTTTTCCATGTAGATCTTGTACCCTGGAGCCTTTGTTTACCTTGTTCACACTCAGTAGCTTGTTTGGTAGATTCCATCAGAATTTCTAGGTAGATGGTTATGTAATCTATGAATAAAGACAGTTTTACTTCTCTTTACTTCTGATGTGAATAATCACTTTATTGATTTTTCTCTCCTTACTTGCAGTGGTTAGAAGAAGAAAAGTGGTGAGACAGCCATCCTTGTCCGTGTTGTTCATAGATGCCCTTTACCGAATTGAGCAGGTTCCTGGTTGGCTAAGAGTTGTTGTGCCAATCAGGAATGGAAGGTTGGATTTCAGCAAATGCTTTTTCTGTCTCTATTGAAATGACCATGGTTTTTCTCATGTTTAGAATATCAGTGTGGTGAATCACATTGATTTTCGAGTATTAAAACACACTTGCACTCTGGGGATAAACCTCAGTTATGATGTATTTTTGTTTTCATATCTTGTTGAATTCATTTTGCTAAATTTTGTTTATAATTTTTGCATCCATGCTCATAAAAGATATTGGTTTATAGGTTTCTTTTGATGTGTTTGATGTGTCTAATGGTGGTCTCATAGAATGAGTTGGGAAGGCTTCCCTTCCCTTCAGTTTCCTGGAAGTTTGTGATGAGTTGGTCCAAACCACCACCATGTCTCATGTAGGTTGCTGCGATGACCTCTTATCTGATCTCTTGACATCTACCTGTGACAGGTTGGGAATGGAGAGAGCTACACAGTGATAATTTCCTGTATTGAGCTCTGGATGAAATATTTTTAAACTGTAAAACTTGTTATGTTTGGGGTCTTGGCCCTGGATTTAGTGAGGAGACTTGCCTAGTGACATCTGGGTCCATTTTGATGGCAGGAAGGCTGTCCAAGGTGGCGCCTCACTGGGAGTCTGCACATCTTCATCCCACCCATGAAGTGGCAACACTGGCCGCCTCACCTGTAAAGCTGGATAAAGTCGGGAGGCTTACTCAGGCAAAGGTTATGATGAGTGAAAATGTTGCTCTTCTCCTATATATTTTCTCCTAAGCATTGAATATTTAATTTATGTGGGTTCTTTAATTTATATGGGTTATTTAATTTACTTGGATAATTTAATACAGTCCTCCCTTTAATCCAGTAAGGAAGTGGAGGCACCAAGTAAGTTGTCCCAGCTAGACAGCCAGTAAGTGGGCAGCAAGACCCTGGATCTCAGGCGGGTGTTTAGACATGGGGTCAGGTCTCCTATGCAGAGAGCGCCCTACCTTACCCCCATCTAACTCACTTCCTGTCACATCTCATTGTTAGCTTCTCCTTAGTAGTACTTCCGGAGGTCATCTTTGTTTCCTGGCTTCCCCCACCAGGATGCATGTTTGTCTGCATTGCTCCTGCTTTGTTCCTCTGTGCCCAGGACTGTTGGTATATAGTAGGCTATCAGTGGATATTTGTACACTCAATTTCACTGGTTATTAACATAAAACTTGACTTGAATACTAAACATAGGATATAAAGTTACATATTTTGTTAAGAGAAAAAGGAAATCTGAAGATACCTGGGCTCTTGGGAGGAGCTGACCTCCTGGGGTGCCCCTTGCCACTCTCTGACACAGATAGGACACATTTGGGAAGTATGAGCCCATGTGGAAGCACTTAGCATAGCAATGTATAGGTGATGTGATTTGAATTCAGGTAATGTGTGAGCTCTTGGAAAAAGGACAAACCCACCAAACCTTCCTAGGCCCTGATGACATGCTAGGGTTCAGGCAACCACTTGGACCCTTGGCTGTTGCCATATCTTTTAATTAATAACAGCAATAATTAATTTAGCTAGTTAATTGATGTGCTATGGCCTTCCATCACAATGTGGGTAATAGTCATAGAGGTGTCTCTTCAGCTGATGTGTGCACGTAGGCTCTAGTATTCCATTCTTCTTTCACTCCTACAGGTTCTAGTTCCAGAAGAGTCATTTGATTTATTTCTTCCATCCCTTCTCACACTCCCTGTGTGGGAGACTTGGGGTCAGCCTTAGTTTGACACAAAACATTTCCTGCTTTATGAGGTGTTGAAGAACCTATTTAAATCAATAATTTTTGGGCACCTGGATGGCTCAGTCAGTTAAGCATCTGATCACTCAGGTTGTAATCTCGTGGTTCATGAGTTTGAGCCCCGCGTTGGGCTCTGTGCTGTCAGCTCAGAGCCTGGAGCCTGCTTCGAATTCTGTGTCTCCCTCTCTGTCTGCTCTTCACCCGCTCACGCTTTGTCTCTGTCTCTGAAAAATGAATAAATGTTAAAAAAATTTTTTTAAATCAATAATTTTTTTTTTTTTTTAGGAAAAACGTAAAGCTGAGGAAGCCCTCAGTGACCTCAGACGTCAGTATGAAACAGAAGTAGGGGATCTACAGGTGACAATAAAGAAACTCAGAAAGGTAGGTTTGTGGCAGTGAGGCTTCTAGGAATAGTCTCAGTATATCAGTGTGTTTAATTACTGGCAACTAAAAACATTTGGAATCATATTAAAGCAGCAGTTGGAATCAGATTTCAGAGTCAAACTGTGCTCTCTGGAAAGATGTTTTTTTTGAAGATCCCTGATTACCTTTTCTGTTTCCAAGGGGAACCTATCTTCTGCACACAGATATAATAAATATTTCTGATCCCTTGAACAGTTGTCCATCAAGCCCCAGTTTTCCTTCCTCAGGTGCCCTCAATTCCCACACGTTCAGTGGACTCTGCTCATGACAGGAGGGGTACTGTCTTTACTCGTCACGTATTCCTGTATCCCTATCCCCAGCTTACTGCAAGGTACACAGTCAGTATTCAGTGAACATTAAATGAAGTAAATACTTTCTTCTACGTAGAAAGTTCCAGATCTAGGGGACCCCAGATCAGTAGGAGGTGGGAGAGAATTTGTTGAAATGTGAGCAAAGGTGTGATTGGTTTTGGCCTTTGCTGTGTTTGGTTTCTAATGAGTAGGTTACGTGTCACTGAGTGATGTGCTGGTAGATACTTAACAACTGGTTCTGGAGGCAGAAGGGGGAAAGGGAGGAGTCTGCAACATTTGCCAGTTTCTATGCTGTGAGTACTCCCACCATTAATAGTTTCAAATCACTGGGTGCAGAGTTTGCAAGAGATGCTTAAAACAGGCTCTCACCTGCGGGTACGGGTTGTCTGCAGCACAGTACGGGATCCGCTTATTGCATGTGGATTGTCTCCATAACTAGTGGAAATATCTTGGCTAAAAGGCAAATGGATACTTAAAAAATAATCATCCCTGAAAGTAGCATCGTGGATTCTGGCACATCACTTTGCTTCTCTGGTTGTTGATATGATAACCTTTCAAGCTCTTTCCAATGTTTATATTCATGAGATTAAGGGACAGTTAACTGTATTTTATGGGCTATTGCAGTTCAAACCTCTGGAATTATTAAAAATTTTCCCCAATAGCCTTCTTGGGAAACTATTATTGATGTCACCCTTTTTCTCTGATTTCCAAAGGTCGTTAGACCATACATAATGCTTGCATTACAGAATTTGAATGGATCAATCCTTTGTTTATGCCAGAATCACAGATTCTCCTAGCCCCTGTCCTCAGTTATCCTTATGCCTTTCCAAATCTTTAGGCTATGAGAAAGTTACACAAGAAAGACACAAAATTTCTTACCATGATAAGGCATATGATGAGGACCAAATAGTCAGAGAAGAGCATGAGTCAGAAGCCTGGGACCTGAGTTCTTATCGAGACTATGCCACTTTCTGCCTGTAACACCTGGGACAATTGGCTTCTTTATCTTATCTTTAGTTTCTCATCCGTAATATGGGGTTAATCATTGGCCGTCTTGCTTAACCGTAATAACCAATACTTTTTTGACTTCATGATTTACTAAGCTCCTTTTCATAATTTTTAAATCTAATTCTCAAACTTTCTCTGAGGATAGGTAAATCTCCCACTTTCACAGGTAAGGACGCTGAGTTCCTCGTGAAGTAACTTGTCCAGAGTCACAGAGCCAATAAGCAAGGGAGTGGTCTTGGTACACAGTTTGTGCTTTCTCACACCAGACTTCTTGCCTGCTTGAGGGTTGTTCTGCAAGAGAGCAAGCAATGATTTATGTGAGGGAACATTAAAGGATTTATTTATTTTTATTTTTATTTTTTTTATTTTCTAATTTACATCTAAGCATATAGTGCTATGATGATTTCAGGAGTAGATTGCAGTGATTCATCCCCTACATATGAACCCAGTGCTCATCCCAAGTGTTTTCCTAATGCCCCTTGCCCATTTAGCCCATCCCCCCCATCCACAACCTCTCCAACAACCCTCAGTTTGTTCTCTATATTTAAGAGTGTCTTATGTTTTGTCCCCCTCCTCGCTTATATTATTTTTGCTTCCCTTCCCTTATGTTCATCTGTTTTGTATCTTAAATTTCTCCTATGAGTGAAGTCATATGATATTTGTTTTTCTCTGATTGGCTAATTTCACGTACCATAATACCCTCTAGTTCCATCCACGTAGTTGCAAATGGCAAGATTTCATTCTTTTTGATTGCCGAGTAATACTCCATTGTGTGTGTGTGTGTGTGTGTGTGTGTGTGTGTGTGTGTGTGTGTACACACACATACATACAGATACATACCATGTCTTCTTTATCCATTCATCTGTTGATGGACATTTGGGCTCTTTCCATACTTTGTTGTCGATGGTGCTGCTATAAACATTGGGGTGCATGTGTCCCTTCAAAACAGCACTCCTATATCCCTTGGATAAATACCTAGTAGTGTCATTGCTGGGTCGTAGGGTAAGAACATTAAAGGATTTAAAGAACTATGGAAACGTTCACAAATTGGTTACAGTTGCCATTACCTTATGCCATTGATGCTGAGGAGCTAGATCCTACCCCCCCCCCCCCCCGCCACACACACACACACAGTTTTTCTTCTCTGAAGTTGACATCCCTCTTACAAAATCAAGAGCTCTTCTTAGTTACAGTCGTATGGTCTGCCATGCGGCAGTCACGGCATAGTTGTGTGAAAATCTTTAGTTGATGATGTCTGGCAAGATGAAGAAAGTCCAGCATCAGATTACTTAGCCTTTGACTTAGACTTGATGAAATACAGCATTCCTTTTGCTCAGTACCTAACTATTCAATTAATGGAAACCCACAAATCCCTAAGGTTCCGGGTAAGTAAGCTGTTTGTAGGGAAGATATTTTTTGTTGTCCATGTTAGAGATGCTCCCGAGCCAGTTTAGTCTGGTAATACTAACAAGTCAACAAGAAAGCAAAGCTTGTGTATGTATTCATATAGTTTGTGTATGTATTCATATACTAATAAGTCAGCCAGAAAGCAGAACTAAAGTATGTATTCATTAGCCTTATGTCATACTTATATTTTATTGATTTCAGTTATTTTAATAAGCATTTATTGAAATCGCTGTGAAGAAAACAGTTGAATCTGACACTAACCCTCTTTTAAAAATCTTAGACTCTGGTAGAATTAAGGCCTTCATAAATAATCATAATAGAGGATAGATAAAAAGTACAGATAAAAGTTCTTGGGGAATATAAAGGTCCAGACTCTTATGTAGCATAACTGAAAAAGCGAAGGTAGGTTGCTGAATATTTGAAAGGTTTCCCAAAAGGACTTTTCAGTTGTTTCGAAGGAAGTTCATTAAACGATAAAACCCCTTTTTCAAGTTCAGGAACTTGAAATTATTTAAAGCAAATTTTCAAATCCTCATGAGTTATGTGTAGTTTAATGACTGATAAAGTTGAAAATTGAAGACTTTCAGAATTCGTGTATCTACACTTATGGATATTCAGAAACTTAACTGAAGCAATTCAAAGTGAGTTTGCAAAATGCACAACTTTTATTTGCTTTTTCAGCTAGAAGAACAGTCAAAACACATAAGTCAAAAGGAAGATGTGGCTGCATTAAAAAAGCAAATTTATGATTTATCAATGGTAAGAATCAACTTTCACTTACAGAAATACATTTTCTCTTAGATGACTGTTTCCTAGACATAATCATGCTGTTATTTCAGTGTTCCAGGGATGGAAGCATAGAGAGAAATTAATACCGCAGCTAAAGTCTTTGACATACCTTTGACCAAGGGTGTTACTCAGGCTTTTATCCTCAGTGATACCCCAACTATTGTGAATGGTTTTTTTTTTTTTAAGTATAAAGCATTGCCTTGGACTTTAAAAAAATTTTTCTTAACATTTAAAATTTTTGAGAGACAGAGCACGAGCAGGGGAGGGGCAGAGAGAGAGGAAGATACAGAATCTGAAGCAGGCTCCAGGCTCTGGGCTGTCAGCACAGAGCCTGATGTGGGGCTCAAACTCATGAACCATGATATCATGACCTGAACCAAAGTCAGACACTTAACTGACTGAGCCCCCCATGCACCCCCATTCCTCTGGATTTTTAAAAAATATTTTTTATTTAATTTTGAGAGAGAAAGAGAGTATGTGCACATGTGTGCACCAGAGCAGGGGAGGGGCAGTAGGCTCTGAGCTGTCAGTGCAGAGCCCCACATGGCCCCAGGCTCCAACTCTGAATGGAACTCACAAATCGAACCTGTGAGATCATGACCTGAGTCGAAGTCAGACGCTTAAGTGACTGAGCCACCCAGGTGCCCCCTATTGTGAATGCTTTTACTTAATTTTTAATTCAAAGCAGTAATGGCATCGCCCTTGAACTCGAAATTGTTAACCCTGCATTCTTACAACTTCAGCTCCGTCTGTGTCCCTGGCTTTGTAGGATGACTGTTATTGCCCTTCTCTTCCTCCAGCGTTCCTCTTTTTGTCCCTTTCCCATCTTTTGCTGACCATACCTTTGCTCTTTCTGTTGCCGCAGTTGACAGCATTTGCATCTGTTTTGTTACCATCCTTAAAATTGTCTTTATTTTGTTTTTAGGTGGACTCTTGAAAGCCAGTAGTGAGCATTTCCTTTATTATGAGTCTAAATATTCTCATTGCAGAGCCAGAAGTGAGCTGGCTGTGCAGAAGTGCCTTTCTTTCTCTGTAGTCATTACTCCGTACCGTTCAGAAGGGAAGCTCCCAGCTTTATGGTCAAAGTGGAATGCACCAGCAGTTCCAAATTTTGCCACATCTTAGTTGGCTTTGTACTTGGATCATGACTTTCTTGTGGAATTGCTTGTTTTTCTTGGATTTTCTGGTTGAGTTTTTGGTTTCTTGTAAAACAAACAAACAAAAAAAACCCAACTCTGGCATCTTCATGATATCATCCACTGATGCCTTACAGGTTCTTATTTATTGTTCCCAATGCATGGAGTTTGTTTTTTCTCCTTGAAAATATTAATTTTGGAGTCCACAAAGTTTCAGTTCTTATTGGAGTGATTGTTTTTCAAACTTGCTCCCCTTATGTCATCCTGTAATTTCTGAGCATTTTAAAAGGTTGCTGGTGTAGGATTCCTGTGCAGCTAGGTAAATAGATCTGTTTACCTCAAGGCCTCTTCCCTGAAAGAGAGTCTTCCTAGGAGCTCTGTGTGTGAAGCTGACTGTCAGACTGTGGGACCCCTGATTACCGGAATGAGTGGGGTATGGATAATCGAGAAGCTGTAGCTAACAGTATCAGGGTCTTCCAGTTATTTTTTAAAAGACATGCCCTGTATTACTGCCTTGGGAATCAACTATCTGCTATTATTTGCTAGTATAAAGGGGATGGCCTTGGGGGGGTGTGCCTTAATATAAAAATTTAATCTCTGTTTTTAGCCCCATTTCCAACTGTCTTCTCCTTTGCCTCCTCCTTTGTTCTATAGCAGAACCTTCACCTCTGCCTCTTCTGTACCTCCTTTGCTCCTGTTCTCTTCCCTTTAGCATATTTCCATCCAGTTTCCATTTTCCAAAAATGTATTTAATTCACTGAATGGTTGAGGGACCCCTCCTCCGTTCTTTTAACTTGTATTGGTTTATTTCATGTTATTTGGTATTTCATGTTAATGGGGTCTCAAAAGGGAAAGAATAGTGCTCAGTCCATCATTTTGAACCAGAAGGCCCCAATGGTTTTTTTTTTTTTAAAAATATGGACATTTTTTAAACCACACTAGTTTATTTTTAAGTGCAAAACTTACAAACATTAGGTGATAGGATTTATTATAAAAACTAGGCAGTCTACTTGGTAACGGTACTAGTAATTTCACAGAATATTTGTCAGCATTTTTGTAGCTCTCATTGAGTAAAACAGATGTTTAAGTATTTGATTGGAGTTTATTTGCCAATAACATGTTAAAAGACCTCATGATCAGGTCTAGACTATTGTTTGGCACCAAATGTCAAGCATTAAAAAAAAAAAAAGAACAGCTTCAAGGATTTAGTTCTTTGAGATTTTAATACTTTATAATAATTTTAAATCACCTTGAATTGATAGTTTGTTGGAATACCAAGATTGGAAGAACGGTGGAGGGGTAAGGTTGGTGCACGAGGTTCCCCTGCACTTGACTCTCTCAGGTGGAAGACACTCCTGAATCTAACTGCCCATGCTGTTCCTCTTCTCCAGGAAAATCAGAAAGTTAAGAAAGATCTTTTAGAAGCACAGACAAACATAGCCTTTCTTCAGAGTGAATTAGATGCTTTGAAAAGTGATTATGCCGATCAGAGTCTGAATTCAGAAAGGTATGAAACTCTCCATTTTATTCTTTAGTTTGAGTGGAATGTTTGTTTTGATGACCATTCATGTGAATGAAGCTGAGCTGTGTAATAACTGAAATAAATAAAGAGTTATTTATTAACTTTTGCTGATATGTTCTTTCTAAAGCTTTCACTTTCAGTGTCATGTTTCCTGGTGATTTTTGTGTTTTAATTTTTTTAACAAACAGTTTAGTTATTGAGTGCTTAGGACAGTGCAGGACTTAATAAATACTTAAATTATTGGGACCAGAAGAATATGAAGTGTCAGGAGCCAGTGCTAGTTAAAGTGCTTTGAAGGTGGGAATCCTGGCCCTTCAACATATGAAAGGGGAAAAAGTAGCATCTTATTAGTAAGTCATTTCCTTTTGATATGCTTTAGTTTTATTAGTATGGTGTTAATAACACAAGACCTAACACACACACACACACACACACAAACACATGCATTTATATATATTTGTATATTTATATAGGTAAAGGTGTACAAATGTATAATGCATGTATTTGTATACACACACTTGCATGTGAATGCATATGTGGATATATGCACAGAATACATACATGTATGTATGTGTATACACATACACATACATTCATATGCATACTCATATATATAAAACATGTACACTTGGGAAAACTATCTTGCTTTTTGTTTTATTTGCTTGCAAACTTTAATCAGAATTAAAGTCCTGTAATGAAAAGCAGCGAAGCAAGTACTGACTGTACACAGGCTCCTAAACTAAATAAGGAGTTATGAGTGTAGAATACATAAAAAAGCAAAGATGTGGTCTCTGCTCTGTGAGAACATCAAATGTTATTGAGAAAGATTCAAAGCCAAAAGATGACAGAGTTAACGTGAGAGCTAAGCAGTGTCAGAAACAATACCAGCAGCAGTGTTACAGGTGGGGTTCACTGCCATGTGATGGTAGGCAAAATGTACTTTTTATTCAGAAGAAGTGAAAACTTTATTAAAGAGGAGACATTGAGGTTGAAAGGAGTTGGTTTGTGTTGGCTGAAGGGGCAACATCAGCAAGTAACAAAAGTAGCATTACCGTCTGCCGGGCCCGGTACTTAGTACTTTACTAGTATTAACTCTTTCAGTCCATAGAATATCCTATGAGATAGGGACTTTTAGTATTCCTATTTCACAGATGGAAAAAGAGAGTCTCAGAGATGTTCCAGGTGAGGCAGTAACCAAGGCAGAGGCACAAACATAGGGACAGATAAGACTGTTTGGGGAACAGTGCTCAGACGTTTGGACAGAAAAAGATATTTTGAATGGAAAGATAAAAGTTAAACAAAATTAAAAATTTTAAAAGCTAATTTAAGGCTATGATGTAAGGGCCCAGAATTGTTGACTAAGGAACTTAAATTCCTATAGTCCATTGGGAAACTTTGAGCTTTATCATCAAGAGAGTGAGCAGACAGGTTATTGTGAACAAAAGTTGAGAGCCTCAGAGTCTTTGGAAGCTTAGGGATTTGTCCACTTAGGAATGGGGGTAGAATATGGGCTGGTGGTGAGTGGCTGTTTTCAGTGGACGTTATGGGGAGGCAGCCAGGGCTTTGTAATAAAGCAACAGGAATCTCTGAGCATAGGTTTATAGCAGACGGAGAAAGCCTGGTCCTGCGGACTCCTCTGCGGTCCAGGGTGAGGAGGGGAGGCCCAGGCAAGGAGAGGAGAAGGAATCATAAGGCAGGAGAAGGTAGCCGGGTTGGGATTGTGTAAGGCAGGGAATAAGCAGGGAAAGGTCAGAGGTGAGAGAGCAGGCTGGATCGAAGGGACTGGTAATGAGTGCCTGGGGAGAGTGGACTTAGCAGAAGGGGAGGGGTCATGATGTTCTGGGAGGAACACAGCCAGAAACTTGCACAGGAAGCAGAGGGGATGTGCTGACGGCACAGAGGAACTGAGCAGGAGCGCGGGAAGCGCAGGGAGCTAGAAAACCAGGGCCAGGGACACATCTTTGAGAAAGCGGGTCTGGGAAGATAGGTACAGGTGAGGCAGGACTGAATACCAAATTCTTGTTCAAACATAAAATATGATTTTACAGGGATCTGCAAATAATCCAAGAGTACACAGAAGATCGAAATAGTCTTGAGAGGCAAATCGAAATACTCCAGTAAGTGCTCATATAAAATGCTCATTACATCTACATTTTCCTAATGTTTTGTTAATAAGAGCCGTGCCACATCTGACACAAGTTGCCATATACTGGGTTTGCGGATATATGCTCATTTCTTCTCGCCATGCTGCCTCCAGCACATCCACTTGGTTTTCTCATGCTTTTAATCCTAAGTAAACTATTCAAATCCAGAGGCTAGAGTATAATTTTCTAAAAACCCTCGCAAGTCAGGTGGTATGTTATAATACCTCTGTAAAGACTAAGGCCTGGGGCACCTGGGTGGCTCAGTCGGTTAAGCGTCAGACTTCGGCTCAGGTCACGATCTCGCGGTCCGTGAGTTCAAGCCCCACGTTGGGCTCTGGGCTGATGGTTCAGAGCCCGGAGCCTGCTTCCGATTCTGTGTCTCCCTCTCTCTCTGCCCCTCCCCCGTTCATGCTCTGTCTCTCTCTGTCTCAAAAATAAATAAACGTTAAAAAAAAAAAAAAGACTAAGGGCTGTGACCTCAGAGGTTTCCTCTGCAGCCCAGCAGAGGTTGTCAGGAGTCCTGTTAGCTCATGCCACAGCACCAGGTACACAGGATCATTCTTTCCCAGTGTATTGTTCTTGGTGACATGGCTATTTTTCTTAGTTTTTTTTTTTTTAAACCCTACTGGAAATATTATACCCACCCTGTCAACTTTCCTCCTGAGTTACTGTAATTCTAGCCTGTGAGGGCCTTCTCCACAAAACCTTCCCCTCCTCCACCCTGCTCTCTTTTCAATATCCAGGTATTTTCTTCTGGTTTGTCTTCCCAAAGGAAGTAAGGTCAGGCTTGTCAAGTTTTGTTGTTGTTGTTTGTTTGTTTGTTTGTTTTTAAATTTTTTTAATGTTTATTTTTGAGAATGAGAGAGAGGGTGTGAGTGAGGGAGGGGCAGAGAGAGAGGGAGACACAGAATCTGAAGTGGGCTCCAGGCTCTGAACTGTCAGCACAGAGCCCGATGCAGGGCTCAAACTCACGAACGTTGAGATCATGACCTGAGCCGATGTCAGATGCCTAACTCACTGAGCCACCCAAGCGCCCCTGTTGTTTTGTTTTGTTTTTTTCACCATTTACAATGCTTATTAATTCTCACCTGTAGCAGGTACAGGGTTGACATAGTAACTCTGTTCATTCATTTATTCATTCATTCAGCAGATTTACATTCATTCCCTTTTATGGGTCAGGTATTCCAGGAGCTGAGGATGGAGTACAAGTAAAAAGAAAAGAAAAAAAAAAGTCTCTCTAGATATGGGGCTCATCTAGGGAAAGAGAATGGAAACTGATCAATAATTATAGAAACAAACATAAAGTGCTGCAGGGGAGGTGGGACAGAGGAAAGGGACGTGTCCCTCAGGGGCATACAGGACAGAGCTTCCTCCTAACCAGGAAGGTCCAGAAAGTGTTCTGGCGGGTGCAGCAGTTGAGCTGAGATCTGAAGGATGGATAAGCCTTCAGTAGGAAAAGATTGGCTGCTCTCAGGCAGGGGCTCTGTTATTGTCCTCCATTTTTTAGAAGAGGTTGCCGAGGCTTTGACAACTTAAATGACTCCCATAAATTATATGGAAAGTACATGCCTGTGTTGGGATTTGAATCCACAGTCAACACTGGAACCTTAACTGGTACCTGGGCAGTGGCAGGCCATGAGTAGGATGTGGGAATAGCCAGGAGGAGAAAGAAGTGTGGTAAAACACATCGCATCCACACCTGGCTGGGACACGCGCAGGGGGCCAGCTGGGTCCAGGCACTTAGGGAACAGAGACCTGCAGGAAACCTACTCACACTGTGAACCAACCTGAGGGAGGGGATTCCACAGCATAACTAATTCCTTCCTTAAATGCCTCCAAACCTTTAAAAGAGAGGTGATTCACCAAGTTGTAGTTCTAGTAATGAATTATGATCTCAGTTGATGAGGTTTGAAGGGGAGTGGTACAAAGTTGCAAGAGGTGGTAAGTAATTCCATAGAATGAACATGAGAGCCTGCAAAGGCAGTGATTTTCACCCCCACTTTCCTTATCTATCTATTTAATTTATCTGCTTTGCAGAACAGCTAACCGGAAACTGCATGACAGTAATGACGGCCTGAGGAGTGCCCTTGAAAACAGTTACAGCAAGTTCAACAGATCTTTGGTATGCAAGTAGAATTTTATTTTATTTTTTTTAAATTTTAACATTTATGTATCTTTGAGAGACAGAGAGAGAGTGTGAGTGGGGGAGGGGCAAAGAGAGAGGGAAACACAGAATCTGAAGCAGGCCCCAGACTCGGGGCTGTCAGCACAGAGCCTGATGTGGGGCTTGAACTCACGAACCGTAAGATCATGACCAGAGCTGAAGTCAGATGCTTAACTGACTGAGCCACCCAGGAGCCCCGCAAGTAGAATTTTAGAATACATTTTGTTCCTTCTTATAGTGGGATATTTTGATGAAAATAATGTATTTTCTTTTTAAAGTATTTTGTTTGTTTGTTTGTTTGTTTGTTTTGAGAGAAAGAGAGCAAGCATGAACAGGGGAGGGGTAGAGAGAGAGGAAGAGAGAGAATCTCAAGCAGGCAGGACCCCACTGGCAGGACATAAATACCTAGATGTTAACTGACTCTCCGTTAGATGTTCAGGGAAACCAGAGAAAGATGTATAAAGTGTGACCTGGGTCCCAGAAGAGTTTATAATGTAGTAGGGAGTTAAGATGTGCATGAATGGCAATAATATAAGAAAAAGTGGGAAATCTTATAGAAGTACAAAGAAAATACTGCTCATTTCTGAGGAGGGAGAACGCACTTCTGACTGAGGCATGCATTTAGACACAGTATTTTCTATGGTGGTAAGATTATCAGAGTGGAGGCATTAGTTTTAAAACCCTGCTGTGGAAACAAGCTAAGCCCTTCTTGGAAATTGGAGGAACTTCCCCAGAGGGCACATGCCAGAAATCCTCCTCTCCCACTTTTGGAGGTCAGCTTCCAGTTTGGGGTTCCTATGCAGTAGCTTTACATATGGACAGGTCAGTCACTCGGCCAAATTATGGTTTGAGAAGAGAGAAATCCAAAGAAGTTGGTATTGCAGGGTCCTGGCAGATGTGGGGAACTGGGATACCCCTTTATCACTTGTGCAGTAAGGCTTGGACTGAAGACACAATGAGGCAAGGGTACTGTGTGCAGGTGCCTTGTTGAAGTTTTTACCTCAGCGTCCGTACTCAACACTTACTCATGTAGGATACCAAGATTTGAATTACAGTGGAAGTTAACTAGTGTGTTGTATATATGTGTATATGTACTATATGTACCTGGCATAACAAAAAATTGCTTATATATTTTTTGTATTGCAGCGCATAAATAATATATCACCAGGGAATACAATTTCTAGAAGCAGTCCCAAATTTAATGGTCATTCCCCTCAACCTCTGGGCTATGACAGGTATGTTAA
The DNA here is from genome assembly GCF_027475565.1 of Acinonyx jubatus. Taxonomy (NCBI): domain Eukaryota; kingdom Metazoa; phylum Chordata; class Mammalia; order Carnivora; family Felidae; genus Acinonyx; species Acinonyx jubatus. Next base: position 69,277,619 of record NC_069391.1, read on the forward strand.
CACCTACTTACTTTTTGTTTGAATTCTGGATCAAAGTTAAAAGGAAAGTGAATTTCCTTAAAGGTGAATTAATAAAATAGTAGAATCTACTTTGGGCACAAATTTCTATTTTCTGCTATGTTATTGTAAATTTCTGAAACCTGTAAAAATTCCAAGTAAAAATGTCCCAGAGAGGGCAAAGTAGTTTCCTTAAGATGTTATCATGACTTGATTTTACATGTGCTCCCCATTACCTCATCCCTCATCATGTCGTGTTCCTAAGAAATGGACTCTGAGTGCTGTTTCAGGGAAATAAATGGAATTACAGTGTAGGATGTTGATGTACGTGTGGTATATGATTTTGAGACTCTTGGCGTGATCTGTAAACGTTTAATAGCTCAGCATAATATGTAAGCTGTGTTCAAGGGCAGGGAAACTTTAAAAACAAATAGAAATATGACTAGTAGGTGTTGGTGAGCTATTGTATTGAAGCTGAAGTGAGAATTTACCTCTATTCTGAATCATATGAAGTGAAATATTGGTCCTAGCTTGAGATCTAGTGATAAGGACTGAAAGGTTACATGTATGTATACATGTGTGTACAAACACATATGTCCTTTGTTGTACTTAAAAAGTTAACTTTGGAGTGTATCAAAGTTTGTAAATAGAAGTGAGCACATAAACTCTAGGTTTCCAGCTCTCCATTTCCAGTGCAACCCTCCAATTCATGTTCATTCCCTTTGCATTTGAGAACTTTCGTTCTCAAGAATAATGTACTTACTATCCCGGAGATAGCAAGATGGTCAGGTCCCCTTTCAGAAAGGTCTGTTACCAAGGCTTATTGGTGGTCACTTTTAGGAAAATTCTATCCAGGTATCAGAAGTTTTGTTGCTCACTGATTTGTGAAATAATAAATGTGGATGGTTTATAGACGTGTAGGCAACTTGGTTGCTCTGTTACTAAGCAGTAGACATTTTTTATCTTTATTTAAATTTTTTTTTAAATGTTCATTTTTTGAGAGAGAGAGAGAGAGAGCAAGGGAGGAGCAGAGAGAGGGAGAATCTGAAGCAGGCTCCAGGCTGTGAGCTGTCAGCACAGCTTAACCGACTGAGCCACCCAGGCTCCTTCTTTTTAACAATGTGTGGGTGCAATGTGCTTTTTCTGGACTGATATTTAAGATCAATTCTAAGCACATAAGGGAAAAGATACATAACTGAAAATTATTTCAGAAATTTTACCATAGTTCATTCTGGAAAAGATTACACACTATGGGTAAGACTGAATAGTACTGGACTAAGAACTCCTCAACAGTAGGTTCTAAGGGACAAAGTCATCACACACCTGTGGCTCAGAGAGATAAGAGCATAGCACTCAGGTGCTCATCACCCTGAATAGGAACCAGTGGGCCAGTAGGGTCTGGACTGATGTCCCCTTTGGAGGGTCATTAATTTGATGTAAGAAATCAACATTTAAATTTACTTTTTGATGCTAATATAAAAACTCAAAAGCACATTGTGAATTTTATTGCTTTTGTGGCCTTACTGGGTTTTAACTTGTCTATTTGTTTTAGTTTTGTGTTTTCTCTAAGATCTGTAACAAAAATATGACTTGTTCTATATTTGTACATATTTAATTATGATGAAAATATTCTTTGGGGAAGTAAGAATAGTTTACTTTTAAAAGAGTATGTCTAGAACTTGATTTTGAGAAAGTCTGATCTGTACCTATATTTTTAATTTGGAGTCTAGATATTCATGGAAGTGATTTCTCAATTCAGGATTTCACTTCTTCATTCCTTATCAAAAATCTGAATAAGTTTTTAAAAAAAGTTCTGATCAATAATTACATGGAGCTGAAGTAGTTTGTATTATATTATGAGTATGGTTTTCTTAGTTTCCTTATAGTGTTACCTAAATCAGTTTTGGAAGGAGAGTTTCATAAATTATAAAACAACAAGAAAATGTACACACACACACACACACACACACACACACACACACACACAGAGATAGCTAGCTACAGATATGGTGTGAATACATGCCCCAGGATATGAGCAACATATTTAGGGAGAGTTTGGTGGTTTAAGTTATTACCTTTTTAATTAATTTGACACATTTGCTAATGGCACCAAAATATTTTTGAGTTCTCAGATTTATATGGCTTATATTTACTTATATTTGAGATCACCTTCTGTTTTCTAAGCATATTAATCTCTTAATATTTTTATCTCTGTACACTTATATACCCTGCCCATTTCTCCATTCTGATGAGATGGTCTATGCCAAGTGGCCAGAATGGTCCCCAGAGTGTAGTGGTGACTAAATGAGTTATAGCCCTTGATTTTATTTCAACATAAACTTAGGTTTTTGTGAAAATCAAATGGAAAAGCAAAAGTATATAGGGAAATAATGTGGTTTCTTTTGATTCTCCTGTTTGATGTTAATTTCTGCCTCACTTATAAGATGTTAGAGAGTTTGATAAATGGAAACATCCATAGAAGTCAGGGGATCTAGCCTTTATCCATGTACCTTTCCTATAGGAGTCTTTCTAGACTCTGTATCAACACCTACTGGCAGAAAACTCCCAGGTCATATTCCAGTACCTACCTTTCTAATTGCCTGTCATTTTTCACCATGTTGTTTAGAAGTATGACTCCTGGAAAAGTTTATCAGTTGGCCCTTATTTTGTCTTGTGCAACTTGAGAGGATGTATTCTTCTTCATTATGTGTTGCTCTTTGAGTATTTGAGGAGAGAAACTGTTAAGACTTAAGCTGAGTTCACGAGACTTAAGCTGAGTTCACGGAACTATTTCTTGCATCTGAGTCTCATGTCACCATAGATGCCTTCGCTGTCCAGGTTCTCAGCATCTCTTTTAAGTAGAGAGTTATCCAGAAATGGACAAGCTGTTTGGAATATGGTCCAAACACATCAGAGTAAAAAGGTTCACATGTTCTGCATACATTTTTCTTAACTCAACTTGAGATTGCATTTATGCCCTGGACACTGTAATTCCTTTTGTATCAGGAAATAAAGTGGTTTTAAAAACAGCTTCATTTTTGTTAAATGTTTGATTTGAGTATCTTTATGTTAACTAATTGTTGCATGGAATGAACTGATACTGCTTTGAACATTTTGTTTCCCCTGATGCATAATCATGGAATACATTGTGGTTCTTGGCCAAAGCTAGAGTGTTGATCTTCTGGAGTCCACTGCTGTGTGGTCCTGAGCTTTGTGAGCTCTCCGGTAAATCTCTCTTCCCCTTTGTCACCAGGTCATCCCGCTCTTCCTATGTGGATGAGGACTGTGACTCGTTGGCCCTCTGTGATCCAATGCAGAGAATGAATTGTGAGGTTGACAGCCTGCCTGAGAGCTGCTTCGACAGCGGCTTGTCTACCCTGAGAGACTCCAATGAGTACGACTCAGAGGTGGAGTACAAGCACCAGCGGGGACTTCAGAGGTCACACGGCACGCAGGAGAGCTTTGTGGGCGATGCTTCAGACACAGACGTAAGCCCCAGAAATCATGGTCTCCTGGGCCTTACCTTTGATAGAAATCTGTCACCCCATTTGACTTGTATCCGTCATGGGAATACGACTTAACGGTTATAAATATGAAACATAGTCAGCCGAATGGTTTTTCCCTCCACCAAGTTGGGAAGAAATTCTCACAGATTGCCATTCGGGGCTACTCTGTTCCCTAACAGCACTGACTATAGATTCAGCTACTTATTTTTCTTCTCTCTAATCCATGATGTATATGTGTAGTGAGAGACTTTGTTTTTTAATCGCTGCCTTAAAAAAAAAATTAGGTTCCTGATATAAGAGATGAAGAGACGTTTGGTGCAGAAGGCATGGCTTCCATCTTGGACTGGAAGCCCCAGGGGCCCTCTAGCGAAGGCAGCATTGTCAGTTCTTCGAGAAAGCCCATCTCGGCACTGTCACCACCGGTAGGTAGTTGCTGAGGTATTTTATTCATGAACACTGTGAATTTTCGGTGTCATATAACTTTTTAGGAAGAAAACTGGCATGACCTTTATCACCCACTGTGGCTTTTGTCCCCTAGACAGACATGGTGGATGGTAACCATAAATCTTCCAGCTCACAGAAGGCTTACAAGATTGTGCTTGCTGGAGATGCTGCAGTGGGGAAGTCTAGTTTCCTCATGAGACTTTGCAAGAATGAATTTCGAGGAAATACAAGTGCCACTTTGGGTATGGTTCCTTCTTCAGTTGATAATGGGGAGATGACCTTGTTTAGCTTGAGTTTATTTTCTTTAGAGATTAGATACACAGATATACAGATCTCTCTCTGTATACGTACATGCGTGTGTGTGTGTGTGGGGGTGTGTGTGTGTGTGTCTCCTTGTCTGTAGAATGGTCCTCTTCTGTTTTAGTCAAGGCCTAACTTTAGGAAAAGAAGACTGACAAAGGACAAAGATAATCTACTTAGCCGGTCAGAAAAACTGAACCAAGTTCAGAGCTGGAGATTCATTTGTTCAGCAAACATTTCCTGGGTTCTGCTATGAGCCAAATGCAGTTGTAGGTGCTGAGGGCACACAACGAACAGTCAACTAAAACCCAGCCTCGAAGGAAGCTACATCCCAAAGGATGGGAGTCGGTGAAAAACAAATAAAAAAATATGAGGTTTGGAGAGAGGTGAAATCTCACACAGGGTGACCAGGGAAAGCTTTTCTGATAAGATGTCACTTGTTGATAAAGTGACATTATTAATGGCCAGTTTGTCATGGTCAAAATCATAGGCAGGTGTATGATCCCTCCCCTCCTTTACAATGGAATACATGAGTAAATACTTCTGAGAACAAGAAAAGAAGTGTCCTGATTTCCCAGATTTGCATAATGATCAGTAAATAGGGTTGAAGATATGCAAATTATCATTCACTTTTGTTCTTCATCTAAGAGTTCTTATTTTGATAACTAGAAATATTAGAACAGATTGATTACCCTCTTCACAGTGGGTGTCTTTGTAAATTTATGGTCCTTTGTTACATACCCTTCAAGATAACAAAGCTGAAAGTTCACTGTAATTTGATTCATAAAAAGACTGCAGTGTTTTGTTCAGTTGCTAAAGAGCATGGCATGTATGTGTGTCTTACCCGTATACACACTCATACACATGCACATACATACACATATGCACGTTTATGTGCACACAAGCACATACACATGCACACACACAAACACAGAGACATAACTGAGTTTGTCTGATTACCCAAGCAAATAGAACATAGATTTTCCTTTTGTCCATAGATTAAATCCTTCCCCAAGTCAGCCAACCTGCAGATGGTACATCTGTGTGCACACGTGTGGTCTGACTTGTAATTAGTATCTGAAGGTCAGTCCCCTTGAAGGCCACATTCATTCCTGTTTACCTCACTGAGCTTGGGCTTATTGGCTTTTTTCTTATCCCAGTAGTGCTTGAGAGTAAAAGAACAATAGAATTATTTACATCATGTTCCCTCATGTTCTCTTATAATTCCTTCTTAGGAGTTGATTTTCAAATGAAAACTCTCATTGTGGATGGAGAGCGAACGGTCCTGCAGCTCTGGGATACAGCTGGTCAGGAGAGGCAAGTGCTTTGGTGCTTCGGGCTCTGCTTAGGTTTGCCTAGACAAGCCTCCTAAGGTGCTTGGTGTTTTTTTCTGCTCGTGATCATATAATTATAGTACAATTTCAGGAATGCGCACTTTTTGCCACATTCTTCCCTCCTTCACTTACCTGTCAGTTGTCCGTGGAGATCTTTAGGCTTCCTCTGAGCCTGTGTTGACTTGGGAAAAAGAGAACAAGGGAATTTAGGTGACCCAGCAGTCCAAATGCAGTATCAGTGGGGGCAGGTACTTAGTCGGGTACAGTAAGTGATGGAAAAGAGAATCTGTCCGCTTCCTTCAGTTCAAGGGCAGAGGCACAAACTAAATGGAAGACTCATGTTGGGTGGCATTGCCTTATCTTGCATTCATTGCCAATGACCATAAGTATTAAGCACAGGTTTTAATCTTGTCTAACTCTTTGGAAATAGAATCTCTCCAGTTGTTCAACTAAGTTTGGATGCTGCCTGCCTGTGTACCAGGCACTACTCAGGCTGCTAAGATTCAGCAGTAAACGACACAGATATGTAAAAGCTGTTCACCCGGAGCTCATATTCTGGAGCAGGCTGAGTTTCAACGTTTAAAAAACATTCATGGGGCGCCTGGGTGGCTCAGTCAGTTAAGCACCCGACTTTGGCTCAGGTCATGATCTCGCAGTTCGTGGGTTCGAACCCCACGTCAGGCTCTGTGCTGGCAGCTCAGAACCTGGAGCCTGCTTCAGTTTCTCTGTTTTCGTCTCTCTCTATCCCTCCTACTCACGCACTCTCTCTCTCTCTTTCTCTCTCTCAAATATAAACATTAAAAAATTAATTAAAAAAAAACAAAAAAATATTTGTGGTTGGGATGCCTGGGTGGCTCAGTTGGTTGGGCAACCGACTTCAACTCAGGTCATGATCTCACAGTTTGTGAGTTCAAGCCCCGCATCGGGCTCTCTGCTGTCGGCATGGTGCCTGCTTCAGATCCTCTGTCCCCATCTCTCTGCCCCTGCCCTCTAAAATAAATAAACATTTAAAAAATATTTTTAAAAAAAGGAATAAAAAACATTCACGGTTGATGTGGCCTTACTGAAGATAATATAAAATAGGGCAGTTGGCTTAGAGTTGGGACATACACATTGAGGTATATGCTCTTCCCCTCACGAGCTGCCCCTCACCCTGTGTATACAGTTTCTGGCCTGTTGCAGCCATTGTTCTTCTTTCATGTGACACCCTCCCCCCCCCCCCCCCCCCCGCCAAAACGGAGATTTTCTCTCTTGTGCATCTCCCTCCCTCTTCTGTGTCCCACATGTAGGTTCAGGAGCTTGTTGCCAAGGCTGAAATTTTTAAGAAATTATGCTTCAACCTTGTCCTGGTTATGTTTTGCGGTTTGCAGACATTCTTGGGGGTAGTTTGATGGAGAAATTGATTGGCTCTTGTAGATTAGCACCCCAGATTGTTGTTCAGTTACCTTCCGCTGAGACATCCCAGTCCTTGGAGGTGGCTGTTTCACAGTGACGGTTGCCGTTAGAGTCTTCTCAGGGGAGGCTTGTTCTAGAAGATGAGAAAAAAAGCATAAAAGATGAAGGGGCAGCTCCTGCCCAGTGGACTGATTAGAACCGTTACTTAACATGCTTTTCTCTTTGCCAGATTCAGAAGTATTGCCAAGTCTTACTTCAGGAGAGCAGATGGCGTTCTGTTGCTGTATGATGTGACGTGCGAGAAATCCTTTCTTAATGTACGAGAGTGGGTAGATATGATTGAGGTAAGATCTCAACACAGAGAAACAAACCAAAAATTACACAAGAGAGTCATAGGCCATCTTGGAACGTGCGATTTCTTTTCTTGGTTGAAGTGCACACCGGTAGAGACCATTGGTCCAGGCTGTCACAGGAAGGACTGGGTGTTAGAGGGAGTTTCCAGTGACACTTGGCAGTATTGGTCTCTTCCTCAGTAGCTGGGTAGGTTTCCACAGAACCATGGACCACTGAAGGGAGCTTCTGGGAATGAAACTTGGGGGTGTTCTTACAGATGAAATCAGAACCCTTTTGGAAGTAAATGCACATGTAGGCAGCCTGAGAAGAAGCTGCTTTTACACATGGGGTAGTGTGTAGCATGACTGGGTGTTGCACAGGGCCTTCCATGCATGCCGGACGTGTGGGTGTCGCATCACGGATGTGAGCATGTGCACGGCCCAGTTCTGTGGCACCTGCGTTCTCAGCCTTGTGGTGGCAGTAATTTGGGTATCACTGAAATACCAGTTGGTATTTTATTTATTTATTTACTTTTTAATTTTTTTTAAATGTTTGTTTATTTTTGAGAGAGATAGAGACAGAATGCAAGTGGGTTGGGGCAGAGAGAGAGGGAGGCACAGAATCTGAAGCAGGCTCCAGGGCTCCGAGCTGTCAGCACAGAGCCTGATGCAGGGCTCGAACTCACGAGCTGTGAGATCATGACCTGAGCCGAAGTCGGACGCTCAACCAGCTGAGACACCTGGGTGCCCCTCCAGTTGGTATTTTAAACATATGTGGTAACATCTGTGCTCTTTTTTGTTTGTTTGTTAAATGAGATGATGCCTTTCATCTGAGGACCTTTCTTATCTTTGGTTTCATGGTGAATAATTTCTGAAAGTAGGAAATGATTTTGACCATAGTGTGCTGCCAGAGGTTATTTTTTTTTAAGTTTTATTTATTTTTTAAAATGTTTATTTATTTTGAGAGAGAAAGAATCCTAAGCAGGCTCCATGCTGTCAGTACAGAGCTTGATGTGGGGCTCGATCCCAGAACCATGACGAGATCGTGACCTGAAACAAAATCAAAAGTCAAATGCTTAACCGACTGAGCCACCCAGGTGTCTTGCTGTCAGCGTTTATTTTTTTTTTTAATTTTTCTTAATGTTTATTTATTATTTTTGAGAGACAGAGCATGAATGGGGAAAGGGCAGAGAGGGAGAGGGAGACACAGAATCCAAAGCAGGCTCCAGGCCCTGAGCTGTCAGCACAGAGCCCGATGTGGGGCTCAAACTCACGAACCATGAGATCATGACCTGACCCAAAGTCAGTCGCTTAACTGACTGAGCCACCCAGAGCCCCCAACAGTTATTAATTAACATAAAACTACAAGCTATGGTTCAATATACTCTTTTAATTTTTTTTTTTAACATTTATTTATTATTGAGAGACACAGAGCGTGAGCAGGGGAGGGGCAGAGAGAGGGGGAAACACAGAATCATAAGTAGGCTCCAAGCTCTGAGCTGTCAGCACAGAGTCCGACACGGGGCTCGAACTCACAAACAGAGAGATCATGACCTGAGCCAAAGTTGGTCGCCCAACCAACTGAGCCACCCAGGCACCACTCAATATACTCTTTTAGAAAAAATAAAATTAAAAAAAAATAGTGGCTAATATAATTTTTCAATTAAGTCCATTATCTATAATTTTTAACAGGCATGAAATAGTACAGTGGTGGCTAAACACAGAACTGATTGCTGTATGATACCAGGTTAGCCTCTAGATTCTTCATTTGGGCCTATTTAATACCCTATCAAAAATAGAATTAATGATCTCTTTCTAACTAAAGAAGTGATGTGAGAAATGACAAAGAAATGTGCATTTTGTTCTACTGAAATATCATGACTTAAATTTGTTATAAATAACGATGAAAGTGTGTTGACATTTATGTAGGATTTTTATTTCACAAAACTTTCCACATGTTATATTCATCTCTGTAATGTATCTGAGAAAAGAAGTAAAAAGTGTAATGTTTTTCTCACTTTTTTATGTGAAACTTGAGGTAGAGAAAGAATAGGACAATGGCTTGTGGTTATTTAGAGGTTAGGAGTTGAATGGGGAATTGGCTCTCCTGATTCAACCCTGGTTGCTACTGGGATAAAGCGCCAGAGTAAGCAGTGGGTTGAGAAAAGCTTTTGAGGTCCAGAAAGGAATTCCAAGGTACCATCAGTGAACAGAGGAAAAGCAGCTGCTCAAGGGAACAGACAGACCTCCCTGGGACAGAGCGATGAGTCCAGAATGACATAATCCCAGCAAACTCCTACCCCACAGAAATTCAAAATCTATAGCAAAACTTTTTGTTGTTAAAACTATCAGACTTAGTCTTTGTTTTTTGTTTGTTTGGTTTTTTAATTGTTGTTGTTGTTTTTAGACTTAGTCTTTAAGTCTTTGGATTTATGCTCAAGGCAAGGAGGCCTAAAGGCAAGGTCAGCCCATGTTGAAACGGCCCTTAGTGACCAGCCACAGCATGTACCAGGACCTCATAATTTGCCGTGATTTGCTAATCACCAACACATGATAAGTGACCTTTTTAGCTCTTTGGATCACCTTTCACAGGGTCTGGAAAGGATGAAAACTGTATTGAAGATGAATGATTGAATTTGCAATCGGGAAAAATTAGATACCAGTTGGCATTAGACTTTCACCTTCAGAAAAAAACAAAGTGTGATAAACCTTTGCCATGGCTCACTCTAATTTGAGGAAATTCTACAGGGACAGTTTATTTATTTATTTATTTAAATGTTTATTTTTGAGAGGGAGAGAGAGAGAGCGAGCAAGAGCGGGTAGGGGCAGAGAGAGACAGAGGACCCAAAGTGGATAGGAAGCAGCCTCTGCACTGATAGCAGAGTGTCTGATGTGGGGCTCAAACTCAGGAACCATGAGATCGTGACCTGAGCTGAAGTTGGCCACTTAACTGACTGAGCCACCCAGGCATCCCCTGTAGGGACAGTTTATATGGCCACTATAAATATGGGTAGAAACTCAGATTATGATTGTTGGGGTAAGCCAGAGGGTTGTAGTAGAACTTCAGCAGTGAACAGACCCTCTGAATTATTAATGAATACACTTTGATAAAAACCACTGGGTTACAAAATCGTGCAACAAAATTAGGGATAAAGTTAAATTTTGGCCATTTACTCACCTGTCGTGAATAATGTATTGATTGAATAATTGGGTGAAAGTTGAAGGGAGGAGACACTTGAGATGTGGGATCTCTTCCTGACTTTTACACGTTCAAGAGCATTTTGGGAGTGCCTCCTTTGTGCACGTACTATTCTAGAGCCTGCAGTGTATCCATTAATAAACGGAGAGCCCTATCCTTACGGAGCTTGCACTCTAGTAGGGGAAACATAACTAGCAATAAATATGTAAAATAAATAGAATGGTAGAAAATAACAAATCTTGTAGCAGCAAGAAGAGGGCAGGGGAAGGAGCCTGATGATGAGGCACTGGACTGCAGGTGGTGTGGTCAGCGTGGCCTCCCTGGAAGGTGAAGTTTGAGTCAAGACCTGAAGGAACTGCCAGTCTTTACTGGAATGACTTTGGGAAGTCATTTGGATGCTTGGGTTCTTGGCTTACTTAAGTGAATATTTGTTTAATGGCTTCCAAATGGTGCCCCCTTGGAACCTGAGCAGTTTGCCCAAGAAGCACAATTAATTAACACGTTAGTGGATGGAGTGCCTAATTTCTGGGAGGGCCTTTTATTTCCTTTCCCCCTTTGCTGTTATCACACTCTGGTGCAAGGAAAATGGTCTGAAGAGAAAGGAAGTCAGGTATAATGTCATCATTTTTAATGCTTATTTCTTGATCTCATGACAGGTAGGGCACCAAACTGAAAGAACACCTTAGACATTGCAATCTTAGACATTGCAAAGGGCACGTCCCATGTGCCTTAGTCGGGGCTCCTGCTTCTCGTGCTTAGGAACCAGAACCCTGTTTTTCTGTGCTGGTCAGGTCATCTTCCTCTGTTCTCATCAGCACCTTTTGAGGTCAGGTGTGCTCTTACTAACTCCTTCATTTTACAAGTGGGGAAACTGAGGCAGAAACATGAAGAGATTTGCCTGATTTCACACACCCACACCGGCAGCCCGGTGGTGGGAGTGGGGGGGCCTCAGCTGTGCTTCTCTCATTTCACGCTCTGCCAGCTTGTGTGGTCCCAGATGGTGGTACAGTTTGTGTAAGTTGATTTAGGAGCATTATCCTTACAATTGATTCCTTTGAATGATTGATAATTAACTCTTGTAAGAAAAACGAACCTTTTAGAACCTTCATATTTTGCTTTTGTTGTAAACCAGACAGCAGTGCATATGGAGCCCTCAGGCTCTGTTTTTATCCCATTATGGCTGAGGGATTTCCTGTGTGTTTTGTACCTGAGATAACGAAGTTGACTGGTCATCACCGCTCGTTGGAGTGAAAGCTGCAGAAAATGCTGTGGGCGCCACAGCCAAATATAATTCTGTGGTCATGCCTCTTGAGTTTATATTGGTTTGTACGGTGGCAGGAGGGATGGAGTGCATTTGGACCGTGGCCTGGGCCTTTACAAGTTCTTATTTGGCCTCTCTGAATTTCAGTGTTCTCACTTGGCAATGGGAAGAAGTCTGACTCTTTTTAGAGATATTTTGAGGCTTAAAGATCGTCCCTCTATGTCACTTGGCACCCGAGGGGCATTTGGAGAATGGAAGCTGTGGTTGGTATTGCTGCTCTTGTCAGTGGAACTTGTTCGGTGTTTGATGAACACACAATTTTATTCTTTATGGCAGGATGCAACCCAGGAGAGCATTCCTATCATGTTGGTGGGAAACAAGGCTGATCTTCGTGACGCTGCTGCAGCAGAGGGACAAAAGTGTGTCCCAGGATACTTTGGAGAAAAGCTAGCCATGGTAAGGATAAAAGTGGGTCTATTGGGATAGACCTTAGCAGTTCATGAGCTTTGTAGTTTATGGCCCTTCACTTTTGTCTACATTCACTTTAAGAGGTATTTTGGCAAACCTCCATCCTTTTTTAAAACTTTTTTTTAAACGTGTATTTATTTTTGAGAGAGAGAGATACAGAGTGGGAGTGGGGGACGGGTAGAGAGAGGGAAACACAGACTCCGAAGCAGGCTCCAGGCTCTGAGCTGTCAGCACGGAGCCCGATGTGGAGCTCGAACCCATGAATGGTGAGATCATGACCTGAGCCAAAGTCAGATGCTTAACCAACTGAGCCCCCCAGGCACCCCAACCTCCATCCTTTTTGATGGGTCTCCTGTCCTTATTCAGGCAGAACTCTGCTCACCTCCCTTTAATGGATGTAGTTGTACCAAGGATTTAAACCTCTCATGGAAGTAAAATGACCACTTGGTCATCCTCCAGTGGAGAACATTGACAAAGAGTAGCCAGAATTATCCTGCCTTCCTCCCCACTCTCTACCAGTTCCTGGACTCCTGTAGTTCTGGAATCAATGTCAAGGAAAAAGAAGGGTTTCCTGTTTAGAAAACATGGTTGAGTTCCAGAGGTTTACTGTGCCAGAGGGCAGTGTGTCACGTGGGTGGAAGAGCATTGGGAAACTTGTTGTTGTTGTTTTTTTTTCTCTAAGATTTGTGCTTAGTTGAATAGTCTAAATTTGGTTATGCACTTGAATAGAGGATGAAGCCCATGTCTATCCAGCCTATTACCATGGGAAGTGTTTATTCTACCATTATTACCAGTGTGTGAGAGTGCTCCAGGGCCCTCTCACGACCTGTCCTTCCCCAACAAGGAATCAGAGGTACTTGGGTCAAATAAAATCATGCCCTAACAGTCTGATCTGATACTGTGGTCATTGTTGTCTGTCATCAGCACCATGGAAGAGCTGCCCTGTAGCATGGACATGCGGGCTTGAACAATGAGTTTCAGTGTCACTATTTTCAGTTGGAAAATATTTCTTGATTTAAATCTTGGAATTGTGAGCCTAACATGCTAAACATCAGAACCAGGCAGTGAAATACAGAGGGGATTCATCCAACACACGCTTCATTGTATCCACTTCATTGTGTGCTGAGCAGAGACTAGAGCACAAAGCAGACAGTCCTTGTCTTCATGTAGTTTATTTCTGGGGGAGATTTATGTAAAACTTACATAATGCGCGTGCCACATTGTCCCACACACCCCCTTGAGAGCACACCATTCCTGGCCATATGCCAGGTTTATTCCCATCTCACGATTTCTGAGTTCCCAAGGTTTGTTTACCTGTGTGTCTTGTGACCCCTACCCCTGTGCATCTGTGGAGGCAATCTCTGTTTCACCCCCCTGACATCCTAGCTCTAGAACTCAGCAGCAGTGCTACCCATTTCCACTAGAATTTTGTGATTTTTATGCATTTTCTGTGGAATCCACAGGGGCTCATGGGTGAAGGTCCCACTGTGGAGTGGAATCTTTCCCCATTGTGTCGTTCTCTCTCTCCATGCTCCAGAGCAGCCATTACATCCTCCCCTTGTCCCACATGGACAGTGTTGCCCACACCCAGGCCTTTCCTGAGGGAAATTGTCTCCAGGCAAAGACACAAAAGTAACTTCATCCATTACACTTGTGGCAAGTGCAATGCAGGAAAACCACACAGGGCTGTGCAGCAACTTGTCAGGGTGAGACAACACTGAATCTTAACCTCCGGGGAGGATTACCTGAAAACCCCAAAGGGTGGTAGGAGTCAGCCTGCAGATGGGGTTTGATGGGGGAAGGGCATAACCCAGGTAAGGGAAACAGCAGGTGCACAGGTCCCGAGGTAGGAGGGAATTTAGAACAGTGGCGAAACGGAGGGAAGGTCAGGGTAATTGGAGCATTGTGAGTGAGGGGAGATGATGGCAGGTAAAGCTGGGGGGTGGGCTGGGACTGCATTGTCAGCCGTGGTGAAGCACTTGAGCGTTACTTGAGGAGGAATGAGAAGCATTGAAAGGTTTGAAGCAGGAGACTATGATCTGTGATCATCATATACATAACTGCTGGGAGGTTGAATAATAGAGGCCTAGAAGATGTCCATTGGTTTTAGCAACATGGAGGTTGCTGAATCTTGATAGGAAAAGATGATAGTGTGAAGGGATGTGTGTTAGCTGCTGGCCCAAAGGACACATACTTTTGATGGACATTTAATTCGTGAGTGGTTACCTTAAACTATCATTTTTACTTCTCTCAGATGATCTTTTAGAGAACATTTGTAGCAACTGCGATAGGACTGTGGGAAGAACCTTAAAACATGAAATTGTGTACAGTGCTTACTTTTAAGGCAAAATAAAATTCCTCTGACTAGAAACTGTTTCTGGCATAACTACATTCAGATTCACTCTTTCTTAAAGCATTGAAACTCTGAATCCAGTTTCTTGGCTATTAGCATCCTCAACAGAAGAGTATTTTTATTTTATTTGTTGGTTTTAAAAGCTAAAATTCCGGGAGACCTAAGAAAGAGGCCTGAGAGAGAGAGAATTCTTTATTTAATTGCGTGTATTTCTTTTCTACAGACCTATGGGGCGTTATTCTGTGAAACCAGCGCCAAAGATGGCTCAAATGTAGTGGAAGCTGTTCTTCATCTCGCTCGGTAAAGTGCTGCCTCATATTTGGAAAACTGGAAGTAGGATTGAATTTTCGTGTAGTTGGTGCATATATCAAATTTCTTGACCGTAACATGAATATACATTCGAAAACACAAGTCTTGTATTTAGTAGTGGTGAGTGAAACAATTGAGCACAGATTTTATAAAAACTGGTAATGCTGCCTCTGCACTGTGAATGTTGGCAAAGTACCTTTACTGCCAAACAAAACAGGTGCATCTGAGGTGTCGTTGACATTTCTGCAAAATGTCACTGCAAAGCTAATAGTTGACTTGTATGAATCATTTCCAGGAACCAGATTTTAAACACAAGAGACTATTATGAAATTATCTATTATGACATTTTCCTGGGTAAAGGGAAAAAAGAACCTCAACAAAGCAAATTGTATGTCATGCCAGTTGGAAGCACCTTGTTAAAATTATTAGTCAGATAATTACTAAGCTAAGGTAATGGTGTTAATAATAAATAACACTTTGGGATATAGATTAGAATGAAAATTATATCATTGAGGAACTTGAATATAAATGTGAGTGTTTTAATCCTTGGAGTAAATTTAATTTTTAGGAAATAACAATATTATCTGTTAGATCTCTCTTTTTTGCCTAGTTTTCTGCCACAAATGAAAAGATGATTCTTTACTGGCCTAAAGGAATTAAATATCCAAAAAAAATAGGAAGGAAAGGAAAGGAAAAAAAGAAAAGAAAGTGTACATTAGCAAGATTCAGGCCAGTGATCTTTAATTACTGACAAAGCCATAATTTTAGTGTAATTTGTGTAGGTTTTTTTTCCTGGTCATTTGTGAGGTTTTACAAGAATCTTTTTTTAAAAATTTTTCAATGTTTTTATTTATTATTTTTGAGAGACAGACAGAGCACAAGCCCGGGAGGGGCAAAGAGAGAGGGAGACACAAAATCTGAAGCAGGCTCCAGGCTCTGAGCTGTCAGCTCAGAGCCTGACGTGGGGCTCAAACCTACCGACTGTGAAATCATAACCTGAGCTGAAGTCGGATGCCCAACCGGTTGAGCCACCCAGGCACCCCTACAAGAATCTTAATTTTAGAAGGATAGTTGGCTTGCTAATATACATTGACAAGTAAAATACCTTGCAGTGTTTTAAGTGCTGCTTTTATATTGATGACTTGGTGTTTCTAGTGCTTACTAGCTGCTTTGACTGGGGCCTTGGGCAAGATCCTTGCCCTCACTTGAGAGAATCAGGAAATGGGCCCCAGGACTTTTTTTTTAAGACTATTTATTTATTTTGAGAGAGAGTGCGCAGGCACACACATGGGGTGAGGTTGGGGGTGGGGAGAGGCAGAGAAAGGAGAGAGAGACAGAGAGAGAGAGAGAGAGACAGAGAGAGAGAATTCCAAACAGGTGCCACACTGTTAGCATAGAGCCTGGTGGGGCTCGATCTCATGAGCCATGAAATCATGACTTGAGCCAAAAATCAAGGGTCAGATGCTTAACTGACTGAGCCACTCAGCTGCCCCAGGAAATTAGCCCAGGATTTTAAATGGCCTGTCTTTAAAAATTATCTCCTTTGCTATCAGTCCAAGATAGAGAACCACCTTTCCCCACCACACTGGAAATCATCTTTGTTTAAAGCAAAAGCAGTGCTAACTTTGAGTGTGACCTAGAACAGGTAGAAAAAAGGTAAGCATTAAACATTTGTAGATTCAGGGGAATTACTTGGTTTTCTGCCTGTGAGTCGCAGGGAGAATCATGGGCTAGTATTATATTTGTCAAACAAGAACCCAAGTAAAACCTTTGTAAGTTGGGTGAAATAAGTGACTTCGTGCACCTCTGTGTGCATAGGGGCCTCCAGCCATTTTGACCAAGGAAGGCTCACTCAGTAGAGGTGGTGAGAGATTCAGCGAAATGCACGAAAGATGGATTCATTGCTGAACTATTAGTTGTTTACACTTTTCCAGGTGGTCATATGGTGTTTCACTGCAGTATACCCAGGGATTCCAGGGTGGAGGTGATGCACTTGCTGGGCTCGATGGGTGTGGGAAGGGCCTGCCTGCAGGTCTGCAGAACATTGCAGGGCCCAAGGCTGACCTGGAACCCCAGGGGAGGTGGAGGGAGCCTTAGCTTTGGCAGTGGGGAGAAAAGGATGCTGTATGTCAGGCCTCCTGTGAGGCTGTCATTTGCTGCCTAGCTTTTGGAAGACTGTAGTGTCAGGAGGCTCAAAGTCCAATCTTAAATCTGCCCTCGCACAGCCATGGAGTCTCCTCTCGGCCTCTCTAATCTGTAAAATGAGGAAGGAGCCTGGAGGAAACGACCCCCAAGGTCCTTCCGGTTCTGACAGTCCATGGTTCTGTGTATAATAGCCAGTAGTCCACTGAATCCCATAATCACTGTTTAATGCTGAATTGTCTTCACGGGGTCATATTAAAGTTAAATGACTCCAAATTGCCACAGTCACACCCAGAGCACAGAATCGATTCCCTTTATTGTATTGTAAAGATGGGAGAGGTTGTGAGCCGCCTGTGCCTTTTCACCATCTGCTCCCGCCCGGCGCCCTGTTTACCATGCAGCATCCGCACAGCCATGTGCTTCTTTCCTTAGAACACCTGTGTGCAGAGGCATTTTGATAACGAGGTCACTTCTCGTGAATCACTTATCAAGGAGTTCTTTTATTGTTGTTATTGCATTGTGGCCTGGTGCAAGGCCTCTGGTTTAGTTACGTTAGCGATGTGTTAAATGTGAAAATTACAAGTAGGGCAAACATGTAAATGCTTGAATTTGCTTTCTATCCTGCCTTCAGATTTGCTTGTCAAAGTACCTATGTCTTGAAATGGCAGAGTCACCACAGGTGAAACTATCATTTTTAAAAGTTTTTAATCCTTCAGAAAGCTATGTATCATCCAAAGCATGTCACATTCTCGATTTGGATCTCACAAGTTAATTCCTGTCGTGGCCCCTTTCACACTGTGTTACATCTTAAACCGTGTACTATAAGAGTTTATGAATTTGCACTGTCTGAAACAGAATTCTGTTTTGAAAGGAGGCCATAAATGTCTGGTTAACACCTGCAACTACTAATACTGCTTTTTCTGGAAACCTCTCAATCCCAGGAAAAGTTTCTCCTAGAAATGCAGTTTCTTTGTAATGCTGATGGGACATCTGTCACAATCATCATCCCTTGGCAGGTGAATTTGCCATACCAGGACCACAAGCTTTAAGCATTTTGCACTAGATTCAAGTTCCAGGGGCATTTAATTGATCAATGGCCTGAAAATTGAAAAAAAAACCCCACAAAAAATGCTTAGGTTGATATTATCAGTTCAGCCGAGGAGCTGAGCCTGTGGGTGTAAATCCATTCATGAGACTGACTCACCTAAAATGCAGCTGTTAGGCATGTGGTAGTTTTTGGAGAGATAGTCTAGTTTTCCCAGCCTTAACACTGTTGATTTCCTTAAAGTGGGACATGCCTGCATTTATGATGGATTAAAGAAACCCGAAGGCCAGATGAAAAATGTGGGTACATGTTTTTCCTCCTTAATATTTGTTTTCAGGTTCTATAATGTCTGCATTATGTGAGCATTCAGCCCATGGAGGCCCCATACATGATTCAGTAAAGATACCGAGGAAATAAATATGAGACAGGCCATGCAATTTAACATGAGAGGAAGAGGGGCGCCTGGGTGGCTCAGTCGATTGAGCGTCCGAGTTCAGCTCAGGTCATGATCCCGCAGTTCATGAGTTCAAGCCCTACATCGGGCTCTGTGCTGGCAGCTCGGAGCCTAGAGCCTGCTTCAGATTCTGTGTCTCTCTGTCTCTTTGCCCCTCCCCTGATCACACTGTCTCTCTCTCTCCCTCTCTCTCTCTTTCTCTTTCTCTCTCTCTTTCTCTTTCCCTCTCTCTCTCTCTCTCTGTCTCTGAAAACAAAAAAATAATAACATGAGAGGAAAAGAAGAAACATATGACCAGGCAGCCAGATGATTGTAGCTGATAGAGGCCATTGGAACCCCCAGAAGGAGAGACAGGAGTTGTCTTGTGAAGGTGCTATGATTATTATACCCATTCTACAGATCAGAAAATGGAGAAATAGAGTGCTTGATCAACTTGCTCAAAGTGACACAGCCACTAAGTGGCATCATTGGGACTTGTCACGTGAATCTGAAGCGTAGGCTTGTCACTTCAGTGTTGGCAGTCTCAGGATTGCATTCCACACTCTCTTCTTTACTCTCTCTCCACCTAATGCCTTCTGTCCCCAGTGTTTCTAGAACTGTCTCTAGCTGGTGACTTCCACTTTCTGTATTTTTAACCTCCACTTCTTTTTAAAATTCCAAAACCACATCCCCAACCCATCAACAAGTAGAAATTCTGAAGGCATGACTGTATCCAACATGTCTAAACCCTCACAGCCTGGCCTCACCTACCTTTCTGGTGGCATCTCTTATCTTGCTTCCCAAAGGAGTGATAATCTGTGGACACAGTCAAACTTTATTTCTAGTTGTGGCCAGGCTCTTTTATGTTTCCTTGCCTTTATGCGTGCTGTTCCCTGCACCTGGACTCTCCTTTCCTCATTAACTGAAGGCCAATCCCTGTCCTTTTTTTTTTTTTAATTAAAAAAAAATTTTTTTACATTTATTTATTTTTGAGAGAGAGACAGAGCACAGGTCGGGGAGGCGCAGAGAGAGAAGGAGACACAGAATCCGAAGCAGGCTCCAGGCTCCGAGCTGTCAGCACAGAGCCTGACATGGGGCTCAAACTCACAAACTGAGATCATGACCTGAGCCGAAGTCTGACGCTTAACCAACTGAGCCACCCAGGAACCCTTCAATCCCTGTCCTTTTAAGAGATCCCTCCATTGTCAAAGTCTCCATGAAGCTGTCTCCATAAAGCCTTCCTTTCCTGCAGGCCAGCACGACTGTGGTATACCCTTTGTATTCCCACATCACACTGTGTATGGGCATTAGCAGCTCTCTCAGGGCCTTGTAATGATTTGTTTAGACTTTCTCCCCCTCAAAGCTCACAGAGAGGGTCCCAGAATTTGTTGAATGACCAAATGTCTGAGATGATGCAGTTGGAAGTTGGATCACTTTCCTGTTGTTGCTGTGATGAACTCCCACGAACGTAGTCCCTTAAGCAGTACAAATTTATCATGTTCCGCTTCTGGTGGTCAGAAGTCTGAAATGAGTCTCGTGGGCTGTTCTAGGTTGGCTCGTGTTTCTTCCTTCTTATCCTGAGTCTTTGTTTCCTTACCTGTGGAGAGAGGATAATAGTACTCACCTGTCAACCTGTCAGGGTTGCATGTGTGTTTATGTTGTGTGCATGTGAGTGTGCATTAAATAAGAAAAATGTAAAAACGTAAAGCCTAGCATTTATTAGCTGGCTTTCAGCAAGAATTAATTTCTCTCTCTTTTTTTCTTCCACTGAGGCATCTTCTTTCGAATTCACAGTATAGTGGTTTTCAAAAGTTATTAGCAAAAATGAGCACCTTCTGGAGTTGTGCTGACCAATTCAGACATTCCAGAAGTGTGGCTAACCCAAATTAAGATGTGCTGTAGGTATTAAGTATATGCTGGATTTTGAAGACAGTATAAAAATTATAAAATACTTCATTACTGTTTTTATTGATAATAAATGTTGAAATGACAATATATTTGCTATACTCATTTAAATCAAATATATTAATAAAATTAAATTTGCATGTTTGTTTTTACATTTTTTGATGTGGTCTCTAATAAATTTAAAATTGCATATGTGGATTATATTCTGTTTCTACTGAAATATATTGCTGTACTAGGAATATGCCAGTCCTTAGTAGTTTCAGGTGGGACTTCAGGGTCCCTGCATGTTTCACGAGCATCCTAAGGAATGCACGTGGAAGGATCTTTCCCTAGGAGACTTTTGCAAGATTTTACAGATCTTTTGTCATTGTTGCCTCTAGCTGTTAATTCTAAGAGAAATTTAGGAAGATTTTTCTTTTTCTGGATTTTAACTTAAACATTCATCACGACATCCATGATCATGTATAATTCAAGAATGGTTATAAAGTTATCGTTGTTTTCATGAAGGTCAGCGAGCATGAGTCAGGGATGGAAGCCAGGTTCCAGAGTATTAAGGAGTGAGCTATGCATGCGGGAGACAATAAAGTATATGAAACCACCAGAGAGAGCAAGAGTAGGCTGTGTGTGTGTGTGTGTGTGTGTGTGTGTGTGTATGTACCTATGCACATGTGTGTGTGCCTGCCTTGTGCACGTGTGAGTGTGGCCTCGTGCTCAGAGCACAGCTCTGTGTCTCCTCCAGCTGCCTGACCGAAGGGAAATTTCTTAACCCTTTTTTTTTTTTTGCCTTGGTTTCATCATATATCAAATGGGGCACAACAAATTCATATGGTCCTGGTGAGGATTAAGACAGTCAATACCTATAAAGCATTTACCACAAGGTCTGGGTGGCACACAGCAAATGCTTAGCAGTGTTGTTTTTATTTCTACAAAGCCACTTGTGGTTCGGTTTTGTACCTCGATAATTCATTCTCTCTCTCTTTCTTTCTCTCTTCCTATCTCCCTCCCTCCCTTTCCCCCTTCCCCCAGGGAAGTGAAAAAAAGAACTGATGAGGATGACAGCAAATCCATTACCAATCTGAGCGGGACCAGTTCCAAAAAGTCAACCCAGATGAAGAACTGTTGCAGTAGTTAAATCCCACACATCCTTGGCCTCTCAAGTCCCAGAGTGCTACGTTTCCATGACCTGTTTGCTTCTTGCAGAGTGGTACATCCTACAGACACTGCCTGTGGGAAGTTACAGTGTGGGAGTCTGAATCGTGCTCTAGATCTCTCTGGAGCCCTGGCTTTTTGCTATGTTTCAGTGAATGATTTGGGCCCCCTGGTTAAATATACTTGTCCTTGCAGAGTCTCCAAGATAATGTGTAAAAAGTGATAAAAAAAAAAAAAAAGTCACCTGCTCAGATCAAAGCTGCAGAAGAAACTGACATAATTAGATTCATGTGTAGCTGACTTTGTAGATAATTCATGACAAAATTTTATTTCAAATATTCGATAATAGAATATTAGTAAAAAGGGGTTACCATCCTAGCTTTACTGCTAACTAGCCTGTGGCCTGAGATCTGTCAGCAACCCACATTAGATCTGTTTCCTCATCTGTGAAACAAGCATCTTGGCCTTGCGGGCCTTGACCTCTCAGATTTTGTGCGCTGTAAGGAGCGGGAAGGAGCCCCTGCTGGCCCACAGTTAATAAGGACTCTGGTTGGTTGTACTTTTTAAATATTGGGGATATTGACTTTTCTCATTTCTGAAACAACAGAACTTGAGAAAAAACGTGGTAATGTGTTAGGCTCCAGTGGAGACAGAAAAATCTATTTTTTTATATATATAAAGAAAAAAACATTTTTTTGTGACAAAGAGTTGGAAAAAAATGGTACTGTAATCTCAGAATACTTACTAAATCCATGGTTTAGAGTCAATGTTAAAAATTCTAATGAAAATTTAAGAGGCCACATACTACTAAAAATGCAATGCCCAGGAAAGTTGTCACTCTTTACTTAAAAATATATACCAGTAAGTCATGACCATGGATTGGGGACATACAGGAACTGGGAGTGACTGCTAATGGGTATGTGGTTTCTTTGGGGGATGAGAATTTTCTGGAATTACATTGTGATAATGGTTGTACAACTGTGAATATACAAAATAACACTGAATTATATAATTTAAAATGGCTGAAGTTTATGGCATGTGAATTATACCTCATTAAAAAAAAAAACACTACCAGTAGAAACAATTTAACATTTTGCCAAATGAAAATGTGCATGCTTGATTCCTACCTTCCCATGGTTTACAAACATAATCTCCAATACAGTGCAAATCCCTCAACTCCCTAGTTGCCAGCATTTGCTTCCTGAAATAATGAACAGTGATAGAAATGTGTGGTTTTGGAAACTCAACTCTTCAAAAGAGGAATTGTCCTTAGGAATGGGAAGTCCAAATCCTTTGTTGAATGTGACTAGTGACTCCTGCTCACCAACATCTTGGTTGGCCTTGCTCTTCTAGAACCTGCAGTGCCTCCCAGATTTCTCCACCGAAATGTCGCTAGCAGCTGAGAGAGTCGACACCTGACCCTAGAGAGAAGCCTGGTTTTTGGTGTTTGGTTTTCAGTGGTCTTGAACCAATTAAGTTATTTCCAATCAGACGTTTGAACTTACCTTGGTTCATATAGGTCCAGGTTCCAAGCAGTCTGCTGAAAAAACTTAAAGAATAGTGGTTATTTATGGTATTATGTGAGCTAATGACGTTCCTTTTTGCTGAATTAAAAGAATCCCATGTAGCAGTTTTCTCCTGTTTATGATTTTTATGATCAAACCTTAAATTCCCTAGCTTCATTTTTTTTAAATGAAAACTGACCAGATGTGTTACACACACAGGTTATAAATAACCACAGCATCCTTTAGCTTTGAAAAGCTTGCCTTTTCTCTATTGACATCTAGCCCCCCCCCTCCCCCCACTGGAAAGTTTGATCTATCCTCAGCAACTCTACCATGCATTTCTGTTGTGTGGTTTTGGTTGCAGAAAAAGAAGTTTATAGTTTTGACTGAAAAGAATGCCTTGCTTGTCAAATGGAACAGGGCAGGGAGGTGGTTATTTTGGGACTATGGTGAGATGCAGATTTGGCCACTGCTGTTTGTCTCTGTGGTACCTTTTGGAGCCCAGGTTAGAAAGGATCTTCTGTGTTGACATAGGGGACACATGTTCAGGTGTTTGGTGCAGTTGCACAAAACTGGTTAATATACATGTTGTGTTGCCTTTATTTATTTTCCCCCAAAGTGTCTCTCTGTGTTTGTATGACGGTCTGTACATAGAGTATACCTTTGATACAGAAGTATTATCTTCGCTTTTGCCTCTGGATTGTATGGTTAGTACACCCATAGATTCGGAGATTACAAAGGCACCTTTAATAGACAAAGCAATCATCTTTATTTGGACCTAGATAAATGTTTTGGCAATAAAATCCAAATTAGAGACTTACAGCTTTGGTTAGCAATCTTGTTTAAAGAAAAGCTACTTGAAAGTTCTTTCAGCTGCATTGGTGGGAAATCATAATTATTACTCACATTTGATTTCATGAAGATGTTCTCAAAGTTACAGTGTATTTTTGGTAAGAAAAAAATATTTAATGTTTTTAACTTAGACTTATTGTGACACAATTGCATAGTCCTGTGCAGCTAACTCATCTTGACTCAATTTTTCCTTTGAGAGCTTTTAAAATCACAATTCTATTATGCTCCTTTTTTTATGCATCCTGACACATTGGATAATATTTTAATTTCATCATGGAAAAGAATGTTGGATAAGGAGACATTTTTCACTGTTAACTTTTAGCCTCATGCATTTTCATAATTTATTTTTTCCACTTGCTGCTTTATATGACATATGTGACATTTGATTATTTAATACCAAATGTGATTTGCATAAACCCAAGTCATACAACCCTCTTGCTGAAGATAAAATTGAGGTGAAAAGATAAAGATTTATTTTCATATTTGTACAGTGATCGGCTTCAGAGTGAAGGCTTTTGTGGGCTTTTATTGTATATGTGTGTAAGAAATTTCATATGTATATATTAAGTAGGCCTCTGGGTATTGAATAATTGTTTCATGATTTTGATTTATATGGTTTACATTTTCATAGTATTGGCCATATTTCGTTTATACTGTTTATTTCTCTTCAAACCATTAATAATTATACCATAAAGTGTAATTTTTATAGCAATGCAAATGTCTAAGGAACTACAAATATTTTCTGCATTGTAAATTCAGTAAAGCACGCTTCTGTTGGCCTTTGGGGTGTTTCCTTCAGCTTTCCTGCAGGCATCCCTAAATAACTTTAATTCTAGGATGTGCCTACATGAAATCATGCCTCTAAAACACTTGCCTTATCTGGCCTGGACAGCAGCTGGCTAGAGAAACAAATGAACACCTGGTTTATTTGGTGCTACGGTACAGCCATGTCACCTTGGCCAGTGGGGCAGCACGTCAACCAGCTTGGGATGTGACAGCCAGGAATTGGGAGGCTTTGCAGGAAAATTTCAGGGCATGTTCTGGCCATCCTCATGACCTCAGGGGTTAGTGCCTTTCTCCGACACTCATTCTGCTCCTTCCGTTCCCCACACTGCCTAGCCAACTCCTGCTTGTCCTTGGGTTTTAGCAGAAACGTCACTTTCTTCAGGAGTCTTCCCTCACAACCCCCTAAAATAGGATGAGGCTTCCTGCCCTCACTTGTGTAGCATCCGTTGGAACTGATTGGCATCCTTATTGCCCTTATACTTGTTTAACTAGACACATGCCCTGAGCCCTTTGCTGCTGCCTCCCTTCTGCTGCATGCAGTGCTTAAATAGGGGAGCAAATAACTAACTTTAAATAAGGCAGGCTTTGCAAAGGGTTTCTGCAGACATACACAGATGCACGTACACAATAGTCATGGACAGTGTAATCAAGAGGCAGCATATTTTATTTTCTATTTATTTTGAGAAAGAGCACTAACTGGCTAGAGGGGCAGAGGGAGAGAGGGAGAATATTAAGCAGGCTCCACGCTCAGCATGGAGCCAGATGCAGGGCTCCATCCCACGACCCTGGCATCATAACCTGAGCCGAAATCAAGAGTCATATGCTCATACTACTGAGCCACCTAGGAGCCCCAAGACAACGTATGTTAATGGCCATAGGTCTGAGCTCTGCAGCCAGGCTGCTTGGGGATGAACCCAGCCTCATATACCTACTAGTGGGGTAACTGTGAACAAGGGGCTTAACCTCTGTGGACCCCAGCTGTTTCTTTGATAAAATAGTGATAAAAGTACTATTCTCACAGAAAGTTTATGAAGACTAAATGAGTTAGTGTATTTAAAGGGCTTGGAATACTACCTGGCACTTTTATCACCCTCACTTTGAAAGTTTTGAGGGGCGCCTTGGTGGCTTAGTCGGTTAAGTGTCTGACTCTCCATTTCGGCTTAGGTCAGGATCTCGCAGGTTCATGAGGTGGAGCCCCATGTCAGGCTCTGCGCACTGTTTGAGATTTTCTGTCTCCTTCTCTCTCTGCCCCTCCCCCACTAGTGTTCTCTCTCCTTTCTCTCACTCTCTTTCAAAATTAAACCTTAAAAAAATTTACCAGATTACTTGGGGGATAGGGCATTGTAGAGGACTCACTTTGACATAAGTTCATTGATTACTTCCCATATATGTTCTTGGTATTTCGATGGATATGAAGTTGGGTATCACAGGGGATAGGCTATTGTGTAGATGAATTAAAAGAGGAGGAAATCATGGAGAGAAAAACGAAGGTCTGAAAATTAAAATGGAAAATTGTGAATAGAGTCCTTACAGGTGTGGAACCTCCATTTATTAAAGTCTAATTGTATCAAATAGTTAAAGGGATGGAGAAAACCAGAGCTGTGATTGAGAGTGTGAATCTAAAAGACAGTAGACGGGGCGCCTGGGTGGCGCAGTCGGTTAAGCGTCCGACTTCAGCCAGGTCATGATCTCGCGGTCCGGGAGTTCGAGCCCTGCGTTGGGCTCTGGACTGATGGCTCAGAGCCTGGAGCCTGTTTCCAATTCTGTGTCTCCCTCTCTCTCTCTGCCCCTCCCCCGTTCATGCTCTGTCTCTCTCTGTCCCAAAAATAAATAAACGTTGAAAAATAAATAAATAAATAAATAAATAAATAAATAAATAAAAGACAGTAGACAATGGTGGTGGTTAATGATGTTCTCAAACTAATTAGAGAGTAACCTTTATGTTTATACCATGACAGGTAGCCTGTTGAGAAGGATCTCTGATGGATATATGCAAATGTCCACAAGATGGGAATTAATCCTTAGGAAAGCATATTGTTTTACAAGCTTTAAAGTAAAAATAACATCTTTTCTTTCCAGATCTAGATGTTACGCTTCGTTTTCATAGCTGAAAATGGAAAACAGGCAAAAATGCCTCAACTTAAAATTGCAGGGTAAGGCAAATTTTCAAATGAAAAATCCTAGAAATAGTTACCCAGTTTCCTTTATTTTTTCCTGCATCTGCATATCAGGTTTATTTGTGAATTTATATTTCTTAAATTTCTGTAGAATGGGGATTTAGGTGCAAGGTCCTTTAACTTGTGGCCTTTGAGGCTGGCAGTTCACAAACCACATTTCATAGCATTTGACATACACTTTAGTAGAGTTTCTCACTGTCCTTAGGATTTTGGCTTTCTGGAAATTTTTCCATGCAGGTTTTCTGGCACATCTTCCCATTGCTGTGCAGCAAGGCAGAACTCAAGAGCTGGACAAAGATCCCTTCAGGGCATATCTTATGAATAATTCCAGTGTGGGTTTAGGAGTTTTGTGGGGTTTTCTGTTTTTGTTTTTTTGTTTTGTTTTTTTTTTTTGTTTTGTTTTTTGTTTTTTACAGAGCCTGTGTGAATGGAGGAGGGGCAGAGAGAGACAGAGAGAGAGAATCCCAAACAGGCTCATGCTCAGCATGGAGCCTGATGCAAGGCTTGATCTTATGACCACAAGATCATGACCTGAGTGTATATCAAGAATTGGACACTTAACCATCTGAGCCACTCAGGTGCCTCAGGAGTTTTTTTAATTCACCACACCTATCTTCTTTTCTTGATCAGTCATTCCAGAAACAGATGTTTTTACCTCTTAGATAAAATCTAAAAACTTTACATGATCTCTGCGGCTCTCTGTGATCTGACTCCTACCTGTACATTTGCTACGATTCTAGACACTGGAGATACAGGGTGAATAAAATAGACTCCCAAGCAGATTACATTCTGGTGGGGCTTGATGAAACATGTGCAGACAAATAAAGAAGATCCACGTTCTGCTTCTTCCTCACCTCTCTCTACTCCAAAGTCTCCCTTTGGGCACAGAAACATCTGTTCTCAGATATGCCAGCCCTCTCACCCCCACCCTTTACTCAGGCTCTGCTTTCTGCCTGGAGAACCATGTGCTCGTGTCCATTTGCCCTACCCAGTTCCTGTCCGCACTGCTCGTCTCAGTTCCTCCTGGCAGCTATGCCTGACACTCAGGTCTGAGCCAGAGCCTCCTCTCCGTGATGTCTCGCTGCAGTGCCCATCGCAGCCCTTCGTCAGTGGTTGCCATGATCAGCTGACTTGTGCACCTGGCACGCTGGATGATTTCTACCTCCTGCAGCCCTTTAAACGTGACTGAGTGGAAGTAAGCTTCCTCCACCCTGAATGTACACTTCAGCAGGTTCATGGCTCTTCTGGATCAGTGTCTCAACTTTCTTATGCCATGGACTCCTTTGAAGCCCAGGAACCCCTAGGAATAATGTTTTTAAATGAATAAAACAAAATACAGAGGATTGTAAAGGAAACCAATGCTATTGAAAGACTATTCCCAGGATACTTAAACAATGTGATAATATGGTATTTTTGCTGTTTTATTGGCACAAGATCTAGTGCAAGATCTGGTGATGGATCCAAGAGTCCCCATACTTGTGATGTAGTCATGAAAGTAAACCATGTGTTGAGACATCTGCATTAATCTAGAGTAAATTATGAATATCTGATTTTGTGGACAGGGTGGTCACAGGTACCAATAATACAACTGCATTTCATTGCCAGCATTTTATATGAACTGACATGCTAAATTTCAGTTAGAGTTTAGTGAAAATAAACGTGTAATTTTTGTCCCATTCAAGTTAAATGGGTTTCTATCTGTGGAGGCAATGGATCCATTGCTCCAAGTAGGAAGCTCAGGCCCTTGATGAGAAGGTATATCTAGATGAGAATTCCCTTAACGTAATCAGAACTCCAAGTTCGCCTTAGTGGTGTTAGTTTTCTCTCTGTTCCAGCTCAGGCTTGCTTCAGCCTGAAGCCTGACATGGGAAGGGGCTCCGTCGCCCTTGTCTGTTCCTCATCCCTGATGTACTACTTACTACAGAATCACTCCCCATAAGGTCCAGGGAAGGGAAGCATGGTGCTTACAACATAGATACTGCTTCACATGTTAGCAAGATAGATCTCATGAAAGAAAAAGAAGGCACGTGGCCTGCCGTTCTTGACCATCCAGTGTGCTGACATTGAAGGATAAAATATGCCCCTTGCAGAAGTGTGTTGGAGCCCACCTTCTGCCTCATAACTGCAGCTGTGAAACTAGCCTGCTTTCATGATTCCTCTTTTGGCCATGAATGCTGGCTAAGGAAGTAAGGGAGGCCTAACTCCCTCAAAATAAAAGCAAAAATAAAGCAAATTGACAGCAAAACCTCCACAAGTTGGCATATGGTACAGAAGACTGAGGATAAGACTCGGTTAGGAATCAGAAATAATGTTTTCAGGGGTGAGAGAGCATATAAATTATCTCCTCTAAAATCCCGTTAAAACTAGAGTCCTATAGATTTTCTTTTAAAGATAGACCCACAAGGACAGAAGACCGTTACAACAAAATTGTGAAGCTGCAAAGTAGATGGAAAATTGGGAACTGAATGAACAACCTAAGGAAGCTGAATCCTTTTTTTTTTTTAATGTTTATTTTTGATAGGGATAGAGAGTGAGCAGGGGAGGGCAGAGAGAGAGGGAGACAGAGAATCCCAAGCAGGCTCCACACTGTCAGCTCAGAGCCTGATGCAGGGCTAGAACCCACAAACCATGAAATCATGACCTGAGCTGAAATCAAGAGTTGGACGCATAACCGACTGAGCCACCTAGGCACCCTAGGAAGTTGAATCCCAAACCAGTAGTGGGAGAAAGCTGAGAATAATCTAGATTTACACTGTGAATTTCCCAAAAAGCTGAGGAACTAGGGAAGCAGATACCTCTGTAACTGGTGTTTCGATGAAAGGTGGGATGAAAGTTTGAGCAGCAGTTCTATCCTAAAGTATTGTTCTTCAATGCTATGCCACTACTACCCAGACCAACATCTGGAGATGTATTTTCTGGAATAAAACAGAGGGCTGCTAAATTGGAGGATGGGTGCCAGGCATAGTTGAGTGTTGGTACTATTCAAAAAAAAAACAACAACAAATGGGGGAATTAAGTGACAATATACATTCTGGGTGCTTGGTGCTAAAAGCCAATATTCCTCATTCAGCTTACAGGACACTGACACCTTTATCTTTCTGAGATTCAAAGACTTTTCCCTGGAGTATGACCAGTCAAGAGGGAAGACCTTAAGACACTAACATCAGACATCTTCCCAACAAATATAACCTCCATACCATCATCCTACAGTAAAGTTCAAAGTTGGCAAGTCACGCCCCACACTTTCCATCAGGATTTTAGCTCCTCTGAATAATCCAAGGATCACTGGATATTTGTGGAAAGTCTCTAGCATGGAAGATGGAGACCAACTAAAACAAAAATATCAAGTTGGGGGAGATAGAGCTCATGCAGAGAAAAGAAAAAAAATTATCATGAATATATTTAGGGAGATAGACAAAACTATTGCAGCCATGAAACAAGAACAAGTTACTGTCAATAAGGAGCATTTAAAGAGCAAAAGTAAGCTCTTAGAAATTAAAAACATGGGAGAAGTATAAAAAAAGTAAACAACATAGAGTTTGGAAGACAAATTCGAGGAGTCTTTCAGGAACACATAAAGAGAAATCAGAAGGAAGTCCAACATCCAAAAATAGCTATTCCACAAGGAGACATCAGAGAAAACAGGACTACATAGCCAAATAAATCAAGACAAATTTCTAGAACTGAAAGGCATGAGTTGCTAGATTGAAAAAGCTTATCTAAAACCCAGAAGCTTGGGTGGTTCAGTCAGTTAAGCACCCAGCTTCAGCTCAGGGTTTGAGCCTGGCATTGGGCTCTCTGCTGTCAGCACAGAGCCTGCCTCTGATCCTCTGTCCCCCTCTCTCTTTGCACCCCCCCCCCCCCGCTCATACTCTCTCTCTCAAAAATAAACATTAACAAATTCAGAAGAATGAATGGAAATAAAGCATATTGTCATTTGGGCCCATTGCCCAGTGAAAAAATTCTCCAAGTTTGCAGGGAGGAAAAAAGAAATTAAGAAACAGGAATTAGAATGGTTATGCATCTTTCAACAGAAATACCAGAAGCAAAATGACAATGAAACAATGCCTTTAAATTTCCAAAGGAAAATTATTTTCAACCTGTAATTCTATACCTAACTAAACCATTGATAAAATGTCAATAATAATGACATTTCAAGACAGTCAGGGTCTCAAAACCTTATCTCTCATACACTATATACCCTTTCTAAAGAAGCTTGAGGAGGACTTGCTATAACAAAGGAAGAGTAAGTGACATGGAGTACAGAAAGTAAGACATTCAGCACAGGAATGTCCAATCCCAGGGCAACAGACAGTGAAGGAAGAGCCCAGGCCGAGAGACTTTACCTGTTGCAGAGGATACTGGTCCATATTAGAACAGTGTGACTTAAGAGAGCTGTCACCACAAAGTGCCATTCACCACAAAGTACATCATCTTTTTATCTGAGGACAGAATGGCAGGGTAAGCCTGGCTCTGATCCACATCTATGCTCTCCTGTCCTTGCCCTGTGCTGGTGAAGTTTCTGCTTGCTCCTTCATGCCCTGCTGCTTGGATTAGCTGCTCATTCTACCCCATAGGAGTATTCTGTTTTTACCTTTCCGCGGAGGTGGTGGGAGGCCATGGGGAACTAGAAAATAAAAGGGAGGGGGGAGAGGGGGAGAGAGAGAGGGAGAGAGAGGAAGAAAGCTGCACACTCTCCCTGCCTATATTGCTGCAGACATCCAGTACCCAGCTCACACTAGATCCTCCCAGATTGCCAATTTTGGGTAAATACTGTTTCCAGAGACTAATGTGCCAGATTTTCAAATGATATACCCAGAAGCAGGGAAGAGAAGGTAAGAAGGAAGGAGGGACAAAAAGAGGAAAGTGGAACACTTTACATGGAACAGAATTTGCAAACATTCTCTAATTTACTTGAGATTAAATTATTTATGTTTTTTATAACTACAGATGAATGGGTCTTCATGACAGTATCTTAAATTTCTTGATTAAATGTTGTGCTGGATAATTCAGATGATCAGAACCAGTGGTAGACATTTGCCATTTTCTTTCCCACCAGCCATCTGAACACCCTTCTTTATCCTACACCATGTGAATGTTAGTGAGAAGCAAAACTTTGTGGATCCTGAGAGAAGCTGAAAGGAACAAATATTCCCTCCCACCATCCCCTAAAACCTAGGTATATAATATAGACTTACCTTACCCCTGCCTTCCCACCCATCACTGTGCTGTAAAGGAACGACACAGACCTGAAGGCAGTTAAGAAACCACAGTGATGGACCCCAGACCCTTTGGGACATGGCTGTACTTCCCAGGGCCTAG
The DNA here is from genome assembly GCF_027475565.1 of Acinonyx jubatus. Taxonomy (NCBI): domain Eukaryota; kingdom Metazoa; phylum Chordata; class Mammalia; order Carnivora; family Felidae; genus Acinonyx; species Acinonyx jubatus. The sequence goes on from NC_069391.1 coordinate 69,309,833, forward strand.
CTTCCCTTGGTTTCTGCTTATCATCTAAACCCACACTGGGTTCTTGTGCCTTCTTAATTCTGTGTTTCCCATAGCCTTTGGATAACATCATTTTGTGCTAAGGTTCAAAAATAAAAAAAGAATGTAAAATGCAATTAATCCATCGATCTTTCTAGTTTGCTTACATATGACATCTCTTAATTTTGATCTCAAACTCCAACATAATTAGTTTGTTATATGTATTATGTCTGGTTTTCTCTACTTGACCTGACAAATTACCATTAACTTTATGACTTAAAATAATACTAACTTATTTTATAGTTCTGGAAGCCAGAATTACAAAACTGGGTTTTATGGGCAAAAATCAAGGTGTGCATGGGATGTCATTCCCTCAAGAGGCTGTAGGGGAGGATCCACTCGTTGTCTTTTCCAGGTCCTACAGGCTGCTTGCATTCCTTGGCTAATGGAATGATATCATTCCCCCATCCCCTCCAGCAATGACATTATTTTAGCTTTTTCTTTTCTCTGGTTCTGACTGTCCTCCCCTGCTCTTTCCCTTATAAGAACCCTGTGATTACACTGAGATGACTTGAATAATCCAGGATACTCTCTCCATCTCAAGATCGCTAATCACATCTACAAAGACCCATTTGTCAATAAGGTGACATATTTACAGGTTCTGTGAATTAGTGCTTTGATCGGCTATTATTCTGTCTATTGCAACATCCACAATAATTTTGTCCTATTATCTTTTTCTTTTCACAGTCTGCAAGTTATTACATGTCGTACATTTTTAAAAAGAATGCTTTACTCTTGAATAGTTTGCCCTTTAACCTTTTAATTTTGAAAACCTAAATAAGTACACAACCCCAAATTTTCACTTTTTAAAAAACATGATGTGTGTTGGCAATTTAAAAAAAGATTCCTAACTGCTCTTTGAAAACAGGAAATGAGCATTTATCACTTTGAACATTAAGTTTGTCTAAATGGCCACAACTTGACATAGAGTTGGCTAATTAAACATTGATACAGCACCTGTTAGGGGGAGTACTCTCTGGAAGCCTTGGCAGAAGAAAAACAAAACAAAGGTACATTCCCTCTTCCTGAAGAACATATCATTTAGTTGACAAGATCACAAAAGAGGCCATTTCATCACCAACTAGAGAAAAGGGAACCATTGAAAAATCCCAGCTGTGTAGAAAGGCAGAATGTGCATTCCTGTGGGTTTCTCCATCAGCCACTGGGTTGATGTGTACTATGTCCCTGTTACCATTTGAGAGGCTGTTCAAATGGGTGTAAACAGATATGGCCCTTTGAGGAGTTTATAACTCCTGAGATTGTAGACGTGATGGAATTTCAGTGGGAACAGTGAACAAGTACACAGATGAATTACTAAAAACATACATCATAGCATGTATAACTGACCTTGTACAGATGGTCTATCCTAAAGAGTGCTAGGTATCTACCTGAGGGTACCAATGGAGCATCAACCAGACACGTGGTCAGCTCAGATTTGGGCAAGTTACAGAGAGAATGTATATTCCTTATTGTCAATAGGAAAACTCATATTTTCTAAGTGTTTACTGTGTCCTACAAGCTTTCTCATGTTTTCTCATGTTATCCTTGCAGTAATTCCTATTTTAACAGATGAGGAAACAGGTTCAGGGCCTAAGTGGCAGAGCTGGGATTCCAACCCAGGTCTGTTTGAGTCCAGTATGGCTCCCTATCTCAGATAGTGTAAGTCTTAAAGGTTACCCAAATTTATTGAGTCTAAAAAATCTTGGAGAAAAAAAATACCTTACAAGAAAGAAAGAGAGAGAAAGAAGAAAGAAAGAAGAAAGAAAGAAAGAAAGAAAGAAAGAAAGAAAGAAAGAAAGAAAGAAAGAAAAAGAAAAGAAAGAGGAAGAAAGAAAGAAAGAAAAAGAAAGAACAGGAAACATCTTTTCTTCTATTGTCTTGACTCACTGAGTTGAAGTGCCCAGAAGGACTAGATAACATTGTACTGTGGCTAATGTTCTAATTCAAATCCAAGAAGCCAATTGAATGGCTTTTTCCCTATGGCAGGCCAGGACTCTTAGGGTTCTTATTTTAGAATGGGGATGGTTTGGAATGGGTTTTTTCTCCCTCAGTCTCAAGCATTGGAAGCTTTCAAGTTCTCCTAAGAACTGTTTCTTGATTTCCCAACTGGATACTGAGCAAAATAAACACTATCCTTCTGTGGACCTAATCCAGTGAGTGGACATCCAGGATAGAATTAATGTCAGTGCTGAGCAGATGTGTAAAGAATATCCATTCTATGCACTTTTGTAACCAAACCACTGTGCGTTCCCTCCTTGGTAAGTCAGAAACTGCACCAAGTTGAGCTGTCACACAAAGAAAACTTTATTTGCAGCAAGTAAGGAGATTACGGGGAAAGGGGAATGACTTCCAAAGCCATGATTCCCCAAGCAAGGGTGGATGGTTTCCTTTTATTTAGAGTTATGATGAATATTTAGATAGAGAAGACTTGTCCTTGTATGTACAGGCAGGCATAGGTGGTGCATGTGCCTTAGGGAAACAAAGCCTATACACACATTGTATGTTATGTAACTGAGGCTTGTGCTCCTCTTTGGGTGGATTTCAGTATTATAATGACTTATAGGTAGTTGTAGGGTCCTTCTAGAGGTCACTCCATGGTCCACCTGCGCAGGTCTGGGCCGGCTGGAGGTCTTTCTTGTCAGGGCAGTTGCTATGGCAAGCAATGGTTTCATTTTCCACTTGCCTTAGTTAAGAGATAAGCTGGAAAGAAGAGCTTAAGGGAAAATGTGGGAAGAAGGTCAGTGAATACAAGCAGGTGAGCAGTAAAGGTTGGGTCTTGGGGTCTAGCTGGTGACACTTTGTTTTTAATTGGTGAGGTAACTGGTGTTCAGGGACAACCTGTGATTATCTGTGTGGTTTCAGAGCTGGCCCAGAGCCCAGGTCTCCCGTCTTCAGGCCAACAGCTCAAGATGCCACACTTGTTCCTGCTTTTTAGGAATGGAACCTGAGAATTCCTTCCTTCCTTCCTTCCTCCTTCCTTCTTCCTTCCTTCCTTCCTTCCTTCCTTCCTTCCTTCCTTCCTTCCTTCCTTCCTTCCTTCCTCTGTTGCATACGGAGGTGAGATCACGAGGGGTGGGAGAGAATGACAACTAGAGGCATGTGGTCTGGTCACTGGTGACACCCTTGTTGGCATAGAAGTAAAAAATTCTTTTCCTCAAAAGCAAACAAGTAAACAGGATCCTAACCTACTATACTCTGGGTATTTAATGCAAAGTACTTACCATCAGATAATTAAAAAAAAAAGCCTTGAATAGGCAAAGACTTAGGAAATAAACCCCTTGTCTTAGGGGGAAAGAACTTCATGTGAGCCAGTTATATGAAAGAATACAAATCGCAGAGTAACTCACCAGAACATCAATTCAGAAAATTTACTTGACATGGCTTTTTTCTCCTGATATGATACTTCAAGTTTTAAGAAAAATACAGTTTTTTCCTTCCCTCCTTCCTTCCTTTTTAATTTCCTTCCTTCTTTTCTTCTTCCTGTGAAGTATGCACTTAGTTAATTGCTTATTTTTTCCCATTAAGTCACCACTGTGGATTGAGTTGTATCTCCCTAATGTATATGTTGAAATCATAAACATTGACATCAGTGAATGTGACCTTACTTGGAAATAGGTCTTTGCAGATGTTCTCAGATTAAGATGAGGTCATACTTGGCTAGGATGGTCCTTAATCCATTGTGACTGGTGTCCTTATAAGAAGAGAAGACAGACACGCAGGAAGAACTTCATGTAATGATGGAGTCTGAGATTAGAGAGATGTGTCTACAAGCCAGGGAACTCTAAGGATTGCCAGCAGCATCAGAAGCTAAGAGAAAGGTCTAGGACAAATTCCCCTCTTAAGCCTTTAGAGGGAACATGCCCCTACAATTCCTTGATTTGTAGGACTCCAGAATTGTGAAAGAATAAATCCATGTTGTTTAAAGTCACCTACTTCATGGTAATTTGTTACAGTTGCCCTAGGAAAATAATGTAGTCACCAAACATTTCAGAATTCCTGCTGTAGCCAGGAGCATTGAGTAGGGGACAAGGTGGGGAAGAGAGAACCTAACAGGAGAATATGATACAATTTTTTACCCTCTAGGAACTCACAGTCTAGCAGTTATGTTAGAAACCTTAGTGATTTCCCCCATCCCACCCACAGGCATATCCACTTTTAATGACAGTCAAGGATAGGTGACATCTATGGTGACATCTCTGTGTTATACTTTCAATGAAGGAGATTGATCATAGGCAAAACTGTGAGGAGAGGAAATGTGAATAAGTCTTTAGAGCCAGGCAATAATTTAGGTTGGCTTCAGAGAACTGAAAAGCAAAAATTTTAAATTGTTAAAAGAACAATGGTAATATTTAGGGTTCTGTTTTGGATTGTTTAGGATCCTTAGCAAAGACGGATAGAGCTGAATAAATAAAACAGGAGAAGATAGGAAAGTTCTGACTGAAATGCTTCTAGCCAGGATTCGAGGGGAAAATATGGTACAGAGACCATTAGCTCTCAAAGACTACATATACATATCCTTTCACCCAGAAGTTTCCCTTTTATAGATATATTCACACACATCCAAAATGCATGGCATCACAACATTATCTGATATAGCAAAGTTTGGAGTGGGAATTAAATATCATTTAAACATGGGTTAAATAAATTATGGTGTTTCTGTACAATGGAATATTATGTAGCCATCAAGAAGAATGACCCAGGTGTATATATATTGATATGGAACCATTTCTAAAACATATTGTTAAGTGAAAAAGAAAGATACAGACTGATACATATAATATGATATGGCTTTTGACATAAAGGTTGTAAAGGTTGTAGATCTGTATAGGGTTATGTATCTATCAGGTCCAGGCTACCTCTGAGAGTATCCAGAAGATAATCAGGGGAAGAAAACTGGGGAAATAGGAGACAAGGATGAGAATGAGGTTACCACTCAGTATACCCTTTGGAACACTTTGAGGTTTGCTTCATGTACATGTATTACCCATTAAAAAAAATCACAAAGCAGAAGAAAACCCAGCCAAGCAAAATGCTTGTGGTCTCGATGCTGGCAAAAATGGCCCTTCTGCCCATCTATTCCAATCTGCTTGGCTCACCTTCTCTGGCTTGCTGGCCTTTTGGATCCTCACCTTGGCTCTCTCTTGACTCCCAATAGTCACCACCAGCCTCCTTTGTTCTGACAACCCACTTTAGACAGGCGTCTCTGGCTTCCATCTCTGGCTCTTCTCTTGGGCATGATGCCATGGATGCTCTCCTGCTCTCTGCAACTCAATGTGCTGGAGCCCGCCAACTCCCGGCCAGGCTAGCCAGGTCACTAGACAGCATGCACCTGGCTGCAGACACTGCCTACGTACAAAAAGAGAACGGTCTACATGGGTGTCCATTGTATATAGGAAGTAGTGGGGCTGCCTCTAATGGCATTCGACCTTCAGTTGGCCCAGAATATTTTGGTTCTTTCATTAACTTGTTTCTCCATTGGCTGATTTGTGTGTTCTTTTGTTCATTCTTTTGTTTATTCAGTACTTCTGAACCAGGTAGATAATATGAGGGGTGTGCCAGGAGATTTCATAGCCCTCTACTTTCCTTTTCCCCAACCCCATGGATAATTTAGATTTTATTATGTCCTGATAGCATGAGATTTAATAATTAAACCAACTGAACATGTTGTACGCAGAGTGGCAGCTTCTGGGAATCACAATCAAATGACCTCTCTTTCACCCTCACCAGAAAGGATCTAAAAGGTACAACAAAGAGGCATTTAGTTTAATGACATTTGCAGATGAGCCTTATTTCCCTTGGCTGATTTTTTTCATTTATTTCTTTTTTTTTTAACCAGTAAAATTCTTATTATTGAGTCTTTTTAGTGTTCTAATTCTCCCAGAGGGCATCTTAGGGAGAACAATGAATGCCTGCAGGCAACTGACCATTTTCCATCTTCAGCCACCAGGGACCTTGAGTGAGGTTAGAAATGCTGCCAGGAACTCCATCAGTATTGAAAATGCCTCTGGCTTGATTAAGCTTCGGAAATACCTCCATTGATTCTATTCAAATACTTATTGAACATCTACCTCAGACAGGGTATACTGATTGACTTCAGAAAAGTCACCTTCGCCCAAGGCCTGGGAAGGGGAAGGCTTGCATGAACACTGGGCAGGAAAGGGAAATTCTTTGTGGGGTGACTGAAGAATGGGCTGGCTCAGCTCCAACCAGAGAAGGATCCAGGAGAAAAAGTCATTAGGTTCTAGAATACTGATAGGGCTTATAGCTCCTGTGATCAGCGAGGCGTTCTGACCTGAATGGTCATCCAAGCAGTAAAGGACATCTACAGAGTGGCAGCAGGAATGGTCCTCAGGAGGCACCATCTTGAACAACCCCACAGCAAAAAAGCAGGTTTCTTGAGTTGCCTGTCCACTAGAAAGTGTTCTTTAATGAGATAGTTTAATAGCATGATATTTAAGAGTACAGCATCTGAAGGCAGACTAATTACCTGGGTTTGGATTCAGGCTCTCCCTGTAAGTTTGCTTAACCTCTCTAGACCTCACTGTCTTCATCTATAAAATGGGAATATGATAGTACCCAGCACATTAGGGTTGTCTGAGGACTAACTGAGTAAATTACTAAGATAGTAAAGGAATCCTAGCAAGTATTCAAAAATGGAAAGAGTTATTTTAATTGTAGCCTTCTGAAAATGACCATGTCTTCCAACGAGTAGAATTACTAATTTGCCTAGTTTTGAATTTTGTTTTTGTAAGGGTAATAAGATTTTTGTGCTGCAAAATACATTTTCCCCCTTTTTGTCACTTGTCTTTGTTGGGCTTTTCACATCTTTTTTTTTTTAATCTCAAATAATGCAAATGAAGGTAGCATGTGGTCTGTAGTCCCCAGAGTGTGTTACTGAATGTACATATGCTCCTTCAATTCGAAGAGGAGCCCATCGTCATTGGCTTAAAATGTCCCCAAGAGATTGCAGCTGAAAATCCCTGAGCTCTTGAATGATTCGTCTCAGATTTCTGCTCCTCTTGTATTGAAAGTATCATTAATAATTTGACTAAATCATTTTCTTTCCCAAAGCCTGCCTGAATTATCTTTTCCTTGACCCCATGTGTTCATTGTGGTCACCATTTGAAAATAACTTCCTCATGAAACAAGGGTCCTTCATGTTTATTCAGAATGGTTTGCATTGTGTACAAGTTGGCATTGCCTGAGGAGAAGTTACAACACCTTGCCATCCATAACAAAAGAATTTTGAATTTGCCCTTGAAATAGTGACAGTTAAGAATATGCTCATCAAACCCTCTCATTTGTAGAACTTAAACTCTCACCAAACCATCATTGGCCTCATCCTTCTTTCTCTCCTCACAATATACTTCCTGGCTTCCGAGTAAAGCCTAAATAACTTTTGAATACATTTCATTTTTGCGATTAAATTGTAGTTCTGACCATATGGACGTATTCAGACTTTTGTAACAATCCACTGCTAAATGACTTTCTGTCAATTCAGTTCAAGTTACAGGTCAAATCTAACGATTGTGATGAAAATAACTTCAGAGAAAAGCATTTTCCAAGTGCCAGTTGCAACTATAACTTAAAGGGCCTCCCTCTTTAAGGCCAATAATTTTTCACTGAAAACACCCATGGTCATGCTTTTTGCATAATATATTTTGTTTCAGTGAATTGAGGAAATCATTTCAGTTCTTTGAGCCAGCCAGGTGCAGTGTTGAAAGGCCCCCCTTTAAAAGCAATGCATCAGTTCTTGAACGGTACCTCTAGGTGGCACTGCAGCCCAAGACAACGTGCCTGGTCGTTTGCTTTCTCCCCTCCCCCTCATTCCTGGTTGCCAGCACAGGTTGGATTGGCATGCAGGGAAAATAATCATTAAAAATAAATGCAATCAAAAGAAGTAGGTTATTACAGTGGCACATTGGAACTGCTTTGGTTAGAGGTCTGTTGGCCTCCCGTTAGAAATGTCGTTTGGGAGGAGTTTGCCACTTGGCTGTGAAAATTGGCTAGAGGTGAAAATTGACATTCTCTAGGTCTCAATCTTGTAGCCTATTTAATCCTAAGAAGTTTGATTTCAGATGGTCGAGTGGCTTTGAAGTAGCACACAAAGACACACAGATGGATTTGTTTTCCTTAAGGCAGTTCATAACTGTTTTTGTCATCTTGAAATGCACTATGACCCAATGACATATTGCAGTTTTGTTGGCCAAAATGAGGGTGCATGTCCTTAGTAGGATCTCAAGATTAAATTCTGAAAAATACTGACGTGTGAACAGGGAAAATATTAGAAAGTGCAGCTTAGTAAAACATTTGGGTAGGTTTGGCTACATCTCCACCCCCCACTTTGTCTGAGGCCAATCCCTTCTCTCACACCTTCTTCTGGCACCATGGTTTCTTCCATGTTAAAATGAAGAGTCACTCTTGATGAACATTATCATCAGAATGTGTGCGTCAGGATGTTTTGGGGTTATAGTATGGTAACAAGCAACCCCCAAGTCTGAGTGATTTACCACCAGCCGAATGTGTTCCCCACTCATACAACTTGTCCAATTTGGTTGGCAGGAACCCTGCTCCACACTGTCACAGAAGTTCTACCATCTTGTAACTGCACCACTGGATATGTGCTCTTAGACTTTCTCTGCTTTGTTCTGGATACACATCACTTCTGCCTTGGTTCATTGCTCACAACTAGTTATGTGGCTATGCTCAACAGCAAGGGAGTGGGGGAAATATTGGGTAAGCATCATAGCCTCCAGCCTATTACATCACTGTGTATTTTCTGATTCTATAATTCTGTCGGGATCTATCTTATTTATATTTTAATGCCCTTGACCATCAATACCAAGTGCATGTTAATTCCTCAAAACCTGAATTTAATTGAATACCTTGATCTCCCAGGCCCGCATCGAGGTAAAGGCTATGTAATTTTTTCTGAGGACTTTTTTCTTCTTTTCTAGGCAAAATTAACTGCTTCTATTCTGTGCCTTGATGGCACTTTGTTCATGCTGATGGGTTTGCATTTGTCACAGTCCAATTTGTTGCTATTCTGTCTCCTCTGATAGAATATAGTCTCCCTGATGGCAGGCACTCATTTTTATCCATCCTTGTATTGCTAATGTCTGAAAAGATATAGATAAAAAGAATAAATGTATAAAAAATGTTAATTCTATGAAAAATGATAAAAATAATATTTTTGAGTTCTTTGTACTCAAAATACTAAGTTTTAAGCATATATAATATGCATAGGTTCCTCATCTCTTTCAATTCCTATAACAATTCTATAAGGTAGGTAGATGAACAAACTGCATGTTTATAGTAGTCAAATAACCTTCCCCAAATTTATGAGGTAGAAAATGCTAGAGCTGAGATTTGAATCAAAGCCTCTTTGATTGCAGAGTTGTACTTTTGAAGCATTATGCTATAGTGACTTATATCCTGCTTTGTATGTTTTAATAACAAAAACATAATTAAAAACGTAATTATGATTGATTTAAAAGTTCACCGTGCAAAGTGGTGTGAACTTGGAGTAAATCCTCCCACACATGACAAGAGACCTGGATTCCATTTCCCACGCCAGTTCTACACTTACTGGTTGTATGACTTTGGATTAGGCTCTTCATTTGCCTTGTCCCAGTTTCTGTATCTGTCAATTGAGAGTCAAGTTTGAACTATTAATTTTCAACTTTACTCTGCATACCGGAGATCTTGTTAAAGTGCAGATCCTGATGCAATGGGTCCAGGGGGCCGGAGATTCTGCAATTCTAACAAGCTTCCTAGGGATGCTGTTGTTGCTGGTCTGTGAAGCACATTTTGAATAGCCAAGAGCTAGATGATTGCTAAGTGCTAAGGCTCCGTACTATATGATTCTACAAGTCATTAGAAGGTCTTGAAAGAACTTCTTAATTTACATAATTGGCACAAAAATATGATGTAATTGATCTGGTTATCTTCATGTACATTCACCTCAATATTTATTCTCTTGCAGCGATAAATCTAGAGTTTCCCTGGAGATTTTCTCCAGTCATCAGTCTCTGCTTCAATCTCCATGAATTTGGGAGGCATCGGTGTTTAAAATTTTCTGGCCACAACAGTTGGTTCAGGGAGTGTCTTGAGACCTATTGACAGCCAGTAAAATATAATTAAATGTGTTTCTGAGAACTCAGGGATAGAGTCAGAGACATTTTCCTGCTGGCCTTGAGCTTGAAGGACTAGAGGTATCATGACCATCTTAATTTATCGCCATGAGCGTAGTAAGGTATCCACAGAGAGAAAATAGATCTAAGACAGGGAGAGAAACTTAAGCCTGGGGAAATCTTCTGAGCTTTACTTGTAAAAGTAACATGGCAGACTCACCCATACACGGTTAGGTACATTGTGTGTGTGTATGTGCCCTTACACATGTGTGATTGACCAGTTAAAGACTTACCAATTGTTTAGCCCCAGGATCTGGGCTCAGCATTGGAGAATGAGCCTGAGGGTTTAATCCATGAAAATTCAAGGTTGAAGCCACCAGTGAAAACCAAGCATAAAATACAACAGAAGCATGGATGAAGCAGAGAGGTAGGAAAAGGAACAGACAGGACCACACTAGAGATTCAAGGCCACAAGCCAAGGGACAAGAATGGAGCCTGCTGAAGTCTGACTGTGATCTCTTCCATGGGCAGAGTCTGGCCTCTGCACTAGGTGAGGAAGGGATCATGAGATATGCCAAGCCAGGAGGACATAGAAAGGGATCGTGTTGTTCTTTCAGGCCTTAATAAGGTAAAGGCCCAGACTACAGACTGAAATTTGTTTGGTCAGGAAGCTGCTGCTTGCAATGCTTTTCTCTCTCTCTCTCTCTCTCTCTCTCTCTCTCTCTCTCTGTGATTATTTATTTATTTTCTGACAGAAGCAGTAATCTCAAATAGTCTCTTGAGACTGGGCAGCTATTATGGATGTCACAGATGAACTCCTCGTAGGATGGCCGACTTCACTTTGACCTGAGGCAAAGCTATTTAAATTTTATTAGGGAAGCAGGCCAACCACCCTATTAGACCTTTGGGTGATTAAAAGAAAATCATCCTATAAAACGTTCCATTATATACATCTGTTAACTGACCATGGCTTCTTGATGAATTTAAAATATCTGAGGGGCAGATAGCATAACAGTAACAATTTATCTGAATCAGACTAAGTACACTCAGTTCTATGGAATATCATGGGATCTGTGTTTTTTCTATTTCTGAGCAATCCCCTTCCTTTCCCCCAGTCCCCAAACATGGTTGCTTCAGCATATTCTGAAATCCATGTTCCCGTGATTGTTTTTGTCTTGCTTCAGTAACTCTGGAGCATTTATCCATGTAATAGCATGGTCTTCTGCTCCACTGCTTACATAGCCCTCACGCCTCAATGAATTTGCTTGATGGGATGCAGACAAAATGCTGCTGAGTATATTTTATGTATCTAAATGAATATTTATAGCAAACAAAGGAGGTAGACATTTTAAAAAATATATAATCATTTTGAGGCAAATGGCTAATTAAGTTTTATCATATATAATAACTTACATTCTGTGTATCCTTCATTTGCCTTATAGGATGGTATGTTGTGCCATATTTGATTAAAGGGTGGATATTGACATATTGGTTTATTAGTAAACCAAACACATCCTGAAATACGATTGCAAGCTCCCATTGTGGGTTAATTATTCTGCAATAGTCATTTACTTATACAAAGATATAATATGTAGAGGGGTATGCTGAACAGGAGGTTTTTGATTAGGGAAAATTAGACAAAAAAATTATCAAAAGGATGTCCAGACTCATAGAGGAATCTAATACAGTTACTAAGAAAGAATGAGATTGATCTATACCTGCTGACCAGGAAGGATTTCTAAAAACAAAGACAATTTTGTAATGAATACATAGCATAAACCCATTCTTATGAAAATATTAATAGTATAAATAATACATAAAACTGTAGAGGAAACTGCACCAAACTGCTTTCACATGAGAAGATACTAAGGTACTATCTCTTTAAATTTATTTTCATATAATTTTTTTGTGGAATTTACAGTAAAAAAACCCAGAGTAAATGGATTCTTCAAAAAAGAATCCCAGCTTAGTATATGTAGAAATAATTCTGGTGTACCATTGGAAATCTGACCACCAAAAAGTGAGCTCTAAGGTAAAATGAAGCAATTTCTATGGATGTGTATGGAAGGAAGGACTAGATGCTTCACAATGATAGAAATCCTTGAACTTCCAGCATGGCAGGAAACATGGCAACAGCAAATCCAACACATCATTTTGAAGATGGGGAAAATGAAAGATTGGCAAGGTTAGTGTCTTTTCTGAGCTCAGGCAGCCAGTGCATGATGAGATGGTCATACATGTGAGGTTCCAATGAGAATTTTCTTTCCACTTTAAGGTTGATAATTCTCAAGTTTTGAAATATGTCTGCCATCGCATTTGAAAGCTAAGTAATACTTTAGCTCATTAACTCAAGAATCCTAAAACACCTGTGTCTTCATTGTTTATATTTTATTGTGCTGTACAATTCTGGTGTTGAGTGTAGGAAATGAATTAATCATGACTTTTCCCTCACAGCCCTGTGAAGCAGCGAGCCCTTATTATGGTACCTTCATTTTCCAGATGAAGAAACACGGCATCAAAAGGGTAAGTGATGTGCCGTGGGTCACAAGCTGGGTCAGTGGCAAAGTTGTTAACAGTAAAGCCTGGGTTGGAGGGTTTTATCTCTGATTCCTTCTATCCTTTTGCATTAAAAATGGCTTCTGAAAATCCAGGACACTTATTGTTGACTTACAGATTTTGGCATTTTGGAATGCCAAAGATTCAATTTTTGTAGGAGGGAAAAAGAGACAAAAAGTGAGAAAAATAGATATATAACAGGGATATTAACAGGATAAATCAACCCCTTGCCATTGAGCCTAAATTTGCATATCTGTGAAGAATGTAGTACTTATAAAATGCCTGTGTATAAACCATCTGTTTCCATTCCATGAGAAAGATACAGAAATGCTCTTTTTGTCTGCTTTGTTTCTATAAAAGTGTGCACAGGGCCCATAGAAATGTTTTAGATTTGCCTATCTCAGACCTGTGTGATGTAGCAAGGAATTTGTTTTTATTGGACCATTCTGTGCATAAGAATATTTCAATTATTTTTTTTCAAAGTCTAAATTAAATCCTCCATTAATTCAGTGGGAAAGAGTCAGATAAGGTGAATCACATTAGCCAGACTCTCCTGAGACACTCATACCATTGCTGAACCTATTGGGGCTCTCAATTCATCAAGTAAGTGTGCACTTGTGAAAATTCACAGGTGTTTTTTTTTTTTTTCCACTTTAAGTCTTTGGGGAGACTTTGTTTATCAGTGCAAGTGATTTGAGTCATGTACTTTCTTATGAAACACACACACTAACACTTACAATTTTTCTTCGTTGGAATGAACTGAAGTTCCCATCCCCTCTACCAGGACGGAGACTTGGCGATCAGAGAGGTGGCGTGAACTTTGCACCAATCAGCATCTTAGATTGTCTCCAGGAGTCAATATGAATTTTTGTCATATAAAAACTGACTCAGGACAGCAGCAAGTGTACTTTCAGAATAATAGGGCCAGGGGGAGTTATCTGGGTGTTGGATTAAGTTGGGCTTGGGTTGCTAAGCAACTCCTTTGAGTTGCTTTCTAGGTTGAGTGTGGGTGGAGAACAGGGTCTTCAGAGACACCAGGCCAGGTGACTTCCAAAAGGTGATGACTCATGTTAGAGACCATCTGTGTTTGCCTCTGGGTTCCTCAGAAGGACAGCCCCCAGCAGTAATGCTGGTAGAAAGAGGTGAATGGGGTTAATCACACCCTTTCTTTCAAGGAGAACCTCTTCCTTCCATACTGACTCCTAAGGAGCCTCCATTGGTACCAGCTGAAGCCAAAGGCAGTCAGGTATAGAGGTCTTGGAATGGGCTGGTCTTAATTTAATAGCAAGGTGGGGGCCAGTTTGGTGTGTCTTGAGGAAGGGCAGCTGACACTGTGAGGAAGGCTGAAATAGCATACTGTTGGAGAAGCTGAGAAAGATTTGGGGGAGTAGGTGGAATTTAGACATAGGAAGCATATTCAAGGAGCATGTTGGGTGCCAGGGTCATGGGGAGGGTACCTACCAAAGACCTGTCATCTGGGCCTGTGATGGAGAAGGGTTCTAAGTAGAAGGACGAGCATTAACCAAAATGGAAAGTGTATAGCTGTAATATGACAGGGCTTGTGACTTGAAAGATAGTGGACAGTGTGGGATAATTACTCCAGAAAGGCAAACTCAGACAGATTGTAAAACTCACTTGATGTCTGTTCCTGAAAAAGTGATTCTGAAAGAAGTTAGCCAGAACCATTTAGAGTACTCATTTGCCTTTTGGCTAGTATTGCCTACCACATTAGTAATAATAATATATCATGAATTAATAAATACAAATAGGGAGGAGGACCTATTTTTCTTTTTATAAGCATCACTTAGCTAGTATGATATTGTTTGTATAGCATTGTCTATACATCTGTTTATGCTAATTATCTACACACATTGGAGGGGGGTATTTTAGGGGTTATCCATTTTATAGGTGAGAAAATGGAGACCCAGAGGGGCTCAGGCATTTCCCAAGCTAAGGGAAAATTAGTGGTGAAGCGAGGACAGGAAGCAAGATTCCTCAGCCCCAGGCTGACATTCTTCTCCATTGAGCTATACTGTCTAATATTATTTTACCCAGAATGCTTTCTTTGGAAAATATATCTCTCCTTCCCAAATATGGAAAGAAAATAAGATCAGTTGAGTGATGGGGTCATCTGGTACTGATAAGAAAAGACTTTGGATCATTTCTTGGTTCCCATCATTCTCAGCACAGTGTATTTCCTCTCCTTTTCACTCCTATCCTCTCCCCACCTCCTACTCCCAGGGGCCAACCCTCTCCAGTTTATCGAGCAGTATTGAATGCAGCTTAATAATGTGTCTTGTAAAAGGTCTAGATTAGATTTATTTATCCTTCAGAAGGGAAATAATCATAGGAAACCATAGCATTTCTTTCATTTAGATCATAGCTTGTCACATTTAGCCTGAGAAACATTAGCTGAAATTATTTTTTATATGTTATCTGGACCCTGCAAAAAATTAGACATTGTTTTGAAACATCATTGAACTTGATCTTTTTTTGATAGAGAATTGTCATTAACTTATGCATTTGTCAGGACTGGCAATCAAGCTGCTTCATGTTTGAGTGTACACTCTCTAGAGTGAATTCTTTTTGGATATCACGAGAGTGCATAATTTAGAAATATATAATGACAGAGATGATTTGCTCTTCTATTTATTTTCTCTCTTTTGGGAGAATTTATTATTTTAAAAAAGGAGACTGTAGTGCAATCTATTTCATTCTCTTTTGACAGTAACCTTCTCTTGTAGGACAGATCAATTTTGAATGATACAAATTCCCTTCCCCCCATCAGTGCATAAACCTTTCAAGCTCAGAGATTCTAGCAGACGGTTGACAAAGCTTTAACTTTACTGAACGTGATGCTATAATTAAGGAAATGTGGACTTTGGAGGTAATCGTTAGTTCTTCCCTATGAACATCTAGCCTGGGATTTTGCCGCCTACTATGCTTCCTTCTTAATGACAATGTTGGGAGGCTTCCATGTAATTGAAATTGCCCCTTTTGAAGAATTGATGTGTTAAGTGATCATGTAATCTCATGATGAGCTAGTAATGGAGAGCTGAATAGAACTCATACACTGGCACAAAGTGGAAATTATAAATAGACAATCATATGGTAAATTTCTGTACCGTTCCACAAGTTTGTGCTGTAGAATTAAAGTAGTTAGGTGTTGCCCACTACTGCATAAATTTAAAAAGATGCTTTTAGACTCTTTTAGGTAGATCATGAATCACATTTCATGGATTCAGCCTTTGAGGGTAAAGGACTTTGTATGTCTTATGTGGGGGTGGGGGTGTGAAGTGTATTGCTTAGCTATTTCTGCAACAGTGTTGCATTTTGAGCATGCCCCAAACTTGCTCACAGATCTGTGGGTTTGGTGCACTTTGACTGGGGGAAGCTGGACTTTGGGTTCCAGCCTACAGGCTGTGGTTCGGTTTGGGCTTGGGTCTGCTCCATGCGTTTTTCCTTGCACCTCCTTGGACCAGCAGCTATCCAGAGTCTGCTCTTCAAAAGTCAAATGGCAGGAATGCAGGACAACAAATGGAAACAAGTGACACCACTGAAGTTCTTAACCCCAGCTCCCACAATTCATTTGCAAGTTGCAGGGCGAAGCTCTGCTGAATGCAGCAGAACAGGATGCATAGAATGATCCTGTGTGTAATAATTGCAAATAGTGGTTAAAGTTACAGCAAGACCAATGATCTCTATTCCTACATAAAAGCTTCAGATGGCTCTTATGACCCCATCCTTGAGAAGTATTGGATGTTTTTTTTTTTTTTAATTTTTTTTTAACGTTTATTTTTGAGACAGAGAGAGACAGAGCATGAACAGGAGAGGGGCAGAGACAGAGGGAGACACAGAATCTGAAACAGGCTCCAGGCTCTGAGCTGTCAGCACAGAGCCTGACCGCGGGGCTCAAACTCACGGACCATGAGATCATGACCTGAGCCGAAGTCGGACGCTTAACCAACCGAGCCACCCAGGCGCCCCAAGGATGTATTTTGTTTATTTGTGTAGTCTCTTTACGCACGGGTTCTCAAATCGGCAATGAACGTCAAACTATTAATACCGAATTCGCTTCAAATGAAAATTACAGAATGTACTATGAGGTGGGTATTTGCTCTCTGGAGAGTCTTGTTTGTTTCTTGGGTATCTGTTTATGGATACATATGAGGGCACAAGAAATGTATATAGATTTTGCCTAATTTAGTCACTAAATACCTTTTAGAAAATATGTAGGTGTCTGTTGTAGAAGAGTCCATATTATCAG
Source organism: Acinonyx jubatus (assembly GCF_027475565.1). NCBI lineage: Eukaryota > Metazoa > Chordata > Mammalia > Carnivora > Felidae > Acinonyx > Acinonyx jubatus. The sequence continues at coordinate 69,326,846 of NC_069391.1, forward strand.
TAAGCCCTGCCTGTCTCTGGGAGGAGGGAGAGGTAATACTTCCCACATTCTCCACTCCCTTCTCTTGGATGTCTGGCCAGTTAGTAGTCAGGGGGCGGGGGAGGCTACAACTGGCTAGCCCAAAATTAACCCATAATTTTGTATGGGTATGGAGTTGTGTTAGATTCTCTAGGAAGGAATTTAAGTATGGGATGTGTTTAACATCAAATCCAAATATGAGCATGTATAGTATTTTTGCCTGAAGGAGCGCTTAGAAGTTCATATTCTTTAGCAAATTTTTCCATAAAGGAAAGGAAAAGAAAAAAGGTAAAAAAAAAAAAAATCTGTGTGTCCTTTCTGCCTTGTTATGCATGTGACCCTGCTGAACCTTCCTGTACTCCTTGCTTCACAGTATCCATTCACTGTATTTTCACATTGTCTGAAGACCAGTGTGTTTATGAGGCAGACTACTTGAAATAGGAACTATACACTAAGCCTTGAAAACATAGCCATTGAGTCTAGATCTAAGTTACCATTCTGGTGATCTCTTTCAAAATGTAGGATCTGAGAATGAGATTTTTAAACTACTTTATTAGTACCAGGCCCCGAATCACGTATAATAATTTCACAAATGTTTTTGGATTTTGCAATGATTTTGATTCAAATACCTCTGTGTTTCTGCCTGGAACATGGCTCAAAGGAGGGCAAAGGGCCCACAAGGCTGTCATGCCATCTTCAGGATATGAACCACTCTTTCAGGTTTCCTGGAGGACTGAGCACGAGAAAAGGTGCTCTCCTGATGGGGCACACAGCAGTGTCAGTGCTGGAGAGCCATCCTCAGACATTTTAGCTGACACCTGACATTCCTGTGGCTGCTGAAGTGGAAGAACAAACGGAACATGTTTTTGGAACCCATGCAGACATCACTGAGGATGTCCAGAAAGTACTGGGAAGACTCAGTCTATGTGTATGCAGGGAGACAAAAGCATTGCAAGAGCTATAAACCAGCAAATTTTTGTTTCCTTACCTGTTTCGAATTTTGTGTCCATGAATGAATAGGTGTAACCCAAGGCAATTTAGGTCATTCATATATCGATGGATGCCTCTGACCAAGTGTGTATGTTGAATACCAACTGCTGTTTTTGGCCTCATCCAAACAGTCCTCTGATGAGCGTATGCTCAAAGGAAGGTCATTGGTCCCATGGAAGCAACTCTGCTGTCTAATAAATGTGTGCCAAACCTGATTGCCCTTCAGGCTGAAGTTCCAAGGCAAACCAAGAGGCCCTCTTCACAGAATGATTCAATATGCTCTCTGTGCAGTGTCTTGGGGGTGGTAGTTTGCCAAGAACCATCTCTCCAATTGCTACAGTCCTATAGGACCCCGGAATGCAAGCCCCCCCCCCACCAGCCACCTGATCCAGCCTTTTAAGAAGTGTTTCTTCTGTGGCAGCTGCAAAAGCTGGGGTGCCAGATGTAAAAATCAGGGCATCAGGAGATACTAGAGCTCTGGAGTAATGCAGAGGGAGAGCACCAAGATTGCCCTCTGAGGCTCCTGGAAAGGATTATTATCAGCTCCTAGATGGGTGTTTAATTAGAAGCCTGCCCCTCAGGCCGCAGTTACGATGATTAGCTAGTAGGCCTTAAAGAAGGAGCTCCTGGGTCGGCTGCCTCTGGCTGTGTTGTGGGGCTGGTAACTGTTCCAGAACGTTCTACACATGAGCATAAGCCCCAGGGGCCTATGGAGCCAGACCAGGTAGAGGTGTCCCCTGGCAGCAGGTGCAAAAATCAAGGTGCCAGGGGTTTGAGCTCCTTCCTGGAGCGATTGTTACAGTCTCATGGGACTGAGAATGCAAACTCCCCCGACCTCCGGGGCCAGGCGATCAAGACGCATCCCCTAGGTGGCAGCCGCAAAGATCAGCACCAGACGCTGCGCGAAGGCTCCTCTCTGGGAGTCTCCCGGCGCCGGAAATGGAGAGCGCCAAGATGGCGCCGGCCAGTCTGCGCGGGCGGGTGTTCGGAGGTCGGAGATGTGTGTGGTCGGTCAGTGACATGCCTGTCCCTTCGGTGGAGGCTTCAGTGTAAGCAGGTGAGCCTCCTTCACTTTAAGTCTGGGCATGAACGGTCGCCTCTGAGCTGGGTCCCGGGGCAGGTGAGTCCCAGTACATCATCCCTCGAAGTAAGTTCCTCAGATAGCTTCGGTCTTCCGAGTCTTGGGATGTGTGAGTCTCATTGGTTTTCAAAGCAAATTTCCTGGGGGCTCATCTCTCAGGGGCAGGTCCCAGAAGTCGACGTAGGCCATGTAGGATTCCAGCCCTTTGCTACTCAGGGTTTTTGAGTTTTCTCCTGATGATGGGTCACCATGCCGGGGGTGAGGTTTATGACGAGAATGTGTCCCAGCCTCTCCTGCTCTCCTCTATGTAGTTTTCTTCCCGTTTGTCTGATGTGTGGTTTACTCACCCAGCCTTTAGGTTGCTTTAAGAGGAAATTTGTCCATATGTAGCTGCAGACTGAGTGTTTCTGGGGAGGAGGTGAGCCCAGGATCTTTCTGCCTCGCCATCTTAAACCGGATTTTCTCTAGATTGAGGCTTACACACTCTTTAAGTCATGCAAAAAGGATGAACTTACTGCCTACAGGGTTTTAGAGAAAGTCCTCGGAAGTGAACTTTTAAAGTAGCATCAGTGCTGAAAGAGTTATCTGGGAGGCATAAAACATTGTCGGGGTTTTCCTAAGTGCTTCTTGAGACAATGGCGCCTCAGTGATTGAGATTTGAACTCCTGTGATCTGCTTTAATACTGACAAGGTTATTCTAAGGGCTTTGTGCTCTCAAACATGAGCAGCATTTCATTACCCGAGATTTTAACAGAACGTCTGAAATGCCAAGAGTTTGCCGGCTGTTCCCAAGGTCAGTGAAATATAGACTGGTCCAGCAGGTCAGAGGATCTTACCTTTTTGGTTGTGGCCCATTGTGAATGTGAAACGTGAAGTCTTTATAGCCAGAGCATTTGAAATGGCCTTTTAGTTCTTTAATTAGTAGATGCTTTCTCTACCTTTGACTACCTGGGACTGATGTGAAGGAAAATTTGCCTACTTTGCAGGGGGGCCTGGGAGAGCCATGATCAATCACAGTGTGTTAGAAATGAAAGATTGCAGAAGAGATGATTAAAGCCCCAGCGGCTGCCTTCACAAATGAACTTCAGGAGAAAAAAGCAGTTTAGGGTAAACGTGGCAAGTCTTCATATTGGAGTTTGATGAAATTAAAGGCAACGCCGGGTAATATAAACCATTGTTGAATCTTTCTTTTATTAAAACTGGGCTAAAACAAGGAGTAGGAATTTGTCAGGTGCAGTAATTACTTTGGTTCTTCACTGATGAAAGCTCTCTTGGGCAAAGCCCTCCGCTCATCTATTTTCCATTTCCTCCTGGTTATACTTTCAGCTGCTAGAGAATAGGAGCTGAGGAGAGGGCAGCCTCACAACCTACCTATTTCTGGTTTAAATATTTTGAAGGGTAACCCTTGTGGTGGTTTTCTCACTGATTCATTTGCCCTGAATTACTGCCTTGAGAAAATTTCTATATTATTTGGTCATAGAAACATACATATTGGTGACAATAGATATGGTGGGGGGGGGGGGAATCTGGATGAGACAACATTTGTTGCATGTGAAAATACTATAGCCTTGGCATTATAGCTGGAGCAGGAGATGGAAGGAGGATATTGGGGCATTAATAGTGGGATAAAAAACTGCTAAGGAAGAAATGACAAGTCTGTCAGGTCCTTGCTACTTACAGTGTGGTCTTTGAAGTGGCATAAGTATCACCTGGAAGCTTGTTAGAAATTCAGAATCTTATGTGAGAAGGGAAACCATCAAAATCCTAGAAGAGAAAACAGGCAACAACCTCTTTGACCTCGGCTGCAGCAACTTCTTACTTGACGTGTCTCTGAAGGCAAGGGAAATAAAAGAAAAAATGAACTATTGAGACTTCATCAAGATAAAAAGCCTCTGCACAGCAAAGGAAACAGTCAACAAAACTAAAAGGCAACCAATGGAATGGGAGAAGATATTTGCAAATGACATGTTGGATAAAGGGTAGTATCCAAAATCTATAACAAACTTACCAAACTCAACACCCGAAAAATGGATAATCCAGTGAAGAAATGGGCAGAAGACATGAATAGAAACTTTTCCAATCAAGACATCCAGATGGCCAACAGACACATGAAAAGATGCTCAACATCACTCAGCATCAGGGAAATACAAATCAAAACCATGCTGAGATACCACCTCACGCTGGTCAGAGTGGCCAAAAATAACAATTCAGGAAAGAAACAACAGATGTTGGCGAGGATGTGGAGAAAGGAGATCCCTCTTTCATTGTTGGTGGGAATGCAAACTGGTGCAGCCACTCTAGAAGTGGAGGCTCCTCGAAAAATTAAAAATAGAATTACCCTACAGCCTAGTAATAGCACTACTAGGAATTTATCCAAAGGATGCAGGAGTGCTGATTCATAGGGGCACATGCACCCCAATGTGGTATGTGTGGAATATTACTTGGCAATGAAAAAGAATGAACTCTTTTCATTTGCAACAATGTGGATGGAACTGGAGGGTATTATGCGAAGTGAAATAAGTCAGTCAGAGAAAGACAGATGTATGTTTTGACTCATATGTGGAACTTGAGAAACTTAACAGAAGACCATGGGGGAAGGGAAAGAAAAAAATGGTTACCAACAGAGAGGGAGGCAAACCATAAGAGACTCTTAAATACAGAGAACAAACTGAGGGTTGATGGGGGTGGGGGGCAGGGAAAATGGGTGATGGGCATTGAGGAGGGCCCTTGTTGGGATGAGCACTGGGTGTTGTATGTAATCAATGAATCATGGGAATCTACTCCTGAAGCCAAGAGCACACTGTATACACTGTATGTTAGCTAACTTGACAATAAATTAAAAAAAAAAAAAGAAACGCAGATCTCAGGCCTTACCCCAAAGGTACTGAGAATCTGCATTTTAATGAGATCTGCTGGTGATTCATTTGAACATTATTAGTGTTTAAGAAGCTTTGGTGTATGGGCAGTGCTGGTGTATGGGCAGTGCTTCACACGCACTCAGTGCTGGTGAAGGTAGGAACCAATAGCTAGAGCACTAGCAAGTTACATCAAGTTTTTATACTTTGAGCAATAAACCTCTCTCCTTTAATGACTGAAGTTTTTACAGTAGTAGAAAAAGGAGTTAAAACTCTTTGCAGTAGATTTACTCGTTCTAAAAAAAGGCACTGACTGAGTGGTCCAAACAAAGGTGGCATGGTTGAGTATCCAACGTGGAGCTATAGGAAGCAGAAGAGATACACTAAGCATCAGGCAGCAAGATAGGATTGTGGCGCAGGATAAAGATCTCATCACTTTCGCTAGTAGTATTAACAAAAGCTATCAGTGAGGTGGAGTTAAAAATAAACTCAGCCTGTGGTTATCCATGTTAATTCTTTTTAATTTGCTGCATAGCCTTCTCTATTCTCATGTGTATGTAAATTAACTCTAATAAACTCTACATGATTTGGGTTTTGTTTCTTCACAAGCATGGGCTTATTTCCCAGCTCCACTTTTATAGGGTGTGTGCCTTTGACAACATATATCTGACTAAGCCTTACTGCCTCAGTTTCTTCCCTGTAAGATAAGGGTAACAGTAGTATTCCCCTCATAGACTTGTTTGAGAATTAGATGAATTAGTACATGTTATTCGCTTAAAAGGGTGCCTGACATATAGCCAGGGTGTGATAATTATTGGTTAGGATTATTATTTATGAAGTTCTGAAATAAAAATATTCAAGGAAAGGGAGGGAAACCAGAAGGATTTATCCAGCATTTGAAGTCACTCTGCTAGTACTCAAAGAAGACAGGTCACATCAGTCAGACCTATTATTTTTAGGTGCTCCTACCTGAAGTGTGGGTGATATAAAAATTAGATAGGATTTTTAAGTAGTCATAAATGAAATTTAATGTATTTTCATATAGCCAAGATTGAACTCTTTGGAAATTAGAACATCTATTATTTTCCTTCCAAAAATCTTCTCTGTTTTCTTTGACCCTTTTCAGTCTCATTCACTTTGAAGGCCAAACCCACATCAGTAGTTCTTGGATAAATACTGATAGTCGAAGTAGTGTGGCTGAATTTGATTCTTTAAAAACTGATTGAGGAACCGAAGTTAATTTGCAGCTGTTATCATGCATCTTGCTCCATATGACAGGAATACTAGAATACAATTAAGATATGGTAAAACTGTGACGTATTTAGGATCGGCTGGAACTCATTAAGAATGCGATGTTTATTCTTAAAAACAGCTTGAGGGAAAAAGTGTTTCCCCCCAGCTACTTTGCAGCAGTGTTTCATGTCCATTTTGGAGATTTTCCTCCTCTTCTTCCTCCTCTTCCTCCTCTTCCTCCTCTTCCTCCTCTTCCTCCTCCTCCTCCTCCTCCCCCTCCTCCCCCTCCTCTTCCTCCTCCCCCTTCTTTCCCTGTCTCTTCCCCTTTCTTGAAGGGCATTTCTGCAAGGAAATGTCATTAAAAACGCAATTTGTTGTAGGTGATGGCAATAATCTCCAAAAGCAATGCATTTGAATAGCTGTCCTTGAGGAGGACATAAAAATGTGTAAAATAAATAAATTTGGCTCATGTTATAGACTGGATGTCTGAAACTATTCTTACTGGTTGTGATTCTGCTCTGACATTGTTGTCATTTCCTTTTCTAGGCCTCTGTGTCCTATGTGTGAAATGTGGACTAAAATGTAAAACCTTATATTCAACCCAACTTCAAATTCTAGGCCTCTATGATTAGGACCCTGCACAAAAGAATTACAAAAAAGTATTTCTAAACCAATTAGTTAAATTTCACCTTCTTTAGGAGAATTGGGATCAGGAGCCAACATGAGACTGCCCTGGGGGGAAATTCAAGCCTTTCCTTGAATATATCATTTTCCTGGGGTACATGTAATTCCTGAGAATAATTTCTAATTTTCCTTCAGTCTGGGACCGTGTTGGTCAGCCTTTCTGTTATATGGATTTCTAATGTTAAAGGAGACTTCCTAGCATCTGCTTTCTGTGCCATTGAAGATGTTGTTGACAGCCTACACAAAATCAGGAAAAGAGGTCTTTGGGATGCTAATGCATTACAGGCCTAGTCTTGGCCCAGGTGGCCCGGGTTTGGCACGAAGGATGTGGCAGAGATGTAGGGAAGTCCTGAGCCAGCAGGGATTACTGTAATTGAATTCCTGGGCAGCCCCTTGTTGTCTTCCAGCCCAGGCACACTTCTTTGCCTTTTTTCTATTTTCTTTCTGGCTCCCATAAATAATCTGCAAAGTGGACAATTGGCAGCCAGAAAATCAATTGGCCCTTATATCTCTTCTAATTAATTTCTCATTGTCAAGTACTCACAAGGCATTTGTAGGCAGTAAACTGCTCTACCTGATTTTGATAGATGACAAAACAAAGATGGAGGGTAGAACAACAGACAGTTTTGTAACTGAGTACACTCCATCTGGACTTTCTCTTCTGTAACCGTGGAGGACAGTGTTTTTCAGAATAACAAATTATTAATATCAATAGTAGTTATTTAATTAGTTACCTTTTTTGAATTCTATTTGCATTACATTTTAGTGTTGTTACAAAAACAAACTGTGGGAATTATAAATAAATAGAAAATAGTGTTGACAAAATGAAAAATAAGATCATAAAGTACATGAACATTCCTAAGGCTTTGAAACATGTACACAGGGAGCATAGCAGACACAGGTGCTCAAGAAATATTTGATGTATGAATGGAATTTTTTTGGATAATAGATCTTATTTATATTTCTACCTTCCAGTAGCTTAGGAGCTAATCTATTTGCCTTATACTTGCCAATGCTGTTCAGTTCTTTTCATTTTTTCAAGTTAAAAGCAATATATTCTTACTACACACCTACAAGAATGGCTAAAATAAAAATACTGAAAATACCAAATGCTGGTGAGACTGTAAACCAACAGGAACTCTCATTCATTGCTGGTGGGAATTTACAATTGTATAGCAACTTTGGAAAACAGTTTGGCAGTTTCATATAAAGTTAAATATATACTTATTGTAAAACTCAGCAAACATGCTCTTAGGTATTTTTGTCCAAGAGAAATGAAGGTTTATCTTCATGTAAAAACCTGTTACACAAATGTTTATAGTAGCTGTATTCATAATCGCCCCAAACTAGAAACCCCCAAAATGTGCTTGAGTGTACAAATGGATAAACACTGCTATATTCATGTGATGGAATACTGTTCAGTAATGTAAAGGAACACATAATTGATGCATATAGCTACTTTGATAAATCTCATAGGCATTATGCTGACAGAAAGAAGCTAATCTCAAAAGACTACGTATTGTGTGACATTCTCAAGGAGTCAAAACCGTAGTGATGGAGGGGCGTTTGGGTGGCTCAGTCAGTCGGTTAAGCCTCTGACTCTAGATTTCGGCTCAGGTCATGATCAGACTGTGAGTTCCAGCCCCAGGTTGGGCTTTGCGCTGAACGTATGGAGCCTGCTTGGGGGTTCTCTCTTTCTGCCCCTCCCCCACTCACAATTTTTCTCTCTCTGAAAATAAATAAAACTTAAAAACAAAAAAAAAAAAAACCCATAGTGATGGAGAGTAGATCACTGGTTTCCACAGGTTTGAGGTGGGGAGAGTGTGTGACTGAAAAGTGAGAGTAAGGAGGAGTTTTTTGGATGTGATGGGACTGTCCTGTATCCCAGTTGTGCTGGTGGTTACATGAATCCATACATGTATTATATCATTAACAAATTGTACATTAAGAAAGCCAATTTTATACTATGATAATTTTGAAAACAAAAAGATAATACAGTCTTATTGAAAACTACTAGACAATAGGGAAACATAAAACTAAAAATGGAAGACCTTCATCCCTCAACTCCCTAAACTCATACCTGGTTGTATATTCCTTTCAAAGCTTCCTATGCTATTCTGAGAAGCTGAGAGTCAGTGGTAAGGACATCAGTACAGGAGCTACATGGCCTTGGTTTGTGTCCCATCCCCTCCACTTACTCATTGTAGCTCTGTGCCCTTGGGCAAATTACTTAACCTCTCTGTGTCTATTTTCTTATGTACAAAATGGTGCTTATAGCAGTGTTGTAGGCATTTATACTATAATAAATGTGTTGGCCGTTTTTGCTATACACACTTATTACTTGCACTCATAAAATATATTTGTATTATTTAGATAGTTTTGATGCTTTTATTCCTTTGACATTACCTTATTAACATTTTTCCAAGTCAGTATATGAAGATCCTTCCTACTTTTATGAATTCCAAAGACTTCATAGTTGTCTATCATATGTATAAATTATATATAATATTATGTATTATATAAAATATATCTAATACACTTAATATTAAAATTTCATGTTATATATCTTGTTTAAATATAATACATACTTAATAAATTTCTTGATGAAGGCACTCTTTTTAACTTAAATTGGTTTTTAAGTTTCGAAAAATTTTCTCTACCAATTCAATTCCAATCTTCCATGATTTATTCACACATTACAGATTATTGCTGACGCTTTTCCCCCTCCTCTCATCATATTCTTTCTCCTTCTCCTCCTTTTGAAAATATTTTTAATGATTACAGGAGGCCATGGAAGTGATGTGTGCTCAGACCACCATCTTGAACCGGAAGATCTGATGCTCTCCTAAGATCCTTTCCTAAACCCATCCTATGGGTTAGGGGAAATACTAGGGCAGAAGGGAGCAGTTATGGAATAAAGCTGGACTCAAGCTGGGAACTTTGAGTGTGAATCCTGCTTAGCCATCAGTTAGCTGGGTGACTTTGGGAATTCACTTTATATTCTCTGGTTCTTGATTTCTTCAGCTGTAAAATGATATGGTTGGACTAGACGAACTCTAAAATTCATTACTTCCATTTACAAAATGAGGACACTAGGGCTCACAGAAATGAGATGATTTGCTAATGGTCCTCCAGGAAGTAAGATTTAGAATTGAGTCTTGAACATGTTTTTTCAGATTTTAAATCTCAGCTACACCAAGCTGTTCTGAGCAATGTCACCTCAGAAGTTGAGGGTGAAGGGGGCACATCCTCACTGAGCACCGTTTCCTACCATGTCTGGTACATGTGTGGAAGTGGGCGCATGCGCCCCCACTCAGATGGCTGTCCCGAGGTCTTTATCTCCTGGGCCTCACACCCCTGCACCCCTGCCAACAGAGCTATGTTCTAGAGCATTACCTGCTCCAGTCTCTCAGGTTGCAGGGGTTGGGGCACAGCTCGGGTTTGGCCCAGCCCCGAGAAGCAGCCTTGTACAGATGGTGGTGCGGCTGGTTGCACAGTGGTCGGGCCTCTCAGTGCTGGAGAGCACGGCTGTGCTCGTTCTGAAGTCGCTCTGACAACATTCCCCTCCTGGCAGCCATGTACTCTCTCCTCCAATCTTGTGCAAGCAAATGGCTTTGCAGCAGCTTTCCTCAGTCCCCTTGTAAGCTAGGAAACAAGCATTGGGGCTGTGAATTTGCATGCATTTCACTTATTTGAATCTTTCTACAAGGCTTCCAGATTTCATGTCCTTCCTTTCCGTGGCTTTCCCTTTGGGTTGTATGAACACAGTTATTTAAAAAACAAAACAAAACAAAAAAAACCACCTCAAACAAAAGAAACTCCAATTCCTTCAAACACAAATAAATAAGCAAATAAAAAAATCAAACCAGTAAGTATATGTCTCCTACAAACCCATTAAAAGTGCTTCTTTAGCATGATCATATCAGCTTTTAATTAGGAGAGTTTGCTTGTTTATTACATGGTTTTAGAATCAGGTGTTCCTCTGTTGTCACACACCTTTAACATGTTTGGATCCAGGCCTCTGGGATTCTGATTTGTAACTTCATTCTTTCCCACATAGTTTTTCCTTCTCCACTTACCTGGTTCTGTCCATTCCCTGAGTTATACACAATTATACCATCTGGCCAACCTCTGTTTTACTCAAGACCACTCGTTCTCAACTGGCTACATGTTAGAATTTTAATTTGTCTCTGTTGGATTCTAGGTATGCACATATTTAAAGGTAACTCAAGTGACTTGCAGGTAAAGGGGAAAAAGAAATGGACAGCATTTGTAAATGGGATCAACTCCTCCTTTTCCCTATCTAGCTAACATTCCTGAAATCTTTCAGTGTTTCTCAAATAGGAAATAGGAGGTTCCGAGTGGGTGGTTGTTGGCTTTTGGGTCTGATGTGATAATGCACTGGTCACTCTGTCTGAGTATTGTAGCCGACCCTATGGGCTTATAGGCACTTTCAGGAGTCAGGATGAACATGAGGTACAGCACGATTTTTTGCTTGCTTGTTAATTTTTTCTGTATCCTTCCCTTAGTCATAGTTTTGAAAACAGCAGATGAATTATATAGGATTTTTAGACTCCTCAATAAAATTAGAAGGGGAAAGAGAGCTCTGGGTGGCAGAAATTTGCATAGAAAGGCTTGCTCTAGTCATTGTACATTTCAGAATATATGGTACCAGTATTTGGAATGTTTGTGAGTCTGGTTCTTTTTAAAATACTCAGGGGCGTCCTGGCTATAGAAACACAAGGCATTTTGCACAGGCTGCATGTTTAAGCTCACAGGAAGAGAGTCATAAAGCATATCTTCCATGTCCACCTTCTGCTGGGTATTGAGAAAACTCTTTTCTCTTTGCCTAAGCACCTGTGTTGAATTTGGTAGCTGTGGTGTTTGGACTGATTCAGCAGTAATTAATCTCCAGGCTAATTATGAGCTCTGTTGTCATTTTGCTAGATGTAATTAAACTGCATAGCTGGAGAAAGTTTGGAAACTACGGTTTCCAAGAAAACTCTTCCCTGTAACTTGGCAAGGAGCTCAGGAGTGACAACATAATCAGCCAATTAAATATAAGCTGGAAGCCTGATGTCCTTCAGGATGAGTTTATAGAAAGAAGACAAATGTATGTTCACAAGAGGCACCTGCTGTTTTACTGCTGCCTTTTTGGAAAAAGCTTGGAGTATTTTAGAGATTTTCTCTCATTAATCCTTTTGATAGCTTTATTAAATGGGAAGTGGGACAAACATTTTAGTCCCTTTCAAACAGATGAGATGATTAACATGTGAAGGTCAACTGTCTTGACAAAGGGGTATAGTGACCAGGGTCAGAAGAGATTTCAATAATGTGTGTCCTTACAAAACACAATGATTATCTACATAGATTCCTATAGCAACCATGAAATATATAAGAAAATTATACTTGTTTGAAGATATGAATATGCCCTTTGGTGAATAAATTCTTTAAGTCTTTTGGGGCCAAGGTTGTGTTTCATTTTTTAGTCCAGGGCCAGGAGACCACATGCCAACTGTAAGCTAATGGAGGGGGGTGTGTTGCTGAATGATACTGGCCTTGGCCTTGCTCAGAAGAGCCACTTTGAAGAGATGAGTAAGAAGGTGCATTTGGTCCATATGTCCACAAAAATCAGCCCTGATGAGCTCTACTGCCTGATATAAGTAGAAAAACATACTGCATTTTGCAATTTAAAATTCATTTTAATGTTTTAGTAGAGCTCTAAGCTGACTTTGCCTTGAATGTGCAGATAATCCATGGTCATGGAGAAATCATTTAAAGCATGGGACAGCTACTGTATTTGCAGGGTTTCTAAAAGTGTATGTTGGTGTATACATCGGCTGCACAAGTGGTACTCAAGAACTCAGGCTGATTTGGGGTAGTGCATTGACTTATACGGGTAGAGTGAAAGTTGTCAGATATTTTCATAGTTTTATTTATGGCAAAGGGTTTCCAATAAAAATGACAGGAGAAGAGTTCCTTTTGAAAATAAATTTATCTTAGTAAAAGTATGAACTGTACAATATAAATTGTTAAATAAACAGTGAGATGGGTGATATGCTGACTAGCGTTTGGGGAATGGGGGCCTCTACCCATTGTCTGCTACTCCTGTTAAGAGGTCTACTTAATTCCTTTGCCTAATTCTATTTTGCAGAAGGTGGGTCAGATAAGAAAACTAATGCATGATACTATAAAGTCACAAATATGTATGCTGCTACTATTGTTATGATGAAAAAAGTAGTGAAAACTGCCACAAACTGCTTTGTGTCTCCTAATTAATTTAGTGCCCAATCATGTGATTAACAAAGGCTTGGGTCTTATGAACATATGATTTAGTGCCTATATGAATAGATTATGATTATCCCCTGAGAGTGTTTATCGTTTGCCTTGTATACTTATAACTGTTCCTTTTTAACCAGTGACAAAGCTGTAAACTGTGAGAGGGCCAGGCTTTGCATATTGACTTTGGCTTAGAAAATAAGGGAGACTCTAAAGGAAAATATCCCAATCAACGCTTCCCGAATGACTGACATACAAAACAAAATGGATAAATCTCATAGCCTTGTGCTAAGTGAAAGAAGCCAAACTCAAAATGTTACATATTTTTTGATACATTTATGTTACTTTTTAAAGATTTCTTCTTTTTTTAATGTTTATTTTTGATAGAGACCATGCACGCGAGTGAACGAGCACGTGCATGAGCAGGGGAGGGGCAGAGAGAGAAGGAGACACAATCTGAAGCGGACTCCAGGCTCTGAGCTGTCAGCACAGAGCCCACTGCAGGGCTTGAACTCATGAGCTGTGAGATCATGACCTGAGCTGAGGTCAGACGCTTAACTGACTGAGCCACCCAGGTGCCTTGATTTATGTGACTTTCTGAACAAAGTAAAAACTATTGGGACAGAAAATTTATTAGTAGTCTCAGGGGCAGGAGATTGACCTCCAAGGACAGGGAAGTTTTTAAAGATAGAATAAACTATTTTTTATTTTCATTTTGGTGGTGGCTGTACAACTACATACGTTTGTCAAAATTCCTAGAACTATATGCTAGCAAGGGAGAATTTTACTGGCTGTAAATTATACCTCAGTAAACCTGGCCAAAAAACAAATAAGTGTTTTTAGTGTTCCATAAGAAAAATTACAAATAAAATGTGAAATAATAGTCAAGCCAGAACGAAAGGCCACAAATACCTGCAAGTCATTTCTTGAGGGAGGAGAAAGTCAGACTCAACTTTTGAATTGATTTACACTGATAGACAGCCTCTTAATCTGTATGTCTGGAGTAGAAATGTCAAGTGTATGCTTTTATACAAACTGTTTCCATTCAATCATTTTGTTTTTGTTCATGACTAGATTCATTTCAGTCCTACTGCTCCTCATAGTTTGAAAAATGTTTAGGTCCTGGCAGTGTTACCATGGCAAAGAGTAGTTTCTTTGGTTTGGTATCAGATATAGTAAATCACTGTTAATGAATTGCCTGTAGCAATTTTTCCATATAAGACACAGTCCCCTTTGCTTTTGGTACGAGTGGAAATGACAGAGAAATTAGGAACGTACATGCTTTTGGAGATCATGTATTCAGAGTTATTTGGGAGTGGCCAACTTATTTGGTAGTGTGATCAGGTGTGACAGGGTTTGTGGCCCCTCTTACTGTGCAGGTCCAGTGCTCAGAGATTTTTTTGCTTCCCCTGTGGTGTCTTTAGTCTGTGAGTTCCTTAGGAGCTAAAGCTATTTTTCATTCATTTTTATATCCTATATCCTAGCACAGTGTTTTTAGGAACTAAAAATTGTGTCTAAATGAATAAGTGAAAAATTATGGCTTTATAATTATTCTGCAAGTCTAAAAATAGACTTTTGCATGGAATTGGGCAAGTGGCGTGAGTTGTGAGATGCCAAGACTGCCAGGTGAGGATGTTCCTCTGTGAATCTGTAGATGTAGCTTGTCCTTGATGCACGTAGCTAAACTGGAAGGATTCTTGAAACTTATTCTAGTCCCTGGTTGGTTGAAGAACTAAGAGCTTTTAATACATTAATTAGAAACTGTTTACATTAATACAATAACATAAATGAAGTCATTTAACAGAAGAATAAAAATATATTGACACATTCTTTTTTTTTTTTCATTTTCTTAGCTTTTTTATTTTGAAATAATGTCGACTCCAGGAAATTGCAAAAATAATACTAGGGTGAGTCCCATGAACTTTTTACTGAGCTTTCTCCAATGGTGGCAGCTTATAACTGGAGTACAATAAAACCAGGAAATTGACATGAATACAGTACTGTTAACTAGACTACTGACCTTACTCAGTTTTTACCAGTTGTTTCATGTACTCATCTGTGTATTTTACGTTCATGTTTGAAAGTTATTTGTACTGGATATTGGACTTCTATGTTGGCAGTCTTTTCTTTCATTAAAAGATATCTCACTGCTGTGGCTTGTGTTGTTTCTGATGAGAAGTCTTCTGACATTCTTATCTTTATTCTTCTCTATGTAATGTATCATTGCTGTGGCTGCTTTTATTTTATTTTTTTTATTTTTATTTTTTTTCAATATATGAAATTTATTGTCAAATTGGCTTCCATACAACACCCAGCGCTCATCCCAAAAGGTGCCCTCCTCAGTACCCATCACCCACCCTCCCCTCCTTGCCACCCCCCATCAACCCTCAGTTTGTTCTCAGTTTCCAACAGTCTCTTATGCTTTGGCTCTCTCCCACTCCAACCTCTTTTTTTTTTTTTTTTCCCCTTCCCCTCCCCCATGGGTTTCTGTTAAGTTTCTCAAGATCCACATAACAGTGAAACCATATGGTATCTGTCTTTCTCTGTATGGCTTATTTCACTTAGCATCACACTCTCCAGTTCCATCCACGTTGCTACAAAAGGCCGTATTTCATTCTTTCTCATTGCCACGTAGTATTCCATTGTGTATATAAACCACAATTTCTTTATCCATTCATCAGTTGATGGACATTTAGGCTCTTTCCACAATTTGGCTACTGTTGAGAGTGCTGCTATAAACATTGGGGTACAAGTGCCCCTATGCATCAGTACTCCTGTATCCCTTGGGTAAATTCCTAGCAGTGCTATTGCTGGGTCATAGGGTACGTCTATTTTTAATTTTCTGAGGAACCTCCACACTGCTTTCCAGAGCGGCTGCACCAGTTTGCATTCCCACCAACAGTGCAAGAGGGTTCCCGTTTCTCCACATCCTCTCCAGCATCTATAGTCTCCTGATTTGTTCATTTTGGCCACTCTGACTGGCGTGAGGTGATATCTGAGTGTGGTTTTGATTTGTATTTCCCTGACGAGGAGCGACGTTGAACATCTTTTCATGTGCCTGTTGGCCATCCGGATGTCTTCTTTAGAGAAGTGTCTATTCATGTTTTCTGCCCATTTCTTCACTGGGTTATTTGTTTTTCGGGTGTGGAGTTTGGTGAGCTCTTTATAGATTTTGGATACTAGCCCTTTGTCCGATATGTCATTTGCAAATATCTTTTCCCATTCCGTTGGTTGCCTTTTAGTTTTGTTGGTTGTTTCCTTTGCTGTGCAGAAGCTTTTTATCTTCATAAGGTCCCAGTAATTCATTTTTGCTTTTAATTCCCTTGCCTTTGGGGATGTGATATATTGACACATTCTTAAAGGTTCCCCTATGTTGCAAACATAATGTATTATCAAAGTTGTAAGCATATTTTAATTGACATTGTTTTTACAAGACTAAGCCAGTTTATTTTCTTTTGAAGCATTGATATATTATTGCCAATTCAGATCATTCCATAGTTCAAGTAAGAGGTAGTTTTTCCTTGTGGCTTTTTAGGGAAGCTTTTCTTATGTAGCATATGAAAATCTGATTAATGTATAGTCTAGTTTTCATAATTGTATTTGTTGTGATCCAAGAACTGATTTTAAGATTTCTAATTCATTTTTTTAATTTTTCTTCTCGTTTCCTGGCAATTCAGACAGTTAACAATGTTCACCTTCTGATACCTGTGACACCATTTTCATATCACGGAAGGCAGAACTTAACCTTAGCAAAGCCTCAGGATTGTTTACCGATTACAGACTCAATTAATTCTTCTCAAACAGTGCAAACGGTCAAGATCAGCTCCTTGTTGATTTATTTCCAAGAGGCCGCGCAGGATACTGCCCACCTCTGTGGCTTCATTTCACGATTTATCGTGGCTGTGTTGCCCTTCACACATATTTACTATCATCTCACTTATCCCAGGCTTACTAATCAATACACCAATTAACGAATACTTGCCGAGTACTTTTTCGGGTGGGCCTGTATTACTCATCTTGTCTGAGAAACATTTTAGTTTCCTATGCTAACTAGTCTTTGGCTTTGCTTTGAAGAATCTCCCCTCTACAGCTGTCAGTCATGTGCTTTGGATCCCTCATATGCTCTGGCAGTGGGCACATGACTTAGACTGGCCAGTGCATTCCATTCCTCTGGCTCCAGTAACTTGTATGGTGATGGACACACAACCTAAGACATTCGATTAGGAATGAATTCCGTGACTTTGCTAAAATTTTTGGGAAGGGAAGCTGTCTTTCTGCTAGCATTACTAGCAGTATTTCTGGGGCTTTCTTTAATACCACTGTAAGAGGATCTTTGTAAGATCTTTGGAGAGGATCTTTGGAGAATGAAGCCAATATAGAAAAACCAGAGCCAAGAACTAGAGAAATTCTTATGGCCTCTTTAGAAAACCTGGTTCACCTGTGCCTGAAGCTGATAGGGGCTATACCTGCTCTAAAATCTACAAGCCAATATTTTAAAATCTAATTTGAGTTGGGTTTCTGTCTTCCACTAAAAAAAGACTACTATTAAAACACTCATTATGTGCGAAGATTCTAGAATATACAAACTTATGGCTTTCAAGGGTTTACAGTAAGTCAGAAAGTATAAAATATGATCATATCAAGATAGCATTACTCTTCAAAATATGCTATTTTTCTTTCTATCCTTGACATTACTGCTTGATGTCAGGGTTATTTGTACATATCCCCTTCTTCTCTGATATATCGCAGAGAGGAGAGCTGGGTCTTCTGGTAACTTCCTTGGCTAGCACGGTGCTTTGCATATGGACAATGTTCAGCAATTTTTTTTATTGAATTTCCTTGAAAAGACAGCTACTATCCCTCAAGGATTTATAGTAAATGCCAAATGAGTGGCCTAGATCATGACCTCCTATTGTTTCAGGTTATTAAATGGCATTTTTTTTGTTCTCTGGGCCAGGTCTTCATTTGAGTTTCTACCACTAGATAATTTGTGTTTTGTTTTATTGAGCAAAGGCAGGGCTCAATACGAGACAGAGGCAGCTCTGGGGGGATAAAATAAGGGGAGCTGGGAGGTTATGTTTTTATAAGGATTTATGTTTTTATAAGGAATATGCTTCACTATAAAAATAATGTTAAATTAGTTTGTTCATTTACCAAACTTGCACTGATAAACCATAAAATTCTAAGCTTAATTTGTTTAAAAGAAAATGAAGGAAAAGTCACTTCCAAGAATAAAAAAATATGTGTAGTAATAACCCTATCTTGATTGTAATGAACTGTTTTTGACCTTCTCTAGCTCAAGTTACTCTTTGCTACTTAAAAAAAATTTTTTTTAATGTTTTATTTATTTTTGAGACAGAGGGAGATGGAGCATGAGCAGGGGAGGGGCAGAGAAAAAGGGAGACACAGAATCCAAAGCAGGCTCCAGGCTCTGAGCTGTCAGCACAGAGCTTGACGCAGGGTTCAAACTCACGAACCGCGAGATCCTGACCTGAGCTGAAGTCGGACGCTTAACCAACTGAGCTACCCAGGCACCCCTACTCTGCTACTTTTACTTAGACACAGTGTGGAAGCATTTTGTCACTAGTTAATTAGAACCAAATGTCCTGGCAAGGTCTGGTTCTCTTTTATTCTGAGTTACGAATCTTTGTTCTTTTTGGAACAAACTGAAGTGAACTTCCTTCCTGTCTGATATTTTGCTGTTTTCAGAAGTAGAAGCACCCAAAGCTACTTTGTCCAAGATACAGAACTAAATACCCACACTGCTTATTTCCATCTTTTAAATTTTAATCAATGCAAGCATAACTAGTCTTCCTGTTACAGGAGTATGTATTTGAGGACGGAACCATGCTTTTATTACAATAGCTAAGTCTCAGAGAAGGAACTCAAAAGGCATGGGTAATATTTAAAATCTGTATCATTCTGTGGGATATGAATTAATGATGGCTTAAGTTGAATAATTCCTTTCTATGGTCTTATTAGATACATGTAGCATCATAGGTTTTTCATAAAGCAGTGACCGCTGGAATCAGAGAGACCCAGATTTGAATCTTGACACAATCATTTGCTGGAGCTCTTAATTGTAGTCATCTCCCTTTTTCAGCTTTGGTTTTTCTTTTCTGTTCTTGATAGGCTTACTGTGAGGACTGTATCTCCCAATGTATGTGAAGTCAAAGCAAGATGTAACAGTGGTTACAAATTAGCAGGAGTGGTTATTATTATGCAACCTTTCCCTATTCCCTTTCTAGGAAACATGATGCAAAGGCAAGTCCTTTCTTGCCCTAGTGTTGATTGGGCTATATGGCTGGCTAGACCCCTTCTTTCTTCACATTCCATGTGTGCCCCGCCCTCCCCCAAGGATGCATATGGGGTGGAAATGAATGTCTTTCCAGGATGGAGGAAAACTGTTCTTAGTTTAGGGTGCACTTCTAGGGAACATAAGAATGAATAATAAGAATAAGAAGGAATAAGAATAAGAATAAAAGAATCAGAATGAATAGTAGAAAAGAAATAACCCCAAATGCTGTCAAATTGTGAGAATTAACCTAATGTTGGTTTTCACCATTTTTTTGTTGAAGGAATTAAATTCCAACAAAACTAGCTTTGATCAAAGAAGTTGACCCAATTTCTTACAAGAAAGAAGAATGTTACTAAGAATCGAAATTTATTGCTAGAATCATAAAGACCACGAGAGGAAGATTTGTTGTTGTTTTTTTTTTTTTGTTGTTGTTGTTCTCTGCTCAGTTCTACCTCCTATAGTGCCTAAATAAAAGAGGTGCTCAATAAATAATTATTGACTGAATGAATGAATGAGTGAATGCTTCTAAAAGAAAGAATAGATGGGCTGAATTTTAAGCAGGATAGATGTTGCCGTATAAAATAAATTTGATAGAAACAACAGGGTTAACCCAGGAAACTGAAGTTCCTCTTCTCTGAAACTCTCTAGGAGTAAGCTCAACACTTCTTTCTCCAAGATCATGTCTGTGTAATTTTTGAAGAGGACAGAGTGGATACATTCTGAGGGTAGAAGTTTCTAGAACTCTTATGGAACCCTCCATATCTGAGTGCAAGAGCTTTCTTCATCCTGGAACTTGGTGAGCTTTGCCAGGCAACACGAATAAGTTACCCAGTTAATCTTCTACCCCCAGTTATGCCTTAAGACAGATTTTCTTGCTGCAGATCTATTTTGCTTCTCATACTATTTTGTTGCAAGCCAGCTATTATTACCTGTGTGCACGGGTGATAATGACCCTAGTTATATTCATTCATAGTTCATCTTTCCTTCATAAAAGCAGGGAATAATTCCTTATTAGTATCTGGGCTATAAGTAAATAGTTGAGTGACATTGTGGCTTTCTGTCTATAGGCAAAGGAGAAAAGTTTTGTTCAAGATTTTCTATGTCCCAGACCATCTTCAGTCTGGGATATCATAATACATTACGATTCTACACTCCTTTTGAAAACAGTGTAATGGGATCAAAGTACTTCTTTCCTTTCTGTGAATAATGCTTTATTTATTCAAACTCCTACTGTGAAACAAGAATATTTACTAAAATATTTTCTGGAAATTTTGGGTAGAAAACTGCTCATTTTATAATCAGTGTGAAATCAAATGGTAATTATTTGGGGGAAAAACTTTATTACCATGCTGAGGCACTGACAGTTTTTTAAATTAATAATTAAGTGATTATATTTCTGTTGATAAAAACATCTGAAAATAGACAAGTTTCATGCTAAATCATGTAATGTATTTGAAGCCACAGCATAGTTTTTCTTGTGTGGCTACTTAATAGATATAATACCAGAAATAAACCATAGTCTAGAAGCCCCTATCATAGCCATAATATATCCTAGAAAGGCACAATCAGAAGATGACTTTGAACCAATGCATCCCACAGATCAGAAATATACCCATTACAGATTTAAAGATCATACATCATCAAAGATACATTATGACAGTGTTGATGAAACCAAAGGACCCAGCCCACTAAAACCAAACTAATTTTGGGGCACCTGGGTGGCTCGGTCGGTTAAGCGTCCGACTTCGGCTCAGGTCATGATCTCACGGTCCATGAGTTCGAGCCCCGCGTCGGGCTCTGTGCTGACCGCTCAGAGCCTGGAGCCTGTTTCAGATTCTGTGTCTCCCTCTCTCTCTGCCCCTCCCCTGTTCATGCTCTGTCTCTCTCTGTCTCAAAAATAAATAAATGTTTAAAAAAAAAAATTTAAAACCAAACCAATTTAGTTACATTGCATATGTAAATAAAAGTGTGTCTGGTGAAACTAAGATGACTAAAACAGCAAAGACTCCAATGCTCTCTAGTTTGCTTTGAAGGTATAATTTATGAAGATGCTTTAAGGTCATATGTAATACAAATGACAATATTTCAAGAAATATATTTGTACTCTGTAGGATTCATGAGTAATAATGCTTTGAGTGCTCTAACAAAGGTAGTTGCATGAATTAATGGAGCACATCTGGGCATCAGTCCAATAAAAATGTTGGCTGAATGCTTCCTGGAGAGGAGAGGATATTGAGAACTGGATGGCAATAAGCAATTGATGCTGGTTAAACAGAACATCTTTCTTACTCTTTTCCACTTGCTTCTGAACTAGGTTAGCTGTGTACCTTTGAGAGAGGAAGAAGAAGGCTGTAAGAGGCAAGTTTACTGTCATGCAAAGAGTGTATTTTCAAATAATTTTTACTTCTTTGGAGAGACTGACATTGCATATGAATACCCAGGCTTACTAGCAAGCCCTTAATAATGAAGTCTCTACCTTTAATGCTGATATCCAGATTTATACTGCACACTTTCTGTAAGATCAAAGTATTATACTTAATTCTCAATTTCTATGCAACTGTATATGTGAGTACATTTGTTTTGTGTTGGGAACAACGGGAAGAAGTAGAGTAACATTAACCAGGTTTAATAGCAAGAGTTCCTTTCTCTTCTGGTTTGAAATAGATACACTGTTTTCCCTAGGGCATAAGCAAATAGAAACTCTAGGCTCATAAGGAGCCTGTGTCCCACTTGCCAATCAGAAACAGAAGGTAGCTGGAAGGTCTTTAAGTGATTGGTAAGGGGCGTAGAAGAAAAGACAGTGTGGTGTGAGATAGCTGAGCCAGGTGGCTGTCACTTGCTCTTTGGAATTTGTTGAAGTCAGTCTCTCTATAGATAGTCATGGAGTGGATGGAGATCCAAATTCAGAGTCAGAATATTTTGATTGCATCCCTAGTCTATCACTTTCTAGCCATGTTATGCAGGGAAAGGCACTTAACTTCTCTGAGCACCACTTTCTTTGTCTACATAATTGGAAAAGTAAAAACTCTCCTCCATGTCTCACAATCGTTTTCTGAGACGCCATTGAAATAATGTGTGCAGAGCGTTTTGCTGGTTGCGGAGAACCATGCCATTGTGAAGTGTGGATATTATTACCCTCTTTAATGGAAAGCTCCCTGAGGGTTTATACCTTTCATAAACCTCTTCCAGCTGCCTACTTTATTTCCTGAACACTCCTCCTTTGGCTCTTCCTTCTTTTTGTTCTAATTACATCCAGGAGGAAGCCTCCATTAGGAATTAATGAGCTTTAGTACCTTCATTTACCATCTGCTCCCCCTCCCCCTTTTAACAAATGAAGGTGTGTCTCAGCCTCAAGACCTTATGTTGACTGAAGCCAGGCAGATGGGAGTGATTCAGATGAGAAAGATTCTTTTCTCTGTGGTACCAAGGTCATATTTGGATTTGGTACTGCTTTGGAAAGCCAGATGGCGACTAGAAGGTGAGAAGACCCTCTGTTTAGAGCCCTGCTAGGAACACACTGGCCCTATTGGCATTCATTCATTCAAGCATGCATTTATTCATTCAGTCAACACTTATTGTACGTCTGTTATGTGCCAGGCACTAAACTAGATGGTGGGGATATAAAGTTGAATAAGACAGACTCTTTTCCTTGAATTGCTCACAACCTAGTGGAGGGTATAAATAAAGGTGCTCAGGTAATTACAGTGTGATGCCTGATGTGCTATAGCACTCAGTATAGTTTTGGATGTGGGGAAGGTTAGAAGATCTGAGTTATCCTCTAAACCTGGGTTTTTAAGAGAAAGGAAGTGTGCCCTCCGTTCCCTCTATGTGTATATTAGCAAAGGGAACTGATTTGTGGACTAGTGAGCATCTAGCTGATATTCCCAATTTCACATCTCTTTTCCTTTATGCCTACATATGCTCTTTCCAGTTTGGGATTCACCTAAGACATAACGGTAGTATCAGGTATTTGTACATGTGTAGAAAGAACAATCTCTTTATCTCTGTTTATAATAACTATGTGTCATCTATTTTTTTAATGAAGAGGGTGGTAATTAGGTTCCTAATAGAAAACAGATGGCATACAAGCTATTACAAAGGTGTGAGTACAAATAAGGGATTGTGCAGGAATTTGGAGACAAGTGGCAGCTGAGCTGATACAACCTCTGTGTCCGAGGGGGAAAAGCGAACAGTCCATTTATGGAACCTGGCAAGAGGA
This sequence comes from Acinonyx jubatus, assembly GCF_027475565.1. Classification (NCBI taxonomy): domain Eukaryota; kingdom Metazoa; phylum Chordata; class Mammalia; order Carnivora; family Felidae; genus Acinonyx; species Acinonyx jubatus. The sequence continues at coordinate 69,350,503 of NC_069391.1, forward strand.
AGTCTTATAGAAATGGTTCTTTGGGAGTTATGGTGAACTTCAGTGGAAGGACATGTCAGCTTACTTTGAGGCTATACCGTGGGGATAGAGCCAGGGGAACAAATCCCCTGACCTCATTCTCCTCCTTCCCTCCCTCAGATCTTTCTGGTTCTCTCCATTTTCCAGACCCAATCAGAAGCCACAAGGGCTGGGATCCTATAAACCAGACCCATTCAGGTCACCAGAAAAAGGTAGAGAGTGGACCTGGAGGGGCAAACAGAAGATAGCCACACACAAGAGGTTAGGATCCTCAAAACAGTAAGCCATGAGAATACAGACTTGTCCACCCCAAAAAATTATATATATGTAAAGTAACATTATATGCAAAGCGTAACATGCATATGTTTTTATCATGCCTAAATACATGTATACGTACTATTAATGCACGTGTGTGTGTGTGTTTTCTGAAAATAATAGCACACAGTTTTATGTAATTTTTACTTTTTTATTTGAGAAACTTGATGACATTTGAGCCAAACGCTGTTTTCTTTTTCCAACTTTTTTTCTTTATAAAGAATTTCAAACACATACCAAAGTGGGTAGAATAGTATAACAATAAACCCCTAGATGCTCATCATCTTGCTTTGACACTTGTCAGTTCATGACCACTCATTTGATTCATACTCCCATCCAATCTCCACAATCCTACAGTTTCAAAATACATACCAAATGCTGGATCGTCCCATGCTTGGCTTTTGTTAGGCCAAAGCTATGTTAAAACTTTTTTTAATGGCTCACTTTTCTCAATCACAAGTTAAGCATATATATTTAGGAGCTGAATTAAAGGCAGAAATGGATATGTTTTTAAAAAGGTCAGTCAGCCCCACTCAACTGTACATTATTTAAAAATGAGAAAGCTATGACCACAAAGTATGAGGAAGTTGTGTAATATATAACTTTTTTGTGTTATAGTTTTAGAATATTGGCTGTACCTTTGTCTTTCTCTTTGCTTTGCTTTGTAATTAAATAAGAGAAAACTGAAGAAAACTTCATTTGGGAACTTAGTTCTCCCACCCCCACCCCATACACATTGGGAACTCATTGTGGGGTACCATTTGCTGTAGAACACTCTTCCCCTCTGATTTATAATGTCATATCTATCTATCACATTTCAGTACACGAATGGGCCTGTGTTGGACATCTTTTTATTCTGTTGGTTTGTTATTTTTTTTATCAATGTGCCAACAAGACACTCTCTTAACTGGCATCACTTTATAATAATTCTTCATTTCTGGTGTTTGGAGTATTCGAAAGTAACCTGGCCTGTCATGGCCTTCTCTTCTATACCAATAAGTTTAGCCTAGCCTGTTAAACTCTACAAGGAGGAAGAAAAAACCAAACAAACCCTCGTATATGGCAGTTGACTTCTAAAATGATCTGAACTACAAACCATATTTGTTGAGAACTTTTAAAGTTTTCTGGAAGTTTGGGAACTAGAGACTACACAAGCCTCAAGCTGAAGGCAAACAGGAATAAAGTATGGTTTTCTCTTTACTGTGCCTGTGCTTTTTAGAAAGCGTAATTGAAGGAAACAGTATATCTTTGTAATATTTTTGTGTCAAGCATAGAACCCATATCTCCTTGTTTAATATACTTTTCCACTCACTTTAAGACCTTTCTTTGCACTGTGGGTTGTCTCAGTGACAAAGGCAAGGTTGAGAAGGAATGAAAGGTGAATGACAGAAAATCTCAACTAGTTGTCTCAATCCGTGCACCATGGGGCCCAAGGGGCAAGGCATTGAAGGAACATAGTAATTGAGTGGTGATTTAAAAATTTTAATGATGAGGACCATGGCTATAGCATAAATGAAACACCAGTAATTTTAAAATGGTGGCTCTGAATGCTTAGGGATCGTATTATCTATTGTTGCATAACAAATTGCCACAGAATTAGTGGCTTCGAACAACACACATTTTATCTCACAGGTTTCTGGGTTAGGAGTCCAGTCATGGCTTGACTGGGTCCTCTGCTTAGGGACCTACCAGGTTCTAATAAACTTGTTAGCCCGACCTTATTAAAAAAATTTTTTTTTAATGTTTATTTTTGAGAGAGAGAGAGAGAGCATGAGCAGAGAAGGGGCATAGAGAGAGAGAGAGGGAGACAAAGAATCCAATACAGGCTCCAGGCTCTGTGCTGTTAGCACATAGCCAGATGCAGGGCTTGAACTCATGAACTGCAAGATCATGACCTGAGCTGAAGTCAGACACTTAACCGACTGAGCCACCCAGGTGCCCCAGCCTATCTCATTTTAATCTGGATGAGGAACTGGGGAAGAATCCTTTTGGCTTGTTTGCAGAATTCATTTCCTGGTTGCTTTATGACTGTGGGCCCAGCTTTTTGCTGGCTGTCAGTTGGGGGCCACCCCAGGTCCTGGAGGCCACCTGTAGCCCTTGCCATCTGGGCTTCCCCAACATGGCTGCTTCCTTCCTCAAGCCAGCAAGAGAATCTTTGACCTATAGGTGAGCCTAGTCCCTCTTCTAAGGGCTTTCGCCTGATTGAGTCAAGGCCAGTTGGGATGATCTCCCTTCTGATTTACCCAAAATCAACTGGTCTGGGACTTTCATAACATCTGCAAAAACCTTCACGTTTGCCATACTCAGTTGTTTAGAAGAAAGTCACAGGCCCTGCCCACACTCAAAGGTAGGAAGCCATCATACTGAGTGTAAACACGAGAGTGGCAGGACTCTCTAGAGGCTCTTTGCATAACGATAAAATAAAATGGAGGAAAAATTGCCATCTGTGATCACAGTTCCTGCTGCCTGTTCTTTCTTTTTTTAAGTTTATTTATTTATTTTTGAGAGAGAGAGAGAGCTCAAGCAGGGGAGGGGCAAAGAGGGAGGGAGAGAGAATCATAGGCAGGCTCCATGCTGTCAGCACAGAGCCTGATGTGGGGCTTGAACTCAAAGAACTGTAAGATCATGACCTGAGCTGCAATCAAGAGTTGGATGCTTAACCGACTGAGCCACCCTGGTGCCCCCCTCTACCTGTTCTTTAAAGGGCATTTCTGGGATGAGACCTGTGCAGGTAGAGGTGTTCAGGGTGATGTGGCTCCAGCCCATTCGGCCATGTCTCGTGTGTAAGAAGCAGAACACTTCTTATAAGGAGCAGCCTCCCGGAGCTGTTTAGAAAGGCCCCGCTATGGATGTCGGAGCTTGCTGTGTGTTTTCTCTCCTTCAGAGGAGCAGCTGTGGAGAGGTAGGCACATGCCTCTGGCAAGCAGGCAGCCAATGTCTTGCAGACAGCCTCTCAGGAAAGAGTTAAACCTTGACTTTTGTTCCTGCGGGGTTGGGGGAAGGGTGGAGAGTTTCTGATTAGATGCATAATTTCCATTGGAAGCTTATGTTTAGGGTACACACCTGAGATATTCAGAGCCTGCATTGAGTACCTACTCTTAAATCTGTTCCCCAGGACAAGAATAAAAGGAGGTGTAGGGTGCTTTGTTGGCACAAACACACGGCAAACAGTCGTCTCCCTGGCCGTGTGACAATTCCCCGGTACAGGTGATTCTGTATGTGGCATTTGTGTTGTACATCTCCCTTCACCTTTCTGGCCCCAGCCTGAGAAAAATTTCCAGCACAGCAGGGATTAGTGCCTAATGGCAAGAGAAAAAGCAATTAGCATTTCCTAACAGCTAACCAAACACAAAAGCTTCCCCCAGCCTTGGATGGAACACCTTTGACCATTCATTGCTCCTCTACGGCAAAGCTGTGCACCTTACAATTTGTGCTTAATTATACAGGAAAAGAGAAATCTGTTTCTCTGGGAGAGCCTTTGAGAACCTGTTGGGGAAAGCTTTCAATTTTAATTACAGAAGAAATACTGGCTGAGGCAATGTTGAAAGGGAATTACCTTTCCTTTTCTTCTGATTTTGCAAAACAGCTGGCCAAACAGAACACCGCGGTTCTGTTTAGGCAACCTGTGCAGGGTGGCTGCAGGCCGTGCTGGGGTTCATTTTGCAAATCAGCTGGAAAGATTTCTTTGGGGCTTAAGGAAGCTAATTTAAACATTGCCTGTGTACAGAAACTTTAATCCCTCTTAATATGTCAGCTGTGCCATCAGAAAAGCAGACCTCCCGCGCTGGTGTACTCAAGAAGAAAACCAATACCGTCTTCATTATTCAAACCATCAGCCCATAGACAAAGGGGAGAAACAAGAAACAAATCATCCCGGTGACACCCAGGTCCTTCCTATTTCATCCTGACAGCGTTTGTTTCCATGCAGGCACTGGCTGCCCCCATCCTTTCCTGCAGCCACGGCCTCCTGTTACTCTTTATGGTAATTGAAGCTGGGCCCCAAAGCCCTCAGAGGCTTGTATCTTCTTCTCACATGAGTGACGCTTCAGTGATAAACTTGAACTTAAAGTTACTGAGGCGGAACTGAGGGTTCATTTGATAGCTAGTGGTTTTCAGCAGCTCCGCGGGGCTTCGGGACGCAGCGTGAGGTAGATTGTTAATGTCCTGTGAGGGAAAACAATAACACATTTCATTAATGCGTTCATGTGTGAAGCATCCATTAGTGCACTGGAGGTATTAATGACGTTATGCTTCAAACTGACATGTGGGGCATGACAGGAATTGCAAGGTCGGATGGGAACAGATGACACGATGAACAAATATTTGAATGGCTTCATTTGCCTGCAGGTCAAATGGTGGGTGCAAGGAACGGGAAGGGTGGGGGCTGGGAAGGAGTTGTTTTGTTTTAACACAGGCCAGTGGCAGCAAAACTGAGAAGAAGAAAACACACGCATGTGTGCACGCATGTCCCCTCCCTCCCAGAGAGAACCAGAGTCTGACAGCAGTTGAAGCATAAAGACAGATTTCACTTGGGAACAACTGCAACTAGGGAAGAGGGACCTCAGTGTGGAGCTGGGCTCAGTTCCAGGCACAGTGTGGACGAGTCAGGGGCAGGATGGGGGCGATCCGGTGGAAGGTTGCTAAGAGGAAACATGGGGAGTACAGGCATTGTGGCCAGACAAGACTTGACAGGATTCTCGCTGAAGGCCGGCCTGGGTGATCAGACACCAGGGGTGGGGGATGAGGAATTTGCTCAAATACCAAGGGTCCAAGGGAGGGGTTCTTTCTAAACGAACCTAACAAGATTCTTGCTAAAATTGGACCGTGCAGGCCTGACAAAGCTGGAGGCCTAGAGGGCTTAGGGGAACCTGACAGTTGAGAAGAGTGTACATCACTCTTGCCCATCCCCACTACACACACACACACACACACACGCACACACACACACAGAGCCAGGAGGGTAGGGAAGGCACGCACAGAGAATGGGCAGGAATAGCCAAAAGCCACAGGTCATGTGATGGCTTGATGGCAGGGAGGGCCCAGGCTGACTCTTGGCTGATAGGATTTTCCTCAGGCAGCAGCTTCCCTCAGAAAATCCCCATCCTCTGGACTGGATAGAGGTAAAACCGTAACTTCTCTGCCCAGCCTCATAAGGAGGGACAGGGAATTTAGAAACACAAGTGCTTGCTGGATCCTTCACCTAGCCCCTGGCATCACGAGGCAGTCACTGAATGGTACTGGGAAAAAAAAAAAAAACATGAAGAATCGGACTTGACATTGACCTCTAGTAGCAGGGAGTTTGTTGCATATTTAGCCAATCTGCAGAATGTGACAAGTGTTGGAACAGGGGTCAGCACAAAGTGCCTCAGGAAACAGACCAAATGCGGCTAATGCTTACGGCAACATACATCTGGGTTTGTCATGGAGAGTGCTGGTTTATGCCTCTTGGCCCAGCATAATTACTGGGACTCAAAAAGTATCCCAGTTTGAGGTTAAATGAGTCAGTGGTATTAGAATTCAGAATAGTGGTTACCCTTGATGTGGGGAGGAATAGGATGGGGGCACAGGGAGGGAGTTCTGGGGGTAATGTTCTGTTATTATCTGGGTGCAGGTTCTCCAGGGGGTAGCCACTGGACACACGTGATTTGTGTGCTTTTCTGTATGTGTGTTGTGCTTCAATCAAACGATTTTTTTTTTTCGTGTACCCGTTGGGAAACACCCTAATGCTATATCACTCGCTTGACTTCCTTACTCCTCACCAAAATAAGATCTGTAACTAAAAGGACAAATGCATATACATCTTAGTTCATGGTAGTTAGCTCCGTTTAGCTGACCAAGGAGATCTTCCTCCTCCTTGATCAAGGTCCCAGACACTGAAAAGGCTGTAGAAGGAACCATGTGAGCAAAAAGCAAGAGCAGAATAGAGAAGGCTGGGGTGGTCCTCAGCACAGCCACTCAGACTCAGAGCCCAGGTTCCAACTTCAAAAGTCTGAGATTCTGGCCAAGGGACCTCCATTACTGCTGTCTCAGTCCCAGAGATGCTAACATTTGTATTTTTTTTTAAAATTCATGGAAATGTAATTCATTGAATTTCTTATATAAGCCGAATTGGGCAGTTACTGTTCCATTTTTGCTTTGATAATGAGACATAGAAAAAGTATTTGATTTTTCTCCCTGAGTTGCAGCAGTTGAATGCTCACTGTGGAGTCTGAGTGGGAGGGTCTGACAGCTGACGGCTGCAGGACAAGGCAGCAGATGCCAGCAGCACGCATCTTAGGGTGACAAGTGTAATTCAACATGAAAAGTCTGAGCGTTTGGCAGCTTCTCTGAGGAGGGTGCCCTTTGTTTTCCTTCTCTGGATTCCAGTGGTCTTTCCTCACCAGAGAAGACCATTCCCGTAATGCTGTTCCAAAGCAGGGCGGGGGGCAGACCTGCAGCAGCATTGCAAGAGAGCAGCTCCACGCGCTGTGAGCTTTGGCCGCCTCGGGCAATCTCAAATGGCAACCCCCACACAAGAAGGTTATTGCAGGAGTGGACCTTAGGCCTTGCACATTTTTTTTTTTTTCTGATGTGAACTTTAGGTCTCTTTTATATGATTCTTAGTGACCTGAGATTAGGCAAAAAATGAATGGAACTGAAGGAATTACAGTCTTAGCAGCAAGATCGAGCTCCCCAAGTATTTATCTAGTCAATTAATATGACATTGGTCCCCAGACTAAATGGAAACACCTATGAAGCTTCAAGATATTTTTCCTCCCCAATTAGGAGTTGAGTATGATGGATCTTCCCTGATGGCATTTTAATATTACTATTTATTCATTGCGACTGATGGCTGGAAAAGACAGGGTTATAATGAATCAGAATAGTAGGAACAAGCCAGAGATGCTGTGAATGGAAAAATTTTACGACACTGTTTTGAAACCATGGCCACCTAGAAATTGACCCTGTCCTTACCACCCCACCCCTCTTCTCTCACTCCACCAACCCTTGGACTTCAATTTGGCTCTCCCCATCCATACTTAAAAACCCAGCCAAGATTCTGTCTCCTCCAAGAGTCTGCCTGGACCCCTCCAGGGGAGTCTGGGCAGGCCTCTGGTATATTCCCTGTGAACCCTGGTTTCCCTCTCAGAGGGCCCTTATCACACGTTTGTCTCTTTCACTAGAACATGAGTCTCATTGGATACGCATGGCAGAACTTGACATAAATATTCAATAAATGAATGCCAAAGGCAATATAAGAAAAGAAATATGTGACATAGAAGTACATTTGCTTTCATAAGGAGATCACCACAGTCTGAAATGTTTCTGAAATAAGATACTGTATTTGGTTATCTTGTTACATGTCTCTGATGACAAACTCGGAGTTCAAATCCTAGTTAAGTAAGTGCCAATACCAGTGCAGACAATCGTGTGTGCAAGGTTAGTATGAACCATATGGAATTGCTGATAACTAACTCTGGCCTATAAAAATGGCAGTTTCACGTGGTTCAACCTATTATTTTGCTGTCTGTGTTAACACGTATAATTCTATTTGGAAAAGACGTGCTTCCTTTGTATGGATTTGAGTAAGTTTTTGCTAAACGGGTGCAGGTATCTGGATACTTTTTAAGGCAAGCTCAAAATTGTTGGGCTTTTGCCACCTCTAATTGATGATACACAACTGTCTGACATTGACAGCTATAGTTGATGCTGCCTTGTGTTGGTGCAGAGAGATGAATGACATTGAGGAGGGAAGCCTGAATCCTGTCTGTCCCCCTGTGCCTGCGTCACACAGCATTGTGACCTTTCTGCCTGGGGGATGACTCCTGGCAGATGGCAGCAAGCTAAAGGGCAGGGTTGGCATTAATTAAGTCCTAAAAAAAAAAAAGAAAAGAGAAGAAAAAGGGTCTGAATAATCTGAGAAGAAAACATTGTAGTGTTCCTTTTGGTGGTAAATGGGATTTGTTTTTGTTTTTGTTTTTTTGTACAGATCTTTGCTTTTGCAGAATTTATGTCACCCATAGTTTATGCATAGCAGAGAAATTTTCATGTGTTGGAGAACATTTTTTATTGGAGGTGAAAGGAAGAGGTTAATGTGCCCTTAAAAGAGGGGTGCTGACCAAGTACAAGTATCTTATGTAAAGAAGAGAGGGTCAGAGCAGTAGAGAGAGGTGAGCTCCAGAAATAGTATCCCCTACACTCTGCTTTTTGAGCACAGCAATCTGACTGTGCAATCAATGGCTTGTGAAATGATCTATTCTAAATGAACTGGCTCAGAACAGAATGGTAGGAAAGGTGTTTCCACAGCCACACTTTCCACTGTAGGAAAAGCAAAGACAGGGCACAAGGGTAGCTATGGCCTCTCCTAGTCAGACATCACTAATCGATGACAGCACTCCTTCCTGCCAAGCCTGAGTGCACACATGACCTCAGAGTCGTCCTCAACACAGCGCTCCAACAGCCTCTGTGAGGAAATCTGTTGACCATTCCTGCCAACATCTTGAGCACACAAACCCTGACAAACGTTGTGGCAAACTGACAGACTGGCTGGCTCAATTTGCTGACTAGTTTGTATGTAAAAATCTAATTCAAAGAAATTTCCCGAAGCCCTTTCTCCTTATTAGCGGTCTCCTCACAAGTTCTACAATATTGACATCTTGTGTACTTTACCATTTACAATTTATTTTCATCTGCCTTTCATGTAAATCTAAAAATTTCAGATAGAAGAGCATTGAAAGAAACTCCATTTAGATTTTCTTCAAAAGATTTTCACAAAACTGTCTTCAGTGTTTTGAGGATCGGATATATCACTTAATAGTCCACTTATTTTTTTGAGTTCTAAATACTTGCACGTATAATTAAATTCTATTCAGATTTTATTATCTGCTGCTTGTGAGCAAGAAGGATGTTGCCTTGATAGTTTAGTTATTTATTTTGAGAGAGAAAGAGAAAGGGAGAGAGAGACAGACAGACAGACACACAGAGGGGCAGAGAAAGGGAGAGACAGAATTCCAGGCAGGCTCCATGCTGTCAGCACAGAGCCCAGTGTAGGGCTCGAGCTCACAAACGAGATCATGACCTGAGCCGAGATCAAGAGTTGGAGGCTTACCCGATTAAGCCACCCAGCTGCCCTTGTCTTGATAAAGTTTTAAAAATTGATTGTGGATACTGAACATTTAAAACGCACATTTTTTCCCTGAATTTATATTTGTAATTGATCTGTGCACGATTTTATTTTTTTCTGCTCACAATAAGTCTATGCTGGACTGAATAATGGTATTTTCTTCTCATTTAATTGTTAAATTCTTCCCTTCCAACTCCAATATTTGGGAGTCAACATTCGTTACTAATTCTGGGTCCCCTTGCTACTTTTATGGAGACAAACAGAATGTTAAATACTATAAAATAGATTCATATTGTGATAAAACATTTTCTCTTCAGTGCATCATGCAGTTGGCCTCACATGCATCCATTGCAAGTTACCAGACCTCTACGGCCTATTAATTGGCCATGCCTTGAATTCAGGTGGCTGGCACAAGACATAGACCGTACCCCAAATGGAGAAGAGGCTGGCTATTTGGCCACAGGGTCTTTACTGGGGAAAGCCAAGTTATTTTTGTTCTGTTAACTCGCAGTCCAGAAACTCCAGGAAGGTCAGTGTAGGCAGAGTTGAACAGGTAAAAAACAAAACAAAACAAAACAAAAGGAAACAAAACAAAACACCTTTCCTGCTGCTGTCTTGTCCTTCCAAAGCGTCCTTTTAGAACTGAACTCATGGTGTGCATTTTCTTCATTCTATTCTATGAAGTCAGTGTGTCTTAGACCACACTGTCTATGAAAAGTGTCACAGCGGCTTGTGGCTTTTGTAGCATCTGAATGTCCTGATGAACTGTTCTGTGCCTATTCAAGCACACTTTTTATCAGCTGAGGCAAATACTGCCCTGGACTGGGGGCATTGTGGTCTTACTCAGGCTCACTGCAAGCACTTGCCTGGAACCACAAGTACACTCTCCTGATTGCAGTTGTGATTCTTTCATAACAACAATTTGTCTAAAAAAGGTTATATAATTTAATGTTTCCTTTTGGCCTGTCAGAATTTTTATTTAGCTTACTGGTATGCTTTAACGTGAGGCAACTCGTAACAATGGGATGTTGTGGCACAAAGACTTAAGTGTGAGGAACCTATTGTTTCCCATCCCACATGCCCCCGGGTACTTCATTTACTGACATTACGTTTCCACATCCTTCTTAAAAATGGATCTGTTATTTTCTAAAGCAGCACTGCCCAATAGAAACATGATGTGAGCCATATATGTAATTTTAAATGTTCTATTAGCCACATTAAGAAGTTAAAAGAAAATACATAAAATTAATATTAATAATATATTTGAATTAACTCAGTATATCCAACATGTAGTCAATATAACATATAGCCAACATAAAAGAATCAACATGTAATGGATGTAAAACTTACTAGTGAGACATTTTGCATTCTTTTGTAATGTCTTTTTTTATTTTTTAATTTTTAATTTTTTTTTAAATTTTATTTTATTTTATTTTTTTAATTTGCATCCAAATTAGTTAGCATACAGTGCAACAATGATTTTAGGAGTAGATTCCTTAGTGCCCCTTACCCATTTAGCCCATCCCCCCTCCCACAACCCCTCCAGTAACCCTCAGTTTGTTCTCCGTAATTATGAGTCTCTTCTGTTTTGTCCCCCTTCCTGTTTTTATATTATTTTTGTTTCCCTTCCCTTATGTTCATCTGTTTTGTCTCTTAAAGTCCTCAGATGAGTGAAGTCATGATTTTTGTTTTTCTCTGACTAATTTCACTTAACATAATACCCTCCAGTTCCATCCACGTAGTTGCAAATGGCAAGATTTCATTCTTTTTGATTGCCGACTAATACTCCATACCCCATCTTCTTTATCCATCCATCCATCGATGGACATTTGGGCTCTTTCCATATTTTGGCTATTGTTGATAGTGCTGCTATAAACATGGGGGTGCATGTGTCCCTTCAAAACAGCACACCTGCATCCCTTGGATAAATGCCTAGTAGTGCAATTGCTGGGTCATAGGGTAGTTCTATTTTTAGTTATTTGAGGAACCTCCATACTGTTTTCCAGAGTGGCTGCACCAGCTTGCATTCTCACCAACAATGCAAAAGAGATCCTCTCTCTCCGCATCCTCGCCAACATCTGTTGTTACCTGAGTTGTTAATGTTAGCCATTCTGACAGGTGTAATGTGGTATCTCATTGTGGTTTTGATTTGTATTTCCCTGATGATGAGTGATGTTGAGCATTTTTTTCATGTGTCGGTTGGCCATCTGGACGTCTTCTTTAGAGAAGTGTCTATTCATATCTTTTGCCCATTTCTTCACTGGATTATTTGTTTTTTGGGTTTTGAGTTTGATAAGTTCTTCATAGATTTTGGATACTAACCCTTTATCTGATATGTCATTTGCAAATATCTTCTCCCATTCTGTCGGGAGAAGATGTCATTTGCAAATATGTCATTTGCAAATATCTTCTCCCATTGCCTTTTAGTTTTTGCTGATTGTTTCCTTCACTGTGCAGAACCTTTTTACTTTGATGAGGTCCCAGTAGTTCATTTTTGCTTTTGTTTCCCATGCCTCCGGAGACGTGTTAACTAAGAAATTGCTTTGGGCAAGATCAAAGAGGTGTTTGCCTGCTTTCTCCTCGAGGATTTTGATGGCTTCCTGTCTTACATTGAGGTCTTTCATCCACTTTGAGTTTATTTTTGTGTATGGTATAAGAAAGTGGTCCGGGTTCATTCTTCTGCATGTCACTGTCCAGTTTTCCCAGAACCACTTGCTGAAGAGACTGTCTTTATTCCATTGGATATTCTTTCCTGCTTTATCAAAGATTAGTTGGCCATACGTTTGTGGATCCATTTCCCGGTTCTCTATTCTGTTCCATTGATCTGAGTGTCTGTTCTTGTGCCAGTACCATACTGTCTTGATGATTATAGCTTTGTAGTATAGCTTGAAGTCTGCGATTGTGATGCCTTCTGCTTTGGTTTTCTTTTTCAAGATTGCTTTGGCTATTTGGGGTCTTTTGCGGTTCCATACAAATTTCAGGATTATTTGTGCTAGCTCTGTGAAGAATGCTGGTGTTATTTTGATAGGGATTGCATTGAATATGTAGATTACTTTGGGTAGTATCGACATTTTAACAATATTTGTTCTTCCTATCCAGGAGCATGGAATCTTTTCCCATTTTTTGGTTTCTTCTTCAATTTCTTTCATAAGCTTTCTATAGTTTTCAGTGTATTGATTTTTTTCACCTCTTTGGTTAGGTTTATTCCTAGGTATTTTGTTTTGTTTGTGCAACTGTAAATGGGATCAATTCCTTGATTTCTCTTTCTGTTGCTTCATTGTTGGTATACAGGAATGCAACCGATTTCTGTGCATTGATTTTATATCCTGCAACTTTGCTGAATTCATGAATCAGTTCTAGCAGTTTTTTGGTGGAATCTTTTGGGTTTTCCATATAGAGTATCATGCAATCTGCAAAGAGTGAAAGTCTGACCTCCTCCTGGCTGATTTGGATGTCTTTTACTTCTTTGTGCTGTCTGATTGCAGAGGCTAAGACTTCCAATACTATGTTGAATAACAGTGGCAAGAGTGGACATCCCTGTCTTCTTCCTGATCTTAGGGGGAAGCTCTCAGTTTTTCCCCATTGAGGATTATATTAGTGCTGGGTTGTTCATATATGGCTTTTATGATCTCGAGGAATGCTCTTTCTATCCCTACTTTATTGAGGGTTTTTTTATCAAAAAAGGATGCTATATTTTGTCAAGTGCTTTCTCTGCATCTATTGAGAGGCTCATATGGTTCTTGTCCTTTCTTTTATTGATGTGATAAATCACATTAATTATTTTGCGGATATTGAACCAGCCCTGCATCCCAGGTATAAATCCCACTTGGTCATGGTGAATAATTTTTAATGTATCGTTGGATCCGGTTGGCTAATATCTTATTGAGGATTTTTGCATCCATGGTCATCAGGGAAATTGGTCTATAGTTCTCCTTTCTAGTGGGGTCTCTGTCTGGTTTTGGAATCAAGGTAATGCTGGCTTCATAGAAAGAGTTTGGAAGTTTTCCTTCCATTTCTATTTTTGGGAACAGCTTCTAGAGAATAGGTGTTAACTCTTCCTTAAATGTTTGGTAGAATTCCCCTGGAAAGCCATCTGGCCCTGGCCTCTTGTTTTTTGGGAGATTTTTAATTACTAATTCGTTTTCCTTACTGGTTATGCATCTGTTCAAATTTTCTGTTTCTTCCTGTTTCAGTTTTGGTAGTGTATATGTTTCTAGGAATTTGTCCATTTCTTCCAGATTGCCCATTTTATTGGCATATAATTGCTCATAATATTCTCTTATTATTGTTTGTATTTCTTCTGTGTTGATTGTGATCTCTCCTCCTTCATTCTTGATTTTATTTATTTGGGTCCTTTCCTTTTTCTTTTTGATCAGACTGGCTAGTGGTTTATCAATTTTGTTAATTCTTTCAGAGAACCAGCTTCTGGTTTCATTGATCTGTTCTACTGTTTCTTTGGTTTCGATAGCATTAATTTCTGCTCTAATCTTTATTATTTCCTGTCTTCTTCTGGTTTGGCGTTTTATTTGCTGTTGTTTTTCCAGCTCCTTAAGGTGTAAGGTTACGTTGTGTATCTGAGATCTTTTGTCCTTGGTTAGGAAGGCCTGGATTGGTATATACTTTCCTCTTATGACTGCCTTTGCTGCGTCCCAGAGGTTTTGGGTTGTAGTGTTACCATTTTCATTGACTTCCATATACTTTTTAATTTCCTCTTTAACTTCATGGTTAGCCCATTCATTCTTTAGTAGGATGTTCTTTACTCTCCAAGTATTTGTTACCTTTCCAAATTTTTTCTTGTGGTTGATTTTGGGTTTCATAGCGTTGTGGTCTGAAAATATGCACAGTATGAGCGCGACCTTTTTGTACTTAGGGCTAATTTGCGCCCCAGTGTATGGTCTATTCTGGAGAACGTTCCATGTGCACTGGAAAAGAATGTATATTCTGCTGCTTTAGGATGAAATGTTCTGAATATATCTGTTAAGTCCATCTGGTCCAGTGTGTCATTCAAAGCCATTGTTTCCTTGTTGATTTTTTGATTGGATGATCTGTCCGTTGCTGTGAGTGGGGTGTTGAAGTCTCCTACTATTATGGTATTACTGATGAGTTTCTTTATGTTTGTGATTAATCGATTTATATATTTGGGTGCTCTGACATTTGGCACATAAATGTTTAGAATTGTTAGGTCTTCTTGGTGGATAGACTCCTTGATTATGATATAATGCCCTTCTGCATCTCTTGATAAGTCTTTATTTTAAAGTCTAGATTGTCTGATATAAGTATGGTTACTCTGGCTTTCTTTTGTTGACCATTAGCATGATAGATGGTTCTCCATCCCCTTATTTTCAATCTGAAGGTGTTTAGGTCTAAAGTGGGTCTCTTGTAAACAGCATATAGATGGATCTTGTTTTCCTATCCATTCTGTTACCCTATGTCTTTTAATTGGAGCATTGAGTCCATTGACGTTTAGAGTGAGTACTGAAAGATATGAATTTATTGCCATTATGATGCTTGTAGAGTTGGAGTTTCTGGTGGTGTTCTCTGGTTCTTTCTAATCTTTGTTACTTTTGATATATATACATATCACGTACATTTTTTTTCATCTTTATATATATATCATATATATATGATATAATTATATATATCATGTACATTTTTTTTCATCTTTTCTCTCCTCAGAGAGTCCCCCTTAAAATTTCTTGCAGGGCTGGTTTCATGGTCACAAACTCCTTTAATTTTTGTTTGAGAAACTTTTATCTCTCTTCTATTTTGAATGACAGCCTTGCTGGATAAAGAATTCTTGGCTGCATATTTTTCTGATTCAGCACACTGAATTCAGCCACTCCTTTCTGGCCTGCCAAATTTCTGTGGATAGGTCTGCTGCAAACCTGATCTGTCTTCCCTTGTAGGTTAGGGACTTATTTTCCCTTGCTGCTTTCATGATTCTCTCCTTGCCTGAGTATTTTGTGAATTTGACTATGATATGCCTTGTTGATAGTCGGTTTTTGTGGAATGTAATGGGGGTCCTCTGTGCTTCCTGGATTTTGATGTCTGTGTCTTTCCCCAGGTTAGGAAAGTTTTCTGCTATGATTTGCTCACATAACCCTTCTACCCCTATTTCTCTCTTTTCCTCTTCTGGGACCCCTATGATTCTGATGTTTCTTTTTAATGAGTCACTGATTTCTGTAATTCTTAAATCATGCTCTTTTGCTGTAATCTCCCTCTTTTTTTCTGCTACATTATTCTCTATAAGTTTGTCCTCTATATCACTGATTCACTGTTCTGCCTCATCCATCCTTGCTGCTACTGCATCCATCCGTGATTGCAGCTCAGTTATAGCATTTTTAATTTTATTCTATTTTTTTACTTGTTTTATCTCTGCAGAAAGGGATTCTAATCTATTTTTGACTCCAGCTAGTATTATTATTGTGATTCTAAATTCTGGTTCAGACATCTTGCTTGTATCTGTGTTGGTTAAATCACATGCTGTCGTTTCTTTGTGTTCTTTGTTTTGGGGCAAAATCCTGCGTTTTGTCATTTTGAAGCGAGAAAAGGAATGAATGAGGTAGAAAAATTAAAATAAAAAATATTAAAATTTAAAAAATATTAAAATTAAAAAATTAAAAACACACACACACACAAATCGAATAAATGATGCTAGATCCTAGGTGTGTTTTGGTTTAGGTGTTGAAAGTGGTTTGACAGATTAGAGAAAAAAAAGGAGGAGGGAAGAAAAAAAGGAAATCGTTTGAGAGTTTGAAAACATGAATACTAGACTATTAGACTAATACTAGACTAAAATGAGATGATGGGAGTAAAATAGAATTTGAAAAAATATACACAAAAGTAAAGAATATAGTAGACAAAAATTAAAGAAAATATTTTTAATAAGAATTAAAAATAAAAATGAATTTTTTCCTTTTCTGTATTCAAGAAAAATAAAAGAAACGAAAAATAGAAAAAAGATATAAAAAAAGAAAAAAAGGAAATCGTTTGAAAATTTGAAAAAGTGAATATACTGTAGTAGACTAAAATAAAAGATTGAAGTAAAACAGAATTTGAAAAAATTTACATACAAGCAAAAAATATAGTAATAGAAATTCAAGAGAAGTATTTTCAATAGAAGTTGAAAGTAAAAGTTAAGTTTTTCTGTTTCTGCATTCAAGAAAAAGAAAAGAAACAAAAAAGAGAAAAAAGAAAAAGAAGAAAAAAGAAATTGTTTGAAAATTTTAAAAGGTGAATACACTGAAGTAGACTAAAATAAAATGATAGAAGTAAAATAGAATTTGAAAAAATTTACACAAAAGTAAAAAATATAGTAATAAACATTCAAGGGAAATATTTTCAATAGAAGTTGAAAATAAAAATGAATTTTTTTCTCTTTCTGTATTCAAGAAAAAGAAAAGAAGTGTAAAAGAAAAAAAAAAAGAAAATTGAATATCTGGACCTGCTAACAGATTGAAGTAGGACTGAAATTACTTTGTTTTCCCCTAGAGGTCAGACTATGTAGTGCTTTATAGTCCATAAACTAAGCAGGCGGTGAGACTTGTGCTCTTGAAGAGCTAAGTTTGCCCCGTTGGGCGGGGCTCAGTGTAATAGCTCCGTTGTCCACTAGATGGTGCTGTTAGCCTACTGGGGTGGAGTGTTGCGGTGCTTATAGGTGCTTATACGCATGCGTGGGAGTGGTGAAAATGGCGTCACCCAGCTACCCAGTCTCTAGTATCTGAACTCTGTTCTCCCTGATCAGCAATCCCGCACCCGTCTTCTGTTTTCAGCTTTTGTCCACTCCCCGCTTTTTCACTCTCTGTGACCATGCCCCAGGTAGTACCTCTCTCCCGAGTTTTGTCTCAGATGTGGCTGTTTTCCTCAGCCCCTTACTTCTGAAGGACTACGGCTTTGACCCGTTCCGCCCCTCTATGGGAGGGTCTCACTGAGCAATGGCCGAATGTCAGCTGCACCCAGGAATGCTTGCTGAACCCTGCTGCTGCCGGTGCCCCGAGACTGCAGCCAGGTGCCAGCCCGCCCCAGAAAATGTTCGCGAGATAGTGTAGCAGCAGCGTTTCAGGGATTATGGAAAATCACAACACACATCTGGCACCAGGCTTCACCCTTAGCGACCTTGCCCCAACACCAGTGAACGTGGCCGCCTTCCAGGCTCTGCTGGGACCAGGTGGCTTCAACAGTCTCTACCAAATGCCCTTCCAGCAGTGGAACCGCTTTTCCCCGTGTGGCCTGAGACCCTCCCGGACTCTAGTCTGTTCCTGGGGGTTCGCCCTTCCCACCAGAGCACCACCAGGTATCAAGCTGTGGAGTTGCAGCCTTTGCCTTCTCCTTGTTTACAGTCTTAATGGAATTTAAACCCTCTCCTTTCTCCTTTCTCCCTTTTTAGTTTAGCCCCTGCGGCTGTTTCCAACTTTCCACTTTCTCTCCAGCTGCTTTTGGGGAGGGGTGTTTTTCCCATATTCTGCCCCCTCCCCCCCACCCCAGTCTCCGTCCTCTCTCTGCTCGCAAAATCTCCCTTCCTGCTCCTTCTCACTCCCCACGTTCTCTCTGCGCTGCGTACCTGCTGAATTCTGTGGTTCAGATTGTGCAGATTGTTTTGTCAGTCCTCCAATCAGTTTTCTTGGTGTGTATGATGGTTAAGTGTTGGTCTGGCTGTATTTCACGGATGCGAGACACACAAAAAACTTCCATGCTGTTCCTCCATCTTGGCTCCTCCTCTCTCTTTTGTAGTGTCTTAAAAATCTGGTGTGTTTCTTCCACATATAGCACCTCTTGATTTGGACTGGCCACATTTCAAATGCTCAATGGTGACATGTGACTAAGGGCTACCATATTAAAGCATGTAGTATGCTGATACACATATCCACACACTGACATACCTTGTAGTTAACAATAGCAGTGATGATGGCCTAGGAGAGCATGGAGTAATGAAATTCAGACATAATTTCAATTTTAATCTTTTGTAAGGGTTCTTACCAAGGAGTAGGAAGGACCAGTTTGAGTCTTACTTAAATTATTGCTCTACTTAGCATTACTTGTATTATATAATGCTTTTTACTTTTTCAAAGCATTTTCACACACATTTTCTCATTTGCTACTCTTGACAACCTTTTGAAATTGGCGGGGCAAGTGATGATAGTCATTTTACTCTTTTGAGATGAGAAAACAGGCACAGTTGAATGACTGTGTCTTCAACACTTGTATGACAGTGACAGTGACCATTTATATGACACTATAACTCATGACTTCTGACCTTTCTTTTCTGGGTAAAGGTGCTAAAGTCATGGAATTCGCTAAAATGAGCAAAGGACAAGAACCTGGAAGGTTCATTGTTTGGATGAGTTACTCTGAAGTAAATGATGAAAATTGTCATTTATTAATCAGGAGTCCTTGGACCCATGTGTATCATTGATAGTGACTAAGTGTCAGGCACTCTACTAAGAACTTTACATGTGTTGACCTCTTTAAACCTTATGATGCCATTATTAGCTCCATCTTATAGGCAAGGACACTGAGGCACAGAGAGGTTAAGTAATTTATCTAATTAGCACAGCCAGGAATGGACAGAACTTGAATGAGATCCCAGGCTGACCTGGCTCCAGAGCAGTGTTCATAATCACTGTGCTTTCTGCCTCAGTGTTGTATCTAGGATGGAAGGGTTCAGGGTCCCCACATTCTCTCAAAAACATAAAGGCAATTTGTCTTTGGAATACAATGGTTCAATTGTTCAAGGGAGGCTTTCCCAAGATGTCCTACTAGTGAATGCCTCCCTCCCTCCAGGGACAGCCCAGGATTCATATAATGCAGTGTAAGGTTAAGGAACTTTTCTTTAATGTTCTTTTCCTATTAATTTATTGTGTTTAACCTTTTTTTTTTTTAGTGTATATCAGTGAGTAATAGAATTGTAGTCCTTGTGAGAATTTTATTTTCATGAGGTTTAAAGAGATAGGCAGAGGACAAGCATCCTCTTTGGGGTGTGTGCAGCCAGTGGTCAGTAATTAGTTCTGGACAGGGACCAGTTTGCAAATGAGGTGAGGAGCAGGGGTTGAAGTTTGTAGATATATTTAAATATATATATATTTGGGGGGGTGCCTGGGTGGCTCAGTTGGTTAAGTGTCTGACTCTTGATTTCAGCTCAGGTCATGATCTCATGGTTCATGGATTCTAGCCCCATATTGGCCTGTTCATTGACAGTGCGGAGCCTGCCTGGGATTCTCTCTCTCTCTCTCTCTCTCTGCCCCTCCCCTGCTTGCACTCTCTCTCACAAAAATAAATAAACTTAAAATTTTTTTGAGAGACAGAGAAAGAGAGATGGTGTGCAAGCAGGGGAGGGGCAGAGAGCGCGCTCGAGAGAGGATCCCAAGCAGACTTCATGCTGCCAGTGCAGAGCCTGATGCATGGCGAGGCTCAGTCCCGCAAACCGTGAGATCATGACCTAAGCTGAAATGAAGAGTCAGACCCTTGGGTGCCCCAAAAAGTATATACACAGTAGAGTATTACAAGGAAAATAACATCACCTGTAGCTCCACCTCTCAGAGATAATGTCAGTTGACATTGTGAGTATATTTCCTTCCTTACCAACCCATCCATTTCCTCTGTATCTTCCCATAGATCTCTCATGTCATATGTTAAATACTTTGTCACTTAATATTTTATACTTTGCTATGTATCGTATTTTGTGATCTCATTGAGAATCGTTCATAAATGTAACTCTTTTACTGGAGTCTTTGTTTTGGGAGGTTTTAGCTTCCCTGTCACTTCCCAGTCACATAGGTTTTCAGCCTATGCTTCTTTCCTCCTGGTATTGGCTCTTAGTGATCCTGGAAACATTCCCCAGCTTTCCCATTGCTTTCTCTTACTGCAACAGTCCCATTTTTGGTTCTCTATGGGTAAATGAGTCCTATACATTTTAATACTTCAAGTTTCAAGGATTGGTTCTTTTCATCTCCATAACAGGATAGCTCTATGGCCCTGATGCTGGGGAGCTAGAGGTAGAATGATCTGGCTCTGATCATTGTCCCCTCCCTGTTCTGTCTGTCACCTCTGGTGTTGGGGCCAGGGAGTAACTGGCCCCAGGTACATGGAGACGAAATGGTCCCAACCTCATTCCTCTTCCTCCAGGTTCCATCCGAGGTTGATGCATATGCTTATCCTGAGTGGGTGCTAGGCATGGTTTTCTTGGGGTGGTGTTTAGTTTCATTCTGACTCCCTATATCACTAGGGGCCCCGTCAGAAGGGCAGTGTAGTTAGCTTCTGCACAGGCCTATAAGCCCTCCAGGCCTTTGATGCCTTCTCTTGGATAGCCCTCTTATTTCCCAAGAGCCCAGTGCCTCCTTGAATCTTGATGCTCCTCCACAGGAGCCGTGGCAGTTGGTGACAGTGCCTGTTTTGCACCCTCCAGTGGCCACAGAGATCTGTAGGTGGTGGCACTTCCCTACTTTCTTCCCTGGGGAATTGCTCTTTGGGCCCTTCAAGCCTTACTGCATTGGCTACTCCGACAGGCACCCCTCCTTCAGAAATCTCTTCACCAGACTAGGCACCACTTTCTGTGCCTGCTGTGCCCAGAGCTCTAGAGGGCGCCCGTCAGACACTCCCACAGATTCCCACTAGCATCAGATTGGGCTGCAGGGGCTGCACCTCAGCAAGCTTCCTGCAGGGAGGCAATACTCTAATTTCTGCTTCTTCAGAATATCCTACCACCCTTACAGTTTTTCCTTGGGAGCCTCTTCTCAGGGATTTGGGAAAGAGGAAGCTTCCCACAGGAGGGGAGGAGATAGCACCTCAGCATGAACTCAGCACTTCCCTGAAGGCCCAGGATGACTCCCAACCTTCCTGGTTGTCTTCACAGAGACATTGAGAAGGGAAAGTTTGGGAGGAGAAGGGCTTGTTTTGCTGCTTCTGCATAAGTAAAACGGGGGTGATGTCTGGCTCCTGACTGCATGTAGCTGCTCTGTGACTCCCTTTAGAATATCAGGGTGAGTTGTACCCTTGGTTTCCAGCTGTGGGCACCATTGTCAGCTTTAGCACTGGAACCAGCATGAGCCTGTCACATGGACATTAGTTTTAGTAAATGAATACTAATTTATGCTTATAGCCTAATTATCTTATTTTGGGATCTCCAGACCCAAGACAAGGACTTGGGTGCAGGTAGTTTATTTGGGAGTGATGCCAGCAATCACAATTAAGAAATGGGGAGAATGAGACAGGGAAGGGAGTGTGTTGACGAGAGGTTTAACATGGGGTCACCTGGGGTTCGGTCCTGCTGGAGACCCACTGAGAGCCCATGTGGAACTTCCATGGTCTCTCTCATCCTACATTCCTTGAAGTTACCTGGGAGTGTTGGGCTCTCTGGCCCTTCTGCTATGCCAAAGAGGAAGAGAGATGCAGCCACCCAAGATGGGAAGCTGTCAGTATGCTGGAGATTCTGTAGCAATGGCTGGTGAATCGGGGGGCCTAGGGATTTGGGACACCAGGATATGTAGTTGGCCACACTAATTAAATGAATCAATCTCCTAATACTGGACCTTATATAAATTTTGCTATTATGAATCATGCTGTAATGTGTAGACATTTTCACGTATATTTATATTTGTTGTTTATTTACCTAGAATACATTCTTAGATACTGAATCATTTTGTCAAATGGCCTGGCATTTTGAGATTATTGATACATCTTGGTGTGATTTAGCTCATGGACTCAAACTTCATGATAGTAAGAATGAATTCTTTAAAAAGTAAATACTCCTCAGCCAGTTCTACTCCCTGAACCAGGTAGGTGTTGGGAAGACTTCCTCCCCTCCCACCTGTATGTCCTCTGTAGGAGTGAGTACTACATCGTTGACTAATGTCCCTGCCCAACTGCAGAACTGAAGCCTACTTATGTGGAATATGTTCTCCCACAGGGTCTCACCTTTGCCAGTGGATTCTTTCTTAGCTCTTATCCAGTCTCCAAACGGTATTTAGAGGAGGTAAAACATGAGTGACCCTGAAGTATAGGAAGGGGAGAAGTTAGCAGTTAAAGAGGCAGCTCTTAGTACAAAGTGAACAGAAGAAAATCCATCCAGAGTACTTACTCTGTGTAAGGCACAGAGTGGCTATTTGGGAAATTCCAAGATTGCGAAGCACCG
This sequence comes from Acinonyx jubatus, assembly GCF_027475565.1. Taxonomy (NCBI): domain Eukaryota; kingdom Metazoa; phylum Chordata; class Mammalia; order Carnivora; family Felidae; genus Acinonyx; species Acinonyx jubatus. The sequence goes on from NC_069391.1 coordinate 69,373,065, forward strand.
TCTTGACTCTTGAAGAGCATCTAATCTAGTTGAAGGAATTTCAGAATCATTTTCTTATAGAAAGTCATCTGAGTTGGAGATTTGACTAGTTGGAGATTTGACTAGAACATTGTAAGAAAGATGCTTTGCAGAAGTGATATGCAGTTTCTGCAGGTGTTTTGTGCGTTTCTTGTCATAGAACTTAGAAGAAGCAAGGTTAGTTGGTTTTTTAGAGGGTGTGTTCAAAGGAGAAACACAGGGAAATGCTTAGGAAGAGTAGGTTGAAAACTGCAGAACCCATCTTGGCCAGCGTCTTAGAAAGGGGGCTATTTCACAAGGTCCCTGAATTACAGTTTTACTTCATTATGGGCATTAATGATCCAGCGTTTCTAACTGTTGGGAAATGCACTGGGCTGGAATTACAGTCCATAGCATGATACATTTTTAAGTAGATTCAAATGACAGTTAGGAGATGCATGCACATTGGGGTCTGAGAGGAAAGACAAGCTTTCAGCTTTCCTACGTTAGCTTGCTTTTGCAGAAATGAAAACCTGAGTGTGCCAGGCAGCTTCCCACACTCTTCCAGGCTGTCATAGCCATACCCTTTGCACTAGGTGTCACTGTGTGAACTTCTACTGAATGAAAGATGACTGAAAAAGTAAAAGAGAGGTGACATTTTAATCTGGTACTGTTTTATATTTGGCATTCCTCCTCCTTTTTATTTCTTTTTAGTATCAGCTTTTTTAAGATTATGGAACACACACACATACACATTCTTGGATGACAAAGTTGTCCAACCAAGAATTTTTCTCTGACTTTGGGGACTGTTGTTTCCTTTAGGATTGCTAAAGGAAGCTCTGTGTGCACATGTGTTCAGGAGCCTAGTAGGAAGAATTGTGAGATTTTATTTTTTAAAATTTATGCCTTGAATGTCTCGTCATGAGTCTTACTGTATTATTTGCACCAGATTTCATCTTAAGGGCATTTTCCCCTTTAGTGGAAAGAAAAATGATAGTAATGAAAAAAATAGTTAAAGAAAAGGACAGTAATGATACAATAAGTAAAAATATTTTGACTTTCAAGTTCTTCAAATGACAACTCATTCTCAGATATTTCATTTGCCAATTTTCTTTCCCTCTAACCCATCCTATGCTAACATAATAGAAAATTTTATGGTCCTGTCGCTGTGGTCTAATACTTGTAACATACAATGTCCTCTCATACCCCAGTGCCTGACCTCAAATAGGAGAGATCTTTAGTCTCTGAAATAATCCTATAATTAGAAGACATGCCTGTGTCAGTGTCAAGGCCAGCACCATACTTGCTCTGTATAAAGGCTGTGGAAAATTCAGATGTGGTGCTGCTAAAGAAAAAATACAGACAGACCCCCTAAACATACCATAAATCATTGCTATCCCTTAAGACTACACGATTTTTCCTTTGCCTGAAAGCCTAGAATCTTTCATTCTCTGTTAAGTAACACAGTAGCATCTTCCCTTAAAAATATATGGCCCATAATCAATTAAGGCCTAGAGAGACTATTATTCTATATTTTGTGCAATGCCTGCAACATTTTGTAGTGCCCAATAAATGTTTTATAATAATAGCTGCATGCCAGTATGTGTCATAGATAACCTTTATTTCCAGGCAAATGGTGGATATATACCTCAGTTTTTTGACACCTGTGGCTTGTATGTTCTTCATGTCTATAAAAATTGTGACACCTGGGAGTCTGCAACCTTTTTTTGAGTCAAATGATGTCCTTTAGAGTTAAAGACCGTACACATGTGATGCAAACCTATAGAGTTAGCAGATAGGTATCAGAAACAGAAATTAAGCTTTAATTTAGGGCATGCTCCTGGTGGCCTTTATAGTAATGATAATAGATAACACTGAACTAACATTACCTATATACCATTCTAAGTACTTCCTGTATATTGACCCATTAATCCTCACAACAAGTCGTTGTCTAGTGTCACCACACACTCACTCCCAATTGTCTAAATGTGTCTCCATCTGTCTTCGTCCCTCAACAGGATGTCCAGGCAGTGTTATCTCTATTTTGCAGTGGTGGCAAGAAGAGAAGTTAGGTTACTTTCCCATGTCACGCAGCTGATAGGTTGCAGAGTTGGGGATGCAGATCCAAATAGTTTGGCTCCAGAGATCCTGCTAGCTTAGAAAGATTGAACTCTCCCCCCACCCCCCCCAGAAGTTCTCTGGGTTTTAATTTACCTCTTAGATTGTTTCCCTCTCAAGAATCCTATAATTCTATATCTTGTAAGAGGTGTTCTAGAGAGTGTTCAGTGGAATATTCTAGGTGTGGATTGGAATCTGGGTAGTAGGGCAAGGGAGAAAGTCAAAAGTGCCCTCCTGGATACCTGAAAGTTTGATATAACCACTAAGGGAAATAGGAAAGTCAAAGTCTGGTGAGGCCAGGTTTAAACTTATGCAAGTTTAGTTTTTAGAGGTGGAGAAAGATGTCAATATGTTCACAAGGTAACTGGTAATATGGTTATAGAACACCATTTCTTGAACCCTGGCTTATAGACTACATGCATCAGAATCATTTGGGTGCTTATAGAATGGAACTTGTTGGGTTCCTCTCCAGATCTACTGAGCCAGAAACTCTGAGGGGACCCAGGAATCTGCATTTTATCAGGTTTTCTAGGAGATACTTCTCAACCACTATATGAGGACTTGGGGGGGCAGCAGTTGGTGATGTCCATTCAAGAACCACAAAAGTCTACAAGTTCTCTGGGGCGCCTGGGTGGCTCAGTCAGTTGGGTGTCTGACTTTGGCTCAGGTCATGATCTCACGGTCCGTGAGTTCGAGCCCCACGTCGGGCTCTGTGCTGACAGCTCGGAGCCTGGAGCCTGCTTCAGATTCTGTGTCTCCCTCTCTCTCTGACCCTCCCCCATTCATGCTCTGTCTCTCTCTGTCTCAAAAATAAATAAACATTAAAAAAAAATAAAAAAAAAAAAGTCTACAAGTTCTCAGAGGTAGAAGAGTGAACCAAGAGAAGCATGAGATCCAAAGTCATTCTGAAGAGGAAGGCCAGAGAGGAGACCTTTAGAGATGGGAGGGGACAGGACTGTGAAAGTAAGAAAGGGAGAAATGCTGTCACTTGACTTTGAGGGCACAGAAGGAACTATTTTAGTTGAGAGATGAAGACAGATGGAGACACATTTAGAGAATTATGAGGGAATGTGGTGATAAAACATAGACCCCAAAAATGAGGACTGAAATAAGAGGGCAGTATGAAGGGGCATCTTCACAAGAGATGGTTTGTCAAGATAAGCAAAATCTGTGCTTGTCAGAAAGCCCTTTCGAGTCATATTCTTATAAGAGGTAGATGCCACTTTGTGCCAAGTAAGGTAGCGTGGGGTAGGCAGGGGACAGTGTTTTTACCCTTTCTCACATTGGCCTTTCATTAGCATTACTGTGGGGCAGAGATAAGGGAACTGTTCTCCAACACCTTGAATTCTATGGTGATGACGGATAAAATTATACCCAAGGACATGAGATATCTTCCATTAATTTGAATGGTGTTTGCGTGGGCTAAAAATTATCTCCCCCAAAGATATCCACATCCTAATTCCTAGATCCTGTTCATGTTAATGTTACCTAATATGACCAAAAAAAAAAAAAAATCTTTGCAGATGTGATTCAGTTAAGGATATTGAGATGGGAGGTATTCTATATTATGTAGGTGGGCCCTAAATGCAATCACATGTGACCATATAAGAGAGGCCAAAATGACTTGAACACACACACACACACACACACACACACACACACACACACACACGACAGGAGGAAGTGATGTGACCACATAGGTAGAAATTGAAGTGGTGTGGCCCCAGCCAGAGAATATCAACAGTGCCCAGAAACTAGAAGAGGTGTGGTACAGATTCTCCCCTGGAGCCTCTGGAGGGATCATAGCTCAGTCCACACCTTGATTTTAACCCAGAGAAAAGGACTTCAAACTTCTGGCCTCCAGAACTGTCAGAAAATAATGTAGGTTGGTTTAAGCCACCAAGTTTGTGGTAATTTGTTCTAGCAGCTGCAGGAAACTAACACAGTGTCCCAGTTGGGAAAGGGGTAACATGATGTACAAAGAATTCTTTTTTGTATCCGCTCCCCCCACCTGCCCAACCCAGCACCACCTTTATTTCTAGATGGATTAAAAGTAACATCCTTCACAAAGGCACTTTCAACCACTCCATCCCTTCTTGTCTTCTTGACAGTTCGGAAGGAATTAAAGCACTTTGCTTTTCCCACAGTGACTAATGGAGCTTGCTGCGCTATTAGAGTGGTATTTTACTGTACTTTTTTTGGGTAAATTGTGGAACTCATTACTGTAATACTTGAACAAATTTAAACACCTAACTCACACTCCTTTTATTCCTTTCTCCCTGTGTGACTAACTGTAGATACTGCATAATGAAACCAAATAAACTCCGTGAAGTGTGTAATGCCTACTTAATTCTGTCCCTGTTCTGTAAATCAAGTACTTCTCTTTTTTTTCTGACTAGAGTCAGTCATTTAACTTATACATTAATACCCATTTGTCCAGATTTAGTTACCTGGAGTTTGTAGAGATGGAACTCAAGTCTAGTTAGATTGTCGGGGCACTTGGTGATTAATGGAAACAATATATTAGTGCAAAGATAAGAAGTAGAATTTGTAATGCCCTTTGATTGCATCGATGGGTCCCTGCCTTTTTTGGAGAGTTTACTTGGAGAAGGAAAGCAAGGGAACACAAAAGTGATTATAGAGATATGTACACCACACAGACACACACACACAGAGAAAATAAGAGGTTACAGTTGATCATTCCACTTTTTCCCCCATAGGTTGTTAGTATGTGGTGAACTCGTTGTCTTTTATAGGTAAGGATGATTTGAATTGAACATCAACTTTGTTCAAAAGCTCAAGTTGATTTTTAAAAACATTGGTATATCTCACTTTCTTTGACCTTTGTTTTTCTTTACTTCATGTAAAGCTTAAAGGAGAAAAAATAAGTAAAGTAAAAACAAAGCAGAACAATATTTAGTTATACTACATATCATTCAGATCAAATTAACTGCTATTTTTTAGAGACTAACAGTCCTATTTTTAAAAAATCTAACCAATGTTCTTAATTAACGAGATGTTTTTGAGCTTCTCTTTTACCTTGATCCTGTATTTATGATGCTATTTTGTGATATACCTGGCCTAACCCAAATTGGACTGAAGTCTTGACTATATTTTATGCAAACCTATTCTTACAAGCTTACCCATTTGATTTTAATGGTTGGGAAGGCTGGAATTATGAGTTAGGAAGAAGAAGCCGACTGTCTGAGTATTCATGCATTCAGCCCTGAACCTTTTAAATGTACTCATCACTATTCAGGAAGCATAATTCATGTCTCCATCAAGAAAGCAATTGTGAGGATAAATTTTTCAAAACTGTGGGGGGAAAAAGAAACCTAAAATGAATGTATGTCTCAGGACTCCATATGCTTAAATCACCAAGGCTCCATATTTTTCTGATTACCTTTGTATCTCCAAAGCCAAAGTAACTCACCAAGTGAAAATGGTCTTTAACTTTCTCAGTCTGATTCAGATAGCTCTTTCCCTTTCTGAATCTCTTAAGTGGTTTCTACAGGTTTGCCTCATAAACTTCTGACTTTTCTTCCCTTCCAGGTCCATTCTGAGTGGCATTGTGCAGGATATGGCTACTATGATTGGACGCGTGTAGACCTCAGGTAGCCCTTTGATTGTGATTTTGGGCTCTTAAACTAGAAATGCTTCTGAGCTTCGCTCACCCTTTCTGCATAAACTATAGCACTAACAATGAATAAAGAAATAAGAATGTTGGTGCTCATTCTTCCCATTTTAAAGTTAAAACCAGCAGAACCAAGTAGGCAACCACTAATTAGAATGTGCCGTAAATGAAAGAAAGAGCCCCCTCCCCCACCCCCCCACCACCGTGAAGAAAAATATTACAGGAGGGCCTAATCCAGCATATTTTCAATAAATATGAAGTGTAGAATTACTGTGTGATTGAACTGACTACCTTGCATAGAAAAGGCCACAGCCTCTAATATTTGTGGGGCCCAGAACAAGAGAATCCTTTCCCTTCCGACTTTGGACAACCTTCCAAACCTTGAGAGGTGTTGTGTGTTACTGATGGGCACCCCAGCCTGCAATTGTCAAGCTCTCTGTACATTCTTCCACACAAATATCTGCTCTTTGGCCATTCCTTATGTTGTCTAGGGCATCATCACAAGTAGAGACATAAGAAAAAGCTCTCAGAAGCTCCTCAGACAAGTGAGGGTCTTAGTAGCAGGAAATTCTAGATTTCTGGATATGGACAGCATGGTTTAGAAGAGGGAAGGAGGCACAGGCTCCAAGTGGGCTATCTTTTTGGACCCACAGCCTATTTCCCCATGTAGAATGTTAATAGCTGAAAGAGTTACAGATGGGGGTCTCTAAGTATCCCAGGGCTTAGAGGTGGTTCCCGAGTTGCCTGGTGGCAGTACTGTAAACACAGTTTTTTTTTCTTTTTTTTTTCTGGATCAAGTTAGAGATGTATTTGTTTCATAATTCGTAACTCCTTTTATATCCTTTCTTTTCCCTCCTTTTTCTTTCTCCTCCTTTCTTCTGTCCCTATTCTTCAACACCCTTTCTCTTCATTCTGCGAATATTTCAGAGTATCTTGTTCTACAGTTGTGCATTTGGATGAATGCAGATGGTTTAACTTGAGCTCTTTCTTACTAATGTGCAACTCCAGAGTTTTGTATTCAGTCAGCAGCCCAGGTGGACCATGGAACAGAAGGAAGTCAGCTGGCTGTAGTTTGGATACATTTTTCCAACATGCCCAGAAAGACATTCCTTTTCGTCTTTAGTTTCCAAGTTGGATGAACCTAGCCTCTCGCTGCCATGTTGCCTTTTGTTATTAATAAATTTCCTTTACATTGGCTCAGTCTCTAGTGGCACAGAATCTGCCTGACGACATGCACACATTGGGCCTATACATTTTTAAGAGGGAGAGGATTTAAAATGTAGGGTAGTAAAAATGTAAAGCTTTTTACTTTATTGAGATGATAGAAGTGATAAAGAGGAGGAGGCAAAAAAAGAGGAGGCAAATCTCTGCATAACAAAATAATAAAAGATGTAATTTTTAAATATTCTCAGTATAGTATTAAAGCATGAGATAGCATATGGCCAGGATATATTGGGAGAAGCAAAAAATGAAATACAAAACCCATAGATATGACACATTTTGGCTTTTTTCTCATTAACTAAGAAATATATTATGAAGAAAGACTATAACTTTTAGGCGCTATGTTACTCAAAACTCTGTAGACCTGTGCTATCTATGACAGTAGCCACTAACGTCATGTTGCTATTGAGTCCTTGAAATGTAGGTAGTCTGAACTGAGATTTGCTCTGAGTATAAAAATCACACTGGATTTTGAAAACCTAGTAAAAAAAGTAAAATATCTCAATAATTTTTTATGCTGTTGCACAGTGAGATGTTAATATTTTAGATACATTGGATTAAATAAAATACTATATATCAGCTTCACTTGATTCCTTGGAATTTTTAATATGGCAACTAGAAAATTTAAAATTTTACATACACGGCACATTTTCTTTCTATTGGACAGTGCTTTTGGCCCTGAAAGTTGAAAGTTGATGTCTGTCACCTTCTATAAATAAAACTTCTGTATATAAAACTGTGGAAAATTGTTGAGAGTTGGGGTGGGTGGTTTGCACCATTTGCTTCAGAGTTTGCTGCTTCTCTGGAGGACCATGACTGAATGACTCTTTGGCCTGTCCCATCCCAGACCTTTGTGTGTGTGGCTCTATCCTGTCATTTTCTCAGCTCCAGGGTTGCCCTTTCCTGGAAGCTTTCCTGAATACTCCAGCTAAAGCAGCCTCCATGCTGTCTTTACCCCTTTCCCCACTCTTCTACAATTTTACTTTCTTTGTAACACTTACCACTATCCGTAATTATCTTGCGTGCTAATTGATTTTCTCTCTCTCCTACTTGAATGTAGGCTGACAGTGACAGTATCTAAATTGATTATCACTATATCTGATAAGTGGTTAATATCCAAAATAGCTAAGAAACTTATTCAACTCTATAGCAAATAACCAAATCACCCAATTAAAAAATGTGAAGAGAACCTGAATAGACATTTTTCCAAAGAAGACACATAAATGGTCGTCAGAAATATGAAAAGGTGCTCAACATCACCGATAATCAGGGAAATGAAAATCAAAGCCATAGTGAGCTATCACCTCACGCCTGTTAGATTGGCTGTTATGTAAAATTTGAGAAATAATAAGTGCTTGTGAGGCTATGGCCAAAGAGAACCCTTGTATGTTGTTGGTGGGGTTGTAAATTGGTATAGCCATTATGCAAACCGGGATGGAGGTTCCTCAAAAACTTAAAAACAGAAATACTATATGATGCAGTAATTCTACTTCTGGGTATATATCCAAAGGAAATGAAATCGTTATGTCGAAGAGTTATCTGCACTTCCATGTTCATTGCAGCATTACTCATAGTAATAGCCAAGGTATGAAAACAACTTACGTGTTCATTGACAAATGAATGGACAAAGAAAATGTGGTGCACACACACGGAGGGATATTATTCAGCCTTTAAAAGGAAGTAAATCCTTCCATTTGCACTGATATAGATGAACCTGAAAGACATGATGCTAAGTGGAATAAGCCAGACACAGAAAGATAAATACTATATGACATCACTTGTATGTGGAATCTAAAAAATTTGACTCACAGAAACAAAGTAGAATGGTGGTTGTTAGGGGCAGAGGGGTGAGGGAAATGGGGAGACGTTAGTCAAAGGGTATAAACTTTCACTTGTAAGATAAATAAGTTCTGGGGAATCTAATGTATAGCATAGTGATTATAGTTAATAATGCTGTATTGTGTACTTGAAATTTGCAAAGAGAATAGATTTTAGGTGCTCTCACCACACACATAAAAAGGTAACTATGTGAGGTGTTGGATGCGTTGATTAGCTTGATTATGATAATCATTTCACAGTGTATGTATATCAAATGATAATGTCATATGCCTTAAATATGTACAATTATTCTTTGTCAATTATACCTCAGTAAAGCTGGGAAAAATTTTGAGATGTAGCAAATGCTCACAATAGAGTGCTAAAAGAGGGGAAAAAAAAGATACAGTCTTATGTAATCCCAATTTTGCAGAAAGTCTAGAAATACACATATATGCTATATACATATATACTAGAAATATACATAAACATTGACAAAAGTTGTTCTGTGTTAAAATAAATAATTAGTAATTTGATTGTCACTGTATCCTCAATGCCACCTTGACAGTGACCTTGGATGCACAGCAGCTAGTAAAGTCACTCAGTAAATTCCTGCCAGTTGATTTTCTAAGTACCTGCACATTAGATTGTGGCTAGACATATTGAGGTAGCCAAATCTATAGATAAATTGAAATGTTTAATGTTTTACTTATTTGAGTGTTCATAAGATTCACATATTTAGGACTGGGGCTGATACTGTTTAATAATAGATTTAATCATAGATTCAAGTTCTAGGACTGTCTTGGCTCCATCTATGGCTTTGGGCAGACCAATAGAAGTTTTGGGTTTCGTTTCATCTCTAAAATGAGGAATTTGAATTAGATGATTGTTCAGCTCTGAAATTCCATGTTACGGATTTCATTGAAAGGTTGGATTTCACTTTGGCTACTAATTGCCTGAGTCTTTGTCATTCCTTGTTCTATGAGAGGACAGAGCCCTGAGAGTAAGTAGGAAAGTAGGGGGAGGGTTTTGGGCTCACTGGTTGATAGCTGGGATGATGGAAGGCCGGGTTGGCAGGTAGGGGCGACATATAGAGGAAGGGCTTGACGCTTCAACATGCTGTATGAGAGGGGGGTTCTGAAGAGAAGCTCTGCCATTTTCTGCTTTATGTTTACGAAGTAATTATGTGTGTATGTGTTTGAGGGCTTTTTTTCCCTCTTCTATTACATTGTGGCATTTTCCCTTTGCATACAGAGGAAGAATAGGATAAATTAGGAATTAGCCTTTGCTTTGGACAGTGAACTAAACTAATCATGGGAGGAAATGCATGAAAGACATTTAGAAAGAGAAAAATAGAAAAGAGCTTCAGGGATAAAGTGACAGGTCCTTGAGACTCACTAAGAAGTGCTGTTCAGCTTCAAAGATGATGGCAGTGCCACAAAGGGTGCATGTAAGAGTCTTTTGAAAAGGACAATTTCTCTCCAAATGTGTGGAGATAAATTTCTCTATAACCCTGAACTTTTGGCACCAGGTGTCCTTCTCAGTATTTCAATTTATTTTTATAGACACTTCCTGATGAAGACCTATTCTCTTTTCTTCATTGTTTATAATGGGCCGTTCAAATATCTGAGTGCACAGTGACCAGGCATCCGAATGAGCAATACTCAAGAATTCGTAAACACACTCTGCTTGATAGGATGCGTACGCCATTTTAGAATAGGGGTTTCCTCCATGTGGAGGAGATGGGATGGGGTGGGGGAGTTGCTTCTATTTGGTGAAGTGACAGAGTGAGGCCAGTGGGTGGTGAGAGTCTAGCTAGCTAGTGAGGGAAGAGATAAAACTTTTCAAGTCTTTCATTTATCTTGTTTCTCGGTGTTAGAGTTCTTGAAGAGTTCAGGTATAATCACAGCCTTCTGTTGCAACAGGAAGCACCATCTGTTGAAGCATTCTGTAAGCAATATAACATCTCTCCAGAGATAGTTTAGCATTCAATTCACAAAGAAGGATGGCAGGGACTTGTAAACAAAAGGAAACAACTGAAGCAGTGAAGAATGGGCTGTGCTCTAAACATTCAATATGTTTCTTTATAGCCGAGAAACCCTGTAATGATACAAAACCCTGGCAGAATTCTCGGATGTATTAATTGTTTTGGGGTGTGTGTGTGTGTGTGTGTGTGTGTGTGTGTGTGTGTCTGTGTAAACTTAAGTCTTTGAAACTGCCTCTTCTAACACACTAGTCCTGGTTCTTGGTTTAACTGTGGTTTTTGTTTTTGTTTTCTTTAATGATAAACCATTTTTTGCAGATCAGGTGGGTCATGAGTGGTTACTGGTGGAAAACTTAAAAATATAATACATATAGCTATGTGCATGGGGTAGCAGCACATCAAAGGCTGGGCTGTTAGGCACTATATTATGAAATCAGGTCTTAGCTGTAGAACTTTCCTATTTAAAGCTTTGATACTTTGTCAGAGGAGAAACAACAGCTGGTCCCAGGTTTCTGTAGATACCAAATGAGTTGAAAACACTGCACTATACCCTAAAGGAGAGTCTTTTGGAAACTGATCTGAATCATTGAAAGATCAAATGTTTATGAAAAGTGGTCTTCGTTTTTGCTCTGATGAAAAGACACAATGGGGGACATTGGTAATAGAAAGCAAATCAACCTTTTGGTTTAATTCAATTCTTTAAGCAGAGTAGGAGCTCAAAAATTAGGTGTAAATGAATGATATAGGAGGCAAATTAGAATTAATAAAAGTCCTCCAACATCCAGCTTCTTTCAGTAGATACACAGGCCAAGAAGATTTTGATCTTTAGTTGTGTATTTTCCAAAGTAGTAAGTATCTTATGGTTTATATGGTGTAAAAAAAAAAAAAAAAAAAAAAAAAAAGAAGCATTGGCCATGATTTAAAAATCTTCTTTTAAAGTTTATTTATTTTGAGAGACAGAGAAAGAGAGAGAACACACACATGCATTTGGGAGGGGCAGAGAGAGCAAAGAGAGAATCCCAAGAAGGCTCTGCACTGTTGGTGGGGCTGGGTCCCTCAAACCATGAGATCATGACCTGAGCCAAAATCAAGAGCCCAGAAGCTCAACCGACTGAGCCAGTCCAGGTGCCCTGACCATGATTTTAAAATCTTAAACTTAGAACCTAGACTGTAACTATCCTGAATTGCAAAATTACAGGGAAAAAAAAAACACACCAAAATGCAAAACCTTAATGTCTCTCGCCTCCAAAAACAAAGGTGTAATTCTTATTGCTGTATCATTAAATAAATTAATGATACTCTGTGTGTGCACGTGTGTACATGCACTACACCTCAATAATTGTTTTATCTGATGGTCTTTATTACCTTGTAGAAATTATATTGTCATAATTAAAACAAGTTTCATTATTTTCCACTTCTACTCCCATGTAATAGATCACTGCCATTTTTGCAGTGGGCCATTAGGCAATGCAGATTGTTTTCTCCTAGATTTGTCGGTTTACTGCTTTTGAAGGAATTAATCACCTGTCTTACAGCTACCCTTGTAACTCTGCTGACTTCCACTTGGAAGGAACTCTTTACTTTTTGGAATTACAGAATGTTTGGGAGGACCCCAGACAACAATCCCCTCCTGATCTGGGTAAGGAAACTACAATATTGTTTATAGAGCCCATGGACGTAGTCTATTGGCTAGTTTGGTTGGCTAGCAGAGCATTTAAAACAGTTATGAGTCCTTTCAACAACCTTGTGATGTCAGTCCCATTGCAGGCCTTATTCTAACATAATCACTTAACAACTTTGCTTTCCATCCTGCCTGTTCTGCATTTGGTGCTTGTCTACCCTCTCTAGGTGTATGATTTTAAAACTTCTCCTCTATATGCAGACACATTTGCCATTTATTAAAGGGCAGGGCAGGATTGAGACATTCCTTGGTTCCTCATAATGACACTATGAAAACATACGTGTATGCACACACACACACACCCAGATACATATATGCATTATCCCATGATGTGAACGTATAACTTTATTGACATACATAGCATATGTATTCTTCACAGTGGCCACTGATGTTCATTAAAAATCAAGTTCCTATTTTTAGAAGTTTTAAAATATCATATATAAAGTAAACTATTATAATCACTTGTATAATTATGAGAGAAGTCTCCAGAATAGCATTCACTGATTATCTTTTGTATGCTTGCTGAACATCTATTATATGTTAGGTATTGAATTCTGATACCGTAATAACCCTACAGGAGATCATTGATTTGATATCACTTTATAGTTTCTCTTGACTAGGGTAATAGATGATAACACTAACACAGTGTGGCCAAGGGAATAATCTTTAATTTAGCCCATTATGTGCTAGCTTATATTACTTGATTCTCTTATCTAATGTCATTTCCTTGGAGATGGTCTTTAAGTTAGCTCCTGTGGACACTTAGCTTAATGTGTGTTCCTAATGCTGGTTGCTTGATTTATCATCTCTGAGACATTGATCTCTTGGAATCCTATTTTGCTGTGGTGTTCCTGGCCATAAGTAGGAATGTCTTCACTGTGGGAATGGAGGGGCCCCTTGTGTAGGAGAGTCATTTCCTGACTGGAGCCTGACTTGCAGCAGGAAGCCCACTGGGTGGTGCTCTGTCACTTTCTCCGAAAGGCCATTAAATGTCCCCCTCTCCCCCACCAAATGCACTACTGGTTGGTGTGGTGGGATAATGGTCCTCCAAAGAGGTCTATATCCTAATCCCCCAAACCTGTGACTATGTCAGCCTGTATTTTGCCCCATCTCTGTGCCTCTCTCACCTATGATTAGGAAATGGGAATAGCAGTATCATAGATACCTCTGTGTAAAGCTGAGCCAGCAAAGATCACAGACGTTCAGGTACATTTGTGAGCTAAGCAGATACATAACCTTCATACCTGAGTCTGTGTATCCATATTTTCTATACACCAAATTTCTGACAAATGCTTTTCCTGTTATGTGAATTTATCAGACTGGCCTCAAATCCCGGTCTTCTGAGTCTCTGTCGACTGTTCTTCCCTATTATACCATGGCAGCTTCTAAGTAGACTAGAGCTTCCCAGGAACAGGGAAGCTTCCCTGTGGTGGCAAGTGTCTTAGGTGCTGCTGCCCTAAATGACCAGATAACCTCAGCTTTGGGCTTCAGCATTCTTCCACATTAGTGCTCTGTCACTGAAGGCCATTACAGTTGTCTTGGTATCTTCTCTAGTCTTTTAATTTGTAGTGATCTCCAGAGAGGAGCGTCATTCTATCTACCTCATCAGTGATTTCTCATTACTTGTTGAGTCTGAGGGCTCTGAGATAAAAGTGCTGTCAGAGGCCATTCTCCTCATCCTTCTGTCCATCCTATATCATTCCTTTTTGAAATATAAGCAGAGAAGCTCCTGGGTGTATAAAAAGGCAGAATTAATGATTCTACTTAGGGGAGTTAGGCTATGTAGAAATGTCTTCCAGACTTTTTAGGAAGGAATTCAAAAACCCCATTGTATTCTCTGAACCCCTAATCCCTGAAAACACTGATAGTTGTGTTTCCAAATCCTGATTTGTAGACATTCAAATGTAAGGAAGTTCAGGGAATTTCCCATACATCTGAAATGGTTAGTGACCCAATTTTCTATTGCAAAGGTACTGGCACCAGAGCGTAGGTCTTTTGACAGAGTTGTTGTTGGATTTGGTGAGAGAAATTTCCATGGTGGTCAATAAAATCCATGAACAGATTTAGAAGTACATTAGATGTTGACAGGAACATTACCTGGAGAACTATGCATCAAACAATTGATTTAGAAAGGTTTCCAAGTTCTTATTTAGAAATAAACTGTCCATAGAAATCCAGAAAACTGCCAAAGAGATTTTTTTTTCTGAAATCACAAGCAACTTTTTTAATTAAAACATAAAGCCATGGGCCAGACATTGTAACACCCTATGAGGTTGATACTCTTGTTGAAAACTGACCTCTGTGCTTCAGAGCCAAAATATACCTCGAAGATTGAGTTTGGGATAAAGAGGAACAATAGCTTTATTGCTTTCCCAGGCAAAGGAGGCTGCAGCAGGCTGTGGTCTTCAAAATACTGCAAGCCTGCCCAGAGGAAAGGGCTGTGGGGTTTATAGGGAAATACAGGATCTAGCCAGTTTTGACAGGAATTTGTATGTGCTACCAGCCTCCTCTGTCTTATCTTTGGGGTTCTACCAGTTTCCTGAAACAAAGGCTAAGAGAGGAAGAGAGGAGGTTTACAGAACAGACGAAAGAGGTGACTTTAAAATGGAGCTTTGCTGAAGCATTAATGCAGCCATTTTGATTTTTGTTCAACTTTATGCTTTTAAGCAGTTTATTATTATTCCCATTTTGTACATGAGGAAGCTAAGGCATACAGAGGTTACATACATTTTCCCAGTGGTCATGCAGTTTGTAATGGCAGAGCTAGGACTTGAACTTCTGGCAAACTGGCACTGGGGAGCATTATATTAAGACATTATGCTGCTTTTTTAAATTATCATTACTTTTTTATTTGAGAGAGAGACAGAACGAGCGTAGGATCTAGGGAGAGAGGGAGGGAGAGAGAGACAGAGAGAGAGAGAATCCTAAGCAGACTGTATGTCCAGCATGCAGGGCTTGATCCCCCGACCCTGGGATCATGACCTGAGCTGAAATCAAGAGTCAGACGCTTAACCAGCTGAGCCACCCAGGCACCCCATTATGCTGCTTCTTAAAGACAGATTCAAGCAGAGAGAAAGTCCAACAGATTTGGCCATTATCAAAGGTTGACTGCTAAGGTCAGGGTGATGGTGGGAGTATATGAAAGGGAGAGAATTTAAGATGATTGACGATTTCTGACAAAGAACTATCTCCACTTTACCAGCGACTCTGGTTACCTTACCATTCAGCATACTTAAACTTTCTATAGTGTAATTATCTTCTACAGCTAAATTTTTTATCCTTTATTTTAAGTAGGCTACGTGCCCAGTGCGGAGCCCAACATGGTGCCTGACTGAATTCACAACCCAGAGATCAAGACCTGAGCTGAGATCAGATACTTAAGTGACTGAGTCACTCAGAAAGCCCCTGATAGTAAATTTTTATTGTCCACCTCCAACATTGAACTGCCCTGAGAATCTTAGTTACAGGATGTTGAGTTCCAGCATAACAGCTTACAAGAGGTAGGTATCCAGTGCCTATGTGTATGTGATGGAAAATTTAGCAAAGCTTGACGTGGTGTCCTTCATAAATAAAGAAACGGAAGCTCTTCCAGGCTTCTTTCAAGATAAATAAATATAATGAATTTAAAAATCTGGTTACTCTTCCTTCTGTGCTGTAGAATTCACAAAAGAAGTGTCTAAAAATAACCTCCTGACCCCCAAATTGCTCAGTTTTACCCTCTTCTTAATGGAGGAAGGAGAGTTGTATAGGATCCCTTCTCAGAGGCTACCATGTACTTTGTGGGCCAATTGTTGAATGTCAGGAAGAAACAGCCAATATAACACCTTTTACTTGTGTACTATGTTTTAGTTTACATATAAGCCAATTTTCTACATGGAGTTTCATTTACACCTAGGCCAATGGTGGGGTATAGGAAATATCTTCATCTGACCTATGGATGGCTCAGGCTCAATGTAATCCAGAGAATTACTGCTAGTCACGTTAGTCATACTCAGCATGTCTGACTCTTGAAACCAGGTCTGCTCATGATAAGCCCAGGCCCCTTTGTGCTGCAAGGCTGCTACCCTGATTCTTCCCTTTTCATTCACAGGGAAAAATGACCTGTATCTCCAGCTCTCTGCAGGCAGAAGAAGCCAGTGTGTTGTGCCTTAAACCTCATTCTGTGGGCCTATCCTACACTCAGCAAGTCATACAATAGATTTTAAAGTTTTGATGGCCTGAGAGCCCAGTGAGTCATGTTTAGGTTTCCTTTTGCAGTAGATGACTCATTTAAGATTTGGCCCCTGTACTAAAATTGTAGAGATCTCAAAAGTTGCACACCATGCATTTTGACATCCATCTACTGCTCTTCCTATTGAGGGGACAGGGGTGGGTTTCCAAAGACCGTAATCAAAAATTCTTTGTGGCATTTGAGGCTTAGCTACATCAATCTTGTTTAATTGCTAGACACTTATATTCTCATGTTGCAACCTGTATCTTGCCTGTGCTAGATGCAGAGGATAAAATAATGATAAAGACACAGTTCTTGTTTTCTTGTAGCTCATAATCTGAAATGGGAATATTACAGTCCTACTCACATACAATTATTACCAATATTGTAACCAAAAAGGTTAAGCCCTTGTCTAAACTTCTTATCAAGGATGATTAGGCTTTGCTGGATCTTTTCTGTTTGTGTCTCTAGATCCACTCTGCGTCCTTTTTTCCCCTGTTCTGTGTCCTTGGGGTTGACGTTTGTTGAATGGATCACTGGGCTGCTTTGCTTTCTGGCTTCTGGTTGGGTTTGCCCTTTGGCAGAAAGAGAGAAAGCTCTTTGTTCATTTTGTCTTCCTCTTTTTTTTAATGTTATTCATTTTTGAGAGAGAGAGAGAGCGTGGGCACACACAAGTGGGAAGGGACAGAGAGAGAGGGAGACAGAATCTGAAGCAGGCTCTAGGCTTTGAGCTGTAAGCACAGAACTCGATTAGGGGCTCAAACCCATGAACTGTGAGATCATGACCTGAGCTGAAGTCGGACGCTTAGCCAACTAAGCCACCCAGTCACCCTTTTTTGCCTTCCTCTTTGCTGGACTATATCCCTCTTGGTTGCTATTGACTGCTTCCCTTCAGACCATAACTCATTCTGGGTGATTCAATCCTACAGCTATAACTATCACTTTTCCTTTAGGTTTCTGAACCCCTCTATCCCTAATCTCCTCCAGGGTGATAAGAACTCCCTGCTGTTGCTAGTTACAGAGTGTTTCACTATCTGAGTTTTCCTTTATCCTGCTCACACCTCTGTAAATATCCCACCATTGAACTTTCTTTGATTACCTTCTTTGAATGTGCCTTATGGTTGTTAAAGAACCCCGAGTCGTTCACGTCTCTCCATTATCTAGCTCTAAACTCCCAATCCAGCCACATCTGTCAGTGCATCTCATTCACGATCTACATGCTCTCCTCATAGTCTGGAAGTCATAGTCTGGAAGGGCCCTCTTAACAAACGTTACCCTCTTCATAAAGACTCACTATCCCATTCCATTGTCAAAATTAAACCCGGCTTCCTCTCTGCTCCTGATACCAAATCTTCCTCTCTGTTCCTGATACCAAATCAAGTGCTGAAGTATTGCTTAGTTCATTCAACCTTCTCTCCTCTTATTTGCATGCTTGTCTTTCTTGTCAGGCCACTTGCTCCCTGAGGTCAGGGCTTCCATCTTTCTCACATCTGGAAATCAGTCCACAGTGAGCAGGGACTGCGTTCAATTGCTAAGGAGTGGGCTTTCAGGATGGATATACAATCATTTGGTGGTTAGTAGTATAATCTGGGAATAACCCAGACTCTTTGCTTTTGTTTTTCTCACCCACTCCTTTGCTATAGGTAGAAGAGGGGATTGGAAATGAATCAGTTGTGTTTATTATGAACAGTTTTGATGAAAGCATATATTGAGGAGAAGGATGCAATTTTTCAAGGATAACCATGGTTTGGACTCTAGAAGTTGAAGAATTCTTTCTTCCATTAACAATGATTTTCAAGCACTGACTCTTTTGTGTGAACGCTATAATATTTACTTTTTTAAGGGGATATTTGGCTGAGCTGGAATTGGTGGAAATGAAGAGTGAAATGGAACTCTGGTTTGAGAAGACTTTTTTTTACTAGCCACCACCCTTATCAGTTTTCAGGAAAGTCCTCTAGTATGTAAAATGCAAGTGTTATGGGGTGTAGAATAGGTTGGAGGGGCCACGTGTCTCTTGGGCCAACACAAGTTGGTACTTGGATCAGAGTGTTAGTTTCCTTTTCATTTCTCTTTCTTGCTTCATCTGTGCTCCTCCTCAGTAAGACAAGTGTCCTATTTTATCCTAAAGTCAAAGTTTTAATAGTCAGATCTGTTCTTTCCTTTCAGCTCAATGCTTTGCATGGAGATTAACATTTAACTGTTTTATTGCCGGCACAGATTTCCCAACATGTGGGTTAGAGAGCAGCTGTTTGCCCCTAGAGCCCCTGGACATGAAGTCTCTGCTATTGGCTTTCTTTATTACTTGATCAGCACTGTCACTAATGCAAATCTATTCCCCCACATGAGGAGCGACATTAATTTTATGTTGTTTACGTACTCTTGCCATAAGGTTAAGCAATTCCTACTATTAAGCTTGATGAAATTGCATTACCTTAATGAAATGCACTTTACTGATAAAGAAGAATGTCACTTTCACAAGTGGAAGCACTGTTAGCAAATTTTTACGAGAGAATTCCCAAAATCATATCTTAATTGCTTGGACAGCTGTGTAGTTTACATAACGAGCAAACAATGCCAAGGTTTTTTATTTCCTTTGTCAGCTGTACTGGATGTTAGTATGCATGGTGGACCTTTTTTGGGCCTTTTATTACTTGATTGCAAATCATTCTTCATTGTTGCCCAAATTTATGGAAGGACATTGCTCCCTGAGGTGCCATTTCCTTTCAGGTCTGTAACTGAACATGACTGATGGCGCCAGAGTAACAGTTGCTTATTACTGCGTTCACTGAGCTGTGATTGCTCCAATACTTTATGTTGGCAGATGTGTTTCCCTAGGAACAGCATCTCTGAGACAGAGGTCATTGATCAAACCCCCTCTGGCTGTTCCATTATGTGCAAATTATTGCTAAAAGCAGAGAGGTTGCAAGGGAGGTGGTGTGTACTCATTGCAAATATAGGGGAGGGAAGTCTAAAAAAATAGAAAGGGAGAAAGAAAGAAAGAAAGAAAGAAAGAAAGAAAGAAAAGACGAAAGAAAGCCAGACAAGTGTAATGAAGCAGAAAAGAATTCCACCTAAACTAGAACAATGTTTTTGTAATGTGAATTAATAAGGAAAAGGATGAAATTTTGTGACTTAGACACACAATAGGAAAAGAGTCAGATTTTATTTTTCTGAGATAACCTCTGAAATTGGGCTTGCTGACAGCATCCTTGGCGGCTGTCCATGGGCAGAAGAGGGCATGTTTTGGGCTGTGCCCAGAGCACTGTTGTCCTAATAGGGTAAGGACTAAGTCAGTTAAGTAGCCAATGCAGAGCACTCTCTTCTGTCCATTTCTGGGCCAAATATTTAGGAAATGCTGGAGACATACAGGGGACACATGCAGAGATCTCCCGGTCCCTCAGCTTCTCAGGGCTGGAATGGAAGCAACAATGACTGACTGATAAGTGGGAAGCACTTAGGCTGTCCTTTGCTCAGGCTTGATAGAGCGATACCTTCTCAGCTGCAGCAGCGGCTCTTCTCAGCAGATTTCCATTCCAGGAAAGACGGATGGTCCCCCATGTGGATGTCTGTCCTTTGCTAGCTTCAGTTAGAACATGTGGCCTACACATTCAGCAAGATTTCAGTGGGCCCTCCTAGCCACACAACATTACCCCATTTCTCACACCAACTTGTCTTTCAGTGTTGGCAAGACTCACCTTTTTATAATTGTAATTCAGTTTTACTTATTTATAAAATCTTTCCTCATATTGAATCAGATTTTCCCAGGGTCTGAGTCACTCCCTTGATACAAATTAGAGGCTTCAGGAACAGTGTATGCTAATTCATGGAACTTTGTTGTAGTCTTTAGAGTATTGCTAGGGTCCTCCTAAATATTGTATTTACCCTCAGGTCAGTCTGATCTAATCTCTTCATAACTCCTGAGGAAAGATGAAGGGGGTTTGGGAGGTCCTTTACTTGCAAAGAGAAGGCTGAATGAGGTTTTATGTTTGTAATTCCAGAGTGACTGCTAATGTTCTCTGTGGGTGGCAGGCAGCTTTGACACCCTTGGTCTTTGATGGTAACTGCAGTCACAGTCCTGTAGGTATTTGTTAAAGAAGCTTTTCAAAAAGAGGTCAAAACATGATTCTCATACCTAAATAAAATGAATACATCCTGAAGACTTTAACTTATTAATTAAATGAGGGAACTAATAAGATGTTATGACCAGTCAAAGGGCAATCCAGAGAATGGATATATTTATATATCAGGATTGTTGAAATGAATTTGGAAATGAGTTCAAAACTGGCTGGTGAGGAGGAGGGATTTTAATTAATCTGCATGTCCATGGACAATAATCCTTCATGTTGCTATATAATAATACAATATATAATTTACTTACATATTTAGATATATATAATATGTAATTTATAAAAGTTAAGTGTAATCCTTTCAGAGTTATAAAGAGTTTAGCTTAGACTAAATAATAGCCATGACAATAAATATAATTTATTTGGTGCTAGTGTTGTGTTAGAATTATTTTTAATGTTTATTTATTTATCTTGAGAGAGAGAGTGAGTGAGAGAATCAGAGAGAGAGAGGGAGAGAGAGAATCCCAAGCTGGCTCTGTGCCATCAGTGCAGAGCCTGATGCAAGGCTCAATCCCACAGATGTGAGATCATGACAGGAGCCAAAAAGAAGAGTTGGATGCTTAACTGACTGAGCCACCCAGGTGCCTCATGTTAGAGTTTTTTTTAAAAAACCAAGCAAGTTTCTTCTGTAACACAATTTTGTTCAAATGCTAGATAAGAACAAAGTGTTGGCTTTTTGAGACATATGTTTCTTTATCTTCCTCCCCCATCCCAATCTACCTGCAGAACAGTTGGAGATTAAAGATAAGATGGTTTACTAAGAATAGACAGACATTTAAGTAGATAATTTAAGCGATAAGGCAAACCTTTGTATAAAGGAAGTATAAAGGAAGATGAAAAAAGACATTTTTCTATTTTAACCCAAATCAGTATTTTTCTTCCAGCTTTTTCAAATGATGAGAGCATGAGGAAAAATAGAAGAGATGACTGGGAAACAGGCTAGGGCCATGTTATTGAAGTCCTTGAATGCCCGGATAGAGAATTTGTAGTTGGGATGACAATGGGACACCTCTGGCTGTTTGAGTAGAAGTGGTATTGTTACAGCTGTGCTTCAAAAAAGTTAGTCCAATCAAAGTATCTGGGATGACTTAGAGGGAAAAGGGATGAGAGGAGGCCATTTTGTTATTCCAATAGTTATAATGTGAGGTACTAAGAGTTTGGACTATAATGTAAAGTGACCACAGTGTGACTTAAGATAGAGCTATTGAATTTGGAAGATATTGGCTATTAGACTAGCCCAAATATGGAAGCAAAGGATGACGTATGGCATGGCACCTATTTTGAGGTTTCAGATAATAAAGAATATCAACAAAAATAGAAAATTCTGGAGAAAGCGGCATGTGGGGGGAAAGAATGTATATTCAACTTTGCAACTACTGTTTTTGACATGTAAATGGATGTTCAGATGAAGATGCCTAGAAAACTAATGGAAACGTTAGGGGTGACACAATCAGTGAAGAAAAGGGGGGAGAGAGAGAGAGAGAGAAAGAGGGAATTTGTAGGCTGAGGATAGTCATGAAGCTGCCTACACTTGGGGGAATAGGAGAAAATAGAGCCAAAAATGGGGCAGCGATTGATCAGAGATTGACTGGTAGGAGGAGATCCAGTTTCAGTGGAGATGAGAGAAATTTCAATGAAGCTGGGGTTAATCCTGCCAAATACTACAGAAAAGGGATGGAAGATGAGCACTCAGATGTGTTCACTGAGAAGGGAAGGCCGGTAAGAGTTAAGAAGTAGACGGGGAGCCAAAGAAGGGAATGAAATTAGAATACTTATTCAATAAATTGTTATTGAAAAGAGGGTAAAGAGGAGAGAGATGTGGAGTGATGATAGTCTGGTCAGGGTGGAGGTAAGTGTTTTAGGACATGAGAAAATTGAGAATGTTGCTTACATACATTCTCGATTACATACATTGAGAAAGAGCTGGGAGAGAAAGATTGAAAATGAGAAACAAGGAGGGGGGAATTCTGGAACAAGGTAGGAGGGGATGGAATCAAGTGGCAAAATAGAGAAATATTTTGAGACCAAATGGAAGGAAGTTGAAAAAGGTCCTATCCTATTGAATTGATCTTGGCAAAGGTGAAATTGAAGGGTCCTGGATAGTGTTCAAGATGGGGGTTTAGAAGAATGAAGAAATTTTGACTCCCCTGCTTAAGGAACATGAGAAATATCTAACAGGGAACAAAACGATCCCTAGGCAGCATAGAGAGCTCACATTAAGTTAATAAAATTGCATTTGTAGAATTGTGCTTCATGAAGTAGCAGCTGATAATGGGGCCATATCATGAGGAAAAGGAAAAGGTTGGACTATCTGTGAAAGTAAGGTGGTATAATGTTAGGAGAGTAAGGGATTTTTCTGTGGTTGGAATATGTGACTGGTCATTGGGTCCAGGTCAGTTAGAGAGTCAAATGAGTCCAGATGAGGGTCCTTGCCTATCCAAGAGTCATGGCAGAGTTCAAGGATTTAGAGGTCATAATGATTATCAAGAAGAGTTATTGGGAGTGTGGAAATTAGAAAAAAAAATGGAAGGAGATGAGATATGGTCAGAGAAAAGAAATATCCAGAAGTCAGGACCGTGGATGGAAGCAATGTCTAGAGGTTATGGTAAGTAAGATCTGGCTATGTAAATAGGTGATCTGTTGAATTGGACCTGTGCTTTGGGAGCTGAGGTGAGAGAGGACATTGGAGGCCTTTGCATTCCAAAATCTATGATCACATAGAAGGAAAATGGCTAAGTTCTGAGACTGGTGATTGATGTGGGTGCTTGGAAAGAGAGAAGATGGCTAATTGGGTAGGAGGTCTGTAAAGGATGACATGTCACTATATGAAGGTAGAAGGCTTGGAAGTGGTCCCATCTATTGAGTTTATGAGAAAAGTGTGGAAATATAGTTGAAAAAGGCTTTGGAGGCTGAAGATAATTCTTTAGAAGAATCTCCCTGAGATTTTTAAAAATACAAATGGATGAATATAAATGAAAAAAAGTTAAAGATATAAATAATTTATTACTATTTTAACATTAAGAATGGACTCAATCTAAAAAATTTAGTAAATAGAGTCTTTTTATAGATGGTATATGTGTGTGTGTGTGTGTGTACGCGTGTGCATGCATGTGTGCACACACACATGCTAGTACATGTTCACATGTTTAAAGCAAAGATATAGATGCAGAGATTGGTAAGGTATAGAGGTAAAGTTGTGTTATGAGACTATGACCAGATATTTTTCCCTCATTTTCTTGCTAGTCTTGGGCCATTTCACTGCTAATCTCCACATCCATCAAACAAACAGGAAGGGGAAATGGAGAGTTGAATTACAAATCTGTCAATTTTGTTATTCTTGGCAGTTCAGTTTCAAGTTCTGGTAGGGACAGAATTTGAAACAAATGACAAAAATTAGATTTCCTGATTGTGGGAACATTGTCATGGATTATTATGCAACTTCTTGAAAAGCCACACACATAGGCCAGATATATGCTTCTTCAGATGTTCTCTGGAGTTGAAATGCATTTTTTTTCCAGTGAAATCTAGTCACTAAACTTGCTTTTCTTTAAGATTGTTATGCTTTTTATGTTGTGAGTTAGAAAGCAACAACTGAAAGCTGTTAAGCACCTGGGGAAATACAATGTAGTGGGTATGAATTTCATAGGCCGCAGACTCAGATGTGCGAAAAATATGACTTTGCTTCTGTTTCACACCCTTTGTGGGCTTCATAGCACGAAACTTAGTTTCTCTGATTCAAGATAAAGTCAGTCAACTTTATTTTTCAGACATTTCAAGATAAACATAGTCAAAACCAGTGTTCTTATCCAGTGTAGCAGCTAAGTTTCCAGGGGCTTTTGGGTTGCATGATATTATCAAGGGAAGGGGGCACTTGGTCCATGATTGTCCTTGGTTGCCTGCTGGGATCCACAAAAGTGTGTCTCATCTTGGCTGGTCATTTGCTCATTGTTTTCTATAGTAACTGGTATCCACTGTGACTTCCCATCTGCCATGGCTTCCGGCTACCATGTCAGGCCATATGTTTCCTTTTTGAACCACTCATGAGGTCTTGCTGGTCAACAAGCCATCTCTCAGCCATATATGAGTCCCTCTTGTGGGGTCCTAGAGATTTTCTGATGTTCTGTTGCCTAAGACTGCCTGAGTTGCCTAAGACTTTAAAGGTTGCCCTCATATGCCTGCCTGGACCTCCCACTTAATCTTTGACACTCTACGGCTCCAATACCCAGGACTCACTGGTGCTGTACAGTACCCAACAATGATAGGTGCAGGGTTCTTCCTAAGGTCTGTAGCTCCACTTTGGCTCTACTGTGAGATAGGAGGCACAGGAACTCTTTGATCTGGTATCTTCCTAAACCTATATAGGTTTTCATTGACCTTAAACTAACTTCCTTCAGAAGGGTTTTGACTTTGTAGGTGGGGCTTGGAATTCTTTCTCAAAGATACTAATTTACCCTCTTTTCCTCAGCTTTCCTCTTACATGTTATCAACTCCATTTCCTTTTGGGTCAGACAACTTCCTTATATACCATCAAGTCTTCTTTCCAAATTCATTATTTATGCTATTAATTCTATGCACTACAGTCATATTAAAATCAAGGTTTTGGGACTCAGATAATCTTTCTTGACAATGCCTACCTTGGGCAAACCAAAAGTCCATTGGATTTCCGTATTTATCTATTTTCTTTATTATGAATTTAAAATCAGCTCAGAAATGAAGTGTAATTATATTATTTTTTAAATTCTTTGGATAGGGAACTGAGACTTAAAAGATGAGCCATGGATAAGCCAAAATACAAAACAAAACAAAACAAAAAACCCAAAACAGCAAAAACAACAACCAAAAACAAAAAACCTTTGTTTTCTTCTTTTTTTTAGGCTTTAAAGTCTATATATGATAGTTAGATATTCTAGCTTTAAGCTAAAGATGCCCTTTGACTAGGGTGACCATAACATTTATCTTTTGAACCAGGGAAATTTTGAGAGTGAAAGAGGAAGCTATTAATAATTATACCAAGAAAATAGGCATTTACCAGGATCATCCTGAGAAAAGTGGAATGTAGGATCATCCTACCTTTGATCCATGGAGATATGCTAGGATCTAGTCAAAGATGCAGTGGTCTGTAGGGCATCGGAAGCTGAAAATAACAGAACAGATTCAGATAATTAAATCCCAAACTAGATTATCTGTTTTGTATTCAGAATCTTGAGCAAAGCTGGGTTTAAGGATTGAAGCCTGGCCTCAGCTATTTCGGGTGTGTGTAAGTGTGTGTGTGGGGGGGGGGCAGGGAGGGAAGAGAGAGAGGGGGGAGAGGGAGAGATGGCATAGAAATTCTACTTCAGAGTAGTGTGCCTCCTAAGGGCTCACACAGGGAGGTGGCTGGAGCAATTATAAGAGGAAGGGAAATTTTGAAAGATAAGAGTTGGAAATGAGATCCAGGCACTCTTTTGCATTGATGTTCTCCCTCCATTATCAACCGGAAAGGACCTGAGCTTGCTTGGATTAAGAAAGCATGCCCTGGCATTTAGTTTCTGAGCAATGATTATTTCCTCATGCTTCCTTTGATCTTGGGAAGCAATGCTGTAATGAGATGGCTGCAGTAGAGGTAGGGTTGAGGAAACCAGAGTCATTTCAAGCTACTTATATATAGCATAATGTTAAGTTGGCTTGGTGTTTATGTTTTTAAAAACTTAATTCCCCAAATATATAGGCAAATTACAAATTAATTATAAATTGATAGCCAAAGTTTAGGTATCAGTGTATTTCATACACTGATCTCTTTTGATAAACAAGATTTGGTAACTCTGAGTCAGCATCTCCCAGGAGCAAATACTGGCTAGAGCAGTATCTGATGGCTTCTATAAGGTGTGGGGTCCTCTCTGTAGTTCACCATGAGCTCTACCACTCCTTACTGTTATAGCCAGACTGTTTCACTGATGTATATTGGCTATTGTCTATTGCAGACTTTCAGTTTTGTGATTTCTGTATTATACCATACTGTGTGTTGGTAATTTCTAAAATAGGACGAAGTATGGCAGATATATCAGGGTTCATGCTTTTCTAAGAAATACCAGCTGTCGTTATCAGGTTATTAAACCAGTAGATATTAGATATTAAACCAGGTTATTAAACCAGGCTATTAAACCAATAGATATTAAACATCTATTTTTAATATTTTGAGGTATAAGTAACATACAGTGATATGCATAGGTATTAAACATAGAGCATAATGAATTTTGACACTTTCTTTCCTGTGTTACTGGCACATGAAACAAGATACTGAACATTCCCATTACCCCAGAAAATTCTCTTGCACCCCTTCCAGTCAGTACTCACTCCCTCCACCCATAGGCAATAGAACTGTGGCAAGTTCTATTGCCATAGATTAATTTGCCTGTTCTAGAACTTTATATATACAGAATCATGCAGTATGAACTTTTTCGTGTGCACCTTTTTTCTTTTAGCATAATATTTTCTTGAGTCATGTTGTTAGAAGCAGCAGTTATTCTTTTGTATTACAGAATAGTTTTCCATGACACAAATTTATCATTGTTTGTCTATTCATTCACCTCTTTTTTAAAAAAAAGTTTTATTTTATTTTATTTTTGAGCAGAGAGAGAGTGAGCGCGTGGGAGGGGCAGAGATGGGGAACAGAGAATCCCAAGCAGGCTCGGCACCGGCAGCTCAGAGTCTAATGCGGGGCTTGAACTCATGAGCCGTGAGATCATGACCTGAGCCAAAATCAAGAGTCAGTTGCTTAACTGACTCAGCCATCCAGGCGCCCCTCTATTCATTCACTTCTTGATTGAGGTTTGGTTTTCTAGTTTTTGACTATTTTGAATGGAGCAGGTAGAATATTCTTGTGTATTTTTTTTTTGTGGGTATATGTTTTCATTTATTTAGGATAATCCCTTGAGAGTGAAATATTTCAATGACAGGATAGATGTAAATTTAACTTTATAAGAAACTGCCAACAGTTCCAGAGAAGTTGTATAGTTTTATACTCTAATCAGTACTGGATGAAAATTCCAGTTGCTCAGGATCCTTGGCAGTGATCAATATTGCCAGGCTTTTAAGTTTTATCTCGTCTAGTAGGTATGACTGGATGTCATTGTAGTTTTAACTTACATTTCCCTGATAATGATATTGAGCATTTTCCATGAACTTACTGGCTATTCATATATTTTCTTTTGTGTAGTAACTACATTTTTGGTCCATTTTTATTATAACAATTTTTTTAATTGTATGATTTTTAAAAATATATTCTGTATATAAATCCTGTGCCTTATATATATTTATAGTCTCATCATGCTAAACATCTAATTTAGATGATTCTTAGATATTATAAAAAAAAGCCATATGTAGAACCAGTGTGTAGATAATGTCAGTCTAAAGTACGTAAAGTGACAACAATATGGCTACAAATTGTTGACTAGACTTGAGGAATCGGACACAACTGCCTTGTGCAGTGATGAGCATAAAGCTTGGAATCTGTCCCTCGAATAATAAGGTAAGTCATAGGAAAGGCTTACATTTTTGTGTCTCTGGGCAGATTTGTATACATTTTCTTGTTCAGAAACGGAACCTCTAAAGTTTTGCCACTAAATACAAGGAGCAAGTGCAACTGAACAGCCATGAAATTGTACCTGCTCCTGGAGGCAGGCTGCTCTCCTCTGAGAGACTTCTATCACTTTTCTGCGGGTTTCAACTACAATTCACCTGAAGTGGTGTCAGCAAGACTCTTCACCCTGTGCCAGATAATAGTTTCTCCTTTTAGTGTTAAAAGATCATATCCTTTCATGGTTCTTAGGAGGGAGAACTGGTCTGAGAAGCATGCAGTAGGCCCTGTTCTGGTGAGTAGGAAAAAGCATGAAGTGGGTTGGTTTGGAGCAATAATTGAGAAGCAATCTTGAAGCCTCGCAGCCCATGTCTATTTAGTGAATTTAGAGTGCTGTTCAACCCATTGTGGTGTCATGTTGTTGCTCAAAGCCCTCAGTGGTTCCTGCTGTCCTAGAACATGGAGTTCAAACTCATTCAACATCAAGTATTAACTGGCTTCATTAACTTCATAACCCACAGGTAAAACCTCCGTACTAAATTGCATGGTCATCAGTGCTACCTACCGAATATTTCCTCTTTCTGAACACTTGGTAGCTAGGTGTGGCCATGCACTTGCTTTGGTGAATAAAATATGAGAGGAAGTGGCGTTTCTCACTTCTGGCAGAAATGTGTGTGATTCACCATGTTCTCTTTCATAGCATTGCAGTTTGGGACTTGGCATGTCCTAACTCTCCCAGAGGAATGCATATGTGTAGGTATGTATAGAAAGTGGGTAAAACGATCTGGGGCTTGGTGCCAGTCAGGCAGCTCGATGGTAAAATCTGTTTTCCACTCCTTCTGTCTCCTGCATCACTATTGTTGGATATTGAATCCCACATCTATAAAAGGGGATAATTATATTTACCTTATGTCTTTGTTTTGTCAGGCTGCTGTAACAAAAATACCATACATTGGGTGGCTTGAACAACAAATATTTATTTCTCATAGTTCTAAAAGCTGGAAAGTCCAAGATCCGGTCACTGGCGGGGTCAGTGTCTGGTGAGAGCCAGATTCCTAGTTTTAGATGGTAATCTTATTGTGTCTCCCATGGCAGAAAAGAACAAGAGAACTCACTGGGGGCTCTTTCACAAGGGTACCAATTGCATTCACAAGAGCTTTACCCTCATGACCTACTCATTGCCCAAAGACCCCATCTCCTAACACCATCACATTGGGGGTTAGGATTTCAACATATGAATTTTGGGGTGATGCAAACATTCAGTCCATAACACCTTGAGAGTACTAGAAACAATGTCGAGGAACTCTTAGTCTTTGTGACACACCTGTTTTGTCAGGCAAACTAGTCAGCCATTAAGTTGAATTGTTAGGACAATAGGAGAAACAGGCTGAGAAAATGTGCATTTCTGGTTTGAGGTTTGGTTGTTAGTGATGATAAGAATATTTATCAAGTATGTTTCCATTTTAACTTTTAACATGGAACCTATTTTTGTAAGGAGAATGCAACATAGCATTTTATTTATCAAAACCCAAACAAAAGTAAATAATATTTTATTCCCTAACAAGTCATATTTGTTACCAGTAAGCTGGTGACCAAATGTAAGCTGGGTATCGGTAGGATTTAGTAACCAACGTTCAGCAGGTCATGTATACTCACTAAATTGTCCCCTAGTGACTGGAGTTACCACCTCTCCAAGTCTTGGTTACTTTGGGAGAATCACATTTTAACATACAGAATGTAGGTCTTACCTTCAGTAATTTTATTAATAAAGACAATTCTTTTTATAGATTTTTGTCTAAGGATCGTTAGTCTTTAATGGGATTTGATCACTGGGAAGAATTTTCAGTTATTTTAAAGTAAAGCAAACTTGTTCTATTTTCCTAATGTCAGTAAGCATAAAGAGATATAAAGAAGTACTGTGAATTTTTAGACATTTCCAATGTAAAATATAATTATTTTATTATGAGAATTAATTATCACACTGCTCATTGAGTTGACTCCCTTTTAGTGGTTTACAGATTTCAGGTTGTCAGGGAAATTACATATAATTTGTTTTGTAGATTAAATTATTAGACAGTGGCATGGCTTGTGCACTCAAAGTTTAACTTGGGAAAGCATTTAATAATTAAAATGCCAAGTATATGGAAAAGGGAAAACATCTCCCCACACTTTCAAATTACATTTGCTGGAAAAGCCAAATTTAAAAAGTTTGGGCTGAACAACAGGTTTAATGAAGGGAGGGAAGTGTCATGGCTGAGGACTCCTTCAGAAGTTGGACTCGGCATAAATCACTTATTTTTAGTATATTATTTAATCTTTATTATCTAGGTCACTATGTCCTGAAGTCTGATATGTTCCCAAATTTGTCATAATATTTATAAAAATTGCTGATCTTTCAAATGAGGAGAGCTAATGGTGATCTTCTCATTCAGTTTAGTTGGAGGACTAGAGGCCCGCACAGATAATTGTCTTGCTCTACCTTGGACAGTGGCAGAAGAAAGAGTAAACACCATATCTTATATTCCTGGACTGGACCTCTTTCAGCTGCATCAAGCTCAGTCAGACCCTAGGCTGTCACATTTTTATAGTCCTGAAGTTACAGAAATGAATAAAGCCGTGCTGTATTCAGGGATAAACTGAGTGGCTGGTTTATGTAGTCTATATAGTCTTTCCTAACTGTAGATGGCATAATTTCTAGAAGATTCCTAGAATGAAGACAGCATAGCTTTAGTAATCTCCATCTTCCCCAAAACAGACAAACAAACAATCAAACAAACACAAAAACAACAGAAACAACAAAAAAACAGAAGCAAACAACCGAGAAGTAAAAACACAAACATTATTTCCTGAGAAACTAGAAAAGAGAATGGAATAATTTGTAAGGCGTACCAAAATAAGTTTAGTTTCATGCAAGAGACACTGGGAAGGACACAAGAGAAGCAGAGGAGAGAAATGTTCAGACAGGGATAGAAACAGGGATAGAAATGAAGATGGAGAGAGAAAGCAAGTGAGAGTGTGCACACCCTAGAGGAGCAATGAAGTCGAGAGGGCAGAAGAGACACACACAGAAGCCCTCAGAACAGTTCTGTTGGCAAAAAACTGCCTTCCTTTGTGGCAGCTGAAGAAAACAGAACCCTCTGCCATGTAAAAACTAGTTAGCCTGGAAAGCTATCTTTTCTCCTCCCACCTGTGGAAATTCCATGAAGATAGCTGGTCCATAAAATACCAACTTAATTTACTTTTGTTTTTAAAGTAGTGGAGTCCAATGCGGGGCTCAAACTCATGATCCCAAGACCAAGACCTGAGCTGAGATCAAGAGTCAGATGCCTTACTGATCAAGCCATCCAGGTGCCCCTCCAACCATTTAATAATAAGTAACACAATAGGAATTTGCACAACATCTATAAGAAGATATTGTAAGTAAAAAGGAGTTCGCAGTAAAATTTTTTGGTAAACAGTATTCTCCGGAGAAAAATGTTGCCTTGAGACAGATGAAAATTGTGAATAAGCATTTCGTCATGAACTAAAAACCTTATGATCCAGTTGCTTCTTTAAATTTTTTTTGTTTACATTTATTTATTTTTGAGAGACAGAGCACAAGTGGGGGAGGGGCAGAGAGAGAATGAGACACAGAATCCAAAGCAGGCTCCAGGGTCCAAGCTGTCAACACAGAGCCCTACGCGGGGCTCCAACTCACAAACCGTGAGATCATGACCTGAGTCGAAGTTGGACGCCAACCGACTGAGCCACCCAGGTGCCCTTCCAGTTGCTTCTTTAAAGTAAAACCACAAATAAAGCAGAAACTCAGGGAAGAAATGATGAGGCAATAAGAGGAAATAAAATATGAGCTTGTATAGCTCAGGAGGTTTTTTGTAGATGAAAAAAATAAACTATTGTGAAAACAACATTGGAAGAAGGCTAGTCTGGAGTGCATTGTAAAAAACATAGTAAGATACATATAAGAAAAACCTGAGAAAAATTGAAATATAAATTAAAGAGAGTTTTAAAGGATTTGAAGATATGTAGATCCAGAAGACAAGCAAAGGAGACCCAAAACAAACCTAAGTGTCATTATTAAGAAGAAAATGATTGGGATGTCTGGGTGGCTCAGTCAAGTGTCCGACTCTTGATTTCGCTCAGGTCATGATCTCACGGTTCATGAGTTTGAGCCCTGTGTTGGGCTCTGCGCTGACAGCATGGACCCTGCTTGGGATTCTCGTTCTCCCTGTCTCTCTCTGCCTCTCCCTCTCTCGCTCCCACCCCCCCCCCAAAATAAATAAACTTTAAAAAAAGAAGAAAACGATTTAAAAAAATATGTAATTCAACAACTAATCCCTAAAAGAAATTTACCTACCTATTTATGTCTGTTTGATCCCCAACACAGACACAAGTAACTTAGGAAGAACATAATAAACAGGATAGATGTGATTCTTACATGGTGCAGTGGATGGAATTGTGTTCCCTCTAAATCCGTATGTTGAAGCTCTAATCCCTGGTGTAACCATATTTGGACATCAGAGCCTTAGGAGGTAATTAAAGTTAAATAAGATGATAAGGGTAGGGCCTTAATACAACAGGATTCTAACATTCTGTTTTATTCTTTTCTAGAGTTTTTATCCCTCCATTTATATTACATATCTGTTCTTTCATGTTTTCTGTTTTTTCCAACAGAGGCTTTAGCATATTATACATAGTTTTTTTATTTTTTAGCTTATTTTTTTAAATATAACTTATTGTCAAATTGGCTTATGTAGAACACCCAGTGCTCATCCCAGCAAGTGCCCTCCTCAATGCCCATCACCCACTTTCCCCTCTCCTCCATTCCCCCATCCACCCTCAGTTTGTTCTCTGTATTTAAGAGTCTCTTGTTATTTGCCTCCCTACCTCTCTGTTTATAACTTTTTTCCCCCTTCCCTTCTCCCCATGGACTTCTGTTAAGTTTCTCAAGATCCACATATGAGTAAAAACATATATCTGTCCTTTTCTGACTGACTTATTTCACTCAGCATAATACCTTCCAGTTCTATCCACGTTGCTGCAGATGGCAAGATTTCATTCTTTCTCATTGCCAAGTAGTATTCCATTGTGTATATAAACCACATCTTCTTTATCCATTCATCAGTGGATGGACGTTTAGGCTCTTTCCATAATTTGGCTATTGTTGAAAGCACTGCAGTAAACATTGGGGTACATGTGCCCCTATGAATCAGCACTCCTTTATCCCTTAGGTAAATTTCTAGTAGTGCTATTGCTCGCTCATAGTAATTCCAAAATCTCTGCCATATCTGAGTCTGGTTCCAATGATTTCTTTGTCTCTGTAGGCTGTTTTTTGTTTTTTGTTTTTTGTTTTTTTTTTTTTTTTTGTATTTTAGCATGCTTTATAATATTTGTTGTTGAAAAAAATCTTACCTAGAGAATTACAATTTACACTGGACTTCAGAAACCATGCAAGCAAAAAGAGAAAGGAATAAAGTGTTGAAAGAAAAAAAATCATCAAAATAGAACTGTGTATACAGTAACATTATCCTTTAAAATTTTTTTTTAATGTTTGTTTATTTTTTGACAGAGAGAGAGAGAGACAGGAGAGACAGAGCATGAGTGGGGGAGGGGCAGAAAGAAAGGGAGACACAGAATCTGAAGCAGGTTCTAGGCTCTGAGCTGTCAGCACAGAGCCCAACGCAGGGCTTGAGCTCACAGATCGCGAGATCATGACGTGAGCCGAAGTCGGACGCTCAACCGACTGAGCCACCCAGGCACCCCAGTGACATTATCCTTTAAAAGGGAAGGAGAAATAAACTTTCTCAGACAAATAGAAACTGAGGAAATTTGTGTTCAGTAGACTGGCCTTAAAATAAATGTTAAAAGGAGTTCTTCAGAGAGAAAAAAAAAATGGTATAGTCAAAAACTTGGATCTACACAAAGAAACAAGAGTATTAGAAAAGGAATAATTCGTATCAACAATGAAATATTTGAAGTAAAGACGCTGTGATTTTTCTAAAACTAATGGCAGACACTAAATCACAGAACCAGGAAGCTCACATTACACCAAGCATGATGAATATCAAAAAAGGCACTAGGCATGTCATATTCAAATTGCATTAAACAAAAGATAAAGTCATATATATACTATATATGTATGTATTTGGATTCTATTAGTATTTTGTTGGGGGATTTTGTGTCTGTGTTAATGAGAGATAATGGTCTGTAGTTTTCTTTTAATGTCTTCATCTGGTTTTGGTATTAGGGTGATGCTTGCCTCATAGACCTGTTTCCTCTTCTATTTTCTGGGGAAGCTTCTAGAGAATTGGTATAATTTCTTCTTTAAGTCATTGGTAGCATTAACCTGTGAAACTATGTGGACCTGATACTTTCTGTTTTGAAAGGTTATTAATTGTTGATTCAATTTCTCTATAGATATAGGGGTACTGAGAAAGTGTATTGTAGATTGTGTCTTTCAAGGAATTGGTCTATTTCATCTAAGTTATCAAATGCATGAGCAGAGCGTTGTTCATAATATTTCTTTGCTATCCTTTAGTGTCCATGGGCTATGTAGTGATGGCTTCTCTTTCATTTCTGATATTAGTAGTTTGTGTCATTTCTCTTTTTTTCTTGCTTACCCTGGCTAGTATTTATCAATTTTTTATCTTTTCTAAGAAGCAACTTTTTATTTTGTTGATTTTCTCTATTGTTCTCATGATATGTTTCATTGATTTGTCTTCTAATTTTTCTTCTTTTCTTAAAAAATTTTTATTATTTATTTTCATTTGCTTGCATTATGTTCATATTTTTCTTCTTTCTCCAGTTTAGGGTGGAAGCTTAGATGATTGATTTTAGATGTTTCTCCTTTTCTAATATTTGCTTTCAGTGTTATAAATTTCTTTCTTCTATTTTGCCTTGCAGTTCTATCAGTTTTTGTCTGATGTATTTTGGCACTATGTTAGATTCATATACATTAACAATTGTTATATATGCTTGGTGAATGACCTCTATCATTGTGTAATTTTCCTCTTTTTCCCTGATAATCTTCCTTGTTCTGAAGTCTACTTTGTCTGAAAGTAATACAAGTATCCCAGTTTTCTTTTGACTGTGTTACTATGGTGTATGTTTCCCTATACCTTTTCTTTTAATTATTCTATCACTATGTGTTTCTTATAGATGACATATACTTGGGTCTTGTTTTTAAATCCACTCGGCCAACCTCTGTCTTTTATTTGCTGTAATTAGACCACTAATATTTAAAGCGATTATTGGTATGGTTGGATTAATATCTACCATATCTGAAACTGTTTTCTATTTGTTGTGCTTGTTGTTTCTCCCCCTTTTTCTGCCTTCTTTGAGCATTTTATATGATTAAATTTTCTCTCCTCTCTTACTTTCTCTCTTACTAACTTACTAATTTTACTTCTTTCAACTTTTGTAGTAGTTACCTTAGAGCTTGTAGTATACATTTACAACTGACCTAAGTCCACTTTTAAATAATAATATACTGCATCATGGGTAGTGCAGGTGCCTTATAACACAGTATTTCAAATTCCTCTGTCTTATCCCTTATAACATTGCTGTCATTCATTTCACTTGGCCATAAGCCATAAGGACCTAATGCATTATTGCTTATCACTGTTTTGAACAGTCAGATATTAGATTAGATAATAATAAGAATTTTTTAAATCATTTTATTTCTTTCTCTAACACTCTTCTTTCTTTGCATAGATCCAAGTTTTTGACTACCATTTTTCTTTTCTCTGAAGAACTCCTTTTAACATTTCTTTCAAGACTGGTCTATTGGACACAAATTTCCTCAGTTTCTGTTTAAGTCTATTCTCCTTTCCTTTTGAGGGATAATGCCACTGCATACACAGTTCTATTTTGATGATTTATTTTTTTCCTTCAATAGTTTAAATATTTTACTTTTCCTCTTTTTGCTTACATGGTTTCTCAGATCCAGTGTAAATTGTATTCTGGTTCCTCTCTAGGTAAGATTTTTTTCTGTGTCATCTTTCAAGATTTTCTTTATATTTTGTTTAATGTAATTTGAATATGACATGCCTAATACCTTTCCTGATATTCATCATACTTGGTGTTATGTGAGCTTCTTGGTTCTGTGATTTGATGTCTGCCATTAATTTTGGAAAAACCTCAACTTCCCTTACTTCAAATATTTTTTCTGCTTCTTTCTTCTTCTTCTGATATTGCAGATATTGTGCATTATGTTACATCTTTTGTAATTTTCCCACAATTCTTGGATATTCTGTTCTATTTTTTTCCCTCCATTATTTCTTCT
Source organism: Acinonyx jubatus (assembly GCF_027475565.1). Lineage (NCBI taxonomy): Eukaryota > Metazoa > Chordata > Mammalia > Carnivora > Felidae > Acinonyx > Acinonyx jubatus. The sequence goes on from NC_069391.1 coordinate 69,409,688, forward strand.
CTTTGTATTTCAGTTTTGGAAGTATCTATTGGTATATATTTGAGTTCATTGCTTCTTTCCTCAACCTTGTCCAGTCTACTGATGAGTCCATCAAAGACATTTTTCATTTCTCTTATTGTTTTTTACTTTTAGCATTTCCTTTTGGTTCTTCTAGAATTTTTATCTCTCCACTTGATATTTATTATCTATTCTTTCATATTTTCCACTTTTCCATCAAAGCCCTTAGCATATTAAAATATAGTAATTTAAAATCCCAATCTGGTAATTCCAAAATCTCTGCCATATCTGGTTCATATCTGGTTCTGATGATTGCTTTGTCTCTCTAGGCTGTTTTTTCTTGTATTTTAGCATGCTTTGGAATTTTTGTTGTTGAAAGCATCTAGTATCATATAATAGGAATTGAGGTAAATAGACTTTAAATGTGACTTTGTATGCTTATCTGGCTAGCACTTATGCTATGTTTAAGTGCTTGCTGTAGTTACAGGTGTCAGAGGCTTCAGTTTCTTCTAGTATCTTTGTTTTGTCTTTGGGTTTCCCTAGAAACTCCTTCCTAAATAGGGTCTGTGTCTTGTAGCTGTCTCAGTTGTAAATCACTGTCACTATCCTGGAGCTCTGTTGATGTGGTGGCAAGGTACTGGGGAGGGTAATAAGCATGATACAATTTTATGTCTAAATCTCTGTGATTTGGGTGGGTCAGAGTCCCTGGGCTATCACCTTCAGAAGATTTGACAGGAGAGTTTCTTTCCTTTTTTTTTTTTTTCTTAATGTGTGACAGGATGGCTAGAGAATCCTGGAGTTGGCTAATTGCCCTTCCATAGGTCAGATTAGGCTTTCGCATAATAGTTTCTCTTGAGAGCGGCCTTTATGGCAGAAAATAGAGGGGAAAAGAGAATGCTGCAGGTGTATTTCAAAATTGTTACTTTCCTCTTCCCCTCCTGGAAGTATGAGGGGAATTTTTTGGTCCAGTCTTCACCATGAGTACCTGGTGGGGCTCCTGGAGGCAAAACTCATGAAAGTGTGTCCCCTAGACTGGGCTTTCAGAGTTTTTCAGAGTTTTTAATTCTCTAGCTAGTCTATATGAGTCTACAGCCATTCTTCAATTACATTTTAAGAGGTTTGTTTGTTTGTTTGTTTTTTAACCAGAACTGGCTCCAGTAGCTTCTGTGGTAAACTGTGATTCCCTATTAGTCCATCTCTCCAGTTTTAGAGAAAGTTCTTTGCACTGTGATCTCTGTTGTCTGATGGATCTAAGAGAGTTGTTGATTTTCAGTTTGTTCAGCTTTTTCTTGTTGTGGGGATGGGAGTAATAACTCTAAGCTCTTTACACATTGGAGCAGAAATTGCAAGTCCCAACTTATTTTTGACAAAGGTGAAAAACCAATTCATTCAGTGGATAGCCTTTTGAACAAAAGGAGTTAGAGCACCTAGTCACCCTCAGGCAAGAAAGTGAACCTCAGCTTCAGTCTCATATTAGATAAAAGCTTATTCAAAATGGATCATGGACTTAAATGTGAAATATGGAACTATAAACTGTTAGAAAAATGAGATAAGAGAAAATCTTTGGGGCCTAGGACTAGGTAAAATGTTCTTAAACTTGACATCAAAGGCATGATCCATGAAAGGAAAGATTGCTAAACTGAGCTTCAAAATTAAATCCTTTGCTCTATGAAAAATTCTGTTGAGAGGAGGACAAAACCAGCTACAGACAGAAGGAAGTGTTTACAAACAACAAATCTGACTAAGGACTAGTATCCAGAATATATGGGGAACTCTCAGAACTCAGCAATAAACAAGCAAACAGTTAAATTAGAAAATAGGAAAATGACATTAAAAAATTCTACTGAAGAGGATATACAGATGGGAAATAAGTACATTGAAAGATTTTCAGCTAAATACATCAGAATGGCTAAAATACAAAAATAATGACAACACCAAATGCTGGCGAAGATGTAGAGAAATTGGTCATACATTGCAGGTGGGGATGTAAAATGATATGACTATCCTGGAATATAGTTTGACAGTTTCTTAGAGAACTCAACATGCAACCACCATATGATCCAGCAGTCCCCTGATTCTTCATGCTCCCAGAAGAAGACTTATTGTTTACACAAAAAGATACACAAAAATGTTTATAGGAGATCTGTTTGTAGTAGCCCCAAACTGGAAACAACCCAGATGCCCTTCAACAGGTGAACAGTTAAACAAATTGTGGTACAATTATACTATGGAATACTATTCAGCTGTAAAAGAGTATAAGCTATGAATGCAAGTAGCACCGTTGATGAATCTCTGGAGAATTATGCTGAGTGAAAGAAAAAAAATCAGTTACAAAAGGGTACACACTGTTTAATTCCATTCATAAAGCATTCTTAAAATGACAAAATTATAGGGATACAGAACAGATTTGTGGTTGCCAGGAGGTTGTGGGGAGAATGAGGGTGGGAAGGAAGTGGATATGGCTATTCAGGGTCATTGTGAGGGTCATTGTCATAAGTCCTGTATCTTGACTTATCAGGGTCAATATCCCTGTTGTGCTACTGTGCCAGAGTTTTGCAAGATGTTACTATTGGGGAAACTGGGTAAAGGGTACATGGAATCTCCCTGTATTATTTCTTACAATGTAAATGTGTAATTGCCTTAAATAAAAAGGTTGACCAAACAATACCTAGGAATAAGCTTAAAGATAAATATCCACCATTAATAAGCAAAAAACATAAAGCACCCCTGTAGTATCCTCTCTCCCCCAGCTTAAATGGATATATAGGCATACTATGTTCTTGGACATAAAACCTCAACAGTAAAAACATTAATTCTCCCTTTTCTTTCTCTTTTTTTTAATGTTCATTTGTTTATTTTGAGACACACACAGAGAGAGAGAGAGAGAGAGAGAGCACATGCACACACACATGGGAGAAGGGCAGAGAGAAAGACAATCCCAAGCAGGCACCACACTGTCAGTGCACAGCCCGATGTGGGGCTTGAACTCATGAACCTGTGAGATCATGACCTGAGCTGCAACAAGAGTTGGACGCTTAAGTGACTGAGCCACCCAGGTGCCTCCGAAAACATTAATTCTCCTTGATTTAATTTTATCATAATACAAATGGAAATACCAGTATTCAGCCATCAGCAATAGACAAACTGATTTTTAAATTGAATAAGGAAAGAAAAATAAGAACTACAGAGAACTATAAGGAAAGCAAGAAGGGAAACCAGTGCTATCACATGCAAAATAGACCATATTGCCTTAGGTATTAAAAACATTATGATACTGGAAAATGGTTAGGCAGACCAATACTATGCAATAGAAATCAAGAAATGGACTCCTTATGTATGATAAAACTTTTATCTCAAATCAGTGTGGAGAAGTTGGACTCTAAAGGAAATAGTATTGGAATAGGTGAACTTCCTAGTATATTTCATAATATGCAGCATGAAAAATGCAGAATCGATAAAGTATCAAAAAGTGAAGCCCACTTTTGAAATAGTAATAAAGGATGGGAGAATTCTATTTAAACTTAGAATTCTCCTTCCTACCTGACACAAAATTAAAAAGCCATAAAAGATTTGTAAATAGGACCGTATAAAACTCAAACATAATGTCTTTTTCCTATTTTCAAATTGAATAGCAAAAATGCTGTAGATCAAAATACAAAAGCAAACCAAATAGTATTTGCAAATCACATCATTGGCAAGTGGCTGATTTCCCGAATGTAGGCAGGGTTTCTGGAAATTGGTAAGAAAAAGATCAACAAGCCAAAGGCAAAACAGGTGAAGAAGAGAATGGAAAGTTCACAGAAGACAACATTCAAATGGCTCTTATACATATGCAATGATGCTTAATCTCATTCATTAAAAAAGAAATAGAAATAAAAAATGGAGATGCTCTCCCTGTAGTATTGACAAAAATCTAAAAATTGGATAACACAAGATGTTGGTGAGGCAATGGGTGAATCATACATTCGTTATTGGTAAAAATGTAAATTGACACAAGTGGCAGTATATATCAAAATTGCAAGTGTATTTACCTTGTCACCCAGAAATTCCACTTCTCAGCATGTATCCCATAGGTATACACAGTCTGAAATGAAATATGTATAATATTATTCACAGCAGTGTTATTTGTAAAGCAGTAATATAAAAATAACACCATCAATAAAGAACTTATAAAAAAGTCATGCTGTATACCTATAATGGAATATTAGGTTGCTATATATATGAAAAAGCTATCTACAAGTTAATACAGAAAGATCACTAGTATACTTTATCAAGGGAATAGAGTATGTCAGGGAAATATAAATATATATACACACATACACACATACATATGTATGCATGTATGCACATATACACATACATTTATATGTCCAGGTATATAGAATGCTATTTGTCTAAAATAGTAAAAAAGCCATAAATACATAGATGTGTGTGAAAATGTGTGTGTAGTATGTATAATTTTTCAATTCATATATTAATTTAAAGCCTATCTGGAAATAGGAACATTAAACTAGTAACACTGTGGTGAGGGATGGAACTGAGTAAATGGGATATGTAGAAGAAGAGATAAGCTTTACTGGAAAACATTTTATATTTTTGGTGTTTGAAACATGTGAATACATGTCCAAAAAAAAAATTTTTAAAAAGCTGCAAAATAGAATTATAGTGTACACTTTCTGGGCTTCAGTTTACTCTTAGACTGTGGTGTTGGCATATAGCGATGTTTTTACCTGGTGTTCTGTGAAACCTTAGTGCTTTTGGGTCTGTCAGGAAATCTAAGCAACATGGAGCACTACACTTTTCCTTACCATTTTTAAAAATGTTTATTTATTTATTTATTATTTTGAGAGAGAAAGCACGCACAAGGGGAGAAGGAGCAGAGAGAGGAGAGAGAGAGAGAATCCCAAGCAGGCTCTGTGCTGTCAGCACAAAGCCTGACACAGGGCCCAATCCCACAGATTGTAAGATCATGACCTGAGATGAAATCAAGAGTAGGGCGCTTAACCACTTAACCTCCTTACCACTTTTAACAAAAATATCACAGTGGATGTTTCTGTTCAAGAAATGGCACCACCGATTTATATATTTGAAAATACTGGACAATATAGAACACATGATAAGAGAATTCTACTTGCTGCTTCTGACATAAGGCGACCTAAATTGACAACCTAAATAGAATGGAGATTTTCCTACATCAGTGGATCAATCGATCTATTGGCATAGAGACATAGAACATGTTTTTAAAGATGTACCTTGAATAAAGTTATCAGAACCTGATTCTGTCCACATCTCTTAGGACACTTTCACCTCAAGTATTAGGAACCCTGACTAAAACAAGCTAAATGATAGGGAAATTTTTTTATTTCATCTAACAGGAAATGCAGAGGTAGGATGGACTTCAAGATTGTTTCAGGCAATGATTCAGTGATGCCATGCTTCCTCTGCCTTGCCTGTTCTGCCATCCTTATGTTCAGCTTCATCCTAAGATCAGTGACCTCTATGTCTATATCTGTATCTATATCTGTATCTATATCTATATCTATATCTATATCTATATCTATATCTATATCTATATATCTGTATTTATTGTCAAGTTAGCTAACATACAGTGTATATACAGTATGCTCTTGGTTTTGGGGGTAGATTTCTGTAATTTATCACATACAACACCCAGTGCTCATCGCCGTCCTTGATGCCCATTATCCATTTACCCCATCCCCTACCCCCGCATCAACCCTCACTTTGTTCTCTGTATTTAAGAGTCTCTTACGGTTTGCCTCCCTCTCTGTTTGAAATGATTTTTCCCCTTCCCTTCCCCCTTGGTCTTCTGTTAAGTTTCTCAAGTTCCACATATGAGTGAAAACATATGATATTTATCTTTGTCTACCTGACTTATTTCACTTAGCATAATACCCTCCAGTTGCAACATTGTTGCAAAAGTCAGGATTTCATTCTTTCTCATTGCCAAGTAGTATTCCATTGTATATATAAACCACATCTTCTTTATCCATTCATCAGTTGATGGACATTTGGGCTCTTTCCACAATTTGGCTATTGTTGAAAGAGCTGCTATAAACATTGGGGTATATGTGCCCCTATGAATCAGCACTAATGTATCCTTTGGATAAATTCCTAGTAGTGTTATTACTGGGTCATAGAGTAGTTCTATTTTTAATTTTTTGAGGAGCCTCCACACTGTTTTCCAGAGTGGCTGTGCCAGTTTGCATTCCCATCAATAGTGCAAGAGGATTCCCCTTTCTCCACAGCCTTGCCAACATCTTTTGTTTCCTGAGTTAATTTTAGCCATTCTGACCAGTGTAAGGTGGTATCTCAGTGTGGTTTTGATTTGTATTTCCCTGATGATGAGTGACATTGAGCATCTTTTCATGTGTGTGTTGGCCATCTGGATGTCTTTTTTAGAAGTATCTATTCATGTCTTCTGCCCATTTCTTCACAGGATTATTTTAGGTGTTGAGTTTGGTAAATTCTTTACAGATTTTGGGTATTAGCCCTTTATCAGATATGTCATTTGCAAATATCTTTTCCCATTCCATTGGTTGACTTTTAGTTTTGTTGATTGTTTCCTTTGCAGTGCAGAAGCTTTTTTATCTTGATGAGGTCCCAGTAGTTCATTTTTGCTTTTATTTCCCTTGCCTTTGGAGACATGTTGAACAAGAAATTGCTGTAGCTGAAGTCAAAGAGGTTATTGCCTGTTTTCTCCTGTTGTGTTTTTGTGGTTTCCTGTCTCACATTTAGGTCTTTCATCCATTTTGAGTTTATTTTTGTGTATGGTGTAAGAAAGTGGTCTAGTTTCATTCTCCTGCATGTTGCTGTCCAGTTCTCCCAGCACCATTTGCTAAAGAGATTGTGTTTTTTTCCATTGGATACTCTTTCCTGCTTTGTCAAAGATTAGTTGGCCATACATTTGTGGGTCCAATTCTGGGTTTTCTATTCTATTCCATTGGTCTATGTTTCTGTTCTTGTGCCAATACCATACTGTCTTGATGCTTACAGCCTTGTAGTAGAAGCTAAAGTCTAGGATTGTGATGCCTCCTGCTTTGGTTTTCTTTTTCAACATAACTGACTATTTGAGGTCTTTTGTGGTTCCATACAAATTTTAGGATTGTTTTTTCTAACTTTGAGGAGAATGCCAGTGCAGTTTTGATTGGGATTGCATTGAATGTGTAGATTGCTTTGGGTAGTATTGACATTTTAATAATATTTGTTCTAGCCCATGAGCATAGAATGTTTTTCCATTTCTTTATATCTTCTTCAGTTTTCTTCAAAGTTTTCTATAGTTTTCAGCATACAGATCCTTTACATCTTTGGTTAGGTTTATTCCTAGGTATTTTATGGTTCTTGGTGCAATAGTAAATGGGATTGATTTCTTGATTTCTCTTTCTGTTGCTTCATTATTGGTATATAGAAATGCATCTGATTTCTGTACATTGATTTTGTATCCTGCGACTCTGCTGAATTCATGTATTGGTTCTAGCAGTCTTTTGGTGGAGTCTTTTGGGTTTTCCATGTGGAGTATCATATCATCTGCAAAAAGTGAAAGTTTGACTTCTTTGTCAGTTTGGATGCCTTTTATTTCATTTTGTTGTCTAATTGCTGAGGCTAGGATTTCCTACACTATATTAAACAACAGACATCCCAACTGTCCCCCAATCTTAGGGGGAAAGCTCTCAGTTTTTCCCCATTGAGGATGATATTAGTTGTGGGCTTTTCATATATGGGTTATATGATGTTGAAGTATGTTCCTTCTATCTCAGCTTTCTTGAGGGTTTTTATTAAGAAAGGATGCTGTATTTTGTTAAATGCTTTTTATGCATCTATTGACAGGATCGTTGGTTCTTATCCTTTCTTCTATTAATGTGATGTATCACATTGATTGATTTGTGAATATCGAACCAGCTCTGAAGCCCAGGAATGTATCCTACTTGATTGTGGTGAATAATTATTTTGATATACTATTGGATTTGGTTTGCTAGTATCTTGTTGAGAATTTTTGCATCCGAGTTCATCAGGGATATTGACCTGTAATTCTTTTTAGTAGGGTGTCTGTCTGATTTGGGAATCAAGGTAATGCTGGCTTTATAGAATGAATCAGGAAGCTTTCCTTCCATTTCTCTTTTTTGGAACAGCTTGAGAAGGGTAGGTATTAACTCTGTTTTAAATGTCTGATAGAATTCCTCTGGGAAGCCATCTGGCCCAGGACTCTTATTTGTTGGGAGATTTTTGATAACTTATTCAGTGTCTTTGCTAGTTATGGGTCTGTTCAAATTTTCTATTTCTTCCTGTTTGAGTTTTGGTAGTATATGTGGGTGTTTCAGAATTTGTCCATTTCCTTCAGGTTGTCCAGTTTGTTGGCATATAATTTTTCATAGTATTCTCTGATAATTGTATTTCTGTGATGTTTGTGATCTGTCCTCTTTCATTTGTGATCTTATTCATTTGGGTCTTTCTTCTTTTTGAGAAGTCTGGTTTACCAATTTTGTTTATTTTTTCAAAAAACTAGCTCTTAGATTCATTGATCTGTTCTACTATTTTTTTGGATTCTATATTGTTTATTTCTGCTCTAATCTTTATTATTTCTCTTCTTCTGCTGGCTTTGGGGTTTCTTTGCTATTCTGTTTCTAGTTCCTTTAGGTGTGCTATTAGATTTTGTATTTGGGATTTTTCTTGTTTTTTGAGACATGCCTGGATTGTAATGTATTTTCCTCTTAGGACTGCCTTTGCTGCATCCCAGAGGGTTTGGACTGTTGTTTTCTCATTTTCACTTGCTTCCATATATTTGTTAATTTCTTCTTTAATTGCCTGTTGACCTATTCATTCTTTAGTGGGATGTTCTTTAACCTGCATGCATTTGGAGGAATTCCAAACCTTTTCTTGTGGTTGATTTCAAGTTTCATAGTGTTGTGATTAGAAAACATGAATGGTATGATCTAAATTCTTTTATATTTATTGAGGGCTGTATTGTGACCCATATTTATATTTATTGAGGGCTGTATTGTGGTCTATCTTGGAGAATGATCCATGTGCATTCATGAAGAATGTGTATTCTGCTGCTTTTGGATGAAAAGTTCTGAATGTATCTGTCAAGTCCATTTGGGCCAGTGTATCATTCAGGGCCATTGTTTCTTTATTGATTTTCTGCCTAGATGATCTGTCCGTTGTTGTAAGTGGAGTATTAAATAAAAAAAGTCACCTGCATCATAGTATTCCTACCAATAATATTGCTTATGTTTGTGATTAATTGATTTACGTATTTGGGTGCATCCAACTGGGAGCATAAACATTTACAATTATTAGCTCTTCTTGATGGATAGACCCCATAATTATGATATAATGCCCTTCTTCAGCTTTTGTTACAGCCTTTAGTTTAAAATCTAGTGTGTCTGTTATAAGTATGACTACTCCAGCTTCCTTTTGACTTCCAGTAGCATGATAGATGGTTTTCCATACCCTCACTTTCAATCTGAAAGTGTCCTCAGGTCTAAAATGAGTCTCATTAGACAGCATCTAGATGGATCTTGTTTTTTTTTGTTGTTGTTGTTGTTGTTTGTTTGTTTGTTTAGTTTTTATCCATTCTGATACCCTATGTCTTTTGATTGGAGCTTTTAGTCCATTTACATTCAGAGTTATTATTGAAAGATATGGATTTAGTGTCATTGTGTTATCTATAGGTTTCATGCTTGTGGTGATGTCTCTGGTCCTTTATAGTCTTTGCAACCTTCTACTCACAGAGTCCCCCTTAGGATCCCTTGCAGGCTGGTTTAGTGGTCATGAACTCCTTCAGTTTTTGTCTGGGAAAGCCTTTATCTTTCCTTCTACTCTGAATTACAGCCTTGCTGGATAAAGGATTCTTGGTTGCATATTTTTCTTATTCAGCACATTGAATATTTCCTGCCACTCCCTTCTGGCCTGCCAAATTTCAGTGGACAGGTCTGCTACTACCCTTATGTGTCTACCCTTGTAGGGTAAGGCCTGTTTGTCCATAGCAGCTTTCAGAATTTTCTCTTTATCTTCGTATTTTGCATTTCACTATGATATGCTATGGAGAAGATCTTTTCTTGTTAAATCTGAAGGGAGTTCTCTGTGCCTCCTGGATTTGGATGTCCGTTTTCTCCCCCAGATTAGGGAAGTTCTCAGCTATAATTTGTTCAAGTATACCTTCTGCCTCTTTCCCTCTCTCCTTCTTCTGGAACTCCTATGATACGGATATTATTTCATTTCATCGAATCACTTAGTTTTCTAATTCTCCCCTCATGGTCTAGTATTTTCTTATCTTTTTCTTGGCTTCATCATTTTCCATAATTTTATCTTCCATTTCAGCTAATCTCCCCTCTGCCTCCTCCATCCTTGCTGTCACTGTATCTAGTTTATTTTGCACCTCATTTACAGCATTTCTTTTAATAATTTTTTTTTTATTTTTTACATTTATTTATTTTTGAGAGACAGAGAGAAACAGAGCACAAGTCGGGGAGGGGAAGAGATAGAAGGAGACACAGAATCCGAAGCAGGCTCCAAGCTCCGAGCTGTCAGCACAGAGCCCAATGCTGGGCTCAAACTCACAAACTGTGAGATCATGAACTGAGCCAAAGTTGGATGCTCAACCGACTGAGCCATCCAGGCACCCCCATTTACAACATTTCTTAATTCGTCATGACTATTTCTTAGTTCCTTGATCTCTGCAGCCATAGATTCCCTGCTGTCTTCTATGCTTTTTTTAAGCCCAGCGGTTAATCGTATGACTATTATTCTAAATTCTTGCTCATTTATATTGTTTATATCTGTTTGGAGCAGTTCTCCAGCTGTCATTTCTTCCTGGAATTTCTTTTGAGGAGAATTCTTCTGTTTCAGTGACTATCAGATCTTGAGAGAGCTGCCAGCTGTGGTCAGGATGATGTGCTTTCTTATTATGTCCTGCAGAAAAGAGTCTTGCTCCCTGATCATGGCAATGGCAGCAATTGTAGTTGCAGTGAAGCTAGTTGCTGACACGTGTGTTGGGTATAGTAATTCACTGGGCCAGTTCAGGAGCATGGGTTGGATAACATTCCTTGAAACTAAGCCTTGAGTCTGTTTCTGCACCCCTCCTCACAAATACATGAAGTAGCTAACATTTTTTATTAACATCTTTTCTGATTAAATTAACCACAGTGGACACACAAAAGATACCATAAGCAAAATTAACAGACAAATTATAGATGAAAACTAATTTGGAACATATGTGACGGAGCTAATATCTATCATGTGCAATGGGCTTTTACAAATTGGTCAAAACAAACAAAAGAGACAATGTAATAGAAAAATAGATAAAAATGAATAAGTAATTCAGAGATGAACAAATAAAAGTGGCCAATAAATATATGAAAATATGCTCATGTTCACTAGCAGTGAGTAAAATATAAGTTAAAGCGGCCATTTACTTTCACTTTATACCTATTGGGCTGTCAAAAATTAAAATGAATGAGAATAATAATTTTAGGTAGGAAAGCTGGGAGAAGTGTATTCTCATAAGCTTCTGGTGAAATATGAATTGTTGTAGACTTTTTTGGAAAGTAACTTGACAGACTGTCCTGAAATTAAAGCTACAGTCTTAACTGTCTGTTGCTGCTCACATAATAGGTAACTTTTTCCAGTCCACTTTGGCTTCTGAGAAAACCAGGCCCTCTGGGTACAAGAGTTAGAGCAAAGTGGGGCAGGATACCCGAGGAAACACCAAGATCCAGATTGAGGCACATGACCCCACCACATGGATATGCACATATCCTTTCATAGTATGATGGTTGGTTGTCATGTGGATTCAGTCTGAACATTTATCAACCACCTGGTCTATGCCAGCCATACTGCTCACTTTTAGGAATAGAGTGACACAGAGAAACTGCCCTCCCCTCCCCCACCCCCAAGGAGTGAGACTTCAGAGCAATGTCATCATTTGGAGTAACCTGACTGAGTCTTCAGTTTTATCACACTAAATTTGGTCTCAGGTATTTAAATTTAGTAAAACCCTTTGAAAATGACATTCCTATGTCTTTCCCTCTTCTGCCTCCTCATTTGCTTATCATTTTTACCAACCCATCTTTTCTTTAATGTTTATTAAACATTGGTACCCCACCAACCCCTCTTAAATACATTTTTGAACTCTACCAGTAAAAAGATCCCCTAAAATTATTTTTATTTTTATTTTTTATTAAAAAAAATTTTTTTTAATGTTTATTTATTTTTGAGAGAGACAGAGTGCAAGCAGGGGAGGGACAGAGAGAGAGAGACACACACACAGAATCCGAAGCAGGCTTCAGGCTCCGAGCTGTCAGCACAGAGCCCAACGTGGGGCTTGAACCCACAAACCGTGAGATCATGACCTGAGCTGAAGTCAGTCGCTTAACCGACAGAGCCACCCAAGCTCCCCCCTTTTTCTTTTTTTAAATTTTTTCTTACATTTATTTATTTTTTGAGAGACAAAGAGAGACAGAGCACAAGTTGGGGAGGGGCAGAGAGAGGAGACACAGAATCTGAAGCAGGCTCCAGGCTCCGAGCTGTCAGTACAGAACATGATGCGGGGCTCGAACTCACAAACCGTGTGATCACGACCTGAACTGAGGTCGGACGCCCAACCAACGGAGCCACCCAGGCGCCCCTAAAATTATTTTTAACATGCTGACTTCCCACTAGATTTTCACCCTTAGTATGTTACTCCTAATGACAAAATCATTATTTTAAAGCATATATTTATCTCTATTTACAGACCTATAATTTCAAAAATCTCTACCTCTGCAGGAGTGTTTAACAGAGTAGGTGCTGACCCACGGGTGGTTGCATTTGAGAAATAGCTTGTTGTTATTTTCATAGGTCCCCTGCCAAGTGTCTGTACTCTGAAAGGAATTTCAGAGAGGTGCAGGATCATACCTTATTTTCTGGGTACAGATAAAGAAAGGAGACTAGAAACTCAGCAGCAAACTGATTAAATTGTGCTAGAGTGACTTTTCCAGGTGTCTGGGTTTGCGGGTTGGTATTGTCTTTGGGGAATGGCTTGGATTTGATTTAACATTTTCTAAATTGGTTCACCACCTTTGAGTTTGGAGGATATATTGCTTCCCGTTCCCTCAGATTAATGTACTGCCAGCAGGTCTGACGCTCCCATCTCAGGAAATTCATTAACACATTGGGAAATCGCAGACCAGGTGTGGCACCAAAAGGTTAATCTATCCTCCTTCCTTCTTCATAGCTACTTCAGAGTGAATTATATTCCAGTCGTTTAAAGTGAGCAAATGAAGGCAATATACCTTCCCTGGCCTTAAAGTGGGATTCATATGCTGCTCGATTTTGGTTGGGATGTGTAAACATCGTGTGTGTTTATGTCTGCCTCACGCATGTCCCACAATCCCTAAACACCGTAATATGTTTGTATTGTGGTTTCTTTAAGCGTACCCTTCTGCTTCAACTTATGAGTAAGGAGAAATCTTCAAGTAGCCCTGCAGAGAAACAGACTTTCCAGACCATTGCAATGTGTAGGAGAAAAAGAACCCTCTGAGCTTGAGAAGGAGAATGGCTGTGCTGAGATGACTTTGTTTGGGGTGAATTTATTCATTTGGTCTGGAGTTTCTGGCTGCCGTACTTTTCATTCCCATGAGTTGGTTACCACGTCCTTTTTGCTTTATTTTACATTTTCCATCTGCCACTGCCTTCTTCCATCTAAGAAAGTGGTGAATGTCCTGACCATGGTATTTCATGGTTTCTTTCTTCTTCCACTGAAGTAAACGTTGTTTCACTATAACACAAAGCCTCTGGCTGACTTCAGCCCTCACAAATTCAGACCTACTGCCAAGAAATTGGAATCCTTTATTTTCTCTCCCTCTTATCTATTTCCTTCCTCACCTCTTTCAAGCACCCTCCCCCACAACCTACCCTCCCAGCCTAACCTTATCTCAGAGAATATCAGGTTTACTTTTTGATTTTACTGCTTTCCATTCAAATTTTGCCAATAAAACCACTTTACTATTACAGAATGAAATATTATTTTCATTACTTTCCTACCCTAAATATGCATAGCAATAACATACTTGTGATGTATAGCAAGTCCTGTATTAAATACATGATAATACATAATAAGAATGTATCATTTTAATGAAATATTTTATTTCCTCTTTTGTTACTTATTGTAATTTGGTTTAATTTGGCTCTACTAACCTTTCTGCCCACATCTAAGTCTTACAACACATTCTTATGAATACTGCATATTAAAAAAGAAAGAAAGGAAGAAAAAAAAGACACTCACCATCAACTAAATATCAAGGTGAACATAGGGTCAGGTTCCAGTTTGGGGAAAGTACAAAAGAATTTAATAGAAAAATCTCATTGAGGAAATGTGTACAGTATCTTTGTCAAAAATATTTTCATTAAGAGTATTATCAGTGATCTCAATATGCTACTCATATTTCCAAATTCTGTTATTGCTAATGTTAGGGGAATAAAGGCCCATGAATGAAGCTTATTTATTTACTATTAATTAATTGTCTTTGTTTACATTGTGTCCTCATAACCTCATTTAACACTGCTATAGCATATTAAACTCCCAGTAGAAGAATGAATGACTTAATGACAAATGAATGAACCAACAAAGTGAGCATTCAATATATTGCTGAATAAACTGAATGTACAGTTATGCACAAATGAAAACCTATAGCTGTGTGTGATAGCGTGAATGTGAGTGGTGGCTATACTGTGAAACACAGATCACTGGTACAACAGGAGTCCTGAAATAGGGCTGGCCAACGAGAAGCAGTAACAACTAGTTGTACGTGGCATTCCAAATGACTTCAATGGTTGTTAATAATAATTTAGCTCATTTCCTATACTTTTGATATATTTTATTGTGATCACAATTAACAGTATTCTTTTCTGCGGTTTTCATTCTTCCATTGTTTTTAGGTCTTAGGCTTTTGTCACAGCACAGGAGAAGCATCTGAGGAAAGACCTCTCAGCCAGCCTGTCTGGATAGCCATGTGCATTTCTTTTCTTCTCAGCCTAATCATTAAAGTGAAAAATGCTCATGTGGCAGAACAACTCCATAGGTCTGGCTTGTGTAATAGATTCTTAGTAAATTATATTAGCTCTTGAATTCCATCCAGGTCCTTAATGATGATATTTCTGAAGGTGACAAGCTTCAGTAACTTGGAAAAGTTCATTGCAGTCTCTGGTGGTTGTGATTTCACACTGATGAAGTTATCATTTGTACATAGGTGTTTTAGCTGTGGTCTAATTCTTTCAGATTCTGGGACCTGGTGCTATAATAATGTGGTGTGGGGAAACCTGGGGACCAAGCCCTTGGCAAATGCTGAGGCCTGTAGTACTGGCTGTCAAACTTCGGTGTGGTCATCAGCACCTGAAGGGGGTGTTAAACATAGTTGCTGAAGATGTTCCTATCTTATCCCCCTGGAACCTGTGAATATGCATGGCAAAGCAGAATTAAAGTTGCAGATGGAATTAAGGTTGCTAATCAGTTGACTTTAAAGTAGGGAGATTAGGGGCGTCTGGGTGGCTCAGTCGGTTAAGCGGCTGACTTCGGCTCAGGTCATGATCTCGCGGTCCGTGAGTTCAAGCCCCATGTCGGGCTCTGTGCTGACAGCTCGGAGCCTGGAGCCTGTTTCAGATTCTGTGTCTCCTTCTCTCTGACCTCCCCCATTCATGCTCTGTCTCTCTCTGTCTCAAAGATATATAAACGTTAAAAAAAAAAATTAAAAAAAAAATAAAGTAGGGAGATTACCCTGGGTTATCTGGGTGGGCCCAGTATAATCACAAGGGGCTTTAGAAGTGGAAGAGAGGGGGCGCCTGGGTGGCTCAGTTGGTTAAGCATCCGACTTTGGCTCAGGTCATGATCTCGTGGTCCGTGAGTTCAAGCCCCGCGTCGGACCCTGTGCTGACAGCTCGGAGCCTGGAGCCTGTTTCAGATTCTGTGTCTCCCTCTCTCTGACCCTCCACCATTCATGGTCTGTCTCTCTCTGTCTCAAAAATAAATAAACGTTAAAAAAAAATTTAAAAAAAAAAGTGGAAGAGAGGAGGTTGGAGTGATGCCATGCGAGGAGGATCTAACTCACTGCTACTGGCTTTGATGGTGCAGGAAGGGACATGTGTGAAAGTTAGCAGGTGGCTTCTAGAAGCTGAACAAAGCAGGGAAATGGATCCTTTTCTGGAGTCCCCAGAAAGGAACTCAGCTCTGCTGACACCTTGATTTTAGTCAGATGAGACCCTGTGTTGGACTTCTAACCTACAGAACTATGAGTTAATGAGTGTGTATTGTTTTATGCCAAAAGAAATCCAAAATTAAAATTTAAAACTCATTTACTGAACTCTATCCCTGGGGTTTCTGAGTTTCTGATCTGGAGTGGGCCCAAGAATGTGCATTGCTAACAAATTTCCAGGTGAAGATGATGCCTGTGTTGTCAATCTGAGGCCATATTTTAAGAACCTAGGGGAAAAAAGCTCCAGCTTGTCTGAAGATTTAAGAGTGAACGACCTCACTGAAGAGCTGTGAATACCAGCTACATAGCTACTTACACTGTCCAGGAAAGAGCAGCTACCCCTCTTTGAGGCTTCCGTGTAGTTCTGTGCTAATTTCACAGCAACTGTCCACCTTCTTTCCACAATGAGTTTAGGTTCATTTCCCTTTTCCATTCTGTGGCTTTCTCTTTTTGTTCTAATTATTGTTTTCAAGTCACACAGACTTGAATTTTAATCCTGACTCTATGCAACCATTTACTAGTTACATAGCTTCTGGAATTTATTAGAACCATTTGAACATCAGGTTCCTTATTGGTAAAACAGTAACACCAGTTCCCAAGGTGATTTTGAAAGTACAAGAGTCCTTATGCCCTCAGGCCTTGGTGCAGAGCCAGGTGAATTGTAGTTAGTACACAATAAATATTTGTCACTTTTGTTTTTATTGCCTAAAAATGTTTTCTTCCCTCTTTGCCTTCTTAATATTCTGGCACTTTGCTTCCATACTTCTTCTTTTTCCCATTAATTCATTTTTCTTTCCAGGCTCACCAAACTAGTGGTGATATTTATGGAATGCAATACACTCCATCAGACCTAGGCTAAGCCCCCATCAGAGGCCACATGAAATTCAGAAGGGGCAGATTTCTCCTTTGTGACTTTTGCTTTCAGCTTCCCCAAGATCACCTCATCAGGCTTTGCAGGCATTTACATAGTCACTCATTGAAGGTTTTCAGCAATTTGCAATGGGACTTACAATGCAAGAGGGTCAAGTTTAAAGTTCTTGTTAAATCTGCGTTACCAGGGAGTCCAAAGGGAGCTGCATAAGGGATCAAGCCATTTGTTAACCTGCTCCTCTGATCCAAGGTTTTTGCCTTTTTCTTTAAAGAGTTTTCTTCTTGTCTCCTGACAAACTTAACATCCCTTTTTGGGGTCCTCATGCCAAAACCCACAGGACACTAAATACGTGGAAATATTCCTTACTCTATATTCAAATAACCTAGATTTAACTCTAGGCTGTTTGGTCTGGACTTTGGGAGATAAGATCAATAGTGCCTATAACTACCCTCAGAAGAGAGGATGAGTGGAAGTAGTAAATAGTGGATGCAGGACTGTAAGGGTCCCCAGATTAGAGGTCCCTCAGGGGTCCAGGGCTCTTCCAGCTTGAGATGCAAGAATATCTCTTTCTTTAAAATTAAACACATAATGTTCACATCTAAGAACAAATATTAATTCTCTACGACAATTCAGTATAAACTCATACTGAAAAAGGAAGTATATCTGTACAGCCTCATAATTCTTAAGCAGGAAATAGCATTCTACTTCCATGAAACCAATGGGTTATATTAATGTTCTAAGTAGTATTTTCTTCTTCTGTGCTTCCACTCAGGTGCCCACTGGAATAAGACTGGGTTCTGTTACCTGTTAATGTCTGCTTCCTTCTTTAAATTAAAAATACCTGTTCCACCAAGGGCTTGATTGAGTTCATGGAAATGGTCTTTATTCTCATCAGTCTTTATCTGGGAATGGGGAATCATTATTGCAGTAACAGGAACATTTTCTTTCCCCTAAAAAAAAGAGGTAAACTAGGTTAAATCTTACAGTGTGTACCTCATGAGATTTCTCCTTCTATTCTTGCCCTCTGACTGTTTTGAACATAACTGCTAGAATGACTCTTTAATTTTTATTTACTTTAAAAAATTGTTATGTTTATTCATTTTTGGAAAACAGAAACAGAGCACAAGCAGGGGTGGGGCGGAGAGAGAGGGGAACACAGAATCTGAAGCAGGCTCCAGGCTCTGAGCTGTCAGCACAGAGCCCAACGCAGGGCCCGAACTCACAGACTGTGAGATCATGACCTGAGTTGAAGTCAGATGCTCAACCGGCTGAGCCACCCAGGTGCCCCAAATTTTACTTTACTTAAAGTTTATTTATTTATTTTTGAGACAGAGAGAGAGAGAGAGAGAGAGGGAGAGAGAGAGGCAGAAAGGGAGGGAGAGAGAGAATCCCAAGAAGGTTCCGTACTGTCAGCATAGAATCCAATGTGGGGCTTGAACTCACAAGACAGGAGGCCATGACCTGAGCTGAAATCAAAAGTTGGACGCTCAACTGAGTCAGCCACCCAGGTGCTCCTTAAATTTTATTAAAAAAAAAATTTTTTTTATTAGTTTTCTTTAGTTTTGAGAGGCAGAGAGAGAGTGTGTGGGGGGGAGAGGCAGAGAAAGAGGGAGACACAGAATCGGAAGCAGGCTCCAGGCTCTGAGCTGGCAGCACAGAGCCCCATTCGGGGCCTGAACTCACGAACCATGAGATCATGACCTGAGCCGAAGTTGGACGCTCAACCGACTGAGTCACCCAGACGCCCCTAAATTTTATTTTTTTAGCACATTAAGAGCCTTTATGTTTTATTAATTAAAATATATTAAGTTCACACATAGACAAAGTTATGCATTTGAAATTCACCATATAATACTTGCTCAAAGTACAGAATACAAACATTCAAGAAGCATTCTTGTACTGATATAATGATCTGATATATAATTTTCAGGCCTGAGGTGATACAGACAGACTAGTCTAAGAACTCAGGAGAGGGTCCCACTGGACTAGCCAAGAGGGTTCTTGGCTTCACGCAGGATAAATATCAAATGTGAGCTGGAGAAAGTGAAAACAGTTTATTGGATAGGGTGAGTGACAGAGAAAAGCAGACAGAGTGTCTGGGAGACTCGGAAAGGAAAATGAGTCTTGCTGTTTGGGGCTGGGGGGTTAATATTTACTGTTGATTGGGAAAGAGTCTAGGGTATGGGTTCCTTCAGAAATCCATGGTAGGGCCCAATCAAAGGCAAGTGTCAGGTGAACAATAGGTGTTATTTCATAAATAACTGAATGTAGGGGTATTGATGCCAGCATCAGCTGAGGTTTGTTTGAAGCTAATGTCCTGGAACATGTTTGGGATCTGGCTCTTCTTAGGTTTTATCAGGTGTTTGGGGTGTAGAACAAAAGTCAGATAATGATTAACTTTCTTGTTTCCCCCTTGAAGTGGGAACATAGTTTCTTTGGCTTACTGAGAGGCAAAAATACAGAACAGGAGTAAATGGGGCACAAAAGAAAAATAGTGGAGAATGGAGTCTTTCCAAAATGTGTCCTTTCAGCTTTCCTATTCAGAGGTAACCATTAAAAAATGTGGATGTGCAATTATATGCCAATTTAGGAAAGAGTTAGCTATCTTTCTGATATCTGTGAAGACTTCTTTATTTCAACCACATCAACTAATATTCTCTATTTCTAACTATTGCTGTTATGAAAATACATCAGTATTTTACTGGAATGCCATGTCTTTGTCTTCAAAGACAAATTGGTAAGACGTTATTTATAAAGTTCTGAGTCTTACTTATTCTTACTAAATGTGAAAGAATGACGTCCTGAACACCTTCTTTATGGTAACTTATATCAGTGTTATAAGTCAACTACAAATAGCATCTCCATTTAAATTTTTTTTCATGTATTGTATATTATCTTTTCCTTACTCTTCTGTGAAAAATTGGATATCCATGATTCTTACCTAATAAAGAAGGGCATCTCATATCTTTGATGCAGCAACAGTCAATCACATGATTTTACATACCCACCAGGAATAAATGAATTTCATGAAATGATTTGAGAGTAGAAATACATTAATATTGGCTAATCACAAAAAATATTTGCTAACCACAAATCTCAAAAAGGGTCAATGTAAAAAAGCATATGTTAAAATTAATTATACCTGTCCAAAAATCTATCCCCTTTATCTTTTGAAGCATAATAGCAAATACAGTATTTAATGTTGCATTATTCCCTATAATAAATAC
This sequence comes from Acinonyx jubatus, assembly GCF_027475565.1. Lineage (NCBI taxonomy): Eukaryota > Metazoa > Chordata > Mammalia > Carnivora > Felidae > Acinonyx > Acinonyx jubatus. The sequence goes on from NC_069391.1 coordinate 69,430,027, forward strand.
TCTGATATAAAGTAATTTCTGAAAAGAGATACTGACTTACTGCTTTCTACTGTGAATTCTTTGATATTTATTTACATTTGATTTTCAATTAATACTTTCCTCTATTTTTACATCTTCAAAGTTGCTTTCCTTTATGCACTCTCCAATAGTTTCCAAAGTGTATATTTAAAACAAAGGTCTTTTCTTGCTAACTATGTTTTCCAGTGTGCATTTTGGAATAATGAGTAAGTCTTGAATACCAGTTAAGGGCTTTGCCACTTTCTTGACATTTTAATGGTTTCTCTCTAGTATGAATTCTGTGATGTTGAGTAAGTTCTGAGTAGTGAGTAAAGGCTTTGCCACATTCTTTATATTTGTTAAGTTTCTCTCCATCATGCATTCTGTCATGTTTAGTAAGAGAGTGATTCTTTTTTTAAATGAACTTTATTGAGCTATAATTTATATACATATATATACATTTAAATGAATAGTTTGATGAGTTTTGACAAATGTTATACACTTGAATTACCGCTGCACTACCCATGACATGATCAATATATGTTTTAGAAAATCAACCATTTTTCTGCTTGTAACAGTAATTGTTTCTTTTTACTGTTGAATACAGTGACAATGTATTATCATTCTGTGTTTTTATCTATCCCCCTGTTAATATACATTTGGAATATTCTTAGTTTGGGGCTTTTCTATAAACAAAGCTGCTTATGAACATTCTGAAACTTTTTTTTCTTTTGTAGACATATGCTTTCATTTTCTTGGATACCTTTCCTAGGTAGGAGTAGAACTGCCACATCATGCGATAAGTATATTTTAATTCATAAAAACTTCCAAACTCCTTTCCAAAATGATCTCACTATTTTATAATCCCACTAGGAACATATGAGAGTTCAGTTTGCTCCATATCCTTGTCAACACTTAGAATTTTCATGCTTTTAATTTTGGTCACTCTAGGGGATGTGAATGGTATCTCACTTTGGTTCTAATGTGCATTTCTATGAGGACTAATGATTTTGCATCATTTGGTGTGCTTATTATCTATGTTGTGTCTTCTTTTGTGAAGTATCTGTAGAAGTCTCTTGGTTATACTTTATTTGGTTATTTGCTTTATATTACATGCATATATATTTTGTGAATATTTTATTCCAGTGGGTATGGCATGACTTTTTATTTTCTCAGTTTCTCTTGAAGATAAGAAGTCTTGAAGTTTGATGAGATGCAATTTATACCTGATTTTCATATATTGATCTTGTGTATCCTCTGATCTTGCTATTTTCACTTATTCCAATAAAAATGTTTTTGTGAATTCCTTGGTATTTTCAATAAGATGAATACATCCTCTGAAAATACAAACAGTTTTGCTTCTTTTCATAATTTAAGATTTTTATTTATTTTTCTTGTCTTATTGCACTGGCTGGACCTCTAGTGCAATACTGAATAGAAACCACAAGAGTGGGTATTCTTGCCTTATTTGTGCTCTTAAGTGTTCAGTATTTGATCATTTTGATTAGCTGTGAGTTTTTTTATGTATGTCCTTTATCAAGAAATTTCCCTTCTATTTCTGGCTTGCTGAGTTTTTATTATAAATAAGTTTTTGAATTTGTTCATTGCTTTTTCTGAAAGCCCTGAGATGTTCATTTGATTATTCTTCTTTGTTCTTTGTTCTGTATGATGATCATCACTGATTGATTTCTGAATTTTTTTTAATTAAAAAACTTTTAATGTTTATTTATTTATTTTGAGAGAAAGAGAGAGAGAGAGAGCGGGAGAGGGGCAGAAGGAGAGAGAAAGAATCCCAAGCAGGCTTCACACTGTGAGCCTAAAGCCCGTTGTGGGGCTTGACCCATGAGCTGTTAGATCATGACCTGAGCTGAAATTAAGAGTTGGATGCTCAACCAACTGAGCCACCCAGGTGCCCCTGATTTCTGAATGTTTAAATAACCTTGCATTCATGGGATAAAACCCCCTGAGTCATGAAGTACTATCTTTGGCATGAATTGCTGAATTCTGTTTGTTAAGATTTTGTTGAGAATTTTTGCACACATGTTTATGATGGATAGTGGTCTGTAATATTATTTTCTTGTGATATCTTTGGTTTTGCTATCAGTTATGCTGCCTTTATAAAATGAATTGAGAAGAATCCCCTTCTCTAGCAACTGAAAAATCTTACATAAAATTGGTATTATTTCCTCCTTAAATGATAAAATTCACTAGTAAAATGATCAAGCTGTGGAGATTTATTTATTGGAGAATTTTTCTTTTTATTATGAATATAATATCCTTAATAAATATATGACTATTTTTCATTCTATTTTTTATTTTATTTTATTTTAATTTTTTTTTTAACATGTATTTATTTTTGAGACAGAGAGAGACAGAGCATGAACAGGGGAGGGGCAGAGAGAGAGGGAGACACAGAATCTGAAACAGGCTCCAGGCTTTGAGTGGTCAGCGCAGAGCCCGACGCGGGGCTAGAACTCACCGCGAGATCATGACCTGAGCCGAAGTCGGATGCTTAGCCGACCGAGCCACCCAGGCGGCCCCCTATTTTTGAACTAGCTATAGTAAATCATACTTTTAAAAGAATTTATTCATTTCATCTAAGTAATCAAGTTTATTGCCATAAAGTTGTTCACATTTATCATCCTTTTAGTACAGTTAGGATCTATAGTGATATTCCATTTTTCATTACTGATACTGAAAATTTGCTGTTAGTATTTTAAGGTTTTTATCAATTTCCTTACCATTTTCAAAGAGCTAACTTTGATTCTGTCATTTTTTCTATTGTTTATAGACTTTTTATTTCATTGATTTCTGTTCTTATGTTTATTACATTCTTCCTTGTAATTATTTTTGGTTTAATTTGCTTTTATTTTTCTAGCTTCCTAAGGTATAAATGTAAATCATTTATTTTAAACTTTATATTTCTGATATAGCCTTTTAAGACTGTAAGTATTCTCTTACACAGTATTTTAGCTTCATCCCCACAAATTTTGACATGTTTTGGTTTTATTATTATTTTGTATAAAATATTTTCTGATGTTTATTATGATTTCCTTTTCAATCCATCAGAGATCTGTTATTTAATTTCAAAATATTTTGGATATTACTATATACGCCTTGTTGATTTTGAAATTACATTTTGGTCAGAGGATGTTGCAAAATTTCCATCCTTGAAACTTACTGAGGCTTGTTAGTGGGCTAGCATATAGAACATTCCATGCACACTTGAAAATGATGTTTATTTTGCAGGTACTGGGTGTAATGTTCTATAAATGTTAGTTAGGTCAAGTTAGCTGATACTGTGGTTCATATTGTCTGTCACTGAGTTTTTGTTTACTTGTTCTATCAATTACTAAAATAAAGGTATTAAATATCTATAAGTATGATTTGGGATATTTTGATTGTTCCCTTTAGTTCTGTTGGGTATTTCCCCCATATATTTTGAAGTTCATTATTTAGGTGTGTACACATTTGGGACTGTTACTTCTTACTGATGAATTGCCCCTTTTATCACTATGAAATATTCTTCCTCATCTTTAGTTATATTCTTAAAAAATTTTTTTAAACATGTAGTCATTTTTGAGAGAGAGAGACCGAGCCCAAGTGGAGATGGGATAGAGAAAGAGGGAGACATAGAATCTGAAACAGGCTCCAGGCTCCGAGCTGTCAGCACAGAGCCTGATATGGGGCTTGAACTCATAAACTGTGAGATCATGACCTGAGCTGAAGTTAGATGCTTAACCGACTGAGCCACCCAGATGCCCCTTTAGTAGTATTCTTGATCTCGAACTTTATTCCACTCTATGTTAATATATCCATACCAGCTTTTTAAAAAAAATTTTTTTTAATGTTTATTTATTTTTGAGAAGAGAGAGACAGAGCACAAGTTGGGGAGGGGCAGAGAGGGAGGGAGACACAGAATCTGAAGCAGGTTCCAGGCTCTGAGCTGTCAGCACAGAGCCCCACATGGGGCTCGAACTCACAGACCGTGAAATCATGACCTGAGTCGAAGTCAGACACTTAAACGACTGAGCCACCCAGGGTGCCTCACCAGCTTTTTAAATGTACTGGTTTCATGTTATATCTTTTCCCATCCTTTTACTTTCACACTGTGTTTTTATATTTAAAGTGTATTTTTAGTAGGAAGCATGTAGTTGGGTCTTGCTTTGCTTTACAAATTTCTGTATCTCAATTGGAATGTTTAGTACATTTACATTTAATGTAGTTTTTGATATACATGAGTTTGAGTGTACCATTGTACTATTTGTTTTGCATTCATCCTTTTGTTTTGTTTCTCTGATCATCCTGCCATGTTTTGGGTTCATCAAAATTTTTTTTTTTGCATTCCAATTTCTGTCCCCTATTGGCTTTATAGGTGTAGCTATATAGGTATAATTTTGATTATTTTCTTTAGAGGTTACACCCTATACTAATAATACACATCTTTAAATTATCAAGTTAAAGTGTTTTTTGTTAATATTGTTTAATTTTGTATTTCATATCTGTCACTTTGCATTTCTACTTTCAAATTCACACTTCACCATCTATACTGTAATATTCTAACGTAGTATAATTTGGTTACTTGCCCCTTTCTTTGTGAGCTTATTGTCATATTTTTTATTTCCACATGCATTAGCAGTTATAACTTAAAATCTTACTTTTGCTTTGGACAGTCCTTTAAGGAAATTTCAAGAATAAAAGAAACACAATCTTTTTTATTTTTTACCTCTTATTTACCTTTTCTTTTGCTCTTCCTTACTTCCCATAGGTCAAGTTTCCTTCTGGAGTTTATTCCCTTAAACTAGAAGAATATCTTTTTTTTTTTTTTTTTTTTTTTGTAGTGCTGTTATGTTGGTAGCAAAGATATTTTGTTCCTATGTGGTATTCTGGGTTGACACATTCATTCATAGCTTGAAGTGATAAGTGATAGTCTGTGGAGTGAAACATAAGAGGAAGCTAATTTTGAGAGAAAGTACGTCACAAGCCATAGTTTTACTTGGCCATAATGAAAAGTCCAAGACTGTATAAAATGGGATAGGAGAAAAGCATCACAAGATTTTTTTTTCTTCTGGGTAGTAAGGCTTTCCTTTCTTTCTTTCTGTCTTTCTTTTTTTTTTTTAACATTTATTCATCTTAGAGAGAGAGAGAGAGAGAGAGAGAGAGAGAGAGAGACAAAGCATGAATGGGGGAGGGGCAGAGGAGGGGGGGAGACACAGAATCCGAAGCAGGCTCCAGGCTCTGAGCTGTCGAACCCACAAACCGCGAGATCGTGACTTGAGCCGAAGTTGGCTGCTTAACCAATTGAGCCACCCAGGTGCCCCCCCTTTTTTAATTTAAATTTCACTTAGCATACAGTGTAATATTAATTTCAGGGGAGAACTTAGTGATCCAACGATTATATACGATACCTGTTGCTTATCACAAGTGCCCTCCTTAATCCCCATCAAACTATTCAACCCATCCTCCCACCTACCTCCCCTCTGGTAGCCATCAGTTTGTTCTCTATAGCTAAGTGTTTGTTTCTTGGTTTTCCTTTTTTTTCCCCCCATGTTCATTTGTTTTGTTTCTTAAATTCCACATATGGGTGAAATCATATGGTATTTGTCTTTCTCTGACTCATTCCACTTAGCATAATGCTCTCTAGCTCAGCCATGTCATTGCAAATGGCAAAATTTCATTCTTTTTATGGTTGAGTAATATTCCATTGTATATATATCACATCTTCTTTATCCATTCATCAGTCAATGGACATTTATGCTCTTTTCATAATTTGGCTATTGTTGATAATGCTGCTATAAACATTGGGGTGCATCTATCCCTTTGAATTAGTATTTTTGTATGCTTTGGGTAAATACCTAGTAGTACAATTGCTGGATTGTAAGGTAGTTCTGTTTTTAACTTATTGAGGAACCACCATACTGTTTTCCAGAGTGCACCAGTTTGCATTCCTACCAACAGTATAGGAGGGTTCCCTTTTGTTTCCTGAGTTGTTAATTTTAGCCGTTCTGACTAGTGTGAGGTAGGTATAGCTCATTGTAGTTTTGATTTTTATTTTTCTGATGCTGAGTGATGTTGAGTATCTTTTCCTGTGTCTGTTGGCCACCTATATGTCTTTTTTTGAAAAATGTCTATTCATGTCTTCTGCCCATTTTTAACTGGATTATTTGTGTTTGGGGTGTTGAGTTTGTTAAGTTCTTTATAGATTTTGGATATTAACCCTTTATCAGATATGTTATTTGCAGATATCTTCTCCCATTCCATAGATTGTGGGTAGTAAGGCTTTTCTTATTTGAGATAAAGGGAGCAATCAATAAATTCATCAAATATACAGTGTCATTTTGAGGGCTACCGTAGGGATGTTGGTATTGCAGGTTTCTAGGTTTGTGGGATTCATGTTCTGACCACACTGAGTTTTCTCTAAGAGCTAAAGTGTAGCTTTATTTTTTTCAGGTCAACAAAATTTATTAAATCCATAGTAGTCCTCTCCAGATTTCGTGAGAGAATTCCATGTATGCAGCGAATCAAGTCAGATCCACTTCATTCAAAGTGGTTCAGTCCACTGGATTTAGTTCTTTACCAAAGTATCAAAGACGTACATTATCCAAATATAAATCAACAGAAGAAATATTTGCCATCCAAATATTTAAAGGACATACTTGATGCCAACTTGAGTGCTATATAGTTTTATTTAAAAAGTTACTGTGTCTGGGAAACAGTATTTTAACTACTTCTTGGTATAAATATATAGACATGATGGGGCGCCTGGGTGGCGCAGTCGGTTAAGCGTCCGACTTCAGCCAGGTCACGATCTCGCGGTCCGTGAGTTTGAGCCCCGCGTCAGGCTCTGGGCTGATGGCTCAGAGCCTGGAGCCTGTTTCCAATTCTGTGTCTCCCTCTCTCTCTGCCCCTCCCCCGTTCATGCTCTGTCTCTCACTGTCCCAAAAATAAATAAAAACGTTGAAAAAAAAATTAAAAAAAAAATAAATAAATATATAGACATGGAATTTTTAATTGATTTATATATATATTTTCCTGTCCATCAAATAAGCGGTGGACAAGGTCCATCAAAGTGCAATTTACAAAGAACCAATTATCAAATACAATTTTGCTAAACACTAGAGAATTTTATTAGTGAACTTCCAGATCTAGAGCAATTCTATTAGCTAATGAGTTTTGAAAACCTCATGAGATTTGTATGAACTCAGACAAGAATGAATAGTCTATTATTCCAGCTTACAGAATTGTTTTCAAGTATTGTTGGAATGAATTTGGAATAATGAGTGATCTGTGAAATCTGTTTCTGATTTCTGTTAATATCTTCAGGGTAAGTAAATATAATTGCCATCTCCATTGTTCCCACCAAGTTTTAACTTTATAGTTCTCTGTCCCTGTCCATCTTTTCTCTTTATGCCTGTATGCATGCATACACATATACATATACATACACAACACACACACACACACACTCACACATACAGATACACATCTAGAGATTAGATAAAATCTAGAAATCTGAGTCTTATTTTGGCTATGGAGAGCTTTCCATTTCCTTTCTCTCAGATACCTGAAGTTAGATAATTATTCACAACCTGAAGTGTCCATTAAACTGTAGTGTATTCTTTATAAAAATTACTGTAAAATGTGTTTAATGTGTTTATGATAAGGCCTAATAAATTTGATTTTCCTATCTTTAAACATTACTAAAATGTTTCTAGTTTATAGGCACTTGCCCTAGACCAGTATATATAGTTTTTTGGAAGTGGATTTGGCAAAATTTAATTTGTAATTGGCTGCAATTCAACTTGCTTCATTATTTCTGTGGAACAATGAACAACCTAATAGTTTAACAAATCAGACTTCAAACTCTCTTTTCCCGTGTGACTTAGTCAAAATATTGGCTCAATTTCATTACACAAAAATGTTCAACAAGATATCTTTGAGGACCTATACAATTTCTCTAGTTTACATACAAGGCTGATAAATTGATGTTTATCTCTAGTGAAGGAAATTGCATGGGGTATAAGAGTCTGCTATATTGTTTCTTAGATCACTTTCCCCCCTTTCTTCTCTAAAACAGATTTTTACCCTTTCAAGCCATGCAATGAAAAAGACAGATGGATTGTTACAACAGTGGTACTTGCTATAATTTAAAAAACTAAAATGTTAAAGTGTTTCAGTAATTTAGGATAACTATAAAATGGTCCTTTCTGCTGTGTCTTTTATTATTTAACATATAACTAAACGCATTTTAAAAAAATCAATTGCTTTCGATGTGATAAACACATGTGTTTTCTCTTCTTCCTCCCATTGTGTGCCAAACCTTCCCATATTTTTCACATTGTGAACATTTTTTTAATTGAAAACAATTTTTTTTTTAAATGAGCGTGAACAGGAGAGGGGTAGAGAGAAGGAGACATAGAATCAGAAGCAAGCTCCAGGCTCTGAGCTGCCAGCACAGAACCCAACGCAGGTCTCAAACCCACAAACCACGAGTTCATGACCTGAGCTGAAGTCTGATGCTTAACCGACTGAGGCATCCAGGCACCCCACATTGTGAACATTTTATACATGTAATACTGGCTTCTTCAATGTAAGGTTATTACTTGTTTAATATTTATATTTGCCAGCATTTACAGTTACATTTTTATGCCGTGTATTTATATTTGCTTGCATTTGTTAAATCATAGTAAATGCTTCTAGAACTTTGTGATCTAACTTGTTGACTTGTGGTTATAGACATCTCTTTAGAACTATCTTTGCTATCATCTTAACTTTCATAAATTTAATTTGTTATCTGCTCTACCTGCTTCAGTGGACTTGTTATGTTTGTTAATGAAATGATACGTGTGAAAGTGCCATTAAGGTAATGCACGTGAAGGCAATGCACATAAAGGTAATGACATAAAGAGAGATTGGAAAGGGGCATGATGAGCTAAGTGGTTATGTGACAGACACAGCTTCTCCTTTTCCCTTGATCAGCCACTGGACGGCCGCTGACCTTCCTTCATTGTGTTAAACGAGGGATAGTAAATGATGAGTTAGGTTGGGAGCGAAGTGTTTGCTTTTTCCTAGACCCACTTCTTTCAGTCTTACTCATGAAGATTTCCTACCTGATTCCCCATGAGGGAGCCTTTGGGTATTCATATTGCAGATGAGGTCAGCTTAGGTGGGCTTGGAAGGAGACAAAGCTTGTCTTTTGCATTCTTCCTTGCATCCCTTGGTGTGCTCCTTTCCAACTTTCTGCCTCTTGAGCTCTTAAACGCCTCCCTGAAATGTTTCATTAGTGATTTTTCTACACTGACAGGACTCCCATACTCTGAACTTTGTCCCTTTCCTTTTCCTTATCAAAGCTCATCTGTACTTTATGTCATTCTTAGGGTAGCATAGGCAAATAGTGTTTTTAAAAAACGTTTACTTATTTTGAGAGGGAGAGGGAGAGAGAAAATCCCAAGCAGGCTCCATACTTTCAGCAAAGAGCTGGACGTGGGGCTCAAACTCATGAACCACAAGATCATAAGCTGAGCCAAAATCAAGAGTTGGATGCTTAGCCAACTGAGCCACCCAGGTGCCCCAGTAGTGTGTTGATCTACATACAAATGCTGGAGGAAAATTATTAAATATGATGTGTTTTTCTGTCTTTTAAAGGTACAATTTGGCAGAGGTTTTTATATACTAAAATCTTGCTGAGAATATCTGAAGATGGTAAAACTGGAAGCTTTTCCTTAACGTATATGACCACAGATCTTTTCTTTCTTCCCAAGAACTCTATTAATATTTTCCTGGACTTAGAACAAAGCCCACATTCTTGTCCTTGGCTTTCAAATTCTCTTCTGATCTGGATGCAGGAAACCCCTTCCAGCATTCCATGTGTATAGGAAGCTGAACTGCATGTGGGGTTCCCCAAACAGCCTTTAAACATGGACAGCTTTTCATTTCTTTCTGTTATTTTCCCTCAAAGGTACCCTCCTTGTCCATGCCTGACAAAGCTTGAGTATACTTTGGGGTTCATTTCATGTGTGATACCCTCCTTGTAGCTTTCCCGAATTTCCCCTAACTGGAAGCGATCTTTCCCACTTCTGAATGCAAATTATTCTTTTTTTTTTTTTTTTTCTGTGGCAGCAGTCACCTTTGTACATGTTTGCAAAAACATGTTTACTTAGTTTGCAATATATAATATAATCACTGAAGCAAAACATCAAGAAAGAAAACAAAAACCACCCATAATTTTATCACTAGGAATAAATACTGTTAAAGTGTATTGTATCTTTCCTGTTATCTTATATCCACACACACATTTTTAGATCCTTTAAAAATTAGTCATCCCCTTTATTTTACTTCATTACTATTTTTTCTGATTTAAAAAAATTTTTTTTTAAACGTTTATTTATTTTTGAGACAGAGAGAGACAAAGCATGAATGGGAGAGGGTCAGAGAGAGAGGGAGACACAGAATCCGAAACAGGCTCCAGGCTCTGAGCGGTCAGCACAGAGCCTGACACGAGGCTCGAACTCACGGACCGCGAGATCATGACCTGAGCTGAAGTCGGAGGCTTAACCGACTGAGCCACCCAGGCGCCCCTATTTTTTCTGATTTAACAATAAATTGTATTTTCTTATAGCAAGATAGTCTTCTGTAACATGACTTTAATTACTTACATGCAGTTTTATTGTTACAACATTAACTATTTTATGATGAGTCTTCACTATATGCTAGATTCTATGTTAATAGTATATCTAAATTACATAATTTGATTCCCCCACATTGTTTTTTTTTTTAATGAAGTAGGTGTTATCCCCATTTTACAGATGAGGAAATAGTTGTTAGAGAAGTTAAGTGTCTTGCCTGTGATTGAACAATTAGCTGAATGGAGTTGTAATTCCAAGCCTACTATAAGTGGTTCCAAAGCCTTGCTCTTAACTCATCATTGACTATGTTTTATAATGAAATTACTTTAAACAGTTTCCTATTCTTGGACATTTAGGTTATATCCCATTTTTTCACTGATATTATTAAAAAGGAAACTGTGATTAACATTTTGATAGAAAAACTGTGGTATATATAATAATTTCTTTTGAATAAATTCCTAGTGGTGGAACTGTGTAGTTATAAATACTTAATGTCTATTGATCCTTAATTAAAATTTGCCTTCTAAATGTTTTTCTGATAACAACTAGCTTAGAGCCAGGGAAGTATAGGAGCTGATACAATATGTGAGACCTTTACTTAAGTCTGGTGGTGGGGATCTCAAGGGAACAGAAGTTGATGGGCGACTGCTACCGAGTCTTGAAACAGCCCACTGATCTCACAGTTCTTTACTCTGTTTGTACAAAGAACTTTCCCACATGCCTTGTCTTGCTGATCAAGCACTTGGAAGCTAGAACCCTAATTCAGGGTAGTGACTTTGGCCAGGAAGTAGTTAAACTTGAACAATGATAATGTTTCCTAACAAATATATCTTGTATTAGCAATGAAATTTTTATGCAGAGAAACTTCTTTGAGTCCTTTTACACCTAAATTTTCTGTGTGCTGTAAGCAGAGGCAGGTAGTAACTTTTGTAAGAATTCATGGGCAGTGTAGGCAGATTACTGAAATGAAAATTATCAAGACTCTACCAAACTGATGCTTGAAGTTCCAGGACTTAGCCTTCTTTTATATCCTCTCTTAGATTAGAGACCCTTGTGGCAGCTTCTGCCCTGGGTATTCTTCAAAGAGCAGTATTCTAGAAAGCAGAGTTCCCAAGGAGCCGTTGGGACCGTGGACTCACTTACAAACTTCTTTCCGAGTAACACACGATCTGAGGAATCCTCCTTGAGATTTAAGCTATCACTTACTATTTTAATTGAAAGTATTTTGGATGAGTATATTTCAAAGAACTAATTGTAAGGTTTATTTTATAAATTAATAATATTAATAAAAATAATGATAGATTTAAACTTTATCCTGCTTAACAAGTAACACAAACTATTTACCATATACCATGTTTGCCAGGGAATGTATAATCAACAACTCCCAAGTCTCAGTGAACACAGCAAAAGTTTACTTATTGCTGAGACTACATGGCTAAAACAGTCCCACAGAAGGCTGTGCTAATCTTAAATTCTTGGAATTCATAGTTTTTCCAATTTTAGACAGATGATACATCATATCTTACTTAGCAGCCCCAGGGAAATCTGGGGAAGCACCTGATTATCAAGCATATTGCTATTTCTATATTGAAAGATAGTCACAAAAATAGATAATCAGAAATGAGGAAAAGAGCTTATGTAAATGAAATTAGAATAAAAATTTATGCTTTGGAGCAGGAGCAGGAGTTGTTTCTGGATCAACCTCATTAAAAAAAAAAAAAAAGTGAACTTGTGAAGGAAACAGTCTCCGTAGATGAACTAAAGGCACAAAGAGACCCAGCATGTCTTTAAAGGGGGATGATTTTCAGAAGTTTACACCGTCAAAAGACTCATGACTGGGCATCTCAGGAACTGTATTCTGTAACTTTGAGCACTCACTGACCCCAGCACCTAAGAAGTAAGTTTTTTTTGTTGTTGTTTTTTTGTGAGAGGACACATTCGCTTACACAGACCACTAGATTAAACTGCTGAAAAAATTACTGCCTGGGATGAGTGAGCCGCTGTATACATGCCATGTTCTGTTATAGAAAAGGTTGTCTCTTCTGTCCCAGTGGCCTCTTGGGACCTTCTAGTTGGATGGCATACTCACCAACCCCTGTCCTGCAGCATTTGCTCAGCTAGGTACAACTTGAAGTGAAAAATGTGTCTCCTGAGAAAGTTTCCTGTTTGCCTAAAGCTGTATTTGGGAGCTGATGTCAATCTGAGGCTATGAGCTAGGACTGTATAGGTACCCATGGCCCGAGACTTAATGTCCTATAAAGAATGAGAAGGAGGATGTCATCTGTTTACCAGTAGCCACCAGAGGTATTCAGTGTTTGCCATCAGTTTCTTACAAATGCAGACATCATTTATAACTAAAGTGAGGAATGTATGCCAACGGGGGGTTGAAATGAATGACCCTATAAACACTTCTTTTTGAAGTTGTAGATAAAATCAATTCCCCTTTTTCGAACACAGTGAAGATTACTGGGCCGAAACAGGAATTAAAGGGAAAATATCACACCAGTATCAAGAGAGTACTTTTTTATTTTAAAGAATAAGTTTCAAGGTCAGATAATGTTGATACCAAGACATTGGGGTCGTTTTGGTAAGCACTTAGATGTGGATCTCTTGAAAAAAGGGGGAAAACCCAAGCTGAACAAGTTACTGTTATTATCATTTTCAGATTCCAAGAGCATATTGAATGTCAGGCTCATAGCTTGTGCAGAAATTGAACTTAGTCTCTCTGAATAGAAAGTGATATAATTGTCCTGTATATTATTGGTGTTCCAAAATCCTAGCTTTACCAAGAATTAATAAAGCCCCTACAAAGAAATAAATGATACTAAACTGGTACGGTAAATATATTCATGTCATGCTTTAATATATATTTTCATTTGGTTTTCTATAGATACTTCACATGTAAAATGCTACATGTAAGGGAATACACACACACATTCTAAAAGAATAGTTACTAATTGAAATAACTTCATGAAATCTATTTAAGGACTGTTATGAACATGTTGCTAGATATTTGTGGTACAACAAACCTGAAATGAATGAATTTGGCATGGAAAATAAAAAAATACATGTATTACAAACTGCACAAAAAATCAAGTCTTAGAAGATACAGGGACACAATTTCAAATCGTCAGCTTCCTAGTTAAGCTTTCAATGGAAGAACAAGACAGAGGAATGAATAAACACCAGGAACTTGAATTTTGATTTCAGGAAAAAGCCAGATTTTATATTGCAGCCACTTTTTCAAGAGAGATTTTAATCCATGCAAACTGTTTCTCTTTTCCAAAAGAGGTATTCGATTTCTGGGGAGACTCATTAGCCATTTTCTTGCCTGCTAAGCCCTATTTTTTAGAAATATTAAGTCTGATTTGCCACCAAGTCAGTGGAACTTGTTACATAAATTCCAAAATTGCCAAGGTTGGTTGGAAACCTAAGAGCCCACACATTTGAAGTGAGATCTAAATTTGGTAGTAATGCTTAATGAAGGAAGATTGGGTGAATATCATCGGTGCTGTTTTCATATTGCAGTTTGACCTAAAGGAGAGCCCAGGAGCCCTTGAAAACCACTGCTCAGAGCAGGTTGATTGATTGGGATGGTCTTATTTTGGTACTTCAGACCTTGACCAGTCAGTTGAGATCAGGTAAGCAAGTATTTTCTATCACTCTCTGGTCTATCTTGAGAACTTCTTGATAATATGGCACCTGATTTGACTGCTTTAATTTATGCCATTTCACGTTGGGGTCTAGTCAACAGAGTCATCTTTTTTATGAAGTTTCCCAGGCTGCAAGTATCTTATGATACTCTAGGATACTTGCTAGGATCTATAGTTGATAGCTGTTCAACCTACTTGTTTTGTGTTTGGGGTCTTTGGTGTTAATGAATCTCCCTTAATGACCTGTTCTGTGTCCTAGACTTGAAAAAATTATTTCTCATTCCTCCTGGATGATTTTTGCTTTAGAAGCAATAGAAATATAACCTCCTCTAGTTAACCACAGGTTTATCAATTAACTCAGGGACAAAGATAGATGGGAGTTTTATATGAACTGATATTAAAAGAAAGCTGATATGGCTCTGTTTTTCCTGAAAACACTTTATGCATTCAGGAGTTATTTGCTAAGTGCCTGTGCCTTCTTGGTCCCACACAAAGTATATAAATGTAGCAGTGAGGAAAACAGACCGGGTCCCTGGTCTGATAGAGCATCTAAAGGAGAATCTGGACACGGAGTTAAGGATCACCACAGACAGACCACAAAGAAGGAAAAAGTAAAGCAACACGATAATTCCAGAAAGTAATAAGTGATTAAAAATATTTTGGGGGCACTTGGGTGGCTCAGTAGGTTAAGTGTCTGACTTTTGATTTTGCCTCAGGTCATGATCCCAGGGTCATGGGATCAAGCTCTGCATCGGGCTTCACACTGAGCGTGGAGCCTGGTTGAGATTCTTACTCTCTTCCCTGCTTGTGTGTGCACTCTGTCTCAAAAAAAAGAAAAAAAAATTTTAAGTGTGACATGTAGAAGTTTGCTTCTGGGTAGGCCATTGTTTTCACTGTGATGACTAGAAAGAAGTGTATATATTTTAAAATAATTTTTAAAAAAGACATTGTAGAGTTATGAAAGCAGAGAGGAGTATATAAACTTCCCTAGGGGAAAGAACTCTTTTTTTTTAATAGAGGTGAGAGTCACACACAAAAAAATAAAAACCATTTAAAGATGAACAATCCAGTAGCATGTAGTACATTCTCACTGTTGCACAACCACCACCTCTATCCAGTTCCAAAACATTTTCATTATCTCCCCCCCAAATTTACATACCTAATAAGCAGTTGTTCCTCCTTCTTCTGTTCCCTCAGCCCTTGGAAACCACCAATCTGTGTTCTGTCTCTAGGGATTCACTTATTCTGAGTATTTCATATAAATGGGATTATATGCTATTTGTCCCTTTGCATTTACCTTTTTTTACTTAGCATAATATTTTAATCTTCACCTACAGTGAAGTGTATCAGTATTTCACTCTTTTTAAGGCTGAATAATATTCCTATGCATTAACACAATTTGTTTATCTATGCATCAGTTGATGGACATTTGGGCTGTTGCCATATTTTGTCTATTGTGAATAGTGCTGCTGAGAACATGCATGTAGAGTTGTTGGAGTACCTGTTTTCAACTCATGTGTGTATATACCTAGGGTTGGAATTGCTGGTAATTCTGCATTTAATTTTTTGAGGAACCAGCAAACTGTTTCCTGTAGTCGCTAAACCATTTCTCATTCCCACAAGCCATGTAAGAGGGCTTAAATTCTCCACATCTTCACCTGTTATTTTCCCTTTTTTAGGTGTGTGAAGTAGTATCATATTATGGTTTTGACTTGCATTTCTCTAATGACTAATGATACTGAGAATCTTTTCATGTGCTTGTTGGCTGTTTGTATATCTTTTTTGGAGAAATGTCTATTGAAGTCTTTTGTCCATTTTTTTTAGTTGAGGCGTTCAAAGAACCCTTCTTTGATGAGCTGAGATGGTGCATTTGCCAGGCCTGGGCACAGGCTGAACACTGGACTTGCTATTAGCATAGAGATTCTAATAGGGGAAAGAGAAACCAGCAAATATTTTAATGTTGACTGACATTATGAACTAGGATCTAAAGGATCCCCAAACATTTGGCTGATTTTTCTCTGTGGAAATTTTGCTTAATTCTGGAGCATGGTAGGATGCTAGATGTTAGGCTAGACGGGCTGAATCAAATAGCCTACAGTCTTTTGGTCCGCTAGAGAGAGAGACCTGTAACAAACACTGATTAAGATACTGGAGAGAGTCTATATTATGCTCCAATCCTTACCAAACCCATTATTTCACCAGAATAAGACAAGCAGCTCCTCACTCCATGTGCCCAACAGAAGAAAGAGTGAACCCTTCCTGAGGGGAAAATAGCATCAACTCCAGTCTCCACGATTCCTTTGTTCACAATTTCTTGCATACAATAAAAAAATGAGCAGGTATAAAAAAGGGAGAAATATATAACTGATAAAAAACAAGCAACAGAATATGATTCAAATCTTGGATTTAGCAGACAAGTTTTTAAAATTTTTTTTTTAACGTTTATTTATTTTTGAGACAGAGAGAGACAGAGCATGAACGGGGGAGGGTCAGAGAGAGGGAGACACAGAATCTGAAACAGGCTCCAGGCTCTGAGCTGTCAGCACAGAGCCCGACGCGGGGCTCGAACTCACGGACTGCGAGATCATGACCTGAGCCGAAGTCGGCCGCTCAACCGACTGAGCCACCCAAGCGCCCCAGCAGACAAGTTTTTAAAAATAACTACTAAATATATATTTAAAAATAGAGGAAACTATGAACAAAGTGGATAAAAATTTGAGAATTTGTAAAGAGAATTGAAGTCTACTCTTTATTAAAAAATCATCTGCATATCAAAACTGTAAAACATAATTTGTGAAATTAAGAACTTATTGGATGAGTTTAACAGCAGACTGGACAGAGCAGAAGATAGGATTAGCAAATTCAAAACCTAGTCAGGAAATACTCAAACTGAATTACAGCAAGAAAAAAAGAATGGAAAGAATAGAACAAAATATAAGAGACTTATGCATTACCCACACTAACAAAATAAATGAGAAAAATCATAAAATATAAAGAGGTTGGTGAAAACATTTGATAAAACTTATAGCTAACATCATATTGAATGGTGAAGTACTGAACATCTTCCCATGAGTTTGTGAACAAGATAAGGATATCCAATAATACCACTTCTAATCAGTATTGTACTAGAGAACAAAGCTACTGTGATAAATCAAGAAAAGAAATAAAAACATAAAATTTGGAAAGAATAAAATTATTCACATGATAAATATGATTATGCTTATTAAAAATGTAAACAAAGTAAAAATAAACTATTACACTTAAGTGAATTTAGCAAGATTACTGGATATAAAAATGAGCATACAAAATCAGTTGTATTTTTACATATTTTCACTAAACAACTGGAAAATGAAATTTTAAAATGGTGTCATTTAAAATAGTATCAAGACCTGGAATACCTAGAAATCTAACAAAAATGTGCAACAATGTGAAAAATAAAAACATCTGAGAAAAAATTTAAGAGATCTAAATAAATGGGGTGCTATGCTGTGTTTTTTGGAAACTCAGTATTTTTTCATTTAAGTCTTTGTTGTGAGATAACTATTGATTCACATGCAGTTGTTTGAAATTATATAGATACCCCATATAACTTTTACCTAGGTTCCCTAAATGGTAACATCTTTCATGACTATAGTAAAACATCACAACCAGGAAATTGAAATTAATACAACCCATCCATCTTCTTCGGATTTCACCAGTTTTATGTCCACTCACTTGTGTGTGTGTTTGTGTATTTAGTTCCATGTAATTTTACTACATGGGAGAGTTATGTTATCACCCTGATAGTCAAGATATAAGATAGTTACATTCCCACAAGGATTCTTTAGGTTTGTGCTGACTATAACACCTACCTTCTGCCCTTCCTCTGCTTATCTCTAATTCCTAGCACTCACTAACACGTTTTCCATCTCTATAATTTTTTCATTTCAAAAATGCTATATTAATGGAACCACACAGCATGCAACATTTTAGGATGGTTTTTTCACTCAGCATAATTTCCTTCACATCCATCCAAGCTATTACATATAATTTCTTTTTTTTTAATTTAATTTTGGGGCACCTGGGTGGCTCAGTTGATTGAGTGCTTGACTTCGCTTGGGTCATGATCTCACAGTTTGTGAATTTGGGCCCCGCGTCGGGCTCTTTGCTGATAGCTCAGAGCCTGGAGCCTGCTTCGGATTCTGTGTCTCCCTCCCTCTGCCCCTCACCCACTCACGCACTCTCTCTCTCTCTCTCTCTCTCTCAGAAATAAATAAACATTAAAAAAATTTAATTTTTATTTTTGAGAGAGAGAGAGAGAGAGAGACAGAGTGCAAGCAGGGAGATGCAGAGACAGAGGGAGACACAGAATGTGAAGCAGGCTCCAGGCTCTGAGCTGTCAGCACAGAGCCCGATGTGGGGCTCAAACCCACGAACCGTGAGATCATGACCTGAGCTGAAGTCGGCCACTTAACTGACCGAGCCACCCAGGCGACCCCAAGTTATTGCATATATTAATACTTCATTCCTTTTTATTGCTAAATGCCAGTATTTAGCAACTATAAAGCTATAGTGTTTAAGGTAGTGGAGTGTTGACGTGGAGACAGAAAAGTAGATGAGTGGAACTGAATACAATATCCAGAAGTAGACCCATACATATATAGGCATTTTTTAAAAAGTTTTCTTTTATTTATTTTGAGAGAGACAGAGACAGTGTGCGTGAGGGAAGGGCAGAGAGGGAGGCAGAGAATCCCAAGCAGGCTCCACACTGTTAGCATGGAGCCTAACATGGGGCTCAAACTCACAAAACTGTGAGATCATGACCTAAGCCAAAACAAGAGTCAGATGCTGAACACAGTGAACCACCCAGGTGCCCCATATAGGTATTAAAGATAAGACAGATATGCAACTACTAAGTGGGGACAGGATGGAGCAATGAAATATTCTTATGGAAAAAAAGTGACTTGACCCTTACCTTACGCTACATATAAAAATTAATTTGAAATCTACCAATGACTTAAAATGGAAACGCAAAAATTTTTTTTCAGAAGACAATATAGGTTAAAATCCTCATGCCTTTAGGTGGGCAAAGATTTCTGAAACAAAATGCAAAAGTACTGACCTAAATAAATACATAAAGTGGGCTTATTTCTGCAAAGACACCAATAAGAGAATAAAAATGTAAACTAAGAGAAGAAATTTCTAATACATATATTCAATAAAGCATTCAAAATGGGCAAAGCCTTGCATAGGCACCACCAGAGAGGATATCCAAATGAACAAAATATGGAAAAGGCACTCAGTGTCATTAAATATAAGGAAATATCAAACTAGAACTGGAAAGAGATGCCTCCATTCTTAGAACTTTCCTAAAATAAAGGGTGTAATGGCAAAATCCCTGAGACCAAAATGAGCTTGATGTATTTAAGACAACAGAGGGTCAGTGTGAGGACAAGTAAGAGAGAGGATAGAAGGAGGTTGAGGGCACAGAGGAAGACAGGGCCATTAGGATTGTGAAATTTGATTTTTTCAATTATTACTAGAGCTAAAAAATAATTTTAAGATTGCAATTCTGGGTTATAGTCTCTTATACAATACTTAATAAATAGTCTAGTTTATTCTACTTATTCTATTCTTTGCTAGTCTGTGCCATGTCTTGCCGTGCTGTGCCGTGCCATGCTGTGCCATGCCATTTATTAAAACATGATGTTAGTTGTAATTCACTAAATTAATTTATCCACAGTCTGAAAAAAATGTATGCTCTTGTAGTCCATGGAAATGGGTTTAAATTTTATTTTACTTTAATAGAAAATCATAGGAATATATGAACTGAATTAATAATGAGTAATATAAAACTTCCATTGTGATCTTAAGCCAAGTTAACACACATTTGGGGGATTTTAATTTGAGTGACTAAAAAATGATTTGACAGGTTATAGAAACGAGTAGGATTCCCTCTCAGGGAATAAGGACAGTCATCATTTGTCGAATGAATATTGTCTAGACAGACTAAAAGCAAATCAGGTCTCCAAATAACCTTCAAGAGGAAGAGAAGGGAGAGAAGATGCAGGAAACAAACACATGCTTATCAAAGACCATGATCCTCTCTGATGGAAGAGAAATGAGTTTTAAGTCAAGAGCACAGAATCTCTAAAGAAGCTCTCATCATTCTTTGCAGAAGTGATTACTGGAATCTACTGTGTAGTATTAAGAGAAGGTGTTTTGATTTTCTAAAATCAGTTATAAACACATTGGTTACAGCCTGCGGCATGATTCAGGTATGTGATATGAAAGGAAAACCATGGAAATAGGGATTATCCCACAAAGCAGTACTTAAGCAATACTTAAGCAGTATAAAGCAAACTCAGCAATACTTAGCATGTCTTCTCCAGCTTTTATCAAATATTTTTGATCTTGGCTGAATCATTTTCAGTTATGAAGTGAGTGAACAAAAAGAGGAAAGGGTGGATGAAGTTGGCATAAGGGGTGATGATTTAATATAGACAAGGGGGGACCTGAGTCACTCTGACCCTTGTCCTGCAGCACCCTTCCCAAGATGCAAGGAGTCAAAGAAGCCAAGAAGATGCATACCTATACTTGTAGTTTAAAATTGATCATTGTGGAATACTTATACTATGGAAAATGATAAATGCTACAAATCAGGGCTCCCTATCCAAGAACTGGTTGTTAAACATTTACCAGCACACCACTAATTATGACCCTAATCCTAACCTAAACTTAGTTTTTTGTTTTTTTTTTAAAGCTTTGGATCAAAAAGTGGTGGAAGTGACAACAAATTAATGCCTCATTTAAAAAAAGTTTACATTACATTACATTACATTTAGATCTTTTTCTGTGGTACTGATCCAGCATTCTACATATTAGCAATGTATCAGTTCGCTGAGGCATAATTATCCATGGGGTTGTTAAAAAAACCTTATTTTGGAAATAATTATCGACACACGGGGAGTTGCAAAAATAGTACACAGAGTCTCATGTGTCCTTCTGTCTCATGGTGACATCTTATATAACTATAGTGCAATCCTCAAAATGAGGAAATTAACATTAATGCAATACTGTTAACTAGATTCCAGATCTTACTCATTTTTTCACCAGTCTTTATATGAACTCATGAGCATGCAAATATGTGTGTGTGTGTGTGTGTGTGTGTGTGTGTGTGTGTGTGTGTTCATTTTGTTCTATGCAATTTGATCCATCACTTACTTTTTAAATGCAATCTGTAGACTGCCCCAGGGCAGCAGAACAATGCTTAATTAGCTGATGCCTTTAAGACCTTGTACTCAGCTGACCCTATAATTTCAAGTTTTTTTCTTTTAAGAATAAACCCATATCTTTATCTGAATTACCTGTATTTTCTGCGTGAATAGTCCCCAGAGTATCAGGTAACTGTGTCATCCAATAAAGTCTGACTTCTTAAGGGTGACCTGAAATATCCCTTTGTGAAAGAAATGCATTTATTCCTTCTGAAGAAATGTAGGTATCCCTGCAGGTGATCAGACATGAAAACAAGCTACACAGTCTATATACGGTAATTATAATATATGGTATTAAAAATAACATTGAATTAGGTTTTTTAAAGTAAGCTCTGTATCCATTGTGGGGCTCGAACTCACAACCCCAAGATCAAGAGTTGCATGCTCTACTGACTGAGACAGCCAGGTGCCCCAAATTACGATCTAAGCATTGAACAAGCTGGCACTTTAATTATTAGAAGCAAATGTTGATGGGTAAAAATGTTTGAAAACCTTTTTTCATCAATATTTTGTTTTTAACTAATAATACAAACTGTAATTCAATTTATCACAATCTAAATCCTGACAAAATTTCAATATCGTTAATATGTTTCAATCTAAGTAATTTAATGGCTCTATTTTTGTGTTTAGTCATTGTATTCCAGAAATATGATTACTGAAACATAACACTGTGTTTATATGGGATGTGTTATATTTAATTACAAAGCATTCTGTTACCAATTATCTGCTGGCACATAAATTACAACATATCTTGTTTCCAGTGTATTTATATTGCTAGTTAGTCTGCTTTCTTTCTGTGTTTTCTGGACTTAAGGTTGATGATTATTTGAGGACAGATCAAAGAAGAACTGTTTAAATTAACCTACCTGGTTTTATAATAGACTTCTGACCAGGTAAAGAAATGTTAATAAGCAATCTAGGGGAGAAGCCAGGTTTTTTTTAGGCTAGTGCTTTGGATTAACTAACCCATGTTTTCTGTCCTATTATAGAAGAGGATGCTGAGCAGTGAGCTAGAAAAAACAATAAGAAATTGTATCAGTTTTACCAATTCTCCTTAATTGGACATTTCAGCATATTATCAAGTTGTAATATGAATATACAAAATTGACTTGCTCTCAGAATTTACATTCAAATAAAGAGCAAAGTAGTCATCTATTTAATATAAATTGTTTTGATGATATATTCTTCTGAGTTACTCATGCCAGTACTTTCCTCCATTAAAACGTAACTTTGACTTGATTGAAATGATAAACATTTCCTGACTCCTTAATGATTTTAATCTTACATTATTCAAATATATTGATTGGACATTATTTCATTCCTTTATCTCTTCTCAGTGTAGCTTCTGAAGTTCAGCATTTGTGATATTTGGGATCATACTATTAGTGTACTTTTCTTTCTTTTTTTATGACATAGAATAACAAATTTATTTTTCATACTTCTCAGTAAAATTCCAAAATTATGCAAATGAGTTTCCTAGATCTTTTTGTGGAAATTAAATACATCCAGCATCTTGAATGTTTGTTGCTACTGACATTAACATTTTTAAAATGAGAAGATTAAAGCAAAATATTGGCTTTGCAAGAAAATGTTTATATTTACATTACTCATGCCTACACTGTTTGTAACTGATTTCTTCTAAAAGTGTAAATTATATTTCACAGGAAAAAAGTTATGCTTGGGAAGTAGTAGAAACCAATCAAAGTGCAGTTACAGGAAGCAGTACAGCAATAAATTAAAACGTCAAACTTTTAAGTTGTTTGGTTAAAAGCCTTAAAATCATCTGTGATTTTTGGAATTGACAATGTCACTTTAGCACCCACTTTTAAAGATCATTTGGAAGCATGAGTTATTTGTCAGGTGTGATTTATTTAAGACAATAAACTTAGATTATTGAGTTGAACAAATAACTATTTGGATGCTTGCCAAGCATTTAGAGCGAATGACTGAATATAATGAGACTGGATCACTCAGAGGGATGAATAATCAAAAGCCATGGGATGAAATTAACATTGTTCAAAAGATATATCTCTTCCTTCTCTCCTTTGTGAATATTGAGCTTGGGAGAATGAAAAGCATCATGGGAAGTACTGTCTTTGCATTGTAATACAACAGCAGTAAATATACCTTATATTTGCATAATGCATTCCAGCTCACATGTGCTACTTCATATTCCATTAGAACTACTCTTCGAAGTAATTATAATTGCAACATTACAGATGAGAAAACTAAGAATCTAGCAGATTAAGTGATTTGCTTAGGCTGCATAGACGACGAAGGGCAGAGCTAGAATTTGAATCTAAGTGCTATGTCCAGATGAGCCAAAAGGGGTGAGAGGAAAAGCAAGGATGTAGAA
Source organism: Acinonyx jubatus (assembly GCF_027475565.1). NCBI lineage: Eukaryota > Metazoa > Chordata > Mammalia > Carnivora > Felidae > Acinonyx > Acinonyx jubatus. Next base: position 69,453,911 of record NC_069391.1, read on the forward strand.
TCAGCTACATCTCTTTGATCTTGGTTCTGCCATTGATAGCTTCCCTTGGATAATTTACTTAACATTTCTGACTTCAGTTCCCTCACTTGTAAATTCTGAATGATAGAATCAACACTCCTGGACCGTGGGGAGCAGTATAGAAGATAGAGTTTCAGAATAGTCCAGGTCTTTGGTTTTGGAAGCCAACTGCCTGGTTTCTAGTCCTACCTCTAATATTTAGTGTCTGATCCTGGGAAAATATCATAACCTCTTTGTAACTTATTTTCATCATCTGTAAAATAATACCTATTTCATATGGTTGTTGGGAAGATTACATGAGCTGATACGTGGGAAGTGGTGCCCATGGCACATAGTAAAACTCAATTACTGTGAGAATCACTTTGGAGCTTGGAACTCCCATGGCTTCTAGAACTGGCAAAAATGGTTCCAGTCCCTAAATTCCATGGCGGGTGGAAGTCCAAATTCCCCACTCCTCCTTCTGAGAGTCTACTTTCTGAGTTTTTTTTTTTTTTTTTTTTTGTGCTCTCAAGATTCCCTACTCATCTTCCAGTTTTTGTTTTGCTTTGCTTTTGCTTTAGTAGCCACTGTTCTGTGACCCAGAGATCCAGAATGACACTCCACTTTTTTTCTTCTACATTTCACAGACACCCAGTCTCACAGATCTTGTTGATAATATTGGGGATTAACAAAAAGAATCTTATTGCACATCTTAAAAATTTGTTTCTGACCTCTTCTCTCCCTTCTCTTCTTGCTCTATCCTTCCTGAATTACTCCTCACACACCAAATTCTTCTCCCCCTTCTTGTAGAACAGTTGTGCTTATCTGAAATTTATCTCAGTTCTGCTTCCACAAATTTACCAACTTGTCCGTGAAAATGAAGAGCCATTCTGCTTTGTGGCTGGCCCCGAAAAGTGAGCCAGTTGCTAGTTCTTACGACTGGCACGAAGAGAACAAAGGCATTGTTCTCTTATGCAAAATAGAAATTTTGGATAAATTAAGGATGGAATGTCTAATTTGGCAGTGGCTAAGATGGGGATTGTGAAGATGTTCACACAAACACTAGATATGAAAGTAAGAAAATGAGATAGGGAAACAGTGTCATTTGTATGTTTCAGGAAATCTGACAAGAGGCAGTGAAAAGCATTTTACTGTGGATTTGCAGCAGTCCCTCATGTTTTCCTCATGCATGTGAGTATAGGCAAGGACCCTTCACTTTCATTTTACACTAGGCCCTGAAGATGACATAGTCAGTTCTGAATGTAGATATACTACACTTGGGCTTTATTTTTATTGAGTATGTTCATAAAAAAGTTAAAACAAAACTACTTCTTAATTCTTTAAAAAAAATTTTTTAACGGTTATTTATTTTTGAGACACAGAGAGACAGAGAGTGAGCAGGGGAGGGGCAGAGAGAGAGGGAGACACAGAGTCCGACATGGGGCTCGAACCCATGAACCGTGAGATCATGACCTGAACTGAAGTTGGATGCTTAACTGACTGAGCCACCCAGGTGCCCTGAAACTACTACTTAATTCTTCGGAATTGGTGTGCTATGAATGGATTACAGGAAGAAGCCGTGGTTATTAGAATGTAGCCCTTCCTTGCTGTTAGGACAAAGTCCCTTAATAATGAACATTTCCTTTATCTAGCTTCCTGGAGATAATATGGCCAAGAATTTTATTTTTTCTTTTCTGACTGCCTTATTTGGTTTACAAGATAGTAAACTTATAAGCATTACAATTTTGGCTGCCACTAAGAGGCCAAAAGGGTGTTTGTTTGCTGTTTGTGGCACAGGAGAGGAGAATTTAAGACGTAATGTCTGCCCTATTAGGAGATGACAAACTTTGTGCTACAGTTTTTAGTTAGTGGATGGGCAACTAGAGAATATTGTTTCTGAACCTGGCAAAGACAGCTTCTGAGAGGGCTCAGCAAACAACTTCCTGCTAAGTAGAAGAGTTTTTTATCATTTAGATTTCTACTCAACATTTGGCCTATAATTGTTTATATATGTTTGGATCCAATTTAAGGTAATAAAAATCTCTTTATATATTACAATTTGGGAACAAGAGACTGGCTCCTTTGTTCTCTCAGGACCAGACTTCAGTAGCTCTAAGAAGACCAAAAGGAAAGGTAACTAAAACGTGGAACTTCTAAACTAAGCATCTGTGTCAAGAAATACTCTGTCCCAATATGCTAGTCCCTGATTGACTTTATGGAACCCTTCACTGTGTTAGAGCTCAGGTTATGGCTCCTATACTAAGTGCGAAGGGAAAATTCTCCAGAGAAAAAAGCTTTCTGTCAAGTATAAAATGATTTGTACCACAGTGTCTTGCTAAATATTTACCTAATCAGGAAAGACGGTCGGAGATGGTAGGTTTTAACCCGCCATTTTTAAAATGGAAACTTTCTTCAAACTTGTGCTTTTATGGCAACTTAGTATATTAAATAGATAAAAGTTGAACTACTCTTTCTGAAGGTGGGATGAGGTTCCTGAAGTCTTGATCTTCTTACTCTAGGTTCTCTGATATTCCTACCTCCCAGACCCACGCTCTACTCAATACAGTTTCTAAAGCACATCTGAAAACTCTGCAGGGCGCTGGGTCTTCTAAGACCCCATCAATAGGGAACTACTGTTAATAAGTCATCCTTTTTCAGTCCATTGTTCAAGCTAAAAAATAGTGGAAAAGAAATGGAATGAATCTGTATCATTTGTTCATATTTCCATGACAAAGCACAAAGGAAACAGGCACTGGAAGCATATGTACAATGGAAATGGAGAGATACTGGATTCTTTAATGTGGAGGTCTCTAAGTGAATAGAGCCATCTTCTCTGTCCACATTCTAAACAGTTTGAGAAATAAGAGAATAAAGGTGGAGGTCAGAATATCATCTTTATTACCAATAAGAACCAGTCTGGCTTGATCAATAAATCCAGACTTAGGCAGTCTAGCACATGTGGTTTTAGGTCTTCCTTGTAGGGGTGGCCGGCCTAGGAGAGGGTCATGGTACAGAGGAGCAGAGAGGACTTTTGCTCTCTGCCAGGCAGCTAACCACCAAGAGGAAGAAGGAACAGTACTGAGCTGAGAAGAATATCTAGGTGTTATTTCCAAATTGATCCCTCAGTGTAGTGACCCTACAACGTCTCCCACATAGTGGAATGAGGAAAGGACAGAAGAAGGCAAGGAGTTCCACTAAGTGAACCTTCTTTATGTGGGGGAAACACAAGATAACTACTTTTCCCCCCCAGTATACAGTTGTTAAGGGAGCATTTGAGAAATAAAAGGTTATTAATGTGTGTCCACCCTCTACTCCCTCTGCCAAATCGATAATTTTATTTGTTATGGAAATATATTGTACTCTTTGTAAAGAATAAATTATTCCAATAATTGGAATAAAATTCCTTATATTTGGGGATTGATTACTATGATATATATTTTGGTTTTGGACTAATAAATTATACAGTTCAGAAATTGTTTAGTTTAATTGCCCACCTTTTAGGAAAACAAGATTATACAGCATGGGGACTTTCTTCTCTTGATAGATCTGAAACTAACAGACTCCCACACTGCACAAAATGCCCCACAAGCATTTGTATTTGGGAAGGAAGCTAATTTGTTAGTTTGAACACTGTTGAGCACTGCTCAAATTGCAAATGTGTTTATAGTCAGGGTAGAGAATTCAGTATAAACAAACAATGGAGGTAATCTGTATAATGTGGTATATTTAAAAAATATAATTTCGGTATGATTTTTTTCTTTGAAAATAATTATTCACATAACAAGCAACAGCTGCTTGAAAATAAGCTTGGAATATTAAATTTATTAATTGAATACTATTGCCATCAACAGCACATTTTAGGGATTTTATAACCAGCACTGAATGAATAAAATATCGCTGATGCCATTATAATGTTTACTCAAGGGAATACAAAGATTCCTTTTTATCCTGAGCTCTGGGAGTCTCCATGAAGAACTGGGGGTCTATATACACATGTCATCATAGACAGCCAAAGTGGTGCCCAGGCAGGATTTAAAAATTTTTAAATCTTTTACTGTTCTTCATGAGTTCAGAATTAGCAGAATATTGGTGCTTGAGAATGATAACTGCCACTGATATCTGTATAGTGTGTTAATTAATCATGTCTTTTGTTTCTTCATTTTAATGCTTTGCCACTTTGGATGGAGCCTTGCTTATCCTGGAGGGACTGCCCCTCTCAGGATTAGCTAACTCCTAGAGATGGCAAAGAACTCACCTGGGAGTGTGTTTTTCATATGCAAGCAAACTTATCTAGAACCCATACCCCCAACCATTTCCTTTATTGGGTTCTCACACTCTGGGCCACTATCCACTTGCTCTGATCACACCAGGGCCAGGTACCAGACAACTAGAGATGGACCCTATACCCCAGAGACCACTGAAATTATTCAAACTAGCCAATCCCAAACCTGCTTACCCAGTCTCACTCATTCTCTGGAGAAACCATAATAAGGGCTCTTGCCCAAATCCTCCCTTCACTCCCTCTGCCTCCTGACCCAATTTGGGTCTATCCCAGTGTGGCTCTGCATAGCATGTTGGGCCTCCAGTTTCTTGGGATCTGTGAATGTGAAAAACATTTTTCTTCATGAAGCCATTTCCAAGTCTGTGTGTCTTACCATATCTGATTAAACAAATTACAGTCTCTTTTAAAACATAAACTTCTTTGTAGTTAATGAAGCACTTTCATATGCATTTATCTCACTGACCACAATTCTGTGAAATAGATATTATTTTTCTCATTGGAAAGATCAGATAATTGAGGCTTAGTGATGGCAGAGCCAGTTTGGATTAAACACTATACCACACAGAAGATATATAGGCTTTGGGGCTAGAAAATGTAATAATACATGTCTAAGTGTTTTTATTGGTTCTTCTGTAAAGTGAGGCCAAGAATATCTACTTTGTAGGTGTTATAAAGATTACAAATAATGCTCTCAGAATTCTAAGTTTGCTTTTCATTTCTGCCATGATCAACTTTGTTAGGGTCTGTTTCATTTTTCCCAGTTTATTTCCTTTTATCCTCCAGCAAATAGTAGATTTATTATGAATCTCTTGTTTAAGGGCCTATAGATTTGAGAATTCTGTATCTAGGTAAAATTTATTGGTTTTCTGTAAACCAACAATCTTTTTAAGAATAAACAGATAAGCAAAATAAAATGCAAAATATTGAATTTAAAGACATCGTAAGCTTTTGAAGAAATCAGGCTGAAGAGTCTAAGATTCTAGAGAGAGGTGAGCAAACAATCTGTAACTGGTGTTACCAGAATTTGTTGCCAGATTGTGACACAGCAAGAGGCTGAGAACAGATAAGTTTGCCCAGGAGTGCAGGACCACTCTGGAGGACAGAGACATCATACCATTTGGCAATCTAAAATGACTGAAGACACAAAACGAGAGTCTTGAGTGTTTTCAAACACACATCAGTTTTGTTCCCAAAGACATTTGCCAAATTTTGAAGCTACACTGTGCTACAAATTAAATCTGAAAATACTTGAAATGCAGATTAGAATTTTGCAGTTTCACAGAACACAGAATTTAGATTTCAGGGTCTGCCAGGGTTTGGGGCCCTAATGAACCAATCATGTTCTCAGCTGCAAGTCCTAGCATATTAGACCTCAGGAATAACAGCAAGCCACAAATATACTGACCATTGCCTAAGAGCAGTACAACCTTATAACTTGGCTCAGTCTCTGAATGGATTAAGAGAATTCACCCTCACTCTGTCCAGCAAAGAAAATGGGAAAATGATAACATCTTTTACGGTTGTTATAAATAATGTCTAGCACTCAATATAAAGCTATTAGGATTGTTAAATAATAGGGTTATACAAGCAAAAACTAAGACAAAAACAGTAACAACAACAACAAAACAATGTAAACAGCCTGACAGGTGAACTATTGGAATTATTAATGACTTGAGAATAATTATGATTATTAGTATGTCCTAGAAAATAGAGCAGCAGATAAACAATTTTATTGGAGATTTGGAATCTATACAAAATAATCAAGTGGCAGTTGTTGAATTGAAAAAAAAGACAATATCTCCCATTAAGAACTCAATAATGTATTTAATAAGCAGATTAAACACCAGAAGGCAGGACTGTTGAACTAAAAGATAGGTCACGACAAAAGATTTAAACTGAAGCACAGAGGAAACACAGAAGGGAAAATAAAACAGATGTTTAATACCTGTGAGGCAGAGTGAAAAGTCCAATTTACATGTCATTAGAGCCCCAAAAGAAAAAGAGAAAAAAGAGATTTTGGCAGAAGCAGAGGTAATGGTAATTTTCCAAAATTGACTGAAGACTTCAACTGACATTTTAAAAAGTCTGCAAACATCCAGCAAGATAAATATAAAGAAAACTACATTACCTTCAAAGCATCAAGGAGAACAAACATATTGATAACTTTCCAACAGAAGAAAAGCAGTTAGGATACAATATGGAACAGTGCTTTTAAAGTGCTGGAAGAAAAAAATGCCAGTCTAGGATTTGAAACCTAATATTCTTCCCAAATGAAGGAGAAATAAAGATTATATGATCCCCATTAACTGTGATATATGACTGGAATTCCTCAGCATGACCTTCAGGAAACTCAAGATCTAGTCCTGTGCCAACTCTCAAAATTTTATTTTTCATTACAGCTAAATCTATGTCTATACCTTCCCCTGGATATACCAGACTTGATCTCATTCCAAATATGTGCTTATGGTCTTTGTCTTGCCTGGAACACCTTCATCTTTACTCCTACTTTTTATTTTTTATTTTATTTTATTTTATTTTATTTTATTTTATTTTATTTTATTTTTATTTTGTTATCTGTTTTAAAGTTAATGTATTTATTTTGATAGAAATGAGCAGAGGAGGGGCAGAGAGAGTGAGAGCGAACAGGGGAGGGGCACAGAGAAGGAGAGAGAATTCCAAGACAGGCTCCTCACTGTCAGCACTGAGCCTGATCCCATGAACTGTGAGATAATGACCTGAACTGAAATCAAGAGTCAGACACTTAACCCACTGAGCCACCCAGGTGCCCACTCTCACTTTTAAATTCCAGCTTGTCTTTACCACAAAACTCAGCTCTTACTTTCATTTGAAAACTTCTATCAAAGTCTTGCACTCTCCAAACCGTTCATTTTGGTTTTGATACAAACTGCCTTGCATCACTGTTCACTATTTTGTAAATACTATGCTTCATCAGATTTCAGATGACATTGATTTCCAAAATACGGCACTGTTTTATAGATCAGGAAGAGAGAAGGAAATACTGCCAATTATACTATGCATTCTGCAGTTCCCCTAACAATAGTTATAGTAGCCTCCTGTTGTTTTGAAACTTCTGTCATCTATTTTAAGGGATTTGGCAATGTCTCCTGATCTTAACTTGCATTGCCTGGTATAAAATAAAATAGGCAATCCCTTACACACACACACACACTTACTTTTTTGGGCATATCTTCCTTTTTTTGAGGTGCCATAACATATTTGGTTTTTGCTTTATAATAAAATATGGAATTGTAAAAAAAAGTATGGAATTTTTCCAAAAACAATTATTTGCTTAATTTGTATAAAATTTATATCAAGTTTCAGTGCCTTTTTCTGCATTGCGAAGATTTTTCATTTTAATGCCGTAACACAGGGTAATATTTTTAAGACATTCTCAATGTAATTAATGGTAGCACCAACCATGTACATGATTCAACTGAAGTGATGACAGTGTGAACAGCCAGGACCAAGTTCTGTTTAGCCTGGTCAACAGCCACTGTGTGACATATCTCAGTGTGGGATGGTAACCTGAAATAAATGTAATCTGAGAATCAATAAAATATCATGTCACGTGCTTCCTGCAGTAGATTCTAAGGTCCCAGGGTGCTTGAAGTACTTCTTCCATGTTGTTTGGTACAGTTCTAGCACAATACTGCACATATAGAAACATTATATTGAATGTAAACAATATAATAGGCAATCAAATTTAATAAAAATGGGAAAAACTAGTTGAATTAAAGTAGAGAAGAATAATGCATCATTTTACCAACGTTAGATTGATTTTATCAACATTAGGTAAGATTTATTTTTAGGCATGTCATATGCAATATTCTTTGTTCTTCTAAGCGGTCTGTGAATATGTGTGGGGTGTCCATGTATACCCAAAATACAGTATTCTAGAATACAGTAGATTCAATTTATCTGGGCAAAGTTGACACTTTACTTAATTTCTTCTATCAACAAACAAGTCTTTCTTTATTTAATTGAATGAGAATTAATTCTAAGATTTTTCTGTCTGAAATCATGGAGTTTGCAAACCTCACCAGTAGAGTGATTGTAGAAATCTTAGAGAATTTTGATTATTACAAATTCCTCTTTTCCTATATTTGTAGATGTTGAAACATATTTATGGGTCAGAAGCATTGTTGCAATTACTCTACTCAGGATCATATACCCTCAACGGATTATATAAAGCACACTGTAATTCTTGTGGCTGATACGAACAACCTCACTAATTTGGATTGGATAATTCAGAAAATGTGTTAATTTGAATCTTGTCAAATGCTTTTAAGTGTTACCCCACATGTCTGGGGAATAGGAGAGGAAGAGTATTTGAAAAGATAATTCACAGTGCATGAAACTTGGGGGAAAATGTCTTACTTAAGAAACAAATTGTTTTCAGTATCCCCAAAGCATTCCTTTTATGCTAAAATGTAATGTTTAGTTCAAATCATTTTTATCTGTTAATCAAAACTGGTTCTTGAACACCAGTGACCATTAAAAATCATTCCTGCATGTTCTTTACAGTATCAAAGCTCATATAACAAGATGAAAATCAATGAAAATCTTCCAAAGATACATCAGCTTCCATCATGGTGTGACATAGGACTGTGTACTTAACTAGTCCTAGTTCTAGTTTCTTATAGGAGAATGGGGGTGTGGACTGTGCCTCCTAGGGCATTTGTGAGAAGTAAATGAGCTAACTATGTGAACATTCCTTGGCACACTGTTGGATTGAAATAATTATTTATCTTATTAATCCATCATTTACTGAGTAAATTAAACTCAACTTTAACTTCCTTAATCCAGATTTTTAACTCATCTTGTTGTTAATTAGGATGGTTTTATGTGTGTGGACTATACTAGTATTTCCAGTTGCCCATTTCTAAATGAGAGATTGGTAAACTTTTTCAGTTAAAGGCTAGATAGTAAATATTTTAGACTTTGTGGGTCACATACGGTCCCCATCTCATATTCTTCTGTGTGTTTTTTTTTAAGTGACTGTTTTATTTATTAAAAAAAATTTTTTTTAATGTTTTTATTTATTTTTGGGATACATAGAGACAGAGCAAGAGCAGGGGAGCGGCAGAGAGAGAGGGAGACACAGAATCTGCAGCAGGCTCCAGGCTCTGAGCTGTCAGCACAGAGCCCAATGCGGGCTTGAACTCATGGAGTGTGAGATTATTACCTGAGCCGAAGTCGGATGCTTAACCGACTGAGCCACCCAGGCACCCCTTAAGCGACTGTTTTAAAATATGAAAACCATCCCCACCTGATGGACTATCTAGAAAGAGGAAGTACCAAATTTGGCCTGTGACTATAGTTTGCTAACCCTTGATCTATTTTGTTTAATCTATTTTGTTTCTGCCCTTAAAAATATACATAACTAATGTTCTTCCAAGATTTAGAAAGGTAAGAAACCCAAATTTAGATTTCTTGGATAAAATTTAGAGTACCCTGAATTAATATATTCAAGGAAGTAAACTGTGCTTCGGGGATAGTTTAGTAATTTCCAGAAGACTACAAAGAAAATAAAAGAGACAGTGATTTTTTCCCCCCTTCTGTCTATAAAACAAATCAAAGGGTTTTATGAGCTTGTGCACATGTTTCCTAACAAGGAAGTTTGTATTTTTTTTTATTAGAAAATATGAATTCTTCAAAGGTGCATCTGTTGGTCTCATAGGTATACACATTGATTAAGATTTCTTATTAACATACAATCATCTCCAAATGTTTCTACTTAATTGCTTTTTATTTCGGTTAAGTACCAATGTTCTTTATTCTCACACGCAGTTTAATTAGCATGGAAGGTCACTGAGAGGTGTTAAGGCACAAACTTGCCCAGAGGAAGTAGTTGATGCCTGGCTGGCTTCTAATTATAGAGCATCCTTAAATTGCGGAGTAAAAGGAAGTTTGGAAGGCAGAATAATAATGAAAGAACAAAAAATGAACAAGAAGCATCCCTGTGCACAGGAAGGACAAATGCTGAGCTCTGATTCTTAGGTTCAGGTCATAGCTGCACGTGATTACCAGAAGGACATAAAATACAACGTACAGAAACTTGCCGATTATTTAACAACATTTGTTAAACATCTACTATGTACAGACATTGGGGTGGATGCTTGCGGGGACTATTGAAGTATGGAGTAAATAGCTGTTGAGAAAAATGAGTCAAACATGTAGTGATTAAATATCACAGTCATACATGAAACTGAGAGTATGTTATTCCTTTTTTTATTAAACTTTCATTACTAATAATATTTTTGATTATACTAAATTCTTGCCAAATTACATTAGAATCTGGCTATTTGGCCTCACAATCCTTAGTATTAACTGTATGTAGACATCCCTAGAAGCATTGTTTTTAGCCAATAACAATGTACTTCTGTATATAGATTTGGTGTGTCTTAAAACTATTAAAGTCCAATAATAAAGAGGGTAGCTATAAGTGCTACAAAATATTTTTTTGATTTCATCAAGTTATTTATTGCATACTTGCTGTAAACAAGAACTGCCTTAATAGCATTAAAATAGAATTCAGTGTGTAACACTTTAGTGTAGCTACAACTTTTCACAGTGACACATAGGGATAAATCCAAGTATCTCTAGATTTTATATTCATGCATTTCACGATGATAACTCCTCTAGGAGCAAGCGGTGCCTTAGACTGGCATGGATGATAACAGTGTATGGTATTTGCAGACCACCTTTTATGTGCCAGGCACAGTTGCAGGAGCTTAGTAAGCATTATCCAATTTAATGCTATAACAGTCCTCAGAGGAAAGTATTATTATTGTCTCCATTTTACAGATAAGGAAGCCAAGGCAAAGAAAAGGTAACTTGCCCGAGTCATGCTCAGAAGTAGGAGAGTTGGGGATTAAATCCAGTCCCTGGGATTCCAGCGTCTTTCGCTAGTAATTCAGCCTTAATGTTAGTGTGTATAAATCATAAAATATGGGGTGGCCTGCATGATCCATCTCTTCACAGCAGGAGTGAGTAAACAGCATTGCATGTTCAGCATGTACATTTAACAAGAAGGATTTCTTCAGTGAGAAAAGTTTAGCTGCTATTTGTTCGCTCCGTGCTTCACCTCTCCGGGCCTCAGTTCCTTCACATCTGAAATGTGGGGATTGGAGCTAGACTCCTTTTCAATATTCTTTTATATTTTAAAGTATTTTCTTTAAGGGTAGAATCATGACTCTCATACAAGTACAAAAACGAACACATGTCAAAGAATTTATTTAACTCATTAAGTAATGAGAGAACTGGTAAGATGTTAAAGCTGGTTCAATTACCACACTTTTATTGTTGAATCGGGAATGTGGGAATTAATTTACAAATAGATGCAAAACTGTCCTTTTTTGGCAGGGGGAGAGTGGATCAGTTGTCCCTCCTGGATAGAATTTGCGTGTCTGTGGGCAAGGGTCATTTGCACTGGTCTCAGCTACCTAGAATTTATAAAGTAGATAAAAGACATGGAAAGGTCCCGAGTCCCATAGAATCAGATAACTCAGAGGGTGTGTTAGACAACACGTGGTCTTTAATTGAAGATGCCCAGTGATTTTTAGGTCCAATTCAAGATCTCACACAATTTTCCCCCACACCTCACACCAGTTCCTTTGGGAAGTCCAGTGAATAGAACAGGTACAGTATCTTTGCTTTGATAAAAGATGTGGGAGGACCAAGAGCTCCTGTCACTTTGCCTCAGTTACTCACCCAAAATTCCAAAAAGTTTCCCTGCAACTGCCCTTGAGGCAGCTTGTAGGGCTGAAACGGCTGTATGATCTCTCCAGCTACTGCAGCTAACATTCTGCAATTTCCTGATTCTCCCTGTTGGAGGCAAAAGGCTGAGCTGTCAGAGATAAATGCGTTTTTGCTAGCATCTCACAGTGGCAGTTCATTCAGTCCCCATGAAACCAGAAGAATCCTTCTGGGTCAGGAGTCTGGGGTTCCTTCTGATTAACTCTCAAGTGATTCTCCTAGGCTCAAATTTTGAAATAGGCAGAAAATGTTATGTCTGGTATAAAGTCTTTTCAGAAGGCTGCATCTGTTAAACCCTAGGATAATCTTCAGTGGGGATCTGGAAGCCCTTCCTTCCATCCCAAGGGGCCTTTGGCCATAAGGCATTCGTAACACTATTAGATATGTGTGGACATTCAGTGGCTATTTCATTAACAGAGTTCCCAGGTATGGACTTATGAAGGGGCTGGTCTGGCAGGGTTTGTTTAATTAGACTGGAAAAGTCCATGTTGAGTTATAACTAATTTGTAGGCAACTCTGTGAGATCAAGGCTGTGTTGAAGAGCTTAGCATTGACACTAATTTAAATGAACATATGCAGTGTTTCCTCTGTGGTCATCATTATTGGAAGTATTTTCTCCCAAGAGGCTTAGATAAAGGATACAAAATGAGTTGCTATTTTCTTTCACTATTTCATCTCTATGTCAATGCTATTTTGAATATCCCCAGAAGGAAATGTCCATATAGACTGATTTGGGGGTGTGGTTGAGGTTATACAGTTTATAACTATGTCACGTCAGTTACAAATTTCCTACAGTTTGCAACTCTCTTCTGATCACTTTTCTTTTTCACCAACCAAACCAGCAGCACCTGGCAATAATCTGCCTTTCTTCCTTTATTTAGGTTCTACCTATTCTATTAATGTACTTAAACTTAATTAAAACATGTTTATTGAGCAAGTAGTACAACAAAGCTGAAGTCTTTATACAAAAATCAACTGTGTCATTTCAAAAACATATTCGTTGGGGTGCATGGGTGGCTCAGTTGGTTGAGCATCTGGCTCTTGATTTCCCTTCAGGTCATGATCCCAGGGTGGTGGGATTGAGGGGGAGATCTATGCTGGGCTTGGAGCCTGGTTAAGATTCTCTCTCTCTCTCTCTCTCTCTCTCTCTCTCTCTCTCTCTCTCTCTCTCTCCCCCTCTCTCCCTCTCTCCCTCTCTCCCTCCCTCCCTCCCTCCACCTCTCTCCCTCCCTCCCTCCACCTCTCTCCCTCTCTCCCTCCTCTTAAATAAAAGAACATATTCACTATTTGCTTTTTTTTTTTTTTTAATTATCTTCTAGTGGCACCTGGGTGGCTCAGTGGGTTAAGCATCTGACTCTTAATTTTGTCTCAGGTTATGATCTCATGGTTCATGAGATTGAGCCCCATGTCCAACTCTGTGCCGACAGCACAGAGCCTGTTTGGAATTCTCTTTCTCCCTCTTTCTGCCTTTCCCCTCCCCCTGCCTCAAAATAAATAAATGAACTAAAAAATTCTATTTGTTGCCAGTAAACCCACCTATTTTTAAATATAGTGTTGATGTAACTCTATTGTGATTTTTTTCTCATAAATATCAGAAACATTTTTCCAGTTGTTACATAGTGTCTATAATGGTTTTTGTTCTTATTTATTTATATGAATGATTTTTATTATAACAGACACAGATACATTGTAAACTTTAATACAGAATGGTCCTGGAAGTTACAAAAGAGATATTAAAAAGCATCTGAAATCCTACAAACTAGATATACTTGCTACTTTAAGTCTTTCATTCATCTTTGTATGCATACACACACACACACACACACACACACAACTTTCTTTTTCTGTTTTTAAAGTTGATTCATTTTGAGAGAGAGAACATGCTTGCAAGTGGGGGAGAGGGAGAGAGAGGGAGAGAGAGAATCCCAAATAGGCTTTGCTTTGTCAGCACAGAGCCTGATGCTCAACCGACTGAGCCACCCAGGAGCTCCATGGAAAAAAGAATCTTTTTTCCATGCAAATGAATATAGATATACAGAATTAGTTTAGGTGCCTGAAGAGTACTGCGGTATAAGTGTTTACCACCACCTTTTAACCAGCTTTCCTCCCTTTGCTATTCGGATGGAGAGGTTCCAGATTTCTGCTGGTATAAACAAAGCTGTAGCACTTTTCTGGGATTATCTCCTTGGCATAAATTTCAAGTACTATGATTATTACATGAAATGGGAGGCTCTTTAAAACTTAAAACAGGGCCATCTAGGTGGCTCAGTTGGTTAAGCGTCCAACTCTTAATCTCAGAGTCATGAGTCTGAGCCCTGTTTTGCGCTCTGCACCGGACATGAGGCCTACTAAAAACAAAACAAAAAACAAAATCCTTTGAAACCTATTTTAAAAAGTTTCTTTTCAAATTTGTAACATCTTACACCTATCACCAATGTGACTGTCTTTTTCACCGCACCCTCCCGGATCCCTGGGTTTTAGCCTTTCTTTTAAAGTTTTAGTGTTATGGGGCCTGGGTGGCTCAGTCGGTTAAACATCTAACCACTTAGGATTCTTTCCCTCTGTCTCTGCTCCTCCTCTCCTTGTGCTCTCTCTCTCTCTCTCTCTCTCTCTCTCTTTTTCTCAAAATAAAGAAATAAACATTAAAAAAATTAAGTTTTAGTATCAATGGGAGAAGCTGGAAGTAGTATCTCAGCATTTTAAAATTAGCATTTCCTTGATTACCTGGGTGTTTGAATACCTTCATACACACACACACACACACACATATATATATATAAACATATATATATTCTCATCCTTTGTGCATCTTTTATGACTTGACTATTTATATTCTTTTTTTCAGATTTCTACTGAAGTAATCTTTTTTCTAAGTTTTCCTTACAAAGCATATAAAGTTTATTACGTTGAAAAAGTTACCCCATTTTTATTTATTATCACTTAGTTTTGAGACTAAAACATATTATGTGTTTATTCAATTTTTTTGGTTGGTGTTTTTGCTAGTGCTGTTCATATACTTAATGTTTACAGTGTCAAACTTATCAGTGTTTTCCTTTATTGATTTTAGTGTTTGTGCCACAGGTGGAAAGGCCTTTCTCCAGATTATAAAAATATGACCTCTTTTATTCTTCTAATAACTGGTATTTTGCTATTTTTTAGTATTCAAATTGATATATCTAGTACTTGTTTTGGTGTACAGAAGAATGTGAAAATCCAAATTTTTCACTAAAGCCTAACCGTTTTGTTTGTCTCCATAGAACACTTGAAAAATAAGGGCAGATGGATATTCAGGTAGTATTTGGACTGAAAAATAGGATTAAACTTGTAGATGATGCCAGGATTGAATAGATTATGCCAAAGGAAATTGGGGACCAGCATTACTGAGATTGTGGGCATAATTTTACCTGGTAGTGGGGACTCTGTTAGTGCATAATATTTATTATTATATATATTAGCTATTTCAGCAGTAGGGAGAAGTGAGCAAGCATAGAAGAATTCAGATATAAGAGGGTAAAATAGAAGTTTGTAAGTTTCATAGAGCATTGTGCCAAGCGAGGCATAAATTCCATCTTCATTCAAAATATATGAACTGTGAGGGCCGTAAGAGGATTGGCCTTCTGGGTAGGACTCTGAGGAATTGAAATGTTAACAGACAATAAGTTAGCAGAATGCCTCAGGCAATTACAATTAATGAGAAAACAGGGTGGAGATGAACCTCATTGAAGATGGGACCGAGGGATTATAAAATGATAAAGGCACATTGTGTTAGTGGACCTGGCTGCTAGATAGCTCTATATCAGGGGAAGCCTTCTGAGAAAAATAGAGAAAGTGCCTGCACCTCAGACTCTAGGACCCTGGTGAGCACCACAGGGAGACAGGAGTGAACACAGGTAATTAGAAATGAGACCTTTATTTCACATTGTATTTTAATTTATTCTCACATCTATTCTCTTGCATTGATCTCTCTGCCTGTTCCTGTACTGTCTCAATTGTTGTAACTTTATAGTATATTTTAATATCTAAAATATCACAAGCTTGCTTTTTTACCCATCTTTTCCAGAATTTTACTAAGTGATTTCTTATCTTCTACCAAATTATTATTATATTTGCCCTAATTTTTTTATCATTTATTTTTGAGAGACAGAGACAGAGCATGAGTGGGGGGAAGGACAGAGAGAGGGAGACACACAGAATCTGAAGCAGGCTCCAGGCTCTGAGCTGTCAGCACAGAGCCCGACCTGGGGCTCGAACCCATGAACCATGAGATCATGACCTGAGCCAAAGTTGGACACTTAGCCAACTGAGCCACCCAGGTACCTCATGAATGGATAGTTTAACTAGGATAGCAGACCACTTCCAGATCTCAGTGGGTTAACACAACAAAAGTTTATTTATTATTAAGAGTATATGCCCCACATGGGCTGGTGTGAGTGGGGCAGGGGAAAGGATTTGCTCCACAGAGTTACTCAGGCACCAGGCTGACCAAGGCTCCAACACTTCATAGCTATACCACCTTAGCTTCCTAGTCACCTGCATGGGAGAAAGCAGGTGGAGGATTGTGCATGAGCTACAGAGACACATGTTTTCCCCACTCACAGCTCATTGGCTGGACTGACACTGTCCAACAGAACTTTCTATGGTAATATACTGTCCAATATAGTAGCCATTAGCCTTTGGTAGCTAATGAAATGTAAGCACTTGAAATTTGGTTAATATGACTAAAGAACTGAATTTAGGTTTTGGGAAAAAATAAGTTAGTTTTCAATTATATAATCGCACATGGCTAGTAGCTATGACATCGGACCGAACTAGTCCATGACTAGAACTAGTCACCTAGTCCTGCCTAAGTGCGGGAGAGTTGGGGGTGTATGAGGGAGTATATGAAATACTCTGTGAGCATTACTGTCTCTGCCTTCACTCACAAAATAAAACACTACCAGACACACAGAGACACACATACCACAACACGCAGACTCACTCCCACTGGGAATTTCCTTGTGACTGTAGCAAAGTCATATTTTAATACTTTAAAATTTTTTTCTTATTTTTATTGTTTTTAAAATTATTTTTTGAGAGAGAGAGAGAGAGAGAGAGACAGAGAGTGAGCAGGGGAGGGACAGAGAGAGAGGGAGACACAGAATCTGAGGCAGGCTCCAGGCTCTGAGCTGTCACCACAGAGCCCAATGTGGGGCTCAAACCCACGAACCATTAGATCATGACCTGAGCTGAAGTAGGACACTTAACCGACTGAGCCTCCGAGGTGCCCCATGTTTTACTCTTTTAAATATAGAGTGTTTTTGAGAACAAAGTATACCTTTCCATTTGTTCTGGTATTCTTTTGTTTCAAGTGATTTTGTTTCTTGATTTTTCTTTATTCTGTATATTTCTTTTAGGACCAACTTTTGAGCCAGACAGAATTAGAATTTTAGCTCTGCAACTTATCTTAAACTAATGTAACCTTTACTTATGTTAAAATAATTATGCACATTCTTTAAGTGTTAGTTCCTTCACCAATAAAATTAGCAGAATAACAGTGTCTACTTACCCAACACTGTGATTGCCACTAATATTATTGCCACTATTATTTCTCCTCCTATTACTATTCCTTTCATGATAATAATTATTGTTAATTTATTATTATGTAACAAGCTCTTTGTGTGGGTAGTATTATTTAGTTTACACAGGAACCAAATGAGGTTAATGCATTTGATTCTGGTAAGAATGAGCTTAGTGAAACGACTGGTTCTTGTTAAATACTCAGTATATTTGGCTGTTGTTGGTATAGTCATCATCATCACCAAAATCTCATTACCAGCATCATCATCATCGTCAAGTGTGGTTGCCTTCTTAATGACTCTTTCATGCTATCCCATTATGAATGAACACACTTGATGGGATTGCACCCACCTCCAACTCCACAGGAGGGTAATTCGACCCTTGCTTCAATGACAGATTCAGGATGTCCACATAATCTAGGGCAAAGCCAGTTAACATATGGAATGCCCTTAGTCATAATGACTTGTTGATAGGTTTGTGACCTAAAGTTAACAGATTAGAGAGAAACCTAGGTCTTTTGTTTAGTGGTTAGATGAGAGATGATCTTTCATCTAAAAGAAAAGGGGAGACCAGCCGAAATAGCATGTTTGTTAACACTGTGCCCTTGTATTGGACAGCATTTGAAGCCTGCTCTACCTCTGGACATTTTGGATATGTGAATCAACAAATTCTCATTATTATTTAAAGTTTTTTTCCTTTTATCTACTATTTTTTAAAAAAAATTTTAAAGGTTTATTTATTTTTGAGAGAGAGAGAGAGAGAGAGAGAGAAAGCGAGGGAGGGAGGGGCAGAGAGAGACACACACACAGCATAGGAAGCAGGTTCCAGGCTCCGAGCTGTCAGCACCAAGCCCAACACAGGCTTGAACCCAGGAACCGTGAGATCATGACCTGAGCTGAAGTTGGACGCTTAACTGACTGAGCTACCCAGGTGCCCCTTCTTTCACCTACTATTAAATACTGATTGAAATAACGATCTTTCTCATAATGAATTAAATATATTAATTGGATATTTTCAGTATTTTGGGAAGTTATATATAATCTTTTTGTAATTGGGCATCTTTTTGTAACTAGGCATTACAATGATTATATAATCTTTTTGTAATTAGGCATCTTACCAAATTCATACTGTTTGTATTACTTTTCTGGTTGCTTCTTTTGGGGGTTTCTGTGTATGTAATAATATAACTTGAAAATAATATAATGCTTCTGTTTCTTTTTTAAAATTATTGTTTCTCTCCTAACTAATTGTATTGGCTGGCATTTCTAGAAAAATGTGAAGTGATGATGATGATAGCAAACATCCTTCCCTTACTCTTGCTATTAATGGCTCTTTTTTGAGGTATATCAACTTGAAGAAATATTATTTCCCTATTTGTTAGATTTTTGATGACAAGTAGCAGGACCAGCAAAAATGTAATTCCTTCAAAGATGACTAATCAGAAAATAATAACAAAGAAACATATAAAACCTCCTATTGCAAAAAGGCAGCAGAATGAGATATAAGGGGAACTGAAAGTGGGGGTGGGTGGGAATAGAAAATATAGTTGCAACTATATTAGAATTAGAAGCAGTAAAAGGATCTTCAGCAGAGATGTAAGTCAGCAAAGTGGGAACAAGCTGAAGAGAATCTGAAAGCAAAGCAGGAAGAAGATAAAGAAATATAAAAAATTTCTGAGGAAATTATAGATTACAAGAAACAAAATGCAGAAATACAACTTAGGTATGTTTGGTGTGTCTGAAAAAGACAACAGGGACCAAAGGTGGACCAAAAATAATTACAAAAATAGAAAAGAATAAATGTTGGTTTAATAATGGGAGAATGAATCTTCAGATAAAAATGCTTACAATTTATATAAGAAATAATGATAACATAATTAAACAAGCAAAATACACCCTGTGGAAGGGGATGTTGAAATCTTATTCAAAAGGAAAGAAAATTCTGTCATTCTGATTTACTTTGTTCCACTGCTCCTGAATTGGTTGGCAATTTTGGTAATGATTTGAGTTGGAATGAGGCCCCAAAGCTTTTGAGCTTTTCATTTTGTGCTTTTGAGCTTTTCAGTCACCTCTGGTATGCAGCTGCAAATTACATTCATTTCCAGACCCCGCCCTTCAGCTAAAAACCCAATTGTGAGGAATAAAACAGGGCACAGGCTGGCTGCTGGGGGTCTTTTCTTCTTCCCTCCCTGTCTTTGCTGCCAGCTGAGAGGGGGCTGGCCGAAACGCCCAGTAGGTTTTTCTCCATCAGATTTTCAGCCTCTGCACAGCAATGAGCTCTGCCCCCATCCCACCTGCAGCTGAGGGGATCTCTGCCCTGGGGTCCAAAGGCATGCAGGTAAATGGGAAACACAGAAAGAACTTCCTCAATTTGTGTCCTGTTTCACCACTCTCTATAGCAAAGCAAAAAAGGTCTGAGATGATTTTGGGGTTCCTACTCCAGTTGATCTAATTTGTATAGTAATAAGCCAGTGGTTTCTAAGGTTGTAGCAGGAGGATGGGACCATTGTGACTTTCTGCAGGAATAAAGTTTTCCCCTATTTGTCCTAGAGGGCATGGGAAGATATTTTATAAATATGTGTTTATATTTATAAATAGTTTCTTTGAATCTCACTCCCTAAGCCTATCACAAATTACATCCTTTTATTTTTTCCCCCTTGGTCCAATACCTAATAAAGACTCTGGACAGAATCCTCAGTGTGCTCTTCCTGCTGATGAACCTCTCACTATGTTTCTGTAGTCATATCATGATATGCTGTATATAGTCAATGGCAAATATTATAATGCTCTGTGTTCCCATTTGATTTGAAGAAGATATTCACTGTTTCGAAGCAAATATGAACAGCTCTAGCACAATGCCTCAGTCAGTGCCGTGTCAGGAAAACAGAATCTATGCCAGGTAGTTTATTAAGTGGACTTTAATATGGGGAATTAGTAACAAAAGTGTTAGAATTGATGAAAGCCAACAGGAGGGATTAGCAACTGCAGGGAATTGCTCTCACTGCTAGAGACTGGAAGACAAAGAGGAGGAAATGGGGTTATCCTAGTCAGCGCCAGGGGGAGCTCACCCCTGGAGAGCTGGAAACACCTTGGGCACTGCTGAGGGGAAGTGGGGGGGTGGGTGTTGCATTGCGGATGGAGGAGACACAGCCACCACCTGATACATTGCCCAAAGCAGAGAGGAAAAGAGAGAGAGAAATACCCTGGCGTTTCCTTTCTCCCTTGCATGTATCTCCTGCAAGTGCCTTCCATTGGCTGACCCCAATGGAAAATGTTATTTCTTGCTATCAGCCCCCTAGAGTTCAGACCGGAGCAGGGGAAGGTAGAGAATGGATCTGAGGGCAAAGAGGCAAATGTGACACACAGAAATGAGTTTGTGCAAACACAAAGG
Source organism: Acinonyx jubatus (assembly GCF_027475565.1). NCBI lineage: Eukaryota > Metazoa > Chordata > Mammalia > Carnivora > Felidae > Acinonyx > Acinonyx jubatus. The sequence goes on from NC_069391.1 coordinate 69,474,915, forward strand.
CTCACCAGAAATTTGAGGAAAATTAAAAATGAAAGACCAAGTCTTGCTTTGATCAAGGGACTGGAGTGTTGTACCTGGTGCGTATGGGGAAAGTGGAGAAGATGCTTCTTTCATGAAGCTACCCCACCCTCTCTTTGAAGCCTGAAATCCCTTTCATAGGAGGTGACACTTTGGTTCCTCACATACCAAGCAGAGTGGCACTGACTCCTGGGAGAGAGAACACCTCTATCTTTTCCATTCTTTTCCATTCTTCCTGGAAGAACTGGTGTCTCTTATTCAACACACACTTTTCTAGGCTCCAGAGATAAAAACTTGAATTAAACAAAGTTCCCACTGTCAAGTAGCACAGAACTTACTGGCACATTTATATCAATAGTTATAATTCTGTATATTTAGAGCTAAAATACACTTTAAAAACGGTGTCTTGAGACCAAAGAGGAGGGAATAGCTGATTCAGGGGCATTTTGGCTGAGTCTTGAAGAACGAATAGGAGTTGATCATTTAAGGGAAGAGAAGATACCAGGAAGCAGAAAAACTCAGGTATCATCAGAGAATGCTGAAGAGTTCAGGGGCCTCGTGTATACAACAGAGGAAGAAACTCTAAGTTGCGTTAGTGTTGCACTGGCGCTTCCGTGACCTTCCCCTCCAAGGCATACACACACACACACACACACACACACACACACACACACACACACACAAACTCGTGAAGGGCATTATTTTCAGTACCCATATGTACATTTACAAATGAGCTTAGACACAACTTCAGAATCTTTCTCAACACAGAGCTGCTGACATCTGTTAATAATTGGCCAATGATTGTACTGTGTGATAAAACCCTCTGTTCTCCTTATACCACTTGGGCATTGATGGGTAGTGTGTTTGATACGGTGAAGGGAATAGATAAATACTAGAGAGGTGGAAGGGAGATTATGAAGCAAGGAAAGACACAGGAAAGGAAAACTGACAGCATTTATAACCTCAGTGTTCAATGTGTGGCCTCAGAGCAACTCTGATTAAAACAAAGATGCTGTATTCCTTGCAGTGGCTACAGCTGGGCTTCAGGTAGTGAACTTCCAATGGGCTGTAAACCTTCTGTGATGACCTGTTCATAGTTGTGTCTGAGTCTTTGAGTACTGGCCTAGGGAAAAGAGTGTCTGCCAGTAAATCTGGTAGAGATTCTAGGTCTTTCCATACTGAGGAATATGACTAGGTGGGAATATTCTGGGTTTCCTCCTACTCTTCCACCTGTCCCTTCTTGGACTCCTTTGCTGTTCCATTTTCTCCTAGGCTCCTCAATGTGAATATGTTCCAGTGAAACAAATCAGAGTAGTATTTTTGCACAGTAAAGAGAACAGGTTGAATTTTAGAGTAAATTTTCTTAATTACAAGAGGCTTTTTCTGGGATATAAGGCTACAGAAACTTTGGGCTGTGGCTTAGCTCGAGGTTTGCTTTTGTGCTTACGTATAGTTCTGAATCCATAAATCAGCTTTTTGGAACTGATAATATTAGACAGGTATAATGAAAAGAGCACATGAAGTTACACATTTAGTACTGTTTTTTTTTTCAGTAGCTTTAATGTGTTTTTATATTAACTGGAAATTAGCTGAAAAATTTCTTACAGGTATTATTACAAGAAAAATGCCTTATTGCCACCCCGTGCATTTCCAGCTGATTTCTAGCAGCTTCCAGTGCTAAACAAAGATGCCAAAGGACGTTAATGAGAGAAAGGAAATTCTAAATGTGTAGTGATAACCATTTTATGAACCATCCATTTCTTCCTACGGTGTTACCATGTAGAGTTTCCCCAGGTGTCTTGTACTTCTTAGAGGCTGGAATGTGTTAACTGTTTTTTTCCCACATGAGGGCATCAGTGCTCTAAGCAGCTTTGGAATTGGAATTCACCCTCCCTTTTGACTTGCAGAGCTCTATTTGGAGAAAATGAAGACACTTTACAAGCCTCATATGTCTTAGATTGTATAAAATTAACATCTGGTTTCTCTTCCTGGGCAAGTCACTCATTCTTTTCTTTCTTTCATTCATTTACGAGTATAATTGTACCTTCTTCCATGGGGGAGGAAAAGAAGACATGCCTGTGGCATTGGCACTCCCCATGCTAATTTGTGCCTTCACAGTCAACCAGGGTCAGTTTCTGTTATATTAACGTGACTTGTAGACTTCAGGTGAACAGTAATAACTGTAACACATATCCATTTGCAATGAAAATTAATCCATTAAAAAAAACCACCTCAATGTGTATGCACATTCATATTCCAGAGATTTATTTTCACAGCCTGGGATGCTGCCATCACACATTGCCCTTGGTTAATTCTAAATTTCACATTTTTAGTTTGAGAGTAGTTCAAGGTAATAATATAGATAAAACCAATGTAGATAGGTCGCAGGTATATTACTCTTGGTCTAGGTATTGGCATAAGGACTAAGGGTTTGTCAGTGACAACTTTCAATGGCTTGATTTTTCCTTGTCAATTAAGAATACATTAATCACCTCAGCATTGATATCATCCACAATAAGCCCTGACCTGCTTTTCTAGCCTCACCTCTGCCTATTCCATTCACAGATGGCAAATGAGTTCCAAAAGAAATGATAATTCACACACTGCTCTCAGTACAGGGCAAAGGTATCTCTACTTTATTGCTTTTTCTCATTCTGTCCAGTCTGCCTGAAATAGCATCCTTAACCCCCATCTGCATCTATAGAATTCATGCTCCCTTTTGAGGCCCACCATGACAGATCATTCTGATTTCACTTTGTCCATCCCCCTGGGTGTGATCTCTCTCTAACAAGAATGCCAGGGGCATGTTGTGGCACACTGTCTTTGATTCTTGCCACTAATTGGCCCTGTTTGATTATTCACAAATGTATCTGCTGTCCCCCTAATATCTTATTGCAGAAATGATACTGGACCCATCTTTTTGTTCCTTTAAAGCAGAAGAACTTTGCTTTTCACTCAAAAGGGTAGAACAAGAAGTTCCCTTCTGGTATTTTTGTGAGGTCTTTCTTTTGTCTCCTCTGTGAGTTCGCCTCCCCCCACCCAATATTTTATGTGTGATGTGGCTCTATAACCTTTAACATTCTGACAGTCACAGTTGGCAGGTTTTGCTCAGAGTGAATGGTGTAGACTCAGCTTGCTCAGCCCTGAGTTCTGAGACACCTTCTATCAAATTCCTTCTTTTGACATTTCTCTCATGTGTCTGGGGTGGAGATGAAGGGAGGGGGTTCCAATTTTACTTTACAGATGAGAGTTAAGTTCAGGGAGGTTACATAGCTGGTCTAGTGCCAAGAGGAAGCAGAGGAGGAATGGAACAAATAATACAGTTGCAGGCCTCAGAAACCACATCTCTGGGCTTTACTGATACTAAAGAGTTTTGAACCCATGATTTTTCTCCTCTCTTTGCTGGGATACAGTTTTCCCTTTTAATCTACAAATATGACAGTTTTTTTTTTTTTTACTAGAAGATAATAAAAATAGCAAAGAAAGGTTTCTGAAATCACTGAAGTTCTTTACTACACACATGGCTTATAACTATAATAATGCATCCTTTCCTTTATAACTTTGTAGTTTAGTTATTCAGTCAACAGATGATTATTGTGTACCTATTGGGTGCCAGGTCCCAAATGTCCTTGCCTGAAGAATGCTTCTATTACTAAGTCAACTTTTATGAATTCTAAATTTAACCTTTTCCAGAATGTTTCTTTCTGGGTAAAATAAGTTATTTACAGTCCTGGAAGAGCAACTCTTTGAACAACTCTTTTTGATTTGGAAAAAAAAAAGCATACACACATATACACAAATATCACACATATATGCATGTATATATATATGTACACACATATATACAAACACAAATCATATACATGTGTATGTGTGTATGTATATGTGTACATACATATATGTTTGTACATATATCTACACACGTATGTATATATTTATACTATATATATATTATATATGTACTATTTAGAAAAAAGTGGCATTGAAAATTAGTTTTACTTTCTTGTTAAAAGTAACAAATATGGATAACTGAGGCAACCTAATCATTTACCATTTCTACCAGTAAGGGTCTGAGACTGGTTGTTTTACCCAATACTTTCACCTCAACCACCTTTTGTGTGGCATGAAAGACTTCCTCAGTTCTACCCCAGCTTCATACATTTTCTGATTCAATGTGACTGAGTTTTCTAAGAACTTTTCTTCTTTCCTTTTGAAGTTCTTTCAAAGATTTTGAAAAATGCTCTGGTCTATTCAGGAATAGTCATGCATGAAGATGAGCTGTCTTTGTTTAATGGCTGAACAACTTCCCTTCTTGGAACACCTCAAGGGGAACATATTTAACTGATGCCATCATTGGCTTGTCTTGTTTCTCTTCATCTTCCTCACTCTGCTGGTGAACTAACTGGTTGAGTTTTGAGTGTTTCCCAAATAGCCTGGCAGGAGTATTTCCCTATAACTGCTCATGGATTTTAAAAAGTGGCCAAAATCAAAAAACAAGCTATAACAGACAAATGTTATGTGTGTGGTCTCCATTGTATCCTGCTATTTTCTTCTTTATTTTCCCAGTTGATTCTTTAGCTGAGCTAGAATTTAGGTCTGTCAGCAAACAATGAGCTTCAAGAGTTCCAAGATCACAGGCAAAGAATTCATCTTCAGTTGGGAACATAACAAAGATGTTTTGTAATTCCAGAAACCCTGGGTGTTAGGTGGTGGTAGTTGTGTTGGAGAGGTACAGCCTGGGGTTAGGTTTACACTGGTCAAACCAAATAATAAAGCAAATTCTCAATACAGCACATGCAAAATTATTTCTGGCTTTGCTCAATTACCATTCTAATTGGGTTCCTAATATGAATTATGATAATGCTTCCCATCTCTTTCTTCTTTGCTCTGTCATTGAGACCTGGCCTATAGTTGTATGGTTTTCTTTACTTTGTTTGTCTGACCTATTTGGTCATAATGAACTAACGCCTTCAACATAGTTCACTTTTAAGGGATGTGTCTCATTTCCTTCTCCATCTCACTGCTCACTTATTTAATAATTTCATTACCAAATTTGCTGCTACCTGTTTTGGTTTCTCAAAGCCATTCTTTCTTCTGAAGCTGATGTTTTCTCTCTCCTTGAACTTATGTTCTTCCTTTCATTCATTCTCTTTTATTTCCTTCACTTTTTGCCATTACCTAGTCATCCTTATAGGACCACAGCCCAGAGGTCTCTTGCATGGATCTATCTATCCAACTATTGGTCTATAAAACCTTTGAAACAAGAGTAAGGAAAAATAAAATCACAGTCTCCATAATTAACAATAATGTTATGCCCTTCAAAAACCTCAAGTACTCAAGAAGCTTAAAGACTCACAAGAGTCCTTGAATCAATAGGCAATGAGGAAAAAATATTTGTATACCCATGATAGGTTGCATTTCTGAATTTCTGAAGGAATCACGTTATTCAGTTCTTACTGGTGATACTAGTGAATTCATTTCTTAACTTTGGCCAAGAGGTCCCCTTTCAGTACATAAAGTTTAGGAAATCCTAGTTCATTTCACCAGAGGCAGTTGGAGGTTTATCCACAACTTCTTGCCCAATATGATTTGTTTCCACAAGATTAAAGGCAGGCCACAGAAGACATTTTCTATAGATAGTGATTATTGGAGGCAAGGAAACAAGGATGCTGTATCACGAACCATGCTAATGAACATATACTCTGGTTAGCAGCACTATTTTTGACGAAAAACAGTGTATACTTAGAGTTTATGAAGAACCTACCATGGCTAGTCACTGTGTCAAGGACTGGGAGTTCATCTATGGATCAGTCAGGATGGGCTGAGTTAGGCAACAATAACAACCTCAAAATCTCAGTAGTATAAATCAATATGATGTCATTCATTCTGTGTGTCCATCATGGACCAGTGGAGGGCTCTGCTCATGGTAGCCCCTCAGGCTGACCATCTTGAGTCATCAGCTAACCACCATCTCGAATGTTGCCATTCATCAAAGAAAGAAGTGAATCAAACCAGCAACTACATACTCTGTCCCAAAAGTGACTCCCATTACTTCTGTTGATGATTCACTGGTCAAGTGGTCATATGGGCTCACTCCACACACAAGGTGTCAGGAAGTACAATCCCATCATGTACCCAGAAGGGCAAGTAAATGGACACATTTGGTGAATAACATCATTAACTATCACAGGCTGTAAAAATATAGATCTCGTTTAGCTCTCCGCAAGTTTATAGTCAGCAGTGTGTGGGATGGTGAGGGGAAGGGGAGGGAAAGTGGTGGGAAACAGATTCAGACACACATACAAAAAATACAGAGCAGTATGATAAAGAAAGTAAAATGTCTAATGGGAGAACCTAAGTGGAGACCTGGCCCAGGGTTGAGGATCATTAAAGGTTTCCTAGACAAATCTGAGAATAGAGGAGGAGTATGAGTCAGGCTAGTGGCAAAGTCTAATACATTCAGTCCTCTTGACAACCTTAAAATGTGGGAATGAATAATCCTCTTTTATAAGCAGTGAAATCAAGGCTCAGATAGATCATGCAGAATGAGCTCAGAGTAGAATCTAAGTCCAGCTCCCTCCAGAGCCCCTGCTTTTAAACATTCAGCTGGAGCTGAAGGAGGAGGCTTTCCTGGTAGGCTTTTTGAAAGGAAGAGGAATAGCAGTTACGTTTTACTTTTAAAAAACCAAGTTAAAAATACCTCAGAAGAACACCTGTGATCTCAATCTAGGTTAATTTTGTATTGCACAAATTATAACACAATTCCAAAATACTAATTGCTACATGAGGCATTACATCTATCTTGGGGAGGATAACCCAGTGGTACTAATTAAAGAGTATATTTCTGTAAAAGCAAACACTGAGGCTTGGAATGGAACAAAACAATTCTGGGATTTTACTGTTCATAAAGCTAAGCGAATGAATACAACAATGGTTTATTTATGTAGTGCTGAAACTGTATGCTACACAGTGCCTTACAAGGCCGGGAATAGACTGAATACAAATACACGGACCTGACTGTTTATTTCTTCAGTTGGCTGTGGGTTCCTAGTGTTTAGAAAAGGATAGTGTCACCAAAAAATTTACACAGAAAGGTTGATTCAAGTCCCCATATGCAGGAGTTTATGAACACAGAAAGCTCCGTACATCAATAAATGTATCCATCCCCCAAACAGCCCTAAAAGAATGCTGGGTTGTGCAAGCAGGCCATAAAATCAAGGCAACACACAATTAAGGGTAAAAAGTGTTATATATCCTCCAACACCTAAGAGGGCAGCCACATAACAACTTCTAAAACATGGTGTTTGAAGTAGATAGTGCTGGGAGGAATGCATCATTTGTAACAGTTTGGGAGGAGAGGAGTAGGAGAGAGCAATTTTTCTTCATTTTAATATTTTAAGAAATGTATACAAATCTTTTGTTTTCAAAGATTTCTGACAGTATTAAAGGCAATTTTACTGCTTCTACATTGTTATCTACATTTTTACAGATCAATTTCATTTTTTCATTTCTCTTTGCAAATCTTCAGAGCCAGCCAGCCCAGAAGTGGGGCATCTGCTCAGTGCTTTGAGGCCTGAAGAGGATGCCTGTGTTGCCATTCAGATAGTATTAACTGGCAGCCGCAACTAAAGACCCCAAATTCCCCTGAGTCTCTGCAGAGGCAACCACCTATTGATTTCCTAATTTTTCATCACCAGAAGGCATGGATTTCCTTTTTTGCTAATTATATACTTAATTTGAAATCAGAAAAGGGCAATGGGTAATTCATATTGTGTGTGGGTTAACCTTCTTCAGTTAACCTTCTCAGGTCCCTCTTCATGTTCAATATAAGGATAGAAAATTAAACAGTACACAGAGGGAGGCAATTTCTGTCCCCAAGACCAACTAAGAAAAGACTGATGAGCTTCAAGAAAGAACGCAGAGGTCTTTCTTTCCTCCTTTCAGTTTTGGGATTTGACCCTGATGGAATGTTTATGATTCTAGGAACTTTGCTCTGATCTCTGCCCAAAGCCTCAGGATGGAACTGAATTGTTCTCTTATGGAACCATGGAAGCATTAGGGTAGCATTAGGAATAGACGTTACCCTCTGGATCTAGAAATTGATACTACAGTTGAATATTATGTCTTGAGCTAGGAGAATACATTTGTAGTGTGAAAAAGGGTATTCTAATTTGAAGTGGGGAGAAATAGTATTATTTCTTCTAAGAATGAGTATATTATGTATAATTTCTGGGCAAATGTCAGGCCTATTAAAATCAAGGAGGAGGCTGTCCTCATTTATTTTCTTTCAGTTTTGTAAGTGAGAGAGAATGAAATTTTATTCTATTGAGTAATTTGAATAATTCCTATTTAAAGGGAAGTCATGATGCCGAAGTCATGTTTTCTAAATTTTAGGGTTTTGAAGGCATTGTTTGAATATACTCAAGACTGCGATAACAGAATCATTTTCATGACTGTCATCTCACTACCTTTTCTTGCCATACTTCCAGATTCATTATGTTCTTAAGTCATTATTTTTGACTTAAGTCATTAGTTTCATGTAAAGTGAAACTAGAGTGTTTACTCTTCTAATTTACTTAATGCTCCAAGAATTATCTGTCCCATTTTTCTTTCAATTTGGCTTTCTGTGGTTTTGGACCTGAGTTTGGCTATTACTTAAAAATAGGGTCAGGCATTCAAGCTTTGAAATTTTCAACAAATTTGCAGAACACAGCTCAACTAAATGTCATAAGACATAAGTTCGAAAACTTTCGAGACTTTCCCATTCATTTCTCTTTTTCCTTGTCACTACTTCTTTTAATAGCTATCCAGATTTATCTCCTTAACACATCGTTAAGCTGGCCACCTGCCAGGGTTTGGGTCATTTGGGGACACATTAGTCATTCACTTTCTTCTTTACTGGGATCTGCTGTCACTGGGCATAGATGAGACACATGAGAGTTTAGCACCCGTACTGAGTCTAAATGCAAGATTATTGTGCCTAGTTAGGGGGATTTTTGTTCTGAAATTCTTCCATGTTGTCTAAAGTGTATCCTTAAAAAAATTTTGGCCCAATTCTTTTTATTTTTTTATTTTTTTTCAACGTTTATTTATTTTTTTGGGACAGAGAGAGACAGAGCATGAACGGGGGAGGGGCAGAGAGAGAGGGAGACACAGAATCAGAAACAGGCTTCAGGCTCTGAGCCATCAGCCCAGAGCCTGATGCGGGGCCCGCGGGGCGGACCGCGAGATCGTGACCTGGCTGAAGTCTGACGCTTAACCGACTGCGCCACCCAGGAGCCCCACCCAATTCTTTTTAAATAGGTACTTCACATTGACATCTCTCAGTTTTCTATGCCAAAACAAATTACAAACTTATTATCTTCTGGTTCTGAAGGTCAGAACTCTGGCATAGGTCTCACTGGACTAAAATTCAAGGTGTTTGCAGGGCTGCATTACTTTCTATAAGGCTCTGTGTGGGCTCCATGCCCTTTCCAGCTTCTAGAGGCTTCTGTATTCTTTGACTTGTAGTCCCTTTTCCATCTTCAAAGCCAGCACTGGCAAGTTCAGTCACATCACTCTGACCTGCCTTCTTCTTCCCTTTTCCACTTTTAAGGAACTTGCGATTACATTTGGGTCACACAAATAATCCAGGATTAGCTCCCTATATTGAGATCAACTCATTAACAACTTTAATTCCATCTGAAGCCTAAAACTCCTTTATACATTCAAAGGTTCCAGGGATTAGGATGTGGACAGTTTGGGGGACTATTTTCCTGCCTACCACATCTAGATAGGGGTTTTCTTTTTCAGGTTAAAAAATATCAAATCAAAACATAGACACTAAAAGGCACATAAATGATAAGCATACATCTCAATGATGAAGTTTCACAAAGTGAACATACTCGTGTAACTTTTTACAAGGGCTCACATCAAGAAACACAACAGCCCTGTCTTCCCAGAGGCCTCCCTTGAGTGCCCTTCAAGTCGCTTCTCTAAAGGGTAACTACTCTCTTGATTTTTAACACCGTGGATTAGTTTCATCTATTTTAAAAACAGATTAATTGAGGTAATAACTCACATAGCATATAATTCACCTATTTAAGGTATACAATTCAATAGCTTTTAGTACAAAGAGTTGTATGACCATCACCTCGATCAATTTTAGAACATTTTTTTTATTCCAAAAAGAAACCCCATACCCTTTAACTATTACTCCTCAATATCCTCTTCTACTCTTACCCCTAGCCCTAGATAAACAGTAATGTATTCTCTGTCTCTATAGATTTACCTTTTCTGGACATTTCATATAAATGGAATCATAAAATATGTGCTCTTTGTGATTGGCTTCTTTCATTCAGCATGATGTTTTCAATGTTTGCCCATGGTGTAGCATGTAGCAATGCTTCGTTTCTTTTTACTGCTTCATAATATCCCACTGTGTGGATATATCACATTTTATTTATTCGTTCATGAACGAATATTTGGGTTGTTTCCACGTTTTGAATTTTATGAATAATGTGATGTTGGTATAAATATCCATGTAAAAGTTTTTGTGTGGACATACGTTTTCATTTCTCTTGGGTATATTCCTAGGAGTAGAATTGCTAGATCATATGGTAACTACATTTTCATGTTTGAGGAACTACCAAACTGTTTTCCAAAGCAGGGACACCATTTTATATTCCCTCTGGCAGTGTATAAGAATTCTGATTTCTCCACATCCTTGTCCACACTTGTTATTGTCTGTCTTTTTAATTGTAGCTGTTTTACTGGATGTGGAATGATATCTCATTGTGGTTTTGATTTGCATTTTCCTGATGCCTAATAATGTTGAGCATCTTTTCACATTCTTTTTGGCCATTTGTATGTATATATCTTGTTTGGAGAATTGTCTATTCAGACACTTTGCCCACTTTTTATTTGGATTGTCTTCTTCTTATTGACTGATAATAGTTCATTATAATAGCTCGTTCACTAATGAATACTTCACTTATAAAATGTGTTTTAGATATAAGTTGCTTGTGCTTTTGATATCACACATAAAAGTGCCTAATCAAAGATTATGAATATGTATGCCTACAGTTTGGTTTTTGATCCATTTTGATGTAATTTTATATAAAAATTATGGTATGTTATGGTATGAAGTAGGAGTTCAAATTTATTCTTGTGCATGTGGATATCTAGCTGTCCTAGTACCATTTGTTGAAAAAAATAATTCCCAAGTCACTCATTTTTAATGGTAACATACTCATCTAGTATGTACATTTTTTGCTGGCTTCTTTCTCTCAAAATTGTATTGTGAGGTTCATCTGTATCTTTGCATATTGTTTCTTTATTCTCAGGGGCCTGTCGTATTCTGCTACATGAATGTATCATATTTTATTCATCCAGTCTACCTTTAATGGGCAATTGGGTGGTGTCTAGTTTGGGGCTATTATGAGTAGTACTGACATGAACATTCTAATGTATCTTTTAGTTAACATCTGGATGCATTTCTATCTGGATTGTTGGGTACTTGAAATCTTATACTCTAGCATAAGCTTTAGCATAAGCACAATTATTGCTTATCACCTACTACAAAACAAAATCTTGAGGATTCAATCAGAAATTTGTTGCAGCTTAATCATTAATCTGAAATCTTTTTTTAAAAGTCTATTTATTATTTTTGGGAGAGAGAGAGAGCACAGAGGGTAGGGAGGGACAGAGAGAGAGAGGGAGACACAGAATCCAAAGCAGGCTCCAGGCTCTGAGCTGTCAGTGCAGAGCCTGACCCGGGGCTCAAACCCACCAACCACGAGATCATGATCTGAGTCGAAGTTGGATGCTTAACCGACTGAGCCACCCAGGCACCCAGCTTGAAATCTTTCTTATCCTAAAGAGGTGTCCTATGCCATCCACGTTGCAGAGCTTTCTTGGAGAATATCTAGGTTTAATATAACAGCAAAGAGTCATAATGAAGAGGTGATGGTGAGGCCTGCCTTGTTAGACTGTTTTTTCCAACACATATTCTTTGAGCCCTTGTGTATACAAGGTGCTGTGAAGAAGCCAATGTAGGTGACAGACATGTTAACATGTTGATAGAAAATTATTCTGTGGCTTGGTGAATTATCTGGTATTCACTGTGCAATTGTCATGCAAAGTATGATAACCTTGCACAGAATCCTGGGAGTCAGTGCACATTCCCAGAAGAGGTAGTGAATTCTCTAAGCTGAGATTTGAATGATGGGTAGGATTCCCCAGGTATGGGGTACTGGTTGCTAGAGTCAGAAAGTGTTGCCTATTGTCTACACTAGGTAGACACATTCCATGCCATGGATGAGGTGAATCTATGGTTTACCTAGAGCCGGGTTGGTTAAAAGAAGTTTACTGTTTTCTTAGCTGGCTGGATCATTAGTATTCCTTTGTTACTGGTAGGTTTACTTCGGAGCTGCTTGGAATCACAGAAACATGGAGGCTCTTAGCTTTAAAAGTTTCTTTTTTGGTTCCCCAGCCTCTGCTTACTCAGAGAGCCAAGAGGAGGAATGACAAAGAGTTGAAGAAATAGAGAAAAAGAAGTAGAGACAGCAGAAAAAGAGACGTTAAAAAACTTTGACAATTCGGTTTCCTTTGCACTCACGTGTACTTTATTTATGTATTTTACTTTATGAATTTAATAGCCTTATTCTGGTAAGAGATCCATAGCCATCAATAGACTGCCAAAGAGGTTCACAGCACAAACAGGTTAAAAACCCCTAGCTTAGAATACAAATACCTAATTATGCTAGTAGAGTTAAATGCATTATTTCTGTGTAAAGTAAGCTACCCTTGAAAGCTGGTTATGAGTGTGAGTTGATCTACAAGGTCAGTTCTTCCTTCCCACTGTCTGGTAATGATCATAAGCAGGACTGTTGCCAATGAATTTCTACAAGTAGAAGTATCTGGCATAGAGGAGCAGCTCAATGAGGGGATATATTGATGGTTGGGGTTTACTTCCGGGTAACTAAGTCTTCACTGGTCTGCAGTCCCTTGGTAATAACTTTTACCTGCACTCCAGTTCCTCTGAGTCGTAGTTCAATTTTCTTTTCTTCAGGTGAAACTAAACCCTGAACAGGGAATAGGTTTTTTTTCCTTATAAGGTTGCATGGTAACCTCTATCCTGATTCCCCCGAAAACTATAACCTGTAAACTTCCAATCAGTACAAATCCAGTTTCATCAAGAAATTACCTGGACAAGAGAAAGTGGATGTGGGCAGATACACAACCTGCCAGTTGTGTTTTTCCAAGAGGATAGTCTTCTTCTCCTTTAAACAGATGTCAAATCGGAGTTTCCAGCAGGATTACCAGGGAGTCTCTGACACAGGAAGTTTGTCTTTGTGGATCACATCAGGAAATCAAATTAGCTTTTTCCTGTTACTTTTAATCAAAACATACAGATTCTGATTATTGAACATAATTAGATTTCCTTACTTAGCATACATTTTCTGAGTTACTGATTATTACTGAAAACCCAACAAAACCTGGAGCTCAATCAGGAGGACTCCACAAGAGTTAAGCTGCCTCAGTGCTGCATTTTGGTGACCACACTATCTTAGAGAAGGGAGTCAATTTCATATTTTGGCTTTGATAAAAGAATTAGTCACACTATTGTCCTGATAAATTATAGTTTAATTATTTAAAGGAGTAGTCTTTCTTTGAACTGTTTAGATTTTTGAGAATAATACTTCCTTATCTAGACCAGGGATATGTAAACCACAACCTCTGGGCCAAATGTGGCCCCTCATCTGCTTTTATAGATAAAGCTTTATTGGAGCACAGCTCCTCCCATTTGTTTACATAGTGTCTGTGGCAGCTTTTGCACAACAGAGTTGAGACAGACCATATGGCCCACAAAACCTAAAATATTTACTATTTGGTTCTTTAACAGAAAAACTTTGCTGGTCTCTGGCCTAGACTACAGAATGTCTCTTGTATTTGTTTGTTTATGAGTCAAGAATGTTTAATGTGTTAAGAAAATCACAAGTATTCGGTGGTTCCAATTCTGGTCCAATTTGCCAAAGAACCCTTGAGGCCATTTGATGCTTCCAATTGCCCCGCTATAAGTCACAAGGGACTACCTATAAGCTATCTGTGATTAGGGCCAGTTGTGCTAGGCAAGCCTCTGTCTGTACAGAAAAAGCATGCATTAGCCAAAAACACAACTAAAAATATGGTACAGTCAGAGCCTAGAGTTGGATTGACACCTGTGGATATCCCAGGAAAGCTAATCACTTGTCCTTCAAATTTATATTCTTTTACTATTTTTTCCAGCATGTATTTATCAGAGAGATTGAGTGCCGTGTGGTGGAATAGGGAAACAGGACGACCCCATTAAGAATCTTGACAGCGATACTTAAATTTTGCCAAGAATAGGACTGAATAACTGTTGGTAAAAACTAGTATCATTATGTATATTTTTTGTGCCAGTGTACAAATAAAAAATTAATGTGATGTGGAAAGTACCCCTTGGCATTTGTAATGAATAAAGTAAAATGCAATGTGTAAAGCATATTGAGGAAGATAAAGTGAATCAGCCTGTTTGGGGATTTTTAGGGAAAGCCAGCAGGTTAAAAAAGAAGAAAGTGTTCTCTAAAAGTCAGAATTGAGGATTTGGGTATCTAAAGGGGTGATTAATGACGATGTTTGACCAAGTCTGACTGAGAAAACAAATTTAGTCTGAGGGAAAGAAGGACACGTGAACAACTGTAAAGCTAACGGGGGGGGCAGAACTAGAACAGTTTATTGCCATGATGTGCTATACTGTTGAAGTTCTCTTTGAGTTTGGTATGTCTTCCTAGCACACAAATGAGAGATGACGCTCTGCTTTCGGTAGCTTATCAGAAACTTTAGTGAGATGAGGCATAGGAGCAGAGGTTATACAGATCAGGCAGAAGAGGAAAAACCATGACTCAGTTGGCCGTCTGAAGACAGTGTAAGGGATGTTGCCATATGCTTATGCTTTGTTAAAAGAATATCACTATTCACTGCATCCATTCAACTGGCATTTGTATATTAAGTGCCTTCTATTTCCAGATCCTGTGTGGGTACAGAATACAGGTGGAAATACAATAATGGAAGAAAAAACCTGCTCCCTGCCCTTTGTCACCAGTAGTGGGAGAGAAGGCTTGGTTATAGGGGGCATGATGACAGGATGTGTGTGTGTGTGATTGATCAATGCTATTTTTGTTACAGGAGAGCCTTATGCTAAGGGTGTTTGGAGTAGGGGTACCTAAGGTAGCTCTAGGAGTTTGGTGTGGAGAGTGATCAGGGGAGTTTTTCTTTTTTTATTTTATTTTATTTTATTTTAACATTTATTTATTTTTGAGACAGAGAGAGACAGAGCATGAACGAGGGAGGGTCAGGGAGAGGGAGACACAGAATCGGAAACAGGCTCCAGGCTCTGAGCTGTCAGCACAGAGCCCAACGTGGGGCTCGAACCCACGGACCGCGAGATCATGACCTGAGCTGAAGTCGGCTGCTTAACCGACTGAGCCAACCAGGCGCCCCCAGGGGAGTTTTTCTAAAGGAACTATGAAATGAATCTTGAATGGTAAACAGAAATAAGTCAAAGGGATTCAGGGGGAGGAGAGGCAGCCCTAGTGTGTATGCACTTTAGACACATAAGGGAGATAATGCCCCAGGGGCAATTCTTAACCAACATAATATGGGAATTGATGGATAAATGCTCTTCACTGTTGTCCTCTGGGTAGAGAAATCCAGGAGGCCTTCTGCAGGCTTTTTAGGATGTACCAGTGAATTGAGTCCCTTGGCTCATAGCAGTAACTACAATAAGGCACCATACCCTGGCTTTTCTTCCTTCCCTCCATCACACTTGCTGCTTGCCCACTCTTATTCCCTTCCAAACATGACAAACAGCCATAAGAAGGCACTGAGACCACATGTAGTACTATGTACACCCAAACCTCCAGGAAATCACTGTGGCTGGAGAGCAGGTACTTGTGAGCAGGAAAAAAGGTCAGCCGTTGAGGCAAGCAAGGTCTGGATTAGAAAAGGCCTCTGTCCCATACTAAGGGGTGGGAGCTTTATTCTGAAGACAGGGGTCAGGGAGCTAAGGAATTTTTAGCCATAGAGCGATGTGATAACATTCCTATTTAAGCACCTTTGCCCTAATTAAATGCTATATATAACGTGCCCTACACAACCTTGTCCACCAGTTGTAAAGTTAGCTAGCAAAAGGCCCCATGTGTCTGAGGACAACTCTTCCAGTATACCTGGATTGCACCCAAAGCAGACCCATCATCATATATAAAATACATTTGGAAAATGCAATATAAAACATTTTAATAACTTTATAATAATAAAGGAAATATATACTCATAATAGCAAATTTAGGAAATAAAGCAAAGCAATAAAATTAAAATTAGCCATAATCCTGTTGCTAGCAGGCATATTGTTAAAATGTTGATATAGTGTTAATGTTTCAATATATTTTTCTCCAGTTGTTAATTTATGTATGTATATTTTGTGTTACATAGTGTATTGCATATCAAATTTGTATCTTTTTTCACTTAACATTGTGCATGAACACTTCCTGAGGACATTAAATATTTTTGAAGGCATGAATTATGATAAACACAAAATAGTCCATTATATGGATATGCCATAATTTAATGAATCTCCAATTGTTGGACATTCAGTTCACTTCCAATTATATGCTATTATAAATAATGAGGCATTATTTCCTTGTGCCTTAAATCTTTTGTCTGAATATGTGACTATTTCCTCAGGAAATGCCTTCTGGAAGGCTCAAAGTAGTAATTTTGAATACTTTCCTGGGTAAGACAAGACCCAAATAAGTAGATTAATTAGATAGCTTTAGAGTCTAAGAATATAAACTTAGGAGTTTTTAGAATATTCTTGATATGTATTATTGATACAAATTAGTTACTAGGAAAGTTTACTGGCTTATACTTCCCATGATATTATTATATAGAACTACTTTGTCACCCTTTCAATATTGTGAATATGATTATTCTTTAAAAATCTCAGTTATTCAAAAAGTGAAAATTTCAGTCTAATTAAAATTTATATGCACTTTCAATTTCTAATGAGGCTTAGGAAAATAACTTTTACTTTATCATGGTTTGTCTCTAATGTAGCTGAATATCTATCACTTAACTTGTAATGATGATTAAACATCCATCATGGCTGAGACAAAATCAAAAACCTTATAGGTTCTGGACTGTCTGCTCTCTCATCTGTATTAATCAGGGTAACCTAGACACTTCGACAAAACAAAACAAAACAAAAGCCCCAAAGTTCAGAGATTTGCCACAATAAAAGCTTATTTTTTACTTATGTCATGGTTCAAGGTGGGTGGGTTGGTGGGGGAGAGAGAGCTCTGCTCCACTGTCTTTTAGAAGACACACCGCAGCCCCCAACCCAATCCTTTGGGCCTTGCCTCTTTTTGTCAACTATGACAGGTATGAACAGCTCTTGCTGGCAACATTTCACCTCCAGCATTGTACCATGTTCTTTGACTTCATTCTCTCCCTGGGGATCCTTGAACTCCATGTCTTCAGGAAGGTGTGGGAGGAGCTCACTCAACCCGAGACTTGTGCAGCTCAGAACAGCAGGGGGATTAATACTCTCGAAGGTACCCTTGGCTGATGGGAAGGTGGCAGATGACAGCTGATGCACAGATGCTCCCACCTACCAACCTCTGGGCAGGTAATCCTGGGGGGCAGTTTTCAGGCCTCTCAGGAAATATCGGGAAATACACTTCTTTCGCTCACATCAATGATCTGAATAACTCACCCTTTAAATAACTTCCTTCATCCACTATCTCTGCTTCCTCATCCTGCTTTCTGGGGTCACTGTCCCAATAAATGACTTATACCTAAGTCATTGGCTTTCAGAGGAACCCAAAATAACATGTTCAGGGACATAAGTTCTCTCCATCTTATGGCTCTTGCAAAAAATTTCCCAAGAAGGTGCAAGAATGTGGAGGATTGTGTGGGAGATGTCCATGGGTCAGACCTGGAAGTGGCAGATACCACTACTTCCCGTGTTCTGTTGGCCAGGGGCACTGGGCACTATCACCTTGCTGTGCTCTCACATGGAAAAGGAAACCAGAATCAAGGAACACATAATATTCTCTGGCACACTATCTTAGTAAGAGTTTTAAAACTCTTATTTTGGTGTCCTGAGAAGGGAAACAGAACTTGTCTCTTGTTAGTGATAGGGAAAGGCCAAAGATAATTGCTTTGCCTCAGAAGATTTGGGAATTAAGACTATGTTTTTTACTTTTTTCTAGGAATGCAAGACGTGTTTTATTTCTTTCCCCTTGAAAATCTGGTGTCCAGTTTCTTTCAAAGGAGTTTGCATACACCAGTGACTTACATAGTTTGTCCCATGTGACTTGAGTTTTTCTTATTGTCCTTAAGTACTCACCTAGTTACAGAAGTGATGGTCTTGATTGCAATACCATAGTGCAGGTATAAATTCATCTGTATTGAGTATACATTTAGTCAGTTAATATTTTGAGTACCTACAGAGGACTCTGTGCCAAGCCATTCAATCAGGAATAAGCAAAATCTATGTGGATTGGAGCCCTAACCTGGTTCTTCAGCTTTCTTAAGTGAGTAGACATGGACAAATCAATTAACTTCTCTGAGACTCAATTCTGCCCTAGGTAAAAATGAGAATAGTAACATTAATATTGAATTTTAATTTTTAGTTCTTTACTTACATGAAAGCAACTAAATTTATAGCATGCACCCCAAAATGTGAATCCCTTCTGGAATGCCTTGACATTATCACTAACTTATGTGAGGGAGAAGAAATCAAAATGACTGTTTAGTAGCCAACTCTCCTTTTTAATGCAGTTTTATTTACTGAGTTGGGTACTCAAACAGAGCATTTGAACAGACTGTAGAGAAAGAGGGAGAAAGAAGTCCTAAACTGGATAATAAAGGGGTGGGAACTCTGGGAAAACAAAGATGTCTAATAAGATTGTTCTTCTAGGTTATGGCCATCTGGTGTGTGGTGTGAATTCTCCATCACAATAACAAATTTGTAAAATAAGCATCAACTTGCCAGTGCTTTTAGAGTTGGACTTGTTTGTTCTGGGATATTACACACTGCAAAGTCTGGCCTCAAAGTGGGCTTGAGTAGTGTGAATGAAGGCTACTCAAATGGGCTGCTACATTTGAGACACTTTATACTTCTTTGAAGAATTTTTTGTACTTTTGAATTTGGAAAGTATAAGTCACATAGACTCACTAAAATTCAGGTGAGAGGTAAAACCCAGAACTTCGTCTCTAGAGATGAGATGTGGAGTGATAAAACTGAATGGGACTTCTTACTTCCTTTGAAGTTTGCAAATCCGTAAGAAACTTATTGGAAAAACTAACAGTATTTTCTGGAAGCCAGTACCATATAAGAGCATGGGATATGGAGGTAATTTGACCTGGATTTGAACCCCAGTTCTAACACTTATTATCTGAGTAAAGTCCTTTGGACTTTCCAACCACCCTAGTACCCTAGCTGACATCAAGTGAAATGGAAGACCTATGTAGTCAACTCCTGGACCCATTAGATAATAATATAATTTAAGACATTAATTTTTAGGTTGATTTGTTATATAATAGTAGATAATTAAAAAGGAATTCACATGGATTAGGGAGAACTGGGACATTGGACATTGGCAACTGACATTGGACAGACTAGGTGAACTCTTACCTCAAATGCCTCATCTATAAAACAAGATTAGAGATACTTGCAGGGTTTAGAGTGAAGGTTAAATAAATAAATATATATAGTGCACTTGTCACAGACTTTGGCATATAGTAAGTAGCAGCTTTTTATTAATAATCAAATATAGTCAGTATAACATTACATATACCAAGTCCTATTGTGTTGCATTAATATGATGCTGGACAACGGTTGAATTCTAAACCTACTCCCAAGGGTAACTGTAGCTATCTGTTGGCACTGATATTCATTCTCCCATAAAAATTGTGTAACAAGGCACCTCTGCAGATAAATCCTTTTTCTGTGGCAAACTTGGGTATAAAAATTATTCTTGAAAGCATCAGTTTAAAAAGCATATTCATTAGCTATAAAAATGAGAAAACTGATGCATTCACACCCACCTTGTGTGTGCACTTGTTGTCATGGTCAAGGTACTGAGGAGATGCAGGAGAAGGTTAGCATTAAACACACAGTGCGTTCATCAGTGGACTGTAATTCATTATTTGGTCGTCAGAGTGATACAGTTCAATGGATCACCGCACACAAAAATGCCAGAGTGTTTTACATAATGTCAATGTGTGCTTGGTAATTATCTATCATTTACCTAGTGCCTTGTGTTTTCAATATGCATTGCATTCATTTAAAGTGGGCAGGTAATATTCTTCCTCCTGGAGGGCTCTGGAAAATGAATATAGAATGAAGTACCAACTAGGACTGATTCTTAGCTCCTCATGTTTCATAGTTGAGAGGACCTGGAAAATGAGATATAGAAATGATAATATCAGATGATCTTTGTTCCAATATGAAGTTCTTATCATCACAAAAGATGCCTTATTCTTATTCATTTCCTCTAGTTAGAGAGATTTCTGTGGGCCAATGTTTCATGGCCCTTTGTGCTCTAGTTCCCAAGTGAAGATAAGGGATTGGCATCTGCAAAAGTAGGTGGGAGTGAGCATACTTTCTGTATGAAGACTTGTATTTACATAGTAGCCTATGTTTTTCACATAACCTTACATGTATTTCAATCCTCATTTACCCACTGAGACAAACATGCTTGTGAAACACTAATAGTAAATTTGCTGGTAGGGTTGAGGAAGGAAGGCTGTGGTAACCGCCCTCCAAAGATAGTTGTCAACAATCACTCCCATTTCTGTATGCTCATGATGTACTTCTTTTGAGAATTGAAGTTTATTTCTCCTCTCTTTAAATATGGGTTGGTCTTCTGACTATTTTGACCAATAGAATTCTGTCATAGTTAGTCTAATATTTCTAGGCCCAGGCCTTCAAAGAACTGTCAACTTGTGCTTCTTTCTTCTTGAGAGGCTCCTTGTTTGGAATCAAGTAATCATGCTGTAAGGAAGCCCAAACAACTGGAAGGAGAATCCCACATAGTGAAGAACCATGCCCCCCAGCCACAGCCCTATTTGGGCTTTAGCCAACAGGTAGTACCAACTGGCGGCCATAAGAGTTAGGTCCTTTGGACTTTCCAACCATCCTAGTGCCCTAGCTGACATCAAGTGAAATGAGAGACCTATGTAGTCAACTCTGGACTCATTAGATAATAATATAACATTAAGTTTTGGGTTGATTTTTTACATAATAGTGGATACTTCAAAAGGAATTCACATGGAGTAGTAGAACTGAGGCATGTGTGACCTGATTTAATGATTCCAGATTCACTCCCTGCCCATATTATTTGAATTCTCAGAATACTGCTGTAAAGTGCTATGTGAGCATGATTCCTCATATACTTTCTCCGTTGAAGCCCTTGATTGTAGAGCACATGGAATGGGCAGCCAAATTGCTATCATTTGCGTTTCCAGTTCAGAGTCCTGCCATTGATCACTGTCCATAGGTTGCTGTTTTCTCAGCTACATAAAGGGAGAAGCAGAACTGTTACTAGCCTCACAGCTGAATCATCTACAATAATGAGGTGCCGACAAGTGTACTAGACTGGTTGGTGACCCTGAAAAATGTATGTCCACATTCTATTCCTCAGAATTTGTGAATGTCAACTTATTTGGAGAAGGGGTCTTTGCAAATGTAATTAATTTAAGGAATTTGAGATGAGGGGATCATCATAGATTATCTGGGTAGGCTCTAAATCTAATGACAAATGTCCTTGTAAGAGATAGAAGAAGAGGAGGCAATGTGACCATGGAGATGGAGATTGGAGTGATGCGGCTACAAGTTAAGAAATGCTTAGAGCCACCAGAGGCTGAAAGAGGCAAGAAATGGATTCTCCCCAAGATCTCCAGAGGAAGCATGACTGTGCTAGACTTTGAATTTCTAGTCTCCAGAACTGTCAGAGAATACATGTCTGTAGTTTTAAGCCATTTAGTTGGTGATCATTTGTTAAGCATCTGCAGGAAATAGATACAGATTTTGGTACTAGGAGTAGGGTCCTGCTAAAATGCAGAAGTGGCTTTGAAATTGGGCAATGGGTAGAGGCTGGAAAATTTTTGAGATGCATGATAAAATAAATCAATTGCTTTGAGTAGACCATTGGTAGAAATTTGGATGTTAAAGACTCTGATGGCTAAGAGAAAATAAGAAAGATATTATTGGAAATTGGAGGAAAGGCAATCCTTGTTATATAGTAACAGAAAACTGGTTAAATGGCATTCCGTACTTGTATAGAACATAGACTTTTTTTTTCATCATGGTAAGTGTATACTTTAATTCCTGTTACCTATTTCCCCCATCCCCCAACTTACCTTCCCTCTGGTAACCATCAGTTTGTTCTCTGTAGTTAAGAGTCTATTTCTTGGTTTCTCTCTCTCTTTTTTTCTTTGCTCATTTGTTTTGTTTCTTAAAGTCTGCATATGAATGAAATCATATGGTATTTGTCTTTCTCTGAGTGACTTATTTCACTTAACATTATCCTCTCTAGGACTAACCACATTGTTGCAAATGGCAAGATTTCATTCTTTTTTTATGGCTGAATAATATTCATGTGTGTGTGTGTATGTACAATAACCAAACCGTGGACACTTGGGCTGCTTCCATAGTTTGGTTATTGTAGAAATGCTGCAGTAAACATAAGGATGCATGTATCCCTTTGAATTAGGGTATTTGTATTTTTTACGTAAATACCCAGTAGTGTGATTACTGTGATTTTTAATGTTTTGAAGAACATCCATACTATTTTTCACAGTGGCTGCACCAGTTTACATTCCCATAATGTAATTCTCTACATTCTAGACAACACTTGTTTCTTGTATTTTTTATTTTAGCCATTCTGACAGGTGTGAGGTGCCATCTCATTGCAGTTTTGATTTGTATTTCTCTGATGATGAGTGATGTTGAGCATCTTTTTGTGTGTCTGTTGACTATCTATCTCTTTTTGGAGAAACATCTCTTCATGTCTTCTGCCCATTTTTTAAATTGGATTAATTGTCTTTTGGGTGTTGAACTGTATCAGTTATTTATGTATTTTGGATACTAATCCTTGATCAGATATGTTATTTGCAAATAACCTCTCCCATTCGGTAGGTTCCCTTTTAGTTTTGTTGATTGTTGCCTTCACTATGCAGAAACTTTTTATTTTGATGTAGTCCCAATAGTTTATTTTTGCTTTTATTTCCCTTGTCTGGAGATACATCCAGAAAATTGTTGCTATGGCTGATGTTAAAGAAATTACTGCCTGTGTTCTTATTAAGGATTTTTATGGTTTCAGGTCTCACATTTAAGTGTTTACTTCATTTTGAGTTTATTTTTGTGTATGGTGTAAGAAAGTGGTCCAATTTCATTTTTTTTTTTTTTTTGCATGTAGATATCCAATTTTCCCAATACCATTTGCTGGAGAGACTTTTCCCCTTTGTATATTCATTCCTCCTTTGTCGAAGATTCATTGACCATATAATTGTGGGTTTGTTTCTGAGTTTTCTATTCTATTCCATTGATCTATGTGTCTGTTTTTAGGCCAGTAATATACTGTTTTAATTACTCCTGCTTTGTAATATAAATTGAAGTCTGGAATTGTGATATCTGCAGTTCTGTCTTTCTTTTTCACGATTTCCTTGGCTATTTGGGGTCTTTTGTGGTTCCATACAAATTTTAGGATTGTTTGTTCTACTTCTGTGCAAAATGCTGTTGGTATTTTGATAGGGATTGCATTAAATCTGTAGAACATAGACTTTTAAACAAAGAACTTGGATACTTCACTGAGGAGTTTTCCAAGCCAAGTGTTGAAGGTGTGGCTTGTTTTCCTCTTGCTGCTTATAGCAAAATGCAAGGGGAAAGAGATAAACTGAGGAAGAAACTGTTAAGCAAAAAGGAGCAAGCTGTTAATTATTTGGGAATCTCTGAGTATATTCTGATTTCAAAAGGTGCTAAACTTGGGAGATTCATTGTTAGGAAAATGTACCCTGGAGAGAAGGTCAATGGTGTGTCTGAACAATCTTTTGCTGAGGCGATTGGTTATGTGACTCATAGATCCAGTCCTCTCAGAAGAATCTCAGAGAATCTCAGAAGAAGGAGAGACGAGGTTTCCCAGGAAAAATATGTGGGAAACTCTCTTGTCTGTGACACACACAGAATACTCTAAAGGTTTTTGAGAATGCTGTATCATCAGAGACACTGCTAGTTTGAACTGAAGGGAATAGAGACAGGGCAAAGTGAAAGTGGTCTGTTGGACCTCCAAAAGCCAATGGGAAAGAAACAAGCTGCTAGAGCTACTTAGTTTATAATGCTCAGTCTGTGCTACTCTTCAAACAAAACAAAACAAAACCAAACCAAAAAACAGAAGACTTGAAGAGTGAGTCTTTAAGACTTGGCTTGAAGAGTGGAGCCACAGGTTGAGAGGCAGAGGCCTGCTGAGCTGTGCAGGAGCAGAGGCCAGCCAAGCTGCCATAGGCCTACCCAGCAGAGCCACTGGCCCAGAGTCTAGTCTTGAGCCAGAGAGGATTATTCCTAGTCCTTGAAACCTAATGGGATTTTCCCTTTTGGATTTTAAAATTGCTTGGGACTAGTGACTCCTTTATTCCTTACATTTTCTCTTTGTTGGAAGGGGAATGTTTATAACTGTTATATACTATGTCTGTCCCACCATTGAATTTTGGAAACAGGTAACTTGTGACCTAATTTTACAGATTCACAGACAGATAGAGAGGAGTTTTGTTCCAGGATGGATCATACTAAGGGTCTCACCCATACATGATTTAGATGATTCTGATGTGATTTTTGACTTGTGAGTTGATGATATTCAATGAAAGATTAAATTTGAGTTGATGCTTATAGTGAGTTGAGATTTTGGGGGATTTTGAGATGAGATGAATGTATTTTGCATGTGGAAATGACGTGCATACTTGAGTGCGGCCAGATGGTAGACTGCAGTGGGCTGAATAGTGACCTCTGAAAAGACATGTCTATTCCTAATCCCCAGAACCTGTGAATATTACCTTATTTTGCAGATATAATTAAGTTAAAGATTTTTGGATGAGAAAACCATCCTGGATTATCCATGTGGGCCCTAAATTCAATGACAAATATACTTACAAGAGAAGAGGAAGATTTCAGATTCAATCCTACAGAATTGTGGGAAAATAAATTTACCTTTTTAAATTTCCCTGTGTTCATGGTAATTTGCTGCAGCAGCCTCAGGAAATTAATACAGCAAGGAAGTTCATTCTGTTGTTGGAAGGAACCAGTTTTCTCCATTTTATTGCAATCTTTTGAAAGTGGTTTTTGGCATAAATAAGATACCTCTCCTCCACACACACACACACACACACACACACACACACACACGATCCATACAGCATAGGACATTCAGCTCTGTCCACTCATGCAAATAAGAATTGAGTACCTTAATTCTTCAATATTGCCTGTCTCTAAGCCTGTCACATTGTAGCTCCTCCCATTAAGTAATAGAGTGAATTCCCACCCCTTCATTCTAGAATTAATCTTTTGGTTAATAAAATGGGACAAAAGTGAAAGCACACAAATTCCAAGCCTATGCCTTAACCTCTTGCATATTTCCACTCTCTCCCAGAAGTGTATTGCCAACTTGGTTCACATATGCTAGCCTATTGGAAGATTAGAGACCCTGTGAAGGAGAGCCCAACTGTCCAAATTAAGGCACTTCTCAGCCAACTTAGAGCCAACAGACACCTAAATACGTGAGCAGGCCCAGCCTACCCAGTAGCAGGGTCATCTAACCCAACCTCCAAGTGGCCAAAGTTCCTGTGTAAGCCCAGCTGACATACAGACATACAGAGTATTAATTAAGCATCTTAATTAAGCAGTCATTAACTAATGCAGTATGCAAGATGGCTTTTCCTAAAAGTTATTGAGAAGACTTTAATTTCCTTGTGATTAAATAAAATCCACCTGGGGAACTCTAGAGTCAGGTATGGCTCCAATATTTCCATATAGGAAGATTTTATATAAATATCTGTAACTGGATGGAATAAGGAAGCAAGAGCAGCCTTGAAGCTGCATTTACATGGCAAGCACACGTTTTTGCTGTTGTTGTTGTTGTTTTTCTCATTTTTGCTTTGGTATACTTATCTGGGATGGGAATAAGGGATAGTTTTCATGAGTAATTGACTCTTACTACAAACAACAGAAGATGAGAAATGAATTGGCCAAGGCAACAAGATACAGGAGGACAAGAGAAAAGGCACTCCAAACAGAGGTTTCAGCTTGAGCAAACCCAGAGGCCTTTGTTGGTGCTCAGTATATTTTTAATAAATAAGCAAGTGTCCACGTACCTCTAAGTGCTTTGCTTCATTACCACTTTTGGAACAACACCCAAGATGCCTACTATGCCAGCTGTCAGCCTCCCCCTCACTTCCTTTCCCCTTCCTTTAACCTACAAAAACACTGCCTGCTGATGAGTTGTAAGTCATTTTGCAGAGGAAATTGGGTGTGCAAATCCTGTGATTAGACAAACATCCCTCATTAAAAGTTGTAATCCACTGGCCCTCCATGTTGACACCTTAATTCTGAACTCTTAACAGCCTGAGCACACTCAATGGCCCTGAACAACTCCACCTTCTTCATCTCTTCCCCAGCCCCCTCCCCTCCTTGCTGGAGTCTCCACTAGAAAATGACATAGTCTTCCAGATGGGGCAACACGGCCTTCTCTTACTTGCAGTGATAATAATGTTTTCTCAGTTTTATTACAGTCTCTTGAGAGTGGGACTGATTTGCATATTCCCTAACACTTAATTAACGATGTCACCTTCCCAGTGCCTTGAAAACAGTTTGCATTTTTTCTTCCTCCCTGGGCAGACCTCCAACAGTTACCTCCCACATTTTCTGCTGCAGTCCTTTTTATTACTTTAATGACAAATAATTGGACAGATTCTGAGTAATGAGGGTGAGAGCCAAAGGACTGTTGCACGGGAGACGGCTGCGTGTTACAAGACACTTTTAGTGGTCTCTAAATCAGACAGACAAGTAGAGTAATGATCATCTTGCCATAATGAGACACAATTAAGAATCACTGCGGCAAATGACAGAGCAGTTCATTGAACAGTAACCTCCTTCTTCACGTTCTCTCTCCCTCTTTTTTTCCAAAGGAGATCGAAGCTTAATTATAGCATCGCCATTTGCAATGCTATCATTAAGATTGTGTCAGCACTTCCAATATAAATCGCATATTTTCAGGGGTTTATTACTTAAACATAAAAACTAGCTCCATTTTGAAATTTAGGGAGTCAGATCTTAATCTAAGAGAATCAAAAAATATAGATTCTCTGTTAGGAAGGATCTTATAGGTGCTCAATTTATATCTGATTTCTGAATACTAGAATATATTTAATGCATTGGAGTATTTTTTTTGCAGATTTCTAAGGAAAGACCCTTTTGCCCAATGTTTCTCAAACTTCAGCATGCATAAAGACCACAGGCAGGACTTGTTATAACAGATTGCCTTGCCCTACCTAAATTTTTGATTTGATAGATGGGGTAGGGCCAAGTTCACATTTCTAGAAATTCCCCCAAGTGATGCTTCTGTTGCTGGTCCAGGTAACCGCACTTAGACAACCACAATACAATGAGGATCAATAACAAAGCCCCAAATCACCATACCACATATCTCAAAGGTTAGGGATATTGATTTGTGTTTAAGAGACTAATCCAAAGCCATGTAGGAAACACAGTTTCCTCTTCAGAAATCCACCCCATGACTCTTCTCCACTCTAAGTGGCAGTTATTCTTTTCCAGTCAGTTCTTTCAAAATAAAAGAGAAATTAAAAACCAACTATATACTTGATGAACTACTGCAATTTAAATTAAATGTTCTTTTTGATTTTACTTTGTAAGTCTGTCTCTTTTCTAATGAGCTGAGTGCTCCTGGAATGTTTTCTTACTCTCTATACAAATTCTCTTTCCCCAAGGCTACGTGTCTCTCCTGTTACAGTATGTTTGGAATGGCAAACACATCCCCAATTTCAAAGACATAGAAATGGCAATAGACTATATATAATTTGCCCAGAGCTATGGAAATTTTTGTGGTAATGGCAGAGATATATTTGTGGGTGCTCATTCTATGGCTTTATAATCTATATTTTGTAATGTGAATGGACATATCCATCCTTATACTTAATTTCATTCCTTTCATGATTGGTTCATAGCAATACAGTTTGCTATGGAATAAGAGCAGTTAAGGAAGTTGGAGAATAAATTGTCATTTAGTCTGAAATCCTTTTAGAAGAATGTGGGATCATAAGTAAATATCACAAAATCATCTCCATCTTATTGTCTTGGAAACCATGGTGCAACTAGCCAGATGAATTATAGTACATATTTTGTAAATAATATAAACTAAATTTAGGATAGTGGAAAAATTCAGTAGTGACTAAACATGTCTGTGAAAGCATTATTTGTGAGTGAAGGAAAGTAACTTATGTGTTTTTTTCTGCTTTTACTAAACCAGCCAATTTTTCTAGCATTGTTAAGATGCAGCTTAAAGAAAAGTTGGTGAATAATACCAAAAACCGTTTTCCTTATTAGTAGCATTTATGAGAGTCTGATGTCTAAAGTTTAATGTCAGCAGAGCTCTGTGGTTGTGTCATATATAGCAACATAGAAACCCCTGGCAGTTATCTCAGTGACTGTACTAGTGAGGATAGGCTGAGTTATGCTGCAGTAACAAAAATCAATAAACAAAACAAACTCAGAGTGTCATAGAGGTTATTTCCTGCTCATGCAAAGTCTATTGTGGGTCCAGGTGACCCTCCAGGGCAAGGTTCTTCTGTTCATTTGGGCTTTGATTTTTGGTTCCATCATCTCAACTGTGACCTCCTCAGTCCCCGTGATTGGTGAGGAAATGCAAGAGGGCTTTGCATTGGCTATTAGAGCTTTAGCCCAGTAGACTCAGAGACCGCTTCTGCTAACAGACTCTTAGCCTAGAACTAGACACATGGCTCCAGATCTAGAAGGGCAGGGAAAGGTAATCCTCCCACATGTCCAGTATGAGAAAGGACCAGATAAATTTAAGGACTAGAAGTCCTACCTGCTACTACAGTGATTCAGACAAAATTTCCTATTTTCAATGGTCTATACAAAATTACCTTTTCTACCTAGCATCCATCTTTTCTTTGTAATTGCATGGTAGGTGGTTTTTATTTGTTGGATCTGGCTAATTGTCTCTGCTCTGCAACTAAGGCCTTAATTGTATTAAGCATACGTGATTTACACACTACTTTTATACATATTATCTCAGTTACTATAACCCTGCAGTAATCTGAATAGAAAGGTATTATTACTTTTAGGAAGTAGTTTCAGCAAAGCTTAGAAATGTCCAAGTTTTCCTAGTCATGTAATGCTGAAGATAAGATTAAAATCCAGATCTTCTGACTAACATCTTATATTCATTCTACTATACCATATTACTATCTTTGTTGGAGCTCTTTATGCTTATTCCTTTCAAATAAGTAAAATTACTGTTACTGTTGTTCCCTTACTGTTGTTCCCTTACACATGGAAGATTATGTATCTGGTTGGCCTTAGAGTTTCAGACTTAGTTCAGTGTTTATGACGTCTGGAGTTGTTTTGTCATAAGCTTGCTGCAGAAATCATTAGTCCATAATTTCCTTAAAAGTCTAAAATTAACTCTTTTATTCCATTTTATTTGATTCTCACATATGCTTTTTAAAATTTTGGCTTATTGGCCATTAAATTAATTTTATTAAATATTTGTAATTACAGGGTCTTGGCCAACACAACTCTGATATGTGCCATTTGTACTTCTTTACCACTAAATTGAGATCTGTCAACTTTTATGGTGTCTTTTATAGTTCCTCTTACCCCAGAACGTTAATGCTCTTTACAGAAACTAAACTCCTTGGAATTAAGTGTTTGCCTTTTTACCAAGGGAGAAAGTGAAGCCCACTAGAAGCTGTAATGCAAATTCTCAACTCCAGACCAGTCATTCTCTTCATGGCCCTGGTGTTATAAATAGCAACATTCTGAATTGATTTTCCCATATCAAGGTAAACTATGGATTTAACTTTAAGGTATATAAATGTTCATCCACAAAATCCAGTATATAAGAAATGTAACTTTATTTTCCCTTAGGTAACTGGCTAAATATCTCTTACAAGCCCATGATGCACTGGGTGCTAGAAACTTAATTTCATGTGTTTAGGATGCCTACTGATAAATTCTGTCAGTGCCCCCACCATATTCCCTTGGCATTTCACCATTCCCATTATGGTGTCTTACTACCCACTTCTGCCCACAGTGTGTTCTACAACTTCTACAACTCTCTACCTGAGGGCTCTCTCTCTTTCATCCACATAGATGGCAAAATGGAGTAGCTCTCAACCAATTATGGATGAGAATTAAAAAATAAATACATTGGCTTCCTAGCCCCCCAGGTAGAAAACTCTGAGGTGTATTTCACAATCTCTCCATAGGCTCCCATTGGGATCGAGTCAGAGTTGCCCACAGAAGTAACCTGTTTACTGATACATGTGTATTGGTTTTCTTCTCTTTCCTGTTTCATTTTCCAACTCCTCTTGAAGCTTCCTGTGATTACCACTTAAATAAGTCCCTTACATTTGGACCCTTATCTCAAGTTCTGTTTTGGAGGGATCAGTCTAAGATACCTTCCCAGTTTCCCCTCTATCTAAACACCATTGGCTTTCAGAATGTTGAGATACAAGTGGATGGCTATTATATGTGTCTGAGTTCCAAGAAGGTAGAATACATGGATCTGGGAAGCAAAGGGTAGAAGTAGAAAAGGTCCTGTTCTTAATTACTTTTAGAGACTTTATGGGGGGATTTGTGATTTCCATCCCCACATTTTGGGATTGTTAGTCTAGTGGTCCTAGTTCCCAGATACGGAGGCATTCCTCCAGAAAAACACAGAGTCTCACTTAATTTAAAATTAAGTTTGCTACCTGATCACTGTGAGCTCCTGTACTAGTAGACCAGTAGGCACAGAAAAGAGTTACCATACTAGAAGGGGTAATTGTCTCTGAATATCATAAATAGTAGGAATGCTGCTACATACTGGGGTAGGAAAGAATATGTTTGGTATTAAGGTAATCCACTAGGACATGTCTTGGTGTTCTTTTTTTTTTTAATGTTTATTTATGTATTTATGTATTTATTTATGTATTTATTTATGTATTTATGTATGTATATATGTATGTATGTATGTATTTATTTATTTATTTATTTATTTTAAGAGAGGAGGGAAAGAGACAGGGAGGCAGAGAGGGAGGGAGAGAGAGAATCCCAAGTAGGCTTTGCACTCTCAGTGCAGATTTCATTCAATGCAGGGTTTGAACCCGTGAACTGCAAGATCATGACCTGAGCCAAAACCAAGAGTCAGAAACTTAACCAACTGAGCCATCTAGACACCCCCATGTCTTAGTGTTCTTATGTTCAGTAAATTGGCAACCATAACCTTAAAAGGGCCTGATATACTTAGTGGTGAGAATCTGGGTCATTCCATCAGACAAGACACGTAGGGTAGCAGAATTACGAACTAAGAGTGAGAGAAGTCTAGAATTGATGGTAAAGGATGGAAACAGTAATATCAACATGATTTCAGGTTTAAATATAACACTGGGTGCTATAGTTTGACCCACAGATTCCTTTCTTGTAAATCTCCCTAGAAACTGTGGCCATAGAATCCTGGAGTGGCTATGTCTGGATACTGGATTGAATGAATGGAATGTGAGAAACAAGTGCGTTTAGCAGTACAAGGAGTGGACTGTTCTGGATGTTGTTTTGGTACCCCACCCAATCCTCTTTAGCAGGATGCTGTGAATATTGGCTGTAAATGCTCACAGATGACCTTCTGCTTTGTAGTAATTGGTTTTATTTGATGGGCTTTTAAGTATCATCCTGCATCCCAAGGAAAGGCCATAGCCAAAGGCTGAGTGCTAGGAGAATACAAAAGCTAAGCTCCTGCCTTAAGGAAATAATACTGTGGTACAATTTATGCTCCAGAGCCCTTGTGGATTGAGACCACATCCTTGCTCAGTCATTACCTCCCCTCTATCCTGATTCACTTCCTCCCTTACCAGACTTTTTTTAACAGCACTAACTCAATTCATCGTGCATCTTCAAATCCCTGTCACAGAGTGTGCTTCAAGGAAATTCAACCTACAACACTCAATTACACAAGGTAGGTTATTTCCCATGATTTACATAATTTTACAGTAAAAAAAAGGCATTTTCTCAAAAGAAACTACAAGTCAAAATTAATTAAAAGGGTTTTTTTCATATCATATTTTATAATCAGTCATATTCAGGGTCATATTTGAGAAGTCTTGTTTTCTTGGCTAACTATAACTCTGCTATATGAAAACTTAATCCAAAATAACTTGCCAGAATAATTTTACATTTGATAGGTGGTCTTGAGCCTATCTTAGTTGGTTGAAGATAAGAATTGGAAATAGTCAAAGACTATGGATGCACTCTGCAAGTGTTAGCATATAAAGGAATACAATTGGAGTACTTAAAAATATTTTGGGTACAAAAAAAATCCCGTTTTCCTACCTCTTTATTGGTCTGTCTATATCTATCTATCTATCTATCTATCTATCTATCTATCTATCTACTAACCACACTGGCTGTTTTTTACTAGGCTAATATAATTATCTATTGCTAGTGAGAAAGCAACACAATAATATACTGTGGAAAAACCACTGGGTTAGAAAACCTTAAGAAAGTGCCTCAGTATCATAGTTTAGAGGTGGTGGTTAGGGCAATACTGATTGAATGGGCTTTTCCTTCTCAGTTCTTATTCATCCACAGTAACTTCTTTTATTCTGTTGTACTTATTGGCCAATTAATGCTTGGTCGTAACAACCTCTGTAGTCCTATTCCTTGGTACTGTATGCCATGCTCCATCCATTTTTGAAAAATTGTCAGTACAGTTCTTAGAAAGTGCCCTGGTATTTCCATCTTTGAACTTCACAAAGGTTCCCAGGCTTGCTCTGCCTGGTGCCACCTACCCCCACTTCACATTTTTAAATGGCCAAACTCTACTCATTCATCAAATATCCCACCCACTAAGAGATTGCTGATTACCTGTTTACCTAGATCGTTGTCTTTTAATTTATCTGAATTGCTTTTTAAGCTGTTTGGTTGCCGTTAAAGAGTGTATATTCAGTTCTGTATCCATACTGCCTAATGAAGAGCTTAACATACAGTAATTGTTCAAGAATGGTACTTATTATTATTGCTATTAAAAGTAGACACAGAACACATACCTGAATTTTAATTAAGTTCTGATATTTTCAAAAGCTCAGACATAAAACACCTTTACTTCTCAATACTGACATAAAACCATACCTATCACATCAAATTTTTTTGGTCTTTCATTCTCCTCCATTCTCTGATGTTGATCAGTGGTCCACAATATGATGCAGATCAGAGTAATGTATTGCATGGGGAGATTGCAGATTATCTTGCAAACCGTTCAGGATTTCATAGAATTGATAAAAGTGATGGTGGAGAACTAATAGATTCCATGTGAAGCCACTGAAAAGTATGGCTGTCCAAATGAAGCCTGAAGAAGGTGCAAAGATGGTTTGATTGATACTTCAAATAAGATTAGTGTAATAATAAGGATTAAGAGAGGGAGCGAGCCAAAACATAAGAGACTCCTGAAAACTGAGAACAAACTGATGGTTTATGGGGGGTGGGAGGGATGGGTGGGTGGGTGATGGGTATTAAGGAGGGCACCTGTTGGGATGAGCACTGGGTGTTGTATGGAAACCAATGT
The DNA here is from genome assembly GCF_027475565.1 of Acinonyx jubatus. Lineage (NCBI taxonomy): Eukaryota > Metazoa > Chordata > Mammalia > Carnivora > Felidae > Acinonyx > Acinonyx jubatus. Next base: position 69,508,846 of record NC_069391.1, read on the forward strand.
GACAATAAATTTCATATTTAAAAAAAATAAGGATTAAGAGAAATCCCTGGGAAAATGGTGGAAACTTTTGAATACCTTTGCAAAAATTATCTACTTTGTAGTAATATAAAGGTAAGATGCAATTAATAAATGTTCTATCAGTATTTCATATCTAAATTTTTTTGCTTCTTAAGAAAAACCAAGCCTAGGAATTAGTATATAGATGCATTTCTTACCTAAATTCCATTAGTGGCCCAAGATAAACATGTGTCTTTTCTATACTATTAAGTTTCATTTTCAAAGTACTGGCTCATTCAAACATTTTCTTTTTCACTTTTCCCATGAGATTTTGGTTCCCATTTAAAGTGGATTAACTTGGGGCGCCTGGGTGGCTCAGTCGGTTAAGCGTCCGACTTCGGCTCAGGTCATGATCTCGCGGTTCGTGAGTTCAAGCCCGCGTCAGGCTCTGTGCTGATGGCTCAGAGCCTGGAGCCTGTTTCCGATTCTGTGTCTCCCTCTCTCTCTGACCCTCCCCCGTTCATGCTCTGTCTCTCTCTGTCTCAAAAATAAATAAAGGTTAAAAAAAAACTTTAAAGTGGATTAACTTTAGGTGGTCTCCTTTTTTGGGCACTGATTATCTTCATATATTGAGACCTTTTTATAGTGTCAGGGACAAAACTACAACTAAAATATGGCAATTGTGGGCAGATGACCAAGAAACTTTTGAGGGTGAAAGGGAGCACACTTAATAGTCATATCAGGATGAAAGGTATAAACTGGAACTGCTCTGGGCAAACCAAAATACAGTCGCCTTGTTTTAGGGAGTTGTATGTGTTGAACTATTCATGGAAGAAATATTTTCTGATGGTATGAGCAATCTCCTACAATAGTGACTTCCCTGCCATTGGAAGTATTCAATCAGACTTTCTGTCAGCAATGATACTGATGACATCTGAGCCCCTTTCCAATCTCTAAGAGCAGTGCTTTTTGATCTACACCTAAAGCCCTTACAATATTCCAGGGTCTTGCTTGGCTATAATAAGCCTTTTCATTAAAACAACAAAAGATAGTACATTTTTGTGCTCTGCCTGCCCTGTTAACGTACCTGATGGATACAGTTTTTGCTGCTTGATGGCCTTGTGCTGGCCTTTTTCAGATTTCATCACATTCTATACCTGAAGCCCCATTCTGCCTTTGGTTGAGTCTTGGATAGCTTCTGCTGTCCATCCCAGGCACTGCCCAGCCTTATGGAACTAGGATCACAAAGGAGAGAGTGGAAGGGGGATCTTAAGACCAGAGATTGAAGGTAAAGTTTTAAGTACCATGTTATTCATAGATGAGGAAGTAGGAGAGTTTGCCAGTTGGTTAGTGCTTTAAAATCAGGGGGGCGTTTCCTACTCTTGCTATAAGGAGAAAAACTGGATGAAAACTCTATCATTCTCTTCAGGCATAGATCAATACTTCCTAAGAGAAATTTAATAACATATTGTACTAGACTTTGATTCAAAATAGTAACCTGAAAACATGAGTGTAGAAGCTAGGAGACAGCCATTTAATATCTGGATATCTATAAAGCTGTAATGAAGGACAATTTTTTCTTGAGTCCAGCCAGTAAGGTAGCTGCCCTAACTTCTGCCTACCATACTTTTACCTTACTTCAAGAAGATCTTATCTGCAGATAAAACAAAGCAAAACAGAAGACAGGGAAGAGGTGGAAAAAGTGGACAATTCCAAATGTAGAACTTGGAAATAATCATGGGCTTTCATTGCTACTTCTCACTTCTCCTTTCCATCTCATTTGCTATGGCTCACACCTCTCAGAGGTTTTGCTGGTATCATTTTCCTTCTAATCAGCAGATTTCTTTGTGTGTACTCTGGGGGCAGCACCTCTGCTCTGTTCTTTCTCTCTGAGTTTTAAAATAACCTTCTGTCCTTCAGAAAGTTAATAGTATTTCATGTACTGATGGCTTTCTCTCTGCCTATACATTGTAAAATGAAGTAGACAAGCCCCATCCAGTTGCATGGAGTTCTTACTCCATACTTGTATCAATAGAAAAGTAAGAATCACTACATATTTAAGAAATCCTGAAGTACAGAAGAAGAAAGACAAAAGTAAACAAATAATTATGAAAATTTAAAAGTAAAATAATAGAACTTAAAAAAAAAAATGTGAATTGAAGACTTCCAGTCTGGACAAGATGGCATAGATTCCCTTACCCTGATACTAACACCAGACAAAGACAGTACAAAAAATGGGAAACTATAGACTGATACCTCTTCTGAACTTAAATGCAAAAAATCTTCAGCAAATTAATAATTTGCAAATTGAATCCATGTTGAGCATGGAGCCTGTTTGGGATTCTCTTCCTCTTTCTTCTTTTGCCACTCCCTCATTTGCACTCTCTCACTCTCCCTTTCAAAAAAAAAAAAATCAGTTTAATCCACCATATCCACAAAGTAAACAAGAAAAAGCATATGATCATCTTAATTGTGGCAGAGAAAAAATTTGACAAAATTCAACACACGTTAATGATATAAAAAATTCAGTAAGTTAGGAATTTAGGGGAATTGCCTCAACTTGATAAGGAGCATCTACAAAAAAATACACAATACCATGGTGGGGGGTGGAATGTGTTCCTTCTAAGATCAAGAGCAAGGCAAGGATGTCGTTTCTCACCACTCTTATTCTACATTACTGAAAATTCTAGCTACTGAAATAATGAAGATGAAGTAAAAGACATACAGATTGGAAAGGAGGAGATAAAATTGTCTCTTTTGCAGATGATATTGTCTTCTATGTATAAAATTCCAAAGAATCTGTAAAAGAACATCTAGAACTAATAAGTTCAGCAAGGTCACAGTGTGTAAGATCAACATGCAAAAAAAAAAATAAATAAATGCCATTTCTGTATACTACAGTGAGCATGTGGAAACCAAAATAAAAAGCACAATACCATTTTAAAATCACCCGAAGAAATGGAAATACTTAGGTTTACAGTTAACAAAACATATATAGGATCTGTATGCTGAAAATTACAAAATGCTAATGAAAGAAAGCAAGGAAGACCTAAATAAATGGAGGGACATGCAGTGTTCATGAATTGGAAAACTCAACATAGTAAAGATGTCAATTCTCCCTGAATTGATTTATCAGCTTAATGAAATTTCTATCAAAATCCCAGCAAGTGTTTCTATACACATAGACAAGCTTGTTCTAAAATTTACATGGAAAGGCAAAAGCCCTAGAATAGCTAACAACCTTGACGAAGGATAAAATGGGAGGAGTCACTCACGTATTAATGTTTACTATATAGCCACTATAATCAAGACAGCAGGTGTTGACAGAGGGATAGACACATAGATCAATGGAACAGAAAAGAGCACCCAGAAATAGATCCACACAAATATGCCCAATTGATTTTGGCGAAGATCCAAAAGTAATTCACTGGAGGAAGGACAGACTTTTCAAAAATGGTGCTGGACCAATTGGACATCCATAGGCAAAAAAGGAAAAAAAAAAAAAAAAAAAAAGAACCTTGACTGAAACCTTACACCTTGTACAAAAATTAACTCAAAATGGATCATAGATTTAGATATAAAATGTAAATTGATAAAAAATTTTAAAAACAGGGTACCTGGGTGCCTTAGTTGGTCAAGTGTTGGACTCTTGATTTCAGCTTAGGTCATGATGTCATAGTTCATGGGACTGAGCCTCATGTTGGGCTCAGGATTCTTTCTTTTTTTGTCTCTCTCTCTCTGTCCCTCCCCAGCTCATGTTCATGTGCTCGCTCTCTCTCTCAAAAATAAATAAACAAGTAAAAGATACTTTAAAATTTTAGAAAATAAAATCATAGGAAAACTGTCTTTGGGACCTAGGTATAGGCAGGCATTTCATACACTTGACATGAAAAACATGAAAAAAAAAATGAGAGGGAAAAGGAAAAGTTCATAAATTGAACCTCATCAATATATAAAACTTTTGTACTGCAAACATCCATGTAGAGAAGCTAACAAGGCAAGCTAAAGACTGGGAGAAAATTTTTGCAAACCACGTACCCAATAAAGAATGGATATTTACGATATATAAAATACTACCCAAACCCAGCAGGAAAAAAATAAAGAACCTAATTAGAAAATAGGCAAAATATATGTAATGACATTTCACTGAAGATATTTGCATCAAGGAAATGCAAATTAAAAGTATAATGAGATATGACTATACAACTATTAAAGTAGCTAAAACAAGAAAAAAGTGAGAACACAGAATGCTGGTGAAGATATGGAGAAACCAGGTCACTCATACATTACTGGTAAGAATGTTCAATGGCACAGTCATCTCTTTGCAAAAGAGTTCAGCAGTTTTTCATGAAACTAAATATGCAACTACCATAGGACCCAACAGTTGCACTCTTGGATATTTATCCCAGAGAAATAACGTTCATACAAAACCTATACGTGAATATTCATATCAGCTTTATTTATAATAGCCTCAAATTGGAAACAGCCCAGAAGTCCTTCAGCTGGTGAATGGCTAAACTATGTTACATACATATCATGGTATACTACTTAAAAATAAAAAGAAACAAAAGATCAATAAAAATAACATTCAGATGAATTTCTAGGTAATTCATGCCAAGTAAAAATAAGTGAAAAGTTACATAATATATGATTTAATTTATATAGCATTTTAAAATGATAAAATTGTCCAAATGTGACAACAGATTAGTGGTTGTCAAGTAGATGATGGGGCAGGAAAGGAAGTGGAGGGTCAAAAGAAAACATGAGGGATCCTTGTGTGACAGATCTAGTCAATACGTTGATTATGGTAACAGATGCACAAACCTATACATGTGGTGGAATTGTATAGAACTAAACACACACACACACACACACACACACACACACACACACACGAGTCTAAGTAAAACTGGGGAAATATGAATAAGATCAGTGTATTGTCATTATCCTGGTTGTGATATTATACTGTAGTTTCACAAATGTTTTTAGGGGAAACTGAGTAAGGTATACTTGGGATCACTGTATATTATCTCTTACAACTGCATGTGCATACTAAAGATTTCAATAAACATTTCAATTAGCAAAAAATCTTTTGAAAAAATGTGATTGGGATTCTCAGAATCAAAATGGGATGTCCTCAAAAAACAAGAACAGATGCAAAGAAATGATCAGAGAAGTCACAATCCTCTTAGAAATTAAAAACATGATTACCATAATAACAAGCTTAATAGAAAATTTGGAAGACTTCAGAATGTAGAACAAAAAGACAAGGAAATAAATATTAGGTGAGTAATAAAAGATGTAGAGGAGGAGTTTAGAAATTGAAATCTCTAATAGGATATCCAGAGAGAAAGAAAGCAGAGAGAGTGTGGAGGAAGAAAGTATTACAGTAATAAAAGAGCAAAAAACAAACAGACAAAAACCTCAAAGCTATGAGAACAAGGAATCTTTGCAATAAAAGAGACCAGTAGCCAATAAGCAGGATAAATTAAAAAACAAAAGAAAACAACAACAACAACAAACAAAACCCAACCAAACAAAAAACCCCAACCCACATCAAGTCACATTCTGAGCAAAACAAAACCATTCCAAATATGCAAGAACTCAAGAAGTTTACTGTTTTCCTTCCTTCCTTCCTCCCTTCCTTCCTTCCTTCCTTCCTTCCTTCCTTCCTTCCTTCCATCCTCCCTCCCTCCCTCCCTCCCTCCCTCCCTCCTCCTTCCTTCCTTCCTTCCTTCCTTCCTTCCTTCCTTCCTTCCTTCCTTCCTTCCTTCCTTCCTTCCTTCCCTAGAGAGAGAGGGAATGGGTGGGGGAGGTGGGAGAGAGGCAGGGGAGAGGGAGAGAGAGAATCTTAAGCAGGTTCCACGCCCAGCGCAGAGCCAGATGCAGGGCTCTATGTCATGACTGACTGTGAGATTATGACCTGAGCTGAAATCAGTAGTCAGATACTTAACTGAATGAGCCACCCAGCCGCCCCAAGAAGTTTCTTCTTACCCTGTCTGAGGAAATTACTTGAGGATATACTCCAGCACCGAAAGGAGGGAACTTGTTGAGATTATACAACCAATAAAATAAAATTATGAGAGACTTGTTGAGTCATAGGCTTACAGAAGTTCAAATTAGAGCATGGGTTAGTGGGATCCAAGTAAAATATCTTCAAGAGATTGGGATGTGTATCAAGTAAAAGAGAATGAAAGCCTGCAACACCTTTGACACATGATGAAGGGATACAACTTTCAACTAGAAAAAAAGAAAGGCACTAAGAAATGCCCGGAAAAATATACAACTCATGGGCCAAATACAAAAACAAAAACAAAAAACACACAAAGTGTGGCATGGTTTTGATTTATTAGTAGAGGGGAATAAAGGAGAAATTTTACCAGTGACTTTGATTTTGATGACAACCAGTGACTTTGTTTCTAGAAGCACTGTGATTTAAATGATGGTGAGAGGGGTGATGTCACAGGAACTGCAGACAATGAGGTTTAGCATGCTCTGACTTCACAATGAGCAATATTTATCTAGTTACAATCATGCTAAAGTATTTATTGGTTGTAAACTTTTGTAACAAACCTGTAGTCAAAACAAGAGCTACAATTAAATGTTTAAAATAGACTGGGAGGTGAGAGGATGGGGTGGGAGAGAGGGCGGAGGACAGACACACTTAAAAGTCATATTTTAGAAATTTGGGACCCATTCTCTATTTTCAAAAATTTATGGTACATGAAATCAGAGGCTATGTATTTCATTTGCAGTTTCAAAGATAACTTTTAGGAGCACTAAAATAGTGATATAACTATTAAGAATTGAGAAAAGGGGAAGAGGGTGTGGGAGGTGATATTAAAGAGTATCTTATTCAATAATGGCAGGAAGGTTGACTGACAATATATAAAGTTTGTACATCAAGAATTAGCCCCATAAACAAGTTATTCAGAATGATGTCTAACTCTCAAAAGCAGGGGAAGCAGAAATAAACATGATTGCCCTTGGAGAGTAGAGTGGGAAGTTGTGAGTTGACAGACACTCACTGTATTTTATAAGCCAGTCTATTCTATTTGATTTTCGACTACATGCATACATTACATTGATCAAGGAAAAACATTTTATACAAGATTCACTAGCTGTAATCTCCTGGGAGGCCCTGGCCCAAAATCACTCTGCAAAGGGATGTAAAGTAATAGAAGGGGTGCACACTTAGGAAACATCTGCCACTGCCGTGAAATGTTGAGAAGGAACAATAAAACCCACAAATGAAAATCGCAACCCAAACACCACATGTAGGAACATCTGTGTTAATTCTGACAAATTCTGCCGGTCATGGTTTGACCTCATCCATCACTGAAAAACGCCTAACTCAATCTGGGAAAAAACAGCCCTGTCTTTGAGATATTAATTCCGCCTTATCATATAGGTCCACATATATATTGAATGTATGATGGAGATTAGGTATCACTGGGGTAATTTTGGTGTGATTGCTTTGACAATCCTAAAGCACTCTACATTTATAATGGCTAGTTGCTCTGTTTACGTACTGTAATCCACTCTCATGAGAGACTGGCTGAAATGATTTCTGCTCTGATGCATATACACGTTGAATTAGATTTCCAGAATGTATTCATTTGTTCTTATTCATCTTTTAAATACATACCTCTAGTTACATTTGCAGATTTTACCTCTGTCCATTCCCTGCAACTCTTACTTCCCGTGAGAAGCTGTGAGAGAATGCAGCCCCAGATTTCTGATCTTGGCAACCTCTTTGATGGCTCTTTCACTAGTGGGGTCCTCACAGCCCATGGGCACCTGGGGAGCATAGTGGCGCCTGGGTTCTGGGCCAGCTGGGCTCCTGGGTTTAAGACAACTTCCAGAAGCACAGTAGGTGGAGCTCAGGTGCCACACTGCGTCCTGCCTTTGGAGTGATTTGCTGCTACTTTTAACCAGTCTCCTCCATTGACCCTTTCCTTGCAGAGAGCTTGCTTCTGAGCTGAAATGCACGCAGATGTGAATAATTATGAGGAGAGAGCAATTCTTGGGGGAAGACTTTTGGCCCATCCTGTCAGAAGAAGATAGGCAAGGGCTTCTTTGGAAGCTGCTCTTGGGAGGATTTTAGGGTCATTTGGGGGGAAACTACACAAGTGAAAACGGGTTTCTGACAGCACTTACCATACCCTCATCTCTCTCAGGAATGGAAGTTTATACTGTATTTTGATTAATCTGCCAAGTTATAGATCTGCAAGCTTTGTGTCTTCAGGAATGCCTTCTGTTTTAAGTGCATGGGCTCTCGAGTTAAGCTGCCCAGGCTTAGCTGCTGGCCCAACCACTTATGAGCTGCATAACCTATTACAGCTGAGTTAACTTCTCTGTGCACCAGCTGTCACATCTGTTAAATGGAGATAATGATAATAATACCCACCCTACATGAGGTAACCTGAAAGCTAGTAAATAAGAATTAATAGCGATTATTATTTTTTTTCACAAAACTTACACCAGGCACAGAAAGTTTGACAAGAATGTCTTGAGATTGCAAATTGAAGATGGGGGCTTGGAAGTGGGAGAATAGTGAGGAAATGGCTTCTAATATGACCCTTGGAGTTTCTTTTTTGTAGGTGATATTTTCCATCATCGGCCATCTACATTGCCTGAAGGTGAATTAGAGTAGTAGGGCTTTAAAGAGAGAGCAAAACAGTTAATATTCCATCTTGGTTTTCCAAAATAAGCTTGTGTTGCCTAACTTTGATACCTAAACTTTCACTGGTAAGGGTTGATTTTTTGTGAAGAGGAAAAAAAAATAAGGCTGTTAAGAATCCAAGCATAAGACCCCCAAAGAAACAAGGAATCAAGTTTGTGCTGTAACAGCAGGTTGTAAGAGAGGACTGGGGACCCAGACAATGACCTCCTTGGCAAGACTGGACAAGATAAGGGTGACCACATAACTTAATGTCCACAAACAGGTCAAAGTTGAAGGTTAAAGGAGGCATTATTATTCATTATACTGGGAGCAAATGAGTATGCCAGGACATGACTCAGGCAAATCAGGGCATGTGGCCATTTAGCCAAGGTGCACTGGGCTGGGAACGGGGAAGAGGAGCTGGATGAGGGAGGGAACTGAAACCTGGGGCACTACGTGGAGGAGAGGAAGATCAGCAGAAGAGCCCAACACCGTCTCTTGCCACACTGGAGAGCTGTGGGGATCAGTGAAGACTGGCAGCCCATCCATTAGCCTGAGAGTAAACCTCACTCATCACTTGCTTGATAAACCATGCAGCTCTGGGGAGAGCCTCCCACCTATATCTGCCAGCATAACCAGCAGAAGTGATGTCCATTCCTCCCACGTACTTTGCTGAGCCACATTTAAACTTCCCTACGTGGACACTCTTGTAGTGGTACAGACTATTCTGAAGTCTCTAGGAGCAGAGAAAGAGACGATGAGGGAGTCACCAGTATCCACAGTTAGGTGGAATCCATGTTAGAACCGCCCTTTTGTTAACAACAGATTATAGCTAAACTTCTCCAGCAAAGGAAAATAACCTCTGGGGAGATGATGATGCAGGATGGGAAGATACCAGCTCACAGACCAGGAGGTTTTGAGAAATCTTGATGCCAGCTTTCCCCCACCCAAAAGAGAAATGTAGCTTGACTTAAAAACAAGTTTATCGGGGAGCCTGGGTGGCTCGGTCTTTTGGGTGTCCGACTTCAGCTCAGGTCATGATCTTGCAGTCTGTGTGCTCCGGCCCCAGGTCGGGCTCTGTGCTGATGGCTCGGAGCCTGGAACCTGCTTCAGATTCTGTGTCTCCCTCTCTTTCTGCCTCTCCACTCACGCTCTGTCTCTTTCTCTCTTTCAAAAATAAATAAAAATTTAAAAATAAAAGAAAAAGAAAAAGAAAAACAAGTTTTTCTTGGGGCACCTGGGTAGCTCAGTCAGTTAAGCATCTGACTTCGGCTCAGGTCATGATTTCACAGTCTGTGAGTTCAAGCCTCACATCAGGCTCTGTGCTGACAGCTCAGAGCCTGGAGCCTGCTTCAGATTCTCTGTCTCTGCCCCTCCCCCCCAAAATAAACATTAAAAAAATTAAAAAAAAAACAAGTTTATTTTGTAGAACTAAAGTAGACAAAGAAAAATTGACATATGAAAATAATCATGGTGGGCTTTTAGGTGGCTGATAAGGGCTTTTTGGAGGTTAGTTTTCCTAGCTAATTTAGTATCCCTCGTAATTTCCCACAGATGAACATAAAAATTACATGTTGGTGGTTTTACTCTGATGTCACCATTGTAGAAGTCTTATTTGACCTTAAGGGTATTTCTTACTGGCTTCAGACTGTTAATATTCACTCTCACCCACTCTTATAACTACAGGAACCTTTTGGAAAACATTTCTTAGGGTGAATTATGTATTTAAATGTAAAATACCAGCAAACATCCTTATGGCCATAACTTTTGGGTATTTTCAAACCAGATTATAGTAAGACAATGTATTTTATTCAGCAGATTTGTTTTAATCTAATTATGTAGGTGAATAAAAATTACTGCATGCTGGTGCATCTAATGTAAGTTATCTATTATTCACACCACATTTACTTTTAATATTCATGCAGATTCCCTTTGACATAACCTACTGTGTCACAGTTAATCCAATAAAGATAAAATATAGCTCAGCAAAACACCAGTCGATTCCAGCTTTCTGGTAATTATTAAAGACTATTTCACACTGGTTCCTTCAATCAATGTATTTCCCCTTGGATATGATGGCACTCCTCTTTGAAGCTTTCAATCCTCCCAATGGATTCAGAGGAACACTCAGGCCCCCTTTCAGTCTCTGGGTCTCAGAGGTAGTTCAAAGAGCACAACAAGGCTTCACAGGTTTATCCTCAAAGGCTGACACTGTCTGTTTGATGTATGGTGACTTAAAAAGTCATCTCTGGCAAAGCATGTGTTTGCTACCAGTCTATCGAATCAGCCATTTATCAACTTATCTGTATTCACCCAGTGCACCTGCTAACAGCTCAAAGGAGAACACTCACTGTCTCCTGCTGGACTGACTATTGATTTGATTCCCTCCTCTAATTTTATATTGTTTTGCTGCCCTGTGGATGAAGCAACTCCTTTACTGGATGAAATGAACATGGAACCCGTGAACTGATGGCCTTTGGTTGTTGTGTTCAAGAGCCCAGAGGGCAACAGATCCTTCACAGGTTGAGGACAGCTTGGCTGGCGGAGTAGCTTTCCTGTTCCAGCATGCCTTGCCTTTTACTTTTATCCACATTGCAGGTATTTCATTGTAGGGACCCTGCTAGGAAACTACAGAGAGATCACTAGGAACTCCCAACATCATCATCAAAAGCTGGAAATATTCATTGTCTATGAAGGCATGCAAACAGAATCCAGAATTGAAGATAGGAATACACCAGCTCCCTCTCAGTCTAACCAACTCACCATAACTGTCTCCATGCTCCAAGGAAGTTTAAAGGAAACTTTGTAGTTTCTTTATAGTCCTGAGCACATGATTCCAGCTGAAAAATTTTCTTTTCTACTTGTCCGTCATTACTGGTTTTTAATTAAAATGAGGCTACCTCACTGCCTCATGAAAATTATTATCATTTAGGAATGCCTTTCTCCTCAGTTTAATCTCTGGTGTGGTCATATAATTTGATTAACATCATAGATAATGCTTCAACTATTGACAACACTATTTTGATGAATTCCTTTAGAAAAGGACAAAGATAAAGTCAATATTTTTTCTATGCAACATTATGTATTTTAAGTACAGCGGTTGCTATGTGAAGATGGCAGTAATTCTATTGTAGAGGAAGTTGTAACATGAGGTGGATCTAAAATTATGGTTTGTTCCTGATTCCCTCTCCACTTCTAAAATAAGTCATTCTTGGGGCACCTGGGTGGCTCAGTCATTTCAGCATCTGACTTTGGCTCAGGTCATGATCTCACAGTCCATGAGTTCAAGCCCTGCACTGGGCTCTGTGCTGACAGCTCAGAGCCTGGAGCCTGCTTCGTATTCTGTGTCTCACTCTTGTCTCTCTCCCTCTGTTCCTCTGCTGCTTGTGCTTCCTCTCTCTCAAGAAAAACACTTTAGAGAAATAAGTCCTTCTCTTTCTCTCTCTCTTAGGGCATCTTACAAACATTGAAAGTCACCAAGATTCTATCCACAGTACTCTTTTCTTCCTTCTTTGTACACATTTGCTGGATGATCTGATTCAGTCATGACTCCAGTTATCTAAATGCAGAAAACTCCCCCAAACCTATTACCAGCTTTGATTTCTCTGCTGAGCACCAGCCCCTATTTCTCTCTAATAAATGTGCCCATTTAGATAGGTTGCGGGCAACTTAATCTCAACATACTCAATACTCAATCCATTATCTTTATATACAACTTTTCCTGAGTTCTTTGTCAGTAGCATTGGCTAGGTACCACGTCTCTCATCATTGGAGCCAATACTCCAGGTATAATTAATCTCCGAGTAGCATCCATTAAATCCTTTTTTTTAATTTTTTTTTTTTTTTACCTCTACTACCTTAGCTATTACTGCCATTGTCACAGGCCCATCTCAGGTCCTGTCATCTCTAGACCTAAACACTTCAATAAACTCCCAATTTACCACCCATTTTCTTTCTGGTTATTAGTGTATTTGTTTGAAATAAGACTTAACCATGTTGTTCTCACCTAACTTCTTTATTAAAAAGCAATTAAAAAACCTAATTGCTTGTCTAAATTGTTTTACTGATTTCTGTTTGCCTTCAGGATAAAGTTCAAAATTACCTAGCAATGCATAGCAAACTGACTGTAGCCAATTAATTCATACGGGAATCCTAGGTTCTTTACAGTAAGTATTTGGTAGTTTCAGTGGTTAGAGGTCAATGGAAACCACCCTTACAACCTCCCTACCATGTGTCACATGCCAATCAAAATCAGTCTCAGGTCAAACTCTGCCAGATTCACAGTGTCAAAGTACAAAATTCAAAGAGTTACACTGTCAGCTTATAAAAAAGCTAAAGTTATTAGTAGTGTAAGGATCGAGAACTAGACAATGGAACAAGTAGTCCAGACATAAACTCATGTATACATGGCCATTGACTGATTACAATTTTGTTTTAATTTTTTTTAATGTTTATTTCTGAGAGAGAGAGAGAGAGAGAGAGACAGCAAGCAGGGGAGGGGTAGAGAGAGAGGGAGACACAGAATCAGAAGCAGGCTCCAGGCTCTGAGCTGTCAACACAGAGCCCGACACGGGCTTGAACCCACAGACCGTGAGATCATGACCTGAGCCGAAGTCAGACGCTTAACCAACTGAGCCACCCAAGGCACCCCAGACTGATTACAGTTTGACACTGCAGAGCAGTGGAGGAAAGACAGTCTTATCAATAAACAGTGCTGGGTGAGTTGGATATCCACACACACAGAAAAGAGTGATTCTTCATCATATCTTCATACCGTACCCTAAACCAGTTAAGGAAGATTATATATTTAAATGTGAAACATAAATAAATGAAGCCTCTGGAAGAGCGATTCCAAGTGTGAGGAGAATGTGCCCTGTTGTTGCTGATTCTGAGATGGAGGGGGCCTTGGATAAGGACTAAAGAGAGACCTTGAGGGGCTAAAGGCAACTTCCAGTTGACAGCCAAAAAGGTAACAGGGACTTCAGTCCTACAATGACAATGAATCAACTTCTATCAGCTACCAGAATGAGCCAGGAAGCAATTTCTTTCCCAGAGTTTCTGGGTAAGATCCGAGGCCCATGATAATTTTATTTCAGCTTTGTGAGACCTGGAAGAGAGGAACTAGTTGAGCCCACCCAGATTCTGACCTACAGAAGTGGGAGATAGTAACTGTGTTGTTTCACTGTGCTTAATTTGTGGTAATTTGCTACAGCAGCAATAGAAAACTAATATACTCATTAAGAAGGAAATGGAGAAATAAATTGTGATAAATAATGGACTGCAATAGAACAGGGGTCAGCAAACTATAACCCACAGGTCAAATTTGACCTTAATTTTGTAAATCAAGTTTAACTGGAACAGAGCCAGATTTGTTATGGGTTGTCTAGGGCTGGTTTTATGCTCCAGCAGCCGTGTTGGGTAGTTTGAACAGTCTTTATGACAGTCAAAACTAAAAATATTTACTATCTGGGTCTTGAAAGAAAAAGCTTGCTGAACTCTGGTACAGAGGAATGAAACATAACAAACTACATACAATAATGTGGAGGAATATCACAAGCGTAATGGTGAATGAATCCAGGAACAAAAGAGTACTTACTGCATTTTGTTTTCTAAAGTTTATAAGCGGCAAAACCAATCTTGCTTACAGGAGTCAGGAGGGTGGTTGCCTTCAAGAAGGGGTGGGGGAGAAAAGTGATTTAGGTGTGGGTGTGAGGAAGCTTCAAGGATGCTGGTAATATGTTCTTTTTTTGGTCTGGATGGTGGTTAAAGGGCTTTGTGAAAAATCCATGAAGCATGACTTCCTCACTTTTTACGTATGCCATTTACTTCCACAAACACACACACACACACACACAATTAAAACAGTATGACTTTATCCAGACATTTAAAAATGTATATGCTTTTGAGGGCCTTAGTAACACAGAACTAAAACTAACACTGAACTAAAACTCAAAATATTTTATATTTAGGATGTCCTCTGGAGACCATCTGAGGACTTCTACTTGTTTCTGATGTCTTAGACCACAGCATCGACATTACGTGGGAGCTCATTAGAAATGCCCCATCCTAGGGGCACCTGGGTGGCTTGGTCGGTTGAGCGTCCGACTTCGGCTCAGGTCATGATCTCACGGTCCGTGAGTTCGAGCCCCGCGTCGGGCTCTGTGCTGACAGCTCAGAGCCTGGAGCCTGTTTCAGATTCTGTGTCTCCCTCTCTCTCTGCCCCTCCCCTGTTCATGGTCTGTCTCTGTCTGTCTCAAAAATAAATAAACGTTAAAAAAAAAAAAAAAGAAATGCCCCATCCTAGACCTGATGAATCAGAAACTATATTTTAATACGATCCCAGCTAATTCCTTTATACATTAAAGTTTGAGAAGTCCTGCTGCTATAGATTTGCTATTTCATTGCTGCTTGTCTTTCACAAAACGTATTCGTTCTTGGTCAAAAGTGCAGTTCTTGGCAACTTACACTCCCCAAACTTATCACATGCATCTGGGCAGGACTGTTCTGGAAGCAAACATGCTAGCTCATGCTTCTTTGGTTAAAGCTCTCTGGTTTCTGCGGTATTCAGGCATCAGAAGACAGCAGGGCCCAAATTTCCCTCATTTGCATTTGGATAGGCAAATGGACCTCAGATGTATCTTTTTTATCATAATAAAGGGAACAAACATGAGAAGTTTATTGGTAATAAATAGGCCAGCCTCTTTCTCTGTCACCTTACAATCCAGACCCCAGGGGGAATATAAACATACCCGTGGATTATTTTTATAATCTCAAAGGGTTAGTTTTTCATCTTCAGAGACTTGAATAGAATAAGAAAGTTGTCTGTGGGAGAATAAGGTCTCCATCATGTAGGAAATAAAATAATCTTTTCTTCTCTAGGAAACTGAAGAAAGGTCATGTATCACAAAATTAGATGTGGAAAAAATAATCATGTACTGTTCTAATATTAGAAGAGAAAAATGGAGAAATGACCCTTCCTGGATAATAGTTCTTATGTAAATGACTCAGAAATAGAAAGTTAGAGGGGGCTCCGGGGTGGCTCAGTTGGTTAGGCATCTGACTCTTGGTTTCAGCTCAGGTCATGATTTCACAGTTTGTGAGTTCCAGCCCCACATTGAGCTCTCTGCTGTCAGCACAGAGCCCATTTTGGATCCTCTGTCTTGCTCCCTCTCTGCCCCTCCCCTGCTCATGCTCTTTCTCAAAAATGAATAAACATGTTTTTTAAAATAAAGTTAGAAAATGGGTATTAGAGATTTCTAGATAATTGTCCTGTGATCTGAGTGCTCCTGGTATTTCTTTCTCACACATAATATAGCTTTAAAATGGCCATTATGTTGAATATCTTTGCTGTTTGTTGTTCCTCCCAATTGTGAAAAGTCTTATGTTAGTAGAAAAATCAAATCACCCAATGGTGCAAAATTTGAAAGCACTAAGGGTGAAGGAAGAGAGACTTTGAAGAACTATACTGAACCCTGCTCTATAAAAGAACGTAA